>NW_026892585.1:0-10000000 GCF_033815535.1 Pezoporus flaviventris
TGGAGAAAAGTGCAGAAGGAGGAGAGAAGAAGGGCCAAAGGGGAGAAAGGGGTAGAAGAACTACAGAAGGAGTAGGACAGAGCACGGAGAAAGGCCACAAGCAGGAATTCCAGCCCAAACAGAAGAATGCAGCACACAGGAATAGCAAGGAAAGACAAATGCAACCACAGGAAAGTGCCAAGCAGTGGGATGTATCTGTCCAAGCTACCAGCAGCACTCCAAAGCATTCACACTGGTGATACTATGATTCTTAATCATATTTACACCCTACCCATTGCAGACGTCATTCCCAATCGTAGCGTAGATCACGGTGGCTGGATTGTCCAACAGCTGGTTTCTGGCCAAGCTAAAAGATCAATAGGCAGCTGTGTTAATGGGGAAATATGCTCTGTGTCTGTCTGAAGCACAAACCATGCTTCAATGAGATCATCTTTGGAAGCAGCCTGCTTAGATGTGTATAGGTTGGTGGGTTTGGGGGAGGGGGTTGGTGGGTTTGGGGGGGGGGGGTGGGGGTGGTGGGTTTTTTCCCCACTATATTTTTATACATTAGTAAGCTTTATTATGTACAGATTTTCCTCACTTTTCCCTTCTGTTGCTTATGGACTTGTCTTTTCCACTGTTTCCCCTGCTGGCTTTCTATCTTTGTATTATTCAGAAGACAAATGAAGTAGTTTCATTTTGGGGCAAGGACATAAATCAAAATAGGTGGGAAGCTTTTAATCAGAGGATGGGAGAAGAAGACTATGTTTGCCTGACAATTAAGTTTATGTGTAGGATTGGGCTACAGATCAAATCGGGATTTGCTCTGAAGCTCAGTGTTAGGGGACAAGGATTTGTAACTATTTTTTCCATAGGAGAGAACAATAAATCCCTTAGGCTATATCAGCACCAAGCAAACTAAATTCAACCCAACCACCACACAGCCCCCCATCTGAAAAGGACAGCTTCTTCCTCTTGCTATCCAGTAGCTGACTGTTCCTATCCCTATGGACACAGTAACAGTGGGCTTTCAAATGTCTATATACATTGGTACTAATCAGGAGTAACACACTCTGTTTAAACAAGAAACAGCCATACTTCAGAGCACAGTAGGCAAAGGAAGCTATGCTTTTCAGGAGGCTTGTGTATAATACGTGCTTACAGGGTTCTGCTTGTTTCCTTTAAAGACGCCAGCAACCATTCTGCCCCCACAGCCAGCATTTGCATCCCATTAAACACTCACCTCTTTATTAAGTGGAGGAGATTTCCTGAAGAGCCACCTGAATAAGATGAATAGCACAACACTGTTACAGTGACCAACAGAATGAAGTGCAAGCCACAGTGTCTTGGCATAGTTCACAGAATATATCATAGAATATATATATGCATAGACCTTAGAGCTCCTCCAGTCCCACCCCCCTGCCACAGTGTCTCACCACCACCATTTCTAATGTTAGAAGCATTAAAAAATGAAACAACAAAGTCATCCCTGTAACTCTTTTGGGTGTAAAGCTATATCCAGAGACCTGAGTGACTCCCACACTTCAGACTGTAGAAAAGCAAACACTTTCAAGCCCTGGGTTGTTTAGATCTGGTTTTAATCCAGACCTGGCAGCGTTTTTCCATCTGTTGAACGTAGTAGTCTCTTGTAAACCAGCCAACCTGACTTGTTAACAGTCGATCTACTTTTAACTTTCCCTATAAATTGGAAAGGGAGCTCTTCCCACTCTTCTGAGAGAATATGCATCTCACAGCTATACCAGGTTTGCATTGATTCAGTTCCTAAACATAGGCACCAAGTGGCATTTTGGACATCCCGGAGTATCCAAGACACCTGTAGTGGGGCTGGCAGATAGAATACAGGATGCCTGAGTGATTGTGCACTTACTTCTGCAGAGGCACCTGGAGGTGAGAAAGATACCACAAAGCATCTTCAATAGCACTAGGCACCAGCATTGGGGTGTCTGCATTCGTCTCCCCATGAGTGCCAGACTTAGGAAAAATAGGATTGGCCAGCAGCACCCTCCTGAGGAGCTCTGCAGTTTGATGGCAATTCACCAAAATGAATGCAAACCTTCCCTCCCCTAGGAAAAGAGCTAGCTACACATAAGCGTCTCTGAGCATCTGTACTCCTTCATTTATATCTTAAATTCCCAATTAGGAAAACTTCATGCATAGAACTTACTAGCAGGTCTTTAAAGGCCATGCATATCCATCCCAACTATCCACAGCACACAGGTCCAACTCCATCACCTGCCACGCCAGTGATAGCAAACAGGGAGACAGAAAAGGCTTTATACTTTGTTCAGGATTAGACTAGGACTGTGATTGCAAGAAGCTCGCCTCACATCAATGTACAGAAGCATCAGCTTCAGAGAAGTAGGCCCTACAGCTTGTGCTTCCTTTTATTTTGCAGTCTTTTCACTGCTCTTTTCTCTCTCCTTCTCCTCTTGTATTACACTCCCTTTATTCTTCATTCAGCTCTTGCCTGGTCTCTCTCTTCTCCTCTTTTCTACATTGCACCTCTGAAGTGTGCTTTGAGAAGCAAATCCTGTCCTCCCCACAGTTCCTGGGTGGGACGCTCAGGGACAGAACATCATTAAATCCCTGCTGGATTGGTATAGGGGAAAGATCTGAGACCAACTCCGAAGGCAGCAATAATACACTTTGCATTTTAATAGCGGCGCCTTTGTTACTATCGCTCACGGTGATGCCAACCGCATATATCAAGAAATCCTTTATGGTTTAAATAATCCAGTTCTTCCAAGCTACAATGAATCCAGCTCTCTGTCTGCTGCCTCTCTCCAAGGCTGCTGCTCCATTCAAAACTCAGCCCTTCTGTCAAGAAGCTCTTTTCAGCAGAATAAGAGCACCACAAACCCGTTAGAAAATATGGCTTGGAACATGACTCCCACCGGCTGACTTTTTGCTTCTGTTTAATAGCCCTTCTTTCAGCTATGTTCAGCAACCCTCTGTTAAGCCACTCAGCTGCAAAGCTCCCCAGGCTGGGGCTGCGGTTCCAGCACAAATAAACTAGGGGGATCTTTAGGAATCAAGAAATGTAGTTACAGAACAAGCGAGAAGCTGTTCTTGGGTGTGCATTACCTCTGCAAGTGAGGGAGTTACAGGCAGCTCTCTGGGAAGCATTAGCAGTTATAAATCAAGTAAAAACATCAAGAAAATGAACGGGTTTTTTAATAGGTAAACTGAGCCATCAATGACGTTCTTGTGATGCAGGATGTGATATGTGATGAAGATATTTGAGAGAGAAAAAGGGATGAGGCAGAGCAGTTACCCTTGACCATTGGATGTCCCGGCAGCCACTCCTGTGTCTCTCCTGCCCCTTTCTCTGTGGTTTTCCAAGTATTTTCAGTGGGTTTTTGGGTCTTGGTTCAGGAGTCGGAGCTGGTTTGCTTCTGCTTGTAAGAAAACCCTGAATCTCATAAACCCCGCTCATGCCTGAGCTGCGCTTGGTTTTCTTGCTCTTAGACCTTGTGTGACTGACATGCACTGGAGGAGTCTGGGTCCAGATAGCACCAAACGTGCTGTGTGGATAAGAATGGCTCATTGCCTTCTTCTGCTCCCTCATTCTCTAAAAGCAATTGGAAATGCAACAGTGCACAGAAAGAAGTGTCTGGTTTTCCCCAGATGAAAAGTCCTCCAGGTGGACTAGAATTCCCAAGGCAGACAAAGAAAAATACTCAAACTTAGGTTTTTCTATCCTGGTTTGAAGCCAATGTGAGATATTTGGTGCTTGATGGCAGAGTGAGCCACAGCATATGTTAGCAAGGCCTAATTTGTCTGATCAAAGGCAAGATCAGACTACAAATGGCAAAGGAATGCACACTACCTGTGTTTTGCAATAGCACACGTTATCCAAGCATCTCATGCAAAACATGGATGACAACTCCCAGACTGATCTGTAATTACTTAGGAATTCTGAGGACATTCTAGTGATCCTTTGTAATACTTTAGCAACTGATTTTACTCTCAGAATGCTCCTAACATTACAAGGGATCTTCAGCAAGTGCTGGAGAACATTTGGAAGAGCGTTCCAACCCCACAATTGAGCATTCATGCCCAGCCCTCACAGTCAAAGGCAGAAAATAGCCCATGGCCTTCAACCCTGTGAGAAGCTGCTGGCAGGAAAGACACCAAAACCATATTTAAAAGAGTCACCCAGTAAAAATTATCCTGAGAAATCTGTTCAGCAAAGCTCTTCAATGGAAAACACTGCTTAAGACTGGGAGCTGCTTGTGCAAGCACAAGCTGAAAGCAGTAATGATGGTATAGAAGAGGTTTGTTATGAATGAATAACCTCTGTCAGTTGTCCCAGGTGGGGCTAGGTCAGGTTGGCGGCCAGCTTTTTGAGGTACTGACACTGAGAGTGACCATTTAAAGCCACCCTTTCAGGGAAACCCTTACACCAAATGAGGCAATAAAAGCCAACCTCTCTCATGAGGTGTTGGCACAATAGGAGAAGCTACCCAGGGAAGATATCCTGGGATTTTCCATCACTTGTAATTCTTCCCTTTTCTTAAATTCCCTTCTCAATTTTCTTTGAAGCCTTTTGCCCTGGCCCAGGCTCACCTCCTTTTACACCCTGCAGGCGGCTGTAGTGTAGGTGGAAGGGGTATGCATGGAGACAAAAAGGAGCCATGCACACAGTAAGTGATATTTTCTTTTAAGTCTATGAAGGAATGGGGAAAAAGGAAGATCAGAAAGTACAACCCTCCTTAATGTAAAGAGAACAGAACAAGGTAATGGGGTATCGGGTACTGAGATGAACAGGATATAAATGAGGAGAACCACTGACTCCTGGTCATCCACTGACCACCTAGTTTGGCCTTTCTATTATTCTTTCCCCAGAAAGCACATCTGGGGGACTGAGATACTTGGAGCCACCAACTCCAGTGCCCTGTGACTTAGTGAGGAGTAAGTCAGATGAGAAAGTCGGAGGTGTCTGAGCTGTGACACCAAACATTGAAAAACACATGTGCAAAACCTGAAGCCTCAGGAGCACCATGTGTGCCACAGGAATCATAGACTCATAGAAAACTTTGGGTTGGAAGGGGCCTTCAAAGGTTATCTAGTCCAACCCCCCTGCAGGGAGCAGGGACCTCTTCAAGTAGATCAGGAAGGAGAAAGGCGTACAAGAGGCATTAGTGCTGGCACCAGAGGTCATTTTTCCACATGAAAATGCCCACCTAAGCCTCGAAATGATCCTTGCATCACACTTCTTGTCTGTGCAACCTCCTCTGCCTGGTAGCAACTCTGTCTGTTGGAGGTGGGAGGCCGGGGCAGACCTTTCCTGACCCTGCATCTCATGAGAAATGCCGAGCATTTAACATGTTTCCGAGCAGCACCAGGGGCTGCAGTGCTCCTCACTTGCAGCCAACACGGCTCATCTTTTGGAGAGGAAGAGCATCCCATAAACCCTAATTATCTCCCCGAGGAGAATAAATTTTCTGAGGTTCTGCAGCCAGTTTTCTGAAGCATGAAAATTAATTAAATGCAATAGAAACACAATGTGACAATCACAGAATAATCAAGTGTCTTTTAAACCTGATGTTGGGGACATCATCTAATCCAAGACACAAAAGCTAACATCATAAACCTTAATTTCCAAGGGAGATTAATGTCATCCTTTCAGACAACCCTTTTGAGAAATTTAATCTGTATCTGTCTTGAAACAACTCAGGGTTTCTTTTTTGCTCCCACTCCTGTATTCTGAAGGCTACTCTAGGTCTTCACTCCTTGATAGTAACATTTCTTATTAAATTTCCCTTCCAGACAGAGGTAGGATTAATGAAAACCCATGTTCTTGTACCAGCGCTGTCCTTCAGCTTTAATCATTCTTCCCATTCTGGTGTTTATGCCTTGAAAAGATTCAAAGCTGAAATCCCTTTTAGTTTTTGCCTTGCCAAGGTGTCTTAACATCCCCTTGGAAGTCTCCGTTGCCTTAATCTTCCCCAAAGCCCTTCTTTGTGTCCTCACCAAAATCATTCCTCCCTAGGCAAATTCTGAGGTCTTATCTGTGGCCAATGTGAGGAAGGACTGTCTCCTTGTCTCTAGAGAAATTATGTGTGTGATGCACCTTGCAACCTCCGTAGTATCTTCACAGCTCTATCCTGCACTCCAGGGCCTCTCCCCTCCACCACCTGAAGAGCCACTAAGTTTACAGCCAAGAGTCTCGTCATTAGCTCTGCCATGCATGTCCTGCACAGTTGTACTTGCCTCAATTGCTGTCACTGCTGTTCCCAAGCTCATCCGAATTATTCCTGTGTAAGGATGTGGCCCACTTTGGGCTGGTTCATATTTTGCATCACTCACAGATGCCATCAGGCATGCACGTTTGTCTTTGCTCCAAGGTCACCACTCCAAATGTTAATCATTGTTAGCCTCAGGAGAGATGTGTGAGGGATGCAGCTCCTCTCCCAAACCCATTACTTTTCCCTCCTTAGCTGTCCTCTCCCTGTCTCTTATTTCTTGCATTAATCTTCCTCTTTTGTCCCAGTTCTAATTTAGCTTTGTGTCCTCCTTTATAATCTGTTCTAAGAGCCCATCAAGATGCCTGCAACATTGACCACCAGTTTTGCAAGAGGACTTCTGTTTGCTGGCCTCCAGCTCCAAAGGATGTCACAGGACATCACGGACACCCTTGCTATGAGACATGCTGCACCTCTGCTATTGATATCCCTCTAAATCCGCCCTTATGGCCAAAAAAACCCATAGAGTTACAGTGGGGTACACTGGTTTTTAGTCCAGTGGAATTTCTCACTTGGTGCATGGATAGAAGTGATCAAGCTGCACACCTCCCTACTCAGAGCCAGGAGCAAAGATGCTGAGTTAAATAAGCGCTGTTCTCTATTTTCCCATCAGAAAGCTATGCCGTTAGGAAGGAGTTTCTCTTTGATTCTGAAAGAAAGATGTTCATTAACACATCAGCAAGCATCAGACATGGAAGATTTTCTGTAAAAGAGTGAAAAAACCATACCATTTTTGGAGATGTTCTGTAGGTCTCTGTGATTACAGCGGTTCCTGTTCCGTAAGCGTAGATACAGAGAGTCTGTCCAGCCTCTGAAAGGAAGCAAGGAAGTGCAAGCTGTTAAACTCACCTGATACTTGTTAAAATACCCCCGAGGTTAAAAACGAAGCATGTTCTCATCTCTGAACAGCTCTGTGCCCCAGTTATGTATATACTTCTGTTTCACCATCTCTCTCTTTTGGGGTCATAAATCTTTTAGATCTTGAACAGGGTGGCCTAAAATGGAAGCCGAGACATCCTCTCCAAAGCTGTAAATTGATGGGGAGCTTCTTTGAAAATGTTCCATCCAGGCTGCTTTTATCCTGGTCTTTCAAATGAGGATTTAAAAAACCCTTTTGTCATACATCATTTATCAAAACAATTCTGTTGATTGCTCACTAATTGACTTTTCTGTTGCTTGTTATGGAACAGTAAATAAAAGAGAAGAAATATTGGCAGGGCATTCACTTCCCAAAGCCATAAGTCTTGGATGGATTGATCTGAAAACAGGTTATGCTTGATTGTGATTACTTCTCTCCTTTTCTTTGCACTGTTGAGAAGATGAAAATGCAAATGCGAAGGATAACAGCACAAAAGGAAGCTGAGGAGAAGCTGGTTATTTATATCTGGGCTGCTGCCTTTCTGTTTGAACTTAGACACCAAAGGAATCAAATGGCTTAAGAACAGCAAACTTGGATGAATGCAGAGAAGCAGGAGACAACAGTAAGTTCTGAAGCCAGCAGTAAAAAGTAACTATTTACATAGAAATGCATGATAACATCAACCAGTCTCCATGTAATGGGCTACACAAGAAACACCCAAGCTCTTTGGGTTCTCAGCACAGCAGGCAGGCAAATGAGGAGAAGCAAACAGACCTTCTCAGTTGGAGGATATTAGTTAAAAAGCAGTGTCCCTCTTCATGCATCACGGGCATGGACCACATCAGTTTGTGTCCCTATTTCTGCAGGCTCCCACTGCACATTGCCAACCGGTCTCCACCACACTCAGTCGCTGTGAGGTGGGATTGTGAGCTACTTGTCTTAAAAATGCCTCACTGTCCCAAACAGTCCTCCTTTTTCTTCTTCCAAATGCGGAAGAGATTAAGAAAGAGACTAACACTGACCCAAGGCCTATCGCTGACAGCTTCAGGGTCAATACTAAGCTCTGATCACTTGTGAATCACTTCAGATTCTTTGGAGCCCAGTTACATACTGTGTATTGAGTAGCTGGATGTTGACATTGTGGTAGGCTTTTAACAGTTGTTTTTGCTGCTGACTCTGAAAGGGGAGGCTGCACAGCTCTTCTCTATTGGCTTGCCAAGTAGTATACCACCTTAAAGCACACACTGTGAATGCAGCTGAGGCTGGGAACCTGGTTTTTGCACAGGGAGAAAAGAAAGCAAGCAGCAAGTACAAGTGTGTGGTGCAACAGATCTGGTTCCTCGAAAAGAATATACTTGCCAACTTTTTAATCTGTTGGTAGGGAGCCTCTTTAGGCCTGACTCATGCTTGCTTTGGCATTTCACTGTGTTGGTGACCCATCGCAGACATCGCAAATAACAATCATCTGCAACTCCACGGCAGAGCAGGCGCTGTTGGTGATGATAGCCACCAGCTCTGGCAGGAGCCAAAAGCCTCTTAATGCTGGCCAGAAAGCTGATTAACAGAATCACAAGTATTTCTTTTGAACTCCACAATTAATCCTGCAGGCGTTTCAAAGCATCTGCTTTGCATTTGGACTCCATCCTCACTGCTTTCTGGCAGAGGCTTCTGTCTTCCCATCTAGTCCTGCTCCTTTCCCCATCCTCATGAGCCAATGTACCACAGCAAATAGGCCACAGGCACTTCCAACTCTTCTTTTGCTATTTCCCTCTAAGGAGGGGGGGGGAACAACAACAAAGTGGAAGAAAGATTGCCCCCAAAAAGGGAATACTGTGAAATAATGCTGGGGTTGGTTGTTCCACTGTTCCAGCAGCAAAAAGAAACAGGAGGAAGAGGAAACCAGGGGGGTGGAGGGAAAAACAAGGAAAGCGAAATGCTGATTTTTGTTGTTTTCTGCAATGCCCCCTTCTGCCTGCCCTCGAGTTCTGAAAACAGGGACCTTAGGTTTTATTCCTTCGGTTTTTTAGCTCCTTCTAAGCTACAATTTGAGCAGCTCTAAAACCTACCCTGAAATTCAGGAAGGCCAGGCCAGAGCACTGTGCATTGTCTATATATTCAACAGGTTCTTCCAAAGCCCTACATCCAGTGTTGATTTGAGAGTGAGCACAAGCAGAGCTGATGTGCATTTTTACTTTGCTTTTCAAGCACTCTTCTTTCTTTTCCTTGCTGTGCTTTAAGGGGCCTTAAGACTTGCTATGACTTGGCCATGCTGCCTGTTGGCTTACCCGATGGTGGAGTTCAGAAATCCAGTGATCTCTGAGAACTGGGGCCAGTCAAGCTCGTTGGTGAAAGCCACTGGGAGATTGGCAAACGATTTCTGAAAGAGAAATTCTTAAATCAATGCGGTTTCACCCTCAAAAAATCCTTCCAGCAAACTCAAGCACTTGGCTGCAGCATCACTGGACAGCAGCAGTGGTAACTACAGCTGTGGCAGTCGTTACTTATCATAGAATGGTTTGTGTTGGAAGGGACCTTAAAGCTCATCCAGTTCCAAACCTCTGCCACTGCTCCAACACCTTCTACTAGACCAGGCTGCTCCAAGCCCCATCCACGCTGCCAGGGATGGGGCAGCCACACCATCTCTGGGCACCCCGTGCCAGCGCCTCGGCACCCTCATGTGCATATACTTAAAAAGCTGACTCTTGTAAGACAGGCAAATCAGCAGAGGACGGAAAAGCAGGAGAGAGATCTGAATTGTATCTCCTGGCACCCTTTCGTTTTGGAGAGCCCAATACACCTCCTGACATGGAGCACGTACTGCACTGCTGACCCCCACAGCTGCCTGCTGCAGCGTCCTCCCTGTCCAAAGGTAGGTTCCTTGAGCACAGGAAGAGATGACAGTGTGAGGTTCCAAGGTATATGGCAAAGAGATGATAACATACTGCTCCATCCCTGGCAGTGTTCAAGGCCAGGTTGGACGAGGCCTTGGGTGATATGATTTAGTGTAGGGTGTCCCTGCCCACGGCAGGGGGTTGGAACTAGATGATCTTAAGGTCCTTTCCAACCCTAACAATTCTATGATTCTATGAGAACATAAAATTTACTCCAGGCTCCTTTGCCCTCTCCATCAGAATGAACCCCTTAAAAACCTCTGCCCTATCTTCACTGCAGATTTCGGGCACTGAAGCAACAGTCAGAAAGGCCTCTGAGCACAGCAGGGAGCAAGACCCATGGTCTGCCTCAGCCTTCCCACACAAATAGATACAACCTTCACCCTTCTCTGCTTTTGCTGGTATTAGTCCCTGTTTTTAAGTGCCTGGCTCTGGCAAAGCTTCCCTGCAGATGTAAGCTGTGCTGCACATTCAAAGCACAGGGCCCTGCTCATTTCCACTTTGATCTCTGAATGTGTCCAAAATCATGAAAGGTGAGAGAAACGGCCTCAGGAATGGCACCATCGCAGAGAGATGAGGACATGGACGTAATTTTCAGCTTCTCCTGGTCCGGGGTACACTTGCAAAGACAAAAGCATAAATCCAGCATGCTCATACTGAGAAACTGCTGATGAAAAAGGTAATAACCCAAAGAAGGTCAAAACATGAAATCAGAGAACCTACAGGCTGGTTTAAGCCATGGAATTCATTAGCTTCATTTCCTGTTGAAGCAATTGTGGGGTTTCCTTAAACCATCGCTGCAGGTTAGGTAATTGTTTCTCCAGGAGGGTCAGAGGTTGCTCAGGAGCCAAAGAAGAGCTAAATTCTGTGGTTGCCACCAAGTCCTCATTCCCAAAATCATCATTTAGAGGAATGGGAGCTATGCTTGAGCACATGCCTATGGGGGTTGACAGTAAGAGGACAGGGTGAGATGCATGGAAAGGGGAGGAGAGGTGAGAAAAGGGGGGTTGTGAGGGGGAAGAAATCCTGAAGCCAAGCTCTGAGCAGCCTAATGCACAGCAGATGCCAGTTTAAAGCATGTAACAGCATATTTGACCTACTTACAGTAGATCTGCATTAGTTACCAAGGTGAAAATGGGTCTGGCTTAATTATCTTTCTGTTGCTTTCCTCTCTCTCTTGTCCTTGCATGTATCTCTACATACATACATACATAACATATATATATACATACATAAAGTAATCATTTTGTAAAGACTGGAGGGAACTTCCAAATCTGCCATCATGTGTGATAGTTTTGTGTGCAAAACAAGCACTCAACCCAAGGGCACAGCTCACAGCTATGAGTGGAAGTGGAGGGGGACAAGATTTCTTGGCCATTTGCAATGTTCGTCTCTTCTTAGCTTTAAAGGTGACAGGAATATTGACAGGGTCACTTAGTATAAAGCTATAGATATGATCTTTCATAAGTCACAACACAGAAGAGTATAAAAAGAACCCAATAATGAAATATTTTTAAAACAAGTTCTTCTAAGACCAACTTCCTTGTATTTTCTACTCCAAACCAATATTTTCATTGGACAAGTCCCAGTCATTTTTTTTACATTTTCTTCTTTTTTTCCTGCAAACCTAGCTTAAATATGAATTCAGTTTAAGCCAGAACCTGATTAAGTTGCAAATTGGTTTGGAAAGGAACATTTAAGAGCAGAATTATAGTTGCATTTGAACACTGTATATATGTTCAGCATTGACACTGTTCCAGCAACGCACTTAAAGCCGACTTTGGAAGGTATTTCAGGACCGAAGGGTGAGGATGAGTAGTTAGTGGAACTTTGAGGAGGATGCTAGAGCTTGAACTCTGCAGTGATGTAGTTTGGAAAGCATGGTCTAACAGACTGCATTTTGCTTAGCCTTACATACAAATATGTCCCACTCTAAAGGTAGATCTGTACTGACTTTTAGCTTAAGACTCTCGTACAGCCTTGTTTAAATACCATTCTCTAGACTATTCTGGCTGAGAAACCATGCTTCAGCCTACGTGCCAGATTTTAGCAGAGAATGATTAGAAACTTACTCCAGCCTAGCTTCAAATGCCATATTTTAGCCTCAGTTGCTCTAGATGGGTCTCCCTTTGAAGGAACATCCTCACCTCCTGGATGTGTCCTACCTTGAAGTACAGGGCAGCCAAAGCCATGGCTGATGCTAAATGCATGCATGCCAAGCTGGGCTTATATGGAAGAAGGTTCAGGGTTCCTATGGCAAGAGATCTTCAAAATCAGAACACAAAAGGGCATTGGGAACCTGATGCTCCTATGAGAAATGCCAGTCCCAGCAGTCCTGAAAGTGCAGAAGTATCCCTTAATTTGAAGGGGAATTGGGTATTGGTTTTTATACTGACTTGAATGCTGTTCCAGTTCTTGTGGTAGCGTTAAGTACCGCAGACAACTTTCTTATTCTAAGCATATGAATAAGCAAGCCTTAGAGCTCTTGAGGAAAGCACAGCCTATCTTTCTAAAAAGCATTATTCCCTTATTCTCCCCAAAACGCAGGATCTTACTCATCACAGTATTAGCTGCGAGGGACTTGCCTGTGATTCACTGGATTTAGAGGGAAGCTAGGGGATGGTTTTAATGAGATTTCCACAGATCAAACTCCTGACTTTTACAGTGGGGCAAAACCCCCAAAGGATTACACTATTTTGCACCACCTGGGATAAGTGTTCTGGACATCCTGAACCCACATTTACAGTAAAGCTGCATTCTTTTGCTAGGAAATATGTAGTATGAACCAGGTACTTTAATGAAACCTGAGAACACCTTGAGTTTGTGGGCAAATAGGTATTTACTGCATTACAGATAGACAGGGCTTTATTTTTCTCTTTATTCAGCATGAAATAGAGAGCCAAGGTTTTTAAAACGCATCTTCCTAGAGAGGGTATCATTTCCACACATACAATGCTTTTATCTCAAGATAAATGTCTCTAAAATGAGATTTAAAAGCAAACTTCTATCCCAGACAAAATGCTACGTTTAGTAGCTATTTGGAAGTCAGTGGTAAGCAGATGGACAGAGCAGCAGGAGCACAATATCCATCACCAGACACACCGGTGTTTTCAACACTACCATTCCAAAACCACCATCCACCTCAAAAGAACACCCTAACCTGTATTTCTTCTGCTTTGCTAAACCTCATAAAGTGCATGTCTACTGCATTTTTAATGTTGGAATTTTCAGGTCAGAGGAATGAATGTTCAGCTCAGTTCTTGCTGAGCCTTTTAAAAGAGGGAAAGCCTGGCAAACCCAAAACCTAGTGATAAGCAAAGAGCCAAAATAAAGTTGGCTTACTCCGTTCTTAGAGCTGTAAAATTGTTTCCCTGTAATTATACTCTGGGTGTTTGGGGATTTACTGGGGTGATGGCAAGTTAATGATGGAGCCACGTGCTCTGCAGGAACATGCAAGTCCCCCCCCTTCCAACACTGCCTATGTGATGTGAATGCAGGAACATGATTCAGGCCTTTGCATTTGGTCACTTAGGTGCAAGAGAACAGGAAGATCAGGAAGGCTCTAGGGGACTTCATATGGGACAAGTAAATGATGCAACTCGATGCATTTCTTGACATAGGACATGCAACAAAAGCATATCCATTTGCACCGGATTACGCAGGGGGTTATGACTGTGAGAGGCCAATGCCAAGACAGTAGTAAGTTCCCAATTAGACTGGGAAATTAACATGTATAGGACAAATACAAATAATTTATATATATGAAATACAGAAATTATATAGGTAAAAAATAGACAAAAATGAAGTAATGAAATAATACACTCACTAAATGTGAATTGACAGGCACACAACTATTTTCTTATACACATGATAAAAGTCCTAAGGGCGGGGAGAGAAGTCCTATTTGGAATTCCACGTTGAGGGCTGAGATTCAATTGAAATGGAAATTAAAGCTTTGAACTGACGCTAGCATTGACTGTAGAGAAAACCATTTGATAAACTAATTTTTCTATGTGTCTTATCAAAGAAATTTTGGCACATTCAAAGCAAAGTGTCTTGAGTTGGACAGCATGGGGGAACAGCGGATACACAGGGATAATAATGCCTTTTCCTCCCCTTTCAGAGCCCTAACTTCAAATTCCTGCTGTGGTCCCAGATTAAGGATGTTTTCTATGAGATCAGGACATAGTCTCTGCACTCTCTCTGGTCACAAAACCATCCTTGGATGTGCTTCACAAGCCCAAGGCAGCTGAATTGCTGCTATTGCCATTCTATGCACAGAAAGCAAGACAGAGGACCAGCGAGAGGCAGAGGCAGTGACAAAGTCTGAATTAGCTCAGAATTTTTTTTGCTAGCTCTTTTGTGCTCAGGCAATTACTTTCTTAATTAAGGTGAGATGCAAATTAAGTAATTTCTTACTGTTGCTAGACTTTGAGCACAGATAATGAGGTTTTATATGACTGAACTCGCTGTGTCTCTGCATTAATATTTAACTGTTGTATTTTCGCCAGGTTGGTAGGAAAGATCACAAATAGTCCTAGAAAAGAGCCAGAGAGGGAACACATCTCTCTTTGCCCTCCTTGCCCCACTGCAGAGCACTGGCTGTAATGTAGGGTCACCCTTTCTGCAAAGGAAAGCAGCCCGCTTCCTTTCCAACCAGTCCTTGATCTTCTTCACATGCTGGTCAGACTGAACTGAGCACTGAAAACATGTATTTGTTGGGTCTCAGAGAGCACCCTTTCCTTCCTGTTAAAGTTGCTCTACACCCATCAGACAGAAATGAGGTGGCATCAAAACTCACTTGATAACCTGCACTCCTGATCCTGACCTTGAAGCTTCTGCTTCTGTATACCATTACCAGTCCTCAATCCATCCAGCTAGCAGACCAGCAAGCTTCAAGCAAGAGAAATGCTATTTAAACCTTCATTAGAGACATAATAAAATGCTGACATAGTCTAAGTCTATTCTTGCCTCCATGGCTCTGCTACCGGCATTACTGCCAGGATCATCATCACCATCGGCCTTATTAGCATCTTTATTAGACAAGATAATCTCAATTATCATTAGTGCTAATTTATTATGCTTACCATCAGCTCTGCCATCAGTGTCAGTCGTCTAATTGTGCTCATAAACGTTTAACAAAGGAAAACAACTTCTAATCTGCAACATTTACATCAGCTCAGCTCTGGGAGCCAAAGTGGGAAAATGCATGGAACTCTCAGACCTCCGTCAGCTCTGTGACTACTGACACTATGGAATAGGTGTTGTTCTCCAGAAAACATCCATGTCCTCCTCCTATAGAGGCCAGTGGGCAAGCAGGAGGTTTTCACCAGGGATGGTGGGTAGTGACGATCTATCTGCTCACCCCTATGGAACAGAGAGAAGGACAAACGCAATTCCTGGCTAGGGACTGGCACTGTTTAGGAGCAGGATAGGAAACAACAGTGCAGGGCAGGAGCATACCTGCGTGTTTTCTGTCTCCACCCAGCTGCAGTTTGCTGGAATCATCTTTTCCCCTCAATTGTGTCATTCCACACCAGTGAACTGCAGCAGCTGAGGCTCAACCTAATTCACAGTCAGGTGCATTTTGTGGCTTGAAAATGGGAAACGCTGGGATACTGCCCAGAGGTAGACATCAGTGTGGCAGTTATATTTCAGCCACTACGGAAACCCTTTCCTACAGGACAAGTCCATTGGATGACCCTCAAACACCTGCAGATGTATTTGTTCAATGAGCCTCAGAACACTGGAGTTACCAGAACTGTTTCATGTATACCACAGATGAGGGAAAGCAATCCAGGATTTATCATTTCAAAGCCAGATGCCTAAAACAGAAGATCCCAGACTGTCAGCAGGGTCACTTCTACACCACTTGCACAGCAAGGAGCCATACCAACGAGCCTACTAATGGCAGGCCTGATCCCACAGGCAGCACGGGTCTCCTTGAGCCCTGTGTGGGAAGCCAGATGCCCTGGTTTGTGTCCCTGGCACAGCACAAGGCCACTGAAGCCAAACTCTTCCCTGACCCAATTGCACAGATGTCGGATGAGAGGGGCAGCACAGCCTTTTGATTTTCAGAAGAGCATCCGTGGGAGGGGAATGACAAACGTGAGGCCATAACTGTAAAACCCAGTGCAGTAACTGGAAATGTATAAGTTATAAATTAATAATTTATACATGATAAATAAATTTAGATTTATAAACCGATTTTGCACTTGTTTCCCTTTGGCATGGTGGTTTATGGCAACCCGAACGCGATTCCTCACCACTGACATCTGTGAGACGGTCATCCACTCGGGAGGGATGTGGAAGTGAGCGCCAGCTGAGTCTCCCAACAGCACGACCCCTTGTGAATCCGCACCTAGAGAATGCATTCTGTTAGCTGCATGAGCAGAAAGAGCAAACCAGAACAGCACGGACAGCAATGCTTGAAGAGTAACTGCAGCGTTGGCTGGTGGAGTCATGAGGACACCGGCTACATCACTCTCAATGGGGCTGAACTGTTCAGACCCTGCAATGGGATTTTTGCTGTTCACTAAAAACCGGTTAACAGACACGTGCCAACAACCCCAGGGACACAACTAGGCATGAAAACCAGGGAGAGGTCCTGCTAATCACTAAATGCAGGGATGTTGTAATGCAGGGATGGATGTGTTACTTCATCAGAGGCTCTGCTCTGCAGCCAACGTTTAGTTTTGCTACCCACAGAATATGCTTCATAGAGGACTTAAACACTGAGGAAAATCAGATTACTCAGGGACTTTCTCAAAGCTCTTTATACAGAGCCGGGTGCTGGATTGGTGGATGCGCTACTCACTCATACGAGTGTTTCTGCTAGAACAGTCTGGCTGGTTTCTAATTAACGTCACTTTAGCAGTTGTAGATTGCCTTTCAACCACAAATGTTTTAAAGTCTTGCTCAGGCAATGGTTCAGCCCCAGGATGCTGATTCAAATGTAAGGCAAGGTGAGCATAACTCAGCTGGCTCCCAACACAGAATTAACAACAGCCTTTGCTTTCCACATTCTATCTTTGCTCATCCTCAAGATAAAAATGAAATTCAATCTTTTGCCATTCTGCCTTTCTGAGGAAGTTGTAAACCCCAAAGTCTTTCCCCTACGTTGGCAATGACTGAAAACATACTAAAGGCACATTGGTTTTCATGCTGACTGTAAAGACTTACCTTTGCAGAACTTCTCCTCATAGGGAATTCCATCTTTTGGATCCACGCCCTGTTGGAGGAGAGAAGGGGCAGATGATGATGGCATCCATCTAGCTCCTGAAAAATGCAGTGCAAAACAGAGGTGGGGGATTTTGTCCTTGGATGTTTGTCTTGACAGGCTCGAGAGGTGTGAACCACATGAGCTTCAGCAAGGCCAAGTGCAAGGTCCTGCACCAGGGTCGGGGCAATTCCAAAGCACAAATAGGAGCTGGGTGGAAAACAGATTGAGAGGAGCCCCTGCTCTTGTGAGACCCCACCTAGAGAACAGCATCCAGCATAAGGACAACATGGATCTGTCAGAGTGAGTCCAGAGGAGGCCATGGGGATGCTGTGAGGGCTGGAGCAGCTCTGCTCTGGAGCCAGGCTGAGAGAGCTGGGTTGGGTCAGCCTGGAGAAGAGAAGGCTCCTGAAGGGGAGACCTGAGAGCAGCTCCAGTGCCTGAAGGGGCTGCAGGAAACCTGGAGAGGGGCTTGGGACAAGGGCCTGTAGGGACAGGCCAAGGGGAATGGCTTTAACCTGCCCGAGGGGAGACTGAGCTGAGCTCTTAGGCAGAAGCTCTTCCCTGTGAGGGTGCTGAGGCGCTGGCACAGGGTGCCCAGAGAAGCTGTGGCTGCCCCATCCCTGGCAGTGTTCAAGGCCAGGTTGGACACAGGGGCTTGGAGCAAGCTGCTCCAGTGGAAGGGGTCCCTGCCTGTGGCAGGGGTTGGAGCTGGAGGAGCTTTAAGGTCCCTTCCAACCCAAACCAGGCTGGGATATGATTCTATGATATAAATTAATTATAATAGCTATAATTGTAAACAATCATAAGCATCAATAAATAAATTTCACCCAAAATTACTTCCCCCCTGTTTCCTTAGTTCTTAATAAATATAGTTGTATTACTTGGAATGTCAAAGACAGTAAATAAATAGCAGTAATCCAAATCAGTTCATAAACCAGAATAAAGAAAAATCAATACCTGAAGACTAATCCAAAAGGAGGAAAAAAGAGAAGCAGCAATCAGGAAGGAAACATAAGATGCACTATCATTTACTTACCCATATGCCATTGCAGTTAGAGTCCCTTTCCTCATCCCAGTTATCAGGACTAAAACAAAAGGATATACAGCATTACAGAAAATAAAGCAAAAGGAGCTCTTGAGGGAATCGGATGCTTTGTGCCATTTGTCACTATGAATATATAATAACTAGAAATTCCTTTCTGCACAGAAGGTCTTTTATTTCCCCACTTTGAATCCCGGGCAGGCAATTTTTCCTAGCAAAATGCAATATTGATTTAAAGTTAGCACTGGAAGTTGTTGAATGGAACTTACCCTTTTAGTCTGCATATTCACTCAGGCGAAGGGAATGGGGTGATCTTTGCAGGAGACTGATCCTTCTTCCTTGCCCTTTCCCTAGCTTTTAAGTGTTCCCTGAAATCCACCAGGCCCCTCACTCAGAGCAGGGTAGTGAGGATTTGCTCTCCCCATTGGTCTGTCTGACCAACTTTGGTCTCAGATGCTTCAGAGAAAGGAAAGAACCCTGTGCACCACCCCTGCTCCTGCGCTCCATCCCTGCTCTCCATCATTTCCTCGTCTCCATCACTGTGCAGTCAAGCCAGACGCAGTGCTGTGCTCTCTTAGAGCACGGCCAGCCCCAAATACAGAGCTCCTTCTTCAAGAAGTCACAATTACGAAGCCTTGAAAATAATGACAAGCTTTACCGTCTGCCAGGGTACACAGCGTTGTTCCTGTCGTCGCAGTCTCTGCCTCGCCAGTGGTAGCCCCTCAGTGTCTGAAAGCCAGGAGAAGCACACAGATAGACAGGATGGCCATTGCTACTCTGGCACTTTTAATTTCACATATCTAAAATGAGAATCTAACTCAGGTGTAGGAATCAAGTGCAGTAAATGGGCTGTATTCCAGAGGCCCTGGGCTAAGCTTTAATAAATGGCACCTTGCACACTTCAGTGCAGAAAGGAGACAAGCTGGGGATTTAATTTGGGGTGGTTTTTAATACGACTTTACTTCACTCTTATTAATTCAGTAAACAGAGCACTCAGCAGCAGAGCAATTTGCTTCTGCAGGGGCACAGCTTTGTGTGTGCATCTCCCCAGGTGGCATCAAGGGATGATTGGGTTTTTCATCCAGAAAAAAACACTTTTTATGACCAAAACCCCCTCCATTCACTTTATTCCTGTTTTCACATGCATGAATGAGGCTTTGCAGAAAGTAGGAAGAATCCCATAGGCATTCCTATTGTCAAGGTTTTACTGTACACCAAGGGAAACGCTTTGCTTACCGGGAAAGTACTAAATTTATCTCCATCCAAATCTTCAAAAGGCAGTTTATTTCTCAAAACACTGTAAAAAAGCCCCAAACCCAACAAACAGAGTTAACACGTGGACAGAACCTGTGCAGGAATTACAAACCATGGTAAAGCATGCACAATAGGTAATAGCTGGCACAGCATTCATGTTCAGCTCCTTGTTCACTTTGAGCTCTGTGCTCAACCTTCAGCAAAGGGACTCTGTCTGAAGGAGCAAGTCCTGATTTCTTTCCGTATGTGCTGGCTGAGCTGTGGAGGTGAGGCTGCTGGGCTCCTGCAATGTCAAACCTTCGGGCTCTAAAACGAACCAGGACATCAAACCTGTGGCAAAAGTAACTATAATGTGGTTTGGGAATCAGGACTTTACCTAGCCTGGCAGAGCTTGCAAGCTGCCAGATATGAGATACAAATGGAGGTCCTTCTGCTTGGGATGGAGCTGCAGAAAGGGGCCTCATGCTGATGGAGATCAAGCTCCTTCTTTCCTTAAAAACAAATGGCAAATACCCTTCCTCATATTCATCCTTCAAATCTTCACACCGTCTCTCTCCTGCTGTGTTCAGTCTAGAAGCCTGCACCCTCGGCTGCAGCTATACATACACACTAACGCTTATTTTAGAGGACAAAAGTGGATTTGATAGGACCGTACACACTGAATTCACAGGTGACCTTATATTCTAACTGAGGATCAGGGTCTCACCTTGCCATTTCTGTATCTAGTCCCACAAATGTCTGGGGATGCTCAGACAGGTTTGAGAAAAAGCATCTTCCCTTGATTTGAGCAATGGAGAGCTGAGCCCCCATGGTCTCCCGCAGTGCTTAGTTACATTAATTAATGTAATAAATGTCATTAACGAAAATTACTTCTTCCACTGGGACTTTTGTTTCCAGCAACCCCATAGCTTTTAGCAGTACCTGAAGCAGGTGTCAAAATGATGGTGTCAGCTCTGTGCCCCTTCCTGTTTAGCTTGGACACTTGCTAGATTCCACATGGTGTGTCACCTCTGGCTACAGGACATAGCTTAGCTCACCTACATTGAGCAGCCTTTCATACGTGCCTTAGGCAGCACTCTGATGTGCTAGTCAGCCTTGCCTTGGAAAATTGCCTTACAGAGGTTTTCCAACATCTTGCACCTATAAGAGATGTTGAACCTGGCTCAGGGAGCAAATAGGTGCAAGGAGGGTGGATTCCTCATCCTGCACAAGCATCAGAATAAGAGAAGTACAGAGGAGATGGGTGACACGCACTCCTGGTGGGGCTTGTAACCCTTAATCTGTCTGTAGTCAATAATTTCCACGTGCTGCCTTGGGCTCCTTCTTCTCTGCAGTAAGGCTCAGTTGCAAGAACTGGCACAGATTCAGAGCAGCTAAAACAATCCAACTGTCAGACATGCTTTGTGAAGCTACGGAAAGAGGAAACCAAAACCCAAGGAGTGAGAGAGAGCATGAGAGAGAACTCAGAGGAGGTGAACACATCTGATCCAACGTATGA
Organism: Pezoporus flaviventris; assembly: GCF_033815535.1. NCBI lineage: Eukaryota > Metazoa > Chordata > Aves > Psittaciformes > Psittacidae > Pezoporus > Pezoporus flaviventris. The sequence goes on from NW_026892585.1 coordinate 21,015, forward strand.
TGCACAGTTTGATCCTGCTTCCACTGTCTGAACTCCCAGGGCTCAAACTCAGGTTATTCATCCTGACTTAACATTTTAGACACTTACAAGATGCTTCACGTTAATCGCTCCATTCCCAATCACATCCTGATATTGCCAGTTTCAATCAGAGGAGCAAGTTAGTCCTGGCAGTCAAAATGTACTGTTGATAAAACTGATTTATTCTTAGTTTTGCTTGTCTCCTCCTCCCAGTCACTGCAGTACCATGAGTACATCGGCAAACGTGCCTTAGGGGTAACAGCCCAGCTGCTGTCCTCAGCCTTTCTCAGAAACTCCCTGTCTGCCACCCACCCCAATTCCTTAAATATCTGAGATGCCCCTAGCACTGTGCAACTGCTGCTTAATTCCTGTTCCCCACAGTTACAAAGGTGCTGGTGGCCTTCCTGCGCTGAGCCATGGGCTCCCTCTCAGGAATCTTACTTACCTGAATCCTGTGCAGCCTCCCTGGATGCTGCCTGGACAGTGGGTTTATGAAGGAACCCAACAGAAGTAAAGTATAGCAAGCTCTGTTAACTGAGGGTGAGCTCTGAAGGAAGCAAACGTACCATATTCTGTGTCTGGTTAAGGAGTGAAAACTTCATACATACTATTTAATCTTCTCACACAGGTTAGCCAGAAGAGGAAACGCACACACGCTTGAGAACCCCATGAAGTTTTTCTGGAGGGGAAGAAAACAAAAGAAGATGGATGCATTAGTTCATAGAGGTGGCGTGGCTTGGGATATTCAGTGTCAGTAAAGTCTAAACCTAAATCATGTATTTTCTGCTAGAAACACCTGAAAACCCCAACGCCGCAATAAGGATGCAATGTGTCATCCTTAGAATTTAGACCTGACAGCAGTCAACTGAAGGATTTCAACTGAAAGTTTCCCAAAAAGCTGTAAAATTAAGCAGGAAGAAGCTCCTCTGAAACTGCCTCTCATGCACCAGGACTCTCTTTAAATCCTTTGCAAAAACTGCAGCTCTTGTGCTCGATAAACATGATGCTGCCTGACACTTGGTGTGAAACCAGCAGACTGTGGACCATGGAGCTGGTTTCTGCATGTTCAGGTAGGGTGGATGAACTGAAGGTCAGGAAAAGCCCCAGAGAGAGGAGAAATGGAGGTATCCGGCACAGGCTGGTTTTGTTCATGAGATCTTTTACCTGGAAGTCTCCTAACCAGATCTTATCTTGTCCGGATTGGCAAGCTGTAAAAGACAGCTGCTGCAGGATGAACCCTTTCCACATTAGTAGACCACAGCTGTGGGCTAATCCAGTTGAGTTTCCAGGCAGCCAGGAGGCTTCAGAAGCTAAAAGAGACCTTCCTAATGAATGCTCAAGTTACAGAAACATCACACTGCATCGGCAATCAGTCCTACAAACACGCTGCTCTCATCTAAGTTCAGGTGGTCTTTAAACACTGAGGGCATTCAAGTGGTCTATAAATAGAGGGCTGGCTGGTGAAGTCTGATTAACTGTATTCACTAAGGCTGCATTCAGCGTGCAAATGTGGAGCAGATGGGCACACTCATAACTTTATGCAAAGAAGGGTAATTATTTATGTGGCCATAGCATTTAAGAGCTCTGTCCTTGGACCAACTTCCATGTGTTACATGCTTTATATACACAGAGGAAAAACTATGGTCCTTGCCCTGGAGAGACTACAACCTGAATAAAACAAGATAAAGGTTGGATACAGCTCAGGAGAGGACAATAAAAGGCTGTTCCTCACCATGAGGGGCAGTAGTCCCAGCATATAAAACTCTGATTGACAAAGGAGAACTCTGAGGCAGCACTGCAGGGCAGCGAGGCAGTGGTGCCACGATGCATACAGCATTGCCCTGCAGCTCCAGGGAGGGCAGGAAGGTGTTTGCTTGGACAGGGAAGAAAGGGTGATGGAGATGAGGGTCTCTTGCTGCCCAGAGCAGGCCAGCCACAGCAGTATGTCAAGGGCAGGATCTCAATGTGGACAGGGCAGGTGGGCTAGCAAAGAGCTCCTAGTACAAACACGGCAGCCAGCATTCGCACCGGTGGCTGAAGTGACCAAGCAGCAAGATGAAGATGAAAAAGAGAGGAACATTGTGAGGGGCACCTGCAGTGGAGATGGAGCTGTAACCGTGCGCTTTCTGAAGGACCCAAAGGAGGAGGAAAGGAGGGAAATTAAGGAGACAAGAAACTCACTGTGGCTCCAGGCACCCTGCACTCTTCCCCATCCCAGTGCACCTCTGTATTTAAGCTCCCTGCCAGCGTGGCTGTAGCAGGGCTATGTCCTGAAGCATGGCAGGGACACAGACCTCCTCTTTGCTCTTGTGTGTGCACACAAGTATGGCCAGCTAGGGAGAGGGGAGAGGGGCACCAGCAGGATGCCAGTTTTACTCAAAAGGCTTTGCAAACCTACATATACCTTCCTGGAAAGAGGAAACAAACCACTCCTCCCACCTCCTCCAGGTGGGACTAATTCTGCCTACAAAAGCACAAGAGGCTCTTAAAGCTATCCATCAGGCTAAGATTTGCAATGTCTCCGTTTGAGCTCTCAGCTTTTCACTTCAGGCTAAATAACAGCATGCGAAGCTTTTGAAGTTAAGGCACCTGAAGCCAAATCTGCACCAGCAAGGCAAAGCACAGGGCTCACAACGAATAAACACATAAATAAAACCACCTTTCACTCTGCCCACTGGCTGCATTTAAACCCCCCCCCCCCCTTTGCTGCAAGCAGAATAAAATCTTTCCTGCCTTTTTCTCAGCTGTGCATTTGAATATTGTTGGGGGCTGAATTTCTGCAGCCCAGAGACTGCCTGACTCACAGGGAGCAGCTGGCATGATGGTGACCTGGAAGCGGTGCAGGCACCACAGTCCTTCCCAGCAGAGCCAGGCTGTGGGTGCAGTACATGCTTTTGGGAGGAGATGCTTACTTGCCCCTGTATAACATGAATGGGTGGTCAGGAGACTGGTTCATTCCCATCCCTGCCTTGCAATTCCCTCACTCCCTCCGTGGTTTCCCACTTCTCCCACTAGCAGGCTGTGACTTGCAGGGACCATGGACCCATGATGTGGTTGTAGGCACGGTGCTTGCTCTCATTAAATGCTACAGCCACTGCTCTCTTTGTCATTCTTTCACTGCTATTGCTCAAAGATGCCTCCTAGTATCTCCCCCATAAGAAAAGTTACTGCTAGAGGTGCTCCCAGTGATTGATACCACCAATATCTTATTCATCGCCTATTAACATTCCCTAATGACATTTCTGTAACTATTTTAGTTGGGTTTGCAGAAAAGAATAATAATGAGCCCCTAACGCTTGTTGCTGTTTGGTTTAAGGCAGCCGCTCACAGATGATTCACTGCTTTTAATGAATGGAGACATCTATTAGGTTCTGGGGGGTTGTAGCCACTTCTACTGAATCTCTACATCTGCAAAATGCCTTCTCTTTTTCCCAAACCCACAACAATCCTCAGACGTGCCCAGCAAATAAAAAGGCCTGGGAGCCAGGCAGACCTCACATCCTCATTACCAACAGCCGTAATCACACATCTTTTTATGCAGTCACATAGAGCAGCCCAGCAAAGACGGGCACAGCCAACTTGCTTCAGAAGACTTTCCCCAAACATGCAATGGGGAAAAGCAACCAAAATAGCAGATATGGGAAGAATATAATATATTATATTGAATATTTAATATTGATAGATATTGTATAGTATGTATAATTTATATAACATTAGTATATATTACAATTATTATCATTATAATATTGTATATTATAATGTATATAATTATATAGGATATATAATTTGATGTTTCTGTCTCATAGAAGCCAGAGCACAGAAGATGAATGTTTTTCTCCCTCCACCAATGTGGATGCAAAGATGCCCCAGCACTCATTTAAAATAAGTTTCAGCAAGGCTCCTTATGGGGCACATGCTAAAATAACTGCAGGGGAGGCCCAACCAACCCCATAATACTCCTTTTAGTTAAAGCTGATCTGGTATTGTGTGGTTATAGAGGTTTAGGAATGCATTGGTTGGAGAAACCTGACAATGAGCTGGGACACAGTCTGCTCGTCCCTCCTGCTGGGAAATGGGCAACTAGGAACAGGAAAGGGCAAGGACTGGGAGGTACAGGGACACTGAGCAGCTCTGAGGGTATGGGAGAGTAAAGGCGAGCTGGAAGGAGGCTGGAAATCTCAGGCCATCACAGCACAGTGCTGAATAGGGGGCAAAATGAATAAGGTCCTGCTGGCTGCTGCTGCGTGGGAGCCGAGTCCCTTGTCTCCAGCGTGTTGTTTATTTCCCTGCCTTGGCAATCTGGCAATGGCCCTAAGGCTAATGAGGGACCCCCGTTTTCCCTGGTGTGAGCTGCACCGCAGTACGGGTCCAGGCAGAAGCAGTACCAGTAACGCCTTCACAAACAGCTGACACGTTTGCTCTGCCTTAAGTGCCTGCAGACAACTGGGAGCAAACCGTGCCTGCGCTGACCCATTAAACAAAAGCTGCCCTTCCCTCCTCAGCTGCCCTTCAGAGAGCTGAAAACTGGTGGAGGTGGGAGGATTCCAAACCCAGGTTTCAAGTTGAAGGGGCAAAGGCCTCTTACAACACATGCAGGGTTTGCATTCAGGCCACTGCTTGAGCTTCAGGCAACCCCAAAACGCAGGCACTGCGCTCTGAGGCAGCGGCCAGTTAATGAGGCTCCCTCTTACACACGGCTAGAAGGGATGATGGGGGCCAAGGGAGAAGCATGAAAGAAAGAGGAGCAGTAATGAACATTGCAGGAAGCTCGAAACTTCTGTGGGTGGAAGAACAAGGGGGAAATTCCTGCTTTTGTAAAAAAAACGAACAAAACCTGTATCTGCTTGTATTTTGTTTTAAGGGTGGCTGCTGCACCACGGGCAAGCTGGGCTAGCGCAAGTGTGACGAAGAGCTATGAAGCTCTCAGATGAGATCCTCCGCTGCTGCACGGGTTTCAGACATGCGTTTATGTCTGGGATGGACACGGACAGTTACCCCTTCTCCACAAGCAGGCTGCATTTGTTGCGATGCTTTTTTCTGCTCTCCCCATACTTCCACGTTTCCTCTCCCTGTCCTTTGCAGTATCACCTCACAGAGCATATCCTACACCAGGTAGGAGCGAGTCAGCATTCAGTTTAGTGCCCATCAAGTGGATTCCCAATCAGGCAGATCAAACAAGGACTGACTCCTGCTAAATGCAGGTACAGTGTGAGACACCCCGATGCCACGGATTTCTTACCAGGTCCTTGGAAGTCTTCACAATCCTCCGTGCTTTTCTTATTGCAGTGCTCAGCCCAACCTAGGAGAGCAAAAGCACAATAAATAAAATGAGATCAGCCTAACAGGGCCCTACCAATTTTTCTCCCCATTTCCTACCTTTCTTTTTTTGTAATGTATCATTTCCAGCACAAAAAATGATGTATGAGTCCACAAACTTGTCATCACTTACATTTTATTGGACTAACAATCAGTTATCCAATCACCCCCACCCCCCCCCCCCCCATGAAACTACAGTTGCAAGAGTTTATTTAGTTTGCATCCAGGGCATCATTTATTTCCTAAGGCCCAGATCAGTTAAAGAGCTGAGATTCATATCCTGACTGCACTGTGCGAGGCTTCTCCAGCGATACTTCCTAAAGAGCAACCCATCCATTAGATGGCCAAAAGAGGATTATATGTGCAATGATGGTCAGGCATGCTGTGAAAGGGTATAGAGGAAGCATTACATGGATAAGGGTTATACTCTGCTGAGGTCCATCCCAGCAGGGAACAGCTGGCACATGGGAAGCGATAAAGCAGGGAATAGATTGGAAGGCAAATCCCCTGGAGATTCCTGCCCTGGAGGGAGGGAAAGTGCAATACATTTTTGCAGCCCACCTGGTCCACAGCCCTGTGTCCTGCCTGGATGAATGCCAGCGCAGGGGGAGTAAGCAGGGCCTCTGCTCCATCCCGGTAAGAGCTTACCCCTGCCTGTAAGAACTTCGCCCCATAGCACAGCACACAAGGACCGCAGCAGTTCTCCTGCCACAAGGACTCGTGCTCCTCCCCTGCTGCTCCGCTTTCACTTTTGGACAGTATTCCACCATCTCAGTGAGGATAAGTCCCTTATGTTGTTTGTCCTGCATTTGTTAGGCCACCTTTGCAAACAGTCCTATCTGCGGGGCAGTGTCTGTGTGATGGCCTCTGCCCTTCCCCTCAGCATTCGGCATGAAGACGACTGAAAACACTGCCCGCCTGCCCTCTTTCAGAAGGAATAACTGCTTTGGCCTGCATGCTTTGAGCATTGGTAAAAAATACAATAGAATAACATAAATAAAATAAAATAACATAAAACAAACCAACCAAAATAAAATAAAAGATAAAATACAGTAAGATAAAATAAAATAGATACAAATGAATTCCTTCTGAAAGCATTTCAAATGGAAAGGAAAACCCAGTGCGTCCCAGCATCTTTAGCACTTGGTTTCTGATCAGAACTGTAAGCAAGGACAAACTGTTCTGTCTGACAATGACCAGTCCCTCCTACGGCCCAGCCTGCGGACCCAAGTGCTAGCTCCAAGGCAGAAGTTCAGCACAAGTTTATATCTATCTGGCTGGAGCTGCAGGAACTCAACATGGGGGGAAAGCAGGCGTTGCCAAGAGGTGGTATTTAAGCATTTGGAGAAGAACAAGAACCTATCCTTTGAGCGGTGGCACCTTTCCGAACAGCGGGCATGCCAGCTTGCAATATTAAAGCAGCATACATTTGCATTTAAAGCAACCATTGCCAACGTGGTGTTTCACTGGGGGTAAAATTTAGCATGTCATTATAATTGGGTTAGGCAGTGATCAGAGCAAATTAATTAACTGGGCTATTCAAGGGTCAAAGACTGGTATTGAACAATACAAAGGGATGAGGAAGAATAAGCATGAGCAGCAAAAACCACAGACTTGTAAGTTACTGGGTTTTAATAGATGTGTCAGGTTAATATACGTGCTTAATCATCGGACCATTGAACAGTTTGGGTTGGAAGGGACCATCAAAGCTCATGCAGTTCCAACCCCCTGCCATGGGCAGGGACATTTCAACTAGATCAGGTTGCCCATAACCACATCCAGTGTGGCCTTGCATGGCTAATCCATTGTGCCTGTAGTCTTATAAAAACCTGGGGATGTCACAAATAGAGGAGAGATGCTAGGAATGAGCCAAGACACCGATTCCTAGTTTCTTCCCCTGGGCAATTGCTGTCCCCCAGACCCAAAGACGCACCTTGCATTTGTCACAGTTATGTTGTACGTAACCAGCTGCCGTCATTTCTGCAATAAAATAGCTTGAGGGATGAGGTAAAGGGCTTAAAATGGAGTACGACAGATGAGAGGTCTCCAGAGAGGTAGCATTTATCAATCCCTTTATGCTGGGCAGGGGAGGAGAGACCTTTCTTGCTCTCAGCAGCAGAGCACCTGCAGACAGCTGCAGCAATACTGCACAGAGAGCAGGAAGCAAGGGAGGAAAGGCTGAATTACCCCTGCATGTAGGAAATGCTCTCTATGAAATTCTAAGGGTGAGATCTCCCACTGCAGCAGCCAGGGCTCTGGGGTGAAGAACACAAGACATCCGCACCACAGATGGGGCTGAGGGCAGGAGTGTCACTGGGGCTTCATTCACTGCCGCCTTCCACTGCTCTCCACAGAGCCCACAGCTTCCCAGTCATGAATTCTTTGCCAGCAGATCTATTTCTCGCCATAAGCAAACACACAACGCTAGCCTAATTCTCTCATTCATCACCCCTGTTAGCCAGCTCTTTCCCAGGAGAGTGGATAGTTACAAGGTGCTCCAATTTTCCCTTCTAACTCATTTTCATCATCCTTTCACCAGGACTACACAGACCCAGGAACCAAAACGCTGCAAAGTTTGTTAAGCAGCACTGGCAAAACTGAGGTTTGCTCTACAACTCCCACCTTTTACCCTGCGGAGTGTGTAAGGGGAATCTTTACCATCGCATGGGACAGCCAAACCAAAGGATACGTACTTTGGATGCAAAATAGGGACCTTCTCTGCAAGCCCAGATCTAAATCAAAGGCTGGCTCAGTCCTTTCTCTTGCCAGGGAAATTACTCTGACTTCTGGGCATTTTATGCCCCTTGTTTTTTTCGGTCTTGGACTCTGCCCTGGATGGAACGTTCCGATTTACCTTTTCCAGCTTGCCTCTGCAAAACACAGTCAGCATCCCCAAGCAATGCCTCCTTATCCTCACACTTCTGTTCCCTGCTAACCCCGCGCCACCCTGCTTCCTTCAGGTTTGTCTGGTGGAAGGGTGAGGTTGTGGGGTTTGGGTTCTGGGGGCTGTGTTTCAGTAGATTTCAGCTGCTTCCAAAAGGAAAGGCTAAAAGGAGGGCGGTTGGCTCCCCAGGACCCAGCCTGCCTCCCAGGCTCTACAGCCCATGGTCTTGGAGGAAGGGGACAGGCCTGAGCCTGGCTGCAGTAATGTCCATGAGGGATGTGGCTTTTGCTCTTTGCAAATCGGTGAAAGACCCAATGAAGGGGACACGAACAAGCATGAGTGCTTGTGGCAATGGCACTTATTTTGGGAGATGGAATGACATTAGCATAAACATGCATATTTTTGGTGATGCAGGATGACTCCCAGCAGAATCCTACTACTGGGCATTAAGCTGAAACCTGCAGCCACAAGGTCTCTGATAGTCCAGAGCAGAAAAGTGATGGGGAGCAGAAAAGGCACTCTGAAAGGCAGAGAGTACACGTTCCTTCTAACACAGGCCATTGAAGAGACTGTCAGCAGCAGGACCCCAGCGCTGAAGTCGAGCCACTATGCTGGCCCCAACAAGATCAATTAAAGTATTGCCATTTAACTGAACAGGCCAACTGGCTGAAAGCAATCTAGAGACAAGCTGCAAAACTGCTTGCTCCCAAGGGCAGACAGGACACTTGGTAGGCAGTGTCTAAAACCCCTCACCTTCTTTCAGCCTCTTGTTAGAGGAATGGTTCTGTATCACAGACAGTCCTTCACCATTTGAGCTCATAAACCTTTTTGTCTAATAAAATACCCAGCCATCCCAAAGCTTGGATAACCTACCCACTGTCACTGTTTGGCGTGGTGCTGCAGCGGATGCTGACAGTATCTGCTGCTGATGTAGCTTAACCACAAGGCAAATTAGAGCAGCTTTAGCCACTGCCCAGTTTCCAGCACCTATGGCAAGCCTGCTTCTTGTGTGCCAGATGGGTCTCATGGGAGGTCATTCTCCCCTCCTACTCTGCTCTTGTGAGACTCCACTTGGATTACTGCCTACAGTTCTGGTGTCCTCCGAGAAGCTGTATGGAGACCTCAGAGCAGCTTCCAGTATCTGAAGGGGGCCTATAAGGACACTGGAGAGGGGCTCTTCATTAGGGACTGTAGCAACGGGACAAGGGGGAATGGGTTTAAATTTAAACAGGGGAGATTTAGGTTGGGTATAAAGCAGAAGCTCTTCCCTGTGAGGGTGCTGAGGCGCTGGCACAGGGTGCCCAGAGAAGCTGTGGCTGCCCCATCCCTGGCAGTGTCCAAGGGCAGGTTGGACACAGGGGCTTGGAGCAAGCTGCTCCAGTGGAAGGGGTCCCTGCCCGTGGCAGGGGTTGGAGCTGGAGGAGCTTTAAGGTCCCTTCAACCCAAACCAGGCTGGGAGAACCTCTTGTTGGGCAGTTAGGATGCAGTGGAGAGACCACGCTTTCCCATGTTGGATGCTCTCCTCTAACTCTGCATTCGAGAGCATTGCCCTCCATTCAAACAGAGCAATACTTCATAATTAGAGCCAAGCCTCCTAGAATGACTGCAGAGTGCTAATGGCTCCAGGCAGGCTGGCAAAAACATCATTTGGGCCGATTTGTCAGAGACCAGGGAAGTATGTAATATAACGCACGTACCATTTACTCAGCTTGCAGTGTCTCCATGACGTAGGTAGTTCCTAAAGCCAAGTCTTTGCTCAAGACACACAATCTCACTAGATAACATCACAGCAACAGAACAAAACAGACTCCTGACTGAAAAAGCAGCTACATGTTGATATTTGCCACCTTAAAGGCAATCAAAAGTGAACATTATACGGCCTCATACGGGCAAGTAACTACATTTATTTTAAGTAACTCTGTGTTTATTTTACTCCCTTTGCCAGTACAAATCTGATACTAATCCTGGGAAAACGGTCATCCAGAAGTCTAAACGGGTAAATGAAGTACCTGAAAATCAGGAGAGTTGAACAAACCAGTCATTAGTATTAAAGTCTTGTTGAAACCCTTGGCAGGGGACTGTGCCAGCATTTGCAGGGTCATATAACTGAAGTGATCAATGAACTGACAAACCAAAGAAGCAAATGTGAGGTAAAGTGCATTTTATGCATTGGCATCTCTGATTGTGTATTAATTTTTTCACCCATAATTCATCTTTTCCCAGTCTGAGATGTCACAGAGTCACTGTGGGCCATTTATCAACCCCTTGAGCATGAACTCCAAGCACTGCTCTTCTCCTCCTATCTCCCACAGCCTCCTCACGCTGTCTTAGGGCATCAGGTGAGCTGAATAGGAGAGACTTGTTGACAGAATTCCCTTATTCCTGATAAGAAACAAATGGACCTCGACAGAAAGGGATTTTACTCCCACTTGGAAGGGAGAGGGTTTGCTTGAGCCACTCACTCAGAGGGAGCCTCCAGGCCACGCAACTTCTGTTTAAAGAACAACACCCCCCCCCCCAAAAGCCCCTATTCCCAGGCCCATGGGAGGTGGAAGGACCCATGAACTGTTCTACCAGCTGCAGGGTTTCTGGAGGAGCCCATCTGATAAAGTTTGGGCATCCTGGTTGAGCCAAATTAGTGTGGGCCCTCTCTGCTGCCTGCACCCATCTTCTTTCACCCCTGCCTGGTTGCACACTTACATATCTCTATGTTGGCATAACAGGGAGCATAGCAGTCATACAGGACATACACCTGAGGAAAACAAATGTTACTGCCATTCATGGAAGGCAAGGGTTTCTTAATATTGACAAAACTAATCCCACCTTGGAGATGAACCACAGCTCGCCAAAGCCCATAAAAAGACTCTGATTTCAATAGCTGGTGGATGCGGCCCTGTGTAAAGCGTATTATGCGCACCTTTAGAAACCAAACATGTTCTTATCCATCCAGATGCAGGGAAAAAGACTTACAAAAATAGGTGCCTATGTGAATCACTTGCTTTTTAGCACTGCCAGACAAGCACCATCACTCACAGGTTTTAGTGTGATCAGGGCTGTGGGATGACTGGGGCAAAACACCCAGTCCACAACTAAAAACATCCCAAAATCTGTTTAGATACCCATGAAGATATGTATGTGTCCAAGTGACAAAGGTCTAGGACACGCAATCAAGTTACTGTGGCGTAGCAAGGAACTGTACATCAAAAAAGGGATGGTAACTAAATATGCTTCCAGCCTGTGGCAAAGATTATGCATGTTAGCTTAAACCTCTTGCACTGCAGACAAATCCAAGTCTGATAGCCCTGCATTTACAGCAGATAACTAGAACCTACACAGGCTGCTGCAGCACATTAGCAATGTGGGGATACACCCCCATGTCACCGGTGCCACGGTGGTACAGATGAACCTTGGCTGAGTACCTGCTTTGGGGTTATTGTACAATAAAGCTCACGCAAAGTGAATTTTGGTTTCCCTGCTCTTGTCCTCTGACCCAAGAGGATTTAGCCCTGTATTTCCCACTCTCCCACAACCACAGTACTGATGGTCCACACAGCCAACGCACGTTGGGTACCTCTCCTTCCAACACAAGTATTCTCAGTGTCCGCACTCACACTGTCGAAGTTCATTTCCCAGCCAGCGCACGTGCACTGGAAGCCCCTGTGCCCTTGAGTTCCAGCTCAAAAGACCTTCCACAGTCAGTAGCTCTGAGGAAACGTGGAAAACCAACTCACCTTCGGAGGGCTGTAGAGATGACAAAGCGGTTGTCCCGGATCCTGTTTACACAGCTTCAAGGAATGGCAGACCACATCAGCATTCATTTCCCTGTCTATGCTGAAGGAAATGGTGCATAAACAAAGACTATTATGTTCTTCTGGGTGCTTGAAAGGAGAAGCTATTTCCATGGGAAGCTAAATCTCCCCGACACCGAACAATAACCTCAGCTCTCTTCACTGGGGCTGGTAATCGCTTGGCTGCTCAGTACAGTGCTGGGCCCTAACGATTTCCTGCCATGGCATCCTATTCAGCATTTAAAATTGGGTCCCAGGATGATGAAAAAGCACTGTGCTTTATACACAGCACCTGAATCAAGCACATTATGATTGTTCTGGCTTTTTCCTAAATAAATCATAAGTCTGACGAAGATTTAAAGGTTAAAGTTAATGCATATGTGGTTTGGCACATAGGAACATTCAATCATTAACTCAAGAAAACAACCAGAAATCCTCCAAAGATCCTTAACCTTTAATCACCAAGCACAACTGCAAGGATCGCTTCTTGCTTTTTGGGACACACCTCTGGGCTAATCAGGAATTACATTAGAATGTGTGATTACAGCACTGCTTGGTCCTGTGCGCACTTCGCAGTCCCTGGGCCAGTTTTAAGAAGGAAAGTAAAAACCCTGGGGAGAAAGCAGGTCTAGCAAAAGCTCTGGTAATTAAACTAAGGACTTTTAAAGGGGAATAAAACGACCTACATTTTATTGTCTTAATCACTTACATTACTTAGTAGGCTTCCCCAGGAGTGTGTATCAAGGCTGGGGCTGAGAGCATGTAGGGGCTGACAACTAGAAAGCTTGATTTAAGGTAGAAGGGAAAGCAAGAGGCAAGTGTTACAGCGGTGTGACTGCAGAATCTGTCTCACACACACGGGTTATTCAGATTCCTCCCTCAGCCACATGAGCTGCTTTTCAAAAGGCAATTACATCAGGTGGGCCTGATCTGGGATTCAAATGGAGTATGAAAACAGGTACCCATGGCAGCCGGTGTTTATTCACTCAGGAAGAGCTGTGCCAAAGACAACCAGAATCACTCTCCAGCACCTCTGCTTTAATAATCATAATGTGATTTCAAGAACGAAAGCCCTGCACTTCAATCCAGCAGCGCATCCGTACACGTCAAGAACAAACTAAGACTTGAGAGGACACAGCAATACTTACAGCTCAGCTATGTGTGGTCCATAAAGTTCAGCAAGTATGTAACAGAAACCTTGCAGTTTCTCTAGAAAACATAAATTTTTGGTAACTGATGGAGCATGGTGAAACGGGTTTTATAACAGTCAAAATACAGCAGGGGTTGGTTCACTAAGGTGAATGCTGTTTATCTTAGGAGAATGCGTGTGAATTTACAACCTCAGCCTAGCACCCGAGAATGGGAAAACATGAAGTTCTAACCTTGCCTAAAACCCTTCTATAGCTTTAGGCTAGAGAAGCCGCGTGGCAAAGACTAAAAAGGGTAACCCATATTTGTTAGATGCTCCCAGTGTAGCATCGTGGAAATAAATCCCACATGCTGCAGCATCTTCCAAGCGGTTCAAACAAACAGCTCGGTAGGTTTGCGAGCAGAGAGAAAACAATCACATACATCAAAGTGCAGAAAGTGATGTTGGGCTTGATGCTGCTGCGAGAGCTGCCTCGGAGCTTCCGCGGGGCTGCGAGAGTTAAGAGAATTCACTTTGTGTAGAGCAGGAGCTGCGCAGGAGTGATTGCATCCAAACCAGTATTTGACACTTTTTGTCTGGCTTCCTTTCAGTCTGCAGCCGTGAGCCTTTTCAGGATGCTGGCTTAGGCAGCGTGCTCTAATCTGCCTGAAGCATGCTCTCCAGGGACAGCTCATCACAGGTTTCTTTAAGGTGCCATTGTAAAAGGAGAGTGGTCCCCGCACCCAGGACCTGAATACAGGTACACTGGTCTGACAGTCCCCATGAAGGAAGAGGGCCCCGGCTGACAAGAGCTGGTTAAGCACACACGTGTCCTGCAAAGGCAGTCTCCAGCCTTGTTTCGGCAGGAGCTGTGCTCGGAAGAGTCGTGGAGAGGCAGGTTCCTACAAGTGCAGGGACAACAGACTTGCAGCTCCTGAAATTCCTGAGAGGTGACATTTTCTCTCGCACCTCCATTATCCAGACAGATAACCCTGCACCTGGGGAAGCAAACGGAGTGCGCTCATCTTTAGAAGCAGCCGGAGCAGCTGCTTCCCTCCGATTCTGAGCTGAATGTTCAGTTTTACCCAGCATCAGGACATGCCAGGGGTCTGCTGCGTTCAAGGACGGTGGTTTTGGTCTGGGGAGGGCGCAAAAGCTCACAGCGCTGATTCAATCAGGAGGTATGGGTGTGCTCCCACTCCCACAGCTCCTACCCTGCCAGGACTGCAGACACCCTGGCTGGCAACCAGCGCCCAGGAAAGGAGGGCTGGGAACAGAAGGGCATGGCAGGGAATGAAGGATAATATCCTCGGCATATGATGTTGCTGACAGCTTCTGTAACTACGATAGCTGATTTTTCTTATCCTGTGCCAGGTGTTTTACTTCAATCAAGTTATTAGCTTCATTTCTTCACCTCCTTTGCCACATAACTACTCTCTATTGGCTCTTTAGAAGCAGTCTGCAAGTTAAAAATTGGTCTCATGGCTAGAATTGCATTCTATTCTTGTTCACCTAAAAGGAAAGACATCACAGACATCAATAACCCTGCGCTCAGTACCATCACTGATTAAAACTCCCTCTCATGAGGCTTACCAACAAGGCACGTGGCTAACTATAGGAGACTGCAGGAGAAGGTGGCTGGCTTCCCCAACCCAGGAGGGGAGGGTTTGGCTGGGAAGCTGATGTTAAGGTCTGCTGGTCACCCTGATCTCTAGGCACTGGTTTCCTTACGCACAGAGGAAACTTGGGATGTGACTACCGCACAGTGTAACAAACAGTTGGTGGAAAGAACAGCAATAACATAAAATCATCATTGAGCACACAGGGTCCTCTCGGAAGATACCGATGCCATTTATGCTTTAGCTTCCAGCAAAACAGACCCAAACCACAGCAGTGTTTGTAGGACTTGCCCTCCAAGCCAGCCTGCCCTCATGCATTCAAAAACCTCTGGCTCTGCTAACACACACAAGGAGAAGTTATTGCAGAGAGAAAGCTCTGCTAGGAATAAGCTGCATAAGTCAGAAAGGAGGGGGAGAAAGACAGAGGGAAAATGAGGAGTAACTTGGAGTGTTCAGGGGCAAGAGAACACCTTAAACCAAACTAAATGCAGAAAACCTACAGAAAATTTAGAGTATACTTGCTTCTGCCCAGCTTTGGGTAAAAGAGATCCCCTAACTGCACTGTTCTTCCATGACTGTTGTGTACACAGCTCTGTACCACCTACTAGGAAGAAAATTAACTCCATCCCAGCTGAAATCAGGGCACTGATAAAAACCCTGAAGGTTTTCCTCTATAGCTTCATAGTCCTAGAAACACAAATGCTGGCTGAATCTCAGAGGGTAAATATTTGCAAGAAAGATGGTATTAATCAGGATGCCATTTCCACTTGAGCTCTACGGTGTTTACACAGCAGTGGCTGACACAGAAGCAGAGCATGGCCCAGAGGCAATGCCAGATGCAGGAGGTCTCAAAGCACAGTTCAGGTACCAGGCACCTCCGTTTCATCAGGCAGCCTCCCAGTGTCCAGGCAAACATCCATCCTTGCACCATAAATACAGCCCATTCCCCAGACCTCCCTTTCTGATAGCTGAAGAGCCTCCTTCACTCGTGGTGTCACTGTTCTGATTTTCACAGGTTTATTGGCCTTGTTGCTTGCATCACACACATTACAAATATTGCCATATAAGTAAGGATGCAATTGTGTCTGCTGCACAGCCTACAGGGATTGAGGGGGATTGATGGGTACTGAACTTTTCTCTCTCGTTTTCCCTGTTCTTGAGCATCATTTAACTTCACTGAAGGCTTGATCGAGCCCCAGCTTGGTTGTAATTGAACTTCTAGAAAGCCCTTTAAAAAAATACATAAGTTCTTATTTGCATTTTGGCCTTTAAAAAAAGCCCCATTGCCATTAACATGCTGCTGCCATTCTTGCAATCAGCTATAGGCATGTGTATAACAATGAAGTTGTTCTTTCAGGTGAAATGGCATGGCCTGCTTTAGTAGCTTTGCTCCTTATGAGCATCCAAAGCTCTTCTGTTGTTTCAAGCAGCAAGAGGAAGCTGGGCTGCAGCGTTCCCCTTCCTTAAGAGGATAAATCTGTATCTCTCACTAAATCCATAGGATTTTCCACTCTTTTCAAGTTCAGGGTCAGCTTTTTTTTCCTATTGGGTGTTTCCACACATCTCACAGAAGCTGGCTGGATTATACAGATTTAACTCAACGAATAATAGGTTTTTATGTGTGTAAAGCATGACAGATGAAAGAAATATCTTGACATGTCAGTGGAACAAGGTCCACTAAGCGAATCGTGAGCACAGAGCTCGCATGTCATATTTTAAAGAAGAAAATTGTATTTTAATAACAGGATCAGTGCTTCTAATTGCAACTTCATAGTTGTGTGCCTGGGATTTAAAACACTGAGGATATGACTTATGGACTAGAAATCTGGTAAGTATCATTCTATCAATGAGTGAATCCCATCAATTACATCCCTGCCCCAACCTGCATCGAGAAATCCCCTCTTGGAAAGGAGGGAATTAATATTCTACAAGCCTCTTCTGTGAAAGCAGGGTCTACAGAGCAAGATGGTTTCTCAGAGACACAGCTTGTGAAGTCCCATATAAACAGCTTTCAAATGAAGAATCCTAAGGTGTCCTTTTACATTTATAGTGTTAAAAAGATAGCACGAATGTGAGATCCAGTTACTTAGTCTCTGAGGCACAAAGCTATTCTGGCATTCAACCCATTCTCTGTTTAGGGATGTGCATTTGGACAGCTAAGATTCTATGGGCAGATAAAACGTGGGGCAGAAAAAGGGGAGTTTACGCATATCCCTGTGGAATAGGTATTGCTTTTGAAATGTGTATCATCAGCTCCATTTCGATAGCTTTCCTGTGCAGAACAAATGCTCGCATCTTACATCTGTCAACCCCAGCTCATTTCTTCAGATTCTGCCACAGCGGCTTCCTAGAGCTGCTGAAAACAGTTTCACCTTTGCAGCTGCTACGAAGACCCATATCAGCAAGAGAGAGGAGTGCTTGGGCATACACTGAATCTGTTCTTAAGCTGCTAACAAAGAGACAAAGCGGAGGGAAAGGGAGGGAAGGGGTCTGCATGTGTTGGTCCTATTCACCCTAACTTTGGGATGAAATCTAGAGGCACTTTAGCCACACCACTGGCTTCCCTGCAGATAGCACCTTGCTGTCTTTCAGCTCCATCCATTTGAGATGCTGCACGAGAGCGGATAAAGCCTTTCCAGGCTCCACGTGGGAACTTTTAATTAACAGAGACACACAGCGGAACCAACACAACATATGGCGCGTTACTGGGTACTTACCAGGTATGTAGCTGCACAGCCTCTCCGTGGCTGCCTTTACCGTACTGTTGTGCCACTGTGCAAGCTGTTCAATTACAGACACCACAAGCACGCACCCTTCAAACAAACAAACAGAAAGAGGGAACAGGGTTATCTGGGAAGTGTGATGGAGCACCCTGTGCCACGGAGGTGTTTCAAGCATCACTGGGCATTTCATTTCTTGAGACGCTCCGTGGCAGAGCAGCATTCAAGGGGAAAACACACCTGTGAATTTGAGCCTTTACTCAAAACCTGGAGGTCATCCCAGAGAGGATGCCAGAGGAGTGCACGGAACAGCCTGGCTTTTACAGCACTGGATGTGGCTCCTGGAATAATGATTTTCCATCCTTTCAAGGATGAGAATGACGGAGCCAGGGGGACAGCAAGTGTTACAACTGCCTGCTTGGCCGCCTGCTCCCTCGTTATTTCCCACAAGGAGGAGGACACAGGTCTGTACTTGAGGGGATTTCTACACTTCTCAACACACACCGCACAGAGGGCTACCATACACAAATGGGTGCGACAGCCTGCACAAGGGATGTCACGAAGAAGCAGACGTATGTGCCGAGCATCACAAAGCGCCCCTGGCAGCAGCTCTTCAATGACTTCCCTCTGAAGCCCAGCAGTGCTTGGCATGCAGAGGGCTGCTGGGCCCAGCTACCCATTTGTTAATGCCAAAACGTCTCTGAAGTTCATTCTGCTTTCCTTCTGTGGCTGGAAAGAACCCATTCCCTATGACCTATGAAGCTGGTTATTTCCCATCACTGATCTGGGGGTGAGCAAGGCTAAAATCCATCTGCTCCTTGGACTAGCTGCGACTGAGACCCAAGACCTTGCATAGGGAAGTATTTCTTGAGATGTGTAGCACTTTTTCTGGCATTTTATGGGATGAAGCATGTTCAATGTAATCCCCACATAGCAATCATTCAAAATCCCCCTGATGACCATAAACGGTTCCTTTCAAGTGGGGTTTAGATTGCTGCAGGCCTGCGTTGTGCTCTGTCTCTGCAGTGGCTTCATCATTTTACAATGAAGCCATGTTTGGCGACTCCAGCTCTGAGCAATGTAGTCAGACCTGGCAGCAGGGTGAGATGCTAGCCTGTGTTAAGAGAGCTGGGTACCCCAGGCAGCCAGGAGACAAGGACACCAGTCTCCAGCAGCCTGAATGAAGATTCCTCTTTGCAATCCCTGTAGCTGAACCCTGTTTCCTCCTCTCTGCAAGAAACCTCAGCTCTCAGGACTTGCTCTGGCAGTCTAGAAATGAAGGAGAGCTGCAGCATTTGGATGAGATCCACAGCTCAAGAGCATCAGTGTTCAGGTTTTCAGACTGCCACAGCTCTTCAAAGCGAGCTTTTCAATTCCTTCCAAACTCCCCTGCCTCTGTGCTATTAAATCAAAGTGCTGGTTTTCAACGTAAATAACTTTGATGCTCCTATGCATCAAGAAGCAAGTCAAAGAGGAGGTAATACAATTGGATCTTGCTGTAAGACCCATATCTTTTAGTCTTCTATTACTTCTTCTACCCCAAATACAGTAATCCAGTGGAAATTATAGTGAACTTGCCACCTTTTTTGCAGGGATAAAAGCTCACTTCTCCACACTTATTAAATAAAACGCTCACTCACAGTCCTCTGCAATGATTTATAAAGCATGCTAAGAGCCATTACCTCCAGTCAGCCAGAAAGAACAGGAGA
Organism: Pezoporus flaviventris; assembly: GCF_033815535.1. Classification (NCBI taxonomy): domain Eukaryota; kingdom Metazoa; phylum Chordata; class Aves; order Psittaciformes; family Psittacidae; genus Pezoporus; species Pezoporus flaviventris. Next base: position 40,198 of record NW_026892585.1, read on the forward strand.
ACAAACAGAGGCAGATAAAACCAAGAGAAAACCCTGAAGCAAGTCGTTCCTTCTGTCCCAAACATAGCCAGAGGCTAGCCAGAAGAATTAACAGGTAATTAAAACACAATAGCTCATAAAGAGGGAGAAGAAGAAAGCGGAATAATAAAGACCCAAACTAAAACCAAAAGGGACATCCAAGCTGGAGGGCAAAGCATGCTCAGGACTTGTGCTCAAAGAACAGCCCAGGGCCCTCTGGTCCCTGTTTCACCTCCGTCACTTAGTGCTGGGATGGTGCACGTCCTGGAAACGCACCTAAAAGGCATTGCATAACCTCATTCTTACAGGGCCATATTATTAACACACATGAGCAACCTACAGCCAACCCAAACCACCCTTCCCCTGCCTTCTATGCCTGTTTTACTGATGAGGATGGAGGCTCAGAAAAACTGAATGACAAAAACGATGCTTAACCACAAACCCACGTGTCCTTGCTGTGCCTTCCCTTCTTCTCTCACCAAGGTCAGGCTTTCACCAGACAATCTTGCTGTCTAGAAGTCAGAAAGACCACAAGAAGTCCAAGCAGAGAGATGGGAAGGAGCTTGTTTGTCCTTTGACTTCTTTCTAAAGGAGGCAGCTTTTGTTGCTTCACCTCTCATTTTTTTTTGCACTGGGAGCCTGAGGAAGCTGCAGAGGAAAATGCTTCAGCAGGCAGGAGCTGGGGGAGCAGACAGTCCCCAAAGCACAGGCTGAAGCAGAACTGGGCACGGTTCTGCCTAACGGTTGGTCCCAGGGTAAAGGTGCAAAGAAGCTCCTCTCTCTGACTCAGATGTTGTCCCACAGCTCTCATTCTCTTCTCACCTCCAGTACAGTCGATGCAGAGAAAGAGGCTGATGGACAAACAGCCTGAGTGCTCGAAATCCACAGAGCTGGGCTGAGGATAAACCCCCCTGGTATTTCCATGTCCTCTCTTATACATGAAGACAGCCCCCTCTGAAGATGTTTCTCACACTCGACAAGGTACCATGTGGGGTGGGGAGGGAATAGCTATTTTTGGTTAAGCCCGGCTGAATATAAAGAGAATTCTTAATCACAAACAGAGCCATGCAGGTAACCCCACTCACGGAGAGCATCCCGGCAATTCAATGGAAATGCTTCACGTTGAGAAGTAAGTCAATTTGGTGTCTATCGAGCCAGGCCCAAAGGGAGACTCGCTCCACATGACAATTAATGGAGCCATCGCTGAGTTTGTGCAGTACTTCATGCAGTACCTGCGACCATAGAGGCTATGTGGATATAAATAACAATAATAATAGCCTGGCTACTTGGGAAAAAGGCAGGCTCCACACTTTTTTTCTGGATAAAAACATGCTCCCCCCAGTAATTCAGTTTTATCTTCCAGGAGAACCTATGTCCTGTAGGTAAAACCTGAAAAGATCAGTGTCCTAAAATGAATGTTAACTCAGACTATCCTCATTCCTACTACAAACCTGCTCTCTTTTCAGTCATACATAGCATCTTCCTCTGGATTTAGTGGCAGAGAAAGGACTCACGGTTGGCTGCAGCAGAAGAGGCACTACCCTCTAATGAAACGAACAGAAGTCTTGCTGCACACCAAATATCATCTGAAGTGCTAACCAGCTATCCTAGCCTTTAATGGCTCTTAATCCTGCTGGCTAAAAATGGAAATTAAGTAGTTAGCTAAAAAGGACAGGGGGAAGTCGGCTGTCTTGGGCTGCAGAAATATCACTGCTTTAATTACTTGTGATGGGTGCAAGATTATCAACTTTTTAATACTTTAGCACTTAGCAGTAGAAAAGCACTTCCAGATCTGGCCATTAGCAACTCTTGCTTGCTTTTTTAATTTAGCAGATATTTAGATGTGATTTATTTCTCCTCAGGAGCTGGGCGCACACACAGCAACGCGGATCGGCTTCTTAATTAAAGGTTAAAAAAAGCTCTAAATCTTTATAGCTGCACATGATTTTCTTTAGAACCATGTTCCCAGAAACTGACTTTGCTGCCTCACCTCAAGAACAGGTTTCCTTGACAGCCTGAAGGATGTTTTCTCTGGAAGAAATTCACTGGCATTGTATTGCCTACCGGCCATTAGAAACTAGACTCTGCCATTAATAAAACGCCTGTCTCTTTCAGCGATAGCTTGTCCCATCTGCTATTAATTTCTGAAGAGATAAGAGAAAAACATAACCATTTTGCTCAGTAATCTGCAAACTAACACGTCAGGAAGTACTTCTGTCCATGTAGTGTGTAATAATAAAAAATAGCATGTAATAATAAAATGACATTTCCAAGAAGCTCAGGGGGGGAAATCACATTCTGATAATAAAATCAGAGCTACAGAAATTCATTCCCTGGCTGTGAAGCCTCCGGCAGTTTGAGCAGACTATTTAACTTAATCCACTTCTGCCGCACGCGTCTGAAAGGCTCTATAATTAGAATTACACCTAGGGAAGTCAAGAAGTGTCTGGGTACTGAAAGCCTCCTCTCTTGAGCTTCTGATCTGTAGATATATTTGTCTCAGTCAAACTCCGTTACATGGGATCTCTGGTGCCTGGCACACCCCCCCTTTGCCATCCTTTGCTCACGTTCTGGGGTGCTGGAGATCTTTTTTGCCCTCCATCTGGATCGCTGCTCCCCAGCCATAAATTAAACGTACCCCTGGAGCACCAGGAGGAAATAAGCCCCCAGAGGGGGCCTTGGACACAAATAGCTCTCAGCCAGCCAGGCTGTGGTCACCCTGCTTGCTCCTGGTGGAGCAGGAGCCGGAGCCTCGCTTGGTGAAGCACCAAACCTCTGCCTCAGATATCTGTCTGCACCAATAAGACCCTGAATAAATGAAGCTGTCTATCACATTCCTGGTTTTGTAGCCTTCTAAGATGGAGGTTTTCCCAAAGCACAGTCTTCGCTTCTTCCCTTTAAAGTTGATCATAGGCTTCAATGCATCTCTTAAAGCCTATGGATGAGGAGTCCCCAGAGCCTGCCTGCAAAAGAAGATACTGCTATTCCCTGTGCAGATGCTGTTGATCTGGTGTAAAAACACCTCTTTCCAAATTCATCTCATCCACTTCCAGTTCAACCTGGAACAAGACATTCCAGTTTGAAATAAGAGCATTCACATGGGCAGCTAATAAGAAATCAGGTTTTCTCCTCTGAGATGGGCACATGCATGTGGGCATTCCAGGTGCAGGCAGGCCACGGATGTGCAAAGTTAAGAGTACAGGAATGCTTTCTTTTTCACTATATATTCCTTTCCTAATACTTCCCAATACCCATTCTGCCTACTTTCACTGCTTCCCAGCACTGAGCTGACACTTTGGAAGAGCACCCCTTTATAACCTCAAGATTTCAGTCCAGCGTGGACATTCTCAGCTCAAGTAATATAACTGTATAATGCAAAGTTAGGATAGTTATTTTCCCATATACTGCCAGAGGATTCATTGCTTTGAAAGGTAATTTAGAAAGGGATCTGAGTGTAAAAGTCTTTTAACTCAGACTTTGCTTCCTATTCCATTACAGGGCTAAAGTATTTACTAGAGATACTGAAGTGATGGAATACAATTACAGGTATCCATACTCAAGTATGCTGGCATATACAGGAGCTTTTCCCCCTAACTTTACCAAGTGTCACAAAACATATTGGAAATGCTCAATCTTGGTACACTACTACAAAACCTGCTATTGGGCATAAAACCATACAGAGTATCCCCCCTAAAGACAGGTTTGAAATATTAATATAGCAGCATTTTGAGTGCACTGGAGCTCTGTACCAAACCCACGAACCCTGGAACATCACTTATCATTTCTGTGGCTCATGCAATAGCAGCGAGCCACTTCAGGCCCCAAACTTCAGAGCTCCATTCACTGTTCTTTCTTTAAGACACCCAATGAGGAGTCTGATACAGTTAAGCCAGTACAGAAAATTCAGTTTGCATCTAGTGGAAAACTCTGGTATCCATACCTGCCAGCCACATGGATCCCTCGGGTTTCCTATGTTACATTTTAAAGAGCCCTATTTAACAAAACCTGTAGCCCCAGGTATTTCCAATGGAAATGCTTCCTACATTAATATAGGGAAAGGAAAGTCTATGTATGAGTGCCATTAACATATTTTTCTTTCCCAAATCAGGAATGGGTATTAAAACCTTACTGAACGGTGGCAGAGGAAGCTAATGTAACTGGATAACTTCAACCTTGTAGCACAGCTTTGACCATTTGAAGATTCTGAATGCACAAAACTTGTCTCGGATACACAGCTCCTAAAAACCACTGCAAGGGATTGCCTTGAACATAAGAAATTCTGTATAGGGCTAACAGGAACAACAGCGGGAAGCGCATACACACTGTGGCAGTCAGCAGCCAAAAAGACAATCAATACTTACACTAAAGGCAGGCATCAGTAAAGTACAGCGTACAAGACTACCCGTGTCTACAAATGCACATATGAATATATATGATTGTGTATGTGGACACACATACATGTACGTATGTTGGTATGCTAAGCACACCTTTTTATTGTGATCAATATAAACATATATGCATTTTACAGCCGTATAAACATGCAGCAAGACTTGGGGTGATTGAGAAAATGAATTTTTCACCATCAGTTGCTGAAGAACACAAATAGCTATAGAAAATATTCCTATCTCTGGTAGTTGCTTTAGTATCACTACTGTGCTACTGATGTGCCTGTGGCTTTTCTGCTCAAAGTATAATCATAGGAAAGAATGCGATGGTAAAATTTGGCATTTATTACAGATCATCAGGTCAAATTTTGCTGCTGAGTAAACTGAGCAGTGTTGGTGAAGTGAAGTGAGATGCTGCAGCTTAGCAGCTAGCTGCTGTAATCAAAGTCCATTCCCAGCCTTTCAGAGTAAACCACACTGTGGTGCTACAGTGGTATCGGGCATGACCTTTTTGGAGGACTCACTGAGCTGTAAATTATACGTTCTGTCATGGTGCCTCCCCAGACAATACGTGCACAGCCGCCTTGTCTGAGTGCGCTTATTAAAAGCCTCCAAGTCCATTTTGCATGTTCCAGTGTGGGAAGTTATTGGGAACTCCAAATGCTACCGGCCCTGCTGCGTCTCCGCAGGGCATGTTTCATCCCTGCACTCACGCACCGCTCGATGGAGGCAAACTGTCGAGGACATCAACAATCACAGGAATCAACACAGGTAGAGGTCGGCGTTTTACGCAGCTGGGAAGCTCTGAAACATCCGTTCTTCAATGTAATCAGAACTGAAAATATGCTTCAAAACCGTGCATCATCACACGCCAGGAACTGTGTGCTCACGGGTGAACGCAAGAGGTGACCCACAGCGGCTGCTGAGAACGGCATTCTGTAGAGCACAAAGCTGAGGAAATCTGCTTCCCCAGGCGCTGACCCACAGATCTCCCCTTGTGTGGGGAGGGGGGTTGTTGAGCACTCCCTGTCTCACCACCTCATCCCAAAGAGGGCAGTCAAAGCTAAGCACCCGACGAGCAGGGCAGCCTGCTGCTGGAGAGAGCACCAATACACCCTGCTGTCCGCAGGCTCTTGTCATCACAGCCCAGAGCCCCTGAGAAGCCAGCCTGGAAGAAGTCATCTTACACAAACCTCTGCCCCAGCACTTGACCTATGGCATCTCCGCCAAACCAGAGGACCCTTTGCCCACTGGATTAAGGACCTTCACTATGAGGCGCTGGCACAGGGTGCCCAGAGAAGCTGTGGCTGCCCCATCCCTGGCAGTGTTCAAGGCCAGGTTGGACACAGGGGCTTGGAGCAAGCTGCTCTAGTGGAAGGGGTCCCTGCCCGTGGCAGGGGTTGGAGCTGGAGGAGCTTTAAGGTCCTTTCTAACCCAAACCAGTCTGGGATTCTATCTAAGCTGCTCTGAAGGGACAGGGCAGACACAGAGCTGTTAAGCTCTCTAATGAGGTCTTTTATATCCATCTCAGGAACTGATGGCAGCGCTCACTACCACCACTACTATGAATTTTTCTTCCTAAACTGAATGTCCCTCCTGCTATTCATTTCCATTATTTCTTGGCATGGTTTTTATAAGGCTGGAGGGTGGGTCACCCCCTTCATGTTTTCAAGGACAGATACGTCTTTTCTCAAGTTTGTCTCCTCTGGGCTAATTAACTCTAATTTATTCAGACTGTCTTTGTAGCTTATGTTTGTTTTTCTCTGAAACCTCCTGTCACTGTGCATCATTCTTGATACACAGCCCCAAAAGGGAAGGCAGAAATTCCTCTGAGGCTTTGTCAATGCTGAGAAAGGTAGTGGGTTACTTCAGGCCTTGCAAGCTAACTTCTGTTCACACATCCTGGCGTGCACAGCGTGTGCGTTCTTCATGACAGCATGCCATCATGGTGCCACTACAAGCCCAAATGATCTTCCCTAGGGATGCTACCCAGCCGTTCCTCACCTGCTATATGTGCCATTGACTATTTCTGCTGCAGTGCCTTCAACATACTCGTACTGAAATGATCTTTTTCGAGGGTAAATGCTCCAAGTTGTCAAGATTGTTTTGAATTTAATCCTGCCCTCCATCGTACTTGCAGACCTTTTCAGCCTTGTATGAGCTGCTCACTTCATAGCGCACTATTTCATTATCCCAGCTAATGAAAATATTGAGTGATATTCAAAACACAGGTCCAATAAAGATCTCATTTTGTACATCCTTCTGCTTAGCGAGTGAGCCACTTGTAATTACCCTCTGAACAAGGCCACCCGCCCGTTTTGTCCTGCCCTGTAGAAGCTTAATCAATGTCACAAGTCTCTCAGCCATTAGATTAGTGCTGAGGTGGTGCCAAAAGCCCTACTAAAGCCCAGCTGTAACATCTACTGCTTCTTCTGTGGCTGCATGCCATTATCCCATCAGCAAAGAAAACTACCGTGATCTCACACCGCTTCTCCTTGATAAATCCAGTGAGGCTCTTATTCATATTTACTCTTGAAAGATGCTTTTATAAAGCTTTTATAACTATTGCAGGGTTTCTCTAGGAATTGATATTTAACTGGCTGATCTAGAATTCCTCAAGTTTCCTTTCTTTACCATGCTGAAGAGAGGTGAACACAGCCATTCCCTCCTGTCTTTCAGGGTCTCCCCTGCTTTCTGCACTATCCAGGGCAGCTTCTGCCTTTCCTGAGGTTGCTCCAGATGGTTTTGGATGAAGTCTCTTTTGCTAGGGAGCAGGACATTTTGAAAAGACCCTTTCAGGGTTCTCTTGTAATTCAGGGTGACGGGGGGTAAGGAATAAAACCTTTAAAAATTAATCAGAAATAGCAGAAAAAAAGCTACTACTAAAAAAGAGCATGACCTTAGCTCCGATGAAACATCACTAGTGTCAACAGTCACCAGTTTTACTGCACTGTCTTTATGTATGACCCTATGATTATCACTAGTGTCAACAGTTACCGGTTTTACTGCACTGTCTCTGCGTACCTTAACATTAACTTCAGTAAAACCTCGTTTGCCCTGTAAAACAGGCAGCATTTTCCTCAACTGATGCACAATACACTTGCTCATGACCCGCTGACCTATGCACAGCTCATTCCTGAGCAGTGATTGTCAGCTCCTGGCCAACTCCCCCCAGTTTCTATACTGAGCCATAGTATGGAATAGCCCTCTGTCCAGTTTGGGTCAGGTGTCCTGGCTCCGCTCCTTCCTGGCTTCTTGTGTCCCTCCTCACTGGCAGAGCATGAGAGACTGAAGAGTCCTTGGTCAGGGTGAGTGCTACTGAGCAACAACTAAACCATCGGTGTGTTATCAGTGCTGCTCTCAGGCTAAAGCCAAAACACAGCCCTGCACCAGCTGCTGGGAAGAAAGCTCAATTCCAGCCCAAACCAGGACAATGGGGAAAGTCAAAGACCAGAGGATCTAAAGGGCTCATTCATACTTCATTTCTGAGAGAAAAACACACAGCTTCTTGTTCTCAGGATGCTGCACTGAAACAGACAGGGTGCACCCAGCAAAAGGGTTTCTAGGTCTCATCCTGAATAAATCCCTTCAACCGTACTGCCAGAAACAAAAGCCAGACTGAGCATTTTGCTCCCAAGCCAGTGCACAGAGCAAAACCTCCCCATCCTTACACGAGAAAAAGCATCTTCATGGGTCTTTGCGTATATCACAAGCAATGAGGCCCAGAGGAAGGTCTGCAGAATGGGGGTAGGGAGGGATTTTTCCAGCCTGGGGAGGCAGGAAACACTGCTGGAGAAAGGAGACCATCAGATGCTGGGAAAATTCTTCTAGAAAGACCAGGTACTGTTCAAGAGCAGGTTGGAGATGGTTAGGAACTGCTCAGGTGTACTACAGCCAGAAAAATCATCATCAGGGCCTTTCCCCCTCTTTCCCCTGATTCTAAAAGGCAGTCGGCACAAGTCCCATTTCAGGTGGGGACACTTTCCAAACGCTTTCTTTTCACACCAAGTCCATTATTAAAAGGCTTTCTCTGGATGAAGCTGTCGACTTTCCCAAGAAAACGCAGCAAAAACGATGTGATTTTTTCTGCAGTTCCCGAGGCTGGTGAAAATTCCAGTCTAAACGTTACCCAGCACAATGAACGTGGCTGTAAAAACGTCACCTTCTCTTTTAGACAAGCAACAATCTGCAAGCAGAGATGTTTTGGCCAGCCTCCCCTATGAGTCCTTTGAATGGTTCAGCGTGCTGTGGCAGCTCCCTGCATGCACACTCCTCTCCTCCAGCCCTATTCCCTATATAGGCATAGAGGTTCCTACCCAAAATACATTTGTCAGATGTGCTAAGGACAGGGGAGTCCCTTGAGGCATCAGTTCCTTTCCCAGTATATCCAGAGTCTACTGGTGCAGATGGTGCCTACCCAGGGAGCGCTGCTAGCAAGGGTAACAGAAGAAAGAAGCGACCAAGTCATATCGCATTCAAGCTGTGTTTCACATCCCTGTCATATGATTTCTACCTATTATTTCTTCAAGAAGTGTGATACTTTCCATGGAAAAGCTTAATGAGAAATCTTGTATTGATTTTGCTATTGAACGAGCAACCATTTTCTGACTGACCTGAGCCAGCAACAGAGCAATCTTGGCCATGCAGGTGGTACTCACAGAGGAGTGCTCAGAAGTGACTGTTCAATGTGCAGCCACCCCATCTCCCTCAGAGAAAGAGAAGCAAATCACTTTGACAGATGCGACACCTGAGCACACATTTAACTTGCATGGAAAAACCCACTGCTTCAAGGAAAGCTCCTGTGTATTTGGCAGCAGTCACTTCGCCTGTTAAAAACACTGCCTCAATCTGTAAGGCCAAGAAGACCCAGAGGAAGCTCTCATGGCTCTCTCCCAGTGCCTTCCCAGATGGCAGACTGAGCTAGCAGGGGCTGGGGTCAAGCTGTTGAAAGGAAATCACAATCTTCCTCCTACAGAGAAAGCTGATCGCGGCTTAATTCCTGCTCCTAAGGGGCTGGGCACCAAATCAGGGCTTTCACTTTCCTGCTTGTGAAAAGGAAGAGACACAGATGGCTTGTCAGTGTCTTCAGGAGTCAGTCAAGAGAGCAGCCCATCAGTGAACAGAAGAGGGAGGTGAACTTGCTTGAATGAGGCCATGGGGATGCCATGGGGATGCTGTGAGGGCTGGAGCAGCTCTGCTCTGGAGCCAGGCTGAGAGAGCTGGGCTGGGGCAGCCTGGAGAAGAGAAGGCTCCTGAAGGGGAGACCTGAGAGCAGCTCCAGTGCCTGAAGGGGCTGCAGGAAACCTGGAGAGGGGCTTGGGACAAGGGATGTAGGGACAGGCCAAGGGGAATGGCTTTAACCTGCCCGAGGGGAGACTGAGATGAGCTCTTAGGCAGAAGCTCTTCCCTGTGAGGGTGCTGAGGCGCTGGCACAGGGTGCCCAGAGAAGCTGTGGCTGCCCCATCCCTGGCAGTGTTCAAGGCCAGGTTGGACACAGGGGCTTGGAGCAAGCTGCTCCAGTGGAAGGGGTCCCTGCCCGTGGCAGGGGTTGGAGCTGGAGGAGCTTTAAGGTCCCTTCAACCCAAACCAGGCTGGGATCCTATGACAGCCCAGAGGAGGCTGCCTGGGCTCACAGACAGCAGCCTGCCTGCTTGTCACCAGCCCCCCCTTCCAGGCCCAGCCCATGTGGTTTCAGTGCTCTGCACACTCTGTTTTCAGCTTGCAGCTTACAGAGGTGTGAACAGCCTGTTTTGGTCCTGAGTCAAGCTCATGTGAATGCTTTTAGCTTGCAGAGAGAGCAACAGGGGAGGGAGGCAGGGTTTTGGTTTCTCCTCACTGAACAGATATCCCAGGGAGATGCTCGGTGGCCCCAGCAATGGGACCCACAGTCTGGTGGGATTTGGTACAGGAATGGAGGAAATCAGAAGAGCGGGCAGCTCTGGGGAATGGGAAGAGTGGATAAAGAGCTCAGTGCTAATTGGTGATCTAGAGGTGATGCTGAAACAGTTCCCTCCACTTCCACCCTATACATGATACCGCCCATCCCACCCATACTTGCTGTTAGAAATAAATAATCCCATGTGAGCACAGGCCCCCCGCCTGTTTTTATTCGGATCTTCACATTCATAAAGCAGATCAGCTGCTTAAATCTGAATCTGTCAGCTTTGCCCAGCAGTTACACCCCTGCCATCACTCAGCTCCTCTCCAGGTCTGCATGCAGCACGGTAAGTAGAATCAGGCTCCGGTTTGTCCGAAGATCCAGTATCACACCCTTAAACAGCAAAGTGCCCTAAAAAAATCACACCTTTTTCTATGCATGGCAACTTCAATGCCATGTGCTGCTGCTTTAGGAGCGCAGAGCCTGGCTGGATCAATAGGACAGGAAGGGCAGCCAACGCTCACACGCAGCGTTCAAAACACACCAGTGTAAAATCCCACAGGCTGCGGTTCCGGCTGCCTTCCAAACAGCTGCCAAAGACATTGCCATCGGAACCCACCACTTCCCTCCGGCTCTGGCAGCCGCTCGGCCGCTGGCCCCAGCAAGGCCGGTCCCTGACACCCATTTCTGCTTTTCGCTGCTTGCCCTCGTTTTCTGGCCGGCGGCTGAGCCCTGCGAGGGCTGCACAAACCTCATCACCCCAGCTTCACCCTGCGCTCGCTCACCCTGCCTCGCCCGTGCCAGAATCTGTGGGGCACTGGGAATGGCGCAGAAGTGAGGCGAAACCAGGGGTTTATCGAGCTTAGGAGGGTTATTTCCAACTGCGGTCCTTGAGCCACACCGAAAATAATCTGGGGCTGAGAGAAACTGCATTGCCTTCTGAAACATGGAGAACCAGGGCAGAAACATGGAGAACCAGGGCAGAAACATGGAGAACCAGGGTTTCTATTTACAGAATGGAAGTGCCCTGGAAAACTAAAAGAAGACGAAATAAGACTTTTGATCTTAATGCATAAGACATATTCATTGTTAATACTTGCTTACATACAAAATATAAGCTAGTCTAACTAAAAGGGCATTTCTGGTGCAGAGATATGCACAGTTCATGTTGACTTCAGTATTACTGGGGAATCACTTCACTAGCAGAGGTTATGGGATACCTCCAGCTATAGCTGTGCTGGAGATCACCACAGCCACTACAGTCACACGAGAAGGGGGCGGCCAAAACACTTGTTTTGTTTGCAGACGCGTGCACTCAAGAGGAGGACAGGAGATATGAGGAAACAGCCTTTGCAACTTGGCTATCCAGACACAACCATCCAGACCACAAAGCCTCCTGGCCTGAGTACGGCCCAACTGTGCTTAAGGAGTTTCCCAAGCAATGAAATCAACGAAGAGACCCTGGGTGAGCCTCAGGGAAGTTGGTGGAACCCTAACCCTTCCTGCAACTAACCACGCTGCATCACAAACACTAACAAACACCAGGACCCCACAACGCCTTGTTTCCAGGTCCCAGCCCTATAGACGTTGCAGCCAGCTTTGCAAGAAGCCATTCCCTGCAGAGCAAAACCATGAACTTTGGGAAGCAGCCACTCACAAACAAAATCATAAAATAACTCCAGACCTCACGTGGCCTTGCAAAACCTTCAGTGGTTATTTCGCCAAAGACTACGAGCGCTGTGCAGTACAGCTGTTGACATAGATAAAGGAGTGATTTATGATGTGCACCGCAGCCCTCAGCTCACCAGTGGAGTAACGAATGAACTAGTCCACCAGGCAAACAGAACCCGAATACATACCAATGCAGGTGTGTCCTTTGTACAGCCCCGAGGGGAGCGAAGAGGGTGGTGGGTCATTTCCACGGAGGAGAGGGGAGGAAGAGGCAGCCTTCAGCAGAAGCAGGAGCCAGAGGAGGCAAAATAAATTAAGAGATGTCTGCCTGGACACCCTCATCCTAAGGAAGGAAAAAAGGAAGAAATCATGTGGGAAAGGGCACACGTATTCCCTAATTGCTCAGGGAGCATCCTGCATCCTTGTCTCATTAAGTGAATGGAGATGTGCGTGCCCATGCAGCTACATGTAATACAGGGACTGCTTCCCAGGCGGGGACACACATGACTGCTCTCTCATGGCGCGCATGGAGGTTCCCATGCTCGCACATCGCAGGGTGCTCACCCAGCCCATGCCCTTCGCACGCCCCTCAGCCCCTCTCGGGTCATTCGGGGCGGCTGCGCAGGCACCCACCACAACCCAGCGAGTCCCGTAGACCTGTGCACCCCAGGACCAGGCTGTGAGGGTGCCCCCGGGCTGCTCTGTGCTCACCTCCCTCCTCCCCATTGCCCCCTTTACATCTCTTCCCAACCTGCTGGCCTGGGGGGGACCAAGAGGGCTGCAGGAAGAGCCGCGCTCGGCGCTCCCGTGTCTCCCGCGGTGGCAGCGGACGGCTGAGGACCTGAAACCGCCGCGGTTTGCGGAGCATTAACAACGCGAGACACTCCCCCAGCAGCTCCTGCTGCAAAGGGGAACGGGAACCAGCGCCGGGACCCTCCTCCCCGCCGCCGTCCCGCCTCTGCCCTCCTCCATCTCCGGCTGCTGCTGTGAGCTCCCAAGCGGGGCTTCCGCTGGGGAGGACCCGGGGGAAAGCTGAAAGAGGCCGCTGGGGACTGAGCCTCGGCGGGGAAGGGACTCGGGGCTCCTCGCATTCTCCTGCTGCCCGCGAGGCTCGCAGACCCCGGAGCTTCCCCTGCCCCGGCGCGCACAACAACCAAAGGCTTCCCTCTCCCTGCTGTTCCCCTCCCCGGCCCCGGTAAGGCAGGACCCAGTCGCTCCGCAGCCTGGAGCAGCAGCAGAGTAGAGCATGTTTAAGTGACATGGCTTCAGAGGGGGAGCAGTCTGCGCTGTGCATGCAAGGATGGGTGTAAGGGTGCGATGTAGGACTGAGGCATTGGAGGGACAAACCAAGGCCCCCCTCTGCCGCCTTGTGTACCCTGGGCAAGTCTTTTACCTCCCCCAGCGAGCAGTGGCTGCTCTCCTCTCCGCTCCTTACATGGGTTGCAATGAGGAAGCTGCCTCATCCCCCATCCCCAAATGATTCCCAAGCATAAATAAAGGAGACTCGTAAAGGGTATCGAAAAGGGAAATAGAGGGGATGCACTAAAACCAGCGATTCCCTGCCATTCCTGCGTATCAACATGACCACTCAGGGATCAGGCCAGCTTCGGTGTTTAAGGCAGCTTCTGCAAAGCACTTCTTTTCTTTGGGAGCCTGACCTGTGGTATTTTGAAGGACAGTCCTGAACATTTGCCCAACTTTGATAAGCAGGATTTGCCTAGCGATAATGATAACATAATCCAGTGGATCTGGGGTGAAAAAGAACCCCAATCTGTTAAAAGCTTCAATGTGAAAACAAACCACTCCAGATTTCCATTCTCTAAACCAAGCCGTTGGCTTTCAAATCTATGTTTTTCTTCTAAAAAAGAAGAAGAAGAAAAAAAAACAAAACACAACCCAAAATAGAGGTAAGAGCTGTTGCCTGAATTCTGCAGCCCTGTTCCTGCTTATCATCCTCCCTATAGCTAGCGATGCTGGGTTCCTTTTCTGTTAATAGCAGATAAACAAAAATCATAGTGCAAAGTACCTTACCCATCTGGCAATCCTACTGAAATCTGCAGGATGTTTTTCTTAACGCTGTAAAAACTTGCTATAAAAAGACTCTGTGCTACAGTGACTGCAGCTCCAGTAAACCCTTTTTAACACACATATCACTTGGTTCCCAATGACATTTTGAAGTCCTTTAAAACTCTGCATATTGGCTCAGGAGTGCTTGCTGCAAAAGCTAATAATAGGCAAGCAAAAAATCTTCCTAGCAGAGAGGTCTTTGGAATGGTTTCCACTTCATATCTATAGCAAAATACAAATCTAAACAACGACACTTACGAAGTACATAGATAGATCCTAAGCTGCTCCCAGGCATGTAAACCTGTGCAGCATCCAGCTCGAGCCTGTAATCAGCTCTGGTATTTTCTTTCATTTCAGGCCTAGGAAAGAGTGGTGAAATAACCCAGGCTCGTGTGTAATGCGGAGCTGTACCTTCTGCATTAGCCAAGCTCTTAAACCAGCCAAAGAAAAACCCCAAAGCTTTTAAAATATGCAGTCTGGTCAGACAAATGCAGCATTTGCATGTGTAGGTACAGAGGCCAGCTGGGAAGGTGACACTCCCCCCTCCCGGTGTTAAATCTTCCTCCTTCCCACTCAAATCAGATAGCAAGCCTTTTGCCAAGTAGATTTCGTATTACTTCCAAGTCCCTAAGACAGTAAGACCTAAAGCCACTATGGTACAGCAGTGGAGTACACGATGATGTTGCTTATTATTAGCAAGTGCACGAATGATGTTAACGGGAGGCAAAACCACATTAGATTGGTCCCAAAGGAAGGGATGTGATCATTAATGCTTCCATCAGGCTTGTGTACAACATCTAAGCCAGACCCGGGACAAGGGTGACTCCGGGGGTGCTGCTTACCTAGGAATCAGGAGTGTGGCAGCAGTCAGCATTCTGTCTCTCTCTGGGTGCCCATGTGTCCCTTCTGAAGAGGGGGTGAGGACCACGTGGAGCCAGAGGTATGGAGAGGACACCACCTCTTGCAGCTGGGAAGCCCTTTGTGGCCTGGCAGTGCCCCAGCTCTGCAGACACACAGGCCAGTTGTACACTGCCAGAGGGAAGACAAGGGGTCAACTGAATTTGGGCTGCTGAGAATAAACACATAAATAAGAGAACAGAGGGACCATGACGTGCCCCACTCGGTAACTCCCAACCCGAACTCTTCGGCTGCACCTTCAAACCTCTCTCAGTTGAGGCAGAGCTGGTAGAAACTGGCACACGTGTGTGGCTGCCAAAACCCCAAGGCAAAGCAGAAGCAGCAGAGCAGAATTAACCTGAATTTCCATGTAGGCAGAGGAGACAGCGGCAGGGCAGCTAGTGAACAAACACAGCCCCAATGGCTCATCCCAAGAGGAGGAGTTTGGTTGCTGAGGTTTGAAGGACTTAACAACACTCCTCCATTTCTTGTACTTCCATATTAGCTCCTGACACCTAATGTGTGCTGGCTTGGGCAGTGGTGACAAATACACCAGGGGGCAGGTAAAGTGTCAGCCTCTGCCATTGCTGCCCTTGATAGATGGCAATGGGACCAAGTCAGGATATCTGATTTTCTGAATAAAGGTTTAAAACACAATTTAAGAGTCACCATTTTCCAAAGGGGACACTCCCATGTGACTGCCACTAAAAGTATGAAGTGAGTGAGATGTGAGGATGGAGTTCTCAACACTGCTTTCTATAATTAGTCCCTAAAGACCTGTTTATGTGTATAGCAAATACATTGAACAAAACCACCAAAAAGAGGGCAGAAAAGACTCACAGGAAGCCCCAGAACAAGATGCATAAGCATCAATATGTCATCTGTCAGGATTAGGGACCACTTGGTTGAAAAAGGGAGACACTCTCTTGAAATATGGGATAGTCATTTTATGAAAGGAGATCCGCTGTCAGTGTGTATTTCTCTACCCTATTCTGCCCACTGCACACTGTTATTTATTTATTCCTACTGGGTTGGATTTCTGTTACATACTTATTTTTAGGATAGATGTTGCTTTTTCCTTTGTCACATTCATGCACGCGTTTTTATGACGATTAACTGTTACCTTGGAAGACATTCTCTCCCTTTCCCCCTCTCTCGTCTTTGACGTGTTGTTCAGTTCTGAGGGGAATAGTCATAAGCCTTGTATTTCTGCGTCTGGAGAGATAAAACCTGCAGGAAGAAGCCTTTAGATCAGAGATCCTCTCAGTCCCTTTTCTTCCTTTCATTTTCTGTCCTTTGTGCCCTTTGACTCTGATGTTCCCACTGGCTCGTGGCATCGGTTATTTTTCATTACTGCTCTCTGAATTTCTCCGACTGTCATAATCATCTCTGCGGTTGGTGCATTATCACTGGCATGGATGAACATTTCCAAAGCCCCATGTGGATTTGCTACTGCACCACAGCCAACTGAGTCATTCCCTCTGCCCCAGTTTCCTTATCAGTTGCTGCTTGCAGTTCAAGTTCTACATCTATTTCAGACTCTTCGTCTCATTGTCATTCAGAGCTGCAGGGAAAGCATTTTGAACCAGTATTTTCCTACATTCATAGCTGAAAATCTGTTCCAGGCTATTGCCCAGCTGTAACTGAGATGATTATCCTTCATTCTGCCACCTTTAATGAAATTAACTGCTCCAGCTTGCAAGAGCTGTTGAGATCTGTGCTCTTGGCAACGTAAATCACTGACACGACTCACTTTAGTTTTAGGTAGGACAAACAACTCTTAGGGCTTTCAAATAAGGAACCCATGGAAAACACAGCTGGATCACCTTGCATGCCTGTGCATGGCAGGTTGTGCACCTCTGGGAAGGCAAGAGGTCTGGTGTTACGGTTGGCAAAAGGAGGCGGCTTTGGATTTTCTACTAAAGATGGCTTTCGGCAAAGCAGAGATCAGGTGAACTGCGTCCTCTCTACTGACCACATGGAGCCAGAGAGTGATTTATATGGCTTAGTGGTGGACTTGGCAAGGGTGGGTTAATGGTTGGATTTGATGATCTTAAAGGCCTTTCCAACCGGAATGATTCTAGGATTATTGGCAATGCAGTACACTTCCTTAGCTGATTGGTTCTAGTGCAGAAAACCAGACGGGGCTGCTGTGTTCATACAGTGTGCAGATCAGAAGTAACCTTACCAACGCAGGCTGCAGTTCGTCTGAGCACAGTTGTGGGCCTTCTCAGTTCTAAAGACGACCTAATTCCCACTGTTACCTAGACAAAAGGAACAACTCTGGCAATTAAGGAGCAAGAGGGTGTGGTGACTGAGAAAGGGCTAATTAGAAAGGCTTAGTTAGAAGCCCTTAGATAGCAGTCACTCAGAGCCAGCTGTAACTACAAGCCAGGAAGGCTGGGAAGGGCTCTGCAATGCCCTGCAGTTTGGGTACTCATTTAAATCTCAAAGAAGTAAGAGCCCAGCGTTACCGACTCACAACTCAGCGGGATGGTGTTTTTCTCCCATTATTGCCTTGCCATAAATAGCTAGTAGCCTGCCAGGCAAGCCAAAATCCGGTCTGCTGCATCGATCCCTGCAGAGCTATTGCTATGGCATTGGGTTTGTCAGAAATATAACCCCCTATTAGGTTCCCGGTTTAGTGCTGATTGAAGCCGAGTTGGAGGGGGAAAAGTTTGCCCCAGATGTTGTCGGGTTCTAAGTGTTTACAAGGGGAGCAGCACGACTTCAAAGGGGGAGAAGAATAAATGTTTGATTACGTCTGTTCCGTTTGATCTTTCCTCCTGTAATGCAAATAAAAGAAATGCAGCTTGACAGCCTCTTCATCCCAACACAGAACATGTGCCAATAAAAGATAATTATTCCCAGGGTTTGGGGTCGGGAACAGTGGTAAATGTCACTGGAGGCATTTTTAGCACACACCAAAGTTCGCAAGATTATTTAAACATCTTGTTTGAGGCTCTCACTTGAGACTTCTGTGCTCACAAACAGGTCCTGTACAACATACGTGTTGTTGATGGCACTTCACCATTCAATCACAGGGCAGGGATTTTTCCTTCTTTCCAAAGAGACGTTTCACTGATTTGCTTTGCTAATAAAAGACCTGCAGGTGAGCTGGACAGTTTCCATCAGCAAAATGACCCTGCAGAGATAGCATCCATCATCCACAGATGAATATGCAAAGGCACTGCAAGCTGGTATTTCAGATATTAATTAGGCAAGTGGCTGGTCAGCCAGCCATGTACAGTTCTCATGTTCTATGGGGAAGTCGGGCTGTATGAAGGTACTGAAAGCACTCGGAGGACTCTATATCCACTAAGTCACACAAGCTGAGATTGAGGTTACAGTCAGTAAAGATTGCACTGACCTCACTGATAATCTGGTTTTACACAGACAAGCCAACGTGGGCATGAGGTCAGCCCTTGACACATCGTCTTTCAGATCTACCACTAAAAATTCATGGAGGGCTTATTTGCACTTGTCTGCCTCTTCATTCGCAGCAGATTTTATGCTGATGTCTGGCATTGGTGGCTTAGCCTTGCATATATATGAGAAGACGACACGGGCAGCTGGTTTTAATTCCCACTGTTCATAGCCACCTCACTGTAAAGGAGACACATGCCTCTTAAAACCTTTCTTCCTTCTTTCTGCTTCCTTACCCTGGCTGAGCATCCCCCAGATTTATCTCTTCCCAGCTTCAGACTCAGAGCTATTTTTTCCTGGCCCATTCCAGAAATGATGGTATTAGGGAAAACACTCAGTTAAACACACCAGCGCTTGTTCAGGCTCCTTCCTGAGGGATGTGGTAATGTGAGCGACTGGGGCTTGATGCAAATCAGATGAGTTAATGCATCCCGAAGGAGAACTGAACCTCGAGAAAGCAGGTATGACTCCTGCCTTCACAACAAGAAATGGCCCCATGAGAATCAATACCAGGGGCACAAGAACCGTCAGAGTGCAAGAGGGGGAGAACGCAGGCACTGCATCACGCTTATTCCTCACTCAAGCTGCGCTCTGAACACAGAATATTCCCACCTGGTCTCCGGTCCCTCTGCACACGTTGGAGTCATTAAATCATCCATCAAGGCACCATCCATTGTGCGCGGTGGGATGGCTGCCTGCCTGCCTGCTTCCCTTGCTCATTATTGGCCTTCTGCAGTCCTTTTCAGCCAATTCAATGAAATATAAATAGCATTTCAGAGAAACGCTCACTCTCATAATACCTTTCTGACGTCTTTCTGCTCTCGCTCTGGGTGCATAAAAAAGAGCTGTAATATCTGTCAATGAATTACTGAATCCTTTTTGAACCCTGATATATATATATGCTCAGTACAAGGTTTCTTTAATACAAGGGGTACAGGCATACGCATTAGCAAAGTCTAGCCAACTACATTGTTCAGACAAAATGAGCAGGCAATCTTCTGCCTTGCAAATCAATTCGTCTGCCACCATAAAGTGCTCCAAGCTTGCTGGTGCTGGACCCACCTCCTATTGCTGCAAAGATACGTCTGCAGCCACAGAAAAGTAAGACAAGAAGTATGGTTCCGGCTTTCCTGACCCTTTCCCTTGCAATAAGCTGCTGGACACCACAGCAGGGATTCTCTTCTCTTTGCCCACATCATACAGGGTGAATGCTATACTTACTGTAGACAGAGGAAGAGGATTCCGGAATGTTAACTAGGGTTTTGCTGAAGCGTGACACAGAAGTATCATCTTCCCCATCTTCCTGGCTTAGAAAATAAATTAACACTGGGGTATTTGTGGATTCTGTCTCCTGTTTACTTGTTCGCCACCATTCATCATTTAGACTCAGCAATTATGTATATTTAAAGGATCTGACAGAAATTAACAACAAAGCTTGAGGGTGTTAAATAACCTCCAGTAAATCTCCTTCACCTCACTGCAGTCATTTCTCAAAGTGAAAATATCTGAGCAAACACCTTGGTCTAACACTACGCAGACGATAAAGTGGGGACTGAGCGAGTTTCACCCTCCTGGAGGAAAAGGGACCCTCTCCATCACTTCCGGAAGGGTAAGTGGAAATGCATTTTGAGGACCAAAGCGGCTCTCTGTCCCACAGGAAGGTGGCCCGTGGACACCCCAGCAGCACATCTGTCACTCCTCACTAAACTCCCACCGCACAAAGCCAAGGAAGAAAACAGGTATGTTCTGAGGATCTCCGGGCCCTGAGTTAAACACAAGCCAGCAGCCACTTGTAGCAGTGATCAGACACCAAGAGCTGTTCCCCAAGAAGCAGAAATGATAATAACTATCTGGCTGGACATGCCCAAATCTGTTCCACGCATACCAAAACATCTCTGTTTGAGGTCTATGGGTGCACTTCCTCCTGTGCAGCAGTGATGCTGCAGATCTCCCACAGGAAGCCTGAACAATCTTGCCTCAGAGTGATACAGTGATAGTGGTGTTGCTAGAAGTCCAGATAAAACACAATGTGAAAGATAGAGAATCTCATTTCGTATCAGCAGCTGGCCAAGCAATAGAGTTAACATTTCTTTGGGCTGGAGCAGGAATGGAGAGCAGCATATAGGCACATCCCATCAGCGTGGGTGTGCTCAGCACCAAGATGGGTAAGCCTGGGAGCCCTGGCCACAATAAACACAGCAATGCAGCTGGGCACCTCGGTCTCACAAGTGTTTTTCTTCCACCCTTTCCACCCTCTGTAGCCAAATTCTGCCTTGAGAGTCTTACAGAAACCAAGTTTCCTGGCTGAAAGGTCTGATGTGGAAACCAGGCAAGTTGGGTAAGAAACATTAGTGATCCCATGTTGCAAGTTCCTGGGTACTTAGTGATGAGGAAGTGAGAAGAGGTAGGAAGGATACAGAGGTCATGTTCCTGTTGGCAAATGCTTAGCGCTGACCTTCTGGGAATCAAATCCCAGTGAAGCCCTTCGAGATGAGCAGCCAAACCCCAGAAGCATTGCTGTGGCAAAAGCTGCCCACAGAGATTAGCAACTCTTGGATGCCAAATAGGTAAGGGAAAGTTGCCTAATTGACTTTAGGATATAGAAAGAAACTGGTGTCATTTCCAGCCCTTTAAGACTAGAGAACACTTGCCCTAGATGTGTTTGGTGTATCGTCCTATTTTAGGCAATAATTTGTGATGCAAAATTCATAATTCATGTATCTACACCATCCCTTTGCTTTAATCCTACATCCATCATTTTCTTTTGATGATGAGCAAAAATAACCACAGTCACTGCAGGTGAAGGTGAGCTCTAACTTTTATCTGAAACTTCCTGCCTATATTTTCCAGGTGACTGCTTGTGTTTTCAGAGAGGTAACCCGATCCTGCCACTGCTGACAATGCCAGCTGCTCCATGAGCTTCCAAGCCCCACTTTGCCTGTGCAGAGCATGCAGGAAGCATCCTTGGTGCTCCTCTGCACCCCTGAGGATGATCCACCTCACTAAAGGGCTCCCCTAGCACAGTGAGCTTGTTTTCTGCAGAGGACGCTAAACATTTCTACTCATGATGCAGGAAGGAGGATGCTCTGGACCACAGCATCAGGACAGGATCAGGAGGCAAAGTCAGAGGTGTTATTCCCTTGTCCTAGAGATGCAGGCTGTTTGGTGTATCATCTCCTACACACTGCTAAGCCGTGTTCAGGCACTCTGAATGTGGTTTTCACCCCCAACCAGTGCAGCTGGGGAGCAAGCAAACCATAGGAAAGTGCACTAATATGCCAGAGAAGCTTACCTGATGATGGAGATTACAGTGAAAATGAATCATTCCCTTCCTCTGCTCAAGATAAAGCGGAGCACACTGTGAACACAGGTTGTCTGAAGCGGCGGTGTGGATTTGCAATAGAAAGGATAGCCAACAGGATTGCCAGCTGTATCCCCCTAATGGGGGGGGCAAGATTTAAAATACTGAATTGCTGCAATGCCCCATCCCAAGACCTCGGTGACTAAAATACCGCCCGCTAATTGCCACTGCTTATAAAGCAAATATCACGGAATCCCAGCCTGGTTTGTGTTAAAGGGACCTTAAAGCTCCTCCAGCTCCAACCCCTGCCACGGACAGGGACCCCTTCCACTAGAGCAGCTTGCTCCAAGCCCCTGTGTCCAACCTGGCCTTGAGCACTGCCAGGGATGGGGCAGCCAATATGTTTCATCTGATATGTTACAGACCCTTTCCATTCTCACCTTCACTTTGGGCCTTGCTCCCTTGGCACAGTGCGGTCACTCAGACAAGGCACATTCGTCCCTCAGGGCATGACTGGGGGGTGCTCAGACTTTGGGTGCTGCTGACTGCTTCTCCACACCAGCCATCCAGGGCACCCATGTTCGGAGCTTCCCTTCGCATCGTAGCTTTCTCCTAAGGCATTTCTGAAAGAGAAGAATCCCTTCAACAGCAGCCACATTTGCCCTAATGGTTCATTTTCCCTGTACAAAGGTAGCTAAGGCTTTTATGGGTTCTTAAAGCCACTCGCTTCTTTTGGGGGCACTTGGGACATGCCAGAGGGCAATAATGCACATCAACGCGTGCTTGCAGCGTTTTTAGACATGGGCAGTGAACAGGCAGAATTACTGCCTGGGTTTGCTGTAGGAAGACTCCACAAGCATGCATGGGTTGCACATACCGGATGGATATACCCTGGGAGAAGAGACTCCTATCTGGAAAGACATTTCTTCTGTCATTTACAGGGAAAGGGACAAAAAAAAAGAAGTAAATCCTTCTCCCCCTTGACTAAAGAGAACAATGTTATCTGTTAGTTTATCTACCTGCAGTACTGAGTTGCTGGGGACTTGGCACATCTTCGATTCAAGGGGAAGGAAAGAGTCAATACCTATTCAAAGGACTGTTAGTCTTGAAATGCTTTATTGTGCATTTCAAGGAGCAAGCCTTCAATTTGAGGTGCTTGACAGGATTGGTCTATGTCCATTTTAAAAGGTACTTTTGGTGCTATTAAGTAATTGCCATTTTCATAGCTCTGTAAATCCACCTGTGTCACATGCTAGATAGACAAATACACATACATGTGTTTGTGTACTCCATGTGCTTGTGTTCAATTCAGGGCCCTGAGATCCTCAGAACATACCTGTTTTCTTCCTTGGCACTGTCCTGAGGGATGCAGGGGGCACTTTTCCATGCATCCTAGAGCACAGTGGTCATGGCAGAGGTGTGTGGCTCCAGGTCAAGGCACCAGGAAACATGGGACCAGCTCCTCCAGCAAATGTGTTTGCCAAGGATTGCTGGGCTTGCTTGTGAGCTGCCAGGGCAGGATCGTGCTCCGGGTGGAAGAGGCAGGATGCGGCCAGGAGGGAAGCTGTGCCCGCAGGGATGGAGGGGCCCTGCCTGGACATGGGCTCATCCCTGCCAGCAGCAGAGAGGTTAAGCAGCAGAACAAGCCCCAGCGCTGCAATCTCAGCAGGGCAGGGGCTCATTGTCACCATTCCTTTTAAAATATTGCCCAATTGTTTGGGTACTTTCTTTGGTGATTCAGCCACGAGAGGGAAAGGTGCCCTCACCCATTGAATGGCCTATCCATCACCACTACTGGCTGGGGAAGGCAGGGATCAAACCTCTGCTGCTGGCCCCACTTGTGTTTGCAGTGCTCAGCCCCTCAGCTTCAGTGTTAGGAGCAGGCTGCTCACTGCAGCAGGTCTGGGGACAGGGCAGGCTGAGCTGAAAGAGGAGGTGGTGGGGACCAGCCTTAGCCAAAAGGCCACATCTCTGCCTCTCCTGGCAAAAAGAACCATTCATCCTTTGCATCCTCAAGCACCAAAATCCTCTGCTCCTCCTGACATCATTTTCTCCCATTTTCTTCTATACTGTGCTGTTGCCCATGGACAAAACCATGAGGCAACTATCCTTAGAAGGGCTGTGTATTACCTGCACTGAGGAAAACCCAGCAGAGGTTTCTCCAATGCCGTTGTTGCTTACATTGCAGCCTAAGATCCATCAGATGCAGCAATTCCCCTCCGCTGGGGATTCGGGAAGCTGTGCTCCTCTCCAGCCGGCTCACGCCCTGTATGAGCAGACCCTAGGCTGCACATAAATCAGTTACAGGTGCTTGAATCAAGAGAATTAATTAGCTAGACCTTCCCATCCCCTGGAGGCTCAGACCACAATGAGGCAGGGAGGATACAAGCCAGCACGAAACACTATTAATCCTGCGTTTGTCCCAGGTGTGACAGGCTGCTGGGAGCTATTCTTCGTGCTCGTACCAGGGGGAATTGCCAGGCCCTTATTCTCTCTGTTTGCAGGGAACGGTTCATGCAGTACATCAAATTTCCTGGTGCCATCACTATGACCCAGGACCCTCCTCATGACTTATTCATCGCTTGTCACTCTGGTCTTGCACACCTGCTTTATCATCCTCACACCCACCTCTGTCTTTCAGAGATGAGTATTTATCATCTTCCCTACAACAGCAGATCAGACCCTCCGTTACTTCACTAATGCAGTTCGTTTGTAGAAGATAAGCATACCTATCTCCCGAAAAGATTAACTTCTGTTTAGCACTCCAGGATGTTTCTGGAGTATATTACAGCCTGGCTCAAATCCTCACCACATCCGTAAGGGAAACAACATTAAACATCTTCAGCTGGGATGCAGGCATCTGAGTACATCCTAGACCCTGGTGCTGCGCTTCTGGGTCATGTTAGACAATGCTGCTGTAGGGCTACAGCTTCATCCAAGTGCGAAATGGGGAGGGTTCCCTTCGCATTCACCACTGGGGTGTGCTGGAAGAAGACACAGTGCATTAGCAGACTGGCTGCCCACAGAAACCTGCATCAGCAGGCTTCAGAAGCTGGGAAAGTGTAAAGAAAGCTGATGGAAACGGGCCTTCACTTCAGGAGTCTGGAAAGTGCCTTTTTAACGGGCTAATGTGCCAGCAAGAGAGTTATGCCTCCATTATCAAATGGGGAGCACCTCTGAGTTCTCCTCTCACCGTACCTTAATTCTTTTCTGCTCCAGTACGTGGTACAGAACAGTGTTCCTATGGTATCTTCAGTGCCCCCATACGCCATTAGTAAGAGAAGATGGTCTCAGCAGCACCGAGGTACTGAATCCCATCAGGAACTTGGCCAACCAGGCAGTTACAGACAGGCTTTCCTTTTCCTCGCAGCACGGGAACCACAGCTTCAGCCCCATCCAGCAACGCTGGGGTGCAAAGGAGCCAACTTTGGCCTCCTGGACCCAGCACGGGCTGTCCAGGGCTCAGCACAGGGATGCTGACGGCAGCAGGAACTGCTTGCTCCCCCAGGATGACTTTCGTAGACAGCAGCCCCACGGGCAGGGAGCCTGGAGATGGCTCCCACAAGGCAAAGCCACTTTTTCAGACCTCACAGAGGAACTGACACCGCTCAGACTCTGCCCCTCGGGAGGGCACCATCCTGAATCACCTGCCAGTGCCCCCTCAGCGTGGGGATCAGTTCTAAAAGGCCCTGCAGTGCTGATGTCCTGGTACCCAGCTCACTCCCTGCGAACCTCAGCACCAAGGGTCTCTCAAGCCCCGTCAGAACACAAGAAGGAAGCAGCTCCCCCCTCCCCGCACCTCCTGTCTGGTTCTATAAACTGATGGGACGTGCCTGTGGGAAGCAGGCAGCGGTTCCGTGCTGGTGAGGGCTCGCCTGGCGCAGCAGGCGCCCGGTGCCTGCCTGCGGTAGATGGGCCACCCCGCCGGGCTGCCAGGGCGAGGGAGTGCTCGGTTCCGGGCCGGCCCCAGCACTGCTCCGGCTGCGGTCCGTCCCTTTGCTCCGCGGGAACAGGGGCAGGACATCCGCAGCTCCCCGGTTTTCAGCAGGCAGGGGGAGCTGAACGCACCCGTGCCAGCCGCTTGCCTCATGAGCTCAATTCAGGAGCCTGTCTGCAGGAGCCCACTGCTGAGGAGCATCCTGAAGTCTGGGAACTGAAGTGATCGGTGTTCGGTTAAAACTAAACCAAACCGAGGGAGGAAACTGCTGCTTGGAGAGGGGCTTGGGACAAGGGATGTAGGGACAGGCCAAGGGGAATGGCTTTAACCTGCCAGAGGGGAGACTGAGATGAGCTCTTAGGCAGAAGCTCTTCCCTGGGAGGGTGCTGAGGCGCTGGCACAGGGTGCCCAGAGAAGCTGTGGCTGCCCCATCCCTGGCAGTGTTCAAGGGCAGGTTGGACACAGGGGCTTGGAGCAAGCTGCTCTAGTGGAAGGGGTCCCTGCCTGTGGCAGGGGTTGGAGCTGGAGGAGCTTTAAGGTCCCTTCAACCCAAAGCAGTCTGGGATTGTGTGTGATGGATGTTAACATGGAAGCTGGCTGCACTTAGACTGTTTGAGACAGACGGGATGGCAGAGGTGCAAGGTGTCTCTGTACCCACCCTGGGCTGGGAACAGAACGGGGGAACCCAGAGCCCTGGAAAGCGTTGGAGACTGACAGAGGGTATCGTGAGTCAAGCAGTGTGTGCAGAGCGCCCGGCGCGCGTGAGAGCCAGCCGAGATAATCCCCTGGCACTCTTTAAATGTCATAGTCCTGGCACAGGAACCTTTCGCATGCTTCCCTGCTCACATCTCCAAGGCTTCCAAGTGCACCAGGCTCGTCCCTCCCTGGCACCCTTGTAGCCCCTTCAGGTACAGGAAGGCTGCTCTGAGCTCTCCATCCTCAGTGTCCCCATTTTAAGCATTTACAGAAGATTCCCTGGTTTTGAAGCCTGGCGCATCCCTACATTATTTTTCCCACCTCCTTCCAAGACCACCCCGGCACACGAACTCCCTGCTGATGGGCAGGGAATGAATTCCCACAGGCTCAGCCTCCCACGGCCTGCTTGTGGGATGGCTAAGATCTCCGGGGTGCCTTCGCCCCCGGGGAAGGTGGGTGGGAAGGGGACATGAAATCTGAGGCGTTGCAAGAGGAACCGAGAGGATACAGACATGCCCTGTAAAAACATGCCGCTTCCTATTAAACAAAAGACAAGCAGACTCCCTCCCCCTCGCGACAACCCAAAACATCATCAGTTTGGGCTGAACACTATGTTGCCTGCGAGATTAAAATTAGACTCATGAGGTTT
Organism: Pezoporus flaviventris; assembly: GCF_033815535.1. Taxonomy (NCBI): domain Eukaryota; kingdom Metazoa; phylum Chordata; class Aves; order Psittaciformes; family Psittacidae; genus Pezoporus; species Pezoporus flaviventris. The sequence continues at coordinate 67,123 of NW_026892585.1, forward strand.
CATCAAGGGAGAGTTTAACTGCGGTGCTCAATCAGGCTGCAAAACCCTCTAACGACAGCCGAAATAAAGTCATTCAAGACAGAGCCTTAAGCACCGCGGGAAAGAAAGCCTGCCCTCGGCTGCAGCCCTCGGAAAAACTATGCTGGGTGTCCCCCATTGCCTCCCACCCTCTGTATGCGCTGCTGCCTTCTGGCCGTACCCTCCCCAGGCTGAAACTCCAGGCCAGCATCCTGCTTGGAACAGGCAGCCCTGGGTCCCCCACCTTTGTGAGTGTCCCCTGGAATCACGGAATCAACCAGCTTGGAAAAGCCCTTTGAGCTCATCCAGTCCAACCGTTCCCAGCGCTGCCAAGGCCACCACTAACCCATGGCACTGCGGCCTCCCCTCCACGCTGTGTGAACACTTGCAGGGACGGTGACTGCAGCCCTGCCCTGGGCAGCCTGTTCCAATGCCTGAGCACCCTCTGGGGCAGGAATTGTTCCTCAGCTCCATCTAAACCTGCCCTGGTGCAGCTTGAGGCCGTTTCCTCTTGTCCCATCCCTTGTTCCTTGGGAGCAGAGCCCAGCCCCTCCTGGCTCCATGCCTTATAGGAAATGGTCTATAAACAAGAGGCAAATGGGATGCGGGAGGGGTTGGGCGATCCTCCCCATGTGAGGAGGACGTTTTGCTCTTCCAAGACAGCCTAAACCTACAGCAGTTCCTGTTCCCTGCACAGCACCACCTGTGTGGTGGCTGCCGTGAAGCTCGGACATTCTCTGATGGACAAACACATCAGCTCAGAAAGTCCTTCCATTTCCAACAGCAGCTTTGTCCCCAGGAGAAGGATGCCAACGGAACGTTCCCTTTGCCCTCCGTGCCTCACAAGCTCAGCATCACCAGACCAGCCCTGCTCTTCAGAGACCTTCAAGGCCTCCCAGCTAGAAGTGAAAATAAAAATGTAAATCTGTCACTAAATGCGTTTGGAGCTGCCTCCAGGTCTGTTTAACCTTGCCCCCAGGAGGCTGCCGCAGGACAGGGCTCCCTGCATCAGCACTTTGCAATCACCGTGATACAAAAAGCCATGGCTCTTCCAACACCCATTTTACACCCAGCCCTGCCCTAGCAAACCCGTGCTTTTGCCACCGTTCTCCTCTCAGGTTTCACACAAAAAGGGTTCCCATTTCATAGAATCATAGAATAGAATCATAGAACAGCTAGGGTTGGAAAGGACCTTAAGATCGAGTTCCAACCCCCCTGCCATGGCCAGGGACACCTCACACTAAACCATGGCACCCAAGGCCTCATCCAACCTGGCCTTGAACACTGCCAGGGATGGAGCATTCACAACCTCCCTGGGCAACCCATTCCAGTGCCTCAGCACCCTAACAGGAAAGAATTTCCTTCTCATATCCAATCTAAACTTCCCCTGTTTCAGTTTTCACCCGTTACCCCTTGTCCTGTCACTACAGTCCCTAATGAAGAGTCCATCCCCAGCATCCCTATAGGCCCCCTTTTGCCTCTGTAAATCCCAGAGATGCTCAAGCCAGCTGGAGTGATGTTGAATCATCAGGCAGCATCTTGTTCAGTCTCCTGAAGTAGCCAGCGGTACCCAATCCAATTACACACCAGACAGAAAAGCCATTACTTGCATCACCTCCCAGCACACGGTGGAAGCTCACTGACAGCTAAAATTGCCTTCCTGCTCACATAGCCCCTGAGCCAGCAAAGCCCACGAGCACCCACCTAAACGTAGGTGCCTGCTCCTCAAACTGAAATCAAGCCCCTTCTGCTGCATGGGCAAGGGCTTTGTAAACCAGGGAGCTTGGGTAAGCCATGTGGATGCTTAATATTCAAACACAGTTATCATCCGGGGAGGGGGGCACTGCCTGAGTCGCATCCTGATTTAGCAGGCTCTGGGAAAAGCAACGACAGCTCAGCCAGCGGGAAGTGACAAAAACTCTGTCCTGCAAACGCCTTCCAGGCTGTGCAGGGATTTTACCATCAGCGGCATGCGGAGAATATGGAATTATGTCTGAAGGGAAATCCTTTTCACTCCCAGCTCCTTGATGCTGCTGCAAGGAGAAGGGCTCTTTGCTTGTATCAAGCTTTTAGTATTCCAGGCTTGCTTCTGACAGCTAAGATAGCCCCGGGTCAGTAAGGGCCAGATTTAAGGGCTGCATTCATTCGACTTTATTTTTTAACTCTCAAGAAGAGCCGAACAAGGAAGGGATCAGATCTCACACTCACCCTCTCAGACGAATGACTTTCATACGACAGTGAAGCTAATGACATTGACTTGTCAGTGCAGCAGCAAAAGAGAGGAGGGGGGGGATATGTCAGTACAACAGTGTCCTCCTACTCCTAACATCATCCACTGCTGGTTACTGCTCAGGATTAACAGCTTGCACCACCATAGAGCTGCACGCACCAGAGCCACCTCTGAGCACTGCGGTGCAATGCAATGACAAGCCCCCACAAAGCAGCCTCATGCCCAGGAACACTTCATGCCTGTGCCCCCCTGCCTCCTGCCAGGAGGGGCTTTGTTTCTCCTCTCCGTTAAGCGAAGACAGGGGTTTGCTCTGGGCAGTGGATCCCACCAGATTCCCAGTCAAGCCCCCACGCTCCCACAGGGACGTGTCTGCCTTACTGGGCACACCTGACGGGACAGGCACACCGGTAACAAACACCCTGCAAGCAGCACTGGGTAGGGCACCACGACACAAGAGGATTTCACAGATAACCAGCATCTTGCATGGTCATTTTGCAACCCAAGACAGAGTCGTCACTACCTCCTCCTCGCAAGGGAACGTCGTTCTCCCTGCAAGCCGTGAGGTTTACTAACAGAACTCTATACTGAAACAGGAATTTACTCCGAGAAGTGGTAATGAAAGCCCCAGGAGGGCGAGCTCCTTCCCTGACACACAGCCTGTCCTGTGCAGGATTACTCAGCGCTGCTGCTCTTTTCCTTGTCCCTACAAGCAGCTGACTCAAGAACTTAACACGTTTTTCTTGATTCAAGTTTTCTGGTAAGAGGACACATCCACTTCCAAAAGCAAAGTCATTTCGAACCCAGGAGCTAAAATTAGGCTGATTATTCTTTTCTGTTCCCTCTCTCCCCTTTATGGCTTTTACAAGCAATTACCCACTTAACGTTTTGAAATTACACAAGAAACTTCAAAAGCAATTTTTTTCTCCTGCTGCAGCTCCTTGAATGTGAAGCTTTAAAAGCTTTTCCGGAACACACAACAGCGTGAGCAAATGAATTTGCCATTTTCATTCTCTTTTTTTTCCCCCTTAAAAAACGAATGGGAAGCAGTGGGATACTTGTTCATCATTGAAGACATTCTTTCTTTTTTAATTTCATAATGGTGCAACGAGCCTGTGTGACAGCTCCAGAAACTGAAGGCAGGATGCTTGTTTGCACCACAGCCCTTTGTGTTGCTGTGGGAGCTGCTGTTAAAATAGCTGCACCGGCTATCATGCCAGCGTATCTCCCTAGCCTCCTCTTTCTTATGGCAGGATAGGACACGTGGGGAGAGACAGATTTAACACGCCTGCTCACGCGACCATCCCACACGATGCAGAACACACACTAAGAGCTAGGCCACGTGGGGAGATGGGCTTCTGTAGGGTGGCTGCAGGGAGGGGTGATCCAGGGCCATGCGGTGGTGCCGCAGCATCCATCCATCCATCCATCCACCCACCCATCCATCCATCCATCCATCCATCCACCCCTGGGCCTGGACCCCTAGGTCAGGCTGCGGAGTTCCAGGGAAGAAGAGAGGCTACTGGGTCCTGTCTCCTGCTTGTGTAAAGCCTGAGGGGTGCAAGGAGAGAGGCAGCAGCCAGGGATTCACGGCCATGAGCCCCACACTGCCTGAGTGCTGTCAGTATGCCTCGGTGCAATGTGGATGAGCGTGAGATGCTGGGAAGAACAGAGGGCTGGCTCACCAGCTCTTCTCCCACCACCTCCCCTGTGCAAACTGAGGCACTCACCTTAGTAGGGGAAGCAAGTCACCTTTCCCCCTTGCTCAAGCTGGCAGAGGAGGGTTTCTGTTTGCTCATTCCTGATGTTCACGCAGATGCCTGCAAAGAGCACGGCACCGCACTGCCACTGAGCCAGCAGCTCTCATCACTTAGGAGTGAAAGGTGCTCCTTCTGACAACAGCAGTGCCCAGCTGAAGCAGCAGCTCTGCAGTCTGTGAATGAAAAGCAAAGGTTATGCACAGCCAAGCCATCAGCTCCATCAGGGAGATCAATGAAACAATCCAGGTTCTCTGCTCTCCGAGTCTTCTCTTCACGCAGGCAAGAGGCAGCATCAGTGCTTTGTAAAGAAGCGTGTTCCTGCCTTCCCTCTCCAGGCCCAGAACCCCTCCAAAAACCTCTGTGGCACACAGTGCCTGTGCTTCCACTCATTCCTGTCCACGGCTGCCTTTGCTATCATCAGTGACGGCTCTGGAGAACAAAACCCTCTCAAACTCCCACATCACGCATTGCACATCCCTATTCTCACTCAGACTGATCTCCTCTCAAGCCACAGTCCACTGTTGCTTCCTACTCAAGTGTTTAATTCAAGAGTCTCTTTTTTCCTTACTTTACCATCCGTTACCACCTGAACCAACTTACATCTGCTGTTAGATCAAGGCATCATAAAACACTGCGAACACAGCAACAGGAAGGCACCTTCCTCAGGACCCTCATGCTTGAATTCATACACCATTCTCCCCATCCTCCCTTACACTGGACCTGCAGGATGCCATTCCTCTCTTCACCTGGTGCGAGGGCAGTCAGGATGAAGAGAGCTCAGAGCCAGCTGGATGGAGCACAGGACACCTCAGTGGAGGTCTTCTGCATCGGCCTGAACTGGAAACACCCACCAGGGTTCTCACTAGCACAGGCTCCGGTAAAACCCCTTCACAGCCTTTTTCAGCAGGGTCCAAGAGGAGAGGAACTCAGCAAATAAACGCCTGTCTTCAGCAGGGGTGGTGGGAGGGAAAGGGCTGGTGGGTTCCTCTAGGTCCAGACCTACAAGAACACGAGGAGGGAGGGAATGCATCCTGCAAAGCGCAAACTTCCCCAATACCAACCTGCTGCAGCCAGAAACGCTCCCATAGGAGGCAGGCAGTCACTCCAGCAAGCATGGTAAAGGCAGCAGCCTTAAACCAACCATGGGCACATCGGTGTGCTGAGATTTCAGACTTCACAAAGGGCCCTTCTCACAGGAAGGTTCATGCACCCGTGGCAATGGAGAGCTCTGGATGCACCCCACCCTTGTCACCACAAACAGATGAGTAAGTAAATCAAATCGACGCAGGTAAGAAAGGTTCCACCTTTCCCCCTCCCCTTTGCACCAAACACTTCTAGGAACCACAGAGAATAAAAGACAACTTCAGAAGAAAAACAAAGTTCCAAGAATCATCACAACTCAGATTTTTATTCAACAGTGAAGTTGAAGGGAAATACTATTTCTTTTTCCCGTCAGGGCAAATGTTCCAAATGGAAATCAAGTAAAAACATCGTCCTCCGGAAGTACTCACAATGGAACTGGGTTTCATTAAATAGGTTTGTTTGGCAAAATAAAATAAAAGAATTAGAACCCGTACAAAACCAAAATAACCCCTTGCAAATTTCTAACACTGCAGGCGATGAGAACGATGTAAACCTGGGTGCCTGGCGGTTGTCATTCACCTGTGGAAAGTACTGCTGAACTGTGGACCGAGAAAACAACCATCGCTTCGAATAGCAACAAGCCAATTTGAGAGGCAACTGAGGCTTAGGGAATGCCAGCGGGATGGGAACGCACTGGTGGCTTCCTGACCTGCTAGTGTGGGGCTATTTAAGAGCGGGAGGAAAAGAAGTGAAAAGCTGTTGCAGCACTGCAGCGTATGGTACAGCAAACACCTGCAGACTTTCCGCTCGGGGAGCCCGTCGGGTGGGTGATGGCTGGTGGCGAGAGTCGAGATGACAGTGGAAAGGGTAATGACAGCGCCGCGTGATGCGAGCATGGGGAAGCAGTTAACCGATTTCATCACCGCATTGGACTCGGTTGTGAGAAGACTCTTGGGGAGTGTCTGGGGAAATCTTCTGCTTACAGTAGCTGCTTCTGCTCCCTATCTCCCTCCTCCTTCCAGTTAAAACCTCTGCCCTGCCAAGTGGGTGTCACAGGCATGCAGCTGGGTGACAGCGTCCCTTGGTTTAAGGATGTCTATTCCAGTATTAAAAACGTAAAAAAAGTCCTCGGGAGGGTGCTTCTTTAGTGGCAAGTCTTTGCCTTAAGCAAGGCCGACGGCCTGCAATTATGAGTTAATTAAAGCAGTGTGGATTTGGATGAGCAATGGGGAAGATGGGAATGGGGACAGAAGGGATGCAGGGAGCAGGGAGGAACGCGAGTGTTGCTACACCCCTCCCCAAAGCCAAAATCCAAGGTGCACAAGTGGGTTTCTTGGTTTTTCCTCACTCTTCTTTTTTAATTTTCAATATCTCTCCAGTTATAATATTTCCAGTTTCAAAGCCAGTTTCATTGGCAGCCTCAGTTACAGTCATAAACAAAGTCGTAGTTGCTGGGCTCCTTTGGGATAGGTGGGGGAGCATCTGGGATCTGTATGTTTTCCAGGTCAAGGAGGCGTAGCTTTATCTCCATGCTGAGCAGCGTGTCCAAGTCGTTCCGTGTTAGATCACTCAACATGTCCTTCCCAAGGAGGGCGTTCAGCCCGTCGGTCCATACACAGTACTGCACAGGAAAAGATAAAAACTGTCATTAACAGACCTTGTGTACACAAACTGCTTGTCTGGCCTGGTCCAGTTACTGCTCACACTGGGACTTACAAAGGGACCTAAAGAGAGGTCCATTTATTTTACCAGCTGGTAGCACGAAGGGGGCACGTTCCACTGAGCTGCTCAGAAAATGCTAAAGCAATTCCACAAAATGGGAAGAAATGACAGTATTTGGTTGCTTGACAATTTACTATCTCCTCCAAACTTCTTGTTGAACACCCTTCAATAGTTATGGGAGAAGGAACACATAGCATAAGGCAGTGAACCTCTGGAGATCTCTCCTTCTCCCCCTCTCTTTTTCCTTCTCTTTCCCCAGTACTTACAGAAGCCACCTAATTATCCTGCACTAATCTTCTAATTCCATGACAGCCAAGTGAAGTGAACTGAATCCCACACAAAATCCTCGACTCTGCTTAAGAAATCCTGTACCAACTACCTAGAGTTATTGTGGTTTGCTTTCCTATACATTAAACGGCATCAATTGACCTACACACAGATGGGCGCTCTCACGTATATATGCCTTCTTTACCACTGTTTTACACAATACTGTGAAACCCACAGAGCCAGTCAATGCTGTGTCCTTCGTGAAAACTAAATGCCAAGCTACCTGGTGTAACTGTAAATGCTGCAAATGTTTAACCGGCCTCTAAAACCTCCACCTTACTGTTAGCCCTTTCCTAACAGGAGATGCCATCCTTCCCAGCAGCTGACAGCCTGTGATAAACACAGGCAGAACAACCATTTAGAATCAGCAACAAGCCCGGGGGGGTTGGTTGGTGATGCAGAGTCGATGTCTATCAAATAAGTCACTTTCATTTATTACTACAAGCCATTTATTCATCTCTGAACAGAAGTACTGAAATGCTATCGTCTAAAAATAAAGATTTCAATCATGAACTTGTGTCCCGGTTTGCAGGAGAAAATTAAATCAGCTGTAACTGCATTTTTATCTTACAAATACTTGTGCTGGATTTCATGCCAAGAAATGGATTTCAAATTTAGCTGACCATTTGCTACATGACACCACTGCGTTTAAAGATAGCTGCGGCTGACTTCATCCTATAGCAGAAATGAGGATTATTTTAAGGAAGAGAAAGAAAACCCCCTCTCTTGGGTAAGTCTTCATCCAGAAAAAGGGCACATTTTTGCAATGGGATGGTTAACACACTTCAGCATCCAAAGTGAAAATCTGACCCATTTAAATCAGTAACGGAAGAGTAACAGTGCTAGGATTTCACCCAGGGTGTTGGTAAGCCAAGCTGCAGTTTTAATATGAGATAAGCTATATAGAAGAGACTTCAGGGTTCAGGCTGTCCTGCTAACAAGTACTACATAAACAACTGAGCCTGCCTATTCCAGGCTGTCAATGTGTGTCACTGAAGACTTCCAAAGCACGCAATTTTAGTGGAGCTCACACAGAATATCAGGAAAAGAAAGACGCTAGCCTAGAAATGTAATTATTTTTGAACAGACTGTATCTGTTTCATGACAGACTTGAGACCTTTCTTTGGGAAAGTCTTCCCAGAACTCACTGTGAATGAAGGAACAGAAAGGCAAAAGGCTCTGCTCAGGTTACAGAAGAGCAGAGCATCCGTTCAACAGATGCAGCCCCTGACGTGCATCATCCATCACCTGCTCAGTGAGCTCGGGCAGAGCCTTCTCGGGGGAGGAATCACAGCCAGCCAGAAAGCAGAACTGCAGTCCTCTCCTCTTCCAGATATAACTCATTCAGGGCCCACAGAAACCAAATTCTGGACACAATTCGGATGAGTGCCTGGAATGGCCTGGAAAAGGGGCTTCCTTTCTAATCTCCATATTGGCAAGTGCAGTTAATTACACTCCTGTAAATTCTGAGCAGAGAGAAATCCTAATGAGATGGTGGAGGCATTCATTCAGAAGCTTTTTTCTTTTTACTACGCAAAACAGACGAAGAGTCACTGAAAAATTAATTTACTACAGATTCATTTTCATAAAACTCCAAAGGAATCTAATTATGGCCTCTCTCATCAGTTTCTCTGTCAAAAATCAAGGATAAGATTAATCCACCTTTTTGCTATGCAGCTGAAACCAGCTATTAGTATTTAAATGAAAAACAAATACGATGGCGTGATCTCACAGTGCTGGATCCTCTGGCTAGCATTAAGCCTGAACAGATGGCTGAAGCTATTGCCAAACTTAAGTGTGCAAGAATGAGGCCCAAATCTCAACGATACTGGTTCCAGTAATGAGATTTTATCAAAGAAATACCTTGGGAGTCAGCTCAGTGGAACCAGGCAACCAGGAAGGCTGTGTAGGCTTCATCCATCCCGATGCAGCCCCAAGCAACCTGCTCTGAGCTCACTGCTGTCCCGTTCTGAGCAGGAGGTCAGACCTGGGACACCCCAAGGTCCCTTGCAACCTAAATCCTATGATCCCAGTTCAATTCTTGTTTCCAGGATACACTCAACTCCTCCATTCCAACCTCACTCTATAGTCACAAGGACTGCAGAAGTGCTTAACCCCCCCGGCTAAGTCTGACCTCCAGCTGTCATGTCCTAACACCATCCCTGGTGCTTCACACAAATCCTTCCAACTCTTGGGATGTCACCTATAAAATCTCCCAAGTTGGGAATGCTGCTAAACTACCACTCCTATGGACAGACACCCCCATTACTCTGACGAAGAGTAGTGGGCTTCATAACATGCTACTTGCCTTTCCTTGTGGGGGCTTCCTCTGAACACTTGCACATCTACTTTAACCCAGCTGACTCTTCTGCAGGCCATGTAATGCTACAGAGGAAGCGAGATGCCCTTGTAAGAACATTCACTTGGGAACTGTCAAATAGCAGCAGAGGCTGCTGCCCCTGGCTGGGTTGGTTTTGAATGTATTCATTTTGTCTCAAGAAAGCTGTACAAGATCAGAAGAGAACTGATAGGTGTGTTAACACAGTCAAGAGCAATTGGGATAGTGCAACTCACAGTGCTACTGCCTCTCAGTGGGGTCCAGTAGTAGTTTTTGAACATTTAGGCCATTAAAATGCACTTGTAGCTGTAGGCTATATTTGAGATACAAGTGGCTGAAAAATGTGTTAATTTCCATGACCATTTGCACTTTTGAGCTGAAACAGTCTAGAGTTCAGCTTCTGGAGAATTTATATCGGAAAGCATCTGACATACGTTCAGTTCAGAGGATGAAGACAGCCTTAGACCTACAGCTCTAATGACACATTATCCCTGGAATCCTGTGCTACTTCCTCTTACATGAACACTGACTAGCAAATATGTTCATTCTGGAGTGAACATACTTGAAAATGACACTCAAACGTTAATCCCCAGGAAATCCTACATGAGCAGAACCTTATTCCTCTCCTAAAATCAACGTTGATTTGAAGGTTTTAATCCAGACTTGCAAATGCTGAAGCTGAGTATCTAAATACGCTTCATGCACTTTAATAACACTACGATATAAGACAGTTTAATGCAATCTTCTCTGTTTTAGCATCTTAACACAGGGTCCTGAACTGACACCAGATGTGATGCTACAAAAAAAGCATGCAAACCAAACACCAACTCTTGTTGCTTTAGAAATAAGAAGGAGAAACTTTTATATATATATATATATGTATATATTTAATATACAGTGCATTCTGCTAAATCTTTACTTGGAAATTCTTTGAGAGAAACACATCCAGTGCTTCCACATAATTAGGTAGATCAGTTCCACCACTTTCCAACAAGCAAAGATGTCTATTTCCTTGTGTTTTCAAGTAAGAGAAGGGAGCAGTGAAGGGGCTGTCATTCTGCCTTGCTTTTGCAACTCTCCCCTGAGGAGATGTAATAGACAGGGACATTCTATGATCAGCTGTCACGAATCATCTTAAGCAATGTTAAACTAAGAATTAGGGGCTATGCCATTCTGGAGCACACAAGACTTTGAAATCTAGACCCAGCAATGACTTGATTATGCTGGCATCAGCAAGATGAGCTGAGGATGGCAGTTATTCTTTAGGAGCTTGCAAATCATCAGCATTGAACTAAAGTCCACTAAAACAAACACACAGCAAAATTCTCCAGTGCCTAAAGTAGAGCAGACTAAGACAAATCTTTATTACACCAGGAAAAGGTGAGCAAGGTCTGAGGAGCTGCAGGTCTGCCCAAGCTCTCTTCTTTCTCTTATTTACAGCTCATATTTCAGCAGGGCTTAGAAACACTCGTCTTAAATTTAGACCCCATATGCTCTATGATGCACCACTACAAAACACATTCCTTCCATGGCTCAGGAGACTGCATGCAAATTGCAGAAGGTCCTGCTCCCGTGCTAATCCCTCTGCTTTCAGTTTGTTGGAAACATAGCCCAGATTTGGACTGACCCACACCATGTGCCAAGACAAGCACCCTTAAGTCCTCATAAAGCTGTCTGCTGCCATAAGGCAACTAGAGGGGGCTTCAAAAGAAGAGTCTGTATTCTGGACTTGACTTACCTCATGCTTGTCTGGAGCAATGAAGTTCAGCTGGCCACTCGAGTCATACAATATAGAGAAAGCAAGCTCTAGCACCTCCTGGAACAACACAAATCGATGCGCATTAGTGCGGCATGAGAGAGGCATTCGTACATTCAGCCCTGCCTTTCTTTCCTATCACTTATTCCCCAAACCGAGTGGAAAAATAGGTTCTGTACTCTCCTGCCTGGCCAAAGCTAGACCAGACGACTGCAAGAGACGGGCACAGCAAGAGCCCCAGCACAGATGCTTCGGTCAAAACAAAATCACACCCTGTAGCTCACTCAGTCATGGATTTGAGTTAGAATTTGAGCTAGGCAATGGTGAGGACCACAATCAATATAATGCATAACAGTCCATGTGCTACAAGCTCTTTACGAAGACCCATAGCTGTTTTCAATTTGTATAGATTCAACTCACAGAGTTCTGCAAGGTTTGATTCCCAGGACAGTCAGTCTCCTGGTGTATACTGCTTTATTCACTGCTGCAAATGCATTCAATTATTAATTCCCAAGTGATTCCTGTCATTTTATTTCTACCTGAACTAGAATCAGCAGCCTCAGTCAAACCGAACTATCTGAGTTGCCTAAAGAACCAAATGAACCTTGGGAAAGGAAAACGATCATCTCTTTACCCTCAGCACCGAATCTCAGCGGTGCCAAAGGGAATTCATCAAGTCCCTAAAAGGCTCCTATGGGGAAACCCAGAAGTTTTGAAATGGAAGACCTGACCGTGGGGACTGCAGCACATACATCTCTCTAGATTTCTGCCCCTTATCTCCTGGTCTGCAACACACAGGAGATAAGGTTTTTGCATTTCAGTACGGGTTATTTCATTTCCGAGCTGTGTAATACAGAGCAGAGCCTGAATCCTTGGGGATAATCTTGGGTGACCAGAGATCAGGCTTCTCATGGGAAATGCTCTTTGCTTGCTCGAGTTCTCAGGTCCAACTTGCTGCATTGCCAGGCCACAGGACGAAGGTCTGTGCTAAATCCCCACGGAAGCTGCAGACGCTAACAGTGCTGGGGCACTCAGCAAGCAAATGGCTCACGCTCACACAGCCTCACAGCCTAAGCGTCTGAGGCACGTCTCTCAGCCACACCTTATTAAAAGTGGTGTCCCTCCTTACAGAAACAAATCTACCTCTGCCCACACAAACCTGGCATTACCTCCTTGCAGGGTGTTAGGAACCCCTGACAGAACATGCCAAGTCATGCAGCTGAGGCTGGGAAAATAAAGCCTATCACTGAAAAAAGGGCTCGTGGTGCTCTGCCGTGATGCTCCTGAAATTCAAGGTCAACAACAACCCCACAGGCCCGGCCCCTGCCCTTTGGGAAGTCCCAAGGATTTGAATTTTTTGTTCATCTCAAAGAAAGGAAAAGGAGAGAAAAACCCTGCCTGAAAGAGTATCCCAGGGAGCCACGGGTTTGGTCATTGCCAGTCAGGCAGGGAATGGGAAAGGGCTACATTTAGGGCACTGAGCTTCCCTTTATGGGGCAAAGTGGGAGCTTGGCAGCCCTGGATCCGGTTCAGATCTTTGGCTGCTCTGGAGATGAAGGCTCAGGACTTCACAGCTTCCAGGTGCAGCATCTCCGCCACCTCACGCACAGCAAACTGTCGAGGAGAATGGAAGCCAAAGGAGCTGGAGCTGCCAACTGTCCCCCCACACTGACGGTGGTCTTGGTGGTTGACTTGCCAGGCACCCTACCCACCGGCTTTTGTTATGTTCCCATCAATGGCAGGGAACCCTGGGGAACTGGCAGTTCCTGAAGGAAAACCGGTCAGTCTCCGTCAGCCATCTGTGGCTCTCTCCTCCCTCTCAAAGTCATTTTCCACTCCACCCTTTTCCACCAGTTTCTTTTCCTCTCTGGTCCTTTTCCCCTCCCATTCCTTCCAACCTGCTCCTTCCCTCTTCGTTTTGCTCTCCTCCTTCCCACCTCAACCTGCTGAACTCACCCCTCAACGCCCTGAGCTCTTTCCACCCTCACACACATCAGACCCCTGCCCTTCCCCAGCTGCTTGTCCAAGGTAGCGGCACTGGGACCCACGACCTGCCTCTCTTTTGGGATCCACTGAAACCAGAGCCTCTGCACGTGCTGGATGGGCAATTCCCACTCCTGGCTTCCACACTGCGGGAAAGCAGCTGTAAGTGCTAGGAGGCAAAGCCTGCTTTCCCACGCCTGGAGCTTCTCTCTTCCCCAGTCTCCAGTGGTGCCTCACATGGGCCAGAGACAAGCTGCTGTTGAGGAACAGGGGTTTTAGGTGCCTGCGGCTGGGTGACCCCATGAAACTGCAATGGTCTCACTGCTGCCTACTTTGTCATCGGCAGCCTCAAAAGGCCCGTGTCTTTGCTGAAGGCTGAGACCACAGCCATGGTAAGTTTGCTTGCCAGAGCCAGAAGATCCCCCCCAGAGAATCCCAGACTGGTTTGGGTTGAAGGGACCTTAAAGCTCCTTCAGCTCCAACCCCTGCCACAGGCAGGGACACCTTCCACTAGAGCAGCTTGCTCCAAGCCCCTGTGTCCAACCTGGCCTTGAGCACTGCCAGGGATGGGGCAGCCACAGCTTCTCTGGGCACCCTGTGCCAGCACCTCAGCACCCTCACAGGGAAGAGCTTCTTCTTGCATCTAATTAGAATTATCCATAAAAGGATAAGACAAGGAACTTGCTCAACCAATGTGAAATAAAAGAGAAGAGAAGCTGCATTCCACACGGAAGTGAGCAGAACCGTTTCTGCTGACCAAAAAGGCACCAAGCTGAAGACTGCCACATCAGCAAACAAAAGATGATAGGAGAACACTTAGAAATACATGGCAATGTTTTTTCCAAGTCCTTCTCTCATGCTCTGTTTTGAGGGCTGCAAAATCTAATGTATTTCGTGTCCTTGAAATCTATTAATATTACTCAAGAGTCAGAAAGGACTTTAAAATTAAATCTGATTTAAAAATGCCAGCAAGATGAACAACAATGGATTCAGGACTGGTCCTAGCAAGTCGTTCAGCTTCATATGCATGCAAATTCCAACTCAGCTTAACTCTTATTTATTTCTAAATGGTCCCACAGGAAGAATAATGGCCACGTGCCGGCAAATGAAGAGACGCCGAGGCCTTTGTTATGGACATGCTGCCAATTCCAGCTGTGCTCGGAGCAGTGGCATTCTGCCATGCCATTTTCTTTGCTGCCAATGAATAAACATGAGGGTGGTCGTTATACGTGTACCAAGGAAGCACAGGAGGAAAAGGCTTCTCAAAAAATACAGCACTGATAATGAAATCCCAGCAAGTGAAAGGTTTCATACAGCAAACTCAGGCACACTGCATTCTGCGTCTGCCTGCTTTCGTCTGGTGTCCATGTTGCAGTCCACATTAACTGGATATGCTGCAAACGATCGGTTATTCCTGTGATGTCCGTTAAGCAATTGCAATAATGAGCATGATGGCTTGACTGGGATGACAGCTGACCTCAGGGATTCTGTGATTCCCAGGGGAGGAAACAAGGGATTAGGGAAGAAAAAAATGAATACCACCCCAGAAATGGTAACCCCATCACAACGATGACTGCCTGGCTCACAAGCAGAATGCTCCAGCCATAGTACTATCAACTCCTCATCTTCACATCCTCAGCCACAAGTTTTATGCGAGTCCCCACCAATTCTACCTGAGGAAAGGGGGCAATGGGGACAGCTGAGCACAAACGGATCCGCAGCACTGCTATTTAGCATTAAACACTATCTAGACATTCCTGCTCCATGAAGATGACACATTTCCACCACTGCCACCCACTGCTTTCCATCTTCCTATCATTCCTTTTCGTGCGGACATATGAGTGCTGAGACAAGGAAGCACTAAAAATATTTTATATGCATCATATAAATGCCCCAGCCAAATGCTGCTGATGGTGCATGTGGTAGGAGTTGTGTGCCATCTATTGTGTGTGTTAGCACCCTGATTCAGAAAATCAACAAGGACCAATACCCTTGGGATTATTTCTACTTGCTTGGCTTGACTTTTTCATTTCCAACCATGTAAAGCCAATGCTGAAAGGAGATGACAGTATCCTGAGAGACTTAAAGCAACAAATGCAAAGAGTACTCAAGATGCTCTGCATATCTATGTGTTGTTAAGGAAAGAAAAGTTGTGTGTTGGGCTTGATGATCTTAAAGGCCTTTTCCAACTCAGCTGATCCTATGGTTCTATGTAGTTTTGACTGTGCCTTTCCATTTTCTGTGGCTCCCATCAGAACTGCTTTTTCCCAGTATTTATTTGAGCACTAAAGACATGCATTTCATTTTCAGAGTGTTGGAGCAGGAACTCTTCATTTTGTTCATCAAAATCTCTTTCTTGTTGGGCCCAAAATGTCTCAGTTTCAGGCAATTAGAAATTCTTATTCCAACCCTCTGATCTGGTTCCCACACCTCAGGGCATGCGTCTGGGTCAGACTGAACATCATTAGAGTCTCACTCCTTCTCATGCAGTCAAACAGCATGGCCTGATAGAAAACTGATGAACATACCTCATACAATACGGTACAAAGACCTTAACCATTAAAGATGTCAGGCTTAGCTCAGAACTGCATTTCGTCTCGCTGTGGTGGCAATTCCTACTAACAAAACCCCTGCAGGATTCTGGTGCTGTACAATTTGAGCCCTACTGTCAGTTTACAGTTCTCGATCTGAAACTGAAAGGCAGCGCAAATCCAATTTAAGCTGACCATTGTCTCCTACCTGTTTTTCCCCAAATGCACTGCTGAAGCAATCCTCATTTCACCTCATTAATTGGCCAGCGTTTACCCCACATCCTTCTGTTGGCAGTTACATTTCTACCTGACTGGACCTGAAGATACCATCAGCTGGACGTTAACAGCAATTCTGGCATGTGCCAGTGTTCCCTGAACGTCAGCTCACCAGAGAATACAGGTGGAATAACCTAGTTATTTATCAGAGACAAGATGGGAGCAGGTACCTCCAGTCACTGCTGGTGTGCTCTGTAGCAGCAGTCAGAACTGCTTTGCTTTACAGGTGGAAGACATCACTACCAAAGACCATCTTAAGGCGCTCTTGGTACATCACGATGCACACCTGCCATGAAACCTGAGTGAAGGAGGGTAGGCTGTCCCAGTAATTTATCTCAAACGGTCTGAGGTGAAAACAAAGTGTGTGCATACACAGAAAGGTGGCAGGCTGGAGAGAAAAATACCCTTCAGGGAAGGCCCAGCTGACAAGCTTTCCATTCTGCAGGGTGTGTGTTCATAGCAATTTGAGAGCCATACCTTGTTTTGTTTAAGAGCTCCTTTCTCCTTCATGTGAGGGCAGTCCTTCCCAGTCACAACAGCTTTTATATCTGCCACTGGCACTGCATTAGAAAAGAACAAAAGCAGAAACCAGAAAATCAGTTATAACCGAGGTGTATAAAAGCTACAGGGTCTAAAAAGCGCAAGACTAATGGGTTAAAATTGCCACTTCCAGCCTGCTGTAAGAAAGCAAACAATTAAAATAGGAATAAGTGAGCCTTGAGAAAATTTCAGGCATCTGGATGAAAATCTGAGTATGCTTTTCCTTGCCTGTTGAGACTATTTTGGGTAAGAATGTTTCATATAGCTCTGTACCTGTGTCAGCTCTTCTGGGTAGTCAGGTATCTAGAAAACAAATACTCTTTTCTGCCTTAGTAGTGCAATATGCCTGCCCTATTGTTGCTCTGTCCTATGCACCCAGGTAAAGTCTCTGCTGAAGAGTGTGCTGGGCAAGCTGGCCCCTGCCTCACTTGATGCTGTTCTGTCCTTCTCTTCATGCCTGTCTGAATGGAAGCTGCTGCCACTCAGGCTCACTCAGAGTGAGGTCACTGAAACATAAAGATAAATGTCTCCGAGTTGCAAGTGGAAGTCAATTTTCCAATGGCAATTACATTATGGAGAATCTATATGCTCCACAATACAATCTGGTCAGTGAGTGACAGTTTCTACCATCTATAAATAATCCATTATCCTTGTGGCTGTGGAAAAGCATTACATATAGAGAGAGAACAGCATAATATATGAAAATCTGTTACTGCCCAGTTCTTTACAAACTCTAATAGAAATACTGAAGAGGAGAAATGCATTTTCTCTCCTACTGGGTACAGCAATACTATGTATTTTATTACAGATTACCTCAGCACTACAGTCAAGTGGAGAGCATGGGACATAATAGACCTTTTTAGAGGACTTTCTATGCATAGAAAACTTAAAAGAAATCGAAGTTATTATGTCTCTGACACTCCCCTGCTTTTAGGTCAAGAAAAGATACTGTTTTTGTGAGGAGAGGGCGAGCCAGGACAAACTGGGAAGTAAAGGAGAGACTTGACTGCAGCTATGGTAGAAGAAAGAATTCCTGCCATTTGCTGCAGATGCCCAGAAAAACGATTTCTCTGCATAAGGCAGGGTTTTCTCAAGTTGGATCTCTCAATCAAGAAAGCTTTTGCCCAGGTTTCATAGGCCTGATCTCTGTGATCTGGGATGCAGTTCCTAGCGGAGATCACAGACTGATGTGGCATCCTGATCTTCGTCAGGAACTTGGCTTACCCCGTGCTTAGGAAAAACACAATCAAAGGCTTCAGATGGTATCAGAAGCTGACTACAAGATGCTGGAAGGCATGAGCACAAATGTGATGTGCTCACAACAGATAAAGCCCTGGGAAGGAGAGCGACTGCTTTCAGTCCCAGCTGGAGTCTGCCCAGCTTGTTAACTGACAGCCTGAAGAGAGGGCTGACCTTCACAGAAGTGAAGAGGTTAAAACCCCCACACGCATTTCTGGAGGCAGACACCGGTTATTCAAGCTTGGTAAGGATCACACAGAAGCCCTGTGCTGCCTCTCTGGGTCCTCCATTTTCTTACCCACCTATTCTCTTTCCTCTGCTGACCTGCTCCCAAACGCTGACAATGTGGTCATCATATTCGGACCTTAACAGTTCAAAATTCAATATAAATCCATCCAAAGAACACCAGCACGTCTCTAGAAAATGTTCTGTAAAACTCCCAAGCCAGCTTGGCCTGACACATTTCAAACAATAGTGCTACTTGATCACCTTGTATCTTGCAATAGTATCAATTCTGCTTAATTAAACTCTAATGTGGCTGGCACTGTGGTAAATCTGGTATCCTTCATAGCCCGAAAACCTGAGCTACTGACGAAATAACCACATCATTCTCAAACTGCATCAATATCTGCTCTGCCTGCTGCATGCGCAGGGAACATATGGGTCTGGCTCAGTGGTTTCTAAAGTAGGAATCCCTCTGTCCCCTTGGGATCCTGACATTCCTGAGTAAGCTCAAGAGCCTATGGAAAATGCAAATGCAAGATGAAGCTTGAAGTCAGGGGCAGGGGCTTGAGCATGCTCACTGCAAATAAATCTGGGAACTGCTGGTCTCAGAACTGCGCCTGCAGCTCAAGCGTGACCTTCACTCTTCCGTCCTTCTGATGCTCCCGTAACATTCAAGGGCTATTTCTCTAAGCCTCCTCCAGGAAAACAGCCTCTTCCAGTGCCAATGCAGCAAAGCCAGCCCCTGTCCTACATCCTGCCAAGCCTGCAGTAAGCACGTGAAACATCCTTGAGGCAATCTGTAAGGCAATGGGAACAAGGGAACGTGACTGCCAACTGCCAGGGCTCCAGCATCAGACAGGCTCTTCTTCCTCTTTCCACATAGAAATGTTAGAAGATGCTGCCTGGGGACAGGCTGGGGGAGCAGAAACATTTTATCAGCATACAGGGAAGTTTAAATCACTGATTTTCTCCTTTCCTCATTTCAGGCTGGAAAACTTTCCAACTCCTGGAAAATCAGTCTTTCTGCCATTCCAAGGCAGAAGCAGATCTACCAGCTGAAATACTTGCACAAGCAGATCTAATTTGGCAATGCCAAGAATGGCATTTATTACTTATGGAGTTTCAAAAAAAGAACAAAAAGCAATGCTTCCTTAGTCAAGGCTTGGTTCCTTGAAGTCACTTTCTGGTGACAGAACTACACTAATCATTATTTCCATCACCATAAAGAGCTTTCCCAGGATCGCAGGTTAAATCTCCGTAACTTACTCTGAGGGATGAAATTACCATGAGAGTATGACTGTTCTGAAGGGCTCCAAAATTAGTTCTATCCATTAAAATATCCTGCTAAATCCCCTGGTAGGAGTTGTCACAGCGGCACGTCTGCACCCAGCTGGGTGCACAGTAATGGTGAGGTCCTCTCAACACTGTTCACAGCAAAGTGCCATCTTTAGGTCCACTCCCCATGATATCAAAAAAGACCTCTGCCTGCCAAGGATTTCTCCTCCAGTCACTGGGACTCTTTGCCGCAGAAGAAACATCTGTCTCTGCAGACAGAATTGCCTCTGAATATGCCCACGTATTTGAATTTGACACCTGCAGTTAGATGAGCAATGGAAATAAACTGTGTTCCTCCCTAGGAAAGGCATGACATTTCCAGGCTGAATGGAATTATGAACTCATTGCAAAGCTGAGCTCAGTCCTCACACACCCCTGCCAAAACCAGGAGAGAAGTGTTTGAATGCAGGAGGAAATGTCCCCTGCTCTCCATCTCTGCACACAGAGATCCATCCCTGTTAACAGGAATATACAAGTTGTAAAGAGGAGCTAGCACAAAAGAAGCAAAAGGAGCACGTGACTTACATTTATCTTGCAAGGAATCGTGGGGGACTTCTCCCTGGGGACTTTCTTCCAAGTCTCCATAGTGCAACACCTTGTGATTAGGTGAAAGGCGACAATACCAGAACTTGTCTGTCAAAACAAACGCATTGAAGGTCACTGACATGTCCTCATCAGCATTAGCAACAGCACGGGAGAAAGCCAACACAGGTGAGCACTACAGGGAAGGACCGCACTTTCAAGGAACATGTGGGGTGCAGGGAAGTAGGACAGGGACTTTGCTCACTAATTTTACTTGGTTAACTGAAGCTGGCATTAATCTACTGTGTTCTGTAGTGACTTAGTCATCAGCTCCAAGAATGAATACTAGCAAGAAACAGTGGACTCAGTTTTACCTGATATTATATACCCTTGTTGACAGAAGACTGGCTAAGTAACCACTGCTTTGAGGGGGTAACTTCAATGTACCCCAAACCCCTTCATATTCAGTCCCCGCTATGTGAGAATTAAGCCTTGCCAGATGCCTTGTGTGGGACACCAGAAACCCGATACATTTGAGATATCCCATATTTTATGAAAATTATGACTCATGTCTTTTAATAGACATGGGAGAATACCCCCATATTTATGGAGGGATTGGACACAACAACCATGCAAAGACTCAAAAAGCAGACCTTAACTCGCTCGTCTTGCAGATAACCTGGTGCTTTGCATGGTCTCAAATACACGCGTGACCATGCAGTCACACTCCAGTTTGCATCTTAGTCCCTCACAGGAGATGTGTATTTACGTCTCCTGCCAACTCCTGCTTTGCAGGACGTAATTCCCCTTAACAACAGTCATTAAAACCTGCACCCGTGAAGCACATCCCCTCTGCAGAGCCAGACCACCGCACTGCCTCGCGCGCAGGGGTGGTGCCTGCCAATTCACCTTCTGAAATGGCAAGAAGGAGGTGACCCTTGCGTGTCAGAACACTTTCTGTTTGATAAATAGATCCCATAATGTTCAGCTGTCAACAAGACAATCTTGGTACATCCAAGCTATAAATCTCCAAAAGCTCACAGCAAGGCTAGATGTTCAAATGCCAGGAGGGGGGAGAGGGCTTCTCTGGCTCTGCTCTTCTTTTGTTGTGCTCAGCACTGATGCTGCCAAGCAGCAGCCTAAGGGACAATTTAGGGAAGTGATAGCATACTTGGGCATTGGAACAGGCTGCCCAGGGCACTGGTGGGATCATCATCCCTGGAAGTGTTGAAACCTGTGTAGATGAGGCCCTCAGTGCCATGGGTTAGTGGTGGACTTGGCAGTGCTGGGGAAGGGTTGGACTCAGTCTTGATGGTTTTTTCCCACCCAGTTGATTCTATGAGTCTGTGACTGACACAGCCCCGTGGTGCTGCAGTTGATGGGAGTGAATGGAACAGCTTGGATACAACCTTGGAGAAGCAGAACCACCGAAGCCAGCACATGTGAGATCGTGGTGCTAGCAACAGAAGGACTTCTTGGCTCTGTTAGTAAAATACTGCCTTAATGGACCCAGCTTCTTTCTAAAGGACACTCTCCAGCCCCTCGGCCAGCCATTTAAAATGCAATGCAACAAAACATGAAAGCCAGTTCAGCTTTGAATGGCGAAGTGGGCTTCCATATGCCCTTTTATATGTCTTTGTCATGGTGGATAAAAACGTTTGGCAGAAAACCCCCCCACGCTTAAAACCACTTTCTGAGCATGCAGTGCCTTCTACAGAAAGGTTTCAAGACCTGACAAACTGCTGGCAAAGGCTCAAAATGGCAACGGGACAGATGCTGGTTATTTCCTTCAGAGGCACGCACAGTACTGAATCATTTATGGTGGGGTGCCTGAGATTATGATTTTGTGATGCATTCAACAAAAGCTGCTGTGGACTGTCAGCAGTACACACAATGTTGGGCAGTGGGGGCTTTCAAGAGGAAAACACTGCCTGCAAAGCTTCTGCAGGGATCTGAAACTAGAGCAGGCAGGAGCCCTCATTCAGCAGGTTCTCATCTGAGGAGCACACACACCACAGCTCATCGGACAGTCAGTGTGTCACACAAGGATGTGTCTGACACCTCTAGGCTGAAGAAGTTTGGCTCTTTAACCTTAGTCCTGTTTCAAGACCCTGTTCCAATAACAAAAGAGGGGAAAACCCCGCAGTGAAAATGTCTTACTTCATTTCTGCAAACGGGTGGTTTTATGGGAAGAAACCCAATCTCGGAAGGCTCGTGGAGCCTTCTGCAGCAATTCCCCATAACCCCAGGTTAATTAAAAACTAAAAGCCATAGCCTGTAGCTTCAAGCATGCCCAGCACAACTCTCCTGTGGGCTCACGACTGACTGCCATTGTGCCACAGCCCTGCTGTCAAGGGGGAGAACCTTAAATGAGATCTACAAACGGAACTAACGAGGCTCCCTCAGCATCAGTGGTGGGAAGCAGCCCTTCCTCCCTCAGCATCAGTGGTAGGAAGCAGCCCTTCCTCCCTCAGCATCAGTGGTGGGAAGCAGCCCTTCCTCCCTCAGCATCAGTGGTGGGAAGCAGCCCTTCCTCCCTCAGCATCAGTGGTGGGAAGCAGCCCTTCCTCCCTCAGCATCAGTGGTGGGAAGCAGCCCTTCCTCCCTCAGCCACCTCAGCCTCGCCAGCTGGGGTGGGTTTTATGGATGCACACGGTGTTACAAACAGTTGATCAGATGCTATCCCACTTGTGTGGGACCTCAGTGCCTTGGAGGGGAACAGTTTCAGGCAGGATGCATGTTATTGTACCGTAGTGCAAGCGCTGAATGCGATTTTGTCGGGAAGGTAGCGTATAACATAATGCTGCAGTCAAATCAAAACTGCATGGAACTGCTTCCACTGGCAAAAAGAGTGAAGAAATCTTAATTACAGAACAGCACATGGGAAGGGGCCCATACTGACTCGCAGCTCTGAAGTGATCAGCAAAGCAGAAGGAAAAGCTCTTTTCTACCACACAGGCACACATATGGTGTTCATAAACCAAAACTACCACCCAAACCCTCCAGAGCTCTTAAGCCCCAGTACGCAGGGTTGAAGTGCCACAAGAGGCACTGGGACAGGCATTTCCCCATAGATCTTGTGCTCCACAGCTGGCAGATCCGTGTTTATGTGCACAGCTGGAGCAGGGCAACTCTCTGTGGAGCTCATTTAAGTCCAGTCTCACCAATTTGCCCCAAGCCCAAGTTCCTCCTATTGAACTAAACCTCTTATTTTATCCTAGGTTATTTTTGGACACTACATCTTTTACTGGTGAGTCCTCATGTCTTTTATCTCACTGATGCGGTCAAATTAAAGGGCTACAGATTCTTCTTTGGGAAACAGAATTAATCCTCCTGGTTTTCCACCTGAAAATGTTTCAAAGAAAATGTTCTGATTTTCAGATAATTTCAGATAAGAGCACCAGTGGGTTACATATATCGCAGAACATTGGTAAAGATTAGAGATGAGGTTGGGGAAAAATATCCCAAATAACAAAATTAGCCACAATTTGGCTAGAAGAGGAATATTCAAAGCTGTGCCTAAAGAACAGAGGACAGATCATTTTGCTGATGGGCTGCAGAGTGCTTGGCCATTCACACAATGTCTTTCCAAGTGCATTAATGGCCAATGACTCATATGCCTTTAACAATGCTGCCCCAGGTAAGGAAGTGCTGTGATTAGTAGAAAGCTGCTCTGCACTTAGAATCTGGGGAGAAAATAGCTGAGATATGCACAGCCAAAAGCACACATTTTATCCCAAGATAGCTGAAGTTTTTGGTTCAAAGAAAACCTTCCTCATGGATACAGCAACAGGCACACACTTTTAAATACACCAGTGAAAACATGGGTATTTGTCTAGATTTTAGATAGATGTACATGGAACTCATCCTTCTTTTGTTGTGTTGCCTTTCTCTAGTACCACTGTACTGACATATTTTCACTCTAACTGGTCTCAACTGCTCAGATGAAAGCCAGCAAGCCCTGGAAATGACTGGTGAATGACCTGCGGAGGCATATTTGGTTAGCCCTTTCAGCAGGTCACTTACAGAACATTATATGGGACTATGGAGGGTGGGATGGAGCAGCAGCAAAGAGGCTTGGCACAAAAAAAGGACAAAGTGTGTTTACTTGTTCAGAGCTGTGAGTTACTCATCCCAGCAAGAGATGGAAAACCTATCCTCACTTGAGTTTTGGTTTTAATTTAAGCTTTCTCTTTCCAGCTTACTTGTGCCTGGTGGTTTTGATTTAATGGCGTGCATCACCAGGCTGTCCTTCCCTTGCAAAAATTACTGCTCAAGAAACCTCATCTTTGGCTGCAAAACCACTTCAGTAACACACAATTTCTCAATAATCTTTATAAAGCTAAGAGGGGTATTTACTTCCAAGAGTGCACCCAGCAACACAACTGCAAACGTAGTAGGATGACAGCATCAGAGGTATACATTATCCTCAATAAAATGCCTTTATCTGCTACTTAGCTCCACTGGAAATAACTTCTGGGCTTGGAGAGTGCTTTGCAGACTTTCACTTCAGCCTTCTCCCCTTCCTTTTAGGAATCAGCTAAGGAAGGAGAAAGCTGAAGAGGTCTATGTGCCAGCTGATGTCCACAGTCAAGGAACAAAGTGGGGATTCGCAGAGGTTCGTGATTTGTTCTGGAACAATGACCAGAAGGGCAGGCCAGGTTTTGCCTTCATTTCCAACAGATTAAGAATACCCAGTACAAGCAGGAGTTAGTGCTGCAGTTCTCCTATGAACCCTTGCAAGGGAAAGGCCGTGTATTCTCTTTGAAAGTGCTAAGGATCCTGCTGGGACAACAATAGTATTTCTGATTTTCAGCTACAGAGAGGTCCTGCTGATAGGATAATCCTGTGCTGAAACACTAAAGGCAGAGATCTGACTACAGGTACCTCTGTTTAACCTCCAGCATCCCCCCAGTGAGTTACCTGTTGGCCCGAAGGCTTTCCAAAGCCAAGGCTATATCACAGTGTTTCACCTCTTCCCAAAAGGCTGTAAACTCCCTGCTCGTTCCTTTGTAAGGCAATTTTTCAGCTTGCTGTGACTAACCATGCATGTCCTACCACATGTTCAAACAACAGCCTTAGCAGAAGTTTGCTCTGGAGTCTTTATTATGGGATAATGCCCGTTAATTATTTCTCAAATGGGTCATTTAATGCTTTCAGCCATGTTCAGCTGGTTCTTATTTTGATTTGTGACCTTTGTTCCAGGATTGCCTCAGGGGAAAACAGGAATCCCAGGAGAGGTAAAGGAAGCAGTGTCTTCCAAATGGGTTGCCACGTAACAGACAAATGGTGATGCCTCACCACACTCCCCATTTCTGTGCAGCTCTTCATCAGCCTGCATGGACCACAGCCCCTTGAGGGGCTTGGCAATGCTGCATGGCAAGTGAGCTCTGCTGGAGCAGTGGGCAGGGTTTCTGAGCCCTCAGTAAGGACAGGAGGTGGGTTGGGGGAGAGGAGATGAGGTGGGACGAGGCTAACAGAAGACACACTCAGGAATGTGGGACCCTATGACAAGCTAAACCTCTGGCCCTGCATTCACTTTACTTCATCTCCTGGTTTCTGACACCATGATGGCCCTGGTCTCACAGTTTGCTCTGCCTGTGTCACAGGAAACCCTGAAGGGTTAAGGCTGATTTCAAGAGAGCTGCTTCTGCTTTGTGCCAGCTACCACTACTTGCTGTTTGAGTGTGCCAGGCACTGTACATACCTAACGAAGGATCCCAGCTGAAGGGCTCATGCACCAAACATGCTTGTGTCTACAAACAATACTTTGCTGCTTCATTAGATCACACAGTGTTGGACCTTACTGAGCCCTGGTGGCCTCCTGACTCACCACCTTCTGTAATGGTTATGCCTTCTCCTTCCCTCCCAGACGGATAATTCACATTTCTATTGCAGGGAGTCTAACATAAAGCACACACAGCTCTTGAGGGCATGTGGAAACCTGCCTTTCAAACGGGCTTTTATCTGACAAAACCCAATATACTTCAGAGAAGATCAAATTCTTTGAGGCTGTTTTATTTCTTCCCAAAGAATCGTGACTTGTTTTTGTCCCTGTATAAACATGACATCAAAGCAATTAATTTGGTGGCCTATACAATTCGCTCCAAGCAACCTTTCAACTGTGGATTATGCTCTATCTCAACAGAAGACTATAAACATATTTGTTTAATGCTTTTTTTAACTTCAACCTCACTCACAGAAGTGTCACCTCCAACCCTAACTATTCTATGATTCTAAGTTGAACCAGTTTATACCCCCGAAGGCTTTTGATCCTATAAATCAGGAGCCAGCACCAGTTTAAGATAAAACAACCAGTCTGTCCTCCTCTTGGACATCTGCCAAAAGGAGAATACGCTTGCCACGAGCCCTGCTCCTGCTCTACAATTCCAGTTATTTGGATTCAGGCTTTGAGGGGAATCGAGTGAACAACCCTCACCACCGACACCCAAACCAAACTGCGTTACTTCAGCTCCTTTCACTCTGTGAATATGCTGCTGAAGGGAAATCATGCCTCATGCCTCTCTATGAAGTCTGTATAGAAAGTCACAGTGCAATACTAATGCTGTTTCCCTCAACTGTGTGCAGTGGGCTTCATAGGTGTTTGTAGGCTTGACAAAGAGGATATAAAGCTGCACATTTGCCTTCAACTCAACCCCTTCATAAAGGCTCTAAAATGTTCCAAAATAACCCCCTGACAGGAAGGAAAACTGCCCCCTTGTTTCTAAGGAAGGGGAAGAAAGCAGTTTTCCACAAGTGATCTGAAGGTCTCAACTACTGATCTTTGTCAGTTCTTGCTCTTAGCTTTGGTAACGTTGTAATTTGTGTTGTATTTACAGTGGAAACCAAATGGCAATCCGAATCCTCTTAAATTGAGGTTTTTAAAGGGAGTCATGGGGATAGAAATTTTAATTCATCTGCTGAGGTTACACCATGTACCTGTTATTTTGTCCAGAGAAAGCAGCATGCCTCCCTGAGGGGAAAAGAACTGCAGGGAGTTGGAGTGTACAAAATGAGCTCTAAATCTAGCACTGAGCAATGTCTCATATGATTGGGAAAATAATCTTTCCGTGTCAACCAAGTATTCATCTGAAGGTACACAAATTACTCACCTACGTGCTTTTAAAAAGCATTTTTAAACACCATGATGCATTTAGTGTATATGGCAACATAAGACAAACACCAAGGACAAGTAGCACTAGAGGGAGAGGTGCAGAATGAGCTCACTGTATACATAAAGGTGGTCCAAGTCTGAGAGATCCAGCTTCTGGCTACACCAAGTTTCATGTGCTATTTCTGTAGAGGGTTCAGAGTGCAAGGCTGCTGCTTGAGAGTTTTGTCAAATACTGGACTTGTTCCAGATGATCCGTACGATGAAGCCAAAACAAGGCCCAGGGAAACACAAGAACTCTTACAACAGCTGTAAGTGAGATGCTTTCAGATGCTTCCTGGTAAAAGCAGTCGAGACAGCACTACAACCAAGGATGCTGCCAGTAAAAATAGTGTTCCTGATCTCAATACCTGGACAAAAGTGACAACAAGAAGGCAGACTGCACAGTCTGAACCGTACCTTGCCGACGCCGACTGTTGAGTTTCCTGAAGCAGGTGCCCTCCACAAGTCGATTGAGACGTTGCTGCTTGATCAGTTCCAAGATCTCAGGCTGAATCTTCTCTTTTAGTTCCCTTGGGGAAAGAGAAAGCAGACCCTTGTCAAAGTCAATCAAAAACCACCCTCCCTCCCTCTGAGACAGAGCCTCACAAGATGTTTCTGCAAGGAGTCTGAAGGGAACAACAGTCACAGGCAGGCCCGGGGCAGAATCTAGTCTGTTCTATTAAAAACCCCACCTTTTCTTATAACGGAGAATGGGAGTCAGGCTCCGTTATAGACATCTCACTGCTACGACATCAGTGTATGACTCAGGCAAGTCACTTATTTGTTTCTTACTTTACTCATCTAAAAATAGCACTTGCTATAACGCACCAACAAGGTTTTTCTGCAGCAAATAATAGTCTTTCCTCATAGGAGCACTGCGAAGCTTATTTGAGGGTCTGTCACCTTTTGTTGCACAATCCTCTGCTGGCGTACTTTAGTAGCACCAGAAGCCTAAACCGCATCTTGAAACAACAATAAAAAACACTGAGCAAGGCCAGGGAGCTAAAATAATGACCAGCGCTATATGCCTGTTATTCAATCCATGCCATGCAATTGCTTAACTGTTATCAGGATTTTGTGGAAGACTAACCCATGACCAGGGATTCCTTCATGGATCAAACTTTACCCTTGTGCAGGACTGCAGAAACCCACGGCATTTAGCAATAATATTATAGACCCCTCAGAAAAGCCATCTTCTACATCCTACTTTGGTAAGAGTTCAACGTGTCAAGAACTAGGCATAAAACATATGCACGTAACATTTAAAGTTTGATTTCCTACAGCATCACATGGATTCACAGATGCCTGAATTCATCAGTGATGTCCTCACTTAGATTCATTAAGAATACATAAAAGACAGGTTTAAACACCAACTTGACAACTAGTAAGATTAAAAAATAACTGAATGTGTAGAGGATTTATAAAGCATGAAGTGTGTCAGAACCATCATTTTGCATTGCTGTGCAGATTAGGTAATACCAGAAATCCTTCCGTCTGGCAGTATATTCCAGCATCAAAAGGAAGCAAAGCTACAGTATTCCATAGAGACAACAAAACCGTCTCTCTTCTGGACAACTTAGAGAGCCCAGCCTCTGCTGATTTCCACATTCATTTGGATCCTGTACCTTTGACCTGCCAGACCCCCACTGAAACCACTGAAACTCCTCTGCTACACAGATAAGGCCTTTCAACCAAAATGCCATTTCTTCCCCATGTAGTAACACAATGGTTGGTGTTTTTGATGCATAACCTGCTGCGTATTTACATGCTGTAAAAGTCTAGCTGGTCAAAATCTAAGGGAGCACTGTCACTATAGAAACCACCACCTTTTGAAAGGTATTATTAGTCCTTTAGGATAATTTTCAAGCCCAGCCGTTCTCTCTTTGGGAACTAAGACATGAAAATGCTGAATGGCTAAGTACTATGATTAAAAGAAATCTGTGCTTGAATTAATGTCTTGCCTTTACCGAGCTGATGAGCTTCCTCATTCCTCAGGTAAAAGCTGGGAGCAGGAGCTGAGGATAATAGTGTCAAAACACAGTGTGGATTACTCAGCAGTGCAGGCTATATCTAAATCTCCAGCTGGACTGATTTCAAACACTCAAGACTGGTATAAACATCAGTTGGCTATTTAGGCAGTTTAATTCAGAAATGGTTAGTTATCATTAAAGAGGTGTTAAGGATATCATAACATCATAGTTTTAAGACGCTACTGGCAAGACAAAAATGAATGGGTCACCCAGCACTTTAACACCTGACTGCTCATAGTATTCCCTCGTCTGTACTCTGAAGCCCCATATGCTCTTTACGAACCAGAGGCTTTTTAACCCACCCAAAAATAATCAGGTACTGCTCCCTCAAGCATTTCACAGTCTAAGGCAGACTTTCCATAAGAGGAAGTGAGGTAAGAAAGAAGAGACAGCTTCCCCCTCTTTGCTGATGGGCTGGAGTCCCTCTACACATGCATGTATTTGTTCTCAAGACTGTGAAACCCAGAGGCAGTACTCTCTTCTGTTTTACTGTCCCCAAACCTGGACACACAGAAGTTGTGGAGACAACTTATTACGCCAGGGAGAAACAGTCTGCAGTGACTTTGGGCTTCAGTGACACCACGTCAGTCCACCCATCCCTTACCATGGTCACTTGCACCTACTGCTTTCGCTATCTTCAGCGGCTCATGCCATCGCGTGGTTACTCTGACTTCAATGTTTTACAGCTGTTTTTCAGATACCATGACTCCGGACGCATCTTTGCAAGGTGATCCTGCCACTTACTGCTCCTCGCTGTTACGGTCTCTGTTCCACCACTTCAAGGTGACAGAAATGGGGCAGAACAATCAAACCACAGCACGCAGGAAAACAAAAGAAGTGCTGCTCTGAATCCTTATGTTTCCTTCAGAAAGCCTTCTGAATGCAAGGGGGTTCTGATCCTCAGAGTCTAAAGGCAGGAGTTATTAAACATGATGGAAGTCCCTGTACAAGTAGGTCCTCCTGCCTCATTTTAAACCTGAACAGGAACAATGAGCTAAAGGAAGATCAGAAATGCAAATATGTTCCGTGGAGATTTTATTTACTGTCCTTCAGACGGCATTGGCTCAACAGTTTGCACCTTGCAAAGAGAGGGAACGAACTCAGAAGGTTTAAGGAGAGAGTGACTTAACAAATTGCCGTTAGTTTTCAACTGGGTTCCTGGCACGTAAGAATGGCAAAAGCCATTGGGCTGGTAAGGCAGAAGGGTTGAGAAATCCACACAGTAATATATATGACCACTACTTTTCTGACCTTACTGGTCTTGGCACTGTAGGTAACACTGACATCAGCTACTTACTTTTAAAGCAACAGACCTGAATTGCTGGTATACCTGGAAATCATGAGTAATTATTCATATTATTCAAAACGATGCTAGCTCTTCTGCAGCACCACTTATATCTGTCCCCAGCTATGCGTTAAGACTCTTGTTAGCTGTTTTCCTTCCATTATGGGGCATATTACAGCTATTTAAGTCATTACAACACAACAGAAAAGTAATCCCAGAACTGGTTTGTAGCTATGCCCTCTCCTGATCGCCTCATGCACTCAGAGCAGGCATTAGTGGCTCCTTCTGCAAGATAAAACTGAAAAGCATTCAGGTCGCTCCATTTCCTGGTATGTTGCTGATTTTCACACAGAGGTTTACTTGGCAATGACTCCCTGGTTGATATTAGCTCCCCTTTAACCAGCACTTGGACGTCAGACCTCTATCCACTATTAACCCATCTCTGCTGCCATTTAACATATCAAGGAGATGTGTGGTCCTCTAGAGGCCCACAGGATTCCTGGACACCCTGTTCTGTTCAAGATGAGCCAGCCATCCTTTATCCTTTGGCTGTGGGACGGCAGTTTGGATGATCAATAATGATCCCACATTCTCGAACTGATTCTGTTCTGACGGACTTTTTGTTTTCCCTGATCGAGAACAGAAAGGGAGAAAACTTCATCACGCACGATACAACAATGCTCATATAAAAGAAACAACTAATCCCTGCAAAAAAGGGGGTCGGAGTTACAAAGATCTAAGGCAGCACTTTACAGCTTACATTCAAATTCAACCTGACTCAAGCTTCTCTCATCCAGCAGCCTGACAACTTAAAATTCAGTGCTTCATACAATGAGCAGCAGGAGAAAGACTTCTACCATGTTCAAGGCAGGAAATGCCATCATCTGACTGCCATATTCTCACGCAGAATCAAACAAGACCTGCAGACTTTACATTCACCCTTGTGTGCAATCTCTTTTAGTGTATCTGCAAGGCTCTAAAATTTACAGCAGAGCCACGATTGCTCTCTTCACTCACAGTTTCTTCCCCTACAATGAGGCCGTGATTCTGTACGCCCATCAATTGTGCCATCTATGCAATTTGAGAGAGTTCAGTACAGGGAATCAAATCAAAGGGGAAAATGAAAGAACCATTTCTTTTCACAGTTAAGAATAAGTGATCATGGGTGCAATCAAAATGTAAATGCATAGAGTTAGATCTCTGCAAATGCAGTTGTGACTGCTTAAACACCTTATCGATTTACTTAGCCTTTACAGCCTTTAGGCTCAGCCTTTTGTCCTGAATCTGAAATGAGTCTCTCGTAACACTTCACTTGCTTTTAGCTAGTTGTGTTGGCTGTTCCATGATGGGGAAGGAGACTGCACTGTGGCAGCAACTAGCCAGAGTGATACTGGAAATAAGGAGCTTGCAGAGGGCAAGTTTCACAAGGCTAGCTGATGATGCGAGGGGATAGATTTGACCTGTATTATACTTAAACAGTAAACTCATATGGAAAGCAGGGAAAATGAGAAGCTTTGGTGACAAGCTCAGCAGTACTGAGCAGCTTTGAACCACTAAACATTGCAGGGGATTTGCAGGGGATTTCTGAGCAGTGTAATGATGCAAAACTCAATGGAGCCATTTGTAGCTATTTGATGGATGCATTGCTATGAATGACATCAGTTTTAATTGGGCATTAGGTCCTATCTTCTCATGCACTGAAAACATAAAAGAAGGACTTCCCTTTGATCCACACTGGTATGATCAAAATTCAAGCGCATAATTCTACTTAGATTATGCTTCTGCTGTTGCCCTGCTGGCCCTGGAGGAATGTGTCCCCAGAGCTCGCACTTCGATAACTGTACCCTTCAGAAACAAATCACAGAACAGTTAGGGTTGGAATGGACCTTAAGATCATCCAGTTCCAACCCCCCTGCCACGGGCAGGGACACCTCACACTAAACCATCAACGATGTTGAATGTCCAAATCAGTATTCTGCTTCTGCATCCCGAAATGTTCTGGTCCAAACCCTTCTCTACACATTTGCCTAGAAAAGGAGATGTGGAAAATCACGAGCCATTCCCCTTGAAGCATGGTCAGGATTTCACGGCATTGCAGGGGATGGTTCTGAAGCCCTCATCATTTCTCTGCTGATCTCAAAAGGTTCCTGCTATTCTCTGCACATCATCTGTGTACCACAGCGTCCGCCACTGTCCTGTGTCATCAGTTCAGTCACAAGCCCAGACTTGGTCCAGAGCCAAGTGCAGCCTCTGTTTTTCATATAACAGAACAAAGGACATCCTGAGAGATGGGAAGGAGCTGTGGTGGTGATATTGTCATTTGATACCCCGCAGTAAACCACAAGGGAAGGAGAATCTCACTGGCTAGCTGCCAGAATGTTATCATTTACAAGTAAGTGACTGCTTGTCAATGACCCCAGAGATAATACTATAAGCACAGTCATACACAGCACCACCTTTTTGTGGAGCCAGTGTGAATTGCCTCCTCTTCATCTGGGCTTCTCCCTGTCTCACTCAGGGAAGCGACAGTTGGAATGCTTAAAGCCCTTGGACACAAGACAAGGCTCCGGTGGTTTTGGGTTTTCAAGGTTTAAGCCATTACCAACACCGCACCCAGGCTCACAACCATGCAGAGCCAGGAAACCCTTCACACAAACAAGCCTTGTGAGACCCTTCAGGGATTTGCTGGTGCTGGTTTAACTGAACTCAAAGTCCTGATTGCCAGCAGCCCAGATACCACACTGCAAGCAGATGCTGCACTACTGCTTTTGAGCACCGCTCCCTGGGCAGCTTTTCTCATGAGCTCACAAATGCCATCCCCGTTTGTTAACCCATACAAAAAGGAGCGAGGAAGGAAAAACAACACTTACAGAATTGGACGAGACTGGAAATCTTCCTGGTTCATTCTTTCAGACTGGCGTATTTTCAGTATTTCTGTGTAGCTGAGGTTCTGAAGCTTGCTCTTGAACTGATCCAGAGAGCTAGGCTTGGTAGTGAGCGCTCTCATTATCTGTTCTTTCACCACCTGCATTACCTGCGGTTGACAGGGAAAAGAAAACCTGTGTTAACGCTTGCTGTGTTTCTGTTTCAAAACTGAATCTGGGTCCCCGGAGGTTTCTGGGTGCAGATGATCAGTACTATGTGGTCTCAAGCCAATGTTTCAGTAGCATAACCAGAAAATGAGCCAACTTGTGTCAGGGCGTCACAGCTTACCACAAAACCTCACGTGCCCTGTAACAAGGCAGTCATGTTCTTTGCGAAGAGCGTCACTTATTGCCTGGCTGTCTCCCTGAACAGCTACATTACAGCTGCTGGTTACAGCACTGTAAGTCCCACTCTGCCTGTGGTTTGTGTGCCCATGGCGGCGGCAGCGTGGCTCTACTGCACTTGGTACCGAGATGATGCTCTCATCATAACGGGGGCAGGCAAGCACCAGACTCCAAGCAGCAGGAAAGAGGAGTGGAGTCCTAAGGAGATGGACATGCTGAGTTCTGCCAGCTCAATGCGCACACAGGCCCACAAGAGAGACTGCAGAGTCTGTCAGGTCTTAACAGCTCTTCTGCTGGGTCTCAGAGCTGCAATCCTGACCAGCAGGCAGCAGCACAAAGCTGCCAACTGTGGTCCACTGCTGCCCCTACTCCTTATGTGCAGAGGTGACGGGCACACACTGAAACCCAGGAGGCCCCCCCTGAACATCAGGAAGCACTTTCTTACTGTGAGGGTGCCCCATCACTGGCACAGGCTGTCCAGGGAGGTTGTGGAGCCTCCACCTTTGGAGATATGCAAACCCCATCTGGACACGGCCCTGGGCAACCTGCTGTAGGTGATGCTGTTTGAGCAGGGGGGCTGGACCAGGTGATCCCTTCCAACCTCAACCAGTCTGGTTCTGCGAGAGCCTCACACTGCAGACACACGGCCATACACAGCGAAGGACAGAGAACTTGCTCAGAGACCATCGGCCGGGCGAAGGGAGGGAGAAACATTGATTTGCCAAGGATATTACAGGATTGCTTTTGAAGCAACGCCATAAACAATTCAAACCAGAAAATGAGAATGATGAGTAGCTCGGCAGCAGCCATCGATCTGCATATTAATTATTTTATCAGGAGAAAATTGCTGAGACACAGTTAACTAAGGGGGATTGCTTGGCTCTAGTTCAGATGAATACATACCACAGATTACTGTTTGCCTCTCCGCAATCCCAGACTCATCTCCGTGGTGCTAGTGCAAATCACACACTTGGAAATGTTTATATGATACTGAGCTTAAGTTGGCTGAAAAAAACAATTTATCAGTCTCAGAAAGGCACATCCCACCCAAATCCAAACCTAAAACCCAGTAGGAAATGGCAACACACCCCTGCTCTCAAAGCGGGTGTGAGAGAAATTAACAGCTACACAGAGGGCAAAAGCTTCTTCTGAACTGCTAATTTTCCTTTATTCTCCCATTTTCACCAAGTACCTCAGAACAGAAGCTCAGCCCCTCAGAGGTTCCCTGAACACTCTGAAAAGTTCTCTTTTCACATGAATATTTCATCGCTTCATATGTGCAGCCTTCAAGCTCACTGCCTGCACTGTGTCTTCTATTTCTGCTTCCCGAGAGGCAACTCCTTGCTCAGATGTAATCTAAGCAGGCAGCTTCGCTGTGTCCAGCAGATGAAACTAAGCAATTAAAGAACTGAATACAGTCTCCCTCCTTACTACAGGGGCTACATCCGTCCTGACTTCAAGAGAAGCAAGATGCTTCTCCTGCAGGAATTGGCTCAGGTGGGCAGCAAATGCCCCTGCCACACTTCTACCCCCTCGGTCACAGAATCCCACAATCCCAGCCTGGTTTGGGTCGAAGGGACCTTAAAGCTCCTCCAGCTCCAACCCCTGCCACGGGCAGGGACCCCTTCCACTGGAGCAGCTTGCTCCAAGCCCCTGTGTCCAACCTGGCCTTGAACACTGCCAGGGATGGGGCAGCCACAGCTTCTCTGGGCACCCTGTGCCAGCGCCTCAGCACCCTCACAGGGAAGAGCTTCTGCCTAAGAGCTCATCTCAGTCTCCCCTCGGGCAGGTTAAAGCCGTTCCCCTTGGCCTGTCCCTACATCCCTTGTCCCAGGCTCCTCTCCAGGTTTCCTGCAGCCCCTTCAGGCAGCTGAAGTACACCCGCATACTCTTAATTTCACACCCAGAACAGTCTGGGTTTAGATGGTGGCCACATGCAGCTAAATCCCTCTGAAGAGCTGCTTCGCTGGTGTGCCAGTGGGAATCAGCTACTGCCCCATGGGAAACCAACTCCTCCTGACTGCCACCCCATTAACACCTCCGGGACTGCACTCCAGTCCAACTGAGGAACTGTGTGCTGTCACACTGCGGGAACAACAGAAGGCCCAACACCCAACACCTGAACGTTCAATGGACGGTGCCCAACAAGGTGGGTGCCATACTCCTCCTGATTTCACTTGGCCTTGGTTTAGCACCCAGAAGGCCTTAGGAAACGCAGTGAAGGAAACGTCCTCAAAGAAACAGTGGGAAAAAGTGAAGCAGACGATCCCAGTGACAAGTTGGATGGTTAAAAATATCTTGTCTTCCTCCCCCTGCCTTCCTGACAATGACTACTTACTGCTGCTACTTAATTCTCATTTATATTTTGGATGTTTATGTATAGGACTTATTAACCATCAGGAATGGAGAAGAGGGGAGAGACTGGCAACTCACCTTGCCCATTGAAAACGTATTCAGCTCTTGGCACCTCCCAACACTCCTGTCTGGGCTTAACTTTTCACCTTCACAGAGAAGGCGACATTGGGCCCACAGCTTCACTTCTGCTTTCTCAGGCCTGCTGAGAAGCTGTGCTACCTGCACTTTGGTACACATGGCTCCATAGCCAGCCTACAGTCATCATTTCTGCAGTATCACGCAAAAGAAGCATACAAACCCAGGTAGCTTAATTCAAATATGAGAGCCCCATCACCGCTCATGCCATCAAATCCCCTGGCCATTAGGAAGCAACAAATTACTGCGATTTTAAACAGACAGACATAGTATTACTGCTAAACTAAGCACACAACACTCCTATAGTAACCACCACTACAAAATCACCTTCATCTTTTCATCACCAAACCAGATTTGCAAGCAAACTGAGTCCTGCAATTGCTCATGCATCCATTCAAATATGTACAGAGCTAGTTTTTTGCTGTTTACAGACAGATTTGGTTTCTTCAATTCAGGCACTCACATTGGGGAAACTGTCTCTATGAATAGGTTTTCCCATAAAATAAATGAATAGAAACTGTATTTTAGGGAGCTGCATGTATGTGGACCTGCTTTGCAGTCCGATCTCTGAACCAGCCATAGGAAGCAGCATTCATTCTTGGCTAAGCAATGCAAAGGAGGCTCGAGCTCAGTAGACTTCGGGTGCTGTCACTGACGCTTAGATGCAAAATCCTGTATAAACACTTGTCTTCCCTCTCTGGTACTCAGTGCTGCGGTTAACATGTGAACAACGCAGGTTCCTCTTCCTTGCTATGATCTGGAAGGTTATTCACAGGCTATCACCAAAGACCTCCTTGGTTTAGAGACTTCCCTTGCTCCCGAGAGAGAAGGCAGAAAGGGCATGCCCCCAGCCCAGCACACAAGGGGGTGATCACATCACTTGCCCTGTAATGTTTAAAGCCAACACTATTTAACTAGCTGGCCAAAATGTCAAAGCTGCTGATTGCACTGAGTCTCCTGAGCTTTTAGGAATCACTGCCAAGAACTTCTAATCTGTTTAATTTCCAAAGTTGAGCTGCCAGCCTGTGATTACGGCCGTCTGAGAGACAGCATCTACCCTTCCTCCCCGTGTGTCTGACCTTACAATGAAATTAAAGGTATTCTCTACTCAGTGTAATTGTACATAAACGCTGTAGAGGGTTGTTTTAATTACATTATGCTTCGCTACCCTTACTAAGAAAGGAATGTTTCCGAGGGCACATTTGCCTTAAATCGTGCCCTCTTCATCTGATGACCTCTTGTGCGGTGAGAGAATCCCAAGTTCTGCATTATGACTAAGTTAAGTACAATGAAAACATGAAGAAAAAGACAGGAGGAAAAAAGGACTACTTCTTTTTCATTTAATCACATAGGACTTTATCCCCTAATGTGTCTTCTATTCCTACGCTCAGCATCGCTGTAAGATTAAATTATGTATCTTGTCAAGCTGTTTTAGTCTAGCTTTGTGACCTAGTTCATCTGACCTCATCTCTCCCCTCTTTTAGCCTTGCTTCTCTGTCTTCCCATGTCAACTTTCACCTATGCAAATAAAGTCTCTCCCTTTCAGGATGGAGCAAAGGACACCAAAACACCTGGGCTCTACAACAAGGGGACAGAATGAAGAAAGAGAAATTGTCATTGTCAGAAAGGAGTTTATCGAGGTCAAACTTTACAGCAACTGTCCCACTGACCGCATCCCAGCAGCTTGTTTGGAACTATGGGAAGCACAAAGCAAAGTTTGGCTTTGGCACTGACTGCAGAAGACAGGCTGCCAGCTCAGACACCTACCACTGCCTGCAAGCTCCTGGAAATGTAACGTTCACACCACCCACCAGTGGAGCACCAGGCAGGAGATGAGCCCTTCCCATCATTTCCCCACAGCATCAGTGTTCCTCTTGAATAAGCATGCCCTCCACACGCAATGACCCTCCCACAGCAGCAAGAACACATCCAGAGACCATCACAGAAGCCACTAACTTGTACCCTTAGTGTCCTGGGACACACATTACACTGCTTGCTCCATGGTGACTGCCTCAGGGGCTTGTGTATGTCCGTACATTAGGCTGACTGATTGCCATCAATCTGGACAGTCCACCCTTCTCCTGCACAGACAAGATTTAGGTAAAACCCAAGCCCACATTACAAGGATGTGCTTAGTCCAATGCTTTCTTAATTTGGCTCAAAACTAGCAAGTCCTGCAGGGCAGGATTCCCTACGTCACTACACCAGATGATAAAAGAGCAGCCACTAGACTGCACTATATCCAGAGCCCCCCCTCTACAACCAGACTTGAAGCATCTGAGATGTGAGAAGTCTGAAGGCTTCATTCCCTAGGTCTTCCACATGACCATTTGAAAACCAACAAGCCAACAACCAGAAAACTGGAGGGAAGACATCTCCTTGCCAGTCGGTTGTCAGGAATTCACACCTCGTTTCCTTCCTATCGGAATGTTCCTGAAATGAAGCAGCTGGGCTTATACAGGGTAAAAAGAATGCAGGAGAAAACATCATTTGGTGATTGAGATGCAGCTTGATCATTCCATTCGCAAAGGGATTTCCTTCAGTTAAATCCACAGGGCAGGCAAAAGTAAGGCTGCAGAATGAAATGGCCAAATCAGTCTTAATGAACAGCATGTCCTGACAAAGGAGCCCATAAAGAAAATCTAATTGTGAAGGCAAAGGAAATTACTTCAGTTTACAAGCAACCCGTCAGCTCCTTTAATGAAAGCTTTACATGGTTAGTGTGCACACCAGGTAACTCAAGGCGATGTTTTAGACTGTTCCAGAGGATAAATTGTCTTAACTAGATCAGTGGTTATACTGTCAGGGTACTCACAAGAGTCATCCTGAGAGACTTCAATGTCCTTGGAAGATAATACGATGCTGTGCCTCCAAACCATCTCCACATATTGCAGTCTGTGAATTCACTACAGTAGTCTCTCAGACACAGTCTGTTCCAAGCTTCCACTCCACAGGAACTCAGAGTATTAACCCAAACATGCCATCCTACACGAGTGAATTTAAACTCAGTGCTAGCACAACCTAACCACTGACAAGAGATTCCAAATCCCAGACCATTCCCTCTATTACAGTCCATCTACTCTGGAATTCCAAAATAAAACAGCAACAACAAAAAAAAACACACCAAAAAAACC
Source organism: Pezoporus flaviventris (assembly GCF_033815535.1). Taxonomy (NCBI): domain Eukaryota; kingdom Metazoa; phylum Chordata; class Aves; order Psittaciformes; family Psittacidae; genus Pezoporus; species Pezoporus flaviventris. Next base: position 106,366 of record NW_026892585.1, read on the forward strand.
AACCCCCAAACCAAAACACAAATGAAGAAACAAACAAACAAAAAGGATCAGCTTTCAATCTTAACTATTCCAGAGCACAAGGACAGTTACTGTAGTCAGTGATAAAGAGCAGTTCTAAGCCATCTGGACGTACATAGGAATACACAGGAATAATTAAGTTGATTTGCTTTCAGGCAGCAGGATGAGAAAGCAGCTGTCAGAGGGCTTAGCAGGTATAAGCTCTGATATATTTTCTCTCTTAATTTTCTGCAGAATTTAAAACCCATAGTGAAAAAAAAGTTTGCAGTGCTGAGGTTTTGCCTCTTTATTTCCTTCTTTCCTTCTCCTCTTTCTCTTTTCAAAAAACCCTCCTGCTTGTGATTCTACTTCTTATTATATTACATTTTATATTAATTACATTATATCCTATCCTATTACAGCCTATTATATCCTATTATATTAATATTATTGTATTAGAGAATATATGATTATATAATGTAGATATTCTATATAATTATATAGAATATAATATTATATATATTAATATAATATTATTGTATTTCTATGAACCAAGATATCTTTCAGTCTGAAGAGAAGATACCTGAAACAATGCAATGTTTTTACTGAGCTGAACACTGTTTCCACATGGTACCAGCATCAATGTCATTATCCAGTTCAGCAGCGACTATCGCCGCGCAGGAACACCTAGCACGAACAAATGAGCGCGCCGGGCAGATGTGATGATGGAGCAGAGATGTGACAGCAGCTCCACTCAGGGTGTTTAAAAGGTTTATAGCAGATGTCTGAAACTTCATGCTATAGTAATAGATCTCTTCAATGTGAGACCTTGTTGAGAGCTTCAGGACCAAAGTAAATTGCCTGCCCTCTGGGGAGGAAAAGAAGGAAGGGACCTGAAGGAGCCTGACCCTTCACTGGATCCTGAGATGCAGAAGGTCAGTGATGAAGAAAGAAGGAGCTGAAGATGACGTGAGGCATGAAGATGTTGCACATTTCAGAGAAGTTCTTGATTTTTTCAGCTTTTTATATTTCCTTGACTGATGAATCACAGGTGTGGGAAACCAGACTGAAATCACACAGCCCCTGGGAGCTGAGAGGCTGAGACCTGTTAATCCAAGACTGTGGGAGAGGAAAAGAGGATTCATTATATTCCTGTAAGAAGGGAGGAATAAGATTCCTAGGGTCATGAGCACAAGACTGGTGAGCACCATGAAACGAGGTGGCTGATAAAAGCAAGGGAGGGGTCTGAGGAGCGCCTATACCTGAAGAGGCTGATACAGAAAAGTTTGCTCCCTGCGCAAGATTCCTGGCTCATCCTCCTACTGGATGCAAACTGTGTTCAGTGGAAAGGGGCCACTAACTGCTGCACTGTGATATTACACCCCTGGGCTACTCCACCTCTGCAGGAAGAGCCTGGGGCCACAGCCTGACTTGTGCTTTCCAAAGGAGCTCCCAGAATTCCATGAGTTGCACTCACTCTTCCGCTGGATACACAGACCCTGATGGAGAACCACTGGATATGAAGGAGAGCTCCAGTCCTTTGGTAACATCACTATTTATTTTCTCCATTAAACCCACTTACAGTGGCAGTGGCTCTGGCTGTGAGCAAAAAGCAGCTTGAGCATGACTGAAAAAGATAAAGGGCTACCACATATTTCCAGTGAAGGGTACGTGGCTAAAGGGCTGGGTAAGAGGATGGTTTGACAATGAGTGTTAACAGACAGCAGCAGACAAAAGAAAAAGGAATTCACCTAGCAGGAAAAGTGACCAGAGCAGGAACAGAGGTTCCAGTGGGGAGCATCAGCACGTGGAGAAAGGCATCTGGTTGATGGCTAGCACTAAAATACATGAAGGAGTGGGAAAGTCAGAAGGGGAAGAAAAGACTCTGACAGATGCTGTATTTCAACAGAAAATGAAGGCTGAAGGATAAGAAGAAATGAGATTTTGTTAGAAGGTCAGCTTAAAGGAAATAGGAAAAGAAAGGGTAAGTATGGAGAAAATTAGATTATAAATTATGGCTTGGGAAGCAGCTGGCTGAGGGAAAACCTTCCTTAAGGACTGGCCTGAGGAAGTGGAGGGTAAAATTAATAGTAATAGGAAGGGAAGTGAACAGCAATCCTCTACCAATTTGAAATTTGGCTTTAGAGTCCAAAACCATCATCAAAATACACGTAAACACCATCTACACTGTCTTCATGCTGGTAACAGACAATGTGAACACAGTCCACTGGCTTCTCGCAGGGTTAAAACCAGGTGCTCCCCTCAGATCCAAGGATTCTGTTCGAAACAATTCTGACCCACATACACAAGTCAAAACCCACTGGGTTGGGTTGTATTGGGCTCACCCAGGAATGGTGGAGAGACAGAAACCTCTTCCCTGCATTTATGTTTGCAGAACACTGTTTGCTTCTTTCCTGTTTGTGCTTTGTGCCTTGAGGTAAGCAAAGCAAGACCTAGGTGCTGTGTGACAAAGCGCTTCTGCCCCAGTGAAATGATGTGCAAAGTTAATATGACAGTTGCTGTAAACTTTCTTGTTTGTTAATTGAAGGCTCAGGTCAGCCAATATTACATGGTACCCCCCAGTGTCTGACAACCTCCTCCGGCAAAGGAAAACATGCAGCAAATCATTTGTGGGTGGCATTTAATCCAGGGCTTTTCACAGACAAAATGTACTGATCTGCTCAAGCAAAATGTTAAGTGAGGGGAGGGGGAAAAATGAGGAGATATCTGTGGCCTTAGTCATATACCAGTGTAATAATTAACATGTCAAATAACACACTTGTGAAGTCAAAGAAAATAGAAGGAGAGTTACCCATGATTAGGATCACACATTTGGGTGCTGCTTCCCTTCAAATACACAATTACATGAAACGGCACACACCAAATGAAAATTCACTGTAACATATTGGCAAACAGCTGGCTCTGCAGAAGGAAAGCAAGGACAGGATTCCAGTAGGCAGTTTTTCCCATAGGAAAGCGTAAAAATGAAAGCACTCAAGTTCTGGGTATTAATGATGAATAAAAAAGACCCGACTCTTTGAATGGGCAGAAAATCAGGAAAAGGGAGGGAGCAGAGTTTTTAAAGGAAAGGAAAACAGAAGGGGCTGGACACATTGCTCAGCACGCCTCATAAATGGATGGAAATGTACTAACAGCACGCTGCGTTACAGCTTCACATCTCCCCATCTCCTTTAGCTGAGACACAAACAAAACAGAGGGGTGAGCAGCTGCAAAGACCTCCACGTTCTTGCACGCACCAGTGCAAACCCTGTGTTGTGAGGTCTGTCCTGTTTAAGGCATGCACACACACAGAGAGCTGCGCAGGGTCCAAACCTGTCCCTGCCCTGCTTGCATTGTCCCTTCCGTTGCCTCCAGTCAACTCCAGGGACGACTCTAGCTCCAGCTCTAAGTGGAAGGGGAGCCATGCACCAGGTTCATGTCTTTTTAATACCAAGAGAAACAAAGATCCCTACTCATCCACGTGAACCACAAACACACCAGCTAGCAATATGGGAGCAGCCTCTCCACCTCTGCTCTTCATGCCTCTCCTCTTTGCTAGCCTTCTTCTCCCAAACCCAACAGACCTTGAAAGTCCATCTACTATGTCTACAACCACAGAACAGTTTGGTTTGACTTCAAAGGTCACCTTGTCCAACCCCCCTGCAGTGAGCAGGGACATCTTCAATTAGATCAGGCTGTCCAGAACCACATCCAGCCTGGCCTTCAATGTCTCCAGGGCTGGGGCATCCATCACCTCTCTGGGTAACCTGAGCCAGAGTTCGACCACCCTCCACTGCAAATCCTGCAGCTCTGTCACCTACTTCTTTCCTTAATTCTGACGGGCATATTAATAAAGGAGATGTATGACCCCCAAGACTGGATGCAGGCAATGCCCTGCAGGGCTTGGTTAGCTGCCCAGGACTGTGGGCTGAGAGCAGGGTATTGCTCTGGGTGGACACAGTGGAGGTTGTAGGCGAAAATGGATTCGGGGAATTTCAGAACCACTGTCTTTGTGCTGACATTACATTTCATTAACAGAAGCAAAGCTTCTACCTAACAAGAATGACAACAAAGACTAAGAATGGGGGTTTGGATTCAGTCCTTTGAATTAAGAACTAGGTTACACACTTTGGCTTTCCTGATGAACACACAAACCAGATGTTCAGTACACTGCTGTTGGACTGTTTCATTCAATCCCATTATTCGTGTGTCCTTCCAGTTAAGGTAAATGATTGGGCTGAACATCCAGGAACCAGAGAATCATAGAATAGTTAGGTTTGGAAAGGACCTTAAGATCATCAGGTTCCAACCCCCTGCCATGGGCAGGGACACCTCACACTAAACCACGGCACCCAAGGCTCTGTCCAACCTGGTCTGGAACCATGCAGAAAGGCAATGTGCAGATGTGCCATGTGTCTGAATGAACCTACGTGTTATCATGCACCACAATTTATAACGAGTAAGCTGTAATCACTTTCAGGTAAACCCTGTTTTCACATTCGTGTCACTGACGAAAGCAGTGCGCTGAAAAACATGTCTACAGAACACCAGCTTTTCAGCACATCTCATATTAATAAGTGGTTCAAGTGATAGCTGCATTGATATCGGAGAGTCCAGGCAGTGCCACAAGAACAAAAATAGCTGCATGAATCAACTGAAGGATCCACAGAAAAGGGAAGATTAAATCCATTGTGACTTGTGCGGTGCTAGCTACGATTCTGCAAACCCAGAGCTCACAAAGTACTTGACGGATTGTAATAAGTGCTGTCAGGACTCTTAAACCCCAAGATCTGCCTGGAACGGCCAAACACACGCAAAAAAGCTATGTCCAAGAAAAAGAAAAAGATGGTTTCATTGCCATTTAAAAAGGGTTCTGAAATGAAGGAGTAAAACCTTTGCGACATCCTCCACCTGTGCAGTCTGCTCCAGTGAGATCTCTGCCTCAGGTAGTTACAGCACGACTGTGCTGGTCATGTAAGTAAAAAAAACACACATGATTTCCCCCCTTGAGTTCTGGCATGTAACCAAGGATGTAAAGAATTCAACTAGACTATTCTTCGAAGAAGAAAAAGCTGAGGTGACATGCCTTGCCATACCTCATTCTAAAGCCTGCACTGGAATGATTTATGGCTTCAGAGACCTACATTTTTCATCGCTGCAAAGGAGCAATCTTTTCTCCCCCAAATCAAAGGGAAGCATTTCTTGGGACTTATCTGTAGTACAGGAAAATAAACTCTCCAGGATGGACAGCAGTGATTTACCTGATACTAACATCGACCATTCAAACACATTCAATAACATCACTTTGATCACAAAACCGATCTGCTAGCCAGGGAAATGAGGAATGGAACAAACCACTTAAATTAGGTTACCCCACCCTTTGAAACAGGATACACTTCCACCAGCACAGGGCAAGCCGTCTACAGCTATATGAAACCATCAGTGACCATCAGACCTGTGTAGTTGTTCCATTGCCCCATCCCCTTCACTGCATGTATAGGAAGTACCTGAAAAATCACACGTTTTTCCCCTCCAGTGAATACTATGTCAATACCATACTCTCAGTTTTGGTTTTTTTCCCTTTTTCCTTTCACTCATATTAAATCAGAGCCAAAGGACATCTCTGCACAGAAGGATTAAGGTTGTAGTATTTGGCTTCAAGTTTACTTCTCACTATTGATTTGAAACTACCAATAACATGCACAGAAACACACACATCTCTGGAAACACATCGATCCTGCCTAGAAGGGTAAATAATGCCTTCAAATAGTGCTATTTCCAGTAACCAACTAGTGAGTTATGGATACAGAAAGGCTTACAACCTTCCAGCAATGAAAGACTCCGTCTCTAAGAACCTGACTGCTATCACTGCGCTTCTTTCCACACAGCCATAAATCACTGCACTTTTCCCCCCAGTGTCATTAATCTACATGCCTAATCAGCCAGCAGACTCTTCCTTTCCTACAACTCTCTAACTACTTACTTTGTGTTCTGAAGCAGGAGATCTATTTAGAAGTAAATGCAAGCTATTTGTTTTCCTTTGAAAGGTTAGAGTTGAACCCTGTACACTGCAGACTGCAACAGTCAACACAAAAACCAGACTCATTCTGAAATCCCCCTTCTGCCTTAGACGTAATTACATAAAGGATTTGCTTTGGTAAATGTGCTCAGGTCCACAAAGAGGCCAAATGGGAGATGTGATGGCAGAGTGAACATGACATGGTCCAGGGGCACAGACACAGTGTGGCCAGAAACCTGTTTCACATGTTGGTAGTAAGTACAGAACTGAAGCTAAAGCTACGAGAATGCTATTCCACCCTTTGAATCTTCTGTGCTGTGTAATGAGAGTGCAAGAGCATGTGAAGCAATGACAGCAAAAGTTTCCCTAAAAATCTACTATTTTATCCTACTGGAAGTCAGACAGAAAGGGGGAAGAAGCTCCTGTTAGGGGAAGATTGGTGGGAATGGTGCAACCTGTGTTTGTGTGTGTGAAGGGTCTGCAGACAATGTGGTAGAGCTTAGGGGAAACCACTGCGTAGAGGCAAGGCACAGGAGGTGGGAGGGGGCTGGAATCATTTGGGCTGTAAAGTGAGAGAAAGGGAATAAACTGTAAGGGAGGGAAAAGTGATGATGGCCTAACTTGGAAAGGACTGTGTAAAAGGCATCTGGAGTAATTCTGCCCGATTGCCAGGATAAGGGGTGTAAGCCTGCATGAACCCGCCACCAAGACAGAGCAGGTATTCTCTGTACAATAAAATACACCAAATATTTAAACACCATCTGGCAGGACCCCCCATACCCTGCACTGCATCAAGAATGCACCAAGTCCCTGTTGAGAACAGGCCCCCATCTCTGGCATTTTCTCTAAGCAGACAACCCTTATCACTGGCTTTACACTGAAAAGCTGAGATTTCCCAGTGTTTTCAGAGCGCTCCCAAGCCTGCCCAGCAGAAGGCAGATGCCTGCTCTGTCACTGACCCACACCACCACAGCCAGCTCAGCAAGAGCCATTTTCTCACACAAACCCACTTGTTTCTACCTTCTTCTGCCTGACTCCTGCTGCAAACTAGGATTTCCATTATTTTTCCTCGCTTTTCTTCCTTTTTTATTTTTTTTTCCTAATTCCTTTTTTTTTTCCTTTCTGGAGTTAAGATGCGCTCCCAGGAGCATCCTAAATAAACCCAAACACCACAGCACAAGCCGCACACGGAAACATGCAGCTTTCCATTGCAGAGCACAGACAGGCTGGGGGAAGCCTCATAAGGATGCTATTATAGTAGGAGAAGAGCAAAATAGCAGCTCCCCACAGCAGCTGTGAACTGGGCAAAGTGCCCAGGGGCCCGGTGGCAAGGGGCTGCGAGTGCCAGTTTCAATGGAGGAGGGAGCCAGGAGAAATGGCACGAGGAGGAGAAACACCTCCTGCTATTTCACCTACCCTTGGCACTCACATCTTCAGGGGCGCTTGGTCCAGATTTGCTCCCACCTTCTGCCTCCCTGGTCCTGTCTCCTCTGGGGGAGGACCGTGACTCAGACCACCTGGTGCTGTGCCTCGTTTGGTGGGGTGCAGAGATTTACAGGAGCACAAAATGCTAGGGTTGAGCTTTAAGTATATAAATAAAGAATGCAGCAAAGCAACATGAGCCCAGAGCTGACAGACCTGAGGCTTTTGACACCCTCAGCTCTGCACAAAGGCCCTGCAACTTCTCTTGCACATCGTTAATCTTTGCCAAACTAAACATTACCTTACCAGAGCTGGTGCTGGAGCTCACAGCCCCTACCCACCAAGCAGACGGAAGCGATGGCTGCTGGAGAGACAGTTCTTACGGAGAGCAGGGGTCAGCCACTTACCACGACTTTTTGTCCAGGCCAAAATAACAAACTGCTGTCCTGATCCAGTCCGGATCAGCATCGCTGCATCCGAGCCCCGCATCAGCATTCAAGTGGGGCATGTATTTGCTACATGTTAGAATGCTACTGAATTAAAGTGAAGCTTCCCTTGCCCAAAGCCCCTCTCCAGGTTTCCTGCAGCCCCTTCAGGCACTGGAGCTGCTCTCAGGTCTCCCCTTCAGGAGCCTTCTCTTCTCCAGGCTGACCCAGCCCAGCTCTCTCAGCCTGGCTCCGGAGCCCTCACAGCATCCCCATGGAGTCCTCTGGCCTCACTCCAACAGCTCCACATCCCCCCGTTCACAGGCCTCTACCAGCAAAAAGCATCCCAGTTCACACCCATTTTACACCCAAACTGCTTTCCACTGCCATAGGGTGCCTCCTAAAGTGAGATGACAAAAAAAGGTCTCTGGTGTAACTGCAGTGAAGCTGAGTGAGGCTGGGAATCAATTCAGGTTCCTCAAGACTTAAGCTCTTCCTGCCCTGCTCGTGTCCTGATTTCGGCTGGTTTTGATCAAAGTAGGATAAAACTTGAGGAGAGAGAAACACATCAAAGGACTGAAAAGCAGCATTTATGTGTAGGCAGAAACGTCTGAGGAGTGCCACTGAACACTGGACTCTATTTAAGAAACTCATAACTGCTCTGTTCAGAAGTCAAGGTATTCCAAGAGAGAGCAAACCCCTACCAATCAGCAGGGACTATTGCATGCAAGCCTGCACGTACAGGTCTAGCGCACAAGAGGCTTCAATCGAGCGCTATCACAACAACACATCTACCCCAGGCAGGTATATTCTTCCATTTATTTCCATGATTTTTGTCAATAGTGCAAACTCTCGTTCACAAAAAGCACCCAGCAAAGTCTATTCTGAGACAGTTCTGTTAACATGGGCTAGCTTTTAGGGCACTTTATCTAAAGCAGTTGGGTATCTCACTGAAAAAGATAAAACATTATCAGCAACCTCCTCTTCAAAGCACTTTAAAAGAAGCCTTATTTATTCCTGGCTTTTTGGAAGACTGCAGCCCACATATTTTTTGCCATTTTAAGCTTTTTGGTCAATTTGTCATTTTAATCCTTTTTTTCCCCCCTCTTCCTGCTTGTGCCTCCAGATCTACTTTGTAAAATAAAGGAAGCCACACAAGGGATCATCAGTAAAAGAAGGCATCAGGAGCATTTCCTCATCTGAAGACTAGAGCTACTCGTGGGATCAGGAACAAATTAGCAATAGAGCATCACATACGGGATGGCCTGGAAAAAAAAAACCCTAATAATCCAAATGATCAGTTTCCAATGGGTTTTCCATGCCAGTCAGCAGAGAGCTGCCAATGGCAAACAACACTCTCATGTGTATCCTATTACTGACTATGGCAAGTAGTGAAAAGAAGTGGAATTGAGTAGAGAAATCTGCTTATGGGTAGGAGACTTCCTGTGGTGGAGGACACCCACCAGACACAGCCCCGATACACAAACCTGTGGGGTTAAAATGCCCTGGGGCATCACTTCGTGGGAGATGAGCGCGGGATGAGCACCAAGGGACCCCCCAGCAGGAAAGTGCATGCGGCTCCTGGGACTGAGGCCGCTGATCATGCAAAGCTCCCACCTCTCTAAGAAGCATCTTCTGCTTGCAGCTTCCCTCTGTGTTTAGGCATCCCTTGCCGCCCCAAACTGGGACACAAAGCAATAACCAAACGCAGCTAAGCAAGAGGGGGAAGGAAGAAAATATCTCAACAGACAGCTTCAAAGGCAGCCCTCGCATCCAGCAAGCAGAGCAGCCTGCGCATGGAAGCGGCACCAGCAGCAGAAGCTCTGGCAAGGAGACCGGTGTGGGAGTTGTGCTCGGCTCACTGAAGGGCTGTGGGCAGGAGGGAGGAACCTCGTGTCGCTCGGGGAAGGGAAGGTGATGAGAGGGAACAGGAGCCCTATTGTGATGTGCCTATGGTGGGGAATACAGAGGATGTAAATTAACATACGCTCTTCGGGTCTGATTCAGGCAGCCTGCGGAGGGAGGGTACCGCTGGGTCAGAGTCAGGCTCCGAGTACATAAACCAAGAGCGTTTCTGTTGCTGAGGAACATTATTGTGACATGGTGCCTCCAGGAAGCGGGTTTGGGAGGGCTGGGGGCTGCAGCTGTGGCATCCCCCCATGTGGATGAGGCTCCCAGCCACATCCCCATAGGGCAGACAGCAGCAGGACCCTCCCAACACGTCTTCCCAGCGCTGTGATGGTCTGAATGTGCCAGCGTTTCTGAGGGGGCACCTGACAACCAGCCCCCCTTGGCCAGGGATAAAACAAAGGGTCACAACTCGCAAACAGCTTCTGCTCGCTGCTCCTCTGGCAGCTCCCATCTCCCATTCCAAGGATTTGGGAGGTAACAGGGAGCACTTCCAGCACCTCTGTCAACCTCACTCCTCCCACACTACTGCTCTGATTGCAACTAATAAATACTCCATTCCTTCAACATGTAAAGGGGCCTACAAGAAAACTAGAGAAGACTTGTTACAAGGGTATGTAGTGATAGGAACAAGGGGAATGGTTTTAAACTGAAAGGGAAAGATTCAGATTAGATGTTAAGGAAGAAATTCTTTACTATGAAGCTGGTGGGACACTGGCACAGGGTGCCCAGAGAAGCTGTGGCTGCCCCATCCCTGGCAGTGCTCAGGGGCAGGTTGGACACAGGGGCTTGGAGCAAGCTGCTCCAGTGGAAGGGGTCCCTGCCTGTGGCAGGGGTTAGAGCTGGAGGAGCTTTAAGGTCCCTTCCAACAAAAACCATTCTATGATAACACCTTCCCCTAGCTGGGAAAAGAGAGAGGAAGAACTTTCTGCTGTTCACAAGGATGCTAAAGGTCTGAGGGGTAAAAGGGATGGATGCCAGCTGCACGCTCCCCATTGCAACAGGGACTCTGGCTTGAAGGAGTGAAAGAACACTGGTGTGCAAGTAGGTGTTGCAAAGATGTCTGATTTTTAACTCCTAAACCATCAGGAAGCCTATTTTTGAGTGCAAAACCCAACACTCGCTGCATAGACTGGTTCTACAGAACAACTGTGGCTGTAGCACTAACATCTCTGATGCACACGTGGGTGCCCTGCTGGGGACTCCCTGTCCTAAAAGAAAGTTCTCTTTGGCATACAGAGAAGTGCAAAGTATCTCATCCTACCAAATAAGCTCAGCAGAGTGTCCTGCAGGTTTCCCCCCTTCATTTTACATCTCCTTGGTGGAGTAAAACAAGTTTTAGGCTCTGCTGGATGGGAAATGCTAGACAGGATGGACAGCTTTCCATTTCAAAGAGGTGATAAACATGCATATCTAAAGACATCTCCTTCAGGCTCACTAAATTCACTCACTGGAAGGCGCAGATGTTAAATTTCCAGCTTCCATCTTATTGAAAGCAAGAAGGGGAAAAGCTTTTCCACTCCTGAGATGCTCATAGATTTGCCCAGCTGAGACCACTTCTTACTTTAGACTTCTGAGTACAATGCAAATGTGCCTCAGTACAGCCAAGAGGGAAATCTGTTCTGTGCAAGTACATTTCTCTCCATGTTTGCAGCTGTGCCCTACAGGGTGCCCAGAGAAGCTGTGGCTGCCCCATCCCTGGCAGTGTTCAAGGCCAGGCTGGACACAAGGGCTTGGAGCAAGCTGCTCCAGTGGAAGGGGTCCCTGCCCATGGCAGGGCTTGGAGCTGGAGGAGCTTTAAGGTCCCTTCAACCCAAACCAGTCTGGGATTGTGTGATCTGCCTGCTCACCTGTACCTGCACCATTGCTATAGGGTCCATTCAGCCACTCTGTATCATGAGAACAAAAGTCAGCATAGGCAGTTTTATACCTTGCAGGACACAGCAGCCATTGCACATGATTCCTTTTCCGTATGCTTAGGAAGTTCGAAACCCACCACATGGAAGAGCAGCTTCCATCCTCATCTGTGCTGGAGCTTCCCCAACTGCTGCGGCAACCTGCACTTTGCTGTGCTGGGACTGAGGCCCCTGCAGTTGCACAAGGGTGAGCTGAAGAGGTCACTAATGGGCATAATTACAGTTTAAAAGTGATTAAAGTGCAGCTAAACCTCAATTAGGCAGAGGTGAAACACACACAACCTCATCCACACACGGTGCTGGGAAGTTGGCGCTGGTTACCCAGTTCCTACCTTGCTCATGCATAGACACCACGCACTGTTCGTAAGGGCAAGATATTTCTCTCTTTGCCCCTTAAGCTCCCATTTACATGAAGTGCCACCAGCAGTGAAATTGTTTCCCCATTCACACGTGGGGAGAGCCTAACCCCCTTGGGCACCACTCAGCTCTGCACAACATCAGTCCCATGGGTCGCTCCTTTTGACCTTCTCCTTCATAATTACCAAGACTCCACCACCAATGGTCACCCATCACCATCCGTGGCCGTCATCACCCCCCCGAGCCCATCAACTGCAAATCCCTGTCCTTAGGGAAGTTGGTGGCGTGACTGTGGGCACTGAAGGAAGTTTGGGAAACCCAGAAGACATTCTCCATCGGGACGGAGAGTGAGCCGCCCCGCTCACTGCAGCAGACAAATCACCTCCTGGTTAATTCCGTCTCCGGAAGCTGCCAGGCAGCAGCTACATTTGTTTAATCAGAGTCTCTGGAAAATGAAACACTTCTGGTGCCTGTGATAGATATCACCTTCCTCCCCCTCTCTTGCTCTGCTCCCCAACCACGGTGCCAGAGCTGCTCTCCTCCCCTGCAGCACAGTGAAGAATGGAATGCAGATGAACAATTCAGAGCCCGTAAATCAATCTTGTTTTACTTATTCCTGCTTCCTCCTCAGCTTTCCTCCCACTACTGTTCCCTGCCACAAACACACATACACAGAAGTACTTAGCTGGGTCAGCATGATTTCTTGCCCCTGTTGTCCCATAGCACATAACAAATTAACCTCATCAATATCAAGACTCCCACCATGCCTTCTGCACTCTGGCTGCTACTACATCATCGGGGTTCACACTGGCCTCCTGTGAACCGACCTCCCACTAGGATGCAAAGGACAGTTATGAATTTTATAGTATACTCTTGTCCCTTTCTAAATGGCTTCTTCTTTCTCGAATGTGCTGCTCAGATAAGACTAATCAAAGCAGGCCTCCTCAGGCTAATTAAAAAGGTTGTTCCCCATACTGTTTGGCAAGAGATCCAGGGAGCATCACAAGTGACTAATTTGGTTGCACAACGCTCCCCGCAAGGTGCTGCTACACAGAATGATCACACCGATCGGTTGTGACTTCTGCTTGACTTCCAGTTGAAAGCCAAGTAATTATTTGCTGTTAATAAAGAAACAAGCTTTCACTCTAAGAAAGTACTGGCAAAAAGAAGTATGTGTCTCCATACTCCCGGTAACAGAAAGGCCCTGGGTCTGGGCAGCGAGGATCACAGCACAGACACAGCTCAGAGGAAAGGGGCTTGCTGCTGTTCTACTCTTTGGAGTGAGGAAGATGGCATTGATCAGGATTCACAACTTGCTGAACAGCTGTTCACAGCCGATGACGGGAACAGAGATGCTGGTTTCTGTCAATACAGAACCATCCTGTGGGCTTTTACAGTGTTCATCTGCCAGTTTGCTGTGCCTCTGTCTTCACTTCAGTACTAAATGGAAATGAGGTGTTTTTCAGACATGTCCAGAGCACTCTTATCCAGAAAGGATTTTACAGCCATTTTTACTGCGAGAAAGCTGTTGAGAGCTGCTCAGGAAGGAAAGGAATTCACGGATCAGTTCTTCCTGTACAACCTCAGATGTGTCAGAGCACTGAAATAAATGATGCTATCTCAGGCACATCGTGTTGTTTTATTTTGGTAGTTCCCAGCAGTTTGGTGAAATGGGAAATGCAAACCACCATGAGATACTCTGTAAAATTACTTATAACCAGTAGCACACATGGATTTTTGCCCAGTGACGAGGGTATTTATCATCTCAGGTGCTTGGTAGACACGCTTATCATATTGCCGTCCCCAGAGGTATCTGCAATAGCCAAACAGTTCCATTCAAAGAGGAGCTGACCTGGAAGTTGGTAATGTGGCTTTGTAAATGTGACAGAGCACTCAGAAGTCACATTGTACAGGTCATAGTGACAGACGTATCAGTGGGCACCGGTGCGGCGCTTAGCTTTGGTTGATCCCCTTGCTTTCATGCTCTGAAATCTCTCCTGAGTGCAGCAGACTTGCTGCTAAACCAGAAACTCCACAATCTGATGCTCGCTAGCAAATATCCACATCAGACAGGCAGCAGAATTGTGCAGTCTTCTCACCCAAAAGCACAGAAACAGGAGTAAAAAATGAAGGAAAATCACATTACTAAATAAGTACCCACAGCACAGATATTCACTGGGTAAGATGGTGCGATCTTAAAGCATATTTTAGAGCACTGCCCTAATTGCTAACATTTTCTGCTGCAACTGCTGTAATACATCTGGCAAAACACTCTTTTTGGGTAAATAAGCTTAGCTCCACTGAGTACAATTAATGGTGGCAATTTATTCCAACAAAGTTTTGGCTCATCCAGCTTATACGTGGTTGAGCTCAAAGTTACACATGATCTACTTTGCAAAGGGTTTGTTGCATTCTGAGCAACCACACTGAGGGAAAACTCTAGGAACAGGCCTCAGAACTGGGTTTTATCTTTATGCTTTTAACAGGAATGCAGAGTCAGATATAGCTTGTCATAAGAGTCCTCCTTTTCTTGTCCTCATCTGAACTGAGACTGTTCCTGGCAGATGAATAAGGTGCGCATCTCCTCCTGCAGCTACTATTATTGCCCAGCTATGGCCAATACTGCAGAGTCCTGTGGCCAAAGGACGACTGTCCATCTCTGTTAGAGGGCAGTGCCCAAACTTTGCTCTCTAGCTTAAGAAAAAGAGCGCAGTTCCCGCTAAACTGTTTTTACTTATTTTTCTCTTTAATGTATTATAACAGCTGCAATAAGCTCATTTCGCTTTCTTCAGTCTTAGTAATTTGACATGAAGGTTCGGAGCCTTTCAGATGGGACCATGAGATCAACCAGTCTGAACCTGTCCCCAGCAAAGGTCACCACATTCTGCAGCGCTACATGTGCACTTGTCTCAGCATGATCTCTAAACCGCCCCAGATTAGCATCTGCCTAAAACTGTTGGACACCGAGAGGCAGGGGATTCATCTCTCAGGGCGATTCATTTATCAGTCTGTATTTCCATTCACTTGACTTCAGAAATAACCCTCAGCGACCTATAATGGGCCTTCAGCAACTGTATTCAACAGAAGCAAATTCCTTCAAAAGAAGCGTGAAAACTGGGGACATTATAACAAAATAGAACAAGCTTTGCATTCTCGGTAAAGGACTGAGGAAGAGGTCTAACGCTCCTAAGCAAAATTCCCTCTTTCTCTGTTTACAATCCATCTCTCATCCATTTACATCTACATAGGGATTCACCTATCATGCACTAGACAAGGTCAAGACGACACCTACTGTATCTTACAGCTGGCTCCACATCCTAAGTTGTACACAAGGCAAGGTCTGAAGCATTCCCTTCCCCTGGTCACAACTGCCCCCAAGAAGATCAGAGTTCATCTTCTACGAGGAAAGGAGCATCATTTTGTGGCTATGTATCTGCAGCAGGCCTTATTTATAATACCACTTTCCCTACCATAAGTGCCATAGCGTAACTAACCTGGAATCATCTTAGAAGTGATTATTGGGCATAGCTGCTTTTTTTTTAATGGCAATTAATGCCAGGCTGCACTGTTGGATACTGAAACTCATCTATTTTTATTCTGAGTGTAGGAAGTACATCCAGATAAAGCTATTTGCCTACAGTACACGCTACAGAAATGATCATCAGAAAGGAACTGATGCATACCTAGACACATATGCACATATAATATACAGGGCCCAATTTAGATGCTCTTAAGTCTTAGCCATAGGTGGGAGTGCATTCATGCTGAAAGCGTGGTATTACTGTGGGAACATATTGAAGATACAGATGCTGCCTTAGGCAGCCTTTCTTCCCACACAAATTCTTCTTTGCCAACACTTGTATCCATCTGCATGGATGGAAGGTGCCGAGATAGATAGAGTAATGCAGGCTCACACATGCTTCTTGTGTCTGCTCCAAGCCTACCCTGCGACACTACTCTCCCTAGTCTTTGCCATGGAAGCGGCAAGGTTTGTTTTCTCAGGTTAGCTACTTGCTGGGGTTTTGGAGGATTGCAAAATGAAATTCAAAATCCAAACCTGAGCTTGCTGCAGCTCTTCTCTACCCGTCTGCAAATGCATTAAGTGGTGAGATGTTAATAACAAGACTGGCAGAGGACGTTTCAAACTGCATATGGAAGAATGCAGGTCTTGAGCTTGACAGCGTAATGATGTGCTTGAACTGTGGTGCTCTGTTTAGACAGAGCCTGAATGAATGCCAGCTTCCTTCCCTGACAGCTAGCAAGACAACAAAGCATTGCCACAAACCAAAACATTGCCAACTCCCTGCTATGATTTGTCAAACGCTTCAAATGCCCAGAAAAATAAAAGGTGCATGGGTATTTGTGTTCTCTAGGTATGACCTCCAATCTGCCACATTGGAAGATGCTATCCCTGGACCGTGGATTGTATCTAACAGCACAAAGTTACTTCCTAGGAAGATGGGCGCACAACCTCTCCTCCCACCCCATCCCAATCCTGTTTCTGCCATCTAAACTGAACACATGAGAATGAGAGAACCCTCCCAGACATCATCTTGCTCTTTAAGCACAAGACAGGTATGGTATGCTGCCACATGGTCTGATCACCATGTGAGAAAGATACTTCCACACTGCAAAGACTTGTAGTTTAGCTAAGACGAATTATTAAGTGCAACATTGCATAAATGGAGCCCACCAAATGTTCAAGCACCCCGAAGACTGAATTCTGTGGAATCCTGCTAGTTCTGATCGTAAGCATCATGACAAATGCTCAAGAGAATAGGTTTCAGTTTCTGAAATATGGAAACTACAGAATACCAGCTATCAAAAATGCATGTATTTGGGCAAACAGGAGAGGAGAGCCCTTGAATCGCTATTTTTGCCCACACTCACTGTGATCCTCTCTTGCCACCCATCAGTCACTAGAGTACAGCTTTGCCTCCTATGACTCACCTCTCAAGGCCAACTACTAGCCTTTCAAATGGCCAGCTTCCCAAATTGCTGTGAAGGATAAGAATACCTTATGGAGGGAAGATGAGATGCAAAGAAATCTTCCTTATTTATCTTCTTGCTTACTAGGAATTCGTGCTTACTAAGCTTGTCCTGCTTTCAGCTTCACTAGGGAAGATCCCTACTGTCACACTCCAGAAACCAACTAAGCATCACTACGTTTTTTGCTAATCCTGAAAGTATTTTGTGGATCGAGCTTACAATTGACATGGATGGCATTCAATGGTTTCTGTTGCGCTCCCAGTTCTAGGATCCCTGGGAATCGTCTGACTCCAGAGAGGAGTCAAACCGGAACAGAAAGCACATGCTGGTGCTGTACCTGATAGCAATGTCTCCTTCTCAGTGACTAGGGTACAAATGGCTTGAAAACTTATATCCTTCTTCACAAACACTGAATCTCTTATTCAAAACCCTTTATATAGCCTGACAGGCAATCTAGTGCTCCTGCCGCCTATCTCTTCTGGCGTATGAAGCAGATTAGCAAACACTCCTTATCTGCCAACTGGAGGAGCTCTGCCCTGCGGTCTCTAAGCCACGCTTCCTGGCTTTGTGCAGTTCCCCATGACTGCAGAGCCTGCACTCAAACATACAAACACATTCATAAGCTGCTAACTTACAAAACCAGGCCAGCAGAACTTTGGAGGACCTAAACCTTTGTTGCTAAAAGCATCATCATTACAATTCACCCTACTACGACCTGAATTATAACCAAGATCGACCTGCTGGGAAATGGAGTATTTTGCACACAGGTTACTCGAGATGCTGAGCCACCTCACCTGGCACCGAACACAGACTTAATACATCATTGGTAAAGGACCTGCTTCCTTTTTCTTCTCCCAGAGAGCTCTGCCAATACCTCACATGAGAGCAGAGGACAATGCTCCTCCTGGATCCAGCTGGCCTGAAGCGCTGTCACTGACTGAACACACAACCTGGAAGGAACAAGCACCTCAAATCCTTAATGAACAAAAGGGCAAATTTCACAGTCGAATTCACCCAGACATCCTGGTTTCAGTGAGACTATCCAGATGATTAAAGGCGTTTATTGGGATGGACGGGTGCCCAAATGCTTTTGGCATTCTGCAAGGGGAACTGGGAGGATAAAAATGAAAACAGGAGAAAGTAACATTTCAGCTAGATACTAGAAAAATCATTTCAGGCTGTGGAGTCACCTTCCAAGACAAATGGAAGAAATAGCCTAGGCTATTTAAGTCATCTGGACAAATCACACGACACGTTCCAAGCTCACCGAGGACCCAAGGAGTCTTTTGTCATCCACAGTGCACATGATTCTATCCTGATTACAGATGTAAAACATATTAAGCTTAAGTAAAAATGTAATTCATTATATTCCACTTTGGGTGCATCACTTATTTAATGGAATGTCTCCTAGGAAAGCAATTTAGTGGTGCAGCCAATAACACTGTCTGCTGTTTAACTGGGACAGAATTAGCATAAATTCAACTTAATAGGGACACATTTAGCTAAGACCAAGTAATTAGGCTACCTCACAGTGAAATTCTGCAGTCCTGAAGTTTATAACCACGAAATGGGACCATAAGAAAAGTGCATACATGAAATACCTGACCAACAGAATGGGTGGTTTGAAGGACAGTGCTGCATTTCATCATATTCTGTTGCTGTTTGAGGTCCTCTAAAATCTTCTTTCTAATGGCCTCTTCACTTAGTAGGTATGGGTGCTTATCAGAACCTCCCAAGTGCTTGTAAGTACTGTTTCACTACCATATGGAAACCCACAGCTTGTTATCTGTTTGGACTGGAAAAGAGGTAGTGGATGGCTACTGCATTTCAGCGATCTCCCAGAAGCATTCAGATTCTGATACAACTGCTTCAAGTAATCCTTGTTAAATTACAGAAAATGACCGTATCTCATTTGCAGATACACCTGCTCCCCAGCAAGATGAAAGAGCCTCCCAAAAATGAATCTGCCAGCCTGGAGATCTGCACAAACACTACTGTTTTCGGTAGGTAAAAGAAGAGGTCGAGGCTTTGTGAAAAGGTACAAGGAATCTGTTAAGAAAAGATGTTCTAGAACCCACAGAAGCATATCACTGCAAGAATGGTTTGGGCAGTAATCATCACAACATAAATAGCACAGAAGAGCTTCAAAACGAGTTCTCACCTCATCAAGTCACCTTACAGAGCAAACCAAACGCCAGGGGTTTGTGTACTCTGCTACCTGTATCCTTTGCCAGCCTTTGATGGAAAAGTTCAACATGCTCTAAGTAATTATAGTTGAATTTTCTTCTGATCTTAGATGTGGACAGCTAATTCTCTGCGGCTTGGCAGTGACAGGTTCCCTACAGTTAACTCTTCATTGCCAACATGTCAGCTGCTAATCTGATTTGTGTGCGTCCTTTTCTTCCTCAAGAATACGACAGCCAGCAGGGTACTCTATGAATGACTACAGAAGACAGCAACCTTATGAATTTACTATTGAATAAAACTGTATTTGTTCTCCAGAGTAATCACAGGAGCTGTAGTAACAGTGCTCCAGAGATGGTCTTACTGATGATAATGTCAGGTGAGTCTGGAGACGAGGTGAGCTAAAGACAGCAGAAACTCATGTTGCCAAGAGGATGTATCACCCATGCATATAATACACAAGTCACCTTTTCTCCTGAGGAATCCAGGAGAAACTGTTAAAAGGGCTTTATAGGACTCACAAGCGTTTATAGGACTCACATAACCTGCCTGGGACTTCCATGGGAGCGCTGGGAGCACCTGTAGGACCAGTGCCACATCTGCCAGGTCTGTACAGATGTTGTGACCTGGACACCAAAGTTTAGGATTAGCTCCTCAATGACTTCAACAGTACTCCAGGAGTCTGGAAAAGAGGCACATCCTCTGCCATAAAAGTGGCTTCCACAGAGGCCTACCAGCCCTTTGAAAACCCAGAAGCAAAGCAGAGCGAGGCGGCACGGTACAGCACTACAGGTATCCTCATCTTATCAAAGTGTAACACAAAAACTCCCACCACAGTACTTCAAAAGCACCCCCTCGCTCTAGGGGATTGAAATTTCATCATCTGTCTTGGTTATCCATAGCCTAATGGCTGGCTACCACGTTGCTGAAGGAGAGGAGGTATAATGAGTAGGTTAAATATACAGAGGAAGGTATACATAACAATAGAGGGATAATAATAGAGGTTAAATGTTAGAGGAAGGTATACAGATATAAAGGGGAACTGTAGCAGCAACTAAATACTCTCTCCATACAGGACGAGAATTTGGCGTATCAGTGTATACCATTCAAATGCTCAGAGTAGGAACCAGAAACATTTAACTGAATCAGTGCAAACCCACAGCAACTAAACAATTAATTTGGCTCCAGTGTGTACAGGCTCCATCCTAACCCAGTTTTCACTAGTCCTAATGAGCTTTGGTTAAGTACTGAGCTCCATATTCACCCATTTCCATGCATGAGAATTATAGCTCAAGCACACAGAAAGGGGTCACAGGCAACAGATGTCAAGCGCCAAAGACCCTGCTCCCCAGGCTATTTTAAGAATATATATACACGTATATGTGCATATATACATACACATTAAAACTATGACTCAGTTTACCAGAGGTGCAGAGCAGCGCACTGGCCACCTTTAAGGTCACCTTACCTCCATCAGACTGTTTGAATTCAAACGCCTGCATTCACATTAAAAAGCCTACATTCAGTTAAGTGTATAAACCTAGGAAACACTGAATTTCGCTTTACCGTTCTGAACCACCCTCCAAGTCTACCTTTGTACCATTTAGCTTCTGTCAGGTTTCTGTCTGCTGAGTTTCTATTACCACTTCAGCATTTCACATTTCATTAATTATTTTCCAATGCAAAGCGATCCATCTTTACTAGTAAACCTGTATAAATACTCCACCAGCTCATGATACTTGAGATTATGTGGTTTAGGACGTAAGTTTTGGTAAGCATTTAATTCCTTCAAATCTGGTTAAGCTGCAATGAAAGACTATGGCTGAAAAACCAGGATTTTAGTCAGGTGTGACTAAAACCATCCTGAAAACAACTGTAATAATGAAATAATTTTACACTTACTTTGTAAGGAGGAAGAAAGCAAAGTGTGTGTGTGCATGTCCGCACGTGTGGTCGTGTCTGCGTGAAAAGAAGGATCTTTAACACCCCTGCCATGAGAACGCTGAACACATTATTTACTCATCCCTCAAAAAACCTGCATATCCTGGTAAACAGGAACTTAGTCACTCCAAGAGGAACATGAGGAACCACACTGTGAGGTGCATTTCAGGTACAACAAATTGTTTTCAACTGCGTCTATTATAAACCTGTTTTCCATTCTAGCACTTGGGCAAAAGTAACTTAAATGGGTGAAGCAGAACCAGAAATAGTACTTGGAATTATTATTTGAAATCAAATAATTAAACCAGCTTGCTAGGTTAAATTTATATAAATGTATAAATTGTAAATGCAGTTTATCTATTATTCTGCTGTTTAAACTTCGAATGAAACCACAGACCTGTATTTTTTGTCTTTCAAGAATGCCAAAGAGTCATCTCCTCCCCGGCCTCTCTTGGGCTTCAAGCAATTACAGAGAGCACAGAAATAAGGTATGTCCCTGTGAAAATCCCACCCCCTTTGCCTTGAGATTCCAAGGATGCCAAGTTCTATCGAGAAAATTAACAGAGAATAAGGTTTTCCCTATTTCCAATTAATTCTCCAAAAAGCGGTATTCAAACAAACAGGGGTGGTGGGGGGGTAGGACCACCTCTGCCATCCAGCAGTGTGATGTCTGCTGACCCCAGCAGGAAGAAACAAACATCAAAGCTGGGCACTGCTCACCCTGCTTCTCAAAGGAAGCTCAGCTCCTGGTGTAAAGCTTCACACATCTGAAATCCTGGTCCTGGTAATTAAAGCCCTCTAGAAGCCAGCACCCAGCTTCTGAAAGACCTGCCCCCATGCCTCAGAAAGAGTGCGATCAAGAGATAAAGTGAGTTCAGAGAGCACACCGCAGTCATCCATCCAGAGAGGCTATTGAATACACTGGGTTTCTACCAGGATGCCCTAGAGGTTCATGTATTAGCAACTCAATGCCCTGACAAAAGCTGTGACAGAAACAAAGAGGAACCGAAAAGCTAAAAGTCTGCTCCCCATAACACCTCCATGCTGCAGCCCAGGGAAAAGTCTCTGTGACTGCTCTATGGGTACATAAGTTACTGTTCAAGGAGATCTGCAAACATTACACTGAGAACTGGAAGGAAAGAGCCTGCTGCGCATTTTCCCATGAACAAAGGGACAAACACTTTCTGGCATCTGGGTGCTAACTTAACATTGATTTCCTGGTATGCTAAAACTCCTATAGCCACCTCTGACCTGAACAGCCTTTCCCGAGCTCCACATTGCCACCCAAATATGTATTTGCACTGCTTCTCCTAATGCTTTCAGTCTTTAACCGAAGCCTTTCAATGCACTTCCCTTTAGTAGAATAAAAGCCTCCCTGAAAGCCTTCAAGTAACACACAAAACCTCAGGATTAAAAGTAAGGACTGCTGCTCTGCTGAACGCACCTATGAAATCCACGACTCGCAAATTCAAACCAACCTAAACTGTAGCAGGTAACAAATGCATGCCAAGCTGTGTGCAACACTCACTGCATCGTTCAGATGGTGCCCTCACACTACAGAATACAGCCCTCTGGGCTTCACCCAGAAACCACGATGAGATTGAACATTCAAAGGAAAGCTAGGTTTGGCTTTGCCAGCTGATGAAGCTGTTGGAAAAGCGACCTCTTAGCTCCATTTCCCAGGGGTGTGAACATCTTTTTTTCCATGCTGTTGCTATATCTACCAATTCGGAGCCAGTCATACACAGTGGGTGTTCCCGGACATACTAAAACCTCCGAGCTGGTTGGACAGCCATATGGAAACAGATTGCTGAAGGACAAACGGATGTTGCTATTTCCTCCTCTAGAAAGGCTCCTTCTTTAAATCTTTGGTTTTTAGAATTATGTATCCCTACTGACATCAGACTTCCAAAGAAATAACGGGATTAAAGTATCAGACCGGCTTTAGAAATCACAGAATCACACAATGGGTTGTGCTGAAGGGACCTTAAAGCTCCTCCAGCTCCAACCCCTGCCACGGGCAGGGACCCCTTCCACTGGAGCAGCTTGCTCCAAGTCCCTGTGTCCAACCTGGCCTTGAGCACTGCCAGGGATGGGGCAGCCACAGCTTCTCTGGGCACCCTGTGCCAGCGCCTCAGCACCCTCACAGCAAAGAGCTTCTGCCTAAGAGCTCATCTCAGTCTCCCCTCTGGCAGGTTAAAGCCATTCCCCTTGGCCTGTCCCTACAGGCCCTTGTCCAAAGCCCCTCTCCAGGTTTCTTGTATCTTCAATACAGTATCTTCAATGGTTTCTTTCTTCCTTCTTCTATTGTGCCTAGACCGACTGTGTAACAAGCTAAACTACTTTAAAATAGTTCAAGTCATTCTTTTATTTTAGTTTAGATAAGTTTTCTCAAAAATCTTATCTTGGCAGTAATATTCAATGGGGAAAATGTGTCGTTTTGACAGTAATACAGCAAACTATGTCACTGAACCCTACAGGCTTGTATTCTCCTGTTGAACTGTAAAGACCATTAGTATTAATAGAGGCTATGCACCTGCACATCCCTCAGCACATCAATACAGCACTACTAAGAGGGAAAGAACAGCCACCATGAGGGAGTGCTGTGCCTATGTTTTTCCATGCATTCCTTGGAGGACAGTGTCTTCAGAACACTCACAGGCTGGAGACTCACCCCTAGAGACTTATCTGAACTCTCTGGAGCATTCAGAGACAGTCAGCCTGAGAGGAGGATCTGTTAACTCAGCTCAAATTTGACAAAAGCACCTCCTGAAACAGATGCAGACTGCAGGATGAAACTTGTAGTTGCATAATCTTGTCCATGAGCATCTATTACACAAGAAACCCAAAAGACTTAAAAGCAGACTTTAGATAAGCCCTTTATCTACTTTCCAAATAACTTTATGTATCGGACACTGTGCCTAAATCTTTTCTTTAATGTGTTTTTTCTTTTGGATATTATTAGGATCCAACTCAAGATTCGCATCTCTGTATTTCCTTTATGTTTAAATGCTAAATGAGGTCAACCCACACCGATGTTGCTGCCATTAACTACCCAGATATAGGGCAAGAGCACACTACACATCAGAAATGTAGGTCAGAGACTGATCTCCGCACATGCTTACCAACTAAACCGTAATGATGTTCCATTTACATAGCTTCATCTTCTTTCAATAAAGCAAATAAGGGACAAGAGTCAGCCTGGGATTTACATCTGCACAACTAAAGAACTTATTACGCAGCATTCTGGAAGCATGGTGTACTTTGGTGAAGGAATTAAACGTTAAATAAGGGGACAAAATGGGTGTTGTTGATGTTGGAGTGAAGAAAGGGATGCGATTTCTCCTTCCTGATCATCTGTAGGAGACTGCACTTTTCAAAACAATCTGGTGATGAAGAAATGTGAAGCCCAACAGAGCTCTGTGGAAATAATAAACACATAGTAAATATCTGCATATTGAAAAGCACGTACGAAAAATGGTTCTATAATTAAATTTTACAGAGGCAGCGGAACTGTATGCTGCTTTATCCTCTTATCCTCGTTTGCGACTGAGCAAGTGGGTACTGAATGTAAAAATAGGCATTTTTCAGCTCCAACCAGGCGAAAGCTCATCCCAGTTCTGCTATTACAGTGCCCATGGCAACATATTTACCAATACACAGGCAGATCAGTGATTGAGCCAGGAAAACATTCGCTTACTGTATTGTGTGGCATGTTTTGACAGGCAGGGAAACTCACTGTCCCAAGGAAATACTACCGAGGATGCACAGGTCTGTTACTAACGTATATACATGTACGCTACCGCACGCACTGTGCAATTTAAGTGTTCATTCATGCAATATTGTAATGGCAACGGATAATATTTGTGGGGTTTTTTTGATTGGCAATTTAAACATTCCCTTTAATTGTGAGAGTTTAACCTGAAAGAAATCACAATAAAAAATATGCACTTTTCCCTCCTTCCGTTACTCTGATCTCACAGACTCGGAGAACTTTAGTGACTTAGAAAAGGAGCAATGACAACCTAAAATCCGGTAACTGCTCTGCACTAGCACAGGCAAATACGTTGTGCACAGGCTTTTAAGGTTCTTCAGGTAACTAAATCCAGCGTGGAAGACCACGTTCTACCATTAAAATTTATTTCATGTTCTTGTGTAACCTTCCCGAGGCTCCTATCGACCTTACTATTGTCATTCCAAACGACTTCAGATGCAGCTATTAGGGTAACACTGCACCCAACACCGCTGGCTCTGTACTGCTGACCAACATCTGCCAGAAAACACAAACACATCCCTTAAAAAGTGAAAAGCCTCCGAGAACTCTGCCATTACCACGAAAATCCTGAGACAGGCAGGTGGCTGGCCCTGCAGACAGTCCTCAGCACCAGCCATGCTTATGAGAATTAACACCAGCTCAGGTTTTGACTGGCTGCTGGCAATACTTTGACGTGGCTTGCTTTGAACACATAACTCTCCCCTCTCTTCCCCCCCCAAAAGGTCAGGTTGAAGACAAAAGACTGCAATAACAGCACAATGGAAATGTCATGAACTGTACTTCAAACGAGGGAGCGAGGCAACGGCAGCTAAAAGCCACTAACATACAAGGTCACTGGTACAAGGCAGTGACAACGGACATCCCATCACGTTATACTCTTACAGGATGCCCTTTTTCCCCCTCCTCCTCTGAGCAGACACAAATTGCTGCCTTATTCCTGTGTTGATTCTGTGACACGAGAAATGAGGTTTCAAAATAGAGTCCATTCTTCAATTTCAGAGACAGCTTGGGATTAAGTATTTCTTTTAAACCAACACATTTATGTACCAGGTGAGAGAAACCCAACAAAACACTTGTGATGTATTCAGCATTGAAACCTTCTACACGTCACATTCAGATCAGTTTATGGTTTCATAGCCCATCACAGGTATCTAGCTGTGGAAGACGAAGAACTAAAAGCTCTGGAGAAGCTGATGGGGATGGTAGCAGGACACTGGAACATCTTAGCATCAGCATGAGTTCTGTGGGGCTCAGTTACAACCACAACGGGCAACAGCACATACATACACACAAAGCAGCTTCTTGACCTGTCCTTCTGTATTTGTGAATTGCCTGACCTACAACTCTCTGAAGCCAAGATTCTTTCTGCCTGTTGTTCCAGCAGATCAAGGCAGAGTTTTACTATGGGAAAAGGACAGCTTAGGATGGAACAACACAACTTGGTCACAAGATATACACGAGGTTGCTTATTCAATGCGTCAAAAAATGCTCTTAAAAAATGAAGAGATATGCACCCTTTCAAACACTGTTCAGCATCTAGCTCCTTCAGCCCAGTAACACCTTGTACCTCAGACAGAAGTCTCCCCTTGACAACTTCTAATGCCCTGCTCCTTATGAACTATCTAGGTTGTATAGTGATTACTTTGAGTCATATTGAACGTAACGACAATTATTACAAAAAGAATCTAAGGTATTTTCACAGCCCTCTTTTTTCGTGTTCTTGTCCCATAAAAGACTCTTGGCTCGATCTTGGGTAAAATAATTTCTCATTTGCTGAACTCTCATTTTTGCCAAAATCGAGACAGAATCATGTCAAGTTTGAATTTTCTGTAAGCACATAACTCTGGAGTTAGACTTTCCTTTGACTGAATTTTCTTTTCCTATAATCATTTAAAACTCAGGCAGAAATAATAGGATTATTTCTGGAGCTCCTCCAGCTCCAACCCCTGCCACAGGCAGGGACCCCTTCCACTAGAGCAGCTTGCTCCAAGCCCCTGTGTCCAACCTGCCCTTGAACACTGCCAGGGATGGGGCAGCCACAGCTTCTCTGGGCACCCTGTGCCAGCGCCTCAGCACCCTCACAGATGACAAATGAATGGATCCAGGCCACCACCCAGGCAAGCACTTAAAGGTGCTGTTAACTGCAAGCACCAGGAGGACCTGATGGCCAGATCTGCGACAGGGTTCAAGCAGGTTCAGGAGAGCTCCAATGCAGCTCACGCCACCCAAACTGCACAAAATGAACACACAAATTAACCCACCCCCAACAACATAACCAGCTACTTCATCTGCTCCAGATCTCTACTTCTTCGTTTCTGCCCATTTTAGCTATGCAAGCTATCTGCAAATAAAAACCCAAACAAATCAAACACAGAAGCCCAAAGTCACCACACAAGGCAAATCGACAGCCAAAAGCTGAGCCCAGTAATTCTGGGCAAAACCCCTGATGCAGATGTAGCTACAGTGACACAAGAACTTCCATTGTCTGGGTTGACTGGGTAATGACACAGAAACTACGGAGAAAACCAGCACAAAAATGCCTTCAAATGGCATACGCTGTGTCTGCCCCAGTTCTGCTACTGAGGAGTCCTTGGAGCAGACCTGCACCACAGGCACACGTTTTTACAGAGCTGAGATTATAAAGCCTATCTAAGACATGCGTTACAAAAGGCACAGATATGCTTTACACAGTGATTCCAGGCATTACGCCTGTAAATCAGCATTTTTGGTAATGACATGGTGGTTGCACTCCATGGTCTGAAAATCCTAATCCTGAGGTTTAGACTGCCCTCAAATGGGCCACTCAAGCCAGAACCCTCATCACGACACTCTGAAGCGTTTGCCTGTTTGGCTGGCATTTGCCTCTACGTCACCTCCAGCTGCTAGGGATTTTTGGCAGAACCTCCATCCGCACGCAAGGCCTCCCAAAAGAGAGCATCAGGTTTGCCTCCACTCTACCTCTGCCCGTTACTGGATGTGCAAACACGTTATTGTTCCCTCATAAACTTTCCTTGCCCTTCAAGCCCGCCCATGGTCTCCTGCACCTCTATAAAGCTCTGCTGTGTTAAACTACCTGAGACTGAGCAAGAGAGACGGGCTCTTGCTGGCTTCTGGTGTATGCACACATACACGCTGTGCTCTGTAGCTGCTCTCGCACTTGTTCATTTATTGTTCATTGTTTTGGCAGGTTTTTCTTTCAAGTTCTTTCTTTTGGACCCTTAATGTTCATCTTGGCTTGCTAAAAGGGAACCGGGGAACAAGGCCCGGAGCTCTCAGCAGGAGCAGAAGCAGAAGCAACCCTCAGAAGGAGAACAGTAAAGCTGACAGCTGTGCTTTCCTGCACTGAGCACAGTGGGTACATCCATACCCCAGCAGCCCTGCTGCCATCTGCGGAGCTCCTGGAGCAGACAGGTTATTTATAGGAACGTGTTTGCACAAAGCCAGTATTTACCTGTCGGCACTGTCAAAACCTGCGCTCTGTCTTTGCTGTTACCCTGCTGCTTTTCTTGTCAACAGGGGGATCTTCCAACAGGAAATACTGTAACGCATCCCCCAGCCCCTTAAACGTTCCCTTCCTGCAGGGGCTGGTTACTTAACTGCTGCAGCAGGAATACATCTGGTTTCCATGGGGCCTTGGGGATCCTCCAGAACGCTAATGGGATGTCGAACCTAAAGAGCCCATTTCTCTTCCTTGTTCCCGCAGCAGCAGCATGGCGTCTCCCTGCCAATACCAAGCTGAGACTTACTGTTACCAAAAGCCCAGGCATCCCCACCCCCAAAACAACCAGAATATTTCCTGTTGGAGGTGGCCCTGCTGTTACTGCTGTAACCATAACCACCGTTTTCCAGCAGGGCAGAGGCTTTAACAAGATGTTTCAGCGCGCTTGCCTTTGAAAGTGAACCTGAATTCTACAGCAGAGTCCCAGGAATGAAACGCACAGGCCATCTCAAGCCTGGCTCCTGGCAGACTGCCGCTGGCATCACCAAACTACAGACATGCCTGGAAGAGAGGAGGAGGAGGAACTAAGCTCTGGTTCCTGCCCCAGTTTCCGCAGGCGAGTGGCTGGGTTACACTGCTAGGACAGTGCGAGGCAGGGTGACCAGGCAAAGGGCTGTCACCCCCCCAGGCCTGATCTCAATGGTCAAGATCCTTCAAATAGGATCACACAATCACACAATGGGTTGTGCTGAAGGGACCTTAAAGCTCCTCCAGCTCCAACCCCTGCCACGGGCAGGGACCCCTTCCACTGGAGCAGCTTGCTCCAAGCCCCTGTGTCCAACCTGGCCTTGAACACTGCCAGGGATGGGGCAGCCACAGCTTCTCTGGGCACCCTGTGCCAGCGCCTCAGCACCCTCACAGGGAAGAGCTTCTGCCTAATGTCTAATCTGAATAGTTCTTACACAACCCGAGATAAAATCCTATTGAAAACAGTGACCAAAGACAGCATCATCAATCTGTACCTTTCCTTTTCAGCCAGTGCAAGAGCATAACAGCTACCGTAAATCACTGAGAGGTTCAGGGCTCGAAACCAGCCCTGGAGAGCATCGTGGGTTCAACTCCAAGCACTCAGCTCCCAGTAGGTCAGCACTCTGCCACACCACCAGCCAGCTCACAGGACAGGGCTGGAGGAAGCAGGGCTTAAAGCAGGAACAGAGTAAGTGTTTTTCAATAAGCAGGCTAAAGAACAAGGATTATGCTAGCAGACGAGGAATGTATTCTGTGATCAGCACAGCAAATACCAGTGGAATTAGGACATCACTTAAATACATGCCGGGCTGGGAGCTATGTAAATGGTGATGAGAACAGGTGAATAAAGACCCTGAAGAGCAGCAGAAAGTCTTTTAGATTTGCTTTTGTTTGGTTTCATATTAATTACCAACCTTACGAATTAACCAGCTTCCCAGCCCTGAGCTAAGCCAGAGACTGGAACAGGGCAATCTCACTTCCTCCACCGAGACGCACAGAAGGAATCCTCTCCATGCAATGCGGGTTCAGATGGCTCTGTGAGTATTGTTTAAAGAGCGTGTCAAAGCCACAACAAAGTAATTCCTCCTCTTAGATAAGGTCTGTGAACTGCCCCCAGGAGAAGTATTAAGAGAGCCTGCAGGAAAATGCTTATTAGACAAACGGAGCCACAGATGTGACTTTCATCTGGTGTGCAAAGCAGGGACGTCACATACATGGCAGAGATACCAGCTATGAAAAGTGACATTTTTAACATCCCTTGAAAACAAAAGGCTCCCAGATCTCCCGTCCCTACAGGCCCTTGCCCAAAGCCCCTCTCCAGGTTTCCTGCAGCCCCTTTAGGCCCTGGAGCTGCTCTCAGGTCTCCCCTTCAGGAGCCTTCTCTTCTCCAGGCTGACCCAGCCCAGCTCTCTCAGCCTGTCATTATTAACCAAGTTTCCTACCTGCAATATCCATTTGGCTATTGTGCTTTGCCAGATGTGGTCTAGCTACCACCAAGTTATTGCTCTGTGTCAATCAGATAAACCAGAAAGAACTATTATCCTACCAGAAAGCAATCAGTGCCCCTATCCCAAGCCTCTGCTGATGAAGCCATGCCTTGTTTGTTCAGCTTTGACAAGAGGCCACAGCAATAAGAAAACTCCTTAAAAAGAAGAGAAACCTCATGGAAATAGTAATGAGAAGATGTAAGCTGAGTTTAAGAACCACACTGGAGTTTGACATGTTCATGGATACCCAGAAATTCTGCTTAAGTACCAACGGCATGGTGCTACCGATTTCCAATACTCAAATAAAAGCTTGGCAAGCACCATAATTTGAACAGTACCTGAAGGTTCTTTTCTGACTTAGAACACCAAAACCCAAGTGTAAGGTGGCAATGCCTTGAATTTATGTGCTGTGTTAGTATTTAGGTTGCATAGATCTAATCACTGATTGCCACAGCACTGACGGCTGGCAACTGCTACATGAGAGAGCAGACAGGAGAAGTTAATGCAGAAGTTGGATACTTCTGCCTTCCTCTGCATTACCGAGGAACTTCATCTAAGAAACATGATTTTTAGTTATGAGGCTACTTCATTTAATACATGAAATCCTGAGATAGGCAGCCCCCTTTTATCAAGGGATGGCACATTATACAGGCCACTTGGTTCTCCCTGTAGACCTACATGGCTTCAAGGGCATTGGGATATGTGTCCTGAAGCATGTAACAAAACAGATGGAACAGAAGTTTAATGGTCTCCTCTGCTCTAATGTCTAGTACTGAGTTCCAGGGATGGGACCTGGATGACCCAAGTGATCCTTTTCAGTTCAATATACATTATTCTTTTCCTTTCTTGTGCCTGATTTAAAAGGGGAAAAAAGGCTGATTGCAGCCTTCAGCATACTTATGAGATTAGGGTAATGAAGAAGAGACCATTTTATAAGGCAGCTCACAGGCTCTTTCCTTCATATTTCAGAACGCAGCTGGTTTCAGCCTCCCAGCTGGCAAAAAGGGGACTCCTCACCCTAAGCAGCCTGCTTAATCTGGGGACTTCTCAATCAGACACAGCTGAAGCAGTGGCATGATTACAGGCCTCGGTCAAGTGTTGCAATGCAAAACGATTTATATTAACCACCATTCTCTAGGCTCAGTGCAAACCAAATCCAGCAATAGTCAAGTAACTCAACAAACACTTAGAGCAGCAGAGGCCCAGCACACAGCCTGGCCATCAGAAACATCCCCAGTATGTGTTAAGCATCTCCTGTAAATTCCCTTTCGGTGTTCACAGGCTGGTTTTGACCGTAAGAAAACTTAACTGTTCTCAGTACAGTGGTGCTCTCCATACCTCTGGAGAGCTCCACACTGTCAGAAGCCATCCATTGTTGTCCATGACAAAAACTCCCTGTCTCTGCTGCTACCGAACACTGAACTGAAATGCTTACGATAAGGCAGATGAGCCAAGACTCCTGATTTGTGAAGAAATAAATCAATATACACAGGCTATTTTAAATCCAGCTTAAACCCCAATTCATACAGAGTTAAAGAAAAGGGGCAGGGGAAGGGCAGATTTAGCTGGTGCCACCCAGCTTTCATGGCACTGAGCTAAAGCAGCCAAATACTTTCTTGCTCTGCTCTCAAGGACAGCTTCCCTCTCTCCCAATGCTATTTTGCTTTTGATGACTCACAGCAAAGCACCAGCCTCTGACCACCCTGTGGTACCTGCACATTGGAACAACAGAAAGAAGAATGTGGGAATAAGAGACAAGCGAGGTAAAAAAGAAAGAGGAAAGTTATCGTGGACAAAATTCCCAGAACAACAGGGCATCACTGGACCACTCTCCAATCCGTCTCTCACACCGGATAAAGCCAGACTCTGGACCCCAAACTGGTACTATTTGTGGACAGGAATGCATTTAAATGTTAAGAAAAAAGCATCTGGTTTGAAACCTTTTAAAAATCTAATAGACAGGAACTGGAACCAACGTTTCAGACTCTACCTGAGATCAAATTCTGGATGAGCAGATCGCTTAATGCCTTGCTTTCACCTCCAGCAAACGAGACTCTGCCTTTCTGGTCTAATGCAAGCAATACCAATGGCTCCAGAAACACAAGCAACAAAGTGGAGGAATCCAAACCATTCCCTCACATTGTAAAAGGTGCCCACATCGGCTCTATCACAACATGAGGCTTTTTGCTCACAAACATACCAGGGTCGTTAAGTCCCCCCCATTAGCAGGGTTTTCCATTATGTCTCTGCATAGGCATGGATTGGCTGAGAGAGGCCAGGCACTGGAACCTCCCTTATTCTACACAGAAGAGTACATAAGGCTGGGGAATGGAGAGGATGATTTTGATTAATCCAACATAAATAAAACTCCCTGAAAACACAGCGAACAACAGAGGTTCAGACTTGTGTAGGTAAAACCCAAGGGCTACAATGGTACCCAGGGGCAACTTCATTATCCTCAGCTGAGCTGCACATGGGACTAATGTAACCCCCAGAAAAGGGTCAAGAGAAACACAACGATCCATTAATAAGACCTATAAGGACGTTCATAGAGTTTAGTTCAAACTCCTCCTTTCAGCTGCTGTTTTTAGTGCAAGCAGGTACATACAGCAGTATCACCGTTTCTGTTCTGCTCCCTCTGCTGCTGTCAGAGCCCTTTCTTCTATTGTCTCAAATGAGTTTTAATTTAAATAATTCATATTCTCAAACCCCATAAGATCCGGTTAAGTACTCTGAGGCTTGTTCATCTGTCTACTTGAACAGTTTTCTTCAAGACGTATCTGTAAGCTGAAGAACAGTTTTATTTTTCTTTAATGAAGCAGCTCTCTGTGTTATAGCCAATTGTTTCAGTTGTGGGCTGCAAGCAGTGTTCCTATTCCAGAAAGGGAACACTGTCAGGTTCTAAATGTGGCTCTGTACCTTAGGTGTAAAACTGTGCAGTAGCCTGTTATTGTATCAGCTGCCACTATTAAGCTAGAAAAAGAAAAAAGGAGGTGGAGAGGCAAAGCATTAACAGCAGCATCATCCCAGGACTCAGCACTTTTTGTACTGAGGGACACATTTGGTAGCTTATTCTATTTCCAATCTTGCCTTCCTTGAAGATGATGGTTATTTGGCTAACACAGTGAAGATGGCACACTGTTCTTTGTTTTGATGAACTAAAGCATCCCAGTGTAAAACTGGAAGCACTGGAAAATGTAAATGATACAGAAATTACTCAAATACTTTTTCCTATCCCAGCACCTGTAGAAACAAGGCTCCTGTAACAGACACCTCACTGAAGGTGACCTACCTGCTGTCTCCAAAACAGTAAATATGGCCTGTTCTCTCTACTTCTCTCCTGCTTCTCTTGAGGGTCCCCTCATTCCTCCCTCCCCAAGAAGTTAACCTGCAAGCCTACCCATGACACAGCAGCTTTGGTTCACCTTTCCAGAGCTTTACAGACAAGTCCCTTTACTGATTTTCCTGGCTTTAAGGAAGTATCCTAAAGATCTCCAGAAGAGATGACCTTGCCACTCTACATGATGGAAGGCAGCAGCAGTTATTAATTTTGCCAATACAGAATTTATTACACCTCTCTAAGGGTAAACAGGAGCAAACCTGAGTGCCCAATGATGTGAGCGAAAAGCTACTGGATGGCATCTGTTAACACCCACAGCCTAATCCCCAATACTTGCATTGCTGAAACAGGACCACTGGTTTTGGTTAGAGTTAGAAGGGACCTTGAAGATGACCTAGAACACAGATGTCCAGAAATGCTTTACAGCATTATCTTGGTACTTCTGCTTCTAAATGCCTTTACCTTAGGAATGAATTCCTGAAATAAAAGTGACAGGGCTGTAGGCCCATATGATTTAGTATTTAAAAAGAGATCCGCCTAATTCTGAAGGTTCATTACCAGCAGTTGGGGGAGGAAGGGCTTGTTCAGCAATATGGCCAAGAACTGGCTCCTTCTCTTGTTCTTCCTAATAGCAATCCGGAACACGAAGGGTAGGACATCTGCCTGATATTTCAATGAACTCTTTGATGGTTACCATGAGGTATTCCCTCTTATTCCCTGTGGCATGGCAAGCCTTACTAAAGCAAAGCACTTAGGGAAACAGTGAACTGCAAAGTGAACAGCCTGCAGAGGAAAGCCCTTTTTCATAATGCTAACTTAAGTTTTGCCAAGGGTGGGACTCCTAAGCAGGGATATTTTCATCATGCAGTAAGGCCATCCTCAAAAGACCCAAAGGAAAGCATGACACCTAAGCATTACACTGAAACTAACTATTAGACAGGCCAAACTCATTTAAAATCAAATCCAACAACACTTAACTGGCTGCTAGGCTAAGCCACTTACTGTTTAAAGACCAGAAAGCCCAGTGTGGCTCTTGATGAGAGCAACACAACTGACAGCAGTGCATTTGGATTATCATGTTTAGAAATTGGTGGTTAAGGATCCTGAGTTACCACGGGATTAAGAGCAGAGCAGAGAATCTCAAGTGATGCACTGCTGCTGTCAAACACACACAGCTCCACCACCCTTTCTATCCAACCTGAAAATACTCACAGAATAGCAGGAATATGCTCTTTTTCTTCCTTTTTAAACTCATACCTTTTTATGGGTACAATATTTTCAAACCCAACTCCTCCTCAAGATTGATACCAGCAGGAAAATAACTTGAACGGTAGGTAGCATCTTCAGGCTGCTGCACAGCCTTGTTTCACTTCGACATTTGTCAGTATGGTACATGTATTAATTTAGCTATGGTTTTTTGAAGCTTTTAAGTCTGCCTAGAATCACAGGGAAAGTAAAAATAACCTGGCAATACAGAGATCTGTGTGTGCTGCAGGAATTTACATTTCCAGGGATGAGCCTGTGAACTGTACTAGTGAGAAGTCTTCCAGGACTACAGGGCAATCCGAGAGGTGAAGCATTACTTGATTATTTATAACAGAACAAGCCATTTTAATTCTTACATCAGCAATGCCAAGCATTTTGGTTATGACCTCCTATTACATCAGTTTGGATTTTCCAGTAATTCCTAACTGGAAGCATGTGTAGTAGTGTCATATTAGAACAACACTCCTGTCCCCAGGACCAAGGGTCTCGGCTTTCCTAAGAGACTTCATTCACTCTTTGAAGTAGCTCAAATCATGCTCACATAGCACTTGCACACCGGAGCAATCCCACTGAAATCCATACAACAGCTCCTGTGACTAGTTCTGCTTAGCACAAAGGAGAACTACAGAATCTGTTACGAAGCAATCCACTCTTAGATATAAATTAAATTCACTTTGGGTAATTATCTCCTCTCCCACACACAGAGAAAAACTGGAGCTACAGAAAACTACATGTTAAAAACTGTAAATAAGACATTATTGGTTCTAATACATATGAGCGACCTGATCCAGTTGAAGACGCCGCTGCTTATTGAAGGGGGGCTGCACCTCTGAAGGTCCCTTCCAACCCAAACTGTTCTATGATAGCGCAGGAGCCTCCTTTCTGGCTGTTACAGCAACACTGGTGCTACTCTGCTGCAGGGTTAAAATAAATGGTCAAACGTTACTGCCAGAATCAAAGAGCTAAACATTCACAGCAGGGCTTGATTATCTTGATTATCAACCTGGCACGATGTAAACCGCACACATCTACTTCTGCTGAGTCAAGGTGGCTTTAAAAACAGTGGATTCTTCTCTTCTGAAAAAGACTCCCTACGTCTTTGAGGCTGTTAGGGTTAGCATGGGCTATTTATAGGCATCAGTGAAAAGGAGGAAGTCTTACTCTGCTCTCCTCCTGCTCGCTGCTGGTAAGAGGAGCTTGCAGGATTTCAGCAAAATCACTGCCTTCTTTTGACAGAACTGCAATTATCAACAGGAGACAATCGCGTGGCAGCGAGATAAATCAGTGCTGTTACAGAATGACTTGGAATGAGGAAGCGCTCTGACTGACTGTGCTGCTGGACTGTAGCAGCCAACTTGGCTACCAGTACTTTCTTTCTCTTCCTTTCTCCCTGCATCCTGAGAGCAAAGCAAGTGACAAGCTGTTATCCCTGGTGGAACAAACATCCTTTCTTATATATTGATAATGAAAGCTGCTGCTTGATTTGCAACTGGCTCACATGGAGCTCTGACATCTGTAACTGTCTTTAGGAGGAGGTGCCTTTTGACTGATTTCACAGGACAATTTGAGCACTCCAGGAGGAAGACAACCCCCTGATTCCAGGGACCAGCCTAAAACTCATGGCAGTTTTAGCACTTGTTTCAACACAACCAAGGTTTCTGCTTCTGCACTGGTGTTCCTTTTAAGCAGCTCCTGAGTTTACACCACACACACAACCTACTGCATTCACCTTTCATGGGTGCTCTCTGGCACTGGCCATCAATGGATGCTCCAACTGCGTTGTGGCATCAGAGATGCGCCATACCCTTGGTCAGGTTACATGGCTTGCCAGTACTAATGATGTCGAGGCAATGATGACACAGGATCAAGGGCACGATCTGAAGGATCTGGATTCAGGCCCAGGTATCTGTTTGTGCAGGAGCTCATGATGAAATGGGCACATTTCTTTCCAGTCACAAGCTCTACACACTCTGATCATCTTTCGGCAGCCCCCTACTGCAAACTGCAATAACTTCTGGGATTTTGGTGCAATAAGACCTTTGAATTACAGCTCAGGCAAACTTGTGGAACAAGCTGCAGCTGAGCTCTGGTGTTTAAGCTTAAAATCATATAATTAGCTGTGGGCCTTTCCTATACTTTCCACATTAGAAATCTGCCATGCCTCTCCCTGACTGACAAGAAAACAGGTCTCATTCATTACCAGTAACAGCTAACAGAATCCAAAAGGTGTTTGTTTCCTTCTTGGTTGAAACCTGGCAGCAAAGTGCTTTGTAACCCCCAAAATCTCACACATATCGAGCAATCGTTTGTCTTACCAAATCAATGACAAGTATTAATGCTCAGATCTGTATATGCTTGAAACACTGGATGTTTACTCCACCGAAGAAATTCATGGTTGGACATTTCTAGCTTATACCTTAAATATATAATACAAATTCAAAGCCTTGAAATTTGCTGGGCTAGAACCTTTAGCAGAGAAAACTGTTACTGGGATTGGTGTGAAGATGAGCCTGGAGGAGAGGTCCCATGACTTTCAAATGATGGAAATCCTGCATGCAAAGGTGAGCTGATATGTAATGTCATGCATGAACAAGCAGAACAGATTTTGAGATTCACCTGTACCTCTTCTGTACCATTAGAAATGAGCATAATTCCACTTGCAACTGAAAATGGGACTTAAGGCATTCTAAGCATAACCCCAAAACATTAACTTGCTGTTTGAGATAGGGTGGTAATTTAAACAGGGGATTTTAAAAGGTAAGTTGGAAAGTAGAACAAAGGAATTTATTTGTGAAATAACTGTAAATGGACTTTTCACTCTTCTATTCAATATTTAACAGTGTTATAATGGCATTTAAAAGCAGAACAATTCAAGACCAACTATTAACATATAAATACAGTGCAACTTCTCATTGCAGTCACAAAGCACAGGAGGTATTTCTAACTCAAGCCTTTGCCTATTACCCCATGCAACAAAACGGCTAGTCATGTACAAGTGAGAGATTTGGTGGACATCACATACCTCTATGCAGCTGTAGCAAAGCAGGACCCCAAGAGCTTGACAGACCATAAAGAATCTCTCATCAGTGAGGATCCCTTTCCCGAAAGCTGAGCAGAGCTTCTGACAGCCAAATGGCTTCATTCCACCCTACAAAAGGTGCGTATGGGGAGCAGGGAGAGAATGTCTCTTGTGAGGGCACAGAGAGAGTCAGGAGAAAAGACTGGTTATTCTGTGGTCCTTGCCTTCCCTGTGGCTAGTGCCACAGGTACATTCTAACCCCTTGTGTCAAACACAGGGACTGTGAATTAGTTTTCTTACAGAGCAAGCTTCTTCCATCCACAACATTCCTCAGCATCACGCTGAATTATCAGATGCAGAGGTGGTAACACAAGCAACAAAGTGCACACCTTGACTCTGCTATGCATTATACCCATCAGGTGTCCGAATGGAGGACGGACAGGCTCTGCAAAGGCACTCTGCTGCTTTCACACAGGACAGCAGGAAACACAAGCAGATGAGAAAAGCGGCAGTCCTCACTCTGCAGATACCTATGGGACAGTCATGGCAGCCCTTCAGGAAGCATCCAGTGGGGCTGGGGTAACCTATGACTGCTTACACTTTGCCAGAGAAGGGTGGGAGCTAGGAAAGACACCACACAGCTTGATGAGGGGCTCCAAAGGCAGCACAGAATAACACCATCCTTTGCAGTCGCTTCTCCCTTAGGCACCAGGCAGAAAACCCAGCCTAAAGTTAGAACCTTATTAACTTCCCCAGCAAAGCACTGGCAGAGCTGCATTTGTAGGGAACCAGAAGATCTATTTTTGTTTGTTTTCAAGCCTGTTTAATTACCTTGGTGAGGCTAACAAAGGAACCTTCTGCTGCTTCCAAACAGAAGAGCTGCAGCTAATCCTGAAAGCCTCCCCTCCGCTCCCAAGATCCGTGGGTGCGTGTCTTTTATACATGTGAACTCATTCAAATCTTTTCACCATTTCCCCCACCGGTTTTTTTTTAGCTCCATTTCCCTCTCACTGGTGTCAGGATACAGCACACACCGGTGACAGCTTTGATCTTGCTGGAGATAACCGTATGTGGGTAGATTCGTTTTCTTTCAATGCAGACTGGGAGCAAATCCAGAGGTCGAGCCAGAAAGTTAACAGCTATTTGAAAACCTCATCTAAAAGAA
Source organism: Pezoporus flaviventris (assembly GCF_033815535.1). Lineage (NCBI taxonomy): Eukaryota > Metazoa > Chordata > Aves > Psittaciformes > Psittacidae > Pezoporus > Pezoporus flaviventris. The sequence continues at coordinate 145,543 of NW_026892585.1, forward strand.
AATCCCTTTGTGTGGTGTCTAATATGCCTTCGGATGTGAATCCTGAAGTACCTCGCTGCGGAAGCTGCTCTCTGTACCACCATGTTCCAAGTCTTAAGGAAACTGAAGTTCAAAGACTTAAGAGAGCTGGGTTTGCAGCTATGGAACAAGCACTTTCTTTGCCACATCAAAAGCGCTGATAAAAGCAGTCCACCAATTCAGGAGAAGAGTATATTATCTGATATATTAATTTGTGTGCTAGCATTAATACAAAGATCTCCTTTTTCACCCCATTAAAAGACTGATTTTATGCATTACAGAGGAGTTACAAATGCCCAAACCATGGCTAACCAAAGTTCCACTTTCTATGAAGGTCATCTGTGTCCTCTGAGGTCTGACTTTCACATGGGTTTTTTTGAAACCACTGAATTCTTAACCTGTGAAACTGGCCAGAATTTGTATGAAGCCCATAAAAAGGTGATCTATGCCCTGCATGCTTCTCAAAATGCTGCTGACTTACTGCAATACTTATGGGTTCTGCAAGGTATCGATGCTAAGAATGCACAACTCAATCCTTATTTTCATTTTCAGAGAATGCCATGACTCTTGTTGTACCGGAACTTTATTTTGGTGAGGTATGCATGCAGGTGATGCTCCCCTGGGAAGAGTATCAATGGTTGCAGATGAAACACTGTCTAGTTACTTGGCCTCTGATGCTCAATAAAGAACTTAAAATTGAGTCTCCCTGATACAAAGCCAATCTTCATTCCTATCGTGCTTCTCCCCACAGGGGCATGTCTCTAAGAGGGCTGTAGAATCAGGGTTGGAAGGGACCTTAAACCTCCTCCAGCTCCAACCCCTGCCACGGGCAGGGACCCCTTCCACTAGAGCAGCTTGTTCCAAGCCCCTGTGTCCAACCTGCCCTTGAACACTGCCAGGGATGGGGCAGCCACAGCTTCTCTGGGCACCCTGTGCCAGTTCCTGTGGTTCCTAAGGATGAGGAGTGTGGGGTGCCTGTGCTGCTGCTGCTTCTTAACCGGGCGGCAAAACAGCATGGCAGAGCAGAAGGAATCTGCAGTACTCTAGCTCTGAGGAAGACCCTAAGTCAACACAAAGTCATTTACGGTTTCTTGCTTTTACATTTTTGCAGTTAAGAATGGAGAAAAGCGGTGATTTGTACTTAAGAGACCAAACGAACGAGCACCATAAAAGCAGCGCACCCAGATGGGGGCAGACATGCTCCTACGGGCCTGCGCTGGGCTCAACTCTAATCCCAAATGACAACACACGAGTGGTAGCGACACGCGATCCCTCTTTGTAAGACCACTCCTGAACTCCTGCCAAAACCCCGCTCTGCGTGCCACTTAGTGCATCGAGACAATGGAGGAATAATGACAGGCCTGTGCAATCTGCTGGGACTGACAGTTCCCATTGTTCTCCAAACTTGGTGACGCACAGGAGTTTTCGGATCAGCGCTGCGCACTGCCGCACCAAACGGGCGTCAAGCAAATCAATGGGCTTTTCACCAGTCACTCCTCTTTGTTTCACTGCTCCTCCGGTTTTGTTCCGTGCCTGGTGTTGCTTTGTTGTGTGCACTTGCCATGTGTGATGCGAGGGTGCATGTACCGGACGGGGAGTGAGAGCTTCCTGTGACTTGGCACGATGCTCTACGTAAGCCAAGTCCTAGCATGGAGTGACTCTGCCTGAAAATGCTTTTTTTCCAGACACAGAAATGAGGCACTGGTCTCGTTTGAGCAGTTAGTCTGATCTGGAGTTATGACTGTCTGCAATTCATCTGGATGTAAACACACTGAGCCAACTAAAGAAGAGTTATTTGGTTTGTAGCTTGTGTAAAAGCTGTAGATCACTTGAACTGTAGTGCACTTGAATAAAGGGGTGAAAACACAAATACAACTGAGGCAAAACAGAAGACTGGTAGCTCTAGAATCTGTTTACCCAGTATATGATTGACCACAGTGTTTTTACTGAGAGTGAAAGAGGGTTAAGGTCCAGGGAAAAAATGAAATACTCAAATTCACTGCCTGTGGACACACACAAAGCCTCCCTTCTGGATTCCTGCTCTATGCTTCCAGCATTGACTAAAATATCACACATTGGTTTGGGTTGGAAGGGACCTTAAAGCTCATCCAGTTCCAACCCCCTGCCACAGGCAGGGACACCTTCCATTAGGTTGCTCCAAGCCCCATCCCACTGGCAATGAATGAGCTCTGTGAGCAGACGAAGGATAACCCATTAAGGTTAAAGCCCCTGGAAACAAGTCAAAACCTCTGCGATGCCCACCCCACCCAGGTTTTTAACATGACTGCTGCTGAGGGAAACAGAGAGGAAAAACAACCTGCTGCCTTTGTAAAACCTTGCTCTTCCAAGAAAAATGTACACAGAAAACTGAAGATGGGATCAAGGTCTGGTGGCTTCTCATGTAAGTCAATGGAGGTATGCCAACTTGGTCTGGCACCAAGCATTTTAGAAGACATATGAGTCCACTGAACCAAGTGTTTTCCAATGCAACCAATTAAAGCTACTCCAAGACAGCATTTTTCAGCTTCTGCATCCTCCCAACTGCTGCCAGCATGCCACAGCTCTCACTGAAGCCTACTCACTCCTCTGTTGCTGGAACTCTTATAGCCTGGGAATCTGTAATGCCTCTCCCACGTAGATCATCCCCGAGCAGTAATGACAAGCAACTGTTCTCTGCACCATCAGGTCAAAAATCTAATGCAAGCACGGCTTTGACTGCAACACGAGTTCTCCTACCGCAGGCACCACTGTGGGTTGAAGCCCTCAGACAGACTGATCCGATGCACTATCCACAGCTCAGCAGTTGGAGGCTGCCTCTCTCCCTCCCCGTCCCCCTCCCTTTATCTGCTAATGCACAGGGATAGACAAGCAAACAAATCCCTTCAAACAAGGTTATGGGAGATACAGGAAATCTATCAGTCACACAGTATTTGTCTAGCGCTAGTGACTAAACTTGAGAGGTTTGTGTTGTTTGAACTAGATCCCTGGAGTGCTAACAAGCCCTGGAATATCATCTTAAGAGTTGTGGTGACCTCAGAAGGCAATGTTCTCCTAGGCTTTCACATTATCTACCAGAAAATCAATCAGAAGGCAGCAGGTATAGAATTAAAACCCCCCAGACGTGCAATGGAGCATCACTATGATGCATCCCAAAGGTGTTCAAAATAACCAGCCTCAAATCAGGAGCTAACCATGCCCAGTTGTACGAGAGTCCAAGCTCTCCCTCAGCCTTTTATGGAGCATCTCAGCCTAGATCAAAGCATCCACCTCCAAGATGGGCAGTGGGCACACCTCTTTGCCTAGACTGCTGTACGTGATGGGGTTTTCAGCTCCCTCGGTTTTAAGTAAGTATAAATGAATGGTACGAGCCCCTGGGGAAGGTGACATAGCAACTAAATATCTGCTTCATTTCAGGAATGCCATTCTTGGCACTTGCATCACTGCTAAACACAACCAAGTACTGCACTAAGAGTGAACGGTTATCTCTTTTTTTGCACAGATTAGGGAAATGACATTGGTTTTAAGCTCAGTACCATAGGACGCCTGGGGCCACCATTTCAATAAGGGGTGGCCCCAACACCCCCGGGAAACACAAGGAAAAGCAACCTACATCTATGTCTTCAGAAAAGGCAATAATTCAAGCTTAACGCGGGGTCCTCCTGCATTTGTGATACATTGGGTTAAACACTCAGAAGTACACAGAGAGGAGCTTAATATAGCCTTCACCACCAGACACTCACTGCACTGATGCACTGAATTCTGTGTTCTGTGTTTCCTGATTTATTCTGACCCAACGGTTCTTGAAAACACTGACAGCTCCTTTTGGCATCAGCTCAGAGGCGATGCCGATTCCTTTAGCACAAGCTCCACAAGCACACCTTCCTGCCATAACTTGCAAGGCAGTATCTCCAAAGCAAAGCTGACCAGTTAAACCTTACTGACATGAAATTATCCCCCACCCAGCCTGAGACCCCAGGCAGCAATGTAACTTCCCAGCAGCTCCCAGCACCACAGAAAAGCAGCTGTGTGTCTAGTGCTGAAATGACCACAAAGACACTAGAAAAAGATCCCTAAAAAGCAGCCGGCTTCATCTGATGTTTGCACCTAGTTGGATTGCTATATTCCCAATACACATGGCTAGCTCAGGCACAGAGTGACAATACAGAGAGTTTGGTCCTATTTCTGCCCTGTCTCCTATGTATTTTCACAAACCAGATGAGATGACTACAGCCCCAGACAGGGTTAAAGCAGAGAGTCATCCATCCACCAAAGCTCCCGGTCTAACGGCAAATACCCGATCAAACATGAACAATGCTGAGCTGAATTCATGGCTGGGGTAATTTGAGTAACCCCAGAGGGCTACAGGGGGACAGATCTGCACACACCCCTCCCTCCCTCTTCTACATATACCATTTCTGCTTTACAGAATCAAAGCAGGGTCCCAATAGGCAAAGGAATCAACTTCTAACTCATGCCCCGCAATGGTGAAAAAGGAAACTCCACACTTTACGTGTACTCACCTGTTTCATCAACAAACAGGAAAGCTCTGGAATTTAATCTGGCTTTTAGAACCCTTCCCCAGAGAATAAATGAATGCAAAAATTCCCAACAAACTAACATAAAAGGCAGGACAATCAATGATTCCCTGGGCTGAACACAGCGAGGAATGATGAGCAACTCACGTTTTCTTGGCTTGGGGTTTAAACTAGTGTTTGACAAACCACGGTAACAACGTGTCTGTTCTTATTACACCGACACCGGGACCCCATATGGGCACCTCGGACTTGCAATATTCCCGCTCCATGTGGCTTGCCTTCCCGTTCAAACACAGAGGCGCTCTGAAATGCCTCAGGGGAATACAGCATCCTTCACAGACTAATCTTAATTAAGCTAAACAACCACCCAAGGCAAAGCACACAGCGAACTAGTTTGCCCGATGCCTGAAACCACTAGGGAGAACACGTCTTGCTCCATGTGAAACAAACCCGAGAAATCCTTCATGCTATTTGCAGTTGTTACTGCTTTTTCCTTGACACCATCCACGGATCTGTTCCCCGGGCTGAAAGAGCAGGATAAAGTACATGGGTTTACTTACAGAGATCCCCTAGCTCCATCGTTCCCGACGACAAATTCGCCTCCCACACGACAGCGAGCGGATGACTTAATGCTGCTTTCTGCGGGAGGCACAGCGCGTGCCGGCGGCAGATGGTCCCCGGTGATGCTCTCTCAGGAGATCCGTCCTCGGCATAGCCATGGGAGAGGAGGAGACCCCCTCCTTCGCACACCTTTGCCCGCTCTCCCGTCCCCACGCCGCTGGGGCGAGCATCCAGCTTTGCTTATGTTGCGGGTACCCGAGGGCCACTCGAGCTCCCATTGGCACGGCTGGGTGGAGGCAACCAATCGCATCCCGATCCAGGGAAACTCCTGCCCATTTATTTAGCATCTTGGGAAACCATATTCCTGAGGAAGAGCGAGCGCTGCTCCCCGAGCATCCTACCATCAGACGGGGGGGGGGGGGGGGTGATAAATAAATCAGAGCTCCCCATCACTGGGTCTCCCCCTCTCTGCCAGTGGGGACCCGGGGCCACAGGGGAGCGTGCCGGAGCTTCACAACGACTCGCTCCATCTCCATGGAAACAGCCTGGATGCAGCGGGCTGGATTTGTGTAGCACATCTGCTGCCAGGCTCGTAATCAACTGCAATCTCATCTCTTCCCCCTCCTTCCCCTGCTTTCACTGCTTATTTGATTGTGAGTTTGCTTTCTCTCTTCATAGGCACTGGGAAAGTACACCCAGACAGAGCTGTGCACACATTGACTTTCTCCCCGTGCAAACAAACCACGACACACAAATATAGATGCGCATATGAACACAAGAAGCATCCACCCGTACACATGCACATGCTAAGGAGGTATGCTCCCTGTGTACCCAAACAATACACCTTAGTCATATTCTGAGTTTGAGTAATCACAGAATGGTTTGGGTTGAAGGGACCTTAAAGCTCCTCCAGCTCCAACCCCTGCCACGGGCAGGGACACCTTCCACTGGAGCAGCTTGCTCCAAGCCCCTGTGTCCAACCTGCCCTTGAACACTGCCAGGGATGGGGCAGCCACAGCTTCTCTGGGCACCCTGTGCCAGCGCCTCAGCACCCTCACAGGGAAGAGCTTCTGCCTAAGAGCTCAGCTCAGTCTCCCCTCTGGCAGGTTAAAGCCATTCCCCTTGGCCTGTCCCTACATCCCTTGTCCTAAGCCCCTCTCCGGGTTTCCTGCAGCCCCTTCAGGCACTGGAGCTGCTCTCAGGTCTCCCCTTCAGGAGCCTTCTCTTCTCCAGGCTGCCCCAGCCCAGCTCTCTCAGCCTGGCTCCAGAGCAGAGCTGCTCCAGCCCTCGCAGCATCTCCGTGGCTTCCTCTGGACTCAGTCCAACAGCTCCACGTCCCTCCTGTGCTGCTGCCCCAGAGCTGGATCAGGGCTTCAGGGGGGTCTCCCCAGAGCAGAGCAGAGAATCCCCTCCCTGACCTGCGGCTCCCATGCTGGGGATGCAGCCCAGCACACGGGTGGTTTCTGGGCTGCAGGTGCACACTGTAAAGTAACAGAGCAGCAGAAGACAAAACCGCTGTACGGGCTGTCAAAACACTACATCTTGCTTTCCAGCTCCATAAACTGCATCTGTCCAAACGGGGGTCAAAGTCTGACACGACTATTATGAAACTTCCTCAGCAATGTGCTTTGCTAGCGGGCTTCCAAAATTAGATGTGGCACACGCACACGGTGACCTGAGTCTTCAGGCAACTAATTCTACACTGGATGTTCCTCCCCTACTCCACTGCCCAGGGCCTGATGAAACATGCCACCAGGAAAACTTCACGCACAAAAGGGTTGTTACTCAGAGTTATAAATCTCTGTCCTACCTTCTGATGATACAGGAAAGCAATGACGAGCAGGTCAGGAGAGGAAAGGAAGCAATATCTGAGAGAGAGGAAAGACTCAGGCCAACAATGAAGTCAGCACAGGGACTCGGCAGTTGGGGGCAGTTTCTGGCTGCTCCTCAGACACTTTTGCTGGGAGACCTGAAACAATCTTTCATTCTCTCCATGCTTCTGTGACTGAAACTGCAAAAGGGGGAGAAAACCTAAATGCATCCATTTATATTACGAAGATAAGCCCAGAGAGACTCTGAGACACTGACACACTATTATAATGGCGTTAGAGAAGACTGGACAAAAAGAGGACAGATTCCTTGGTCATAAACACCTTCATTCCTTTAACTAAAAGAGGAACAAAAATTGAAGGCGCTTCTGAAAAAAAAAAACCCAAACCCCAACGTTCCTGTACTGCCCTAATAACAGACACCCACTGCCTTAGCCCTGCAAAACAGCAGCCTTTTAAAATGCACCACGACAGAGCCTTGCGGGTAGATTCCCAGATCACCCTGTGTAATAAAGGCCACTCCTTGTGAAATGTTTTCTACCTGGGTCTAATCCAGAGTCCAGGAAGGTCTTTGCAGCCTGTTGGTCTAGTGCTCACGAGCAAAGCCCACAGAGAGACACGAGACCTGGCTTCTCAGGGCACCTGCCACTCCGTTATTTCTGACAGAGAAATGAGCTTTCAAGAGAACTGCGATGCTTTGAGGGCTCAGGATGCTGTAAGGATTCATTTGTGCTTCTGGTTTTCATTCTCTTCTAGAGCATCGCCCCCTCCTACTTCCTGCAGCACCACTGCTATGACGATTACCCTGAGCCTGCAGGCTTTTATGGTCACTCCTTCAGTTTTGAAACATTAAACTGTGGAGAGATGTACGATGTGCATCTTAAGGGAAGGGAGGGGGGCAACTAGAAAGCCTCAGTTTGCTGGCAGGACTGTCATGGAAAAAGGCAATCTACCCAGTTGCATCCCTCTCCCACCACCTCCTGACGCCTACATCACACAGGGGAGAGGGTGCTCTGAGGGTACAGTCCATACCCTTCACTTGTGTGTGAAGGATAAAGCAGTTCAGCAGTTCCATTTGCTAGTCATTGCTTCTTGTTTAGACTGGAACTGCTGTTAATACACAGAGCTTAAAACAGTCATGCAAACCATAAATACATACGTAAAATGATACCGGACAGCGAAACCCGACTGTCCTGTCACATTCCCACCGGGTCTTTATGCTGCTTAGTTTTTTTAAGCCAATATGAAATTGGAGAGCTTCCTAACAAACACATTGTTCCTTTCTGTTGATGATACAGAGTTCAAAACTGCCCATTAGGAAGGGCCTTGTTAAACAAAGCTCTGCTGCAAGCAAACCTAATGATTACCAGTGCAACCTGGAAGTGGCTGGAGAAACACAACCTCGGTCCAGTTTATAAACCTCTTCATCTGTATTTCACCCACCGATGGCAAAAGGCTGTGTCCCAGATTAGGGCAACCAGTCATGAACTTAGAAGCCCCATTTTTAAGGTGTTTTCCTGCTGTAAGAAAGGAACAGAAGTGGCAGAGATCTGTTTCTGATGGCAGCAAGCTGTTAGTTTTAACTGTAAGAAGCCTCACCCTTTGTCACCTTCTTTTCTTAGTAATCTCCCCTGCAAATGGCATTCCTGTTCCTCCCAAGGCTGTGGTGTGAGAATAAACAGGCTGAAAGTTTCACTGCGCTCCAAAGCAGGCCAGGGCACAATTACCCAAGAAAGCTTTTAAAGGAGATCAAATATTCACAGCTAGAAAAACCCAGGCAAATTCAAAGCGACTTCATAAATGAGACTTGTGAACAATCTAAGGCAGTGGGATGGAATGATGCTGTCTACCCAAGAGGATCAAAGACTCCCAGGAAGGCTCCACACCAAAGCTGCTGCTTGCCAACCTGCCAGCAGCCCTGGGCAGTATGCTGCCATGGGCTAAGACCTGTTCGTGTGGGAGAGCTGAGGAGCACTCAACAGTGATATAATGCTTACTCATTCCTCTACATTGTGGGGTTTACTGTTTTTAGCCCACATGAGGAAGACGGTTAACCTCCTAACGCTTCCCAAGTCACAGATTCCCTGGTTGGTTCCCAGTGGACTCCTCTTCCAGTGCCATAAATTACCTGTCAATTCCCAGTAAACTTCCCAGCCCTTTCAAAACTCCATTTGTAGCAGCAACTGAGCTGCTGCAGGAATTTGCCCCTGTTCAGCTATTCCAGGAATACCAACAGATTTGCCTTCCACATCTGTATTTCCGAAGTGGCAATTAGGCTGTAGGTAATACACACAAGTATTTCAGAGACTTCCAGGGCCACATTACACATTTAGTTTGGTTTTCCCCAAATCTTAGTATCAGAAACCCTTATGTCTCCGTTGGCAGAAGCCCTCTACGCTCTATTTCAACAAGCAGGTTTGGGGTTTTTGTTTGTTCTTCCCTAATGTTACTGCATCTGAAAGTAGCTTTTGGATAGCAGCACATAAGCACAAATTAAGATGAAAATGCTGGGCCACGGCATAAAGAGTTATCTATCCTTCCTGCCACTTAAGGCAGCCCTACTACAAACCACAAAGCTTATCTGACTAGGAACACCGGGTGCTATATAAGCTGCTCAAAACAGTGTGAGGAACACAGCTTTGCAAATCAGCTTAGACGTGACCTTCAGAGGTGATCTGCCACCACAGCACCCAGCAAGGTCCGTCTGAATTACAAAGCCACAGACCCTTTCATTCTGCAGAGCACACACTGCATTCCCACCATCCAAGCGCCAATGAGCACTTTCAGTACTCACTACCTTCTCCTGTACTGTGAGCACGAGGAGCATTCTGGCACCACCAGCCAAGCTGCCCCCCTTCTGAGGATGCATGCTTATGCTAAAGCCTTTGAGATGCATGGAAACCCCTCCCCTGCAGTCCTGATCCAGCTCTGGGGCAACACCACAAGAGGGATGGGGAGCCGCTCTAGTGAAATGTGTCCCTGCCCATTGCAGGGGTTGGAACTGGATGGGCTTTAAGGTCCCTTCCACCCCAAAGCATTTTATGATCCTGATTCTATGAAAATTAGAGCTTTATACAGTTTCACACAACAGTCTTGGACACAGACAACAGCAGTCTGGATGATGACTGTCTAGGGGTGTTGAATTTGCAATACTTCATCTTCTCTGACAACTGAAGTTCTTCAGCTAAGCCAAAGACAGCCTACAAACAATCCTGAAATTGGCTACAGGAACCGACATGAATATTTCTCAGTTTTCCTATTGCTAAACGATTACGCGCAGTCTGGGTGGTGAAAGGAGACTTCCTAGTCTAGACAGCACGGCTGTAGGCTCCATTTCCACCTCCGATGTTAACTCCAAGAAGCTCTAAAATGCCTCATGTTTAATGCAGAACTAAAATACCCCAATCTTCAAAAAAACGAAAAAACAAACAACAAGAAGAAAGCCACCACAGCCACACACGAGAAACCTGCTGTAAATAAAAGGAAGGAAGAGAAACTGGGTTGCTTAGAAGAGGACTGCTCTGTCACAGTGAACAGATCTGATGTTGGATAGATTCCGATGCACATGCACACAAAAAGAACATTACTTCTAACCCTGACCCTGGGAACAGCAGAGACCTATCTGACAAACAACCTCAAGTGATGTTCAGGTTTGGAGGCAGCGTCATATGCAATCATGGGTTGTCTTTGTACAGCTACCATATAAAACTAAAGAGCTTAGAGTACACAGGCTCCCGCCTCTGCCTGCAACCTTTAAGTCCTGCCACTGCAAACATAGACAGCAGCCACATAGCAAGAGAGGGCACTGAAGAATTCCACATCAATGGTAACAAATCCAGACAGTGGACACAAAAAGGTTCCACCGCACACATCACCGACACCCAGAATCCCTACACAGCACTCTGAGGTGTACAGCTGCAAGGGCTGCAGACATCACCTTGCGTGTTTTAGAAGTACATTCAGCCTGTGAGTGCCACCTGCCAAATCTGCCACATAGCCATCATCCACAGCTGGGATTAGGATTTCCCTGCTCCCTCCTTTGCCCACCTTGCTCAAATTCATCTCATAGTTTTCTACCAGACCCCCTTTGCAACACGCTGAGAGGATTTTCAGTCACGTCCTCTAAATCTCAGTTCTCTCACTCGCTCCCTTGGTTTGGAGCACACGTGGCCAGGAGAGAACAATTTCACATCACTGCAGCATTTTACCTGCAATAATCTTATACCTACTTATACCTATTTATAATCTACTTCTCCAGCTCATGCTTTGCACAGACTGCCAAACCAGCAACACAAGCTGGATTTATCTGCAATCCATCAGTCTGAGACTTCCCTTTAACGCTTGAGTCCCCATAGGATGGGATCTGAGGAACGCATGCCATACTACTAACGCTGTTGAAATAGGTTATGCCGTGTATGTATTCAGTTTTGCCTCTCTTACACGCATGCATGCTCACCTCCATCTTACTCATTAGTGCATTATGGTTTTCTTCTTCTAGAAGATGTAGATTAAATCTCTCCCTGATCATGTGCAATGGCAACAGAATGATTTATTTTACTTTTCTGCTTTTAACAAAACCAAAGAGCAATAGGAAAGACAAAAGAAAATCTCACCTGTCTCAGGTATCTGAACTCCCCCTGATGCTGTCATGGTTCACCACTGAAATAATGAGGTGTGACTTCTTTAATATGTTAATTACATAAATAGGTACTTAGGAACTACTTAAACAGGAGATTATTTACCCCATTGACTGCAGAAGCCCATGTGTCAGCACATCTGCTGCACAGGGATATTAAATCTGTTCACACAAAACTCATACTGTCTGTGGCTAATGGGGAAGAGGTTAGCAGTGTGAGACCTGAAGCAGGGGCTCTGGGTTTTATCCAACAGGCCCTTAAGACTGGCACAATGGATAACGTTAGCAAACACCTCTGGATTCCTAAATACCCTATATGAACTTGCCTCTGGGAAAAGAAGGGGGACTTTTATTCAGGAGAGTTTTCTATGTGTCTGTTTTAATTGCAAAAGCTTCTGCTCTGTGTTATTTAAGAGGAACACTCAGACACCCAGCAGCCTATAGATGGACAGTATCAGTGTGATTATGCACTTTAAGACTTGAACGACAATGGTGGTCCATGATGTTTAGGAAGAGTGCATTGAGAGCAGCTCAGTTACAGAGTTAGCTTTGCCTTGGTTCACCTTCCCAGCTGCTGCTGGAGGAGCTCCAGCCCATTATTTTAATAAGCTGATGCTGAGGGCCTCTCCTCCATCTATCACATCCATTTCACACTACTGCCACAACACAGGCTCACAGGGACTGGTACACTGGAGGTACAGAAAGGGATTGCCAAGACTGCAGTTAATGAGAGGAAGAGAGAACACGAGCCTGGTTTCCACATCCAGCAAGCGCACAGCAAGCTTTCTTGAGCAGAACAAGCTCTGTCTGCTTGCACCTCATGCAGCCACGGAAATCAAACCGATGCTCATACCAGGTGAATGAACAGCTAGAGCTGTGCACCACAGTTATGTTTTTGCAAGGCCCCTCCAACAGGAGCAGTTCACCGAGTGGACACTTCACCTTAGCTAGAAAGCGCAATACCCTCCCTACCCTCCTAAGGCAACTCGGAGCACACAAAATGAGCTCCTGACTCCTGCAGTCTCTGGCAGGACATGTCTGCTCCCATGGGCTTCAGAGCCTCACTGGGTTAAGCTGGGCTTTGCAAACATTCCCTTCCCAAAGACATTAACAGCCACTTTATCAATCCACATACATGGAAACGTGCAGCCAAATATACATACCCCAAACACGTGTCTCATGCACAACAGAAGCATGCCCACACACCCCCACTCACAGCCAAATGCACTATAAATAACCCATATAAATAGGCTTGCTTAAATAAAGTGTCTTGCTTAAATAAAGCCGACATAAACACTCTTTTTTACTGCCTGCTGCATCTCACATTCAAATCTGGGAAGTGGCAACCACGTTGGAATGACTGGAGAAACCCCATCAAAGCACATTAACACCCCACTCAAAGTCAACAGATGTGAAGGGCAGGTGAGCTCAGCATCTTGGGGTAACACATCACTAGTGAGGATTGTGTGAAAAAGAGGAAAGGCAGGCAAGTTTTTGTGTGTGTTTTACCAATATCTCCTTATCTGATAACAAGGTAAGTATTAGTAAGACAGGCAAGTGAGGAATTGCAAACAAACAGAGGAGATCCTGAAGCACTAAAGCAGCAACCCCCCAAAAACTGAAGGTATAAAAATAAACTAGGAAAAGGAGTATTAGAAAAGGAAAAAGAACTTTCCCTTCTTTCTCTGTGCACCAGATGACCGTCCATACTCCTCCCTATGCCCATGTCTCTATTCATCAGTATGGTTTTATGGCTGCTTTGTGTCTCACCCTTTCCACAGCCCTTCAGGAAGCTGTGAAGACTGCGTTCTCTGAAGACGGGTAGGAAGGACCGGCTGTCAGAAAGGACTCTCTGAACCTCCCTCCAGCAACCCGACTTCGCATTCAGCCCACACACCAGGCCCGGCTCTATCAGTGTTCTGGCTCATTTTGTCAGGGCTGTTGCATCTGCTCAGAGCTTCCTTCCCACTAATGAGCCTCCCCTAATCACTCTTCCCAGTATGTATTTCTTCAGTCTCAATCACCCGTGAGCTAAAGATGCTATCAATACTGCAGCACGGCCACGCTTGCCATCTCAGAGGCAAATCCTGCCTTGCTCTTGCTCTCTTCATTGAGCTCTCTGCTCTCTGCACATGGTAGGTGGAATGATTTATTCCTCTTCCAAGGGAAGAGGCACATTTATAAAGGTCAAGTGACGCAGAGGCAGCTACAACAGTGGGTGCAAGTTTTCTTCTTTCATTTCCCAGCCTCTGAAGCACAAACGCATGCTTAGTGCTAAGCCAGTAGTATTTCTACCTGTTCTATTAGCCTTTATTCAGGGTTGGACCATTTTCATTCCATTAATGCTTTCCTCTAAACACATTTCAGATTTGGTTAAAAGAAGTATTAAAAGATTGAGGTTTAAAAAGGTTTCAGTCTTCCTTAATCATGCAGGGATCTATTTTCAAAGCAGTATGCCAGGAGTATTCCACGTGACTCCCATTCATGTTAAAATTAGAGTCACCAGAATAAACCCCATATGCTGCTTTCAAAAGGTACTGCAACATGTCCAAGGAAAATTTCTGCAGCTTAATGGTGCTTGCACAATTTTGCTGCCTGTTTTTCCTCCGTTGATTCCTGCATATATTTTTGAACACCTTTTCCTTTCCTTAAATAACACTTTGTACTATTTGGAAAAACAGAAAGCAGTGATTTGCTGGTTGACTTGGTTCCTCCGCAGCCTTTTTCTTTTACGATTATCAGTTTAATCATGATAGCTTTGCTCTGTAGGACGCAGAGCCTCCAGCATCACTCTTTTCTCAAGTGCTGCTCAATACTTCTGTGTTAGCCTGAAAGTGATTTTCACATCTGGACAGCAGGGAAGTTGCTTCAGTGCAGGCTGAGGCACAGTCTCTCCTTGGCGGTAACAGCACCGCTGCTTGTACTGAAGCCAAGCAATGTGAATGTAGGTTTCTACATTCAAGGTCCTCGCATAGGGATCTTCTGGCCAACACAGAACATCTGCAACATCTGTGGCAGCCACCCAAAGCCAGCTGCAGCGCCGGGCTTGCTGTGAGCACGGCTTGTCCTGGGTTGCCTTGGTCATCACAGCGAGCATGGCCTATGCTGTGCTCATGTACACACATACTGATAAACAGCAGCTCATTATTAAGTCTGGCATTTATGACCCCAGCCTTCTGGGTCATTTGAAGAGAGAGAAAGGAAAAGCACTAGTCTCTGAGAGCTCTGGTTCTCTTGTCACCGCTCTCTAATTTCCACTGCTTACTGACATGCTGTGCGTGAGACACCGTGCACAGAAAGACAGTGTGAATGCCACCTCTGTTACCTCCCTCATCCCTCTCACTGCTGTCCCAAACTGCAACACATTCACCTCAGCCATCTACATCAACACTGCACCTAACCACTTGGCTACTTTACAGGATGTAATGAGGGAAAAACCATTTCGCTTAAATGTGGACGGCGCTTCCACCCCAACAAATGCCTACTTGCTAACAGAATCAGGACACAAGAAGTAAACCAGGATAGGGCTGTCCTGTCATTAAAGCACTGGCCATTTAACTAGCGGCCAGGTTCCCACCTCTACCACTAGTTTTCCAGGCAACATGCAGCACGACATCATTGATGTACTGTGATCCAACTAAAAGCTACTTAACATCACCTTTCCTTTCTCCTTTGTTACCCTTTGTACATCCCATCAATTTAAATGGTGGTCTCCTTTGGCCAGAAACCTGTGCATAAAAGAAATACCTACAACTTCCCAGGATAGCGGAGCGAGAGCTTGCGCACAGAGACAGAACCTGCATGCAATGGAGCTTTAGCTAAGGCAGGGGTTTGCGTACGAGGCAAGCACTTAGAAAGAAAGAAAACAAACCAAAACCAACCACAGCACAACAAACATCCCCCAAACCAATCCACCAGGAGCCAGACATCGCTCTGCAATTCCTGCACATTAGGGCTCAGCTAGGAGCTCCCATGGTTAGACAGGATGCCATCTCAGCTGAGCTATGTAAAAAAAGCTGAATACTGATACATAAATATTCTGTGACTATTTGGTGAAACTAAACAAATAAAATACATATTTAGTGAAATATTTAAACATTTAGTAAATATTCAGTGACACTTTCTTACCTAAATGCTAGCAAGAAGAGCTTTGAGGAAATGCTTTTGACCTTACATTTCTGAAGGAGCTTGAATGCCCCTGAGTAACAACAATTCAGCTGTCAGAGTGAAAACAAGTTAAAACTGCTTTAAAGGGGTCACTGCAGTTAATGGGGAAAGCCTGGCTTCTTCTAAGTGGTTCCTGCATCCATCACAAGGATCTTTTGCACTTTCTTTAACATTAGAAAAACCCAGGAGACAGGCTGATGCTGCATCTGTGTGTGTTTCAGTGATAGGAATGACTATTCCTCCCTGTTTCCTACTGGATAAAAAGGCAAGATTTGCACATAAAGCTACGGAACAGTTCAGGTTGTAGAAAGCTCTGGTTAACATCAGGTCCTGCAGGCAGAGCAGAAATAACCTCAACCTTAAGTCAGGATGCGCAGGGTCTTGTCTGGGCAAGTTCCTAGTTTCTCCAAGGATGAAGATTCCATCATCTCTCTGTGCAACCTGCCCCAGTGCTGCACCACCATCAGTAGTTGGTGACATTTTATCCTTATGGAACATAGTTCCTACCAGTTTCCTTCACTGCAACTTATCTTTCACTGTGTTCTGACAGGGGTATGCATCTTCCCCACACCTTCTTGCTCGGCTAGTGGAAGAAAACGCAGCAGGACCCATCCTCCTCCCCCCTGCCTTTTCCAGGATGAACAAATCCAGTTCCTTCACATTCCCCTTGAACATCACGCACTCCATCCCTCTTGACCATCTTGTTGGCCCTTTGCTGGACAAGCTCCACTTCATCAATCTCTCCCCATTGCTAGGGCACAAAACTGGACACAGCCTTCCAGCTGCTGCCTCCCCAGTGCCACACTGCAGGGAATAATCCCTTCCTTTGACCTGCTAACTAAGCCCTAGCTAATGCAACCCAGCACGCAGTTAGTCCACACCACACAAGGGTGCACTGCTGATTCATGGTACCCGTCAACACAGCGACCATCCTACAAGCAACCACCTACAATTACAGTTGTAAAACATGAGACTAGTCTGAGTCCTCAGTCTGCATTGGCAATCACCCACCCTCAGCTTGCTGTGGTGCAGAAATTCGTATCAAAGCCCTGGCCATCATCAAAATCAATACTAGGTACTGAAGTGTTACCCGAGTACTAAAATCAAGAAGCGTAGAGAAGGAAATTAGAATCATCAAATCCTTTCAAATGATAATAACCGAAGCAAATTGAGGAGCTATGAAACATCCTGTTCTCTTGTGCTTAAAAGCAGCAAGGTAATAAAAAGACTCTAACCCATGCAAAGCCAGGTAAGTTTTAAGGAGGGATTTTCTTTCTTTTCTCCCCAAACAGAACCACCAGTTTAATGGTTTTGCTTTAGCTGGAAAGACCGTACACAGTGGAGGGCTATTTAGGCCATGTATGTAAGTGAAGCCATTTGCAAGCTGCACACATACAATACCTTCTACCTGAGGTTTATGTCCCAGGTTGGTGGTGATAGTTCTTTTCTCTATGAGGAACTAGGCTAGACATAAGAATAACCAGAGTATCTTCGTGAACTGGCTTCCAACATTCTATGACCTCAAAGGGTCTTTTCTGATCTCTTGACAGGAGGTGTGGATGTGCAAAGCAATCAGCAGGTATCCTATGTATAGCAAGTGAGAAAAGTCATTAACACCCTCACTAGGACAAGTGGAAGTGCTGCATGAGCCATGCCATTGCTCCAAGGAAAGGGGACAGACACTGGGGAAATAAATCTCTGGAGGTGAGAGAACTGAACAGGGAAGGAGGCTAAAGGAAGCTTCGCAGAATGAGTACCAGTTATATGACAATCAGACCAATTCAGGTTTAAAAAGATAATTGCCAGGAAGAAAAAAAGCCCTTTAACAACTTCCAAATCCCTGTATTAAATAGGAAAGAGTTCTCGGAAGGAATTTGCAGATCTTGACGGCTATGAGATTACATCCTTCAACTCACACATCTGGTTTTACAGAAATAAGGACATGCCATTTTCCTGCTTGGTGACTTTTGAGATGGTATTTTCACCATGAAGCACTGATCAGTTGCTTCTGAAGAGTGACCTCATCACTGCCATGGGCAGCTCCATTGCCCTTCTCTGTCCCCGCTCCAGCACCAAAATGTCTCTCTTGTAGTGAGGGGCCCAGAACTGAACAGAGGATTCGAGGTGCGGCCTCATCAGTGCCGAGCACAGGAGCACAACCACTGCCTGGCCCTGCTGCCGCGCTGGTGCTGATACAGGCCGGGATGCTCTATCAGCATCCTTGGCTACACGGGCACAGTGCGCGCTTCCTCTGGCTCCAGCTCCCAGCAGCCCTCCCGTCCCACATGCCTCCACTGCAGCCGCTCTCAGTGTCCGCCGGTACCCAGGCAGCAGGATCATTGTGTCAGATGCTGACCACTTACCTCATGTGCTAAAAATAGACACACGCAGCAGCAGGAGCAACTGACTGGCAAACGCCTTTCTAATGGTGACTGACGTGTTGAGCCAAGACAATGCGCGAGATGGAAACTGCAGACAATGAAGGACATTTGTATGAGGTGACGACAACAAAGCTCCCTGGCTTTGCTCAGGAAACACGCATGAAAGGTTTCTGCTGCTCTTTTCAACCATGATGCTCTTTAGATGACAATTACTTAAAGCAAAGCAACAATAATACAAATGATTCTGCTACTCGAAGACAGGCTATAAAAATCTCATTGTCAGCTGCATCATTCATCACCATCACCTCATTTCAACTGAAACAAAATCTCCCAGACATCACCTCCCTCCCTGTCCTTCCCTTTTTTATTTGCCTATAAAATAAGGCCGATAGTCTGGGGAGCTCTCAGGCTGAATTCCATGCATTGTGATCCACAAAATGAAAATCTGGTATTATATGCCCGCTGACATTCACATCAGCAGCAATTCATGCAGCAAAAAGCCATATGCCATGCACCTCTGATTTAACTGTACTACAAACCATATCCTAGAAAGGAGAAATAAAAATACAGAGACAAGAGTGGCTCCCGGGATGTGATTATTATCCACGCTTTAAGACAGGAATGACAGGGGCAATACCACAAAATAGGCTGTTTTGCTGACAGTTCCAGTTAGGTTTTGTCATTTCCCTTAGTGACTAACACACTCTACATGCAAAGGAGGGATTCTTTCCCAGTGCAAAAGGCTTCCACAGTGCATAAACCAAAGAGGTTAGCACAGATAACCTGCGCTCAGTGTTCCTCCTCTGGTTATCAGGCTTTCCACTCAACCATCTTTTTGAAGGCTGAGGTGTTTATTGGTTTGATCCGCACCCACAGAGATGAAAATGGAGAGCGCTCTGAAGATACATAGTGCCAACAGCTTCCAAAATTGCCATCTCCGGGGTGTAAACAGCTCCGTAAGTGTTCCACGGACACACACAGGCTTCATCAGAGAGCTGGGGGGTAAAATGCGCTCTGCTAGGCTTTCCACAAATAAGGAATTTCACTGCTGAAACCAGCAACTTTCATCACTGGGATAACATCGATCGGACAAACAAGTTTCTGACCAAGGAATGGATATAACAACAAATGTTTGTTGAGACATCCCTTCCTTTCCTTGCTTTTTTCTCAAAGGGTACCCATCTGAGGGTACCCATCCTGGCATACAAATAGGCTGAATTTCAGCTTTAGAACACTTCTCCTTTCAAGCCTATGCCTGCTGTGAAACTGTTGCATATGTGTTCACTGGAGAAGGATGGTTCAGCTAGGATACTAACTAGATGTGACCCTCCCACTGAGGACCTTTGAAACCTCCTGGCAAAGACAGAAAATAGTAAAGATACGCTTTTAATGGAAGAAAAAAAATCTTTGAACTAGAAAAACAGTTCATAATCTACAAAGAGCAGGGAAAGGGCAAGTGTTGCTCCTACTGCTTCGTTATCCAGGCCAAGCACCTACATGTCACACATTAGCTTTTCTCAGTGCATCTGCACTCCTGACAGTGCTCATTAACACTGACCCGTTTCAAAAGGAAGCAACCAGCTACATTTGAAAATGCAACACTCGTGTTCAGTTCCATTGAGCTTCACAGTCTGGACCTCTGGGGTATGAACAGGCCAGGCTGGACACAGGGGCTTGGAGCAAGCTGCTCTACTGGAAGGTGTCCCTGCCCATGGCAGGGGTTGGAGCTGGAGGAGCTTTAAGGTCCCTTCAACCCAAACCAGGCTGTGACCCTATGAATATTTAAATCAGATGCTACAGACCAATGCCTCAGTAAGTGGAAGATCACAACTCCATTGCCTTCAACACCCCTTCTCTGGTGCCTACAGCCAGAAGCAGCGGATGAGTAACAAACTGGCTTTGACAAATGCAGTGGGACACATTTGGAGATGCGACAGGTACAGATAAATGAACTGAGAGGACTAAACAGAGCCATTCCTAAACGAGCGGCTGATGAAGGGGAAAACCTGCAACATCCAGGCCACACAAAGCACACAATGCTGACCAAACACGAGGGAAAAATCTTCCCTACATCACATTAAACTGCACTGCTTGAAACAGACCATTCCAAAGGAAGGGGTTGCTAATGAAATAGACCTGACAACCCTCCTGCACCCAAATCATGTTCTTCCAGGAGATTCCCACTTGGAGGGTGGGGGTTTCAATTCAATTAAAAAGCCACTATTTCTGTATAAGCTACGCAGCAGACCTGCAAAATGCTAACTGGATACATGGCTAAACCAAATACATGCATTCCATAATGAATGATAAAATATATCTATAGCAATTACCCATTTCCAATAAAAGTTAATAAAGTGCTAATGGCCTCAGCTGTGAAAACGTGGAATTTAATTTGTGCTCATCTGCCTAAGCCTGGGGAATACTGAATTCACTCCATGTGAGAGTAATCTATTTGCTGTACCCCTGACTGATATAAACAAAGTATTGCCAAGGGAAGGGGCACTAAAGCTGCCATGTGCCATCGTTACGCACTTCCCACATTGGAAAATGCAAACAGAACACCCTTCCAAAGCTTCTCTCAAAAGAGGCCAAGTTCACCTGCTTCAGACCACTGAAAAACCAGCCATAAGAAAGCAATACATGCTTTGGAGAGCATCTGTCACGAGATATTTATCATCCCTTTCACCTCTTCTCATTGAAAGGAAAAGGGAGTCACAGACGAATTTACAGACTGACCAAAGGATTTTACTTTCAAGTTTGTTTGGATTAATTTTCCTCCTGTTTGAGGGACTGGTTCTTCCATGCTCCTGAAGCATCATTTGCCAGCGTCCTCCAAGCATCCCTATGAGCGAATTGGAAAGAGGGGCAGAAACACAGAGGAAAGCAACACCTCTGGGGCTGGAGCTGCTGCTGCAGCCTGGAGCTCACCTGGAGTAATGGAGGAGGCTGGAGAAAATGGCCTCACATCCCGCATCTGCTTCTGTCCCTGATGCTACCACACTGCCAAGGCACTTGAGCTCTGGTGCCTTTGCCTCCCTCCTGCAAGAACTGGGTTTTATCAAGATCCAGCCAACTCTGCAACGAGCAGAAAAGTGCAGGATATTGTTAGTGCCACTAGAGGGGATCACTTGAGCATGCCAGGAGACCTGCACAGAGCTGCCATGGCAAGGACCAGCACCAGGGCAAGGTTGCAGCCAGGGGGAACTTCAGACAGGCTCTGCGCAGTCTGGAGCCTCCCCACTCTGCAGCGCATCGCTGAGCCACCCCTTCATGACTGCAGAGATCTGATTTTCTTGCTTATGATGTTAAACGAGTTACCTTTAAGAGGATTTAACTGGCAGAGGGAGACTGAGATGAGCTCCTAGGCGGAAGCTCTTCCCTGTGAGAGCTCTGAGGCACACATTAGAGCAAGCTGCTCTAGTGGAAGAGGTCCCTGCCAGTGGCAGGGGTTGGAACTGGATGAGCTTTGAGGTCCCTTCCAGCACAAACCCATCTGGGATTTTATAACCCAGGAAAGCTGGTGTCAGCTCCTCTGTGCCATTGCTGCTCTGACCCTTTCCAAACGACACTCCATGTTTTCGCTCCCTTATGGGTAACTCATGTTATCTGATGGTGGCGTTGACCCACAACACATCTCCACACAAAACACCACTGAAACAAGCCCGGTCCTTAAAAACCTGCCCTTGAACACAGCCATATTTTGAACCTAGCCTGCAGCTTCCGCCAGCGTGACAACACCAGAGCAGCTGAGGAACCCGTGGCACGGCACTGCCACATCGGCAGTGCGCAGGGGAATGGTGTTCCTCATCTTTATGTTATGCTCGGTTACCTTTATTGCTATCTTGTCAGCGAGCAAGAAGAAACGTTCACAGGGTCTGAGCGTGAGCAATAAACATCTTCCGTGCTTATCAGATGCCTCAGTGTTTGCTTTGGTGTTAATTACAGGACTCACGTAGGGCATTTATTGTTTGCATCTGCCACCACTGTGAACAATGTCTACTGTGCTGATTGCCACACAAGGCAGTTTGTTATGTGCATACCTGTCACTGGCACGTTATCATCGTGCTGAGCAGATGCCGCTCCTGCACGGGGATCCAGGGCTGCAGCGTTCTGCGTTACTGAAATAGCCAGACACGAATGCATTTGCTCAAGGTCCCCAGGTCTCCCACTGTGAAATGAATGCTAGCTTTGCCAAAATGCTGGAACCAGGGGTTTTGGGGTCTTCTGAAAAGGTTCTTCTGATCACAAAATCAATTTTCACAGAACTCTCTACAAGCTGGTGGTTTATACTGTGATGATCTCAAACACATGGCCACAGGGCAGAATAAATTAACTGCAGTTCTCAGTAATAAGAAAAATGCATCTGTAGCATCATTAGCAAACCTCGTCCCACTTTCCTATTCCTTAAACCTTTAGTCTCAGTGAATGCAGAAGATTTTGATTGCAAACACCACACACCACAGGACTTTTGAAGATTTTCAGTCCTGGCATCTCCTTCTTAACTTTAGCCATGTTAAAAGGATAATCTCTATCTTGTTATGAGTACTCACTTTTGGCTGTCTAAAACCACATAACTATGCTAACACACTGATAAAAGCAGCTATCATTGTGCCAATTCTCTACAAAGCAGCCTCAAAACCTTTGCAGGTGAATCAACTTCATCTTTTCCCTTCCACACTGGGACTGGAAGTAGTCATTTTTATTCTTAATGGGTTTGTTAAGATAGCACTACACTGGGCACAGTGTTAGCAAACGGTTCATGTTGTTCTGCAGGTCTAATAAGACAAGCTGCGGCTGGGCTTTCAGCTGAAATAATACATCTGCTCACCCTGCCTCCTATTAACACGTGAACTTCAAACCTACAGAAAGCACCAGACTGAAACCTCTGGAGACCAGAGGTGAGAGGATAATCTTGTCCTACAAAATGCCCTACCTGTGCCCTCCCTGTCTCCGGAAAAGCAGGATGTGTACTTTACAAGAAGATCCCTAACAAGATGCTCATCTCAACGTAGATCCTCATTAGGGCAACACAAGTGCACTTACCCAAGCACAACCAGTGGGCATCAATAAAAAAATTCCTTTGGGAGTATGCTTTGGAATTTTACAATGGGGCCATGACCTTGAATTCCACCTATTTCATGTTGAACAAAACCACCAACCAATTTAAGTGCACCTTAGTCTGCATGGCAGCAGGGCCGGGTTACCATGAGCAGAGCGTAGGTGGCTCATACATGAGGGAAAACTGACTGATGGGCACCTAATTAAATGGGCAGGCTGGTGATGAAGGTTTCTAGGTGCTGGAGTGCGAGATAACTCAGTCCAGCTTCCTCACAGCCAGCACTGCCTCCAAAAATCAATACACAATCCTTCGTTCGGCTGCAATAAAACATGTAGAATTATGTAAAGCTTGCAGAGAAGATTAGAGTTTCGAAGCCATAAACCATGCTGTCTGCTCACAAATGACTGCAGAGGACAGAGCTTGTAAAGCATCTTTTGATCATCTGAAAGCTCAAAGGAAAACAAAGAGTTTCAAAGGGAATGGCTGCCACTTGCACGTCTGTCTAACCAACTGCATCTTCATTTCTCCAGAAAACTCACCGGACTGAATTATGTATGTCTTAAAATGTTCTAAAGGCATAATAGAAGCTTCGCTGCCTGACTGAGCTCTTCTATTCAGACATCCACCAGCATACTGAGACTGTGAAAAAGGCTTTGGGTCTGACAGTATCATGCTATCACCACAGAGATCCAATGAGTTTCTCTAATGCAAAAGTTGACAAAAGGTGTCTCTTTTACTAAACAAGAACCGGAAAGAGTAAGCATGAGACCAGAACTGTTCCACTAAAATACCTAAAATTCAGCAAAGTGCTGTTTTAATTACTATTATCCTTTTTTAAGCTCTAAAAATGAAAGAAGCCCTATATGACACCTCCACAACATGAACTGAGGAACTACGATGGCACAGGAGGCCACTCTGTCATCAAAAGAAAGTCTTAATCTGAGGCTTAAAACCCCCTTGAGAACAGGCACTGAAACCTGAAGGGAAGTATTCAATCGCCTCACTTCTTTTAGCACCTATTATTCCCCAATGCGAGAGAGCAAGAAACAAACCTCTGTATGTGCACACAGACCTCCACCAGCCCCTCGACATACAAGCTACTGTGATTAATCCAAAGTTTAAGAGCTCCTTTCCTTCAGTTATGATGAGAGACCAAAGCCAATGGATTAGCTTTTTAGAAGCATCTCCAGGTCTCAAGAGTTACCGTCCAATATACTAACAGTGCTCTGTTTTGTTCTGGAGATCTGGGGGGGGGGGGGGGTGGGGTGGGGAAGAGAAAGAAAGTGAATGATCCCATCAGCCAGGTAGGTATGAAACCATAGCAAAGTGGTGTTTCACACATTACCAATCAAGTTATTGACATTGAAAAACAGTAACACAGAGAGGATAATTATTTCTTTTCCACATCAACTAAGCTAGTGCTTCTTGTAGTGCATCTTCTGCTTTCTTCCTTTTTCACTCCTGAAAGTATGGGCTGAATGCCCTCTGGGTCCACATGGCTTGTGCCTGCCAAGTTGTCAACAGTGACTGCACAGGAACTTAGCACACGTGAAAGATGCACAAAGAACAGAGACCTGCCATGACCACCGGAGCCTCTTCCCACGTAAGGATTAAAACCGGTGCTGTTTAGTTTTGTAGAGCCACCAGCACGGGCAGCTGTCACCCTCCAACCAGATGGGCAAACCTTGGGTACCACCATGTAACATCATCCCCCACAAATCCAGGAGTGCTTCACAAGCCAACACGACGACACAGTTTGCTTCACTCACAGATCCCTTTAGACATTTATCAGCTGAGTAATGCACATCACCGCCACATGTCATTTGAAGTGGATAAGAGCACAAAAATCTCCTTATGACTAAAAGAGAGGATTTAGATAAGCAGAAAGTAATTACAGAACTGTTAGGAATGAGGCGCAAGAGTTGAGCATTCCCTCCCCTTCAGGAGAAGTTACAACATCAAGAGTGATTTTCGCAGGCAGAGATCCTGGGTTCATTCTTTTCCTGAATTCCCTAGGATTACTAATAATATTCCAAAGCAAACTGGGGGAAATTATGTACACAAGTCCTTCTTCCCCTGAGGCAGAAGGTCTGTAAGTAACAGGCAGCTGTTAGTACATTTATTTAAAAGAACCACATATTATGAAGTATTAAAAGAGCTGTTGTTTTTTTAAGCTCTTGATTTTTGGTTTCCGTATTGTCCAGTGAATTCTCTTGCTATTGCTCCTCCTATGCTTCTTTTCTCTAGGTAAGAGAAGCATGTCAGAAATGCCATGCAAGAACAAGCCTCTCGGTCACCTACGTACAACAGCATGCATTTTGGTCTTCCTGTCTCTCTTTTGACGGAGCTCTGGCATTGCTGCCAACTGTCTTACTTAAAGAACTCAACAAAGGTTATTCCACACTGTCCTAAGGATCTACCTTCACTCAGCAGCAGCAAATGGACATTTAGACCACTACAGTAATAGACGGTTCCAATCAGAAGTTAAGCATGAGCACTCTTACTAGCACTAAAATAACATTTGAGTCTGGTGGCTTCAGACCACTCACAGGGCACATACTGACACAGTGCAGCAGCCTCGCTTGTCAACAGCTCTATAACCAATATATCCTAGGGGCAGATGTTGTCAAGAGCCAGTCAGAGGATCCCAACAAAGATAAGGATGCCAGCTGTCCATGAGAGCATGAGTTTGTCATCCTTACAAAATGCCAAAGGAGCCATTGAGCCTCGTGGTACATTAGACAGTGACACCAGTATGCCTAGGGACCATTCACACAGACAGTCCTGCCTTGCTGAGATTGGCTGAAACTTCCAGAATCCTCTCTTACACCACAAAGGGTGCAATACGGAGGAGTTTCTGCCTAGCTTTTTGGTTGGTTGGCTTGGTTTTAGTGGGCAAACTGCACAGCGCTTTGCCAGGCTTGTGTCCACTCCTGAATATTTTATCACTTTAGTGCTCACATGAAATGAAAGGGATGCACAGAATTACCACTGCAGTACTCTCTCTGCATTATTTACAACCTTGGAGGCTGCAGCACTTCAGCATAATATTGCCAACATAAAAAAAGGCAGAATTTCCCTTCAGGCCAGGGTTTTGGTTTCACAGACTGCAGTTCAACACGACTGTGAACCTCCCTCACCCCTCTCATCCCTCACCCCGTCTTTCTAAATGCTGGTGCTCTGATGCACAAAGACTCCGAACAGGTAAACCCCTCCAGCATTAGGCAGAACGGGCATTAGTAAATCCCTGTACCTTTAGGGAAGAATACATGTCCTTGTTTCACCATCGAGCACAGTTATTCCCACCCCACCCTTCCTCTTGCCTTGTTAAAGTCCTCTGAAGTTGCCCTCATTTCCTTCCATGTCTTGTTCAAGAGCTGAATGCAGATGCAGAAGAACTCCTCGAACGATCTGTCATGGGTGAAGAACATGGGATGGAAATCGTTGCAGGTCTCACTGGCTAGAAACAGAAAAACAAGGGCGGTGGAATAAAACACGTACAGGCAGGAGCTTCAAAAACGAATGTAAAACAGCCACAACAGTCAGAAAACACTGCCATTGAGAGGAATCCCAGCTCTAGTAGCAAAGGATGTCAAAACACCCCAAAAAGCAAACCAGCCTTGGTCTACAGTCTTAAAGACAATGAAACGCAGCATCGAGTCTGTCTGTAGGAGACCAACAGCAAGAATAAAAGGAAGCAACTGCCTGTTTGCCTGAATATTCTGTCAATGGGTGTTTTGTTTGTGCCATGATTTGTTGGTCAGGTCGGGACACAGAGACACGGGGAAGACGCACAAGTCTCCCCATCAAAACCATAGTTCTCATTCCACTGCTAGCAGCAAGTACCACATTGCCTGCTGAGAACCAAACCCCAAACCCCATCAGTCACAAACCAGCACTAGAGCTATGTACACACTGAAATGTGAAGCTCTGCTGACACTGCAGATGATCAACTGGATCATACACGGATGTACCACAGAGGTAACCAGAGAAATTCAGACAAATGTATAGACAAGAATGTAACTGGTTTAATTTGTTCTTTGAAAATAACTGGAAACAAAAGAAATGGATCTTCTGCCATCTGCCCCTCATCTCAGACAGAAGGACACCCCCTCCGCCCCCAAAAAACTCCCAATAAACCCAAACTACCCCCTTTTTTAGGCTAATACTGGCTTTAAGCAAGGAAAAATGAAAGATGACTACGATGATGATCCCCAAAAGGCAAAGCACGGTTTGGTGAGACTGCTGTAAACCTCCTTGAGCCAGGAATGGATTTTCCAAAGCTAAGGGCTGAAGCAGTGCGCATCTGAGCCATCTGGAACAGAACAGGCTTCAGCCAAGGGCTGAAAAGGATCCTTAAGCCCGGCCATGGCGTGCAGGGCCGCCTCAGTGGGGTGCATATTTATGCTCTTAAAAAGCTAACAGAAAAGGCAAGTTGACTAAGCCTTTCTCCAGATTCCCAGCCCCAAATCTCTTCAGCCTTCACCTCTGCATGAGTGCTCCTCTGGACTTTTCCAGCAGTCACTCACACGCCTATACAGCAGCATCTTCCCTTACTTCCGAATCAAACAGCCACTGCTTAGGCAAGCTTCTTCCTCTTCAAGAACAGTGGAATTATCGAGCACTGGGATAAATCACCCTTTTCCTGAGGCTGGATCACTGCCTGACATCTGCTATCTCTCAGTGAAACTGGAGAATTAAGACTCTTTGCAGGAGAATGTGAACTGCTCGGGCAGGCTAACTCCATCAGGTGCAGGCACTTGGTCTTGGTACCTCTTGTAGCCACAAAACTGCCCTTTCAGTGTGCTTAGTTATCTCTGTTCACCAGGAGCTCTGCCACAGGAACATGAGTTGTGTTTAGAATCACCCAAACCTTCAAAGAAGAAGGGTTTCTGCTCCTTCACAACATGCAGTATTCCAATTAGAAAGCAAAACTCTGAAGCTTAATTGTAAATTTGCAGCTTAATTTTAACATCAGATTTACTAAGATCTAATCAGTTCCCCAGCTACATAGTGAGGATGGAGCATTAATTTTGGAGCACAGGTTTAATTCTAATCAAGTAAAACCATTTACTTCAAAAGGTGTGCGGTAAAGGAGGAATTAGTCAAAGCAAAAACCTACATTTATGAGGCACAACTCAATCCCTTTAAAAGAATAAAATGTCTCAGGGACAATTTTCAGAGCACCTTCAGCTCCTGTCAGTCCTACTGGAGCTGCAAGGGCTCAGCACTTCCAGTGATCAAACCTTCAGCCTGTAACAATGTCAGAGACACGACAGAACAGATTCTCAGAGGGCACTTGTCTTTAAGTCATGAAATACTACAATAATGAGAAGAAATAAAACAACAGCAAGCATAAGAATGCAGCCGGTACCTTCGCTGTATAAATCACAGCACGCAACAAGGCAATAACCCTCGACACGCACTGGCCTTTCTCATCCTCCTCAGAGCCTGAGCTTCTCACTGCTCCTGCTCGCAAAAACCAATAAATCAAAATTAATGGCAAGGCTGGGGATTCTCAGAAACTCGATCATCACTTCTAACTCATGCTCCTTATGATAATCAGTCCCAAACTGTATCGACTACATTGACTGTTCTGCATGCAGAATCAGGGGTGCCACTGACTCCCCCCCCTTTTAGGTTTTTTATAAGTAGGCAACGTACTGTGTTTTACGGCTTTTCAGTCATATGAAAGTCTAAAAATCGCTGTTACTGATATAATGAAGTAAGTCAGGCCTGTTAGAAAGTGCAATCAATGTCTTAAAGCAAAAACGAATCCAAAGAAAAAGTCAAGGCCAAGTGGTAAAGAGCTTCCTCAGAATTCCCACCAGCATGCAGACAGTAAAGAAAAAACCCCACATCTTCTACTTCAAAGATATCATCTTGCCTGTCTGGAAAATTCCATCCAAAACAATACAATTATCCCAAATATCAAACCCCAAATGAAGCGCATGGGTGGAGTTTACATCACAGCAAACCTTCAGGCTGCAGGTCAGGTCACATCTGTGTTTTGTGTTTAAACATCTAATAAAAGACAACCCTTGTCCCAGTATCTTCTTCCTCCTTAAGACAGGCGAGATGAGGATGAAGGCAAAGGCAACACTGCGTTACTAGTGGTTTCCAGACCAGAGTACAACCAAGCCACGACCTGTGGTCTTTGCCTACTCTCTCCAGCCCTAAGTCAGCATCTCCGGTATCAGAATGTCTCTGCAGAATGGGCAAATTTAGAGCTGCTCAGTTTTACTAATTAAATTCTTGGGTTTATTCTTTCGCTAACTCGCAATTTGACCAGTTCTAAACCGAAACAGGGGCCAGCACCAGAATCATTTGGAGACCTTCTATGTAAGAGCTGCATGCATAATTCCTGCCCTTAAGCCCAGCACTCTGTAACCTTCAGCTTCACGAGCAGGGACTGACCATGTTTACAGCCACACAAAAACACCTCCTCGGCTGCAACGCAGGGACACAAATCCTCATGATTATTTAATAACATCATCAAGTTTTAATTACGCCGCTGTGAGATCCCCTTTGGAAGGCAAGTGGCCTTTTGGAAGGAGCCTGGCCTACATAAATCAGGTGAAGATCTTGCTGATTTTCCTTCCTCAGCACAGCCCTCGGAGCTGTACATCAACGTGTCACCCCTCAGGATTCAAGCTAGTCCTTCAAGCTGCTGGCTGATCTATAGCTGGGACTTTGAGGGAGAAGCTTAGTTCACTGCTCAACATAAATTGCACTGGCTAAAAGAAAGGGCTAATTTCAACCTGTGAGTTTATGTGGCTCCTTCAGAGTCTGCCCAAGTACTGTCCACCTGGAAAGAGAAAAATGATAATGAAGAAAGAACACAATTCTTTTCTCTTAGATTTTATTTTGTGCAATGCTTGGAAGTTACACAGAGATAACCTCCCCCTAAAGCTACACCACCAGAGACACAGAAACACACCTCTCCAGGCAAGGTATTGCTCTTGCTTTAAAGAAACCTCTCCTTTCTTCCTGATTGCTAAACTGCTGTGTTGATACTAGATACGCACCCCCCACCGCAGCTTTAAAATGACATATGTTGTTCTGACCTCCCCTGTGAAGCTCTCGAATTCCAGGAATGAAAAGGGTTGTACTGGTGTGAAAGCAGAATAATAAATGGCCATATCTGTCACAAAGAGGAAGGTTTGAATTTAAGAACTGCTCCACCCATTATGCTCAAAATCCAAAGATGATGCTATAGGGGGGTTACTCAAACAGTCATTTCTTCTGTACATTTAAGGCTTGGACCCATCACACTGGGAATGCACATGAAACACAATCTTCTAATCACAAACGAGCCGCCTCCTCCATGGATGCCAGCCACGTACAACTGGTCTACAGAATACAATTAGAACGGATTTGATTAAGCAGATTACAAATAAACGTTACACCGTTGCTCTGTACTCTCAGGTATCTCACAAGTAGGCAGAGAGCTTAAATCAATCAAATTACTTGGTAAGCCGTACAAATACGGTCACCTGGTGTTAATGCTGTCACTCATAAAGGGACAGACCCGCGGTGAGGAGTTGAGCCTCTATGCTGGGGGGGAGTATTAACAGATCCTGAAATTCACCAGTAAAAGCACTCTGGAACTGCATCAGCATCACTGGGAGATGAGGGAAGCAGCGATGCAGAGCCCTAAGGAACTGGTTTACCAAGTCGCATTGACAGAGGGGTGTGAAAGCAGCTCCCTGTCCGAAAGGTCCCTGGGATCCAGGCAACCCCATCTGCAGAGCTCTGTGTTTGCTGTTAGTGAGCTGCTGCTTAATTCTGGGTGAGTCATTTATCCCCTCTGTCGTCCTCCCCAGTTTCACAGAAGGAAGATGATATTTGATCAGAGAGGAGGCGGGTGGAAAGATCTATTGCACTTTCTGGAGCAGCAAGATCCACAAAAGAAGGGTGCAATAAGCACCCTGGAAATACCATCTCCATTTGGCACAGCCTCCACTGGGAGTATTATCTGCCAATAACAGAAGGCAACCAAAGAGCAACTAATTCTCACAAGCTCTCAGGAGAAGCAGCACTGGAATTTGTTTCTCCCTGAAGATGCAGCACAGCAAAAATAACTCCTGCCACGACCACTTCCACACACACACACACACACAATCAAAACCTCTCTGAGTAACAGAGTACATGAGAAAAAGCACACCTAATACTGCAGACATACAGCGACTGCCCAGTTATCTCTGCCACTGATCCCTGTAGTCTGCTGGCAATAACGTCACAGAAAACCTTTGGCTAGTTTTCCAGCACCTGATAGGAAAGCAGTGTGATTTATGGCAAGGAAGGTCAGCAGCAGCGGCAGTGCAGTAATGAAATAGTAATACTGCTGCCAGATGCGTAATTTGCTTTCCTAAGGAACAGTGCTGTTTAGAAGGCTCAACTGGTTTTACAGCAAATGCCCCTTGTCCTTTTCATGTTGATTGAGAGAAGGATACAAGCAACCAAGCAAAATAATCATAGAATAGTTTGGGTTGGAAAGGACCTTAAGATCATCCAGTTCCAACCCCCTGCCATGGGCAGGGACACCTCACACTAAACCATGGCACCCAAGGCTCTGTGCAACCTGGCCTTGAACCCTGCCAGGGATGGAGCATTCACAACCTCCCTGGGCTAAGATGCATTTGTGAAATTCCAAATCCAGGTGAACTATGGGAGGGGTTTTGCTTTGAAACAATAAGGGGGTAAGGAAGCAACACTGCAGCACTGAACTGCACGTGATGCACCACACAAGGGACTACAGGGACGGGCCAAGGGGAATGGCTTTAACCTGCCCGAGGGGAGACTGAGATGAGCTCTTAGGCAGAAGCTCT
Source organism: Pezoporus flaviventris (assembly GCF_033815535.1). Lineage (NCBI taxonomy): Eukaryota > Metazoa > Chordata > Aves > Psittaciformes > Psittacidae > Pezoporus > Pezoporus flaviventris. Next base: position 177,560 of record NW_026892585.1, read on the forward strand.
TCCCTGGGAGGGTGCTGAGGCGCTGGCACAGGGTGCCCAGAGAAGCTGTGGCTGCCCCGTCCCTGCAGTGTTCAAGGGCAGGTTGGACACAGGGGCTTGGAGCAAGCTGCTCTAGTGGAAGGGGTCCCTGCCCATGGCAGGGGTTGGAACTGGAGAAGCTTTAAGGTCCCTTCCAGCCCAAGCCATTCTGATGTTCTATGATTCCCTGGGGGTGTGGGTGCATGTGTGTGCCTCAGAAAATGTCACACCAGACCCGGATGTCAGCACAGAACCCAAATCCAAAATTTCTGCACCAAAGCAGCACACACAATTACTGGGAAAACATGGAATTACTGCTCATGTAAAGTAGGGGAAAAATCCCCCCTCTTTTACCATGGGATGCAGCATTTTCAGAGCACTAAAAGCACCCAACAACACATGGCTACAAGAGATCTTCAACAACTTACCTCACCTGGTCAAACAGGCACTGGAATGGGTTGCCCAGGGAGGTTGTGAATGCTCCATCCCTGGCAGTGTTCAAGGCCAGGTTGCACAGAGCCATGGGTGAGATGGTTTAGTGTGAGGTGTCCCTGCCCATGGCAGGGGGGTTGGAACTGGATGATCTTAAGGTCCTTTCCAACCCGAACCATTCTGTGATTCTAAATATCTAGCTGGAATAGAAACAACATGAAATCACTAAACATGCAGCAAAACTACTGACTCAAATACTTCATAAAGACATAAGGCAACAGCATGTCCCTGAACTGATGAGACTTCTCATTAGAGCAGCTATAGGGAGAAACTGGAAGGGAAGTACACAGAAAAGGCTTCCTACAGTCTGTAAGCTTTCTGTTTGCAAGGCTGAGAGTAAATTCCACTGTGCAATGAAAAGCAAGGATTCCGTGAAGCCTCGAGCCTGACAAGACTGGCAGGACTAGGGTGCTTACGGCACGCGCAGCCCCAGGCTCTTCACCAGCTTACCCAGACTCACTTTGAAGGTAACACGCCTTCAGAAACACACCTCCCCTCCCCACAGCATCATTAGATAAAGGAGTCTGTCTAAAACCAGATTAAAATAAACATCAGATTAAAAACCTGCCTCTCTCATTGTCCCAGATAAAGGTGTCGGAAGAAGAACCCTGACTATCGCAGCACAAGTCAGTGAAGCCCTGCACTCACCACTACCAACAGATCCAGTAGTTCAGAGTGGCATCTCTGTACATCCACGAGGAAGCAGCTGAAGAACACATCTGGGCAGATACTGCTCACCATCATCAGCATCCAAAGCTAATGGTGAACAGAAAGACACCAGCGAAGCCCACAGTGTCCATACAAACAGGCTGACTTTGCAAGGATAACTCCTTCTGCAACTCTCAGCAAGTACAGGCACTTCACTGCACCTCTCCTACTTAGAACAGACCTGAAGACTCAACACTGTGGTTTGGAAACGCAAACAGAAAGCCAGAGTGCAAAGAGAGGAGAGTTACTGAAAAGGCTCTTCTGATGAGCAACGAGGAAACAAAAGAGATTACAAAGAGTCAGCATCGCGCTGACAAGGGTTCCCCAGCTTTTTCAAAAGCAGCCTATTTTTATTTGTGATAGATGGATATGAGTAACTCAGCATACTGTTGGGCAAACAGGGATATACTCTGCTTCCCTCACTCCTCCACTACTCCCAGTGTAAAAAAAGGCAGCCAGAAGAAGAAAGTGCAGCTTTAAAGGCTGGTGGATAGATCAGAGTGATCATTTACAGAGGTCAGGGAGCATTTGTTTGAATCAGTCAGGAGCTTCCAGGAGAAAACTCCTTGAGAACGGAAATGGTATGAAAAAAGTAAGGGCTTGGGTTTGCCATACCAAAAGGAATGTCTCCTGTAAAACAAACGACATGGATCTGCAAGCACCGATCTGCAATTACGCTCCGGCGTACTTACAACACCCCTCAATGACCATACAGGATCACAGAATCATTTAAACTGGAAAAGACCTTTCAGATCATCAGAACATCAATGGAATAACATGACAAAATTGCTTAGAGACTATGAAGTCTTTATGGTCACTTCAAGTAAACGTATAGAATAAGAAGGAATTGCAGCTATAAAGCGGAGTGTACGGAAGCTTGTTTAACAAGTAAACACGCTCCACAAAACCTCCTTGTGAAAGATAACATGTGCTGCTCTGTCAGGCCCCTGACAATGCACAGGAGGCAATGATGGCTACATGAAAGCATAAAAAACCCCCAAATGGTGTAAGAAAGCATTTCTGACAATTTCTCAGCCCAAAGACTGTGTACTTGCAGTCCCACTGACACACAGCGGCACTGCCACAAGGCCAGCTAAGCTCAGATTATCAAGGGAAACACCTTATCGCATCTGCTACACGTCGATACCCTAAGTACCTTCCCTGTTGCATCCCCTGTTGCAGAGGAACCAGCCTTAACTACATCTCCAGACACGTCAGGAAGAATGACAGTAGCAGTGGGGGAGGCAGATATTCTCAGCACTCCCAAAGAGCAGCATAAAGGCGGTCACTCATGCTGTGCAACCACTCTTTTTAGCCCTGAAGCACCCGGTGGCAAAGTTGACTGCTAAATGCCATACTCTGGCACATCTACTGTTAACTGTTGCAGCACCGCAGCCCCACATCACTGGGCAGGACTCTGATGTCCCTGGGTGCGGGAGAAGCGGGCATTTGCTCTGTCTTTGCCCATACAGCCCCTTGATGTCCACTCCCGTGAGCGGTACACTGAGAAACGGCCCTTCATGGCAGGATTGATGACTTTGCACTTCTACTCTGCCTCAGAAAGCACCAGTTTATTGCTTCCCCTCCTGAAGGGTTCTCGCTCACAAAGCGCACTCTTACCTCTAATTACCCATTTTCTTCAATAGGAAGTTACACAGACTGCCTTACAGGTAAGACCTTCCATGAGGTACTTCATCAAGAATATACTCTGGTTGCCATTTGAAATACAGACCATGCTGTTTCGATTCACCAGAGAGAAGCTGTCACTGGAAATTAAATCTGCTTTAAGCAGGCTGGCTCGGGCTCCATCTGTAACCAAAATCTAAGGAGCCTATGAAAACCTGCAGGAAAAACACTGCATGCAGCGACCTGGAAAGTCTACTGGGTTTTTAGACCCCGCCCGTGGTACCTAAGGAGCTCCCATTCCCCCTTTTCTCACATGGACCTCCTCATTAAGATCAAATGTTTAAGATGAGAGTGCACAGAAATGGTGTGGTCACTGTGCAAGAGAAGCAGGCTGTGGTACTTGATCTCACAAGTGAGCAACAGCAGGAGAACTGCAAGGAACTAAAACAAATGAGCAGATGGAGAAGCCAACGACCCAGCAGTCAAGCCAGGAAGGAAAAGAATAACTGGTACCAAGTCACTCCCCTATTGCAAAAATCAATTACAAGTGAAGTACCCATGCAGAGATCAGCCGTAAACTCTCCATACTTACCGTTAGAGGCATTGATATATGAGGTGCCTCCTTTGGTGCACTTCTGGACAGGCTGTTAGGCTACCCATGTGATGCCCCCATGGTGGGGCATGAAGCAGGCTGCTGCGTGATACTTCTGCCTCATCAGTCAGGCTAGCTCCTGAAGTGCAAGAGCTGGGAGGACAAGGGACCAGGTATTTCTCAAGTAACACAGCTCAGCCTATGCCAGCTCCTCTGCCATCACAGGAAAAGGAACAGCACAAAAGCACTCTAAATTCAACTACTTCCTTTGAATCAATCCTGGATATACTAAAGATGCCAAAACCAGACGGAGACACTGGGAAAGATTACATCAGTAGCAATTAAAGAAATGATTGCCTGTGATTAAGGTGAGGGAATTCACTGTATCATGCAGCCTGGAGTGATGGCATCATCTATCATGTCAGATCTGGTTCTGAACTGCACTGAAACTACCTTACTTGCTCAAGAACCAACTATTCACACCTACTAGCTCTCCTTGACTTTGAAAATAGGTGCAGTACCACCACTACCACCCCTCCATTTAGGACAACCCACCTTAGCAACAACAACTCTCCTCCCTCCTCTTCTGCATCCCGACTGTTTACCTCCTTTAAAATACACACATTAATACATATATGTGCCAAATAATTTTCTGCCCCCCCTTTATAATGTGAGAAAGAAGAAACCAGCCACTGGATACAAGCCTGCATGGGCAGAATCCTGTGCCATGGACCGCAGGGCTCGGAAAACCCTATCATATCTGTAGCCCACCGCCTATTTCGTTCTTGCTCTGCTGTGGGTAACACCAGCATGCCAAGCAAGGCAGTGACAACCAGTGATCTGTGGGGGAATGCGAATCTTCCCTCTCCTGAAGTCAATAACCACTAGAACCCAGTTGGACTTGCTGAGGCGAAGGTCACTAACTCACTGTGAAAACTGCATCTTTGTTATCTAACCACAACCGCCTCCACTGTTTTCTCCCCTTACAAATTGTCTTAATCTGTAAATTATGTTTTTAACTATCTGGGCTGGAGTCCCAAAGTCAGACTGCCAGGACAAAAATAAAGCTGCTGAGGCAGACTCTTTTAACACAGACCGAACTGGGGAATTGCTACTCACAAAACAAGGGAAACAGGGATGTGGTTGGGTGCAAGCCGCTCAGGAAACACTGAACCTCAGTGCTTGTCAGTGTATTTATCTGAGATCATCACCATAATGCACTCCTAAATGCCAAGCAGCTTCAAATGGCTTTGTGGACATTAATCAGTCTCTGGAGGAACATCAGTTAACATTAACTCTTCAGGTATCAAACTTAAGCTATAGACAGGGAAGCAGAAAATCAAGTTAAACAGACCACAGGCTTAATATGAGAAGCTATTTAAACAACCCATTTCCAAGTGACACGTTCTGCTCATAGGCTACTCTAGAGGAGCTTTTCACTTTCCTCTCCCAGTCTCCCACATGCTCACGCAGCAGGTTTTTACACCAAGCATCACAAAGAGAGAACCTGCACTACTTATCCCTGAACCAGGTGATTCTCTCAGCTTCTTTATAAACTAAAAGCTTTGGGGTTATAATGAATTATGTTTGCTAATATACAATGCAAATGCCCTAGGATAGAATCATGAAATGGTTTGCTGAGGGCACATCTTTGTGAACTATCAGGAGCAGGACAATGAGGAGGAAATTTGGTCTAAACTACAACGGTGTCAATCTCCGGTATTAATAATTGCACAGTATTCCCTTGTAGCTTGTTCCGTTACTTATCCATTCTCCAGCTTTGTTGTTGTCATTGTTATGTGAGATACATTTTCTCTTTTGTGCTGTAAATCCATTATTTGCTTTGTCCTTGTTGACTACGAGAACTGAATAAAGTGATTTTTACATCATGCCTGGAGGTTCCTGCAGACGGCTGTATCTTTCCTATCACTTTAGTCCACCCTGGCCATGAATAATTGCCTTAATTTTACCTTGAGGGTCTTATTTTCCCAAGTGCATTATCATTCACTCCAGAAATGCGCCTGTGCGCACGGGGGTCACAGAACAGGGACACACAAAGACGAAAATGGAGATTTCTCAGAAACAACAGCAAAAGAGGGAGACAAAAAACCTTCAGCTGAGATTCCTCTGCTGGACTGAGGCTGTGTTTGAAAAAGGAGCTAAGCAAACCTGCTTAGAGATTCCCTGCTATTGCTCTCATTGCAGACACTTAGCAATTTCAGACAGGAAAAATGAAAGCCACCTCATACAAGGCCTCTCTCTGCTCCTGCATCTCGGTTTAAAATTACTTCTCACAATTTAGGATTATTGCTTGGCTGGTTTTTTACAACGCGTTATCCCAGTCGTGTCTCAAGAGACACTGCGTATGAGGAGAGTGCTCTAGCCTTGCTTTTGTCAGAATAAACCGGTTCATAACACAAGCTAAACAACACAGATCTGCCTGAAAGACACACCGCCCTCCCTCAGAAAGCATCCTTCAGTTCTCTCTCAACTGAACCTGACCAGCTGCGACATCTGCGTGCACAGGTTATCAGCATCTATTTAGAAACAGTGAAGTAACGCATCCGGAAAGCAAAAGCGCTTCCCGCCCTACTGTGACAAGCTACAGAAATGACATTCCAAAACAAACCATCAAGAAACAACTGAGATTTCAAATGCGCTTCTGGAGAAACAGACAAATCCCTCCGTCACAAACAGGACGGATTAGAGACGCTGGTTTCAAAATGACTAAGGCAAAGAAGCACCAGACTGGCTTTATGAGGAAAATAAACGCCAGCTCCTTCCCATTTCAACTCCAGAAAAGTACTGGAAACTTTTCTTATGGTAGATTAAAATTCAGCAGCAAGACGCTTTTCCCAGCAAGGAATTAAAGAATCTGAACTGAAGCTGTGCTAAACCCCCGTGGGTTTGGATTTATTGTGTGTGTGTGGGTTTGGAAAGCGCATTGCTCTTGGCAGCTTGGAGTAAGGGCTCAACTCAAAATGTAAAGCCCCAGTCCCCAGCTGGGACTTGTTGGGTATGAGGAATTAAAACCTGGTCAGTGCCAGTGTCTCTGCTCCTGCTGGATAGCACTTGCAGCCTGACAGCTCTATTTACCTGCACGCATCTGGGCTTATCAAGAGGGAGGTAAGAGAGCCTCCCGTCTCTTCTCACGAGTTTCCTGCTGCCCAAACACAGCATTAGCACAACCTCCCCAGGCTCGGGAGAAGCTGGGTCTCAGCGTGGGGCCGTGAATGGTGCCTGGGTTCCAGCAGAGCAGGTGGCACCAGAGGCAGCACCTCTGCCACCCCTGCCTGCAGGACACCGACACTCCTGTCCTCGCAGCAGCCTGTGCTGAAGCTCAACCACAATGACCTCAGGCAGCAGGTGAGCTCAAACCGGAACGGACTCAAAACGGACACAACTGATTTCTCCTTGTGCTGCCCCCTTTGGTTTATTTCCACTCTGTTTTCAAGGGCAGCCCGAGGAGAAGGACCTGGGGGTGCTGGGTGAGGAGAAACTCCCCACAGCCTGGTTTCAGTGCGCTCCTACAGCCCGGAACCCCCCTGTGTGCTGGGCTGCATCACCAGCAGGATGAGCAGCAGCTCAGGGAGGGGATTCAGCCCCTTTATTCCGCTCATGTGCATGACCAAACGCGCTTCAGAAGCTGAACGTTTACCAGAGCATTTAACTTACCCGCATTAACCCTATCAGCATGCCTAGAAAAGCTCTCAAAGGACTTACAAAGTTCAAGGATGGCAAGAGGTCCTTCCCCAAAGTGACACCCAGGGCACACAGTTTAAAACGAACTGCAAAGACCCCCAGAACACAAACCTCCTGCCAGACCATGAGAGCTCCCTTTCAGTGAGATTAAACTGAAGCAGGCATGCAGAGTGTAATCTACTCCCTAAGAAGAGCAGTATTAATCTATTTATAATACCAGAAGACATAGGTAAAAGCACAGGAATTTGCAGCAATCCTTATTTCCATGATAAATCAGGCCTCATCATCAGTATTTCTTAAGACACTCCACTGTGCTGCTTCCATTCCTATAGGGGGAACCTGCTGGCAAGGCTCCTGACACTCATCCTACCCTCCGGGCTTCAGCTGGAACCTCCTCCTCTCCTGAGAGATTAGAGCAATGATGCTTTAGCAGGAACACATCATCTAAAGCCAAGGACAGAAGAACCCACAGGCTCCTGAATCACATTAGTACTAGTACCAGCGACTTCATGAGTGCCTGCAAGGCACAGAATAAGCAACAGGTACCTTTTTGTGACAGTCATGATACCTATCACAGCCAAAATAGGAAGTCTCTCAGTTCCGCGCAGGTAAAACTCCATTAGATCCTACACGTGCAGAGGAGGTTGCTGGCTGCTCTGGTTGAAGTGCAGCCCTGGCACAAGTGAGGTGGTTAAAGCCCAGGTACTTCCCAAGTCATGCGGGACAGAATTCAGGCTCAGCCACTACCAGTAAGCACAAGATTCAAGAGGAGGAAAAAGAAACCCAGAGTCCAGTGCACACGTTTGGTGGTACGAAGTCAATGGGGGCGGGCAGGGGAAGCAGCTGGAGGGGGTCTGTGTGCATTTGGTTTCTCTTTTCAACCTTTCTTCCGCCACTTTAGAACAGTTATTTGTGCGTTCACTGGACACGAGCCCTTCCTATGACTCAAACCTGCTTAGGAGATTGACCAAAACAATCACACTGCTCTTCTAGCAGGCACAACAGTTAGTCACAGAAAAAGGCAGAGGACTGCTTGACCCAGTCATCCAGAAAACACCACGGCGCACGTGTTGGTGTCTGCGACCTGCAACACCAAACCAAACCACGTCAGTGGTCAGCCGACGCAAGGCGAGGTGAGCAGCCTTCTCTCCAGTTCTAGTAGCACACATGCATCTCAAGACAGAGTACATCTTGCAAACGGTTCCAGAGGAAATTCCTCCTCATTAGTCTGAAGAGCCAGCATCTGAAGCCAAAGAGAGCATTCAAATAAAAACTTTGCTCTTGCGCATATATTCAAGCAGACAAGTGTCAAGGAGCCTCTGACAACAGTGCTTGAAGAACACTGCTTTATACACTGGCTCCCCCCCCCCCCCTTTGCATATTCAGTTTTGATCAAGTATCTTGTAAAGGCTAAAGAAGATGAAGCGCTCTTGCGCAGGCAGCAGTCAGATAATCTGAGCCCTGCATTTGTTATAGGACATTTGGAGGTTTTTCTTAACTGTGTGGGACTCAACCACAGCAATCCAGGTCACGTTCTACAGGCTTAGAGTTTGGATTCACTTACTCATGAAGGAAGAAGTTTCACTAAAACTGGGAGCTTAGCACAGGGACTTCCATGGTCTGGTCTGCAAGGAAAGGATGGAATTACACACAGACCCAGTGATAGCTGGTTAACACCTGAAAGAAGGTTAAAGAATAACTTGTGAGCACACCCCAGGTTATGATCTGAGCAGAACCGGTCAGGATACCATTTTCAGGGGAAGAACTCCTTCAATTTGCTTGTTAATTTTCAATGAGTTATTTCTTCTATTGTCAATTTTCAAATGAGTTATTTCTTCTATTATCAGAAGGAAGAAAACTGACCCAATTTTTTCTTTTTTTTCAAACCTTTTCACAGCTTTCACAAGATGCTGCGGCAAAGTCTGTTGTGAAATGGTGAGGTATAAACGATACCATTGTATTTCAGTTAGAACACTGAAGGGGCAGACTGGGGAAGGTTGTTTTCTCAGAACAAAAGCATGCAAAACAAATGCCATGAATTGCCCGTAATTAGCTAATTACCATCTGCTTTAGGCTGCACACATCAGTGTTGCTGGGTTGGGGTTTCTGTTTGCTGGCTGGGTTTTGGGCTGGATTTTTCTTCTGATTCATGTTGTTTGGGTTTTTTTGTGGTGGTGTGCTTAAAACAAAGGTGAGAGTTTCTTCTGGATGTGGAAGGCTGATGCGAGGTGAGGGAGCGTAAGCACCACAGCACTCAGTGATGGAAGAAGGGATGCAGGAAGCCTGGGAGCGCTCTGTGTAACTGACCTAGCCTGAGACTGAGAGGAAGATAAGGATACAAAAGCTAATGAGGGTAATTTGTCATAATCTTGAGCTCCGAAGAACTTACTTATCACAGGTTGACCTGGCCTAGAAGCCTTTCAACAGTACACCTTCCCTATTAAAACAAACAAAAGACCAAAACCTGCATATATTCAGTGTCTATATTAAACATGTCTCTCTAGATCTCCTTTCCAGAAGGTGTACCTCCCACAGGATTAAGCCTCACATCTCCTTAAAGGCTGAACCACCTCCCGAGTCACTGCACCTCAGAAGTGCAGGGCTGCGAAGTCTAAATGGGGTCCAACTGGTACCATCACCAAAGGAGGCAGGTCAGCTCTTCCAGACTCCATCCACTGCTGCTCAGGCTTACTGTTGTATTTGCAAAGGTTCAAATCAATCATTTTGGCAGCTTGGACTTACAAGGGTGTTGCACTCCTGTGACCCTACATCAACCGTTTACTAGGGATGCAAGTTAGGCTGGACTCAGTGCCTTTCCCAAGGGAACCCACACATTCATCTGCATTGCACCAAATGCAAGGATGAAATCATGTCCTTCATGTTCCACTAGGCAGAAATGTAGCATTCACATACGTTTTCTTTTCCCCAGAATTATTAAACTTGTAAATAATTGAACTTATTAAACAATGTACAATAGAAATTGTACATTGTACAGGTGGCACTCCGTGGTTGGCTGTAATTAGAGCAGGTCTAAACCAAGTGATCGATGTTAGATCAAGCAATTCAGTAATTTTATAGCAAGCAACTCTCACTCTATTGCGTCAACACCCATCAGATAAAATAATTGTGCCTCAGTCAATGGATGCAAGTGAAATAAAGTCATTACACACTGCCGGGGTACCAAAGGATCAATATCTCCCTCAAACACAAGTATCTCTGCCCGGCTTTGACATTAATTACCCACAAATGTCTCCACATTGATTTGCCAGTGGGACAGCATTCTCCTATGACAGCATTTAATAACTCTGGTATTCCCCATTAACCCTAACTGTGCTGACCCTACATCTCTGACAGCCTGCACTCAGGACATCTCTCAGTTCTCTCCCTTCCCACACAAAGAACTTGCAGTCATATTTGTGTTTCCTATTCCCCCTCTTTTTCTGCTGAAAACTATGTCCATTGGACTTGGAGGCGCATGGAATCAAGCTCGTAGACGGGGTGTATGGTAAATGCCAGGAATTCCACTGGCATTTTGTCTCTACCAAGGAGTCATTCGTGTCACCTGCTGTCAGTGTTGACATAACGAATGCCAGCAGTACTTTCTACTCTGTGATGGCAACAACATTAAGCTTTCACCTGAAGCCCAAAACAAGAATATCGATAACATAAGAGAAATAAGCGTTGTGGGAGACAGTACTTAGCTTTCCACGGACAGAAGGATCAACGGGAATTGTCTTCTTGTGGATTTAGGTCTCCATTTAAAACCCCAAGACCCCAGAGGGATCTGTTGATGTCTAATAAGGTGTGAGACACTGCAAAGACTTTCCTCACATTGAAGGAAGAAACCTACTGTATTCAGAAAGCTATTTTAGCTAAGTTTTACAGAACTTCATACCCAGGACAGGGCTGAAATCAACTCATGCACCCATATGGAAAGCACAAGCACACAGACACTGATCATATCTGGTTCATTTTCTTAAGAAAACAGACTGAACGTAACAAAAACCCCTTTATCCTTCCAAGTGTTGGATAACATTAAAAACCAGCATCTCAAAAGGCTGAAATAGGAAAAGGCAAAAAGCCTAAAGAAAAACCAAAACCCAATGCCAACATAAAAATTTACATTAAAAAATCATGGAGTTAAAGCAGCCTCATATCTTCAAGCAAACAAAACGAGCTTGAGACATGAGTTTGTGTTGTGTTGAGGATCTAAAATATCACCACATGGAGTGAAGTTGATTACGATATGCCAATGAAGCAAACTCAGTTGATGAAAGTCATCAATCTCAGTGCTGTTTCTATGGGTTGTCAAAGAGAAGCTCATAAATGCAACACCACCACCAAGTACCAGCAATGAAAACCAGGAGGAGAGTGCTTTCACTGCAAAGAACAACTGCCCCGTGGTCTGGTTGCTTTCATCATCTACAAGAACCTTATTTTCTGCATGCTGATACTCTCACAGATCATGCCATTTCCTATCCTACATCTTTAGTAAGGCAAGGTCTCTACTCTGAAGATATAAAGGTTATTTTTAACTTGGAGGTGGTGAGAGCTCCCACTCTGACAGGTAAAACCAGGGGTGATTTGATACTGCTCTAAAAACACATCCTCCATAGATGGAAGTTCCCAGTCTGTTGAAATTACTTTTAAAATTTTATAATTGCTTTAAATGCAGTAAAACCAAGGTATTGTAACATGATATAAAACCTGTTTTAAACCCTGCGTTGGCTAATTGCACCTTAGGGTATTGCAGGTTCTTCCCTGATTTAGTACCAGCTGGCTATTCTTTTAATACAGAAACAGGAAAGAAGAGTATGCCTGGTTTTCCTTCCAACACAAGACAACCACAAACACAAGAATAAGCAGACTCCAGTCTCCACTGAGACAACAAAGAAGTTTACATGCAAATTCAAACAGGGAAACTGTATTTTGCACCACTAAATAGGGCTGCCTTCTGTGGAATTCAGGTACCTCATCTCAGAGACAAACACTAAGTCACACTCTAAACCAGGCAAGTAGCCCTGCAGTTTTCCAGGACTGCAACGACTGAAGTCTGTATGGCACCTCTCTCCCCGAGCCTCCAAAATAAACCCCTGCAGTTCCTCCAACATTTGTTTTCCTCTGTAATATAAGGGACAACACAAAACAGACCCGAGGAACATTTCATGTACCACTGTTCTGAAAGACAGCTCACACGCTATACTGTCCAGCCAACCTGCCTTCCAAGTACCCATCGCATTTTTACAGAATTCCAGAACCTCGGGATGCAGCCTGAATGTCATTTTATCACTGAGTGCTGCAAAGTCATTAGATACACACTTGGCCTTCGATTTGCTCAGACCCTCACACCAAAAGAGAGAAGGATCAGCTCATTAAAACACATAGAAGTTGCACAGACTCATAGAATGGTTTGGGATGGAAAGGACCTTAAGATCATCCAGTTCCAACCCCCTGCCATGCATGGTCAGGGACACCTCACACCAGACCATGACACCCAAGACTCTCAATATGAGTTGAACACATGTCCAACCTGGCCTTGAACACTGCCAGGGACGGGGCATTTACCACTTCTTTAGGCAACCCATTCCAGCGCCTCATCACTCTCACAGTAAAGAATGTCTTCCTTATACCCAACCTGAACTTCCCCTGCCTAAGTTTGAACCCGTTACCTCTTGTCCTGTCACTACAGAAACACCCTACTCAGGCCTTCCACACTGGTATTCCCACTACCTACAAATTTAAACAATTCAGTTGCTGCCTTAACTTTCCTCTCTCATAAACAGACAATTAAAACTACAGCATAATTTGGGAGCAGCTCTAATGTCTGAGCTGACTCATTCGAACAAGCCTGAAAAAGACACGAGCCACTTCTTTAATAAATGTTTTAAAATAGTAATAGTCACTTGGCGCAAAGCGAACACAAAAACACTTATCAAAAGTAGGCAGCACACATCCACGCTTCCCCGGCAGGAGCATCAGCAATGAACCACAAATTCAATGAAGACTGAAGTTCAATGAACTAATACGCTTGCCTAGTACACTGATTACATTCATTTCAATTGCTATTTCAAATCTCTCCTAGAGCCAGTACTCAGAACTGGGCATCCTGGTTTCTGCATTACTCACCCAACGCAAACCCGCAGCCTTTGTAGGAACCGTGGGCTATATCTCTGTATTCTACACTCTGTCTGCATTCACACACCTCTCTCTCCACTTCCGTCTGTGCAAGAATGGTGGAGGCTCTGACATACAGCAGTACGCATTCTATAGAGTGAATATACTCATCCTGTGGGAAAGACGCTGGGTTTTGGTAGCTCCAGGGTATATGGGGGAGGAACAAAGGATTATGTTCCACTTTCTGTACGCTTGAACAAGCACCTTCCTTTAAGCCCCCACCATTTTCTCCTCAGTCTGCATTTGGGGCACAACAGCGTCATTCTGACTGCACTGGAGTCTAAATCAGAGGCACTGATTCCCAAAGTCCATCTGCTTCTGCTCGACAGAGAAGTATTTAAACTCAACACACGGCCAGAAAGCAGTGCTCCCGACTTTGAGGTTGTAAAGAGGCTGTACAGGACAGTTAAGCTCAACACCATCTTTTCTGCCGCACTGACATGGGAGCCAAAAGGAAGACACGGGCTCCAGCCGTTTGGGTTGGTGACTCTGTGGCATCAGTCCATATGTAAAATGAAATAGAGAGAGCCTGCTGCAGTCCAGGAACCAGACAGTACGTGCCAACACCATTCTGCAATGACTGGTCTCAACTACATAACTCTAGTCCCAAGCATTTACAATGACAACATCAACAGTCTCCAGTGGCTGCTAAGCGTTGTTTGAATGACCCTAACCAGATTTGTACCCCTACCTGGCCTCATTGCCCTTGGCACCAACAATTCACAGGGTATTGGAAGAAATACTGCCCTGGCCCTGAGATACTCTGGAGTAACTGGGCTAGGCAGCATAAAGGTCCTTTCCAACCCTAACTATTCTATGATTCTATGTCTTGCTAAAAGCCCTAAGAAAAAAGACAAAAACTCCACTGATAAATAACCGAAAGATTATTACTCCACTGAATGATTTCATATCAAATGTTGAAGGCTTCCCCAAAAGTGGAAATGATAGGGCCTACTACAAGAACATTTAGGCAACCGCAACCTTCATTGCATCTCTCACAAATATGCCTCAGTTCAGTGAAAGCTGCACTAGAAGCAGGCCCCCAGTGACCAAGATTTAATTTAAGGAATCTTTTGTGACACCTGCCTCAGCAGCATCCAGCTCCTGCTGCCACGTGCCTATTGCAGGCAGGCTCTAAACTTGCCAATTGTAAGGCAGGCACCAAAAAATTAAACTTCATTAGAGGAATGGAATCTGTGAGCTCAAGCTGGCAAACCTACATCATTTAATAAATCAGCACGAGCCTACAAGCATTCAATATTAGGGAGACTCAACCCATTTTCATGCAAAATAGCTCTTTCCCTTCGCAATCTTAGCCACATCTGTGTTAGTCACTGATCCAGCTGGGCCACTGTCACATCTGCTCATCTCTGTTCATCTGAGGGCACAGGTCAACCTGATTTCTGCTCCTACCACCACAAAAACCATCCGTTCTTTCCTTTTCTAGCCACATTCATCTGTCTACTCAAATCCGTTTTCATTCAACACAGAAGCTGAACTGGCTTGCCAGAAATCAGTTATCTCAAAGTCAACTGACCAACCCACACTGTGAAACAGGATGACTTTCAAAGTAGGAGGCAGCAAAGGAAGATGGGAAAAACCTTTAAATTTAATGGAGAATTGACTTCTTTGTATTGTTACATGCAGTCAGCATCTGTTTACATCACACACATAACACCCCCCTTCTGTTTCTGTTCTCCCTGTAATTCTTCTTCCTCACAACACAGTTACTGGGGCTATTCCCATCCGCTCCAGGAGCTGCATTTCCCCCTAGTCAAGATGAAATGAGATCCTGAGAGGCTTGTGGGTTTTCCTTGAAAGTGATGTCTCAGCACAAAGATTTCCATTTGGTACAATGGCGATATTTCACCTCCAGAAGTAATGACTTCATCATATTGAATACTGCCAGCCTTACATTTCTCGCAGATGAAAAAGGCTGCACTCAAACCTAATGTATTTCAAAGAGACCATCAATTTCTCAAGAGCAGGAAAGTCTCTACCGAGTACATTGATCTTGGTTTTCCAAATGTCTGGGGTTTCTTACCTGGGTGGTAAAGAGCAGCAAGGGCCTTGTTTTCCCACAAGGTGATTCAGCACTCTGTGAATGCAGCCCCATGCACTTTTGGGCTCCCAGTGGTCCAGAACTGATGCATTCAAAGCTACTAGTCACTGCTGGACAAAGCCTCTGCCACCGCCACCCAATTCCTAGTGATTTTTGCTGTAACTTATCCATGTCTACCACCTTCAGCAGGCATCCTCCAGTGTACACAACTTTTAAGCTTCCATAAAAACAAACTGCAGATGAGATCTTCTCAAGCAAGCCCAGTGTAACCCACTGCAGAGCTGCTGGAAGCACATTACACAATACGAACATGTATCAGCTAGAACAGGACTAACAGGCATCATCCTCATTCTGCCCAGAAACAAGACAAAGAGATCTACATCTTCTGTAGCAGTAGATCCCCTATGTGCCATGATTTTTTGCCTTCTCTTCAGAACACAGTAATTTCACTGAACACATCCTTGATCCAACCTCAGAAATGTAAGGTTTAACATATGACAGATCAAAGAGGTTTTAATGAAAAGGTAACATATCAGTGAGAAATGTGAGTAGGCTGCTCATCACCAGAGTAAAGGTTTGCCATTAAATAGATTCTTCTGTGTCTTAAAAACGTGATCAGCTTTTTATACATGCACCAAAATAACCCTGAATATACATTCTTAAGACCACAAGATTCAAAACCCCATCAATCTGTTCTGAGCGAATGGCACTCCTGAGATTTCCAATAGGGCTGTAATAAAAGCTTGTGGCACTTGAGAAGCACAGGTGGTAAAGGGGAAAAAGCTGCAGTCTCACTCCTGGGAATTCTCAAATCACAGCTCACATCAGCCCTGAAATGTCTAAGTAATGAAACAGAAGTCAGGCAGCAGAAGTCCTGTTACTGCACGAGTCTTTTTGTTTCTCAGACAGGAGTGTGAGGAGTGAAAGACGAACAGTTCCTCCCTCAGATCTCAGACAGATCTTTCCACTGAATAAAACAGATGCTGCCACAACAGGCCCTGTAATATGGCTTGTCTGGATGGCAATACTGCAAGACTCAAGAACAAATGTTTCTTTGGAATACTGGATGGAGGGTTTTACTCCATATTAAGCAGGGCACAACTAGAAAATAGGATGAAAAAGTCTGTGATATACAAGCACATGACAAACCAACCTTGCTTTATTCCACATCAGGGCCCAAGTCCGATCAGTGAGAATCATCATTAGTGTAGCTCAAATGAGCAAGTTTCTCATTATACATACATGGCTGTTAGTTGAGTGAGGGGAGATGGACCGTTCCAGACAAGTTTTCAAGTGCATGCATCTTTCCCTCCTCTTCCAGAATCGTTCATCTTTCTTCTCCTGCCTGAAGCCTAATGGGAACCAACACTGACTGGAACTGGAAACCTTTGTGCATGCCTGCATACGCACAACACGCACCAGCCAGACTGCTTGGGAAGAAAGGGAGCAGGTGGGCTCCCACTAATGAGATGACACACAGAAGCCGACCCTTCAAACTGAAGGTGTGATAAAAAGGAAACAGAGCACGCCTGGTTTACATGCTAGATTTTCCCCAATGAAACAACTCCTCCTAACCAGGAGGAATTTTTGGGTTTTAAGAGAATAGCTGTACCAGATGTGATAACTCACAGGGCTCCCTGAAACTGTCAGTGGGATGCAGTTCTGGCCCCCTCTTCTGCCTTCTGATGTGCTTTGGAGCTCCTGAAAGGTATACAGCCATTAACTGCTACAGGGAGGCAGTATTCTCAATCAGACCGAGGAGGTGACACAGGGAAGCTAGACTTGTACAGAAACTTTGGAAAGGCGCTGGGCTCATGTCCCAGCTCAGTTAAATACAAACATAAATCCTCAAAAACGTTTTGGAACACACCTTCGTGTAGCAGCAGCTGTTTTAAACCTCACTGCATAAGTCAGCTTTGCTTAATCTCTACTTCAGCTGGAAGTAGATTGATTACCTGTCTTTTAACCCATCTGCTAACCTGCGGCCTTCCCTGGGACACTGATACTGGAGGAACGTGCAGGACAGCAACTCTTCACACAACTGTTCACTATCTACAGCAAATTGGGAAGAGGTACAAACTCTTCCTTTAGCTACAAAGCCAGGTAATACCATGGCCACATCTGTCAAAAGCTCTCTCTCCTGGAGGAGGAGGTCAAGAGAATTTAGACACAAAGGGGGTAGAAGAAACAGACTCTGACTCACATCCTTTTACACCCTGGTACAACCACAGTATATGAGCTCACCGTACCAAATGTAAAGGTTTCCTCCACCTGAGCCTACTGAGAATGAGCCAGCACAGTAATTTGTTTCCTGCCTTCTCATGAGGAGCAAGGTACACCTTATATTTGCCTAGATTTCCCTTTATCTTGTTCTTCCAAAATAATACACAGGTTTTGCTTAACCATGTTTGGATCATAAATACCTCAAGACTGCAATTCAATTGCTTATGCAAGTCACAGAATCATAGTGTCAGCTAGGTTGGGAAAGACCTTTAGGATCACCAAATCCAACCATTAACCTAACACTGCCAAAGCCACCCCTAACCCATGGCACTGAGGCTTCATCTCCACAGTGTGTGAACCCTTGCAGGGACGGTGACTGCAGCCCTGCCCTGGGCAGCCTGTTCCAATGCCTGAGCACCCTCTGGGGCAGGAATTGTTCCTCAGCTCCATCTAAACCTGCCCTGGTGCAGCTTGAGGCCGTTTCCCCTTGTGCCATCCCTTGTTCCTTGGGAGCAGGGCCCAGCCCCTCCTGATCAGATGACTGCATCTCTTTTGTGAATGGATGGACTTGAGATTTATAAATTAAGAGAAAAACCCTGGGGAATTTACTTCTTGCTTCATTCTTTCTTCTTGCTGTGCCTTTGAATTTCACAGGGGTGCGTGCTGTGCATCCCCCTTCCCCAGCCTTTACTATAGCTTCTATGCCAAAAAAGTGGCAGGGCATTTGGGGAATATTGCTCCCTATTGCGCTAAGTGAAATCCAATCCCAAATAAAACACACCACTTGTGATGTGACTGCCCATGCATGCGAAGCTTTCCCTTCCATTGATACGTGTACAGTAACACTGGATTTTGCAGAAGTTCATTTAATGGGAACACAAAAGAACACGCACTGCACAGGAAGTTTAAACTGGAGCAGATAATAGAAGCAAATAATTGTCACAGCTTTAGCAAAACATCTACAAAACACTTAAAAATTCATAATTTAGCAGTGACAAGGAAAAACACTTTTTTTGGGTAATATTCAAAATGAATAGGTATCTGAAAATGTATCTAATCACTTCAAGCTGTCACCACCCACCCCTGGAATCTGGGGGTGGAAAAGAGGAGGAAAAGAGCTGCTGCTGATGGAAATGCTTGGTTATTTGTTCATTGTCAGTAGCAGGGACAGAAATAGCTCTTCAGTGTGCTCAGAGGATGCGTAAATTTGTCTGTCTGAGGGTCAGCTCAGCTTTATCACAGCCAAGTAATGCAAGAGGGTGCTGCTGCTAACGCTAACTGGGAGGTTTACAGCGTATAAATTCAATGAGGTTTTAAATCCTGACTCTCATGAAGGTCCCTAACACATCCATCATTACCTAACGCCCCATCTATCTAATGCAGAAGTTCCAATAAATGGAGTTTTCCTCATTTCACACCACATTTGGTGTCATCTTGAAACTCTATCTACTGAGAACGGTACTTTTATGATTCTATGATTTTATGTTTATTTCTAAGCTCACTCTAACAGATGCAGAGAAAGCCACCTCAGACAACAGACAGCAAAAAGACAACCAAACAAAATAATACCCCAAAGCCCCAAACCAACCCCCCAAAAAGCCTACCAAGGTATGCCTTCTGTCCAACACTTCATTGGAATTTCTGAAGGGCCAATTCCAAGTCTTTGGTACTTAACGGTATGGGAAAAGAGAAGTTAACTTCAGTCAAATTTTGTCTCCCTAGCTTTCTACAATCACCCTTAAAGGCCATTTGATTTGATAATATATTCACCATGGCACAAAATTTACATAATGTCTCTCAATTACTTATTAATATGCAAATATTAGGAAAAAGATTGAAAACACAACTCAAATGTTCCTAAACCAGGATGATGTGCTATTTAAAAATGGGGCTGGGGGAACCTCATAATCGCACAAATCAAGCACAGCCAAAGAATGCAACAGGTTGAGTTCCACGCTGGCTGCCCTGCAAACCCTGTGGATGTGGTAGGTATACACAAACCCCAACGTGCAGCATTTTCAAATGCAAGGAAATAGTTGTTAGAACTACCCTTTGCTACAGAGAAGGGGGAGGAAATGGAAGGGGTGGCTGACGGCTCCACTGATGAAAGCTGACAGAAGAGGACAATTCCAGGACACGCTTCCAAACATCTGCCAGTAAATCACAGCATCCCAGACTGGTTTGGGTTGGAAGGGACCTTAAAGCTCATCCTGTTCCATCCCCCTGCCACCTTCCACTAGAGCAGGTTGCTCCAAGCCCCGTCCAACCTGCCTTTGGGATGGGGCAGCCACAGCTTCTGTGGGCAGAGCTCAATACCTCGCCAATAATCCTCAAGACTCTGAACACCTTTAAATACAGCAAACCAACAAAACACTAGTGCAGATCAGCGATCCTCCAGTCCTTCCAGCCTTATGACAATCCTGATCATGGACTGCTACATGAAAAGGCAGTACTTCCACAATGGAAGCACACAGGACCCTAGGACATTCATTTAGGCAAAGGCTACTAGGATCTAAACCCTGAGCTGGTACCACGGCCATGAGGCATAACAGCACCAAGAGCTGCTCCAGCCCAATCACAAGCTGATGCTTGCTGTGTTTCAGCAAAGCACAGCTGAAGAACAGTCATGGGGGGAAAAGCAGGCAATAAAGGTGAACAGCAGAGGGTACACTGCGCCCCGAGCCCAAGCTCTTGGATAGTGAAGGATTCACTACTTTGAACAGCAGTGGCCAGCCTGCACTGTGGCTGCACACCAAGCATGCCTTTGATACCTGCAAAGCATGAAAATCCAAAGTCTAAACTGAAATTCATTGCAGCCTTATTAACTAATGAGTTGGGGGCCTGACAGGCATACTCAAACCTTCTCTCTGAGGAAAACCATCTTCTTCCTCACAGTCTCTTGTCATTGGCACTGGCTCTGACAGTTTCTTTCCTCTTCCAAAATGGTTTCAGCTATTTTGGTACCGGTCTCTGCCTCCAGCATGACCAGCAGAGACACTCCTGGTTTATGGCTCAGCCAATTTTTGGCCTCTTTCGGACTTAAGGTAACTTTCCCTGCTCGGTTACACATCCTGAAATCTCTTTAAACATCTCAGGTAAGGTTTGCCATCTACTCTTAAAGCCTCAGACAAATGGCAACCAGGCTACTCTACAGCCTGCAGCTTGGACAATGAAAGGCTGCATCATGGTTTCAGCTAGGACAGAGTTAATGTTCTTCTTAGTAGCTGATGCAGGGCTGTGTTTTGGCTTCAGTCTGAGAACAATGCTGATAATGCAGAGATGTTTAGTTATTACTCAGTAGCACTTACCCTGATCAAGGACTTATCAGTCTCTCAGGCTCTGCCAGTGAGAAGGGATGCAAGCCAGGAGTGAGCAGAGGCAGCACACCTGACCTTAGACAAAGGGCTATTCCATACCATACAGCATCATGCTTTGTATAGAAACTGGGGGGAGTTGGCTGGGAGCTGCCAATCACTGCTCAGGGACAGGCCAGGCACCAGTCAGGGTGGTGAGCAAGTGTATTGTGCATCACTTAGTGGTTTGAATTGGGTTTTTTCCCTATTATCCTTGGATTTTATTCCTCCCTCCCCCGCCTTTTCACCATCATCATTATTATATTTTACTTAATTGCAGTTATGAAACTGTCCTTATCCCAACCCATGGGTTTTACCTTCTTCTGATTCTCCCCATCCCACTGCAGCTGCATGGTGCTTAGTTGCTGCCTGGGGTTAAACCATGGTGCTCTGGTCCTGCAAGCTCTGCTTCACCTGGTGGCAAACCCATTGCGAATTCTGTTGTGTTCAGTCCTATTAGGTACAGCTCAACAATGTCCTGTCACCAATGGGGATGAAACAACTGTATTCTACACCAGACAACGACTATGGACACCTGAACACACAAAGGACAAAATATGTTTGCAACGATAACGTGAACATGTTAACGTTAAGATGAACACACATGAAACATACGGTTATAAGGCCATTTTCTTTGCTTTCTGGTTTAGTAAGTTTGGTGCTTAATTCTCACTGAGTGCTTGGAGAGAACCAAAGAACAACCTATCGGTGACCCTGCCTTAGATTTTTACTATGCATATACCAACACTACTTTTTGTGCTTAGAGGTTCTAAACTTAACAATGAAGTACAGCCAGCCAGAGAGCAATCACCCAAAGGGCTTACTATCCACCAGAAGGAAGTTTACTGCAAAAGCTCAAGAGAGTCAGTGCCACACCAACAGACTCTTTCACACTCATATGTACAAAACCAACCAATTACTTTCTGTGCCTCAGTAATCTACTTCAGATGAATGAGGAGTCCAGCATTTTTCCTTAGCTATTTATCAGTCTCTTCACACATGCCTATAGCTAACATTATTATGCTATGGTTTTTAAAGTGTCTGTTATCAAGCGGGTCTTTGATGTGAAGAGACAACAAATCTGGATGCAGCTGATGGATGTTTCAAGTCCTTGCTCAGAATAATTAAACTGATGCTCTGTAGTGGTAATGAGGGCAGAAATATAGCCACCAGCCAGGCTGGGGGATCATTACTGAGTAACTTAGCAGGCTGTGCACATATAAAGCACAAAGGCCCAGAGAAAATGAGCAGAGAGCTTAGTCCTGAAGGAGTGGGAACCTAGAAATGCTGGAGGCCAGAGGTCTGCTCATACACAGCATTTGAAACTGCAAGAAAAAAGCCTGTGTACAAACTTCAGCAACGAGCAAGACTTAAAGGAAAAGAACAGAGATATCTCTAAACTGAGCCATGAGTGTTTCCTTTAGAAACATCTTGGAACGATGCAGGAGAGTCACGGCTTTCCATGCCAAAGGGGCATAGTGCATTAAGAGGTGTTCAGGGGCAGCTACCAACTCTTCTGTCAGAAAGTGCTTATGTATCTAATTATTCTTCACAGAGAGCTCCATGTTGTTCCAATATCCCCAACACATGAAATAACGAATAACGGGAGCCTAAACTCCTACAACAACCTGGCTTCAGAGACAAAGACCGGGAGCCTGTATGGTTACATGCACATGCGTCTCCCTGACAATAAACTGCCTACTGTGGTGGCTTCCTGGAGTAGGCAGCGTTTAATTACATTCCTCTAATGACTAAGCAGAATCTATAGGCACACAACTAACACATACAGCGTGCCAATTCTCCAAGCTATCTGGAGAATCAGGATCCAAAATCAAGAATCCCCTTCCCTCTCCCTTGCTAGAAGGTATTAAAGCTCTAGATTGAACAATTATGCTATTTTATACTTCACAAGAGATAGCCACGGGGAAACGCCAGCACAAAGAGACCAGAAACGTTATGAAACAAGACATTCAATTCCTTGTCACGTATAAAGAAATATGCCATGAAAATGCATTCACAACATCATTGCAAAATTTCTGCTAATCCAGAAATACAGAACGCTGCACGGGGAGGAAGCAAGTAAAGCTGAAAGGGCAGTTTCAAGAGTGGATGTACTCACTTTTTGAACACTTCTTCCTGAAAACGAGCAAAATACAGTCCTGCGGACTCCTGGTTTTATTTCACTTAGCCAGCACTATAAAGAGCTCTTGCTGAATGCGAACATCTCCACGGTCTGCTAAAGGCCTGAGGGTCTGTAACTTCTTCCTGTCCCAGTTCCAGCTAATCTACGCTTCTTCAAGAAGGGCAAGTGGAGCTTAATTGTTGGAAACTCATTTTCTTGAGCTTTGCATGAGCCAGCACTTCAACAGGAATGAAGGCGATGGATGGTATTTCAATAAGTTCATAACATCAATAATCCAGTGTTAAACACCTCTGTCACCTACACAGAGCAACTCCAGTCCTTCAGGTTACTCACCACTACTGTTATTTCTGCTTGCAAAGACAGAGTTTGACTGGTAAAGATTTCCAGCAAAACACTAAGGGCAGTTTGATCATGTTTTATAATTCAGTACTGCTAGTGAATGACGACTTAAGGAAAACATATTAAGCTCTCAGGCTCTCACTGCTCTGTCTTCATTGTGTTTTGATCAACTCTTTGAGAAAACACTCTTGTAAAACAATAAATCAAGGACATACCCCTTTCACTTGATCATGAATGACTGATGGCCGACTCTAACCTCTTCATGCAAACACTTCTTTCACGGCTTTCAAGTGCTTATATGATCACTTAGTTTAGAAGCAGCTTTCCACAGTATCGAGTGGTGCTAAAACTTAAGTACAGCTATACAGCATCATAGAATGGTTTCGGTTGGAAGGGAGCTTAAAGCTCATCCAGCTCCAACCCCTGTCACGGGCAGGGACACCTTCCACTAGAGCAGGGTGCTCCAAGCCCCTGTGTCCAACCTGGCCTTGGATAACTTCAAATAAAGAAAGTTAAAAAGTCTCAAAGAGTCTGACAAAGGAGCTGACTCCACAGCAATCCAGAAGTGCCTCCAGTGCCTTGCAAGCATCCATGATGCAGGGACAACCTGGGACAATCAGTGGCACACTCACTACCTAGATGCAGGATGTTCAAGTGCTCAATGAAGGGGATATTCTTTGCAAGGTCCCAGAATACTGCGCATTTTCCAGCCTTTCCAAGTACAATCTTTTCTTGGGAAATACAGGAACCAGCAGTTTATGCTGTTCTCCTCCTAATGCAATTGTCTACACACTCCAAAAATCACTCTGCCTTTTCCAGACACCAAAACCTCAAGTGCACTTCTTCACCTCAACACACCCTGAACACCCACTAGCTTTGCCAACGCAAACACTGCTGGACTATACAAAGCAGTACTAAAGTACAGTGAAAGTTGCCATTAAATCAACACTGGACATTTATACATTGATTCTAAGCAACTATATCCCTCTTTCCAAGGAGCAGCTGCAGAATTTCCAGTCTGCTGCACAGCAGCGCTGTGAAACCATCAGGGCTTACTTCAAGTTTGAAGCACAGCTTGCTGCAAAATACGAGAGACTTTGGCTCTTTTTAATAAATCCACATTCATAAAACATTACCACAAAGTGAAATCAGGAGGTCCAGAACGGATTCCAAAAGGATTTTCCTCTAAATTCCAATCTGCTTAGCATTAAACTGTCCCTGAACGGTGACTAACCCTAAAAACGTAGAGAAATTGTTCTGGATAAGCAAGAAACAGTTGGCTGCACCTCAGTCGACTGAAGCTTTTCTTCCTACAGGTTGCAAATGAACTTTAAAAGCCTGAAGTTTGTTCTAAGATTTTGCCTACTGCTTCTTTCTACAAGGCAGGCACCACTAGAATCATGGAATCATGCAAGTTGGAAAAGACCTTTAAGACCATTGAGTCCAACCATTAACCTGACACTGCCAAGGCTACCACTAAACCATGTCTTTAAGCACCACATCTACACATCTTTTAAACACCTGCAGGGATGGAGACTCCACCACTTCCCTGGGCAGCCTGTTCCAGTGACTGACAGCGCAAGATGGCTTTTTGCTGTGTTTTTCAGTCTTCACTTACATCTCCTTTGGAAAGCACGAGGTATGGAACAGACAGAACAAACAGCGAGCAAAGTCCTACAAGCTCAGAAGAGATGCAGAGTTTTCAAAAGAGGAGAAAATTTGAAGATTTTATCTATACCTTTTCCTACGGCAATAACCCAAAATATTGAAATATTCCTTGTTTCCTGTCACATCTGCCCAGGCTTTTCAGTTCCTACATCATCCATTATAGCCCCCCTCCACCCAAATTAAAGCACAAATCGCAAAACTGGGTTCCACTAACCGCATTAACACAAGGTACAGCTGTTCTATCAAATATGCCAGAGCTACAACTTCCAGTCATCACAGGACAGCAACATCAAGATATTTCTTTTAATTCTCTCATCATTCTTCATCTTCTTCTCTCATTTTGTTTCTCTTCTGCTAGTTCCTCAGCTCAGCACCCTCATAGCTAATGGTTATACCTTGCTCCCACGTTTGAATTTATCAGGTTTTAACTTCCACGCCTTGAGTCGTGCTATCCCTTTCATTACCAGATGAAAGAGCTCTTCACGCTTAATCAAGTTACCTCTTTGTTGTCTTTTGATGCATTAATCACTTTCTAAAAAAATCCCTTCTATCCACGTCTTTCTTGCCCTGAAGTGGTTTTTGAGTTCCCTCATACACCATGCTTTTGATTATTACTAATAACACTGGAAATTGTAACGTCATTTCAAAGAAGCTACAGAATCCTGAACGCAGGATGCAATGAAGTTAAACACTTTGCACATCTAAACCAAGTCATGGTCCCTGCTCTGAAGAGATCAAAGAGCAGACATATGGCTGGAGACAACAGGAAAAACCACAAGAGGATACTGGCCAGCCTGGTCAGGGTGTTTAGCTAACTGACCCAAGGAGACTTTGAAGCCAACAGTGGCATGAGTAGAAAGTCACATTCCAAAATGTGCCTTCCTGTCACTCGGAGGTACGAATGAAAGGTGTCTGCAGCTGTGCTGCTCCCATTCGCACAGATTACAGCAGACGGTTTGTATAGACGTCACAGATTACCACAGGCATGAAGAGATGGAGACTTTTTAGAGCAAGAAGAGGTTAACTGCAAAGGAATTAGCATCTTCCTAGAAAAGAGAAGTTTCCTTCTGTCTACCCTGTGGAACTGTGCCAGCAAACACAAGAGAGGGCTGCTGGATAAAATAAGATTCTGCTATCATGCAGAACAAAAGTACAAGTCAGACTACTCAGCAACTTACTCACTTTGTATCAAGAAGGACAAGTGTAGTTAACATCCCTATAGTCAGGAATGGCTAAATTACTAGTCGTGTTTCCACAGGAACCCTTAGAACTCAAGATCAATAAGGATTATTTTAGATCCCCCCCCCTTCACTCATCACTACCGAAATACTTTTCGGATGCTGCTCATCTTCAAGCTGTCACTCAAGTTCTGCCTAATTTTTGCTGTGACTGGGAGTTATCTGATATGGTGATGGTTTGGGCAAGGGAATACAAAGGTGGATATGTTGGAATGAATGGAAAA
Source organism: Pezoporus flaviventris (assembly GCF_033815535.1). Classification (NCBI taxonomy): domain Eukaryota; kingdom Metazoa; phylum Chordata; class Aves; order Psittaciformes; family Psittacidae; genus Pezoporus; species Pezoporus flaviventris. Next base: position 204,122 of record NW_026892585.1, read on the forward strand.
CTAGGACAAAGGAGGTTAGGATTTATTTTTAGTTATTACATTCTGAAGCAGGGATGAATGTTCCAGATGAAACAGAAAATTGCTACTAAATACCTTTTTGGCCAGAAAAGTTTCTCAACTTCCTAACAAACATTTCCTGGCTTGTAAAATGCTTCAGTCTCCAGAAAACAGAACTGCAAGAAGAAACGTGAGAACAGTAAAAATCCCTTTATCTAATTTTATTTACTCTTTGTGGGGCTCTATTCTATTTAAATGTAAGAGGAGGAGGAGGAAGAGGAGGGTGAAAAGGCAATTATCTTTCAAGTGAGGGGAAAAAGCCTGTAAAATACGGCATTCAGTTATAAAAGTACTGGATCTGCTGTAGCAAAAGGAAAACCAAACCAGGCGAACCCTCAGGTCAGGTCCTGCAGTGACCAATGTGCTTTCAGGGACACACCAACAGAAACAAGCTCTGCTGCACGCTAGGCATTGTGTAATGCAGAGGAAAAACTGCAAAGATGAAGAAGTGCTCCCTGCGCCCTGCAGCGATCAGCTTACTCCTTGAAGCATGAGATTCGATTACCTTCATCTCAGCGGGCACAGCCACGAACATCTCTGCATGCCTACGACTGCCCGGCACGTTCCATTTGATAAAGGGACATAATAAAAGTATTTCTAGAGCACTTCTATCCTGCAACCTGGGCAATGATCGCAGCGAGAAATCTATAGCAAGAACGTGCCAACAGCATTAAAGGCGTTACGATCCCTTCGCATTTTAGATGTTCTCTTTTGAGGAAAAAATGCTGTAAATTTATCAAGTCTAACAAAACCCTGGGGCAATTCAATCCCCCACGACAGAAAAGCAAGGAAACCCAGTGAAGAAGCTGTTTATCTGACAGAAGCTTTAGGACAATCCATACACATGACATATGGCATGTACCCTTGCGGTGTGTCATTAAGCTCAAGAGCAGAGTTTTGCAGAGGCCCCTAAACACCACCCATCAAAGCAATCAAATAACAACGCTGACAGTTAAACATCTGTGTCCTGCTCGACAACACGCAGAAAAACACTTGAAGTCTGACATGCCTTAACTACAGAATAACTTCAGGCATGCAAGGATACTGGCTTATGAACATCTTTAGACTACTGCTGTGTTAGTAGCATCGTCTTCCCTCAGTGCATGCAGCATTAATTTATCGTTCCTCTGTCAGCTACAAGGCTCTTCACCAGCTCCAACACTAAACTATTTCAGTTGAACCTGTATGGGAACAAGGCAACAACAACCCTGGGAAGCTGTACCAGGGGTCTGTTACATGGGCAATTCCTCCCCCCCCCCCGAGTGTACATGTCACAGACCGAAACTGTAGGGAGGAAGAGGGAAGATGGAGCCTACATTAGCTTTCATTCCTTCAAAATGCTTTGCTGAAGAAGAGATGAATTTCCAAGGGAACGCCTTGCTTCATCCAAGATGAACATCTTGGAACCAAAGTCAAAGAATTAAGAAGTCCAATACCTGGATTTGAGGAAATACAAAACCAGAAGAGGTGGCCTTGAACACTTTCTTGTGAGCTCTTCCTGGGATGAACGTGTGCTTGAAAGGACCAAAAAGACACGGCAAAATGTCTTCTTGTGGCCTGAAGGCATTTAATACAGTGGAGCAAGGGGAATGTAATCAGCATTAAAGTGTTCTTCATGAATAATGGACAGTCTAGCAGCTTTTATCTACTCTGCACTTTAAGAAAGTTTCGACTGCTGAATATTTCATGAGCAAAAGGTCATTTATTGTGGTTTTTAAATTACACAGTTTAGAAACTGGTAAGAAAAAAGGCCCATGTTCCAGTGTGAAAAAGTGACGAGTTCTGCATGTCCAAAGAAACCCCGGCAGCCTAAACACATCCTGAAACCTCTCACACACAAACTACGGCAGGCACGTCTGCCCCGAACTGTAACTACTGAGTTTTAAGATGTCCAGTCCTATTCAGAAATACACTATTTATTTTCAAGTGAAGAATGAACCCAAACGTGCATTTCCCAGAAATGTCAGTTCTGGTTTGCACTCCTCGCCAGGCTAAACTGCTGATCACAGCTGGGCTAAGATGCGTTTCTGCCACAGCCATTTTCAGGAAACCCTTTTTGTGTACATCATTTGAAAGGTGTGTTTTATAACAGCCTTTTCAAATGACCATTAGAGCTCCACATACACAAAGCCATTAAGGAAACACACCGGCAACCAGGTGAATCGTCAAGATGAGTTAGAGGCAACCTTAGCTCTGTCCCCTGTGAATGTTAAGACCACAATGCAACCCTGCTGCCACACCCAGAGGCAGATGTTCTGTGGGTGTAGATTAGCATCACATTACAGAAGTCAGTTGTGCTACGTCTGGTTTCCATCCAGAGAACCAGCAGTGCACTTCTCCTCAGCATCAGATGTCTGTATGGTATCACACACCTATGGAAGGACACCACTGGAGTGGTGCAAAGCAGCGCACCGGGCATCCCAGTGACTTGCAGCTTCACTAACACCAAATCAAGTGCCTCCAGAACACTACCAGGTCACACTCCTTAGCCAGAGATACCCTTGGGGAAATTTTCAGTTTCCTTTCTAACCCCACACTTCCAAACCATACTGCCACTCTTCATGAAACAGAACTTCAGCAACAAAAAACCAAGCCCGAACAAAACCCCCTCACTTTAAACCCCCAAACAAGTGAAAAAAATACGTCTATTTATTGTCTTTCTAAAACTAAAACAGCAAAAATAGCTTTCCTTTCGTATTTTCTTCATATGGTAACCCAGCCCCCTCACCCCAAGTCCTCTTATTGTATTCACAGTCCTCAATTTAAAAGACCACACAATAAAGCCATGACAGGACCTACCTGCAGAAGTTAAAAGCAATCAGAACAAACAGTACCATCCATGGCAAATCATCTACATACTAACAGACCCCTGCATATGGACAACAAACATGCGTGTGGCAAAAAAAGGGGTTTATTTATTGAATGACTTCCTATGACACAGCGAAGATGTTTGGGATGCCTGGATGACCTCTACATCAATCACCTTCATTAGCAGCCAGCTGCAGCACAAGTCCCACAGAGCTATGGGACATGCACAGAACAGCACCTACGAAGCGGTACTTTGGATCCCAGGGAGTTTCCTGTGCATTTGTAAAAACAAAACTGATCTTTAGCACTCAATTCAAGTGGGTTCACAGCTTTGTTGAGGCTGTGTGTTCCTCCTACAACTACCAGCCAAAAAATTGAGACTTAAGACACTGCATTTGAAAGCTTCAGTTGTTTCAACAGCCAAACTATACTTTTAAAACAGCTCTTCATGTCGGTTCAGAGCTAGTAGGTACAAGAATCAGTGATACCTATAGGCTTTCCTGCTGCCTTTTGCATCGCTCTTCTCTCACTAAATTCTATGGACTTGGATGTAAAGGTGGAAGAAAAATCTTTATTAGGGAAAAAATTCAACAGGAACAAAATGTCTCCAAAAGAAACAAAGCATCTCAGTTGTGCCCCCTGCTCGTGCAACAAGAAAAGCCTGCCAAACCAGACTGCAGCTGGATCCGGAATATTACTGATGGGTAAGCGAAGTTTATACATAGATACCGATAGTTAAACACCGACACTCCAGACTAACAAAGATACAGACATCCTTTTCTGTTGGATAGTACCTAACAACTTGTCTAGGGACTATAATCGAAGCCAAAGACAGCTCGTTTACTCTGTATTAAAATACAGTATTTCATAGCACACTGCTAGAGTAAAAGTGTCATCTGGTATTTAGATAGAGCACTAGATATCTAAGAGAAAACAGGATGTGCCACTTTAGATGAGCAATCCCACAAAGAATGACTATGATACTCATATAAAACCAACCTATGGATAAGCCCCTGGAATGGTAAGACAATAAAGTCTCCTACAGCAGATCAACCAATGGGAAATGAGCTGACCCATCCAGAAATGATGCAGCTAACCTGCTTCATATAGAAGAGACTCCAGGACTGGGTGACCATTTCCCCTACTCCATCCTCATTGCTGGTATGCTCACAAACCAGTAAAAGACACAGCAAAGCAGACACAGTCATTTTGAGTGCCAGTGTTCAGCATGTGACTACACTGAGAACCGGTCCTCAGGAGAAAATTCATGTATTGAAATAAACTTCAGGCATCACTGAACTGCCTCCATGGCTCTCAGAGGTCAAACAAACAGGGCAACTTACGTAGCTCTCCTACTTTCAGTATTTCACACAGCATCTTCGTCAGCTCAATGCTACTTCGGCCAAACGGGCACTCATGCTTGTCTTCTCGACTGCTGTTCTCCAGGACAATCTGAGGAGGAAGCAAAACAGGAAAAGATCAGTCTGAAGAACCCATGCGCTGAAGCACTGTCCTCCGCATCCCACATATGCAAGATACAGCAGGTTGAATTTAGGAGCCTGTAATTGGAGGCTCTATTTTCATGAACCAGGTAAATGACCTATGTCTGAGGCAGCCAGCAACACAGAAGCAGTGCTGCTCCATGGCCAGCTAGGAAGCTTTGCCATTCCTATGCAATGCTCCTGTTCTGCAGCACCCCTGGCTTCGAGGAACTGCAGCAGAAGCCAAAGAGAAGAAAGCATTTCATTTCAAAGTTGCCATTTAAAGGAAATGAGATATAATGATGTGGCGACATGGACACACCTAGAAGGATATATTAAAAAAACCCAAAAACATAGTGGGATTCAGGCTCCAAAAAAGATCCAAGCGTCAAAACTCAAAGGGAAGCCCTCAACGGAAGAGAACGTGCACATGTTCTGTATTGTGGAAGAAACTTGTGCTCATGTGCAGAACATTTCAGGGAGCTATGACTCTTGCATCAAGCCTATGAATGCTGCAAAAGCAACTCAAGCAGAGCCTCTGTATTCTCGGTTGAGTGACACTGCAAAATAAATGGGAGAAAAGAGTTCCTTGCACACTTGTACACCTGCTGAGTCCTGCCATATCACACACAGCTGGATAACGTTTTCCCCAGCACCACAAATCATAGAACCATAGAACAGTTAGGGTTGGAAAGGACCTTAAGATCATCCAGTTCCAACCCCCCTGCCATGGGCAGGGACACCTCACACTAAACCATGGCACCCAAGGCCTCGTCCAACCTGGTCCTGAATGCTGCCAGGGATGGGGCATGTAAACGGCTGGTCACTCTCTGTGTTACAGGAGTGGATAACCCCTTCATGCTGCTTTCCACTGGTGGGTTTTTTAAATCACCTTCAGACTTTGCACAGAAATTCAGAAAATTCTCAGGGATATGATAAATATTTGACTTTTTCCTGGCCTCTTCCAACAGGGCAGTGTCAGAACCATGTTCATCGCTTTCCCATGAGGAGCTACTTTTCCTTCTCAATGTTTTGGGTTACATTACATCTAATTGTTCCGTATCATCTCTGGGTAACAGCTGCACCAAAAACACCCCTGCAATTTCTGTTCTACGTTGCTGCAGCCACTGTTCACGGAACATGTGAATATGATTTTGCATTCCGGATGAATCATCCTGCTTCAGCCTCTTTCCTGGAGGACCGTGCTGCATTTCCATACCCAAATGCAGGAGCAACGACAGAGCAGCCCAAGCCCAGTGTGAAGCTGTGTCTCAACACCTCTCCGAGATTGCTTCTCCTGTTTTATTATTATTGTGGTTTATCTCTCCCATAATAAAACATAAAACCTGCATACTGGAGCAGGGGGCTTTGACACAGATTTAGATACAGCAGAGAAACGCTGGTAATAAAATCAATGGAGAGGCAAAATGCAAGGGGAAGGGAAGCAGGCAGATCAGCATTCCCGCTCACTTCTGGCAAATGCATTTTGTTGAGTTTCACATTAACCCGACATATTAACATTTCATGAGCACATAAATATTTAATGGTGACACCATATATGCATATTATGTCAGGCAGGATTACAGCAATCAATAAGAATGCCGGAGAAATAGTTAAGGCACCATGTATTGCTATACAGCAAATTAAATGGCAATTTGAGTAATCAATATGTAAAGCAGCTCTGAAACGATCCTCAGCCACACTTTGCAAGCTCCATCTTTCAGCATCTGCTGTGCAGAACGAGGCCGAGCTGCCATGTCACGTTTCTGTAAGAAAGGAGGATGGAAGGCCCTTTACTCCATCTAAATATCTGCAGGCGATTCTGGCAGATACGGATCTTGCGAATGAAACAGCGACGGCAAAAAGGGAAAGAGGAAGGGAAAAAAAGGGTTCTTATAAATACCCAAAGAGAAATCATTCCTGGTCTCGGCAACAGATTTCAGATTTACAACATTCATTATTATATCTGTAATCTCCTTTCACGGCTTCGCGACTCATATCCTGTTCCAAAGTCAAACGCTATAAATACAGCTGATAATGGCATGGTTTTAATGTCATTTCCTCTATCACTCTGGTTATGAAGGAGAAATAAGCAGGGAATGGACATGTTTACTTCATAAACTGGTGAAAACAAGAGCAGGGAAAGAAACGTAACACAGCTCCAGACCGACACCACTTCTGTGTGTCTACAGAGCACACAGCTGACTTGATCCACGTTTCCATCACAACAGTGCTTTTACCAAGGAAAGGAAAGGATTGAGGAAGTCACGAAGCCCACACACAACCTTCATTCAAACGGAGGTCTATCATTAATGCTCATGAAGTGGCTGCACCCTATTATCTTTCTCCTCCTCCCCATCACAAATCCGCAGTGAGCTGCACATCCACCAGACATTTCATAGGCAGCAGGTTAAATTTGCCTGGGGGAAACAAATACTTAAAGGCAGACACTGCAAGAGAACCCTCGGCTCCACAGAATCAGAATCATTTAGGTTGGAAAAGACCTTTAAGATCCTAAAAGTCCAACCGTTAACATAGCACTGCCAAGGCCACCACTAACCCATGTTAGTGCCACATTAACCCATGTTAAGTGCCACATCCAGGAGTCTTTTTAAACACTTGCAGGGATGGTGACTGCAGCCCTGCCCTGGGCAGCCTGTTCCAATGCCTGAGCACCCTCTGGGGCAGGAACTGTTCCTCAGCTCCATCTAAACCTGCCCTGGTGCAGCTTGAGGCCGTTTCCTCTTGTCCCATCCCTTGTTCCTTGGGAGCAGAGCCCAGCCCCTCCTGGCTCCATCCTCCTGTCAGCCACTTGTAGGGAGCCATCAGGTCCCCCCTGAGCCTTCTCTTCTCCAGACTGAACCCCCAGGTCCCTCAGCCCTTCCCCATCACCCCTGTGCTCCAGGCTCTGCACCAGCTCCATTCCCTTCTCTGGCCCTGCTCCAGCACCTCAATGTCTCTCCTGCAGTGAGGGGCCCAGAACTGAACACAGGATTCAAGGTGCATCCTCACCAGTGCCCAGTACAGGGGCACAACCACTGCCTGGCCCTGATGCTGCACTGGTGCTGATACAGGCCAGGATGCTGGTGGCTGCCTTGTCTACATGGGCACAGTGCTGGCTCATGTTCCATCTTCTTCAGTCCTACCTCAACCCTGGTCTGCCTGGCTGCCCTTTGCTTTGCCCTTAGAAATGTGCTGCTGGGTTTTCCCTTGCTGTAGTCCTGCAAAGCTGCAGAATTGGGAATGTCCAACATGAAACACAGCTTCTAGTACACTGGATGTTATACCCAAACCCAGCTCACGGTACAAGAGTACTAAATGTTGCAGACCCTCTTCTCTTCCTCTTTATCAATACTGTCCATGACCATGAGGCAAAGCAGGAACAACCCTGATGTGTAACTCCCAACAATGTGAGGGGAAAAGGGAGGAAAATAGAGAAAATGAGTGAGAGCAGCACAAAATGAGAACAAACCTGGCATCACAAGAAGAATGAGACTGAATTGACCAGCAGAAGAGGAGAAAGGAAGAGGTTTAACAACGTTGTTAAAAATGCAAGGAGGTGAAATATTTAGGAAATCAGCGTTATCCATTTTCTTGACATCTCTACAAAAGAAACTCCATGGCCTATTAAGGTATGGGAATTGGACAGCAGTTGCAGCAGAAAGCAGATCTGCACAGTCTGTACTGGTTTTCAGTAACCCGCTATACGTACTTCTCTCTTACACATTCCTGCTGTAAATTGAGGAGAAACATTCCCCAATCACCAAACAAAACCAAAGAGTGATCAGAAAGAGAAAGAAAGGCTTGATCATGTTTCCCAAGGCGGACATGTCGGGCAGCACTGGTAACAGTTGAATTTCTCCTGGGATTTAGCCAGACTGAAGCACCCCAAAGTCAAAAGTCTTTTCAAGAAGGAGAAGGCAGCCCTCCAACATCCAATTGTCCAGCAAAGCATTTAGAGAGCTACAGGAAAGAACATTCCTCCTTAGAAGAGATGTTGTTTCCAACAGCAAGCTCTTTTGCACTTCCTTTGTGTTATAATCAGCGGTGCTCAGCATCACCCAAAGAATGCTCACCTGCCTTTACAAGATACCCACCAAAGCCACGGACAAGGACATTAATTCAAGTGTCAGGCCAACATCACAGATGCTTAATTTTCCACATTTTGACTACCATGGGCTTAAAAATCTGCGTCAGCTTCAATAATGAAGTTAATACCTGTTCTGAATGAATTCAAAAGCTTCCTCATCAACATCCAGGAAGATGAAACCACCACACGGAAATACTCCCCTTTCACTGGGAAGGAATATCGACTTAGCCAATACCTTAATCCCTCACATTAAAGGTGGAATTGGCTCAGAGTATACTGCCCACAGCAACTGCAGATGTAATTCTCAGATTATTGAGCCAACCTCAGAGCTTGGCAATGGAATAGATTCATTGTGATTAGGAAGCAAATACAGAAGTGAAAGGCAAGACCCACTATAGCTGCTCCAATACTTACTAAATCCCACAGCAGGCAGCTCAAGAAGCACTGCTGCACTATTAAAAAGGAGCATTTCCCCAGACCTATTTTGCAGTTCTGTCTAAAGCAATCCTGCATTAATATGGAACAAGCTTTCTAGCAGTCTGCTGTAGGTTCCTATCAAGAGGTTCAGAGTGCTAGTTAGTAAAGGCAGTAAAAACCGCCTTAGACCCAAAATGCAAAGTCAGGCAGCATTCTAATATCCCAGAATTGCAGGGATGCTCTTCATTTTCTTCACACTGCTTTTCCTTTTCCTAAGCCTCCTTATCACATACTGTAGGCTTCACCATTTTGCCTTCATTTAGATGCTTTAAATAACTCTAGGAAGCAAATCCTAAGGATATGCTTCCTGAGAAGGATAAGGGATTCTAATGTAGACAATTTCCATTCATCCTCTTCATCAATTTTACTTTCTTCCTAAGGCAGCTTGTCACTTGCTTCAAACTTCAGCACCAGTGTCCTTCCAAGAGCCTTCACTCAGCACTGCCCCCTCTAAGCTGCCTTTTTATCTTCACTACTTTATTCCCAATTTCCTATGCTTCCTCTCTTCCTTATCTCAGCCTTCCTTCACATTCCTGAGACATTACAGAAACTCCTCACGGCAAAACTAAAGTCAAGCAACAACTACATCTGCCTTCCTCAGGAAGGCACTAGAACTGAAATTTAAGCTGAGATTTGAGATAAGAGCTGAGGACCTGTAGTTACAGGACAATGTTAAGCACCAGACACCAAGTCCTGATGTGCACAACTATGAATTAACACCTGGGGGGTAAACAGGAGGAAAGCACAGTACCCACTATGGCAAAACAGTCAGGAGACAGTGACACAGTCATACAGGACAACAGGGAAAAGAAAAGCAACTGATTATGTCATTATATAGGTAATGACACGTAGGTAAGAGGGTCCATTCAAACTGCCAAGGTGTTTGACTGCAGCCATAAAATGCTTCTAACAAAGATCTCTCTCCAGATTTCTCACAGGCCACCTTTAGGTACCGATATCTGAGGGGAAGGTAGGAACAGAGAATGGAAAGACTGGCAGAGAAAAGAAGACAAGACCACACTAAACAGCCTGGGAACCACCAGTCTCTGGCAATTAGGTCTTGTGTAGAAAACCGCATTCCTTCAAGAGACGCACCAGGACGACTCATGTAACAAAGCTCATTTTTCTCCTGAATTTTAGCAGAAGGGAAATAAATTACATCCTTTTTCCTATCATTTCTGCAAGAAAAACGGCCTGCCAGAAATCAAGCTCAGTTTTACCTCGGAAAACACTGAAATTATGCTAGACTACTCCTATGTGATCAGGCTAGAAGGAGCAGGCAGGAGGAGTCTTTGTGAATTGGCGGAGGGATGCGTAGGCAGCCTCCTGTACAAGGACTGCATGGGTTAAGGCAGACAGCCTGTGACTCAACCCATTACAGTCTGAGAGGGCTCTGCAGGATGCCAGCCACCTCCTTGCCTGCACCACCGGCACTCACAAACAGCACCTGCTCCTCCACTGCCACTCCTCAGAGCAGCAAAAGGAGAAGGAGGCTCCTCAATCCCCACAACTGAAGTAGCTGCTGGGCAGGAAGTGTCTCTGCATCGCAGCTGCGTGAATCAGCTCCAGGTAGGCACAAGCAAGGGGAAGGGGATTTTCTACTACTGATCCTAAACCAGCTCCACGTTCAGTTTTCACATAGTCAAAATAAGCCTTGGTGCGACCAAAGTCCAAACGTTGTTTTGATCTGCAGCATTTTCATAACTTCAAATATCTGCTTTAAATACAAGAATGGAAAATGTAGAAGCGTGCCACCAAACATGGCACCCACCATTCACAAGAACGTAATGGCACTGGACCCCTTATGAAACACACCAAGGGATCAGTAAGCCGAACTGTGCAGCGTGGACTTCAACACTGGTTTCCTATCCTGGTGACAGTATTACAGACAGAAAATTCCACATTCAATGTCTAACAAACATTTGTACGAAGCAGATAAAATCAGTCAGAGAAGGGATAATGCCTCTCTGCTACAGATGAGGGACTTGAATTACAGGCTACGGTAAAAGCACCTCTTTCCAAGGAACGCTTATTTTTTTCCCTACACATATCAAGAACCTACTAACCTAATAAATGGCAGAGAATTTGGCATGAACCTGGGTAGCCAGCTGGGCAGGATCCAAATGGGTGGAGAGCCAATGCTCTAAGTTTAGAGAGCTGCTAAGTTTATTTGCAGTTTCTGCCAGAACTCTTGTGCTTAAACAAAACAAGGAAACACAGGATGTGTCTCCTCAAGCCAGAACCTCACCCCAAAGAAGCAGTGAGACCTGCTAGAATATGGCTACTCATAAGTGCCCGAGAAAAATATTGACAAGCCACCAACAGTCATCAAAAGCAAATTCATTAGAAAGAGAAACGTGGACCCCACCAGAGACAATATCGTACAGGACTTCTCCATGACTCAGCTCGCTTACTGTGAAAAACAAGAACCTCCGAGTAAAATCCCACACTCCCTCCAGACGAAGGTTATGTTAGCACTATCGTTAGGATGCCTGCGTGGAAAATGTGAGGTAAGGGAATGTTTCAGCGGTGGTTTATTAGAAGCTAAGTTGTAGTTGCTGTCAATTCAGTTTATCCAATAGCATCTGCTCTTTCTTGCCTGGAAACACTCTTAAACTTAGGCAAGATCCCAGATGAACGGCAGTCTGCTCCCGACTGGAGCAGTAGCTTTGATTTTGCTGCCTGCTATCGAGAACACCTGAACAAACCCTGACTGCACATACAGCGATCAACCTATCGAAACTGCAGGGCTAGTGTGTCCACAGAAGCACCCCAGGAACAGACATGGCACACAGGACAAGAAGTACCAAATTCCTCTTTTTGGGTTACAAACAGAAGGAGTGCTCCATTTTGGACCCTTCAGCTTCACTTCATAGCAAATTAAATGAGATCATTATTTCGAATCGGTACCAGCAAACTGAAGCGTGTGCACAGAAAAACCAAAATCAGACAAATGAACACACCTACAAACGCATCTGCAACAAGATGTTTCAGTCTCATGTATTTAAATCTCTCTCCCCATCGTATCTCGAAAAGAAAATGGATCTGAAAAGTCTTGCACCATCAATGCCCAAACAGATCGATGACAAAGCACCAACAAACAGGGATATCAACAGCAGAGGTGGCATAAGGGATTCCACTGGAAGGTTTTCCCTCAGACCCTTTTTACACCGCGGGAAGCATCGAAGGCACACTGCTGCAAGTTACCAGTAAGAAAGATCTCAAGATGTCTGCACTGAGCAAAGTCTGGTTTAAATGGTAACTTCTGACTTTAGTTCTAAAATTAGGAGAAGGTGAAGCTGAAGCAGTTTTGGAAAGGAGCAAACCGAAGCAGGGGAAACACACGACTTGTCTGCTCCGTAAGAACAAAGCACCCAAAAAGGTTATCTGTCACAAAGCTCTATTCCAATCATTTTCTTCACTGCTAACTTTAATTATACACTCTGTCTGTCCTGTAATTATGGAGCTTGGGAAGCTGCCAATTATTTCCTGTGGAAAATTTCTTACATTTCATGCAGAGATTCCACATGACTTCCATCAATGCATTCCATGGACTATGTCACCTTTAAAAGCAAAGCCTCTGATGACAGCAATTGATTATTTAAGTGGAACATGAAAGAAATGCAATGTCCCTGATAGCATCAGACAGCTAATGAAGAACAGAAAGTAAAGCTAACTCCACAGAGAACTAATTCAATAGGAAACATGTTCAGAACTCAGAATGACAGCTAAGGACACCACACCGTCAAAGAGAACAGGGATTTGCTTTCCTTCCTCTACACAACCTTTCTTTGGGATGCTACAGTCCTATTGTACAGTAAACAAAAAGCCAAGATTCAAACTCAACCCAACATCTAAATAAACTGTGCTGATCTGAAGGAAGAGAGCAAGGAAGGAAGGCATTACTGTAATTTCAGCAACAACAGGGAAAAGGTGAATGAGAGAAATGAGAAGCAGGCAGGAAAGAATCAAACAGGCAGGAAATTTGGTTATTTTTGTTTCCCCATGCAGCACTCACATTTTCACCTTGCAATGCCTCCTGCTTTCAAGATGCAGTTACTCATCTGCTCCACTCCCTCATACCCGCATTCTTCAACACACTGCCATTGTATTTACTCTTCCTACAAGTACTTTGGTTTGCGACTGGTCTTTGAGGCCTCCAAGTGAAGGGCACTTCAGTTTCAGACATCCTTCCCACCTAATTATTTATTATGCAAATTACTTCTAAGTAGAATCACTTATGAGAGGCAGAACAAGGAATGAAAAGGGAAGAGATTATTTAATGCTTATCTTCTAACTTCTCCTTACCCATTTCTCTCGGTCACACAAGAAGATACTTGACTAAGGGCCATGCTAAGGAAGCAACAGGTCAGGCTGCAGTGATTTGTGCTGTCTATTAAACTGCCAGTGCACTCAGGGAGACCATCACGACCTCCTGATAGTGACTTGGCTTAAAATACCACATTCTGTCAGGAGAAGTTTCATATTTCCCAAGTTTGTTTCAAACCACCTCTGGTTTCCAGTCTCAATTTTTAACTGCTGCACGGCGCAGACGTTATCCCAGGGTACAACAATCAACTGCACTGCAGAGGGCCAAGCTGAAATAAGCTCTCCTCTTAGAACCACAATATTTCCTAGCATCAAGAATGGAAGGACAGAAAAGAGCTCCTGCCAAACAAGTTTTTCAGTATGCAAGTATTGTTTGTACAGATAATTTCTTGTGGAAACTTAACCTGGGCCACAAAGAGAATTTTTGTTAGGATCTAAGAGTAGAAATGCATCTGACAAAACAAGCAAGGTCAACAGGCTGTGCAAGCAGAGCAAGCTGGTGTTGTGGGGGCTTTGGGAGCCAATGGCCATGAAGAAAAGGGGTGATGTTGGCTGTGAAATAAGGAACTCGAATGAGAAGGAAGCAGGCATACTAGGACTCCCAGGAAACTACTGTACCCCAGCTGGTAAACCAAGGAGATTACAAGGGAAAAATCGGGTGTCTTTTGCGATCAAAGACTAGCAATGCTGCAGGAGTTGCACAGCACCATTCATCTCCGAGGTGTTCAGCATGCCGCCAACATGACGAGGTGGACCACCACAGATCCGTGAGCTACCATGCCAGCAAAGCTTGTGTAGGAATTACTCAGAACTACTTAGGAAAGACGGGTGGGCTAACACATTCCCGAAGCGTGTTAACAGTTCCCAGAACAGCTTGGGGCAAGCAGTTTAATCTGAGCATGCTTCCGCGTGGCAACTCCAGTGCCCATGTATTCTTTCTCAGGCACGCAAGAACTGTACAAGAACAAAAGCAGGCGTCTCGAAACAACAACAGAAAATCTCGGTAACGAAGCAGCAAAAATCCTTCATTACAGAAAGAGAGCAGAGCCAGCAGCAAAGTCCCTTCTAAAGAGGGCCTAATTACATGCTACACTGACCCCAATTTTTAAGACAGCATTTGTGGCATGAAAACAAACAATAAGAAGACTGGAGAGATGTCAGTGAAGGCTCTGCTTCAACAGCTCTGCTTTTTCAGGCGTCTTTCAGCCCTTTCCAACTTCCAGAAAACACGCCTGTCTCTTCTGGGAGCACTGGCTGCCCCTGCTAAGTATATTCTCCAATGTCAGCATTTTCCAAGGAAGCCTATGAAGTAGCACGGGCCAGATCTTACCAGATTTTAATGAGAAACAACAACCAATTCTCTTCGTAGACACAAACCCACAATTTGGCATAGTTTAGCCAATGAGTGAAACAGCCCTCAACTTCAGGGATTTACAGGGGCTGAGAAATACTGCTGCACTGCATGCTGCCACAGTTTCTTTTAACACTTATTGCCAGATTGAGACTGAGGAGAAAGATATATTTAAAGAGCAGATCTTGTGGCCTCCTGTCATGTCCTCGTATCAAGCTGGCCTGGACATCAGCAGGCCTGTCTGAGCTCTGACACCACAAACTAGTTGATAATGAGTATTAAAAGGTCACTCTTCACTTTTTAGTAGAAATGACTGGAAACCACCCCTACTATCTCAAAACACTGACCTTCTAGACTATCCCATCTGTGTTCACCAGCTTTCTGCTTGGCAAACATCTGATTCCTATAAAGGTCAGGAAAGGTTCCATTCAGAGGCAGGTATTACTCAGCTGTACACCTCTTCCTGTGAGGATGCAATACATAACTTCCCACATTTGCTATTTCCAGGGTAGTTGAAGCGGAGCGGTCAGGGGGCAGGAACAGGTTGTACAAATGAATCGTGATGCTTCTTACCTATTTTTTCTCCAAGCATTTCCTCACTACAGTTTTACAGTGCTCATCCTAACTCTCAGGACACTGCCAACTCAGTCATTCTCCAAAGCATTTGCTCATCAAAACCTCATGTCCACAGAAAACCCTGATAAGATTTTGGTAGACTTAGAGCAGGGCAGAGAACTGGGCACAATCACTCATTTCTGAGCTTATGGACACCCATCACGCATCTGACAAAGTTCACCTCCCTTCTCTTTGTAGGTCTAAGCAAAAAGTTATACTGGGGAAAAGTAGCATCTGTAATGTTTGACTTGGCAGTGATAGACCAGGCAGCTGTACAGCTTTCTCCCCGATCTTCTACAGACTTACACCGTGCTTTAGTGTTACATGGTTTGGCTTCCTAGAGCTTTTGTTAATGACATCAGAATTCTGAACCTCCTCTTCAAAGTCAACTGCAAACAGGACATAACCACTCCAAACAGGCAACTGCACAGACCTCAAAGATGAGAAGGAGCCTTACCCGTATATAAGCATCCTGGTGGTGTTTAGCAAAGTACAACATGTTGTCGAGGGCCAGCATTCCTGGAGGGGTCTGTGTAAAATCCATTGCAGGGTTTACATGATTCTGTAAAGAGATAACAAGTTGACTCAGTTAGCATCTGCAGAAGAGCTATCAGCTCCCCAGTGATGCACACCATGTAACAGGTAGCTGCTGCATCAGACAGTCCAGCAACAGAGCTCTTTTTACTGAGCAGAAAACTCTTAACAAGAAAACAGTCCATGTCTTTAAAGTTAAAAGCCAAATGCAAACACTATGAGGTTAGCAAGTCAGTCATTCACTTCTGTGGCTACAGAATGGAGCTTCCCAAAGGTTGATGTGTTAGAAGCATGGATCTCCCACATCTTTCATGGCAGAGCCACGCCTCAGGTGTACTACGTACTAAAAGCACTGTTGACATGAAAATGCAGATCTATACACAAACAGCCACCAAACCACCTCTTTATACAACTGTTCTGGATTGATTTCTAATAAACCACAATAAGGAGAAAAAGCTACTAGATTCCAAAGCTGTATTAAGTCTACTGGAACTTGTGTACTCCTGAACACACAGGGCCTCAGACAAAAGTGTATGAAATTAAACACATTCTCCTGCGGAATTCAGGTAAATTTTTGGTTACATTCTTGAATCTATGAATCTCAACTATGGAAGTAATGAATGAACAGACCAACTATAACCAAAACTCGGCAGCCTCCACACACACCTACCACTTCCAAATGTTCGGTTCCACACACTGCATCAAAAACTACATTCGCTCACAATATCCATCAACCCAGTCCATCTTTAGACTGGATGGAATTAAATGTACCTTTGAGTAAGTTCCACACAGTTCATGGTTGGGATACGAACATCTGACCGGCTACAGACAGGCTTGAGAGCACCACAGAAGCTTCTCTTGAAGCTGCTCAGAGAAACAAAGGCTCTGTCCTTAGTGGAATGTGTCTCCATCAAAAAAACGCCTATCGCCGGCTGTGCTCTTTTATCAGTACCACCTTTGCAACGTCTCCAGCTCCACTCATCATCCTCACACAGGGAGATTTCCCTTCCTGCTTTACGATGGCGTTTCCCTTCCACAGGCCCCAGCTGACAGAGACTTTAAAGTGTATTTACTATCAGAAAATTGCCTGGTATGGATCAGCACAGATTTCTTCTACCATCAGTCTACCTCAGAACCACCACGCAGCTTCTGCCGTGTGGTCAGGATCAGATCCACCCACCTCATTGACAAAAGCAAGGGCTTTACTACTTTGTCCTCCCAATGAATCTCTCGGGCCATAACACTGTAGAAATCTGAGACTTCATTCTCTTGCCTGCCTTGCCTTTAGGTGTCTGACCGGCTGGGTTTAGCCAGGCAATAATTCACAGTCACAAGGAAGATTAGAAATATCTGAAAGCTAAAATTATCCATTAAAGCTGCTGCAACTTTATGAGGGAGACAAAGGTTTGGGGCTGAAAAGGCATGCACAACCTGTTTGTTTTACATCTCCAGCTTGGGAGAGCAGCTGCATCAGCAAAACAATCACAGGCTTATCATTTTGCAGTAGGGAATCAAGAGGATATCCGGAATCCTGGAATTGATAGGGAAATAGCTAGGCAGTAGATGTATCAGCAGGGTGGGAAAACAACAGGCTTACCGAGTTGTGTTTTCCAAAACCTCCTTTTTAAAAGACATTTAAATGAAGATTCCAATATTCACCTGAATGATGAACAAAAGCCCTCTGCAGCTATCTCCCCAACTCAACCTTCCATCTTCCACGTGCGATACGTTCACCAGTCAGAACATTTAAAATCAGATCAAGGCTGCGACACGCACAAGACCAACAGACCTCAGCTTCTGGGAAGAGAAAACTTCCCTTCCCACGAGCTTCTGCATTCCAGAAAGAGCAGCGGAAAGCTGTCAACAAGGAACCAGTTTTACACCTTTCGCAAGCACACCTTCAGCACAGGGCTGCACCTCCTCTCTTCACCCCCGTGCTTTAGCACAGGCACACTATACTTGGATAAACACCTGGCAAGCAGATAAGAGTATCGAGACCCATCTACCTTTCTCCAGCTATTAAAACACTAGCACTCACTTCACTAGTAGCAGGACACCGAAATAAAAAGACACCTACTGTTGCTTGAACAGTTCTTTCCTTCATCCCATTCTACATCTCAGGTTGTACAGAACAGTGACCAAAACCAGTGAGGGCAAAAGAAATCTCACTACATTTATTAAGGATGACTCATCCTGTCTCATACCATCACTACTAGTACTGTGTTCAACCAGAAAAGCCACCTCTCCATCACTACCTACTTTTTTAGTAAGTCAAGCCTATCAAACCAGCTATTTTCAGCTGTTCATTTCAAATGCTTCTGTGACTTTGGATCCCAGGATAACCAGAGCATGATCTGCATCTGTGTTAAGTCAGTTACCTGGAGACAGGCCAGCTGGTAATAGCCGAGGATCCACAAGACAGCTCTGGCATGTGTGAAGCAATACATATCTTCAATTATTCTTCACATTCAGAAAGAACCCCAACTTCTTTGATCCCTTCCTTCTTCCTCCCTCCCCCTAAAATCATCCTTTTCTTAACAGGCTGAATGTTTGTGGTTGAAATATTAACTTCTTGAGAGTAGGTTGAGAAGTGAGATACAAAGCTAAATTATCTAAAATGCCACAGTGAATAATTCAGAAGTACGCAAACGCCCTCACCTACAACATCATTTATTAAATACACGGAACACAACGCCTCAGGCAGAATAGTTGCATCTGTTTGGTATAAAGCCTATTGCATTCTGCTCTTTATAAAAAACCAAGAGTAAGAAATACAAACGGAACAGATTGGTTACCTTCAAATTTTGAGATAATTTTGGGTGAGTTTTCTTTTGTACACCAGGCTAACATCTATGCATCTCTCAGCTTCACTGTCTGAGTGGTATTTTATAGCTTATGCTTTTATACCGTACATGTTAACGTTACCAAGCCCATCAAGAATTTGTTAGCCAGCTTAGTAGGGTACTGCGGGAATGAAAAGTCACTCTTTTGGGTAAGATGTAAACCCCAAACCACGTCCGTTTATGCCATTTAAAACAGAGTAAGTAAATAAATCACGTGGCGTGTTGCACAGCATTACTCTGGATTAATTCCAGTGCAGTAATTACATTCTGGCAACCTGGCATTCTCCTGCAGTCCTAGCTGTGTAAAGCTCTCTTCTCTGTCCTGAATGGCTCCACTGTCTTAATTCTGGCTTCCGGGGCAGTCTCTGAAGGATGTATAGAATGTGTCCTCACACGGAGATGCCCAATCACAGTAATGGTGTACTGTCTGTAGATAGCTGCTGATGGAATAAGCAACACCCGTTCCTTACACTATGCCTAACAACATGCGAATACGCCGAAGCACAGAAACCATGAAATTCCCTGCATCCCTAGCCTATTACAGTACAGATTTATTTCTGTCTCGACGGATATTGATAACTTCTCACAGATTTTGCATCAGTGCTACGTGCAGCTGTGTAAATCAGTCGACAAGTCATGCCAGTTTGTCCTGAAAGCAGCTTGCAGTATGTGCTAGACCTGGTAATAGCTACTCTCCATAGAAGAGCAAACTTCTGTTTTTCCAACCCCAAAGCAGCGTAGGTGAAATGTTATTCTGTATGCCTCACTTCTGTACGTCTGTATGACAAAAACACTACAGAAGCTCCCAGGGAGTAAAAGAACTGATGACGGAGGAACGTCAGAACATCTGAAAAGGAAAAGTCCAATTGAAGAGGTGTCGATCTAAAATGAACCCTCCCAAAACTGGTCACAGTGATATTCACAGTGAATGACGAAGTGATAAACTTACATTAGAACTATCAACTAGCACACAACCCTACCATTTACCCCTTCCCTAAATAATCCTGAAGTTCTACAGGCAAAATGTTCCCATCTGTTCATTTACACAAGAGTTACAAATATGAGAAAATGCTACATCAAAAAAACAACCAAAACCCCCACAAGCAGTTGGGAAGAGGTGATCAGCTCCAACTCTTAACGAGGAAGTAATTTTGTCTTTTTATTTCACAGCTCCGCATTCAAAGAGATGATGATGCACACAGCTTCGACCGTCTGCTTTAACGAGACAGATAGAACGGTGACTTGGGAATTTTCAACCTCTCTGTATTCAATGAAATGAATAATGAAAAGTAAGTATTTTAAATTAAATTAAAAAAATTTACATGAAAATTCAAACTATCATAGAATAGTTTGGGTTGGAAGGGACCTTCGCAGATCATCCTAGTTCAACCCCCCCAGCAATGAGCAGGGACATGAGAAAGCAAGAACCAACAAACTGAATAGAATGAAAATGGATCTGGAGGATCCCTGGATTTAAATAAAGTAACAATTATAAAACCACGGTGTACCTCGAGTCAGAAGTATCCAATATATCAAATATACCCGGTATATCAAATATACGGCTGCAACTGCTCTATCTCTGAAAGAATACGCAGAAAGCCTTTTCAGATACTTTCAGTGCAAATCATTTAAATCACATCCCCACTACCCCAGCACATACAAATAACTGCAGGATAGTTCTCCTGGATGCAGTTTGCATCAAAACTCACCAATTATGTTTGCATACAACAACAGCAGGTTTTCCTTCAAACAAACACTGCTGCTTCTTCCACCTTTGTGTTTCAGCAAATATTTAATATTAAGCATTTCTGCCCGGTTAATTTATTTCTTTATTAAATTCTACCTATTAACATCTAATTTCTAAATATTAGCATTTAATATTAAGCACTTCTACCTGGCTAATTATTTTTCTATGACAGTTCAGCAATACACATTAGTAGACTGCAAATGTTATTCTCCAATAATAAAATCCACTCCAACCTACATAACATGTTAAGCAACAGCATTTCTGGATCAAGTTTGACCTCACCAACATAAAACTGACCTTTGCAATAGCAAATAAATCCTATGAACAGTCTGCACATAATTTTCCTTATAAAGATTAAAAAAAAAATCATGATTTGATGACTGTATTCCCTTAATTCACTGAGCTACTGTGTAAATCTAACATAAAGCACCAAAGAGGTCTATCTATATAAGCCACCACCAGGAATCTGTCCCAGTCATGAATCACTGAATTCCAGACTGGTTTGTGCTGGAAGGGACCCTAAAGCTCATCCAGTTCCAACCCCTTGCCACGGGCAGGGACCCCTTCCACTAGAGCAGGTTGTTCCAAGCCCCTGGTCCAACCTGGCCTTGAACACTGCCAGGGATGGGGCAGCCACAGCTTCTCTGGGCACCCTGTGCCAGTGCCTCAGCACCCTCACAGGGATGAATTGTTTCCTCATGGAATGGATGCTATGATGGCCAGAACTGCAAAAATCTGACTAAATCAGCTGAACTCATCAGGTAAATCCTAACAGCGCATGTCAAAAGACAAGCACGACATATTTTCAGCCATGAATAAATTATTACATAAATTCTGTTTTGTAAAGCAAGACAAAATGCTCTTGCATAATTCTCTGTATTTTACACACACCTATATGACAGCTTTACAGTTACAGGGAACTAATGCTTTGGATTCAATGATCTTAAGCCCTACAGACTGCCAGCAGTTTGAAAGCCTAGAAGAATCTAACATGAGTGCTATAACTTCGAGCAATCACATCCTATCAAATACATGAAAACTATGAATTACCTGTCAGGTTTTATTTTAGTTACCAAGCACAGACTTTACAGCTGGATACATGTTCAGCACTTCACAGATTGCTGCCTCCTTATTACTGAAGTAATTCTTTCTGGGCACGTGAAGTTACCACGCAGTAACAGATCACGTACCCTCTGGGGAATATCTGAAATGAATCAGTGGAACATGGTAATTTCAATTACACGTTTTCAGCATGGTGAATTACCACCAGCTATCTCCCAGTATCCACTAAGTTTACAGAACACCACAGAACAACTAAATGAGAGGTCAACCATCCACTCACAGACCTACCTCGACTGGGTCAAGAAACTAAAAGCCACACTAGTTGATGACTACTCCACACTTGACATTACCAGGTCATTTAGCAGCCACCTCAGCAGGCCCTGCCAAGTTTCCTGTCCCACACTTTCAGTCAAAGTCAGAGAATAAAAATGGTTTGGGTTGGAAAGGACCTCAAGATCATCCAGTTCCAACCCCCTGCCATGGGCAGGAACACCTCACACTAACCCAGGTCACCCAAGGCCTCATCCAACCTGGCCTTGAACATTGCCAGGGATGGAGCATTCACAGCTTCTTTGGGCAACCCATTCCTGTGCCTCACCACCCTCACATTAAAGAACTTCTTCCTCAGATCTAACCTGAACTTCCCCTGTTTCAGTTTGAACCCATCACCCCTTGTCCTATCGCTACAGTCCCTAATGAAGAGTCAGTCCACTTTAGATGAAACTGATGCTGGACAAGGTGGGAGCTAATCCAGATGGTTTGTACTGCAGGGAATTAAGGACCATACCACGAGACTTTCTAGAGGCTCAACTACGAGGGTGTGAGGCAGGTACCCCTCCAGCCAGAGCAGCTGGAGAGCAACCAAGGGCTACAGCTTTCCAAACAGCTCCAGCTCTTCCAAACTCCTAATGGAAGCCTAACACCCACGTCCTGGCCAGTGAGCCATTTCTGCACTGCTTGAACTGCAGCAGTAAAGAAGTACACCAGGAAACTGGCATCTCTCCCCAGCTTAAACGGTGGCAAAAATATAAGCCTCTTTGTGAGCTTGGAACATGTCAGGCAATCAGCTGGTTTCATTTCACCAGCATCGCTAATGCAGTCTGCCTCTTCTACACAGGTAAGATCTAAGGCACAAATGCCCATCCTGCCCAGCAGGATCATTCTCAAGCTAGCAAGGAGACAGCCATGAGCAAACAGCGTGAACAGTGCCAGCAGGAGCAGCAAGCCAAAACCATTAATCCATCTAAACCTGCGCCTCCTAAATAAACACAGGTTAAACGCTCACAACGAGGTGGAAGTCAGACGCAGCAGAATCAAAACCTACCTGAGTCATTTTACCTCTGTGAATCCTATCACAGCTGCTCCTAAGTCACATTTTGGCATGAAAAGCCTCTTTTTGAGTCTGTTGAGTACGGTACACTGTGACTTGCACTCTTTATTTAAGCATAATGGCTGGCACAGCTGGTATACTGGCATACAAACATTAACAGTCCTCACAAAGAGCAACGGTTCAAAGACCACTTACTACGGAGAACTCCAGAGCTGTTCAACAGGCATTTTGTACAAAGGAAAGTGATACCAAACAGTTAACAAGGAAAATGAAAGGTCTGAAAACAAGATCTGCTTGAATCAGTCTTCTAAGCATAAGACTACTAGGACAGCGTCGTTTTGATTGCTTTAGTTACACTTCAGGCAGTTTTACCCAAACTTAACCTTCGTGACATAACACTTGCCACTGTAATGAAGGCGCATTAATTAAAACACCTTTCAGCCGTGGTTTCTTTTAAAGACAAATTACTTAAATTATAAGCAATCGAGTAAAAGCAAGGCAAAAATAATCATTAGAGTTTTCCTGAGGATGTGTCTCTGCAGAGAACCCACACAGGAAGCAGCCCACTTAATGGCTGCAGTTGCCTCTGTCATCCATCACCACTCAAAAGAATTGAGTGAAACTCCTTCCTGCTGTAAGCACTATCAGCTCCAGTAAAGGATTTCATACTTACATCCTATAGCTTGCATGGCACACCCACAGAGCAAGACTGGCACTCCATTTGTGCAGTGAATTATACTTCCCTTGGAACTTCATTAATAATGATGACTGTCGTAGCTGGGACATCGCAGCACCCTTAAGAGCCATGCTGCTCATCCTGTAACATACCTCATCTGCCCTTAGTAGAGAGGTGATAAAGAGACAAAAACCCATGGGATCCATCACTGGGGAATTTCAGTTCACTTGACTTTGACTCTTCTTTGCCTCCCTCTACAGGGATGTGAAGCTCTTAGAACTAGAACTGTGCTCCCCAAAATGCAGATGCTTTGCTTGCCTGGGCACTGTTCTGCTCTGCCTCCAGTTTCCTCCAGACAGACATCAAACAGAGGATAGAGCTGCACCAGAATGCAGGAAGATTTAAGGCATTTTTACAAGAACACATCGCATTGCCACTCGGGCAGGGGCTGTGTAGCAGGCTGACGACATCAGTCAACGTATGCACAATTCAGGTATGAAGGGGCTTTTAATTTGGGGAAATAATTCAGTATTCACAAATGAGTCACCTTCCTCCCCTTGTCTTTTCATTCATTCATAGGCTTTAGTTAATGAAAGCACATGCAGAGAATGTCTGCAGTCCTTTGTAGCTAAAGAAATACCAATACTTTGTACATTATGCTATTTACAGTCCTTTAAATCTTGCAACAGGCAAAGAAACCCATGAGGAAGGAGAGGAGAGGGAACAGAGTGATATGCACATTTAAGTAACATGCATACATATCTGGTTGCATGCACGTGATGGGAAACACAGGCTTAAAAAAAAGCCCGAACAACCCTATTCTCAGTAATTAACAATAAATTGAATTTACACTGTTTCACAAAACCACCATCGCTTCAATATCAAACAAGGGGCCATGTGGAATCAGCTATAGCCATCAAGCCTTGAAACAGATGAAGCCCACATTACAAAAGAAGAGAGATGTCGCTTTGTCTGATCACTGTTGGGTATATTATTGTACATAATGGCACAGAAAGATGTCCAAGATCCACCTCTAAGAGAAGGGGGTCAGAAAACCATTAGCAGTACAAGAACTCTTCTGCTAGGATACACTTGGAACAAACCACTCAGCCCCACTACACTCAAACCCATGGAGCTGGCCTGCCCCCACGAGTTTGTAACTGGGATGCACAAAGCAAACAAGCAGCCAACAAGCAAACCACACAGTGAAATCATACACAGTTCTATGATGGGCTTTTAAACCTGCTCTCCTCTGGAAGGACTAAAGCTAAGAGGAGCTGAGCAGTAAACAGTAAAAGGCTGGCTTATCCATGTTAACAATGAGCAAACCATTAGATGCCCACAGCTCCTGACAAACCATTCTGATAAATCACATGCAGCTGCACGGTAAACAACAGCAGCAGCTTTAACATCTGGATTTGCTGGTCACTGTGGTGCTGGTCACTAACAGCGCATCTGACCCAGGTGCCTCCTCCTGCGCAGTTATTAGCTCAGATCAACAGCATCAGCTTTACATAAAGTGAGCAGCTCCTCCAGCACACAGACACCATCCCACCAGGTGTTTCTGCTTACAATGCTCCGGTTTTGTTAATAGAATAAAGTTTCTCAGGTTTTCTCCCAGCCATTTTAAACCTACTGCCTCCAACCACCAGTAATCCTCTTGCATCCTTCTGTTACCACTCCGGACCAGCAGAAAACAGCCTGATGATCGCACCCGGCTGAGAAGCTATGGAGTCACAAAATCCCAGACTGGTTTGGGTTGAAGGGACCTTAAAGCTCACCCAGCTCCAACCCCTACCATGGGCAGGGACCCCTTCCACTAGAGCAGCTTGCTCTAATGTGTGGCAAACAGTAACTTAAACCAACGAAGCTATGGTTATGGGAAAGAATGCAGTAGGTCACACACCTCTGGGCCCTAACAGCACCAAGCACAGGATGGGTGCGAGAGCGAGGTTTGGGATTTCTGTATTTCTGCCTTGGGTTTGGAAACAGATTGATGCTTTGCTGCTGCTGCTCACATCTGCAGAGCACGGCCTGAGCTGGGAGTCAAACCTAAGTTCTTCTCATTGGACATCGACTAAACCTCACCTTTTCCAGATCTGCAGAGACTGGAGAACAAAGAAAGCCCCACAGAAAACTAAAGAAATCCAGACTGCAAGAAAGCATCCCTGTCACAGAGCCCATACGAGCCTGAAAACATTCAAACACAGGAACAAACTATTACTTCAGAGGGAAAACGCATCTGACCAGTAAGTGCCAGACAGAAAAGAAACTATTTACAGCACACTGTATAACAAACTGTAAGGCAAATTAAGTAAATTTTTATTGCCCAAGTGGTTTCATCTAGCCTAAGCATCAAATATCTTCTGGCATTCAACTGAGAAATGGAAATTCACAGTGCAGAACAGCTCTTTCTACTATTTCTAAGGCTGAAATGACTGTACCCATGCAAGTGAGCTCTTGAACTCTTGTGAACAGCCTGCATCTGGTATGATGCTAGTGCCCTCTGCTGTGAACTACTACAAACTAGTGAGTAGCTTTCTCTTAAGATGAGGTACTCCAAATAGTATCAAGCCATATAAACACAGCAAATCAAGGGTTATGGAACGCCATGAAAAACCACGTGCTTCAACCACAGGTAATTATTTCTTCCAATTAGAATCACAGAATCACTGAGGTTGGAAAAGACCTTTAAGTTCATCAAAAGGCCAACTGATAACACAGTACTGCCACACCACCACTAAATCCCATCCCTAAGCATCACACCTACACACCTCCAGGGACGGTGACTGCAGCCCTGCCCTGGGCAGCCTGTTCCAATGCCTGAGCACCCTCTGGGGCAGGAATTGTTCCTCAGCTCCATCTAAACCTGCCCTGGTGCAGCTTGAGGCCGTTTCCTCTTGTCCCATCCCTTGTTCCTTGGGAGCAGAGCCCAGCCCCTCCTGGCTCCATCCTCCTGTCAGCCACTTGTAGGGAGACATCAGGTCCCCCCTGAGCCTTCTCTTCTCCAGACTGAACCCCCCAGGTCCCTCAGCCCTTCCCCATCACACTTGTGCTCCAGGCCCTGCACCAGCTCTGCTGTTCTCCATTACCACACTGTCTCTCTTGCAGTGAGAGGCCCGGAGCTGAACACAGTGTTCTTTCAGACTTCTCCTAGCTGTTTATAGAATATTTCACCTTCCTCTTCACCCTGGCTGTGTGGTCTGTACAGATTCCCACCATGTTACCTGCCTTGCTGGTGTTCCCTGTGATTCATAGGCATAAACACTCAACCCTATCGGCACCATCATTGATCTCTAGACAACCAAAACACTCTGTAGCATTACAGGAGGAAATAGCCAGAAGAGCGAGTAAGAGAAGTGACTGGTTACAAGATGCACAATGGATGCCCTCACCCACTTTCAGTGCACCACCACACAGAAATACTCACAATAAATCCCAGTTTTTTATAGTCTCGAGTATACATGGATTTGCGTTTCTCAATGCTGCCACTGCTATTGTTAGGCTCAGATTCTGCATCAAATGCGATTCGTCGGAGTTCAAAGATGATATCCCGCTGAGCCTGTGATAAAACAAGGTTAAAAAATGGGTTCAAACCTCTCACTTTAATAACCAATATCACAGAAGCTGTTTCAGAACACTGTTTCGCCTCCACTGCCCAACCTTTCTTTGCCTGAATTCCCTACCTCATACTCAGAGACAGTCAGCAAAATAACTTTGTGGTTCCCATTTTGCAAAGTCCTCACATTTGGTGGGGTTCACATGCAGATGCTCAAGTGCTGACTTCCAGAAACTGGACTGCACACTTCATTTTAACCACAGGCATGAAACTACAGGAGCCAAGAGATCACACACGTCCCAAATTCGGCTGGTACTTCAGCACTTTGCTGTCTAAAACTGAAATGGCTCAGCTCTCGGCATTCCTTTTGGTAACTGCGCACATTTGCTAGCACAGCAATGGGCAAGAGAGGAATCACTGCACTTACACACCACTGGAAATGTCTCAAGACAGTGACAACCACCCCAGCATCACTACTAACGCCACTCTGTCAGTCACTGTCCATGGAGACAGGCACCAGTTAACTGTGCGCCCGTCCCCAAGAGCCCAACCTTCCTGCCTCAAGAAACAGGCAGGGTGAAATCCTATAGCATGAGGTTACTCATGTTTACAACCATCTCGCCCTCCCACCTCCTCCAAATTACCAGCAGGTCTTAACTTCCTCTTATAACTGAAATCAAGCTCCCCCTTGTTGTCTGCCCTAAAGGAAAAGGCCACAAAAATTAAAGTAACAAGACCCATCTTCCTTATGGCTCATCGACTCAATATTTCAACCTGAATCTCTTAAGCAAGTGTCTCTCTTAGCACAATGACAATGTTAAAGCTGGTGTTTGGACACAGCCAGCAATAAACAAATGAACAACTATTACTTAGGTGCCCAGTAACAAAAGCAGGTTTTCAGTAGTACAAATTACCTTCAACTCTATCAGGCCAGAGAGTTTCCATTTAAATATTCATTCCAGCTCTACAGAAGCACTTTTACAAAGGACCACACATCTATGCTGCTTCTGAGAAGTACACAGAAGAAACAAATGCTGGCCTGCTGCCTGGAGTTTTAGCTCAGGATGACACCCAATTCAGCTCATGAAGCCATCTGCTACGGAGAAAAGCCTGGCCGTTTTGTCGTACCTTTGCACATGGAATGCAATAGCCAGTACATCTTCTAACAACCAGAAAACATAACCTGCTTCATAACAGAATGAATGAATGAATGGTGCAAACATTCCCAGTGCCTCCTCCTCCATGAAGAGTTTTAGGTACACCAATGAGCAGTGGCCCTCTTCCCGTTCTGACCAGATCATGCCAGATGCTTACCTGATCTTGTGGATCCATTTTTGTCATCATTCTATCTTCCAGAAGGTTAAAGGTAAGCACTTGAAGAACATAAAGCTGGTGTGCCATTTCATTATTGATGGCCCTCTGTGCCCTGATAACATGCTGCAAAGAAGGAGAGACCCCAGTGAATGCCATCTTATCCGAAAATCACAGCACACGCACTCAGGTGTTTCCATTTCTGTAAGCAGGTACACTATGCAACAGTGCAAAAGAAGGAAAAATCAAACCAGGACAAGCACTACTGATTTAGGCACTAGATGAGGAACTTTAACGGGCAGGACTTTACAATCACAACGTGCTTAAACTTTCTCCTCCTCGCCACTAGATAGAGCCTATGCCCATGTTGAGAAGTGGCATCAAACAGTCCTGAGAAGGCACTGAAGAAAAATTAACTCCTTCCCAAGAGCCTCAGAGCTCTGTATGAAAATAAAATGAATATATCAAGAAATCATTTAAGAGAGTGACTGCCTGAACAGAAAAGTATTCAGGCTGCAAACACAGCCAGCGAACACAGAGATACAACAGGGCTCCGGATGCAGGAGTCAGCATCAAACATCGCACCACAATCTTACCTCTACCAGGTAACTCCATTCTGTAGGAGGATGATGCTTAGAAATACATTCATGCAATGTCCCATGTGTGCAGAATTAGGCCCATCCAGAAAGCAGATACCAAACTGACGAACTGAAACATCCCTGGTGTGCCAAAACCCACCAAGTTTAGGAGATGGAGACAGCAACTGAGACCGTACAGTTTCAGAGGATAAAAGGAGCTGTCTGCCAAAAGGCACTGGAGCATTTTATGATAGTAAATGAACACCTGAGAACGTTACCATGTGCTTACACCAAACCTGCTATGGACACAGCAGGGTAAAAGCATGCCTTCTGAAACAAATCCTGACGGGTTTTGTGTGGATCCCTGAAACCATGATAGTGAATGAGGGGGAGCAAGGGCTTGTTTGGTTTGGTTTACACTGCCCAGGATCTCATAACACAGAAAGAGTTCTTTCCCTTGTTCCCTTAGAGATATAGCCACTCTAAGGTCAAAGTTAAATCCCTTTGGTTTTCCACGACAGCAGATGCAAGTCTTTTATGTTACATTCATTAGCTTCACCCTGTGCTGTATTTTATGCTTCTTTTGTGCAAGTGGAGACAAAATGTGTGCAACTTTATAACAGGACAAAATAATCTTGAAGAACTAAAAAAAGAAGTATTCAGTGCTATATTTTCATGAAGAAATTACTATTTATTTGCCTGGAAAAACACCCTTTCTGGCAACCAGTTTTCAACCTATTCAACAACCAAACCTTTATCTGTGTACTACAGGCTTCAAAACAGATCAAAATACAAGCGTAACTGAAATGCACTAAGACAAAAGCAATGATCACCAAAACTGGAGTCACCTTTTCTCTCTGCTAGTGAAAAATAACTTGTGAAACTGATATACTTACAGTTAAGATGATGGAGCGAAGCTGCTTTTGTGCCAGAATGTTTGCCATTTCCTGATTAAGTTTGAAATAAAAACAAAAATTAGCCAGAAGCAGGTATTTTTATGCCATACCTATGAGAACAGCAACTTAAACTGTTTTATGCTCCTGTTTCAGCAGTGCTACTTATAAATTAAATGAAGCAGTGTATCAGCTATATCAGTGAGAAATAGCATTTGCTATAACGAAGCAGTTCTGAGTTGCAGGCTGATGAATTGAGTGAAAGTCAGAGCAGATGACTTTAAATAAGCATCTCATTTGATGTCTTGTTTTAATGTCCTGGCTGGCTTCCATTCCATGCTTCGTTCTGTGTCTGCAGGCGATGGCTGTGCTTGAACAAGTGTGTGTAAATGCTGTTTAAGCCACAGAGGGCTCTTCTGAGGCCTTTCATTGCTGGTTTTGGATTACTAAAGTCCTCAGCTTTTGACATATTTTTCATTTTCTTTGCCCCTTTTCTCGCAGTAAATTTGAGTTTGTGACCCCCAAAGCAATGCATATGATCATATAGCTGATACACTGCTTCATTGCAGCAAATGGCATTTCTCGCCTGGATTTTGGTAGCAATCACAGGATCCCAGCCTGGTTTGGGTTGAAGGCACCTCAAAGCTCCTCCAGCTCCAACCCCTGCCACGGGCAGGGACCCCTTCCACTGGAGCAGCTTGCTCCAAGCCCCTGTGTCCAACCTGCCCTTGAACACTGCCAGGGATGGGGCAGCCACAGCTTCTCTGGGCACCCTGTGCCAGTGCCTCAGCACCCTCAAAGGGAAGAGCTTCTGCCTAAGAGCTCAGCTCAGTCTCCCCTCGGGCAGGTTAAAGCCATTCCCCTTGGCCTGTCCCTGCAGGCCCTTGTCCAAAGCCCCTCTCCGGGTTTCTTTCTGCCCATGCTGCAGCCTGTCCTACAATGCACAGGAGGGAATATTTTACACTTGTCAATCACGACAGTCTATTCTCAACCATACCTCACGTCCCATTTTTAAGTTTCATCATCCTTTCCATCAATATAGAAGTATATGTATGTGTGCATGTGGACATACACTAGCATATGGGATGCATACAGCTTATAGCAATTATTATAATACAATTATTTTTAATGTACTACAAAAGGATTTAGATAACATTGCACACTGCTATTGAGACACTGCTGATACATACACAAGGGGGTAATGTCTGGAATTAGTAAATCATTGACTGGAAATGGAGCTCATGTGTCACAGCCTTACACAGCACAGCACATCAACGGTGACACATGCTTAATTCTAAGTGTGAGACAGCATGCAGCCATGCATGTTGACTGTTTTCTTTAGACCAGATACAGGGTGCTGCAACAGAACATGGGCATTATAAGGAAGGGAGAAGGGACCAAAGACAAGAGAAACAGCTTTAGTTTTAAGCCTTTTCTGGCTGAGCAGGTTTCAACTCCCCTTAACATCAAAGGAATGAATGATACACATGCTTCCATCACTTGGAAATGCTCAGCTGAGCTGCAGGGGGAGTGCCAAGCACATCATTTACTTCATGTCACAGGGAACAGACTGGCTGGTTTTGTCAAAGCATATCCACTGCCAAAACATGGACAGCTGAAGCAGATGAGGTAGCCTTGTCTCCATTCCAGGCAAAAAAAAAGGGAATGCTTTTATCTGACTCTTTGGAGAGGATTATCAAATTGTCACTTTTCTCTTATACCGGCAATTCAAAAAGCTGTTATTGGGGTATTGGTTTTTGTCACTGGACCAAAACCTGATCAGAGCAACAAGCATTCACAAAACCAATTACTGCATCCAAATCAACCTTCTCTCCCAGCAGGCTCTATGGCTATTAGCAGAGCTCTCTCTTCTAAAGGAAGTATTGTAGTAGCAGAGGAGAACAGGAATTATTTGACAAAATTGCCACCTCATTTCCCATAGCAACACGTCTGCAAAAATGCAGAGAATTGCCAAAAAAGTGTTTCCCCCATTCCCAGTACCATTTCAATGCTCCACATCATGCTGGTCTCCATAAGACAGCAGCAGAGATGGGGCCAAAGCTTCAGGGGTCATAAAGGGTTTGGTGCAGTTTCTCACTCCTAACCCCATTAGTGGTGAGCACTGAAGCTTTGGAGTATCCACCATCAGGTAACTACATGAGACTTCATCACCTCAGTTCATTGTCTTAGAAAGACAGAATCATAGAACCATAGAATTGTAGAATAATTAGGGTTGGAAAGGACCTTAAGATCATCCAGTTCTAACCCCCCTGCCATGGGCAGGGACACCTCACACTAAACCATCTCACCCAAGGCCTTGACCAGCCTGGCCTTGAACACTGCCAGGGATGGAGCATTCACAACCTCCCTGGGCAACCCATTCCAGTGCCTCACCACCCTCACAGGAAAGAATTTCCTCCTTAGATCCAATCGAAACTTCCCCTGTTTCAGTTTGAACTCGTTACCCCTTGTCCTATCACTACAGTCCCTAATGAGGAGTCCCTCTGCAGCATCCCTAGAGTAAACAATGCCAGTTACCCTTACCCTGAAGCTAATGGGCATCAACCTTCTTCAATGTACGGTTTAATAATTAAACACAACATAAAGTGAAACCTAACAGATTCCAACTAGTTATTATAGATTATTAAAGGCTGAAGGATGTTTCCTGCAAGTGTTAGAGCTACGAGCCTTCAAGCCAAACCACGTCATTATATTCTGCTGATCTGGTTTTATGCCAAAACTGAAAGAAAACCTTTATTCCAGTTTTTCTTCGTGAGGTGCCTTATGCCCTTAATAACTGAGGACTGTGTTGGAGGGAGAAGAAAAAGAGGAATGGGAACAAACAATCTGCCTTTGTTTTAATTAAATCATGGTTTTACTTTCCCCTGTTTTCCAGTTTAAAAATACTTTTGAAGCAAAACAGAAGAATGACCCATGAGGGCTTTGATGTTTGGTTAAACAACCTCCAGCGTTTAAACCCATAAATACATCTACGGAGAGTCCCTGCCAGAACTGAGCAGCAGGTCTCAGTAAAGTCAATGAACTCTGGACACTAACTGGATGTCACCCCAGGAGTTATCATCACTATTCTTGGTGACCGAAGTGTTACATAAATGAATGACAAATGTGTTTTGACACAGACTAATGACTTCATAAACATGGCTAAAGCTTCTCTATCCCATAACACATTGCATTCCATCCTCCTTAAACAGCAACCAGTAAGCCTGAAATATTTCCTTTTGAGACTCCTGATCTCTGGCACTGAAGTTAACTTAAAATAGGCCACTATAAAAGTCACTAAATGCTCACATGGCAAGATGTTTCCATGCCCAAAAGGAACACGCTCTTTATTATAAGATCCTGGGGGAAACAGTTTACCAAAAAATAGCCTGGTTTTACAAGCTGTGCTGGCAAAGACTTTAGTACAACAAATACTACAGCCAGCCACAGTCAATATGGTTCATGTGAGGTTACAGGGACCTACAAAAGCACAGAAGAATGCTTAATCCCTACTGATACTGGTGCAAGATGGAGGCAGCTCCAATAAAAAAAAATCATATAGCAGCATGAAGCAAATGAATAAGTTTCAGATTGAATTATCTGCAGGAAAAGTGCGACTGAGTGCCCTGGGTTCAGCAGCAGCAGTCATTTCTCTTCCTCTCAGTAGCTGGTGCAGTGCTGTGTTTTGACTTTCAGCCTGGGAACAGCGCTGATAACACCGATGTTTTAGTTGCTGCTCAGTAATGTTTAGTCTGACCAAGGACTTTGTGAGCCTCATGCTCTGCCAGGGAGGAGGGGAAGCCGGGAGGAAGCAGAGACAGGACCTGACCCAAACTGACCAAAGAGGTATTCCATACCACAGCACGTCATGCCCACTATATAAACTGGGGGCAGTCACCTGGAAGGGTTAGATCACTGCTCGGTCGGGCTGGGTATCAGTTGGCAGGTGGTGAGCGGTTGTGTTCTCTCCCCTTGTTATTTCCCTTACCATTATTATCATTGGTGTCAGCAGTAGTGGTTTGTGTTATACCTTAGTTACTGGGCTGCTCTTATCTCAACCTGTGGGAGTCACATTCTTTCCCTTCTCCTCCCCATCCCTCTGGGAGCAGGGGGAAAGATGGGGGGAGTGAGAGAGTGGCTGCGTGGTCCTGAGTTACCGGCTGGGCTTAAACCACGACACTGGGACAACTGCAGGTATGAATATGACACACAACAGATATGTAGGAACAACTTACCTGCCTCTTGTCATCCGGTGCTTTAAGGAAGAGTGCATTGATTACTGCAATGGTGTATGTCTGGATTTCTTGGTCTGTCCTGTTTGGAAGGAAATTATAAACATGAGAGAACAACTTGAGTACACACAGCTATAGAAATTATCTTCCAGCTGCATTTCTGAAGGTAGAAATGGAGGGACTGTTTGCACCTAATGTTAACCATGTACAAGTTAAGTAATGGGTCCAGGCTCAGCGCTCAAGAATGGTGGAATCAATCACATCCTTAAAGCACCACTCACATATAGCGGATGCAGGAGTTGGACAGGAGGTTTCCTGTCTTTATACCACTCCTTTTTCCAAATGCTGTGCTCATTTGGGGTGGGAGGAGGGAATTCCACTGTATCAGGTGGCAGTTGAAGACACTCACCCCTGTAGATGTGGGATTAGCTGCCCAATTGTGATCTCCTGTGCCACCTTCTGATACAGGTCATGGCTATTGAGCACCATCGATTCCAGGATTGCTAGCGACCGCTGCAAGATAGAGATGTCCGAGGCGAATTTGTTCACGTAGCTTGCTATCTACAAATGCAAACAGTTGGAGGATTTACATCTTGTCATGAAAGGGAGGAAACAGAAGAAAGAAAACTGTGGACATGGCTCAAAGGCACTAGAATGAAACAAGTCTTGTCCACATAGCAGGTACCAGTGAATACCTGGCAGCAATCAACCAGGCACTGCAGACACTGCCAAAGGACAGAGTGGCACAGATTCTTCAGCCGGCACAAATCACCACAAATTGATGTCAATATTCATAGTACCAAAAACTCTATGCTTCAACATTACCGTGATGTCCATGATAAAACAACACTGAAGAACTGGAACAGCTGTATTCTTTTGTGAGGAAAACTTTGGAAAAGGCAAGGAGAATATTTACAGATAGCTAGGCTCAAGGCAAACGTTTCAAAAGAGAAACTGACATTTATCTCTTTGGCAAAACACAATTCCCCCCCTCCTGCCCCTTGCTGTTACCAATAAAACCGAAAGCTCTCCCCAGGTTACACATTAAAACTCTGTTGATGATCATTTATCAGCACGACTGGTTCCATAACTCTGCCCAGAGTCCAGTCTAGCTCCATGTTCATGCATTAAGAACCCTCACTTTTACTGCAAGCCACCACAGACAAATGGCATGTTAATTAAAACCAGGCTGGCCCTCTGCTGCGTTTGAAGTGTGGCAATGACACGCTGCACACCCATCTGCAGAGCCAACACAGCTGGGCAGGAAGATGGGCAATGGAAGCTCTTCAGCACGCTGTCCAGTCCATGGACCCAGCTTCCTGGGAAGAAGCCTGCCTGGGTTTTCCTTGGATGCACCATTACCAGCACAGTCAGGGCGAACAGTACCCAAGCAAGCACAGACAGACAAAAGAATGTTGTGTGACCACAGGTATTTGCTCTTTACAGCCAAGTGACAGACTGCAGTGGCCCTGCCTCACGTCTGATGCACTCCTTCCAGAAAACATAATAGCCCAAGCGCTTCTTCAGTACTCATGCTACAAGCCACTAATGTGATTATACTGCTTCTGCTTAGACCTTGGCACCGTCTTCCCTTTGGAGGTCGGAAGGCAATGCCCTATGCTTGGAAAAGCTGCCTGTGAAATCCACAGTTAAATACTGACACGTGGACAGCAAAACTGCTCCACGCTTGTGACGTTCTGAATAGCAGTGAGGGTGAGGAAGCAGAACATCCTTTCTGCAACTTGGATTGTGGATGCCAAGGAAAAAGGGACAGCTGTTTCTTCTTCTACTCTACTGCTGCACTGCTGTTTGCTCTGCTGCTTGGTTGGCATTACCCCAACAGGACCATGCTATGCTGAATCTAATGGAGCTCAGGGAGTACACTGACTTTACAGAAAATAAAGAACCAACCCATGCATGCATAGAGAGGAGGAGAAAAACAACTTAATATTAGCCTTTTTCTACTCTGGACTTTCAGTATCTGCTGCCTGCAAGCCCTGAACCAAAGCCATATTTACATCAGCACATAATGCACATTGTGCTGCATAAAGCAAGCAGCGGTACCTCAGCAGCACTGTACTGCACTGCCTCTCTTAATGGTTACCCAGGCTTTTATTGAAGCTGCCAAGGGTCCAGAATGCTCAAAATACAGACAGTGCACGCACAGAGCAACTCTGCACTGACCACACGCTAAACCAAAGGTGCTGTGGATGCCTCCGTCATCAGGCTAACCCATGGATCAGCTGTGCAGCAGGAACATAGCACATCCAGGCTGTGCCCAACTTGTCACACTGCTCTCACCATCCTCTTCAGAAGCCCTGACATGTACGAATTAGCCTGGGTGCAGCAGCTCCTCCCCATGATGTTTCAAGTGAAGTAAACACTTCACTGGGATACAACACATTCATCCCAGGGGCCTGCAGCACTGTAACAGTACAGACAACTGAAACCTCAGCCTAGGACAGGCTGCCCTAGACGTAAGTTATTCTTCTGACCCTGGACCATAGCATCTTCTAACCACAAAACACAAGGTAGGAAGCTGGTTTGTGTGTCACAGCTATGAGATATCACACTTAATATACATGCAAAACACCCACTAGATAACTTGCATGCCAAGCTGTGCATATTCATAACCACCTTGCTGGAACATCAAGTCTGGCCAGAAGTAACAGGCTTGTCTACCCTGATAAATAAGGCATGCTCAGTTCTAGAGAGAGGAAAACTGGATTAAAAAGAAACTCCATTACCAGACTTGAAGGAAAAGACAGACCCATCTTGAAAAGAGACAAGCAGCAACAGGAGTCCAAATCTGAGTTATTTGCTGTTCTCTGCTTACTGAGCACCACGCACAGGGAGGGCTTTCAACATCCCCAAATAATCCTGCACTCATCTATCAAAACTCTACTGATAAAAGCAATGCAAGCTCACAGAAACACAACCTCCCCTCCAGAAATAACCGACCTCACTGCTTTGCACTTTCACATGAAGACCTGTCACATGGATACGTCTTGTTCAGGCTAAAACTATTTGTTCAGCAATCTTAATATCTGCATAGCCCTACCAGGACATACATAGCCACATACAAAAGAAGTGGCTGGGTGCTCACTTTCCTATCAATTCCAAGGGAAATTAGGATCAGAATGGCTTTACACAGTAAGCCTTAATGCTTTGATAAACAGGAGCTGAGCATGTGAAGTGACAGTCGATGAGAAACCCACAGTAAACTCAACTGCATCATCTGCGTTCTCTTCCTGTCCCAGCATCACTTAAAGCAGAGGACAGAATTCAAAAGCTTCAAACAAAACACCCCAAAATTAAAATTAAAACCAACAAAAAAACCCACTCATCCTAACAAAATTAACTGCACCACCACCAAAATACAGAGGGAAAACAGCGAAGGGAACAGATCTGATTCTCTGAGCAGGGCTGTGTTCATTATGTCACTTGTTTGGATCATTTTGATGTGAAAATGGACAGAAAAACCTGACCAAGTTCCACTCTCTGTGAAGTGCTAATGCAGAGTAAAACATTAAAGTAGGCATCTCATTTTCAAGTCAGGAATTGGAGTTGTATTTGACTACAGAACGACCAACTGAGAGTTGTGACACACGGAGATACTCTCCCTGCTGCCAGCCCCTTCTTCTGCACGGTACTTTTTCGAGGCAGAGTAACCAATTCATCAAGGTCGAGGCTCTGCATCCCAGTTATGAAACAGCAATTATATAAATCATTCTAAGAGATATTTTAAACTATCTCAACCAATAGCTGACTTCTCCTCTTACAGGAGCTAAAGACAGGAGTACCAGATTTGGTACTGGTATTTTGATACCCAGTTACCAAGACATTTTCTAAGAACTGGGCATCCAAACCCTGTAGGTAACTATGGCAGCTGGAAATAAACTTTATTGTCATATGCAAGGAAAAGGTCTTGAGAGAATCTTACAAATCATAGGAAGCTTTTTCAAATGATGCTATTTTCCCTTAAGATAAGAACAAAGCTCTCCTTGACAGAGTCAATCTTTGCTTGCAGCAGTTGGAACACCAGTCTTTATGTACCCAAAGGATGGGAGAGAGACTGCATCCAACACAAAGAGTCATTAGAAGCAGTTAGGGGTTCCCTTTGAGGTCTCCAGTTTCTACTATTCAAGAAACAAGTTCTGATGAATTCATCCCCATTCCAGCTTGGCTTCCCTTTAACACGAAACACCGCTTCAAAGGGCAGAGGCACTTGATTGCAAAGCTCCCCCTTAGCTGGCATGAACTGATCAACTCCCTTATCCATCCTGTCAAGTACCTAAGGAAGCCCATCAGCAACCTCAAGTGCCCTGTCAAAAGCCAAGGTCAGGAAGCAAGTGAAAATAAAGCTGCAGATTGCTGCCAGAGCATGGTCCAAAGGTGCTTCTCTAGGTTTTCCCCTTGCCCACAGAGCCCCACTGAGGGCTCTGCTGTTCCCCTTCCCAACTGCACAGCAGGTCAGGACAGACCCGTGCCTCTTTCCTCTGTTTCTGTCACTCTTTGTTCTTCTTTCCCTCTCCGAACTGTCCTGTTCTTCAGCTTGCTCCCTTTCTTGCCCACCAGTGTCACTGGGGGTTCTTCCTCACCAGTTCTGCTCTTCACAAGCACTTCATGAGAATACTTTTGTGTCTTTTGCTTTGAACTGGCTCACTGTCCAGGGAAACCCCTGTGAGTGCCAGACAGGAGAGATGAGCACACAACCCCGTATGCTGCAGTTGTCACACAGGGCAGAAGATGCTGATACCCTTAGGCAAAGGCAATCATTGTGAGTCACCCGCAAAGCAGACAGAGTTAAACTGACTTCAGCAAGTTTCTTCATACACTTCTTAGGAGGCTCCCTTAGCAAATAAGGTGTTCTGGCTTGACCATGTATATGAAGAAGTCAGTTAAAAACACCCCTGCTATCTTCTTCACCATGGAAAGTTAACAACCATCACCATCACCTAAGACTTCAAGACTGGCAAAAAGAGA
Source organism: Pezoporus flaviventris (assembly GCF_033815535.1). Lineage (NCBI taxonomy): Eukaryota > Metazoa > Chordata > Aves > Psittaciformes > Psittacidae > Pezoporus > Pezoporus flaviventris. The sequence goes on from NW_026892585.1 coordinate 243,081, forward strand.
ATCCAAAAACCAGGTCAATTACACTGATTTTTTTCTTACAAATAGCATCCCTCATTTTTAATGATCAAATCTGAGCTTTAATGTCTAACGTTCTCTTCATCATTAATTCTTCTCTCACCTCTGGCAACAAAAGGACACTTGTACTTCCCTTTGGTGGCAGCAATTTTCTAAACCAAATCTAAATTAAAACTCTTTGCTCTGACCCCTGCTGTTAAAATGAAGATATCTTTGCCACAGGTTATATCCATGCCATTGCTACTTCTGGTAGCATTTTAGTGAAGTAACTCTGATCCCTTCTGAGCCTGTAAAATCCAGTCTAACTTAAGTTCGGAGCTCAATCCGGTCTGAAAGTTCTTTGCAAGGAAGTGTGGGTTGATTTTTATCCTCCCCCCAGTAAATGAGAAGGGTTAAGTCAGTAACAAATCCTGTTAAATCTCCGTACTTACAGAGTACTCCCATGCTTCTGCTGCTTCCGTACATCTCCTACACCTAACGGAACAGATGTAGCCAGCTGTGGAAAGATCTGCTTCAAACCCACAGACCTCAGCTGCAAGATCCACGGGGGGGCAGAGCTCAACTTCATAAACGCAGCAGACAGCAGCTTCATTTCAATTTGTAAACCAATTCCTTTTTCTTCCTCCCATACCCCCAGAGGAACATTTTGGCGCTGGTTTTGTTTCAGCAAAGATGGCATTATTCCGTTTCAGTTGCATTAAACCAAAAGACTGATTTCTGCTTTAACTGCACGGCATCTGCACAGGGAGGCCACGCTCTAACTGAGCAAGCATTTCTTGTGCAATAGGCCTAATACTGGGCTGATCCCATTTCACTCCCATTGACTGCTGAGGAAGTTGGGTTAGATCCTGCAACTACAAATATTTCTGGTTGAAACAGCACCTGAATCACATTTCCATGTACCTTTTTGAGCAATGGCCTAAATAATGTACCTGGGGGGGGGGAAGAAAATGAAATAGAACACTGACTCACCTCAAAACTGTAAAGTGATAGAGAATAGAGAGAGTTCATTACCAATTTACCTTCTTAATGAATGCCACAGAGAATGTATCCCACGATACAATCCCATGATCCATCAGCTCAACAAATGCAGTCAGTGTAAAGGACAACATATCTCCAAAGCTGCAAGAGACAGGAGTCAGGAGAACATTTACCAGCAATGCAGCAGGGCAACGACCGAGGGAATAAAGCAGCAGGAAGCTTTCAGAAAGGCAGGAAAATGAAGCCAATCACAGACTAAGAGGTAGCAGAAGAGCAAGAGAGGCCGTGCAACAGACAGTCTCCAAACCAGTTAGGATGGGCATCAAGAACAGACACCTGGAAGGAAGCACTTTGCTAAGAGAAGAACTAATTCCCAGGAGAACACCGCATGCAATGCCCAAGGAAATCAGAGTCCAAATTAAACTCCTCGCATAGGTTCAGAAGTTCAGATCTAATGGAAGAAGTGAGATTTTCTTAGCAGCTTATGGAAATGGTCCTAATTGAAGGTCATACCGAGGTGCCACATTCTGGTACCCCTGCATCAAGCAGACTGGCAGGAAGTCAGGGGAGGGTTTGTGCCTTCTTTTATAAGGAAACAAATACCGTTTTAAGACTATAAACTGAGCAGCAATTTTCCACTAGTCAATGCCTCGTTTTCCTTCTTTGAACCTGAACATGCATCTCCTTTTGTTTGTCTATGGGCAACCGTGTCAAGCAAATTTCAACGCTCCCACAGCTCATCCAAACACGCAGTTCCAATTGTTTAGGCCGCTGCACTGCATTTTACACCTGTAAACTTGAGATTCGGGGCATCTTGTCTGAACTCAACTGAATTCAAAGCAGGTTTAAACTCAACACAGATGATGCGCTCTAACCTGAATAGCTGCACAGGAATTCCCCAGGTTCAAAACCAGCTTTTAAAGATCAGCTTAAGCTCTATATATAATCAGGGCACCTGGCTATGTCATCAAACAGCATGAATAGTCCCAGTGATTTGAATGCAACAGCTTACCTAATAGAAAGATAAACTTCAGATTGGAACTGCAATGCTCCATGTGTTGAAAACCTGAGTCTAGCACTTGTTAAGCAATTTGGTGCTTGGTAATCCTGATTCTGTGCTTTGCTCTCCTACTGTCCTGCACCAACCTGCACAAGTAGTAAGTGAAGATCCACTCGGATGGGAGACATTTACAGCAGGTCAGGGGAATAAGGCAGAAAACCAGTTTCCATGTAGCAACTCCAACAGCCACTTGACTGGATTTGAGATCATCTGTCCTTTAGGGATGTCTGAGGGTAAGACACAGCCTTTAGTAGCACCTTCATTTAAGAAAGGAGCTCTTGTTCATTATAACTCCACAGATGCCCTCCACTAAAACTACACCAGAGAGCAAGAAAAACACCATTTCTTGATAAAAAAATAAAGTGCCTTTAAAACCCACAGAGTAATTCTGCAAGGAATCCCTTGTTCATGTTTTGTTCAGCAAATACATGCTGTGGAAAGTTTTGGGGCCGTTTCTGTTCGCTTGGTTCCTAATGCTGCAATATTCTGTTAAGAATTAAATTAGACTTGAACTGTCATCATTCGCATTCCAGCTAACCAAGGATTTCATAACAAGACAACAATAACACCCTGCAGGAAATTTAACGAGCTCTGGTCCTGCCGTTCTCCCCAGTCCATTTCTTCTGCATGCGATGCTTATCTATGAGTAAATAAATCAAACGGCACCCACTGGAAAGGCTTCCTGCTAAAAACTTGTACCCAGTTCTCATGCATCCCCATGGCACAATACTTCCCAAATACATGAAATCCTGGTATTTTAAGAAGCCGGACTAAAGGAGATGCAAAGAAAAAAGGTACAAAAAAAGATACAAAAACATTCACAAAAAATATACAAGAAGATACAAAAAGCTAGGTCATGTAGGTTGAAAAGTAGATAAAAATACCTTGCCCAGCACTAAACTAAGCAGGTGATTTATCTCCCCTTAATCCTCTCCCATATTGTTTAAAAACGCACTTAATTAACCTGTATTTAGCCCATAAATACTCTGCTATAAACTGAACATGAAAGCTAATCCCCACTAACAACAGGTATAGTTCTGAGAGGTTACTGGAACTGTATGAAACCTGCAAAGAGAGATTCACCTTCAGCAGTGGCTGGAATGCAAAGGAATTAAACTAACCTGAACTCAACAGTCTCATGTATTCTTCTCATTAAAACTACTGATGAATCCTGCCCATTAATCCAGCCTCCAACACAGCTATGGAGGGGAAACTGGGAAACGGAAAACGTCTGGTATTAACACATAAACTCCTCTCAGCAGATGTGACAATGACAGAGCCGCTGGGGATGCGGGAGGTGAAAGCCCTTTTCAGCTCCCGCTGGTCAGACACCCCACCAGGTGTCCCTCCAGTGACACGAGAGCAAAAGGGAGGTGAAGACTGGGACTATTCAAGCAGGAAGAAGTGCTCCAACCCTATGCATTCTGCAGCACTACATACACGTACACGGTAGGTACTTTGCAAGTACACAGCTACACACGGGCACCTGCACACACGTGCGTACACCAAGCGGCACTGCAAAAGTCAAAAGCCAGGCTTAAAGGATAAAGCCTCGGGAATAGCACAGCCAGAAACGAAAGCATCTCCAGGGTAACTAGAGCACAAGATAAGGATTAAAGGATCTGGAGGGGGAAGGGAGCAGCCCTGATTCACTGTTCCGTGTTTAAACACAAGCAGATAGGTAGAAACAGACTTCCAAACAATCTATTTCAAGCCACACACACACTTAAGAGCAGCAGACAGAACAGGCGCTAGAAATGTCAAGGGAATCAAAGCTTGCTCATAGAAGTCAGAACCTTAGGGGCTGACCGACTCAAACCTCAGGGCTTCAGTCGCACAAAAAAATGGCCAAAATAATGTGGCCTCCTGCTTCAGAAAGTCTTTTCAGTCTAACCCACAGCACACGGCGTGGCAGCTCAGTCAATACCAAACCCTTGCTGCTCTGGCAAACACCTTCCTAGCCTGAAGGCGATTCCTGATGAAGGTGCTCTGCGATGTCTGTCAGCACAGCAAGGGGGGGAGCGAAAGGAAAGATAGGCTGTGTAATTGCAGTTTCCTACCTCTCACCACCACTGACATTACAATGATCTATGCTGTCAGGGAAGCTCCTTGTACAGCCCCTCCTAAACACTGCAGGGCTCTGGCTGGCTCTCCAGTGTGGACTCCATACACCGGGAGTCTACACACCAGCCTCTCACTTGCCTTCCTAGTACCATTTCCACATCATAAACCATCTTTTTATCACGTGTGTTAAGCAATCCTCAGGCGTACATATATATGTGCATGTATATAGCTATGTCTGGTGCTTTGAAAGATGCTTAAAGCAATTTGGGTTTCTTATCAAAATACATTAATGGCACTTGAGCACCCAAATCCCCTAGATAATTTGGGGGAAGAAATAAAGCAAAAAGGGAAAAAACCTCTCTCTGTGTTTAACACATATACCAAAAAGAGTACTTTATTACTATTGAAAGATACTTGCCTGTTTGAATGATTCTTTAAATCAGGATTAATTAGTCAGGCTCAGCTGTCATAAAAAAGCCCATATAAAGCTAAGTGGACCGTCTCACGTGTTTTATATGATAGAAGCTGCATAAGAGAACTTGGAAATTAAGTGCTGCTTGTCTGTCACAAGCAGGATACAGCCACCAGCCCATTAGGACTAGAAGCCAAAGACAGCACGTCTTCAAAACAAACCATTTTTCACTGTCAAAACAGAACCAAAGCTGATCTCTAATTGTGCATTAGGAAGGCTGCAGAAGGGAATAACTTCGACTGGGCAGGAGGTAACAGAAGAATAGCAGCCTGGCAGCAAACGCAGTAGTTAAGGAAGCAGTTAACTCCCTTATCATGCAGCTACTGCGCTCACAGCCCAATACTGGGCAGCTGAAAGGCCTGACATCATTGAGGCCAACATCAAAGAGTAAAACCAGCTTTTTAAGATAGAGCTGTCAAGGATAAATGGCCATGAATAAATTTAAGCAGGGCAGCAGAACGTATCTAATCATCACAGGACAAGAGCTCTGGAAAAGCCATGGGGGCAAGAACCTAAGTCTGAAATGAAGACTGATGATGCTCAGCAAGCACCCTGCGAACAAGCACCTTTTGTATTGCTATGGCTCCTCTCCATCGCTTCTAGACTGCCTTGTTTCTTCACGTAACCTTTCCAAGGGTGAAGCTAAGCCACTATCAAATCAAATCAAAACTAGGAGCAATTTGCACCTACTTGGTGCTCAGTACAGCTGAAAAGGACTGAACAACCTGTGGGGTGGCTGCCCCTATCTTCTCATGATTACAGGAAATGCACTTAACTGCCCCGCTGTGACACAGATTCACGTATTTCTTCTATCATGCCAAGCACCACTGAAATACCTCCTTGTGGTGCAGTTTCACCCCGTTCATTATAAGCGATCAGCACAACTGATTTTAAACCCCTTGCATGCCAGAAACCTGGAATACCTTTGTAGCGGGTCTCGGGGCTTCCCTGAGCTCCAAAACGAACTCTGATTAAGCAAAACAAGCTGCAGATTTTAAACAGAACTGAAACTACTCTTGAATAAATCCGGATAACTCTTATTATGGAGTATGACTAAATCCACTTTAAGGTACATTAAGCATTCGTCTGCATGGGAAACTAGCCCGGAGGAAATATGATACACCGTTTCTTTATGAAGACGTCATTAAAATTACCTTTTCTTTTACTCTCCATCTTCTAAACTCCTGGTTTTGCTCATTTCATGGTAATTTCCTTAAAGGGACCAGCTTTTTTTAAAGGACCAGGAATAACTAACCATGCAGGAAAAACATCACTCTCCAGTCAGCATGGTTTGACTGCAGTCAGGCTCTGCAATGCAAAGGGCCATTCGTGGGAATTCTTTGTTTCAGCCAAGTATTAACCAGCATGGAATAAATAAAATCCTGAAACACCTCAGGAACCCCTAAAACTGAAAGGGCAGAGAGAAAGAAACTCGCATTTCAGAGGAACTCCCTTTGGTGGAGGAAGCCATTAAACGAGAGCTCTCTATGAAAATCAGGTTTTAACTAAGTCAGGAGCAAGCTAAAATGAAATACGAAATACGGCATCCTGTGCATTAAAAGTAACCGGTGGTTGCTGCTACTACTTGGTTTCTTTAAGTTTCTTCAGCCAAGAAGACAGCAGGTGGAGCCTGCAAGATTTGAAAGCTTAGTTTAGTTCTGTATAGGTTCTGAGGGGTTTTTCAGTAGTTCTTGTTTCATCCGACCTCTTCCCATTAATACATGGGTGAGAAATAGTCAGGGTGCTCCATAAGCACACTCAGAGAGCACTAGTGCATACACTTCACTTCCAAAGTGTGCGAACGGGCCAGCTTCCAGAACCCCTGGCTTCGCATCCTGACCAACGGCTCTGGTACCTTTTTAGTACAGGTCCCAGACTCAAGAGTTTGTGATCTGAACTGTACCATTTCATGTCCTATTGATGGAAATCAAACTGCCAACCTATGTGCCCCAACGCGAACTGAAGCTTACCGGCAGGATTTAACTTCCAAAGGTAGAATAAACTTCAGTCACATACACTTTCTTTACTACTGTACCCATAGATATGCTATACCTACACTGATGGGTAAGAATCCTGTTCAAGTGGGTAATGCCTTGCTCCCAGGAGTAACCAAAAGTAGAACTATTTGTCCACACAGAACCATATCCACAGCAGTGAGGAAAACCGCACCATCCAAATGCACTGGAGGTACCTCTTCTCAGCAGAGGAGATGCTGCCAAGGATTCTGAAGACCTCATACCCTTTTAATCATTCTCCTCAGGATCTGAACTTTCCTATTATGAAACAAGCTACTTTGTCCCAGGTTGAGTAAGCAAAAGGAGAGGAAGGATTCAAGTTTGCTGCCAAATTTATTCTTAGGAATTTACTGATTAGGTTTAAAAAGAAAAGTTTCAGAACTTGGTTTCGACTTTGTGAAAGTATGATTTAGCATGGATTCAGATGGGAAGCGGCGTTTCCTGTGTGATAAACTACATCAAGCTCTAAGTGACAGATCTGTGGTTAGCTCATTAATTGCTGCTTTGCTTCCCTGGGTTTTAGCTATACTTGAGATTTCAAGCTTCCAAGCCAATCAAGATACTGGAGTATCTCTTGGGGTCTCAATTTATCAAAGCCCCTGCCTGACTTGAAGCACACAGAAGATCAATTCAATGATTCAAAATCATCATCAAGGAAATAAGCGTGCTTCAGAACTTTCTGATATGAGGCCCTGTACTATAGCACCGTTTGCCTTTATGCAGTTACCTGCAACAGCTGGCATTACCTGGGACCAGTGAGTAACAGGACTTCAAACTGGTGAAATGAGCCATACTTTCATCTCACTAATATCGACAATCAGAACTGCCTGCTATCAGCCATGTGAGCCAGACAAATTTAAGGGGGGAATTGGGGAAACCTTTTGTTTGCTCAAATTAACACCGAAACCAAAGGAAAAGGCTGACTTCGGACACAGCTGCGGGCCCTGCAGGAGTTACAGCAATGAAGCACTCAGTCCACAAGCAAAGCAAATTCATGAGAAAATCTCATCAGGCATCAAAGAGCAGAAAACAGAGAGGGTCAAAGACTCGCTGAATGAATAAGCAGAGCCGCATAAAGATTAGTGAAAGGGTCTGAACCCAGTCATGCAACAGAGGAGGCAGTGCGCAAGGTGAGGAGCTCATCGGGTTCTTACCAGGGCTTCATTATCTTCTGCAGTTTCTGATATCGTCTGCAAAAGTAAAACTTGCACGTGAGAAGACACGCTTTAAAACACCCGTCCCCTCCTCACCTCTGCACCCACACCCCCCCCACACACCCGGACCCCCTTCACATAGAGCAAAGACAGCCACGCAGCAAGAGGCAGTAAATTACTAACAGGTCGCTGTGAGCAGAAACAGCTCAGTCCCGGGTAAAGAACATTCAACTTTAATTGCAGGTATTGTTCAGAATACTTGTGTGAACTTCTGTGAGGAAAAAGGAGGAAGTGAAGAAACAGTCGATAGGTGAAATACAACAGATTTCTCTATAACCTGCTTCTCTTGACCCTTAAAGCTTGCCCAGGCATCCTAAATTAGGTAAGAAAAGTCTTTGGTACAAAGCAATAAAGGTTTACACGTTAAGCAATAAAGGTTTACACGTTAAGCAATAAAGGTTTACACGTTAAGCACTTTCTGTCTCTATGCTGTAATATGTAGTCTGTTGCCTGAAAAAGCTTCTATTTACTTCCAGTGTCCATCATTAAGACTGATGTCACAGTTGTCAGCATGGTTGAAAGCTCTTGTGACCAAAATCCTGACCTCCTGAAGTCAGGGACAGGTTTTCTTCAAAGGGAGGCAAAGAATTTCCCCTGGTTTTCTAACCACAGAGCTGCATTTACGCAGCAGCTCAAAACCGTCCTGCACCAGCTCCATATCACACCCATACAGTACATCAGTCTCATGCTAACAGAACGTGTGGTCTTACCTCTGGCTCTTTTGCTCTTAAAATTCACACACTGATGGACATGCCCAGACCCCAGGTGCTGAAGCAACCCATTAGAGAAAGGCAATGATGTGCTCAAGAATGTCACTTACTGACTCAGGTTCTATTAAGGTCATGCTACACACTCAACCTCCAGTGGGATGCTCCTGCTTTCCTTGTAGCTTCCAAAACATTTGGTTCCCAGTTGCTCAACATACCCCACAGGTTTCATGTTTTATTTAGGTGTTTCCTATTTTTCCCCCTTGGCGTGGTTTAAGCCCAGCCAGTAAACCAGAACCACGCAGCCGCTCGCTCACTCCCCCCTGCTCCCAGAGGGCTGGGGAAGAGAATCAAAAGAATGTTAACTCCCACAGGTTGAGATAAGAGCAGCCCAGTAACTAAGGTGTAACACAAACCACTGCTGCTGCCACCAATAATAATAATGATAAGGGAAATAACAAGGGAAGAGAACACAACCGCTCACCACCCGCCGACCGATACCCAGCCCGACCGAGCAGTGATCTAACCCTTCCGGATAACTGTCCCCAGTTTATAGAGCAGGCATGACGTGCTGTGGTATGGAATACCTCTTTGGTCAGTTTGGATCAGGTCCTGTCTCTGCTTCCTCCCGGCTTCCCCTCCTCCCTGGCAGAGCATGAGGCTCACAAAGTCCTTGGTCAGACTAAACATTACTGAGCAGCAACTAAAACATCGGTGTTATCAGCGCTGTTCCCAGGCTGAAAGTCAAAACCACAGCACTGCACCAGCTACTGAGAAGGAGAAAAATGACTGCTGCTGCTGAACCCAGGACACCCCTTGATACACACACACTGTTGTGTCTCATCAGTGAGCCAGAAGCAACAGCATGTTGCTATATTCAGGAAACTGAAGGCCAAATACTAAGCGGGGAGAGGGAAAAGCAAATAAGCGCAGTTGAAAGCTGTAACCCACTATCACAGTTTGCAAGTTGTCCTTCAGCTAATAACTAGCTTCAGAACTACTCATTACACTACAAAGCAAACTGAAGAAAGAGACTAGCAACAGTAAAAACAGCATCCAAGAGAAATAACTTCTTTTTATAACACCACTTAAACAAACAAGCAAACAAAAGATAAATATATCCATCTCCTCCTTAACTGCTTGTGTCTCCTAAAGCTGGTTCAGTTTTAGTTGAAAGGGCTGGCTGCAGCTCCAGGCTGGGCAGCCCACCATTCAAAAGAATGCTTCAAGGGGTCCTCCTCCTTCCTCCCTGTCCCTTTCTCACCTGGAACACTGATGCAACTCGCTCCCAGAACTAACATTTTCACCACTACCCCCTCTTTTGCTACGGCAGTAACTCCCACCTTGCATTTCACACACAAGTCATGGTGTGCCTTCTCCAGAGACCGCACTGCCTATTGACAGACTCTTTTCAAGAAGGACCAGTCTCAGGGAGGACAGCTTTTGGGCCTGGCTTGTAACCATTAGGGGAGAAAACACAGGAAGAGCATCACAGTGGTTTGAAATCCTTCACTGCCAGCTGTGAGCTGCAGTACTCCTGCCTGAAGGTAATGATGGCACAGTTTACCATGTACCCAAGCACAGACTGGGCTACAGCCTAGCTCAAATTAGAAAAGTGACATCATTTTGTTCTTAAGATTTCATGGCTTTAGCTCTTTTATGCTACAACGTCTATCTGTGCAGCCAGTAGTAATGGGCACACACAAAGCATCCTGATGAGTGCCTTGAAAAGAGGAGAAAATCACCCTCAACCTGCTGTTTGGAGCACTTCCCACTGCAGGACATCCCAGCTTCAGCACAAAGCCATTCCTGGGAAAGGAGCCTTCCATGCTGTGGCACTCATGTCTTATATATGACAAACGGGGTTTGTCATCTCCCAGATGTGTGTGGATACAAGCAACCTTCCACAGCACGTGCCAGCAAAGCTTCATAGCCTTAACATCTACTTTGCACCCAGGTGCTTGCTTTGGCAAAGCAGCAAGTAGACTTGAAGTCTGTGCTGTGTCTGCCTGACAAACACGTATGGTGGTTGCAAGCTGGGAGAGCGTCAAAGGGCAGGCTGGGCTTTGGCAGAGATCTTTCACAACAGGCTACAATCAGGTGCATTTTCTCCATGACCGAGCCCAGGGATTTAAAGAACAAACATCTGAGTCCTGGAACAAAACATTTAGGCAGCAACTCTCTTAACATTTACACAGCTCTCATCCATCCTCAGTTAACTGGCAATCAGTCACCTGGAGATCAGACCATGTCCAATGCAAAAGAAAACAAATTTAGACTAATATAGAGCAATAACTGAACAGTTTAAGGCTTTCTGGTGAAGCAACACAAAGACAGCAAATTTTGACTTGAGGGGAAAAGATAACCATGCTATTAGACCAAGCATTTTCTACTACTATCGCACTTTCCAAAGCAACAGATAAGAGCAGCAGTCAATCTAGGGCATCACATGTTGTTTCTTGTGCAAAAATGACTGTACAAGGACCAAGGATACCCCAAATCTAAACCACAGCTGGGGCAACACACAGTGCACAGCAAGGCTTGGCTGCTCTGGGGACAACTCAAATGTTGTCCCATAGTGGACCCACTGGAGTTATAGATGCCAAGAGGTAAAGCAGCCGCACCACCTCACTGCAAGCAATGCTTCTGAGACTGTGCTGTTTAAACTGTGGTCCTGGAAGGGGCAAAGGTGGAAAATACCATCTTCAGCAAAGATACCACCATCAGCAAAGGTGGAAGATACTCGTACAACTGTCTTCCTCTAGAGAAAAACTGATGGGATGACAAATGAACAACCTATTATCCACGTTAGAGCTGTATTTGGCTACTGCTTTTCAGACAAACACGAGGATAGCACATATTCTAGGTGACAGGACAGGACAGGACAACAGAGTATACACTTGCAGCTTGTCTGTATAAGTGCTATCACACATGACTGAAGTCAAGGAAACACTCAGGTAGGAGGCTGAAGTAACTTGGTGGGGTGAAATGTGCAAAACGACTACGGAGTTACGCAGCAGCACCAGAGTCACCACAGCCCAGGGCACAGAAGCGTCCTGGGAAGTTCAGAAGCGGAAGCTTCACCCTCTTCTCCTTATTTCTGCTGGCTCCTCAAATACCACACTTTGGTCTGGAGGCAAAAAAACAAGGAGAAAAATAGTTTTCCCCAGGTTGGTACTGGTCAGAACATTTGGAAATGGAAACCCACTGCTGGAACTGCTCTTTTTATCGCATTTTACAGAAGTGGCTGAGAAACAAACCCCAGTAAAACTGTCTCCTCTCCTCTCCCTGTCAGCAAGGTGTTGATATCACCACTTAGCAGGGGTCATTTAAATGCTAATGCTCTTAAGCACAGGCAAAGTAAGAAAAAGAGCCCTGCAGAAAAAGCGTGTGGGTTGGCAGGAGTGCGAGGAGCAGCGGGTCTCCCCCCTCTTCCCTCTGCAGATGTAATCCTTGGCGGTTCAATCTTCAGACTGGGCTTTTATCTAAACCACAGCGTGTGCTATGCGTCTGCACAGGGTACACGAGAAACCGGACTGGGGTGTGCTGAGAGGGAGGGTGGAATCCAAGCCTGAAAACTGACGGGGAAACAAAGCCAGAACAGAGAAAACCAAACCAACAAAAATGCCGCCCCACAAAGAAAACCCACTCCACCTTCTTCCTCTATGGGAACCGCACGGAGAGACGGGGCTGCAGCCCCTCCCCATTCTGCTGTCCTTACCATCTCCCCACTGCTATAGAAGATTGCCTGATTTTAGGGACTCTGTTGGAGTTTTTCCGCACAGACAGCAGTCACCCCCTCCCGACATTCCAGAAGCACTAAGAAATGAGGATTGCCTAAAACCCCGGTTGGACAAGAATCGATGCTGGCAGCAATGTCAGGTTAAGTAACCTGTGCTGCCAAGTGAAGCTTCACAGGAACGGTGGAGCCTAACAGCCCCAGCGCTGTCAAAATACAGATCATTTTCCTCCCTCCATCAGCTGGCTGCGTTTCTGCCGGATTAGCAACCTGAGCTGGATCACTGAGCAGTCAAATGAGCACTGAGGATGACCAAGAGAGGGAGCAGGCACTGCACGGCCAGCGGCCAGGAAGGGTGGAAAAGGAATTCTGTATTTAGAGGCAAAGACATAGCTGCTTAGCATTGCTCATACCGCCTGAAAACTCATTTTCCATTCACCCAATGAGTTGTGCTTACACAACTGTTTTCTGGGGCAACACCGTGAGCTCAATCAAGGAAGCTGATCTGGGTTATGGAATAGTGCATTAAAAGTAGCCTTTATCATCACTTTTAATCATCTCCATCAGTTTTCCAGTCCCGCTTGCTGGAAACAGTACTGGCAGAACTCTTCAGATGAAGCAGAACAGGGACAAGTGGCTGTGAGCAAGGGCTGCTTAAGTATTTTGACAGCACAACTGAAATACTCATCAGTCTGGGGTGGAAAAACCCATTAGCAGGTATGTGAGCAACTGTCCCAAACAGTGTGTTAAAGTCAGGCTAGCTCCAAACCAATCTGTCTTCAGTTTTCCACTGCGCTAGTATACAGAATTATCTCCGCAAGACAAGCCAGGAGCTGGAATTGCACTGAACAATACAGTCTGACCTTACAGCACGCACAACTGCCATCTCCGAGACTTCCAGCTGTACAGCGGCCAAGTCTGCGATTGCCCGTGTTCAATGGAAGAAGATGAAGCAGACTTCTGAAGAATTCAACTTCTCCACAGCAGCAAAACCAATTCTGGTTACTGTCAGGACAGGCTTAGCACCGTCTTATTTCTTTGGCAATAACCCCTGTGTGCTCTTTCAGCCAAATGACAAGTGACAGAGACCATGATAATGCCAATAAAACACTGAAAATTCTGCGTAGGAATTCCTCCTCCTTTTCCTCCCAGTCATAAGATGATTATTATTGTCATCATCATCATTATTAATAATAATAATACTGGTAATGACAAAAATAGATTCCTTTTATTAACTCTTTGGTCAATATTTATGGCTTGTGACTTATTCTCCTTTTCTCACTTTATTAGGGAATACGAGGGTGTCTTCTGCTACATCAGAAAGACTATCCATACATCCATGGCCTTCTGAAACATTAATACAGCTCTGAGAGAACAAACTACATTATGTCAGACGAGGTAGCAAAGAAACACGATCATTTCTTCCAGTCTGGTTCCTGAATATCCCTCTTCATCAACCATTATGGTAACTAGGACCTCCTGGCATTGCTTTCCTCCTGTGGCTGTTCAGGACACTGCAGTCGGGGCTGGGGAGCAGAAGCAGCACAACCTTACACTTCCCTTGCACACTGCCTGTACACACATTCAGCTCCCCTGAACTAGGCACAAACGGGCCTTCAGACAAGAATCTCTGGAAAGGAAGACAACTGTGTGCACACACCCGCACCCCTCTTTAGTGGTATGGATGCACAGGGTCTGAGCAATGGTTGGACATCGTGGATAATAATAAAGTGGGATCAGCATTTACTTGTTCTTCATGACCTAACTTGTCTTGCAGTCGCTCCTACAATTTCTAGGTCAACCAAACCATAAAACTAAACATAAAACCAGTGCTTTTTTCCCCTCTCCCTTTTCTTTTTCCCTTCAGTTAACAAGAGGCTCAGCATGCTCTGGAAGCTAGAATGAGCCTGTAGGAAAAACAAAAAAGAGCCATCTCCACCAAGAGGACTGAGGTACATGTGGCCAGTTTCTAAGACGCAGAGCATCCCTGCTGACACAGAGGCATTCAGATTGACAAGAGGCACTGTGAGCTTCACAAGGGCCCCATGCACCCTACAATCTGCTGACCACCAATCCCTATGGCTTTGTCCCAGCACACACGAGGTCTACAGTTCATGGGCTCTAAGCAGCAAGCACTCCAGATCTGGCCCAAATTATGGCAACTACACATAGCATTAAACCCACTTTTGAAAACATACATAAAAGTCAAACAAATAACCCTTTTAATTTGTTATTTTCAAAGCTATATTAACAGCAAGAAACTGGGAAGGCTATTCTCCAACACATCCTCATTTTCCTCAACATTCAGGAATGTAACATATGGAAAACTAACTAGGAAACGCTGTCCTTGTCAACTTTTTCTATGTCTGCTTCTATTCATCACCAGCAGGAATGAAGCAGAGGTAACTACAAACCCAGGAATTTACGTTCTCTTTCTCTGGTCACTGTACTTTCGTAGTCATCAGTTTCACTGAAATAATGAGTAAGTAGCACAATAAATACACCCAACTATAAATAACACACCAGCCTCTTCCTCGGTGAAAGTCACAGAAAAGCTGGAGTCTTGCTTTCCAGAGGCTGCCCACTAAAACCCTCAAATTATAGCTTAAGAGCTGCCCCTAATACGAGTTCCACGTGCAAAGAAAACCTCAGAGCAACCTTACCCTGAGTACGATGGAGCTTTTAATGAGCACTGTCTGCCCCTTTGGGGGAAATAGGGAATAAAGCTTGAATTAACAGAATTCATCAGTCTCTGACACCGTGAACAGAGGCAACACTCAGCCTTGGTGCAGGATACATCAGTGCCACGGCTGGGTTGCAATGTGAGAGCAGACACAACCACTCTCACACTATTTCACAACACAGCTGCTCTCAGGTTGTGGCTCAGTCATGCACATAGGCCAATGTAATGGTCTGGTGCCACAGAAAAGGGCTTTTCCTGCATCCACTCATGCCCACTTCCTTTCTTTGCTTCTGAAAGTCCCAAACTAACTGCAGAACAGAATCAGGTACTCTGCAACCGAATTAACAAGCAGGACTGGCTTTGTGAAGCACCCAGACGCTAGGACCAGCTTCAGGAAGGAAGCGGGACCTGGCTGGAGAGCAGGAATTAACACACAGCGGGTGGGAGAAGAGGGCAGGGAGCTCTCAGCAGCACCAAGGTATTAGAGTTCTCCCAGCTCCATGGTTGAAGTCCCAGCCTCATTCAAGCAAGGCTGGCTCAACAACCCTATCCCCAAACTAACTCCAAAGTGAAGAGATACTTTAAAGGTATCTTTACAAAACTTACTGCCTTCTAAAGCTGGGCTCTCAAAGAAGTTTCTGCCCTTCCCTGAAATGCCTGGCTGCTCATTGCTCCTCCAATACTGCCCTCTCCCCTTTGGTAATGTTCCTGTGGTTGCTTGAGTAGGTCCACCTATGGACACTGGAATGATCAGTTAAAAATACAATCGGGAAAAGGAAGCGGTGGGTACTGGTGCAGGGAAAAGGAGGGAAAAGAGGGTTTGGGTTTGAAGCACTCTGGTGACCAGCACCACAGCACACAAGGCAGCACTGCTGAGGGCACACAGCCCAGGGTCAGAGATAAAGGCAAGGAGACCTTCAGCGTGCTTTGCCTGTTCAGCAAGCATCTTGTAGGACCTCATTAATGGTATTACAGAGGGTCCAAGCAAAAACAGGAACAGAGATACATTACCCTTTTTCCCCTCTCACACACACCTTTTTCACTCACAGGCCATCTTCAGAAAGCCCTTTTGTTGTAATAATAAAGTAAAAAACCAAACCAAAGCATAAGAGTGCTTCTTCTGAGGAAGCAGTTGGTCTGTCTGCTTACTGTGCTGAAACAGCAGTGAGTGACAGACCGTAAAGTGGGAGGAGAGGCTCAATAGAATGGTCAGGGTTGGAAGGGACCTTAAACTCATCCAGTTCCAGTGTCCTGCCATGGGCAGGGACACCTTTCACTAGAGCAGCTTGCTCCAAGCCCCTGGGTCCAACCTGGCCTTGAAAGGTTGCTTGGAAGTTGCTGAACACGAAAGAGACTGCCGTGAGCATTAAGAGCTCATCAACACATGAAGCTGCTGGAAACTCTCAGGCTTTGTTCAATGCCCAAACTAGACAGCATTAACTGCCCACAGGCAGAAACACGGATCAACAGATCAGACAGGTAGACCGATCAATGCATTTCTGGTGATACATTGCACCAGCTAAAAACAGAAACCTGGAATGCCTCTGAATGCAAGCTACTTAAAACCACTAACATTAACCAAACCAAGGGAACAGGCTCTGCTCATATGCCCAGTCTACAAGCCTGCTGTGTGGCTTGAAAACTTCTGCCCTCAACCAGGAATTACTACTAGGGTGTAATTTGCTGAGCAGCTCTTTCAACAGTGGTGCTGGCTGAAGCAGCTTCCCTCCCATATAGTTATTTTTAACCTAGACCAGTCTGCTACAGCTTGGCCCACTCCACGGCTACAGCCCAGCAGTGCAAACACATCTGAAGGGCGAGGAGGGCACTTGCTTCAGCCTCAGTGCAGCTAAAAGCAATGCTGCAAAGAAGGCGAATGTTTCCTGTCTGTTCCAATAGGAAGTAAAGTGCTTTGGTCTGAATGCCTTCCACAGTGAAGTTCAACCATCCAACTTAAATAAAGTCATGAGACAATAAAACACAGAGGCAGTGACTTTCAATTTGCTTCCGTTCTGATCAGCAGAGGCACATGTGAGCCTGTCCATCCAGTATATTGTTTTCATTAGTACAGTAACTGCGTGCATACGCTTACATCAGCTTAAACCTGTCTTGGGCTTTAAATTTGGTCTGGTCCCTAAAAAACACATATGAATATATGAAAAGCTGACAAACTTGATAACCAGAAGCTTGTATTTTTGGTTGGTTGGTTGTTTTTTAAGTGGTCCGTGCCACAGACCACATCCCTGTAAGAAATAAAGGCCATCACCCCAAACCGGGAGATGAAACCATGAGCTACTGGAAAATCCAGTATGGAGCTGGAGTTTGGCAGCAGGGATTCAAAGTCCAGTAAGGCACTGACCACAAACAGGCAGGGGTGAGTGAGTGTGCTTGCGCATTTCCCGGTCTAAGGACTACTGGATTCCAAGAAGCATGTAATTCTGTGGAATATCCCCAGTATATCTTGACTGGGACCACCAGAGACAACTTGTGCTTCATTCCAAAGCCCATTTACCACTTCTGCTTTACTCCCTAATGATGTTTACTTCCTCGAACCCAAGGGAACGTGAGCACATCTGTGAGGGGATTTGGACTGGTTTCAGTAATTTACTTCTGAAGTCTGGTGCGCAAGACTGAACATCCCCAATGAAAGAAAGAAGCTGCTTTCAGAGCATCTTCCTTCTCTTAGGAAAGGGTGGGCTATTGCTGATTTCTTCATGTGTTACACCGACTGCAGAGCACTAAACCTCTTACTTGAAAGCTAAAACTTGAAATAGCAACTGCTAGAATACAGCTGAATAGCGCAGCAATCCAGTTGATGTTTTCTGTGGTACCCCCCACATTAAGCCAATAGCCACAACTATTAGTCCTGATTCCCACCAATGGTGAGAACTGGTAAGATGCTCTGGTAAAGAACGTATGTTGCCAAGCCAGCTTCCAATCTCATGTCAAAAAGCCACTGTTATTCATTCAAGAGATCCCAGCCAGAATTCAAACAATAAAAATGAAAATAAAGCACTGAAAAGATCCCAGCCACAATTCAAACAATAAAAGTGGAAATAAAGCGAGCACTGGGTTTTTGCTTTACGTGTTCTCAGTAACGTGACATTTAAACCACAGGTTTCAGATGACAACACTTAAATATCAGCCTTTAAATGTCTTATCAGTGATTCATCTAAATTCCAATAGGTAGAGAAGAAATCAGGACCACCAGCTTCCCAAAACTTTATGGCACAGAGGGTACTTGTGACTTCCTACTTCACTCAACCCCCATCCCCACCAGGTTATTGTTTGGGGACATGAAAAACATTCTCATTGATGATGGATATGTTATCCTAGCAGCCCAGAACCCTTCAGATGTTTTATTCTATATAATCTTAGATGCTGTACACAGAAATGCTTCAGGCACTCGAGGGAGTGAGCACAAAAGCACCCGCTACAGAAGGAGTTTAAGCAGAATACTCACTCTGTGCCGCTTTCAACCATTTGTGTTAGCAGGGAAATCCCATCTAGGTTTATAAATTCTTGGGCAAACGTCACGTCCCGTGAGTAGTTGGCCAAGTCTTTCAGTGCTTCTAACTTCGCATCCATGCTAGAAGACTGGATCCTCTCATGGAGCTGTTGGGCATTTTGAGCCTGAGAGAGAAATAAAAAGAACAAGAAAAGCTTTTGTTACAATGGCAATAATGAAGATGTTAGTGAGAGCAGGAACAGTGGCCATGTTTAATATTAATGAGACTTAACACTTGCAAGCTCAGAGATTAATAAGTAGCTCACATAAAAGTGACTTTCACAGCGGTCTACCCCTCATGTTACTCTGTTATTACCTATAGCTATTTGGATTGCTGCAGAATCTTTAGCTGAGCAATGGATAGATATCCCACTGTATCAGGCAAAAAGCAAGCATTACAAAAGACAGCTTTTGGCTTGAAGAGCTTGTGTGTCACATCAATAAAAAAGAAATGAAAACAAACCAAACCGGATCAGAAAATCCCACTGTAATAATGGCAGCACTTCCATTCCCTTTTCAGTTTACACACTTCTCGTGACCTTTACAACAAAGGCCATATAATGTCCTAATGAGGTGTCCTGGGCTCAGCTGTAACAGTTGTTTTTCTCCTTCTTAGGAGCTGGTGCAGTGCTGTTTTGGCTTAGTCTGAGAACAAGGCTGATAACACCGATGGTTTTAGTTGTTGTTAAGTAATGATTACTCCAGTCAAGGACTTTTCAGTCTCAGTGAGGAGGGGCACGGGAAGCGGGGAGGAAGCAGCACACCTGACCCAAACGAGCCAAAGGGGTATTCCATACCACAGCACATCATGCCCAGGAGAGAAACTGGGGGGAGTCATCCAGAAGACCCAGATCGCTGCTCGGGTCAGGCTGGGTATCGGTTGGCGCTTGCTGGGCAGTTGTACTGTGCATCACTTGGGTTTATTGTTCTTTTCCCTCTCCCATTTTTGCTTTACATTCTCTCCTCTTGTTATTTCCCTTACCATTATTATTATTGGTGGCAGCAGCAGTGGTTTGTGTTATACCTTAGTTACTGGGCTGCTCTTATCTTGACCCATGGGGTTTATATTATTTCGGTTCTCCTCCCCATCCCATCCAGATACGGAGAAAGAGGAGGTGAGCAAGTGGCTGCATGGTGCCGAGTTACTAACGGGACTTTAAGTATGATACGAGGTTATATCAGTAGAGACCAAATTCAGGCCTTCTGCTCCTCCCTCCCCTCTTCCTTTTGTTCACATTCAATTCAAAACCTCACTCTCTTACAAGGAGCAAAGGAATAATTACTTCCCACATAATACTATGATATTATCACTCATACAACTTGATGCTAGTTCAATATCCACATATATTAGGCTATTCTGCCCATTAATGCTTCCAATACCGTATGAGACGGTGAAATCCAAAATGAACACTGATGACAAAAAGCTAAAGGGATATTTCAATAAGCTGTATTAAATTGTGTCTCTCGCTATCCATACAAATGCTTGAAAATACATCTCATGTTTTCAATTTGAAGCTTTCCCTCACCTGAACACAATACCCACAGCTTCAGTTAATAGCTACCTAGATGATCCTTTCCTTAGAAAAATAATCCTCCCCACTATATTCAGATACTTGCAAAATTCTATTCCCCAAGAGTCACTTCTTACCTGCACAGAATGAGAGGTGAATGAGAGATTATGTTTCATTAGGAAATCAAATTAATGGTAAAGTCTGCTGAGAGTTATTTTTGCTGAGATTATGCTTATTCTGCCTCAGCTGGAGAAGGAAAGCAGAAGAAAAGGCTGTGCTGACTGCCAGTTCTTTTTGTGGTCCAGTAATGAATACACTCTTCACAGAGAGGGTCACCTCTGCAGACTGATTCTGAGACAGTAAACATTTAAACAGGGAAGGCAGGAAAAAAGCCCGCTGTGTTGTTACAGATACAGCTTCCTATCTACACAACTTTGACTGCTTCCCAAACATCGCTAAATTCAACATCCCAGACTGCTCCAAGATGGGCAAGGTTTGTTACTTCCCATTTTCACAAAGAAAAATCAATGCATGATCTCTTTTGGGCAGAACCTGCGTGGTGAGGAGCGTGTACAGGGAGGAAGTATCCTCTAGTTAGTATGACTGTAGTGTTGTAACATCTGCAGTCAAGACGGAATTGAAGAGAAACAGATCATCTTTAACCCTGAGCTTTTCTATGCCTTAAGTATGAGGTGGTGCAGCCACACAAGTTACCTGTAGAAAGGTAGAATCCTGCCATCCAAAAGGTCTTTCTGCCACTCTATCAATAGATTCGAGTTGTAATGGGGAAACTATGGCTTACAAAGTCTCTTTGTAATGGCAATGTCTGTCCAAACGGTACCAAAAGAACATTCTCTCAAGCTTCAGCAGCTGGGAGGCTGCATCACTTGCCAAAGCCTATGGAAGAAATAAAAATAGATCCCGCTGGCTCCCAGGATAACCACAGAACACTGCCTTCAGCCCCTTCCCTCCACCAGGGTGATAGGGAGCAGGTGACAGGAGCTTTGTGAAGTATTCTTGTATAATCACCTACCAGAAAGTAAATTAGAGCAACCACTATTATCACCTAAACCAGAAGCTCAACAGCCAACTCCTACTTCTCCAAACAACCTCCTTCACAGAGCTGTTTCTACTCCAGGCTCCGTTGTAACAACTCGGGAAGACTCAGAGATGCAAAGCATCCTCCAAACGTGACTCCCTCTCAGAACACAAGCAACACGTGAATTCCTGCCCACCTCTGAAAACAAATACGTTGGGAGAATATTCAGTACCACCACGGCACCTGCATGCCCCTGACCTTGGAAATGGTTGCTCGGATTCAAACTTAAGCTCCTTAGATCTTAATGAGCCTTCTTCATGACTTCTTCCACCTTCTGGGAAGTTACCACCTCCACTGTCTGCCCACTGAAGGATGCCATTCCTCTAGTGGGTCCTTAGAAAGCTCCTGGGCTCAGTGAGAATGAAGTGAACAAGACACCTAGTTCCATGTGACTGAGCAGCAATCCCAGTGCTGCTCACCAAGCCTGCAAGGGCAAAATGTGGGCAGTAGAGCTGCGGCCATACAGACGGGGACTGCAATTGCCTGTGTAGCACGGTAGCGACCAAGAAGGAACATGTAAATGGAGCCAGAAGATCCTCCTCCGAACACCTTCACACCACATCTGCAACTGCTGTGTAAGCAATGCCTCATCTTCATACACCTTAACAACCCATTATTAGTGGTCAAGTTCACCCTTCTTCTTGAGGAGAGATTCCTGCCCTCAGCACAAACAGCTGGGGCTGCTGCCGTCCCAGTTAGACCCCCAGGACACGTGAATTAATACCAACCATGGAAAGAGCTAACCCTGCCTCTAACCAAAACTGGGAACAGGGATGTGCAGTAACCGCTCACTGCACTGCACAGCAGCAGCATGAGGCGGACCAGCCTATCCATCAACAGTTAATCCTCTTTCCCCTGAAGTCAGTGAGGGCTTTGAAATTCTCCACACTAAAACCAAAACATAATCTTGGATCAGAGACGGCTTGGTCCCCTCTGCAGAGCACAAAAATCTATGAAGCAACGTCCCTCCGATACAAAAGTGGTTCAGCCCTGTTTTAAGCACATATAAGAGAGCTTACTAACATCATAGGCTTCCTCTAACTGTGCCAGTGCTATTGCCCCATCAGCCAAGTTTCTACACAGCTGTGCTTCTCTTGCATCCAACAAACCTTGCTCCTTCTGCTATCGGAAGAGCAAAGAACTGACAACAGCAGAACAGGTCTTGATTAAAGGGGCAAGCAAGTATTTGTCTCAGGAGGGTAGTGTCTCACTGGAAACGCGAACACCGGTAACGCTGGCTGTTGTCATCACAAGTGCCTGACGGGTGAAAATATTGCTTCAGTGAACACCATGCAGTCCTCAGAAGCCTCCCAGCCCTCGTTGCCATAGCACTCATACGTGCTTACGGAACGCACGGCTCACTTAGGACTGCGTTAAAAAATGAAACCCAGATGAAATACGCCCCGAGTGCTTACCAGGGAGCTCTCTGAATGATTTACAAGCCAGCAGCGGAGGGGCGGCGAGCACAGCTCATTAGAGCAGCAGCAGAGCTCGCTGCCGGCTCCCTGCTCTCCCTGAGACATAAGTCAGGTAAGAACAAATGAATATATAAAGCCTGCCCCACTGAGAGCCGTTCTGCGGGAATTAACAGAAACACGGCCGCTGGAGCAAATGAAAGATAGCCATCTTTCAACTGCTCTCCTGTTCAGAAAGGGAGGACAGGAAGCTTGTACAACGTGCGCTGTGGAAGCCCCAGCATTTCAAAAGGCTGTCGAGAGGCACAAGCTGCACGCCTGGTCTTTAAACCAGGCACTCCACAAAGGTTGCCCTTAGGGAGCAGCCACGCTTAAAAGGAGCAGCTTGATGAGACTGTCAGCTTAAAAAGAAAGCTAATAACCTAAACCCAAGGTGTGACTTGCTCAAATAGGCATCTGGAGGTGAGGAATCCCAGGATCAGCCTAACAAGGGACCTGACTGATCAAATTCTCATTTCTTTGCCACTGAATACTTTGTGCAAACTTTGAAAGCAACTTATTACCTAGACATACACAGGGTTTCTGTACGGAATACAAATGCAGCGAGCAAGGACAGGAGGGAGGACACAGAATCCCAGTGCAAGCACTGTCAAACATTAACGTGCTATGGCAGGAATTCGGAGCACTGAGTTAAACTGCTCGTTTGCCATTATGTAATCCGTTTTCTTCTTCACCCTTCACAAGAAGCAGAACCCCAGTATTTTGGTCTTCCCTGGGGTAAGTTAGCCACATTGTCCACCATGCTGCTAGAAAAGGCACACAGACCCTCAGTGACTATCAAATACAGTTCTGCACTAACCGTTTTGGTGATTTAATTTAAATCACTCAGTGCTGGAACACCACGGTGGCTTAAACTGCTGCCTTTGCCTTGTTATTGCCACTTCACCTACAGCTGCATATACATCAGAAAGCAAAGGAGGAGCGCCCGTGTGCCAAAAACATAGGCAAATCAGATTCAGCAGGCCCTCCAAGGCTGGCTAGCATCGGATGCCAGGTAAGCAAGGAGATTCCATTTTAATTAGTAAAGACATTAATTGTTAACATTTGCACATTAATGCTCAAGCACAGGTTCTACACCTAAAGCTCCGTACAAAAGCAATGCACAGGGCAGTCCTACAAAACCATTGTACACAGTTAAGGAGGCAGGAATGGAGAAACAGGGAAATGGTCACATCTAGAGTTGCATACTAATCCAATGACAAAAGCCTTACACATGCATAGCTGTATGTATTATGTAAATATGCCTAAAATAAGTTACTCAATCAGTAGCCATGTATGACTGTTTGAGAAGCAATTTTTCCTCCTGCCACATTGGAAACAATCCTTTTTTGCTTACTATTCAAACTATGCCTCTGGAAACCTGAAAACATGAGATTAAACCTTTATCTATAAAAAGAAAGGCAACAACTCCACGTCCCAAATCTCTCTCTTGTACTGTGAGCAGACAAATATAAAAGTTACCTGTCATGGCCCACTGACTCCCATGGCCTGTGTTCCTGGTTCAGTAACAACTAATTCACCATTACATGAGAAACACAACCACAATCATAAGCTAGAGCTGCAAATATTTATGCATTTACTGAACACAAAGAACATTAAGACACATGTGCCAACATTTACTACGTTGGGCACACATTAAAGCAACTGCAGATCAAAGATTATAGACCAAATCCCCAAACTTTTACACAGAGTAGAAATAGGTTAAACCCCCCCTTTAAATTTCCTTGTCTGTGTAGATCCCATATAACTAAAACCCCATGTTGGTCACATCTGTAAATCAGGATAACCCTACGATGACTATTATTGAACACCCCTATCTACATGACTGCTCAGGCTACAAAGGCTAATGGTTGCCTACAAACTTCAAGGTTTAAGAACTCAACCAATCTCCAATCAGGGGGACCAAAGAAAAGCATGTGATAAAAGCAAATGATCGGGCATCATAAATATTCCAGCAGAAAAGGCTGCCTATGACTTAGCCTTCAAGGTTTATAGTTCAGGAGCAAGGCATGCTTTATAAGTGCCCAAGAAGCTAACTGAAATGATCAGTTCTGTTTGAAAAGCACGGAATTAAAATAGATACGTAACAATCTTAACAAAGAGCACAGCTCTTTCCATTGCATTTCCCAGTATTTTAGCATCCTTTCAAAATGATTAGTTACTTGAACAAGGATTTACAGGATCCGATGAAGAAACCCTGCCGTTGCATACGCCAAAAGTTGCTGCACTGCAGGACACAACCGTCCTTTCGGAACAGTCTCATACTTGGGAACAATTACAGCTTATTTATTTATCCACCTACCCACCACCCACTGGAATTCAGGTATCACAAAGCAGACAATAGCAATCTGGCATCTCAGCTGTCACGTATGTTCAAATACAAAGAAATGTTGCGTAAGAAACTTCTGATGAGTCCCTTTAGAAATGCAAAC
This sequence comes from Pezoporus flaviventris, assembly GCF_033815535.1. Taxonomy (NCBI): domain Eukaryota; kingdom Metazoa; phylum Chordata; class Aves; order Psittaciformes; family Psittacidae; genus Pezoporus; species Pezoporus flaviventris. The sequence goes on from NW_026892585.1 coordinate 268,056, forward strand.
GGACAAAGGGGGTAAACCAGTCATGGAAAAACTACAAACACACACAAGAGCGCAAAGAATTGCTAGGAAAGATGATAGGTGAGGTTAAAAATAAATAAGAAAGATGATACAGGAGCAAGGATAATATGAGAGGAATTCAATCTGTACCCAAGTTACCTAGGAAACAGAGCGGCTGTGTGGCGAGTGGTTGAGGGAGGAAAAAATAGCATTGTTTAGAAAAAAACAGCCTTTCAGAGAATCACACCAACTTCCAAACAGAGCTCCTGGAACAAAGAGGCACTTCAAATCCCCACCAGGCCCAACCACTGCCGTCGGCAGAGTTTAAACTCAAAGAAGCTTAAAGTAGCCACGCAGCGCATCTCTGAAGGCAGCGTTCAGAACAGACCGAGCAGCTCCCTGTAAATGCAGTTTTGCCCTTGCAACGTTAACAATGACAAAGGTCCCTATAGGCACACAAACTCAGTTAAAACTGAGATTTAAAAAAAGGAGAGAAAGTATTTAAAATTTAATTTGGAAAGTTCCATTTCAGAACCTAATCTTAGAAAAGCCAACCCCAAAATGCTGGGTTACTACTTCAAGATAAAACTACCTTTGCTCCCTCCCTCCCTCCTTTTATTCTTTAATAGCACCCGCTCTGGGTATGGGATACACAATTTGAGGCCAATGACAACAGAACTCAAACAGATCCTATCTCATCCTTCTCACCCAACTTTCAATGACTCAGACATGCAACCACGAATGGGGTTAGCCAGACGTCTGGCTGTCATCATATAAACTGCATGAAAATTCAGCACTAGGAAAGCATGTGAAGGTCATGCAGCTTCAGAAGTGGTCAGAACAACCCCTCCCAGCTCTTCAAGGAAAGAAAGTTCCCCCCAAAGGCTTGTGAAGTTCAGGACAGATTTGTTTTGCCCACAATAGGCAGGAAGCAGGCAGCTCAGGCCTCTCTGGAACTACACGGAGGCATCCCAGACCCTGCTTAATCTCTATAAGGCTCCTCTTCGTTTCTCTCAAGCTTCCTCTCCTTCGTTTCTAACTCCTCCACCTCTTCAAAAAGCATTTTTGGTACGATTTTCCTTTTCTGGGGGAAGATTGTTTCACATTTCTATTGATGTAGGATAGAGAAAAAAAATGGGGAAAGGGAATTTCAGAATCTTAATATTTCCAACAGGGTGAGAAAACCCAGCTTGAGCAGCTAGGACAGCATCTTCCCCGTTTTGCAGGAGTCTGTTCTGCACGTTATCTCCTCCAACTACTGGTGCTCTCATACAGGATTTCAGAGGAAAAATGGAAACAGATGGCCTGTGAGCTTTCCAGGGTAACCAACAAGCACTGTGCGGGTCACCAGTCTAAAAACCACAGCTTGGAAGCCTGTAATCTATCTATTTTAGCTATCTCTATGATGACCACTTCAACAGTACCTTCAAAGCAAAGATCCTGTTGTGGGGTGGGAACACGCAGAACTTCATTTGATGTCTATTTAAAGAACACAAATACTCTCTAATCTGACAAACCCCAATCTCGTCCTTTGAAGCTTCTTTCCAAGCCACTTCTCTGATTCAGGGAAAAACTTCTTAAAAACATCAGGATAAGCACTGGTTCAGGGATAAATATCAACACTGAAGATTAGAAAGCAGACTGGCCTTCTGTCTTACAGCAGGACGGCTGAGTCACTTACAACTGCAGGCCATAAGTTGGTAGAGAACAAGTAATAGCTCAGTACCCGAGGGACCCCTGCCTTGGCTGACTGACCCCTAAGGCACATCACTGAACACAACAAGCAGAAGAGAGTCTTATGCAGAGCCCCTTCCTCCCACCCATAAGTAGCAGCAGAAAGTCCTATGAACCCAAAATCTGTCTTCCGTGTTTGCAGGTGACGCTTCCAGTTGCACAAGTGAACCTGAGGACGGACAGCCATAGGACAGCCATTGCCACACATCAGTCACAGCACAGCGTCTCTGCAGTTCTGCGTGGTGCAACTGACTGTGGCTTTTGGGACAGGGAAGGATTCCATGAGTCATCTCGTGCTGTCACTCCATGCTGCGGTTACACAAAAGGATGACGCTGTGCATTTGGACCACATTGGTTCCTGATGAACCACAGATGTTGTTTTGATTTCCTGAGATCCCAAGCCTGGGCATTAGACAGCCCTTTCTCAGCAGAGGGGATTTTGTTCTTCAGAAGTCCCAAAGGTTAGGATGAGCTGGCGCTGGGGCTGGCTCCTTCCGAGGAAATTCCACTCCAGGGGGTTTACTTCACCAGCATGTGGTTTCCCCACGTACAAGGCTCTTCTGGGGACATACGAAGTAACAGAGACTTTGACACAGGCATAGACTTAAACTGTCATTTACTCCCATGACTGTAAAGGTCTGCACAGAACGACCACTGAAGAGGATGATGAAGGATAACACAAATGTCTCTTCCCAGATGGCTGCTGCTTAGAAGAGCTTTCCGTTAAGAAGCCGCACTCCTGTACATTAGCAGTGCACGTAAGTTTCCATACTGGCTTCTTCAATTCCCACCTTTATACAAAACCGTGTGCAAATTCAGTCATCTCCTAAGCCCAATGTAAGCCATCATCGGGTTCAGCAGCCTGGAGAGGTATGGAAACGCACATGTTGCTTGGAGAACTTGGGAAGTTAGTAACAGCACACACTGCTCGGTGTCTTTACTTTGAGCCTAGGCCCTACTCACTGACAAGTGATGCATTCACCAACATACCTATAACCTCTGAGTGGCTTCTATCCAGAAGTTTTCCCATTTCATGGCAGTAACCAACCCTACTCTCATAAAGGTTCAACAGAGGCACAGGTTACACCAGCACAGCTCTGTCTGGCCTGTTTCAAATGAGCTGCAGGAGAGGGCGGCAGAGTTTGGCCATAAGAATGCTTTGGATCTGGCAGAAATGAAGAGGTAAACCATTTTAATGGCACACTACAGTTGTCAGCAAGGAAACGGGATTGCTGCTGCCCGATCTTCAGGGACCTACAGTGACTTTCAGCATGTGGCAACAGTCCTGCTCAACTCAGCAGGGAAACAGCAACTGTGCCATGCATTCTGAGGAGCTGGCAAGGAGGTGGTGCTGGAAACAGAAATAAACCAGTAACATCTCAACATCCCAGTTGCTGCTCACTCAATAGAAACACAGAGAGCAGGAAAGCCCTGACCTAAGCTACCCAGCAGTGATTCAACTCCCAGCTCCTTCTCCTGGCTCTGAGCTCTGGGGCTGTAAAGGAGCAACTTCAATGATGCTGCAGTGCCAGGAGGGTAGCAGTGGGATCTTGGGACATGAAAGCTGCTCCCAGAAGGGGAAGAGAAGCGAGAGACAAGAATCACACAGTTGTGCCAACCCTATCACCAAATGTCTCTCAGAGATACCACCCCTGTCCCCATAGCTCAGCGAACAAAACAGTCATCTTGTGACCACACCATCACCCTCCTTTGCAGAGGGATTGTGGGATACAGCGTGGCTAAAGCTTGAAAACACATACATCACTTCACAACGATCTACAAACCAAACCTTCACTTTGAAGAGAGAGAACGGAACAGAGCGGTAACTCACTGGAGATGTCGTTAATCGAAGGATCGCTCCATTTTTTATCTCATTACGATTCTGAAAGAGAAAAAGCCAAAAGGTTTTATTTGAAACTCGCATAAAAAGAAGAAACATGCCTGGAGACAACGCCACACTAACTCAGCAGCAGTGCTTTCCCCTGTCTGCATGTGAGCCAACACGAGTCAGCATCTTTCCCACTAACATCAGCCCCACGAAATGGTGGCTGCCCATGTGGGTTTTAACAAACGCGAACCCTCTCCAGGATGACTTCATGCTTCTCAAAGTTCAGCTTCCACTGGCAACTCCCAAACATCTCTTTGAAATCCCCCATCCACAGCATCTGGCTCTGGTCTTGCCCTACATAGTTATGGAGTTCCTGAGCTTGTGAAACCTGTCATTAACCATCTGCAGGATTTAAAACCCATCCCGCTGGCTCCCCCGTCCCTGTAACAACAACGTGCTGACTCAAACCACTGGAACCAGCCCACCAAGCCCTGCCACCACGACTCTGCATGCTCCCTCAAAGCTAACAAAGCGTCGCTGTCAGTGGTAAGGGAAGTTCAAACACGCCCCGAGTCATTCTCCTTACCCCGCTGGCATTACACATTCCCCTCTGGTTAAGCTCAGTTAAACTGAAGCTATGGGTAGATGGAAACACTGCCCTGGTGCAGGCCTGTCAGTGTCCTCACAGCTTTGTGGTCAATGCCCATGGGCACCATCTCCTGTGGTAAGCATAGAGGAGCCTGTCCCTCTTCCAACAAGCTGCTCCTGTTCCCCATGGGTCAAGAGAACCCAGCACTAACAGGTCCTGTACACAATGCACATTTGCAACTTCATCTACGGTTCCATAGCTTGCTCGTGGGCAAAATAACCTCATTTTTTCACAGGAACTGAAGCAATCCCCACCAGGTTGAGAGAGAAGAGATAATCCTGTTCTGAAGCTCGCGTTGCAGGCGCTCTGCAGGCTGGTGTTTGGCCAAGAAGAAAAGGAAGGTGCGTTTCTCCTCAGGCAGTTTTTCCCAAATTCATTTCATTTTTGCATTCCAAAGCCCAAATGCTATAAACCAGATAAACCTCACCTGAAAAACCAGGTCAAGCAGCTCCAAAATGAAACCCCGGTACACGGTCTCTTTTTCGGTACCCAAGCCGCCCTTGGGATTGGCTGTAGCTACCTACACGATCCCTGTCCACCCACAAAGCCTTCCTCACTGGAACTGAAATACTTGAAGCGCCAGACAGCACAGGGGGTACAGAGGGGAAGAGTTTTGACTGTGTCTGTGCATACACCTGCAGCCAACACATCCCAGCCCTCAGCAGCCTCCTCCTGCCACAAGAGCCCCACGGGGGCCAGCCAGGCTGTACTCAGGAGCAGGGCAAAAGAGGCTGAGCACCTAAATACCGGGGTACCTCCCACAGCACTAACAACGTGCCAGATGCTCTGCTCTGGCATTGAAACAGCATCGGACCCAGCAGTGTTCCACCACAGAACAGTCAGGGTTGGAAAGGACCTTATGATCACCCAGTTCCACCCGCCCTGCCATGGGCATGTCCAAGGAATCCGACTGAAGCGGCACTGGTGCATTTGTGTGGTTGAACCTAAGTCAGCGTTGAAACAAACTCACTTGGCAGACACTCGTGGTGGTTTGCGCTGTGACCACCTCCTCGGCTTGTGGAACTGAAGGAATTGCTTTAGGGCAGACAGTCAGCATAGGCTAAATCTACCTCCATCAACAGCTTAGATTAAGCCACTGCCCCTCAGCTGCGTTGGTCCAGAGTACGTGCGGGCACACATAGGCACAGGGTGCTGACAGCTTCACTCTGAAGGACACAAATCCCAGCTGGGCTGGGGCAGCCTGGAGAAGAGAAGGCTCCTGAAGGGGAGACCTGAGAGCAGCTCCAGTGCCTGAAGGGGCTGCAGGAAACCTGGAGAGGGGCTTGGGACAAGGGATGTAGGGACAGGCCAAGGGGAATGGCTTTAACCTGCCCGAGGGGAGACTGAGCTGAGCTCTTAGGCAGAAGCTCTTCCCTGTGAGGGTGCTGAGGCGCTGGCACAGGGTGCCCAGAGAAGCTGTGGCTGCCCCATCCCTGGCAGTGTTCAAGGGCAGGTTGGACACAGGGGCTTGGAGCAAGCTGCTCCAGTGGAAGGGGTCCCTGCCTGTGGCAGGGGTTGGAGCTGGAGGCGCTTTAAGGTCCCTTCAACCCAAACCAAGCTGGGATTGTGTGAATGCTGCTCCCTTTCCACACTGCATCTCCCTTTTTGGGAGCAGCGAGGCATCAGCCGCAGCCCCCACTGCATTATTTCATAGGTGCTCAGGGCTGAAGCCATGCTCTTCAGTTTGCTCAGTTACAGGGGTTCTCCCACAAGCTCAAACCCCAATCCATGAAAAGCTGGGCTTAACCTGATAATGCTCTACGGTGCCATGCACGCAGGTCAAAAAGCAGATGTCTCATTAAATAAGAACACTTAGGGGTTGCATGGATTGAATCTACAACTAATCAAGTAAGTGAAAATATCTTCTTAAAACTACACTATTTCTCCATATTCCTCTGTAAAGGAATTTCAGAACAAGAGGAAAAAGGGAAGCCCATAACCCCGCTGAAGTTCAGATGCCACATATGGAGAAACACGAGAAGTACTACTCTCCAGAGTGACCGTATGTCAGCAGGTTCTATAGAACATAGCATGTCACACGTAAAATAGCAGAGGAAAAAGAACACATACATACTATGTACGTACATAAAGGAGTATATAAAAGCCTTGCTCGAAGTTTTATTTGGGGTCTGTTTATTTATCAAGCTGAGTCTGCAACACCAAAGGCCTCAGCCTCAAAGCTGCGATGCTTGGCAGAGCCCACAACACGAGAAGCCCACAGAGCTTTCGTCACGCCTGGCCCGGGGCAGAGTGCCTGGGTCTGCCCTATGCTCTGCGCACAACCACTGCTACCAGACAGGGGGAGAGCCCATTGTCAACTCCTGAGGCAGACAAAGGCTCAAGGAAGACTGCCCGTGCCTGCAGTATTCAAAGCTCCAAGTCTCTCACACAGCCCTTGAAAAGAGACTGTTCTTCCCCAACAAAAAAACCCAATTTTGTTTCTCCATTCTAAATAATAACTTAAGGACCGACCACGAAACAGCGTGGAAGCCCGCAGTTAAGCCAAGAGGATTTCCTACCTTAACTGTGCGATGCGGCAGTTGTCATGCCAGTTACTTTCAGTGGCAACGTTTACACACAGTTAATCTGCTCACTATTAGGGACAGCATCCTGTGGATTTCTCTTCCCGGAGAACAGAACATCATTACAGCAGCCTGGCTTTGGCAATTGTACTCACGAGCCCCACTGTCACCCAGGGCAGGGCTCACCACCGCCTACGGGGGGACACAAGAACAAGGCAAACACCAACCAAACCTCTGCCAAGACACTCCTGATCTGTTTCACAAGTGTACATCAGGTTTGTAGGTACTGTTGATCCCTATTAGGAAAGCTTATTCCTGGGCAGTGAGGGAACTAGTGAAACAGCACTATCCAGGATGCCCCCAAAGCCCTCCGTAACAAGAAAACAGACTTGTTATGTGTCACCTAGGACTAACGCAGCAGTTACAGTATGGATGCAAATAAGTCCCATCTGCAATATTATATCTAGCAAGAGTCTCCACGCTCACAAGATGGTTTTATTCTCATTGAGTAGGCAGCATTTCCAAGCATCACACTGCTGCACGACACTGTCCAAGCCAGGTTTTCAACCAGGCAGACAAGTGCTACCATGAAAACACAGCAGCAACAAAACACAGCATGAAGAAGACACCTGGACAGTTCACCTTGTGTCCATGCTTTAGGGCCCGCTGACTTCCAGCTGGTGGAGCTGGACAAACATAAACCTACGTTATCTAGGTTTATGGGCAAACATAAACCTACGTATACCACATCCTGCTCCTTCTCAAGGTTCTGCCTTTACCATGCCACAGGCTGCTTTGCCCAAAACACATGCAGGAGGCTTGCATGGACCTCCACCTAAAAAGCAGGCCTCGAGCATTAACAGGGTCCTCTAAACCATGAAGAGGGATGAAGGCATGTGAATCTGCTTTAAAAATATACTATCAAAACAGTCAAGCCATTTATTCAGAGCCCTGCTGGAGAGATGCTTTGGAAAACTTACCAAGCAAAAGTAAGGTTTACTTTGCAATGCGCCTGTCTTATCGCTTTAATGATCTGTTATACCCAGCAAAATGCCTCCAGATTCCACTCACTGTAACTGGTCAGAATGGAATGTTTTCTTAACATATTTGAGGAAGACCCAGAAGCATTGGTTCCCATGGTTATAGCTCACTCAGCACTGTTCTTTAACCTTGACCATACAGCTTCCTTCAGACTCCTCTAACTAGGCTACAGAGCAACAGCCAGCCAGTGTAAAATGCTTCACATGTTTACACTGCTAAGGAATAGATCCTTGTTTCCATGCTATTACTTTATTACAGCTTCCTCCAAACTGACACAACACAAAAAACCAGAGCTATGGAATACACTAAGTTAGCAACCCCGGAACAGTTTCACACGGATGAGTCTGGGCAATAAGGACAACGTGACAGATAAGAGGGCTCATTCCTAAGTCATCAACTGAGGAAAGAGCAGAAAGATCCCTGCTGGCAGACCTCCCTTGATGCACTGATTCGATGTGCTACCGCAGCCAATACACACTAGGCATCATCGGAAGCGTACTGTGAACTAGGCAGAGGACACTGCTCTGCCACAACACAAGAACTTCACATGGGGCACTGCGCAGTTCTGACCTTCACCTCTTAAGGAGGACACACCTGAGTCAGGGAAAACGCAGAGAAAGGCAGGTGAAAGGCTCACCGTGATTGAGAGCTCCCTCACCAGGCAATGTCTCCTCAGTTTGGGGGGACAAAGCCACAGGAGTGAATGGAGCACATTGAGCTGAATGCAGAACTGCTGTTACCAAACCCTCCAGGACGAGAACTAAGGGGTAGCTGATGAGAGCAGTAAGGGACCAGTTTAAAGCAGATGAAGAATATACCTCCTCATTCTGCAGGAGCTTGAACTTGCTGTCACGACAGGCAGTGAAAACAGGCAGCATGAGCAGGTTCAAGAAGAGATGAAAGAATTTAATGGCCTTTATATAGCATATTATATGGACTAAGTGTAGATGTAGGCTCCAACACCTGTAGTACAACGAATGTGAACGCATGTGGAAGCATGAAGCCACACTTCTGAATGACATTTGCTACTATTACAGCTGGAAACGGACCCCGAGGCTGGTTACAACGTTCTGCTGACTTGGGAGGAAATTAAAGTCCCTTTTTAGTCACCAAAACACTTTAATAAGCTGAGAGCTAAGAGCTACCGGTAATTATCAACACCGCACTGCTTGGCATGACGGGGCTGTGCTGGTTCAGAAGAAACACTGAGGCAATAAATCTTGTGATAAAATTCCTTTTCTGGGAAGCTGCTGGCAACAGGGTGAATGTCTCCTGGTCTTTCACCTTAGAATTTGATGCTAACCTTTTCCTTACAAAATCAAGTGTTGGTAACTTGGCTTAAGTCTCTAAAAAGAGGACATTTTCCTCATGCTGTTTATCTACCTTTACTCAAGGGTTACAGAAGCTAGTAAATAAACCAAGTTACACCAGTGGTATACCCAATCCAGTGCAACTCTACAGCCCACAGGAGGCACAGTTCTGCATGGGGGCTCCCAATACTTTCCTTGCATTGGATCTACCAAATTGCAGCAGCACAACCACCTGACCTTAAAGAAGTTACCACTTCTTCTCCCATTCATTCACAAAATGGAGGGGAAAAAACCCACCAAAACCGGGGTTTTCTTTAGTCAGACCCATGACTTGTGCTTACTTTCTGGCAGTAGTAACTGGGATGCTAGTAAAGCAAAGAGAATGAAGCAATGGAGGAGTAAAAGAAAACCCAACTCTTTTTACTCCAGCAACCCACAGTAATACCAACTTGAGTGCCACTTAGACCACATCCAAAGAAAACATCCCTATTGAGCATGATTTCCTCATCTTCCAGTGGAGCAAGCTACAAGGACAACGTTACCTGGTACCGCTTGCCCTGCAGAGCAGCAGTGGCATTACACAGTGGGCAGACATCCACATGACACATTCAAGGAAGTCACACACAAGCTATTTTTAACTGGGATCAGCTCCCCAGTTCAAGCAAGCACACAGGCACTTGTACCAGTAACACGGAAGGGGTGGGCAGGTAACATGCAGCCCCTTCATCCTCTGATAAGTCAGAACAGAAGAGCTGCACCCTGCAGAATAAACACGAGGAAATGACAGCCTTAGCTGGGCTCCTGCTACTGTTGGTGAGATCATGTGGGGAAATCAGAACAGGGAACTGGTACGGACACACACACACACAAAACAACAAGGACTAGCAAACTGAAGTCAGTTCTCCGATGCAGTTCACCCTACACATTCACCTGCAGCACCACTGAGGAGTCTGCAGCTCCTTAAGAAGATGCTGCTACTAAGAGAAACAGCGGAAGACCCAAGCCAAGGCTGTGGCTCACAGGGACTTTGGCCAAATCAAAGCACAGCTTGAGACCATAAAGGTAGTCTTGTGTTTCAGTCTCTTGCTCATTCCTACTATTGGTTTTATGTGGCATAAACAGTTGTGGACCTAGCTGATGAGCCAGCCAGGGAACTAAACCAATTGAAAATGTTATCATCTTGGGTTCTGGCCAGTTAGTAAGGTAAAAGACAGGAATAAGCACTATAGCATAAGCAGGAAAGCAGCTCATTTTGCAAGTACCACGTTTGGAACCACACTAAGACTTGTTAAAGGGGAAGCCTGAAGATGCTTGTGCTTCTCTAACGTGCACATCCTACTCCCTTGCCTATGCCCTTCCTCTCAGGCACAGAGGGACCACAGGCAAAACACCCCTTCTCCATCTCCAACTACAGCCAAAATGTCCCAGTGGGTTCATTCCACATCAGCCTAAGCAAGCTCCCCAAGCAGCTGAAGGTCATAACAGCTTGCAGCTGGTAAAACCAGCAAAGTTTCACTCCTCTTCCCACCCTTCCTTAACTTCTTCCTTCTCTGCAGGAAAATTGCACAAAGTGATCCCCCCTTGCCACCACCTCCAAAAGCTGTCCACCAAGTACCCTGTAGCCAGCAGAAATGGCAGATCTCTTGGGGAAGGGGAGAAGAAACCAGCACTGCCTTTTAGCAGCGAGCTACGTCTGCTCACCACACCTTGTAAAAGCACCCATCTGAACTGGCTGCTCCTTAAGCGGGAAGATGATTTAAAGAGCATTTTTCTGTTCAGGCAGACCTTACAGGGAACTGTGTGCTATCAGCTGAAGCCGGTCACACTGTGCCTGGGCTATAGAGTACTTACCTTCAAGTGCTGAAACAGAAAGACAAACCTTATCAGAGCCTTCCCTCCCTGCTGATTACTTGCAAACTGACTTTGGGAAAATGAGCACCTACACAGCTTTGTAGAACCAGCACCTGCTGCATCTCATCAGCTCTGATGCGGAACTGAGGAGCCAAATAGAAGATATTGTCACACCAAGTATTGCAAAATGAGACAAACCACAAGAATTGAGCTGCTCGTGCTGCGGCCAGACAGTGTAAGAGGTTGACAGGGCACAATTATCTTCTTTGGGAAGTTTAACATAAACCTAAAGTCCTACAAAATGAGTCCTAAAACCTAGGACTGATTTACCAAGAGAAGGATGACCACTGAAATCAGCCCCAACAAAGCAGGATTGGAAGCGGATGTAAACTGCCCGAGGGGAGACTGAGCTGAGCTCTTAGGCAGAAGCTCTTCCCTGTGAGGGTGCTGAGGCGCTGGCACAGGGTGCCCAGAGAAGCTGTGGCTGCCCCATCCCTGGCAGTGTTCAAGGCCAGGTTGGACACAGGGGCTTGGAGCAAGCTGCTCTGGTGGAAGGGGTCCCTGCCCATGGCAGGGGTTGGAGCTGGAGGAGCTTTGAGGTCCCTGCCAATACAAACCAGGCTGGGTTCTGTGACTTCATGTGCAGATATTCAAGTTTTACTTCTGTTCATACACCAGGGTCCGCTGGTTTTTACTGGAGTCCACAGGGCAGTGCCACCAGCATCCACGGAGCGGGCAGGGGCACGGCTGCTCTGGCTCCAGGTTAGGAATTTCTGCAGCTCTGTGCAGATTCATATGCATAAACTTCAGGTTTGGAGTATATGAGGGAAATACCACATGTCCCATGAGTGGCTGAGAAAAGGGAAAGTCGGGCACGGTCTGGTCCAGGTGAACTCTGGACTGAAATCTGCCATTTATGCAGCATTACTGACAAATGTCTTACCAAGAGCAATGCAAAATGCCAACAGAGAGGAGCAGATCACTGAACACACTTCTCCAGCTCCCAGCCTTCATGCTACTTCGCATTCTCAGCTGCTTACAAAGTACCAGGTCCTTCAGTGAATAAGGATGTTTTACTTCCAGCTCACTGACGTTCAGCTAATCACTGGAAATAGATGAGCACTAAAAGGGTGAAAGAAAACCATGTCCGAAACCCCCCAACCCTACCAGTGGCTCATTTCTTGTCCTGTCATTTGCATACACTCCCACACAGGCAGCCTGCAACGGCACGGCACGGTGGAATTTCACATGAATATACAATTACAGGCTGTATTCAGCAAAATAGGTCACAAGCAAAAGCACCTTTGAGAAAGGACAAGCACCAGGAGCCTACCCAGGCTCCCAGCCTGGGGAAGTGGGGGGGAGTAGAAGGATGTCCCATCTGCAAACACAGCAAAGAGCTGAGCAGTGACGCTGGAAGTGAAGCAGGGGCAGGTCCCTCTGCAAAAGAGAACTAAAAGGCTCTCGGAGTGAATGGAGGGAACGCTCTGTGTCTGCTGCCCTCCACTTCATGCAATAGGCACAGAAGAATGAAAGGGAAATGTGGGAGTTGGAAAAAAATCCACAGAGTCTTTGGAGGCATCAAACGTATGAAACAGAACACAATGGAACTGTGAGGGAACAAAAACGGCTGCAGCCAATACACAGGTGAATGAGATGTCCTTGCTTTTAACAGGTAACATGAAAAACGGCACCGGTATGAGCCCCGCAGGCTGAGCACAGCTCGGAGCTGGCTCGCAAAGCCTTTTACTCCCGATGGCTGCCCAGGTGCAGAGTTAAGAGCTGCCACACTCAGCCTCCAGCAGTAAAGCCAGCCTGATTCTATTCTATGATTCTGCGAATACTTGTTCTTCCCAGCCCTATACTCCTGCAAGGACCCCTTGTTGATGAGCGCTGGGGGTCAGCCGACCTTCAGATGCGACACAGAGAAACAAGCACACGCAGACAGAAACGAACACCACCCCAAACAAACATTTCTGAGGGCTCACTATAACGTGAGCAGCGGGAAGGACCCAGCTCCTTCACAATCATTCTGGTTTTAGAGACCCAAGTGTGAGCTAACAGTGATTCCTCCCACACCCAGAGCCCAGCGTGGGCAGCTCTAAAGGAGCCAGACCTTGCCTGCAGGGATAAGGGACTGGGCATAGCCACCCATGTGCTGTATGAGCCACTCACAGCCGGTATCTATCCAAGCTGTGGTTTTCAGCTCGGGAGCACACACAGTACACAGAATTACACAGCCGTTTTCATGCTATTTCAGACCGGGTTGGGTTGGAAGGGACCTTAAAGCTCACCCAGTTCCAACCCCTCTCAGCACCCTCACAGGGAAGAGCTTCTGCCTAAGAGCTCATCTCAATCTCTCCTCTGGCAGGTTAAAGCCATTGCCCCATTCCAAACCCGAGCTCATCCAGGCTACAGTGTTCCTGAGTTATTACACCTGACGTACACAAGCATCTATGCAAGTACAAGCTGGACAGACTGAAGCAAGAGGGACCCTTTAAGTTCTCTATTACATCGTATTATAGTCTTACATAGTATTATAGTATTACAAATTAGTGTTATACTATTACATAGTACCTAAAACAACAAGATGCTGAACCAGAAGTCAGGCTCTTAGGTGCCTGATGTACCAAAGAAACGCCTCTCCACGCTAAGTAAGGCCTTTTAAACAGACGCACCTATGAATGCATGAAACCCCAAATACACCGTGACCAAAACCCAGGCTTGACCTTAGCACTACGCCCACTTTGTTTCCTTGTTCACATAGCCTGTTATATTATTTCTCCATTTTATATTCCCACAACTCGGACACGTAACTATCGACTTCCAGGGCACTTTCACGGGCACAGACAGAGCCAAACGAGCAGCCCAGAGGAAGCACTCCTAACTGCATCTCCTGCGATAAGCCCTGTCCGTGGCAGGAACCCTCGCTGACTCCAGATTCATTGACAGACCGCCCTTACCCCGTCTGAAGCAGTCACTGCTGCTCCTCGAGAGGCACTTTTCCAAATGATACAGCCAGGAGAGAGAAAAAAAACCTACAGCAGGAAAAAACCCCACAGGACTGCTTGGGCGTTGTTTGCATTTCTGTGCGGTTAATCAGGAAATATAGGTCAGCTACGGAAGATAAAGAGTTCCGCACACGACAACCAAAACACAGATGCGCTGTTTGCCACCCGAACCCAAAAATATAATAGTGAGCCATGTGTTGACAGTCCCACATTTGTAACATTTTCCTTCAAAGTTTCTTCATTTACTGCTTTTCTTTCTGCTGACTTTAAACATGACACCAGAATGATCTTCCCTGGGAGGGTGCTGAGGCGCTGGCACAGGGTGCCCAGAGAAGCTGTGGCTGCCCCATCCCTGGCAGTGTTCAAGGGCAGGTTGGACACAGGGGCTTGGAGCAAGCTGCTCCAGTGGAAGGGGTCCCGGTTGGAGCTGGATGAGCTTTAAGGTCCCTTCAATACAAACCAGGCTGGCATTCTATGATACTTCCAAATGCATCTCTACCTGGAAGGCCACAAGCCAGCAGCCCCCAGGCTCTGCAGGAACATGACCTATACATCACGTGCTCCGCATCTGTACAGATGCAGAATCATTCTCTGAGAACAGTGACAAATAGTTCACAGACTCCCAGACTGGTTTGGGTTGCAAGGGACCTTAGAGATCCTCCACTTCCAACCCCCTGCCATGGGCAGGGGCACCTTCCACTAGAGCAGCTTGCTCAAATTCATTAGAAGCTGTCGCTTGAAAAAGGAGCTCTGCTTATGGTCCTAGTAAGAGACCGATTAAAGGAACGCGGGCTTTAACAGTTGGTGCTGTACCTTCATTGAGGTGCATGTGTTTGTCCTCATGACTGGTGTCTGTCATGTCTTAATTCAGAAAGCAAAATCCTACCGCACACAAACGAGGGAAAGAATGCGGCAGGGTTCACCCTATATAAGCCTCTCTTCATAGCCGCCATCCAATAAGCAGTGACAAATAGTGAACAATATCTAATAAGAGTGGCAGACATCTGAGTAATACTGGTGGCATTTAGAGCTCTTCTCTCTTATTTATGTGACTCAGACACTCTGCGTATTTTCAGCAGGGAATAAACAAAGTCCTCTCCGCAGCACAACCCGAGGAGTTCTTGAGGACCATTTTCCACCCTCATTGGAAGTTAAGGGCAGGCAAAAACCATCACACTTCTTTCCATGTGCAGGAGGAAACATTCCTCTTCTCCAAAGCTGCAGGACCCTGCCCACCAAATGTGGAGATTCCTCCAATTCCATCGGGACAAACTCCTTCGAGAAGCCCCGGCGCCCTCTGAATCCTGGCTTTTTGGAAACACCCACTGTACAGCCAGAGTTTAAATGCCAACGGGCAAGTTCGGCTGCGTCTGGCTCACTGGGAAACCTTGTGTCAGACTGAGGGCAATTTGCAAAGCAGTCTTGCTATTTCGTTTGGGTGGAAACAAAACACAGCAATCACTTCAACAGCTTTCCCTGGGGGGCCTTTGAAGAGCCTGTCAATTGGAACTTGAAGGGAGGAAAAAACACAGGAGGGAGAAGGGAGATCCCAAACCAAACTGTACCCCATTGAGGAGGTTGCCTGGGGTGACAAACACTTAAATGGAAAGCTCAAACTGGCCTGCTAAGACAAATAAAAGCAGCACTATGTTATGAGCTGTCTTGCTAAATTTAGTCTTTCCGAAGGCTTAACTGTGCCTAAGTTCCCTTTATTTCCTGGGTGAGGGCAAGAATCACAGCAAGAGAAAAAAAGTTAGTTCATGTCTCAGCTGCATTTAGCTGTTCAGATCCTCAAGAACGCTACCATGCAAAACAAAACCAAAGGACTCTTCTGCTCCAGAGGAAGCCAAACTACACTGGTAACAAGGTCAGCAAGAAGCATGCGCATCCATGCAGCTGAGCTCAGATCTAGTTAGTTCAAAATCTGAGGGTAGGGAATCTGCACACTGACTTCAGCAGGTTTTGAACTGTGCTCTTTTCCCACTGCTTAGGAATTGTACCTCAGGAGCACCCCTGAGCACACTCCTCCAAAGAAATACATTTTTTCTTTCCTAATTTCAGCAGTTCTCTCAGTAATGCTAGGAATGAGAGTGCTCCTTGGTGTCATCCAGACGAGCATGTCCCGTTTAGACTAGACATTCCATTTTTATTACAGCTACAGCCATTTCCCTACTCTCTGCTGAAGTCATTGCATCACCCCATGAATCACATATTAACTCACTATCTGGGGACCAAAAACACAAGCCAATGTCACATACAGAACTGGAAAAGGATTAAGAGAGCAAGCAGGAAGGAGCAGCAAATACTACACAGTGACTAGAACTTATCTACCTGATCAGCCAAAGAGGGAGGTGATGTGCACTGAAGGCCATAGAATCCCAGACTGGTTTGGGTTGGAAGGGACCTTACAGCTCATCCGGTTCCAACCCCCTGCCACAGGCAGGGACACCTTCCACTAGAGCAGGTGGCTCCAAGCCCCATTCCACCTGGCCCTGAGGTCTCCTCAGAGTGCAAAGAACCCTTCACGTTCACAGATTTCAGTTTCCTGCACTCCCCTTGCCAGCAGAACACTAAACATGCACAAATACCAAAGCTGAAGGGCTCAGTGCTGAAGCCTCACACTCAGGTGTGAAGGCCTTGGCATGTTCAAACTTAAATTGCCTTTCCAAACAGAAGAAATCAGTGCCAATCCATTAAAGCAGGTCTCCCAGTCCCTACCTTCTCCGTATCATCGCATTAGGGACAACACTCTGTATTTTTATACATTTTAATTTAGAGTAAGTTATTGTGGCAAACATTTTAATAGGCTATGCGAGATTGCACGGAACGATTTACCTACCTTCTCTGTGATGTAGAAATTGGAACTATCAGCATGCTGCAGTGCAAACTGATCATGATTTGCAAGAGACCACCTTAGAAAGATGAAAATACATTAATTACAAAATGAAAACTTAATACTGGGGAAGCACCCTTTAGATAACTGTACTACAAACACACACACGCAGGTCATTCCCATGTGCTTCTCATACTTTTCCATAGTCCCAAAGTTTAAGATAAAAGCATGCTTACGAAAGGAAAACTGCAGTACAAATACATCCTATACATTTTTCCCTTTGCATACCTGAAACAAAGCCCTAAACTTGGCCATGGTTGAGAAAGAAATTCCATAACAAATACCTTCCTTCCAAGGAAGAAGGGAAAGGGGAAGAAGGGGGAAGGGGAAGAGAAACTACTTTGTCTCTACAGTGACACTTCAGTGCTCCAAAAATAAGCTGATAATGATCTGATATTCATTCCAGATCTATAAAAAACAGCAAGGATAATTTTTGCTTGCAGTAAGCAAGATCATTAAATCACTAAGAGATACAAAAGTAATTTACAGCACCAAGATTTTGTGCTAGTTTATACGACACCCAATGCATGTAGTGTTAAGCTGATATATTACACTGCGCATAAAATACCACCTAACTCAGCGGCAATTGGATGAATATTAACCAGCCTCTCCTGGGGGGCAGCACTTGCTTAGAACAGCATTTTTATCCCCAAAGCTTAACACAGTAGAACTAAAGCAAGATAATTCTCTTAGCCAATTGTCAGCTCCTACTGCAGGACTTGTGATTAACCTTTCGGTGTCGTGTGAGCAGCCACATCAACTGGACCAGTTTGCAGTAGCCACTAGACCCCATGCTTGAAAATCAAAGCCACAGTCATCAGTGCTTTAGTTCCTTAGCCCATGAACTGCAGGGACCACAGGTGTTCACGTGAGTGGGTAAAATGCACCTCTGTGCAGAAAGGCAACAGTCTAAATGAGTCATCCACATGATGGAGCTGCTTTTTTACATGCTCATCTGGCATGTAATTGATCTGAAATGCATGGCAAATTCAAGGTCTGAAGATAAAACAGCTACAAGGTTTAAGGAGCTAATGACTAGGCATATCCAGACTCTGAGCTGTTAAACCAACCAGGAGATACTAAAGTGGAATAGTGTAAGGCAGAACTTACCCATCGCAGACTTCTTTTATTATTGAGGACAGTGGCTTTTTCTGGTTAAGACAAAAAAAGAAAGAAAAAAAACTATCACCAAACTGGAGCAAGCCCTGAGCTCTTAAAATATGGTTCCAACACCTCAAGGAACAGAACAAGTCAGTAGTATTTCATTTGTTAATATCAAGTTTGATAGGACCCCATCATTTCCTGCTGCTTTGGTCTGATACTCCACAGAAACAGCAGTTCTACACACCAGCATGATGGCATTATCAGCCCTTTTTGTCAACATTAGCCCATATGGCATCAACTCAGCTTCTCAACTGAGAAATCAAAGGGTCTTTTGTGTACACGGCATCCCATTACCCCACAGAAACACAAGATTTAGACATCAACATGAGCATTTTCCAGGCATGACATCTGAAGCAAGACATTCAGTAGTTTTAAACCTTCTTTTGTCCCTTTCAGCTATGGCAGGATGATGACACTGATCCTCTCTTCTAAGTACACATACACAAGTTCCCCTCCGATAAAACACCAGCTGGAAGGTGTTAAGATCTCACATGTATCAGTTCTGCTTTATTCTCTACATCTGCCAGCACAAGCATTTGGGCTGACTGAAAACAGCTCTGCTGCTTTGGGTCCTAAAATAGAAGGAACAGTTTCATTTGGTGATGTTGCAACGCTCTTAGCGCTGTTATAAACACAGGGTGCACACACAAGTGTTCTTAGAACATTGCTGGCTAATAGAAAATGCATTTTTAGATCCCAAAACATAGATGAAGTTGCATGGCAAAAAAAAAAAACAAACCCAGACCGGATTCCACCAGCTGGGTGACTGCTGAGCCCTCCTTCCCCAACACTGAGGGACTACACAGTGTCACACAGACGCTTTGCTTTGTGAGAACCCCCTGTATCACCTAAGCTGCACAGGACCATCTCTCTACTCGCTCCCACTAAGCAGCGGGTCCTTTAAAAGCAAACAAAATACACAAACCCCACCACACACCAACAGCGTTGTCAAAACAAGCTGCTTCCCTTGAACGTCTATAGAACACGATTAGGCTAACCATTAACTCAGCAGCAGCTTTTGTTATGCAGAGGGAGAATTACTTTTCACCTTGGATTTGCTTTCCGAACTGCATCACAGCCAGAAGGCCAGAGCCGGGACTCCCTGGTCAGGTCAGGGTCAGGAAAGGAGTTGTTATTTCAACAGGCAAGTCAACGAAGCCAGTTTATAAACAGGCAAAACCATAACACAAACCCATTTCAACCAAGCATAACACAAGACTGCTTTAGTCAAACATGAACGAAAGCATCTGCTGAAAAGATCCTGTCCCCACTTAACACACTGCTTCAGCCCTCGCTCTCCATCCTTCCTCTTTCACTGCCATCACTGTGCTCACAGAACCACCCAGATAACCCACACCAGGGAACGGGATCAAACTAAAGACTGGCCTAATAAAAGGAAAACAATAAACAGCTTTCACCTGGGTTAATCCCCTCCCCGGGCTCGCTGTGTACCTACATGACCAGAGAACAGGCAAGCATGGAACTGCTCCCCTCTGCAGCAGCCAGAGCCATAGCCAGCCTGGGAAGCAGATCAGGCAGATGATATGGGAAAGAAAAAGAGTGTTTTCCTCCTCCCCATCTCTCAGCCCAACCAGTTCCTCAGTCTGCATCCCTGAGGTTCATGTTCAGCCGGTCTGACCTCCTGTCCTCCTCCCTGAGCGGGTCTGTAGCCTCTGTGAAAGCAATCCCTGCTTCCACCTCTCCACCTCCTTTCTGGGGAGGGATAAGGGGGAAGGAAGCACAGGTGGTGCTGATGACACTGATTTGCCATACAGTCTGCAGGTGTGCAGCTGCTAAGCTGTCACCCTTTCTCCCTCCCCAGGATGCTACTGCAGGTCCCGCTCCACCATTTACCTATTTTGACAAAACTTCTACCTGGCATATTGATTCCTTTCATGTAAAGCAAACTGGTATCAGCAAACAGATTTGACACAGCAGAGGACAGAAAGGGTAACTGCCTCTCCCGCCCATTATTTCTCATAGGAACTACAGTTTGCCATCAGGAACTATGACAAAAAGACACTTTAAGAACCCCACTGGCAGTTATCTAAACACTGGGGAGATTGGACACAGCTACTTCCTAAATCCTCTACACCATCAGCTTTTATGTCCTTACCCAGTCCTACACATCTCCCTCTCCCTTTTCCTATTCCACACCACCTTTCCATTACTATATACTATAATAACTATAACCTGCAATTAAAAACTTGGAAAGAAAACTAAACGAAACCACAACAAACCAGCTGGAACCTGGAAGGGCCACTTAAAAAAGGCAAACCACACTGGATCTTCAGTAATGCAGATTATTACCACTGCAATCCTAGTAAACTGCAGCTCCGATCCATCCCTTGGGCTGCACTCCCCCTACAGATGAGGGAAAAAGCCTATTCCCATTCTCTGCAGGCCCTCTAAGGACATGTGCTTGTTTTTTGCCTGATGTCAGAAAGAACGGACTCGCTGCAATGGTTTTGTTATTTTAATCCTCACTAAATGATGTTTATGGAAATTTACACACTAGCTTTGCTGCAATTACAGGTCTGAAAAGCCAAATTCACCTTATTAATGAGTGTACTTCAAAGAGCTCCTCACAACCAGACAGCCCTAGAATATTTCAATGTTTTTCCTTCATTGAAATGAAGGGTTTGTGCATTTTATTCTTGGGTTTAGGTTTTTTTGCCTGTGTCCTCCCCTTTTATCCGATCTCCTTCCCTACACTAGTGAAAAATCACACAATCCCAGCCTGGTTTGTGTTGAAGGGACCTTAAAGCTCCTCCAGCTCCAACCCCTGCCACGGGCAGGGACCCCTTCCACTAGAGCAGCTTGCTCCAAGCCCCTGTGTCCAACCTGGCCTTGAACACTGCCAGGGATGGGGCAGCCACAGCTTCTCTGGGCACCCTGTGCCAGCGCCTCAGCACCCTCACAGGGAAGAGCTCCTTCCCTTTTTAAATGACCAGCTGAGATTCACTGCTGCTCCTTTCCCCCCAGCCTCCCCCCCTTGTTTTCTGCCAGCGACTGGGTTATCGCTTTCCCTGGCTGACACCTTTTAATGACAAGCAACAAGGAAACCCTTAACCCTTGCTGTCCTTAAGCCTATCAAGCCTATCAGAGAAAAACAGCAGATGCAGCACATCTGTTAGTGGAAAACACTCCGCATTTAAAACAAAAAAGTCTGTTCTTGGTCTGTGCATCTGTCAAAAAGCAGAATCTCAAGCCAGTAAATACACCATTCTGTCTCTAATTAATGCCACCATTCCACCAGCAAAGCCTGTAGTGCAAAAGTCATTTTTATGGCTATTAAAAAACAGAAAACCACCTCTTTTCACAGTCAGTGGAGGATTCATCTGTTACGGCCACACACCCGGGGCTACAGAAACAGGAGCAGGGCTGCCCGGTGGCAAGCACCAGATGCTGGGACACCTGGGTCCTCAACTCATTACTTCACCAATGGCTCCTCTTGATGTAAGAAGCAAGGAATTCTCCTGTAAGGAAGGTACTAGAGAGCTCTGGGCTTCCTCAGCCTGCTCTGAGCCACTTTGGGGAACAAGTCCCTGCATTGACTCCAGTAGAGTCTTAGTGATACCAGACTTGTTTATTAGGCATTGGGCATCTGCAGAAGATGGAAAAGAGGATTTCCCTAACTCAGGGGTGCACCAGAGGGAGGGAGTACCTGAAGAAGGGGGACACCCCAACACTGCAGTAACAGAGGCCATAAAACCCAGCCAAGGCCAGGTCAACACCAAATAACACATCATAAAGCACCCTAGGGTCCTACAGCAGTGGATTACAGCATGTCTGCATGCAACACACTCGCACCACGTATCTGAAATACAGTTAAAATACAGTCTGAAATACAAAGTGGGGCTTTAAGATGTGGCTCTTCACTGGGCCACTTTATTAGGTGAGAATTCCTTTGCAGACTGAATGAAGAAACCCTAAACCCACAGCTCACGACTGACACACTGCTGGCCTGCCAGGGGAGAAAAGTCTATGTGAAGGCACAAACATTTGATGGGGGGGGGGGGGGGTTGGTTAGTATTACTTTCTTTTGTACTACAATCTGTGCATGTCAAACCCCAGAATCTCAAGCCGGTAAATACACCATTCTGAGATTTGCAAGGAGAACATAATTCATCCTAAGATGCGCCTGGATACTCCAGCTGGCCACAACGTGAATGGAGCACCTTGTAATTAAATCATTGGTTTTTAACTCCAGGAATCTCATCATTACACACTTCCTTTAGACACAGCAGAACTCACTTTGAAGAGATGAGATACCTGCTGTTTCCTAAGAACCTTTATGGATGCAACCATCTAAAAGTCATGTTCAGCCTTCACCTTCAGTACCATCAGCTGCAGGAAGCAAAACTCAGGCTCCAGTGGGGAGGCTCTGGAGACCAATATGGGGATAACAAAATCAGAGCCAGAAAATAAACCCGCATAAAAACCTAAACAGCAAAAAAACCTCAAGGAGAGAATGAAGTGTTTCATCCCTTCCCTAAAACATTATTTCCTGACTCTCCTTTATGCTGGAGATCAGGAACGCTGGGACACTCAAGTGCCTCCTGGCTCTATTTCCGCTTCCATTAAAAAGCCATGTGCCACTTTCTTTCCTCTAATTAAGCAGTTCACAATCCCTTTTGAACTCCATCTCTCCCCACAGTCTCAGAAACACTGTGCTAAATCAATTAAGAACCCCCAAGGGTCCAGGTTGAGGTCTGAAACCCAAAAGAGTTTGCAAGTTCCCTTCAGAAGAATCTTGCCTGCTTTCCTTTCCACGTGCGGTGAAGTACAACGGCCTCTCTGGAGGAAAACGACAGCACAAGGACATTTATAGCAGAAGAGAAGAGACAACTTGAAAGACACTCTTAAACGATGAACTTACTGATCGAATCTAAACCTTAGAGAAAGCATTAATGCAAACCAGCCCGTGGTGCCTCCAATATGCTGCATCAACATGAACTTGTCACCTGCCACTGCTCCTGTAAATCCTGCCCGCTGTACTCGGTGTGTGCTTCAAAAAGAAAACAGCTTTTTTCTCTTTCCTTCCTTTTTAGTTTGGCTAATGCAAAGATTCACATCTGTTAATTTAATCTCTATTTAATGATCTCATGGATAAAAGGAAACCTGGAGGAAGAGACGGCGCAGCCAAGTTTAATTACAAACTGTTCCTTTCTGCAGGAACAGTGTTTCCTTCCAGTGGTGAGCAAGTTCACCCTGGTAGTGTACAGAAATCTGGGGTTAGTACAACTTGTGCTAATACACAGGAGTGGATTTAAATGGGATCAAACCAGTTATTGTACCCAAATTTCACACAATCCCAGGCCGGTTTGTGTTGAAGGGACCTTAACGCTCCTCCAGCTCCAACCCCTGCCGTGGGCAGGGACACCTTCCACCAGAGAAGCTTGCTCCAAGCCCCTGTGTCCAACCTGCCCTTGAATAAGTCTCTCATTACCTTCACAGGGAAGAATTCCTTCCTAATGTCTATTCTGAATCTACCCTCTTCCAGTTTAAAGCCATTCCCCCAATACCCGTCTTGTGCCTCTCCTGGAAGCTGCTTCCCCTGCAGCAGGAACAGCGAAGCTGTAAATCCAGAGTATCCAGGTAACCTAACCCAGCACTGGCTTACCTAAAATAATTTGTGCTGTGAAAAAACCCAACAGCTGAGGATGAGTTATACATAATGGGCACAAATTAACGCATGCAAATTTCCAGCTCAGCACAAGAAACAACGTCCTCGTACGAAATGGGCTATACCTACTAATGGGAGAAACAGGAGTGGACACTCGAGCCAGCATCCTGCTTCACGTGTGCAGAGCCCCTGCAGCTCTACTGTTAACATCTTCCGGAATCATCAGCCAGAAGACTGGGGAAGTGAACAGTCAGCATCTACCAATGCACCCCCAAAAACCTCCCCAATAAGATCCCAATGCAAATTCAGACACCAACCCATTCCCATTCCTCCCCTGACATGACAGTACAATTTATAAGTGGAAGATCATCACTAGACCTCCGCTCTTAAAGTCATAATCAAATCTTTTCATGAACAACCAATTCTGACCACAGCACTAATACTGCCAGCAGGGACTTCTGCAGGGGGAGGCAGGGTAGAGGCTATTTCCCAAGTTTAGAACTGAGGAAAGTGATGGAAACGAAAACACAACCCCACAGAAGTATCCTGGAAGAGAGCAAGTGAATTCAGCCAAGTGCATCTCTCAAGGAGAAAGCAGAAAGTACTTTAGTTTGCACAAAACCCAGCTTTAATGCCTGCAGGCAACAGCCAGTTGCTAAGTTTACTGCAGCTTAATTACTCCCCACCTGGTACAGAGAGGGCAGTAAATAAGGTGCAGTTCTGCCCTCCTTCATTAAAGCAACTTTCCAGGGAAAAAGCAGTTGTCAAACAGTCCATGGCAGTGAATGAGGGAAGGCTGGGCACAGAGGCCAGCTCCAAAAAGCGCTTAATTGTACATTAATTGTGCAGGCAAAGAGCCTCCCAACTCAGTGAGACCAGTTCTGCATGGTTCAAGTTAAAACTGCCACCGATGAAGCCAGGCTGACAAACGTCACGGGAAGCCTCAACTATAAAAAGCTGCACCTCATGAAGTCCAGGCTGGCCCAAGTCATGCACCCAAAGGGGAAGTTTTGAATGCAAAGTTTAATAGCATATGGTGGGAAAATAACACCCTTTGCAGGCCCAACACAAATATGCACATACAGAGCAGGTGAGCTGGGATACTGTGCAACTGCCTATAAATAGCGACCAAGCGTATACAGCAAGCAAGCTAAAAGGTAAACACCCAGATTTCCCCCTGATCTCTTCGATGGTATTTGTAATTCAGGATTTGGAATGGCCCCAAGAACCCTGGAAGAACTTGCATCATGCTGCAGTGAGGGGGTTTCTGTTGTTCTTTTTAAAGTAATAGCACAGTGCTGTTCTTTTAAATCTGGTTCTTGATGGTAAAGGCTCAGAAAGGGGAAAAAGACAGGAAGCAAAGTTCTTAGGATTTTATGAATATATGTCAAATGGTGCTTGAATGAGCAGTTCCCACATGGGAGACAGGCACTGCCTGCAATGTCTGGTCAATGGGCAAGTCATTTCTCTTGTTTGCCTTCCTTTTGCCTCTTCCCCTTTATCATCTCCAACAGCTAGCCATCTGAGGGATGAATCATCTCCTCCACTACAGCTCTTCAACTAAATAGATGTTTTAAAGGGAACAGATTGGGGAAAAGTTAGCAATTAAGTGAAGCAGAGACAGAGCTGTGTGTTTAGAAGCATGTATCACCCTGCATGTTTTCAGAGCTCATGCCCACATCGCTCCCATCCCTGAAAAAGGCAAATGCGCAGGGTTTTATTATCAGTATTATTAGGAAGGGACGTTTCTTTCCCCATCTTCCTTTCTTGTCATGGTTTTCCATGTCAGAAAGGTGAGGGATGAGACTGTCAAACTTCATCCCCCCTTTCTCCCCACATCAGGAGCAGGCTGCTGTTAGGCTTCTCACTTTCAACATTACTTTCCCTCTTCCTCCTCCTCCTCCTCCCTGTAAAGTGGCATCAAGAAAGCCTGCAGACAACTTGTCAGCATGGGTTGGAAGAGATCTACCCAATATAAGTCAGCTTTGATCTTTCTTTTCTCCTGTTAAATCTCATCTAATAAAGGTAAAACCAAGGCTCCAGGGCAGTAGCTAATATTCAGATAAGGGTTTTTTTGAGAGTTACTTAGAGCCATTTTGTAAAGTAAACCCAGTCATTTTGGTATTATTTTACTGCTATTTGGAAGGAGACTGCATCATATTTGTTCACTTTTGTACCCGCTGTACTCGGGAGCGAGAAGCTGTTGTTCATCGTGACTAACACGCATCCTTCCCCGAACACAGCGTGCACAGTGCCGAACATTTGTTATATAAGAAAATAAAACATCCTTCATTGCAGAAGGCAGGAGATCTGTATCAGTAGATATCTGCTTACTAAGGAACGTAACGCAGCAAATGGAGAAGCTTGGCGGGTCTGGAAATCAAACTCCAAAGTGCTAAGAACCGCTTGGGAACCGCCTTGCGCTCTAAAGGGGCTTCCAGAGTGCCTACAAATTACACTGCTCTTACTCCAGCCACCCTCTAGCAACACGTTTCCCCACAGTTCCTGCAGGAATCTCCTAGGCAGGTGCCACCAAAGGGTTAACCAGAAGGAAACGATTGCACTGCACCAAGAAATGAGGACCCCATTTCAGGAAAACATTTTCAGCATCAATTCCCATTTTCTCCTCTCCAATAGAACTTTCTAATGTGCTTGGTCCCCCGATACGCCAGGGTCTAAGCGTGTTATGAAATGCTTCCCTGAACTCTCAATACTATTTCCAGGACTCATAATTATTCCGAACAGGTACCAAGCTGTATGATTTCAAAACATTATGGGTAAGCTGTTTAATATTAATGAGGTTGCTTTTAATATGGATGTATGGGCCACAAAAACAACCTCAGAGAAGTCCAGGACCTAAAGCACAGCACTTCTGTAACTTGATTTGGTTTGTTCCGCCCCCACAACTCTCCCCCCACACATCCCAGATTTCCTACAAACACTCTTTAATTCATCCTTTTGAATCTGACAGCTTCTATATACTGCCTCCAATCAGTCCATAGGGTCACTGCATTAGAAACAGCCAGCTAAACAGGACAACCCCTGCGAGTCCTGTACGGAACAGGCAGCATCCTCCTGCTCACAGTGCACCACCGCTTAAGTTCTAAAACCTGCACTTGCTGCAGCCGTTTGGGATGACCCTACCCCAAAGACAAAGCACCGACTAAAAACGCTACGACCTTCCACCAGAGGTAACAACATCCCCCCAGTTCTGCAGCTGAACACAGGCACAGAAGTGTTAAGTGGGTCACGCAGGCAGTAAATGCCTTCTTGATGCAGCTGGTTTAAAAGAACAAGCAAAGAAAAAAAACCCACAGCAAAACCATTAAGCAGGAAGAGAGGAAAAGGGTTGCACCCCTTGTAGAAACCACACAAGCACCCAAACACATACGTGTGCATCTAAGTACAGACAAATGCAGAGACAGGCGCGCAGAGAACTTATTTACACGCAGGCCGGCCAAACACACACGAACACAGGCACTTACTTGATCTATTTCCATTAATTTGGGGAAGGCACCCGGCCACTCAATTGCCACCTTCACTATATCAGCAGGAGGGGGCATTGCGACGCTGCTGCTGCTGCTGCTGTTCGGAGCCAGTACCGCTGGATACCAAAATGCTGCAGCGAGGTTCTCTCATTCACACCTGCAGGGAGAAGGGGAAATACAAAGAATGAAACATGAAGGCAAACAAAAACGCAGCAGCTCGGACCCAAACTCCAGCGCTGCCGCCTCGGCTCCTCCGGCTTGCCTGGCTGGGCAGGTGCATGCGGACCTAGGCGCGCGTGGACGGCGAAGAGCAGGACGGCACATCTTAGAGAAGCAAGCACAGGACACAGCACCACAACACGCTGCACAGCTCGGCAGCCTGTTGGAAAGATGGCTGAAGCGCTGGAACGCACGGTGAATAACAGGCATGCATTAGATTTAAATAGAGAAACTATTTTTACATGTTGTTAAAACACGCTGGTGCGGAGAAAGCAACAAACTGGAGGAAGCTCCGGTTAACAGCGGGGCTGCTGGAGTCCCAGGGAGGGCGACCGAATGGGTTAAAGCTGTAACCTGGTGCTTTAACAGGAGAAGAGATTGCTGAGGAAGTTGTGGCCAGGAAACACTGTTTCTTTTAACTATAGCAATGATCTTCTGGGTGTTCACAAATAGATCGCTGCACTATAGCAACCAGGATGTCAGGAAGAAGGCAGAACACACAGCAGTTTCCACATATACATACACACACAGAGACATCCTCACCTAACGGGTCCAGACGTACCCATATATAAATACTTCTTTATGGTAAATCTCAGACCACGAGGGTATCGCAGGCATTCATAACGACAGAATCAGCTACAGAAAGCATCATAGTTCTGCAAGAACATGAATATCGGCGTCAAAGGATATGAGCATCAACGGGATCTCATGTCACACAGCTCAGGCTGCGAATTCCGGGGAAGCAGAGGAAAGGGGAAGAACTGAGCCCTCGGGTTGGGCAGAATTTGAGTTCTGTCTCTTTTGGCTTATCAAAGTTTGTAAGCTCACAAACAGCAGGAACAAACCACCTCAACACCAACGCAGGTTTCCCAGCCTCTCCAGCCTTGCACATAAGCTTTGCTCACCCCTCTCCCAGCAGGACAGCCACTCAAGAAGCTAAGATCCCAAGCACAGAACCCACACGCCCTGCTGCAGACGGGGACGCTCCTGCTTGCTCTGCCTCATTCTCTGTGCCGAGCACAGCGGCTCCCCTGCTGAGAGCCAGCATGTGTGACAAACCCAGAGAAGCTGCAGAAACCCCCAGAAGTGGGAGCAGTCCCACTTCTGCTTAGCAGAAAAGAGAAGGAAGTGGTGAAAGCACGGACACAAGCCTGCACAGATACCCCCTGAGAGAGCTACAGCAAGAGACGGGCTGGCAGAATGCACCAGGCACCCAAAAGCCACCAACAGGTACAGGAAAAAGAATAAGAGGCTTGGACCACCTTCGGTTCCTGCTTCAACTACCCCAGTCTAACAACCCTTCTCCAGCTGCAGAACTCAGACCAGCATGAAGACCACCACCAAACCATCCCCTTATTAAGAAGTTTTGTTCCCTTATCTCATACTACTTATAAATGAGTTGGTCCAGCCTTCCTGTATAGGGCTCTACCTTTCCTTTTACTGTGTCCCATCTGGTCTACTCTTGAAAAGGCTCAGTGCCCCAGGTTTGCAAGCCCTGCTACATTCCACACAGGGCTCTCAACACACGCTGTAAAAGCCATTTATGAACTTTAACACCGCAGCAATTTACTTCCAACAATGCCAGCTGTGATGCCGACAGGATCACATGTCACCACGAAGTGAGGCGCAAGGCAGTAAATAAGACAATGGACGGTCTGTAAATAAGACCGGATTGCAGGAAGTGCCTGGAAAGACTAAACAATGTCATGAAAATTTGGTAGATGTTACAGCGACAAGGAATAAACACACTTTAAAGCACACAACTGGCTTGCTGGCCATTAAGAGTAGTCGAGACGTTCACTTTCGGCCCTGTTTTCCCTCGCAGAGCCTGAGCGGATGCAGAGCTCCTGTCCCTTCTCCCTGGACACCTCAAGCTCCCGCTCTCTGCATCTCCTACAGGCACTCCCCTCCCTGCACTGACTCAACTAACCAGCAACAAAGGGACTTCTGCTCATCCGGGTTTCACCACGTTCAAGTCAAACTGCTTCCCAGAGGTGGCACACTGTGATGGGCAGCAGAGCAAGGCTTGCTGGCAGCAAGGAGCTGCCATCAATCCACCTCAACAGCCAAAAGAGAATGAGACATTGGCACCTCCTTGCTGCCATACTCACGGTGCCGGTGTTTCCCAGTCCTTGGCAGTCTCAGCCTCAGCAACATTTTGGTATTAAACACTTGGTATTAAGCACTTCAGCGGAGCTGGGTGACCCAGTGCCAGACTGACAGGCTTCTCTCTGTGTGCATCGCATCCTGGCAGCAGGGGCACTGGAATCCTCAGCCAGAGCCTTGCGCTTACTGGCCACAACACAAAGTGCAGCAGCTCCTTCCAGACAAACTTGACTGAGGATCACTTCAAACGAGCAACTCCCCATTTTCAACAGTTTTATTCCCCCATCGTGTTTCTTCTAGAGTTTTCATAAAAAACAGGCCACGTGCCCATACAGAGAGAAGGGAGAGCTATTAGAATCCACCTGATAGACGGTCAAGCGTGTTTTCTTTGACTGGGAAGACAGGGAAGCAACTCGGAGCACTGTCACCTCTTATCATGAGGCACAGGGAAGGTAACGCGCAGCCCAGTAGAGGTTAGCCAAGGCCAAAGCTCACAATGCACACTGAAGAGAAAAAACGCTGATTCACAACCACTGGCCATGACTACTAAAGCAAAACAACATTACACAGCAATGTATTCGCAGAAGACTTCCATTCTCACATCAAATGTGGGCATTAACCCTTACTGTGCTGCAGCAAATTGAAGTCCCAGTCTTAATGAATCACACCACAGGAAAGGAAACGGTTTAAGAAAGAAGAGTCAAGGGAAAGTTGATGGGAAGTTAATCAAATTCAGCTATAGAAACTAAGCATTTGCATTCCAAAGCAAAGTACAAGAGAAGTCTGCCACAGCGTTCAGAAGACAATTTCAATGCGACTAGCTTTAATGCAGGCTAGCACAGATCTCCTACATAATTATAATTATTAATATACGTATGCTTTTACAGTCATAAAACACAAAGCGAAGCGACAGATCTTTAACTAATACAAATGGATGCAAGTTCCACTTCTCCCACGAGAAGACCAACTCGGAGACATCAATGTGGTCCGGATGCTGAAAAGCTTACATAAAATCATCACCACGTTCCTTCCTCTTGCTCAGTGGACATCTTAGCCAAATGTGCTGACTTTTTCCTTCCTCGTTTATAATCCTATGAAGCCAGTGCAGGATCCAAAAGAGCATTCAGTTTCATTCTACCTGTGTGGCAACGCCAGAAACAAGCCGGGGCTCTTTAAGTCAAAACAGATGCTTAGCCGTCATCACCAAATTAGGTCTGCAAAGCAAGTTCTGCAATCTCCAGTGCTGACAATTACAAATGACCTACCATTTCTTCCAGTGGCACACAGTGTGTTAGACACCGCCGAGTGAAATAAGGAAGGCACAACCCCCGGTGTGAAACGCTTCCAATTTAGTAAGCAATTTTCATGATGTGAATGAAAGAACTAGAACCGATCCCAGCTCCTTTTTGTCACGCCAGCAGCAGTCAAGCAATGAAAAGGATACGGACATCAGTCACTAAAGGGTCCAGGTTATGGAGTTTTCTCAAGTGCAACAACTCCTTTTTCTCTCCCAGTGGGATGTGAGCAGCACTGACGTGCAAGGGCAGCTCTGCAACTCATCTTTACAACGTGCATCCTGTTGCTTTCAGGTTCTGCCTTGAAAATGAATGTGCAGGCATAGGAGTATGAAGTGGAGGGGAGGGGGTCTGAGGAAAAGGAAGGCGGCTTCCCGTTATTTTCCCTAATGCAGCTGTAAGCTGGAGGAGGTTTAAGCAACTTCCATGCTCAGCCCCACACTTGAAGGACCCCCCCCCCCCCCCCAACCAAAGCATCCCTATCACTTTAGTACACTCCATTTACATCAAGAGGGGTTTCCGGAACTATGACAGATTAGCCCATTAAAGTGCAAATTCTGTGACTTACTGTCATGGCCACACAGAGGATATTTCTGCACTTCAATCACGCCACACAGCGCTTCCAGTGGTCTACTAAGCCGGAGTAATAAATACTCAAGTGGGA
Source organism: Pezoporus flaviventris (assembly GCF_033815535.1). Lineage (NCBI taxonomy): Eukaryota > Metazoa > Chordata > Aves > Psittaciformes > Psittacidae > Pezoporus > Pezoporus flaviventris. The sequence goes on from NW_026892585.1 coordinate 299,457, forward strand.
AATCAAAGTATGTTAAATGCAATGCAAAAATGCATCGGCACACACACTCAAGCTCTCAATTTACCTGCGTGACTCTGAGGATTAACTTGGCACATATGTCAGTAAAACAGAATGAATTTCCCCTTCTACCTATGCGCTGCATGTGGGGAAAAAAAAAGGATTTTATTCATGTATGGAATTAAATCTCTGTAGAAAGAGCTCTTTTCTTTTAAAATTGTTTTGCAGCTTTCTCGGCACTTGCCATGCAAGGATCTCAAAGTACTTTAAATAACTTATAATAACTTATAATACTTGCAATTACTTATACCTGCTTGAGGCCAGAGGAGGCCATGGAGATGCTGCAAGGGCTGGAGCAGCTCTGCTCTGGAGCCAGGCTGAGAGAGCTGGGCTGGGTCAGCCTGGAGAAGAGAAGGCTCCTGAAGGGGAGACCTGAGAGGAGCTCCAGTGCCTAAGCTTTGGCTGCCCCATCCCTGGCAGTGTTCAAGGCCAGACTGGATGGGGCTTGGAGCACCCTGCTCCAGTGGAAGATGTCCCTGCCCATGGCAGGGGTTGGAGCTGGAGGAGCTTTAAGGTCCCTTCCAACCCAAACCATTCTATGATTCTATCAGAGCACATCTCTCAAGAAATAAACTCTATTACTCCTCTACAGACAGGAGAAAGAAACGCAGGCTAAGAGGAGTTAACGCGACTCCCAGCTCTGGTTGTGTATGAAAACAGCAGGCTGCAACAGCCCATTTCTTCTTTTGCAGAAGAAAGGCAATATCCGATCAGCAGGCCAGGTCATTTCAGGAACAGCTCAAGTAAGGGAGTTAATGACTGGAAAGCAACCGAGGGAATGAATGCCACGTGCGTTCGCGAATTTAACCGAACAAAGCGCGTGGTTCTCCTGCCTGGACAAGAGGCAGCGTGTGCAGGAATCACAGCATCATAGAATAGTTAGGGTTGGAAAGCACCTTCAGATCATCCAGTTCCAACCCCCTGCCAGGGGCAGGGACACCTCACACTAAACCATGGCACCCAAGGCTCTGTCCAACCTGGCCTTCAACACCGCCAGGGATGGAGCACTCACAACCTCCCTGGGCAACCCATACCAGTGCCTCACCACCCTCACAGGAAAGAATTTCCTCCTTAGATCCAATCTAAACTTCCCCTGTTTCAGTTTGAACCCGTTACCCCTTGTCCTGTCACCACAGTCCCTAGTGAAGAGTCCCTCCCCAGCATCCCTATAGGCCCCCTTCAGATACTGCAAGGCTTCTCTGAGGTCTCCACGCAGCCTTCTCTTCTCCAGGCTGAACAGCCCCAACTTTCTCAGCCTGTCTTCATATGGGAGGTGCTCCTGTCCCTGATCATCCTGAATCACCTGGAATCACCCAGAGCTGGCACAGACCCCTTGTGCCCATGGCATTTCTTCAAGGTGAAACAAGGCGAAGGGAAGGGAGGGCAATAAGAGCCGGGAGAAGGCAGGACACAGCAGGAGGAGACACACGGGTCCCTGCGCTTGGGACCTTACGTAAGGAACTGCTTCTTGTCAAACCTCATCAGCTTCCTCGGCCCGGCTGCTGCAGACAGAAACTGAAGTGGCAAGTTCAGCTGGGAGGTCCCTCGGGGACCGGGTCTGATTAACCATTTTAGAAGGATAATCCAGCCCTGGATTAATGTCCCCCAAGAGAGTTATTTTTGGAGTTAAACTGCATGACTGAGCAGTGCAGGGCAAGGAGCTGTAAACATGCTCCAGCATCTCTGCGAGAAACGGCACAGAACCGGCGGGTCATGTACACTTTGGCACAGAAACAGGCTCTCATGCTGCCTTTTTCCCTTTTGTTAGGCGTTCAGTGCTATTCACTACTGAAACAGACAGGAGTCCAGGGCCGGCAGACCCATGTCAGTAACACCTACGGATCACACAACCCCAGACTGGTTTGGGTTGGAAGGGACTTTAAGGCTCCTCCAGCTCCAACCCCTGCCACGGGCAGGGACCCCTTTCCCTAGAGCAGCTTGCTCCAAGCCCCTGTGTCCAACCTGCCCTTGAACACTGCCAGGGATGGGAAGGACTTCCAGATGCTTTGCCACGAGTGGAAGCTAAAGCTCTGCAGCAGTTATGAGCTCTTTCACAGCAAGTGATGGAAAAGAGGGGTGAACTCGGGGAGCACTCGGACAACCCAGGGGGGCTGCTACCCCCTCTCCTCTGCAGCAGCCACCCCCACTGCAGGAAGACCTGACCCCACTCAATAGGCCTCCATGGTTCGGTGCGGTCCACCAGCTTCCCAACAGGAACACTTGTTTGATGCTGAACCCACAACCTGCTGATCAACAGTGCTTCACTAGCCCAGGAATGCACCATTTAATATCATCACAAGTGAGTTTTGGACCCTTCATATTTACATACATCACTTTTCCTCTCCAAACTCCTGGAAACCTAGTATTGGAGAAGATTTTAGGAGCATGGGTGTGAAAGGTACAGAACAGGACAGTTTTCTCCCCACTGATGAGGCTGCCCAGGAAAAATGGTGAATACTCGTGTGGTTATCTCCCGTCTCACATACCTACAACCTTTCTTCACAATTTCATTCCAAGTATTTTACCTTTTCCACAATCATCTTGTTCCTCTCCTTAGGAAGCATTTTATGTGGCTGAGGTTCCACTGTCATCGACAGGCCCACTCTGAAGAAAGTACTCTTCAAAACCAGGGAGAAAAAAGGCTTTAAAGGGTGCTTGAAAAGGAGAGATGAAAGAAAACCCAACAGACTGCATGCACTCAGCATTCAAGCAAGCAGGCTGTCTGGTCTTGCTTCTCAAGCACATATTGAAGCACAGCAGAAAAAATCCAGGTACTTGTTTAACTTGAACTCCCCCGCTTCTTGGAAGATTGCTCTCCTTCTACCAAGGAACCCTTAAGTTACATGTCTATAATTCAGAGGAGAGAGGACTAAAACCATGGGTTGGATTACTGAAGGTACCCGAACCTTTGTGGCAATTCCCTCAACACTCATACACCATCCAGGCAGATGAAGATGCTGTGTTTACTAAAGATGTCAACATCCAAGCTGCTCACACTAGAGATGAGGAGAGCGCCGAACTCAAGTATTCAAGACAAACACACACAAACCCAAGCCAAACCAACACCAAAGGCCACAACCACACCAGCCAAGAGGTAAGGCTTCCAAAAACCCGTGATTTTTCAGAGGCGCTGGGTACCTGCAAGAATGTGACATCTAAAGACTATGGCAGGCATCAAGTAAAGAAACAAAACATCAAATACTGCTCTGAATAAAGCTTCAGGGTCCACTTAAACTTGACACAGTTTATCAGGGCTTGTGGCCTCATTTGGGGTTGGTTCTTATCATTGGACTGCACTCCAGATGTTTCTAAACTGAAGCAAGCAGCAGAAATTATCCCTTAAAATCCAGCTGAATCCAATTTTCTTTTCCTGCTAGTCCCACATAACCTGAGAGGTAGGAGGGAAGTAATGAGAGAAAGATGAAGCCTTAATTTCAGCCAACGGTGCTGCTGCTCTTAAAGGGCTGCAAGGACAGAATTAATGCTTTCAGCAATAAGAAAGCTGAAGGGGAGAAGAGAGGAAAAAAGAAATAGGTACTGTGAAATAACAATTAAATAAAGCAGTGATAATATTACAGCTCAAAAGGATGGATGCCATCTTTTTGGGGGAGGGAGACAAAGGAGGTGGCATTTTACTACTTAAGCTCAGCACACTCCAAAGGAGTCCGGTGTAATTGGAAATGGAGAGGGTTTATTACAGGCTGGTTGAAAACATAAAGAGAAACTGAAGAAGTTCATCAGAAGTACTGTGGCTCTGGAAAGCAATTTTGACCAGAATTCAGCTAAGAATAAAGAAATAACAAAAGGTCACAGTCCTCTTCTCTAGCATGATCTGACTCAGGTACTTCAGACTTGCCTGGCATTTGGGTAAATCAGGGGGCTAGAAGGGACACACAAAAGAGGATCTTGAGTCAAGATGGTAACACTTTACTGCTTCGCTGCAGCAGACCAAACCAAGCCAATGATGCTGGCTATATCCCAAAGGCGATAACAGATACAAGATAAGCTCAATGTCGGGAGAAACCCTAAGCTTCCCACTAGAAGCAAGATGAAGCAGCGGCATAAAAGTAGAGGGTTTTTTACCCTATCAGTGCTTATGACACATATAGAGGAACTAATGGCACAGTCAGGAAGTCTGCAGTCAAATGGAGGAAGAGAGGGTAACAGAGATGCACGAATGCTAAAGGAAGTAACCAAGTTAACTGACAGCACAGGCAGGATGTGGAGGGTTGGGACAACACAAGTATTTTCTGCAGAAATCACTCTGCAAGGAAAAGTACTGTGGAAAAGAGACACACATCGATGCTCCCCAGGGAGTTAGCGGAGCCTGGTGCTCCTCATGCTCACCAGAAGTAATAGAAACAGCAAAAGACAGACTGGGTACCACTTACGAGCCTAACGAGGACAGGAGAGTTTTGAGGACATCAACCTTTGTCTCCAGGCACTGACACCGCTCTTCAAAGATGACAAAAACAAGAGGAGGAAAAAAACCCCACCAGCTCCAACTACAGAGGTGTTCTTACCAGCACTGCTTCTCTTGTACTCACTGAAAGCAGTGCATCAAAACAGCTAACAGTCAAAACACCCCGTGTTTTCCTGTCTTCTCAGCACTACGCAGTCACTGAACCCATCCCTGCAGACTGAGCTCTCTGCCAGTGCACACTCTCCTATCTACAGGGAACAATCTGCCCTTAACACTTGCAGACCTACAGATGTCGGTTGCCTGAAGGATATTCAGCAGAACAATGAGACTGCAAACAGGAAACACAGGGATAACCCAGGAAAGGAAAAAGTATGGCACAGATAATATCAGAGACCCTGTCTATAGCTAAACTTGTGGGAAAACTTGAGCTATTCTGCACTAATGAGATGTATCTCCAAATAGCAGTTTTTGAGGCAGATCTGGCATTTTAATGGACATTAATAAACTCACACTGGGAACAGGAATACAGACACACTAAAGAAACAAATGTGGACACAGTCACGTCCCAGAAAAACAACTGCACATGCCAATGCTCAGCACTGATCCCACCCTGCTTTGTTGAGTACTGCTTAGTCATTGTACCTGCAGGCCTGGAACCACCCTTCTGAGGACATGGCAACCAGATTATCACCTTCCTTTTCAATGCCAACACATGTCTTGGGGCCATCATTTGTAATTTGTAATGCTAGATCCAGAAGAGCTTGCACACCTGAGTTATCTTCTCAAGTATCCAGCATAAGATTACAAGCAAAAAGATACCGAAGAGCCCAAGAACAAGGAAAGCTCCAGGTTCATACAGTCAGAACGCAGAGGGTATTTTGGAGGGATGCTAGGAGCCTTTCAGAAGAAACAGGATGACAGCAGTGCCAACACCCAGCCCAACTCCAGGGGACGAGTCCTGTGTAAAAGCTTGGTACATGGCATTAAATGTGACACTGGGTATTTTAACACAAGATTATTTACCCCTAGTTCATCTCTGTAATGCAGAACCACGAGTAGCAAATGGCCCTGCTTGAGCAGGACATCTGGACAAGATGACTTCTGGTATTTTCTTCCAGCCCCAAGCATCCCACGATTCTCCGACTCCACTGATACAGTAACTCCAAGCACTCTTGAAGCCCTAGGCTGCCCATCTGTGCTCCAATATTGCGCTTTTTCTGTACTCAACTGTGCACACAAAGAGCCAAAAGTGCTGCTTCTGCAGCAGGTTGTCTTCTATGCAAGATTTGCTAAGGATGCTAAAACCAGCCCTCAGTTACAGCTTAGGAACAACAGTCTGTAGCTCTTCCTAGCTGGCATCCAAGAGCACTCGTTCAAAGAGGATCTCAGTCTTCCATAACTTGAACTAAGATTTTACAGATCAAGATGAAACTTCACTTCTGACAGGAAAACTACTGACAACTGCTTCACTTTAATACACCGCATTCAAGCACTGGGTACAATTTGTGGTCGCCCCTTAACTTTACTGCACACTTTAGGCAATATTACAATCCACACGGCCCAGGGAAAGAGGGAATAGTGATACAAGCACCCTTCTACCAGTCTGAGTCATAAGCTCTACAGATTCATACCATTAAAGCAGTAGACAGCAGTCGAAGAGCTCACTATCTCCCTTTTAGGGCAGCAGGGCAGGCAACGGGCTCACTCCGAAACTGCAACCCACATGTGAACTTAAAACCCCACTGAATCCAATTTATGACATTATGCTCAGCTACTAAAATAATAAATAAGGGGGAGGGGATGGCCAGCAGCTCAGCCACTGCAGTTAAAGCCAAACACAGGTCTACAGCTGTCTCCTGTTTTATTATCACAAAGAAAAGTGGAAGTACTTTAACAAGTAAGCTGACTCATGGCAAACACCGGCTGGTTTCGTGAGCCTGCTGACTTCACTGCCTAGGGAAAAGGTCGTTCTCACACAATCATAAAATAGTTTGGGTTGGAAGGGACCTTAAAGCTCACCCAGCTCCAACCCCTGCCACAGGCAGGGACCCCTTCCACTGGAGCAGCTTGCTCCAAGCCCCTGTGTCCAACCTGCCCTTGAACACTGCCAGGGATGGGGCAGCCACAGCTTCTCTGGGCACCCTCACAGTGAAGAGTTTCTGCCTAAGAGCTCATCTCAGTCTCCCCTCTGGCAGGTTAAAGCCATTCCCCCTTGGCCTGTCCCTACATCCCTTGTCCAAAGCCCCTCTCCAGGTTTCCTGCAGTCCCTTTAGGCACTGGAGCTGCTCTAAGGTCTCCCTGGAGCCTTCTCATCTCCACTCAGCATCTGGCTGCTGTTGCAGGAGTGGGTTTGCCAGAAAACACTACCCTCAAGCTGGGGCAAATCTCCACTGCCAGAAACGAACAGGATAAAGTTTTACCCCAATTGCTAATGCACATCTCTTATTGCCATCTTAAATTCAAGTTTTAGGGAACAAAAATAAAAGTCATTCCTTACCTGTATGGAAGTAATGGAAGCTGAATGGCCCTGCTGCACGTTATCAGTTAAAAAGTCATCTTTGTAGTATACATGATGTGCTTCTCCAAGCATCTCCTATCTCCTAAGTACCTACAGTTACAAAGGTTCCCCACACTCCCCCTATGGCTCCAGCTAACTCTCACTGTCAGCTGCTGATGATGGCACAGCTGTTTCCCCACCTCCATGCTCCGGTTGAAGCTCCTGCTCCAGCCTCTCTGGGAACACACACAGAGTTATGCCAAGAATGAGCATAACGCTCCCGGCTTCCAAATGAGCTGATCAATAACCCAAGTGCTTAACCTTCCCTCAACGCATGCCTCCAGACAAGGCAACCAGCCCTGTCTGCACACCGAGGACTCCACCGTGCCAGCACATCATTCTGCAAGGCGACTGGGGGCAGTTTCCTTCTCAGGAGCCAGAACATCGACTGTCACCGATCGCTGCTGCAACTCAATCAGCTTCTATCGGAACACCCATTCAAAATGAATCAGCACTTGCTGTGCGATGCTTTGCTCTATTGGCCTCAAGTATTTAATACCCTCCTGATTCCATCCAGGAGCTACTTTACCTGCTCAGAACTTATAAATGCTGACCACAGAAGAGGGAGAGGCTGGCAGCAACAGGCAGAAGGACAGTATGCCTTTGCTGCACGATAACGTGCACGCTTCTAATTCTTATATTGCAAAAAAATGGATCCTCATAACTGTTTAATGTTAAATATACTGTAATACATCCATCATCCTGAGCCACCATCCTCATGCTCGCTGCTAACATTAAACCCTTCTCCCAAAACCTCAGGCTTCTGCCATTCAAAGTCTGGTGCCTCTGCTTGCCCAATGTCATGGCCTGGCCTCCTCCTCCTCCCCAGTGCCAGCAGGGGCGCTTGTGCAGCAGGCCAGCTCAGAGAGATGGACTGTCCAAAACCTAACCCACACAACAAACCCCAAAGACATCTGCAGCCGGATTACCCCCCTGAACGCTTAAATCATGACAGCCACTCACTCACCTGAGCATCAGGGCACCATAAAGAATGGGTGGGGGTAAAAAGGAAAGCAGGAATATAACCTGTTCATCTTAAACCGTCATGAAAACATGTCCCGAGACAAAAAAACAATCTTATTTCACCTGTGCAAGGCTCAGGGCACACAGCTGAGATTCAGTTCCACAGGGGAGAACGATGAAAGAATATGCAATTACTAAGTTCATTACAGTATGTTTCATTAACTCAATGAGCTCCTTTATAATGGTAAGAGGCATTAAAAGATTAAAGTATTTGGATGAAATCCAAGTCCATTTTTAGTGCCCTGATGTTTGCCAGTTTGCATCTCCAGGCGTATAGAGCAATATCCCTTCATTAAACCCCCTGTGAGAGTAACCACTGTTTATCCTTCCTGCTTTCAGCCTCCAGTGCTCCCAAATTACATTTCCCCATTGCACTTGGGGGCGAGGGATGTCAAATCCCTGTTCAGTTAACTGTCTAGTTCACTTAGACACAGTCAGAAGTGTTTCCAAGCAAAGCTGTCAACTGCGGTTGACCAGGCTGAACTTCCTAGAGGGCTGATACCTGGCTGAAAAGCCCTTTGTGTGAAAACGGCATCACTAAAACAAAGCACAACACAGGCACTTTTCATGTGCTTTCAGTAGTGATTTAACCTCAGTAGATCTCTAGTGTTCAAGTCGTAAGTGCAATTTAGCTATTAATCTCTTTAAACCAGAATGGAGCCCCCTCTCTGCCCTTTGCTAAAGCACCTACACTCTGCTGTGAAGTCTAAAGCGTAGCTTGGCAGGTTTGGCAGCACGGTGACAACAGTAAACACTCCTGGAAGCCTTACCTGCTCTCATTTTACGCTGGATTAAGCAATATTCACGGGTTGTACACTGAAAGTATAATCACTTCCACAGAGCCGCAGTGCGCATCTCTACTCCCATTCCCCATCCTACAGCACTCATGCTGTGTTCACAGAACCACAGCCTCAGCCCATCAGAAGACGCAGTAAGGAGTATGACCAGGAAAGAGACACCCGTTCCCAAAGACTCCCCAACTCTGAAGAACAGGATCTGTGTCCCATTACAACTGCAATCCCCTACTCCCAGCAGGGAATTCTGCTGCCCTGTCAAAGCTGGATGCGATTAATGGAAGACTACTCCAGTACATAGGGCTCACAAAGACATGTTCCCCACAACATGCAGTTCCCAAGTGCTTCTCCTTGACCTGGGCATGCAAAACTTAAGAGGACGGTGCACATGAGGAATGAAAAAAAAGGAAGGTTTGGAAGATTACTGGTGTTTCCTGTTCACATGTGCTATGCTCTATACCCTGCAGTATACTCCCACCAGCCACATCGCCCTCCAAGCTCTCTTCTTGAGGCATTAATGAATTAGACAGATTTCAGCCCTATCTCTTACCCCGCTGGTCTTGCCCACCACGCCAACAACTTTGACTAGGGCTTGGGGAAAACAATGATGACATGGACTCCACTGAAGGCGCTTGAAGGAGATTCTGAAGCAGCAGCACAAGTAGGCAAATACACTGGAGCAGTGCCCAGGACAAAGTCTAATGCTCCCATTTAAACAAGACAGAAAACATACTCTTGCATTTGCAAAACAAACCTCTTGAGACCCAAAAGCCCCAGGTTCTCATTTGATCCTGGTGTCAGGCTTGGAGAGGATGTAATCATTAGCAGATAGCATAAGATACACCAGAGAAAAACACACTGAAAAACCCACCCACAAATAGACCTCGTATCTACCAAGCCTTTCCCTCACAGCACTGATTAAAGAGATGAAGTCCCTACCACACACAGTAATCACACTGCTTAAATGGACAGAAAGTCTGCTTCAAAGACAAGCATGTTCAGCTTGGAACCCAGAACACTTGTGTTTCGTTTTCTTTTACTCAAAGGCTTTGTGTGTGGCCACGTACTTGCCCTTTGGTCCTCTGTGCCTCCAACTATAAAACGGGACACCACATTTCCTCTGAGAAGTTGAGAGGCATTTAGAGGTTACAGGGGGCTGTACCTAGATCAGACTGACAGATTACCCAGAACGGGCAGCTGCCTCTTCATTCATGTGCTCAGGCAGGTTACTCACTCAGCTCTCCCCGAATTTTACCCTCCCCAGCCCTCAATAGGCTTACCTATTTCTTGCTCCCACCCTTAGTTTCAACACTTGCCATTAAAACCAGAGAGGTGGAAGCAGAGGATGCGGCTCCAGAGTGCGCTGGAAGCAGTCTGTGCTCTTCAGAGCACATTACTGCAGTTATCCATCAGAAGAGGCTTCTCACAAGGATCCCAGGTATGGACTTTGCGGGGGGACAGAAAAGGGTAAACCATTTTGTGGCTAAATTCATTGGCCCATGTCTTCTAATTCTCTTAGCCTGCCAAATTCAAAGATACACAGCAGCACAAAACGACAAACCCGTTTCGAGGCGGATTACAGATTTGAAAGCAAACCAGCAAGGGAAACTCATTTTCCAGGCAAAATAAAAGCATCGCTATTATATCCACTTAAACCAAGACCGAAAGAGTACACAGAACACGCTGCAGGGAACCCATCTGAAGCCCCATTGCCATTTATCTTCACATATAAAGCTGTTTTTCCTTACGTTAAGAGTCCCTGAGGCACGCAGAAATGTCCATGGAGCCAATCAAAATGCAAATACTCCCAAACAGCCCAGCGAGCAACTACTGCTGCTTTCTTTACCGGGCTCCTCCTCCTGCCCAGGCTTTCACCGTTTAATACTGGTGACTCCGTCAAACACCGTGCGCTTTGGGTTTAGAGCCCTGAAAGTTTAACTTGTTCTCAACTTAGAACTAAGTCCTCATCTGGCTCTTTGGTACAGTCATTCCTGGCAACTGCCTGCACACCCATGACAGGAGAGGACCACAGTCCTGTGACAGTTACCTCTTTCTGGCCCCAAATAATCTCTGTAGTGTTACACAGTGAAATGAATTCATGGCTGCTGGCTACCTCACCCTCCCACCTTTGCTTTTAGTCATTTAATTGCTAAACTGGAAGGATAGATGGTAAAGGAGGCAGGCACAGGACAGAAATCACTTGCCTCTTGCTTTGAGGACATATAGCACAACAGCAAGATGAAAAATCCCATAGCTACAAAGGCTCCCAGTTTTCTCAGGGTAAGACTAAAAGCATCTTGCATGGAACCACTTCATATCTAACAAGACCAAACTCATAAACTGAAGAGCTGCCTATTTTTAACCATTCCTTTCTTAAATCCATCACTATTTCTCCTGGCTCGTGGACCAACCTTACTTAACACAGAAGAATCATACCTCAAAAGGAAGAAGGCAGCAGGGCAGTTTTGCATGCCCCCAGCCAAGCCAACTGCAATACACAGTGCTGCTTGCTGTTGACACTCAGCCATGCCAAGGGCTGCCAGTTTCTTCCAGCAGCTGAGAAGTACGAAGCCTTGTTGAGCATGTTTTCCATCCGAGCAGCCACACGTGTGACAGCACGACTGTGGGGCTGTGTGTATGCGAAGGAAGGGCACCAGCCTCTGCCTGCAGGCTGCAGCCCGCTAGGTTGTCATTGCCAAAACCATATTACATCCTTATACAGATGACCAAGGCAGCAGTGGTACCCATGAAAACAGCTTTCAAGCACTTTAGATTACTTGTCACCTAAAGCATGATTTAACCTGGATCTGCTTGGAGATTTTTTAATTACCGACTTGTAATATATGCATTAGAAGCCACTGGAAGCAAAAAGTCATTTGTATTTAAGATACTGGTTCTGCTTCTGCATGACTTTTTAGTGATGACAGCTCTAAGACCCACCAGAGTAAGCAGGGGTTAGACCTTAATGTGCTTCCCTTGGTTTTAGTATATAAAAGTTTCACATGATCAAGTCTTAGAATGAATAGGAGCTAGAAACCCTCAGGAGTTTTACTGGGGGGGGGGGGGTAACAAGGATGAAGTGGGGAAACGCTCATTTGTTTCTTTTTAAACAGGTCATTCATTCATAGAAGGAATCTACGCCTCACACCTCTAGCCTGGGCACCACGGTTCATCTCTCCATCGCCCCCGTTCCCCTTCTCTTTTCTGACAGTGTTTTATTCCCTTTTATAGGACCCATTCTTCAGGTTTGCTTCCCCTCCCTCAGAGAGATTCCATCCAGGAAGGTTTTGTACCAAGTGCTGTGCTTGCCTCTCACCTGAAGCACACCCCGGCTTTGCCGGCACAGGGAAGCACGACCTTCGCTGCCAATCTGGGCATCTCAGAGGCGCGCACTGCTGTGCCAATTCTCCCTTTATTACGTTACTGTCCTTCCCTGCCGGGTTCAAGCAACCTGTGCTCGGCAGGAGCCACGAACCGGAGCCTTCACGAAGGTTAAAAGTTCAAAAGGAGAGCTGGTTCCTTCGTTCCGCTGCCTCTTTCAACAATTCCGATTAAAGGAGGCCAAAGAGTAAGCGGGTGCGTAGGTATGGCAGCAAGGGCGCGAGGGGATGGGTCTCAAAGGTTTTAATGCTCTTATTTATGACTCCACCAGGTTCTGACCTTACCCCCCTTCAGGGGACACTGTCCCAAATGCTAACCACCAGCACTGAGAAACACACACTTCCTGCTGTCTTCCCACACACACATACAGAGCAAACAGTCCCCAAAGCACATTTTACCCTGAATCCATCGGGAAAACATGTCCCAGACACACCAGGCATAGCCATGAACACTCTGCCTCTTTCTCAAGCTTGCAGGCTTACTATGCCTTTCCTCAAAGTCCCCTCCCTGCTGACAGATACAAATCAAGCCAGCAGACTTACCCTGTGAAGTCAAGCCTTCACAAAAGGCCACAAATGGCTTCTTTTTTTGGTTTCCAACGTTAACTTTGCTCATGAGCACCAACAGTAACACACCGAGTACTGTCTTGCATCCGTTCTTCTAATGAAAATACACCGTGACCACGAAAGGAAACGCTTACAGATCCGTACTGAAGGGACTGATTCATATGCCCCAGAGAACAAGTGCTGAACAATGTACACTCAGTGAGATTTCGGCTTTATCCTTCTTAAAATAAAACCACGTGGCCTGATCTTTAACCCACTGCGATTTACTCATGTTTTTTGCTTTTCATGATTATGAAAGTTAAGTACGAACAGAGGAGGCAGAAGAACACAGTTCATCAAGACAGCCTCATACATCAAATACTACATTAGCCATCAGTCTTCCTTCCTCTCCCAAAACCGTGTACTCGTGGTTTTGAAGGACTAGGTGAGAATTCCAGTTTGCAAGTCACAAAAGTAGGCTGATGCAAACAATCAAATACAGTGTCCCAAATGTAACATAGCCTCCATTACTGTACATCAGTTTGGCATCTGTCACTCCACTAAAAAGCCAAATGCATGTGAAAGATGCTGAAGCATCAACAAGAAAAAAGGACTCCTCCTTTAAAGAGGTCAGAGACCGTCCGAGTTGTGCTTAAATATATCCTCAAAACCAAAGAATAACCATGTGCTTTAGCATCCCACTATCTATGTCCCAGGCACCTTCCCCACCAGAGTCCTGCACTGGAACGCAGATCTGGATTAAAGTCACGATGCAGAACGAGGTTTTATCCTCTTGGTCGAGTCCCATTCCAGAAGGTATTTGTTCCACATTACAAAGTGGGTCACATTTTCCATGGGCATTCAGGAAGCTCCTAGTACAGAAACAATGAACGGGATGCTGCAGGTCAGGACAGAGCCACACTCACTGAATAGGAACACTTTAGGAAGGGGCGGGGCTGGAACGGGACAGGACCATGCACAGTCTTTTATTACTCAGTGTCTTCTTGGTTCCAGCTCCTATACTTTGTGGGATAAGCACAGTTCGCATGCAGCCCTTGCTTGGCCAGAGGCATCCCTCGGTTGCACAAGAACTCAATGCCCCGGCCAACTTTGTAGTTTGCAATTATGAGACATCTGTGACAGCTTCAGCCAGTCCACTCCAGTTCATGCTCTGGCTCTGCCCATGCACCTAGCACTGTGTGTCTGTCAGCCAACCCAAACACAGGACAACAGCACTGTAGTTTCGTTCTCTTGGGCAGTTCTGCTAACAGAACTATCCCTGCTCAGAATCAGATCTGATTTAACAGTACAGTACTGCTGTCCTGTGCCTGGAAATACCTGGAACATTAATATTCCCACAGCAGTGGGGTAGCTCCACACAACACAAGAGCAATACCCATGTGCTGAGGTTTCCCATCCCCACAGGAGTTCGTAAGGTGGTGCTTACCTCCTCACTGGATCCTTCCTATATAGGACTTCAGCTGGATCAAAGCTTACGCACCTTCCCAAAACACCTCCCATACAACCCCACGCTCCCAACTCTGGATGGATTCCACACAAGGACAAGTTCTGTGGGTCCACAACTCTCATCCTCCCCTAAACCACGCTGGCTGTAAGAGGAAGGCACTACTGAGAACTGCTTTAGAACAATGAAGCTCCAACAGGCATTGGCAGCAGTACACAGCTCCAGCTTCCCTAGTTCAGAGCTGGGTTTAGCCGTCAGATTTTCCGTGTGGTAATCCTAGAAGGGCAATTCTAATGCAATACTTTCAGCATCAAATTGAGAGGCCTAATTTGTGGCCACAGCTGTGGCCTGCTATCTGTACTTCATCACCCCCATCCAGCAGAACTCCGTCATTCCCAAAGCTCTGACATGCCCCTACACCACAACAGCAATTAATTCTCCTCTTCCAGCCTACGCCGTTGAAATAAAACCGTAACACACCACAATCTGCAAACCAACCAAACGCAGCCCCAGCCATACCCAACCTCTCCATAATTCAAAGCAAACCCCTGCAACTTCAGCATTTAAGAACTGGGACTTTGTCAGGAATTATTTCTATTCATATGATTGCTTTTTGTGGTTACTGGTGAATCCACAGCAGCCACTTCACGTTAGCACCTAAGCTACACCATTAGCCAGCCTTCTTACAGGGATTTGAGGGATTTGGTAACAGATTTTCTCCTATGGTTAACAGGAAAATAAAGCTTACAGAAATGTTTTCATCTTGACCTGGAATCAAAAACAAACACCAAAAACCCCACCAGCTATTGCACTACAAAGAATTCCAGATCAAATGGCAGCTCGAAGACAATTCAGCCCAAGAAATACCACCCTACAAATCTGTGAGTGGCGGCTCATTTCATAATGCCCTCATTAGGTGAGCTAGTGCTATGAAAGCCTTTTCCTGGCAACACAGTAACCGGCTTCTCCTATCAAGAGGAAAGGTCTTCTTCCTTGCATTTGCAAAGTCAACAGCTTTTACACCTCCACCCAACAGTAAAATAACATTAATCAGATGGAATAGCACTTCCGCGTTACATCGCGGGAAGAAACCTCGCTTCAAAGTAAAGATGATTTTAGGCTTGAAATTAGTAAGTTTTTGCTCAAAAAGGAAATGCACATTCAAGCCACGGTGATTTTGTTTGAACTTTCTTTCACTAAGCTTACTCAGCTCCAGTCTCTCCTCTTGGAAACAAGTATAGTTACTACTTCTTATTATTTCACCCATATTCCATACAAAGCATAGGACAAAACCACTTTGGTATTCCCCTTAGCAATAAGGGTAGCAGACCAGGCAGGAGCCTAAAGGAACACACCACATCCCATATAAAACTTCATTTCACGCAGTATGTAAACGTCCCGTGCCTGTCACTACTGTACCACATGAAGCTCAGTGATTTAAGAGTGACCTCAGAATATAAACCCTGCCATAGGAAAGAGCCTAAATATCACAGAATCCCACACTGGTTTGGGTTGGAAGGGACCTTAAAGCTCATCCAGTTCCAACACCATGCCGTGGGCAGGGACACCTTCCACTAGAGCAGGGTGCTTCATTACACAGCTTTACATGGCAGTTTTAAATGAACTACTGCTAAATGCACACTGCTATGCACCAGAGCAAACTCACGTGCGTAACCAATTCAAACAAATAAACCCCAAGAGAAACAACAATCGATCGCTTGGGATTTAATAGAAATCAATGTAAAAGAACACACACACAAACCCCAAACCAAATAAACAACCCCCACAAAGCAACCACCACCCGCCTTCAGAAACAAGCCTCAAATCACAGCTGCAATACGTAACGAAAGATGAAAATCAGAGACAGGAGCTTTACTGCACATTACAAACTGTGTCTCCATGGTTTACAGACCATATGGTACTTGACTCACTCCTTCCCATAGACGACAGTTTTCTTTCATCCTCTGCTTTATCATCATGCCCTTTTCTCTGCAGATACCAACTACCCTCTTCAGTCAGGCTGAAACAGACCCCAGCAAGTTCAAAGCATGAGCTCTCCAACTTGGGTTTAAGCTTTCAAGTCTGCTGCTTTATAGTTCATGACAGAAAATGTTCTTTTGCAGCTTAGACTGTTTACCTTCTCCAGCTACACCAATTAGACTAATGAGAGCTATCATCCCCATGAACAAACCTGGGTTTCTTAATGCAGTCATACAGCTCCACGAGAGCATCAAGAGTTGGTATTTGCAGTAAAACCACAGGAGTCAGTTTCACTGCTGACTTTTAATGACCTCAAAATCCTTCATAAGGAACTTCCCAGTTTATTTATTATTGGTATATACTATTAGGTATGCTAATGTATTACAAGAGAGACATTGAGGTGCTGGAGTGGGGCCAGAGAAGGGAATGGAGCTGGTGCAGGGCCTGGAGCACAGGGGTGATGGGGAAGGGCTGAGGGACCTGGGGGGTTCAGTCTGGAGAAGAGAAGGCTCAGGATTCCTGTCTACACTTGATGAAACATGAAGGACCCCACATCCATCCTTGGGAGTCCTTACCATACAGAAGCAGGAACACATCAACTGCCAAGCATCCCATTTACCTGTATATAGCTTTGCAACGTGGCACCCCACAAGGCATTCCTGCCCCCAAGATCCAAGTGCAGAGTATCTGCATAAACTCTGCTGACAAGATCCTCACACCAAGGTCACACAGGAAGTCACTGTCAGAGCTTCAGGGAGAAAAGAAAATTCACTCTCCTTGCTGCTGGTTTCCACATGGGAAGGGTTTCACCACTTAACTCCCCCAGCCAAGGTTACTGCGGCGAGAGCAACTCCTTACACGCTTACAGAGAGTGCAGGAATCCAGAGCGATACAGGAGGAGACCAAGCAACCACTGAAACGCAGGAAGTCCTCATTTCTAGGATATCGCATAGCTTCTGAAGATGACTAAGAGTTTTATTCATGAAAAATCAGCCCCAAATAACTCAAAAGAACATTCAGCGTGGGAGGTTCTTCTGCAAGGATTAAATAGCAATTGTGATGAAATAGTATCTTCTGCCGAGTTACCAAAGACTTCACATTTTGCTCACGCTCTTACCTAACTGTTTATAGCCAGGAGCCGTACACAAGGGATAACAGCCAACTCGTTACCTCAAAATGCAGAGTTATTGCAGAAACGAGGGGTGAAGAGCAGGAAGCAAACGGAAGGTTAAGTTTAAGAACAAGCTGAGGGCAAAACTTGCTGCAGAGCTGCACTAGATCTGCGCTCGGACAACTGTAGCAGTAGTTCGGTAAACGCTGGCTAAGTACAGAGTGTGCTGGATCTACGTGCATGCAAACCAGCGACCTCTGATTTACCTGTACCCACAGCTGATGCCTCATGATTTAGAACCGCCTCTCCCCAAAGTGCTGCCAGAAGATGACAAGAACGGCTACTGGCACAAATTATTTGCCAAGAATGCTTTTTGGAAGCCTCTCCTCCTCCCTCACCTGTGCCATACTCATAGGAGCATCATTTTAGTAAGTAAAGATATGAGCTTTCCTTTCAGGTACACCATCCAGATGTTTCATGAACATCAGCACACCAACAGCTAGGACTCTTCCAATACACTCATTAGAGTATATGGACTTTCATAGAATCACAGACTGGTTTGGGTGGGAAGGGACCTTAAAGCTCATCCACTTCCAACCCCTGCCACGGGCAGGGACACCTTCCCCTAGAGCAGAGTGCTCAAAACCCCATCCGCCCTGGCTTTGAAAGGATGTTAGTTTCCAAAGCTGTTAATAACTTCTGGAAATGTAACACAAAACCCAACAAACCAACAACAAAAAACCCCAAACAAAGTCTACCACACACACTGCACAGTTACTATAACTGGCTTTTAAGGGGCTTAGCATTACCACAGAATTTACCATCTCTTGTGCATTCAAACCTCAGCCTGAGGGAACGTTCCTTATCTGGTGTCATACTGCTGGAAATTCAAAAGGAAAAGAAGCCACAGCTACATCCTGGTTTCTCTTTAAAAAATGTATAAAATCAGTTCTATTTAAAAGGTCTTTAGCTTAGCATTAAAACAATACATTTGTTCAGCTGAAGAGATCAAACACTGTCTAACTCCATCAGACGAGGACAATGTGCTATTATGCTTCCAAGTCACATGTAGCACATATCAAATGAAACGTCAGAGAAGCAAAACATTTAAATGCATATTTGACATACTTTTTGCAACTCAGTATGCTTCATTTCTCAATGGGGCTGTGGGTGGGAGACGAAAAGGTTGGTTTCTTATGGATTTGAGTGTAAAGGCATCACTTGGCAACGCAGATCATCGGATGTTACAACTGCCCACTGCTAATATGCCACCATATACAGGAGTAACACACGCCAGAGACCACGGTTCTGCACATTCAGAGGGAGCACTCCCAATCACTGCCTGTCTCATACAGCAGCATTGTACAGCCCTCACACTGCAATGCCAACATGAGTAATTTGTCGTGAAACTTGCAAGCCATTCATGCTTATTTGTGCATAACAATATTCACTATTCTCAAGTACCCCACAGCACTGGAGTTACATCAAGCCTTGGACGATGAAGAAAAAGCAGTGCCTTTTGAAAGGTCCAAAGCTCCTGCTGCCATTTGGCAAACCAACTTCTGCAATGTTAGGCTCTGGTCAGCCAAAGCAAGGTTTCTCTCACATTTTTCTCTCCACTTCTGTACTGGATATCTTTTCCCCCCTCATATTTACCATCTGTTGGTTAATGTATGCATACATCCCTCACCTAAGAGCCTGCAAATGCAGGGCATGTTGTTTCTTACGCAGCTATACTAAGCCAGGTGCAGCAAAAGCAGATGTAGATGCCTGAACTCCATGCAACATTAAAACCACAGTTTGTGTCTGTCAATTTTACAGAGAAATTGCTATATTCCTTGGTAAAGTTCCTGTAAATCATTAACTCTCCCCCCCCCCCCCCCCTTCAGCTTTGTTCATGACAGTAATGAACAAAGCCAAACGTCAGATTGCCATCTGGATGCTAATCAAACACCACCAGACAGCTGTTCCTTAGCATTTCTCATATGGAAGGCTATTAGTCCCTTCAAGGATTATCAAAACCATCACTGACAATCTGCAAATGAGGGATGAGAGATCCAGAAGACTGGGTTGGGAAATACCACCAAGTAGAGAGACAGAGCTGGTCCACCTGCAAATGTACTGCAAGAGAAAGAGCAACTATAAATCTACTGACTGGTCTCACCCGCCGCTCCTTTGAACATGCCTCCGATGTGCCTACGAGAAAAGAATGAATGCAAATGCAGATAAACTTTACCACAAGCAGGTTAATAAGATTACATTAAACTTCTACAAGCGTCCGAGGAAAATTTAAATGCCTTTAATTTGATTTAATGCACTTAACTGAGGAAGTAAAGAAACTGAAACTAAAGCCACTTAAATTCTGCTCAGAAGGCCTTTTATAGGAGTACTATGTCATTTAATCCACTTTCAAAGCATACCTCAATCCAGATTAAGTTTTTCAAGTGCTCCTATGCAGACAAACCCTCAGCATACACTAAATGCGTAGGAAGCCTTCTCAAAGAAGATAAACTACCTTATACTTAGCATCATAGATTAAGATTACTGATGAGTTGCTGGTACCCTGTGTGTCACCTCCTGACACACCAATATCCCACTTACATACCCATAAGTAACAGAATGCAGATGACCTTCATCTGAGGTTTAATGTTTCCTATCTACTGGAAACTAAACCTTTCTTTTAGAACTTGCAGCAAAACCAGTTTCAAACACAGTCTCAACCAGATCTCTCAGTTTTATTGTCCCTTCAGTCCAAATGAAGATTCCACACATGACCTCTGTTCTCTACTATTGTCAAGATCAGTGGTTGCCTATGGATAAGTCGTTGCATTAATTTCACGTAGGTGTCTTAACTTCAGTGGAATTAAATGAGCCTCCTTCACAGAGTTCTCCAGACCTGAAACCAGGCAATAAAGTCCTACCACGCTTCATTGCTGGTCCCCCAAAATAGGGGAGGAGAAAGCTACCCTGCCCTGTCATCAGGGGAAAATGAATCAGTGGCCAGAGTTGGATGGGAAGACAAGGCTCAGTTTGTGAAGTAAAGTGGCAGGAACTAATGCACAGCATTAGTCTTGCTGTGAAAAACCCGCATTCCCAATATCACAGAACCACAGCCTGGTTTGTGTTGGAAGGGACCTTAAAGCTCCTCCAGCTCCAATCCCTGCCACAGGCAGGGGCACCTTCCACTGGAGCAGCTTGCTCCAAGCCCCTGTGTCCAACCTGGCCTTGAGCACTTGAACTAATGACAGTAAAACACTTATAAAACTAAATCGAGTTGTGGACGCCTGTGCAGAAGACTATAAACTGTGTTTTTACTAAGATTTTCTCTTTAGTGATTTAAATTAAGAACCCACCTTTTTCATAGTTAATTCAAGGATACAGATGAAACCAGAAATGCATCTCCTCCCACTCCTATCACCAACCCCCACAGAAGAATATTTAAACAGCAGAGATTTGTAATCTAGAAGAGAGAGCAGCATTCCATGAAGTATTACCTAATTTAAATAAATCTCCCTCATTAACTTAAAGACATTCTAAAACACATCATTGCTGCTTTGTTATTTACTTGATATTCCACACTAAATCTCCCAGAAACATTAGGATACATCTCTTATAGACACAAATGTGTAATCATAGATTTATAGTATTCAGTCAAGTAATGTACTTGAATATTTATGCTGGATACCAGTAAAACATCCTGTAGTTCTGTGCCTGCTTTTCTGCTACAGCTCCATTATCTAAGTATTCTCTACTGTTCACAAGTCACAGACTGCCTGAATATGTTAACTGCATACATGCAAATAACCTGTTTCCTTCTAAGTTCTTACGCGGGTCACTGTTACAGAGCTAAATGCCTCGCAACTCTTCATGCATCTATTCTCACAGTGCCCCTCTCAGACAGCAATACCAGACAGCATTAGCTACTAAATCAATAGAAAACAAGCAGGTTTCTACTGCAAACTAGAAGCATACGGAAAGCAGAGGACATAGGAGTAAAATCAGCATTTAAGTGGAACCATGATAGAAATTTACTCAACTTCAGCAGCAGGAAACAAAACTCAGGACCTTCTCCTGTGACATGAGAGGCTGAAGCTCAATTGCTCTTGCGAGAATAACCTGGGGTTGGAAAAGCCAGAAAGGTACAACTCCACACAAAACATGCAAGCAGGATAAACGCGAAGTGCATCCACCCTGTGTGCCTTAAACATAACTGGGAACAAAATCAGGGGTGAAGTGAGGATAAGCACATGCAACTTAACTGAACATAGGCAAGGCGATAAACCAGGGAAACTGATGTTTTTTTTCATCATAAGCCTGGAGCAACTACTTAAACTGCAGGGAAATAGAGATGGGCAAGCCCAGCTGCTGTGGTGGGGACAGCATCACGTGCAGCTGATGTGAATGGGACCGCTCGCTGCACAGAATACAACAGTATCTGCAAATACTTCTGTCACATCAAGAGGCACAAGAGCAACTTCTGAACCTGATGAATTCCAGCCCCGCTGCACCAAGAACCCAGCCCCGTTTTCCTCACACGATGCCCCGACATTAAACTCGGAGCACATTCACCGTGTCCAAACCAGGCGGCATTTGAAAGACCGTCCTGCAGAGTAAAAGTGGTGTATGTGGTGGGGAGCCACAGAAAGCCCACACGCAATGAAACAGCCACAGCACAGATGCCTCTTGAAACCTTTGACTAGGTCTTTGCTTCAAGTTAAATATTGCCTACCAAGCCCCAGTCACACCATGATTTCACCTTCAGTCTGAGATACAGCCATCACCTTCTGAGGCTGAACTAGTAGAAGGAAATCCACGTGTGGATGCCAGACTGGGCTACCCCTCCACAGCCAACCAAGACGTGACCAGGATATATGCTTCACGCACAACCTGGATGTAGCTGTAGCATCCTAATATGTTCCCAGCTTGGTCTGGACTGACCTTCCTCCCCACAGGCTTTTTACAAGGCTCCAGCAGAATAAGAGTCAGAATAGAAAATCAATTGGAAAACAGCCCATCACTGCCTGGATTCAAAGCTCTATGGAAGATAAGGGTAGCGAGATCAGTCAGGTACCTAACAGCAAGGGACCAAGATTATCCACAGCCAGATGGCTTCATAGTTTTAATAAGCTATGTAACGTAAGGTATATTGCCATCCAAGCAGCACTGGAATGATAACGTATCTTTAGCCTCAAAGGAATAACCAGTCCAAAGAACACAAGCACAACAAAAAACATCAACACAGAACTATAAGAAAATCTACCTGCAAGTCTGACTCAAAGCATTGCTTTCCAATGCTAGCTTGCACTATGTAAATGTGCTTTGCAAGGTGGATAAAAAATAGGGGTAGGCAATATAAAAGACAAGCGTATGTGATTTGTGTAAAAACAGGCTATTACATGGATGTAAGTTATTTGAGTTGTTATTTATTAAGTACCTATGAAGTGCTCGGTGTTATTCAATTTACAAAGAAAATTGTCTTCTACTCTAAGAGCTGACAATCTAAGTGACAAAAAGGAACAGACAAGGTGCAGAGAGAAGCCAGTGATGAATGAGGAATATTTTGACTCTGTTTTGAATCTGATTGCTTCCTGTCAGCACCTCTGAGCTAGAGTTCCTGCTATGGAATCCCTGATGTGGGCAAACATGGCAGAGGACTGGTAAGGCATTTCAGAGGCAGGAGTAGCACAGAGAAAGCCAAAGTCAAGGTGAGGCAAAAAGACACATCTGGAACCACTATTAGCGATGGAAGAAGCGGCATGAAGGGTTAAGAAAACTGAAAAGTGATTAAGATGAGGAAAGAAAACTGCAGGAACCTGGCATTTAAGAACCTGAACTTACATCAGAGCCACTGTAAGAAATCACAACTGAAGCTGACACAATGGTAGCAAGATAGACCAGAGCAATCTGGATACAGATCAGACACTGGGAAGAAGCTCTTCCCTGTGAGGGTGCTGAGGCGCTGGCACAGGGTGCCCAGAGAAGCTGTGGCTGCCCCATCCCTGGCAGTGTCCAAGGCCAGGTTGGACACAGGGGCTTAGAGCAAGCTGCTCCAGTGGAAGGGGTCCCTGCTCGGGGCAGGGGTTGGAGCTGGAGGAGCTTTAAGGTCCCTTCAACCCAAACCAGGCTGGGATTGTGTGATAATCCTGCTTAACAGAACTGTTAGAAAACCAACAGGGCCATTCGGGAGCCCCATCTGATAAGCAGGCGCTGAAGGAATTCAGTATCAGCTGCTTCGTGTGATGCAAATAATTATGTAATTAGGAAAAAAAAGAAAGGATGAGTGATTTCTATGTCCAGCCTCAGCCATGGGAGCACGGCCGTGAAGGGGGTCCAACAAGTCACGTTTCTTTGTAAAGCTTCTGAGAGAACCAGCCAAGAGTTCCTGCTGTGGTGCAAAACCACCGCTGTCGCAGATGGCCTCACACACATGGGGGGTTATTAATGAACGTTCTTCCCCTACCCCAAATTTCAGCTTTCCCTTTCCCCTCATCACTTACAAACACAAGGCAGAATCAGACTTTGTTTTCTTTCCTTGAGAGCAGACTAGTTTTCCTCCAGCTTGGTGGTACTCCAAGTGAAAAGGACAGCAGATACACTCCTGGCAACTGTACAGGGTGGGTTTTTTGCCTTTCCATACAACACTGCACTGCGCCAGCTCTGTGAGTAACCTCAGAGATAAGATGTTTTTTCTGACAGATGACAGCAGAGTGCAGCGAATAAACCAATGAAACCCATATGAAAACGTGACTCATACGCAATGTCATTATCCCAAAGAATAAGATGGTGCCTGGGTACCAACAGAGGCATCCTTACACATAAGCCTTCAAGTAAATTATAGAATTGGGTTGGAAGGGAGCTTAAAGCTCCTCCAGTCCCAACCCCTGCCACGGGCAGGGACCGCTTCCACTGGAGCAGCTTGCTCCAAGCCCCTGTGTCCAACCTGGCCTTGAGCTCTGCCAGGGATGGGGCAGCCACAGCTTCTCTGGGCACCCTGTGCCAGTGCCTCAGCACCCTCACAGGGAAGAGCTTCTGCCTAAGAGCTCATCTCGATCTCCCCTGTTTAAGTTTGAACCCATCACCCCTACGTCCTATGAAAATCCATTCCTGGGCTTTTGCAAAACTCTTTCTCCAGCTCTTCATCACCTACCAGCTGCTGCGCAAAGCTCTTCTAGGAACAGAAGCAGGCCTTTTACAATGAAGCACGAAGGTCCAGCACAAAGCTAGTCAAGCAGAACTGTCTCCTCACAGCACCTTGTGCACAGAGTAAGAGGCATCAGGGGGTTTCACTGAAGCCATATGCAAGCAGAAAAGCTGCAGGTAACTAATTGCAAACAAGCATAATAAAATCTGTTCTGGCAGCAACTCTCTCACTGTAGGTCATACAAACCACTGTTTCCTCTGAAGTGTGGCCCCAGAACAGAAGGTTGATAACCTGCACACACAGGTGCTATAGTTCACACTGAGGACAAAAGGATTTAAGAGCTAACCTGGCTCAAACACCAGGTTAGTATAGCAAGGGATTTAAGTCGGGCAGCAGGAGTGCTCTCAGTCAGCACTGAGAGGTGATGGAACGCATCACCCTGCTAAAGGATGCTCACCCTGAGACCTCACACGGGCGCATTCAAACCAAGTACCTGTTGCTGGCACCATCAGTCCCAACACACACAACCCGTGTTACATCAGAATGAGTGAATTTCAAGGCACCATGCGCTACACAGAGAAAAGGTTACAAATAAAACTCCTTGTTCCTCCTCCCTTCTCTCCACCATGCCAGCTCTAGGTCCTGCTCTAGGAGATGAAGGGGATTACTGCAGAAAGCCGAAGTGAAGGGCAGTGTGATGGGGCCAGGAAACCTAACAGCCACCAATTCTGGGTGAGAAACAGCCTCTGGGCTTGAATAATACCTTAGTAAAAAAGGGGCTGATTTTAGTAGAATCCGCCCTGCCAAGAATAAGCCCATCTTTTCACTTTAATGAAGAATACCCACACAGTTAAACCTGTTAATAGTCCTCAAAACCACGCACAGCCGGAGGAGCGGCATGCTGCTCTCATTCACAAGTTTGCTGTATCCTTGCTGACGCCTACCATCTCCCCTGAAGGCTTATTTACAGAGACGCTCCTCCCAGGGTCCAGGTTTTCCATTCGTGTCCTTTCGCTCCCCTTCTCCAGCAGAGCCCCCCGGTCACATTAGGCAGAGTACTTGCAGTGTGACGTGGGGAACGGATCCAAGCCTCCATCCAGCGAGCAGAGGAGTAATCTGAAAACCAGTGTATTTTTAACCTGGATGGGTTCCCTGGCTGAGCTTATTCCCCACCACAACAGGTGGATCCACACCTAAGGAAGAGGCAGAGCAAACCAACCCCTGCCGACAGCCGGACATCTCCATTAGCGGGATAGGAACGTGGTCAAAAGATTAATATTGAGGTAGGGGTTCTCGCACTGGGGAACTCTTTAAGCATCATAAAATGGACTTAATACATATCCCTTATGTTATTCACAGCTTCCTTTGCCAGTTTGGCTAATTATACGATATTTAAGTTTAAACATATGTTGCCTCCCTTGCAGTGAATCCTCTCCTCCTACATGATACAGCAGTGAAGTCATCACGCTGACTTCAAGCCGAATCCTGCACCCTCTTCAAGTAGGTGGGAGTTTTAGTTCATCTAGAAAGCAGTCCAGCCCCGAGGGCAGGGATTCTTGCTGCAGTAAGCTACCAGGAGCTCTACTACCACAAACAGCCTGGAACACACCGTCCACGTGCCATATATTGAAGAACCAACATAACTCCCACCACCCTGGGCATATGGCTCCTAAAACACCTCAGAGACACTTGGGACGCATCTCTATTAACAAGAACGGTGAACCAGCAGATGAGAGGCTTTTATGTTCCTTCCTCCCATACTGTCACCAATTGATTTTAGGATTTTTCTGTTTTACTTCGGTTTTTTTTCAACCAAGAACACTTAAGAAGAGAATTCCAAATGGAAGTAGCAAAACTAAGCCAAAACCTCCAAAATATTTAGAGGGGCAAAGAAATCTTGCAGCCCTTTATGAACTGTCATGTGCTGCAGACAGGAAAATCTCTTCCAGTTAATGCATTCTACATTACGAGTGCCTGTACTAAGCAGTGCAGCCAAGTATGCCACAATAGCTGTGTTTCATTAGCTTAGCATAGCAGAGTATAGGATTTAAAGGGAAAAGACAGCAGCTGAAAATAATTGCATTAAATTAACATTAACCCACAAACCCAGAAGAGGAATATAACATCCAGAACAGCTACAGAAGCGGTAACTCAGAGCTAATGCCTGCAAAAGATGAATAATCCCGCTCTGACTGGGATTCAAAATCCTAAAGGAAGAAAGTTCACCTCAAATAGTGTTCCCTGGGGTTGGGACAGGGAAGAAAAGAAAGGAAAGGAAAGCATGGCCTAGTTAAAAATATCAGTAGGTAGGAATACAACCGTAAAATGATGTGGTTCCCAAAGGACTAACATGTTTTATGGCTTACACACGCATTCCCACACATTCCCTCTCAGAAAGGACTTTGAAAATAAATCTGATTTCAAGAACAGTAAATGAAATAGACACGTGACAATTTAAACACTCCGGGTTGCAAAGACCAAAGCCTCAGGGACCAGAGCAGAAAAGAGGCAGCCAGGACTGGCACGGGCTGAAACACAGACAGCAGTGACAGCTCTAACGCCATCGGGGGATGTACTTCACAACAGGCCTTGAGTCTTGATGCCACAAGGGCTTAGAATAGGACAGCTTAAAACGAACAATAGAACAGTAAAAAGGAAGTACTTCATCACTGAATCCCAGACTGGTTTAGGCTGGAAGGGACCTTAAAGCTCCTCCAGCTCCAACCCCTGCCACGGGCAGGGACCCCTTCCACTGGAGCAGCTTGCTCCAAGCCCCTGTGTCCAACCTGCCCTTGAACACTGCCAGGGATGGGGCAGCCACAGCTTCTCTGGGCACCCTGTGCCAGCGCCTCAGCACCCTCACAGGGAAGAGCTTCTGCCTAAGAGCTCATCTCAGTCTCCCCTCTGGCAGGTTAAAGCCATTCCCCTTGGCCTGTCCCTACAGGCCCTCGTACCAAGCCCCTCTCTGGGTTTCCTGCAGAATGGAGACACACGACAAATTCAAGGGAGCACACGTTCCTCCGGCTGAAGGGGGAATTTATGCCAAGCATAGGGAGGGGAACTGATTATTTCAAAACCTAGGAAGATGCCGAGTTGCAGCGCTGATTCAGTTCATCTATGAACAGGCACCAGAAGCAAGCAACATTGGCCAGGAGGAATAACAAAATCCCTAAACTCTTTCTCCCATTTGCAGCTGGAAGAAACAGCCTGGTCAAGCCCTTGGCCAGCTGCAGGTCAAAAGGCACAATTAAGCCACCAGCCGAGGTCTGAAGAAAGCCACGCTAGCAAGCCAAGTAGAAGCTGCTATCAGATCAGCTCTAAGACGACTTCACCAGACCTGGTGCTTTGTTCACCACTGGCCATCTCAATTTACATGGCTTCTCCAATGGGAAATGAGTAATAAATTTTACCTAACGAGCAAGCAGCATTTGGAAACAATCAGCATCCTGTTTTCCTTCACCACCATGCTCAGGGAAGGGTTTTACTTCCCTTCTGCATCCCTGCAGAATATAAAGTACTTTACAAAAAGATAAAATATAATCCGTGGACTTAACAGCTACAGCAAAACTACCCAGCACGGGCTTGTGCTTTAAGATGTTCTTAAGCTCCAAAAGACTCCCTAGCAGATAATTAATTTGTAACCTAAATTAATACTGCCCGGCTGGGCAGTAAAAACTTGCTTTTTAGTTGAGCTCCCCAGGAAAGCAAGATTTTATAACTCATCATCTGTATTTGTCTGCCATCTGCCCAGCACTATCCCATATGGGCACACAGTACTTGGGGTTTTTATGGTGGTTAAGGCTCCTTCATTAGCAGCATTAACCCCCAATTCTGCTCTCTCATTGCATGATTTGCACAGGACTGCCTAAAAGTGATCAAGATACAGTGCTGCATTGAAGATTGAGGTTTTTAATGTTTAAAGTAAGTGTTCCCAAGTATATTTATTTAAACGCTTTGATGAAAACACTGGAACAGCCTGAACCTCATTCATTTGGAAGACCCTTTGAGACTACTCTGACCGCGAGGCTTTGTGTGCAGTAAAACCCCACGCTACGCAGTGTGGAGTAGAAGTCAAGTAAGTCATGAGACAGCAATCTGGTTGTAGCACAAGTTTCCTCTTTCAGCCCTTTCGTTTTGCTCTTCCTCAGAAAAGCGAGAGATTCCTGTTCTCATTTTCACACATTTGTCTAACTGAGAAAAGCAAAGAGCTTCTCAGCAAGCAGCAGGGCCAAGGCAAACCCATCTGAACCCCGGGTACAGGCTGCCAGCTGCTTAACAAGGCTCACAGCAGAACCTTTCCCTTGCAGGTTCCTGCTCCATCCAGCTTCCTGCTTTCACAAAACCTGCCTGGGCTTTTGCTCCATCTTTGGGACCTCGATTGCTCTGCTGACCTGGCTCGGACCAGATCACAAAACAAAAGTCACTGTAGAGGGGAAAAGAGACACGGATCCCATACAAATGCACAACTGAATCCGTTGCTGTTTCTAAGGGTACCAAGCTAAAAATTGAGAGGATAGGGGGTGGCCATCTTTTGAAACAGGAGCCCTTCTTGCTCTCCACACCTAATACATTTTGCCAGCAGAAACCCAGCCTAAAGCTCTGGCTTACGAATGCTGGAACCATCACGTAATAAGGACAATCACACCTGAGGTTCTCTTTTATGCGCAGTTGCAGTTACTACTTCAATTCTGTTGTATAAGATCTCCTTCCAGCCCCAGCAAAACACAGCATGTTTGATCAACCTCGACGATCTTAAAGGTATCTTCCAACCTAGCTGATACTGTAGTTACTGAATTTCTCAAACAAACATCTGAAGTTAAACAACCTTGTAGCTGTTGCTGTCCATTCTTGTAATTCCATCAGCTATCTGCATAGTCATTCCCACTCTGATTTAATCTTTCCTTTCATGATTGCCTAAGTCTACATGGAAGATGAGGGCAGTAAATCAAACTAAGCACTTGGCAGGCACATACTGGTGAGATCACAGCGAGATGCCGGAGCAGCCTATGGAAAAGGCTCACGGAGTTCCCGTGCAGTTTGAGTAACCATCATCTGATCAATGAGCAATACTGAGGCAGAACACAGCCCTCCGCGGAAGCCAGCTGTTAACCGAGTGAACACCCAGGGAGGTGAGAGAATTGGCACCCAAAGCTTCCCAACTCATGTGTCACATTATGCAATCCAGCTGTGTTAACTGCGTTCATAAACCCAGCACAGACCAGAGCTTTAAAACGATGGAACTCAGAGCTAAAAAGCAAGAGGCGAGGGTAAAAAGTCCCCATTAAAAGGTAAGCTTGAATACACAGAGAGGGTTTAATTCCTCCAATTCCCAGCCCTTTAACTATAAAACCCAAAGGGTTTTATAGGGTAGAAAAATAAGGTATTGCTTAGGAGAGGTGCACTCGGCCCAAGAAGAATGACAAGAGAATTACTTAAAAGGAGTCTGTGATGCATCGTGGCTCAGTAACTTCTGATGAACACTGATGTGCTCCGCAGAGATAGAAAGGCCCATGCAGGTGTGATGGGAGCAGTTAGCCTGTTATCAGCTACACTGTGGAAGCTGCACACTTTGTAAAGGGGCTGCCAGCAGCTCTCCATGCACTGTTGGTTATTCAGAGCTTCCAGAAGAATCAAGACAAGTTAAACCTGCAGACGTTTCTTTCTTTCTTTCTGCTCCTTTTGCCTGCCTCCATGGCAAAATGCGCACTGAAAGCAAAGTGCTACAAGCCATTCCCCCCTCCTGTCACTACCTGCCTTTGTGAAAAGCCCCTCTCCAGCTTTCTTGCTGGCCCCTTTAGGTACTGGAAAAAGTGCGGCTCCTCTTAAAGAGCAAGTATAAGCAGAGAACCTAAATGAATCCAGAAGCCCCTCAGCTATCCTTAACAGTACCTCACCGCCTCTCCTCTGCAAGACCTTCTCAAGAGGTGCTTCTTTCAGATGTATACCTCTATGGATCCACAGAGGCAGGCTGGGTTAGATTTAAACTTCACCTTGCCTTAGTGTAACGACTCCCTCCACCAGTAGCTTTACAGCTAGCAGTAAAACTTGATTCTCTGTTAACGCTCTGGAGATCCTCTCATTTCCACGGGTCCTGCAACAACACTGAGAGAAAATGGTCGGATGCGTTGCCTATTACCCCGGCAGCCACCATCCTGCTCTAAGGCAGGAGTCAGAAGAGCAGGAAGGACTGTTCCATGGCTTTCAGGAAAACACACTGAGATCCCCTCCTTACAAACCACACTAGGCCCTTAAAAGGGGACCCTCCAACCGGCAGGTAGGAAACAAAACCCAACACCCAGCGTTTCCTAGGAGCACTAATATGATCCAATGGACCACGCTCCTACAGCTACAAGCCAGCAGTGTGTCTGCAGCACTGGGGAGCAGCCTGGCTTTGGCTCCGTGCCTCACTCCACACCCGAGACCCTCAACTGCTGCAGCAGACCACTCATCCTTACCACGGGATGGACATCACAGGCTTTGCAGCACAGTGGCTTTCTGAAATGAACAGCAAACAACCCACTGGTGGGTTAATTTATCAGCTATACAGAATTCCCAGGCTCAAAGGTCAGGGAAATGAGATGAAAACCATTAATACAGCAGACCTCAGACTCCTTCACACACAACACAGCCATATGTGTCCTTTATCCAGCCACAGCTCCTATTAAACTGCAGGAACCCCGTTTCCATCTACAGTTTAATGGCTAATTTCTTAGCACTCACAACCATTAAAAGAGACAAGCAATGACCCTAACTGCCCTACTGTGCTGTCATACTGCATGCCTGCACACATGTGCACAGATGTAAAAGCCAAGTATTTCAATTAGATGAATGCTTCCTGAATGCAAATGACAATCTCTTGTCTTCTAAATAGCAGAAATCTTGCTAGGAAGACTTCCCAAGCTGTTCAGAAAGTAGCTATTGTCAGTAGCATAGCTGCATAAGATGGGTCCTTCCCACGCTGTTGATCTGCCCCATGCATTTAATCTCCATCATTATTCATGCCTGTACTGCAAAACAAGAGCATGACCCGCATCTGCCTTGGTTTGGACAGAATCAACAGCATTACATGCAAAAAATCCCCAAACCTTAAGCACATATTTAGCTGTAATTTTATCGGAGTAAGAATCCTTCCTGCCTTCACACACACACACCTTAAAAGACCTACAATAATCTAGGATTGGCCTTAAAAGCTCATAAGCTTCCTAGCTGAAGAGCTTCCTTACTCCCAAGGCAGCCTTGTGGCAGGCAACCCATAACAGCACTCACCCAGGATGCAAAGGTTGTTGATGAACGCGCTACAGTCCTGCACTGCCACCAGCTAGTGATTTTTCACCCAGCTGGACAATATCTGTCAAAATAAGCACACATTCAAGCTGTGGAGGTGTCAGAGGGATATTCACCTCACCAACGTGCCACCACGCTTCACTCTTCCATTCCTCAGAGGCAGCTGTAAGCTGCTACACAACAGCCCAGCAATATCCAGACTCAGAGCCTGTACCCCTTGACAGACTAAGCTTGCGTGGCTGAGTAAGCGGGAGGAACCCAAACCACATAGTTACATACCACACAGATGTAAATTACTCAGCTAAAACACCAGGGATTACCAACTCCCTGTTCCAGGCTCACCCTGCAAAACACATGATGCCTATACATGAGCATACCCTCCCCTTTTGGGGCCTGCTGATGCTTTGCCCTTCTGCTTGTTCTAGTTCTCTTTTCTTCTCTGCCTTTTAACCTTATCCTACCATTGTCAAAAGTTTCAAGGACCATGAGTGTCTTTTCAGCCACTTCCTTGCTATGCCAAGTTCTGCCTTTCGCTACCAGCCTTGGTACCCCCCACCCCAGAACCCTTCCTAAATATACTCCATTCTTTCAAGAGCAGCATTTGCTGTTGTAGTGCCAGAGGCCAGGAAGGCTCCTGGCACTACAGCTCCAACAAAGGGACCGGAACCGAACAATCCCTTTTTTTGTGAGAGCAGATAAGGAAGTCCAGGACGTGGGGTTTAAAAGGGGAATTAAAGAGACATAAAATGCCACTGGCACTGGCAGATTTTAAACAAAACGCAGGCAATTTTCTGCCTTTAAAAGAGGCACATAGCACACAATGGCCTTCAGCAGCAACGAGCACCTGCTTCTTTCTACCTACATACAAAAGCTCTGCAGAAAAGGAGGAAAAGATGCCCGGCTGTGGACCTCATGTACCCACGATGTGAGTACCTTGTAAGCAATGCCCCAGTAATTCTACCCTGTTTCTGCAGAAGCAAATGGTGAGGCCAAGCGATCTGAATTCCTGCTGGTTCTTCCCAACACAGCCTTGCTCTTCTTTTGGCAGCTGCACAAGGCAAGCCATTGACAACTGCAGGAAGATGCTATTTTCTGTAAGGAATGGTTTAAAAGAATTACTGCAGAAAGATAGGTTATTTTATGCAAACATTTCAGCAACACAATCACAACGTGTACAAGGCAAACTGCAGCTCTTAAGACATAGCTGCTCTACTACCTCAAAACCAGAGAAGGCCCTTCTCTTCCTAAAGGCAATGATCCTTCTTTAGTAGCACACCAGCGAGAAAGAAATAGACAACTTCTTCCCTTTATGGTACCCAAATTGTTCCGCAAACAGCAAAATGGGACCAGAAGTAGCCCAAGTGCTGGCCCTTAGAGAAGCCAAAGTACATGTGAATCTTGTGCCAGTCTGCACGGATATCTTATCCAGTGCAAGGAAGGTTTTTCCCTTTCTTTGAACTCATTCTTTCATTCAACACTGTTCAGTGCTGAACCATGAACCCAGGGAGCCATTCTCTGCACACAGAGGTCACACACTTGTTCCAACTGAAGAGTCAACATCTACAGCACTGTGTATCTGAGGTAATTCTCCTTCTAAAGGCCCAAATCCCTAGCAGTTTACCTTGCTGAGCTGAATGACACTGTTAGCAGGAAGAACGGAGCTATGCCACTTCAGTATTATTTGGTTCATATTTTTATTGGAAATATTATGGCAAATTATTATCACCTTTCATTGTAAGAGACCAACACAACTGTCTACACAGCTCTCCATTAAGCCAGTAAAAAGTTACAGACTAAGTTCTTCTTTCAGTAAAAGAAAACGAAGCCAAACCACTCAAGCTTTTCTTTCAGTTCCAAGTGTAGACATCCAGACATGAAGTCAGCATGAGTTCAAACCATAAAATTATGGAGAACGCCAAGGATCAGTCTTTTTCAACTAAATCATAATGCTACTTTGTGAGTTTCATCTATGGACAGCCTTTAGTAATACACAGCAACTACTGCCCAAGGGACAGAGCTGTTGCCTATAGCATTATCAGAACAACCAACCCTCTTTCAGTGAGGAAAGACAAGAGATGATGGTCCTTCCCTGCACAAAACCTAGATGTCATAGAATCACAGAAATCCTAGAATCATAGAAAGGTTAGCATGAGAAAGGACCTTAAAATCACTCAGTTCCAACCCCCAAAGGAAGGATTCTTACTCCCCTAGTCTCAGCACACTTCCTTAAGAACTTGTTTCAATGGTTCAGTAATACTTTAAAACCACCTTTGTTCACATCTGTTGACAAAGCACCGTCTAAGAAAGCCCCCTTTCCTTTGACTTTGTGTTCATAGGGCTTTGTGCCAGCATCAGATTAGGAAATGAAGACAAATAATAGATTATCCCAAACGGAACCCAACCATCAAATATCTTTTTCTTTCCCCTTGGCATATACTAAAAGAGTTCCAGAATCGCTACCTACAGCTGATACAGTAGATTTATTCAATACAAATACTGGGCAGTCAGACCTAAACAGAGCTGCCCTGAGCTCCTGGAGCTCCTCTCCTGTTATTTGGTAGATGGAGCAGTTCAATTCTGTCTGTATCTGATGAAAAAAAAAGGACTGTTTCTGCCCATTTGGCTCAATAGGGTCACCAAGGCACTAGACCTGCAGCAATAACTTCATATTACAATCTGAAAAACAGTAGGAGAGAACTAGAGCTCCCACTGCAGATGTATGCCATCCATGCTGTCCCTAGGGAAGGCAACTCCAGCTTTTATTAAGAAAATAGCTTGCAAACAGATCTCTTTCTGCCTGCAGTCTGCCTGTTATCAACCCTTATATTTTCAAAGTCACATGGAGAAGATGCTCAAAACAACCTCCAAGTCTTCTAATTGCTTCAGGGTATCTCTATCAATACAGAGCACACCCATGCCTTGCTCCCACTTGTAACTTCTCCACAGACTGGGTTAAGATCAAGTATCCACGCTGACAGTGTAAGACTTACCTGTCCCTTTCAATAAGCACTGTGGATTCAGAGATGTTGCTGCAGCACTTGCAAGCTCATGGTATTAAAACTGATTATTCTTTTTCAGTGGCGGTACTACTGTCAAAAAATAGGGCCCAGGGGCTGGACTATGCAATATATGAAGGTTCCTTCCAATCCAAGGTTTCTCTTTGAGTGATGCCTCTTGTCTCATCTAGTATGCACATGAAATGACAACACACATGACAACCATCCTCAAAACACACAACTCCTTCCCTTTGGCTAATACTGATAATCCAGTTAATTACATGCATAGCTGTAATTACACATGCATAACTAATGCCTGGGTATCTCAACACAGACGAGACTGCTGGAAACAGACTAGGATGAAGAAGCTAAAAGATGAGGAAAACATGACATGAACCCTTTTAACTGGGCTATGCCTATTACTTGTTACCTGTATTTGCACTATGTGACACACATGAATTCTTCTCTTCTTCCTCTGGGAACCCTGCTAGCGTTGAAACACTGGAGAGCAGCAATCCTAAGGATGCACTTACTCAGGACACCAGCCTTCACTGATGGAAAGACTGATGCTGCATCCTTCCAGTGTCAAACCAGTGACTTACAACATCTCTCCCATCCTGTTAAAACTGGAGCTGCACAGCCTAATTCCATTACTATTACATGTCCCATCAATGGAACGAGTAGCAGAACACTGCAGGCCTCCCTAGGTTCTCTCTGAATTCACGCACAGGACATCAGCGGTCTGAAAGCTGCACTGACTCAGGCTTCCCATTTCCAAATCAAATTAAACCTACTGGTTTCCTAAATGACTCCAAATAGCTTGCCCGAGAGGCTACCTCTCCCTTCAATCCATATCCACAGCTGGAGCCTCTTTGTTCCAGAGGAGACAGCTACCAACAGGACATTCTCTAAGGGGGGCCCTCCACTCTGAATTTCAATAGATCAAGAGAGAAAAGCCTCAAGACAGGAAAGCAAGGCTTATCCCCTTCGTCAAGCTTATGGGGACCAGTGAACACAGCAAGAACAATTAGCTGGAAACAAAGGATCTGTGGGTTGACTTAGGTTTGCTGCTCTAGTCTAGTTTGGTGGTTCTCTATTTATGCCATCATTCCTTTAGCTACAGGAAGGCCAGCACAGCTGCTTTTTCCACCTCCATGTATCAATTATACAAAACTAATTCAAAGCTAAAAGCCTCTCCATCTCTAGAGCGAGGTGCATAAATTTACTAAGTTTAAGCAATTTGGAATATAAAAAATGAATAATCCTTAAACCTACTGTTTTAATTTGAATTCACCAACCACCACTGACTCGTGGATGTTTTGATCCCTCTGGCATAGGAACCAAGAAATAAATGTAAAATTCCAGTGCAAACAGCCCAAGACCATTTCATTTATGTGTTTGTTTTAAAATAGAACTCGAATTCCAACTTGGATTTAAAATCATGGAGATTATTTTCTTCCCTCCTCCCCCTGCACACATCTCCCCTTTATCATAACGTGGTTTCTGACTCATTCACAGCTGCAGGGATGAAGTCTTTGAAACCTCTGCCTTCCAGAAAGCCAAACCAGCACAATGCTACCGACTCCTGCTGTTGGACACACACACTCTTCCAACAAGCTTACCTCCTAAGGCAGCTAGAGGGAAAAGTGGGTTATTTTGGGCAGGTCAAGAAATAAATGCCCAGGTCACTGCATAATAGAAAGGTTTATGAAAGGAGCTGCACACGTTACATCCCAAGGCTAACCCAAGAAATACAGACTGAATTCATCAGCATTTTATACAGAAGGAAGAACAGAAGCAGAAGTTTCAATGGGTCAAGTCCAAAGATGTCAGAGAAGAAAGCCAGGAGCAGCACAGGGCAGAAGAGATGATTTTTACCTTTCCAAACTTCACACACTGCTTCCCACAATTGCCCTTTCATAAAAAATTCACTTTTGGCTACAAAACATGAAAATCAGGCTTCCCAAAAAAGACTGCATCACCTGAGCTACTTCTAGCATTAGCTACGATTTTTGAAGATACAACCTGGTATTTTTGTTCAAGGTAAGACCCATTTTTCATGCCCTTTTCTTGCTTTTCTGGAACTGGCAAAAGCTGTCAAACCCTTAGGTACTTGCCATAGAATCGGTTAAAATTGCCTTAAGTGACCCAAAGAGGAAAACACCTTACTTTTCCTTTGGCTTTGCAGGCGTTTTAGTCAGTTGGATCTTTTTTCCTCCCCTTCACAATCTTCTCCTGAGTAGTTCACCACCACCATGCCAAATGTCCCATCTTTTGCTCTGCAATGGATGCTCTCATTTAATTTTCTGCTTGGTTTTTTTCTTTTTCCCAGGAAAGATAAAGTGCAACCAGAAACTTGTATGTGTATCTATAGGAGAAGAGATTACAGACCCAAAGTATAGCTCAGAATGAGACCCCACAAGCGAGACCTGAATTTTGTGAGTTTGGGGAACAGAAGAGATGCCAGAGGATGTGTGAAGAGGGACAGTGGGGCAAAACGGTTGATAGGAGGAATGTACTTGAACCACAGGGGGTAGAGTTCCAACAGATGAGTGCCCTGGTGCTTTAAGGGAGGGAGAAGGGGAAGAAATCTTGGGAGAGAAAATACTCTGCATTTTAAAAGCCTAGCATCCAAGGGGTATGCCAGATATCCTTTCTGGAACACAAGGACCAGTACTTACGTTTGAGGAAAATCTTATTTTGGGTTGGTTTGGCTCAGTGTTATTGAAAAAGTTTATCCAAAAGCCCATGCACTGAGCCAGCTCTTATCAGGTTTCAATTTCCAGCTGAAGCCACAATCGTTGCTATGAAAATTAATGTGCAATTGTATTCCAGAGAGCAAAGCAATGGAAAAGACTGTACTGGAATGTAACAAATCCATGCATTGGCACTGGGAGTAAAAACTGTATTATACCAACCTGTGTCAGACATTTTTCTCCTCTTAGAGAAGAAATGTGCAAATCAGCATTGTCTGGCCAAAGACACTGTATTATGTGACTATTACAAATTCCTCCTCGCCCTCCTCAACAGATTACCATCTGCCTTCACACATGAAACAGCAATTTAAAGAGTCAGCCCACTATGGTCCTCCAGCCTGATCCAGTGATGCGTACAGCAGGTTGTCAGTCTAGCCGGACCAGCTCACACGAGATGCTTTTGCATACCCACACATCCCTCACACTTCTGCTGAGCTACGATACATATATAGAAAAATAGTCAAGTAATACTTTCACTTTGGCTACAAATTTCAGCACCAAAATTCATAGCTGCTGTGGAGTTTTGCAGTGTTGTGTGACTGTAAATGGAACACACAGCAGAAGCATCAGTAAGGAGACTGAGCTCCTCAACAGCAGTAAGAATAGGTCGCTTATACATTTGTATAAGTAGTATATTTACCTTTCTAAAGAATTTCAGAGGCTGCTCTCTAGAAACGTACCAAAGTAAATTCATTTGTACATAAACTAAACCAGTTTCCCAGAAGAAGCCCTACCACCAGTTCTCCAAGTCGTCTTCATCATGCAGTTTACTGTTGAACAGAAGAATGGCTCGCCCATCACTTCCACTCTCACAACTAACTTCCCCCTTCTAGCAGCCATTGAAAACAAGCCTGCTACAGCCAAACCAAGTACTCACAATGGAAACCTGCCATTAGGAGAAATATATCAATGCATTTCCAAGTGTTTGCGAACAAGCACCACCTGAATCACCTGAGAAATTAGTAGCTTACTGATGGGTACCCCACATGTGCCACCAGCCACTTAAGTGCCTGCCCAGAACACAGAAGTTTACCTCTGTCAGATCTGAAACAGAGCACAGAGGAAGCATGTCAGCTATCCCCTGGGGCAGAGTCTTCCCATTCATATTCCTCTTACATGCTAACAGTGATCAGAAAGCTGAGGACACCAGCAGAAAGGTTGTGACGTTATCTTTCATTCCCTCTTGGGTGTCTCGCAACACTTGCAGTAATGAAAGATCACACCACGAAACCAAATCCTTGCAAACAGCTCGATGCAAACCTGCTGATTGAAAGACAGCTTCACAATCTTGAGATTATTCTTCCATTCATCTCTCTAACACCATATGCATGCAGTTTATTTTGTGTTAAGTGTCACATACATATTATCACCTCTTACAGTCCCTACTATCAAACGCCTGCCAACATACTGCCAATTGCTTTTAGTTTCTCTTTCTCTCCTTTCCCAGTGTTATATTTGGAGAAAGGGGGGAAAAAAAGAGGAAAAAAAAAAAAGGCAACTGACTCAAGTAGAAGGAAAATTATCTGAAACCCTTTGAACAGTTGCTCTGTTAAACTGACACAAGCCTGACAACGTGTACTTGGCACGTTCCTCTTGCCACGAATACAAGAACCTTTTGCAATAAAAAAACCTCATTCAAAGCAGGGAAATCTTTTAAAGATACAGCACAGACCCGACCGGTTCTTTGAGGGCTGTTACAAAGCCATTGCTAGTCGCAAGTGTTCAAACCACAAAGACTTCACAACTGTAAAACCTCTTTCTGAAAGCTCCTTTTTCATGGGATAATGACTGAGTAAGGAGGCAAAAATCAATCAACTCATCCTGCCTCAAATCTGGACCTTCAGACCAGTGCAGGGATGCAGGAAAAATCTGCTAGACCCAGGTATAACCGTGCAGAGAAATAAACCAGAAGAGACAACAGTACTTTTGCCTGCTCCAAGGGTATATGATGTTTCTGGCTCCCAAAATCCCATCACTTTCTATGAACAGGTTTTTTTTTTACTCAAGGCCATACTGCACATTCACACCACAGCAGGACAAAAAGAGCTCCTAAACTTTAAAGAGCTCATTCACTTCGAGGAAACTGAGAATCAAGGGATAGCAGCCACAGCTCGAGATGGAAACTGCACTTGATGGCCCCAATTAAGTCCCAAGCAATCCTCATCTGACAATCACAGAATTAGAAACGTTGTGGTTAGCAATACATGCAAAAGCAGCAGCCTGTCATTGGGGCAGGAGGACACTGCAAGCACTCTGCAGGTGCACTGGCAGAGATCTATGGAAACTTTTTCCTAGTTACAGTTAAATCTGCAGACATCAGCCCTCTCTCCATCACACACTGAACCCATCCAGAGTATCAAAAGAAGAAAGCCCCACATCTTATATGTGAGCATGGGAGCTCTGGTCCTTGTGTATCAGCATGGAAAACATGAGGTCATAGCCCAACACCACTTTGTAGGCTGGACACTGTGAGAAAGCATGTCTGTGAGCACAAACCTTAAAAGAAACAGACTTCTACTAGGTAGAAAAAACAAAGAACGGAAGGAAGGGTGGAGCACCCCATTACTCTTGATCTGCAGTTCGCTGTCAGGAAGTACAAGGGACACAGCAAGGTTTCAGTAGCAGCTGCACCTTTACACAGCATTATAATGGGGGGGGGGGGGGGGGTTCTAGTGAATACTAGGGTGAAAGAGCATTAAACAAAAATAAATCACTTCTGAGGACCACATACACAATATGCTGCACCTGAACACTGAGGAAACAGAAGTACTTGCTTTTGAAACTACAAAGAGGCAAGTTAATGTAATGACAAACGAGCTGCAGATCCTTTCAGGGACCACATAAGACTGCTGCAGAAGAAGTAGGTAAGAACTTTTCCTATCCCCTCACCAAAATCCATTTATATCATACACCCATTAAGTTTTTCCTGGCACATGGAGAACAGGAGGAAAAATATCAGGAGTATGGAAAACAGCTCTTCATTTAAAAAAAAAACCCAGACAATGACACTCATAGGAAAGCTGCAAGCTACAGAGGCCAAGTGTGCTGTACAGCACAAAAGAAAGCCAATTACCCCTGTGCAATGTGCCTGGCACAAGTAAACCAGGAGTCAGGTACACCTCTAGACCGGTCACATCACACTCAGATCCACAGACGGCACCTTGCAGTAACACCCACTGCACACCACACGGATGCTTTAGCCAAATTAATCTTTATTTGCTCCAACAGGTGAGTGTTTAAAAGTTGCTGCCGTACTTTGAACAGCTTTATGACACCTGTGTTAATGGAGGTTTTCCTAGCAGTATACAAGAGGGACTTTAACCAGCACACTGTCATTGCTCTTCCTCCTTCTTATCTAGTTACTGGTCATCAAATTAGATCCTTACCACCTGCCGATACAGCTATAAGAAAGGAGGGGGAAAGAGGGAAGAAACAGGGACAGAAAACCTCCAAAGGACACAAACTTGCAGCTTAAACTGGAAGAACTCTATGAAAATTCAGATATATTTTTCTTTGCTGCGTTAATATTCCGCATAAGTCACTCAATCAGGCACAATGACATGGAAAGAATGGGACTAATGGGAACAATGAACGATCCATAAATGTCTATGAGATTATATAACTGAGGATGAGACAGCAAGGAGGAAGAGCACAAAGGGAACGACACGCTCAGCCACAGGACTCTGCCCAGCTCTCACTCAATTTCCCCCTCTTCCCAAAAGACAAGTATTGTAACCAGGCAGCTGGGACTAAAGCAAAAGCAAACCCATTTGCTTACAAACCGACTTCAAAACCTCTCTTGCTGAGACCGCACCGTAACTGCTGCATCATGAAACGCGGCTCGCGGGCAGCCCTGTTTATACTAAAGCAATTAACACACGGTACATTTCCTGCACCGTTATTATCATTGGCGCTCCCAACGCGTTTGCTGCACACTGTGAGCCCAGGCAGGTTCAGACAAAGTTAACAACAACGCGGTGCCGATTTGAAGCGTACTCACCGTTATCTTTCAGGAGCTCCCACATTTACTTTACACCATTCTCGGGGGGGAAGAGCCGGGCAGCTGTAGCAGTTCTGCAAGGAAAAACAGATTCAAACCAAACTTCGCGCAGGCTCCCAGCCAAGAAACTTTAAACCCCGTTAACTTTCCGGACCCGAGCCCCGCTCGCTGTGCAAGGCTGCGCACCGCCGCTTTGCATAATCGCCACCCCGCGCCCCACAGCCATCGCTTCATCCCGACTGCACCCGCTCTCACCCGCCCCATGTCCGCGGGCACCCCACCGAGGGCTCCCAAAGGCCACCCGGGGCGGGGGGATGCATGCCCCGGGGGACCCCGCGGAGCACAGGGCTGCACTTGCGGACACTTGCTGCGGCCGCAGCCCCGCACCGCGCCTGCCCCGAAGCCCTCCCGCCCGCCGCCGCTCCCGCCGGGTCAGGCGAGGCCCCGCCGCCGCTCACCCACCCCCCCCCCCCCCTCCCGGCGCCTGGAGGTGCGCGGCCCCCGCCCGCCGGCCCTCACCCGCGGCCTCCGGGGCACGGGAGGGGCTGAGGGCGGACGGAGCGGGAAGGAGGCGGCGGCGGACGAGAGGGAGGAGGAGGCGCCGCACAAGTCGCGCCGGGCAGCGCCGTGCGGCTGGGGCAGGAGCGGCCGCGGGGAGGGCAGGGCAGGGCGGCGGGAGGAGGCGCTGGGCGGGCCGGGCCGGGCCGAGCCGAGGCCCCGCCGCACGGACAAGCACGAGGCTGCGCTTCCTCTTCCTCACGGCAACATCGGCTGCTCCCCGCGGCCGCCCCCGTCCCTCCCGGAGGCACCGACTGCCGGTGCCCAAAGCGGGCAGGTGCGGGGCTCGCCGGCCGCCTGCCCTGCCCTGCCCCGCTCCGTCCCGACCTCCTCCCCGGCGCCGCAGCCTGCCCCGGTCCTCCCGCCCCCGCCCCGCCGCTCGCCTACCTCCCAGGGCGGGCAGCACCGCCCCGGCCCCGCAGCCCTCGGCCGCGCTCCCTGCGCCGCCCCGGCCCTATCCCATCCCAGCACCGGCCGCGGCTCCCCGGCGCTGCCGCTCGCACTTCCTCTTCCTCCCTCCTGCTGGCCGCGCTGTGCCGCGCCGCGCAGTGCACTGCAGCCCCGGGCCGGCCGCCGCGGGGGTCCCGCCGCTCCGCAGCACCTGCGGGCGGGGGCCGGGCGGGTCCCGGGTCCCTCCCCCTGCAGCGCGGAACGCGCGGTCCCCTCCGCAGCCCGCCGAGCGCAACCGAGCACCTGGGGCTCCACCGGGAGGGGGCGGCCGTGCCTGCGCGCCCTCCGCACCGCCGGGCGCTGGGTGCCGTGCCGAGCATCCCGGGGCGGGCTGAGCGCCTGCGTCTCGCAGGATAAGAGGGGTATCAGATCCTCGCCCTCTGTTGTCAGCCTCCCTA
The DNA here is from genome assembly GCF_033815535.1 of Pezoporus flaviventris. Classification (NCBI taxonomy): domain Eukaryota; kingdom Metazoa; phylum Chordata; class Aves; order Psittaciformes; family Psittacidae; genus Pezoporus; species Pezoporus flaviventris. The sequence continues at coordinate 342,376 of NW_026892585.1, forward strand.
AAGGCACAGCGGTCGGGAAGGGTTTGCTCCTTTGGTTTTAAATTCCTTAACTCGCAGCTACTGCGGGGCACCCACATCACTTGCTATGAAGCGGCTCATAACTGCTGTAGAGCTTCAGCTTCCATTCGTGGCAAAGCATTTGGAAGCCTTTCCCATTCCTGGCAGTGTTCAAGGCCAGACTGGACACAGGGGCTTGGAGCAAGCTGCTCTAGGGGAAGGTGCCCCTGCCCGTGGCAGGGGTTGGAGCTGGAGGAGCTTTAAGGTCCCTTCCAATCCAAACCATTCTGGGATTCTGTGATGGTTCTATGACAACAGATGATGTGTGACATTGCAAGGCATCAAACTGTATCTTCTAACATTACAGGTAGCGAGTTTGCTTTGGGGTTGGTTTTGTTTTGGTATGCTTTTGTTCTCCCCCAAATCCTGTCAACTTCACTTCTTTGCTAAGAGCTGACAGCGCAGCCATGAAGCCTTGCCGTGGTACAGCAACTTGCGTTGCCTGCTGTGACAAACCTTACTCTGTCTGAGCTATCACATGGCACACAAAGACCAAAACGTGCAAAAATTACTGGCTCTAGTCTTGCAAATAATGAGGCATGAGAGTGTCTTTATGCAGGTTAGTGATTCCCAGTGATGTCCTATAAAACCACTCTCCTGCAACACCCAGGTCCTCAGACCACAATAGTACTGTTATGCACCAGCTGGTGTTTATGAGGCTCATCACCCTGAAACTCGCATAGCCTCTTAGGAGGGTTTTCTTCCCAGCAGGAGTGCTGGGGCTTTCCAGAAGAGGAAGCAGGACTCGCTTCTCTCCTTAGGCTGTAATGCACCGTATCAGCAATATGCTAGATCTGAGCAAGTACTCCGGTGTGAAGCAATAACTGGCATGACTCACCTAAGTCACACATCACTGTACTTATAGGACTAGAGCACAGACTCTATGAAATGGCAGGGGAGTGCACCCCAAAGCCATGGAGGCTCCTTTCCATGCACGCAGAAGTTGCCTGCCTCGCAGGTTGGTGCAGGGCATGGGGGACAGCAGTGAGGAGCTGGGCAGGAAACATCACGGTTCTGCGCTCCGAAACTTCTCCATGGCAGGAATTCCCCACAGTCCAGGAACATTGCTTTAAAGCCACTGAGTTTTAGGACCTCTCTGAATGCTCAGATCCGTGGAGAAGCTGACTTGGCACATTGACCCAGCATGCGTTCAGTATACTTTTTAAAGCACCTTTCCATAGTACTTTATTAAGGTAGACCTCCAAAACTTAAAATGAGGTGAATATGTAACTTAATTATTATACCCAGAAAACACTTACCAAACCATCTCAAGACTTTCTCATGACTCGACAGAGTTGACTGAAAGAGGAACAACATAAACACCAAGTGACTGTCTGTTCATGTAACACTGAGACTTTTTTCTGTGTGTGCTACCTGGATTCTGGTGCTTGAAATGAAAGCAAAACCTGGCTGCAACTTAGAAAAGGGCACTGTAAATGCAGCATAAGGTGTGCAGGGAACTTCTGTTGGCCTCCACTATGAGCTCAGTTTCCCAGCATGCTGACAGGGGGGGGCTGTGAAGATAAATGTGCAATAAATAGTGGTAGGAAAGAGATTTACAAGGATATCAAAAGAATGAAACACAGAATCATAGAATCAGCTGGGCTGGGAAAAACCTTTAAGGCCATCAAGTACAACCGTTCCCCAGTACTGCCAAGCTCACCACTAACCCACCGCACTTCCACCTTGTCTACATGAGGTTTTAATGGTTTCGAACGTTAAATGCATGTTTTTATGTTTCCCTGAGGCTCAGCAAACAGAAATCATTAACACTGTTTTCAGCTCTATGCTCCCACACTAGCTGGGTCTTAAGCAGGGCAGGAGAATGTTGATCTAATGATGCTATTGTTCCCCCATTTGGAACAAAAACTGGGGGGGGGAGATGTACTGATGCAGGAGGACAAACTTAAACACCTGGCTCTACTGCACTGCTCAAGAGAGAGCAAACTACAGGTCTGGAGAGCATGCTCCAGTGACGCCTTCTGGTTATCCCTATCCCTACCTCATACCCATAGTATTGCAGCTACGGCACCACCATTACGGTTATTTTTGCTCTACTACATCCCAGGGAACCTTCACGTGGAATATATACGCACGGAAGTGCTTGGCTGCTACAGCCATATCCTGATTTGTTCAGAAGTAGTCCTTATTGTGATGTCTGCTACCAAAGCACATCTTACCATTGCAACTGATGGTGTTTACGACCCATACCCGAGTTGTTCTTATGATGTGGGCATAAGATGTTTACTAAATAATTCTAGAAAGCCAGAAGAGGTAGCGCAGGAAGAGCAAACACCAAGAATTAAGCATTTTAATCCGTGTGGTTATTTCAGCTCCAACCTTAGAAAGAAACAAAAGCATAGATAAATAAGTAAACACATTTCCAGGAAGGACTGCTGCTTGGCTTTGCTAACAAGGGTGCTTCAGGAGAGTCCAGTAGGCTCTAATCACTTACTGAACCCTGGCCCATAGAAATCTCAACTTGACTGTCCCAAAACTGTAAAAAGCAGCAAAGCCATTAATCCCTTTTGGCAGCAAAAACCTTAGATCCTGCCATGAAAGAGATCCTGACCATTTCTGATGGCATTTTCTCTGAGTAGTTCTGGCCAAACCCTTCCTGAGGCACAGATTATCCAAGACAGCCTTTTGTTATGTCCATCAGTGAAGATGGGTACATTTTACTGTGCTTATAGGCTTTATGAGTGGCCTTTAATAATACTATTTTAATCTGGAGAGGGACTTTTTACAGCAGCAGTGACAGGACAAGGGGAAATGGTTTTAAACTGACAGAGAGGAGATTTAGATTAGATATAAAGAAGAAGCTCTTCCCTGTGAGGGTGCTGAGGCACTGGCACAGGGTGCCCAGGGAAGCTGCAGCTGCCCCATCCCTGGCAGTGTTCAAGGCCAGGTTGGACAGGCACGTGATTCCGTGATGATTCTATAATCATATATATGTAATTGCATACAGAATCTTGTTTGGCCCCATTAAAGTATGCCAGCTCTGAAAACCACACTAACTGGGCCATTTCTTCTGTTAAAAAGCTGTGGCAAGCCTTCCTCTGTGCTACATTATTCTGCCAGAGATGCAAGAGAGAACCCAGTGAGAAAACCAGTAAATGTGCTTTTCACCCTCCATTTCCCATGGCTTAATTCACCCCACATGGCAATAAGCAGAAGTTGCTCACTTCTGGTAGGAACAGCATTGCATCACCCTCCCATAGTGAAGGAAAACAGCTGCTGCTTGACTTAGGGAATGGGAAGTTGGTTATCAAACACCTCAGGTCACAGACACCTCCACCATGAGATCCCCTGGCGGGGTTTCATAGAACCCCAGCCTGGGTTGGGTTGAAGGGACCTTGAAGCTCCTCCAGCTCCAACCCCTGCCACGGGCAGGGACCCCTTCCACTGGAGCACCTTGCTCCAAGCCCCTGTGTCCAACCTGCCCTTGAACACTGCCAGGGATGGGGCAGCCACAGCTTCTCTGGGCACCCTGTGCCAGCGCCTCAGCACCCTCACAGGGAAGAGCTTCTGCCTAAGAGCTCAGCTCAGTCTCCCCTCGGGCAGGTTTAAGCCATTCCCCTTGGCCTGTCCCTACAGGCCCTTGTCTAGAGAGTCTGTACCCTGTGTAACATCAGCCATTTATGTGGCTGTGAACACGGTTTAGCAGATACAAGCGAACCTGATTTCTCCACAGCTCCAAGTTCAGATGCCCGAAAGCAGGAACACTCTGACAAGTGCCTGGAGAAGACACTGGAGGAATTTTAATCACCTTTCCAAGACATAACAGTTACTTGCTGCATGCCATGTTCTCTTCTCTACCACACAGTGACGGTATCTTAATATCTGCTATCAGAATAGCATTTTATGATTACCCCTCCTGCTTATTTCAACCACATTTAAGGATCAGTATCTTTTATGCTCATTTTAGCCTTAGGGTTCCCCCCCCCCTTCTTTGAGCCTTTTAATCCACCATACAACTGCAGGAGGACTGTATTGTCTTTAGGAATTCATTTCCTACCTCAGCTCTTTCTGTCCTTACCTTTTACTCTGTTGTTGGGATTTGTTTTGTTTACTTGCTTGTTTGGGTTTTAACCTTGTCACTTTAAGCTGTAAATGCCCTGAATCAGACATTTCCCCTCTATTTGTGGGTAACCAATGCATTTCAGCTCCAGTTTCAATTGGGGTCTCCTGGTACCACCGTGGCACAGTTGTCATTAATAATCCCAGCCTTATGAAGAAACTCAGTGCATTTTGACTGAGGCTTCTACTTCTGTACCCAGCCTGCTGTCCTGCTTGGTTTCTAGCTAATAGCACTAGTGCAGAAACCATAGAAAACTGCAGTGAGGAAAGCCACACAGCTTCAGGGCTGCTCGTTCCCTCCACAGCCTGCAAACCTTCCTTGTCATTCACCCATTTTCCAGTCACCTTGTGTTCTGTACAGATTAATATTTGATTAAAGTGGCCTATTTTTACCAGTTTAGCAGCTGTGTCGTAGGCATCATTGAGGTTTGAAGGGTGCTAAGCCATGTCATGTACCACTACAGACCTTTAATGTTAAAGACCAGTTCCATCCTTTCTGGGCAGCAATGGTGTTATTTTTACTGCAATAGGCTGCAGAGACATCAACTAGCAAAAAAGCTAAACACTGCCCAAACTCGTGGTAAACGCCATCCTTTCTCCATAACACAGAGTTCAATATATAAGGGAAACAAGCAGGTACAGAGGAAGTCACAGCAGTAGCACAACACCGGTCTCCAGCAACGGCACAGCACAATTCACTCTGCAGCAAGGTCAAATCCTGCTGTCCCAGCCTGCAGCACGATGAATCCTGAGCCAGCAAACCGCCCTAGGACTTACTGAGAAGTCTTTGGACAGATTTGTGCCCTCCCTGCTGGAGATAACAGCCTGCTCCATCATCCATTTTAATCCTTTCATAACCTAAGTTATGAAGTCGATCAACGGTAACCGCTGGCATCACAGTAGCAATAAAGAGCACAAGCTCCCTGCTCAGAGGTGTGCGAGGTGCCCACCTTCCTAATGAGGTGATTAACTACTAATGCTTCACTGAAAGGATCCACACAGGAGCAGGGAGCTGCAGAAACAAATGCGCTTCTGAATGCATCTCAGCCTTTGCACTTGGCCTTTCCCCTCCTGCATTTATTATTCCATCATCACGGACAGTCCCTTTGCCTATGAGGTGCCTTGCCCTGCCGTCACATTTCATTGTGCATGTGGCACAATGAGGAGCGTAACGCTCATGGCTGAAAGCCACTGTCCATGCCATGAAAACTCATGAGGCTTTGGAGCTGCTTATAAAGAACTGTTCAACCAACCTTTGAACACCCATTATAGCACTACATCCTAAGCAAGGTTCATTTAGAGCAAACAAAGTCTGGGCTGCTGTTTTCAAAGTGGCCCTCTTCAGTGCATGGAACAATTCAGAGAAACTAGAAGGCCTTAAATGTTATGGTTTATTCACATTGTTGCTGGACTACGTATTGATTTATGGGATCTCTGACGAGCTGCAGCAAAGGTCTTTCAGGTAACACCTTGTCCTGTTGTAACCTGATGGAGGTGATTCACCATTCCCACAGCCCATGTTTCAATGTGTTTCTCTTAGGTACTTGCATCACCCCCATTTTTCATGCCTCCTTTTGTTTTTTCCTCTTTGCCATCCTGCTTCCATTCAACAGTTCAAAGTACCCCCTGCTCCTTTACCTGAAGGCCTTGAAGTTGTGGCGTTCATATATATTTTTCATTGCTAACATATTATGGTCTCTGCATCACATTTATCCTACTTACTGTTTTTAAATACCCCTCACCTCTTTACAGCAATCCCCCCCACCTTTCCCTGCTCTACGTAGGGCCATTCATTGACAAGACTTTGGTGTAGGTTCCTTCCTAGACAGCAACAAGGGGAAGAAGAGGACAAGGGCTAGGTAGGGCTCAGTCAGACTGGTACAGACCTTGAAGCAGGAGAGTTTGAATCCAAGGTTTTCACTTGGAGACCCATCCTCAACCTCTGGATGTCCTAAGTTCAGTTCCTAAGCCTGAAGTTTGGGACGGGAGCATGATTTGTTTGCTGAAATGTGAAGTTTTGAGTCAATAAGAAGCGGTCCTGTGTCCCTATCAAACTTGATGAACACGTCAGGTAAAAAATGATTTCTCTTTTGTAACAAAAGTGGAAGTTCTTGATTTGCCATTTGTAAATGACAGAACAGAGCAGAGCTCCTGATCTTTCAAGACTGCAGCTACCTGAGGTTCTTACTCCTTAAACCAATCCAGAAAACGAAATGAAGTATTCAGCACAAATGTGTGGCAGCAGAAAGTCATTTTGGTTAAAAAGAAACCATTTTTCAGATCAACTCAATTGCATTCAGAGCATGGGAAATATTTTCCAGTTTGGCTGACAAATCAATGGACACTTGTGTAAGTCTCATTCACACCCTTTTTAACAGCTTCATATTCAGAGGCCTGAGCACCCGCAGCTCCCACTGAAATGGGACAGTTAGGATTTAGAAGTCAAGAGGAGTGTCTGGATGTGCAGCAGTTGTGGGAAAGGGAAAGCTCAAGCCTTTAATTTGCCACGTAAGTGCATAAGGAGGGGTAGAAGTGCTCAGATTTACACCCCTGCCGCTTGAAAACGTTGGCTGCTACAAAAGGATTGCAGTTCCCCTGCCTTGCGGGAGCCCGAATTCCTGCCCCTGATTACAAGATGCCCCTGCTGACTTCCCAAGCTAAATTGGGGGGGGGGGGGGCTGGAATCAGACCTCCGAGGTCCCAAGGACTCATTAGTGAATGCCTGTCAGCCGCTGAAGGTGAGAAGTGTGTCTGTGCTTTACCATGACAGATGGCTATGGTTTCATTTTAAGGGCTTTGCCCACAAGAAGCTGTTTTGTGGAAGCAGTCCCTCTCCTCACTGCCCGCTAGTGCCAGCGGTTCAGTTTGAACCTTGTGTGCGGATGGAGGATGGCAAAACCTCTGCTCCAGCTTACGAGCAAAGAGAGAAGCTTCCGCACTGACTGCCTTTGTGAACCAGAGCTCCCCGCTGCCTTGTTGTAGTGTGAAACACCACACACCATTGCCAGTTCTGCTTTTCTTTTCTTCCCTGTCTGTGCTTGCCTCTTGAGAAGAGGTTCTGTAATGCTGCGAGGTGGCAAGACCTATGGGGAATCGAATGGTCTATGTGTCAATGAAGACATCACACTACCTGGTATTTCCATGCCTGTCCCTATGCCCGGTGCAATTAGCATCTTCCACAGATCCTTGAACATATGTCGCTTTATCATCCGGTGGCATATTCCACTACACTACACAAAGCAAGCTGTCAAAGGCTTTGCTGGAAGAGTAATGATGAATGATTTCTGATCAAATCAGTGCTGCTATCCCCTGCTGTGAAACACACACTGTAAAACCAGCAAGACAACAGCTCCCAAGCTTTCCTTAATTGGCTTATCAGCTCTGATCCATTCCTCAGGAAACATAGCCTCATGCTTATATACCATGTGCAACTGATGGAAGGACCCAGAGGGAGAGGATGCAATGAATGCGGGCAGGGTTTTGCGGGATGAATTTGTACACCGTATCCACCCTGCCCACCAGACCTGCTCAGAACAGCAGCACTTTCAAAGGGACAACACTGTAGAGTGCAGATTCCCCCTACAGACATCAGTACAGTGCAGGCATCGATAAAGAGAGAGATAAACCTTCTAAAGGAAGTGATGAAGACGTTTCCGTCCAACAGAGATGAATCTTGCTCTTTCTAAAGCTCAAATAAGGTAACTCAGCCTCCTCCCACAAGCATGGTGCTGTTTGCTGGGAAACATCCCCCCTCCCAGAGGTTGAAGTTCGCTAAATTACAGCAAGCTTGACCGTGTGAGAAATGACATGGTTTGGGGGGAGGTTTCCTTCCTTCTCCTCCCCAGTTCTGTCCTCATACATGCATGCTGGATAGCTACATGCTGTGAGCAGCTCTCGATCATCGCTATACTGTCGGGTCGGATGCACTCCCTAGTGTCCAGAGTGCGATCTTAACTCCCTTTATATTTCCTGCCCTTTCCATTGGTAAACAGAGTCTAAAGAGCTGGCAAGGAGCTTAGCAGAGAAAGGAAGAGAAGCTTTCTGTGAGGAAGCATGAAGCAAGCATCCCTATGATGTTAAGTCACCTATTTGGGAGAGGCAGCTGGTCCCTCCTGTGCGGAGACTCCTGCTTTACTTCAGCAGCAAACTGGACTCTCCTGACTTGTACATCCCTACCTGCTGAAGGCTCATCCACCTCTGCAGCAGCAGGTGGGACCTGCCGTGCCCCAGAAGGCAGTTTTCTCAACTGTCAGTCCCCACACTTCACTGTCAGGTCACGCTGCAGGCACTGGGGCTCGAGCCTTAGCCTGAAACACTGGAATTTCCCCTGTACCTACCCACTTCCCTATGGTGCCCAGTGATAAGCCAGGCAGTTATTTGCTTGAAAAATACTGGCTGTCAAGAGAAGTCTTACTCACTTTGCTCTGTTTTTAACCAGATTTGAGCTATTGCATAATGTTTCTGTCCATATCTTATCCGTCCTGATGCTGGTTTTATCACCTACATCATACTGTTAGCTCTGACTTCATGTTGTGTCCTGTATCATTAGTCACATACTGCAGACCCTGCTGCCTTTTTCATTATAAAAAGATATTGCAACAGGGCCTGGTAACTTTGATGCAGATTCCTCGGTTTACAGAGAATGTAACTGAACTGCATATCTCAGGGCCACAGCAATCCAACAACAAAAGCCAAGTTGATGGACTAAACTACTTTGTTCCTATTTATACTTGGCCCCAAAGCTTTCTCTGTACCTTTTTGTCAGGGCATGTACCAACTGCATTGCTTGGGCTTTTCCATCACTACTTCTCTGATGCCCCCTGCTTTACATGCACTTAACCCTCCTGCATTGAAGGCCTCAGTGCAATTCCGTTATCCCATAGTTTCTTGGAAATATCACATGGAAGAGATGGAGTCTCTCAGCCTGTGTAAAGTTGACCTGGTTCAACAGTACTCAGTGCTTACTGGTTACAGTTTCACTCTCTTGGAGCTGGTTCTCAGTATTTTAAACACCTGCATCATCACCAAGGTGATTTAAACCCATTTCTGCCTCATTTTTGTCTCTCCTCCTCTGCTGTGAATTTCTCTCTGGCACTGCCTGAGAAGGGCAAAGGAAAACATCCGAAGAAGCACTGGGGTCTCCTAATGCATGTGACTGAATCTGCTTTGGGAGCCCCTGGAACAGATGAACCTCATTCTTTTACAGTAGATAGACCCACTGCCTGGGTGGCATCATTCCTACTTGTGCCAGCGGCAGCTGTCCCTTTTGCTCATGCTCACATCCCTGCGTGTTGCTCCTCTCACTGTTTTGTTCTCCATGAACTGTTCATCTTGCTGCTTTACCAACCATCAGGTCATCTTATTCTCTCCCTTGGTAGCCACACTGGTTCAGGACTTTGTGTTTCTAGAATGACAGTAAAGGGGCTTATTGTATCTCAGAAAGGCAGCAGCTCTGTCATCCTCTCCCCACCCTGCCTTTTGTCACCTATCCCATCATCAAAGGGTTGTTTTGACAAGAGCTGATTGATTTTATTCCCATTTTTCTCCCAGGCTCTTCCTCCCCATGACTTGCAGCCATCCCATTACATCAGCTTGGGGATTCTGACACATTGGTAAAACAGCAAGATGCAGGCATCACAACCCAAAATCCAACCGAGTCCTTATCACACAGCTGATAAAACGCATCTCTGCGCTCATCCTATGCATGGGTAGCAGCTCTGCGCTCAGCAACAATGAGCTCTCCATGCTCCCATTTGGACTTTGCAGTGCAAATTTTCTCTTATATGGGAACCCAGCCACGCCTGCTGGCAGCTCCTTCGGCTTTCAGTGCTCTGGGCAGTTCTCCCACAGGATACCAAACCAGTTACCGCAGTCAGGGATGCTTCCGCACACTTAGTGCCTTATGGAAGGCCTTTGTTTTGCGCTTATGGCCAGCTTGCACACTCACAGGACTGCTGTGTCAACCTGGAGCAATAGATAATGCCCTCTAGAAGGCTTCTTTGCACTGTCAAGCGCTATAAACACTGCTTTCTGGCAGCTCTGGAGCAGCCTGCATTGCACTGCTTGCACACAGGACACTCCTACCCCAGGTCACCTCTGCCTTACACTGGATCAGACCCAGCCAGATCCCGGCTCACAGTGTATCTCCTCTTGATCTATCCCCATAGCTAGCCTAAAACAGGAATTACAACTACAGTGAGCTGCCTCTGGGGTGGGGAATCCCTGTGCCAGCCCCACGCCCTCGCTGTGTCACTGCATCCCTGCTACCTGGGGCTTGCTGGGGGAATCGGCTGCTCTAACCAAAACCAGAGAAGCAGCTTGCACTGGAGTGTGTCTGCCTCACACAGACACACGGCTTCATCCCCTCACTCCCTCTTATGCTCAATTGGGAATAAACAGAAGTTTACTGCTTTGTTTCCAGAACACCCTAACAGTCCCCTCAGGGGCATCCACTCCACACGGTTTAGAATAAGGCCCAGACACATGAGCAGAAGGAAGCAGAAATACATTTGAGAACAACACAAGAGGCTTCATATTGCATCCTCTCTCCTTCCACAAGGTCTTTTAAGCTAAAACCCACCAAAAAAAGACTTGTCTATGCTTCCCAGCACCAGCAGGCTGTCTAAAGACCAGCCTGAGTTCAGTGCATTCAGAATGGCCCTTTTTAGCTTTAATCTGTCACTAAACCCCATTACAAGCTGTAGTTTGGAAGCAAGTTAAGTTTCTGAACCACTTCAGAAGTGTTTTCCCAGGGAGCAGCTTTCTGCCTCTTCTTGCTTTCCCTAATCACAATATCAAAATGAGGCACTCACAACATATGTTAAAAGCACACATCTCAAGAGGGGTGGGAAGAACACGTTCACACTGGTTTGGATCACACAGCTTGATGTGTGCTGCAGATCTCTTACGAACCCGAATGGTGCCAGCTGTGCTGTAATTAACACAGAGCCTGCTGCAGGGAGGGTGGCCACTTGCTCTTGGAAATCCTTGGGGTCTTCCCCCCCTCCAAGAGATGGGCTAAGCAAGCAGTTATCAGGCTCCTGTCCCTCTGTGAAGCACCATCATTAGCACGCTTGGTCACAGGTTTTCCATTCATTGCCAGGTGGACCTTCATAAATGAAAAGAGGGACCCTGAAGGCTCTCTGTGAAATATGAAGGTGTTGAAAGATCTATTTCCCCCTTCTAAAGCACTCACAAATAAACCATGGGATATTTTTTATAGCCAGATGGCAAGACTGAAAACAGGAATGACTATTGATAGGAACACTATGGGGAAGGGGCTTCTGGATAGGTTTTGAGGGTGCAGACAGCCTACTGTTGAAGGAGTGCTGAAAATAGATTACAGGATGGATCTGGGGAGGATGAGGAAACCTAATTACTGGCTGTAATTAGCTGCATCCCAAGATGAGGGGGCCAGATGCTGGAGTTTCAAAACTTCATTAAAATCAAGTGGCCTCAGTTGGTTTTGTGCAGCTGGGGGTCTGGTCCTTCGCTGCCTGCTGAAATGCTGGATCTTAAACAGACCTCTCTGAGGGGGGGATGTCATACATGCTTGCAAGGAAAAACAGAACGCCAATACACTTCCACAGGATCAGAGGAGCTGTATTATTCCCAACCAAGCCTGTTGGCTGAACAATCTCTGGGGTCTTTTCTCAGGATGAAAGGAGTGCATTGCACAGTATTGACCCAAAACACACACTATGCAATCAAAGCGAGCGCATTGTTGCGGCAGCTCCTGGCTGGGATTTCTGAGAGCAGTATGTTTCCCCAAACCCACTACCCTCACAGAACCTGCTCAGTTAGATTAGCTCTGCAGTTACCAATTTCTCTCTACAGTTTGCTCTCAAGAGCCTTTTAGTACGTTTTCCCTAGGTGATGAGCAGCTCAGAACTAGCTCCTTTTGACACGTTGCATTTATTAATCTCTTTGTGCAAGGGAGAAAGGATGCCTTACATTCAAAAACACCCTTGAGGAGAGTTCTGGAAAAAGCAGGGAAAGAAATTCAACAATCAGGATCTGAAAGCAGGAGACCTAAAAGCCAGATGTGACTATACAGTTTTAGCAAGGTTACTGGGGACAAAAGAGCCGAAGCAACCTTGATTTGCTCTACAAAGCAAATCACAAAGTACCCCCAACTGATAGGCACAATGTGATTCATAGGAGGAGGATTCCCACTGCCTGCCTGCTTACCTGGGGACATGAAGCAGCTTCAAAACATTTTCACCTCTCCTTTGAAGCAGCTGTTCCCTCACTCTTGTTGCATTTGGTGTAGGTTCAGGGTGATCTCATAATTGACTCAAGCTCCTAACCATGCTTGTCACAGATGGGTGCTGCTGGAAACAATTAGTAATTAATTTACAGAAGACAAGGAATAGTAGAAAAACGTTATTCATTCATTTAAGACCACTGACTTTGGAATAAGAACTCCTTATTAAGCAATAGGAAGGGATTCCTGCTCTGTTCTTCTCTCCATTTGTTCCTTTAGGTAACAGTATAACCCACAAATGGGATCTGCGCTCGGATTCTCCCTTAGCTAGATGGGCTAAGAATCACTTAGGCAAATTTAATCTTCCCCTGGAGAATGAGCAGCAACACCATGAAACAGGGATGAGGGAACTCAGGCTCCAACCAGCCCAGCAGAGCTCTTGGCACTGCTTTCGGCAGGGCCAGGATTTCCATCCTAATGACAATGCATTTCATAATCTCAACAAGAATCCAGAAATGCCATTTGGACAAACGCATTTCAGGGAGCTGCTTGTGATTTTTGGTGCCTGGCTGGAGGAACCTCAGAGCACCAATCACACAGCCTGAGAACAGGGCAGCCCTCAGCAATAGCTCAGCTGGGAGCTGCTGCTCAGACAGAACTGAACGCAGTTGTCTTGTGTACAGCAAACAAGAACAAACCAGGGCACAATGTGCAGAGTTTGGTACCAATTTGCTCTCATGTAAATCCAGAGCTGCTCCATTGGGAGATGGGGGTATAATGCTGGCTGCCTCTCATCTTCACAGGGGAGCTGATTTTGGGCTGGTGTCACTGCGCTTCTCATTTGAGCTCTGGCAAACTTAGGATTAGTGGAATTTTTCTGTTGTCAATGCTTGGATGAGTGCACAGTGCATTGCAGTGTGGTGCTGGACTGCACAGGAAGCAGCTCTCTCTGAGGATTTTGTTTTGTTCCAGCAGTATACAATGTCCCTGGGCAACTTCTGTTTCCATCGCATCTTTCACTGTAGGACCAGCGCGATAATAAACCTGCCGGAATAATAAGTTCCTAGCTGCTGATCAGGAGGTTTGGCATCAACATGAGTTAGGAGAGGTTTGCTGTGGGCACAAAGCCAAAGGTCTAGCTGCTTCTTCATTCTGCCCCCTTTAACTTCTTTCACATTAGGATTTGAAGTCTTGGGGTTTTGAAAGGAACAAACAGAGACACATGCACTAACAAAACACAAGCTGGCATTACCCATCCATCATCTCGGGGAGCGGGACAGAGAGGAATGCACCCTCCTAATGTCTATTTTCAGGTTTTACTGGGGGAAATGGTATTAAATTCTCTACTGCTCATTTGATCCTGAAAGCATTAGTATGATAGCTTTTCTCTAAACAAAAATCCACAGGGAAATAGCAAGTTTCACATCACCTAGAGCTGGTAGGCTGGGAGAGACTAATCCATTGTCCTGCCTATAAGATCATCTGTATCTTTTGGTCCACAGTGGTTTTAGGGGTTGCTACATATCTAATGTTCCACAAAAAAAAACCCAAAGGTTTGTCTGTGTCCCAGATTAAGGAGTGGTTGTAAATGACCATACCAGCAGCTTGTCCAGGTCTTCTATTATGTAGTGGTTTAAGCCCAGCCATAAATCAGCCACTCAGTCTCTCTCTCACTCCCCTCCTTCTTTCCCTCCCCCTGCTCCTGGAGGCATGGGCAGGAGAATCAAAAGAATGTTAACTCCCACAGGTTGAGATAAGAGCAGCCCAGTAACTAAGGTGTAACACAAACCACTGCTGCTGCCACCAATGATAATAATGAAAGGGAAATAACAAGAGGAGAGAACACAACCGCTCACCACCCACCGACCGATACCCAGCCCAACCGAGCAGTGATCTAACCCTTCCGGGTAACTGCCCCCAGTTTATAGAGTGGGCATGACGTGCTGTGGTATGGAATACCTCTTTGGTCAGTTTGGGTCAGGTCCTGTCTCTGCTTCCTCCCGGCTTCCCCTCCTCCCTGGCAGGGCATGAGGCTCACAAAGTCCTTGGTCAGACTAAACATTACTGAGCAGCAACTGAAACCATCGGTGTTATCAGCGCTGTTCCCAGGCTGAAAGTCAAAACCACAGCACTGCACCAGCTACTGAGAAGGAGAAAAATGACTGCTGCTGCTGAACCCAGGACAGCCAGTTATGATGTCCAGCATGGTTTGGGAGGATCTGGGAAACCCTAATCCTGGAGAAATGCAGCTACCTGGAAAAGGCAAAAACCAAAGCAGGCTGTGTCTTGTCTCTGGTTACTTTCTGCCCAGGAGAATCAATTGCAAACCAGCTCCACCTCAATAAAAACACCTATTGCAGTTTGCTCCGGTCTCACTGGTTTACCAAATGTGCACTGGCCAGTACAGATGCTTCTGAAGGAAATAGCAGAGCTATATAACACAATGGAGAGCGAGTAGTGCTTTAATATAGTGAGAAATTCCTCTATTATAGGTAATAAACTCCTTTTTGTTATATACTCTACTGATCCTACACCTGCAGAAGCCCAGCTTTTGTTCTCCTCAATTTAACAATCCTTTGCTACATTCCTGTTTTTTTTTTCATGGCTGAAGCAGCAGTCACTCAGCTCAGCAGCATCCCTTGCTAGTCACTGGGGTATGGAGCATACCTGGAGTTATTCAACTGCTGCAAGAGGGGAAAGAAATGCACAGTGGCATATATTAGTGCTAGAGTGAAATAAGGCAGCCTTCCTTCTGCTTATCTGAGAGCTTGGTGGTCCTATCACAGGGCAGCTGGAGCAGTGATGACTATTCAACACAGGAATAATCTCTGATGAATAACCAGAACATTAATGTGCATCCCTGTGCGTCAATAAAGGGATGCCCAAATCCGTGCAGACTGTGGTGCTGTCTAGAACAGCAACAAGAACGAAAGGAAGGGGGGAAAGGGGAACAAGAGACTATAACTGGGACAGATGCTCACTAGAGGCCACAAAGAGCAGTGCACACAGAGGGAAGGTGCAAGAATACTTCAGCCATTCTAAAACTGCCTGTTAGTGAAACACATAGCTGTAAGCTTTTATTGCTTAACTTAAGAGAAATAAAACCTTGGTGCTTAAAAAGATATATTTCCCCCAGGTTTCACGCTGCACCTCACGTGTGTTCCTATACGGGCACAGTAGCTACTCTTTAAATGACACTGTCTTTGCTAAGGATCTACTGAGCTCTCAGAGAGATGAATACAAACCCTGTATCCCTCCGATTTCTTGTGAGAACGCACCAGGCCCTGAATACTGATCCTTTCAGCAAGAAACAGTAATGAACTTAATAATAATGTAATTAGCTGTTTGTAATGACACAGTGCCTCTCCCCTGCACATCTCCCAAGTGCTGGCTGGCCACCACAGACCTCACTGCTGCCCTTATCCAGAGAAGTCCTTATTACAATAAGCATCCTCAGCAAAATTAATGCGGCTTCTTGCTGCGGGAGGCACGCAGGAGAAAGGCAGAAGCATTGGCTGGCTTTAAGTGTCACAGAAAAAGTAGTGTGAGTCGATTGCACGTGTTTCAGGGCTGGGAAACAAGGTCCCAGTGTAATTATAGGGCTTGCCCAAGGCCACAGAAGGAGGCAGTGGTGGAGGGTTGATGGCATCTCCCACAGCTCGAGTCAGATGCTCCCGCTTCATTTTGCCAACAGATTCTTTTAGAAGCAGGAACAATGGCAGCAACAGCCACATCCCAGGGCACTCTTTGAAATGACAGCTTATTCAGACTGTATGAATGCGAGCATGTTCTTCTGTAAGCTCCAATTCAGGGCAGTACTGCAGGATACCTGTTCCCCACAGGACACTGCTTTTGAGGTCCTCCTGCCAGAGGTATTCCTTGAAGAGACCTCTTGCTATACAAGCTGTCCATGACAGAATAACCCTTTCCTAAAGAGCAGCTTTTCCTAGTCATTTATGCTGCAATCTCAGCTGCAGTCAGACTTGTTTGAGCACATTGCCAATGAGACCCTAAACATAAAATACTTCTAATGCAGCGTAAGCCAAGCCGGAGTGAAGTTTGGTAGGAACAAGCTGAAAGCTTTGGAAGCAGCACCTCTTCCACGCTGCTCTCCCTCCCTACATACAGAAACAGGGTTTCAGCAGTTTCCCAAGGAACAGCCCTGTGGAATTGCCCTGCAGCTTTGACACCTCTTAGCCAAACACAGGCCCACCAAATCGCTTCTCACTTGTGCTTATCCCCAAAAGCCAACACCCAAAACAGCAAATGAAGATCTTGCAAGATGAGTGGATTCCCCTCATGGCAAATCATTAGGATAAAATCATGTAGGGATAGAGAACACACGGAGATTTGTGTTAAGCTTGAGCAGGAGAAAGCACAGGTTATGTCCGTGCTGGACAAAGCCTCCTGCTTCATTGCCTGAGGCCAGTTAGCGAAGCTTCCTTCTTGCTTTTCAACAGATGCTGCCCTGTGAAGGGCATGCAGCAAGGGGTGAATTCAGACCAGTAATTTGGGGATAAGGCTAACAAATACTCCGCAATGGGACACCAAGGAGGCTAAATCCCCATCATGGGCCCCACAACAGCGGGGGGGGGGGGTTCAAATAACCTCAGAGAAAAGCATAAAAGCATGCCAAGATGCTTACCCAGCAAGCTACCCCGTGCTCACAGGATTTTAAGACCCTAGGTAGGAACCACCATGGTTCCTTGAGACTTGCTAGCAGGGATGTTGTGTTCCTGTCCCATATTTCTGGTGTGGATGATCACACCTGCAGCGCACCTTGAAGACACACATTGAGCCCTCACCTCTCTAAATGTTCTCTTTCTGCTTAGGCACATGCAACTGTTGAGTACATTTTAAAAGCAAGAGAATAAGCAAGTTTAACCTTGAAGGATGGGGCTGGTCTCGCTCCAAGGGGTACCAGGATGTGGGTGGGGGCAGGCATACCAAGTAATGCCTGTGTGATGCCCGAAGAATAACATTGAGACAGATGAGAAATACTAACTGCATCCTGGTGGTTGAGAAAGGTGCAGGATCAATGGCCCAGAGAGAAATGAGCATGTGGTTGGATTTAGGCAGATCAGTAGCTCCCGGACTGTGTACGAGTGACTGTGTGGTCCACCAAGCTGAATCCCTTTGGAGGGTTTCCAAGGAAAACTTTGATGCTATCGGTACAGGCTGGTCCATGGAGAAACAGAGTTAGGGAGAAAAAAAACAGCCCTCGAGAACAAGCCTTTGTTTTAGTGAGTGGGAAGTGAGAAAAGGGCCCGTTCCCTTTCCTGTTCAGATGGCTTGGTGTGAAACAGGTCACTGCACTCTCAGGGCCCGGCCAAGCAGCGTCACGCTTAGCTCGGCTGTGGAGCAGGGCACAGCACACCCAGCTTGTGTTAAAGCCAGCTGAAACCAGAAACACGCTGTACGCAGCGACCCGGGCAGGGGGTCCTGGCAGCTCATGGAAGCACAAGCCACCTGAACAGGCTCATTTCCCAGGAGGAAGATGCTGGGAAATACAACCTAGGATAACATCACCAGCACAGGATTCACCCGGAGAGCAGCAAACCGGCCTCCACCAGAAGGGGAAGGTGCCAAGCATGAGGTAGAAGAGGAAGCAGATGTGGGAGAGGAGACCAAGCGTGGAAGTGAGCTGAGCCACGGCCAGATGATTCCCCAGGCATCTCGCTGCAGGCAGCTTCCCATAGGGAGCAAAGCCGGAGCCTCCTGCTGGAAAATAGAGCCTGATAAAGAGGCTGTTTATTCTGGTTCACTTCCTATACCCGACTTGGTGACCTTCGGCGCTCTGTCTGCAGTTTGAGTGGCAGGCTGTCGGCACAAGCGCCTGCCCTGCAGACACCTATGAGCACGCATAGGAAAGGGAAGCTTAGCCCATGTGTTTATCTTACTGCAAAGGGTTGAGGCAGGCTGCTCTGCTGGGCTGTGCTCCTCGGGAGCCGCACGGAAAGGATATCCTGCGGTCCCTGCGGGCGCAGGCTGGAAGGAAGCAGTCGCTCAAGAGAACAGCTTTGCTTGCTCCACTCTGCGCTGCAGCCCAAAGGCAGCTCCAGGTCTCAAACAAGACCCCAAATGCAGCTGGTGGAGCCTGTCCCAAAGCAGCCCATGAATTGGCATGGCTTCTTAGTGGGGGGGAAGTCATCAGGAGGGTTTGCTGCTCTCCGGCAAGATGACTGTTAACGTCAATAAATCACTGGTAGCAAATCAAAGACAACCTCGTGCCCAGCATTCAGTGTTCTCCGGAGTGAAACAGCCCTTGGAGAGCTGAGCACCTTCCTCCAGGAACCTTCTGCCTATTGGGATAACCAGGAGCCAAATCCCTTCTTGCTTATGGGTAAAAAAGCAACTGCAGATCCTGTTCTTTCAATCAGGAGTCACCAGGTTACTGGTTATCACAGACCTTAGCACTTGCCTGTTTGGGGGGCAATGGGTCTACTTCCACATTTCAGCCAAGTACTACTCATCCAGCAGCTGCCTGTGGTCCCGGGGTTATCAGCACCCCGCTAGTACATTCATTCACATTCACTGCAGCAAGTCACACATCCCCTTGTTTGCTAATATTTTCTGTTATTGTTTATCCAAAAACAGGCAGCCCATTGTTGGCCAACAGAAGTGGTGAAGAGAAGCGCAGTAATTCTTACAGCCCAGCTGCGCTCTGAATTCCCTTCCTTTACAAGGTCACCATATCCCGAGGAGCAACAAGCGCAGCCTGTATCATGTCCTCAAGTGCTCCTTGGAGAGAGCGAGCAGCCCTTCCTGCTCCGCGTACGATGAGGACCCACAAATCACCGACCGAGCAGGCTGCTGTCCAAGATGCTCAGATCTCCTGCCCAGTAAAGAGGCCACAGATGGGAGGGCTGAAAGGAAAGGTACAAAGCCACAGCTCTGCAGATGGGTCTGCATTTGCACAGGCTGTGGGTGCTGTATGGAACAGAAGCCTCTAGTGCTGGACATCCACCACACACAGCAAAGTGGGTTTCTATGAGTACATAAAGGCCACGCTAAGGGGTGCTGGAGCCTTAGCTGGACACAGCTTCTGCCCTTGCGGAGGAGAGCCTTAGTGTCTGAACTGCAGCTGAGCTGTAAAACTGCTCCTTGGGTTGCTCCTGACACACAGGACCCCGTGGATGAAGCTGAGCAAGGGGGGGGATGCATACAAAAAGGAGGAAGCTGGCTAGGCATGTTTTGGGAGTTCCTACAGCTGCTTTAGGTTCCCCATTGTGGGGATATGGGCAGATGACACATTCCCTGTACCAGTAAACGTGGGCAGGCTGTGAGTAAAGCCTGCCAAGTGTCCAACAACGTGGCTGCACTCCCATACCACAGTGAACCTTGCATCTTTAGCCTGGTGCACAGGGCAAAGAGGATCAGCCCCAGGTAACAATGCCTCACGCCAAGAGGTGCTGGGAATGCAACAGCACTTCCAAGCGAGCTTTTCCTCTCCAAACATGTTATTGATACCCACTCAGCTTCACCCCAGGCTGCTTCGCTGGATGCACTGCAGTGATTCCCAATGCAAAGCTCTGAGCAGTGTTTCCAGAATTACTTCTCTCTCCGAACTTGTTCATTAAAATCACTTTAGAAGAGTCATCCATTTCCCTTAAAGCCATGATCATTTATTATCAGCATTTCTCATCTCTTATTTAAAACCCTTTCTGCTCTCCATTCTCTCTCTGGCTTATGCTGAGGTGCCTGCCTCCTATTTGCATACAAAACTGCAGGGCTTTTCGCACTAACAAATTCCAGAGGCTTTTGCTGTCCCCAGTGCTCAGCTTCCTTTAGCTCTCCCTTGCATTATTCTTTCTTGTAGGGATGCAGGAACTGCCATCACTGGTTCAGACCCATCCATCCAATGCACTGTTCTGTATCCTGTCTCCAAGGCTGGATCATCATGGATTTATAAGAAGCATCCCCAAGAGGAATACATTTATGGTTTATAACATTACTCTGGTCATGGACTTTGCTACTGTTTGAAGTCTCAGCTCTAGGTGCAGTTCCTCTAAGTACCCCAGAAAGCTTTTAAATCGGATGCTGAAATCAGGCAGCGCCTCTCCAAAAGTTGCCTACATTCGGTCTGACCCTAAAACTAAGCCTCAGCACAACCTTTTCCTGTGATGGAAACCAGAGGTTTCACACAATCCCAGACTGGTTTGGGTTGGAAGGGATGTTAAAGCTCATTCAGCTCCAACCCTTGCCATGGGCAGGGACACCTTCCACTTGGAGCAGCTTGCTCCAAGCCCCTGTGTCCAGCCTGGCCTTGAACACTGCCAGGGATGGGGCAGCCACAGCTTCATTCCCATCAGAGGCTGCTATTCAGAAACGGGCTGAAAGGTCCCGCAACATCTCAGTGGCAGCGGCTCCATCGAGGAGCAGCTTAGAGCAAGGCTCACTGAAATCCCATAGGGGATGCACAGGTACCAGTTGCACTCCGGTGCAGTGGGCTCAGTACCCATCCTAAGCCAGACACCTGCACTAGAGTGAGACATCATCCCCTGGGGCCAGAGACCCACCTGTTGGTAAAACACACTCTGGAGGAAGGCCCCTGCTGCAGACCAGCCGCTGGCTCTGAGCCCACCCCATGCTTGGACAGGGACGTGCTCCTGCTGCTGCCGCACGTGTGGAGGAGCGAGGAGGGCAGCGAGCCAAGGTGTGACTCAGGGACAGACAAAAGCAGGCAAGCATCAACACGAGGGAAGCCTCTGACACGGAGGGGACCTGGCCATGGCAGGGGTGGTTGATCACCCAGCGCTGCTGCCTCACCCACACACCGCAGTCTGTGACCTGCTGCTGCGTGGTTACCGAGCGCACAGATTGATTCCCCCCTCCCCTACAGCTCAGCATCTTTGGGGTGACTGTGCGAGCTCTTCTGCCTGATAACAGCGCGTGTTTAAGCCACGGGCTAATACCCTCCCTGAAGAAGCTGTCATGACCTTGACTGCAACCCCATCCACGTTTGATAACCTCCAAAACCCCAAACCAACCCCTGCTTTTCCTCCCCTCACTTCTGTTTTCTGAAGCAGCGTGCTTGTTCCCACTGAAAATAAGGAATACAGGGGATCTTAGTCACTGTCTGCTTTTTTCCTCCCCCAGCCTGAGCTGCCTCAGTCTGTTTGCCAAAGCACTTGGCAGCAACTTTTGCTTGAAAATTAGATAATTGGTAAAAGAAGGAATTAGCTCAGCTGCTCTCTATCCCACTGGGATGCGGAGCATTCCCTGCTCTTCAGGGGGTTATCAGGTAATCTTTCTGCACCAGATAACTCCGAAGTAAAAGGAGGAAATGAAAGTGTTGCTTGTCAGGCAGTGCTAGGGGATTGAATCAACTGTCCTCAGAGCCAGACAAGAGCCACAGAAACAGACGCTGGAAGAGTCCTGAGCACGTGGACCCGACCCTACCACACACACAGAGGCAAACGCCTGTCAAAAGCCACTTAGGAGTGATACCTTTATGGCAAAGCAGCATCAGTCCTCTGAGCACTGCACACTGTGCACTTCAAACACCAATTACCCTGCAAAGCAGCCCCCCCCCCCCCCCCCCAGGAACTGGATGATGCTTAAGGTCCGTTCCAACCCAAACCACCCTGTGATCCTATGGCTTCTGGACTCAGCAGGCGTAGTTCTGCCTTCATCCCTTGAATAGAACCTCCTGACTTCAGGCAGAGCAGCAGTGGAATGAGGACCTTTCACATCCCAGCCCACATCTACCCTTGAGCAGGCTGATAGAGCACAGAAAAGCACCCCTCCACATCCCCCTGCCCTTTTGGGTGCTTGTCAAGGGATAAGAAGGGCTCACAGTTGCTTTGTGAGGCAGGCAGAGGGCACTTGGCAAGGAGGTTACCACTACTTGCTTACTTGCACATAACTCTTTGGTCCCTGGTTTACAGAAGCATCCCGTGGGATCTTGATGGGATTTTTTTACTTCTCTTACATATAATCTCCCCTTTCCTTTTGTTTTTTTACCTTTCTGCTCACCAGCTATTCCTGGTAAGTGTCAGACAGCCTCTGGGCTGTGCAGAGCTCCTGCCTCCCCGGGGAACCATAAGGTGATGCAGAGCAAGTCACACAGCTCCACAACCTGAGCGCTGGGTGGAAACTTGGTGAAGAAGAAGAAAGGGAACAGTCAGGCTTCATACATTTGGGCTCCTGGCTTGCAAAGGCAGGGTTTGACCGTGGATCATGCCATACCCCTTCTGACCCATACCTTCTTAAAGGGCAAAGCTGGAAAACAACACTCTCACGCAGCAGCACACAAACCCCTTGAGAGCCCCAACACCAGGCACTGCTTTCAGCAACCTTTACCTTCAGGTGGTCAAACGCGCAGCAGGAAGGATGTACAAGCGGCCAGAACTGAGTGAGCTCCTCTGAATCCCAGCAGCAGGCTTGAGAGCAGGACTTCATCTCACCCCTTCCCTTTCCCCTGCAGTAACCAGGCCCCTCTCCCAGCAGCTGCTGCTTTATAGCAGCATCCCAAACTGCCCCACCTGGGAGACACAGCCGGGTTCAATTGTTTAACTAGAGCGGTTTGGATAGCCAAAGGCTTTGTGTTTGGTTTGAGGCCTTTCTTTTCCTCCTTTCTTGTAAAGGGTCATTTTGCACACAAGGAAAACGTGTACAAAGGTTTCAAACCAGCTCTGGTCGAAGCCATGTGGGAAACGTTACATGACATGTCAAAACATCGCTGCTGCCCCTTTGAGCCAAGTCAGTTTGTGCTGTAATTTCCTTTATGCCTTGAACCCCTTTCATGGCCAGTTTTCCTCAGTGTCCAGCCCCTTCTGCACACTGACTGCGCTTCATATTAGCTGTGACATGCTGCAGGACAAGGCTGCTCTCCGCTCTGCTAGATGCTGCTTTGCCGTTCACCTCTCGGATAACCGGACGTCTATGAGCTGCAAGCACTGCACTTGAAAAGCAGTTTGCAGGGAGATGTCAGTGACAGGACGCAGCTGGCTGTAATTTAATGACTCCAGAGCATTCAGAATAGAAACAATTTCAGAATGCACCAAAATAGCTAGAAATATAAGACCCTTGGCTGACTTAAAGCCTCGCAGGCTCTGTGTGAGGGGGATGAACAGAACAGCCCCATAAGATCCTTTAATTCCAACAAGCAATTGGCAACCACGCTTTAACCTGCTGATACAAAGTCCTCTTGGCTTTGCCTTTTATCCTGACTTTTGAGGTAGATCTAACCGAGACCTGGCTCACATATGCTCTACTCCGGGTTTATTTCCTACAGGGTTTTATTACTGTCAGTTGCTGCTGCTGCTGCTTCAGAGACAAATTCAGATATTAAGCACAGTTGACTTAAGCTTTGAAGCTGAACAAAGCTCCATGCAGATGTTTGACAGGAAACCGGAGCCTTGGATTCCTAACAGTTTTCGTTTCTGATAGCTAAGGAAGTCGGTGAACAAATCTGAACGGTGCGAATGGGATACACAAGGGACAGCAAATCACGGGACGATCCCCTCGGTACCCAGCACTGAAAAATTCACATCTCTTTTTGGATTTGAGTCCTTCCACTCATAAACGCGCTGGATGTGTCAAATCCCATATGGAGAGCTGACAAATGTAACACTTGGAACGCTGGATTTATCTCAGCACTTCCCTTGCTGTTTGCAAACGTTACTGCTTTCCAAAAGAAAGAACAAAAAAAGGGCTAAAATCCCCAACAACTCCCAAACCCCCAAATCCTTTCCTAAGTGGTAATGAATTCTAGCCTTATAGCTATGCATGGTTTGAGTGCCAGGGGTGAAAATGCGCATGGGGGAGGCAAAGCCCTCCAGACGCTTGTGAATGGTCCCCTGCCTTGGGCAATGATGGTCTTTGGCTGCCGAGCCCAGGTAAGCGATGCTGCGGCTCCTGCATGGTGCTCTCAAGGCATATTGCCCCCATACAGGAAAAGGCACTGTGCCTGGATGCTATCTGCAGGGAGCCGAGGTAACAGGGCGGTGAAATAGTGCGTAAAAAGACACATTATGCTAAAGTGGATGGAGCCAAGTGCTGCAATGAGGCAATGGCCCGTAGAAATCATGTCATTTCCCAGTCTGGAGCCATTTGCAGGGCTGTAGGATTGTTTGCTGGAAAGAGTGGGAGCAGGCTGCTGGCAACCCAGCCTAGGCAAAGGCAATTGCTGTTAGCCCCTGCTACGGCTGGAAGCTGTGGTCCTGGGGAGCAGGCCTGGCAGACAGAAAAGAAAGCAAGAGGAAGGCTCAGGGCATTTGACCCGGTCTTAATTCTTCCAGGTGGGATTTTTGTTTCCCTAAAAATTCCTGCAGATGCCGATTTCCCAAGCCGGGATAACGCGAGGCCGGCCGAGCGCTTCCCTCCTTTTTCAGGAGTGGAAAAGAAAATATTCCCTCTTGTTTTCCTCAATGAAACGGAGACAATAGAGCCTTGTTTGACTTTGTTTTGATAGCTCCCATGTTGATGCACCAGCATCTCCACTTGTGCCAGCACAGCTGTGGGAATACACGCAGTCCCTCTCTCCCTCTGCTGATCGGTGTGCTCTTCACAAGCAGAACTCTAAACAATGCAGGCCCTATGTTAACAATGGTATTTGTGTGTGAATTAGGACAAGGGGAGGAAGGAGGAAGAGCAGAATGGCAAAGATTCTTTGCATAGCAATGGCTACATGCTAATTGGAGAACCTCCCCCCCCAATAACACCTCATAAATTCAGAAGAGAAATTATTTGTCAATTTATTTTATTGTAAGTGTAAAAAGAAAACAGATGAAGATGGATGGAGGGGAGAAAAAGAAACAAGAATCGGGATATGAATGCAATCATTCTTTTTTAAGCAGAAAAGTGGATCCACAGCTCTGTGGATCTCCCTCGTCTGTTCTGTTATATACAACCAAATGTGGCTTTACAATAAATCATTATGGCCTAAATTGAACATGATTTGCAGGGAAAATAAAGCCATATATGCTACATTAATCATTTTCACTGCATCCCACTTCCATTTGGTTGGCTACATGTCATGCTCTGCTCCTGAACAGTGTCACTGATGCTGAAAGTAAAAGGTGACACAATGCTTCCAAAGTGGGCTCGGGCTCTCAGATGTGCTCCTGAGACCAAATGGAGCGTCCAAGAGATAACCTCATTGAAACTGGAAGGGAACTGTGATCACGTTACAAATCAAACAGTGCAAATCAAAGCACAGCAGTCTGGCACCCAGAGCAGAGGGTGAGGAATGAGGGCACACTTGCCCCTGCATGGTGCATCGTTAGATAAGTGGAACAAAATGAGTCTTGTACCAAACCATCAGTGGTAGGTGTGTACTTCACCCACTGCCAACCGCAGGTTAGAGTTACTGGAGGCAGAGTGGTACAGAGCGAGCAATGCATCTGGAGGATACAGAGAAGCTGTGGCTGCCCCATCCCTGGCAGTGTTCAAGGGCAGGTTGGACACAGGGGCTTGGAGCAAGCTGCTCCAGTGGAAGGGGTCCCTGCCCGGGGCAGGGGTTGGAACTGGAGGAGCTTTAAGGTCCCTTCAACCCAAACCATTCTCCGTGATTCTGTGAAAGAGAAACAACAGCAGCAAGAGTCACTGCAGACTCTGCTGTTGCATCTTTACTGCTGGTTTATGTGATGAACAAATGTGGTGGGGATCCCTTTCAAAGCTCTTTTGGAGGGCTGTCAGGCAATTTTTAAGCCATGGTATTTTCCAGAATGTGCAGGATAAATGCTTGGGCTAACTTGCCCCCTTTTTACACCCCAGCTCTCACGGCACGTGCAGGCATCACGAAAGACACAGTGAAGATACATAGATTTTGTGATGTTTCTTAGAAACACTTTTGACTGTATCTCCTCTGGAACCTGATCTACCCAAGGTTTGTACCTGGTTGAAGTGCATGGGCAGAAAAGAAGAACTAGTCATGTTTACAGAGGGCACAAGGACATTGCTTTGTATTTCAATGAGGAACAGCAGCACACAGCTCTCTTTTCCTCCAGCTGCAGCCAGCTCTCAAATACGATGTTACTTTCTATGGTGCCATCCCCTACGTCCTTGAACTCCTTTCCTCTTGTGTGCTGTAGAAAGGCTGACAGAAAGAGCATCTCTGAGTGCAAGGTTTATCTGCACAGCTCCATCAGCCACCCTGCTTTCTTCAGGACTTCCTGCGAGCTCTGGAGACGGGGATGGCGACAGCATGAAGATACCCACAGTGTTTTCCAGCCCTATCTCAACACACCATTCCAAAATGCATCCGAGCCCTTCCTGCTCACCCTTCAGATCATTGCCCCTGGTCACTGCGGGGTGAAGCTCTGAACTGCAGACCAGCGGCAAAACAGCAGTTTTACATGGAACGTGCCTGGAGACAGCGATGGATGGATAGGCAAGTGGGCAACATAACCCGTGCTCTGGCTGTGGGCTCTCCACTGGATCCTTGTTCTTCCTTTGGCTCTGCCTCCTGTCACCAAGGGCTCAGAGGAAACATTTCCCACCAAGTAACCTGCATGGGATAGGTATTATTTCGCATGTCATCATAGCTTGTTTTCACCTCTATTGGTGGGCTACTTTTAGCTTCTGGCTGGAATATTCAGTGAAGCTGGTGCTAAGTGCTCGTTTCTCAGCTCAAAATTCACTGAGCAAAACGTAATTAACTAAGGCAAACCAGCGCTGGATGAACCCCTGCTGCGCATTGGATTTATTTGCTCTTAAACAATTTCCCAATCCAAAATAGCATCAACACACTGAGCTCTACCGGCCAGTACAGCCGCTGCACGGGCTTAGAGCAATCACAAGCAGACAATGCAGCATCAGGCACTGATGGCAACCAGGAACTCTTAGAACTGCTGGCTCCCGGCCTTTCTTCCACCCTTGCTCATAAGCAGTCGCAGTGCACAAGCTCTCTGATTGGGTTCATGCACCTGCATTGACAGCATTAGCAGTGCTGGCTGGCAAAGCTGATCTGTCTGGATGCGGGTAATTCACAGCCTCCTAAACACTCAGACTATTAAACACCTCACCTTGGCTTCCACTGAGCACAGCAGGCAGGCAGGCAGCTTCCTCACACTGCTGATTGTGCTGTGCCCCTGGCTTGACTTCCTAAATCTCTGCCTGTGGAAGAGGAATCTCAGGAGCTGTGAGCAGCCGATGTTTGACAGAGGGGGGATGTGGATGCACAGGAATGATGCTCCTGAGAAGGAGGGGTCAGAGTGGACCCACAGAGCAAGTGCTACATCAGCTAAGGCCCACCAGCTCATATAACAAAGGGATGATTTGCCAGGACAGGCACAGGGGAGGACAGAAGTCATAAAATCCTCATTGCAAAAAAGAATGTTCCCCTTTTCTGTGGCTGTGATGGTGTCCAGAGCAGGACCACAGTGAAGTTTACCTGCTAAAACACAAATGCAGCAACGCTGAGGCACTTCTGTCAGAAGAATCCATAAACTGATTCACAGTAATGCAGATCAGGGGCAGTTCAGGCTTCCTGTCCATCAGTGCGCAGCAGGAAGCACAGGGGCAGGACTGCAAGATGCTCAGTCTGGATTCTCAAACATCTCCCTCAGTGGCTGCGTATTTGCTGTGGCAATTAGCGCAGTGCTGAAGCTTTGGCTACCCCAAATTAGGCACAAACATAGGAATGACCTACTTTGCAAAGACATGGAGTCCTTGCGTCTCCCAGTAGGTCTCTGTGAACTCGTTCCTTTTTGGAAACAAAAACCCCCACGCCTCTTTACAATCTCATGTGAAAATACATAGCTGCAGCTGTTAAACTAGGGCATGACTGTTTTGTCCCTGGTGAAGTCCACAAAACCAGGCTTCCATCTTCACTTTGACAAACCCTCTGCATTTCAGTTACTGCATGCATACAACGGGGACTACTGCAAGTAACCCATCCCCACTGCCGTTTGGCTCGGCGCATGCAATGCAACGTGGAAAACACCAGCCGTTACAGTTAGCAACAGATGAAGAATTGTACCGTAGTGATGGGAGGCTTGCTGTCCTCTCCTATCAGCTGGAAACACGAGCTTTACCAGCAAACCCCAGTTGCTTTTCAACATCTAAGTTTCACAGCACATCTGTTGTGTCGCGGCTAACGAAACGCCACGGATCTGGTTGCTTTTCCTGAGCAATGTGTTCATGTCTGGGTCACTGCTGTGGGTACATCTGTCACGTATAAAATAACTCAGGGCTAAATTAAGGAAGATTTCCCAGGCTATTGCTACACATTCTGACGCTGGTCAGAAAGACGTGTGTCAGAATGTTAACACCTGGTTTCCCCAGTTCTGCATACTATGGGACTTACATTCAGGAGGAAAAGAGAGAGGGAGCAAGAAGAGTTCTACAGCTCGATCTATGGTATCCCAAGCATGGGACAATAACGCTTGGTACGTTAGTGACAGGGAAATACTTCCCCCTGGCTTTATTGTTATGCATTTTTTTCCAGGAGAAACCCCTAGAGGGAACACTTTGTTAAGCCATATCGTTTATTACAGCACCTGAAGAGTGCTCCTGTATTAGTGCATGGGCAGCATCTTGCTGGAGAGTGAAGAGTTCCAGAGGAAAACTGCTGGAGGCTGAAGCAGTGATATGGTCAGACAGCAACAGGAAGAAAGGCAATTATTAGACTTGGCAAATAACTCCCTCACCTCTATTTTGAGCCATAAGTCTCTGTTGGTGCCTTTCCACTGGCTGAGGTTAAGCATCTGGAAAGGAGACAGAGGTCCTTAAGGCAGCCCATCATCCAGCTCCAAGGAGTTTTAAGTAGATGCAGTCCCGTCTGCGCCCCCTCTGCTGTGCATCTTCCCCTGTTACTGCCTAGTTACGAGAGCAGAGATTTATGCACCATTGATTTTTCCTTACAGCTGACAAGGCCAAAGAAGATGGTGATGAGGAAATGGAATGTCAAATGTTACCTGGACTGCACCTTTAAGGAATCGCTCCACTAAAAGCACCAAATTAACTCCTGCAAAAATCATAACTCAAGGCCCCTCTGGCATGTGCAGCATTCTGTATCACAGTGTGCAATGCTAACTTTTATGTCTTATTATATACATGCACTGTGACTGGAATACAGCTGCTGAGGGAACCATAACCTTGAATTATCCTGGCTTCTTTCAGCGTGCCAAGCCACAGGATTGCTAGTGCACGGGCTTTCGTTTTTCCTGAAAAGGAATATGCCCTGCTGCCTTGTGTTGGCCAAGCCTTATACTTGTGCTAGAGTCATCTTGTGCGGCAGCAAAAGAAGACAGCAAATTCAGTTTCAATATTTACTACATAATAGACCTGCACTTCAAATTTAGACGTGTGATGGTTGGTTTACATGCTTGGTTTTAAAATACTGGCATCCTCGATATGTTTTGGCTGGCAAATAAAGCAGGAGAATAGATCCTCACTGTCAAATGTGCCAAACCTCTCATAATGCAGGCTGAAAGACAGAAATCAGTTCAATTCTCTGCTCACTTGGAAAATAGCTAGTAATAATTACAGTAATAACTGTTATTAAATAAAAGACTATGTGTTCTCCTGCTGTTTAAACTACCTTGCTAACTGCAATTGCTTCAGAGGGTAAGTTCTGCCTCCAGGCCAAGGGGAGCTGATAGGTCCCTCTGAGCAGGCAGCACTGTCCGTATGGGTAGCACTTGGCCACGCATCTCCTCTGGTCCCCATAGGATACTCCTGCAGCTCTGAGACAGGTCTCTCAAGAAATACCATAAGGTTATCTTACTGATGGAAGAATCAATATTTGAAATCCCCCTTCAAATCCAAGTAAATGTACCAAAAAATTGATGAGGATTTGAACAACTGAACCTTTACAGGAATAAAGACAAATTATGTTTTAACAAGCTGGTATGACTTATTAAAGTTCTTCTGCACTTCCAAACTTTGTAACAGTGTAATTAAGTGTAGCTATTTCATAACCTAATTATGAAATAAGAATAACAGTGTAGTGCTAATAGCTTCTTTACCCTGAACTTAATGTGGTGGCTTTAATCATGACACCCCATCCCTGGCAGTGTTCAAGGCCAGGTTGGACACAGGGGCTTGGAGCAAGCTGCTCTAGGGGAAGGTGTCCCTGCCCGTGGCAGGGGTTGGAGCTGGAGGAGCTTTAAGGTCCCTTCCAACACAAACCAGTCTGGGTTGCTGTGATAATATGTTTTACTGAACAACAGAAAACCTATTATCAGGCTAAAATCTTTGTTTCCTTCATTCTTCTCACAATTCAGATACTTCTGGTCTTGATCCAAAGCCTTGCAACACAATTCAACCTGAACCTTGGGAAAGAAACCATATATAATTCTGCTTCCAAACTCTGCAGATGCACCTAATCTTTGCTGACAGTCGAGCCAAAAATCTCTATCTGAAGATCTGTGAATGCTGGAAAGTATTGCCTCTAATACTCAGATGCTGGGCCCATCTCTAGTACTAAAAATAGGAGGTCTGGGTGGCTTGACGTAAAGTGTCAGACTGTGTAAAGCACATGAGGTTGTTTGGGATGATTCATTCTCCCAGTCCTCTCACTTCCCCAGGCCTGGCTTTATGAAACCTTCATTAAAGTCAAACTCATACCATTTTTCTTAATGTCAAATGGCATTTTCCCTTCACCTGCAATATTTCCAATCACCTCGAGCCTGGTGTGGTCCCGTAATCCTCAGGATGTCCTTTGTGTGTTGGTGCAGTTCTCTTCCGGAATTCACTCCTCCCAACGCCCAGTTTTCCATAACTATTGAAAAACTTCAATCAGTGCAGGACAAAAAGCTCTCCTTTTGCAGGGATTATTAGTTCTGGGTTGGTTTGCTTAAGCAGGGCAGGAAGCAAGGAGCAGCCCTGAGCACTGCTCTCTGTCTGCCTCTTTCTCTCTGTCCCAGAGCTGGTTTCCAGTCAGAAGCACGTCTTTGCAAGGACACGCTGTCTGAAGAGAATAAAAAGAGAAAGAAAGTAGGATGTGCATGGTCAAAGCCCTAATTGCATGAAGCCAGGAGTCCAGTGTCCCCATCCCCACTCCTGCTGAAGGGCATCCGGCTGGGACAGGGACACTCTTTAGGGGATAGGATGGGACAGGGCACTTATTTGGATGAAACATGAAGACCCCAGTGTTAGCAGGGAGATGATTTTAATGGATTAAAAATAAGATGTGAGGCCACAACCTGGTTGGCTGCAGAGGAAAGACAAACCTGTACCTTACCCTCAACAGGTATCATGTGCTGACCCTGTGAATTATGGAATCATAGAACAGCTAGGGTTGGAAAGGACCTTAAGATCATCCAGTTCCAACCCCCCTGCCATGGGCAGGGACACCTCACACTAAACCATGGCACCCAAGGCCTCGTCCAACCTGGCCTTGAACCCTGCCAGGGATGGAGCTTTCACAACCTCCCTGGGCAACCCATTCCAGTGCCTCACCACCCTCACAGGAAAGAATTTCCTCCTTACATCCAATCTAAACTTCCCCTGTTTCAGTTTTACCCCTTGTCCTGTCACTACAGTCCCTAATGAAGAGTCCCTCCCCAGCATCCTTGTGACCCCCTTAGGTACTGGAAGCTGCTCTGAGGTCTCCACGCAGCCTTCTCTTCTCCAGGCTGAACAGCCCCAACTTCCTCAGCCTGTCTCCATACAGGAGGTGCTCCAGTCCCTGATCATCCTCGTGGCCTCCTCTGGACTTGCTCCAACAGTTCCATGTCCTTTTTATGTTGAGGACACCAGAACTGCACACAATGCTCCAGGTGAGGTCTCACAAGAGCAGAGCAGAGGGGCAGGATCACCTCCTTCGACCTGCTGGTCGCTGTGAATCACATGCTGACCCTGCACACAGTGTAAGCACTGTGGGAACACACAGGCACCCTCTGGGCTTGGGGTATAAAACGGGTGCAGGGAGCAGGGAAGAAAGTGGAACCGGTTTAACCAACCTGGCAAACCTGAAGGTCTCTCCTTCTGAGCAGCCCAGTTAGGAGCTGGATTCTTTGTCCCTGCTGGGAAGGTGACTGTGGATCTCATCCTCCTGTTACCTATGCTGCTCTGAGTCAGGACTGCTGACACTGGGGTGAGTGAGGTGTATGCAACAAATCCTATGGGAAGTTCATATTTTCTTCTCTTTTCTTGTTTAAAATAAGTGAAATAAGCTGTCAGCATTCAATAAATAATAATAATGATGGATACCTCTATTTAAAGCAATTTTGGTCAAGTCATTACATTATCCTTGCTCTCTACTTTAGACATCTCATTTTGCGTGCAAAAGTCACTTGGGCTGGATGAGGGTCACCCACTGGAGACAGCTTCAAAGCTTTT
The DNA here is from genome assembly GCF_033815535.1 of Pezoporus flaviventris. NCBI lineage: Eukaryota > Metazoa > Chordata > Aves > Psittaciformes > Psittacidae > Pezoporus > Pezoporus flaviventris. Next base: position 374,954 of record NW_026892585.1, read on the forward strand.
GAGAACATGAGGAAGGTTTTTACCACCTGAAGTCTCACGAGATGCTTATAAAATGCATAGAAAGAAGCCTAAATGAAAGCTGCCCCAGGTTCTGTTAGTGTAGAGCATCTCACACATTAGGTCCTGCTCTGTTGAGACCCCATGCTCCATAGCAGTGAATAAATAGGAAGATTAAAGTCTCATGGTTTGCCATCAGAGCCCAGGAAATTCAGTCTTTTCTTCCCCCTTTTATAACCACTGGAGAAATGCTTAAGATTTAACTGTAGAGAAAACCTGTTTATACAGATGCCTGTGCATCTGCAGAGCTCCTTCCTCTGAAAAGAAAGATAATGGCTTAGAGCAGAAGAATGAACGCCTGAATATCAGGCAATTTCCATAGCTTTTTTTAGCTGTATTGCCAACTGGCTTTGAAGATTTAGCCCCTATCCCTACCCATTTCTTTGCAAATAACTTCTGAGAGGGCCAGAGACAAATGTCACTTCATTACAGTAATTGCAGCTGTAGCCAGCCCAGCAGTTCTGTGATGTTTATCTGTCAGCGCCATCCGTTTAGTCCCTGACACCGTGGCCGGCTGGAAAACTACCGCAGCTAAACAGCACACTCTATGCAGATCGTTTGGATGCCTTCAGATACCTTGCTGCAATGCAGAGGCAGTCTCTGTGCGCTCAAGAGAACACTTGCCACGGAGTCCCAGGCAAAAACCATTCCCAGGGACAAACAGTTTCTCGTGTTGGCCTATGGAGGGAAAGGGATTCTTTTTCTCCTTTGCTGTATTGGGGATTCATCTACACCTGGCTGGAAGCCTGACTTGCGAGGCACAACCAGGAGACTGCCCCAGCAGAGGTGATCAATGCTATAAGCCATGTACCATGATATAACAGGCCTGAGCCCACACCTCTGCGTTAGCAGCAGTTTTGCCTCTGACTCCTGAGAGAAAATGGGCCAATTTCCTCACTGTGTATGAGCCCAGGGAGAGCGCTGAGGTTGAAGTCCTGCACAGCAAGAGACAAAGTCTGCAACGAACCGAATGCCGCATCCATGGCAACTCACAGCTCGGCTCGTCATTTTTCAACATAAAGACACATTTCAGGGCCACCGAAACAGAAGCCATTTACAAAAGTGACCCAAGTGAAAGCATTTGCTGTGTTTTTCGTGGCCTTGGTCTTCTGTTTGAACCTCAGCGGCTGGCTGGGATGCTCGGGGAGCGAGGATAGCCCCTGGCAAGCCTTTTGCCATCTCTGGTTGATGGGTGAAGTGACCTATTGCCTGTGGTTTTGTTACAGCACGGTTTGGTACCTGGTCCATGCAGGGTAGAGATCAGAAAGGACTCACCGAGATGTCCCTACGCTGCTCTGCCTTCAGAGGGAAAAGCATCTGCCTGGAGCACAGCGCCAGAGCCACAGCTCCCTCAGGAAGGTGCTGATCGCTCACTTTGGATAGGTTTTATCTCCCCTCCTCTTCCCTAGGGATGGATATCCCACTGGCAGGGTGCAGTTGCACTGGGCGCTCCTCAAACACACAGGGATTTGGGTCTGAATGTTATAGATGAGAAACTGTGGCTGATAGTAAATGGTTTGCCCACGGCACTGGGCAGAGCTAAGAAAGACATTTGACATATCCCAAGTGCGAAGCCAAAGCCCTAACTTATAGACCAGCTTCCTTCCAAATAACCCCTTCTAATAGCACAGCACAGCATTTCCCATACCAGGGAGATAAAATGCTCCTGCCTGTTATGTTGGACATCAGCTTCAGTCGCATTGTTCCCTACTGGGTGCAGAGATGCTCCACAGATATTAGGCAGTCATGTCAATGTTTTCCCAGCAGAGCTTTCCCTGCTCTGCTGGTGAAAGGCTGCAGAACTGCTCTCATCCCTGCAAACAGAAAGCGGTCCCCATAGTTTTCCTACTGAGCAGTTACTTTGTCTTTTCTTTCCAAACCGGGGTGGTTTATTTACCTCCCAAATCCGCACTGTAGGATCGTATCACCAGCCAAACTCAAATGAAAACACCAAGCCTGTGCCACATGTTGAGGCAGTTGTTATGGACCCGTGCTGCATCTGGATAAGTCACCCGAAGTCAAACCTCCCTTTATCAAGAAAACCCTGTTAAGGACATTGGTGGATCTGTTTCTCCCCTCACTGTTGATTTTTGCTGGGCTGTGTTGGTTAACACCAGAACTGAAACACCACAGCAGCAATTCCTTTAAAGCAAACCCAGTGATCTAAATCCCATCCCGTATTTTGCACGCCGCACTGTGATAAAGGCTATAATGGGCTATGCAAAGCCCTTTCTTCCCCTTTAGGCAGGGATTATACATGGAAGGAGAGCTGAAGATATTCAGTTTCTGCTGGGGATGTGGTTAAGCGGGATGAGCCTGTCTCCTTGCAACTGAATTGTTTTCCATAGAAACACAGTAATCTGTGAGTAGCCCTGCTCTGATATTCCCCTGTGGGCATTAATTCCGACGTTTCTGCATACACAGCCATGAGCAATGCCCACTAGACCAGCATCAGAAAACTACCTTGGTGCTGTGATGCCTCCTGGCTTGGACGCAAACCCTGGTGGAAGCTCTGCATGGGTCAAGGGAGGAGGTAGGGTTAACCAAACCCACTGCTCTGGTGAGGTCTTTGTAGAAAGGACAAGTCCAGGGAAGAGGTTAAATGTGCTGCATGGTGCTGGCGACGTTTCCTTCGCTACAACCGCAGCTGAAATCCGGGTATCTGGACATTCATTAAGTTCTGATTTGCTGTAGCTCCAGAAGTTTTCCACAGTCAGAAAACCAGCACTGAAGCCAGACTGCCTGGAGGCAAGGATGGCAGAAGCAGTCTCTTCTCTCACTAAAGTTAATATATATGCTAAGACAGAGATCTGCCCACTAGGGATGCGCACCTGAAGACCAACAGAATTAATGGGGTCTTAGGAAAAATATTGCTCTTCAGAGTGCTTTTCAAGTTATTTAGCTTGAAAAGGGTCTTATCATGGAGTTTCAAGTGAAGAACCATCTAGTAAAAAACAACCAAACCACAGTGCAAACCAAGGCTGCTCAAAGCCATTTTTGTTGGCAGATAACAGCTTCACTTTATCACCACAATTACAGGTGGAAAATGGAAGAGTGAATTGACATGAAAATGGTCCTTGGTGAGAGGGAAGAGGCAGTAAAGTGACACAAAGAGCATCCTTAGGACCAATTCCATTCCCTATAAATCATCATTTAGGAGAATGTATGCACATTAAGGTGAATAATTTTTCTGACAAGGCAAAGCCTGGAGTTGCCAGACCAGCCTAAATGATATTCAGCATCACACAGCTACACTAAGAGAGAAGGCAAATAAACAGCGCCTGCACATAAATTCAGTGTAAGGAAATCTAAGGTAATGAGGCTAGGCAGAGTTAGGAAGGGAGATGCAAGAGAAGGGAAAAAGAAATTTGCTCTCTCTGGCCATATGCTTAGGGCACTGAGCAGGGAGACAAGCAGATGGTGTGGCTCAGACTGTAAAGTATAGTTCTCTGAGTTTTAACCCATTACATTAATGCACACTGGCTGTATAATGCATTTTAGAAGACATTAAGCAATTTTCCCCTGAAAATGACAAAAATTATTTAACCCTAGTATTTCTGAACCTGGGCATCTCTTGCTCGAGGTTGGCCGTCCATGGGGGTAAGTTATAAACCTCATCCCGGGGCCAGATCTTTGCTTAACAAATTATCAAGGCTTCTTTAAGAAGATTAAGCTGTTCCTCTTTCTGATCTCTGGAACTAAAAGAAACCGAAGCCCCCAAAACACTCAGAGAGGGAATTGTCTGTTCTGGTACTTCCTCAGAAAGCCCTTTGATATGGAAATCATTGGTGTTAACTCCTGCAGCCTCAAGACTCTCCCCAGTAATTCAGATGCAACTGCCTGGACCTGTAGCCCACTGAAACCGAGGACCACCATTCCTCCTGTTCCTCTTTGGACCCCTCCTTTCCATCTTCTCTCTGGCAATAGCTGAGTATCTGTGCCTGCAGACACAAGGACTGCATTTGTACAAGACCTGATAAATCAGTGCTGCTCATTCTCCCATCAGTGCAGGTACCATCACAGACGATGTACACGAGTCTCTAAGCTGGGAGCCATCAGCGTATCTGCTCACACACCAGAATAGATGGAAATGCTGCATTACCACCGGATTACCTGTCAGCAGGCTCATTTGCTGACTAATGTGCTGTCCTGAGGGCCACCTCGATTTGTTTGTCACCACTGATGCTCCAAGATCTAGCTATAGGAACTGCAGCAAAGCTACGGCTGCTGACACACGCACCCCCGGCAGCGTGTGAGCACCAGCCACACACAGCCTGGCCTCTGCAGCACCTCCCAGCAGCAATGCAACTGCTGCAGGCCCTGCCCTGGCCTTTCTCTCCCTTTTCCATGGCTCTGAGGATTCATCTTCCCTGCCAGGGGCTGGTTTGTACGCTCCTGTCGGGCACTCCATCCCTTGTGACTGCGGTCCTTACATAAAGCCATGGTCAGCCCCTACTGTCTCCTCCCAAACCACTTTGGTTTGGGCTCTCACCTCTCCCTCTTTTTCCTATTCTCCTCCTTCTTCTTCATGGGGTTTGCTGCAGCTGTGCAGTAGCATTGCTCTGTGTGTGTGAGAGGCCATTTGCAGGACTTCTGTCATCAGGCAGCAAGGCGCTGGGCTGACATTTTCCTCCACTGAGCTGGCTGGTCCTGAGTCAGGCAAGAGGCATTTTTAGGACAAAGCTTCAGCTCCCATCGGTTATCACTGCTCTGCTGATAATGGGGTCATTGCCACTTCATTAACGGAAGATCCTATTTAGATCTAATTACAGATTTTCCACACCCATGCCTGTGCTGATAGGGGCAGGGCATTCAGGGATTTGGGGAGTAGATCAGAACGTGGATGCTAAAGCAACTTTTGCACCTCAGACCCACCTCCAACAGCACACAGCCAAACGTATTTAAGCATACTCCCTGTTCCTGAGGTACATGGGCTTTACTTTGTGCCCCTGCAGAGCAGTTCTCACAGGAAGGACAGACATTATCACATGCTTTTAGCATCCATGATTGCTTTATTTTAAAGTATGGGGTCTTTCCAGAAGCCATACAGTATCCCTACAGAAATCCTTGTGGAGTCTTAGCATTAATGTGGCCATAAGTAAGATCTGTTGTACTGGTGGAAGATTCTGTTCAGTATCCAATTTACCCAGGTAGGATCAGGTACATGTTTCACAAACAAGGCCAGTGTTATGCACAAGCGGCCAGTGTGCAGTAGGAACTTGCCCAACAGCCACAAAGAGATCCTGCAACAAGAGAGACAGGGCAATGCACAGAGAAAAGCACAGACACTGTAAGACTGCTTTATGAATACTAAAAACCAATAGGGCATCTCATCTTGAATGTGACTGCACCGGTCAAAGCAGAATCCTTCATTCCTTGCTGGCAATATTACCACTGAGTCTGTCCCCTGCAAGTGTTTGACTCTTAACAGTGGCTCTTGCCCCCAGGGGTTTTGTGGTGTGACCACATGAGGGTGGCACAGAGCAGAGAAGAATAAATGTTAGTGTCATTTTAGAGGTGGGCAACCCCGAAGCCTGAGGGAAGAAATCTGGCTGAGGTGATGTAGGGAGTGTGCAGGGTTCATTGTGAGCCCAGCCATGCTCCAGGTCAGTACCACTTCTCAGACAAGCCCTGCAGTGCTTGTACCTGCTCCTTGTGGAAGACTGCTCCCACACATGAACGCACTGTGTTAGCAGGAGCAGGTTCCTGACTTTGAAATGCACAGATTTAAATGGAAATGAAGCTCCACAAATGAAACAAGCCATAAGCACCTGCTAGTTGTTCTTGGCTGTGAAACAGCAAAAATGCTTCTCTGTCCTCAGGAGAGGAAATCACAATTGATCTGTTTTCTGAACGACTGTTTGCAAGATCCATCTCAAGGCTCCCTACCATGCAGCAGCAAACAGGAGGTTGCTTTCTTTATATGAGTCACTAAAAGACCATCACAGGAAGGCAAATGTATCTCGTGAGAAACTCCTGCTGGCGCTGGAGTGGTGGGAGGGGACAAAGCAAATGAGCAATGGTTGGTTACTAACACCAACAGCCTTCATGAAATAGTCTGTGAACAGCTTCAGCAGCACTTGCACCCTGACCACAAAGCGACTAACTGAAGGATTCATCCATAGACTCATAGAATGGTTTGGGTTGGAAGCGACCTTAAACTTACCCACTTCCAACCTCCTGCCATGCACAGGGACACCTTCCACTAGAGCAGGTTGCTCCAGGCCCCATCCAAGCACGCTGATGTATAACACTTTGCTATTACTTCCTGAAATCCTTCCATCCTTCTGAGAAGGTCAGCAGATAAAACAAGGACAGCCAAACACAAACATCAAGTGTCTGTCCATAAACACCTCCTTTTCTTCAAACTACCTGAGACTGAGACTGAGAAAATAGAGGGATGGCATCACTTTCCCTGGCACTCAGTGAATCCGCGCTCCTTTGGTCCCGGCAGATGGAAGCCCACCAGCAACCCCTCAGCACCCATCTGGTGAGCATGGCAGAGAGATGGTTTAATGGAGGGCTGACAACAGAGCACCCAGGAGGAGAGAACCGTGTGCTCAAACCTTAGACCTTCCTCCCTTGCCCCATAAGGATGGAAGAAGGAGACATTTGCCAGATTGCACACAAATGGTGTGTTTTCAGAGGTGGCAGGGGAGTGATTGGCAATGGAACACATCCCAGGAGCCAGAACTGACTTTGCACCCTGATTTCCTCAGTCTGCTGCTCCACTAAGTTAGTTAACACACACATAGCTCTACGCTTGCATCTCATTCCTCTTCCCTGCTTGCGCTGTTTTTCCCATGATATTCCATCATTAGTCAGAATAATCTTGACTCCATGGTGCTCCAGATGTAACACATCGAATGTGCACGCTATGCGAATATTGCACCTACCCAAAATAGAGACTGATTCTTCTTAGGTAACTGGTCGTTGACTTCTGGATCTAGAAAGGGAAAGAAGAGATGTAAATCACTTTGAAATGTCTTCTCACTTCTAGGACAGGAAACACGGAGGAGTTAAAAAGAGCTCACAAACTGCCCAAACAGCGGTGAGCCTGAGGCACAGAAGGTGAGTGAGATAAGGAACTGAAGACCTCCGAGATGGGTCACATCTGACTGATTAAACAAGGACATTTCCAGCTTGGAACAAAGGGAGCTGGAGGAGGTCCTGAAAGCGCAGGGGTAAGGGGAGCAGGGCAGTTCTCTGTTACCAGTTTCACCATGGCTACCTTCAGAGTGAGAGAGCATGGGCAGTTTTCGACCTTCTTCCCTTGTGGGCTGTGGAGCAAAAAGAAACATCACCAGAGGCTGCGGATGACTCGGCCCATTGCAAGCATTAATGAAGACAATAAAGCTACAGGACGAGGAGTAGCTGCAACCTAACAGATGCCTGGGTTGTAGAGAAGAATTTCTTGCTGCTTTTCATTACAAAGGTGGTTGCATTAAGAAGTATTGCACAGCAGCACTGTAAAGGGTAAAGACTAGATTGATGGCAAAGTCAAGCAGCTCCTTTGAGGACTTTGTAAGAAATATTTCATTTCTCCACCCCTCCCAATTCTCCCCATCTTAAATTTCACATTTCTAGATCGAGCATGTTTTAGTTTCTTCGTTCTAAAGGTACATGTTGCTGTATTTCATTTTGGACCTCAATTTCTTTTGCTTTGACTAGGTCTGAGCAACGACCTTGAGCATGGTGTCTGGAGACAGCCAGCTTCCAAAAAGCATACCAACAGCACAGAGCTAATGCTGTTTTATTGCAGGAAAACATTAGCATTGCTGGGTTTCTCCCATCAAGCATGCTACCATGCTAGCAAGGTGGGAAAAAGGGGCTGGTATTGTCTTCTGCCATCTCCTTCAACTTTGATTGATGGAGACAGTATGGTAATTAAGGTAGAGGATCTGTTGTGCCCCTCAAGCACGGGGATAGCCCTATTACTGCAAACAGCAGATTTTCCCCAAAAGCCTTATTATTTTAAGCTTGATGTTGTGTTTCAGCCTCAGTTGTTAGAGTTCGTGCAGTGCATACATAATGCCATTACATGGCTCTTCTCTCCAGGACCCAGAGAGCACAAAACTGAAACTCAAATCACTTCACAGAACTGAAAGAGGAGTTTTGAAGTGGGGCTAATACTCACTGCCAGCATTTCATATTTTGTGCTTAGTTTGGGAGTGGTTGCTGGAAGGAATATTTAACCCCTCCTGTTTACTGAAGTTAGAGGAGTTCTGCATTGCAGAGCAGGTGGGAAGAGGAAGAACGCGAGAGAGAAGCCTGGTGCACAGACCCACGTGGGCTTGGCTCTGTACTTAAATGCAGTGTTTTGAAATACAGAGATTCTGTGTGACCTCCTTACTTAAAGGAAACTGCAGCCCAGTAGTGAAGTGAGGTGAGGGCATGATTTTAATGGCACTTGAATTCAGGCCAAGAAATAACCATGAATTCAGGCTCAGAAAATAACCATGTGGCTTCAGGCTTTGCTGCTGCTGCTTTTGCTTGTTACTCTGCAAAGCAATAATATGAACCTGGTGCGGGTTATTAAGAAAGAGAGTTGACATTAATATCCGGGGTATGCCCACAACTTTGGTCTTCATAGGATAAGATAAGCCAGTGCTGGCATCTGCTAAGGGAGAGATGAGACTTCCCAAATCTAAGCTTCGTGTGCGTGTCTATGCTTGGGTGATTATGTGACAGAAAAAGAAGCTGTCTGACATGAATATGAGGTGCTTGTTTGATGCTGCATAAGCTGTATTAACTTATATCCATAGCCCATGTTTCAGGTACGGCTGATGTGGAACCATTCCACACGCTACAAAAGCAGAAACCCAGAAAAGAGAGCATCGCTAATACTTACGGCCCAATTAGTTCGAGGTGCTTGAGCTGTTCTTCTAAGTGGCTTATTTTTATCTGCATGTCCTTAAAAGGTCAAAAAGAAAAGCAAACAATCTTAATGTTGGTCCCTCGCTCTGGTGTGCAAGTCAGAGCGCATTAGCACGAGCCCAGCACCGTATTCTGCTCTCCCAAATTGGCTGTGATAGAAATCTACAGGAATTTTCCCTCCTGGTATTGGTTTTGTATTGCAGTAACTCTCTGGATGATTTATGTTCCCAGTGATACAAGGGCATTCATTATAAAGCTGTACTCACTGATTTGCAGACTACTGTCTGCAAAGCTTCTAACTCAAACCTGTGTGGTGTTGCATTGTTTCTGTGTCCCTGACACTACCGCAGACCTGCTTCCCACACCTTTACCCATATTATGTTCCATTCTATCGCTTCACTGTTTGACACCCTTCTAATTACCTTTTTAAAGCTTATTATAGAATGGTGCTGGTCTAAATGAAGAAAGAGCACGTACTGTGATATGCAAAAGGATGTCATACCTCTAGGATTTTGTCTTGCTGCATGACTAATCTTTTTTCTTCTGATATCTTATTTTTTTCCTAAAAACCAACAAAATAACATATAACTTGTTAGGGGAAAACTATTACTGTGTATTGGTTAAACTTTCAATGTAAAAAGACTGATAAAAAGCTACAAAGCAGCACTTTCTATCCATCAAACATTGGTTAGAAGTGAGGATTATGTGATCACACTGTGTGTTTGACAGCCTTTCTAGTCCCAGTGCAGTCACAGTGTTGAACAACATGATGTATGTCAGCCAAGTGTCCTGGCTCTTCTGTCACTGCAAATGTTCAGTAGCTTGTGGGATGCAGAACACCCTGGGCAGGAAAGCATCCTCAGTGTGGGAAAGGCCTGGGGGCGAGAGAACAGGAGCTGAGGTGAGCCCCCGGGGTGCCCTGGCAGTGATGGAGACCAGCAGCATCTCAACCCTATGGGCAGGAGTATGGTCTGTAGGTGGAGGGAAGGGACTGCACCCCACTATTCAGCACTCCATAGACCACGTGTGGACACCACATCTCCAAAATGAACTGCATCCCTGCTGGATGCAGCCCTGAGCAACCTGCTCTAAGCTTTGAATGGGAGCTGGGACCAGAGGCACCCCGCCATGGTCCCTTCCCACCTGAATTATTCTATGATCCCATGACTCCACTGACTCACAAAGCAAGTTGGCTTGACTTGTGGAGACCTCTCCTAAATAAAAGTGTTGGTTTTCTCTACCCTAGCATGAAACCACAGGCCACCATTCAAACGCACCACTTCAGGACTTCGCTGGAGACTTTGTTATGACAAGTGCTTGCATTTGATTGTTTTGCTGGGAACAAAATAATCTCCTCTGTTTATACTGAACAAAAAGAAACTATAAGTCATTTCAGGGGAGGAGGCAGGAAAGGGAATATTTAAGTCAAAATTGCCTGGTGTTTAGCACTGTGCTTTTCTAGAGTGTTAGGATGGTTGATGGAATATGGAATATTGTGTTTCCAAAAGGCTAGTTTAAATCCCAGCTCTGTGTTGAGAAACCCATGGCACTGGAGGGACATTAAATCAAGGCATCAGCTACCACCCATGCTTCTGTTTGCTCCTGTGGTAAAACAGAAGCAAGCCTGTTGCTATGGGGTCATCATTATGCCCATCAATGTAGAGCTGAAAACTGGTCAGTAACCAGCTGGTACTTGTGAAAGAAAGGTGAACCAAGTACCTCTCTTCCTGGGTAACTGTGTGCTCTGGGAGCTAATAACCTGAGATCCACTTTGGGCAGCATCAGACTCAGTAACACACAAGCTTTGGGTAGCTCTGACCTGTCTGAAAGCCTGCTCTCAGGCGCCCTTGCACTCATACAGCAACGGCAGGGGAGTTTTGTCATGCAGTGACAGCCGGCAGAACCTTTGGTGAGCCTGTGTCTGGGCACAGCTGCAGTCATGCAGCTGCCCTGATGCTGTCTTCATTGCTGCAGGACAAGTCCAAGCTTACAATCTATTTTTAATAACCTTATGGTCGACTCTCACACTCTCCCTTCACATTTCATGCCCATTTCTTTCTTCACAAGAGCATTTCAATACCTTTATAAGGTCTGTCTCCTTTTCTTCCAGCCACGTCTTCAGCTCCTGCCAAGATGTCTGTCACAAGAAAAGGGTTTGCAATGGCTGAGAGTGGGCAGGATACGGCACAGGGAGAATCACAGAATCCCAGACTGGTTTGGGTTGAAGGGACCTTAAAGCACCTCCAGCTCCAACCCCTGCCACGGGCAGGGACCCCTTCCACTGGAGCAGCTTGCTCCAAGCCCCTGTGTCCAACCTGCCCTTGAACACGGGGTTAGAAGATGGGAGACCAAACACAGGTCACATGCCATAAGCTTTGCATGTCTCCATACCTACCAATAGGTTAACTATGCCATTTGATTTCATTCCTATCAGAAAACAAAGAATCAAATCCTCACCGCACCGGTTATTTGCAGCTGCTTTACAAGCAAGAAGGTGAAGTGCCTGTGTGTGTGTGCTCAGTCTACAACCCACTCTTACTGCAGTTATATGTAGAAACTGGTGTAAGAGCCAGCTGACCAGAAAGCAGAAAGTCCTCTTGCCTTTTTTTACCAATAGCAGTAACTCAGTCCTTAAGTGATCTTGCGCTTGGGGTTAAACTGCAAAGCCTTTGGATGAGGAACTGGATTTGTCCTTATGCATGTAAGATACCTGGTGTGTACCAATCACTCCCCCTGCTTAAGGGCCCTGCACACCACAGGTTAGTGCTGGCTTTATTGCCAACCAGTGTGTCTTCACTTCCATCCTTTCCCAGAGAAGATGCTTTTGCTCCAGTCAACCAGGCCTTGGGAAGCAGGGGTCTGTGGGCACTTCTGTAAATCAAGTCAAAACATGTAAAGGGTCTGTACTACACATTCTGTCAAATCATTATCAGCAGGATATGTTACAGTTCAACTACTTGCCTTCAAATGACTGATGTCCTCTAAGTGCAAGACCTGCTGACGCTGAATGAGTTTGTATTCATGGAATGTGGAAATATGAACATTAAAGCCAAATATATATCATAAAAACTGAAAAATAGAGATGTGTTATTGAAGCAACAATGCAGTAGAGAGTGGGGGCTTTTGTCTCCATTCTCTTTATACAAGGGCTCTTGATGCTTCAGACCTGTGTGCTTCTATTCAAGACAACAGAAAGCTCCCCTGTGAGGCCCAGTTATAAAAGAGCCTTGCACAGAAATGAAAAGGTTTCTAAAGATGTGTCTTTGCAGGAACAGCAGGACCAAGGACATGACCTCATCTTCAAAACATGCCTGAAACATTCAGGTAACAATAGGTGCCACTTAAGAGCACTGGAAAAACGAAGGCTGATCTCAAGGTAAGTCCTCAAGTACCTTAAAATGTATTTTGGCCTCGTTTGCTGTTGTATTTAACTGTCAGGACGTTCACAGGATTTGGAAAGTACATAAATAAAACCTGTTTTCTCCCTCGTTTGCAATTAGCTACAGCAGAGCATCACCTGGCCTCACAAGTTTTCTTTTACCATGATGCTGTTGGTAAATATTCCAGTGTGAGACTACATGTGTACTCCCTCCCCATGTCTGCCCAAAGCACATCAAAGAGAGGGGGAAAGCTCTTTTGAATCACCCAGAAAGATTCTTCCATCTACATGGAATACAAGTGACGTGCTCATGGTCTCACCATAGGCAGGCACTATGAGATGGGTGTGGGTCCTTGACCCGTTAGCAGCCCCTGTCCTACCTCCTTTGTCTGCCACTCTGGTTCTTTCTGGAGGGCTGCAGAAGTGAAGCCTGCAGCATCCTGTTGCAGCTCAGTCCCTGGAGGGGCGGGCGTTGTCTGAAAGCTGCAGAATTAGGATGTCAGTGAAGGATCACAGCCTGGGCCACCCTTGTGGTGACATGAGAATAAGCAAGGCAGGAGCAAGAGCACTAAAACCTGAATTCCAACTTCACCTTAACTTCTGCATCGCTTTCCTCTCCCCGTGTATGTTTTTTACTGGGACGTGAGATGATTACAAACCAAACAAATCTAGCCTTTCTATGTGCCACCAACTTAACCCAGTTTGCAACCAGGGACAGCTTTTGGTGAACTCCCCACAAGATTTTATCCCATTCACCTTTTTCTGTGCTTTTTCATTGTCTGGCTTGGCCAAGACGTAGGTGCACCAAAACCCAGAGGGAACAACCTGATCTCCTGTTTGTTTTAGCCTAACAAGGATCAGGAAGTTGACAAGATCACGGAAAGAAATTGCGTTTTCCTGGTCAGTTTTGAGTGGGATGGGAAGTGCCCGTGCTTCTGCTCAAGCCTACGTGACACCAGAAGGTGTCCACCTCATCACCTTCTTATGCTCAGTGCTCTACAAGTTGTTGGCTGTCTGCTTGTTGTACAAGATGCGATAGCGAGGGAAGCTGCTCAGAGTGCACTCACCCCCTGAAAGACGTGATTTTGCTGAGGGACAGCTTGTTTTCATCAGGAAGATTGGAAACCATCGTGCTGAGATCCTTCTTCACACGCTGTGGATAAAGTCACATCTGAAAACGGTCCTTTCCTACGAAAACATGGCACACAAAGATCTGCTGCTTTGCATCAAACGCTGTGTCATGTCCCGCCTCCTGCAGAGCTGCAATGAGATGCTCAGGTGGACTATATAATGTCCTGTCCCAAATTCCTCAGCTATGACAGACCTCACGGTGGGTTGGCTCTTATACGTATGTTTGTGATACCAGAGTTCTCCAGATTTTGAGACAGGCTGGAAGAAAACCAGTACAATTTATTCCATAGCAGCAGCTCCCATGAAACCGCAAAAGGCAAACACAAACCCCTTTGGTTCTCTCTTTTTTTTTAAAGCCATGATAAGTCCTATGTTAATTTTAGTATTGTAGCTGATGGATTTATTCATTTTCACCTTTTGGAAGCATCTTTGCTGCCCTATTTATACAGTGAAACGATTAGGCTTTTCTTCTGGCATCCATGAGAAGGATGACAAATGGGAGGGACAGATTTGGGAGAGCTGCCCTTCTGAGTGCTACAGCTCCTGGGCAGCCTGCAGCCCCATGAGGATCTATGGACAGGAGTGGCGGCTGCACAGCCAAGCACAGCACCAAAATCCCTCAGCTGACTCCAAAGGACAAGAGTATCTGGGCAGTGTAGGTAGGGTGATGGAGGAAACGCAGGCATCTCAGTCCAGCAACGTTAAAACTCTGTCATAACCCACGTTTTTACTGAATAAGGCGCATGAGAGCGAAGATAATGGAGGATTCACACAACACTATACTCTTAGGTACCATCTCTAAACTGCAGGATAATCCCAGTTAACCCAGACAAACTTTACTCATAGGGCAGATGACATCCCTCATCATCTCTTCTCTCTCAAAGCTGCTTTATGTGCCTTGATTCCCCTCAGTTTGACCATCCAGCAGTGAAATGACCTTAGCTCCTTACAGGATTTTGTCTTCTGCAGTATCCTGTAAATACTTGCACTGTGGAGCAGAAGGAGAAGGGGGGCAGAGGGCCTTGAGACATGCTTGCACTGTCCCTCTACCGTCTTTCACACCTTCACACCATCCTGCCAGCTGGGCCTATTTACATCCCCCCCCCCTCAAGTGAACCCTGCACCCAAACCAGAAACAAACCACAGTAAAATAAGAAAGAGATGGAGGAAAGCATGCCATGGAAAGCTAAAGCCAAGATGCTGAGTGCAGAAGATGAAGAAGTGCTTTCCCAAACGTGGTTGCAGGTGTATCTACCACATCCAAGCCCCAGGGCCCTTTGGCTATAGTGAGGTGGCATAAAACCATAGCGGCTCTCTCAATTCCCATTGAGAGCAGTGCATATAACTTCCCTGTGTTGGTTCTGTCAGCAAAGCAGCTCAGCTCCCTGGGCAGAGACAATTAATTTTGTCACGCAGGGCTGCTTCATATTCAGGAGCCAGTTCAACAAAGCACTTAAGCAAAGGAATAATCACTGACTTGAATGGGAATATTAGGACCTAAAGTTAATTGCGTGCTTTTAAAATTGGGCCTTATATCATGCCAATCAAATCATTAGTCTACTCAATTACAAGCTCCAGCTAACAAATACATGCCCTGGACTTTCTTTCCTCAAAAGGGGAAACAGATGGAGATAGGGCCTTGAAAAAGCTATCAACATTCAGTAATAACATAGCAAAGAGTAAAAACGTGTTGGTTTGTTCTTTGTCAACCCTTTCCAACCAAAAAATGCCAGTAGGACTGTCAGTGACAGTCATATACTTCAATGAACAAATGGACTATGTATTAAAAGCCAAACAGGGAGTTCTTCTCCTAGCTTGAGGCAGTCTCAGTGGAATCACATGAGTTCTGAGGTTTTTAGTATGCATCACAATAGGCCTACCCAAAAGTGCCTCTGAGAGGCAGAAGGATTAACAGGGCAGGGAACAGCAGGCAAGCCAGGATGCTATCTGCAAGGTTTTGTACCCACAGCTGAAGATGGTGATTAGAAGTGATGCATACTTGTGAAGCCAGATATATTCTCACATGGGCATAGGCTACGAGCAGGCTCATGAAACAAACCACCACAGACTTCTTGCTAACCAGCAAGTAGTATCTTATGCTATACAGCTGTGCTTAGACTAACCACAGAGGCATCCTAACCTAAATACACTGATGAGTTTATTGATTAAACCACGTACTTGTATAGAAGAGTTCAGCGTCAAAACTTCCAACTCAGCAGAAAAGGCATGATGGACAAAAGCAGCGGCTGCGGTGGCTCATGCAGCAAGCTGCTGCCTTATGACATCTCTGTTTGCCACGCTGTTACCGAGGTCTGCGGTGAGCAGCCCAGCTAGGATGTCGTTTTCCAGACACAGTCTCTGAGGAGCTACAGATGCTAAAGTTAGATGCGATACCCGCTAATGTACGGGTTCAACAACCTGGACCAAATTGCTGCAGCCCATGCCTGACCAGCTGGAGCTGGTGTTATTTCCAGCAGTCCCCAGATGGATTTCTCACTCTGATTATAAACAGAAGAATGATTTTGTGGTTGTTGCTGCTGTTTTGGGTTCATGTTATGGTTTGGTTTTGTGCATCTTTGTGTTTTAGAGATGTGGCTTTCCACGTCAGCCTCTAGGGAGGGGTTGGTTCTGTACACTGAAGTCTGCTTCAGAAGACCACTACTGTGACTGCAGAACAGGAACTGTAAAGCTGGCTGTTATGATAATTAGCATTAGCAAGCATTATGCCATTAGCTTTTAGTTGCGTAGGTGTGTGATGTGTTAGCAGGGAGTGTTTAATTTTAGTTCATACACCTATTTGGTATTCAAGTATGTTCAGCTATGGACTATGAAATAAGTCTGTCTAAACCAAGGCATTGTGGTGTTTGTGCATGCACGTGTGTATGAATACATGAAAAAGGACAGGGAGAACAAAAACAATACCAGCCTTCGATTAGGTATTTTGGACTCTGCATCTGCTTCTGAGAAGATTTAGAGATGAGAATGGCATTCAGAGTTCCAGGAAGAAGCCATGTCTTCACTATAGAGGGAATGGGAGTGAAGTCTTAAGACTCTTATCCTGCAGGTAGGGTCTATAGAGGTCACTGACTGAAAGGTTCTGGATGTGATACAAGAGGCATAGGTGATTAGGAAGGCCAAGTTGGCTTGGCTCAGTTTCAAACAGCAAGAGCTATCTCCCTGAAGGAGCTTTACCTTCCCTTCCAGCTCAGGCTGAGCTTTGTTGGGCAGCGATCATCTCCCAGCAATGTACAAGACGAAGCCAGTGCTCTGGGCCTCACACTGAATGCCAGCCCCTAGGTGCATCCATAAGGATTTCAATTTTAGCAGCTACAGCTCAAATGAAGGATGTTTAGGCTCCATGTTCAGCTGACTCAGCAGAGAGTATCAGCTTGGTTTTCCCATTCACCAGATCTCCTAGAAACATCACTAAAACATTGTGACAGAGGCAAATAAGGGAGGCTCAGCCTTCAGGCTGAGCATCCCAGATGTGTCTGGTTAACCCTAACAGCTTGCTGGCAGCTGTAGTTCCAGCCCTCTCCCCCTCTCCATCCTCCCAGGACTTGACAAACTGGAAACGCTGTCTCCTCAATGGAGGAAGCTGGCTTTGAGGAAAACCTAGACAGAGTTGGCTTTGTTCTGCTCAAATTTCCTCATTCCCCTCATTTTGCAGTCTTGCTGGTGTCATATTCCTGACTTCAGGCCTTTATTTCTAATTTCTATTTTCTGCTTGTGCTCCTTCACGTGTTATGGCTGTTTTCTTTCTCTGAGACATCACTGGCTCATCACAGACCATGCACTTCACCCTGTGCAAGTACTGGGGCACTGCTCACACTGCCCACAAGGTGCTTCTCCTGTCCTCCAGAAGAAGGTGAGGGCTTGTGGTCTCCAGATGCAGAGAGCCTCACTTGAACAAGACTGTTCTGTGGTACAGATGCCTGTCCTACTTGGGCAGCTGAATGGCCATTTCTACTTTATACAGAGATTTTTTTGCTTGTGAAAGATAAAATGGGTAAAAACCCCTACCTCTGATTTCATCATTGCTCTGCATTCAGCATGAGCTTTCAGAGTGCAATTTCATGGTTGATTCAATGGTATTTTTATTAAATCCCCTGTTTTTTCCAAGTCTGTTTGCTCAAAGAAGGATGAATGCTCAGATAATGGATCTCTGCATCTTGTTTTTAGCAAGCACAGTGCTTGAAGTACTTCAGGTTTCTTCCGTGTGTTTGGAAAGACTTGATTTTCCTCTATTTTTCATTTTTTTAAAGCTGGAGTTGGCAACCATGACAACAACATGCCAGCATCTCAGCATCTGAACTGGGATAAAAATAGCTATGTTTTTATGCCTTGGGTTAGCTTTTCACCTCAGACAGCTCCTAAAGGCATGGCCCGTTGCTTAAGGCTGGGAACCTTCCCAGCAAACCAGGACTTCTCTGTTCCAGGAGAGGAGCAGACAAAAAGTGACTCCAACAAAGAAAGCTTTGGAGTTCATAGAATCATAGAATAGTCAGGGTTGGAAGGGACCTTAAGATCATCCAGTTCCAACCCCCCTGCCATGGGCAGGGACACCTCACACTAAAGTTCCTTGTGTTTCCAGTTTACTTTCACACACTTCTGCAGCAAAGGAGCTGCCTTGCCTGTGTCTGAGCTGCTTTGCTCTCCTCTCTTGATCAAGGACTTTGACCCCAATTTGACTGATAAACTACACTGGAAAACCCAAGTGTAGAATGCAGAATATAGACTGTGGCCTCAAAACCTGTTCTGTCTGCCCACAGGCAAACTTGTTCACAAAAATAGCCATCACAATAGCAGAAGCAAAGGATGTTTGCTATTTCATCCTCTGCACAGCTTTTGACCCTTCAGAGACTGCAATTCAAAAGAGTCAACTATTTCCCATCTGGAAGAGTAAGAAAAAGACTGAGGAGGAGCAGGAAAGGGAATGAAAGACCCATGGTCAGGAGGTGGAGTCTGCTGCTCTTCTGGTGATGGGGACTTTGTCTTCACACCTGCCCTCACACCCTTTCCCTGTCCCATTTTGCTCCATCGCTACCCTCATCCTTAATCTTCACCTTGCTACATTGTAAGAGTTTTTTTTGTACACAAGAGGAAAGAACTGGCCAGCAAATAGAAGAGAAAAGCCATGCCAATTAAATGCCATTTTTCTCTCTTTCCATGGTTCTGGGGGAAACTTTGTAAAGTTCTGTTGCTTTTCTCTGGAAGTGATGGCATGAATCAGGCAGTTTTCTCTTACAGAGGCAATTGAAGGCTTTCGAGTTGCTGGTGTGATTTATTGATGGGCATGGTCAAGCCATCAGGACAAATTACTCCCAAAATCAAGCAGGTGAGCAATAGCTGTTGGCTTATTGCTGTGTCTTTTACTGCCTACCTGATGGATGCTTTTCACTGGCAGGAGCATAGACGTGTCTGTGCCTGCAGGGATCCAGCCTCAAGAGGTGCTGTACCCGGCTGCCAGCCCTTGTGATGCAAACAGTAGGCATGGCGGGGAGGGATGTTCCGTGCCTAGTGTCAGCAGCGGCCACCAACACCATCGACTGCTCACAGAGCTAGGGCTGTACAAGCAGATCAGTCTTTAAGAGCCATGGTACAGCCACATTCTCAGGGAAAGTGCAAACTTTACTCTTCCAAGAAGCACATCTCAGGGATATTTAATGCTCTATATAAGCGCTGAGGATGAGCAGCTCCATAAAACCTTATAGCTGCTTTTGAGCTTGAGGCGACAGTGAGGTTACTGGATTTCACAGGTTAATGGGAAAAGTTCAGTTCTGAAAGCCCTCTGACTGTTGCTGAAAGGCAAAATACAGCCTACGGGTTAAAGCAGAAGACACGACAACAGGAGAAAAGTAGTCTAATTCCGATTCAGTAGCAGACTTGCTTTGAAGAAATCACCTGAAGTCTTTCATGCCTTACCTTCATCACATGTAATGCAGGACTAGTGGGCTATTATGCAGTTGAGACCAATTCAGTGCTGTTTCTTAGTTTTTCATTTAGGTACAGATGCAAATTCTTCTGTCCTTTCTGTTTGATAAAAGATATTTCTGTGTCTTTCTTACACTGAGCTGGTAAGTTACAAGAGTATTTTCCAAGCTCAACCAGTAATGGAAGCAACAGTTTCCTTATTAAACCCTAAAAAGAGCAGTTGGACATTGCCAGGGACAGCATTATATTTTCTCCACTATTGCCTTTAATCTTGTAGAATCTTAACATAGGGATAGAAAAGAACATTTAATGATCTTTTGGGTTTAAAAGTCCCCAAACATATCCCCTTCGTTTTGAAGAAAGAACGTCCTTATTCTGAGCACTTTCATTATTCGTACCGAAACTCCTGGGAATGTACCTTTGAGTTTTTGAAGAGAAAGGAGTTTGTCCTGCTGCACCACTGATAGAGAACAACGTCTGGAAATTAAAGGGGGTGAGGGAATAGTAGCACCCTTGTGCTGTTCTGCCAGATTTCTGGTGGCTGATATATCAACTGGGTACAACTAAAAATAATAGTGCATAATGAACAGGATCATGATAATCTCATAGCAAATCCCTGCCAAAACTTTCTTCTTTTCGCATGCCTTATTCTCTTCATTTATAAAAACACCGAGTCAATACTTGTAATTTATAAAGAGACTGCAGTGTACAAAAAGCACCCGCAGAGCAGGTCCTTACACCTCTTTGGAAGACTACCATTTGCTAATGAGACAAGCATCTCAGCAGTACCAGAAAACATTCAGCCCTCAGGGCTGCCCTGCTTCAGGACTGCCACATGTATTTTACCATTGCACCATAAGGAAAGTTCCCTCAAGGGCTCCTAGGGCAATATATTCACCTTTCAGGTGTTACCTGAGCGACTGAGAGGCTGAGTGACCTTGCTATGGGAGAGGAATACTTGGGTGTAGATACCCACCATGGCAGGGGGCTGGAACTAGATGATCTTCAAGGTCCCTTCCAACCCAAACCATCCTGTGACTCTGTAAGTGACTATAACACATGCTGTCACAAGTGCTTTTCAACTGTCAGCCCAATTAATCCTCTTTCTTCTTGCAACTGCTTACAAGCAGATGCAATTAGCAATAACCAGGAATATTTCATACATGTTGAGCAGAACAAGAGCGCATAAAACCCCCGAACACCTCCCCGTGGTCCCATGACATTTGTCAGCTGTTTGTGGTTTATGTGCAGTGGGTGATAACCAGGAAGGACACGGAGCTGTGCTGCAGTTCCTCAGCAGTTCTTCACTGCAGCATCGGGGAGCTGCACAGAGCGAGGCGAGTGTCCTGCTGTGCTGCTGGAGAGCCCACAGGTAAGTGGTACCCAGCAGTGGTACCCAGCGGATGTACTGCAGGCAGACAGGCAGAGGGGTGCCTTTTACCTGTCACTTCAGAGGTGAGGAGGGAGATAAACTCCAGTGAGAAGGCTGCAGGTCTGGATGGAGCTTAGCAGTTCCTGGTGGGAGGGAAGCTTCAAGCAAAGCCGGGAGGAAACACTGCAGGATGGAGGTTAAAAGCGCTTTGGGTTTGAGGTCTGCTGCAGCAGTTGTGAATGTCAGATTTTGTGAAACCTGTGGAAGCAAAGGAGAAGGTGATTAAAGGTGTATTTGAGGAGTCAGTGTTGCAGGAAGTGCACCTGGCTCCTTTTAGAGCAGCATCCACGCTTGCTGAAAAAGAATGTATTAAAGAAAATGTGAACCAGAGAGACAAGAGCAGCGTTCTTTGTCTTGAAACAAAGGGTATTTCCATGGTCCTTCTGCTCACTTCCTCATAGGCTTTGACACTCTCTCATCACTAAGTTTTTCAAACCCACCCCAGATGCTGAGGATCACGAGTCCTTATGGTAGTCAGAGGGTTGCCAGCTCTGCCTTCACTTCTGTGCTTTCAGGCACCCTCTCTGAGGCTCTCAAACACTCACAATGCTCAGCAAGGTTTAGTGTCCCCTTCTTAAGGAGCTTTGGCTTAGCCACTGGTTGTCTGATCCGATAATGAGTTTCACACCCCTGTTCTCCTATTGCTCAGCATGTACAGGAGGCCATTGGGAAGGCAACAAAGGAACCCTGGGTGATGGGGAGAGGGTTACTGTATTGGTGCTGCTGGGATTTCCTTCATTAGCCAGAAGGAGCAGCTCAGTTCCTTTCCCAGTGATGAAGGGAAAGAATAATATGAGCTGAGCAGCACGGATAAGTCAGGCAAGATAGAGCAGTGGCTGGAGGTCAGGAAAAAGCGAGTGATCAGAAGGTACATCAACAGAAGTGACCTCTGTCACCAGACGCAGGCTGCTCTGTGTGTACATTGTTTGGGTAACTCATCAGTGGTGTTCTGCCCGGACTCTGTAGCTTTGCTGGGTAGTCATAGAATCATTTAGATCATGCACCAGGTTTGTCGTCTTTATCTCTGGAGCAGCAGTGGCAGCGTTTTCCTGCCCCTGTTGCGAACCCACATCTCCCTGTCCCTCCTGCTGGGAGGACAGAAAGTAGCAGACTTGATTGTTCACCTTCCCCTGCAAACTGCAGCTCTCGTCTTCGAGGCGGCATCATCAGCTGAAGCACACAAACAACTCAGAGCAGGGAAAAAACACGCTGCAGGTTTGAAGGGCACCAGATACTCCACAATAACTCTCCACACACTTGCTGCTGCGCAGGAACATCTTACTACGTAAGAGCATAAACCACCCCAGTGTTCTTAGCACCCATGGAAAGGCATCACTTCTTTGAGTACACTTAGTATTTACTGCTCTTCAGCTGATGAGCCAAACACAGACTCATCTTTCTTAGAGAACTACTGCACAGATCACATATTATTTGAAAGTGATGCTCAGAGCAGTTGAAAGAGTGAGGTCTCTTTTGCCTTGCTTTGATTATATGATTTGATTGCACGATTATATGCCATAGGGTTGCACTACATTTTGGTATGTAAAGCAACAGGCCTTTCAAGTAGATTGTCAGAAGCAGCTGGAGTCTGAGAAGATTCTGCTCACCATTTTGGAAGTGGAAAAGCCAGCAATGCCAATAACTGGATAAAAAATCTGGAGCCCTGTTACTGTTATGTATAGATTAATGTATGGATAACATTGTTATGACATCCAGCTGACCCTCAGTAAGTAACCTTACTTTATCCTTTATCCTGACCTTATCCTTTATCCTTACCTTAAGGTGTCTTTGGGAACAGAAGCTGTTCATAACTCTCATTCTGAAACTGGCAGTAGCTTTAAAACACAAAGCTGGGGCTGTAGAGCATCTTGAAGAGAAGAAACAGGGTGCAGATGTTGTGTATGATACCAGTTGAGGCAGAGGACCCTCCTGTAGCAGACTGCTGCACACACACACTGCGGCTGGACCTCCCTAAGTTTCATGTCCCAGCAATTAGTGGAGATGCTGCTTAGCCTTAGTGTGACACAGGTATCATGGATAGAAATGCAAGCGATGCACAGTGCAATTGCTCACTACCTGCTGACCCATGCCCAGCCTGTCCCTGAGCAGTGGTCAGTGGCTTCTGACCAATCCTCTCCAGCTTCTGTACCATGGAATTACGTGCCATGGTTTGGAATACCCCTTTGGCTGGTGTGGGTCAGGTGTCCTGTCTCTGCTCCCTCCTGGCTTCTCTTCCATCTGGTCACTGGCACAACATGAGAAACTAAAATGTTCTTGATTTCGAGTAAGTGCTGCTTGGCAGCAACTAAACCATCAGTGTGTTATCAGCGTTGTTCTCACACTAAAGCCAAACCACAGCCCTGCACCAGCTGCTGGGAAGAAAACTAACTCTCTCACAGCCAAACCCAGCAACCACTTTATCAGCCATTCTGTGATGCCTTCCATGATGAAACAATTTGCTCAGTGGATGAGGACAGCACCGTGGATATCATCTACCTGCATTTCAACAGGGCATTTGACATGGCAAATAGATATCTTTGATACTTAGGATATAAGGTATGTTCATTATCAGTCTAGCAGTACAGGTATTACTTTACTTTGCTTTCTCTGCTGCTCTTAGGCAGACACTGTTACACTAATGCGGGGTGGTTTGTCCCTTTGCCAACAGAGGCAGCACATTTTAGCATACTAAATTTCATCAGTGTCTGTATGTGTATATTCAGCATGAAGGTGGTCATCAGTAAAACGATTTTTCCCACACACCTAATGGTAGTGTTTATATCATCTCTGCAGTCAGCAACCAAATGGAATAAACAACCTGGGAATAAAACACTATTAGTAATTGCAGTAAGCATTTTGAGGGTGAGTAGCAATAGGTTTGATATATTACATACAATATTCTTCCTTACAATACAGTACCTGCCTCAGCAGGCAATTAGTGAGAGGCTAGCCCAGAGTTCAAATGGATTTTAGGATGATCACTGACTTTTCAAGGTGAAGGGAAGGGCTTTCTCTTCTCAGAAAGCCACACATGCATATGGGATCGGCATGGTACTGCATCTATGATTTCATTCTCTGCAGTCTAATGTCATCCTTATGGCAGGAGTAATGCATCTCCTTGTCAGTCAGCTCCCCCCCTCCATTTTTTTATCCTAGTGAGAACAAGCTCTAATAAGAGTGAATTGCTGTGCTGGATTCCTGATGAAAGGCACATCCTGAACAGCCTCCCGGCGTGCGGCAGAGGCGAACGGGTGAAATCCCTCAGAACAAGGTAACAGTAAAGTTGGTGACTGCTGAAGTGTGCAGTGTTAAAGAGACACCTTCCCAGAAAGGTCCATTTAGATGGGAGTTTGCATGGATGCCTTTTGTACATGGCTCTAAGTGCTCCTCCCTCCCGTCCCCAGTGACAAACACTGAGGCTAAAGCAGAGTGTCAGTAGAAAACAGAAGTAGGTATGGGGAAAGCTGGGTGAATTGTTCGTGTTAGAGCAACTGGGGTTTAGATTTATGCTCTCTCCTCCCCACACTAATAAGGAAGAAGTGCAGCAGGTTTTAATGTGGGTTGAGGTTTGGGTTTGTTTGCAGCACTTCTCTGTTGAAAGCTCTGGATTACGGCAGGAGCTGAAGGGGAATCTGAGGCGGTTTTATTGATGCGCGCTACTTCAGTGTGGAATGAGGTGCAGTTTTGGTGTTCTGAAGGAGGGAAAGGTGGTGAGATCAGACTGAAGAGGAAACAGGCTTCCTCCACAGCACTCTGCCTCAGGTACTTCCGAGTAATAGTGCCTGGAGACTGTAACTTGCAAAGTGGGGATTTTTTCCCCCTAAATTAGTTAAACGGATGTACCTGCAGATCTATTTCTGCTTTTCAGAGGAGCTTTAGTTGGGATCTCTGCTGTGCAAAGACATGTGAAACAAGGAAATGCAGGTCACCTTTTCCCCTATACTCCTCCAAAACATCCTTCCAGCTGTGTCACAGGCAGTATTTCTCACCCATAGGATGCCTTGCACCGCCTGGGTGACAGCCCCAAATCACAACTGCTTCAGAACCCAGAAACATTTTAAGAACCCTATAATCTACGCAATGTTTGTGGCTCTAATTGATGCTGAACATCTTTCCTCTTGTAGATAATGAATATCTTTCTATTCGGGTGCATGAAACAGTAAGGCACGTTAGAAATATGAGTCAAAAGTATGATTTGTTGGTAGCAGATAAAAGTTACTTAAACTATTTACTGCCTGTCTGCTAAGACAGAAGCCAAGACAACATGACTGACTTGAGAAGGTACAGGACTTGATTTAAGGATACATTAGCTTTATACCTGGCTTTGCCACAGAAGCTTCAGCTTTTTAGCTGTAACATGGGGAGAGTGGTATGTTTGCCTTGTAACAGAGGTTTAAGATCAACTGCAGAAAGCTACTAGGTAAGAGCTAGGTATTTCTACCGTGATCACTTTTTAGTGTTATCTGCCCAGTGCTTTAGCTGTCAGCTACTGTTAACATTGCAAAATGCAAAGACAAGCCATCACATACGAGTGTGTTGCGAAGAGCCACAGAACAGTATGTCCCTTGTGTTTCTTCAACCGAATGTGAAGCAACAGGATGTAGTCAGTTATAACATCCTTACATAAGACTACATGTAAATGGTGAATGTTAATACCATTGACTTCAAAACTATGATACTGTTCTGACAGGAAGGAGTTAAGCTGCAGGAGGGCAAAAGTGACCTAGCACAGACTCCTCACACAGACTCAATCCTGCAGTGAGACAGCATTTACCACACACACCGCACAGCAACCATCACTGATGCTTACTGACAGGGCTAATGGGGCTTTTCTACTAAAATCTCCTGGTTCCATGTTGCCAGCACCACGCAATGGTGTAGCAATGGTGCTGGATGCTGAGCTACAATCCTGGCAGAAAGCAGGGCTGAGACACAGTGCTGGGCTTTAGGGTGAGCTTTGTTTCATCCCTTACGCTTTTAACCGTATCCAAACCCACAGTCAGTTACAACAGACATATTTTGCTCCTGTCTTACCCAGTTTTCTCAAAACACTTTTAAATGATCCCCTCCATTCTGGGGAATGACCTTTCCAAATGAGTGTCTTTGTATCTTGATCATTTCAGGCAGTAGAAGAATGCAAGTGTTCGGAAATGGGAGGCTTTGAAGACCTCCTATGGCTAAGAAATGGCTGCAGATCAGGGGATCCTGTGATGCAATCATAAATCCTCCTGAGTCTCCGTGTGCTTATGGGCAGCCCTACCCTGCCATAGCTGATGCTCATGGTTGTTGCTTTGCCATAGGTTCAAAGAAAGCAACGACTCCTTAAAATATCAGGTGTTTTGCTTTTTGTTCTTAGAGCCTCCGTAAAATGAAGAGCCAAGTCACCAGCACCTGAAGAGTGAAGAGAAACCCTAATCTGTAAGTACAAATAGAATGAACAAGCCCCTTGGCTTGTAAGGCTTTTAAAACCATGTTTGCACCTTGAGAAAAAGCAAGCATCCAATTGTCCGGCTGTTTTATTTCTAACACATTTTAAAGCTGTTCTGTTTTCATCACTGGTATTTGTAACTTCCTGGGACGGGAAAACATTGCTTCATCCTTTTTCATATTGCTATCCTGCAGTTCTGCACTGCCTCCTAAAATTGGGAGGCAACTGCTGTTGTTTACATCCATCTTTGTGCGTGTGTTTGATGTTATCTAATCTCTGCAAAGACCAGAAGGGTAAGTTTGTTCTCTTTGATAACTTACAGCTAGGGCAGTCAGTAATTATTGTTAGGAAGGTTCCATCGTTGTGTGAAAACAGCCAAGACCTCAAACCAAAGAGAATCAACTGCACATGTTTTTCCACCCCATTTGTCTTCAATAGATTAGATTTAAACTAAAAAGCATCAGTATAGTGATGAGATAGCCTGCAAGACGTGGGGCAACGAGCTAGTGAATGAAGTAGAGGTATCACTAAAAGTTGCTTGAAAACGTCAATATTGTCAACCCAGTCAACAGGTGGTATT
This sequence comes from Pezoporus flaviventris, assembly GCF_033815535.1. Taxonomy (NCBI): domain Eukaryota; kingdom Metazoa; phylum Chordata; class Aves; order Psittaciformes; family Psittacidae; genus Pezoporus; species Pezoporus flaviventris. Next base: position 401,772 of record NW_026892585.1, read on the forward strand.
TCATATCTGTAATTTATGTTTTCCTCTGAGCAGAGGTTTGCGCTCCAGATATCAGATGTGTGGGTTGTTGGGTTGTTTAAATGTGAATTCTGCAGTTATCCCAGTGACACAGCCTCCATTACCATAACACAGCATGGGATTAGAGCAAATCGAAAGCAGTTACAATGCCCTCAACAGGAAGCATCTCTGAGACTAAACGGGGAGGTGTGTGAAAACAACGCACATTTAAAACAGGCATTGTTATTCGGTCCTGCCTCCAACCCAGTGTAGTTGGACGCAGAAACGTCGGTTCTGACAAACCCTCATTTTTCTGTTTTATTAAAGCTGTCAAAAATAGGAATCTTTCCTTTGAATTGAACTTCTTTTCCCCTCCAAATTCCTACAAAACATCTCCGTTGGGTGCAGGCAGGCTGCAAACGCTGCTTCTGCAGAACCCAACTGTTGGAACACACAAAGAGCTGTGTGAGGACTGCCAGTCCCTCAGCAGAGGTATACTGGTGATACAATTTGCAGATGCTTGTTACAGAGCTCACTGTTTGGCAGGGATTGCAGCAGTGTCATTGGTTTTGACAAATGAGGGGTTTTCTTAATAAGCTGATATAATACTGATATAACATAATGGTGACCGATGAAAATAGGAAGCAATGAAGGGAGCAATCCACTGACAGGCTGATCTGGGTTGATAAGTCAGGAGCAAAATAGCAACATGGATTTTACCACTGCCGAATGCATCCAGGAACCAAATAGGAGCACAGTGCTGATGGAGGCAGCTCAGTGAGGAGCCACAGGGATGGAGAGAAAACAAGTATCTTTGGTCTCTTATTGCTACTTATCTCTGGGTATCTATAGGGAGAGGCAAAATTTAACAAGGGGTTTTAAATCTGAAGGCGGAACCAGGACGCGCGATGCCTGGAAGCTGAAGTTGTGCACAGCCACTCTGCTGCCATCAAAGCTGGTTTATAAACCTGTTCCGGGCATTTCCTCTTTTCCACAGAAGAGAGAACTGTTAAAGAACTTCTTTCCCCTCCCAGCTTGTGGCAGGATGTGCCACCTAAAAACCAAAGCAAGCAAAACACCACACTCAGAGAGAGGAACCACTCTGTGAAGTCAACAACACTGCAGTATTAAAAGCAGGACTGCAGAACCTCACTCAGGAGAAAAGCCCTCTTGTGCGGTGGGATTCAGCAGTGAAGTGGATGACATGAGGAGTCAGTTTGAAGTTCCAGTTCAGGTAGCAGCAGCAGTATAACTGCACAGTACAGAGCACAGCACTGTTCAGTCTTCCCTGCTTCTTTGCCATGACTCTAGTGGGAACATTCTCTAGATGCTTTCATAGATGCAAACATGCTTCAGGATAACACCCTTCCTGAACCTTCCTCTCCTACAGGATCCTGCAGTACCTAAAAATCCTACCAGAAGTTACATTTAGAATGATAAGAATCATATCTAATACCTCTCTGAAGCAGTGATAGATGAAAAACACATAGCACAGTTACTGAAGTTGCTATTAACTCTCATCTGACCCTGGCTCAGGCCAGGCAGGCTTATTTGCACTAACCCAGGATGTCCTTTCCTAACGTTTTCTAACAGCTCATTTTGTAACACCCAATTACCACATATGAGATGTGAAATGTCCCTGAGCACCAGGACAGCACAGCCCATGCTACTCGGTCTGGCAGGACCTGAGCAGGATGGCCATGGAGCCTGGGGTGCCCACGATGTTTAATCCCCTGCTCAGATAAACTATCCATGGAGAAGGAGCTGACTGCCAATGTGTGCAAAACTCAGCTCTCAGCACCACAGAATCTGCAGCTTTGATAGAGCAGCATATGGTTATTATCTGGCCCTGGGAAGGGCAGATTTGTGTTGCAAATAAACAAACTGATGAATGAGTAGCAGAAAAATCTGAGATTAGTTTAGATTAGATATTTAAAACATGCAGATGCTCAGAAGAGAGAACTAACAACACAGGGAGATCAAACCCACCACAGTCATGTCATTTCTCTGAGGATCTGTTTTCTCTACACATTACTAACTCCTGCTTGGTTTCAAGGGTACGGCTAGCAATGTCTTAAGGACTAGAGCAGCTTCTCTGCCCAGCCTTCTCAGCCATTTTTGCTCCAGGCTGGATAAAACTACCGGTTGCAGCTTGTACCAGCTGTGAGATTCCAGGATTATCCGTTGAGGAAGATCCAGTTGGAAAGCTCTGCTGGATTTTCAGATGGGCCCTCTCAATCCCACCTTATCTCAGCCTTTATTCTTTCATTCCTAGAATACGTACAAGGAAGATCTCAGGAACATGATTGAAGAGAACAGGAACAGCAGTGACTCCTCTGCCTTCACTCACACCAACACCACGAGTGCCATCCTGATTGCTGCCTACTCAGTTGCCTTTGCGGGGGGTGGAATTGGGTCCATCACAATGTCATTCGTGCTGGTCAAGATGAACACTCTGTCTGTGACCACTACAGCCATCATTAACCTGGTCATCGTGCACAGCCTCCTCCTCTTCACGGTGCCCTTCCGCCTGCACTACTACGTCAACAAGAAGTGGGTGTTCAAGATGACGCTTTGCAAAGTAGTGAGCGCAATGGTGCACATCCACATGTACCTGACCTTCCTGTTCTACGTGGTCACGCTGGTGATCCGGTGGCTCGTCTTCTTCCAATGGAAGGACAAGGTGGAGTTTTACAGGAAGCTGCACGCCATTGTGGCCAGTGCCGCCATGTGGGTCTTTGTCATGGTTTTTGTGGTGCCGGTCTTGTGCTTGGAGTACGGACGCTCAGGCTCATACAACGAAACAATATGCTTCAAGTTCCACAGGGAGCTACAGCAGGTGAGCGTGAAAGGCCTGAACTACGCCATTATTGCAGCCGTCGGTTGCATCACCTGCATCCTCTTGGGTTTGCAGATTTTCATCCTGGTAAAAGTGTCCAGAAGACTTTCCACCTCCCTCTGGTGCCACCAAGAGTTCTGTGCCCAAGTCAAAAACCTGATTTTCATCTGCGTCATCATCATCTGCTTCCTCCCCTATCACCTCTTCAGGGCCTACTACATAGAGCACATGAGTGATTTTGACCAGTTAGAAAGCTACAACGAAGTTTTTCTGAGCCTGACTGCCCTCAGCTGCCTGGACCTGCTCTTCTTCGTGCTGAGTGGAAGCCGCCCCTTCAAGCAAAAGGTGGTCATGCTCCTCAGCAGGCTGTCCTGCTGCTAGCATCCACCTCCTGCAGCGAGCCCGGTGTTTGACAGGCATGGCAAACCCCTCCTGACCGTGTCAGGTTGGGCCCTGGAAACAGAGCAGCACGCTCATGAAGGGCTCTATGCGCTTGCTGAAATCATGGGGTGAACCACCTCCGGTCCCTTAGCTGGAAGGTTACCTCTGGGATGTCCTCATGGTGCTACCTGGTCAGTTGTGGATGCACCTGGGGGAGAGGGAGGAAAGGGCATGGGCTCTTCTGCCATAGTGCTTTTACATCAAGGTTTGCAAAGTCAAAGACACTAGAAAGAGACTGAAGAAGATCTGCAAAGGATGTAGAATCACAAATAGAAAGGCAGGGATTTATGGAATAAAGTGCAGATTTGTGAAACATAAAGGTCTATATGATTTCCCATATGTATTTTTCTTATTTATTCTCCTCAAGCTCTCATAAAATACCAGGGAAGGTGCTGTTCCTCCTGAGCAAGTCTCTTCCTTCACTGTACAGGCAAGCGTAACCTTCTAAGTGAATTATTTAAAAGAAACCAGCAATAAATAGTAAATTCTTAAAATATTTTCTCAAAATCACCTTCTGGAGGTGGCGTCACTGCAGCAGGAAAGATGGAAAAGTGTTTTGTTCTTTTTTCCACACTATGTAAATGTCTCTAACACCAAAAATCACACTTCGTTATGGGAATGAACGCTGTAAGTTCAAGCAAAAGCCTGTATTTTATTTACAGAATTGTTCCATTAAAGTATATATATATTTAATAGTGAAGATCATTTTATTTAGATCATTCCAACAGCAATTGTCTCTTAAAATGTCAACTATTTTGAGTCTCCAAGGTAACAATGATTATTTTATCCTGATGTTGCTTTTGTGCAATCCTGAAGTTTATAACTAATTACTCACAGTATCTTTAGCTTGAAATCAGTTCTAAAAACTTCATACCCTGTATTGGTGGAAATAAAATGCTACTGCTTGGATTGGAGGGATGGGAAAAGCTAAAAAGCTTGTTCTGTCCCAGTGAGGCGTTGTCAGTTGCCGTCTCTGAGCACAAAATTGAATTCCACCAAAAAAGAGGAAAAAGTCAGCAAAACAATGCTGTGAAAGACACTGAGGCATTCATAGCTCAGCTGCTTTACCCCTATGCCAGAAATGGAGTATAAATCTCTAAGTGCTATAACCCAGGAGAGCAATGGCTCGTATATCTTTCTTCTTCTTCACATCTGTATAAGGTCACAGTTTTTCATCTGGAGTCAGAGGGATGGTATTTTAATCACTTGGCAAAGCAGAGGGCATCAGCTGGTCTGTTTCCTGTGAGTGTTTCCTCATGGTGCTGCTGGAGTCCACCTTTTCATATCTCTGCGTCTTTCCATTCCTCTCTACTCCACCTTCACCATCTCTTGCACATCAGACAGCAGCCCAATAACGGCTGGTTGATCTTGCTGTACCTGTACAATCTTACTGCTGGGCTCGTTGTTTTTGGTCCCACCAAGATGGTTACTTCACAGGATCTGATCTCCTTTACAGTCGTTCTTCCCTGCCTTCCATCGTGCTTCAAGCTCCTCTGTATCTCTCAGGAGGTCTGATCGTGAGGAAGTATTTTCAGGTCAAAGCCTGAGCAATGCTGTAACATAACACCGAAAGGTGGAAATCGCTGAAGTCGGTAACACAAGTAGGATGTGGGGGTGCTCACATGGCCCACCCTCGGCAAACAGCCTGGGTCACAACCTCTGTTAAGGTAGAGATGTGAGAGCCTGGCGTGTGTGTGGATCTGGGGAAGAGAAGGCATTTGCACCTAAAGGATCACAGTAAAGAGGAAGATGACAACTACCAGCCCGAGTCAACAGTACCCAGTGAACTACAGAGACTTCCACAACGTGGAAGGAGTCAACCTGAATACGTAGTTCATTACTAGTTAATTACGTGTCATTGAGAAAGCAATAAACTCTGATCCAGGTTTGTTCTAAAACTACAGGAACAAATCAGTTTTTCCTTGTGGCAGGAGAGAAGATGAGAAATGACACCACCTTTTTGTTTCCTCCTCCAACAGCCTCGCTGGGTTTGCATGTGTTTTGTAGGCACTGCATACCTTTGTAACGCTCTATTACAACCCTTCTCTCATAATACAGTTGCTAACAAACAAAATGACTATGTGCTGAAATATGCAGAAATGCATACAAATTAAAAGTATTTTGCATCTAAAGTTTGGCAGGACTTTCAAAAGCTAAACCAGATGTTTACAAGCAGCACCTCCTGACCATCCAGCTCAACCAAGCTTATTCATGAATGTGCTAAAGTCACACTTTGCTTAATTCTTGTAGAAATGTACACATTCGCAACAGCCTGCACCGCAGCATCACAAACATACTAGACAGTGGGCTTCTTCTAAATAAAAATGGATGTGAATGATGTCAATGTTATCTGGGGGCTCATTGAATCCACGGGCGATCCCATCCATGGGGTTGGTCAGGTCATGGTCAGGAAGGGTCACATGCCTAATGCCAGCAAAAGAGGCAAGACAGATGCTAGCACAGAAATATAAGAGCATCTCCACATGTTTCATATGAACCTGGGAAGCAAGACCCAGACTTGTGCTCAGTGGGGCTGCATTCCAAGGGAAGCGCACTCATGGAAGAGAGCTCGCAGCCCCTCACCTGCTTCAGAGGTCTATAGCATAGAGAAACACAGCAACCTGCCTATGAGGAGGAGGCACGCACTACTGGTGGCACTATGCCCTCTAACAGAGATGTGTAAGAATTGCAGATAGGGCTTTGTCTTCCCAATGCTTTTCCTCAGCAGATGTGAGGCCTGACAGAGATTCCACTAGTCAGGTGCTACAAAAGCACAGGAGAAGAGAAGAAAGTAAGAAAGGACAGCACAGATTCGATCTGCATTGGTTGAAAATCCTGTGATGGACAGCCTTCCATCATGCCTGTGGAAAGAACAGAGAGCCTCATCAGTCTGAGGGCTGCATATAGAGAAACACAAATGGGTGCAAACCACATACATGGAGGCAGACTGCAGTTCCCATCCTCTGCTACAGAAGAAGCAGCTGAACCAGGATCTGCTCAGGACATGAGATGTGTCTATACACTAGAAATAGTGTCACGAAGTAGTGAAAAGCAGTTTGTAAGTTGAACTCAACTTGCAAGGATAAACCTGTCTCTATGCTAAACTGGACTTCAGAAGTTTAAACCCAAAGAGCAGACAATCTGCATATATTATGATGACACTGAGAGCGGCTATTTTGAAGAAAGCAACAAAATAAGTTGGAAATTGCAGTTCTCCTATGAAATGACTGTTTCAGCCACGTAGAATGACTGGTTTAGACATTTCAGAAAGTAGTGGCCATTTTAACACAGCACTGAACTGCCTTCTTTACTCAGTCATCACCTGAAATGCCTAATGTGAAATGCCACAAAATGTGAACTACTGTGCCTATTGCTGTAGTGGAAAAGGGTGTTTCAGGTAACAATCTAATGGAACAAAACATGAAAAACAGCTGCAAAGCTTACAAGTGAAGTTGGCCTTGGAAGAGTTCTTATTTTAGGGAACATGATACACAGTTTGCTCTGCGCCCTACTGTGTGGTTTTGAATGGTTTGGGAAATAAAAGGAAATAAACCATCTGTTTCTGTTGTCTTTTAATCTAATAAGTTCAAGAAGCTGGAGATGAGATACTCTGCATCATACCTGCCTACCATTTTCTGTCATTTTGTGAAGTAACTGGGGGTAATTTGGAGAAATGGCTGAAGATTTTGGTAATTGTACAAAATGACTTCAGTGTAAGGCAAAAACTGGTGCAAGAGCAGGTGCACTTAAAAGGAGGGAGCTGAATCAGATTTCTCTCCTTGCTAAGTAATCATTCCTGAGGATGCCTCAGGACTTTGAAGTTAAATTTAAAGAAGAACTATGCAAAAGGAATAAGAAATGCTCCAAGTACATGATCCCAAAGGCACAGTAATCTGCAACTATTGCTGAAATAAAGAAGACAAAACAGAACCCCAAGTCAAAGTCAAGACATGGATTCCATCTAATTACAAAGTAAGTATGGAGAACCCCCTCTTTCTGTTTTAACTCTAAATGTATCAACACTTTCCCCATTTAGATATGCAGTACTCCTGCGAATAAACGACTTGCCCTCATTTTACAGATGAAATTCTACAATGTGGGGACACTGAGCAGTGGATTGAGAGAAGTCAGACAAAAGAGGAAATCTCCCAAATATTATGTGAACACTGAGGACACATGCGATATCACCAAAAAAGCATATATGGCTACTGGCCATGGTGGCTGCGACCGTGTCACAAAACATTTGCTGTCTAAGTATGCAAACATCACCAGAGATGCTGTTGAGCATTGAAAACTCTTCTGTGTAGCGTACCAAGAAAGAAGAAGGCACCCACTGAAACAGTTTCCTAGCTGCTCTGCTCTGAACAAGGAGTGCTTAGCACAGGGGCAAATTAACCTTGTCAATATGCAGTGCATATTGATATTTGGGAGCCCCTGTTGTATCGCAGGGTCATGATGGAACAGAATGGATTGCTCAAGGCATGCAAGAGCTAAAGTATTTGTGGCCTCAGCTTGGTGCATGGAAAACCAAGACATACTCAAAGACAGGAACTAACAGAGCATCCGAACAGCAATGTTAAGGAGATGCTCATGGAGCGAATGGCAGACAATAAGTTGTGGGACTGGTCTGTGGGAATATGCTTTGTGTGCTTTTGCTCACCACTTACTGCGCATCATACTTGGATCTGCTTGGAACAAACCCCACTTGTGGGCTCAGCTCAGCCTCTCTTCCATTGACCACAGTGAAGGAATTAGAAACCAATACACTTAGGTTTTGTATTGGCTTTATTGTAAATGTCTTTTACTGCACGAATTTAATTTCATTAGGGAGCAGAGTTAATTAGCTGTTTCTAATTACTAATGTAACTCCTATATATGCACGGTCTCATTAGCTCTGCTGTTATCTCCTCTGTACGCAATCTTGTAATAAATAAAGAGGCGATTTACTGCAGTGCTGCTCCGGTATTCAAGAATATGCTGCTTTCAGGGCTGCAGAGTGGATATTGCCAAACTCCAGGCATTTTGCTTTATGTCAAGAGTAATCGACCTGGAACTCAGTCAAAAATGGGGTAATAAACAATAACCACACGTGCAAGTGGAGTTCTCATTCCATCCTTCACTGACAGCAGACTGCAAACGCTGATACCTCTTTCACTGAGCAGTGTTAATGTCCAGTCGATTAAGCAATTTGAAAGGCTGAGCCTTCTTGGGTGCTGTAGGAGAGATGCAGCTCTCTGTAATGCAGTAGTGGGGTGTGGAGGGCGCACAAGGCTGGTACTTGTCACCCTAATGAATGCGAAGCCCAGGAAAGAGCAGAACAACAAGAACAGATGAAAACCACGACAAGGGGAATTAGCCAGCGAGCAGTGAGTTCACAGGTAAATCAGTAAAGCCAAGCGGGGAGACAAAAATGGACCAGCAAGAAACAACTTCTGCTGTTCCTCGGTTAAATATCCCAAAGGGGTCACTTGTGGGCATACTTAACAACACAAGGGACACCGGAAAAAGGCGTAACAGAGGCATATGGAAAAATACAGCATGTGAAATACATCACCATAACAACACCGTTTACAAAAGCGTGTAGGAGTGTGAAACCACTGCAGCTACTGGTGAAGTGAAAATGAAAAAAGACAATAATTATGTTAGACCACGGTGGTTTTATGTGTTTTAATGTCAAGGGGTATTTTTACTCTGACAGAAAACCCCCAAGCTATTAATATAAGAGCAAGGACAAAATCCTGTTCTGGAGGTCGGAACGCGTGTAGGAGCAAATAGTAATGTACACTTGTGTTACTAGATGTTCCACGTTAATAATTGCCGCAAGTTAGTTACTATATTTAGTTACCACATTTAGTAACTTGCACCTTCACACGGACTGGAACAAGAAGTAAAGATGTGGAAGGGGGGTTTGCCTCTGTGGTTTCAAGATGAGTTAGCATCACAGAATCATAGGAAAAAGTAGATCCTAAGAGATGCCTTCCGGTTATCCTGTCATATGCCCTGCTCAAAGCGTGCTAAACTCAAAGTGAAATGGGTCTGCCCAGGACTACATCTAGCTGTGCTTTGGAAATGGAGACGGAGAATCCAAACACCTTCCCTGGCATCCTGGCCCCCAGCTGCACCCCTCTTATTGTTAATATCCTCATGAGATTCCTGCTCGCCATTCCCCTCCCCTGAGGTCCCTCATCCGGTGCCGCAGCTCACAGTCAGGATGTTGAAGGGTACCAGATCCAGCACTGAAGAGCTTTGCTAATGAGTGACCACTGCTTATTCCTGCCACCTCTCCTGCAGCACTCTTTCAATGTTTGACCCTCACCTGATACATCCAGTGACTGAAGCCTTTGTAACTCCCGTCACTCTGCTCCTGCCTTCGTCTGCAAACAAGAGCAGTGATTTTTGCCACTAGAGGCAGATGCATTTGGGAAACCATTCGGTCTGGTGCTTATTACTTCAGGAAGTATTGGTCCATTGGTTCAGGTGAAAACTGCACCCCAGAAAGTTTGGGGTTCTTTTCTAGATAAACCTACATTCCAGAAAAGCTTTGTGAACAGCCCTGGTTTGGGCTGGGATAAAATTAATTCCCTTCCCAGCAGCTGGTGCAGGGCTGTGTTTTGGCTTTAGCCTGAGAGCAGCACTGATAACACACCGATGGTTTAGCTGATGCTCAGTAGCACTCACCCTGACCAAGGACTCTTCAGTGCCTCAGGCTCTGCCAGTGAGGAGGGACACAAGAAGCCGGGAGGAAGCAGAACCAGGACACCTGACCCAAAGCAGCCAAAGGGCTATTCCATCCCATACAGCATCATGTTCAGTAGAGAAACTGAGGGGGTTGGTGGTTGGAAGAACCTGGTTGCTGCTTGGGGACAAGCTGGGCATCAGTCAGTGTGGGGTGAGCAATTGTACTGTGCATCACTTGGTGGTTTTGGGGCGGGTGGGGTTTATTCTTCCCTCTCTCCCTCACTTTATTTCCTATTATTATTGTTATTATTATAATTTTACTATTTTTATTCTGGTTTATTTCAGTTATTAAACTGTTCTTGTCTCAACCCATGGGTTTTTACTTTTCTTCCAGTTCTCCTCCTCATCTCAGTGGAGGCAGGGAGGTAAGTGGCTTTGTGGTACTTAGCTGCAGCTGGGGTAAACCACAGCATGAACACACTTTACACACACAGAACCCCCAACAAAAGATTTAACTTTTAAATTATTCTTATTTTGTTGCATTTTCTGTTTGTTTCAAAATTGCATTTTTCCTTTCTGTGCTGGGTCTGGCTGGGATGGATTTCATTTTCTCCATCACAGTCCATACAGTGCTGTGTTTTAGATTAGTGACCAAACCAGCGTGGATAAGACACCAATGCTCCAGCTCTTGCTGAGCTATGCTTGCATAGCACAAAGGCCTTCTCTGTTTTTCCAGTTAGCCCCTCTAGGAAGCAACCAAAAGGATATTCCATACCATATATCACCATGCTCAGCAGTAAAACTGTGGGGGGAATCTTTCCAGCTCCTCAGAGGCAGATTTGGCATGATCAATGAGTGACGGTTACTTCTGCAGCACTTAATCCATTTCTCCTTTCCTTTCCTTTCTCCCCCCTTCACTTATTGAGCTGTCTTAATCTTAACCCATGAGTTTTCCTCTCTCTTTTGCCCTTCTGAATCTCTCTTCCAGCCCTCTGGGGGAGCTGAGCAAGTGCAGACCTAGCCACCAGCCAGGGTCAGCCCATTACACTTCACAATTGAAGCCACGTATTTAAAGGAGTTAAAAGGCTGAAAAAATCCTTAACTTGGTGGCTTGGAGCTCACCAAAGAGCTTTAGTGTGGAAAATGAAACTGGCTTTTGATACAACCATGGTTTTATTCAGATTGTTAAACTGGAACGTGCAAAGAGAAAAGAAACCCAAGGCTCAAGCAGGGAAAAGCTATCATATTTCTTCAGATTTAATCAGGAGGGGGGTTGAGTATCAGGAGGATCTAACAAGCAGCTTTTAAATCAAGCAAATTTCCAGCTTCTCTTAGGTACCAACTGGTTGATGCTGGCTAACAAAGGTTTGACAGTTGTGCTTCAAACCATGCCTAGGGAAAAGAAAAAGAAGAAAGAGAATAAATTGCCTCTTTCACTGTCCTTTGAACTAAGGACATAATCCCTGGATTTGGTTTTGAGAGTTTACATCCTCTGATGCGAAGGAACATGGCTTTGAATTTGGGGATTAATTAGACCTTCAGCTTTACGATAAATACAAAGTTTTTCAAGGTACTTGTTTCTACTACAATTTGTTCTGCTGTTCTGTACACTGGAACACATACATCTATGTACCTTTGAAACCTGCAGGTAAATTCCCCCCCTGATTTTCATCTGCACTTGAAATGAAATTATCAATAATATTTAAGGCATTTTTTTCCCTCTCTCAGATTTAAATAAAATAAATCTGCAAAGAGATCAGGATTTGCTTAGAGGAAAAGTATGGAGGCTTGAAAAGAAAACCTTCCCACTGAGTTTATTTCTCATAGCGAGTAAATAGCTGCTGAAGGGATGTTAAATGGGGTTGGAGTAGGTAAATGAGTCTGCTACATGGATCATGGAAAACCTCCTCATGGAAGTGTGTGCAGCTGCAGTTATCCTGCAAGCAAAACAATTTAGGCAGCAAACATATAGCATGGGTCAGTGATAACCCTGAGGAAACAGGAGCCGGCCGCATCATCCTCAGAAGGCAGCTATAGGATGCTAAAGCCAGTACCACACATCAGGCTTTCATATGAACACGGAATGGACTTCCAAGCAAGTCGATAAGGTAGGTGGCAGAGAAATGCCTGTGCTGGGTTTTTTTGCTTCTGTTTATCTCAAAGGTACACAGGAGACATATCTAAAAGTCTTGTGATTTATAAAACCCGAGTTGGCATCAGCTTGTCCTATGATGCGCTGTGAAGGATAATCCTTTTTCTGCCTACAGGTGTCTAAAACGGGAGCAGAGCAAGGGCTTCAGGTCCTTCCCATAATTTCACAGTCCAGACTACTGCATTTCCCCACAGAAGGGTTTGGACCCTCTGAGGTCCTGGGGGTCTGTACAACCAGCGGCTGTTCCTGTGCAAGAGGAGATTAGACAGGCAGATTTGCAAGGGTGTTAGTAGCCCACCAGCTATGATTAAAGAAACACCAGCTTCTCCTTGTATTTGCCCTGTGGATGAATCTCCATATGAGCAGCACCGCAGATGCCTTTCCAGACTGCCAGCGGTCAAACATGGGCACTGTCAAACCCTGCCTCCTGTTGTACATGGGAATGAAAGAGGCAAAGCTCTCTTTTCTTCCACTTGCTTTCACTGAGCAACAGCAGCCTTACTTTTCCCAGCTCTGCCATTCAGCTTTATTTGAAGTGATTTTGATTTACCTTTTATTTTGATTTACCTTTTCCTTTTTAAATTGCCAAGTGCTTCTCAGCTCTCTTATCTAATTCTAAGCCTCTTTCTAGGCCTTGTAGCCATGACTGAGTATTCCCCTCAATCTCTAAAACATCTTGGAGGTTAGATTCCTCCAGTTGGGCTCAAGAGCTGTGGTGCTTCCAGCAGTCTGTGTGCTTCATCCATGGGCCTCCATCTTTCCCTCTGCTCTTTGGGAAAGAACTGCATCACTAGCAAGGGTTACTTTTGTGCTGGCTTGCATGGATCTAAGACTGTTCCTGCATCTGGGGATGTTCCCCTACCGAATGTTTGGATGAAAAGCAGCAGTTTCTCAGTTCTTAGCAAGCAGGAGAGGCTCATTGGAGCACAGAAACACTGGCTACCCAGTAACCCCTCCACTCTCCCATGGGAAGTGGAGAAAAAGCACCAGAAGAGCTGCTTCTATCCCCAAAGAGAGTGACCTGCTGAATCCTCTCCTATCTCTCTCAATCCAGGACTGATTGCCTAGAGAAGGACAATATTAGGAATGGAGGGATTTGGCCATTGCTCCTGACTCTTTTTCTCCATGCCTCTCTGCAGCTGGTGCCTGATGCATTAAAATATTCAAGTTTGAAGCTTGTGACAATTTGTACTTCCTGAATTTCAAAAAAGATTGGTAGATGAGTACAAGGTTTTATAAAGTAACCTCTTGTTGCATGTACAGAAATCATTTCCTCCCTGCGTCTTCTGCAGGAACAAGGCTTCTCCCATCCTTCATTTGTAAGAACTGCTGCTGGTTGAAAGAAAAGCAATTACGCTAATCACTCCATTTTTGATGTTCCCCTCCATATCCCATTCTCTTGTTCTACAATCTATTTTCCTTACAATGGAAAGATAAGTCCAACAGGACTCTGCTAAACAGTTCATTTGGAACTTATCACATATTTCATTTTCATCCAGTTAGCTTAAAGTATGTCAATTAGCTGCATGGCCCATCTATGCTTTAGGGTAGAAATGTTCTTACAATGACAGCAATTGCTCAAATCCTTGAACTGAGAAAACAAAGAAACAGTGAAAGCTTCTGAATGAATTGATGCCAACAGTTTGATGGTACTTAGGATCATGATCGCTTTAGTATGAGAGCATTTTGATTGGTTGTGCATATTCTCTTTGCCATGTGTTGAGAGTATGTGGTATAAACAGACATACGGCATGGCATTCATTTCGTTCCTGCTGACAGCATGTATAATGGAAGCACAGAGATTTCCTAAGGAGCAAAAAAGGCCGCAGAAATGACATCGTTATTTCATCTTCCAAATGCTGAATGTGGCTGAATTATTTAATAATATGTACAATATATATAGCTTTCAATATATTATCCAACGTAGTAAGCAAAAAGCCTTTCTGAGCTGCTTTGGGGCATGCTCTCAAGCAACAGTTCCTCATATTGCAGCAAACTTGTGTGAAATCTAAATAAGCACAGTCTGCTTTACTGATTTAAACATCTTTCTCTGGTTTCTCTTCTGTAAGCTGTGGTCACTACTTATTATTATCATAGCACTACAAGGAGTAGAAGTTCTGGCCTCCATCTAAGTCAAAGCAGCTGGGTTTATCACTGTTGTCATTTCAGAGGTCTGCAGCCTCCTCCTGGAAAGCAGAAGGAGGAGGTGCTTTGGACCCGAAAGAAACCAAAGCCCTAGAGGGAAGCCCCAAGTTTCCTGCAGGTTCACTAACCATGGAGGATGGTTTGCTCCCTTTCCAGTGCCTGTGACTCATGTTAACAGGGTGGGAGTCAGACAGCAAGAACTGTGAATGCATCTGAAATCACAGAAAAAGCAGTATGTTTAGGTGTAACACAGGCATTCCCTCACTTTTTTGACTCTGGCCTATATGTAACTCTGTTCATAAGCAAGTAAAAATAGAGATTTTGTTATTAATAGATAATTGAAGTTATCAGCAACTATGACCCCAGGTTGGAAGTAGCTGAACTTGAAAACCTAACACAAGGTTTTCACAAGCACACAATCTATGATCGCTCCCAGACAGAAAGGAGCTCTTGATCTCCTGTACATGAAACCTCGGTTGCCATTACACTGACCAGTAAACTGAACACTTTCTTACCAAGGGGCACAGGAAGCAGAGGAAATCGTGCAGAAATGAAACTAAACCACCTTCCATGGCAGATCTATCCCCTGCCTAAAGGGACTCCTACACCACGCATAGGTACAGCCCACAACACTTCCACAGAGGCACATCCTGTCTCTGAGCATCCAACAAGCCTTGTTCCTCTTCTCTCAACCAGTGCTGCTGCTTCTTCTGTTTCATTGTATTGTCTTAATTTAAACCTTCACCTTTCTTCTTCATCTTCCTTTTCTCCAGTGTTGAACCTGGCATGCCCAGTTCCTTCCTTCCTTTAAGTCTACTTGAGATGCTAGTCTTGACCTGGATCTCTGATGAGTATACGTGCATTTCTCTTCCAACCTTTATTCTCACCACTGGTTAAGGCAACCTATGTGCTGATGAAGCAAGAAGCAAAAGCAGGAGCTGAAAGTTCATTTGAACAGGCTGATGTGACTTAATTTCCTTTTGTAGTCAAAAGAGAAACTAATCTAAAACTTAAGACCTAGATTACAGAGTTGAGGTGAGTGAGATATATAGATTTAGCAGAAGAGTGTGAAGATGAAGGATTAACACGCTGAACAGCTTCCACATCCAACCTTCAAGGAACATTTTGAGGACGAAGCAACCCAAAGGTATGAAATATCAATAGAGAAGAGCAGCTTCTGACCCCCAGCAGTTTTTGTGTCAGCCGGCGGTGACAAGAGAATTATCTGTGCAGCAGCCTTGCAGGGTTTTTGGCATCACTTCACATCCAAAGTGCTCCGGCTGGACTCAGCAAGCAAATGGAGTACACAGAGCTCTTTATCTCGAAGCCTGTGTCAGCTCCGCAGTGATGGCTGTCACACAGCAGCCATTTTAGGAATGCAATTTCTTCGTGTCTCTTCTGCATTATTACTTGGTGGGTCACTTCAGGTCCTGTGGACAGAGCACAAGGCTGCAAGGCATCTCTCTGTTCTACCCAGAGGCTGTGAGTGTTGTTTCATGATCATTATAACCCATCGAAACCAGCAGTGTCTGTCACTTGCTTTGCCTTCCTGTGTGTTTCTGCACAGCCAGCTGATCATTCTGCCATCCAAGCACCATGTCAGGCAGCAGCCTGTCCTTACGTGAGATGAAGTGATGCTGGAACCGCATCTGGTGTGTACCATTATCCACCTGGCTCTTTTCCCTCAGTGTTCTGTCTGCTGGAGCAATTCCACGTTTCAACTCCCTCGGTCTCCAAAATGGGCATCCCTCCTGCTCTGAATCCCGGTCTAGATGAGACAGTCACCCTCAGAGTTATCCTGCAGGCTCCACATCCTTGCTCTTCCTTACAACCCTTTCTGTTTCTCTTGCTGACTTTTAGCACCTTTGATCTTTTCAGTCCAATGTGTTTATTCACTTCTCTTTCACACCTTATTCTTCCTAACGACTTTACTTAATCATAGGAGAGAAACCTCTCAGAGGAAACCATCCTCACACCACAGCAGAGGGGGGCTGACATCTTTCTCTTTAATTTCTACTCAAGAAACTTCTTTTCAGTGTCTCTAGAAGAGCCCTGCCTCCACGCTTGCCTCTTCTTAGTGAGCTGTTTTATAGTAATGAAAGAGTCTGGGGTCAGAATTCACTCCTGCAGCTCAGGCACAAGCTCCAAGCACCTCTGCCTTTGCATGTCTTTCTTTCCTAACAGCAGCAACTATCAAGTCACTTTTCATATATGTCTGAAGCTTATTTTGCTTATAACACTTAAACAATGAGTAGCCCCATCTGATAGCATCTTAGAGAGAAATCTGCTACCCCTTGCTAAACACTTTGTTATTCTGGCACATTCAGCTTCAATATTAAACATAAGACAAGTTGAGGAAGAAAAGTGCATTTATAATGGAAAAACCCTGCTCTGCTGCAGATTTCTTCACTTGATGGGGGGCACTGTCCTACAGGTCCAAGCACAGCGCTGGGCTCTGACAGCTCAGCAAGGTTTTAGCAGCTCTCTCCACAGGAGCAAAACAGTATCAGATGTTGAACACATGCGACTGCTATCTCAGTGAAGCAAGTAAAAAGGCTTGTGCCTTCCTGACTGTGGGCTGAGAAAACCCTCAGCCTTCTCGGTCAGACAGGAACACCAAAGGCCCTGCTTTTCTCATTGGTTATATATGCTGCATGCTATGGACGTGTGAAACGGCAAAGAAGAAGCAGGAAGTCACGAAACTAAGAGATTGTGAGGTAATATTTAATATTATTTCTAGACATAGTGAAAAAAGCATAATGTGTTTCTGAGTAACAGGAAATGCTGGCAGCTTAGCTGCAATTATGCTGTTCACAGCAGCAAAAAGGTTATACCTTCTGAAAGCCAGTTTGAAATATTAACAATCTACATCAGAAAGTGAACTTGTGCCGGAAGCAGGAAGTCATCTTCCTCAAGCTTGTGAAACCTCTATTATAACCAAGTTTCTGGGAAAGCAAATTCCTCCTGCATGTCTCAGGGACACGCAGCACATACACAATTTTAAACCATCTAAATGCTTCCAAGATCATGCATTTTAGAAGGGAGCGAACAGCAAGGGTTGTATCAGTCTCGCACACAACACTGCAAAGGTCGCCTAAGGATGCTTTGCCTGATGCTTCGTACACAAGAAGTTTCTCTGAAAATGTTTTGCAGTGGCAGTCTATCACGTTACAGAAATCACCTGTACAGAAATCAGTCCACATTATGCCTTAAGCCTACATAGGAATGCAGCTGTATGTGGCTATGTCCAACAAGTGCCAGTAAGATTATATCTTGTAGAAGATTGTTCCCAAATTAAGTTATAACTTAGAATAGCCAAGGTATTTGCAGTAGAATAGCTCAGGTGAAACTCTATAGCAAAAAGACTCAGAACAGTTCAATTTCTTCTGAAGCAGGAAGAAATTCAACCTTTAGCTGCAGCTCTTTATTTTTAATGTGCTCTACGCTAGAAATTGAGGCTGCTGCTGCTTTATGGGTGCCCTGCACCCATCCAGGAAGGTGCTAAAAGAGTGTCACAGGCGTCTTCATAAAGTTCCAACAAATTATGGGTACAACTTCTTCACGTTTCTGTATTGTTCACTTTCAGTAACCTTTGAAGGGGGATCTTAGGAGGATGCTGAACTGCAGTGCAACCCAGCAGAACCATTCCTCCAACGAGACACTGCCACACACCTCAGAGAGGCTCCACACCATTCTCATGGCCCTGTACATCATCGACCTGGCTGGTGGCACCCTCGGGGTCATCATGATGTCCCGTAAGTTATTCCAGCGGCGATCGCAGTCTGTGACAACCGTTTTCATCGTCAGCCTCCTGGTGCTGCACACCTTCATGCTGCTCAGCATCCCCTTCCGCCTCAGCTATTACGTTTCGAGGGAGTGGAAATTCGGGAGGCTCGCCTGCAAGCTCACAAGCGTCATCCTCTACATCCACATGTATGCCACCTTTGTGTTTTATGTGGGCATCATCATAATACGCCTCTTCCAACTCGAGTTTAGGAGGTGCTATGCTACAGCCTGGGTGGGTGCTGTCTGGCTGGTGGGAGCCCTGGTGATCACCCCTCTTCTTCTGTCATACTACGGCACCTCTAAGACATACCAGTCCTCTGAATGCTTCCAGTTCCACAGGGAGATACAAGAGGCACACATGGTGATCATCAGCTACTGCTTGGTTGGGGTTTTGGTGGCAGTTTGTGCTGTGCTCACCGTAATGCAGTTGTTCGTGATCTATAGACTGGCTGTGAAACACTGGCCTGACATCAACTCCCATGTGGAATTCAGGGCTCAGGCAAAGAGTTTCTTCTTCATCTTGGTAACATTAGTGTGCTTTATGCCTCATCATGCGTTCAGAGTGTATTACATCCAAAACTACCACCTGGATAAAGACTATAAACTACTCTTATACAACGAAATTTTTCTAGCTTTAACAGCAATGTGCTGCTTGGATATGTTGTGCTTCCTCACAGGAATAGCCCACTGACCTGGGAACTGCCAGGGAACCCAGCTGCAGTGTGTCAACACTGGCTTTTGGCAGAAATAAAGCTGTGTCAGGACTTTGCTAGGGAAACTGCTGAGTTTTCAGCAGGGCTGCACAGGCCTGTAGAGCTGCTTGCCTCTTGCAGACCAGTAAGATCCATCTTTCAGAAGCCACTGGGTTTCATCTTCTCTCTGGAAGGCAGACACACGAGTCTTGCTCTAGACTTTGACCTAAGAATTACACCCTGAAGCTGCATTAAGATTTTCTTCAGCCGTCCCTCTCTAACAATTACAGCATCCATTCCTTCCTAATTGTAACTCAAAGTGTCCCACTAACAACAACCCACTGTGGTCAGCAAATTGTCACCTAACAGCTTATGGCAATTGTACTGCTGAAGGGAAGAGAGGAAAGAAAGCAGCTCCTTGACAGGATTTTTGTGCGAGTGATTTTATATCACAAGGACGTAAAGTCTACTCAAACAAAAAGTAATCAGGGCACGAATCAGGGAATGAATGAAACACTGTAGTAGCAGATTTCAGCAGGCTCCTTCTTTCTTCGCTTACACAAAGTGTATAATTAAATGTAATGGTATGAAAACACTTGTTCTCACAACTTAACCTTTACTTGCTTCATTCCAAACCCACAAGCAGCTCACTGCACTGTAGTAATTACACATTCAGAGCGAGTGAGAGCAGAGCAAGTCAAAGGTTTCAAACTTCTACCTTATGTTACTATCCCATCAGGACTCCATCTGTGGCTGTTATCCCTAAGACCCATTGCAGGCAAAGAAACGCAAGTTACTATGGTCTCAGAACTTGATCTAGAATCCAAACTGAGAAGTCTGATCCTTCACTGAGCAGTCAGCCTTTAAGCTAGGCAACTATTTTATCAGCCTTCAAAACCCCTTTGATGTTTGGTCACTTTTAGTTTCCTGTTGGTTCGCTGTCAGATAGATACCATGTTTTTTCCATTTGCACATGTAACAAAGCAGTAGAATAAACTAACTGAACTGTGTTTAATCAGTTCAGCATATGCTCGTTGTATACAGACTTGTGCTGGAGTACATGTTTTACCCATTAGACAGATTATATTCTTTGGGAACCACATCTGCTCTGGGAATCTCTGCTTTATCTTCATTATGTAAGTCTGTTTTCATGACTGCATCCTGCCTGTTCTGCTCAGTCTTTCACCCTTCTTGAAGCCATTTGCTGCATCCCAACAGCTTGCGGCCAGATTTCTCCCACTGCAGCCTCCCAGGAGCCACATAAGGGTGTCCTTCCTCCTTCACAGCCTCACAAGTTGCCATAGTTTCTGAGTCTGGCAGGACTCAAAAGTGCTACGATCCCTGGGTTCAAACAAGGTCAAAACTTGATGTGGGAGGGTTAAAAAGTTACACCTGCAAAACCATGCTGGTGATGCTTCAGATTAGGGGTGTTTCTTTGAGCCTACTTTATCAATCCTGAGTAGATGCTTGCGCCTTTACACTTTGGTTCCTGGATCCCTTCTGCCTCTTTCATAAAGCAGGAGGTGTTCAGGGAGCCAGCAACAAGCCCTCAGGTTCTCTGCATTTTAATCTAAGCTCCTTTTTCATGTGTTCATGCTTGACCATTCCCTCTGTACCTTCAGTCACTGACTGAGGTCAAACCACTCACTTGGCTCAGTATGGCCCTCTTAATTCAGAGGATAATGGATTGAGCATTGATCCCAGTGTTGTTGCACCTAAGACTCACATTAAAGTGATGGATATAAGCTCTATTCAATACCCAGTCCCCTGCTGAGGTCTGGAAGCACTGTGAAAACTGGTGGAAATAGAAAGTTATCACTCTCTAGGAGGACAATCTGAGAAGGAAATTCCAAAAGGGCAATAATATTGGGCTCAGAGAGTAGGGTTCTATTCTTACTATGAATTATGACATCCCTTGGAAAACAGCTACAAGCGGTTGCTTTAAATGCCATTTGCATGATCCAAATAATTCTGGAGATAATTATACACATCAGTAATTGCTTTCATGCTAACTGAATATGTAAAACTGTAAACGATTTAGTCACCCCATTCATTTTTAATGCCATCGAATGAACACCAGGAAAATCCCCAGACGTTCTGAAGGGAAGAATATCAAGCTGCTAAATGCATCTTCCGTCGGTGTTCTCTGCATGAAGTTCTGCATAAAAAGAGCAAAACCAACCAACCAAAACGAACCCAAAATCCCATTTCTACACCTGACTTCCTAAGTAAGGCTGATAACAGAAAGCTATAGGCGGAGCAAGAGGATTCTCATCATCAAAACCCAGTGCGCTCGCTGCTGTCACAACTAGGTGCCACTACTATAGGTGGCCTGTTTCTGCCTTTTAAGCAGTGCTGAGGGTGAGGTGAGCCCGCCCACAGGCAAACTGCACAAGGGGCACCTCTTTGTTAATTCATACCTGCTGGTATCCAGAGCAGCAATGCTTACATGGAGAAAAAAGGTCTCCATTTCCTCCCGATGCATCTGTTCCTTCTGCCTGCTCATAGAGAAAGGTCATATTGATGATGCTGTCAGATGGGCATGCCCCTCTTTGTAAGCAAACAGAAGGAACAGACGCATTAGGAGGAAACAAAGGCACGCTCCCCCTCCCTTGTTTGTTTTTCCCTTTTCCACTCAAGCCCTGGCATTCTCAGCACTAACCGATTTTGATGGGGAAAAAGACAGGATAATCAAGCAATGCAATTTGCTCAAGCTGCCCAGCCCATACAGAGCAGCCCATTACAATTTACAGTCCCCATTCTCCTGCCTGCAGTAGCTGAAGATCATTGCCTTTGCAGTTACAAATACATGAACTAAAGAATGGGATTTGTAAGAGGTGAGGGGAGAGTGGTGTGGGGATGCACACTTGCAGAGCAGGCACGGGATACAGACAGAGCAACTTTGTCCCCATCAATAATGGAATCATGCACTTCACACGCTGCCCAGGGGTCAAGCTGTAACCTGTCTTGTATTTTCATTGTTTGAGCCTGCATCCCTCCTCCTGGCTATCCAGATCCATTGAGCTTCTATGAGCTAGGAAGAGCTCATTCCTCAAGCCTAGGATTCACATGCTTAAGGGTGTCCTTGTTCTGAACAGCAGGTTCCGCAAGTGCCTCTTTATTCATCCCGTTGCAATCCTAGCCATAAACACACACTTCAGTGCCTGCGTTTTGCCATATGCACTCCAGTCTGGGGTTCTGAGTGCCACCATCAGCTTTCTGCAGGGCACAACTTACAAGAGGAGTTCTGTGCTGAAAATTACCTGTATGCACACGGATGAAAACACTGCTGCAGGAGGGCTGCGTTTATAGCGATGGTTGTTACACAGGGAAGAACTATCTGATAAAATCGAAGCCACAGAGACACAAAACAAGCCTTTTAAAGAGCCAACTAAGTGCCGATTGGGCAGCAAACCCCCCAGCTTCCAGGTGCTTTTCAAGTGTCAGAGAGAGGAAGGGTTTTTCCAGTCTGCAGCCTTTTCATATGAATCTGCTGGGTTTCATCCTGGATGCTTTCTATAGAAAGAGGATATGAAGATGAAAGAGGAAGCACTGCTAGGGGAAGAGGTTTTATTAAGAACCATGGCTGAAGGATTGCTTTTTGCATCTTTGAGTAACCATCAGTGGTGCACTGACAGAAGATGTGTCACTGGATTTGCTTGGCATACAGAGCAGAGCATGAAGTGAAAGCAGCATGTATTTTTGTGCTATTGTTTCATACCCTATAACACCTCTACCTTATCATAGTGCTTTTTTGTTGTCTTGTCCAACAGATTAATGCAATTCATTGCTGTGGAGTATTAGAACTTGTGTTTTATGCAACACTAGCATGTCTCAGGTAACACAAATCAGACTCCCATGTATCCAAGAGAAATGAATGAAAGAATCAGCATGCAAGGCAAACATTGGTTAGTCTGCCTCCTGTATCCTTCCTTCCTAAAGCTTAACCAACCAGGTGACTGCCTGCGTACCATGGATGGAGTAAATGAAGAAATGAATCCAGGAAGAGGCTTTTCCACAGTGAGGAACAACACTGGGATGATTCATCTGCTGCTCCTGGTGTCTCTTTCATTGCCCTCTGGCTCTACTGTGAAAGCACAAAATGTCAGTGCACAGGCTGGTGGAGCCTGTCCCCTAAACAGGCTGTGCATCCTAACCCACCAGGTACTCTCGTGCCTTAGCTCTGCTGCTACCCTCTACAGTCACCCCAAAACCATTTTCAACTGTACAAAGGCACTTTTCCTATTTATCAATAACTTTTCCTCCTTACCCTTAGAAATCCTCAAAGCAGAAACATGTTTTCAGACAAATGGCTCTTAAAAACTGAGAAAGAGATGGAAGTGTTTGCTGAAAACAAAGACTTTTAAGCGCAAAGTCACAGATTTAAGGACTAATATCAATAATTTCAGCTAAAACTTGGTTCCCATCATGCAACCACCTTACCTTGGTAGCATTGCTCTAAGCCCCCTGTCACAGATATGGAATAGATACAGCCCTCTGACTTCATGAGACAACCTTTACTTCCCCTGACAGCACACTCTGTACGAATGACTGACAAAATAATCTCACAAGAGCAGCATCTGCATGTGAAGCACTAGGGACAGATCAGAACCATGCAGAGGAAATGGAGGAACCCTGGGAAATCTGCAAAATTGAGACAACAATAACAAAATCTTAGGTTTTTATAAAAGAGAAGCAGCCCAATTGCAAAACTCCGGCCATTGTCAGTCAAGACAGGAGAATGCAAAGGAGAATGGGAGAACAAGGAAACGTCTAACTCAGAATGATTTATGCATTTATTATTTAAAAGGACAAAGGAGTTAAGAGAATCTGAGAGAGAAATAGATAAAAGACAAAACAGAAGAGGCAGTTCCAAAAGATGTCTCTGAAGTAAGCTAACAAAATGTGTTGGGTCAAAGGAAAACAGCCATTGCAGAGGTGAAATGCTGGGGGGAAATGGAACGCATTTTTGGGAGAGTCTTGGTCGACCAAAAGCATGGGTTGAACTTCTAGATGCTGAATTGCTCTCTGAAGTCACCCCCAGATCAGAACATCTCTATTATTAAGTACAGCAATATCCAATTCCTTTAGTTTTCTTCTAGAATTACTATTTTACTGCTGCTCACAGAGCTTGAAAAGGAATGCAGTTGAAAAGAAATGCTGTTCTGATATCAGACAGAATAAGATCTGTTTAATAAGATGCTGTCTGATCAGACAGTAACAGCCTCATAAGGAAGCAATACACCCTCTACACCTATCCCTGCAGGGGCCAGCTCCTTGGGAGATGGTTCTTGGGAAAAAGCTCTCCTCTCACGTCTGTCCCTGCACGCTCACCCTGCGTGAGCCTGATCAGCAGGTGACAGGCTGTCAGCACCCACCTGCCTGCTCACACTGCTGCTTCCCTGAGCTGCTGCCATCAGGGAGGCTGCAGCTGCAGAGGGATGGAGGCTCTGCCATCCCAGCGCTGTCACTTTGTCATCCAGCCACCGAGCACAGCGGTGCCTCTGCCTCAGGGATGGCAGCACAGGGACAACGCGAGGAGACAGGGAGGGGTACGTGCTTGTGTGGCTGACCAAAACGGGCATCGTCTGATACACGCAGGTTCTGCCAGTCACCAAGCTGCAATGCCGCGACCCTTGGGCTTCAGGAACACTCCTCTAGCACACAGCTAAAGCTTGGAGTTTTCTGCTGTGAGGACATCTTGCTTTTGGCAGACTCAGCAGGTCAATATTGACCAACAGCCTTGATAGTCTCAACGTGCCTTGCACCATCACTGCCTGTTGTTCCAATGCACAGTCACCCATCCGTACAGTTTAAGCCAGTCCTCTTGAAGAGATGGGATCTGTCAGGCGTGGCTGGTGACAGGATCAGGAGCCCTTCTGCACTGTGAGGTCTGTGCTGTAGAAGATCCAGACTGCACTATGAACTTCTCAGATGCGTGCTCACCTTGCACAATAAAGGAAAGGTGCTGTTGCAAGGGTCACACTCTATCAGAAACAGAAGTCTGCACTAGGTCTCTAAGAGGTACAAGATTTGTCTCTGGCTCTCAAACTGCCACTACACGATGGCACGTCAGAGTCTGCCTTTGCATCCCCTTTGAAGCAAGTTCAGACAACTAACATAAAAGACCCAACTAACAAGCTTAGGCCGAAGACTGGCTGAATCAACCAGATGCTGAAACACAAAGTCTGTCTAAGGAAAACATGAGCAGTCTGGAAATACTGCTGGAAAGGAGAAGCTCACAGATACATTTCAAAGTATTTAATTCCTGTCAGTGTGAGCTCAGCCAGAAGCAATGCTAAAGAGGTGCAAGCACAACTTGATTCACTGATGAGGAGGAAAGCTAACAACAAGCATTCCACCACCACAGTAATTTCACTAGACAAGAAATATCTGCTGCCATGTAGCAGATCTCTATCAGGTATTGTCTAGCATGTGTGGGTTTAGCTGCAGTCTGGTATGAAGCCATACTTCTCTCAAGCACCTGATGATGCCTCTTCTTTCATTTAAAAGGGAGCTAGGCTGAGCACCAACACTGTAGTGATTGGAAACCCAGCCATATAGAACCCCAGACTGGTTGTGCTGGAAGGGACCTTAGAGCTCATCCAGTTCCGTTCCCTTGAACACTGCCAGGGATGGGCCAGAGTCCCACCGTCAGCACAGGAAAGAACTTCTTAATATCTGATCTAAATCTCCCCTCTCCCAGTTTAAAACCATTACCCCTTGTCCTACATTATCTCTTCTTTTGACTTGACTTCTGTTTTATCAAGTAGCTTTTCCTGTAATGTCACAAGAAAAAGAAGGTCCTCAGCTCTATCACTCTAAGCAGCACATCAGTTTTATTGTGCAGAGTGTTGTATGTGCATAGGCAATAGCTGTGACAGCATGAAGAGCACCACATTATGAAGCTTTCACAACAATGCAATTATTAACTCAAGTCATTCAGACACATTTTTCCATAACCACTTTGTATGTTTGATACCGTAATCATTTACGTTGGATGACTCAAAATGTGCCACCATTAGAAGCTGGTTTTGACATAATTCGTCTCAAATCTGTTTAACAGAACTGTAGCACTTGGTGGTATCACGCTATTTTCTGTTGGGTTTGGTGCCATGAAAGACTCAAACGGGATTCGAGTGGGATTACTCATGAGCACTGTCTCAGGATCATTGAATCAGAGAATGGTTACAGTTGGAAGGGATCTCAAGGACGGTCCAGTTCCTTCCTTCTTCACCATGCTCAGTTGTGCCTACCCAGTTGTCAGCTTCTCAGAAAGCCTCTTACACGTTGCCATGCGTGTTTCCTCCTTGCCAGTGGCCTCGCCACCAAGTGACACTTTCCAACCTGTCTGCACAGCTTCTGTGCTTCTTACATTTCAGCCCTCTTAGAGAGCACCCAGGTCCGTCAGGTCCCTCACCGTGACAGAGCTGGCCTCTGAACAGATGGCCTTGCACTGCCCCTCACAGACACCCCTGTGTTTCCTCAGGCAAACACACCTGGAATTGAGACTATCCCTCACTCCAGTGGGGCTGCTGTAACCCAGTTATGTCAGGTAGCCTCCTGCTTGAAAAGCACACACTGGAAAGGAACAGCAGCTCACAACATTTAACAGAGTGGCTTTTAAAAAGATCAGAGGAGGTTACAAAAGCTCTTTTCCATTTGGCTGTAGTGAATCACTGTGGTTGCTGTTATCTTTCCTTGTCTTCCCACTGGTAAAACTTCCTGCTCATCACAAAGTCTTTCGTTGCTGCTCTGGCCACCCAAAAGGTGTCTGTATAGCCTAAGCCAGTCATCGTGAAGAAATGGGTCCTTTCAGCAGCAATATATTGCTTTCAAGGGGAGGTGTTTAAGATACATAGGAGAATTAACATCTGAACACACCACTCTATCTTCATCACTACTCAGAGCCCAGGTATCTGCCTTATTGTACCTAACTTCTGGAACCCAGCATGAAATACATGTACCTCTGGCAATATAAGGGAAGTATTTTGCCTGTCTGATCTCCGTCCATACTTGGCTCTAACAACCAAAGTCCTAGGTGACCCCTCTGACAGGCCCAGATGAAGCACTCGAGCTTTCTACCCTTCCCATCCCACATGCACTTGTGATCTCATTTCCAGTGCTTCACAATTCGGTATTCATGCCTCATTAGACATTTATTATTCATTTGTAAGTATTTACAGTAGCTGAGCTGCACTGGGCTGCACAACGCTGCTAAATCCATGGGGAAAGACCTGAGTTACCTGGGCTCTTTGAAAGGAGATAGGCAGAATTCACCACTGCTATTAAGCACACAACGGCGGAGCTGGTGGAGAGCTGTAGTTTAGTCTCAGGTTCTCCAATATGAATTACTAATCACAGCACACAAGTCGCACAGCAGGTAGAGGCAGAGTGCTCTTGAAACCAGTCTGCTACTGACAACACTATATCCAAACATAAAAGCAAACACCAAACCTAAGGGCACGAGGCCCTGGGGTGAGCTATAATCAAGCTGCTTCACATTTCAGAGGTGGGTTGCAGCTGAGCTGCTTTGTTGAGATGCTTCCAGAACTTATTTCTTCCCCGTCCCACCCCATCTCCAAAATGCCAATTTAAATCAGGTAGAAAGCACACAGTGCATTCTCATGGCTGCATCAGTCTTTGTGCCCTTCCTCATAGAAGGGTAACCTTCCATTCATAAGTTTAGATTAGGAAGTGATGTGTTTAGAGTAGCAATCTTTGCATAATTCTCTCCTTTATATGCATTTGCTTTCAATTGGGAGAAAATACTAAGTTAGCATGCATAAGATAACACATAAATGTCAACTGACCCGGCTCTCCTTTTCCTCCACCTTTCAGTATTGCTGCAATAGACAACGTTGAAGCACATCAGTGCTGACACTTATCCAGTTAGAGCTCTGAGGATGCACATCAGTGCATCTGCAATGTTATCATTCTTTCCATCTTTCCCTTCCGACTGAACAGACAATACGATTGACGACAGAAAGCCTGATTGTGCAGAAAGCAGTTACTAGCAAAAGAAGCAGTTCAGCAAGTCATGAATAAAGATTTAAACGAAAACCAGAACCTATAGTCGTAAACAGGCTATAGATTAGAGTTCTTTAAAAAGAAAACCCTCATTTCAATTACAAGTTATTCTTTGACTTGATCAGAGCTCAGAAGACGAGAAGTATGCACACATGAGCTACAACAGCCTGGAAGCCAGGGAGGCAGGCTGGCCTCTAGAACCTGAATGACATGAAAAGGTAATAAAACCACAGTCCAAACTGGAAGTGAAGGGATCAAGAAGTGAGGAAGTGGGAATTTAACAGACTGAAGAGAGCTGTTTCCTCCTCGAAGACGTGAGGCCGCCACTCTGTGGCATCTTGTTGAACAACATCTGAATCTAAGTGTCTTTCGTGCTGAAGAGGAGTCAGAACCGTTTGGGTTACTGCATTTTGGGTTCGTATTCCTGAAATTACTATGCTATAAATCGATAAATATATCGATATACTATGTTATAAATTGATAAATATGTCGATTTCCCCAGCATACAGAAAAACAGAAGGCGACTATGAATTTCCTCAAGTCTTACTATTGGGACTATCACTTTTTCACCCCAGATGTCTTTTGTTTCAAGGGAAATCTCAATCTTTTCATAGAAGGCAGTCCACGAAGTACGTATCAAACTGCTGTTGCGTTATCATTACACACGACCTGTAAGCTTATGAGAGACATCGATTGTCAGTTCTTGGAGCTGCTGCACGGGAGGACTCCTTCTCTGGCAGTCTCTCCAATACAGTTAATGCCACTCGCTGGCCCTCTGCTGCCAGTACAGGTTTCCCAGACCTCCCGGCTCTGAGGAATGAGCTCAGGATATCCCGCTCAGTTCAATAGATTTGGAACCTAAGATTATGATAGAACTGAAGCTCCAAATAAGGTTGGACACAGGGGCTTGGAGCAAGCTGCTCTACTGGAAGGGGTCCCTGCCCATGGCAGGGGTTGGAACTGGGTGAGCTTTAAGGCCCCTTCAACCCAAACCAGCCTGGGATTCTATAAAACCTACCAACTCCTGCGATAGCCTGCCTGTCAGTAAAGATCAGCACCAACCTGCAGGCAGGCTAGCTTGGCATTAAACTACTCTAAGCAGTTGTATGAGCGTTGCCTTCAATGTGCTGGCATAAAATTCCTACGTTTGCAGGAAAATATGATTATGACAGAAGGAAACATCACAGAACACAAAAATCCAAGAGAACGTCTCATCAAGGAGATTGTTCTGAAGTCTGTTAACTACATACCAAGTAATAAAGTCCTTTAATAAAAGGCCTGAGGTGTATCTGAAGGATCCACCTATAGTGCAAACTAAACAAACCAACACAAACCCAGAACCCAGAGTTTACCACCTTCTTTTTCCCCTTTTCCAGCTGGTTCTTATCCTAAGGACAAAACATCTCTAAAGAAAGAATCTGAGTGACTGCAGGAAGGGAGAAGCAGCGATAACTGCACTGCTGCTTGCCTTTTTGTATGGTATCACATGTCTATCACTTCAGAACAGTAGGAGAAAGTAAGTGTGAGGGTTTAGCACAAACTCGTTACTGTTCTGTCAGCTGTCACCATCTCCTCGCTCTACTCCTCCACCATTCATATTTCTCTTCAGTATCCAGTTCTGCTGAGGTACGAACACCATGCACAAGCAGCTGAGGAGAGACTATATAATTCTCTAAAAACCTCCCGAAATGGTTCATAGCTACAAGACTTTGATATTAAGCACATCACGTAACTGCTTGGTCTTGCTATTTCCTACACCTGCTGTACCAAAAACCCACGAGTACAAACACTGAGCAGGATGAGCTGGACAGCAATAAGCAAAATATGCAACTTTATGCTCCGATTTTTAAAATATACTTATTATTTTTGTAATGACACATTACCTATTAATATATGTATGTAATTATGGTGATATACAATCATAGATGGTTTGGGTTGGAAAAGACCTTAGCATCCTCTAGTTCCAACCCCCTGCCATGGGTAGGGATGCCTCACATTAGACCATGACACCCAAGGCTCTGTCTAACCTGGCCTTGAACACTGCCAGGGATGAAGCATTGACCACTCCTTTGGGCACCCTGTTCTGATGCCAATAAACACCATAGAGCTGCCCTCAGAAGACACCTTTGCATCTTTGAAACAGGCTTACGAGTCACACATTGCACAGCTGAATCGCTGCACGATGCTCCAGGCATTTCTAGCAACTCCAGCAACTGCTGTGGCAGCAGGTAATCAAAACATGCACGTATCTACCTTCATTCTGAGACATACAGGCTCATTCAACAGCTTTAGTTACTTTGCCTGTTGAAAATAGCATTGAAGAAAACCTCTGTTCCCCAAAAAAGGATTGAAGCATTCAAAACAGAGAAGGCTTGCAAGCGGCACTACCCATGTCAAATGATTTATTTCATTTATGTATTAGGGTGTTCAAGATAGACAATTATTTTTTTATAGGATATTTGTATAGTTTGGAATATGAATACAAGTTTTCCAGGACCCTTATTCTTAAAAGGCTATGTATATTGACCCTACATTATGACCTTACAAATGATTCCTTTTCAGGATGTGTCAGCATTTGTTGGCAAGTTGATTGGGGTTTTTTGCTGCAGCTGTTCTAAAGTGTATACATTCAACTTCTCTTAGCATTTCAAAGGACACACTCGTGAACCCTGCAGGATAAATGATGTCACTAAAGCAATGATTTGTATTCCATTCCAGCAAAGGACAGGGTGGAGGGAAGGCAAGCTAGCAATCAGCAGCAGGAAGGAAGAGCAGGGCATAACTGGAAAAGCATAGCAAATTCAAGGCTGCTTTTCTGAATCAGTTTCAAATGCTGGAAAATAATATGGCTTTCTGCCTGTAGGCTTACATTCTGACTGCATGCACATGTATACACAGTTCATACACAACATTCCTGGGCATTAATATAGGGAACACTACATTTATGTTATGCTACAGCTTCCACGATGTATCCTCACTCAGTTTTCACCACAGATATTCTCCTTGTCAGTGAAACAAATTAATCTGCCTTTTTAAAAGGTGTGATACAGGGTTGATATCATTCCCACACCACACGAGAATCCAGTGCTGGATGGTTCCAGGCTCTTTAAATCAAGCTGTAGTAATACCTGCTGGCAAATTTAATCTAAAGCAGGTCAAAGATGCTGGTGACAGAGCTTTCTACACCACAGAAATTTATGATGTTTGCTGTGTTTGCAGAGGCAGGTAAAAAAGAAGAGCTATGAAAAAGTGGTGAATGATGACCCCTAAATCTTTGGAGTCTCATGCTAAGAGTATGCACCTTCCCACGGAAAACAGAATTTGCCTCTTCTGGTATGAAGTCAAAGCGCCCAGCATCCAGCTGTGAGCAGTTATTCACCCTCCTTAACTGCTCTTAATTCCATTTGTTGAGGTGCTTGGATTTGTTCAGACACAAATGCTCACAGAAAAAGAAGCATCAGTTCTGTAAGTCAGCCCAGTCCCGAGTGTTATCCCTGTTGGGGAGGGTTACGCGTACATCCCTCATTTGTGGAAGAGTAAGTTACTTATTAGACAGGCGGTACCGCATAGTATCAGGAATTTTGGCCATAGTTAACCCGACCTTCTTGTTTTGTGGTGAGAACCTTATTTCAAAGCCATCAGCACAGACTTCTCAAGATCTCATCTTCCTTTACCCAGCAGCTAGGTATGAATTGAAAACATGGCTCTAGTAACTTCTATGGCAATTGCAGAGTCAGAAAAAACTGCCAAACAAGCAAGCATACAAAAAATAGATACCACAGATTCCTGCTTCCAAAAGAAATTGAGAAAACTTTCTTCAATCACCAAATTGCACGTTTCAGTGTTTGCCGTATTCAATTCTATGTATTTATAGCAGAGAACCCATTATTCATAAAGAACAGAAGTACACAACAAGTTTAACTCGGCAACGTTTCAAAGGGCCATTTAATAACTGCAGTCATTGGTTATGCATAGTTTTTTCCACAGCCTGTTGCCCAAATTGTCAGCTTTTTACCTTAATTCCTGAATTTACAAACTCAACAAAATTGTCTCCATTTGAAAAAAAAAAATAAAATAAAATCCACAGTGGCATTTTTAAGAAAAAAAAAGTCAGAAAATGACTGAAACAGAAGGAAACTTTTATGTGATTTTGAAAAACAAGTATCTGAGACAGGCAGTAAATCACAGCCTCCAAATATACCGGAACCTCGAGTGACTGCAGTTTATAACCATGCACACTATTAAAGTACCTCGGAAGAAACAAACAAACCATTTATAACAAAGGAACACAAGCAATTTGAGATGAGGGAGAGCAGACCCCGAGGCAAGAAACAAGTACTTCTGTTGCAATCTGTCCTCTGTCTACTTGCCCTTTTGTGGTTGAGGAGCGGTACAAATGACGTCCTTTGCATTGTTTGGAGCAGCCAGATGAGCATCATATCCTTTTTCAAGACATTTAGTTGATGCAGTAAGGAAACCTCCACTGGGCATGAAGAAAGCTTTTGCCTAAAGCTACCTGAAACCCATCAGTGCCTTCTGCAGATAGTGCATCCTAACTGTGACTGTCAGATTTGTATAGTGATGCAAACCCCTCCCTTTTTTGCAAGGAACATCACACAGTTAACATGCACAAATTGATAATGAATTGCTAATTACTCGCTAAAAAACCCTATTGACAACAAGTTAGAAAGAACTCATATTTTAATGATGGGCAAAGGAAGTCGAATTTCATAGATGCTGTTTCAAACTGCTACAGCCATGGTGGGGGGGCTTGTGCCTGCTGATTAGCTAAGCTGCCCTGCTGCAGTTGCCAAGGTCTCTATTGAATGGCAGCTCTATTAAATTGTATTTCTTGCACACTGATGAATCAGTGAGTGAATGCTATGAAGCTGCCTCGTGCTCCTGGTCATGGATGGAAGTAAAGGACTGACATTACCCCAAGCTGTACATTTACTTTGTACATTCTGTCTCATCTACCTTTCAGAAGCCAAGCTTTTCCCCTGAAAAGGATTCAAAGAATACATAAAAGTTTTTGATATCACGTCAAAATCCAGCTGGCTGGCAGAAAAAGAGTGAAATTGTTGGCTACCAGATGAATAAGAGACCCAGATGCATGGGGAGAGAGGGAGAAGAGGCAAAGACTTTTAGGCAAGCAATAGTGTTACAGGAATTACTTTTCTTTCAGTCACAGAAATTATTCCATGCCTAGATCTGGCTGCTTAACAGACTTCCTGGCTTCCTTCTTCTCATATGCTAGGGAGGCACATGGCATTTATCTTTCAACATCCCTGATGCAAAAAGCATGGCCTATGGCAGGTGAAAGCTTGTCTACTGCTGGCCTGTGCAAGTAGCTCTATATGCAGATGCATGCTGCATCCATTAAATACATTGAACCAGCATAAAGCCCTGGATGTTAAAGTGACATCTAAAACAGCATTTACCATTTAAAATGCTTCCAAATGTGATACCAACATTCACCATTTCTGACTAGCAGTCTTGGAAGGATTGGAGTATACTTTTGAAGGTTGGCCAAATGTTGTGATTCCTGCAGACATTGTTATATATAACACGTATATATATATATATCAATATACATGTGTTATATATATACACACATTAAATTATTTAGAAATACACAGTCTTTTATACTTGCATGAATTGGATCAGTCGGAAAGAGCATCATTTTTCTTCCCACATAAGCTTGAACGAGTACAGATTGAGGAAACCTCGACTCCTTTGGCACATCCTTTAGACTCAGCAAGTTGACAAAATCATGTTCGGGTTCAGTCTCCTCAATGTGATCTGTTCAGCTGTGCCTGCCTTGTGTGTTCTTCCTGTTGGTAAACTACCCATGCCATGCTTCTTCATTTAAATGACCACAGTGCCAATTAGGAGGGAATTTAAATACAAAACCAAAACAAACTCTTCCGGCAGCCAAATTGTGCTACAACTGCTTGACTGTTTTATTCATCATGGCCATAAAAACATCCTCAATTAGTCTCTGGCAAAGACTTTGGTGGCTATTTTACTGTGCGGCTTAATTTGCATTCCTATCTTAGCAAAGGGCAGTACTTCATATGCTACAAAACTTTCCACCCTATACAGCAATGCAGATACTGGCCGGTCCCATGACTGGACTGTAACAGCATATTCTGCTTGGACTACACCACACTTCAAGCATTCATGTAATTTTCCATCATATTTTCAAGTCTGGTACTGTCTAAAACCCTAAACCCTTCCCTGAGCACATTTTCATGCTCGCCTCAATGTATCAAGGTGATGCAATTGTCTGATCCCCTATTTTTTCTGCCCTGCTGGGATTTACTACCCTGAATATGCTCCAGCTTTTCACATATACCTGTTCAGATTGTCTCTGCAGATGAAGATCTCTCTATATATTTCTACATATTCCACACTAGCATTCACGAACCTCTCTTTTGTGGTACAAGATGAGCAAAAAGTTTATGTGTTAGTAACATCCTTCAGGGTTATCATTCATGTTGTCTTGAGGACGCACCTAGCACTGACAGAGCTAGGCCATTCTCTGATAGCAAGATGTCAATTCCATTATACTAGTTACTATTTATGGGCAAAACTTGCATTTGTTACCCCTCCAACCTCCACAACTAACCTGTAGCAGTCTTGGACTGTCACCTAGAAGCCTGGTTTTGGAGTTACCATGCTGGTGTGTCATGGTAAGTCAGTACAAAAACCATCTCAGATTGTTAACCTATTTTGTGCTGGGTTTTTGTTTATGAATATAGTTCTACTGCACAGACCTATTGCAGCACCAGCATGTGCAATGGAGATGTGCGCTTGTAAGCATCACTGGAACTTTCTGAGCCATTTCACTCTCTTTCTGCTTTCCACAAGGAACAGAAGAAATCAGAAAGCTCTTCCTGTGCTGTCAGATCCATGGTCAGCTAGTGGCTGGCCCAGGGAAAGCCTGGACACACATACAGAGCATTCAGGTTAGACAGGCTGAGAACAGCGCTGCAGGAGAGCTGGGAAGGTCGGACATCCTCTCATTATGAGAGTGCATCCAGGCATAGAGGCACACCAGGACACAACCAGGGAACACAGCAAGGAAAAGACATGAACAAGCTGCAGCACCAGCATCCATGTGGACTAAGCAGTTACAGAAGAGATGGTGATAAATGAAGGTGATTAAGGTCTCCAGTGAATTTGCTAGCAGGCAGTCATCACAGTTACACAGGCACCAACATCCAAGCATGTACGAGGACACACAAGAAGACTGACTTGCAGGGATAACCCATCTCTAGTTTTGTCTCAGGGTTAAAAGTCTCAGTGATGCCTACAACTGGTTTTCATTACTTTGTGAAAGAATGCTATTCATTTGAAGCTAATCACTGCAGGCATTAACAGAACATGACAAAGAGCAGACCTGAACTCGAGTGGTATGCACAAAATGGAGTGAAATACTTTTGAAGTTACTCAGAAAAGTTATGCTGTCGTTCACCATGAATCCGTTCTGTTTCATTCACTGCACATTTTCAGGACACTTACAGAATCATTTTGACTCAGGGAAAAAAAAGGCAGCAAAATCCTAACCCCTTTTCTCTGATGTCCACCAAAAGTTCTGCTCTGGATAAGCTAAATTATCCTTCAACTCATTACTAACTTTACAGAACTATACACTCTAACCTAAAGAAACATCTTCTCATTATGCTTATGGCACTGAAAGCGCAGATTGGCAGAGTTTTTTGGCAGTGTTTATTATTGAAGCCATCACATAAAACCATCAAGCTGCACTGAAACTGCCCACATGTAATTTTCAAACCTCATCCCAGGGACTAAA
This sequence comes from Pezoporus flaviventris, assembly GCF_033815535.1. Classification (NCBI taxonomy): domain Eukaryota; kingdom Metazoa; phylum Chordata; class Aves; order Psittaciformes; family Psittacidae; genus Pezoporus; species Pezoporus flaviventris. The sequence goes on from NW_026892585.1 coordinate 437,351, forward strand.
CCAGAAGCAGTCATTCCTCAGATAAATTCACTCTCATGCAATGTGACCAAGTATGGAGAAAGGAAGAGGTTAAAGATGAGGAGCTGGAGAAAACACTCTTCCTTATTCAAGGCCCTTACCATCTAATTTCCTTCCTTCCTAGGGCAGCCCCAATCAGGTTTATGCCCAACAATTACCAGACAGTAACACACAGAACTAACTCCTCACTGAAACACTGATGATCAGAAGATACCCGAGGGACGCGCAGCATGAGACCCAAGAGAAAGAGCTGCAGATGCTGATAAGCAAGACAGATGACACAAACTCTAATCTTCATTTCCTACTTGCTTCTAAATCTTGCAACCCCCCAGTGAGGATGGGTGCAGTGAAAATCAACTTCTTTTAAGCCCGATGTTTTAAAATACCCAATCCCTTTACATTAAATATTTTGTGATATCCAAAGCATACACACAATCCATTCTAGCAGAACAGTTAAAGAACAGGCTGCATCAGCATTTTAACATTTGGGACATGAGCATTACCTCATCCTGTATTCCTCTTGAAGGCATTTCTCCTGGTGTTCCTGAAGAAAACAGTCTGGAGAAAGCAGTGAGTGGTTTGCAAATGAAGCCCAGAAACCACAGCCCGTGCTTTCAGGCTTTAACTCCCACGTGGCAGGTGGGTTAAATATCTCATCTTCTCTAGTCCTTTCTTGTTTTGCAAGCCTATTAAGGTTTCCAAAGCTGTTTTCCTACTTCACACAGGAAAAGATTATTCAGGGGCACTGCCCCACTTCCAAGCAGGCCAATGCAGTTTATACCAGTTCCAAAGGTAGAGTTTTCCAGAAATAAAAGAACGTAGGAAGGGATTTAGTGTTGGCTATACAAATGCATTATTCCTGATCTGAATGCAAAGCCTCTCTTGCCACCGAATCAAGCTAATGCAAATTGGTTGGGCATAGGGCATAGCAGAATCTCAGCACTGAAAACTGCTGCAGCTCTGTGGAACATTGCCCCCTTCACACTGCTGCAGAACAAGTGTCCATCAGCTTGGGGTGGTTTAACAGTGAGTAAGAGCACCTACTCCAGCTCCTTTAAGTGCTGCTACCATGCTTTGCTCTTCTTCCTAGTTTTAGGGAATAAACCCAAGTTTTCAGGAGGGGCTTTGCGTGTTTTGGGGAGCAGTCCCAGAAAGCTTAAGAAAGTGACAGGAAAGTCACTAAAAATAGATTTTAAGTGTGATAGATACACACAACAGCACTTACAACGCCTGGGCAGGGCTTCAGAAGTAAATAGGGAGCACAGATGGTTTATAAAGCATAACAACATGCATATGTGAAACATGAACAGTTCAGAGGCACCTGCATTTGATTTGCAATCGTTCTTCCACTTCCAAACAGAAACTCTCCCCAGCTGGGATGCCTTTAAGAGCTTATCAATATATATGGAAATAGCCAGACCATGCTCTGGACCCGTTTTTCTACCTGAATAAATGAGCTTTACCTTTATCTGTTGTGAGTTTTGAGCAGATTCGCAGAGGCTCAAACTGGCACAGAATCATGGAATGGTTTGGGTTGAAGGGACCTTAAAGCTCCTCCAGCTCCAACCCCTGCCACGGGCAGGGACCCCTTCCACTGGAGCAGCTTGCTCCAAGCCCCTGTGTCCAACCTGACCTTGAACACTGCCAGGGATGGGGCAGCCACAGCTTCTCTGGGCACCCTGTGCCAGCGCCTCAGCACCCTCCCAGGGAAGAGCTTCTGCCTAAGAGCTCATCTCAGTCTCCCCTGTTTCAGTTTGAGCCCATCACCCCTTGTCCTGTCACTACAGTCCCTAAGTCCCTCTTATAGAGCCACAGAATCATGAGCATCTGAGAAATGATGCTGTGAAGCGACGCTCTGAGGCAGTGTGCTCAGAGCCCTGCACTGATCACAGGGCAGCCTGAGTGCTGACTGTTACTTGGCTTTCAAGACCCTCCTTTGGTCACCACGACTTCACCCCCATCATCTTACGATTTACAAGTAACACAGTGAAGCTGGGTTGCTGATGAGGTTCTAAGATTCATTTTCTCACAGTTCAAAAGCTAAGGTTGGATTCCACCTGAGTGGGGAGAGAAACAGAGGAGCAACAGTACAGGAAATGGTGCTGCTCCCCTCTCAGCTCCCCGTGCCGTGTCATTCCCAGGCTGGAGAAAACGGAGATGGAGGAGAAACAAGCCTCGGAGGTGGAGCATCAGGAGGGGCTGGGGCAGGGCAATGGCCCTAGGGAGGTGGTTAGAGCCGTTAAGGGTGGGTGGCTGTGGGGTACACCCAGCCCAACCGCTGGTCCAGGGCAGGGGCAAGGAGCAGGGCAGGACAAAGGTGCCCATCTTGGGGGTGAGCAGCACCAGGGCTGCTGTGTGATGGTGTGCTTGTGGTGGAGGGTGCATGAGTACCCGAGCACCCTGGAGATGGGGAGCCTGAGCTGCAGTGTGGCTGCGTTCTCTTAGCATCATAGAATGGCTGGGGCTGGAAGGGAGCTTCAAGATCATTATCCATGCTCCTGTGTGTGTTTGTGCGTGCACAAAGGGGTGTGCACGTGCATTCATGCACCCCCAGGCGTGCTCATGGTGAGGCTGTCCCTGTATAACGGAGGTTCATGTTTGGGTGCCTGCAGAAGGATGTGAGTCTCTGCATGTCCTTGTGGACACATGCAGGTGTGCACTTGTGTGTGAGCTGAAGCGTGCAGGATGTTTTCCATCCATTCCATATTTCATCCGGTTTCACAGACCTCCAGGGTGGGGAACGGATGGTCCATTGCTACAGCACCTGTCATCCCATCCAAGGGCCCTGGGGCCTTTCTGAGACTGCTGAGGCCAACAGGATTTTCAAGGACCCCAATGGGTTAAGGAACTCAATTTTGTTGTGTTTCCTGTGCTACGTGGGCTTTGAGAGCTGTATTTAGCCTCATAGACCACCAAGGTGGGGTATAAACTGCCATTGCTGTAGAGGCTTCTGCTGAGCTCATTTGTAAGGGAATCAGAAGGCAGTGCTGTGTTGAAAACTGTAAAACCAAGTTCTTTTAAAAACCTGTTAAATGTGCTTTGTATTTTGATACGTTTCCTATAACCACAGGGAAATGGCAGGCAAGAAGAAAGAAATCCAGCTCCAGGTACAGATTCTATTTACTTGAACAATTCTAGAGATTAATAGACATTTTCTCTCTCTCTTTTAAGGATGTTAAAATGTCAATTCTTTTTATTTCAGATGCAAATAACCAATGAGAACCAGTGGGGTGAAATGTTGCTGATGAAAGGTGTAGTAGGTACTGTCACTGTTTCCTGTTTAATCTCTCCTGAAGACATGTATAGGTTTTCATACTTACATACCCTATCATCTTTAATAGATAGTGGTCATAAATGTAGATTACCACCATATTATCTTTTCAAGAAAGGTTATACTAATATAAAGTATAAAATGTGTTTATTCACATACAGTCTTCTATTATGAATAAATACTTGTCAGAAGTCATAACCATTATTTTATCTGCTGTTACATGCTGATAATCAGAAAATACCTTTCTAATGTGGTGTTCTGTATGGTAGGGAGTTATATTTAGGTAGAGAGAACAAATCTGTAATGGGATCATAGCTACACAAGAGCAGCAATGGGAAAAACATGATCTGCATGGGCTCAGGGATGTAAAAATCGTGTAGAATAAATAAGATCGAAATCCAACAGTGGGGAAAGAAAAAGAGCAATTAAAAGGAAAAGGAATATGAGAGAAATGGGGTGGTCTGAATTAAGCATCTCAAACGGTATTATGAAGTAGGTTGTTGGTGCCAAACATAATTGAAATGAAAGAGGAAACCATGATGTAGTCACTGAACACATTGATGTATCTGCGGTGCATACATTGACTGAGAGGACTAAGAGCTGCATGTGAACGCTTCCCTGCATGCGTGTGCTTCAACACACTCGCAAATATGTTCCATTTGATAAGGTCCACAAGGCGGCTGTTTTGTAACCCCAAACTATTCCATTTCAGTAATAGATGTGTATCAAGCCTGGTGTGGTCCTTGCAAAGCTGTGCTGAGCCTATTCAGGAAGCTGAAGAGCGAGTTCAGTGAAGACGATGTGCTGCATTTTGCCGTGGTAAGGATGGCAATTCCATGGGGAACTTCTTCACCTTTTGTTTTAAATAGTTCTTTTGACCTGTCTGCACAAACAGAGCTTTCATTTTACTGTTCTTATACCAAGGTATCACAAGTTTTGGCCTGGTTGCATCTTCTTCTGCATAGCTCCTCACAAGACTTTGTTTAGGGATAGACTGGGAATGGCAATCAATGTGGAAGGAGCTATAATAGAAAGGGAGCTGATACCCCACAATATATTTCTTCATAAGATTGCAGAAACATTCAAAAGCCAGATTTTATGAATCTATGCAGGTTTATATATATATACTTTTTTATATATATATATGGAACTACACGATCTTAAGGTCCTTTCCAACCCTAACTATTCTATGATTCTCTCTATATATGCATATGTATGCACATGTAAGTAAATCATCTTTTCCATCTGACTTCAGGCAGAGGCTGACAGCATTCTGGCTCTGCAGTCATTCAGGAACAAATGTGAACCTGTGTTTCTGTTTTGTGTTGTAAGTACATCTCATCAGCCTCTCTCCATGTGCTGCCCAATTTTGCCTTAATTTTTCAGTAGATTAAAAAGAAAAGGGAAGCTATAGAACGCATACCTTTACATCTTACAGCGCATAACCCAGTATGTATGCCAGCGGATGTTGTTGACTTGAGGCAGGTTTTCATGCCTGATCTGTGGCTCTCGAGCACATGGCAGCCACAGGAGATTTTGGGTAGCCACAGCTGGGGTAGTCACTTAGTAAGAAAACTCTGTAAGTTTTCCAGGGTTGTCTCACATAAATTGGCTACACTGAAATGGGTATTTATACACGCTTTAACCCAGGGAAAAAGAGGTTCCTTTTCCTGACACTTTAAGAGATTTCAGATAAACAGCTAAAACTGCATTTTTCACACACAGGCAATTGGAACAATCACATGTTTTTTATCTCTTAGCAATGGATGTAAAAAGCCTCTTCTCTTAGAATGCCACTGTAGAACACTGCTCCCTTAGGAGGCAATGGTTTCAATGGTTTTTTGACTTGAGGGTGCTAAGTTTTAAATCTAGGATCTGAGAGCAATGATACTCTCAGGACACTTCCAGATTTGAATCTGAACGCTTCCAAACAAAGCTAGCAGCATCTTTGATTACCAGTAGTTCACTTCACTACCTCTGAATGTAGCAGAGCACTCCCTGACACATAATGCGAATAAAAGATAGAAAACTCCATGTTATGGGAATTAAGAGCTAGTAGATCCTATATTTTGCATTTACATCTGACTATATTATAAATGGTGAGCCTAGAAATAAACATGACAAATTAGGCAGAGAAGGGAGGGAGGAAGCAGAAGCAAGAAAGGTTCTTTCTGAACTAATAGAGGCAGTAGTAGCTTTAGTATTCACTTCCGTGGGCATAGAAGGTGGTCCTGCTGCTGGAAAATACAGTGAGATAAAGCATGTTTCAAAATTCAAGTAAATATGTAATGAGAGCAATGAAAACTCATTGAGAACGTTCTTTTCTCTTTTACAGAATGGCAAAATTATCTCAATAGTGAAAGGTGTCAATGCTCCTCTTCTAAGTAAGAAAATAACAGAGCTAGTGCTAGAAGAGAGAGCAATTGCATCTGGACAGAAAGAGCACACCACGGTACTCACAAACCAGATACTTAAATGAGGTTTTATTACGCTTGCATGTTTTCTCTTAATCCCTGTGATAGGGGGTTTGGTCATGTTTAATTGTTTGTATTTATTTCAACAGTAAAGTGATAGATGCGAGGGTGGTTTGGGTTCTTTTAGAGATTCCCATTAAATACCACTTTGTAAAAGCTTCAGAAGTTTACAGATTAGCCTATTAATGTAAGAAATGAAGAGATGGACAAGGTCATTGGCACATGAAGGGTTTTAGTAATCTTTTATTCTCCCAGGACTATTTTCCTTATTTAACTTAGTGCATCAGATGAAACAAAGACAGGGGGAGCAGTTATGGCTCATTGCTTGATTTTAAGTAGAAATGGAGATGAAAGAACTTCACTTACAGTAAAGGAAACTTTTAACACTGTAGCTCAGTTAAGGAAAATCAGGTTGCCCAAAGATCTTTCTTAGACTTACTCACTTTCCAAGGTAGCAAATATGTTCTAACATTAAGGTAAAATTGTTGTAAAGACCTGACAGCTGTGCTTGGTGGCTTCAGCTTCACACTGGTGACGTGCTTTTACTCCACTGGCAACTGCCGTAGGTAGAAGAACTTGTTTTGCATGAAGAGAAACCACCAGAAGAGCCTGTTGAGGAGACCGCATCTCAGGGTAAATCTATTTGATTTCTCTTAGAAATGTTAGCAGGAAGAAAAAGAACCAATATCTCTTCAGTTATTTGATTAAGAATTGGGTATGTCAAGCACTAGGAGGCTCCTTTGATTGAGTTAGTAATATGAGAGGCTGTGGTTGCGAATATCAAAGTGACAGGAAGCTTTCTCCTGTAAGGAATTAAGATATCGGGCTGCCATCATCAGTATTTTCACCCCTGCTTTGTGAGCTTTCAGCACTTCAGAATAGCAGCAGTGCTGTGTACCAGGCAATATTCCTGTGTAAAACCAGTGCCTCAAAGTCACTTCTACACAGCCCCTGTGTTATCTTTGCACTTTTGTTCAGGTAGGGTTTGTTAACCCTTGGGCGTTCGACAGGAATAACAAGACAGGGACAACCTGAGAGGATTGGGAGAGTTCATCTGTGAAGGAATGGCACGCTTGTATCTTGGATTATTTTTGAGTCTTTCACCACATTAAGGAGCTAAAGGACAGGTTTACATTACATGAACCCATGACAGTAGAATAGGAGCCCAAAAAGATTGAAAATAAGCACCATCCTGTTTGTGGGTCTCATACCTACCATTTAGGTCAGGCTTCTCGTGAGCTGGGACCTACATCTTTTCTATTCTTATTGTTATCTGTGGCTACTGAATGTTTGTACTGCTCCATACGCACAGAATGCCACTCATCAGCACTGAGATGGAATAAACTCCTCCATCATCCTCTTCTTTCTGATCTCACCTTTTTTCCCCCCCGTGAGAAGGCATTAGATCATAGTCATGGATTAAGTTGTGCCCCTTCTCCTTCCTCTTCCTGCCTTTATTGTTTGGTTCAAGTGACACATTCCTGACCTCAGCTTTAGCCTGTATTTTTTTCCCATACACCTTCCAGGACTAGTAGTACAGTATTACAAGTCATATAGCAGTTATATCCAGACTTCACACTACCCCACAGCACCTAAATGTGTGACCAAATCAGGGAACAGACATAAGTTTGGGTTCAGCTTCAGGGTAAGGGATCCCTCAGAAGCCATAATACACTAATATTTCATGGTAATATTCTACTTACCACGTGCAGGTGCCTATGAGAGTTCCCTAGTGTTGGAAATGAGTAGTAGTCTGGTGTTGCTGTTAGAGCTACCAGAAAGTTCTCCTACAGGCATTGAATTACATTCTAATGCTTCATTGTAAATCTCTGATCCTGCAAAGGCAATGTAATTTGTACTCTTTTCTGACCATTTTCTCTCACTTTGTTGGGATCTGTGTGCTATGGAGGTTGTAACACCATGTCTATACCTCTTGTTTTAAACATTACATGGTGTTAGCAAGCATGTGTTACTTCAACAGTTATTTATTGCAAATTAGTTTGGCATCCACAGTGCTAAGAAAAAACAAACATCTACTATGACAAGAAATGCATATTTTACTGGAAATCTCTAGTATTCATACAGGTTTTCACTTAGTTAATTTTCCTTAGTAACACTCATTCCTTTCACATTTCTAGTCCTGTACATATAGAGCTCCCTAGACAAAGCACCCATCTTAAGCTTTCCCATCCCACATGGCCACATGTGAACCATTTCTCCACCATATTACCCAGAACACCAGCGCTTTGTCAGGAATGTGGATTCCAGGGATAGCCAAGGACAGTCCTGCTCTCTAAGGCTTGCTCTAAGTGCTGGAGTCACTTTTTGGAAGCACTGTTTGGCCACCTCAATATTAAAACAGAAAACTATTCAGAGAAATCCACTTGCAAGCCATGGTAAATGTAGTTCTGCATTTACCTTGACAAATGGACCCATTGACACATGACTGTTTCCCTTTTCCAGAAAAAGCAGTCAAATATTCTCTTGGTATTATAAAACCTGATGATGTCTCAGAGGGACGTGTAGAAGAAATTAAAAGCCAGGTAAAGATAACTTGGTAAGATTCATTCATGCTGCTTAGTTAAGAGCCATAGTAGCAAGATACAAGATGAAGTAGATCCTAATTTATGCCTAGGCTTTAGAACAAGATCTTTTAACACTTCTCTGTTAAGGATGATATCAGCATGATAATTCTGACCTGAAATAATACGGTGTTCAGACTGATACTACTGCTTTAATACTTTATGTCAGTAGACAAGGTATGATGCATATTGTGCTAATCATCAACACACGAAATCTACACACAGAAAAGTGTCTTTTTCCCCCCTCACGCTGCAGCAGAAATGAGAACTAGAGGCTGGGGTGGCAAAGTTAATTCTTCACACAGGCACACATAAGACAGCTAACCAGTTCTTTATGGAAAAGACTTTGTGTGCAGACACATATGGCAATACATAAAAGCATGCAGATGGTGAGGCTAGTTTATGTGCACTAGTAAGTGTACACTAATATTTGTCACTAGTGCAGCATTTACTCCTGAAGTGAAGGATGTGAATCCAGCAAGTATGCAAGGGCGCATCCAATGGTTCAGTATTTGTTGAAGCCATCACACAGTGAAAGAAAGAATGTTTTGCCTTCCACAATACAATGCTATAGTAATGCTCATTTCAGTTACAGGAATTTCTTAGTCTTTCTGTTACCAAAAAAATGCCTCCTAAGGCTTTATATCAAGACAAATACGAGTGACTTTTGCAGGAACGATGATCAGTGCTGTATAGCTTGTTTCTGCAATGACTCTGCCTTGGCCAGAAAGGAATGAAGCTCAGGAAAAGGCAAAAAGAAAAGCAGGCAGTGCTTGAAAGCAATGTAGCTGGAGCTGAGCAGCTGCCAGTTGGCTCTGCCTTTGCCCTGCCTAATGAGGGGTGCACTCACAATTTTTCCACACTCAGCAGCACCATAAGGGCTTTTAAAGAGCAGCATGTTGGTAAGCAGATTAATATGGGCATGTGGTCAGTACTGGGGTTGGGTAGCGCCTTTGTTGTTTAAATATCAGTGTATGGGAAACCTCACACAAGTGGACTATGAATTTTCACATAGGACACACAGGTCTGCATCTCCTCCACATACTTGAATTCAGTGCAGTGGTGTAGCTTAAAATAGATAAAAATATAATCTATTTTATGCTTATCTCCTTTTCCTGAAGCCAAGTACTTTAGCCTAATACAGCTGTTGATAAGTACACATTTATATGACCACTATGATTAGTATAGAGGTTACAATAACAGATTTTGGAAGTGGTGGCATGTTAATCACAACAGTTAAAATGAGTTCATTTAATGTTAAATAAAAGGGATTATTAACATATGAATGACTGTATAAATTGAACTGCACTACATGGTTCACAACCATTAACTTAGGGGCCATTGTAATCGTGAAATTAGCGAAGTGCTTTAAAAAGCTGGAACTTCAGCTTAGGCAAAGGTAGCAATTATTTGGAACATGTCAGAGAATTTTAAACTGAAGGTAGCTTCCAAAATCAATCAATCTTTAGCATTACAATAACATAAGATTTTGTATATATTCGTTTTCAAATGCCACTGAGTAATAACTAAATAATTGCAGATTACAAACGCAGGATTTAGCATCGAAGCAGAAGAGGAGAAAATGCTAACTGAAGAGCAAATCAGAGTGTTCTATGCCTGTAGAGCGAAAGAGGTAAAAACAAGCTAAAAACCTAAACAAAAGGAACGGGTAAAACATATCATTTTAGCTATATGTGTTTGCAAATCTCTGTCTTATACAGTTTTGGTATGTTGAAGAACTGAATTAATGCAGATTTAGTGCATAGAAAAAAAGGAGACATTCTCTCTCTCCTACCGACTCATACAGATATGGCTTGATAGCATTCTAACATTCCAACTCAATTAAATTGAACTCCAATTAAATACCAAGAGATTTTCCAGATCTGTCCGTTATCAGAATGTGTCGGACCCTTAGCCATGGCCCTAAGCATAGGCTGTCAGGTATGAAATGCAGCACAAACCCAAAGTCCAGCATCATCTTTATGACAGGGGGTATCTGTCTGACACGTACTCTTCCAGCCATAAAATGGTATATTTGACTTTTTTTCTTCTTTATAGTGTTTATCACAGGGTAGGACTGGAACTAAGCAAGTGAACAGGCAGGAAGAGAAAGCATCTCCAGTCAAGTTCATTTTTCCGGCCCTATCCTACATTAGGACAGTGACACAAGGTGGTTCCTGCTGAAACTAGAGGGGAAAAAGAAATCCGACAGTAATCACCAGATTCCTGCACTGTGGTTTAGAAAGGAAGTAACAGGGAGGGCTTGTGAGGAATCGTGAGCAGCTTTGTTTTAGTAAAGCTAGGACTCTAGACAGACACAGTTGTGAAACAGAGGTAAAAATGTCATCTTCTTGGGAACAGCAGCCAAATTTGACATTAGTTAGGTGTAAAGGGAGGTGTGGGAGGAACCAAGACAGAGAAAAAGCATGCAGTGCTCGATATATGACAGCACTGTTCCACCACAGCAGATCCTAGACAACATCAGGACAGGGATAATAAAACTACTATGAACTACCAGAAGCAGTCCAGAGCTCCCTATGCACACTGAGAAGCCAATTATTTGCCATTCTTTCAGTGCAATTTTAAGCTGAAAAATAATCATGTTAAAGTGACAATAGGAACAGGATGCCCAGAGAAGTGCCAAATGCTCCATCCCTGGCAGTGTGCAAGGCCAGGTTGGACAAAGGCTTGGGTGATATGGTTTAATGTGAGGCATCCCTGCCCATGGCATAGGGTTGGAACAGGATGATTTTAAGGTCCTTTCCAACCCAAACCATTCTATGGTTCTATAGAATAGAGATTCCTTTGTGCTCAGTGGGCAAAATCATCCCTGATTTAGTACCCTGCAAGCTTGCTGAAGGTCCAGAGGCTGCCTGTTGTAGCAGAATGGAGACTGAAGGCAAAAGACCTTCAGATATAATTGGAAGCAGAAATTGTGTCTTTTCAGTGATAAAGCTGGGTGATCCAGGTCAGCCAAATCTAACAGCCACATCTATTTCTCCTAATACGAGAAAGTGTACTCTTGAAGCCACAAAAGTACAGACACTCCTTTGATGCATTTCACTAAATGGTTTTGTACTTGTATACATTGTACCTCTTGTGAGTTTGGTCATCTTGAGACACGGGTTAAATGTGTGCATAGGTACAAAGGTTGAAAGAGAAAAGAAATAAATTGCAAGCATGCATCTGAGTATTTAATCCTCGTATTATGACGAGAAAAACTTACCATACACAATGAGATGAGGCTGACTAGTAAAGAAAAGATCTATTCAAATATTAAAAAGCAGAGAAGATACTTGAGGAAGTTTTAAATATTGAAGGATAGGGTGACATGCAAGGCAAGAAAGATTAAAAACTCACAACAGCTACAAAAATCACTTTCTGATGAAAATGTACATTTATAGCACTGAAGGTTGAAACTGAAGGAATGAAACTAGCAAAGAGAATGAAGGAAAAGCCTACAAATGTCCTGCAAACATCTCGATGTTCTCTATTTGCACCCAGCTACGTGGGCTTTAGTTGCAATAATTATGCATAGAACTGTATTGCAGTTTGTTATGGCACACTGCATGAGCTACTGTGAGCAGACCGTTGGATCACATTGAGTTTCTAACTAATTTTCTTCATTCTTGTCATTTACATATTAAGCCAGTAGAACATGTGCTACTTTCTTAATGTAGTTCTATGACTTCCTTTATCTCAATTAAGTTTGGTTTAGGCATTTTATAATGTTGGCTCAAATGACTGATCAAAACCGTCCCAATTTAACAGGGGTTTGAGTAATGTATGCGAGTGTCATTTTAGAACAGGAATTAGGAGTTAATTTTGAAAGGATGGCTGTTCATTTCTCATGATAAACTCAAAGTTCCTGCAATTCATAGAGAAAAAAAATTATGTTTTTTAGCCCGATTTTGAAGATTTCCTTCAATTCATGCTAAGTGGACCATGCCACATTTTGATCGTCTCTAAAAAAAACCCAACTGATGCTATTCCTCACTGGAAAGAGCTAGATGAGATGAGTAAGAGCGTTGATGAGGCTGAGAAGCCAGACAGGTAACTACCAGTAGAAATGTGTAGATGCGATTCAGTTACAGTACCCAGAGTACACCATAAACCAAGACACATTCTTGCAGATGCTCAAGGGAGAGTAGGGGATGCCTGAAGCATGCTGTGTCCCTTGGGACCACTCTGTAAAAGCAGGCAAACAAGGAGGGGAGGTGTTTGGGTTCTGTTCCCTCACCTTCAAGATGCATAAGAACATTGTATGGATTAACTGTTCACAAACACGGTACCTTGAAATGTCCATTTTTCTCCTATGCCAAGTGTGCGTTGAGAGTTGTAAAGAGGATGATAGTGGCACACATGGCAGCCAACAAGAGTGCTCAGAAATTCAAATAGCAGATCAAGCTTTATATTTAGACAAGAGATTTGCTTAAAGCAGCATGGACTTAAATCCTGTGTTCAAATGAAAAACTTGTCACCATTATTGGTATTCCTGTTGGTGCCTGCTGTCTCCCTTCCTGCACAGAATCCCACAGCGGGGGATATTGCATTTTCTGTAGCTGGTGAAGAGTGACTGTATTTACATAGCTAAATGCAGGCAAGTAACAATAAGAAGTATCTCTGTTAAAGACAAATCTGTAGTGCTATCGGTTTCATGATCATGCTGCGTATGAATTAAGAACAATCCTTTTACTGATCACTCATCATCACTGTACACTTGCCAGTTGTAATTCTGTCTAGTGAAGCAGAAAGACTATTTTGAATAATCTAGAAGGAAGCTGGAAAACCTGCATGGCTGAGATTTCTCTCTCATAGCAAAGGCAATTTTGAGAAGATGAATAATTCTCCTCTCAGAAGCATTACTTCAGTCATGAATCTGATTTTAATGGAAACTTAGTTTGGGATTCTATTATTCTGGTTTGCTAAACTTGAAGAAAGTACATCTTCACAAAGTCAACTATTAACACAATGTATGCAGTGACTTAAATACTGTTACTTTGCGTGTCATTAGGGGGGAAGAAACTGTGGAAACTGGGGCTCTATTAAATGTATGTGATATGGAAGATAGCATAGAAAATGCCAGCAGACAACTTGCCTTCTTCTTCCCAAATTTTGATACCCACAAGACAGAGCAAAGAACAGAAAAAACTTTGGCCTTAATCAGACCATGTCTCCTAAAGGAAAGACGAGGTAAGAGTTGATCACTGCATTCTCTATCTAGGATATATAAAAGCCCTCACATTTTGAAGTTGAAATATCCCAACTCTATTAATGACATGTTCTTAGGTTGTATTGTCTCTACAGTGATCTTTGTCAGGAACAAAGTGACATGGTTAATGTTTTTGCTGTATTGAGAACGTACACATCAATGCTGTTTTGTTCCCTGGGTTGATTGTTCAAGAACATCTTTAGATTGTATATTTGGATGGAATGTCTCTAGAAGAGAAGCTAGCGTTTGCAAGCTATAATATAGGGGATCATAATTCCCACCATAACAAAGGAGCTGATATTATTCCTGAATGCCAGGTCCAAGGTAGATCAACAGGAAGCTAAAAGATCTGATCTGTGTTCTGTGCTGCATAACTGGTGTGTGCAATGCTGCACAAGGGCAGGTCTATACAGACAATATTAAATCAGGAAATCTACTCCATTAGCACAAAACTCCATCCAACCAAGTTTACTTTTCTTCTCAGGCATGTATTTGCATTTCTTCCTAGATTCTAGATAGCATTTCTATTCTTAACTTGAGAATCTCTCTACTTGAAATAACCTATACACAGAAGCTGTGCAAATTAATGAATGAATGGCAACTTTGCATCATTTCAATATACTAAACAGAGTCAATCCTGCAAAGAATAAAGGATGATGGCTTCAAAATAGCAATGCAGAAAGAAATCACCCTAACTGAAGAACAAATACATGAATTTTACAAAGAGCATGTAGATCAAGACTACTTCCCAGTCCTTCTAGAGCAAATGACCAGGTACTTCGAATGAAAAATGAGAATGTGGATCTATAAATAAGAGTGACATTTTCACAATGAATAATTAGCCTCAATAATACACAATACATAAGACACCAATGTATCTGAGAGTTTAGTAAAATGCAAAACAGGATCAGACAATAGCAGATAATGAGATAATTCCCAAATATAGTGCACATATATGTTTGAGGGGAGATATTTGTAGAAATTGGTTTAATTGTTCAAAGCCTGGGCCAAAGTTTAATTTATATATATATTTTACTAAGGGTGATCTTGTACTCTCATCCCTGCCTGTGGCAGGGGGTTGGAATTAGATGGTCTTTAAGGTCCCTTCCAATCCAAATCATTCTATGGTTCTACATGCACGAGGGTGTAAAAAACTACAAGCTACTCCACATACCTGTATGTAGGAAGTTGAAGGCAGCAGCCAATTCCATTGATGTGGGTGAAATCAGCTGAGCTCTGCCCTGCAAGAAGTCTTTATCCAGGCTGTGTGCTGGACTGGGGAGGAAAAATACACTATGTTTGGATATTGCCTTCATAGGAATTTGGGGTATGGCTGATAACTTAGGAGCTGATCAGCATTTTAGTGGCTAATAATAAAGACACAGCCCAATTCTAGAACATTCCTCCTGTTATAGTAGCATTCATTTTGAAATTCAGATTTATGTTTAAGCCCCATAAGGTTTCATCAGACTGAAAGTGGTTAAACAGAGATTGGGTTTAAAATCCTCCAGTACCAGGCTTGTTTTCCTAACCTGCTCTGGGTGCAACCAAACGACTTTCACAACTTACAGAGAGTTCAGTTTTACTTTTTCATTCAAGTTTTCCCATCTCACAGTGGTCCAACTCTGGTACTTGCTCTAACAAGAGAAAATGCTGTAGCGCGCTGGAGAGAGTTATTGGGCCCAAAGTCTGTTGAGCAGGCTATGAAGGAAAACCCAAACAGGTAATACTCACAATAGTAAACCATTGTTCACAGCATACTATTTACTTTCACATTCCTCATCTCAATGAATACCATATTCCAACTGGTGTAACTATAGTGCCATCCTCTGGGAGCTAATATGTATTTCTGCACTTTGTGAAGCTTTTCTTGGAAGAACTGCTGTATTATGCATAGAAACTATAGCATTTTCTGAGCAATAATGGCTGCTAAACATCGTGAAAAGGGTATTGAAGTGAAAGGAGATCTATTGAATCTAGAGTGAGGGGTCCCTGCCCTGGCAGGGGGGTTAGAACTAGATGATTTTAAGGTCCTTTCTCATCCAAACCATTCTATGAATCAGAGAAAAAAATATTGGTAATACCTTGTTATTATTGCTTTTTTTTCCCCTTGAAATAGCACCCTTATTTTTTAGAACAGATGCTTACTTTCTCAGCTTAACAAAAACCTTGCATCAGTACAATTTTTACTTGTGATCAAGTTCCCCATACACATTTTACAAATAGACATCCTAGTTTTACCTGCTAATGGTAACTTTCTCTAAGAAATTACTACTGCATCATCTTACCTGTTGTTGGCAGAAGGGCTGCTTCACCAGGAAAGAGCTGCTTCACCAGGAGAGAGCTGCTATTAGCTTGCAAATATAACAAGATGAGAGTTGGGTGGGGTGGTGTTGATAGATCAGGTGGTTAATTTACAGGCTTGCTCTTTTTGTAGGTAATGGAGGTTGTCTTTACAAAGAGATCATCAAGCACTTATGTCACCACATCAACTTTCATTTATATTCACTGGGTTAAGGCTCATCAAATAGTTAAAGCTCAAAATGGTTATTCCTTTAAGTAACTTTACTCTTTTAATGACTCTTAGTTTACGTGCACAGTATGCTGTCAGCAATGTACCTATTGGTCAGCTGCATGGTAGTTCCACACCTGATGATGCTCAGAAGGAATTGGAATTCTTCTTCCCACAGGAGCACACTTTGGCATTAATCAAACCTGCCGCTGCTGCAAAGCATAAAGGTAAGTCATCTAGAAAGGATGGGCTATGTTTATTGATGTAATTTCCATGAAATATTAGCAGTAATTCATGTCAGATGCATTCTTTTTATTCCCTGGAATATTTTTGCCATGCAGAGAAATGCTTTTACAGGGCTTGCATACTTCATAGTGAGGCCTCAAATGTGATATTCCCTTTGCTTAAGCTCCCTGTAGCCCTTTCTTCATGAGAGTGGTGGTGAACTGAAGTGAGAGAGTGCTCAGCTAAGTTAAACTGTTTAAAAACCAGACACACATGCAAACTAGCTGCCCAGCATCCTTCTATGTCAAAGGAGAGAGGCTTTACAAATCCATGTTACTTATTTCAGACAGGAATCTCTATTGTTCAAAAGGGGTCACTGCTCCATTAGATGCATTCCCATCCCTGTTTTAACTTGCCATTAGACAAAGGGAAGGAGGAGGAAAGGTCAAAGCAAAAAGAACACCTTAAAGGTTTTGCTGCCACTTTTTTTAAGCTCTGCATCCTGGTGTTCTTGTCTGTCAGAGCAAATTCCAGTGCTCTTTCTAATGTTAATCTGTTATTTGCTTTTGTGAGTCTTTCTTACCCTCTTGTAATAACTCTGATTTTAGCAGGCCAGCTGGGGTGTGATAGAGCATTACAACTACAGTCCGTGTTCTGTCCAACATGAGAAGCAATAGTGAATGCTACTGGTATGGTTTATAATAGTGTGGGTTTGTCACCTGCGTTAATGCAGTGACAATGGTTTCTGAACATTTCAGGGGACTGTTGAAGTGTTTGTCATACTGCCCATGATTGTTTGACACTGTAAGGAGAACTTTAATAGCTATTGGTGATTTGTTTCTTTAAAAAAGCACCTAGTATTTTCTGAAGGTTTAGTTTGGGGAATTTTCAGCATCTGAACTTTAAAATGATTTTTGTATCTAAACCATTTCAATGAAGACTTGAGCTTTCTTGTTACCCTCCCAGATGACATCTTGCAAAAAGTGAAAGGTGCTGGATTTACCATCTCAAAGATTAAAGAAGAATCTTTAACTCGTGAGGTGGCTGCACAGTTTTACCAGGATCACAAAGGAAAACCCTTTTTTGAAGACTTATTGTCCTGTATGACTGAGTAAGTGTCTCATTATACAACCTCGAGGTACATAAGTGCACACCAAACTTCACATTTACAGTGCCAACAGAACAGGCTACACCCAAAGTGGGCTGAGGACTTGACACTCTGACACTCTTTCTGTCAAGTTTAGTGGCTGCTGGTATGGAGAGCTCTCCTTTTAAAAGGAAGATTTAAAATTCTTTTAAAACCTATGGACAGTAACTATTATTTTGGGGGTTTTGATTGTTATGCTGTTGGGTTTTTTCCTTTCTCAAGAAAAAAGAACTGATTGCTGATGGGATCCTAGTTCTTCTCATGTAGGACAAATATCTTCCTTATAATATTGTTAGTATAGCTGTTGATAAAACAGTATGCATAGTCTCATTTCAGAAATTATTGGGTAAGAGCCTTTTAGGGCAAAAAGGACAAATCCAAATAGCTGATCATCAGAATAGTTTTTGCTTTCAAATCCAAGATATTGTCTTGAAACACTCTGAAACAAACTTTGAACAGTTTAAAAAATTTAGATAGAATAATGCTTATCATAACCCTTCATGGTACTTCTGAAGTCAAAGCTAAGCCTGCATCTTAGAATAGCGTAAAAGTTTCCTTACATTGATTTTACAGGGGCCCATCAGTGATAATGGTCTTAACAAAGGAAAATGCTGTGGAAGAATGGAGGCATATAATGGGTCCAGTCGATCCAGAAGTGGCTAAAGAGACCTCCCCTGGATCAATTCGAGCTCATTTTGCACAAGATATTTTGTCTAATGCTGTTCATGGATCATCAACTAAGGAACATGCACAGAAAAGCATTGAGTGTGTATTTGGAGAGCTCGATCTAAATTGAGCGATTAAGATGCAGTCGCTGAAAACTGATGCTCAGGTCATTAAATGCATTTGTCTGCCCAACCACCTATATTTAAGTCTGTGTTTTATGTTTTCCTTCATAGTCCATCCATTCTTTTATCAACCACATTTTTATTATCAGCATTGCATATTGCAAAGCATATCAATGTAACGAGTAATACCTGCTACAAGTTTGATGTTAGTAATGATTTCTTTTATGTGTGGTTAGTAAGTAGTTTTTCTTTTATCACTTTAGCAGATTTATGCCTTTCCTATAATTCCAGGAGTGTTCTAAGGTGTTTCGTATACAACTAGCTTAAAAAAACAGGGTCAAAGAAGATCATTAAAACACAATTAATGACATGTCCACTGTGATGCCAGTTGAGTCCTCCAGTTCAGGGAGCCTGCAAAGGAGAAATGGTGCAAGGTAGTCAAGGCACTGCTACAACATTGTCAGGGAGCAGCAGCAAGTGTGAGAGTGCTCCACAAGGGAGAAGGAGCCCAGAGCCAAGCATGACCACAGCACAGGCTGCGCTGAGCAGCCCCGCAGCATCTGAGCAGAGCTGGGTAGCCACATCCATCAGGAATCCCAGACAAAGCAAGTGATGAACCAGGTCCAGGACCCATTGGAAGGTCCAGTCAGGAATAATAGGCAGACAAGTATTCCTGCAACACAGTTCAGGAAGTGATTAAGCCCAAGTGTGAGCTTAAATGTGGCTCCCAGGCACCTTGGCCAATGGTATGGGTGTGCATCCCAGGAGAGGCTGCTTGGGGCTATTAAGACCTATTGGTTCCCTCAGGGCCCTGAAAAACATTTGTGATGTTTGCTCATCCTTTCCCTAAACATCTTCTAACGATTACTGTCACAAGTAGGATAATAAACTAGATGGTCCTTTCCATTTATGCAATTCAAACGTGTCAGATGAAGCAAAATATAAAGTCAGCTGTTACTTAACAGCTATTTTTGACATATACCTCCTTGCCAAACTAGTGAATTTGTATCCTGCCTCAGTCTAACTTGGCTGGCCTTCATAAAGAACACAAATATCCTTCTGTAGCTGATAATTCTCACTTTAGCTGTCTGAGTCTGTGGAAGGTTGACATACTAAAGAATGGTATTCAGTTAAAGCAATTTACTTATAGCATTGGTTCTAAGTGCAGTGTCCAGAGAGAACAAAGTCTTTCTCATCCTTTCTTTATTGTCCCTATTCTATTTAAAACAACTAGCTGCTTTAAAGAGCTTCCTGACAAATATTTCTGTTGTGATGGGGCATTTGTTATTATAGACATTCCTCCAGCAGAAGTTGGACTGAGCATTCTCCTGGTGGCCCATTTTCACCTACAGCTGCTTCACTGCCATAAACTCAACTTGAGGCCCGCTAGCCTGCAGGAAGCTGTGATTAGTGCAGAATTAATGTGTCACCTCAGTGAGGTGAGCTCTTAGAAGCATATTTCAGAATTCCTGTATGTTCTTTGGCTTGGTTTTTTTACTTCAAAAACCCATTAAAGCTGTTCTTCCTGGCATTATTTCTGGGTCTCTTGGGTGCTGGCACATTGTACTTTAAACCAAGAAGCAGCCTTAGAAAAGGCCTGAATAGAGTGACTTCAGATACATCGATTCAGTTCATTTCCCAAGATCTCTGCTAGTGTTAATGGCTTCTCTGCCACTGGGGCAAATACAGCATTCAAAGGTTTAATGCTTTGGTTTAAGCCATGGTTAGACACACCCTGGTCAGATCTGTCGTTATCTCAACCCTTAGGGCCCCACGTTGGGCACCAAAAAAAGCTGTTATGGTTTAAGCCCAGCTGGTAACTCAGAACTACACAGCCGCTTGCTCACACCCCCCATCTTTCCCCCTGTTCCTGGAGGGATGGGGAGGAGAAGGGAAAGAATGTAAACTCCCACAGGTTGAGACAAGAGCAGCCCAGTAACTAAGGTGTAACACAAATCACTGCTGCTGCCACCAATAATAATAATGATAAGGGAAATAACAAGGGGAGAGAACACAACTGCTCACCACCCACCGACCGATACCCAGCCTGACCGAGCAGTGATCTGACCCTTCCAAGTAACCCCCCAGTTTATATAGTGGCCATGACGTGCTGTGGTATGGAATACCTCTTTGGTCAGTTTGGGTCAGGTCCTGTCTCTGCTTCCTCCCGGCTTCCCCTCCTCCCTGGCAGAGCATGAGGCTCACAAAGTCCTTGGTCAGACTAAACATTACTGAGCAGCAACTGAAACCATCGGTGTTATCAGCGCTGTTCCCAGGCTGAAAGTCAAAACCACAGCACTGCACCAGCTACTGAGAAGGAGAAAAATGACTGCTGCTGCTGAACCCAGTACAAAAGGTTACATGGAATCAGTTTTTGACAGGAGCAGAAATGCTGAAAACAGAAAAATGTGTTTATGTATTGCGAACATTTAATTCATTAATGCTTATTTTCTTCTCCTAAATATGTTCTTGATCTGAATGTCTTTTAACAGCTTTGGAAAGGAGGAACTGAAGAGATACATTTCAAAACAATAAAAATAACTGCTTCAGTCAGCTGATGAAGAGATTCATGTTCACAAAGGTTTTGTATCTTTGAGATACAGGCTTTGGTAGAATCATCCAAACAGCAAGCATTCAAAAGCATGGTCATTTTGATAGTCAATAGAGACTACTCTGTCCCTTTAACAGTTTAACTCAACACTCAGGTGTTGTGCACACAGTTTAGTCTGCCATCCACTCTTCTTTATATTCTATATTACTGTGACATAGGCAGAGGTGTAATTTCTAAGAATCTGAGGATTTGTGATGGGATCAGCAAGCATTTGCATTTATAGGCAGGAGGAACGTGTTCCATTGAGCATCACAGATTCAGATCTTCTTGCAGTTCAATTTACACAGCTCCTCTGCCTACATATCTTAGGGAATATCTGACTCTGTCCTTTTACCTCTTATCTAAATGCCAGATTGAAAGTGAACATGTCCTTCACAACCGTTTATTTACAGAATCACAGAATCCCAAGGATTGGAAGGGACTTCAAAAGCTCATCTAGTCCAACCCCCCTGCAAGAGCAGGGTAACCTAGAGTACATCACACAGGAACTTGTAGAGGCAGGCCTTGAATTATCTCCAACGTAGGAGACTCCACAACCCCCCTGGGCAACCTGTTCCAGTGCTCTGTCACTCTCACAGTAAAGAAATTTTTCCTGATGTTCACATGGAACCTCCTATGCCCCAGTTTACATCCATTGCCCCTTGTCCTATCACTGGACATCAATGAAAAAAACCTAGCTCCATCATCCTGACACTAACCCTTTACACATTTGTAAACACTGATGAGGTCACCCCTCAGTCTCCTCTTCTCCAAGCTAAAGAGTCCCAGCTCCCTCAGCCTCTCCTCATAAGGGAGATGTTCCATTCCCTTAATCATCTTCATGGCTCTGCGCTGGACTCTTTCAAGCAATTCCCTGTCCTTCTTGAACTGTGGGGCCCAGAACTGGACACAATATTCCAGGTGCGGCCTCAGCAAGGCAGAGTAGAGGGGGAGGAGAACCTCTCTTGACCTACTAACCACACCTTTTCTAATGCACCCCAGGATGCCATTGGCCTTCTTGGCCACAAGGGCACATTGTTGGCTCATGGTCATCCTCCTATCCACCTGGACCCCCAGGTCCCTTTCCCCTTCACTACTGCCCAGCAGGTCAGCCCCCAACCTGTACTGGTACATGGGGTTGTTCTTCCCCAGATGCAAGACTCTACACTTGCCCTTGCTGCATTTCATCAAGTTTCTCCCCTCCCAACTCTCCAGCCTGTCCAGGTCTCGCTGAATGGCAACACAGCCCTCTGGTGTGTCAGCCACTCCTCCCAGTTCAGTATCCTCAGCAAACTTGCTGAGGGTACATTCAGTTCCCTCATCCAGGTCGTTGATGAAAATATTAAACAGCACTGGACCCAGCACCGACCCCTGAGGGACTCCACTAATCACAGACTTCCAGCTAGATTCTGCCCCATTGACCGCAACTCTCTGCCTTCTTCCTTCCAACCAGTTCTTGATCCACCTCACTACCTGCTCATCCAGCCCACACTTCCTTAGCTTATCCATGAGGATGCTGTGGGAGACAGTATCAAATGCCTTACTGAAATCAAGAAAAAACACCTCTACCGCTCTACCATCATCCATCCACCTAGTTACTTGCTCATAGAAGGCTATAAGGTTGGTCAAACATGACTTCCCCTTGGTAAAACCATGTTGGCTGCTCTTAATGACCCCCTCATCCTTGATATGTCTAGAGATGGTGTCAAGAATAAGTTGTTCCATCACCTTTCCAGGGATGGAGGTAAGGCTGACTGTTCTATAACTACCCAGGTCCTCCTTCTTGCCCTTCTTATAGACTGGCGTGACATTTGCCATCCTCCAATCCTCAGGCACCTCTCCTGTTTCCCATGACTTACCAAAGATGATGGAGAGTGGCTCAGCAATGACCTCCGCCAGCTCCCTCAGCACCCACAGGTGTATTCCATCCGGACCCATCGATTTATAGATGTCCAGATTGCTTAACTGATCCCTAACCCAGTCCTCATCCACCAGAGCAAACTCCTCCTTTATCCTGACTCCTTCTGGGGCTATAGGAATCTGGGTCCCCTGGGGAGAGTCTGCAGGAGTAAAGACAGAGGCAAAGAAGGCATTCAACACCTCTGCCTTCTTTATATCCTCTGTCTCCAGGGCACCCACCTTGTTCAGCAGTGGGCCTATATTGCCTCCTGTGTTAGTTTTATCCACTATGTATTTGAAGAAGCCCTTTCTATTGTCCTTAACCTGACTTGCAAGATTAAGTTCAAAGGAGGCCTTAGCTGTCCTAATTGCCTCCCTATATTCTCTAACAATTGTCCTATATTCCTCCCAACTGGCCAGCCCCTCCTTCCATAATCCATAGATTCTCTTTTTCCGCATGAGTTTGCCCAGCAGTTCCTTGTTTAACCATGCTGGTCTCCTGGCTCCCCTACTTGACTTCCTACCCATTGGGATACTCTGATCGCGAGCTTGGCAGAAGTGGTCCTTGAATGCTGACCAACTATCTTGAGCCCCTTTACCACCTAGTACCCTTTGCCATGAGACTTCCCTTAGCAATTGATTGAAGAGGCCAAAGTTGGCCCTTCGGAAATCCAGAATTGCGGCCTTGCTAGGTATTCTATTCCTCCCACACAGGATCCTAAACTGCACCATCTCATGGTCACTGCAGCCCAGGCTGCCATTGACCGTCACCGCTTCAACCAGACCCTTCTTGTTGGTGAGTACCAGATCCAGCAGTGCTCCTCTCCTAGTTGGTTTGTCCACCATTTGCATTAAGAAGTTATCATCAATGCACTGGAGGAACCTCCTAGACTGTGAATGACTGGCTGTGTAAGTCTTCCAGCAAATATCGGGGTAGTTAAAATCCCGCATGAGGACCAAGGCATGTAGTCACAAGGCTGCTTTCAGTTGCCTGTAGAAAGCCTCATCAACTCCTTCGTCCTGATCAGGAGGTCTATAACAGACCCCCACAACTGTGCCCCCCGTACCAGCCTGTCCCTTAATTCGCACCCACAGACTTTCCACTTGGTCCTCATCTGCCCCTGGACAGAACTCAATACATTCTAGTCGCTCTTTCACATAAAGAGCAGCTCCACCACCTCGCTTTGCTGACCTATCTTTCCTAAAAAGGACACAGCCATCCATGACCACATCCCAGTCAGGTGAGCTGTCCCACCATGTCTCTGTAATTGCCACCAGGTCATAACCTTTAGACGGCACACAGACTTCTAACTCTTCCTGTCTATTCCCCATGCTGCGTGCATTGGGGTGCAGGCATTTCAGCGAGCAGAGCACGCTAGTGGCACGCTTGGGAGGCGGGAGGCCTTCTGGTCTTCATTCATACTAGAACATTGTCCCACTAGTTCAAACCCAGCTACAACCCCCTCACACTTTGAATCTAACCTAGAGCTCTGTGAGTGAGCTCTGCTAACTCTTGCCCAGGTACCCTTTTTCCCCTGCAGGACAGGGTTTAAACAACTACCCTTTCCCTCAAATGAAACAATAGATTGAGAGTCCTCCCTAGTCCGCCATCCTTCAAGCCCTAGCATGTTTCTCTTGGGCTTGTCCCCAACAGGCCCAGTTATCTCCCCTTCCCTAGTTTAAAGCCCTGTCAATGAGCCCTGCTAACTCCTGCCCCAAAAACCTTTTCTCCCTCTGGGACTGATGTATCCCACCTGCCACCAGCAAACCAGGTATCTCATATAGCAGCCTATGATTGAAAAACCCAAAACCCTCCCTTTGGCACCAGTCCCGTAGCCATACATTAATCTGCAGACTCTTCCTATTTATCTCTTCACCCTTGCTTGTAAAAGGTATGGAGGCAAACACCACTTGTGCTCCAGACCCTCTAACCAGCCGTCCCAGGGCCCTGAAGTCTCTCTTCATTGCCCTTGCCCTCCTTGTAATAATTTCATCACTGCCAACCTGAAAAACCAGCAGCGGATAGTAGTCAGAGGCTGCACCAGATCAGAGAGTTTCCTTTTAACATCTCCAATCCGAGCCCCAGGTAGGCAGCAGACTTCCCTGTGGGATGGATCTGGTCACAAATGGGCCCTTCTGTTCCCCTCAGAAGGGAGTCACCCATCACAATTACTCTTCTTTTCTTCCTCATTGAGGAAGTTCTAAGGCCTGGGGGTGAGTGACAAGCCCTAGGTGACTCACTAGATGGATCTACCCCTCCATCTCCATTTACCTGGCCCTGTAGTTCCAGGACCTCGTACCTGTTATTCAAGGGCAACTGGGAGGGAGAAAGGGATTGCGAGGGTTTTCACTTACCTCTCCGAGGAGGGACCTCCCTCCGTACCTCCTTGTCCCTTAAGTTCACTCCTACCTGATGGTAGGAGGGAAGGGGATCCATCACTCGTTCAACCACCTCCCCCTGCCCCTGCCTTAGGGCATGGCTCCACCAATCTGTTTCACTTCGGCATTCTCTGATGGCTCTCAACCCTTCTACCTCCTCCCTCCGTTCAGCCGCCTGCCCGAGCAGCTCATTTACCCGCTCACACCGCGCACAAGCGGCGGCACCGCCTCTCCCCAGCGCAAGAGCCAGGCTGAGGCATTCCCTGCAGCCAGAGACCTGCCCGGCCGCGGGTCTGCAGGAAGGCTCGGCCCGGGTATCCACGTTACTCCACTACAGCTTCTGACCGTGCTGTGACCATGATCCGTGCGGGCCATGGGTCCGCCTAGGTCTCTCCTCACAAGCAAGCACTCCTCCCTCCTCCCGCTCTCCCGCCCGGCCCTCTTCACCCCCTCACCGCGCTCTGCTCGCCCCGCTCCCGGGGCAGGTTTTCCCCCGCCCAGGGCTGGTTCCGCTCCTCGCGGCCCCGCCCGCTGTGAGTCCGCTCCTCCCGTGAGCGGCGCTGCGGGCTCCGGGGCAGGCCCTGCCGGGGACCCGAGGCTCCCTCCTCGGTGGCTCCCGCGCTGAGGCTCCCTGGCGCTGATCCCCCCCCGCTCCGCTCCGCTCCGGTGTTGCTGCGTCCTCTCTCAAGCCACTCAGCGCAGCGCAGAATGGTTCAGCACAGTGTGGTGCAGCACAGAATTAGGTGGTGCAGAGATGTGAGCACAATTCTGCCACGCTAACAGAAGACAACGTAATTATTCCTCTGATTTTTGTCCCAGCAGGAGAGAACGGAACCGCAGGGCGTGTTCATTTGTACAACAGGCCACATGCTTCCTTGCTTGGGAAACTTAATGAAGTCACAGTTTGACAGTAAGACTGTATCAGAGATGCGTTTCAGTTTAGAATGATAACCAGTTAGGTTGCGGTTATGTGCCGCTGCACTGGTTTCCCTTTGCTTTGGCTGGTGACTGAGCTACCCTGGCAAGTCAGACCCTGCAAGTGTCTATTCACTTTATCCACAGTTCTTCGTAAGCAAGTTACTAACTTCCTGATTAGCTTCCTCAGAGGATAAATACTGATGTGCTCTGGGTTTTCATCATACCGTAATCAGGACTCAAAACACTCAGGGTGGTGGTGTGTTTGGGGCATCTCTTCATCACTCTGATGCATCCATTAACCTGTCATCCGTAACACAGGCTGTCTGGAATATTAAGGGTACTTTTGGTTTTGATTTTAGTAATCTCATCTAAAGAAAAGGAGTGTGCCCTCCATTCCAGATGTTTTCCTTTATGCTTTTTGCCATACTGTCTTATCCACAAGCCTTTTACCAGTAACAGCAGGAGCCAGTCTGATATTCATATAATTGCCTGGAAGCCCCTGAAGAATACCAGACAAGCAAGTTCAAAATCCTGCATCACCTTCCAACAAGGCTGCTGTTTAATATCAGAGAAATTACAGGAAATACAGTGTCAGCAATTGAAAATGAATGTAGTTTATCCACAGAGCTTTGACTAGGTCTAATTAGAAGTAATGTACCTCCACAGAAATTAATAACTTGCCCATTATTGGCGTTTTTTACTATAAATGGAAACAAAAATCTGAATGTTTGTTGACCAAGATTGATGGATTTACAGTTGTTTCTAAAATTAATTGGGGCTCATGTGGTTCACCCAAAAAATCTGGCTGAGGATCGCACGTGTTGGTTGTGAGTAATTGGAGTAAGTATTTTTTCAGGTTTCATTCATTTGGCATTTAGGTTCCAATGGTGGATAAAATAATTTAAGAGCTGTTTGAGTATTTTGGCCTGGAAAATCTTTTTATTGGTGCAGGAAGTATTCCTCAGTTATACGCAATGACTGGACAGAAGTCGCACCACTGAATTGAATTGAAGTGACCGGGTCATTCAGGTCCTGTTGGAGGGGAAGTTATGGGGTTTGTTAAAATGTGGCTCATAAAAGAGTTGTGATTTGCATTCACAGTGAGCTCAAATGGTGCCAATTATTCACATTTTGAGTAAATATTTTTTCAGGTTTCATTCATTTGGAACCAAGGTTAGAACATTCAGTGCAAACAGTCAATGGTGTTTCTTACTGAACCAGGCACATGTGTGTGGGAGGTGTGCAGGAGCCTATGTTGGGTGTTGCAGGGCAGTCTTTATTTCATATGCAAGAAATGCCAAGGCCATTGGTAGGAAGGCAGCTGCAGCACCACAAAAAGCTTTTGACACTTCAAGTTTGGGCCTCTTTATTTCTCAGCTGCAAATAGGTGCAGGGATTACTTCCAACCATCAGCAAACTATTTGCCCACTCTGCTAAATGGAACCACAACGGTGATGGGGTGCACTGACACAGCAATGACTACGTCTGGCCATGGATGTGCAAGCAGAGCTGAACCCGACTGCCTCTCACAAGCTGGGGAGCAGAAGTGGTGAGCAGGCCATGTGGGCACTCATTGCCTGCTTGAACGGCCCTCGCTGCTTCCACATCCGTTTCACATCTGCACAAAGGAAGGGCAGCAGGCTGTGGGCTGGGGGGATGCTCTGAGTCTGGATTGAGCTGGCATTTGATGCTGCAGTGGGTTAATAATTGTAAGGGGTGTTCAGACTGGAGTGACTTCTGTTAGCATTGAATTGGGTTGACCCATGGCTTCTTAAAAAGTAGAACAAAATGGGTTTGGGAACACACGCTACCTTATTCACACACCCTGTGTGCACATCTGTTCTTTTTATTACGATACCCCCCCACTTTTTGTTGTATTGCCTTTCCATGGGAGCAAAACACCTCCTATGGTGTTTTCACCATATCAGGATGAAAGTCAGTCAGCATAAAGCATACATAAAAATGTCAAGGAGTTTGCTGACATCAGGCTCGGTGCATCAAAGTTTATTCCAACATACTGGAATGGTCAGTCTAATGATGGGAACTTACAGAGGGAATGGTGACAGCTCTCTGCAGAAAATAGCTCCTGACATTTTCTTCTCTGATATCAAAAGGTTTTAAAGTGGTAAAATAATACATAACGTTGCTATGCAGTCTTGCTGGTCCACAAGTTTCACGCAACAAACACCACACTTGACTACGTTCACTTGTTAAAGTGAAACATCACAGCTTTGGTGTTTGTTATTTCACCATCACATCAATGGGGCTGCTGTTTGTTATTAATAGCTAGCCTTATGTGTATTTATTGGGGTACTTTATGTTGGCATCAATAGGTAACCAGAGCTTAAGGACTCCTACTACACACTAAGTATTTTAGGAGCTTTCCAATCATACTGATCTTCTAGATCATGCTCACTTAAGTCAGCATTTTCAAACTCACCTGATTTAGTTGTCTGCAGTGAAATCCTGCCTCTTTTGATTTCCATTTCAGCCTTTCTCTTTCACTGCACAGGATTGCAATTTCACCTGTAGGCTGCATTTAGGCACCTGAGTTTGGGGTCTGGCTCTTTAGACATGTCAAACACGTAATTTCCACTCAAGTCAATAGCTGCAATATATATTCAGCATTCCCAGCACCTAGATTGAATTTTGGATGTAACTCTGCAGATGTTCCATGGAGATAAAGTTCTGCATCTGCCCAGAATTAACAGGAAAGGCTACATTCGAATGCTGACCTCTGCACATTTTAACCAGCTGCTCAAAGCTCAAGAAACGATCATGTAGGGTTATTCCCCTCCCCAGACTGCCCCATACACTATTATACCCCTTCTCTGCAACACCTCTGTCCCTTTGTTTTAAGCATCTAACTTGGCATCTATGTCCTCAGCTTGTGTTAGCATACTTGCAGGTACAGTACTGCTGCTACCAAAAACTCTCCGGCATATTCCGCCTTGAATTTCACGCATGCAAACGCCACTGGAATTCTTGCAGTGACAAAGACCAACACACTGACGTGACCAAATGTAAATCCTTACTTTAACCTACACAAGGACGCCTGTTTTATTTCCTTCATCCTGACATAGACCCTCTGTATTGTAAAAACGCTCATTTTGGTTTGTAGATACCAGAATTGCCAAGTCTCATCCTTCCTTTTGCTGCTGGAATTCAGGAAGGTCTTTCAGATGTCTAACATGAGCTCCTATGATGTCAATGCAGGTGAACAGAAATCAGACTGTGCTATCCATACTGCCTCATCCAAGCACAGCCTGGGAAGGAGAGCATAAACCCTACCTTGGAGTTAGGTTGATCAGCTTCATACCACCTTTGCCATTATAATTCCTCAAGCATGTTAAGTCAGTAAAACTTAATACATAAAAAGCATCTGCTTTGCCTGTGACCCTTGGCAGGGTGACTGTTACCTCCTGATCAGCAGAACTGCAGGCAGTTGTGTCGAGAAGTCCATTAATGGGGACAGGCCTTATTGATTTAGTCAGTTATTTATTTATTCTGTATCAGAGAAAGGCTTAGAAATACGGTGCCAAACAATAAAAAATTACCCAAATGAACACTGAGCCACACGAAGCCCTATCTTCTCCTTCGTCCTGTACAGTAGCTGTCAGTTACATTTAGAACACTGCTTCTAGTCCAGTTCTCATGAAGAAGCTATATTACAGCAAACAGAAGTGTTACTTTCAGGAATTGTGCAGATCAGCTTCACTTCAATCTGTCCTTTGAAAAAACACTGATTTTTTCAATTAGGAGCTTAAATATATCTGAAATTATTACAACAGAAGCCTGAAGAACAATTAAAAAAAAGGAAATGTCTGCTTTCAATGCATGGTTTTGCTTTCTACACAAACCCACCAGATTAACCCTAAGCGTACTTTTTGGCACACACATAAAAATAATCACATAATGCATACCCAGATGCTTACTGGTAAACTATGCTTTTGAACAAGGGCTGTGATTCCAAAGAGCAGATAGATTCAGCTCCAGCAGTAATTGCTGCCTGACATGTCAGCCAGAGGTTACCTTCCCTTTCCGCTCCCCCAGACTAACTCCTCAGCTACTACACCGATGCACTTTCTGAGGAGAGAGCACTTAAATCACAGGGCTCAGGTTTGCAATGCAATGGTTGTGAATGCCCCATGCAGCTCTCCAACCTCTGGCGGGGAAGCAGAGCAGGCAACCGGCACAAGGAGTTAAA
The DNA here is from genome assembly GCF_033815535.1 of Pezoporus flaviventris. Lineage (NCBI taxonomy): Eukaryota > Metazoa > Chordata > Aves > Psittaciformes > Psittacidae > Pezoporus > Pezoporus flaviventris. Next base: position 467,573 of record NW_026892585.1, read on the forward strand.
ACCACTGGCAGCCAAGGCTAGTTTTAGCTAGAACTGCAAATCAGAGCCCTAAGATAAAGCTCAGCCTGAATAAGCCTGCCACGCGTTAACACAAACCTACCCCCTATGGCTTGCAGTGGCTTGAAAGGAAAAGCAAACCTTGAAAAAGTAAAGTGCAGCAAAAATGTCTATGCAGAAACTGCCAGGAGTTTGTAAGTCGATGAGTTCTGGATGACTAAAACCTGCTGACCAAGGCAGATTGCGACCCTCATCGTGCGGGAAGAAAAGTCTTTCACCACTTGCACGCTCATACTTTCTTCGGGTTGATTTCTTTCTGGCCATTTCTTATCTTCGTGGCCTTTTTGGGGCCACTGACCAGCGGGTTGGTGGTTTTGGCTGATGATTTCGGGGGTCCACTCTGAGCACTGCGCCCTGCGTTCTGGCTCTTGCTGCGGGCTGTTCGCAGCTTCTGTTCTTGCAGTCTCTGCTCCCACCTCTGTGGAAATGCGGAAGACAAAGAGGCTGCATTAGGGAGGAACGTTAGCCATAAATAATAATGTCTTAATCAAAGCTAGCCTGAAGCGCTGATAATAATGCTGGTTTTAACAGGTTTGTGCTCTCTCCTGCAGGGCTGTTGATGTCAAGCATGTAAAGGCTGTCTGCAGCGAGAACCTGCCCATGTTCTTGGGTGGGAGAGCTTCCGTGATGCCAGCTGATGGAAATGACAACTGCACATCTTGTGTGCATGCTGCATGGGTGTGTACATCCCAAGCCTTTACAGCAATCCAGGGATGCTGGCACCCTGCTGTCAAAAAGACAGGATCTGCACTCCTTTGCACATCCTTTCTTTGCTCTCCTGCTGAACGTGCTTGCCTTTTCCTCAGACTATCCTTTCACAGCACATACTTAAACACACAGCTACAATGAAAGGTGGAAATTCCCTATTCCATCTCTTCACTGACCCTGTTGCAACTCGGACTCTTGTCCTGGCTGGAGGAGAGACCAGCCATGCTGTGGTTGTGTTAACAACTGTCTTCTGTGGGCCACAGACAGCTCAAAGCATTCATTTTCAGTGGTAACTCAAGATCAAAGCTGGATGCAAGCCTTCAGAGATGAACGATGGGTGTTAAAACAAAGCCACTGTGATACCTGGCTCCGTACTGGCTACCTCTGTGTGATCAGGGTCAGTGCATGCATCTGTATAAAACACAAACTATCAGCAGGCATTTACCAGTGTCCCACTCAAGCATGTTACAATGAGGATTTGATTTCTTAAGCTACTCATATCAGAGGGAACAATGCATGCTTGAGAAGCATTTTGTTTGGCACACATGCCTCTACTTGACAGCCTGGAAATGAATGTCCAAACTGCCTTCAAGACACAATTAGAGATGACAAAGCAGTGTGAGGAGGCCACTAAAACACATAGTGTGCCAGTAATGGGCCATTAAGCTGACAGCTAAGGGACTGCAGAAGTCCCAGTCATATGTCAGTGTTCTCCTAAATCCCACGTGGGACCATCTGCAATTGCAATGGTTTTATTTTTGAGAGATTTAAAGCCTGGGTTTTTTTACATATGGGTTTTACATGAGAAAGTGAGGAGAAAAAGGAATGCCAAAAGCATCAAATACAATGTCTGCAAGAAGCAGGTCTGTGATCCTGAAGCTTCTACTGACAGATAACCTGCACCTTTGTGCCTCCTCTTCAGCAACTGCCAATCAGACTGTAACTACAATAAATATACATGTTTGTCCTTAATGCTCTGAAACCTCTCCTAAACTCCAGAAATAGCTTTCTTCCACCTCTAAAAGCGTGAGGAAGAGTCAGACATTGTCTTGATCCATCCTTTCTTTCCATCATAAACAGGAGTTTGCACGCAGGGAGTGACAGCAAACACTACCCTGAAGCCCCCAGAAGCAGGGGCATCTGCTGCTCCTGCCTCCCAGCTCTCTATACCATAGACTTTTCCTTCCAGTGTCCCCTGAAAATGGTGAGGGGATGCCCAATACTTCCAGTGGGTCGCTAGTGGGAAGCACATGGTGAGAAATGTGTCTCTCAAGCCTCCAATCTTTAATGCAGCCAAGCCCATTTATCCACTGCAGTGGTTTAACTTCCTTTCTTATCTAATGTGAACTATGTACTCACCTGCCTCTCACCTATCTGACGGTTATGTGCCTTAGTAGTGATATGAAAGAAATCCCTTGAGTCACTATTGTAATAAGCCAGAGTTCACACAAAGACCATCCAACCATCCTACTTAGGGACAGTTTGCAGACAAAAGAGAAATAAAACTTCAGAGACCCTAAAATGCAAGACTAAAACATTCAGATTTTCACTTATATGTCATTTTGAGGTATGGAAGTGTTGAAGTGAAAATAACAATGCCCACAGGTGTCACAGACATGTGAAAGTCAAGCAAGTTATTGAGCGCTGAGGTAGAACAAAGGTGTTTAACGTTCAGTCTTTCCCCTGGTTGTATTTACCTTGAACCTTTTGTTCAGTTGATCCTTCCATTTTTCAACGAGGCAGCCCTCAAGAAGCATCAACCTGAAGGTTAAGAAACAAACACACGTCACAGGTATTTCTGATTTTGATTCCTGAGATGTCATTCCAGGTGATTTAACACAGACTGAGGTTGGGGTGCTCCAGGAGGTACTGGTACCGGTGGTTTCTGTGTATGGGATGATAGGCAGAAAACTGCTTTTCTCCGTCCCTAAATACTTCCCAATGGATTCCTACACGCTGACACTGACACTGCTGAACTTCTACTCCCAACTCCATAAGAACAGGAAAGAGTTTTTAAGAGAAATCAGATTTTAGAGCCAACACTGCAGCGCATGGCCAGAATTCAGAAAGCATTCAGAGCCCTTTGGCCTCCCCTGCAGCTATTCTGCAGGGAAAGTTGTCCTGGCTTGGTCACTGATAAAAAGCAGTGGTGGGTTAGGTAACATCCATGAAACTAAATGTATATGTACATATATTGCTTCCCAATGTCCATTATATGTTGGTTTGTGTTTGGGTGCAGAAGAGTAGTTAAAAGTAATGTATTTTACTTCTGAATGAACTAAAATGCTGTTTCACATGCATCAGTTACTACAGAACAGCTGATGAATGCTGAAACATTATCTGATCCCTTACAATCATCTCAATTTCTACCTCTATATACATGAGGAGTTATACATAGAAATATATGCAGTATTATATATTTCCTGCATGGAACTACTTAGTTAGTGCTTTGAAGTGGATTGTGGAGAAGTAGGGGCAGTAGTACTTGCCTACCAATGAAATCTGGCTAGGTCCTGTATGAAAATACTGAGTCTAAGTGTTATCAACTGAAGAAAACAAAAATGTTAACTATTAAATGTATATGCATTAAACAGCTTGTGAAAGAGTTTATTCTAGAGCAGCCTGATGTCACACCTTCTAAGTGCCAACCTAGAAACAACTATTTCATTGCACAGGGATGCTGAATTAACATGCAGGATTAAAGCTAAGGCCACATCATGATGAATGAAACCACAGCACAGTGTACATCTAATGCAGCTTCTGTTCAGGTCAAATTGTTGGCTGAGACCCTAACCTTATTGACAGCCAATGGGTTTTTTTGCCATTGACTTTGGTGGAGATACAGCTTCCACTAATTTTACTTCTGGCATTTTAACAGGCTGCTGTAACTCAAAACCTCCTGTTTTCATGCCACTGAGTTCAACAGGAAACACATATAAAAGTTTCTGTTTCTTTTTCAAATCCCTTTTAGTACACTATATGAAATTAAAACCCTCAGTGACCTTTAAACAAACATCACAAGATACTTTGTGAATGGTGTGTTTTTCCATTGTAATGGAGAGGCAGATTGCAATCCTTCGCTTTTGAAATATCCCCCTCCTGACATCCTTCTGAGAGCCTTCTCCAGCAAACCTCTGCAGCTCAGTGCTCTTCAACCACAATCTTGGTCCTTCTGTGTGACTCAGAGAACAGAACCCCAGACTGGTTTGGGTTGGAAGGGACCTTAGAGCCCATCCAAGCTCCAACCCCTGCCACGGGCAGGGACCCCTTCCACTAGAGCAGCTTGCTCCAAGCCCCTGTGTCCAACCTGCCCTTGAACACTGCCAGGGATGGGGCAGCCACAACAGAGCATATATCCCCCAAATGGCTAACACAAGTAGAAGGCTCTAGATTAACCTTTGTGAAACACTTCCACACCTGGAGAGGTAAAGTGCTGTGTAATATTACAATACCATGATTGTTAGCTCAGAAAAGGAAGTTAAGGTAGTAAGGTATCAGATGGCAACTTTTCCAATGGAATGCTTTTAGAATATCAAGCTAAAACTCATTGAGAATATGGATATGGCCCATCAAGTTCTGCACATAGATGTTCTGTGGTCCTTACAAGTGCACATGATCAATTTACAGTCACATCACTGCATGTGATGGCAGGCTACACACTTCACAAACAGCCTCTGATGCACAGCACACAGGCACATGGACCTACCGGTCCTGCTGACATCTGTTGCTACAGCTACACTTGGGGTGCTAACGGGGATGGGATGACTCCTTCCACCTCAGAGGCCCAGAGGGAAAAGGGAGCTGTGATTCATCTCTCCCTCCCCTCCAGACCAGCATGCTGGATTTCCTCCCATGCCTGGGGCCAGGCTGACTGCCAGATGAGAGGTCTGCTACAGTTTTGTTTTGTCTTTTAATCATACGGCAGCACTGGCACGCTGCTCCCAGAGTATTTACTTTTCAGCTGCCATCCGGGGCCTGGAGCTCCAAGGGCTGCAGTTTTGGCTGGTCCTGGTACAGCTGTGGGATCAGAAACATCCCACTGATGGCACTGGTCCACACTATGGATAGGCTGGTGGAGAAGGCCCGGCTCTCCAGCAGCTCTGTGGAGAGGAGATGGGTATCATCTCCTGTCCCCTCCTCTGCGCTCAGTGAGGCAGAACTACACCTTCCATGTGGTTCTGCCAACACGGAGCAGCATCTCCAACCACCATCAGGCTTGTAGCTCATAGCTATGGAACGTGGTCCTGGGAAAATGCTCCCAAACAGCTGGAGATGCCTCAAGTGCTGCACAATGCATTAAGCAATACCAGGTTTTATGCTCCATGTGCGAGCCAGGCTTTATGAACACCGTGGAAAGAGTTAATTGCCAAAGTAATTGAAACACGTGTGGGTTATGCTAAGAAAAACTATCAACAAACCAGGCTCTTGATGAGGAAAGCTTTGCTGGTCCCACTTCCCGCCCATCACTTCCCTGCACCACATCACCAGGGCTCACCTTGAGCGCCATTCATAGCACATGATGAGAACATCCTGCTTCGGCTGAAGGGGTGGACACTGGCAGGAGGAATTTGTGATAAGCGGCACTTGGGACAGAGGAATGGGTGTCGAGGACTTCAGGATGTCTTTGACTTCAACCACAGTGGTGATTTCATTGCAGTTCCCTCTTTCGACACTTTTTACTTTGGCGTGAATGACTGCAACGAGAAAAGGAGAGGCGTGAGAACAGCGAATGGTCTGAGGAAATTAAACACATCTCAGCGTTAAATAAAACTGATTCAATTGGAAGCTGTTGTTTTGGCTGTGAACCTGCGACTGCTTCATGTGTGGGCACGTACAGTGGCTTAGAATAACAGAGGCCTGATCCCAATTTGGTTTTCAGTAGGACTGTTGACAACTGTGAAGTTAAACATGTGCTTAAATCTCTGCCAGATCAGGCCAAGTGATCTCTCCTGGAACCACACACACAAAGAGCTCCTTTGACTCAGACTTGAGCAACCCCCGGCATAAATAAACCCCATTCTATAGCCACATTTGGCTATTTCCAATTAAGTAATGAATAATTTACCCCACAAACAGTGTGAATTAAGTCTTTTCAGTAATAAAATCATTTTTCCTGTAGGTTAGATCCAGGAACCAAAGTCTTTTCTTAGACAGAAGAAAGAAAGGAAGGTTTGAAACAAGCAGTCAAAACCCAAAAAGCTTAGGAATGCTGTAATGTGCTCTATAAAAGGTCTGTACTTGTTTTCTTCTTTTGTCTTTGGATTATTCATTAGTAGCAAGATCTTCATATAAAGCAGACTCTGAAACGGGTTCTTCTGACTCCGAACACACAAACAGTCATATTTTTACCTTTTATTGAGGAAAACTGCCTACCTGTGTGGGTGCAAGAAGGTGAAACTCTGTCGATTGCTCTGAGGATGGTCCCTGGCTAACTTTGTACCTCTGAACCCTGCACCGCAGCATTTCACCCCTTCTCTCTTCTGACAGGCACCAAATCAGAGAAATGAAGCATAGTTTTTGCATGAAAAACTCTAGGTCTTAGAAAATGCCACAATAGGAAGGGTCCTATGATCACAGAACTCTTCAATGAAAGAAGCATGAGAAGGGTATGTACCACGGGGTGATGCTGTCCCTGGCAGCCACCAGGTCAAAAGCATTCCAATGGATCTCACGTTCGGAGCAAACGTCACGTGCAGAAAAGAGGAGGCCAGCAACTGCAGTGCAGCCTGAGGGTTTTGTGCTAACTTTATCAGGATGTGTAACAGCCACAGAACACATGAGGGATTTCAGCTGAGGAGACTCACAACCCATTTGCAAGTCTGATTGCAACCAAGGTCTGACCAGCTACAAACACTGTTTGGCTTTATACAGATGATTTTAAAGGATATATAAATAATATATGCATACATAAAATAATATAAATATACTTATATATTATTTTAAAGGGAAAAAACCCACCCTGATTTTATTTATTATTTGTCTTGCCTTGTCTCTCAGTTCATTTTCCATAGGAGCATATCTATTTCAGGAGGATGAATAAAAACCTGCCTCCCACAACCAAAATCTTGATTTCACAAATTCAATGGAATCTCTATTTCATTTCAGAATACTAATTTTGTAGCACTGCTTTCTCAGATATTTCAGCCCAGTGTGGAAGTTCATTGTCCTACCTGAACATACCACTATCTTGTACCAAGGTAGATTAAGGAATAAGAAAAACATGTGATACAAAAGCATCAAAATGCCATAACAAAAAAGCATAAAATGACCTAAGTTAGATGTTCTGATTTTTTCCCACCAAACTGGGCTTGGATATTGTTCTTTTTTTTCCTATGCTAACAAAGAAGTTAACTACAAGCCTACTTTCATCTGCTATCAGACAAAGAGGAATGGAATGGACATAATCACCCTATTGCAGAAGAATCGAATAAATCCATTGAAGAAATGACTGCCATCTGAGAAAAAAAACCATAAAGTGCAAAAGACCATGATACTACATGGTAATTCATAGCTAATAGGGGTTTAAACAGATGCTTGATCTGGTATTTACCTAATCTTAATCTGAGTTCTTCCTGACTCCCAGCATCAGAAAAACAGAGAGGCAGGGGGAGGAAGGGAGAACAGGGCTGAGTATTCACTTGTATTGCCAATATGCCATGCAATGTATGATTAAACTATCAGCCAGCTCCTCGCTGGATGGTGCAAATTGTTCCTGAATTCAACAAACTTCTGACAACTGCGTGCCAGGTGAAACTCTGGCTGGTAAGTAAATGGATATATGGATTTCTAAGCACTAACTTTTCACCCTGCCTCCGGTACGTTCACATTTACAAGTTTTATTTAGGTGATAAACCCCTGTCCATCCCACCCGCTGGATGAAGGCAGGAGCTGGCAGAGGGTCCTGCTCACATTAGATTGAATTGCACTTTGCAGCAGGCACCCTTTCTGCAGAGCGACCGGTTGATGCCAGCTCACATCACCAACATCTGCTTTATCAGAAACACACCGTAACCTGTGCAATGACTGCTCCTGCCTGCACGGGTGTGCGCAGTGATGGGGCTTGGGAGAGGAGGGCTGAGGTGTCCTCAGGCAAAAACCCACTTGGAAAGGCTGCGCTGGGACGGTGATGGGGCCTGGACACACAGGCAGCCGCCTAACTCGTGGGGGGGCACAGAGGGCGGTGGGATGGGCAGAGAGAAGCATTCCCCCCCCTGCACTTACTGTAGCTGTAGTTCTTGGCCAGGTAAGTCGACAGCGTTGGCTTTGTCTTTTTGCACCTGCATCGCTCTTCAAAGGAAGAGAAAAGGAAACGGTTGAGGGGTGCCAGGGGTGGCTCTGCTCCGGGGAGGGGAGCTGGGGGGTGCCTGAGGCTCACCCTGGCCGCGGCTCCTGCAGTCGGGCTCCGGGGGCACCAGCACACCCTGCGTGAAGTCTGTCCACTTCGCATCTGAGAACAGAGGGAGGAAAGCTGCAGCGGGGAGTCCCCCCGGGCAGGGCTCTACGGGTCCCGCAGCCCCCCGGGGGGAGAGCGTGGGGGTTCGAGGGGATCCCCGGGGCTCACCCTCCGGCAGGTCGGTAACGATGGCTTCGGGGGAGATGCAGACGCCGCGGTCGTAGACGGGGAGGTCGTCGCAGGCGAGGCTCTCGGGCCAGCTGTGGTTGTAGCGGCGCATGATGGGCTCGCAGCCGTCGCGGGCGCGCTGGCAGACGGAGCGGCACGGCTTGATGGGGTCGTAGAGGAACTCCAGGGTGCAGATAGGGGCGTACATGGCGCAGAGGAAGAAGGAGAGGACCGGGCTGCAGCCGGTGGCCACCAGCTCCTCGTACTGCTCGATGGCGAGGACGGCGTTTTCCTGGGTGCTGTGGTGGAGGTGGTTGGGCATGCGGGTGATGTTCCAGGGCATGGGCCGGCACATGGGGATGCGCACCGCCTCGCACGGCGCGCCCTGCGCCCGCGGGCTCACCCGCAGCCACAGGGACACCGCCACCAAGGCGCGCAGCATCCTCCTCTTCCTCCTCCTCCTCCTCTTCCTCCTCCTCCTGCTCCGCCGCCTCCCCGGCTGCAGGCAAGTGTCGGGAGCCGCCGCGCCGACAGCCATGGACATCGCGGGACCGCATTTATACCGGTGGCACGAGTGACGTGGGGCCGATCGCGCTCCCTTGGCAGCACCGCTCCTCCGGGGGTGTGTGTGTGTGTGTGTTTTGCTGTGCAGGCACGGTGACATCACCTCCACCCCGTTTAATCCCCCGGCGACATCACTGCGTCTCTCGTCCGCGGCCCCGGTTCAGTTTTCATCTGTGTCATAAATTCCTTCAGGTGGAAGCGGGGGGAGAAGGAGGGGGACGACGGGACGGGACGGGACGCACCAAACCCAAACCACACGCGTCTGCCGACGCGGGCAGACGGGAGGAGGCGGTGGCAGGGGGGACGGGGGACCCGGATCCCCCCCACCCCTTCGCAGGGATGAGCTTTATGGACACGGAGCAGAAACTTTATGCGGGTTCGGAGGAGCTCCGGAGTGCAGAGTGACTGGACTGGGTTCTTGGTGGTGGTGGTGTTATATTATTATTATTATTATTATTATTATTATTATTATTATTATTATTATTATTATTATTATTATTATATTTCCTTGGTGATCCGTGACCATTCAGCCCTGATGCAGTGGCTGGAGCAGCTCTGCTCTGGAGCCAGGCTGAGAGAGCTGGGCTGGGTCAGCCTGGAGAAGAGAAGGCTCCTGAAGGGGAGACCTGAGAGCAGCTCCAGTGCCTGAAGGGGCTGCAGGAAACCTGGAGAGAGGCTTGGGACAAGGGATGTAGGGACAGGCCAAGGGGAATGGCTTTAACCTGCCAGAGGGGAGGCTGAGATTAGAGATTAGGAAGAAATTCCTAAAGTGAGACCTCCATCCCCTTTCTCCACCGTGGGTAAACACCTTTGAGGACCCCGCGGAGACAACGGGATTAACTCAGTGGCGGTTCATTGCAGCAGCCTCGGAAAGCCAGCGGCCGGTGGGACACGGACTTCTCCTCCCTCCGTGTGCCAGCAGATCATCCAGAGCCGAACGGAGAGGGCAGGGGGAGATGAGGGGGAGGCGTGTGCTTGGTGGCAGAGCGTGGGGGGCCACCAACACTAAAGCAGTTAGCCCGTCCTGCCGGGGGGTACACAAAGCCCACCCAGAGGCGCCAGAAGTACCGCAAGGCTCGGTGCCCCTCTCGCATCACCCCTTGAGGAGCAGCGCTCACGGCGGGGCAAGCAAACCCCCCCGGCTGCACCGAGCGTGGCACGGGGGTCCCGTTCCCCGCTGCCTCCTGCTCCCCCAGCAGCCGCCGCCTGCCGGTCCCCGCGGAGGCGATGCGGGTTGGAGGCGGGCCGCTCCCGCCCCCCCCACCGGCGCAGCCCGTGCCCGCCCGCCTGCGCGCTGTGCGGGGCCGGCCGTGCGCGGAGCGGAGCGCGGAGCATGGCGCGGGCGGCGGCGGGGCTGCGGCCGGTCCCGGCGCTGGGGCTGGTGCTGGGGCTGGTGCTGCTGGGCGGCCTCCTGCTGCGGGGCGGCGCGGCGGCGGGGGCCGGGGCCGGGGCCGAGCCGTGCCAGGCGCCGCGGCAGTGGGAAGGGCGCACCGTGACCTACGAGCACGGCACGGGCCGCAACACGAGGGCCGCCGTCTCCTACGACGGCCCCAACCAGCGGCTGCGCGTCCTGGAGGAGAGGAAGGCGCTCATCCCCTGCAAGAAGTAGGTGTCCGCGGCCGGGAGGGGCGGCCGGGGCCGGAGGCGCCTCCGGGGGGGGGAATTGGGGCGATGCAGAGACGGAGGGGGGGGGGGCTGCGGGAGGGGACGGAGCGAGGGGGCCGGCAGCGGAGGAGCCCCTCGGAGGGGTCGGCGGGGCGCGGCTGGGGGGAATCAGCGACGGGCAGGAAACGTGGCACCGACGTGATTCACAGCCGTGGCACGCGTGTGTCTATGTCTGTCTATAATCTAATCTGTCTGTATATCTAATCTATATCTCCGTATCAGATATATCCATATCTATATATATAAACTATGGCTCTAACCTACATGCATATCTATATATGTAATATGTAATCTGTAGATCTAACATGTAATAGCTAATCTACATCTGTACCTAATAGCTAATCTATGCATCTCTCTATATACTATATAATCTATAACAATATCTCTAAATAGATACCCATAATCTATATTCAGTATAATTTCTAATCTATACCTAATCTTTGTACTTGAAATCAAATCTTTATATTGGTATCCAACATCTAGATCTACATACCTAACGTCTAGTATCTATTTCTATATCAAGATATATATATCTCATTATATAATGTATATCTGTGTCTCTCACTCTATATATCCCGAGAGATTTATGATAAGCAGTGTCAGCATTTTGCCTTCAGGGATTTTCCTTTCTCCCAGTTGCTGGTTGGTTTTTTTTCCCCATTCCTTTTGTTTGTTTTAATGGAATGGGAAGCGAGTCCAAAAACAGAGCCCAAACTGTGCGGTAACGTGGGTATAATGAGGTCTGATGAAGAGATTACTCTCAAACACAGGAATTATGTCGCAGGGGGGGTTCTAGCCCAGGAATTAGCTAATAAGGTTAAGTCACATTTCACAAGTTCTTTGGTCATTCTTGCTTCCTGCAAGTGGTAGGTGATCAGTGCAGGAGGTCAGGATGCCACTGTTCTCCATGGTACACACTGCACCGGCTGCCCAGCCCTGGAGGACCTCCCCGTTCTTAAGTTATTCAGGTTTCCTCTGCTAAGGCCATAACAAACCCATCAAAAATCACTGTGTCATTGCTGAAAAATCAGTGTAGGAAAAAGCTGACCGAAGCAGGGCCTCTCTTTGCTTCCATCTGCCAAGCTCAGGCCCTGACAGCTTGGGTGGAGGAAACGATCAGCCCAGAGAGGCCTGAGTGAGTGTGAAGTTTCTGGGTACCAACCATCAGTAGCTCTCAGACCCCGTGTCAGGACCTGCCGGTGTGAGGGCAGCCAGTCTGCCCATACCCCCACCTGTCCCATCTAAAAGATGTTCAAATAAGTGCCTTATTCCCAGGGACGTGCAAACCACGGTGAAGGCCAGCCTGCAAATGCTGTATCATCCTAACTAAATGGTCTCTGCTGTTGAAGAGATCAATATTCCTTTTTCCTGCTGGCATTTTTTCCTCACAATGACCAATTTCTTACCGACATCATATAGTCATTGTTTTCATCTTCCCAAAGCCTCGGTCCTTTCTCTGACAGTCCCCAAACACTCTTAAAACTGTTCTGAGATGCTTCATTTTCAAACAAAGTTTTCCCTCATCGTGAGCTTTTTTCTTTACTCCTGTTTCCATCTAGGAGCCGTATGTTAAAGGCAACATACAGCTGTTTGCTGATGGTTTGATAACATGCAACATAAAGGCTGTGCTCAAACTCCCCTAGGTTGACCTTTATGTTTGACAAGCTCAAGAGTCTGATGCAAGTCTTTTCTAGCTTCTAAGTTGTCTTGACCTCATTTCTTCAAGCTTATGTTTGTTTTATTTGAAGCCTTTATTTTAAGATTGAATAATTATTCTACATTTTCTGGGCCAGATTATGGCTTTTGCCAAGTTCTGCTCTTTTGACAGCTTTGATCAATATTTGCTCTGGATGCAGTTCCGTCTGGACTGATAGGGCTGTAAGGAGGCAGGTGCCCTTGAAGCATCTCTCTGTTGCCTTTTCCTGTATTAGTTTTCTGTTGTAGACAACCTCTGGCCTCAGGGATCCCTGCTGACTCCAGGCTGTCCATGACTTCAGCCATCCAAAACTGGAGGGTGGCTTCATGTGCACAGCTAGCGTCTGCTAAGGGTGTGACCCAGCTTCCATTGAAGTCAACGGAAAGACTCCCATTGATTTCAGTGTGTGTTGGATCGGGTCTGGAGTTGGGATCATCACTTCGCTGTGGACACAGTGAGTCATAAACTGAAGCCTTCAGAAGTCAGAAGCAAAGGGACTTATCCTGTCTGTTGAAACGAGCCTCTCCCCCTCTGCGCTTTGACATTGACAAGAAGAGGGTAAATCACGCCGAGGCAGTGACTACAAAAGCAACAAGAGAAATAGCTCTGTCCTGGTCTCCAAGGAAGTTTCAGCCTAAAATCTCACAAATGGACACATTTTGCTCCTACCAGATGTAACTTACATGCAGCAATCGGGGTTGGCCAACAACCACACTCTTACACAGAGTGTTTTCTGGAGTGGAAGTTCATCGGACATTGCTCTAAGTTAGTTGATGGAGGTTAATCAGGGATACAAGGAACTGTCTGTGTAGAATGGCTTGCAGGCTCATAACCACAGGACAAACCCCAAAGCTTCCAGTTTTCATTGTAGATATATGTTTCAAATTCATGTAACTTGCAGTGTGGCATTTCCATATGTACATCAAGCCAGTGTTTTAAGTAAACTCCTAAAACGTAACCATAAGGTGACTCAGTTGTGGGGATGAACGCAGAGGGCAGAGACAGTCTCCTCTTTTGGTGTTGTGTAGCCCTCAGCTGATACCACGAGAAGAGAAAAGAAAACTAACAGAGGTTTTTATTGAGTAGATGGGGCAACTTCCTGTTTGGAAGAGGTCAGAGCATTAGGGTTATTGCATGATATGGAAAGAGAGCACTTGAAACTGTTCCCTAGAGCTCCTGAGGCGGAGCTGCGTCATGTTACCTGTTCAGCACAGGAACGTAGTTTTAGCTTTTTAATTATTTTATATTATTTATTATAATAAATATTTAATTATTTATTATAATATTTTGTTATTTTTATTATTTCTAATCCTTTATTCCTTACTACATGGAGTTACGTCCTTTTGTGCTCTCTGTGTATTCATCCTTCCTCACTCTTGTTCACCCCTCTGTTGGCCTCCGTCTCCGGATGCTTCCAAAACAGGTAACAGGCATCAGAATGGTTTTGCTGTTGGGGCAGATGTGTTTCATTTGAAGGTAACATCTGCCGGTTCAGACTTGGATAGGACATCACTGAAATCCTGTCACTACAGAAGGTCTAAACCAGAAGTCCCACTGACTGCCTTGTAGCCAGAACTCCACATGTCCTGCACCACCTTTCATGGTCTTGGAAGGACAGAGCAAGAAATGTAGTGCCTGGCACTGCTGAAGCCACCCAGCAGGCACTAGCGGTCAGTTTTGAAGGAGGAAAAGGGTGAAGTGGGGAGCAGAGCAGAAATCATGCACTGGTGTTTGAGAGCTGGGGTGTTACTTGCCAGATGCTGTGTTAATAGAGTTTAACTCTTATCTTCCATTCTGGTTTTCCCGGGGGAGGCCCAGGAACAGTTTGTCCTATGATAAATGTGATGGTGGGGAGAACAAAAGTTCTGTGTGGCCAGGAAAGTCAGTAGGAGGAATAAAACTGTGTTCTCTCTTCTATGAGTGTATCTGAGCAGCCACCATTTGTACAGCATGCAGCACATTGGGATGCCTGTGTGTATGAGACTGCTAGGGTTGTCTTAACAATCATAACTGCAGAGCAGGAAAAAACAACGTGGGGATATCATATCAATGCTTATTGAACACTTTTAAACTGTAGTTTCAATTGTATTTGCCAAAGACAGCCCACAGTCATGGGCAGGATTAACTCCTTCACTTGGCAGCAAAAGCTGCTAGTACAATAGAGGAGCAGCAAAGCCGTGTTTATAAGGAATATGTCAGCAGGCTCTTTGCGTGTGTCAAGCCCTGTCCTTGACTGAAGAGAAGCAGCATCCGCTCAGGTGCAGGTACAACAGCATTCGTCTGGAGCAGAAGTGATGACTGTTCAAAGTAAACAGCATGTCGGACTTCCCTCAACTCCTTCCGAGTTGTTTTAGGAACTGTAAAGGAAAACCAGCAGTGTCTGACCTATTAAAATCCTATCATGCATCCATTCTGTGGTCATTATGGTGACTCAACTGGCAAAGTATTGAGCTGCCCGGAGCGGCTGCAAGTTTGTTTCCCAGCCTTGGTTTTGGGAGTGGTTTCTGCAGTTTAAGGTTTAGGGGAATGAACGGTGGTCATGGGTAAAGTCTTCCGAATTGGCCAAGTTACTTGGGAACCCAAGCCCCATTTTTGAAGGTTGTGTAGTGTGTCACACTGCTGAGAGCCTTAATTTGCAGGGAAACAGAGAATTTTCAGCAGTTTCGCTAAATCTAATGTGAGTTCTTGGGATCTGAAATGCTTCATTAGCTGCTGTGTCTAAAAGTCACCTTTGAGAATCAAAGGTAGGTACTCAAACCTCCTCCATTTACTTTCTTCGTGTAGATGCCAAGTTCTTTCAGGTGTCTGCTGCTGGTAACGCCTGTGAGTTTGGAAAGCTGGCACTGGAAGGATGCTGTGATGGAGGCAGGCTGGCAGTCAAGTGCTAGGCAATAGCCTGAAGCATGCAGCAGTTGTTCTAGGGAGAGTTGTGTGACACTGGGATGCGGAGTTGTGTGATGTTGGGGTACGGAGTTGTGTGATGTTGGGATGCGGAGTTGTGTGATGTTGGGGTACGGAGTTGTGTGATGTTGGGTACGGAGTTGTGTGATGTTGGGTACGGAGTTGTGTGATGTTGGGATGTGGAGTTGTGTGATATTGGGGTACGGAGTTGTGTGATATTGGGGTACGGAGTTGTGTGATGTTGGGTACGGAGTTGTGTGATGTTGGGGTACGGAGTTGTATGATGTTGGGGTGTGGATTGTGTGATGTTGGGGTATGGAGTTGTGTGATGTTGGGGTATGGAGTTGTGTGATGTTGGGATGCGGAGTTGTGTGATGTTGGGGTGTGGATTGTGTGATGTTGGGGTACAGAGGGTTATCTGTAGAAGCCTCAGCTTTTGCATTTCCATCATAAGCCGACTTATGACTCAGTTTACTGAGTCTCTCAGTGATGCTTCCTGCCAAAGCAGCTGGTTCCCTGGAGAAGAGCACTGTATAAGGAGGCAGCCATGGTCCGCAAGGGCTGCATGGAGGAGGATCTCATCCCACCCAGACTGTTCATTCTGTTTGCTTCTGCTGACAAAAGGCAATATCCATTTCCCTTTCCAAGTTCTTTATCTTGCTGGAAGTCACCCAAGCTTATACAGTCGAGGAGGCAGTGAAGTAAATTGGGTTCATTGTTGTGGATGGGCTGGTGGGAAGACATTGGAACACAGCTCGGGGAGGTGATTGAAAGTCTTGAGCCATCAAGCTGCAGTGCTAACAACAAGTGGACTCCATCGGGGGAAGCTGGGCACCCCTGGCTTAGCAGTGCATCTGCTGTCCTGTGCTTTGTGCTTTCCATAACTTCCTCGGACAGCAGGATCTTTGTCTGGGTTGTGGGCTGGAGTGGACTAAAGTGGGCTGGGCTAGGCTCCATTGGCCTGAACTGGGCTGGAGCTGTCTGAGCCTGGCTGGACACATCTCAAAGGAGCTGGACTGGGCTGAACTTGTCTGGACTGGGCTAAATGGACTGGCCTTAAGTGAGCTAAACTGGGCTGGACAGACCTGGGCTGGACAGGGCTGAGCTGGGCTAATCTGTGCTAAAGTGAGCTGGGCTGGGCTGGACTGAGCCAAACTGATCTAAACTGGGCTACACTGTTCTTGGCTGGGCTTAGTTGGGCTGTACTGGGCTAAACTGGGCTGGACTGGTCTGAATTGGACCAAACTAGGCTTAACTTGGCTAAAGGAGTCTGGGCTGGGCTATACTGGGCTAAAGTGGGCTGGACAAGGCTAAACTGGGCTGAACTGGGCTGGAGTGGGCTGAAGTGGCCTGAGGTGGGCCAAACTGGGCTAAACTGGGCTAAACTGTGCTGAACTGTGCTGGAGTGGGCTGAACTGGGCTGAGGTGGGCTAAACTGGGCTGAAGTGGGCCAAAGTGGGCTAAACTGGGCTAAACTGTGCTGGAGTGGGCTGAACTGGGCTGAGGTGGGCTAAACTGGGCTGAAGTGGGCCAAACTGGGCTAAACTGGGCTAAACTGTGCTGGAGTGGGCTGAACTGGGCTGAGGTGGGCCAAACTGGGCTGAAGTGGGCCAAACTGGGCTAAACCGTGCTGAACTGTGCTGGAGTGGCTGAACTGGGCTTCACTGGGCTTCACTGGTCTGAGGTTGTCTAAATGGGGCTGGACTGGAGTGAATTGGAGTAGATTTTGCTGGGCTGAACTGGGTTAAACTGGGCTTGAATTGGCTGATCAGGTCTTGGCTGGGCTGAGCTAAACCGGGCTGAGTTGTGCTAAACTGGGCCTAATGGGGCTCAACTTGTCTGGGCTGAGCTGGAGTGGGCTGGGCTGTAAACTGGGCTGAACTGGGTTAAACTGGGCTGGGCTAAACTAGACTGGGCTAAACTGGGCTGGACTGGGCTGGCTTGAAGTGTGCTACAGTGGACTGGGAAGGGCTAAAGTGGGCTGAAGTGTACTAGGCTGGGCTGTGTTGGGCTAAACTGGGCTGGACTGGGCTAAATTGTGTTTAACAGTGCTAAAGTAGTGTGGACAGATGTGAATTGGGCTGAAGTAGGCTGAACTGGTGTAAAGTGTGCTGGGCTGAGCTGAAGTGGGCTAAAGTGGGCTGGACAGGGCTAAGGTGTGCTGGAGCGGTCTGAATTGGGCCAAACCCTGCTGAACTGTGCTACATTGGTCTGGACAAGTCTGAATTGGGATAAATTGGGCTGAACTGGGCTGGGCTGGGTTACCTTGGTCTGGACAGGGCTAAGCTGGTCTAAATTGGGCTGAACTGGTCTGGGCTGGGTTACCTTGGTCTGGACAGGGCTAAGCTGGTCTGAATTGGGCTAAACTGGAGTATACTGGGCTAACCTGGTCCAAACTGTGCTGTGTTGGGCTATATTGGTCTGAACTGGCTAAACCAGACGTAACTGTGTTAAACCCACCTTAACTGGGCTGGACTGGGCTAAACAGGTCTGAACTGTGGTATGCCAGTTTGAACTGGGCTAAACTGGGCTGGAATGGTCTGAACTGGGCTAAACTGTTTTGGGGTAGGCTAAACTGTTGTGAATTGTGCTAAACGGTGCTGTGCTTGGCTGAGCTAAACCGGGTTTTCCCAGATGGCAGGAGAATATTCTTTGGAACTCAGATTTGCCAGAACAGAATTCCCTTGCTCAGCAGTTCCAAAACTAAAGAGACCCCATCATCCAAACCTGAATTCCATCGATACAAAATGATCTCCAGGGATGCTGCTGCGATGGGTCCGGGAGCTGCTCAGAGGAGCGCCCGGCTCTGCTGGGTGCTGGTACCCAGGAGCAGGGCACGGGCTCCTCCTGCCCTTGGATACCGGGGCACGGAGCGGCCGCGGGGAACACGAGTGCCTCCGGCGGGAGGGGTGGGAAGGGGGACACGGTCCCCGCCGCTGCCAGGCTGCCCCAGACCCCCTCGGTGCCCCGGTTCCTCGGTTCTCCCCCGTGCCGAGCCGAGCCGAGCCGTGCTGTAACACTTCCGTCCCTGCCCATGGCAGGGGGTTTGGAACGGGATGATCTTAAGGTCCTTTCCAACCCTAACTGTTCAGTGATTCTATGGTTCTCATAGCCAATAGACACCTGAGGCACCACCTGCAAAAATCAGTGCAACTCTCCCGGCAGATTTCACAGGGCTCTGGGTCAGGTGCATGTATAATTTGGGGGCAGCTCTACAGCAGATTTATCTGTAATTACAGAGCTGGTCGATGGAGATGGGAAGCAGCAGCAGTTACACGAGGATCTGCTGTTATGCTCTGGCAAGAACAGTTGTCTCTTGATAGCCAGGAGGAAACATGAGAGATCTGATGGGCAGAAAAGGGGTTTCTGCTGATGAGCTTTGCTGGGGAGAGGAATCAGGAGTTCCTCATGCGGTCTTTGAACAGGAAGAAGTCTCTGGTAATGCTGGGCAGCTCGGTTGTGCAGTGGTTGCACTGACACACTGCATCGTAGGCGATGCAGGGCACTGTCCCTGTGAAGAGGTACCCTTTCCAAGTATCTTCATGTTGAACATCCAAAATAGGGGGCTGGTCGGTTTGGAAAATCCCGTCCATGAAAGAAGGTGATTAGAAACAGCCCCCCCCACACATACGCAAATATGGGACTGGTCCCACTTTACGTAATTATAGGGTCACTTGTACCTTAAACCCCAGTTATTTTCATACTTGTTATAGGAATGCCATTCTGGCATGTACAGAATTCACATTAATTAAGAGAAGCTCACAGAAACCTCTGGCTCCCCGGCAGTGTGTGCATGACACTGGGCTCTGGGTCAGGAAAACACCCCAAAATTAGGTAGGCATACCTGTTTGCTGAGGACTTGGGTTTGTATTTGTGTCAGATGCTAAATGGTAAAGCTATTTCTGTCATGTTTTAAGCAGCATGGGTAGTCTAAACATGTTCAATAGGTCTAGTGACCTTTTCCTGAGTAATGGAAAACTTTCAGCTGTGCCAGTGCAGTTTATGCCAGAATTATTTACAGGCCTTGCCCTCTTTGCTGCTGCTGCTTCTTAGGACTGTCTTGAGTGAAAAATAAACATGTCAGGGGTTTAATACAATTAAAATGGCAATAAATAGTGTAAAAAATAGAACTGTATTCTCAGCCTTGCTTGCTTCAGCTGTGGTTTCCGTGATGGGCTAACAGATTACCAGGGAAAAGGTTCTGCATCAAATACACCGATGTGCACCCTAAAGCAAGTACTCCATGCTGCGAAGAGAAAGGTTTTGAAATGTATATTCATCTGTTAGCTAATTACATGTTTGCAGCCAGGCTGATTTTTAAGGTCTGCAGTGTCTTATAGGAACCCTCCATAAGCAATATCCATGATGCATTACGTGGTGGCTGCTGAAGGTCCCCCACAAAAGGCAGAGGAGCTGTGGGTTATCCCTGTTGTACTAACAAAACCCACAGTAACTCAATAGAGGACAAAATGCAATAGTTTTGAGAAGAGCGATTTTAGCAGACAGTTCAACCCTTTAATTATTCCCTTTGCATGCACGTGCCTTGTGAATCCTATCTCCCCACTCCTGGTTTTGGACAGGGTTTGTCTCTGACTCATTAGTGTGATAGTGTAATTAGGGCTACGTGTAAAAGTGAACATTGCTGAGGATCCTCAGTGTGCAGGAGGTAGCACGGTCCCTCAAATCCCCGGGGTCCCCATGTGAAGTAAGATGGAGCCTCAGCCCTCAGAGCAGATGCGCAGTTGCCACCACTGATTTGAGAGGTCTCAGGAAGTGACCCCAGAGGTTGTTCAGCCCCTTTGGGCAGGCAGCAGTGTCAAGGATTTAAGTCATAGAACTGATGAAGTCAGGACTAATTGGTTAAGCTTGTCTGTTTCCCACACGGTAAGACTGGGAAGGTCTCTAAGCCACCATATAACCTGTCCAGCCTGGGAAGTAAAGCTTCATTTGGGATGTCTCTGACCCTTGGGTTTTCTTACCAGTTCTTGTCAAATCTGGAATGTAAAAGGACACACATGCAGATGTTTTCAGAGTATCTCCTAAGTAACCTCTCCTTGCTTAAGGTGAGTGATGCTGTTTTCTTCCAGTGCCACCTTCAAGTAACATGGAGGACAACTGTTACTCTTTTTTAGCTTGTATACCGGACAGATTATAGTCGGTCCTACCCCAGTCTTCCTTTTGTAGCATAAACATGCTCAGTTTCTGCATAGGTCCTGTTTCTTAAGCATGACACCATTCTTGCTGTTCTCTGAACTGCATTCTAACAGTTCCCTAAAGTGTGGCACCCAAACCCAGGACTCCATTACTGCTCTGACCTCATCAGGGCTGAGCAGAGCAAAAGAAATGACCCAGAACTGTAAACTTGACTTTCTAAATCATGCCTGTGCCACATCTCAATGGGTATGTGTTTAAAGTGCCATCTGCTCTGTAACCATGGGGCAGTTAATATCTCTTATTGGTGGTATGTTTTCTCTCACAGAGACATTCCCTTCTTTCCTGTGATCCTTTTCTTTTGCACGTTTTCAGTCATCTCCATCCCTGGCGGTGTTCAAGGCCAGGTTGGACAGAGCCTTGGGTGCTATGGTTTAGTGTGAGGTGTCCCTGCCCATGGCAGGGGGGTTGGAACTGGATGATCTTAAGGTCCTTTCCAACCTTAACTATTCTGTGATTCTGTCTCCACCTGGATTTTAGGGCACCAACAATTTGTGTTTGAATCCAGTGATGAATCGATGCACTCAGCAAACAATACTGCTTTTGATACAAAGCTGCTGAAGGAAGAAGAAGAGCCCTGCACAAGGACTTCTGGATGAAACGAAGAAGTTATTTTTATGCTGGAGGGAGAATGAAGTGCAGTGTCAGGACTTCAGGGTGCATTTGTTCACATCTTTCACAAAGGTTGTTTAAAAATAAGCTATACTCGGATCTTTGGATAAAGATGTTAGAAAGTTGAAGTGTGCTTGACTTCCAGACTGTGTTGTCTGATTCCCCTGGCTGGCCTGACTTCCAGACTCCCTCCAAAACAGACCTGGTGTGTTATATGTTTTACACTGGACAGATATCTGAAAGACCTGAATCATCCCTCTCAAGTAAATCAT
Source organism: Pezoporus flaviventris (assembly GCF_033815535.1). Lineage (NCBI taxonomy): Eukaryota > Metazoa > Chordata > Aves > Psittaciformes > Psittacidae > Pezoporus > Pezoporus flaviventris. Next base: position 488,820 of record NW_026892585.1, read on the forward strand.
TGCAGATGGAAGGTGGAAACCATTACATCTTGGGTCAGTAATCTGGTACAAGTGCACATCCTCACAATTTTTTCCAGGGAATATTCCATTGTGAAAGAGAAGTTTGCTCTATCACAATAGGGACCTACTTGCCATCTGTTCCAAAGGGCACTCTGTTCCCCAGATTACTTTTCATGCAGGAATGCATACTGGAAAGCAACTGAATGGCCAAGTATATGCATAATGGGACTTACAATCTTGGTAAAGAGCAGTATAGGTCTCCTGCATTTCATGTAGTCCCTGTTCAGGGTATCTGAAGGTCCTTCTCTGTTTATACACAGGAGTTAAGAGGTGTGAGAGGCTGCAGTGCCAGGTCCTAGCTGAAAAATTGGTGTTTATTTTCACTATCCTTTTATTCCGCAGTAAGTGGAAGAATGAGGTTGTGTGAGTTTAGTCATTTGTGATTAGGGACTTCATTTTGCTATGTCTTTCTGCTGTGTACCATAGGTATTATCATACTGGGGCAGAGCCAAGATCCAATTTAATATCCTGTCTCTGAGCCTGATTCAGAGAAAGGTGTGAAAACTCCAGATAAATGTGACAATTAGGATCATAGAGTCATTGAGGCTGGAAAAGAGCTCACAGAGTGCCTTAGTATCATTGCGCACTCAGAAGAGAATTACACATCTCAGTTTTGAGCGTCCACTCTTTCAAATGAGTTACTTACATTTTATACATATATTTTATATATATATATTGTATATAGCACAAAGAGGATGAGAAATATAATAAATGATAATGTACCTCTGTAATTTCTTTCCTTATTATTTGCCCTTCCTAATGTTTTTAGTGTATATTGAGAGGTGAGTCCTGGCCTTCCTCATTCTTTTCAGTCTCCTCTAAGCCCTGCTGTGATTTTCCAGTAACCTTTATTATTATTAACCTGCTCAGGGGCCAAGGCCTCACTGTGCTAGACATTTATTGCAAACCCAGAACAGTAAAATAAGCTTGACTGGGAGTACATTTTGATATCCTGTGGTTCTACTCGTATATACCATATTCCCTAGGAGGTGATTCGGTGATTCCATTTAATTCATTGGACAGCATTATGGTATTCTGGCCACATCTGCCATTCCTTAGCACACAGATGCTCTCTATTAAGGACAATGCATCTTTTAGCCCCTTCCAAAACAGGACTCCCTTAAACACGATGCCTTATTGCTTTCCTGCGTTTCAGCTTTGATTCGAATGCGTTGTTCTCAGGGGTGCAACTCGGTGGGCCAGAATGATCATTAGGGAGCGTCAGGACAGCCAGAAAGGGACAGCAGTGGAAACAGTGTTCTTGCTGAAGAGCATTTCCTTTAGTACTTGCCAAAGTAGCTAGTGTAATTTATAGGAATACAATAAGACGTTGCATATATCTTTCATTGAGTTCAATAATTAGAGTCACAGAAATCTGTCACCCTTCAGCTTCTGTAACTTTGACTTCCCAGCTTTCGAGTCCTGTATTTATGGTTTCCTTTCTACGTGAACTTAATAATTAACAGGGCTTAAACTGCCTCATTTGGAAGCTGGTAGTGCTGGCCAAGTTCCTCATATACCTTGCTAATTAGATACCTGATACATAAGGCTTGGCCACCTTGAAAACCAGGCCCTTTACAGTCTGTGAGTGATTTAAATCAGGCTAAACCCCACTGCTTTTACACACTCTCAGGTTACATTTACAGGCACATGTGTTCGCACAGTCCTGTATTTGTACAATATACCGTAGGCCGGCCCCGCTGCCAAGCGTGTGAGCTCAGATATGGTAAATGACTGTTGTCCTTGAGGTCTGATGCACCAGAAGAAAAACACAAGCCTGAAATTACCGAAAACTTCCTGGGAAAGAGGAGAGGAGTTCCCAGAACTCCACTGAGAAGCGGATGCTGCGCAGCTCTGAAATGAGCTTGCCAGAGCTTTCCAAGGGGAGATGAATGTGCTTGACCTGATGAGTGTTTATCAACTGTCTGCTTGGCAGCTTTGCTCCCTTGAAAGTGTTCCTAATCTGCAGAGCTGAGGAGAGGAGGGGTTGTAGTTATCCTTGCAGTGAAAGTTCCCATTCTCCCAGGGCATCTTTCTTCAGTAAGGAATGTGTAAAGCGGCATCATTGAGGGGGGTGTTATCTAGAGGGTACAGGATTACTCAAGGATGTAATGGATGGACCTGTCCGTGCTCACTAGAAGAGATCACTTGTTTGGGGCATTTTTAGTGCAATTTCTTCTCATCAGAACTTCTTTCGTGGTGTTTGAAGGTGTCTTTTTACCTGGCAAAGGAGTAATACCACAAAGGCAGACTGATGCTTCAAGCCTTCAGTTAATCTCAAAAGAGAAAGCAAAGTTGGCTTTGGAGCAATTACAACGACCCCAACTTGGTATCTTAAATAGCAAATACTGATACACATCATACATGAAATTTTGCTTTTGTTTTTCAGTTGCTTTATAATGCTTATGAGGTAATGTAAGTCCTGGCTAACTCAAGTGGGAGTTTTAAGGATGCAGTAACTGCAGCTGAGAAAACTGGATCAACAGGTTAAAGCCCTAAATGCATGAAACCCCATATGGCTTTGCAGGAAAGGAAAGCCTCCTTTACAAGAACCATTGTTCCGTTGTTTTGGGGGGCAGGAAATGTGGTTTTGTGCTTTGTTAATACAATGCCTCACTCAGATGGTTTCTGATCCCTGCTCCGTGCCTCTTCAATGCTACAGCAATCAAAAAAGGCATTTTAAGGCTCCAGTGCTGTAAGTTACTCATCCAAAGCCACAGAGCAAAATGGTGCTGAGGTAGATTTAGCACACAAGGAATTTGTTACCCAGCCTCAGCCTCAGACCATTATTTCGCTTCTCTCTAGCAAATGACCTTGTCTGATGTGCTCCAAGACGCATCACGCGGGTCTTGGCGTGCCGCTGCCAGCACTTCTGCTCCTCTGAGTCACTGTGAAGGCAACTGGACAGCAAGCACCTCCTTCCTTCCAGGTTTGACGCTCAGGAGGAAGCCTTTGGAAGTGCGGAGGAAACCCTGGGGGTCATGTGGAGTTGATGGGCAGGCTGTGATGCTTCAGGAGTGGCAGCTAGGAAGGACTCAGCATAGGGCAGGACTCGGTGGAGACTGAGTACCTGGAACAGAGCTGGCGGCATGTTCTCGAGTCTAATGACTCTTTGTCCTGACAAATACAAAAAGCAATAATTCATTGTTTTGAGTTGCATCGATAGCATACAGAACAATGATCCCTGCAGGAGACAAGTCATTCCATGCCTTTATTGGTTTCCATCATTTATGTCTCTGTGTTATCTGGGCTGACTCCTTGGAGGCACCTCTCCCTGCTTCCCCAAACTGGATGAGGACTCTCAGAGGTAGGATGGTGTTTGGATGCACACCCACTCCTCACAGTATGTCTTCATGCAAGTGCTTTGCCTTGTGATTGCGTGGGCACGGTATTCTGCCCTTGCATTCAGTTCGGTTGGTCTCTTATTCAGAAGAGAGTACAGAATGCAGTGTGTATCCCGCCTATCTGACACGATTGCTTCCAGCAAAATCCATGGACTTATTTGAGCAGGATATAGTCCAGTGTTAAGAAAACCTTTCAAGCATAGGAGCAAAAACCATGTCTGCGTGTTTATATTCTGGAGTTCATCCATTTTCAGGCACAGACAAAGGGAGTATTAAGAACCATGAGAGAGTCCTGTTAAGGGTATAGTGTACAAAGGGTGTGAGGCATAGGACAGGGTAGGATGGAATAGGATAGGAAAGGAAGGGAAATAATCTCTGTCAGGCAAATAGGGTAACCTGTCCAAGGAGCCTCTCCAAACCTGCTTGCAGGTGCCCAGTGAACAGGTTGAGGCCCTCTTGAAGTTCCAGTTGAAGAAGTGAAATTGTTATGAACCCAATGTTCGCGGTGGGCTCAGGCTGCAGATGTGTTACTTCTGAAAACACAAACTGATTACAAATCATTTCCTCTCCAGTTCCTTTGCCAAGACCTGTTTGCAGGGCTCTGTGCTTCCCCTCAAGCAGCCAGTGAAATCTCGGGCCCCTAAACCAAACAGAGGCACTATTCTTAGGGCTTGGCTGGTAAAAGGAAAGAGAAAAAGGAAGAAAAGCAAATTGTTTTAAAATATTTTGCTTCAGAATTGTCATTTGTGCATTCCTGCACATTTTGGTATTAATTTTGGCTGGTTAGGAGTTCTCTTTCTAAACCAGCAACTTGACCATTCACCTTTCATACGCAGCTAAACTCGGATCCTGTGTGATCTTAGGGTTTTGTTGCTACTTCCAGGACGCACACAGGAGCAGTTTGCTTTGAAACTGGGATGTGGGGTACCCCTGGGTTGAGCACTGACAGTGTAAACCATGCTCACGGCTTACCCATGAGTACAGCCACACACTGTGCAGTCTCATCCTCTGTGTGTGCTGAGCTCATCCCAGCAGCCCATCAATTCATACAACTGGTGTCTCTTGTCTTCAGTCCCCGAACCAAAAACGGAGGTGATGGAGCCTCTTGCTCTGCAGAATGGGCACAGAGATGGATGTGGGCCCTCCTTCTGCAAGTATTCAGGCCGTCTGTTGGAGTCATGGTGGCTATCCATGTGCTGGCAGTTAAATACACACGTTCATCAGATTGAAGCTTGAACTACTGCACAAGTTTCACTTGAATAAAGGTGGCACATTCCCCTCATGCAATGATAGCAATTCACAGGTTGCAAAATGGAGAACAAAAGGTAAATATTCTGTGGAATGATTGATAAAGGGTAAGGAAAAAGAAAATGTGAACAAAATGCTGTTAAAAATGCAAATAACATTTCTGTGCTGAAGAAGTTCTAAGTAAGGATTTAAAATGAAAAAGAAATGGAATGTTTTATTCCCAGTAGTCTGCAATGCTTTGCTAACCTTGCTCCTTTGCTCGTCCACAAAATGACTGTATTATCACTCACATACCTCAAACATGTTATTGGACTCATCCGTGAGGCATTCTACATCCCACTTTTATCAGATGAATGGGAGTTGAGTCATTGCAGCCGGGTTGCAAACACATAAATAAGCGTATTTTAGCATTCTTGTGAGGATGGTCTCTGGACTGGGTGGGATATAAAAGTTAGATGTGTCCTGATGTGGTCATAGGAACCAGCTTATGTATACTGAATTCTTCAGTAGCGTATCACGGCTGTGGAGACATTGCCTTTGATGAGGAAAATGGCAGGTGAGTTCAGGTTGGTGCAAGAAGCAGGAATATTGTTAAGATACAGACACGAGGACAACTTAGACAGGGAAGCTAATACATAATCTTGCAGCTTGCCAGCCTCTGTGTGTGTGTGTCCGTATGGGGGAGTTCTTGGTGACTGCCTGCATCATGGAAAGCGGGACAAGCTCTATTCCGTGTTGTGCAGGGTCGTGCGTGAGAGGTATGGTTACCTCCTGTGGGCCTGTTTGTCCCCTGCTGCGTGCTTCCTCACTGCTCCGTTTGCTAGTGCCATTTATTCTGCCTGTGTTTCCACACATGCTGCAGAGGTGATCCCCTCAAACGGTGGTGGGGATGTCCCTCAGATGCTTTTAACCACGCTTTATAGCCCTTCTCCTAGTGCAGCCTTTAAAAGCTTCTGTGCCAGTGGTGGGTGAAGTGATTCCTGACCGATGCAGTTGTGTAGATCAGCAGTTACACCTGTAAATTGTTTTCTTGTCAGCCCTGCATCCTCCCCAAAGCAATGTGAAGACTGCAAAGAGAAACATGCAGGGGATGGGAAAGACCACAGAGGAGGTCCCCTCTTGGTTTTGTGCATCATCTCTTCAATTACGTGGACTGTGCAATTGCGCAGTGCTTTCCACCAGCATCCTCCTGTCTTGCTGATGGCACGGGAATTACAGATGGAAAGAGGCGTATTGCAGATAGGCAAGATGAAACTGTTCAAGGGGATTAATGCCATCCCTTCCTTTTCTTCAGAGTCACTGCGTAACAGTGGACTGTAGCCAAATACTTGAGCTGAGATACCCACAGGAAGCCTCTAATAGAGCGTACACAGGTTTGGGGGGTTTAGAGAGTGACTCCTGGCTCTGCTTTGCAAAAGGTGCAGAGCACACATGAGGGTGTTTTGAGTTGTGCTTTGAAGTACTCATGGTCTGATGTGTGATGCCAAGTGCCCTGGAGAAGGCAGGCTTCTGGTGGGTCTGTGCTGGTACCAGCTGATACTGCTGTTAACTCTGATTTCAGTTTCTCTCTGTTTCTGTCACCGGTTATAAGGTAGGGACCATGCCACCTCCTCTTTGTAGGTATGGATGCATATACTGACTATAAGTAGTAACTAGATGAAAATGTCCATGATGGTGTTTATTATCCCTCCTCATGGAGCAGGGCTTGGGCACTTCATATTCTATAGAAGATGGTTTTCAAATCCTTATTAAGTACCCACTTTGTTGACCTCCCCTTCTAGTCTCTGGTGCTCATTGATTTCCACACGTCTCCTTACCTCTGCCTTACTGTTTTGCTTTCTCCTTTCACTACTTCTTGAACCTGGTGGCTTCCAGAGAGAAACTTTGCCATTGAGGATGGAGAGCCAATCAGTTCTGCACTTGGTCCATGTCCTTGCCCCATCACCAGCATGTCTGTGGAGGAGCATCTGTGAGGATGGCAGATACCAGATCTAACCATCACAGAGAAAGGCTCTACCCCAGTCACAGCAAATTGAATCTATGCAGCCTATGCAAGCAGATTTTTTTCCAAAGGCTTATAACTTGGCCAAATCTGGGCAACTTTTAATCAAAACTTTTCCCCTGCCAAATTTCAAGTGCTTTCTCCAAAACATGGAGGCACAGGAGCTGTTTAATGAAACAGCTATTAAAGCCCGTAACAAAACGGGCAATAATAACATGTTTTCCTCTCAGATGTTCTCAGAAAAGTTGCTCTGTTGTTCTCAGAAATGGCTGAACCGGTTCAGCCTGGTTTATTTGTTCTGGAGAGAGTCAGCTGAGGCAGACTTTCAGCATGGGAAACTTCAGCCCAACTGGTTAGCCCTTCTCCAAGTGGCAGAGTTTAATGCAAGTGAAAATGGACTTAAACTGAGAAGTCAAAGGCAAGCTTACTTACCAGCAATGCTCCTTGCTTAGCAGAGAAGAAGACTGTATATATTAACTGCTTTTCTTTTTGCTGTTTCAGATTTTTTGAGTATATATTCCTCTACAAAGATGCAGTGATGTTTCAGATTGAGCAAGTTACAAAGCTTTGCTCGAAGGTTGCTCTGACAGAGCCGTGGGATCCCTATGATATTCCTGCCAATTCAACCTATGAAGATCAGTACTACATTGGGGGACCTGGAGACAAAATTATGGTACAGGAATGGTCTGACAGAAAACCAGCCAGGAAATGTATGTATGTGCATGGGTTTGTTTCATCTGAATAGTAGTCATTGTCTCTGCTACCCAGGGAAAAATAGAACTCTGTATGACTCACCCCAACTTTCCACATTTCTATAATGCTGGCTGGAAGAAATAGTATCTCTTGTCCACAGCATATGACTTTATTATCAATGTTTTTTATTAAGAGAGTGTTCTGTATCTCAGCAGGATCAAATATGCCCAAGGGACTTGAATGTATTTTAGTTTGCATCATACAGATTTTGGCATGGAACAGCATCGTTTTGCTTCTGAATCCAAAATTTATTTATAGAAGAATTGGTGGTGTAATTAGGGGCACACTCAAACTAGAGTGGGCATAATAGAAACAAAGCAGGTGTCAGTGTGTGTCTACACGCCGCTATCAAGTGTTACTGTAGAAGACATTCAATACATGGTTCTGCAGCAGTGGAACATCCTTAATATTCAGTTAAGTTCTGTTATCCACTACACTAGCAAGAAACATCAGCACTTGGCAGCTGAACACCAGCACCATGAAAGAAAGTAGCCTGAATTTTCCAAGGTACCATAGGTACCATGTTTTGGAGGCATAGCAGTTTGTTAGCACATCGGCTTCAATGTCAGGTGTGGTTTACTGGTGACCCACACAACTCTAAGAAGAATTAATGGCACTATTCAGCTAATGCAATACTTCTGGTTATAGACACCTAATGTCTAGGCTGAACCTGAGCATTTAGCCAGGGGAAAAAGGTTTTTTTTCTTGACTATAAATAGAAAGAATGAGGTAGAAAACGAAGGATAAGATCATTAGACCTTTGTAACTAGGTCTGTGTATCCTCTCGTATTCCACAAGAGGCAAATTACCACTTACTCCAAGAATTTTGTTTTTCAGATCCGGTATTTGTTGGAACTTTTATGGAACTTAGTATCCAGATGCATTCAGTTAATGATGTGCGATTTTTATCCTGTACTATTTTGTGTTTCCAGTGCTTTTCTGTATGATCATTCATAAAAATAATGTCTTCAAGTTGTCACATCATCCTCCTTTCAGCTAATATGGGCTTGGATTCTAGAAATAGTATTTGTGTTAAACTGACAAAGGTTTCAATGGAGATATGGGCTACTGTGATTTTACCTTGACAGAAGACGTGTTGAGGACAAGAAGCCTCCATTCCTGCATATTCAAAACCAAACTCACTGAGGTGAGAATGTTGTCAATAGCAGTGTGAGGTGAAACGTCCCTGTGATACCCAAGCTGGTGGCACCAAAATTTGCCTCCTGGGGAAACAGAGCATTTGAATGGCTTTCCTGGTGAAGTGAGTAAGTGCTGCCATAGGAGTGGCATGAGAGGGGAGAGAAATCAGAGTTTTGCAGAACTCAGTGAACCTTGGGACTAAGCAGAAGTCACGGTCCTTCAGGAGGGGTCTACTTGAAAGGCGACATTCCAATCCCATGATTTCAAATGTGCTTGGCACTAATGTGTTCAAGTTTAAGACCGTTGTGCTGCCCAGATTATACCAGCTTTGTGGCCTTGGTTGGCGTTGCCATGCATGTGGACAGAAGCATGGGCAGTTCCAGCCTATAGGCTTTGCTTGAGGAGCAGCCACCTTTCTGACTGACGTCAACATGACACATTGATTAATTCATTAATTCATTCATTCTTTTGTGTCATCTAACACAGTCCTGTTTCTGCTTGGTTACAGTGGAGTCGTGGGTTGGCGTTTACACAGTGACGGACTGTTACCCTGTACAGGAAACCTACACGAAGAACTACAGCGTGACGACCTCCACTCGCTTCTTCGACCTACAGCTGGGCATTGCTGACCCCTCGGTGTTCACCCCTCCCAGCACCTGCCAGACAGCCCAGCTGAGGAAGATGGAAGGTGAATGCTGATGGTGAACCCTGGCTGCGAACACATATGAGCCAAGAGGATGGCTCATTAATAGCTCCTGACATCCAACCTCAGTTTTCAAGCTTGTTGTGGCTCTTCTGGGAATTACAAGTTTTCACTTGAAAGGGAACATAAACATGGAACTGAGCAAAATATATAACACTAAAGTTCTCTTTCATCACATTAATGTGTTCAGTGATGCACTTGTACAGTAGAGTGACCACTGTTATAATATTTACAGATAGTATTTATTTAAGCTGTGGCTGATTTTCCTTTTACAGAGGTTTGGTTATTCATCTCTTCAGGAAGACGAAGCATAAGCAGACTGCAATACTGGGAACATCTAGAAGGAAGAACTAGATTTTGTTGTTGCTGTTGCTTCTGGGGTTTGAGGGAAGGGGAAGTATGCTCTGGGTAAGACTTCATCCCTACCTGAAAAATACCCCGTTTTAAACAACGCACATCAAAAGTGGGGAAATCATTCTATTGGCTTAGTTTTGCTTTCTGTTTTTCACTTTCTGCCCGTCAGGAAGCTGGTAGTCCAATGTCTGAGCTGATTTCTTTCTTTCTGAAGGGAAGCTGGAGTAACTATTCATGGAATGCTAGGTGACATGCAGAAAATGCTTGCCTGGTACTTGGGATAACAGTGTGAAAGGGAGGGAAAGAGGGAAAGGTACACCCCCAGAAAAGCAAGCCAAAGTTTTCTTACATTTACTACACTTTTGGTACTCCGGGAGGGTGCAGTGAGACATTCCTCAGTCACATTTTACTTCAGCACTCACTTTTCAAGGGAATACTAGTTTTAACCTACGCAAAGAGACTGAGAGGTACTGTGTCCTAAATGGCTTTAATCCTTTGTGACTATTCTCAAAAGTTTCTGTACTCAGAAGGGTATAAAACCAGCCCCATGATTCCAGGTAGAAGTGAGAAAAAAGCCGTTCTTAGTGTGCAGTTAGTAAAGGCTAAATCAGCGTTCACACAGTGCCTGGGAATGCGGATGGAGTGAAAGGTGGAGCTGTGTGGCCAGTGTGGGGAGCTGGGAGGGAGTTTTGGATGACCCCTGAGCAGTGGGGCTGCAAGCTACTGCAGTCCAAGCAGAAATGACAATCTTGCTTCCTCTTGCTCCCACTCCATTGATGCCTGCCTTGTTTGCTGCTCCGTCAGCATCTCGAACCTCATTTATTAACTCTGCATCCTTTCCTGGTGGGCAGAGTGAAAGCTGCTTTAAGGTGAATAAATAGCTAACCAAAAAAAGCCTTGCTTTCTTTTGCTTTAGAGAACTCAAACCAAATCTCTGTGCACCTTCAGGCCCCCAGAAGCGTGGAATGGTGATGGGGTTTGCCCTTTTACCAAATGAAGTAAATTGGCTTATTCTATTGAGTCTAGGCATGCCTTTTAGTTATAATTTGCAAATATGTTTAAAGCCATATTCTTGTCCTCTTATACGTGTAGGGTACTTGTTTGCTGCAGAAGTTGTCCCAGTGCCACGCTGGGAGGTTTGATGTCTGTGGAGGGGAGATGCTGGGCAAGGCTTTTAGTGCTTTGTATGCTCATAGCTTCTTGTACGTGAGCAAGTGGTACAGTGGTTACTTTGCTTTCACAGCTGCGGTCAGAATGGCATTTTACTTTGCCTTGTGCCTAATGAAAGCATATACACAGAGCTGCTAAAGTTTAGGTAGCTGATTAGAGCTGTTCCCCTGGACATGACCATTCCACTGAAACCTGCTAGCGGGAAGAAAGCTTGGGTTTCCTTGGATTTAGAGTGCATTTAGTCTGTGCTCGCCGCCTGTATTTTTTGTGACAACCTAAATGCTAACTGCATATTGTTCTCATTAGGGCAATGATTAACACACATTTCTTAATATCTGTGTCTTGTTGGAATCTGGAAAACATAATAAATCTGGCTAGCAAACATGAAGCTGTGGTACTGCATCGTTTGGGATGACTTTGTTGTGGTGTAGCAGATAGCTGAGTAATCAGGGTGTTTGTCTTACGTTTTGCTGACAGTGATATCATTTCTAGCAATAACACTAAATGTTCCTTTAATGTGGATTTGCGAAAGTCTGGTACACAGAACGGAGCAATTTTATATGGTGAAGTATGCACCTCCAAAAACTCCCGTTGATTTCATATTTATGCTTTGCAAATTCAATAAAGAGAGTTGTCAAAGATGTCCAACAGCAAATTTGGGGATTACGTGTTAGAAATTAGCCCTGAACCAAATACGAAGCACAAAATGCGCATGGTTTGTTACCTTGGTTATCGTTTGCTGCCGTTCGTTGTCATGTACCACAAGAGACATCTTGTCTTCATGCAGCTATGCCAGTGACTCCATAAGGATGAGTGTAAAAGGACTTTAAAGTACACAGATAATGTGCTGCCACCGTGAAGTAAAAATGGGGTTTTCATGTGTCTGATACCCAGGGGAATTTGTTCATCATGGTTACCTGGTATAAAGTTAATAGTAAATTCGTATGTACATGAGTTATATCGTATTGGAACAGTGGCAGACCCGGGGAGCTGGGGACCCTGTGGGACAAAGCTGGTTTTGTGAGATTTCCAGTCCTTGCTGGTTTCAGCTGGGCCAGAAATAGTGCAAACAGAGCCCTGCCTGCCATGTTTTGTATGCCTGCCTGGAGGCTTTGCTGAAAGCAGGATGTGCAGAAACACAACATTGTTTTACTTCAAGTTAACCAAACATTCCTGAACCTCAAAACAGGTTTAGTTTGAGTTTGGGGAGGAGTTCGGGGCATTTGGTTCAGTTCCTATTTTAACAGTTTGCTTAACTCTAGTATTAGGGCCAGATTTTGCTGCCTCAAGCCATGCTGCACACCATGGAAGTGCTGCCATTTACCAGGGCGTGCCAACTTTCATGAAGAACGCAGGAAGAAATACAATAATCCATAGCCACAGTAAGTTTTAGCCAAGAAATCTCTTAAACAATGCACTATTCTTATTTTGGGATGCTCTAATGGAAGTGGTTTGTTTTCCACCTTGAAGTTCATTTCATTCGAGTACTCACTCACTACTTGCAACCCTCCATCTCTTTTCCCACCACCCCTTACTTCCTAATGCCAGTGGAGCCCACTTCCAGAAGAGCATGTGCAGCCCTCACTTCCATTGATTTCAGCAGTATAAATACCTGATGGATCTGCTCTGGACCTGACTTCCTTGATTTTGCCAGCAGTCTTATCTCAAGTGCTAGAGTGGTGCCAGCCATAACCAGATGTGAACAACATACAATGAACTACGCGTAAGTGACCAGCAGTGGAAGCAGAATTGGCTCAGGTGCAGTTGCTGGTGCCCTGAAATTCCAATCAATGAGTCGTCTTGGCACAGCTCCTGCATCACATCCCTCACCTCCTGCATCACATCCCACATCTCCTGCATCACATCCCACATCTCCTGCATCACATCCCGCACCTCCTGCATCACATCCCGCACCTCCTGCATCACATCCCTCACCTCCTGCATCACATCCCTCACCTCCTGCATCACATCCCACATCTCCTGCATCACATCCCTGACCTCCTGCATCACATCCCTGACCTCCTGCATCACATCCCACATCTCCTGCATCACATCCCGCACCTCCTGCATCACATCCCGCACCTCCTGTATCACATCCCACATCTCCTGCATCCTCGGCCACAAACTGGTTCTGGAGACAAGCTTCAGGACCTTCCCACATGACAGAAAGGCATGTCAGGAAATCATCAGGTAGTTGCCTGCTCCTTAGCCATGAGGAATAAAGATTTCAAAAGAGCACTGCCTCAATGAAAGACAGAGGTTCTTGACTGTAAAGAACCAGAGGAGCTACCTTCCCATGAAGCTGCATGCACAGCATGGACTTGGGCACATACAGATTCAGTCTTCATGTCTGCACTTATACATAGGAACAAATGAAGCAAGCTTAGAAGGCTCTTCAAACACTTCTGATCATTTACTGCTTTGTAAGGGTAGAGGAAGAAAAGCTTATGATCCAGTGAGGCTCGTTATAATGAGATCCAGAGTCTCATTATGATCAGAGCCTCTGATCCTATGAGTAGTCTCAGAAAACAGTGACAGATCTGTAGGATAACAATGCGGCTATGAAGCTGCTAGGGGATATTTCCAAACTTCACTGGGTTTTTAATGCTGTTACTTTGAGTGCATGCTGGTTTAACGTGCTCCAGGCTAAAGACCCATGTGGCTTGATATGGCTGTTTCACCATAGGAACTGCGTACTGGATGAAATGATGCACATAGTTACAGTATGAAGTTTTGTTTGAAGTAAGGACCATCAGCCCAGCAGGGCACATTTCGCAGGTGACCTGCCTGTGCTGCTGTAGGTACGGATGTGCCTTTCAGGAAGGTGCTGCCCGCTGCCTCTGAGCACGTCAGAGGACAGAAGAGTTTCTCTTCTCACCATCCCAGCCTCTGCCTTACATGTAATCAACTCCTGCGTGTGTGTTATACGTGCGGGCTTACCCTTTGCACCCTACGGGCCCGCTCTGTGCATGGGGTTGTTGCTCATGCGCTCAGCACCCGGCCATCACCATTAATTGGGCTCAGCTCAGGCTTTGCTGACGCCATGCAAAGGGGCCCCGGAGCAGAAGGAAAGGCAAGGGAAGCCTGCTGGGCTCTCCCTGCTCCCCGCCGGGGTTTTCCCCATGCTTTCCCAGCGCTGAGGAGCAGCTTTGACGTTCCTGAAGCAGCACAGCCGGGTTGCCAGCCCTGCGTTACAGCCCGTGTCACGCTGACGGGCTTGGGTTTCACCCTCTGCACTAAAATTATCCCTGAGGCCAGGCCGGGGACACGGTTCGGTTTCTGGTAGAGAAAGGAAAGGATCCCATCACCCCCTTCGCTGCCATCCCAGCCTGGCCGGCAGGGATTTGTTTGGGCAGCCACAGTGCTCCTCAGCCTGTCCCTGCTGTCCCCTCTCCATCCTGCACTCCCCAGGACAAGCAAGGGTTTAGCAGGGGCCTTGCTCTCCCCACTCACTGGGCTAGAGGGTCTTCTCCACTTCCCTATGGGGCTTGCAAAGGTGTGGGGAAAGCCCTCCCTCTTGTCCCACCACCGCCGTGCCATTCTTTATGTGGTTGCTTCAGGGCTGGTTCTGTTAGTCTGATGCGGTGACTTTCCATTGCGATGCTGAGCTTGGGCCTTGCCACTGTTGTTTTGGCAGGTAGTGATCCTTGTTTATTGCTGCAGTGTCTCATACTCAGCAACTTGTATAGGAATAGACGTTTCTGATGCCGGCAGCAGTTTGCTGCTGCTTGTGGTAAGAGCACAGGGAGTGGAAACACTGAAAGCAATGATGAATGACAGCAGAGATCCTGTTACTGGTGGCCCAACTGCCTACCACGTACCAGAGGGAGCTCTGAAGAGGATATAGACACTTTACCCCAAGAAATACCCCACATCTCTCCAAAGGAGAGGAGCTATGCTGGGCAGCCTGCATTGCATTGACTTTATGAAAGTAGTATGTTGTACTAATACTGTATGTGTGACCATAGCTCACTGTGTCGCTTCATAGAGGGACAGAAAACCAGATGTTTTCTCCCAGCACGCTTCTACAGAAATTATGTAAAACTTAGTTATTGGCAAAAAGTGTTGACTTTTGAATTAAATAAATGGTATGTACGAAGTTCAGAGACTTGTGAGGAAACAAAAGCTGTATCTATAAAACATTCTGTAGCTTTAAGCTAAAGCTTTTCATCCTTAGAACTTCTGCTTTAAAGGAAATAAATAATGCAGCTTGTCAGAAGGGCTGAGCTCTGAACAACTGCTTTGAACTGGTACCCAGCTTTCAAAGAAGCTGCTTCTGTTGTGGGCTTGAAGAGGGGATCCTGCCTAAAGATTGCTTCTTTTCCCAGCCATACTGCTTGAGCTGATGCAAGGTAGTGCCTCTTCCTACAGACACTCAGTACGCTGCAGATATCCAAAGAAAGATGGTGTTTTATGCCAGCACGGGACCTGTCCTGAGTCTCTTTCAGTTGAATGTGCTTGCTTGAGCACAGACTATGAGCAGCCAGCAGTGTCTGTTATCATGGGGGAAAGCTTACCCAAACTGGTGCCTGTTTTCCCTGTTTCAAACTGCTGGGACATCCTAGACTGGAAAACCCATCCAGGAACCTATAAGGTTCATGTTCCATGTAGGTGACAGTGGGAGAAAAACAGCAATGAAAGAGTGAAAGCAAGAAGGGAGAGGAGGCAAAATTAAAGCGTGCCGACAGAGTGGCAGCCCAGAAAGCAGCCAACACATCCCAGATAAAAGGGGAAAATGGAAAGGAAAAGAAGGGAGGTGATTGAGAGCCACCTTTGCCTGCCCCTTCTCAGCCTGTTTATGGCTATATAGAAAAGACAGGGGGGACCAAAGTCAAATGTAAAGGTTCCTAAACATCAGCATTACTTTTCAGGCAATACACATCCCTGAAAGCCCTGACCGGCCAGACAGTGCACCCATTGGGTTTGCTCATGTGGACTCAGTACCCAATGGCCCTCATGGGGACCAGCTCAGGGCTCTTGAGGGCCCCACAGGCGGAAGGAGGGTTTGGGTGGATTTGACCTTTTAGGTTCACTTCAAGGAAGTACCAAACATTTTCACCTCCTGCTGCAGGGGATAAATGGAGCGCGAAGTCGCCTGTAGCGGGTGGAAACCAACATTCAGTGCTTGTGACCCTGTTCTTTCCTTTCCGAGAAAAGTTTTCTTAACCGAGCTGCTGAATTTGGACACTGAAAGCGCCCAGCTCCCTCCCATTTAATTTCCACCTTGGGCTGGCTCACACTGGCACAGCGATATTGCCCAAGGGTGATGTGTTCCAACAGTCTCACTCTTCCAGATGTGGATGAAAAGGGTGGGCAGTGGGAAACATTAGGGGGAATGATCAGAGGGAGAAGCCCAGTACAAAGGGAGGCAGGACATGTTCCCGTGCGCTGCTGCCATTCCCACCACGAGAGCTGGACTGGGGAAATGGGGAAGGAAGCAAAGCGCTGCTCTGCTTCAAAGGTTGAGTGATATTATCTACATTAGAGAAGCATTAGTACAATGTCAAACATGTTGCTCACTAGTGAAATCTCCTTCTCTGGAGGATCTCTTTTAGGAGCAGAAGGAAATGTTGGATGTTGCCTCCACGGCGAGTCGTCTCCCAGCCAGCCAAAAGCACCAGGCAAAGGTGGCCAAGCACAATACATCCTCTAAGCTTCCTCCTTTATTTCTACAGCAGCTGCTTGGAACACGGCTGCCCAAGGGCTTTGGAAGGGGAAAGACAAGTGGCATGTGTTTGGTCAGGTGTCTCAAGTGCTAAAGTGAACCTTGGGCCACCTGAACCTGAGGGTGTGAGCAGAATCGCTGCACTCATGTGCTGTAAACAGCACTTGCTTTATGCTGAAACCCCTCACACTGAAGTGCCTTGCATAGGAAAACATTTGTAATGGGATGCACGCCTCAGATCAAGCCATCAGTGGCCGTAGTTAAAGAAAAGCCAAGAAATTGTTAAAGAAAGAAGAAAAGCCAAGTAACACCCGCACTTCCACACAAATTTCCATCTACACTGGCTAAGTGACACAACCATTTTTCTTTTGATGTTGGCAGTCAGTGCCAATTATATAGGAAATTGTTACTTCCAGTCCGGATTGTTGCTAGATACAGCATAGTATGGGAATGCAATTACTTCAGCTAGAGCTAATTATTTCACATGCTGGTTCAGCATTCATTTGCCTTGGGAGGCCTTTGCAAAGAGGAAAGCATGATCTTCACATGCACTGCCTACCAGTTTGTTTTCTTCCACCTCAGACATCCCCACAACAAAATAAATATCTAGGGTATAATCCCTTATCCCCTTTTTTCTTTACATAACCTGAATGCACATATGAGTTTTGGCACAAACCTACAAAATGACTAGAACGATACCTTCCTTGCTCTTTCAGTACCCAAAGGACTAAATACTAAAGGGAAAAGAGATTTGCCAGGGTTTTAGATGAGATCTGAACATCTTCCCACAAATCAAGGGAGGCAAACAGCTCTCAGAAAGGTGCAGGTCACAAAAGAGCTGTGGAAGTTGTACCCAGTGGCTGAAGCATGTTTTTATCCCATATAAACATGGCCAGCTGCACAGCTTGGTTTCGGTGGGACAAGGGGATGTGATGGTGATAGCAGCAATGAATGCACTACTTGTGCTGTTTGGAAGAGCTGTTATTTGCCTGTGCACTGGGCATGGATCCATCTGCTCTAGGTCTGCTTTCCTGTTCCTGGCAAAGGTCACTATTTCATCATTAAGTTTTGTCTTTTCAGTATCAGTTACATATTTTCAGGGTGGTTGTACCATCTGGGGGATGAGTCAGGGTCTGCCTCTGACCTGAAGGAGGCTGGGTTCAGCTGCCACCCCTTCTTTCGGCTCCGGGCAGTCCCGTTGTTTGGGTTATTCTACATGGCAGGCTTCAGGAAGAATGTGTGGTCAGGTTAAAGTATGTCCTGTGGAGGAAGGATGTTCAGAGACCGGCACGTTCGTTCCCTGCTGCGCCTGGGTGAAGGACATTCACCAGGAAGGTAAACAGCCCCTAATTCATGATGTTGCAAGAAACTCCATGAGCAAACTGGGCTGGAGAGGTGGAGTTCATGGCAACCATGCTGGATGCTCACTGTGCCATTAACTCCTCGTCACAAGAGACATGGGAGTGAGCCAGAAGCCAGCGTTCCCCATGCACTGTCAGTGGCACACAGCTCTCCACAAGGGGTAGGGGATTTGCAGCTTTCTGTAGCTCTCCAGCTTGCCTTTGCCAGGCTTCAAATGAATTTGCACGCCAAGCTGAGGGTTGCATCAGCCTGCCTCTGGCTACCCATGCGCATTGTCTCCATGCGTGTGAACATCTGTCCTGAAACAGAGTCCGAAACATAAAATCAAGTTGTCACTTGTATCTTCTGTGATGTGTGTCCTTGAATGCGGTTTTGGGGCTAAAAAACCCTTGACATTTCAGGCAAATAACAGTCTAATAGTTACTGAACTGAAGTGGAATATAGAACAGTTAGGAGAGCAGAACAGAACAGCATAGCATAGAACAGAATGGAACAGAGCACAACAGTACAGTTCAGCTGGAAGGAACCTACAATGATCATCTAATCCAACTGCCTGACCAAGAGCTAAACCACGGTATTAGGGCATTGCCCAAATGCCTCTTCAGTGCTGACAAGCTTGGGGCATCAAACACCTCTCTAGAAAGCCTCTTCCAGGGTTTGACCACCTTCTTGCTAAAGAAATGCTTCCTCATTTCAGATCCGAACATCCCCTGATGGATGCAGCTTTGAGCCATCCCTGAGTGTCCTGGCACTGGGTACCAGGGAGAAGGAATATCCTTCTGGAAGACTGAAAAACTCCAAGAAGAAGAAGCAGTCTCCTAAATTCATGCACTTCTTGGAGGAGCACAGGCCTCTTGGCTTTATAGTTCCTAGTCTTTTAGTTCAGGTTATCTGCAGCAGTCGCAGAGCTCAGCTGCCACCCATTCAAGCTTGTCAGTTCAAGCTTATGCTTTCCTGTCAACAGTCCTTCCTTCTGTACACATGCTACGGCTGGGCTCTGCTCCAAGCTCTCTCACACCACTTTGGTTCTCCAGTTACTCCATCCCACTGCTCCCAGTGGTTTGGGTGTTGTAGAACACTCACAGGTATATTGCAAAAACTCATTTTATGGTACTAAAATGCTTGATCCTTTTTCAGATGGCAGGTGAGAACGTCTCACCCCTCACTCTTAACAGCACATTGCATCACAAGCCAGATGATCTTTAAGGTCCCTTCCAACAGAAACCATTCTATGATTCTGTGATTATGGATGCATCTTATGCATGTAAGTACAATACAAGGATAATATTGCCAAGTATGAAAGCACTGATCATTATTAGTGGGGTTATTGACATAGAAACTATTGTTTAGAAGACTGTTCATCTTACAGGCAATGGTTTTTACGCCGTGTTTTGAAGTTTCCAGCACTGCTGTGATCATTATATTAAGTTTTTCCAGTCTTATTCCTCTATTTTCCTGTAAAGCTTTGTTTCAGTCTACCATTAAAAAAGGTTGACATCTGCTCATGAAACTCGTTTCTATTTTGGTTCTATTCTTTGTAGCAAATCCTGGCATGGTTACCAGCAAGCGTGATGCTCAAAGCATACACCCTTAAAACACATTTATTACAGAAAGCTTTTCGCTTGAACTCCTGCTGCCCTGGTAGGGGTCTTCCTAAGTTAAACACAGCATCTCCAGGAGCGAAGTCTTTACGGATGGTGCGAGCTCATTCTCATTCTGTGTTTAGCTTTAGCGTTGTTTCCACAGGATCTAAAGAAGTTAAAAAGCAAGTGGAAGGCTAAATCACCAGGGAGATGGAACAGTGCTTTCATGACACCTATAAATCTTCCTGAGACATTCTGAAACTGCAGATAGCTCCTTGGCTGGGTTTGATGCTAGCGGTCAAGAAGCTAAGCACCACTTTGACATTTTTAAACTGCCTTGAAATGGGGCTATTTTTCAGTCGGAATGTGGATGACTCACAGCCATCAGGAAGCAATGAGTCTTTGTAGGGTGCAAACTGGTGTCGGTCCACAGCATCCAGTGGAGCTCTGGTGGCTGGTGCTGAGCGAGCCGCTGACTCTTACCTGCCATTTGCTACCTGTGAAATGCAGGCAAAAATCTCTTTTGGGGCTGGTGAGGGTGGGGAGCTCTGGAGGCCATATGAAGAGAGCTCCATGGGGCTTTGGACAAGGGCCTGTAGGGACAGGCCAAGGGGAATGGCTTTAACCTGCCAGAGGGGAGACTGAGATGAGCTCTTAGGCAGAAGCTCTTCCCTGTGAGGGTGCTGAGGCGCTGGCACAGGGTGCCCAGAGAAGCTGTGGCTGCCCCATCCCTGGCAGTGTTCAAGGGCAGGTTGGACACAGGGGCTTGGAGCAAGCTGCTCCAGTGGAAGGGGTCCCTGCCCGTGGCAGGGGTTGGAGCTGGAGGAGCTTTGAGGTCCCTTCAACCCAAACCAGGCTGGGATCCTGTGGGTCTCTACAGCCAGCTCCGTTTGATCTCTATTTTCACTGACATCAGCAGTGGCCTGTTGGTGAGCTGCATCAAGCAAACATGACTCCCCTCAACTTGGCCAAGTCTGTCCATGCAATTACCCCAGGGGACCCATGGCACGGCACCGGTAGAGTGACTCCATCACGTCGAGTGCTCCCTGGCATGATGAAAGCAGGATGCTTTCACGTAAGCCGTGGATGAGCTCACCCTTGCGCGCACTGTCATTGCCTTGTCACCCCGCAAGGCACAGCAGACGCCAGTTGCATAAACACACGCCATCACAGACCTGGAAGCCCCATGCTGGCACGGTGCCCTTCTGTTCCTGCAATTAATGAGCTCCCGGCAGGAGGCTGACGGGAGCTCAGCATCCCGCAGGAGCACAAGCCAGAGCGCGCAGGGGTGGCACTCGCTGCCATGAAAGCTCCAGGGAAAAGGAAAGCAGAAGCAAACAGCAGCCTTCTGCCAAGAGCTGCACTTCATAAGGTCAAGGCTCCGCACAAACTGGCTTTCCTTCACTCAGCTCGGTGCTCAGCAGCATCACTCACAGGCTCTGTGACGTTGCCTGGGTGTCCTGCTTGGTGCGCAGACCCCATTTGCACCTAGAACACCATGAAAGGTAGTCCCCATCCAACAAACAGGAAAGGTCGTGTTCAGCCTCCCAAGATATAGTGCACATACAAACATGCTGTGAATCGAAGAAGTCCCTGTTGCTTGGGGTTCCCATACAATGTGCTTTATGGCATCCCGTGTTAATAATGTGGATAACCAGGGCCTTGAGAGGACCCAAGCTTTGCCTACAGGGATGTTTGCAAGGAGGCCAGCAGAAGACCTGAAGCAGAATAGCAAACTTGAGATAACCTACCGAAAACCCGTGTGTAACATGGTGCTAGTGCCAGCTGTGATGTTACTGAGCTGCGCGTCTCTTCAAGGTGAATGAACTAAAATCGAGACACAAACCCAAATGGGAGGGCTGCGAATGGGCACCTTCAAAGTTTAGCCCAGGGCCATCAAAGTACCTGCAGAGCAAACTTTACCTCCCTGGGCAAGGGCTGCAGTAATAGGTCCCACTGTGCTGCCTTGCCTCTGTGAAAGCTGCTGGCACACAGACAAGGTGCAGTGGATTTCGTGGAATGGCTGCTTGTTCAAATGAGAATTTCTCTGGCATAAACTCAGGCAGCCTTGCTCCTAACCATTGCTTCTTCAGAGCCAAAACAGCTTTGGCCTGGTTTATACCCCCATTTCTAAGTTCTGGTTTATATTCACAACCCTTAATAATCAACTTACCAGCCATAGAGACTCCTTACTACTAGCTTTAAAGTCATGGTAAACATGAAGAACCCAAACCACCTTGCTATTTATGGCTTGAAGGGGTTTGTAGTGTTAGGAATGAAGCTTAGCCTCTTCTGACCTTCTTTGCTTGTATTTTCAATTCAAGAGGAAACTTTGGGTAGGAGTTACTTCTATTTTGGTGAGAGAAATGCACGGATTTGCATTTGATGAGAGAAATGCAAATGTGCTTATGAAGGAGAGGACAAAGGAGCCCCAGGTAGCAGACATACACAGCTGAGTGGAAATTCATTTTGCATTTGATTTGGGAAGTAACATAGGTTGAGAAAACAACCTAAAGCACAGCAACACTTTTAATTGTAGGAAACCTATGCAAGCAAACTGACATTCAGATCAAAGACTTTGCGACTCAATTCATATCTTTCTAATGAAAATAAACAAAATTTCTCAGTCCAACAGGAGTTTTTAAACTCAGCATCTGTAAAAAACCCCACCAACAGCAAAAAAGTCAAAAAAGATTTAGAAATCACTCTGATTTCAAAGTTATATGTTCAGTCTGGGCAGCAGGATTCCTTGTGCTCAATCTCAGGTACCAGCATGGGAAGCTCTACCTCCAGCTGAGCAATCTCAGTTCCCCTTTGAGCAATGAATAGAAAAGGTTCACTATGGAGGGAGCTGTGAGACCTGAGTGAGAAGTCTGCTTTAGGAGGAGACAAATCATTTTGCCAAAATGCCTGTTCATAACCTCCATTGACTAAACAGGGACCTCTTCTCCTAGCTGCAACATGGGTGACTGTGTTTCCACCTGCCTTGAAGCACATGAAGCTTGTCTCTGTTTTCCACTGTTGTCAAAGAAATTTGCCCGATTTAGGCACTCAAAGACTTCTTTGTGTGCGAGTGTTGTTGCCTCACAGTGCATATTTTAACAAGAGCTGCTATAATTTTCCATTTGGATTGTGATACATTGTGTAGTTCCTTCATTTCCTACATCTTTTTTTTCATCCACCTTTATCATTTAACTGATTTCCTGGGGTATCATTATCACTATTGTCTGATTTGAAATTCAACCTTTTAGTCTATAGCCAGGCCTTTCATTTAGTTCGATATGGAGCAAATACTCCTACAGCTGAGAATAAACTGGGACTTCTTCCATTTCTATGAAAAAAGAAACGTTTTCTCTTCTACCAAAACCCAAATATCATGCATTTCCTAATCTCTATGGTGTACTGTCTTTAAGCGAGAAGGGATGATACCTCTCTTTCTTTGTCCAAATCACGCTATGAGATTAAACCTTGTTAGTGTACAGGTATGGATCTTAAGGTCAGCTTACAGGCAGCAACCTTTAAAAATGAAGCCAAAAGATGATACTCAGCTTTCAAAATTCAGTTTCTTGAATTTAAAGTCAATTTGAATTTTAAATTTGAGTTTTTAAATTCATTTCTTGAATTTAAATTCATACTTCAGCATTTATGAGGATATCAAAGAATATGGTTTGTCCAATGCTTACCCCTGAAAAAATCTCCAAACACTGATATTTCAAGTGCTCATAAATTCACTTTAAACCTAACTTCTTACATTCATCAGAGAATCACTTAGGTTGGAAAAGAAAAGACCTTCAAGATTATTGAGTAAAACAGTTAACCTAAGCACTGCTAAGGAGCAGATGGTTCTCTCTACTAAAATACATGTTGAGAATGGAACTTGAATTAAGACACGCTTGTGCCTTGTAAGCCTTTATTTCCCACTGCAATACCATACATTTTAATTTACAAGACACTGAAAAGAGCTGCAATGCTAAAAATGGAGAAAGAGCAGATTTGAGTTGCCTTAAAACTGTTTTACCAGAAAATTCCCCTTGGAGTCCATGTTCTACACACTGAGCACTGGCTCACTGCAGTAAAAACCTCAGGATGAAAGAGAGAAACCACAGGGTTAGTACGCAATTTATTGACTCCCAAATGTGAGTTATTTCTCTCTCACACTGAAACTTACTGCTAAGTAAAGGTGATGGTGTATTTACCTGCCTATTGCTCTACTGCAAGCAGGATATGTGCTGAAACCTAATGAAAGCACTAGAAAGATGCCCATTGACATTAAAGATATTTAAACCTGGTCCTGAAGTTGTAAAGAAAAAAAGCTGTTCCTCTTCTTCTCTCCTTTCCCCTTTTAAATACATTGTGAATGTGATCGCACTGGTCACTGCAGTTGCAGAATAATGTGTAACAAATAGTCATCCTCATGCCCCAGTGCTCTCGGTGTGTGTCACAGTCAAGGGGTGCAGTATTCCTGCTCACTTAAAAGGTTTATGTATTCCTATGTCTCCCACAGTTGGCTCTTTATCCTTGTACATTGCTTGGCACCAGCATCCTCAGCATCTCCATCTGACAGTCCTATTGTTTGACCTCCTCTTTGCTTTGCCTTTCAGATATCCTCAAACATGGAGCCTCAAACACCGACAGCTCTTTTGCCTTCAAAGCAAGGTGCAGGCAGGTGTACTCCTATTGAATTCCATCTTGCATTGCAGGATCGTATTGCCGTATTGCAGGTTTCACCTGCTGCTGGTACCACCAGGGACTAGCCTGGAGCTTGCCCAGCCCTGAGTAAGGGTGGCCAGGGGGATGAAGAGGTCAGTGGCTGCCCCCTTTAGCCACATCCCACTGCCAACAGGCAGAAATAGGCTTTGCCTGGGTATTTGCCACTGAAACGTGCCCCAAACAAGGGAGTTCATAGAAATACAACTGAAAAAAGGCTCATAAACCTCTTTTCCATCCTCGTGGTCGGTGCAGGGCACAGCCGGGGTTACGCGTGTGCTGTGCAGAGCAGAAGGAACGTTTTGTCTGGGTGCTCAGAACCCTTTTTATCTCACCCGTGCTACAATAGCTTGTCCCTGTCCGACGGGAAGGCGGGGGCTGGACAGGCTTCCTGCATTGTGCTCCCAATGTCTCCTGGCTCGGGAAGTGACAACATCTTGAACTAATATTTTTAAATGGGGGTTGATTTTAAGCAACATATTTTCCAAACTGCTTTTTTTTTTTTAAATATAAGTCTATTTTTTTTAATTTTTTTTAGCTTTTTCCCTTTTTTTTCCCAACTTCTTGGCAGAGGAGGGAATTCTGCACAAGGCCTTGAGCGAGGGACACTCGGGGCAGCCAAAGTCATCTGCCAGCCCCCTCTGGAAGGCATCGCTGAGGGCTGGATATAGGCTCCTCCATCGTCAGAGCCCTCAGGCGCAGGCAGGGTCCGTAACCACAGCCTGATCTGGTGCTCTTCCCGCAGCAGACACTTGTCCTTGTCCACACGTCCAGGTACGCTGCTTCTGGGACAAATTTGGGGGTTTTCATCACCAGCGGTGAGGGGGTGGCAGAGAAGCGGTGTCCAAACAGAGGAGCATCACGTGTTGGGCTGGAGTAGAAAGGTCTCCTGCGAGCCAGGCTGTGGGTGCAGGGAGAGGTCTCCTCTCTCCTTTCTCTTCCTGGATGTCATTGGAAGAGCAGGCAAGTGTTTCTCTCCCCCCCACCCCTTTACCTTCCCACCTTCGTGCAGCCACTCGTGTGGCTTCCGTGGCACGTCAGGAGTCTGCAGGACAGGGAGGAGGACTTGGCCAGCCCCAGCCGCCTCGGGCTTGTTGGCTCACCTTGCATGGAAAATACACAAAGCGCCAAGTATCATCCACTGAGGCTGTTTTGCCAGCCCCAAGCATCCAACCATTAGGGGAAATGCTCCCACATATAATGAGAGTGGATTAGACCCCCTAAAATTAAAGTGTGCGAGCTTGCCAGCAGATGTGCAGTTGTTTCTTTGCATCTCAAGGTTGGAGTCTCCTACACGCCAATGGGGACAGCATTCCCTGAGGGAAGTGTGCTTTCCCTAGGCTTGCCTGTTGCAGCGGGGTGGTGAAGAAGCTGCAAGACACCCCTTGGTCCCCACCAGCGGGACAAGACGAGGGCAAGGCTATCGCGTATCGCTGTGCTCAGGGAGGTGAACCCTGATTCTCCACATAGATTTAAGCTTTAATCCCTTTGTTAAACTTCCCAGCTCCTTCACAGACAGGCTCTAGGCTGGTTTCCATCGGGCTGGCTGGGAACGCTTCACAGCAGCAGGATGTTTTATAGCTGCCTTTGTATTCTGCCCAGGCTGCATTCCTCTGTCCCCGTGCCCAGTGCCGATGATTGCGGGTTTTGCTTTGGTCCATACAGCGCTTTTATCTTCCTGGAAAGCCAGCTCCAATGACTACGACTGACAGGTAGATGAAAATGAAGCAAGGAAGCACTGCCGAGGACCAGTCTCTGCACAGCAGGGTCTGGATCCTGCCCTGCAGCAGAAGGGTGTTTGCCACATGGCTCCCTCCAGCAGCATGAGCAGCAGGGATGAGATCCTGACACTCAGCCTAACCCCTGTGGGCAAACAAGCAGGCTTCCTAAGCAACGAGGAGCTTTTTATCTAGATTTGGTGTTTAAGCCAAGAACAGGAAATTCATAAGTGTTATTTGACCAGACAGCATCTTGGCTATGGCCAGCTTTCCAGTCCCAGTAAAGTTACAGACCCACTTTTCCACATCAATCTTGTGTCTGCCCCATGCTTTAACCCCTTATGTTAGGCAAAGCCAGGCTATAGCCACAGTTAGCACCTCTACCTCTCCAGCAGCTCTGATAGAAAACAGTTGTTTGAAACAACACAATTATAAGCTATATCTTTTTCACTGTATATGTTGTTTTACACTCACAGGCAGTTTGTATCCAGGTCTGCCCATGAGTGTTTGTTAGTGTCTATGTTTGAGCTTTTTAGGGAGTGAGTAGGTTTTGGGGGCTGGGGAAGGGAAGTTCTTACGCTCAGGCTTCATACAATAAGATGCTAACTGTGTTAAAAGACCTCAGAATGATCTAGGACTTGCACTAATAGTTAGGGATTATGCATACAAATCAGATGGCAATACACCAAAATCTCGCTCAGAGTGAGCACACTGGGGACCTCAAAAGGATTGCACCCATCCCTCGGCTTGAGCTTAAGAACCAAGTGGAGGAAAGGAGCCAGATCAGCGATGTGGCATTAAGAAAGAGGAGAGAAGTTTGTCGTGTGAGGCAGGCACAATGAGCTCAGCACCGAGCATCGGGGAGTTGAGCTTTGACTGTGCAAGCACTTCTAATAGAAGCAGCATGATCGGGTCGTGCGTTCCCGTTCTTAGCTAATCATTTCACAGCAGATGCTTTCCGCTACGTCAGAGCATCCATTGCCAAGGCTGCCACTGAACTGCATCTAAATCCCCAGTGCTGGGAAACACTCTCATTGCTACCGGTCTGTGCACCCTCACTTGGAGGCAGAGCAATCAGGAGCAGTTTCACACTTGCAGTTGTGCCATTATACACCGCAATGCCCAGCATTGCAGAACATCGGTTCTTTTTTGTCTGTTTTCCTTTCTTTTCCTGGAGTTCTCAGGATCTGGTGGCCTCCAGCCCCACAAAACTGTTTGAAGCTGTAATTCACTTCTAAACACTACAGGACTGCAGCGATTAGTGGACACAGCAGTTTTGGCAGGAGACAATGCAACCCCTGCCACCTAAAGCACACGCAGCCCTGCTCCTTGCAAATGGGAAATGCTGGGTCAATGCAAAGGGCTGAACAGGGTTCCAGAGCCTGGGCTGTGGATGGTAACTCCTGAGAGCAGCAGACCCCACTTCTGCCTCTCCTCCCTGCTCCCAGCAGCAGCAGGATGAACAAACTGGCTCCTCCAGAGCTCCTGTCCCGCTTCCCTTCATGCTTTAGGATTTTACCCATTCAAAATCCATTTGCTTTGGTGCAAAAAGAACTGCAAAACTGGCTGATTGCCATATGATACCATTACCTATGAGACATGAGCGTGATAAACGTCTAGGTAGCCTTTCATGCTGCACTTTGCAGGTGGCTGAATGAGTTGGAGTTAGGAATCTCATGCACCATGGTAAGCTGTAAAACTGTATTTTATGCATATGGAAATACTGAGATCAGACTTAGCAGTGGGGTCATGACAAGCAAAGAGCTCAAACTCAGTCCATGGACACGCAGAGATACAGGTAGGAGAAGCTAAACCCTAGGCACATTGCAGGTTTGTTAATCAGGGGGGTAAGGGGCTGCGGGAGCCTTGGGGCAGATCCAAGGAAGGGCTTTGCCCTTTGTGGAGGATGACCCAATGCCCCTCTAAGATCTGGAATGGTGGATCATGCATCCGGTAACAGACGCATGCACACTACTTGCCACAGCACTGAAACGGGACATTTAGCACATGTCACTTCTGCACCTCAGACCCAGCACTCAGAAGCTTGTATCCACTCCTTGGTTTCCCCTTTCTTTGCGTATCCTGCATGGGAGCAGGCAGGAATGGAAAGACATAAACACTTACATATTGTTGATCTCCCAAAGTGAACTCACTGGAAAGGTTCCAGTTAGCTCCAACTGGCTTTGGACCAGTCTCTCAAGGAAAAGATGCAAACTTTGGTTTGCAATCTACCGTGCCATCCACTTGAATTAGTTTGGGAAGCTAACTTGTAATTTAGCACTTAAAACATTTGAACCACTGTTACTGAGGAATTTTAAACCTAAGCAGTGTAAAAACTCATTACTTTGTGGCCTCCTTTGTAAAGTCAGGGGGTTATTTTGCATTTAAACAGTCATTTTACTAAGCATGATCTTCCTTTCTAGGTGGGACTTTAAATTCAGGAAGATGATAACTTGTGTTTGCGTAGTGAGCAGAGGACTAAGAGCCTCAACTGATGATCATAAAGCCTTATGCTTACATGAGATTTAAAGGCTATGGTAGCCTTGTTTATACAGTGGTTTAGGAAGGGATTTACCTGCCTGCTTTTCAGAGTACTTTCAGCTTTAAGAAGTTCATTGCTTGCCTAATGAATGGCTTTAGTGCCTCCTATGTCACTGCAGCTACTTTTTCTCTCGAGGAGAGGACACGCAAAGGCAATAAAGGCAGAGCTGCTTTCGGAAAAAGTTTGCAGAGAAAAAACCTGGTGGAACATTTTTGAGGATTTTTGGAAATTGCACTCATTAAACTTATTATAATATCATCGTTACGGGCGCGGCGAATGGTTTCTAGCAAGAACTTGCTCCTAAATGAAAATGAAACCCGCAATGCCATGAGCAATTGGAAGAGGAGTAAGCTCCCAAAATCGGTATTGATCAGATAACAACAGCTTTCAGCTGCTTAACGTTGACTATTATTATGCTTGCTGCTGACTGAAGGATTTGAACTACAGCCTGTCAGGAGACAACTGATTTCTTACTGTATTTTGCAAAAAATGCATCCATGAGAGAACCTTAGAGAGTATTTTCTATAACCTGGGAACCTGAACAAGATTTCTATTCTCAACCTTTCTTCCGAAGCCATTTCTCTCACCTTACCCCTGTAAAGGATGTGAGAACGTTTTATTTGGTCGTTACACCTCTAGTCTGTTTGGATATATTACATGAGAGGCATTGACCTATGTCAGTGGCTCAGTGCTAAGAGACATCTGCAACAGATGAAGTCCCCAGACATGGCGTTGGAAACCGCACATTTAGACAGGCTTATTTTGTAAAATGAAGAGTAATTTATGGTCTCCTATTCGAGTATCTTTAATGATAATACTACCCTGGAACCAAATTTGAATAGCACCAGCATGACTTTAGAAACATCAATAAAAAGCCAGGTCTTCTAAATTCAAGACATCTTCAGAACGGCACAAAACACAAACGTGGTTATCAGTCGATCACCTTCAGATCCCAGGAGAGAACAAATCACCTCAATTCATTTGACTTGTTTTCCCTGCCACTGGGACTGAGCAACCTCCTCTAGAACTGAAATTCCAGCTTTCCATGTCAAACACTCCAATTTCTAATGCAACGAGGCAGAAAAGTTTGTGGCTTAGACTGCAGAAAGCAATTTACTGCTTTAACGACAACAGCAGTTACAGACGAAATAATACTGAGGTTGATACACAGGGATGAGCTGCTCTGCTTCTCAGTGCCTCCATAGATTTCCCTCAATCAACTGAGAGCAGTGGCTAAATCAAAGCTTTAAAAACTGCCCTTAGCTTATTAGTGTCAAAATGCACGGATAACTTAAAACCAACAGCAACAAAAGAGCGCTGTATAAATCCTAGGAGGATAGAGAACAGAGACTTGGAAAAGTCAGGCAAAATCTAGTTTTAAACCCAAGCCGTTTCTCCAGACATAACCTCAGCGGCTGATGTAAATTCACGTTCTGAATTCATAACCAATGATTTAATATAGAAGCATTTTGCTCTAGCTGCAGTGGAGTGTTCACCCACCTCTGAACTAAGTAAAGCACTTGGGTGTATAATTAGGGAGACCAAGCATTCGCCTCCAATTTTTCACTTCCTCCAACCACCTAAGAAGTTTCCAGACACAAATTGCCATATCGTACAATACAAGGCAATCACTCTAGCCCTAACCTTCCAGCCAGGGTGGATCAGGCACCCCCAGGTGGCAAGAAACAAAGAGCTACTCGTCAGAGTCTTAAGGCTCATGCTTAGGCATACCATGTTATCTTAAACAGTGATGTCTTCTAAAAAGCACTTAAACCCTTCAGTACAACAGCAGTATTTATGCAGTTTTGTGCTATGGCAGCGGATAGTTATTTACTGATTTGCAGTAACTTTCTGGTATTTAGCATCCTTTTAAAAGACCTAGATGGAGAAAGTCCATACTGGATGGGAAGAATGATGCTGGTCCTTGCCTTCCAGGACTGTATCTGTCAACAGGATTAAAAGGGGATTTTCTGACTGATAAAATACAAGTCCTTTTGCTGGCCCACTCTGGAGGCAAAAACAGTTGCAGGTCAGCTGACAGCAAAAGTTAGTGTAGCTGCATGTCTTTCCCTAAAATCCTTTCCTTTTGACTGCACTGAAGATAGAGCACTTACTGTAATGCTACTGTTGCCCTAGAAGGAACCCTAGACAGATATTAGACTGCTTCTGAAGGAATAATTGGATGAGAACTAAAATAAACCTATTATTTAACAAAGGGCCTCCAACCCAAACCACGACAGAGACAAAGCCACTACATTTCACAAGACCAGTCTGGAGGGAAATTCTTGTGCGTCATTTAAAAGGCCATTTATTTTTAAAGCCCAGGACCCTCTAATGGAATAAATGTTCCACCTCCAGCTCACTTCTATCATTTTTGGCACATTAAAATGTTGCCTTCCTTCAGGAAGGCTTACGACCATTCTTCAGAGTTATGAGAGGCAAAATGCAGCGGGGCAGCCCGAGCACATGGCTAATGATAGGGTAACTTTGTACTGAAAAGACTTTGTTAGGAGAGTTAAAGGATAAAAGCTTCAAATATTGACCTCGCCATCAGCTTCCAAAAGGGTTTTTCTTGGCAGAAGGCATTTTAAATTCCTCCCAGATAGCCCTTTGATAATATCGTAGATTTATTTTTGCGTACTCTTGGAAAACAAACCCGTTAGTTTGTTATTTTTTTTCCCTGTGAATTTAGCAATCGCATGAGGTCGTCTGTAGGAACAAAAACAATATTTTAACACAGAGGCATGCAAAACTTCCTGCAAATAAGTTATCGCATAGTGCAACCTTAAAGAACAGGCATTGCAGCACTGGCAAAGTTATCTTCAAGGTTAAAAGACCTTATCCCAAGGTAATAACTCAATGTGCTCCGATCTTCCCCTCTTGAAGCTCTAGAGGAGCAGAGAGATTGGTGACCAGGCTTGAAGAAGTCCCAATATCCCAGACTGCAGCACAGAAACTGTTTTTTTTTCTGAATTTGACCTCACTTTTTCTCATAAAACCATGTTTTGGTAAAGAAATAACCTTTTACAGATGGAATTCTTGGGGCTTGTAAAGAGAGTTCAGGCTAAGAGTGCTGTGTCTTACACATGGTGAGCAGGGAGGACGGGCATCATTCCTGGGTGCATTCCTTACACAACAGGGAGTTTTTCATTTTAATGCTAGTTTTTGATTGAGCTGTTGAATGAAAGGGAGCAATGACTGCAGGAGCCAATGTACCTTCCCCTCACTTTTGAAGACATGGAAGTTCAAGGGCAGCATAAATTCAGGCAGGATGTGCCCAACATCAGGCTTAAAGATTGCAAGCCCAGACGCCAATCAAAAGCAACAAATACAAGGCTTTTACCCAAGCGTTTCAAAACCACGCACTTTTATCTGCTGATTTGTGCTTTTAAACAAATAATACATTCTAGAAATTATAATAAATAAAAGATAATAAATCAAAGAAGCAACAAATAATAATAAATCAAAGAAACAACAGCTGAAAAATTAATGCATAGCCCCAAGTCAGAGGCAACAACTGTGTACCTCCAGGAAAGCCAGAAAGCCAAATACCAGTGGATGTTTTCCCTGTCTCCAAAAGAAAACTACATCATTTATCAGTGAACAGGAATCCAGCTCTGACCATGACTGAAAACCGCATGGTGCAGGAAGAGACAGAGACCAAGAGAAATAATTGCAACCCATTAAAGGCTTTATGAACAAAACCCAATCTGACAAAACTCTGCTCAGCATTCAACAAACGAGTGTTTCAGTTCCCAGCATACGTGCCATGGAAAGATGCAGCCTTCGGTACCAAGCTGTGACCTTCATCCTGAGCTGCTTTCTACTTCAGGGAAAGCATCAGCTGTAAGTGAAATCCATGCAGTAATTCAGTCCAAAGCTAACAGAGCAGAAACAAAACTATTCCTCTGCACCGGAAAGCTGTGATCACCAACAGTAACGACAACTTGACATGGATGCTAACTAACCTCTCAATCACTGCTTTTCGAGGACTTGGGGTGTTGGTTGATGAGAAGCTCCCCTTGACCCTGCAGTGAGCACTTGAGCCCAAACCCCCCCCATGTGCTGGGCTGCACCCCCAGAGCGGGAGCAGCAGCTCAGGGAGGGGATCCTGCCCCTCTGCTGTGCTCTGGGGAGACCCCCCCTGCAGCCCTGATCCAGCTCTGGGGCAGCAGCACAAGAGGGATGTGGAGCTGTTGGAGCGAGGCCAGAGGAGGCCACGGAGATGCTGTGAGGGCTGGAGCAGCTCTGCTCTGGAGCCAGGCTGAGAGAGCTGGGCTGGGGCAGCCTGGAGAAGAGAAGGCTCCTGAAGGGGAGACCTGAGAGCAGCTCCAGTGCCTGAAGGGGCTGCAGGAAACCTGGAGAGGGGCTTGGGACAAGGGATGTAGGGACAGGCCAAGGGGAATGGCTTTAACCTGCCCGAGGGGAGACTGAGATGAGCTCTTAGGCAGAAGCTGTTCCCTGTGAGGGTGCTGAGGCGCTGGCACAGGGTGCCCAGAGAAGCTGTGGCTGCCCCATCCCTGGCAGTGTTCAAGGGCAGGTTGGACACAGGGGCTTGGAGCAAGCTGCTCCAGTGGAAGGGGTCCCTGCCCGTGGCAGGGGTTGGAGCTGGAGGAGCTTTAAGGTCCCTTCAACCCAAACCATTTATGATTCTATGACATCACTGTGGACGTTGCTTACTTTGACAGGCTGGCATGGAAACGTCTCATCACCTTCTGCAAAGTGTAAAATCTAGCAGATAATCTTCCCTCTGCAGAGCCTTGCAGAGCTGTTTGAGCATCTGCCAGATGCGTCCCAAACACCTTACTCTGTATTCCCAAAGCTGGTCTTAGTTTAGGTGCCAATTTGTTACAATCAGTGTGTACAGAGCAAGCACTGTAGACATGGGGGTTTATCTGAGAACTTGTTTTTCTTATCTGGGCTATCCGTTAACACTGTCCAACAGCTCACATTGCAATGGTTACTTTGAAGTGAAAGCTGGAAGACACAGCCACACTTGCTTTCACATCTGTTTTCTGTTCCAGGCCTGCTGCTGACTCCCTGTAACTACTGGCAAACAGCACAAACTGATTTTACTTCCATGTTTATTGATTTGTTAATATTGCTTGCTAAGAAGATGCCTGTGTGCTGTGTATACAGCATATCCCAGATGTATATATACAAATCTGTATATATATGTACAGTGTATATATGTGTGTATATCAAAATATACACACATGTATATTTTGATGGGAGATGGTGGCTGATACTTAAACCTGGAGAAAAATGAGTCTCAGAAAGTATCCCATTTTGCAGAACAGCCAGCAGTGCATTCTGCTGCAGTATAGAGAGTAATGGAGTAATGTTTAGTATGATATTCATTAACAATTCTCCCCACCCCAACAACCCCAACCAATCCAACAAACGATTAGGTTTGGGTATAGAACTAAACGAAATCATGAGAATGACTGTAAAATCATCTAATTCTGGATAAATGCAGCAAGTACCTCTGGATAAATGTGCTTCCAAGTGTTCCCATTGCCATTTGGAAAATGGCTCCAGAAGATAGAAGCCTATTCATTATCCGACAGTTCCAATGTTGTAGCTGTTGTCTAGGGAGTCGTGGGCCAAGTCAAGATAGAAAGCTGAAGCAGCTCAGAGGCTGAGCAATCTTGGAACCAAATAACACAAAGATGTACTGTAAGATGTGAAAACCAGCGCATCGTGTATGGAAGAGGTCCTTTATTTTCTACTTTGTCGGATCCAAAAATTACATCATAGCTTTTTAGGGGCAGAATTGTTTCCTAAATGTAAGCACAGAGCACATGAAAATTCAAGGAGAGCGAGGGGTGCTCAAGCATGACGTGCAGATCCTTCCCATGGCTTGCCTGCAGGTTAGGACAGCCATCCTTTCTTAGGCTATATTGACCAGTCCAGATGTTTGTCTTTAGCATCATGTCACCGAGTCCCTATGGGAACATCTGTCATCTTGGCTACAGAGAGATGATAAACAGCACTGAGGCCTTGGATATAAGCAGTGAAATATGGACTATCACAGCTTCATTGCAGAGATCAGGGGATGTAGCAACACATCCCTGCTCTTAGTGGAGGCTGGTGGTATTTGGTAGTGGGTAGGAAAAACTGACACAGGCAAGGCTGGAAGCCAATTTCCAGCCTTGGGTAAAGATCCTACTGTAACAGGCTCAAAACAGGGCATGCAAAGCCCATCCCAAGGAGCCTCCGCTGACTCATAGGTGTTAGTGGTGTCAAACTTAACTGGGATCAAGGAACGGTTGCAGACATGTGGTGAATCATTCTTCCAGTTTTATTCTAGGAGAAAACTCCCCGCTCCCCCAGCCATATTATTAAAGCATAAAACATTTCACAAACTGCTTCAAACCAACTCGGAGACGACAAAATGTTTCCTCTCTTGACCCTTCTCTTCCTAACTGCTTAGAGAAACTGTCTCTATGGTTCTGTCTCGTCTGTCTCTTTCTATTCATTTCTATGTGTTACATGTAAGGGCTTCAACACCTATCGAGGAATGCAGCATATCCAAGCGAGGCATTAAAGGTGCTCCTCAGAGATGAATTTATTTATTTTGAGCAGTCCATTTGCACTGGTTGGGGGGGGAGAGGGGGTACTTTAACTGAGATTGCATCAAAGGATTTGTTGCCTGATAGTGTTACCGCAATGCAAATAATCAGTAGCTGGCTCTCTGAAGAGGGTTTTCCATGTTAATATAAAAGAACGTTATTGTAATTCTTCCGTTATCTAAAATGGACTTTTTAGAAAGAGTGGGATTTTATGGGAAAAATTAAGAGCAATTATTTCCTGTTGAGCTCATCTTCAAGTCAGAAAACTAAACACAATTTGGGGCCTCAGTGACGTGGCTGACTCAAGCTCCTCATGTCTTCCCAAACCTACCATGACAAATGAGGTGAGTGAGCTCTGGTTTAGGGTAAAAGAGACAATAACCTTTGCAATTAAAATTAATTAATTAATTTGCAATGAAAATTAATTAAAATGTCAAGATAAAAGGAAAATAAATGTGTCTTTCATGCATAGAGAGCTCCCCAGAGGAATGGCGTTGCAGCAAGTCCAGAAAGTCACATGAAAGAGAAGTGTGACAGATGCACCTGGAAGACCACACGCTCCTGATCATCACATTTCTAGTTTTTGTTGGTCTAACACTCAAGAGTAATCACTGTCAAACATCAAGGTGATGATGCTTAGGGTGGTTGCATTACCACAGGGTGCCCAGAGAAGCTGTGGCTGCCCCATCCCTGGCAGTGTTCAAGGCCAGGCTGGACACAGGGGCTTGGAGCAAGCTGCTCTAGTGGAAGGGGTCCCAATGTAGTGGTAGTGCTTGATAGTGGCCTCTGAAGCTATCCAAGGATGTGATCTCCAGGTAGTTCAGGGCCCTTTTGGCATAGATATTTTGCATGTACTCTGAGACGTAAACCAACCCAAACTAAACTTCCTACCCCCTTTTTACTGCTTCCCTCTTGATCTTAAGGTCAAATGCTGCAACATAAGACATGTGGGATAAATGCTTTCCTGGTTATGTTGCAATGGGGAGAAGGGAGAGATCAAACCAGACTGTAATGCAGAAACCTTTTATTGCCACCACTGGCTGGTAAGAATTAAACCTTTGCTTTCAAGTGGTATTGTACAGCCCCATCTCCACACAGCACAACTGCCCAGCAGTTCCAGGCAGGCATGAAAAAGAGCTGTGAAGCTGCAGCTTCTTTGATGTGGCACAGGCTCATTCTTAAAACAGCTTTGAGCCCTCATCCATATTTCCTAGTGTTGTTTTAGCAGGTCAGTAGTTTCCAGATCTCAGGGACGGATGGTACCTCGGTGGGCTGCCTAACACACCTCTGCTGCCCCACGGCTGGGTCAGCTCTATCCACATTAGTCCTGGTCAGCGCTTAACCAGTCTGCTCCTAGCAGCCTCCAAAACTGCAGACCTCACTTCTTGCTTTGCTTCCCATGCTCTTGGGAGTGAACTAGCTGATGATTAGCTCACAGTCGTTTGCCCTACCCTGTGGGCTTTGAAAAATGATCATTCCCTTCACCACTGCAGCAGCCTCTCATGGTTTGGAAACCTGGGATGTCCCTGCTTAGCCATCCCTTTTTCACAACTGAATTCAATCTGTCTTCAAAGACTGTGTTTTCTGCTGCTGCTCTTTGTCATTTGCTGCTCTGGACTCTTTCCAAGTAGTTATGTCCTTCTAAATGTGCGGTCCCCCCGGCTAGACGCAGAGCTTAAGCTACGGCTGTGCTGCGACACAGTGGTTGGATTTTTCCATCCGTGTGCCTTATAGGTCACTCTCCTGTTTATACAGCCCAATTTCTGCTTTTCTTGTAGCTCTACAACTTTGTTGACTCATGTTCAGCTTGTCGTCCGTTTCCTACTGATGCGCTGCCTGGTTAGCTGGTACTCAGTGCCTGCACACCCCACACGCTTCCTTCTTGAAAAGGGTTTTGTTTGCATTTTGTTTCTGTTATATAGATCCAATTTGGCAAGATTTCCTTGAATTTTGGCCTTGCCCTCCTTTCCAGCTTGGTGTCATGTGCAAGTTCAGTACAATACTGTATCATCAGGTCACACATGCAACGTTGCCTTGTATCAGACTCAGATTAAACCCCTGTGAAACCCTGCTTGCTGCATCCCTCTGACTTTGTGGCCGAGGCCATTTTCTAGTAGCTTCCCCCCTCCCAAATGCTTATTTCATCTTGACCATTCTTCATTCCTCAGCTTATTTATGAGTGTCACATGAGACATGGCTAAGATGTATGACACCTACTGCTTTTGCTTTACCCACATAGCCTATGACAGGAGGAAATCCAGTTGGCTTGACAGCTATGAGCAGATGAAGGATAGCCGTGGTGAGCAGTAAGCGGTTAGACCTTCTGCAGAAGGACCATCTGGACTGCCGTGTCAGGTTGGAAGTGAACTGAACTCCCAGTCGTGGGCCCTGACAGTAAGTAGCCGATTTTCAGCTCAGTGGCTGCAGAGCACCCTCAGCGGACCATCAGCCGGGCAGAAATAAGGTCATTTGAGCACTCACACACAAATGCAAGGAGGTTATTGCAGCACGTCTTGAAGTGGGACAGGGCTGGCAGTGACAGAGAAGAGGGTAAGTGCTCTGGCAGGCACATTTTCAACATTTGTGGATTTGATGCATGTGCATGAGCCAAAACGAAACCACTTGAAGTGTCTTAGATGCTGGTAGCTGTTGTGGCACAAACAGGGCACGAAACCCCAAAGCCCAGAACCCAAGACTTGTTTACCCAGCAGTAGACACATCTGGTTTTGACAGGTTTTGTTGTTGTTTTTTTGGTGAAAACCCAAAGAACCAGAAACACGACACTTCTCTTCAAACATTCGGCTATAACTGATGCTTAATTGGGCAAAGAAAATGTTCCCAGGGCTTCATTAACCACAAAGTCAATGTGGATAGAGAGGCTGCATTCCTCGTTTTGATGGACCTTTTGAAGCTACAAGTGTTTTCCTCACTCATTCACTTTACAGGCATCCTTTATAATGTAGCAGAATGAATTTATTTTGCCCTGTATGGACAAGCAGCTTTCTTGAACTCACCTTTCCCATGGATCAAGGGAGCATAGGATTTCCCTTTTGTTACCACGCTTCGCTTTCACAAGCACAGGGTTGCTCCATCTTTAAAATACTCTTGTTGGTTTGCCTCCTGCTGCTCCTACGAATAGGGTGTTGCAAGATCTCCCTGCTCCAAGAGTTAGACACCTTCTACTTGAATTTATTCATGCCTACTTTATCCTCCTGTGCTGTATCTGATCACAGAGCACTAGCTCAGCTGTGGGGGCCCATATTGCATGAGACTCTCAGTGCATGCATCCCTTCTGCTTCCACTTCAGCCCTACAAAATTGATATTCAGTGAAGTAAACCCATGGGGAAAGCCACAAGGGTTGTGCTGGGATCTTGCGAGCACTGAACGTAACATTAACCGAGCAACGTCTGAGCCAGTGAAGCAAAGCATTCACCTTAGCACCGATTATCTTTCCCATCAGTGTCAGCCGCTTAAGCTCTCTCCCAGAAATTCATCCAGCTTGGTTAGAGTTTCTGGGAAAGGAAGGTTCCCTCCGTTGCCTGTCCAAGTCCACAGCTCTAGGAGTGGAAAACAGAAGGACAAGTCACTTTCAGAAGATGGGTAATGGAAGTTGTGTTTGGTTTTGACTCTGTGAAACCTTTTTTTCTCCCATATGGGGTTCATGTGCACTGTGCTACCATCATGACCATGGTGTGTTAGCACCCACCTATGTCTTTCCCTTCTTAAATACAACTCCTTAGGTCAATAGGGAGAATCAATAGGTCTCCACTAACCCTCCTGAAGACACCCTTCCCCTGGGCAGTCAAGAGTAACAGTGATACTAGACCAGAGGGAGACATGAATGACCCAAAGGCAGGGGAAGTCTCTGAATGACTGTGCTGTAACGCTGCCCAAGCCTTCAGCTGGGTGGCACTGTCTGGCTTGGCTGCTTAGGCCATACAACCCATCAGCATCACGTGCAGAACCTCAGCCTGGCCTCCTGGGGGGCAGGAGGAAGTTACCAAGATAAGGTCATCACCTTGGAGGCTTTCCAGACCCAAGTGGAGAGAGCCCTGTGGACACAGCCTTTTGCAGCATGGTCTGAACTCAGCTCTGACTCTTCTTGGACCAGAGACTTCCTGAGGTCCCTTCCTGCCTGAGGGACCCTGTGAACCCACACATATAGAAGACACAGATGGGTGATTTAATCCATGACCAGCTCACTGGCTCGTATCCTTCATAAATGTAAGCTTCCAGGTGTTAGCCACTAACAAGCCCTCCAACTGAGAGCTGGAGATGAAGGAAGGCAGATGATCCAGCACTGGAAATATAGAAAGCAAGATGAAACAGCCATGGTTGCTCCAAAGCAGGTATCCGGCACTGGAAAACATCATCATGCTGAAAAGCTGTGTGAAATAAGTTGGCCTCTACCTATGGATATAGAAAAATATGCCTTCAGAGCCCCCGACTGAGATTCTGGCAGGCATTGCTCCTGGACATCATCTATTGGAAAATGATTGAGTCCTCTTTGACACAGCATCAGAGCATCCTTGGAATCTGAGTTTCCTTATGTTTGGCAAGCTCTTCGGATTATTAAGCAATGGAAACATCATAATGCAAGTGTTCAGTACTCAACTTTATGACTACATTGCCCAAGTAACAGATCTGTGCAAGATTAGAGACCTGTTAACGCTGTCTATTTTTAAGCCTAGACAAGCATTTTCTTTCCTCACACTGCTATTGTTCTCTGCCAAATTACCCAACAAAATGTCTCGAGATTCCAGGCTTCTCCAAGAAGCTCTTTGCACATGATGCATGGTCAGTTCTGAAGCTCATCATTTCTCCAATCACTTTGGCACAGCAGCACTTACATAAATTACTCTAGAATTAGTCCATCATTGTATTCAGTCCTGCAATCGGAAAGCTAAGCCTAATAGGGTGTACGTACAGTGAGTGGCCCTTGCTTAAACATGCAGCCTGCCAGCAAAAGGCAATGCACATCACTACAAGCCAGTGCATTTGCAACACTCCTTTGGTTTGTTCCAACACTCTCATGTTAGTGCCTCTTCTGAGCAGAATGGCTGATGTCTTATTCTGCACTGGTTTCATACAATTCATCTTGGTACATTGATGAGGCATAAATATTCAATGAGGGTAGGCCATTTCCCTCAAAAAAAATGCAAATAAGAAAGATCCAGGAAATGCACTGCCTTCCCAAACTAAACATCACACCATTGTGTGTCTGCTATCTCCAGCAAAGACTGCAGACTATACTGTTATGGGGCTTTTAAGCCTTTCACGTGCCTGTGAGTGCATAAAGATTGCATATTTATTTCTGATTGTAATAAGTCACCTTGATCTGTTGTATAAGGGGCATTGAAATATTTGGTTCAAAGTTCTTGTTTGGAGAGAAATGATCTATTTCCAGTCCCTCTTCAGTCTCCATTTGAGAGGTCTCAGTTACTCTTTCCTTCACCAGCCTTCAGTCCGTAAGCATGCTTCCCTGCAAAGCTGTTGCAAATTAGGCTTCCCCAATTACTCCTCCTCTGAAAACCTGCCAGAGGGCTGTTTCTCTACTTCTTTCACTTAAGCCAAACACTATTTTGTCCTGCCCTTGACTTCTCCAAGCAGTTAACTCCACCAGTCACCACTGGATCTCACTCCAGGCCATTTCCACTCTCAGTCCCAAGCCCTCCTCCTGGGCCAGCACTGGGAGACCCTTTACAATGCCTTGTATTCCTGAATTGTTTCCCTCAAACCACACGCCAGCTGGAGGGCACAGGACTGTCTCAGCCTCACAGGGTCACCATCGCTGCCCACAGCACAAAGACTACGAAGACACTCAAGCACAGAGGGTAAGTCCTAGGATGATTTGGCTCTGCCACAGCAGTGTGTTCATCTCAGTTGACTTCTCTGATGTGTGTGTCCTGTGGTGGCTGAGCAAACCTGTGGTGTGAATAGGCTGCTCCTATTGCATCCCATCTTTTCACTACAGCTGGGTTCATATGAAACCCTGCTTTTTGTTCTTCAGGCATGAATTGTGCAATCAAATTGATCTCTGATACCACTTCTTTAGCTGCAAAAAGCCTGTCTATGGATTTTAGAAGGGCAGTTGCAGATGAAGCATATTTTCCCACTAGGGAAAATCCCATTAGGATTGACTTACATACCCAAGCTTCAAAAGAAAAGCTTTTAAAGAGCTTCACTTATAAGGTAGAAAACTCATCCACAACATGGCAGGACTTGTATCTCGAGGAAGTGTCTCAAGGGAGGTGATAGTGGTGGTGTAGATGTCTTGTTGGCAGCTGGAAAATGAGGACGTTTCAGTTGTAAATAGCTTCCAGGCTTCATGTTCTAGCAGAAATATTGTCCTTCTTCAAGTAAAACCAGATTTAACATATAAATCATACCTTATCACTCATTCAGTCAGTCTGATTTATAGGGTCTGCTCTGCTTGGTGCTGGTCACTCCGATTGCATCCTTTCTACTTCATATGTTACTAACACTGCCTCACATTGTGGCAATAACACGTGTTGGGGTGTAACACTTTTATTAGGCTTTCCCCCTTTACTGGGGAAAAGCTGATTGTAACTAGTCACATTCTCTATCATGGATGGCTACTCAATGGAAACGTGTTAATGTAGATTAGCCGTTCATTTTTACAGTACTGCACCTTTTCTTTCTGTGCATCCACACATCAGTTAGATGAAAAGAGAATTGATACCACTTTGTCATCATCATCATCCTGTCCTTGGGTAAAAGCTTCCAGGGATAATATAGCTTCCTGGACGGACTAAGTGGGTTGATCTGGCCCCAGTATGAGATTTTACATGCAGTACAACACTGGTTGCCAGACAGTGTACATTGCCAGCCTGTAATCCAGTTATGGGAATCTTATTTTTTCCCACCTCTTCTTCCAAGAAGGTGGAGTACCCCTGTGTACACAAGGAGGATTTCAACCCAGCTGTATTCCCAGTAGCCCGGGCCTCATTCTTGTCATGTGCTGCTGAAGAAAAAGGGACCATGTGTTAGTTTGTCTGGGAAAAGCGCTGAAGGCCAGGGCCTGGGAGAGATGGGATGTTTTGGAATCTCTGGAAAAGGACGGTGGTTTGATTTGCATAGTTTTGCTGCTGACTGATGCCATGAAATTCGGACAGCATCTGTTTCGTTGCATCACCATTACTGGACATCACGTGATGTGATAAGACTGACCCACCCTGGCATGACTAATCCAGTGGGATGCTTGAAAAGGGTTTTTTTTCTCTTTTACAACCCTCAATTAGAGAAACCACATTTTCCAGGGAAAAAACAGTAACTTTTAAGCATGTGTGAATGCGCGTGTGCATTGTGCTTTTTGTTTTTAACAAAGAACCCTCTCCTGCCCACCAAAGAACCTGGTCAGGGAGGCTTCTTGTTTTTAAACCTGTCGTGAATCAACATGAATCATCTAATTTTAACCAGCACCTTTACAGTTTGAAGCAAAAAGTAAGACTTACTCCCTAGGCAAGGCAAAAATGGATTTCCTGGCTCATGCAGCTTGTCGCTCCATTTGCTGTGAGATATACAACCGCGTTCCCTTCCCTCTTTCAGCTATCGGGACTGCAGCTACGCCGTATCCCCAGAATATGCTTGGTGCGTCAGCTAACCTTTCAATATTAAAAATGGAGAGTGGCTTTGCAAGCTTATGCCAAAAGGGAAAGGTGCAAGGAAACCGCAGTCTGGAACACGAGAACCTGACGTTCCTCACGCTGAGGCCCCTCTGCATCTTTCAGCACTTGAGGCCACGGGTGGTTTCTAGAAATAATATTGTGTTTGTAGCTGTGCACTGCTAGAAAATGGTTTTCAGACCTACCTGTTTATGAGAGAGCCCCAAGCCATAAGCGACAAGCAACCGTCTTTTTCTTTTCCCCTGCTGAACTTGGCATGCTTGATCCCTCAGTAAGGGCTATGCCACCTTTTGCCCCTCTGTCCCCTCGCAGGATATGTTCTACCGACCTTGGTAGGGCACACAGCAGACTGGGTGTGGGCACCCACCATGCATTTGAGATGTTCAGCTCTATTTAGATCTAAGTGTTTTAGAGTGAAAGGTGCCATGCATCACAGTTGAGGTGGGGTTCATCTATCCCTGGTGTAAGTTTATCGTGGAGCAGATGGAAAAGACATCCTCCTGGCCACCACAGTGCAATAATAACTACCCTTCCAGCCTGGCTGTGTAGGCTAAGTAGAGCCTTTGGTAGAACAAGCAAGCCATTGCTGACCCAGGTTTTGGACTGCTGAGTTTGGGGGAGATAACTGTCTAGCAGGCAGCCTATGGAAAACTCCCAATCTTCCACAGAGACTGAGATGTCAAACATCAGATGTGGCAGGATCCATGGTGTCTGGCCACGTCCATAAGGAAGTGCTGGGCTTTACAAACTATGTTCATATGTGGCACGTATGGTTGGGTTGGAGGGGTTTTGTGTTGTTATTTCTTTCTGTTCAATGAGGTTTCAATCTACCCAAAATGGGGATGTGGGGGAGAGATGTTTCTTCATTTAGAGCATCTATCCACTATGACTGCAAGGACACATCTCCAATATAGTTATCTGACTATTGTAGGAACTTCAAGAATTTTCTTGCATGTTTTGGGAAAAGAAAGAGCTTTTAGTAGTGTGACAATGGGCTCTGTGCTCGCAGCCTCCTCAGCCTTTCTCTGCTTGAACCTACTGGGATGACAGATTGCGCCATTGGGGTCTAGCATTTTCCACTGTACAAAGTGAAGAAATGGTCTTCTTCCAGTTCAAACTTATCTGAAATTCCTTCTAGCTGTGCTTTTTAGGAAGTGTTCTTGGAAGTGAAAACAGAAACCTGAGAGAGCGCTTCAGGGATGAAACAGCCTTTCTATCATTTCCCAACCTGCCTCATGCACTCTTTCTTGATACTTGTGAGGTGGGAAAGTGATTTTCTGCCTCTTAT
This sequence comes from Pezoporus flaviventris, assembly GCF_033815535.1. Lineage (NCBI taxonomy): Eukaryota > Metazoa > Chordata > Aves > Psittaciformes > Psittacidae > Pezoporus > Pezoporus flaviventris. The sequence continues at coordinate 532,681 of NW_026892585.1, forward strand.
GGTGCCCGAGACCTCTTATGGTACCCAAGTTACTTTAAAGGAGTACAAAAGAGCCCCCACTCCTCCGAAAACCTCTCCCTCTGGGTACCCCAGAGGTGAAGGCTGCAGCTGGAGATGCTGCCATCACCTCTAGGGATGCCAAAATGCGAGTGAGCTCCTCCAGGCAAATCCTGGGTAGAAAACCTCCTTTGAAATGCAGGACAGGAGCTGGGAGAGCACAGCCAGGGCCTCCAAAGCTTATATTCCCTTCAGGTACATGCTCTAACGCAGTGGAGAGGGGTTGTGGTTTGCAGCTTGTAGTGAACTGGTGGATTTGAGCTGCCTCGCAGGCTGTCAAAAGAAAACAAATGGTTGCTGCTGTGGCTGCAGCCCAGGGAATCCCTTGGACCTCTGGTCACGGTCCTCATGCCCTGAGCTTCAAACTCCCAGCAGCTAAACAAAACACTGCTAGGAACTTCAGGAGACATCAGCTCCCAGCCCAGAGCGCTGAAGGGAGACAGGTCCTATAAAAGCATCCTGATACGTTATGGGAAGGACCCCAGCCGTCTGTAAAGGTACCAGTCTGCCCGCAAAAAACACTGGTATTTTAGGGAGTTTTCCTGCTCCTTTTGGATGCACGCAGCCAGGGCTGACAGGGAGCAGAACAAGTGCGGGTCACCTTCCATCACCTCCCATCACCTCCCACCCCGGCTGCGTCTTCTTTCCAAGGTGCACCTTCCACCAAGTTGGGGATTGTAAGGAAGCAGTCATAAACACGTCCCAAGCCTTTGTTCATTTATTGCAAAGGACTGAGCTCCAGGAAAATGGCCAAAATACCCCCAAAACAACCTGCAGACAAAGCAGAGGTTATTGAGCAAACCCTCCCCTCTTCCTTTGCTTCCACAGAGCACATGATGTAGCTGAGAGTGTAGCTGGAAGGTTGTAAAGAACTCAAGGAGAGCTACATAACCCCTCTTCCTGCTGCCTAAGCCTGCAGAATAGTCTGAATTCTAAAGCCTGGAGGATGAGTCAATGTTTTAGGACAACTGAAAGACCACATTGTGCCTTAGCACCCTGCCTTGATGGGCCAAGCAGGCAAAGTCCTGCTTCCAGGTCTACCCACAGGACATGTGGCTGCTGCCCTGTCCCTCTGCTCCTGCTGACACCGATGCTCTTCAGGTCTCAGTGGGACAAGCACTTCCAGGGGCTCTTTGGTCCCTATTAGCAGCTCAGACAGCAGCTCCCCATCTCCCCTCGCAGCAGGGCATCTTAGGGGCTGCTCATGGATTTATCAACCACAGCTTTTGTCCTTCCTATTCTTTAGGACACGAAAGGAGATAAAAAAAGAAGGGGTTTGAAAAATTACTTCTTGATGTTCTCGTAAAAAATCTGACACACGTTTGGAGATGCTAATAGTGTTTTTGTGCTGGCTTTTCAGTTTGTGCTTTACCACAAATTTCCTATGGCTGTAAAGGCAAATACAACCATGTAATTATCATGGTTTTCATCGTTCAGTGGCATTAACCGGCTGGTTACAGTGGCTTTTATACCCCAGTTCCTAGCCACGTTCTAACATTCACTCATAAATTTGGTCCCTGAGTCAGATCCACAGTTCATGTCTTATCGTGGTAGATTAATGTTTCCTCTAGCTGTTTTGTACCCTGCCAACTCTGCCTGCTCACAGTTACTGTATGCATACCCTTAAAAACACTGGAGCAACAGAGAGAAAACTCAGCATGGATACTGGTGAGTGACTGATTGAAAAGAAATACGTGCTTTGATTAAGAGTGTTATTACATGAGCTTCTAAAGTGTTGGGTCGAGTACAACAAAACAACCGTTTGCAGGGAAATCACAGTTAAATATCCACATATTTCTCAGCAGAGGTGGTCTGGCTGTGGGGGTGGAAGTGGAGCTCCATAGCTTTGCCTCCTCAGTGGGGACAGATGACAGCCACCATGGAAAAAGGGGAAAGCAAAACCTTCCATGAGCTCTTGAGCATCCACACATAAATCTGTGCTTTCCTCCATTAAGAAGAGATAGATATTTGATTCCTTTATCATTCATTTGACATAATATCCATTTTCATTTCAGGAACAATAAATTGAGACATTTTCATAGGGATGCCCAAGTTTTGATCAGTGGTAAAGAAAGTTTTTAAATCATTCACCAACCCCTATGTAAATTAAATGCACACAGCACATAAAATCAGTGGAGCATGATTTAAAATGCCCCTTGAAAAGACATGGCTAGAGCTCTTTCACCTGTAGGTGAAAAACATGCAAGGAGTTTGGTATCAGCAAGTGAACTTCACATGGATGGAGCAGCCCTAATAAAAGCCTTGCTCTCTGTTCATTTAGAGCACAAGGAAAGCCTGTAAGCATCATGAATCCTGACACAAAAGTTTAAATGCATCAGGCAGAAGCTCTTTTAAGACTCCCAGACAGCAGCAAATCCTTTCCTGCAAGAGGAGTTTTACTATGGTCTGGATGGGGAAGGAAGGTACAAGCAACAGAAGGGAGAAAGTTACTCTCCTCAAACCATTCTCACTCAGAAACTCTGCAGATCCCAATTGTCCACCATATATATAAACCATACAGCTGAAGGGGGAGTTTTGTTTCGCAATATATCATTAGCTGTGCTTTTCTTGCAAGAGACTTTCCTACAGTGCCCTGATACTAAACAGCATCACACAAGGGCTGGGTGACACGACTGGTGCTCCCACACTGCCCAGTTTTCTTCCTGAACAGATAATTGCCCCTTGGGCAAGGCTGGAAGTCCGAATGTTACAGACTAAGATATGAGAGCACTATCTGTCTTGATCAAGAAGAACATGAGCCAGTGGGACAGAGAAAGGGTCTTCATCCATTGTGGCATATCAAACATCCAGCCTTATCCTCCGAAGTCTAACATAGTGCTACAGGATGATTCACACTAACCAGGACAAAAATGCCAGGTAATGCATGACGACCAGGTGAGTGGTCTTCCCTCTTTCCTCTCCATCCCTGCCTTTCTTTCCTCCCAGGTCCAAGAGGTTTTAGCTGATTAGGGACCTGTAACACCACGTGTATAACTTCAAGTACCACTACAAGAACTGAACAGATTTACAGGCAGTGGTGTAAGCCACAACTCTTGCTCCATTTCTCAGGCTCTTTGTTTGCTATGAACAATAACTCAGCACCAGGGTCATGCAGCTCCTTTTGTCCATAGATCTACCTAAACTCAGGCACTGGAAGCCTTGTTCTCCACCTGCACGTCTTCATTATTTACCTCTTAATAGGTGAAGGGGGTCCCTCTGATGTGCAGCGTGAGGGGTATTGAGGTACTGGGGAAAACCAGAAACACAAAAGGGTGCTGCAGGTACCAAAGGCACCTAGGAGCAACCCCTGTTATTGTTAAAGCCTGTTTTCTGCCAGAGCGTTGTGCAACACTAGAAAGCTGTGTACTTTAACTTTGACTCAGGTCTGGCAGGTGGAAGAGTTATTAAAAGAAAGGCCGCAGTGCCTGGAGGTTTCATTTCCTTGTGCAAACATAAGGGTACGTTGGAGCCTGTGGTGTTGATGGTCCTGCGGGGACAAAGCACAAGCTCCTTGCGCCATTAAAAACCCACATCCCAGACTGTGCCACATGGCAGCGCAGAAGAAAAGCCATGCGTTTCTTGCTAACACAAACCAATTAAGTTATTTTTAGCTTCTCCACAAACAAAAAACACAGCCGAGAAGCAGCCCCGCTGGTCACTAAGACAATAAGTGTTCCTAAGATTAGGCTCAACGTTCTCTATGCACAGCCCTCCACACCTCCCAAAAGGAAAATCATAGTAACCATCCGGGTGTCTGCGTTTATGACTAAAGCCCATAAACCAAAGATTTAGATGAAATGTTGGAGTTTTTGCTTGTCCTTCTGCTCTGCAAAAGGAGTGGGTTTGCTCTTCTTTACTTCCCATGCAATGATCTCTATGGCCACTTGCTGTGACTGCATTTTGAGCAGAGTGAGCTCATGGATCCTCTGATTTCCTTGTCCCCATGTTGTGCTCACCAAACATAATAAATTGGGGAACTGGATGATCTTAAGGTCCTTTCTAACCCTAACTATTCTATGATTCTATGATTCTATGATTAAGTTGTCTACAGTCTTTGCATCTTGTTGTCTTCACAAGAGCCATTCCTGTAGCTCAATTGTCCTAGGTTTGCATTGCTCTCCCCCTTCCTTTACCATGGAGTGGTTTTGCCTTCAGACTTTTATTGAAGACTATTATATAAGAAACAAGTTGCAGTGTGTTTCTTTGCATGTCTGCATATAGATGTGCATACATATATATGCTTTAAGGCAGCCCTAAGGATTTTCGGGGGATTGCAAAGAACTGTGAAGGCACATATGGTAAAAATACCCACTAGAGGTGCCATGGTAATATTCATTAGAGAAACATAACTTGTGCAAGACTACAGTTGGTTATCGTGACTCCCAGAAACAACAGAAGAGAAAGCAGTGGGACTTCAGCTAGCACGTGTCAGCGTTCTTTGAGTTTCCCCTAATACAAGGAAAGGTGAGCTTGGTATTCCTCTTGCCTGACATGCAGCGACATGAGCTGGTACTTTCATCACCTGAAATTCAGCTTGGCAGTGGTTGCTGTCACTTTTGTAACCACAAACATATAGCTATGTGGTTTCACGCTCTATGCATCCAGCACCAACGTGTAATCTTCAGACCGGCTGGTTTAAGCAATCACCCTTTGCCTTGCAGAGGCCTGGCTGATGCCCTGGCACAAGAGCAGCTCCCCTCTGAGAGCCCAGGGTGGCTGGTGGCTGCCTCCATCCAAGCCCTGGCTGGCTCACTGGGGAGCTGATGTGCGTGGCCTGCTGGGCAGCCCTATAGAGCTCCAATTCATATCCCACTTAGCATGTTCTGGGATACTTCACTTAGAAATCATGGAGTTCCTAAAGGTGGGGAAACAGGAATATTTACCACCCCATGAAGAAAATTGGAGACAACTCCACTGTATGCAAAATGCCTGGAGTGAGTGGCAGCTCTAATTCGGGTCTAAAGCCATAGACTGGCAAAACGTTGGGCAAAGAGGGTTTTTCCTTTAGGGAAGCTTTTATTTTTTATGTGGCAAGGATTCTGTGTAGATCCTGCATGCCACTGCATCCTCTTTAAAGGAATCAGTTACTGAAATAGGCTGCTACAAGGTCTGCCCCAGCCAGCATGGCTAGAGGAAGCAGCTAGAGGAGGGCAGAGCAAGCCAGCCAGCTGCAAAGGTGTCAGTGGGCAAAATGGGTTTTCATGGTGAAAAGCAGCATCCAGTGGGGAGCCTTGCCACAGAAAGGCTTAGAAGCAGCCGGTATCAGTAGCCCATGGCACAAGAGCACTGCCTGACACAGTCAGTCACCTGCGGCGGTCTCTGTACATGCAGTTTGGATAAGCCTTGAGGGCTCTGTTGATGCATCTCCGCAAGGTGGGAGGAATGTATTTCCTCTCCATTTGCTATAGCAAGAACTCTGATCCTCAGAAAGACAATGAGGTTTAAATCCACGTCCATCCATGCATTGTGCTGTTTGGTTTTTCAACTTTGGGGCTTACAGGCTATGAATTCTCCTAATGTTTCTATTCTTTCTCCTTGTTGGTTGTCAGTCCCTTGCCTTAGCAGTAGTAGGCTTCAAATCCGAATCTCCTACTTGGCACCCCTGATGCTTTGCAGTGCAAATACTTACTTTTTTGAAATTACAAGGTTTTAGTTATCATGAGAACACTTTGAATAAAGGAAGTGCCTTCTGGCAGCCAGGAAAACATGGCAAATTCACTGCATGGCATAAACACCACATATCGTGGCACCGGTTACAAGACTGCCCAAGGAAGTTCTAAAACACCCTTTTAAAAGGCCTTGTTAGCAAAGCTCTTTGGTCAGGCCATTGGCTTTGAAGTCTAACTCCATGGAACCTGAGCAATGACTTCCTTAGCAAAGCATTAGCCAAAGATGGCAAAGCCCAATAGCCGGTCCACTGAGCATACCTTATGAAGACACGTAATACTGATTTGTTTAAAAAGGTTAATCCTAATTAATCAGCTGCTTCAGTGCTTTAATTTCCCCAGGTTTTAGCTGTGCTTATTGACCAAATTTTACTACAGAGTTTCAAGTCCCCCTTCAGTTTATGCCAAAATTCTGTCTAAAATCCTGGCCTGACCAGTCAAGTTCCTGACTCCAGGGGAAATGGAGCTTCTCATTTTGACTAAAACACGTTGTTCTCTAGTCTGGGTTAACAGTGATTTCCAAAGACCAGCGAATTCACAGATGTCATCTGCCTTTTGCTTAAAACGCAGTGATGAGTGCCTGTCCCTGCTCTCCCAGTGAGTCCTTTCAGAAAGCTGCCCTGCAGTTCTCTGGGATACTGCTTCTGCCATCCGGAGCACATGTTCCAATGGCTCAATTGCACACATATCATCCATGAACCTGCTAAAGAACGTTGTTATTGCAGCATTTCATTTTACAAACATTTCTGTTGTGCAAGGTTTAACATAATATCAGAACAATTCTCGTTGGGCTTTTGTAATGTTAAAGATATTAATCCCAAAATAATTATATCTCATTCCTGGCATACATTTTTGTAGAAAAAAAGGTACAAAACCCCCAATAAAACTCATTGGATGCCATTTGACCAGGAAATGGATTCACAATCCTTATTTACATTTCACTTTTTAAATTCTATGAAACTAAAAGCTGTTAATGCATTTTATGCATGGGAAATTTGGACAAGCTAAGGAAAAGCTCGTGTTGCACCCTGTTGTACATACAGGCCATTCCAACCATGTGAGTACATAGTCTCCCTTTGTGACCAAAAGTCCTTTCAGAAACATTTTTCAGCCACAAGCAATATAATGTTTCTGACCACTGGAAAACAAATGCACTTATTTCATGCCTGATCATTGTAACAAGACCCTGTTACCTCTGCACCCCTCTACTAACACTTCTAAAAGCTACTCCTTGGTGCCTGCCAAACTCTCCATGTGACCGTGTACCTACACACTGCCTTTTCAGCCTGTCACTGACCACACAGACATGGTCACTATCCCATTGCTACCCAGTACTCCACAACCAGCTTATTCATCACCAGCTTATTCATCAGCAGATCCATGCTCTTTTGCTTCACCTCTCACCCATGCAGACTTATACCATAGCAGCTCGGGCAACAGGCAGCATTGAGGACTGTCAATGTAAGAGCTTTGTGGAGATCAGGTTTGGTTTACAGTGTTCTTTTCTAGGCATTTCTCTTTTAGAAATCACACTCACATCAAGAAACATCCATTTCAACCCCTTCAGCAACCATGGATAGCATCAAGTCCCTAAATTCTACCAACCACCCTGATGGATGTGCCAGAAGGACAAACACATAAGGATTAGGAAATGCATTGGGAAAGTCCACTAACGAGTTCCCAGGCTGGCACAAAAGGAAGAAAGGCCTTACTTTGGTTGCTGCATTCTTCAGGAAAGAAAGCTCTATCGCCATCAGTTTCAACAATAAGCATGTCAAACCAACAACTGTTTATTAACAACACTCTGTGTGCTTCAGCTCCTTCAGAGAGACTGGTAGTAGCAGCCTCTAGTCCTTATCTGTGCCATGGGGCTCCCCATTCAAGATGGGAGAAGAGATGTGAGCAAATAAAGCTTCTCATTCCTTCCCCTCCACATCTGGTATTTATTCACAGCTCAATGGGGTGGAGTGCCCTCAGCAGCCCAAGGGCCAGGGATGCTCTCTGGGGATGACATGTCACCCTCCGCAATACGTGATGCTGCATTTAATGCTGTGATTAGCACGACTGGTAAAAGATGATGGCTGCTGGCATTTCTTCGGTATCTAATGTGCTGATAACAGTTTGCTCCTCTGTGATGTCAGTCCAACTACCTGCAGGTGGGCTTAACTTTACCTTCCAGGGGTTTTTCTTAGTTGTGCTGTGGGTGCTAAGGGTTGTGTGAGCATAATGCACCTGGAAGCGTACCTGCCCATTGAACTCCTCTCCTGCTCTTCACCCTTGCAACAGCAAACTAGGATAGACTAGAATGGGGTTTATTTTTTCAAGATCCTGCCATCTTCTAGTTATATGCTACTATTGCTTCACTTGTACAAGTCCTCCAGGCAGGTGGAGCAATGTTCATTGTCCATAGACTAAGGAAGACTTGTGACACCTTGCCACTCCTACTCTGAAAACACCTTGAGGGTATGGAGACGATCTCCTGGCACCAAAGCTCTGCAGGAGCTTCATCAGTGCATGGGAACATGAAGATTCTTTAAGACTTTAGACATAGGCAGGAGGAAAAAAGCATGTCTCTCTTCAGAAGTACACAAATGCCTTTAATCATGGGGAAAACCCAAACAGGTTCAGGCCCCTTCACTTCCCCTTCTTCTGTGACACAAACTCACAGCTAGCATCCAAACACACAAGCAAAGGAACAATGCCTCCAGAGCTGCCAGCTCAGTGTGTCTACCTTTGACTCCTTCACCAGTCACTCACAAGGTTCATTTCCTGCTGCTGAGGCTATAGCACTTCACAGGCTGCAGCAACCCTCATCCCGGTGCACAGGTTTTGTCAAGGGGGCTAGCGATGCCTGCAGAATTCAGTGCTTAACATGCAACCACTGTTCCAGAAAGAGGTCTACTGCTTCCCCTTAAAGAGGACATCTTTAGCTGCAGCCCAGGGGTCTCGCACTGCTGCTGCCTAAACCATGACTTGGAGCTCTGGTCCTCTGGGCACTTTTTCCATCTGCAACTCGAACCACGGCAGCTCACTTACATGTTAGTATGATAAGCACTTCATAGAATCACAGAACCCCACAATCCCAGACTGGTTTGGGTTGAAGGGACCTTAAAGCTCATCCAGCTCCAACCCCTGTCCACAGGCAGGGACCCCTTCCACTAGAGCAGCTTGCTCCAAGCCCCTGTGTCCAGCCTGCCCTTGAACACTGCCAGGGATGGGGCAGCCACAGCTCCTCTGGGCACCCTGTGCCAGTGCCTCGCCTCAATTCTATCCTGAAAAGCAGCTGCAGAAAAGGTCTGGTGTGCCTGATCTCTCGGATAACCAGGTCAGCATGAGGAAAACACGCACTTAACTGGTCCACGGCTGAAGACTTACTGCAGTGAGTGTTTTGCATAGTGTCAGCATCTTGGCTAGCTAATAACCAACCTGTAATAACTATCCTGCTCTTCCCACAGGATGTGCAGCCTCCTAATTTTTGTGGGGTAGATGATCAGCTTTCTCAGGATGGGTATTTCCGTGGACTGGATCCTGTTCTGCTGAAGTATGTCTGTGTGAAGAAAAACTCCGTCCTTTCCCAGGCTTGAGAGCTGCATGGAGCAGGGAGACAATGCTCACTCTTCTGAGACTAATGACCAAGGGATTTTTACTTTCCTCAGGCTATTATTTAGCTAAGACTATCAGTCTGATTCTCCACTCACTCAGTCCTAGCATTACTTTGGATGCCTCTTTAAGGACATCAGTGTTCCCATTACTTTAAACACAGCTTTATAGAGGAAATGCATGTTTCAGATTATCATCTACGTATTGTGGCCATGCTATATTGTGGATGTATTTCTCTAAATTCATCCTAAAATAACCCAGAGAAAGAACAGATGGAAAAGATTTTTAAAGCCTTCATAACAAATCCCAAGCAATTTCCAGAAACTATGTCTGTTAGCATAACAATAATTGCACCCACAGTTCTTCCTTCTCAAAAGATTTGATGCTGTATGTATGCATAGGACTTCATCGCCCCGTATTGCATTTCTACAGCTTTTCAAGTCCCATTTAAAGCTTGGAAAGGAAGACTATTGGAAACTTGGCTATTCGCTTGTATTTGATGGCCAACCAAAACACTGGCTATGTCTTGTCAGATGTAAATGATAGGATAGTATGTCATGATGAGTGTACTTTAGAGACCAAATCCTTGTTTGTAGAGGTTTCATGTTGACATGGGAATCATGCGCCACTTCATCAGTAATTTCACTCTCAAACCAGTGTAATTATAATAAAATACAATAGAGTAGAACCAAGCCACAAGTGAAACATCAGCTTTCTGCCCCGTCCCATCACTTGTGAATGAGATGTGAAAAGTTCAAGCTTACCGTAACTCCGCGCTAGTGCCCAATACACAGGATTTCGATCAGTAAACCCAAATATTTTCAAGTTCTTATGGGTTTGTCTATTTTCTTTAGCTTATAAGCAAAACAGTCTATGAAAACACTGCCATAATTCCCCCAGCACATGGCCTGCTTGGCTTAGTCTGCTTTAGTAGATTCTACTAATGTATCAGCAGGACATTTCTGACTTGGCCACCTCTTTTAAAGCTTCCCTTCCTGACTGTCCTTTCGTATGGCACCTGTCTGATGAACCACGCTATTCCAATTCCTCTTCTAAAGTACCTATTCAATAGAAAAGTTTCTGACACATTTCCCCCTACCCATACTGTCATTTTTTCTCCACTGATTTGCTGCTCTGTCTGTACTTCTGGCAGCCTTGCCACCCTTAACTAGTCTCTTGGCTGTATTTGTTAGCCTTGAGAGTTCAGGGCACAGATTACAAACTTGCTGTGCTGCCTTCATTCTTAACACCAGAATGATCCTAACAATAACCTCCGGCAGGTCTCCGTACAACTCAAAAGCCCATAAGCCAGTTATGAACTGATTTTGAGCTATTGGTTTAGTAGCTTGCTCTGGCAGTAGCAGCAATCCTTGGAGATTCATCTTGTTCTCTGTACCTTGTATCTCACCTGCACTTTCATAGCTACTGTTCTCCTCTTCCAAGTGTGTTGCTGCACACCTGATGCAGTCAGGTCCCCCTTCAAAAGCAACAGCACTGCCATGGTCGTGGCGAGTGAGCTCGTCTCATTGACTGTCTGAATTAACTGGCATAGCTCAGAATGCAAGGGGAGTAGCTCACACTTCACCATCAGTTCAAGAAGCTAACACTTGAGGAACTCCTCCAGGAACTAACTGGCTCTTTGCTACCTCCTGAACGGGAGCACGTCTACAGGTATTGATGAAAGCACGTGCTGGTAGGAGTGGTGTACATCTCTGCACCTTCCCCTTCACAGATCCTTATGCATCCCCACTATAAAAGTCTCTAAGACATTTAAAGTTGCAGCATCATTTACTGCAAATAAACTACAGCTGAATGCACCTTCTGCATTAAAGTCTGCTACTTTTGCATTGTCCCTGTGCATTACTTAGCTATTTGTACACCGACCTGTGGTCTGTTAATTTGTCTAACCCCCTTGCTGCATTAATCTCCTTGATCTGCCTTTCCATCCCCACGTCTCAGGCTCTGCCCCAGAACTGCATAAAGCGTGGCCTATCGACTTTGTAGTCTTTCTATGTAGCCTTCAAATTGAATATTTTATTTGATACAAGAGTAAGTCATTCTGCTCTTCATCCGATACCTCACTTCCTAAATTGTCATTCCAGGAACAGTCCACCTTTGGGAGGCTCTGTTCCAGCCCCCTGTGTAGTCTAGCTGCCACCCTCAAACACAGTAACCTTTAACAGCTTGACAAAGTGGCTTTTAAGTCCTGTATCCCTGAAGAAGGTCCTAGGAGTGGTCCCTGCTGATTAACAGTGATTAACAACACAGAGATTATGATGGTTTCCAAAGCTTTCCAAGACCTGGAATGAGCCCAGGATGAATGACCCCATGCATCCCTTCACTGGCCCATGCATCTGCAGAACCCCAAAGTCTTGGTGGACCTGAATGCCCACCAAGCTTCCAGCCTGCCACATGTGCCACAAGCCACCAGCTTCTGGCAGAGACTGCCCAGCGTGGGAAAGGCTGAAGCTGACCACCATTGTGCAGCAAGAAGTGCCAGCTTGGAGCTGAGTAACCACCCATGAATTGCGTGCACACTCCTGTCCCTTAAGGACAATCACAGGGAGAGAACAAGATGGTATTTCCCAGCCAGGAGGTAAAATCATGTATGTGCGATGTGTGATAATTGCAACGTGGTCCTACTGCAAACGAGAGGAAAGGAGTCAGTGGAGCTGGGTTGAAGCGATGTTTTCCACCAGCCCTCCCTTTGGGAGCGATGTACCCACCACATCTCCCCCGGCCTCCCGGTGTGCAGCAGCACAACACAGGATGGGGCAGGAGGGTTTAGGTATGAGTGTGATGAGGTATTGCTGAGCAAAGGAGGCACGTGTAAATGAAGGCAACAACGCCAATCACTGATCAGGTGCGAGTCCAACATCAAAGCCTGTCCCCACAGGGGACACAGCTTTGTGGGCTTGGTGCCGCAAGGTGACGATTCATGTGTGCTGGAAGGGGAACTGGCAGTGTTACCTGAATGAAAACACATCGCAAAGGTCAAAGCCAGCTCCCACAGAGCTGGTGACTGAGGCTGCAGCTCCCAGCTGCCTGCGTGCTCTGTGCTCTCTGCCCAGCAGATGGGATCTCCCACCATGACCAGGCTTTTGCATCACACACTGAAAACCATGAGCGTTTCCTTTCCTATTCCTGCCGTGCAGGCCAGAGTTCCACACATCAGAGTTCCACACAGCATTAGAGCAGCAGCCTCTCTCCCTTTCTAAGTAGCTCTACCAAGCGCATGAGTTTGCAACTGAAATAATCAGCTTTAACACAAAGTGTCTCAGACGGCCAGCACTTTATGTTCACAGCCTCTTTAAACTCAAAGTCGCTTCTTTTAGGAACTTTATTCATCATTCAGGGTAAAGAATTCTTAATCAAAACCAGGAATTATTATAATGATTTCCTTAAGCTATAGAAAAGCTTCATTTTCTAAAGCGAAGGTTGGATGTTTGAAGCTGATCATCTGATTACCTCTTCTTTTAAGTTGCATTCCCTCATGCATATAGTGTCTATATAAATGGTGTTCTCTCACTTGTCTTACTATTGATACGTACCAGTATGAGATTATATAAATCTCATCATTATAAAAATCTGCATGATTTTAAAGTTGCAGAACGGTTTATTGCAAGTAAATTACAGCTAAATGCAACCTCAGCATGCAAAGGAATAAAATGTGCTCTCTGCTTTTTTATACGAAGCATCTTTCTTCATTATGCGTGTGGAGGAATAGAATACTCTCAATGATGAAATAATTTCTTTACTCAAATTAATCTACATGGGTACAAATTATTACGAGATGCAATATGCTTCATTTCCACATTTCACTAACTAAGGAAGCCTTCCATGTCTCTAATGCACCTGAACTTGACCTACTGCATCTCACCTGTATTCTGAAAGCTGCAGTCCGTGCTACACAGATGATGAAAATGCCTTTGCTGATCAAAAGGTGGCTTCCCCTGCAGGAAGTTATTGCTTATCAAGAGGGAAACCTTCCTGGAAATAAACCCAAATCAAGTTTCTTGTTCTTTCTTACAGCCTCTGGAAGCAGCAGCTCAGGTACAGCTGTATTCGGTCAGATGCTGTTCTTTACATTTTTGTTGATTCCTTTTTCCCCCTCTCTGCAGTGCAACAGTTCAGGATCGCTAGCCTGAACTCCAGGAACAAGAACAGCACTGTGTTTTAGCCTGGCTGACAACCAACTGGATGCTGACGACAGTTCATGCATCTGAAGGCCTTTTGTCAGCAGATGATGCTCTTGCACAGCTCCATCTCATCTCCAGCATCCAGCTTCTGTGCTTTCAGGACAAAACTGATTTCTGACTTTCACCCTTCCCAGGATATCTTTTGCTTGATGACAGAGGTTGGTTTTACTTGCAGGTTACTTCTTATCACGATGCTGAGCCACAGATGTCTTTTACAGTCCTTTCCAACCATGGACAAGAGAAACATACTGCAGCCCTGATCCAGCTCTGGGGCAGCAGCACAGGAGGGACGTGGAGCTGTTGGAGCAAGGCCAGAGGAGGCCATGGAGGTGCTGCAAGGGCTGGAGCAGCTCTGCTCTGGAGCCAGGCTGAGAGAGCTGGGCTGGGGCAGCCTGGAGAAGAGAAGGCTCCTGAAGGGGAGACCTGAGAGCAGCTCCAGTGCCTGAAGGGGTTGCAGGAAACCTGGAGAGGGGCTTGGGACAAGGGATGTAGGGACAGGCCAAGGGGAATGGCTTTAACCTGCCAGAGGGGAGGCTGAGCTGAGCTCTTAGGCAGAAGCTCTTCCCTGTGAGGGTGCTGAGGCGCTGGCACAGGGTGCCCAGAGAAGCTGTGGCTGCCCCATCCCTGGCAGTGTTCAAGGCCAGGTTGGACACAGGGGCTTGGAGCAAGCTGCTCTAGTGGAAGGGGTCCCTGCCTGTGGCAGGGGTTGGAGCTGGAGGAGCTTTGAGGTCCCTCCCAGCCCGAGCCGCTCTGTGATTCCGAGATCAAACGCGTGGCTGCTGAGTCCGGCTCTGCAGAGAACGCGCCGGTTGCCGCGGCTCGCACGCGTCGGGGCCGGCAGCAGCCGGAGGTGCAGAGCGCCCGATGCCCAGGAGATGGCGCTGGAGCCCCGGGCCCCGACCCCGTTCTCTCTGAGAGGCGGAGCGGCACCGGGAAGGGGGCAGCGGCCGTCCCGCAGGCTCCGGTCTGCAGCCGCCTGACGGAGAGCTGTAAGGGCCGGTCCCGGGGTGAGGAACCACCAGGTCTCTGAGCAGACTGCGCCCCTGGAGTGGCTCTGTTATTCTCTGTACCCAGTCCGAGCCAAAAGGGGCTTTGCGAGGCACTGATCCGAGCGAGGTGCTGCGCCAGCACAGGTCCGGAGCAGCGGCTTCAAAAAGAGCATCTCGGTTTGGAGCAACTCACCTAATCAGATTCAGGTGAAAATGCATCCAGCATGAGGTTCATGGGTATGATTCTAGAGAAAACCCCTAAACTACAAAGGAATTCCCTAAGGAACGCCAGTAAAAGAGATGGGAAGGAACCCATGACATCTTTTGGAGAGGAGTGGGTTGAAAGAACACAAACTTCACAGGTGGATTTGGCAGTTTGTTCTGCTGGGTTTCTGTATATTGTTTCGGGATAAAGGGCTGTAGATCTACTAAAACCCAATACCCACTGATGTGACCATGTGCTAAAGCATGAAGAGCACGATAAAGTGCAAGGTTGTCGTCTGACTTTTCCAGGTTTCCTCACCGCTTGCACTGTTCTGCTTGGCTCAGGTGTTATTTGCATGGGTTTGTGCTTTTTTTTAATCCACTTGCTCGGAATTCCCCACAAATGTTTGTTCAGAAAAATGTATTTGTCATTGAGGCAGGAACAATGTCTCTGGAACTAGTGGTGTTCCTGTTAGAACAGCCTTAAAGCAAAAGACAGAGAAGGAAGAGGGGGGAGGAAATAAGGGGTAAAGGCACCTACTCAGCTCATTCTTAGGCCATGTAATATGAAACAAAGTGGACAGCAGCTATTTCAGTACCCCTTTCAAATGGGTTTGAACAGCTTTAGTCAAAGAAACCCTTTTGCTGAAGCAACATGTCAGCATTTTCCACCCTCCTAGAACTGATGGTGCTTGAAATGTGGAATCATCACAGAATCACAAGGTCCCAGACTGGTTTGGGTTGGAAAGGACCTCAAAGCTCCTCCAGTCCCAACCCCTGCCGCGGGCAGGGACCCCTTCCACTGGAGCAGCTTGCTCCAAGCCCCTGTGTCCAACCTGCCCTTGAACACTGCCAGGGATGGGGCAGCCACAGCTTCTCTGGGCACCCTGTGCCAGCGCCTCAGCACCCTCACAGGGAAGAGCTTCTGCCTAAGAGCTCAGCTCAGTCTCCCCTCTGGCAGGTTAAAGCCATTCCCCTTGGCCTGTCCCTACATCCCTTGTCCCAAGCCCCTCTCCAGGTCTCTTGTACCCCTTCAGGTATTGGAAGACTGTTACAAGGTCTGCCCCAAGCCTTCTCCTACATTATGGTACTTTAAGTACACATTTCCTTAGAGTTCAGTATCTTCATGTTCAGAAAATGTTACTGAACCTAAGTGGAGGCAAAGGACTTTGCACAGATGCAAGTTATCCAGGAAACAGTTAGATCTTGTTAGTACTACATTGTTAACCCCGTTAAGCCTAAAAGCTGACAGGTATCGGCTCTCTACTGAAGTGGTGATAGCCATACTGATAACACCCTAACTGGAAATCTGTTTGTTGAAGGTTGCAACTGTACTTAGCTCTCTTGGTCTGCTGTCTCAGGCTTTGCAGAGTGAGCCCTATTGATACTGCTTGGGTAAAGTCCGGTTTTAAACCCCTGTCTTGCTTACAGGGCAGTTTCTGTACAGTCATCTTGACATATATCCTCTTTGAGCAGGAGAAACTATAGCAAAGGGTCACACTTCAAACCTCTGGTGTGGGCAGCGGTTTTTGTCTTTCTTTTTTTAAGTTTTAGTTCTCATTTTTCTCTCAAACATTTTAGTTTCACTAAATGTGGCGACAGAATGACAGAAACAATGCCTTCCTTTTAACGCTCCATGAAACCACCAGGTGTTTATTCGGTCCTGCCAGCCTATACACATATTCCTAAGGCTGACATTACTAGATTTATTTCTGTACAGAAAGGGAGTTGTGGAAACCATGGACAGTTAAACCCAGACGTACGGAAAAACAGATTAAAGGAAAATAAAGCAGATCAAGAGTTGAGGGTACATATGATAGTTCATGCGCAAAAATATAGCCAAAAAAGGGCAAATTATCGATGCATATGAGGATTATATATAGAAGGGTTTGATAAAGATAGCGAGATAGTTGTAAGTGCAGGTAGAGGGTTTATCATCAATTTCTAAGGAAAAAAACCCTGTAAAAGACTCCATTAAATGTTTGAAACTGCTCATTTTTGCTGTCATTAAACTCATAAACTTTAACTGTGGGTGAAAGCACTTTTCCTGGGGCAAAGGAACTCACTACGAAAGAAAAAGGAAGAGGAATCTGGAAAAGTCATTTATAGGTACAGGGTGTCTATAGATGAAATGGGGAGGAATTGGTGAGAGAAAATGAACAGAACATTATAATATGCATTAGAAAGGTAAGGCAGCAGAAGTGGAAAAGACAAAGAGGTGGCAGAGAGACAGAGCATGGGTGTGACTGGCCAAAAGATGGGAAATCACCTGTGAAATGGCTTGGGAGCATGGTAGAAACCTGGGAGCTTGGGAAAAGACTTGCTTGTGGGAACACAAACACATATATCCTGATCTCATGGCGTACAGAAGTGGCACGTTGGCCTTTTAATGTAGTGTTGTTATGAAATACTCTGAACAGTGCCACTCAGCTGAACCCTAAGCAGCAATTACTGCTTGCACTAATAGCAGCACGTCATCCTGCCAACCCCATCTGAAAAAGAAGGTGTTTTGTTTCAATGCCTGACAAATGGTCAGAGTTTGGCTCTCGGCTTCACTTAGTCATTTGCTTGCCACAGGGTGAGCTTACAGCTCCTGCACAGGGTGGCTCATTCACTTCAACTGAACCGCATCATGGAAGGAAGCATTAACATCAGCTTTGACACCGAACTCTAATAGGTAAGCTGCGTGGGAATCCTAGCTCTATACTCGCTTCGTAATGCCTCAGTCAAGAGAGTTTTAATTTCTTCCTGCTCTACTGTAGAAATACTTAATCAGATCCTACCCGTATTATCTGCTTGGGAGGCAGCAATCTGATCGCCCCAGTGCAAGCTGCTTCACTCGTCTTGAAGGAGAAATAGATATTAAGAGCTCACCAGCTAGAGAAGCAAAGGTGTGCACTCAGCTAGCCAGGGATGTCTTTGGTCATAGAATCATAGAATCATAGAACAGTTAGGATTGGAAAGGACCTTAAGATCATCAAACTCCAACCCCCTACCATGGGCAGGGACACCTCCCACTAAACCATGCCACCCAAGGCTCTGTCCAACCTGGCCTTGAACACCACCAAGCATGGGTTTGAAGCCTGAGGTTTGAGAACCAGTCACACACAGGAATATGAGCCTCCCATCATACCCTTAAATGTATTTAATCAGATTTCAAAGCAAATTTGGGGTGTAATGGTTTTATATGTGTTAATGTCTATCTTTAGACTCTGGTTAAGTACAAGATCATTTGTGTTGCAGGAACCATCTGACTCATTTAGGCTATTTACCACAGTATGAAAAAGCAGGAATAAATGCTTGGGACCCTTACATGAGAAAGGGGCTCATCTGACATCCATCTGCTTGATGTAATGAGGCGTGTTAGGGATAACTGTTACAGCGCTCCGAGTTCACCTCAGAGAGTTAGAACAATTGGCTGATGTCCCAAAGCAAAGAGTGGTGTCCTGCCTTAACTGAGACACTGCCTTTAGCCCCGTGAAGTGCCCTGGGTGAGGGAACGTGCTGAAATCACAAGCCATATTCCAGTCCCGGGGTAGGAAGCTCTGTACCGCAACCCATCCCCTGGGAAAGCCAAGTGACAAGAAGGCCTTCCTGCTCCTTCCCAAGCTCCTCTCCACCTGTACTGCAGACTGGCACATCCTCTTTCTAAAGAGCAGGATTAGGGAGAGTTCAGGTATATTTGCCTCCCTTTGGCCTCCTTCTTGCTCTACCCCTGCTACAGCTTACAGCTGAGGAATCTGTAGAAAGCAGTTTACATCCAGTGCCTTTAATTAGATTTTACCTATTAACTGTTAATAGGTAAATTAACTTGAATATGGAATTAGGATTCCTTCAGCCCTCAGAGAAGTACTGAGACCTAATGGCCTTGCACAGAAGGAAAGAATATAGACGTGAGAATAAGTTTATTGAGAACAACACACCAATATGAACCTGTCCTGGTTGCTGACTACTTGTTCTGCGCAAGAACCTAGTTCTGCCAGACACTTTTACAGTGGGTAAAGACCGAAAATAGGAATTTAAATAGAAGCAGAGGAAAACAAAATGAGGAAGACTTTAGGATGCAAATTATGAGGCCTGGCCCTGTGTTTCTCTTTCCATTTCTCTTGATCCAGAGGATTACAGACACTCTTTCCTCAATGTGCTGTCATAGGCACACGTGAACTAAGTAACAATTTAGGTGGAATGCTGTCCGAGACCTACGTGCAACCGGCTCCACTCCTCTGGGAGGTGGAGCAGGCAATCCATGACCTGCACACAAAGCTCCATTGCTCACACTCAAACCTCAGTGTCAGGACACAGTGACATGCCTCTGTTAGTAGAGCAGTATTAAAGAAGCTGCAGTCTAACGTTGTCTGTCCTTTCCTCTGTTCAGGAGGTTGGGAAAACTCTTGCACAGTGTGGAAAAACACCATTAGCGCAGTGATTTTTTGCCAAGCCTGCAATAAATGCCCTTGCTTTGGACAGCATCACAGTTACAAGGTTGCTTGGTTAAATTTGTTCGTAAGGACTTTCAAAGCCAACTTCTCTGTAATTATAGAGATATACTGAGTGCTTCCATATGGTGTAGAAGCTACCTGAGTGGTTGCTGACTGTAAACTCATCTCTCAGTGTCTTATCCAGAAGCAGAAGTTGATGATCACTCCCCAGATTGGGGTGTCACTGAGATGATCTGCAATGAAGGCACCCCTTGATAACAGTGGGAAACAGGGAGGGGCACTGAGCTAAGCCCCGCCCCTCCGACTCCTGACCCCGCCCCTCGCATCGGACCACGCCCCCTGGATCAGGTCAGGCCCCGCCCCGCTCGTCCCCGGGGCCTGCGGCGGTTCCGGCCTGCGGTGCGGGCCGTGTCTCCCGGACCGGAGCGGTTCGCCTGGGGTAAGCGTCGCTGCCGCCCGTGGTCCGGCAGCGGGGAACGAGGGCCGCGGGAGCGCCGGCCCGGCCGCGCCTCCGGTGGGAGCCAGCTCCCCGGCAGGGAGGCCGCGGCTGAGGGGAGCGGCGCGAGCGCGGCCCATGCCGGGGTGTGTGAGGGGCAGCGCGCGGCCCCGCCATTGCGGCCCTGCCTTCCCTTCCCTTCCTCCGCTGCCTTCCCTTCCTCCCCCGGCCTTCCCTCCCTCCCCCGGCCTTCCTTCCCTTCCTTCCTCCGCCTTCTGCCCCTCCCGTTTGCCTCCCGCGCCGGTGCCGCCGCTCTCCCGGTGGAGTGGGGCCCACTCCGTCAGGGCGGCTTTGACCCCCCCGGTACGGCGGCCGCTGTTCTGCCGGGGTGGGAGCGGGGTGACAGAAACGGCTCTTGCCGGAGGCGGGGAGAGGAGGAGGAGGTCAGGTGCTGGCCGGTCGGGGTGCGGGTCCCCTCTCCGGGCACGGGGTGCCTGCGGCGGCTCGGGGGATGCTCGGCGGAAGGGCCGTGCGAGGCCCCTGCCCTGCGCCCAGGCCGCCTGCACGACCCGTGGGGCCTGAGGCTGGAGGAGGATTTCCCCTCTTGTTGAGATCCCGGTTCAGTAAACACCTTCGCGGAGGTGCAGTGACCTGTTTGCCCTGCTGATAACGGTGTGAGCAAATCAAGGTGTGCGAACTCTGCTGTGGAGACAGTCTGAGGAAGCTGGGCTGTGTCAGCCTGGAGAAGGCTCCAGGGAGATCTTAAAACAGCTCCAGTGCCTAAAGGGGCTGCAGGAAACCTGGAGAGGGGCTTTGGACAAGGAGGAATGGCTTTAAACCTGCCAGAGGGGAGACTGAGATGAGCTCTTAGGCAGAAGCTCTTCCCTGTGAGGGTGCTGAGGCGCTGGCACAGGGTGCCCAGAGAAGCTGTGACTGCCCCATCCGTGGCAGTGTTGAAGGGCAGGTTGGACACAGGGGCTTGGGGCAAGCTGCTCCAGTGGAAGGTGTCCCTGCCCGTGGCAGGGGTTGGGACTGGAGGAGCTTTAACGTCCCTTCCAACCCAAAACACTCTGTGAGTCTGTGAAGCCTCTGGTTTTCATTACAGGAAAAGGTTGGGCTGAGGTTTAGTTTTAGTGTCAACTTTTAGAGAGGCATTGCCAGATTTCAGCATCTGTGTTAAAAGCAGGTCATTCATCCTTGAATTATAATGTTTTGGGGGTATCTGAAGGGCTACACAGGTACGATTGCAGAGCAGGCTGGTTGAGCTTACAGCACTTTTATCTGCAGTAGCAGTTCAGGTTACTCATTGATGAAGGGCTAACATTGAGTCAGCCCCCAATTTTGTGGTACTCAGGTGTAAGTAGATACAGTGATTGTCTTCGGCATGGAAAATACTTTGCCACAAATGCGGTGTGTGTGTATTTGTTTTAAGCATGTTAGTGAGCTCAGAGGCATAAGGCCAGCACAATATTGCTGTACGGTGTTGCCGGTACATTTTATTATGTCTGTTTGTCATCTTGGCATTTATAATGGGATCTAGGATTGTGCTGAGCATTAGTTGTTATGAGAGCTGTCATTTTGTTCTGGAAATCTGAGGGTTTTGGGAGATTGTTAGTCAGTGCAGCATTGTGAGAGGGCTCATTTCTGTTTATAAGCCAATAGGGTTGATACTATTTTTAGTAGATGTTTTTTAACAGCTTTGCAGTTTCAAGTAGGCCAGATGCAGAGTAATGGGGTTTTGTTTGTTTGTTGATAGTATTCAGGGCCAGATACTTTGCATAAGACAACAAGTGGTCTTCTTGTCATGACACAGATCCTTAACATGAAGTGTTTTTCTGTTTGGTTTTTTTGTGTGTTACAGTTTCTCAGGAAGAACGTTGTTCTTTATAGGCTTCATAGGTGGAGAACAAAATAACTGACCTTTCTAACAGTGCTGAAATTTGTGAAACACCAACCGTAGCTCAGATGGATTAGGTGTTCCTTTTGGTGTATTTGGGCTGAAATGTGGTTTTCTGGAGGTGATACATTCTAATCTTCAAGCATTCTCAAGTTTTTGGCTGTGAACTGTTTAGCACAGCTGTTATGGGCCTTCATTCACACAAAGTAATATATTTGGACTTTACAAGTTTAAACTTGCATCAGACCATCCTATTGAAACATATGTTTGAATAACTGTATTTTAAAACATGTTTTACAGCACCAAACCTAATTTCTGCTAAGCAGGATGAATGGATTTTATTCTGTGAATTAAGTCAGCACTCACAATATTAGCAGTGCTTTTGCAGAAGGGATTAGTGATGAAGTAATGGTAACTCACACTTGTACCAGCAGAAACTGGCAGTTGGTGTGGTTAGCCAGCAGCAGCCAGCACCTCAGCTGAGTCCCTTTAAAGGATCACTCGTGTGGCTTGGTAAATGGTCTCTTAATGTAACTGTATCTTCTAAAAATCTGTTCTGAATTTGAAACACTTGGGGATTGTGTTAAAAGACAACTTGTATATTACCTTTCTGCCTCACTGTGTTAAACCCAGCTAGAAGTAAGATTCAACAGAAAAGGCTGAACAAAAAAAAATGATCTTGGTAAAGAATCAAACGGGTATCTTGTAGTGCCATCACACTTTCATGTTAAGATCAGCTACTCAGTCATCAGCTGAAGGCCTGAAACAGCATCCCTTCAGACATCAGGAGTTAATTTCTATCTAGCACTTATAGAAAATCAGGATGAGTTGCATACAGGGGTATTAGAATAAATATTTTATGCTGAAGGTTCAGATATTCTTTGCTGCTGCTTGGACTGGGTAATTATTTCTTTACAATGTTCTTCAAGCATGTAATAAAGAGAAAAAATGGAGTAAACCCCTGATATTTCCTTTTGTTTTGAAGCATCCTCAAAAGCTATAAAATAAGAGTTAAAAGTGAAAAATCTAACAAAAGTTTACCCTGCATTCGAAAATGGATGTCAGCTTCTTTAAAATACTGTATTTCTTAAGATCTCTGCCAAATTTCCAGGGCTTGAGTTTGCCTGGAGAAATCTTTGGCATCATTTTGTTGAATGGTTTTTGAGGGGGTGCTGGAATCCTGATTGTTTCCCAGTGAGGGAATAAGTACATACTATACATACAGATAAGATACAGAAAATGACTGAAATGACATATTTCAGGAAGAGTCCCACAGTTCTGTGCTAGCAAAAGAAGAACTTTTCTTGTTCCAGTAGTACCTGGCTAGCAGCCCTGGGGCATGTTGTTGAATTGGAGAAGACAAACACACGTGTATGAGTATCCAATGTAACAAACTTGTTGTCATGCTTGATGTGCAAGGCTATCACTGACATGTTTGGGCTCTTTAAGTAATTGTATTCCTTATTTAGAGAAATGCTAACCTGATACCTGAAAGGTTTATTTGGCCTGCAGTTGTTTAAACCGAGAAACTGAATGGGTTATAAGCCCCTGTTGCTTATTCAGTTCTTAGTGGAGTCAGATTTGCAGTGAAATCTTTATTTCTGTGAGCTGCTGTTGGCTGGGCTACAAAGCTGGCTTCAGGGACAAGGGAATAGATGTGGAAAAGAGCTAAGACCAGATTTGACAAAGTTTTTTAAATTATCTCTATCTTTGTACCACTTCCCCTTTATGCCCACTTCTCCCTCCCTCTTTTGCAAGAAATCAGTGGCTTCTTAGCTTTCCTTCTTTCTATTTTTTTGTTGCATGCAGCTATTGCGTATTACTGGCATGCATACGTGAACATGACATGTATAAAAATACAGTATGCATACATTGTTGATTGAACTGTAGAGAGCTGATTGCATTTAGTTTCGGGTTTTTGGCAAGACTAGTCTAGGACTAGTCTAAACCAAGAGAGAGGAGATGTTCCCCTAAAAGTAAAACAATAACTTAATTTTGGTAGTTGATTACATAAGTGAATACTGTGAGATAACTGAGATAGTTGGGTGTTCTGAGGATTTAACAGTGATAAAACCCACACATTTCAGTTTTGTTGCTTGCAATAGTTAAATGTCTTTAAGTGCTGCAGCTGAGATCTGAGGCACACCTTTGGAATGTGTTATGATGCATCCGTTTTGTATGTTAGTTCTTTGTATTTTTCTTAGGATACAGTTGCATATTTAAAATCACACACTAGTGATTAAATAAACTCTCAGTTCCACATATTTGAAGTTCTGACAAGTGTGTTTTGGCGTGTCACAAATTCAGCATGGAGTATATTTTCAAACTCACTTTGGTTTAGCTCTGAAGAACTGCTCTTTGATACGTTCTTTCCCTGCTGTTAAGAAGGAACTCAGAGGGGAAGGTGACAATGGAGATAAAATCAATGAAGTTCAGACACCGAATTTAGAAGCTGTTTGCTCTGTAGAACAAGAAGTGAAGTGATCGTGAAAGGAAGGCAGCATTCTGCAGGACACTGCTCAGCAGCAGGGCTTCTTCAGTGCAGGGAAAAATGAGTCCAAGGTCAGAGCGTTTTGATGTGAGGTTTTGAATCTGTGATTCTCGCTCTTGGGATAGGGGAAGGTGACGTTGCTGTTTTCTCAGGCGTCCTACTGACCCTGACCCAAAATATTGACTTTTTTACTTTCTCCTTTTACCCTGCATACTGCGTCCAGCACTTTTCAGCTCCTTCTTCTAAGGTTCTGAGCACAGTATTGTTCAGTATGAATGTGGGATGTGGCAGCTGCCCTCTTACTTTTGTTAGATCGCCGTGAAAGCATAGGAAATTGGAGAAGCAAATTTTCCCAAGGAAACTTAACCCTCAAACTAGTGGTTGTTGGGGGGGTGTATGTGTGTTTGTTTATTTGCTTTTGTTGTCGCTGCTATTGGTTTTGGTTTTTCTTTTCCAGGAGGAAGTTACCTAAATATTTTTCAAGTACAGGCTTACTCAAAGAATAAATAGCCTGACTTCAGAAATCAGTTGTGTAATCACTTTGTAGAAAATAAACTTTAAACACCATGTGAAAGAAATTATAGAAAGTAGGCAAAACAGCATAACCTTAATTTGCTAGCAAAAGTGTGTTACCACTCACTTTCTCATCATGGCAAGTTCATTGCTCTTCTTGCTTTGTTTTCGTCTGACGTCTAGCCATCTGCTTGGTGGTGTATCTTTCAAAACCTTGGTGATAATGTATTTCAGGGTTCATTTGTACTCATTAGTATAGAACCAGTTGTGCATTATAAATATAAGAGTAATTTGTATGCTGTATAAGATGTACTTAAGTCTATCCTGTGTATTCATCTTTTGTGTTGGATGAGAAATGTTCTTTTGGCCTAAGGGATAGAGAAGAGCTGCTATTTCAGGGACAAACCGGAGCTACTCTAGTTCTAAGTACTCAAGATAAAGCCACTGTGTTGGCATACTTTAATTTTGTCTTGTCTCACTTCTTTGCTCTTTATTGCTGTTTTTCCCCCACTCTCACCTGCACGAATCCCGAGACCTCTCACCCCAAGTATGGTAAATAGGAGGGTGAAAATGAGAAGTAATGAAGATGCTCAACTGTAAATCTGCTTGAAAAGATCTTGAAACATGAGTGCAGTACAAAAATTTGTCTATATTTTTATTCTGGTTAATGATGAAACTGGCTATCTCAATCTCATATTCCCACTTCTTAATTTCTCTGCTGATGTGTGCTCTGCCACACCTCTTCAAAAGAGATTAGGCCCAGCAAAAGGTCTGTCACATTTCTTGGTCTCGTGGCTTACAACAGAACCAGAAGACATATGCCTTGTGTTGTCTTTGGAAAGCCATGAGCAGGAGTATCCTGGGGTGATTGCCAGGCAGGAGCAGGATGGCAATAGCCTGCCTGTGCTTGTGTTTGGTTTGGCCCATAGCCATGTCCCAAAACGAGGTGGTGATTAATAGTGGCTCTGATCGGTTGTTCCCTGCAGGCAGAGACCCATCTGCATGGTAGTTTCCCTTGGTGCGGGTCTGTTACCGTTCTCATCACCTAGCCCAAGAAGAGCAGTCCTTGAGCTACTTGAAGGCTGTTAATGTATTACTTGATCTAGACCCTGGCCACGCCTGGCTGGCCTGCCTCTTCCTCAACTGCATTGTGGGTGCATTGGCAACTCCTTGCTTACCCTTTCCTTTTCATGTGTCCCTGTATCCTCATGCTTGCTTAGTGGTGTGTTACACATCCCCTGCCTGCTTTTCCTGTTGTGCTTTGATTGTGTTCTTGCGGGCTTTTAACTGGAACATTGTTGGAGTAGAAGAGTGGGCAAGGTTCCTCCTTCTGTCACTGAAAGGCAGCCCACACAGGAAGAGACAAAGAGTTTTGTTCTTGAGTTTCAGAAAGTATTCCCCCAGTGTTACAGAAGCTTGTCTCATGGGGTTGGTATTGCAGGAGGCATAGATTAATCTTCTGAGGGTTTTGCAGAAAATGAAGTTTTCTGTGACCTCCTTAGTTGACACTTTCTAGAAGCTTTAATTGGAAAAAGTTTCTCATGGAGCAATGGAGTGAACTGTACATCAGATTGCTCCACTTTTATAAGAAATTTAACCTGATTTTTATTCAAGTCTTGCAGTCAGAAGAGATTTATGGTGGCTGCATTACCTTAGACACTGAGCAGCATACAGGTTATTTTGGAGACCCCTTGTCTGCCCATGCCATTTGTCACAGCATCTGGATTTCTTTATAGCAGAACAAATAGCAATGTATTTGCTTTGTAGAATGTTTACTACAGTATACAGGGTTTTTAAAGTACTTTTAATCTTGTGGTTGTGTGAGCTCTGCAAGTGCTGGTAGTTAATGGTGCCATTTTTCAGGTAGTATGTGGAAATTCCTTTAAGTTGGCCTCTGAGTGTGTTTAAATCAGAATTGGAAACCTAAAGGATGCACAGCATTATGCTTGTCATTCATTCCCGTTTAATGGTTTCACTCTAGCAGTGCGGAGGATGGAGCCTTCTAAATCTAGACAGCGCTCCCTTATTCCCACCAGTCTAGTTGAACATTAATTTCCTTGTTTCACAAGCCCCCCGAGAGATGAAGAGAGCCTGGCTAGATCTCATTTCAGAAACAAGTTTTTGAGCCTACTTGCCAAATTCTATTAGTTGTCAGCTGAGCAGAAAGAGAACTGACATGAGTAGGTGAAAATACCTATGGGAATTCTGGGGCTTTGGTGACTAACGTTATGTTTTTGTTGTTTTTTTTGTTTAGAGATTCTTCCTATATGGATCAGCCTTCTAGTGATGGTGAAACTGGAAGAAGATCACTGTAAGCAAACCCAGGATGAATCGAGTGCCAGGTGATACAGACAATGCTCACAGTAGCAGCGTGGAATCCTGTCCTTCCTTGCGGGATGTCCACTCCATCAACCCAGCGCAGCTGATGGCAAGGATTGAGTCATATGAAGGCAGAGAGAAGAAGGGCATATCAGATGTCAGAAGGACTTTCTGTTTGTTTGTTACATTTGATCTCTTATTCATAACCTTGCTGTGGATAATAGAATTAAATGTGAGTTGTCTTTTCAGTACACTTAGACTGTATTAATTTATTTGTTCACTTCATGAGTGGTTAATAAGTTGCTCTTTTCTATCCCAAATTATATGCTATCTTTACCTATTTAAATTAAAGCAGCTTTCATGAACATAGTATCTACTCAGCTGTATCTACTTTATTCATTAGGGTACCTGGCTTATTATCATCATTAAACCTTTTGGTGTTCTGTAGTCTGTGAATCAGAAACCAGTGGAAATCCAGTGAACTTTTCAGGCAGCAAATAAACAAAAATGTTACTGTATGTCTTTGAATTTGGCAAGTATGAGCTTTAACAGGATTTAAGAGTTTGCCTTCTGAGTAACTTCTAGTCAGTAGCATTTCACTGAGGTGTCAGTCCCTGGAAAGACTTCCAATGACCAAACCCTTGTTGTTTGTTGTGGTGTATCTTCTTTGAGACAAACTTAGTATGCTATACATTGTGTATGGCAGGGTGCATTTAAACAACACAGAGTCCCGTAGTTACTGTATTTTAACTCCAGCATTTGTAATTTGGAAAATGAGACAGGTCTCCTGAAATTGCCAGAAAGCAATAGGACAGCTGAGTTATTATTTCAAAAGTAGCATCCTAGTTCTTGAGCTGTGTTTTTTAAGCTATGATCTAAAATATGTATTAAATAAAGGACGCAGGAAAAATGGGAGGAATCCCTTTTTTAGACAAGAAGGATCTTGTGTAAACATTTTTGTGTCAGGATTCCATTACAGGATAAATAACCTCGGTTATTGAGCTGGCATTCTGAAGTTTCAGGTGCTGACTGTTCAAGTAGTTCATTGTTACTGTGAAAAATAACACTTTAATTTGAGAAAGACTGCTCAGCTGAATGCTGCAATCCTGGGACTAGATTTCTGTTGTCTCTCTAGGTGGCAAGACTGTTGTATCCAGTGGGTAAAGGTAGCTTCTTTCAGAAAAACAGCATAGGGTTCCAGTGCATTTCTCCTTTTAGGCCAGTTTTTCAGCAGCTTGTTCCAACTAAGAGGAGCAGAGTCTGGGTTTGTATCACTTGTTGAAGACTTGCAGTACAGATTTTCATATTGGGGCCCACAGAATATTTAATATTCCATATAGAAAATGCTACACACTCATAATGTTTCAGTTTGAATGCTGCAGCATTAAGGGACCTCAAGATCCTAGCAGTTTCCTTTGTGAAAAAGCTTTGTTTTAAGGAGAACATACTATGAACCAGAGTCCTATACAGCCCAGTGTGAGCAAAACTGAAAACAGTTTTTTATCTTTGGAAGTCATAACTTGATATCTGGGATCTCACACATGATTAGGTTCTTCTGTTGTTTTGAATTGTGTTCTTTGGGCAGTCAGATAGCACTGTCTGCCACTGGTGCCTAAGTAGTGGGACTTCACAGTTGCTGCCAGAGGTGCTGTAAGTATTGTTTTCCCTTTGTCACCATTATCCAGTGTGCCTAGATGAAATTTATGTTTAAACACTTCAGGGAGTAGCTCCATGTCAGATTGAGCAAACCTCCACTGTTCATCCTTGTATTAACATGGTGCTCATGCAGCCCTGTGTTAAACAGCTTGAAGGGGGGGAAGCTGAGCTTCCTTATCTGTGCTGAAGAGAGATGATCACACCTGATGCAGTAGAGAAACCAAGGGGAAGTTCTATTTAGAAAGTTGCCAGGTAGCCATTGAGGAAAGGGAGAGGAGAAATTTGGAGTTGGAGTGAATAGTCTCAGGAAAACTGTGAGGGTGTTGAGGCGCTGGCACAGGGTGCCCAGAGAAGCTGTGGCTGCCCCATCCCTGGCAGTGTTCAAGGCCAGGTTGGACACAGGGGCTTGGAGCAAGCTGCTCTAGTGGAAGGGGTCCCTGCCCGTGGCAGGGGTTGGAGCTGGAGGAGCTTCAAGGTCCATTCCAGCCTGCACCATTCTATGGCTCTATGAAAACTGCCCAGCAGTATAGTTGGGCTGAGTGTGGAAGTGTATAGACTGCATTGCTTTGAGATGATGAGCATATGCTGTTGGTGTTCCTTGGCATCCTTTCTTTAAAAGGATGACAAAGTAGTCAAGCTCAGTATTAAAGTCTAATGTTGGCTGTGTTTTCCAGTGCTTTACATTTTTCCTGAAGTGCCTGATTGTTGAACTTAACAGCAATAGGATATGGACACTAAGGGGTTTTGTTTCCAGCTGAGATACATACCCCTCTCACTCTCTGACGCAATACATTGTGAATGACTTTTTTACTAACCCAGTTTGAACAGGGAAGTGCCGAATCCTCCCACTGGAAGGAAACACAGTAGCTAAGGAGGATGCAATTTTGAATCCCCTCAAGCGAATGAAAGATTTAACTTGGGTGTTAGTTGTGGGGAAATGGTCTAGTTGCAGCTTCTGTTTTACAGGTTTGGGGTGTTTTTCTCAGCTCTCTCAAGTAGTGTGTGTGCTGCTAAAGACAAGATCTGGAGTGTGAATTCTGTAACTGTTTTGTTTCCTGTTTGCTAACATGTGACTAAGACCAGCTAATTTCTGAGAGCTTTTTGATCAGCTATTTTGGTTCTCCTTAGGAGACATAAAATGCCTTATGGATGTGTGTAACAGACCTTACCTTTAATCATATCTTCTTCCATCAACAACTGGTTTGCTTTTATGTTGGGACAGTCTGAAATGCAGCTTGCATAGGCCAGATGATAATCCTAAATGTTTTCATTTTGAAAGGTGTATATAATCATGAAAACCAAATAAGGACACTAATTTCGAAATTGATATTCATAGGCCATATGTCCTTTGTACTTAGTGATCTTTTTGTGCATCAGTGGGGAGCTATTAATTTCACCCTTCACAGTGATACGTGTTTTGGGTTCAGTAACTTCTGTTCTAAAGTGGTGTGTGTTGTTTCTTTGTAGGTAAAAGGAGGCATTGAGACCACCTTAGAGAAAGAAGTCCTACAATATGACTACTCTTCTTCATATTTTGATATATTTGTAAGTGTTCTTAAAGAAAAAGGAGAAAAAGCAGCAGAAGTGTAGTTTTCCCAAGTTCCTACTTCCACACTTTCCCTAGTTTGAGTCCTGTGAAAGGGATATTTTCTTGATGCTTTAAACTGAAAGAGTTTGTGCCAAATTTCACTTCACTAGAGCTAATTTATTCAGAAGACCAATAGCCCTCCAGCTGTAAAATCAGGTTGTTTAAACCAGCGTTTTTATCCTTCCACAGAAATCAGTGGGTTGCAGTGAGGAGACGCTTGTTCCCAGGTTGGCCTGGTCAGATGGTTTTTCAGATTTCTATGTTTTAACTCCAACAGGGTTTTTTAACATTGTACTAAAAAGAGATGACACTAAGTTTGATTCTCCTTGTAAGCACCTAAGGCACATGAGAGGAATACTGCTACATCAGGAAATTCCTCTTTCAGCCACGCTGTAGCTCTGTAGTTGCGATGCATTTTGCACTGCATGGACCAAGTTACTGATCTCAAAGTAAAAGCTGTTTCTTTATGGTTCTTCCAATGTTCCCGTTCCCAAAGGCCCCATGTTCCTCCAAGATCATTAATACTACCAGATCTTGTTTGCCTGGCAGAGATGAGTTGGTTTGGTGTGTACTATACTATATCCAGAATCTCTCTTTGAAATGGAGGTACCATGGAATGGAATGAGGTACCAGATACAAAAATGTCATAAGCTAGCAAACTATGCTACTGCCCCCTTTCTTGTTACTTTCCTGTCAGGCTCTTTATGATACAGTTTACTGCAGAAAGCAAAATGTTGATGCTCTGGAAATGATTTTGCCCTTCAGTTTAACCAAGGGTTAAAAACATGTAATGCAAGATAATAGACTTTTATTCCCTGGGAAAGGATGAGGTCACTGAATTCTGCAAAATGGTTTATGAGCTTATACAGGATTTCTTCTGTTTCTGCCACACAACACTGAAACATATGTATTTGCTTAAGATTAAATGGGTTCATCACACCTCTGTCCGTGCCTGTCCTTGATGCCCCTTAATTTTTAAGCCTTTGTTTCACGTTTTTCTAGATTCTGAATGCATCTTTTAAAGCAAGTTGGAAGAAATCCAATAGCGAAGAATAAACAGGGAAATTGAGGGTTAGCACCCCTGATTCAGAAATCTTGTCTGCTATCGATTGAATTTTCTGGCCCAGAGATGCCATACCTTCCCTTTGTTTACTGCAGAGTATTTGGAACAGCTTGCTGTTGCAGGCTCCTCCATAAAGAAGAATTGATTGTTGCAAACCTAATATTGCAATAAATACTTAAACTTTAGTAAGTAGAAAATGGTTTAAAACAATTCTTCCCCTTTTCTGATGGCATTTGTGAAGTACTTACAGTTTTTAATGCTACTCTTGACCGGTACCACACCACTAAGATCAGTGAGATGCAAAGTGATGCTCAAAGTATTTGCTGGATTAACTGCATCTAGATTTAACTGCTTAGGTTGCAGCCAGGTAAAATGATCATGAACATACTTTGTGTAGCTCTCTTGTGTTTCTAACTTACTTGTGTAATTGCACATGCTTGTATATTAGAGCCTATGTAGGCGTATGAGTGGTGCCATTTGCTTTACAAATGGGAAATAATGTTCTGTTTGTTTTATAAGCACATGTTCAAATTTGTTTCTCAGTAACAGAGCTTGGATTGTCCTGTTTTAAGTTTTGTAAGAAATGAGTATTTTCAGTGAGCTGAGATTCTTGTGGTTCTGCTGTGTTCTGCATTAACCAACAACTATTTTTTTCCTTTCTCTATAGCTACTGGCAGTCTTTCGATTTAAGGTGTTAATACTTGCATATGCAATGTGCAGACTGCGCCATTGGTGGGCAATAGCTGTGAGTAGTAGCCAAGCATAATGGAGTTTTAACTAGAATGGATCAAACAGACAGAACTTTAGATGCCTCTTAACACTTGTATGTTAAGAATCATCTTGATTCATCTTGATATATGAAATCATCTTGATATAATTAATCACCTTAAAGTCTGCTGTACAGATTCAAAACTTCAGGAAGATTTCCAGCCTAAAGACAAGAATTTACCAGCACAGTGAGTGTGCAGCTCTGCTGTGTAGATGAGAGAGAATGCAAAACTTGATGATAATCTGTACCAGTCAGTGTGATAGTCCATACACCAGTCAGTGCTATAGATTATAAAAAATAGGCATGTTGCTGGCTTGGTGCAAAATCTTGGTAAATCTTATTTTCCCTTACACTGTGGTAAGTGCATGTAGAACATGTTCATGTATAACTTTCTTCAAGTGATTAACATGCAGCTTATTCAGTAGTCTGAGATTACATGCCATAATCTTTTAAGGTTATTAGCATGGCACACGCACACATGATAGCAACTGCTGCACTGTGTTTATTTTTAAGTGCATGCCTCTCAAAATCTCTAACTGTTGGTTGTGCAGCTGAAGAATCCTTCCAGTGGTATCCTCAGCTTGACACAGTTGTTTGTGAGGTGGTGGGAGTGAAGCCGTCATGGTAGTAAGCGGTCAGATATATAAAGCTTCACTGAAGGTGTTGCAGAAGCTGTTAATCTTGAATTCCTACCTGTGCTTTACCAAAAGGTTCTGCTGTTACTTAAAGAATTGCTGGACCCAAATGCACTAGCAGAGTTATAAGCCTTGCCTAAGTGAGTAGTACTTGTCCACTACTGCTTTGTTTTATGCAGGCTGCCATTTTTTTATGGCAGGGACTCTAAAGTCTTCAAGGGAATTAATTTTTCACAGTATCAGTACATGAATTAAAATACAAATTCAGATTTACTCCTGTAAAGATCTTTTACCTGAAATAGATACTTTGATTTACATGGTAGCGTAAGAAGCATTTGGAGCAATTGCTGTTTGCTTTCTCCCAAATACATAGATAGTTTCTACAGGGGCTTTGTGAATAAAATACTGGATCTTCATTATACGGGAAGATCACAATTTACATAGCTCAGCATCTGTGTAGCATCTAAACTGCCTCATTGCTGCGTGGCAATTAACATTTGGAGATGTCAGTATTAAAAGTTACCTTTAGGAAGGAGGTTATTTTAATAGCACTTTATTTGTATCTTACATGTTATGTTTTATTAGCCTGTGATCTTGCTGTTGTTGGTAAATATTTAAAGTTGCAACTGATAGATAATGGCAGAAATGAGAAAGTAAATCCGTTTATTAGCCTTAACTGTTCTTACCCTGTCTCTTTCAGTTTACAACAGCAGTGACCAGTGCCTTTTTATTAGCAAAAGTAATTATTTCACAGGTATATATTCTACTCAACTGTTTGGTTTACTTTGTTGTTTTCTTGAAAGTAAAATTCTTCAGGGTAACTCTGTAATGTTGTGTGGTTTTCTTCCCTTCAAGCTGTTCTCACAGGGTGCTTTTGGCTACGTGCTGCCCATCATATCCTTCATACTTGCCTGGATTGAAACTTGGTTCTTGGACTTCAAAGTGTTACCGCAGGAAGCTGAAGAAGAAAACAGTAAGCTTTTGCTATTTCCCCTCATTTTGGCAACGTTTGATCCCATGTTATCTGGCAGAAGAATGCTTCTTTCAGATTCTCATAGGAAGACAGGCTGGGAGAGCTGGGCTGGGTCAGCCTGGAGAAGAGAAGGCTCCTGAAGGGGAGACCTGAGAGCAGCTCCGGGGCCTAAAGGAGCTGCAGGAAACCTGGAGAGGGGCTTAGGACAAGGGCCTGTAGGACAGAACAAGGGGAATGGCTTTAACCTGACAGAGGGGAGACTGAGATGAAACCTTAGGCAGAAGCTCTTCCCTGTGAGGAGATTGGAACTGGATGAGCTTAAATGTCCCTTCCAACACAAACCAGTCTGGGATTCTCAAAACTTAAAGAGCTGTGGGAAGAATTAAATCACATGGCACAATTTTTCTGTGAAGGAGCACATGCCCTCAGAGAAGTGGGGGTTTCATTAGTTTAAGGAGGCAAAGTTAGAAGTTGCAAGGATTAGATCAGCAGTTTGTCAGGCACTTAAGAGCATACATCATTTTTATGCTGAGGACCTGAAAATTCAATGGACTTGGGCTTGTAAAATTCTATTTTCTGAGCAATGCATAGAATAATCTCTGGTTCCTGTTTCAGGAAGAGCAGACAGAGTGACTAATTCAGTGTCACTGAGACGGAAAAGGGAAGGCAAAGAAGTACTGTAGAAGGACTGCTTCATGCACAGGCAGAGTGAGACCAGAGCAATGGTGAATTGCAGCCTTGTGAACGTGAGGCAGCAGGGCACCTGACACTCCGTGTGTTCAGCTGAATGGAGGAAACCCATTGGTGTAGTTGAAAGAGAGTTTTGCTTGAGTGGTGAAGAAAAGAAAGCCTAGATTTCTGCTACAAGTGTTTTGTTAGTTTCAGCAGCAGGAGAGTGATGTAACAGTTCATTACAGTTCACTGTATAATTACCTGCAGTAGTCTAAAACTCTGCTGCAAGGGTATGTTGGCCTGTTAGGTAAAACCAAAAACTTTACATGGGCTTGGATGTCTCCTTTGGGTTTTTTAGTGCTCTAAAGTGCAATCTTTCTACTAGATCCTTTCCCTCTTCTTTTTTACCACTCCAACAAAGAAGTTGGTTAATAGCATGCACTGGGTTCTGCCTAGAGAAAGGGAAACTGAGGGTAATTATATTCCTCTTTTGAGGGGATGAGGAAATGCAGCTGCACTACACTTCTATGTCAACAAGTAAGAAGTGTAACCAGTTCAGAGACTTTTGTATTTTTATTATCCTGAATATTCATAGACAAGATATTGGGTACATGCACATGTAAAATACTTGATCTTGTTGATAAAATTGAGGTTGTATTTCTAAATCCCTGTGGAATTCAAAGATACTTTCTTTTCCTTCATTCCTGCTGTGCTTGAAATAGATGGCATTTGTGTACTAATAGATGCTGCTATTTCCAAAAAAGATGGGGTTTCACTGGAAAATGCTGATTTGAAGCAATTAAGTCAGGCAAATGATAGGCACATTTGGATTGTGTTGGGTGGTGGTATATACAAAGTGCCTCATTTGCTTATAAATCTGAGGCTGATAATGAAAACTGATTTTAGTAGTTCTTGCTTTTTGACCAGGTATTTTTCTTTCCTGTCTCTAGTGAGGGTAGAAGCTGACTTTTTTTCCATCCCAACCAACCAAAACCCACCACCACAGCAGTTTTCTGCCTAATGCAGCAGTGCTCATAAATTGGAGATGGTTTGCCTGTAACTTAACAAATAAAGGAGAAAAAAAGGGGCAAACCTGACTTCTTCCACTGAAGCTGATTTCCAGCTCTAAAAGTTGCCTTCTGTGAGCAGGATTTAAAGCTGAAGTCCAACCCCTGTGTGTCTTCTGGTATCTTGTGACTTATTGTTAAGTGTAGAGACTGATCTTCCTCTTTTGGACAAGTCAAACAGAGGCTTTAACTAGTTAATAGGATAAATTGGGATGTAGAAATAAAGTCTGAGTTGGAAAGGGATTTATTTATTGTTAATAAATGGCCACCTCAGGTAGCTCTCCTGATTCAGTAAAACATCAGGGGTTTCTTTTTTATCCCCCCATCAGTCTTCGTGTGGCAGAGAGTAAGCGATGGAAGTTAAATCCCCTTATGTTGACCTAAAACGCCGTCTTTGCCCAGTTATAACCAGACCTGTTG
This sequence comes from Pezoporus flaviventris, assembly GCF_033815535.1. NCBI lineage: Eukaryota > Metazoa > Chordata > Aves > Psittaciformes > Psittacidae > Pezoporus > Pezoporus flaviventris. The sequence continues at coordinate 568,334 of NW_026892585.1, forward strand.
ATGGCAGTGAGGATGAATTAGCTTCTCTCCCAACCCCTTTTGGGTTTATTCTGTATTAAACACACCAGAATAGCCCCATGTCATTTCCAGATCATTTTCCTGATTTCAGAGGAAACTGAGCCAAAAGGAGTGGAAGGTTGGAATAACTCAGTATGTTGACACAGACAGGTGGAAGCAAGCCATTGATGAGGAGTCTTTCCATGGCAAAGGGAGACAATGACTTGGTGATGTGTAGCAGCTCCCTGATCATTAAAAATAGACTTGACCTTTAAGATGCTCTGTGGTAGCACTGAGGATTGATTTGTTTGGGTGTTTTTGTCCTTTCAGGGTTTTTGATAGCACAGGATGCTTCTGAACGAGCAGCTCTTCTTCACCCCGGGGTCCTCTCCGATGGGCAGTTCTATTCTCCTCCTGAATCTGTAGCAGGTATGTTCATGTACTGAATGAGTTTTCATATTGATGTTGAAGTCCTGCATCTCTGACCCCTTCAGAGGGTAAGGCAGGGGAAGGGGCCCTTCCAGTTTGAGATTGTGATCTCTTCTTACCTGCTGGCAGTAGTGTTTCAGCAGTAGTGCACTATTTAATCTAGCCTAAACTTTGAGCTTTACAGTAGCTTAGGGTAGACAGTGAACCTGAACCTGCTCCAAAGCAAACGTTTTCCTCTCATAACAAAAAGAAAAAGCCCTCTCTGTACAAAAAGGCTGGTTCTGTGGGTGTATTAAATTGAGGGCAAGTGTTAATTGCATCTCAACTCTGCATGTCATGTGCTTTGCTGTAGTTGAGGTATAAGCCAAATAAGCCTCAAAATAAATGTAAACACAGGAAGATTTAAGACTGTGTTTGCAGGAACTGCAAGGAAACGAGTGATTTATTTCTGGATTGAGTGGTTTTGAGTTACTTGAGGAGGTAGCATGAACCCCCAAATACTGTTGGCAGTCTTTTGTACCCTAAACTGCAAATTTCTTCTGTAAAGCTGTGCTGTATTATGCAATACATTGAGAATATGAATAGCTGCTAATGGCCAGAGATGCATTTGCCTATCTTGCGTTATGGATTTCTATATACTGGTGATAATTCGATGGCTGTCTCTTGATTGCTGAGCATCTTGGCATTAATGCATGGCTTAGAGCTCCATCTAGGGTTGACAAAGCGTTAGGACATGGGAAATCCTTGCTTTGACTTGCCTTTTAATAAGCATTACCAGTGAGAGTCTGCTTTTTATTCCCCCACTTCCTTCCCCCCCCCCCCCCCTTTTTTTTTCTTCTTCTTTCCAGTGCTGTGATAGCATTTTTATCTTCCTTTTCAGGATCTGATGAAGATTCTGAAGAAAAACAAGACAGTGAAAAACCAGTTGTATAGCAGACAGGAAAAAGCAGGTCAGTTCCTGTGCATACAGCCTGGATATTCCTGAAAACATCTTTCTTCTTACTTCTTCCCAAACCATTTGAACAGTGGGTACCTCTTAGCAGGTCATCACTTGAAGCCAGACTGTCCCCTAATGGCTGCCAGGCTCTTGAGAGCCTGGGGTTGAGTTCTCGTTAACCCAGGCCTACAGGGCTGAGAGTGCTGTGGGGAGCAGGGTGTAAAAGGCTGCAGGGTAGGGACAGAACCCCTCCAGCATTTCTTTGTGGCTGTGCTGAGAAGAGCAGTGGTGAACTGCATGTGTAAAAGCTTCTTTTTCTGGATGGGGGGGGAGAGTTGCTCCTCTGGAGATGGCAGTGCAAGAGTGCGAGGAAGAGATTTTCTTTTAGCTTAGGTCTAGGGCAAATGTTCTCACTTTGATGACTGAATGGACAAAACCACCTTGATCTTTCCCCTCCTCAGTCTGTATAATACTATGAACTGGTTCCACTGAAGCAGCTGCACCTGAAGGTTATTGTTAGTGCAGTTTAGTTAAATATGAAAGGTGATTTCCTGATTTTGGAAATGACTTAATTTACTTTTGGGATTCTCTTGCCCCATACTTTCACTTCACCACACGTGGTAAAGCTCAAGCTAGGGGAGATGTTACATGTTCTTGAGAAGCTGAAGCTTCCCGTCTGAAACCTTCTAATACTCCTCTGGAAGAGTAGAAAACCTTTTCCTTGTCAGTATCTGTTTCTTTGACTTGCATCTTCCTTTACCCTGACTTGTGTCATCTGTTACAGAAAGAAAACCTCTGAGGGAAGTTGTTGGGGTTGGAAACCGGCAACAACGTCTGTGACTGACTTGCCGATGGAGCTGCTGCAGGTTTTATTCCTTAGAAAGCAAAGGGAACGGTTTCCATGTACTGTAATACCTCACAAAGGTGTACCTTGGTGACATATGTATATTAGGTTGCCTCCCAGGTGATATGAAAATATTTGTCCATGATGTATTTTATTATTCAGTGATTCCTGAAGTTGATCTTCTACTGACTAGGTAATTACTGAAGCGTGTCGTTTTGTGTACCTAATCAAGAGACTGGTAATATAATGAAGTAAAACTTCTCTACGGTCGAAGTCTATTTAATGATTGTTGGGACTCATGAGAAACATTATTTTATGTTATTGCTAATTTGTCATTCGTTTTACATATGCTTTTTTTTTTAACTCCACGTTTGCTTTTTTAACAGACATGTTCACTTTCTAAAATAAAACTGTTAAAACAAGGGCGATGTGTGATGAGAGTTTGTTGCTTTATCAGCTGAACAGCACCATGCACCGCCCCCTGAGTTCTTGGAGGGTCCGGAGCATTCTGGTTTGCAGAGGTCCTGCGCACGATGTGTGCTGCTGCCGGCTGGGATGCAGTGGTACAAACGTGGTGTCAAAAGGATGCAAGGAGCTCTAAATATACTAATATTGTATAACAATGTATATTTTATGTAGTATTATATTAGTATATACTATATATTTTATATGTCATACTAATATATATTTTATATCTTTTATTTTTACATAATATATATTATATATTATATTAATACATTATATAGTCTACGTATATTATTTTATAAAACGTATATATACTAATATATATAAATATATGTTATAAAAATAAAGATATATAAAAACATATATAAATTTATAACATCAATATAAATGCATATGTACTATATAAATACATATAAGTATATTTATATTTTAATATAATTTATATAAAAATATATAAATACATATATAAATATACACACATATATGGTTTATATATTTATATATTTTTTCCTCCTGCCACCAGGCGGCGCTCTCCTCCGCGGCTGCTGGCGCTCACTCCTCGCTGCCCTTACCGCAGCCAATCGCAGTGGAGCCTCGTGCTCCCACCGCCTTCCGGCCCCGCCTCCGTATTGGTGTTTTGGCCTCGTGATGGGCACTCTCGTCAGCCAATCAGAGCGCTGCCCGGCCGGGAGGGCGGGAAGCAGAGCCTGGCGGGAGCGGGGCCCTGCGGCCTTCCCCACCCTCCGCCATCTCCGTGCCGCGGCGGTGCCGCCGGTTCAGTTACCGGCCTCCGCCCGCTCAGCCCCCGCTGCGCTGCCCCTTCAGCGCCCGCCCCGGCAGCAGCCGCACTCCCGCCTCTCCCTTCAGAGGCACGTTTGTTGGCTGGGGCTGGCCGCGCCGCCGGCCTTTCCCAGGCCCCTTTGAAGCCCAGCGGGGCTCCTGTCGCGGCGCCGATGGCGGCTGGCATCATCCGGCGGCTGGATGAGGCCGTGGTGAACCGCATCGCGGCCGGCGAGGTCATCCAGAGACCGGCGAACGCCATCAAGGAGATGGTCGAGAACTGGTACCGCGGGGGGCGCCCGGCGCCGGCCGTGCCTTGGGTGCTGAGGGGAGGTGCGGTTGGGCGCGCGGGGGAGCGGCGGGTCCGAAGTGACTCTGAATCAGTGCCCGGGGCTGCTGTGGCCTTGGGTAAGGCTGTGAATGGTGTGCTGCCAGTGCGCAGTTAATGGCTCCTCCTGAAGAGAAAGGGCGGCCTGGGGTTAAAATTGCTGCTGCTTCGGTGGCGAGCGTAGCGCCGTGGGAGGAGCTGAGGCGGGGGGGGTTCGGTCATGAAAGCTGCTCATCATTGCTGTGGATGGTGTTTGGAATCGCTGTAGGGAGAAGGGGAGGGGTAATCAGGCTGTAAGGATTTATCCGAAATAGGATGAATGCTGATATCCCTGTGAGGGTGCTGAGGCGCTGGCACACGGTGCCTAGAGAAGCTGTGGCTGCCCCATCCCTGGCAGTGTTCAAGGCCAGGTTGGACACAGGGGCTTGGAGCAAGCTGCTCTAGTGGAAGGGGTCCCTGCCCGTGGCAGGAGGCTGGAGCTGGAGGAGCTTTAAGGTCCCTTCAGCCCAAACCAGTCTGGGATTCTGAATGGCAAGCAGAAATAAACCATCACTTGTGCGAGACAAGTTTTGTATCAAAGCCGTGCAGTCCTGCACTCTCTAGAATCACTGCTTTCTAGAATGCTGTCTTGTTTCCTGCAGCTTGGATGCTAAATGCACAAGTATCAATGTGATAGTGAAAGAAGGCGGTCTGAAGCTCATCCAGGTGCAAGATAACGGCTGTGGCATCCGAGTGAGTACACAAAGTTGTGATGTTTAATACTGCCTTTTAAAACATATTTCGATTTACGAATGTTTCTGACCTTGACCTGGGGATGGAAAGTGACTGCTGCTCGTCCCTTTCCTGTAGAAAGAAGATCTGGACATTGTTTGTGAGAGGTTTACTACGAGTAAACTGCAGAAATTTGAAGACCTGGCTAGTATTTCTACCTATGGCTTTAGGGGTGAGGTAAGCTCTTCATCAAGTTTTGACACTGTTTGCTGTTGGTTGTTACCCTGTTGTAGCGGGGTTTACACATACCGTTTCTTTCCCAATGGCCTTCACTGAAGCTTCTGCTTTCTGAGGGAGTCTGCCATGTGAATACAGTTTAAAATACATTTCTATGTCTTTATGGATGACCAGGCAGAGGTGTATGTTCTTTTTGCTTTCTGGAGTAAGAGTTGGTTGGTTTTGTGTTCTGGGTTTTTAAGGAGAACAAGGCCTGTCTTCTGAAATGCTGCTTCAGAAGCCTGCAAGTAGTAGACAATGAAAGGTTTGAGTGGAAGGTGCCTCTTGCATGTCAGACATTTGTCTAAATATCATATGTAAAGCTAAATGTTTGAAATGTCCATTTGTCTTGCTTTGCTTTTGGTGTTAGTCAGAGTTAGTATCTCTGATCCCTTGGAGATACTTGTTCTCCACGTTCTCCTAGGCTGTATCTAAACTTGTCTGAAAGAACAGTCCAGGATGAGTTCTGCTTTCCCCTCCTGATGGACAATGAGATATTTAAGTATGCTGCGGGTGCTCAGATACGTAGATCCTCGTATGCTACAGAGAATGGACTGATGAGGCCTCTTCTCACACAATAGCACCATAGTCAGCTCCACAACCAGTGGACTCTGGTCCTCGGGCTGTGTGGGCATATCCATTGAGTCTTCCAGGAAAACCACTGTAACTGGGCTTTGTAATCTTGCATATGGTCAGGAGATGAATTTGGTCAGGGATAAGGAAGTAACAGCTGAAATCTTCCAGTTGTTTTTCTTAATGTGAAAGAAAGGGCACAGCTGCAATAGCTTTGCAAATTTCTTTTAGCTGTGTTACATGCTTGGCTACTTGCATTGACAGAGATAATGAAATGTGAGAAAAGCCAAAAGAAGGTCCTGGATAAAAGTCAGTGTTATATGTACTAAAAGTTGTTAAAGCCCTTTTGACCTGCACTTTCATTATAAGGGTGTTTATTAACTGCTTGCAAGCAGTATATCAAAGTTTAGTGATGTTGTTTAAAGTGTGGACACTCAGTAGTGGCCAGAGGAAGGTTTACAAAGGTGCTTTCTCTTTCTCCAGGCATTGGCTAGCATCAGTCATGTTGCCCATGTTACAGTAACAACTAAAACAGCTGATGCAAAGTGTGCATACAGGTAGGCTACCTGTTAATTACCCACCTGACTGCTGTGATCATGAACAGATGCAGTTAATTCTCTTAAGTGCTCTTAGTAAGGAGGAGTGACAGGTGGAGTTAATTGTCTTTTCAGTGACCTTAGTAAGGAGGAGGGTGGGGTGAGGGGTTGAGTGGTTCTGGGGTAGTTACAAGAAAGACCCAGAATGTGAGGAAACGTAGTTTGAGTGATTGTTTTGTTCTGTTTTACTTATTCTAGATTGTAAAGGTAAGCTTTAGCTAAACTGTGTGTAACTTGCTGAAAGACCTGTGTGTCTCTAGTGCTCAAAATCCTATCAAAAAGGAAACAGATCTTATATGTAAAGTCAAGAATTGCTTATAGCTGAAGTGTAAAGCGTAGTGGAAGGAGTTTTATTAATCCAGGTCTAGCTATTAAAGATAAAAGGCAATAATCCTGCCTTTACAGGAAAAGCCTCAGTAACCCAATTTCAGAGCCCCTTTTTCTCTGCTGTTCTTCTCACTCTTCTGCTGCCCCTCTGGGTCCCAAGGTCAATGAACAGTTTTCCTCCAGCACAAAGGTAGTGGTGGTGGGGATTGCAACCAATTGTCAGTGTCCCAAGTTCCTTGCCGGGAGGAGTCTGCTGATGATGTGATTTCTTTTGTCTTCTCCCTTTTGCTGTCCTGGGTCTGTCTGCCCTCTGTAAACCTGGGTGTCTGACAACTTCTCCTGTTCCTTTTTCTGCCTAGAGCTACTTACAGTGATGGAAAAATTAAAGCTCCTCCAAAGCCCTGTGCTGGGAACCAAGGAACTCAGATCACGGTAGGGTTTTGTGCCTGTTCTCTCTTGTCCCTTCTCTGTTCCCTGCACCACTCACTACTATGTGTTACGTGTCAGGTACATGACAGCATCACCTTGTTGAGTGTTTTCCAAGTGATGATGTGTCATTTGTTGGGGGTTTTGTTTTGTTTTCTTCACCAAAGAGAGCAAGGTAGATGTCAGAAGGTGCTGGGGTGCTTTGGTTGGTTGGTTCTGGTGGGAGTGTGCATCCAGCCAGCTTCCCACGTCAGCCTTTAGGATGATGTGTCTTGAAAAAGAAACTGAGATTTAAACTTCTGCCTTTCTCAGTATAGCAGAGAAGTAATTTGCATATTGCTTAAATAGTGCAAATGAACAGTTTAAGCTGCTGTTTTAATGATATTAACAGCCTTGATTGCAGTAACTGTTTTAATGCTTACTTGCATTTCATTAGAACACACCGTAATCTTAACCTGTTGTCAAAGAAGCTGTGGCTTGCCCCATCCCTGGCAGTGTTCAAGGCCAGGTTGGACCTTGGAGCAAGCTGCTCTAGTGGAAGGTGTCCCAGCCCGTGGCAGGGGTTGGAACTGGACGTTTTAGTTGTTGCTGGGTGATGCTTACCCTGATCAAGGGCTGTTTGGTCTCTGGTGCTTTGTCAGTGGTACTTAGTTGCCAGCTGGTTTAAACCACAACAATTCCATAGCGAGAGAAGGTTTTGAAAGTTAATTTTAATTGTGATCTTTTTCTCCGTAGGTTGAAGATCTCTTTTACAATGTAGTGACAAGGAGAAAAGCTTTAAAAAATCGAAGCGAAGAATATGCAAAAATACTGGAAGTTTGTGGCAGGTAAATCGAAACGGGAGTTTCCAATTCTTTAATCTGCCCTGGGGAATGCCAGGGACTGGCATGTGTGTGCTTGGTGTCATTTTTCAAGGGAAGTAACCTTCTCCTTCATATACTGCAGTCTTTGGCTTTAAGCTGACAAAGAGGACATTTAGGTTGGATATAAGGAAGGAGCTCTTCCCTGTGAGGGTGCTGAGGCGCTGGCACAGGGTGCCCAGAGGAGCTGTGGCTGCCCCATCCCTGGCAGTGTTCAAGGGCAGGTTGGACACAGGGGCTTGGAGCAAGCTGCTTTAGGGGAAGGTGTCCCTGCCCGTGGCAGGGGTTGGAGCTGGGTTTGGAGCTGGGTGAGCTTTTAAGTTCCCTTCCAACACAAACCATTCCATGATTCCCTGTTTTTCAGGTATGCCATCCATAACTCAGGCATCAGCTTTTCAGTTAAAAAGGTATGACAATAAGTCTTTATAATTTCACTGTGTGTATGTATATGTAATGTATGTGTCTGATAATGCCAGGAAGTGTGCACTGCATCTTCTGCAGCGGGGGTAGCGTATAGAACCTTCCCTTGTGTTGAAATGCTGAAGCATATTTGATGCAGTTTGGATAGGAAATGCATCAGTTAAAAGCAAAAAAGGCACAAATACATTTGTCAGGAGTTTGGTTGTTTTCCTGTGTGGTCAACACTTTATTTCATTGTAGCTTTATGAGCTATTTTAGCTTCTTGTGAGAGTCTGGTCACTAATTGCTGTATGAAAGAGGATGGGGTCAAGAACCTTCTGTGCTATTCTTAATTATTAGCTGAGCTGCTTATGCTCCTTGCTTTCAAACTGATTTTGACTGAATTGATGATGCTCGTTTCTGCTGACTTCAGCAAGGTGAAACCATGTCAGATGTTAGAACCTTATCAAACGCCTCAACAGTGGACAACATCAGATCCATCTTTGGGAATGCTGTTAGCAGGTATGCTGATGCCGTGTTTCCTTCTGACATTTTCTAGTAAGCCATGGAACCCTAGAATGGAATACAGATCTCCTTCCCCTTTCTCTCCTGATGAACATGGGCTGTGCTACCTTCTGCTTCCTTCAAGCTGAATTGCAGAAAAGAGGCAGTGTTGCAGTACCAGAACTCTCCCCAGTCTCGCAGAATGTGGGACATTCCTTCAGGATGTCAGAAGGAAAGAGGGAGGTTGCAGAGCTGTTCCTGTGATGCATTAAAAGAGAACTCAGATTCTCTTTACTGGATTCCTGTGGTTTGCTATGTTGACAAAAGCCACGTTAGCTGAGGCTGAGCAAACAAGGCAAAGCATTTTAAACCAAATACTTTTTCAAGAGAGGATTGTTTTTTTTTCACCACGCTAGGGAAAATTCTCTTTCTGAGACTTTCAGCTGTGAAGGATCCATTGAATGGACTTGTAGAATGGATTTGTCCCATGAATACATGGGTGTCAGTTTGATTCAGTTACTAGAGTCTCATATGAAGGGAATGTAGCTTCTAATATAGGCAAACACTGTTATGAGACAGCAAACTAGAGAGGTTGTTTAGTGGCAAGGTTTGCAGTGTTTGTGTTTCTTTCTTATGCTTTTGTTTTTTTGTCTACTGCTAATGCTTGTTGGATACAGGTTTGGTTTTCCTTTGTGCTTTTCAATGCAAATGTTTTGATCAGCAACACTTTCACTGTGTTGAGCCTGGCTTGTTGTTTTGAATTACAAAATGAACACAGATAAAAATGGCACTCAGCAGATACCAAGGTTGAATTGGAAATAAGTGTCCTGTTAACCTTCTCTCTGCCAGCTTCTGAAGCTGGCCCAATGCCTTGCTATAGAGCTGTGCCCACAACCTGCCAGAGTGCATTTCCTTGACTAATGAATCCTGAAAATCATAAAGTTATGACAGTGATTTTGGTGGCTCAGCAATGAGTGTTTGAGCTCTCAAATCATTCCTGAGGTTTCATGGTACAACTGTGAGATGAACACAGAAAAGTACATTGCTGCTCGTGAGGACTGCTTGAAATGTGCATCAGCAGAAGAAGTCATTATTTGTATGTGTCTCTGTGAATAGGGAACTGATAGAAGTGGACTGTGAGGATGAGAGCCTGGCCTTTAAAATGAAAGGCTACGTCACAAATGCAAACTACTCTGTGAAGAAATGTATATTTCTACTCTTCATAAACCGTAAGTTTGGAACAAAAAGGCAGTGTTTTGTACATTCACAGCGTGCTCAGGTAATCAGCAGAAGAGCAAAACTTCCTGAAGAGCTACAGAGTGTATGAACCTTCCTAAAAACATGGAGCAAAAAGTGTTACAGTTCACCGTAGGTCTGAAGGTGGTTCTCTGTTTGTAGCGTGCATCATGCTTTGCACTCTGTATAGTGGGAAGCAGCAAAGGCTGGGCCTAAAGACACTGAAGCTTGCGGAGTGTCAAGGTTGGGATTGTGTCCTGCCAGCTTACATGGGGGTGGTCTCTCCATTCTGTAGCCATGTTGGCATGGGGTGCAGCAGACCTTGACTGCATGCAGTAATGAAAAGGTAGTCTGGTTATTTTAGTGTTTGTAGAAAAAACTAAATATAAAGCATCCTAAGCAGATACTGCCTGTTCCTGGGTTTACATGAAGAATAAATAAGTCTTGGGGGGGGGAAACCACATGTACCGGGTGCCCTCTGAAGGTAGGAAGCGTGAAGATGTTGGTCTGGAGAAGCAGTGGGGTGCTGTGTGCTGTGTGTCAGTGAGTTTCTTTAGAGCAGTGCTTTGTTGTGTGTTTCAGATCGGTTGGTGGAGTCGGCCGCTCTGCGGAAAGCCATAGAGACTGTATATGCTGCTTACCTGCCAAAAGGCACACATCCCTTCCTGTACTTAAGGTAAAGTAACAGGAAGAAGTAGCCTTTTAATACCACCTTGTAGCATATAGCTGGGGTGATTCGGTTTAGAAGGGCATTTGTGATCCTGATAGTAGTGTTAAGCATTGCACCGAGGTAATTAATTGCCAGACAGGAGGTAATTAAATCACATTAAAGAAATCTTTAGAGAGGTCTTGTTTTCAGAGGTATTGAGTGCAGTTTCAGGTTGAGTCCCCTCATATTAAATCATGAGACACTGCAAGCAAAAGATACTTCTGAAACCTCTTTTTAGTCATAGTACAGTGGAGAGATTGGTTTGAGCTTCCTTGTGAAAGCTGGTTTGGGGAGTTTGGAGTAGAGTTCTGCAGATCAGTTATTAATACACCCAACAGTCTGACTGCAGCGTAACTTCAGGAGGTTTCAGGACCACTTTGACATCTTTGTTATGAAGTAACAGCCCCACCTTTTGTACTGAACCACTCTGTGCCCTCTCTGATTAGATTAACTTTTCCAATGTTTTCCAGCCTGGAAATAGCCCCCCAGAACGTAGATGTGAATGTGCACCCTACAAAACACGAGGTCCATTTCCTTCATGAAGACAGTATTCTAGAGCGTGTACAGCAGCACATAGAGAGCAGGTTACTGGGCTCAAATTCCTCAAGGATGTACTTCACTCAGGTGAGAGCGTGTTTGCAGTGACCATGGCTCTGCACTGTTTGAGCTGTGGTGGATAAGTTTACTCTGTTGAATTGCACAGTCTATGCAGTGATTGACAGTCATCAGCCTTGTACTGGTATCTCGAGATCTTTGCGTCTTGGGGATTAAATTGCTTTAATAAGCCAATGTTAATGTGGCAAAGGAGAGGAAAAGCATACAAAACCATTGTCGGTACCCTCCTGGCAGGTATCTGATCGGTGGTTTTGGTTTTACAAGTGTATTAGACTTGATAGGTGGTAAATTGGGTCTTTTTCTGCCCTGGTTCATGTGGAAGATGTGACTGAGGAAACTGTTCCAGGTATTTAACACCACTTTGGGTGTGTTTGACAACACTTAATCAAACCAGAGGAAAATCAGAAGATTCCCTAATCTCTCTTTATGTAGAACATAGTAAGAATTGCAGCTATTTAAAACCACAGATTTCCTTGTGATATTTTTTACATAAAAGGTTATTTTCCCTTTGAGTCAAAGGAATGCCAATGAACCATTTTCTCAGCTGCCCAGACAGCCACATTCCCATTATGTGGATTGCAGGTGCAGAGCTGGTGGCCTGTTCCAGCAGCTGACAGTGTGTCCGCGGGGTGTGAAAGCTCCTCCCCCTGAGCAGTAATGCGCTGTGAGAAGCGTGGCTGATCTTTGTGTCCTCTTTCCTTCCAAGACCCTGCTTCCCGGGGCTGACTGCTCGTCCAGCGGGGTTGTGAAAGCAGCAGCAAAGTCCTCGGCGGCCCCCAAAGGAGCCAGTGACAAAGTGTACGCGCATCAGATGGTGCGCACCGATTCCCGGGAGCAGAAGCTGGATGCTTTCCTCCAGCCAGCAAACAACCCCCTGAGCACAGCCCCCAGGGAAGCACCAGCCCAGGGCAACGCCAGGCCCATGGAGGGGGCCGTGGGGCCGCAGGATGCCGAGATGGCAGATGTCAGTGCTCCGGTGGAAGCTGCCCCCCGTGTTCAGGACCCAGCGGTGCCCGGGGGGCTGAGGGACAGCGGACGCTTGTCTCCTGAGGCAGCACCGCCTCGGTAAGTGTCACCTTTCCTGAGGGAATACCCGTTTATTACACGGCACAGCCCTGAAACTGAGGAGTTTGGGACTTTCTTGGAAGATTTTTCCTAGAATAATTCCAGGGCATTTTGTGGAGAAATTGAACTCCAGCTGTGAATGGCAAATCACATGAGTTGTGATGGAGTTTGTACCTGGGGTGTCTGCGCATGCTGAAAGGCAAGCAACTGTGCAATAATGACATTAACTTCAGCACAGGTTGACCTTTGGAGGCCCTCCCTTTTTGGGGGTATAGAAACCCCATCACTGAATTTGGCAGACATTGTCCTAGTGAAGATAAAAGTGCTGGAAGGTTTCCATAGCTCCCGCTGTTATGACAGGCCAGAGCCTTCTGAGGGAACCTGATGTCAGTGTCCCCCACTATGATCATTAAACACGAGAATGGGAAAAAATCATTAAAAAAATCCACATTTTCTTTGATGTGACTTTAGAGCCCAGCTTGTTTTGTGCTGCAACAGGTGCCTGTGATTGGTGTTAGAGTCAGGAATTCTCTTAAGAATTACCTTCTCCTATGGGATTATGCCCAGGAAGTAAAAGAAAACAGGCTTTTTTCCTGGGAAGCATTTTGTGTCAAGGTACAACATCTGAATTGAGCATCCCACATGTTGGTGTGGTAGAAGAATTAACATAGGTCCTTTTGGTTTGCTATTGCAGGAAGAGACCACGGGAAGACACGGATGTAGAAATGGAGGAAGATGACAGCAGCAAGGACATGACTGCTGCCTGCACCCCTCGAAGAAGAATCGTCAACCTGACCAGCGTGCTGACTCTCCAGGATGAAATCAGTAGCCAGGCACATGCACGTAAGCAAGGCTTCTGCTGCTCCAGATTAGTGTTGTTTCACCAACGGTGTTGGAACTGCTGAGGAAAAAGGTATTCAAGAGGTGGCCCAGTCTGCTCCACTGTGCTGCTGAGTGAGCTTGTAACTGAGATGTGTCTTAACCACCAAGGGCCAGGGTGTGAAGAGGTGGTGTCCAGCCTGGAGAAGAGAAGGCTTCTGAAGGGGTGGCCTTAAAGCAGCTCCAGTGGCTACAGGAAACCTGGAGAGGGGCTTTGGACAAGGGCCTGCAGGGACAGGCCAAGGGGAATGGCTTTGACCTGCCCGAGGGGAGACTGAGATGAGCTCTTAGGCAGAAGCTCTTCCCTGTGAGGGTGCTGAGGCGCTGGCACAGGGTGCCCAGAGAAGCTGTGGCTGCCCCATCCCTGGCAGTGCTCAAGGGCAGGTTGGACACAGGGGCTTGGAGCAACCTAATCTCCTGTGGCTGGAAATGAATTCTGAAAGTGTTCCAGTCAGACCCTGGGATTTATTCAATGTTTAATTTGCACTGTGGGTTGTTAACTGTTGTGTTACATCCTAAGTGAGAACTATGTATGTTCATGCACACAAATGAGTAACACTTCAAAACGTGGGCAATTGGTAGTACAGACCAGTAAGCAGCAGCAGGGCTGTAGCAGTGACTGAACAGTCATCCAAGACTGTAATGCCAAAACCCCACAATCCACTCAGATAAATAAACTAGGGCAGGGTTGCAAATATGAAACTATACCTTGTTGTTTCTTCCCCCCCCCCCCTCCCCTCCATTGTTTCAGGTCTTCAGGAGATGCTAAGGGACCACTCTTTTGTGGGCTGTGTCAGTCCTCAGTGGGCACTGGCCCAGTATCAGACAAAACTGTATCTTCTCAATACAACAAAGCTCAGGTAAAGCTCACGTCAGACTTGTCAGCCGAAGTAAATGCCAATGATTAATGTAATTAGAAGAAGGAAGGAAATAGTGGGGAAGACAACATCATTTACTTGTTGCCTGTCTGAAAAGTCATGAGGCAAAAGATGGAGCAGGGAATTCAGAACAGTGGGAAACAAGCCTGGTGTGCTGGGGAAAAGCGACAGGGCATCAGCAGAACTGCCATAGCAGCTGTACTGTGTGCTCCTGGACTGGGGAAGGGAAAGATGTTGTATGAGTAAAGAGGTTGAAGTACAAGGTATCAGGATTAATGGATAGCGGCTGCATGTGTGAGTGGGTACCAGTGTGGCCCATGTCAGAAACCAAGAAACAAGATTTACTTGTCAGCATCTGGATAGTGCATGTGAGTCTTTAACTAAACTGTTCAAGTCTGGGTTAGTGTTACCAGATGTACACATCTGGTGTTTCCAAGAGGAGCCTCACTTTCCCCTCTTAATATTGGGAACTGGTTGAGACGTGATCCTGTCCATGTAACTGACTTTTGTGCTTCCAATTTAGCCAGGAACTCTTCTACCAGATCCTTATTTATGACTTCGCAAACTTCGGAGTCTTAAGGCTGTCTGTAAGTACAATTTTCCATTCTATCCTGTGTAAAATGATTTTAAAAGCACTTCTTTACAAGAAGCCTCTCCTCTCGGGGAAACGCACGGTTTCAAACGCTGGGTTTTGTCCACTCCAGGACTGCTGCTGCATTTCTTCTACACTAAGAATAAAACATAGAATTACCAGTCTGCTTTGGAGCTTGGCTATGATAAGCAGAAGTGTTTGCTCTGCAGGCTGGCGATGGTAAATGAGTTAGCTGTATGTGTAAGAAGCAGCTGCTGATTTCCACTAGCGCATGTTGATCACTAACAAGTTTTGCCTCCTCCACTTTTAGGAGCCAGCTCCTATATATGAACTTTCAATGCTTGCTTTAGAGGACCCTGAAAGCGGCTGGACAGAAGAAGATGGCCCAAAAGAAGGGCTCGCTGAGTACATTGTGGAGTTCCTCAAGAAGAAGACTGAAATGTTGAAAGAGTATTTTTCTCTTGAAATTGATGAGGTAACTGCTGCTCTTACTGCTAACAGTAACTGAAAGGTGGCCTTGGCAGTGCTGGCTTTGTGGCTGGACTCCATCTTAAGGGTCTTTTCCAACCTAAATGATTCAATGCTTCTGCATTTTTGGCAGATACCTGCAGTAGTCTGCTTGCAGTATCACCAAGAACTGTCAGGATTTAAGCTGCTTTTAGAAGGCTGCTACACAAAGTAGTTCTACGTCCAGTTAGTTACCAGGTCAGAAGCTTTAGTCATTGCTTCTGTAACTAGGATGTAGATCTCCTAATGAACGAGATGTGCACCTGGTTACAGCATCCCCATTCCTCTCAAGGTGCCTTGCCTTTGTCCTAACACATCTCTTACTCTACAAAACCGAATCGCTTCATTGAGGGTCGTATAACCCAGGCACTTCACCTGGATTTTGGTGCAGTTACTGGAAGAAAGAACATCTGGGGCTTTTTACTGAAGCAGCAGTGATTTTTTTACAGGAAGGAAACCTCGTTGGGTTGCCACTTTTGATAGAGAGCTATGTTCCGCCGCTGGAAGGACTGCCCATGTTCATCCTTCGTTTGGCCACAGAGGTATGCTCTCTTTATGGTTTTATTCATTCGTAAATGACTCTTTCTTTTTAGGAAAGAATGAAGTGAATCAAATTAATTAATTAGAAGCTGCCAAGGCAAGGCTGGAGTTGGTTAAAGGCACTGGTTCACGCTCCAGCCACTGCTCCTGTGGCTACTGATGAGTTGTGCTTTGCCTCTGCATTCACTACTGATGGAATGAGCATGTACTGCAAGTTGAAAGCCTGCGTTGCTACATTTCTTTGTTCTGTACTTTTACCTTGTCAGCACAAAAGTGGCCAAGACATTATGATGACTTTAACATGTTAACAGTCTCTATCAGGTCTCTGCTGCCCAGGTTGTACTAAATGACTTCTTTTTCTTCTAACAGGTAAACTGGGATGAAGAAAAGCCATGTTTTGAAAGCCTGAGCAAAGAACTAGCACTGTTCTACTCCATTAGAAAGCAATACGTAATAGGTGAAGCCAACCCAACAAACTCTCAGGTACATGAACATGTAACTAGTCCTGTGAACAGGTAGCACTACACAGGAAACTCATCCTCTTTCAGCTCTGGACTTCTGGTACCAGCACTGCTTTTAGTGAAGTGAATCAAGCAGCAGTGTGGCAAGATGAATGTGGCTTACATTTGTGTTTATATGTATTAAAAGAACCTTTTAACTCTGGGTGTTGCAGGGTGCTTGGTATTACAACAGTTCTTGGCCTCTGAATGTTTTAATCTACTGAGCCATAATAGATCTCTATAGAAGAATAAGGATGCATAGAAATTATAAATACGGCTTGCTTCTGTCTAAGTGTCTGCTTAATCATTCAGTAAGTGACTTGAGGTTAAAATTAACTTGGCTGTATGCAATGAACTTCTCTAGTACGAGGAAGAATTTTACCATCATGGTAGTCATATGTAATAAAGGCTTTTAAGGAATGCTCTCCTCTTGTCAGTTTAATTGCTTCTCTTTTTTCCCCTGTATTTCAGGCTGAAGGTTCTGACTCTGGCTCAACAAAGTGGAAATGGACTGTGGAACATGTACTTTACAAAGCTTTTAGGACTCATCTTTTACCTCCTAAACACTTTGCAGAAGATGGCAGCATTTTGCAGCTTGCTAACCTGCCTGACCTCTATAAAGTTTTTGAGAGATGTTGAGCAAGTTGTTGTTACAGACTGGGGCATATCCAAAACCACTCATGCTGCATTCTGTTCTACTGCGTAGAGGAGAAAGCTGCAAGCTTCATGGAGGAAAGAAGAGGGGGTTTAATATCATACAGGATAGCAAATGGTCTGTTTGTTTTCCATCTGCTGATGAAAGAAGGAAAAGAATTGTTTTAGCCATGTGTAAACCCAACTGTAGCGCCTAAAATCAAATGCACTTAAACTCAGTGGCACTGTTAGGCAGTATGTTAACAGAATACAGCTCTTACTGAAGGGAAATCACTTGGTTGAGTAAAATCTTAATTGAAATGTGAGTGCTTTTTGCTTCTTGAAAACAATACAGGTTATCCACCTCCTTTTGGTTTGTTCGTGTCTGTTGTGTGACAGTACCTACCCTGTGGATATACACGTGAAGTGCTTAAGATCATCTGTTGCTGCAGGAGCTTGTCCTGTAGAAGTTCAGACCTCTTGCTGAAATAGGGCCAATCCCTCCCCTTTAACTCAAGCAGTCAGCGTGCGCACAGGACATGGGTGCATTATATAATAGAATGTGTGTCACATATTAAAATATATAAACATAAAATATATAAGAGCATACACTTACATATCAGTATATGCTTTTTATATAAGTTTATTTTATGCATTTTTTAGGATATATAAGTTTCTAAATACATATAAAGGGTGTTTAAATGCATCAATTATATATAACTAAATATCTGTGTACTAACGTATATACTATATACGAGTACAATAAATATTAAATATATAAAATATATAGTAACAGTACATATACTACTTATAGTGTGTATATGTACACTATACTTGAATGAATACACAATATATAGCATACTATTATTATATATAAAATATATATTCTATACTAATATTACATATAAAATATTATTCAATTTAGAAAAAATAAGTATATGTAAGTACATATCAATATATATAAAAGACAAAATATATATAACGTATATAGTAAAAAAATATAAAATGAATGTACTAATATATTTTCTATTTTATACAGTACTAGTATATGCTATATTTATTACATATAATATACTTTTATACATATGTTTATATTATGTATATTTCTACATATTTATATAAGTAAAATACATAATATTTATATATATATCTTTTAAAGTAGATATTTTATATATTAGAATATATGCAGTATTTGTTTATAAAGCAAATAGAAAATATAAATTATATGGTATTAGAGTGTATATATAGTATAGAAATTATATACTATGCATATTACTATATAATATATATTTCTATATGATATATATTTAGGTAATTGCATATCTTATATATTTATTTTTATATTTTATATATTAGTATATATCATGTTTTATAAAAATATTTATAAAGTGATCAATATATAATATATATGACATAACATAATATATATTATGTATAAATTACATATATTTAAATACATATATATTTAATATATATAAATTGCATATAAATTTATATGTATTTATGTATATACATTATATATGTATTTTTAATATTTACAATATATATTATGAACTTAAGTATTAAATTTGTTTTTTATAAAACATTTTCTGTTAGTATATATCATATCTTTCATAAAATGTAAATATGTTTTCTATATTTATATATATAGAATATATATTTTTACATTTTTTATAAAATATATATTTTTTCTATATAATGATATAAAATACGTTTTATAAAAAGAAATGTATATAAGTATAATATATACTATATAAATATGTCGTCTCTATTATACATAAATTATATATACACAAAAATATATATGGCTTGATATATAAATATATTGATATATATTGATATATAGTTATAGCTCATATATTTTAAAAAACTTGTATATATTAGAATATGTATAATTACATAATGTTGTAGAAAAACCTATATAAATATCATCTATAGTATATAATAGATATGTATAATATGTATATATACACACACGTGTATATATGTATGTGTATGTATATAATATATAGAATGTTTTATAGCACATGTCCTGTGTAAACATACCCTGCCTAGGCGGGAGGAGGAGAGCGCCCCCTAGGTGGGAGGAGGAGAGCGCCCCCTATGTGGCAGGAGGAAAGCGCCCCCTAGGTGGGAGGAGGAAAGCGCCCCCTAGGCGGCAGGAGGAGAGCGCCCCCTAGGTGGGAGAAAGAGAGCGCCCCCTATGTGACAGGAGGAAAGGGCTGCCGAGTAGCAGGAAGAGTGCGCCCCCTAGATGGCAGGAGGAGAGCGCCCCCTATGTGGCAGGAGGAAAGCGCCCCCTAGGTGGGAGGAGGAGAGCGCCCCCTAGGCGGCATTAGGAGAGCGCCCCCTAGGTGGGAGGAGGAGAGCGCCCCCTAGGCGGCATTAGGAGAGCGCCCCCTAGGTGGGAGGAGGAGAGCGCCCCCTAGGCGGCATTAGGAGAGCGCCTCCTAGGTGGGAGGAGGAGAGCGCCCCCTATGTGGCAAGAGCAAAGCGCCCCCTAGGTGGGAGGAGGAGAGCGCCCCCTATGTGGCAAGAGCAAAGCGCCCCCTAGGTGGGAGGAGGAAAGCGCTCCCTATGTGGCAGGAGGAAAACGCCCCCTAGGTGGGAGGAGGAGAGCGCCCCCCTAGGCCGCAAGAGGAAAGCACCCTCTAGGTGGCAGGAGGAAAGCGCCCCCTAGGTTTGAGGAGGAGAGCGCCCCCTAGGTGGGAGGAGGAGAGCGCCCCCTAGGTGGGAGGAGGAAAGCGCCCCCTAGGTGGCAGGAGGAAAGCGCCCCCTAGGCGGGAGGAGGAAAGCGCCCCCTAGGCGGGAGGAGGAGAGCGCCCCCTAGGCGGCAGGAGGAGAGCGCCCCCTAGGTGGCAGGCGGAGAGCGCCCCCTAGGTGGCAGGAGGAAAGCACCCCCTAGCTGGGAGGAGGAAAGCGCCCTCTAGGCGGCAGGAGGAAAGCGCCCCCTAGGCGGGAGGAGGAGAGCGCCCCCTAGCCGGTAGGAGGAGAGCGCCCCCTAGGTGGCAGGAGGAGAGCGCCCCCTAGGCGGCAGGAGGAAAGCGCCCCCTAGGTTTGAGGAGAAAAGCGCCCCCTAGGTTTGAGGAGGAGAGCGCCCCCTAGGCGGGAGGAGGAAAGCGCCCCCTAGGCGGGAGGAGGAGAGCGCCCCCTAGGCGGGAGGAGGAGAGCGCCCCCTAGGCGGGAGGAGGAGAGCGCCCCCTAGGCGGGAGGAGGAAAGCGCCCCCTAGGCGGGAGGAGGAGAGCGCCCCCTAGGCGGCAGGAGGAAAGCGCCCCCTAGGTGGCAGGAGGAAAGCGCCCCCTAGGTGGGAGGAGGAAAGCGCCCCCTAGGTTTTAGGAGGAGAGCGCCCCCTAGGTGGGAGGAGGAAAGCGCCCCCTAGGCGGCAGGAGGAAAGCGCCCCCTAGGCGGCAGGAGGAGAGCGCCCCCTAGGCGGGAGGAGGAAAGCGCCCCCTAGGCGGGAGGAGGAGAGCGCCCCCTAGGCGGGAGGAGGAAAGCGCCCCCTAGGCGGGAGGAGGAGAGCGCCCTCTAGGCGGCAGGAGGAGAGCGCCCCCTAGGTGGCAGGAGGAAAGCGCCCCCTAGCTGGGAGGAGGAAAGCGCCCTCTAGGCGGCAGGAGGAAAGCGCCACCTAGCCGGGAGGAGGAGAGCGCCCCCTAGCCGGTAGGAGGAGAGCGCCCCCTAGGTGGCAGGAGGAGAGCGCCCCCTAGGCGGCAGGAGGAGAGCGCCCCCTAGGTGGCAGGAGGAAAGCGCCCCCTAGGTTTGAGGAGAAAAGCGCCCCCTAGGTTTGAGGAGGAGAGCACCCCCTAGGTGGGAGGAGGAAAGCGCCCCCTAGGCGGCAGGAGGAGAGCGCCCCCTAGGCGGGAGGAGGAGAGCGCCCCCTAGGCGGGAGGAGGAGAGCGCCCCCTAGGTGGCAGGAGGAAAGCGCCCCCTAGGTGGCAGGAGGAAAGCGCCCCCTAGGTGGGAGGAGGAAAGCGCCCCCTAGGTGGCAGGAGGAAAGCGCCCCCTAGGCGGGAGGAGGAAAGCGCCCCCTAGGTTTGAGGAGGAGAGCGCCCCCTAGGCGGCAGGAGGAGAGCGCCCCCTAGGCGGGAGGAGGAGAGCGCCCCCTAGGCGGGAGGAGGAAAGCGCCCCCTAGGCGGGAGGAGGAGAGCGCCCCCTAGGCGGGAGGAGGAGAGCGCCCCCTAGGCGGGAGGAGGAAAGCGCCCCCTAGGTGGCAGGAGGAAAGCGCCCCCTAGGTGGCAGGAGGAAAGCGCCCCCTAGGCGGGAGGAGGAAAGCGCCCCCTAGGTTTGAGGAGGAGAGCGCCCCCTAGGCGGGAGGAGGAAAGCGCCCCCTAGGTGGCAGGAGGAAAGCGCCCCCTAGGTGGGGGGAGGAAAGCGCCCCCTAGGTGGCAGGAGGAAAGCGCCCCCTAGGCGGCAGGAGGAAAGCGCCCCCCTAGGTGGGAGGAGGAGTGCGCCCCCTAGGCGGGAGGAGTAGAGCGCCCCCTAGGCGGCAAGAGGAAAGCGCCCCCTAGGTGGGAGGAGGAGAGCGCCCCCTATGTGGCAGGAGGAAAGCGCCCCCTAGCTGGGAGGAGGAAAGCGCCCTCTAGGCGGCAGGAGGAAAGCGCCACCTAGCCGGGAGGAGGAGAGCGCCCCCTAGCCGGTAGGAGGAGAGCGCCCCCTAGGTGGCAGGAGGAAAGCGCCCCCTAGGTTTGAGGAGAAAAGCGCCCCCTAGGTTTGAGGAGGAGAGCACCCCCTAGGTGGGGGGAGGAATGCGCCCCCTAGGCGGCAGGAGGAGAGCGCCCCCTAGGCGGGAGGAGGAGAGCGCCCCCTAGGCGGGAGGAGGAGAGCGCCCCCTAGGTGGCAGGAGGAAAGCGCCCCCTAGGTGGGAGGAGGAAAGCGCCCCCTAGGCGGGAGGAGGAAAGCGCCCCCTAGGCGGGAGGAGGAAAGCGCCCCCTAGGCGGCAGGAGGAGAGCGCCCCCTAGGCGGGAGGAGGAAAGCGCCCCCTAGGTGGGAGGAGGAAAGCGCCCCCTAGGTGGCAGGAGGAAAGCGCCCCCTAGGTGGCAGGAGGAAAGCGCCCCCTAGGCGGGAGGAGGAAAGCGCCCCCTAGGCGGCAGGAGGAAAGCGCCCCCTAGGTGGGAGGAGGAAAGCGCCCCCTAGGTGGCAGGAGGAAAGCGCCCCCTAGGTGGGAGGAGGAAAGCGCCCCCTAGGTGGCAGGAGGAAAGCGCCCCCTAGGCGGCAGGAGGAAAGCGCCCCCCTAGGTGGGAGGAGGAGTGCGCCCCCTAGGTGGGAGGAGTAGAGCGCCCCCTAGGCGGCAAGAGGAAAGCGCCCCCTAGGTGGGAGGAGGAGAGCGCCCCCTATGTGGCAGGAGGAAAGCGCCCCCTAGGTGGGAGGAGGAAAGCGCCCCCTAGGTGGGAGGAGAAGTGCGCCCCCTAGGCGGCAGGAGGAGAGCGCCCCCTAGGTGGGAGGAGGAGAGCGCCCCCTAGGTGGCAGGAGGAAATGGCTGTTTAGTAGGAGGAGGAGAGCGCCGCCTGGTGGCAGCAGGCTGCATCGCACGAGTGCCAGCGCCTCAGCACCCTCACAGGGAACAGTTTCTGCCTAAGAGCTCATCTCAGTCTCCCAGGTAGGTTAAAAGCTCATCTAAAAACCCAGGTAGGTTAAAAGCTCATGCCTAAGAGCTCAGCTCAGTCTCCCCTCTGGCAGGTTCAAGCCATTCCCCTTGGCCTGTCCCTACATCCCTTGTCCCGAGCCCCTCTCCAGGCTTCCTGCAGCCCCTTCAGGCACTGGAGCTGCTCTCAGGTCTCCCTTTCCAGAGCCTTTTCCATGCTGATCCAGCCCAGCTCTCTCAGCCTTGAACCCCCGTCCCAACACCGCACATCCCTGTCTGCACTTGGACATGGAGTTGTTGAGCACCAGCAACCGTCCAGCCAATTCCTTATCCATCCTTCCATCCCATGCCACTTATATAGACCCATGCATCACCTACCTCTGCACTTTGTGTTGACATTACTTACCCTGCTGCCCACTTTGGGATGGAGAAAGGAAGTCATGCTCACGTCAGAAAGGGTGTTCTATCACTTCTACCACCGAGTGCATCCAAATAATGTGGCAAAGCCACTTTAAAAGACCAAAGCTTTGTCAAAGCACAATCACAGCTGTTGTGTTCTATCTATCGATACAAGATGGGAAAGCAGACTACATGACTTAAACAAGCCAAAGTTCATGGGTGGGATGTTGCAGGTGGTACCCAGGCACCAGTGTCTATGTGAACCTACAGACATCAGTGCTCAGAGGGACGAGTGGCTGATGGGGACTAATGGCTGCATGTCATGTAACCTCTGAGCCCTCTGCCTCTGCTATTTAGGGGTGTCCCCTTCAGCGCAGAGACACCGAGGGCACCGCCTCAGCTGTGGAGCAGGAAGCGGGCGATGCTGCTTTTTGGCTTGGAAGGGACTCTGACCCCAGTGCGGGCACCAGGGTCACTGCTGCGCCTGTTGGCACGGCAGGGCTGTGTTTGTGGGACCGGTCACGAGGCAGGAAACGAAACCGTCCGCTCTCTGAACTCGTGTGCAGGAACGGACCTTGGCAGCTGGGGAGCCTTTGGGGCGCTTCCTGCTCCTGCACCGCGTCCCTGCCACGCACACGCGCTGCCGGGCGTCACCGAGCCTGCAAAGCGCTGCGTGTCCTTGGTGCTAAATGAGGGGAAGGGAAACAGAAACTGGAAAGGGTGAGCCCGCTGGCACAGACAGCGCTGCGAGTGAATGGGTAGGAGGTCAGGAGTGCTGGCTGGTCTGGGATGCTCGGGTGCAGGTGAAGGGGCACTGGGAGGAGGTGCTCATAAAGATGAGTATGGCAGCATGAAGTGATGCATAAAGCCCTGTCTACGTAGCTCCTCCATCCCTTCCGTTGCAGCTGTAGAGGCATTGCTGTGGGTACGTTTCCAAGGGAAAATGTTTCTCTTGGATGGGAGAGTGAATACCAGGTCCCACCACTTCCTTGTCACTCCATACAGGAACCCGCACATCACAGCTCAGGATGGAGGCGCATCCATTGCGTGGAAGGCATGGGCCTTGGCACAAGGCTGATGCTAGAAATCACGCCTGTTAGCTCTGCTCCTTTCTCACAGACGGGAAAGCCTCCCTCTGTGGGGAAGAACATCCTTTGGAACACATCCATGACACGTGTCTCAAGCCATGCTGAGCTTGTGCGAGCTACTCCACCTAAAGCTCTTGCTTTCCTGGGCAGCCATCATCTTCTCCTGGCTCCTGAGAGTACAGCACCAAACCTGGGTCAGATACTGCTGCATCTTACTGCGGACCTGCGTCTAACGGGGTGCAGACTCGGCTCCAAACTGAAGGCACCATGTACGTTGTGATGCCAACATGCACCTGACACTGACATGCGGCAAACACGTCCTCCTCTGTCCCTTGAGGACCCAAGCAAGCTATACCGCATGTCAGGGCCCTGGAGAAACCAACTAGCCTCAAGGGCCTGACCAACCTCACCTGGATCACCCCATCCCATGGACCTGGCGTTCTAGGGGCTGTGTTTGACCCTGGTTCTCCTCCCCGGGCCTTATCCTGACTCTCCCCACACGACAGAGTAAGTAAAAGAAATGACACTGGCCATAAATGATGTCTGCAGCTATCACAGGTGTCAGGGCAGAGGTTTGTGGTGTAGGTGTGGTTTCGTGGAGGTACTGGAGCTGCAGTTTCTATCAGGATGATTATAGCAGGATGTTTGCTTGACTTCACAAGCGTACCTCCAAACTGACGTAGTAATGCTGGTGATGGGCTCCTGTTTACCACAGTTTCTTTCTGAGGTCAACAAACAGGTCCCAGAGAAATCAGGTGCTTCAGAATAAGAGCTTTAAAAGAATGTTTAATGGAATCTTCAGCCCATAGGAAGTAAAGGGTAATGCAACATGACTAATGGCATTCTTTATACGCTTAAACCACTTGTGGCACAGCGTGTCCCGAGCAGGGGCTGGAGCCCTGTGACAGCAAGCACTGTGTACGTTGTTAGGAAGGCAATGTAATCTTTTACACCTCCACAAGGCCTGTAGTGCATGGAAAGACTGCTCTAGGGATGTCTCTGAGCTAGACTTTAACCCAGCTATTGACAGCAGCATTAAAGCTGCAGAGGCATGGAACTCATTTAGTATCGCCCAAGTAGTTACCTTCCTTTGCCATCTCCTTTTATGGCTCCTAAACAACTCGGAGTAACTCAGCCAGTTCAAGACTGTTTGCATGAAGTGCAGTCACTGCTGTGAGAGCAGCTCAGTCTTACAGGAGGCAGGGGCTGAGCCAAGCCAGTGATGAAGAATGGGCTGGGAAAGCAACAGGCGCGACCAGGGTAAAGAGACGTACGTGCTCCTTCTGCACCCACCATCTCAACCTGTTTGTTCTGGAGGCAAAACAGCTGAGTGAGGAGGAGTGGGGACAAAGGAAGGAGGAGGAAGGTGAAGAACAATAACTGAACAGTTCTGTATTTAGTAAAATGTGGCTTCATTTATTTCACCTTAGAAAGCTGAGGAATGTAGAGGTCATTGGCTCCAGGCTCAGATGTCCCCCAAGAGCCACCTCATCTACAAAAGGAAAGGTTAAGGTATTGAAACTCCAGCATATGTATCTTGCCATTCTTGTAAGGCCCAATCACGCAATAATCTCAGAAACGTAGTAGAGCCCGGGTTGGAAAGAGCCTCCAAGCATCCTCCTGTGATCCTCTGGTCCAACCTTTGGTGGGAAAGGGAGCCTAGAGAAGATCATCTTGGAAACCTCCAGGGATGGGGGCTTTAGCGCATCCCTGAGGAGCTTTTTGCAGGGGTTGATTGTTCTCACTGCAGAAGATTTCTTTATTACGTATCAAGCTGAGGACAACTGTATATAATTTCAAGTGTTTATTCTTCAGTTTACGTCTATGAGTACATAATAACTCTCTGCAGCTAATAAAGTACCTTTAAGTTTGTCTTAAGCTTTGGCTAACTGAGACTGTGCCAAAAGAACCGGTCTTTCGGAACATACTAAATCCCAGGGGAAAACCCACAGTGACAGATACAAGCAATGCCCTGCACTAGTATTACACCATCATACAGGAGTTACCAGCCAGAGCTCACAGGATGGTTTATAAGGATAAGTCTTACATTCTGCAGAATACACAGTCACACAGGTCACAAAAATGAAGGAGAAAAGGAGGGCTTTTGTGTCACGCTTCCCAACCGGCCAAGAAGGGGTTTTTGTTCCGAAGGGAAAGATAAGCAGACTGTCAGAAAAACCAGCATCACTGGGAACAGGAGCTTGGAAAACTCCGAACGCTGCGGGATAATGACGCAGTTACTGGAAACGGGGAGAAGAAAGAAGTTGGCATAAATTCGATCTCATAAATTCCATCTTTGTATCATTTTGGGAACACGGAGAATGCTGCCTCCGCACCAACGTGTGACTCATTTACATGAGCGTTCTGCTTGTGACAGGTTTTTATGGCAAATGAGAAGAAGACATAACAAGTAAGGCTGTGGTAGGTTTGCAAAGGATGACTATGAATGCCTCACCTACGGCAGTGCCTCCCTAAGAACCAGGGCTTAGTCTGCAGCCAAGTAAAGACCATTTTCACACTGCAAGTGAAAGGCTGAAGGGCTTGCAGTAGCTTGACAATGCAGGGTCTTGTCTGGGTTCTGCTGGCCTAAGGTGATTTGGCCTTATTTTACCAGTGATAGTAATTATCTAGAGGTTAGGCTGGGTTTAGATTAGCCTTAGTTTATAGTGACAAGATGTAACTGTATCTTTGTTGACTGTGGTGCTATCCTAGAACAGAATGGGAGCCACAACACTCAAAAATAGGATGGTACCAGAGGCCCCGGGACATAAACACAAACCACAGTGGTCATCACAGGAGGATAAGCTTGTTCAACCAGCTCAGGCAGGAAAGAAAGAACAGATTACTGTGCCAGTGAGAACCAAAGAAGAGCAAGTTCCCATACACAGGTTGCATTAAGGGAATATGTAAGTATATAGGCGGGCAGTCCCCAAGACCAAGAAGGAAAGGACCCCCACTCCAGCATCCCTGGAGCGTAGCAAGTCTTCACCTTGTACAGCAATTTACTTATTTTTTCCCTAGGAAATGCAACTATGGGCATTTTAAGGTCCATATAAATAAATGCTTGCATTTTAGGCAGACAAGTGATGTTATGGTTAACATACTGGCAAGAAGAATGAACTCTGGTTCCAAATTCTACTAGGTATGCCCTGCAGGGCCTTGCACCAACCCCCTGCTCATCTAGGTGCCCCAGGGTCCTATAAAGTCGACTTAATTCCTTACTTGACAGTGCTGCACACGCAGGGTATGATGAGGGGATATAAATACCTAGCACATGGACTTCAAAGTGATTTTCTCTTCCTGAGCTTTCAGAACCTGCTTTCCTTCAGAACTCATAAAAATGCACTATAAATTAGGGAGAAGAATCTCAATTGGGGCAATATTTTCTAGCAAAACCTCCTCTTGCCATCTGTACCTGCCTGAGGCTGTGTATGTGTGACACGTAGTCTTGAGCAGCTCTTCTACTTGCAGAAGCACATTTTCACCTAGCCCTGGACTGTGAGATACTGACTCAGAGTATAACTACTGCAGCTTCACAAGTGACCCTGTGGCAGGTGAGCAGCAGTAACTGTCTTGAATTATAGATCATATCACATATATATATATATATCTATGATTCTATCATAGAATCATAAAATAGTTATGCTTGGAAAGGACCTTAAGATCATCCAGTTCCACCCCCCCTGCCATGGGCAGGGACACCTCACACTAGACCATGTCACCCAAGGCTCTGCCCAACCTGGCCTTGAACACTGCCAGGGATGGAGCATTCACCACTTCCTTGGGCAGCCTTTTCCAATGTCTCAGCACCCTCACAGTAAAGAACTTCTTCCTCATATCTAACCTGAACTTCCCCTGTTTCAGTTTGAACCCATCACCCCTTGTCCTATCGCTACAGCCCCTGATGAAGAGTCCCTTTCCAGCATCCTTGTAGGCCCCCTTCAGATATGGCATACTTTGATTTCACTGGAACATCAATCCAAAGTTTTTCTGTCTTGGGATAGGAGGCTTTGTGTCATTTTGTTTTTTTCTTTAGGTAGACACTGCATTAACTTAAAGCAGCTTCTTCTCTCTAAGTAAGTTTAGTAATGCATCAGTACCAGCAGTGCTATTGCTTCTGCTGCTGATACACAGCCAGCCACTGAAGCACAGATTTTGTGTTAGTGTTTTCTCCAGCATCCTAAAGCTGCGTGAAATCCACTGCAAGACGAGTGGGGTCTGCACTCAGCCATGCTAAGGGTTCCAAGAACTGCACAGACACTGGGGGTGCTTGCCAGGACAAGCTGAAAACAGCAGAGATCTGTGGATCAAGGTTCTGTGGTCTGCATTCTTGCAGTTATCTCCTTCTAACCAACTGGAGACAGCTTGGAGAAGCTGTCCTAAACTTTGCTGCAGTAAAAACTGTAAGAAGGGTGAAAGATACCATTTCCCATTAACATGCATATCAAGGAGACTTATTTAAGGGTAAATGAGGAGGCCTTTGCAGAGACTGCTGTATCAGCTATGAAAATGCTTTTTCTTACAAAGAGGTCTATAAAGGTACCAGGGTAGGAAAAAACCCAGTTACGTACTGGAATGCTGCTTAGCTTGCTTCTCCTTAAAAACAAACAGAAAATACAGGCTCTTGTTCTCAAGCAATCCCCACCTTTTGAACTCCTATTCTGCTGGAGCTGCAGCCTGAAACCCCAGCAATTTAAACCCTCTGAAGTGATTTCCTCACTCTTCAGTATTTTCCTCCTTGTAGCAGGTCTTTGCCTTTTTGTAGCCTTGCCTCATGTTAGAGGGCATGGTCTCTGCTTCTTGTTTTCTAAAGGAAACTGTCCACCTTCCGGTGATTTCTTAAGCCTTATTTACTATTTCTAAATACCCTCTTTTTAATTGCTCAAGCCAAATAAAGCGATTGTTGACTTTGAATGGGTCACTGACACATTACAACTAAGTTTAAACACTGCTCCATGGGCTTAATACTTTCGAGTTGGAACAGTAAGTACATGCCGCAGATAAGCAGACTTGAAGCTGGTATTCAGGAGAGTAGGTTATCAGACCCCAAACTAAGCAGATCTTTGCATTAAAAAGATCCAAGGATTATAAAACCCAAAGAATTCAAAACTCCTTTACTGGCACTTGGGGCATCTCCTCTCAGCAGCGAGGAGTTTGGTAAGACCGCGGTTCCGCTGCCTTCTCTTCTATTTCTTTTTAATTAACTGGTCCTCAATGTCTCCAAGGGAAAACCTCACCACATTCCTGTGTATTTCCCATGACACCTATGGCCCTGGGGAATTATTTCTAGGGATTAAATCGTTCCTGGTGTTTCCCTTCTTCAACAGATCGTCACCCAAACCAACTCAGTTTAAAACTGAGTGTGTCAGAGCAAAGGAGCAACTAGGAGAGTCTGCTGGTGGCTCTCTGCAGCCGAACAGAGAAACAGACTTATTCACATCAGCTTCAACAGGGAAATGAGGAGCTGGGCACAGATCATGTATGATTTTAAAGCTGCGTGCACCCAGTACGATGAACCCATCTGCGTGACACAAACTGTAACGCAGGTAGAAATGCTGAAAGGTGGAAATTTCCCCCCTGATGCTGGCAGTGCACGCAGGTGTCAGCGGCAACACGGACGAGGAAGAGACGGAACGTGTTCTGTCCCAGGCTGCGTGCTGAGATCCAGCAGATGCCTTCTGCTTTCCCACTCCGGTCACCAGCTGCTCGTGGCAGAGTGCCCAAGGCCACTGAAACCGCATCCCTCCCCAGAGCTCAGATCCTGGGCCAGACCCGGATCCATCTGCTCTGGGACTCCCCATGCTCCTGATGCTCCCCAGGTGGGTGCACAGTCCCTCGCCCCCTCTTTGGGCCTATTAACCCTTTGCTACCTGCCCCGCTCATGCTAACACGGGGACTTGTATCAGGATCCTGAACCTTTCCTGCTGAGGCAAAGCAAACGCACGCAATGGCTCCTGGGTTGTTACTGCAGCCTGGTGCAGGAAGATGGGGCTGGTGAGGAGATTCTCTCCTGCTCTGAGGAGACCCCCCCTGCAGTCCTGATCCAGCATCAGAGGGACGTGGAGCTGTTGGAGCGAGGCCAGAGGAGGCCATGGAGGTGCTGCGAGGGCTGGAGCAGCTCTGCTCTGGAGCCAGGCTGAGAGAGCTGGGCTGGGTCAGCCTGGAGAAGAGAAGGCTCCTGAAGGGGAGACCTGAGAGCAGCTCCAGTGCCTGAAGGGGCTGCAGGAAACCTGGAGAGGGGCTTGGGACAAGGGATGTAGGGACAGGCCAAGGGGAATGGCTTTAACCTGCCCGAGGGGAGACTGAGCTGAGCTCTTAGGCAGAAGCTCTTCCCTGTGAGGGTGCTGAGGCGCTGGCACAGGGTGCCCAGAGAAGCTGTGGCTGCCCCATCCCTGGCAGTGTTCAAGGGCAGGTTGGACACAGGGGCTTGGAGCAAGCTGCTCCAGTGGAAGGGGTCCCTGCCTGTGGCAGGGGTTGGAGCTGGAGGAGCTTTGAGGTCCCCTCCCGCACCACGGAGGCTGTGAGTCCCTGATAACTCTGGCAACGGGAAGTGCCCACAGGAGCCGCCTCGCTCCCGAGTTTTCCCTCAACCCGTGGAGCGCCGCAGCAGTTCCCTTCCCTCCGGACACAGCTCGGCGGCTGCACGGCCCCTCAGGGTTCCCGCCCCCGCCCCATTTAACCCGTTAAGCGGAGCTGCCGCCCCATTTAACTCCTCAGACCCCCCCCCCGCCCCGCTCGGTGGTGGCGGCGGCCGACGGTCCTCCGGCCCGGCAGGGGGCCGCACGCGCGGTCAGCTGACAGCTGCCCGGAACCCCCGCCTCATCCGGGACACGGGGGGGAGGAGGGGGGGGGGGCGGTGCGGCCCCGGTTTCGATTCCCCGCGCTCCCGCGATGACGCGGCGGGGGCGCGCGCGCAGGGGGGCGGAGCCCGGCTGGGCCGTGTGGAGGGGCAGCGGCAGGGGCGGCGGCGGCGGCGGCGGGCAGGTGGGTGCGCGCGCGGCCGGTGGCAGCGACCCGCGGGAGCGCGCGTGGCGAGCGCGGGGGTTGGGGTCTGCGCGAGTCGCGGTCGCGGTGTTTGCAGCAGCCTCCCCCCAACCCCCCCCAACCCTCCCCCCCCCCCCCTCCGTCCGCGGCGGCGGGAGCTGCCCGGGCTGCGCGGGTCCCTGCGCGGGTCTGCGCGGCTCTGTGCGCGGGTCTGCACATCTGTACAGCTCTGTGTGCGGGTCTGCACATCTGCGCGGTTCTGTGCGCGGGTCTGCACATCTGTGCGGTTCTGTGTGCGGGTCTGCACATCTGCGCGGTTCTGTGTGCGGGTCTGCACATCTGTGCGGTTCTGTGCGCGGGTCTGTGCGGTTCTGTGTGCGGGTCTGCACATCTGCACAGCTCTGTGCGCGGGTCTGCACATCTGTGCGGTTCTGTGTGCGGGTCTGCACATCTGTACGGTTCTGTGTGCGGGTCTGCACATCTGCACAGCTCTGTGCGCGGGTCTGCACATCTGCACAGCTCTGTGTGCGGGTCTGCACATCTGTACGGTTCTGTGCGCGGGTCTGCACATCTGCGCGGTTCTGTGTGCGGGTCTGCACATCTGCGCGGTTCTGTGTGCGGGTCTGCACATCTGCGCAGTTCTGTGTGTGGGTCTGCACATCTGTGCGGTTCTGTGTGCGGGTCTGCACATCTGCACAGCTCTGTGTGCGGGTCTGCACATCTGTACAGTTCTGCTTACAGTTCTGCACATCTGCACAGATCTATGGTGCGGGTCTGCACATCTGTGTGCCTGGTTCTGCACACCTGTGTGGTTCTGTGTCCAGTTCTGCAGATCTGCACATCTCTGTGTGTGGTTCTGCGCATCTGCGTGGTTCTGTGTGCGGTTCTGCACATCTGTGTGCGTGGTTCTGCACATCTGCACTGCTCTGCCGTGAGAGATTTGGCCTCTTGGGGTGGTTTCCCACCTGGGGGGAACTCTCCCCATCTCCCTGTGTGCAGGAGCAGGAGGTTCCCTGGAAAGGAACCCGTCAGGAGTGTTGGTTTCGGGGTGCAGGGTGTTTGGTGCTGAGGGTGGCTGTGCTGGCTGGGAAGCTGCCAGGGAAGTTGAGGGAGGAGCAGCAGAGTGCATTCCTGCTCTGCCAGGCAGCTGGGAGCGTGCGTTGCCCTGGTACGGTTTGCACGGGGGAGCTGGGGTTGGAAGAGCGCTTGTGGAGAAGAAAGAGAAACTCCTTTGGCACAGCGCCGAGCTGAGCGGTGTCTGCAGCGGGGCTTGGATCCCTTCCCTGGAAACCAGACCTCTTGTGCGAGGTCGTGGAGTGGTCACTTACCAAAACAGGGCATTCGGAAATGAGCTTGGGCGCAGCTTCAGGAGGAGGAAAGGCAAAAAGAGCTCTCGGCACCCATCGGGTCTTATTCCAGTTCACGTAAATAAGCTCCAGGCTGGTGGGGTTTGTTGCAGAGGGGAAGAGGCTTTGCTTCCCCATGAACACATGCGAGAGGGAGTGTTTCCTCCCCGTGTTTTTATCAACACGCAGTTAATCTTGTCAAGCGCTGGCTGCCAACTGCGCAACCTTGAAAGCCTTCCTGGTCTGGGGTTGTTTGCGTTGTTGTGTTTCAGATGCAAGAACCATCTTGAGCTCATCTCTACAGTAAAGGAAGTACCGAGGCAGTTTGTTGGCATGGTCTTCCTACCCGGCCAGCCCTCTCTGATGACAAGGCTGAGCAAACAACTGCAGCAGTGTAAACATCTTCCTCGAGCTGAGCCAGCTCTTGTATGGCTGAGCTGGACAGGGATTTGCAGATGGTGGTTGGTTCAGAGGAAACAAGGTTAACCTTTTTCTGCTCTTTTATGAGGTTTTGGGTTGGGATTTTTGAGTTGTAAAGCAGTGATGACTCTGGAGATGGAACATTGGACTTGGGTTTGCATCATATATAACATGGGACATGCAAGTCCTGTCTTAGTTTACTGGAAATCATAAGTATATGTGTCAGGGAATCATAGACTTGCAGGTTGGAAGGGATCTCGGGGATCATCTTTGTAGGCAAAACATGATCTAGATCTTAGAGGTATCCAATGTTGGAGCCCACCACTTCCGTGGGGAGATTATTCCAATGGCTGATTGTTACCACTGGGAAAAAAATCCCTTTTGTGTCCAGTCAGGGTCTCCCCAGGAGGAGCTTGTGCCCATCACCCCTTGTCTTCTCCATGTGCCTCCTTGTAAGAAGAGTCTCTATCTTCTTTGTAGCCACCCTTTAAATACTGGCACATGGTGATAAGGCCTCCTCCCCTGCGCCTCCTTTTCTCCAGGCTGGACAAACCCAGTCCTGGGGCTTATCCCACCACGTTTCAGATATTGCTATGGTACCACAGCTTTCTGACTGGGCACAGAGCCTCTTTGTGTCCAGTTGCATTAGTACGCATAGAGTTGGGGTGACTGGCCTTCTGGCTTTCATCTTGGGAGGCAGTTACGGAGCATTTGTGGCTGCCCTGGCTTGTTCCCCAGTTAGTTGCAATGGTGGAAGCAAGGCCACTTTGGATCTCACCCCGCAAGCCCTCCAGTTTAAAGCCACCTCATCAAGTTGGCCAGCCTGCTGCCAAAGATTCCCTTGCCCCTCTAGAGAAGGGAAGGTGGATCCCGTCCCTCCCTAACAGGCTATAGTCATCAAAGAATGTCCTGGTATAAAAGCCAAAACCCTCATGATGGCACCAGCCCTGAAGCCAGTAGTTCATTTGCAAAATATGCCTATTTCTGGCTGCACCCTTCTCTCTAACTGATAAAAAAGAGGAAAAGATCACTTTGGCACCAGTATTTTTCACTTGCACCCCCAGTGCTTTATAGTCTTCCTTGATTTGCCCAGGTTCTGGCATGTGGTATCAGTTGTGCCCATATGAATATGGACCCCACTGGTCCTCCCAGGGGAGGCCACGGGGGTGCTGTAAGGGCTGGATCCAGGCTGAGAGAGCTGGGCTGGGTCAGCCTGGAGAAGAGAAGGCTCCTGAAGGGGAGACCTTGGAGCAGCTCCAGTGCCTGAAGGGGCTGCAGGAAACCTGGAAAGGGGCTTGGGACAAGGGATGTAGGGACAGGTCAAGGGGAATGGCTTTAACCTGCCAGAGGGGAGACTGAGGTGGGACATTAGGAACTGGATGAGCTTTAAGGTCCCATCCAGCAGAAACCATTCCGTGATTCCATGGTGAAAGAGTAGCAGCGGGCAGTAGCAATCTGTGCTCTTGACAAGCTGCAGAACCCTCTTGGCAGCATCTCGGACCGTAGCTCCAGGGAGGCAGCGCTCCCTGTCAGGCTCCTCAGTGCTCCTTAGCAGGGAGTCACCCAGTGTGAGCACTCATCTTTTTGCAGTGTCCACTGTGTGCTGCTGGGGTGGTTCCCCCATGCAGAGCTTGCTCGTAGGTGAATACAGCTGTATTCATGTGCGTAATGCTTCCTGTCTGGTTTGGTTGCAATACCGGAGGGTTGGGATGCAAGTGGCACTCGTGCGACTCCACGCTTGCCTTAACCATCTTATGTGTACCCTGTTAACTGGTAGGTTACAAAGGAAGGTTTGAAACTGAAAGCAGAAAAGGCTGTTTGGTTTCTTAGGAAAACAGGATGTGCTGGGGAAGGAGGCCATAGGTGTCACCGGTGCAAGCTGTGAGGCAGCCTCCAACAAGAGCTTTTGTTGAGCAGCAGTGTAAGTTCAGCTGGCGAGGGGAGGAAGAAAGGTGTTCTGAGATGCCACCTGTCCTGCTTCCAGCTGGGATGGAGTTAATGCTCTTCTCAGCAGCTGGTGCAGTGCCGTGTCTTGGCTTTAGCCTGAGAACAGCGCTGATAACGCACTGTGGGTTTGATGTTGCTAAGCAGTGTTTACACAAAGTCAAGGACTTCGAGGAGCTGGGAGTGATGGGGAGGGAAATGAGGGGAGGCACAGCCAGGAGACCTGACCCAAACTGGCCACAGGGCTATTCCTCAGGGCGAGAGGAATCAACACTTAGCTTTTTAAGCCTCCAAAACCGCTCTGCTTCCGAGGATGCTCTGACTGGAACAGTCCAGTGGGACGCTGACCATCGCAGTAACGTAAGAGTTGGCAACATGTGGAGGAAATGGGAATGTTGCCCACTGGCAGCAGTAGGGGTTGGATCCGATTGTTTCTGACCTAACTGTATCATGTTTTGTTTTAATTCTTGGAGTAGGCGTAAATGTGCTTCATTCTGCTGTCATGGTCATGCTGGTGGCTTTAGGAACCATAAACCATGAGCAGAGGACACCATCCTGTCTTTGGTTTTCTTTGTTGTGGTATCTGTGAAGGACAAGGTCTCAGCAGTGCACTGGGAAGGGTCTGCTCGACCTTAGGGTTACCCCCACGCGTTTGTGTGTTTCCTGGACTCTATCACTCTCCACTGTGTGAGGAGAACATCTCTTTACTGTGCGTGGCTGGGATGGAGCTTGGGAGCTTGGCCTGCATGTGGGACATGGTGGATGTTGCCTTTGCACCTCTTGTTTTCTTTCTCTCTTCTTCCACTTCTCTCTCGCTTATGAAACAGTTCTTATCTTTACACACAAGTTTGCTTGCTTTTACGCTTCCTCTTTCCCTATCCTGCAGGGAGTAGGGGTTAACACACAGCACTCATCACAACCTTCAGCTATATTCAGATGCGGTTGTGACCCACTAGAAGTAACCGACAACAGCATTGTTTAATGCTCACCGTGCTCAGTAGACTTTGTGTATCTCCAGTTAATGCCCTGGTTTGGAGTTAAAGCTGTTTACTCTTCAGGAGGATGTTGGGCAATAGCAAGGCGCGCTGAGCTGAGTCAGCACGGCGGTTTCTCTTGGATCACGAACTTAGATTTGCATGCCTGTGCATCTCCTGGGTCTCCAGACTTGGGTGTAGTTGCTAAAGCTTGCAGCAGGCATCCCAGTTGTTTAAGTGACCTATAGCTTGGAGTTTTGGATGGGAAACTGCAGTGCTGGGAAAGGGTAGGGATCTGTGTTCTGCTCCCTGGAGCGGGAGGGGGATGCCACCTCCTGAGCACAAACAGGGGGTTCAGTTCCAGCATCTCTCAACACAGGACATGTTTGAAAGCCCCTTTAAAACTTACGTTGTAAGTGGGGTCCTTTTGCTCTATCATCCGTCAAATGCCTTGTAAATACCTTTTATTTGTAGTTGTGCTTTCAGCAGAGTCCAAGGAAAAGTGAGGTAAATGCGGTTCTGGGTAACAGTGTCACCTTAAGTGGAAGCATAGCCATCTTAGCAGAAGGAAAAAGCTCAGAGTTCAGCTGTGATGTAGAAAACCACAGGTTCACGTGCATTCCCACCTGAAGAAGCTCCTGCGTAGTTGAACTGGTTGGGTGTTATTCTTGGTGGAAATCATTCATCAAACCTGCTGAAGCCACAAAGTTGAAAGCTGGGAGAATTACAGAACTATGAGGTTGGAACTGTCTCTTAGCACCTGCTTTTTATTCTTTGCTTTGTTGCTCTGTTTTATCCTTTCCTTCTCCTCACTAGTGCTCATACTATGCAGTGTAAGAGCTTACGCGGTGAGTACACTTGATTTGCTGCCTGGAGAAGCAGTGTTTTTAAGGCACATAGTGTACGCACACTGCTCAGTGAAGCGATGATTTAATTTGCCTGGGGTAGACATCATAATTACTCCTCGAATGTGACTGATCGTTGAACTTCGCCGTGTAGGTGGGAGCTATTTTCATTCGGTTTAGTTCGTAGCCTGGAATTCCATCTGGATTTGGCGCTTCCCTGGAATGAGCGAGGTGATGTTTGGGTTGCAGACTTCACCGGGGTGTCTGTTTGTTTAATTGAAGAAGATACAACTTCCGACAGGCCTTTTCCCAGCCAGCCTGAAGCAGTTGGGATGCGAGTGCCTGGTTCTGCTGTTGCCTCTTCACGGTTGTGGGCTGCTGCTTTCCTCTGTGCTTGGTGCAGGTGTCCCTGGATAAAGGAGGGAGGCACTGTGCCATCCATAGCGTGCCTCTTCATACCTCTGTGGTCACAATGCAATCCTGATTCTCAGTGTTTCAGGTTCATTGTGGGGAATACTACACAGTAAGTGCATCAGTAATACTTCTTGGTTCGTCTGGAGGTTCATAGACTTAAAAATATCTAATGTGCTCTGTTGTGAAGTGGTCCTGGGCTGGGATAGAGTTAATGTTCTTCCTGTACTGGACCTAGTAGCTGGTACAGTGCTGTGTTTTATCTTTAAGATGACAATACCCTTGATGACACACTGGTTTAGCTGCCTGCCAGGTTAAACCGTGATGTTCTGTTGGCAGGTTGTAAAGTTTACAGGTCGTTCCTGGCTTTGTTCCAGCCCTACTAATACCAGGATAATGAGTAAATCTGTGCATTCCTTTTGGGCAACTTACCCTCACTTAATAGTACTGAGATTTGTGAGATTCGTGCAGGTTTTTGCAGGTAATGGAAATAGGTTTTGATCATAAAAACCCATCTGGGAAGAGTAATTCTATGCAAGGCTTTAGCAGTGAGTTTCTTTCTCCTTTGTGATTTTGATGTGCTGTTTCTCAACATACATGTAGCTGGGTTTTCCTCTTGTGTTTGTTCCCTTTATCTAACTGCTTCACCAGGTGATTTGTTTGATGTAACAAACCTGATATCACAATTTCAGTGATGAAATATTTCTATTCTTCAAATCTGTTTCAGTCAATGCCTCTTTTCACCTCTGTTTTCTTATGTTCGTTTTCATAGCTGTCCGAAATCTGGTTCAGCGTCTCATGCACTGCTAACATACTTAGGTTGCACTATTGTCATGCAGGAATCAAGTTTCAGAGGTGCTTTGTGTCCACTGGATTCTTGAATGTCCAGGCAGACAGGCTGGGCAAAAGAAGTCATAAATAAAAAGCAAGTTTTGGGTTGGATTAGTTAATAGCTTCATGTATTTCTTAAGCATCATGTATTTCTTTGTTCCCTCTGATATTTCCCTGTGCATTTATTGTGTGTGCATGCCTTTAAATCGTTTGGGATCTTAATTAAAAGGTTTAAGACTTGAGGAAGAAAACTGGGAAAAAAAGCATAGCGGTGGTAGGTCTGGTTCATTAAAACATAGCTGGGAAGTTGGGGCATCAACAGCAAAGATGAGGCTTTCACCTGAGGTGTGTTTTACTGTTCCAACAATAAAAAGAGTGCTTCTTTTGTCCTCCTTTTCAAAGATGCAAAAACTGAGGTGAAAATTTGAGTGGATTTTAGGGAAAGAAGTGTCTCAGAAATCACTGCTTTTGTTTGATTAATGGATTTTTCCCCCCCCTCTTCATTAGCATGGATGCCATGGAATATGCACAGTTCATGAGGCAAGCTGGGAATCAGGATTTCAAAAATGGGAATTACTCTATGGCCATCAGAAAGTATGATCAAGCTCTGCATATGCTCGGTTGTTTAATGCAGTGGGTCCCGTAAGTACTCTTGAATTACAAGATGTAAACCAGTTGTTACATGGGTCGTCTAATTTGCTTTAAAATGATTCATGCAAGTTACTTTGTTCACTTTTGGGGGTCTTTTTTAGTATTCTTTGATTTGTTAAAAATAATTCTTTAGCAAAAATGTTTTTTTTTGTCTTTTCTTTCTAAATGTTAAGTGCTTGATTTCATCAGTTAACAGCTGTTGCTGATGCTACTAATGATTAAATGGTTGGGTATTGTACTAACTGTTAAACATTCCTTACTACCATGTATTAAAACTGCTGTTAACCTAATTTCACATCAGCTATCAGTTTATTTTCCCTCTTAGCCATTTATACCAAGTAGTAAAGCAAGTCTGGAGTATGTGCAGGGAGTGGGAAGGAGCGAGGGCAGATGTCAGAAGGCTACATCCAGTGCCTGCCCCTTGCCTGATCCCTTCATCGTATTGCAGGGATCTGCTCCTGAGCATCAATTTGCCCCTTGCTGTCAGTTGCTTCATCAGGATTTGCTTGCATGCAAGAGAGTGCTCTGAGCATATTCACTGTAGTTGAAACAGCTTTCTTGAGTGTAAGGAGGAGGTAGGAATAAGGTGAAGGATGCAGTGCTGTGGTGTGTGCTGTTTGTTCGAGTGCAGGCAAGACAGGCTGTGCAGGCTCCCCAGTAAAATCCC
This sequence comes from Pezoporus flaviventris, assembly GCF_033815535.1. NCBI lineage: Eukaryota > Metazoa > Chordata > Aves > Psittaciformes > Psittacidae > Pezoporus > Pezoporus flaviventris. Next base: position 607,079 of record NW_026892585.1, read on the forward strand.
CCAGCAGATGGTTGGACACTGGAGGAAGAGTTTTCACAATGAGAACAACCAGCCATTGGAATAATCTCCCCAGGTGGACTTCCCCACGCTGGATACTTCTAAGGTGCAGCTGGACAGGATGCTGGGCCATCTAGTCTAGGTCACGATTGCCTGGGAAGGTTGGACCAGATGATCTTTGAGGTCCCTTCCAACCTGGGATTCTGTGATTCACTGCCCTGTGGACTGTAGTTTGTAATTTGTGTGCAGCTCTATCCACAACCTTTCGAGATCCAGCAGCTGCATTATATACTCAGTATGTTCTGTTACGTAAAAGACATTTCTCTGTTTCTTAGCTGATGTAAATGTGGATCATTCTGTTCACTTCATCAACTGGTGATACAGTAAAATGCATTTAAGTTGTTTATTGGTGACTAGAATGTGTTTAGCATTCTTTCCATCTAGTAGCTTCCATTTTTGTGCCTATTTTCTCCCATTATTGGCCACTGGCTTTCGCCAAGCCTTATCTAGGTGTGTTGAGGGGGTCTTAACTCTTTCTAAATCCTCATACTGAGTTATTCCAGTGAGTTGGCTTTCTGCTTCAGAAAAGACCAGGATATCACTAAGATAATAACATTTACAGTGTCTTTGAAGCTGATGTTCAAATGGTCTTTATTTTCTACAGCTCCATTTCTACCTCTAACTTTGTTAAGTGGGTGATGTAGACTTTATTTCTTGTTTCTAAGTATAAAGTACAATGTGTCCTTCTTCAAGTGAATAAACAGTTATGCTAAAAATGTATATTTAGGTGTACCAGGGACATTGCTGTGCTGTACTGCAACAGATCGACTGCCTTGTACAACCTTGGCAAATGGAGGGAAGCAGTGTTTTCAGCCTACCAGAGCTTACACTGGGATCCACAGTACGTTAAGGTATCGAGATGTTTAAGATGGCAGTTTTTGCATGACTGACTTTGTAAAACAAGCATCAATATCTGCTTTTTGTTGTGTTTTAGTTTTGAGGCCCGATAAGCAAATAGAGCAGAAAAGTCCAGAATCAGTGTCTAACTGCACAAAAGCATCAGAATTACTGTTGTGGTAGTACTTCGAATAAAATGAAGTCACTCTCTTTGGCACCAGGAGATGCTGGGTCTTTCTGGCTCCCAACAAGAGAGGCACCAATGCTTTCAAGAAAGAGAACTGTTTTGTTAATATCCCAGACAAGGTGACAGTAATAACATCTTATGTGCCCTTGTGATGCTGGAGACCCAGGGATGATGCAGGTCCCTGGCCAGGCCATGGCACCGTCCGTGGTGAGGTTCACCAGCTCTGTCTTACAGAGCCTGGCTCCCAGTACAGATTCAGCAGTCACTGGCAGCAGTCAGCTCTGGGATGGGGACTTAGCTTTGAAGTCTCCCTTGGGCAGTGTGCCCTGATATTCTTTACATGTTAATAAGCCTGAGGTTCCTGAGAACAGTGTGTGGTGATCGAGGTCATATTGTATTTCCAGTGGACAGAACAATGCACTACGCATACTCTTGTGATTAAATACGCATGGATTAAGTTACACTAAGTTACACATTGACCCAAATATTCATCTGTTAGGAGTAAGCAGTGGTTATACAGTGTTTATGATACAGAAGCATACACTTGGGTTGGCTTTTATGTGCAGTAGTCTTCTGGACCAACAACTACAGCATCCCAGAGACTTCAGGAGAAGGTATTTGGTTTAAACACAGTAAAATAGCATGCAAATGCCAATTTAACTTGTGCTGTATTGCAGCATGTGAGTTATTGGAGCAAGTGGACTCCCCTTGACTCAGGCAGTTCAGTGGCTCAGACTCAGCCGAATTCAGTGGTGACTAGAAACATGTTCAGGTGCCACTGACTGAAGAATAGATGCATTGTGGTAAATACTGCAAACTGCAGTGCCATGGGGACATAAATGTATATTCTAGACTTTGTGAGGGGGTTAAGTTATAGTTACTAATGGTATGTCTTCCAGCTTGTAGTTATTTTCCAGATTTTATGTGTCAGGATTTACCACTTATAGTAGCTGTGATCACATCGGTAGCATACTGTGAATGTCACGGGGTGTTGTAGAACTGTGTGTAAGAAGCTGCAAAACCAGTCCATGTCGTTTTTCTAACATAGAGAATTTAGGAAAGAATTGCAGTGTTTTGTGATAAAGATCTCTGAACGTTTTCTCAGCAGTGGTCTTTTTTGTTCTGTTCTTTTTTTCCTCAGGCTTACTACAGAGCTGGCCACTCACTGATCATGTTGGCAGACTCTTACGAGGCAATTTCTATGTTTCATAAAGGTTTGATTCTCCTGAGTACTTCTGCAGATCGCACTCAGATCGCTGATTTCATAGCAGGAATCTTCATCAGTGTCAACGGTAAACTCAGCTCGAGAGCTTGGTTTGTCTGCTTTCAGTAGCGATCACGAGTCCTTGGGCATCCTTCATGAGATCATTCATTTAGTCCTTAGTGCCTCAGGTCCGTTTGAAGATGATGAACATGGCGAGCGGCCTGACCAAAATCAGTGCGGTCCAGTTTGTGTACGTCAGATGCCAGCCATCACAGAGCACTGTGCAGGGGAGTGTGTTGCCCCATAAGAACACATCAGTTGTGGAATAGGTAGAAGAGGTTAAAATTCAGAGCTAGGGAGGCAGGATTGCATATTTGGAGCTCCAGACCCAAGAGACTTTTCATTGTTTTTTGCCCAAGTGGCTCTGCTTCTCTTTAGCTCGATAGATTTAAAACTAATGAGAAAATACTCAGCTTAAACATGATTTTACAGCCCAGTGTATTGCGGCGTGGGGTTCTCCCTCAGCTACTGATGGCCAGCACAAAAAGGGGGAATTTGGCTTTTCTTTACCATTGTGTGGTGGGTTTTTTTGAGCAATAACCATCTTACCTCTCCCTGGCCTCTCCTCAGTTCCCCTTTCTATTTGCCTGTTTGTCCAGTTCGCAGGCTTTGTATGATGGGGCCTGCAGCCATGCCAGGAGATTCTGGGTTGTGCCCCTGGTGCATTTACTTGCACTTGTAGCCCTGTGTTAAGGACCTTGCTTCACTTTAGCAGTGTCTGTAGCTGGGCTCGCCCACAAGTGGAAGAGCTGCCACAAGCTGCACAACATCTTGGGACTTAGAGGTGTTTCTTGAGGGCAGGGATTAATACCTTTTCACCTTGTTGAAGGAAGACTGGCCATGGGTAACAAGGTGCTGTATCAGTGGGGTGGGAAGGGATGCTTAACCCTCCATTTGGCATTCCTCTGGGTGTAAATCACTGCTAAGTTTGTCACTGTGCAATGAAGTCGTTTAGTTGGAGCCCCCAGCTTTAAAGGGCTGCGTATACTGACTGGTTTTCTCAATTGCTTATTCTTGCAGATGAAAGGGACTTTCCACCAACTTTCCGCCCTGCTTATGATTATATTTTCAGTGCAAGGTTTGATGCACTGATTTGGCAAGGAGTGATAGAAAGGGTGGCCCAGAAAGGGAAGTGGCGGGTAAGTGTTGCTGCATTGCCTACAATGAACCTGAAATCCCACTTGTCTCTTGCTGTTATCTCTCTTGTAATTGTGGTGCCATCTAGAGCCAGTATGGTTAACAGAAATCGCAGGGGAAAACAATACATGTTTATTTGTGGTCCCTTCTGCTTTTTGCTTCTGTGTGCAAGCTGGATTTTTGAAGCTGTCTGTGAAAGATACCCAAATAAAAGAGCATCTCAGGCATCACCTTCCCTTAAGCTCATCAACTGCACCACACAGGTTGGTGCTCTCCGCAGACTTGCCGAGTACAATCCCACTTTTATGTCAGTGATGAAGATATTAAATAGTACTGGTGCCAGGACGGACCCTTGAGAGACAGCACTCATTACTGGTTTCCACTTGAATACGGAGCTGTTGTCTGTAACTCTTTGGATGCAGCCATCCAGCCAATTCCTTGTCCATTCATCAAACCCGTATCTTTCCAAACTGGAGCTAAGAATGTTGGTGGGGACTGTATCAAAGGCCTTACAGAAGTCCAGATAGCTGATATCTGTGTTCTTCCCTTGTCCCCTGGTTAAGCTGTGTGAGTTTTCAAGGAGCAAAGTCGAGTTTTTAAGGAAACTGAAACCACAGAAAGATAGGATGTGCATTCCTAGCTTTCTGCTCAGGATATCAGTGTAGCTGGGGAGTCTCATCCCCGTGAATGCAAAGGTCCATTCCTAAAGCGAAGGGTCACTTCCCAGGTGTATTGGAGGGCCTGACCTTTCTACATGGTTTTTATTTCGGAGGGAACTTCCATCAGTCATATCTTCCCACAGCCCGGTGTTTATTACAGTCATTCAGTTGGAAAGTGGAAAGGGAGGCTCAGTATTTTGTTACAGTCTCAAGCAGAGATCTGTGATGTTGTTGGCCCTCGTTTGCTTTCCTACAAGGTCTTCTGAGGCAGTGAAAAACAAAGTTTCTGAGTGAAACTTGGGGTTTTAGGAATTATGATTTTATTTTTATCAGTTTTCTGAGTGATGCTTAGAAGATCACCATCGTTTTGGGTTTTTTTCCTAGTCTTGTCTCTTGCTGTTGTCTGAGAAGAAAGCATTGCCCCCCAATCTCACGGTCAGCCAGGTCTCACTGAAGAACCTCTTTGAGGTAAAGTAGCATCCTTCTTTTTTGTTTGTCTTGTGTCTGTTGCTTCCTGTTCCCTTTCATGAGAGGGATTTTGCCATCTTGTGTTCAAGGCTAAAACAGACAACAAAAACTGAAATGGAAGATAATACATGAACTTTGTGTGGTTCTGTTAAATCAGCTGCTCTGTGCCTTTTAATGGGAAATTGAAACATCCCAATTCTGCAGAATTTCTGCTTGTAATTTAAGATTTCCTTTAATTTGATCAAAAGAAGACATCTTCCTCTCATGTGTCCATGTCACACTTGTAACCAGGCAATTTAATGCTGAAAAATGACTGACATCAGTTAAGCTGGATATATTCTCCAGCCAGGAGAACTTACGATGTACATAGGATGCAGTATTTCTATACTTTACTAGCACGTCTCTGGACTGCTTTCTGGTGCTGAGCATGATTATAAGGAGCTGAGCTGGACGCAGTGTTGGCATTTTCCCTTCCCTCGGTGCCCCACATTTTTGGTAGGTTACTTTATACCTGGGCAGCAACTGCTAAACTTTCTCCCTAAAGGCTTTGACACCTTCCAAATGACAGAGAGGATTTTAGCAAGATGCAAACAGGCAGTTGTAGACCAAGGAGCCACAGGTCCTAATGCCTTTCACGGAGATGATGGCATCTGCAGACAGCAGATCTTCATGGTGTTCTTCTGCAACTTGCTCTCTTCTTCTCCTTCCCCTGCTGCCACTGCGTTCTCCCTGTAATCTGTTGTATTTCGAGTCTGGAGCTGTGCGCAAACAGTAGTCCTTGCCAGTCAAAATCTGGCACGAGGTGTTAGAATAAAGAGTGTATTTGTGGATGCTGGAAGCGTGTGTGAAGGCTGCTATTTAAAAAGATGACTGGCACAAATGGAGGAATTATGTCTGAACGCTGCTTCCGACCACCCCCTCATGTCCTGATCCTTCTGGCATATTGTCTCAATTTCCTTCTGAGCTTCCTCTGCCCACCTCCCGTTACCCAGACTGCGGTACCCCTTGCAGGCTGTGCTTCGTGTTCATTAAGTCCTCATTAGAACATCCTTTTTCAGTTCAGCTGCTTTCTGCTCAGGTTGCGTGCTTTTAAAGCGGGTCTGTAAACTTCCCCGTGAATGACCTGCTTTTATCTGATCACCTGCTAGGAATTTATCTGCCCAGAAATCTGTCTCCCAAGGTTTGACACCTTTACTTCATGTGAGCAGTTGTATTATCATTGTTGTCTTGATTATGACAGATGTTTTCTTAGCTGGATGAGAGTAGGGCTTTGCCCTTCTCTCCACTCTGGCTTCCTGACTGGTTGCCCGAGTTCCCTATACCTCTTTCTTTCAGTCTCTAACCCCCTTTTCCCAGTTTCAAGTATTTTGCCAGTCTTTTCTTACTTTGAGGCAGCTGCCTGCAAAAGCTGCCTCATCAAAGCTTAATAGGCACAGCATCCAGCCACAGCAGTATGTTCACTCAGATGCAGTACATTTAATAGGCAACTCTAAGGCAGAAAGTTGCAGTCAGTTACAGCAAAGAACTATAGAAATGTGTATTGTAAAATAGACTTTAGGTTCAGTGCTCTTCAGAACCGGCCAAGATGGGTTTTTTTACTCATAGAAGAGTATTTTGTTTTGAGTTTCTATTGGAATTGTTAGATATATAAGTGTTCCATTTTACAGTGGACATGACTGTTACTGTTCCACTGATTCTTGTCATGAAAGACATGAAAATAGGATTAAAAAAGCAATGCCCTTTATGTGTGTAATGTGTTATAATTGTTCTCTTTGTTCTCAGACTTCTGAATTGTATGGCCATGGGGAGAAGATGCAAGAAGTAGCGGAATTAGTCAAGTGGCTAATCTCCATGGGGGCAAAAGTGGAAACCATTGGCACGTGTCTACTTCATGCTGTTATCAGACTGTGTATCAAAGCAAGTGAGTGACATCCACAGCTAAAAAACCCAATGGTGGCCTTCATCAAAGAAGGAAAAAACGAACCAGAGTATTTTGAGAAACTGAGATGAGCTCTTAGGCAGAAGCTGTTCCCTGTGAGGGTGCTGAGGCGCTGGCACAGGGTGCCCAGAGAAGCTGTGGCTGCCCCATCCCTGGCAGTGTTCAAGGGCAGGTTGGACACAGGGGCTTGGAGCAAGCTGCTCTAGTGGAAGGGGTCCCTGCCTGTGGCAGGGGTTGGAACTGGATGAGCTTTAAATTCCCTTCAATCCCAAACCAGGCTGGGATTTTATGATTCTGTCTGTATGTGCTAAGGAGTCATGAGTCAACCTCAAATTTGTGCTTGCTGGTAGTCAGCAAGGACGTAGCATCCTGTCTCCCACAATGCGGCTGGCTCTTACCATCGCTTCGTTCTTCTCCTCCTCACTGTCTTACAGAAGAGGTTTCATACAGATGCATCTTGCCACTCCATAGGGGAGAAACCCAGGATCTGTTTCTGCTGTATCTCTGCTTACCCTTTATAACAAGTGGGGGTTTTATTGTTTCAGGAAAGAACCATCTCTTCAGGTGGTTACTGACTCAGAGGCCAGACTTGAAGGACCGCATCAACCAGAAGGACAGAGATGGATGCACCCTCTTGCATGTTGTGGCATCTTCCAGTGAATATTCCCAGAAACGCAGTAAATACAATGATTATTTTCTTCTCTGCGTGTGCTGGTTTGTTTTCATATAGAAAAATGAGTAATGGAAGAAAGTTTGAAGCCCCGGTGTTTACTACTTCCTGTGCTTCCATTTCCTAATGAATTACAATGAAGAGAAGTGTTTTAATGTTTTGAAGGGGTTTCTTCTGGGGGAAGAACACCCAATAATTCCTCCTCCTTCTGAGACATTAGAAAAATTTAGATTTATATTAAAATTATGCTAGAGAATGTGCCAGGAAATTAAAAAATCAAAGGGAAAACAGAACAAAACCCCTGAACAATGAGAACTCTTCTTCCTCTGATGTTTATTCGTGCAATGTTTTAGGCCAAACAGAAGACGTGATAATGCTCCTGAATTTTGGGGCTGATCCCACTGTTCCAGATGCACGCTCAAGATACGTCTTAGATATCTTGAAGAAGAACAAAAACTTTGATGCTGTAAAAGCGGTCAGCAATCACATTGAGAAACGCACTTCCTCTGAGAAACAGACAGGTACTACATGGATACACGACATGGACTGTGTGGTTTTACTGGTTTAAAATGACATCCTTTAGATGCAAAATTACTTGGGGAATAGTTTTGTGTAACATTTCTTATGTTGTCACCCTGATGTCCTATTACTCAGTGATGAAGACTTTGTCTGTGCCTGAGGGTGACTGTTGTCCAACTGATGATCTTAGTATATCAGCCAATAAGTAACTACAAGTTGCTTAAGGTTACTATAAGCCACTGGTTTTTATTCCTTACCCTTAATATGAGGCTCCTCCTGCCATAGAAACTGCTTCTTTTTGATGCTTTTTCAGTCTTAAGTATTTATCTTCATGGGTTTTGTAAAATGAATGTTAAAATGTTGGTGGCATATTTAGAATATTTTATAACAAAAAATATTGACAAAAAAAGGAGAAGCTCTGAAATGGTGAAAACGTGAGTGAAAGGTTGCTGACACTTGGAAAAACCAAATTGTAGTCAGAGCTCTTTGCTCACAAGGGTTTAGCCATCTTTGATCTATGTCCCTGCCCATGGCAAGGAGTTGGAACTGGATGAGCTTTAACATCCCTTCCAACCCAGACTATTCCAGGATTATGATCACTGCGAGGCAGCAGTGTCCTGCCTGTGTGCAGATCAACTTGTGAACTATTACAGTTTCCAACCTAGTGTATTTCAGTCGAGTGTATTTGATGAGGGTTCCCAGTATCCTGTAGGATTTGAAATCCATCACAGGTCTAGCTATTGCACTGTGAGTTTCAGCCCTCTGATTTTAACTGCCGCTGCACATTTCTTAGAGGCCTGAGATGTGACATCTTCCAGTCGTGCCCTGGAAACATACCAGCGAGGAGCTGGATTTTCAATCTCTAAACTGTTTTGCAGGGGGGAGTGAGAGCAGAGCCGTAGCTGACACAGATTCTCTCCTGGATGTTCTTGAACAGTTTGTCCAGTTCTACAGGTCAGAAGATGGAGCACATCATAAGAATGTATTGAAGGAGGATGCAGTTAAGCGGTTTCTGAAACTGCTGTCTTCTGTGAAAGGTACAGTGAGTTCCCGTTTCTCCTCTTCACAAAACCTAATTGCTGAGAAAGGTGTGTTTGATGCTACCAGACATGTTTTGCCCTTCCTTCTCTTCCCTGTTTCTGCAGCTGGTATTACTGGAACAGAATGGGCTTTCACTTATTTTTCTGTTCTGTTCTGCACTTAGAACCACCACAATAGGCACAAAAATTCAGTGTGATGAACCAAAGTGTTCAGGCTTGTTTAGTGGCCAGCATAAGGACAGAAAGATGCAAGTGTTGCGTTTTGTACTTTGAGTTTAATGGGCTCATTACTCTGAAAGCGGTTTACAGTGTGATGGGTTTTATGATATGGCTTTGAGTGAGTGGTGTTGTCTTCACTGTCTTGCAGAAATCCCTGAAGGGGTGGTTTGCAACATCTCCCAGGCCTGTGCTAGCAGCTTCATAAAGCAGTTGCTGGAGAAGCAAATGTGGCATAAAGTTTTGCTGCTGCTAACAGGGAAAGCCAGTGGGGAAGAGCCATCAGGGGAAGGACTCTTCAGGAGCTGCAGTCTTGCAGATGTTGACATTGGCGACGTTATCCAGCGGTGCGACAGATGGGATAAGCAAGTGCATCTCATAAGATGCTTGATCGAGCGAGGAGGTGAAAAACTGTGGGATATGAATCTGTTATAAGAGATCCAGTGTTTTGTTTGGCATGTTTGGAGCAACGTAGTTTCAGAGATACCATCACATGGCTTTTGTGGTTCTCTGTATGTGCAGCAGCTTGTTGGAGTGCATTGGCTCCGATGCCTGCATCCGTCGTGTGGGACATGGGGAAGCCAATAAGGCTATATGGGATAGAAGATGTTTTCTCAACTGGAATTTGGCTGTTAGGGTTGAAAGGCCAAAGAACCAAAGAATATTGTTGCTCCTTTGTTTGTAGTTTCCTTGGGTTTTAATTCCTCTGTCTTTAGGCACAGTGTTATCCCGATAGAAACTGCAAGCCACAGTCTTTGGGTTTAGTCTGTTACAAGTCATTGACTGCTTCAGTGATCTTAAAGGCATGACCACATGTCTTTGTTTTTTCAGCTAGTACAGACACCATCCTTTTTCTTGGTTTGCATGAGGTTTATTTCTAGGATTACTCTGTCAATGTGCATTTCAGTTTATAACTTGGTGTTCACTATAAATTACGGGCACACAGTCTTCCTCTAGCCTTGTGGGTGCCAGAAATGCAGGGAGGCTCCTTGGGTTGGTCAGTGACTGACTGACTTGAAGAAGGTATGTTCTGGCCTTTCCTATCACAACAGCAGGACTGCTTGCTCAGCTTTATGGGAGAGAGCAGGAGACTTTGAAGATTTTCTTAGTCAAAAGTTCTTCAATGTGTAAAAAGCTGTCAGAAAGATGTTACCTGCTCAGCAATCAGCCTGTGCCTTCATCTGTTTGCAGCTTTCTCTAGTTTGCAGGTCTGATGTATCAGATTTAACCCCTGTACTTTCGTGTTCTTCACCCCAGCTCTGCCGGATGGGATTGGAACCAGCTCTGAAATACCACTGCAGATATGCCTCAAAAAGAATTATTTTGAACTGGTATATTTGCTGCTGACCAAAGGTGCAGATCCTCAAAATGTCTCCATTGCAGGTGGAGATACCCCTCTGCATGCTGCAGTTGCCATCTATTTAGATAATAAAGGTAAGGCTCTTGTGTGCCTGGGCTTGGGGGACATAGAAGCTCCAGCAGATGTGCACTGTTCATTCAACTGTTGGAAACATCCTCATTTCTTACCTGTCCATCCAGCTGCCCCTTCTCCTGCTGTGCAGGTGACCAGAGGGAATCAAGCAGCTGGAATGTCTCCACTAGTTACTGTGTCGTGGATATTTAGAATCACCGAATGGTTTGGGTTGGAAAGGACCTTAAGATCATCCAGTTCCAACCCCCCTGCAGTGGGCAGGGGCAGCTCACGCTATTCTTTACAATGATTTTGGTGTGCCACTGTTTCACCATTAGGAAGGAAACATTTCACATACATTAACCAGTTTAAATCTCATCTCTTACCTGTGTCTATGGAATGTCTTTTCTCTTTTTTTTCCCCCCAAAGAGGTATTGGACTGATCTTATTTTGTAGGAAGTTGCTTTAGGGACAGTTGCAGCGCTAGGCATTTCTAAAGCTTTGCTGCTGTAGTGTTGTTTTCCCTGAGTACTACAACAGCTCAGTTTTGAACCATTTCAAATGAGCAAGTTCTACAAATCTAAAATGGTATTTTTTGTTCTTAGGGAAGCAAATTGATTTTCATTTAATAGCTGCAGGAAATAAAAGCAGTCTTGTAACACAAGTGATGATTTTGGTTGTTCTCTCGCTTTCAGATGGCACTGGTTTGAACATCCTGAACTACCTCCTTGACCTCTTCGCTTCAAGACCTTCCGACTTCCCATGTCTTAATCCAAACATACAAGATGAGAATGGAAATACAGTGATGCATGTTGTTTTTCAGAGAGGCTTTTCAAAACAGACTAAGAGAATAATGGAGTCGTTGGCAAAATTTGACATTAACTTCAATATAAAGAACAAATTAGGAAGAGATGTGAGGCACAGAATTAAAAAAAATGACCCACTGCTGCTTGCCTGGAATAATGCTGTACTGGAGAAGAAGAAGCACCGTCAGGATATAGCAGGGCAATCGGTTAAAGCATCCAAGCTTGTTCCAGCCTCTGAGATTTCACAGCCGAAGAGCACAGGGCGTTCTTCATCTGGGTCCTCAATAAAGGCACCATCTGGCAACATGGTGCATAATGATTTAAAAACCCCGTGTTCTGTGAAGGCAAAAAAAGATCAGCTGGCAAAGCAGGAAACAGAAAGAATAAATAGCCCTTTAACACTCCAGGAGAGTCTAGTGCAGGCAATCACAGCTCTGATTCAGCAGCTGAAATGGGGTGACACCCTGAGAAAGGATCATCCTCTGGTGCAAAAGCCATCTTCAGCCCAAACTAATTTGGAAGAGGGAAGAAGTAAGTTCTTGCAACCTTGTGGTAACATAGCTTATCCTGAAGGAAAAGGGAATGACTGGGAGAAAAAGAAGGGAGTAGGGGATTTTACTACAGCCCTGCCTGATGGAGAGAAGGAGGAACCAGAGGAAGAGAAGGGGAAGATCATGGATATTGAAGCGTATGTGCAGGAGTTTGACAACATGACCTGGGAAATAGAGTGCACTCCTGAGATGCTGAAGACATTGGGCAGCAAAGCTGTGCCTCATTATCTGAAAACTAAAACTATCATGACAATTAAGCAGCTCGGCAATGGGGAATGGACCAGGGGACTTCAGAAGCCACTGAAACACTTGAAAGCTGATATCCAGCTGTATGAAGCCAAGTTGGGTAAAGGTGCAAGGATGCTGTGGGAACTTGCAATTGACTTTTCTCCTCGTTGCAGCGAGAGTGCGGAAAAGATCATGGAGACAGAGCAGGCCAAGAGTCTTCCAGAAAAATCGGGCAGAGTTTACACAGAAATAATCAGAATTTGGGCCATTGTTCTTGACCACTGCAAGCTGAACCGCGTCTTGGATAATATCTGTATTTCCTACAATCGTGGCTTATCCTGCATCTTGAGGAAGAAGCTCAAGGGCATCAACGAAGGGCATCAGAACCACAGTGTGACAACGCAGAGGCGTGTCCCGCGTTGTTACATTGAAGACCTAGAGGCAGAAAGGTCCAAAGAACATACCATACCTGAGTATTTCCCTCCAGCCAGCGCAGCAGAACTGGAATACAATATCATGAAATTCCACAGCTTCAGTACTAACATGGCCCTTAACATTATAAACGATGTCCATTCTTCTGTTGAATACCCTTTCCGAGTTGGGGAGTTGGAGTACGCAGTGATTGATCTCAATCCAAAGCCCATGGAGCCAATCATTTTAATTGGGCGAAGTGGGACAGGGAAGACGACTTGCTGCTTATATAGGCTTTGGAAGAAGTTCTATTCGTACTGGGAAAAATCCGCCTTGGCAAATGGTCCTCTGCTGGAGAGGCAAACATGGCAGCAAAGACAGTGCAGCGAGGCTGAGAAAGCGAGGTTAGAGAAGGAAGAAAGTGAGCTAAAACAGGACAGCGATGATTCAAGTGAGGAGCAGGTGAGCGACGAGCAAGACCAGGACAGCGAGGATGAAGCTGTTCCTGCAGGCACAGCTGGGGCAGAGGTGAACTCCTGCGGTGACCACGAAGAAGACCAAATGTGTAGCGCAGAAGCATCGAACAGGCTGGAGCACCTGCACCAGATCTTTGTGACGAAAAACCCTGTCTTGTGCCAGGAGGTTCAGAAGAATTTCATTGAGCTTAGCAAGTCTTCCAAGGTCACCAGTCACTTCAGGCCTCTGGAGCCAAGTGTGCACAAGCTACAGGATGTTAAAGATGAGAATTTCCCGCTGTTCGTCACCTCCAAGCAGTTGTTGCTGTTACTGGATGCATCCATGCCTGACCCGTTTTTCCCAAGGAACGAAGACGGGAGCCTGAAGAGAATCATTGTTGGCTGGAGTCCTCAGGAAGACGTGGTTGTACCAAATTGGCAAGAGGAGGATGAAGAAGGGAATGTCGAAGCAGAACGTGGTCATGAGGAAGGAGCTGCAGATGCGTACTCTAAGGAGAGCGATCCTCGGACTTTTGTGACTTATGATGTATTTGCGAATGAAATGTGGCCCAAAATGATAAAAGGTAAAAGCTTGTACAATCCAGCGCTGGTCTGGAAGGAGATCAAATCATTTCTGAAAGGGTCTTTTGAGGCCCTGAGCTGCTTTGGGGGTAAACTTACGGAGGAGCAGTACAAAAAGCTAGGCCGAAAGAGATCACCGAACTTCACGGAAGACAGGAGTGAGATCTATCACCTCTTCTGTCTTTACCAGCAGATACGATCGCAGAGAGGTTACTTCGATGAAGAAGATCTGCTGTATAATATATCTCAAAGACTCTCAAAGCTCAGGGAGCTGCCTTGGTCCATCCATGAGTTTTATGGTGATGAGATACAAGATTTCACCCAAGCTGAGCTAGCCCTGTTAATGAAATGTATCAATGACCCTAATGCCATGTTTCTAACTGGTGACACTGCCCAGAGCATCATGAAAGGAGTTGCTTTTCGCTTCAGCGATCTGAGGTCCCTGTTCCATTACGCAAGCAAGAACTCCATCAGCAAGAAGCAGCGTGTTAGAAAACCAAAAAGGATCTACCAGTTGTACCAGAACTACAGGTCCCATTCAGGTAGAGTAACAAATCATAGAATCATAGAATAGTTAGGGTTGGAAAGGACCTTAAGATCATCCAGTTCCAACCCCCCTGCCATGGGCAGGGACACCTCACACTAAACCATCTCACCCAAGGCTCTGTCCAACCTGGTTCTGAACGCTGCCAGGGATGGAGCATTCACAAACCTCCCTGGGCAACCCATTCCAGTGCCTCACCACCCTAACAGGAAAGAATTTCCTCCTTAGATCCAATCTAAACTCCTGTTTAAGTTTTAACCCGTTACCCCTTGTCCTGTCACTACAGTCCCTAATGAAGAGTCCCTCCCCAGCATCCCTATAGGCCCCCTTCAGACACTGGAAGCTGCTCTGAGGTCTCCATGCAGCTTCTCTTCTCCAGGCTGAACAGCCCCAACTTCCTCAGCCTGTCTTCATACAGGAGGTGCTCCAGTCCCTGCTCATCCTCGTGGCCTCCTCTGGACTTGTTCCAACAGTTCCATGTCCTTTTTATGTTGAGGACACCAGAACTGCACACAGTGCTCCAGGTGAGGTCTCACAAGAGCAGAGCAGAGGGGCAGGATCACCTCCTTCGACCTGCTGGTCACGCTCCTTTTGATGCAGCCCAGGACACAGTTGGTTTCTGGGCTGTGAGCGCACACTGAAGCCGGCTCATGTTCATTTTCTCATTGACCAGCACCCCCAAGTCCTTCTCCTTGGGCTGCTCTGAATCTCTTCTCTGCCCAACCTGTAGCTGTGCCTGGGTTTGTTCCCACCCAGGTGTAGGACCTTGCACTTGGCATGGTTAAACTTCATGAGGTTGGCATCAGCCCACCTCACAAGCGTGTCGAGGTCCCTCTGGATGGCATTCCTTCCCTCCTGCATATCAACCAAACCACACAGCTCGGTGTCATCAGCAAACTTGCTGATGTATTTATGATCTGAGTCTTTGCTCTTCAGGTCACTAATGATTGAGGGTTTCTACTGGCCAATTCCAACCATCTTCAGGCAGCCTGTTTTGTTAAAGAGATCAGCTTTGTCACATGCAAATTCTGACAAGATGTGTCTTGTTTCCAGGCTTCTAACAAAGTCTTTTAAAAGTGTGTTTGTGAGAGAGTATGCGACAGACTGAGGTTTAAAACCTGTGTTCTGCTCATGGCAGGTATTCTCCGTTTAGCATCTGGAGTGGTGGATTTGCTGCAGCATTATTTCCCGGAGTCTTTTGATCGGCTTCCTAAGGACTGCGGTCTCTTCGATGGACCAAAGCCTACGGTGTTGGAGTCCTGCAGCGTCAGTGACCTGGCAATTCTGCTGAGGGGCAACAAAAGGAAAACACAGCCCATTGAATTTGGAGCACATCAGGTTTGCTTTCCTTAGGTATACGGGTTTTTGCAGATTCTCCCAGCTCTGATGCCGGGTTATCATTTATGGACTGCCGCAGTTTGAGCCCTTTTATCTCACTGATAAATTATGCTTTTTGAACTTAGAAACCTTTATTGTGTTGGTTTCTGTTTCTTCTTAATATGTCTGGCTTCTGTTATGTTTTTTGCATCAGGGGTTGCCTGTCCTGTTCCTTTCTAATTCCACATTTTCTTACACCAGATCTACAACTGCCTGCACATACCATGCATCTGTCAGTCTTCTAGTGGCAGCTTTGTGAGCTTGTGCTTGAATGTCTGTGTTAAATGTTGCCTGGCTTTGAGAAGGCTCTTGCATTGTCATGGCATGTCTGTGTGCTTTCTCTATGCAGCTGCTACCTATTTTATGTTTCCTTACTAATATGTTCTTTTTTTGTTACTGTATTTTATGGCAGGTGGTTTTAGTGGCAAATGAGACTGCAAAGGAGAAGATACCTGAGGAGCTTAGTTTAGCACTTGTGCTGACAGTTTATGAAGCAAAGGGCTTGGAATTTGATGACGTTCTTCTTTACAACTTTTTCACCGATTCAGAGGTATTTAATTCTTACCCATTTCCTGCATTTTTAGTTAACTCTTCATTTTGCACATGGTCCAATTGGCTTTCCAGCCGGGGAAGGACTCCCTCTCACCTCTGAAGATGGGTGGTTTCACCGCAGCAGAAAATGGGCTTAGGAATTGAGACCATTTTCCCTTGGTGCTGCATTTTCCTTCAGATTGACTGTTGGAATTCAAGGGCGAGCTCTGGGGTTAGCACAGCACAGCAGTGCGTGCATACACACGCTTCTGCTGCATATCAAGAGTGCTCTGCTAGCTGACAGCATGCCCCTTCAGGCTGCTCCCTGTTCAGGTCAGAGGAGGTGGTGAAGGGACACTCTATCACCCGCTCATACTCTTTATCTTATACTGGAGTTCTGGGTCCCCCAGAAGCACCTGAGATCCCCCGCTTTGCATCACCACAGAACTGAAAAACAACTATGTGTAGAATCAAATAGTGTGTGTATGTGTTTGAGGGTGGCAGGAAGAGGGATGCTTTGTAGCCATCCACGGCTTAGCTCCGGAAAACTCAGTCTGGTTTAGCTCAGGAGTTGTCCAGAAACTTAGGAATGTTTCACAGTCTGTAGTGGAGACCATTGCCCATAGAATGGCCTCGGATAAGTAATACGTAGCTTGAAGCCACCTCAAGCCAGTTGCACTCTTCCACATCAGTATGGTTTGCTGCTCAGTCTTTACCCACTCTTGGGCTGAGCCATGTGTTCACTTTCCCCCAGGTTGGTCTGGGTGGCTCAGGGTGCCATTACTCTCTTCTAGCTATTTGGAGGAAAGTTGTTTGTTGGGCTTGATAACAGCCTGGTGCAGACATGTACCTCAAGAGAAGGTTAACCTCCAACCCTGTTTGCATTGGGATGAAGTTCTGCTTTCTTGGAATATTGAATGTTCTTTACATTCTTCCCAGAGATAACTTTTCCCCCCACTCATCTCCTCTGAGCCTTCTTCAGCTGTGGGGGTGAATTTGTCAATCACATCCCAGAATCCCAGACTGGGTTGGGTTGAAGGGACCTTAAAGCTCATCAAGTTCCAACCCCTGCCACGGGCAGGGACCCCTTCCACTAGAGCAGCTTGCTCCAAGCCCCTGTGTCCAATCTGGCCTTGAACACTGCCAGGGATGGGGCAGCCACAGCTTCTCTGGGCACCTTGTGCCAGTGCCTCACCCTTATCCTTTGCATTTGTGGGGAGTAGTGATTGCTGCATACAAGTAAACTTCATTCTCTTGACATTTTAGGCTAGCAAAGAATGGAAGATAATTTCTTCTTATACTCCTGGTTTGGATGTGCAAGTAGGAAACAAATTGCTCATCGAAATGCCTTTAGAGGATGCTGCTGGTGCGCAGAAAAGAACTCCTTTTAATGTAGAAATGTACAAGGTGAGTTTTTTTTGTGACACTGGGATTAAGAAAGATAAACTCAGTTTTTAAATCTTAGAAGTAGGGAAATTTCTTCAAGAAATCCTTTCGGCCTGTATTTCCATGTGTTACTGAGCTTGCTTTTTTTGGTAGTTGTTCACATTTGTATAATCCCTCTTGATTGTAAAAGACGAAGTGTTTTGTAAATGCAGTTTGATATGAGAAGGAAGACTATGGGTAAGAGACTTTCAGGTGTCTTTACGGAGCAGCTGCGGTTAAAGCAAATAACAGATCATCTTGCTGATGTTGTTGGTTTAGTCTGGTTTCAGATCAGCGTCACTGCCTTAAAATGAAGGAAACTTCTTAGAGTTTAATGAGTCAGATATTTTTTACCATGCAGTGTTGAGAATGATTAATTGTGTGTGCAGGTGTTTAGGAGGAGAATGGACTGTCACACCTACAGCTGCCTCAGTTGCAGTAGCTGTACTTTCATGCAAATTATCTGGACAATTGCTTATGTAATTGAAAAAAATGCATATTTAATATTGAGAGTTCCTTGAAGATACTTTCTTCTTGGTTATTTATTATATATATGCACAGTTTTCTTATAACTGCAAAGTACATTTCTTTGTAGGGGTTTAGCTCATCTGGCATTTAATCGATTTTATTTGGTGTGCTGCCTTTTGTTTGGTTCTGCTTCAGATGCTGAATGGAGAGCTGAAGCAGTTGTATACTGCCATTACAAGAGCTCGAGTCAATCTTTGGATCTTCGATGAAGACAGTGATAAACGGGCTCCAGCTTTTAAGTATTTCATCAAAAGAGAATTTGTTCAGGTTGTCAAAACAGATGAAAAGAAAGGTAAAGTTATCCTAAAGCTTTCTTTAAGAGGCTGTCAAACAGAACAGCCTGCTCATGCTTTCTTACTCTGAGGCTGTGTAATAAAGAAGGTTAAACTCCGTGCTCCCTCTAACAGTGCTCATTGATAACAGCCCTTGCAAATTTCCACTGATTTCTTTTGGCTCTAAAGCTCAATCGTATATGTTAATATGTAACTTCATTCATTAGTATGAGTTTTCCTGCTGTCAGAGGAGAAGAGTCAGAGTTCATTCAGGCAGATCTGACCTCGTAATTAGGTCTTTTTGAGTTCGAACCAGTCAATTTAGGTATGTGAAATATTTAATGAGTACAGATGGACTGGCAGTCAGTACTGTTTACTGCACTTAAAGATAGTATGGGATACAAAGATAATTGCTTAAGCTTACTGTACAGACCTTAAATGTTACATGCATGGAAAAGTGCCACTTACCAAGCCATTGATACCTGGTGTCAGGTAGGGGATCTCTCAGCGTCGAGGGGTAACGTTGAGAAGCACCCCTGGTCAATGGGAGATCACCTCCAGATCCACTGCTATGCAGGGAGAGCTCAACGGACCCTGATGGCTAGAGAAATGTATAGCATAAACTGGTTGATTTGTGGTCAGGTTTCTGCTGTGTTTATAGTTTCAGCCACTTGCCAGCCCAGTCTGCAGCCAGACTGTTGGCTGGTTTGGGTTTGGTGCTGTGCTGTCACCAATAACCTCACACAACAGGATTTACTTCAGTAAGGCCTGCTTGATGAGCATCTGCCTGGACCAGAGCTCAGTTAGTTCAAACGAAGGAGTGCATCCATCACACCTGTACAGGAGCAAAGGCTGTTCACGGAAAACCATCCTAGCTAAGAGAGGTTTATCAAATGAAAGCATTCGTTTGATATGGTTATCATTACTGGTGTCATGTTAATTCTTAGCTTTGGGGCATGATAGGTGGTTTCTGTGGGTTCCCCATTCTAACATAAAGTGATTACCCCTGACCTTCTAGACTTTGACGACAGCATGTTTGCCAAGACTTCAACTCCAGAAGAATGGATTGCACAAGGAGACTACTACGCTAAACATCAGTTCTGGGAGGTAGGAGCAAATGTTTATCTGAAGTAATGGTTATTGCCTATTCTGAAACCTCCTGGGCTTTTCCTTTCCATCTCTAAAATTGTCTCTAAGCCTTCGGTTGCTCGTAGCAGCCTATCTCAGTTTGTGCTTTGTAGTTGTGTAGGTGTCTACAGACTACTTGTTAACAAATGGCAAGAAGTAAGCAGGGACAGCGAGCCTGTTGTCTGTAATACTGAATTCACTCCTCCGAAATCTGCGCTTCAGTGAGGGAAAAGCGTTTTAATGTGCACAACTGAAAGATGGTTGAAAACCCCCAGTTGTTAGCAGCGACTGGAATTGACTGGAATTTGTGACTCTAAACCATGTGCAAAGTTAAGATTGGACGTTAGAAAATGGTTCTTGACTAATAGAGAGGTTGGTTGCAGGAACAGGCTCCCCAGGGAAGTGGTCACAGCACCACATCTCTCAGAGTTAAAGAGGAGTCTGGATAATGCTCTTACCCCTCCCTGTGAGGAGCAGGGAGTTGGCCTCAGTGATCCTTAGGAGTTCCTTCCAATTTGAGGTACTCCATGATCCTATGAAATCATATTCTGGACACTGCTTTTGATCCTGGCAGAAGGAAAGATTCCATTTTTGCTGATGGCAATGTGAGGGGTTTTGGGTGGAAAACAGTTATTTATAACAAGGCAAAAATCAAAACAATCAGCTGCCTCTGTACAGTCTTTATCTCCCCTTGGAAAAAAGGCAATTTCCTAAATGGACAGCAGAGTGTTTAGATAAAAACCACACAGCTGGAAAAATCTTGTCTTGTAATCTGAAATGCATTAGCTATATTATCTGCTATTTTGTTTGCTTTATAACCCTCATCTTTGCTTATCATTGCTACATTAAGAAGGAATTATCTGGTGAATCTGGCAGTTCTAAGAGTGGTTTGCAGTGTGCAGTTTCCGAACAGAAGCAAATACTAAATCAGTGGATAGATTAGAGAAATAATGGTGTTGCAGAATGAGTGAGGTGATAAGGAAACAAACCTTGCTAGGAGCATGACAGCTTCTGCTGTTTCTCTTTAGCTTATCACAGAAAGGGCCTGGTGTGGTAAAAGCATGAATAAAGGATCCATGCTTTTTGGTTGACCTTTGAATTGGTTCTCCTATCAGTAATACAATTTATGTGGTAGATGCCTGGTGACTTCCCAGTTAATGGTTGAAGACATCATTCAGATTGCATGTGCTGTTGCTTCTATCAGCCTTCCAGGAGGGTTGCTTTCACTACCTCCATGTAAAGCCTTTTAATTAAAGCTCTAATTGTGATGGTCCCATGTGGACTGACTTCAAAGCTTTTCTTTTTGTCCTACAAATAAGCTGCAGTGTTTCACCTTTTTCTTCCTCCAGGCACCCTGCTAGTCTTTCTGTTTTCCATCACAGTGACTGTAAAATAAAGGCTTCCTTTTATGTGCTAAGCCATGGGCTGGATGCTGGGGTGTGAACGCTGTGTATGCTTTCACCCCAGGTGGCAGCCAAATGTTACCAAAAGGGAGGAGCAGCCGAGAAGTCAAAACTGGCCCTGGCACACGATGCTGTTCTCAAAGTGCGCTCCAAGAAAAGCAGCCCCAGGTAAGTGTCACTGCAGAGGGGTGCCAGTCGCTCTGCAGTGCCAGACCTCATGGGGAGACTCCCACCATGGTTGTGGGACCACACTGGGGACCCACGCAGGTGAGGTGTCTCCACATCTGTGTCTGTGGGTTGCAAAAGAGGTGAAAGGAATTGGGAAGTCTAGCATAGCTCCAACAGGATCTAGGGCACTGCTCCCTTTGGGGAGTACTGAAAGCAGTTGTACTCCATAGGCTGTCCAAAGAAAAAGTGGCCTTTGAAAGTGCTTATTGGTTATGTGAGAGAAAAGCAACAGGTTTTGCATTGCCTCAAGAGGCTTTATATTCTTAGACCTAGGTAGAGGAGCGTATGTCATCAGCAGTGCTCAACTCCAGTTACTCCCACTCCATATTCACTTAACAAAGAAGAAGGAGTGGTGTAGTACATTGCTTCCGCTAACAAAAAGTGGGCTTTGAGGTAAAATTCATGTTAGCCAGGGGAGAAAGTTTGCAGTTTCCTGAAGAGGCTGAAAAACTGCCTGGGACTTGTCTCAGATAAGACAGGAAAACACTTCATGGGGAGGACTGTAAGTGAAGTACTTCCTTTTCATGCTGGGGAGGTTGAAAACTGGCAGTGACAGCAGGAATAACTAGAGCAGAGCAAGGTAGCACTGAAGGGGGAAGGTCTGGAGAAGTGTTATTACTGGATAAAATGAAAGGTTTATCATTTTAATTGCCTGTTCTATATTAGTGGTCCTAACTACAAGTAGGATATCCATAGCATTTCGTGATCATAGAGAATTTGTTGATGGGATTGAAAAAAACCTTCAGTTGGCTGTAAACTGGGGTGCTTGTCAATTAGATACGATCTGAGGAGAAGAAATGGGTTATCTTAAGTTGACAGAACATATGTCATGATGAAGCTGTGAAAGTGGCAGCTTTCTTTAGCAGAGGTATTAATGCCAGTGTACGAAGCATAGGTAAGATTCCTGTGAGCTCTATAATACTAACTGCTCTGTACAGTTCTGATACTCCGGTCTGAAGGATGATGAATTCAGACTTGGTCTGGCAATGATACCAGAAAGGATGGGCTTAGGAACAAATTTGATTGCTGTCTTTAATGGCATTGAGGCTAAACAGCAGGTAGGAAGAAGGAACAAGTTCAGCTAGAAAAGAGAAGCAGCGTAGAACCACACTAAGTGTACCTAAGTTTGAGAACTTAAAGCTTTTTACTGTCAGAGCAGTGAGATTCTGGAACAGGCTTCTGGACAGAACAGTGATAGCCCAAAATGCAAGTACTTGCAAGGTCGTACCTCATCACTGTATGTATGAAAAAGAACGCATGATGTCAGTGTTGATTGGATTCAGTGACAGATCATGTGTTCCTAAATGTAATTTGGATGTAGTTAGTGATTTTCTCTTTATTTTCCACAGGGAAAAGCAGATGGAATATATGACATTGGCTAAAACTTACTTGGAATGTGGAGAACCAAAATTATCACTCAAATGTCTGTTTCAATCAAAGGAGTTCCGGCTTTGTGCAGAACTGTGTAAGAAGTTAGGAAAGGTATGAAGTCCTCTAAACTATCCTCTCCTTATCCCTTTCCTTTTCCTACAGTTTTTTTTGGTGACATGGTAGTAGCTGGATTAAACCAGGTCTTTAAGCTGGACTGCTCAAGGGAAAGCACTTGTCACAGGATAGCCAGAAGAGGAATGAAGAGGACAAGGATGCACTTACGCAGTCGAGGTCCATTTCTTCGCCTTTCCTCGAATGTCACCACCAGTCACTTCTGCTTTGCAGTCGAAAGTTAATAGTGACTGATTTCCTGAAACTGTGAAGAGCTGACCTGTTACTTCATCCAGGACTGTGACCGTAGTGAAACTTCACTGGTGACAGCCATCTCCATGGAATCATGAAACTTGTGAGGGCTGACAGTGATTTTCCAAGTGCGGGAGCTATTCAGCGTTTTTATTTGCAGTGCATTCCTGCTAAAAGGAAGTGAAGTGATTGCTCCCAAATATGTAAAGTTCCAGAAACAAAGTTAGTTCTGCATCCGTAACTGTTTCAACTTAATCCTGATGATTCTGAGTTAATTTGCAAGTGAACAGAAGCATCTGTGGTGGTTGTTAACAACAGGCAGAGCTGGGTGAATGAAAAGTACTTTGGAAATCCTGTATAATACCTTTAATTTTACATTCTGGGTTTTTTTCAGACGCAGGTATTTTGAAGGCTTCAGTTCAGTTTTAGTGGTGGTTATTTAATGTGTATTTAGTTACATTCAGATACTTTAATTGCATTTTATTAAAGTGTGTTTCTCCATGAGACACCTACATGATGGAATTAGTAAATTCATTCTATTTGTGTAGTTTTGACTCCTTCCGTTTCATTATTGACTTCTGCGTTGCAGATGAAAGATGCTGCACTTTACTATCAGAAATGCCAGTGCTACAAAGAGGCATCCGAATGTTATGAACAAATTGAGGAGTTTGATCTGGCAATTAAAATGTATTGTCGGGAAGAGCTCTATGAAGAAGCAGCAAAGGCAGTTGAGAGGTATGCCTTCCAAGCTGGTTTTGGAATACAGTTCTTTTTTCCATTTCCAGATTCCAGATGACACAGTTGGCTCACCTCAGATTGTCACAAGAGTTCTGGCTGGTGACTTTGTTGTGTAGGAAGTTAAATTAACTTGGTCAGAATTCTCTCTTGGGTAATGATAACCCAGTGGGAGCATCCACTGTATTCTACTGCAGCATTCTACTGCATCCACAGATGGAGCGGTGACTAGCTTCGTTTTCCTGGGATTTTTTTCCAGTCTCTATTTACTAGTTGTGCAAGTTCTCCTGCAGCCAATCCTCTGAACTAGGTTCTTACGTTAAATGCAACAAACACATTGATTTGAAGTATTAAACACTTCCCTTTTAAGACTGAAATAGTAACAGATTTAGCTTAGTGCCACCTACTGCCACTTAGGCAGTATATACCATTAGATGTATGGTATATAATGCAGCGGTTGTTGTGGCAAATGAACTATTTGTCTATCAAAATCCATGTAGGGAGCAAAGAACAGTAATTTAAATGAGCAGCTTGGGCTGCCTGTCCGACACATTCTTGGTCCCAGTCTCTAAGGTGAACTTTTCCATACCATCTCCCCTGTGCTGGCCAAGGGCAGTTAAGAACTGCCTCTCGCTGTGCTTGATAAACTGATTTTATGAGTATCCCTGTGACAGAACTTTGCATCTGGCACTGTCCCTGTGACCTCCTTAGCACATTCTTGCAGAAAGAGTACATTTATTGGCTGCACCTCTCATTAATTCCACCTAAATTGCACTTTTAAAGCATATATACACCAATTAGAATTCTAGCAAGGCCTGTAGTTATGCACCTTAACTGAGAGCCTTTGTGATGTCCTTTTAATAATGACAGCTGGTTTTTGAAGGATTAAAGCTTGTTTCATATGTAAAGATAGTTTGATCCAAGAATTCAAGCATTAGAGGCACCAAATAACCATGTTTTAAATCAGCCTCCCCAAATCATTCCTGCGAATTCATCAGCAAAGGTACCAAAATTTGCACTCCCACATTCGTCATGAAAATATGATAATGAAAGGCTAATGATAATTTACTCACCCATCAGGAGAAAAATTACTCATTCTCAGCATGCAGGAGAAAATAGTCTTGCAAGAATGGCTTAGGGGATATCTTAATAATTTCACAGCAGCCAGTGATAAGAACTGAGTGGTTTAAAGTGCTTGTTTTGAGAGATGCAACCAGGTACTTTGCTCAGGCACTCGATAAGCAGCGCAGTATATATAGGTGCGTGTGACAGAATTGAAAGAGTCCTCTAAACTGAGTGGTTTATGTAAATTTTACAGGCTGTTACCTATATTAGCCTTGAGGAATTCATGGAAATTTGCATTTATTCCATTCTGGCTTTTGTTCCTGTAAACAACCATTCTAGCTTGAGGTTTACTTTAATAAAGAGAAGGTTACCACTGGCAAAATGTGGTTAAAATAATTTGTACAGTGATTTGACAGCGTGGAGAAAGATCCCCTAATGCTGTAAAACACCTCGTGGTCCCCTTTGTACCAGAAGTTGTCATGATCTTGGTTCAGACAGCCTTGCGTTGTAACTCGGTTTCTTCAGTAGATCTTTTAAGATGATGTGATTGTTTTTCTTGCATGACAGACATCACTTAAATTACTTGGCCTTTTGGAAGAAAGAGCTTCTGGGGACAGCTATTTCCTAGCATCATAGAATGGTTGAGGTTGGAAAAGACCTTTAAGATCTTTGGGTCCAACTGTTAACTCAGCACTGCCAAGGCCACCACTAAACCCTGTCCCTAAGTGCCCCATCGACAGGTCTTTTAAATACCTCCAGGGATGGTGGCTGTTTAATGCTTCAGGGGCTTTTTAAAACTGAAACGGGATGGTTTTTTTTTTGCCTAGGTTAGTCACGTATGGTATTAAATTGATGCATCTGTTATTTCAGATATGAAGAGATGTTGAACACAAAAGGACAGATGGTTTCCAAACTCTCCTGTACGGCAAATCAGTTGTATTTGGAAGCAGCTGCGAAGTACCTGAGTATGAACAGAACGGAGGAGATGATGCGAGTCCTCTCAAAACTTGACGTAGAGGATCAGCTCGAGTTCCTGAAGTCTCGTGGCTGCCTGCGCCAAACAGCAGACTTACTCAAAAGGGAAGGTCGTGAGGAGGAAGCTGCCAAGCTGATGAAGCAGCATGGCTTTGCTCTGGAAGCAGCTAACCTCACGGCTGTAAAAGAGTTCCGTGCATCGTGTTTGCTTGCTGCAGCTCGCGCCGGTATCGCTCGCTGTTCGGAATCGGACCCGGTGGGAATGGAGCTCATCCTTAAAGAAGCCCTCGAGCTGTATGAACAAACGAAGCAGACGTCAGGCATTGCTGAGGCTGTGTTCTTGCAGGGGGTTCTGAAGGGAGACTTCACGAAGCTGAGCAGCGCCTACTGTCAGTTCCTGTCTCTGAATCACGCCGCTGGTGCCGTGGAGGCTCTCTTTGCGTTGTCTCGCTGCAGCGCTCCTTGCCAGAACGTCCTCTTTATGGCAATACGTGGCTTGATGGCTCTGCTGAGTCTGGTTAGGAGTTTGAAGAAAGCAGCCACCAATGCAGAGAAAGATATGGTGAAGTTATGCTTTGCTTACTTTGGGATTGTCCCAACAGGTGACAGTTGCCTGGTGTCCCAAAATGAAGGTGAACCCATTCTCAGGTTTTTGTTAGGCAAACCATGTCTAAAAGAGACAAAGACAAAAGGTGGCTTCTCAGTAAGCACAGAGGAGGTAAAATCAGCTTTGAAGTGGCACTTGTTAAGCAGATTGTGCTCAATCACCCATGAGTTACTGAACAAGCATTACCCTGATATTTGTCTGAAGTTCATTGTTGGCCTGAACTGTGAAGATAAAGCCTGTAAGGATTACCATAAGCCCTTGTTGCGCCATGAAGCAAAGACAATAATTCAGTGTAAAATGCACCTGGTGGCAATAAATGGCCTGCTATTGGAAGCCGCCTGTGTTTTCCCTAAAGAGCTACTTAACCAGTACAAAGGCTTTGCAGACGTTTTGACTGCTGACAAACATGCATCGTGTAAAGCCCTCCTGGATATGTTTTTTCCTAGCCATTTCCATTTGAGAATACTGTCTGAGAACCCAAAGGCATGCAAAGAAATCCTGGAGGTCAGTAACGTTATTTCCAAACCCTGCAGAGCAATGTTGAAGGCGTACCTCACGTTTAAGTTTAAAAATGAAGAGACTGCAGCCAGAAGAGAATCGACTGACTTGTGGCTACACATCATGCAAGTCCTCATCTTATCCTCGGGGTATCCCGAGGAGTTTGAGAAACTGCTTTTTAAGGAAGAGGACGATTATAACAAAGAGCTCAACCTTGCTTTGGCAAAGGCAAAAAACTCCCCAAAGGGGAAAGGCCAAGGAGGAAAGACCAAAGGAATAGAGGGCAGATACGGTATGTTGCTGCCTGACAAAAATGCTGAGCACGGAGGGAGAACACACTTGTGCTTCATTCGCCTCCTTGAAAACTCACTGGAGCAATTCTACGTTCACAAGAACCCGGAAAACTGTAAAAGGTTTTTTTTCCGGTTTATGAATGTCCTGGTCAAGAAGTGCACGAGATACCTGATTCCAAGCATAGGAAACACGGTGATGTTGTTGGAATTCCAGTATATTCTCTGTTGCGCTGTCCTGATGCGTCTCTCCAAGAACATTACTCTCTGCTTTCCAAAGAGCTACATTGCTCTCATCCATTACTGGGAGTTCTTGTTCAAAAGCAAGGACCGTAACAAAGAACCTAGAGACACATTTTCTATTATACAGGAGTACAGGCCGAAGGACACCTATGTGGCTGTACAGAAGTTCATGTTTCACCTCTATTATCTGGCAGAGGTTTTGTGTGGAGTTCATGGAAGGTTCAATGTCCTTCTGGATGCTTTTGAGGACCCTGACTGTATAACTTCAGGGGAGGCTGAGCGGACTGTCGTGCTGTGCTTAGTGATGCTACTGAATGCTGACCAGGTGCAGAGCTTGAAATACAAATCCCTTTTACACCACCACTTCCCTGAAATCAAGGCGATGCTGAAATCTCAGCACTCGCCCTCTAAAGTGCCTAGAAGGTTGCTGAGGGTTGTGGAACAAGTGAGTGATGCTACACACGTCAGAGAAATCGCTGTGGGCCTGCAAGAGCTGCTGACAGAGCGAGATGAAGAGTACTTGGTGGACTGCCGATGGAGGTGGGACTCTGCGTACACTCAGGGGCATCCACCCATACGGGGCATCCTGTACGAAAACATAAACCTCGACAGGTTTGTGACCTCTTTGGATAAGACGGAGTATGCTGATGAGCTAGAAAAGGAGCTTGAAAGGGTTCATTGCCTAGAGGACCAGAAGGATCCCCTGGAAGTCATTGCACTCAGCAAGCAGCAGAAGCAGGAGCAGAAAGCATCTGCGCAGCGCCATCTGCGTCGTGTGTTCCACGTCGTTTACCTGTGTGTGAAGTGGAAGAGGAGGGCCTGCTCCAAAGCTGAGCCTGTTGCGATGGAAGGGGAGGAGTTTTTATCAGAGATCTTCAAAAGAGCAGATATCGACCAAACCCAGTGTGACCTCTGCGGGGTCAGGTTTATCCAGAGCAGCGAGAGCTATTTCAGCCGGTCAGAAAGCATGGAGGCAGACACTGCTGAACCTGTGACACCAGCAGACATCAGCGGAGAAGAAAAGCTGCATGCAGAAGGAGATGCGAGTTCTGTGGCCAGTGAGGCTTACATAGAGCACAGGAACACAGAGGAACACAGGAGTAACAGCGCTGCCTACAAATACTACGCCGACTTTTTCAGGAGGAAGATAGATCCGATGATACGTGATGGACTGGAAGTAGTGGAGGCCATTATGGAAAAGAGTTACACCCAAGGCCATTTGGCGTATAAAGAAGGTTCCAACTTACGCCAGAGAA
Source organism: Pezoporus flaviventris (assembly GCF_033815535.1). Lineage (NCBI taxonomy): Eukaryota > Metazoa > Chordata > Aves > Psittaciformes > Psittacidae > Pezoporus > Pezoporus flaviventris. Next base: position 635,355 of record NW_026892585.1, read on the forward strand.
AAATCAAAGAGAATATTAAGAAGATTTCAGATGCAGTAGAGGAAATCTATGAGAGAAAAGCCTGGGCTAAAGGTAGGAACTTTGATGAGACATTTGTGGCCAAACTGAGGATCTTAATGGGGTCAAGAGAAAGGTATTTCAGGTAGCTGAGGAAAAAAGAACTGAGACAGCTGAGTGTATCAAATGCATTCTGACCTCTTCCAAAGACAAAGTAATCCATCCGATAGTACAAGTCAAGTGAATAGTGATGAATTTTAGTAAAGTGAGTTTTACCACATGAGCAGATGTGCTGTGTGCTCTGACTTTATCCAGCCTTACAGCAGTGTGTTACGTTAGCCCAGGTAGTCTTTGCTTCTTTTTCTACTGTTCTCTGCTCATTTTGTTCTGCCAGCCGTAATAATTGGGATATGCAGGGGCAGAGCATTGGAGTCTTTGGTGAAGGATACCTCTGAGTAGTCTGCCCTTGGACTTGTAATTTTGCTAGGGCTGAACAGAAGTGGATACTTGACTACAGATCTGTGGGCTGTCAGACACTCAAAGGCAACCCTGGTGCTCAGTCCACATGGCACTCAGGAGACACACATTTTGAGTATCCTTTTTTTCACCCATATACTTGAGCATTCATCTAAGCTGATTTTTGCAAGCAGATTTGAATGAGCAGCCTAGGAGCACAATTGTTTGGAGTATTTGCTGTGGGAAAGTGACATCTTAAATCAAAACATTGTTACTGGCTTTAGTTGTGGAAATCTACCAACCCCATCACGTTATCACTTTGCCTGTGATGTCTGACAGGAGTAAAAAGCTGTAATCCTTGATACGTTCATCAGCTCTGATCAGTGAGCCATGGTAAATTTGTACCTAAGCGTTCGGTTGCGATCTTCCTGTGTAAGCTTTACCTTTACTCCTAGTGGAAAGCTTTACCACAGGGATGAATTCCATGAAGTTTTGCTTATTATTTAGTTGGCTTTCTTCTCAGTGAACCACGCTAGCGAGGAATGTGATGGATGCAGTAAGCTTAATTAAGTAATAGTTGATTTTGTTATGACAATTGCTTGATGAATGTTACCTTGCTCTTCCACTTGGTGAAAATATATTTACAGCAATTATTTGCCTTTGAGGTTACTTTTTCCTCACTTTATAACAAGCGTTTTACAAGTCCCTGATGGTGCAGTTAATGAAAGGCTGCAGCATCTTGGGGCGATGTTTGACTTGTGTAATGGAAATCAGGAACTTTCATACCCCCAAAACAGATAAGCCAGGATATTTTCAGGAGTTTCTGGTGTACCTTAAAAGGGACAACACAAGGATGCAGAGCTTCTCTTCTGCTAGTGCTAGTGAGGTTAATTGGAATGGGGAGGAATGCATCCAGCACCTTCATCCCCGCTAGTGAATTTCCCTGCATGTGAGATCAGTGGTGACTGAGACTTCTTCCTTTGCAGCAGCATCACAAAGGCATCTCTGAGTAACTCTGCTTTGTGCTTGGCTTTGAGCTGCTGTCCATCTCTCGGCTAGTTCTTACACAGTGTTAATTGTGCTCCATTTCAGCTGAAGAGGCAATAACCAAACACACCAGCAAATTGGTTGCCACCATTGATGAGGCTCATAAGTGGCTGAAGAAAATGGACTCTCATCAGATAAAAGAAGAAGGTATGTGTTCGAATTGCACAGGTTTCCAACAGGTTTTCTATGTAAAAATTAATTATTAGTGCAGCGAGTGGCTTGGCAGTCCCTGCTTCCTCGCAGAGCTCTTAAATACTTGTCATATTAAGCCCAATACTTCTTAAACATGATTATATATTATATATGAAGCTATATTGCCGACATAAAAGAGCAATGACATAACTTGGCATGCTATCAAGAGGAAAAGGTGTTGGGGTTTTCCATACTTCATTCCTTTCTTGTTCTTAATACAGGCTTTGTGCATGATAGAGACTTGGAAAATGAAGTGGAAGATGAAAGCATGGCTTTTGAAGAGCTCGTCTATAAAAAACCCTCCAGAAAAAAAGGAAGATGTGGGAAATGGTGATGAGAAGCAGCATGCAGGTGGCTGTTCTCTCCTCCTAACAGTCTAGTGTTAGAATTAAGAAGCAAAATAGAGGGATGGAGCCAGAAATGGGAAGAGTCTGAAAAAAAAAGAGCAATTTACGCTATTGTGTTTATGTCACTTGTATTCTGTCAGAATAATTACCTATGTGCTGATGATGTAGTTGTTGAGACAAATTTCCTTTCAAACCTCTATGGTAGCTTGAAAGTAGTGAAAAGCCAAAGAAGCAGCAAGTAGGAAGAAATAAGAACGTTTCTGCCTTACCTCAGGGTATTTTCCCACTCTCTCTTCTTTTCCTTCTTCCCTCTTACCTTACATCATCATTCTTCTGAGTTGGAACACTCAGAACAATAGGGTAGTTTCTCTGATTTTAAGAGGTTTTAATCAGTGTTCTTAGGTTACCATTGTAAACCAGGTGTGTTCTGAGTCTTTCTATGTCTGGAAACTCTTGAGTCTTCAGGTGAGATGCTTGCAGTATCTCTCTTCTATTTTTATAGGCAAAACCAGTGATTTCTTAACACATTCCTATTTTTGTCAGTGTACATACTTCTAACTGGCTTAGTATGACCATTACGGATTGTCTTTCATTTCATCAAGTTTTGATATAAACTGTTCCCTGTACATATTGAAATACAGATAATCTGCCTTTAAAAGAATATTGGCATTTTAAGTGTTTTGTAAGGTTTAATTGATAAAAGGCTTTTTGTAATGTATAATAATGTTTTTATAAAACCTGTAAGATTTTTGGAATCACTTGAATCTTGTCTTCTGTTTTCAATGCTTCCTGAAAGCTGTATGTGACTGCCTGCATCAGTGAGCGCACAGGCTGGGTCCAGAGTATCACGTCGTACTGATGCTGGTTTACTTCTGGGATTTTGGTGGCTCCAGCATAATGGTTTGGGCTGGGATAGACTTAATTTTCTTCCTAGTAGCTGGTACAGTGCTGTGTTTGGGATTTAATAAGAGAGTGATGCTGATAACACCCTGATGTTTCAGTTGTTGCTGAGTGGTGTTTATCCTCATGAAGGACTTTTCAGTCTCTCATGCTCTTCCTAAGAAGCCAAGAGGGAGCACAGCTGACCCCAGCTACCCAAAGGGATATTCCATATCATAGAACATCATCTTGGTAGCGGGGGGGTGACTGGAAGGCACTGAGAGCCCCGGGAAGTGGTGAATGCCCCATCCCTGGCAGTGTTCAAGGCCAGGTTGGACACAGGGGCTTGGAGCAAGCTGCTCTAGTGGAAGGGGTCCCTGCCCGTGGCAGGGGTTGGAGCTGGGTGAGCTTTGAGGTCCCGTCCAGCACAAACCAGTCTGGGATTCTATGAAATGGGAACTCTAGTTGGATCTCCAGGCCAATATGAGTACTTAAAGGTTTTTTTCCCCTATCATGATATCCATAAACAAACATAAACCTTTCTTTTCCGTGGCAGTCTCTTCAGATCCTGACCCTCTGTGTGCATTAATCCTATTGGAATATTTATTTAGCAAGAAGCGGTTGTCCAGATACACCCTTGGGAGTGGTTTTGTGTTTGTTTAAAAGCCTTTCTCACCCTGGTGGAAGCTCCAGTGTTTTGGCATAGGCAGAGCCTTTGACTTGGAGGGCTTAAGAGCCTTGGTACATGTGAGATGCGTATTGCACCGAGACCTTGGAACTGAGTAGTGGTGGCTGCAGGCTGTCGAGCCCATCCATCCACCTTCTGCCTGTCTAAGCCATGCTGAGTTCAAAAGAATTAAGAAGAGGCTTCAAAATCACAGGAACTGGTGACTTAAAATCTCTCTCCCTGGTGGTACAAAAGTGACCCCTAAATGAAAAAGAAGACTGAACTATTTGCTGTAGTTGGAAGATGGGGATATGCTCTAAAAGACACTTGATCCTCCTGTGAATAGGAAGGACTGTGTGGTAAGTGGTGGGGGTAAGTGATGGGTATTTTCCACCTTTTCACCCTTACTTCTCTTAACAGCATTGTTTCATAATACTGTTCACTTTGATTCCAGAGTGCTTCCCTGACAATGAGCTGTTCTAAACTGACCCAGCAAAACATTTCAACACTTGCTGGTTTTTAGGTGTTTGCTTTCATTCCTAAAGGGAAGCCTTTGATCTTGATGCTCACTGAAAACACGAGGGAAGAAATTCTCTTGTCTCAGTGTAAATAAAGCCAGCTGTCCCCATGATGTGATTTGGTGACAGCCAGTTTTGAAGCACCCTTCCCTATATGAAAGGGGACCACGGATGTTGCTGCGGAGCTTCTGCCTTTGCTGTTGGAGCCTTGAGTTTTGGTGAAAACTTTCACACCTGCACTTAGTGAGTGTCTCAGCAGGAGAGTGCACTCTGTGGGGATGCCGATCGTGTGCAGGAACCCTGGGGAGAGGTTTACTGGGCTAAGGCAGATCATCATAGAATCACAGAGGGGTTTGGGGATGGAAGGGACCTTAAAGCTCATCCAGTTCCAATCCCCTGACAGGGAAGAGCTTCTGCCTAAGAGCTCACCTCAGTCTCCCCTCTGGCAGGTTAAAGCCATTCCCCTTGGCCTGTCCCTACATCCCTTGTCCCAAGCCCCTCTCCAGGTTTCCTGCAGCCCTTTCAGGCACTGGAGCTGCTCTCAGGTCCAGGCTGCCCCAGCCCAGCTCTCCCAGCCTGGCTCCAGAGCAGAGCTGCTCCAGCCCTCGCAGCATCTCCGTGGTCTCCTCTGGCCTCACTAAGTGAAAGAGTTGCCTGTTCTCTGGATCCTGGTTGCACTCACAGGTAGGTAACACACCGAGCTGCTCAAGCGTGTCAAAATACAGCAGCTCTGGGTGGATAACAGAGGTAAGCAGATACTGGCTCAGAGCCGGGGTGGTGCAGCCGGGTATCTTGGTATTGGCCAGTTGCTACTATTCCCACCCATTTTCTTCTGAAGCCTCTTCCTTCCCCCCCCCCAGTCTGCTCAATTGCACGGTCAAGTTCAAAGTGACATGACCTTCAAGGCAAGGAGCGCTGTTTCCCAGGCTACCTCCGTGCTGGTAAGGCTGCTTCTGCTCTTGTGTCCATCAAATGCAGCTATCAGTACTGCTTAGATAACTCCATCCGTTTTTAGAGCTGGGAGATTTTAGGACAACTGGTGCTTTGTGCTCTTGTGGGGTGATTCTGCACTGTATGGTGTGTTCTTGTGTTCTGCACTGTGTGGTAATCAGTGCTGGGGTGAGTTAGCAGTGCTGTCGTATTTATTTGAACCATGATTATTGGGCACATACAAAGCATTCAAGTACTTGACCAAATCATGCAGAACCACGTTTTCCACAGCTCTTACATAAACCATGGTCAGGTTTCCTCAAAGATACACTTGGAGCACTTCACAAGGAGCTCTTGGCTGGAGACCTGCATAAGGAAGAGAGGCGTCAAGCTGAAGTGAATGAGTAAGTAACAGAAAAAGCTGTCAGCTTCCAAGCTGCTTTGCCTGTCTCTGTAAATAACATGCGTTGGGAACCTCACTTCTTCCTGACCCTGTCGCTCCCAATGCGTCTGCTCTTCAATCCGGTGCTGCTCAGACAAGATTAAACACCGCCTCACGGGAAGGAATTGCCCAATGTTGCATTCAGTTTCTCACCTCCCTTCACTTAGGCTGGAGGAGCCTGATGTTTAACAAGGGGGTAAACTCTGAGTGCCATAAGCTGTACCTGTGTCATGGGGTACTTACAGCTCCCTGCTCTGCAGCAGTCTGGGTGGAGGGGGAGAGAAAAGACTTTGATTGCTCTGTGGAATAGGTTTTGTGTTGGGAATGAAGATTAGGTTTTAATAGATTAAACTGGCTGTTTGTTACTGAACAGTGACCATGGGTGTGGAAGGGAGCTTGTTGCCTGTTTCCCCCAGGTTTTGCCTCAATGATAAATGAGGCAATATCTGCCTTTTTCATCTCATTACTCTTGTGCTTTCTCTTCGAGCAGTATCTCAAGCCCAGACCTTGAGATCTGGCCTAGAATACTGTCTGGACCCAGGTTTTTATAGTCCCTGTAGTTCCATGCGGTGGACAGCCTTGTATTCGTAAGCACGGGTTTTCCCTGCTCCTCATAGTGCTGGTTCCACAGATGTAGAAGTGTTGCACCCCGGCTTAAAACCAAAAGATTGCATTGTGTGTTTAATGATTTTTGATGCTTTCTGCCTTTATTTCCTGAGTCGTTTCGAGTGTCTTCAGCAAAACCTGATTTTCCTCCCAAGCCAGGAGTGCTTGACTTACAAAGAGACAGCAAATCTCAGGCGAGCACTTCTTTCTAGGAGCCAGGTATGAAAGGGAAATACCAATGGGTCACGAGACTTGGGATTAAACCTCAAAACTGGGGAGTATGGCTGAGTTGGACTGCTTGTGACAGGGGAAAGAGAATCAGCCTTTAGTGTCGGGTATCCCCTGTTCCATTCCATCCCCAGGAGTCGGGGTGGCGGGGATCAGCAGTGAGCATCATGTGGATTTGGGGGCAGCGCCTAATGAAGAGCGCTGGAGAAGCCTCTTCTTACCCAGGGTGCTGGTGAAGAGATGTCATAGCTCAGCATGAAGCACTTGGGCGGTGGGTGTGTGTGGAGGAGAGAGTGGGATCGCGCTGTAAAAAGTGCTCACATTTTTAGCCAGACAGCACTTGTGCAGCAAATAAAATCCCTCCCTCCGACAGATGGAGGAGAGGGGAGTGGGAGGGAGCTTTGGAAGCGCACGTTGTCATTTCTGCCTCGGCTGCAAGGGAGGGAGCACCAAATACCAGCCGACAACAGAGGGTGGATTAAAAAGTGCATCGAGGAGGGAGAGGCGACTCCCCGTGGAGCAGCTTCCATCTGGGCCTGTCAGAATGCTGTGCAAACATTAGGCAGCCAAGCTTTGCGGTCGCCCAGTGGACGTGTATTGATCATTCCTGTTTAGAGATGGGGAAATTCAGGAAGAGAGAGTGCAGGATGAAGGATATTGCTTGTAGGGCTGGAACTAATGCTGCCAGCATCTTCTGCTCCCAGTCCCTATATGTTGTTCAGGCTTGGACCAGCTCCCTGGCATTGACGTGGATAATCCCGTACATGTCTGACCCAGCCTTCCCCTGGAATACACTCTCATTTACTTTCCTTGATCAGGATTAATTTACCTGTCGCTTCCATTAGATCTGATGAAATTGAAAGCTCACCTGGAAAAATTCCCATCTGAGAATGACAGGGAAAGGATCACAAAGTGAGAGTATCTGCTTCCACCTGCAAAACCCTACTGATTACCTCAATACTTGCTTTTAAATGAGAAAAGAAGCATCTCCGATGGTTTCTTGCAATATAAATAAATGAGCTTCCCACATCTCCTCAGGAAAGGGCTGCTGGTTTAAAGCCACACTTCCATGAGGTACTTGGGTGAGGCGTTTAAACCTGAGCTCACAGAGATCTGTAAGTTCTGCTGTCCGTGCCCTGCAAGTGAGGCTGTGAGTGTATCTGCACCCAGCACAACTGCCTCAAGACACCTTTTCATCTTTACCCATGTGGGAAAGGGAAATAAATCTGGTAAAAATCAGATTCATTTCATCAGTATAAAAGGAAACCAAGCAAAACCAGAGTCAGATCCTTCAGTTCTTACTGCAGGGCAGGCAGGTCTCGGTGTACAAGCTAAGTTCAAGTGGACCTCCTGAACTCCTCTGACTTGTTCACCCAGTAGGAAATCAAAGAAAGGCTGTTCTTTGGGCAGTTCAAGTGGATGTTGGTAGCACTGACCTGCTGATGAAGGCTACAGGGCACTGAACCTCTTGCTTTCCCTCTTGGGCTCTAGACAGTGTTTCTGTGGCTGAGAGGACTGCTGGAGCCAAGGTTCTGGAATGCTGGGCTCCTTGGCTGCTCTTTGGGAGGTGTTCTGGGTGCCTGATCAGGGATCCAAGCCGTGGATTCATCTCCTGGGTTTGTGCTTTTGAACGGTGGTGTCTCAGACCAACCAGTCCTGTTTGTCCCTGCTGTGCTAAACCAGGCAGCAAAACGCATTCTGTAAGGAGCTGGTGTTCATCATTCAGCTATTTTTATAATTGCAGTTTATTTGTGCCTTCAGTGCTGACTCATAAAGCAAGGTATTGCACTGGAGCCGGGAGGGAAATGACCCTGCCTCTTCTACTGCTGCTTTGGAATCTGACTTCTTTGTCCCTCTTTGGGGATCTCTGTCCTACTTGCTGTCACACATCGGCTGATTGACAGGAAGGCATCAAGAGCCTTGGGCAAAACCAGCTTTATAAGCAAAGCTGGAGAATCCTTCTGCTCCATTTAGAAGAAAAGTCTCTTACGTAGAATGCAAGAGCATGAAGTGACCCATTTCTAGACTAACTTAGGGGTAGATGAACAAAGAAACTCACATGAAAGTCTGATGGTTTATTTTGCTGTGTGAATCCACAGAATACAACAGTGGTGGCTTCAGGACACACAACTGGGCCCACTGTCAGGGGTGTTTCCTACTAAAATGCCTTTACAGCTCCTGACCTGACCATTGCCATGAGAATGTACCCTGCAGGTCAGATTTAGGTATGAAATACTCATCAATGACCTGGGTGAAGAAAACGTATGAGCTAATTTAGTGTGAGGTGTCCCTGCCCGTGGCAGGGGGGTTGGAACTGGATGATCTTAAGGTCCTTTCCAACCCAAACCATTCTATGATTCTAATGACAAAACCTTGAAGAGGAGGAGTTCAACCTCCTCTGCTTCCAGGTGTCTTGAAAGACAGAGAGATGGCCACATAGAACTCCTGAGTCAGACAGTTTTAACTCCAAATTAAATGTTTTGTGACTACTCAGAGTGTTCCATGTAATTACGTTTAATTGATTAAAGCGCAGCGAGTGTTTGCCTTTTATATGTAATTGAAATTTCCATCCAAATTAGCTTAACTCCAATCATGACTAAAAAGGAATCCCCTTAGAAACAAGAAACATTATCTGCGTTTCTCTATTAGAATAGCCTAAAAATTCAGTAACCTCATTACCCGTTCTGCTGGTTCCCAAAGCAAAAGTACCAGATTTAGTAAGCCCACCTCACTTACTTGCAAAACAGTAAGTCTTAATAACTGCTAAAAGCGAGGCTCAATCTCCAGCAAAATAACTAAGTATAACAAATGTGAGATAAGAATAAAGCTACATTTTGAATCAGGATGTGTTCTTTGCTGAGCTAAAGCATGTTAAAATTAGCTTTTCCAGCCTTACCCATATGTTACCTTTCTCTTTGAGCTCTTGGAGGCTTTGAGTGCATTTGCTGATAGCTGTGTCTGTGAATTTGACTTTTTCTTTAGCTTTTCTTTCTGGTACCAGTTGAGGAACGAACAATTAATAGATGACCTCAAACCATGCGGTGACCTCAAAGGTACATCTTTCTCTCCCTTCTATTTAGTGCAAGCACATTAAAGCAAATGTGTCCAGTAAAAGTGCTATGCACTCATATGCAATACTAGGTGCTTGGCTCCCCAGTGAAATCCAAAATCCTCTGTTCAGAAATGCATGCGGTTCATGTAGAGAATAAAACTCTCTGGGATGTGATCCAGTGCAGCCATTACACTGATTTATGAGACCAGCTCAAATGCGCAGCTGCCTCAAGCCAGGCATATGGAAACAGCAGAGAGAAGGATGAGTCTCTCTCTCTCTGAGGTGCCCTGGTGTCTACATGAGATCCATCCCCCCAAAGTGTTTCCTGAAGCTCCTGCCTGAAGCCAGCACTGAAATGGTGGGAGCTTTTGGACACAGAATGGGAGCGTCAGCCTCTTCCTTATCCAGAATACTCAGACCAACCTCTCCCACCTTGAGACCATGAGACAAAGCTGAGCTGGAGGCAAGGTTCCCCCTTGGATCTGGCCCTTTCATGCAAACAGTCATTAAGAGACTTACTGGGTAAGAAAGGGAGGTGGTGCAGGGACCAACATCTCACAGCCTAGCAGCGGGGTCGCTGGGTGATAAAGCCTGCTCTCCTCTTGATGGTTGTGCATTGCACACGAGATAACTTCTGGCTAAACCAAAGGCACAGAGAGCATTCAGAGGTGGGCAAGAGGAAGGTGACACGCTCAAGAATGTGTGTTTGGTTTGATGAACTGAAGCGTCGCTTGTGTGGCCTTTAAACTCTTCCTTAAATCTAGCTCTTGGTCACTCCTCCGAGAGCTCAGGAGTGAAAGAGCCAGCGCTGCTTGTCTCTCAGCACAGGGATCCTAATTGTTTCCCTTTGGATTTATGCCACGTCAGTTAAAGCAATGCGCAGTGAATAAACAAAGCTGTAAGTCATGTGCAGTCATCCCCAACCTACTGGCGTTATTAACAGCACCCACTCCTTGACTTCATAACAGCGAGATTCAGCTTCCCTTTGAATTCTCCCCTGGAAAAGTAGCCATAAAAAACCACAGGAGGCTCAAGCAGGCTCTGTTCTGAAGGAATTCTGATTGAAAACTGATTGTCAGTATTTACCACAGCGTGATTCTCTCTCAATGGTCCTCCTTTGGGGCGCTCACTGAACATTCAAACCAGATAAGCTTCTAATCTTGCCTCCAGATATTCCCTATGCCCTTGCACTGACGATGCGTGCTTTACTGGAACACAGAAATTCACTGGAGATTTATTCTTTTAAATGTCTGAAACAAGTAAATTCCCATTCCTGCCTTAAAAAGAGAAGTTCAGAGCACGAATCTGTTCACGTGGTGCTTTTCCTTCCCTTATCAACTGGTTGGAGCGGCAATCTTCACTTACAGTCTTGCTTTTCAAGTTCAGGTCATGCTTTTACAGCAGGACACGGAGCCTTGAGTAGAGCAAAATAATGAGCGCAGCCTCCTTAGATCTCCCAGTGGAAAGGGCAAGGAACAGCAAAGCCGCACGCTTCTCAGAACATACTGCTCAAGACAGCTGTGCACAGGCTGCATGCAGTTCCCCAGCTCCTGCTCTGGGCACTGTGTTACACACTGGGCAGTGTCGATGTATGACCAGCGCGCATCGGCACATGTATGACTTATGTATTTAATACGTTTTGTATTTAAAGATACCTGAAACTCCAGATAGCTCCAGTCAATTACTTAAAGCAGGTGAAATCTGTGCAGAAAGCACACATTTTAAAGAGGGGAGTCTTTGTGTTTGCCCCTAAACGAGCAAAGTTACCTATCAAAGCATCTCATCCGCTTGGTTTCAAAGGGCCTAGGAGGTTTTGCAGCTCCGGTTAAGGCTGACTCGCTCTTCTGTTCATCTTTGCTGGCACAACTCAACAGCTCGTTCTGATTACTCCCCGGTACAAAGATGGTGTTTTGAATTGCACCTTCAGTTTTACACAGGTCTAAGGCGTGCCGCATTTCAACACCAGCTTCGCCTAAGGGAAATGCATCACTAGAGTGAGTTTGACACTTACGGTGATCTTTAGCACAGGCTAAAGGGAGGATAAAGCACTGGCTGACACCCACGATCAAGTTATCATTGTAAACTTCACCCATTTCTTTACAGAAACCACCAGACAGCTGCTGTATTTGTACCTTGTTAAGTAAATCCATGACACAGCTGTGGGGACGCAGGACTCTTCATTCACATTAGTTTACAGACACTATCCACAGGGCTTTACTGATGATGTGAATAAGTTGCCTGGGTAGCAAACTATCATCCCCAGGCTCCCAGGCTGTAAGCAAACACTCCACTCAGGCCTGTTCCTAACAAGTGTAGAGGGATTAGAAATCACTTGCTTACTTTGAACTGTTTTGCTCCTGCTTCCTTACCTGAGACTGATTTATGGATCATTTAAAGGAGGGGAAAGTGCTGTTTGAGGGGGCATTTTTGAAGCGAGCTTATATTTTTGGGTGCCTCATTTTCCAGGCAAATACATGGGGTTTTGGGGAGTGGATCTGCAATGGATTTAAGATGAGTTTGAAGAGAACAGCCTTTGAAACTGCCACCTCTTTTTCTTTTCTCACCTTTTGCCATTGAGATGTCAAGTCTGGTTTTCCTTGGTTTAGACAGACACTGTGGGGAACACTGGCAAATGAGAGAAGTATAAGTGAAAGGCTGTAGTCATCAGTCTCCATAACAGTAAATAGCATCGTCTGTAAGCTTAATACTTCATCCATGATCTGACTGAGCTGGGAGGGGGAATGAGGGATTGTGCCCATACCATTTGATGTGTAACATGAATGGGTAGAAGCAGGGAAAGGGGATTGTTTCCCTCTAAAGGAGCTTACTGCTGTGTCTGAAGGACACACAGCAGAGGAAAGGATATACTAGGCACATTCCTCTTGGCTGAGTAGCCATGGTTTGGGAGACCCCTCAACTTCTCCCCTTTCTCCACACCATGAAGTGAAGGGCAAAACCAGAAAATAACTGGCTTGCTGACATGTGGCTGTGTGCTCAAACACCACCTCCATCCAAATCCTAATAAAGCACTTCATTGCCTGCTCTTGCCTTTTACAGCTTTCTCCTTCACTTGGATAGAGGTAGATTGGCAGCTATATAGAAGTACTTTCATCACGTCAGCTTCCCCTTGTGTTCCCTGGGGTTGAGCAAAGTTCATCAGGGCCAGTGGAAAACCGTGTAGTTTCTCGTGAGTTTCTGCCTTGCCCAGTTACGTGCATCTCTTGCGCTCTGGTTTCGCAAGGCTAAGTCAGGGAAGCAACGAAATCAATGCATGAAGAGCTCAGAAGCTTGCAAACCGTGTAATACTGCATATTGGCACAGGAAGCGAAGGGAAGCGCTGTCACAGAAAGGTGGCAAGGCTTTTCAAGTGCTTCCCTGAGGGGCCGAAATGAATGCCATGTGCCCATTGTACTGTGCTCTTTTACAACTGACAGAGTCTGTGCTGCGGCCCCTGTCTTAAAACCAGTGATATTTAAGCAAGTCCTTCTGGTTTCCTATGACTTGTCCTTTGCCTCCAGCTTTTTATCTGCCCCTTTGCACATTCTTCTGATGATAATAATGTCAGCTCCGCACCATGAGCTGTTGCAGCAGCAGCTACTGATGTTAGCCGAAAAACAGGGCTAATGTGAAGCTATCCGTGGATGACTACCCATGTGCAACTGCCAGTTGGTTGTCATCAGCTGCATATGTGAAGAGCAGTTCCATCCTAGCTGCTTTGCCCTCATAAGAGAATATAATTTGGCTTCTTGTGTGCTTTAAGCTTTCTATACAAGAGAGTTACGTTTCAAATGCCCACCCTCTTGTCAGTTTTGGTAGAAATCAGGCAGTGGTTTCAAAGCTACTAGGTGAGCTTATTGGTCTTTCTTGCTTGGGAATTCAGGCTTGAAGCAGTTTATTGCGTATTTGCCTGCTCCTTCTTCAAGCTGTAAGGTTGATACTTTCAAGATCACCCTTTCTCAATCAGCAGGACTGAATATTCTCTTCTGGTAGCACAAACGCCCATATGACTGGAACTAGGGCTTCGAAAAATCACTGCTACATCGTGGGATGAACTCTAAAAAGAATAAAACCAAAGTCACCAGAACAGGTTCTCCCATTTTGGCTCTCTTGCTGATTTGGTGTCACGTCCATCACAGTCCAGTATAAATAGCTGATTTAACCAGTGGCACCAGTTGTCCTAAGCATGCAGCAAAGGAACAGCTGCTGACTGTTTTTAAACACCATCTTCCTCTATATATTAGAGGGTGTTTGGCAGTGTAATATTATTATTCATACTCCAGTAATACCGAGCTGAAAGTGGAGCCTGAAGTTGCTATGTTTTCTATCTACATGCTGTAGGAGATAATCCTGTCCCCAGTTCCCCTCTATCCCTCCCCACCAAAATATCATAGCAAAGAGGGGAAGAGGAAGGGCTGGCGCCATGAAATGAGGTGCCTTGTGCCTGGCTCCCCAGCAGATCAGTGTTGTCTGTGCTGAGAATAGAGCTCAGTCTCCTGCCTGCCCATTGGAATCTCTTCCCTGAACTCCCCGGCCATATCCCAGGGTCCCAAATAAGAGATTGCTTTTTTTAATGTGGTGTTATAAAACTCCAAAGTTTTAAGGCAACATTATAGATAATTCATAAAGAGAGGAAACTGTGCAAAACACTCGAAGTTCGCTGTGTCTTAGTGTATTGCTGGGCAGTATTCATTTGTTTTCATGCAAGGTTGTTAGGATCCTCATTGAGACAAGGGCTAAAAAGGGGAGAAAAACCTAATTTGGTTTCAAGGTTTCATCACAGGCTTTTCAGACACTCATGAATGGTCAGGAGAATTATATTCCCTATAAATATTCTTGTGTTTGCATTATCTTTAGCATAAATGCAGGAGCACTCCATGCTGTTGCCGTGCACAGGCTTGTCCTGGCTCTTGGCCTTGTCAATGTGGTACAATATTCTTCCCCACAACATTCTTTTATTTAATAGGCTTTTCTCTCTTGTAGGACTTTTCTTTCTTTGTCGCTGACTTGGATCCCAATGGTCTTTATTTCCCTGTTCTTCTGGGCTAAATAGCTAAACGCAGGTTCCTGGGGATATAAAAGGAAGGTTTGTATGAGTCATACAAACAAAAATATGTTAACTTCTTGTGTGGGTTGTGATCCATTAGAAACATTCTCATTCCATATGCTTTAACCTTGTCCTTTTTTCCTATTATACCTGTCAAACCACAGCTAATGAAAGTGTCATTTTGGACCCGGTTCATGAGCCCGGTAGACCTGCGTATCACAAAGCATTCATGTAATTCCAGGTGCAAAGATATGCCACATTACATCATTGCCTCTCAGTATTACTGTGGTGGGAAAGGGTTCAGTAACTGTCAGTCTTTTGGGGGTAAGGGTAGTACAAGTGAAGGCAAGTTACATGCTCTGAATTCTCCTCCCTATTGTGTACAAAGCAGCAGATAACCTCCTGCTGCAGGAGCTTCGTCTTCCTCTGTAAAGACCTGGCTCTTTCCAGCTCCCATGAGGATAAACTAAGAGCAGGCTGGTCCCATAGCCTGTCTTCCCAGATGGTTTGACCAGCCTGCTGTGATCGCTGAGGGGTCCCACTGAAGTCCCTGCCTATGGAGGCTTATCCCTTGTGTTCTCCTTGGGGAGAGCTGGTGGAATGCTGAATCCCTGTGTGCCTCCGTTCCCTTTGTGTCATACATGCTGCTTACGGAGAAGGCCATCAGGAATTCCGCTGTGGTCAGCACTGCAACAGCACAGGGAAGCAACAAGTTCTGTCCTGGGGAAGAAATGGGAAAATGCTACTGCAAGCAAGCACAAAGCAACCACTATAGTGCCCTGTTTGCTGTCTGCGTTTTAACTGCAGTGGAATGCATTCATGAATGAAGTGGAAAAGATGGATTCCTCATGCCTCTTCGCTAAGAATCATAACCTAAGTCATCACTTATGATTTAGACCGGATCTTGAGCAAAGGACAGGTTTCAAGTGTTCTTAATGCAGGCACAGAAACTGGGGTGTTTCTTGTGATGGTGCTAAAGCCCAAGTTTTGAATTATTTAGGAGGTTTCTCAGATCAAATCTTCATTTTTCAAAGTCCTGCTTTTCCCACCCGCCGTGAGCCAGGGCATTGTCTGTGTGACAAGTCCTTATTACAAAAGATAAGCTTTAAGTGAGAATAAATTTAAGGTCTGCAGAAGTCTGACTCAATCAATGAGTCCCTTCCTTTTGCATGTATGAACATCAGAGGCTGTGGCCTTGGACCCCAAAGATGCAGCAGAGGTAGGGCAATTTAGCCCTGTTCACTTTCCTTGTTCCAGCCTTTTCATTCAATGCAGCAGTGAGGAGTTGAATTCATTTAGCTGCTGAACATGGGGAGAGGAACACATATTGCCCATTGAGTTACCTGAAGAGGCACCCAGAAAACCAGTGATGCTTCTCTTACCTTGTCAGCAGCGGCTGCCTTGCTCTGGCAGCACTCAGAAGCCAGGCTCGTTCATTAGCACTGACCTCTGTTAGATTAAATGACCTTGAGGTCTCACACTGTTTGCAGTTAAATTCTCTGTTGTCTGAGCCATTACTGGCAATGCAAATCAGTGTCTCCCATCAGCTAAGGTTCCTATTCACTTTACATGACGCATGAAATAAGCTGATGCGTAGCGAATAGAAGTTTTCACAGCAGGGAGAATGTTCAAAGCATCTAAGGAAGGAAGGGAGGGAGCATGTATTTAAAGCTATGCTGTCAACTAGGGAATTCAGTTCCTTAAAAATCCACAAGGAGCTTATGTGTGTCTGTAGGTGTCTGAATACCTTTCAAGAAATGCACCCAGCACCAAATATTGTGATATCAACGGTAAATAAGTCTGGGTTGAAGCCTGGGTTCTATTTCCATTTGTATTCCTATTTCTGTGACTAGCTATGTGACTCTTACTGAGTCTCTTTGTGCCCCAACCTTCTCACTTCGAATATTTATATAAGCTGCTAAAATAAAATGAAGTGTCTGTACACGAACTGTTTTCTCTCCAGCTCTAGGCTTTGATCTGGTCACCTACTCATGAAGATCCTACGTGCCTTAGACTGTGGCGTGAGGTTTCGCTGAATTTTGATGAGCTTTGAGATACTTGAATGGAAGGCGATATTAATATATTAATATCAATATAATATATATGAAAGGCATAATTAATATAATTTATATTAATATACAAAAAGTCTCCTTTGAGAAGTGCCTTAATGACAAGCATTCCCTTCTGTGAGTCTTCCTAGAAGGCAAGAGTCATAAAGGAATACAAATACCTGTGTATTAGCACAGGTAAAGCATGAATCTGGCCTGTCAGGGGCTATCAGGCAATCATCATTTCTAGTCATTGGATACAAATGAGTGTCTCTTAAAACAACACATTAACAGTCTAAAACAAGTCATTAAGGATTACCGCACACCACCAAAACATTGCCATTTATAACACACCTATTATCAATGCCCTTCTCCATTGCAGCTTCTAATTATCTGAGTTTGACACTGATTAAGTGCATTTATGGCTTAGAAACTGAAATAAGGCAGTATGTTAGAGGAAGATAACACAACTTACCCCGGTAAAACCGTAGTGGGTTTTTTAGACCTAAATTTGTCCTTTGAATACTGGTTTGAATAATGCCTGTCATTTTTATTTTACTGATGGCTTTTGCCTTCTTTTTGAGGCCATCTGAAACATTTCCTCCTGGAGTTCCAGCACAGATGACTGTTACCTACTATTACCTTTATTCAGATTAATTCCTTAATCTTTTTCCCCTTGTATTTCATATACTCAAGCCATAGAACATAGGAAAGAAACACGGTTTGGAGAGAACTCAGTCTTATTTTTAGTCCTCTGTAAAGGTCAGGAGTTTTGTCTTTATTTCTATATTAAATGCATTTGGTTTCTTTTTTTAAAGGGAGCCATATTAAGTGCTGTCTTATTTACAGCATCACTGCTTGCAATATCCCAGTGACGTGGGGTATTCAGATTCATCTGAGATGGAGATGCACTTTTCTTTATAGACTAAGGACAGATTATGTTATAGTGCTGGGCTTTGAGACTTTAAACCTAATTTGCCTCCTCAAGGACTGTGAGCAAGCTGGAAGCTCACTGGGTATGAATGACTTCCACATACAAATGACGAGCTAACATTTTTGTTATTGAAACCACATTACACAACTGCTACCTTTATGCAGATTCCTTCAATATTCTTGATTATATTTCTGGGCATTAGGAAGACAGCTCTCGTCAGACTTTGCGAATAAACTGATTGAGGTTAAAGCAGCTGTTTGTTTCTTGCCAACGGGCAATCATAATGTCTTTTACGTAAAACAGAGCCAAACAGATACAGCTTAGTTGTTCCTTTGCTCTTCCTACTTTACCCTCACTTGATATGGTAAATGTGTACAGGTGATTTATCATTTTCAACACAATGAGTTGTGGCGTTGGAAGGGATGGTGGTACCTGCGGTACAACTTCATAGATCCATCCTGGAAAAATGTGGATCCTATTTTCATGATATTTTCTAAAGAAGGTGAGAAGAAGTACACAAAATGCATGATCATATAAGAGAATAATTTCCCAAGAGTATCAGTAGGATCTTTTGTTCTACACATCTCCTTTAATGTAAGTACAGTCCTTGAAAGCAAGCAGGTGCCAGCAGAATCCTGGGTCTCAAGGGAAGGGGAAAGCAAGAGAAAGAACAGATGATTTCTAAGGCAGAAAGAAATCACTGAGTTTAAGACAAGGTCAAAAGAAACCAGGCTTTCTTCCTACAAGATGCTGAACATTCATTTCCAGTGGTGTACCAACAGACCTCTTGTCAGCTGTGGACATATGCAGATGCTACTTTTGACCTTGGTGTGCAACACATGGAGATGTGTATCTGACAAGTCTCCACTAATCAGTCATTAGCCTGTGATCTCAGGCTGTGAAATTAAGTGTTCTCACAGGTTTAAAGGTTATTATTGAGAAGCAAATCTTGTGGCTCTTGTTTGTGCTTAGTAAGAAATAGTAAGGAAGTTGCGGATGGTTAAGTAGAGGAATGGGATGGCTGAGATCACCGGCTGGTGGAGAAGTGGATTAAAGGGAAACCAGCTTCACTCACTGTTTAAAAGAGAGGTGACAAATCTCCAGAGGCAAGTAGGAAGGAGATGTCTTCAGACATCTGCATCCACTCTTCATCTGTTCTTCATTCTACGGGAAGAGATGTGAGGACTACCAATCTAGTGTTGACTTTTGAATCGTGTTACAGTCTCATTTTGGAAACCAACTGCAGGGAGTAATACCAGATAATCAGGGCTGCTACTTAGCTCTCCTAAGGGTTTTGCATCCGTGGACGGCAAATCGCTTTAATTGGTGTCATTATCCACATTTCACAGGTGGAAAAGGTCACACAGAGAAATGTGGAGTAACCTGACAGAGGAGGCACAGAGACAGGAACCAAGCACAGCACCTTAATTCTTAAGACCGTGTTAAGTCATCGAGATGCCAAGAACTGCAGGAATTAGTTGCAGCGTTATTCAAAGAGCATGTGAAGGATGGGGTATAGCAGAAGATGCCTTCCACTGCCTTCAGTGAAGCTGAGATTTTACATGGGCATTGGGTGTGGTAGAAGCAGTAGCCTTTTATACCATACAAGCTGCACGTGTTAAACATGACTTTAGTTACGCTCCTCCAGGCAGTTCTAATCCTGAGAACCTATGATATGAAAACATCGGGCAGACAGATAATGGTGACTGTAGGATTAACAAACTCTACACAATGGGGAGAGGCAAAAATAGGAAAATAAATGTGGAATTAGAGAGTTTCGAAATTTTAAACAAACTGGAAGGTTTCGGACAGTGTTGCCTGAAAAGTGATGAAATACTCTGGAAGTGAAATCACAGAAGATAGTTGAATGGACAAAGCTATCAGTAAACGGGCCTGTTTAGCATGTTCTGCTTTGTCCTGTTTATACACAGTTTGAGGACAGAATGATGGAACACCGGCTGTTTTAGTCTGACTTACTACATATCCCTGGCCAGTAGATTTTATCCAGTTATACCTATGGTAAACCCAACCACTTCCATTGGGATGCAGTATATTTTCCACAAAGACATCTTGGTTGGAGATTTCCAGAGAATAAAGCACACCTTCCCTCCGTCATTTGTGCCAAAGATCACTGGCTCCCATTGATAACAGTTATAGTTTGAATTTCTCCAACTTCAGCTTCTAGACATTGACTCTATATTATTCTTTTCCTTTACAAAATTAAAGGACCTTTTAACTCCTGGTGTTTTCCCTATGAAGATATGTACATGCTGTTAGCAAACTGCACCTCCTTTGTAGTATGGTGAGCAGTCTGACTTCTTGTTATAGAATCCTCCAACCAGCTCTATGGCTTGATGCTTCACTCTCACATCTTTTTCAGTGTGCTCCTCCTGTGTGCGCCAGCTGTGTAGCCAGCATCCCATGGGCAGCCTGGACACTGCAGCACAGGGAAGATAAAATGAACTGCTCGTCCCTCCTTTCCTTCTCACACTTTACAAAGACATTGGGCAACCAGTTGTTCATGTGCCCAGCTTGTGCTTTGTTTATGTCTTTTTTAATCCAAGACAAACCGAATGATTTCATTCACTCAGCATTCTCCTGGAGGAGCTGCAGCGTCCTGGCCTGTATCAGCACCAGTGCGGCAGCAGGGCCAGGCAGTGGTTGTGCCCCTGCACTGGGCACTGGTGAGGATGCACCTTGAATCCTGTGTTCAGTTCTGGGCCCCTCACTACAAGAGAGACATTGAGGTGCTGGAGCGGGGCCAGAGAAGGGAATGGAGCTGGTGCAGGGCCTGGAGCACAGGGGTGATGGGGAACGGCTGAGGGACCTGGGGGTTCAGTCTGGAGAAGAGAAGGCTCGGGGGGGACCTGATTTCTCCCTACAAGTGGCTGACAGGAGGATGGAGCCAGGAGGGGCTGGGCTCTGCTCCCAAGGGATGGGACAAGAGGAAACGGCCTCAAGCTGCACCAGGGCAGGTTTAGATGGAGCTGAGGAACAATTCCTGCCCCAGAGGGTGCTCAGGCATTGGAACAGGCTGCCCAGGGCAGGGCTGCAGTCACCGTCCCTGCAAGTGTTCACACAGCGTGGAGGGGAGGCCTCAGTGCCACGGGTTAGGGGTGGCCTCGGCGGTGTCTGGTTGACGGCTGGATTTGAAGATCCTGAAGGTTTTTCCCACCTATGTGATCTGAGATTTACCAAGTCTGCTCAGCACGGAGGGGAGTCCTCACTGCGGCTGGGTCCCACACCCCATCACCCACGGGTCCATGAAGCCCCCAGCACACAACCGACCCCCGGCTGCTGGGGACACAGGGACTGCCGGCTGGGGGGGAGCGCGGCGCAGACAGAAGGGGGGACCGGTGCCAGGCGGGTGATGGCCGCGGGGCTGCCCCGGGCTGGGCGGGCTGTGGAGGGGGTGTGACCGCCGGGGTGGCCGCTCCGCAGCGCCGCCTCCCCGCCCGCTCACTGCCCCGGCAGCCGGGAGGCGGCGCGGAGGTTCCGCGCCTGCGGTGGGGCGCGGTGCGGGCAGCCCCCGAGCCCAGCCCCGAGCGATGCCGGCCGCCGCGCCACCGCCGCTGCACCCCGCCGCGGGCTCCTGCTGCCCCTATGGCCACTGCGCGGGTAAGTGCCGGTCCCTCGGTACCCCCATCCCTAAACGGGGTCTCGTTGGGATCGAAGGGGGGTGTGAGGCGGCTCCATCGAAACTTCCTTCCCCCCCCGTCCTTGAGTGTGTGTGGGTCTGGTGGCGTTTGGGCTTGAGATGCGGGTGGGGAGAGACGGGGAAAGGAGCGGTTCCCGGTGGGAGAGGGGTTTGGGAGGCTCGGTCGGGCTGCCTGTGCTCCTTCCCACCTCGGCAGCCCTGCGAGGTACGAGAGAGCAAGCTGTGAAGCCTGAGGGTGCAGGAGGTGTTTGTTACTCCGAACGGCAGGCTCAGTGTCCCTTCCGATATCGGTTGAAGGTTAGAAGTAACTTGCGCTCTTAGTGTAGTCTGTGCGAGCGTGGATCGCTTGGAACGGATGCTCGTGTGCTGCTCGGAGAGCACCGATGCTCTGCAAAGAAAGTAAACGGCACCCGGTGTAAGGAGCTTGAGTTGCAGAGCCGTGTGTTAAACGCACTTAAAAGGGGGTGAATTTTCCTTCAGCTCGGAAATTGCTGCAGCTGGAGCTACGCGGGGTACGGGCTGGGACGCAGGGTCCCATGAGGATGCTGGCAGCCAAACCTCTCTGTGGGAAAATGCTGGTTGTGCCCTTGTATCTCCTGACTTTTGTAGTTAGGCTGCTCATGTTTGCTCCTGTTTAATAGCTGGTACTTATAGGAAAGCTGTGCCCTAACTTTTCGCTGCACAGCGTTATTTCCTGCCTTCCTTAGGGGACATTCAGTGCACAGCGTCAAGGGAACTGGACAGGCAACTGGGGGTGGTTTTCAGGTTGTCAGACACTGTTTGGACACCCCAAACTGAAACTTCTGTACTGAAAGGTTTCCTTTTAAAGCAAACCAACCAACCAACCCTTTGCAACAGTATGACAAAACTCTGCCTTCCTTCCTTCCTGGGCATTTGCATTGCAACCTGTGTTGTGTGAGGCGATAAAGAGTTTATTGCCAAGCCTTGCAGTGAATCATGCATGCTTTTACTGCTAGCTTTATGCAGAAATAGAAATCTACATCTATGCTTGTTTGCATGCAAGTTTGTCTTCCCACCTGCTGGTCTCCTTTCCCCATAGCCACCCTCTTTCCTCTTGACGCCTCTTGGGTGCTTGTTGTATTTTTTATATGGTCTAAATGCAGTTCTGATTCTTCGAAGCGTTGAGAATCAGCAGAGTCCCAAAACAGCCAGCAAGTGAAACCGAGCTTACAAAACATATTACAGCTACGTGGTGTGGTAGGAGTGCAGTTATTATAGCAACTCCGTCATGCTCTTCTCAGGAGGTGGCTGAGTTTTGTGTCTCAGGGAGGCATCCTGCAGCTCTCTGGATAAAAAGGATATTGCAGGCTTAGAGTCTCTTTCTTGTAGGGTAATGGGTGTGGTGAAAGGGCATGGATGGCCCTTGCCGTGAGCATTTGGGTGAGATGTTAGGACACATCAGCTGGGAACTGCTTCTAGGAAATCTCATCTGTGGTTCGTTAACCTGAATTGGTTAATTGGACTGTAACTGTCAGCAAAGATAAACTTGGTTTTAATTCAAGATACTGGCAGCAGTTCAAGCCTGTGAATTTCAGCTGGGCTAAACTTACCTTGTCTTTATTGTGGGGGTTTCTTTTGAGGGGGAATTTATACTCAAGTTAGTTACCTGGGGCGTGCTAACCCGAGTTGTGGCTGTATCTTTACCTGGTAGTGTCACTGTGTGCTTTGTATCTGTCTGCACTGCTGCTTTTTCTGTTCCTGTTCTGCAGAGCGTCACAGCTTTGGCATCTGTGGGACTTGGAGCATGTGGTGACGAAGGGAAGTTGTGTGGGATTCATTTCCCCATTTCTGAGATTGCTTGGCTTAGTTTGTTTTTTTTCTTGCAGAAATATCTATAGTTGTGTAGAGATCAGGGAAGCCGGTGGTCCTTCCTTCTCTTCCCGCAGCTCCAGGGTGAATTGGGTTGGTTTCTGTCGCTGCTTTTCCTCCTTTCCTTTGACTCGATTCCTGACCATTTAACAACACTGGGAATCGGAGTTATATGGATTTTCTTGTCAATATAGTCAGCATCAGAACATTATGGTGGCTTTAGCAGCCTCTGTTAAATCAGATCCAGGTCTCAGTGAAAGTAATGTGAATCTTTTAACTAGCTTCAGCGCAACTTGGTTCAGAGCTGAAAAAGTTGTAGTTGAAAGAGCTGAATGTGACACTTCACAGTATCCCCTTTTCCAGTTTTTCCTCATTTTCAGGGTATGGGGTCTCTCCTTTTGGAGCATGCAGTAGATACTGGAAGCAATGAAAAAAAGGAAAGGGAGCTACTGCCTTCATTGTCTTTAATGCAGATTTGGAGTTTTGGTAGTGCTTGCATATTGTCCATCTCGCCTAGCAGCAGTTTGTCTTCACCGCAAAGGAAAGCCAGGCTCCTTTGCCATCTTCCCTCCGTTCCTGGTGTGATTTGCTCAGTCTAATTGTTGTAAGAATGCAAAACAAGCATTTGTGTCAGATATTCTCAGCAGAAGCACTCGGCAATCATTCCGAGAACACCCTCTCCCACTCAATCAGTATTGCTAGCCTGCACATACACTCCAATTTTTCACTTGTCACCCCAAATAGTGTTGTTAATGGAGACGCTGAGAAGTGTCTGCTGATATGAAAATCCTGATCTTTGCGCTTGTCATCGTGCTTTTAAGCCTAATTAGCACTGGCTTAGAGTTTTCCCTGAGAAACCCATTCCCTTTTATAAGTTCCCCAAACCAAGTTATTTTGCGGTGTAGACTTTAATACATGAGTCTCTTCTGCAAAAGTGGTTCTGTAATAACGGGCTGGGAATTCTACATTTGCATCCGAGTTAACATCTCTTCAATGTACTAAATTTCCAAAGAAAACTTTGGGGTAATTGCCCCTTTTTTTTGCAAACCAGATGGAGAATCAGACTCTGGCTGGGTCTTGTCTTTAGTTATGCAACAAGTTTATTGGTAATGGAGGATCTGAAAGCCTAATTAAACCCTCAGTGACACCTCTGCAAGCTCTCTTATTTGCAGTGGGTTTGCTCAGTTGCAACTGATTAGTCATCAAGCTGAGATTTGGGAAGCGATGCAAATAAAATCTCCCACAAGAAGAAACAGAATCCTGCTCCTTTGACTGAGGCACCGTCGGCTAACGGGGTTAGAAAGCAGTGAAAGCTTACTTTGTGCTGAATCATGAATAATTGATCTAAAATGTATGGTGGGTCAGGAGGCAAGAGCATCAACGCGAAAGCATACACTGAGCCTCGAGAAACACATGGAGGATTTGCCAGATGGATCCTGGCAAATAGCATAGTTGTGTAAGATGTTTTTGACTCCCTTTGTCAGTTCTGCCCCTCTCCTGAAGGATTATTGATGGAAGGTCCTGGACTGACAAGCTCGCTTCCCTGGTTGCTGGGGCAGACCCTAAAGCTGTCAAGCTGCAGAAAGCAGGCATGGCTGTTCCCAACAAGACACACAGCCTGTCATCTTTGAGAGGAATGAAACAAATGAGCAGTTTCATAATACCCTTTTTTTGGTTTTATGCAGGGTAACAACTTAAAACTGAGCCTCACACCTCCAAAGGCACTGATTCATTTCACGTGCACTCTTACATTGCGCTTAGTCTTTACAGATTATGCAGCTGTATACTTCTTCAGAGGGCTTTCTTTATGCTCGCTTCTTGATTTGCTGCCCTTAAAATGTCAAAAGATAATGAAAGTGGGGTTCTGCTCTTAAAAAAAGCCCAGAAGAAGTAAAAACAATGACACTTGTGACTCATTGCAAGACTACATAAAAGCTTTACCTTCATCTGCTGCTCTGGGGGTGATCCAGCTCAGTTGAGCGCTGCCACATGGCAATAGCCATCTGTGTTTGCTGTAAATATTTGATTTTTTAATTACAAATGGCTTGATTTAGAAGACTTTAAACCATGCAGTGGGGTGGCTGTGGGCCCACAGGGGCGGGTGGGGAGCTCCTGAGAAGGTAGTTTTTGCCCAACCACTGTTGCCAGGTCAGAAAAGGGAGCGTAATGCTGAGAGAGCAAACCAGGCTGCCTTGCAGCAGTCTGGACGCTGCTGCTTCATCCATGGACATGAGAGTGCCAGGGAACGCTGCAGGGGGGCTCTGAACATGAAGCAAAGGAAAAGGGTTAAGAAAAGAGGCAAGGAAAAGCCAGGGTTTATCTTTGAGGAGAAAGAAGGAAAGGGGGCTGCTAAATGTCATTTATCCCTCATGGTTTTCATACAGTAAATAATGTCAAGCGTTGCTACATGGTGAGAGTCCTACACGTATCTCACTGCAGGATGGCACCCACTGTGGAGCTGGAGGTGACACAGAGGTGCAATACATCCTCAGGTGGAAAAATCCAGAGCTTATTGGTCCATAGTGGAGGATCCAGTGTGGGCATCCCATAGGCTCCTGCCCTCTGCTGAAGTCCAGCCAGTTTTCCACCCAGGCTGTCCCTCCTGCCAGTGCTGCTCATCTGCCTACCTTTCAGCTGCTCCGGTACTATTTGCTCTCTAAGATCTCCCATAAACTCAGAGGTCTGTGTCCCAAAACTGGCAGTGAAAAGGGAGCAAGAGAAATAGTCAGGGAGAAGAGAGTCAAGCCCCTTTTTCTTTCTTTCTGCAATGAAAGACTGGGGCACAATGGCAATGGGCAATTGTGGAACTTAAAGAATTTGGAGATCTCCAGTTTCCATGATAGAATGCATGTTCACTTTATTCTTAAAGTAAAAAGCAGGCATGTTGAAGATGCAGTGCATGATGCAAAGCTGTGAAGTCTCCTTGCCTGCCTTTGTGGGGGCAGGGAGTGAGTACAAAGGTGTGTATCTCTTGTACTCTAGAAGAAGCCACCAAGGCCATTTACTTTCCTCACAGCTGATGCTTTGGCACTCACTTAATGGGACCAGATGCCTTTGGCCAGGAGAAACTTTAGTCCCGTTGATGACCTGTGGGATAGAAGGAACGGACCTTGGCACACAGCTGAGTTTGCAGGGCTCGCAGTCAAATTCATATGCAATGTTCAGTTTTCCTTTAAGCTTGCTTGATGTGAACGTGTGAATGATAATGAACTTGGAATCTCCATTATGGCTGGAGATGCCCAGTAGGGTAGCAGAAATAATGTTATAGATCTTAAACTGATCCCCCCCTCCCTGTGACAGTGTTAAAACTGCCCTTAGGTGATGGTTTGGTTTGCCTTCTGCACCATTAGCTAGTGCAGATAAGAATTCTTGTAAATACCATGATGTTGGTTTTTAATGTGATTGGATAAAACACACTTTGGTCTTCTAAAAATACTTGGATTGTGTTTATTTCATTTTGTTCAGTAATACTTATAATGCCACAGGGTTTACATTAGTATTTTATTGCATAGTATGTTCCATAACTGCCTTGCCATCAGATGTATTCTAGCCACATAAAATTTGTTCAATGTTTTTGTTCAATGTATTAAAATACTGTATTTCTATGAGGCCAGGTACTTAGAATCTAACATTATTGAGGTTACAAACTCGGGCCTTTATGGCTATTGATTAACAACACTCCCCCCCCCCCCCAGTGCATGTTCCTGTACACTAATATATGAACATTAATTACACTATCAGATGCTGCTGTTTTCTCCCAGGGTCTCTGGCTCCATCAGTGCATATGATGGACAAAGCGTACCTAATGAGCATCTATTTACTGTTTACCCCGTTGCTCCTGGCCTTCCAGGCATGCTTTTTGAGCCCTGCTGTTAACACAGGCTTATTAACTCATGGGCTTTTCTGTCACGGTTATTGCTAGAGCAACAAACATGGACTGGCATCTCTGTGATACCTGTAAAGAGAGCACGTGAACTGCGGTCAGTGGGAGTCCAGGTCTAAAAGGTAAAGTCAAAAGGACTTTGACTTGGGGAAGAATGTAACTAGAGATGCCCGGGTCCTGACTTTTGGGAGGATCTTTGTGTTGCGTTGTATTACCTTGTGTCTGAAGTACCTCTTCCAGTGCATTCTCTTGCAGCTGTGAGCAGTGAGCAGGTTTGCAGATCAGGTCTTAGGGTATTGTTTTGGCCACCAGCATGTGATCCTGTCTGAGAAATACAGATTGACTGCCATTAAACCCTGTGCAATTGGTTGAGAGAAAACCCAGTTCTTCAGGTCGACATTGCCTTATGCAGAGAAACCATTCTTCTTCCTATATTCTTTTACTGCCCGCTTTTCAGCTTTCACAGTTATAGATTTTTTTATGGCACAGTCCTGATTCCAGTTTATCTGCAAAAGAGACTCCACTGTACCTTGGTGTAGACACAAAAACAAACTGTATGCACTTCTAAACTGCCTTGTGTGCAGGGAGGAATTGAATTCAAGTCATGCTGATAGCTTCTGATTTTTGTATTGTCTAGATGATGACCTTGGTGATGTTCTGCAATAGTCACCTGTTCATGTGCATGTAGTTTTTCCTGCTCTTAAAAAAAAAACATCAAGGTGAACTGATATGGGGACAACAAAATCAAGTAGGTTTCCTTTGTAAAGAACAGCAAAGGAGCAGACCATGGAATGGTAGAATCAACTTGGTTGGAAAAGACCTTTAAGATCACCAAGTCCAACCATCCCCAGCGCTGCCAAGGCCACCACTAACCCATGGCATTGAGGACCTCATCTACACAATGTGTGAACACTTGCAAGGACGGTGACTCCAGTCCTGCCCTGGGCAGCCTGTTCCAATGCCTGAGCACCCTCTGGGGAAGGAATTGTTCCTAATATCCAATCTAACCCTCCCCTGGTGCAGCTTAAGGCCGTTCCCCTTGTCCTGTCCCTACAGGCCCTTGTCCAAAGCCCCTCTACAAGTTTCTTGGTTGAAACGTTTTGGTTGGAAACCTGGAGAGGGGCCTGGGACAAGGGGTGTAGGGACAGGCCAACGGGAATGGCTTTAACCTGCCAGAGGGGAGACTGAGATGAGCTCTTAGGCAGAAGCTCTTCCCTGTGAGGGTGCTGAGGCGCTGGCACAGGGTGCCCAGAGGAGCTGTGGCTGCCCCATCCCTGGCAGTGTTCAGGGCCAGGTTGGACACAGGAGCTTGGAGCAAGCTGCTCCAGTGGAAGTGGTCCCTGCCCATGGCAGGGGTTGGAGCTGGAGGAGCTTTTAGGTCCCTTCCAACCTAAACCATTCTATGTATATCTGTGCAGTAAAACACTCTAAAGCATGGTGGGAGGCAAGGATGAGCAGCAGGGAAGGAAGGAGAGGGTCCTACAGCTCTTGAGAGAGAAGTTCACCAGTGGTGTTTTCCAACAGTAGAGCTGTAAGCAATGCTCATGCAAAATTTACTTGCTGTAAAAGGATGCCTGTGATCATATTTTGTTTCCATGTAAGTAGAGGACTCAGACTGCATCCTGAACTGAGCTGCTGGTGCACACTGATAACCCTGTGTGAGCTACACACCTGGCTGCTCTGAGTTGAAGGCCAGATGTATTCTTCACCCTCAACTTTAAGATACTTGTTGATAACTTTGGCATGAACTTACTGGTTTGGGCTCCAATTAAGGTTATTTTTATTCCCTATGGTCATTATTTTCCATGCCCTCAGCAGAAATTGCTGGGGCTATGATAAAACCAGACAGTTTTAGTTCCCTTCTTTTCCTTCCCTTTTGAAAGTGTTCTGCTTACCCTGCATGGGCACCAATACGTAACGAAACCTCCCAGATGCACAGTTTCTGTCGTGCGCAACTTTAGTTGCCTGAAGAATGCTGCTGGTGTTCTAGGGAGTTCTCACACTTGATTTTGTAAGTGGAGGCTTTCGTATCGATCCAGGGTCCTCTAAGGAAATTGCAGGGCTTAAATAACACCACCTTATTCACAGAAAGCAATGCCAGAACTGGACCCTGTTTTAGTGTTGCCTTCTGTGTGGGAATACTCCCTGTAAAAGTTTAATGCCGCTGCAACCTGTGACTTGAGAGCAGAGCCGGCTGCTGGGTAAACCATTCAGTTAATTACTGCGACTGCCATCACTCATTAGAGCCAAGGAGGATGCAGGATGAGCAGCAGTGGTTTAATGAAGGAACAAAGACTGGTCAAGGGAAGGGAGAAGTTCTGAAGGACAAATGGCAGCAGTCCGTTTTTGATTGCCAGAATAGGTCGCCTCTGGGAAGCCCTGTTATTCTGGTGCTGTAGGGGGAATAGCGAGGCAAGTCCCTCACTGTGAAGATGAGGATTGGTTGAAGCTCTGTATGCACGCCTTATTCAGAGCTTAAGTCTTCTCAGTTCCCTTTATTTCACTCCAGGTCCAGATACTGAGCTAAACCGCACAAGGAGAAGTCTTCTTTTGCTGTTTCCCTGCTATGCCTTCCTCTCCCCAGCACAGTGGGACTGACTGTGACTATCACTCAATCACACATGGTTTGTGAATTGGCTTTTAAAAATGAATCACAAAAGCTGTCCTCCCTGCAGCAACCATTTTCTCTCCATGGACCACTGATGCTTTGGTCAGTAGATGCTAAATTTTGTGATCCTGCTACCTGTTTGAGCCCCCAGATCCCTGATTGTCCCATCCTTCCTGCTTCCTGAGGACTTGCTGTGATCGTTTACCTTACAAGACCATCACGTCTTTACCACCTGGAGCTCTGTATCACTCTGTAAATCCCAGTTCTATCTTGTTTGGGTGCCCAAGTGCGCAGCTTAGATGGCATACATGATGCCTGTGACCAGCTGTGCTGTGGTTGCCCTACCCCTGGCCATGCTCAAGGCCAGGTTAGACACAGGGGCTTGGAGCAAGCTGCTCTAGTGGAAGGGGTCCCTGCCTGTGGCAGGGGTTGGAGCTGGATGAGCTTTAAGCTCCCTTCACCTCAAACCGTTCTATGATTAGCTTTCAGTAAGACAGTAAAAGAATAAACACATTTTATTCCCCGAGGTATAGTTTGCTAGGACTTAGACTCATTGAAGTGTGTTTCTGATCCCACCTCCCTCTCCCACTTGTATATAAATATGGAAGCAACATTTTGAAGCAATATAAATTGTAGCTGGAGCATTCGTGTATGTGTGTGACCTTTGAAAGCTTTCCAGAAACGCTTGTTACTGCTTTAAGGGTGTGCACTTTCCTGACAGATTGAGGCTTGCTTGATGGGAATCAGTTCAATTAAATATAGCATCAATGGAAAATAACACAAACCCTATGTAATGTATAGTCATTGTGGCCACCACTTTAACAGGATTTGACACTTCCCCTTTCTCAGGAAAAGGAGATTCCTTTCCACATGAATTTAAGCATTCATGTAACTTCCCCTTTCATCTTAGAAAAATATACAATATTGTTATTATTATTCCTAAAACGATTACATATTAACTTATGGCTTGTGTCAAACTTCCTCTTTGGCTAGGAATGTAGCCAGTTTAAAAAGGACAAAAGCACATTCCTATATTGTTCTTAATAATTGCACACAACTGCTCTTATTCCCTTAATTATAGAATTAATAACTAAATTTGGTTTCTGTTTAGAGCTTAGCCCGTTTAGTGAAGAAAGAAAACATAATTGATGTTTGGGAAATTGAAACGGTCAGCAGTGCAGCCAGGCACTTGAAATGAATGGTTTATAGCAAGGTGTGCCAATGGCTGGGGGACACAAAGGGAAGTCATTATTTAGTGCAGCGCAGGTTTTATGTAGCACCAAGATTGTGAGCAGTACAAATGTCACGTGCTGTTCTGGTAAGCAAGATGGTGCTTTGGTGACAGTGGGCATCCAGTTGATTAAATTCAGGGCTTCAACAGTTCCTGGTAACCAGGAACATTCTGGACTTGATTCAGATCTCAGAGGACTATTATTAATCTAAATATGTTTTTACCAGCCCATTCACAGTAGGCTTTCTTCTGAATAGAATGTAAATATCTGCAGCAGAATCACTAGCACGCATGTAGTCATCTTTTGATAACAAAGAGCTCATCCTCAAAAAGCAGAATGAAGACAGAAATAACTTGTACAACCACAAAGTATTAGTCACATGTAGCTTTTATATAATGCTTACGTCTTCAATCCCTGTGCTGGCAGTTGGGCTTCTTCGTAATATTTATTTGGAGAGAAGTTTCTTTCTCACTTGGCAGGGGGAATAAAATGAAGCCAAGAGTTAAAGGACATACTGGGGGCACACAGTGCTTAATGGGGAGAGTATTGCAACTAAGAAGCATCCATCATAGAATCACAGACTGGTTTGTGTCGGAAGGGATGTGAAAGCTCACACAGCTTCTCTGGGCACCCTGTGCCAGCGCCTCAGCACCCTCCCAGGGAAGAGCTTCTGCCTGAGAGCTCAGCTCAGTCTCCCCTCGGGCAGGTTAAAGCCATTCCCCTTGGCCTGTCCCTACATCCCTTGTCCCAAGCCCCTCTCCAGGTTTCCTGCAGCCCCTTCAGGCACTGGAGCTGCTCTCAGGTCCCCCCTTCAGGAGCCTTCTCTTGTCCAGGCTGACCCAGCCCAGCTCTCTCAGCCTGGCTCCAGAGCAGAGCTGCTCCAGCCCTCGCAGCATCCCTCTGGGCTTGTTTGAGCAGGTCCACATCCTTCCTGTGCTAGCGGTCCCAGAGCTGGATGCAGTACACAGAGCAAAGCCAGCAGCAGAATGGAGGTCTGTAGTGGTGTCTTCTTATGTGCTTTCCCCACTCAGCCACTGGCCTTTTGGATGCGCTCTTTTGGCAGCAGCTTGAGTGAATGCTGCAGCATTTGTTGTGTTCTCCCTCCTGTTTGTTTTTCTAGGTGAGGAGGTGTATTTCCTCTTCGTTCTATTATGCCTTGGTGAAAAGGACAAAGAAAAACGCATAGCTTGAAATACTGAAAATAGCTTTTCAGCTGCTGAAATCCAAACTGTAGTAGGCTTAAGCCTGCCAGAATGCTTGAACGGGTATGTGTTAAGCCTAGAGCCCAGGGGAAGGCTCACATGTGCAGATTTTCCTTTGTGGCTTTGTCCATGGCACGCACTGTGACTATGTAATCATAGGAATATAGGAAAATGGGTGGGATGCTCTGGGAGATAAGCCGTTTGTTATGGTCATTACCCAATTCTAGCTGCTTTCTTTTGTCTTGGTCCTGTTCATACCTGTTGAATATTTGTTCCTAACTGAACTGCAAGAGTGTCAAATGGAGTTGGAAGCACTCTGTGATCTCAACCTGAAAGTTTATTTCTCAAGGCTGAAAAGAACTGCATTATAATCAAGTTTTAATCTCAATATGTACAAGAAATCAGAGTATTTAAGGGGACATTTTTATTCTTACCTTATTGTTGTGTTTATAGACAGTGAATTATGTTAAAGCTTGGTTTGTCCATAACCATATGTGATGTTCTCAGTTCTGTTCAGAATTACCAGTAACAAATGGTGCTGTTTTCTTTGGTTGGTGTTCTAAGATGAAATATGGGATGGAAAATGTTTAATGTCGCTGGAGGACACTCAGGACTTTGTGTCGTTTTACGTAAGTTTTAGACTAAAAAAGTCAAACCAAAATATTGGGCTCCAGTCATCAAACAAACAAGGAAAAAAAAAAGGATGTCTTTCCTTTAAGAGAAAAAAAAAGAAACTTCATCACTCTTAAATGTGCTATAAAATTCCTGTAAAATTAGAGCGAAAGTAATGCTTTTTAAAATGAATCTCATGTACTTAATTTGTTGTAGAAGTCTAGAAAATTAATGAATGGTCTGAGGAAAGTGGAGGCAGTTATTTATAGGAATATAAGGCTGCACACACATTGCCATCTGGTAGCAATTTTGAACCAGAAGTAATTCATCTCTTTTACTTCGTGCGATGTAATTGTGGAACTTGTTGCTGCAGGGTGTACAGAGGCCAAACTTGTAATTGGGTTCAGAAAGGAAGTGAGTGTGCTCGTGGTAGGTGGATTTGTAAGAGAATGCTGAACAATCTGGATGCAATCCTGGCACAAGTAACCCCATGGTTTTTTGTGGATTTCTGGAAGTTGGGAAGGATTTAGGAGAAGGATTTGTTTCCAGTATTATTTGTCACAAAGTGCGTTTACGTTTTCTCCCAAACTTGAACGTGTTTGTAGTTGCGTGCACATGGAGTTACTCCTTAGTGGCAGTTCTTTATAAGCACTGAATGCACCTACCCCTACTCTTTTTGGTCACATGCATTGCCATGTAGAAAGCTTTTACTCAGAAATAATATGCCTGCTCTTTGTTTGCTTTAGGGCGCCAGGCCTTGTTTGACCATTCGCCACACAACTCGAGCTCAAAAGTAAAAGAGAGGAAGCTACAAGGGACGTGTCCTCCTCTTGGTCGTAGAAGCTATGGAAAAGCTTGTTTGCACGAAAGCAGTCAGAGGTCCCCGCTTTTTAATCCCCGCAATGGTTTTCACACTTTACATTCAGAGCACAGTCCTGTGAAGCCACGGATTATCACAGTGGTGAAACCTGGTGGCCACACGCTCAGGAGGATAACCTTGCTTCTCAACAGGAGGTCGGTCCAGACCTTCGAGCAGCTGATGGCCGACATTTCAGAGGCTCTGGGATTTCCACGCTGGAAGAATGACCGTGTGCGAAAGCTTTACAATCTGAGAGGCAGAGAAATCCAAAGTGTTTCTGACTTCTTCAGGGAAGGTGATGCATTCATAGCGATGGGCAGAGAGCCCCTCACCTTGAAGGACCTGGAAGTGGTGTTACAAGAACTTTACCCTGAAAACCCATACGCTGCCAGTGCCGTCATTCAGCAGAATGAGGAGCAGTCCCAGAAGCTGATGAGCAGGCTGTATGACAAGGCTTCCAAAGTGGACGGTGGCTTTGATGAAACAGAAATTGCCAAGAACTGCAGCAATGGCATGTCTCCCAAACTGGCAGCCGGACATAAAGGGAAAAGTCAAGCCAAGGCAAAGCAAGAGGAAAAGATGAGAACAAAAAAGAAGTGGAGTAGGGAGGGCTGGGATGGAGAGCAAGGGGCGAAGCCTTCTAGGAAGATCCGAGAAAGCGAGAGGTACTTCAGCCGTGAGAGGAGCCCTGAGGATGGGTTAGAAGAGAGCTCGGAGGAGGTGGTGAGATGTGAGAAGTGCGAACAGGAAAGGCAGGCCAGGCAGAAGTTAGAACGGGAAAGGCGGGCTGAGGCCTCATTAGAGAGCAGAGACCTGACCGCGGGTGCGTGTCAGAGGTACCACATAGAGAGAAATGCAAAAATCAGGAACTGCCGGAAATCCTCAGAAACCTGTCTGGAAGGTGAGGAAGTTGGTTGGAAGGATAATAGCTGTAGGAGGACGTGGAAGCCCCTGCTTAGGAATGTTAGTGAAGGGCTGGAGAAACAAAAAAGGAGCATCGAGAAGGAAAGGGATGTGGAGAAACATGAAAGCCATGGGAAGGAAGTAGTGAAAATCAAGAAGAATGCTGTAGAAGGGCTGCAGCTAACTCGGGAAGCGAAGGAAGAGAATGGAAGTAGCTGCATAATGAACCAAAGTGGTTGGCTAAAGAAAGACACTCCGAGGGATGCTGAGAAACCATCTAAAACACATAGAGAGGGACAAAGAGCTAAAGAGGAGGGTGCCAGAAGAGAGGGGAATATCGCATGTAGAGAGAGTGACCTGACGCGACGAGAGAAAACAGGGGAGCGCAGAGCCAATAAGGAAGAAAGCAAGGCTCAGGGGTTGGAAGGCACAAGCCGGAGGCATGCCATTAAAAACAGAACTGATGTGGAAAAACACTACGAGATTGGCAGAACTATTGGGGATGGGAACTTTGCAGTGGTGAAGGAATGTCGCCACTGTGACTCCAACCAGATCTATGCCATGAAAATCGTTGATAAATCCAAGTTGAAGGGGAAA
The DNA here is from genome assembly GCF_033815535.1 of Pezoporus flaviventris. Classification (NCBI taxonomy): domain Eukaryota; kingdom Metazoa; phylum Chordata; class Aves; order Psittaciformes; family Psittacidae; genus Pezoporus; species Pezoporus flaviventris. Next base: position 670,126 of record NW_026892585.1, read on the forward strand.
GAGGACATGATGGAGAGTGAAATTCTGATCATCAGGAGTCTCTCTCATCCCAATATAGTAAGCTTAATTGAAGTGTATGAGACAGAAGCGGAGATCTACCTAATCCTAGAGTACGTCCCAGGAGGGGACTTATTTGATGCCATCATAGAAAGTGTGAAATTCACAGAGCATGATGCTGCTGTCATGATCACTGACCTGTGTGAAGCGCTGGTTTATATCCACAGCAAGAACATTGTCCACAGGGACCTCAAACCAGAGAATCTTTTGGTAAGTACTGGTAAACTCATTCCACGTGAGCAGGAGCTGAATTCATTTTCCTTTTAGTTGCGGACCTTTGACTATTTAGAAGCAAATACTTTGTAGAGAGAATGTGCTGTGGCAGCTCTGTTTGCAAAAACAGGTATAATTGCGAAGTGAAATTACCATTACAGTTCACCTCACGTAGCTCTCCTGTGCATTGCAGATAGCAGTGCTTGCAGATAGAAACGCAAATAAAAATGACCTCGCTTCCAGGGGTAGGGAGCATTTGTGTCTTTCTGGAAGTCTGGTTTCAGGTGTGAAGGATGACTTTTCTTGTATGAAGCACACCCTGAACCATGAGGCCTTGCAGACCAAAATTTATCACAGTTGCTAATTTAGCTCATTTATTTGATGGACTTCTTTTTGTCCACTACTGCAGTGATTTTTGTCTTGTGACCATTGTTTAGGAGCAGAAGGACGATGCAGCTGATTAAAATAACCTGGCAATAAAACGTGTTGTGGTGCAAACCAGCACTAAAGCCAGCTCAAATACTAGCTTCATGCCAAAGAGAAAAGCTCTTTTTTCCACTGCATTTCTGAGGCTGCATTCTCTGCATCCGGCGCTGAAATCAATAGGATTACTCACATGTGTGAACATGCAAAGAAATGTTTGCAGTGCTGGCACAAGACACTCATTGTAGAACACTAACAGCAAGCAGCTCTCCCTTGCTAATTGTGTGTTCGAGGGTTCCAGATTTCCTGATGGATACCAAGTATTTGCCAGTCTCTAATGAGTGCAGCCTTTAGGGCATGCAGAGGTTGCACAAGGACCTCAACTTCTTGCTCTCAGACCTTTTGACTAAGCGATTGCACTTGTACAAGACCTTGCTGCGTATCCTGCTTAGTCTGATGGCAATGCTTGGTATGTGGTCTGTGTGTAAATAAAAGCTGGGGAGTGCAAATGGCTGATTTCCATTAAAAAGTGGGATTGTAGGCCCTGTTTTCATGCCTTGCTTTGCCAAAACTTCAATTCAAACCACAGGGCTTTCTCCAGAAGCTGATTTTTCCATCATAATGGAAAAGCTCTGCGCCTTCCTATTTGCTGAAAATAAGGCAGTGCCTTTGAAACACCTGAAACCAGATGTTTCATTTCCCTCTGCAATATGTAATCATTGCGGTGATGCAGGTAAGCCAAGAGAAGCAAGATAACAGGTCCATTCTGGTTGTTCTCACATTTAGCTCACAGCACTGCGAACCGGAGATTGCTGGGCAGTGACAATGTTGTGTAGCACTGAAATGATCATGTTGCCTGTTCTGACAGTCAGAAAACACTTGTCAAGGACAGGCTGGCCCCAAGCCTGTAGGTATTTTGACATAGGAGGCTGGTGCTCCCCAAATGCTGGTTCCACTTTCACTGTGGGCAGGGAAATTGTACCTGTTCCAGTTTCACCTTTTGCTGCCTGTTAGTGAGTGTGATGTTTTGCTGCCTGTTTCAACAAGCCAAATGAGTTTATAAGCTCTCGATAGTGTTGGATAGCTGATGTGCCATCTAAAACAGGCCATTTGGGCAAGAGTCTGCCTTTTCTGACTTTTCAGTGTGTTCTCTCTGACTCCTCTGAGTGACTGGACCAGCAGCAGCAGAGTAGGAAGGAGACCTGCCACCCATTTTAACATCAGCCAGTGCTCCACAATAACAAACAGTATTGAAGCAAGTTTCAGGGGTTGTTCTGCTGCTGTTGGTGGGTCAGGGGCTGGGGGGAGCCTTTTGGGAGGAAGCAGAGTGCTGAAAGTGCCAGCATCCCACAGGCATGTCCTTGGGTGTGGGATACCTCTTGCTTCACTGCAGATGTTTAAGTCTGAATTAGTGTCCCCAGACTTCCTCTGTAAGCAGAGGACAGAAATAGGGATGTACTTTCAGGCTGCTGACTTGTTTGTTCTCCTTTGAGATATTCTTTTAGTCAGGGTGAATCTTGTCCTTTATATTTGTGGTCAACAGTTTTCTCCCTCTTTCCAGCAAATGGGAAATGGAAGGAAACAGACCCTTGGGCTGTTTTAGTAAGGAAATGAGTTTGTCTACTGTAAACCTGCTTTGTGTGAGAATCCAACCCTGTTCATGATGACACTTGAACGTAGTAATTTCCATGGCGAATGGCTCATCTCCATCTGAGTTTCCAGAGAAGCAGCAAACTGGGGAAAATGAAAACTGGGGGGAGAAGGAAAACCATTTCTATCCCTGCAGAAGAAAAGGTGGAAATGCACTTTGATGTCCAGCAAAATTATTGGTGCAGGAGAGAGTTGGAAACTGGGGTTAATCATTAGTTCACTGCACTACTGCTCCTCTTATGGAACTGTCCTCTAGTTCTAAGCTTCTGTAGCAGTCCATCCTCATTGGTTTTAGTTTCCCTCCATCCCTCTTTTACTGCTGTGTCTGCCCACAGCGATCAGAGTGGTCGCAGCATTGCTGTGGGGCAGAGGGATGGTGACTTGCAGTGCAAGACCAAAACCTGTTGGACTGCTGGTGTAAAGCCAGCTGCTCGCACTCCCTCCTGTCTGCTAACTGAATCACCTCATTTAGGACGAGGTGTTCAGCAGCGAGAGCTTTGCCACCAAGGATGAGCAATGGGATGATTTTGGTCCCATGAAAGAAGCCAGTCATTTCTTTAATGCTACCTGGAGGAGCAGAATTTGCTGGCAAGGTTTTTGTGGAAGGGATGGTTAATTCTGCAGGTGCTGGCATTCCCTGGCTTGTGAGAAGTTAATTTCAAAGTGTAGTGGTGTTTTTGCAGGGTATGGGATGTAAATGGCACAAAGTCACCTCCTTGCTCCATTGTAGGGGGAAGGGACAGGGTTATATTCGTGACTGTATGCTCATCTCTTTGTACACTTCTGAAGCATACTTACATGGCAGTTGTTTAACACTTGGCTTCATAAACAAGGGTTATAACTGTTTGTGTGTTTGGGTTTCTTTTTCTAAGTTCAACACTTGGCTTCATAAACAAGGGTTATAACTGTTTGTGAGTTTGGGTTTCTTTTTGTAAGTTCAAGTACTTCCTTTTTGTCCTTTAACCTTGCTTTTGTGACACTATTTACGTCTGCACAACGCACTGTTAGAGGTTTCTGAGTACATTTCAGTTAAACCAGTTTGCTAGTTTCCTGTCAGGAGCTTTCAGTCTGATAGAGATTCTTCTAGCTAGCAGCAAGGGCTGTCTGAAACTTAGACATGTAAGCAGTACCTTTTCTTAAGTGCTTCTATTTCTAATATACAAAACAGCCCATGGGCTAACTTGCTGTAAGAAGAATCTGTGCTACCATATGTACGTGCATACAGAGAAATAGTGATGCTATAAATCATCATCTGCTGATCTGCATGATCTGAAATCTGGTGGATTTCACAAGGTAGATAGGAAACCAAACAGGAACATGAAGTACTGGAAATCATCAATATACAGGACAAAAGGAGATCAATCTGTCCTTTATTTGAAGATTAACTTGGCTTTGAACTAGTGTATTATTATCTTCTGGATGTATGGCTGGGATAGCTAGAAATCCTCAGGCAATATTCTGACATCCTTCTATAGCATCTGTATTGGAGAGAGCAGTGAGCAGTTCTGACTGCCTTTAGTCCAAGACTACCAGATACTGGCTTCTCTTGCAGCTGAAGGACACGGGTAGTTGTATGGCCCAAGCTGGCTGGCTACAGAAAGTGTACTGAATTCTGGTCTTACCTCAACTCCAGGCAGCTAAGACAAGGCAACAGTTTTAAATGGACTTTTGGAACCATTCTTTTTAGTCTTGAATGTAGACACAGAAAAAGCTGTCCTGTGGGTGTTACAGCAAGGCTGGTATGTTTGTTTAATGTTCCCATTTTTCCTTTGTTCTCCCATATTCACAGAGCACGTACTGTAGATGGCAGAGGCTGGATTTCTCTGGAGCAGGTTGTCTGTTTCTGTGGTAGTGCTGTGAGTAAGTAATCTGGCTTCAGAAAGCTGAGGAAGCTTTTGTTTCTGTAGTGGAGCGTTATTTGCATGCTCAAGGTGATGGGAAGGTAGACTGGAGAGTACCAAGCTGAGGATGAAGGGAATGCTCCCTCTGCCTGAGCTGACTTTGAGTTGTTCTGAGCATAGCGTTAGTGAGGATGCTGAGGAGTTCTGGGCTGGCGCTTTCAGGTGTGCTGGCAGGTTACATGCTGTCTTGAAAATGACTGTTACAAAGCTGTGAAGATACACCCTCAGTGCATGCTCTTCCTACCTGTCCCGTTCATATAGAATGAAAGCTCGGTGGGTTTGTCCTGGAACAATAGATGGTGCAGTGTTGCCACCTTGTGCTGTGATGAGAGATTAGGAGCCTGGCATGGAAGAGAATGGCCTGGGAGGGACCTTAAAGCTCATCTAGTTCCAATCCCCTGCCATGGGCAGAGACAAGGTTGCCCCAAGCCCTGTCCAAGCCTGTATTTTTCATGTTAGTACAGTAGCATGCAGGGTATTAATTGAAATTCCATGTGACATGATTTTCTTGTATAATTGTAAAAGCTTTATTTATAAAAAAGGAAAATATGAATTCTCCTATTTCATATGCTCAGTGATATAAAATTGAGCATTTCACCCGTGAAGTGCTGTAGCATTGTGCCACTATTACCTCTATTGTTAGACATAGATGCTGCTCTAAGAAGTAACTGGTAACTTTGCAATTGAATTTTCATTTCTGTCAGCTATTGTGCCTGCAGCACATCATGGCAGAACATCATCATGAAGCTGGCTAATGTCATAGACTCATAGAATAGTTAGGGTTGGAAAGGACCTTAAGATCATCCAGTTCCAACCCCCCTGCCATGGGCAGGGACACCTCACACTAAACCATCTCACCCAAGGCCTTGTCCAACCTGGTCTTGAACACTGCCAGGGATGGAGCACTCACAACCTCCCTGGGCAACCCATTCCAGTGCCTCACCACCCTCACAGGAAAGAATTTCCTCCTTAGATCCAATCGAAACTTCCCCTGTTTCAGTTTGAACCCGTTACCCCTTGTCCTGTCACTATAGTCCCTAATGAAGAGTCCCTCTCCAGCATCCCTATAGGCCCCCTTCAGACACTGCAAGGCTGCTCTGAGGTCTCCACACAGCTTCTCTTCTCCAGGCTGAACAGCCCCAACTTTCTCAGCCTGTCTTCATACGGGAGGTGCTCCAGCCCCTGAGCATCCTCGTGGCCTCCTCTGGACTTGTTCCAACAGTTCCATGTCCTTTTTATGTTGAGGACACCAGAACTGCACACAATGCTCCAGGTGAGGTCTCACAAGAGCAGAGTAGAGGGGCAGGATCACCTCCTTCGCCCTGCTGGTCACGCTGCCTTTGATGCAGCCCAGGATACGGTTGCTTTCTGGGCTGCGAGCGCACACTGAAGCTGGCTCATGTTCATTTTCTCATCAAGCAACACCCCCAAGTCACAGGGAAAATGGCTGTGGCATTGTAGCTGTCTCCTGCAGTTTCAACTGAATGTTTGTAGTAAACTTGATTTTCAATTTCATACTGAAAAATGTTTTTCCTAGAAAAACACCCCCCCGAATGGTTTGCTTAATCAGCAGTAGAAGGCTGCTTATATTTTCTATAAAGAAGATGAAAAGGGATTAGCAGGCTGTAACGTATGCCCACAGTGCTTTCCCAGAACTCCCAGAAGAGTTTCCCAAGGAAAAATGACAACATTTAATTGATTCTTGATCATTTTCCCTTCCTCCTTTTCATTCCTTGGAAATTGCAGCGTGCCAGGCTTTGTAAAGCAGCGTTTCCTTTTCCCATGATTGCTTGTCCTCTTAAATATATGCACCCTCTTGGAATATGGGGGGAAAAGCCACTTTCTGAGCACTGTCTATCAGCATACTGTTTCCATGTGGTGTTGCTCTATTTGAAGGCACTGTTATTAGAACTTTTATAACTTTTACAGCGTTTATAAACTCTTCTATGAACTCTTCCTGTTTATTATTAACTACTCAATCTTTTTCTGTCTCAAAATGCATCTGGACTAAAGGTATGTATTTTTTGTTGAGCGTAGGTTCAGCATAATGCCGATAAATCTACTACACTGAAACTAGCGGATTTTGGCCTTGCAAAGCAGGTGACGAAACCCATATTTACTGTGTGTGGAACACCGACGTATGTTGCCCCTGAAATCCTTGCTGAGAAGGGTAAGTGTCCCATAAATAATACAGTTGTTCTGAACTTTCTAATCCTGGAAATACCCCAAAGTGTTCCAACCTACTGATCTGTCTTTGCAGGGTAGGAGGGTGGAGGAAGGAAGCCTTTTAGCTTTTGACAGACACGAGCATGGCATCAGCCATGTTTGCGTTATTCATGTCCATGATAATATAACACAGATTTCCAAGCAGAGAAGCCATAAAATAGCATAGATGGTAACTGCTGAATTTAGGAGATGAGCTAAAGTTCATGTTACAACCTGAGGGTAGTCAGCCCTGTTTCTTGACGGTACCCCAAGAACCTTTCAAGGCCCCTAATGATGTGAAAACACCGTGTGTATGTTAAACTTGGATAACAAGCTGAAACATACTTCCCATTAGAAGGTATTTTGGAGATTTCCTACCCAAAAAGTTTCAGACCTGCAAGGGAGTCAGTTTTGTTGGTGAATAAAGCAAAGCTATTTCTGTCTTTTGTTGCGTGGAGCTGGGTTGCACGTCTCCAGTTATACCCAGTTTCAATGGAAACTTGGCACTTTCTCCGTGCTTTCTTGAAGGGAATCTGAGGAGGACTGTGTTTGGAATATATGCTGTGTTTTCTCAATGAGTTTCCAGTTGACACTGGCCTTGCGAGACACTGTTTGTGAAACACGAAGAAGAAGAAGAGGCACTCTGTGAAAGCTGTAATTATCGCCAGGCAGAGCAGCTCATTTTGCAAGCGTGATGCACCAGCCACCATTCTTCTGCTGACCTCTTCTCTTTGAGAAACTGAGCAGAGCTTCTGTGTCCCTTGGAAAAGAGAATGAACAAGAAACAGCTCCCTACCAGTTGTGAGTTTTCTCTCTAAACCAGGCCTTTCGGTTTGTCTTGTCTTCCTTAGGCTATGGGCTGGAAGTAGATATGTGGGCAGCTGGTGTGATCCTTTACATTCTGCTCTGCGGTTTTCCCCCTTTTCGCAGTCAGGACCGTGACCAAGAGGAGCTGTTCCAGATCATACAGCTGGGTCACTATGAGTTCCTTTCCCCATACTGGGACAATATTTCTGCAGGTAAGATTCAGCATGGGCAGCAGGTCTGAGAAGTGACAGACGTCATCCCAGTAGTGAGAACTCCCTTTTGTTCAGGACAGTGAGCTCAACGAACCCTGGGGGTGTCTTACAGGTCTTTTATGTGATCCTGTGTTTGCTTTAGATGGGGATTTAGTCTGCTATTACTATCAATGACTGTGGATCTGAATATTAGGTCTGATTGATTTAATGAATTGCTCCCTTTCTGAGGTAAGAGCAAGCATCTGCTTAACCGTGCTTACAAGGGGAAGAAAAAGGTACCAAAAGAATCTCCAGGTTTCTGTTAGGTCGAACACAAACCTCTCAAAAGCTGAGTAATGAAATCCTTGCTCTGCAGAGTGCGGTGTGGATTCCCTCATGAGATCAGTGGGGTCTGCACGAAGTAGTTTCCTCCTCCTTGCAGGCTAGCAGCGTCTTCTGTGCACTCTTGAAAATCAGAAACCCTAACACCCTTCTCTCCATATAAAGTCTTTTAAAGAACATGCTCAACAGCACTCTATGACTTTTATGCTCCTTGACGGATGAGGTATGAAATGCTAATTCCCATGAATATGGTGCCTACAGCATGCTTTCAAGTTGAAATTCCCTTTGCTTTCCCCTCCCTTTCTGACGGGGAGAATGAAATCAGTATAGCATATGCTGGAGTTCTAACATCTCATGTCACTAATTCTATATCCAGTTGTTAGAATATCTCTTGGGGATAGTCACAAAAGGCATTCTGGTAACACAATAAATCGTAATAAGAAGGATGTTTTGTGTGGGTAAAACTGTCAGCATCAGCACATCACTGTTCTTTTCCCCCTCTCCTTTTCTTTCTTTCCTAATAGCAGCAAAAGACCTCATAACCAGGCTGTTGATAGTGGATCCCCAGAAGCGCTACACAGCACGCCAAGTACTGCAGCACCCTTGGATCAGAACAGCTGGGAAAACCAACAGCAGGAATTTGCAGAAGGAAGTGACCATAAACATTGAGCGTCATTTCCGGGCCCAGCGCCGGAGGGAAGCTGCTGCTGAGGACACCTGAAACCCCTTCAAGCTTCTTTAGTCTTCTTTCTATCATTAAGCAATTATTTATGTTTTCTTTTCTAAATGAATCGGGCCTTTAGTGTATAGCTGTTGCTAGCTATCACCATGCCTTTGGGGGTTGTGATTCTGAAGAAGGACAGAGATTGATTGCATCCATCTCCTTTCATATTATTTGTGAGTCCCTCTATTGGCAAGTGGAGACTGGATGTTTCCTGGAGGGTGCCTAATGGTTTTCTTTACTGATTTGGGCTTTTACATTACAAAATGTGTTATCTGTTGTAGAAGACAAATGTTTGCTTCTGAGGCTGACACTAGTGATGACTCTTGTCTCTTTTTGTCTGGTATCTTCCAGGAGTTTTATGTTTATAATGTTGTGTGTTTATAATGTTTTCAAACTAGCTGTCTGCATATACCTCCTGCACTAATTCTATCATCTGTCTCTTCACCAATTCCTGCTAGCAGTGGAGAAGGTGAAGGAATAAAATAGAAGTAAATCTATCCTTTAGCTTTAGGATATGTTAAACAAGCAGCAAGATACTATTTATTAAGTCGTGAGGGAAGCCTTCTAGAGTAAATCAGATGTTTTAATGATATATCCCTCGGCAACATCTTTAATTGGATGCTCTTGGGACAGGTTAATAGGTGGTACAGTGTTTCTGCTGAACGATGGTGGTGCTGTGTAATGTGGTAGTTTCATTTGGTTTGGAGAAGAAGTGGGAAGATCTCTTGACAGCTACCTTCTCATGACTGTAATAATAACTAGCAAAGAGCTTTTCTTTCTGTTCTAGGAAGTCAGAAGTTGAGCAGCTCTAAGGGAGCTTTGGTTCTTTTCCCAAAGATGTATTTATGGAATGATAACCCATAGAAGGAGCCATCATTGTACATCTGTCATTGTTCCGTGCTGAGGGAGAAGAGAAAGCTGGGAAGCTGCTTTTGTGACTTAAGTTAACCGTTGCCTTCATGGTTCCCCTTCCATCAACACACTTCACAGTTAAATCACTTTTCCATGCTTTTCCAGTGTAGGTTAGCAATTGTTTGGTTTTTTTTTCCCTGTTGTCTTCCCTGGGGACTCTTTCTCCCTACTTCCATGAGAATGGGCAATGGGATGAAATTACATTAAAATGCAGCTTGGGGAAAAACAACAGCTTGTTGGCTATGGGAAGGTCTCCCAGGGGAAGTGTCAGATGCTTCGCTGCATGTGTTTTTATAATGTGATTTGATGCAGTTTTAAAGAAATCCTGTGGGGGAGAAAGGTCCTGAGAAGGTCCATGACCTGGAGCAGCATTTGAGCCTCAGGATTTTGGGTTAACTAGTCAAGTCCCAAAAGCACTTGAGTTGTCCATTTGATAGTGCTTTGTCCATGAGTTCCATGTGCTGGCAACTAATATTGATGTTAAAATATCAGTAATATAAGCCTTGAATTTGTAGCTTATAGAAATAAGTGAGGGTATTTTCTATTTGCAGAGCTGCTGCTCTGCCTAGGTATTTCACACTGGAAGTGTCAGAAGCATTTTGGAATCAGTCGAACATTTTCACACCTGTATGAACCAGAATGTTATATTTGGGGAGTGCTAATAACTTGTGTGAACCTTCTGAATGACCCCAGAGTGTGGGATACTGTCATCCTGCCTGTTTCTGTTTCAATGCGTGGCTGTTTTGCTGCAAGAATGATGTGTGAAAGTCGAGACAACTTGGCTCTTAAATGGGAATTGCACTTTCAGTTGAACCGGCTTATTTTTAATACACACTGGACTAAGACTGGCTGTGGAATTTAAGGATTTGTGAAACAAACCACTCAAATCTCTGCTCTCTGGCCAAGTATGATGTATCATACCTCTGCTTCGGAGGTCCTGAGTCGGGAATATTTGCCCTTTTCCTGAAAAGAGGAATAGATTTAAGTGCTTTTCTGAGTTAAGTCTATGTGCGACCTAATATTCTAAGAGCATTACGTGGTCTTTGAGTTCTAGTAATGACCTCTCTGTTAAGTATGTTTTGGATAGGAAACGGTTGGCAAATAGCCTCTGACTTGCCACATTGTATTTTGTAATTATCTTATTTTTAATATATTAACTTAGGAATAAAGTTTGAAGTGACAAAAGAAAAAGAACATTTTTATCAGCCACAATCTGAGTTTTGCAATTGATTTGCCTTTTTCCCTTTAAGAACTGTCTATAGCCTTATAGTGCAGAAGGTAGAGAATTTGCTTGTCAGTACAGACACTGCTCTGGCAGCACTGAGGAACTTCTATGTTGGCATTACTAACAGATATGTGGCTTTAGGCCCTCTTTCTTCAGATTGGAGGCTGAAAAAAGCTTCCAGGTGCTTCTCAGGGTTTTTCCTCTTTCCTTCTTGCATAGATACTCCTATTCTCTCACTGCTTCCAGCATTCTTGCTCTGCCTTTGTGTTGCCCTAAGGAGTTCAGGTCCCCGGTCACTGCATGAAGCAATAGGAATTTGGTCCTTCTGGATAGCTTTAGTCCCTTAATATTTAAACCTGTGTGCCCAGGAAGTCTCTTGTGAGAGGGAGGGCAGTGATTGAAGGGCAGTATAGCAGAGACTCTGTTTCCTCTGAGACACAGGCACTTGAATTCTTTTATTCAGGGACTCCTTCACTGAAGATTGTTGAGCTACTCTGTGGAATAGCTGAATCCAAACCCCATGAAGTCTGCCATCTCTGTTAAGACTGACATTATAGGTGGGTTTCCCATATCTCTATTACTGGAATCTTTGGCTGCAGGGTGAAAGAGGGATAGTGGGATGTTGTCCTCTGAGCTTGGGCCTTTTGGGTTGTGGTCCTACCATGCCAGCAGTAGCAGCAAGAAGTTACTGGAGCTGACTGCTTGCTTCTGCGTGAGTATCCAGATGTGGGGCAGTATTCACCCTGCCTGAGAATACAGTAAATTTGCTGTGCTTCTAAACTGATCTCCCCAAAGACAAGTAAGTATCAGCCTGAAATCTTTCTCCTACCATTTCTTCTGTTGCCTAGATTTCTCTTCATTTAAGCAACGTGTGGAAAACGCTTTTTATGTTGCTGGGCATGCGTTTTTCCGTCCTCTCTCAGCCCACCAGCACTATTTTTTACTGTTGACATTCTTGTTCCTGGAAGGAATATGGGGACATTAACTGGGCTAACAGTGTGTATTGGCACTGCTTGTTCTGCAAGTGAGGTTTATTTGCAACTAGGCTGAAAGTGTCCTTTTCTGAATTAGAATACATGATAGACTTCAGCAGGACAGTGTTTGTTCTGTCTGTCCCCTCAGTAGAGGCAAACTCTATAGTGGACATTATATTTCAATGTTCTTTCCAATAAACTGGAAAACGATTGTGTTGTATTTTGAGGTTTTATTTAAAATTGAGGTTTTCCTGGCAATTTAACTGTTTGGGAAATGCTGGATTTGGAAGGTTTGCGGTAAGCGCCGTGTGTACCCTCATTTTCATGTAGACCTGTCCCAGTGCAGCAGTCCTTTGAACACTTCCAGATGGTTTTCTTTGCTTCTGTGTGATCCTATTAAAAACAACACTATGCAAGACCAAAGCTAGCACTCTCCAACACCATTTTTCTCCTTGCACTGCATCATGTCTGCTATGATGTTAAAGTAATAGTGATGAGCAGAGCTAGCTTCACTGAAGCTTAATGCCCCACAGACTGAATTCTCCCATCGTTAATTCTCACCCTGTAAAATCCAAGTTTGTTTAGAGAAAGGTTTGCTTTGTTTGTGGAAGCAGGCATTGAGAATGAATTGATTCCAGAAGTGGCTGCTCAAAGGACGCAGTGTGTTAGGAGCTTGTGTATATTTCAGTTCTGGTATTAAAGGCAGTATTTCCCTGCAGTATCAGCTGCAGCAGTGGAAATCAAACCGCATCTTATCTGTTGAGGATGTTGTCAAAGAAGCTACTTTCTCTGGATGCGAGCACATGTGATTAAGTGGCTGCTAGTGAGGATCAGTACAGACTCCCATTTATTGGTGCTTAAAGAGACCTCAGCCTCCTCACTCCTGCTAGAATAACTGTTAGAAAGAAATAGGTTTTATGATAATCACACAAATTCATTGCATTGTATTTTAATGGTACGTATATGCAGGGAATTAAACCGGATTTAATGCTTTGCTGGTAGGAGTGGGATTCACTCGTGTTTCCTCCATCACTGGTAGTTGAAGCCAGAGCCCAGCAATGTCTTTTTTAAGAGATGGGCCATTAAAGCTGTCACTGCTACATGCTGTTCCTTTAGAAAAGAAGAGATGACCCCATGTATCATTCAGTTTGCTGATTTATTCTGTTGCCTTGAGCTAGAGACAGATGTTGTATTCCTGCAGAACTTTACCATTTTAAATGAGGGCTGTTTTGATAACGTAGCAATTGGAGAAAGACAAAATAGAAAACTAAAGCTGATACCTTACGTTGTCACTGGAAGTGTATTGAGTTGTCTGAAACTGAAACAAAAACCTGGAACAGTCTGAGAGTTTAGAGAAGTGCAGGATTGTTCCTGTAGAAGATGCTTCAGGAACTCAAGCAATAAGAGCACTTACAGTGAGGGTGCTGAGGTGCTGGCACAGGGTGCCCAGAGAAGCTGTGGCTGCCCCATCCCTGGCAGTGTTCAAGGCCAGGTTGGACACAGGGGCTTGGGGCAAGCTGCTCTAGTGGAAGGGGTTGGAACTGGATGAGCTTTAAGGTTCTTTTCAACCCAACCCATTTCATGACATGATATATTTGATAGCAAGAACACTGAGCCATGCAGGACATTGCTAGGGATAAATAGGTGGTGCAAGAGTCAACTTCTGGGGGTGTTAGAGATTGCTGCGTTGGATAAGGTGCAGGACTGAATAAGGGGTATTCCTAACCACTGTGAAACAGCGATGCATCATGGACAGAAGGTTATTCTGTGTTGTCATTGCTGTGTTAGTTGGTAGAGCTTTCTAGATTTCAGGGGCAACCACTGTATTGTAAGAAGGCACTTATCACAAAGAGTCTCAGTCTCAAACGGTTTAGGCGATGTTTAATGTCAAGGATTTCAGCAATGAAGACAATTTGCCTACAAAACTGGAGTGTGTGGTTGTTAACTGCAGTGGAAAGATGGCAAGGAAACCTTATTGCTGGATTTTCAGATCACAAAATTGCACTCTCTGAAGCGCTTGCAACTACCCAGCTTGCAAAGCTGGCAGTTAATGACCCTGTACTGCTTCAGCATACAACCATACTTACCAGGCTGAGAAGAAACCTGTGTGCCCAGGGCAAGGATGGAGCTAAATGGGTTGCAAACATGTGTTTCATATCAGCTTGTCTGGGAGCTTACTGGCCTGAGTAATGTTCGGGGGGTGACTGGTGTGTGAAAGCTGTGTTACTGATGGGTATTCCAAATGGATGTTAATGGGGGTGTCCTTCAAACCGTGAGCCTGTTGGCTGTTCGGTTGAAGGCTGGCACGTGTCCTGACAGGGTGTTATTTCTATGTGCTTTAAACAAAGAGAGATGCTGTGTGAATAACCCCTCACCACTGGAAAGAAGAAAAGGTTCTGAAAGAAAAATGTGGGGGAAAAATAAAAAAAAAGAGGAGGAAAAGCTGAAAAAAAATGTAACTTTTTCCAAAATGCTTTATTTTCTGACGTAAATCAATGCTGTGGACAAATCTAAAAAAGTTTTATGAGTGAAATAAAACCAATATCTCTTCCTTTACTGGTGTGTAACATTCCTGTGATGGTTCCCCAGTTATTCCTGTGTGCGTGGAGATTCCAAGCAGGTACTATAGCAACGACTAGCATTATCCCACCGGCATCCTAATTCCATAACAACAGGGAAGGAGGAGAATCCCTTAAAAGACATTGAAGCCAAACTGCTGCACCGTATAAATAACCAAGCAATTATTCAGCCGCAGGAGTTTGATGGAAGATTACTTTTAAATGCTTTTATAACCCATGCAGTTCAAGGAACAAGCAGTTGGAGCTGGATGTTAGAACGTGACAGCAGTAACTCCCTCCTGGCAGATGAAGCCTCGCATAAATGAATAGCAAATGACTGGTAAGGATGTAACATCAGAAGCTTCCAAAGCCTGTGTTTAGGTGCACAGTTCACCTGGGGAAAGCCTGAACGAAGGCATGCAGGTAAGATCTTTGTAAGCAGGAAAAGGAGCGTGTTCTCTAATTGCCAACACAGAGCACCGAGTACAATGGTCACTGAAGATGACCCGGTGTTTCCTTTATGATGACATATTTCTTCTGTTAATTTGAAGCTCTGAGGGTGGGCTCTTAAAAGCCCTAAACAAGGGGTTTCTTTTATCCCTCTCTGTGGAATGACGAGTACAATTGATGCTTCTGCAGCAATCGGCTTTGAAATTCCCACCCTTCATTTAAAATGCTTTCTGCTTGTTGCTAATCCAGTTAGTGAGAAAAACAGGTTTCTCTGACATTAAGCTTTGCCCTCTATGCACTTGCTATCAGCAAAGTTTCCTTCACAAATGTCTTCCAAAAGGAATACTTAAAACACTATCAAAAACACTGTTAAATCATTGTCCTAATGAAGCAGTGATGGGGTTGCTATAAATTATACCAACAGCTACAGAGCCTTTACCAGGAGGATGCTTTGGGTAGGCTCTTGGACAGATCCTTTATGACGGATCCTGGGAAGTGAATAAGCAGAGATTCAGCAGCTTCATTCTGGCGAGGAACCTGGATTTGCTGTCACTCAATTTGTTTTCAGCATCAAACAGACTGATACAGGGAAGGGTAAGGATGGCACAGCTTAGTTTTTGGAAGTGGGAGCCTCCTTGTTGGCAGGCTACAAGGGTTTGGATTCTGTGGAATACTTTCTGTGGAATACAGTCCGACCTGTATTTAATGAGTCCTGAACTAGAAGCTTTTCAGTGCACGTATGCAGATGGATTTGCACTTTTGGGTAGACTGGTTCAGTGTGGGCTGAAAGAAGCAATCTTTATCTTCCTTGGAATGTCAGCATTATGCTTATGGGTTTTCAGGTGTGGTCTTTTTCAGTGAAAAAATACAGCTTGCAAATTAGGATTTCTGTTTAACCCCATATAACCGCAGATACTTGGAGGTGACACTTTCTATGTTCTTTGGAAAGAGATCCTTTGCATCGATGCAGTGTGTGAGTATTTTTTGTTAGCATTAAACTTTGCTGTATCTGTGTTAACTGATCATAGCAGCGATGCTTCTGGAGATCCTCAGAGGCCTGAATGTACTTGAGCTCTTGATTGTTTGTTAGGCATTAGTGCCTGGTGCCTCAGTGAATAGGCCTTCTATAAGAGCACAGCAACCTGAATTCCTTCCTGGGAGGGATGCTGGAGCATGAGGCGCAGGGCAGCTGGATTCCAGGATTCATTCCTGTTCTGCCAACCAAGCTGATCCTGGTGTGGGGAAAAGGGCTGATGTGGAGGGTTGGGGGTCAGGGGTTTCTGCCATCCAGCTGAGGGGCAAGAGGGGCTTCATGAGTGCAGAAAGGTGTTAGAGCAAAGCCCTGCCTGTCGTAGGATCATGGAATGGTTTGGGACGGAACAGACCTTAAAGCTCATCCGTTTCCAACCCCTGCCACAGGCAGGGACACCTTCCACTAGAGCAGCTTGCTCCAAGCCCCTGTGTCCAACCTGGCCTTGAACACTGCCAGGGATGGGGCACCCCAGGATGGCACAGACATCCATCTGTCCTCTTGCTCCTGCAGCTGTGGTCCCCAGCAGCCTCAGTCAGGGTCACTTCTGTCCTTGAAATCCTCTCACCTCACCTTTGCTGTATCCAACTTTGAAGGCTCCATTACCAGCAATGGTGAGGATAGCACCTAGTGTTCATACAGCACTTTGTGTGTTCAAAGCTCTCCACAAACATGAACTCATTCACCCTCAGAAGTCCTTACAAGGCTGGTACTTATTCCAGTGTTTGCATTCACAATTAAGATTATGCTAGGCATAATCCTGCTGTCAATCAGCCTAATTGACTTACATGTCTAATTGGGTAGATTCCCCCAAGTAAGTTCAGTTTAAAAGGTGTTAACCTGGGGAGGGGAATTATGCAGTGCAGAGGAACCACAAGAGCACTTCCTCAGGCAGGGAAAGGTTCGGGAGGCTGTCAGTGATGGGTTTAGAAGCAGCCAGGGAGAAGGAAGCTGTTTTGTCATTGCTGCAGAGCATCTTCACAGAGGCTTGAATTAACTTGGGTTCAAAAAGTCAGTCCTCACAACCGGGTTGGTTTCGACAGGAGGAATGCAAACAGTAAAACCCTAGCAGCAGAGAGGAGGAGGAGGAGGAGAAGCAAGGGACTGAGGGAAGCTGCTTTGTGAGTAAGCCTGGGTTCAGGGTCTCTCATCTGGACTTTAGTTCTGTTAGAGAATGACAGCTTCCCTTCAAGTCTTACAGGAGGCCAGTGTGCAACCTGCTTGAGGCTGACAGGTTGGAACTAGATGATCTTTAAGGTCCCTTCTGACCTAAACCATTCCGTGATTCTCACCTAAACATTTCTTACTGTGGCATTGAAGGGTAAGTCGTATCTAAAGTGCTGCTAGATGGTAACCAAAAGATGAAATATCATCTCTTTGGGACTGAATGAGTTCAAACGCAGTTGGAGATTAAACATAAGTAGCATTTTTCAGTTATAACCACATACAGTAATGCATATTATAAGCATGATGTATATGATGGATGCAGTGGACAGGTACGATTATCACCTTCCTAGCCCTCCAGCTCCAGTGGTGAGTTCAGGTCTTAAGACTTCTTTACTGGTCAGGCTCATCAGTACTCTGTGCAATGAGTGTGGGTCTCATGTACTCAGCTCCCTCCTTGGCACTCCCATAGCCATGCATGGTCACTGCGCACCCGCACGATGCCACAGGCCCAGGTCACACCGTGGAGCAGGGAATAAAGGTCACGAATAGGAGATCTGAGCTGGGAAGTGAGCACCCCAGGCTCAAAGGGCTGGGTTATCTGCTGCAGTGTCCCCTCATGACTCTCCAGGGAGCTAGAAGCCATTCCAGGAGGTCACCACTCCCTATCTTCCCATGTAAGATGCCTGTGGCATTCCTGATTCACACTGGCTATCCTGTTCTTCAAAAGCTGAAGAAAAAGATCCCAAGCTCAAACAAAAGGATCTCATTTGCTTTCCAAGCAATCTGCAGTAGTGTTTTGCTCTGCTTACTGCCAGAAAGCATTTCCTAATTCTCCCTCTTGCCAAGTGAGTCTCCCTTGCCAAAACCTTAGCTCATTCTTCTGCTCATGGCCAGAATGGGTTTGAAGAACAGCTTTCTCCTTCTGCACCTCAAGGTTGCTCACTCCACAGTCAGTGCCCTAGAGGTGGGACAGGGCTGGCTCATGCTGTCAGCTGGGTAGAAAATGCTTTGGAGATGGGTACAAGCTTTGGCATTCTCAGGTCTGATTGCCAATGGGCTCGCTGTCATTTTCTCAGGTATTAACACCTTAGACTCATCAAGCTTACAGTGGGATCGATATCCATGCTTAAGTGCATGTTTCAGCTGATTTCACTGCCTATACCCTGTGCTGTGCGTAAGCTACAAGCACTTTCCAGCTTGGGTCTTGCTTCCCTCTTTGCACCAGCCTCATTCCCTTGTGTGTGGCCGCAGCACATACAGACCTTTATAGCTTGGGACTTGCAGCTGGAGAAATGCTTTTGAGAGCTGAGATTCGGTGGTACTTCATGTGAAGACTTTAAGTACTTAGGTCCCTATTGTGAGCTTTAAGGAAAAGGAGGTCTACAAAGGCTGCTTAAAGTACCCTCTGTGGGGCAGCATCCAGGGACCCTCCAGGGTGGACCCTTGTTGTGCCAGAGGGAGTGTAAGGAGGGCGTAAAGAGCAGCTCACAAACAAATCCTATGCCTCTCTTCAGAATGTTACTACTAGAAGCAATCCCTATGGAAATTCCCAGGGAAAGGGAGCAGCAAGCCATGTTTTTGCAGTTGCTGCAGGGAAACCATCCTCTTGCCTGTATCCTTTGCTGGAATCTGCAAACTTGGCTTTGGAAAACAGATGCGGCTGTGGATTCAAGCTGACAAGTGTTACAGCATGCTGTGTATCTCAGAGGGGACAACATGAAGAAGGATGCAGCTGGGGAGACTGCAGTAACCTGTTGAAAATGTTGTTTCATGCATGGTGACATCAAGAACGTTTACGTGAAAGGAAAATCCAATCCTGTTATTGTGTTCTAAAAGCAAATGCTGCTGTTGTGATCACCCATTTCTTACGGACAAAGGAATGGTGCTTTGAAACAAAACCATCTGAATCAATTCCCAAAGAGCTTTGAGCATGAGAGGGATAATTTGGGCTTCATCCTTTTGGTTTTGTGTTCTGATGAGATTTCTGTGCTGATGCTCATTGAATGGCTGCTAAAACCTGGACAAGGCCCGTACTCAGGTCATGCTGCTCTGTGTTTTGAGTTAGCGCAGGCTTCTCTTTTCAGTGCCTTTCTGTAAGATTGGGCCCTTGCAGTTTTAGGGAACTAAAGCTTGACACTACATTTTGTTACACAGCAGGAGCCTGCATGTGTGTGTTGACTCTAATGATCCTATCTGTTTGTATTAACAATCCTATGTGTTTGTACTAATGATTGTATGTGTTTGTACTAACGGTCCTATGTGTTTGTACTAGTGAACGTATGTGTTTGTACTAATGATCGTATATGTTTGTACTAATGATTGTATGTGTTTGTACTAATGGTCCTATGTGTTTGTACTGGTGAACGTATGTGTTTGTACTAGTGAACATATGTGTTTGTACTAATGATCATATATGTTTGTACTAATGATCGTACGTGTTTGTACTAATGATCCTATGTGTTTGTACTGGTGAACGTATGTGTTTGTACTAATGATCGTATGTGTACTGATGATCGTATGTATTTGTACTAATGATCATATGTGTTTGTACTAATGATTGTATGTGTTTGTGCTAGCGATCCTATGTGTTTGTACTAGAGAACATATGTGTTTGTACTAATGATCGTGTGTGTTTGTACTAATGATCCTATGTGTTTGTACTAGAGAACATATGTGTTTGTACTAATGATCGTGTGTGTTTGTACTAATGATCGTATGTGTTTGTACTAGAGAGCATATGTGTTTGTACTAACGATCCTATGTTTTCGTACTGGTGAACGTATGTGTTTGTACTGGTGAACGTATGTGTTTGTACTAGTGAACGTATGTGATCCTATGTGTGCTAATGGTCATACGTGTTTGTATTAATGATTGTAGGTGTTTGTGCTTCACTCATATTTGCCAGTGGTGCTGCCTTGCCCCAGAAGCTAAACTGCTCTTGGTGCCAAGCACTTGAGAGGACTTTCCAATTACCTGAAATGCTGGAAGTTTACAGAGCTGCAGTGTCCTGAAGGGCCTCTCCAAGAGAAGAGCCTTTTAGGTGATTCTGACTTTACTAAAGTATTATAGCAGAACCCCCTCGGGTTTCTTGTGATGTGGTTGTGCTCAGGCAAAGTGACATCCAGGAGATAAACAAGACCAGGGCACGCTGGATGGGTTTATCAGACGTCTGTAGTGTTTGTCACGCTGGGGCTGCTCACAGGCTATAGAAACCATCTTCTCTAAACTCATAGAATCACACAGTCCCAGACTGGGTTGGGTTGGAAGGGACCTTAAAGCTCATCCAGTCCCATCCCCTTGCCACAGGCAGGGACACCTTCCACTAGAGCAGCTTGCTCCAAGCCCCATCCAACCTGGCCTTGAGCACTGCCAGGGATGGGGGAACTCATATTGAAAATGGAAGTGGAAAGGAAAGAGAAATGAGAGGGGGGGAAAGGGAGGTGGAGGGCTGCATTAGCTGACTGAATGCTTCAGCTGAGCATTAAGCTGTGCCCTTGTGAGCTAAAGCATGTTGTGTGAGTCGGTGCAGTGCTGCCAGGATGAGCATGCTGGTGTTTGGTGTAGGTTGCTCGCTCCCAAAGTAGCCCTGTCAAACCCTTTCCTCCTCCATGTTCATACTCATGAGAGGTCTTTGTATTTCTCATTACTCCAAGCGAGGTCACTTGCCTGTTTAGTGGGGTCTCCTGTGCCAGAGCATGGCTTGCTCATACTCATTTTGGATCCATTCAGCTTATGGAAACTCCTCAGAGCACTGCATTCAAATGGGAAGGTGAGTGCTCATCCCTGTACTGGACCTGCCTTGGTTTGCTGATGGCACCCTGCTGTGCAGCACAGCACCTTTAACACGATGGTACTTGCCCACCAGGAGCAGCAAGGATGCTCTCCGGGGGGGTGAGGTGATGGAGGAGAGGAGGCAAGTGCCTGTCATAAGTGGGACCAGAGCTTGCTCTCTCAAAGCCTCCGCAGCTCTGCACATTCAGCCTGGTCCCAGCACCTCTTCCCTCTCCCACGGGACACCTGTAACACAGGATCGTGTTCGTTGCTCGTGTAGTGCCTGGGTTTCATCCAGTGAACAGGACGTTTGCCCAGCTCTGTCCATGCAGCTCCAGGCACAGCCCCAAGCTTCTGATTTGTTTTACTTCAATATTCCAGTTTTATGATGGTTCTAAGGGAGAAAGCCACGGCTGGGGAGGCCACCGGGTGGAGCTCTTGGCACAGAAATGGGGGGACTCTGGGGGCTGCTCTGCAGGGGAACTAGCGCCGCATGAAGAGCTAATGTGGACAAGTACAGGGTGCCCAGAGAAGCTGCGGCTGCCCCATCCCTGGCAGTGTTCAAGGCCAGGTTGGACACAGGGGCTTGGAGCAAGCTGCTCCAGTGGAAGGGGTCCCTGCCCGTGGCAGGGGTTGGAGCTGGAGGAGCTTTAAGGTTCCTTCAACCCAAACCAGTCTGGGATCTATGATTTCACTGGTGCAAACAGTGCCTGTAACAAGCAGCAACCACCACCTTGTGGGTTTCTATGGTCTGAAGGCTGTTTTGGCCACTGCTTTTCCCTCGCCTCCTCTTGTCTGTTCTGGAGATAAACACCTGGATTTGTGCCTGCTGCTGTGCCTGACATGAGCAGAAGAGCTGTCAGCAATGTGCCATCTGACACCATCAGATAGCAAGGAGGATTCAGGCAGGCTCGTGTCCCTGAGTGATAAACAGGTGGAGATGCCAGGGATGAAGCATGCTGTTTTGTGCTGTATCTTACTAAGCAATGTGGGCTGTTTTCTCTGAGTCAGAGCTGAGGAGCTTTGTCCCTGTGCTGACCTGTGCTGATGGAGCTTGGACACCATGGTCCTGGACCAGCCATTCCCAAGCAGCCAAAAGGACTGGGGTAGGCAGGAGGCAGCTGAAAGGGGGGTTCTCAGCAACCTCTGTTTCCCCAGTGTTTTTCCCTGATGTCTTCTTCCTGCTTCTTCAAGTTCCCATGCTCAGCTTCCCCCCATAGGCTTCAGCATCCTCATGGGAAGATGAGGCAGCTGGCATAGAAAAGGCCTTTGAGGTGCTGGTGAGCAATCTCCTGCCCACCACAGGAGGCAGCAGCCTGGTAGGTGGTCCCTCAGCAGCTTTTATGTTGGGCACAGCTCAGGTGCTGGGATGGTGCTGAGCTTTCCAAGTTACTGCCTGGAAGCAGCTGCCCGCATATAGCAAACACTGACCACCGGTGCTACTGCTGTAAATGAACCGACAGGAGAGCAATGGCCAGGGAGACAATTGCAGCCACCTCTGGTCCCTGATTCCTTGGGCCATGTCAGGAATTCTGCTGGGGTTATCTTCAGCCCAAGTCTTGAGACCCGACCTGTCAAGTGATGGGTTTAAGCCATCCCAGTGCTGCTGCCACCCCAGCAAGGCAGCGGTGAGGCACCAGCTGCAGGTCCTTTGTGCCCACTGGCTGCTGGGGCTGAGCCTGGGAGTTCATTGTGATCGCTGCTGTTGAATTAGCCTTGCCTTGTAATGCCTTCTGAAGAGGAAGGCTCTGGTGGGAATGAGCTGTTCTTAGTGTTGTGTCAGGGTACACGAGCTCTTGGAGCACCAAGGCTCAGACAACCCTCCTGGTGTTGTCACAGCATCCTATTTACTATCCTAGTTACGAAGTGTGCGTGCACAGAGATCCTCCACAGAAGCCACATCCACACATACGCTGTACTCTGTTTCAACCACTTTTCACTGTTAGTGTGCAATATACCCAGCTCTGCAAGCAACCAAATGGAGCCGTAGGATACAGAAAAGCTTCTCATTGTAAAATAAGTTTCCATACATCATGTTTGGGTTTTTGGTGTCTGTTTTGTGTCAGAACAGCTTTGTTTTCCTCCACCGGCTCTGAATTATTTGTAATCTCACATTCTTGCTTCCTTAGGAGCGAAAAATTAGGGAAGAAAACTTCCAGGTGCTTGGGTGTTTTCTTCCCACCGTGATGCTGGTGCCTGAAATGAAATCCGTGGGGAAGATCCAGTGGGGATGTCCACTAAGGAGCCCTGTAGTATGGAAAGAGGGACAAGACAAGGAAGGTACCCAGGAGGTGGGGTATGTGTGCTTGCAGTACCTGGTTCCTCCACAAGAGGTCTCTGTCGCCTGCCACAGCTCCTTTGCTAACGAAAGGAGCAATTACGACTTATTTATTGCTGCTTCGGATGCTTAAAACGGTACCAAAGGAGGAGGTCACTGATGCTGGATACACACCCCTCTGACCTTTCTTTGGTTCTCATAGCCAGTCCCTTTTAGCAACATGTACGGATAGAATCTGTAGTGTTTAAAATCAAATGGAATGAAGGTGATTGTGCTTGGAAAGGAAATAGGTTATGGGATCTGGTATTGATCCCCTTCGTATCAGTACTTGCTGGTCCTTGAGCTTGAATGCACTGCTCAGTTGCAACTGAAAACTCTAATCTTAAATACTTGTTTTATTCTCAAAAGCTTGCCCTATGAAACCGTGTTGCTGGATCCGCAGAGCTCAAACTACCTTGGGCTGTGGCCAGTGCTTGCTGTTTCCATGCATCTCTTCCATGTGTATCGCTACCAGTTGTAGCATATGCCCAAAAGCAGGACCCAAGACCCTGAACAGTCAGCATCGCGGGTGAAGACCCTGCATGGGGAGTGATGAAGTCAGAGGCAGGGATTTGCTGCCTGAGGTGGTCCATGAGCTGTAAGGCTCCTCACAATTAGTCCTTGTTCTTCTGAAAATGCTCCTCGCAGAGATGCAGGTGAGGGGAGACAGAATTCTGTGAACATAACAAGTAGAATGGGGATTACTTAATTGCCTAAAGAAGCTGTGGCTGCCCCATCCCTGGCAGTGCTCAAGGCCAGGTTGGACACAGGGGCTTGGAGCAAGCTGCTCTAGTGGAAGGCATCCTTGCCTGTGGCAGGGGTTGGAGCTGGATGAGCTTTCAGTTCCCTTCAATCCAAACCAGGCTGGGATTGGGAAGTTTAAAAGGCATTTCCCTTCTCAAGCACACTTTTAATGAGAAACGGTGCTGTGCTGATCTCCTGAAGGAGTCACAGAAGGTCTGCAGCTGCACAGCATGGCACAAAGCTATGTGTACGTGTGATTTGCTTTGCACACCTGAAGGTGAAAGTGGCCCCAGAGCTCTACCACACCATGAAGGAAATACCTGTGTTTGTGCTCAGGCGGTTCCTGCCTGGTCTTGATGTCCGAGCCAAGAGAATGATGAGGGTGAATTTCCTGGACCTGCTGTGCAAATCTTACCTGAAGTTGGTTCACTGCAGCTCCTGGAGGTCCATTGGTAGCTGTGAGGCATCAATCACATCCTTATGCCAGGACTGCGGTGCCAGTGACGAGGGGCAGGGATTATGTGGTTTTCCTTAGGTTGTTTAAGAAAGAGTTTGGGGAATAAAAATGTTTTGCTCTGTTCCATTCCCTGGAGCCTGGTTGCACCCTTGGAGAACATGGAGGAACTTCAGAAGACAGATCAGAGATGCCTCTGCTTCCTCAGCCTCTCTTCCCATCCCTGTGCTGCAGGCACGGCTTTGAGCTAAGTTTCTCCAGCTGTTTGTTTCCTACGTAGAAATAAACTCCAAATCATGGAATCATAGAATGGTTTGGGTTGGAATCTTGCTGAATCCCATCATATTTCAAATCCTGGTGGACACCTGGTTGATGCACTAGCCTATGTGTACAAACACTTAGCCTATGTGTGCAAATCTCTGTCTTCCTGGGCCTTTTCCTCACCTTTAGCTTTATAAATCCCTCGGAAAACCAGACCAACCAAACCACAGCGGGTCTATGGACCTTACTGAAGGAAAAGGGTCTCCACACATAACCACAAGGGCTGAGATCAGCCACGCTCACAAGTTCACGAGAACAAACACTTCAGGATTGGGTCCTTTAATCTGTACACATAAAGCTGTTGTGGGGAAAGCAAGGGCTGCTGAATTGTCTCTGTTAGAGACAGCTGACTGCACAGGTCCAGAAAGTGCCTGGCTTATAGCAGACATCTTCATTATCCAGGCACATATGGGCTTAGGGCTACATCTGTCTTGCCTTGAATGGAGCACAAATGGCAACACGGCTCTGCTTGAAACTACAGAAACCCCTAAGGTTTAGGTAGGCTTTAAACGTTGAGCTCTATCTGTTCCCATTTGAAAAGGCACCAGAGTTTCAATGCTGACTTGTTTCACCTCTTAACAAAGTAATACAGCAAAATGGGTTTGAAAGGGAATCAAATACAACGTTTGAAGAGGAAAATCCTCCTGGTGGCTTCTGGTTGTGCTCTTGCTGATTTGCTGGATAAGCCCTTAAGCTCTGCTGGGGTGGATTCATGGCTAAGTTGTAATGTGTTGTCCCCTCTGTGTCTCTGATTATCCTTTAGGAGATGGGATGTCACACCTGCCAAAGTGTTAAACATAAACTGCTTTTATATGGCACCTTTTATCTCAAAGCCCTGAATGACGCACTGGAACGCTGCTCTGAACTTCCAGATGATGGGGACCATTGCTGCTGTGTGAGTCATCTTTGCAGAGATAAGGGGAGGATTTCGGATTTGGATCCATAAGCCTGATCCTCCTCTTATGTTCTCCCCTGCAGTTAGGAAAACTTCTGGTGTGTCGCAGGGAAAAACTGCTTGGCTCACATGGTTTAAATCAAATAAGGATTAAAGCACTTTGTTGATCCATTATGGGCATAGTGAACCAGCAAGTGGGGAACTGCTTGCTCAGTATTAGTATTAGCAATGCAACAGATAAACCATGGGACTAGATACTTACAAGGTATGAACTAATGCCTATAAGTGCCTAAATTCCCTGTATAAAAAACCCTCCTAACTTTATGGCACTGCTGGACTGAGGTTTGTCTGCTGCTGGTACCACTTTTCCCCTGTCTGCTGCAAGTTTTCAGGCATCTTTCAGCTGACACCCTTCCTCAAGCCTCTTGGGAATTCCCCATCCATTCCTGTTTAATCCATCTGATTGTTCTCTGAGGTAAACTGTGCCATTGCTCATTGGCTTCTGGCAATGTGGATTTTGGGACCTTAGCAGCAGCTATATCTCAGGTCTTTGTCTGCAAGCACTGTTGACTCCTGCATCCCTCCCGCACCATTGCTTGTTATCCAGGTGCAGGTATCCCCATGTTGCTGTTAACTCCTGCTTCTTCATAGACTTGAAAGCTAAAAACCATCCATTGATGGAGTATTTTGCAGCACCAGAGCGGCTCAGACACCAAATGGTGTCACTTTGTGAAGCTGGGACTCAGGTTCCCAAGGTGCTATTGAGAGCCGTGCACTGTGATTTTAGTAAGGGCCCTTGCAGCAAAGAGCACCTCGACTGAAAAGTGCTGTGAACCCTTCAGCCCTGGTGCCCTGTGTGATTCAGCTGCTCAAGAATACAGAAACAAACAGGCCAGGGACCATAAAACCTGACTTCCCTCTCAGATTCAAGTGGCAGGATTGAGGATGTGTGCTCCGTGTCAGCTTGCCATGCGCAACTGCTCTCTGAGAATATCCATGGGTGCTTGAGGGCAAGTCTAGTGCTTCTGCTCTAGACAAGTCATAAGAGATACCCATTAGAAAGACCCAGTACTGATAAAGGTGTTCAGTCACCAGTTCAATAAACATCAGACCGATCTGAAGGGAGTGTATGTCCCATGAATAAATATGCCCAAACTCATTAATTCCTGTGGTACAGTTATCTATTTGTCTTGGAGCTGCTTAGGTTTTTTGTGTGTGCTTGAGCAAATCCTTTTCTTAAGTCAATGCCTGAGATGATGCTAAGCTTCCTTAATATCTTCACAAAGAAACCCAACTGAAATCACGCAGGCACTGTGGTCCAGAGAGCAGCTATATTTATCCTGCAACGAACTGCTCTGGCACTACTCGGTGTTATGTAGGTGTGATAAGGCCCTTCCTAATGATGGTTTCCCATAATGTCTGCTCAGAGCTCAGAGGGGAGCTGCAGGGGATGAGAAACCTCCCTGGTCTCAATGTTTTCTCGTCCTGCCTTGAACCCATGGCCTCTCCCATGGAGGGAGCTCCTTGTGCTTCATCTTCCACCTTTGTTTTTCCCATTGCAGAGCGAAGTGCACAGCTCCACTTCTTTCTTAGGTACAACAAGAGCTGAGATCCTCGTGAGTGACAGAGGGGCTGTTTGCCTCCAGCTGTGCAAAGACCTTCTCCATTCCCTCCTCTCCCCTCCCAGTGTCTTGCTGTGGGATTGACACTGTAGGATCTGCTTGTGCAGCCTTCTGGGGTTCATTGCAATCCCACCGCTGCAGGGTGTTGCGTACTGGTGGCGATGCTGCTTGGGAAGTACAAAGAACTTGCTGGCTAATTCTCTTTTCTAACAGAACCCTATGGAAAGTGTCACATGGGACTGGGGGAGGAACGCTGATACGTGTGAGATACAGCATAAACCCGAAAAGCAGACCATCTGTTTTGTCTGCATTGAGTAGGTGAGAACCAGCGTGTCCATCCCGAGCCTGAGCAGAGCCTAAAGATGGTGACTGGCAGCGCGAGTGAGCAGCTCAAGCATGCTGCAGCCTTTTTGCTGCTAAATTGCTTTGCACCCCCCAGCCTAAGTTAGAAGCAATTAAGAGCCCAATTTAAAAGCCCATGGAAATCAATGAACATTTCCTGTTGCTAAAGGAGAGGTCCTTCCAGAAGACTGTATCTACTTTTTCACTCATCCGTAGCCCAGGGGAAATGAGGTGTGCTTGCATGGGCTGCTGTGGGATGGAGACCTTATCTCTGGGGTGCCTAATATCCTCCCTGACCGCAACAAGAGCCATCTCTGCCCATCTTTCTCCTTTCAGGACCTAAATAAACCTGCCTTGTGACATAGCCTTTAAAGCAGGCTGGGTGAGGGGTGATAACGTGCTTTGCCTGCAGCTGAAGTCACAATGTGCTCTCAGCACTGACTCAGTGCAGCTTTCTGGGGCTGTTAGAGGATTTTAGGCTGACCTGCCTAGAAAGAAAACACTCTCATTATATCTGTGCTTTAAGGAGATAGTGGGCTTAAGAGCAGGCTGGAGCAGATTATTTGCTGGCTGTAGTTCTTACTCAGAGCATGTACTCTGTGCGAAGGAAGAGTCAGACAAGGGGTTAGGCTACTCCTGTGTCTGGTGAGGTTTAGTCATATCTTTGCCCAATTTTTGTCCCCAGCAGGACTGTTTCATAGGTGGATAAAAGCAGTACAATTCCCTTTTCTCAGCAGGGCAGAGGGGAGCAGAGCCCAAAGTCCTCAGTAAAGTGAGTGGCAGAGCCAGAGATAAACCCCAGCAGTTGGACCTGCAGGACCAGATAAGCATCTCTGCTGTGGGAGGCTCCCAGAAATCCACCCTTTCTCTGTCCCCTTGGGGGTTTAGCCATCACTAACACATAGCGAATGCTTCTATCTGCAGGGATGCCAGCTTGCTGCCCATTGACAGAGCAACGTAACTGGTAGGGAAATCTGTATTTGCTGGGTAGCCTGTTTATTTGATCTGTTAAAATGAGCGCTTGCAGCACATGCAATGGCTTGAATTTTGACCTTGCTATAGATGGTAATTTATTACAATGTGAGAGTATACCTGAGCTGGGAATGCTCCTTCATGATCGCTTCTCCTGGGAGGCAGGGATTCTCAATGTATTCTTTTCATGGCAGTCGATACCCTATTAAAGTGATGACAAACCTTAGTGGCTGTAATTTAGCACTGAGTCTGAAGTGAGGTAACCAATTTGCTTACCTAATGATATAATCAATAGGCACAGAACCGGAGCAAGGGCGAGTCTGTGTTTTGCTGCTTGCTGCTGGCAAGGAAGAGGCAATGTAGCTGAATGAATTACGTGACCTGCCTGTTGCATGGCTTGGGAGTCATTAAAGATTAGCGAAAATAAATCACATCTCTTTTGGGAGGGCTGCCAAAGTGTTTTGGAGGGCAGAGCAGTGTCTAATCGCTTCTCATTGACAAAATACCATGTTGCACTTCTTATGATAGTTTTGTGAGGTATATAGATATATATATTTATTTATTCATTCGCTATCAGTTTTGTTGTCAGTGAGAGCCCTGCAGGAAACTAACCAGGGTGTCTCAATGTTAAGAATCTTCCCTGTAGCAGCTAAGCTAAGCTGACAGTCAGGGCTTTTACTGCATTTCAGGGATGTTCCTGTTCATTTGAAAGCATTAGCCACATTGTTCACAAGGAACTAAAGATATCAAAAGCCTTTTAATCTCTTTCTCTGCTAAGCTGGAAGGAGCAAATGACATTTTCTCCCTGTCCAGGCCATAGTAGTCATACCCATCTTCACTGGGGAAGACCTTGCCCACCTCGGTTGCATGTGGTAGCACTGCTAGTGGTGTTCTTTAGTTCCACTGTTTTACCACCCATTTTACCAAGCCAGTCTTACCAGTTAATGACTGCCTCTGCTAGGAGAAGCAGGGAAAGCGAATAAGCTTGGAGTACCCACAGCATCACACCAAGACAGCTGGCCCACGCAGGGGAAAACCAGCCTTGTGCATTTGTCCTTGTCCAAATTAAGGCAGTGGAAAGGCAGAGGAGCTTTGGAGGATGCCAGCAAAAGCCCAGGCCTTTGACATTGAGTTCTTCTGTCCTCCCACACGTAAATGACAGCAGTGGAGCTCAGGGCACCAGTAGCAATTTCTCCTTGATTTCTTTGTAATATGCCTAGGAGGGAAGCGAGATGCTAGCACCTTGCATGGAGGAGCTGGTTAATGATTGTGCACTAAAGGCAGTTCTTTAAGAGGTTTAAGAGGTGATAGACGCTTAATGGAGTTGCTCCATCCCCATGGCTGCAGGGAGGTGACGGCGTCTTGGCTGCCCGCTGTGGCTGTGCATGGGACATGGTTTGTATCTGGGTTTTGAGCCCTTGGCTCCCAAAGCAGCAAAGCGAGGCTCTCGGGTCACACTGCCCGACGTGCAGAACCACCTCCTGTGTGTGAGAAGGGTTCTGATGTGCTGGTACAGAGCCAGGCCGTGCTGACTACACCGAGTGCTTGCGCTGCTTAGGAACATCTGCTGAGGAATCTGCACTTCAACCCGCTTAAGCAGGTGCCGCTGCTTATCCTGGGAGTTACAACAGTGCAATTAGCCTGATCTGAACCGGATTTGGGCATATCAATGCAGGCTGTCTGCCTTTTGTCTCAGTTCAAAGCAGATGCATGCTGATGAAACACTGCTTTTGCTACTGTGCTGGTTTTGGATGGGGAAGAGTTGATTTTCTTCTCACTAGCTGATACAGGGCTCTCATGGAGAGGGTTGTGCGCCTGCCTGCCCATGGGAAGGGGTGAACTGACTCCACTGACTCCTTGTTTTGCTTTGCTTGTGTGCATGGCTTTTGGTTTACCTCTAAGAATGTCTTTATCTCGACTCATATGTTTTCTCCCTTTTACCTTTCCAGTTCTCTCCCCCATCCTGCCATGGGGGACAAAGCGAGTGGCTGTGTGGGGCTTAGCTGCTGGCTGGGGTTAAACCGTGGCACCTATCTTCACCAGGGTCATCACGAGACTTCAGCTGACATTATGGAGACATGAGCTCCAATTGCCTTGATCTGAGCAGTGTGGAAGGCTGGACCATGCTGACACTCCTGTCTTCCTAAACCCAACAGGTAACCAACCAGCTGATCTTCCTGGGGTAACAACTATAGAGTTAGACTCTGCCTGGTTGAAAACTAACAGCAGGGAAAGAACAAGGTCAAAACCAGGAGTATTAACCAGAAGAAGCGGTGTCACTTTGGCATCAGATCTTCACAAGAGATGCAGTGAAAGTACTTGGAAAGATTCCCTGTTTCGTCTTTTCCAGACCAAGCTGGGGGTTTCACAATGAATGGCTCAGAGTATTTGTCTGGGGAGCAAACAGTCACCTGCAGCCTGCTTTGTGACTCTTCCTAATCTGTTCTGTAGTTGCCTGCTAGCTGTCATGCCAGCCTGCACTCCCATCTGGCTAAACTTGGTTGAGTCTGCAGCTATATTTATACCGCTCCCTTGAGGTACCCAGTCGGAAGCTGCCTGTTTGCCTCGTGTTAATGGAAGTCAGGCCCAATTATATGCATGTGGGGTTAAGCTGTTTCCTCTTACTCATAATGAATCCTGACCTTTCCCAGGGTCTGGCTTGTCTGTTTATTCAATAACACGCTACCCATCACACTCAGGAGAGAAATGGAAATATCCCTGAACTCGCT
The DNA here is from genome assembly GCF_033815535.1 of Pezoporus flaviventris. Classification (NCBI taxonomy): domain Eukaryota; kingdom Metazoa; phylum Chordata; class Aves; order Psittaciformes; family Psittacidae; genus Pezoporus; species Pezoporus flaviventris. The sequence continues at coordinate 701,122 of NW_026892585.1, forward strand.
CAATGGCAGCCATCTGCCTTCTGTTGAAGCAGCAAAGGATAACGGAGCCCATGCATGATGCCTGCCTGAGTGGGCAGGTTTGACCCGGTGGCAGAAGGAACGCTTGAGCTGCAGGAGTTGGTTGGAGCGTGCCCAAGCGAGCTCCCACGCTCAGCACGCAGAGGCAGCAGCGGGCATGGGGTGTCCTGCTCGCACTGATGTACCTCTCCAGGCTGAGACGAGCCCAGCCTTCGGGGGAGCACTTCGAGGTGCTGGTGCAGTATGGCTGTGGGTGGGGATGTCCCGTTGCCTTTGTGCCTTGTGCCTGCAGCATCGCCAGGGTTTCTACGTGATGGTTTTGCCAGGAGAAGTGTCATGGAAATCCAAAGCTTGTGCTCTTGGGTGGGAGGTGAGCGCATGACTCACACAGGGTCTTTTGAAAGCCTTACCCTCTGGCCTTTGGCTGCGGCAGCTTCAAGCCCCACTTTTCTCTTGTTTTAATCCCTCTGTGTGTGTGCCTGAAGATGAGGCAGCTGCCAGCTGCTGAATTACTGGAACAAAGGCGAGTTTTCTAAAGCACTTTATATAACACTTGTTCCCTTTCATTTGATGAATGATTCATTAATGTCTCTGTTTGAGATAATTATTACGAAGGCTATAACCTTTCTCATTATTTGAACGAACACAAAACATTACAAAGAAAAACTCTGGAAGGACCTAATTCATGCCCAGCAAATGCGGTGCTGCTCTCAGCAAGTTGTCTACATGTGTGTTAAACACCAAAATCGTATTTACCTCCTGGGCTGCAGAGCACCAACATATCCCTCAGTGATTGCTTAAGAAGCAGATGTATTTCTGTTGATGGTCAGGAAATCTCTGCAGCCATTGCTTCCTTGCTGATGTTTGTCCAGCCCTGGATTTTCCTGGCTCTGCTTGGCACAAGTCTGAACAAGCCAATGCAGTTAAACCATAGAATTACAGAATCACAGCATCATTTGGGTTGGAAGAGACCTTAAAGATCATCTAGTTCCTATCCCCCTGCCCAAAGCTGGCTTGGAGGTGGTGGGGTGTGTGTGTGAAAAGGGACTGACTGCACACAAAAGAGGAGAGAAGGGGGAAAAATGGGATGAGCAGGAAGAGTAAAGGAGCTCTTACAACCAAGCGTGCTGCAGTGTTCTCCCACCACCCTGCACGGTGCATCCAAAGGTCGCGAGGTGCTACTTATGGCCAAAAGCAGCATGATCCTCCTTTAGAGGATGGTTTGCTCTGCTTATAATATCTGAGCTCAGCAGGAAAATGGTCTCGGAGCTGGTAAATCTGAGCTGGGCCTCTTTACTTTTAGTCTTGGTTTTGTCTGATGGCTTCTGTGCCTCCCCAGGAATCTCAGAGGGCGCACAGCCACTTGCTTCTGACAGTGTTCCCTCCGGTGTCCTGGGTACTTCCTGACAGTTCAGGTTTAATTTTACTGTGTGTATTAATGGTTAGAAATGTTTTGAAACATTTCCAGCCAGCTGGAAAAATGGGAGATGACAGCGTCACCATCCAAAACCTCAGTTGAGAACAGTGCTTTCTAACCTGCTGTACACTTACATTTGTTTGGATTTCTTCCTCTTGCTTTCCAATGAATTTCTTAGCTACTCCCTGTTCTGATTCACAGCTTAGAAGGCCAGAAGGGCCATTAGATTGCCTAAAAAAAGTCCAGTTTCAATGAAATATCCTTGAAAACAGTATTTCTGAGTACTGAAGCAACAGAATTTTCCCCAAACCAGATTTTTTTATCAGCATTTCTAAACTTTTACTGGTTTTTGCAACCAAATTTTCCAGAATTTTCCCAGATAATCCATGTGTCCAACAGATTGGTTTTCATCGTTTCATAGAAAGCCCTGCTGCTAAAGTGTCAGGAAGTGATAGTTTAATAAGAGTATCTCCATGAGTCGCTCGTCACCTTGCCCTGTAACTGTGCAGTAGTAACTGATACGGTACTGAAACAACATCTCTTTAGAACGTCTGTAGGTGATTTTAACAATTTATGAATGGAAACTTGGTGTTAGATGTAACCTTACTGCATTTTGTGTCATGAAAACTGCAGAGAATAAATAGTATTGCTTCATTTTAAGGGGTGTGCTCTGCACTAGGGATGACCACTGCTACTGCAGGTGAGTGGGAGCTGGGGGTCACTACTATGGGCTTTTAATGCTACATATACCACTGAAATGTTCCATGGGTGTCATTCAGTACCTTTTATTTACTCAGCAAATGGAGCAACTGAAGGTTAGAAATCATGCATGTGCATTTTGTGTTTCCAAACTGAAATGCTTCAGCCTAAACACAAAACATCCCTGCAATACCACTCTTCTACATCAGAGCCATCATCACTCCAAACTCTCTTCAGCACCATGGTTTTCCTCTGTCTCCCAAAGATGCTGTGCAATTACTATGATCCCAAGTCCCCCTAGACCAGCAAGAAATACTGCAGTGAACCAGGGGAGCTGTAGCTTGAGAGTAGCAAGCACAGGAGAAAGTAAGGATGCAAGGCATCCAAAGCACAGCTTCTCGTAGGCGTTGTGTGGCATTTCAACTTGTAGTTTAAAAAAAGGCAGAACCACACCTGCTCCCTTCCCCTTTTAGACTGACCCAGTATCTTTGTTCTTTCCTCCTTAAAGGTAAAAAGGAGGCACTTTTGAAGAACACGCTGGGACGAATCTCTAAACCAGATGGCATGAACTGTGATATGGGGACAACTCTGTCCAGGATGGAGGGCGACCAGAAAGCTGCCTTAAAATAGGTGCCTACATTTGAGATCTTAAAAGTCAGGAGAGATGACACCTTCTTGTAGAGTTGTATGTCAGCTGCTCTTCTTTTTAATGGCAGGGGGAGATCTAGCACTGGTCCAAGACCTAGGCTGCATCAGTGCTACAGTTTACAATATGTAAAGGGTATGCCACTGAAAGCATGGTTATCCTGGATCTGTCTGGGAAGTTCTGCTCGCTCCTTGCATTGTGTCAAGTATTGCTCTTGCCTCAAGGCTGAACTTTGCTAAACCAAAGTAATGTGTCCTTGGGTGCATCTCATCTGTAATGCCATCCAGCGAATGTCAGTGAGAGGTCGATGCTTATTTATTACGCTTTGGGAAATTGCCTGGGCTAATTTATGTGGGGAGCTTGGCTAGATGGGTAAGCATGGCAATCCCATCAGGGTTAGCAGACAGCTTCATCTGCCATGACAAAACTTCTCTCTGACATCTGGGCCATTAAAGTAAATGACAGGTTTTACTGCAGTGTCCGTCTCACGGAGGGACATTGACAATTTGCTGCTTAAAACCCAAGTCACAGCAGAGCACTTAGGTGACAACTGAAACCTTGGCATCAGCAGCCAATATTGATAATATACAGCAAAAACACCACAGGAAGGGTGGAAAACATCACTCAGAATGCCTTGCTGGAGTAGGTCAACAAATAAAGCTTTCTTCTCCGTTATGGTCCAGGGAGAGAATCTTTCTGCTCAGTGATAAAGACAGAAGGTACCAACTTGGGTTCTGTTTTTGTATATCCCTGACAAACATGATTTATGAAACAGAATACTTGTTTCATTACTGAAAGGATCTATCTGCTCAGTGCCCTCTCCCTCACAATGATTTCCTTCTAAGATTTTCTGCCCACGCATTTCCTAGCCCCATTTGTACACTGTCTTGTCAGTTCCATAAATCATTAGAGATAAGTAAATCCTTCTCTTAACCTTTTGGGGTGATAGCATTACTAATATTTTCTGAACATATTGCCTACAGCCCTTCTAGAAGAGAAGGCACATTGCTTTCCTGTGAGCGCAGTAAACACAAAAGCGTTCTTGCTCTTTTTGGTCACATTGGTAGAGTTTAAACCCTTCTCATTGCTTGCACACAGTCTTAGAAGCAAGAAGTGCTCCATCAAAGCTTTGAAACTGTTTCAGATGTTCGTGTGTGCATCAACATATTTGGGTATTTTGCCTGTGAAGGCAGATACCGAACATTGCACAAAGCTCCTCAGCAACTCCAGAAATTAAAGAAGTCTCTATTTGTACAGCCTTTGAACTCTTCTCTCTGCTAGCGAGGTAATTTGGTGTACGGTAGCATGGGATTCAAATTGCTTTAGCTTTATCGTAGTCCTCTGCCATATTGAAGGTCTGCACTGTGATTCGATTCATTTGACTTAGAATAAGTAAAGCCTGGAGCTCAATGGAGATTCTTGTGGGAAAAAAAAAGGAATGGAGAAAAACTGGACTGTAGGAAAATTGCAGCAGAGTTAAAACATTTCTATATGGAAAAAAGAATCAAGAAAGAAATATCATGTCTAAATAGCATCATAGAGTCATAGAATCAACCAGGTTGGAAGAGGCTTTTAAGATCATCAAGTCCAACCTTTACCCCCGGACTGCCAAGACCACCACTAACCCATGTGGGTAAAGATAAAACAGCAAGGAAGGGTGCTGATCCTTAGCTCACTGACAGGTAGGAACAAATTTCCTTCTCTGCCCAGAAACGAGATAACTTGGTTTCATTTCATTCCCATTACCTTTAGCAAAGATGCAAGAGGAATATCTCTCGCCCACCTTTCACAGTGATGTCTCATCCCCACTTCAAAGCTTCATGTCCCCTTTGATGTCTGTGAGTAGCCGGCTAACTAAGCTGTCTGTGACATGGATTTATTCACGGAGATGAAAACAAGCCGGGAATACAGATATTCCTTTAAGGATCAGCACAACAGCAGAAAAGCAACCAAGAGTGCATCCCTGACATGAGGAAAGACCATGGGCATGTCGACCTTCTCTTTTGTTATGGTTTTTCAGACCTCAGATAGGTCATGTATAGCCCACACAGAGATGTGTTGCTGCCCTGTTTTCCATTACAGCTCTAAGTCCTTGCTAGTGGAAATCTTTGGGGGCAGGATGGCTGCATAGCAAAGTTCTGCTGTGCTTGAAAGGGGCGAGAGCTTGAATTCATTTCTCTGGCTCTCTCCGGTAACAAGGGACCACTCATTGCGAGCAGAGGTCGCCCATAATGAGAGCAGTTGCTATAATTAACTGTCATCATTCTGAAACGGCAAGCACCAAAGAAAGCTCTCCGGGTGGGTTTCTAATTTCGGGTTGGGATTTTGTTTTATCCCTTGTTGCCTTTGCCCTTTCAGGATGAATAGGTCTTGCCTGAAATCTGTCAAAGGACTGTCTGTCTGTGCTTCACAAGGTGATGCAGCAGGTTTCTAATTGTACTGGACTTTTGTAACAGTGGATCTTTCAACCCAACGCATTTTTCAAGGCTATGACACATCATCTTGTCTTTTCTCTTTCAAGTTATCACATCCATATTTAACATCCCCTGGAGCTTCATCCATATCCAATTTCCTGCACATGTCTTGGTGTAAATAGTGGTCATGTAGCTGCCATTCAGGGGAGTTTTATCCTATTATTTGCTGGATTTTCCAGTGTTCGGTGTGATAATTCTCGCATTTAGGAGCAAAACTAACGCAGTGGTCTCCATAAATGTTACAGAAATGATGGTTGCTATATCTCTGCTCTCCTAATCTAGTCACCTAAAGATGAGCGATGAAGACAAAATATACAATGTTCATATTTTAGAGACAATTTGAAATGGAGGATGGATATACTTCCAATAAAAAATGTGGATGTCTGATGCCTTATTGCATAAGCATTATCCTGTTCAGAGCTCATTGGACTATGGGGCATGGAGACTGGTAACATGTGGAAGCTGCTAAGGCTATGATGTTGCTGTTTCCCTGTGGTCTGTCTAGAGGGAGGAAATAAGCATTGGGTGTTCCAGGTATGTCACAAGTTTTAGCCTCAGATTTGATGCTATGGCTGCTGATTGTCAGATAATGATTAGCTAGAGCAGGGGAGATGTTTGATGCTATGAGCCGTACCTTTGGGCTGTAAGTGTGCATTTAATTTTCCAGGGGTTGATGAGATGGCCTGTTAGAGTGAATGCAGGGGAAGTCAGGAAGATGTTGCGAGGGCTGGAGCAGCTCTGCTCTGCAGCCAGGCTGAGAGAGCTGGGCTGGGTCATCCTGGAGAAGAGAAGGCTCCTGAAGGGGAGACCTGAGAGCAGCTCCAGTGCCTGAAGGGCTTGGGACAAGGGATGTAGGGACAGGCCAAGGGGAATGGCTTTAACCTGCCAGAGGGGAGGCTGAGCTGAGCTCTTAGGCAGAAGCTCTTCCCTGTGAGGGTGCTGAGGCGCTGGCACAGGGTGCCCAGAGAAGCTGTGGCTGCCCCATCCCTGGCAGTGTTCAAGGCCAGGTTGGACACAGGGGCTTGGAGCAAGCTGCTCCAGTGGAAGGGGTCCCTGCCCGTGGCAGGGCTTGGAGCTGGAGGAGCTTTAAGGTCCCTGCCAATCCAAACCATCCTATGAATTTCCATTGAAAACAGGTATTTGCTAATCTTAAGGAAATTGCAGTAGGCAGAAGTCTGAATGCAGTGTAAAAAATGGTCTTTGCAAGTGATTAGCAACTCTTTCTATCCTTAACCATAGCAACTTGTTGCTGGTGTTTTTCCCTTTGAAAAGGAAAGATAAAATGAATGACAACAGGATCTGATTTTGTAAGCTCTAATGCATGAAGATACGTGTGTGGGAGTCCTTGAACTGCATTTGACTGAAAACAAAGGCAAAAATATGGTAAGGCAGAAGTTAATCTGTGGGAGAATTGAATCAGTGCCGTCCTGTGGAGGTTACTCCTTACTACTTTCATTGCCAAAGGACAAATGAAGAAGAGATCTGTTAAAGTCTAGCTTTCTTTTAAGAGCATTAAACTTCATCACCATTTAACTCACAGCGATGGTTTTAGCTGATATCTTGTTTTGATGCTGGTATCCTAGGTGTCTATCAACAAGATGAATTTCTCTCTAGAAGTACCAAACTCCAAACCATCACATTGTCCCATCACTAGCAGCACTCTGGTTAATCACTAACATTACAGTATCTGCTGTTAAGCAGATCATATATGCACTGTAGTAACTATTACGTCTGTCACTGCAACTCAAGGCACACTGTGCTTATGCTGGAGCCCAGTAATAAGGTTAAAGGATACTCAAGTCATTCGGAGCAGACATTTTGTACTAGCTGCAGAGGAATTTCTAATGAACTGTTTTCTGATGAGACTTGAAGGCTTCCAACAAACAGAACCTGACATTCCCGCTCTCTGACACAGTTCTAAAACTCTCCCTTTACCAAGGATCCTTTTCTGTCATCAATGGAGAGCACTGCTGTGGGAACGTTTGTATTCTTGACTCCTCTCCTAAGTGAGTCTTCTGGTTTCTGCCTTCTTCCAGCTCTTCACTTTTTCTGGTACATGAATGGAGCCGTCCAGGAAAGCCCTGGACAAGGATGTTTGGTCAAGCACATGCTCTGACAATTCTGGTGCCATCAGCAGCAATGTGAACCATTTCCCACCAATCCATCCTAACTCACCTCTTGATTGACTTGAATGCCTACTCTGCACCCTCTGTTGAGGTTGTCAGTAGGACTCTTGAACACTGATTTTATTCTTACCCTCTTGGCAAAGTCTAAAGCTTTAGAAGATTTCCTTTTGGTTTGTAGTGGTAGAAAACCCCACTCTAATAACAGGGCTGCAGAACCAGAGTGTGTGACAATGTGCAACAACACAGACAAGATATTTCTTGTTGCTCTAACAACATCTGAGCTTCTGTTTCTTCCTTCCAGCCTGCCTGCATGGTCTCACATGGCATTTCTGTCTTGCTCATTCCTACCAGAGGCCAAAGATCAGACATATTTCTCTATTGCAAAGCATCTGGTACCCTTGGGAAACCAGCTCAGGGGACTCATTTGGACGCTGAACAAGGAACTTAGAGCTGTCCAGAGGGACCATTAGGCCAATGTGTCCACAGCACTCCATGGAACCTAAAATCCAGCAAAGATGGTGCAGAAGGAATGAGAAAAGATAAGTAAGTCTCACTCTTTCTTTAACTGGACTCAATGTTTTTGTACTTTTGATACGCAGATAGACTCCACAACTCCTTACAGTTGTAAAGTAGGTATGCTTTATTCAGCGCTGAGGCGTATGGGGGATTGCTCCTCCAAAGAAATGCGCACCTCAGGGTTGTTTCCCTCTACATTTATCCTCTAAAGCTATACATATGCATGAGGTTACACAACACGCCTGTACATATTGACGTCCAATCCCCGCTTCGTATTATAATGAGCTAAAAAGTCCTTTGCGCTTGCGCAGTGCCTCCTGGTGGTCGTGGGCAAGGGTCTCAAGGTGAAGTAAACGATTCTTCCCTGAGCCTGAACTTTTCACCCCTAGTCATTGCACGTATTTCTTGGTGACTTGGTCATTGTCCAAAATGCAGAGCCAGTTTTGGCTGGTCTGGATGCCCAAAGAATGGGAACCAAGTCACGGTCTCCTCCTCTTATCAATAGCCATGTTCTTACATCCTGTTCTAGCACAGTATCTAGTATGATAAGCATGAACAAGCAGTAACATTGTCAGGCAAGTTGCTTAACCTACCCCTCTGTACATCAGTTACCCCTTCGCATCACTTTCTGTCACCAGATTCTACATTCAAAGAAAGGAAGAAACAGTAATGTGGGTGCAGAGAGAACTCCACATTTCCTTCTGATGCAGTGATTGAGTACTCAGGCCTGTTTAAGTCAAGGATTGTTCTACATAGCATTGTTATGTGCTCCAACAATAGAGCAAATATAGCTGCACTAGTCTGGTCCTTTGCCTGGGTGAAATAGTCCTGTCAAGATTAGCCCAGGATCACAGAAATTCGATTTAGAGCATGGTTTTACTGAGCCTGGGATGGAGCTGGGAGATTACTGCTTCATTGCATTGTAAAGCCATTGTGTTGGGCTCTAGCTCCAAGCTATAGCATCTTCAGGCTGTAATCTTTTCTCCTGCCCCTGCTTGACTAAAGCTTGGCCCTAATTTAAGCAAGGCAAAGCATCTGTTTACTGATGCTGATGACATGAGTCGTTTATTCATGGCATTCAGAGTGGCACTGAGGTTTGCACTGTTTTCAGCATCCCATCCATCAGCTGAGCACGGCATAAGCAATGCTCTGGCACTTACTAAACTTGGAGTTGTTGGGGTTTTTTTGACAAGTTCACTGGGTTTGGTGGCTCACAGACAGCATGGGCTTTCCCTCCTGCCAAGAGAACAAACACTCCGTTTTTGTTTATTCGCACCTCTTTGGGAAGGGGAAAGGGCAGGACAGGATTGCATTCTGAGGCAGAAATACACAGCCCATGTGAGAAAGATAGGAACCTGCTCAGTGGACCTTATAGATGTTTGTCCTACAGCTGCAGACATGTGGGGTAGCACTTTTAGAAGGTCTGGATATGTCTGTCTCTTGTTGACTTGTATTCAAGGTGATAGAGGAGTTTCTAAAAGCCTGCAGAAGGGAAATACTTGTAACCAGGCTATAGAGCTGTAGCTTGCTAAGCAAGGGAGAAGGGGATCAGAGCATCATTGCCTTCCCTGTGACTTAGGAAGGGGTTGAGCTGGGTCCTCTGGGGGATGAAGACATCCAAGTTACTCAATGACTGCTAAAGCAAACAACCAAATCATTGTTCCTTCTGCCTCCTCAGCATTTTCTGCCCCTTTAGTACATATTCTGTGGGTTCCCCAAGCTGTTGACCACGTTCAGGTTTGTATCCTGATGGGATGGCATCACAGCCTGGCTGAAAGTGCCTCCCATTTCATGGTGTTTCCTCTTCAGTTTGGTTCCCTGTGGAAATCAGGCTGTGTGACCACACTCGCTAAGTATGTGTCCCCCACCTTTGTCAGCATCAGTCATACCTGGTAAAGGGGTATCTGTCTCAAAGACTAAGATTCCATAAGAGGTTTATGAAAGGAAGTGTCTGCGTGAAGAAAAGAGGTGCATCCACAGAGAAGAAGTAAGCATAAGGTTACTGCCTCTTCTGATGCCTCTTACACAGGCATCAGAAAGGGAAAGAGACTCTGGAAACCCTGTTCATGGGAATTACTTTAAGAGGGGAATCATTGCCACCGAGACAAGAGAGGGAATTTCCTAAAGAGATTCTTATTTTCTTCTGCATTTATATATAATATTGGTTATAGCAGTTGTTTTTGTTTCGGTGTTGCAAAGTGGCAAAGATGAAAGCACACGTTTTCAGTGCTGTTCAAAACCAAACACTGAAAGCAGAGCAAGCAAGGGCTAAAGCAACACAGCCCTTGCACAGCTCCCTGCAAAGGACCCCACAGACTGAGATGTGTGTATCAGCAGGATCAGCTTGAATTCAAAAGCTTGTTGGTGGCCTCTGTTATCTGACAATTCACTAACCAGCAAATTTTACCTTTCCTTTAAAGCATAAAGTGATTTACTACGTTGTGGGTTGGTATCTCTGCGACCTTTCAGGTCATCAAAGATCACTACCATCATCTTTGGATTATACAGATGAACCGGGGAGCGTATGAGGCTCCTGATGGCTGGTTCTGCAGCACAGTCATGTATTAAATGCAGGATTAATGTGGGTTCCCATAATCTGGATCAACACACAAGAATGTAAAGCTGGCTTTCTCTCTGAGTGCTTTGTGCATTCTGAGCTGTCATTAGTTTCTCCATCTGCCTGAGCTACCCTCCTGGGACACGCAGCTCCCTGGCCCTCTTCCCTGCTGTTCTGCTGCTCTCTGGCCAAGCACTGCTTCCCAGGCTGTGCCGTGCAGGATGATATCTACCATGGATTACACGCACTCAGACCCAGCACCAGGGTGTGAAGGTGAGGAGATGAGAGCAGGGTGGGAGGTTGTGCTTCACAGATGAGCTGTGCCTCCAGCGCCACAGTTTCACCCTTGTCTCGCTGCATCAGCAGCATCTCTGGGAAGGCTGATGTGGCTCCAGGGATCTCTGATCCAGCTGTGGCCCAGGACCCACTGGGAAACTGAGCACAATGGGGAGATGAGCTCCAGCAGTGCTCCTTAGCAGCTGAAAAGCAGCAGATTTTCCTTTTCATGCAGCTGCAGGCGCAGTGTATCATAGAATCGTAGAATCATAGAACAGTTTGGGTTGGAAAGCACCTTCAGATCATCCAGTTCCAACCCCCCTGCCATGGGCAGGGACACCTCACACTAAACCATGGCACCCAAGGCCTTGTCCAACCTGGCCTTGAACACCACCAGGGATGGAGCATTCACAACCTCCCTGGGCAACCCATTCCAGTGCCTCACCACCCTCACAGGAAAGAATTTCCTCCTTAGATCCAATCTAAACTTCCCATCTTTCAGTTTGAACCCATTACCCCTTGTCCTATCACTACAGTCCCTAATGAAGAGTCCCTCCCCACCATCCCTATAGGCCCCCTTCAGACACTGGAAGCTGCTCTGAGGTCTCCACGCAGCTTCTCTTCTCCAGGCTGAACAGCCCCAACTTTCTCAGCCTGTCTCCATAGAGGAGGTGCTCCAGTCCCCTGATCATCCTCGTGGCCTCCTCTGGACTTGTTCCAACAGTTCCATGTCCTTTTGATGTTGAGGACACCAGAACTGCACACAATGCTCCAGGTGAGGTCTTTCCTTTGGTAACAGTAAAATAATCAGAGAAACAACCAAACATTGGCGATGTCACTGTTTCCCAGTTCAACAAAATCCCATTTTTGCAGTGGAAGAACATGTAATCCCTGGAATTTTCAGCCGGCTGTGCTGCTGCCTCTATTGCCAGTTCCCTTCCCGAGATGCCGTGCGCACCCGTGGTGCATCCTGAAAATGTGCTTTCATCAACTCTTTCATACAGCTGAATGCACCTCTCTGTAAATTACCCAGGCCATCCGCAGTCTGCCTTTTGGAAATGACCTCTATGGTTTTTTGCATGTGGCCCTCAGCTGTAAAACCCTCTTAAATCTTTGTAATAATGAAGCGAGTACATTTCTATGCAGCGTGGACCTTCTGACTGTAATCTCTTACTCTTCAATGTTCTTGCAGTAGATTGAGCTGCCAGTCATCAAATGACCTGAAGAGAAAAGAGGAGACAAAGAAGCTGAAGAAAATTCTGGTACTTGAGTGAAAATATCTACGTTTAGCCAACAATAATGTCTCATATCCTAGTGAAGATGAATGCAAAACGTGCTGAATGGCAAACTAAATTAGCAATATCTGATAAATTTGGGTCTGGTAAAACTGATGTTTATTCAGAAGACTTGACCCTGCACTGAAAAATTCACATGCAGCAGAATCTCCCTTTCAAACTGTCTACAGAGGTGCACCCACACACCTGTACCCTTATCCATTGTACATCCTCAGTGTCTTCCTATGGCTGGATAGCAGCCAGTAGATGTGTGCTGTGCACATCTGCACAGGGGTCTGGGCACCAAATCCATGCACCAGTGTTGCCTTCACCTGCAGATGTTGCAGATGAAGGGGGCACTGGAGGGGATGGCAGCAGTGAGACTATTCCTTGGTGTTAACTAGCTGCTGGCTACCCAGGACTGCAGCTGAGGGCTGTGTTAGTGTGTACTGGGGCTTTAGAAAGAACGTGAAGCAGCCAGAAGCTTACAAGGAATCGATAAGAGCTGACATGAATGTGCCTCTTTCTGACAGAGGGCAGAATTTTAGAGGTATTGCGTTTTAGAGGTATTGTCATTTTAGAGGTATTGCATTTTAGAGGTATTGTAATATCTGCATTTCCAAGCACCAACCTAAAGACAGTCTTTGTGCTGTCCAAGAAGGGCTTTTGCAGCACTGATTTTGACCAGTGAGTGAGGCAACTGTGAAACATCACTTACAGGCTGTTGGTCTTGGCTCAAGCAGTAGTCAGGGTGTCCTACTGTGAGTATGAAGTATGTCCACATCTTTCACATCCTATTGAGAACAACATTGAAGCAGCCGTGCTTCTGTGAAGGTGGTCTTATCACAGAGCACTCTGGACCCCATCTGGTGATGGATGAGCCTTCCCTGAGCATCCACAGGAGTCAAAGGACCTCTATGTCCCAAGTGCAAGTCCTGCATTGAAAGAAATTACCCTCTGTTATCTAAACCAGGCTGATGCCCTCTTGTCAGGCTCTAGAGGCAACTTTCAAGTCATATTGCAGATGTGGCCAGTAGAAAGGAAGATGGGTAGTTTTGGTCTGCCAGTCAGACCTCATTTATCTCTATTCCAAGTGCCATATAGAATGTGTGTTACTTACGTGCAATACCTAACTCATTGTTTGTATATGTACCTCAATAACCCTTTGGATTCCCGCAACTGAAATACATCTTGGTTTTCTGCAAGCGTGTGCTGCTTCCAGTGCTGTGTTTTTGTGTTGCAGGATGCCTCTGGAGGCTTAGGGCTGTGGAAAATCTGATTTCTGTGTTAGAATAAGAAATCACGGAAGCAAGTGATGTGAAAGTGCACACATTATTGCACAGGCATGGAACCAGGGAGGGAAAATATCAGCTTCCATTTTGAGCCTTGCAGAGCAGTTTGCCTGTGATTTCCTTCTCTTTTCTTGTGTACCTGACTCATCTGTAATACAAAGTTAATTACTGTCTTTATATGGACAAGCCTTAGATCAATCTCTCTGTTCCAGACCCATCTGCTTGTGTCCAAATGAGATCCCAGCCTGTCTGCCTGGCATTTCCTCTTGATGTGTCATCCCCAGCTCCAGTTCAAGAAACCTAAACCTCAGCTGTTCATCTTTCCACACAACTCTTAGCTGTTAACCAACAACCTTTCCCTGTTTTGGGGCAGCACCGCTGGTCTTAAGGTTGCCCATTTCTTATCTGTTTCCAAGCAGGCTTCTGCTCATCCACATTCAGGCAATCCTCCTCAAGCATCCGGAAAAAGTGGTTTCTAATATTTTGTTGAATTCCCCCAAAACCCCCATTTTGATGGGAGGCCAAAAAAACCCTTCAATAAAAACCAGCAAACTCCTTATGAATACCCCAAATATCCCTTACTTGTGCTTGTTCTTCTAAGCTGAGCCTTAGATTATTAAGACTTTTTCTGCGATCTGCTCGTATTGCTATTTGAGCAAGAAGCTGGCTCTTGTAAGAGCAGCGTGATTTGGCATGGAGAACGGTCCTATGATTTTGACTCTGAATTCACCTGCTGTTGTTAGAATAACAATACATTCAATTCTTCCCCCATAGGACTCCCATGGCAAGAGTCCAACGGCAACAACAGCAAAATCAGAGCGGACAAAACACCAGTCCCCCGTCTGAAATCAGTCCTTCAGATCCCTGCCTATGGCTGTGACTTGGCACCCTTCTCTGGCTGGGCAAGGGAGCAGTTAGCTGTGTGTTGTGAGCCTCTGAATTAGTATGTTCTTTCCCTTGTATGGGGCTTTGTGGCTAAAGCTACAATTTGCTAAGATCAGTGTTTTCTAATTCATTAATTTGCTTGTGGCTGTTACCATGGTGCTGTTATTTGGCAGGCAGGGAGCACTCCTAACAAGTGCACTGAAGTCAAGCTGGAATTCATTTCTCCTTTCTCTCTCTGTTCCTCTCCCCTACAGCGGGGACGTGTGGAAGGACACAGCCAGGAGGATTCCTTCCAGCGTGATGGGAAATCATTGAAGATGGAAAAGGGACACCTACTGTCATCAAGACATCCTGTCCCCCATCCCACACCGTGGGGCAAGGAGGACGATGAACCTTCTTGTGCACTGAAACCAATCCTGATGAACTGTGGTGATGGAGAGGGAAGGCACAGCAGAGGGAGCAGACACATCCATGAGGCTGGGCAGGAAAGGGAGAGGTGCCCCAGTAAGTGCTGGCCCAGGTGGGAGGTAGATGAAAGCCCTTGCCACCAGTGTCCATGCAGCTTTCAGGTGGTTCCCTATGGCTCTATGGGAAGGTGACCAGACAACCTGCCTAAAGAACCCTTTTCCTTTCCATTCCCAACGTCAGGGCATTTCCAAATGTTATTTTGCTAAAGTGCAGACTAAAATCCTGACATTGCCAGTTACAGAACTAAGATGTGATGCTGGGATACCAGCAGAGCTGAACTGCCCATTGGCAAGTACGCTGCAACAGGTCTAAATGCTGCACCAGATGTTTGCAAACGGTGTGTATTATGCCTGGGAGCTGTGACTTGCAGGAGAGACAGCTATTGTTGTTTCTTGGGTTGGATTTCAGCCTAATTAGAGCTACCGCAGGATAAGGGTTGTGGATCATGTCTCCAGAGCCGGTCTGTTTGTACCGCTATGAGCTGTATGTGTGATTTCAGTGCCTGGTCAGAGTGGGCCTGTGGTTGCCCTGAACCCCAACCAGCAGACAGGGATCTGGAGTTGATTTCATGGCAGGGCCATGTCTATAAACTGTGCTGTAAGCCCTGGGGCCTGATCCCCAGGAGCATGATGGCAGCTGGGGGGGGAGCCCTTAGCTATTGCTATCTCCATTCTGCAGCTTCCTTCATAGGCAAAACAGTTTTGGGATGTGGAGATGGGCCAGTGAACGACAACGCTGAAAAACATGTTCACTTTAATGTGCTGCTGAAATGAGGGTTGTGAAATGATGCGATCCTCAGTTAACAATCTGGGTTCTCCAGTGACACTCTGTTAGTAGTGGGGTCTGTCACCTAGCCAAGGTAATCAGCTCTATGTGCAGGGAGTGAAAACGAACCTTGGAAATCCAAGCCCTAAGCAGAGTGCAAGATCGTTGGGAAAGGAGCGATGGGGATATAGTGTTTCACTGGGCTGCATTACTTCAAATAGCATTGAATATGTTGGCTGATGGTGAGAAACACAAAACTTCACATGGGGCAGCCCCAGGGTCTGCAGTGTTCAGATGGGGCAGAGCAGGTGCCTTGCCTTGTTTGCTTTGTGTCTTCAGGATTGCTCAAATCCTTGGTTCCTCTTTCAGATGAAATTCTGGTATCCCTTTTAAAGTGAGTCTTCTCCAGCCCTGTGGTTATTAAAGGACTGCATGGCCGTGTGCAGGAAAACAGGGAAGATCTACTTTCTTCTGCTTTCTGCCCACCGTTCCTGAACTGGATTCTTCCAATCCAGCAAGCCAAGTTTCTGCACTGTGGAAGAAGATAACTCATAGCCCCAGGCAGAGCAAGCTCCCTTCCCCTATTGGGTTTGATTGCCTTCCTCTATAGGTCTGCTCAAGGTCCATCAAACGCAGGACCTGTTGAACAGGGTGTACAGTGCAGTGCAGTGATTTAAATCCAACAGCCATGGTGCTTGAGAAGATTCAGTGTGAAAGCTTTACCAGGATTTTGTCTGAGCTGAAGAATGTGAAATGGAAAGGGAGGGCTCATAATGGAGGTCAGGGTTATTACAGTAAGAATTAGGATTATTGGAAGCCCCATGCAAAAGAAATGAATTCACACTTATGCCAAAGATTGCTTTTGAATCATTTTTAACCATTTTAATTAATGGGTTTGAATTATCAATGATCAAAAAAGTACCATAAAGCAAAATGAGTGAATCTGATCATTGTATAAGTACCATAAATAACTTTCAGTTGTTGGAAGCTGCCAAATTTCCTTAAGATTCAAGTATTCACAGCTTATTTCAGGGAAATAAAGTTTGCAATTTGACCTGAGGTTTGGGTGTGACTGAGTGACTTAAAGTGATTGAGTTTTAAACCACCAAATATTCATGCAAAGGAGGCAGCCAATGAGCCCTAAATTGATCCTTGCCTGAGATCTGGCATGTCAAGATTCATCTTTGAGCAAATATTTATTGGCCCCTCACTGTTTTAAGCCACATGTGCTTCCTCTGAAGGGGAAGAAGCCAATAACACTGTGTTTGGCTCCCTGCAGGGGTCCAGGAAACTGGAGACTTGGAAACTTGAAGGTGAATTGCCAGGTTTTTTTCATTGTCTTGGTCATTGGAGACACCGCTTTATCTCCCTTACTTTTGTAATTTCCTCTGGTCTCCCTCAATTGCTCTTACATAAAAGCAAAGGAAAAGGATGACAAAGGGCCTCAGCTCAGGTTCTCCATGAGGCGTGTGAGATTAACGGAAGAAAGGAAAGCTCTGTGCCTTGTTCGTCCTCTTCAGCTGAAAATAAAATCACACCTATCCTTGGTTTTCAATAGCCACAACCGCAACAGCAGCTTTCCATCGTGCCTACTTTGTTTACTGATGCACAGGCAGCAGTGCATGGAGGTCATGTTGCAAACAGGCTTTTCCTTGAAACGGAGGAGTATCGCGCGTCTGCTGCTTCTTCACAGTTGAGAGATGGAAAATCAGTATTTGAATTGAAGAATGTCTTGTATTTCACGTAACCCTGCCCTGCAAAGAGATTCTTCTCCGTGTGGCAACAGGTCTGATTATTGCTACTGGAGGCTGCCAATGCAATTGTTAGTGGATGGGTGCCTGCTTGCCAGAATGAAAGAGGAGGACTGTGTTCAGCTTCCATTAGCCCACATGGTCATGGTCTGACTGATGTTAATCTGGGGTCTCAAAGTCTAGAGAATAAAACAGGCTAAGTATATGTTGTGGTTTAAGCCCAGCCACTAACCCAGAACCACGCAGCCGCTCGCTCACTCCCCCCACTTCCTCCCCCAGCTCCTGGAGGGATGGGGAGGAGAAGGGAAAGAATGTGACTCCCACGGGTTGAGATAAGAGCAGCCCAGTAACTAAGGTGTAACACAAATCACTGCTGCTGCCACCATTGATAATAATGATAAGGGAAATAACAGGGAAGAGAATACAGCCGCTCACCACCCACCGACCGATACCCAGCCCAACCGAGCAGTGATCTAACCCTTCCAAGTAACCCCCCAGTTTATAGAGTGGGCATGACGTGCTGTGGTATGGAATACCTCTTTGGTCAGTTTGGGTCAGGTGTCCTGTCTCTGCTTCCTCCCTGCTTCCCCTCCTCCCTGGCAGAGCATGAGGCTCACAAAGTCCTTGGTCAGACTAAACATTACTGAGCAGCAACTGAAACCATCGGTGTTATCAGCGCTGTTCCCAGGCTGAAAGTCAAAACCACAGCACTGCACCAGCTACTGAGAAGGAGAAAAATGACTGCTGCTGCTGAAACCAGGACAGTATAATTTCTGCTAAAGGTTTTTCTTGTTGCTCCATGAAGTAGCCTCTAACAGCCACTGGGCTAATTTGTTCTATCTCCTATGACTGACAGTGAAGTTTATTTATGGGTAGAAAAGCAATCATAGGCTGGCTTGCCTTCTCTGCTTCATGGTCTGTGATATTCATTCTTCCTTCCTTGCAGGAGTTAAGAACAGTGGCTCCTTGGGCTCATGTTGGAGTTTACAGTGGTTATGTCTGCAGAGCAGCAAGGAAATAGTTTCGCCCCATTTGCACAAATAAAGATAAATCCCAACTACTAAGCAAGGGCAAGTTAATGAAAGGTATTGTGATCTGGGTTAACATAAGGGAGATACGAGCTATGATAAGCATGGTAACTCACGGTCATGCTGTTTTCAGTTGTGTTTCAAAGATGTCTGTCACTGTGAACCTGAAAGGAAACATCTCCCATTTCAAAGGCTTTGGATAAGGTCTGGTCATGATGGATGTCAGAAACGCACGGGTGTTCAGGGAACCAACACAATTCAAAGGACAGACATTAAACCACATTTTTAACTATGTGGGACCTGCTTCCCCACTCCATATGTTTAGTAGATCAATATTAGCTCCTCTACAGTCAATAGAGCTCACTGATGTAAAACTGCTGTGTGCATGTTCTTAATGATTCATAGTTTTGAAGCCTGGCCAGTTCTATAATTCAACCCTCGCAAAGGCAAACAGCCTCCTGCCAATCTGCCCTTTTCTTCTCTCATCCTGTTGTTTGTTAGGCGTCTGTAGCCCATTAGCTGGCTTACTATGGTATTAATATGTGGCATCATTATTCATAGCCAGATCTGCCGATAAGAAATCGAATGCTCTGGTAAACAACTGACTGGCTTTTTTTTCCATGACATCAACAACAAAGTCAAATGGGGTGCTGGAAAAAGGATAATTCCCAGGATCATGTTAAAAGATTCCATAGTTATGCAGAGGAGGGGGAAAGCTGCTTTCAGAGCACTGATCAGGGATGGTCTGTGTCATTCCCAGCAGACACATGCTAGCACCTCTTCTGCTCACACTTAAGCTGTCCACCTGAAAGAAACAGATGGGACTTCATGGTGTAGTTTTCAAAATGACTTCTTTCCCAACCTTCCCCACCAGGTGGCCAATGTATCTCTGGAAGAACCAGGGTCAGACTTCTTTGTGTGAAGAAGGGCACAGTGTTGGCCAATAAGGGGACAACCCTAAGCCCACCGTCTCTTTTCACCCATAAAACCAGTGCCTCAGGGTACAGGAGAGCACAAGTGGCTATAGGTTAATTTTTGGTACTTCCCTTCCATGCTACTTTTACAAGTGCTTTGTGCCCCTCGTCATCTAGGAGAGTGGCTTTTGGGGGAGCTCTTTGCATGTTACAGGCCTGGTTGAGCAGGCACGCATCTGCACACAGGGATGCTTCGCACGTACCAGTCACGTTGGCATGGGTGCAGTCCCCAGAGTTAGCATATATGTGGTTTACATTATATATGTGGTTTGCATTCTTGTGATTCGCCTGGTTTTGTTAGGATTGCTTTGCATTGACATCTGTTTGACACCAGCACCTTCCCCTTCCCTTCCCAGTGGCTGGCTGAGTAATAACTGGTTTTGAGGCTGAGATTAACTGTGATTAGGCAGCTGAAAACTCTGACTAATGCTGCAAACACTTGGGCAACACTTATGAAAAGGTAAGTGCCATTTTTAAAGCTTAAAATCATTTCCACTCCTTGCTCCTGGATAGCACAATTGCACCTTTTTGTTTCTCTGAAGTACATGCAGTAACTTGGTGCAAGGGTACTTATAATGAAAGGCCTCTCAAAGATTTCCAGTGATTCATTCCCATTTTATGTTTCAGGTTAACAACAATGATTTTCAATAATAGTTCAGAGAGGGTAAGGTCAGACACGACCCTTACACCATCTCCTGTGTTTCCTGGGTTATTCCTGGTCTTGCAGGGTTACTGCTGTCTTGAGGCTAGCAGCTTCAGTGCAGAATGAACATTATTTTCTAAGTAAGCCATTCCTTTCTCATGCTGAAACTCTGCCATTCCTCTGGCGTCTCTTCCAACCGGTCACTTATCCTTGCTCCTCAAAACATGGGCTTTATTTCTGGTCTGAGCTTGACTCATTCATCTTTGAGTCCTTGGTGCTTTTTTATGTCTTTCTTAGATGAAAGAGCTTGTCACTGCCCTTGGCCTTGCTCTCTGAAAGTAATAACACCAGGTGAACAAATTGCTCAGAAAGCATCCTCTTGATGAGCTTCTGATTAACAACCTACCTGGAAGGCTTTTTTTATGTGTCTGGCATCAGTTTTGATGCCTTTTCCAGCACCGGGGTTTTCAGCATCTAGACTGCCAACTAATGCTGTAGCTGATGTTCATTTTATCCATGTTGTCTGCACAGTTAATACAACCTCCCTTACAGCAGACCACATATTTCTTTTCTTTTTAATGTACCTTAAGGTCTTTTTAAATCCCTACAGCTGAAGCTTCTTTTGCACTGGTGGGAGCTTATAACCTTTTCAGTGAGTTTCAGGATGTGACTGTCCTGATCTGAAGGTCTATGGTTTCTTTATGTTATAGGAAAAACTGTCTCTCTTCATCACCTGGAAGAGATTTTGTGTCTGCAGGTGCCGGCACACAGTGTGTTTGAATGGGTCAGCTCTTTGCGAGTACCTTTTGCCATGATTTTCCCGAAAGATTGGAGCTGTGTTTGTTTAGTTCTGAATTGGAACCATAACATTGACATTGGCAGCTCTTAAAACAACTTCTGCTGTACTGAACATGAACTGAAAACTCCTCTCTCACAGTCCTGGCAGCCCTAGATCTTTCCCTGCTATCTTCAGCATGAGCTCCAAGTTTTAACGTGTAGAACATGAAAAAAAAGGAAACTTAAAGGCAATAAGGAAAAATCTAGAATCCGTTTTTAAGCATTTGATATTTTTTATTCTATATTGATTTCATTGTTTTCTACTCCTCTTTCTTGTCTTCAGTATCAACAATTGCATCCTTTATTGGAGAACTAGGGAGAGTGTTTAACACTGAATTGTTTTCACGTTGTTGCACTAGAAAAGTGCAACTCCATAGACAGAGACAGGGATTTGATTGCATCTTTGGGCTAGCATCTTTTTGCCTAGGATGTATCACCTCACACAGAAGTGACTTGGAAACTCATTCTCCTCTACTGACAGCATTATCCTCACCCTGGCTGTAGCATCTCCTTAGGTGGGCATAGATGAGCTTCACTGGATCCAGGATGCTTTTCTTTAAGGAATATGTATGTTGGCATTCAACTTAAAATTTCTAATTATTAACAATTATATTTCAGTCACGTATCACTTGTTGCCTTGAAATTTAGGTTTTCTCCCAAATACATCAATCTCTGCCCCTTCCTTTTCTCCCTCTTCACTCGGGATGAAGGGCATCATTTATAAGCAAGGATGAAGCATAGATATTTCATTTACTCCTCTAGGATTCCACTGTTTTCTTCAGGAAAACAGAGGCCATTGGCAGTGTTATCTGCCTCCCAGATGCTTCAAGGGTGATCGACGCTGAAGTGCTACATGCACTATCACTCACAAAGAATGACATCATGTCTCCCGTTGGCTTTTCTGGGCTCTGTCAAGTGGGAGGATGAGCCAATACAGGATGACTTTCCTGGGCACGTATGTCCCAGCATTTCCGAGAAGTGTTTCAGCTGCCCGCCTCTGAATCTGCAAAGGCAGAACAAAAGGGCATGCACAGTACAAGGCTAATAAAGCTAAGAATAACAGCCATGGGCTGCATGGGTTGCGTTTGCAGTGTTGTGGCGATTTGGGTGTGGAAGCTTATCAGCTCTTATAATAACATCAGATTAATTTTTTGCTGGAAGGACGCTTATGATCTGGAAAAGCCATTATGAAGTTATTGTCTTCTTTAAATTTAATTTAAAAGCATCCTCCCTTTTAGAACATCGGCCTCTGCATGTTAGTACTGAGATGTTCATCTGGGGGGAGGGAAAAAAGGCCCAATAATGGAATTAAATGTGTTTATCTCCACAGCCAGAACAGCAGCAAGAGGTGATTGATTGTAGAGGACTGGTCCTCCTCCTTGCTCACTGATATCTCTCTGATCTCTCTGTCTCCTCTTTGTTTTCCTTCCAGTTGTCACACGTGCCATCTTTTCTGTTCATAGAATCATAGAATAGTTAAGGTTGGAAAGGACCTTAAGATCATCAAGTTCCAACCCCCCTGCCATGCCCAAAAGGAAGCAGCAGAGGAGGTAAGGTGCTTTGCTCATCTCGTGCACTAGGCTCAGCATATAGGTATGGAGGAGTATGAAATACTGGAAGGAACAAGTAGGCTTTTCCTTAAATCAAAGCAAAAAAGAGATGTAGCAGTTAAAAGTAGCTCTTGAAATCATGTGGCACCACGGAAGACACCACCTGACAAATACAAAACACATAGGAAGAACTGAAAGATATGTTTTCAAGCCTAAAATTTTCATTCCTCTTTATCAGAGGACTAAAACCAAGGGAATAGTGGAAAATACACAAACCTCTGTCCCTCAGGTACCAGGACTTGGTAGCAGAAAGCCTCATGCTTCACTCCTGTTAATTATCCCACACTTCCCTTAGGGTGATAGGAAGATAAAGCATGTCCATAGCCCACTACCACTATGACAGGCCAAACCATCTTCTGAGACATCTCATTTGTACGCTCCAGCCCTGTCTATTGTGTTATTTATTCCTGTGCCTTTCCCCCTTTAATCTCAGCTTTCAGAAGCTCAATTTTCTCTAGCTATCACTCCGTGTTGTAACGTATCATGAGTCATGCCCCATATTCTGCACAGTAAAGTATACTGCATGCAAAGAGGATTGTCCCAGCCAGCCTATCTGAAGAAAACATCATGTTTGAAAGCTGGATCTGGCCTGTTGCAGCAGAGCCGGTTTCAAGTTTGCAATTTTAATGAAGCAGCACCTGAAACTTTTCTTATTTTCTTCTTTTTTAGATTTATTCTCAATTATTTTTTGAGGTTTGTTCTCAATCCATGTGATTACGACAGCTTTAGTGTCCTAAAAATCAGCAGAACAATTCTTCTCTGTAATTAGTATAATGTCCATTAAATGACAGGCCAGTGTAGGAACTTCAGCCGCAGCTGCTCTGGGTGTTATCAGTCTTTCAGGACTTAGACTGAACAAAGTCATGCAGAAATGGTGTTAATCTTGCATTGCAAATGTGACTGAGAGCCTATTAAAAGCTCCTCCAATTTCCCCAAGATTGATGGTTTAGATCGATGCTTTAGATCAACCTGCTCCTGGGTGCTCCAGCCCGCAGCTGAATAGGGTATTTATGAAAAAAACCCCATAAAAATCATTGCACCAAATACTGAACTTTGATTTGAAGGCATCGGAGATTAATTAAAATTGGCCTTTGATTCAGCAGCAATGAAAACGTCATAACTGGATGCTCCCGCATGTGGCGCAGGCATCGGTTGTCAGTTCCAGGAGGTGACGCTGTTTTATTTTGCCAGCTATCACAAACCCTTGCAGAACTACCTTTTCTTTTGGGAGGGGTGATGAAGGTGAAAGGGAAAGTGATGACTGGAAGCCACCATTCTAGGACAAAAGTCTATTCAGAGGGGTAGCATCCAAGAGGCTCCAACCTTTGGTGTTTGAATATCAGGATTCACTAGGAAATGGGCATTCTTGGCACAGAGAAGCTGAAAACTCAGTCCTGGCTGCCTCTGCCCCAGTTTAAAGACTTTGAGTTGTTAGTTACAGCCAGGATATGAATTTTGACTGCTAAATGCATGACTGTCTCTGATATGCAATTTAGTCCCATTTCCTCCTTCCTTCTAGAGAGTAACAATTCATACCCGGCTGATGATAAAAGTAAATTGAATTCATTTTTCCTTCTGGAAACCTTTCCCTTCCTCAGGTTTTCTCCTAGCTCAAGGCTTTCTTTGACAGCTGCTCCAACAGCAAACTGGGATTCTGCCTGCTCTGTGGTGTGTTTTTACCAGACCTTAGCTGAAAACCCAGATAGGCTCAAGAGGGAAGGATGGAAGACCCTGCCAGTAGACACCACAGCACCTGTAGCCCACCTGCATCTTTACAACACCTTAGTATATAAGAAGCAGCACCCATTGCCATGTTAATTTCTTCCTAATGCCCTTTCCTTATGGGAATGGCAAGTTGTAGGAATCTGTTGATTTGAGATTTTACTGATGCAATTCCAGCTCCTAATATGCCACAGAGAAATTCTTTTTGCATGTGTATGGGACAATGAATTTCTTTATTAGAGAATATATTGAGCTTAACAAAGAAGTAGAAGCAACCCACTTGTTAACTTGTTCAAAGATTGCATGTGGATCAAATCGTATCAAAGATATAATGAGAGCTTGTGCAACTCAGTGGCTTATATATGGCCTTATATATATATATATATAGCCTTCCAGGATACATATCCCTGTGGTGTTCCTGGAGCCTAACTGGGGGAGAAACCTGGTCACAGAGATGCATAATGCAGTCACTGTCTGAGGCATTCTTCTGGAGCCTCAGGGGTGGCTGATGTTTGGCTTGCACTGCTTTGTCGGTGTAGTACTGACATGGCTAACATAATTAGGAGCAAAGGCAGAGGTTTCCAGATGAATAATTTAAGACAATAAATAAACTGGGATTATCACTATAAACCTTTTTCTCCATTCATTTACTGCTTTCTCTTTTTCCCTTATAACTCGTTTTCTACTTATCTTTGTCAGCCAAGATCCCTCACTCAATTTTTCTTAATATCAGTCCAAATCTGTTGCCTATCACCTGCTACTTACTTCTGAATAAAGAATCAGTCCCTATATTACTCATTTCAATTAATTGCCATGCTTAAATGACCTTTTCCAATCCTCTCTAACCCTAAGGCAGCTCTTACGTGCCATCTTGATAGGTGATTAATGACTTTCCATTCCTGGAACCAACGTGAAAGACAAAAGAGAAATAAGACAACCCAGAAAAGACTCTCCTTCTAACCTTTCTTTCATCTCAATCATGACAGGAAGGGAGACAAGAAGGGTAAGAAATGTTCCACTCTTCTTTAAGGAACTCTGCTGGTGCCCAGTGTTAAGTACCTGAAAAATACTGGAATGAGTGAGCACAACTTGAAAAGGAAAGCCCCTTTTCTCTTGTCAAGTTGGGCTGGTGGCAAAAAAAGTGCCTGCTGACACTGTTAACACCCTCTCTCTTTGAGTAAGGTCTTTATGTTGCTCCCCTCAATCCGGCCAAGCCTAAGAGCAAGAGCACATTTCATGGGTGTGATTTTAGACCTATGCACTTGTAGCCTTGGAGTTAATCTTGATTCAATCTACAGTGGTTTACAGAGCACTGGGTCCTGCCAGAGGTTTGTGTTGTGGTAGCACCTCTGGCTCCGGTGGTACAAGATTCTCAAAGCACTTTACAGTCTTAACTCACCTTGTCCCTTGTTTAATGGATTTCTATCATCGCCCTTGTCCACTTGTTCTTAGTCCTCAGCAGCAAGGATGAATATGGATCCAAGCATCACATGCATACAATTGTTATTATGCCATTGCATTCAGCTGCAGGGGTTTAAATAGATCCACAAAGTCCACCTTCCCTAAGGCAAAGCCAAGTTTCCTAAGACATCCTGCCTATTTGAGTGCTGATCTGTCACATCAGACCTTATTGCAAGTGCCTGACTGCGATTTGACCCACAACAGTGGGTTTTTACATACTCCAAGTCTCCCTGTGCCACTCACACCATGGTGGGAGCTGCCTCCATTCCTCAGCCCCACTTGAACGTGATCAGGTGAATGTCAGCTGGACCCTCCTTCCCACAACAGCCTCAAACCCATGGTTAACTAGCTTATTTCTCAGCCTGTAGATGAGCAGAGTCACCATTCCTGTGCAGAGCTGATGATTCTGGTTTGGGAAGAAGGGACCTGTGGTGGGGTACAAGGCTGGAGACCAGTTCTCAAGAAGCAGGAAGAGCACATTTACTTTATTTAAGAGTAATTTATGGCCCTATTTTCAGTTCTTGCTGGGACTTCCACTGTTTAAAGGCAGCCTTGAGTATGGCTTTGATATTACCTAGAGTGTTTTGGTTTTACTCAAAGCAGTTCATTTCATATGGCTGTATCATCCAGGGTGGCTGGGGGGGTATCATGTAAGCTGGTTACCTGGTGGAGCTAATAAAGTAATGAACCCTGAAAGCAACATCTGTCTCATCCTACTCAGGCTCTCAGATGATAATTACATCACCTGCTCTATATCTCATTAGTACTGACAGTCCTTCCTTCCCTTGCTCCCAAGACAGTGGGGGGAAGGCACTTCCCCGTCTGTGTTTGGTTTTCCACTAAGCAGGTGCTGAATCTTCATCTTCAGTGGACTGCAACATTTCATTAGATGCTGCTCTTTCCTTGACTGCTCTGACACCAAAGCCACAGTGATGCTGCTTCAAAAAGGGCATGCCCTTATAAGTGTAGGATTTGCCCTTGTAGGAGAGCGAATCTTAGCTGGCTATGAGACTGGTATTACCTGCGAAGCCCATGGTGATGCCTGACTGCAAAAACGACTCTAAGTTGAGGATGACCTGACTGAGCCTGGACATGGAACCGGGAACAAGAGTCAAAAAGACCCTTCCTATTTCCTCCACTACCCATGGCTGCACTGGTCTGGTGGGCAGAGGAGTTCGGTCACAGAGGCAGCAGTGCAGGCAAGAGGCTGCTTTGATACCTCTGGTCTGCTGCAGACCGTTTCATTACTTGCTAGTGTTAACTGAGTGCTAATTCTGGGGGGGGTTAACTGGGGCACTGAAGCAGGAAGTGCTCTTAAACTGCAGAAATTATGGCACCTCCTTCCCAATGAGCAGGTTTTGTGTAACCAGAGTCTAAGGGGTAAGTACAGTGCTGTCAGATGAAGAACTGTGTGATCCCTCAGCTCTTGCCTGATGTTAATTGGGATTGGGGGGGTTAATTGGAGTATGCAGAGATTTTTACAACCCTTACTAATGTCCCACAAGCCAACATAAAGGCTGCTGGGGTTTTGGAGGAATCAAGCTAGAGCATCATTATCTATGAAGCCATTATGGTCAAACCTGGGCAGACACTGCCTGGACACAGACTGGGAGGTGATGTTTTCTGAGCACCTAGCATTCACCCGCTGCTCCAGTGGTGCTGCTGCAGCCAAAGCTTCATAGTGTCTGCATGGAGCACGCTCTAGATACAGCCATGTCCAGAGTGCCACCTCTTCTGCTTTGCACAAAAGGCATGTAGGTTTGCAGGAGGCAGATTGTCCCAGGTAACACCGTGTGCAGGCTTGCATGTTCCATTGTGCTGCTGGTATTTGTGTGAAGGTACAGCGCAGGCTCTTTGTGGTTCTCTGAGCTCTTTCAAGAGCAGAGCCTTACAAGCTGTGTGAAGAACAGCAATGGGATTGGTGCTACAGTCTCCAAGAAGAATTCTGTCTCTTCCAGTCTCAACATGTGGGACCTTTCACCCTTCCTTTCAGTAGGAAATGTCTTACTGACCAATGAAGATGCATGCCCAGGAATTAAACTGATTTTCTGTTCCTTCCATAAAGCACCTGTGAGCTAGTCTCAGGATGTCAGCAAAGCTGATTTGCCTGCTGTTTGTACTCATAATTCATATGACAGTAGCCTCTAGAGGCCACAGGACCATACACATCTCTACAGAAAAACTGCAACAGATGGTTTAGAAGCTGCATGTATAAGATGATGGATAGGAGTAAGCTAATAATGGGCTATTTTTGTGTATTTACTGTTTTATTACACGGTAAAATGCTCCAAACTATATAGACACTGAAAAAAAGGTATCTGTTCTATTGTCTTTCTTGTCTGTCCCACCACAGTATTAGCTTCCGTTTGAGCTCCAGTGCCATTAGATGAATTACCTCCTCCATGGTTAAAGCAAGAAACTGAGCACATGGGATCTTGGTACTATTTTTATGGGGTAACCTTCTCTTGACACTATAATAGCCTGGGCTTACTTCTTCCCTGTGCAGCTGACACCTCATTCCTGACAGGACTGAGCTTCAAGTGGCTCAGTCAGTTCAGGCAATACTCAGTAACGTGGACAGCTGTGCTTAAGTAAGTAATACATCCCACATGGGCTGTCAGCTTAGAAAAGCTACTGCCCTGCAGGGGGAATTTCTCACTGTACCTTGTTAACATCCACAGGAAGCATTGCCTTTGGCAGGAGGAGAAAAGGCAGGGAGGGGAAACCTTTGCACGACTGAGCACAGCTGATTGGGATGTGGGGTGAGTGAAGGAGAGAGCAGGAGAGCTTTGCTTTTGCCTTGTATTTCTCGAGCCAAAATGTGGAGACAGTAATAAATAAAGTGAATGGGCTGAAAACAGAAGTTGCTCTCCCGTGTTTAGTATGATTCACTTCATACTTGAGCCTTAGAGATCCAGGCTTCTCCCAAAGGCTCAAAGGAAGCTAGAACCTGTTTTTTCCCCTTTGATCCTTGGTGCCATAGGGTAGATCCCTCCATCCCCAATGCTGATAGGATGAGGCTCACAGCAGTCCCTTTGAATGAGGGTTTCCAACCAGTTCGTAGAAGATGCTCATGCAGGCAGGCTGCTGAGCCAGGGTCAATGCCAGCCTTGCCTTTTTGGGGGCAACTTTTTGACAGCAAGCATTTAACAGAATGGATGCACTGGATGGGCCTAAGAGGTTTTTCCTGGCAGGACAGGGTGTCAGGCTCACTCTGTGTGTAAAATGGGAATGGCTGGTGTGCTGGTGAGGAAGGTGCTGCAGCCTTCCCAGCCATGGCAGGACCAGCAGCAGAGGTGGTTTCAGCTTTGTGATGCTCTGTTTTCACCATCTATCTCATTACTGTGAGGCAGCCAGCTCAAACAGGTAAGATTGCATGTTCTGATAACACTTTCAGGATGCCAATTTGTATGCAGAGTGCGGTCCTACCTTCACCTGATGAATGATGTGCATTTTGGAGCAGCAAGTATCTTGACCGCACTCAATGTATTGCATATTTGCAGTTCAACTGCCTGTAACTCTTGGTTTATGTGTTATATGCTTTGTTTAACACAGGTAAAACTTGTCAGGGCTAGATTTCTCTGGGTAGTTGTCTGTCTCAGTACTTATCAGGTACCAATTATGATCCTGTTTAGGTGCTGAGCACTTTAATAAGGAAAAGATCAGTCAGGCCAGATTTCTGAGGGCATGCGTTCTTGCCTTTGGGTTGATGTTAATGAATATAAGATATACATGTGTATCTATATATGTTTATGTGTTGCCTGCATGCTTGCATATAAAATATGAAATTAATCTGATTGATTGACCAAATGACATTAGTTTAGGTAGGTGTTGTACTGATTTCCCTGAGCCACTCAGGAGATGGACAAACATACTGACCTCAAGCAACCCTACTGCAGTTTTTCTGCTCCACCTTTGTGAAGACCCTGCCACGTGTTCATTCCCCAGGCACATAACAATACAAAGAATGGGTTTAAAAATAGCTCTCATGTACCTTTCAGATTTAGATGTTCCTTTTAGCCATGGAACACTCAATGTTGTGATGACATGTATTCCCACCGGGAAACATATTTATTCTCCTTGCTTTGCATGATCTGCATGATAATTTGGTTTAGGAAATGTCTCAAATATGAAACTGAAGACTTGTGTTGGTCTGACCTTATTTGTAATAGAGCAAAGTACAGAAGCAGTATGCATGGGAATATCATTCACACTCCTCCCTCCTGGTATTTTAAACACAACCTAGCATCCTTTGTAATTGTTCACTTTCTTTTGGACTTATTTTCACTTCTATTTGAGAAGTGAATCACCAGTGAACAGAATAGATATATATCTGCTTTTTTGCCTTTTATGTATGAATAAGCAAAGCAACACCCTCCCTTGCCCAGGCCAGTGTTATTCATGTTGGTGGATCGGAGCATCTCAGAATTGTGTCCAGGAGGAGCACTGTGAAATGCCAGTAGAAAATGATCCACAACAAAGCTATTGCCCTAGGCATAGGGTATGTGCATGCTTCTGTTCTTGCTTCTTCTTGCTTCTGTTTTTGGAACTTATGGGCAATCTATTTTTGCAGGCAGGGATAGGGTCATGCTAATATTCTTCCTGTTCAAATTCAAATGTCCTTAAATAGGATTGATTCTATATGAGATTTAAGTTATGTTTGTACTCAAATGAAGAATGTTTTACTTAGGAAGCCACCCTTACCCACCAGCCAGTAAAGGGAACTCTATAGAAGGAAAATGAGGAAAAAAAATGTACTTTGTTTCTCATTTCTAACAACCATGACTGGTAACTTCACAGGCACCGTAGAAAGTACAAGACACATGGTTGTTACAGAGACATACATGTTACACCTACGTATCCAGTAATTAGGGCTAGGAATTCTTCTGCCTTGAGAGTGATGTTACATCAGCAGAAGTCTACATCTGCCCCAGGTTGTCGATGGGTAGAAACGGGCACTTGTGAGGCACAATCTAGCTCATGCAAAAGCAAAAGTCTTCAGGTGCTCAGGTGAACCATAGCACTGAAGTGCATATTATCCTCTTTCCTGGGGAAGCATGAGAGCAAATCGATTTACTCACTTAGATGGAGACATTTACAGTTAGATCAGACAAATGACATGATAGGTTTTGGGGGGAACTTAACATTGACTAGCCTTTTCCAAGACAACAGTTGACCTCCAGTCCCTGTGGCATTCAAGGATTCATTTCACTGTGGATTTCAATGGGGTAAGATTGCTATGGCTTGCTGCATTTATTCAGTGGCCTTTAGGGAAAGAAAGATCTAATTTAAAGGCTCAATAAATCAGCCTCATCTGTGCATATTTAAAATAAATGAGTTAAGTTCATTTTGCAATGACATCTGTCTAGTGTCAGTGTAGACAGCCTACACAGATGGTCACAGTTCTTCCAAACCTCCAGTGTCACTGCTGGCTCTATGCAGGTTCCTCTGACGGTTCTGCGTGCTATATTTAGCCAACTGACTATCAGCAAATAATTGGAAGAAAATGCCTGTGAGCAGTGCTAAAGATGCACAACCTCTGTGGAAGCATCTTAGTTTCCCTGGAGCCATGAATCCGCAGCTGACTGTGCACTGCAGCATCTGTCTCTGAAGGAAGTCAAAATGGCCAAGTGTAGAGAAATGATAATGATAATGAGCTGAGATGCTGTGTCATTTACGGACGGGAGGAGGTGATGGTGATTCAGGCAGTTCATCCTCAGCTTCTGTTGATCAACTCTTCCTAGCGCTTATGAAAGTATTCTGTACCGGTTTTATGCTGCGATGAGATGTGGAGTGGCTAAAACACGTTCTGATGTGCCAGAAACAAATGCTCAAGGTGGCCCCACCACGAAACTTCACCCCGAGTCTACACATGGTGCATACAGTGCAGAAGAGCTACTTCAGAAATGGTTTGCTAAATGTGGCAAATAAATACAAGTGCTGTACATTTTAAATGGGAATGCTCAATAGCATCTGATGACGATGGGTGTAGTGAAGGTTCGTGAAGGTGGATAACTGAATATGATACAGTCCAATGCAAAGAAGCCAAGAAACATACACTTCTATTCTCCTTCCAACCGTCACATAGTTTTTATTAAGCAGAATATTAAATTAAATCTGAACAGCATTTATCTCCTAAAATTCAATTTTTTTTTTCTGAGCACATGTCAGATAAAGTCCATTTTCTGTCTGACTTTAACTGCTTGCTAATGCAGTACCTATGGTGAACTGCATGTGGTAGGAAAAAATGACAGGATACTCGTCTGAATTCAGAGTAAGGCATCCAAAATAAATTCAAGGAAAATTACCTTAATTCAGCAAAGTGCTTTAGCTTTAAGCATGCAAATAGCCAATGAATCACATGCTTAAAGTAAGACTCACGTATGTGCTTCTTGCTAAATTAGGCATTCTACAGATCAAACGGCAGCAATAGCCCAGTAAAAAGACAAAACCCACAAAGATAACCAGGAAAGCTTTGGTTCAGAAGCAATGCTTTCTCAGATGTAATACAGTCCACATAAGGTCTGTTTGTTTTTACTCAGTCACTTTATTATTTATTGCTCAGTATCAAAAGGAATCAAACTGACATTGATTAAAGGCCATTGTGAGTTGTAGGTAATATTCATATAATTCTTTCCATAGTACAATGCACATTGTAGGGATAAACTGAAATCATAGAAGACTGAAAGAGGAGGGAATCACAGTATAATGCAATCGTGTAAACAACAGCACATATGTAGAGATTAATACGGATTTCCTCTGTCCACGTGAGAGGCCTGATCAAAAGTAGCAAATATTTTCATTCTAACAGACCTTGAGTTTTCATTTTGAACGGGTGAATATTAAAAAGTGCATCTTTTAAAGCAGAGCAGATGACTACATCTCCACTGCTTTCCCTCTTGATCTTTAAGGCTTAACAGAATCCTTTGTCCTTGCACCGAGTTTATTGTTGGTTACTTACTTAGGAAAATGAGCTGAGCAAATGTTCATGGTTTGAATTGGAGAAAAAACCCAAACCCTAACATTTATAAATTGCTGATATTGCCACAAAAGATATGAAATCAGCCAGGAGGACATCGACTGGTACAGACCAACTATAATAACTTATGAGGGACCACATTTCAGCAGTTGCCACCCCTGCAGCTTCCTCCTCTGCAATCAAGTGATATGCAAGAGCTGCAAAAGGTGTCTCTGAAAGGTTGTAGACCCATCTCCTCTGTGAACTTCTGGCCGTGTGTAGAGCTGCACCGGATTTCATAAGGCTTTGTGTAAGATCAGCTACTCAAATAGGGCAACTACTGAGACTCAAACTGCCTCAGTACACGGAGGCAGGATGGATAGCTTGGTTTTGGAAACAGTGTCATCTTTGCAAAGGGCCACACTCGCCTGGCAGCATGTGAGTTTCTACTTGTGGTATCGGGATTTAGGACATCGTTTTGGGGTTAATCTCAGTAAAGACTCAAATTCAGTCTCAATCTGGTCAAATAAGGCATGAATTCAGGAGGGAGCTTCGGGATAGGACTTAATCTCCACGTCATAATACATGCTAAGCTGTTTTAGAGGGTGTTTGGTGCAATTACATCCAATTAAATACTTGGAAAATAGGTTCCCTGTCTGGAGTCATCATAAGGCCCCTGCTCTACAACAGGATTGGCACTGGCTGACTTGTACAGTTTGGTCAAGATCCACAGGTCCCACAGGCTGCTTCCTGGGTACCAAAAGGTTCATGCGCCCAAAACGTGTTTGAAGATGGAGGTTTACATGGACAAAACAGATGGAAAAGGTTTATACCAAGGAGGAATTCATGACAGTGCATTTATTGCTGAATCTGCAAAACTTCTATTCAGCAAATGAAGAAGATGCCTTTGGCGTGTGAACACAATACTCAGACAGTGCCTTTCTATCGCGAGTTCTGGATTTCAGCAATCACAGACTTCACTTCCATGTGCAGTCTGCCCTTCCCTGGCATCTTCAGTCTTCCGGGGGCGACTTAATTGTTTTATTGTTTCTTATAAATAGGATTAATATATAAAATCTTTTAAGTGCAATAAACACAGAAAAATAGAAAACATTTCAAGCCTGTGGCTCTCTCCCAGCATTTCTGTATCACCAGATCAAGGTGCAGGAAACACAGAGGGATGCTTCTGAGCAGGTTTGTGCATCGGAGGACCAGCTATTGTGAGCTATGAGAGCAGCCATCACACCCAAACCACGCTGAGAGCTTTTGCTCGTATACAGAGAAAACAAAGGACACACGGGTTCGCTACTCCTTCATATGGGGGGATTGCACAGAAAGAGAAAGCTGCTGACTTTCAGGGCACAGTGCATTTCTCGGCCTGACACGGCTCATGTGGTGGCTCCAAACCGCGCTGCTATGGGACTAAACACCAGGGTTTAAACTGGTCGGTTGATAATGGGACAGAACCACAGCCACACTTCCTACAAGCATTGGACTGCAGTACGAGGACAGTTTGAAAGGTGTTTTTTCCCCCCTCCCCCCTAAACAC
The DNA here is from genome assembly GCF_033815535.1 of Pezoporus flaviventris. NCBI lineage: Eukaryota > Metazoa > Chordata > Aves > Psittaciformes > Psittacidae > Pezoporus > Pezoporus flaviventris. The sequence goes on from NW_026892585.1 coordinate 735,068, forward strand.
ACACTTCAAACAAGAAAGCAGCCCAACAGGTTTCTAAGACACAAGAACAGGACGTAGGTTTAGTCCTTCGGAACAAACTGTCCGTCTCCATCAGGGTGTAGCAGGCATCCTGCACCAGAAATCAGCCCAGCCTCTTCTTTTCCTTACCTTATTCTTGTTAGTGTCCAAGGACCTCTCATTTCCCTATTGATTTCTGACTGTATTTGCTGTCAAACGTTCCACTTTTCTTATTTCTCAGTGTTGCTGTGGCAGCCTAAATGTCTTTTTCTTCTCGTAGTCGCAGTTTTCTCACTATTTCCCTGAACATCTGCAAGACAGCCCCTCTGGGTTGACACAGTGTGAGATGAGGCAGACAGGCATCGCCAACAAAGGGCTCCTACTGCAGCAGGTGCGTTGTTGAAATCAGATGTTTTCTAAGACGTCTATGGGGACAAAGCCTTTCTTCTTCCCGCTGTATACTTTGATAAAGCCATCATGTTCCTTTTCAGAAGTCACACAAATCTGAAGGCAAAGAAGGTATGAAAATAAAATAATAAACTCTTTGCCACGATCAAAAGCAACAAATTATTCCAGGCTATTTATCAGGTGGGTTAGACTTCCTGCTAGTTATTTCTATAGGTAGGACAATCCCTTTTGGAGTCTGCCTGCTTTGATAAGAAACTCAAACTCACATATTCAGAGAGTCACCTCTCCGCCGCCTCCTCCAAGTGCCACGTTTGCGTAAGAAACATGAAAATCGTTAAGAAATTTGTGCTGGATCAAAGGTTTTGAAACTTGAATTGTGAAGTCTGCTGTAATGATGCAATTTAGTTCTTTGTGTACAAGAGGAATGGGGTATTCCAGATCATGAGCTATCTGGCTCCCTCAACATGTTGCTGGTGAAAATGAATTAGAATCCCAGACTGGTTTGTGTTGGAAGGGACCTTAAAGCTCCTCCAGCTCCAACCCCTGCCACGGGCAGGGACCCCTTCCACTAGAGCAGCTTGCTCCTAGCCCCTGTGTCCAACCTGCCCTTGGACACTGCCAGGGATGGGCCAGTGCCCCAGCATCCTCATCAGCATCCCCGAATTGTGACACCAAGTGGGTCACTTGCAGCAGGTGATCTGAATGCAAGCATACTCTCTTCTGCATGTTCAAGGTACTTCTCAGATGAGCAGTGGGTTATGTTATTTACTCAGCCCTTGCACCTACACGTGCCTGTTTTGGGCACCAAAGTATGTGGTCTGAATCCAGCTCTGCGCGTGTGTTTGCATCACACCTACTCCAAATGGAGGCAGTTGTTGTGAAACCATATGGTCTTTCCAATAGCACAAATATTACATCTTGGTAAAGGTTTGCATTTCCTGAAGACCTTTGTCTTCATGGTATTTTTGTATTTTTTTTCATGGTATTTCATATCTTTGAGCTGGTATTTTATATCTTTGATCTCAGGTATTGCCACCTTAGGGCCCTTTCTGAGACACTTGCGGTAACGGCCAAACCATTTGAAAGCCCAGTGGCACCGGTACTTTAGCCTGGGCACTTCATCTATGCCAAAGAGTTGCATATTTCCTACTGATCAAACAAGGCTGAAAACCAGCCAGAAAACTGATGGTCCTTTTGAGACCAGCTCACTGATTTCTCATGATGTCAGTGCCAGGTCTTCAGAGCCCTCCGTCTGGGCTAACACTCACAAAGGCTCTGTCTGTAGGTATTTACAGTGTTTAATTGCAATAATTCAGAGGGTATGAAATGAAATAAAAATGACCCTATAGTATTCCTGGCTAAATCCATTTCAGCATGACTGCTGTGGATTGCACAGTGACACCTAAACACCACATCTGAAGTCTGGGCCAGCTTGTCCTGCTGTTGTTACATACACAGCATTTACCTTCAACAGTGATGCTGGCAGAGGAAAATGAAAGGTCATAAGAAGGAGGTGAAGCTGCTTCATGTTTGCTGCCTTCAGCACTCAGAAATCCTCAGGTGCATCTTTGTACCAGCAAACAAATGTTTGGAAAGCAAATGGACTCATTAATTTCATTAAGCTACCTACTGAACACTAACTGAACTGGATCCCTGTGGCAGAATGACTGAGCACACCAACAGAGCTGACATACAGTGAAATAAGATGATGTTATCGTTGTTTGGGCTAAATCATATGGAAAGCGTGGGAGGTGTGGAATTGATGCTGTTTAGTTTAGGCTGTGTTGTAAAGCAGCCCAGCCCATTCGCGCGTGATTCCCTAGCACAGCAGCTGCCCCCTCTGCAGTCGCATCACCATTTGAAGCACATACACACAGAAAGGGGTCTCTGACCTCTGAGAGATGTTGGGCTAAGAAAGACTATGGAAACTCCAACAGTGAGAGAAAAAGCCTGCAAAGAAGCACAAGGGTAAGGGTGGCTGAGCGTGGCAGAGTATTCAACACTGGGAAAGAGCATCTTGGTTGAAGGATGCCCCTGCTCAGCTGATCCCTGCTGCTGCGTGGGGAAATGAGCCTTTGCAGCCTTTTGTTTCTGGTTCAAAGGAATGCCTGGCTCCATCACTGTGCTTTCTTCCTAACCAAAGGGGTCTGCAAGACCCCTGGTTTCTGTGTGGGCCAGAGAGTCCCCAAAATAGATCTCCAGAAGGAGATCTGCTCTGCCTGCTGCCACTGTGCATTTCTTGCTTACCCCTCTGCTGCTGTGCAGAATGTATTGTGAGATCAGAGTTTTCAACTGATGTCAGCAGAATGATCTGGGGACAAAAGGCAGATACTGAGCTTTCTGAACACTGCTTTCCTTTATCTTCGGAGTGAAAAAGGATGGCAGATTTGGTCTTTTGTTTAGAGGGGGTTCTTTGTTTCTGTTGCTGGTTTGAGTACTCCTTGATCTAGCAGTGGCTGTCCCCTGCTATAGCAATAACTTCAGATCTTCACTGGGCAGGAGGAGTACAAGGCATTCTGTAAGAACTATATATGAACGCATTGATCTGAATTCTCCCAAATTCCAGCTGAAATTCTCCCACCCTAATGCACTAAGCCTCGCATATGCCGGTGGTCAGAGGACAGAGGTTTTTCCCACTCCCTCCAGGGGAAGGGGATGTGTGGAGGGCAGAACAAGCTTGCCTACAATATGCCGCATTATCCAGGGTCTTGGAATCCACCTGATGGAGCTGTTGCCCTGGTGACAGACGCCAAACCTGATGGCAGCAGCAGTACAAGGTGCCGTAGCTTTGCTTCGGTGCCGCACATGATTTTCTGTGTCAGATTGGAAACTACCTGATAAAATGGGAACTTCTCAGGCTGGCGTGTCCTGGGGGCAAGGCTGCTGGCCTGGCCAGGTAAGGGAGCCACTGAGCAGCCACTCTCCACTAAATTTGGTAGCAACACCAATGGGGATGAACAGCTGGGTTTTTTCCCTGCATCCAGCTCAACAGGTTAGTGATGGAGTAAGCCCCAGGGTAGAGAAATTGCATCTTGGGCTGTTTCTCAGGCATCAGGACTAGCAGAAAGTGGGATCTAATGTCTTAAAGTCAATTCTCAATTCTTTCATCTCACTTAAAAAAACCCCAAACCCAAACCATTCAGACCACAACTGTTGTCTGAACTTGTCAGCATCTGCCTTGAGGATTTTGTTACCCAGCAGTCAGCCTGGAGCACATGGGGGAGATGAGCAATTAGGAAATGATCCTTCAAGCTGCAGGGTCATTAATGCTTTCCTGTTCTTCTAAGTCCCATGCTTTGAATGTGGCCTCAAGTGGCAAATTCTCTGTGTTCAGGAGTAGTCTGAACTTGCTCTAATTTTATGCTGCTATCTTTTGCTTATCCTCTCTCTCCCATATATTTAATGCGTCTGCCAGCCACAGACTGGCTCTGATCACGTAGGGATTTGGTTATAATGACAGTTGCAAGAGCTGTCCTGGAGCCTGAAGACCAGGTGAAGTGCTCTGAAAGCTCAAGTCTTCTGTTTGTAAGAATGAAAGCACAGGGTCACTGTGAGTTTCTACATCTGTGCTGAAGTTCTTGCTTCTGGGAGCTTTGTGGATGGAAAAGTAAGTAGCTCAGTTTTCATAGCCATTTGGTCATAGTGAAAACAATGGTGACAGGGTTTACATCAGTTATTTCATTAGCTTTTAGACGGAGAGCACCAGCTTGTTTTACCTACAGCACTTACTTAGGGCTTTAAATATGACCTGGGCTGAACTGGATGAATGAATGAAGTCACCCCTCCCTGTTCAGCAAGACTGACGTCAATGAAATCAGAGGCAGCAGGAAAAAGGCACTTTTCCCCTTAAGGCTCGCCATGAAGTGCAGCCAGTTATAGCTGTGGAGCACGTGAAGAACTGCAACCTCGCCTGCTGCACTGGGCTTGTGCTTTATGGCATTCAGACCAAATGCATAAGTCACCCTAATGCAACTGATTTGCAAAGGCAGCTGAGTCATGCTCCTGGGAGTTCAGCTTCTTTTGGAGTATCACAGATGAAAGATGTGGGGACATAAAGGAATTCCTGGGCAGTGAGGTGAAAAAAACAGGTAGGGACACAGCATCCAGGCTCATCAGAAGACCTGAGACAAGTAGATCTCCCAGGGCTATAGACCTGGGCTGGAACCCTGCCTTGTTAAACCCAGCCTCATGGATATGTTTAAGCCCATTCCCAGGCTCTCCTGGAGTGGTTGGATCATATCTGCACACAGCTGCTAACATACATGTGGCTCCCTGAAATCCATGTGATGGGTGTTGGGTCAGGGGGAAAGTTTGTCCCTTGGGCTGTGGTGCCAAGGGGACAGCCAGGCTGACAGCTCTGGTTCAGAGGTTGTGCCATAGACCACAGCAGTGGCCTATGGCAGAATCTGGCTGGGAGATGCTTTTCGGTAGCAGGTCTAATTTACATCAGTGATACCATCTCAAACTGGATCTGCTGCACTGGCCTTTGTGTAAACTCACAGTGCACATCTAGATGAGGCAGGGAGTTTCTGACTGAGTGCTGTTACACATGTGGTGGTTTGGGGTCATTTCTATTGCACAAGATGACTTGTGCAATTTAAAATCAATTGTGTTATTCCATCACAAAAAGCCCAGCTCTAAAGTGGTTTGTATGAGTGTGACTCTGGACGTCAGAGGCAGCTGGAGAAGGGCAGGAGTAGCTTGGTTTTAAAGAAGCTATTTCCTTTATTTAAGTAGGGTGTCATAAAAGGAATAAACCGAGACATTCAAACAATAGATTATTATGACTACTTTAAATATAAAGATGACCAGAAAGGTTAGAGGCATTTTAAGAGACACTTTTCCAAACACTGGTGATATATTAAGATGTGGTGGCTTTTTCTTTCATTAAAAGAGGTCAAATCAGAGCCTGTAGTCATGCAAGGAAGCATTTGTATAATGTGTGCTAATGAATTCGGGTAGGCTAGAGCAGAAGTTACAGGCTGGAGACAACATTATATTTCCAAGTGACGGTACAAGCAACCAGAGCTGGAAATTATGCAGCAGTGTTGTGTGTGAAACAGCCTAGAAGAGTGGAAAGCCACAGAAATAGGCTGGGTTCGGTCGCCCTGTTAATACTCTTGCTTTATTGATGTCAGGGCCTATGTGTGCCTCTCTGCCAGAGATTCCTGGTTGAGCCCTGTGGTCCCCAGTCAGCTTCTGAAATGGTTTCAGGACCCACAAATCTGTCAGTGAACCCTAAACCCCCAGAGGTTGCTGTCTGAAGCACTGCTCCCATTCCCCCCCAGGCTGGGTTTCACATTTCAGAATGAACTTCCCGAGGCATCCTTTGGGAAGACAAGATTGCTCAAGATGGGTGAGCAAATTGCGTTGTTTTTCCCTCAGCCCTGTCCTGCAGTATTGGCCTTGCCAGGAAGGTTTGCATGAAGATGGAGCTCAAAATGTTATTGCCAGGGCATGAAACTGCCCAGTGATTCCAGAGGAAGCCTCACCCACTGAGCATCAAACTTTGACAACGTCTCTGCTTGCCTGAAAAGGCTTTTCTTATGGTAGTCCTGTGGCTTTGTTGATGTGAGTGCCTTTTGCCTTAGAAGAACAGACTCCACCTGGCAACATTCATCTAAAGCACAAAAGGGAGAGAGACCTGCAGGGTAAACCATGGAGGGCATCAAGCAGTATAATCCATCATGGAATCCCAGACTGGTTTGGGTTGGAAGGGACCTTAAAGCTCATCCAGCTCCAACCCCTGCCATGGGCAGGGACCCCTTCCACTGGAGCAGCTTGCTCCAAGCCCCTGTGTCCAACCTGCCCTTGAACACTGCCAGGGATGGGGCAGCCACAGCTTCTCTGGGCTTCTGCCTGAGAGCTCATCCCAATCTCCCATCTTTTGGCATGTCATCCTTGCCTCTGTTGTCACAATAGCTCTGGGCTCTTGTTAGACCTTGCAGAATCTGACTCCCTGAATTAACAGTATAAAATCAAGACAATTTGCCATCCCACTGTAACAAGAACTTATTAGCTCAGTTAATGAGGTTTTCTAGCTAAAGTGAGACTTGACATCAATTGGTAGCAATAAATAACCTCCCCTTCTTGCTAACCTGGAATAAGCCAGCACTATGCACATAGTACTTACACTGCATTCACAGCGCTTTGGACACTGTGCCCAGAGACAGCTAAAACGGGTGGTTATATCCCACAGACATCCCCAGATAGAACAAAACAAACAAACAAGCAAACTTCTGCCAAGCTTTTCCCAGAAACCCCATTCAGATGACTTTTCTTCCCCATTCCATCCCTCTGTCTGCTTCACAAGCAAAACAACGGGGAAATAAAGGATTTAAAAAAGAAGAGAAACGGCTGAAGAAAGAAAATTTCACTTTGGAAACATAAATTAATTTTTGGAATTAAAAACAAACCTTCTCGATATCAGACTGGTTTTTGCAATCAGAGATTTTCCACAGTGAAGACAAAGTTGTTCTGTTAAAAACAGAGACAAAAGAGTTGTGCCATTCAGACCGCGATCTCCACGGCAGGCACACGTCCCACACGTTAGGGTCAGGAGACCTTGTGCTCCTGTCCTTGTCCCACTGCTACCTGCTGGTCCTGTGCATGCTGCCAGCTATCAAGGGATGCTCAAAACCAGCAACTTGGATGCCTCCTTTTGGATGATTTGTGCAAGGGTGGAGTGGGATCTATTGGTCCCCCTCCTTTCCCTCTGATGTCTCTGCATTTGTCTGCCTGCCCTATTGTTTAACACCAAATATCTCTTTATCCCTCTGAAGCCTCTCTCACTGGGAGCATTCACATTCAACCTCAGCATTTGCAGGGCTTTGAGACAGAGCTAAGTTCACTAAACAGGAGGAAGCAGAAGACAGGCAGGATGCGTTCATCCCTTTCTTTTCCTCCTGCCCTACCACAGACAATGCTGCGTCCCTGACTACAAGCTCTCTTGTGAGCCTGTTATGAAATAGGGACAATAGGAAGACCTTGTGTTGAGATGAAGCTGCCAGATCTGCCCACTTGGAAACTGTGAGTTTGAGAAATGAGGCAAGAAGCTGGGTTCTTACTGTCTGCAGCAGCAGCTATGCTAACAAAGAGGGTCTGGTACGTCCACTGATGTGAAGGGACTCAGACCCTGAGCGTTCCCTCATGCTGGCATGCCATATTCCCACACTACTGTTCCCCCAAGCTTTACTCTCATATATTGCTTATTCTAGAGCACAAAGGGTGCAAGATCTCTCATTCTGCTTTGGTAACATTTCTTTTCCTCTGTGTGCACATATATAAACCATCAAAAGAGGTGCTGGGTTAGAAAAAGGAAATATAATCAAGCACTGTTCTCTCTTTCTAGCAGCTTCAGGGCTGCCCCATGTACTATGTGCACAGGGGCAGTTAAAATGTATTCTGGTCACTGTATTGCTGTGCCTTCCTCAAGAAAGCTATGTAAAGCCAAGGGTTGTTGGCACTTGTATGGCACAGCAGCAGCAAAGGTATAAATTAACCTTCTCCACAAAAGAAGTGTTACAGAAGTCCTGTGTGGAAAAAATTGATATGACATCAATTGCCAAAGGAAAAGAAATACGTAGTAAAGTGGAAGAACATGAGCCTTCACAAGATGCAGTGAGAACAATCCACCTATTTCATCCAGGTGTCAGAGTACTCAAGCTGTGCTTCACGCTTACTCAGCCATCCTGAGCTTACACCAGAAACCTGACTGTCCCTTAATGCAGGTTTTGAGCAACCTTCTTTTCTCACTTTACCCCAGCAAGTATTCATAGCTGCATTACAAGTCTTCACACTTGGGTGTTTTAATGTTGAACATCACGTTTAAAATCAGATCGAAGGCAAAGCTAACAGTGGTGGCAGTGGCTTTCGCCTAGTGAGCCCAACCAAGGAGCTGCTGAGAGCATGCCAGGGTGGACCCAGCGAGTCCTCACTGTACACGATGTACTTTAACTCACAGTAGCACTTCTAGTTCAGGACAAATTACAGCCCTGTAGAGAAGGTGTACAAGTGGTGACACAAGCAATCAATGATTAAAGATACTTTGCAACTGGTGAATGAGAGTGAAATTAGAGATTTACAGGTTGGTTTGGTGCTGTCTAAACTCAGTTCCTCTTGAAGCCAGACCAATGAGCTGTGTTTGCATCTTCAGGTAAGTTAAGATCTGAGGAGGGAGCCACTATCTTTTAGGTTAGCTCTAATAGTGAGTAGAAACCCAAATCATTTATCAAGCCCACATGCTCTATCTCTAGAAGACTGCGTGTTCTTCAAGCTGTCCCTCTGAAGTCAATAGCAAAGTGCATAAAATGCAAAGTACCTTTATGAATGTCTGGAGTCTGAAAATCTTGGCTATATTAGGCAAGGTGCATACATTTGCACAAGGCCAACACTGCTCTTAACTGGCTATTAGATGCTATTACTGTACAAATAATGCTGTAGTAAAACTGGAGTGAACAGCATCTGCCTGTGCTCATCTTGCACAACAGTCCCTCCAGTCATCGATCAGACTGGTGGATGCTCAAGTCCAGTGGGGATCTGGCACAAGGGAACTTACCTGGTTCTCTTTCAGAGTTATCTGTCCCTGTTCCTTGCAGCCAATGAATGTCCTGATACACCTGTAAATCTTCTCATTGTGTTGCACTCTTTGAACAAAGTTAGCAGGAAAAAATCCAGTTCTGTCATCAATTTTCCCCTGTGGAGAAAACATATAGGCAGAAGAAGGTTGTTAACATAAGTAGCCTGCATACAAGTTCAGTATTGGAAAGAAAACAGGTAAAGGAAACAGGTAAAAACTAATATGCACATACCTTCCACCAGTCTTCATTGGAGTCTTCCAGAAGAGTGATCATATCCCCTGGCCTGTAATTAGAAAAGGAATAGTGGTTAAGATGAGTCTTAATTGTGATGTTACATCAGCTTCCACAATTGCCTTCTAACAGGAAGGAGGTCTTGGTCAATGTACGTGAGCATTCGCTGCAGGTACACTCAATGTAAGCAAGGCTTACTTCAATCATGCAGAAAGAGAGCCTCTGTGTGTTTGGGTTGGATCTTTATTTTGAGACAACATCTGTGAACTGGAATTTTTGCTTCCTGTTTAGTAAGAAACTGTTTAAAATACAGCCCCTATTTGTTACAGGCATTATCTTATTACTTCAAGACATTTCACATTGTTGGGACACACCACTTCATCATCTGTGTTTTCAAGCTGTGATTGCAGAAGGAAGGCAGCAGGAAAATAGTTCTATTTAACTGACAAAGGCAATTAGTCAGCAGGGATATAATTCTGCCCAAGAAAGTCTTTTTGATTTCAATGGGACATATTTACCTTTATAATGTGTGGTGCAGGGTGGTAATTGCTAAGTATCAGCATCCAGCTGACTAGTTCAACAGCAGAGCTAGGAGAATAATTTGGCTGGAAATGCTAATAGCAAAATGTGCTGAGCTGATTGTGTGCAGGTAGTCGAACAGTTACTTGACCTCCTTCCCCCACTGGAAGCACTTCATCAACATTAGCATGTTATTATAATAGCGCTGCATTGTAGAATGTAAGTGGCAGCCCATTTCCAAACAGATTAATGGCAGAAAGCTCTGTCTGCTTGATAACAGGGATTTCTTTGATCTTAATAACGGCTGACCCCTAATTATTCAGCTTTCCCCCCATTCCTTGTTAGGCTCACTGTAGTGTTGAGGTATCAGCCCAAGAGCTTACAAATACACCTGGATGGATACGGGTCCAATTCCATGGGCTCTTGCAGAGCACACGTAGAAGATGTGGCCCTGTCGGGATGTAGCTGGATGTGGGTGCAGTAGCGGGCCTCTTTGGTTTACTTTCCAAGTGGAGAAACAGGCATTCGGTCTTCTACCACTGCACCACCTAAACCAGTGTTTTCCAGCTTTCCCAGAGAGGTGCTGTCACCAGGACAACAGGGTTGCTATTTTTTCTCAAGCCCTTCTTGGGAAGCTGTTCCAATGTGTTTGGAATAATTAAACTCTGCTGAGGGGAGAAAGGAAGCTGCTGAAATCAGCACGAGAGCTGGTGAGGGATTCCTAGTGAAAAATCCTGGTGGACAAACCAAAGCAGCTGAGGACTGACTATTTCCTAGCTGAAAGCCATCTTGCTCCTGAAGTGATGTAAGTGGCTTTGAAACTTTTCCTCTATTGTGTTACCAGCTTTTCACCCATGAGAATGCCTTTGTAGCTACAAATGGATATGTCTATAAGAAGTGTTTAGTACAAATATCAGAATGAAACCTTCCCCATCCAAAGTCACACAGGCCAAAACAACTAACGAATGTTTTGTTACCTCATCTCCAAGTCTTCATTTTCTTGTGGTACAAATTTGTACAAGGCAACATAGGTGTTCATTTGTAACGTGCTTTTATAAAATGGTCCCTTTAAGAAAGAAGAGAAAGACAGATTTCAGTATCTGTCCTGTCCACACGGCTCACTTTGTTAGAGACTGTGAAACCAGGGCCTGTTCTTCCAAGAAATGAGCCAGAATCATCTTATTCCTTTCACACCTCAGAGGACTATGGTCCAGATACACTGTGAACCACTAAGGCAGCAACTATCTTCCCTTAGAAATAAGACTCTTTGAACCCCAAGACTCCAGGCTTCCAAAGAACACAAGCAGAAACCTGCACAAGTAGGTCTTTTGGGTGAGATCTTAAAAATGAGTCTGTCTTTTGCTCTCTGTTGATGCATGACTCTTATGAGCCCAGTAGTGTATCACTCCCATTATATGTTTATTATGCAGGCCTTGTTATGGATGATGGAGGTAGAGCTATACGTACACAGGTCCAAAAGCTAGGGTGGGAAAACCACTGAAACAGAAAGCTGCTTGGGCTGGGCTTCCCCCTGGCTCCACTCTCTCCTCACTTTCTCCACTGGAGGGGGAAAAAAAGGCACCTAAACCAAACCCCAAATGATTTTCCACACCATATCTATGATCTGTTCCTAACGACATGGCCTCCACACTGGATCCTTTATGTTCACAATATCAATTTGTCACAACCAGAACATAAAGGAGTCCCTAACAGGTAAACCAAAGAGCCATCCAGTCCTGTAGATTGCTTCCAACTGTGGCCAGTGGCCCAGAAATGGTGTAGGAACGTGACAGTCAGATACCAGTGCTTCTCCAGAATAGACCCCCAGCAAACCTACTCAAGGGCCTCAGCTATCTATAAAACCAAGACTTTTATTTATATATATGTACATGTATATAAATATATATATACTTTTTATATATATTTTTTTATATATACACATATATATATATTTCCCGTTCCCATTCCCATTGCGTTCCCACAACACGTATGCCCATACCAGGGAATGTATACTTTTTGGTTCTTCTCCAAAGTGTTCTGTGCCGTTTTCAGAGTATGTAAACACTGCAATAAAGAAAAGACACGACACGTTAGGGGTAGTGTAAGACTCTTCACCTCAGCAGCATCACTTTCATTGTGTTAATCTGTTTCCTTTCCCCCTTAATTTCTCTGATCCCTTGTGCTCTCCTCTGAACCCTTCTACACCCCCCCCCCCCAAAACCACATACACTGGCATACGGCACAAAATAACCTGTCCTGAAGAATTTCCAATCCTAACAAATAAACCATTTTCATCAAGTGAATATACACAAGTGCAGCTCTGGGAGCAGAACCTAGGTCCCCTAACTGCATTACTAGTTGAAGTCCATCAGCCTCATCCTCCCACTGAATGCTGGATTTCCATGTTTAGGATGAGCAGTGTTTCAGTTCAAAAGCACCTGCAAATGCATCACTATAAATGACAACTCTGAAGTTCTATGAGTGAAATGGTGAGGTTTCTTGAGAATAGGGAGTTGTGTTTAGACACTGAAACAGCAGTGTTCTTGTAACAAAGACAGCCAAAACAGCAGTGACAGCATGCACAAGACTTGTGCAAACTAGCATGTATCCATGAGCACACACAAGCACATATTCTCTGATAAAATGCAATAATATTGCAGTCATAAAGCTCAATGTGAAGACAGCATGTGAGCTGGTACCTGCAGCGATTAACCTGAGAATGCCCCACGCTGGGTCCATCCACGTGGTCTGACCGCACTGACCTGGGGGCCTCAATCTGTATCTACCAAGTCCTTCTATAGAGAGACCTGACCCTGCAAACTGTCAATCTGCCACCAGTACCAGAGGGAAAACCAACACAAAATGAATGTCCTTTTATCTTCTAGTATAGGGGTGCATGAGTATATCTGACATCTGTAGAAAGGGGTGTAAAATGCTGCTGTGACAAGCTGGCAGTGTTTAAGTCCTACTCAAGTGACTGTTCTTTGTTTTTTTTTGTCCAGAGGAAGAGAAGTTGAGGAGACAAATAGAAAAAGTCCCAGTTAATCATGAATTTGGGTAGCCAGAACATTTTGGACTTGCAGAAAGCCATTCGCCAGACAAAGTAGAAGCACTTTGGCATCATGTTTGGAGTGATATCTGCTTGGTGACAGGATATAAAGCTGAAAGCTAATGCATTATGTACATTATGAGGCTAATGTACAGCCTCATAAGCTGTGGAGCTGACCCAGAAGGCAGAGAGGGAGCTGAAATATATCCTGGGTTTGTAGGGAAGACATCCCTTAGTTCACTTGAGGGGAAAGTGCTCAAATCCCTGTTGATAACAGATTCATACGTGTCACTTGAATCACATTTTGGCTTGCGGGACTTCTGTTACAGATGGCAATTCACAGCAGGGAGGGAGCATAACTGGCTTAGAGGAGGCTGAAGGGCTGGAAATCAGGTATGCCACCTTAGAGCTGTACACTAGGAAGCCTTGCTTCGTTTCTGACTGAAAAAGCCTTCCTTTGAAGTTGTTGTCCGAGCAGTCTGTAGGAGTGATTCCACGGCTACACGTGCTGGGCTCTTTCACCCTTCTGCAGGCTGTGTCTTTTCCATTCTTCCCCTTTCAGGAAAGAGTCCCCAAAGTACCTTTGCCTAAAAATCTTATTTGCAGAAGGCCCTGTTTTAATTAAAAGGGAAAGAAGCGGAATAGAGCTGGTTCACCAAAGCACTGCAGTGGCACTGCCTGCTGAAGGAGCAGGGGACAGCCGAGGAGAACGGAGTGGTGAATCACCCTGCAATAATATATTCAATGCACTTCCTTAAGCGTTTCATCTCTGTTTAGCTCATGGTCCCTGGCTCTTCCCAAATGCCATATGGGTGTGTAGACCACTTCCCCGCACAATAAAACCCCATTTAGTTGCACGTTTGCTTGCCCTAGCAGCAGCCAGCAAAAAAAAAGGCAAAGAAAAAGGAGGGATTTTTTCCAGTGGGAGAAGGCTTTTGCCATCCCACCGCTTGGGCAAACAGTGCAGGCACTCCATGAAAAACCTACCGAGGGGAAACTTTTGGAGCGGCTGATGCATAATTTATACCCTGAGCCTCTGAAGGATGGATTGTGGAAAAGGCAGCGCTGATCAAAGGAATCGCTAATGTGCCGCGGAAGTTGTGTGGAGGTTTGACACATGCTGAGTTTTTAAACTGATCTCTATGAGTAAGTTCCTTAAAGGCCTCTCGGTGCATTCGGTGAATACAGAGCTCAGAGAAGAAAGTTTCTTTGGGTGTCAGAAATGGAGCTCCCGATTGACAGGGAAATGAAAAGTTATCTGGAAATGCAGGATCAAATTAATCTCGGGTGGGCAGGATTAAACAATGAATTCTTTAACCAGGTCAGGTCAGCTCGCACTTGCAAAACAGAGAACCTACATGTATTGCTGAGACAAAGCAGGTAACGTAGATGGTGTGTGCACAAAGTGAGGGGGAGGAAATGACTGAACACAGTGAGCAGTGACAGGACCAGGAGGGGAGAAAAGGAATAAGGAGACAGCATAAAATGGGAATGGACAAGTTGGAGCTGTCATTTTACCTACATGTATTGCTAGCAGCACGTAAAGGGCACTGGGGGTGCTATGAAGAAGAAAAGGATGCTCAAAGTGATTTATTTTGGTAGCGTATGAGATACATGCTAAACCATCAGATCAACTTCTTTAGCAGCACCTGAGATTTAGCAAAGCAGCCTCCAGGTGCTGCCAGAGAAGTTGCTCTGATGGTCTGGACCTGAAGCTTTGCTTAGTGTCCCAAACCCTTCTGCACTTATTTCTTCCCTCACTGAATTCAAGAACAGTGCCACAAACACCAATTTCATTGACTAAGTTTTCATTACTAAGCTCTCTATGGGTATGATGGTCTTGAAACCCCATCACATCAATGCTGTAAAAACATTACTCTGGTACTGCATAGCAGGCAAGGAAATTAGGCTATTAATATTACTGAGCACATACTGTACTTGTACTGAGCTGCAATTATGATCAGGATTCACTGTGTTCGATATTTCACAGACATATGTATATTATATGATTCATCTCCTGTCCCAAAGAGGTTATGGTATACAAAGCCACGTACACAAGTCCAACATATGGAAAAGATTTGGTTTTGTTCCACTTAGCCAATGCTGAACTGCAGCATGTTAAGTGATTAGTCTACAGCCATGTTCCTGAAGTATGGGAGATAGGGAATGGACCTGAACCTTGGCCAGTATCAGGTCTGGACACAGAAACTAAAGAAAATGGTGGCTTGGATTTCATCTGAATGGCAAAAAGCATTCCCCAAACTCTTGCACCAACTTCACCCCCCACTCAACTCCCTGTCTGAAAGCCAGAACGCTGCTAAAATATGGACATGCCATAAAACCCCCATCTGAAATAGGTTGTACACAGGCCTGTACATCTGAAGATGCTCTCCTGGCCTGGCAGCACTCACCGCTGTTGCTGCGCTTCCTGCTTATGTCAAGGGTGCCTGCAGAGCTACCGCCTTCCTCAGGAACTTCTGCCAGGTCAGCTGTCTGCAGGGACAGGAAGAGCAAGATGGGGTGAGCCAAGACCACAGAAGAGCCTTTGGGGAAGGCAGCAGTTGGGTGTTATCAGAGCAGAGCAAGTCAGCCTGATGGGATTACAGAAAACATTGTACCTGGTGATGCACAACAAATACCTACTTCCCAGGGAGCCCAGAAAGAACTCCAGACCAAATTGGCAGCCTGGAGCACAAAAGATTTCTGCAGTATAAAGTGAAATGAAAATCAGGGAACAAAGGATTATGTTAAATTATGTGGTTCTCTGTATAAAACAGAAGGAGCTTGGGGGGATTTGTAGATCCTGCAGGTATACTAAATAGCTATCTACCATCAGACTGGATGTTAATTGAAATCAGTGACTATTAATTTACGAACCCTGAATCCATTATTCAGTAAAATAACTGTAATGTATTGATTTTAGTTCTGTTAACATGCTGTGAAAGAAGGAGCTGGAGTGTGATGGAGTTGGTGAAGTCAGTCTTTAAATATCTGCCCTCACGGGCTTTTTAAAGTCATCTGGTTGGTATGGTTAGGGAAAAATGAAACCCAAGTGGTGGTGTTAGACTTACTATGATTTCTTATTTGTACCACATTAATGTCAATCATGGTTAGGGACCCATTGTTCTAGAGTGTAGGAAAACATGGGTGATATAATCTCAAGCCTCAGAAGTATACTCTGCATAAGGCACTGGATTCCTCAGTTGAGTAGTCAGCTTCTCCATCTATAGCCTGACAGGAACCAGGAGCTGCTCCAAACAGCTGTCTGAATCCGACCTTATGGAACTGCAGTTTCTGTGACATCTTTTGGGTAGAACACCTTTGCTAAAAGTAAAAAACCCAAATGCTGAACTTGAGTCAGGTGCTCTCTCCAATCTGAAAAACTGAACCCTGATGTGCTCCTGAGCTTTGCTTGTTTCTTGTTAACAGGACTGCAAGACACATGCAAGGATGTAACTTCAGTTTTCCATGACACTTTGCAATCGTACTGTACACAAAGGCTCTGTCCATTGCTTTACAGACTTTTGCCTTCTTATAGGAAGAGAAGCCAGGTGAGGAACACCCACTGCTTTTGTTCAAGATCTGAGTTCCTTTAGAGATTTTGATGGGGTTTTGGGGTTTGTTTTAGCAGTGTTGACACTAAGTAAAACCAGGCTGGTTTGGAAAGTACTGCGACAATTTTATTTTCCATATCTAGTACATTCCCAGCTACTTCTCCACCCAAGGATACCAATGAACAAAGAGGTTAAAAGTAGGTTTATGCCTTAGGTATCCTGTGGTTATGTTGCTTCCCCTGCTATTTTAAGAGACTTCCACTTTACTGCTCTGTTCTGCATTGCTTTTAGACACAGCCTTTTGGAGCAGGTCATGTTTCTCTTGCATCTTGCACAAATGGGTCACCCCAGATGAGAAGGCACTGCAGTAGCAATGGGTGCAATATGCAATAGCATGGAGACAGTGCAGAGCTTACCTAGGGAATTCTAGTTGCTGTGTGGAGAAGGGAAACTGGCTTAGATGAAACAGCAAGTGCCAGCCATTTTCCAGCTCATTGCTATGGCATGTTCCTCATTCTTCATAGACTATCTTCATAATTACATGATTGCTGATAATTAGCTTCATATTTTATTGGGTACTACTGCATATGGGATGCTCAGTGGCTGTCTCTTCAGTGCACACCTCATTCAAAACCTCCTGAAGTAACCTCAGTTAACGATTTTACACTCAAGAGCTCTAACAGAAATGACAGCGGGACAAAACTGCTTTTGAGAGGAGCTGAGCTACGAAAAGCTAACGAGAACTGGAATCACGTTTACATCACCTCGAGTGACTTTCTGTATAAATGTGGGTTGCAGCAGCACAGTTTTAAGGAAGCAGTAGGTAGTAAATCTGGAGCATATGGCCCCTTTCCTTTATGGGAAATGCAGAATCCGGGCTGAAAAACCACAGTGGGTGCATCCACACTGCTCACTCATATTCAAAATACCATGGCTAGTTCTCTGCTCTGCCTAGTCATGAACTGCAGTCCTGGAAGCTTTATGGCTGTAGAGACAAGGCATGCTGCAAAGCCTCTGTACCGCTGTGAGCCTCACACAGCTGCTTCTGCTTGGAGAGGAGTGAAGCAACACAGAAGTGAGGACCACTGGGGAAAGAACTTAGTACCTATGTGTTATTAGGTACTGCACATGTGCTGCTCGCTCACATGCTCTGGTGCATTTTTACCTCTGCTCTAAGGGCTCTGTGTCATGTCCCTGCTGTGGTCGCCGCTCAGTGCCTGCTCCTGGGTCACACATCACAGTTATAAAGATCCATCACTTGGATCAGGCTTGTGTCTGCCCCGGTTGTCTCAATCCACAAGCTTGCACTGGCACAAGCTATGGTTTAACATATCTGTTTATTCAGTTCTCTAATGTTCCCTGTTTTCTGTATGCTGACACATGTTATATTCTCTCTCAGCCTCAATACCCTGGAGAAATCCCCATAATGAACTTGCATTCCTCATCCTCCACCCACACCCCACCTAGACGTGATCAGCTCCCTAGGGCAAGCTGATGCAGCAGTCGTGACTTCTACGCTTGAGTTGCCATTCATAATTTAACAGAACACTTTGTGGATTTAGGAAGCAATAATTACATTTGTAGAACTCCTTTCTTCAAAGCAAATTAAATAACTGAAAGAAACGCAACCACAAGGCGAGAGGTGGTGGTGTTACTTCGGGCTTTAAAGAAGAATGGGAATTACAAAACCTCTGTTAAGGCACAAACAAGGGGTGATAGAGGACATGTTGTTTAATAACTTCCTTGCAGATTTCACTTAGTTCTTGTTTAAATTTGCCTGGTTTCTTTCCCATCTGACACAAATGGATGTCTGTTTAGTGGCCACCTATACCACCTAACGTTACAATTCAGTGGGTATACGTTGAAGCGCCAGGGAGATGCTGTACCAAACATGAACAGATAATAGTACAGCTTCAAATCAAACATATAAGTGTTTGCTCTGAGGCCTGGAGACCAAGTGTCATTATGTCTCTGTGCCTGGGGTTTTTATCCTGAGGTGAGAGTGGGACAGATTGTCAGATAATGTGGGTCTGAGTTTTAGATATGACAACCAGTGTTAGCCTCCAGTGTATTCAGGGGTGATTTTGTTGTGCCTTCTTTTTGGTGGGGGGACCAGTGGGAAGGATGTCGATGCAAAAACAAAAGAGCCTCAAGCATATATAGGCTGAAGTCCCTGTTTATGAGAGATGAAAGGGTAGCAAACAGTCTTTCAACACCATGAATGAGCTCCTGGTCTCATGGATTCCAACACTGCTGAAATAACCATTCCTGTAAGGCAGAAATTGGTTATTGTTACTGTTGAGCTAAGTAGGGATTTAGCAAAAGCAGGGCTAAGGGAACTATTGTTTCCCTTGTTCTCTTTCTCCAGTTTTCTGCCTGGCCTTTTATGATAGGAGAAAGTGAATGACAAAGATTAGCACAAAGGCGAAAATCTCCCTGTCTGGACAGAACAAGCTGTGTACACCTGCCTGGAGTTTGGGTTTTGGAAAGGAATCCAGGTCTCTGAGGCTGAGCCTATACTGAGGAGTGGAAGTGTCAGTCTGCTACCTTGTCACAGTGGCTTAGTTTTGTCTGGGTTTGTATTGTGGAGCTTTGGCCTTTTAAATTTAGGCTCTGAGGACTCCAGCCCATTGCCATCATTTGTATGAAGGGTAAATGTATGAATGCCATCACTTGTATGAAGGGTAAATGCCCACCATCAACCACAGGCAGTGTGCATGTACTCCAGCATGACGGTTAAATATCTCTGTTCCACTTTCACACAATCAAAATCAAAAGAACACAATTCCCTTTTCCAATCTGACAAAATAAGATTATTCATTTAATTTGTATTTTCTTTTTTTTTTCCATTTAATTTGTATTTTAATCTTTTTCATTTAATTTGCATTTCCCCCTTTTTCTCAGGAGTCATCTCAATGACATTTCAAACCTCAGTTTGCAATAGCAACGTGTTTCCTGGTCTTACTTTGGAAGCACAGCACGAGATTAGTGTTTTACAGTTTGAAATACAAGTTTTGTGAGCTCTGATATGAACTCCTGTGGGTGAATATCTGCTGCTCCTCCAGAAAGAAAATGGAACAAAGACGTGGGATACTCACAGAATTTCTGTTTGGAGAATCAGACCCACTTCCAGAGCTGCCCTTTTTGGTTTTCTGGGCTAAGGAGGTCCCAAAGCGGAGAGTTTCATACACAGGATCAACCTTGTTTCCGCAGGCTGCAACAGAAGGAGCAAAATGTGCATCAACCCCTTGGAGATACTTCTGATCATGTTCCTGCACCACCTGGAGAAATACCTGCCTCTACCAGCATGCTGGGGTGTATGCTTAGACACGAGCTGACAGATTATCCTGATACAAAGTGTTAGATAACTTGGTGGAATTGGCTTTTGCTAGCGATTTCCTGCTTCTCCCATCAAAATCATCCTCCCCTCATACAGGTTCTTAGGGTCCTGGCCATTGCCTTGTTTCTCTTCACCTGCCATCCCTCTTCTCTAATCACCGCTGATGCTGCCTACACTGAGGTAAGGAAGACAAAGTGCCAGTGACTCCAATCCATGTTTGCTGCCTGTTCCCACCTACCACTGACCTCTTGGATCGCTCTCAACAGCATGCTTAAAGGGAAAAGCCCTGCGTGGTGCCTGAGCATCCTTGTGGTATGGGTGGGCCAACTCCTTTATCCATCTGCATTCAGCACTCCTACTTGGCTAACGTGGATAAACACGATGGCCTGGATCTTCCTTGAAAGACGCTGACATCCCCACTGTGGGGCCATATGAGGTCTGGAGGCAGGCATGAGTAGGTACCTGCTGTTGGGAATGTGCTCCAAGTTGCTCAGCTCAGCCTAGGAGTGACTAGAAAGGAGACCACTCACTCCCACTGGTATATGTCTGTTCAGTTCTCATTGCCACTGTCCCTCATAGCTGCCTCTAAAAGTCGTTTGCCACAGTAGAGAAATGGACATCTTCAGCTAGCACAAGCAAATTCCCTTCACATCCTTTTCCTTATACTTAACACTCCTCAGCCTGCTTTGTGGTACAAGGCAGCAGACATGTACAATACATTATATATGTAGTACTGTGTAGAAGGAGGTAAGTTTTGGCCAGTATACTGAGAAAACACGTGGGATTTGGAACTTTGATGAGAGCAAAGCACACTTCACTTTTAGCCAGAGTTTGCTCAAAACGTTTCTATTGTTTCTGACAAGAATTACATATTTTTTTTAGAAAAAAACTGAGATGAAATCCATTTAATTCTTTAATTTAACCCCCCCTGTTTTCAAACTGCTGAAAACAACACAGCAAATGTCCTCAGAGACCTAACTGTAAGCTGGCCGCCTAGTTTTGGCTTTCATGGTTTGTACTGCCTGGCCAGGGAATTGGGGGGAGAAATTATTTCCTCGAATTGACCCAACTTCTCCATTTCAGAAGGTTTCTTTCCAGGAGTTTGGTATCAGAGCGAGTGAAATCTGGTCTCTGCAATGCTCAGGCAGTGTGCAGACATGGTTAATAAGGGAAAAGCATGAGGAAAGTAAGGAGTGTGGAGGGAATCAAGCAGGACCTGAGCAATGTCCCTCCAAAGCCAGACCAGTGATTTGAATGCCTTCTGCTGTTCTGATCCGTCTTTTATCTGGTTCTTCCCAGCCCAGGCCTTCACCAGTGCTTCCTCCCTTTTAAGTTCCAACCTTGGTCTCAGCTGGTGATCATTCTAAGCAGGGTGATTGCTAAAAGGTTGCATGTATGGGGGGGGTGAGTGAAGCGCACAATAAACACACCCTCTCCTCTTCCAGCTATCTTTGAAGTGGTCCTTTCCTGAGATGGCAGAAGGACATCCAGCCACCGAAAGGAGCTGGAAGGCTGCTGAGGGTAAATAACCTGCTGCTGCTGCTGCAGAGCACTGCCCAAGGGAGACTGAACAGAAAAGCAATTGAAACCTACCAATAGGCATCACTTCTTTGATGCAGCCAAACTGTTCATGAATGAGTAGGGGTGAGCTGTAGTACCGTCGAAATCCCTTTGGCTGGAGGGAGAGAAAGCAAAGACAAGTGAAGTGCACTGCTCCCATGATACAGGCAGTAGAAATAACCTCAGCTCCTGTGTTAACGGCTGGAAATGTGCCTCCTGTTGTTGTCTCACCACGGGGTTTAGAGATCAGGGATTAATTAGATTCATCCCCAGTTTCCCTTCCTTATGTGGAAGGAGGGGCTCATTTTCAGCTCCCCTTTTTCTTTCATCTCACACAAAAGCAGCACTGATCAGCTGCAGCAGAGGTGCTGAATCATTACAGGTTCTGGGAAGGTTCCCCTCTCCCTTTCTCTTTATGCAGTGTGAATCTGCATTGTTTTGCATTTGCTAAACACAGGACTACCCTTCCCCGCCCTAACGCCAAATCCTCGTGTGCCCACCTGTGAAACCCAAGGAATTTAGAGCCTTTCTATGGATTTTTCTGAGGTTTGCTGCCCACTGACTGCAGCTCCCACTGCCTTTTTGTCTTGTAAGGACACAAAGCTTCCCAAGTTGTCACCAGATATCCCCTCAGTGCCCTTTTGTAGAGAAATGCACTGTAACAACTCAAGCTGTACCATTAAAGGCCACAATATGGCAAATAACTGTGCCCTATACCACTCATAAAACACTTCTTAGAAGGCTGACCATTTCCTGTTACCTCTCTATTTACTATCTCAGCTAGCAAATACCTCAGGCAAAGGCCGAGGACCCCAAATGAAGGTGCTAACATCTAAGGCATTGGAAAGACCCTTCCAGGTAATAGGGACTCACAAATGGTCTCTCAGATTTGTAATCTTCACAGGCTCGAGAGCTTCCAGCCACAGTAAGACGTGGAAAAGCCTCATTGAGATGTGCACATCTACTGTATCCTATGCTCAGTATACATCAAAAATGATAGGCAACTAATTCTTTTGCTAATGAGCCACAGTACAGATTAAGAAGGAATGAGGAGGCTGATAAATTTGGTCTCTTAGAGTAATAAATTCCAGATCCATGGTTTGCCCCCAAAATAGATTCAGACATAACGTGAGCTCAGAAAAACCCAGGAGCTTTGCTGGACAGCTTCCTGATGTAAATTTGCCCTCTACTTTTCTGCTGCTGAAAACTAATGACCACAAATAAGTAATGTGATTTTATATTTGACTTGTCCAGGACTTGCAGTGGCACCAGCTCTTCACAGACTGACTTCCTATATCAGAATGCTTCACACTAGGGCTATGGTTATGGTTTAAATGCATAAAGATTTGCCTCATGTGTATGAACAACAATAGCTTTTACTGAATACTCTTTTTCCTGCCTTCTGAAGCCTATTTTTTCATCATTTAACACAGTGAAACTGCTCGGGTTTAGCTCATATTTGTCTCGGGTACCTTCAGGTTGCAGCAAATAAGAACATGCGAAACATGAATATGTCTATTCAGTTTTGATATTCTAAATGGCCATTTTTCCAAGTCCTTTTGTCAAAAGAACTGCATTCCCATAAGAGTCATCAAGTTGGGTTAGAACTGTCTCACACACAATGTCCTGCCTATGCCAATAATGAGAATTTGCTGCTCAGAAGGTGAGCCAGGCAGGGCTCCATACGGGAGGAAATCTCCTCCCAGCCTCTCCTAACGAGAGATTGATTCAAACTCTGCAATGTCCCACAGTGAAATAGCCTTTGGTTTTCTTTTTAAGATGAATTTGGGGTTTTCTTCAAGCCCTAACAGTGGAAAAAACAATAAAACATAATTTGAAGGATTTTTCATGAAACTCTGTTGGAGTATTTTCACTGATTTCTAGCATTCCTTGTGAGATTTACACTACACACAGCACAGTTTAAACCAAGGGAATTAATTCTGTTATTTAGCTGAATCTGGATTATGGAACTGCATTTTCACATCCACAAACAGACCAGATTTGCGCTTCATTATGGTTCAGGTCTATGAGTAACAGCAATTGCCCAAATGGATTCTAAGGTGACCAACCTGCCTTTCCTTCTCTGTCTTCAGTGAAGTGACCTGGTGTCAGTTCTGTTCACACACCAGCTAACACCAGCCAGGTCAGGCACACAGGGTCAGCAGTGCTTCCCATTGCACTTACCAGCTTGCCCATGCAGCGCTGCTGTCCAATGCTGTCCGCACACTTGTGGTGGATGCTCATCTTACAAGCCTTGCAGCGCAGTCCATGCTTGGCGGTTGTCCCTGTGAAATGCAGGGAAATGATTTATTCAGACAAAATCCATAGTTTCCATGCATTTAACGACTGACCTGAAAGAACGGAGAGGGAGGTCACTTTACTGCTTTTACTGGAGGTCGCCTCACCTGCTTTTCTTCATATACATTTATACACACGTTTTCATTACAGCCTATTTTAGGCATTTTGCCCCCAGGCCCTTTCCTAGGCTATTGTTGCCTTTACAGATATACATCAGATGATGCTCTGTTGTATGAGAGCCTTATCTGTGATGTCTCTACCTCACAAACACCAAGCAAAATCCCTCTGCTGTTTTGAAAGGGCTTGGCATGAGAGCTGGGCATGGCTGAGGGAGCTGCTGAAGAAACACCCAGGTTCGGGAGCTGCCCTGGGGATCCAGTGAAGGACCAGGTTTTGTGGGGGGAGGTAGCTCCAGGGGTGTCTGAGGGGGCTAAACTAGCCCCCTTACCATTGCTCACACATTCACCCAGGGATTGCTGCTCTCACCATCCTGGACCAGTGCTCAGAGGCTGCAGAAAGGGCTCCTTGTCCCTGTGTGATATCATGGGTCTGACCTTGCTCCGATTCACTGGCAGTGGAAAAGACCAGCATCACAGGTAACGTAGCTCCAGGAGAAATTTCACCACACAGAAGCAGGCTTCTCCCACTTGGGCAAAGGTAGTTCTGCATTATCTTCAACATGAACTTACTCTTTAACGACAGAGCCAAGTCTGTTTGCTTCCAGGCAGGAACAGTCATTTGTATTCGTGCGCCCATAAGACCTCCTAAACTATGCAGAAGCAGTTAAACTGCAACAACTCTTTTGTCCCTGCAGGACCGTATAAACGCAATGAGTAAGCAACATGTCAGTTCATTACCATCTACTGCGAGAGTAAGAAACAAGGTAGTAAAAAAACCTCTCAAAAACCCTTGACATTTTAACCCACCCTCATTAGACAGGCACGATAGGAATGTTAGAGGGATGCTGCATCGGAAAGTGCTCATGTAGCTCTTGGTTATTTGAGCAGTCAACACCATGTACGTGCTGCTCACTTTATTTAGTGAAACCCTGTGTCTGGAAGAAGCACTTGAGGGAAGGTCTCATCAAGGTGCTGACAAAACCCAAGCCTTGACAGGACTGCTTTCAGTGGTATTGGTCCCTGAGGTGGCCACTTTCAAGCCAGAAAGAGCCAGGCTGGAGGAGCTGGGGCAGACAGGAGTGAGCAAAGCTCAGATGCATCACTAGTAGGACAGGGAACTGCCATCCTCCCCTCCTTCCTATTGAGCCTGCTGGAGAGATGGGGAGTGGATGCACTCGAGTGTGGGGTGCACCCCAGGGACTCGCACAGAGTGGGGTCAGTGCCTGCTCCCAGCTTGTTGCCTGCTTGGTCCCTCTCAGCCCCTTCTGCGTATGTGCAAGCACCTAGCCTCATCCCTGGCGTCTTTTTTCCTAGTAAACACAGGATTTACTACAAGAACACATCCCTGTGGGTTTTGGTTGTTTTTTTTTTTCTGTGTGATTGCACTCGGGTTACTGCGCTGCTTTTTCAGTCAGTTTCTTTTCAGTAACATATGCTCAAACCCATATTGATGGCTGAGGCTTTGTCCTTTTGGGACAGATGATGAAATACTGAATCACCTTTCCTGATGGACAACAAATGACACAGTGAGAGCACAGGGCCTCCTCCACCGCTTTTGCAATTATAAGGTGGAATGAAAAAAAGAAGTAAATGGCATCATGCTTTGCCTACACATGTGTTTAGTGTCAGTGCTTAGACTGGGTCATGCTGGTCTGTACCAACATGACTCTTACCTGCTTTACTAAGTTACTCCTGAGGTTCACCTGAAAAGACAGTCTCACAGACTGGCTGTGTTACACTCTTCCAGCCGTTTCAGTGTTAACATTACAAGGTGTGTATTCATCCTTACGTGTTATAACCACGCGATCACAGAAGATACGCATCTGTCAATATAAACGTGCATCCAAATGATGTGTTAACTGAATGCAAAGTGTCCGTTCCACCTTCAAAAACTAAGACCCAGCTTCTCCACAGCAGAAACCTGTGATCATGTGAAAATCACTAACACCATAAATTACAAAGAGCAGCACTGTATTTCTATTGCTGAATGTCATTTGTTACCGGTGGGCAGGTAAGTAAGGGCTTCAAAGAGAGGAAAAGTATTTCAGTCACACTCCTGAGCCTACAAGAAGTCTTTGTAAATCAAAACGAAATTGCCTCTAACCACCAAAAGCTTCAATCTTTAATTCATTGTCATTTCTAACTACTTGATTTACTGCAGGATTAGGCAGCTTGGAAATAATTTGCATATATCTCCCTGTCTCCCACTGAGGAATAACTAAAGGGCTTAAAGAAGAAGCATTTATTCTGTATTTACACTTAACTACCATATCCCAAAGCTCTGAAAATGGCATTTCTACATGACAGATTTCCATTCTTCCCCAGGATAATTCTTTCTTCTTCGATTTCTGATCTCAATCACACTAAATCAAACCTCCTCAGGGAACCATAGCTAAGCTATTTCAAAACTGCTACCAGAGATTAGACAACTACATACTGGCAATGCATCAGACCCAGAAGTTCCCGAGATTCAGAACTGAGGCACTGCCCACGCTGCAAAGAACAGATCCATGTTCTGTATAGGTGTAAATGAGACCAGGGTTTGACCTGCTGCATTAGTTTTCATCCTCCCATGTAAGCAAGCTTTTTGACTTCGCAGTTGCCTCAATGGGGCTGGTTTTGGAAGGCATCCTGGTAGTTTGAAACGGGGGGAAAAGCTGACAGAACAGTGTTTCACTGCATGCAAATGAGGAAATTTCATGTCAGGATACCTGACTAGCTCTTAAATGAACTTAAAACTGAGGTTCTCCTACAGCCAGTTTCTTCAGGTACCAGCTAATGCATCCAGACACCCGGCCCTGGAAGGACAGCGTTTTGAGAAGCAGGTCATGTTTAATAATGCCTCGCTAGAAATACTCTACGACTGGGTCAGCTCCCATTTGAATATCTAAACCAGTGGCTAGGTTTTCCAGGGCAGCCATGGAAAATTGAATCCTAAACTGTTCTGATAATCTGACCTCAAATACCACCAAAAGGACGCAGTGCATCACTTTGGTAAAGCTAAAGCTTCCTGTGGAGAAAGCCTAAATGGAAACAGAACACCTCAATATAGGTGGATGGAAAGATCTGGAGAGAGACAGAGGAGACAGGGCAGAATTTAATCCTAAATCTTTATGTCTGTCTCTCCTATAATTTAGTAACCACGCTGCACTTCAGGAAAGTGACATTTATCCTAAGGAATGCAAATGGGAATTACATTTGTCACACACACGCAAAGGGAACCTTTATCACCCTCTTGGTCAGCACGGCTGTGGCCGCAGCACAGTTGGCTGCTTTCTGCCTGCTTCAAGACTCAACAGAAGATTAATAGCTAGAGATGGATAACAAGCCCTACAGCCCAGAGAAATGTGAGAGAACACTGCAGATGTTGGTAACAACATGACATTATGCTGCCTGTATACAGATAATTATATTATAGTAAAGTGGGAAAAAATAAAAGAGAGGATAAAATGATTCCAGTCTGTAGAGGAGAGAAAGGAGAAGGGAAAGGGACACAGAGAGAGAGACTGTCACCTCCAGCTAATCCAGCCATGACCCAACAACTATTTTTTAGCGTTCCAGCTAAGGGGAACATGCTAGTCAGAAACTGTTTTGATTTAAAACTTACATAAATAAATGCATTTAAAATTACATATTTTCCATAGAACTTCAACTTCTGCTGTGGGAGGCTGATAAAAATAATGAATGCCTTGCCCCTTTCTCCCCAAGCACATTTGCAATTGTCACCAGAAAGCTGTTTCCATGCCAGAACTGATGGGAAAAGGAGAATTTTAAGCAAGCTGGGGCCGGTATCGTAGCAGGGAAGGGTTTTGGATGTCACCTTAGAAGGAGAAAGAAAAGTCCCTGAAATGGCACTGGTGCCCATGCAGTCACCTCCAAGCCTGTGCACGACCTCCCTTCCCATCCCCTTCTTCATTTTTAATTGACTGTTTTTGCACAAAATCTCTGATGCTCAAAGGGAGACTGGTTTTAAGAACTCCTTTGTGGCTATTTCCTGCTCCTAGAGCTGGGGGTAGACCAGAGAATGGCACTTTCTCTGCAGGACATCCACCCCTTTCAAGTTAACACTCTTGAGCCTCATTCCCCCAGATCATTAGGTTTGTAAGGATGAGCTGGGCATCCCTCTGCTTGACCTTCTTTGGCCTTCAGCCTCCTGCCACCTTGGGAATTGCCCCCCTTCCTCTGCCCTAATACCTGGCATCCTTCTGCTTCTTCTTCTTAATGGATGCTGGGTCCCCATTGCCTTTCCCAGCTGACGCTGTGGGTAGGACAGAGGCCCAGATCCTCAGCTGGTCATCAGGAGAGCTATAAATCAAAGCCTGAACCCAGATTTCCCAAGCCACCCTAGATAGCTGACTGCTGGAAGTCATTGCCATCTAATGCCAGAGCGACAATG
The DNA here is from genome assembly GCF_033815535.1 of Pezoporus flaviventris. Lineage (NCBI taxonomy): Eukaryota > Metazoa > Chordata > Aves > Psittaciformes > Psittacidae > Pezoporus > Pezoporus flaviventris. Next base: position 763,118 of record NW_026892585.1, read on the forward strand.
CAAGCTGCTGGACACACACAGTTGCTAGGTGTGCTGACTGATACACAAATATTCACCTCACATGAAATTACCAGTGCTATTAGCAACCCTCCCATCGTGCTTTCCACTGCTAAATACAGGACTGAGAGGGTTGTTTAACAAAGTAATAAAAAGATGACATACTAACGTTGTGGTCTGCTCTGTGCTGTTCCTAAATGGCCCTCAGATAAATGTATTATGGCAGCTCTTGCCATTGCCATTTTGGTGATTCTAAAGGATCAATTTTCCTTTTTTAAGAGATGAAACCATGCTTCATGGATACCTTCTCTTTTGACACAACCAGGCAGTCATTTCAACACTATGGCAAAGGCGCTCTATGCATGAATAACCGAAGTGTAGGATGACGAAGTTCAAAGCACACTGAGAAAACTAGGCAAAAATCTTATTTAGGATTTTTTTTTCATGAATAATGGTGGCATGGGATTGACATCAAAGGGGTTACTCTTTAATGAGAGATGGTTTTGTACTGGTCTCCTTCTTTTCCACAGTTAAACCTGTGAGTTCAATGCATTCGGAGCTGTGGGTAGGTTAAAGCAGTAGCTCCTTGGGACAAGGACTCTACAGAGACATCTTATGAAGACAGGCTGAGAAAATTGGGGCTGTTGAGCCTGGAGAAGAGAAGCTGTGTGGAGACCTCAGAGCAGCTTCCAGTGTCTGAAGGGGGCCTATAGGGATGCTGGGGAGGGACTCTTCATTAGGGACTGTAGTGATAGGACAAGGGGTAATGGGTTCAAACTGAAAGATGGGAAGTTTAGATTGGATATAAGGAGGAAATTGTTTCCTGTGAGGGTGGTGAGGCACTGGAATGGGTTGCCCAGGGAGGTTGTGAATGCTCCATCCCTGGCAGTGTTCAAGATGAGGCTGGACGAGGCCTTGGGTGAGAGGGGTTTAGTGTGAGGTGTCCCTGCCCATGGCAGGGGGTTGGAACTGGATGATCTTTAGGTCCTTTCCCACCCTAACTATTCTATGATCCTATGAACACATGGGAACTAGAGCAGGAACTTCCCCATTTGGGACCAAGCTGCCGGGTCTGAACCTGACACTTTGACTGGCGAAGCGGCCCATTCCCCTGAGTCTACCTTGTGCCAGTCTAAACCAAATGGGGTGTGGGGAGAAGCTGGGACTTCTCCATTTATGTTCTGTAGAACAGGACTTGATATGCAGCCATGGTACCTCTCCTGCCACATGGATAAATGTTAGATCACCTGTCACTAAGAGGTGCGGGTCTGTGAGTACCCACCCCACCCTATTTCCCCATAACGATATCCAATGTTTCAACAGCAAAAAAAGTTGCCTTGCCTGTAGGCAGGCTACAAAACAGCGCATAAAATTAGAACTGACTTCCTAGTGACATAGTTTTCTTTAGAAATGACATGCTGAGAAAAAACTGAGGCAGTAATAGGCAGGTTTTTTCTTCAAGGCTGTTACAGAGAAGAAAAATATCCCTACTAAAATAAAGTACTAACTTCATGGCTTTTAATCATACACAGCAGCAAGAGGAAATGCCTTTATTCCTCTTGCAAATCAACTCTGTAGCTCCTTGACAAAGAACTTCCAATGGTGCCAGACCTTTTATTATGTGGTTCAAGAACAAGACTTACTTAAAATGCAAATAAGTTTTTCCTGTCTTTGAGAGCAAAAGTGAGCCTCATTCTTGATGTCTGGTGATCAGAAGAAGAAGAAATTGTCCACAAAAGGTTTTTTGGCAATGCACTTTTCACATATTCAGCAGCTTTGCTATAAATGTCTGTCCCTGAAAGGAAATATCCACCTCCATACTTCTTAAATTATCATCTCAGGTCTTTGATCATCTACATGTTAATTAAGATGCTGGAACGCCATGATAAGTAAACTAACATCTAGATATTATCGAAAGAAACGCTCCCAGTCCTCTAAAAACCAAACAAGATAAATCATATCTAACCTTCTTTGCTCTAAACACACCCTGATATCTCAATACCTGCTTTTCTAGGCAGCTTCCTAGAGTACTGAGCCTGTGCTTGTAGACCTTTGCAGCGTGTTGCATTGTTGAGAAGGAAAATAGCTCAAAGAAGATAAGCATATACTTATCCTCTCTCCCATGATTGCCAATGGGAGGTGATAGTGAACTTCCCCAGAGATGATGGTAGTACCACGGCTGAACTGGACATGGAGAAATTAAACCTGAGGTCATGTCCTGGAGGAGGCCAAGCAGAGATCAGTCACTGATCTTGGCCTCAGTAACATTAGTAAACACAGTGTGTTCAATAACTCTTCTTAAGGAGAAGATGAAGAAACTCAGATTTCAAACAAGATCTCCATGTTGGCAGGCTCAGGTTATTTGTACCTGTGTTCTTACATGTGTTGGAATGAAAACCTATCCAATTACAGCTTTTGTGTGTGTGTGTGTTTTGAGATGCTTTGAAAAAACAGTTGAATTTTGTAGGGCCATTTATATGTGCTGATCCTTCAAGGACATTGGACCATTAAGGAGAAGCTGGAAACCAAAACCAAACCCAGTATCTGAACGAAAGCCATGCTGTGAAATGAAGAGCAGGACTCTAGGCTTGCTGAAAACGTGGGAGAAGGCAGGTAGAACAAAAGAAGAGTCTATCCTCAGCGATGGGATTTAATATCCCCCCTGATCTGCTGATGGATTTTTAGCATTGCCTATTGCTCACAGAGCTCTATAGGCTTGAAATAAGAGGCTGCTATGGCTACATGAGAGGCACTATGAGAGTGCCAGAAGATGATGACAATTAATTAGGAATATAAAAGGCTTACTTTAAAACCCCCAGCCCTGTTATGTGAAGGGTCAGCTGCTCTGTGGTTTTCTGCTGTTTCAAACTTCTTGAGGTTTTTGGCTCTTTCCTCCCATAGCAAAAAACGCTCCCTCAACAGCGCAACCTGCGCGAGCAGCAGCATCATTTGCTCTCACTGGAGATGATTCAGGGCACCACTGTGAGTAACTGGGCAGTGGTACCAGCTTGGTGGGATCAGTTTTCAGGGAGTTATTTTCACAGTTAGTCACAATGTGTTGCTTCTTTACATAATCTTACAATCACATTCTGTAACTGTGGTTTCGCTTTAGTTTCTCTTTCCACAGTGATTTTGAAAACAAGAAGAGAAATTGTAAATGTGAAAAAACATTCAAATGAAACCTTTTGGCCCTTTTCAAATGTCTTTGGTTTTTATTTCAGAAATAGGTATTGATTTCAGTGAAATCCCACAAGCTGGGCAGAAACCCACTGCTGTTGGCTATTGTCATCTGCTCAAAGAGGCAATCTCAGCTTGCAACCCCAGAGAATTTAGTACTTGACACATAGCAGCACTGGTCCACAGCACACCTACAAGTACACTTCCACATGGCATCAATTATTGTTTCAATGAATAAGAAAATCTTCTGTACAGAAGTTTCTCCAGTTCAGCAATGCAGAAAGAGTATTATGTGCCTGGGGGTAAAGCTAAAACTTCAGCAGTTTAGAGAAGATTGCTGAAGTTGCATTTACTTGCATTCATATTACCTAAGCAGAAAGAGCATGCAACGTTCCATGTAAGCCATAAGGATCATTGCTTTCTGAGGCATCCTTCTATATTAAGGACAGCGACGAGCAACCGTGGGTAGGCATTTTACTCTACACAATGACAATGCTCTATTTCTTGCAAAAGCATTTCTGCTAATTGCCTCGTTTTATGGCTTCTGCAACTCATAGTAAGGTGAAGCTGCCAGCAATTTCCCTTCTAGATGATGCTTTTGTCAGCTACATGGCAACGTAATTATCCACATAACAGCGATACTCTGGTAGACAAAGACTCTCAAGTAGAAAAATAATGTTATGACTAGAAGGTCAGCTTCAAAGAAGATGCATTTAATTCACTTATCTGAAAGCACCCGATGTCCCATAGAGCTCAGGAAAAGTCCAGAGTAGGACATTAAAGAAAGAGATCTTACATCCTGCTTCATCCCTAGGTCTTTAACAGATTTTAAGCTTACTGTTATGTTCCTCACTTGGGCTGATCTCAGAAGAAATTGCCACTACTGGATAAGTTGTTTGGTATTTTTCAATGTAGTTTCTGGTCAAAAAGCATCTTGGCTAACACCACATCAAAATACTGCTTGTAGAGGTGCTGGGAACAATTACTGTTTTCCATCTAGTTAGGCAGCAAATGTTGGTCAAGGTCTTGAATGTCTCTTTTCCCTGAAGATTAACTGCAGCCATTTCCACCAAATGACAGTGAGCTTGCAAATGATCTGGCTACAAATGTGAAACATGCTTGATGCTCTTCAACAATTTAAAACACATTTCCACCCCCTTTTTAAAACACATCTCCACACTCTTTTCTCAGCTAAGCAGTCGCTGATTATCCCATTTACTGATAACATTCTTGCCTCATCTCAGAGGAGGAAGCCCTCCCAAAGGATAAACAGACTAAATATTTGCTTTCAAGTATTTGCTTTCAAGTCTGTTTAACTCTTCATTACCAAAGAACAATACTAATTTAATGCAGGGACCTCTCAGTAGCTACTTTACAAATAGGGGGCTGCATGAATTGAATACTTCTTGTCATGCTTATTAAACACAGGAGTCATACCAATGGAGCACACCTGTGCTGCATGTACCATATGTATTTCTACCTCTTTCCATCTGTTCATCCCCACTTTGTGTGTTTCAGTAGACAAACCATTCACTTCTGGAAATCATGCAGAATCCCGATGACATTATCTGTACCTGACTAGTCTACAGCTAACAGTTAACTGCATACAGTAGTTTGGTTACTGCAGTACTTAACTTCCTGCTTCCAAAAGGCTTTTGTTTAGCTCTTCTTAGAGGGCTCCTCCTTAAAGTGCAACAGTTTGTGCTGATGGAGAGTTATTAACTCAAGGAAGAAATCATAGGACAAACCGGGTTCAATTTCAAGCAAATATATCTATTAATATTATTATCTTGCATCCATTTTTTGCAGGTGTGTGCTAAAAAATGCAATGCTTTTGCTTGCCTTAAACCCTAGCACAGGAGGTCAGAGAGGACTGAAATCATTCTCGCTCACACTGAGTCTTAAAAGTGCTACAAGATTTAGGTGTCCATCAAGTGGAGCGAGAACCGGAGGCTCCTAAATCCAGGTGTGGATTTACTGGAGAGAGGGAGGAGAAAGAGACAGGGACTCCAGGTCATGTGTTATTAAACCTATAGGATGGCTCCTGGTACCGGTCACTGAGTCATTGACAAGGTTACACAACTGCCCCTTTTCCTCACAATCACAACCAAAGGAGTCTTTTGAAAACCTCTTTCCATAGAGAAACTCTTCATCCTCTTACATTAATAATACACAACATTCACACTATGTTGTACTGTAGGGGTCTATCACCCGGAAAATAGACCTGGGAAGGCTCAATTGTGACTGCACAAACCCATTAGAGAGGCGGACACAAAGCTTCCTCCTCAAGCTGCTCGAGGGGCATCTCCTCCTCACTGGCAGCTCTTTACCCTCCTCTATAGGGGACAACTCTCATGCTGATGCAGTGGCAACACAAATCTTTCGCCGCAGGGTCATGCAGATGGGAGATGTTAGAGAGACTGAGCGGAGGCAAGGCTGAATAATGCTATTCTGCCTTTATCCTCCAAGAGAAGCCTCAGGAAATAAAAATGCCTTTTTTATATTTATATTTGTTAAGAGTCCTCCAAACTACTACAGCCTTGGAAACAGAGCTTCAGCTACTGTCATGCTTCCCAGGTGTCCTTTTACTTTGTCTAGCTGCCAAGCAGGGGTGTTCAGCGTGTTTACCAGACCCTCGTCTACCTGGATAATGCTGAATAAAGGTAGGTGTGGATCAAAGCAGAATGCCTGCTTAATGGAAGCTAGGCAGCAAGCTTAAAAAAAGGCAAGGATGCTCTTTAGGAGGGAGCTGATCAGACTGGAGGCAGAAAGCACTGTGTCACAGTTCCTGTGAAATTTTGCTATATTTAATAAGCATCCACATAAATTACAGTTACATAAACACTTCCTCAAACTACAGAGTTTTTTCCATTACTTATTAGTCGCACTTACTGATAGTCTTAAGAGAAGAGGTTCAGATGTAGTGACTAAGGAAAATAGGAGACCATAGCTCCGATTGAGATCTCTCCCTCTCTCATTCACTCCTGCGTTTGAAAAGCTGGGCCAACTTATCAACTTTGATCCTAGCTTTATGGAGGATGTTGCATTACAGCCCTGGGGATGACAATGGCTGAATGTTCTAGTAACCACAGTAACACAGTGAAATAAAGGAATAAAGGCTGCTTCTAGACGAAATGGCCAGAAAGAATGGCCACGTGGGACTTTGCTGGCGGCTAAACCAGAACAGGCAGTGGCAGGAGCCAGTCAACACTAAAGGGGTATCACAATTTCACTGCTTAAGCACTGCTCATGAGTAGACAGGAAGTAAACTGCATTAGAGGTTTATTATTGGTATTGCTTCTTTACAATCTGCTTTGTTTTCTACATGCTTCTGACTGGAACCTAGCTACTTCCCTGAGAAGGCAGGTACTGAGTCCTTTACCTCCAGAGCTGCAAAGGTCTGGAGAATCTGCATCCAGACCAGAAACTCTATTGCCCAGAGACCATCTATAGATGAGTCTATCTCAGGTACATAAGCTAGTGATGGCATGATCCAGAAGAACCTGGGTTTGACTATTACTGGACATTCCACACCACAGTCTTGTTGGGTCTTCCTGAAAGTTTGTGGCCCTCTAGCATTGTCTTTCCAGGCAAAGATACTGCCTCAGGTGTCACTAAAAAGAGTAGTTGGTGAAAATTCCGCATCCGAGTTAAGGTTAAGCAGGGAAGGAAACTGCTAAGTATGCTTCTGAAACACCAGTGTTGTTATAAATAAGCTTCTATTTCGTTAAAACACAGCTTTAAAGGTTTCACTTTAAAGTCAGCTATTTTTAAAAGCAAAGAGACTTATTTTTTGCTACACTACTTATATCTGACTTAGATGGGAATACGTTAATTGCATGTAATATGCTTGGAATGTGTGGAAAAGAACATTTTTTCCATGTGAGTCAGCACAGGAAATGAACTGCAAGTGAGTAAAATGTTGAGAAGTCTACAGATGGAGGGTTTTTAAACACACAATGCTGTTCAAGAGTAGAGCACTGACATCATGTTTTCCTCAAGAGTATCACAGAGACGAGCGATGACACACCAGAGACTGAAGAAGAGCAAGAACTCACTTCTGATCAGCATAGTTGAAGACTCTAACCTGACGCAACATGAACAGCTCCCATCTTTGCCAGTGCCAGGCAGTTTTGCCTACCCTTATGGGCATTGCCAAAGCTTGCCACATTCTTGCTAAACACAGAGGATGGTAGGCAACACAAAGCCAACTCAAAGGGGTTTGATTTTCTTTTCAGTGATGTAAAGTAAGCAAACCAATGTCTTCTAAATAATGATCTGGTGATACATTCCACAAGGTACTTTGATTTTCAACCTTTTCCCTTGTGGGGGTTATTAAAAGAGTGCTAAATACTAGTAGTAAGAACAGCAAATAAATGGATGTCTAAGAGTCTTACTGTGAAGAATGTTCATGGGTCGATGCAGTTAGGAAAAGATGCAGCCCACCATGGAGCTGAAACCTCAGTCCTAAACCAACCAATGCTTGGAGCTCACAGCAGCAGGAGGAGGGTCTGCTCCAGCATACTGTTGATTTGCTCTGAAATTAAGTGAATTATTACTGCTGATTTCAGTATTAGAACTGGCAACTGTACTGCAGCATTTGATGCTGCAAGAAGGCTCCATTAATGCAAAATGGATCTGCCATGCACTCCTCAGAACTCCCCCTGCATCTGAAGTTTTCTCCCTTACGTTACTTGGCAGAAAACTACTGCTTCTATGTCACATTCTCCTTCTATTTACTGAGGTGGAACCTTCCCCAGTCTCGTACAGCCAGTAGGAACACTTCAACTCCTGTCTTTAAGGTGAGGTATGAAGCACACTTGTAATACTGCCTTTTCCCTTTTGAATTCAAAACAACAGTTTCTTTTGAGTATGCTGCACTGCACTCTGGGATGCATGAAAGGCACGTGAATGAGTATGTTTGCATTACACTGATCCTAGTAAACCTCTTCCTCTGAACGCTGAAATCGATTACATGTACTTGGCCACTATCTGATGACTCTACTGTCAAACGAACACGCGCTGCATCCCAAAGGCAACACTTGGCTCTTAGTGCCTAACAATCAAGGAGAGATGATGCACGTATTTTTTTGTAGGAAGATAACGTGTCACATCCCTTTGCTTTAATTTTGCCTTGAAAAGAGCAGCCCAAGGAGCCTGCTGCCTCTGCTCCCAGTGTTCTGCTCACTCTGAAGCTACAGATGGATTCTGCCACACCAGGGAGGCTGAAGTACGTACTGCACGTTCATGCTACGCGCAGTTCATCATGCTGCCCTGTACCAAACAGAGCTGCTCAGTTCATAGATCAGAAAGCCATTTAAGGTGAACCTGGAAACATCCTTGGTGACAAAACTGAAACCATCCAAAGTCCAGCTGGGATTTTCCTGGACTCTTTCCCCCACTCTTCAAAACATGCATCTGTCTTCGCCTTTATTCTCATCAATAAGGAATTTAAAGCCATAGACTCGTTACTCTCCAATGTCACTGCCCATGAAAAGTACAAACAGAGAGAACAAAGAGGCTCCATGTTGCAAGTGCAAATTCAGAGTCCCTGCACAGGAGTGAATTTGTTTCAGTCTGTCTTTGGGAGCAGGCTGGACAGGAGTTCCTGGGAATCTGCCTGTTCCGCTCCCCCACCAGCTGCAAAAGCTGTACGGATTATAACAGAGCTGCAAACAGTAACATCCAGACCTCCCATGCTCCTTAAAATACAATACAGCAAAACCAGGCATGACTGCAGTAAGGATCAAAAGGACAGAATTACAGGAAGAAAGAAGATGTCTATTTAGAACCAGGCCATCTAGAGTCTAAAGCATTATAAAGCAAAACCCTCATCATCTTTTCTGCTGCACCTCCAGCCAAAGATGAGCTGGAGGAGGTGAAAGCAATTCACCTGACTCAGCCTGCCACCAGGCAAACCAGGCTGCATTAGCTTCTTCAGCGACTATAAAAGGCTTCTTCCTCTAACGAAGTAGCTACGTTACAGACCAGAAAAGGGAAGTCCTCAGAGGATAGAAAAGAATAGAGCAAGTTCAGAAGGCAGGTGGGGTTAAAACTGGTATTTCGAAGCTCAAAGCTATGCTTCAGGACTTTCCTATCCCAGATTGCCCAGCAAAGGAGAAGGGCATGGGTGTTTACGAGCTGGCGTTACTCCCTGCAAAGTTTGCTGCCAGTATTAATCCATCTTGAGCAGCAGTGTTTTGGAACAGTATTGCTGAGTCGTACAGATCTGTGATGATACTGATCTCCATACAACGTCATGGAAAGCTGCCAGGAACGCAAAGGACTTATATTTGCAGCATGTATTTGTGAAACTAAGCCTCGATGAAACGTCTATCTGTGTTACAGAAGACAAGTTCTGGGCTTGCTCCCACAAATGGGTTATTTCAGCTACCTATTCTGTCTTCCAGACTTCCTTTCAGTACCTGCTCTATGAACTTCCCTGATAGCAATGCTTTACTCCTTCTCCCTTTGGCTTGTTCTATCACTTAAAGTAGAAAAAAGCTTAAAAGACTGGAAAATAGCACCAAAAACCTGGGATCAAAGCTTCTCTGTTTCCCTGGATTCAGTACAGCTGTGCTGCAGAGAGGATGAAATCAAACCTTGTGTTTAATCCTTCACTTCATGGAGGCAGGATTGTCTTGCACGAGCTTTAATGTTCTACAGACATCTGCCTTTTCCCATGCACACAAGTGGGGCACGCTGAGCACCCTTATGTGGGAAAGGAGGTACCATTCTCTGAAAAAGGTTGAGCAATCCTACCAGCACCTTTCAGGAGCTCATCATACTGTTATCTGAAGGGCAGTGATTTCCATGCCAAAGGACAGGAGTTTCTTACAGTAAGCTAGATAAACTACAGACAATAGTTTGTGCTCAAAGACCTGTGCTACTTCTGCATAAAGCTAGTGTTTTATTCCTTATCCTGTGTAAAAACTCGGATAGTGTGTCACTCACTTTCACGCTGGTACACTGCCACCAAATTCATTCCAGATCTACTGTACTGGGACAACTGGATGATCTTAAGGTCCTTTCCAACCCTAACTATTCCATGTTTCTGTAACACCGAGTTACAGAAACAGTACATAACACACCAGCCAAAACAACATGAGTTTCTAGGGCCAGACTTCTGAAGAGCAACTGCTGCAGCTTCCCGCCGTGACGATGGTGCACGTTCTACACCTCCAACCACCAGCCACCACTGCTTTCCTGACCTCTCCTTGCACAGCCCCATAGATAATCTGCAGCATCTTCAAGCATCTTACCTTACACGCAGGGCTCATTATAGTCTTGAACACTGCCAGGGATGGGGCAGCCACAGCTTCTCTGGGCACCCTGTGCCAGTGCCTCAGCACCCTCACAGGGAAGAGGTTCTGCCTAAGAGCTCATCTCAGTCTCCCCTCTGGCAGGTTAAAGCCATTCCCCTTGGCCTGTCCCTACAGGCCCTTGTCCAAAGCCCTTCTCCAGGTTTCTTGTCAGCCCTTTATGTACTGGAATACTGTTTAAGGTCTACCTGGAATCTGTGGTCACCACAGGTGAATGCAAACTGGGCACAATGCAGGTTGTGAGGGCAGACGCAAGTTGCAAGACAGTTAGCGTTACTGCTGGGCAAAAGAATTAGGATAAGCATACACAGATTTGCAAGATGCATTTCTGCTGTTTCGAGTGTAACATACAACCATATTTGTGCTTAGTGCTCAGTATGACCTGAACGGGAGAGGAATCTGACTCCAGCTGAAACCTTCACCTGTAATTTGTGGTAACATTATATGCCTACAAGGCAAGAGATCTGTCAACAGATGTAGAGCTTGTATTAACCAGTGCAGATGTGACAGAAGTCTGGGTCCTTCCGGCATGAACACCCTCAAGCAGACATCCGGGCTCACATTAAGTCACGGAAAGGTCACCCTGCGATCCCTAGCGCGGATTTAACACCCATCACTCCTTACCGACAATCATGTGGTTGCAGACGTCACAGAAGGTGGGCTTCTTGAAGATGTGCTCCTGGAAGATGTGAGCCTTGTTGTTTTCTGGCAGCTGCGGGACTCTGCTCGGGGAGGACGCCTGGCTCTCGGAGCTGGGGAGCTGCCCGGTGCTCGTGCTCACCTCAGGCATCAAGTCCACTTGCAGCTTCACGTCGCTGTTAGTCCTCTGGAAGAAATTGTCCGCGCTTTTACTCCGCAAGCTTTTGGTCTTGAAGGAGAGCGATCGCTTCAGTTTCTGCAGCTGCAACAGAGAAGCCAGTCACAATCACAGCCCTTCCCTCTCCAACGGCAAGGCAAGGCTCCTGCGGTTGGGGTGGGCTGCAGGCAAGTGAACCTGGGAGCCATTGGCAGACCCTGAACAATAAAACTGACTTTAGAATTTAACCAGCAATTTCAGAGCAAAGAAAACACATCCCAAAGAGAAAATAAACTACCCTACACATGCCTTCTGATAGACAATAAAGCCCTGATGAATGCTTCTATTGGGCTTTTCTTTCAGGTATGAGAGCAAAGAGGTACTGCAGAGAGTTGTACGCGTTGAAGAACATATCCTTATAACACCTGAGGAGTCTTATTCATCCTTGCACGGTCCTTAAGCAGCCTGTAAAGCCAGTTCAGGAACCCCTGTTAAAAAAACCCTGGTACAAGAGGAATGAATCCAGTAAAGATGTTTGAAACGCTTGTATTTCTTGAATTTGGCCAAAATGGAGATTTCATACAGTTTTGACAGAAATTCTTGTTTTCTTTTAGTTCTTTTTAAATGAAAGAAGGCTAAGGAGCAGTAACAGTATCATTAACTAGCTAACCGATGGTTAATGTATTAATCAATGCCAGTTAACACACATTTACATATATTCTTGTGTGTATATATATCTGAACATATATATGTACATATCCATGTATTGTGCCTTGATTGTCAGACTATTGAGGACTGCAATAAGGCATTATTAACTTAACTTTGTTAACTCAGACTCTTCATCTATCAACTGTCTTGCACTGTACAGATCCTCTCATCCTTCCCCCCCAAAATCAAGTTTATGTAAGGCTGAGAAAGGTGCAAGGTGAGGCACAGAAGCTATCAGGATATCAGCTGCATGTGTTTGTGGGTCCGTCACCTCCAATGGCCCATAAATAGAGGCCAGGTAAAAGCAAAGCCAGCTCTGCATCCCCTTCATGTTTGCAGTCTCTGGAGCCTAATGCCAGTGTACCACCTTTCACTCAGCACTATTCCAACCACTGCACGATCCTTTCAATCACTGCTGCAATTCTCTGGGCAAGTGTGATGTAACAACCAAAATTTTCCATGCCACCAGGCTGTCTGTGGTATCCAGCAGGAATGGTTTATCTTAGAGACTGTTTATGTTAGGAGCAATGATGATTGGGAGTCATAATTCACACTAACAGAAAGGGAAGGAGTTCACATGCTTTCCTAAAGAAAGTGTGGCACTGGTCTGTAACACTGAGTTGCCCCAGGGTGCTTGTGAGTGCCGAACTCCCTAGGTTCTATTCCTGATCCATCCATTTTCCTATGGTGCAGCCAAAAGCACTGAAGGAATGCCACCTTCAGACACAAGCAGCTTGCTCTTGGAGAAAGGAGACACTCCAGCTCAATTCCCCATGGTTCACAATGAGCTCTTCCAAGTCCAATAAATAGGCAAAGGGCTGCCATTGCCTCCAGTTAACAGTGTTTGGGTTTGTGACATGGGAGCAAACTGCATTCTGCTCCCTGAGCTGTTTCTCCTTAGTGACTCTGGGAGTAGGCAGAGACCAGAGCCCATCCAACATGCACCACTCTCACCCACAACTCTCTCGGGGTTCAAGGGATCCAAAAGGAAATACCTATTTGCAAGAGACTCTCAGTCTCTGGGGGAGTGTGTGAATAAGAGCAATTAAGTTATGATATGCCAGCTACCAGGTAAGAGCAGCTTCTGAAGCTCTTTCAGCTGAAGCCAAAGTCGTGGATTAGCTGAGCCTAAATCTCACTGTATAACTGCACCAATAAAATGCGAGGTCTTCTCTCTTCTGCTTGGATGTTAGTCACAGGCTCCTGCAATCACTGAGGTTACTCAGTCCCGAGGTTACTCCATCTCTCCAGTGACAGCCAGGAACTCCACAATAATTCACCCCCTTCCCTCCTCACTGAAGTCAGGCCTCATTAGTGTAGCAAAACACAGAGAATTACACGGCCCCAAGGTGACTGAATTGGCATTCGTTATTGATTGCCCATCCATTTCCATAGAGCCATAGGAAGTTAATTACATTTCAAAACGGGGCTTCTTGCGCAGAAAGAAGACTAAGCTGTGCAATACAGGATTTGTTTTACCATGAAACAGCTGTCCTAGTCTGGACAATGCATGCAGTGTATCATAAGGAGCTCTGCATTTACTACCCTCACCCCAGTCTCCTTTGCACAGCCATTTGCCAGTCAAGGGATGTACCAGCAGCTTTCCCTCTCCCAGGCAGAGAAGCCAACAGTTTTCCAAAGGTTAGTCCAGCATTCAGGCTATGCATGTCCAAACACATGCATGCACACCATGCTGAGCATACAACTGTGCATACCCCATGCATCACCATCACCAATAGTCAGAGCAGGACACACACATACTGAAGAACAAGTTGATCGAGTTACATTCACATATTTGGTAGGCATCTCTGCACAAACCAATAGTGCTGAGATTCCCTGAGCACTGTTCTGTGTCAACGTGGTTAGGTAATTTCCAGACAAGGTAGGCATCCTTGTTGTTACCCAAATGCAGATATCATACTCATCTGCATTCGCATTCAGGCTAGAAGATGCCTACATATTTGGCTTGCACTGCATCCCTGAAACACCAATGGAATCTGCAGCTATTATACCCCAAACAGGCTACATGTGTACAGAAGTGACTATGCCAAACTGCAGAACATCAGCAATGTTTAGTATTTTAAATAGCTAATTACATTGCTCAGTACTGTTAAAAAGCACCTCTCAGATCAAAATGGTTTACATTTGCCTCAGTGAGAGCACACAGGGTATGACTGGCATCAGGTCTTAAAATGTGATCCAAACCTCATTTCTCATACGGGCTCATGAGAGAATTTGTGCAGATAGTGGAAACTGTCAAACCATGAGAGTTTAAGTTCTGATTCTGTTGCAGTCAATTAAGCATCACCTCACTTGTTTAAATATCACCAGCTCCCCATTTGGAAGTTTGCTATGACCTATCCCTGTTCTTTCATTGGAAGATTTCAAATGGAGTAACAGGCATGTAATCGATGCCCGATTTCGATCTGCTGTAAAGCAATTTAACGCACTTGTGATTCCACTGGTTCCTAATAGAGCTGCTACAGCATCATCTGAGACAGGAATCAGCTCTCTCAATAGTATGCAAAGTCTACGATTTATCATTCCTTTCTGCAGAGTGCATGAGTCCAAAGTTGAATCTTAGGAAGAAATGCTCCCAACCTTTGGATAAACCAGGGTTGTTCTGCACTCAATACTTCAGTGAAAAATCAGGTACTGGGACTTAAGACAAAACCCCTAAAGCAAGCACAAGAAGGCTGTAGGAACCATCTTTGAGATAAACCTCCTAAACTTCCCAGATTTCCTCCTCTGCAAGGAAGGCCACAAATTAGTTTCCATTGAAATAAACATTAGATCCTCATAAGCACAAGGGTTTTCCTGGACTTGTGATACCAGTCACACAGCCTCCGAGTGACTGCACGCACCCACCCCGCAGGCAAGGTAGAGATAAGTGCAATAGCTCTACCTCAGAGCTTGGCTGACCTTTTCTTCTCAGTATCTTCCCCAATCTCCATCTTCATCCGAGACATTGAAAATTCAAGCTTTAAGGGATAAGGAAGCCCTGACAAATCACAGCTTACCTGCACCTCCTCTGTTCCTAATTCCCCTATACTCAAACCCTTTAACTGCTAAAACCAGAGAATAGCAGGCAGAAAAAGGACAGCTATTGAAATCCCTTCCTAGTGTTAACTGCTTTTGACTTGAGTGGGAATTGCACCTGCCTTCACTGAGAATTTATTTGACATAAACCTTGGAAACACAATTCTTCTACAGTATTGATTCAAGAACTTCCCATGGAAGTTAGGAAGATATCAGTGATTTGAGCTCTTTTATATTCCTTAGCTCTGCAATTCCAAAAGGTAATTACCCACCCTGTAGAGTAATCTGTTCAAGCTCCTAACTGCTCACTGGTACTCTTTTCCCTTGCCTCTCCACTTTACCTACATTAGCAGTCAGCATGGCTCAGTAGAAGCAAATCTGGAGAGCGAAATGGGGGCTGTTGAGGACCCAGCATACAGATCCTACACCTTTCAGGGCACAGAGTACTCTGGACCAGCCCAGCAGTCCTGCTGTGCATTAGGTACAAACTGGGAGCACAAGCAAACCCCCAAGTGGTGCAGCCTGTGGTCTACACACCAAAACAAGGAGGGGTGAGCAGCAGCATCTGGGAGATGTGCTTTGAAACCACGCTCCCAAATCAAACTAAAATGCAAAGATAGGTGCCCCTAGGCCACCACCACTTCTCTAGCACAACTTCTTCATCACACCTCCTCACCATTCAAAAGAGTTCAAGGAAAGCCTCACTCTCTCCACATCGCGCACACAAATGCTTCGTTACCTTTCCTGAAGCTCCCTCTGTAAGGCTCTCAGGGTGAACGGTGGTCCCTGGGAGGACAAACTGCATCTCACATTATATTACGTTTGTTATGTTTGCTGGGGCCAAAAAGCTTTGGTGTTCAGAGCAACCCTCACAGAGCCTGCCCACTTCATCTTATTTCCCAATGTGCTTGGTCTTGCTCCCTTCTCAACCACTGCTACTCATCATTGCTAGCGGCAGAGGCTCCTGTGCAGCGTGGGGCCAACAGGGAGATTATCTTTGTACGCTTGCCCTCTTAACTCTCTTCCAGGAGAAATGAACAAATGAATCATAGAATCATAAACTAGATTGGAAAAGACCTTTAAGTGAACCAGGCTTATCAACCCCACTTTACTGACAGACCATATAACCAAGCCCTCATTCTCAGACACCAGCCGTCTGCTGCACTGCTATTGCACTAACAATAAAAAACAGAGATACTGCTTGCTCTTCTCTACCCCTTTCTTCACGCTAGCATTACCAATATAATTAGATGGATTACAGCTAATATAGGGTATTAAGAGAGCTGGAACGAGCCATCAAGCCAGTTTGATCCCTGCAGTCTTTATAAAATGCAGCTGTTTTGTTTAGCTATGCAGACTAAAAATGCTCTGCCAGCGTATTTCACTCTGCTGCGAGACAAACATCCACTTTCTGTAAGGAACTGCTGCTTCTTCCTTACAGCTTCTTGGGGCAAGTTTCCAAATTGACTTTTACAGCGTTATAAAAGAAGGACTTGAAACACAGAGGGCCTAGAGGATGTTGCGTAGATTCACTAGAGAGCACATCAGGTACATGGGATGTTACCCAAGGGGACTCACACCAAAAGCCTTTCAAATAAGGGAAAGAACAAGAGTCTTGATGAATGGCATCATGGCATCTCTTCTACTGACCACAGTCCATTTTCTGGGGCAAGAAGCATTCAATTTGTATTAGCAACCCTCAGAACATACTTCAGATGCTAACTAGATTTGTGGAAGGACTGGATGTTACCAGGGTGTAAGCTAGCCTGGCAGCATCGCTGGGTTTCAGCTAACTATGCTTAGGAGTAAACAAGGAACCAGCTCAAACAGAAGTGCTTATTTTTATGAGCATGAAGGCTGATGATTTTCTTCTTAGAACTGAGGGATACAAAAGTAAGGTATTTTGGGGCACAGACAAGGGTGGGTTTTATTCCTGGATTTGATTTGAAAATGCACTGTCTTGGTATTTTAATGAGCAAAAATAAGATTATGACATGCCCAAAGCCAGTACACCAGTTCATAAATCACATGTATGTTTGCCTGCTGATGAGAGAAGTACCCTGTCTTAAAGCATTAACAAGATAAAAGGATATTTCAAACACTTAACGGGTTGGTATTATTTTGTTGGCAATGCACCCATGATAAAATTTGTTAGCAAGGCTGATTCCTTTCCTACCTTCTTTCTAAATAATAAATAGTACAAATAATCTACTGGTACAAATTGAATTAGCTGAACTGACTTCAATTGTAGCTGATTTATACAGTCCCTGTCATGTATTTGTGCCTGCTCTAGCCAGCTTTCTTGGAAGCTGCATCGTTTTAATCCACTACAGACAAAGAAGGAGTGCTCATTACTGCAGAATCTGCTACGTATATCTTGTGCTTTCCCAAACAGATTGCATAGCTGGCATGGGAACAAGTATGTTTGTTATTGTTGTAAAAGTAAAGAAATCAAACTGTCAGCTTGAATACTGTGTTGGAATAGTCAGAGGGGAGACATTTTCCATCATACCTAACAATAACATTGTTCCTGATTTATTGCGTACTTCCAACTAATCTGGTTGGCTCTCGCTGCTCTGATCGTCATCCTCGCATTCTCCTCCCTGCCCTATACTGGTTTTGATACTCACTGATCCTCAAACCTATTTAGGATATAAACCTTTTCAGGCAGGGCTCTTGCTGTGATTTGGTTTCACACGTAGAGTCCTAACTGCAATGAAATGCTCTGATTGGCATGCCAGAGCCTAACAGCGAAACTCCTGAGAGAGCCTTCGGGTTTAAAAGCATGAAGTCTGAAGGGATGCTCAGTTGTCACTGCTCCTACAACTGTCACTGTGAATCACACGTCCTCAGCCCTTCCCTGATGTACTACATCGCTGGCAGCTGCACGCTTACATCTCTAATTGCCAGACCTCTAAATCATGAAGAGGTACAGCCTGCACATGTAGCCAAGCAGCGTGTTGGCTTAGCGGACCTGCTCATTCTGTACAACTCTCTGGTTTGGTTTAAAACAAGCTGAACAATTAATTTAGTTCTCAACAGCTGTTCCTGCAGTTGGTTTGAAACTACCCTACAGTTTTGGGTACTTTTTCTTCTTATACTGCAAGGCACCAGGATTAGCAAACGTGAGACAAATGTGTTGAACACAACAAGTGTTGAAAGTTTTAAGGCCTGAAAAAGATGAAGAAGTCTCACTTGTGCTCCGAATTCCTTTATACGGCTTCAATTCTGAACAGGAAAGGTATCAGGAGAAAGAAATGCAAGGTAGGGAGTGACAGATTTGAAGAAACACAACCAATTTATTAACTATAACAACTGGCATCTAATCTCAGGGTAATCCTTTTCCTCCAATAAGTTCAGAATAGCCTACTTAGTCTTAAAGCATAAAAAGAGTAAACTCTGTGTTAGATACTCTGCAACTGTGACTTATCCTGAGCTCGTATTACCTTCTCTGCCAACTATATAATCATATTGACTTCAAAAGACTCACAGTCATTTAAACACTTTAAAACAGCTTGTAAAAAGGAGGAAGCATATGCAAAATAAATACAGTGATACCTGTATGCATGTCAAATGCAGCAGATTTTAATGATAAGTAAAATCCCACCCCAACACGTGTAATAAACCTATATATTTAGCCAGGACTCTCAATTTCGACATGCAACAGCATTGTTGCCGTTGTGCCGTATTTTGGTGTATTGTGCTGCTTTCTTTCAAACAATTTATATTAAAAAGTGTAACACAGAAAGAAAAGATTTCATTTAACCTTTCTCTTTGTGACAGATCTAGTCTCTAGTGATATCTCTTCAAACTTTCTAACGGGTTAGATTCAAGTTCAGCTTGGTGAAAACACTTGCGATAACACTAACCAAGGATCAGGTTTAGTCTGCTTCGAACAGAGAGAAGAAACGGACTCTGTCTCAAAGTTTGCTGCATTTCAAGCTAACAACAAACAATATCTGTCAGTCAAGCTACACTGTAGCTTTCTGAAGTTTATCATCTGGTTCATGGAAATCAGATTAACTCGGGTCTGCCGAGTTCATTTTGTTGAGCTCAATGGTTATCAATTCTTCCCTCTCTGCGAATATGTGCATAAATCAAAGCACATTAGAAATCACACTAAGCAACACTTCAGACACTACTAAGCTTGTTGCTTGTTTTGTATCAGGGTTGCAAGATGTTTTGTCTCTTTGATCTCCTCTCCTGCTTAACCCAGCAAAAGAAGAGCTGCACCTCTCAGGAGCAGGGGGACAAACAACAAATCTGGTGTTTATATGCAGGATTATATCCTCCCTGCTGCTAAATAGCTGTTCCAACACGGGTGGCACCACCTGTGAGAGATCTTTTGTAATCCAGTTTATGAAAGGGGGCTGGTGGAATAACCAGCTGCAAACCTCTGGTTTCATGGTCTAGCAATTGAATTGCCTGAGTCTTTCCTCCTGAAACCAACGGGAAAGCTCATGAAGAAAGCAGGAAACAGTCAGGGAAAGTCAATTGTTTTTAACACACACACACAAAAATCCCTGTATTTTCCGTTTCAACACAGGTACGTGCTTGCAACGTCTTGTTTTGTACTTTAGGTTTCACCTCAGGCATCTGGTTGCTAAGCAGCCGGTCATCTCCATACTTTGTCCCCATTAGGATGGGGGACACAGGGTTATCTCTTGCTTCCTGACATAGAAGGAATTTGGACTGCTACCTCCCAAAGGTTTCTTTGGGAATCCTGCAATTTGCTGCCCTTTTTGAACATGTCTTTTCCACTTCAGCTTCTAAATGGAGCCACGATTTCCCTGCAGTAACTCTGGATTTACCAATCTTTGCTGTTGTGTAAGTAATACAATGAAATTTGGAGATTAAAAGGCTGGATTTCAGGGTAATGTGAAGCCAGGCAGCCCTGCTGAGGTGAAGGAAGCTATGCTGGGATCTACCCGCTGAGAGTCCTCAATAATAATAATAGAGCTTGCATTTTGCTGCTTTTCCCTGTCATGAATATTCTGCAGTGGATGTGATTGCAAATGTAAGATTAATCATCCTTGATTGTATCTTGTCTCTGTCCATCCATGAAGCGTACATCATTATTTGCCACTAGTGATCTTATGAGAAATTAAAGCTCAACACAACCCTCTTGGACCATTAGCATCCTGCTAAAAAGTGCTGCTCTACCTCTAGCAATAGTTTCCACTGATTTACTTTACCCGTTTGTTTTTCCTCTTATATTTATCTTTCTTTTTTTCTTAACAGAGGTGTTTTACACTACTTTAAATGGCAGCATGACTCTTGACGCAAGCACGGAAATACATCTGGCAGGGAGGCCGATATTAACACAGGGCAAATTAACATCAGCACCAGATCCCGCGTACTGGATAACCACATTTGTACCATCTTAAAACCAAGACTGAGATCTACTGGGAGGTGTTATAGTTAATATCCTGCCAGTGTTTCCACTCCTACTTCTGGGGTTCAAACTTGCGCTGTTTAAATTGCTTCGCAATGAAAACATGCGAGTGCTCAGCTCTACAACAAAGTTATTGTCACTAGGCCAAATGCTAAGGTCTCTCCTCACTGTTAACTCCCGCTGACTGCAGCGAGCATGTTTACTGAATAAAGGCTTGGGGCTTGGCTGGGTGGTTGGGTTTTTTGTTTTGAAATGAAACTTTCTGGGTTCAATACTGTTTTACACTATGCATTAAAGCCAAAGGCTTTCTGCTCGCATGCAGCACAAAAAGACACCTGGCCACCTTCAGCATCCTGTCATCTGGCTGACTTCATTCAACCCTTCTCTGTCAACCTCCACTCCTCCATAACCAAATGTAGATAGATCAAGGGGGATACCCTATGCTTCTGGCTTCTTTGGTCTTTCCTAGACACTTGTTTCAAGTTCATACTTTGTGTGAATTAATTCTGCCCAAATGTCTCACTTAGCTGCTCTGCTTTAACCCAGAGATGATGTTATTTCAGTTCCCAATCAACGAAAGGGCCAGAAACACACTGCCAGAATTTGGGTGCTATATGGTCTATTGGCTTAAAACAAACCCCTAAACTTTGATATTTTGGCTTATTTGATCCTGCAGGTTTCTGCCCTCCCTACCTGTTCAGAGAGATACAGATTCAAGTTGCACAGTGTGCTTCCATCTTTCCATTTCAAGCCCATCTCAGTGGGAGATGGCGTAGGAACGTCTGCCTTACAGAATATTAGCAGCGTTTGTTGGTGCATTTCCAATTTTCCTTTTTCACAGTTTCCTTCCCCTTCTTGTGCATATCTTTGCAATCTGGCAGCAAATTTGCTGCCTTCCATCTTCTTTTTATCCCTCATGAAGACTGACACTGTCCCATCCTGTGAACACTGCTTCTTGCCAGCCACTCTGCAGGTCAGAGTGCAGCCACCCTGGCACTGCCTGTTCTGACAGCACAAATCCAGCAGGATCCATATGGTCCTGGTGCTGCTAACCCAGCACCATTCTGCTCTGAAGCACTGGATCTGGGGGAAGAGCTGAAAGCAGAGGTAGAGCAAAGCAACTAATTCCTCTTGGCTTTTCTATGCTTCACCTAGGAACCCACCAGTTTCCTTCATCTCACATTTCCAGTTCTAATGTCCTACAGCAGCTATCAGATACATTACAAATGCTGTGCCAATTCTGATTTTTCCTATCTTGGTAACATCTTGCTGTTCATTCTGCATCTAGTCATCTTCCTGTCCACTGTGGCAGAGATCCCTAGTCAGATCGAGCCCGGATCTGGCACATTTTCCATGAAAGCTCTACTCAAAGTCTAACTTAACGGCACACATTCATCCCTTTCGACACATCTGCTCCAGCCATTTGCTAATTCCCAAAAAGCACTTCCAGATAATTTTGGGGAAAATTACGCCTGTAGTACCAGTTTCCAAGGAACCTGATACTAGTACAGAAAGTTTCTATCGCAGTCTGTCTTTTGTCTGCTTGTTATTACACATTAGTCATGCCCAGCAGAAACTGGCTTCAGCGTCCTACATAAAGAACAGGCCAGCTCTCCACATGAAGAATCTGCTTAACTTGGTGATGGTATTGTCGTATATATGACATACGGTTACGTGGCACTTTCTGGAGATGTTTAAAAGCCTAAACACTGCTTCAAGAGGTTGACAATGTAAGTACATGTATTTGGAGATGATAATTGGCAAGAATCGTTCTGTATGGGATCTATCACACATGTTTGACTCCTTTGGCCTCAGGCTATTCCCTTTCTTTCACATTGTTTTCCACGAGCTGCAAGCTGCTGAGTGTATTTCACCAGCTATTGTTTCAAGATCAACCCTGCAAAACAAAACCATTTTATTTTTATCCTCAGCAGCTGCACAGCTTTCCTCTTCAAATTACCTCTCTCAAAGCCTCACGATGAAAATGACTGTCTGAACGGCAGAAATGCGTTTTCATACTGCGAGAGCTGACTTCATGCAAAAGGATGGTTACATACAGAATACCACAAACAGAAAGGTAGGGAATTTAAGGCTATAGCTCTTTCTGAAGAGCTACAATTTCTTCTGAGTGTTAAAAGAGATTTTAAGACCCTCAGAATCCTCTAAAGTTCAACTGTTGCTAATGAAAGCCTCCACACAAACAGCTAAATAATAAACAAGGAGAAAAGCTTCTGTCACAAGCTTGTGCTCATCTAATAAATGAAGTATATCCAAACTTCACATTTTTGGTATTGAACGAGAAAAGAGCTGTTGGTAGTGACATAACAGATTTAGTAGGGGTTACTTATTTGATAGGAGAGCTAGGGATCTTGAAGCAGTAAAAGGATCTGTGAAGCCCTTCCGACAAAGATAATATCAGCGACTCCGACGGGAACAACATATTGCATGGGGCTGCAAGAGGGATTCAGGCAGACAGGAGAGCAGGGGACTAGAAGAAGGAAACAGAGGAAAGCAAAGCCAAGTTAGGACAGAGAGGGTTTAAAAGAATATAAATATGAATTCTGTGTAAGAAGAGCAATTTCCATGAAGTGCCTCGCTTTGTTTAGTCCCTTCTGTCCGAGCAGGTATAATTCCTGGTATCAGCAGAGTAGCACTGACTTATAGAGAACATGACGTATTACACCAGGAATCAGAGCTACTGATCTCTGCTGAACTGAAGAGCCAGTGCAGTACTTGCTTTATTTTATATGCAGTAGTGGCTGCAAGTATGACTGTACTAAAGGTACAATAACTCATGGAAAGGAATTTTTTGTCCAGAACTCAGCAGCTGGTAGTAAACACCAAATGACATTACTGCTGCTTCAGGAATACTGTATTTACTGCACTGCGTTCAACAATAAAATAGGTGTGCCGATGAAAATAGGCTAGCCGCCTCATCTTGTTAGAAAAGAGATGGCTTTTCATCAGGCGGGCTGACTACACTTCTCATGGCCAGCATGCGGTCATAGTCGAGTTCTCCTTAGAGTCAAATCATGTTATTAAGGTTTTTATTTTAAGACTTGGCTGTCATATTTTGAACATTTGTGAAACGCTTTTGATTTATGTGCATTCTAGCAGGATTCAAGTAGGTCTATTAGAGCTGTTGGCAGTCGTTTGAGCTTGGATAATCTCTAAGGAATCATACGTCCACAGCATTTTTGCTGGATATCAGGCAGGAACTGCTAAAAAAGCCAGTGTTGTCAGAGCACAGAACTGCAGCACAGGGAAGTCTGTGGGAGCCTAAGCTGCTTGGGGAAGCAGGAGCTTGAAAACCCTCCACTGGCAGTGCAGTTGGAAAGGAATCTCTTGATTTGCATTGGTCTTCAACTACCTATCCAGAAAGCAGACTAAGAAGAAGGTTTCATTTCTTCTGTGTAAGGAATGTTTTCTATTACCTCTTTGCCTAGGTTTTAAATTTATGTATAGTTTCCTGAATATACACATAAAGAAAACATAAGGTTACATCATGTAAGAGGTGAATGGGCATCCATCTTTGCATTGGCTCACTGTATCAGAGATTGTCCTGGATTAAAGCACTGGGGTGAGAACAGGAACAGAGGGAGAAACACTGAAAGGCAGAGAGTGAGAGGATGAGCTAGCAAAAAAGTTAACTGCTCAACTGGATCTTTAACAGCCAGGAGGATTAAGTCCATTTGTCATTGCAACTAACTACAGGAGATCTAACTGCTGTGAACCTGCCAAAGACTCCTGTGTGCCCATACTTCATGGAACTGGAACATGATTCATCTTGTGGCTACGGTTTAATAGCAGCACTTCACATTTTGAAGCCTGGGTAGGCTCACATTTGTCATTCTTTTTGTCATAGGTGCATAACTTTCCATTATAGGGCTGGCTGGAAAACAGCAGTTCCACTTAGCACAGGTTTTCAGAGTTTGAATGATTTTGTTCCACACTGACATAAGAAACAACTGCAGCCTTTCAAAAGGTCTTTGAGCAAGCTGTGGGCAGAAGAGGGGAAAGTCAAACAGGCTAACCTGCCAGGGGAACTGAGAACTGGCCAATTCAAGGTTCGAGACCTTGCTCTGACAGATACACAGTGGTGTTCACCATAGTTAAATTCAAGCTTTAAACTCAGCTGTAGCTGCCTACTATGGTGCATGGAAAAAGATCTCCCCTCAGAGAGGCTAATTTAGAGCACACAAGGCAGGCTTTTCCTCTAAATCACCTTTGATAAAACAATTTCAGTCTGGGTTCCATTTATAACGTAAGGAGACTGAACTACCAACTCAACTGCCTCAAGTTGGTCTCTAATTACAGGTGAGGCTGTACCGTGAGTTTTTCTCCTCTTTTGACTGGAAATTTCACCTGACAAAAGTGTTTATCCCGTCGAGAAAACGGAAGATTCCCTCAAAACCAGGAGTTTTGATGTTAAAAATACCCACCTTGACAAGTACACGTTTCCCTGGAACATCCATTAACAGAAATGTTTGGCAAATCAGCATAAGTCACATTATGTTCATTTGAAAATGATTCCTTAAGTAGATAATCTGAATTAAAAGAGGATGTGTGAAGGTGAGAAATGAGCTACATGCACTTATAAATAATATAAATAAGTACACTAAGAGGTACAATAAAAATTGGATGTGTCAGGTCCTCGAGCTGATTGGTACTGGCTGAAAATTTAACAATGGGTGCCTTTATAAATGCGTATGGACCTGAGCATCTTAACAACTTAACTGCACAGAAGTGAGTGGTGCACTGCTGAGTTGTCCATGTTGAATTTTACCCAGTCTACTTTGGTTACTTGTGAGGACAGAGATGCCCAGTCCAAGGCCATTCCTCACTGTGTGTACGCACAAAGACAAGGGAGGTTGTGCCAAGGTTTTCAGCCTCTTGGTTCAATCCTAAGGCATTTTGGTTTTCAGAATGGGTACCACAGCATTCAAACTGGCAGGGGAAACAAAACCAATACTGAATAATACACCTATATATGTGATGTTTGTATGCATCACACCAGTAATCTGACTCTTGGCCAAGAAAAGCTGATGCGTCCCTTCACTATGCAAGAGTACTTCTTGTAAAAACCAAATGAAGTTAAATATTGGGGTAATGGAGATGCAAGTTGATCTCTAAGACCATATACAACAGTACTTGTTATAACAACCTGTCATGCTGACTTTGCTCTCTTACCTGAGCTGGGCCTCCACAGCATACATTTCTTTGTCTGACTCTGATGAATAAGCTGGGATAAAACCCAGTATCCTAAACACTGATTTCAGTAGCTTTGTGAATCCCAGTTTCTTCTATTTTGCTCCTTTCTGAATTAAACCTAATCATCAGTTACTACAGGTCAACTGCATTTTTCTCTTCAGAACACGATTGCTAAAATGATCTTTATTAATAAAGCACTGCATGTGTGGCATTTTAATCAAGCTTTCAAATGGCACTCAGAAACAAAGCATACGATGCCTACAGAAAGCAAAAACATGCACGTTGTCCCTGTTACCCGCCTAAAGGACTGTCTGCAATCCCGTATTGAACTTGCAGCCTCCTGTGCCTGGGAAACACCTCTCTTTCACAATTATTCATGCTATGGTATTTTTAAGTCATTTTTAAGTAACACTTCCATCTTCATGCAAGACTACAGACATAAGGCTTATTTCTTCTAAATAAATAAGATATGCAAGCCCTTTGTCATATTTAACTGTTGAAACCAAAGACACAAGAAGTCTGCTTTGCAGGCATCCCTTGTAAATACGTTTCACATAGGAGTTGAAATCCCTGACAAGGAGCATATATTCTGTCAGTTGGCCTAGTGAATCAAGGGAGTTCCCTGAAGCAGAGGCATATGCCAAAGGGAAAAAAAAAAGATCAAGTTATTTCAGTCATTCACACTTAGGTTTCTCATTTTCACAGCTGGTCCTCTTTGCTAATGAACATGCAAAGTTTGCTTATGCTTCAGCTAGAATACAGACATCCCCTTGCCTGGCAAAGCCAGCGCTCGTTTAACATTGAATGATCCTTTTCCTTTGCAACTGGAAGTTGTGGGGGTCTGAAAACTGTGTTAAGAATGCTCAGCTTGCGCTCACATCTGAAAGATCAGTCTTCTGCCTGACAAACATGAGGATAAATCTATCAAATACACAATCTTCTACCTATCAAGAGTATGCAGCAACGGCTCGGGTAGGCAATAGGAGGACTGCTCATCATACAAGAAATTAGAGGTTTCTGTCAGGTGATTATGATTTACTTCCATCTAAATTAAATAAAGTGTAAGGGGAAAATGAGCCTCTAAGACATGGTTTTGGATTTCAAGAGGATTGCCGTCAATGTGCTATGCTCCCTAGAAGAAATACCAAGCTTCAACACTCCCAGATACCTACGGATATATTGGAGATCACATCACAGTTTGGAGTGTGGCACAGAAGGACCCAAACTAGTCTCTCTCTGAAGGTGTGATGATGAAGCAGTGGTCTGGAAAGCAGCACAGCTATGAAAGCAGGTAACTGTATCTGCTAACACATGCTGGCTTTCAGCAAGTACTGAATGCTGATGAACTCAGATGACCACAGGCTGTGGAACAACCTTGGCCTCTGCTAGCCTTCAGGTATCAGGTTAGAGACATGTTTAACTGATAAGCACTGATCAGAAACGGTCAGATGCTTGGCTGTGCTTGCATGTGTAAGAGGCTTAGAATTTCTTCAAAGCAAATCTGTTAATACTGCCTGGAATATGAAATGGAAAGAAATAAAAAGGTCCTGTGAATGTTCTCCAGGCAGACTGCATGAAAACGGTCACCTCAAAAGGGAAATCTGGAATAAGGGAAGAGTCCCCAGAGAATGGTGGGGAGGGGAACAAGAAAAAGTGGGAAAAAACCTAGTGTGCAAATGAAACCTGAGCTGTCAAGCAGAGCTCTTGAGGTTTAAGTATGTTAATTGTCAAGAGAAGCCGAGTCCTTGCAAAAGGTATTTAAGGAAATGTCAATGGATTGATTTGGGCTAGGGAAAGATAAAGAAGAAACAGGCTGTGGTACAGTAAGGATGGGATAAAAGGCTGCCTCAAAACTTCAGCAAATACTTCATCTTACTTCTTTCTTCCCGGAACAATAGGGTACAATAATAGGCAAGAGGTTGCAGAAATGGATGGTATGACATTAAAAAAGCAGTTCAATGTATCGGCCGAGGTGAAAGGGAGAAAAGAAAACGGTTAATCTCCATTACAAAATTCTCCTTTGGAAGACTATGAACAAGTTTCCTTAACAAGACTTATGAAGGCAGAAATGATAGGAAGTGAAAAAAAAAAAAAGAACTCTTGTTTCAAAAGAAGCAGGAAAAGCAACGCCAGCAAATACAGATTTGTAGCCCTGACCTCAATATTGCTTGACAAAAAGGAAAAGGTGGATCCTCCCAGACTGCTTGTCTTGGGTGAGATGAACAATTTTCTAGACAAAAAGTTTTAGGTCAAAGGTAGATTCTGCCTATTGGGATTTCATTAAACTTATTGAGTATGCTACCAAAATCTATTACCCAGGACTGAAGAGAAGAGAACAGAGCAGAATGCAGTCGATCACAGAGATACACTTCTTTGGCTCTTGAAACACGCTTGGAATAGAACTGAATTCCCTTTAGATAAAAAAGAACCAGAGTATTTTGAGAGATTTGGATTAAACATTAGGCAGAAGCTCTTCCCTGTGAGGGTGCTGAGGCGCTGCACAGGGTGCCCAGAGAAGCTGTGGCTGCCCCATCCCTGGCAGTGTTCAAGGCCAGGTTGGACACAGGGGCTTGGAGCAAGCTGCTCTAGTGGAAGGGGTCCCTGCCCATGGGACAGATAGATGAACTTTGGGGTCCCATTCTACGAGTCTGTGAAGTAGTGAAGAATGTTTAAGTTCAATGAGAGATGGCTCTTGTGGAAAGAAGTGCTAGGTTGAAGGAAGGTAGAGTTCTTCAAAGAGCAACACTGGCATAGTGTAAGGATCAATCTTGTTCTCTGTATTTTTATTACTGAATTTGATGCAAATATTAGGCAATTCATAGGACATTTATATTTGACATGATGTTGGAACCACTGTCAAAACTGGGGAAGCCTAGGGATTGAAGGAATGTGATGAAATTCTGCTTTGGAAATGCAAGCTTGTACACCTGAGACCTGCTCCAAACCATGCTAGATGAGGACAAATGTATCCTGGATCCACCAGGAACTACAGAGAGACAGAATGGAGACTTCTGGTTGACCAAGGGGAGATGAAGAGACACTAACATCAGGAGCACAGCTCCTGGGAAAGTTAGGGAGGCATTAGTGATGCTGTTCAAGATCTCATGTCGAACACCCTGCACAGACTCAGCCACCCATTCTCAAAGGTTATTCAAAAGTGAAACTGGGGCACGGATCTGTTACAAGAACGAGATAAGAACGGACAGTTTATCTTCTGTGAGCCTAACTTGTTTAATAGAGAAAATAAAAGGCTGGGAAAAGATGTGAAAGTCTATTCTTACATGATGGAAACCTAGACCATGAATACAAAAAGAGGTGTTTAAACTAAGGCTAAGTTATTAAAATTACAATGGCACACAAGCTGGCCAGAAATAAACTTGGACAGGGAATTAGGAAGGGGAGAGGGGCAGAGGGCATCCCTTAAATATCAGAGCATCCAGATGCTGGGAAAGCCTTTTAAAAGTAGTGGTTAAAAATGATTTGAACAGGATTACTTTCAGAACGGGAATACAGCAAAGAAGACTGAGGCGATGGGATTGAGTTCTTTTCCAGCTTTGAAAACAACTTTTGTTACAGTGAAAATTTGCACTTTTTAATAAATCAGACAAGCCATCATCAGCTGTTGGAAGGCAATAGGCATCTTGCCCATTCTGGCAACACTGGAAGTGTGGACAGAAGAGAATGAGCTGATCCCATTTCTATTTTGCCTTAAACGTCTCAGACTGATCAGAACTATGTATCAGGCATCATATATCAAAGCAAAACCAATACAAGAGTGTTTTAATTAGAAGAAGAATAAGAAAGACAAGTGAAAAAATGTAAATACAAGAACAAGTCTGCTCAAGAAATTATTGATAGAGTATTATTTCCTGTTCTTAATGAAATCTTCCTGTACATAATTTGTTCTAACACATACATAATTTGTTCTAACATGTACATAATTTGTTCTAACACTTCATCAGAAGACATTAATACATTTAAGCTCACTTCTTTCCCTTAGTCTTACCTACAGAGCACGTACTCACCATTTTAAGCAGAGGCATAGAGGTGAGATTAAGAAGAACGGGTTTTTCCTTCCCCTTTTACAGGATTTTTTGGAAGCTGTCTGGTATTCCTTTGAAGACCACAGCAGTAGTTTATGTACTGGATGTTTATCACTGGTATGGAGGGTGAAACACTAACTGTACACCAAACTCCCTACCCTCTTAAAATATTAATCCATGAGTAACCATCTATGCAGCCTCATAAAGTATTAACTCTTTAACTGGGGAAGATCTCTGCTGAACAGCATAGCACAAATCCTACATGATTAAAGCCCACGCAATCCTATTAAAATCCAAAGAGTTCCAAGCTGTTTACGTTAGTTCAGTATCTAATATTAACACCTGGGTTTGAAACCTCAGGTAAGCTCCATTGCTTTGTTAGATCAGCAAGTCAGGGGAAAGTAAGCTCAATTTTCTTGACCTATATGGGGATGTACATAAATGAAGTCTAATCTTGGACTTCAATGCTTAATCTTTTTTGTGGCTTGCTGTTCTTCAGCAACTTCCATTCGATGTGCTACACATCACGCACTACACATGTATACATGATGCATAGTACATAAAGCGGACATACACATGCACACATTATGTACTAGGTTAGCTAGTGTTTGCATAATGGTGCTCCATCTCCTGAACTGCCATACCTGAACTTGAAGACGAGGGGTCTGCATTTCCCTGAACACTGGCCACTGGATAGCCCCTGTATGGGAAGTGCAGACTGAGACAGACTCATTTATTTTGTGAAGCACATAGTCCAGATCAACAGCTTGAAGATCAGCAGTGCTGATCGACCCTGTGGGTACTAGCTCAAACACCCCAAATGCTCAGCCCCCCCCGAACTTTAAACTGGTAAGGGAATTTTCTAAGATATACTTTCTTGTCTATGAATGCCCTCAGCCATTACTCACAATGCAGCTGTAATGGCTTGACTCACACCTAAAGAAATCAGCAGATGGGCTCTTTCCTTTCCATATGAAAAGGTCAGTTAGATATAAGAAGAATAAACCTAGCAGAATTATGTGCCAAACTACATTAAAACATAAAGAAACACTGCCAGGTGTAGGAATCTTTTCTTTAGAAAGATATTCCTTCAAATCCCAGTTTTCTTTACTGAATTCCAAGGAATCTTTACGTAAGATACATCAGAAACATGATCTCTGACCGTTGCCACTAGAATGCTGCTTATGTTGCTAAGTTAGCAGCTGTACAAGCGTGCAGTGTGTCTGTAATTGCTGGCACCAAGAAGAAACTTCCCATCAGGATTCCTCCTTGACTTGTAAACCTACAAAAGCCTTTGGCAAACTGGCAATTTGCCTTCTTGGAAGCCAAAGAGGTGGGAGCCACAACTACAAATATATGAATGTAGTAAACGTAGCAATTACATGTGTTTGCATGGTACCCTCATGAAGGTATTCTCCTAGTAACCTTTAAGTATCCACTCAAGTCATACTTAAGTGTGAAGGAAATGTTTTCAAGAGCCAATAATTTAATAAATTAGCAACATTCTTAACCATTCAAGCTTTGGGGTTTTTAGCACAGTAGCAGTACACAGGCTGGATCAGCTACAGCGTGTTTGCTACCCTTTGGACACCTATTTGAAGTTGTATTAATGACAGAGTACGCTGGAGTTGCTGCGTGTAAAGTACCTGAGGACACGTAACCCAAAAGACACAGTCATGCTCTTTACAAATACATGTACTATGCAGTAAGGCAAACAGGCTTAAAACATGCAAATGGGTTTGCTGTTAGGGCCCAGGGCTTGAAAGCTCATTTGAACTTCCTCGTTCTGAGTGGTTATACTGAAGGTGCTAAGATGCTCATGATGAGGAGGACAGTGTAGCCTTTCAACATCTGGGCGCGCTCACCTGATAATATGCTCCTAATCCATAGGAAAAGGTGGTGGTAACATAGACTTTTGGGACAACAGTGGGAGGCTTTAGTGCTTATTACAGAGAGAGCTGCCTTCCCGTGACAGGGGTGTGTGAGTAACACATGAGAGTCATTCCAAATTTCAACTACTGGGTAGCAGCCTGAAGTTCTGCCTCTCAGACTCACACTAGTCAGGAACTGCAATATCTCCTCCACGTCAGAGCACCGTCTGCAGTGTGGTACTAGAAGGGACCCTGTGCCACACTGCCTATGATTATACAGGACTGGAAGCAAGCTTGCTACGCTAGTTCTACGTTAGGTTATCAAAACTGCCTTTCTGCCGAATGCTTTCAAATGCATTTTGAAGGCTGCTATTATCCATGTCGTTTCCACTCCCGTATATGCAGTCGTAATAGTGTTTTGCCACAGAAACAAGTCCCTGTGGGGTAATTAGATACTGCACAAACTGTTCTGCAGTAGCTGCAGCAGATGTGAACTTGTTAACCTGTGCAACAGAGTACCTGAAGAAATCTTAGCCCTCTGGGAATGCCAGGATAGCTCCCTCAGCAGGGGACACACAGGATAAAAGCTTGCACACAGGCCCTTGGCAAGCACTGGTTTATGCTTTTGTCAGTCTTTAGGTTCTGAAATACATCAATTCTCTTAGCAAAAAAACCAAGCACAACCATCATCTTTATGAAATCACTGAGAATCTTTCCATCCTGCTGTTTGCTAGGACCAAAAAGAGAAAGCTTATCTCATTACCCCAGTGCTCAGAAGGTTCCTCTGACTCCATCTATTGAAATAACCATACAATGTGCTTTCTGATGGGTTTTGCAGCTCTACAATGTAAAAACACAGATTACATGTTTACTAAAAATATCTGTGAGTAACAGCATCCACTGCACAGTCACGGCTCTTGCCTATTCCAGTGTATTGCTTCAAACTGATGATGGTAACGTTCGATTATAAACCAGTTTGCAGCTTATTTGCTCTCTGTCCAGATGTGCCTAATTCCTGTTGCCATCCTTGCAAAAGCATGGGTAGATGCACAAGGAGGAGCAGCGAGGATCTGCAAGGAGGAGCCCTGCGTGCAGCACTTCACTTTCCCTCAGTTTTGGATTCGTGCTGCTTAGTTTCTTTTGGGAACAGCTCTCTGTGACCCAGTGAGAAAGTCCCTCAAAGCACCATGGGAATTAAGTCCCTGGCCATGTGAGTGGCACCTTGAGCTCCATAACCACTTGCCCAGCACTGAGTGAGGACCATAGCTAGGAGAACAGGGAGCATCAGGCCCTGTGCACAGCCCAATGCGCATGAGGAGCTGCTCCTGGCAAGTGCAGCGCAGTCTCCAGCTCCTTTTGGGACCTCACGGAGCTTCCCACTGGCCAAATAACAACTCAGCAATTGCAGAGAAGCGGCCTCAGGGGAGACATAGGTACCAACCAACTGGATCCTTTTAGAGCCTGGGGTTGAGCTGATGACCCATTTACTTTTCATTTCCCATTAACCAGGAAGACTACAGCAGCATCCCAGTACTGCTGCATGCGTATAGTTAACAGTGTATATTATTGCTATGCAGAGAGCTCTTTTCTTTTAAAGAGGCTGTTTTACAGAGGGAATACCTCAGCTCTCCTTGGAGTATAGCATCTAATAGAAAAGAAATCATAAATCCCAAAGCCCACGTCAGAACTACCCACACAGACAGATAATTGCAACTCACTCACAGCTATAGCTATAACTGCGGAATAAGGGAGCCGTCTTCCTACGTTAGAACCATGCTGCCACTGCCTTTAAACTCGAGCTGGAACGAACCTTCCTTGTCAAGTGGCTGTTTTGTTCATACACTGCCTCCTAAGGTTCTACCCAGCTCCTAGTGGCAAGGACCTCCCTGCTTTTACGTGTTTACACAGCTCAGAGCATCGCTATGAAGTTCACAGGGAGATCAGTCAGGTGTTATCATAATACCCATCATAAGTAAGCAGAGGATCAGTAAAAGCACATTATCCAGGTATGTTGAAAAGAACACTCATAGAATCAACTAGGTTGGGAAAGACCTTTAAGGCCATCATTATGCATTTTCTCCCTTTACATCTCTATCTTCTAAGTGACATACTGGCAGGCAGAAAACTTTTCATATGCAGGTCATTTAAAGACTCAGAGGCCGTGCCATTTGAGCTGGAAGCTGGTTTCCAATAAAGTAAATTGAACCACACTTAAAAGTCAATAAGCAGAGGGAAAAGGCTGCAGGAAAAGAAGAAGTTCTCCTCTTTTCACATAAGGATTATTGTGCCCAAACTGTCACGTCCTGCTTCAATGCTGAGTGGTTAAACAATGAAAGTTCACTGGTGAGTCTGCCAGAGAGGGTAAGGCAGGTGATAACCCCCAAGTCCCCAGGCAAGGTTCTCTTCTCTGAACCTGAGTAATAAATCAAGCTCTCCAATTATGAACAAACCCCTGTAAGCGATCTGATGCTTGGGGTGGGAATAGCTAAAAACATCCATTGACAGCGATCCCCTCCCTGAGCCCCACCGCTCCTTAAAGACCTTACGGCATACAGAGGAATAAACACAAGCAAGCATCTCAAAGGCAGGTATTTTCCCAGTTCAGCCTCCTGAGCTGCCCAGGTGACAGGGAGAATTCAGAAGGAGGAGTGCCAGAGCAGGCACCGCAATCAGAGGTGGCTCGTAGCACTCCAGCGCTGCTCCTGGCACAGGGCTCCACATCAAAACCAGAGCAAAGCTCTCTTCAAACCAAAGAAAGAGTAAAAACAAAAAGGGAAAAGACCTCATTGTGCGAGTACCTTGGATTCCTGGCTGGTGGTTGATGCTGGAGAGGGGGGCTGCTCTGTGCTCTCCACTTCATTCTCTTTCTCCACACTATCCACGCCGACTTCGGTCATGCCGCTCGGAGGAATCATTTCACCTCTAAATCACTGCTGCTGTCGGGAAGAAAGCCACAGACCTTGCTGGCTTCTTTTCTTGAATGTCCTCTCGCTTCTCTGCTCCTCTAGAGCAAATGAACTCCGGCTGCCAGGCTTCACTACATTTGGGAGACTGGAATTCTCCGGATTTTCTTTCTTTTCCCCCTTTTCCTCCTCCTCCTCCCCCTCTTTCTCCTCTCCCTCCTTCCTCCTTCCCCTCCCCTATGCGATTCCGCTGCGAAGGGAATAAGTTATCAACGGCTCCGTAGGTCAGCTCTGTGCCTGCTCCTGTGTTTCCCCTCCCCTCTGTGTGGAGCAGAGTCGTGACCGCCAGCCCTGTGATCGGAGGGGAGTGAGCTGAAGCAGAAAGCCCAAGCCACACGCACACACACGCGGGGCACTGGAGGGAGGAGTTGCATTTCCAGCGCTGGGAATAGCTTTAGAGGAGCATGGGCTGTCATAGTAGTGAAAGAAAGTAAGGCTTGCATGCACACACACACACATGCAGGCAGAGCGACAGGCGGTGTGTATGAGCGTTGGAAGCATTTTACCTTTTAACAGGCAGCAGAAGGCAGAGTCTGAAGGGAAGCTTTGTATTCTTACAAGTCTTTTCCTGAAGAAGGGCTCTAGAAACAGAGAAGAAAAATGAGTCTACCCTTTCCTTGTCCCAGAGAGGATGATTTAAAACCCTAAATAACCCAGTGTCCCTAAAGCTCCCACCTTGCCTTACATTTACCTTACATCCCAAACTTGCTAGCAAGTGATGGGACAGAGCCAGGGGACAGTCACCTGTGGTTCCTTGTGTTCTTTGCTCCCCTCCCAGCCAGGGAAGCCCAGCGCCTAGCCAGACACATGCAATGCGGGTCAGCTGGTGCTCACATCCTATACCTGTGGGTTGTCATAGTGATAACACTCCATCCGGCAGACACTGAGCAGAGGCAGCCATCGGGAAGGGCCCTCTGGCTTTCCCCAGTGCCACCATTCCCAAGGATGCGGCACCCGGAGTCATGCTTGGGGCTGTGGCAGCACCAGTGGAAGGTCAGCACGACTTTGCTGGCTGGCTCTGATTGCTTCCTGTTGCTCGAGGTTTCGCCTGATTTAAATCTGCCGCAACAGCGCCTGTCAGCTCTCTTACCTGCTGAATTACAGGCTGTATTGGACAAAGCTGAATGGATGTGCTATAGGACCTGTTAGAGCAAATCCAGGGGAGGCTACAAAGAAGCTGCAAGGGCTGGAGCACCTCTGCTGTGAGGAAAGGCTGAGCGCTGGGCTTGTTCAGCCTGGAGAAGGCTCCAGGGAGACCTTATAGCAGCTTCCAGTGCCTAAAGGGGCTGACAAGAATTCTGGAGAGGGGTTTGGACAGGTGCCTGTAGGGACAGGACAAGGGGGAATGGCTTTAACCTGCCAGAGGGGAGACTGAGATTAGAGATTAGGAAGAAATTCTTTAAGGGTTTTAGACTGTTCTCTCAAGAGCCAGAGGTATTCTCCAGGTGCAGAGCTCATTTCTTCCACTCAGCAAGTGAGATTTGGGCTTTGCTGTAAAATCAGCCTCTTAGCAATGAGCAGGGACCGGGCAGAGTCCCAGTTTGGGAAAATTAGGGCAGCTGTGGGCAGCGGAGATCTTGGCAGAGTGATAACGATGGATGCTCCAACTCTGGCAGTGGTACCCTTCCCTGATGGTCCAGCCTATAGCACAGCCAAGTCAGGGCCAAGGCATGGCGCTCTGCTCCCTGCAAGGAGTATTCCATATGCCCAGCAACGGGGCAGATGAGAAGCACAAAACTCACTTTGGTCCTGTTCCCCAGCAGCGCTGTGAACCAGTCTTGTTAAGAGCCTCAAAACCCACCTCCTTCTGGTGAACATTTAGGTCACCTTAGAAATAGACCCGGAGTGGCTTGCTAATGGTTAATGCTCTATGTGTTGTAAAAGCCTGCACATGTTTTGTGTGAGGAGGTTGTAGCGTCATGACTGTGTAAGTGACTATCATACCACTCGCCACTCTTTTTTTTGGTTGTTTTACCAAATTAGTACTGACACCTGCTGCACTCCCTCTTTTCTCCCAATTACTCACTTGTCAAGCACCACTGATCTGTCAGCTTCTTGACAATTAGCCTGGGGAAGATGAGTCAAACCTCAAATCTTACCAAAAAAGCGAAAGAGACAAGAAACTGGCTTTCTTCTGGTTTCATTTCCTTTTCAGAGGCTCTTGCAAATCAGATCTCTTGTAGAACAAAACGGACTGATCAGTTACAACTACATCTGCCTCTCTCTCCCACTCTTCAGTCTTGAGAAGCCAGACTTGTGACTGCTGCCCATCGGTCTCTAAGCAAAGGTACTTGGTGGAAACGTGAGCGCTGCAGCACGGTGCTAAACGAGGAAATGGAACAGATTCTCCAGTGAAGAGACAAACGGAGATCTCTGGAATGGGGAAATGCAATCTGGATGAATAAAACATGAGAGCCGATGCTCAGCCCCCCGCTGAAGTTGTTGCACCGTGTGAAGGCGCTTGGATGCTGCCTGGAATCCCCTCCGAGCATGGCCTGGCGGGGTGCTCCAATGATGACTGCATGGGTGCTACACTTTGCCCATCCCTCCTGCTTCCTGGTACAGGCAACAGGGTGCCATGCAGAGCACCCCTCTGTGCTGGGGCTCCAGCACTTCTTAAGCTCTGACTGCAGCCAGCACAATAAGAGCATCCCAGAGGATCCTGACACCAGGAATATACACACACTGCTGGAGAGCTCCACAGTGGCAAGATTAAGCTGATGTAGGGAGTTTGGCACATATCATGTTCTTTTGCCTTCTTTTCTTCTTGTACAGGCATTGCTTTGAAATATTTGAGCACCTTTCTGTGAAAGAGGTACAGGACTAGAGCTGGATATCACCAAAGGGAAGACATCAAATCAGTGCTTATTAAATGTTATCCTTGTGAATAACACCAGTTATAATATCCAGTATCTGAAGGAGGCCTACAAGGATACTAGAGAGGGACTATTCATGAGGGACTGTAGTGGTAGGGCAAGGGGTGATGTATTCAAACTGAAACAGGGGAGATTTAGGCTGGATATAAGGAATAAATTCTTTATTGCGAGAGTAGTGAAGCACTGGAACAGGTTGCCAAGGAAGCTGTGGCTGTCCCATCCCTGGCAGTGTTCAAGGCCAGGTCGGACACAGCTTGGAGCAACCTGCTCCAGAGGAAGGTGTCCCTGCCCATGGCAGGGGACAGGAACTAGGTCTTTTCCAACCCAAACCATTCTGTGATTCCACAATTCCTGGTTAGACCCTCATGTATTTACCGGAGAAAAAAACAGAAGTAAAAAGGAGAGAGGGAGCTGTAGGTGTCATCATTCACTGCCTGCTGCATAAACCATCCCCTGCTCCTGAGCATATAGAGGATATAAGAGAGCATATAGAGATGACACTGCCGATAAATGCCTTTGGTTTAAACCACTACGTGCCTCTCTCTAGAAATGCACAAAGCAATGAGGAATCAGGTTGGTTGCCACTGAAGCAGGGCCCTCGAAGGAAAGAGGAATTACATTTCCTGAACTGTATCCAACTCCCAAGAGGATGCAGGCTGAGCACCACAGAAAACCGTTGGACACACAAAAAAAGCCTGCAGTTCTGGCACTTGCAGTGAAACTTGGCCAGCCTCTTCCCAAGTTCCTCAGTCCAATTTGTGAGTGTTCCAGGTGAGAAACAGTAGCTCCATTTCTTAGTCAATTCAATTCTGTCTTCAAGGAAACTGGCAACAGGATATCCTTCTAGGGCCATTTGTGATGGGAACTTTACTGTTGGCATCGTGCATTCGGCCAGATGAACATCTTCACTAGGCTCTCCTCCCAAATACCTGCTGCTGTCCACAGCTGGCTAAGTGACTGCAAAGACCAGACCACTGCTCTCATGGAGTGTCTGCCTGTGTTTCCAAGTAACAGGCTTGTGGGCACTTCTCACCAGCAAACACTGTAGTCACAGAGGAAAGGACACTAAAATAGTGTCAGGTGGCTGGGTTTTTCTTTTTGGTCACACAGCCCATGTTTGCTTTCAGTACCATCCTGACAGCTCATCCAGCAGCTAACGCAGTAACAACCCCCCTTGGATTCTGCTGATCAAAATGCCATCCTAAGGGCTACAGTCACCAGTTCATCGAGCTGGAAGCACAAGCTGGTCAATGCTCTGAAAGCATTCCCAGTACTAATGGAATGCTGTTGGCTTGCAGTTTGACTAAAATGATCTCAAAGCACTTTTTAGGGTTTAAGTGTTAAGCCTCCCACTGCTCCAGGGAGAGATTCTACTGCAGCAAACGAGCAACAGCAGAGGAAGCCAGACCAACAGATTTGTGCTTGTACTTAAGCTGGGAGTAAAATGGAACCTCTGCCTGAGCACTGCTTTCAAAACCTCTCTCCATCCACAGCAATGGCACAGGGAGCAATGCAAAGATCATGCTGCGGCTCGAATCTGTCTTTCAGAGAGATGATGATGAGACTGAAACACCGCTACCCAGATATCTAGGAGAAAGAAGAATGCTGCATCCTCTTCTGATAGCAAGAAACGTTTGAGAAAGGGAGAAGAGGATGTAATTATAAGAGATGGAATTTAGCCAAGATACAGCATGTAATATGTTCAGTCTTACAAAAAGCATTGCAATACCTTTAAATAACCAGCGACAGTCCCGACCTGATTTTACATCTCTGCTGGCAATATGATTCCTTCTCACTTTTTATAGGAATGCGATATAAAAAGAAGAGGCCCATGGAATCAGTATCACCATTTCCTGCAACTCACAGATGCTCCTAGAGATCCCTGCCGTTTAATAACCACTTACTGACTTGGACCAGTATGACTGTAGCAGGAAAGTCCTGAACCAGTTCATCAGGTTGCTGCAGTGGGGATTTAGCTGTGTATTGCATCCTTTCAGGACATCCATGCTCCAGATATTTATTTAAAGAGATAACAAAGATGTGATAATTAATATAATCTCCTCCACTCTTTCTGGGCTCTGCTTTAACCTCACTTGTATTTCCTTGGATAGGAATTAAGACTCTTCCCAATGGCTGTCAGTACCACTCAGAGGGTCTCATACAATCACACCATCTCAGCCAGACACTACTGCTTTTCCTCAGCCTTTTCCAGAGTGGGATGGGAGGAATCCCCCTACACATACACAGGTCAGCACACTGGATCTTGGGCTTCTTTTTCATTCTCTGAAAGGCTTTTGTTAGGAGCCAGCTTTCAATCACCTCTTTCTTTCTTAGACCTTCCCTGACCTGAACTGCCCCTTCAATTCCTTTGTCTGGTTGTTAGCCTTTCCAGGCGTGAGCTGGGTATTACAGCTGGCAGGGCTTTACTGGGTTTGTCTCAGGTTCCTGTTTGCTCCATTCACTGTGGTATTGAACACCGTCAGCGTGAGCTATTTCTTCACTCATGTCAGTGAAAAATGCATCAGGAGCAACATTTTGCTCTAACTGTAAATAGAATCCAAAATAAGACGTGGCAAACCTTCCCAGCAGAGCACAAGGATATGTATATGCATTCCTCTTTCTTTTCATACAGAGATCTCATGGCTATGCACCAGTTTTCGGAAGGCTGCGTATGCAGAGTGTTTCCTGTCTTAGGTAGTTACAGCACGCCTGTCGCTGCAATATTTAGGCACAAACACGCATGCTGAATGCAAAATAAAGCTCGCCGTCAACTGCAAGCCTGCAGCCGTTGTGCTCCTGTATTGGGACCTGGAAATATAAAGGATTTCTCAGAGTGCCAATGACCTCTGTCAGGAAAGTGGAGCTTTTCCACAGGGTGTGGTGGAAGTCGGTTACGTGCAGCAAGTCTCATCAGTGCCTTCAGAGACTGGGTTTGTAGGAATAGTAGGAATTATCATTACCAAGATTAACATTCCACTCGATCAGATTAGTGCATATGTCAGCTGGAACAGAAGTGCGTATGATGAGGGTGCCCCACAATTACCTATCTTTAAATGATCTGCTACAGCCCTCAAACAATAATAAAGCAAGTGTTCAGCATCCTATAAACCTGATGGGAAGGAGAATACGTTGCAGCCCACATACACCTGGTTTGTTCCTCAGATCTTCATGCAAAGCAAAATTTGACAGATACTGATCGTAGCCGGGTTGTTAGCTCTGTACATATCTACCAATTCAAAGTAAAAATGGGCAGTAAAATTTGAAGTGAGCAAAAAATAAAGGTAAACCTTACAAATGCTGCAAGAGGTTATCTATAACGATTTCTATTATTTCATTTAAAGCAATGGAATTCCTGGAGCCCAGTGCAAAATGATAATAGAAAGACAAGTTTGTCTTGTTGGCAAAGACAGAATTATCACTATTCTATGAGCCTATCAAACACAATCAGTACCTTTTAAAAAGGATTCAGGTCAATTTCTAATATAAAAAACCAGACTG
This sequence comes from Pezoporus flaviventris, assembly GCF_033815535.1. NCBI lineage: Eukaryota > Metazoa > Chordata > Aves > Psittaciformes > Psittacidae > Pezoporus > Pezoporus flaviventris. Next base: position 804,014 of record NW_026892585.1, read on the forward strand.
TACTATTAAAAGACTGCAAGCAGTGATAAAACCACTGGGCACTGTAGTTGTGAACCTTTCCAATCAGATTTCTTCCTTGAAATAACATGCATTTCTCTGAAGTGCTCCAGTGCACACAATCGTTATATTTTGTTGCTTAAAACAATAAGAAAGAATACGGTCCCTCCCATTTGAAACCTGAACACAGAGCATTCTGGAGTCACTGCTTCTTTTGATGAATACAAACCACTGCCTCTCATTGTTCTACAGGGGTCAAGCTCAGCTGCAAGAGCAAACAATTTCACTAGCAAAAATAGCCCTGATTTTTAGAAGTGCAAATATCAGAAGGGAAATAAAAGAAAAATTAGGGCAAAATTGTCCAAAGTATGAGTGCCTTCACCTTCCACATGCATAACTATTTCTATTCTTCCTTGTATTTATGGGGAAAAACAAATCTCTTCAGGTCCCCTGATGTTTGTTAGTCATATCGCCTGCGGTGTTACCCCTCTAAAATTGCCATTCTAATGCCTCAGGATGCCTGAAGTGTTCAGGTAGAAAGGCATTGCCCGCCAGGCCCAGTCAAACCTGGACCTCTCCCATTGTTTGAATGGAATGAGTTATTTCAAATTCAAACGTGCAATAACTGAGCTCAATGGCTTCAGACTCTGAGCAAACAGGGCACTGAAGCTGTAGATTTACCCAGAGAGTTGGTCAAATTAGTTGTGATAACAGACAATTAAGTTGATATGAATGATGATATAACCAATATAACTTGTATGCTTTTAAAACTCTACTTTCAGTTTGTAGTCTGTAATACTTCTGTATTACATGGGGTTTTAATAAGGAAAGAAAAGACTACTGAGCAATGAGCATCAGGATGGCTGAAATCTGGAGGCAAGGCAAGCGACTACAAACTCCTAAGGTGGCCTAATATTTGGGATGCTTTAATTTAGTTGAAAGCTGAACCATGAGCCTAAGAAAGCTGAGCACAGGTCACCTGTAATTTCAGTGGGCCAACAATGAAAGAAAGCAGCAGTTCATGGGCAGAAAGGCCAGCCATCATCTCAGAATGTTAGGCACTGATTCAAGCTTCGGCATTCCTCTGGGATCCCAGAAACAGGGAAATCCAGCAGACATGGCAGTGTCCACAATCACAACATTCAGGAGATGCAGACATTGGGAAGATGGAACTTCAGTCAAAGAAAACCCCTGTGATTCATGAGAAACAATACAAAAAGCACTGGCAATCCAGCTGGAACACAGCAGGTGAGATTGTCTTTCCAAGGGGATGTGACCAGCCCTCAGATATAAGCTTTCTGAGTTCGCATGAGTTCATATCTAAGCTGTGACCTCTTCAGGCTAGGTATTTACCTTTTATTTAGAGCTTCTACAGCAGCTAGTTTTGCTTTCTGTCCAGTCTTAGGTATTACAGTAAACTAAATAAATAAGCATTTTAAAAGATAGACATGTGTCTGCTCAAGAAGCTGAACTGTAGTTTTTTATATATATATATATATACACACACACACATTTATGTTCATACGCTACATACTTAGCACAGCAATGGCTTCATATGTTGTAACCATGCTGAATGATAGATACCAATAGGCAGTGATGCTCAGGAAAGATAGGGGGAAGCTCACTGCAGTAAAGACCCCGTACATCAAAAGAAGTAATGCAGAGAGAACGATCTGATAGGAATAAAAATGTCTGCTGTGTATTTGTGTGACCCCCCACTGAGAGCTTTGTGAAGGGAAATCTATTTTTATCTTTCACATAGAAAAGCAGAGAACATGCAGAGCTGGGAATGATGGGCTTTAACTGCAGATGGCTGCTAAAGGTTTTGACTTCTTTGGGGTACTTTTCTTAATCCCACTGCACCCAGCGGAGTTATAAGGCTGCCTGCAATATGCCTTAAAAGCTATTTCTCCATGAGGTGAAACAAACCATGCTCAGATCATCATGGGGTATTCCAAAAATGCCTCACGGACCTTTTTGTTCTTCCACAGACATGAAAGCTGCCCTCCTTTCACCTGGACCATAATCGAGCACTTAGTTTGAAACTCCTAACCCCACTGTGGTCCAAGACATCTTAAGCCTATATTCCTCGGTATTATTATGGTTTTATTGTTATTACAGGACTAAATATTAGTCCTGGAGCCCATGCTCAGAAGCAAAAATAAGAATAACTTGGTGCTGCTTCACTCATCTCATGCCCATCTTCTTACTCCCTATAAACTCAGGACTGAAAGCTTTCTTCTACATAACTAAACTTCATCTAATCTAAATGCAAAAAGTTGTAAGTAGCATAAAATACATCATAACAGGCAGCTACAACCATTTCTTTCCCTGTCCTTTATGTTTAGGTGTTTGCTTAGCAGCTGGTAAATCTGCTATTAAAAAATACCTGGGGACAAAAGACATAAATGACACCACAGTGCTGAGCTCTGGTTAACAAAGGACATATAAAGCTCCTTTTTAGTTTACAGGCACATCTCCCTCCCTCCCAGAGACTCACAGTTTGAAAACCACAGTAAAAGCTTCTGTGCCAATCCTAAAAGACATCTTTCCCTGAGCAATACACATGAAGCAATACACATGAATCACAGAATAGTTAGGGTTGGAAAGGAGCTTAAGATCATCCAGTTCCACCCCCCTGCCATGGGCAGGGACACCTCACACTGAACCATGGCACCCAAGGCTCTGTCCAACCTGGCCTTGAACACTGCCAGGGATGGAGCATTCACAACCTCCCTGGGCAACCCAGTCCAGTGCCTCACCACCCTCACAGGAAAGAACTTCTTCCTTATATCCAATCTAAACTTCCCCTGTTTCAGTTTTAACCCATTACCCCTTGTCCTGTCACTACAGTCTCTAATGAAGAGTCCCTCCCCAGCATCCCTGTAGCCCCCCTTCAGATACTGGAAGGCTGCTCTGAGGTTTCAGTCCTGTTATTCTATCAACAAGGGGGAGTCATTCACATTCAGCTATCAAAAGAAATAAATCCTTTGAACCAGGACTGTCTTGAAGGGAAGCTTTGAGGGTGCATGCCAGATCAGTAAAGGGTCCCAGGATTCTGGCCCTGGAGACAAATCCAGGTGACTCCAGTTAGGTACATTTCCTGCTATCTGTGGAAATAAAATGATGCCGAAAAACCAGGCCGTAGCAGTTATCTGGCAAAGAGATCAGACAGTGCTATTACAGCCAGCATGCAAACCATTTTCCCAGTTAATTATATGCATCTAATGTCAGATCTAATTATCCAAGAAAAAAAAAAAAATCACGATTCCTAAAAGAGCACTTCCCCAAAGTTTTCACTCAGGACAATGAGATCAGCATACGTTTTGCCTATGTTTGAACTGTTGGTTTTTGGGGGTTGTTGTCCATCCATCCCCCCAGGGTGAAATGAAAAAAGCTAAAAGCAATCCTGGGGTTTATCACATTCAATCGCTTTCGTTTTCACACTTCTTGCACCATCTCACTGTAGCAAACTACCCAGGTTGTTCTTTTCCTTCAGTCACTGTGAGAGGCACCCCTAGAAACATACAAAGTGAGTTGGTAAAATAGTGTTTTACACCAGTGTTCATTTCACCTCTGAATAGCCCACTCACACATCCTTAGAGCTATGAAGAACGTCAAGAACTGCTCTGTTAACTATTTAAGCTCATTGAGTGTGATCGATAACCAGAAATTAGAGTTTAGGTGAAATTCCTTCCCTTTACAACGTAGGTGTTTGGCTTCTTTCACCTAATTCAAGAAATGAACAGGAGATCTGCTCATGACCAGTGTTATCAGGCTCCTTTCCATCTTCCACTCAGAGGTTGACTGGGCTGAGGACCAGCCTTTCTCCAGGACTCTTGGGAAGCACCATCCAAGTCAAGTGCAGGTTTGCATTTGGCAACTTTGTCCCAAGGCTTCCTGCTGAAATACCTTCTCGTTCGCATGAGTCAAGATGCTATGGGGCAGTGCTCCACACACTTCTTTCTTTTAAAGATTCAGCACAAAAAAAAAAACAAACAAAACAACAAAACTACCCCAAAATGAAAGTGGAAACAAAGGTCAATGCAAGAAGACAGAAAATTCTGTGAACTGTCCAGGTATTGGGTTAGTCTGATATCGGTGGTATTCAAGTGGGTTAAACACAGCCATAGAATCAATTAGCTTGAAAAGACCTTTAAGATGATTCAGTCCAACCCTTTACCCCAGGACTGTCAAATCCACCACTAAACCACGTCCACAGCTCAAGTGAATTTAGGGAGCTGCGTTACTTTACACAAATGGGGTTACAAACACAAACTGGGAGAGCCAGGAGCTAAGCTGCATCTGAAGACACCTGTGGAAGTTTCACTTTGATAGCTTTTATCTTCTTCTCTTTACATCAAGCCTGAAGTCTCCGTTCTCAACTTTCAACTCCTCTTACTATCAGAGGGTATGAGCTGAGGGCAAACTTAGAGAAGAAGGCACCGAAAGGAGGAATAAGTATTAACTTGACATTTCAGGAACTATATTAACTACATCACCTGGGACCGCAGAGGAGCCACAAATTAATGGAATCATCGCTCTCATTTTGTAAGAGCCTGCCCATGAGGGAGCAACTCGATAAAATATCAGTCATTCTTTTAAATGACAAAGCTGAACCAATTCGTCTCGGCTGTCAGATGCTCCTGTTCAGGAAGGGCAAGCGCTGCTTTTAGCACACACACTCCTATTTTCTTGTCTCACAAAAAAAGTGGAACTATTCCAACTCATTTCAGCACAGTTTAAAAGCCACGTCCCTGTTTCAGCCTCAAGGGTTCCCTCCAAATGTTAGTTCAGGAAACAAGGATTTTCAGCTTTCATTACTCACCTTAATTATCAGCTCATATTCCCCTATCATTCCTGCACAGGTAAACATTTATATGTTGTCCATAAGGCTAGCTTTGATAATGGGGGCATTATCTAACAAAGTTTGTCAGGGCTCTCCAACAGATTCAACCTACTGTTTTTCACCCAGGGAATACTACTACTACAGAACTCCACTGAGATTTATTGGCAGATGTAGAGAAGCAGTAAGGTCAGCTTAAGCAGTATGGTAACCAGCTGGATAGGTTTTCCCAATGTGGAGGAGGTAAATTGCTGCACAGTGAGAGCACTGCTGCTGTCTTGGCCTTTATTAAAGACTCATCACAGACCTCGTAATCAGCCATCAACACTAAGGCTTCTTGGGGTATAGGTTCTGAATGTTTGTGAGCATGGCCCTTTGAGGAGTGGCCAGAACATCTTCCCTTCTTCTCCAGGTGGAAAAGGAAAAATCCCAGGGTTATACAGTGATCTGTCCACACAAAACATGTGTGTTTACACTATGTGGACTCAGGAATGGACTGCAGACATGTTTCAGAACACATTTAGGGGAAAGCCAGGATTGATCACTGGTTAGCTGCCTCCTTAGATGAGTTGAGACAAATAACTGCTTCCTGTCTATCAGAAATGAAGAGCTATCCACCATAGACTTACTGCCTGTTCTGGCTTGAAAATCTGTCCTCCAAACTGAAGAGGAATAAGTGAGGGTTTTTTTTCCACTCCTTGAAATCCTAAATCAACAGTGTAAATTATCCTATCGATGACTGTTGAGCCTTTCCTAAACCCAGCTTTTCAGCTCTAATGCCTTGGTCATAGCATGAATAGGTAATATACTGAAGGTTAATGCCTATATCTACTTATCAAACATATCTCCTAATTCCCTCACTCTCAGACCAGTGCAAACTACTCTCTCTCACCCACATTCTACCTTGGCTTTTGATAGGAATAGGTGTTCATAGCTTGCCTCTTCAAGCAAATCTCTCCAGTGTTTATCACCTATGGCATGGACAAAGCCTTTCAAACCGATGAGTCATTAGAGCTTGATGTGAGCTCGTGCAAGGAGGAAGAAGCATGTGAGTGGAAAAGCCTTTCTTACCTGTTGTGTGCCTGAAGTAAGCCTTTTTCTAGGCAGCTGCTCATGAGCACTAGTCTTGCTCTAAAAGGAGGGAATTCACCGGGTATACTGCGCTCAAATGAGCTCTTCACTCCAAACGTAAAATTCTTCTCGGATGTTAGCTGTACATACTAATACATATTTGAAATGGGAAATGGATTTAATGTTGCACAGTGCTGCAGCTGTAAAGCTTCCTGGTCTTCTAAAATGGAAAAAAATCATGGTATTTCTTCTTTGTAATCCCTTAAGAATAAATAAAGGTAAAATAACAGAACATTAAGACTTCAGGCTTTGTCAAGAAAGTAGGATTTAGGTTTAGTTTTGCTGGGCCAGATACATGGATGGTGGGATTCACTGCAATGATTTCAAAGCTAATAGCATCACACTAAAATTACACAGCAGAATATCAGGTTATGAAACGCTCTTACGTGCAGTTAAATGAAGCCACACAATGTGTCTGTGATTCTGATGTAAATCTGTCAGGTGGTTCGTCGGTGTTAGAGGAAAATGAATTCTGCACATTCTGATGCGCTTGACATTAACTGAGATTCAGCTGCAACAGAACTTAAACCCAGTAGAGCACCTGTGAGGTTTAGGGTTTCAGACACTTAGAACCATTTTCCTTAAGAGGGTCAACAAAAGAGAACATTAGCCTGCATGAAATTCAATGTTATCACAGCATTCCTGTGACTGCTTGTCAAAGTCAATGGATAATTTAAAGGCTGCAATGTAAGAGCTACATTTTCTTTGTGAGTAGAGCAACCACATGTTTAGGAGAGAGCTCAAAATCCAATTATTTAAATATATTCATATATATATGAATATATATCTAATTATATATGATATATAAACTACATATCATACATACATTCAAATATATATATATACACACACACACATGAATGCTTCAACTGCTTTTCTGGGCATGGTGTGCTATACCAATTGTTTTGATTACAAGAATTAAAGCCAGTAGAGACTTAGCTCTTGGGCAACTACTATGGAGTGAATAAATTTCACTAATACAAACATCTCAAAAGCTGGGATTTAAAAGACAAACCAAAATCTCAGTCCTGCTTCACACTACGCAGCCTCCTCCTCTCCATTTCCTTCTTGGTTTTACAGCTCAGAAGTCAGACAGCTCATTCCAGGCACAACACTGCCCCTTTCTTCTTGCTTATCAAGCATACCCTCCTCATGTGCTTTCATGCTGCTGTTACTACACAGTCTAGTTCTTACACACTACTGGAAGCTGCATTTCTGAGGTCAGTGGTCCTGAGCAAATGTTTCAGTCCCTACAGAATTGAATAGCAGCACTGTATTATGAAAGGGCTGCAAGTGCAGGGCCCAAACCCACATGTGCTGTAGCCCCACAGCCTCTGAAACAAGCACAGTCCTTTCAGGTACGTCGTTTTTACCTTCTATGGTGCAGATTTAAAGCCACCAGGGATGGCTGGACTACCTTTAAATGGAAAATCAGATTAATCAACCTAGGCTGATCTCCATGTATAGATCACTGTCATGGGGTGGTCCTCCCCAAATCCTTAATCTGCAAACCCCCCCAACTGTTTTTTCTCACTCCATGCAACCACAACTCAAAACCAAGACCTTTGTGTATTTGTGGCATATCTTATCCACGGCACATCAGCAGGAAAGGTTTTACTTCTTCAGCATTACATTGGTCATGCCTCTTTGCCTCTAGCTAAGAGTAGCTCCTGAAGAGCCTCTGCAAACGTTCATTTAACACAAGGCAAAAGCAGTTAGAAATAAGGACACGGAGCCAAGCACACCTCTCCATCAGGTTGGCAGGGTGCTGTGAACCAATCAGCCTAATTAGACAGATGTGATGAGGAGATACTGTCCTCTCTAGAAACCCCCAACTGCGAATAGAGCTGGCAACAGTAATCAGCCTTTTATAAGAGACGAGAAGCAAAACACCAGCATTGCAATCGCCACCAAACACACTCCGGTGCAAAGCTTGGTACATCTGTACATGCGACACTAGGGAATGGTTAGGCTGGCATGAAACTCTGCTCCAGAACCTAGCCTTATGTGGAAAGGGGAAAGAAGAAAAGGAAGGATTGGTGTAAGTTCTAGCAGAATTAATTACAAACTGTCAAAACCGTGAGATGTTGGGGGAAAAAGAAGAAAGCTCCAAAAGAGGCAATTATATTCCTACAGTTTTATGGTTATTGCTGCTGGAATATAAAAGGAATTGAATGAAACTTCTTATTTTAAAGTGTTGAAATAAGAGACAGACCTTCTTTTCATGCTGTCGTACCTGCACACTTCTTTGAGAAATTATAGTTTCTAACCCTTATAATTATGACTATAATTTAGAAAACATTAATTGGAACACTACAGAGCGTAGAAGTGTCTGCAGTCACTGCCTGAAACAGTGACTTGGATGGATACGAATAACTTCATCCACCTTAGCATACATTAACTCTGAAGACTGATAATACTCTTACCACCTCACTATACTCATTTCACTTTAAATACCTGGCTAAAGCACATATCTCAAACACTTCTATTCTCCTGCAGCACAAACCCCCCTGACTGTATTTTGCGTGATCAAACGTGGATGGATTCTCCTTCCAACCTCTTGGTTTGTTGGAATTTATTTGGCAGAAATGTTTTCTTCTGGCAAATGGTTTCTTTCCTCAAAAAGGATCAATTTCCAGTGGAATAGGAATGTCCAGTAAAACAAGGCCAGTTTTCTGAAGCTGGAGTTGACAAGATCTGAATGAGGAGCAGCAGTGCCTTTCATGTTTGGGTTTGGAATTCTGTTATCTCTCCCACACACACTGAGACTCCAAGGACCTAGAAAACTGAGGATCATTTCTGCAGAATAGGTGCGACCTTAGCTAACATGTGAGCTTAGCCTCAAACAGTCTTTAAGCTCCTTCAGAATCCGGCTAACCTAGTTACAAGCTGCACCACCTGAGCCAAAGGCCATAACACCCCCTTTTTTCCCCCCCTCCCAATAAAAGAAGGAACCAAAATGAAACACTTTGTCGATTCCTCTTAAATCTCAGCGCTGCTGTTGCGGTTTTTCCTTCCCTCACACGTTCTTTCAGATGCAGATCTCTAAAGTAGTTCCCTGCTTCTAAATTTGTGTCACAGGCACAATGAGCCCACGGGAGACGAAGGCAGTGGAATTCCACAGCCCCCCCGCTGGCTCCAATTAAAAAGAGGGCCAGAAAGCAATTACTCTGTGAGAGTATATATATATCTGCAACCACCCAGGAGGGTCGGCATTAATAAAGGGTTTTAATGCAGTTGTCTAATTAGGAGGAGGAGAGCTAATGTTAGCAGCTCTGCTTGTCACAGTGACTCAAAACATGACAAAGGGGAGTGAGAAACAGTACTTTTAAGGTAAGGGAAGCTTCACTTTCAAGCTCGTGGCAACTGTGCTTTTATCTGATGACTGCAAGACAGACAGAAGTAAAAAGAAACAGCCCTTAGAATCCCAGACTGGTTTGGGTTGGAAGGGACCTTAAAGCTCACCCAGCTCCAAACCCTGCCACAGGCAGGGACCCCTTCCACTAGAGCAGCTTGCTCCAAGCCCCTGTGTCCAACCTGGCCTTGAGCACTGCCAGGGATGGGGCAGCCACAGCTTCTCTGGGCACCCTGTGCCAGTGTCCCACCACCCCAAGCCACAGCCCAAGAGAGTGCCACAGGTTTTGGGAAGCTGCTTCTTCAAAAAAAAAAAAACCACCTCAAACTCACCCCCATTGCTCCTGTGAGGACAGGAGCCATTCAATGTACGTATTTCTTTTGCACCTCACTGCCAGCCCATGACATCCTCCCTCCCTCCTCATTTGGGTAAAAGCCAACTGAAAACGTGTGTGCTCTTTGGGCTCCGGATGCTCTCCAAATGTTTTGGCGCTTTTGTTCCTTTCATCATTAAGTAATGGGGCTGAAGCATCTCTGTTAATGCCTGGGTCACTGAACTGATTTAAAAGGGCTCATCACCCTACTTGTGATGATCAGGTCTTCCTCCTTGTATGCACCAAGTGAAATCGTGCAGTGGCTCTCCCAGGCAGGTGGGCTCTAGTCTTCAGCTCCTCTTTTCAGTGACACTTGTATGAAAAGCAAGGTCCTCACCCCTTCTCAAGGAGGTCACACAGCCACCTGTACTACAGGGTTTGCTAAGAAACCTTTTCTAAGTGCATCCTCTGCTGAATTAAACTGCTTTTTCCTGTGTGACATGAGTAGGTCTGCTCCAGGTCACACAGGCAGTGGCACTGCATCATGTTCAGTTTGACTGGAAGGAGAACTTGAGACAGGCATCCTCACTAGGATGGACAGGAAACTCCACTCTCATGGCAAGCATATGAGACTATGCTATGTCTGTTGTTCATCAGGGCCCTTGTTTTAAATGTCATTAATCTGGCAACACGTTCAGAGGCAGCAGAGTATCCCCTACAGCTACTTTGGATCATGGGTGAATTTGAGGAAGAAGCACAGCTATTGAGTCATCTCTTCCTGCATTGTTCCAGGTTTCCAGCCACTTAACAACCATCCTTATCCTGGCCAGATTATTGTGGTTTATGAGGCCATGGCCCTATGGAGTATACGTGCTGTCTAGACAGACAAATGCAATAAGTCTTTATTGGATGAACTGGCACTGTGTGCTGCTTATTAACAAAGTAATCTCTTCCCATGTGCTAATTATTTACTTTGCTACTGGAAAATATGCCACGGTAATATCAACATAGAGCAGGCAGCACATAACATTTACACTGCACTTTGAGTAACTTCAAACCCTGTTGTAACATTTAAGAATGGGAATCTTAAAAATGACTACTACTCTTGTCTATGAGTGTGACCAGAACAAGTTCAATTGCTCTCAAGCACTAGCATCTCCTTATATATGGTCAGGAGGGTTAAAGGTGGTAAAAGTGCATAGTTCTTCCTCCTTTACTGCACAATTAAAACAAACAATTGTTTTCATCTGCCAGGCAGAAAGAACGTATGTATACATTATAGCAAAACTGTACAAGTCCTCTCTAGGGCTAACTGGTGATGATGCTTTTAAATATCGACCAGAAAGACAGATGCTCAAGTCCCATTATGCCTCTATATTGCCAACAACAAAACCAACCTCAGGTACCCTTCTGACATCTCTCAGTTGCAAACTTTCTTTCCCTGTGAGCAGTCAGTTGAGTGGGTCAGCCAAAAAGTGCAATCCCTCTTTTAGGTCACTTTTGCCCTCACTGGGGGGGGAAGCCGGATGCCTAAGGAAGTCTGGGGAAGCGGCAGAGCTTCCTTTCCTTTCAACTACCCATACAACAGGTCCACACACAGTACAAGCTGAGCACTTCTAAGGGAGTGAAAACACTGCACTTGACCTTGACTTGCAAGGAGCTAGACAGCAGGGCCCTGGCTTAAAAGACATCATCCAGCTCACAGGCTCCTACATGGAGCCACCCGAGCATGCCAGGATTCCTGCTGCTTCAGCAAGCTCTCCTATTAATTTCAGCCCAAGCTCAGTGTGTTTCCCCCATGGTGACCTGCTGGGCTACAAGGCCAAAATTCCCATTTTTAGTTAAAAACAGACAGGGGAGAGAAAGAAGGCAGCAGAACTTTAAAAAACAACACCAAAATGCTTCTGGAGTTAGGCAGTGACAATACAGAATGTGGGTATGTTCAATTATGAACCTGTTTCTCCAGGATAAAACTACCATGGGTGATTTGGTTGCTGGCATGACCTCTCATCCTTCATACATTTTGTTCAGGAAGGGATAAGGCATTTAGCTAGTCCCCTGGCATTCCAACATACGCAGACTTCCCCTTGCAGAACTGAGTGGACTACCCAAGATCCAGACGTCTGGAAAGCCCTTCTGCAGGCATCAGCCACATGTATTTTATACGTGTACAGAGCCTGGACAGATATGCCCCAGGACAACTGTATATAACCTAAATGTCCATCTAACAGGCTAAACTCCAGTCCCAAATGGAAACACAGATGCATTCACAAGGAGAATCAACTTCCATATGAACAGTATGTGTGATAGATCCAGCATGCTTTGGGTTCACTCTGACTGACTTTATATGTATGTGTACCTAAATGATACCTGGGAGCCCTGGGCTAGTACATGGTGCTAATCGACCACGAGAGAGAAAAGAATGCTAGTATTGAGTAGCTGATGTCTTTTTTACGTTGCACAAGGAAACACGGAAGACTTTAGGATAAAATAACAATGCTACATCTACTCGGCATGCGTCTGCACCATGCGACTGCTTCACTTCTAGCCTACCCGACTTACCTGAGTTTGAGGCAAATGTTTCCCTATAGGTTTGACTCCATTTGGAAATCCTTGCCTGCTGTGCTGCTCTCGCTGCTTGATAATTCTCTCCCGAGTAGCAGACTTCTTAGAGGTTGTCTGTGAGGATGCCTCTACAGAAAGCTGCCTGGAAAAGGGCTGTTAATAAAAGGGCTGTTAATACCAGCTACAGGAACTGAAGGCAAGGATCCTGAATGTGCCAGAACAAAGTCTCTAACTGGGCATGTGAGAAGAACACATTTTTGTTAAGAGGAAAGGAGTGAGGGTTTCAAAATGGTCTTTTTAAAGTATCAAAAAGGGACTAAAATGGCACTGAGTTCTGGTCTTAACAGTCTTCTGATTCAGTTTTCTGCACTTCCTCCCCATTTCCCCAGTCTTCATTCCTTCCCAGCTTCATACAGGTATTTCAGCAGCTTGGTGGAGACGTTTTCTTAATGCTATGACTTTGTGGAAGCAATACATTTCCTCAACACAAACCCGAAACCATCCCTCCACATGGAAGTGGAATTGAAGAGTCACTCTCTTCATTTTGTTTTAGGGTTGGCATCATACCCATGTAATGATGCATGAGCAGTAGGTGACTTGAGTCAATAAGGGAAATCCACCACCAAGGGGACTCTCTGGTGCATCATGCCTGGAAAGAACTGATTCACCATTTCCAGCCAACATTAACACTTAACCTTATAGCCTGGCAGCACCCTTCTGGCCTGTGATCCCAAGTGAAGATCTAATGCTGTGATGAATTAGAGATGCATCCTACCCACCCTGTATGCCAACCTCACTATTTTTGAGCACCAGCAAGAGGTCAGCCCAAGCAGAATATGTGGAAAGAGAAGGGGACTTTGAAGATGAAATAAAAAAAACAGGAAGAAGAGGGTGACTTTGCTGTGTGACACTGACTCCTTTATGAACATGGCAGCTTTCTACTAAAATAAAGAGGCCTGGAAAAAAAGCTTGAACGCTGGCTGTGCCTTTAAGTGCTTACAAATGAAACACATCACTAACCACTGTAACCTCGAGGAACTGATAACCCCATCAAACATACAAAGCCAGCCGGACACACTGCGTCCCAGTTAAACTAGAAGTGAAAATGGACTGACCTGAATGTTTGTTTGAATCGCAAACCAGGTTTGGTTTAAAGCCTGACAAATAGAATCCAGAAAACTTGGCAACAAAGGCATAAGCGTTACCTGCTCTCAGAATACAAAAGACTTGCAATTCTCTACTTGTGATAGAGAGAACTGGGTTTTCACCAAGCGTATTAAATGATCAATCCAAGAGCATTCACAGTATTTGCAGCATTTGCAGGGATTAGCATCTGCAAATATAGGAGGATTTTTCAAGTTCTCTCTTAACTTAGTAAAACATCTGGGTTTTGTGTGCTTGTTTTCAAAACTAAAGAACTCTCAACATCTTCCTGCTTTGTGGTGAAGTTTTTAAGCATCTACACATCCAACTTCCTGAGCCCTTCTGAAAACCCAGCCTCTCTTACCCTGGTGCCTAAATGCTTACTGTGGGTTACACCCATTTGCAAAACCTGGCCTAGAATGTGAGGACCACCTAACTTCTGGTTACATTCCCAAAGACAAACGATTTCAGAGCCACTGACTATAAAAGCAATAGATACAAGCACTTGTAAAATCAATTGACATCTCCTAAACCCAACAAAAGTTGGGGTAGAAAGCTGGCCTTCTAACAAATATGGTTCCCTACTTCTTGAGGGCATGATTTGAAGGTAGGACTCAATCCCCTCACTTGGCTTCAACCCCATGTGGTGGAAGGGGTTTTCTTGGGACTGTGATTACAAGGAAGGTAGAAGAGCTTTATGTTTGCTAGCAGAAGGCAGTAGCAACTTAGAGAAATGGAGCAGATGAACATGGCCTGATTTAGGCAAAGAGGGACTGGTACACATCAGAGAACACCATAATGGTTAAACTTTTCCATAGTTCTTTGCCACAAGCAAAACTTGTACCTGTTTAAAAACTATTAAGGCTGTTGGATTGGGGTCTGCTGCTGAAGGTGGGAAGAGAAAGAAGCAAGGCTGAGATGGCAGTAGTCATGGCCATGCAAAGAGTTTGAATAGGACCAAGGTACTATAAAGGGCACAAGCACACCTGCAGAAAGGCACAGGGGTGGGATCACACAAAAATTATGATCCCTCTGTAAAGGCAACCTGCATAGAAAACAGAGATGTGCCTGCTGCCTTTGAAAATGGTGAGTTCTTTAGGGTAGTTTATCGCTCATGGGCAGTAGCTGCAAAGCAAGTTCAGGTGATATGTGTAGATGGGACATGTTTCTCCCATGGGGAGGGCAAAAGGAATTGCTCTAGCAGAAAACCTGGTGTTCCCACAGCCCTGGGTGTCGCCCAGTAAAGCAAAGGCTGGTAAGGTCCAAGGTTTCTCAAGTTAAGATGCTCAGCTTTGATCTTGCTGCTGAGGATGTAGTGACAGAACAAGGGGTAACGAGTTCAAACTTAAACAGGGGAAGTTTAGATTGGATAGAAGGAGGAAACTCTTTCCTGTGAGGGTGGTGAGGCACTGGAATGGGTTGCTCAGGGAGGCTGTGAATGCTCCATCCCTGGCAGTGTTCAAGACCAGGTTGAACGTAGCCTTGGGTTAGATGGTTTAGTGTGAGGTGTCCCTACTCATGGCAGGGGGGGGTGGAACTGGATGATCTTAAGGTCCTTTCCAACCCTAACTGTTCTATGGTTCTATGATGTCTTTACAGGACTACACAGACACAACCACTACCATGAAACATTAAAATGCTTTTCACTTCCACAGATTCACAGCCAGGAGGATGAATAGCAAGGTCACAGATAAGCTATTCTAGTGTTCTGTATTATTCTGTGCTAGCATGAATGCATGTTGGGGTATTTTATCCTCTTTTTGTTTGTTTTAAGCTGACAGCTAATTTCCAACTAGACTGACAAACAAATGGTATGATGAATTCCTGCTATTGATTTTTTTCCCCTTCTTTTTTCCTTGAAGTAGCCAAAACAGCACACTTGCTAGGACAAAAACACTTAAGAAGATTTAAGAAACAGACTTGCTATTATAGTAAATTTTATAGCACTTCAGAGTCAAGAACACGCTCCTAAAATGGCATTTCTTTTTCTAAGGATGAGATAAAACACATGAAAAAATTAACCTGAATTCCTGGCCAAAAAAAAAAAAAAAAAGAAGTGCTAACCATTTATATTCTTCCCTACAGCCAATTCCTTTTGGGAAGAGGAGAGGGAAGGAGGTTATTTTTGCTTAAATGAAACCTGCTCATCAATGACTGGCAGCATCTTAAAAGGGGGGGGGGGGAAGCTCAGGAAACTAGGTCATCGCATGAGTTTCTTAGCCCTTCTTCTAGTCCCAGACATAAAAGCAAGGCAGTCAGCTTTCCTTCTGCTGTTTCACAAGTTCTGGATGAAGGCCGAAGTCCAGAGCTGCAGGAATAATTAATGAAAGCCTCAAAACCTTTCAGCTATTTTCCAGCACAGCACTTGGAGAGACAGAACTGCAGAAAGAATCGATTATTTGGGGGTAGAGTCTGAAGCCATCTACCAGCCCGCAACAAGCAAACCCTTATTTGGATGAGGTGCTCTGACCTGGAATGTTTCCTCCTCCAGCTTCTCCCTAGCCTAAAAAAAGGAAAACCATGGTTTAGAATTCCAAGCTGCACTTTCCCGTTGGCATTGGTCATCTCTTCCCGAATTTCTCATGTATCAGAATCTAAAACATGGATTTGAGGAGAGAAAATGTTTTCCCGTTGAAAATGCTGCGTGAACTATAAAAAGTATCCGGTGAGAAGGTCCTTCGGTTTCCCAAAGGAAAGTCTTCTTCTGAACTTAATTCCCCACTGGGACATTGTTGGGGTCATGCAGAAATGGATTTGTCACCAATGCAGCCCAAACTTTAGCCAACATCTGACATTGCACTTGATTTTGTCAGCTATCCCAACCTCATTTCATAGGTGACTTTCCAGATTTCTTCACACGTATTCAGCCTACCATTGGATATGTCACTCAATCAAGTAGTAATTGCACTCAACTAAATCATACGTATTTCAGCAACCACACATTTATACAAAGTGCATTAAAAGCTTTGCTCTTTTCTGATTGCACGTTCCGAAGAGATTAGTAGCATACTCTAACACACTGGGCCCTCAGGTCCTCTAAATGGAATACCATGTCACATATGAAAACTGTGTGATTATGGAAGAAAAAAACACTTCTGCATGCACAGCAATGTATTTATAAAATATGCTTAGAGACAAATGCCCACACTTGACATTCTGTGCACGTTCTATGTACTTGAAAAACGTGGAGGTGTCATTTAGGAGCGTTTTAAGACGGTCTACAGAATACCAGGGCAGAAAAGAAATCCACTCCTACAGCATTACAGTGCTGGAAAAGCCCCCAAGACAACCTGTGGGGAGCAACATACAGAAAGGTAGCTGGTTAATAAAAGAGTTAGGAACAGGGGAGGTAGTCCCACTATGCCTGGGAGGAGGTAAGAAAGCATTAGGAAGATAAGATGGACAATTAATGTGTAAGCATGTTGGTTTTTTGTGATCTAAAGAAGAGGATATATAAAGGATTACAAAACCTTTCACATCCTGGCTCTGTGTGCAAGTACACCATAACGTGCTCCTCCTGAGAAACACACATACTAAGCAATCATTAATAAGGATGACATTTCCCTTCCTTTACCTGCAGTTCAATGGTGAAACTGAAGAACAGTAACATATAGCAGAACTCTAAATGCTCTGCCATGGCCTTGGGGCCTATGGAGCTGCTTTGGCATAAATCATACCAGTTTCTGTAGCCAAAAGAGCTATTTTATTGTGCTTTTCCATTTGAAGATGTCGACAATCTCATTCCAACCAACACTACCAGGTCGTAGCTGACATTACCAGCTCATGGAGGGGTGTGAAAGAACCTTCTTTTGGAGATGCAATTTCTCATTTGCCTCAATTAGGGCAAATTAGGCACTGCAGCTATGCCAGGCAATACTAGCAGGTGATGCCACGTAAGACCATGCCTGACACATCCAAAACACAGCCACCAGTGTTATTATTGGTTACATCTGCTGGGAATTAAACAGGATTTGAATGACTCCCAGGAAACATGAGCCTCCCATCTTTCCTCTGCTAAGCACTGGGTGGGAGAGGAGGCTGGAAACTTGCATGTCCTAAGAACAACACAGGACAGCTTTGCAGCTCAACTGCCCCAACCACAGACAACAGCTTATGCAGCTTGACAAGAAGCTGCTCAGAGGCAGTTGTCCTCACTCTGCTTCTTGGGTTTGGAGTATTTCACCAACTTAAAACCCTACTTCTGGAAGCCTCGGGTTTACAGCTTTTTAGTTGTAAATTGAACTATGGCTGATTGGGGCTATTGTTTGCCCCTGTTAGCGCATCGCAGTGATTCAGAGACTGAAATGATTCATTCTAAAACTCGGGGACATTCAGAGGGGATTATTTTTGGAAATGGACAAATATCCAAGCATTGCAATAGCGTCCTGAGGAGTCACTTATGCAAAGGCAGAGGAAATGACTGGCTGAAGGATCATAAGCAGCTGAAACTACAGCTCTGCTGCGAGCCAGTGTGAGGAAATGTGCCTGTGTGCGCGTCCATTTGGCTGCTAATGAGAAACTGGAAAAGATGGTAAGCGAAGCAGTGCTATGACTCAGTAGAGCCATCAAACTGTTTGCTTTACAATCTCTTCACCATTTCACCATTTCCTCTTTAGCTTTTCATCATTAGCTTTGTGTTTTATGACCAGAGTAAAAAAAGAACATTAAGAAAGGGCTGGGGAACAGACACAGCTTTTTGGTTTGAAAGCTGTTTTAATTGAGTGCCCTTCCCAGTAAATAATTCTCTCTAACTGTTCCCTAAGTAGGAACTTGCACCAAACCCACCAGCAATCCATGCTGCTGGAGCTGGGGAAAAATCCTAGCAGTTCAGAGGGAACGGAAGGTTTATTTCAAAGGCATGTGATTCAATGAGTGCAACGGATCAGCACAGGGGGTATGTTCGATGCAGCATCACGCACCACGCTCAGCCCCAGGCACATAAATCCTGCATTTAACAGGAGGAGCAAGAGCTCCTTCTTGCCTGATTCCCCAGGGGATGAACAAATGAATGGGGACAGCACTAAGTGTAAGAGCCAGTCCTGGTTCCCCTCTCTTGTCAATAGCAGAGAAATAGCTGTTGGCAGCAGGAAAGGGAGGACCACTGGTGTGTGAAGTAACCACCCTCCCCATAGACTGAAAGGGAGTTTCTCACGCTCTTCACTTCTCGTTTTGTGACCATCTGCATAGCCTTCCCTGGGTAAGAAGTTGTGCAAAGTTACAGTACACCTCCCTTCCTTACTGGCAGCTGTAAATCTTCGCCATCACAAGGCCAATGCCTCCCCACAGAACCCTCTCAGACAGCCTACCCAAGCTTTACTAAAACATTCAGTGTGAAACAAACAACATCGGAGGGGATGAAGGAGGCAGTGTAAAATAACAGCACTTCACGCAGACTAATTCTTGCTTTGAAGAAGAGGAAGAGAAAAAGAAGATGAATTTGCCCTAAGTTTCCCAGTGTTGGCAAATGCCTGTCAAGAAGAAAAGTCAAACTCCAAAAGGCTCTGGAATACAACCTGGTTTTTTGCATAGAGTGGAGTTGTGGCTGTTTACACTGTTTCTGCAGCTAATCTTTTGAATCCTGAGGCCTCAAAAAAGTCACGCATTGTCTTAATCTCATTTTCTATACTTATCTACCTGCTGTGTTGGAAATTCATTCTCACAAGACAGGACACGTAGAATCATAGAATAGTTAGGGTTGGAAGGGAACTTGAGATCATCCAGTTCCACCCCCCCTGCCATGGGCAGGGACACCTCACATTAAACCATCTCACCCAAGGCTCTGTCCAACCTGTCCTTGAACACTGCCAGGGATGGAGCATTCACAACTTCCCTGGGCAACCCATTCCAGTGCCTCAGCACCCTCACAGTAAAGAACTTCTTATATCCAATCTAAAACTTAAACAGGGGAAGTTTAAACATCCTTTGCCTGCATTAGGAGCTCCCATCAGTGAATAACAAGTCTTTCTGGAAACGCTGGTTCCTTTCTTTCCGGAGCAGGTCAGGGCTCTGACATGACACGAACTGCAGTTTTACACTGCTGGTGATTCCAATTCTCTCACACGGAGTTCAGGAGTTTGGGACTGTTATGCAGTCTGGCCACCTCCTATATTTAGATCCATAAAACTAACATCGCTCAAAAAATATCACGCGCTTTCACACTCGGCTCTGTCCTTTCATCCTCTGAGAATTTCACAACTCTGCAGTAGTACAAACAAGACAGCAAGGCTTAGCTTTTCCCTATATTTAGTCATGGGACAATGTCATAGTCTGAGCTCTCTTATTTTCCTAAGGATTATGGCTTGCAGTAAGCGACTCAGCTGCTTTGCCTCAGATCCCATTGCAAACTTTGCTGCTGACTTCTGTGCAGAAAGAACAGCTCAGTTCGTTACATCTAAATTTGACGCGACTTATCTTTAGCATACCACAGCGATATTCCCTCTGTTCTCTTTTTTCTACCACTGTTCAATAGGTTGATATAAGGAAAGGCAAAAAACATACATCATTGACTAGCCTGTCCCCTGTAAAACGTCCTTCTATGGTACTGGACTCCAGACCCTTCAGAGCATACTGAATTTTGTCTAAAGCAACTGAGCATTCTTTTCCTCAGCCGAGATGGAATACCAATAGTAAGCAGTTCTATTTTGCAGCAACAAGGTTATATTTTCATTGTGGGAAAAGATGCAGTATTACTCTCTACTAATTGTTTCCTGGGGTGCATACCCATTTGCTGGAAGCTTGGATCAAAGCCTGGTAGGATATCAGATAGGGTTAAGTGGGAGTACAGATAATTAGGTGCCACATTTATTTTCCTGCTTCTAAGTACCAGCTTGTTTGGTGATTGTGTTTTTCATCACACTGGCTGCTTAGCACATACAAAGCACAAAGCACATTATCCATTATCTGAAGACTAAAAAAAGATAAGCACAACAACTAAAAGAGACTCTCAGATAGCTATAGACTGGGCCTGGGAGAGAAAAACCTACCTTGCAGAAAAGTTAAAGCATGGAGAAAAATAATGAAGCAAGAAAGTTATTTAATCTGAAAGATACCCAGGAAAATCAGGTCTAGGATAAGACACAAGAGATGGACTGCAAAACCTATATGCAAAAGTGAGATGTGTATATTGCATGAGGGATCTTTCTTAACCAAATGAGGCTATTTATGGATGACTTCTATGCATTATTTAAGTACATAACCTATTTTTACACATGCACACAGGTGGAAAAGTACCTGCAGGGAAACGAGCATAAGGTTTCTGCTCATCATGGACTTTATGTGACACAGGTGGCTCTTCCAAGTCTAATATTTAATAAGAACGGTACATGCTAACAGCTCAAGTCTGCACAAAAAGACTCTTCCAAAGGTATGGCAGAACTCAGTGAATACTCACACACTGCAAAGTTTGATGCCCAGAAGGGACAATACTTCTATTTCCTGTTTATCGCTCCATAGACTAAGATCACCATTTAAAATGGACCAGAGCTCACAAGAGAAAAGGCAAAGCTGGACAGCAGAAGTGAAGCACTGAAGAGGAAAAGGCTTCTGGGAAAACTCAAGGTGGCACATAAAGCGTTGCAACATCACAACCCTGTCTTTGCAAGAACGAGATTCAAACACCATTTTCAGTCTGTTCCCAGTGGGTCTTGTGCTCACAGTTGTGATCATTCAAATCCAGAAGAGCAGCAATTCCTCTGCACATCTGGGAAAGGACCATATCCAGAGGGATATACTCAAATGGTTTTATCCTTGGAGGCAGAAAGAGATGCTTTTTTGTTTGATGCTTGCCAAGAACATTCTGATTTCTTGTTATTATATTAAAAAGAATAAATTGAAAAGTCCCATCCCCTGTAGGAACTAAGAAATCACAAAATGTGTCTTTAGCACTTGTTAAGTGGATCTTAGCAGACGGCAACAAAGAAAAGAAGTATGTTTGAGTTGATAACCCTGGCTGCATGAATGTTAACAGGGTTAATTAATGTAGTAATTCTGGGAAACCAGAATTACTACAGAGCTCTGCTTTGAAAACAGTGAGCTCCAGTCACTTGGCATTTTCCTCAGTGTTTGATCTGAAATGAGGACACACACACACAAAAGAGATGTAATAAAAGCAGTGAAACATGGACTGGTAATTGTTTGGTTGATGCCTCACCCAACCAGGCCTGACTTCCAGCAGATCTGCATCTGAGATGTGGGAACCTGCAGAGATGCACCTAGCACAGAGTCACAACTTCTCCCAGAGTGCCACGCATTTGAGTCTCCCTCTCCCATCCCACTTGCTGTCACAAAAGGAAGTTCCATGCTTCTGGCAAGGTTGGTTAAGATTTGCTAATGGTATCAAAATGACCAGGGATAAGTGAAGGGGAGGAGACTGGCAGCCAGACTTTGTGATCATCAACTATTTATTGCCTAGGAAATGCAGCAAAACACCCTGGGAAATTGGTCTCTGACACCATTTAATGGGCAAAGCATGAATTTTAGCATTACTGATGGCGTTTTTGTCCTCTGGACCAAAGCGACAGGGAAGAGAAATATCCCACAGCTCCCAGTAAGCATGAAATAGTAGCATCACAGGCCATTGGAGATCTTGGTGCAACTCCTGTGTGCTTGACCAAAATGGCAAGTGTCACACTATGATAAGTTATGCAGAAGAGATATCTGAGGAGCAGTTCTGGCAGCATCACCTACTCCTCCTTAACTCTCTATTTGGCTGGCGACAATGTATGTCAAGTAAGTGTTAGTTGGGAAAACAGGGCAGAAACTGGAGGAACATGTAGATGCAAAAAGGAGAGAGCGTGGTTTTGCTTTCAGAGAAGAAGAATTAAGGAGAGGGCATCTCAGAGAGTAACAACAGCGCAGGGAAGTGTTCTGCAAGTATGTATAAGGCTTCACTATCAACTTTAATTAAAGTGCTTCCTCAGAGCACTGTGTAATGCAGTTTGATCAGAAGCAGCCAAGACATAAGAAGACGTCTTTGCCTAGAATACTGCAAACAGGAGTGAGAAAAAGATAAGTCCTAACATTTAAAAACATTTTAATGCCCCTGTCTTCACGCCCTTATAGGTGCTAATATAACAAGCAGAGGAATTCAAGCCCGAAGTGCTTAACCACGCAACGGCATTCCTGAGTTCCTACAAAATTATTTGGCAAAACCTCAATTAAAATGCAGATCATTAAACTGCAATTATAGAAATTTATTGCCATATTTTTGCCTGTGCCTTCATGCAGGAAGCTATAAGCAAATATTTATAAAACACACTGTGGATGTAATTAAGGAGATGGCAGCGTTGGTTTATATCGAATGCGTTTTATCAAAATGGGTTTATATCAAAGTGCTCCTCTCAGAGCCTCTGTTCATTTAAGAGGCAAAGCCAGTCATCACCTTTTCCAAGTTTCTGAGGAAATCTGAAAGTGCTAGGAAATAAGAGAAATAAGGAAATCTTTCACCTTCCTAAGCCTAAAATGGTGTAAGTGCCAACGACTTGACTGGCTCCGTTAGCAATCAGTTGGTTCTATATTGATTCTGTTAACCACCAATACTTCCAGTCAAGGCTTTAAGTGAAATGAGCCCTCATCCCTTTGTGTGCTTTATCTTCAGTACAGAGCTCAATTTTGGTTCTTCTAGCACTGCCCGACATCGGGGGACTTATTTGTTGTTTAAGGGGTTGAAATATTGCCTAAGGAAACCTCCCATTTTCATGCTCAGGTAGCTGTGCTTAATAGCCACTTTGGCTACTTGAATGCAATAAGTTAGACTAATCCTCTCCAGCTTCATGGACTAAACATCCCATTCCTGCCTCCTTTGCTTTGAAATCTATAAAGGCAAATGTCCCTAAACGGAAGAGGCAATGAATGGAAAATACATGGAAGAACATTACCCATGATGAAAATACCCACTTGAAATACCCACATGGGCAGTGTTCACTGCCTTGTGCAACTGTTGCGGGCTATGAAAATGAGGAAGACTGACTTAAAATCCTCAGGGTACATCCATATGCAGCAGGGAGAGGATGCCAAGGGAAGTGTTTGCCCTGGTTTTGTGAAGGAAACAGAGCTGAGGCTGGAAACTCGCAGATACACAGTGGGAGACACTTCCCAGAGGTGAGAGCTCATCCTGGTGGCAATTTAGGTTAGAAGAAGAGCATTTGCCACCTTCCAACCCTTTCATGTCCTTTCCATGGAAAGGGGAGCTGGGCATGTGGGTCACAGCCCGACTGCAGAACACCAGCCCCTCACTAGCCAAATATCCCCACCCCAAGCTAAGCACTGATCCTTCCTTTTCTCTATCACATTCACCACAAACCCCTGCCCTGATATAGCTGAGCTATAGCAGCAGCAATGTGCTACGCAAATGAAATGAGGAATTGCTTCAGTATTCCCTTTTGATGGTCTCTTCTAAGTACTGAGGTCTCATTTTCTCAGTTTCAGGAAATGTGCTGCTTTGCTTTTTTGTTTTTGAGGCAAAGTATCAGACTGTGTCCATAAGTGAGAAAAACTGACCAGTCTTTTCTTCACTCTCATTATCCTTAATGGGACACACAAAACATGAACAAAACATTCCGACTGACATACCTGTGGTTTGTTCTTTTCTGCCTGTCATAAACACTGTTGTAATGAGGTTGTTTCAGTTCATGTCCATTTTAGGGGTATTATGACTTGTAGCACTACCTCTGCTCTTGGAACACGCTTTCTGGGTCTGGCAAAGGCTCCACAAACACCAAAACCTTCATTTAATGTGCCCATTGTATTCCTTCGTATTCATATTTATTACAGTTCATTCAAAAGCATTAACCATCTTTCAGTTTGATAAAACATTGCACTGAAATGTCCCTCATATCACATCATAGCCTTGAGTTCAGGGTCTGATTTCTTCCCCATGTGTGGCATTCCCTAGCAGTATAATTCTGTCAGGGTGAAATTATACAAGTCCTCTTCCTCCTATAGCAAAAGCTATATAAGACATTCAAGCCCCTGCTTGTTCCCCTCCTCCCATGCCACCCATCAGGAGATTGGGTGCTAACCTGCATCACTGGACTGATTCACACTACTGGAAGCCTATTTAGTCTGGTGTATATTGTGGCCCCCAAAATCTGCATCAGCACAAGGGAGTGGAAAGAGCAGCTCCAGTTGGTTTTAGCCCCAAGTACAGCATATCTCAGGTAGTCCCTGTGTAATGATCCCCCCAGCCATCCATCTATGATTTGCTGTGCCCAAGGGATGGGAGAATTAGGGGAGATGTCTCCCCTGGGAGGGATGCTGTGTCTGGATGGAGCCAGAGAAGGACCTGAATGTCTAAATTCATGCTCGTGAGAAACTGCTGTAATCAGTTACCTCCAAGTACTGCGTCATTTCAGAGGAATCAATCTCTGAGATTTTTAATTGGAACTGCTGAAACATTTCTGAACTGGATGACTTTGGAGGATATTTACCTCACAGCTATTCCTTTTTCTCCACTTCCACTCACTGACAAAATACCCCGGGTTTTATTACAAGATCGAAATCCTTTGGGGTTTTATCACAGTGTCATTAGAAGTCCTCTATAGAAATATCTCATTAACCTTTGTGTGGTGCTTTCCAGTCAGATAAATACTTCAGGAGGATAATAAAGTAAGCTGCAACTGAAATAATACAACAAAGCCATTTAAAACATATTCAAGGGACCGGCTTAGCACCTCAGCTCTGGTTTAGGTAATCAGACTTTTCCAGCCTTTTGTACAGGAATCTCCAAAAGTGTGCCAAGGAATTTAAAAGACCCCCAAACAAAAAATGCAACCAAACAAAGCCAAAACCCCCAGGATTCATCAAAGAAAGTTGATTATATTCAACACGCTCTTTGCAGCAAAAATCCCCAGGCGCATAAGGTGTTATCAAGTGGGAAATGTCACTGAAGGAAGCATCAAACCAACAGATTCTGATCCCCTTTGCTTTTCTAAGCAGTTCAGCAACAGAAGTGGAAAACATGAATTTGGTCAAGTTAAAGCTGCGATTTTGGGGTGTAAATAAGCTCTAAAAAGAACTGTTGCCCTTTTCTACTCCAGCTGCTATTTGGTGGTCAGTGCACACGGCTGATACATCCGCTCCCGAACACAGGTTCTGATGGCCCGCCTGAACAAATAGAAGATGGAAATGGAAAACATTTGCCATGCTCAGTGGTTGTGGGTAAATGCCTATGGTTCATAGCATTGCAAGACATTAACTGTCTAATGGAAGAAGAACAAGTTGGGTTTCCTGCTGGGGATGTCAAAAAGATTATAGTTCTAGTGCTTCCCTTCTTCACTGTGTTGGTACAGAGGAGTAACCTCAACTATAAATCATCTTTTGCATATGTAAGCTTCTAGCACTCATCAGGTTTTGACACAGTGTGTCCCTAGGCATCGGAAGAACATTTCGGAGAGGACTGACTATATTGCATTAGGAAAACTAATTACCAAAAGTACGATCTAATTAAGATAGGGCATTTAGGGCACCGGATCCCAAAGCTAGAACAGCTCGGGGACTGTAAGTAAAACACTGAGCAGAGAGTTTCTAGCGTAGGGTATCATGTCTTCTGTATACCCTACATTAAACCAGTGCTGTTTTCCAACAATACTTCAGAGAAATCACTTCCCTGCATGTGGTCTTCTATGCTATGCAATTTCATCATATAACATAATGACTCTAAAATATGTGTATTAAGCATAATATACGGGTTCCCGTTTCTACATCCCGAGGACCTGTGTTCTTCTATTAAAGGTAATATAAGCCAGACATGAGCTTGGGTATAATACAAATAGTCTGCACAAAGCCAGCCTAAGTACGTAAACAATCATACTCTGCAATTACACTTTAATAACCTCCATATAACCACCTCGGGTGTATCTTGGGGGAAAAAAAGTAGAAATGAGCCATTTCACACACTTAATCTGCAACACTAGGAGATGCTTGATCACTCAGCTTTTCCAGAACCAGCTCCCCTCAACAGCGTCCAGCAAGGCACCCAAATCATCACAAGTCTTGCTCTTTCTAAGTACCCATGCATCAAAATTGCATTCAGATACATGAAAACAGAAGGCAATTAAATCCCTCACATTTTTTTTAATTATTTTATTTTATTATTAACAAGTCACAACAAGTGACTTGTCTAAAATCTCAAAGAAAGCTTCTGGGACTGCTACGGGACTGCCCCTTCCAATGGCCTCAATACAGGAAAGACCACCATGCGATGCCTGTCATCAACTTGTGCTCTCCCAGCGAATAAATGACTTGAGAGCAAATAGAAACTGATGTATTTAATGGAAAAGGGTTAAAGGTATGGATTCTAGCACTTGAAAGAAGATAAACTTTAATTCATGTTACTGAATGATTAAGAAATGTAATTTCTCTTAAGGATTCGAAGCAAGGCAAGACCTAAACAAAGCAATTGTAGCTCACCATTTAAAACGTAACTTAAGAGTTTAAGCTGAGAAAGTGTGGCCAAAAATGTAATTAAGAAAAGTAATAAAAATGTTAATGATAAAGCAGTGACTGAACAAGACTTTATCAGAACAGTTGTCCTGGTGCTCCCAAGGTTTGCTGCTTTGATTGTATAGGTCCTTTGGGATTGATTTACTGTAGGATGACTTGGAATAAGTTGAGCATGAACAGATGGGTGTGGAAGGAAGACTGGGCCTGTGCCCATCAAATGCTTTAGAGAGGTCTTGAAGTTGCCCTGTTCTGTGGCAAGGTCAGTCTCCAGCCAAGCAGAGAATCACAGAGCTGTCAGCAATTCCACTGCTGCTTTTTGACAGAGGAGGTTTGGGTCATGCCACAGAAACTGGCCCAAAGCATTTAAAAACAAGAGGGAAAGGGGGATTTATCTGGAGACTGATTTTAATACTTAAACATGACAAAAGATTTAAACATCTATGATGCATCACATACTTAAGCTGTCACAATGAAATTGAAAAGTCAGACTGAAGAAGTGACTTAAATAATGGTGTACAACAACAGAAAATAACTTATTTCAGGTTCATGTCATATTTTTTATTTTTAATTTTTATTTTTAGATTTTTAATTATTTTATTAATTTTATTAACATTTAATTAAATTATAAATTAATTAAATTATGCCTAATATATAAATAAATATATAGATGAATAAAAATAAATTAAAATTTAATTAATTTTATAAATCTATTAATTAATAAAATTAATTCTAGAATAAGCCACAGCAGTTGGGCTGCTCAGCCTAGAGAAGAGAAGGCTGCGTGGAGACCTCAGAGCAGCTTCCAGTATCTGAAGGGGGCCTATAGGGATGCTAGGGAGGGACTCTTCATTAGGGACTGTAGTGATAGGACAAGGGGTAACGGGTTAAAACTGAAATGGGAAGTTCAGATTGGAGATAAGGAGGAAATTCTTTCCTGTGAGGGTGGTGAGGCACTGGTATGGGTTGCCCAGGGAGGTTGTGAATGCTCCATCCCTGGCAGCGTTCAAGGCCAGGTTGGACATAGCCTTGGGTGAGATGGTTTAGTGTGAGGTGTCCCTGCCCATGGCAGGGGGGTTGGAACTGGATGATCTTAAGGTCCTTTCCAACCCAAACTATTCTATGATTCTGTGATTCAATCAGTGAGAACACTCTGAATAGTTATTTTTAAGGTAATTGCCCTAATGTAGCCGATGCATTACCCAAACCCAAACCCGAGAGACTCTTATTCCCTGGAGTCACGCTAGTGCTATGTGTAACTAGCTGTCTTTCAGACTCTTCCTGCTCCCCATGAGTGCCCTTCTGAACAACTGCAGTTCGTTCTTGCACATGACCATGTTATACACGCTGCAGAAACCAGGAGGAATGAGGTCTGAATGCCTATCTGTACACTGGAAGTCATTATGCTTTCTGTGGAAATAGGGAATACAAACGACATTTTGCATGCTGATGAGAAATGGCTAAGTTCTAAGTCTACAGAGAGATGAGACTTCTTATCAAGATGACCCAGCAGCCACCTAGCCTCCATGACATGGTTGTAAGCAGGCTGCATCACAAATTTGTTTAAGCAACGCAGTCTTTTGAAATTCAAAAAATGATCTGAAAATAAAGTTTTATTAAGAAGGCAGAAGTACAGCTTTATTCTACCTCAAATTGAGCATAACCGGACTAACAGGCTGGTAGGAAATTAAAACCTGCTGCCAGAACAAAGCCTCAAAACTCATCATCAGTTAAGTCTGCAATTCAAATCGCCATATCCTCTGCCAGAGAAGCAGGGATTTAATGTGTTCCTAGTGAGAACAGCAGAAGACATTTTCTCTAGGCTTTATTTTAGCACATCACCTTCCGTGTCCTTGTGATACTCCACAATTCATGGTCTGGTCTTGTAACTACTGGAAAACTTATTCCTTTTGTTTGCAGTCAGCTCCTTCCCAGCCCCTCATCTCTGATACACAAAGCAAGGAGGGATGCAGCTTCCCAGCTTGTGTTGCTGGCTCTCACTGCTCATCAGGTACGTATGAAGATAATCTTACTGTGTGCCTTCCCCTGTTCTATATCTGAATGTTTGAAAGAGCAACCTATTAATAACTGCAGTAATACATACTACTTATCCACCTCCACTGACTTCCCGAAAACTCACTTCAATGGCTTCAAAAGGGCACAAATTAGTGCCCTTTTCTCTCCTGTCTCTTACAGATTCACAACTGAACATCAGCATTAGGACACAGATGTGCTGAAGTCATTCATCATCATACAAGCATCTCTTTGAATCTTCAAGCTTGTCTTCATCTATTTCACATTTCTATCCTAAAACATTTCAAACTGTTTACGTAGCATAAGGTGAGCCTAAACCATACCTTGAGATCCTAAACACATGAATTAATAAGTAATATTCTTTCATAATGAAGTTTCTTCCTACACTTAAGATATCATCAGCAATTACAACTGCTTTTACAGTGCCAGTGAAATCTGGCGTTCCATGTGTTTCACAGCTATTCAGCACCATCCCATATAATGAAAATACAGTACAAGAGAAGACTGAATAAGTAAACCTGCCATAGAAACAGCTGCAGAGAAGCCTGAGATTATACTAATAGGTGACTGCTGGCAGCAAATTCCTGTTAAATCTTTTGGCTGATTCCCACACTTATTTTGGTGCCACCTCTTGAAGATGCTGTTTGTGAATAAAAGAGCCAAAAAGAGCCACACGTCATCTTCAGTTACAGATTCTCTGTTTTCACATCAGTATTGAAGTGAAATGTATTGTCGTGTTTAAACTCAGTCAGCCATGCAGTCTCTTTCTCACTGCCTGCCCTGCTCCTGGAGGGATGGGGAGGAGAAGGGAAAGAATGTGACTCCCACGGGTTGAGATAAGAGCAGCCCAGTAACCAAGGTATAACACAAACCACTGCTGCTGCCACCAATGATAATAATGATAAGGGAAATAACAAGGGGAGAGAATACAACCACTCACCACCCACCGACCGATACCCAGCCCGACCGAGCAGTGATCTAACCCTTCCAGGCAACTGCCCCCAGTTTATATAGTGGGTATGACGTGCTGTGGTATGGAATACCTCTTTGGTCAGTTTGGGTCAGGTCCTGTCTCTGCTTCCTCCCGGCTTCCCCTCCTCCCTGGCAGAGCATGAGGCTCACAAAGTCCTTGGTCAGACTAAACATTACTGAGCAGCAACTGAAACCATCGGTGTTATCAGCGCTGTTCCCAGGCTGAAAGTCAAAACCACAGCACTGCACCAGCTACTGAGAAGGAGAAAAATGACTGCTGCTGCTGAACCCAGGACATGTATATAGATTTGGTTAGCTATTTATCAGGCTGGGCTAAGCTGATCATCTAAATCCAAAAGATGTTAGGAGACACAACTGGGGATTCGTTTCTTCAAGGGCTTAGCATCCATTTGATTGCCACAAAAGGTGGCAAGCTTTTCAGAAGAACTCATTGTGGTAGATATTGCCTGAATCTAAAACCAGGACCCTTATCTAGAGACCTAACTAAAAGTTTTATTTGTTCAAAAAAGCTTGTTGTGGAGGCTGTAAAACAGTTTTATTTAAGATGGGCCCACTGGCAAGTTCCTAAAAACTGAAGCTCTGGTACAGTGGTTCAGCTAACACAGACTTATGCTTCTGGGTAATACTAACAGAACAGTGAAGAACCACCAAATACACAGGCGAGGCATAAAAGCACTTCTTTCTAAATGGTTGCTGCTATCCACAATGATGCATCAACATTATTACAACATCATTAAGGGATCAAGACACTGTGAACTTGAGAAGCATACGTTTTCTTTCAAATTAGTATTTTCAGCAATTAGCAGAAATGGCTAAGAAAAAAATACTGATTTTAGAGTAACTCTAAAAATGATAAAGCTGAGCTGGGAACGCTCCTTAAAGCTGTTATAAGAACGCATTGAAATGATGAACTCATGGATAGGAACTTTGGAAAACTTCTGCCTCTATGAACAGACCATTGGGAAGCAGAACTGTCCAAATCCTTTACTCATTATCTATGTCATTCCTGTAAGCTAAGGTGAATGTAGCAGCAATTAAAGGGCCAGAACTTTACTGACATACATCCTCACAGACCAGTTTAACACTGAAAGTCTTAATGCTTTCACCAGAGCTACAGTAAGATCTTCCTCACAAAGGTTTCTAGAGCAGCAGTGTCCTGTGGGAAGGATCTAAACATGCAAGAATGCCAGATGTGATGAGATACTTGAGGTTAAGCAATGCTACAGCTTCAAATTCAAAGGCTGCAGCATGTTCCAACTATACATATGGTAAAAAGATAATGGATGAGTTTCCTGGAAGGGTCCACCTTCTGACTTACAAGTAACCATGTTTTTCACCAGTTAGCAGCATGGTAGCCATCAAAACAAGCTAGCAATTAACTCACTATGTAACTAAAAGGCCTAAAAGACATTTAAACGTGTTAATTGCTTGTATACATTGAATACAAACAGGAAATGAAATGAGCTAAAGACAGAATGTCATTTGAATTGGCACATTGTGAATGGATGGTAGTAGGCATAAACATGCTGTCAAGTATTTGTCATGTCAGTCATTAACCTAATTGAAGTCTTCCACAGGGGATATTCCAGCCTCTTTCTGCAAAATTCCTTGGATTCATGAAAAGAAATGGATCAGGGAGATGAATCACATCAAATTACCAGTTTAATGGTGATTTTTTTCCCTTGTTGCAATCATTATAACACAAAGCCCATTAAAACACCTCCAATTTCTTCATGGAATATGGATGATAATTTCCCCCCAGCTCACATATACCCCGTTTCATGCAACATTTCACATCTCATCTCCAAAAAGGGGCTGCTTATCTACCAGGATGTGTAAGGACAACATCGCCCTGTATTATCCATTTGCATTCTGAAAACTTCCAGAAGTTGTCTCCATGGTCTAATTCATGTTTTAGCAACAAGCAAGCAAACAAAGCACCTTGTTTCAGCCGAAACAAGGAGGAAATGATATATTTTATCCTAAAATTTCATTAAAATGTAGAACTTCTACCCATGTATATGCTCTTAATCCTTTCTCCCAGTAAAGGGAGATGGGCAGACACTCAAGTACTTGACTGACCATCGTTCAATGTGCACGTTCAAAGAAACAAATGATCACCACTAACAGGAACCTTAGTGCTGCGCAATATTGCTGTCTTATGCACATACTCTTTACCAAATTGTTAAGAGTATTTGAACAACAGGACATGTAGTTCATAAAAATCCAATACCGTGAGGCACAGGCACACTAACATTAATTTTTAGGCTACCTTTTAGAGTGATTCAAAAACCTCACTCTGGACAGTTGAATTCTTATCTAGATGATGTGTGCATCACTTGTCCATTGTCATTAACCAGTTCTAGATCAGAGCAGTCTATATAAACTACATGGAATTTCAATCCTGACCTTATTTTCCTCATTATTCCCCTGTGATTACTGTGCATCACACATTACACCATGGCATGTTATAAACAGAGGCAGCATCTTTCTGCATCTAGCATGAACAAAGTCATGCTTTGCAATCAGTGTTACCAAATCAAGAGTTCTTCACCACTTTGAACTATTTGGGTTGATTTACTTCCTTCCTTTCCAGCAAACAAGCTGAAGACAAAATTCAAGTGACTTGCTCCAAGTATCTGTAGAGTGAGTAGCAGAGATCAGGTCCAGAGTTTTGCTGCAATGTCATACCTAAGTGCAGTGTAAACCTGTGATGAGATCACCACGAGTGCAAGCCCATTTGGATTACAGTGGCAAAGAAAGAAACGGATGAGTGCTAGCAGTTTGCTGAATGGAGGGATCAAGTCCACGCTCACCACTTTACACTACTGGAGTATTTTAGTTGGCATATCATATGGGGGGGGGGGGCTAAATGCCTTTCATCACAAAGGAAGAAGACATGTAAAAAGGCGAGTACTCTAGTCACATAATTCCTTGCATCCAGTGCAGGTGCTGGCAACTCAGTGCTATCAACATCCCTTTGGATGCAGGCAAGCTGCTGTCTGGTAACACAACTGTGTATTGTTATTTTCTATCTGCAACAGAGGTGAAGCTTTTGCCTTTTATTAATAGTAAAGTGGTCAAAATCTTCACTGAGATAAATGCAGGGTTTCTCAGAGGACAGAACAGTTTTATCTTTGTAAGGTGACTCTAATGGCATAGCAGTACTTTATTACTTTATTAAGGCTGGGTTTTGTCACTGCAAATCAGGGAATGGATTGCTGGAATGCTTAGCACAAGACTTCGGATGCCATGGCTTTCTTATTCAGATACTTTAAAAAACATCAGGTTTGTTGTGTTTTACTTTCATTTCTTTCCCCAGAAATGATGGACCGGCTACAGAGTAGTCTGGAAACTGAAGAGAGTGTTACCAGTGCTCCTTCTCTATTCAAAGCACGGCACTAAGGAGACAGTTTTGGAAGAGTCTCTAAGCATTACAGGAGCACCTGAGGAGAAAACACTAAGTACAGGGAAACCATGTCACATCCTCCCTCTGCTCTTCCCACTGGGGCCTGTGTCAGGCTTAATGATGCTGAGGAAACCCTCACCTCCCTAGTAGCACCAAGATCAACCGGGCTATGTCTGTACAGCATGAATGAACACAGCCTAGAAGCAGCCCCGGCTCCCCTGGGAGCCAGGGCTAGCCTTGAGATTTGGGACAACTTTCCAGCTCTTCACTCTCTTACTCCTTCCCCCTAAGCCAGGGAAGGAACGGTGACAGCATCCATGCAACCTCTTCCTGGGCTGCTGCTTGAATTCAGCAGTAAAGCTGCACGGAGGCAGGGTACCCGACCTGAACTGGAAAGGTGCACAATAAAAGGGAACCAGCAAAGTGCACATGAGCCGGAACTCGGAGCTTTTTCCATCTGACTAAGGAGAGGAATACAAAGTAAGTGACTGAGGTCTAAAGTTAGAGAGGCTGCTACCTTGACCTGCAATAGAGCTCTTTTCTATTTTAGCTCTGTCCTCCATTTAGAACTGGCACAAGCCACCAGCAGTAAAGTTATTAAGGGATTACTTCTGAGCTTTAGGCTACAGAGGACTTTTTTAATTCATAAATACCATGGGCAGTGGGAGAGAGTAATGGGGATACATTTTAGCAATTAATAGGAGCCTTAGCGAGCACACACGATTTTCAGCCCCCCGCTCTGGATGCTTGTGCACAGCGGGGATGTTCTGTCAAATAAGGGGCTATGTCCTGGAGACTCGAGTTATCACAGAGAAATAGCAAATAGAATTTCAGCTCCATGCACAGCTCTGGGAGCTGGGGAGGGGAGGGAAGTGGAGGTGGGAAGGAATAAATGCGGAGTGGAAAGATTCAGAATGAGTTGGGGGTGAGAAGAGAGGAGGAAGGGTTTATGTAAAAGCTCTGCAGAAGCTGTTGAAAGGGCAGAAGAGAGTGAATGCAGGCTTGGTCTGTACGCAGCCTTTGTGAGAGCCTGCCACTGCCTGCATGCAGGGCTGCGTTCTGCAAACCATCCATGCAATGCAACTGTGAACATGCTTGCTTTGAAACCTGTGTGCCACAGACCTTTGCATATGCACCCTCCTCAATCAGAGTTAGAATAAACCATGGAATTAGGGCTGTGAGAACTTGACTTAGGCTTTAAAGAGAATAGAAAGCACTTACACGAGAGCTCAACCAGCAGAACCAAGGGGTGTTCAGCCTCAGAACTATGGATTCAGACAACAAAAATGATGCAAATAAATGGCACAACTTTCTAGATGGGCAAAAAAATATCTTAGACATTCGAGTTAATCTACATCAGAATAGTGAGGAAAGTCCATCTGGAATATTCTCTGATGTTGATTGGCCATTAAAACCCATAGGTGAACACTTAGTGTAAGAGCAGCCACCATTCAGCTTCCCTTAAAAAGGGGATAAAATGCAACAAGCTTAATTTCAGCCATTTGGCTCACCAAGGAAAACTCCACTAAAAGGTACAATGCAGTTCATCAATAATAGTTATACCCTATCTGAATTCTCTGTAATAGAAATACGCAAGCCAAAGAGCTAAGTCTAGACATAGCCAAAACCCTCACACAAGAAAATCCTTCTCAAACAGATCTCCATATATATGGGCCCTCAGTGCTAACAGTTTAAGAGCAATTTCCTCTTTTCAAATGAAAGCCTGTGACAAAATAACATATGCTGAATTATTACAAATTCTGAGCAAAGCAGATTTTCCTACACTTGATATTCATGAATTCGATGAGGCAAATCTTTGTATCACACAATCTGTGTTTGCAGCAGAATCATCCCCAAGGCAGCCAAATATGTCAATTTGTGGGGTTTAAAGAGTCTTGGTTATAAATAACATACATATTGCAAGGGGTGTCAGCCATTACCAAAGGATTTCTCACCTGTCTGAAGCCTTTAGTGCCCTGTTTGGGATGGTACCCAAGAACTCAACAGTTCTTTTAGCAGTGAGGTGAGACCTTTTGTGCCCATGGCCACTCCAGTGTGCAATCAATGTGCAATCTAGTGATCTAGAGCTTTTGGCTAGTGATGGCTGTGTGACTACCACAGCCACGCTACCGAGCCAGTGAGAACATCTCGGGTCAGAGCAGAAGAACCAGGCAAAGTCAGACTGAGAAAACCTGGTCTGGTCTGTCCCTCTTAGCATCCCATAGAATCTCTTGATTTCATTAACAGCAGTAAAAGCATCACCCTCTTGTCTGCTGAGGTTACAAGTACACTTGTGCCCTCATGCTTCCCCCCTGCTATGCATTTGGGATATACCTGCAGGTACCTCAGGGTCCCATGTGCAGGCTGCAGGAGGAGACTGAGCCTGAGCAAGTCTCACATGCAAGCGCTACCTGCTTATGAGCATCACTGACTCTCTTAAATGCAAAAGAAGAGACAGTAGCCCCTGTGTTCCCTCATCTCCCACATCTGCCCCCCAGATTCACTGTTCCCCACTAGTGATAACTAAAAAGACAGGGGGTTCTGGGAAGCAGTTGCGCAACAAAAACAATTTCAAGGCAAAGTGGATTGAAAAGCCTAAAATCCTAGAATCCCAGACTGGTTTTGGTGGGAATGGACCTTAAAGCTCCTCCAGCTCCAACCCCCACCAGAGCAGCTTGCTCCAAGCCCCTGTGTCCAACCTGCCCTTGAACACTGCCAGGGATGGGGAAGCCACAGCTTCTCTGGGGACCCTGTGCCAGCGCCTCAGCACCCTCACAGGGAAGAGCTTCTGCCTAAGAGCTCAGCTCAGTCTCCCCTCGGGCAGGTTAAAGCCATTCCCCTTGGCCTGTCCCTACATCCCTTGCCCAAAGCCCCTCTCCAGCTTTTACCCTACAAGTTCCTTTTGGTAACTCACTTTCAGGCTCC
Source organism: Pezoporus flaviventris (assembly GCF_033815535.1). Taxonomy (NCBI): domain Eukaryota; kingdom Metazoa; phylum Chordata; class Aves; order Psittaciformes; family Psittacidae; genus Pezoporus; species Pezoporus flaviventris. The sequence continues at coordinate 840,162 of NW_026892585.1, forward strand.
AGCCTCTGATGACTCAACCAAATCAACTGCTGCGTTAACAAAGCTGAACAAGCTCTCCTGGAACTGATGCTTTCCTTCCGCTTGCCAAAGCCCTTCAAGACTGCTGCCCAGTCACTCCACAGAGGCTTGCCGTGCCACTTCCCACCATGTGCTTTGTTCAAGGGCTGTGTAACATTACTCTGCCTGCTTTAAGGATGCATGAACACAGCTGTCACTGTCTGAATTAAACGAAACAGTGACTCATACTACATCCTTGATATTGAAAAAGGTGTGGGCACTATTGCATGGCTCTCCAAAAGCTATGATTTCACGTTATGTTTAAATAAAGAAGGGCAATGACTTCAGAACATATAAACCTGACAGGAGAGGCGATGCACCACGTATTACAAACTCTTGGCAACATTTTACACAGTTCTGTCATCATCTACCAGCATGAGGACCGCAGAAAAACTTTCAGAAGAAACAGTGTACATTACAGGCAAAGAAAGGAATTAGAAACACAAAGCACTGTTCTATTCACTCCCCAGGTCAGATGTTCTTTGGTAGGGCAGGAAGAAAAGCCTCTGTGCATGCAGCAGCTCAGGATATACTTGGCTTCATCTCACACAATCAGCCACATGTGTACAAAGTGGGTATTAAGTACCACTGTTACCACACTGGGGCATTCCCACGTTTGCCCTCTAAAATGAGAGCATCAGATCAGGTAAGTAGTCACTTACGGGATTAGAGACACACTTAAATCCTGCTTCTCCCCATTCCTTTCTATTCTTCTGCTACTTAACCCCGAGGTGTACTTTTGAATGTACTTTCTACTAAGACACCTACAAATAAAACTGATCTCAAAGACAAGCCTGTAGACACCAGCAGTACACTGCACCTCTTACACAGTGCAGTCCCTGGCTGGAAATGCCCTGCTGTCTGTGAGCCAATATACTGTTTGAAGTTACATCCTCCAAGACACACGATTTCTTCCTGCAAGCATTAGCTACAGGAGAACGTGATGGAGAGCTTTTAAAACCAGGATCTAGGGAAACACTTCCCAGGTTCTCTTCATGGAAAACAGCGATGCCAGAAACTTAGTGGTGCTTAGTTAAGGGGTTAAACCACCACAGTCCTTCAGGGAATACAATCAAGGAAGGCAAACGAAACACTTGCTCAGAATACCATAAAATGGACACACATTGAGGATGTCATGACCACTTTCCCTGCTGACACGCAAGGTAGAAGACACTGGGGCCAAGTTAGAAGCAAAGGCAGCCATTGGAAAGCTTGATGAGCACTTTCCTTTCCAGACGCTTCAAGCTGCAATCTGGCTGAGGATCATCTTAATTTTTCACACTGTTCCTTTGTTGTTGCTGCTGGTTCCAAATCAGCATTACTCATTGCAGAGAAGATGCCAGTGTAGAGGCAGGCTGAGGTAATCGGGAAAGTGTTAGCCAGCTGATACCCTGGAGGTGTTTGGAGGACTGGATTCAAATGCTTCTTGGCACGAGTTTGAACACCCATAAAGTCCCACTTCTTCCTCATAGCCAATAAAAAGAGTGAGTCAACCAAGACAGCTTTATGTTATTACATGTCCTTTGCACCTGCCTTTCTAACTTGCATGTTATCTCAGTGACTGGCTGCCATTCTGCTTCAGTGCCCCCCTCTCTGCTTTGTTGGTTCTTCAGGTACCAATGTAAGCTCTAGGTTTTTTAGAATCATAGCACTGCAGACTGGTTTGGGTTGGAAAGGACCTGAAGATCACCCACTTCCAACCCCCTGCCATGGGCAGAGATGCCTCACACTAGGCTAGAATGCTATGACGTACCTTATGAAGAATAAGCTTTCCCCATCATTTTCCCCGTATTCCCTTGGTCTTCATCATGGCCCATTAAATCTAATTATATCCACTGGAACACCCCCTCAGCTACTCTCTAATTGTCAGAACAACTAATAGTACATTCCAGAGAAATGTGCTCAAAAGTCTGCTCGTAATTCAGGTCCCACACACTCAAGAGATGCAGACAGAGATTTACTTCTTGCTCTGACACATCAGCTCACAAAAAGGGTAAGGGAGAAGAAAACAGAGTAAACTTGCAATCCAAGTTGCCTCCTTGCTTGCCTAACCCTTTGTACAGTATGAGAACTGCGTGAGGTGTTGGAATCAATGGCTATTGCCCATTTCAAACAACTATCTGCTTTCCCTGTATCTTGTCTTTGACAAGATATAACACAACAATGCCAGACTTCAAGAGAGCCTAAGCTCTGGACTTAGATTGCTTTCTAGATTCACTTTGATCTTTGGAAAAGTGCTTGGTATCCAAAACCCCAGCTCTCTAAACATCTTTCTTTGTTCATTTGGGGTTTTTTGCAGTAACATAAAGCAAGAAAGAAGAAAGTACCTACTTTCTACTATTAACTAAGGTTTAGACCAGGGAGTTAGGGTTTGGTTTTAAACTACTTTAGGTTGAAAGGAACCATTGGAAGTGATCTGGTCCAAACCCACTGCACAGTCCGAGTCAATCTCAAAGCGGCACTGGGCTGCACAAAGCCTTGTTAATTCAAAGTGGGAAACACCAAACGAGAGGAGAGATGGTGTTCTCATGGGGAGGGTACTTCTCCATGTTTTAAAAACCTCTTTATTTAGGTATCAGAGCAAGAGTTTTTCTTGCTTTTCATCTTACTGTTTATCTCGGGAAGAAAGATGCTGCTGGCACAGCGGAGATCCAGCCAATTAAAGAGTGTGAAACAGTATGAAATCTGACTTTCTGGCTTCCACATTCCAATGCGAAGGGAGCCTGGAGACAGAAAGTGGCCTTGCAAAGTAACCCTGGCAAAAAACCCATGGACGTGGTTTGCAAAGAAGCTGGTTCATAGTCCCAAAGTTTGGGACACAGCCTATTAGCAGCGTATCAGCTCTCTGCTCCTGGCAGCACACTTGCAGTCCTTGGAGAGGTCTGTATCTTAGGCTACACTGCAACACAAATGAAAGTGATGCTGAAGTCATGCTTGTAGCTAGCCAGGCTTTCAGCACTCGCTGCTGTGGATGCACAGTGTGTGTATGAACTAAGCTAACCAAAACATGAACAAAGTGACTTAGGGAACTGTAAACCATGTCACCATTTAATACTGCACCATCCCAGTCTCAGGATCATGTTAACAAGGCCCGAGGTGGGGGTCATATTGCTGCACATAAAATTGTTTTTCTTCTCCCTTATAGCTATCTCTCAGAATGAAAGAAGCAGGCAGAAACAACCTGTTTGGATGAGGGCTTAGGAGCAGTCTTTCTGTGCCTCACAACAACATGGCTCTGTTATAAGCTTTTACCTCACTTTCCAGTTAGAAACACTCAAGGTGCAAATGTGCCTTGGCAAAAATTAACAACTTCATTTTCTCCTATACAAACTGGCTACTGCATGATCGCAAGTGTGACTGCTAAAGACCCATCCCTCTGTGCTTCAGCAATCCAAATTCTCTAATGAAGCGATGAAGGCATACATGGACCCCATTTTGAGCAGGAGGTTGCACTGGATACCTTGTGAAGTCCTGTCCACCTGAATGATCCTAGGATTACCAAAACTTATTTTGAACATGGCTGGTTAAATTCACAGCAGCTAGAGAGATGTTTACTTACTGCACCCAAAGAAAGCAATTTTAGCTTCGGAGTACCCAAACTCAACATGAAAATGGGATGGGAGGAGTAGGAGGTAAATTATCCTAGCAAAAAATGGAAGGTGGATGTTAGTGAAATGGTGCTGAAGAAAGTTACAGGCAACAGAATAATGTCAGAAAGAAAACTCAACTGGGAAAAACAAACTCAGTATCTATAGCAAAGCTATTCAGCCAGTGTTAGCTCATACGACACAGTGGTTGTCTTTCTTTCTCCACACTCTCTTTCCCTTCTTTCCTCTCCCCTCTTCCCACCAAGTTATTTCTCTGAAAAGAAAGAAAATACCTGGTTTGTAAAGGAACAGGAGCTCTCTAGAAACAGTGTTTGGATAGGAACAAAGATTTCATTGCCAATGATGTTTGTCTGTACACTCAAACTCTAGGAGACAACAGGACCATAAACCAAAGGTTTATTCCCTAACACAATTATTGTGGGTGCTGCTATCCCTTGGATGAAGGAGCTACAGTTTCTGCTTGGGAGACAAAGCTCATCTATAAAGCGACAGGAGATCAGTATCCCAACCACCCTGATGCTTTTCTCATGGATTCTTTTTATGTGGTGCATTTCACTCCTCCCAGTGATAATCCAGCAGACACCAGTAACTGTGATCAAATACCAGGGCCCAGCTGCACTATGAAAACAGTCAAAAGAGTAAGACTATGCAAAAAACCTTGGGACACATATGAGTAAGTTTTTGAAACATGAACAATGAAGGACAGAGGCTGGTTTTGTAGTTATCATCACTCCAAGTGTGTCAGAACAGTATCAGCTGATGAGCATAGGATGATAACATAGGCTGGACGACGCCTTGGGTGAGTTGGTTTAGTGTGAGGTGTCCCTGCCCATGGCAGGTGGGTTGGAACTGGATGATCTTAAGGTCCTTTCCAACCCTAACAATTCTGTCATTCAATAAGAAAATTTCAGATGATGGTTATGGAACAGCAGTATCTAACCACATTCCCTAAGCCATTTTCTTAAACTCCATCTATATTGAACACACTGCCTGATTAAAAAGTCAGAACTGCAACAGAGTGAGAAGTAGTCATGATTTCTCTGAAGCTAAGTTCTCAACCCAGGTGCTCACTGCAGAGACACAGGCAAAGGGAGGGCAGGAAGAGACTGCATCAAAGCTCTTCTAATGAATGAGGTGGACCTGAAGAGTAAGAGGGAATGATCATCAGGTGTCCCCATTAACAGGTAGCAGGCTCAAAACCAAAAAAATAGCCATTTTTCAGATAACATGTATTAACCCAAACTTCTTGCTGCATGGTATGCAGTTTAGGGAGCAGAACAGAGGAAAGAACAGGAGAAACTGCAGAAGATTTTTGCATCACTTTGCATGATGGAAGTGTTTCATTTTGATTCCTGCAAACTAACAAAGTAATAATGGATTTTAAATGCCATTACAGAACAGACACACTTTCCTTAATCATCTCGACGGTAGAATCTCTGAGAGCACTGAGATTGGAGCTCCTGCTCACAACGTTCCACATCAAGATTACAGTTAAGATCATCCAGACTAATTGTAAGATGCTGACTGTCTATTTGTGAACGAACACAGTAGTGACAAGTTGTTACAGCCATTTCTCCTCGATAGGCCACAAAGCACCAAACGTTCATTAGTTACAGACTAACGCAATCTAATCCGCTTCAGAACGTTCCCCGAACAAAACCAGAATAGCTTGCATAAAGTTCAGCTCCAAGTGAGTAACTTACTGTTTTATTCCAAAGGCATTACCATAGCTTACAGACAGAGCCTTTTTGCGGTGTTACTTATTTTAGCAACCGCTCTAAGGAAAGTAGGCTTTAAACTGTTAATCAATTGAAATACATGATTTACACAGCAGCGTGCACAGAGCATGACTCAGAGTGCTTTCGGAAAAACACAGTGCAAACGCTCAAGTGCTGGAATATCAAAAACAAAGGGAAGAATCTGGGAAAAAAGAAAAACCACAAGGATAAATAAGCATAAAAAACAGGAGCTCATTATGGTATTTCCTGTTTAGGTCCGTCTGGCCAAGGAGCAGTTGCAGTCCCAACAGAGGTCCTAATCTGTTGCATACCTCCACACCACCAAGTTTATTAGCTTTACCAAAACTCTTTACAGGCAACCTGGACCCATCTGGCAAATACACTAGAAAGCATGCAAAGCAGGATGTTAAGCTTCCTGGTTCACTGAAAACCAAATTAAGTCACCCAATAATCCCATTTTCACCTTGCGATTGGAAGAGAGTCCTCCAAGCAGAAGATCATTCTATGTTTTCCCATGTGTACACAGTGCAAGAGCCCTGAATGTGGGAAAACCATTGATCACCTAGCAGGAAATCTTGGTTGCTTCAGTTGGTTGTGTAAGGTGATACAGATGGGTGCAGCATGATGCTGTTTTGAAGAAAAACTTTAAAATCTACTACTTTTTACTTTGTAAGTCAAATAGAAGCCTTCCTATACACCATATGGATCTAACTGCATTTATCACTACATCCCTAACATTATAAGATTAAGATATAGGGTTACAAAATTTGTCATACTGATAGAAAGGCCACATTTGTATAGCACACTGGAGTGTACTTTTACTGTTAAGAACCTACTGAAACTCTGCTGAAACCTAACAACTGTGTGCATGTGCCCAGGCCACAGCCTTTTGCAAATCCTACTACTAAACAGAGAGCAAGGGTACATCAGATCACACCCTGAGAGCCCTAAACTGCCAGATAATTCCTGGGACAACCTAGTGTGAGATCCACAGCCCAGCCTGAAGCAGAGCCCAAAAGGTAACTGAATGTAGAAGCACTGTGAAGACTGAAAGAAAGAGTTGTTCCATCAACTCGAGTATAAGTTTCTCATAGCTAATCATGATTGCAAGTTTAACTTCCTCCTGGTCCTGAAAGAATACTGGCTTATTGGGATGCAGTTCAAGCAGTTTCAAGAACATTACTTTGGACAGAGTTCAGTGCAGTAAGAAATGAGAAGGCAGGAAACCATGCTGCAGTTCAGAGCAGCTTATCTCACTTGGTCCCATCAGAGCTGCAATATAATTCAGCAAGAACTCAAAGCACCACCTCTGTCTTGGGAAGTTCTTTGCCTATAGCGAGAGGATGACACGATGCAAGGTTTGAGAGGATGGCTAAGGGATTTATTTCCAAGTCAGTATTGCAGACAAAGAAATCAGGGACAGGGATACAGTAAAACATTGGTGATGTTTGACACGTGGTTTGCACAACTTCCGCACTCTTCTGTCCACACAAGACTCAAACCATAGTTTGTGGGGAAAACCAGGTAAAAAGCCAAGGCAACAGCAGCACAACACTAGCAGAACCCAGAACTCCTCAAGAGAGATGATAAATGGTATGCAAACTAAGGATATTGCAAACAGCACATCAAATACCAGATCATTTTGTCTTAGAATAGGAACAATCTGGTACAGTTACTGGTTTCTCCTAACAATTTAGGCCCACTTCAGACAGCTCTGTGCAGCTTATCCTTAAGTGTTACTGGACTAGTAACGAGACCACACAGAGCAGCTCTGCCCATTCCTCTCCCCACATCAGACTACTTGGCAACACATAATTAATTCCTTTCTTCACATGCCTGAGTTCAAATACTGATGTCAGGCCTTCAACTGCCTGTCCTGATCTCATGATACATGATCAGCATCATGGAATAGCTTCTTGTCTGGGCAGCCACTCAAATTACCTACTTCTTTGAATTAGAAAACCCATGCACGTTGTTGTGGCTCGTGTTTCTGACAAGGATCATCTGTAAACTCAAGAGCTATCAAACTGATTACACATCTCCCTTTTCTTTCAGCATCACCAAGCCTTCTCAATACTGTGTACTCCTTCGTCTTTTGGCAAATCTTTCTGTAGCATGGGGGAAAAAGTATGCCTACATAGCATACTGTAGTAGCATTCAGACTCCTAGGCACTACAGTATTTAAGCTATGTTTTGGTAACATGTATTCAGAAATGAAGCATCTACTACTGCAGTTCAGTGACTGTTTAACTCTACATCATTTTACTGACAGTGAAATTCTACCACCTGCAACAGGAACTGTGGAAGCTTTTCTGAGGGAGAAGGATAGTGAAGACACAGAACACAGCATGCACACACACACACAGAGAAAAGTGAAGTTTAATTCTCCTTTTAAGGAGGCTGGACTCAGATGTTTTGGGGCGTAAAATCATTGTAATGGACAATAAAACTGAGAAATTGTTGGCATGAGGCAAATCTTCCTCTCCGAGGTCTCTTTATGGCAATTGTATTAAGATTCAAAGTACTTCCAGGAACCAGAGGCATTAAAGATTGTTATCGCTTATTTTCTAGCGGAGTGAGAAACCCTTCAATGCTCCCCATGGCACTGCATCAGGACTACAAGATAGCATCCCTATGCAGGTGGTCTGCAGCATCCTTAATGAAAGCTTTTCTGCCTTCACCCAGTATTGCAGTTTATGAGGGAACTCCTGTCAGCTACCTACTGAAGTTCTTACCAGCTTAAAAAAGCTCTTAGCACATGCTGTCTATCGGTAACCCTAGCTCTACTGCTCTATAAATGGTGGTATTTGTGTCTTTCTACTTGACTTTACCCATTCGCAGCTATTTAGACTCGGGTTTCTATTCACTTTGACTGCGAGCGACATGGAGAATTAAAGCAAACCAGTACCAGGGACTGAACTTGTGCTGGAAGCATGGACTTTCGCGCACCATCACTGCATCACCCATCCCCTACAGCCAGCCCAAATTATTTACCTTGGCTGGAGCAACAGACACTCATTTGTTTGCAACAAATCTGTTCTATTTACAAGTTAACCGTGAGAAACCAAACACACGTAACAAAACCCCAACCCTGAACGTACACAAAAGCACCGATTACTGCACACAACACTCCCTCAGCTGGAGGCAAACAGCAGTATCTAGGAAAGTAAACGATGCACTGTTCTACCACAACCCAATGAGGTCTCCTTGTTCTGCTAATGAATCCTGTGGCTTTAGATTGTTGTCCAGGGCAAGGGTTTCTGAGAGGTTTCAGAAGCACTAAAATGAGGCTGAGACACATAGGAGAGCTTGATTCAATCAGGTATGGTAAAGAGCCAAATAGCCACCTAGTTCCACCCCAAAAACTCCCCCCCCCCCCCTTTATTTTGTGTCAAATAGATGAATTTAAATCATTTATCTAAGGAAGTAATCAGTTGGGTTTTGATCAATCCAGACATTTATTTGCCTACGCTGAGCACAGTGTACCAGGAATAAAAGTGGTCTTAGCCCTCAGAAAGCAATGCCATAAGGTACACCTATTGCATACCTAGTTGAAATTAAAGAATAAAACTGGAACAGATTAGTAAAATTAACTTTTTATATATATATATAATGCATAAATATGTATTATAGCACTTCATCAACCTATTTGAGCGGACATAATTCACCCCTAGCAAGAATGTTTACAGATGCCCATGGCAGGGGGGTTGGAACTAGATGATCTTAAGGTCCTTTCCAACCCAGTTCTCTGATTCCATGCTTTAACATGCTAGTCAAACCCAGTTAAAGCTGAGCACTAGGAATTCAGAGCCCAGTGCTAAAATCTTGTGTTTGTGAGGGGTACCATGGTGAGAAAACTCTGGAGGAGGGCAGTGTCTTGTGCCTATGATCTCAGCTTGATTAGGCTGGCAGGCTGCTTATCCACCCACCTGGTATCTATGACTAGTCCTTAGCTTTTCTATCTTCTTGCCAATACCTGTCAACATGCCTCTTAGAAGAAATAGTGGTGAGGGTACTACCTACTGAACAGGGTAAACATTAAAGGAGAAAGGTGAAACTATTACAGATGTATTGATCAGATTATTACAGCCCAAGCTGGGGAAAACAGAAAACATCCAGATCTGAATCCTTGCAAAACGTGCATCTGAGGTTTTGATGTAAGCATCAGTGCAGTTCCAGCCAGAATGTACGATGGAATGTACTATGGTACTGAAATGGCTCATTTAAAACCAATCGCTGTAAGGGTCATTCGTATCTTCCTACACCATCGCAGCTTGATTCGCTCATCTCTCAATGGAAGAGTGTATGTGTGTGTGTTCTCAGATTAGCTGGGGGAAAATAACTGTTTGCACAAGTAGAGCAAATTTCAGAACCCAGATTAAGCTTCAGCCTAAATGTACTGAAATTAAATTAGACAGCCAATATATTAGGCTGCAAAGAGCAAATATTAAAATACCAATGCTTAGCAACAGAGAGAGCAATTCAAGATGTCATTGGAAAGGCACCTGGCTGAAAGGTGGATAATGTCTACAAGTCTATGTGCAAATTGGCAATTTCCCCTACTACAGGTGTGAGCGTTGGAGTTAGAATGACAGCTAGTTAGGAAGTCCTAGTTAGGAATCAAAGTAACCTTTCAGAGAGAAGTTTCTTGGTGATGTCACCATCTGTCTTGATCACATTTGCGCTGAATGGGATCACAAAGGTTATCCTTGTGATGACAGCCAATCAGATGATTTGCAACAGAAATGAAGCGTTCAGTGCTGGCAAACCTAAACAGTCAAGGAAGAGCCTCTAATCTCATCTCCAGTTTCTAAAGCTCCGTTCCAAGTGCTGTGTCTTAGAGGTGTGCAGCACTTCAGCAAAACACAAACAAGACCAACCCTAACCCACAGCAGGATGCTCAAGGCACCAGTGGTCACAGGCTGCACATCTGTTAACAGACATCGTCTCAAACTCCAGAGAATATTAAGCAAGAAAAAGAACCCAAACCAAGTTAATAAAGACAAATCTGGTCTCTGTTTCTTCCTGCTCAAGTAACCGCCAGGACCATGTGCAAATCTGAAGATATCAGCTAATTCCCAAATTATCCTTTTTCTTTCCAATGTTTCCATTCTTCCTGGTTCCCAAAATTTGTCTGTAGCTGCTATTCTTTGCTTGCTTCTAGTTTTTCAGGCAAGATGTATAATGTGTTTATTAATAGGCTAAGTTTTCATGCCTTTCCACACCCAGAACTCATTTAACAAGCTCAAAGTCAGGTCTTGTAAGCATTTGAACTAGAACTTTCAAGGCACAGCTGCAAGGGACAGCTTGGCTTAGTGAATTATCAATATCCTCACCACTTTCCTGAGTGCCTGGAGAGGGGGAATGGAACTGGGTGTCCAAGCCTGGCGTGGCCTATTGAAGTGGTACCTCCTGAAAAGGGTCTAGTTATTTGTGCAGACCATTACTCCAGCAGGGCTCATGTAGACACACTGATCCTGAACATCCACAGCATAAACCAGTACCTATATGGCAGAGGATAGCCCAAAGTTGTTTGCTATAGCTTAAGGAAGGTGATCAGAATATAAGTCCTTATTTTAAAGAGAAGGAATACAGGACTCTGCTCACAATAAATTCCAAGACACCTTTGTGCAGCAGTTGAGGCTGATGATACCCATTATCAACGCATGTACAGTACAACTTCATCTATTTTCCAAGTAGCTTCTTGGTATTTGAGCAGTGACACAGATGATTTCTCAGAAGGTTGCCTTCAGAAATCCTCAGAACACCTTAGCATTTGGAAAGATAACCCATACCATAATCTGCTTTAAAAAGGCAGTCCTGTGCCTTAATGGCTCTATCTTGCCTCCTTCATTTTTCCACCTTCCTCCAGTGCCAAGTTTATGTTTACCCAATTTTCAACCTTCCTGCTCTGTTTCACAGCTTTCACACACCTCTTGCACTCATAGAGAGCTCTATTCCTCCATTTGTCATGACAGAACAATTAGCAGTTAATGTGCATATTTCATTTTGTAATAGACAGCAGAGCCTTAATTGTAAATATGCTAATTTTGAAATGAAATGTTATTTTTAGAGTTGCAAATGCATTTAGACCAGCCACTTCATTACAGCAAGTTACATGAGTTCTCAGAGATAAGGTCTACTGGCAAGTAAGGTAGGCTGACATCATCTCTATGGCTTTAATCTGAAACACAGCATCTTCCCTTTGTCCTTGCACAACTGGCAAAGTAGTAAATTCATTTCTTTTCTTTTTTTTTAAAAAAGTTGACAAGCTTTACAGGGAAAAACCTCAATAATTCAGCAAAAGTTCCCAGTTTCTATAAAATTAGGATCTTCGATAAGATGAGGTTGTTCAGGTTTTACAGTAGGAGGATGTTCTAGCTCTACAATAGCTATATTAATAGCTAATGAGGCAGATGAATTTACGTATTTGAAGAAGCATTCATCTCACCCACTGTGCACTATCAATACTTTGGATCCCTCTTTATGTTCATAATTTGGTCCCTGTTCTTCAATCATCCTTCCTTAAGCTCTTGCTGTGCAATGAGAAAAAGAATTCCCTTTTGCCAGGCCATGAACAGACACCTGGAAATAAATGAAGGCACAACCCCAAAACAGCAGAATACTACTTATGTGTTCATTAACGACTTTCACTTCACATTCTTCTAAGGCCAGGAATTTGCATAGATCCAAAGGCCTGTGGCAAGGCACTGGTGGAGCCCACTGCACAGGGATGCTCAAGATGAAGGCAGTATGAGCTAAGCTCTCCCTCTCTGGCCAATTCACAACCGAGGAGGGACAGACCTGTTGTATTCTCCTCTGATACAAGAGACTTCCTCTCCTTCAGTAGGAAATAAGTCGCACACTGGAAGCCTCATTAATTCAAACCACTGCGAAACACTCATCTTTATAATTTAGAAGCAAGAAGCAGCTAACTCTCATGCTTTTCACACCACTGGTAAATATTGCAAGAGCCTGCTAGAGAAAGCCCAGGGCATACTGAACACTGCACTTCTCTTGTGCTGTTTCCTGGACTGCACCATCTCTTTCAGCTAAATCCCAGTGGCTATCTCTGTCTCTTTTCACATAAGAAAACAAAGTTATTGGCCAGGAAAAAGGGAAAATTTAACCCTTCATCCAGGGCTTTTCCAGACCCCCTGCATTTTCTGAATTCTATGGAGTCTGCAGATGAGCCAGGGCTGCAGATGAACCACCCCTTTCCCCCACCTTGGTATGCAGAAAGGGTCTTCAGAGTCCTTAGAAGGCTTAGAGAGGAAGAGTCCCTATGGATTTGTCACAGGACATAATATCGTCTGAAACTAAAGCATACAATCACTGCATTTGTGTGCATATGTTCAAATAGCAAATTCTACACCTTAGTCTCCAAGTGTCCCTGATGACTGCCTCCACGTTTCTTTTCCCCTCCACACAGCTTTAAACTGTGCTACTTCTGAGCTTTTAAGTGGGTTTTATTGGCCCTTTCTTCAGCCCTTCTCTCCTGAACTGTGCAGATGCAGTCCACCAGTGACACCAGTATGAGTTGGGGCTGATTAGTTGCCCTGTAGCAAATGAGTAACTGTTATTAGCACCATTCAGATACAAGGAGTTGAAAACGTGGCTTAATGCTGTAACAAGCTCACCATTCACAGCATGCAATGTTACTCGTTTTCATGATATCAAATCTTACAAGGGTGAAATGTTAAAGTAATTAAGTCTGCTGGTTCTGCCTGCAGTTCATCGCTTCATTTGGCCTAATGAATATCAAAAGAAAAAGCAGAAAAGCCAAGTTTTCAGTAATTCTTGACTGGTGCAAGCAAAAGAACCAGTAGTGTCATTTTAAGGTTGTACACTGGAAAAGAGCAGGGGATCAAAATATGCACTTGGGTTTATTTTTTCTGCAGTAAGAAGTAATAATAAATTCTAAGCCCTCACATCAGCAGTCTACTCACAAGGGGTGGTTTCAGGTCAAAATGGAAAATAGGAACAGAGCAAGAGAAACAGTGAAATTAAAAACAAAGCCAGAAATGTAAACTTGCAGAGATTTTGCCCGAGGAAAAACTCATTTATATTGGCCAACAATACTGTGACTTTCAGTGACTCCAGACTTGAGACTGTATCTGCAGAGATTTCACACCACACAACCCAGTGCAGGGCAAGTTGTAATTACAACTTTGAATCCAAATTCACAGAGCCTAGGTTGCCTTTATTTCCTTCAATTTATGACCAGCAAAGCTGTCGCTGGCTATTTGACTCTTCTTGCCTTCAGCAAAGAAGCTTCTGACTTCTGCTGCTGCTCAATGGAGCTCTGCCGTGATTCATAATTCCATTGCTAATGTTTTGTCTTAATTAAGATCCTAAACGTTCACCAGCTATTCAAATTACAGAGTTAGCAACTGGCTTATATTCACATCCCCAATGTACTCATTCTTCCCATTGAAAGCTGTGAGAACCAGCAGGTTTCTTAAGCACTAGGGCTTGCTTGGCGTTGCCTGTGGCTAAAGCAGGCTGCACACAAATCACAATGTGAAAGGAAGGTTTTCAGTTCATTACATGGAAGCAATAGACATTAATTTGGCTATATGCAGCTCTTCTTTCCCCTGCTTACTATTTGTGGATTTGTGCAGGCACCAGTTCAGAATGGCTGATGGGATGTATAAAATTTCCAGTAATAGCTGAGGTTTCACAGTAGTGGATGGCTGATGTGGAAATCTGTTTCACTAAATCTGTGCTTTAACTAATAGGGAGCAGAGAGGGAGGAAGGAAAGAAGGAAAGCACTCCTGGAACTAATAGGAGATTACCATCATGACCAAGAAGCTCGAGATGCAACAAGATATTAGATACACCATTACGGCCAAATGGATGTGTTTTCCTGATCCCCATGCTAGTTTATCATGAGCAAAAAGCAGCTGCGCCATTAAGTGCAGAGAAAAAGCCAATGAGATGCAAATATGCAAGAGACTAATTACCAGGCAGGCAAAAGAGCTTCTATTTTAGGTCTGTTGAACAAGGGATTAATTCCTTGTAATGGAAGTGAAATCTGCCAGATCAGGCTCCCGTATAACCCATTGCCTTCGCATTCTCACTGAACCATCCCGCACATCAGCACTGAGCGCTCCGTGTCAAGAGGCTTTTATCCACACACAAACCCAGCACAGGCTCCTATGGGGTCTGACTTTACAAAGGCATATTTCCCAATGGCTGGCACGTGTAGTCCCTCGACAGGTTGTTTGAACTGAAGTCTAAAAAGAAGAAAGCAAACACCTCTGAGGAATGTATTTTCCCTGGATTAAAGACAATCAAACCTCTTTTAACTCACAGTCTTCATCTAGTCAGTAGTAATCACTTGATGTTAAAGTGATGCACATCAATGCATCTGAGAAGAGGAACAAAAAAAATTGTTCCTTTCCTTCTTATTCAAAGACTTGGGCCTTCATAAAAGAAACAGCTTCATTTCAGAGGAGTTTCTTTGTAATTCTGCTGTCACATTAAAACACTGACGGAATAACACGCTAGTACACTAGATTTATGGAGGTTTTTAACTGTACTTACCACTTGATATATGAACTCTATTAGTTTTAATCTTCTCTATTTAAGGGTAGGCACAATAATGTCCTTGGTTTACTTTCTACGAAGTCTACTGATTGATACAAACCAGCTCACTGATGCAATCAAGCAGCATTGCAAACATTTCATTGGAATTCTTTACTTTTAGGAAAGTGCAACTATCATCGTCGTGAATTTGACCTCTGTCGCCTGGAACCGCTGCAGTTAAGATGTTGCCCCGTTTGCATGAAATCTTTTGGGTTTGTGGATTTCCCTGCTCTTTCCTAGCATCACTTGAGATCACTACTTCCCCTTTAATCACGGCTGCTAGAGCTGCGTACTACCGCATCCAGTGGGCATTTCCTCACCTTTCGGGCTGAATCCAGACCTCCTGTATCTCTCCATTTTCTAGGCAAGACTTCAAAGTGGCCAGGTCTCACCCTGGTCGGTACTTGAAGTGGATTACCCTCCTTTCTGTCTGCTACCTGGCAATGTGCAATTCACAGCACAGAGGCACCTCTGGCCCAAAGGGTGCAGCAATCACAGGCTACGAAGTCTTGCTGCTGCCAGGAAAAGGGGATTTCAGTTCTACTGCACTGCAGTCTCCACACGTGCAAAAAGAGTGGCTCAAGAGAGCACAAAGCAGCTCAATGCAATGAGGTATTATCAAGCCCCATCCAGCATCATAGCAGCTGCAGAAATGAGAACTACATTTTTTACTGTAATTGGGGAGCACACCTAACCACATGCTTGTCTCACAAAGCTGATGAAGCTTAACTCATTTCTGTGCAGTGCCAAATTCCTATCTCTATGTACAGTATTAAAGCTCAAAAACTTTAATGAGACAATTACTGTTTCTTAGGCTATCAGTCTGACACATGAAAACCCAAAGTAAGTGATTAGAGGCACTAGTTAAAACATACTCATGGTTTATGAAACCATCTGGGTGCCATAATACCTTGGCACTGGTTATTTTCTTGAATATGTTGAAGTATCTCTATTTGCAATGCAGTTTTAGATAAAGTACCTGCTGTGGAGCATCCGAAAGTAATATTCTGCTTAAAACCATTCGAAATAGCATCAGATGCTTGAAGAAGGATAAATTAAATCTTTCACCCTTTGAGTACATGCGTTCCCTTGAGAAGCAGAGCAGTACAGTGGGCAACCTCTGCAATTTGGCATCATTGTCGATAGAACTTTTTGCCTGCTGTACCCTCTGCTTTTCTCTATTCCATCTTGTTTTGCAATACCTCCTCTATTCTCCCCATAAATGTTACCTGCAGATAAATGACTATCCTCATAGACAAAAAGTCTGAGACATTTTCTTCACTTCTTAAATTACAACCTTGGCTTGGAACACTAACCCCAGTCTTGGAAAGCAGAGATTAAACTGAGTTTAGCCCAGTGTTTGCTTAGGTTGTTCTATATTAGTTTCAGGTTTTGCCCAATCCTTTTTCAAGGGAACCAATAGGACCTGGTAGTATCAAGACAAATTTTTTCAGGGCACTAACACAGAGTAACAGGATGGACTGCATCAGTTTTAAACTATCTGGAGGAATAACAAGGTAGTAAAAGCTTGTGGTCTGCAGAGGTATTCAATTTCATATATGGGTGACGGGGAAGACTCCTACGGAACAACAAGCATCTGGAGCAAAATATAAGACAAATTTCTGCTTTAACAGCTCAGACTGAAACCACAACAGTGACAGCAGGAGCAACAGTAATACTTTGCTATCCTGCGTTCAGCTGTAACTGCTATTTCTCTCCTTAGCAGCTGGTGCATGAACTTCCTTCTTCAGCGCACCAAAAACTGGACTGGGGAACACTCAAAACTTTACCACTGGGTTGTGCTGCGTTTTACCACATTGAGGATGAGCAAAGTGAACACTCTAGAGATCCTTCAGATTCTTACCAAAACATACTGCTCTGCAGCTATTGCTTATCAGCGCGGTTCGTGTCCTTAGAGACAACTATCTTTTACACTGCTTACCATAATCAAGGCCCTTTTCTTATTGCTGTAGTAAACAGTACACATCTTCCAGTTCGATGTTTTGTCTGGATGCGAGCTGACAAGGCTGACTTACACAAAAGTTGAATACGCCAAGGACAAGCAGTGAAATGCATGCTCAAAGCTTCAAGACTTTAACAAAGCCACAGAAAGCTTCTACCTCTGCATAACAGAGAGGGCAGGAAGTGCTGGCAGGATAAGCATGAGAAAAGCTAAAGCTGCACTTAAAACACAAGCACTTAAGTAAGAATGTCCTTAGATAAGGACACCAAACAGAATAATACGCTCAAAAAAAAAAAAAAAAAAAAACCAGGAGGAAAACTTTCTATGCAAGGGCTCTTATTCTCCCAAGATCTATCCAGATGTCTCAATTGATACTTATCAGTCTGTCTTTGCCTGAATGGAGGAACTGCATAGATTTCCTATCAGCAAGGCTGGCTGACCTCCTTTCCACCAAGGCAGAGAGGGCTCTGGTCCTCTGTGTTTTGACAGCATACATATTAAGGTAAAATACATCATCTGCAGAAAGGGGTCACGGATAGGGGCAACTCAGAGTCTCCAGGATGAAAACTGTTTTCAACTGGACACTGTGCTATGTGCTAGTTTACACCATGAAGCCCTGGACAGGCAGGCACCCAGTGAACGCAGTCAGCTCGGCTCCAAGTGATTATTGAAGAATGCTGGAGACCTGGAGTTAAACAAACTGGAATATCCCCAGAGGAAGGACAGAGCCGTGAAGTGCCCCACCAGACGCAAGAAAGCAGAGATGCAATGGCAGTGATAAAAACCCCCACCTTTGAGAACGAAGGGATTGCGTTTTGAACTGCAAATCTGTAACAGCAAACCCCCTACCAGGGGATGATTCAGCGATTCCAGGCACGCACTCCCTAGAGCACTCAACAGATGTGCTCAATACACCTTCTGTTTCATTAAAAGAAACCAACAAACAAATGCCTGCCCTCAAAGAGTACCTGAATTATGACTGCCAGGGCCTCAACTGAGGAATCTAATTCCTTCTGTAAGCACAGTGTGGTCAGAGAAGAAAATGCCTCGGCACCATTATCAATTTAAACAGCAGTTCTAGGGACTAAGAGAGGATTTTCTTTAATGCCAAAGGAATGTTGACTCCTTAAATGCCACAAAGGAGGATGTTATAAAGGATATAGAAATTACTTATAGACCGAGGAAAAGGAAAGAAAATGTATCAGATTTTTTTTTGCAGAGCATGCAAGCAAGTCCATTCACTGTGTTCAGCCACCATTAACAACAAGTAGTATGATTCCAGTAGTCACTGGATTTACTACTTACTCATTCCCACCACATCTCATATCCCTAATGGACCTCAGTTTGTCCCGCATGTATTTAAGCGGTTATCGGCCGTGCATGGGATTATTTACATGAAGTCACTATGGTTAGAGAGTGAAGCACAGACGCTTACTTGCTCACCAGCTCATTCAACAGAAAACAGAGGAGAAAACGTTATCAGTAACAGAACCTCAGACCTCATGGGTTTATGAAGAGATAGGAAAGCCATCAAGCTTTTATGGTTTTGGGGGCCAGGATCTGCTGTTTCCCGAGAGAGAATCTTCACATTCAGAAGCAAGCAGCAGTACCAGGTACCAGTTAAATGGGTATTTCTGGGGGAAAAGACAACACCTTTCAGGACTCCTTAAGAAAAGGGAGGTAAGAAGGAGGGACCTGGCTGCTGGGCTCGGAAACCACATCAACTCCCCAAGGCAAAATACAACCAGAACACAAAAGCTTTCATTTAACAGCCAAGCTGAAAGCTCCGAGAGCTGCTAAGTAAGAGCTTGGTCGTATACTTTATAAATGTTCTGTCATGACACCCGCTTTAGCAATAATTCTTTATAGATCATAATTATGCATTGTTATATTCATTACTAACACCCCTGACGGATGATGGAAGGGGGAACAGTGCCTTTTGGGCATTTGGAAATGGCTGTTTTGCCACGCAGAGGATATGGCTGCATCAAAACAAAGAGCTTAGGGTAGATACCGAACAAAGCTGACCTCTGCCAGACCATGTGGCTCAGAATGGCTACCAAACAGCATGAAATACAGAGGCTACGTTGCTCATCTGTGAAATCACGCTTTTCATGTCTCCTGCATGTCCTAGATTGTCTTAAACCACACCAGCACGGAGTACTCAGTGTTTGGTGCAAGAGGCATCAGCACAACTCGGCTGCTTCTCCTGCTGGATCCAAACTTCAGTCTGAACTTTCAGGAGTAAAAAGGAATCACAACATGAGAAGTTTAAAACACTCACCAGAAGGAAGAACAGGAGATGGAGTAAGGAGGACGCAGTTAAGACCCAGTCCCTTTGAACCAGCAGCTTTCTGCCTTGGTTAAATATAAAGAGCCACCAGCAAGACGGCCAAGTGAGGAAGAGGACCTGCAATAACAGAAAGAAAAGCCCCCCACTAAACCCCACCTACTCGCTTTAAGCATGGGAACATTAACGGCAGTCAAAGCAATCACCACAGATTCCTCCTTTAGGACTATTTCTTTGCCCTGGCTAGGAGGGCTTTGTTCAGCATACTTATGGGTAAGTAGCTGGAGCACCTCCAAAGGCCATAATAAACTTCAGGCTGATTTTGCAAAGTAAATAAAGGTCAAAGCTGAAGTTTCTACCACTGCTCTGGCCGCACATGGATCGCAGTAGCTGGAGACAAGAGACAATCAAGCAGCGCTGTGACACAGCCTCATCGATTGGCACAAGCAGGCAGCGTGCCTGAACAGAGATGCAGGCAGGAGTCCCATCACCAGAAGTGCGAGGGAACAGTGTCCAAAGGGACTTCAGAAAGTAGCTCTGTGTCGTATGGACTCCAAAATCACTTGGAAAATGGGTACTTCACGTCTGTGTGACGGCACCTCTTCCCAGTGCCCAGACTGTGCTGAAGTTTTCAAGTACAGTCACCACGTATTTGTCACAACTCTTTAGCCCTGCGCTCACACACATGGTTTGGCACTGCCTGGTGCACATCGTAAAGTTGAACATAGAAGATACGCTTGACCACCACTTAAGAGCTATTTGCTGCTAGACATTTAAATTCACAAGCACGGACTACCAAAGCTTCCCAGTATCCTTTCTAATATTTCAATTCGTTGTCATGTTTCAGGTATTTACTGCTTAAAGAAAACCAGCATCTTAATTTGCTTGAACATTACAACAGACCTGACAAACTGGTAGTGAACGTTCTTTCAATCAAGTGAGCCCATTTTGACACCCTTCTCTTTTAAAGCTATAAATGTGACACACTGTGATGGTCCCAGTGGGAATGCTATTCCCAGAAACCTACCACATGCTTTATTTATGAGCCATACCTGTGATGTGTGGGGTTTGTTCATCAAGAAGTCTGCGGGGAGGGAGGCTCTCTGTGGCTGTCGTTATGTGAAACAATACTCCTTTTTGACTCTGTAACTGTTGTACTGTGTAAGTAATGGGGGGGAGGTCAGTTGTATTGTTGCACGGGATTGTGAGAGAGAAAAGGGGGCTGGGTGGCTCGAAGTGGTGTCTTGTTGCAACGCTTGAGGGGAGGGGGCTGCGACGGTGAGGGGGCTGGAGGCTGGCAGTGGACGCTTCTCGAAGCCTCTGGGAGCTTCTCGAAACTTCCCGAAACTTCTCGGTAATGAGACCCCCCTGCAACAAAGGGAACCAATGGGGAAGAGCCACGTCAACATCCGAGTGAGGAGGGGCGACAGGATTGGCTGGAGCCTTGAACCGAACAAGATAAAGGACCGCCTCCCAGGGACCGAGTGTGCGCGTGGGGCGCCCAGCGCTGGTTTATCTGCTCTAGCTTCCTCAGTTTAATAAAACTTACACTTTAAACCAAAATTGGCTACAGTATTGATAACAATACCTGTGGTTAAGGTGGAGACACTCACAATTAACACGCATTAACTGATTTCCATTGCTTTTGCTCACAGTGGGCTGACATCAGAGAATGAGAGCAGCCATAAATGCCTTCAATCAAAGGCAGAGCATAGAGCAACAAAGAAGAATGTGGATGCAAAAGAGATAAATCCAAACTAAATGTAGACACAACTGATAATTCAACCAGGAGTCTTCTTTTTGCAGTAACCTAAACCAGAGCTCCAGCAGAAAGAAGGAACAGATTTGCTCTTAATCCATAAATTCTCTGTTTCAAAGAGAATCAAATGGAGCAAAGTGGAGGGATGATTGAGGGAAGGCAAATCAGGAGGAGAAAAGCAAAACCTGAAAAATCTTACTAGTATGTGAGAAAACTGGATAGAGCGTACATAAACACTTCACCACCGATTTTAACTGACAAATCCATTTTTTTCCTATTTATTTTGATGCCTGTTTTGAAAGACGAACTGAGGGGTTCAAGGTGGCAGCTAAATCCATGTGCATACTCCATACACTAAAGGTTTTCTTACAAGTCTTCTGGTGCAAGACAGGTATGCTGTGCTATTTCTATATTATCAGGCATATGCAGTCTGCATCCTGATTATATTTTTGGGCCCTTCCACTAACAATAATAAAATGTGAAAGGAAATAAATACTGAATGTTTTGTGCACAATCACGGCTGAAGACTGTATATATGTATAGGTTCTGATCCCAGCTGGGAAAACGAATGATGTTTGAAGATTCTATCTTTATGACTTCGGAAAGAATATATTTGTCCCATTATAAATGGCAAACTAATGGACTTGTTGCTATGGGGCATTCTCTGGCAATTTTTCTTCGCTATGTTTGTTCAGTCTGCAGCTTACACATTTAACAGTGATTTGGCAAAGCGCTTTGAGCTCGGATTATTGAGCATCAATTTTCCTTCACCACCTCAGCAGCTACAGTAACTGAAAAATCTCACTTCAGTAGCTGCTTAGATGTTTAACAGTCGCTCTCAAAACTTCTCATCATGGCAAATTTCAACCTGTGACCCTGAAAAACACTTCCCAGTGAGGTGGCAGCTTTTCCTTATCCTGTCTTAATCCCTTTTCCATTCCCTTTCAACCAGCATTAGTACAAAGATGGTTTTACTGATTTCTGTAGCACAGGGAATAGACATCACACTTAACATGCGTGAATATTTGTGGGAGAAACTGTTTTCTACTTCAAGGTGTCTTTGCACAAACAGCAACAGGACCCCCCAAATCCTTTCACAACAGATCAAACTACCTCCATCTTTCGGATGTAGGACAACAAAAGCAATGTGCCACACTTCAGAGGCAAGAGAAAGCCTAAACTGAGACCGGGTACTGATCCAGTTCCTTTCGCTTTAGTCTTCTGTACGATTATGTTTTGGGGTCAGCAATGGGGGGAGGTTGAAGGAATGCTTCTGGCAAGGTCTGCATGCCCTAAAAAAATCAAAACATGAGCAAGTTCTAAGGTTTTCTAGCCCCTTTTACCACGGGCTTTGAGTGATTTACATGCTCCAGAATCTTCATCCCAACTGCTAATTGCAAAAGATGCTCTCATTTGAAGCTGGAATAAGAGCACCTCACGGGCTCTTTTGCTGACTGCATGAGGAAGGCTCTCAGACATTTTTGCCATTGACACTGAGGATTAATTTAAGTGATAATTAGACTTGGAAAAAAACACCCCCAAGAAATCTTCCCCAAGGGAAGTAAGTGGGAGCAGGCAATGTGTTTGTGAAAACCTCACTACCTACAGCCCTTGGGGCTTGCCATTACAAGATGTGTTGGCTTTGTGTGAATTATTTTGATCCCTGTAAGAGTGGCAAGGACTGGTGGGAACTTCAGTTATCTACAGCTAACAGTAATAAGTTGTTTTGGCTGGGTTTGGATACTGCAGAGCTCCCTCATGACTACAGTTACCTCTCTAACTTTTCTCTCTCCAAAGGAGGCTACCAGTAACCTGGGCAGCCAACCCCTATGCCTAAACTGGTCTCTTCCCTTGGTGTCCTCCTGCAACAGTGAAGCAGCATATTTGCTAAAGTGCATCCTTTTACAGAACCAGAAAGACAGCAAAGGCTGGCTGATGGAGGAGATGGCTTGTTCAGAGTGCAAGTGAATATTTCAGCCTTCCCCAGTTTTATTGTGTGACCTTGTTTACTCACTTTGGTTTTCCATCACTTAACAACAAAATCTTTCCCTACCCACTCTCTGTGTATTTTGTTTATACAAGGGTGTAGTTTTAGGTCATAGACAGCTATGGTCTTCGTTATTAACATACACACCCCTTCCTCCCCCGGTCCAGAATAAAACTGCTTCGTATTAAAATCCAACTGTGCACTGAGGCCAGATGATGCATATACTGATTTCTGCTTTAACTTCACAGCTGCACAAAGCTTGAGTCTAATTGCAGCAAAAAGCCATATCATAACTTTGCCAAAGCTTTATCTTTTAAAGATACGACTATTATTAAAAACAAGGTCATCTCTAAATGGCAGTACTTACGCATGGTACAGCCTTCATCACTTCTAAATCACTGTAGAGTCATTTCACAGAGTCCAAACCTTCCAAGCAGCTT
Source organism: Pezoporus flaviventris (assembly GCF_033815535.1). Lineage (NCBI taxonomy): Eukaryota > Metazoa > Chordata > Aves > Psittaciformes > Psittacidae > Pezoporus > Pezoporus flaviventris. The sequence continues at coordinate 863,597 of NW_026892585.1, forward strand.
CACAGCACTGGAGGCAGAGGCAATGAGAAGTCAAGGGAACACAAGTGCAGGGAGCAGGGAAGCTCCCAGGGCTGGCTTAGACTCAGGATATCTGCAGCAGCTGCTGTCACTGAATGGGTTCTTTTAATAGTTAACCCAGGGGTAATGTGTGCCAAAGTATGGTACTAATTATTTGCAGCCTTTTTATTCCTTACATGAAGTCTTCCCTACTGAAAGATGCTTGAGATGAAGACTTCACTTGAAATCAGCATGACCCTCAAGCGTTCAAGGACTGATACTGGTATGCCTTACCCACACACAGTTAAACAGAGTTTGGGCACAGGGAACTGGTCCTCTTTCAGTGATGAGACTGTTTAATATTTTCTCTTTTAACCTGCCAGGCACCTAAAGTGTTTCTTTTAGGAGGGTAAAAAAAACCCACATGAGCGATTTAAAAACAACAGCTTAATGAAACTTGAATCAGATCAAGAATTGCTTAGAATATGATATTCAGACAGTGTTAACAGGTTCCAAAACAACAAAGCTTGATGGAAAAACACCCCAAAACTCACTTTAGCTCTTGCTTTTCCAGTGGAGCCACCAGTTTCTAACTGCAGAGACCTGAATATTGAGGGCACAGTTTCTTAAGGGGACAGCTGGGGATTTAGAAATGCCATTTTGTCAAGGCTAATTCTCCCAGCACCTCCTGCTTGGTGAGGACATCAGTTAATGTATGCCATAATTTTATACAGACAGCCCCAGAGTCTCTTGCTGCTGAATTATTTATCAGTGAGACTAGTTGTTTGTCAAGGCAGATAATAGGGAAAATGTTCCCTGGGAAAAGACAGATAATAGACACGCTTTTAGTCTAAAAAGAATCTTACTTTATATTTTCAATGGTTTTTTTTTACACTTTCGAAAACATTTATTAGTTGGTCTTAACAGGCTAAAGAATGCTTAGAAGACTGAAAGGGAAGTGTTTTGGTAAAGATTATGTCCTTTGGTAAAGAAAGATGATGTGCTTGGTAAAGAAAGGTGTGCTTTGGTAAAGAAAGATAAGATGTGCTTTGGGTAAAGAAAGATGTGCTTTGGTAAAGAAAGATGATGTGCTTGGTAAAGAAAGATTATGTGCTTTGGTAAAGAATTCTGAGATGCTGTGCTTTTGTAGACCTACCTACACACTTTTACAGAAGAATGAGTGATTTTAATGACAAAAATGCAGTACCTTCATGCCAAAATCTTCAACTATTGTTACTGACAGCAATAAAAGGAAGAAAAGGACATGGGAATTCAGTGAACTTGTCAGCCTCAAGATATAAGGAACAGAAACTCTAGTGAGAAGTGCTGCTGTTCATGGCCAGGCACCTCTGAAGCCACACACCTGTAACTCCCCCATTAAGGTTTCAACACTTGCCCCACATAGAACCCCAGAGGGACAGTGAAGCCCAGCATCGCTGTAGATACTCGCCTTTCACTGTACTACAGCGATATTGCTGAGGGAAAGATGCCAAACTGCAAACCCTGCCCAGGCAGAAATACATGTGTGTATTGATCAATGCCAGTGGTTAACTTTCAGCTTTATGAACGTGATTTATCATTTGCTCTCTAGTGGCCTGATCCGATTTTGGACAAAGCCAGTGGAAAAACTCCTGCCAACTCTGTTGGCAACTAAACCAGGTCATAGATGGAAAGATACAGAATTCCTAGCAAATTCCAACAGCACAAGGAAGGAAATGGGCAAAGACAAGATTGTTTCTGTCAGTTAAAAGAACCAGGAACATCTTTAAAATTACCTGTTTAGGCATGAATAGCATATATGACTCAGTAAAACATCCGATGACTATTAGCTACATACACTTTTAATTATGGCAAATATAAATACAGGGTAGAGCTGGATTTGCACTCAACAACAGAACTGGCCAGTGTATTTTCACTTTGCTTCTGTCAATATCACTAAAACACAGTTACAACAAGGCTGAAAATAGAACTCATCAATAACTTTCAGGTGGGCTCAGACATAACTCACAAATGGAGCTCTAATGTTGTAAAGCAGATTTAGAAGAAAACGCCTCCAGGTTAAAAACGTTGGGGTTGGAGGAGGTGAATGGCATCATCCTGCATCCACTCTATGGATGTCTCTTGGGCACAAGCAAATTTATCAATTGCCTGAGGCAGGAGACTGCCAGAAGCCAACAAGAAATAAAGGGAAATATTAGGTGGTGCTTCCTGCTATGGGAGAGAGAGACCATTGTGGGGATGAGTGTCTCTGGCTCTCCTACGGGGCAGGATAGCAACTCTGGCTCCCTATAGGTACTCTTTCTACTTCCCCTACTCCTACTCCACAGTACCAAGAGGCTGCAGCTATCTCTGTTATATCCTTTATCCAGTGGCTAATAAGTGCCATTTTCAACTGGGAAAAAGCCTGAACACACGCTGATTTTTAGACTGAGCAATAGCCTTTGAAACCACACTCATACCATACCTGGAGTGTAATAACTGGAGACAAAGTGTAGCTATAACAGAACAATCAATCTAGTTATTAATCTGTTCTTGGAAACAGGGAAGTACTATAACAGCTGATGCTTTCCAGATGACTGCTCCAATCAGACCCTGTAAATCAGAAAGTGCTCAGTTTTTCCCTGTGATCTTTACATTCTTCATTAAGCTGAGAACCAGCATGAATTGATCAACCCTTAATCTGGTCTTTCTAGGAGTAAAAAAAAACCACATATTTCATATAAGAGATCCTGTTTTCTCTAGAGTCTCTAATTAATCCATATTAGCCCTTGGGTGATGGGGGGAGCTTCACAGAAAGCTTTCCTCTCCCATTCAAACAAATCCTTCCCTAACGCGACAGCTCTTGCTGTGCCACACGCAGTCAAGTTCAGCAAGGTCCTTGGTATACACTACACTGCCAGCATGTGAACTGTCTCATTAAAGTCAGTGCTTCACCCTAATCTCTGGGACTTGAGAGGATCCCCACTGGGCTCTTTTTCTCATCACCCAGAATTTATAACATCCTGATTAGAGGCAAGGAAGTCCCTGACCATAACCAGGAGGGAGGATACTCACAGAGAACAAAAAGAAATAGGGCAGGTATGGAGCACTCCTCTCCCTCATGTGATCTCCAAGCCTCCAGCAAGCAAGAATTTAAGGGCTTCCTAAAAGAGGCTGTATCCAGACCACCATGAGAAAGATGCAAATAACTCTACAAGCTCCCTTTTGCACAGGCCACCATAAGCTACAATAAACGCTATGTTCTTTAATTCAGCATGCCACTTCTAGGCAGGGGGGTTGGAACTTGATGATCTTAAGGTCCTTTCCAACCCTAACTGTTCTATGATTCTATGTTGGTATTTTGGTGAGTTTGCACCCTTTTGACTGCAACAGCAAAGCCTGCAGCCTATTGGATCTGGAAGCATCTATGTGTTGTCCTGAATATCTGAAACTAAGACTTTGACCATCATTATCACCACAGACAGTCCTTCAACTCGTTTGCCCAAAACACCACCACCATTGGCATTGCAACTCGTAAGACATTTAAAGAGAGAAGCCTCAAAAATTGCATGTAGCCTGCTAGAGTGTGCTAAATGGAGCTACAAAACTCAGGGTGGTTTTCTTAAGCTCTTAGGGGAGTGCACTGCAGAATGAACACGGAGACATTTGCAGAGAAGCACTGTGAATACCAGTGCATGGATCAAATTCCTCCCTTCCTACCATTTGTGTTCAGATGATGGCATTAACACTCCTTCACCTCTGAAAGAAACTCAAGGAATTTTGGAAGTAAGGAGTGGATTAAGAGATGAGTTGTCTCCAATTATGTTTTCTGTTTTGCCAATAGAACCAGCTTTTCTTCTCAGGCAAAAAGCTAAGTTGTATTTGAGAGGCAGGTGGACTGCATGTGTTTCAGACATACAGCCTACCATGCATACGCTGGGTGACTATTCCATAGCACTCAGCTGGCGCAGGCTGCTTTCATTAACCCAGTGTTCCACTTTATTATCTGCCTAAAAATAGCAACTTGATGTAATTGCCGGCTCTTTCAAACGGAAAACACAGCAATTCTCCTAATGGAGCCAACAACTTTTCCTGCACTTACCTTCCAGAGATGCCGGCTGCCTCTGAGCCAGCCTGTAAGGATGTTTTTATGAATCAACTTCATATAGAAACAACCTGAGAATTGGATAGCACAAGATGAAGTAGTTTTGAATATCTTCATTAGGTTTTAGGGCAGTTGGCATTTCAGTCATTACCAATCCTGCATGCAAAGCATCTTTGAATCCCCGAGTGTGGGATTATGTCTTTGCACAGGCCTTCCTCTAGGGAAGGATCAGTGTTCCACTCACAGCAGAAAGGCTAAAAGAGATTGAAATGTAAAGAGCTACCATGGTTTGCCCCACAATGACACAAAATACAAGACCTGATTTCCAGCCCTAATGCACATCCCAGCATCACTCAACAGGCAAATTGTAGGGGAAGGTGCCTTCCCAAGAGCTTCTGAAGGTATATATGAAAAATAAAAGTCATTTTCATTAAGAACCAGATTGTAACAGGCTTGTGGGCAAGCAAACAAACATGTGCATGGGTGGGTGGTGCGTGGGGAAGGAAGAGGTAGGAAGCAAGTATTGAAACCCTGCCACTCGTCCTTTGCCTTGTACAGCCTGCCTAAGGACCTTTTGTAATTCTATTTTCATTACACATATAGGAGAAAGGAAAGAAAGAGACTTATATCTGTGAGTCAGCCCTAAACACGATGGTATTTAAGGGCTTTCATACAAAGGAACAAGTACCATCTGTATTCCACTATGCAGAAAGGTCTCTTTTTTCAGAACAAAAGCACTTCAGTTTTCAAGAGCACCTATGGCCATTTAAGATTTAGTTAGCAACAATACCTTGGGAGCAAGTAGGTGACAACAGCTGCTGCATCCTTGGGCTGCCAGGTTCCACCATAGGAAGGGTCTGACATGTTGCGTACGAGAGGTGGAAGAAAGGAATAAATACAGCTCCTTCTTCCCCTTTTATTCCTTCCATCAAGGCCAGCACCAGCTGTGCTGCATTGCTTAGTCACACCTTAACTTGGTTTTTCTGTGTCCTCGTTTGCACACACAGCCCCACCTCACACACAAAGTCAGCTTTTGCCCTTTGCCTGCGCTAAGCTGAGGTGGTTATGCTGAAAACAAGGCTCATTCCATGTCTGAAAAGCCCTGGCATCAGGTGAAGGCCCTGGTGAGTGGAAAAAGGGAAACAGCACCCATTTTTCAACACTGTAGGAAGGAGGACCCTGGGACCTCCTAACACATCAGCTTCACCTGTGTGCCTGGGAAGACCAAGCTGAGTGGTGCAGTTGATGCACCTGAGGGATAAGATGCCCTCCAGAGGAACCTGGCCAAGCTGGAGAAGTGGGCGCATGTGAACATTGTGAGGTTCAACAGAGCCAAGTGCAAGGTCCTGTGCCTGGGTTCAGGCAACCTCTGGTATCAATGCAGTTTGGGAGATGAACGGATTGAGAGCTCCCCGTGACCTGCAGTGTGTGTTTGAGCCCAGAAACCAACTGTATCCTGGGCTGCACCCCCAGAGCGTGAGCAGCAGGTCAAAGGAGGGGATTCTCCCCCTCTGCTGTGCTCTGGGGAGACCCCCCTGCAGCCCTGATCCAGCTCTGGGGCAGCAGCAGAGGAGGGACATGGAGCTGTTGGAGCGAGGCCAGAGGAGGCCATGGAGATGCTGTGAGGGCTGGAGCAGCTCTGCCCTGGAGCCAGACTGAGAGAGCTGGGCTGGGTCAGCCTGGAGAAGAGAAGGCTCCTGAAGGGGAGACCTGAGAGCAGCTCCAGTGCCTGAAGGGGCTGAAGGGAAGCTGGAGAGGGGCTTGGGACAAGGGATGTAGGGACAGGCCAAGGGGAATGGCTTTAACCTGCCAGAGGGGAGACTGAGATGAGCTCTTAGGCAGAAGCTCTTCCCTGTGAGGGTGCCCAGAGAAGCTGTGGCTGCCCCATCCCTGGCAGTGTTCAAGGGCAGGTAGGACACGGGCTTGGAGCAAGCTGCTCTAGTGGAAGGGGTCCCTGCTCACTGCAGGGGTGGGGGGTGGATTAAATGACTTTTAAAGATCCCTTACAACCAAAACTATTCTATGATTCTATGAAGCAGAGAACAATAAACCCTCACAGCATTTCTGTATTGTTGCTGTTTTGATGGCCAAGTTAATTAGGTAGAAGTATGAGCTATCCAAAAGAAAACCCCAAAACCAAACCAAAATAATCCAAACTATGTGTGCAGGTAGATGGACCCCTTACCCTGTCCCAGCATGTTTAGATTTTGCTTCCTTCAGCTTTGCCTGAAGTCAAGAGTTGCACTATCAGCTCTTGACTTCACGCTCAAGAGACCATTTTCCCTTTCAGCTGTCTGGCCTCATTCAGTGCTCCTCCCATCTTTCTCTATCAGACTGTACCCCAATAACTATCACTAAAAAGCTGTCATTGTGCCTGCTTTTTAAAACAAGAAGATACCACCACTTTGGGGGTTTCTTGCCCCCTTTACTGACTTTGCACAAGTGGGGCAGGGTAGTAAGAATGATTAGCTAGAGATGGTTGTCACCAAGGGCATGGTAATGGGAGAGTGTGACCAGGCTGGGGAGTAACACAGAATTGCTTTATGAACTGTTATAGCTGAAGTCTAGGTTCAAAGCATCAAAGTCGTATTTGCTTGTGCAGGGGAATGGGAATCTTTGCCATGTTACTGGTGACAGCTCCTGCAGGTGAAATGCTGTTAACAACCATGTGAATGCCCACAGTGAAACTGGGCTTCATTGGAAGTAAGCTCTCCATGAGTACAATCCACTGTTAAGTGTAACAACTCTTTTACCAGTTCATATTTGCTTGGGAAGGAAATAAATGACCTTTTTGTCGTGAAGAGCTGCTACCTTGGGCAACCTCAGGGATTTCTGAGACATTTTATTTATGATGGCTCATGTTAGATCTATTTCTCATGTAGCAATGGGATGAACCTCAGTAAAATCTATCAGGCTTGTTCTCTGCTGTATTACACATCACAGCAATTTCACACCCAGCACAGATAATGGGAATTAGGTCCTCTCCATTAAACTTGGCTGAAACTTCTGATTTTTACTGTTATACAGGCTTGCAACTCTGGTGATCCCATTTAGGTGAAAAGCTTTTCTCTCCAAAACCAATTTAATCTATATTCTCATACCCAGAAATACAACAGTTGTTACCTAGTGCAGATTCTCCCACATTTTCACATGGCTAAATAGTTTCCGCTGCAGTTGTAAGAACCTATTGTTCTTTTATTTCCTTCAATCAGTGCATGTTTGGTTTTCCAACCTCATGAGTATCTTAAAGGCTGTAACACTGCTGGAAGCCTGACGAAAGTCCTCAAGTGTAAGAGATTCATAAAATGGAATCAAATATTAAAGCAGCAGAGTGAACATACGCCTAAGACCTCCTAATGCTTCTGTGTAGACCAGCACAACAGCCACAGAATGTGTTTTTCATCCATCTTCCACCATGGGAGGTGCAGTTATATTACAAAGGTAGCATTTCCAATCTCAAAAGCAAAAAGTCAATGGCAGAAATCTGGATGTGAGAGAAAAAGATGGTTATTTAGCACATAGTTCCCAAAAGCCACTTCTGAAAAACAGTAGAAGGAAAATACTCAGCCAACCATTAACATCATTTTGTCCAAACATCCTTATTGGATTCATGGAAAGACTGGATTACCTTTGATGAGTTCTCTCTCATATGGCATTTTATTCTTGCAAATATCTGTTTTAGCTTAATGGAAAGGTGAAACATCAGAACGATCATTGGATGGCACCAAGTTCCCTTCTCTCCCTGTAACTATTGAAGCAGGGCTCTTACATTATGGAAATGTTTCACAGAGCACAGTGCAGCCCATTATTACAGTGATCAACAGGAGAAAAAAGCTTAAATAGAGACATAAAGAATATTAATCTTGTTTTTTATTGAAGAACTAAATGTTTTGGGATAGCCTAATTCTTACTTTTGAGTCTCCTCTTGCTGTGATAGGTCACCAGGCTGTGACAAATATGAAAACCAGCTGTGACATTTGCCAAATCATGGGATTGTTTGGAAGCAGCAAGCCCCAGGAGAGGTGTGAAATGATGCAGACGATGAAAGCTTTAAAGCCAGTGATTTATTTCACTTCTGTGTGATTTCCAGAAAATTCAAATAAAGAGATTGTTTTCCAGGAAATGGAAATAGAGAAAATGGCCCAGCTTTGTTTTAAGCTATGTGCATCTCTCCCCGTCTACTCTCAGTCTTCGGAGTATTGTATGAGTTTCACTGGTCTCTGAACTAACCTATAACCCACCTACCATAAAGACATGAAATACCAAGTTAATTATGTAGCCCAGAGACATTTCTCTTTCATAGGCCCTTGGCTTCTCAATGAGTTATCAGTCTTTTCCTCCAGATGGTGTTGCCTCCCTTCGGTTGCTCCATTGCTTCCTTCGTTATGCAAGTGGTTTCTTGATTAAAATTTGTTGACTGCCCTCCCCTCTGCATTCTCCAAATTCATATAATGCTTGCAGTTGTTAAATGTAAAATGAAATTACACTTCCAAAGTCACTCGCTGAAAGTATTAAATGGAGAATGGAAGTGCATTTTGTTCCAGTGTTCCTCTCCCAGAAGACAGATGTAGAATATGAGTTTATCACTAATATGCCAAAGGCCAGATGCTTAGCTGGACCGATACGGTTTCACAGTCCCCTAGCTCACTGTCATCTCTATCTCTCTACACTTGCCTGTTCTTTGTTGTTAGTGTGGTAGATAATTGACCTGTCTTTATTTTCCAGCTTTTTATACATATGTATACAGTTCTAATCCTTAGGTGTCCCTGAAACAAGCTGTTTTCAAAGGAAACATGACAGTTTGCATAGTCCCCCTAGTAACAGGGGACTATTTCCACTGTGTAACTCGGTTCTGATGAAAGTGCATTGGTACACCAGTGAGAGGTAAAATTTAGAAGATTTATAGTTTCAAATATTATAAAGAAAACCCTTGAAAAGCAGAGTGTTCTCCAAATTGCATTAACATTCTCTTCATCTGAAATGCTGGAAGTAAATCCTCTCAACAGCCAGCTTCTTCAGTCTTAGACGATGTTGTGCTTCTGCTTGAGGAAGTCTCAGGAGGACAGCTTTTAAAGTGAAATATCATGTCAGTACTGCCTATAGTCTTGGCCAGGCCACACCATAGAAATCAACAGCAGAGGGGAAAAAGCACATTTTGAATATTTTAAAAGACATAAAAAGTTGGATAGTAGGAAACACAAGTTTTCTGTTCATCCACTTCAAACCCATCAGTTCCTCCCTACATGCATGATTGCACAAGAAGCCACGTCACTATAACCAGCCTCTGAAACTGAGAAATCCTGGAAAATGAAAGAAAAACTAAAGAAAAACTGATGCAGACGTTTGCTTCAAGACACACTTCAGATGCATTTCACAAGATCTGTGTTTGTAAAACTGGACCAATTGGTATTTTTTTGCTGGCGTTCTCTACTTGAAGTTAAAGGAATGGTAATCATTGCCTTTATGCTAGTCATTGGGCAGAAAATAGAACTACAAAACTCTCGAGGTTTTATTATTTATACATATCAAGGAATTACAGCTTTTTAAGCAGACGTACTAAATTTACTTATCTTTTCCTGTCTACATTATATATATATCTATCTCATGCTGCAAGCCTGTCGGAAATAGAGCTTGGCAGGAAGGTAAAACATTTTGCTTTTCAAATGACAGGCTTATTTATTTATTTCCAAATGCAGCTCTCAGTCTGAGGAACATTTTTGCGTGAAATCAGTGGTAAAAGCCTGACTGACTTCTTTCAGTCAGAAGTTCTCTCAGAAGCACAAATTCGCTGCTATACCATAGCGCACACAGCAGCCTCCTCACAGTTCATGGGTGATATCATAGAATCCCAGACTGGTTTGTATAGAAGGGACCTTAAAGCCCATCCAGTTCCAACCCCTGCCACGGGCAGGGACCCCTTCCACTGGAGCAGCTTGCTCCAAGCCCCTGTGTCCAACCTGGCCTTGAACACCGCCAGGGATGGGGCAGCCACAGCTTCTCTGGGCACCCTGTGCCAGCGCCTCAGCACCCTCACAGGGAAGAGCTTCTGCCTGATGTCTCAATCTCCCCTCTTTCATCTGTAACATTACCTCTGCTCCTTCCAGAGGCTAGAAAACATTTCACTTCTAAATGCAGATTTCAGCCTTGGCTCCTGCCTTTGTCTAGTGCTAGAGTAAGTGATGCAGTCTCCACTTTGGTGTCCTTCCCTTGCATCCCTTATCCATTCATTTCATAGCATACTAGGCAGGGCCAAAGACTGTGATGCTTTGAACTGCAGTTTATCAACTGTTAGCATTTTAAAGAGACAGACGACTAGAAGCTTAAAAGCTTGCAAAGCCTGATTGCAGTCTGTGCCTTGGATTTGCACAATGGCTCTAATAAAGGAGACGAGAACATAGTAGGAAAATGAAGTGTCCTAACATATTTATTTCAGGGAAATTTTCAAAAGCTCCTATGTGGGGATGTAGGATCGAAGATAAGGTCTGAAATGTCTGAGAGTACAAGCTGCAATATGAAATCACAGGAACTAGAACGGCACGCTGTGGAAGTCCAGCCAGCATGGAAAGGATTAGCCATGTAAATGAAACAAGCGCAACCAGAAGCACATTAGTTCAAACTGAAAGTTCTGGCTCGATATACACTTGACAAAAATCTATCTAGTGAACCTTTATTTGCATTTTCAAAGGAGGCACATCATCCAGTCCCAACAAATGGATTTATTTTACTGTTTCTATGACAACTGTTTGCCTTTCAGAGCGACCAAATGAAATGAATGGTGAAAATTCACTTTGTATGGTAAATTGATTCCCATTTCCTTAGGCCCGTCCTATAACACTGCTCCACTCAAAGGTGCTCAATGGTTTAAGCTGTATCATGTTCCTAAACAGATATTAGTATTGGTTTTGTATAGAGCATTAATCCTAGACCATGAACATTTGAGGCCTCAATAAAAAGGTTTTTTTGTGGTTTAGATTTGTAAATCTAATTACAAAATTAAGACTGTAACACAGTCTTACTTTTGATCACATTATAAGACAAAAGGTCTCATAAAGGTCTTTGCAGACCATCATCAACTAGTGGCATGATTCCTAAAAGGTATTCTTCTGTTCTTGGTAGGGCCATATATTGTCCTTCTTAAACGAACAGTAAGAAAACCTGATTGTTCCATCCAGGATTATACAAATGGAATTTTGCTGTGGCTGCCATGGTCTAAAGACACAGGAGAAACAAATGTTACAGAAAATGCTGTCTTTTTAAACCTAGAAAATCTGGAAGATACACAAACACTTCCTTATGGCTGAAGCAGAGCCTGCAGATTTCAGAGCTAAACTTGGTTATAGAACTCATTCTTCTTCAGAAGTGGCTGTGATTTTTATTACTTCTTTTTATGGGAAATGCAGAAATGCCCTCGTGGTAGTTATTCTTCTCTTTCTGCAGTTGTTAATTCAAGTGCTTCATAATCCTGTTATTTTCTACAGGTCCGGCTTGGGGTAAATTTCCCTGTCTTATATCCCTGTCCCACTCTTTTGGTGAAAGGCCAAGTATATTTTAGGAGATCTTGGCAGGAACATGAAATGCAAGAAAGAGTTCAGCCAAGCAGCTTTTATAGAAAGCTGCCACATGAAGAAACTAAAGGAACTGCATCACAGAGTCTGCATTTTTTCTCTTAACAAAGCAGCCAATTTGCAGCTTTCCAGGTATGGGACATTTGAGGGAAGATGAATGACATAGCAACCTCCTATGAAGAACAGTTCACACCCTTCTTGCTCACTTGCATATTGATAAAATGACGTGTTACAATGCTATTTTGCAGATGTTTTTCAATGTTGAGTCAAATATAAATAGGCAAGGGTACTTACATCTGAAGTGAGTGGGTCACTAAAGTTCACTTATGCATTTTTATATGTGCCGTAGGATTGCTGGTCAGACATTAAACCCCTGCCTTGAGCAGGTAAAAACTGGAGTTTCAGGTCCAAGTCCTCCATCAAGCAAAATGAACTTCAATTCCCTGTATCCCAGGTCACTGTTCTGGCTGCTGACTTTCACACTGGAAGCATCCTCTGTTCTAAAGAAACTTTCCCTCCCCTCACAAAACAAATGTAAAAGTAAAAGCTCATTCCCTGCTACAAGAGGTTTGAACTTCAAGCAACTGCCTTTTCCAAAGAGAAGTCATATCTAACCCTAGGAAACCAGTTTATTTGGATTCTACAGCCTTTCTTCTGTTACAATAAATACCAGGGTACATAGAATACAATGTGGAGTTACAACAACAGACTGACGTGAGATTTCTTATGGAGATAAAATCCCAGAGCTTTAATTTAGGAACTAACTGGGAGGAAGAAAAAACAAATGTGTGTTTGTGCATGTGCATGTGAAGACCATCTTCTTTGGAAGGTCAAATGATAAGGGACATATATATGTATATATACACATATATTCTTTTCCCAACAGCAGCACTGACTCCTCATCAGATGTTAGGTGTTGAAGTGAAGTTTCATTTGGGCTTTGGGATGACTTTATTTTTGCCTGTACATCTGGATGGACAGAAGAGTCCCAGAAGTTGCACCCAGATGCCTGCTTTGTCCAGTCAAGTGCATCTCAAACCATTCACCCACCTGAGAACCGGTCACAAAAGTCTTTGACGCTGACTGATGACAGGGTGTTATCCTGATGGTCAACAAGGCACTTTGCTTCAAGGACGTTCCAACCTTCTGACTCATTATGAGCAGTCTACCTAAATATTACTAGCTCTTTGCCAGCAGCTGCCACAACACAGTTTTTAGGCAGCTCAACCCAATTGAATTGGATTGTTCTATGTTGCCTTACAAACACATTAGCACTACCCTTTATTTCTAATCTCTGCCTTCTCCCTGGAATCTCACTACAGTTTTCAACCTGGTACATATCTCAGGCTTGTAAACAGGAATAACCGTGGGGAGCTTGTTATGAACATTACCTGCCTCACTGAACAGAAATGAAGTATTTTTTTCACTGCTATTGCTATGGGCTACTCCTCTGTGTCGTTTCTCAGAATACCCTTAAGATGCAGCCCTTGGGACGCTGCCCTGCAAAACAGAGCCTCAAACCCTCATCCATCAGCAGTGATTGCAGAATTAAGCCAGGCAATAGCCAATCATACCATTAACCACAAAAAGCTGGTGCCTCATGAAAAATAAGCTTTGGAGCTCTGCAGGGAAAAAAATACTCAGCGAATGAGATATTGCAGAGCAGGCTGAAAACGCACTGTAACCACCCCATCTGCTGGTATGGGCGAAGGCTGCACACTGCTGCTGTGGAAGTTTCTAGTTAACACAGAAACAGGTAAATGTATTGGTTTTGGCTTGTGTTTGGGTCCTGGAACACCCGGTTTCATGTGTGACTGAAGAATAGTGATAGCCAGGTCAGCACTAGATCACTGGGTAGGAGTGGAGAGGGCAAAACACTGCTGACTGCCTGGTTTGCTCCCAAACCCCTGGCAATAACATCTAGTTAGTAAGCACATTCCTCTGTATGTGTAAACAACTGTGACATCTCCATCTTCTGAGAGATACAGCATTTGGTGAGCATGATACAAGTAAATGCCAGCAACTGATCAGCTCCAGCCTAGTGATGTACCAGCCAAGTCATCCATGATGTATTAGAGATGGATCGTGACTGCAGTTATTACTGATAACAGCAATATAATTGCAACACTGTTGGAATTAGTACAGCATTTGTTAATAACAAGTGCTAAATAAATTTATATGGCGTATTATTCCACGCTGTTATCAGTTAGAGAGAGCTGTTGAAACTATTCACATACTGGATTCAGGGGACAATCATGGTTGAGCAAGGAGCCAGGGCAGGTAACTTGCACCCATGTACTGCAAACGACTTAAGGTCCCCCTTACCCTTTGAGAAAGAAAGATCTCTCCACCAGCAGCTGTCCTGCCTTCCTAGAGAGCTATAGGCTGATGGGTCTAAGCCAGGAAACGTTAGTAGGGAAGTACTGCTGGTTTCAGTGGAGTTTGGAGCAAAACTGGGACAAACCTAAGTCAGGAAATTAAGGTGTGCAGGCTCCCTTTCTGGTCCTTCTGTTTCCCTGATGAGCAAAGGATAGACAAGATGCATTGCAACTGCAACTTAACTTTGGTTATTCTCTGAATTTTTGCTCCCTTTCCTTTCTTCCCCTATGCTCTATTTCTGGTTTTGTACATTCCTTCGGTCCTTCAAGTGCAACGAAACGACGTGCAAAACACCAACAGAACAAAGACATCCCATGCTGAGCAAATGAATGTGGTGGCAGAAGCCTCACTTATGCATGAAGTCAGTCTGTGAAGAAGAATTCTACTGCCTTATAAGAGTGAAAAAGCACGTTTTACAATGTCCCTTTCTCCCTCTCCAGGTCTGTATTCCCTGGCCACACGTGCAGACAGGTTGGGAGGAAACGCCTGCCTTGGAAGGCAGCTGGCTGAAGTTCCCAGAGATAAACGTCTTACGAAGTAGACCTATTTACATAAGAAAAGAGCAATCCTGACAAACAGTTACTGCCCTGAAGCAAATGCAAACTCTCAGCTCAGCACAACTGAAAACCATTAGAAGCTATGATGTGAGACACGCCAAGATATTAAAAGCTTCATCCAAAGCACACTGAAACTGGTAACAAGGGCTGTGTCCACTGCAATGGGGTTTCAATTAGGTCCTGTTGGCATTTGTTTCCAGAGGATGGATTTTTCCATCACGGTTGCCTGCAGCTGTGCAACACTCCAGGTTTTTGTCTTAGAAATCTTGGCTAATCTCTAATTTAAATGTATCTTGACCCCATTCCTAGATCGCATTCAATGCAAAAAATACCTCTTCCAGGACTCGTGAGCTCAGCAAAGCTGAGCTCAGCAGAATGAGCGAGCAGCTTGGGTTCCAGAAAACCATTCAGACTCTTCATTCTGTGACCCCTACGTAAAGGTTGTCAACTTTTTAACAGTGAATACCTGCCATATCGCTGAGTGCAGACACACTGTCTCTGTTCAGGTTTGTTGGCAATCTTCCTCCCCTTCCGTAGTGATTAGCTTTACCTCACTCTAGGATGCTCAACTCGTGTTGCCTCCAAATTCTCCCCTTCTCTCAGAACCTGCTTCCTACTCTGCTTTTGCAGTAAACCCTCCCTCCTTGAGCCCCCACTGCAGTTTCTCTGCAAGCATTCGTAGGAGTTTATCCACACCTTAGCAGCCCTCCCTTTGGTTTGTGTACATTAAAGAAAACCCTGCAGCAGGAGCAGGTTGGCACTAACCCAGCTGAGCTCCTCTTTCAGCACTTCCAGGAACTGCTGCCAAGCTGCACAAGGGAAGCAGCAATGCCTGTGGGTTGGGATAGCTGCAAGAGGGAATGGAAGTTGTCATGGTTTGAGCCCACCTGGCAACTAAGAGGCACACAGGGGCTTCCTCACTGCCCCCCCACGACTGTCCAGAAGGATGGGGAGGAGGATTGGAAAAAGGGTAAAAACCCCATGAATTGAGATAAGAACAGTTTAATAATTGAAATATAATAATAATAGGAATTAGAGAGGGGGAGGAATAAACAAGTGATGCACAGTACAGTTGCACATCACCCAAGCAGGCCAATGCCTGCCCCGGTTTCTATACTGAGCATGATGTTCTATGGTATAGAATATGCCTTTGGCTAGTTCAGGTCAGGTGTCCTGCCTCTCCTCCTTCCTGCCTTCTTGTGCCTCTCCTCACTGGCAGAGCAGGAGAGACTGTAAAGCACTTGATCAGGGTAAATGCTACTGAGCAATAACTAAAGCATCAATGTGTAATCAGCATCATTCGCAGAGTAAGGCCCTAACACAGCCCTGCACCAGCTACTAGGAAGAAAATTAGCTCTACCCCAGCCCAAACCAGGGCAGAAATCTTCCAGCAAAATTGATTTAGAGGTTAGCCTGAGGGCAGGGCAGCATCTTGGTTTCTGGACAGTTGTATGGTTCCAAGATTCAATCTTCATAAGAAGAACACCTGGGTAATTGTATTTTGAAGTGAATGACATCTCCTCATGCTAACATTAGGCCTCCCTGTCAATGTGCAGCTCTCAGAGATGGTGCTTCAAGGCTAAGTCCTACCTGAAGCAGAGAAGGCAAAGTGCAATCCCCCATCAAGGACAGCAGTTTGCAGTCTTCCTTACCTGATTATTTCATGTGCTACAAACAATTTTAGATTGAAGAGGTTCACTTGCAGTGTAGGAGATTTGGCTTCTTCTTTACTGTGACTGGTTCAGACACAATCTCTCCTATACAAATTGTATAAGAATTTCCTGGCCCTAAAGATTTCACTTTTTTGTTTAAATAGGAATGACCAGCCACGTTGTTTTAATCTAACTGGTTAGATAACACTGGACAGGAATAAAGCCATTCATCCTTAAGGAAAGTGCTTGCATCAGTTCTGATAAGCAAACCCCCATATTTGTGCAAACAGAAACTATACCTGCAAATTAGCATTGTCCACCCAAGCTACTACTAATAGTGAATGAGCAGCAAAGAGCACACCGGTCAAGTATTGAATACGGAGCTATATGAAATGGTTATTATTGATGGAGCTACCTAGAGAGTAACTCTTGACAGCCTAAGCACCCCACTTTGCAGTCCTCCCTCAGCTCTAGTCGTGACGTTGTCCTCTAAAGCCTAGCAGTAATCTGTAACCCAGGTAATTAAGCTGGCCTGAAAGCAAATGTATGTTCTCTTTTCCTGGTTCTGCTGCATGCTTCACTTGTTATATCCCATTTTAGCAAGCCCATTCAGCTGCATTCAGTCTTTTGAGATGTCAGATTGGTTTTTATTCTGGCTACTAGACATTGCTCAAGATCATACATTATGGACAGTACTTTGCTGTCATCTATGCCACTGCTGTAGCGGTGGCTATTCTGTGATGTAAAAGCCCAGATATCTGCTGCTACGTGATAAGTACTAAAAATGGTACATTGCAACCCAAGCTACTGTAGCATTAGAGCCAGAAGAGGATTATGAATGGGATGGCTGCTGTAAGGAAAGGCTATATACAGGTGCAGACATCGCTCCAGTGATTCTTAGCATGGGAAGGCAGAATGGCATTTTCACTTTTAAGAGAAATTTCTCTCCAGGGTGCACTGCTGCTGCCTTGCTGCCAATTACTGCTCCCTGGCAATGCACAGAGACCGTATGCTCATAGGCCATGCTATCTTATTAACGACTCTAATATCGAGTCACCTGAGGAGGAAGTGTCATTAACATGAGTAAAAAGGAATCAATAGCTGTAGTGTTGTCTCCACACAGTGTTTGTTATGGGAAAGTGAGGGGAGGAAGTGAAATAAAATAGAAAGGAATTAGAGCAGGAGAATAATGATCATAGCTGCCTTTAGATAGCTCCCCAGGGAGGAGGCAGTTGACAGCTTTTGCTTGGATGGGGTTGTTCCCTTCCTCCATGCAATAACCTCCATCAGTTTATATGTCACTAAATCCCTGCAAAGAGGAAGATGACGTCCACAGGCAAGCCTAGGGACATCTGAACAGAAACATTTATAGTCTCACAACCTGAATCTCAGGCAAGTCCATAAATGCAATTCTACTCATGGGAGACATTGAGAACATCACGATAGTCTTGGAGGGGCTGGGGCTGACGTACAGCCCTGCTGCTAACTCATGACCTGATCTTTCTCATGGTTTTAACAACCCAACAAGCTGCAGTGGTAAAGAAGAGAAAGAGAATTATCAGCATCTTTATGTAGCTTGCTCTCTACGCAAGAAACATGCAAGTACTAATGCAGAAGTTGAACTTAGAAACTGAGTTTGGCAAATACAGACCAGAAGGCCCAATTTTCCTAACACATGTTCATCCAGCTTCTGATGAAGCCAAACAGGAGAAAGGCAAGAGGAAGTACACAAGGCAAAACCAGGCCCACGAAAGCTGGAATACAGCTTGCACAGATACTTGGATCACGCAGCACACCTAAGTAATTGTAGTATCTTATTTTCTGCAAGATACAAGAAACTTGTGTGAGGTTTACAGCTCGAGGCGTGACAGATTCCTGAGGGCAGAGCTTTCCTCTCTAAGGTTTGTTCATTTATTTCTTACTATAGATTTTATAAGTCTTCAGTCTAAACACAGACCTTTCACCCTAACATCCTGCGCTTTTTACCTCTAAATTGCTTTATCATTTCAGAAGGTAAATGGCCAAAACAATGGAGGGAAAGTCACCGAATTGTTCAGTCCTCAGCTTTTTGCTCTCACAGTTCTATTCCATAGACAAACCACGGGTAATAAATGCAACATCGACCTGAGCATTTCATGTTTTCCAAGTAGAAAAATACCAAATGCAATTACTAAAGGGCACACGAAAGACTGCAGAGCCTCACAAAAAGCCTGACTAACAGCAATACAAAACATGACCAATGTCAAAGAGTTGAACTGAGGAAGAAAAATTCTTCAGAGGAGCATAACCCAGATACTGTAACAGAAATGAGCCCAAACCAAAACTCCAGGTTCGTATTTTTGCCCCCCTGGCTTGGATGGGAGGTTGGAAAAAGGTAGCTCTAAGGCAACCAAGATTTAGGAACAAACCTCATGAGAGTGACAATCAGTCTTCCTCCTTCCTGAACACAGCCCAGGGACTTGCTCACTGAGGCATTCATGTAATCCCTTCCTCCACATTCGTGTCCCAGTCATACGCAGTTCTAGAGACTGGGAAAGGCAAAATCTGATGGCACAATTCGATGGTGACAGTGATCTTCTTGGAACTACATGCAACGAAATAATCACAGAATGAACATAAAACAAATGTCAGCTGGACAATGTAATACAAAGGTGTTTAAGAAGCAGCTCCAGCCACCAAACTCCTGTTACTGCCTTCCCAATGAAAGTTAATTGAATTAAATACAGGCAGGAAAGAATCATAAGGTCTGTAGTCCGGTTATGGAATGTGGGGGGGGGGGGGCAAGATAAATAAGGCAAAGGAAGCAGGGCAGCATTGAAACCTCTCTTGGTCTCAGCTCTTCAAAACAGAATGACTCGATGCTGAAAGCAGAATTAAGGCAGGCGGCCTCAAGGGTTGGTAGGGTGGGAAGCCCTACCAAGGTACTTATGGGCTTCATTAATGGGAGGGGGATCAGGCACTGGGTGACCTATAATGTGGGGAATTATAAAATAGGCTTTATTTTGAGGATAGATGTGCCACAGACAGGTCTTGTAAATTAGGCAAACACAAGCATGGAAAACATTCTAGGAGGATGGCAGCAGGAGAACACCCAAGTGCAAGGACCTGATCTGCTCCGCTGCATCGTGCCCTAGGACTATGTTGGACAAGATCCTTGGTGCAATAACTCCATGGCTGTGCAGTGCAACCCCCATTAAAGAGCAGAAAAGAGCCCACTTCATTCTTCCCTAGATGTTCCCTTCCAGAGTAAAAAATAACTTGAACTGCAAGATCATCTCATAAGCAACGGGATGCAACATCTCAGCTCACTTTACCACTGCCTTTCCTCGGGATGTACAGTGATGAGAGGATCTCAGAGGCAGCCCATCCGCCAGGATATCATAATGATAGGAATTGTGTAAACTGTCACAGACTAACCAGAACAGCCAGGAAGAGAAAACCATTCTGCCTTGTGTTGTTCTGTCAAGTGATGTGTTTATTTCCAAGCGCTGGAGTGCTGTAGCTGTCCCTGTGTGCTAACAGCAAGGCAACGCTCTCAAGCATTCAGACAGTGCCGGGAGGTTTTAAGCATCAAGGAAAAGTACTTCTCATGCTACATAATGCATAAAGGCTTGGTGCACTCTTTGTTTCGCTCTAGGATGCCATAATGGGATTTTGTTTTTCAAAGCAGACACAAGCACTGAGGTTAATGGTTGATCTGTAAATAGACCTGTAAATATTCACAATACTTAGCCCTTTAAAGTGAGATCCAGCTAATGATATGTTCAGAGGCATAAAGTTAATTGTTTTCACTAACCAGAAGTGCAGAAACTGCCATTATTTCTTGCACATGGTTTTTATACTTCAGATATCAAACTCAGTGTCAAGTAGGCTGTGATTTATGTCAGACACACTGTGCATTCACCTCAACCCTCTCCGTCAAGTCCTTGGGGAGGTAGAGGAAGTAACCAGTAAGGAGGTGTTCAGCTGCCTTCCTACCCTGGACAAAGTGCATACAGGTCACAACCCGTGCCAAAAAGTGACTGCAGTTATGGGTCAAACCCCATTTATTGTCTCCAGTTTTCCAAATATGCCATCTCCATCACAACCTTCGGAGGTTTTTGTCTCATTTACCCTTTTCCCATTATATGTGAGAGGAATTTCATGAGGCTCATGAGACTTTAATAGTAAGTTAATGAAGATGAAAAACAGACTGAAAACTTTGCAGACTCACTTCAGACTGTGTTTCCATCTTCAGTTTATCTGAACCATTTTTGTCCAAGAAGCTGAGCTAAACTTGGGAACTTACTTAACTGCTTGGGTCAAAAGACACAGCAACTACATTTATCATTTCCCTATCTCCCGTCTTTATTCACTGAGGGCTCAATACAGATTTATGACTCTGGAACAACAAAAAATCAGAGCAAAATCAATTCAATGGGTTTTGAACCTTAAATACCGAAGTCTCATGTAACTTCAAAGCTGGTTCATATTAAAGCAGGATAAAACTACATCCCTCAAAGGTGGAGTACAATACCAAGCACACTGAAGTTGGAGTGTTTATACAGGCAGATTAAGCAGGCTCAGCTCTCACACCCTTACTCCTTGAACCTCACAGCAGCCTTTCAGTATCTGAAGGGGGCCTACAGGGATGCTGGGGATGGACTCTTCATTAGGGACTGTAGTGACAGGACAAGGAGTAACGGGTTCAAACTTAAACAGGGGAAGTTTAGATTGGATGTAAGGAGGAAGTTCTTTACCATAAGGGTGGTGAGGCACTGGAATGGGTTGCAAATACTCCATCCCTGGCAGTGTTCAAGGCCAGGTTGGACAGAGCCTTGGGTGAGATGGTTTAGTGTGAGGTGTCCCTGCCCATGGCAGGGGGGTGGAACTGGATGATCTCAAGGTCCTTTCCAACCCTAACTGTTCTATGATTCTAACCTCCTATTTCTGTAAGGGCAGGTTGGAGACCTTCAGATCTAATGAAGGCTTGCCAGGCAGTGAGGTGACAGTTCTGATGGAAGTGAAAAGAATTATTATCAGTGGCAAAACAAACATAAAACCCCCACAGCACTGCTCTGTAAAGCACTCAGAACCAGACAGGAGTGGGAAAGACGATGAGCTTCTCAGTCCAAACTGGACATCAGGAAGCTGGGCTCTCTTCAGACGAAGCACAAAACAGTGGAGCACAAGTTTTTTCCTCACAGAAACACTACCCATTCCTGACAAAGAAATGGTGAACACCATTCCTAAGGGAGATCGCCAGTATTTAAAACCACGTGAAGCTAAATGTTCTGTGAAACTCACTTACTCAATTTCTCCCTCCTCTTCGATGTTGACACCTTTCTCCTGGCCCTCCTTGACTTCCTCCAAAATACATTTAAAGCTAGTATAGATTCTGGTCTGTAAGACATCTAACTTCAGCCTAACCAGACAGCCCACCTCAGAATACATTTAAAATAATCTAATAAGTAATTTACAGTAATAGTCATTTGGAAGTCACAACATGCCAACAGTCATTACAAAGAAAGCCTTGATGTTGTACAGGTTCCTGTACAAGAAGAGACATAGGAAATAACTGGCTCTGTCTAGTGTGGGCTGAGATATGCTTAGACATCGAGTGTCAACAGCTTTACTTATGTTCCAGGGCTCATTAAATCCATAAGGTACCTATTAACTGCATCTGTGAAGATCTGAATCCAGCTTTATATTGACAGATCTTCAGCAACTTTGCTTGTTTCACTGACATAAAGTTGGATTCAGACCATCACAGCACTTTCTTTTTGGTGGCAGTAATTTAACTTGGAGGTGTCCCACTCACTCCTGCTGTCAGTTATACCAACGGACGTGAAATGCTAGCCCTTGGGGGTATGAGAAAAGCCCTTTATCAGTAGTGCTTCACTCTCACAGTACAGCCTAAAGACAGCCTACCTATCTTGACAAGCCAACAAATCTAACGATCTCCTGGCCTTGGCTTGGGTGATCACTGCAGAACCGGATTAACCAAGTTGAATTTAGGTACAACTTCCTCACTCCGTGCTTTTTTCTTGTCTTCCTTTTGCTAAAGGTTGCTGTCCTTATCTATGGAAGATAGATAATGTGAGCATCCCTAATGCCAGGCTCGACTGAAACTACCGCAGAGAGTTGTGCTTTTACACATTAAAGGAGCACAGACCCTAAAACCATAGCGAAACAAACATACAAAAACACCCAACCCCAAAACAAGCAAACAACCAACCCTCTCTCAAAAAAACCCCAATGACTTCGCCTTACCCTATCCACATTGACTGTGTATTTGTTTTGAAAATACTCCAAAAGGGACATGGTTACTTCTGCCAACGTTGCCAAATGCTCAGTTACACAAGCGCTTCCATCTGGAGGAAGGAAAGATTTAGAGGCTGTTTAGCCAAAACAAACTCTATTTTAACTTGGAGATCTGAATGCGTGCGCCTGGGAGGTCTCAGCTCCAGAGCCCGATGAGCTCTTCAAACACGGGAGCTCCCATCGCTTCTGAAGTTGCCTGATGAGTTGACTGTAGGAGCAATTACCAGAAACATCAGGACAGACCTCTCCCAGCTCACTGCCTCCAGAGATGTGCCTGGATTCCTGGCACAGGAGCTTCCACCCCCTTGCATGGGGCTGTGATACTCTCCAGGGAGTTCTGGGCATCTTCACAACTGGCCATTGACACGCGGGGCATTGTATTTTAAAGAACCTCTATTTTAGACAAGTGTCGCACTCTACGCAGCCAAAAATCACTTGCAGTACCATCCTGACGTGTACTATGCAGACAGAACGCTTCTCTAGTTTGGATATTTCTAGCACCGAGTTTAGGCAAAATGTGAAGCATTTCCTCTGAAATATTTCAAAACAAGTATGAGGGTTCACAGAACTAAAATAAGTCTGCTGCAGAACGTTACAATATTTAGGCATCAGGCATATTGCAGCTAACTAGAGAGATTTTTGGTGCAAAGCTGACTTGAATGAGAAACGATTGCCAACACTATATTCGTCTTGAAACACCCTCCTCTCTCAAAAGCAGCAAACAATGGAGAAGCATTGCGCTTCCTTTTGTACATGTAGGGAAGTCAAGGCACGAAAATGTACGTAACAAGAGATATATGCCAGGAGCAGATTTGCAAATGGAATGCAGGTTTCCTGATAACCCATTCCTATGATATTTAGTGGAAAAAAAAATCAAACCAAACCATACCAAAAAAAAGCCCAACCCCAGGAGTGTTCATCTGGTCAGAGATCAAACTGAATAACTCATAGGTGGCATGAATCAGTATCTTTGAAATGAGCAACATCAGTTGGTCCTGCAGGTCCCTCATTTGGGTTATGCTGCATTTGGGGAAGACTGACTCCCAAGCTGACATCTCTAGGTAAGGATCTGACCAGATGTGCATTGAAGTAGTAAAGTAACAGAGCCAGGGAAGAGGGAGAGTCAGTGAAGACACATGCTATAGTAATATAGACAACTAGGAAGAATGTATTTCATTGAATTGAAGATGGGCACATAGCATCACTCACACATAAGCCTGGGCCATTACAAAGGAGACACACAGCCTTTAGACTTTAGCATCAGAGACTGCCTCTCCGACACCCATTTGTATTTTGTTTACAACTTGATGTATTTTTTTATTCTCCAGCTCATTCCATCTTTTGAAGTCGTTGTTACTATGGAAACAATTACAGTGTTGGGCTACACATAGCTACATGTCCCTCAGGAGGGGGGAAAAAACCTCAAAAATGAGTGGGTTTGGGGCAACAATTTATTAGATTTGAAATCATAAAGCACTATAGTGACACATTATAGTGGGAGCTTTATTGCCTCCCCTTCAGCTCCCTAATCCACTGCTGATAAAATCAGCCAGGTTAGTCTACCCCGTTTAAACTGGTTTTGCCTAAAGTGAGTTTGGGGAGTACTCAAACAAGCACTTAAACACGAACAGAGAAAAGAGGCTTGTGCCACCTCAGCAGTTGGAAATGGCCGGCAGCTGGCCATGGCAGAGCCTTCTGTTGGAGAAAGACCTCCATGGACTGTGATGTGTGCTAGTAGCTATGCTACATACCAGCAAATTCAGTTTGCCCTGGCTTGTTTGTTGGGATTCACAGCAACAAGGAAGAAGAGGCTCATGTCTTTGCTGACCTTCAGATTAAGGTAGCCACATGCAGACTGCTTGTTAAATATGATGGTACTAGAACATGTCACCTCCAAAACAATGTAATGGATCTTTTTGGACAAATACCAGTTGACCCAGGAAGAAATCATGCCAGGACCATTCTCAACAATCCAACTGAAGTGTGGGTTGTACCTTGGAACACATCACTGTGTTTTTTAGTACAGGCATAGTCACAGGGCGCAGCTATCTTGGTAAGCATCCTGAAAAGAGGGTCAAGGAGCACACTGGAGAGCTAGCCTCTAATGTTTGCACTGCTTCAGTGCTATCTCACTCACCAGCAATATCCTGAACTGTTCCAGCTGCCTTCCTCCAAAACTTACCGGCTATGGAGAGAGCTAGCTTTAAATCCTGCAGATGTGATCCTATCAGTCCACATGATTTTGGGGCCGTGGATTTATCCATGTGATTTTTTCCTTCAGTGAAGTAGATACAGCCATGCATTTTATATCACAGGAGTCATCGGAACAACTGCATGTACCGGTACCTCCATCTCCCCCACAGCACACAAAACCAGCTGCTTAGGTCCTGAAGAAGAGCAACCATTGAAAAACCTGACAACAGACAGAAATTCCAACCCATTTCCTAACTAAGCCCAATGTGCATCTCGGGAGGCCCAGAATTAAATACAAGTTGGAAAGGTATTTGCAAAAGAAACTGGTTTTGCCCACTGGCAGCGAGATCCTGATACAGCTACAGAGAACAAAAGGATAAACTCAGTGGATGAAACCCCATGCCAATACTGCTGTGCATCTACTGTATAATTGTTTTGCTTCAACTAGAAGATATTACTAGATGGCAGATGGCTGTAAACCCAGATTCTTTTCAAAAGAACAGAAAAAACCAAAATATATTCACTGCCAGTTGATTATTTCGGAGAGTGTTTTAGATGTGCAGTCTGTACTTTTTTATCTGCAATATATGCGATGATGCTTAGGAAGACAAATGTTTTACATTCTGTTTTCCCTCCATCCCAGTGTTTTTTCCCCAATATAAGTTTCTATGGTCCAGCATTAAAGCAAAATCTTTTTCAGAGATGCCTTTCTGCATAGGAACACTTTCTTACTGCATTGCACATCTATCTGTTCAAGGGTAATGGATTTTAAGTTATATTTATTAGCTTCTACTATATGTGCCACTTTTCTTAAACTTCTTCACTGTTAGTAATTCCTAGTCAGGAAGAAATCCCCCGAGCTTTCCTGCAATACTCCAATATACTGAATCTTATTAAATAGTGATACTTCTTTTTCTCCGAGGAAAAGAACTGATTTATTAAATCCCATTTGACTCCACTGTGAATTTGGACTGAACAAGAAATACAGATATGAGTGTGAGATGCTAGCAAAAACTGGAAATGTTACAGAAGTCAATTTCCCTTTGACTTTGAGATCTAAGTGAAATACCCCATCGGAATGGAGCAACTCCTGGTTTAGTTGTTTCTATTTGGTGTTTGACTGTCTAAATACAGACATCATGCCTGGAAAGCAAGCAGGAGCAATTCCAGTGTGCCTCTAAAAAACACAGGCACACTGAAGGAGATGGGTGCTCTTTACATAGTTCCTTTTTTGCAGTAAGAGAGGCAGGAACAACTCTGGAGAAAGGTTTAAGGTATCAGAGCTTGAGGTACGAGCTGAACCCCTCACTGCTCATAAGAACGCAATCACAGTGCTCTACAGAGGTCGTGGTTTATGATCCTCCAGCATAGGCCCTGGTGGATGTATTTCCACATGGATCAACAACTGAGCCATACCCTTTCCTCATAGAGCAGCCACGGCAACAAATACTTGCTTTGGAAATAGTTCTAATAGAGACAGATTCTTCCTATTGTGGGTGGGATATCAGTGTCTAATTTAAAGAGAATATAACTCAGAAAAACTTAGAAAGCTCCATCAGTCCCAGCAAAGTCTGTTCTGGTAGGGGAGCTGAGCATCTTTCAGTATCATACTTATCATAACAACTTTCAGTGATTAGTTCCATACAAAATTGGATGATCCTGATTTTATTTCACAGTGAATCAAAATGCAACAATTATGAAAAAAGTCAGATTTGCACATTTCCATATTTCATGTAATCAGGAGAAGTGGAGGCATAAACTGAAGCAGTGAGTGGTAGCACAGACTATGTGTGACTCGATATTATTCTTGCGTGGCTTCCCAGTAAACTTGCTCCAAATGAAGTTAAAAGTCATGAAATAAGTTCAATGAACTTCGTAAGAAACATGTTTCTGCATGGAAATATATACTTTCCTCCCCTTTTTAAATGACACTTTGGATATAGGATAATACCTCTAACAGCATCTCTCCCAACCCCATAGACTACAGCAGATGCCTGGATAGCCATATTAGGCAAGATACCTAGCTTTTAGTTGACTAAAATTGAGATGAATCTCATTTAAGAGGACCGTTTCAGAAGGCATTACAAATTTTGGGTTCAATTTAGGAGCCCCAAATTGGCAGGCAAGACCTGAGCCATCAGGAGACTGAAAGCCTGAGTGGCTTCAAAAGCTGAACAATCTCCTCCTATCTTGAAGAGGAAACTGATTTAGAAACTAAGTTATTGCATGAAAACAAACAGAAACCTCACTTCAGCCTTCTTGCTAAAGTCTGTTTACTGGACACACACGTTGACATGAGCAAGTTTGAAGTCCAAGAACAGGGCAAGCATGGAAAATAGGGCTGGAAGGGCCCCTTGCTTCACAGAAGTATCAGATCTTAAATCGAGTTTGAGCTTGTCAGACGCTGGTTCTGCTTGTAACACCTTCAGTATTGAAATTCCCATACCCTCCCCACGCAAGCTATCCCCTCGCTTCACTCATCTTGCATGCCAGGAAGGTTTTTACACTGTCAAATCTGAATCTTGCTTGCTGAAATGCACTTCTCATCTCTTTGATCCCCTGAACGCTGCTTTCTCTTCCCTTTTGCAACACCCTCGTACAGATTTAAGGAGTGCTGTCACGTGGTTTATTTAATCCTTCCTTTGGAAGAAGCAATTCTAGTGCTGTCAATCAGTTCTTGATTGTCAGACTGATAAAGAGGGCTCCCCTCTTGGAGCCCTGCAGTGTGTGTTGCAGTCTGCTGCAATTGCGTGCTCTTCCAATTAAGGGAATTTCATCTGAACCAAATTGCTATTCAAACAGCCTATTAAGATTATTTTGTGCTATCAGCTCTGAAGTAGGCGCTGCTGATTAAAGTGACCTTTTCCATGGAGAGGAATGGAAATGCAGCGTGCTTCAGAGTCAATGAAACAATAACAGATCTCATTCACCTCTGACTCTGGCTGCCCTGAAATTCCAGTAACTTAGAAACCCCAAGGAAGGAACAGCTCAGCATGATCATATGGAGACATGCTCAGAAGATGAAGATGGCTAAAACTCACATGTGGACATGGTCACTGGTGACTGGATATGAACACCTGTAAGCTCTCATTTGAAACCTGTAACAGCTATGTTGAAGAGCTGTGCTGTTACACAAACCTGCAGTGCTCTGGAAGTGATAACAGCAGGTTTTCAAAAGCCAGAGGGAAATGGTTTTCAGTTTCTAATTCTCAATGAAGAGAAAACATACACAACAATTCAGCCTTCTTTGCTGACTTGGCTCATGTCACCTATGAGCAGGAGGGAAAATGAGCTGTATCTTTAATCCAGTTACATCTGGTATAAACAAAAGATGAAATTAGCTGCTCAATTCAGATCTATGACCAAGAAAATGTCACTTATTGAATCCATTTGGAATAGGAAAGCACAGGTTTTAAAATGCAGAAAAAGAGGGGACACGCCACACTTGAATGGAAAGAGAGGATTTCAGAACTCACAGAGCCAAGTTCGAAACACTGTGCTGAGTCACAGAAACTGAGGGAAAAAGAAGTCCACGAATACGCCCAGTCTGGTTGAAAAAGAAGTATTTATTGTAATGATAGAGCCACCTTTTCCTCAAGAATCAAATCGCAGGAACTGTAAAGACTTGAATAAAGCATTAAATAAATGAATATTCTGAATGAATTTAGTAGCAATGAGTTACTGATTTCCTCTGATAAAGCAAGCAATAGGAGAATATGCATGTGATTTCCCTGGGATCCTTAAGCTGTCCAAGCTAAATTTGTTTATCATTTAATGAATTCATGCATTTCCAAAATGTATTAAAGCAATTACAGCTAATTAAGATGTATAACAGGCTTCTTTGATTGCAAAACCTTGATATATAGATCAAAACCCCCCACATTCCATAGTCATCAACTGTGTTTTCTCCAAGTAGAACCTGATTCAGTTTTGTATCTGGAAGACAAATACTTTCTTCTTTTTTTTTCCCCAAGAGATATACTGTGATTTCAGAAATTCTTCTGTATCACATTGCACCTACTCTGGGATCGAGTTCTAGGTCTTGTTTTACAAAGCTATCTTCCTCCCCAGGCTGAGACCAGCTCCTTCAATATCCCAACCTGATGTGTTCTATGGAGAAAATGTTTCCTATCGACATATGGAACCCCCCTGCTTTTTTAGAAGGGTTCCTGTCAGTGACCTCTCTACCTGGGGAAGACTCCACACCCCCATTCGATACTTGCAGTCTCTCTCCATTTTTAGGTTCCGTAGAGACCCACATCAAGAAGGAAGTTTGTCACTGAAACAAGGATCAGGACTCCAGTAATAAGGAACGAAAAGAAAATAAGTGAAACATTTCAAGCAACCAGTGAGCTTTGCAAAGCATAGGATTTGTAGCAATGGAAATTTCCTTGTATTGAGTTTGACCAGAAACATGAACACCAGAGGCAGAACAACAGAGAGGCTGTTTGAGAGGGATGTCTAGTGACTGTCTAGGACCAGTCTTTTGCTGTGAGTGGAACTATTACCAACACCCAACCAGGTTAGTTGAGGCTTTTCCTAGCTAAATCTTGACAGCCTGCAAGGATGCAGATTCCACTGCACCCCAGCAACAGGTTCCCGCTAGAAAGCTTTTGCTAATACTGAGTTTGAAGTTGCCAAGATTTGATTTGCAAGGCCAAGTGTATGGTTTGCTTTATTTATGATGAGAGCATCAGCACAATCAGACAACCACTGTAACACACAGGTTCTTTCCAGGTGTTTCTTTTCAGTCCATCAGTTCCTTGCCTGTACCCGTGAGAGGGCTTTTTCCCAACCCCAGAGTGTTAATTGGGCCTTGTAACAGTCATCATCTGGAAAAAAAGCCACTGAACTGCCAGAGTAATTATGATCCTTATAGAGTGAATGCAACAAGAGGATAAAGCACATTATATCTCTCATATGTTGATACTGTACTTGTACACACTGATTACATTATACTGCTACATCATTCTATCCCAGAACATGAACATTATGAAATGAGACCATGGAAGTCTTTCCTTTTCAGGCTGCCACTTGAGACATTGTCATTAGCTGGCACAGATAAGAAATTATACTTGCTTAAAACATATTCAGTGCCAGAAAGAGTGGAGAGGGTAAAATCCCCTGAATTCCAGATGAACTTTTCCCTTATTCCCACCTTTTCCTTTACGGTGTGCCTATGTAGGTCCAGGCAAACAGTCTACACATTAGCAGCTTTCCAGTATTACTCTGAGAGGGTATCCTGGCTAAATATCTTCCATTTCCTGTCTTATCCTTGTCCCACAAGTTATTAAAGTGGAGAAGAACATTCTTTTACAATCCTGCTGCCTCTGGAAAGAAGTTATTTCATATTCCCAGCAAGAAAACATCTCGAGTATTGACCTGTGCTTTTTTCCTGCCCAGAGGGATAATGAAAAGCTTCTTGAACACTTTCTGTGCATCTGAACCCAAGATTTTTCAAGTAAATTAAGAAGACCAGGGTC
Source organism: Pezoporus flaviventris (assembly GCF_033815535.1). Classification (NCBI taxonomy): domain Eukaryota; kingdom Metazoa; phylum Chordata; class Aves; order Psittaciformes; family Psittacidae; genus Pezoporus; species Pezoporus flaviventris. The sequence continues at coordinate 893,810 of NW_026892585.1, forward strand.
AAACAAAGGGCCTATATTGATAAAAACCAGCTAACACCTGTATAAGGGAGGAAGCTTTTAAAAAGGCAGTAAGATACAGCGTTTTGAAGAACTGTTCTAAACGGCTGTAATTCTCTGATTCATTGTCACCAATGTCATTTGAGAAGAATGTGGATTTTCTTCAACTGATTTAGTTAATAATAAACCCCAAAAGAAACCATTTAAAATACATATTTCAAATAGGAAAGTAACCTCCATTGCTTACCTTGCAGAGAAAAGCAAGTGAAAGCGTTAACATTTTCTAGTGAAAACAGCTTGGGATTTTCTATCAGCTCTAATGAAAAATTAAATAAGACATTATAAAATTCTCTTTAAAATAGCCAAGTCAGTGGAAAAGGAGCAGTACTAAAAACGGGGTCAGCTTGACTCTCCTTTGGAACCCAGAATGTATGTTGGTGTGGTGCTTGTTTTCCTGACACTAGAGGTCTCACATGTGATGAGACTAGATAATAAAAGTATGCTGGAAAGAGCATTGCAAAGAATTACGTAGCATTTCCATTTGGGAAAACATTCTACAGACCTGGTATGGAGTGCTTTTTAACTAGGAGTTTTTAGCAAAATAGCCATGTTTGCTAACAGTGCCTTGTATTGCACAACTGTATGTTGATTGCAGAACATCGCACCATTCAAGAAAGGATTTGTCACTCGCACAGAACCTAAGTCTAGGTGCTGGACAAAGGACACACTAAGTAATGCATCAAGCTAATAGAGACTTTGAAATTATCCCAAGGTTGTAATAAAGGCCAGAGCAAAGGAAAATTGCTCCCTTGAAATTAGATCCTCTAACTTTTTTTCAGGAAGTCAATGCCTGGAAGTGCATAGCATTGATTGAAGTAAGACCTAGCTCTAACAGAGCATAAGGCAAGTAGCTCAACACAAGCTCAAAAGCAGAGGAGCAGCTAATATGTAGGCATGGAAATACACCCTAAAACCTGAGGTCATTTCTGAGGCTTTGCTCATTGTCTGGAAAGACAGAGCCAGAATGAATGGTGGGGATAATTTCCACAGGACTTCATTTGACTTAGCAGTGTATCCTGGAGTAGGGCATTTCTTACATATACAGAACTGCACAGGCAGAGTTCCTCCTCTTGCCTTACTTCATCAACAACTGGGATGCTGCTGGAGATATTTTATATATCAACAATCAAGAAATTCACCAGGAGCCAGTTTTGACTGCAGAAAAGATAGTTCTACAGTACCATGAAACTGAGTGTCAGGCTATGTTAGTTCCTTCCAACACGTAACTGGTTAACGAATAGAGACACTCAATCTGAAAACAGAAATTAACGTTTGTCAAGGCAAACAAACAACAAAAGGAAAATATTTCACTTTAAATTAATGACAGCATCTTCCTGGGTGGCCGTCGGCAGCAGTGGAAGGCTGCCTTGCCAGTAAACGAACAGCTCAGGAAGGAATTTAATGAAAAAGAGGGCCTAAATGAATATTACCCCATCAGAACAGCTGAAGATTTCAAGACTAATACCCTTAGCAAATGATGCCAGAGCATTCCAGCTGTATGCGGAGAGAACAGATCGTTACAGAGCAGATTAATGCCATACGGAATTGAGTCGCTGGTGCTGAAAAATGATGAGTCACTAGTGATTCTTAGGTAAAGATAAAAGACACAAAAGCATGAGTGATAGCAGGGAAAAGATAAGCAACTTAGAGGGCTCTTTTAAGGAAGCAGAAAATGAAAACATGCAAGTGAACAATGCTTGAATCATAGTAAGCGTATGAATATGTGTATTTAAATGCTTTAGAAAAACAGGAGAGAACACATCACAGATCTAGTAGATAAAGTTAATTAACTGAGCATGAAAGCCCTGTTGTGTTATATGGGCATAAAAAGCAGCAGAAACCTCAAGAGCCATATGTACAAACATTCATTTGCTAACCTCAGTCGTGCCACATGATGGATGCTAATCCCAGTCTCAAGTTAATCGCTACACTTCAAACTCAGCCATTACAGCTGTCTGTAAATAATAGCCCTTCAGATTCCATTAATTATGGACTTCACGTGGTGGGGAAATCCAAGCTGGATAGAAACTTATTACATAACAAATGCTGTAAAAGAAAACCACATCACAAAGATAATTAAGAATTCCTGGGTTGTGTCTGCTGGAGAATTGTTCAGTTTAAGTGTTCCACAACCAACCTTTGTTGGTTTTTCATTAAAAACATGGCCTATTGCAGGACAAACAGGCATTCCACAGAAAGGTCTCTAGTTAGAGAGGCCATTTCCAGCGAAAACAATTCTGGTGTGAAAAGAGTTATTCATATGCAGAGTGTACCCTTAGAAATATTTACACACGGTTTTGAGAAGACAAGAATAAGTAAGCAAGAGAGATTAAAAAGGTTTCTAATATCAAAGACTCTCATCCTGCATAGGTGCCTAAAAATTGTTGACCAAGTAGCTCCTCAGCCTTATCCTGACAAGCCCATGGGATCCTTCATGTTTACACGAGTAAGAAATAATTCTTACAACTTCTCTATTTAATCCTTTCCATTTTTCCTCTGTAAGCTTCCAGTTGCAGAGGCACAGGGGCTAGCTGCATGCGGTCAGGAGCAAGTTGCCTGTTTAATGTCAAAGCTCGCATCCACTGCAGGGAAACACAAAGACTGACATTAACCAACCTCCAAGGTGAAAATACTTCATCCCAGCTAACAGAGCTCCCATTTCTCCACGGGAATGTTTTTAACAGCATTTATATTTGCCAATGTATAAGCTTACATTACTGCCTGATAGTTGTTAAGATTTCTTCCCTTTTCAATGACCTAGACCATTGAAATATTCTACCATATGTAAAAGGACACATGTGGCTGCCTGGTTTTTAGTGTTTGGGTAAATATAACAGCTAGCAGTGCTGCACAGAAACTGAAAGGGAAACACATTACCTTCCTTCTGCATGCTGCAGAAATGAGTTTGATGGAGTGAAACCCCTGAGTTAGGACAAACAGGGGGTTTCCCTCCTGAAATATCTCCACAACCCTAAAGTATTCAGACTGTGCTAAAGTACAGCTGGGAGCTGGGCTCATGGCTGTTGTTTGGATTTGAACTTTCCCATGCAAGCACAAGGCTGTATTCAAGTATGCATATGTGTATTTAGTTCACAATCCAAGTCCAGAGAAGAGATAGAGTAACTGCCACTGTAGCTCTGCAGCACACAAATTCATGAGCGCGTTGATGCTCAGAAGAACAACCACAACAGACTGGAGCTCTCACCACTTTGCACAGGAGCAGGTCCAGGCACCACTAAAGGGGTGATCCTTGTGAAGAAAGATGGAAAGGATACGTTTAGATAACACTGAAGAAAAATGCATGTGTTCAGAAGTAAGCTGGGATTCCAGTCCTGAGCAGTTATTCTCAGGTGACCTCCGAATCTGCCAGGTAAATGCCATTTACTCAGACATGCAGGTGTTTAGTGTGAGGTGTCCCTGCCCATGGCAGGGGGGTTGGAACTGGATGATCTTAAGGTCCTTTCCAACCCTAACTCTTCTATGATTCTATGACTTCCCTCTAATGCATCACCAGGCAGCCTGCAGAGGAGCATCACTTTGCACAGCAGCATCTTCAGTCCCAGCCAAAGGCCAGTTGGACCAACTGGTGCAACAAAGCTATGTCTATGCTGTACTCTTCCGATAAAACTTACTTATAACCTACTTCTTATCACCCAGCACAGTGTTTAAGGGAAGGGTGGCCCATGAGACAGCAGAGAGCCCTCTGATTCAGCCCATGCATGCAGAAGTACTCCTCCCCCAAAGTACTCAGCTTGGCTACCCCAGATGATTTGAAGGTCCCTTCCAACCTTAACCATTCTGTGATTCAATGTTCCCACTACCCTGCCAGCTGATGCTCATTAGACATGATAGCAGATGATCATTCCTGCAAGAAGGGCAGGAGAGATCTATTGGCAACAAACAGATGCACAGAGGCCAGGTTTGGGAGCATTCCAGGGCCTCAGGGCACAGCTAGACTATGTTAGCTAATGAATACTATTGATACAACCTGTGAAGTTCCCACTGGTTTGTGTTATTTATTTATGCTAATTTATATTTTAATTTCTCTTGTCCTTAGAGAAGAAATGCTGACTTGTTTTGTTACTTTTGCCTTCATTAATGTATCTTGGGAGGTCAGCACTCTTTCCCTAGCAGTCCAGTATATTAAAGTGTCTAGGACTTGCATAGAAAGCTGCCTGCATAAAGGGCAAGGGCTTGTTTTCCCTCAGGAACTCCCCAAAGATCAGAAAAGCAGCAGAGAACACTGCTAACAGAAGGTGGAGAGGAGGGAGCTTTCCCTATTGCCCTGAAACTCCCAAAGAGAGAGAAGGAAAAGAAAAAGCTATTGTGGGATTGAGAAGAGCAGGAGACAGGTCTCCAAGCTACAAGAGCTGCAGAATGCAAAAAGGCTCTGAGCTTAAACACTACTGAAAGAGGAGATTCTGCTGACAGTGGGCACTGCTGAACCATAAAAGCTTTAAATACAAAACCCTGCTGAGACCTCCTGGACTGAGCACCCAGGCTCTATTGTTAAGAGATCTTAGAGCCAGAGACATGTTGTCTGTCCCTGCAAGCATGAAACACCCATAGCATCAAGCTCTAGACACACCATAGAGCTCAGCCTCTTGATTTTACCCCCTTAACAGAAGGTGATGTGCTTAAAATTTACCTCCACTTTTCATCTTTCATGGAAAGAAAGATGTGCTCTAGAACATCCCTAGTCTGCAACGTCACTGCAAGCAGAAGAGATGTGTAATATGCGTCAGGCCATTCCTGGAGCTAAACCTTATTTCTACCCAACATACTGATCTCATTTCATTTCCCAAATGCTCCTTTAGAACAGAATTACATCGTGACTCGCTGTAAATGACTGCATACAAAAGCACATACAGGTATCTCCTATTATGATCCATCATGCAGTAATAAGTATGCCCAAGTCAGGACTCGACATCAGGAGCCATTCCTGGAATATACTTTCCCTTCCTATATACCTCCATGTTATTTCTCCATGTTAAGAGAACTTACATAAGCACTGGGGTCTTAAAAGATGCCTGTCATACTGTTAAGAAGAGAAAAGCTCATAGTTTTCATGGATGAGAAGTATCACTTCTGCCCAAATGTCCCTTTTGTCTCCCTGCCCCCCCATCATTTCATTTCAAGTTTCATTTGTAAGTAAACACAAAATCAATACAAGCAGAACAACAAGTGATTTGATACAGATCCAGCTGAAACGTTTTCACAGGAACTATCCTATAAATGTATAAACTAATAAATAAGGAGCTGGCAACTAGGGATAAGCAACTAATTCCATTTCATTCCGTGCTTAAGCCCTGCTAGAGTAAGACCCATCAAGGAATAGCTGATTGCTTTGAAGGGCAAAATGACTATTCCTCATCTTCAGCCTTTCTTTATTACCAAGTAGTTTGTGCAATATTAACTTTTTACACTCTAAGAACACTGAAAAGAGGGGATGCTGTGGGACTGAATGGACTATTTGAATCCTCTTTCTGCTACACTGAGAGATTTGAGGGGAGAAAGGATGAAGTATTTGCCATACTAAGATTTGTATGCACAACATAGGAAAGAGACCTCAACATTTTCCATTGCTAGGAATCTGTCTCCAAGGGGCCAAGGAAGATGGGAGAGCTACACATGAGATTTAGGTTAGATGTAAGGCAAAAGTTCTTCATTATGAGAATGGGGAGGTGCTGGCACAGGGTGCCCAGAGAAGCTGTGGCTGCCCCATCCCTGGCAGTGTTCAAGGCCAGGTTGGACACAGGGGCTTGGAGCAAGCTGCTCCGGTGGAAGGTGTCCCTGCCCGTGGCAGGGGTTGGAGCTGGGTGAGCTTTAAAGGCTCCTTCCAACACAAACCATTCTGTGATTCTGATTCATTAGCATAGTCCTGCATTCTTCATCACTCTCCATTAGAAATGAAGACAAGGAATTAGCAGCTTTATAACAAAATCACAAAATCATCAGGTTGTGGCCATCAGTTAAAGCCAGAAGGAACTTTTGCTCGAATATAAATTCTCATGATCATTAAAAGATCAGTCTGCTAAATACAAGGCAGAAAGGCTTGATCCTGGATTCCAGCAATGCCATCGCACTATTTCAAAGCAGAACTTTCCAAAGTGTTTCTTTCTGAGAGGAGGAAGTTTTCTAAGGGGAAACTGGGAGAGATCTATGCCAGAAAGTTGTCTGAAGTGATTTTAGGAAGGGGGGAAGACGACGACAGAGAGAACAGGAAAGGAACAGCTTAATGTTTCTAACCTTTGCATAAGTATATAGTAGAAAGGGCTCTCCGCGTGAGTCACTGTGTGGGTGATTGGCAGGACACTGCTGAGTGGAAGAACAGCGGGGGTGGAAGGAGATTACATGAACTCATTGATGACTGCTCCACATAGAGAGGAATTACTACGCAGCAACCGCTCTCCCAACAGCGCTACTGTCTTTGTGGAAAGTTACACAAAGGGCAGCTCTACACCGCGAGCGTTTACTCCTCAAACTTGTCTGCCGTCGGGGTGCGCTGGGCGAACATCACGCAGAGCTTTGGTTAATATTGGTACGTTTCCGAGTTTGTGAGTCCAAAAAATACACTCTCTCGCATCGTACCTCCCCCCCCCAGTTTCCCATGTTCTGTGTAATGTTTATCACTAGAAATGTTCTAGTAAAAAGGTGTCACTGTCCATGTTACAGACACCTTTCTAGTGACCATGTTGAAATCTGTTGTTTTCCAATAATACAGAGTCACAGAATGGTTTGGGTTGGAAGGGACCTTAAAGCTCATCCAGTTCCAACCCCTTCCCCTAAAGCAGCTTGCTTCAAGCCCCTGTGTCCAACCTGGCCTTGAACACTGCCAGGGATGGGGCAGCCACAGCTTCTCTGGGCACCCTGTGCCAGCGCCTCAGCACCCTCACAGGGAAGAATTTGTTGTCTATTCCATGTCCAATCTAAATCTCCCCTATATAAAGCCTTGTTCACTCTTTTCAAACTCCAGTGCATTTTGGTAATACTTCTCTTTTTGCAAACCTCTGTTCTCCATTCATGTTTCCATAATTCTTTTTTACCCCTGCTGACGAGAAAATCCAGGACTCTTTTTTGGACATAGTCCCAGTAAATTAATGTACATTGTTTTGCTTGTTCTTTTCATCCTTCCTCTTCAATCCCAGACAACTGTTTGGCAATTTGATTTGGACTCAGCAGTCACCTTTGATGGAGAGTAAAAGGTGTTTTCCAAGTTGCTGGTCTTGGTAAAGGTTAGGGAACAATAGCACTTCTCTGTGTAGTTGTGAGAAGAAGTTCCTCTGTATGTATTACAAAAAGCACGTTATTAATTCCCCAGATAAGGATTTATTAGAACATAAACTGCAGATCTTATAGATACAAAACACATTCTAATTATTTCCAGGGTAAAACAGGGACTGCAGGATTTATCTCTATAGCCCTCAAGCTCAATGCAAAATAGAGGCCTAAATACAGTCACATAATGTTTACAACCATGAATTTCTTTCTTGCCACATTTGGGGTGGGTTTGGGTTTTGGGGGTATTTTGTTACTCATAGGAGAACCATAAAACTACCTGAAAATGTTCTCCCACAAATCCTTAAATCCCCCTGCAATTCCTAGAATCCCTTTAGTCTCCCTGGAAGTACTCTGAGATTCCCCTCAAGGCTGTTTCAAGGAGCTGTACTTGGTCATGCAAGCAAATGGCTCAGCAGTACAAATGGTACAAGTCTACAGTGAGTGAATACAGTACAGGCTTGGGGGGGAGAAAACCTCCCAACATGTTCCATGTTAAGGAAAGAGCTCTTCCATTCATGTATCTGTAAAAGGCAATGAATAAGGAATTGAGAGCTGGGCCCTGAATTATGTTATTAGCATTGTTCAACAATAAAGGTAATTTAATTCTTAAACAGCCAAGCTTAATCCCACAATTCAATCTACCGAAGAACTAATACCACTGCTATGAAAGCTTCATTTCCAGTTAATAAAATCAGGTTTTTTTCAATTAACTTGTATCTTCTCATGTAAATATATGGGCTTCATCTCTTCCTCATGTCCCTGGGTTTATAACTCTCTAAATGCCAGGAACTAAGTCAGCCAATTTTATTCCCATAACCAGCTCATTTGTAGATTTTAAAGCACAATCCACTGGCTCAAAAGCTTCATTATTCCCATGCTACGTATAAGCAAGTTTAAACACAGAGTTGAAATGATCTGGCTCAGTAAATTGATGGCAGAGCCAGATTTCCTGATCCTTAGTTGACCAGGTTGTACCTCTTCTGAAACCAAGGCATTTAATAATCCAACAGTCATATTGATTAGCTATCACAAAACGTGAATGTCTGCTCTTGCAGATCATGGTCACACTAATCTTCTCAAACATGTCTCAGGAGGGACAAATGCTTGCCAGTGCTCGCCATCCCATTATTCCTGTGACAGTATAAAAAGAAAAGCTTTTTCTTCAGTTAAGAGAGATCCCATCATAGCCACACTGGATAGAAGTTAACTTTGCAATATGTTGCATCCTCACTGAGTAGGGAGGAAGGGATCCGTGGAGGACTGCTGGGTATTTGCTGATAAGCTGTAAGGATTAAAACAAGGCACCTATCTGTTACAGGGCCAGAACTGCCCATAGAAAAATGTTAAGGTTGAAAAACGCAGAGAACACTTCAACCAAGGAAAATGACATAGAACCCACAAAAAAGTAGAAACCTTCCAAGTCTGTAACTTGCCTGAAGGAGGAAAAACACATGAAGCCTTGCAAAAAGAAGACGTTGCAGAGGGCCTTGTCTAATACACACAGAAGCTGGTGCCCATGATACCTTACTGCATAAAGATTTTTCTTCCTGTCTATGAAGAAGACCTGACTCTCCGGGTGGACAAACTGAAGTAACAGCATGTTACTCCACAGCCTAGATGGGCTTCCAGGAGGGAATTGTCAATTCTTTATATTGGTTTATCCTAATGAAGGGAGGAGGACTGATGATGGAGTTGTCAGAAGAGAAAGCCCAATGTCATCTGTGCACAGCCTGTGTAAAACAAGCTAGTGCTACAGCTAGCAGCAGTGCAGGAAGGAGGTGAATTTCAGATGCCAAAGCAGGGTTTTGTAGCATCGGTATCATCACTGATCGGTATCATCACTGACCTATTCAGATGGGATCAGGTGCTGGAGTTACATACACTACTCCCAGGATTTCCCCAGTTTTATGCCTCAGGACATCTTACCCCTCTTCTGTCTCTTATTCTGGGTTGCCAGGACTTCTCTTCAACTTGCTCAGCCTGTGAACGGGTTTGTGCCTCCATGGCCCTGTGTGAGGATGAGGGCTACTCTGCTGCACCCAAAATGAAGGTGCACCTCGCTCTTCCTTCTTATGCCAGGATGGCAGCAGTAGCTTGGATTTATCCCAGGCACGAGCGATCCTTTGGAAACATAAGACAGCTCCTTATCAAAGGTCTTTGGTGGCAGCCCTGGTACTCGGTCTCTAAAATGTGACCTTGCAAACATATCCTCAGAAGACACGGACCAGGTGAGCTGGTTTAACGAGGGTCCAGGCACTAAACGGGTTAAGGACTAACCTGGCAGCCTGCCCAGGTCACTGTAAGAAAGGGATCAACTGATCCAGATGGCCCATGGATGTGCTGACCCTCCTACCAGAGAGAAACCTCATTCACTCCAGCCTGCAAACGCAGCATAGGCTGGGCTCTTCACACCAACAGTAAAGGCCAGGTCCCTGGCACAAACTACTCCCTGGGTGCAGGCTGCCAACGTTATCATGCCTGAGCTCCACAAAAGAGGAGCTGTATATCTTTAATCACACCTTTCATATATGTTGCCAACTGAGTTTGTTTAAAAATCAAACCAAAACAGAGGGCTTTATGTGCCTAACAGTCCACAGAGAAATGGTTTAAGGAAAAAATGCTGGGAGAAGGAAGAAAGAGCTAAACCAGAGAGTTAAAAACCAAAAGAAACACTCTGTTAGAAAGCAACAAACCGTTGTTTTCCTTGTCTTTGCAATTTGATTACGATATTAAAAAAGTTATTGGGAAAGAAAGAAAATCGATTTTTCCCACAAGAAAAGGCCATTTCCAGTAAGTTCAGCACATTTCAAAGATCTCTAACAATAATTCTCAATTAGAACTTTCTGAGATGACTCAAGGGAAGGTAAAGTAACCTTAGAGTAATTTAAATTATACTTGAACAGGACCACAGCACTAAAAATAATACAATATGCTGATAACCTGCTACTTCTTCCTAATAGGCTGCTGTTATTAAACCAGGGAATATTTAAGCTCACCTACAGTATATAAGAGTTCTCTCGGATGTGTTAGCTACTCCAACAAAGAGGTTAAAGATGTTACCTGAGCATTTAGCAATTCCTATTATCAGGGTATCACTCAACTGTGTGGTTTAATTTTTCAGTGTTTGCAACATCCTCCATTTGAAGGAAGAGCACGCAGTAGAAATGTAGACTAAGAGCATTCAGATCATTACTCTCACATCAAACCAGTAAAATCCATTCTGTGGAATGCTACTGTCAAAAGTGAATCAGGTAAGTAAATTAACTCCTCTTTTCAAGGCCAGGAAAGGAGAATCACAGCTTACTAAACAAATTATTCCTAAGAGGAAACTAAAGAAGAAGAAGGTGTTATCAATCACAGGATGACTGTGAGCCACTGATTTGGTTTACTGTGGAAAAAGAAGGATGTGACCCTTGATGTAACTGGAAAGGTATTTCCAGCCCAAAGAGAGAAAAGATTAGGCAGCATTCTGAGACAACTGGCATACCCAATGTCATTTAGGCCGTGCCTATCTAAGAAAAGGAAAAAGGGGAATTTACACTGGAGCATCAATGGGTCTTAAATTGCATTTAGGAAGGAACTAGTCTGACTTTCAGACTAGCAGGTTACATCAAGGGGATTCTGGTCTGCTCTGGGCCCAAGGCTGGTCAATTTTACATCAATGGTTTGGAAAGGATGAGCAAGAAGCACTCACAACCTGAAAATTCAGCAAGTTAAAGGACTGGCAAGTGTGTTGGAGAACAGTAAGAAAATTCAAAACCATCTTGAAAACAGAAGAACTCATCTGGGGTAAAAGACTGTAGTTCAGTAAGGGAAACAAAGCTCTACACATAGGTAGTGATAATCAGCTCTTTAAGCACCATATAGGGAATGAGTGGCATTGATACTGCAGTAAGAAACTAAGACATCATTGTCAATCACAGGCTAAACAGGAGACTAAAATTTGCTTTAAAAGTCCACATGGGAATACAGCAGGAATACTGTCTGTGAAATGAAGCAGTTCCCCTTTATCAGTAAGGTCTCAGCTGGCATACGCTTAACAGTACTCAGGAGGGATACAGTCCAATTAAAGGGAGTCTGAAAGACACTAAAGAGAATAGACACCTCAGAAAAAATCCTATAAGGAACAGCTGAAGAATTCCCTGCCCATGGCAGGGGAATGAAACCAGATGATCTTCAAGGCCCTTTCTAAACCAAACCGTTCTATGAATGTATGAGTTCAGGCTATTTAGTTTAGAGAAGGAACAATTTAGGAGAGACACAACATTCCTCAATATTTAAGATGCAGATTTACTCAGAAAAGGATAAATATTTTTTCCACATTCATTAGAAAAAGAAGTAGGGAATTTTAGAAGGAAAAGAAAAAGAGATTTATCATAGATATTATTGGTAGGATAATGAATCATGGACACAGTCAGACAAAGGGATCTTATGGTCACAGACTCTCTGTTGTTGAACCATGAATTTGGGAATCATCTGTCAAGAACAATGCAGAGAATATTCCCACCTCCAATGATGGGGATGAACTCCCTCCCAGTCCTTCCCTGCTGCATCCACCCAGTCCTCTCAGTAGACTGCAGCTCTGCAGCCTTCAGCATTGACTCAGCACTGACCAAAGTCAGTCGTCACAGAACAGAAGCATGGGAAAGACAGGCATGGGGTTTGGAAAGGTCTGCAAATCACTGACAGGTAGAGAGGGAAGATTTCCTTCGAAGTCTTGGACATCATCCTTGTTATATTTGGCTTTTCCTTCATCTTCCGACACGTCAACTTCTTTTGCATTTCTTTATGAAACAGCCCTTCTTGGGAGCTCAAAGCACTGCTCCCCTAAGCATCAGCACTTGCTGACCCTCCATTTCTGTGACAACGGGGACAGAACATGAACCCAACTGCCTGCACCATCAGGAGCTCTTCTGCAAGCACCGACAGGGTGCAGTGACACAGGAAACACTTCTCCCAAGCAGTGTGGCTGGCTGGCACCCCAGAAACACCTCTGAAGTGACATTACCCAAGTGTGCGCATAGCTGTAATTGGCCTCCCTTCCACCATCTTCATTATGGCTGTGGGAACCAACTCTGATTCAGCCAGCAATAGGGTTTTCGGTTTTCTCCAGGCCTCAATGCAGTGGCTGGTCTGGCAGATCAGTGTCTTTTGATCTCTTTCTCAGGCAAACCAGTCCTGTCATCATCCTGGGGGAGCAGAATCCTCTCCTGCTATAAACCTGGCTATTAAAAGGGATATGAACAACTGCTTTGGTTTCCCTTGCCTCCTGCTAGAAAATCCCTTTCAAATCTATCTCATTTGCACATATCCCTTTATAAAATCCCCCATGCAGTGGCACATCTCACAGCCATCCGAACAATATTGATGCTTCCCAATTCTTCACACACCCATTTTATGATGTGATTGTGCCAGCCACTGTGGAGCCAAAGGCAGTTAACAGCAAGGATCAGGAGCAGCAAATTAGAAGCATTTTCCAGCTTCTCACAATGAATATTCTATTTCTTCAACATTTTTGGTTTCAACATGCAGGGACAAATCCCTAGCTGGGAAAAACAGTGGTAATGTATTGTCCTCAGAGGAAAAAACAGTGATTTATATCATCTGAGGACAGGGAAGAATTTGGCAGGAGACTTTAAAAGAAGAAAGAGAGTCAAATTCTGGTAATTCTGCACACTGAACACTAAACCCAGGCAGTTTGCCTCCAGCAACTTACAGCAGCACCAGAGACTTCTTTCACTACCAATTCAGACAACTGCTGTCCAGCATGGATGGGCTGCCTCCCATCCATCTGTGCTGGGGGAGCAGCTCAGGTAGGAGGTAATGCCTCCTCAGCACACGGCTTAGCAGATACAATACAAAGGCATCCTACAGGTGCCATCCTTTTTTTCCCCACTCATGTGTCAACAAATGCTGTTGCAGCTCTGCTGGCAAAGATAGACACAGTGGAGTCTCATAGCCCGTTTTGTACCCCCTATTTTTTCAAGCTGATAGAACTTTTGGGGGATGCTCAACATGCCTCTGTCCAGCAGTCAGAGAATTTCTCCATGAGACCCATAATATAATAATACATCTTAGAGCATCATGCAGTTGCTAACAAATATTGCAGCAGTTCACAGCCTTCCAGCAGAGCTCCCAGTATTTGAAATCGCTAATAGTAGCCTAGGGAAGCACTTGCATGGCTGAGATCGGAATACTGTCAGATAACTGAGTATTTCCAAATGAACTCATCAAAACACTTCTGCAAGGTTAGTAGCAGTATAATCAGGCTACAGCAACGTACCAATCTGCTTAACTGGGTGAATGAGCTGCACTTGACTGATGTATGCCGTGGCAAAAGAAATTGCTCGAAATAGGAAATAGAAGGCACTGACACAGGAGGTGTTTTTAGCTGCAGTGAATGAGAGCAAAATGTGCTGACATACCTACATGGAAACCTCGGTAAGAATTCAAAACTCCTCCTGTGATCTGAAAGCAGAGGAAATAACAAATTAAGAGAAAGCATCATAGGATGTCCAAAAGAACATGAAACAAAGTGGAATGCTTAGGCTAAACACCTGCTTTTCACTGCTCCTTGTGTTTCCCTGTGTTGTATAGCAAGGTCTACTATAGGAGTAGAGATCCACCTCTTGTTAGATGATCTGGGAAGAAAAACCTCACTTAAGACTGTTAATACTCCATGTAAGATTGCTGTCTATGTACAGCAACTGCACGGCCCAGCTAAAGAGTTACCTTAGCCAGAAAGCACCAGTAATGACAACTGATATAGGGTTTGACTTCACTATTTCTCTATATTCAGTTGGCATCCTGTGAGATGCAGGACTCTGCTCCACATCAAGTGTTAACACTTGAAGGTCACAGCATGGGCTTAGTGGCTCTTGGCTCTGTGACTCCACATAGCCAAAAAATGCTGCTGGACCCACCAGTCTAGTTTATTCCTTCATCCGAAACCAGAAGCCTGCTTTAGACCTAAAGCCTATTTTATTCCTGAGTGATATTTATACAACCTGTTCTTAAAAAGGCCCAGTGAAGAAGGGTCTTCTCAGGTAAACTATTGCTGAGATTTACTGTTAAACTAATGTTAGTTTAGATTTAGATTTACTGTTAGAATATTAGATTCGAATATTTACTGTTAGATATTAGTGACTACTGAACCTGAGGTTATCTGGATGAGGCTTTTGTACCTCCATTATGGCCAAAAAATTCCAAGTATTTTTATCTTCAGCTTAGAAAAAGTTGGGAAAAAACCAACCCTGAATGCCTCCCCTTGGCTTCATGCTGCTTCTTTCATCAGTTATTCTATGCCGTTTCCCCCTTTCACATCCATAAACACTGTTTTAGGGGAGTTATCTGCCATTGGCATCAAAAGTAGAGGTGGGCAGGGTTTTTAATGAACATGTTTAGACATGAGAAAATGATATTTATTGCCACTCCCTACGGTTGCCATGGTTTCCAAGCACACAATGGGATTATTAATGTTCAGTTTAACACTTCTGGTGAGTACCTGCTGTTCCCTGTTGGTCATTGTTCTCTGGAAACGTTTCATTTTCCCTTCTAACAAAATACGAATTGAGCCACAAACTGCAATATCTGTGAAGAACTATTGAAAATTATTGCCCACTTTTGCCCCTTCATTTAATATTTTATTTTCAAGAAAAACCCATTCGTGAAAGCTCTCTCTCAACCCACAGGTCCCAGCATATGCACTTCTCCTGAGGGACAATAACTAGTAAAGGAGGGGGGGGAACAAAGGGAGAAAGAAGTTAGAAATCAAAGCAGGAGGATTGATTATTTCTAACAAGGAAGTGGGACAGACCTCTCTGAGTGTGAAGGAAAACATCCTCCTGTGGAAGCAGTAGGAAGTGGAAAGGGATGTCATGAGGATATGAGAGCATTTTGACAATGCCTGCCTCAATGCATATAAGACCATTAGGTGTCTCAATTTCCATCCTCCCTTCATGGCAGCACTGCCAACTTAAAGCAAACAGTGCTCATGAAAAGAAGCTTGGACCACCCTTTCCAAAACCAAAAGCTTCTCAGCCTGATGGAAAGTATTATAAAGCTCAAAGCTGGACGTTTCCTAATAAATTGCTTTTCATTGGAAAATGCTGATTGAGAGACACTGAAGTGTGCGGAAGGAAAATGTAATTGCCAATTTTGTGTAAGAGACAACTGAAATGCTTCATTTAAACCACGTAATTTCAGCTGATGCAATGACAACATTCCTTTCCTGTGCAAGAAAACTCAGATTTCTTTTGGGATCACGCCACCCCTCACGATGGAACGCTTTGTTTTCATTGGGACCACACTTTCCAAGCATATAATAACTAGGATAATAACCAAGGAAATGAAAGGAGTGTGAGAATGCAGCTCATTAGACAGAGATAATCTTCAGGGCACCCTCATATGTATTTTAACCATGGAAAAAACTTCAGTCTGAGCTTCTACCTTATTGATTGACACCTCAAGTCAGTGAGCTTTGGGACACAGTCTGTAGGATGCTACTTTCAGGAGAGAATTTCTAAAGTGAGCTGATACACTTTTTGCTTGTAGTTAGTGGCAGACAGTGCTGTAGCACAGTGGTTTGCCCCGCAAGGTCTTCCTACATTGGAAAGCAGTGTGCTTTGACAAAGAGATAAATGGGGAAGGAAAAAACATACCACAATGCTGATGTGAGTAACTTCTGGTGACTCTTTAAATCCTAATGACGCCTCCTTTTTTTTTCCCCCCAGAAATAGCAGAAAATCGCTGCTTTATAGCTGCAGTAAATCAAGCAACTGATGAAGATGTGCTAGAAATGGTAACAAGCTGAGCTGTTCCTGTGTGGGGACTGGGAGAGCAGATTCGTGTTGCTGACATGCATTCACAAAGGGAGTGTGTGGAGGGCCCTGGCATGTTCCTACCCAGGAGACAAGCCCTGGCTGCATCATCTGGCCAGGAAGGAGCAGGTGCTGCAGCTGAGTCTTGCTTACAGACACCAAAGCAGAGGAGATGGCACATTCCTTCTGCTGGCAGCGAGAGAAATAGAGCTGGTTACGTCAGAGAAAAGGGTGTGCATGTGTTTGATGCATTAGTGCAGTGAAGAAACCTACCCCTGTATCACCCAGACCAGGTACAGTCACCCAGATGTCAGGCTGTATGTTACGGACTTCAGAGCAGGACAGGCTGGTCAAGCTTAATGAGACTTTGGGAACTGGTTTTCATTTTCTGAGGTACATCTGTCTATTTATCTTATATAAATGCATGTCTCTAAACACACATACATTGTGTGTTACAGAATTATGTATAAAATGTATATGCTTGTTTATATATACATATGAAACAATACATGAAACGCTGTTTTCTATTTGCCCCTTGAAAAATGCACTTCCAAAGCACAGCAAACCTAGCCATCAGGGAAGGGAAACACATCCTAACTTCCTCTGGCCCGGTACCTTGTTCTAGTTAAATGAACCTGCTTTGCATAGGCAAGCATCCAGAGGGGTACAAGAGTTCCCTTCATGTTTGAAACCCTGTGTTTATCTCAACCCTCTGAAATGGATTGTTGTGTCCATTGATTTGAGGACTGTCAGGAGCTACATCTGCATTATTCATGTGAGGGGTTTTTAAGTCCCTTTGAGAAAGCTAAATGTGGGTTTTTTTCCCTTTCATATTTCTCAGTGGTAGAATAGTTCCTAGAAGGTAAATTAAATCATCAGTTACAGCTGCGCAACCCTGTTGTGTTCATGCTGGTTACATCCTGGTCAGCATCTGTCCCAACACATTTTCTTCAAAGGGAAAAAGAAAAATGAAACTTAACTAAAATTTATGTGTTTAGGTGATAATTCATGGCACTAAGTGGAATTCAGCGCAGTCTCCCCTGCACTGTTCCATAGAGCTGACCAAAGTAAAAAGCAGTAAGCACTGTTTTCATTACTAGGGCTCGCAGAGCTGACAAAGCATTGAGAGAGCTTGTCTTTCCAGCAGGAACTTGCTGGTTTTCCATAGTCCCTGTTTCTAGGACTGATACAAAATAGGACTCTTACAGAGCACAACTGACTGTGCATGTGTTAAGCTTTCTGTAAACAGTTGCATTGTACCAAGCTGAAGCTGCACACCCTGACCGTGATATCCTGCTCCACTTGTCCTGATTACATGAAATATGTAAATGGAGGTTGATTATGTTTCGCTGTGGAAGAGAATACAACTGTCATAACGAAAGGTGTCTAGGCTTTTTCAAACAGATATCATCTGCGTCTAGCTATTATCACTGAAAGAAGATAAAACTGATGACTATAGCCCCGGTCCTGAGAAGTTCTTAGTCACTTGCACCTCAACATGGTTCCACAGAATCTCATCCTTAGTAATTTTTTACTACTGACAAGCTCATTCCCTCCCTGACAAGGTGAATCTGTTTATCCCTACTAAATCTATATCCTCCACAAGTTTTTGTTGCTGAGACTGTTTTGATAATGAAAGCTTATATGACTTATATGATGCATGCCTGTCCATAAATCCATCAGGGGCTGCAATGGACAGTCATAAAATACAGCCTCTGCAGAGCAG
This sequence comes from Pezoporus flaviventris, assembly GCF_033815535.1. Taxonomy (NCBI): domain Eukaryota; kingdom Metazoa; phylum Chordata; class Aves; order Psittaciformes; family Psittacidae; genus Pezoporus; species Pezoporus flaviventris. Next base: position 911,693 of record NW_026892585.1, read on the forward strand.
AATAATCAGGACCTCAAGGAAAGCAAGAGTTCAGTTTATAGCTCAAGCTGTTGTTCCTTCTCTTAGCCAAAGAAAGGGAGTCATCTGAAAAGCACACACCTGTGTTTGCCTGCATGTACAGTTGAGACCTAGTGAGAATAGCTCTGCCTGTTTGTTTGTGAGCATTAGGGAGTATTTTCTATATCTGCTCAGTCAAACACCAAATACAAGCAGTTGAACCAAGAGCTTCTCAATTCAGGTGGACAATTTGAGTTAGATCTCAAAGTCACGGAAGAACCAGCTTCTTCAGTGTGTTCAGATTTTACATCTTGTGCCCATCTTTTTACTTCTTGCTGAGCACAAACCCTCACTCTCAGAGGAGTCGAATGTGATATTGGAAACTGTCAGGATTAAGCTTATTCTGAGAAGGTAAGTGACATTTACTAAGTGCCATTCAATCTATGCATAATCTTACTTTGTATTGCTTCTTGTGTCAATGAAGGAATGAGAGACATTCCATCTAAATGCTGAGGTATAAAGGGAGACTCGAAGGAGCACAGGGAGACTTTACAAACATGCTGAAAAATACTGAATATTGCTTAAACCCAAGTGTTCTGGGACGAAGAAAGAGCTAAAGCAGCAGCAGACCAGTGCAATGCTGCATTGCCAGACAAATGATTACAAATTACACTGGGAAAAATAGAAGAAGAGGAAAAAAACAGGTTGACAGAAAATAACACGCATCATTTGCTCAGCAGTATTACTTACACTAGGTAAAAAAAGCCTTGAACAACTCTATATCAAATCTAAACAGCCACGAAGCACCAAACACATTCAGCAATCCTAGACTTTCTGAAAGGCATCAATTATTCGATAGTCACATTTTCATGTCTCCAAATTACACCATAATAGGGCAATATGAAGGTAAAAAGCATTGTAGGCCTTAGAATTAGCTCCTGTGGTACACAATCCTCTTTTAAGGCCACATTTCCAGCCGGGGGCACTCCAGAACCCAAGGTCAAAGCCTGTTTGCAGTAGTTCTGCAACAGTAAGCTTTGCACCCTACTCACCACACACTATCATCATTCCAATCATCAACAATAGTATCCATTGTGAGGAAAGGGGAAAATCTGACAGCAGTTTCATGTAAGAGAGCTGAGTGATGCAGAGTTGGAGTGTCTCGGACCTGCACAATGGATTATGGATAGAGAGATGTTATACGCCCAGATGCAGGTTTGTGGCTTACTTGCTGTATCTCATGTTTCTGCAGTTGCTGGGCACACATCAGTAGTGTAGCAGCAGCTCTAACTCCTTCTCAGACAAGTTTTTGAGTGTATGTTAAGATGAGATTAGGCACGCGTTGTCACAGAGGGAGGATTCTAAGTGGGAATAAATCACCACAGCTTCACTACATCCAGCGTAATCTTTATGAGACAGGCTTAGATGCTCAACTAGATAAATTGATGTCATGGCAGTGAAATCAGTGAGTTTGGATGAATGAGTTAATGCAGGTTTATGCCAGCCTTCCTGCTCCTTCTCCTACTGCCTTCATTAATTATCCATCATTTCCAAAGGTACATGAGGATATAATTGTGGGTCAGCATTTGCAGGAGCACAGAAAGTAATAGGTGCATGTTACATCTACCTGAGTGCCAGCACTGATTCTAGCCATGGAGGGGTCTGCTTCTCTCGGTGAACACCTCTCATTTGAATCTGACTTCACTCATACTTCTTTGACAGGGCAGAGCAGCAGGGTCGCACTGTAAGCAACACGAGTTTGAAATGAACAGAGAAGAGAAGGTTAGATATTATCAGATATTCCTTTTCCAGAGCCTTCCGCTTCCATCCACACCCTCCAAAATCATTGGTAAATTCAAGACTTCTGGAAAACGAAACCGAAGCTTACCCAGCATATTCCTGAATTGGAATATCATGAAAGATCACAGTCCAAACAACACTGCGCTCCAGCTGATCCAGTGTGACAACTCCTCGGGATTATTTCAGATAGTTTTAATGTGAAACTAACTTTTGGGCTCTTTAAAAACTGTGAAATTAAGTAAATTCAGTCCTTCTAAGAAACTGGAAATCAAGGAACCTGGGTTCCATCTCTGGTCCATGATGACTGATATCTAGCAGACACTTCTGCCACCTTTGTGCCTCCAGCTGTAAGATACAAGAAAGATACCTAGTCTTTATCAGATTCTTTATGTGAAGCAGGAAATAATGTTGTCACACAAGCGCTTTGCATACTTCTGCACCCAGGGAACACACACAGTACAAACGCAATATGTCTCACAAAAAGCATCGTAACATTCTGCTGCAGCCGTTTCCCACCCCCCTTTGATTTCTCACACATGGTATTTTGGAGGAAACAGGACGAAGTTCTCTTTTCCATTCTGCTTGCTGCTGCGGTTTGGCAGCCCAGAACGTCTCTAAGATTACACTTGTGAGCAAGTGTGTGCAAAACACCCTCGCAATAGAGCTCTTCTCTGCCATATTTTACACCCAGTCTTCAAAGTTACAAATGATCGCGCTCTTCACAGAAGGAAGGAGTAAAAATAGAATGACTCAAACCTCATTCAATGAAGTTGGAGACCACAGGCTTCATTAAGATTGTCTTGACTAGAACCCTCTGCTAAGCCAGCAATAACTCCATTGATGGCTCTCAAATGGAGGTACAATGAGCTCTACTTGCTTTTGAGAAGCAGTAGAACTTTACCTGTCAAAGCCCTTCATGTTGTTGAAGAAGTCTGAATAATGTACTGCGAGAAGAATCCTTGTTTTATAAGAAACCCCACTCCTCCAAATGCATAGAACAGCTAATACTCAGTATGCAGGTTCACCTGTAATTTCATGTCATATTGAAGGAAAAGCATCTGAACCTCCTATAGAAGGTTGTATGAATGGGTTTCTTTTTAATTGTCCAACAGGCAAAATAATTGTAAAAGTAGTGTTTCATAATCATAGAATCATAGAGTAGTTAGGGTTGGAAAGGACCTTAAGATCATCAAGTTCCAACCCTCCTGCCATGGGCAAGGACACCTTAGTGACTATTTAACATACACCTATCATTTTAGACAACACAAGATAATGAGCTGTGTTAAAGGAAGGGTCTGAGAAGGAAAACTAAAGTATTGGTTTTCAAGGAGTAGACAACATAGTGCGATACTAAACCCTAGGTATTAGTGTTGTAAGCAACCAAACAAAAATGACAGCATACTTTACAACTGTAAATAAACTGAGTGCTGCGAGGAACACACTCAAATCCACAAGGCTGACCGGTTTTTAGTGCTTATCAGTTCCACCTTGCCATGTTTAATAGATAGGAGTTCTGTCAGGATTTAAAGCTGTCTGCCTTACTGTTAAAAAATACACTAGTCTTAATTGCCTTGCTTGCCAAAACCAACAAGTTGTCTTCACAGCAGAACAGCTAACGTGTATCACAGTCTGAAGTGGCTTTTAGCATGCAGTTGAATGAACGCCTTTATTATACCAGCATGTTTTCCTAGATGTTAGTTATCTTCCTCTGGGTTCTATTTTTCCCCTAAGACTATGACACGGTTTAAGATACTTGATCCCAACAAGATCATGCCAGCTCCTTTGAAGATGGAAGGGGTACCTCACTAGATTCCAATTAGAGCTTTGCCTGACTATAATAAGGTACCCTGGTGAGATTTCTACCAAGTGGACAGCAAGGATTGATGGTGCTGCAGCATTAGCATGGTGATTTAACTAATCAAGCACTGAATCCAATTTGCTTACTTTGTTGATTTTGACACAGGTAATATTTCACTATTAGCTATAACAATTTTTTCCATTTCAGTTAAATAATGCTAAAACTTCAGTTTAATGACACGTTTGCTTGTTCATATAAGATTTATAACCTGGAAGTTACAAACGGAAGCTGATGTTTGCTTGGCTTTGGAAGGCAACATGCATCCACATCTTCTGCTTATGAATCCCCAGGACAGGTAGCAGAGGGTTGGCCTGAAGGCCTGAGCTCTGACAAGTTTGGTTCTCACTCCACGCAGACAGGAAGCATCCAGCACACTAATAACACTAGTTTTCTTAATAGCAGCTGATTTTTCACACTCATGACTCCTGTTTTGACTTGAGTGCTATGGAAAGAGGCAGGAATAGAACAAAGTCCATTTTCTCCTCAAAAGGCCCATCCAAGGTACTGTGAGGAGAAGTGTGATTTTTGTAGGGAGAAAAGAGCCCCAGAACAAGGCACAAGCTGCAGGATGTGATGTCAAGGTTCCCTCCATTACTTTTTCCTACCATAAATGTCACAGGCCTGACCAACGCTAGCACAAAATAAACTCAGTTGAAAGAGTAAAGGTAATAGTTACTTCTAAGTAATTTCCACTGACTGTTGAATACAGCCCTAGAAATAACACTTGTGTGTGCATTATGCACACATGTATATCTCAGCTTCTGCTCCAGCCTCTCCCTTAACCCACAAGTTACCATCCAGCTAAAAGTTGTGTTTTAAAGGACTAGCACAAGTATTTGGGGTACACCAAACCACAGTTAGACCAATGATCTCTGGTAGATTTAGTGTGTTGAGAGTGAGGAGGGGGAGAAGTTAGACCTCTCATCAGTGAAAATACAACTCCGGAACTCTATTCTACTCCCCTTAAGGTGATGATGGACAAAGATCAGTATCCTGCATGTGAATTCTAGGTTTCATATCCATACAGCACTCATACACACTCAGGTAATTCTACTACACATGAAACACTTTGGGGGGTGCACATTATTTCTGTGTCAAGTGCACAGTCAATCAGACCCTTTGGTATCCTTGTGCATCCCTTCTGCATCCTTGACCAGGATCTGTAAGAAGGTGACCAAAGAAATGAATTTAATCTCATACTGGTAGCAAAGGCATATGAGGAATCACAAAAAGGAAATGAGCTGCTGTTCAAACCCCAGTATAGCATCTGCTGCATGGTGACCACAAGATGCAAGTGTGTGATTAGCATTGCCTGTTTCAGTTGTGAGGGCCACAGCAGCACAAGGAATACTCTGGGAACTTACATTCAAATCTTTACTAATTGGCACTCTCAACTTAACCTAATTAAAGATCTTTTTATAGAAGAAGCATTAGTTTTCATTCAAGCCTTAAGAACATGGGAAAATACAGAAAGCCACACTAATCCACCCTTTTAACATAAATATGTACTAATTAGAGACTTAATGAGACCGTCAATCTGCTATTAGGATAATTCCAGCTCGAATAATTGTGACAGAAATGTTTGGTGACAGTTCAAGTTCTTTAACACATAACATGATTCAGTTGTGCTCCTTGCCAACGCGGTTAGGATTTGTTTCTTCACATGTAACTAGGGATGGGCTGGGTCTTTATTACCAATAGCTCAATCTAAGGAAGTGAGGAAACTCAGTTTACAACCTGAAAGCGTTGCAGACTTGCTCTTCTGCAGGGCAGATCCTACAGTGTTCCCCTTTGCTCAGTGTCTGCAGGTATAGCAAGAAGAGCAGGAAGTCAGCTACATGTCTGGCACCTTATGGAAGAACTGGACAGAGATTAAAGGATGAGTCTCTTCCTTTACCTACCACACAATGCACTTTGCTACTTAACAGGCTAACACTGCAGTGTTTTGTGTCCTGGGTACTTGTGGTTTCTGATCTCTAAAGCTCTCACTTGGGTGAGAAAGAGGAAAAATCACCCAGAAACTCTCAGTAGTGCAATGAAAATAGGTGGTCCTTTGGAAGTCAGAGATCCTCCTGATGCATCCAGGGTGGAAAATAACAGAGCATATGTCCCCGCCACCTGCACAACTATTAGACATCTGAGAACCCGCTCTAAGGGTTTTGTAGGAGGCTGAAATCTGACATGCTGTTAGTCAAATGCTGGTGTTGGGGGAAAAGGTAATTACACAGCACAGCACTAATGAAGGCAAAGGCATTCTCAGCTCAGCGACCCATTCTCTCATATTTCCATTCAACTAAACTGATTCCCTGCAGTCCCAGAGGAAAGCTCACCTCCCTAAAGGACATCCATGCAATGATGGTGTGCTGCAATAGCCAAATCACAACCTCTGCTGAGGAAGGGAAGAACTGCTACACACCACATCCACACTGGGGATGAAGACCTTGAAATTCAAACCTGGTTACTGTGAACTGGTGATGTATAATACAGAAAAACTAGCCAGCTGACTATAGCCCACTTGCTTTCTAGAGCATATTGACTCGGTACCTGAAGAAAGCTTTCAAATATCAGGTGGGCTCATTCTTCACTCAACAGAAAGCCTCAGCAGATTCCCTCCTGACTCAGCTACCTCCAAATTAGACACTGCATACCCCTTGCAGCCTGCAAAAACTCCCCTCCTCATTGCTCAGCACATGCCAAGACAAAGGATGCGCGCAGCCCTTTCTGCATCCTCCCAGAGCCTTTGTGGTGGACTTCCCACTGCCTTTAAGTAACAGAGCCACAGAACCTCTCCCTGTGAAAGCCACTCGGAGTAAGTCCTAGCACCAGGCAGTAAATCATCCCGCACTGAAAAGCCCTCTCAGGCTAGTCACAAGAATAAAAAGCAGGCTTGAGAACACTAGACAGTGTCTGGGTTTTTAACACTAGTGTATTTAGATGAGGAAATTATAGTGCTGGATTACATGAGAGGGCAGTGTGGGTTTCCTGCAGCATTCACGTGTGACTGGCAGGTCCTGTATAACTGTGGGGAGAGAGGAAACCACCAACTCATGAGATACTTGTGGCAGATAGCAGGAAAAGCCACCGAGACAATTACGAGCCAGGGAACAGTGTGAGCTATACTAACAGCTGTGAAAAAATTGCTGTATAAATACACAATATAAGCAATAAAGGCAATTAAATCCCCAAATCTGATGGCAATTTGGACTACGAGCCAAACCCAAAATCTCTTCAAGCCCAGCAATGTTTTTCTTGGCCTATCCTTTCCCTGTAGCTATTCTTTATGCAGATGGTGTGGTTTTGGTTAACTTAACTTTGAATGCATATGCACCAGGCATTTCAAAAGGTGGTTACATGGGCTCAGGACAAACAAACATTGGTCTAGTTATATTATGTCAGTCTTGTAGAAGCAGCCTGAATAGTGCCAAACTCCAGACAAAAACATCCCACTACAAATTGAATAAGAAAGCATCCAGTAATATTTGTAGACTGGCCTTTAATTTAATGACACTGAAGTTTATAGGATATAAGAAGACTGCTTCCTGTTACGCTGGAAGAGATGTGAACTACTCTTGCTACATCTGTCAGATGTTTGGAGTTCTGTAGCCAGAATCAGTTGATGGTACAAAATGGATTTGAGAATGAACAGACACAAGAGTAGTACAGGCAGCTTGTGTGAAACATCAAGGGCTGGGACGTGGCTCTGTGTTAACAGGCAAGGAGGAAAGATGCATCCAAAGACACACACATTTCCTAACATAATCTTGTAGGCGAGCTGACCACATGGAAAGGAAATAGAAAAAGAGCAACCAAACAATGCACTTAACAATGAAAAAAAAGATTAAATTGAACTAATGGGCATTTTCTGCTTTCTGTTCTATCACACCCCCATATGAAGTACACCAACACCACCTCCTCCTATCTCCTAGCTCTGCTGTCCAGTGAAGGAAAGCAGGGCTCTGCCTACCTGGGGCACTTCCTTTGGCCATATCTCCCATTCCACAAACCCACAGGTCTTTGCATTGCTGAGCAAGAGCGTGCTCAGGGCAGGCATCAGTATCATGCTGTGTGGAGCATGACTTGGGGAGCAGCTACAATGAGAGCAGCAAGGCCAAGAGACAGCGCCACATCTGAGAAGAGGAATGGGTACCCTGCAGCACAGCATGATGCTGAGGAAAGGACAATAAACCTGTGCTAGACATTGCTGTTCTCTTCTTTGTAGATCAGGTAGCCCACAGGTGCTTTGGAAGGAGAGAGAAACTATGAAATCATTCCAGTGTTTGCGCATCTGTTCCCAGGAATTACGGAGAAGGGATAAGAGAGCTATATGTTAACAGATGCTCCCACTTCTTAGGTATTCCTGCTTCCAGGCAGTCTGGAAATGATATTTTCCTCTTTATCCTATTCTGCTTATATTTCCTGACAGAGTCAGGAACAGGGGAGAGTGAGTTCTTTCTTTGGCACATCTTCCAAGCAAGCAAATAAACAAAAAGAAACCCAAAGTAACCACTGATTCTGCTTCAGCTTTTCCTCCCAGAGCATCTTTTACAAACATCAGCATCAAATAGCTCTGCTTCATTTTTAAACACTCCTTGAGTTAAAATAAGCAAAGAAAACCCATTCCAGGAGCAGCAAAACTCATGAAGTCAGTATTCCCAGAGACTTGTGTTTCCAAATGGATTCTCTCATGTTCAATCACAGATGAATGCTGTTTCCCCTCCCTAAGAGTGCTAACAGGGTTGCTCTCCATCACTCAGCTGTCAATTGCTGTGCCATTTGCCGGAATGTAATTGTTTTTAAGCCCTCTGCCCCTCTGCCAAACGCCACTAGGGTTGACCAGTGGTTCAGAAGTTGACTGCAATAGTCTGACAGACATGCACCCAAGGAACATGACCCCAGAAGCCTCATTTCCTTAGGAAACCAGGGACTTAGTTATGTTTAGTTTAGATACATGGGAATAAATGCATGACCTCATGGAAGAGGGGATGAGAAGCAAACCAGAAAGGGATTGCAGGAGTAATCCAGGTTTTGGTGACTGAAATGGACACACAATTGGGAGCCTTGCAATAACCTTCCCTTCACCTCAAAACAAGCAGCTGCCACCTCTGAGAGCTGCTTACACCAGGCAAAGGATGGCTGGTTATTGATTCCATTAATCACAAACCCAGACTGTGAATAAAAGGTCTTCCTGATGTGCTGACAGCCACTATTGAGCTTTGAAAGAAGAGGCTATTGTCAGGGACAGGGTGGGATTAGAGGGGTACTGCAATCATGATAACTTAAGAACCGGATCAAAGACAGCACGCTACTCTTGCTAGTGCTTCACTGCAAAACCCGTTTCGTGCTAGGAAAGAGCTCCATCTCCTGTTCTGCCCACAGAAGTTCTCAAAATCCTCATTAAAAAGGAAAACCCACTCTACAGCTGCTGGTTCAGAGTCTGCGCAGAGCAAATAAAAGTCAAGCTTGCATCTACAGAATTAAATCCTCTCATGTCCACATTGAAATACCCCCTTTTGTCTTGCTGGGATGGAGCATTAGAGAAAAATCATCAAGCTGCTAAGAGAAAGATGTTTCTGTTTGTCAAACCAGCATCTGTCAAACCAGCTTCCCCTAAGAAACCTCTCCTATGGTTGAAACATTAACCTGTCCTGCATCCTGTGCTGCACTCTTTGTTCACTGTTTCAGAGTGCTTTAAAGCTTTTACTCCCTAGTATGGCCAATCTTGGGTGCTTTGCCAGTCTCTCCAGTGACACAGTTATCCTACTGGATACCTAGATGAAGTCAATAGGACTTACTAGGAATCTTATGACAAACTTCTCCCTTGCAGCCAAGCAAAACGAGTTAGGAAACCGACGTGCAATACTGCTACTCTTCCCAATAAAATTATATATTCTCATTCCATCTTCTGCTGTCCTGGATGCTCTAACACAAACTGAGAAAACCCCAGCCTGTATGGTGATATGTCTTTGAAAGATGTACCATCTGCAGAGATGCAAGTGGAGAAGTCCTGCTGCCCATTCAGGATGTGCTCATACTTGATTCCTGTATGTAGTATAGGCTCATGTATATATTGGATGCATAAAGAGCCTGCTCCGTACCTGCTTGCTACAACAACTGGAGTTCAGTGTGGTTGCCAGGCTAGCATTTCACATTGAAGAAGTTAGTAGGGTAAAAACTGGGCTCTGCAGAGCTGGGGGCTTTGTAGTTCTGATACATCACACAGTGCATTCAGACTTTGGCAATGAAACTATTTACACTGTTCATTTCCTAGCCTGGGAAGGGAAAGAGCACTGTCATCTACTTTTAAATGCCCAGCAGACAGCATGAGGCTGGTGGATGGATCTGTAGGGAGCATTTGACATGTGAAAACCCAGCAGGTTTGACCACCCACCTGTAAAACTGCAGTGCTGGGTGATGGGGTTTCGCTGCAGAAGGTAACATCACTCTTCGCTTCCTTCTCACTTAAAGCACCAGTCCTCTCAGCTAAGAGCTCCTCAGCAAGGAAATCAAAGCAGCACAGCTGCAGTTTATGACAAATTACCTATTCTTATAGGCCCGTGAAGGAGGACCTTGATTAAGTGTTGCCTGCCTTCTCCTGTGCCACTTCAGATGTTACAGAGCTGGAAGGGTGGATCCAAATACCACTTCCCAAGGTTTCTGGGAGCAGATCAGTTGCAAGGGCTGGCTTTATAGTGGGTTAAAGGAGAAGGAAAATATTTTTGCAGCTCCTGACGGCTTCCTCTAAGAATAAGTGCTACAATAAAACAAACAGCTGTATAAGGATTCCCTCAAAGCAGAAATCATTGCAGCACATAAAGCAAGAGAATATATAAAATTAAGCTTCTTTACAAGAGCAGTGTGCTCTGTCTGGACAGAGCGCTGATGTCCCTCTTTGGAGACAGCATGGCCATACAAAGGCCAGTCAGGGATAAATCCAGGGAGGTGGGAAAGAAAGAGGCTGCAGCTGCACTGCTTTATAGCATTTCCCAGAGCAGCACCTTGCACTGCATTGCCAACCTGTGTTCTGCAGGAGGAGGGGTCTGTGTCCTGTGTGATGCAGCCTACATCAAGGCAGGGCAGGTAGCTGTCAATCTGAGCACCTCACTCTGACATCACTGCGCTGGAGGTCAAACTGACTTCACTCTGGTGTCACCACAGCGTGCTGGGCTCAGCCTCTGATCCCAGGGTAGGATCCCATAATAACCCTATTGCAATGTATTTTGCTGTTCCCTGATTATTGACACCCTCTTTCTCTGCCCCAAAGCTGGCCGAGCAGCACGCAGACTTGATCTCTGTGATACCGCTGCCTCATAACATGCACAACTCCAAAGTGACCACATGCTGCTTCGATCAATCCTGTAACAAGCTCATATAATACCCTTGTTGATTACCTGTGCCTCTTCCTGGGTAGAAGATAGATCATTAAATTCCACCAGGTAAAACCTACATATACATAAGGGTTATTCTTCTGCAGGTGAGATTTTGAAAGAGCTGCTTCTAAGAGAAGGTGTAGGCAAGAGAACAAGAGAGCGGATCACTTTGAATGACAGCCCAAAATACACATGGGTATAGCCCTCTCCTGTGAGTGTGGGGAAAACGTTCTCACTCACAGGAATAACAATTCCTGCAGCTTCAGGTTTTTAAATATATAAAGGATGCCTTAGAAGCGGAGTTGGGTGCGAAGCTCAAATATCAAAACTCTCCCGTGTACAAGGCTATCATTTTAGGTAACGAGACATTTCCCCATTATACAAAAGGTTAAAGACAGACTCCATAAATTGTGCAGCTAGCAGCCCAGGGAGGCTTCTTCTAATAGCCCCGACAGCCATCATTTCATTGTCTGGGATACACTGGGATCTGTTCATGCTGATGAAGTGCAGGGCTTTGTGGTCAGAATGAAAGCAGGAGCAGGGGGAGGCTTCACGACTTGGGGCTGCAAAAGAGCTTTCTGCAAATAAGCAGGAGGGGAAAAGAGAGCCACCAACTACAATGAAACGGGTAAATAACTCCTGCGGGAGTGTACAAGGTCATTATCATACCATACATTGCATAAAGGGTAATCTCTGCAAAACCAGACCTTGGGGGCCAACCTGTGTTTCACAGAGCAGGTGGCAGCGCTGCCCTTTAGGTACCGATGAGCCAGGAGCCGTGTGGCCTCAGCCATCTGCAAGCCCGGCAGCAGGAAACACAGAGGCACGAAGGTTTGCACGGCTGATCCTCTGCTCCACGCTTCGGGGAGGGCGGCAGAGACAGGCAGCTTTGCCCTGCTCACCACTGCTGACAAGAACTGACTTGGCCACAGAGACCCTTGGGTAGCCAGAGGAAAGCAGCCATCTGTTAGCTAGGCGAGGCAGCGGCCACAGCGTGCAACGCTAGCAATTAAAGTGGAGAGGAGGAATAAATCAAACCCAAAGGAAGGGCAGAGGAAGATCGCTATGAGCTGGGCTGCAGATTGGTGTTTCCCTTCCCAACAACAGAGGGCATCAATCCTCCATTCCGTCCTCAGCGCTGGCTCTTGGCAAGCGCAGTGGGATGCTCCGGAGGGTCTCGGCTCTCCCCTCAGCAAAAGGCAGCAGTTTTATTTCTAGGGAGCAGCATATTTTATGTGCAGTCCTTCACCAGGAGCAAAAGAGGCAAGAGGACTAATTGTGGCTTCAGGCAGTTAAATAGGTTGAAATGCGGAACTGCTTTTACACCAGGCATGCATTCACAGAAGAGCCATTTAAGAAACTACAATACACCAGCCCTGTAAACAGACCCCAGTCTTCCACTGTGGGGCACAGAGGCTCTTTATTCTCCGCTCCCACTAGGCTTTGAGCCCACTGAGAGGGTTCTTCATGCTACCTGGCCTGAGGTACTTGCTCAGAGCACTGCGCAGGTCGTCATCTGTGGACTATGGGAAGCTCACATTGCTCCAGCTGACCACCTGCATCTTGAATCCTTCTGGAAGTCACCCCACCATGGGGAACCCAAGCACTGGCCTCCAGATTTCATCAAGATGGGATCAGAGACAGGACACAGCCTCCTGGAAGTGTCTGGGGCTTACAAGGGAAGCAGCAGACAGGACCTGGCCATTCGTGCCGCACTTTTTGACACACAGCCCACCTTGAAGAAAGCATCTCAAGTGTCTGATGTCCTGCTCTGGTGCCAAAAGCAGCACCAGGTCATGTGCTGGAAGCTGTGCTTGGTGCAGATGCGAAAGAAACAAAGGGCAATAAAGCCAGGCAGCAGATCTCCTGCAGCCCCTCTGCTCTGAGGCACCCAGACACCAGTGGGACTGCTGCCCTGCAGATCAGGCTATCACCTGTAACACGTACCTGGGGACGGGGAGCAGGAAAGCACAGCCCTATGTGTGCAGAACAGGAGTCGGTACTCCGTCACCCACCTTGTGCAGGTAACCTAGAGTCAACCTAAAAGTTCAGTACATGAAATGGGGTGATGGACAGCCCCTATTTGAGAGAGGAGCCCTTATCTTCATTACATACAGGACCCCACAGCTCTGAAGACGATGGGCCTTGTCCAGGGCCACAAAGTGAACCTGGGACACCACCAGAAACAAAACCTACACCTCGAGTTCCCAGAATTAACACCATAATGCCACGTCCACAGGTACTCTGTCCAAAAGCTCCATCTCCGAGGCCTGATGGGATAACCAGATGTTTCCTGCTCAAAGCATAGGCCATATTGCAGAGAATGTGTGTGGTCCAAGTCCCCACATGGCAATTTCTGACCCTAAGAGTGAATCTGAGCGGCAGATCCCTCCAAAAGTCTTTCACATCAGTCCACATTTAACCCTCTGCAGCCCTGATGGTCAGGAAAACACGAAGTGATGCTGTCCAGGTCTCAGTTTCAGTAACGCTGCTCTCCCTGTGAGCTCCAGAAAGCAGTCACAAATGCAGTCAAGTCCTATCACTGCCAAGTGCCCCCGTTCTTGCTCAAGGGAAACAGGTACAACACTGCTTGGAAAAGGAAGAATCTTTGATTCAGAGTGGCAGAGGCTCACAGGGAGCTCAGACTGGGAAAATACAACCTGTGATCCCATGCTGCATAAAGGGATCAGTGTATGTGTATCATTTATACTGATATATATCTCAGTATCTCAGTATATGTATATAATTGATGCTGCTGTGTCAGCCATCTCCCAGATCAGCAGTTTTAACTATTAATTCAGTTCTATAAGAAGCACAGAAACAAGACACCTGTATCCAGGCAAGTCTTGTACACCAGTCACTGAGCAAACAGAGCATTTGGGTGAAGCTTTTAAGGGGTCAGAATGACGAGGTTCTGTTTTTCTACTGGCAGGAATTGTACTTGAAATCAGCCAAAGGTTTGTAGAAATAACTGACATAGCTGCTTTAGGTTTTCAGTTAGGATGCTGGTTATGAATAAATAATGAAGATGCCATTTATTGAAGAACATATAAGGATGCTGGGGATGGACTCTTCATTAGGGACTGTAATGACAGGACAAGGGGCAACGGGTTCAGACTTAAACGGGAAGTTTAGATTGGATATAAGGAGGAAATTCTTTCCTGTTAGGGTGCTGAGGCACTGGAATGGGTTGCCCAGGGAGGTTGTGAATGCTCCATCCCTGGCAGTGTTCAAGGCCAGGCTGGACAGAGCCTTGGGTGAGATGGTTTAGTGTGAGGTGTCCCTGCCCATGGCAGGGGGGTTGGAACTGGATGATCTCCAGGTCCTTTCCAATCCTAACTATTCTATGATTCTATGATATTCAGTATCTCTCCTTTGGAAGCCCCACAGGGTGAATAGGCAGCTCCAATTGTCTGCTTGCCTCACACTAGAGAATCTTGTGTCAGAGTACAAAGAGTGGAGCGGGTGACCAAAGAACATCTATTCCCTCCCTGCCCCATCTTCCCCAGGAAGCATTCTTTCTGCTAACTAAATAACTGTGAGGAAGATAGAGGAAAGTCTCTTTTTAAGAAGGGAATAAATGAGCCATCTTTCAGCCCAGGACACAATACCAAAGCTATCTTTACAGGCTGACATCTTTGCATTCGGGGGATTCCTTCTATGGCTTTTCATTTCTTGAAGTTTTGGACAGATTTTTGTTTGTTTAAGGTCAAAAGCACTCATTTTACCCAGCTATTTTTAGCCGTGCTGGACAGATCCGTTGAATTATTCCATGAATTATTCATAGTACCAAGAAACAGCACAGGCATTCCTATGATGTTTGAAGACAATGACAGCTTCGCACGTTTTCGCTGTGCAACTGCAAATCCAGGCTCCAGGAAGAGTCTAACAGGTCTACCAAGGGAGGCCAGAAAGCCTCTGCACAACGACCTGTGCTCAAGTGCTGGGAACATAGTGATAACCAGTAAGGTCTGCTTAGTGAAGAGAAAATACCCTGTTGCAGGGTGCGTGTGGGGGTTTATTATGCCTTATTCTGATGTTTCCAAGCTTAAAAAGCCACACCTTCCAAAGCAGACAAAAAGGTCCTCAGAGCAGAGAAAGGAACAGCAGGGAGCAAATTGCTACTGATTGTTCTGGAAATATCCTTCACCCAACTTACTAATTACACACTCCGTTGATCACCTATAATTATGATCTGAAAGGAAATTCTACACCCTGGCAATTTAGCTGGTGTTTCTCTTTTAAAGTCAACCATTTCCACTCTAATGAAGCTCAGTATGAAGCGGCAAAACCTTGGAGGGAAAGGCTACAGACATGAAAATGAGTGCTTGCTGTCTCATTAACATTTTACTTGCTTGGCTAGGAGTCCTTTTGTTACAGGAAGCTAAGTGTTTTTATGGCCAGCTCTCCTGAATCTGTAATAATATCCAATATGAAAGTAAGTGATTTCTGCTTTTAAGCTACTGAGCCTCTAAATAATCTCCACTAAAGCTAATGTATCCACAGTCAATGTGCAGCACTCGCTGAAGCACAAGTAATTGCTGCCTTGGCCAGCTCCATAGCGCAACTCTAAACCTGACGTTTGGCAGCTGTTAATATTGATAGCTGGATGGACCCAACCTGTCAGATAGGGTCTTCCCAAAAGCAGGAGTATGTCTGGAGCTAAAGTTTTCTTTCCAGTCCATAAAATGTTAATGCCAGGCTGAGATGCTCCAACGCAGAACCAAAGCCTCAGCAACCATGGAAGAGTTTCCCTGCATAGGCAGAGCTAAGCATACCCATGACACACAGATACTCCTGGTGTTTCCACGTGGAAACCTAGAGCCTTGGTTTAACTCCACCCTTAAAAGAGTCATCTTGTGGAGGCAAAAGGGATACAAGGCAATAAACCCCACACTTCAGATGTTTCTGAGAAATTAATATAGCAGGCGAGTGAAATTTAATGGCAAATAGATTACTGTTGAGGTTCTTAGTGTCATGGGATCCTTCATGACCACAACCAGCTAAAACAGCTGCCTCATGCAGCCAGATGTAATCCATGGTGTGAAACCAAGTCAAATATGGAAGTGGGAAGAGAGCTACCTCTCAGTGAACTGATCTGTGTGAGAAACATGCTTCTGGAGCCCTGCTCTCACCTTCTCAGGGGGCAATTCAGTCTAAGGAACCACCTAACAGATGAGGGTGAAGAGGGTCAAAGAGAAGATGGGGCTGCCAGCCCTTTTCCACAGGCAGGTGTGTGTAGCAAAACTGAGCCAGGGATGCTCCTTCCAGCCACGTTCTCACTGCAGTGATGAAGGCTGTAAAGGAGGTGGATGAAGAAAAGAGATCAATAGCAGGGTCAAAATGGAGGGGGGTAAGAGGCAAAGACAAGCTTAGAAGCTGAAACTGAACAAGCCAGTAACGAATGTTTCTAAATAGGATTGTTAACTGTTCTCTCCATCCTTGCACCAAAACCAAGGCCATTTGGGTCTTAAAAGCCCTCTCAGATGTGCAGTATTGGAATGCAAAGAAATACATGGCACAGGCCATGTGATTCAAGGTGAGGCATTAGTACTCTTCAAACACCTAAGGACCAAGGAGACAACCCTCCTCTACCCAAGAGAGATTCCCCACTGCCCAGAAAGCTGCTTTCAGGTTGTGCCTCCTGCTCTGAGTTTTACTTATCCCATCTCCTCAGAAGGCAGGGCTCCAGGCAGACCCAGAGCTCCCAATGGGGTCAGTGCTGTCCACTACAAGAACCTCTACAAAGCTTTCCTACCGCCTCCAATAGTACTGGAAGTCAGCTTTTCCTTAGATGGTTTCATTTCTGCAAGCTGACTCATTCTAAGACAGGAGAAAAATGAGCTGCGGTGGAGATTGTTTTCTGCTCCCACTGGTCTATATTAGTTTATCTCATTTTCACCATTGCATTGCTATACCTTTGAGATCTCAACCCCTTTTCAGCTGTGTTCATACTTTGCAGTCTCAAGGCTCTTCTGTGTGAGTGCCAAGTTTTGTGGTAAAACAACAGGAGACAGCCTGTCATCATGTGTTCTTAGCAGCTCAAATTAAGAGTTTAGGGTTGAAGTGAATATTGATAGGCTATAACACCAAAATCCTGTCACTTTACTCAACAAACCATTATGCAAAGACCAGAGCCAAGGTGGTGCCTGTTTGGTCCTATGTAATGGACACAATCACAGGTCAGGCATTTGGAATATCCAGTGTCCTTGTTAGTGTGAGTGCCAACAACAGCTAGGAAAACCAATAGTCTCACAGAGAGCAAAGAGAAGTCAAATCGGTCGCCTGGGATTGTTGCCAGCAGTGGCAAGCAGCAGAAGATGGGAGAAAAGGTAGAAGACTGGCATGCTTCTGTCTCAGATTGGCTCCGTTTCCTCAATCTATGGTAGGATTTCAGCGAGCGTGGGATGCTCAGGAGGAATAAAAGGTTGGGTATGGAAAGCAAATTTAATTTCCACTGTTTGGAAATTGTATGTCCAAGTGTAAGCCTCAACAATCAAATCTGCACTTCCAAAACGTGTGCGAGAGCAGTGGTGACTGCCCTTTGAGGCTCGCATAGCAATCTGAAAACTCAACTTTAAATCCATCCTCAGGTCGGAGGGCAGAGGAGGTTCACATTCACATCACCATTTTCTATGTGAAAAGGTGTACCCAACACTGGCATATATGGGGACCTGCATTCCATTTTCTTGTCTCGTTCCCTAGCCTCTCAAGCCTGGACCGGTTGCCTGCAGTGTGGCACTGTTTCAGCAACTGGGTAAAGAGTGCTACCCCCCAGCTCCCAAGACAGCCTTGTAGTTAGTGCACTGTCCTAGGCCATCAGTCCTGCACTTCCCAGGCAGAGTACATTAACACAAACCTCCCTGCGCTCAACGTGTAGCCTGATGTGCTTCCATCAGCCACCCTGATGGTTCTCAATGACATGCCTGGGGCACAGATTCAGGGGAGATCAGATGCTGAGGATGTCTTGCCAAGAGAGAGACAATTCTGATCTGCAGTTCTGTGGAGAGCGACAAAGCCCAACAGGAAAAGTAATTGTGAAATACAGGCATCTCCGGGCACTGTGGCAGCTCAGAGGAGGTTTTCTACCAGTGCAGAGGTCTGAATTCAACATGCATCCTCTGTATCAGGCATTTTAGTAGCTGGAAGCTTCATAGGCTCCAGGATCAAGTAATTCCTTAGCTTTCCTCCTGTATTACACAAACAGGTTCACTTCAGGTTTCTTCTTCATTCCTGTGCCCCATTCTTGCAGCTACCTTTGAAAACATTTAATAGATGGATTTACTGGGAAACCGTAGGCACACACGACTGCCCCTGTGAAATACAGAGCAACAGAAGCTTTAGTGGGCACAGTAACATTCTTCAGTTTGGGTTTGTTGTTTGGAGTTTATATATATACATACATACATACATATATATGTATATGACATTAGAAATTCTGTTTATGATAGGATTTTATGGAGGCTAGAAGGGGAGGTTTTCTCCTTCCTTCCTAGCTACCTTTTTTTGTCAGAAACGATGAAGGAATAGTTATCACTTCCTCTAAAAGTATGTGAAAGGATATACATGGAGTTTTCCAGCTAAGCCCCAAATGGGACCCCTTAAGCACATCAAGCAGTGAGAAATTCATTAAGTGCATTATGTCCTCTAAAGAATTCACTTTGGCAAGCTTTACTATTTCTATCTTTTTCGTAGCCCACGCAAATAAAGTGTGATGATCCACAAGAGAAGCCAGGCCTACTTTTCTGCCTAGACAATCGACTTAACGAAACAATTAGTGTAAGAATATTAGTAACATTAATGCTTAATGAGCTAAATCTTCTTTGCATCGTATCCTCCAGTTTCCCCAGCTTGCTAACTAAAAGTTTATTTATTGTCCTAAATTACAGGGCATTTCTGCAACGAGACATAATCAAATCCAGGTAATTAAAATGAGAAGTGGCTGGAATAACTCACTTTCACCTGCGCGTTGCAGTATAGTCGGACTAAGAGTTTCTAATTAAACCAGAAAGTATGCGGAGTGCGGTTCGGCTGATTTGCATTTATGGAACTGGAAGAAAATATTACCTTATTAAAGTGAGTTTCAGAAGAAATGTCATCGTGTGGACGTTGGCCTGGCTTGGCTTCCTAGCAAATTATGCAATCACTTATAAACGTGACTGCTTCGCAGAGGCAGCTCCTCCGCAGCTCTAAATCAGCGCGGTCTCACTGATGTTAATGAAGCCACATCAATTTATACCAGGTAAGCAGCTGCCCACTAGCCCTTTCGATGTATATATGTATATGCCTGCACAGAGCAAGATTCAGCTACGTCTGCCACTGTGTACAGCCCAGAAGGATGCCACTGAGAGCATAATGCTGCTGTGCCCACTAATCAGTTTAACCAAATTCAGCTGCTTGGACAAGGGCTGCAGCACCCGCTCTGCCTCTGGTGATTTATTCCTGCGGCTATGTAGAAGCAAATGAGCTAGGTAATATTTGCTGGCCATGAATACCACTGATCTCAGTGCTGTACACAACACTTGTTAAAACTCCCATATTTGCCCTAATTCATGACAGCCCTGAATAAGCTGACTTCATGTGTTTGCAGCTGGGAAGAACAAGAGGGGCTTTTGTTGGCCCTGCCTGGTGTGATGCACAATTCTCTTTGGGGGGGTGGTGTCTCTGTGCTTTCCTACGTGCACCCCCAAGCAACGAGGTTAACACAGCATGGTTGCAGTAAGACCAAGGAAACTAAACCCTTTTACACTGACAGGAAGCAGCCTACTGTTGCTTTATAAACGTGGAGTAGATGATGGGTATTGATGTGTTGCCTTACTGCCTGTGTACACATCCTTGAAACCTTCACAATTAGATTGTATTCAAGGTAGTTCACTCTGATGAGGTTAATCTAAGACAATTCTTGGATGTTAAACTCCTGAGGCAGGAGGAAAGGATCTGGTATTCAAAGGATGTATTTCACCTCACAGATGGAGTCAAAGCAGAGCTCTGACAACAGGCATCTGCTGCAACATCACAGCTACATCTAGATTATTAAAATGTAATACTTGATATTGGCAGGGTATTTACCATGTCTCTTTCAGAAACCAGGATTCAGTCTGTTGAAGAAGCAAATGAGACTGCAGCTCAGAGGAGGGCCACGAGGATGATCAGGGGCTGGAGCACCTCCTGTATGAAGACAGGCTGAGGAAGTTGGGGCTTTTCAGCCTGGAGAAGAGAAGGCTTCGTGGAGACCTCAGAGCAGCTTCCAGTGTCTGAAGGGGGCTATAGGGATGCTGGAGAGGGACTCTTCATTAGGGACTGTAGTGACAGGACAAGGGGTAAGGGGTTCAAACTGAAACAGGGGAAGTTTAGGTTGGATATAAGGAGGAAATTCTTTCCTGTGAGGGTGGTGAGGCACTGGAATGGGTTGCCCAGGGAGGTTGTGAATGCTCCATCCCTGGTGGTGTTCAAGACCAGGTTGGACAAGGCCTTGGGTGAGATGGTTTAGTGTGAGGTGTCCCTGCCCATGGCAGGGGGGTTGGAACTGGATGATCTCCAGGTCCTTTCCAACCCAAACTGTTCTATGGTTCTATGATTCTATTTTACACCTATATTTTGTACAAAAGAAAGTGACCGCTTCTATCATGTCTTTGCTAGGAAAACCACAGCTGGTTTTGGGGAGGCATTCTGTGGTCAAGGATTCAGCTGTCAAAGCTGTGTTACATCAGAGACAACAGCGACCTGCTGGCAGAGCTAATAAGACAACCCAACAGAAGAGAAGCTTCAGAGAGAAGGCTCAGTCCCAGCGCTGCTGCGTTCACTGCAGCCGCAGACCTAAATTAACTTTGCAACACTGTCATGAAAACTTAGCAGGCCAAGCATAAAATTTACTCTACACGTCCCTATCATAAGAGCCATGACAAAACACTAACGGCGTTCAGTTCATCTGTCAAGTTGATGGCTCAGCCCAGCTAAAGAGCATCAGCTCCGTGGAGCTGTTTGAGCTGACAAGCCCCAATCACAGCCGTGTCACAGCACGATATCCAGCCATGCAGTACCACTAATGAAGGGGCTGTTCAGCCCAGTTTTAGCTGCCAGGGGTGAGCAGGTAACGAAATGGCCCAGGCCAGCCCTGCTGCTAAACACAAATGTGTCACCCTGTTGAAGCCCTTTTTGCCCCATTTGATTCAAGGTGCATTAGACTGTCTTTTTATTCGTGTTTTAAATCCTTTCACTTTAATGTTAACTATGGAATTGCATATGTGTTTGGAAAATCCATTTTACAAAACTTCAGTTGCCTTCATACTGAGTATGCAAGTATCTCTATGCTGATTTTCTATGCTACTTGCCACAGGAACTCTCTTACTTGCTTTGAGTAACCTTTGTTATGATTAGAAATAATATTCAATTCAATGGGAAAAGACCTTTAAGGTCATCAGGTCCAGACTTTACCCCAGCACTGCCAAGGCCACCACTAACCCATAGCACTGAGGGGCTCATCTACACGGTATGTGGGCACTTCCAGGGGTGGCAATTCCACCGCTGCCCTGGGCAGCCTGTTCCAATGCCTGAGCACCCTTTCACAGAAGCTATTTTTCCTAATATCCAATCTAAACCTCCCCTGGTGCAGCTTGAGGCCATTTCCTCTTGTCCCATTGCTTGTTACTCGGGAGATGCTAACAAATGCTATCAGGCAGATGAGTTACAAATAACATGCAGCACCATCACAACAATGCTTTATTAAAGTGAGGAAGACCCTGAGAAACCAAAGCAGAGTCACACCAGGAGCAGAATAAAACAAGAGCACAATGAAGTGCAGTTATTTAAGCACTGCAGTATTCTATTGATTTATGAAGTCCTAGCACTAAGTAATGCACTGCAGTTTTCCTTAATCTTGCATTTAGGATTAAACCATGTCATCATTTGCCGTGCAAAATAAGAAGTTCACTAAATCTGTTCTAGCACACAGTTTGCCTGATGCTTTCAGGGGTTTTTAAAGAAAACCCATGAGCTTACAGCTGCAAATATAGCCCCATTTTAACATGTTGGTATTTCAGTAGTAAAATTCGTTTAGAGATTGCTATCATATATTGTGATCATCATCGATTATAGAAGCAAGCAAAAGGCCTCCCCCATCTCACAGCAGGCTAAATGGGAATGCCTTTTGTGTGAAGGCAGTGTAACTTTCTCTCCTGAAAATCAGTACAAGTGCAGCTACAAGGATGGGTAGATACAATACAATGGTTGGAGCATTTACACCTTGTCAGGTGCTAACAAGTGTTGTAATCATTACACTGGTGTACAGCTTGGGCATCAAGTACCAGGTTTCTGTTGCACTACAACTAATAACTTCTTAAAACCTTTCATCTGGCTTTCATCTTCGACAGCCTTTCAAGGTTTTCTTGGAAAGGAGAGCAATTCTCACTGCAGCATAGGCATACCTAAGTGATGGGAAGATACTTGGCAAAGGGAGTAACACATTCAAAGACAAACAGCCACATACTGCAGTGTGTAAACCAGATGCATCAGCTCATTTCCTGATGATATAATCCTGTTGAAAATCTTTATTAACCATTTAAATCCTACAATGACTTTAAAAAATCTTGTAACATATCCAGAAATAAACCAGTTGGTACCAGGTCAAGGAGACCAGGAAATTCTATTCCTGGGAAAAGGAGGAAATGAAAAAAGTCATCATGATCAGCTCAAAGTCAATAAAACTATACTTTGTTGGATAGAAACACCAGAAAGCAAGCATGTAAGCAAAGGGAAGACAAAGTGAACTGCCTTGATACAGTAGGATGGAGTTCAGAAGGTTGATCAGTGTTCAGAAGGTTCGTTAGTAGGATGGGGTTCAGAAGGCTGCTGTGATTAGCCAAGGGTGCTAGATACCGAGTTAGTTTAGGGTTGACTTCTATTGTGAGGCATCCCTTCCCATGGCAGGGGGATTGGAACTAGATGATCTTAAGGTCCTTTCCAGCCTTAACTATTCCATGATTCTATAACTTCTGGGAAGTGTCAGAGAGATGGTGGCTAAAAGAACCAGGAGAAGTCTTTCTTGACAGGTTAATTATTTCTTCAACATCCCAAGTGAGGAAGTCAGGATGCTGGAACAGCTGAGAACAGCTACCCTTAACTGTTGTCATAGGACATTAAGATGTCAAAGAGTATTAGGAAATCTTATTTTTGTTGCATTTTTTTAAGGCTTCTTTCATAACTTTTTTTCCAGCTCTGCACTCAGAAGCACATTTAAAAAGAACCTGTGCTGTTCAAGAACTGCTTGAGTTTAGGTGAAGCCACCTGATCCGTGCCCAAATGTAAGTCTGGAACAAGAGGCATGTGGGTATGCTACTCCTGCAAGTACAGGCAAGTTGACAGTGTCAGGAACCAGAATGCTGATCCTCATAAACTGCAAATCTGCAGGGAAGTTTGATGCTGCAAATGCCAAGCTCTGAGGAAAAGCCCCTTGCATGCCCCAGCTAAGAGGGAACAGGCAGGTAAGCCCACAATTTACCTCCCAGATCCCTGCCCCAATGCCTAACACTACCAACTTCAAGTCACACTGCAGACATCTAGAATAAAAGATTACTTGTCCTAAACCCCAAACCTCATTACTAGTGCACAGTTTGGGATCGCAGGTAGAGATGCATTTATGGAAACTTCAGAGCTGAGCTAGTGATTTCCCTGGTTCACCTTTTTAAGTGTGGTCAGGTTGAACAAGATCATCTACATGAACCTAAGGAAACCCTTTCTGCATTGGCTGATACTCCATGTGACAGCAGACCTGCCTTAAAATTAATACAAGTCCTATATGACCTCATAACCTACTAAATTCTGTTGACTTCATCTCCTTTATCCAAAATACTTTACTCATCCTGAAGTCTCATACCTGTTGAGGTGGTATTATAAACTGAAATAGCAGGGAAACATAATTAGCCAGCTTTTCATTGCAGTGTTTTATTGCCCTTACAGATAGTCTTCCATTCTATTTATGACGACCAACACAACAAATCTTATGGGACTGCCCTGTTTGGGTAATTGCCTGAGCACATTGATTTCTTACTAGCAATATTGCTCAAATGATATAGGTCTGAAAGACACTAAACAACAACACATCAAGGCAGTTATTACAGCGACAGTGGAATTTATTTACTCTTCTCCCTTACTCCCCAATAAAACCAGATTCTTTTTGTTACAGACCAGTATGTGCTGCAGAAAGAGTATGGATTCAGTCAGAGATCAATGTGATCAGACCAAAGCTGTTTATTACAAAGCATCTATCCTTTTTATACTGTTCTCTGCATCTGCTTACAATAGCTCGCTGTATTATAATCAGATACATATTCTTGTAGCATACAGCAGCTACGGCTACATATACAATAGCTCGCTGTATTGTATTTAGATACATCTACAATAACTTGCTGTAGTATAATTAGATACATATTCAATAGCTTACTGCATTATAAATGGATACATATACAATAGCTTAGTATATTATGCTTTGATACATATTCTTGCAGCATACAGCAACTAGTACACAATCAAATGAGCATATGGGAACTTAACCTTTACAACTTGCTAACAGTTCACTGTTTTGTATCTTAGCACATTCCAGTTTCTTCTTATCTTGCTTGCACCGTTACTTCTTTACCCACGTCCTTCATCCTTGCTTCATGTCCAACTCCATGTAGGCACTTGCTGACTTGGGAACGTGGCCATTCTTTGCTAAAAATCCATCCACAAGTATGACTGCGGGTATTAGGATTTTATATACTTATGGATTAACTCCATATCTTCATACCAATGTAAATACTGAACAAAGGCCTTTTGTTATAAATAGACCATGAACAGAATGTGGCTCACAGTAGAAGAGGGGTCATATATGACAAAAAGTGCCAGATAACTGATGTTTAATCTAAGTTCCAGCCTGCTGAACAAGCAAAAAGCTGTTAGTATATTCTACAAACAGCAAATGAAAGTACAGGGTATCTAAACTGAAAAACAAGGTCACATTTGAGGTGAAAGAACTTACTTAAAAATTAGCCATCTAGATGATCCCTTAAGATCTCTTAGTTGCATAATCCAATTAGCTCCATCATGCCTGAAACACACACCCTTGCACACCAGCTCTAGTGTGTGTCTCCAAATGCATCTAGTGAATGAGTCAAAAAACATGCCTGAGAATGAGTACATTTCTTCATCATTGAGTTGGTGGAAATACCATGGGGAAGCCTGGACAGAGTATTAGATGTTTCATAATCTCTATCTCTTCTGAAAGAAAGAGTTCCTGGGCAGTCACTCAGGGACTCAGAAATGTACCAGCAAATGAGCCATATAAATCAAGGAAAGTTTAAGATCTAAAACCGTGGAAATAAAACACAGTTCAAGTTCTAAGAAGCAGCAGGACATCATTCAAGTACCAATACATTGCGTCTCAGTTGTACTGAAGGATGATAACACATAATGGTGCAGAAATAAAATAATTCGTTAGCATCAATACGCAGTAGTAGGTAATAAAATTATTCAGAGCTGCAGTGTCGTTAATCTATGTCAAGTGACACAAATGAAACTGAATATCTGAGGATTACACTGAAGGAAAAATCTAAATGGAGACCACGTCAGAGAACCCAAGATGCATGCATATCATTGGTAGCCTCCTCCACCAAGCAGTACTGTCATTTTCATCTTGGCATAACATAGGTTTGTAGAGCTACTCTTACACAAGACAGGCTATAATCCCACTGTAGCTGCAGCTCAATCTCTTTCCACTTGAATTCCCTGAAGAGGCAGGAAGGCACATCCAAGGTCAGATGAGCAGAGAGCCAAAAGCCACATTTTTCGGATACACTGATGCAGTATTTGGAGCTTCAGTGGCACTTAATAAAATGCTGCTTAGGGGCTGTCTGCTGATGTTCAATATGGCACAGGAGCTGCGGTGTGGGGTAGATTTTGCTACGGAAAGGTACACAAATAGGTGTAGGTGTGAACAGGAAACAGTACAACAAGCTGGAAACTGGGACATGGCAATGGTGGTGGATCCATAGCAATTCGCCATACGAAAAAGGTAGCAGGGAACAGAGGTGACAGAAAAACAGCACAGAAAGAAAAAAGCCCAGACCAAAACCAACAAAGTGAGGTTCAACTTAAGGTACCCCGAGAGTGAAAAGAGCAATCAGAACCTACATTCCAGTTGTATAGTGTTGGGACCAGAAAAGGTGAATGAGCTTTTATTTCAGACTGAAAACTAATCTACTGGCAGCAGGAGAGATTAGCAACACAAAAGATAAATGTTAGACTGTCATTAGGCTTTTGGAGCCCATTGCACACTTTTCCTGCTGTCATATTTCAGCATCCCATTAGAAATCACCGGCATTAAAGGCCATTTCAAAGTGGGACTTTCAGGAAAGTGTTTTATAGCAGTACTGATCTTTCATGATGACAGGGGAAAAACCTCAGTTCACTCATGAGACTGCTCCTGCTTCAGCTTCTAAATTAATCTGGGACCAAATGCCCAGGCAGACACACAGTGCTAATGACAGCAGCCTTTTGCTTGGAAGAAACAGCTTTTTTTTTCTAATTAAAAAGAAACCCAGCACATGATATAAGGGAAAGGCTGATTACCTGCGAGACTGGTTCAATAGCCGGAGTTGTTGTTTTAGCAGCTCTGGGACCCCCAGAAGCCATGCTACAAAGAACACCAGTTCAGCACTGATTACTGTGCACAAGCACTGGCCATCGCAGAAAAAGGAGCCTGGTTCCTTAGTCCAGGAGCTCTCAGACAGGTGACCATCAGTCCTATTTTTAATACAAGGTGAAATGCTCCCTTTGGCTGTCTTCAAAGAGGATTTTGCTTTTGTAGGAATAAAGAAAGGTGATTAAAGACTTCCTGCATCCCTATTATCTATGAATTAAAAAATGAGTGCTGCAGAGATTGGGTGGGTTTGGCTTTTCTTCAGTGTTTTGAAAGCATAATACATCCCCATTGCCATGAAAATTAGGCGAGATCTTTGTTCTCTGGCTTGAAAAGTCAGACTAGTTGGGTCTTGTGACCGCAGATCTGCCTCTTGATCATGTTTATTCCATTGCAGATGCAACATAAGGAGGCATAATAAAGGAGCCTCTATGCAGAGAAGGAAGGCATAAAGCCACATCTGAACCTCAGTGCACTTCCATGGCGGTGCAGAAAACCAACAAGCACTGAGCCTGCCAGAAAAGAAACCAATTTTATTCCACAGTTGTGTCCAGACATTAAAACCCTTTTTTAAAGTGCATGCCAAGTGGCAATATCCTTCCAAATATTTATTGTGATGGGTAATACCAGTGCCACCTTCTTGTAACACTCCCCAGTGTGGGGAAGGGAAAATAGCCACTATTCTGGTCACTTACCTTCCCACTTTTGAGAGTAACGACTCCTCCAAACGCTGATTCAGAACCACAGCCTAGTTTAGCTAAACTATGGGACTTCCTTAGTTTTGTTGGATGTTATCCCATTAAACATTTTATTTCATTTCCAAGAATTCTGTCCTTGCTCAGTCCCGTGTTTTACGTGTCTCTTTGGGTGCTTGCTTGTGGTGGGAAAGTCACATCGTTCATTACATCCCAGCCAGTGCACAGAGCCAGCACCCAGTGAGTTATAGGTGACCAAGGAGACTTGCTTGCAGGAAACCCTCTCTACCTCTCAATGTGAATCTTTCTCCTCTTCCTCTTTGGCAGCATGAGGTTGTTCCTGATCTTTTCCCATTCACTTTAACCTTTTAAATCCATTCATTGAGGCACTAGCACACTTTCTGTGAAAGCACACTGGGCTCAGTCCTATGTGGAGTGCTTTACCCAAGCATTTAGCTACATAATGAGTCTTGCTTAATAAAAGCTGACGTATTAAACACTGTTTCTGCTGAAGTACACTGCTCTGATTCTCCTGGTGATTATTTGATTGCAATGTCAATAAATCAGTCACCAGGTTAAAAAGAGAAACCAAAACAAATCGTTAATGTGGTCAGGCATAGGAATCCTAATGTCGGGAGGGAAGACACTCAAAAGGCCTGTAAGGTGATGTGTTGGGTCTTGTTTAGTGATGATCACATTCTAACCTTCACCTGCTCAGCACCAACAGAGCAAGGCAATCTCTCCCACTACCAATGAAGCTGTAAATAGGTGGGAACAAGGATTCCCTCCCTAGGAATAACTGCTAGGCAAAACACACCAGAAGAGTGTTTCAAATTGGAAGTGGCATACACCACTCTGCAGACAGTTACAGACAGGAAAGGGACAGCGCTATTTCCCCCTGTGTTAGTAACTTGCTGAGGTGCAGTTACTATGTGGATGCATCATGAAGATAGATGAGACCCAGTCTTTGAAAAGCAAATGAAAAGTGCATGAAGGATGTTCCCCCTTTAAGCAGAAGAACTCAACTCTGCTATTTCAAAGCAGAACAGTGAAGTAATCAGACAACTCCAGGCTTTGTCCACAGCAGTGAGTTACAAGGACAGCTTGGGCTTGAGGTCAGTACTGAGAGCAAGAACTCTGCTTTCCCAAGTGTGCAGCATGCTCATTTTTCACTGGAGTGCAGTCAGAAACCCTCATGTTACAATCACAGCCAATGCAAGAGAAAAATGCTGCTAATAAGACAAAGAATCACTGATCACTTCTCTGATCTTGCATCTGCCTAATGACAAAAAGGAAATGGGCATAGATAATCCACCCTGCCCACATGCTGCTTTGTGGCCTGAAGCAAAAAACCGTCTCAACAAAACCAGAAGGAAAAGGTCTTTTACAGACCCCAGCTCTCATTCAGTTTCTCTTCAAATGGGAAGCTGCAGTTCTCAGTTTAGGAACGACCCACTCTACTTTTGCTAAGCTGCAAGAAAAGGCTTTTCATGCAGAACCACTTAAAACAATTAATAACTATTTCTGATTCCCACCCATCGTGGTTGCAGCACAGCACCTAAATTGCATGGGCAAACACCTGGACTACGTCTCCACTAGATCAGGCAGAAGCTGAGCACTCAAAGATGGCAGTGAAGGACACACAAAGCCTTCTGTCATCACTCATGAGTGGCTTTTCTTTGGTGGACTACAGACATCAACCATAGTAACCAAGAACTGCCCATCCTACTACATCCCCTGCAAGGAGGGGAGCTCTCTCAGCTCTACTTCCTCTGGTCTAACACATCACACCTTACCTGGGGCTTCCAGGTGGAAATGACACCACAGTGCTTCCTCATTCTTAACTTGAAACCCATCTGACACCACCTTGCAACATCTCACCCTACCTTTGCATTGGTGGTGTGATCTAACTCTTGCACTACAGCTTAATGGCACTAAGTCAAGAGGGCAGCCATCAGAATGCATCTTCCCACAGCAGCCACCTTGTTACCTGAAGCCAAGTGGGACAATTGACTGAGGCCCTACAGCCCCATTCCCCTAAATATTTGCTGTTTGAAAACAGGTTTGTACTTATCTGTCAAGAAAGATTGGTTTGCTCCCAGGGCATAGCAATGATTTTCTTAGTACCCTTGAGACTTCCTATGGGAACAAGCCTGTAGCAGATGCTGGAGCCCAGCTCACTTGTTTCTTTAATTCTTTAGTTCGAGTTTCCCTTTTATGACAAATTCCCACTGTGTAGTTTCTCCTCTCAAACACATGCAGCCATCTGTATCCACTGTATCACTTCCTTATCAACTGACCTTTCTCAGCGAGAGGAATTCCTTCAGGAAACATCATCTTACTAAATGCTATCTAATGAACTCCTGCAGAAATATTGCCTTGACCTTCAGCTGGCACCTCATCATAAAAGGCAGCTCCTACACAGCATCTACAATACCTAAGCACTCCTTTCCTTTGCAGTAGACAACAAGATGATGTTTCTTCCCCAAGGGAAGTAGTAAGGCCTTTCTCCTATATGCCAATGGAAACAGCATTTAACAGCATGTGGATTAGTCTCCCCATTTCAGGACACCTCCTACACACCTACAGGAATGGTAATTACCATGCTATGCAATGAGATTTGCAATCAGTTGGCCGCCTGTCCTATGTCATGATTAACATGTCTAGCAGTGCTACGTGTCAATAGCTTTCATTCTGCTGGGTACCTCGCTGAAACATGGGACTCATTGCAACAGCCATTACACTTACAGCATGGAACTGAAGTCCTTTTTGTCTGGCTCTGAACCCTTCCTGCAATAACTCAGTGGTGACTGTGCAGAGCTTGCTTCCAAGGAAATACTGCAAGGACTACATGAGCGTGGATATATAGACCACGAGTGAACCCACAGCTTAAGAAGGTCTCGCTCAATCAGTACTCTTTATGCACTCATCCTAAAAAAGAAAACAGGGCCATTTTAACAAGCAATGGTGACAGAGAACAACCAAGTTCTACAGCTTTACACCAGATTTATGGGGAAGTAACTTCCCATACAAGCCCAAATTGCAGCCGTATTTCTTCAAATTTCACTTTTTATCCAATAATTCATGCCTCTGGTGAGGAGTTGGAGCTGCCTTTATAGGTATGTCTGTAATATGCCACAGAAGCTCTCCAGTTTGGCTCTCACAAGCTTGACCCCTGCTCTGCAGACAGTTTTATGTATCTTGGAAGCATAGCAGACTATTCCTGTACCCTAGACCATTAATTGCCTGTTAAATCGCCAGTTTCAGTTTCAGATCCATCTCTTTCTGTTATAGTGGCAATAATCTCTAAACTGCTTTCCATTGCATAAGCAGGCCCTGATGAAATTTGTCTTCAGGACTTTTTTCTAGTTACAGGATTTCAATGATAATGCCTGAATAATTGGCAAGAGGGGGCTGGAAATAAGCGTGCAGATAGGACAACACTTCTGCAGAAGCTTAACATGCAAGAAGAGTGTGATACTAATGAAATATCAGGCTTCTCATAACCAAGTAATAGCATCTTCCTGCTGTCAGTCCAGTCACTTACCTACATGACAAAAATGAGCTAGCAGTTCACATGGCTAGACTGCAATAGTGTGCCCACTGCTCTAGATCTGGACCCCATGAGAGGGACAGCGGCACATGTAGAGCCTCATCTGACATGGAAATGACATGCTGCAAAAGATGTGCTGGCCCCGAAACTCCTTGTGGAGGAAGAACCTAAAAGCATCTGTCAGAACTGATAAGCCTGCTTCTTTGCCTCAGGAAGAGTTTGTATAGTTATTCAACTACATCTTGAGTGTGACACCAATGAACCTGTGAAAGCACAACTGGGTGACAAGGTGCTCTAAGACCTGAAGAGGACAGGAGAAATCAAGACAATTTTTCTATGTTTTGCATTAAAAAGGGCCTGAATAATTCTTAAGTGAAAAACCTGTTTCTTACCAAGATCTTATAAGCTACCTTAGCACTATTAGCCTATAGAAGAAGCAAGGTAATGCAACTTAAATACGTGTTCTTCCTTTGCAAATCAGGCAACAGCAAATGGCTTCCTTTTCCACGGTGACCAGGAATGCACGTACAGAAAGCTGGAGCCCAGTTATCACTCATGCTGTACTTAATGAACATTTAGTCAAAGCCCAGATGTCCTCTGGTATCTTGAGGTGTTGTAGCAAATGTGAGATGCCCATGAGGAGGCTCAGTCACGCATCACACCCAGGGCAGCTCCTTCACTCCTTACAACCTGCCCCATCTCCATGCAGTTAGGTTACAGAGCCAGCTTTCTGTCTCCAGGAACAGACATGGTGGCTCGCTCAGCATTATTAGCATTACCTAAATCCTTTGCAAGCAGAAAATCAAATTCCCAAGCCAGTTATGCTGATGCTATCATTAATACTGGCCAATAAGTACATTATCAAAGCTGGCTTAAGCTACAGCTCTGACTGTTGGAAACATAAGCAGGTAGATGCATTA
This sequence comes from Pezoporus flaviventris, assembly GCF_033815535.1. Lineage (NCBI taxonomy): Eukaryota > Metazoa > Chordata > Aves > Psittaciformes > Psittacidae > Pezoporus > Pezoporus flaviventris. The sequence continues at coordinate 943,556 of NW_026892585.1, forward strand.
CCAAGTACTTTATACATTTGGATTTTGCATGGAAGAGAATGTCAATGTATTTCTAAACCTAGGAGGAAAAAAACCAAACAGAATGCCACGGGTTTTCACTGGTTTTAAGGAAAAAAACAAATGCCTTTTCTTCAATGTTTTTTTCTTACTTTGAGTCCTGTAAGATTTTGTCTAGGAATTCATTTTGGGTCTAAACTACCTCTAATTTTATTTAAGTGCAGAATAAGTATTTCTATCTTCTGAACACTCAAGCGTATTATACCAATTCATCATGTTATAGCACGTGTTCCATAAACTGCAGGAAATACCATCATCTGAAATGCATGCTTCATTCAGGATCCCAGCTTATTTCGAGCACAGCAAAAAAAGATGAAATCGTAAGAACTAATAATCAAAGGCACTTTTATGGGTCTCAATGCTCCTGACTCTCCAATTCTGTAACAACAGAAACTCACTTAGAGAATAATGATGTTCTCAATATTTTTTTCCCTGTTGCTGCCATTTATACAGTCCTAAGGGTGCTGTCTGGGAAAATAACAAGAGCTACTACAGAACAGCTCGCTGTCAGCATTGAACATCAGCCTAAGTGAAACAGAGATCAACCTGAAGCGCACTTTACAAAGCCTGTCTTCAGACCTGGGGTAAATGCTTGATGGCAGGAATTGCATCCGTCCTCCTCCCACACCACCCCCTGCTCTCTGCAAACTGAATCAAGGCAGAAACCTTTCAAGCAGCTGCTGAATGGGAACAGTTAACACTTGCCCTACTCTTCCTTTCTGCAGTGTGAAAGATCCAGAGGTACTTCTAGGGATAACAAGTGGGTAGCATACCTGTTCTCCACCAATGGTCTTCCCAGGTGAATGGTGGATGATCGTTGTGATGCCAGGTAAGTCAGACAACTTCAGCTTCACTGCAGTACCTCCTACCTAGAAAGTTATTTTATCAGACATGTCACGAAATACCCATCACATGGCAGATGCCATTAAGTAGTACTGGCTTGCTACGTCCTCTTATGCAGATCAATCAATGAAGTTTATACAGCTAGCAAAATTGTACCACTGTAAACCCAATATAGCTGGGAGGAAAAAGGCTTCTTGCATGCTGCCTGTTAAGCACATGCAGTTAACAGCCCTTATTTCACACGTGGTGTGCTTTTTTCTTCCATGTTCACCAAATGGTACTTTTTTCCCTTTAATGAGCATCCCTCCTCAGGTTTCGGATCCAGGGCTCTTTGGAGAATAGGTGGGAGAAGCTGCTGACTAGCACCAGGGATACATTTTGGATCACAAGCTATTCTGTTGTTCAGGAGGTGCCTGCAAGACAAAGAAGTCATCCCATTGAATCCCACCCCACAGCCCTCTCCGCACAGAGGCATAGTCACTCTGATGGCGTTCTCCCTCCTTCATTGCTCTGGCACGTTCAATAGCTCTACATTAACCTTCAGGGGTCAGTTCACTTAATGAGTTGGATGAACGGTTTCATCGCTTTGCTTTCAATTGATTACGAAAAACAATCTTAGTGAATTCATGAGTCCCTTTGTGCTCCTCAAACTGTAAATTAGTTAATTTATGCTGCACGTACAAGTTACGTACTTGTTTATGCACTGGATTGCTAAAACCCTGAGAAGAGAGGGATAAGCATGTGGGAGTGGAGGTGAGTTTATGGACATAATTATACAGCATTTTCCAGCTTGTTTTTCACTATCTGTTAAAGCAACAACCCAGGCACCAGCAATCAATCCAGACAAACCTATGCACAGCAACAACTGGATACTGACTTCAAAGCCCTTGAATTTGAAGACAAGATGATGCCTACTCCATGTAAACTTCAAGGCTTCACCATACACTGCACCCCTCACGGACACGCTTATAGCAAGGGACTTGGCTGCCCTCCTTGCTTCTTTGCCCCTGGAGATGGACTCCTTCCCTGCATCACCGTATAGCAAACTCTTAACACAGTCACCTTGTACCACATGGCATTTACATAGCTAGAATATGAACAGCATGAGATTTAAATGGCCTGGCCAGGGTTTAGACAGCACATCATTTCTGGCAAACGTTCTTGTTAAAAGAGTCACAGTTGGACGTGTGATTTTCTGTGCATTTTCCTCAAGGATCAGGAGACTAAAAAGCCATCATCTCTGAAGGGCAAGACAGGTAACTCCTACTGATGTGTTTCCAGGGGAACCAATGTCCCCACTGACTGCAATATTTCCTCCTAAAATCTGCGATTTCACTTTCCATCACCCAAGCATTAGATGCTTCCTCAGACCTGTAAACAATTCTGTTTGCATCTCATCTCTTCAATTCCATCTTAAACTCATGTTTATCGCACTTTAACAGCACATCACTTTAAAAGTGTTCTTCTTGTGTGCCAAATGTACCCACAAGCATCAGGTCAGCTAAAACCTTGAATATATACATTGAGAAAAATAATATCAACTTCTCTGGCATTTCCACTTGGCCAGAGCCAGTTCACACCACTCCAATGTTCAACTATGATGAAATTAAGTTTCCAGACAATTCTTCTCCTTCACAATTCATCTCTCCTCCAAGTCTGCTGTGCTGAACTGAATGAGTTTCAGTTCCCAATGGAATTCTCGTGCTTTTCTCAAAAAATCAGAATAAAAAATGCAAGTGTAAAAATGCAAGAAACACCCCCAAATTTGCACTAATGCTGTGGGGTTTGTTGTACAACCTCATTTATTGGATGTCCACACAGGTTCTTTCCTCCCTGAATTTTCCCATGGAGAGCTTGTCACCTCAAAGCTGTTGGACAACTCCCTCCCTGTCATCTGTGTCCTCTATTGAGAGAGGAGCACACACTGGTCTCATTTCTTTGTCCATATAAAACAGTGTCGACAGCCAAAGTTGCTGCCCATCCAGTCATCAGGCTGCATTAACAGCACAGTTGTATGTACTGCCTGACCAGAAGATGGCCCTATACAGCCATGTCCAGGGGACAACAGCCTTTTTCTTCTCTCATAATTAAGCAGGGACAAGAAGCACACCTGGGGACAAGAAGTGCAGGAAACAAGAAGTTCTCTCCCTTCCCTCCTCCCGATGCCTTAAGTAAGTATTCTCTTTATGAATTACAAGCTCTGGAAGATGAAGGCCTCTCCAAGGAGAAAACAGCAAAGACTTCTCCCCATGTATGGTTGATGAAAACAACATTTAACCGGTACCTGAAGTTTTGCAAGAGACATGAATGCCAGCCACAGAGCTGTTTAGATGGGTGACAGTAAAGATAACTCACAGAATATGTTGGTATAAAGCCTGCTTTTGTGTCACTTGCTTCTGCCTGTAGATCTAAGTCTTGTCAAGTTTGCCTTACAGTGCATTGAGTTTATACTTCTCTAGAACCACAATGTTAATCTCTTGAAATCTTGATTCACATGGGCTGGTAACAGCTACAGGACCTGGAGATGCCTGTTCCCAGGAAGGGCAGTCCATAGGCAGACTGAAGTCACTGCTCGCAGATGCTTCAGAGGCATCAAGGGCACTCCACGGCTCATCCACTAATCCATGCAGACCACTCAGCATTAATTGCGTGCTGAGCTATCTAGAAATCAGTGTGGGAAGATGGTATTAACCAAGCCATCATTGGTAGCAACAAATTATGACTCGAGTCCTCTAAGGATCTCCATTGAATTCAGGACCCTTGGAAAATCCTGGCTTCAGAAATGGACTCCACAAAGTCAGGAAGCTCCAGAAGTACATCTGCAGAGGGATCTGGCTGGCTTTGGTATTTCCTGAAAGCACATCAGTTACTATTACACACATGCACATAATATTTGGATGGATTAAAGCTCAAACCCAGGGCACAGGTGCTACCCAGCTCCTAAACATATGAATCCACTGGCTTGGTACAACCTTGAGGCAGTTTCTTCCTTTTGCCTTTCTTATGGATCTATGGCCAAACACAAACTTTCTTCTCCCCACCTCACTGTCATTTCAGGTTGATGCATTATGCGTATGGCCTTATTTCTGACATGCTTCCTGGGATTAGATGAGTAATAAGAAGTAGTGCACTCTTATGGGTCTCAGACAAAAAGACAATTGCACATGCACAGCCTGTGTTCTGTACAAAACAAGTCACATAATGAACACATGCACACTTTGGAAAAAGCACATAAACCAGGTAAATCATTGCCAGCAGCCTCTGGGGCAAGCCCCTTGCCCAAATTGCTCTATGGACAGCAGTTTAAGTTCTCCCCAGCTGGGTAATAAGACTGTGATTCAGTTTCCAATGCACACAGTTTAATCTGCCCTCCATTAGGTGAGACAGTCAAGACTAAATGAAGTAACATTGGTTTCCCAGGGTAAGCCTGGGTGCTTTGTGCCCTGGGTTCAGCAGCAGCAGTCATTTTTCTCCTTCTCAGTAGCTGGTGCAGTGCTGTGGTTTTGACTTTCAGGCTGGGAACAGCGCTGACAACACCGATGTTTTAGTTGTTGCTCAGTAATGTTTAGTCTGACCAAGGACTTTGTGAGCCTCATGCTCTGCCAGGGAGGAGGGGAAGCCGGGAGCAAGCAGAGACAGGACCTGACCCAAACTGACCAAAGAGGTATTCCATACCACAGCACGTCATACCCACTATAGAAACTGGGGGCAGTTACCCGGAAGGGTTAGATCACTGTTCGGTCGGGCTGGGTATCAGTCGGCAGGTGGTGAGCGGTTGTATTCTCTCCCCTTGTTATTTCCCTTATCATTATTATTATTGGTGGCAGCAGCAGTGGTTTGTGTTATACCTTAGTTACTGGACTGCTCTTATCTCAACCCCTGGGAGTCACATTCTTTCCCTTCTCCTCCCCATCCCTCCAGGAGCTGGGGGAGGAAGTGGGGGGAGTGAGCGAGCGGCTGCATGGTTCTGAGTTATGGTTGGGCTTAAACCACAACACTTTGTTAAATCAAAATCTAAACACTGGCTGCTGTGAGGAAAACTAATTCCCACTGGAGAGGTGATGATCACTGCTACCTTTGCTGCCAATGAGAGTGAGCATGTAACCTAAGAGAGACTGGTCTTGAAGCACAGGAGGAGTGCAGCAAGCACCAGGAAGCCCTCAGTCAAAGTACATTAACACATCAGAATCCTTTCATTGATTCCCTAAAAGCACTAAGTTGAAATTATCTTTGAAAATATAGAGAAGATTTTGGGAAAAACAGGTTTAAACATGAGTCTCTTTCCATGCCCAATTATGCTGTACTCCCTTCTGTCAGTGGCTTAACATGAGGGTAGTCACAAGCAGTTTATCTGGGGGAAAAAGGGCTTATATATTAAGGAAAAAGTCATGCCTGGGTTTTATACAGCAAAATAATACTGCTGAAACTACAGTCACCAATTGACCTTTGCTACATGCACACAAACACACCACACCTAGAGGCATTCTGACTTCTATTGCCATCATTCCCCATTCTTCACAAGCTGCTAGCACCAGCACTTTTCCAACTCAAAGGCAACGTGGCTTATTACAGTCAGAAAGAGATAGGAGGCAGGAGAGCACATGTGTTTCTTAAAGGACTATAACAAGAGGGAATGAAAAATCCTTCAGCTCCATTAAATACATAGCATATAAAAAATGAGCCAAGTTGGAATTACACGGCCAAATTACATACACAGATAATTGGTACAAGATAATTGCTACTAAGTTAAGCTCCCATCTAAAGGGTGGTGAAATCACAGATGGGGGAAGTGAAATGAGGAGGAGGTGTAAAGTTAGCCCTGATTACGCCTTGTTTGACTTGACCATTTGAACAGCTAATCCTCTGCTAACATATCTGTTTTCAGAGATACCTCATTTTTAAAAGGCTGAATCAGTTTGTGCCTAATGTCATACTCAGGACGGTTTTGATGCGATCTTCAGTTTTGGGGGGTGGTGGCAGGTTGCTTTACTCTGCTTCAGACTGATGAATCTTTAATCACATTGATGGGGAAAAGTTAATAGAAAAATTAATGAAAACACAACAGCAGTGGCTGTGATTGTGTAAGGAATAATAATAAGGAGAACAACAGGTGCAGTCTGTTTGATGGCCCAATTTGGAATACTTCATGCCCAATTACAGACACACTCATTTTCTACAAGGCAGACAGTTGGATAAGAAAGAGATTATAATTTTCTGCTTTATGACTACTGTATAGAATACCTAAGGTCATAACATGGATGATTTATGGGAAACAATAGTTCTCATAGGACAGCTGCATGAAAAGGAGCCCAGCTCTCCCCTGCCTTGCAAAGGTATAAGCAGAAGGACCCCAGCGAGGCTTGTGAAGGCAAAGCATCCCAAGTGAGCCTTGTTTTACAACAATCACAACAAACAGAACAGTTTCTCCTTGAATTCAATGCCCAGATGCAGATTTCCTGGTGAAAGAAGGAGGCTGGGGTACAATCATGTCCTGCACATACTCCCCCCCCCAACTTTTCACCTCTTTCTTCCCTCCATGTCCCTGCTACGGGTTATATCCGTGCTCCACCTGCACTGCTTCTCTTGCAAAAGGGATACTCCCCCCCTTGAAAACAACCACCTGCAGGCCCTTCATTTGGTAGCATCCTCTTTTGATGTCCTAGATGGCTCCCTCTTTTACCCTGGCAGAAATACAGTTCTACCTTATACAAGGAACTGCAGGATCTCCGTATTGCCTCTGTCCAACAACCCCCCTGATTTTAATGCTAAATGAGAAAAAAGCCATAAAATGAGGAATGACCCCAAACCCAACAACCCTGTCACCAAAGTCCAGACCAAACTCCTCAGTTCAAAACTGCAAAGTACAACACTATGATTTCACCTTCCTCTATTGGAACCCACAGTTAGTAAATTCTAGGCCAAGCGTATCTGAAGACAAAATCCAACGGGTGGTTTTACCCCCCTGTTTTCCCAGGTTGGGTGGTGGTTGTGCTTATTTGGGTGGTTGATTTGTTCTATATCTTCCAAACTGAAACTTAGTTCAACCTCTGGTGAACCGATACTTTTGAACCAGAGAATAGACTGTTGGGAAGTCTGGAACTGGATATACTTCAGGCACAGCAGAAGTTCAATATGACTTGATGACATAAACCACTTTCTGAGTACTTCAAGTCTGCAAGATGACAAAGACCTTGCTTATCAGTATAAATATAACTCCTCAGATTGCTGCTGATCCCAATGAGGAAAGTCTTTGAATCCAATGCTAACTGCATCTGCTTGTGGTCTACGCAGGGGCAAAACACCTGAGAGAAACAATTGTTTGACTTATTAAACTCACCTGAAGTTTAAGGTCACTGCTTTAACAGGATCTTGTTTAGAGACTCTCCCTCTTATTGATTTGGGTAGAGCATAAGGGTTAGGAGTGGAGTGCAAAAGAAAAAGCAATATGATTTAAACTAAATTACTTCTCTTGCTACCCAGGGCAAAAATTCAATGAGGTCTGAAATAGGTCAAGTCCTGTTTTATCAGCTGCCACCTTAATCAGTCTGGATGTGGGAAGCTGTTAGCCACCCATATGGCTATTTTAGCTAAACAAGATATTCTGTATGATTGGGAGAGGCATTTTCAGGTTCATAAACTTGTAAATAATAATTTTTTGCGAGGGCTGTATCAGAAATGGGTTTCATGTGTTTCACTGCGTGCCCTACAGGCACAGAAGACGACGTTGATAAAGTCTTACAATTATACACTAGCAAAAAGGGGCACACATCAAGATTCATATCACGTTAGCTCACCTAGAAGGCCTTACCACCAGTTAAACAATAACCTGGTACCTGCTGACACTGAAGGAGAGCACAGAATCAGAGCAAAGCCAAGCCAGCACTCGGTTCTATCTCTGAGCCTGAAAAAAGCACTTTAGGATGAGTACAAGGATGGGAAGGAAGGCATTTCCTGTGCCTTCCCCACTATGCTTTTCCAGGATTTAAGGCTCAGAGGGCTTTTTGAACCAGAGACAGTGCCTTTCTCTACATAGTATCCATATTATTCTTCCAGGAGTTTGCCTATAAATTGTGGTCATCCGTGGCAGCACGAGGCAAAGAAGCCCACAACTTCACTTCATATGGTTTAAAAGAGCCTTCTGAGATAAACAGGGAATGAGCCTCCAAAAGTTATTCCTAGACAGGGAACAGTGTGCTATCAACCTCCCACTGGAGCTACAGGGTTTTCCACTGTGTAAAGAAATTGCTAGCTGCAGCATTAGAAAGAAAAGACAATGTTATCTGAAGCAGTGCCAGAATAGCTCCTTATCTGTTTGTTCAGGGTGCCTGTAAGGTACACTGAAACAGGCAGGACTTGCATAACCCATAAATGCACGGCAGCAGAGCACTACGAGCCCATGCCACAGCAGTGTGTGTGCAGTATATATAAGTGAATATAGATCTGCAGTCTCGATTCTGTAATCATTGATGCAACCTAATGCACACGGCCACTTTTCAAGTTCTTTTTATATCCTTTGCTAATGTCCTCTCTGCTAAGAGGATGCAAAAAAAAAAAACTCACAGCTATGTGCTTAAAAGAGAAAGCTCTGCTTCTACTTTGGCTATTCCCTATAGTGAAAAGCTAAGGATGCCCAGCATTCAGAAGATTAAAAGAGAGAGAAGCAAACACACACAAATCCCTTAAAGGTCTGTGGGGAGCCAGCAAACAGAGAGAACTTCAGAGCACTGCAGGTGAGCAGTAAATATTGCTCACAAAAGGGGCTCCTATCAGGTTTTCACTGGTCATTATTGCTAGGACACTCCTAAAGATGGCAATGTGTGCACTCACATTAAAGATTTCCACTGCCGAGATACTCCTGGGTCCTATTTAGCACCCATTCTACAGGAATACCTGCAAGGGCACTTCTTGCAAGGGCACTTCTGTGAGGGCAAGCCCACCAGTCCATCACAGCTGGAGAGCATCTACCATGATTGTACACAGCAGGAACCCTTTGCAGCTGATTGCTCTGCCCAGCAGCTGGACTGAGCCAAAATAAGCAAGAGCAATTAAGCAGGGTGTGAACCTGAGTGTGGAATAGCTCAAGGACTGCAGAGGTGGGGTTGACCAGAGGCAGGCTCCACAGCAGTAGGATTAGAGCAATGCTCTGTACTGAAGTCTCCTAAGACCTGTAACAGGAGGACCAGTGAACTAGGAGAAAAAGGCAGGGACCCAAATCTGGGGTAATGCAAGGAAAAGCTTTGGAGCATACAGGAACTTTGCACCACTGCTCACAACCCGACCTCCCAGCACCCACATTATCACCTTCAAAGCACCTCCTGTGTGGAGACAGGCTGAGGAAGTTGGGGCTGTTCAGCCTGGAGAAGAGAAGCTGCATGGAGACCTCATAGCAGCTTCCAGTGTCTGAAGGGGGCCTATAGGGATGCTGGGGAGGGACTCTTCATTAGGGACTGTAGTGACAGGACAAGGGGTAACGGGTTCAAACTGAAACAGGGTTAGTTTAGATTGGATCTAAGGAGGAAATTCTTTCCTGTGAGAGTGGTGAGGCACTGGAATGGGTTGCCCAGGGAGGTTGTGAATGCTCCATCCCTGGCAGTGTTCAAGGCCAGGTTGGACAGAGCCTTGGGTGAGATGGTTTAGTGTGAGGTGTCCCTGCCCATGGCAGGGGGTTGGAACTGGATGATCTTAAGGTCTTTTCCAACCCAAACTATTCTATGTTTCTATTTATTTCACAATATGAATCAATTCATTAATGCAGTACCCCTGCTTAGTACAGTAGGAAAAGCTTATCTCTGCCATACCAGCATGCAAGCCAATCCCAACCCATCACTTCTCAGATACTAGAATTACAGGACACAATAACTAGAACCAGGACTCTTACCTCTTTATTCAGCCCATCATTTTGCTTCCTTCTGGAGAACTCAAGCTAAGAGGAAGAGCAATTATACACAGCTGCCCCATCAGCATCACCAATGGCTGTAAGCAACCTGCAGCTGCTGCCCCAAGAAGTCAAGCCTTAATCAGAGAGTATCAAGCCCAAGTCCCCTTGAAATAATAGCCAAACTGAAGGATGTTTGTGGAACAGAGACTTTGTGCTTGTTAGTGTTCCTCTGAGGTGTATCTGTTCAAAGATTTAGTTCCTGAGCAAAAGCATAGCAATTGGCTAAGATGTTTCCCCATCTCTTTCTGATTTTGGAGTGTTGCTGTAAGAACAGAGAGGCAGCATGTGGGGACACTGACACATTTGCTGCTAGTTAAAACCCGGTTCTCTGCCTCACTCTCTTGTAGAAGTGTTTGTGGAGCAGGAGCTGCTCAGGAAACAGGGTGCTGGGTACAGCTCAATCCTGGTGATAGGATGCATGAAGTGGGTCCATGCTCCTGATACAGCTTTTCAAGCATCAAGCTGCCTGCTCAATTGCATAAAGTGGTGTTCTCGGGGTAGCTGAGCACCAACTATGAAACACAGTCAGGCAAACAGAGATTTGGATCAACTCCTGTTGCTACAGAGGCCCCACCATCTGTGTTTAATATCAGCTCAAATCTCTATGCTACAGTCACCTCAGAAAATCTAGCCAGATGTTTGGAGATTAGATGGTCTCTAAGCACTGGGTGGGCATGGCTCCAAACCATGCACACAGGGGCACGGGGACAGAATGTCTGTATGGGCTTATTGTCATCCCTGGATGAAAGCAAGAGGGTGACACAGTGCTTTGGACAGGATTCCTTGACACAGAAGGTGCCTTTTAAGCTGTATTTCTTCTGTTTTCATGCTTAGGTGATACGTGGATATACTCCACAACTCGCTAAAGTTGTAAAGTAGGAATGCTTTATTCAGCGCTGAGGTGCATGGGGGATAGCTCCTCCCCAGCATAGGTTTGTATTTGCACAAAATACCACTGGTCTTCATGATGCTTTTATATGTGCTTACCTATTACACATGCTAAAAATGCACCCACAGGGACGTTGAATTTAGTCACAGGCCCCACAGAGAACCTTGATGTATGTGTCCATGTAGGAGCATGGTGGGAAGTCGAGATGCACGAGCTACCAAAGAGTGACACTGGCATACAGGAAATCACAATGAGCCCTTCTGCGTGCTGCTGGGAGTCAGGAGACCTGAAATCTGTTCTTATCCCTGCCACTGAGCGCTGCCCTCAGCTGGGTCATTTCCCTCTTGTAGTTTCTTCTCCTCTTCCCACTTCTTTGAGATTAAAACTCTCCAAGGGGATAATTTCACAGACCAGCTCTGTTGCTGAATGGAGCCACCATTTCCGCTGCCTTATCCATAAAGCTTGTATAGCTGTGAGCAAACCATGGCATTGACCCTGGTTAAAACAACGTGGGTTTGGGTTTTATTCCTGGTTTTGGGACTGCTAAGGGCTTGTGCTGGGGGAAGAACAAGGGCAGGAGCAAAGGCAGAAAGCTTGTTCTGCCCCTTGGCTGACAGGAGCTGGTGAAAAGACCACCCATACACATGGTCTGCAGCAAGAGGTAACCTCCTGACCTGCCTGGTCTGAGCTGATCTCAGCCTGAAGGTCACAGCCAACAGGACTGCATTCTGCTGGTGCTGAGTTTCTTGGTTTATATGGTGATGCACTTGGAAAAACTAAGGAGCCATAAGGAGCCACAGCTGGGTCCAGATAACGATGCCCATCCGCCCTAAGTACATACCTGGACCCAATACTTTCTGGTGCCTTACAAATCAATGAGCACCTGGAGAAGGCTCACAAGCTGCTGAGGTGCATAACCCCCTCCTCATCCTCTGTGCTCACTGACACAATGCTGAAGAGGGAAGCAAAGGAACAAGCACAGGGGAAACATGCTTGAAATTGGACAAACTCGAGATATACTTCAAAGGCTCCACGGTGCCAGGCAGAAATAGTACTGCTCAGATGTATTTAACATCATATTAACACTCAGCCTCATACCCTAACGAGAAACAGTGTGACATTACTTATTCATTCTGAAATAGTTTATTGCTGTGATGGTGAGGCTGAACTATGGCTCCTGCAGAATCTTATTTTTCTTACCAGCTGTAATGAAGCTGGTTTCACAGGAGCCCTCTCCCAGTTGTAATGAGCTGCCTGTCTCCTGCCACTATGATTCAGTGAGAGAAATAAGACCAGCTGAGAAATACTTTATACTTTGATCTGTCTCAACAAATCAGTTCAAGAGCTCTAAAACAGAAACCCCAGGGAGAGGGAAGGGGAAGCGAAGTTCAAGCAGGGAAGTTTTAAAGCTGTATTTGATTTATTTCACCAGAGCTATGGTGGTTAAGAAAATCACGTCTGTCCATCTTTTTTGAGCTTTCTCAGCTCTCTCAAGACTTACTACACTCCTAACTTTAGACAACTTTATTTCAGAGATAACCAAAAGAACAAGTGTCCATCTATATATCTATAGCTGTATCTGTCCTGGGTTGTGACAAGAGTGATGGTATATTGAAAAATGTGAGATCTGAGCAGGATGTGAATGGTATGGAATAAGGGGTGGATACTGTCCTGGGTTCAGCAGCAGCAGTCATTTTTCTCCTTCTCAGTAGCTGGTGCAGTGCTGTGGTTTTGACTTTCAGCCTGGGAACAGCGCTGATAACACCGATGTTTTAGTTGCTGCTCAGTAATGTTTAGTCTGACCAAGAACTTTGTGAGCCTCATGCTCTGCCAGGGAGGAGGGGAAGCCGGGAGGAAGCAGAGACAGGACCTGACCCAAACTGACCAAAGAGGTATTCCATACCACAGCACGTCATGCCCACTCTATAAACTGGGGACAGTTACCCAGCAGGGTTAGATCACTGCTCGGTCAGGCTGGGTATCGGTTGATGGGTGGTGAGCGGTTGTGTTCTCTTCCCTTGTTATTCCCCTTATCATTATTATCATTGGTGGCAGCAGCAGTGGTTTGTGTTATACCTTAGTTACTGGGCTGCTCTTATCTCAACCCGTGGGAGTCACATCCTTTCCCTTCTCCTCCCCATCGCCCTGGGAGCTGGGGGGAAGAAGGTGGGGGGAGTGAGCGAGCGGCTGCGTGGCTGACTGAGCTTAAACCATGACATATACATATATATAAAACCTGACATCTTGAAAAGTCAGGCCCTATAAGCTGCCCAAGTTGGATTTCTCCTGTTGCCAATATATCAACGACCCTGTTATCTACCTCTTAGGAGAAAGAATGAATTGAGAAAAGAAGTACAGTAAGAGAAGGAACGGGTAGAGCCACACACGTTTTGCTCCGTGCCTTTGAAGTTAAGCTGCTCTGAATGAGCAAGGCATGAATCCTACCTCTGGGATTCATCCTGCACCCTCCTTTGCAACGCTGGGGATGAGGAACTCATCATAGCCTTGAGCATTACCATGCTGATGTCTCCTAGCCTTAACATCAGCTACATGGAGGAACTTTGTATTTCTCTTGCACTCTTGCACTCCTTTTGTTCTCTGTTTTATTTTGTTGCCTGCCAACTTGCTGCAAGATCTTGGTCAAACCCCTTCACCCAAGTGGCTCCATCTGCTAAGAAGTGATGAGGCTTGCCTCCTTCCACAGGGAGTGTACAATGAAACATCTGGGGAACATTATTATCAAGAGTTTTGTGCTATTGAAGAGGTTTTGCTGGATAATCAGCACTTCCCTGAAAGAGGGTAGAAATTTTAAGACTTTTAGTAAAAGAGAGCAAGAATTAGCAGGCAAAACCCAGATTTCAGTTATGAAGCTCCACATCGTCAGCACCCAAAGCTATCCTCAGTCTCCTGTATGTCCATGCCACTACTGCTGTTTCCAGCACACACTGGGAGTCGAATCTGTGCTCAAAGATGGCCACAGAGGTGCAAACCAGGGGTGTCTTAATGCAAGTTCACCGCTGCAGCTCACACTGGCAGCACTTTGTGTAAAAGAGGGAATTGTAAGGACTTTGTAAACCCAGCCCACAGTTTTCTTGCCTATGTTTTGCAATGGACAGCACAACTGCACACATCCAACCACACTGCTCTTTCAAGGGGGCACGCCAACTGAAGTCACATTTGGTATGCCATGTATTTTAACCAAAGGCATATTAGCCAGCCTGAGTGCCAACAACATGTAAGATAACTTCTGTCAGGGGGGAAATATGTTTTCCAGTGTGTTGGTTGGTTTATACTTCTAATACCACATTCTATTTCCAAGACCATTTTGTAGCTGTGAATATTGTTTTAAAGAAAAAAAAAACAACAAACCTGAGGAAATTTTGAGTTTAAAATCTACAAAATTCAGAGATAAATTCAGAGATGGTGATAGTGCTTGAAAAACAACTCTGCCTTTCTCTTCTAACTGATGTTCAATGGTCAATGGGATTTTAAGGAAAACGCACAGCTCAGAAAACACATCAGAAGGAGGGAATGAAAACGAGTGAATAAATCAAATCATTCAAGTACAACACTAAATTAACTGATTACTTATACTTGTCCTTGTCGATGTTGGTGTTTGCACTGTCTTACGTGTGCTGCTGTCCCTAAAGGTGTGCAAGGCTGGATGTGGCTCTGAGCAACCTGATCTAGTTGGAGTGGCCCTGCTCAGTGCATTGGGGTTGGAGCTGGAGGCTCTTTAAGCTCCTTTCCAACCCAAACCATGCAATGATTCTATGACCAAAGCCCAGTGGATTGCCCGTGCAGAAGCCTCTCAGCCCTGCCTTGCCACCATCCTCAGTTGGACCCATGAGGACACTGCTCCTCTTTGCTGTAGCTTTGGGGAGAACATGCCTGCTGTGACGGAGATTGGAAAAGCAATGCTGGCAAAGTTGTTCTGTCCATCCCCAGAGGGCTCTGTTGCTTCTAAAAGCTGAGTGTGTGTGATATTTACACTGCTCACCACACCTTACTTCAGCACTGGGCTTTGCCCAGCAGTTACCAGCATAGGCTAGGAGGAGGCAATGGTGCCTGCTGAAGCACGGCTCCAGATTCCAATGCCACAGGCACGAGGGGCTCTTAATGCCTGCTTCGGCTGCTGTAAGCAAGCAAGAGACAAATGCAGGCTCAAGTGTCACAGCAGATTACCGAGCTGGATGCCTGCTTTATCATGACTCCAAGCTTCGCAGATGCCAGGACGGCTCGGTCCACACAAGTGACCAGAAGGTCACATAGCTGCATGTCTAGGGCCGTCAGCATTAGGCGCTATTTGCAAGCTAAGTGTGGATGTGATCCAAAGCTGACTGATGGGAATGTGCATCTGTTGAGGCAGTTGGGCCCACAGATGACATTCGTTGCTATCTGAAAGCCACCAACAACGTGGGGCTCTGCTGTCAGGCTCTTAACTCCCTTCATAGGCTGGCGGGGGACCCAGATTCTCTTACAAGCTGCCAGCCACAGTTTCACTCTGAAATGGACCAGCTGAGAAGCCACACACAGATAAATGGCTGTTGAGAAGAAATACAGGGGGTGATAGGTTGAAAACCAGACTGGGTTTGACCCTTGGTTTTCTGGGATTCACAGGCACGGTGCACTGAATTGAAACCCCTCGCTTCGTTAGCTGTCAGCAGCAAAGATCACATCCCAGCACTTCCCTTGCTCTTCCCACAGCTCAGGATCTGACTGATCTCTTAGTAAGCCATAGAAATAAGGCGTTCAGTGAGAGAGCATCCCAGACCTCCAGGCTTTTTCTCCAACCGCTACCCATGAGACACAGTGCACTGATTCATTTTTAAGAGGCTGTGCTCCACTTTGGTGAAATACCAGGGGGTAGAGGTGTGTGTCTTAATGACAGTGGGTGCAGGGTGCCGGCAATGCAGCGGTTGTCATTGGTCTACCTGGAATGATTTCTATGCCCTAGGTATCATTTATCCCACTTCTCACTGCCTAGAAGTTAGATGTCAAGCTGCACTAATTATCTTGGCTCCCCTATTGCCAACAGACAGAGGAATGGGGACTCGCTCAGAGCGATTCATTCCACCCTAGAATATTGCATCCTTACAGATCTCTGTAAAGGATATGTCTTTATTGTGAAAACCTGAGAATAATAGCTGTTCTTCTATCGAAATCAGCAGCAGCAAAGGGAAATGCTCTTTGTGGGTAGCACAGGCAGAGAATCTTTAATGGTGTCTTTTCTGCCTGTGTTTCTATGGGAGCTCAAAAGATCGGTCCTCTCCCACAGACCCAGTTCCACAGTGTGGTTATTAGCATCTCTTTCATCTCCCTTCTGGCTCTCAAGGGTGCCAGAGCGTTAGGAATCCTTTTCCTACTGATCTGATACATATTGCTGATACTAGAAATGCCCTCCCTGGAGGGCATACCTTGTGTGTGGCCACCACTGGCTTTTTCATGCTTCCACTGTACAAAGAGCACCACAAGAGTATTCACAATAGGCACTGAGAACAAGCAGTCAGGATCTGACTTCACTTCCAAGCCACACTGGTACCAGGTCACCCATGTGCCTTTACAAGCAAGCACAATGGCAGGCTCCATGCTTTAGCCAGCAGGTTCAGAGACTTGGCCACGCTCATCCCCAGGGGCTCAGCACACATGCCTAGAGCAAACAGCAGCATTTCATCTGCCCTGAGCCTCCCCCCATGCTCCCCAAACCAGCCACCATCACACCTCTCCTACTGTATTCAAGTCATTTGTTTTCTGTGGACTATGTTTGAAAGCCCCTTTAACTCCAGCTCCCAGCAGTACAGGCTTGGAACAAGCAATGCAGTGAGGAAGGGGATAAAAGATGCAATAAAGTTCCTCTTTTAGCCACTCGCAACATCCACAGAGCTCATCACAGCAGAGCTGAGCAAAAAGACCTTGGCATTCCTGTTTGCTCGCAGGTATTGCGGCCCCTTTGGAATGCAGATTGTTCAGTTCTCACAAGTACAGATGCGTTTCTTTGCACAAAAAGTGTTCACTGATACCTCTGTAGTTAAACCTCACCCATTGTTTTACAGAAACAAGCTTTATTGATGGGATGAATCAATGAGATTACAGCTAAATTGCAGTTACACGAGAAGGGTCCTCTGCTCGGTGAGTGGTTTGGAAGAACTGCAGCTTCCCATTTACACACTTGGAGTTTGTTACTTGCCCTCACTAACAGCCATTTTGGCTAACCAGATACACGTCTGTTCAGACAATTAGCTTTCCCACTCCAAAACCCTCCAAACGGCATTGATCCAATCCCCAACCATATCTGAAGCTAAGAGGGGCCGTGCTTCTAGTTGGGTACCACAGAACATCTCTCTACCAAACACAACCCCAGTCCCGGGGAGCGGAGAAGCACATGAATAAGTAATAGAACAACTCTCAGATCAATTTTTTCCCCTGTGCTTTCTGAATGCTTCCTGTCCGGAGCTCATTCCACTGTTGTGTGACAGCTCTGATGTCTGCAACGGCTTTATTCACACATCAGCAGTAACTCCGTCCACCACATGCCAGCTACACATAATCCCCAAGTCCCAGTGGACTAGGAAGATAAAAATCAAGAAACACTCAAACCAAACCTTTTCCTCCTCCCTCCCCATCACCAGGACAGCAGGAAGGATCCGGATTTACCCAAGCATCCAGATTTAGCCGAGTGTCCTATGTACAGTCTGGACCCCTTTGTCCCTTGTAACGACTCCCTGTTAATTTCAGCTTGGTGGAAGATGGCAGTGAGCCTCACGACATGTGGCTTCCTGATATCCAGGCCAATAAAAGAAGTTGAGTTTGCTGATGACACCGAGCTGTGTGGTTTGGTTGATATGCAGGAGGGAAGGAATGCCATCCAGAGGGACCTTGACACGCTTGTGAGGTGGGCTGATGCCAACCTCATGAGGTTTAACCATGCCAAGTGCAAGGTCCTACACCTGGGTGGGAACAAACCCAGGCACAGCTACAGGTTGGGCAGAGAAGAGATTCAGAGCAGCCCAAGGAGAAGGACTTGGGGGTGTTGGTTGATGAGAAAATGAACATGAGCTGGCTTCAGCGTGCGCTCACAGGCCAGAAACCAACTGTGTCCTGGGCTGCATCAAAAGGAGCGTGACCAGCAGGTCATGGAGGTGATCCTGCCCCTCTGCTCTGCTCTTGTGAGACCTCACCTGGAGCATTGTGTGCAGTTCTGGTGTCCTCAACATAAAAAGGACATGGAACTGTTGGAACAAGTCCAGAGGAGGCCACGAGGATGATCAGGGACTGGAGCACCTCCCGTATGAAGACAGGCTGAGAAAGTTGGGGCTGTTCAGCCTGGAGAAGAGAAGCTGCGTGGAGACCTCAGAGCAGCTTCCAGTGTCTGAAGGGGGCCTATAGGGATGCTGGGGAGGGACTCTTCATTAGGGACTGTAGTGACAGGACAAGGGGTAACGGGTTCAAACTGAAACAGGGGAAGTTTAGATTGGATATAAGGAGGAAATTCTTTCCTGTAAGGGTGGTGAGGCACTGGAATGGGTTGCCCAGGGAGGTTGTGAATGCTCCATCCCTGGCAGTGTTCAAGGCCAGGTTGGACAGAGCCTTGGGTGAGATGGTTTAGTGTGAGGTGTCCCTGCCCATGGCACGGGGTTGGAACTGCATGATCTTAAGGTCCTTTCCAACCCTAACTATTCTATGATTCTATTCTATGATTCTAAGTGTCAAGCTGTGCATAGCCCATAGTCATGGGAATATGGTGCCCAACAGGCTTATGCACCCAGTAGGAAGCAGGGCTGTGGATGCCTGAAGCAGCTCTGAATTAGAGCACACTGTGTGTTTCATCTGTACAGATGAAACAAAATGAAAGAGTGGCCATTAATGCAAGCAGGAGCTTGGTTCAAGTGCCACGTGTGAGCTCCATGCAAATTCAGTCTGGTTTGCTCCACAGGAGAGAAACCTCACCTCAAGCTTAAGGGGGGTCAGGCCTTGGCTCTCACTGAAAATATGGGTCAGGGAGATTCTGGATGCTCCCTGGCCTCTGTTTTACTTCCTGCTAATGAGATTAACTGAGAGGGTTTGTGTGCATGCTCTAAACTGCTGTTTACAGGAAGCTTACAGACATCCAGCACTTACAGGTGTGATACCCTTGCCTCTACAATGGATGGCGCAGGGTGAGGCACCGACAGTGATTTGTTTTCTTTTCCCTGTGCAAATATCCCCTAATGTATTTGAGGAGCTTTTTTTATCTCAAAGGCAGAATTTGTCCAGATTTACCATTTAAAGCTCAGGGTTTTTCTTCCCTCCTTGGTTCCTAGATAAGACCATTTATTGTGCACATAACTGCATGAAGGTTTGCACATCAAAGGACTGTACGGTGACCACCCACCTCCTGACATCACCGTCCCATGACTAATCATGCCTTCAATGAATCAGCAACCCTGAGCGTGGAAAAGGGGAGCACGAGGTTCACGGGGAATTCTGTAAACCCTCTGTTTTTAAATGAAATGCTTCAGGAAAAAACAAGCAATCCTTTTTATTCCATCATGAAAGTTCTTAGCTACACATATGCATGCACAGGAGCCCTTTGCCCCCAGGGTTCCACCTGGCAATGAGAACTGATCCCGGTGAAATCACAGTTAACAGGAGCCAAGCAGAACATTTCCAGCTTTGTCTACTACCGATTCACTTGGTTTTCCTACCATGTACCTGCAACAACAGAAATTACTAAAGCATTTCCCATTCAGCTGTTTGCCATGTAGATAAAAGCAGGTTTTTATGCTGGCGGGGAGGATCTGGCATAAAAGTGCAAGCAAAACCTGGGTATGGCAAGTGCCTTGATTCACCCCCCTATGATTCACCCTCAGGGTTAAAAACCCCAGGTAGCCTTAGGAGCTGTGAAGTCTGCTTTTTATCTCCAGATACACAGCGCTCCAAGAGGCCCTTTTAAAGTGTTCCTCTTGGGAGGCATCCAGTAGAGTTCAGTGGAGATAATATCTGTACTGGGGGGGGGGGCATATCTCTTTGCTATAACATTGTCTTCTACTCACATTTCCTTCCCATCACTGCCTTTTGTGTCTGCAGCATTCAAGGCAAAGAGGTTTTGACTTACGTTCCTAAATCTGCAGCCTCCAAAGTTATTCCTTAAAAACCCAAGGATGAACGGAGCTATCACTATATAGCCCAAAGGGTCAGCATGTGCCGTAGCTCAACAGCCCTGCGAGCTGAAAGGACACTGACCAGTGTGTGCTTTGCATCACTTTCGGGAATGCCAGCCAACAGTGGCGCTGGAGCACTCAATGGCTAAGCCAGGGCCACACTGCACAGCAGCTAATGGGGCAGAGAGCAAGAGGCTCTGGGCATGCTACAGCCTCGCCATGTAGTTCCATTCCTTTCTGCTGGGGTAATTCATGCAGTCTTCCTTCAGTAAAGGAAGCTGTTCACACAGAGCTAAGCAGAAACATAAGGGAATGCTGGTTTAGAAGGAAATCATTGACTTCTCGGGCAGCACAAAGGGCAAGACAATAGCAAGTGGCATCTGGGTTCTATTAGGATGTACAGCCTCTGCAAATTACAGCCCAAGTGAATTAGACCCACCTAAAAGGCTGATAGTGTCAACTGATGCAGGCAGCTTAGTTCAGGATACGCCTCTTCCATTTCTAAGGGCAATGTACTTTAAAAGAACAGTGGCAAATTAAGTCTGTGCAGGGCCTTGGGAGAGCTTTCCATCAGCTTCAGCATACAGAACAGGAGAAAGCAATACAAGTATGGAGCAGGTAAAAGGAAAATGCATGCAGTCCCTAGCACTGCAACAGGGCTGAGCATGCCCAATCCCAGGGGAAGAGCAGAGAAAAACAAGAAGAGCATGTCCTGTACATCACTGCTATGAGATGGACACTGGATCCAAGGCAACCTATTGCCAAGTTGCTTGAACTAAGTTGGGCCAGGTGAGTGTGACAGCTCTCCTCTTACAGAGCGTGCTATAAAGGATTTCAAAGCACTGAGAACAATGTGCTGAGCTTCACCTACCAGCCTTTGTTGCATGTATTTGCAGGTCACTTCCTTTTTAACTCCTCACCTTTTGATGATGCTGAAACACCTCTGGTTTAACCAAGCAGTCCAGCTCAGAAAACGTCTATCAATGAACAAAAAGTTTAGGAGAAAGACATGAAAATATCGTATGATTAAAAAAAAAACAAGGAATAATTTTTGTGCTTCACTTGCTATAGGCACAGAATTACTTCATTGCCTTCCAGTATAAATTCTTCAGCACAAAGCAGATCTGTGCACCACCACGTGAGATTCTCCCCCATGTATGTGATACCTGAATAATTAGGGCACTCTCTACAGCTGAGGGAGATCGAATTCAGTTTCCTCATATGCCTAAGGAGGTTCAAACTCTTTGGAGAGTGAGACAATCAGAGGATGTAGGCCATGCTGAGGTGGATGGCTGTGACCTTCTCCTGAAACTGCTCAATTTCACCTAAAAAGTCTCATTTTAGCAAGAATGTGCACTAATGTGCAGGCAGGAGCTGCTGCCGCGTGGCTGAGACGTCAGTCAGCAGCATCCCTGTTCCCACAGCCACCTATGGGCTTTACACAAGCTGGTCATTGAAGTGCAGAGACAGGTAAGTCATGGGAGCCTGTGTGTGGCCATCACCATTGTCAAGACCACGGTCAGTCATGGGATATGCTGTTTGCCAAGGGGACATGACCAGGAGTGGCACGAGGATGCGAGGAGGGAGATGCTCTCCTTACTTGCTTTTTGACTCCCTTCCCCATCACTACTGAGACCATCTACAGCCCAGCTTGCCATTGACTGATGATGCTGAGAGCAGACTTTTTTCACCAGACAATTCACTCATAGCTCTCTGACAAGAAGGGAGATCAATAAGGTAACAGCAGTGCTTCAGAGAAGAGATGAGAACTAAATATAGTGATTAGCAATGGGTCCCTTCTCTCCAGACACTGCATTCATAGAGGTTGCCCTCCCTCCATTCTCCTTCAGCCTGGCTACACACAACCTGTCCTGCACCAAGTCACTTGCAGGTCCTTCCTGCTGGACTCTGGCACCTACATGGAGAAGGATACCCATTCAATCAGCTGTCAGTCATTCGGCAGCAGCAACCCCATGATGTGTCATTATAGGACAGAAACCTCCATAATATATAAAACATTAAAAGGAAATAAGCCATACAGTGCAGGGCATCTGAAACAAGAGATCAGGGTCATAGGCAAAATTCAAATGCAGGATGTCCATTTATAAAAGGAAAATCAGTAGGCTCTCCCAAAGCATTTCACATCTAATTGAGGAGTGAATTGTGTTGACTTACCTGCTCGTGTTCTTGACTGCCCCATAGGAAATGATGTGATTACACTACATATATTTCAGTGTTTCTTATAATCCCATAGGACTGGATTCCACACTTTGAGACACATATATAAAAAAAAAGATTGAACTCTGGAGGGTACCTGTTCATTGCATTGAAAAGAAATATGTTGGGTTTAATTATGGGTAGTAGCTCTTCCACTTCAACAGCAGAAGCGTGCAAAGGAAAAGCCACCCATCATTAAAAGTAAAGTAAAACCTGTTTCTCATTCAGATTAACAATGATCAACAGCCTTGCAGGCTGCCGTCATCTTGTGTCCACTGTCACACATAGAGATTTCACACATAGAAGGATCTCAGGCTTTTCCATGACACACCTGTGTAGTTCTGTAGTGCTCAACTCGTGTTTTAAAGGTGTTTAAAACTGATCAAAACTGCAGCTCAGGTGAAAAAACAACACAGGTTTTTGCCTGGCAAACACATTTGGGACTCAGATGTTGCCATCACTGAAGCAGAATGGGGAATTCCATGCAGCATTTATGAATGAAGAATAATTTATCAGCACAGGCTGGGAACTGGAGTGAACACGGACATAATAATGAGAAATGACACAGGAAATAAAAGCAAAGTTCTAAAAATTCCTGGCCATCCGCTGTGCTGCTTGTTTTAAGACACAAAGACATTGTTCATCCCCACCACTTGAACATGATGGACCAGCTACTTGCAGCTATCTTTTTGCTGCAAAATGGCTTTATACTTGGAGTATCAATAACTGGGTCAAGTACGGTAGGAGAACATGGCAGGAGAACTGTGCTACATCAATAGCAACTGATCTTCCAGCCAGTCCTTTGTCTTCTTAGATACAACTGTTATATGGCCTCTTTGACAGGTATGACGTAGTAGAGGCTCGCAGCATTGGTGAATTGTGTTTGTGACATTACAGCTCCTAGGGACTGGAAGAGCACAAACTTAGTTGAAGGTGATCTGGTACATGCTGCACTGAACACTTTTTTAGTGTCTACATTGCAGTGGTCTTAGCTCTTACGGTCCCGCACGCTGAGATGCAGGTACATCACCTTCTCACCAAACTCCTATCAGCCCAATAACCATTAATCCACAAGACAATGCAGAACCAAAGGGAAGTTCACTCACTCAGAAACAGAGAGGAGACCAAGCAGGTGGTAGAAACATGACCTTTCTCCATGAGGTCAAATAGCTTTATTGTGATTAAGCACTACAATACAGTATATATCCATAAAAAACCCTCTATAGTGTATATAAATTATTCCTTCCATTCAGTAATTCTTTTTTTTTTTAATTTCTTTTATTTTACCATTTCCATTACAGCTTTGGTACAATGTGATTTTCTTATATTTTTAAATACTTTTAGCTTCACAAACTCAACACAAAGTACAAAACTAATCCGAATCGGGGATATTACAATCTACACAGTGGTGTTCAGTGGTAGGAAAAAATCTTACCTCAATGAATTCATGTCACTAGCTAAGCTATAAAGGCATACCTAGCAGACATGACAAAAATATGCACCATTAACCAGCAAACATCTTTTTTTTTCATTTTTTTTTTCAAAATTTATTATATTTTTAGGTTTTTTACAGGTTTTTCCAGCAGCAAATCACTTGAGCATAGTCAGTACCTCTGTCCTCAACTGATTATCCTGTTGTGTTCCTCTTCGTTTGAAGGCCATGAGTTGTTAGTCAGGTAATGCACCACTACCCTCGTATATCCACACGGAGCCAGCGTCAGTACTTGACCTGCCAGCCTGCACTGTTAATGCTCGCACAGTTTGTCCTGCAGCTGGCAGAAATAACTGGAACGTTATTGGAGGGGCAGTGTGGGGCGATCAGCCGCAGGCTGTTCTGTGGGGCAGGAGGTATGACATTACAGTAGACAGGCATTCCAGTGGCTGTAAGTGTCCCTTGACCTGATTGATTAGGTAGCATGATTGGTTGTTGGTATGATTGTTGTGGCAATCCTTGAGAACCCTGGGTCATTGGCACCTAGGCAGGAATAAGGGACGTAGGAAACAAGAGTGATTACTAACCAAATTGACAGTAGGTCCCATGTATTCCCTTCTATTCCCTTCCTTCTAGCTGAGCTTCAGCGTACAAGATGCTCTGCCAAAAAGTGTCATTGTCTGCTGCTCAGAACTGGTCTCACCCCAAGGATTATGTTAGAGAAGGGCTCAGGAGAAATCCCTCTGCTACCTGGTCTGTCATGGTAGAGCTGAATATGGATTTCTGGGATCAGTGCAAGCAGAAGACTCAAGCCTGTTGTACCCAGGCCATCTAAAAGGTCTAAACCCTTTAACGCGGCCATCAACCTTTAAAACACATTTTCAATGTGGCAATCCTGAAGATGTAAGGGGGAAATTTTACCCACAAGCAAGTCCCCCATCTCCACCCGGGGTGCTGCAGTGTTTTCAGAGCAGCCGGGGGAAAGGCTGCTCAGCCAGTGCAGTCTGTTCAAATGAATTTGATGCCGTTTAGAGTCTTAAATTCCCAGAGGGAGCAGCAGGAAACACAAGCACAGGCTCCCGCTCACAGGTTCCTCACCTCACAGAAACCCGGTACAAAAGCTGGGTAAAAATCAAGCCACTGCCTTCCCTCTCCTCAACCCCAAACAACAGAATTCTATCTGGCTACAGGTTGTTATAGGAGGCACGGTGAGATCCTTGGCAGGACTCTCCCCATATGAATAACTCTTATTGGCTCAGGAAAGCCTCCAGCTTCATTACAGGAAACAATACTGCACTGGCAAAAAAAGAACCCCAACCAAAAACCCCACATCAAACCAACAGCGATGCTTTGTCTTTACTTCCTTTCAAATTCACTTTCTTCCCAGGAAGAAGCAGAACTCCTTCATCCTTTGTGATGCTCTACCTGCACTGCAGGCTGCAAGGAATAGTTCAGTTGAAGTATTCCCAGCTCGGAATGAAAACTGGGAGCAGTTGAAATACACAAACAGGAAGCAAAGAAACCAATTTCAGTTAGAAACTCATTTACCCAGCTGCCACACACTGCTCTAATGAAGTAATAAGACCATTCTGTGATATGAGAGCTTGATTCAATTAAGCACTCGCCAAGAAAAGCAGTCTTCCTTTAGGGCCCCCCCGAGTACCTGATAAGACGACATGGCTGGATACTGCACCATCATGCCTTGCACCTGATTCCCCTGTTGATTATTCATCAGGTTCTGGCTTTGGGGTGGCTGCTGCATTCCCATGAGACCCTGGAACCCCTGCTGCTGGTTCGGCAGGACAGGCTGGTAACCTGGAAGAAGATAAGGCATCTTCAAAGGTCCTGTTTGCTTCGAGGGGCAAGATTAGAACTGTCCCAAGGAACAGCACGTGAACCCATCATTTCTCCCCGCATTCATCAGAAAGTTGTTCTGTTCCTACTGAAGCGTTACTGGAAGTGAAAATGGAAGGGGAATAAGTAAGAGCTTATTTGGCCTTCACCAAGGCTTAATCTGGTAGTCTTCTTTCAGGCCACGTTTTTTCTCTTACCCTGTTACCTTTATGGTAACACAGCTCCCGGGCATCATGTAAACAGAGAAGGCTCTATTTAATCAAGGAGGACATCTGTATACTCATTGATTCCTATTTGGCAAGGGCTTTTTATACTATTAGAGAGCATTTCCCACCCTACTAGTTTTGTGTTTGGCAGAAGAGGAAAACCATCAACCGAGGAGTGTCTGGTCCTCCCCATTGCTTGCTGGGAACACTGCTGACACACAAATGACTGCGCAGGGATGAGAAGTTGGTGCTTCTGCTTCAACCTGAGACTGGCTCTGGGTCCAAAGTCACCACAACAGTGCAGGTTTTCTGCTTGCATAGGACTAAGTGGGAAATGGGCAAAGTCTGGATGATGGGGAGGGCAGGGTGATGTGCAAGTGAGGTAGGAGCATGGATGGGGAGGGCAGGGTGATGTGCGAGTGAGGCAGGAGCATGGATGGGAAATGAAGTTTGGGCAGTGAGCTGCTCAGCAGCGACACTCTCTAACCTGAGAATGGGCCTTGCTGGGTGGAATCGGGCTGGTCGGGGATGCTGCTACTTGGAGATGGGGGATTTTGCAGAAAAAGTCGGGAAAGGGGGAAAAGGGGGAAAAGGGAAAAGGAGGGAAGGGGGGGAAGAAGGGGGTAAAGAAAGGGGGGGTGAAGAAAGGGGGGGTGAAGAAAGGGGGGGTGAAGAAAGGGGGGTGAAGAAAGGGGGGGTGAAGAAAGGGGGGGTGAAGAAAGGGGGGGTGAAGAAAGGGGGGAAAGAAAGGGGGGAAAGAGGGGAAGGGAGGAAAGGGGGAAAGGGGGGAAAAGGGGGAAAGGGGGGAAAAGGGGGAAAGGGGGGGAAAGGGGGAAAAAAGGGGGAAAAAAGGGGGAAAGATTCCATCCTTGAAAAATGCAGCCAGGCACAGGCACTACAAGTCCATGAATAATTTCTCTCTAAGACATCCTGTGCCCTTTATTTTTTAGCACGCAGCAATGCAGCGCGCTGCTAGCCCTGTGGGGATGGTCTCAGAGCAAGCAAGTATCTGGCAAAGAAGAATTATCAGAAGGAGCAACGCTGTGTTGTGCTGTATGAAAAATGCATGTCACGTCCGCTCCGCTGATACTCATGACTACAGCACACAGCCCACTATACTGCACAAACTGGAGAGCATCACCTGGGTATTTCTTCATTGTGTAAGAAAAATAAAGTAAGGAATGCCTCTGTTTCTGCCAGCCCATTGGCAACTGACAGCTTCCCTTCCAAACCTCCCTGAGGCCAGAGGAATGTCAGGCATCTCTGGTCAATGTTTTGGCATTAAAGATGCTTTTCCTCGGGTATGAGATTAATGCCTCTGGTCAACTGAGCAGAAAAAAAGGATAAATTAATTCCACGAGTGATTAACTTGGCTGGGATATAGCATCAAACATCTCCCAAATGCACCAGATTATTATACATTCAGATTTGCTCTTTTCCTATGCACAAACACAGCGTCAGCAGCTTTTTTAGTCACAAAAATTACCAACATCAGAAGTGCTGTAACTGAGTTTCCAGAAGGCTTATGCAGCAATAATAAAATTACAAGTCCTCTTCTGCTCCTGTGCACCAATTATGGGGTGGGAGAGAAAGGACAGAAATAAAAGATTTAGCACTACTATTCTGGTATTTGCAAGACACAGTTTAAGCAGAGAGGAGTCAACTGACAGCAGAAGCAGCAACAGATAATTCATCTTGTGTCACATGTGCTCGTCAAAGCAAGTCCCAGATGTTGGAATGAACGGCTGACGGTGGGCCACGCATCAAGTGATGCTAAGTTGGGGGATGCAATCAAACATTGGATCTAGGCTTGCAGAGTTGGACCGTGATGCACAGGCCCAGGAGGACATTGCTAGAGTCAATCAGAGCGAAGTCCCTCTGTTACCTCTAGTAAATATGATTGCATTACCATGACTTTAGTGATAGAAACATCATCATGGTGTCATAGAGTGGTTTGGGTTGGAAGAGACCTTAAAGCTCATCCAGCTCCAACCCCCTGCCACAGGGCAGGGACCCCTTCCACTGGAGCAGCTTGCTCCAAGCCCCTGTGTCCAACCTGCCCTTGAACACTGCCAGGGATGGGGCAGCCACAGCTTCTCCGGGCACCATGTGCCAGCGCCTCAGCACCCTCGCAGGGAAGAGTTTTCAGTGCACAGCCCATAAGAAATCACTGTTCCCCCAGAATTACTAATCTTGTCCACACACAGTAGTTGCAATCCTCAAGTCAGCTCTGCCAAGCTTTTGACATGCGATCAGCCTTGGGAACTGACCACAGCACATGAAAAGCCATGCACTGCTGGGCAGAGGTGGGCATTTTGGAGCTGGACACTGGTGCCAGGAAACAAGTGAGAGCAGGAAGTGGCACCATGCTTTCTGCAGCAATAGTTTGCTTCATACTTGCTCTTTTGCTCATTAGCTTTCATACTACGTAAAGTGTAATCCTTAAAAGCCTCTTTACTGTCCCCTGAGAACATACATACGTGGGTTATTTTCTAATGGCAGTACACATCAGATGAACCACCCTATTACTGCAAGCTCCAGGGCCTCTTTACTGCAATTATGCCATCCTGCTCTATGTTATCTCTGCTACAAAGGAGGAGTTTTTAAATCAGGGCAAACATGAGAGACATTGTTAAACAACCAGAGGAACAAATCACGCACAGAATTTCAATGAATGCCTCTGAGGAAAAATGAGCCTTGGAATGCAGTCAAAATGGAAGATGCTGTCATTGCATCAAGGTAATTCTCTGAACCTTTGCAGCCTCTATCACCATGCCTACAGCCGGCTACCTTAAACATCCCAGGGGAGAAAGACCCACATATGCTTTAATTTCCTGAAGAGGCTATGGAGCTCAAAACCCAAAATGCAACAGTCTTGCATCTCTGCCAGTAACATCACTGTAGGCTGTCATTAAAGCAAGTCTGGTGCTGTGCTGGACACAGCATACAGCCTTCCCGAATGGCATATCCCTATTTGGAGGTGCTATTCCATTGCTCATTTTAGATTTGAAGCATATATTGGGAAGAGAGCTTTGCAGTATGTGCATCAGCACTCCAGGTAAAGAATAACCAGCACTGAGCTGATGAGTGTAGCAGCCTGGCACGAGTCCCTGCACTCCAGATCTTACTGTAGTCTGACCACTTGAACACAGCCCATGCATCTAAGCCCATGCAATGTAAATGCATAAATTCACAGTGGTTTTGATGCGATCTGACAGCTCACCTGCTTCCTTCCCACTTCACTCACTGCAGTGCTGGGAGCAGCCAAGCCATTGCCACCACCAAACCCCAAACACAGGTACCTCGGCCACACACTGCGGTGGTGTAGGCAAGCAAAGCCCAGTAGACGTTCTAAAGGGAAACCTCAGCACAGCTAACTGGGCTGGGTGCGATGCTGCATAGACCTGGCCATGCTCCTGCCCGCTCTGCCACCGCTGCAGTGACTTCCCAGTATAGACCAGCTCAGCCTCTTCTGTGACTGCGACCAGGAGCACCTTGAAGAGACTGAATCTGAGCTCCTATGGGAAAGCCAAGGGGAGCAAGCACCACTTCTTGGTGCAGATGCAAGGGAACACTCTGTGATGTGCTGAAACCAGTGGACCGGTAGGGTCTGCATCCAGTGCTGTGC
Organism: Pezoporus flaviventris; assembly: GCF_033815535.1. NCBI lineage: Eukaryota > Metazoa > Chordata > Aves > Psittaciformes > Psittacidae > Pezoporus > Pezoporus flaviventris. Next base: position 972,760 of record NW_026892585.1, read on the forward strand.
TCGCTGCAAGGGTTTACATCTACAGAAGGCTCCCCAAAAGTGCTAAGGGCTGAGAAGAGAGCTAAACAAATGATCTGAGGTCCGAAAGCATGCCTTGTCCTGGGAGACATAATGAGCTCATTCTGCTCAATGTATTCAAAAGATGAAGAGGAATCTGCAGGCAGATACTTCTTGAACAGAACAGAAAATGCTGTAATATAATTAAATGGTTGGAAGTTAAAACTAGAGCTCTTCAGATTAGAAATAAAGCACAAAGTTTCAACGGACCCCGTAATTAACAAGGAGGCAATTTATCCAGAGAGGAAACATATTTGCTATCACCCAAACCCTCTAAAATGAGGATGGACAGCTTGCGAGAAGATATTCATCAGTTCAAGAGAAGTTCTGGGGATAAAGATATAATTAGAGAGCTGTGTCCAGTATTATTCAGAGCATTAAATTGTATGTTCCAGGCTTGAAATACTCATGAAAATGTTAGCCAGTTAGCTCTTAACACTCTTCTTATCATCGCCCAAGGAAAAGGACTAATCTTTCGCATGCGAGACGGGATCTTCTTCCCAGTCTCCTCCCTTTGGTGATGTACTGACAATGACACCCAATTCACTGCACAAGCAGGCAGTTCATCTCTGTCTGTGGAATATCTGTGCAGATTCCAAGGGCAAATTCTGTCCTATTTTAGTTTCCTCTGCCCTGGAGCAGTGCTCAGTAGGCTGAAGAATGCCATTGCTATCTATTCCTTTTTGCTAGGCTATCGTTTTCTTTACTTTTTGAAACAAGCTATGGGTAAAGTGTAAGAGGGGCTGGGTGTAAATTTTACTCCATAATCACAGAAACTTACAACCCCCATGCTAGTTACTAACCAGAAAAGAAACAATACTGTTAAAACTGTAAATCAGTCATGCATGTATCAGTAAGCATGGTAAAGCTCTTGGCAAGCCATTTGCTGAAAGCCCTGAGCTGGTCCATCCTAAAGTACTTGCAAAGCTTCACTTCCTAGGTGAGGCAGGCCTTACTAGGAAGGAAAAAACAAAGCAGTTCAGCAAGATCAAACACTGTATCTTAGAATCATAAAATAGAGCCATAGAATTGGTTAGGTTGGAAAAGACCCTTACGAGCATCAAATCCAACCGCTAACCCAGCACTGCCAAGTCCACCACTAAACCTTGGCTCTTAGCTCCACAAAGAACCTTTTGATTCTCAAACGGACCCTAAATGTTACCTGTAAAAGATGAGGAAGGGAGGCCATGCTAGGGAACTTTGAATTTAGGATAGTTGGCCAAGCTGTGGAAGGTGCATACTGCAATCCCTTCCCAGCAGGAATTTGAGGCAAGGGGTTTCCAGCAGCTGGAGCAAAGCATTCCAAGGGGTCCCTCATCTCACCTTCTACATGAGCAGCAGAATTGCCAGCTACAAAATACACTGCTCGCTCTAGAGAAGCAACGCTCCGGTGCATCGGGCTCAGGATTCAGTGTTCCGCGCTGGATTTGGGTGGCTGCTGAGGAAACGGGGGGGTTCATTGTGCGCTTGGGTCACTACCCAGGCAGTTTCACTGCAAACGATGGACTGAAAGCCTCACGGAAAGCATCAAATTAAGCTATAAATTGAAGCTGATTTTGACTGTAGCCTCACCCCACAGTGTCTGCAGTCTGGAAGGCTCCCACAGAAGATGTGCTAATTAATGTGTCCCTACTGGTGTGTTATTTCCTATGTGAGTCTGAAGATTTAAACCGCGTCTTGTGCAGCTGGAATCCAAACCACTTTGTCAACGATTCTGTAGTTTAAGCTTGGATCTCGCACCCAAGGCAGGCTGCAAACCCAATCTGCTGCAGTCGATCAATCCACTCCTACTGTGTCTGCTTCCTCACTGCAATGCACATAAAAACGTCTTGACCTGGTGAGACAGGCTTTGTGCTCCGTTTGAAGACATCACTTAGAATTTATGGGTGTGAACTGGATACCATGTGAGCTAGAATGACAAATACTCAATAGCTTAATGCTAAAAATCCATCCCTTTCCCCTCAAAACATGCAATTATTTTTCACATACACACAAAAGGAAACCCAAGAATACCCATGCCTGAAATAAGTCTTAAAAAGCAACAACGAAGTTGGAGGTATGAGGTGGCAGCACACAGCCTCCTTTCTTTCCCCACTGCACTCCGTAGGCTCAGACCCTCCAAACCAAAGGAAGCCTTTTCCCATAAGTGACTTACAGGCTGACTTCTTTCATTTCAGGCCAAAGAATGTCCCACCCCAGCAGTGCAGCCCCAGGGGAAAGCATGGGGCATTAACACCAGTTTTGTTCTCAGTATTTAAAACTAATGACATTTGATCTTTCAAGTTGGGTGAGATTCAGTTTTGCTGATGGCGCTCCAGTTACATTCCTGACAACACAGTCATATATTCCTACACTGATTACAGTGACGGTGCCTCGAACCATCTTCTGCAGAGCTGGGGTTATAAAACGGCAGGATTTTGAACTCGGAGCCTCAACATGTAACTGTTGCCAAAATTGAGCCCTCTGGTCCCCTAAATTTGCTGTAGCTTTGCTAAGAGCACATTCGTGCTTCCCAAACCTGGTACTAGATTGACAGCCACATCTGTTGGCAGACCCACAGAGCAAGAGCCATATTCAGCTGCATTAGGAACTCAGCACGATGTATATGCATCAGAGAGATGAGCCAGTAAGATTTGTGCTCACAAGAAGAAAAGTACTGGCTAGAAGACAGCTTGTCTGTCTTCCCCTCCCCTCTCTCCTTGGTTTACAAAGCTATAAATCCCACAAAAGCAATAGCACAAAAATATCTTCATCCAGCTCCAGAAGAAGAAACCAGATTGGGAAATTTGCTGCAATTTTGTGTTATTTCAGAGCGACCAGTTGTTGGATTTAGTAAAAACTGCTGATGGAAACGCTCTGATACACAATAGGTTTTGTGGTAGGTGATGGCTCTGAAATGCCCCATCTGGCTAGTTCTGCTGGAGCAGGATCTGTCTTCTCTTTGCCCCTCTTTGTCTTCTTCATTCATTCTCCCCCCAAAAGCCATAGGAAATCCTGGTTTTACTTGTTTTGCAACCCCACAGGCTGGCAGAAACCCAAAGCACAGAGCATCTGAAGCATGGATGGTTTCATGCGCTACTTGAGACAACACTGCCAACCGGGGGCACTTTCCTACTGCTAACAAAATGGGGAGAAAATGAGGGGAATAACCCACCCTCCCAGTTCAAAAGCTGCACAGGATCAAAGCCTCACAAAGCTGTTATAACTCTGCCTGCCCTATATAAACCAGAATAAGGTACACCTTCACAAAAGCTAAGAGAGGGTTGCTTTGTGCACAGATGTCTCCTCAAGAATAGTCACCACGTAAACCAAATGGCCTTCTCTGGGTGGTGGAGAGCCTCTTGTTACGGTGGTTTAGATTCTGCTCATGAGAAATGATGAAAGCAGCTACCTTCAGGGCAAACATACAAAATCAAGGATACAATGGCCTTAGGAATCGCACAGAGATGCATACCCACCCCTCCGTTACTTCACAACGGAAAAGAGTCGTTTTAAAACTCGCTACCAAGTAAAAAGGCTCAGACAAACAAGCAGCATGATTAAATTCTTTCATTATACACCTAATGAAATCACATACTGTAACACCTTCTGAGACTACAGTTTTAATTAAGGCAGGCTGGCATTTTGGCTTCCTCCCCCCCCCATGCCCATGTTCCGGGGGAACAGCAGGTAAGGTCAAACAAAAAGCTTATGTGATAAAACTGCGTGAGAGTGCTCCTGGGGGACCTGGCATTATTAACAAGAACAAGAAGAAGGGCACAGTTGAACAGTTCAAAAGATAAACGAGTGCGTTCAGTTTACTTTTCGCTATCAGCTGGAGAACTTGAGAGAGCTGTTATTTGACAAGAAATGTATATAAATAGGCAGCAAAAAGAGCTTGAAGGGATACGAATAAAGGAGATTCAAGGTTGGGGGAATGTTTTCCTTTGGTTTAAAATCTAGATCTATTCTTTTACTTCTCTGCACAAAGGATTTCCAAATTACAGGGACGGCTTTAAGAACAACATGCTTCTAGTAAGTGGCTTGATGCTGAAAATAAACCTGCTCTTGCTGACAACGTAAAACCGTATCATTACATGCCACTTTAATCACTTATTTCATCCCCTTTTCAATGCACTTTATGTTTTGAGGCCGCTGAGCACTGTGTTCCTGTTCTTCAGAAATTATGACACAAATTATTTGCTCTTCTCCTTGAAGATAAATCTGAGCTGAAGAGGGGCACCTCTTTCGGGCACGGTTTGGAGCTCACAGCTTCTGTAAGATTCAGAAAAGAAAATTCTATTTTTAAGACAAAATCCTTTTATCTCACTTCAGTAAAAATATTGAGGGAACAGCCAGCTGCAAGCCAAAATAATTGCAACACAATAATGCAGGCTCCATTACAGCAGCGTAATTCTGGTAAAGCAGCTGATCCAGGATCTTGGCACTTACCCAGACCCCTGGAGCCTGACTTAAATGCATTAACCCAAAGCATGTGCAGCTGTTTGGTAATCTGAGGCTTCTGCATTTTATTGGAGAGCAAAAAAAATAGCCCCTCAGCCAGCAAATGACACAGGTGATACAGAGACAGGAGGGAAGTATTTAAGCCTTTGAACTAAGTTAACCCATGGAGTGACGTGAACAGGCTGGGCAGCTATGGGGAGATGGCCTTTGGGAAGTGTTTCCCTTTGGCCAGCAAGAGGAGCAAGGGTTGACAGTGGAGCAGTGCATGCCCAAAGCTAGCTGAGGTGCCTGCAGGGAGGGTACTACAGGACCTGGAAACCATGGTTCTGAGAGGGGTGAAGCTGCTCCATCCCCACAGAGCTAAGCACTGAAGGCACGCACTGCAAGCTCTCACGCAGCTCTTGTGGCATCATGGAGGTCCCGAATAGCACTAGGCAAGACCCAAGTGCTTTGAGTCCCTGCCCACCAACCCTGGTGATGCTAATGAGAATCACCCATGGGCAGACAAACAGATCACCCTGGAGAATATGTGGGTTGCTCTTAATAGAGCTTTACTGCTTAAAGACCAAAACAGATGCAACTGGAGAAGAGAAGCTGCGTGGAGACCTCACAGCAGCCTTCCAGTATCTGAAGGGGGCCTATAGGGATGCTGGGGAGAGACTCTTCATTAGGGACTGCAGTGATAGGACAAGGGGTAACGGGTTCAAAGTGAAACAGGGGAAGTTTAGATTGGATATAAGGAAGAAGTTCTTTCCTGTTAGGGTGGTGAAGCACTGGAATGGGTTGCCCAGGGAGGTTGTGAATGCTCCATCCCTGGCAGTGTTCAAGACCAGGTTGGATGAGGCCTTGGGTGAGACGGTTTAGTGTGAGGTGTCCCTGCCCATGGCAGGGGGGTTGGAACTGGATGATCTTAAGGTCCTTTCCAACCCTAACTGTTCTATGATTCTGTGATTCTTCTTGTCTTTACCATGGACATCGACTGTTCTACTGCTGTAGTCTGCTGCAATTCCTCCTGATGGGATTTTTGAGAAGCTAATACACAACTAAACCACCAATGTAAAAACTTGTTAGTGGTGTTGGTGTTGACAGGAAGATTCCTTGAAAGCAAGATTCATTTGGCATGTGATGTGCTGTAGGTCTTGCCTCGGGTTGAAAAGTGGCCTCTAGAGAGATGCCCTTGCCAGCAAAACATTCCAGTTTTCATTTAGAATGACTATATAGCATTAAGTTCACTAATTCTGCTGAATTCAGAGACAAAGTACCCACACACTGTCGCAGAAAACCTGCGTTTTCTTTAAAGCTAAGATTTACAGTGAACTGGGATGAAAGGAAGCATACGAGTAACTATTTTATTACTATCCTTTTTGGAAAAACCAACCAAACCCAAACCAACACGTCTGGCTAAAGGCTGCACAAGCAAATGTCTCTTTTCTCATCCCTCTGCCCAGAAAAATCTACTCTGCAGAACTGCAAAACGTAACCTGGGTTAAAGATTTATTCATTTTCACATGGGATATTGTTCATGTGAAATGGTAACTTCCTGTAATTCAGGGCAGGAATATGAACACTGGAGCTGGGACAAATTTACACTTGGTATTAATTAAACCTCTGATTTAAACCAAAATGGCACTAATATAACTCTTGGCATGCAGACACATACACACACCTGTACCTGAATCAGTGGAAACGAGCACCACATATAATGTAGAGCTCAGAAAGTTCCATAGCAGCCTGTTCATTGGGATTGCTGAGCTCTAGCTAACCACCCACTTCATCAGTGGGATTCACAGCTCTCATTTCCAGCTTCAGGTACAGGCTCCTGCCCACATCCTATGCCCTGGAGGAAGGCTGCAGTGATGCACGGTTCACCGTGCTGTGTTACACTTTACTGAGGGCACAATAGGGTAAATAACTGTTTATTTAGTAGCACCATCAATTCCCACTAACAGTTTCTGCTTTTCACACTCGTAACCTAGGCTTCATTTCGTGGCTCAGCCCCAGAAAGAGTCTTCACAAACACATCACCAACTGGAAATACCACCTGCAAGAAAGGCACGGCTTCTGTGTACACCTATAGGTTAATGTACCACAATGCTGAGCAAAAGGACTTGTATTTGTTTCTTTACCTATAACATAAGGGCACAGCAAGTTATGGGCTGCATCCCCCAGCTAGAAGCGAACAGACGCAGGATGATACTGAAGCCAACAGGACTTTGATGGAGCATATGTCTGCCCATATGGGTCCAACTGCAAAAATCTCATCTTTTCCAAGTGTGCCCATGCAGAACGTAATCCAAAGACTATTGGGGTTAGCAATCAGCTTTAACTGGCTTTGTACCATATTAGGAGCACTCGCCTGTAACACAGCGATTACACTGGCCCCTATACAGCAGAGCCCTTAAGCATTTGCTTAACTTTAAAGCATATGATAACCAATATACCATCTGATAACCAATAAGCAATTTCTTGATTCAAGAGCAATGACTTGCAGGCTTGAATACACTTCTGGGCTGAGGCCAGGGAACTCAGCCCCTTAAAGGAGGATATCTCCAGTAGGAGAGATACCAGAACATTTATTCATAGTGCATTCTTAGCATCCTTTAAAAGGCTTCTGACAAACTCCTGACCAGGCAGGTAGCAACACACCTAAGGAAAGAGAGGCCCCATTCCAATAAAATTCAGTTCTACTCTTCTCAACTCTTCTTTTGCACAGTTACTCCTTAATTCACAAGCTGGAAAGTGGGACAAGATGGCACTGAACCTACATTCACACATGGCCCAATACACATCTATACGATTGTGTCTATGAAAGTGCCATTAGACTAAGCACTGGCTGTGCCCCAAGAGGTACTGCCAAGTAATAAGACAAATGGCAACCAGGGCTGAGTGTGCCCACTTCTGTGGCACAGGCACAGAGCGCTCCCAGTTGTGTTTGCCTTGCAATTAAAAAGCCTTCTTGTTTACTGGCAGACCCTAGTTTACTTCTCTTGTCTTGCTTAATTAAAAAGAGCTGTTAAAGAAATTGGGTTAGGACCTTTTCTTCTATTAAAGCAATCATCATCATCAAGACCTTCCATTCCCATTACCCCTAGAAGCACAAGGCAAAAGCAACGTCAGGTACATATGTACTTTGTGTCTCTGTTGGAGGCACCTACTCCATTCTGTATCACTGCAGAAATGCGAACACCAATTGCAATTGCGCCGTAGGTACAAAAGCAACATCCCCGGTCCTTTCCAACCCTAACCATTCTATGATTCTGTGATCACTGCACCAAACCTGGGCTGTACCTTCCAGCTAAAGCTTTTTCTTGGAAGGAGATGAACAGCAAACCCTACAGTTGTAGTCACCCCAGTACCTGGTTTGCTTCACCTGTGCCCAAATCCTTTATCTTACAAAGGAGGAAATAAGTGAGTAAAAGCCAAAAATGTCTGAAAAAGTACAAACTTTCCCTTTTGACATCGCAAATAGAATAGAACCAATTCCTAAAACCTCAACAAGTTTAATTTCCACTTTAAAAAACATTTTAAACGCAATGAAGCGGTTTAATTGTCCATAGGTAATGTAAAGCCTCTGTTTCATCTTTCAGTTTGCCTTTGGAGGGGGCAGGGAGAGAAGTCTCATTGCACAGGACTTTTAGGAGGCTCTGCTGTAATTGGCCAAGGAATCTGCAAAATAACTTGTTGATACAGTTTTATAAGGTCTTTTTATAAACCAGGAAGCTCAATCTGCAGAGCAAGCCTATCTCCACGTCCCAGACAGATGGATGCTCAACTCCTGCGTTGGGTGGGCAGAAGGATGCAAACATCTCATTCACAAAGGGAATGCCCTGAGGATGAAGACTTTCACCTTTGCCGTTTCTAAGAAGGGTTTAAGTGGCACTTTTGAAAGTGTGAGGGTTAACACCTGGAGACACCACAGAAGAAATGAACAGATACCAGCCCCACTGTCAGCAGCAAGCACCATGCTTTTCTGCAGAGCTGTGCCAAGACATCTTCACCCCAAGAGAGAAAAGGGAGGATTGAGTTGGCTTCCCAAGAGCCTGCTTGGTTTCTACATCGATCCCCAAGTCCCTGCTGAGTTGGTCAACAGCAGTGCCTGGGACACGGTCACCTCACCAGTCCCTGCCTCACTTGCACTAGGGGCAGTCTTTATGCGCACATGAGCAAGCCTGGAAGCAGAAGCACAGACAATGGATGTCAGATATTCAGCCAGAGCATGGTTTAACTCAGCTACATAGAAAAAAGCCCCTCTCTGCCCTCACTCATCCCCAGTTGCCACTGTAGAGCACATTAGCTGGAAAACTCCCACTATAGCTAGCCCAGTGTTATTGCTGCAGGGGTGTTTTGGTTAACCCAACCAGTGCACTAGCCCGAGAAGGCTGATCTGCCAAGGAAAAGTGTTTTATGCAGACCCCATAGCGTCAGTCCTGATGCCCTTACCTGTGCTCAAAGTCTCTGCAGCTGTAAATGATGCAAAATTCACTTCACGAGCAAAAATCTGAAGCACGGCACAAATGTAACGGTAGGGAAGTCTCCTGAATGCTTGGGCTCTGTATGCTGTGGGGCTCTCCAGGGTGATGCCTGCTACCAGGAATCACTGGGGGAGAGCTGCAGCAGAGCATTCACTGTCACACAACACACTTTTAATAGTTTGCAACCCTAACAGAGCTGTGTTTAGAGTCTTCATGGCCAAAGCTATCTACAAAGTCTGAACTCGTGCTGGATGCCAGCTAAGCATTCAGAGCTATGGAAAATGCACAATAAAGACCCTAAACATCTGGAGCTTTAAATGCAGCATAAGTACTGAAGATCAACCCGGGTGTGTGGCCAAGGCAGATTTGAGAGGCAGCAGCAGAACTTTTTCCTTGCATACATCATAAATTTTGATGGCTTTTTGCTTGCTTGGGACAGTGCAGACTGAGCGCATCACTTCTCCCTGCATATTAGTTTTCCCACCTGTAAAATAAGGTTTTGAGGGGGGACTTCTTTGTGAGACATTCTGAAACCTGGAACTGCTGAGAAGTGCTACGTGCTTCCTAGACAAAGGCAATGGAAAAACAACTGATCTCCAATACAATATATCATATGAAGAGACCTTTGAGGGCTGACTTTGCTAAGAGTTACATACAGAGCTTTGTGGAATTTTCTGTTGGATGAAGAACCCGAATTTGATCCAAGAAAGCACCTGCAAAGGTAGGGCTGAATTCCCAGAGCTCCAAAGTCTGCCAATGCTGGCAGAAAGGTGAGGAAGAGGGAGAGCATAGTAAGAGCCATTTGCCAGGGAACAAGTCTTAACTACAGGTCTCCCCAGCCAACAATACAAACGGGCATTTTAAAATGAACCTGGAAGGGTTTGCAAAGGCTTTGCAATGCTCACTAAAGGCAGCCGCCAGCTCCCCAGGCTCGGCAGAGGTGGGAGAGATGCCATCTGTGAAAGGAGCAGGTTGCTTAGTGGTTTTTCACAGGCTCCCAAGCATCCTGCACATTGGGTTCCTCTGATCCCATGGAACGATCCACGCATGTGGGCAGGAGTACGCATTCCTACACGTGCAATCGCTGAACTTCACACAGAGCCGTCATCCAAGCCGACCTTCGGCTAGAATACCTTCTCCTCGCTTCCGTGGTCTGGCTGGGGCAGCTGATTCCACACACTCCTTCTGGGGCTGCTCAAAGTCAAACTGCAAAGCAGCTGCCAAAAATGCCTCTCCCTGCACAATTTCCAACGCACGTCTCTGAAGTGAGGAGCCAATCTGCTGAAAACGCTAAAAATCACTGAAAAGAGAAAATCACAGGATCCGCAGGCACATCTGCAGAGCGCTCTTTAGCAGCTACCGCTCGTTCCGAGTGCAAACCTCCAGCACAAGCACTGGAACTGAAAAAGGACAGATGTAAGTCAGCCTTTTAGACTGCTCCTCATGACCAGGAACTCGGTCTGCTCCTATACACTTTCCTTACAGTAGAGCCACTGTTCAACTTCCCACAATTAGCATAACTTCTTCAAGCTAAAACCCACCAAATATATCTGCTGCAAATAAATAATTTTCTAATTATAAAGCCTGACTACTTTATAGACCGTCTTCTCATATTCTGGAATGAGCTATTGCATCAATTAAAAGAAAAGCTCTTTTTTTCCCCCATCATAGAAGAAGCCATGGCAAATTGGTTCATAAATATTCACTGGTATTTTAGGCATGGCCATAAAAAGGAGACATTTTACTGGCTGTCCTGGAAACAGCACATTTAATGTCGGAGCATCCCTGAGAAAGGAGAGCTGAGGAGAGGCTCTTGTTGCAAGCAGTAACAGCGAGGTCCTGAAGCAGCCGCAGGACATGCTCACACAGATCTACCACTGTTCCAGGAGAAGTAAAACAGGATGGATGAGCTTGTGTCTGCCCAGAGCTTACAGTGATGTTACCAGACACATGTATAGGGAGAGGCTGTGCTGACGGATGGGAGCAATCCCACCCAACACGCCTGGGACAGGGACAGCACAGTTGGTCCGTGCCCAGGAAAGTGGGTTTAGCTGTGCTAGGACACAACTTTCCCTCTCCTCAGGTCACCACATCCCAGCTCCGAGTCCTCATACCACGCATGCTCCTGGCTGTTTGCTGTAATTCAGGGGGAAGGACTCCTACAAGAAGGAATTAATCAGACCTTATGCACAATTAACTACTTGTGACTTCCCTGCTACGCTAATCCTGCAGGTCTCAGGTAAGAAGGCTCGTCTGCAAGTGCTTTCAGGATCTGAGAAGGTTCCTTACCTTAAATCCACACAAAGATCAGCTTGGTGGGCATACCGCACAGAACAGCAAAGAAACTCTATGAGGCAGGGATGCTCCTGCACCCCCCCGCTGTCCTACTCACTGCAGAGACTCTGAGCAGGACAGAGCCTACTATCACTATGTAGCTGCTCTTCCTGCTGCACAGAAGAGTGGGAGAGGAAATGACCTACAGAAACCCCCTACCCCAGCCTCATGAACTGCTTAAAAGAGTGAAAATTAACAAATCGAAAACCAACTGCAAGCGCTCTGAGAAATAATAATCACAGCTATAAACCACATCCCATAAAAATGCTCTCTTCTTTACAGAGCAAGGCAAAGTTTCCATTAAAACAAAATCAGGGCTGCTCAAATTTGTCTGACAAACTAAGTTATGACGCGTTAGAATCTACACGTATAAAAGTCCCGAACAGTATCAAGACTATAAAGCATGAAGATAACATATTGCTCCGCAAGTGATAAAACTGCTTGCAGTGACAGCTGTGATTTATTGGAGCAATTCAAATGCACTTTGTAAAGTATATTAGCTTTGCCTCTGCCCACAAAGGGCACGTTTTAGCAGGGTAGGCCATGCGGGTGATAAATTACACACCAGCAAGGACTGAAGGCAATTGGCAACACCAGATGCCCAAAGGCCCTGAATTGCTGCGATAATGTGGTTTTTGTGATAATACCTCGTGCAACGGCACCCGAGCACCTAAAGAAACACATCAAAGCTGTGTTTCTGTTGGCTTTTTTGGAAGATAACATGACAACGGTGAGAGTGGCTGGGACTCCCAGCTAATGCTGACACACAAAGCTATCACAAAGTGGCTCTGGAGCAAAGTTTGACACAGAGGGTCACAGTTTAGACATTACCTTTAAGGTGGAAGCTGCAAAATAACTGCCTTTGGCTTCTAGCTTGTAAGGCACAGAAACAAACCACAGGCTGTGGACCTACAGGCTATCAAACTACTGTAGACCTTGCCTGCTGCAACGTACCTGCTGCACCACTTTAACAGAACCAGTAAAGTGACCCAAGTGCTGCTGCACTTCAGTAGTGCTAATACCCAGAATGGGATGGGGACTTGGCCGTATTGCAGTCACCATGGCCATCCTGGCACCTGCATCACCAGTGCTGTGCAGGAAGTGCATTCCTGGGCACTCTTGTTCACTGGTCACACCAGTTCAAACCCATGCTAAGAGCCCGGCTTTTCCCGTGGCTCAGAGTAGCACTGGAAAAAGAGGACAGAAAAAGCACGATGCCCAAGTCTCCTCCCACAGCAAGATTTCACCACTATAAAAGCACAGAAAAATTACTTTATTTTAAGACACTTTGGGCTAAATTCTACTCTTTAATGTACCAGCAGAGACCAAGATTGACTTCAGAGTTAACGTGAACTTCAGAAGGTGTCCTTTGAAGAGAACATGCCCTGGACAGTGCCATGGAAAACCACAAGGCAGACTCTTCTCCTTGTGTTACCAGGGACAGTTTAACAAATAGTATCTGCCCTCAATTACAGTCCTCCCATTCTCACACATGAGGAAGTACATCTTTGTGTCTTTACAGCTCCTAAATTAAGAGCAACAAGAGAAATGAATGACCTGGTGTCATGGCTTAAGCCCAGTTGGCGACTCAGCCACGCAGCCTCTCGCTCACTCCCACCCGTTCTTCCCCCCACTCCTGGAGGGATGGAGAGAAGAAGGGAAAGAATGTGACTCCCACGGGTTGAGATAAGAGCTGTCCAGTAACTAAGGTATAACACAGACCACTGCTGCTGTCACCAGTAATAATAATGATAAGGGAAATAACAAAGGAAGAGAAGACAACCGCTCACCACCCACCAACCCATACCCAGCCCGACCGAGCCTCTCCTTTGGCAGCAGAGTGCAGGCCACAGTTTGCTTTTACTTGGAGGGGCGTCCAGTACACTTGGCACAGACTACCTCAGGAGAGGGTACTTCAAAGATCCAAAAGGTTACCTGGAAGGGCTAGGTCACTGCTTGGTCAGGCTGGGTATCGGTCGGTGGGTGGTGAGCAGCTGTATTCTCTCCCCTTGTTATTTCCATTATCATTATTATTATTGGTGGTAGCAGCAGTGGTTTAGTTTGAGTTGCCAACTGGGCTTAAACCATGCCACCTGGCCAATGCAGTTACATCTTGCTGTGGATTGGAAGGAGTTTATCAGCAATTAGACTGTAACTGGCTCATCTCCAAAAGGTAAAGAACACTTAACAAAGAGTTTGCTTCTGGTGGGCATTTTTAACTTCTATTTAATCCAAATACTCCCTTGAGAAGTGACAATGAGTATCTGTTTCTATGATACCCATTACCATATCACATAAGGACCTCAGAAATACTGCATATTATTATAGAATGAGTTCGTGTAACTTTTCAGAGTTTATGCCAGTAAATACCTGAGAATTGTGTTTCTATATTTAGCGTCTCCTTATGGAAAATGCTCCAGTGACACCGTGATGGTAACAGTACAAAACACCTATATACAGGTTAATGTTTTAAGAGTAAACTAGCTGAACGCTTTCTCCACAGGTGGAGAAGATGCAAAAAAAGGCAATACTTACTGGTTATTTTCCTAGTTTCCCTAAAGCAAAGAGCTCAGCATGGTTTTGAACCTGCCCCTTCATCTGTTTTTGCAGCTCTAATCTAATGATTAGATGAAAGCACCTTTTTTTCTTGGCTTGAAATTGTGGGTAGTGCAGATACAAGAGCACAGTGCGTGTTATCGCTTTCGCTTATTTATGGCTCTTCAGCACCATTCTTCTTCAAGAAACATTTGCAGGAATCGAATTGATTCTATGTTAAGTGTTATTCTTAATAGTTTTTTCATTGCTACCTAATGGAAATATGGATTCATCATTATTTTAAGCTTAATGCAGTGTAAAAGAATAAGTTTGGTACACTGTAATTACGATTTTTTTACAGCACTTAATAGACAAGGCAGAAATAGATTTCTGAAAGTAATGGAAAAGAATGGAGCATTTTGTTTTCTTCAGTAACAACAAGCTGAATATCAAAAGCTGTAACAAGGAAGTCACTCCTCCCCTTTGTTTTTCTTGTCTATACTCATCAGATTTACATTTGTCACTTATATAAAGGAACGTATTTGCAGCATCCTTCAATTCTACTGTACCAACAGACCAGAAATACATCTAAACTGGCTAAACTACCTCTGAGCAGGGGAGGGATTCTCCTCCCATAGCAGCAAATAGTAATTTCCACAGCCCCTGACTGAATTCAAAGACAGAAGAAATAAGAACACCCTTCCTTGTCCCATCACTTGCCTGTGCCTGTTGTCCTGAAGCAATGAATTAACCCTCAGAGCATTCCAGTGATGGAGGCAGTAAAACTGACCACAAGTTGCTTATTTCTACTCCTCCCACACCCTCTAACCCAGAACACATCCACTTTACCCCCTGTTTCCTGGAAAATTTAACTCTTTAATAGGTTCCAAATCTCGCTCCTTCCCAAACACCCATTTCTATGTTGCAGTGAGCGTGATGGACTGAAGAGTTCTTCACTCTTGCAATAAGAACACTAACCAGAGAGCATCATGCAAAGGAAAGGAGAAGAGGTGGTCTGCGCTCTTGCCATTTGCTCCTTGCTGCCTTCCTTTCCCCATTTTCTCCTTACTGCTCAGAAACTTGCTAAGGTACATAGGTCCCCTCACCTCCCTCCCTTTTCCCTAGGTGTTCAAGAATACTCAGCCATGGGTCTAGCAATGATGGCAACACAAACAACGTGTTCACATGAAAACTGGAAATACTCCATACATGCCAGGTTTCTTAGGGCTCTGAGGAAAACTGCAGCAGGATTCCCCAGGCCTAAGTCACTGGCTCTGGAAAGCTGCCATAAGAGAGTATATGAAAGGCATAAAAGCGAAGTATTTTACCACCTGCTTTGACAGCCTAGGAACTGTAAAGCATCTTTTGTAGTGCTGCCCTTCAAATGAAAGGAAAATTCCCCCCAATACATTCAATATTTCAGTTTCTGTTCTGTCAATATAAGTACCTTTTGTAACAAGAAGACAAAAGCTTCTCCATCTTTTTGGGGATCAGTATCATTTCTCAAGCAAGGACAACCGGTGTCTCTTTGTGAAGGCTCTATTTTAAAGTACTGCCAAAATACAAATACAAATACAATTCTAACTCAGTAGATGATAACCAGCTTTCCAGACCTAAGGCTGAAGTAGCCAGGATGGGAAACCTACATATACACTTGCATCATGCAGCATCCTTCTCTCTCAAGCCCTGCACGCAAATAAGGAATCTGATGGTGCAGGATGGCCTGTGCAGATGCATGTGTCCCAGAGGTCAGCTTACACCAGCAGAAGGTTAAGGATTGATGTAAAGAGAAGTTTCAGACTCCTTAAGACTCATTCCATGCTACCCCCACTCTTCCTCACTGTGATCAAGCAGTTTCACTACTGAAGGACCCTTCAGCAGGGAGCTGCAGTTGTTCCTAAAGCTAGGGATGCATGACTTGTAAGAAAAAGCCTGATAAATAAACCTGCAACAAACCACACATGGACATCTGTACAGAGACCAGCAAAAGTCACCCTTACCACCTTATTTCCAGTAACTGGGCTGTATGTGAATGAGATGCAATATTTAATTACCTAATAATCATATATGCTGCAACAGAGTTTGCCCTCCAGATTGCTGAAGTGCCCCACTCAGCAGGATTTCTAATCTTCGTATTTCCTATGATGCGAACCACAGGAGGACTTCAAAATGGTTTTGAGCCCGACAGCTTATAAAGACTTTACCTTGGCCCCTACACAGGTCTAGACACTGAAGCCTGACAAACCCCATGAGAAGTATGCTGAGCAGGCAAAATGAAGATCAAAAGATCAAGCCTTGCTGAAATCTGCCTCTGCTCTTGCTGGGACACCTCGAAAGGGCAGTCATCTTATCAAGGGTTAACCTCCTCCCCTGGGGAGAGCTGGGGCTTGAGGCCCCAGGTTTTCTTTTCTCCTTGTTTAATTGTATGAGGAAGAAAGTACTGCCTGTGTATGTTCTCCCCATACTCGGAAGTCACAAATGTGGGGTACTGGTCAATCTTATAAAGGATGCTCATTTTTGGAAAGAAGCAGATTGACACACAGCATCCTGAAAAGTAAACAGGCAAAAAAGCTCCACACATACTTATCTGGTCTTGGGGTCATGCCAAAGCACAGGAATTGAAGATGTTAAGAAATCAGCTGCTGGTCGACTGGGATCAGAACAGAATCTGCTGTCCCTTAGGAAGCAGTATTGCTCACTTCTGCTCACGCTCTTGCCTCAGGTACAGGCACATCAATCCTGGGACTGGAACTGAACAGCAATTTCTACATTATGGCTTTTGCTTATCTGCAGCAGAACCCAACACTACACACATGACCCCTCCTAACTGTTGGACTTGTGGGTTTCACTCCAACAAGTTAGCTCTTAAGATCTTTGAGGAGAAGTCAACTCTTGCAAGTGAAGCAAGTGGTTTTCTGAGGACTGATTTCTGTAATAGACACCCAAACATTCCCCTCTTTTCCATATCCAGGAAGTCCTGCCTTCCCTGCAAGTAGCCTTCTCTAACCAGGAAGCTCTATGGACCTTGCACTGAACAATGGTTAACTGAGAGTCCTTAGATGAGGTATTATAAAATAAACCTCCCTCTCAAATTGCTGAACGAGAAGAAAAAGGAAATATTCTGGAATCTACTAAAGCAGAGCCTAAAATCAACCGCCTGCAGAGCAGATGCACCAACATCCACCCCTGCTCCATCACCAGCACGACAGGTCTGTCACCAACACTATATATATAAAAATCAAGCCGGATCACACTTGTGATGATCAAAACTTACTGAGATTTTCAAATTATCATAGAATGGTTTGTGTTGGAAGGGACCTGAAAGCTCACCCAGTTCCCACACTCCTACCATGTGCAGGGGCACCTTGCACTATATGAGGTTGCTCAAAGCCCCGACCAACCTGGCTCTAAAAATCTACTATCATAAAAACCAGGTTATCACTTTTTTCACCTCCAGATTAAACATCCCCAGACCCAAAGGATTTGAAAACACTGAAGAATGCCGCTATAAAACAGGTATTCACAAGTTTTTGACAGCCACCCTTTGGCTTGGTGAGCTCAGCAGGATTAGAGCTACTACAGTAACTACCAATGCACTTACACATCATAACCTAATGAAAAGAAGATGAGAGAAAATGGGTGAGATAACCTAAGGGGTTATCAGAGAAAGGTTCTGCTTTACCTGCCCATTTGTTGTGCCGTTGTTCTTGACTCACCTGAGCCATGCAGTAGCCTTTCACCAGCCTGTGAGATATGGGAAATGGAGGATTTCTTTTCAAAGCCACCGTTGCCATCATTCAGCAAAGCATCCTGCTGGGATCGCTTCACATAAACACAAGCAGTTTGCTCACTGCAGACTGAAGCTTTCCCCCCACCCCGTCTCATTTCCTCAGTTTCTACTTGATGGATGTGCTGAGTCTGTTCATTTACAGTAGGAAACTCAGGACAAGAGTTCTTGCCGATTAATTATGGCCTGCTTGGAAACAGCATTTTACTAGTCAATTAGAAACAGCTCTCCGAGGCAAACCGTACTGTCACGTGCCCACACACGTTTCTCCAATAAATCATAGCATTCTGTACTTCCACAACAGGCCATATTATAGCACAAATGAGCTGCCTAATGCATTCTGAACGCTGCCCTAAAGTCATGTCACGTATTAATCAGGACCAAGTAGAATAAGCAAATAAACTGAACTAACTGCGCCCTCCTCCAGTCTTCAAATGCTGCAGTACCACCGAAAACCTTGTGGAAGGTAGCACTGATGAAGGTGCCCTGAGAGAAGAGCAGGAAGTTGCTTGAAAGGTGTTAATACACCCGTGCACCTTGGGCATTACCTTCTCCCTCCATATAACAAGTCCTATCATGAGAGACTCGATGTCAGTTGAGCTGAGAGCTCAAGAGCATTTGCCTATGCCTGCACTGCAAGACAAAGCATTTGGTGATAGCTTGGGTATAAAAGGTGCTTTGTAAAACCCAACTCCCGAATTCTACACACAAATCACAGTCAAATTCACTCTTTCCTGGAATAAAGAACCTCAGGAAACCTAATTCAGATTTGGTAATTCCCTGCATTAAACGATAATTCTATTTCACCAAATTACTTTTGCCTTGCGATGTAGCTGCATTCATAATTATTTATTGCCCAGCTCAAGGTTAAGTGAATGAACAGCCTCACTGAGATCCCGTATAAGCCCTTATTTTTCACAATGTACTACACAAGATTAATTGCTTTGTATTTCTCCAATAGAGAGAATTAAAATTGCCATTTCATACAAACTATTAACACAGCAACCGCTTTGAAGTAGTCCATTGCTTCTTGCAATCTAATACATTTCCCCTCTCCTGCTTACTCTATAAAGTGCTACCTGGCAACCTTAAAAATGTAGTTTCTGGAAGTTCCTTTGCAAGACCTGTGTAAATCCAGGCTTTTGCACTCTTGCAGACTCGGTACCAGATGAAAAGTAGCTCTTGACAAAGAGCAAACTGGAAGCATAGCTTTGTTGAGCAGATGGCATTGAAGATGCTGCTTCAACAGCATGCTACTTGCAAACCCTGAGGACAGTGCTGAAGCATATAATAAGTTGTTTTGATAGCACAGGCTGGCAAAAAGAGCATGGAAAAATATATATATATATAGATTACACATATATACACACACATCCCCTAAACATTTACAGGCAAAGTCCACTACTCAGTTCTCAAGATGGTTCTGGATTTTCATTGCATAAGCAACTACAAGAAACACTGAGACTGAAGATGATGAGAAATCCAAACACTTGCAAAGCCATCCATGAATTACTCCAAGTGGCATTTAGGAGTGCACACTTAGGGATCCTACATGCCCGATCCCAAAGACTACAGCAGTCAGTGGAACTTTGGGTGCCCAAAGTCTTACAGAGGGTGAATGAATGAGCAGCTGCCATAGGAAAAGCTTTTCCTTCTTCTGATTTACCTAAGCTGTCTAAGGAACTTCTTAGAGATGGACAACAGCCCTGAATTGGATGGCCACCACAGTGCCTGCCTTAATGCTCTTTTAACAAGCTCTATGCTGGGTCCCAGGAGAGGAAAAGAAAATCTCTTCACATTGACATATCCAGTTCTTAGCACAGAAGGCTCTCAGGGCGAGCTGCGGCTCCTTGGTATGACTACGGGACAAAAAACAGCATTGGACAAATAGGTGCAATAATGGTTTTTCTGCTCCTTTACTTGCTCTTAGGTGCTTGTATGACAGGAGTCAAAAGCCTGTGTTTGTCACGAAAATATCAGGCTACTGCATTGAAAATAAAAAACAAGCCTATAAAAATACAGAAGGAAAATCTGCGTTTATGTACTTCTAATCCCAGCTCTTCCCAGATACACTGGGCAAAAAGCTTAGCTTCCAAGTATTCAGGTATGGTCGGGTCAGGCATTCAAACTGCTAAAAAACCCCATTGTGTAAAAAGGAATTTCAGTTCCACCTTTTAAACACTGTGCCTATTTGTCTCTCTATCCTGAAAACAATATTCCTGATGAGGGTATACTCATGTCTTGTCAGCAGCACACAAACAGAAGCTCTGAATAGCATTAACCAACCTCTATTCGTCAGTTCTGGAGTGAATTAATGTAAAATGACTTGCGTTTACAGCTGGGTCTTTAGACTGGCAGCAAAGGGGGAGTGAAGAATCACCTCGTTCCCTTCTCAGTCTACATCCTATCAGCCATGAAGGAACCCTCAGAAGAGTCTGCAACAAGAAAAGCTGCGTTTATCCTTATCATTCATAATGATGAATGCCAGCGATAACCACTGGAAGTGAAGCCTCGGCGGGGACTATGCATCACCAGTAATAACAGGAATAATCAAGCTGTTAGAACCAGACACGCAGACAGCAAACTCAATTCTTTTCATTCTCTGTCCAGTACCAATGACAGCTACCAGCCACCATGCATCGCAATTAGCTCACGCTGCAGGAATGCTCTCTGCTCTGGTACATGAGTGAGCTGCAACAGGGAGCAGGACCTGGGGAAGAGGCGAAGAACTATTTGGAGAAGCATCACATACCCTTGCTGTTGCTAAGGAAACCAGCTCCTTTCTTTGGGAAGACCCAAGGCCTGCCTCCTTCACACCCCCACTCCATCAGCCTTATTTCACTCGCAAACAAACAGAAGAGAAACTGAGACAACTGCTCACGAGCTATAGAAATGCATACATTCTATATGTTTAATGTTGGTGAGTCAAAATGAAAATGTCCCTTTCATTGCAAAGGGGTGAATGGCTTGGGTCAATGGTAACTGACTGTAACAAAGGCTTGAATAAAGTTCAGCACTGGGACCTTTTTACAGATCAGGTCAGCCAAACAGTGCTTCAGTGACCAGGACATGGTTCCTGAGTTCCTCTACCCTAGCACTGAACACATAGATTCATAGAATCAACCAGGCTGGACAAACCCTTCAAGATCAACAAGTCCAGCTGTTACCCCAGCGCTGCCAAGGCCACCACTAACCCATGGCACTGAGGACCTCGTCTACATGGTGTGCGAACACTTACCCGTTCCAATGCCTGAGCACCCTTTGGGGAAGGAATTGTTCCTAATATCCAGGCTAAACCCACATGCTGTGGCCCTTCTTTCAGGCAGCTCATAACACGCACACACATTTCTTCTGCTGCATCCCAGTAA
The DNA here is from genome assembly GCF_033815535.1 of Pezoporus flaviventris. NCBI lineage: Eukaryota > Metazoa > Chordata > Aves > Psittaciformes > Psittacidae > Pezoporus > Pezoporus flaviventris. The sequence goes on from NW_026892585.1 coordinate 993,756, forward strand.
GCGTCCTGTTCTATAAGCTTTACAGCTGCAAAGAGCACTTCAATTCCTAAATTCTCCATCAATAGCAATTACAAGGCAGAGGCCCGCTCCTCACCCCCCAGTGCAGATCTCTGGTGTACGTTTGGAGTATTTCTTCAGTTCTTAGCTCAGACCCAACTGCCCTCCTGCACTCCTTCATCCCACTGCATGCTTCCATCTGCAGGGAAAACCAAGCCCCAGAGCCTGTATCCATACTGTGAGCAGCATGCCTGAAGCAATGCTGGAGACGGCCTCTGCCCCTCTGTCGATGGTGGGTCTCCACTAGTTCTAGCCTAAATCTGTCTTTGCTCTCGAGGACTCCAATATAAACCTTTGAATTATTCAGAGCTGTAAAATTCCATCTCAAGAAGCGGGAGCACCGTGCATTGACCCAACACAGAATTAGCGAGTAGAAATGGTGTATGACTCTGTCTGGCAAAGAAAAGAAACATAAAGATCCTTTGTAGACACCGTTGAATACCTCAGAATGTTCCCTACATCCTAGTGTGGCCTTTGCAACTTTTACAGAGCCTATTTTGAAATCCTACCCCCCTGCACAATGCTCTCAGAAATCTTTTCTCTCTATGCTTGCTCCTGTACATTAACTTACATGGCATTAAAACATACTAATTCTCTAAAAAAGAATTAATCTTAAATCTATATTTTAGTGGGAAACCCCAGGGATGCTCTCAGAAATGGCTTGGATCTCAATTAGTGCTAGAGAAATTGCACAGAACTTGAGAAGCCTTGAAAGAAAACCACAAGTGAACGCCTGTCTTAAGATGCTTAGGGCTGTTGAGCCTGCTGGTGTTCTCTTCCCTCAATATTTGCTCTCTCTTGGTGTGAATGCTGAATAATTAAAGAAGTCATCCAAGGAAGAACAAAGCTTTTTGACAAAAGTGATTTTGCCTTTCAGCTTTCAGCATCAAGTGTGCTGCAGGAGTGTGATAGTATTAATTCTGCTATTACTTTAAATTACAGATACTCTGTAAAGCCAAATGCTGGTTCATTACCGGTGCAGCTCTATTGCTTAATGTCAGAAGGACAGCAGGATTTAGTGTTCCTAAGGCTTCGAAGCCCCAGGCCTGGCTTTCTCAGCAAGCTTCTGAGAAGCCTTGAATGCAGTATTCACTCACAGCATCCTCCTCCAGCAGTACAGGAATGAAATCCAGGGTGCAAAACTCTAGGTGGGAAACTCCCTGTGGCTAGCTAATAGGAAACACTGAGGAGGTGGATGGGTCTTGGAGCTAATCTTAATCACACACCATACACAACAGCGAAATACTGTAAAAGCAAGACCTTAAAATTGCAAAAAGGAACCTGAAATATATAATCAGAACTACATTTCATGCTTTATACCCTTCTTTGTCATGCTTCTTTACACCTTTAAAGAAATCACTGTAAGAAAGATGGAGAACACCCCTGCACAGCAGAGAACCCCAGGGAGCGTGTTCCCTGCAGTGCACCACATGGGTTAAAACCCTCTCAGGCTGAGGCACCTGGCTTTCCCACACAATGGGAATGCCTCACATTGGAACCACATCTCTAAGGCAGCTAGCTGGCAGGCGCTGCGCTCTGCCTTGCAGATGCTCTTGGTCTCAGACACAGTACTGTCCAAACAAAGAGCTCACAGGTAAAGCTTAAAGTTTCTGGGCAATTTCAATGTAAAATACTTGCACAGAAACCAATGATATCATCAGGGATCACTTCCAAATCACAATTCTCAATTTAATCCTACAGCAATTGCTGCGAACTCTTCCCTGATCCGGCCCTACTATTCCATAAAATGCCCTTAAATTTCAAAGCCTTACAACAACACTAATGAACACAGCACTACACTCAAGTGTCTAACACAGTAGGGCTTTGTCTGTCCCCTTCCTATCAAGCCCCTGTAAAAAGGGATGCTCACCCCTTGCAATGCAGTATCTGTTAAACCACCCCCTAGCATTGAGCACAGATGGGACACCTTCAGTACAAAGCTGTTTCGGTAGTGCAGTAAGCAATCACTGCTGGAGAAATAGTTACTTTGGGTAATTAGATACCCACATATTGAAGTCGTTTATGTTTACATAAGCACAGACATTACAGGGGGAATTAGGCAAACAAATCTATCAGGGACCAGGAGCGCCTGTCGGGTTGCTAATGAAGGTAGAAAGCGGCAATCTTTCTTTATCAGGTTTTCTAATGGCCATGCTAACAAACCAATCTTCATCTCTCGCCCGGTTCCTTTCCTCTCTGTATCAATTTACAGGGACAAATGCTTTCAGAAGACAGAGGGGATGATAACGCTCCTCAATGATGCTGACACCTAAGAGATTAAATTAAGCAAAACCTCAGTATTTCACTGTCAATTTGACTCTGATTTCTACGTAAAGAGATTCATGGTCTCTGTTAAGGTACAGTTTGTCTTTGCTTGAAATTTGTTTCAGAGATGCATTAAAAAGACAATTACCTCTTTTTCCTTACTGGAAGCTGCAAAGGCCAATAACACCGTACTCCAGCAGAAGTATTACCTTTCCTTCAAGACAAATATTTGCTACTTACAGAAGTAAATACTTAATGTATACTTATGAAGAAAGGATTCTACACCCAGGCAGCGCTCAGCTGTGTACTTTCCTCACGTAACAGCCTCCTTTGCCTACCGTACACAACCAAGTAGAACTGGAATTTTAGGAAAAAAGCAGAGATTTCCTATGCAATTTCAGCCTTATGCTATCTGGGCACTGAAACAGGTTATAATGGCCACATTTGTGGGTTCTCAAATGCACGGGAAACCCTAAAATCATTACATTAACTGCAGAAGTGACAGACCCTCCCATTATGCCAAATACCATCTTATTTTCTCTGGAAACACTGTAATGCAAACCTTTGGCTGGAAGATTGGTTTACCAAAGTACTACAAGTCTTAGCTTTAATCTCCTCAGAAGATGATCTTCATCCCTGATGCAAAACACACACCCCAGATTTTTACCTTACAACTGTGTGATAAACCAAGCTAACTGCCTCTTAGAACCATGATCTAAATCCTTAAACAAGGATCTAAGTATTATTGTAATCTATAAGGTGCACATCAAAATTATCTGGTACACATAAGGTGGAGACAGAACGATGAACCAAAGCAGGAGAAAATCACATGATTTGTTGCAGGTTGTTCATTTGTGAACAGCAATAAGACCAGTTGCATATCCCAAAGTAATGCTCATGTACTTATCAAGTCATATTTATGAAGCACATTAAAGATGAAACGTCCTTGCGGTGCACAGCACTTGTTATACTGAAAGTAAACAGATACAGCGGTATAAAAGACCCCATTGCTGATTATTTCTATCATAATAAAATACAAAACGTTACTGATTTAGCAGCAATATACCTCTATTTTTCTATTCAAACACAATACCTAGGAGTGAAAGCTTTCAAACTATCAATACAGAGGTAATTACTGAAGAATGAAATACTGATGATGCTAGACGTGCAATTTACAGTGTACTGTTAGATGAAGACGCGGAAATAACATCTTCTTCTGCCTGGTTACAGAACTGGGCATGTCACAGGATGTTAAGTATCGTCTGTTAGAGAGTGCAGAAATGACTGATAACAATATACCCCAAAAGTATTTCTGTTTACAGACCAAACTACCACACTGTCAGAGACCACATTTTCACCCTGGAGAAGAGAAGGCTCCTGAAGGGGAGACCTTATAACAGCCTTCCAGTGCCTAAAGGGGCTACAAGAAACCTGGAGAGGGGATTTGACAAGGACACGCAGTGACAGAGACGTGACAGAGGGGAGATTTAGGTTAAACATTAGGCAGAAGCTCTTCCCTGTGAGGGTGCTGAGGCGCTGGCACAGGGTGCCCAAGAAGCTGTGGCTGCCCCATCCCTGGCAGTGTTCAAGGCCAGGTTGGACACAGGGGCTTGGAGCAAGCTGCTCCAGTGGAAGGGGTCCCTGCCCGGGGCAGGGGTTGGAGCTGGATGAGCTTTAAGGTCCCTTCCAACCCAAACCAGTCCGGGATTGCGTGATTTTGACTCGACACAAACGTAATTCAAACAGCAGAGATTTTTACAGAAGCTTCATGGAAACCTCTGTTTGTGCCAGGCTGATGCCAGAAATGGGTCATTTACATTCCCATCCGAGCCTGCACTTAAGGGGGGAAACCAGCAGGAGGGGTAACCAAACCCCCACAGAAGTTCACATGCTTCTCTCCAGATGATCTATTGCTGCCAGAGCCCTAATCTAATTTTGGGTGAGCTCATCCTTTTTGCTGCCCTGGAGCCGCTTTAACTTAATATCGCTCTCCTTGCAGAGCCACGAGAGAGCACAGGCTCCCTTTCCCACCGCAGATGCTGTGCTGACATTTCACTTCAGCTGTTTGCTGTAAAAGTCATCAATATCGCTCCGCTCCTGAAGAGACCTTTTCTGAGCAAAATGAAAACAAATTGCTGGCGTTAGAGCAAACTTTGACCTCTGCAGCCCAGAGGTGGGGAAAATAACACCTAAATTCCTTGCAGCGGCTTTGAAAGCTTCCAAAAGCTCCTCCAAGCATGCAAACTTGTGTATGGTAATAAAACACCTCCTGAGGTGCCAGGCTCCCTGTTCACACCGCAGCGCATGCCAGCCAGCAGGTATAGGCAGGCAGTATGTACAGGTAGAGAGCCTGGCCTCCCATGGGCTCTCCTGCGCTGCACTCATCCTCCCTCTGAAGCATCAGCAAGTGCTGTGAGGTCTTTGGGGAGAGCATTTCCAACAGCATTGTTTCATCTGCCTCCTTCCCATCTGTTCCCCCTTTCCATTCACACCATTCCTGACCTGCTCTCTGTTCCACCAGTCCTCCTTCATTTCCCTGCCCTTTGCTATCCCCAGCTCCTGCACAACCTGCTCACATTCTGGTCTGAAGCTAAGTCTACATGGGAAGGGAAACCATAGCCTGAAACACCCACTTGTTGCTTGTTATTTTCCAGCCACGTACAAGCTTCTAGGAAGATTTTAAAGGGTTTCTTTTGGTTTTTTTTTTGTTTTGCTTTATAAAAATGTTTTTTTTTTAAGGGAAAAGTAGTGAGGTTACTTGGCCAGTTTTGCTCAAACAATCCTCATAGCAGTAACATTTTAAGTTCATTGTCTAATTTCTGCCCCATTTGACTGAGAGGTGAAAGCTGCAGAGAGATGACACGTCCAAAGTTTCATAGCAATCAGTGTCTTGGAAGAGGAGAGATGCTCCCCAGCTCCCCTGTCGAAAGGCTGCAGTGTGAGCTCGCAGGGATTTGCTCTGTTGAGCTCCCACCACTCCATCTGCTGCAGTGGCAAAACACCATCTCTTGCCCAGTGAAAGCATCAAAGAGGAGCCCAAAGAGATGAGGACTTTGCAGAGGGGCTGAGGGCACAGGTCACATGAAGAGAAAAATGTATGTGTGTGGGGAGGCTGATGCTAAGGAAAGCAGATGTGGTGACACAAAGCACGAAACCACCTGAGATCATCACTGAATCATCTGGGGTTTTGGAGTCTCAGTGCTTACAGTGAACCTTCTGCAATAAATCATAGCATGAATAATCACAGAGCCAACTAAGTTGGAAAAGACTTTTAAGATAATCAAGTCCAACTGTTACCACGGGACTGCCAAGTCCACCACTAAACCATACGCTTTCCTATGCCTTAATTTCTCTTTAATTTAAGTATAAATTATGTGACATTTTAGAAAGCTAGCTATTCTCCAAATACCCATGGATGCAGTGGAACATAAATACACATTATCCTTCCAGCATCTCCACGACAAGACCTGTAGAAAACTGCAAAGTGCTTCCTGTCATGCCTATTGTACGCTCAGGTGATGGCTGTGGGAAAGGATGTATCTGAGCCCAAAGGGATGGACCAGCTTGAGGAATCTATTCTCAGCCAAGTCTCAAGATCTGAAAAGAGTTAAATGCTTAACATCACCACCCCAGCAGGGAGCCTAAACCGTAGTCACAATGTTTTCAGTCTTAAACAAGAGATAAAAATAATGTTTCCAACCGAGCAGGCAGCTGAAAGAGTGAATTGCAGGGAAAGGCTGGCATGCTAGAGACTGTACACAAACTCCTTGACTCATGTTTGCCAAACACGAGTCGTAAGGAAAACGATGCAGTAAACACAGAAACAAGATTAGCATTTGCATCTCTGCATTGTCTGTACCCAAACGTAACAGCTCCTGTGCTACAATATACCTTTAAAGCCAGGATTTTCTTAAGATCAAACAGCTGGATCTTCTCCAGAACATCACTCAAGTGCTTTAGACCATCCCTTGTGCACTTCATTTACCATAATCTCCGTTATGCTATGGATGTAGCATTAAACTTATAAATATAGCTTTATAACAACACAGTAGACCCAGATAATGTCATCTAGGTTGATTTGCACCGAGGTTCAAAGACCCACTATATAGAGATAATAAACATGGCATAGATTGTCAGGTAATAGAAGCTAGAGGAGACAGATGACCTTTGTGCAATATTTCACCCTCTTCCCTCTCAGGGATGTATAAAGATGAAGGTATGAAAGCAGACACAGTCAGGCACCACTGACACTGACCAAAATGCCACCATTTTTATTAGAACAGCTTAAAAAACAAAGCCAAAACCCCAATCGATTGCTTACTTATAGCTGTGTTTGCTGCATCTGTTTCCCTGAGCGTGGACAAAATTGCCAGCAGCCACATTACAGAGACAGGTTGATGGCTGGCTGACCCCATAAGTCTTGTTCACATCTCATGTCTGCGCTGCTGACTTGCATCTTAAAAGACTTGTGTATCGGGGCCTCTGCAGGGAACCTGCTTTGCCATTCAGAGTGGGTTTTACCAAACCCAGACAGAACAATGAACGCTTTGTCCTACCCGGCATGTCTGTAATTGCAAGCCCTACCAGGAAACAACATCCCCTGCACCTTGGAGTTACTGTCTGAGACACTGAACGAGGAGAGATGTGCACTAAAGAAACAGACAGCCAACAACTTAAACAGAAAAACCTCCAAGACCAGAACTCTTTATTCCCTCGAAAGGTGAAGACCCCTTCACAAGCACAACCCCCAACATGCACCAGCCCAACTCTGCCTGTGTCCCTCTTAATGTGGTGTCATCAGGAGTGGCACGACACAGCAGGAAAAGAGACCGGTTCACTGTGAGACCTGCTACTCACTCTCTTACAGTGTAACGGCCCCCCTTCCAGCTGCACCCTTCTGCGGGGAGCTGGTGCCGATGGCCATCAACCACATAGACCGCCGCGCTGTTCCTCAGGCTCAGGGGGAGCAGAAGGTGATGGAGCACCTTCTCCATCACTGCAAACCTGCCCTCCTTGTAGAGCCTTATAAATACTTGGGGATTTTGCATGAGGAAGGACAAGCTCCAACAGTCGGCTTGAATATGCAATGTACTGCTCACATCAGTTCCCCCCCACTCCTCCCTGTGCCCCAGTATGTGGAGCACGGACACTGAGGACACAACACCGTGTCCAGGAAAGCAGTAGTGAAGAACAGAACCTCTGCTCTTCCATTGCTCAGCATCCCCAAGCAAAGAGTTTCTCAAGTCGTAATTTCCCCCGCTATTTTCAAACAGAACAGCAACCAGCTTTCTCCTCTGCTGTTCAAATTCAAAATGAAACCACAACCAAGAGGTTTCACCAGCCAAGGCACTGTGAGCCGCTGAAGAAATGAGTAACAGATGCAAATACCTGCTTGCTGTGCAGTCTGTGGGATCTGTTGACTCCGCTGTGCATTGTACTGAACTGAGGCAATGGGTCTGTACTGCTGAGTTGTTGAGGTAGGGTACTGACCAGATGGGTAATAATACACTGGCATCTGCAAAGAAAGAGAACAGCAGCTAACTACAGGCCCTAAAGCTCCAAGATTCACAACATCAAATGCAACTGGAAGGGGAGCAGGAGTTCAAGTCAAGCAGATTAGTGGTAACTAATCGGAGGAGGGGGTTGCACGGCATCACTTCAAAACCTGCTGTTTGCTTCTTAGCTTTGCTAGGAAAAGGACTACTGGTGCCCAAATTTCTTCTCAGATACTTTAAGAAATGGGAAAAAAAAAAAAAAAAAATTTAATTGAAAGAGACAAAACCATACAGGTTGCATAAAAAACATGTACCAAAGAAATCACAGTAAAGAAGCAATTGCTGCAGAAAAGAGGATGCAAACACCACCTTCCATATCAACACAGTACACATAGAGAGCATGTTGACCAGGAAGTGAACTCTGGCAAAACCAGTCAATTCACAGCAAAGAACAGCCTGGAGTAAAAACACATAGAAGCAAGACAGAGGCAAAGATAGAGAGGGTGCCCTTAACACTTGTAAGAAACAACGATTAAATCCCTGTTTTTGTTGAACAGCTACATGAACGTTTCCCTGCAGCCTCTCCCAAGGCTGGTGTGAATACAATTACAGTTCAAAACACAACCGTAACTTCTTTCTTGCAGGAGCTGAGGGTAAGCACCGAGCCAGCAAGTTCTGCTAGGTGGGCTTCTTTTTTGTGTTGTCATTGTCTTATAGAGCAAGGTGTACTACATCACTGCATCACGCAGAGGAACGTGGACGTTTGAGGGCGACTGGTGCTGCACGTTTGCTACAGCACTGTACTGAGACACTTGAGCTGAACAGCTTTCCACTGACCTTTGGCAAGTTCAAAGCACTCCAAGTCTTTCATTTTCATCTGCAGTGGATGCTGTAGTTACCTGACAGAGGTTGACAGCATACGGTATCATCAAACTGCAGAGAGATGCAGGTCTGGTTGAACATCGCTTCTCTGTTACATCCCTAGGCATTTCTTTATACAATTTACTGGTTTATTTTTCCCCTTGTGTGTAGCATTTATCCTACTCAGACCTATGCATAGAGTCCTACCAAATGCTTTTGGTTTGGGTTGGGTTTTTAATTTTCATACAAAAATAAGAACTATTTTTGCCACTTTCATTTGCCTGGAGGAAATGCTCGTGACACAGCTCATTCAACTTGATCATGCATAAAGTATCAGCAGAGTAAAGGTAATAGCATCCTTGAGCATACTGCTAGGACATCAACAGAGACACTAGAAGGTTACTTAGAGACGCTGTCAGATGAGAAAGCACAGGCATAGACACAAAAGACTAGGTAAGAAGGGGGTATGGATGGCTACTTGGGCAAGCAGAAGACTGCTGAATGGGTAACTGGTGGGAAAAGTGTCAGGATCAACCAAGCTGAATTTGGTCTGGTTGGTGAAGTGAAACCCCCAGACCGACTGAGAGTCAACATCCCCTGTCAATCAAGAGCCTGAATACCAATTCATTCTTCAAGGTTGCTTCATTTTCCATTCAATCAATGGAACTCTTCCCCTCACTAATAATAGCAGCCAGCTTCAAATACCAGAAAAACAAGAACATTTTGATTGAAAAATGTAAGCTCTCCTCCCTCCAGACCTACCAAGTGGCACATAATAGCTACAGCCTGCCCTTGAGCCAGTTGGGTTTTTAGAGACTAAAGTAACCAAAGCAAAATGCCTTTGTAAAATGGACAAGACCAGGATGAACTTTGCTTCGCTCAAAGCAAAGCCACAAGGTATAGGAAAGCTGACCCAGGCGTTTAAGGTGCAAAATCATTCTTTAACTATCACAGCCATGTAAACTATGGATCAGGCAAGTTTAGTGTGATAAACTCATCTTGTGGAAAGGGGACTGCTCTCAGCAAGACTCTACTATAGGAGACTGGAAAGAAGCGAGAGGACTCAGCTTAAGTAAATTCAATGCAAAGAGCTGATCCTGCCTTGGAGCAGGGGAACAGAGCAGACATTCCAGCAACTATTCTGTATTTTCTATTACCACCTTCTACAAATCAAAGAATATTAAACCCCTGTGGAAATACTCCCACTTCTCCTGGCAGCAGCTTAATCTCACTTAAAGGATTTAAATTTATTTGATTTACCCTCAACTTCCTCATTTTCCCTTGTACAGATGAGCCCCTAGATAGTTGGGAACACATGAGCATATGAGAACAATGTGAATTATCTCTTGTGGAAAGGTTCTGTGGGTATTAACTTTAAAACGCAGCCTAAAGAACATAGGTTTTGGAGTGACGTTTGTATCTGAATAGGCTCAGCACAAACCCATCTATGCACGCTGAAGCATTTAGGGTAATTTGGAAATAGGTATTTATTTTTACCACCCAGTTAACACCTCAGTTAGTCAAAGGGTTTTCTCCCTTGCTCTCATTTTCTCAATTCATTGGAATACAGTGGCTATATGCCTCCAGCTTGTCAGAGTGCAATCTATCAGCCTGAAAAATGACAGTAGTAGGAGTGTTGGGTAAAAAAAAAATCATCATTTCACTGAGATTAATGGATGAATATGTCACTAATCGCACATGCATGACTTGCAAAGGAGACGTTTAGGTTTTCCTGGGATCTTTTTGTTGTTGCTGTTGCCTGTAGTTGGTTTGGGGTTATTTATTTGTAGTTGGAATTGACTGGGTTTCCTGTGTTTTGTTAAGAGGTCAGCCATTAAAAGAAAGGCTTGGTGTAAAACATAGACATTGGGTAAAATAGGTCTTTCATGGTTGAGGGGCTTGCAAGGATCCATTTTCATTTATCTCGAGTACATCTCTGCGTCAGTAGTTGAAATGTGTTATTTGTCCTTTCTGCTATTACTTCAGTGTACAGTGGAATTAGAGGGATCAGAGATAACCAGTATCACTTACACCACCTGCCCTGACCCTATTGAATTTTTTAGTTTCTCATTGCATTGGCGTTACTAACACCTTGCTTATGTGCTCTTCCACAAAACCCGTCACGTTTCTGTAGCAGCCTACTGACACGCTGCATCAGACTTGAATTGCTTCCCCATGTGAATGCACAGTCTAGCCTTGGACCTGTTGCTCATGTAACATATTTCATTTACAGAACCTGGAAGTCTTTATTGCACAAACAAGCATGCCAACGCAACTATACGGTCATCCTAGATTTCAAAAAGCCCTTCTAAGACCACACTTTGATAAATGCTGCCTTCTTCAGTCTAAGAGCAGTTTCTTGATGTTAATCCTTGACACTGTAAAAAATCCCTCCTTTTAAATAACTACCATAGAAACAGTTGACAGATGATCCTTACCCCCTTGGATATGCTTATTTTGAAGGTGAATACCTTCCTTGCTTGCAGGCTGACTGTTCCAACACATACTGCTTTTTCTCTCATATGCAGCTTTTTCTGACTGGGCACACCACTTCAGAGACACTCATGAAATGGCACAAACAGGCATTTCTTCTTCCTCCTTCTAATGTGCTTTGTCCCTAGATGATAGGCAGGGACTCAATACAGCACTGGCTTTCTGCTTTGTTCTGTCCACATACTGTTTGTTCAAAACCCATTTCCAGGCTGGGTCTCCCTGGACAGCTCTCTGCAGCATCCCTTAAATTCACAGAGATGTTGTACATCTCCTCATGGTAGAAGCAGGATTCCACAGATCTTTCAGGTTGATTTTACTTCCCCAAACTCTCTTCCTACTGACTTACAGCTTGATTCTGACATCAGACAGATCTTCTGTTTTCTCTTAACATTGCTGATACCCAGTTAGGTTTGGATTAACAAATTCCTCCGGATGATTAGCGATGCTGACGCTATTGCTAACAGCAGCATAAATGGGAGCAAAGACAACAGAAACCACAGTGATGCATAGACACATGGAGGTACCATTTCTTCCCAATACCTAACTGACTGGGATCAGTCATCCTTCAAGGATTTTTCTCTTCCTCCCCCCCCTTTCTCTTCCCTCCTCCACTCCCTCCATAACATAATGGCCTGTGTACAACTGTAGGACGTCCTCCAATATCATTTTCTAAGATCATCACTAAGACCCATTCACTTGCAGTGACTCACCAGCCTTCTTCACGACAAGCTTCCTAGAGGAGACATGCTATAAATAAAGATTTTGTCTTAAGGTAGCTAGGGACTCTCTTGGAGCGGTCTTATGGAAAGAGACAGCTAAGACACAAAATGAACTCAGATGAAAAATACCTGCACATGTGCATTACTTCTCCAAGGCTCTCCAAGGCTTCATGCCACCTCATTTCTGGACATCACATTGCCAGTTTGCTTTTCAGGAAGAATGATTCCATGGGGAAAGTAACTTTTAAGGGAGCATATCCTTTCCCATTGGCAGGGTACTCACAGTTTTCCCATTTCTTCATTTGCAGAGGCAATGACAAGCACCACGGAGAGAGTGCTGCCAAACCCAAATGTGGACCCTTGTTCAAGTGCCTGGGCCCAGAAGTGTTACAGAAGTATATGTCAAAGAAGCAAATTGCAAATAGAAGAATGCAGAGAAAGTAAAGATGTATGTTTCCTATTTGTGATATAGAAAGCAAACAGGCTTTAGTTTCTAAAAGTCCCTTTCAGCAAACCCTGGCTAATGGTTAAGGTTTGTTTGTTTCATTTTGGTTTGGATGTTTGTTGGTTTTCTCCTACTGGCTGAGCAAAGGTCATTATTTTCAGGTTATTAAATCATTACTCTGTCTGCAAGCTGGGGAATAGCTGTGATGAAAGAATCAGCAAAAGGAAAGTAAGGGGTCCTCTTGCCACTTCTTAGGCATCTCATTTCAAGCTCAGCCTGATGCTGCTTTGATGCAGCCTGGGAGAGAGAATCTTGGAGAGCAGCCATAGAGCCATGTTTAATTGAACTTCAATACAAACCCTAATAATTTAAATGCAATACCCTAGGGTTTGTAGGCTTGGAGAGCATTTCTTTCTCCTCCTTTAAGATCCCAAAGGAAATGACCACACTCACAGGACCTCTACTAATTTCCAACAGCATACAGGACACCACAGCCAGCCCACTAGAACCTTATCAGCAATGCATTTGCAGGAACTAATTACATTATGACATTAGAGCCAAGCCTCTTTTTTACTGGTTTAAGTTCAATAGCAACTTTTAAGGTATAAAAGTGCTTTTACATTGACTGCATTGATGAATACATCACATAATGTTTTGCACGCATTACCATCTTAACTGCACTTGTTGAGCAGCCTCACTATTGCATTTAAGCCCAAAACAGTAAAGGTAAAGCAGAATGCCAACAGCCACCACCACAGTGAAGTTTTGCCATGGGCAGGATGGAGAGATGGGGTCTAAGTGCCCTACACAGAAAGCTAAGCTATTAGGGCAAAGGAACTACTGTTTCCCAAGGCTTTGCACATCTTTTTATACAAGGAACCTTCCATTGCTGTACACATGCCACAAGTAGTACACAAACCAAAGTGCCAAATTCTAGCTGAAGAGAATGAATTAAAGCTGGAGACATCGATCAGGGGTTCCTATCTGTGCACGTGAATGCTGCGACCTGCTGCACCCTCTTCCTTCCCTGCAGACTAAAGCCACTATTTCACAGTACAGGGACAGAGGCAGCAGGGACTGACATCCCACACACCCTCTTCCACACCAGTATCTGACAAGGATCTTTTAGAATAGCAATCAGCTGGAGACGGATGGTGCATGCAGTGCAGTAGACACTGACACCGCTGAATTTCTCGCCTTTCTATGCCCCTCTGAGGACAAACCATTCCCCAGTGAAATAATTGAGTTTGCTGCAAACCCCAAAGATATTTTTCTGCCCTTGGCAACTTTTCACTTTGTTATAACATAGGAGGAAAGCGCCTGCAAATATATTATTTGGGGTACAGAGACACACTGGCCATTGGACACAGCAGTACGGTACTGGTCCTACAGCATCCTCTACATGAAAAGACACCTCCTCATCGTTTGTCCTCTGAAGAAGTTCACCTGACTCTCCAGTGGTACCAGAGCAAGTATGAATGAGGGAAAACAGCCTCATAAGGTAACGCTATGCCAGACTGAATGAAAACTCAGATGCAGGATGGGATGCAGGATGCTGCAGCCCCCCCACCCAAGCAAACCCCATACAGCAAGGCTGGGAAACGTTATCGCTTTGTCTGCTGCAGTGACAGCTCATGAAATGGATGTGCTCACATTGATCCGGTTCACTAGGAGTGTCGGGAGGTTTGATTAAATGATGTCTGAAAACACTGAGGCCACTGGGGGGGTTGGTTGTACGTGAGGAGAGAAGCCCAGCCAGCTTCCACTTGCCCACTAAGGAGGCTGAGTCCAGGTGGGGAGATGGAATCTGCTTGTCAGGTCACCTTTTTCTCCCAGATATTTTAAAAACATGCTACATTTGGCAAACATTTAAATGTTTTTCTACCAATATTATCATTTTTTTTTTTACAAAAATAATCACATTACATTGAACTTCAGCTCCTTAGAATTATTTTTATTACAAGCCTTCTCTCAGAAAAAATGGCTGCGTAGGTTCTAACTACGGACATCACCATCCTCTATGGGGTGGCAGCATCCAGCAGTCCTCGGGTTTCTTTTGTTTTTAATTAGTGATCTCATTAACCAGATCTCTAGCTCACTTAAAACATTGTAACAGTATAAATTCTTCATTACTCTGGCAATACAGAATCCCATTAACAAACACAATTGGAGATTTTTAGTAAGAAGCAGCCAACAACCAACCCAGTAGGATTTACACTACTTCTACGTTAAAAGAAATGGTGATTTCTTTTTCCTTTATTTTTCATGTTTTCTTCCAAAGGATAAAATGAAACCAAGAAAGATACTATTAATGCCATTTGAAAGTAGAGTTTAAATGAAGTTACCCATAATTGCATAAAGAAATTCATCTTTTTAAAGTGTATGCCTTGAAAATGGGCCAGAAAGTCATCTGTGCATTTTACTTCTTGACAGTAATCACTTTCAATATTCCGTAAAGGTACCCAGGAGACAAGTGGAGATGTTTGGTAGTGAACAGTAAAACATAATCAGTCTTCAGGAAGACAGTTAAAATTACTGATCTGTGACATCTCACATGTTCAAGTCAATTAAATATGATTAATGACTACCTGGGCTGATGTGCGTGTTGCTCTTTTGGTGTATATATACAGGGAAAAAGGACTATGGATATTTATTCACCTCCTTCATATTCATAGAATCATTTAGGGTGGAAAAGACCTTTAAGATCACTGAGTCTGACTGTAAGCCTAGCACTGCCAAGTCCACCTGTAAACCACGTCCCTAAGTGCTATCTTAGTTGTACTTTGGATAGGGAAACAGGGTAAGAACAGAACAGCATCCAAGATCTTCCCCCAGTTCTTTAACCACTTTTTAAACAAAGAAACTTCTATATCCACAAATCCTTTTTTCCCTTTTTATTATCTCCCCCATCTTACATCTCTAATTGAGCTGAAATTGATGTTCATAATCTGAACACTTATGCCAGTCAGAACGCCAACACAACGCCCTGACAGAGGGGAACTCTTCCCTTACCATATGCAGGCATGTCCTGGAGTACAATCACGTGTTCAGAAAATGGTGTGAGGATAAGGAAGGAATTGCTGAAACCCAGGAAATGACAGAGGTTTTGCAAGTGTCCTGCTACCTAAAACTGTTATAATGAGCAACATGCCAAACCAATAGCAAGGGCTATGCGTACCTGAGCAGGTGGTGGTGGTTGTTGCACGAAGCCCTGGGGTGGAGGTGGTGGCTGCAGCACTGGTTGGGATCCTGGTGGACCTGAACCTGTAAAGCCTCCTGGGGGAAGCTGCTGACTTGGAGAAGCCATAATGTAACCCGTCTGCTGGGCAGGCTGCTGCAAGATAGGTGATGGGTACACAGGACCAGACGGCGACTCGGGGTTGTCTCCTGATGACTGACGACTCAAGCTCATCTGGTTGAACTGTGTTGTCATGTCATCTCGCTGCAGGGCAAAAGGCAGTAGAAGATGATGCAGGCATGATGTCTGCAGTAGGCACGCAAATGGGCAAAACAAAACAGGCTCAAACAGGACACAAAGGGGGAAAGGAATCACTTGGCTCAAATACCAGACTTTGCAGGGGGATCCATAAAAGCGGAGGCAGTTAGAATCACTATAAATGCTTTGGAAAAGACTTCCAGACTGCACGGGGAATGGCACCACATGGCACAAAAGCCAATTATTTTGGCTCTTACCCTGCTCCTCCATATTATTCCAAAGTGACAAGTGAACTTTACAGTGTTCAAAAGAAGACATCCTGAATATAAAGGGCATGACAGTAATGTTATGAATCCCTCTTCCTCCACACACTGAATTCCTCAGCCAAACACAGGCTGGTAATGACACCTGTGTTTCAAAACCATCCCAAGAGGGAATCAGTAGGATTCAGGTGCAGACCTTTACCTTTCTGGGCTGTTTGGAAAACCCAAGGTTGTAAACACAGAGAAGGTAAAAAAAGCTGAGCCTTTAGATGCTATTTTAAGGCTTTTTATTCAGCGTTAGAAAGAAACAAGTACTTTATTTGACTGAAGGGGAAAAAAATAAATCTATGGCAGGATGAAAGTACCAAGTAAAGTCAATGGACCTGAGGCTCATTAGTGCTGGTAATGATACAGGGATTCTAGACAGTATCTCTTCAGTCTTGCAAAAAGATCCATACTAATCAACTCTCTCAAGTTTATTCTGTGAAGGTTGAAGATTTACAGACATGTTTCTATGCATCTTCACTTGTATCTGTATCACAAGACTTTTAAATACTCAACATACTCTATACCACAATGAATCCAGCATAAAACTCCTTTACGTGCCGATATGCAGATTATGGTCCCTTCCTCATACGCCCTCATGGATAGGGAATATGCACTACAAAAAGGCTTTTCACTTAGAACATCCATGCTATTTGACTTAACCTCCCACTCTGAGAGCAGATACCATGGGAGAACATTTCAAACACCCTCAGGTGATGTAAGAATGCAATGCTATTAACTTCACCATCCTCCTGCATCCATATTTAGGTACAGAAGCTGTTTGCCTGAAATAGTCTCTTATAAAAGCTACCTGGATGGTGAGCAACTGCAAACAAACCCTTCATTGAGCCTGGAATGCCTCTGGTTTTGTACAATAGAGACTAAGCTTCAAAACCCTGTAATTAATACCTTGCGTGTATTATGCAATGTGCCTTGAAGACATTAATTCAGGTGAAGTTTCGCTATTAAATTAGCCATTGAAAATATCAGCCTTCCTATGACTACCACTAGAACAACCTGAGATGCCTGCAAGACGCTTTTTGAGTGAATTAGCATTGAGATATGCAACTTATGTTCAGCATGGACCATTTTTTATTGTCCTTTAAATGGTACTGCTCATCCACTGGGCATTAATAACGTTCTTTTAGCTGCAAGGATCCATTCAGCTTTGTTTCCATCTCTTACTATAACTGCATGACATCTCTACCTTGGGAAAAAAAAATACCAGTCATAAACAAGATTACCAGAGCAAGAATAAAAAATAACATTAAAAAAGGAACCTTGCAATGCCTCTTCAAATGTGAGCTTCATTTTACAATGGCATAATGTTAGATCAGTAAGCACCAAGCCAGACACAGGCTCCAGGAGAGCACTCTATTTATCTTTCTTACATGTGTCCATTGGTGCTTTCTCAGGACACACAGTGCACCGCACCTTCTGCAGCCGGTTCACCACTACTCTGCTTCCCAAGTGCTCTGGTACCACCAGGGAATGAATCCAGGCAGAGGGTTTCGTGTACTGAGAAAATAATATACAACACAAAAGAAGGATTTCTGGAGTTCTCTCCTCCAGTCTTTATGGATATGAGAGGGGAACAGCCCAAATCTCCAAAGCCCAAGTTAGCAATTTAAGCTTCCTCGACACAAAGTGGGAAGACACAAGTTCCTATCACAAGCACAAGAAAACATCTATCTGGATGCTCTGCTAACCAGGTAGACAGCCCTGCTCTTGCCATCATCCTCCAGGCTGGATAACCAGAACCAAGGGAAAGCTTGTCAGGACCAAAAGTGTTATGGCAAACGGGGCTCTCATGTGGGACACCCCTCTTATTGCCACCCAGAGGCTCTTGGGGATGGATATTCATGCTTACACACCCAACTCCAACATCAAGGAAAGGAAAAATGAAAGGAGAAATCTTCAGTACCACAGAAAACTGCTGCGTTGGAGAGACTGGCAGGAGGTGCTGGGGAGGATAAGAAACTGCTGGATACTGGACTGACTGAGAAGATGGCTGCATTGCCTGAACGGGCTGCAAAATAAGCACAAAGAATACACATAACACCGACCACCCCTGCCACCTCTGTTATTGAGAGCAAAGGTCTCAAACACAGCTCTGAAAATGCAAGCGGCTCATTGCCAGCCCAGGTACAAGAGGTCAGGTACTGCAATTTTCATCTTCATCTTAGCCTTACACCAAACTATTCTTTATCACAGATTTTTCTGCCTTTTCCCACGTATTTGATGGCTGCCAGATTAAATAAAGCCACAGCCACACCTTATTACTGATGGGAGGCAAAGCCACATTATGATTCTACATTTAATTTATAAAGATAAAATGAGAAAGCAGCACAGTGTAAGTGCATATTTGAATTCTGATAACGGCTGATTTAACTGATGAGGGTGTCATAGGCAAAGGAATAATGACTGTAAAGCTGCTTTGGCAGAACACAATAGCCAAAAAAGGAACAAATGATAAAGAACAGGTTGTGAGTTACCAAAAGACAGATCTGCTGTGGATGTTTACCTAAGTGTAATTTTCTACAGCACTATTACCTTGGAATATCTTTATTATTCCTTTTGGTTTAATCTCTCATTTACCATGAGTCTTACACAGGTTTGGTACTACCTCTGTCTTCAAACACTGCTGAAACCAAATCATGCGGTAAGAGCCACAAACACACAAATCCAAACCCAGTAAAATCCAAGCAACTTCCCCACATTTTAGCATCTTATTTCTGGGTAGCCTGGGATGAACTGTGCCACATTATAAAGCCACACAAGAACCACAGCAGATCCTGGCTGCTCTGCGAGTAAGTAGGATGGAGGGTTCTTGCTTGAGTAGTTCCCCCCCCCTTTGGGAGAGCAGACACACAATCCATCAAATTAAGTCTGCAGCAGATGCTGACCATGCTCAAGCACATCTGGCCACGTGCCACGTTCAGCCAGGGGCCAGAGAGCTGATACACCATGGCACGTGCCCAAGCTATGCTGCTCTGTAGATCCAGAGCTTGGGGCTCAGAGCAGGGTCATGGCCAGAGCATGGGGTGCAGGCAGAAGACCCACGACGTTGGGCAGGGGTGCACAGAGAGGGGGCTTCCCATAGATCAGGCCTCATGTAAGTGGACACAGAAGGGTTTGTAGAGCCCTGTGCTGTACTTGACTCTTTGACTCAAACCCACTGCTGTCGGAAGGGACAGGGAAAGCTCCCCATCTCTTTGCAGAGAATTACAGACCGTGCTAGCTTGAGAATTAAATGCTTCAGCTTTCACCTGTGGGCAATTTTTGCAAGATAAATATATGTAGATATGCACCAACTCGCTCAAAAGTCCTTTGCAAAATGAAACCACGCTTTAGATGAAACTGAAAATGGAATCTTCCCTTCTCTACCCATGTCATACACATTGAAAACACAAACCATGGGCCCCACTTGTTTCAGAAGAAAAGAACATCCTGATATTTCATCTACCTGCATCCTTCCCTCCTACCCTTTAGGCCATCCTTCACATCCACAAGAGCTTCCTCGCTTTTTCCAACGGCCACCACACCTACCTGTGTGACAAGGTGACTTGCCATTTGCTGCTGTGGCTGTTGAACCTGCTGAGGCTGCTGGGATGAAGGCTGCTGCTGAGACTGCCCCACCATCTGGCTCCTCATCGTCTGCTGGCCACTGGGAGGATTGTATATTGCCGGTGTCCCATCAGGATTTACAAACGGTTGACCTGAAACAGAGCACCCTGCCTTTGCTCAGCACCTTTGAGAATGTTTTCTGTGTGAAAGCATGCAACCTTGCTTTAGCTGATGGCTGTTTAGCTGACCTGCTGTACCAGTACTCATCACTCTCAATGCCCCATTAGAGGATCAGCCATCCTTTTCCTTTCTTTCTTTTTCATCTGCAGACAAAGCAGGCAGCAGGTATCTGTTTTGGCAGTATGACTTCCCAAGGAATGGGTGGCAGGTTACCATGGCTATGAATCAGATGCAATGGTTACTTGGAATCATTCAGTGATGAATCAATTAATGCTAAAAGTGAACTCTGAATCAAACACTGGAGGTAGAGAACATTTCATTGCCATGCAATAGCAGTCAAACCTGCACAACTACTCCTGATATATTATAGGTTGTAATGAAAGGAAAAAAAATCCAAACCCATCCTCATTACTAGTTGATATACACATTCTAATGGCATAGTGCTGTACTTTCGAGAGCTGTGCCCTGTGTAATTAAAGGAGGCAGCACTGGAAGTTATCAGGAAGCAACACTTAGGCTGTCTTTGAAAATCTCTTATATACAGGACAAATCCTGGCCAAAGTTCTACTAAGTTGCTGAACGTCTCTTGCTTGAGATATTTCAGCTGGGCAAGAGCAATGTTTGTGGAAACAGAAATAAATTTACCCAAGTCATTGTTTTATGTACAGAAAAGAAATGGTATTTTTCTGTAAGGAAAATGTTTTCCATGACCTCAGTTCTCTTCCATCATAAATCGGTAAACCAAAGGAATTACAGATGTTTCCTTGAGAAGAAGGAATTTTGGCAGTGATAACATGTAGGTAACTAAAGTATGAATATTTGAGAGAAAAAGGGAGATCTGGAGGAATTTGGTGGCTGAGAGCAGTAGTGAATTAATGAATTTCTGGTCTGTACATCACAAGCATCTCTACCTGTTCTAGGTACTCCTCAGCCTTTCGGTTCCTCCCTCTTACTAATCGTGGTCAGGAACATATGAGGAGCACTGGCTAAAGAAACCCTGCTCGATCTCTAGAGCATCAGGACTTTGAGGATGAAGTCTTACTATACTGGGCACATCTCACACACTGAGAAAGGTTATCATTAGAGTGAATGGAAGCAAAGCACAGGGCAGTTCTGTCCACTAGCTGATCTCATGCTGTGAATATACTGGGTGGCAATGGCATAGACTCCCTAGATTTGGGAGTCTCAGGCTCTAGAAGTACTTTAGGAGACTGGGGAAGTCAGACTGCGTGAGCAGAATAACAGGCTCCCAAAACCTGTGCCAGATGCTCAAGGGAAACTGTAAAGAGCACTTCCTGTGTCTCAATGAAGGATGGCAGAATTGGAAGAGAAAAGGTCTAGAAATGCTTTTAAAGATGAAAAATAGACCTTTTACGAAGAAACCCTGAAATAAGAAATGAAAAGGAAAGATCATATGGT
The DNA here is from genome assembly GCF_033815535.1 of Pezoporus flaviventris. Lineage (NCBI taxonomy): Eukaryota > Metazoa > Chordata > Aves > Psittaciformes > Psittacidae > Pezoporus > Pezoporus flaviventris. Next base: position 1,015,001 of record NW_026892585.1, read on the forward strand.
AACAGGGAAGACATTTGTAAGCTACGAACTGTGGCCCAGAGAGAAGGACACAGATTGTGATGCCTTTTAAAGGAGTAAGAATGAAATGTAAATGCTCTTAAATTGTCAAAGGGGTTAAGTCAGAGAATGTGGCAACAAGAATCCTTTAAAGGGTAAACCAGACTGCTGAAGTGGGTGAAACAGAGCAAAACAGCACAGCCACATAAATGGTGTTTCCCAAAGCAAGCAAAAAGTATCTTCATCTGGGGAAGGAGAAGGGCAAAGCAGAAGAGAGGAAACAAAGGAAACTATATAGACATGGAAAAGGAAGTGTGGATTGCCACCACCTGAGGAGGAGCTGAGAGGTATAATCAGAGCAGGGACATACTGACAGCATCTGTGGATGCCATTAGGGGCTTGCAGAGTCAGTGACTATTCAGTGTGAAAGGAAACAAGGGCCTTTAAAGGACATGGTGCTATGATCAAAAGAGAAAAAGACTGGAAGTAGCCACTCTGCAAGAAGAGAAGAAAGAGCTAAAGAATGGTGTTAGGGAAAGAAAATCTATTCATTACAGGAAACAAAGCTCCTTTCCCCTTTTCTTTAAACTGTCTTCTCTTCAGCTATGTTTTTGACAGCATCCATCACTTTGATAGTTGAGCACAGCATCCAGCAATCTAAGCCTCCTCCCTACGGAGCTTCTTTTGTAGTGTTACCCTAATAAGATGCAAAGATTCTGAGCCCAAAGAGTGGCAAATTTGCAGCATGTATTTTGCTGCATGTTAAAACCACAGCAGACACTGCAGTACACCCTGATTTCCAGCACAGGTAGCAGGGCGAAGCTATACATCTGAGACAAGAATTCCAACTCCAGAACTGCTCCCTCCATTGTCTTTACCATGTATGTAGTTACAAGGGAGCTACAGAAACAAAACAGAGTCTGAAAGAAACACTAAATTCTGTTTACACAAAAACCAATTGCTCCCTGAATGTTAAACACACTAATGCACATGGATCTCCCCATGATGCCTCTGCACACAATGAGGCACGCTAGGAGGGAAGACAAGGTGCTCTGGTCTAGTGACAGCACTGAAGGGCACTATTACCTATAGCAGAAAAAGATTTCCTAGGTACCATGAGCTAGCTGAGGTAAATTGCTAAATGGACAGTTCTATCACCTGAATTATGGATGACTTCTGTGTGGAAGTGGACCACATAGCATGCAGAATGCTGTCTTCTGTACTGGCCAAGGAATTCCAGTGTTACAGACAGAACTGCCAACTGCCAAACCAACAGCAATGATGGGTTTTGTCTTACGCCCATCTCCTACTCTGTCCTCTCCCCCGAGTGTTTAAGAAATGCCCCAAATCCCATTTACGCTGACTGTATTAGGCTCCCATGTCAATACTACAATAGCTTGGCAAAAGCACACGTAAGTAGTAAAAGCTTTAAAAAAGGCACTGATTTGAGCAAGTTACTAAGTCACCTCTCTGGAAAGAATGTATCACATTGGAATCTAAGCAAACAACTACTAATGCCTGATTTTGCGTATGCTGATGGATATTGATCAGCCCCAGATACTGTCTCTAACTGCCTGTGGAGAGCTTGCTTTAATGGATTGTCAAGGCTATGTTTTTCTCAAATGCTGCAATTTTCAGTTTTTCTTGACCGAATTCTGACCAAAAAGAAAAGTATTTTTAGTGTGAGCTTCATGTATTTGCACCAAAACATTGGAACACAGGGGCGTAAGAGACACAAAATACTGGCTAGAAGCAAAAAGCTCCACATAAAAAGCTCCCAAATGCTCCATTAAAGACTTGGAAAAACTAGTTTGGAGTTCACTCTCAGCTCCCAATACAACAGAACACATACTACACTGTAGGCTTTGTTATTTTAAACACGGAATAACTCAGCTAAGGTTGACAGCACAGCTAATCATAGTCACTGAAATAACCCAAATCACTGCAGAACCATTACGGTCTCAACCTCCCTGAGCCTTTGTAATCTTAGAACCATAGAACAGTTAGGGTTGGAAGAGACCTTAAGATCATCCAGTTCCAACCCCCTGCCATGGGCAGGGACACCTCACACTAAACCATCTCACCCAAGGCTCTGTCCAACCTGGCCTTGAACACCGCCAGGGATGGAGCATTCACAACCTCCCTGGGCAACCCATTCCAGTGCCTCACCACCCTAACAGGAAAGAATTTCTTCCTTATATCTAATCTATATCTAACCTTGCAAAGTACAACACTGTGGGGAGTAATAGCAGAATGCAACCTGGACTTCATCTGGACCCAGGAGGTACCAAATTGCCTTTATCTTCCATCAAGCACTCCAGTTCAAGCTGAATAGTTGCTGAAGCATCCACAGCGCTGGGTGACTCCAAGTGCCTCACTTGTGTGCCACAGTGCTGCTAACTACCAGGAATTGCAGAGGGTACAGCTTGCTTTCAGCAGATTTCCAGTTTCAATACAATGGCTAATCACAGAGCTCACAACAAACTCTGATGTGCTAATTCAAATGCAGCCTTTTAAGCCTTTTGAAATTCTGCTGTCAAGCACAGTGCCTAAGACTTTGACATTACATTTCGGTTGCACCGAATCTCAGCATGCTTGGTATGGAAAAGTATTTGTTACTGAAATCAATAGAATCTCAGAGGATTCACAGCCAAGGAGTACTAGGACTTTACAAGAGTAATATCCTCTCTGGAACTGCACAAGTGGGCTTTGTATCACTTCCTACTTGCCATGCCACAACAGCCTCACAAAGCCAACCCAGCTGTGCCTGCGGACATGAGAAAACACCCTGCCAAACGTCACTCCCATGTGTACAAGCTTCCTTATCAAGTGTCTCAAGGAAAGTATCTCCAGAAACAAGAAATCTGTCAACTCCCCAGATTACACTGGAAATGCCAAAGGGCAGCATCAGGCAGGAGGACATTGTACTGACCTGTGTGCGGGTTCAGAAGGATGCTGCCAGGCGGTATCCCTGCAGCTTCAAGTGGAAGAATGATATAGCTGGTGTTACTGGGGGCCACCTGGCCACTCATCCCGTTCTCAGGGTAGGACACGCTGCCCGAAGAGCTGGCCGTCACCCCGGGGACAAGAGATGCACTTTGGAGAGGCTGATGTAACCGTGACAGTGACCCTGAGGAGCCAGCGCTGCTGGAAGACTCTGAGCCTAACAGAGAGACACAAACACGGCAGAGGGGTTACAAGGGACCGCAGTCCCCATCAGACATGAGGGCAGCCCTCACCGGCTGCAAAGGCAAGCACTGGTCCATGCCCAGCAGGCAGGAGGTGGGGTTCCCACTCCCTGCTGAGCTCAGCATCCAGTGGCATTTCTACAGTTCAATGACCTCCCTCCTCCAAGAACCGCTTCCCCCCAGCCAACAAACAGCTTTATCAAACAACGCAAAGCACTCAGCATGTATTTATCATTCAGCAATATTGGATCATAAGGTATAAAAAGGTATGAAAACTATATATATAAAAGGTATATTTATATAAGGTATATATAAAAGGTATAAAACCACTATATAAAGGCATAAAACCTAAACATGTTGGTTTCGAATGAAAGGAAAACCAAGCAACCAATTAAAAAGCCTACACAAGAGCAAATGGAACATCTTCTGTAAAGACAAACAAAACCCCAACCCAGCAACAGCAATTGTCACAGACAAGTAGCACAGAGGCTGTGCCATATGTATTTTAACTTAAACCTACCCAAGACTTCTGCCACTTGGGTGTTTCGGCACCTAGCCTATTAAAATGGCTCAATCAAGATGGATGAAATGTGCTAAAACACACTGCTGCCTGGGAGGATGGGGAGATGCATTATTTCAAACAACAAATACTATTTCCAAACTTCAGGGCTTTTACTTGATGAGATTTCAGTTTGCTTCGTGCAAAAATGACATGGATCTCTGAGAGCATAAGGCTCAGGTGAATGGCTTCCCTGAAGCAGCATGTTAGGACAAATACAAGGGAGGTATGAAAGCAAATACCCCTATGGATGCTTCCTCCCAAAAATAAAGTATATTTTAATTGCAACTTCTGTTACTTTACTTCTGTGCATTGACTATGCATCTTACAATAATTACTAACCTCCTTAGTGCCTTTCTGCAGGTGCATACTCAAAGAAAACCCAGAACCCAGACTTAGGTTTTAGCAAACATTTTAAAGAGCAAGTTACATCCTTCATATTAGGGATGCCACAGGAGGACTGCAGTGGACTGCTTAGAGCCTTGGATTCGTTTTCAGTAAAATGCATATTGAAATTGATTTATTGCCTCATAATTAGACCAAAATAGGTTTCTTCTGAAGAAAGCGCACCAGCATCTTGTTACTTAACAGAGGGTCTTTCCACAGACTAATATGGATTATTGTGCAAAACACATTTTTATCCATCTTCTTTAAACTTTATACTCATATGGCAGCTACTATAGACAGTCCTCTTTATGAGCTGTGCATTATTTGCCATCAGCAGGAGCTTAAATCTGCTTCTCCGGTACCTAATTGAGAGACTGGCAGAGATTTTAGATGAAATGTTTCATTCTTATATAGACACATCAAAGTTGTATTAGTTGCTGTATTTTTCCCCCTCCTTGTGGACTGAGGCTGGGGAGTTAGAAAGATTATTCCTGCAGGGATAGTTTCATTTATTGGATCATTTCAGATTCCAGTGTTTCTACAAATTGCAGAGATATTGCTGGTGGTCATCCTCAGCAAGCTGCAAGCAGTATCTGCCATCTCCCTTGCTTCTTTGAGTTCTTGCTTTACTTTCTCCTCTCTTTCATCACCTATTGAATTCAACAGGTTAGAAGGCTAACTGGAGATGCAGGAGGGGTGATGAGATTACATAATCCCTTTTTTCCTAAGCATGCATGCGGTATCAAACCCAAGTTCAGACTTTTCTCTCCCCTTTTCGTGCTATTCTGGAGAATGCTATGAGGATAAAGCACATTGCAGCTCTGACATTCAACTGTTTGCTGCTTCTCCCCTTTTCAGCTGCTTTCATGGCAGAATTGTGGATTGATCTTTACCAGCTTCTGAATGTTAAAAGCCAAAGGACTGCAATGAATTCAGATGTACCCATCAAAGGGTAGACAGAAGCAGTGGAAAAACCTCTGGAGCTATCACTCCACCTTGGCCAACACAAGAGGTATGAGATGTCTGCCTTAAAACAGAGATCTGTTTTCCTATGTCAGCAGATCAAGGTGGTGATTCTGATAGACCCCAAACAAGACACAAATCCATATCAGCAATTTTCTGAATCTAAAAGAAAAATCCCAGAAATTAATACTTAACCAATTTTGCCTTATTTCTCATGTATAAGAATGATCTATTTTCAATTTTTTCCACCACTACAACTTATTTCCTATCATTTTAAGTCTACACATATTAAGCCAAGTAAATTCCAAGACTACTGTTTAGAAATTAACACCAATTAATCTTGTCTTTGTAGCTCTGATTAGCTGCTTTCACAGTGTCTAAACGTGGAATAAGAACTCACCACATGATGAATCCAGTACTGTAGCAAATGAAAAAAAGAGTGAACTATTTGACTTTATTCAGATTCACATTAAGAGATGTCTTGCTAAAGACTTCTGAAAGGAACTCGGGCTAAATGAGGTTTTTGCCCCCATTATACAACCCAACCTCTTCTTTTTCAGTATGGAATGATGGCTACTTCTAGATTCTTCTGTAATTTTCTTGCTGCTTCACAGCTGACATAATAATAACCTTTATATTTTCCATCGCTTTCCATTGCTCTAAAGTATTGAGAGATACAGCAGTTCAAAAAGAGTGACAGAAGAAAAAGAGATAGAAAAATCACCACAAGCACTTAATAGTTGAGAGGGTTCTTGGAGGGAAGAGCACAGAGGTACCATTAACTTCCCAATAATCTGAGTGCCAGTGAGTGATGTGCCATATCTTGCTCTGTTTTCTTTGGGACAGCATTCAGTATCTGATGACTCTGCTCATCCCACCTTCCACGCCTGAGGTATTTCCTTTCTTATCAACTGGACTCTCAAAATCTACCCACTACTTGTTCCAGACAGTCAATTCTTCAGGGACAGCAGAGCACTGACCACTTCTGGAGATGTCTTAGACGCAGTTTCTTGGCTTGGGAATATTTATTTACTACTTTTGTAAGGCACTTGCATTTCTGTGTATTACAATGGACGTAGTCTTTAGGATAATGGTACCTGCTCATGTGAACACAATCATTTCTCTGCAAGTTGCACCTCTAAGAATAGGACTGATGCTTCAGTACAGCCAGTTGGTGCACAGAGTATGACCGGGAGCAGTTGCCTTGGGTTTTATTGCCCATACATCAACATTCCTAGAGTGTCTCTGACTCAGAAGATCCATCGGGCTAATGCTAAAAGGGTTAATATATTGCAATGCCTGCGTATAATGGTCCTTCCCCAACAGGAGTGTCAATGAACATCTAACAGGAGAGATTAGACTGGGGCTCCAATTACTTGGAGCCCCTCCAAGGAAGTTAATGATCCCTACAGATCTGTATCAACACAGCTAATGCCCCAGTGCAGACGGCTTTTGGTAAATGGGGAGGAAAGACACCAGCTCTAACAGACGTGCATTCCACCGAATGGAAAACACATTAAGAGAAGCTAAAGATGCAATGGTTACATCTTTTGAGTCTTCCATCAATTAAACAGATATGGAGATACTCAGAGGACATTTCTTTGAAACATATCATGTCTTCCCTCCTAATAATGTGTATTAAAACCTGTTGTTATGTGTCAGTGACAGTAACATCAGAGTTGATGAGCTAGATTTTCTCTTATGGGTGTGTTAGAGACATCTTTTATGCCTACAGGGACATCTATTTCACTTGCCCCTCAACATGCTTAGTCAGCCCTGGGAAGTCTACTATATTACTGCAAGTCTGAATTAGCCAAGGTTTTTTATCACGTCCTAAATTGTAGTGTATGCAATCTGACTGCAATTTGTTAAATTATTAAGACTCCACTCAATATTGAATTATGGCTCAAAACATCTCTCCATACCTACTGAGCTTCAGAGCAACAAAGATGACTTTATTTGAGCTATATGGTCTGTGATTTGCAGTGGAATAAGGCTTTCTAAACCATCAACAGGTGCAGGAAAGCAACCATCAGAACCAGTAAGATAACCATGTAATGGGTTTCAAACAGCCACGTTTGTGAAGTTTGCAAGAAAGAAACAACATCATTCCTTTGCTAAGCTCTAATTCCCAAGCAGCTGGATGCAATTAAAGTCTAAGACTAATTGACACCACTGCGGGAAACAGCATGTTCTGTGATCAGTCTTTGCCTAAGGGGAGGCTAACATCTTTCTATGCCTCAGTTTCTGTTTGTCTGCTATGTACCATCAATTACTCATTTATCAGATGTTAAGGTTAAGGGCAGAACATTTAGTTTTGGTGAAAATATTAAAAATGGACATATTAATGCTGACACTGCATTGCTGGATATACTCTAAGGCAGCTGTGCACCATCTGCGAGAAGCCTGAAAGGTTTAGTACTCCCATGCTCAAGAAGGATGCTTGTCAATGCTTCTGCATGACTGTCACGTATGCAGAACAACTTTCACATTTCAAATGTTCACATTTGCCATCATTCAGCCAGTGAAGAACATTTTGACCTACTCATGACTTCAGACTGATTTCATACATACTATATGCAACACAAAAATGTGTTAAATTTATTGCTGTGAATCATAAAGCCCTTCAGAGATCAGACTAATACTTTCTGCAGGGGAGAACAAGGACAGAATTGGTGCCTACCAGGTTCTGCCACGCTACCAGGGCTGCACGGCTAACATTTGTAGCTACACTTCTGCAACCCCATTTCAGCCGCTATAGTGAAAACAGCAGAACATAAACAAGATCCTCCAAAATGAAAACATGAGCAAACTTTAAACGTGCAGTGAGCCTGGGGACATCCAGTGCTGCCTGCGACCAGAACACAGAGTAATGAAGATCGAATGCAAAACATGCACCCTGAAGTATCGCTTGGTACCTAATGTACCTTCGAAAACATATGCAAACAGCATGTGGGGGCTCTGACAGCTCTGAATGCACTCAGCATTTGTCAGTAAAGAGAGAACGCTTTATTATCAAGACATATTTCCCCATTGTTTTTTGAACAGTCATTCTTAATCTGCTTTAATGCCAATTCCATCATATTTTAGAGAGAAGGACAGAAATAGTGATTCAGATATTATTTCCTATGACTTTCCTCAGGCTGATGGACAGGTTGACTGAATGAAGCCCCCATGATCTAAGAGGATAAGGTCAGCAACCTCCTGCACCACTTAAGACACACACAGGTCTATAGGGCTGGATGTGATCCATCCTAGGGTGCTGAAAGGAGCTGGTGGAAGGGCTCACCAAGCCGCTTTCCATCATTTATCAGCAGTGCTGGCTACCCTGGGATGTCCCATTCACTCAAGGGATTCATTCACCCATCTAACCTAAACGATTTTATGGTTCTATAAAATTTTAAGCTGTGTTCAAGATACAGAGGTCCAAAATGTAGTTGCCAAGTAAAAAGCTTTATCGATTTATCCTGAAAAATAAAGCATCCCTTCCACTGCATCCTGAATCACGGCAAAATCACTGTACAGTTTTGGGAACAGGAGTGAAATCTGACCAACCCAGGTTTGATAAACTGGGTTTAAATGAAATACTGTCCATAAAACACTCTCAAGCTGGAAAAGCACTAAGTGCTAAGTATTGATTACCACTTGTCCTGTACTATATGCATCAAATGAACCAAACTGATGGAATCATCTGATGGGCTCATTATTTATTATGCACTTCTACACATAAATATAATGGAGTGGCTTAATGGCATGGCTTGAAGTTACTTTGATCTAAGCCCTGTGACTCACTCCTATGTTAATGTACCCATGAAGTTAATGCAAATAAATGCAGAATTCCCACCACGTTCCCAGTCTCCTGAAATGGTGCTTTCATTTAATGGGAACTAAACAAGAAAACCGAGAGATGAGGGGACCTCTGTGAGCCCAGCACTGCTGCCTGCTCCCACCGCAGCACACTGCCTCATCCACCAGCAGCAAGGGAGAGGCTGTATGTACTCCAGGATCCAGCTGGTCTGAATTTTAGCAGCGACAACAAAACGTTCTTGGATTTCTCATCGGATACACGACATTTAATTCCGCACGATTCAAAAAGCTTAACAAACAGGTTATGAACTCCGTGCTTTGTCTGAAAGGAGTGCCACCTTTTCAGGCTACAAGTGAAGACAGCGATCAAACAGACACGTACATACTCTGCTCCAGGAAAAGCCTAACTCACCGATGATCTGCAAACCTCAGGCACCAGTTTTCTTCTTGATGCCTAAAAACCTCAATACCGGGTACCCAGGTAGCTCCGCACATAGACGGACATACAGGCATACACATCTGCCAGGCACAGGGAATGCATCTGTTCATGTAAGCCACCATCTAGTTAAACAATGGGCATTGGACTCGATGATCTTTGAAGGTCCCTTCCAACCCAAACCACTCTGTGATACACCACACTCAAGCAAGCAGCAGCACAGCCATTCATCACCGCAGAACAAGTAGCCCTGTGAACCCAATACAGTACTAGCTACCTGTTTTAGACAGTTTGCCGGTACTTCTGTTACTTGATGAGCTATCTCCTCTCGTCAGGACGGTTATCCCACCAAAACTGGCTGTCTTTGTTATGGCTGGCTTCAAGTTTCGATTTGAGCTGTCCGAGTCTGTGCTGCTCCACGGTCTCTGGTGGTCTGCCCATTTCAGTTCGTTCTCTGTACTGCTCTGTCGACTGCCAGATGTCTTCCCCATGCTGTCCCTGTTACCCCTACAGACACCAGGAAACAAAGGTTTATGCACCAATAAAACCGTATCAGGGCAAAGCGTATCCTTGGGTACCGTGCAGTGAGACTAATAAAGGAAATACTCTGCATTTACAAAAGCATGCCTGAAATAGGGCACCTGACTCCTGTACCCATCTGCCTTCAGCAAGTGAACACTACTATACCCTTTTACATGCACAGCACTTACCACTGCTTCCCCTTTGCGTACATCCTAAGAGGACTCCACTGCATGGGGCTGATGCAGCGTTTCTGTTGCCTGCTGGCCCGTGTCTTCCCTCAGCAACCCTCTCACTACTTCTCCCTTAGCTGTTGCTATATTTTTCTCACTAACTTCACCTGCCCTGTACCCTTTGTCTTCATATCCATCCTCCTTGCTTCTATCACACCCATCATCTGCTCTGTAGTTATCCAAAGCCTTCCCCTAACCATGTGTCTTCCCAGAGCGACCCCAAACTGGCCTGTGCTAATGCTCCACTTAGAGATCCACCAGTTGGATGGGTTTTCTGCTTTCTGTTCCTCTGCATACAGCAGCTGCAAGGATCTCTGGGTGGAGGCTGTCTGTCCTTGTACAGCCAGTGTACTGTGAGTAACAGCACAGTAAACTGTGAGTAGAACGTGGAGGTGAACTGCTTGCAGTGTGCGGCCAAGATAAAACCAGCATGCCTACCACAGCTTAGTGCTCCACCACTGTTAGCCCAAGTGATGTTAATAACACTGGCTTTAGGATGGCTTTTAGAAGACTGGAGAACCTGCCAAGCTCTGTCACTTGGTACACGAAGGAGCAGCGTATCACAGGCGGGATCAGGCTGGCGCGTTCCTTGCCTGTGACCAGAGCCCGTCACAGATGGGATCAGCAGTATTAACCTGGTGACCTTTGCTAGACCCAGACAGTGGGGAAGAGAAACAGCACAAAAGCAGCAACACAAAAAATAAAGGAAAAATCTTTTTTAAATAAATTGTCTTCAAAATTTCACTGGAAAATAAAAAAAAAAACAAACCAAAGTATATTATTTCCAGACTGTCCTTCTTGTGCTTAGAAATTAACAATGCCCTTAGATCCTAGTGGAAAAGAGAAACAGAATGCTTCTGTATCCCAGCTGTCAGCGGTTTGGGCGTACACAAAATTCCTTTCTGTTCCCCAAACCCAAGCAGATACGGGTTATTAAGAGTGTCTGCGCATAAGATGGCTCCTTAATCCTGCACGCTCAATCCAAGACTCTCAGATCACCAAGGCTAGCCCAAAAATGCATGGAGAAGAGTTTTTCTGCCTGCTATCTGTGGCCAGCATGAGTTCTCCATGAAAACATGGACTGACTCCTGCTAACTCCCTGTGGCTTGGGGCACAATTTGGGATACAGGACACATCTGAATGTTCTCTGGGCAGAAGGAATTGAGTTTGGAGTACAAAGTTCACAGAGAAAGCATTTCAAAACACTGCTGCTTTAGAGAAGGGAACGTCTTGCTTCTATTTCAGCTTTTAATAAACCAATGAAAGGAAGAAAGGTCAGTCTGGGCACTGGTCTGTGCAACGTGCCTGTTGTATAGACTAGAGCAAAATGAACTTCCACCAGTCACGGTCACCCCCAGACTGTGGCAACCAAGCAGCTGAAAATCCCATATGGCTCCTGAGCCAAAGACCTGTAAAATCCAAGGAAAGGGTCTCGTTGTGAGCTCCCCATTCACGGAGCGTGGGTCAGATTTCTGTTGTCCATTCTTCTTTTCATCCAGCAAACTGACATACCCCCACCTGTCCGAGCCTCCCTCGGCGAGGACACAGAATCATGAGTGAGAGTTACTGGGAATTGAATATTAAATAAAGCCATACAAACCTAAAAAGCTGTCTTTTCTTATGGGTATCATTGCATATGCTATTGTCTTCCAACAGCCTACTGAAAAACGAAAAGAAAGATTACGGTAACAGACATGGCAATTCAAATTGATCTTATCTGTAAAGCTGTATTTCATTTCTAGCATCATCTTCCAACTTGTGCTAGATTCATAGCTTAAACAACCGAGGCTAAAATTGCACGCCCCGTAAGCGTGCACAGTCAACTGAACACAGACATGTCAGCCAGGGAGGCTGAAGGCCATTTAACATACCCTGTTACTGAGCAAGGTAATGCTCAGAAGCCAAGAAACCATACACCTGCATCCAAAACACAATTCATTAAACTATCACCCAATAAGAACATAAAAAAATGCAAACCAGCAAAACTGTGCATTTATCATCTTAAGCACTTGCTAAGTCACTTGGAAACCTCTGCAGCTCAGAGAAGTGCTCAGGTTCTCTGATGAAAAAGAAAGGCAAAGCACTTAAACACATACCCCGCTTCCAACACAGCAAATCAGCAAGGCTGCTCACGTGCATGGAGCCAAGTACACATGTAAGTGCTTCACCTGGCCAAAGGCTGTAAGGCATGCAGCAAGAAAAAGCAGTGTTCTGAGGAATACAGTTGAAGAATCCCTCTTGACAACGAGAGGGCAGGCAGTAACAGCAGCCCAGTTTCCATCCTGGCCTTTTACTGCTCTCCGCCGGGTATGCATCCTCACACCAGCTCTCAGGTTCAAGCAAAAGGAACCACATGCAAACAGCAGGACTGGCTACATTCTCCTGCAGGCAGGCGTGGGATGGAACGCATAAACCGGTGGAGGGCTGGCTAGGAAGTTCCTGGTTCATCCCATAAAGGTCCCCACCTTACCCTCAGCAGTGAAGTACCCGAGCACTTTCCATACTGACATGGGAATGGGAATAACTGCATCACGCTTCCTGTCCCAGTCTCTCCAGAGAGGGAAAAGGAGGCTTATGGGAGCATCTGCCTTTTACTTTTTGGTTTCCTTTGTTCCAGTTTTGATAAAACATATTTCCATAGTCATGATACAGAAGCAGCAGCTGAGGAAATAGCCTTGGCTCTCAGAATAGGAGTTGGTTGGAGGATAGTGGCCATTACCTCCTGAGGGCCTTCCCTCATTCCACTTACACGACTGTCCATCGGAAAAGCTGGTTTATACCATTATTGTGGAGTCATTTCTGTGAGAACAGCCTCACCCATAAATGCATCTGACAGACGTAAGGATGGACAGAGACAGATATACTATAAAAGATAACCCCCCTTTCTGCAAAGGGGATGCTAAACAGCTTTAAAACCTGCACAGGGCAGACCTGGGCTAGCACTGCTCAAACTCTCGCCAGCAAAAATCCCAGTGTTTTGGTTAAAATCCTTACTTGCCATAAAGGTGCACAATTTCCAAGCTTTTCAACGCAGTTAAGCTAATTTATGGCTGCTACGGATCCAATACTTCACATTTTGTGGATCTTAAATAGTTTCTTCTTCCCTTTAGGTGGATTTATTATAATGAAAAACCCCATCCATAAGAACCACCACACAGTCATGCAAAGGAACTGCGTGTCAGGTGTCAGCATTTCATTACTACATAATTACTACAACGCAGCAGGAAAGCAGGTCTGGGGCATTTGGCAACCTCCAAGAGCACGAGATGAAATCAGTGCTGCTGCTCAGCCCCACAGGAGAACAGGTTAAACAGCAGAAACACAAGCACGATGGTTCATACACACCATCAGCCAGAGTGCTTTTTAAAGATCAGTGAGTTAAATGCTAAAAGCACTCCAGAGATAGAGTGGGCATTGGAGATGAAACCTTAGGTGGGCTCCCCCCTCCCTCCCACAACCTGCTTTCTAAACCAGAACACCCCGTCTTGGGAAAGCAGCAGTAGCTCCTTATCTGCTCAGATACAATCTGCAAGGCAATCTCTTTCCCTCCCCCTCTTACAGCCCAAAAATCACTGCAGATAACACGGATTACAAATATGCTCAGTCTTCACATTAACAACTCTAGAACTAGAGAGAGAGAAAATAATAGAAGAAACAGCTAAATTTAACATTAAAAAAAAAAAAAAAGCAAGCTATTTTTTTACCTGTTTTCCACAAAAAGGTTTTCCTGGGAGCAAACTGACTGAAAAATAAAAAAGGCATTGTATCAGACGTTCTAGATATGCTCTGCTGTCCCAATTCTTTCCTTGAGTTTAGAATTACCTCCCCTGTTCAGGCTTAAGGGGATTTCAAATCATGCATCATTTGCATTTGCAGAAGACAAGAGGGGTGGGGGAAAAAAGGTCAAGAATAAGGTCAGGCCAATAAAATAAACTCCATGCATTACAACACATTGCCAACGAGGGGTCTCAGTTTGGAAACAAACTGAAACTGCTCACTCCTGAGATCAGAAGAAGGTGGGGTGTGCAAAGTACTGGCAATTCAAAGGGGAAAAAAGGCTTTTCCTACGTAATGAGGCTCCAGTGGTCTGCCCTACCACCTCAAAAGGAGCCTGCAGAAGAGCACAGAGCCGCAGGTAGGAAGGACAAACAGGAAAGCATGCAGAACTGACAAAGCTCTTCAAAGGGAGAGAAGATACTGCAGTACTGAAAATACTGTCTGCTTTCACATTTTACAGCTGGAGAGGAAACAGTCGTACCCACATTGAGATACAAAATGGTGATAATCATGTTAGTAATAATATTAACATCAATAATAGCCTATTTCAAACAAGTTCTCTGCTGGAGGAATTTGATCCTGTGGAAGGTGAAGGGCTCGGAAGAAATAAATCCTATGGGCAACTGCGTAACTCTTTTAGCATTACTTGGTTTTTTATTTGGAGAAATGAAGCTGTGCTCAATTTCCCATGAATAATTCTCCCTCTTTGATTTTTTCATTCCCCTCCTATTTCATGTTCACTACACAAAGTGCCTCGTAGCTGTCACTGGATTATATCTCCGTGATGTAGAGAAGAAAGAACAATCAGCACTTGCACTGATTTTAAACAAAAGGGAGGAGGGCACCAGAGATCGTGCCCTTTACTTCTGTAACAGCAGGACTCAGCTGGAAGAATAATACAATGCCATCATTAGCTGTGTCAAATTTTAATGGTGTGGGATATGCAAGGATTAGGAATGTTTCTGTTTCAGAAAGGGCGAGCTAATGACCTACTCAGCACCAGCCAACACCAGAAGCTCATTCCCAGTGCTCAGCAGATGATGGGCAAAGTTTCCCCTTGGCACCACAGCCAGTGCCATCCCATCTCTTCATACAAGGAGGGAATCAGCTCCGAGAAGGAAATGTGGTTTCTCATTAAAGCTGTAATTACCCACGTCCAGCATCCACACCAGGGAACATCTGACAGCTCAGTGGGCTTCCCAGCTGAGCTCCCACCCTGCACCCCTAGTAAACATGCAAGGCTCTGGGCAGCATCTGTGGCGAGTGCGTCTCTCCTTAGCACAAAGCCTTAAGATGTGAGGAACAAGTTCTTCGTTCCCAGGGATCAAATTCCCACCATCAACAGCAGACCTAGGGTTTCACCCCAGTCCGAGAGGAGACACGATCTATTCCCTCTAAAACCACTGGAATCCTTTGTACCACTATGACTGCCTTTTCTCTCCTTTTATGTACCTTACTCACAAGGGTTCATGAACAAAGGTGGCTGTGCAGACTTCAGCATACTTTAAGTACCTATGAGCACAGCAAAATCATCCCGTGGGCTTCTACAGCCTCAACTGTGGGGCTGCCTTCCCTTTGAGGTTCATGATGGACACTTGTGCATTGACTTCACAGCTGTCACATTTCCAAAGCAGCACTATAGCTACTCTTCAAGGACAAGCAAGTAATCTCTTGTTAGACCAGAGTACTGGTCTGTGTTCCCACAAAGTCACAAAAGCAAAGGGGCACGCACCTGTCTGGATTTCTTTGCCAAGGTTTTATAGGGATTGGGGCAGCAGCAGGATAAATATCTAGGGTTTATACTTCAATCAAGCAAGGGGAGAGGTCCGCTCCCTTTTCACTATCTCAATGGGTATCACTATCAACTGCATTACAGACTTAAAGACAGTGCCCGTAATAACTCCATTTGTCTTCCTGACTAATGCTGATGGCACAGGGCCACACCATCCCTGGAAACTATATTTCTGTACAGGTGTGAGGCAGAGAAGACAGGCACTTCTTTATTATGTTATTCTTACAGTTAAATATCAGATAGCTAAGCAGCTCTGGGTAGCAACTGAGCTACTACAAGGTCAGGACTCGCTTTCCTGATCTATAGCATCAACAGAGCTCAATTTAAAGCACCAGGAAAGCTTAAGTAGCCAGCATGAGAGCTGGAGTCAAAAAACATTCTTCAAATGCTTGGTTCTTGGATACTCAAAGACACTGGAAACAAACCTACAAAAGGAACAGAGTTTTGCAAGATGACCTACAAAATTCACCTCCCTGGAGGCCTCTGCAGGCACAGTTTCCATTCGGGTGCTCTGGATGACTGTCATTTATGAGATGAGTATTTCACTCTTCCAGTTTCCTAAAACCTTTTAAAGTCTCCACTGGAAAAGGTGCATCAGCTCTGCCAGGGCATTAGGTATACTGGGGGTTGCTGCTCTTAGTTTTAATTACGTTAACCAACATAGATAACTATTAACATGCAGGAATATCCTGCTCTGGATACCATCAGGTAATCATTTTCACATCAGTTAACAAGATGTGATGGATCTCAGGCTTCCGACTAATGCTTATTGCTTGCTCTGCAACCGCAAGCAAAGGCTCTGTACAGTAGCGAGGGGGTTTTAGTACCTATAGGTTTCTGGTTCCCAACACAAGGCATGTCTTTGTTTTGTTTCTATTTGTTTTAAACCTTCTTCTTCCTAACCTTTTCCTACTAGAAGGATAGGAAAGGCTGAAGCCATGTTTTCAAATATTTCTTTCTTGAAACTCTTTAATCAGAGCATGATAAAGATCCTCAGTGGTTTCTTAAGAAGAGGAGTCATGATTATTTTGTCTTAAGGATCTGGCTCTTCAGAATACACTCCTAAGTCAAAACCAGCCATTACAATTAACAAGACAAAGGAAAAAGCATGGTGTATTCCCTTTAACACATCCCATGCGTGCCATGGGCAATTCCAGCGTTTGTGCAAGTTATAAAACATGGTCATTTTTCAGTGAATACACAATGATGACTTGAGAATAGAATTATGACCAGTGGATGGTCCTTACGTGATTCTGGCTCATGAGGTTATGCGCTGTGTTAACCTTGAAGAATGACATTCCCCCCACATAATCCAATTGCTAGTCTTTAGAATCAATTTTCTGCTTGCTTAAAAGCCAAATGCAGTGTATCATTTACACACGCATTTGGGATTTTCCGTTAAATCTACAACTTGACTTATCAGAGAGGGAAAGAACATCTACCTTTTATTCCTTCAGATCGTTCTTTGTCTTTCTTGGACAATTACTTTTCAACCTGCTCAAAGCAACTAAAGCAGTTCAGACAAGAAGCTTCTCCTTTGCAAAGACCCAGGTACTCCACCTCCTCTGTTCCAGCGCACTTAGTTGTAAAATTCATGAACTGTTGTAAAACGAAGTTTCCAATGAAAAACGTGTTTTAAGAAGGAAGGTTGTAGGCTTTGTGACATAAAAAAGAAACCCTTGAAAACAGCTTTGAGCATAACAGAGCTCCTGCAGTGCTGCTTTACTATTAGCGCCTGAAAAGCTGGAGGTGCGTGTTGTAGATCTTATTTCAATAAGCTGGAATGATTGCGTTTATTAACTATTTATTTCTTCACCAATTCTTTTATTAAGATATCCCATTAACATGCTTCTCGATCCCTGCCGCTTGTTACGACTCTACACGACAGGAGTCATTAAAGCCTCCAGCTCCCCTTATCAAAATTTATGATAGCCAACACAGCAGATGGAAAGCTTGCCAGGAAGCGTAATTTAAACTAATATCAGACTAATCATCATAAGGACTATCATAATGATGGCATTATTCATGAACGTATTTATTTTGCTAAAACCTCCCCACTCGGAAAGGAAGCTATGTGATGCACTCGAGGGCTGCAAACTCAAAGGCAGGACAAGCAAGCCTTCTGTTGGCTGGGACGTGGGGTCCGGGGTAAGACATTTCTCACAGCACTTGAAACATGCACAGAAGGTTTTGTGGCCATACTCGGAGTGCCTCTTCCTCCTGAATTTTATCAGGGATCTGACTCCGGGGCTGATAACGTTAATCCAAGGAGTTTTGGGTATCTTGAACATGTTTAGAGAGGGGGTGCTGTGTGCAACATGTTACAGCAGTATTCTTGACCTTTGTGGCTACCCTTTGGAGACCTCTCATGCAAGCTCTCTTCATGCATCCTCTAATTAGAAGTGAAATATCTACAATCCATTTGCTAAGGTTCATAAGCAAGGCACTGATCAAGGCTTGGCTACGGCAGTGTAAACAGTATGGAGGTAATAAAAATGCCACGTAATTGATCCCTCTTTGCCTCTCTTCCTACATATATAATTTGCAGGATGACAAAGCTTAGGTACCTACCTCAGAGGAACCTGGGGAGAACTGGAATGATTAATTATTGCAGAGGGGCTTACAACTATAAAAAGCCTTACATGCAGTAAGTGGCTACCTATAATAGGAAGCCATTGCGCTCTTTCCTAAAGCTGACAAAGCCACCACCACAACCACTGTCATCCTCTTAAAAACCACCGCATATCTGGGAGTGCTCCACTCAAACCAGCTCAGCTGAGACATATGCTCCTAATAGTATTCATATAACTTGCTGCAATTCATCGCCCTACGATGTTCACTGACACCTGCAATAGCAGAGAGAGAGCTCAATGAGTGGATATGAGAGAGAGAGGGAGAGATATCTAACAGTGCTGATCTTTAAAAGTGCTCACTCCCAGTGCGCTTGACATGCTTGCCACAAACCACACTGTTACTTAGGTCTTGCCACTTGGAGATACCAACCCAACGGACCACAACGACCCCCTACTGTAGACAATGAAAATGCTCACTGCTCTCCCGTCTTTAAAACTCAAGTATCTAAAGATAAAACCAGCAGCACTCACATTGTGGAGCGAGTTTCAGCACTGTTCTAGCCACCTCCGTTTCCCAGCCTCGCATGTCTAGCTGCTGCTTAGGAGAGAAGCTACACTGTATGGGCAACAACTGTCCATCTGGCATTTTTAAACAACATTTTGCCTCGTTTGAAGTCTGCTTTAAAACCCAAAGATTTCTTGGGTTTGCACAAGCTCCTCTGCAACCTGTTTCCTACAGGAAAGTTGCTGCTTCTAGCTTATTACAAAAAGGCTTTTACAGCCCTTGAACTACCCAGTTAACTCTACCATGTATACTGTGACAGTATATATACATCAGAGCCCCGCGCTGAAAGCAAAACACAAACTGAAGGGCCTCTGCTTTTACTGGAATTGTCTCAGCCAAGGAAGAAAAAATGAGGCTAAAACCATTCTGATGGGGCAAGCTACTTATTAAACAGCAAGCTTACTTATCGCACGTCAGACAACCCACACCTTAACACAATGCAATGTATTCTGCTAAAGAACTCGGACACGTGCAACTCCAAAACCAGAGCAAAAGAAAAGGATATCTAAACCAATACTATTAGACCTGCAACTACGAACAGCTTTAATTTAAATGGACACTGCCAAATATGATTTTCAGGAACAGTTTTAATCAGGTTTATCCCCATATTCCTCTAAGCGGCAGAGCTCCCGCTGAAACAGTAAAATGATAAGGTTTTTTTTCCCTTTTAGGACCCCATCATTACAACATTACAGCAAACTATGATTTTCTTCCCTTTTCAGGAACAGGAGGTATTGCTCACAGATGTTTCACATTTAAATGTTTTCCTCTCTCTAGCAATATAGCTTCTTGTGCATGTTCTGATTTGTTTGGTAAGGGCAGGAATTAGAATGCCTGTTTCACTGTATTCCTTTCAAAACAAAATCAATAATGTGACTCTTTCTGATGGCAGAAACACAGCTCCTTAACTGGTCATTTAAATAAAAACCCCACGCAACTCCATGTTTAACCTCTGGCTTATCTTTGTTCTTAGTGTTGTAGTGCTACAGCACTGGTCCAAAGAAACAAACCCATGCAAAAGGACACTTAGAAAATCTGATCCGGCTTGAAACAAACATCATAGAATCCCAGACTGGTTTGGCTTGGAAGGGACCTTAGAGCTCACCCAGTTCCAACCCCCTGCCATGAGCAGGGACACCTTCCACTAGACCAGGTTGCTAGAGCCCCATCCAACAGCCAACCTGGCCTTAGTTTACATGGCTTTGCTTTATTGAGAGTGTCCATTTAAATCACTGCTCTGCCTGTCAAAAGAGATGGCAAACAGAAGGAAACCTAGACCACACGAACATGAACAGTCAAAGAAATGGGATAAGCACTCCCCAGACAACATGCTGGGCCTGATCTTTCCTCTACCCTTCTCCCTGCACTGCTCATCATCACCTCCTTCTCCGGAAGCCAACCTCCACATATCTCAAGCTCCTCTCAGACCCTCTGCACCAATCTCCCTTCCCTGTCTCCTCCAGCCCCACAGGGCAGGTCCTGCTGCAGTGTTGGTGTTGGAGGGGGGCAAGACTGTCTGACTACCGGCGAAGGTATGGCACTAAAGAGGCAATTAAAACAACTACTCACATCTTGTGCAAATATTCTCTCCCTCACTCTCTGATACTCCTCTTCTCTCTCTTCAATTGATTTACTTCGTCTGTCATCTCTAAATGGAAGAATTCTGTTTTGCTGAGCAGAAAGAAAACCAGGAGGATTATATAAGTTGAGCTGTTAGAAACTGCCGTTAAGTAACTGTCAGCTGAGAATAATAAATGTTCACTCAAACAAACGAAGCATGGAAACAATAGCTGTAGTCCCTGCACGGAGCACCCTGCGAGGATGGGCACCCAAGGGCTTCCAGTCCACACAGCCAGGTGGCCAAAACAAGGCTTCCTGCATGGCTTGGGTGGACCCACCATCCTAAAACTGGGTGTTCTCACCCCAAGCCTAAGTGCCTTCGACCACTAAGACTTCTCAGCTCTCCTACTGCCACAAGGAGCAGGAGCACAGGCAGCGCTTGCAATCTGTGGAATCAAGGAAGGGAAGAGGGGAAACTAGGCTGGAAGAGCTAAACTGCAAACCCTAGAAGAAACCCACCAAAGCCTATGTGTAACAAGGAGAAGTCCCAGATATTTGGCACAGCACTCCCAACCGTTTCCGCACGGCAAGGAACCCTCAGCTTCAGTCTCGTTGGGAAAAGAAGGGCAAAAAGCCTGTGCCTTTCAGGAAATGGCTGTGCCATGGGAGAGAAGGACCCTCAGCAAGAAACACTTGGTTGGCAATTGGGTTTCAACACTGCTCCTTCTCCCCCTGCACCCCAGCTCCCCGTGAGAGAGGTCATGTTGCTTTCCTTTGGCTGATGCCCATATTCGCCGTACCCTAAAAACGCTTGGGGTTTGCTTTCAAAGGATGCAGCACAACTGGTGAGGCTGCTCTGGACCACTGGAAGTCAAGGGGAAAAGTTAAAAATATAAAGGAAAAAGGAAAACAAAAATCAGTCCTTTGCTGAAAACACGGAGCGTGGCAATGAGAGACTCAATGGCAGCTCCCTCCACCAGCACAACCTAAGCAAAGAAAGCAGAGGCTGTCTTCTTACCTGTGAGACTTCTCTCATAAAAGCGATACACGTAAGAAACCCTTTTTGATTGGTTCTTTGGGTTAATATATTCCACATAGGCAGCTTGCACTGGATGGGAACAGCCCAGCACCCGCTTTTCCAGGCAGCACAAACACACTCATCTCCCTGGCACTCCCCTACTCATCAGGCTCACCTCAGGTAAGGGCGTGTTATAGCACAGGCAACACAGAGGGGAACGTCTGCCACAGTACATGCACAACAAGCAAGTTAAGTTACACAGACAGTAAAAGGTGGCGAGAGCACGGGAGGAGAGAGGGAGGGAACGAGAAGGTGAAACTGCTTGATTTTGGGTCAAAGCTTAATTTAGGATGGGTTTGTTGGTTTTTTTTCAAATGAGCCTGGCCTCACCATCACATGTTTGTTTGGGGGATTTTGATTTGAGTTTATTTCCTCTCTCCTTTTTTTGGGCTGCATCAGTTTCTCATCAGTCCTTACTGAAATCCATCTCTGCATGGGTACCACAGAAGGAGGAAGCTGCAGGGAGCGGCACGACTGCCATAGTTAGGCGAGACATTGGGAAACGCGACTGACACAGCCTTCCACAGAGCCCGGAGCCGCCGGCATTCCCCCATCCCTTTGGCATGCAGCACATCCTGCGCCAAGCAAACCACCCATGCAAACCCACACACTGCCACGGCTGAAGCGGCCACGCCAGGGCTCAGTGCTACCCATGGTACGGATGCCAAAGGAGGCGGGAAGGGAGCAGGGAAGGAGGAGAGCAACAACAAAAGAACAACAATAACATCAGTCAGCCCACCTTCGAAAACAGAACAAATTGCAGCAACTCTCGAACCGAGAACCAACCTGATTGTCTTCTTTATCAATACTAGAGTTATCTCGCTTCAAGATAAATCGCTTCTGGGATTCTTCACCTTTTTCATCTTTTAAATGTTCAGAAAACCTTTGCTCTGGTCTGCCAGCAAAGTAAAACATAGCAATAAAAAAATCTTTCTTTTGGTTTCGCTTTGACCTTTATTTCTCAGTGCTCTTTTGTTTTCACAGAGGCATTCAGTGCAAAAGCAGTTAACAGTCGCGGTCATGGTGAGACGCTGCCTGTCGCTGTCTGAGGCTGCTGTATCGCTGCTAACTGTTATTGCTATAAATAGCTTTTGTTGTTGTTGTGTAGCAAGGAGCAGGAATCCAAAGTCTCGGTCACTGAAATATTTAGACTCTCCTCACTGCGACTGAAGGACAGGGAAAACAAATTAACATACTGAATGTTAATTTGCTTCCTTCGGTAGCTGTGGCCTCCAGCAACACTGCTGCAAGGGAAGCCTGTCCACCTTTGAAAGTAAGGAAAACCGGAGAGAAATCTTAACACAAACCCTAAAGTTCCCTCACTTCTAATAAACACAACCGGTAATGGGAGGGACTGATGGCACATTGCTTAAACAACTATTGTCTCATCACCATGAAGCAAAGAGAACACTCCAGAACAGTCACAGAGTATCAAACAGTTCACTGAGTTAAACCCATCCAGACATTCATTCATTTATCCACTTGATTTTAAGCCAAACCCCACTGCTTAAGAGGCTGAAGCGTGTCAGGTTCGGAAGATGCCGGGATGCTGGTTCCACATTCTTACATTGTGCAAAACGCAGCATCTCACGGCACCTAACCTGGCACAGAAAAGCAAGTTTTAAGAAGTATCTATTGTCACCAAGCTGGTCACTGCCAATGCTTTGTGGCTGTCAATAAATACCACTCCTGTCTGCACCACCCCCAGAGCCAAACCTGTCACGTTTTAAGCCCCAACGATGTCAAGAAGCAGACCAGGGGCCTCGAGAGTTGAGCTGGGATTCAAACATTGCTCTCAACCAACTGAGGGGCTGCCAAGGCACAGGCTGGTTTTTAAAAGCAGTAATACCCTGTGTCGTGCTGTGAGGTTTCTATCAGGGAACACAAACTCTGTCCTCTGCGCTGAAGGAGCTGCTAACAGCAGTCCTGGCGGCAGATGCTCTTGTCTACAGACCTACATAAACAAGGCACAAAACATCCCCTGACATTAATGGACCAAATGTGAAGAAATCAAAGGGTGGAATTTACAGACATCAGTGCCTTTGTAAATAAAAGCCCTCTGCTTTGTCTTATTTCAGAAAGGAAAAATCCGACCAGATCTGTAAATCAGCCACCATTTTGTTGTCAAAGCATTCAGATTTGCACTTAACTAATTAGCAATTGATGTGAAATCACAACACAGCGCATATTCACACCCTAATTACAGTCCATTCCAATTCATTGTCAGATGTGCAGAAAACATTTGTAATGAACTGGTAGAAATACCACACTGAGAGACAGAAGCTCTCCCGCCCCTCTTTCTGTGTGAATTTGAGGGACTCCCACTTCTGCTCACAATTTGCTTTCTTCTGACAAAGTGACAGAACAAACCAGCCCCATTTCCAAGGATTCGGAGCATTCAGGAAACCTTTGTCCATCATCTGTAGGTGCTAACAGGTACAGAGCCCAACGCAGGAAAGACCGTCCAGATGCCCTACTAGCCTTCCTTTGAGCAAGCCAAATGAAACACGGCTCTCCACACAGTTCTCGAACTCAATGGATGATTTCTGACATTTCCTCAGCACCAGCTGAGGTTTGCATCCTGAAGCACAAGCACAATTTCTGCAATTATACTAGCAGTGCATAAATCTATAGCTGTGAACTATGTGCTGAGCATCTAATACACTGTATGCCAAGTGCAATAAACTACTGGGATTTTAACGCGCAGAAAGGGAAAAAAAAAGTCATCAAAAATTAGAGAAAAAAAGCTTGAAAAAGCAATTTGGGAAAATGTCTCCCCTAACTTAGTTACACAGCAACACAGCTTTAATACTTCATGGAGTTACTTTAACTTTTAAATCCCATTTCCACTTCATTTACTATTTATAAGATGTTTCCACTTGACAGCAGGCAAAAGGAGAAGCACAAGAACAAGGCACAAGCCTCAACTAATGATCCTGTATGTGCCTGTGAATAAAATTAATCAGGTGGTGATCAATGTCCAGTTGGGAAAAGAAGTTTGCTTGGGCAGAGGCTCTGGAAAGGTGCAGGGTGTTTCGGAGCATCGTGGTAACACCAACACCATGAGAAGGTCCTGCCCTCCCCATTGTCCCTGCAGTTCCGGGTCACCACTGCCAGTGAGGCTGTAGTTATCAAGACAAGCTCAGTTAATAAGGATACAAAGCCTGAGGGATAACTCTCAGGTGAGGAATAAGATGCATAGCAACAAATAACTTCAGGAAGGTCTCCCTTAAACGTTAAGAAGAATACTTCAGTTGAAATAAATGCAACTTCTTATAAAGAATAGCGATGGTTACACACATTTGTGCTCTTTTCTTCAATACTTTTTGCTGCCTTTTTTAAGATCTATAGCAACAAATGTATTATTAGTAGGATGCAGACGGCAAATAGCTTAAAACCATTAAGTGGAACCAAATGCTCTCATCATTTAGGTAGAGAAGAGGTTGACTCTGTAAAGGTTTGTGTCTAGCTCTCTGACGGAAGTCAGTGCTAGCTCCACATTCACAGCTTTCAAGTTCCCTGTAACCATACAATGCATTTGCTAAAAGGAAGCACAGACATTCTGGTTGTCCCAGGGAAATCTGCTGCATCGGTTTATGAATTTGCAGGTGAATCAATTGCTTGAAAATGGAAGAAAACACCAGGTAACTTTGTGTAAGATGCAGTACACTGTCAATGTACTAATACAGTACATCATTACAGTAGTACAGCAGATACAGTGAATTTATCTCATGTGAGTCCTAAATTAATAATAATCACATTTACTGCTCTTCTGAGCTTTTCTGCCCTGATACTATCGTTAGCAGAGTCTGCACAACCCACCAAACTGTGCTCATGCATGTAAGGGAGTGAATTTATCATGCTTATCTTCAGTACTGGCATAAATAAAGATCTAACTCAAGTTAAAACACAGTTTACAATTATAATTACAACTCAGTGTAAAATGAGGAGAATATTCACTATTACCCCACTGGGTATACCATTACCTAATCTGCATCTTCAAACCCTCACCACAGCTCAGTTTAATTTTAAGTGGTAAAAATGTGATTTGCATAGCCTTTTGGGAGAGTCCCTGAGCACTTCTGAAGACCTCATCACTAACCAAGTACGCTAAACTATTTAAGGAATCTTCTGCAAAACCACACCCAAAACATCCTCCAGTACCTATCCCGCACTGCTGCATTGACCCTGGCCACATGGAGCATCCCTCTGCATGCTAACAGCCATGTGCAAAAAAGCAGACACAGCAATACGTGCTTACAGAGTGCTGCCTGCCTCTATGAGATGCAGCATCTCATTTAGCCCCCATGTCTGGCATCAGTGGATCACTGGAGAACCTCAAACCCTGGTACTCCAGAAAAAGCTTAGGGAGGAAATAATTCCCTTTTAAGTCAATAGGATTTGTGCACTGAGAAGACCAGACAGTTTTCCAACTTACACCTTAAAGGCTCAGAAACCAACACATGGGGAGGGGGAAATCACACAGGCTAAAAGATGGAATGTTTGGGGGGGTTTCTGTTTGCTTTGGTTTTATTAAATATAAATTTTTGATCATCTAACATTTTATTGCCCAACAATAACGGGTGGAAGCAAAACATCTGTGCCCTAAAAATGCAACTCCACCAAAACATGATGGTGTATGAACCCCTTTCATATTTCATACAGTTGTCAGGTCACAGCGCAGCAAAGTGTGCTCCCATCACCCAATCTTTGCAAACACCTTCCTCACCATCTTCTTTCCCAGTGTACAGAAGGGAGAGGATGGATTATGAAATAGCCTTTTGGTGGGTGATCAGTTTACCCAGTTGCCAGACACATGAAACAGGCATCATTAAGCTTCCCACCCACTGTTCTTCCCTGGTTCAGAAGCACTTCTGAATACTTCACTGCAGTATTAGGAGCAGACTTGGGAAGAGTATCCAGGCAAAACCTCAGGACAATAGTGCTTTGCCATTTCTAGTGCTTGTGATCCCTTGCCATGCAGCCAATGGTCATTTTGCCTCTTTGAGCCCCATCTGTGTATTGGGAAATCATTCCAACAGTTACCTCAAGATATGCATCAAGTTTCTTGTTTGTGTGCTTGGAGTCCTTTCACAGTGAAGGTGATCAAGAACTGGCACAAGAGGCATCCTTGGGATGGTCCTGGGCATGGTCCTGAGCAACTGGCTCTAGGTGGCCCTCCTTGAGCAGTGGTGTTGGACCAATAGACCTCTACAGGTCCCATTCAACCTCAGCCATGCTGTCGCCTTGTCAAACACTGAGTCAAATATATAGTAACAAATCCATAGCAGAACAAAACTCCATCAGTATCTCCTAGATGCTGTGTCTGCTTTCTCTGTTAAAGTTGGCTACTATCATTTACCTTTCTCATTTTATAGGTACTTAAAAGCCATCTACAGTCCTTACTTAAGCAGAACCTGAACAACTTTTCTGGGCTCATTCCTTACAATGAAGCCTGTACTTTGGAATGGTAAACTTGGGGTAAGCAGCAAAATATCTGTGTGTGTCAGAAAGCAAAAAGAAAGTTAAGATTTTGATAACATCCGATATAAGGTTTTTTCCTACTATCATGATGGTGATTTTAACGGGAGCTACTTCCATTCACTTCGGTAGTGCTCCTCTCAATTTATCTCTCTATGACAGAAAACAGAGTTTGCCCCTCAGGCTTATTTTCTACATGGACTCTTTAAGGAGAATTCCCCATTACATGCCTGTTTAATGCTTTGATTGTGAATCAACCATTGTAAGTAGTAATGAAAAAAGAGACCCAAACCTTAAGTACCTTAACCGGGTATTCACTCCTCAATCAAATTCCCTATTTTTGTAACACATAGCAGGGTGGCAATAGCTATCAGGAGACATGGACTACGGAAATAACAAGGCATTTCCTTGTATCTGCTGTGTTTAGAAGCAAGCTAATGCAGTTTTATAGACCTCTATTTGCATGGGAGATAAGAAATGAAATACCGGGGGGGTGGGAAACCTTCACTTATTTCAAGTAAATTAATCAGCTCTGAAATAACTGCCTGAGAAAGAGGAAGCACAGACACCACACCAGAAGGACAAATGGAAAGAGACAAGCACGGGCTTTGAACGTGATGGTTCTGAAGACTTAGTCACTGTATGAGCAGAGCACACAAAGAGCCTGGTATTGTCAGGGCTGACATATACAGCACATAAATCCTTATCATGAGGCGTATGTTTCTGACAGCACCGTAGCGCACAGGCTGTTGCAAAATGCCTTTGGAGAGCAACAGCCTCACCACGTGTGAAAAGATGGGTTTGCCAGTACAGCGCCCGATGCAGGTAAAAGCCTAGCAAGTGCTGCAGTGCACGGCACCTGCGAAAGCTCCCCAGGTCAATAGTGAAGCAGCAGTCCAAAGGAACGCAAGGCAGGAAAGAGAGTTCAAAAGTGGAGATCCCTGTGGTGTGATCAGACAAGAGCCTGAAAAGATGAACTTGGTATTTACAATGCAGTGGTGATCTAGCCCATGTAATATGGGACAGCATGGGAATATCTCTCTCCTGAACAAACAGCAACACCAAGTGAAAAATAGGAAAGGTAATGGGGCTAGGAACAGGCAAAGTAACACCCTGGGTGCCTGCAGGACCATCATCTGCCAAACAAAATGAGCAAGCAACAACATGCTCTTACACAAGGATGCTGTCAGAAAAGCAGTGGGAAGGTGAGAGCAGAGCAGCAAAGCTGCTGACAGGGTTCAGGGAAGTTGTGAAGATTCAGGGCATTCTTACGCAGGTGTTCTGATGGTTTAACGGCGTTTCCTTGTTTTTTGCACTTGTCTAATTAAGCTTACTGCTCAGTCCAACATCACATCGGTCTCCATTCTGAAGGCCTGCTGTGCCACAGTGTGCTGGCCTTTCTTGCTTTGCTAGTTTCTGAGTATCTACATCTGCCTGCTGTGCTTTTTTGGTTTGATGCTGGAGGCTTTCCTAGGCCTTTGCATTTAGGAGCACAGCAAATCTACATAAGCATTACTCTAGCTTTACTCTACCTTGAGGGCTACAGCTCTGCTGTCTGCACTACAAACAACTGTTCTGATTATGCAGGCATGGGAATATATTCTGAGAGCTCAAGAATTCACAGGACTTGGAAGCAAGTATCATCGTTGTCAATGACAAAAGGTACAATTCCAGCCCTACACGTTAAATTATTTGATTAAATTATCGCAGAATAATGTTTTTCAAGAATGAGGGCCTGAACTGCAGCCTTCAAATAGGTTTCGAGGATGTAGGGGCTGATGGATGCTAAAACGTGGTTTCAAAAAGTCAGAGTGGGAATTTAAATACAGATAATTGTTCAAGTACAGTGCAGTTATATTATCACAACTTAAAACCACTCAAGATGGCATTTCAAGCATTCGAAGGTAAATGCCTCATTAACAGATTGCTGCTTTTACAGTATGAGTCACTAAGAACTTCTGTTGCAATGATAAAAGCACATTAAAAGCCATCAAAAAGAAAAGATCAGCCACGTACAAGACAGTTCCTTTAAGGTGCTGCCTTTTCTGTGCCACAGGACTGAAAAAAATCCAAACCCTCAATTGCCAAATGCCACATTGTTCCTGGCTAAAGACTGTATCTTCATTAACAGCATCTGAGCTCTAAGCATGTTCTGTATTTATTACTAAACAAGGATGTGAGAAGTCACAAGCTATTTTGACAGGGATTCTCCCCCTCAAATTGGGGTTGAGGATAAGCCTGGCAGGACTGAAGAGCCAGTAACACTGCATGGCAGCGATACCTCCCAGTGCTCTTTGTTCAGCGAGCGTGAGGTTTATCCTGTCACCCTTGCTCACTCACCCTTCCAGATGCTCAGCTCTAGTAGCCCCCAGCAGCACGATGTCAGTGGGGCTGGCACCAGCAGCATTTCCCATGATGGAAAACCATGGTGAAGCTGCAGATAAAAGTCAATGCACACCGAGTCTCTTCCATGCCAAGTTATTCTGTGTGTGGTTAAAGCAGGGGCCTTATCCTTAAGGCTTTCAAAGTAGAACAGTATTTAAAGAACAGAATCTAATGTTGAGATATCACCATACAACTCTTGGCCCTCACAAGCTTTTCTAAAGCTGAATTTAAAAACCAGAAAATCATCCTAGTTTAATGTATGGATGCAAACTCACAGTGTATCTTGACCCCCTTAGAGTCTGCCTGAGTATAAGCTTCAATATTCAGCCCAGTGTTCTGGGGCTAGAACATGGAAATCTAGCTCTTAACTCGGGGAAGAAGCTGGCAGGCCAAGGCACACTGAGATACCTGCTCTGTTGCTCAATGGGGCTGAAGTGCAATGCCCCAGACAGAGACCATTTTAGGAGCTTCAAAATGCTTTGCTGCCCTATGATCAAGTTAAGATGACTTCTGGACCTGAAGGACCCAATTCTCCTGCTCCCACTCTCCTGGATTGGATTGAATTCTTGATACTCAGGGTGTCAGCTGAGACTGAACATCTTGCACAGCACCGATTTATTTCTAGCTAGTAGAGGCTCGTCAATGGAGGCACAGTTTGTTACCCAGTTCATTAATATTTGATGGCAAGGATGTGGCATACTCGGCAAGTGGCTGAAAATGACAGCGTTGCATAACTGCTGTGATCTATTTAAAATGACATTCTTCTACCTTAGAATCCCAAAAATGAACAAGAGAGAAAAAAGGAAGGAATTCAAGATTTGAAGGCTCCCAATGAAGGTAAGACAGCTCCCCAAAGACAAAGGGCTAATGAAGAAACTACGAGTCCTCCTGAAATGCCCCACGCATGCAACTTGAGACCAACACAAGTTCTTGTGCTTAATTCTGCTTCAGCCCACGAGCGTTTTCCCCCGTCTCCACCAGGAAGACTCGTGGATCAGAAGTCATCCCCTGATCAATCAGTGGCCTGAAGCAGTTAAACTGTCAGAGACAGCGCTCACCTTGGGCACCACCAGCAGAAACAAGAGACTTTGCTTATACAAAGGTTTGATAAAACTCACCATGCTTCTTTCATTCCTAATGCACCTATTTCCTATGTTAAACAGTGGGCAGGCAACAGCAACGCAAAAGGCATTTCTAAAACCCATTTGGACCACCTCCAAAATTCCCTTGCTTGCCTCTCAGCACCTCATTTCTGAAATGCCCAGATTTAAAGCCGTTATTTCACCTACTACTGATGCACAATCACAGCTGAGGAGAGCACAGGGGCCACTGCAGATTTCCAGATCTCTCTCCAGTGGTTTGAAAGCATAAAATGACCAAACAGCATCTTGATTAACGGGCACTTTCCTACTACAGCTTAGACGAGCATGTAAAGACACGGGTTAATTACTCATGCAAGGAAGAGCTTCCCTCAACTGAATTACCTGCTTCCTATTCTATAGCATTCTCTTCCTGGCTCACCTCCTATATGCACTCAAAGCAGGTGACAATAACCTTCAAGGTTTAGCAAAGCTTACACCGTTAAGTGGTGCGATGGTAAAGATTTAATAAAGAAATAGAAAAAAGAAATACTATAGATATATCCTGATTAACATCTAACTAATATTTCATTATAGTATAGAACAGCTGTAAAGAACATGTCCACCTTAATTATAAACAATTTACTTCTGATAAATTACACTAGATGAAAATTTAATATTGGAGCTATTAGAACCGGTTCATTAACCCTAACATCTCATTTACAGAGTAAGTCATTTCCATGGGTCCAGCATAAGGCTTACAGTGATTGAAGGAAGAACAAAGCCAGGAATCAAGGCTTTGTGAAATTCGGCCCAACTTCAAGCGTACCAAGTATTTTTTTCCCCTCTTGTATCTTCCATTTAAAACAGGCATGTGACTAAAAGGAGAGAATGCTTGCTCAGAAAAAAGGCTGTCCTAATGCAAGTATCATTAAAGAAAATAAACGCTAAAAATAAAGGTTGGGAGGGGAGGAAAAAAACCCCTCTATCTCTTCCAGATGAGCATCAAGCACTGAAACGTGGAATATGCACAACCTCAAACAACGCATTTGGAAGAACAGTGGCAACTTTAGGTCTGAAACAAACGCCTGTAGCGTAAGAGCAAGATATTGCTAAAATCCCCACCATTTATTAACATATGTGCATCCTGAATCACTTCTCCAATCACCATGTGACTGGGTAAAAGAAAGGCAACTCAACTCCTCCACATCAGGTGCTTCTCTCCTGGGATAAAAAGCCAAGGCACTGCAGTGCAGCAGTTCTCAGGAAGTTCCCCGCTCTGTTTGGGATGTGACAGCCTTCCCCTGCTCGGCATACAGGGATGCGCTGCCCAGCTCTGGGCTCCAAAAAGAAAAGGCAGGTAGGAGCTAACGGCCATCATCTAAGCATCACATCAATGACTACTGGGACACTGGGCTCCTGCATCCTAAACCCAATTCCTATTGCACTGAAAAAAGGTGGTTTTGTCTAATCATGTTCCTAATTTAATCCCAGACTGAAATAAGCTCACAGTTACTGTTATACGTTCTTGGTTTATTGATATTTCTACCAAATTCTCAGTTGTGTCATGTGTTAGTTCATCTTAAACTGGAACAATGTCTCAGACAATTCCAGTGTTAGTTCCCAGTTAAACAGTTTTTCCATGTTAGCTGCATACTTTCACCATGCACCCTTATACCTCTCTTCACATTTGTAACAGATGATGCTCATATACTGATTGGGCAGCAGCAAGTGTAAACCAAAGGGAAAGCACAGATTATCTCCAGTACAGATAGCCCCAGTTTCTGCTTGCTTCTTAGCAGTCAAGGAGCAAACATTCTCTAGTAAAGATGGGAAAGAGGGAACTACAATAGGGAACAAAGGAATTGAGTTGACTCCACAGCCCACTGAAAAATAGTAATGCAAGACTCCAATGAAAAAGATAAACTCAGAAATAAGGGTATGCACATGTTTTCCTGCTTTATGTGGCTCATAAAAGCAATTCTGCTCTCATGAGATCATTACTCTGTGTACATATATGATAATCAAGGATAGCATTAGGAGCTTAAAAGCAGATGCAGTACCATACAGCAAACCATTTGCCAGGTAACTGCTCTGTATTACAACAGCAGGCAGGGAGCCAAAATTGTGCTTCAAACACTGGCAAACATTGAATTGCTCTGACTGAGATTTACAAGAGACACATGCGTTCAGGTATGAAGTTGTAACCACCACCATATACCTAGATAAAAAAGAGCCATTACAAATTGTGTGTGGAAAACACCCCATCTTTCCCATCAGCAAACAGCTGCTTAAAGAAATTGAATTGACACTGGATACGTGATCCAGTCAAAGGGAAAGGCATACTTTTCTGCATGCTCCAAAGGCTGTAACAGTGGGCATCTCAAGGAAATCTTCTTGGCACTTCAGCCTGGGATAACAAACATTTCTAGATAACATTCCTTATGGAACCTGCCAACGTTCAGTGAATGCCATGTTAGTGGCATGCATGTAGGATCCTTATCTTACGGTGGGGAAACGGGCACAGTACACTTCTATTGGCATAGACATTATCTACAGCAAGATCACTCGCTTAATAGAAACCCAAAGAGAATTTGGCTTGCATTTCAAACCACCCTTCCATAGAGGAAATAGAATAATACAGCTTACACGTTGTAACGATGAAGGTCTTAGAGGTTATCCAAAGGATATAGTGTATGCTATGCCTCCTTCTGCTGATACAGTTAGAGCTTATAAGGAACCCTTGTAATACATATCCTATGTGAGTACTGCCCAAAGTTTTGGATGTATCTCAATGGCACCAGAAAAACCTTTTGACTGGGCCAGTATTATATTAACACATATTAACAGAGTAGGAAGAAAATTAGATATTACAAGGATCATAACTCACGATGCTCTTGAAGAAAAATTAGTCATAACTGAAGATGAGTATAAAGTTCATAATAGGTGTGTTACACCCTCAGAATGTATGAAAATGTCTAACTACAACCATTATATATCATCAGCACTGCACCACTCCACCTTCTCAACTCTGATGAGCCCTGTCATTCATGTTGATATAAAAATGTACATGAATGCACACGTGGGCTGTGGTACAGACATACTTGTCACACGGATGATGAGCTCAACTAAATGAAACCCCTTTCCATTTACCAAGCACACCAAACACACTTCCCCTGTATTTCTCCACCTATCTACAGCTAATGAGATGAATGAATCTGACTGAACCAATATACATAACAATAGGAACAGTGCTGCAAAAAAACTCTAAAGTACTTCCAGTTGTTTGATAGGAATCAATAGGCTCCAGTTTATGATGCCCCATCTAACATATTGCCTCAATTCCAAACTTCTGCCTATATCATATTTCACTGCCTTAAGTTCCCCTTCCATTTCTGGGTATCTCTAGATAGATGACAGGCAGACACAGGTGACAGGCAAATATACATTACAATGGTGACACGAGCAGTTTCACACTGAACCAAGCAGACGGCCCGTTTTAAGCTGTATTTGAGCTCTTTGACTATAAACCCAAAGCAACAACAACAACAAAATCCTCCCTCATTTTCTGATGAGCTTCTCTCGTGTATGGTGCTGAGATTTCACAAGCTGGACAACTCAGGCAGGACCTTTGTCATTACAGATACGAGACCATGAAAAATTACACTGAAGTTCTTTTTCTTCACCTTAATTTCAAAAATCATGCAGAAAGCTAATGCTTTTAAACCTACTATCCTGTAATGACAGAGAGGACAGAGACTTCCCTTTACAAAGGTTACAAACATTTGGGCTGTGGAGCTCATCCCTGTGCTTTAAAATTTCGTTTCACAAAAAAAGCTTATAAAATACACATCCCAATAAATTTCAATAGGCACCTTAGAGTAAGCTCATCAATGCTCTTCAGATGGCTAAATTGCCATTGTGGTCTGAGCGGACTGTTAAGAGACACTTCACGGAGAGTCCACAGAAGCTACAGGGTTGCAGTCCCACAGACATTCAGGTCCTGATGTATTTTTACCTCTCTGTAAAGCAGCACGGGTGGCCAGACAAGCCACAGCCTTACTTCCAGCTGCAACCTCTTCAATAAGCCCTTTCTGCAATACCAACCCCCTGAAAAGCAGGTACTTGATAGGCACAGGTATATAGAAGTGGATATACATCGCCCTAGGATGGCAAATCGATGAAAGGAATGAAATGCTCTAATGCCCTGCTCGACAGAGCCTACTGCACCTCGAAGGCAGCATTACCAAATCTTCCCAACCACTCATTCATCTCAAAGCTATTCACTCTTCTGACCCTTGTACCTGCAGGCAGCAAGATGTGTGCTGAACAGAATAAATGCACCTCATTGCCTGGAGGCAGGGACCAACGCAGGGTCTGCAAGTGTCAGCAGGGATGTACACGAACTCTCGCTCAGCCAGAGGAAAAAAGGCCACAAGCTGCTTATTCAACCCACTCGGTGACTCCACAGAGCCATCTGCTCTTTCCAAACAGATACACACACACATAAGACCCAGCCTGTGCAGGCTTCATGAATTCTTGAGCATGCAGGAATATTCCTGCCTCTCCTCAGCGTACAGCTGAAGTACTTTGGAAACCATATGCCATAAAGAGGAAATCCCTTGTCAAAATGCAGACCTTCAGGACATTTGTCTATGGAGGCTCTCCATAAATTCACATCCAACTACCAAGGCTCAGGCTTGCAGCCCAGCATGACCACCTTGAACAGCGTTCCAGCAGCTCTCCACATCCTCCGGTATTCTGGGTACTGCCCAAGAAGTAATTAATAGAGTCAACACGTTCCTGGGATTTGGTGGTGATTTTGAACCCACAAAATCGCCCCTGTGAGTAGTGAAACGCACAACACATGAAATCCCACCGGCCACTTCCAGATGTAGGGCTTAATGTTTGCTGCAGATACTAAAACCTCATCAGCTCTTATTCAAGCAGGATAATCATAGAATAGTTAGGGTTGGAAAGGACCTTAAGGTCATCCAGTTCCAACCCCCCCTGCCATAACAATCTATTTCAAGTCAGAGCCATGTTTAAAGAACCATGCCATCTCCTCCGGTTATGAGGAGAAAGAGCTGCTTCTACAAAGCTTTATTTTACAGCAGTACCAAAATAGCACTCTGGAAGCACCACGTTGCAAGGAGAGCTTCGCGTGATCCAGTTACCTACCACCAAATCACTGCAGATGGGAAAGAACCTGCAGTTTGTGCAGGGCTTACAAAACAGCTTCAGATCACAGTCGACAGAGGGGCAAAGCCCTGTGCTTGTTTCTGGAAGATCTACCCAGGAATGGTGTCAGAATCGATTATCTGGCTGTGCCTCATCTCCACAGCTGAAAGGGTCATTTGATCCATTATACCCCTGCAGTGTCCTGCCTGCTGAGCTTGCCAGGTCATGCCTGGTGAAGAGCCTTGCTTGCTCATCCCCGCCATGCAAGAAGCCCCAGCTTCACTAGAACACTCAGAGACAGTTCTGACTGCTGAAAACAACTTCAGGGGCCTCTCCGGAAGCACCGCACAAGCATTTCCAGCAGCGCTTCCAGCACTACCCATCCCTGCGATGCACAGCCACCCAACCCAGAGAGGCGTTATCAGATATCAATGTGATATTATCACATTATCAAGCCAACCAGGAGAAGGCAATGCTGCGAGGAATGAGCTGTAGCAGCTGGTGCACTACGGAGGTGACACAGATGTGAAGGGAAAAGGGAGGGCAGTGGAGAGGAACGCCTAAAAAGCATTCAAATATGATCGATTGTGTTTTGCTTGTGAGGAAATGTTTCTTTTTTCCCCCTAATTTACTGCTCAAAAATGAACATCAGTTTGCTGCACACCCAGCTTTTTCTTACCCATACCCAAAACATAGTCCTTGACAAGGGGCAGGTATCCCCAGAGCCTGAGGCTAAGCCTTCGCAGCCTGAGTGTTAAGTTTTATTGAGCTACTGTAATTCTCTTGGCATGTGAAAATCACACTGTTGGTGCATGCTTTATTCCGACCTTTAAACACATTAAGGCTCAAGTGTTGTTTCTCAGGGAAAGCCCATGAAAAGGATCTAAAAATAAATTGTCCGTGATCTACAATTTACTTAACACACATGGAACACGTTCAGGACTCGGTGAAAGAGCAAGTACCAATGTGTTTGGCTCAGGGCTCGATCCTGCAATATTAGTTACTGCTTCCAGCCTTTTACAGGAGAGGCTAATACCATTTACAAGAATACTCTCTGCAACAGCATCTAAGCAACTCACCTAACTATTGGATATGTAAACGAAACAAATGGTTTTATCTCTCCTACTAACTGAATACAGGAATTACACAACTTTCAAATGGGGCTTTCCCGTTCCAATGTCTTGGTATCACCAAAACTCCATTACCCAGCTGTAATTATTTCCTCTTCATTCATAGTTTATAGATAAAGGAGGAAGGCTTCGGTTTCCTTGATGGTTCATACACACGTGGCACTGGGCAGAAGTGATGCTGGTTAGACGAGGCCACACAACTGCATCTCGGCTGAATTAGCCAGGGAACCTGGTATGGAGCTTTTGCTATCTTGCTACAGGTTCATGGAGGACAGCCTAAAGCATGCCAGCACATGCTGAGCCTGCCAGGAATTCCACCATGCCTTTGAGCCATCAGAAGGAATTTGTACCCACAACAACTCTGTGGTCAAACAATGAGGTTTGGAGAGAAAATAAAGTGGAACCAGGAGGGGAGAAGAGGAGAAAAAGGGAGTGGATGGTGGCAGGTGGTGGAGGGGACCCAAATCCTAAATAAGCAGGTTGGGCAGACAACTACTCTTGAAGCAGGGAGAGTCAGAACAAGGGAAGAGGCAACCTTCCAAATGTATCTGGGCTACTTAAGAACATAGCCATATGGTATTAGGCGACGTGTACAGCAACAAGCTCATTTCTGTAGCCTACCAGTGGCACTGAGGTGGCAGGGAACAAACTGGATTGATTTCCCCTTTTGCACCTTTACATCCTTAAATAACCTCACAGTGTGAGCCCCACTGTCCCCTCCCACCCTAGAAAGCGATAAACAGCACTCCTCTTGCTACAAAAATCAATAATAACAGCAAAGCAAATGCCACACAGCCATGGTACAAACCAGCTCTTGTGAAAGGGAACAAGTGAAAACACAACAGCGCTGCTACTTACATTCTGGTATTGCTGGTCTTGTTGATAATGACAGACTTCCCAGTCTGATCCACATTGTGGTCCATCCCAAAGTAAGCTGCCACTCTGTGCACCAACATCCTCTGGTAGGACGACATCTGAGGGAACTTTTTATAGTGATTACTGGAAAGAGAAAACAAACCACAGTGATAACAACATTCCCCCTGAGCTATAATTAAATGAGAAGAGCAACACATTCAATAACTCTGTGGGCAGAAATCTAACCAAAAACTTGCCCTTTGTGCATCTACATCTGAATGTTTGCTACAAGAAGGCAGAAAATAAAAAAGGAATTACTTTTTGAATATCTAACAAGGACATTTCCATGTGCTGCGCCGAGACAAAGCTCATGCTTCATGGTATCACCAGTGTTCTGTCTATTGGGAAGAGCTTGCCTCCTGACCCCATGCACCCACTGCACAAACAACCCTGCAGATGTGAGAGACACTGGCTGCAGCTCTCTGCCTTTCCCCCACAGGACAGATGCAGGGTGATGCTGAGAACATCTAGCTTGGCAAACGCTCCTGTTTCCTCTCTTATTGATAAAAATGCTTATTTCCTATCAGCATAACTTCTCCTCTGCTATTATTCTGACACTCTATTCTCTAAAGACACAGACACATTTCATTATACAGAGCACGTGGCAGCAAGAAACCCTCTACCCAAGTTCAGCTCTATTTTACAATGATTTAGAATACCATTCACACAAGGAACCCATGGGGCAGCGTATCTGATCCTCCTCTGCACTGAAAGCTTCAATTATATTTTTGGACCTAATAGAGCAGGGCCAATGCAATTACAACATCATGAAAAGCAAAAGGTATCTCTTGTATTTTAAGCAGTACCACCACGTGTCAGGAAATAAAAGCCTGATGGGGTCCGCACGAGTGACTTCAGAACCAAGTGTGGAAAGTCGACTTACTTGTTGTCACTGATAAAATCAATAATTTCCTGCTCCATTTTCAAGAGAATCATTCTGTCCCTGTCAAAAAGAAGAGCAAGGATTTGTAGCATCAATGACCCATAGACATTTTGGTTGAGCAAATGAATACATCAATGTTCTTAAGGCAACTTTGCAAAGGCTGAAGCCATCTTGATTCAAAATGAAAGATGCTTTGCCCTGGCACAAGTAGAGAAGGTTGCTGCCCGCTTTTGCTGACATACGTGACTGATTTTGATCTTTCTGAAGCTCAACTATGGGGCTGAGAGTGCTTCTACCCACACCAGGCTGCGAGCAGCAACTACATAGTAAGGCTGACTGCTATGGATTGCTTTGCTTCACCTTTTTGTTTGCTGGAGAAGGAGGTTTCCAGCTCACCCAGCTCTTGGTGAATGAGAAGAGCTGTTACCCACAGCAACTTCCAACATTTTGTCTGAGACACATCTCCCAGGAGGCATTGATCTGCAGGTGAGAAGACTGGGCATACCTAACCTAGATAGAGAGCACAATACAGAACACCTTCGGATTTTGGCTTCCCACGAGGCAGTGATGCAGCATTCCTCAGTCAAAATGTTCTGGTTTCAACTGGAAGTGCTCAGATGTGCTTTTTCTCTTTCTTTTCTGCCAAAAACATCCCAAAATTCCCACACACCCATTTTTCCTAAGCTTCCAGAGTCCCTCACTCCTTACTTCCTCTGAATGGTCTCATTTTGTGCAGATGAACCAAATTGAGGACCTTTGGTCATCAGGTTATGCAAGCTGTTAGGTACCCAGTTATCCTTAGCTCTCCTATCACTGCAGAATCATGTGGTACCTATTTAACAGATCCAACCAAAATGAACGTTGAAAATAAACATATAATAATGGTAGATATTCTTCCTTAAGACATTTATAGGCAAATTTATCACTGAGATAAGCTTGTTGATCCAAATGGAAACCATGGGAATAGCAAGAACAGGAACTGGCACTGCGCACAGAAACAGAATTGTGTACAGCACTGCCAAAAGAAAGCTACTTCATATTCATACACAAATCTCCCACTGCAATGGCAACAATACGTTACTGCTAACATCACGCAGAGCTATGGGCAAGAGGTAAGGACGAAGACCAGATGTTGCTGAAAGTGAAGTGAAGCAATGGGTGACTAGATAGGGAAGGAGGAGCTGATGACTTTTTATAGCTTTTTGCTCAGTTATCAGCCTACTTCCTTTACATTTTCCTTCATAACCATCTCCAGAACTAATAAAACACCGCTCACAGTTACAGGAGCTCCAAGACTGCCAGCTATAATTTCAGGAATGCCAGCTCTAATGCAGAAAATACCTACCTGGGGTTATTCTTTAGTGTGTTAATGAGAAACTCGTGCAAATCTATGCCTGTTGAGTCCGTATACTCTTGACTGCAATCTGAAAGATAAAAAACAAACACCCCCCTCTCATTGATTTCATTTCAGCAATTACGATTAAGCCATGCTATAAACCAAAATCCATTTTCCAGCAACAATCTGAGAGCGCATGCTTGGAAAGAAAATGTTCATTTGGAGTTCAGCCAAGGAAGGTCCTTGCTTGGAAGCCTGGGGTGGACTCTCACAGTTCCTCTGTGCTGCTCTACTGTGAGCACGGCACCCAAAGCAGCCGCCGACAGAAACCTCTGGTCATTGGAAAAGCATGGGAAACCTTCAATGCCTCTGCCAAGTTCTTCCTTTAAACTACTAAGGAAAATTTGATAAAATAAGAATTAAAACCCACCCTTTATTCATCAATGTCTCTTTGAATCACTTAATAAGTGCTGTACATGTGGCAAATGAGGCATCGCGCCAGCACGGATTTTATTTGCATTGACAGGCTGAACTCCAGTCACGCCTGAGAGTGGGTGGGTAGGAGGGATGTGTGACAGTAGGCAGAATCAGTTTCTCAGCCTTGCTGTATCACTTGACTCAAAGGCACACACACATCCTCATGCTGGTGTGAGCTGCGAGAGCTCCATTGAAGCCAAGCGACAACTCACACCAGCTGCGGATCCACACCCAGGGTAGCAATGATTATTTCTGGAGAGGTTACATTGCACCTTCACACCATGGGCTCATAAAGAGATTATGGGGTTGTTTCAAACACCAAATTTAGACACGACATCTTTTCTGAACAAGTAGGTGATAACAGTAGACTGCAATGCAGGTTACATGTCATTAATGGATTTCTTTATAGCATCTAAGAGAAATTCTCCATCTCCTCCACAGTGAAGATTACTCTCTATTTGAATTGCACAAGTGACATGCCAATATGTTATCAACGGGGAAAAAAGCGCATCAGTTTTGCACTTACCTGATAGAATCAAACATACATTACCGTATACAATCACATTTACATATATATATGTTTATACCAACACAGTTAATGTAAAATCATTCCTCTGAGTACTTAATAGCCTCTAACACCAAACCTCAATCTGAAAGGTTTCCTCACTCTCAGAAGCCAATGTTTGTATGTAAAACACTCATGCATGCACATTCCAGGTTCTGAATTTTCTCACTGTATGAAAGCACTTCTGTGTATGTACACGTAATAAAGAAATACATGCTTATAGAAACATACCAGCAGTAATTACAACAATATAAATACTGTTAACTTCACCTTTTGATAACATTCTGATCTTGATTTTTTCACTGTTTTTATCTTTATTTCTTTCCTTCTCTTTTTCTTTCTCGGACTCATCTTTACTAGATTTATCTTCTTCTTGCAAGCTAGGAAAACTTGAAAGGTGTAGCTGGATTGATTCCTGTTGGGAAAAAGAGAAAGATAAATTCAGGGGCAGAGTCAGTAAGCTTCCCATGGCTCCCAACCTGCAGAGAGTTGTGTTTAACTGGGTGTAATTGTAACTAGAAAAGCTGAAGCCAGATACATTTCTTTCCTATTTGACAAATGATTTCTTTTTTCCAGGAGAATAAAGATGTTTTCAATGCCAGATTCCAGTGGTAAGTGTATCTCTTCTCTCATATTTGAATACTATCAACTTTTAGTCCACCTCTGTTAAAGGCACCATATTGTTCTACACTTTAGTACTTCTCACTAGAATTAAGACTTATAACAGTGAAATTCACTTTATATGGGCTTTAAGGAAGTCTAATTTAATTAATACTACACGTTAGGTGATGATCGATGGACAGATGTCTGAAAAATAGAACTTTCTCGCCCCTCACTAGAAGTCCTGCATGTTCATATGAGCTGCTTAGACACTGCAGTATGAGTTAGACTGAGCTACTGAGCTCAGATAGCAGAGGAATGCCTAAAAATTGTAACTCAGTTGTATACAAGAGGGCTTGCTACCTGATCAGGTACTTTAAATACAAAGGCATGTGCAGGCGTGCCTTTACAAAAGGGATGAAATGTGCCCTGTGATTTTCAGACAAGTTGTGCTAAGTGAACTTCTCCAAGACATCACAAGTGTGATCCTCAAAAATGCAGTATTTCAGAGACTCTGAGTCCCTTTGAAAGCATACTCTGGCTTTCCAAAGCTAATTAAAATGGAGAATTCAAGCTGGTTTGCATTTTCTGATTTGCTTTAAAGACGTTGTTCCCCACTTAAACCATTACTTTAACAAAATACAACTTGTTTTCTTCTGCAGTTACCATGGCATTATTTAGATATTCCAAGAAAAACCAGTCTGGTTGGTCAAACCTGAAGGAAGCATACTGTGTGGTCATGTGCTTTTGGAGAAAAAGATGGACAAAATAACACTATATGCTTAAGTAGTGTCAAAACGCGCACTTGAATTAAGCTGTGCCAAAACTCCCTGATAATTCAGTATTCCTTAATAGAGTCCTGCATGCCTGATAATTATTCTTTTTGGGCATCACTTTAATGAAAACCAAATTCAGCAACACTGGAGAAAATCCAGTT
Source organism: Pezoporus flaviventris (assembly GCF_033815535.1). NCBI lineage: Eukaryota > Metazoa > Chordata > Aves > Psittaciformes > Psittacidae > Pezoporus > Pezoporus flaviventris. Next base: position 1,057,404 of record NW_026892585.1, read on the forward strand.
TCTTGAATGCTAGTAAATCCCTTTCTCCCATAAGCTTTCAATGAATACTAGCATACCAAAATACCAACACAACACTCTAAAGGGGATGGGTTTGTTTTTAAGCAACCAGACCATTATGAATTCAAAAGATGCTTTCAATCAGTCATTATTACAAATATTAGGTTTCTGATTTTTTTTCTACAACTACAAATCAGCCACCACAACACACGGAAGACAAGCTCCTAACAGAACGAGAGCAGCATAAACATGCCACAGGAAGACAGAAATTCATCAGTCCTCATCAAGTGACTTTGTGTGAGGTTTGAATGTGGCACAAAAGACTTGAGATGAAAAGCACTGTAAAAGAGAAACAAAGCCCTAGAGCCAAAATTTATCCTGACCTACTGCCCTTCATTCCTACTCCTGTTAGTTTTAGCTGACAGCATCAGAAAAAATGGAGCCTACAGAGGGAAAGAGTGGGAGCTCTTGGTCATTGGAGGCAAGGATCATCGGATACATAAAACAGTGCTTGCTAACCTGCTTGGTTGCACTTGGAGGACTAAGGTTATGCCTGCTTTCTTTCACTTCAAATGGCAGTTCTATTTCTCATTCAAACAACAAACTTCGGATCAATCCCTGGCAAAAGACCCCAAAGGATTACTCTGATTCCTGCACTGCCTGGAGCAGAGCTTTTCAAAACAGGAGAAAAATGTAACTGGCCATGCTGTTCCCAGGATATTAATCCTAACCTTGACAGTGTCCATTAAGATGCGCTTAGGAAAGGAAAAACAAGACTTGACATATAAGCACACAGAGGAACATACAGTAGCTACTGTCTTACATATAACGTTACTTGTATATAGGCACTAGATGAAACACACAAAAAGGCTGTCGCGTCGTGAAAGCAAAGCTACTATATATTTTCTTATGTTTTTATTGATTTTTTTTTTCTCAATAGTAAAATACAATGTTAATAAATACATTGATACAAGGTAAATATAGTGAACAACAAAATAAATGTTCAAATTGCAATAATACACTTCTTGGTCAATAGTTTAACATGAAAGGCAACATTCCTTTGAAGTAAGGACATAGTGAACCATCAGGTAAGCGTTCAAGATCAAGTAATACAGGTAAACAAGTCTTTTCCCTATACAGGAAAATGAAGGCAAGTGTTCAAATATAAATACAAACATCAGGTCTGCAGTACAATCCATACTCAGTCGTTCTGGCAATGTACCGTACATTCTCTGGTAATCAGGTCCCTGTGCTTTGTAAACCATTAAGATAAAATAATAACGAAAAAATAAAGAAAGAAAATCTAAACCGAATCATGAACTACCATGCGCTGCTTAATACAATCTCTTGATGCTATTCTCCTTTTCATTCCCCACCAAACAATAGAAAATACAAATGAAAGCAGAACAAAAGCCACACATCTTGAGGAACGCGAGTTGAGCAGAAAGCGGATACCTACAACAGAACAACTGATAAAATAACCTGCCCGTCTGCTGCATAAGCATCATTGTAGAGCAGTAGAACATCTACGTGTCCCCCTGCTAAACAACCTGGTTTTTTGGTCTTTAAAAAAGCAATAAATTAAAAAAATAGAAAAATCTCTCCATATTTCTGAGCCAAGAGGAGAGCTGGATTTGTTCCATTTCAAGTCAATAGAAGAACAGTGAGAAAGTACACTTAGATGTGATATTTTGTTTTTGTGCTAAGCTCACAAGAAGTCACTTGCTCAAGCTCTCTCGATGGTTGATCTCATTTGCACACAAACAGCTCATAAATTATAGGCAGTGCTCTCAATAGTTAGCTTTGGGTTCTTTTAATCCTTACCCGTACCAGGCAAGCAAAGAGTATTTGAGGTTTTTCCTTTTGCTTTTTGGGCTGTTTTTTGCAGTTGGCCTACAAAGACTGCTACCAGTCTGAGAGGAGGGGGGCAGGGGACAGAACTCTGCCAGCTGCTGGGAATACAACACTACCAGCACAGATAAAAACTCATATACACGCCTTTTGATACCGGGAAATCTACACCAAGAGTTGAGAAAACAAGTGCCACTCAGGAGGAGGCATCCTCAGCTCTACCAAGGTATTTCAGAGAGCAAAGCACCTGTGCGTTATGTGTGAAGGGGGACACTGATATGAACTGGAGTCTCAGAGGAACCAGAAACCAGAGCATATTCATAACTGTATCTGGTGCAGCCTCGAAAGAGATAACCTTAGAGAAAAGATCATATTAATATTCTGATTGTCACTACTTTTTTAATTTTAGAATCTGAATTCTTTTCCATTTGGTGAAATTTTCAGGGGGTCTGGAAAAAAAAGCAAACAACACCCTGTGATATGGCATAAAACTGAGATTTCAAAATAAAATTCACGCTAAACCAGACAACTTCATAAAATCACATTCACTGTCAGATGTCATTTCCCCCCACCCCAAGAAAGACATTGTTAAATGCCCAATTAAGTCACGTAATCATGCAACTGAACATAGACATCAACCATGCAGCTAAGGGCAATGACTGCAAGCGTACCTGATTGTCATGAAGATTCTCCGCCGCCGGGCGCGGGGATGACTCTTCACACACAGCAAGGCTCCGGACAAGTTTTCCTTTAGCTCCTGACTGAATGAGAGAGAGAGAAAAACCAAACCAGAGAACACTGCTACTGACCCCAAGTCACATCAGCTGCACCCCTCAGCTGTCCCTAAATACCCCAGATAACAACTACCCACTGAGCCAACAAAATTGGATCTGCCTTCGATGCGCACAGAAGAGGATTCCAAGCAGCAAGCCATTTGCACACAGGGGAGGTGGTGGGTTCCAGTTTGGCTTTTAATAAATCTCTGCTACCGTTCACCCACTTCCACCAAAAACTGTAACAGCAAAGAACAGATAATCCAATACTGAAGGCAATTTAACCTTCACTACTCCAGTACTTCAGTATTTGAACTCAAAGGTTCCTTTTGTAATCTGGGGTTTGGTTAGTTTGTATGCTTGCTTGCTTGGCCTCCCCCCCATCTTCTTCTAGAAGGGTTATATCCAAGGAACTTAGACAATAAAATGGGCAAGCTTTATGGATCTACACTTGGAAAATTAAAAGAAGGTTTTTAGGGGTTTTTTGCTCCTAACAGTTCTTCCCTGCCCCACTTAGGGAGCTCCTCAGTCTCTGCTTCTTTATGTCAAGATTAGTCCATTAAAATAAAATTCAAACAAAACCCTTAATTACTAAAGCCCAAGGAACAAGCTTTTCCCTTCCCCAGTGGGTACAGAAGCACACATCCCATGCTGTCTAACACAAGTGCACGGCGAGCCAGGCAGCATGAAAGTACGATGGATAAATAAAGGGGAGCCTGACACATTTTACCTAGCAGAAGTCCTTTGTGCAATGAGATTATGGGGTTAAGGGAAGGAAAAGGACCACAAAAAAAGAACCACGAACCACCACACACGTGATGAAAGGCCATCATTTCAATGGCAGACAGACGTTAGATCGACATTCTTTAGCCTACCAAGGCATGTAATGCCAAACAGAGACCGACCCTTACCTTGGATCTCTTTTTCTGCTGGTTCTGATTTCCACCTCGTTTCTGGGGATAGCAAAAAAAGAAAGCAGTTATCGCTTCAGTGGAAAATATGCCCGACAAGAGCATTACCAATAAAGAAAGACACTAAATCACTCCAAACCAATACTTTAATCAGTTGATGCTGCAAAGAGAACTCTCCCAAACCCAGTTTGGAAAGCAGGGAAAACCAAGAATCATCTCTGCTCACTTTATTCATTTTAAGAACAGGTATAAGCAAAAGCCACACTGCAGAGTGTTCTGTAATTTTGCATATAATAAACATGTAAGAAAAGGCACACTTAAGTAAACACTCCCCCCCTCCAAATTCCTCTTAAACTGCAGTCTCTCCCTTTATTCTTATATTTGTTTGAGCAAGAAGGAATAAAACCCCCTCATCCGATAAAGTCTTCTTCTCAAATTACCTTCTTAGGCTTTGCATACCAACTTTTTGTTGGCAGTAACACCTACAAACCAAACCACACATTAAGTAATTATTCAGTATTATTACCTGTAAAGTCACGAGATCAAGGCAGCTTTCTAAATCCCCAAAGAGGGAAAACAGCCAAATATTTCACCAAGCTCTAACACAGACATCTAGCAATTAACTTCTCAAACCTTAACGACATGGACAGCAGCCTAAAGAGCTTGAAAGGTGTAACAAATAACAGTATTTATTTCACAGGGAGATAAAAGAACCAGAAAGAAAAATAAATAATTAAAACCATAAAACAAAAGGGTCTCAAAATTACAACAGAGAAACCAGGGGAATCGTAGGCAACGAAGGATCACAGAAACGGAAAGGCAACGGTAACACACTGATATGTAATGTGCCCATTCACTAGTCCCGTCTCACCTGCAGCTCTGTCTTGGCATCACTCAGCTTCTCCTCCTTCTCGTCCACTTCCGAGCTTTCAGATTTAGTGAGGATACAGTTGTCCGGGTTCGCCTCCAAGATGGCAGTCTCCTGCTCCTTCGCAGCTTCCTCTGCCGTCTCCTGGTTCAATTTACCTTGCTCAGACATTCTTCCAGACAGAAATGAAAACAACAAGATTTGGTGACCTGAAAGGTCGAGATACCACGACACAAACACACACACAGAAAGAACACCGGAGGTGAATTTTCCCTTGAATTCCCAAGCAATTTCATTTCCTTTGATGAACAAATCAAAACATGCAGCTCAGGAGCTGAGAGACAGACACATGTTCCAGTTGAAGAGCTGTACTGAAACGACAATAGTGCCTAACGTGGGCTTTGTACATGGTAGAAGCCCATGGTGCTCACTACCAGTTAAAAAAAACCCATACAATTTGAAGAGGTAATAATTCCGTGTAAATATGAAATCTAAATTTGGCAATAAAGCTCTCGGAGTCAACGCTTTCAGGCATCAAATTGACAGCTCCATTATTAAAATCCTAAGCCTCTTCCCAAGCCCCACGTTACTCTCCAGTACTATGAAAATCCTGCAGGAAGCCCTTGGCAGGTATTTCTAATGAAGATATCTTCACGGAACTGCATTTACTCCCAGCTCACAATGGGTTGTTGTACAGAAGCTTTAAAGGCTTTTCAAAGTTAAAGCCTATTATTATTTTCTCTCCCTTTCTCTCCCCCAGCTCCCTCTTGAAGCCTCCCCCACTGATCAATTGTCAAGCAAGGCTCATGAATTATTTAACTTTTCTTTCCCCATCCATTTGGCTTAAGCAGTATCTTCAGGAAAAACAACTGCAGTTGAGAGAGGGAGTTATTTCAGAAAGGGTCTTTTGCAATACCTTGCTGCTTCTCAGCAATGAAACAGCGGCTATGAAACAAAGCCACACTTGGCCATGTTTCTTTTTGCAGCCTGTAATTAACATTCAACAGGTCTGGTAACACTTACCTTCATTTTTAAGTGATGTTTAAGTAAAAAAAAAAATAGGACACACCAAGTTTTACAAACTCACATCTTCCAATTTTTGCTCTGGCGTTGAATTTGTACGCAAATACAACAATAAAACTTTCCCTACATCTTCCTTCCATTTAAGAAGGGTTGTGAGTGTCACAAGAAATGGAGCTGCATGGCTTGTAAATGAGCCAACCGAACTCTGAAGCTCACAAATTGGCTCGCTTCAAGTGGTTCTCCTCCTCCCACCGCCCTCCCCAGGAAGTCCCATGGCATTGGCTACTCTGCAGTTACTACTGAGACTTGGACGCCTTTGCTACGAATTCATGAATGGCGAGACCTGAACCTTGTCTGTTAAATAAATAACCCTTCCTTTGTTCATGATTTCCACCAAGAAACACACACGCACGCACAAGCTCTTCACGTTACCCCATGCCTCACCTGCATGCTTACACAGGGTTCACAAAACCATCTGCACTTAACAGTTTATCAGCCACACCAAAGAAGCCCTTTACCTGAAAGTCTGCTATAATTCCCACTGTCTTCCTATTGTCTTCTGTTGCTCTTCGCTGGTTAAGTCCACACAAGTGATCAATGACAACGTGAGTCCCATGTCCCCATTAACAGTTCAGAGTGCCAATCTCCATGCTGGTCCTTCAGAGAGTTTGACGGATCATAGTCAACCTGGAAAAAGACGGAGAGTGAGTAACAATGGCAACAACCATGGCACAAGGTAAGGACGCAATAGAGAGAACCAGATTTCTAACACGAATGACCAGCTTCGAGCAAATCACTTTCACAGCTTGATCCAGCTCCACCTGTCTCAAAACTGCCTGCTTCTTCTCTAATGAAGGCTAGAGCCGGCTGTTCAAGTCATAACAGCTCCTACGCAAGGAGCTAAAATTAACAATTGCATTATGCACCGAAGATTACTCACTTCAATTTTAACCTTTTTTAGTGAATTCCAACACTTTTCATTAAAAAAAGCATTTATACATATTTATATATAAGCTCATCTGTTTGCTTCAACAGAAATCAATGAGGGTCTGAGGAAAAAAGGACTTGCTTGCTTTTTAACCACGGCTTCTGCTCCAATTAGAATTTCAATAGCCAAACACTACTGGAAAAGTGGTTGGAAAGAAGCCGGGTGGGTGCTTTTAGAAAGTGACCTGCTTTGCTGGGATAACGAATCGAGATGTTCCTTTCAGAAGCTCAACAGAACTTGGAATGATCCAGAATGGGAGCACAAGAAGGAAGAAATCACGTTCCCCAAGAAATGGCCACCAGAAAAACTTTCTTTCGAGGCATTGTCTGAGGAGGAAAAAGCTCCAGGCTACAGTTTGGAAAATGAACCTGAGGGAAGAGTTGCCTCGGCAATGCAATTGATGCCGCTCATCAGACTGTGTTGCCAGCTGAGCAGCTGATCTGACAGGAAAGGAGCATTTTGGGATGAGTCGGACTCATTTACAAGCCATGGCTGTGTGCCGAACCGCCTCAATCCAACAGGCACCTCTCCTCAAGGCTTGCACATGAATCACAGTTGAAGCAATTAGTGCAAATACACAAAACCAGCAAACAGGAGGAAACGTGTATCCTTCTGCTTGAGGGAAGGATATGACACAAAACCAACATTAGACCCCGTGTTTCTGAGGCACGTTTTCCATCCTGTGCAGTTGTCATTGCTGTACAGTATGTGGCACGCACTGGAACTCACCACACTGGAAGAGCTGAATTTCATGCACCAGAAATGGAATCTAGTCTTTCAGAAACCACTCTCTCTATGAGCTCAGGCACAGGGAGCAGTCCAGCAGGCAGTTCAATAACCTACCACTGCTATCCTTCATATTTACATACATAAAAGTATTTCTTTTCCTCAAACCACTTAGTAATGTACACAGACTAATACAAGTCAAGCCTTCCCACTCACTTTTTGGTATATCTCAAAGGGCATTTTCCGAAATACTATCTCACTGACAAGCAGAGGATCATGATGGGAGTGGAGGAACAACATGGAAAATTCTGCCTAAGCAGATGTATTTCATGGAACCAATACACAGAGAGGAAAGAGTGAGTAAACCTCAACTGAAAGAAAAACTTCCAGCACAACCATCTTCTGTTAACCCTTTCCCTCACACTTCTAAAAAGAGATTTAGGGCAACCAAAACCAACCACAAACCAAAAACCCCAATGAAACACAGCGCATGCATTACAGGTTGACCTGGAAAAAGACAGCCAGGGGACAGACCTTTGCAATCAAAGCCCTTCTAAACTAGGAAATAGGTATCTGTACCAAAATGGGGACACATAAAAATGATTTCGGGATTCTTCAGTGTCCTGTGAATTAACTATTTATAAGGAAAACAAACAGCAAAACAAAACCATACCAACCAATCAAAGCGTATCATATCCGGCCAGGTAAGAGACCTGCCAAGACTCCAATAAACAGCATTTATGGTCTCCTGCCACAGATGCTTAAAATAATCTTACCATGCTTTACCAAAGACATATTTCTTCATAAACAGAGTTCTCCATATTGTTACGCTTAAGATCTCCAATGCCAACATCATTTTTCATGGACAACGTACAAGACTGCCACTGAATCTCAAATTAAAGCAATAAAACGCCATTAATTTCCCCAAGAAAGCATAAAGCAAGTGGAAAAGCAGCTTACAGGGTGCAGCAACCACTTTTCAAACCCCAATGACAGTGCTTCTTAGGTTGATGCTCTTGAAAAATCTTTCATAATTACCTTATCAAGGGAAAAAACCCCAAGGCAGGAAGAACTGAGACATAAAGCAGCCACAGTGAAGCTCTTCACCTTCCCTCAATATAAGTTTCTTCCTCCTCCTCCTCCATTAGGTAATTTACAAGTGATGACTAATCATTTACATACTACAATACGTAAAACATACTTCTGGTTGTTTGGGTGGGTTTTCAAAGGGACTTGGGTTTCTATACAATACTTCAGGGAGAGCATAAATAGCAAAAAGGAACCAGTCAGAAAATAGCCATTGGGAGTGAGACGCTTTGATTGAAAATAGGCCTGCTTCTGGGATATCTGGTTATTCAGCGATGAAAGAACTTGTTACTATTGTCAGTCCCGCACGGACAGCACTGCTATGGAAAAACATACTGGATTGTTCTCTTCCTTGTACATCAACGGAAACGTCAGCAATGATTTGACTGTCAAAACCTTCAGTGCCAACGTTGACGCAAAGGGCTGAACAAATGCTCTTGTGGGTTTGATCCTTAGGTAGAAACCACAAAGCTTGTTGCTAGGTAAAACCCACCTTCTTTATTTGCAAGTGAGCACAATTCCATAGCAGCGTTGGGATCTTGGAAGTGGTCTACAGGAGTTGAGGCAAAATTGCAGCCCCTAATCTCTTAAAAGAGCTTGAGTATCTCATGCTGAAACGCAACAGAAAATGCAGGTGCTCACCAAGCCATTTGTAGACCCACTTTAGTGGAAATAGAACCTGTTAGTACAGGATTTGCAAGCCCTAGCTGATCAGCATACTCTGTGGGATGGAAATGGTAGGGTTTTTCTTTGCCTGCTTTATTAAGGGGAATTTGCACTTTAGAAGCTGAGGGTACTACCCAGCTTGAGCAGCTACTGCCAGAGCTTAAAAAGGACTAGAAGAAGGCACATATGGTCACATACATTCATACAACACATACCACGCAGATACCAAGAAAAGTCAGTGGGAAGGAATACATTTCATTTAATATGAAGGAGTTTAAAACTATACCCAGAAGAACTGTCAAAAAAGCACAGAACAATGAGCAAAGACATTAGAAAACCCTCCTCAATTAACATCTGATGGCTACCCTGAGAGTATTGCACTTACCACCACAGGCAAGTTAAGCCCCTTCTCTACTATGTATCAGGAAACGTTTTGATGGTCTCAAAGGCATCACATACTGAAGCAGGAATTTTGAGGTCCTCATGCTTCCAGTAAGTTTCAACATGCTCTCTCCAAGAGAGGATGAGCAGGCTTTAAGGCCAAACAGCGCACTCTTAACTGAGAACAGGCACCCTGTCAGAGGGAAACCCAAGGGCTTTTCTCTTCAAATAAAGCTGCTAAGCAGAGAGGTAAAATCATTTGAGCCTGAACAGCTCCTGCAACTGAAAACTGCCTGATGTTGGCAGTACCTACATGTCAGGATCCTGTTCAGCCCACAGTGATTCTCCCCTCACGTGAATGGCTTGCAGATACAACCCATGAGCTGGGAGCTGAGATGTCAGTCATGACTGCCACCACGTGACATACACCTCATGCAGAGATATAAAGACAGCTTTGACTCATTATTGCTAACCTAACAGATTCCTGGAAACCATTGGAAACGGACTATGGCACTATCTTATCAGTACACACAGGCAAAGCGCCCAAACTCTCATGGCTTAAAGCATAAACTTCCTGTTATTTGATTGACTTAAAATATTCCAGTTCCTATCATCAAGCAAACTGAACAGAATCTCAGGTTTCACACTGAAAACAAAAGCTTCAGCTCTCTGTGGTGGCTTCGAAACAAATCTTCAGGATAGAAACCCTACTGTTTAAACACCCTCCTCCACCCCAAAAAACATAAATCACCATTAAACCCCCCAAGTAAAATAAATCCTGGAGTTTTACTTTGAACACACGACTCCTCCATTGTCAGCCCTAGACTTCAGGACCTACATCATCAGTCAGGCAGTACTGTGTGCTCACTGTTTCCCATATATCCCACAGAAATACATGTATGCATTGCGAAGCTAAGTGTGCTGCTGCATATTAGCATAGCAGGGGAATAATCCATGCCAAAATGCTTTAGTATGGAAAAAAAAAAACAATTAAAAATAAGATAAAAATTAAGGCTGTGAAATACACAGAATCCCACAAGTTGTTAAGAGACTGAAAACTAAACCTTAAAAAACAAGGGAAAAAAGGTCTCTTTAAAGGAAATGTTTGAAATCACATTTCATTTCCCACTTCCCCTTGACTTCATGTTGCCCATTCTCCAGCTTCACTGCAAAAACAAGTACAGTGATTGACTACATCTTCTGCTCCATATGTGCCACAGACCTCTATGGGTAAAGGGTTATGCAGACCTCCTGTCAGCAGATGCAGTTGTTAATCCCAGGATTTAGAGGAACATGAACATTTGTGTGCAAGCAACAGCACAAAGCCCACTGACCCACCTTGAACAGGCCAGCAAACAACCATCAGCGTCAAATTTGATGAGAACAGGGTGGACTGGGATATACTGGAGACTTCAGGTCTTATACAACAACCAGCTGTCTTTTAAAAAGGGGCGACCGGATGGCATATGGAGCAGCATCCCAGCTGAAGCCTCTACCTTGGAATAGCACTGGCTTTCCTCCTAACCTACACATGAAACCCAGGGAAGAGAACAGGTCAACAACTAAAAAAGAAAGAAAAAACCCAGAATCATAGCACTTTTTTTTTGGGTGGTTTGCACCTATATTCTTCTTCTCAAAGGGGTCCTCTTGTTCCTAATGGATTAACACCAATATTTTCCACTTCAGTCCCCTGTCAGAAAACCTCGTGTCAATGTCATCATCCTCAGCCAAAGAGGAATGACGATGATGTTCCCTCTAGCTTATTACATTTCTCCAAAGCTAGAAGCTTTATGCAGGAAAATAAATACAGATGGCCTATAGGAGAGCCTGTTTTGTTTTAACACTTAAGAAAAGGCTCACAAAAATGCTCTTTTATCTGTCACAATGACCACTTGATCTCTTCCAGGATCAACAGCCTCAACCTATGAGCCTTTGAACCATTTGGCTTTCAAACACATGCGCCAAATTGTATCTCATCCCCAGACATAAACCCGACCAATTTCCCTACAATCAAAGCCATTAAACTAACTGGTCTCACTGGTAGGGGGTGGAAAACAACTGTGCTCCCATGACTCAAAACACAGACACGCAGTGCTTCCAGCCATCCTTCAATGCACACAAGTCTTGTAAAGCACAAAGTAATTTTCCTCAAATCCTGTAATGAAAACCACAGCCAATAAAGGCAACGCACAATTCAAAGGGAACTGAACCTCACCTTCCCACATAATCAGCTCTACTTCTCAGCTATCAAAGATGATTGTATCACAAATTCCCCTTTAGAGACTGATAACTTTATTTTGGGATTAGAGGGGGTCTAGGGAGGACGCTTCAGTAATCTCACTGTAAGGATGTTCAAGAACCTCACTGCTTGCCAGGACACTTTCTCCATTACCCCACTGTATATGTCAAATACTTTGTACATTTTAATTCATGTGTCAATAGCTATTCTTTATTTTAAATAGCTTTCCTGATTTCTCAATAGCTCTCTCCTGTGGGAAACAACTGTACATCACCTCATTATTTACTATTAGGCTTAAAGAAACCAATTCCTTTTAATTGTCAGTTAACCAGGTATATGTTATTTCCATTACCATCTACATCTCGTTTAATTGTTATCAATTATCAGTCTGCTTCCACATTTCCTTACATCTCTCTCATGCTCTTCCTCCATGAGGACCACACTCTGTGGGAACAGGCATCCCACCACCCATCAGTGCACAGTGGTGAATGCACTGGAGAAGCTCTGTTTTCACAAACACCAGAACTGTTTTAAAGACAGTGACTACGACAAGGATAATCCAGAAGGAATACTATTGTTTCAGTATGAAATACTGATTAACAACAGTATGAAACACTGGGGGTCGTCCGTCCCCGCCTCCAAGCGGTCTTGGCAGTGCTGAAGGGCAATCAGGGCTACTGCAGTGTCTGGTGGGATGGCCGATTTCCAGCACAAGCTAGATAAGATAATTAAAGCCATTTGTGGAAGGCCATGATACGCTGTTATACATAATGGAATCTGGAAGAATATAGAGCTTACACGAATTTTAATCTGAACAAAATATATATTTGAGTTTAATGCAGATGTCCTAGAACCACGTTTTTGTTCCTCTAAGATAAGCTATCCCTACTCTTTCTTCCTTCAATACTTTTTCTGACGTTTCTGTTCTCTCAGGTAACCATGGATAAAGTCCATTTTGCTTTACACACAGGGACCATAAGATCAACTTGATCTATTTCTTCATTCAGTTTAAAGCTTAAGGATTTGACCAGAAAACCCAAGCCCCACACATCTACATTTTGGGCATACATGACTTTGAAGAATTCAGTCCAAGCAGACTGCAGGTAAAACAAGTGGCCAGCTTAGCCATCGTGCTTCATTGACTGTAACTAACTGTGCCAAACACAAACCAGTTGAGACCCAGGAGGAAACAAATAAAACCCCAAACCAATGCTAACACAGAAACAATATTATACACTACACTGAGTCTTTGCACAGAATTTTCTGGGCAGCTTTTCCCAAAGCAAGTTTTAAAACACATAATAGTCAGGACATGGATGGCCCATAAATTATGGCCAATTGCTTTATACTTCTTCCATCACTAAGGGATGGACACATAACTACAACGCAAATGCTGCAAGAACAGCCTGAGACGCACTGAGGTTCAAAGATGCTCTTGCTGATTTTGTTCTTTCCCAATTTACATCATGGTCCCTGTATTTGATCCTGCCATTTCTTGACAAATGAGGTGCATTTTCACTTGTGCGAGTTTAACTGGCAAACCCTGAAAGAAAATAATTGCTCAGAGCAAAGCAGCATTATGCTGATGGAACAGACCTGCGGTCAACAGTTAGAACTGCCTTAGCAGACACTGACTGCAAAACAGCACAAAGCTTTCCCCTAACAACCAGAACACAAAACTCCCTATGTTACTTTCCTCCAAAAGTCTCTTTTGATTACTGGAATTCAACCTAGTAGCTACTCCTGTTTGTCCCAGTACCATTGTCTGGAACAAAACCAGTCTGCAGCTAAAGAAAAACCCTTCCTTCAGGAAAGTTATACATCTATTGGGTTGGGGTTTTAGACCTTAAATCACACACAAACACACATAGATATACAGTACTAGAAAATACTAAGAGATATTTCCTCCCATTTAACTTTGCTGCTCTGAAACCATGCAATTATACTCTCCATATCCAAAGACAATCGGTCTCAAGCTTATTTTACTTCAGAGTAAGTTTGCCAAGCTCATATTCCAACCAACTTGTATAGCTATAGCTCACGTCTCCTCTAGCAAAGGCAACAAAAGCTGGACCTTTTGAGAGTTCCCAGTACAGTATTACCTTCTGATTTAAAATATATTATTATTAATAATTTAGCATCAGGAACACGTTAATATTTATTCTTCATTGTGTTTAACAGAAAATACATTGGAATACAAATGCTACGTTGATGGCTTCTTTAGGATATTGCTCCCACTGAAGGGAGCAACATCAGTGATAATTTACATAGACAAAAACCTCATCAGGTTAAGTTTCTGACACCACTCTGCTGTCCAAAACCTTGCAAGAGTATAGAGATGAGATTTTGGCTATTTTCAATCAAATCTGGAGATAATTGCTGTTTTTAACTTGGACTCTCCTAAGGATGACTACTACTTCTTGTTAGAGCCAGCTCCCCCTGTTCTTTCATGGTCTGAAGCTCTTACAAAGGAAAAGAAAATTAAGGCAGCTCTTACTGTCCTAATACTATACAGAAATAATAAGCACAGATGCAAATATCTATATATTAAAATGTGCATTTTATGTATTTAATTTATGTATCTTTGCATTTTAATATATGCATATTTTGCATTTTCTGTAAATACATTAATCCCATTTCGTTGGCATCATTTTGGCTGGTATCAGGCAATACAGTGAAGTATTAAACACCACACATTACAAAAAGAAGCCTTAAGCATGCTATGGATTGCATTCAATGCTCTATATTGCGAAGGCTTCAAAAGAAAAATGTCAATTACAAGTATAAATTAGAAGTGAAAATGCCCAATGAGTGAATGTATGTTACAGAAGCCAATGAAACCATAACACATTTCCACACAATGCTCCAAGCCCTTGAGTGTCAAATGTCCTCAGCTTATGCTCACTTGTAGAAACAGAAACCAACATTTAGATCTTCTGTAAACGCCCTTGCCAGCTCTAAAAACATTAAAAGGTTCTCCCTCCGTGTTAAAAGCCTTATTAAAACATGTTCTGATGATGGAGGCACCTTACATTTCCTCATTGCAATGTATTACACAACCCAACTCCTGAACAAAAAAGCATCCAACAATAAAATACCAATCGGGTATCTTACACTGGTCACCCTAATGGCCAACAAGAAGAAATCCTCTTCAAAAGCAGTTGCAAGAGTCAAGAGAGAAAAGGCAGAAACACAGTTGACACAACCAGCAATGCCAGTTCATAGATTTGCAGCTTTGGCTCCTGCTAATATCTTGCCAGAAACCCTGTGGTTTCTGCATTATGTTTGCCTTTTCAGTGGGTAGCTCCAGGCTCCAAGCGATCCTGTGCACAAAAGGAAAGGCAGGAAAAGCGTTTTGATGTCTGTTTGTGTTTTTCAGGGAAGAAATTATGACATATGCATGAGAGAGGGCCAAGCAGTTCGGTTAAAAATGTAATTGGCCACTCCACATAGGGCCTAGCCAAGCAAGCTTCATGACACACGAACTAATAAAAGAGAGCAATGAATACACAACAGAAATCAAATATTCAAGCCAGTATCTCCAAGGAATATGTCCTATTAAATTTAAACAAGGAAAAAAGAAAGAGATATATTTAATCACAAAGGACATTCAAAAAGCAGTCGGAAGAACAGTGAGATTTCTGACTGCTTTAAATCTCATTACACAGATTGAAGTCTCCACAAGTTCAAATATGATTTTAAGAAAACTTCTATAATATCCAAAATTGTGTTTACCTGCTGAGAAACAATCTGTCTTACTTGGCACTAGGAGCCACTAACTACATCAATGATCTAAAAATACTGAGATTCAAATTACGGGAGAAGCGCGGGACTGAAACACATTCAGTTTCCATTGCAGAATGGCCATAGCATCACTTCTTCCCATCTCTGTGCTCAGAGGAAGAGAGCAAACAAAAACACACTTAGAAAACACAGCACTGGAATGGTAGAGGGGAATATGCTTTATGAAACGTGAAGAAGAAAAATGGAGGTGGTGGGACTTACTATGATGAATTTATACATACACACAAATATATATATATATATATACGCAAAAATAAGAGATGGCTCTATGCTACGGATTCTTTAAAGTAAAGACGTATTTCCAGGCTTGAGTCCCAGCCTGGACCTTAAACAAGGCTGTTAAATGGAACTTTCATTTAATAGTTCTTGGAAAAACAAGAGGCTCCCATAAAATTTCAACAAGGCAATGCTGAGATTTTGGAATTTAATGACTGCTTTGGAACTTCAGCTGTCCCAAATTCTTCGTATTGGCTGAGTGATGAATATTTTAGTAGTATTCAACCAAATAATCCAGTGACCACCCCCCCCCCCCCCCCCCAAGCATTTAAGGAAGTCCACCTGTAAATGAAGTACTTTCCACCCATTTAACCATATATTGGGGTCTAGGCTGACCTTCCCCATCCAAGAACCAAAGCCATCATTTTGTGTAAAACCCAAAGCCTGTTTGGTCAATGCTTCTCTAACATGTAATGCTATGCCATTGGAGCCTCAGGATTTATTTTGATACCTTCAAGATTTTAAAGGCTGATGAAACATGACACAACTACGAGAAAGGGCAAGTCAATAACCACTCCTGTCACTGTAAATCCAGCTCCGAGGAGCTGCGATCCTGCTTGCAAATCACCCTTCCTAATAAAAAAGACCTTATCCTTTGCATGTCTTATTGGAACCTGTCAGAGTGCAATGGCAAGAATTTATGCCCTTGTCTTTCCTTCCAACATTAAATACTATCTGCCCGAGACCTTCCCGCAAAAGACAATAAATGAAGCAAAATGAGCTTGCTGTAGGGTTTGCTTCATTTACGACACACTCTATAGCAAAACAAACCTCATTGAATACTGATTAAAAACCTGTCTCTTCTGATTGAATATTGATTAAAAACCTGTCTCTGCTGTACAACTTGAAACCCTGAGAAGAAGGGAAGGGGAGAATCATAGTGTCATAGAGAAGAATAAACCAAATGAACCATTCCAGGGTATTATAAGTGCTGCAGTATCTCAAAACCACACAAAGCAATGCTGAAATTTCACACAAACCCCCAGTAAATGCTTCCCTTCAGGATATGGTTAAAACACACAGGGACCTGTTACATACCATTCTACTGTCTATTTTAATGCATATATGTGACAACTGCAACCAAGCTCGCAGGAGCAAGCATAAATAATCCCACACTACCAGCTCTGCTGGAGAACCACTGGACTTTGATTAATGCATGACTTCCATACAGAGCCATACGGTGGAGTGAAATCTTTCACTCCTTTATGAAAGTTAAATTATCCCAGCCAAAAATATCCAAACTTTTAATAAGAAACTTTTCTCTGTGACTGAGTCATCACCTGAGGGTCTAAAACCGATGGCAGTATCTTACGGGAAGACTTGACAGAAATAATCTTAGAATAAAACCTCTCTGAAGTTGGCTTCAGCTGCCTCAGAATTCACTTATTTTCCACATTTCTTCACTTAAAGTAGTTGTATGCGTGCAATGTTCTCTATCTTCTCCTTAAACTTCAGACTTCCAGCACATCACTTGGATTTCTTTTTGCTGAACAGGGTTACTGGGCTAAAGTTGCTTCCTTTTCCTATTGCCTAGGCTTCCACGTTGCACAGGTGATTTTTCACAGCTCTTGCAGATGGGCACTGGCTTTGATATGTATGTAATATATATACAGAACAACCTGATGAGTTTCATTTGCTTCCCCTAAAAGTGCAACAGACGATAATGTTAATAAAACTGTTGCATAAGTCAAGACTAAAGTGTTGGCAGTAACTTCAGTGCTGTAATTTGAGTGGGTCCATAGTTATCCTGAATCACAAAACTTGTTAGCATAGTATCTAAGTAACTTATCTTCGGGAAGGACCAAGAACAGGCCCGCCACAGCTCATGGTACTGCACCATGCAGTCCAACATCTTAAAGGCTCAACTGAACACCACCAGCAAAGCCAAGCTTGTTTTGAGACCTGATCCTCAAGCTCCTGCGTGCAAGGAGATCTGAACCCACCTCAAGACTATGATCCCAGCGTTAGAGCAAAGGAATACTTTCTGTGTCAGAGAACAACTACATAGACAAAACCTCAAAGAACAGTAGTATTTCTGTCTTCTTGCTACCCCTCTTCTGCACCCAGGTTCTCCTGGAGATGGCTGTTGGGTCAGACAGCCAGCTTATAGAAAACAAGCACACAAGTTAGCACCTCCCTGCTAGTATATGACCATAAAAATAGCTGGTTTCATTAAGAGTCAACGTCCTCTTGACTTACAAGCAAGAAGCCTAGAAGTTGTAGCTGTCACGGCTACTTCCTCCCAGGACAACTTCCAACACTAATGCAAGTTTACCGGCAGCTGCAAAGTAGCACCTGTAAAAGCAGCTGCTTTCCAAGTATCCCAGCTAACACCACGCTGTTAAAGCCTAATTTCCCATTTCAACTGGACCTACAAAATGAAATGCATTGTGCATCCTGTCTGATGAGGAAAACACTTATTAAATCAGTGTTTATCCGGCAGCCTCCATGTTTTGACAGGACCTGCTTGGAGCTACCACAACACAGGAAACAAAACCACCAGGCAAAACCAAACAAGAATGTGGTGTGTATGCTCAGGGACAAAACCAAATCTCTACTAAAAACTGTAAAGTCCTATCAGCATCCTGTTAATCCATGTTAAACCTCAGGTTCTCAAAATGCAGGACAATAAGGACTCTTAACACCTTCATTAACCTCCAAGGAGAGTTGAACACTAAAATATCCTTATGACAATCCAGCCTCTTAAAATAAGATACAACTAAACAGGATTTCTGCATTTCAACTCCAATTACAGCAAATTAAACAAAATCACTGTAAATGCAATAGCCTGCTGTTGATTACAAACGATCCTGCTGCTCCATCCGAACTCCTCTTGATTTCAGTGGGAGTCAAGGAGGATGATGGCAGAAAGCCTGAAGCACAACGCTAACACAGACACAGAAAAATGGAGCTATCTTCTTCAGCTGAGCAGAAATAATCAGACCTTTCCATCACCAGTTGCAGGTCAATCCTCCTGGCCCTGTAAGTTGCACATTAAAAGCTGCATTGGGCTGACAGCTCAAACATACAAACATCAGAACCAAATCAAACACGATAAAGGAAAGATGAGACTGGGAGCAGACTAAAAGGAGACGATGACATCCCACCACTGGACAGGGTAGGGCTTGCTATGCTGCTATAGCAGCTTGGCGATGTCTGCTTCAGCAATCACCCAGACCAGGTCAGTGTTTAAGTAACCCCCTGCCTTCTACATGGTGCAGCGCTGGCACTGGAGCTGTGAGTTGGACAGCAGTACAAGAACCAAAGGCTGCCTGGACTGCAGAACAGTACAGCACTTCCCAGTCAGCAGAACAGAGCTGTATTTTACGTATCCCTTTCCGTGCGTCTGCAAACCAATATTTCAATCTGTTTTTCTAAAAAACATTTATCAGAGGTTAGTTGGAACGTACTGAGATGCAACGTGGCCGTAATGGGAGCTCGCTGCTTCACGTTTTTCATTTCACTGCATGCTGTTATTTATTTCTTCTTCTATCAGCTTTCATTACAGAAACCTTAAATGGAGGACTGGTTGCTATGCAGAGTTCACAGGCATAGCAAGGTGGCACTCATGGCCTGAGCTTTACCACCAGTGGGCACAGAAAACAGTTTATATGCAGAAGGAAAAACACATTAATGTTACATTTTCAAGGAGATTTTAAGAACACAGAAGTCAAGATTTTCAAAGAGATGGCTCCCACAGCATGCATAATGTGTTATAAGGAATATGGCATATTGCTATATTCTGTGTTTTATGCCTTAATACATATGTGCAACTTAGCCTAGTTATGATTGCTGTGGGAACCATAAGCAGCCATCCTGACAATTTCATTCTCAGCTGTAATGTTGCACTAATGAAGTTTTGGTACTTAATCTCCTTGTTTGTTTCAAAAATGAGGGAAGAAAAGAAAGGAAAAGATACAGGGAAATAGGGCAAAAAAAAAAAAAGGAGAATATTATCATTTCTATGTGTTCTAATTATTCGAGTCCACGGTGAATTTGGAATGTAAAAAAGAGCTGAGCCTGTCAAGTATTGGGAAAACCAGTACCTACACTAATGTACTTCAAAGACATCACTCAGGCAAATAAACCCACTATCCCTTCTATGTATTACTTTGCTATGACAAGTCCAGGGTGCATTATCACCAACACAGATAGATCCCCTTTACCGCACTCCCAGTGTGATGCAGACAGCCAAGACAAGACCTGTTTGCCCTCAGCCAGCTTAAAAACCTTGCATTTTCCATTAACAGGAGAGATGCAAACATAAAGAACCTCAGACCTCAGTCCTTTAACTGGAGACTAGCATGTCTCTCGTCTCCAATTAGACTAGAGGCATGCTAACATTTGTCTGGATTTAAGATTGTAATGGTGCGGATATGGATTTGGAGGAGAATTTCACTTCGACCAGAGATGGGAATCTGTGTTTGCTGCGGCCAGAGACAGGTGCAAAAGCTGCCAAACATAATTGCTGGCATGCTGCTTTATGCTTAACTGTGCATTTTTAGCTATACAACCAAAGGTTAGGATGTAAAAGATTAATGGTCTCCTGAAAGATATTATCTGATAGAAGTGCCCGAATTTCAACTGTCAGGTTCAACAAAGGGTCCTTCTCCTTTCCTGGAAATCTTACTGCTGGGAAACATTTAGGTCTCACAAAATCAAAACACCAAGGCACTGACAGAATACTGAGGCAGACTAAGCAGCATCCATGCTGGTTGCTCCATGACTCAGAATGAAACAACGATGCAGGAGTCAGAGTGCTAACTGAGTCACACTAGCCTACCAAACCCAACATCTCTCAAACATACTTGCCTTGACCGATAGAACTTCAACTTCCAGAAGATCAACAGGTCCTGAAAGATTCACCTACCTATGCACAAACATGTACAGGATCAAGCTTCTTTCACTTATCACCAATTTTATAAAATCAAAGGAAGGACAGCCATGGCAGAGGAAAGGCAACGATGGACCTTTGCAATTGCGGTTTTAAAACCAACAGTGAAGGAGAAGCTCAACACTTGTAAATACTCCACCTATCAAGCACCGTTCTGATCCAAGCTGTGGATCAGAACCAGCCTGCAGCTGGTAGAACTAGAGTGCCACAATGAGAAAGAAGCTTCCGTACTTATCAGGTTTTGCTCAATTCTTGTCTACCTTGTCTTCAACCCCAAAATCTTGCATCTCTCATGTTTTGGCTACAATCAGAGCATGCCAAGAACGTTATTGTTCTGCAGGCGATGGCATACAGCCGTTTTCATGCTTAGGACAGCCGAAGACATGAAGTATCTGACATTTCAGTATATTGCATGTGTACACATGGGACACGATAGTTTGCAGTCTACAGGGCTGCCTAGTAATAGTCATCATATTACGATATATAGAGCTAAGGCTATTGATCAGAATATTGGGCAGTACTGAAAATAAAACAAACCAGGAAAGAAAACACCAAGCAAAACATAAGTTTCAAAGGTATTTTTACTCCTGTAACTTTCCACAAATCAAGTTTAGGTCATCATTATCATCCTATGAAGACATACTTCATTGGGAAATGCTTTCTTACTATTAGGAAGAATGTGATTTACCTTCACCAAAAAAAACCCCAACCAACACTGATGCTACAAATGCATTTGCTTCCCATGCTCTGTCTGCATGAACACTGATCTCTGTTTCTCCATCTGTCTCCCACCTACGTCTGTTCAATGTAAAGGACCCTTTTCTCAGTGCGTGGCACTAAAAAGGGAGAAGTTTAACCAGCTTTTGATCTTGGCTGTAAACTCTAGGCACAACTACAAAGTATAACTGCTACGGCTACTCATCTCAGGAGGCTCAAATCAGTCTTTTGAAACCATTTGTAAGACTTTTCTCCTCCTCAAAAGGGCTTCTCAATACAAAACTTCTGAAGCACAAAGTCTCAGGCAGAGCAGGGGTAATGAAGAGAGGCAGTTACCATATTTTTGGTGGCTGTCATGACTGGCATTGTAACTAACAGGCTACTCCCTGAAGAAGGACAAAACACTTGGCTGTCCAAGCATCATTTGTAGAGCCTTGTCAGCTGGCTTGCATAACGTTGGTAGTGCACGTACCAGAAGACCTCCTCCGAGGGATAATCTTTCCCTTCCCTTCATTATCAGATGCCTTACTATTACCCTCTGTAGTGTAAAGAAAGGTCTCTCAAGTATTTAACTTCTGGATAGCCACTTTCTTTGGGTTGCCAAGGGCTTAAATGCAATAGGAGAAACCCGTTTCAATTTCAGGGGAAGCAATTTTCTCAATATGTGAACATTTAATATCTCGTAACAATTGATTCAAATATCAGGCTGCACTGACTGCTTGCCACAACAGAATCAGCAGCAGTTCAGCTGAAGTTGTGCTTGGCAAAGCTACAACTGAAGCCCTCCCACAGCACGGTCCTGTGCGGCTGCTGGCTGTAATTCCACCCATGTGCTGCACACCCTCACGATCAGCTTACCTCCTTCTACACTGAAGATACTCTGCTGCCTTCTACTGAAATCAAAGCTCTTCTCTTTCAAGTCCCCACACTAAAGAGTTAGCATGAGCAACCTAACAAAACTGACCAAAATAGGACAAACTTTCTCTTATAAAATAATACAATCATAAAAACGTCTTCAGGTTTTATAATCTCTTATGAAGAAGGCTTATTGACTTCACCTGCTAAATAGCTGTATCAATCCAAGTACATGAACCAGTGGTGTACAAGAACAAACTTCCTATACCTCATTGGGATCTCTGGCGATTCAGACAGGGGAGAAAACAAAAAATGAGTTATAGTAACACAGAACCTGAGGTCTGAAGGGATAATTTAAGTACATTAAAATTCTGTTTCAAGAGACACACCATAAAACTTTTCAATTCTCTTCAGTTCCTCTGCCAGGCACTTCTCTGAGTACGTTCCAAACTCAAAATTACCTCCCAGGAGAGCATCTCAGGTTGGAGCTTTCTTTCATTGTTTCTGGGTTTGCTCCTATATTGTGGATTATTGCTTCCAGATGTGAACTGGGGATGGTAAAAAGCCTTACCACTACCCCAAGTTTCCTTGGTCTTTAGGAGATTCTACAGGAATTAAAGGGAGTTCAATTTGCTTTTCAGCTGTGGACCATCTCTTGGGGAGGTCTCAGAGATGTACCATGTAACTCACAGGCCTCTTTCTCTCTCAAAATGCATGTTTGTGGATGCTTCTTACTGTTCAGTTTGGTGAAATCACCAAGTATTCATGCAGTAATTTGGAGCCCTTGACCAACCCTTCCGAAAATAAAGCCGCCACAGAACCTGACTGGGGCCCTTCTTTTTTAAATGAAAAGTGGTATTATAATACTGATGGTTTTTTGCCTTTCCTTCGCAAACACCAAATGACAGGAGTGGAACTAGTGTGCAAACCTGACTTAGGAACTGGAAACATCATTGGCTTACCTGGTTAAATTTAACCAAGCATTTTTATACCCTCCTTTTATCTTAGCTCTATTTTACTGCTCATGACCACAGTGAACGCAAAACTTTAGTTACAGTGAAGTACAGGTGAGCATTCTACGTACATACCTGTGCATACATACAAGAAATCAGGGCACGAGTAAAACAAGCAAAACAAGCCACTGAACCCTGACTGCAGTGGTGTCTCCTTTCACATGTGGAAGCTAATGGCAGCTGAGTACCATCCTACTGGGGACAAATGGGTAGCGATGTCCCGTACCCACTGACACACACGTAATTTAACACTAAACCCTTCACAACTGCTCCAGCAGATCAGACCTAACTATTTGCCAGCATTAAGTCCTAAAGAAACATGGATGCAAGGCTAACTAGTGACACTCGTGGAAGGCAGCTTCTGCTTCTGACACATGATGTAGAAATTTACTCAATGCACGTGCACTTTTAATTGCTCAAGCATTGGGTACAGGTTCTCACCAGACAATCAGAAAGCCAACACAACAGCCTTACTCAACCTAGGACAACACCATCTTTCAGCTTGCTGGCTGACAAGGTTTTAGCAGGCAATCTTACCTTTCAAAGAGCAAATTAATGCTAAAAGCATTAATGTTTTACTGCTGCCATGGGCTTATTTATTACCAAGCCTGGCTTTGGGCTTTATGCCTCTGGGTATCTGGGTTTTGCAAAATGTAAAACGCACCACACGTTTTCAAGCACGTAAGATGCTATTAAAAAAGCAAACGAAGCACTCTGCATGCAAGGGGAGCTGCTCTTGCATAGACAGGGAAGGCACAACTGTCATAGGGGTGCTCTCTCATTGACAGATAGCAGAAATACCAGAAAACGCAAAGGAACTCAAGGGCAGGGACTCAGGGTGTTACTCAAACCAAAAAGAGAATGGCTGGAGTCAGCTGCAACTGCAGCATTTCCAGTAGTAACAGAAAACTTG
Source organism: Pezoporus flaviventris (assembly GCF_033815535.1). Classification (NCBI taxonomy): domain Eukaryota; kingdom Metazoa; phylum Chordata; class Aves; order Psittaciformes; family Psittacidae; genus Pezoporus; species Pezoporus flaviventris. Next base: position 1,081,385 of record NW_026892585.1, read on the forward strand.
GAGACCAGGGCAGGCACAATGCTCCAGCTGGAAAAGAGAAAGGATAACTCCTGGTTTAAATTAACCCCCTTTTTAATAGCGCTGAAGACAAAAGTGGAAAAGCAACCAACACGCTTGTCCCAGCCACCTATCCATGGCTGGTACCTCAGTGCACAGAGAGAGGGGATGAAACCCTGGCACAAAGGAGGGTATCTGCATCACAGCAGTCAGGCCTGCTCCTCAAAATGAGCCTTCAGCAGCACTGAGAAGGATTGTAAAAAAGCCTAAAACTAATGGCATGGAGCAGTTATAGAAGAAATAGGAAGTGCAAGAAGAAGAAGAAAGAATTGTATTTTTTTATTGTTTAATAATTGTATTTTTATCCAAAAGCCACTGAATTAAGCAGCACCTCCACATACAAGCCAGTGGCACAGAGAACTGGTCATCTCAGTGCACAAACTGCAGTGGTGTCCTGGTCACATCCAAGAGATACCCCTGATGCTGCAGAAGCCAAGGGAAGCTTTACAGGTAAAAGCCAGGACCTCTCACGTACACAGAGCCCAGCAAACCAGACAAAGCCTGGGCTTAACCATAAGCCAGCTTCCAGAAAAACCCTATCAAGGGAGTATTTTTCCCTCGATATTAGAATCCTTGCAGATTCTAATGCAAAATAAGAGCCTCAAGGTCAAAGTCCACAGGGAGATGTAAAAGGCGATTAAACTCTTACGTATACCTATACAATCACTACAGCATCATGCTTAAACTGTTTAGAGAAGCATTTACATTCCAACAGTAACACACATACATAAAGGATCCAGCTTAAACAGCAATTATTCTCCAGCTGTGCCAGGACAAGGAACAGGTTTGAAACATTCAGCAGAAGTTAGCACAGGCAATTCTAAATCATCACGGTTCATTAAGGGGGATGACCTTTGATAAACACACCACCCCAAGTGCAGATACAGGCACAAGAGAGGAGTTCACACGCCTGTAATGGAAAAGCTCAAGTCTTCTTTGTAACCATTTCAAAAGCTTCTTTCTGGAGATGCTCTGTCTCCTAAACCTTGTCTTACAAAACAAACATCTGCCCCCCCAAGTGAACGCTGAGCGCAACGCTCACAGCTGGCATCTGTGGTTTGACTTGTAGGTACCATAGGGGTTTAAAAACACAAACAAAAAGCAGCCCCACGCTTGGAAACCTCTCCTGGATACAGGCCTGAATGTATGCTATAACAGAACAAGGGGTTTCCTGTGAGACCTCACCTGGAGCATTGTGTGCAGTTCTGGCGTCCTCAACATGAAAAGGACAAGGAACTGTTGGAACAAGTCCAGAGGAGGCCATGAGGATGATCAGGGAACTGGAGCACCTCCTGTATGAAGACAGGCTGAGAAAGTTGGGGCTGTTCAGCCTGGAGAAGAGAAGCTGCGTGGAGACCTCAGAGCAGCTTCCAGTATCTGAAGGGGGCCTATAGGGATGCTGGGGAGGGACTCTTCATTAGGGACTGTAGTGATAGGACAAGGGGTAATGGGTTCAAACTGAAACAGGGGAAGTTCAGATTGGATATAAGGAAGAAGCCCTTTCCTGTGAGGGTGGTGAGCCACTGGAATGGGTTGCCCAGGGAGGTTGTGAATGCTCCATCCCTGGCAGTGTTCAAGACCAGGCTGGATAAAGCCTTGGGTGCCATGGTTTAGTGCGAGGCGTCCCTGCCCATGGCAGGGTGCTGGAACTCGATCTTAAGGTCCTTTCCAACCCTAAACTGTTCTGTGATTCTATAACATAAATCAGCTGAGAGAAACCTGACAAATCCTTTTGAAAGAGCCAGTTTTGAAAGTCCAACCTTTACCTGGGGTACAAATTCTTCACCGTTATCACCTGCTAAAACTCCAAGAAACACGTTATCGCATCATTTGTCTGGAAAAGAATCACTGCATAAAAGCAGGAACACCCAACACTGACAGCAGCAGCAACAGGAAAGCGAGTGTCTTTGTATCTGCAGTGGACTGAAGGACTACACACAACTAACAACTGTGACTGATCTAACTTGTGAAGGTACCATAACTTGGCTGTATCTGCCAACAGTAGCGCAATAGAGGCAATGGGTAATTCCTATAGTGCCTCTTTTATAACAAGTGCCATAATCTCTAATTCATACAATCTCAGCCTGGTTTGGGTCAAAAGGACTTAAAGCTCATCCATCTCCAACCCCTGCAGAGCAGCTTGCTCCAAGCCCGTGTCCAACCTGGCCTTGAACACTGCCAGGGATGGGGCAGCCACAGCTTCTCTGGGCACCCTGTGCCAGCGCCTCAGCACCCTCACAGGGAAGAGCTTCTGCCTAAGGAGAAAAGGCCCATTCAGGCAATGTAAGTACAAAGGGCGAGTATTTCCTTCCTTCCAGAGGAGGACTATGAGGAATACAGAGGTTAAATGAGGAACTAAATTGGTCAAAATAAGACCTAGAAGGGTAACCAGCATCCCCTTTCCCAGGTCCATGGCCATCACTCTCCAGAGTCTTCCATCCTCCAGTACCTCCTTTAAATCCAAACACTTCTGTGGCAGGCAGCAAATGTGTACGTGAAAAGGAGCCACTAACCAAACTGTATGCACATTCAAAACTGGTTTTTGTCTATACATGAAGATGCAGAGCATCAAGAAGTAACAAGAAACCCAGAAGTTCAGCACTTTTAACTGTAGTAATACTAATGCAGAAAAGCCTTCCATGCTTCTTTTGTACGGCCTCCTGAAGCACGCTTCAACTTCTGGACCAAATAGTTTAAGGAACTACTACTACTACTACAAGAAAGTAGGTTGGAAAGTGAAAGAGTGGGAGAAATGGGTTTATTTATGCAAAATTCTGCCTACAATATCTGTTTTGCTGTGAATCTATTAGACTGAAATAGCACTTACAAGTAATTTGTAATAATGGCTCATTATTACAAATGAATGAGCTAAGAAATAAGCAGTGTACAAGCCTGCATCCTAACACTGACAATAAACACGGGGAAATACAAGTAATCACACCAGCACCTAAATATCAAAGTGATGGCATTTTAGTTATTTCCAACAAACGCAGTATTATAATTGGACAGCTATTCTTGATGTTTCTTCTACTGGCCTGATCAGCAGTGCCTACACTTCCTAAACCAGCTTTTCACATCTCATTTGCACAAAAGGGATATTGCTCTGGAGTATCTTGAGGCTCAAGTACAGCAGATGTATACCCATTAGAGCACACGATAAAGCATCAGTGAAACTCAACAAGGCAATCAGCTCCATTTCACTGCAAGTCTGTGTTCATTACCCAAGTTAGAATTCACTCCTGGCGCTTTCCTAAGCCTTGCTGGGAGCATTGATTTATATCACTGGGTTATCCTCCTTGTACTAGCACGTAGTACAACCATCACCATACTGTACAGTCGTGCTTGGGATCATCAGCTAGCGGCTGGACACCTTGCTTTTCACTGGGGAGCGAAAACGATGCCCAAAGTGCATTTTTTGCTTAAAAACACTTCCTTCTGCTTTATTTTCTTCCTCTATTCATTCCCCAAATGAATGTTTGGTAAGAAGTTCCACGCTGAGGAGAGATGGCTGGGTGCCTAGCCTCCTTCCCAAGGGACATCCATGCTTCCTAAAGCTGAGCGTGAGGAAGGGAAATTCAGTGCTTCAGAATGTTAGGAAGAGAAACAAGCAAACAAATCTGAACAACAGGGATTCCTATTGCTTCACTGTCTTTCTCCAAGTCACTGTCTCATAACAGACCACTCCTGAAGCTGTTCCATGTTAACTCACAACACCCCCCCACTGATCTTTTCTTCTTGGGAAAGGCCTTTCTTGGGGAAGCTGTGTTTTTTGTGAGGATGTTGGCACAGCATACAGCTCCCCAACTGGTACCACCTGTGGCACTGGAATTTGAAGCTATTCCCACTGTCAGAAAGGCCCCTTTTTAAGACATAAATCTTTTCCAAGAGCCTTCATTGGTAAAGAATAACCCAAAATCTCCCAAATAAGCTCAAGAGAGGCATTTGGAAGTACTGAAAATCTGATAAGAATCCCAACAAAACTGACACAGTATTTCACCACAAAAATCCTTTAAAAGGCAGTGGTGCCATTGCTCTGCAAGTGACTCAGCGAACACATCCTCTCTCTTGGCAGACTAGTTAGCCCATTTATACACTCTTATTCACAGTAACAGGATTAGCCCAGTGTCATCCTCCTCACCTTAAAGCTTGGGGTTTCTTGTTTGGTTTTCCCATCTCGTCTTTATTGGAATGCCAGCAAAAAGTAAGTTTTGAACAATAAAGCTTCTTTTCATTAAGCTGTCGCTGGTGAGCACGAGAGCAGGGACTGTCCACGCTGCTTTCTGCATCTGCAAGTCATTCTAGTGGGCTTAAGACCACAAAGCAAGGTTACCGTTATAGCAGCATCCCTTACCACAGCACAGGATGTTCAAATGTCTGAATTTAGCAGGAAGCTGGAAACAAGTGTTTTGCCTGTTTTCTTCCAAAGGCAGTCTATGGTTCTCCTACCCGCTGCACTGCAAAGGCACTTCAGCAGCAGGCCAGTAATTCAGTCCTTTGGGAACTATCCCTACTTAGTTTTACTCAGAAAGACAAACATTGTACCTTCAGAGACCACAAAATACATGAATGCACACCTTGGAAGGATCTGCTAGCAATACCAGCTTCCTCCTACAGAAACAGAATCCACTTGCATGCGTCTCCTAGTTACAGCAATAGAGTTATAAGGGCTGACAGTTTCATGGCTTTATTTGCAAGCATTAAGACTGGATAATTAAGTAAAAAATAAGCAAGAGCTTAAGCGTAGGCTACGTGAAAAAGCAAGCCCACCTCACTGTGGTCCAGGTCTGCGCTACTACAGACATTCACACACGTGCTTCAAAGCCACCAAAACAGAAAGCCCCCCTTCTCTTTAGCAAACAACCCAAGAACACTGTTATCACTGAGGAGATTAGCATCATTAGTTGTGGAATAAGCGATTTGTTAGTATGACATCCCTCTGAAACATGGAATGACTCCACACAACACTGGATTTTGCTCATGAGAGACTTCTGCAACTATACGCTGCTGGGGGATAACTGACTGTCCACCAGCGTGGAGATTAAGCCATCAAAATACATCAGTTCGTAACTACTATCCATCATCTGCTCAGGCTGCTGCCATCATTTCTTTATTAGGCTTTGGAATACTCAGAATGTTACTTTCATCATAAACTGACAGAGTACGGTGGGCAATTAGTGAACTAGGCACTAATGGCAATCAGATTACTGAAAAACAAATAAGGGAATTAAATCCGTAATTGGCAGCTGAATACAGGCGCTCATCCTGCTCTATGCGAGCAACACAAACACACGCAAGAAAAAAAGAGAAACAAAATATAGACGGACAAAAAGGATTAGATTTTCAGGAAAAAAACACATCTCAGCTTTCAGAGGAGGGCAGCAAACCATGCTCCTTCGAACACAGCAGTCTTGTGCTCCAACGAGGCATGCCAGCCAACAGCTCCTTTACTTCCCTGTCTACACAAGGAACTTCTATATAGGTATTCCACAAAAATGGATTATGTATGCAGTATGTGTCCTCAAAGGCAGACAGCTAGATACCTTTATCAGTAACCATCTTTACCATCAACCAATCTCCTCCACTTCTGACCACGTCTGTGGCTATGCAATCGTTCTAATCACAGCCATGAGAAGAACACATAGCCATCAGCTGTTGGGGCTGTTGCCAAACTTATTCGACAAGCGCACAGCCATGAAACCAGAAATTCTCCATATAAAGAACTCCATCCGTTTTCCCCCTCTTTTCATTGTACAACCCAGCAGCGCAGTAAACTGCGTCCAGCGTAACGCAGGAGGTGCTACGCTGGCTGTTGGGATCTGCTCCCATGACACACAGCTGCCCATACAAAAGGGCAGAGAGCCAACGTGTAAAAAGCCTTTTGCAGCAAACACGCCACCAAAGGCATTTAATTCTGTGCCGTTTCCGTTACGCTTTATTTTCTAAGCGACTGCCAAACATGAACTTTACTGAAAATACCACTAATCCAAGAAAAAAAACTCTACATAGATGGAGAGTTCAGGACACAACATTTTCCACGCGCACTGAACACACACACAATGCCACGGAGCTACTGAAGCTGAACAGAGGCCCCAAAGAGACCCAGGCAGACTGATAGGAGCTGCTTACATGAAGAAGTTCAAAAGCACGAGGTCTTCTAGATTCCACCACAAACCCTTTTGGTTCACAGATGCAGTCAGAGCTGTTCTGGCGTTCCCTCCTTAGGGGATACCAAAACAAAGTCCAAGAGATCTGGGAACTGGCATGTTTAGAATAATGATAGCATGTTTTATATAACGTGTTTATCATAAACTGACTGCCCAAATACCTATAGAATCTGTTAATTTTAAAAGTGCAGTACTATATGATGAATAAATCACTTTTCAGCCATTTCAAACAGGGGCAAGAAACTGATATAGACAGTTAAGGGAAAAGAGCTAGAAAACATGAGCAAAAGTTGAAAACCCAAGAAGTCAGAAGGGTTGGTTTAACACAGGGACATTCACACAAGGGGCACAACTTACAAAAGGCAAAGGTCCGTTACGGAGAATGGTCACGGACAACTGATGCACACGTGGAAACGGCCAGGAAAGAGGCACAAACCAAGGAAAGAGTCCCAATGGACTGCAGTCATTTGTCTAATTCAACTTCCTGCACTTCCAGGCTGGTTTTAAGGAAGATCCCTTGTTTGTATGTTACACCTAAGGATGCAGTAAGTCTCCTAACTTCTAAGTGCTTTACTTCACACGCTGCTGTTGCCAGGATAATACAATACCAACTCCCCTCCATATCTTTTATTTTCCCTGATAATGTTGTCAGGCTACTTGAAATTCTGCTTTCCAGTTTTCCAATGCTTAACAGCAACAGCACCTTGAGTGACTTGCCCCCAGATAAGGTCAAAAATGGAGCCTCTGAATTCCTTTTATTAGAATCATCTGACTGGCAGTGAACAGACACTGAAACATTTGCACATGCAGCTGCCATTCCCAGCAGCACTGGTACCTTACACCATCATCTGCCAGTCCCATTCAAAGTATCAGGCACAGGTAATAAATTATACATCCCAGGGGAACATTTAACTGTGCATCAGAAGCACTCGGACCACTCCTCTGCCTCCTTTGCTATGATCTCGAGTCAATGCTAATCTAGCAAACACATTCCCGTGCCACGGAATTTGCTCATAATAGAGAATCACAGAATGGTTCGGGATGGAAGGGACCTTAAATACCAGGCACAACTGAACGGCTCAGTCTGCTGTCATTCTTGAGGCAAGCCAAAGACTTGCAGGTGCTCTCCGAGTACTGAAGTGAATAGAAATGATTTCCTTTTCCACATGTTGAAATTGTGCCTTTTCATCAATAGAATGTTTTATTAAGAAGGGCCGGTATTTCACTGTCTTATCTTGTGACGCGCTCGTACACCGATGCAATTTCATTACAGAAACCTTTGAAGTGTCTGGCAACAGCAATAAAGACGTGACACAAGTGTGCATTATTAAATAGACACAAACAGGAATAAGTGCCAAAAGAATCTGCATTTTGACTCTCATTGCCTGGACACGGGACACAGCTGTAACACAGAGCAGAGTTCGCAGCGATTCTTTGAACATACAGCTCTCGAAGAGAGGAAAAATCCATCATCGGCGTTGGTGAGCACCAATTACGTTATGCGTTCTCCTTCCCCCAAAAAACCCTGAGGAGCAACGTGCACATCAAAGAAATCCGTGGGCTTCGCAAGAGGCAGGTGCTTGCCGCATCTTCCTCCCGCATTGCGGAAATGATCACAGCAGAAGGAGGAGTGGGCAGCGTGTCTCTGGGAGCCACAGCCCCACCACTATGGCTGTGTGGTCACCAGCAGCACAAGCACAGCCAGCCAAAACGCTGCGTCAAGGCTTGTCTCTCAGTCTGCTCTTTTCGACAAAGCCTTCCCCGTTAACACAGAGCCCTTCACAGTGAATCTGTGCAGTCACAGGGCACATCATGCTATTTCAGTAAATACCTGGCTAGTTTATGAGGTTACTGGCATGGCAAGAGCTATTAAAGCTAGAAACCAATTTATTCTCATAGAGGAACTACCTACATATGACAGTCCAGGATCTTACATGCCTCCCCAGGACTCGCCCACCAGCTTCACGCACTGACATTAAGCCAGACCAAGCACCACCTCCCACCCTCATGGATGCTGCTGTGTGGCTGCCCTCGAACCCCGGCAACAATATCACCTTCCTTTCTCTTCTGCCAGGCAGGTGGCAGAGAGGAGCAATTCTGCAACAGCAAAATTGGGAGACGCAGATCATTTGCAGTTCCTGTAACCTCCGATTTGAGGAGACCAAGAGCGAATGCAGAGGAGTTGTCACTTGGTCCCGATCCTTCATACTGAGACAGGGATCTCATGTGCACACATTAGGGTCTTTTTTCAATCAGAAAACAAATGATGCTATAAGGCAGTCTATAGGTTTATATCTGTATGCTCATTTGATTCAGCATCATTATAGACCATCTATAAATTTTCTCTGGGTGATCCAAAACTCCAACTATTTCATCATCAGGGAATATCTCCTTAAAGTCCTCCTTCCCTTTGCTGTCCTCCTACTTATGATGCCCCATAACTCGACTTCACATTACAAGCAGTACTTCTGCTGTTAATCCTCCATTATGCCCCCCCCCCCCACTCCCTTTATCCTAGCCTCTGGTTTTGAGATGGTTACTTCAAGAAGCAGGTCATTCAAGGACTTCTTCCAAAGGCTGTCATTTCCATGAGTACACAGATTAAACAAAAGTTACATTATCCATCACTAATAATTAATTGTCTGTAGTATCTAACATGATTCTTACGCTGCTTGCCACAGTTCCTGTCACTAGAGACCACTCCATTTCACTGCTCAGATGCAGAACAGATTGCAGTACTGTAGTGGAACAGCACAGAGGTACATAAAGCTGGTAAGTACAGTGCATTTTCCATATAGACTTGTTTTCTGTGAATTAAAGCTTCCTCAAAAAACATACTCAAATCAAACATGGTTTCATTATCATTTTTCTCATGGTACTATATGTAATGAAATACGGTACTTAAAGATGCCTTAACTTACTCGTTATGCTTCCCTTTTAGATCTAACGTTCACAATTTTCCTGTTTTTTTTTTGTTGGTAGGAGAAAACTCTGATTTTTCTTAAAGGAAGAAAACCCACAAGCATGAGAGTCAGACCTCCTCTCTTTAGATTTCATGGTTTATAAAATACACAAATTATGACGCTATCAGACATTTCCTGGCCTTACATTAAAATCTGTAGTGAGCCTTCGGAGTGGAGCAATTTATTTGATGTGTTTCTCCTAAAGCTTTTATGGCACCATACACATTTCTGACTCCATGACAAACACTTTATAATACATTAAGCAAGCTCAAGCTATTTTAACTGTTATGCCAGTGGCAATGTATTTAGAAACAGAACAGTCACTTGAAAATGGAAAAACCTTAAAGTCTAGCTTGAACCCCTGCTATTAGGATTTACTTCTGTGCTGCTGAAGGCACAGCATTCCAAGTTCAATGGCACAAACACCCCAAAACCACAAAGCAGGCATATTCTCCAGAAGGACATTGTGCTGTACCTATTCTACATGAGAGCAGATTCCCTAGTAAAACAGGAGTTTACTGGGGAGTTTGCCCTCGCAGTAAAACTTGCTATTGCATTCAACAGTATTTAGCACAGAGCATTTAACTGCAAGAATTTAACTGTACTTGTAACATACTTCTAATCGCTGCAGTTAACTGCATTAGCTTCATCCGACTGAAAAGCCTCCTTTACTCAGGACCACGTTGTGGTAACTTCCTTCCCAGTAAATAAACTATCACACCACGAGAAGCCCTGCGAGTCACCAAAGATGCACGTGCTCCCTGCGAAGAAAAGCACCACAAGCTGACTGCTCATATTTAATGACAAATCAAAGCTTACAAAATGCTTTCTGTATTGAAGGCACAGGGAAACCTCGACTCACCAGGCAATAAAAAATGCAACTGCTGCAACAGGGTTAATGACAAAATTATTAGCTGTTCAGGCACGCTTTTGATGACGGAATTCAATTCCTAGAGCATAAAACTGGCTCTGATGATTTTATGAATCCAATAAAAATCACTGCTGCGTGGCTCTTAAAACGGGGTTGAAACAGAAGCCTGAAAGGAGCTGGTTCGTGTATACTTGATTTTCATGTGTTAGCACAGATTAAAAACAGAAGGCAAAACCTTTGCTAAATAAAAGCCAGAGCATTCAACAGTGGAGGAAGGGGGATGCTTAGGGGGTCCTGTTTAATTGCTTATTAGTTTTTAATACCATCCTGCTGACCATTTAAGTTTTCCTTTGACTCAAAATCCTGAAGGCATCCAATTTAGGAAAGAGACAGTTTCATCACTTGGAAGATGTTACTGAGCTTCTACACTTTTAACACGAGCCCTGTATAAACAGCTCATAAATAAATCACGTTATTGCTCCAGACTAAATGAGAAATACACTAAAAAGCATTAAGTTACAAGAATACTTTACACAGGACTTGGCTTTCTCGTGGTATTCTTCTTGTTAGCTGGGACTCTTGGCCTGAAAAGCTCAAGAGCAGACATCTGATTTGGAGAAATCAGCCTAAAAGCGTCCCAGTTTCTCCGGAGCAGTATTTTCTTTCACTTATAAAAACACACTCCTCACCTTACATACTTCAACATAGGCTACGTGAACGTGCCCGCCCCAAGAACAGCCTTATGCGGTTACTGCCTCCATATATTGCCAGAGACTAGAAAACACTCTTAAACCCACTTCAGAAAGTCACTGGATATCCAAATCATCAGTTCCAAATTCCCAGCTGTCGCTGCCTAACTACGCCTTCTGCATTTCAGCTAAGTCATGCTGTATGATATTATCACCCTCACACTGCATAGCTTCTTCAGCATTAGCAGGAAAACCTGTGGGCTCTCTAGGATTGGGTATTTTTCACCATGTTCATCACAGCAGTTACCTCATCTAAACAGCCCGTATGTACTCACTGCTGTAAAAGAGGCTGTTTTGTTTACTCCTTGTTTCTCTGCATTTCTCCTCATATTCAGACCACTTCTTCCTCTGAGGAACAGGGAATTTAGGTGTAACAGGGGAGGGGAAAAAAGTGACATAACGTTTTCATGTACCGGTTTATTACTGATTTAGGAATCTAGAACAATCTAACGTGGGCTCAAAATCTCACCACAGATTAAAACCCGATACATCTGAATGAAAGGAGACCTCCTCAGTAACCCCTTTTTCCAAGGGACCATAAAATAAGCGTACTGATGATGGATTGCCTGGAAGCCACAACAGTGAAAAGGGAAGCAGCAGTAAACACCGGTAACGTTATTTACAGGTAGAAGAGGGCAACTGTGGTAGGACATTATGGAAGTGTTTGCTCAGGGCTTTTTCCCTGAAGTTGACACAGAGCCCCAGTGCTCTTCCTCTGAAATTAATGCAGTTTGTCATTTCAGATCGCATACGCTACACCTTAAGTATCAATATAGATAATTCATGTATTCTTATAAATGAAGATAAGCTAAGAAAAACCATAAAAGACCTCTATATAGGGAGCATTCTTACACAGGGCCATCGGCAATGCATCACCACGTTTAGCTACTGTAAAGCAACCATATGAGCTAAAGTGAAGTTTCAAACCTCTAAGAAAACGACGAGCAGTTTAGCTCTTAAGTCCTGTAATTAAGTGGTTTGGACCTCCACTGGCAAATGAGGACTTACTTGCCAAGAACCCACCATAGATGTTACTTATAAAACAAAGAGTTTTCATTAAAGCAGGCAGTACTGGAGGTTTATAGCGTAATGTCTGGTTGATTTTCTAACAAACTGTGTGTGCATGCACACTGATACGCTCACGCAAAGCAGGGTGGCCATTGTTCTGATCTGGGTTTAAATCTCCTTCTTAAACAGAGCCCAAGACAAAACACATCCCGTCCATGAACAGTAACCAATATGTTTACCTGCATTTACAGGCATGTTTAATATATTAAAAAGCAAAAAAAACCCCAACAAGTCCAGACATGAGTCATTCCTCACACTTGTTCTGAAGGCACTTCCTTGCAAGAAGGGCTTATCATTAAATTAAGCAAAACCAAAACATTTGCAACCATTAAAAACCAACAGGTACAGTTTATTTAGATCTACATGTTTCTGAAAGTCATCATTTCATGTATGAGGTGGGAAAACCCGAAAACAAAGCCAAGCCCAACAATCAGTCAGGGGTGACCCGTGTAAGGCTGGAGACTGGAACAGATCTCATTTTGATGGTGGTCAAACACTAGATTCATGACCTCACATGGTTTGCATAATGTATCCGCAGCTCAATTCACTCAGCATTAAAATGGGGAAAATCCTACTTACCTGGGTTGCAGTTTGCCATCAAAAGAGAACGCGCCCTAGAAACGCATGTTACCAAACAGGCACAGAAATGTTCATACCCAGCACTTTTAAGTCTTCAGAACCAAGTGCTCTCCACCGGAACACACAGACTCTTTACCATGTATTACTTGTTTGATGACTCTTTCACTCCTCTAGAAGAGAAAGTGACCCATTTGCTTGACTTACTACCTGCTGAGAGTATTAATGAAGACCTTCAGATCTAATAAATGAACGAGCAGGGGACAAACTGATTTTGCAAGTTTATTGCACAGTAATTACATTGCTTCTCAACTAGCCAACCTTTAATTATAGTTTTTAAAATAGATTCCTCAATACCAATAGCGTTTCCTTTAAACAATCACGGAAGTTACAAATTCTCTTTACCACCGAGGGAATAAATGGAGCTGGGAGCACTCACTGGATCAAGCCACTCATTTGTGAGTGGTACCTATAAGCAAGGATTTGCCAGTCTGCCAAAATCCTTTTCCTACTCTGAAATTAACACCATCAGAACCGATAATACCACTCAGTGCAAGTTACAGATCCTGCATGTTACAAGCAGAAGGGCGTATCATCAGCTGGTGTAAATCTACACTGGTCTTAAAGCCAATGGAACTACATCAATTTACAGCTGCTGAAGATTTGTCCCTGCATCTGTCTGTAGCACTGATAAAAGGATCGAACCAAACCCTGGATGCACTTCCAAATTTAAGGCTCCCACTGATGGTAGCAAGAGCAATGCCTACGAGAGGAAATACAGGCTGTAAGTAAGCCATCCTAGGATCAGTGCACTTCTCCCCATTTCCACCAAGTTTACAGTTAGTTGTTAAATTCATAACCAGGGAAGATGCCGAGAGTGCAGCAGATCCTAAAACTTTCTGGGTTTCTTTTATGTACCCCCAGAAATTCCGTTTAACAGCAGAGATTTATCAGGCCAAGTCCAGTTTACTGCAATCGTGCCAATAACCCCAGTAAAGCCCAGGGGGAACAGCAACACCACCAGGATTTGGCACACAGCTTTACTCCAGCAGGATGAAGTTTCCAACTGACTGTTGCACCGTTCTCTCCCCGAGACCTACCATAGCACCTGTGTTAAAACCATCATTGCGTTCCCCCTACCATCCCAATGCAATTCTTCCTTCATGGGTACGATACAGCGCAACACTTGCCTAAGCAACCCTCGCTTGCACGCTTAGCCCTGGGGCAATCAAAGAGCAAAAAAAGAAACAATTGCTTGAGAAAGGGCTTTGCAGGATGGGCACACAGCCATTTCTTAGACCTGCATCATGTAAAACTGCAGGCAACACAGAAAATACAGCTGGTTTCTACAAGACATCTTTAATCAAGGCAAGTTTCTCCACACGATTCTTAGAGCGTGCTACTTGCAAATAGCTCATAAATGCATTTCTGACTGCAGATACACGGCACTAAACAAGGCAGGCTTCCAAAAGTATCTTCAAGCATCATGCATAACGGTGTACACTGCATTCATCTAGAGGTATTTCCCTTTACACATAGATTGCAAGAGGTTTAGAGCTGCTGGCACTCTGCGAGCTTTACATGCAACAAGGATTTTTAATATCAACTGAAATAACTTTTAACTGTGGGGAATAAAAACTCCAAAGTCCTGCTTCAGGAGGCTACTGATAAGAATATAAATACCTCACCATTGAAACCAGTTAGCACCAGAACAAATTCAATATTAAGATGCTTCTTAGCACTACTCCATTGGAAGACACACCAACATTAAAAAACCCAAAAAGAATAAAAATGGCATATTCTCCTTTGACTTCAGCATACCCACACACAGTCAGATTTGCCAACAGCACAAGATCAGCTCCTGTCTGCAGTTTGTTTCATACAACTTTTGAAATCATTTCTTCTACCATCTTAGACACCACCAAACGGTCTGACTAACCCCAGCGAACCGAGCACCCTTCTGCACAGCTGCATTTTATTTCATTAATGGAATAGAAATATTTCAGGGATTTCCATTTTTACCTTTGCATCTCTCCTTTTCCAGTATCCATAACCAATCACCGCTCTGCTCTTCCATTATGCTCCGTATATTGCAGAGTGAGAAGCATCTTCATTAAATAGCATTAAAACCAGCACACACCCGCTCTCCCCACCGGAGCATGCTCCAGCAGTGCTGATCCCACAGCTCTCAAGGTAACCATGCCCAACTGGGAGCCGAGAGGCAAAGGCACTGCGAGATTACCAACGTGCAAGCCTAATTGTGCACACAAACTTGCCTCGATCCGTGACGAAGACTGCTAAAACAAAAACCAGCGTGCAGTTAAATTATGCGACTGAAGAGTTGCAGGTCAGTTTACAGCAATTTGGGTTGCCTTTTTTTTCCCCTCCCCATCACCCTCAGCTTCAATTTGTACTTGCCTAAAATCTACATATGCCAGTTACAAGAGTGCATGCATCTACCTCAGCGCAAGGGTAGAGAAGTCAAAGAGAGGATGAGCAAATGGTAGAGAAGTCAAAGAGGGGATGAGCAAACACTTGTGCTGCTCCTGAACGCCTTTATGTGTATGTGTGTCGTCGTCCCCCCCCCCTCCCGGCACATTCACAGCAATGAATTCAAGCAAAACCGCACACACCTGGAAGCGCAGGGATGGGAGAGCGGAGCCACAAAAGCACACCTAGCACGGGAAATAACGCACCCGAACCGGGAGTGTGTCTCCCCCACCAGCCAAAACGGTGAATGAATGCCCAAAACCAGTTAAATAAAAAGAAAAAGAAACACCAATTAAACAAGGCTGCGCAATGGCTGCTCTGGATGAGTTGGTCAGATCTACAAGAGCTCTCGCTGAAAGGCACAGACAATGATGCTAAACAGAGCAACATGAACTATATTTTTATGAAAGCAAGCTGCTAGGATACCCAACAATAACTCCCGGGCTTGCGCTCCTCCTTCACTGCATGCAAAAAAGAAGAGATGCTGAGGAAGCATCAACTACATCCGCCGCCCGTAAGAACAATGCCAGGCAAACAAGCCCGGGCTTTCCCCCACCCAGCTTTTTAAAGCGGATCCTTCGATGCTGTTCACAAACCAGCGAGTGGAAGCTGGGTTCTGTGGGGCTGCTTTTTCCCCACACTTCGATGCATTTCAGCTCAAGGGACCGCTGGGAGGAGGGAAATGTCCCGTCCGTCCCCCCCCCCGCCCCGTCCCCAGGCACCGCCGAGCTCCGGCCGCATCACCTCACCCCCGTCCCACCGCGCACAGAGCAGGGGCAAGGCAAGGCGGCAGCGCGGGGTCCCTCCGCCCGCCGTACCTGCGTTCCGCCACCCCGGCGCTCCGAGGCTCCGGCTCCAGCACCGCTCTCATCCTGCCCCACCGCGCTCTCCCCTTCCTTCCTTCCTTCCGTCCTTCCTTTCCTCCCCCCCCCCCCCCCCCCCCGGTAAATACCACATCTCGGCGCCGGGCTGCTGCAACTGCTATAAATAATTGCACATCGCCCGTCCCAGGCGCACGCCCCAGCGCTCCATGCACGGCTCCTCGCTCCCGTTCCCACCGCTCCACATGCTCAAAGCCGCCCTGACCTCCAAAATTAAAAGCTCGCGGGAGGGAAGGGTGGTGGGGGAACGATCCCAACGACATGACAGAAAACACATGCTGGAAAGGGGGGGGGATACACAGTAATACAAATCACCGCAACAACAAAGAGCATCACGCCACACAGATCCTGGGTTTGGCTTTTTCTTTCCATTTTTCTTTTTTTTTGGCTTTCTTGTTTTTTGGTTTTTTTTTAAAAACTTGCCTGCAAACGCGATCTGCCCGCAGCGCCTCGGGTTAATTTTTGTTTGTTTGGTATTTTGGGGCTGGCCGGTTAGTTTATTTTGCTGCAAACCACGCTGCTGTTACAGTACAGTGCCTGGCTTCCTGTAAGGCATCGTCTCTTCCTCCTCCGCCTCTCCCGGTGCCCGACCGGGTCCCCTCACGCTGCTCTGCCCCCGGCCTCCGTCCTTTATGTGCCTCGCTCCCCGGCTGCGCCGCGCCGCGCTCTGCCTGCGGGTCTCTTCCCTCTCCCTTCCCCTCTCCCCGCCCACGTTGCGTGCCGCGCCTCGGACCGCAGGCCCCGCCGCCGGCCCCGCAGCCATTGCGGGCACCCCCCGAACCATCCCTTCCCCGATACCCGCCCTTTACCACCCGCAGCCGGCAGGGCGCTGTGCGGGGTGGGGATGCCTGTCGGTCTGCCTGCCCGGCCCTGCGTGTGCTGGGTGGCTTCCTGCCCGCCGCTCCCCCTCGCGTCCTCCCCGTCAGCCCATCCCTCAGCCCAGAAGCACAGACAAAGCACCCGGGAGCAGCGCTAATAAGGAGAAAGCTCGTTAATCTCCTCAGATCCCTTGTTATCTGCTCCCACCCACTCCATATCGCTGCCTCCCCCCCCACCCTCCCAGAAGAAAAAAAGGGGGAAAGAAAACGGGCCCTTGGCTCCAGATTTAGTGGAGGGTGGTTTTGATTATTATTGCTGCTGATCCCCACTGATGGGTTGAGCTGATGAAAGGGGGGAAAAAACCACCAACAAAAAGGCCTGCAGCAGATTTGGGGTATAGGAGATGAGCCACTTAAAATGGGGCACATGATCCCTTTCCCCTGCCCTCCCCCTTCCCAGCACATCTCTATCCAGGATCTGCCGTGATGATGCTTATCCATCAGCCTCACTGCACACCATCAAGGCAGACGGAAACAGACAATGCACATAAACCACATAAAACCCCTGCTATCCATTTAAAATCTGAGCCTCGCTTTACCCAACTGAATGCATCCCGGCGTTCATTCTGCACTCAGCTGAGAAAAGGGCATTTACCTCTTTTCTAGGTGGCTATTAATATGCAGTGAAATTATAGCTGTACAACACCAAATGTAATTGCCATAGATCACTTAGAGCAGATCCCGCCATTCAGCTGCTGGAAATTCATGCTCTGTGAATAACCATGCATCTGGTACAATGCCCTCTACTACAATAACCTGAGAGGAGACAGAAGCGTCTGGTACTGGCTGCAATTAGTAATCGTAAGGATGAAAAATAAACAGTCAATAAGTAAAAAGCAGCAAGGTCCTAGGAAGTGCAGTCATTGTTTCTGTCTGCAGCGATACAAATAATCCAACTCCCACAGACAGACACTCCTGATTTAAAACACACGGCTGAAAACGCACTCCTTTTGTTATGTGCTTCCAGAAGGTCCTTGGTACAGAAGGCAGTTTGCCACAATTAACCAGTCATGTACCAGCCAAACACAGACAAATGCATGGGAGGCTGGAGGGCACCACGTCTGCTTGAGTGGGAATTCTCCAGGCACCCCTGGAATCCCTCTTTCCCCTTGGAAGCAAACCCTTGCTTTCACCAGGGACTGCTGAATGGCATCTGACTGGAAGAATACAGTGAGCAGTGAACCACAACAGGGTGTGCATCAGCAGGCTCCTGGTGCACGCCTCGAGTGATCAGTGGCGTTCAGCTCTGTGCACCAAAACCTGTTCCGCTCATGCACCTCCTGATGGGGCTTAGCATGGGCTCCTAGCATGGGCATGTGTGGCTCCAGCTGCTTTTCATTTCATATCCCCACCCGATGTGCTACAAATTGCATCTGAAAGCGCAAAAAAACCTAGCAGAAAGGCTCTAAATGGCACTAGTATTCTACAGCACACGGGGGAAGGACCAGCTCTTTGCTTCTGGAGGATTTCTTTCAGCCATCTCCACTGTGGACCAAAGCTTGTATCCCAAAATGACCATCTTGAACATGCACTGGAATGCAGAGGACCTCTCTTGGCTGCTGCACATCATCCCCCTCTCTCCCAAGCGAGGTACCCAGTTAATGACAGGAACGCAGGCTTGATCAGGATGATCAAGCCCTACTCACTCATGCCTTTGCTAGACAGCCTGCAACTCACCTGCAAAGAGGAGAGGGAGTGAGGGGAGTGAACAGCACCTTACCCCAGTCACTGGACACGATGAACATGGGAATCAGCCACGTGTGCACAGCTTGTCTGCCACCGCTGGGATACTGGGGTGTCTTCAGAGTGGGGAGTGCCAGAGCTGTGTGTCAGATCTGTGAACAGACAAAAAGGCATCGAGCTGTAGTCCTGGCAGTTCACTCCACTCCCTCCTGCGGGGCAGGATGTGCTTGGGGCAAGTTAGCAGATGCTAAAAGGTATCAGCGACAGCAACATCAAAGGAAATACTCAGAAAAAAAAACCAAACCCAAGTCTCACCCTAGTATCATGCAAGCTAGTATTTCCAGTGAGAATGGCAAGCAGCATCAAACACAGCATGTGCAAAGAGGTGAAACTGCCTCCCTTTGCTGAGATATCACCTCAGACCTTCGCAGTCAGCTACAAACCTAAGGGAATATGGATTCTACATCCCCTCTTCAGGGCTTTTCTTTGCAGAAAGAAAACTCACAATCACTGCACAACCATAATACTCAAGAGGTGGGGAGCCACGGCAATGCTTTGCAGCTGCATGTGCTGATTTGTAAGCGTGCAGAGGGACAACTGTCCATTAGAGCTTCATGGAAGTCGGTAGAAGCTCTGTGTTCAAGCACAGGCAGAATTTGATGAGCTCCTCAGACCTCTGACACCTTTTTGTGGCTGTTGCATTGCCAGATTCTGGCAGTCATTGGGGAAAAAAAAGAAGACAGGCAGACACATGACCTGCTTGTCCAAATACTTTCTGGAATAAAGCATTTAAGTAACCCCCAGCACATGCTTTCTGGGACTCTGGTCCTGCAAAGTGCCCTTGTGCAATAAGGACCATGCTACAGCAGTGAAGCAAAGGTGTCACAGAATAATCACAGGGGGGTTTGTGTCCCACGGGCAAGGACCCCTTCCACTAGAGCAGCTTGCTCCAAGCCCCTGTGTCCAACCTGGCCTTGAACACTGCCAGGGATGGGGCAGCCACAGCTTCTCTGGGCACCCTGTGCCAGCGCCTCAGCACCCGCACAGGGAAGAGCTTCTGCCTAAGAGCTCATCTCAGTCTCCCCTCTGCCAGTTTAAAGCCTTTCCCCCTTGTCCTGTCCCTACATGCCCTTGCCAGAATCCCTTCTCCAGCTTTCTTGTCGGCCCCCTTTAGGTACCGGAACACTGTTACAAGGTCTCTGCAGAGCCTTTTTTCCTCCAAGCTGAACAAGCACACAAGAGGCAGCACCAAACCCTTCAGCTCAAGGTGTTTTCAGAGCACGACAACAACAGACTGTATTACTTGCTCACTGCGAGCACACTTTCTGACTCTGTTAACTCAATTTTCACTTAGGAATCGAGGAAAAACCTTAGTGGGCTCTCAAAAACCAGCATCAGGGTTTGTAGGGGATGTCAGACAACCATAGGGAGCTTCATGCAGTTCTGCACTCACAGGAGGTTCCTGGAATAGAAGGTGTGTGGTGTTACTGAACACATTAATGAAAGCCTGCATGAGTGGCTGCACATTTCTTCTACCTCTAGTCATTTCTCAGTGAAGCAAAGCTAGCGTATGAAGTGTATTGTGTTTTGGAGTTATGGAACGATTCCGATTGAGGCACAACAGTATAATAAGCTAACTGTTGATGGATTTTACCATAACCTGTACGAGAGATCAGTCTTAGTTGTTTGCTTTCAACTTTTATTCCATTTTTATGTGTGACAAACAAAATAACCAGGAAGAATTTGGAGAGGAACTTAAAAATACTGTGCTTTATCGGGAATGGCACTTTACAATATGGAAATACAGCCAAATTGCTGCCGTTCCAAACACTTCTCGGGAAGAACCCAAATATTTATTCCACCTATAGCATTACCAATAAAGGAAAATTAAGCAAGCAATTTGTGTGCAGCTTGTCCTGGTAGCTCAGATTTGATGCAAAAAGAGAAGCTTTCTGCTGTTCCCACTGAAGTCAGTGGGAATTTTGCAGTGGACTTCATTAGGATTAAGATCAGGCACCTAAATCTGGGGCTGTCTCTTTAGAGGAAGATCAATGAATAACGCTTTCCAACTATAATCTGTTGCTAGAGGGGCTGAGGAAGGTGTTTTCCCCCCACATCATTTCTTCGTGTTTAACATTTCAAATCCCCTCTTTGTTTCTTTTGGAAATCCTGAAGTGTTTGACGTGCCGTATCTGTGTCCCTTCAAAAGGATATTCCAATGTGGACTTCCTCACCCCATGAAGAGTTCTCTGACCCCAACTCAGACCAGAAACTAGCTCTGAATCACTGCTCAGTTGTGACTCTTACAAGAAGATGAGCAGGAATTGCAACCCTAGCTTGGAGAGCTGTAGCACTGGTGCAGAGGGACTCTTGTGTTGTAGCCTTTTCCTTCCTTTATTCTATAGGCAGAAGGACTGGAGGACTTCCAGGTCAGGGTGTTGGGGGGGCAGTGGACTGGTTCTGAAGTAAGTCAAATGCTACCCAGAGGGCTCAGCCTGGCATCCTTCTGACTCAGTCATATGGCAGACAGCATTCAAAGAGCTATGACAGGTTGGGAGATCAAGGCAGTGGGCAGCTCTCAGTTGCTCTGGACAGAAGCACATCTCTAACATAGGAACTTAGCATCACAGTGGTTTTTATGATATATATATATATATATATATATGCAGTGTGCACGTTAGGGCAAAGAGACAAATAAAAAGCAGTGGTGAGGAAGAGCAGTGAGAGAAGAAAGTCAGCAAGAATGTTGTGAGACGCGGTGTTAGGATGGGCCGGAGAGAAAATGGTGATAAAAAGAGGAGGAGGGAGAGTCCCAGGCTATCTTGGCTATCCTGAGATCTGTGATTCATTGCGGGGAATGTGCAGTACCTACACGTATTAGAGCACTGTAGGGAAGAAATCAGGCTGAGGAAATTCCAGTCTTTCAATAGGATTTATGAGCTTTAATAATCCAACGGCTCAGGGTCACCCAAGAGCCCAGGAATTGCTTGGCTTACAAGTATGAGTGGCTCTAAGGAGATATATGACAAAGATAGCATCTGCAAGAGGGTAGTTGCACTCCTCAGCAATAGGAATCACAAACAACTTCACTAGCACAAAGCAGTTTCCCATCAGAATTTTAGCAGGAAAAGGCTTTATTGCAGCCCTTTGTCTACAGCAAAGTACAAAACCCTAGCTTTCCTCCTGGCACACCTAGAGAGCAGGCAAGCACTGGTCACGAACGCTGCTCAGGAGGAGATGAGACCATCCACAGTGAAAACCATCACAATATTCTGGCTAATCAGTTCCCCTCACAATCCACGTTAAATGAGGTGGTTGCCCCCTTTAAGGGCCTGTGATGCTTTATGTGCAAAAGAGCGTGCAGATGTGCCAAAGAACAGGAGCAACCAACAAGAACCCCAACCCAACCCAAAACTCAACACCTGGGCTAAACCACGCATTCCAAACCCAGCCCTGTACAAACTACTGGAGGCAATGGCAGCCTCTTTCTACACCTTATGTATTGTCACATTAGTTTTGCTTGTGCTCAGCAAATATGACCAGGAAAGGCACAGACGTAGCCATAATTCAGCATAGTCAGTGTGACTATGCTGAAAGATCCCAACAGCAGCCCTACAGTAAGCAGAGAGTAATTCTTGCTATGTGTCACTTGAAAACCCTCTCAAGTTCTCTCAGTGATAAAAGTAGCAAAATGTGGCCTTTGTCATGTGGGTGGGAAGCGTTAGGGGTCTTCCAAGGAGCTATAGGTTAAAATCCTACAGCAGTAATCATTTGATAAGGTGTGGGGATTGCTGTGGTGCCCTTTTAGCAAGTTGCAGTGTTTCTCTTAAACACTTTGCAGTCAACTTTAGTGTTGGTTTAGTGAGCTGCAGAAAAGAGGCAGCAAAGAGTGAATGACTGCTTATGTAAAGATAGAATCATAGAATAGTTAGGGTTGGAAAGGACCTTAAGATCATCCAGTTCCAACCCCCCTGCCATGGGCAGGGACACCTCACACTAAACCATGCATTCACCATGAAGGGATGGATGGGGGCAGTAGGAAATCCCACAGCGTTGTACTGCAGGGACAGAACACAAAGGCAGATACTGAAGCTTCCAGCACTTTGAGGTCTTGGACCTTTCAGGTCTTGGATGCTTAAGCATAGTTATTTCTCAGTCACTGCCCTTAAAATAATGCAGTTCCCCCCATTTTTTTCCAGCTGCCTTCCTTTTGTTTCACATTGCCTTACCCACTAGACATATTTAAATTTTCCTTTGTTTGGAATCTACATTTTTTCACGCCCTAAAATTACAGCCTTTGCGATGTGCAACACTGTCGAAAGTCCCTTCACTGAAAGAGCAGAACACGGTACAATTTTAGCATTGTATAATTTCCTGCATAATTGTTAAATCATTCTCTCCCTTTCCTCCCTCCCCCTCTCTTATTTTATTTTCTTTAAGGAAAGAAGGATTCAAAGTGCATATCCAGAGAGAGGGACAGCCAGAAAACGGCTACGCCGCACCTCACCTTTATTGCAACAACAATCCTGCATCACTGACAAGACATCCCCTACCTATTGCTTCGATTGCTCAGCACTGGACTCTGTACTCTGCAAGGCACCATTGGCTCACGAACACAAACCTCCCCGTGTGTTTGTGACGCTGTATTCCCAAATATCATAACCATGAAAACATGGAAATGAAACCGTTCGTGCCATTTTCCTGTGCACCATCTGGGTCTTGCAAGAAAGCTGACATTATCTGTCAGCCTAAAGATAACCACATTTTCCCTCTTTTGTATCGTTAATGTTTGTCATCGCAAATTTCACTTTAATGCTCCAATTACGTTATGACATTCTTACAAACTGAATGGCACTAATGACTTTCATTATTATTTACACACTTTCTTAATTATAAGGCTCTCCCTCTCATTCACAACACGTTCTCTCGCATAACACTCGCTCTGATATAAAGCTAATGAATTTTAAACTTTCTGTTACATAAAGGCTCATGATTAATTACCCAGCTTCCCAATCTCTTTATGATGCACAATACAGGGCTCTCCTGCAGTGCTGCAGCAAAGAGGAAGAAGTATGGAACTTTTACACCCTCCTCAGTGAAAGCAAATGGAGTATCTTTCTCTTTAAAGTGTCATATGCAAATGTAACTGAAAACAAATACGCATCAAACCATTCCTCGGGAGAAATCTAAATCTCCCCATATTAGCAGCATGTAGCAAACAGGATGATAATGCCTATTATTATCATCTTTAATTTTTCATGACAACAGTTTTTTAATCTAGTTCAAGCAAATGAGACAGTAGAAGTAAAATTCCGTGGCTTTTATGTAAGACATCACAGTGTTATATGCTGTATCACCAAGATCAACTATTTATGTCGGTTTAATTATTCAAGGCACCGGACTCCTCCACTGATAAAAAAGACAAGACACAGAAGCCCAAGGTTGCACCACACCAGATGAAGGGCAGTCGTGACAAATACAAATTACTGCGCTTCAGACTGACAAAGGTTAATACAATAAACCAGAGCCTGGAAGACCCTGAAAGACGTTGTGGGGGCACCGAACAGCTTAACAGTGAAAGGCATGGCTCAGGATGCGCTAGGCACAAGCTCTACACGTCTCAGTGCCTGCGCTGCCAACAGAAGCTGGGTTCCCACAGCCAAGAGTAAACTTGCTGACAGCCATAGGGGGGAAAATGGGGTAATTAAAAGGAATGGCTACTGTCAGCCCTTTTGTCGAGTACCGAACTTGACCTTAAGATTATGGGGAACATGTGCATATAAAAACCTATTTCCTGCCATTCCACAGCAAGTTCCCTTTTATGCCTCTCCCTGTTAGTAAAGCAGGAACCAGTATCTGTGCAAATACATAACATAATCCAAATAGGGATATAGTCTCAAATGGGACAGAAGCACATTCTGCCATGCCTGAATCGATGGAAAGCAGGCTATGAATGACGTATTTGCTTAAACCAAGCATGGAACACCTAGAAAGATGAAGATTCGTATGCTAGAGCCATTTACCTATCTGTTGCCTTTGTATTAATTCTTACTGCTGATTTGCTGCTGGAATAGATAGGAAAATCAGCTTTTTTTTTTGTGACAAAGGACTGTTCTCTTTCAAACCCAGTTGGTTTTCTTTCTAATGCTGTCTGCTTTAAATTTCTAACCAATTTCCAGCGTCACTGAAAATCCCTGTGCAATTTAATGATTTCATTAATTACATTCAGTAATTCCCTGAAACACTTCTTGGTGAATATGGCAACTGCGTGGTCCCACAGAGCAAACAACTTCAAAACATTCTTTCTCAGCATCGCATCCAAGGCCTGATCCAATATGATTATCCTGCTATATTCAATTAAGATCCCATTCCAAGGCTGCTATTCTACCCACCAGCATCTCAGTTATCTGATTTATGAAACTTTCTAACATCAGGCAATGTTCTGTAGGGGGAAACAAGCAAGCAAGCAAACAAATAAAACCAAACCTGAAGGAACTGAAAATTGGTCCTTCCATGCTCTTTAATGTATTCTTACATGCTATGGACTTAATGTTACTAGGAGTACATTAGGAAGCAAAACATATAACCACTCCTATTGTTTCTTTAAATCCAAACCTAGAAAGCAGGCTTTGGAGGCAGGGAGGCTCTTGGCAGAAAACAAACAGAGGAAGAAGAAAGAGAGAGAGATGCAGAAAGAGTAGGTCTCAGAATGACATTACTTTCCCAATTCTAATAAAGTTCCTCTGCTCAGCATCCAAAAAATCTGACAACTTCAGTGCTATTCCAGATTCAATCCACTTGTAATGGAGGAAAATACAGTATCTAAGGGCAAATGGTGGGACTGTGTAAATAGATGGAGTGCTCCTGAAATCTGTTTGCCTCGACACTCGGCTGCTCTCTGTGGCTATTGCAGTGCTTCATCTTCTGCTGCTGATGCTGGGGTCAAAAGCACTGGGTTAAGGTACCTATAGGATATGCAAGTTCACATTCAAAGCCTCCTGACATTGTGGGCAGAGAGCGTCAGGCGTTCACAAGGGGTCAGACGATGCTCCTCAGTTACATGCTTATCATGAAATTTCAGAACAATCCTGTTGAGAGTCAAGTGAATGCACACACACAAAAAGTCCTTTGACCAGCATCAGAGATGTCCTATATGCTCTTGGAAGGTTGGACAGTGACCCTAAGCTCTATGCTTTTTGTTGGTGGTTTGTGTTGAAGACAAACTTCCTTAAAATACAGTGAATACTGAGCCACAGTAACTGTTAATCTTGATTGTTTTTTACATGTGAAATAGTTTCTGTATTTAGACACATTAATCATTTTCCAGTATCATCAAGGAATAATTGTACTCTAAACACAATGGTGTAGTCCTTGGACACCTTCATGTGCTTGACTATTAGTAACAGCACTTACACAAAAGAAATGAAGCATCAAAGTCAGACACAAACACAATAAAACAGTCAAGCTGATCTTTATACAGAGACATAAAAACAACTGGAGAAGGTTGATAATAATGTCAGAATAGGTAAAATGAGTCACAGTTTAGTAAGTGGCATGGAGATTTGCAATTATAATCTTATGGCCCATTCCTCATGCAGACCAGGCTCGTGCTAAACTTACAGCCCACTGGATCAACTGGTTAATACGACAATTAAAAGACAAATGTATTTTAATGACATATGGCAGCATCCTTATGTTGTGTAGCTTTCAACAATATTTTTGTTTATTGTTAATACTTGTGTCATGAAATTCTAGCTGTTTAAGATAATTAAATGTGTCTGTATCACCACATTCCCCTTACGAGGAGTTAGACACAGGCCCTCCAAGATTCCTCATGAAGAAGAAAAGATTTATTAAGCAATCTGGAAGTGAGATAGGCATGGCAAACAGGAGCCTTGTTTCAAATCTGTAACTCTATTACATGGTCCTGTGATCTGCTGCATAGATGAGTATGTGAAGCAAAGAAGCCTTCTCCCTCTCTTGCCTTTCCTGTCAATGTCAGGAGAGCTTCCTAAAAGAAAACGCCAGCAAAGGGAAGTGCTTCATGAATGTGGAGATGGGGCAGAGGGAGAGGCGAGATGCCACTAGGAGAAGTAAGCAGTGGTAGTGGGGAGCAATCTGCTGAAGCTTGCTCTTACAATTGAGTTTGTTGTTGCACGCTACGTGAGATCTCCACAGCCCAAGAAAGATGAGCCCTGCATCACCTGGGAAAGCTGCATGTGAAGCGGCGCCATGAGGCAGGAGCCAGCGCGTCAAACATCTGATCCCCGTTCTACCTGTTGTGTAATGGATAATTTTGAACAATTCAACCCATCTCCCAGTGCTTTTATTTATTCTCCACACCTGTTTCTTCTGCTCTTTCTTATGGCTATTGTAACGCAGGGGAAAGAGCTATCCATCACTGCGAGTTTACGTAATGGCACTCTGCAAAAATGGAACATCCTACATCCCCGTCTGAAAATAGCTCCATGAAGATGATGGGAACACTACACTGATCTTGGCAGCAAGCTCGCTTGCCGGTAGCATCGTCTCGATGTATTCCTTCAAAACGTTTGGTATTGATTAACGCAGGGTTTAAAAGCACAAACAATAAACTACTCATTTTGATTTATAAAGCAGTTCTAGTGTTTATCACAGGCAGAGTATTTTCATACAAATATGCTTAGTAAATAAGCCAAAAAAAAACCCCAACAGATCAGCTCTTCCCTGCATTGTAACTGTAATCGCTTTCCTATAAACAACACTGGGAACCTCTTTCCCAAAACACCACAGGGAAAAAAAGATGAGCCTTGCAAACCAAGAAAGCCAGTGAAGCCCATAAAGATAGAGCCTGCACGGAGAACGTCTCACCTGCATTGAAGGCACAAGCACATCTGCCTGTTTATAATACAAGGGCATTGGACAGATGGTACTAAATTTGCAGGAGCAGAATTACAAAGCTCATCAATTTTTGATAGACCTGTACATCATGAGGACCTGGATGAATTGGATTCAGGGAAAATCAAGATAGACCCAGACATCTGGAAATACTGCAAATAAGGTCCTTTAGTCATCACAGCCTGCTATGGAGGGAAGAACACATTAGGGACGTGAATTTTGGGGACACCCCCCCCCCTTCCCCAAGGTAATGCAGTAAAATCTTAGCTGTACAAATGATGTCTTCTCACGTCTATCCTCATTATTTTTACCATACTTGCATCTTCTGCATCCTGCCTTTCTGCTCCTAGGAGCTGGCAGCTTTTAAGATTGACCACAGAGATGGGGCAGGTGCCCAGCCTTGTATACCTAAGCATCGCGGCCAAAAGTGGCGTGCTTACTTCCAAAACAGCAGCAGGGGACTCATAGCATGGCCACCAGTACAAGCATCACAAACCCCTAAATAGCAAAGCTCTTTCCTTTTAATTGCAGTGCCCAGCATTATTTTTTCAGGGGTGAGCAGTTCTCCAGTGTCCCCTGTGGGCCTTTTGTCAGCTTCTATGTACTCTTGGTTGTTTTGCTGATGCTCCTCCGCAAACATGATGATAGCTGGTAAAGCCATACATATCCACCTGAGAAAATGGTCAGAATTAAAACCAGACGGCGTTTCAATGCCAGTCCTCTGCATTTGCATCTGACACCTGCAAGGGAGGTGACTGCCTCATGTCTAGAGCAAGATGCCATGCTAAGAGAACAAGAAAAATTTGATTCTCCAGAGATGTTGGAATTCACTCACAAAGCATGAGGGCAGCACACCCTGGGGTCCTCCAGCTCCATGATTTATGCTGTCTACCTCTTCTTCATTATCTCCAGTACCATTTACCTCTAAAAAATGAAGCTTTCAGGCTTTCTTTGCCCTTCTATTCCTCCATTCTCTGTCCTGTGTCCCATGTAGTTTCCTCTCTCCTTTTTCCTTTCCCTCTGTCCGTATTCACGCCGGAGGGTATATCATGATGAGGCTCTCTAATCAATCGTCTGACTCATTGCCTTATGGCAGAATATTGCCATGGCTAATGACTAATATGACTGCAGGATTTCCAAATGCTGTCTTATAAGATCTTGCAGACAGCCTATTAACTATTTTTCAGCCTTACCAGGATGAGCTGGGTAGCAAAGTAAACCAGTATGATGTAGCACAGGAAACTAATTTCTTAGCAGCTGACTTCTATTTATAGGTCTAACCTAAATAAAACAGTATAGGACAAAGTATTTCCAAACTGAGAAACGCTCCCTTTGTGAACAGCTTTTCCAAAGGTACTCCAAGTGTTCGTTTGCACAACGAATGACAACAAATAGTGGTTGAAACTTTCTTATTCCCGAGAGATGGCAATTGATATTTACATTCATATTGTGAGTCATTATGAAAGCAGAAACGTGTGAAACTGCTAAGACAAACAGCTACATGCATTGTGTTTGTTGATCTGTATTTATGCATAGCAAACACTTTTCCCTCTGCATTGTAGTTTTGTGATGAGCAGAGGAGTAGCAGAGCACTTTTTCTCTCTGCGACTCCCATGTCCCTGTAAGTGAAACTATTTGCCCTTTCAGTTAAATGCAGTTATTCTAGGTCAGCAACCGAGTTTCATTTCAGATTGATGTGAAAGCCATATACTTAGTTTCAATAGTAAGAACTTTTCACACTGGTAAGGCGTTATCACCAAAAGCAGTAAGAATAGTCACAAGGAGGATTTGCAGATGATTTTGAAACCTGACAGTGTACAGAGGATGCTTTGCTGAAGTCCTAATGGTGCCTAAGAATATCCTGTATTCTTTACAGACACATACATTAATCCTGTTATTCTTTCCTTGCCATGGAGCTGCAGACACACTCATCCATTTGCCTTTTCCAGATTGCTGCACTGGCCTGAACAAAGAACTTGATAATCACAGGATTTGGATACTTCCTCTGGGCAATCAACTGTTACCCTCCTGCAGTTTGTCCATGCCTGAAAACACAATGATGTTTGACCAGTTCTCTTGCACAGAACTAATTTCAGCACTGACACATTTCCCAGATACCCATTTATAAATACTGATGCCCTCTTGATCAACTCATCTGGTCACCTTGCCACTGACAGTAAAATGATGTCGATGTGAAATGAACATCCTCAGAGGTATTTTGAGAAGGGTGAAGTGCTGCTGATTGTCAATGGATTAACAAGAAGCATTGTCTTGGGCATAAAAGAACAGAGCCTATACCTAGGGAAGGAGATACAGCATCAAACTGGGAACTATACTATAAAGATTAGTGTTAGAAAACTAATGAATAATGTCACAAGACCTTAAAGTGGCTAATCTCATTGAGAGAGCTTGTTAGATCATCAGATTGCCTAGCAGAGAAACCTGCTTCCATTACTGCTGTGTTTGCGGTGTCAAACCCAATTAGTGTTCCTCCACTTGAATTTTCATTCATTAGAGTTGGAAAGCCAAGCAGAACAAAATGCAGGGGCACTGAATTTGTTTCCCTTTCGCTAGCAGAGTTTTCTCAGTACTCGGGTATCACATACAGGAGAAACACACACTGAGCTCAGCTCGAGTCGCTGTCACGACTCGGCCCCTTCCCCACAGCCCTGCAAGCTTTAGCTGCTCTAACACCCAGCCTCTAGCACAGAAGCAGTAAGGAGTTCCACCATATGAACCTGAAAAATCCAACATAGCAGGAACATTTCCACCTCTCAACCCTCAACCCAGCCAGAAAAGGGTAAGCCCTCCTCCAGTCTGACAGTGTTTCTAGTTCATTCTCTGTATGTGGCTTTGGTTCTTTTTCCCCCCGAAGCTGAATATGCAAAGGTAACCAGTGCTGACTCTATCCTGTGGCTGCAACTTAGCATGCTCCCATCAGGTTACCACATCTGAAGATAAAATAAGAGTCGTTTCCCTACCTGTATTTCCTCTAAAGCCAGCAGCTGGTAGAAGAAAACAGAGTTTTGGCAGCTGGGTAAAATCAGAGCCTTGCTGAATTCGTGCACTGATTTCACCTGAGCCTAATTCTTACCACCCATCCTTACAGGAGTGTTGTACAACACTGGCTATGTCTTAAATATTGCTTCTTTCCTGTTGGGTAAGGAAAAGCTTCTGTCTTAACTTCATGCAGTGCACCTAACAAACTGCCATAGAAAACTGCTGCAATATGAAGGCTATTATGTTGTCTCAGTTTTTAAAGAGCAAACACTGCAGTCATGTTTGGTTTTTTTAAACTCAAATGCAAACCCTTCCAGGCGTTGAGTTTATAGCGGCATTTTCAATGTTCTTGAAGCGTTAGGAGGGGAACCTGTGAATTTTAAGTAGTGACAATCAATAAGGTTTGAGAAATATATTGAAGATTAAATCTCAAGCCCATGATCCTGACAGAGCTGACACTTGGTACGCACTCAGTCATCATCATTTGTATCATTTTTCCTCCTCTGTGAAAACAGTGCTGATCTTGCTTTCGCTGTTGTCTATCCAAGCGTACTCTGAAACTCCTCATGTAATAAGATAAGCAGTTTTTAATGGGATTTAAAACTAGGTGCCATGCAGTCAACATCAGACACTGGCATAACTCTCACATTAAAGTCCGTATTTGTCATCAGAAGTTGGGGAAAGGGTTGTTTGGTTTTTAAAGCATCTGATAGCAAAGCTTCTCTATTCAGGAACACGCTTTAAATTAACTTGGGGTGCTGCTAAAGAAGCCTACTCCCTCCAGCTGAACTGAAATTAGGTTGATTCCTTCCAGTATTTTAACAGCCAGATAATCTGAATGTTCGGTTTTGCATCTGTTACACAATTCCTTCTTTATTCTGAGTCATTTGGTAACCTCTAAAAATAGTTCACTCTTCTTGAATTAGCAGCACACTGTTATAGATCATGTAGACAGAAAAGCCTATCTCCTGGCTTCTGCATAGCCAAGATGCTACAGGGCTCCAGCATCAGAAAAGTCATTGCAGTGTATTCTAACTCCAACAGATGTTATTGCTGGCCTCTTTGAGAGGCAAAAAGGAACATAAAAGAAAGAAAAACAACGGATTACAAGCCAACCCTATTGCTCAATTCCAACAATAAAGCGCTATGTCCATGGAGGTGGACTGTGACATAAAGATGTTTGCTTAGAGCAGCTCGCCTTGGAGGCACAATAACTGATTTTTTCAGGTCAGTATTTGACTGCCTTATTTTTGCACCTGGGATAGAAGTTGATACTATTTTGGCAATAGAGGGACTATTTGTTCTGCAAACAAACCCCAGTTTCTGATGGAATCAGATGCTTCGAGCTCCGGCTCTGCCATGGATGACGCAGGACATGCACACGGGAGTCCCAGGAAGAGAGGAATATATTCATTTGTTGCTCTGGAGTACTGCTAAACTATTATTTGATACTCAGCAGTAGGTGTTCTACGACTGTTCCTCAGCTAAATTAGATTCTCTTTTTTTATTAGCTGTATGATATGTCTCCAGAGAATTATTTCCCAGTAAAAACATCTGAAATAGCCGCAGCAAGCTGGTGAGATGAGAAATGGCAGCTGGGAACATTACAGAAGTCCAAGTGGAAGTATGGGTAATTAAATCAGAGGCAGACAAGATCCGTCAGGAAGTTAGAAATGACTTTCAGATGAATGACAGGTCACTGTTACCAATCCAAGCTTTGCTGGGTAAACAAAGCAATATGAGTACAAAACAGAACAAGGTGCTGGAATGTCATGCATGCGGTATAAATACAGTCCATGCAGTTAATGCACCAAAGGAAACAAAACAGGTATTTTTTGTTGTTCCAGCTTGTGGGAAAGCCTGTTTTCCACCTAATTCTGCAGAAAAAAGAAACACTTGTGTCTCACCTTCCCCTTGCTCATGTTCTAAAGGGGTCAGAATGTTCCTATACATTTTCACTGAGAATGCAAACTGGTCCATTCTCCTCCTGAATCTCGGGCTTCCTCAAAGTGGTGGTGGTGGTTATTATTTGCCATCACTCACACCATATGAAAGTTTGCCCCATCTCTGTTCCTTTTTACTAAAGGGTGTGCTTCAGAAACAATTTTAACTGAGATTTCTTCTCCCTCTATGTAAAAGCCTACAAAAATAAGGCTTCTCCTAGAGTCTGCAGTGTTAGGGTGGAAAAATATTGTTTTGTTATCAATGCACTTCTTATTTCCTGTACAGGAAGGGGCTTTTGTGAGATGTGCATAGAAATCACAATAGTGGATGTGATCCTATCAGAATCCTACCTCTGAGCCTAAAGCGAACTGAAAGAAATACCTGAATAACTCTTCCCAAGCTCTTCCCTAGGGCTAAACTTGAGGTGTTTTTCTTTACCCGTAGAAATGACCAAGATTGAAGTGTATGAATTTCACTAACAATGTCCCATAGAACGTTGATGTCATGCTGAAGAGTTTCTTTTCTTATGTTAAACATCCCCATTTTTACATTCTACCCGCACTGCAATCTACCTGTTTGCAACCATTCACTTCTTCGTGGGCTTCTTTATTGCCTTTGCCTCTGAATCTCCTTATTTCTAAGGTAATGAAGTTTTTCACTTCATATGAGAGCCCAGGCCTTTATTCACTGTTGTCATTCTTTTCTGCAATACCCTCTAACCCCACAGGATCCTCTCTAAGATCAAGCAACCTGTTCCATACAGGTTACTCCAGCTGAACATATATTTGCAAGCCATGTAACAACATGTCAGCATTTATCTTTATTGTTCCCTATCACATTCCTAATGACTCTTAATCCATCACATTCCTCATTGATATTTTTCACATTCCTAACTAATATTTTTAGCCACAAATGCACACTGTCAATAAGCCTGCATTGGTGCCCATTTTCCCATGTTCCTACTGGTAATGCAGAAATCCTGTCAGGGCTGGCTAGGAAACAAGAGACGTGTTTTGGCAGATTGCAAAGATTCCAACATTCCCTTTAAAACAAAGCTCTCAAACACTGCAAGGAAGAAATGTGAGAGGAAGTGTGCACAAACCCCACACAAAAGCTGGAATCTCTCCCTGTGCTCTTCACAGTCTCCCAGTGCCCATGAAGCCACCAAGTAGCTCAGCTGCAGAGGATCACAGCCTGAATTGAGCCAAGCCATCATGCAATCTCCTCTCTTTCTTCTCTGTGATAAAGACTAACAGATGACTGAGGTGTAATTTTGTTTTTCAAGAGATTCTGGAGATCCTGTATATGTTGCAATTTCAACCCGAATATTTGGAACAAAGATTTTCTTTGTCTATACATTTAGATATATACATTAGTATTGAACATGGTGAAGTTGATAATGCAATAACATTTGAGTTTAACCTTCATACAAAACACAATTTTAAGTGAAATAGTCAAAATGGCCTTTTCTTTGACCAGTCCGGTTTGGATAATTAGAAACCAGTGACAACCCTCTCTGATTTGGATAATCAGAAATCACTGAGAACCCTCACATAAAGCCAATACCCTTTCGTACAATCGCGCTGTATGTCGAGCGCTCTCCACTTCCTAACTTCTTCACATTGGTTCCCTATTTTGGTCAGTTCTTTGTTTCATTCTGCAAGGCAGAAGAGGAAAGGAAAATGAACTCACAGCAAAGATTGAGCTCGAGTGAAGCAGTTGATTGTCTCCGGAGAGAGTTACTGAGAAAACTGCTAGCTTCCAATTGTTTCCTGAAAACTAATTATTGCTAAATGACACTGTAAAATCTTCTGTGTATAATCATGGTGTACGTACGAGGTAACCTTCATTTAAGGCTGGAGGAGCCTATGAAACAGCTTAGGAAAAGAAACCAACCTGGCATGAAGCTGTACCCTTTTACTTTATCCTTTTTATGACTTACTGAAACATCCTTCACCAAAGGCAGTTAGTAGTATGAGTAGCAACGCAGTGGAGTGCTTATGGATATGGCTGAAGGCTGCAGCCTCCTAAAGAGATGCTCAGAGCTCCAAAATGAGAGTATTCCAAACAACCTCTTTATGTTTTACATAAAGGAATGCATCTCTTGTTACTTTCTGATTTTCAAACCTTTCGGCGCAGGAGCACATTTGAAGACCTACATATACAAATGTGTGTGAACACATACCCATAAACCCATGTAACAAACTCAACGTAGAAACTCCCCCTTCCTTTTCTTGCTTAATCATATAATCCCAGGCAACATGCAAACATCTGACAGCTGCCTCCCTATGTTATCTTTTCCATCCAGAAAGGAGAAGGACTTCAGCTGAAAGTCTTGCCAGACACGTCACAAAAGTCTGGTCTACTTTTGCTTTCAATGTCTTATTTCCTCTTGCAATAGAAAGCAAGCGGATGGATCCTGCATGGAATGAGGCATGCAGTTGGGATGTACCCCAGGACCTTCTTTTTAATAGCCACCTCTTTTATGATCTTTTAAAGAATAAAATCACCATTTGTGAGAGCTTCACAAGAGCTTTAGCTTTCACCAGCCTTAAAAAGTCCAATGCAACAGAAATGTTACAGATACCTATAACAGGTTTTCATCTCTTTTAAACAAACTGCTTTGTCTTTAAGCAATCTTTGCTCAAAACCATTTCGTGTCCTTCTCAGAATTAAGATGTGCTCAGATTTCTGAGTTCAAAACATGAAATCTGACTTGAAGCTTCTGTTATTCCATAGTCTATCACTAGAATAGGCAGCTCTATGCATACGTGTTCACTTACATTAGAAGATTACAGGTATTTATTGTCTTTTTATTCTTTCAGGATTGCAAAAAGCTGGAGAATTCAATTTATACCCAAATCTGCCAGGAATGATGGCAGAGCCAAGGGTGTGAGTTGCTGGGATTTTCCATTGTTTAACTTTAGAACACCCTTCACGGGGATATTTCCTGGAAAATGCAGAAAAATCTACCTGGAATGGTGCATCTCAGCTGGGGTTTTCTCCTGCTTCATGAGAGCAAGGCAATATAAAGAAGCTATATTCAAGGAGGCTGCTGAGTTATTGAATTGTCAGTTAACTTCTATAACACATAACCTTAGAAAATAAATCCTATCAATGCTCTGGCCTGCACTAGTCAGAATGTAAGGCTGCAGTACCTCCAGTGTTGTATTATAGTGACTGATTGATGCTTCCTTTAACAGCAAAACCATAGGCATCAATACACAGTTGGCTGCAGAGATTCACAAAGAGCAGGCTTGTACAAAAACCTGCTGCTTCATTCGTCAGTTCCTGTTATTGTCTGCTTTAAAAATTCCATCAAATTAAGGCTTAATTATAAAGAGAATATATAACAGGACACCTGTCCTAATCATCTCCATTATCTTACAAATGAAGGCATGAACATGTGTAATTGCTGCTGATAGCAGGGTTTCTCTTCAGGCTTTTTATTTAGCACTTCTGCTGCCCTCCATTTAGGTTCATTATTTACCTGAATCTCCTTGGAAACTTTCCTGCTGCTCTTTGAATTTTTCCAGCAAGACAAATTTCCTTCCTGGTATCTACAATCCCCTGCTTTCAGTCGCTCACTGTTACTGATGTTTTCTTAATCACAGCTTTTATTCAGCTCCCACCAAATTCCTGTTATTTGCCCAAGTGGGATCATTACGACAGCCAGATGCTAAAATACCAACCCCTTCCATTAGAAACACCTACAAAATATTTGTTGTGTTGTAAATCATTATCTTGGCAGAGCGAAACGCAACTTTAGGGCACAAAAGCACCCACAAAAAGATGCATGCAAACATACGGCAACTGCACATTAAATGGCAATCGAGTATTTCATGGTATTTTTCCATCAGAGATATACTTCTTCATCCATCCACAACCTTCCAGAGAACAGATCAGGATGTGAGGGAGCAATGTGCGAAAGACATTGGCAATGAACAAGATGATAGAAGACCTTCACTGAGAATCCTGCACTCGCTGTGCCAAAGGAGAAGCCCAACTGTGGGCTTCAGGTAGCTGTGGAATGAGGGGGAAAGGGCCAGGCAACTTTTCTTGGCGTCTTCATTGGATATGGAATGGAGGAGGGACAGCTTGATTGCCAAAGACATGGAGAGGCACTTGGCAGCACAAGGAGAGGGCAAGGTGCACATACACCTCATGGTCTTCCTCAACTGTTTTAGTGCTGCACTTTCCTGATGCCATTTGCCAATAGACCCAAATTCTTCATTTGACGATAAAACCATGCTTTCACCTTGTGATTGTACCACCAAGTAAAACCTTACCTTTCACAAAATGACCACTCTTTTATTTCTTTCTATCTCCTTGTGAACTGACACCTCACACACCCCCAGTCTCCAGCTATTTAGATGCAGCATGCCCTAACATGTTAATTAATACTGTGATACCGCTTTGCCTCCTGGAACAACTAAAAGCACTTGAAGCTGTGATCTGTTTTCTTCCTTTGTTTTTACTTTCAGGCATGTGCCCCTCCATTTGTAACTCCATTACCCAATCCGTTTCCAATTAAACTTCTAATTGATGGAGGTGGCCCTCAAAGCATAGCAGGCAGGAAAAATAAAGCTGAGAGAACTCCATGAATGGCAGCAGTAGCATAGAACTGCAGGCTTTCATTTCCAGCTTGCTAAGAATATCCACATATTTTGACTTCCCACCGTGGCCTCTTCATTTCCAATGGTTTTTTTTAATGTACTGATTACTACTACGCACCATATTGTAGCACAACACCACGAAGAAATCACACCTGCCACATGAATTATGTATGCTGCTACCAAAACCCCAAAGAAAAAGACAGAAACAGCAAACGATGTGCCTGGAATGGTGATATAAAGGTTACTTGATGTAGCTCACTAGTCTTGCCAAGAAAAGTAAGCCCCAAGCGAAAGGAGTACTGATATCAGTGGACAGGAGGCCTTACAGATGCTCTAGGATGGAAAAGCCTCCCTGAATGCTGTTCTAGCAGAAGAGGGGGGGAAAATTTACCTACACATGAATTTCACTGCCAAGTCACTGAATTGTGACAAAATAAAGGATGAAAGGGGGTTTCATAGAAGTTCTGGATCTAAAATGGCCCCATACATTGCGGAACGCCAGTAACTGCCTAAATACAACCTGCAGTTTCCAAGGAAGCCCTGCAGAAGCTCAGTGACAGATCCTAATTGCTCACTCTGGCTCACACTACTAGGGCAGCCAAAGCCATGTTGTATATTAGGCTAGGTCTGCTGTTGAGAGCAACCTCTAGAGCTGTGAAAGTAGAGAAATGAAGGATCCTAGACTATTCTGAGGTTGTAGTAAAGACTCATTGCTAAAGGCCAGGTTTTTAAGATCTTTAGCAGAGAGCCCAAATACAATTACATCCTTCACATTACGTTAGTCACACTGTTCGACAGCACCCACCTCATGGAAGGGGTGAAAGACCATATTCGAACTAGGCTTGCCTATGAAGGTATACAGCCCCCTAATGAGGAATGCTGGATCCTGTTATGATGTTGAACAGTTCAGGTTAACTGAAACGAGGTCTTGTCTAAATTGGGCAGAGATTTAACTACAGCAGAAAGATAACTGGATTTTCTGTGGATTGGTGTTTTGTCGTTGGTTTGTTTTGTTTTTTTTTGTACTTTACTAATCTTAATATCATTAAGGTCCACAAATTCCCTAGAGAGAAATCAGGAAGGTTCAGTGTATCTTGTAAACTGGTCACTTAGACTCTTTTGCATGCATTCTTCTTAAGCCCCTGTGTAAATGTGTACTACAGGCTTCAAGGAGCACCTGGATGATGCTCTTAGTTATATGGTTTAGTTTCAGGTAGTCCTGCGAGGAAGCAGGGAGTTGGACTCAATGATCCTTATGGGTCCCTTCCAATTCTATGATCCTGATTACTATAAACTCTTAAAACATAATTAAAATGCAGCCATATTAATGAACAATTGTGCTATGGCCATGCTGGGCCATCAGAGAGCATGTCAGATACCTAATCCTTCTACACTATCAGGTCTTATGCAAAGAAATAGTTTCTCAGAAGAGCTGCTAACTGAAAATAAAACGATTTAACTTGCAAAAGTACTTTTCAGTACATTCCTCATGAGACCCTTTTTTCTCTTGTTTTCACTTGGCAACAAATTTCATTACAAAACTCTGGCTCTGCTTTTCTTTGACTTGGCTTCTCCAACATTCTTCATATGACCAGAAATGGTTTTCTCTATCATGAGAGAAGACAGCTCTTAGGAGAGAAAAAAACCCCACCAAGAGAAGCGTTGGCTTACTATTGACACCCATATAGTGCCTGCTGTTTCATGTGCCTTAATTCTCCCCTGCTAACCCTAGACTCAGTGGCAGAAAGCACTCAGGTGCTCCTGACTGCAAATCCAACCAAACTTGCAGGACAGCATTACTCAAGGCACTTTCACAGCAAAGCACAGGCCATGATCACTCCTGGCATATTAAGCCCTGCTTTGCTTGGCTCTCTAGATCACCAACAGGACTGGAATGCTCGCAGCCTTGTCAGGGAGTTCTGACACATTCCACTAAAGGAATTAGAGCTGCGTAAAAAGGAAAGAGGATTCAGAACCAAAAAAAACCAAACCCAAAAGCAGAGTAATTTTGGTTTATATTGTATTTGGATTACAGTTTCCTTGAAAAAGAAAAAAACAACAAAAACTTTAGATAATGAATTGAGTAAAGATTGAGAATTTTTGATCACAGTGAGCTGAGTACTGGTTGTAAGTGTACATCTGGTTGTAAGAACCTAGCGTTGTGAGTACCAATATGCTTCTGTTGTTTAATAAGAGTAGAAGGCCCCTTCATAGTTCAAAGGAGCTAAACAAGATTTTGAGCGCAGGCTAGGAGGCGAGTTTAAGCGCTTAATAAATTAATTGATCTTTTCTGATGCACTCCAGCCATAATAGACCATTCAAAACAGTCTCCTTAGGTCTGACTCAACACAGGAGGTACGGGAGAGCCTCCACATCTGCACATCTGCTCCTGCTTATGCTTTGATTTGATGCTGTGAATTCTTCTTTCCACTCACGTACCCCGCGTTCCTTTGTGTTACCCACAAACTGAGCTCGCCGTTCACATGAACAAACCCACTCCGTGGATGAGCTCCGCTGTTTCTAACCGTTAGCACCAGCTGCTCAGCCCCTCCAAGTGACTGAATGCACGCGTGTGATGTCTGCTGAAAGCGCGTTTCACGGGAGGTAAAAGTCAGCACCGAGGCAGAGGTATCAGTCACAGCTCACAGTGCACCACGATGATGCGCTCTTAGCGAGACTACTTGTAATTAAAACAGTTTGTTACAAACCAGCCTACAGCGGAGATGGAGCAGGCTCTAGGATTCATGATTAGAATAAAGGGTAAATCTACGCTACTTTTTTTTTCTTTCCCAAATAGATCAGTGAATTTCATTTAGGAACAAACCCCATTTTGAGTGATGCTGAGAAGCAGCACATATTAAAAGCTCTCCACGAAGAGTCACAATTAGTAAAAACCGATAAACAAGATAAATCACAGTCATTCTCCTAAGGAAAAAAAAACCACAACCCTTGATCTTATGGATAAGTTTTCTGCAGTTACAGATAAGTCTGCATTAGCATTAGCAAAGAGTTTTTAATCACATGTCACATACTACTGCTTTGCAGATCCTTGCACCATACACAACACACAGGGTGGATGGTACCCACTTTAGGAGAAGCTGCTCAGTATTTTGTTTCCCATGAGTATTAACGCTTCAGCTTTGTACTCTACTCTTTACTCTGAATATAACAATCTGCTTACAGGCTTTTCTTTGGCACATACCGCTATAGCATTCAATCAGTTTTGGAACTACTACTTTTTCTTTTCAGGAGCCTGTGGAATTAAAAGGTGGTACCACCTCCATTTTAAATTACAGGAATTGAGGCTTAGATTTTAATAAAAGGGCTAAAAGAGGCATTCGGCTTGCTTAGAGAGTTTAAATGTACTTAGCATTCAATGGCATCTTCTATGTCCAAAGCACATTTCCCACCGATTTCATTTGACACTGTGGGTCCTCAAAACCCCATAGAGATGAGACCCTCACGTTTCTGTTACAGCAAAGCCTTTTGATTCCAAGTTGAAAGACTGGTTTCAGTGTGGTGCTGCTGCTGCTGATCCTGGAAGCCTTTCTGACATTACTGTCTCCTGACACCCAGTTACCACAGCTTACATGGAAGTTATTATGCCTTTAGGTGAAATGGAGTAAGTGACCACATGAACGTATATGGATCCTGCTCAGTGTAATGTAGAAAAGCCTCACTGAATCCATTACAGAAGCAACCAGCGAAACAGCATGGAAGCTTTCATGTAATCAGGGACTGAATCTCAGTTAAGGAGACAATATTTTCCGTGTTACAGCAACAGTTTATGGAACTATTCAAATGGGACTTGTAAAAGCTTCCTGCCTTTGCCTTGATTTAATAAATACTGCATCCGAACAACACGGCAAAAGCAAGGAAAGAAGCCTTCAGGAAAGCATTTCACCAGGAGAATTTTCTTTCCCCATTTCCAGCCCTGCTAGCCAATTCCTGATTTCTGCAACAGGTGAGGCAAGGGATGTGCGGATAAACAGCATCCTTTGCAGCACAGTGCGTATCTGTCACTGCAGCAGAGCTATTCTTTGCAATGAGTCCAGAGGGAAACATTTGCTCATGCAGTTAAATTCTGTTTTGCAAAGAGTAAATTATTTATGTGGAGAGTAGGGAGGGGCTAATTAAAGGGACACAGCAAAACTAATTCTATCATTTCCTAGTGGGGATGAAGTAGGTTAGCGTCGGCGTTCAGGTGCAACACCACTAAAAGGGAATTAAACACATACTTTGCTGCAACAGAAGTTTCTAAAAGCAAAGCTTGCATCCATGAAGAAGGTTCTAGAAATACTGCATGTGCATGGATTCAAGCGTGATGCTCTGTTGAAAGCTCCTGGCTGTGAATTTATCATAGAATCCCAGACCGGTTTCGGTTGGAAGGGACCATAAAGCTCATCCAGTTCCAACCCCCTACCTTGGGCAGGGACACCTTGCACTAGAGCAGCTTGCTCAAACCCATAGTGTCCCACTAACCTCCTGTAACACGTTTTTGGATGGGATGGGGACTGGGACCCACCTTCCTTATCATTTGACCTATGTCTGGAGGACAGAGCTCCAGTTGGGATAGAGACCTGTATTCACCAAAGTCAGTCTTTTGAGCCAAACCCAGAATCAAAGTGCCAGGAGAAGCAGATA
This sequence comes from Pezoporus flaviventris, assembly GCF_033815535.1. Lineage (NCBI taxonomy): Eukaryota > Metazoa > Chordata > Aves > Psittaciformes > Psittacidae > Pezoporus > Pezoporus flaviventris. The sequence goes on from NW_026892585.1 coordinate 1,122,846, forward strand.
CAGCTGTTGGGTTGTCAGTGACTTGAGCGATCAACCGTTCCAAGGAAATTAGGACCAATGGAAGATCTGTGCAGGTAATTAAACATGTTATAGGCAGCAATGCATGCTAGAGAGCTGGTAAGACACACAGTCATGGTGTTGAGAAAGCCATAGCTTGCAAAGACCCTCACGAGAAATGTGGTATACGTGATCTGTGCATGCCAGTTTCAGATACTAACAGCATAAGCCAAAAACTTCTGTTATTATGACCCAAAATAGACTGAGGGGGCAGAAAATCCATAGTCCATTAGTATTTCCTTAACAGATCCACAGCAGCGCCAAGGCTGGCTGCTAAACCCCCCTGTACAGCTGCAGCTTCAGACAGCTAAATTATTTAGAGGATTTAGCTTACAAAATGTAAAAGCACAATGAAAATTAGCTCCTGGAATTAAAAGCCATCTCGCCTGCCCATGCCTGAGCGGTAGTTAGAAACCTTGCAATCTCAGTGCGTGCTCATGGGAAGAGCAAAAATGCACTTCTCCAAAACAGCCGCTGCTTCCAAAGATGTGAATCGTGTCCTTGGGGAGATGAGGATTTTCAGGAAAGCCTGGAGAGTGCCTCTCCTCTTTCTTTGGTTTCAGTTAGGGAAAATCAGCCAATTTTTGGCCTAGCTTTGTTCTTCGAAACAGCCATATAGTATTGGATGAAAGCGCAATGAAATTTAGCCCAGAGCATGCACTTTGGAATGTTCCTACCCAGGGAATGGTGGATGGATAGGCAGATCTATTAGTAACTGAAATAAGAGAGAGTTTTATTCAGGTGGTCTTGTAGTTTAAGGGTAGTGTCTGGCTGTGCTACCTGCTCTATCTACAGCAGAATCTAAGCGAGACAACAGCCACACATCAACTCTAAGGGTTGTCTTCCTCATGGTATAAGAAATAGAGTTTGTGAAGAAATGCTGTTCCGTTTTTAGGCTGGTGTTTTGAGGGCAGCACTAGAGAAGGTATTGTAGGTATTAAAACTTCGATTCCTGCTTTCTTTTTCTATTAGTCATTAGATAAAGGCAATGCACATATAAGCACACGCACCCTTCATATTCCATGAATATGTGTATAGACAACAATAAAGTGTAAGGATCTAGAGGTCTTTCTGTAAGCCTTGCCTCCATCTTGCCATATTCATGATCTGCATCTATACAGATCCATCTCAAGCACTGCCTGAAGATATATTTGTTTCTAAAAGCCTGTTAGGTCTAAACCCTCATAATTTTACAAGTTTGCTGAATTAGGAAGGAATTGCTCCCTAATTCTTAATATATATTGCTCAATAATCCAGCCTGGCTCTTCAGCTTCGAAGGCTGCAAGCAGGTGTTTCTAATAGCATGAAGAAACACCAGCAGCTTTTGTGCTGCTCAATCACACATTCCTCCTTCCTCCCTGGGCTGGGATATGATGCTGCTGGGCACACCACTAGCGCATCACACCGGTTCCACTCAAACCAACTGGTTTTCTCCCCAAAATAGTTACTGGAGCAACATCTTCCCTGGCAGCTTTGCTGTCTGACTGTCGTGCTCATTTTATATTTATAGTGCTCTCAAACCCCTCATTTTTGTTCCTGTTTGAAGTAACGACAGTAAAGCTTACAAGATCCGACCATTACATATTAATGAGTAACAACTGTAAAATAACTGCAAAGACCTCTCAGGAGCTCCATTTGACTTCAGAAGCTGCAGCAATGCCCGGTTAGCACTTTATCTTGAATGGGGCAGCAATAGCATAAAACCTTCCTAACCAGTTATCTAGGGTCAGCCTTAATGGTACCATAATATTTCTTCAACATGAAGCAGTTTTTGCTACCTGAGAGTAAGTTTGCTCTACGTGCATTTATACATCTGAGTATCTAATGGAAATAAATTAGCAAGAAGTACCTATTTGCCCAAATGTAATACAAAGTCTTAACATTGCTTACTAGTCTGATAAACCCCTCTTACGTCAAAGAAACATTTTCAAATAGAGGAATGAATACGTAAAAAGCACCAGAGTACCCATTTATATAAACTCTTCAAATATACATTTATATGTATAGATTATGTTCATGCCCCCTTACTCAGTTTGAACTGGCTTGCACTTCAAGCTGCATTTAACCACATTGCTGTGTATGAAAAACACTGCTCAGGCTCGTAATACTGATGCACTTACACTTTCTGAACACAATTGATATTTCCATGTGTTTACAAGTAAATTCCTTAATTATTTTCTAAATTAAAATATGATTTGAAATGGAGCCTTCAGTAAATGCAGCATCTCGCAAGCACCTCCTGCGTTGTCCCAAGCAATTCTGATAACATAACAATGAACAGACTTCGTATTTCCTATACAGTTAACACTCAGATGCCTCCTGCTGTTTCTACCTGGCTAGAATGAAATGGCCATTTTCTTTCCATTGTTTTCCACTTCTAAAGATTTATTTTTCACTATGGGGCTGCTAAGAATCAGACTAGCAGAATTTCAGTGTCTCTAGATTAACACACAAAGCAATGGTCATTTTGAAATGGGTATCCTAAGACAGGCTAACGATTGCAAGTTAGCTAAGAACAATCTAATTAAAGACAATGGCAGAAAGATGCTGTTGTGAAAACAGGGGCTTCTCTCAAGCTTCCATAGTGGAAAAGCCCATCAGCCTCTGCAGAAAGATGCATATTCAGCTACATGCGTAAAAGATTATTATATATCATATTGTTAATCTTTGCCATAAGATACCGCCAACAATATTTAGTGTAGAAATCACGTACAAAGACACCATTGCACTGTACTGCAGTCTAGTGCCCGTGAATATAGGAGACTTGCATTTCTTACCTATCTCCCTTTCAGCACATCCTTAAATGAACATGTCTTTTATCAAACGCACAGATGGTGCAAGGAGGCTGTGACTGGAGCTCTGCTTTGATACAATTCCTGTCAGGCACAATTTAATGCACTACCTTAGTGCATCAAGTGAGCCTAAAACCTGTGAAAGCCTTTTTGCCTCTAGAACAGGAGCCTTTGCCAGCTGCACACAGAAAAGACCTCAGCAGGAAGAGCAGTAGGCTTTCCCCTTTGACAAAATACACCTGAGGCCAGATTAAATGATCCCTCTGACAGTTGTCTCCATAAACAAATGGGCATGAAGAAGTTTATTAAACCTTAGTGGCTGAACACCGAAGAGGTGACAATTTCATATGCAGTCAAAGGCAATGGGCACCTTCCCAACAGCAGGTAGCTTTTACTTACGTCATCAAGGGAGAGGTATTTAGTAGGAATCAGTGTTACTACTTTAGAAATCTATGGTGGAAGATGTCTTTGTATTTACAGAGAACACTACAGGCGCTAACAAGGTCAAACATAAAGGATTTTCCAGGTCTATTACTATTAGCTCTGTCTCTTCCTTTTTGGAAGGCTTAGGAGAAACTGAATGTTAAATTCCTCCTTTTCTCCCTTCACTGAAAAACAAAATTAATAGACAAAACACTAATTCCCGTCACTTACTGTTCAGAAAAAGAATGTTAAGAAGAGCAGAAGTAGAGTTACAAGCTTACATGAGCAGTTAGGACTCATGGGCTTTCTAGCTGACACATACTCATAGAATGCTTTGGGTAGGAAAGGTCCTTAAGATCATTCAGTTCCAGCCCCCCAACCATGGGCAAGGATGCCTCATGCTAGACCATGTCTCCCAAGGCTCTGTCCAACCTGGCCTTGAACACCACTCTCACAGTAAAGAGCTTCTTCCTTATATCTAACCTGAACTACCCCTGCTTAAGCTTGAACCCGTTACCCCTTGTCCTATCACTACAGTCCATGATGAAGAATCCCTCTCCAGCATCCTTGTAGCCCCCTTCAGATACTGGAAGCTGCTATGAGGTTTCCATGCAGCCTTCTCTTCCCCAGGCTGAACAGCCCCAAATTTCTCAGCCTGTCTCCATATGGGAGGTGCTCCAGTCCCTGAGCATCCTCGTGGCCTCCTCTGGACTCGCTCCAACAGTTCCATGTCCTTTTTAGTTGAGGAAACCAGAACTGCACACAGTAGTCTGAGTGGGGTCTCATGGGAGCAGAGTAGAGGGGCAAGATCACCTCCTTTGACCTGCTGGTCATGTTTGTTTCAATGCAGCCCAGTGCACACATTCAGGTTCTTAAGATGATCTCAAACCTGATGCTCTCCTACAGTGGGCCTAAGGTCTTCATTCTCACAGTCCCTGTATCTGCCTTCCAAGACTTGAGCAGTGTGGCCACAGCACTTGCTGGTGAAGACTGAATTCACTGGGAACCTCAGCTTTCTCTAAATCCAGGCTAGCCAGTTCTCCCATTTCCTCCTGGAGAAGGCCCACATTATCCCTAGCCTGTCTTCTGTTTGCGATATAGCTATAGAAGCCCTTCCCAAATACCCCCAACTAAATACCTGCAAATACTACATAGATCTATTCAAACGCCAGAGGAGTCAGGCTTGAGCTCACAACAAAAGCCACAAAGCCCTCTTTGCGACCACAGGTCCACTTGAATCTTTCCAGCACGCTGCAAATTCCATCAACTCAAGTTCCCAACTGGAATTCCTGAGGTTGGATTCAGATAATTCAGAGGGGCCAAGTTCACCGTTCTGTGGATGCTCTTTGTAGCTCTAATCCCTCCAAACCAATCTGAGCTCATTTCCAATTTCATGGGGCCAGTTGGCTCCTGCAGCTGAGCTTTAGGAAAGTCTGTGAAGTTGAAAATTGCCATTCTGCTGAACGCCTGCAAGTATAATGATATACGGATATTCCTACCTTTCTGCAGATAGATATTACTCACATGTATTCTTTGCATATCAGCCAACCTATAAACCATAAACAATGAATTTGCTGTGCCAAGGAATTCATGCTCCTGGTTTTTAAAAAATACCTATTTTATATTTAGCTATAACTCCAGCACTGACGCGCCACAATAAATAGAAGCCAACATTCAGGAAGCATAAAATCAAAGCTGAAGCTGAAAAGAAAACAATACAATTAGTTTTTTATTGCCTGCTCATACTCCTCTATCCCTCACTTACAACAGAGGTAACTTTTCCTTATTAGCGGGTGAGTCTCCAAAGTTCAACTTTTTTGTTAATTCATTATTCATATAAAAGCCCACTGTCTAGCAATGATGTTTTCCTCTGCTTAACATTTATAGAGTGCTATAAACATTCTGTTATGTATGACATTCACGAGTTCAAAATGTTTTCTTTTAAAACTGAAGGCAAAATGTATCTGTCAGTGGACTTCTGACACCAATTTGATCACACAACTGAGTTGCCTGCACCCTGCTTAGTGTCATTCCCTTCTCCCCTCTGCTCCCCAGAGAGCTGACTTCTGGCTGCTAGGACAGAGCTCTCAAACTTATAAGGTCTTACAAATGTCATAGACAAGGGCAGGTAGGCAGAGCCTATGCCATTGCTCGTAGCAAGGAAGACATAGGTAAACGTCAGCCACTGTGTGTTCTTTCGGCATCTCTTCCTTACCTGCTGGGAGCACCAGCGAGGACAGAGAGAACACTTTGATGAAGCAAGAAACAGAGGATAAAAGAAGAAATCCAGAGCAAAGCCATTCTGCTTTTCAGGAGCTAATGAATTTGCTGCAATATCCAACACTTTAGGCTCAATCTTTCTATCTCCAGGTTCACAGAGGTGCTGTTGGAAAGGACAGAGTGCAAGGGAGGGACATGCTATAGTCTAACCTCCATCTCTTCTGCGAAGGAGACCTGGCCCCATGCTCTGCTGCCTTTCCCCCATGCTGTTCTGCCATGCCTGCAGTCACTGATCATGGGGCTCAGCCCTGGCACTAGAACTCTTGGCTGTCTGTCAAATACAGCACATACCCCTCATTGCTTTCTCTAGGCTGCAGCAGACATGTCCCAGACATTTCCTGCACCTCATCTTGCTCACATCCAGTCTCCAGAAACGAACAAGGTGCAGGAATCGGGGTATCTTGGGCTGAACTCCCTGCAATAACATGGCAGAAAAGCATGGGTCGCAGGCTGGACAAAGAGTCCTTCAGTCACATCACAGTCTCTGGATACAGGTGTCTGGAAAATATCAAGTACCCATGGGTCTTACTTCAGTGACAGGAATTACTTTATTATTTATGAACACGACATCCTTGGGTTTAATTTTCAGGTTAGTTTGCCTGCAGACAGGCAATAGACACTTCAGCGCCAGCAATTGGGATGCTATCTGCACATTTACTGAGGAGCAGCTCATCCTGAGCCACAGCCTTCCTTACCTTTTGTTTTCCTTGACAGCTCTCAAACTAAATATTCTGGGAACCTGGCCAACATACACAAACTAGGATACAACGGCTTTGATTTGGTCAGAACCCAGGAGCTTAACATTTAGTTGCAGTCAAATGTCTTTAAAAATCAGTCTTATTACAAGCAAGACAAGAAGGGCAGAGTATTTGGGCTTTATTTCCCTTCAAAAGGGAAATAAAGCCCAAATAAAAACACAACACAGAGAAGTAAATTAATTTTAATTGATGTCAAGTAATTAATTTATTGAATTTCAAATAAAGGTCTCTCCAAACCAGGTCAGAACAGGAGAGAAGGCTAATGCTGTATCATTATATTTCCAATACTTTTAGTGCACCTTTATGGCTTAGGCTGCTATAATTGCTTTTGAAAGAGAGCCTTTTCACTCTGACAGACAAGTCGTTGAAACTTGAAGGGAAGCCAATAACTTTGACATCAACGCCTTATAGTAGGGGTATTTCTCATATCACACTGCCAATATTATTAGTTTATACAGACTGTCACAGAAGTGGAAGAAGGTGTTATGAGAGAAGAATCAGAGTTCAAATATTAAGGAAAAAAAAGAATCTAGTATTGGGAAAAAGCTTGAATAAAGGAATGCTGAGGGGAATCTTCAGTGTGCTGAAAATCAAACTTCCTAAGAGACAAGTGCAGCTTCTTTATAGTCATCATCTACAAAGGTCCTACTCCCACTCCCAGTGGATCATTGTGTATTTTCAAGCTTAGACCCAGTTTTCAGTCACTCTGAGCAGACGGGGTCAACGCTCGGACTGGTTGGTAAGAAACATCTTCAGTTCAGTCTTCTTACGAGTTTTATGTTTAAAGGAAATACGAGAGAATAGGAGCCGGTAAAATGCATTCGAATTATCACTGTGTTGTAATGTCACACTGTGAGATAGGAACTGAAATTTTATGTCTTTCAAGGCAACCAGTACTTAGTGCTAATCTTAACACTACTTTCTTTTTCTTTTTCAAAGTATTCCTGTCTGTGTAGTACTGAAACATGTTAATATAAACCAACTGACTTGGAACTGGAAAGTACATGTCTGAAAGCCTTGAAGAGGACTTACCCATGCCATCAGGTTTGGCTGTCCCATTAAAAACACTACTGCAATATAATGAGAAATAAAAACATTATCTTCTTGTGGTTTAACTATCAATGTTATGATGGATATAGCTCACTAAAAATCGAAATAGTATGGCATTAATGCACAAACTGCCATGGTAGCTGCTGCCCGTGTGTTTTCAAGAGATGTTAGACTGTGATACGTTTACGCTGGGTTTACTGTCAGCACCTCAGGTAGGTCACAGCCAAACACATCAACCACTGACAGTACCACTGGAGCTCCCTGGGGTTTGCAGGATTACTGCTTTGCTCATGCTTTGCATGGTTTGAGCTATGGTTTTCCTCTGTAACCATTCTCCCATCGCAAGGTAGAGGCAGGCTGCTCTCTACTAATTCACTGCTGATCTTGGGCACTTGAGGCTCTCTCCTCCTAAACCACCCGGTAACGGCGATCCCTCAACATCTGACCAGATCTAACACATAAACTCTCTCGATGGATTTTATTACGGGATGTAAACTTGCCCAGTTTTCATTTCCCCCTGTGCTCAGTGTGCTGCAGCATTTCACCTTTCCAGGGGAGGGGGGAAAGAGGAGCGCAGTGTAATGTGCTTTGATTTAAATTATTACCCTGGTGCAGGGTTTCTCCAGGATGCTATTTTCCCTGCCTGTTCTGACTGCTGAGCTCCATCGCTACGGCTCAATTATTAAAGGGAGTCTAAATACAGTGGCATGCAAAGCTGTCTACAAAGAAAAATCATTCAAACACAGCAAGAGGCATGGCCTGGGCAGTGAGCTTTCACTGCTATTAGATTCTTAATTCTTTCTTTTTTAATCTGTTGCTCCTTTCCCTCTACCTTCCCATTTTTCCCTTCAGCAACAATAAGTAAGAGGGACCTCCGAGACCTTCTCTCTGCTACCCTAGAAACTGGGGTTGGGCTACACATGCATTGATGCAACAATGCACTTCCTTTTTAGTGAAATGCCAGCGTTCACTGACTCAAGTTTTGAGAGAATCGTGAACCTGCATGCACAGAATAGCCAAAGAAAAGAAAGAAATACCAGCACTAGCATTTCTAGCTGTGATTTCTTTTCATGCCCTCTTCAGTGAAGCTCAAAACAAGGGCATGGTTAACCATCTGGAAACCTCAGAACTAATGTTCCCCTGCCAGGGATGTTCACAAGGCTGTGATTCACTTGATGATGATTCCTATTTAGGAAAGCATTTAGAGCTATCCTCAAATCTCTAATTAAGCACAGGTAAGCGCTCCCCTCGAGGAAGGTCTCTGTTGTTTTGAATCACTAGGTAGGAGGGGAGGTGGGAGGGAAGGTGACTAGGGGGCATCAAAGAAGGTTCAGCTTATGGGTGATGTGGGTATCCTCATCCCTGGCTACACTTTCAAAAGACAAATAAACTTTAAGAATTAATAAGGAACTTAAGGCTGGTGCAGAATAGTGATGTAAAATAATGATGTTAGTTTCTTTGTTCTGAAAGTTTCCCAAATGCCTTCAAAACAAACAATGGCAATTACAACCAGATGCAGAGCTGTGGGAAGGAGGGAGGAAAGGCAGAAGAGGAGGAAGAGACAGGAGGAAAGGTTAAAGGCTTTTTGTCCTCCACGGTGAAGGCAGGGTGGATGCACAGTGTGCATGTGTGCCTTTCACCCCAAGGCAGAGGCCACGTTGCTGTTTCTGCCACCAAACTGCAGGACCTTTTTCACACCAATTTCACCTGGCCAGAGGCATCTCTGGTTCGAAGGAAACATCTTCCTCCCCCTTCCCATGTACACCAACCCCACATCCATTAATATTCAGACTAAGGCTGCAGCTACAACCTCCCCATCAGGCTTCACCAGAGCTGTGAGGACTGCAGACGTGTCGAGGGACCCAGCCTGAAAATTGAAGTCTGGGGGCTATCAGCTTAGAGGTTGCACGGTGAGTGCAGGACAGAACAGGAAGGAGCGAATATGAATCCTGTGGTACTGACAGCTTTGAATCGTTTCACTCTGTTTTCGCAGTGATCTTAGGTGGCCATACACCTCTTTGACATGCTCTGTCATGCACAAGAAGGGTGTTAACTGCTAATGCCAACAGTGTGAAGCTGCTCAGGAATTTTTCTGCCAGCTTTTGAAGCAAGGCAACCTATTGACGGAGCATAGGATCCTCAGGCCCTGTTTGGCTCTGCTGCCTCTAAAGCACGCACAAACAGACAAATGGTCATATACGTCCCTTAGGAAGTTACTGTCCACGGTCAATCTGAGCGAGGCAGCTGGAATTGAACACATCCATCTCCAAAGGAAAACACAGAGAAATAGAGGCCCTTTGAAAGCTACTCGGGTATCACCACTCGGTCCTTATCAGGTTTTAATACCAATTCCAGCTATCCAGGCATGAAGAACAACCATTTGCTAGAACAAATTATACTTCGCATTCAAACTGGTCATTTGGGATATACAGTTGCCATCGTGAAGAATATCTGAGTTCACCAGAAAACTACATTTGAGGTGAATTAGTATGGGGGTTTTTAACCATAAAACAAATATAAACAACAGCTGATGAATATTTTCTCTGGGGTCAATTACACATTGATGAGGCTAATTCTTGCGCAGCAATGTCTACATGGTCAATTAATAGGAAGGACCACTTAGGTCAAGGGAAGCAATTGGATAGTGAACTCAGTTTCTATAGAGCTTATATGCTTTAAGTTCAGGAGGTGACTTACATCACAGAAGCAGCAAAAGCACTGAACCTTAAAGCAGAGGAACTGAAATTCACTTCTGCTCGAGAGCACCCAAAGTAATTTGTACACCACTGCCACAAGCACCAATATGACACGGCCAGCATCTCCCCATCAGGCTGACTGTGTCTTAAAAACAGGATAAAAATATTTTACTCAATTATTCCACCTCGAAGTGGAAAAAATATGCAAAAGAGCATTACAAGGAACTGAGCATAACGTCTGTGAAGTACTGCTGATTAGTAAAAATAATAAAAGTCAGATATAAAATACAGCATCCCTTTGTTAATTACAGATTGCTCTCTCTAATTAAACCACCATAACTAATTATTGGCACTTCCTTTAAAAAGGCAGAGCTTGCCAGAGGCACTATAAATACTAATCATTCACTCCACAGATACTAATAATTGCTTTCTACCGAGGTTTTCCTCCATCTGATCAGGACACCAATGGAAACAAGGGCTGGGAATGGTGTTTGGTATGTGCTGCGAGCAGGGCGAGGGGGCTGACCTCCCCTGACCAAGGCTGCAAGGAAGGCTGGGGGCAGAGCAGAGGGATGGATGGCTGCTAATGCCATAAAGCAAAGAGACTTTTGTGCCGGTTTTCACAGCGATACGCAAAGAGCAAAACAGCTTTTCAGCCTGAATGGCTTCAGTGAGATGAGGGAAAAGGGAAGTGCTCACCATGCCTCCACAAAGAGGGAGCACAGTGAAGAGCACCACGTGCCACAGCCACCGTGAGCCTGCTCCAGCTCTTGCTGCCAGCCTCTTTGGAGACACACTGAAGCTGCCTTGCATTTATAAGGCGCAGGAGAGGCAGCGGAAGAAGGGGTCTCAGGACATCTCCCCTGTATTTACATAGCTAACACTACTCAACTCCATGCCTGCCGTTCAAGACCAGCCGTTAAGCACTGAATGAACCAAAAGGAGCTAATCTGCAATACTTTTTCGTGCCATAATTTAGTATGATTTGTTGGAAGTGGCCTCCTTTGACAGCCTCATTTACTGCAGAGAAGTCATGCCTTTCAGATGTTTACTGTGAGCGATAGATCCGTGCAGCAGCATCAGCCTTTGCCGATTTCATTATTGCACTGCCAGCAGAACACAGATGTATCCTTCAGGTTTTATGAAAGGATGGATGAGAGGATGAAAGAGCTCACCCAGCAGCACTTTACCTGGGTATTTTATATGTGACCTCTTCTATTTCTCACACTTCCTTTGGAGACCAAGTTTGAAAACAAGAAAGCAAAGCTGGGAATCACTCACACAGGGAATAGCTGTCCTACCAAACCCATGCACACAACATGGAGCCTGATGTTCTTCTGCCCATCTCCCTGCCCACAGCCAAATTCCCAGTGCTGGTCAGGGTGGGTGTTTTGGGGGCATTTGGTGGCTTTTTGAACCGTCATGAATTCTAACAGAAAATGAGCTATTGAAGACGGACAGCTTTTTCTTTTTTCACTGTTATTTGTTGGCTCAAGTGTGATACACCTGCACAGGACCCCACTGGGGGAGCGGACAAACCTGCTCCGGTAAGAAATCCATGTTGAGTAATGCTGTATTACTCCTTTAATAATCTATATAGAATCACAGCCTCGTTGGTGTTGGAAGAGACCCTAAAGCTCATCCAGCTCCAACCCCTGCCACGGGCAGGGACACCTTCCACTAGAGCAGCTTGCTCCAAGCCCCTGTGTCCAACCTGGCCTTGAACACTGCCAGGGATGGGGCAGCCACAGCTTCTCTGGGCACCCTCAAAGGGAAGAGCTTTTGCCTAATCTCTAACCTCAGTCTCCCCTCGGGCAGGTTAAAGCCATTCCCTTTGGCCTGTCCCTACATCCCTTGTCCCAAGCCCCTCTCCAGGTTTCCTGCAGCCCCTTCAGGCACTGGAGCTGCTCTCAGGTCTCCCCTTCAGGAGCCTTCTCTTCTCCAGGCTGCCCCAGCCCAGCTCTCTCAGCCTGGCTCCAGGGCAGAGCTGCTCCAGCCCTCGCAGCATCCCCATGGCCTCCTCTGGCCTCGCTCCAACAGCTCCACGTCCCTCCTCTGCTGCTGCCCCAGAGCTGGATCAGGGCTGCAGGGGGGTCTCCCCAGAGCACAGCAGAGGGGGAGAATCCCCTCCCTTGACCTGCTGCTCATGGGAAAATATGGAGAAATACAGAGAATACAGAAAATACAAATATAGAGGATACACAGAGACCCCAGAAAGGTTCATTTTTCCTTTTCAGCTTCCGATATACATACACCCCATTCCCACAATAAAGAGGAATTTCACACTGCTACGGGAGTACTGGAATACCCAAAAGAAACAGGAAAAAGCACCCCAACCAAACAACAAAACATGTCACTATTGCCCAATGCCCATGATATTCTACACTGAATGAACTACCTCGGCTGCTCATGAGGACAGTACCATACAAACCACTTGGCAACAAGGAGGTCACTGAGAGCACTTCAGGCTGAAAGCACCCCCAGTCTATAATGCGTGACCCATCTAATACACCTGGCTGTTCGCTGGTCCGAGTCACAGCAGGGGATTAAAGGTTTCTGTATAGCTCTTGGAATGAATTCATCCTGGCTGCAATATGAGGGATGAATTACATCTGGATTTTGCGTGTATTTGGTAAACTGGCACTCCAAAGCCTCTCCTTGCATTTAACGTAACTGTGGACGTTTTCAGCTTCCCAGGCTCTTTGTTTTAAAAGGAATAATAAGGTTTTAAAAGCATTCAGCACCTTTCAGCGTGAATTCTCCTTTGGCTTCCCCCTCTTTCTCATGTTTTAATAGATAACACCTATTTTAAACTATCCAGGCCAGAACGATGATCAGCAAACACATTAAACACTGACTCAGACTGAGCCTCGTGCCAAATGGCAAACAGCCCCATAGAAAGGCGCTTTTAGCTTCTTCTATTTATCTCTCTCTGCATTGAAATCTTCAGTATTAAAGAGCAATGAGATTTTGGGGACAGCTAGGTAACATGCTGGGAAAAAGGAGCAAAAAGACCATTTTATTTTCTTGGCATATCCTAGCTACAAACAGGCTGCCTACAATAGAAGAAGAACAAATGAGCAGCTTCAGAAGAAAACGGACAGCTAAAGTCTTATTAAGGGACTATTTATGTCTGGGAAAAAAGATGAAACTGATGTAAAAACAGCATCTGAAATAAAAATACGCGAGGGAAATGCAAGACAGAAAATGACTTCCCAATGTTAACAGTTACCACGTCAGTCAGAGCACCTCGCTTTTTGGTGCTCTTTTACTGCGATATTCCAAGCTGTGGACAAAGTGATGTTTCATTATACTGATGGTTGCTGATTCTGTTCTTTATAGCACTACATCTACCAGCCGAGAGCTTGGGCAGCTCAGGTGAGGACTTGGAGCCAATAAAACAAAATGAGCTTTTTCCCAAGACATCTTTTGCAGTGAGAAGGAACTGCCCTGTACCTGCTGGCCATGGGTACATGGGTGACCTTCCCACCACTTCAGTCCCTTCCTTCAGACTCCTTTAGACTACTTCTGTCTTCACTGGTTGCTGCTTGGTCTCACATGCAGGTCTGGGCTGACTTGCAGGGTTCAGAGCTTACCAGGGCATTACTTGCCTTATGGAAATGGGGTTTATCACCACTGGCTCATCTGATGCTTCTTTTTTACAGTAGCCTGCATGCCTTTTTGTGGGACCCCTCCTCACCATGTGTGTTCTCACTTCAGTCAGCTCAGTTGACGGAGACTGCTGCAAACCTACAGCTGCTTTTCGTACCATATCCTTTGCTGTCCCTGAAACCATGGCTTTTCCAAACCACCAGCATCCCTCTGCAACTGGGATTGTTGCCTTAAACCAGTGAGCTTTAGCAACCCTGCCAGCCCCAAAGCCTCCCACACAACTCCAAGTGCCACAGTCACGACGGTCCCATAAATTCTATATGGCTCTTTATCAACCCATATTTTCATCAATGCCTAGGAACATCCCTGTACTCTGTTCAGCCGAGAAGGATCTGAACAACTGGTCTCTTTCTTCCTCTGTCAGAGAGATTTGGGGTTTTATATGCTGAGTTTAGTCCCATTGGTACCCACCAATGAACAGTACTCTTGCCTTTCAGCTGTGATAATCTCTAATTAATCCAAACTACCCTGTGGTTTTATCATCTGTCTGCACATGCCCACTTGCCTCAAGGTGATTCTCTTGGCCATTACAAGCATCTGATAGCCCAAGCTCTTCCACGTTAGCTCCAGGGAGTGCCTGGTTTACCCATCAGTCCCGCTCCCCCATCTCCCAAGGTCTCACCCACCAGCCCACAGCACTACACCTCCTGTACCCCATGGTGAAGCACAGCACGGCTCCACTTGACGTCTCTCAAACTTCAGAGAGAAAAGGCTTCCTAAGGTTTCTAAACTGCAGTCACACTACATCCAGACAGCTTTCCAGAGCCTCCTTCAAACTGTGAGATCCTCGTACTGAGCTCCGTATACGCTGTCCTCACCTCCCCAGCTGTAAATGTGTTTTTTTGGGAATCTGTCATGCTCTCAACACTTTGCCAGTCTCCAGACTGGCAGATGCTGATGCTCACAGATTAGCACAAAAAGAGCAGGGACCTGGAGGCTGCAAGGCAGTTCTTGGGTTTCATCCTAACACACTGCGTACCTCTCACTGGGAAAATACATCACAAGGAGAGGGGAAAAATGCATTCTTCCTTGCTTAGCATATGCTACTCAAACAACATAAATAGATAGCATCCCCCATGCTGCACAGCGCACGAACGTGACTCAGGGAGCCAAATGTCTAAAGCAAATGCCAGTGAAGGCGCACATCACTGAGCTGAAGGGATGCTGCTGGCTGGAGCATCAAACCAGGCAGGGCCCTTTCCTTCACACTCAGCACAGCCCTTGAACGCTGCCTTCCCAGGATGAAATCCTGAGCCTGGGTGGGCAGCGAGAGGGAAGGGAGCTGCTGGGGCTGGGGAGGGAGGGGAGGCCTCGCAGCGCCTCCGAGCACGGCTGGTGACATTAAAGGGCCATCAGCAGCTCGCCAGCAGAAACCTGCATTTATTACAGCATAGCAAATCTTCAGAGATGAGCTCCTTTCATTTAGGTCTGCAGCTGCTTCTGACATCTCCCAGCTGAAAAGGGCTGAGCGTCCTCACCATATTAAAAACTCAGCTTCTTTTCCTCTGGAAGCTGTGGAGGGGAAGAGCAATAAAAAAAAAAAAGAGAGAAAATAAAGAGCCTGCTGTGTCCTGCCTGTTTACTCGCAGGCAGAGGAGGACTGCATCAAATATAACGCAACAGAAAAACTGGAGCCCAGGTATTTGTTTCTAGAATCCATGCTCTCACCGAGTGCATATAAACCTTATGAAACTGAGTATGTGGCTCTGTTTTTTAGGTAATGCTGTGAGTCATCGGGTAATGGTCAGTGTCCCCCGTTTGGAGCTCATTATGGGGCAAGACTCATTACAAATAAATCCTTTTATCAGAAGAATTTCAATTCCCACTGCTTGTTCCAGGTGCCGAAATAGCCGGGCTCTAATTAACTAATGATGCTGGCCAAACTGCAAAACCAATTTGTTTACCAGATGATGACACCATGCATACATGCAGCATCCTCTGGTAGCAAACTGGGCAGGATAAATGAGAGATCATGGCTTTAAAAGCTCGTTTTCCAGAGGCACAGGTCAGAGATGGCAGGGAGACCACATTTGTCATATAGCCAGCTGGTAAATGAGACTGCACCGTACAGCAGCCTATATGTACACACAAAGTATGTATTAATGGATCAAAAGATGACTCTTGTCTCTGTATCACGTCACTCTGCTCTCACGGCTGTGGGGTTGCTGTTTGGCTCTGCAAGCGCCTCGTTCATCAACACTTGTTGCATTTACCACCTTAATGCCACAGCAAGATGAAACCCAGGAAAACAACACCACTGGATCAGACAGAAGCATTAATATCTCTCAACCAGACACAAATTGCCCAAGGGGTCTGCCTGATGCCTCCAAGCAGAGGAATGCTTTGACTGAAACTAGGCAAGGCATGTGTCTAAAGAAATGTTTGATGCTGGATTATACGGTCTAACAAAATAATGCCGTGAAAACTAAACTAGAGAGCCTCCTTTTTTAAACAGATATAAATCCAAATGTATGGTACCTAAATAGACACCTACAGAAAAGCTTAAGCAGAGTGGAAGATACTTTCAGCTATAATGTAGAAAAGGAGCTCCGTGATCTACAAGCGATGATGCTAAAACGTGCCAGTCGACACCGAGTAACAGCTGCTCTTATGATGAAAAAAAAGAATTCATTAAAATGAGTATTTCAGCTATGGCAGAAAAGACCAAATGGAAGAGGGAAACCAGCGCTGTGTGCTACTGCCGTAACACAGGAGAATACAGAAAATACATTCCGCACCGAAAAGCCAGTAAAATAGGATGTTAAGTGAATCCTTAGAATTCTGTGCCTTGAGAAAGTCAAGAGCATTCTTGTTCCCAGTTCAGACTGAAAACAATGCTTAGGCTTTTCTCTCTGATGTAAACGTGGAGCTCTCCCCCCCCAATCTGGTATCTGTGTTAACAAAGGCAAAAAGACCAGAGCGAACCTGAAGAACCACATTGCTGTCTGCTTTGCTTTCCCAGTGGAGGGGTATGTTATTATGCTCCTTGCTTCACCTGACGTGTATGGGGGACTCCAGACAGGCACCGTGTCCCCAGTCCCTGGTAGGGGACAGGGAGAAGGCTGGGAGAAAGCAGTGAGGATGAATAGCAGGTTATGAAAAGCACTGCAGTTGCACTCCCTTTCACAACCCTGTTGTCTCTGCTCTGGCAATGAACTCCTTGTAAGGACATTTGTGGATGAAGAGAAAGAGCATCTTTGATGTTACCCTCTCCTTCAATGCAGGAAAATCATGGTGTGTAGGTCCCAGGCAGGGCAGATCCTGACATCTGCATCTTAAAAGGCCCTTTCCTTCTGAAGGACGGTTCAAAATGCATTCATATATGAAAATACAGGCATATATATATGTGTGTGTGTATATACATATATATAGGGTTGGGAGGGAGGTATGACAGGAAGTGAAACGTGCCAGAATCTTCCTCACCCAGCTCTCACCAAAGGAAACAAGACTCTTGGTTCAAAGAGGAGGCTGCACGGACGCATCTCTCCAAAGCTACATTGCAGATCCAGGTGGGTTTGCAGCGAAGCAACAGAAGGCTTGGTTATCGTGGGGCAGCTTCATGTGCTGCTGTTTACAAGTTGCTATGTTGCTCAAAGAAGAAAGGGCTTTTTAATGATTTTTTTTTTTATGAAACCATCACATTTTGCAACTGCAGCTTTTTCCCCTCTCTAATTAATTGAAAGAGAAAATCAGACAGGAAAAATCTTTTCTCCAGACTAAAATGAACTTTTTTTCCCCCATGTTTTTGTAAAACCCTATATGGTTTGAGTTTCCTTCTTTTTTTACTTTCCTATCTCCAGAAGAGGAAACCTACATTTATCCATCTTTGCTGGTATTTTAGGCCCTGGAATGCCAGGAGAACATTAGCAGTTGATTATTCTGGCTCTCTTGTTTGTTTAAAATTCTTCATTACTTGCCTATTACACAACAGCTGAAATGTTAGGACCAGATTAAACACAGTTTTTCTTGTTAAAACAATGAATACATGAATTTTTATTGCCAAAGTCTTTGGCCACTGAAGTACAGCACATTCACAGCTGCCATTTCTCCTCTCCTACCACACAGTGATTTTCAGTATCATTTATCATGTCAAAGTACTATCCTTAATATTTATGAATTATTTGACTGAAACAAGAGTTTTTCATGATATGCATTTTCTGATTTAACCCCATGCCATGGTTTAAGTCCAGTCAGTAACTTAGAACCACGTAGTCACTGTCTCACTCCCCCCCCTTCCTTCCCCCAGCTCCTGGAAGGATGGGCGGGAGAATCTAAAGAATGTAACTCCCACGGGTTGAGATAAGAGCAGCCCAGTAACTAAGGTATAACACAAACCACTGCTGCTGCCACCAATGATAATAATGATAAGGGAAATAACAAGGGGAGAGAATAAAACCACTCACCACCCACCGACCGATACCCAGCCCGACCGAGCAGTGATCTAACCCTTCCAAGTAACCCCCCAGTTTCTATAGTGGGCATGATGTGCTGTGGTATGGAATACCTCTTTGGTCAGTTTGGGTCAGGTCCTGTCTCTGCTTCCTCCTGGCTTCCCCTCCTCCCTGGCAGAGCATGAGACTCACAAAGTCCTTGGTCAGACTAAACATTACTGAGCAGCAACTAAAACATCGGTGTTATCAGCGCTGTTCCCAGGCTGAGATTCAAAACCACAGCACTGCACCAGCTACTGAGAAGGAGAAATGCTGAACCCAGGACACCCCAGAACTCCTACTGCTATAGATAATGTCTGTGTGCTGCAGTGCTCAGCTGAAAGCGCTCAACAGAGCTTTTGTTGAGAGGATTTGGCACCGGGTTTAAGTCATTTTACAACACACCGCTCTTGTAAATGTGAACCCAGTTCCCCTCCTGCTCCACGGAGCAGCACAGCCACCCTCTCCCGAACAGAAGAGGCTCTGCTTGGACATTTGGAAGCGTCTTGCTCGTTTGCACCACCACAGAGAATCAAAGCCTCGGTCCTCCTACTTCTTTTCTCATTTCAGGGGCAGATCAAAACCATTCACAGTTCCTAAACAGATGGCATCATTTTAAGTTGTGACCGCGTTACCCGCGTGTGTCCCGTTTACTGCACGGATTATTCGACACAAGGGCTTGCTGCTGTCCTTGTGCCTTTGTTCTACTCCTTGGAGCTTCCATAAATGTGTCTCTTCCGGAGCAGTGTGGGCTGTCTGTTGCATCTATGTCAGCGGAATGTGTGAAGCCCTGCCACGTTTTAATGGTCTAAATAGGAAGGAAAGGCAAAGCAAATACAGTAATAAATGAGGACACGCTCTCCCCCTGTTGCTATTGCCAAGGTACTTCTCTCTTTTAAGCTAGGAGTGCCTGCTAGAAAGGTGATCTGACGGGTGGAGGGGTTAAAAGGATGAATGATTATTGTTTTAAAGCACCTATCCTGCCAGGTTTGCCAAGCAGATGTGTTCACACCATGAGATCCCTACCTACCCCTCCCAGACTACCTGACTGGAGTTCCCATCAAGGCATCACCATGAACCACAGCACCTGAGTGGTCACAGCCTCCAGCAGCTAAACTGAAGGGATGTAGTTCATCCAAACTAATACACTTGGTGTGTATTTTTTGAGCTCTAAACATGATTTGGGCTAACTGCAAATAGCAGCTTTGCTTCAACTGCAATCTGTTTTCTGTTACTCCTTTCCTGCACATTCATGTGCATTAAGTATATTCAAGGGACTCTGTCCACTTAGCACATGTATCTGAATGAGCAGAGGAACTCCCCTGTAGGTAGAGGGCTGTTCTGCTTCCTTGGAAGTGGTCTCTCTCTGCCTGTAGGGTGACAGTCGTCAGGCTACAGGGATCTTCCGGAACCAAATTTACCTACCTATTTTATAACCCACTGACACAAAACGAAGAATAAATGCCTTAGAAACCAAAAGCTTTTTGGAGGAGTATTTTGCAACCAGAAGATAAGAGGCAGAAATTGTCAGATAAATTGTTTGAGTAGTTCAGCCAGCTCCTTTCCCTGTCTGCCCTTGAAGGAAAATGCTAAGACACTGAGGATAGATTACCTTCAACTTCATCAACTGTGTCTGAATCAGATCATCACCCCCCTAGTACTAAAGTAACCCAGGGTACTGAAATCAGTGGAGGAAAGCTGCTTTGCACCAGCTGAAAAGGCTTCTTATGCTTGCACCAATAATAGTTGTGAAAAAAACCCTTCCTTAAGCAGGTTTACTCATGGGAGAGGGAACTGGGGTGGAAGCAGTTTCTCGGCAAATCCCAAATCCTGGCCAAGGATCCAGAAGGGGATTATTCTTATGACAGCATCCCTCTTACGGGCTGTGCTGAGCTGAGCTTGTTAGAAAGGTGTTAAACCTCCCTCTGCCAAGAGCACTTTGCAATAATCAGTTTATGACAAATTCAGTTTGGCAGCAAACCCCTGGCGGTCTCAAACCAACCGTGCCTCTCCCACCCCAGCCACAAGTGGATGGGCAAAGGCGGCTCAGCGCATCGCTCTGTCCTCCCCCTGCTCCATGGCCTTGAAGTTTGCTCAGGAGGAGGGGAAACGAAGCAGTGTTGTGTAACTGGTCTCCAAAACCCAGAAAGCCATTAAGGACAAGGAGGAGACTAAGAAGAAGTCAGAAGCAAAAGATGACCAGCTGCAAAGCTTCTGGCAGGAGCTGCCAGGTATAGAGTCTGTATGTGCAGGGAGCAGCCTGTGCCCTGTCATGACAAAATACCCACCTCGACTGGGAGAAAAGGTAGATGATGCTGAAGTGACAATGAGCACTCCAGTGGGTTTCGTCCTGAAATGAGTCCCTGTTGCTGCCAAAGCTCTGTCAATTTGATTGCTGTCACAGGACAAGGAGAAAGCTCTCAGGAATGACACCCTATGCCATGGAAGAAGAGATCCACCAAGCCCAAGCAGTGCAGGCAGCAAGAACATCTTCCCCATCCGGCTGGGAATGGGGCTTCCAGCTGCCTCCTCCAGGGACATGCAGCGGTCCCTCTGTGCACAAAAATCACAGTGTTAGGGTGCACTGCTCTGTGTTAAGAGCTTCACAACTGTTTTTCCACTAGAAGGCATTACTGGGGCCAAGGAGAGTAGGCTGAAGAGAAGACAGATGGTATTTTCTCTCTAATTTTGGTGTCTGAGAACAGACTTCGCACAGTTTGTTCCTCAGTGAACCCTTACTTTCAGGATAAAGCACTGTTACCTGCTAGAACATGAATGGGTTTGAAACATGCAAGAAAGAAAAGCATGCAGAGAGGGAGCTTTCATCTTAAAGAGCTACCAAATTTGCATTCCTGAGGTCTGATGCTATGGTTATTAATCAGATGCTTTGGGGATATTAAAGACTCTCTGGCACTAATATCAAATGCGAACATCCTTTCTTCCTCACAATTTCCCAACAGATCTTTAAAGTCTTGGAGTTCCTTTCATTCTTAATATGCACCGTGATGATTACCTGCAAGGTCTTCTTTACACCTGGAGTTTAATACCTCCCACTACTCCAGCAGATCTCCTGTTCCTTTAGCTAGGGCTACATTTTAGATAGCTGCTACTCTAAAACCCCATTGCCCATTTATGTCAATATGTGCCCTTGGAAGAACAGAATTTGGAAGCTCAACCTGACATCTGCTGTGCCCATGCTCTAAGTTACACAACATTATCCTGTCGTAGGAATGTGCAGCCTAAGTAAAAGCCCCAAATGCAACTAAGTGAAATCTCTTGCTCCATTTGATGGGGCCAAATGACTTTGTGTTGCTGGTTCCCATCTACCTGGCTGTACTGAGAGATAGACAAGGAACACGGAGCCTTCTCTTCTCCAGTCTGAACAAGCCCAACTCCCTCAGCCTGTCTACATAGGTGAGCAGGAACTCCTGGTCGTGCTCCTCCGACTCTTCCTCACAAGCACACACACACACACGCTCATTCACAGACATCAGCTTAATTCAAAGCCTCCAAAACCAAAACTCAAGCATTCCATGTGGCCACAGTGAACCAGATCAGCAGCTGGGGTTCAGAGAGAAACAGGGGTTTTTAATCGCTTCAGTGCCAGGTAGCAGGAGGTGTGTGGAACCACGCTGACAGTACCCAGCCACCTCCTCCTGCTCATCGGCGACACAGTGCCTGGCATGAACCCCTTCTCCCCTTGAAACCCTTATCTCCAGGCAGCCCCCCATCATGGGGTAGCGCTGATGAAAAGTACATTTCACATGGAAAATGTCTCTTAGCATCACCACCGCAAGCACTAATTGCCACTTCCAGCGCAGCACTGAACCTATTCACACAAGGTGTAATTAACTTGTGACTCACTGCCACAGGATGCTGCAGAGGCCAAGAAGTATAAAATAAGCCTAAAAGGGACTAGACAAATTCATGAGAGAATGTCTAGCAAATAGGATGGTCGGGATGCTGCACCATTTGGGAAGCTGCTCCTAAAACCCTCGATGCTTGAAGGAGAGAGCTGCAGAAAGGAAAGAAGTTTTAGGTACTTTGTGTCCTATTTCTTTCCCAGAGCCCCTGCTGTTCCCCAGGATCCCAACCCAGATGAACATGTAGTCTGTCACCTCCTCACTCTGCATACCAAACAGCAAAATTAGGATGAACTGTGGAGCTGATGGCTCTGAAGCTGAGCAGTGCAGAGGTACCTCTCACTTTAATTAATGATGCGGAGGGGAGCACCCAGGGCACCAACATGACCAGCCCTGTGCTGCATTTGACCGTTTGTCACAAGGCGCTTTCCAGTTTCTGATCTTCTTCTGTGTGGTGAAGTGTGGAAAGGGTTTTAATTTCAAGGCAGAATTCCTCAAACTTAATTGTTATGTGAGGCTTTGTATTTAGCCTCCGGTCTCTCTCAGAACCTGAAAAATACATGTTCCCAGCTTGAAAACATTGATTTTCTTCCTCCTCAGTATTTCTTTTTCCTAAGTGAAATGAGAATCAGCAGAGATTTCCTTGTTTAACACCATAAGATCTGGCACAATATACAAGTATCACCTTGTCATGACAAATAAGCTTTACTTATTCATGGGCATTAGCAATGTCCACGCAGCCCTGGGAATAGCGTGCTGTTTCAGCTCATTACTGCACTGTCAGCAAAAAGAGAGAGCTGCAAGGGCTGAAATTCAACCCCCAGATACGTGTGTGCTGTTTGGAGCCTGCAATGAGAAGCAGTGTTATGGGTGGCTGTAAAAATGTCCTTCGGGAAGTCAAAGAGGACACAGCAATAACATGGGTGGCAGCAGACCTGGTGCTCCCCTCTGACTGCTCTGATCTTCAAGAGGTTGGATCCCTTATCTGTGAAGTGGGGGTAACCCTATTCATCGAGAATCTACAAGGAAAAACAACAGTAGCAAACCAGATAAACCCACTGCTATTGGATAACTGTCTTCTGGGGAAACTTCCTTTATCTCTCAAACAGGTTCTGGTAATTAAAATGAAGATGATGTTGGAACCAACGTGTGTTGTATATGATTATCTATTCTCCCCCACCCCATGTTTCCTCCATTCCCTTTTTTTCTTCTATGTAAAACTGGGTACTCTTGCTTCCCAACGAGATTTAACCCTGTTGGTGTTATCTGTCATCACTGATCATTAAAAATACAGGGGTTAAGGAACAGTGGATTAATGAGGATGGAATGTAATGCAATATTATGGAACCTATATTTCAGGATTTAATGTTGTATATTCCAGTTGTCAGAAGTCCTGCACTACAATCATAGAACTAACTAGGTTGGAAATGACCTTTAAGATCATTGAATCCAACCATTACTCATCGAGTCCAACCATTGTATGCTTGAAGAAGAGGAGCTGTAGAAGGCAGAGAAGGTTTTGGTACTTTGTGTCCTATTTCTTTCCCAGAGCCCCTGCTGCTCCCCAGGATCCCAACCAGATGAACATGTAGTCTGTCACCTCCTCACTCTGCCCACCAAACAGCAAAATGAGGATGAACTGTGGAGCCGATGGCTCCGAAGCTGAGCAACGCAGAGGTACCTCTCACTTTAGTTAATGACGGGGAGGGGAGCACCCAGGGTATCAACATGATGCCAATGCTGTACTGAACAGCAAGTAATCCTAAAATCCACTTAGATTTAGCTCAGTGTACTGCAGCAGCGAAGGAAATAGCAGGATTCTATCCAGTCCCATTGAGCCACCATAGTTACGGGACATGCTCAGGAAAAAATGCTTTGCTTTGTTTTGCAGAGATCACTTTCCAAATGTTGGCATCGGTAGGTCTATACAGCAACTGTTGGGCCATTGCCTAATACTGTAAGTCAAATCATAGGTCACTGCATGCCTATTCCAAAATAGTCCTCCCTCCCTGCCAAGTCTTAAGTCCCAGAAACACTTATGGATGAGAAAACAGGAGACATGCAATCCAGTGCACGAGGCAGCGCTGAACTGACAAAGCTTCTATAAATACAAATGTATGGAAACACATGCACATGGACAGCAGGAGAGCTTTGTTACACGGAGTGGGATTCACAGTGGGGAAAAAAGCATAAGAAGTCCCTCCCAAACCACAGAAAGCACTTTGAAATGCATTGTACAGGACCTTAAAGGTTGAGGCCAGGCAGATAATGTCAGTACTCTCATTCCCTGGCTGCTCAGTAACACTCAGACACAGACTGGGGAGGGAGGAAAAGCAACGCTGAGATTTCTTATGCATTCCTTAGGTGTTTATAAGGAAAATGAAAAGGAGGGGACGTTGTTCCACTGCTTGCAGGGGCTGTGGATAAGACTTCTGAAGCTACCTTGTAATGGTGTAAATACAGCCAGGGTATTCTCCCCACTCTGTTGTTATAGTTGCTAACCTTTCTCTCGAGCAACCTCTTCCTGATCACTACATCAGTTAACAGATTCCTTAATCAAAGTCTTTATTATTTTGCAATGCTTCATCCAGGTAATATATCTCTACCCAGCACAAACTAGCACAGAGAACCTAACGGACCAGTGCAGCAGCAGCACAGGTCTGGTTTCTAGTATTCAAACAAAAAAGAGCAAGAGGAAAATTCATACAAAAATGGGAAAGAAAAAAGAAGTAAAATGCCATAGAAAATAATAAACAGGAACGCTTGGAAACTCCAGGGCAGCAGCTGAGTCTGTGGCCCTCTCCTATGTATTACCATGTATCACATATAATGAGTCAATGCCTGGGGCAAACTGTCTGATTGTCCTGATCTTTGTGGCAGCCCTGATAACAAGTGCAAGGAAAGAGGATGTTTTAACCATGGATACAGCAGTGGGCCCTCAGCTCCAGACAGTGACATGAGACGAGCCACAAGGGAAGTTGCTTTGTAATCTTAGCTGTGACAACTGAGAACCTAGAGCTGAAGCAGTACTTGACTGGGATCTGGATCAGCCTTAGATTACACCAACTGTATGCAGCAAGCACAGTTCTATTCATGCCTGGCTATTACGAGTCCCTGCCTCCCTACCTTTTTCCCTTAGAGAAAGAAAATCAGAAAGCATTTCTGCTCCAGCACTGCCTGGAGGATTTCTGGCAACATGATCTTATTTATTACCCATCACTTCTATGCAAACATTTCCTACTGTGTCAGACCAGTCATTTATTATATCATTTTTCTCTGAGATCTCAACATCATCCATCACCAGCAGTCACCTACCCTGCTCCTTCCCTGGGCCTTTGCTCTGCTTAGGGCTCCACCAGGGAGCCTGGGAGCTGTTTTTCACCGTTTCATCACTCTTCCATTACCACCTGACCTACCTGGGGCTGCCAATGTGTTGGGAAGGGTTCAATGGAGCACCTTCTCTATCAACATCCTCTTAATGTAGCAGATGTCAACCTGCCTGCTTTCACCTAAACTCTCTTCCTCACTGCAGGGAAGGGGTGGGAATTGAAGCAAAAGTGCAGTTGCCACTGTAGCAGTAAGGGAGAGATGGCTGAACTCACCAGAAAAGTAACGAGGGAAATTAGACAGATCTAAGACAGATCTAGATTCAAGACAAATACATCTAAATGTAATCACTTACAGTAAGAACACATTACTGTTACCCCAGTTAGCCAGTGAAGTTTGTCAATAACAAGTGAGATGAGACCAAGGGATACCTTGCTTGCATGTCCAGTTACCACCAGCTTTACCAGGAGTGGTGTCAGGATCCATGCTAACACGGTCAGTTTTATGAGTCACTAGCTTTATGCTTTTATATGTTAAATAAATCATATACTGAAATGCATACACATACGCATAGGTAAACGTTTGTAATAGTTGAAGCAGCAAAAAGGGATTGCCCTCCTCACTAGCTAGGCATGTACATCATTAGAGTATATTCTTCTATTTCCTTAACACCAAATTAGAGTAGCTCTGACCAGGTAACATGTTTACAGTAACGGTGGTGATTCCAATCCTGCTCGGAATTGTAACTGGATTTTCTCACTGTATGTTGCAGTGACATGGCAAGCTAAACGCCCAAGAAATTACTGGAATGATGGGAGGGTAAGTACAATGTACTGCATAATGTAATATGGGAACCCCTAAAACCATAATGCCAGTTTCTCATGAAATGATATATAATTATATTTTTAATAATAATAATAGTGCAGATACAGCAATAATTGCACGACCTGCTTGGATATGAAAGGTCAACTGTAACACTTATTAGGATATGCCCTCTAACTGCTATCCAAGTTCACTGATTCATATACAAAGGGGGAGAAACATGTTGCTCTTCTCAAGCTTCTGTAACACTGTGAGCATTTTCTCACAATGGCTAAAAGAATAAATAGCCATTTTTATTAATGTGCTGTCCTGTCCCAGCGCCACTGGAGATCAACATGCTCATTTATACAAGAACCTTTGCAAGGCAACAGTATTGCCTCTCGAGGGACGCAGATGGCAGCACCTCCTGCGAGGGACTCTCAGCTGCTGAGTTTAGTGGCAGTGAAATCCACTTTCCTCTTGTATTTAAAAACTAGCACCAAATGTACAAATGGCTTCTCTGTGGGCTCTTTAGAGAGGCACTTTCAGCGTCACACGTAAATGTCTTTCGGTGACAGATGGCCATGCATTTTCCCTGCACCTTGGCATGTGCAACCTTCAGCAAAACATCAGCGCTGGCCCATGCCTGGGTGCAAGCTGCAGCTCGGGCATGGCTGAAGCACTGGTGTGAGCTGCAAAATCTGCTTCATCTAGCAACATAGGAGGGTGGGTGGTGGAAAGCCAAGAGGGAGCTGGATAAAGGTTTGGCTGGGAGCACGAGTCAGGGCATGACGAGCTGGATGGGATTAGCATAGTTTACATAGTGTACTCATTGCCAACCAACCACATCAACTCCCCGGTGCGGAGCTGGCTCTGGAGAGGCCATGAGCAGCAGGACTGCAATAGGGTTCCAGCAGCACAGTGTCCTCAGGCAGAGGTATCAGCCCAGGAAGGATTTCACAACACCCAAAATATTTCAGTTCCTGCAGTAAAGAGCGAGCCTCCGAGTGCACTTTGAGGCATGACCCCATATGTGACTGTCACGCCTAGCACTGAGAAAATGCATTTTCTCCTTCTATTATCATGACTGTGTTCAAATATTAATGACCTCAACCAAAAGCCTCTTCTGGAAGAAATTTAGACCTAGACTATGCCTGGAGACAAGTGACATGGGTGAAGCTGGACCTTTCCCATAGAATCATAGAATCCCAGCCTGGTTTGTGTTGGAAGGGACCATAAAGCTCATCCAGTTCCAACTCCTGCCACGGGCAGGGACCCCTTCCACTAGAGCAGCTTGCTCCAAGCCCCTCTGTCCAAGCTGGCCTTGAACACTGCCAGGGATGGGGCAGCCACAGCTTCTCTGGGCACCCTGTGCCAGCGCCTCAGCACCCTCACAAGGAAAAAGGCACCAAAAAGGGAACAGAAAGGCAGAAAAGGATGTGAGAGACCCTAAGATGTTGTCCCTGAGCATACAGATCAGATACTTTCAGAGCACAGCAACAGCACTACTACCCCTCCCCACAAGAGCAGTCAGCGCATTTGATGTCTTTTCCTCTATCTCTCCCGTGCTTGTTATTAAACCACATCATCGCCATCTAATCCCCACTGGAACTGAAAGTAACTTTGCACAGGAGCATTCCAAAATGAGAGAACGCCGGCTGAAATGAGCGCGAACCCAAAGCGCCAAAAAGCTATGGCCAACAGACAAGCAAATGCAACCTGGATCTGCTCATCTCACGGTGCTGACACTTGGCTTTCAGCGTTTGCTTGTGTGCGTGTGTCTCCCTCCTCTAAGAGCAGCTCCGCAAGGTGCCAGCCAGAGACCTCCTCCTTACCCCATCCGCACAGCAGCAGTCCCATCCAGGAGCTGCCTGCGTTCCCCTCCGGAGGAGTCACGGCTCCCTCCTTCCCAGGCACCCTCCACCCTGCTCCATGTCCCGCAGACAGCCCAGGGCATCGCGGCCCTTCCTGATATAATGGGAATGCCGGTGCCAGCGCCGGCATTGGAGCAGGCGGGATTCCAGCACCGCGGCTGCCGGCACCTGTCACAGGGCACCAGCCGGGACAACCAGCTGCACGGCTAATATTAGCCACCCGCATCCAGGGACGCACAGTGGGAATGGGATCCAGGCGCAGAGCAGCTTACGGGGCAGTAATTGTGCAGCTTGGACTTAAGTTAAAAGGAAAGCAGAAATAGGAAGGAATAAGAGTGAATAAGGCTGAGAGAGCTGGGCTTGTTCGGCCTGGAGAAGAGAAAGCTTCCGGGAGACCTTCTAACAGTCTTCCAGTACCTAAAGAGGAGCTACAACAATCTGGAGAGGGATTTTTTACAGCTGTAGCAACAAGACAAGGCTTTAAACTGACAGAGAGGAGATTTAGGTTAGATATAAAGAAGCAGCTCTTCCCTGTGAGGGTGCTGAGGCGCTGGCACAGGGTGCCCAGAGAAGCTGCGGCTGCCCCATCCCTGGCAGTGTTCAAGGCCAGGTTGGACAGAGGGGCTTGGAGCAAGCTGCTCTACTGGAAGGTGTCCCTGCCTGTGGCAGGACCGTTGCAACTAGATGAGCACTAAGGTCCCTTCTAACCCAAACTATTCTGTGATCCTACGAATATCCCACCAAACAGAACCAGCACAGAAGTCCTAGAACCCTGCACAGTCCTCTCTCCTTCATCACATCAGCCTGCTTTTCCTTTTCCCTCCAGCAGTGGTTTTGGTCCTTCCCAAACTGCTGGCTGCAAATAGGAAAGGCTATGTTCACATTTACTGTCTCTGCTACCCCAGCACCAGCCACCTCAGGTCCTTCAATGGCCAGAAAAGAAAGGCCAGGCTGAGCCTCAGGTGATAGTTGCACATCGAACCCAGTGGCGTGCTTTGATTTGTGCCTTACTGGGAAAGCACCATGACAGACGGTGCTGCTGCATACAGCAGGAGGGTGAAAGAAGCTGGTGCTGTGAGTGAGTCATAAGAAAACAAAATCCAGACAACCCTCCTGCCCAGCAAACCCCGCAATGAGAACTGAGCGTGTTCCTGCCCTGCCTAAAATAGCCCACAGAACTGGGCCACGTTTTCTTCTCTTAAGGAATTCTTGCACCGTGTGATGTCCTCTGCTCCCTGGATGTCACAGGGGTCTCCTTGGCACCAGGGAATGGGATGAAGGCATGCACTGCAGCAGCAGCAGGCACCAGAGGGCAGCTTAAATACAAACGTGAGCTCCAACTCCAGAGCCTCTGACCGAGCAGCTTACAGCAGATCTCGCACAGTTTGAGCTGTAAACTGCTCTGATGCATCCATTTTGCTTCCCATAAAATGACTGTTTTAGACAAAAGGGATGGAAAAGCAAGAGGTGCAAGGCCCTGCTTTCTGCAAGACCTATCCGGAGGGGACGGGACCCAACGGTGGCAGCGTTTGTGGAGCAAGAGAGGTGGAGAAACTCTCGCCCTAGGCTGTGAAAGGTCTGACTGCTGGCTTCGTGCTGGCTGCATTGTTATTTTAAACCGTGTCAGGGACCAGATGGTGCCTTTTAAAAAAAAAAAAAAAAAAGTGATTATAAGCTAAAATTTAAAAATACACCAGAAGCATTTGTGAAACCGTGGCAGAATTAAAGGGACAAACACCAAAAGTAAATGCGGCGAGACCCTGGCTTCTGAAGGGGAAAGCTGCTGCAGTCTGAGGAAGATAAATTGAAATTGGATGTTTCCACTTCTGCCAAACGTGGGAGGCTCCCTAGACAGCTAAATTAGAGAGAAGATGTGACACAGCTGAATCCCTGCATCCTCTGAGTAACCCCTTTGATCCCTGGGGAAAAGAAACTTGATTAATTTCCCCAGCCAAGTCTCTCTGTTGATAGCAATATATAGATCAGGCCAAGGTCTGGGCAGGTTCTCTCCTCCCCTACTAGCTGCATTGTTTCTTTTCCCTATTGCCAGTCTGCAATAGTCAAATAGTGTCTGCTTATTCCTTGACTAACCATTGGAGTCATTCAGTTTAAGAACAATATTCTCCTTTAGCCAGAACATCTCTCTTTAGACTGAACCTTTAAAACAAATCTTTAACGTTTCCATCTTTCACAGAGCATTATTGGGAGATTTGGAAAATTTTCTTTTTGTTTTACAGCCTTTCAGAGAAAAGATGTCAAGGGATGAAGCTACACGATCCAGCCCTCTAAAGAACGGAACAGTTCTCTTAAGGAACGTGGATTGAGACTGACTTCTTCTAACCCTTATAATAGGCACCAAGCTGGGACATGGGAAGCCTGCTTTGGCCTGGTGCGACACGCTCTGTGAAGTGACCACGTGCAGCCACTGATACAAACCACTAACTTTAAATTGATCCTTGCTTTGTTTGGTTTCTGTCAAAGACATCAAGCTCACTGGGGAAGAAAATCACAGCTCTCCTTAAGAGAGCAAGATCAAGTGAAGCCCACATCTAGCTGCACAGCCTGAGTGCAGGTAAGAGACTACCTCACCTCTGAGTGTATTGGGATTTGGCTGTCTGCTTTAAGCTCCTATGATATACAGGAAAACATGCCAGCACATGCCATTAGAAGGTAAAAGCATACCAGGACAAGAATCTGGCATGCAAAACCATCATCTCCAAGATAATATCTCTAATAAACAACAGAGGGATCCAAGAATGTACTGATTTCTTTTTCAGCCTCTGCTTCCAGCCCTCTTGCTTTTCAGTCCAGCAGCAGCAAGCCAACCATTCCTGCAGGCACAGTGTGTCCCCTTATGGCCACCAGCGAGCTGTAACTCAAGAACCCGAGCACAGCTGGTATCATCACTCAATATTGCACAAGCTGTTTCATGCACAACATGAAACAAGCTGCTTGGACCCTGGCATGAGGCTAGTGTTGGACCTGGATGTGCCTGCCTGCAACTCCCACAAGAGATTTTACCCCACTATTGAGTTTTCTCGTGTATATTGGGGGTTTTTATGGTATTACAGATATCCTAACGAGTGTGTGGTCCCCTGTGATGCTGTCTACCTCCCTCGCTGTGTACTATCATAGGAATCAACACTACAATGATGAGAAGAAAAGCATTTTTTAGTCCAGCCCCTCTAACCCCTGTACTTTGAAACATACACCCAAGGACACCAGATGACAAAGATAGATATGATCAGATCCACCAGAGCTGGACACTCAAAAGCCACACTTGGCTTCTGCCTTGCTGTGGAGGTGCCTCCAGGTGCCCTTCCAAATAACCTGGGTGTACTAGGTTGTACTTTGTCACAGCAGCACAGAGCAGCTGGGACTGTAGCTTATATTGAAGATTAGGCCAATCAAGGGCACAGATGATGTCTCTCCTTTGGTTTCTTTACATAATTTGGGTTTCATTCCCTGCTAAAGGGAACAAAGAGGCCACCAAAATGCCCTACCCACCAAGCCACAGCTACAAAACTCTCCAAGGGAGATGTCTACCATTTCAAACTGTTGCTACATTGGTAGAATAGGTAGAATAAATACTTGTAAGACAAAGGCAATATGCAAGTTTCCAGCCAGCGTGTGCATACAAGGCAGTATTTGCATCCTTCCACAACAGATCTTTAGCAAAATGCATTAATCACTAGACCAGAAGCTGTCAGCCACCCTTTAATTACCCAAACAAAAATGTGACTGTTTTGATGCACACAGATCTGTTCTTATCTTTGCTTGCCTATAATCATCAAGTTTTTGTTCTGTTTCGGTTTATGCATATCAGTTCATCTGAAAAACAGTAACACAAACACACCCAGCTCTCCAGCCAGCATGTGTGTGACGTGCAGGGCTGTGCTGTGGGAGATAAGGCTGAGCAGTAGCTCCTCTGAACTGCTTGGGTCCTGAAGTGAGGTTTCCAGAGCATCCCCACTCCATCCCTATGGAAGTCTGTAATTATACCGGCTCCGCCAACCCGGGGAAGGCTGGATTGATCATCAGGTCAGGCAAAACTAATTCCAGGCCAAGCCTTATGTGGCAGATTGGCTTAATAGCCCCTAAAACAGCTCCTCAGGACTTTGGTGCACCTATGCTCAGAGGAGCAGCCCCGCGCTCCATCAGAGCACAGCGCTGCTCCAGCGCAGTAGCTGCGAACACACATCTGTCAGCATCCTCATGCTTCCCTCATTAGGATTCACCATTGCCACCAGCAGAGGTCAAGGCAAGAACCTCATCGTAGAGTTGCATGGACCTGTTATTGAGATAGGCTGAAGAAATTCACACAGCGTGAGCTGAAGCAATGACAGTCATGGAAGGAAGACAAGCACATTCAAACGTACGCTGTGTATTTACATGCAGGCGAGAGCACATCTCCCAAACAGCACAGAGGTAAAAAGCTCCAATGCTTTTTGCTTCCAAGCCCAAATAGAAAAGGCCCCCGAGTCATGCAAAAATTAACTGGAAAATAAATGTTTTAAGTCAGAAAAGGAGTTTAGGACAGCGTAAGGAGTCTCACTGGAGGAAATTCATGTCATGCTACACAAAGAATATTCAGGTCCTAGACAAGGAATGCAATATACTTGATTTCTATGTATATTTTGACATGCTGTCTCAATGCTGTCTCAATGGCAGCAGCATCACTGACAAAGGCAACACCTGGTTCAGCCCTGTCCTGTGTACTGCTTTGCAGCAGCTTCTGTACCTCCCATGGTGGTTGTGTCACCATTTGGGAATCCCTGTGCTTGACTAAAACTTTCCGAGGCACAAGCTTGCGCTGACCACAATAAGGTCTCCCAAATTTCCTAGCAATTAACATCACGGAATCATGATTAACAAAACTGGTGACGTGCAAGGGCAGGGAAGCAAAGATACACAGGCAGGGAATAGATAACCAAACCTGACAGGAAATTCAGGACACAAAGAGAATGGGGGTCGAGGAGGTGATACCGGATTGTGACCCAGTTTGTAAGCTGTGATGCAGCATCGGGTAGGGGGGAAAACGATCCCATTGCCTCACATCTTTGCTCTTCCAGAGCACAGCTTCCCCAGCTGCATCTCAGCCACCAGGGACGTGTGCACCTTCTGCTGTTTGACAAGAACCTAGCTGTGCTGAGGAGGTGACAAATCCAAGCTGCCTCCCGCCCCCAGCCCCTGCTGCGTGCCAAATTGCTCTGTGTGCGCCTGTGAGCCGCTTTGGATCCATCTTCCGTGCTTGCCAAGCAAGCCCCCCTCCCCGTCTCTCCAGCAGCAAGAAGCAAGCAGAGAGAGGGAAGTTGGGGGGGAGGTGGAGAGGCAGAAAGAGAAGGAGTACGCTGTGCGCTTAGAAAGCCAACTTTTATTTTTAGAGACGTGAAGCAACGCTCGAGCACAGCTTGTTTTCACCCCAAACGGAAAAGACTGAAAATCAGATGGCAGATTGGTATTAGACAGGTACCTAAAACCGCCCTTGAATGATGCAAGAGGCTAGCTGAAACAAGGGGGAGAATTAAGCTTCCAGGAGTAGAGATGAGGGCACGCATAGCCTGCTGCAGGTTCCCATGGCCCTGCACCCTGCCTGCTCCGCAGCGTTCATAAACAGCTCTCCCAGAACACAGGCAGGCAGGCTGCTGTGGCAGAGGTTTTGGGAAAGACCCCTTTGGTTTGACTCGCTCCAGGCACCGTGTTGCTACCCCAGATTGCCACTGAGACCCAGGTTTAGGGAGCACTGCAGTCCTGCCAGGAGGAGGAGGAAGCGCAATGAACTGCACCAGCTGAAGAGAAGAGGAGGCAGCAGGAGCAGAGGGAGTGGGCAGCACAAGCGTGGCATAGGAGCTGAGGGTGAGCTGCCAAAGGGTCAAGGGATGAGGCAGCAATGATTAGAGATTAACAAGAAAAGGAACACCTGAAATATGCCTGGTGAAACCAGGACTGTATCATTGCTACGTGAGTATATTTATCTGTGTCCTGGCTGCTTTTACTTATACGTTGGCCTGCTTGACACAAGGAAGCAGGTTCAAAAAGAAGCCATTCTGACAGAGTTAAGAAATACTTCAAGCCAAACCTAGCTCGGCCCTAGTTAATTCTCCATCTCTCAGAAAAAACATGGTTGAATGGCTCTGAGGGTGATTTGGGGGAACCTTGAGACTTTTCTGTCTCTTCCTAAAAGAATACGGACTTTAAAACAACACTAAAACCAAGAATACATATCTCTCCAATTGCTCTCCCGATGTCCATACACTGCAATAGTTTCCTCCTTCATTCCTTTTTGGTAGCACAGAACAACTGTCCGTAAGTGCTGAGGGGAGGGGTGACACTGAAGACTAGCAGGGTAGCGACAAGTCAGAGGTGGTCCTCTGCACAGCACCATCACTTGGCAGGTGACATGCGAGTCCTCGGAGGTCCAGCTCTGAAAGGCAACTTTAACTTCCAACGCCTGTGTTGGGCTGCTGTCTGGGTACAAAAGCAGCAGAGCATCGGGAGCTTGTTAAGGATACTTGACTAGATTCATCATCATGGCTTGTACAGCGACTCCTATTTATAAGCAAGATGAGTTTTCCTGAAATATAACCACTTCCAATGTATTTATGCTTTTCTCCCCATTCCCAAGCAGCAGAAAAGGGAGCTCTGTAATGAAATGAACAAGCCCATCTTCGGATGGCAAGGCACACTGGGCTTAGACCTCTTCACCACTGGGAACCTTAAAAACACCCCAGGTTCATATTTGGAGGAATCCTTTGGAATCTTCTCATTTGTGCAATGACACTACTCACGAGGTTATCACTGTCAGAAGCTATCAGCAAGTACAAATGTCTTACAGATGAAGAGCCTTTACATTGTCTCTTTTAAAATGCCAGTGGTTTTATATTCTCAGCATTCACACTCACATGTTGGTTAGCAACAGCCTTTCCAGCTGCACTGAAAATGTCTTCACAATGGAGGGAGGAGAGTAACTTCCAGGGAGCGTTATCAGTCAGGAAAGCCACAATTATATTTCACTCACAGCACCCCTTGCATCCCCAAATTGCGTGAGGCTCATCCCCTTCCACTCCCAGATCCACCCTTAGCATCACTTATCAGGGCTAACTTGCATTTTACCACTGCATTCCCTTCTTAGAAAGCTTCCTGCTTCCAAACAAGAAGCAGAGCAAACAAAAATGATTCCTAACCCTAATCCCTGTTTCTGATCTATCACAATCGTCTCCCACTCATTAGCGACTGCCTCCAGTATTGGATAGAATACGACATCCTTGTCTCCAAAAAAATCACTTTTCCCCAACTCATGGCACTATTCCTATCACATGTGTATTTATAGATCACTGCCCACATCTTTATCTGGCACTAGTCAGCTTAACCAGCAAGACTAACACTGAACTGGACAAACACAAATTAATCACCAGCCTGGAATACATAATACTGTCATTCTGGTATTCATATCTCAAGGCCAGTGATTCCTTACATGGAATCAGAGCATCTATTTAAATAGCCCTGTATTCTCCTGGAAGTTGGCAGCACAAATTAAAGTTTACTGTCATCCTCCTGCTGAAGCTGGTTTTATGAGTGACTGTTTCTGTGAAAGTCCCTTCTGAAGGCTGTGATTTAACCACTGAAGTCATAATAAAAGAAGTATCATGCTGCCCAACTGGTGATGCTCTCTTTCGGATGTTATTAGTTTGCAGAGCAGCAGCACTGTATTACAGCTTGCTTTCTCAACAGCTCTGTGTGAGTTTGGGGATCGGCACTGCACAAAAAGCATGGCACAAAGGATACCCTGAAAGCTTGGCTCGAGCACACAGAAGCAGATGTTGCCCCCTCCCCTTTCTCTTTGCATTCTCAAGTTTGCATAACAAAATATTTATGCAAAAGTACTCGCTGCCAAAACCCACGGTTCCAATGATTTTCAGACAAGCAAAAAGGGGAGGGAGGTCGACCAATACCCGGCTATTTTCAAAGACAGCACTTTCGGTCCCCATCCATCCCCACAGTTCAGAAACTCAGCCACAACAAGTGTGGCATTGTCTGCTCCCAACGGTAGAAACCCATCTGTCAAGTCAGCTTTATGTGTTAAAACAAGACCATGGACCATATTGTGCCATCCTTTTTATGCAAACCACCTCCCTCCATCTAAATTTCAGCAGCAATGAGAAGGGAGCTCAGCTCTAAACCGAGAGCAGGATACAGTCTGTGGGCTTCTGCATAATGCCTAAAGGGTATCCAAAATGGGAAACACTGGGACAAATCTACAAGGAAACTGTTTCCTAATGCATGATGGGGCATTTTACAAGCTGCTTGTGATTAAAGAAAACCAAAACCAAGCAAACAAAACAAACCATCAAAAACCTCCATCCACCTTCCCCTCTTAAGCCCCCTTTCCGTACAAGCTGTCTCACCCCTTCATTGTGTGTTAGGGAAAAGGACTGTTTAGGGCAAGCAGTGGACAATCAACTTTGACTCCCTTTATGTCTTCTTATACTTCTTGAGACACCTTTTCAAGGCCAGGTTGGATGGGGCTTTGGGCAAGCTGGTCCAGTGGAAGGTGTCCCTGCCTGTGGCAAAAGGTTGGAACTGGATGAGCATTAAGGTTCCTTCCAACCCAAACCAGGCTGTGATTCAATGGTTCTATCACACCCTTAGGGTTGGTGCAAGGAACTGGGATTGTCCTTCTTGTGCCTCGCAGCCCTAGTGTAAGGAACAAGCTCTAGGTTTGAGTGTGAATGCATTTCTGCAACCCAGACCTGGTCCATGTACATTACACAGTGAAGCCGTGTTTAAGAAAGTAACTGCAATGGGAAATGGGTTCCACTTGGGAATACAAAGTGCCAGCCAAGGGGGAATGGAATAGCATGGAGTGAGGCAGCCTGAAATGCCATGGTAAAACATGGAGAGGGAAAATGAGCCCAACAACAAGGTGGGGCCAGCCAGGGCTGGTGCCCCTGCCAGCCACCTTGACTGCCTTGTGATCCCGTGCCATGCCTTTCTGGCTGAGTATCTAGGGAATCAAGAGGGCTGTATCTCATTGCAATCCCTGCCTGCAGCTGTTCCATAGAATCATAGAATCAAGCAGGTTGGAAAAGACCTTTCAGATCATCAAATTGAACCATTGTCGCAGCACTGCCAAAGCCATCGCTAACCCATAGCACTGAGGGCCTCATCTACATGGTCTATGAACAGTGATTTCCCCCACTGCTGGAGGCAGCCTGTTCCAATGCCTGAGCACCCTCCTCTCTGCGAAGAAGTCTTTCCTAATATCCAGTTTAAACCTCCCCTGGCACAGCTTGAGGCTGTTCCCCTCTTGTCCTATCGCTTGTAACTTGGGAGAAGGGACTGACTCTCATCTCACCACAACCTCCTTTCAGGTAGCTGTAGAGAGCAATAACATCACCTCTGAGCCTTCTCTTCTCCAGACTAAATACCCCCAGTTCCTTCAAGCCATCCCAGTAAGACTTATTCTCGAGACCTTCACCAGTTCCGTTGCCCAGTGACTCCAGCCCCTCAATGTCTCTCTTGCAGTGAGGGACCCAGGATTTGCGGTACAGCCTCACCAATGCCCAGGACAGGGGGACAATCACTGCCCTGGCCCTGCTGCCACACTGGCGCTGATACAGGCCAGGATGCCACTGCCTTCTTGGCTGCCTGGGCACAAGCTGGCTCGTGTTCAGTCGTCCATCAATCAGCACCCCCCAAAAGGAAAAGAACCACCATGAAGAGCCAGGATGGATGATGCACTGATGTTTTAGAAGTAAATAGCGAGCTCTTTATTAGAGGAACACCTACCATATAGGTTACTCAGGGGGGCTAATAGATCATGGGCTTAGTGGCAAGAGAAACCAGGACTCATCTTTTTAAATGAGAAACTATGAGTGATAATCCCTCTTCCCCATACTACACTTCACTGCCCTTGGTCTTTAAATGACAGTAATAAAGGACTACAGTTTTGGTTGCTGAGCTTTATCAATGTATTGGTATATATTTGTATTCTTTAATACTTTTTAAACACTACAGTATCAATTTATTCGACATCCTCTCATGGCAGAGCCACAAATGGATGCACTTTTAGTTTAAAATGGATGACAGTGGAGAAAGAGAACAGAATGCAGAACATGAGGCAATTGTGTAGCCTGACAATTTATAACGCTACCTGCCTTCTGCTGCCTAGTTATTGATGGTCAGGTGGGGAGATAAAGGAAAGAAGGATAGTTGCAGGGAGGACAGCTTAATTTAAAACACTGTCACTTGCTCCCACTAAAGTCAGGAGTCAGGTTCTCAATATAGGTAACAGGTACACTGCCTCCGAGCAGATGCACTAATAACAAAATCCATTTAAAATGAAGTGTTCCTAAAAGAAAGATGACCGTGGAGGGAACATAAAAACTAGGATGCTCCTTAAGTGTGGACCACGACATTTCAGCTGGGTGCTGCTGGCCACCAAGACACAGATTAAAAACATCCTCAGTTTCCAGCCCCTTGTCAGAGCAGCGGCTCTGCACCTGGGCTCTCCCAAGTGCCCTCTCCCATTAAACACATCTTCTGACTTCCCATGTTAAAAGCCTGTGCCCAGCACTATGGGGTCGTATTCTGTACTGGCCCTCAGATCAAGGCTTCAGCCTGCTGGGTCTGCCTCCAGAACTGTCCAGCCACACAAAAGGGAACAGCCAGAGGCAGCAGGATGCTTCTGGGATCACCCAGCACAAAGGCTGCAGAGCCACAGACAGACCAGCTCTCTGTGTGGTTTGCAACACAACAAGGCAAAATGCCTCAGTGACAGAAAGCTGCTACACCTTGGACCTGGGGGTTAGCAAGAATAAAGGACTATCACTGTTGGGATCCAATTACAGGAACTGCAGATCACCCAGGTTTGGTTTTTTATCTTTTTCTGTCCTTTCCTTCTCCACACCCACTCACCAATCCCTAATGCTACCTGGGTAGGTGCAGCTATGCCCGTAGATGCAATAGCCTGCAAAGTCTTTTAATGCTTTAAGTAGGAATGTTTTAAGTATTGCCCACCCCAAACACACACAAACACATCAAACCTGACATTCATTATGAATCTAACGTGGGTAAATATCACCACTTTCTTTTCCTTAAAAAAAAACACAGTACCTTCCCTACCTACGTGCTCTCTTTATGGTTGGTGAGAATTCGTTAAATCTGCTTACATTAACATAAAAAAATGAGAATGCAAAAGAAACATGTAAAACATCCACTGAATGCAGGCAGATTTTGCTCAGTTCTTCACTGCCATTAACATCAGTCAAGTTCATCTGGACTGAAGTCGGCTGAGTTACACTAATGTAAAATGAAAAGCAGCCCCATCACTTTTAACTTGGGCCCTGGCCACACTGCCATTCATCCACTGGAAAGAAAAAGGAACATGCACTCAGTCATGGTCCAGACTTCATAAAGGTAATAAAAGTGCTGCAAGCTCAAAACTAGAATTCATCAATCCACTCTGTGTATGCATTTGGAGGTTTCAGTTTCACATCAGATCTCACCAGAAACAAAAATGCCAGAGCAGTGACTACACAGAACCCACCATAACCAAAGTGCTCTCAAAATAAAGCATAACAACAGACTCATTCTCAGGTCCAAGACTACCATGAGACCACGAGATCAGGTAATATTATACTGCATGACTCCGTCCTGATGACAAGGATTATAACCAGAACAATGACGTGGATGAGACTCACATGAACAGCATCAATAGCTGAAGAAAGAATTATTTTTGCAACTGGTGAAAGCCAGCCAAAGCAGCCCTCTCCTGATTTATTAGTGCACAGCGATGCGCTAAAATGGAATTATATCCTTATTCTATGCTACCCTTGTTATAATAGAAACAACTCTTACACTGACCAGGTAACATTTGGATAGGACATGACAACTGTTTTCTGTTCCCACTCCTTATTTAAACACTTGCTTCCTATGGTTTCTCTTTCATTTTATTAGGATTATTTTCCAAAGACCTCACAGAGGAACATTTACTCTTCTACCTGCGATAGGAGTTACTAACACCCAGCCTGCTGGCAGTAACTCACCTAAAGGAGCATATCCTCAGAGGGCTCTGGTGCCGATTCATTGTGGTATCAGCTACAACCCCTGCCTTACTCTGCACACACAGCCAAAGCAGCCTGCAGGCAAGCTGTATCTGCTGCACTACCCTCAAACCCTTCTTCCTGTGCTGCTTATGGGTTTGAAATACGCAGAGCTGCCTCTCTTCTCCTCTAAATTCAAACTGTCTTTTACTTCTGCTATCCTCTCCTCCTTATCTCTCCCCCACTCACACCTTCCTGGCTTTTGGGGTAATGTGATTTCTCGCTAGATGCCCCCTCCACCCCTCTGCTGAACAGCATCACTCACTGCATTTGCAGGGCCTCACTGTGATTTTACGACAGTCCCCTTGACAGGACAGTCCCCAACCACGCCGTTAGCTTAGTACCCCCCACGCCTTGGACCAAGCCATCTGTCAGCAGGGCAGGGACCCAGGACCCAAAACACCCTTGGGTAACATTTCAGCATGAAAACCGCTATAGATACAGCAGAATGGAACGTCAGGTGGGAGCCCCCAAGGGTTAAAAGAAGAAAATCTCAACTATTTAAATGCGTTTTGCTATAAACTGCATGAACACCTTTCATTTTTTTCTCTCTTTTTTTTGACACTTGTCCTTTTAAAAATACATTTCTGTTTTGACGTCCCAGTTCTGAGCATATTTCACTCCTGCCAACCCACTGTTTGTGTTGTGAATAACTCAGAACAGATGAAGCCCTGATCCAGAGACAAGAAATTCTCCAAACATCTGTCACCAACCTCAGCCCCAAGAGCTGAAAGCAAGACTCCAGCAGTTAGTTCTGCCCATCCTGCTGCACCCACAGGCTGTGGGGTTGTCAGTGTGCCTTCACAGGCAGCACCGCATGAGAAACCAGCATGACAACATCCAACCATGGCCAACTACCCAACCAAGGCCAGGGTGGATGGGGCTTGAGACAACCTCCTCTAATGGAAGGTGTTCCTGCCCATGGCAGGGGGCTGGAACTGGATGAGCTTTAAGATCCCCTCCAACCCAAGCCATTCTGTAATGCTATGACACTGCTGTGGTCTAGTAGAGGTGTGAGGTTCCCCATGGTTTGACCTAATGGGTCCCACCATTGTTCACCCCCTTTCCCCATGTGCCAAGACTTCCTCGTAGCATCAGCAGAGGTCCGTGTCTCTCCCCTTCACCACACTCTTACACAAACACGTTCACTCAGGCTTCAAAAATTCACCCTTAAGTATTAATACAATACGTCTGTATATATCAGTAACCTTTTCTCATGTTCACCCAATGCTGCGAAACCACATAAAGACCAGGAGGTATATATATGAGGCACAGGTTTCTGCAGATGCTGTCGTAAGACTCCTGTTCCCGTGTTGGAGAAGAAGGCTGACATAAACTCATCAGAAATGGCATTTCTCACTGAAAGAGAATGTACAGCAGTCCCTTCCTTGCTCTTACAACAAAATGAGTTCCTCTTTCTTTTCCAAGCATTGCATTTTTACATCAGTTCTCCATCTGCAGTAAAGCTTCAAGAAGATTCCTGGCCCTTCAGGAGATGCTAAGCCCTTTAGCGTTGCCTGCGAATGTGACAGATGCAGTCAATATAATCATAAAGCGGTGATAAGGGAAAGAAAACCCTTGAAACGCCATTTAAATTTACAGCCTTGAAAACAGAGAAATGCCATGAGCAGGACAGAGAATGCTTTCCCGAGTGGCAAAGTCATTCCCAAGTCCTTTGGCTGCACTTGTTTGCTTGTTTATTCCCAGGAACAGCTAAGGTGTCTCAGCGAGTGAAAAAGCATCGCGTCCCTGAGGATGGCGGCGCAATTGGATTCCTGTTGCTGTCTCGAGAAGTGGAACAGCAGAGAGCAGCAGGAGACACAGATAAAATAATGACACTCGGTATTTAAATTCACCAGCAGTCTGAAATGAAGGAGCAGTGCTGCAACCACGATAGGCTTGGGGAAAGACAGACTGCAGCTTTTACAGTCCGTAACTAACGCTGGTTTATCCGGTCACTTCTGCATCTTAGTTACTATTGACATTTAAAAGGTATCTGCATTGAAATGAACCAATGCAATAGGATTTCTGTGTGCAAAGCAGTCCAGTTATTTAGGGTAATCAAAATAATACATTAAAATAAGTCAAAAAATGAGAGGCACAGCTTCATCAAGACAAAGCCTAAATGTTGACAAAAGTAAATAGACTATTCTGCAGTAAAGTTATACTGAGATAAAGATGCACAGCTGAAAACTAAGGAGAGATCCTGGGATTTAATGCCTGTTTTAAAAGGTACTAATAGTGAGAAAGCTGTTTGGCCTGGTTTCTTAACTTAAATAAACATATCTTCATGAAAATAAAACCAACAAGACAATTAAAACATAGCTGTTCCTTAGTTAACTCAGCAATAAACAACAAACAGGAGAAACTGGGCCAGAGGAAACTGGCAGGGTGACTGAACCAGGTGTATTTTGGGAATAAGTAATAATCCAGCATCTAAAGCATCATGGTAATGAAGGAGCTGAATTCTACTCTTGGCTCTATCACAGACTCCTTATGTGACCATAAGCAGGGCGTAGTCTCTGTGCCTCGGTTTCCCCAGTTGGACAGTAGGAAAGATAAGACTTTGCTTCTGCAAAGTGCTCAGGCTCATGAATGCATCTTTTAAGGTTAAGTTCAGCACTTCCTAAACCCAAATAACTTCTGCTTTCCAAAGTGGAAGCTGCAGGAAGAGTAGCATCAGGCTCTGAAAGAGCAGTGAGAATCCACATTCAGTTCTCAAGCATCCTCTGCTCAGGCAACCAGCCTGCAGGCTACCTCTGGCTTTCATTTAGTAAAGAGATTGCTCCTATTTTTCAAGTCATCCCCATCCTCATCCACAAAAGAGCCAGCAACTTTCCCTTATAGGTACCAGCTCCTTGGTCCTCTCCTGCTTTGGAGGTTCATCTTGCCATGTGTGGGGTGAATCATGCGGTTTGCTCCCCTTAACCACAGCTCTGAAAATGGTGGGTTGACTGCTGCAGCTTGTTGTGGAACTGAAATGCAGATCAGGCATGCTGCTTATCACAACTTGTAATGCT
Source organism: Pezoporus flaviventris (assembly GCF_033815535.1). Lineage (NCBI taxonomy): Eukaryota > Metazoa > Chordata > Aves > Psittaciformes > Psittacidae > Pezoporus > Pezoporus flaviventris. The sequence continues at coordinate 1,165,993 of NW_026892585.1, forward strand.
TTCTTCAAGGTGCTACAACCATCTCTAACACCTGCTGCTTGCATCTGTCAAGGCTTCCATGTAGATATAAATACATGGATGCATTTACACACATACACATGTATATGTCTATCTACCACCATTCATATATTGTGTAAACCAGAACTCTTAACAGATACCCAGCCAAGGCTGAACAGGTCATAGAGGTCCTTTAAAACACAGTGAAGTAGGACCTGATGAGCATCTCTAGTCATAATTATCCTAAAAGCCAGGACCCATATGGCTGCCAGTTTGTCCCAGACTGAGCCGTCCATCCCAGGGCAGCAATGAAAGGAATGATGGGCATACATACATACAGTCTGCATAAAACAAACTTATTCTGTCCTAGATACTGCTGGGAAAATCTCAGCCCGAAAGAGAACCCACCTATCTCTTCTATTATTGCAGTACTTAAAGAGAAAACAAAAGGGTATGAGGAGCTGGCCAAAGGAGCGGTTGAGGATGCAGCTGAGTAACTCCAGTCATCCTTGCACGTGTCCTTAGATGTGTGGCACGAGACACACATAAATGAGAGGGGTTTTAGTCATCTGCTTTTTAAGACATGAGAGATGTCTTAGAATGTTCCTAATTCAGTGCCTCTCACAGGCACAGATCTCAGTTTTGACCATGGGGCAAATGGTGAACAAAAAGCCTATCTGCAAAGTACCTTTTCTCTTCAGGCTGAAGAGGAACCTATACTGAACTCATGCTGAGGTCCTTGGATGGAAATGATTAGGTCCTCACAACAGAAATTGTGCCTTGGCATGAAATCTTTAAGTCATCAAAACTCATTGACCCGACCATGGGAAGCCATCCGATTCCTGGACCTCTGCTGCAAAGGAGCCTGCTCAGCAATCATCAGCGCTCCAGAAACTCACACTTGGTTTTTCATCCCCTTGCCTCTTGCTGGTCCTCACTGATGCTGCAAGGCAACTCAGGTACCCCGCACTATTTCTTACCCAACTTCCCTTATTGACACTGTTTTCTTTCCTGGTTACTGCTTTGCTGTCACCAGCCAAGGTGCTTGAGACCTGCCAGGAGCTCACTGCAGCAAATACCCGAGTGCTCTCTAGCCTGCTGGTTCTTTGATGTATTCAAAGAGAGACGTTACAGGGGCATCTGGACAAACATAATTCCTTCCTCACCTCTAGGAAATACAGGGTGCATGGGATTTCAAGCAGAAGAAGCCTGTGTGTAAAGAACAGCGCTCTGTGAAACGGGAATCACAGAAGCATAAAATAGTAAGGGTTGGAAAGGACCTTAAGATCATCCAGGTCCAACCCCCCTGCCATGGGCAGGGACACCTCACACTAACCCATTCCTCCCAAATCTCTAGAAACTATTCATCCAGTGGCACTAGAAGTACATAAATACATGCATACAATCAGTTTACAGGAGCATTAAGTCATTCACTGTATTATTTTTCACGTGAAACTTCTCTGTTGCCCATGATGCTCTATATTCCTGCAAGTTTATGACGGGATAAGAATTACTTTAGGCAGGCGTTCAGCAGGAACAGCAGAAAACATACCATTGTTTTAGAGCTTGATTATGCAGATTGGCTTCGCTCACAAGGACATTAACTCTATGCCACAGCTGTGGGGATTAGAATTACACAACAATTGATATTTGGAAAACTTTGAAAATCTGCCAAAGGAGAAAATTACATGATTGAACAAGAGCTTTTGTGGGACCGAAGTAAAACATTTCACTAATGAATTTGTTCAGGGTTTTGTTCAAAAAATTTAATCAGCAAATTTATTCTCATAGACCCAACAATTTGGCCAACCACACGTAGTTTAGGAGTCCCCGTTACAGAAAGAACAAGCTAAAAAGGAAGTCAGTGCTTGTTTTCTAGGCCTAACACACAAAGCAACCGTTTAATGTGTTTCTGATCGGTTTGAGTTCTGTAATACATCTGATCTGGGGAAAAAAAGATAAAGCACAAGCCCCATCCCATACTGGTTTAGCAGGAGAAAAAGGAGGAAGCCTCAGGAAAAAGTAGAATCAAAAGTGCAAAAACCACTTTGAATATTTTGGAAGGATTTAGGGTCCTTACAGATTCCATCTATTCTAGAAATAACTGTTCCTAATAGCCCCAGGACTGTGGCTTGCTATGATAAGAAATTCCTCTGCTTCAGTTCCCTGAAAGCAATGGCAGCACGATGGGGCCACTGATGGTAAGCAGCCGGATGAAAAGCAGCCCACCCTCAGATGCCTTGGGTACTGTGCAGCCACCACCAGCCCACAAGCGAGAGATGCAACTTGATAAAGAGTTTCAGTAAACTGGCTTCCAGACATCAAACCTGCTGCTATGGGTCTGTTTCACATTCATTATACCCGAGTTATTCCAAGGCCCTCCAAACAGCTGTCTTGAGTGTCACTTCCATCAGCTCGGTTGCTCATTTCTAGCAGTATTCCTTCCCTTCCTCTGAATGGAGCAACAACACAATGAAATAAATGTGCTGCATCCAGCATGTTCAGGTGACAAAAGCAGGGCTGGTCATATCAATTCACCACAAGATTGCTTTGGAAGAGACCTGTACTAAGGGATTTAATAGCTCGGTAATCACCTTATAGCAGCAAAGGGAAGAGAAAAGGAAATGGTATTATTTCTTTCTCCATCACCTCTTCTCTCTTACTTGTGGAAGGAAGATAGGAAGTTTTAGCTGTTCATGACAACACAGAAATTAACCAAAGACAGGGTCATAGTTTATAAAACAGAGCCCTTGTCAAGTCACATTGCTTTGTTACTGCAGCTACTCTAACCAGAAGCCAGCACTTTACAACCCAGGACAGCCAGGCTTGCTTTGCTGCTTAACACCACGGGCAGTGCCTCATACCACAGACCTACCATTCATTACAGGGAACCAACTGACAGCTTCTTCCCCTAAGGAGGCCAAGATTCCTTAAGTCTGAAATACCATACCCTGTCAACACAGGTGTACAGGAAAGAAGCTCCTATAGTGACAGGTTTCATAACACATTAAAATAGGCACCGCACAAAGTTGATAATCAAAATAAAAATTAAACAAAAAGGCTAAAAATTAAAGAAAAAGATTAAAACCAACCAAAAGGCTTGGTGCTGGGCTGATAAAAAGTTCATAATTCCCCATTTGTTTCCTTGGGGCTATACTATTTAAGACCTGCAGAGGATAAACTGCCTCATGCATCGCTTGCAGACCATTGAGCCTGCGGGCACTATACACAGAACAGCATCTGTAGGATGCTCTTGCTGCGTCATTGCCAGTCTCTCGTATAGCCATGAGCGAAACGCAGTGCGTGGCACAGGGATGTAGGGATGCAAGAGGTACAATGTGTAGCAAGCATCTAAAATGACTTACTTCTGTTATAGAAAGGTTTCACCTAGACCACTGAACTCTGTCTAATTACGTGCATTTATTCTTCATGCTAACAGATCCCCTTAGTATAGCCCCTGTCAAGTGCTGGTGTCAAGCACATCATTTATAAAGACAGGATTTGCTGAATGAGAGGCAGTATATTACAGAACCCCACTGCATGAGGAAGAAGTGAGGCTGGAACTGTGAATCCCTGCAATACTACACACTACTTTTTTCCCCTGATTCTAGCTCCACTTGCTATTCTTTCGCTTACCCCTCTTTTCCCCACCCAGGAAAATGCCAAAGGTTTACAGAAGACCCGTTTAGTCGCCCCCCCTTTGTCCATTTTAAGCCGGAGCAGGAGAACATTTGCTGACCCAGACATATAAAATCGCCTCATTACCTAATGAAGTGTTGCAGACCTCATTTGAATGTAGCTGACACTGTGAGGAGCATGAATCTTCCAGTCATTTAGACAGAAGTAGCTCAGGATAGGCAATATTAATTTGGGGATGAGTCATTGTGTTTAGTACCAGTCTGGGGCCTAATGATTTGATTCAAATTAATTTAAATCACTGGGGAGAAAAAAAAACCAAACCAACCAAAACCCTCAAATTACACACACGCCAAAAGATCAAAACAACCTTTCCCAAGATCTGAAGCATTCAGGGGCTTGTCATTGCTAGGCTGAAATTTCCTTCTTCACGTTGCATTGTATGAGCACAATCTTAGAATTACAGAATCATAGAATAGTTAGGGTTGGAAAGGACCTTGAGATCATCCAGTTCCAACTCCCCTGCCATGGGCAGGGACACCTCACACTAAACCATCACACCCAAGGCTCTGTCCAACCTGGCCTTGAACACTGCCAGGGATGGAGCATTCACAACCTCCCTGGGCAACCCATTCCAGTGCCTCACCACCCTCACAGGAAAGAATTTCCTCCTTATATCCAATCTAAACTTCCCCTGTTTCAGTTTTAACCCATTATCCCTTGTCCTGTCACTACAGTCCCTAATGAAGAGTCCCTCCCCAGCATCCCTATAGGTCCCCTTCAGACACTGGAAGCTGCTCTGAGGTCTCCACGCAGCTTCTCTTCTCCAGGCTGAACAGCCCCAACTTTCTCAGCCTGTCTTCATATGGGAGGCGCTCCAGTCCCTGATCATCCTCGTGGCCTCCTCTGGACTTGTGCCAACAGTTCCATGTCCTTTTTATGTTGAGGACACCAGAACTACAGAGAGGTCTGAAAGATTTTATGCCAAATGGAGAAAGGTTTCTGCCACTCCCTGATGCAGGTGATACTTTAGAGTAACCAAAAAGAGAGAAAGGACTGCAGAGAGAGTTCAATTCTAGCTGATCCCTGATGCTACAGAAGGGAAGAGTGGGAGTAATCAAACAGAAATCAGAGTTGCGTTTTTCTCTTTTCCGGCTACCAGGAAGGACAGCTTCTCTTCACACTTCACTGTGGAAACACATTGTCTTCACAGACATCAGGCCAAACAGACCCAAAGCCTCTGGGATCTGCTACGCAGATATATTTGCTCCATCTGTGTATTCATGGAGAGCTCACGGAGGAGTGAGACAAACCTTCCCATGCCAGCAAGCTGAACCAAAGTCAACAGACTGTTTATTTGCAGAGGTGTCCCTGTGATAGGTAATCAGAAAGAAAGTGCTGTTTAATACTTCTTTGCAATGTTTTACTCCCTGTATCTCCTCCCATGCCTAGCCTTAGGGGAAAGTCACCCATGTAGGGGCATCCAGCAAAAGCAGGCAGGAGGGCAGGATCAAAGCAGTGCAGTGGGTTTACACAGTGTTCTGGACAAGGGTCAATTTAACCACCACAAGCCATGTGATGTTCATCCATAGTACATGGTCAATAGCAGGGCCTTGTTCTGCTGTTTGCCTCGTACATGCCTAGCTGTCAGGATGCTCTTACAGCAGGGTTCCCGTAGGAAAGGGGAACATGAAGCAAGGGAGAAAACCCACAATGTCACTGAAGATAAAGCAGAGATACCTTCACAAATCTGCTGTCACCAGAAGCTGTCTCATGGGTGCTTTGATCCTAAGCTGCTGAAGGATACTTAATTCTGCTCTCCTTCAAGATACCTCGAGGGAGGATTACTGCTGTTTACCTCTTAGATCATTGATAATAACGTGGATGGAGGTGCAACAGTGACAATTTTTATGCTTCTGCTTTTGAAAATTATAAAAAAGCCTTTGAATTAGGAGCTTGCTTACTTGTATTTTAAGCAGAGGACTAAATACACACCAAGTCAGTGGACTGGTGCCTCTGCACACTGAGCCACACACTATGTACCGCAATTCCAGAGTGACGAACTGATGATACAGGAGATCCAGCCCTTTGTTCCCCATGCCACAGTGACCTAGACTCAAATCCCCAAACAACAAGATTAGGAGGCTAAAGTGAGAAAGCAATTCAGGGTTGTGACCCACAGATCTGGTTTTGTTGCTGATCCTGTCGGCAGGCTGGGGAGGCGGAATCAATTCTAACGTGGTCATTTTCCTGCACCTCACTTTCCCTCTCTGCGCAGTGCAGCCCATGATATTAATCTCCTTTGCAAAGCACCGAGAAGACGTGACAAATAAAATCTTTCCCAACTACATGTGAATAAGAGGCAGAATTTAAGAGCAGCCCGCGCTCAGGCTGACCAAAGGTAGTGCTTTAACAGAGGGCTCCAAAGAGAAACACCCACTAAAGGAACTGACTGCAGGAGTTATCCCTCTATGAAGAGCTGACTTCGAAACGCATGCTTACACTTGGGAAACCTGATTTTCAGCGCCAGCTCCACTGCATCATTTTCAACCCTTCAGGTCCTCCTTTGCTGCAGCCAGTCAGCGCACCCAGCCTCAGTGGCAGTGCCCACACAATTTCCCAGGAGAAAGATGAATGACCCAAGCCTCAAACCCGGGGCTTGTCCACCTCCACGCAACAAATGCCACTGCACCAACGCTGTCAGTGGATGCGTGATCCGTGGCTCTTAGTCCAAGGGATTCCATAACCATCTGGCTTTTGTTTCCAGCAGCCTCTATCTGGTTCATTAAGAGAAGCTGGTAAATGCCAGCCCTGCAAACGGGACAAAAAATGATTCAGTCCTCTCTGTATAATCTGTCTAATAGATTCAATAGGTGTCACTTTTGTGGAAGGGTCTCTATACCTTAGCAGTGATTTGTCACCAAGAAACGGTTTTGGGGCATTTCACAGTTGTGTGTCAGTATTTATTCGAGGCCTTATCTTCAATGAACATTTCTGGCTAAGAGAAATTAATTCCTTGCATCTGTCACTATAGGAACAAAGCAAATGCACTCTCTGTAGAAGAGCCATTATTCAGTACGTTAAGCTCTGCGATGACAGTTCTCCTCATCCCACAGTTGCACACAAGAAGTAACCTCACTCATCACTAAGATTTGCAAAATGCAATATTCTGGAGGTAGATATTTTCTTTTTTTTTCTTTTTTCTTTTTTTGTTGTACTTTCAAATACTTTAACCCTGATGAAAAGCAAATCCCAAAACAAAAATCCCACCCCTCCAGTAAATGCTGCCTCACCATTTCAATTCAGCACCGCAGAGCCAGGCAATCTGAAGAGCAATGGTAAGATGATAAGGGTTTGCTGAAGGGCATAAGACTTATAAACTACACTGAAGCATACTGGAAGTGATTTCAAATGAGCAGATCTGTCTGCAGCATGGCTTCTGCTCAACTCTGACCTTCCAGTCCTAGCCTGCCCTCAGATATAATGGCCTGGATAAATTCCAAATCAAAAGCAGTTGTTGTGGACAATGTTCTAAAGGAAACAATTAGATACCAAAAAATTCAGTTATAACAACTCAGGGCATCATTCAAAACTGGGGAAAGAAAGGAAACGCTAGAAACACCAGGAAAGAAAAGCAAGGAAATTACTTGTTCATGCCATGAGGAAGAACCAGGGAGATTCACATGCAGAAGCTTTTCAATCCAGTGGAGTAGAATGAAAAGCAGAGAAGGAAAAAAGAAACTATAGCTGTTCCTTGTGATTGGAGTTACTGGTTTCCTGAAACACGCCGGTACTGTACGAACTGCTGGGTGATGAAATCCAACAAGCACAATAGCTGCGTTATGAACTCTGACTATCTGGAACAAATCTGCATGCACCGAGCAGTCACTGAAACAAGAGAAGCAGTTGGTCCCAGCTGCAGGTTTTCTCAGTGATGCCAGCAAATGCATTTATTTACAAACCTGCTTGCTAATCAATTTAAGCAAACACTGGAGGTGAAAACTCAACTGGGATGCGTTTAAGCAGGCACCACAGGAAGCTCATTCTGGGACAAGCCCGCAGTCAGAGAGATACTTCCATTAGATTTGTGACAATAAAACATTACGCAACGCACAAGTCCGGTCTAAACAATGTAATAGCAGTTGCAGATCATCACAATACAGAAGACCTCCTTTGTAATGCAGGTACCAGCTGCTAACGCTAGAAATGCGATGCAGGCTGAGTTGTTCTGTGCACTTCAGAACTAAAGATGCCCATTTTCTTAAGGGTTTGTGCCATACATTTGGTTCTAACTTACCTTCAGTGTTTCCTGCTCCTGGGCTACACTGCCATTCCTCCTTCCCCTTCTCTGTGTCCTCTAATCCCTCTGTTGCTCCACAGATCTCTCCTCCTCCATCCCTCAGCTATTGATTACACTTCAATATATCATGCTACGACCAGATTTGGGTGGCAGGTGTAATAGTTTGTTGGTTCCTCCCTATCCCTCCCTTTATTAGGCATTAATAAGACCTTTTCTCCTTCCTTGCCATCAAGTTTCACTTACAATACATAGGAATTCCAATACATAGGAATCTTCATTGAGGTGAAGTGAAGGGAAATTAGCAAACAGGTACAGATAAAGCCCAGTGGTGCTATTGTAAAACCAAGCTAAGATGAGCTAGGAAACCACCAGTGAGCTATGACCCTTTCTTATTAGCTTAATTCTGGGATCAAAACAGGAAGTTATAGTCAGTGAAAATTAATTTCATATCATTAATTTCATCTCGGTACTGGCAGCCAGCTTGGACTTTGCAATATATATAGCTTGAATTGCTCCCTGGATTTAATGAATTAAACCTGCTCGGTTTATCTCTCATATAAGCTCTTAGAAGAGCCCCAGAGTCATGCTGCATCTTCTGCTTTCAACAAGCACTTTATGGCAGCTTGGGATGAACCAGGCCCTCTGCACCCGCAGGCCCTCTCACCAGCGCTGCCCCAAGGCCATACATCCTTCACCTCAAGTGTTTACATGCACCACAGCCTTCAAATACCTGAATTCACCCACTTTAAACCAAAGAAATAGTGTGAAGCAGCACTAATCCTCTCTGAGGAAAACACTCCTGAGAAATGCTGGGTTTTGGTCAGTAACATTCCACTCATCCAGCTGAAATCTCATATTTAAACATAACTGTCTATTAGCTGCAATTGCTTTCTTTTGGCCACGTTTTTCAGTCACATCTGCTCTGAATTATCAAAGGCCACTGAATGTTTTCTTAATGACTTGCACATCATCCCTGCAGCACTTTGCAGCTGGTTTTCTCTCTCCTATTTAAATCTCTACAACATATTTGAACCTCTAAATGAAGGAGGAATTGCTCTGGTGTTGGATGAGCTTCCACTGCTTTTTAGCAGCCACTATTTCTTTAGCTAGGTCCTGACTCATTCCAGAACTGTAATAGCTGCTCCAGGGTCAGGAGTCTTTTGGACCACACAATCACAGTTGCAAAGTAAGACTTTTCTCTTTCCAGGCTTTCTCTGGCTGGCTGGCATGCCAACGTGTTACTGCCACATACACCAAGTGCAACCACTCTCATTTAGAGGAGAGCCTTTGAAGAGCACAGAGAATCCAGTGGCATTTTAGCTACTTGGAAAGCAACATATGTTTAACTTCATGGGATGTTCTAATTTTTCTTAAATGATTCTATGAAATTCCAAGTGGCTGAAAGAAAAGGACTATTTTCCAAGTCAGCTGGAATATTTCTGTTCATCGCTTGAATTCATGTTTTCTTTGATGGGTTAATATTTTGCCATTCTTACATGCTCTAAAATTTAAAACTCATTTGTCCCCCTGTCCAGCTGCTGCCACATGAGACCTCTAGTAGCTTAAAAATACAGAAAGAGGCTGTTGGCTTAACAATATTCTATTGCTTAAATCCGATTATTCAGTATGCCTGGAATAATGACAATAGATTTATACATAATGATCATTTCACATTTATCTCCTTAAACTTTGTGTTTTTCACTACTGCCTTAGCGTTCAACACTCACTGCCAAGCCTTTATCCAGTCCCAGGTTCATAATGCATAATTTGCATTATGCATACTACAAATATATTGAAAGGGCTTGGTTTTTTTTACATCATGCTTTACCAGAACAATGCAGACATGCCATCCGCAACAATCTCCTCCTCACAACAATGCACACAGAAGCATTCTTTGTTTGCAAGGCTTCTTTGTCCCGTGATGCTTAATTAAGCATATAATGGAGAATATTATAGCTATTTTAGAGTAATTCGGAAATAATGATGCCTGAGGCAAAGCACGGAGTTCTGTTTAACTCAACATGCAAGTGTTGGCAATGGCCTTTACAAATGGACCCTGTTGCTATTACAATTCTCAGAAATGATTTGCAGCTCCCTTTTCCCCCTCCATAATAACTGTTCTTTTTAATTTCTTGGGTGCCTCTCAGCAGCATAAAGCTGCATTCTGTAAAAGCTCATCTTCTCCCTTGTTTAAAGCACACCTTGAAACCATTTTACGCTGGCATAAAGTCTTCTTCCCAGAGGCACATTGCCTGTAGTGTCTACCATGTAATATGAACAGATGCAACTCCTACTGCATCTATCAAGTTGGTGACGTGGATCACAGAAGCACAATAGCCACTTATGCTAAATAAAGGTTTAGAGGTGAATCAACCAGCTGGAGTCCATGAAGACTCATCGCTGTTTGATGGGTTTTCCAAGAGAAGGAGCTCTCAGCACCTCAGCCTGGTGCTGAGGAAGACCACGGTGAGGTTGTTACTCAGCCATGAGAACATGCTGTGATACGCAGAAGCTGAAATAAAGACACAGCCACAATCAAGCTACAATCCTGGGCTGCCATTGGCATGGTTTGAGCATCCTGGGAACGAGTTTGCACGTGGGTGTTTTGTCCAAGCTTGTTCTGCTGCTATACAGACCCTGCCTTCCACCCCTCCAGCTCCACTGAGGCTAAAAGGGGAATCATTTTTGATACGCACAGCCTTACCATAAAGGCTTCCAACATGTGTATTTTCCATTTAAAACATGCTTTCATAAAGGGTATTTGGACTGTAATAAAATAATGCAGTTTTAATGAGCATTTTACAAAGAAATTATACACCACAGGTTGATGTGGGGGGAGATTAGCTGCTAATTCTAATGGAGATTTTAAACTTACCGTGCACTCAGTTCTATTAATGTCTTTAGCAATGTAAGGAATCAGAATAGGAACCTTAAATTCTCAATTGGAGCATACCAGCCATGCAAGGCTGCTCCCACAGAAGGAGCCTGGCTAAAGCCAAGCTATAGGACGGTGCAACAAAAGACTGTCCACACTCCAAAATATATCCCCAAATCTAAGTGAGATTTCTCCAGTGCAGTTGGTGTTTCACACTCACTTAGCTTCTCTATTAAAAGTGGTAAATTTTGATGCATAAACACATTCACTGTGAGCTGGAGTGTGGCCTTTAAGCTCTCATTCCCAAGGGAGGGCTGCTAGGCACAGGGTAGGTCATTGTACTCACTTCTGACTGGAGGCAGGTCACAGCTGCAAGTTTTGTACTCCAAGAGTTAGTAGCTCTGGAAATCTTTTGTTAGGGAAGTAGTACACCCAATGGGCTCATCTGAAACTTTATACCTAGAGACAGGGGTCAGACAAAATTCTCCAAATTGCTTTCCAAAGAGAGGACATCCCATTAAAAATACTGGCAGCTCAGGAAAACCAGCAGGAAAACCTCCAGAGTCCTTTAAAAACCCCAAACTGGAAGCCAAAATGTAAAATTCATCTGGCATTCCCAAGCACAAGTGTCTGGATAAATATTTCCTGACCATTACAAGGTCAGCTTGTGCCCAGCACAGCTAAGGCTCAAGGTGCATAATGCAAAGGGAACAAATCTCATCACCGCTCTGGCTGCTCTACATTAATCCAACCTGCCCTTACTGATTGTCCTGGGTTCAGCAGCAGCAGTCATTTTTCTCCTTCTCAGTAGCTGGTGCAGTGCTGTGGTTTTGACTTTCAGGCTGGGAACAGCGCTGATAACACCGATGTTTTAGTTGCTGCTCAGTAATGTTTAGTCTGACCAAGGACTTTGTGAGTCTCATGCTCTGCCAGGGAGGAGGGGAAGCCAGGAGGAAGCAGAGACAGGACCTGACCCAAACTGACCAAAGAGGTATTCCATACCACTATATAAACTGGGGGCAGTTACCCAGCAGGGCTAGATCACTGCTCGGGTCAGGCTGGGTATCAGTCGGTGGGTGGTGAGTGGTTATATTCTCTCCCCTTGTTATTTCCCTGATCATTATAATTACTGGTGGTAGCAGCAGTGATTTGTGTTATACCTTAGTTACTGGACTGTTCTTATCTCAACCCATGGGAGCTACGTTCTTTCTATTCTCCTCCCTATCCCTGCGGGAAGGAAAGGGGGGAAGTGAGAGAGCAGCTGCATTGTTCTGAGTTACAGCTGGGCTTAAACCACGACACTGATCATCTTCAAAGTGCTCCCCCTAAATGCAGGGCCATGTATTCATCTTTCCTTTTGGTATATTTATTTGTATATCTAGCTTTGTTTCCCCCCGCCCCCCAACTGGTATATTGCCTCTTAGGCTACAGAAATGTGATAAAATTAATTCTGGAGCCATGCACTCCAGGGCACTTCATATTAAACGGTAGACACTACAGGCAACTAGATAGCACTAATAATACCTGAGGCAATTTCCTTTCCTATGTTTCTTCTCAGTTGCCAGCTGGAGTCAGGGCTAAAAATATCCTTGTCATGACAGTATAATGAATCCCAGAGATAAGTGTATTTCTCAGCAACGCAATGAGGTCATTATCTATGCGCTAATGGATGAATGGGGTGGTAAAGGGAGGGAAACTGTTATTGGGTGGTACAATAAAAATGCAGAATGAATGAAAGAAACGTGAACAAACGCTACTCAAAAGGGTCTGAAAAATCACAGCCTGCTTTCCTGTTTGTGCTCACACAGGAATAATTTACATGGCATTAAAAATTGAAAATGCTCCTAAGAAATTCTTCTTAGCTGGCAATTTGTCTGCATAAACAATTACTGCTTTCTTGGCTCGGTGAAATGATTCTCTTTTATCTGCAGGACATTGCAATAATTGTACCATATATCTGATAGTTACAGTATCACTAATAGTAAGGGAAGCATAGTCCAAAGCAAATCTGCAAAAAGACCCAAACCAAACCAAAAGCAGACAAGCCTCAAACAACAAACAAAAACCCCTAAAACAGCCAGAGAGCTCCAGAGGAAGTCACCCAGATCCAGGAATTCTCTACTACCTGTTGCCCAAACTAGTTTCCCTGTTCAAAAGTTCAGGTAAATAAAGAACAGTATAGCTACGTTCTCAGTACCGAGACTTGAGCTGAAACAGTACATCTGCAGCTAGACACAGCTGATGTAGAGAAAGGATTCATTTAAGACTAAGACTACTCAGGGAGAGGGGGAAATAGTCAAGTTATTGCTGCTGTAATATGCCCAATATCACTAAACCCAAAAGAAACCATTCTTTTTACCTCCCAGTATGTTGATTATCATCATTTGACATAATTTGCCTCCTGGCAGTTTTAGTATTTCCCCTCTTTTTATAAACAACCGATCATATCTTTCTTCACTGCCTTCAAACACAGCACTAAGTCAGAGAAAGTGCATTTTAATACTCATATTTAGAGCTGATACTCCTTTATCTTTATGAAGGAAAGAGCTGAGAGGTTTTCACTTGAGGAACACGTTCTCTTTCCACTTCGAAGATTCTCTGCATGACAGTGCCTGAGGGAGACAGGATGCCACGTACATAATGGACACATGCCAAGGAAGTTGACGAGGGCAGTGAACGAATGATACAGTCAGCCCAGCAGGTATAGGAGGGGGACCTGCACTGCAGCACTTGCAGGGAGCCCTTGACCCAAGAAAGCAGAGAGCCTGCTAGGTTTGAATTGAGCCGCCTGCCTGGACCCAGCGGCACAGTTTAATTGCTTATTGTGCAACACCATCAGAATGCAGATTTGCTCGGTTAGAACATTTAATACAGCATGACTTTATGTCCAGGACTCCCATGCCTTAGCAGGGAACAGCACAGCAATTAGGTCTTGCATAGGAATAGGATGCATAAAAAACAGGAGAAAAAAACTTCTGAGGCAGAGCAATTATCAGTAACACGCAATGTAATGGCAACGCTTCAGACTAAAGAACAGCCTGATACTGCCAGCATTTCTTATTGTCCTGCTCTTCCCTACCAGGAGTATTCTTGGGATTTGGTGAGAATTTGCATAATAGTCAAATTAAACTATGCATCATCATTTCACTTCGGAAACAAGCACCATCTACAGTCTCCACTGTTGGCTGTGCAGAGGAGAGAAGAGGAGAAACAACCAGAAGTCATCAGAAACCTTCTCTGACAGAGGTCTTGGTTTTCTCTCTGGCTGAGGAAGAAGAACAGACATTATCACCAGATCAATTACACAAATGTTAACGATCTAGCGGTCAGGATATTTTCAAGTTGAATAGGTTGGCATAGATTGACCCAATAGACCTGGACTCATCCCGTTTTTGTCTCGGTTCCCTTTCTTTGGAGGAATGCCAGGACAATGAGCCTTCTTACAGGAGTCCTGATGTTAAACACCTAAAGATAACCCGAACCCGTGTTTCTGTGTGCTAACAACAGCCATCTGCAGCTTCTAGAGCCTGGTTTCCAGTGCAACTATTTCAGCCTGTGCATTCACATACCCTTTGCCTCGTATCAGCTCCAAACACGGACTTAGAGAGAAAATTCTTTCTGCAGAACCTTCCAGAAGAGGATTTTGCCCCACGTAAGTATAGAAATCAGGCTGGATATAATCCTTCTTTCCATGTACCCTGTACATCTGTTAGCGCTTCAGACAATATATTCCAGGTAAGTGGTGTAGGTAAAAAGGAGGCAGTTTTGAATCTCTCTTGGAAAGAGAGATCAGGTTTTGAATTTCTACCAGCTGAGAAGTGGTTAAGGAGGAATTTCCTGAAGCACAGCTGAATTGCTGCTGTGCACAATGCAGCATGAAACAGGGGGCAGAGAGGAAGGAAGCATATTAAGGAATTAAAAGTTTCCATTACAGGCTCATATCAGCACATACAAAGTATTTATCTTCCTTCAGGAATTTTGCTTTCAAGGATATTCACACTCCTTGGTATGAAAAAAAACAAACCACTCCAAAGCTACCTGGTTTCATATTTTGTCTCTCTATATATGTCTGATACAACAGATGCGGTCCAATTACACATCTAGTAAAGCAAACATCTTTCACATAGAACTATCATTGATGCTGAGTACCAGAGATGTAGGGTCATGCATTAATATGCTTAAATGGAAGTTTTAATACTTCATTTTCTAACTGTAGAATGCAGCTGCCACTTCCCAACTTTTTCTCCTACTGACACTATATCCATGTGTCTGCACCACTGTCTGTCCTAGCCATGTTTAATACAGTTTCAGGGCTGGCTCTTGACAAAGATAGAGGCCAGGCCATGTTTCCACTATCTCATATAATCATAGAATCATGGAATCATAGAATAGTTAGGATCGGAAAGGACCTTGAGATCATCCAGTTCCAACCTCTCTGCCATGGGCAGGGACACCTCACACTAAACCATCTCACCCAAGGCTCTGTCCAACCTGGTCTTGAACACTGCCAGGGATGGAGCATTCACAACCTCCCTGGGCAACCCATTCCAGTGCCTCACCACCCTAACAGGAAAGAATTTCTTCCTTATATCTAATCTAAACTTCCCCTGTTTCACTTTTAACCCATTACCCCTTGTCCTTTATCTTTTCACCTGCAACACCATGGGGAAGAGAAAGCAGCGAGACTACTGCCAGCACTGGGGTAGGCAGCATTAATTGCAAGGTATAACATCTGGAGCAGAAGCAAGCACGTCTCGGAGAGATTCCCCCATAAGCTTCATCACATCACACAGCACATCGAAGAGCTTTTTGTAAAGGGAGCCAAATCTGAACACCAAATTACACCTATTCAGCAGCGTGCAATATTGCTTTCAACTTAAGGACTGCAGCCCTGCTGATGAAATCTTCTAATTTAAGCTGCTTGATTGAAATCCTGTGACTAACGTAGGCTCAGATTAACAGCTCAACCGCACGCAAGGTATCCTCCAGTGCGGATGCGGACAGATTTATCCCATATTGCGTTACAGATGTTGCAGCCAGACACTACCAACAGCTTCCATTTTGAGCTTGTGCGTCAGTCAAGCACTTATTAAAAGGTGAGACTGTTTGGGGAATTTTTCTCCAGTGACAACAAAACCTGCACTCTTTTCATTGCTCTAAAGAGGTTTATTTGCCCAGTCAGGCTGCCTGGCTTTATTGGTTCAGAAAACAATAATATTCTCCAGTGTCTCTGCTTGAGATGCTGCATACCACGCACACTGACACTGGTGTACATAGCAACTCAAAGGTGTCAGAAAAGCAAGTCAAACTGAAGAGACCTCCCCTCACAGCCTTACATGCTGCCATACCAAAAAGGTGCACATGTAGTTATTCATGTGGTGCAAGCTTCCCTGCGATACTGAATTGTAGGGGTGATATAAAGCTACAGGTGAGGTACAGATACATCAGGGGAAGCATACGCAGATTTTGCCATGAGGGCAAATGGATGAAATGAAAACCTGCTGAGTAGATTAAGTCCCTGTAGAGTGCACCTACACAAATTTCTTTCTTCCCTCTTAAACTGGCACAAGCCATAGAAATTAGAGCAAAGCTGAAAATGGATCCATTTCTGTCATGAAGCCTCACCTAGAGGACACACAGCAATCCTGCATCACCCGCAGGCTCCCATCCAGTTCAGCTGACCATATATTTCTCCAGAAAGGTACATTACCACTTCCTGAAAGAGTCCTTTCCGAGGGGCATTTGTCCCCACAGTCACTCTAGATGGCGAGGTAAATGTCAGGATGGTTTATCCAGTTTAATCGTGACAACTGCTCCAACATCCCTTCCCATGGCAAAGACAAAACGCTTTGAACCACAGCCTCAGATCTGCTCTGGAGATGGTGCTGCATAGCTCCTGTAAACCCTATTAGAGAGCCTCAAAGTGAGCCTGGTCTCACATAGCCAGAGCTCAGGGGTCAGCTACTGCAACCCCCCCAAGCAGGGATATGCTGTTTGTGATGTCCTGCTTGGCTGCTTGGGTAAACACCGGGGTGCCATGAAAACACGTAGCATATGAAGATGCTTTTGTTCTGGGCTTGTAGGATTTAATGTATTTTTAGAAACACAGAGAAAATGTGAGAGACTGTGACTTGTGGCATCAGCTGAGCATTATGAATCGGATCTGCTGTCATTTTTAAGCAGATCTGATTAAAATCAAGAAGTCTATAATAGCAGCCATTACTTCAACATGGAAATTAGGGGTATTGTTAATTCTTTTCAACATGTATCAGCTCCCTTCTAATTGGATCTATATTCATTACCGAAACTGGAATTAAAGAATAGCTATGAAAGGCTTTTGATGTCAGCTGTATATATCATGCCTTGAATTAAGTTACAAAAATGGTTAATGCATTATATGAATCTTTAAGTACCCGTTTCATTCCATTTAGTTGCACATGTCCTGAGAGCCAGTGTTCACTGAGGCACTGCACTAATCCAGCAAACTTTTAGGATGGGTGAAAGAGCCTTTTGCATTGTAATTGCTGAAAAACGCGCCGCTCATGGCACCAAACCTCCCTGAAATCTGTTGGTTCACAATTGATTTGTCTGCTGGATGCAGGATCTGCTCAGTAATAAAGGCGCGCAACAGGGAAGAAATAAATCCTTTGTGTTATTGCCCATCAGAAATGCCACAGGAATACAAAGCAAAAGCTGCTGGAATTGGGTGAGTGTACTATGCCCTGACCCCTGCAAACATGGAAAGGAGAAGTTTGTGCTCACTTTCAGAAGATGTTTGGGTTTTTTTTTTGTGATGGGTCAAAGCAAGTGCATTGTGCCAGCCTCTCAAACTGCTACAACCTCCTTTTGCCCCCTTTTTGCCACAGAGCAGTAAAATGCAACCATTCATTCTTACGCCTTCAAAACCTAAAACCCCACAGCATCCTTCCCGTGGGGCACAAAACCAGGCAGAAGGAGAGCTGAAACCTTTCCCTCATCTTAACAAACCCAGACTGGAAAGGCAGAGGAGGGAAGAAAAGGTTGCCCTGGTCCCGTGGTTTGGTCCCTTTTGAACGCCATCCCATTTTCCAGGTCTCAGCAACCAAGATTTCCACTAACTGGACAAGAGAGAAGAGCTCCTCTTGCCTCGTGAGGCTGGATAACACAAGGAAAGGCAGCAGCAGTTACAGCATGCAAGTTTGCTGCACCCTGGAGCTGTCTTTAGGCAGTTCCAGTGAGAGCTGGTGGGAAAACAGGGGGTGCAACCCAGAAACTGCCTGTCTGTGTGCTATAAAGCAGGACCTCCCAGCAGAGAAACCAGGGATCTCTTACTCGAATACTCTTTCTTCCTTAGGTCAGGGGTCTTTATCTAATGCTTACAGGCCCCTGAGAGAGGCTTTTAAGAGCTTTTAATAAGTATATCAAAGCTGGTACATGTTACACTTGATTTTTGCATGTGGTATTTATTACTAGAGAAGGCTACCCTTCTGCTAAGGACTTTTAAAGCCCTCAATCAAAACACATCTTTATTCAGGTGCTTTCTCAGAGAAGCCTGGAGGCCAGCCTTCACTGGGCTTTTAAACAACTTTAAAATAGTAACATACTTATTATAAATGGTATAATAATAATAATATTAACCATAGAATCATAGAATAGTTAGGGTTGGAAAGCACCTTAAGATCATCCAGTTCCAATCCCCCTGCCATGGGCAGGGACACCTCACACTAAACCATCTCACCCAAGGCTCTGTCCAACCTGGCCTTGAACACCACCAAGGCTGGAGCATTCACAACCTCCCTGGGCAACCCATTCCAGCGCCTCAGCACCATCACAGTAAAGAATTTCCTCCTTATATCCAATCTAAACTTCCCCTGTTTCAGTTTGAACCCGTTCCCCCTTGTCTATCACTACAGTCCCTAATGAAGAGTCCCTCCCCAGCATCCCTATAGGCCCCCTTCAGACACTGGAGGCTGCTATCATCATCATCATCATCATCATCATCCCTATTCCCCCCACAAACCTAAACTGATCCACTAGCGAAATACAAGTATAATTTCCAACCCAAGCATCTTTCCCTTCTGGAGTGCCAAGTTCCTTTCACTGTGGGAATACCCCACCTGAATCTCCCTGCAAGAGCTGAAAAGGCTCCTCAGTGGCAATTGTTCCAGTCCCTGCTTCCCTTCCTCTGCCTGCCCTTACCTTGCCTGCTGCAGACTGACCCTTCCTGCCTCCTCCAAGCAGCACACCTGACATTTGCTCAGCCTTCCAGAGCAGAGGTGGACAAGCCATCTGAATTCTATTTGACCAGAACAAAACCTTGAAGTGATCGATGTAACGGGAACCTGGGCTGAAGGAATGGTATATCCCATTTATGCCAATTAGCCTGGTTATGGTTCACCAGTTTGCAGTGATAAAAAGCCAGTAATGAGCTTTGCCGATGATAGCATTACTTTCTAATCTTAATTCTTTTAGGATTATTAGCTTTAAAGCCTCTTGCATAAAGATAAGTTAATTTATCCCGAAATTAAATTGAAAAGCAACGCTTAGGTGCAGCAGTAGCTACACAATAAAGCAGCACCACAAACACTCACTTGAATAAACCCCACTAATTCACAGCCCCTGAAGGTTTGTTTCCTGTACCACCGTTTTCAAATAAATCACAGCGATCCATATGGAACTAGTAAAAAAAAACCCAATCTTTAATCACATCCTCTGATTTTCTACTGACTTCAAGGCTTGTGTGAGCTCTGCTTTCTCCAGCATGATGAATATTTTTCCTTGCTTCATCACTCTGCTTCTCATGGTGCTTGTTAGAAACTCCTGCTCCTAACACAGCAGCCCCTCTGAACATCAGCAACCTTGCAAACCCACCTTTGTCCCACAGAACCTCATGACAGAAAGAGTTTTAATAGGGAGACTTTTAGCTAGAGACAGATGAGATCAAAGCAAGCAGTGCTTGAAGGCACTAGGGTAGGAGATTTAAATGCCATTCTGCTTTGGCTGAGAGTTGGGTATTTTTATCTAAGGAGAATTTTCATCCCTCCAAGCAACAGGTGCTTCTCTGGAGCATTCCTGATGAACTTGAGGGGTATGCTACCTCAGTAGTAAAGGCTATAGCCAAGAAAGGCATGCAAACTTGCCCATGATCCCACAGTAACTTTAGACCTCTGAATTGAATTCCAGAACAGAGAGACAAACCTCCATATGTCTAGATTTAAGCGTCTACCATAATTTCTACCATCATTTAGACATCCCTAGGCTTGTGGGGCATCCATACAAAGTTAGTGGATATAACAGGTAACCTGTGCTAGGCAAAGACTTTAAGTAATAGTGTTATTTCAGGTGCCTTAAGGTAACTCTACCTCTATTTCCACTCCTGACTTTCCCTCTCCCCCACCTCCTTGTTCAGTATGCGGAGTGAATTAGATATCTAAGAATATGATTCAAAACCATCATCAACTTCATAGAGATGTTAATTAGTGTCCCAACAAGAAAAGCTGAGTACAGAGCAGGACAGAAACATCACAAGTAGTTAGAGGAGGCTTTAACCTCTACATTTGTGTATTAATAAGCTGCAGTATAGCACCTTTGCCTAGGATTTACCTGGATGCCAGACTCACAGAGTAGGCGCTTACCTTCCTGTAGCCACATAGATGCAGGGCTCATCCTTCCTCCTAGCAAACCAGCTGTGTGTGGGACCAGCTTTAACTTGTTATGCACTCAGGGGCTGCCTCCCACATCCAGCCCCCTGTGATCCCATACCCTGGCTGCACATCCAAAACCAGTGCTTGGTCACAGATAGGGAACTTGCACGTTAAAGATGAGGGACTTGTTCAGGCACATTCAGGGCTACGAGGCACCACCATTAGAGAGGAGATGGCTGTGAAAATGCCTGAGTCGAGCTAGAAAGATGTTTCATCAGCTGAACTGATTCAAGGCTTGAAATGATTCAGGCTAGAAAGACCTGCTTGGAAACTTCTCTGCTGCAAGGAAAGCGAGGACTTGAGAAGCAAGTACACAGAACAGTCCTTCTGCCACCCCCGTCCCCTAAAAAAAGAAAAGGCAAAAAGAGAGCTGCCAGAACCACACAGGTGATGCTGACCCATGCAGAATCCTAGCTGGGCCGTCTGGCACAATTACTCAGTTGCACAGCTGGAAGCACAGATGCTGTGTACGGTGAGAGGGAAGGGGGAGAAGAGGATGGGCTGAGCAGGCAGGTGGTTCCTTCGCTAGCTCATCACCCGCAGTTCATGCACTCCAGCAGAAAACACTAACAGGAAAGGGCTGTCTTCACCTCCTTGTTCCATCCCAGCAAACACAATCCTAGCTCACAGATGTGCACCTAATTTGTGATGTTGCAGGTGGTTTCATTGGTTCCATCACAAGAGCTCTGCTGCAAGCACAGTGCCCTGCTAGGTGCAGTGTAACAGAGCTTAAATAATAGAGAGAAGACTGTAAATTCTGCCCAAAAGAATCACTGTCAATCTTTTGCTGAAAGTTATGTCAAATTCCTTGCAAAGGAAAGGAGATTTGAGGTTGAGAAGAATTTTCCTAAGCAAATGTCCTGAGGCTTTTTGCTCATTAGTATTCTATACTGAAAGGGAAGCAAGTATTAATAAGTAAGTGAGCTAAAGGAGAAAAGGGTATCTTTGCTGCTTATATATCGATCAACGGCTCACTCCCATGGTGAGAGCTACTGGGCCAATTCCCTTCTGCTTTCTGCTGGCAGAATCCTACGACCTTGGGGAAACAAAAATGGGAGTTAAGGCTTTAGTCAGGATTAGGGAGATATTCTGGGCTCTATCCATACAGTTTTTGCTGTAAGTATACACTTCTGGTCAATAAAAATTGCACTGCTTCCCTGCATATACATATATATATATATGGCTAGTGCAGGGCTGATGATAAGGAATGGGGCTTTCAAAACTGCCCAGTTCAGCTACAGCCTTTGGCATCAGCAACCCTTTTCAGTGGTGGGAAGGAGAAGAGCTGGAGCAGCTCTGAGCACTTCTGAGATTTCCATCTGCTCCAGTAAGAGCTGGGGCATGGACGGAAGAAAACACAGGATAATTTGCCCCACTGTCAGGGGATAAAGAATTTCAGTCTCCAGGAATGCCAGGTGTTCCATGGAGTTTGGCTCTTCATGATAACAGAGGGAAGGAAAGAAAAGGTCCTTTAAAGCTTTGTAGCTAAATGTGGGATGCTGCTAGATGCAAGTGAGCTGCCAGCTTTCTTAGTGAACATTACAAGTATGCAATCAAAAGCCCTCTGAAACCACCACTTATGTAAAAAATAAAACAAACCCCCACAACACACAAAATAACCAAAACCAAAACCCAGCTATAGAAAGTGCTGTTATTCTGTATTGTGCCTCATAATTATAGCTAATACGGTTTTCATATTTATGTGATTAAAGCACTGCATCAAGCTGTTCAGATTTGCTTTTATCTTTCTCAGGACAGAGAATATATGGTTTGAGCACAATCTTTGCACAAAATCTACATGAAATATTGACAATTATTGCTTTTCACTTATTTCTTGTCATAATTAAATACAGAATGCAGCTCAAAAATAATTGTGGACAAGAAAATTACCAGTAATTAAATCTGTGCCGTTGCCATTCCCTGGTTTTTTGGTGTTTATTTGTCTTGAAAGCCTGGTTTTTAAAGAACAAAAGCTTCACCAATCTCCTTCTGCTCATCGGGCCATTTTCTTCCTCTGAACCTCTGGACCCTTTGGTTAACTCAAAGCAAATCTGAGAGAGCAGCAGAAACCTTAAAGATCATGATGTTCCTGAAGGTTTCATACAAAGGCATGGCTGGCTGGGGTGAGAGGAGAGCCAAACAGGTTCTTCCCAGGAGGAAAAGGGCTGCAGCATGAGCTTAACCATCATCTTGTGCTTGACCTGCCAGCACTCACACAGCACTTTACCTACTCAGGACTTGGCAGCGTGTGCACCCCTTCTACGTGCAGCTACTTGCTCTCCAGGTGATCAGGGGACATGAGAGTGAAGCACGAGAGAGCAGAGGCCTGAGGAGCACCCAGTGCTGGGGAGGAGCACAGGGGTTACTATACAAAGCATAGAAAAGCTGGCATCTTCTTGCTCCTCATGACCTGACCTTGTTGTCTGGGAGGTTTTCCCCTTTGCTGTATAAACCAATTTCTGTCCTATCTGAGAAGTCCCATTCCTCCCTAAATCAGCCGTGCAGCTCCAGCCCACTGCGGAACTGGTGCACATCTTTGCCATTCAGTGGGACAAAATAAAACGGTTGCTTTTGTATCCTCCCCATTAAATCATGCTGCTTATGGCAACCCTACTGTCAGGACTAACCCAAAATGTTCAAAACAAGAGCAGTGGGGAGCCACAGATATGACTTTGGCGAAGAGCACCCAACGGCAGTGGTTACTGCTCATTTCTCTGACTGCCCAAACAGACAACGGGTGCTCAAGCATGCTTTACAACCAGGAAATGAGATCTGGGGAACATAATGTGCCAGAGCTGCCTTGGTTGCGCCTGTCCTACAGAGAAACAGATAAGTTTGTCTCTAGGGGCATCAACCTGACATTTTTCTCTACGTTTTATCCCAAATGAAAGCTTTCTGAGATGTAACTTGACTAGAAAATGAAAACAAATGCACTTGGGTTCCAAGCTGAGCAGCCTCTTCAGTCAGCTACAACACAGCTTTTCCTTCTCTCTGGCCGCAGAACAAACCAGAAACTCAACAAAAGTTATATCTTTTTCCTTGAGGGAAGAAGTCTAAGATTAAGTAATAATCAATAGCAGACAGTAATAAACCAATCTCTTAATGGATCGCAAAGGGACTTTCGAGGTCTTTGTACTGCACGGCAGCCACTTCCAAAAGAACAGGCAATTGTCTTCAAAGAGGGGAGGCAAAGTGTCTGCGCCAAAGAAAGGTCACACTCAACATCAAAAGTACACGCTAAACCTCAGAAAGCCTAAAAGGAGCTGAGGCAGTAGGATGGATCATTCTCTCTCTGACTGGACAAGGCACCCTGGAGCATACTTCTGAAGTCACCGCCCCGCTGCACAAAAAGCATTGCAATTCCTAACGTCAGGCCTATAGAAAGTAAAAGCCCTTAAAAATAATACAGAGGTCAATACAGTGCAGCTCAGCCTTTGTTAAGAAGATCCTAGAGGATTAGGAAACAAACTTTCTCCAGGTGAAATGCAGTTGGAGGCAGTGCTGATGATCCGACGCAATGTGCACTTACCTGTATTCGCAGAATAGCCACACTTGCTGTCACAGAAACCAAGGTTTAGTGTCCAATCGCATCAAAACCTGACTAATCACAAATACCCAATATTCATAAGCACTAAAACTGTTACAACTGAATCCTAGTCAGATCTTACCCCGTGATTTGTTATTTGTGATGCTCTCTTTCTACACCTTTGCTTCTTTCCAACTACTTCTTCGTTACCATCCTCATCCCCTTCCTAACAGCCAGGCCCTTCTTACTCTTCCCCATGGGCCCGATTTTGCTGATTTTACACTCTTATCTGATATTTGTGGTACAGTAATGTCAATCCTGGTCTGCAGTTCTGGTAAGCTATTACCCCCTGTTTTGTTACACATATAGTGTCTCTCTTTGCTGCAGCTTCTCATTTTGTTGGAAGCCACGGCTGGCCTTTTGTCAGCATAACAACTGCTCTTGCCTTAATTCTTTATCTGTAATATGGATGTGACCATGGTTATCTTTTCTAATGCTGTTTTTCTGCTTTGTCCATGTAGACAAATGGACAGGGGACACCCTTCTCTCTGTTCATTCAAAGCACCTGATTTCAGATGAAGGCATTCAAGTGACACTGATGAAAAGTTAGGCAAGCAGACAAGTAACAGTAACCACACATCCCCTCAAACCACTGTGCTACCTAAGCAGAGCTGGAAAGTAGAGCTCCTGTTGTGACCCAAATTGAAAGAGAGCATACACCCTCCAGATTATTGCATCTTGCAGTGATACTCTTCCTCGACATGCTCCATCATTGTTTTCTGCTTGGGAAATCCCTACTTCTCACATTCCCAGCTTATTTAGGAAAAATAAACTGGGGAGAAGATAGATGAGCTCCGCAGGACATGAAAACTGTGTTCCTATCCCCTGGATGCTTATAACAGCTCTGCTGTTGTGGTTACAGGGAAAACAAGCATGAGGCTCCTATAGTTGCCTATATTCAGATGACAACATTCAGCAGCTGCTGTCTACCTATGCCAAATACTGAATCTATCCATACCTTCCAGCTTCTTGGGAATGCATACAAGAGAAGCAGTAGTAGATCTCCATCTCTCATTCGAGATTGTAGAGTTGCAAGAATATGCAATAGTTTAGATGCCAATAAGCAATAAAGATCTTTTTCTCTTTGGTTTTGGCTAAGTTTCATTATCTCCTTGCTGTAGTCTATCTTGATTAAGCTAGAGTGAGTTTGTACTGGTAAGTACCTATCTCATGCCCTAAGCAGATTATCCCTCAAGCCTGGCGATTTTATTCTGATGAACCTAACTACAGATGTGGTAAATAGGAAGTCCCATCAGGATTTGCTTCCCCCTTATACCTTGTTGAATTGCATTGACTGGTTGCTCAAAACCACAACCTAAGAAATGAAAACAAAATAGTTCAAATGAAAGATGCTGAGGCAAGACAAAAGGAGCTTAAAATTCACAGCAAACATTAAAGAAACCCACTTCTGGCTACAAGTAAAATACAGCTGAGCTGTGCCCTAAATTAAAAGCTGGCAATACCTTTGGATTTGATAAAGTGTGATGGTGTCATGAATATTTAGAAGTACTACCACTTTTCATGGGGAACCAAAGTCTCCATGGTATCATGCCCTTTGCTCTCATGGTGTTAAACTGAAAAACTCACTGATTACAAATGTGTTCCTTAAGCTTGGGATAAAGCTGAAGTCCCTAGCTCAGATACTTGATTTTTGCTGATGTTCTGCTCCATTACATGGCTGAGAAGGTAGCAGATGGTTGTAGAAGATTTAGACAAGTATCTAGCTATGGGAAGAGCAAATACAGCTGGGTTATTTTATCATCTGTACTGCTCCCGAGAACACGGAAGTGGTTAAAAGTAGGAGCTGGAAAGCGATGGTGTGGAGTGGGCCCCATCTCAAAGCAACCTGAAGATATGTTGGAATTTGTCACATTACTCTGGATTTCAGACAAATTCTTCATATTATTCTGACTCCATTTATTTTCTAGAACGTCCTTTCTTGATGATGCTGGTGCCCTATGGCTTTGGCTCTACATGCTCTTTGCTCAACAGAGCCTTAACACCAGTATGGGTTCTTTGAATTCTCATACAGACACCAAACTTCCCCACAGCTACTTACAGCTTTAGGACTTAATTTAAAATACAAGTAGCATATGGGAGGCTAAATGTGAAAGAGTGTACTCTGATGTGGCAAAGCATTTTGCTATGTACATATAACACATTAGCTTAAAAACCAAAAGCATTTTATTTCTTCCAGTGTGAATATTAAATCTGAGAAGGTTAAATCAGGCAAGTTACCAGTAAGGTGAAGTAGTGCCAATAATAGCTGATAGGCTTGATAGGGAAGCTGCAGGCTGACTTTGCTTGACCTCAAGAAGCAATGGAACACACTGAGGAATCATGGGGTGGGGGTAACTCCACCAAAGCACTGAGGTGTCAGGGCATGTTAAACTGGCAAACCAAAAGTCACAGCCGATGGATGTATCAGGAAGTGAAAACCAGTTTGGATAAGTGAAGAAGACTGCTAAAAGGTAGACAGCAGGGGTATTGCGATTTAAAAAGTAGGCAAGAAAATCAGCATTAACAATAAAGGTCTGCTGTATGGGCATCAGAAATATGAGAGGTCAGGAGGCCATGGATTGCTATACCAAGATAGTTGAGAGCAGACAGAGCAAAGCTGTGATTCCAACCTTCCGCAGCAGGGAGGGAGACTTTGTGGGTATGACTTCAGGTAACTGGAATGTTCCCTGGAGCTGCCATTCCCCTGGGGTCTCATTTATGTTTGTTTATTTGACTGTTAACTCCTCTGCTAGCTCTCCTCTTGATTTCTGCCATGCTATTCTCATTTGTGCTTTGCTGATTTGAAACACTTGTGAGCTCTGGAAGGACAAAAGAAGACGTGCTGATGAGACCCTCTGCTGCAGAGAAAGAGGAAATGTGCATGATAATGACAGCTCTTATGGGTGACCTAAAGCTTTACAATCAGAACAACTTTGGACATCCCTGCCTATCTGCAGGAAGTGGGCAAAGCCTCTGCTACCTTTCTGCTATCAGAGGCACAGCACATGAACATTAAGAAAGGTACCACCTAGAAGCTGTATCCTTTGAGGTGCCTGAGGAACAGCTGGGATAAAACAGAATATGGCAAAAAACCAGTCTAAAACTATACAATAAATCAACAGAAAGCAGCAGTCAGGCAAGCAGTAAGCCATGACAAACGCAGGTATGAGAAATAAAGCCATACAGGACTGAGGCAGACATCTGGTATGTATCTCAGCAGGTTGGGTTTCTTGCAGAGCAAACAGCAAAGAAACATAAGCAGCTCATTTGTGATCTAGTTCAACATATAAAACACATAAAAATGAAATTTCCAGATGCTAATAACTGTATGTTTCTAGCAACTTAAGCCATGAAACTCACCAGCTTTACATCTATGAGCAGCTTGGTTTATATGACTTTCTTTTCAAATCAACTGATTTTCATGGGGACTGATTTTAAGAGGTATCTTTCCCAAAAAGCAGTCGTGTTTGGTGTTTAGATGGCACAGGTTTTGCTCTCTGCATGTGGACGAGGTAAGAAAAGAGAAGGAACAGTTAGATCACTGGGCATTTGATCTGCTTATGGAGAAAGCCTAAGTGGTCTGTGCAGTTCAAGCTGAAAACGAGACAGCTGCCCAAAATCTTATGCCATTTTCTTTCTGGGTTGCTGGAACTGAACACTACATCAGATGGCCATTGTTAAAACAACATATAAAACATATGAAAAGGCGGTTTCCATATCCCTTTTTGTTTTCTCTTGGAAAGAGGAGTTAATCATTTCAGGGCTGACCCTCCAGAGACTTATGTACAGAAACACCAGTAACCATAAAAGCCAGAGAGTGGTGATGCCTCTGAACATAAGGCCCTTACTGTAAGCACGCAAAGGGACAGAGCCAGTTCATTCAACTAACGATGTGCCCATATATCAAACCCTGTAGGATAAACTCCATAGAAAATAGTTATGTTCTATTTCTATTCATAACCCTTAAAAAACACCCACCACTGCTGCTAGAAGAACCCCAGAAGCAATGAAAATGACCTGAAGATCCAAAAGCACAAAGTGCATTGGAATGCTGTAGGAGTGAGCAAGCTGCTTCCTGAGCAAGGTTCTCCCTTCCTCTCTCCCCTGTTCCCTGTGGAACTGGCACCCCTTCAGATTTTGCCAGCTGTCAGGCTTAGTGCCTTCAAAGGGATTGCTGTACCAGTTGTTAAACAGAACTGGGTAACCTGCTGACACACACCTTAAGTTAAAAGGTCTCTCTGGAAGACTGGATAGCCCATTGGACCATGCCTGTCCTGCAAGAACAGAACCATCAAGAAGCAGCATCAGTGTGTGGTCTAAGCAATGAAGAGTGTCAAACAGTGACATTCTGGAGGAGCCCAGGCTGAAGAATTGTACAGAGACACAGACCATCAGCTTGCTTGTAGAGCCATTTCTGGTAGGGATTGACTCATCTGAAGTACATTGTGCTCTCTCCTTACTTATGGGGGTTACCAAAGCAATGAATATGTACCTTCTAATTTGGGTAATTATTGTGGCATGCATGAAATACCTATTGATTGCCAAAGGATTAAGAACAAGTGGAAGCATTTTCATACAAAACAGAGTTCAACAATCAGTAACTAGGGAGAGATGGGTTTAACTGAAATATTGATAGAGACACTCATTATGTGGTCTTTTGTCCTGTATGGAATTGCTCTTACATCAGGGTTGCAGAATTTCCTAATGAAACTAATTGCATCCACATTTGAATGATGCATAGGTTTGGGTAGTTTCCTGAAAAGGGCTCCCAAGGAATGGGAAGCCTGAGCAGCACACCAGGAGCAGCAGCTATTCCTTGATGGTTTGCTTTTGTCTTCACGTGTGACAGCTGGAAGATTTTACTTCCTTGAAACTGAATATACATTCCTGGCAGAGGATTGTCAGTCCTTCTGCAGCAAAGAGGAGAAAAACAAGAGAAACTGAAGAGACAAAGTCCAAGCATGCATCTTCTGAATTCCTTCTAAACCTGCCCTGGTTTGAATGTATCTAAAGAAACCCTCACGTAACTGAATTTGCCAGCCTGTAGTGTACCATAAAAAAGAACAGTCAGTGCGGGCATCTCTGGAAACCCATAATTCTTGATAATGTTCACATCTGGTTCTCCACTTGCAAAAAAAAAATCAATTAAACCCTTGTTTTTAGCTGTTTGCTTTTCCTCACGCGTTGTTGCAATGCAGGCTTCCTAGACTTCGGGTTTTCTCCCTACTTGAGAACAACAGCCACAGGAAGATAGAGCGTGATGCAGAGGAACTACACAGAAAGACACCTTGGCAGGGGTGGGCAAGAGAGGCTCGTCTCCTGATAATCTTCACTCCAAGCCGCCTCCTCTTTTTCCTGCTAGAAAGACAAAGCCATGTACATTTCTTTCAGCAAGCCATCTACTGACTGGCTGCAGCCCTCCTTCCTGTTGGCGAACGATCCATGTGCTCCTTTTGATTTTCATTAATTTGCTGCTTATTCAAATACGCTGAATGAATGGTTTATGCAAATGTGACCGTGGCTTTGAGAGTCTGCTCATTACTCATGCTGCGTGATTGATTGTCTAAGTCACAGGGTATTGTTTCTGCTCGCGGAGTGGAGAAGCCCTATAACCAACAGCAGCTTTCGAGACGGCCAAGCACCATCGGGGGGACTCTTCACAGAAACATCAGCTATTGCCAGTGTCTAAAGCATTTCCTCTTTGTGCAGAAGCGTTGCAAACAACGCCAAGCCCTCTGGTATACAAAGCGCAGGGAAAAGGGCAATTAAATGAGCCTGTTAGTTTTCCCCTACATGAATTTTCATCATTATGCAGCACTCACCCAAGATCAATCTTCGAAATTATTGGAATAGCCATTTGCTAATACATAAAAATGATCTATCGTGTAGGAGATCTCCAAAGGAAAAGTCTTTGAGACTTGGTCAGTGATTTTGCGGAGCTGAGAAGTTAAGCTACCTTAAATTACTGCTCTTTCGTAGATGGTTTCCACCATCAACAATTGGATAATATCACCCATTTTGTATGGTCACAGAGCATCACTTGAATGTATTTGCTCACCAGGTGCTGACAGCCGGTCATTGACAACCAGAAGCTCTTGAGAAAGAGCAACGAAAGCAGCCAAGAATATCTTGTGTAAAGAAGTCCATTGCTTATACTCAGGATCATATAGATATGATCTGGATGCTGAATGGAAGGTACTTTGGCCTGCTCTTCCTCAGTCTTCGCTCTTGTGAGCTCTTACATAGCAGCTACACTTGTGTGAGTCTTTGATCAAATAAAGAAAAGCATCTAGTATGTGCTTTGCCCACTCTATCATGCAGATTAATAGCTACTGGAAGAAGATGCTGGGGAAGAATTCTACACATTATTATGTATAGAGGCAGAAACCTGGGTCAGATAAACCCCCAGCATGACTCCTAAAGTCATCCTTTTTGTTCACTCATTATTTCTTCATGTAAGGGTGGTTTAGGGTACTTCCTTTCAGCAAAAATGTCCACCTCTGTGCACTATATTGCTTTCTTTAAATACAACATAGGATTCCCCCCACCCCCTTTTACAGAGCCCTTGCATTATACCACAGCCAGCATGAGAGCACATGGGAACAGATTCAAAGCAACACTGCTCCCAGAAATCTGGCATTTCCCTGTTCCCTAGCACGTTTTCATACTCCAAATAATGTTCTTCTAGCAAGCACTGGTATATATACTCCTACGGTCAAATGCACTAAAGGTCTTTTTAAAGTCATGTGGATACTGCACCTCAACAGGAGATTTGCTCTTCTTATTACCTCTATTCTGCCCCATTTTTGAGCTCTTCCTGCCCTTTTGTCACACCCCCAAAGAGTCACCTTGTGCCAACCTTCTGCAACCCCTCTGCATCAGCTGACCTTTACTAATTTAACTTAAAGCAGTCTCTGCCCTCTGTTCTTTCTCCCTGCTTCAAAATCCATTTTCTGCCCCACTGTCTTTATAGCAAAATGTATTGATCCCCACAGAAAATCCATGTTGTTACTTCCTTCCCCTGACCCCTGTTTACTGATGAGCTTTGGAGGGACAGGAACTTTATACATCTGAAAAGCACCTGCAGCACTGGAAGGATTCTCAACAAAAAATAACCTATAAAAACAAGAGACCCAAGCAGCATTTGGAGAAAGCATTCCAGTTTATGGGAGCCAGCACTGCACCAAGAACACCCATTGCTCTTCCCCTTCTAACAGAAAATTGTTAGCATTATGTGTGAAATGTGTTTCCTTTTCTACACTGAACAACTTTGCCCTTTAATCTTTCATCTAGATCTCAAAGTGCTGTATCTGCGGCATCACAGCTCTTTGCTTCAACTAATGACTGAGCTTTCTGATCCCAGACATTTAATCTCTGTATGTAAGCGTATCAAAATGACTTGGAAAATGGGAATTGCAAATCACATTCTCTAGAATCGAAGCCAAAGTCTCCCATTACACAAGCGACATGATTCCCCATTTTATCTGAGCGGACAGGTGAAAAGTGACATCTAAATATCAAGCATCAGTGAATATTGCCCCCCTTGTTTCCCAAAGAAAAATCAGTGCACATAATTCACACGTTTACCCCCAGAAAGGTCAGATCTGTTCCCTGTTACCTTCCAGCATGACCCACTTGAAATTGAGGCCATGCTGACTTCCACCTGCTAAGAATTTTGCCCCTGCATTTACTAGCACTACTGGGACATTAATCCTTTGGCTGTTGGCTTTTTAATTAGTTAACTAATGTGTGACTTATTTTGACAAATAGTACCACTGCCTCACATTTGCTCTTGTAATTAAGGTACATGATCAACCACTTGCTATTCAAAACCACGATGAACTGTTAAGGTCTGTTTAAGGAGGAAAAAAGCACCTTCCTTGTACAGCAGCATGCGGAGGCATTTTAAAAGCTACAGAGATTTAGAGAAAACAGTTTTGAACGCCATAGAAACTAAGGACTTTGCACAGGCCCATCACAGAGCTCTTTTCCACTTCCAAACAAGATCAGCACCTCTGTACTAGAAGTAAAAGCATAAAGGCATTCAGGTTTAGGTGGCCAGGAAGCACACATTCGCTGCACAAGTATTCCCAGTGTTAATTCAGATGCACTGCAGTCCTGGCTGGAAAATAAAATATTAGCCCTATTCTAAGGGAGGGAGAGAGAATGTTGAATTCCGTTAAAGTGATTATTTATTTATTTTACTGGTATATTGTATTTAAGCATTCCCACTGAATCCCAACCTCTGCGAATACCTGAAATCATCACACGTCCGATTCAGGCTGGGTTTGTGGCATTTCTACCCGGGTCTGAAGCAGGAGAGGTTACCTCATGAGGGAGCCTGCTCCCAGGTAAACTACAGGTACATTCATGAGACTCCTTTCTGTGCCTGAACTTCTCTGTGCTTAACTCAGCTTCAGAAACACCCACACTTCCTCTGTCACTGCCCCAACATTGTCTTGAGAAGATGATGACTGCTGCATCCTTATATCACAGCAGCGCAAAGAAGATGGCCTTGAAATGTGTGTGATAAATACGCTTTTAGATATGGGTAAAAGTTAACCAAAGGCAAACCAGGGCTTACCCTGCCCTAATATTTATGGGAAAGAGTAAACTGTTTACAAGGCCAGTGTGCGTATCAGGAGAAAATGATTGTTTGCATTTTTATCTGGTGAACTAAAGCACAAAAGAATTCAGCGACTTGCTTTGAGACCCACAGAATGTGATTGTTGATCTGATGCTGTTTGCAACCAGACCAGCTGTTTTACCTACATCTCAGGCATGACTTCAGTGTCAAGTTCAGCTCTTCTTTCCTCATTCTTTTTACTACAAAGAGTTGAGAAAAGCCACTGGAAAACTCATTAAAAAACATTCAAAGTTAATCCATCTCAAAATTATCGGGTAATACGTAACAGTGATCTTCACTGCACTGTCACAATTTGCTAAAGTTTTATTGGAAGCTGATGATTTAACAAGTGTTCTGCATTTGGAAAAGAACAAATACAAGGAATTCTTTCATGGAGCAGAAAGACGGGAGCAATTTGCAGCTTCCAAAACACAAGGTTCTGCCCAACGGAGAAGTACCTAGCAGGAACACACGCAAAAGGGTTCTAAGAATTCTTTTCAGTAGAGGGGTTTAGGTGAGGAGCAAAAGCCATAGGAAAGCACAAACTAAAGATAAAGGTAATAGCCTGAAAAAGGAGCACAGCTCTAAAGAACAGTCTAGAAAGGGTACCATCTGGGCAGAATTATGTCTAAAAGATGTTGGCAAAGAAATATGTCCTATTCCGTTCTTCGTATGCTTACGAAAATGGGGTTTTCTGCATTTTTTAAATGAAGGTTTTTGCATCTTTTGTCCACCACAAACCAGCAGGATCCTAAATCTGACTCTTCTAAAAGGGGATAACAGCTCTTGTTTATTAGACAAGCATGGTTATTTGTCTCAACTAACTGTTTTAAAACCACATACTGTAAAGGTTTTCATATGATTTCATCGAGCCAGGGTAAAGTCTGCAGTCCTGGTAATAAGTTTGGGCCTGAATTTTATGCAGCAAAAGACTAAGGTTCAGACCTTAGACATGTATTAAAGCACATAAATAAACCGAGTGATTCAAGAGTAAGCAATTTCAAATCAATACACACAACAGGCAACTCAGCGCTTTTAAGTCAAGATACCTTCAAAGGTTTAACACTGAGCTCTGACTTTCCAAACGTCAGCATTTTCTCCCTCAGGGAAGAACCTCTGTTTGCCAAGTTGCTGCATATCCCTGCTCGTCTCATCCGTAAAGCTGTGCCAGAAATTTTCAGAGGGGAAAAGAAGCACCATCTTGTGTTGAGGGGAAGTTCACACACTGGGCTGGTTCAAACTGGTATTCATAGAATCATAGAATAGTTAGGGTTGGAAAGGACCTTAAGATCATCCAGTTCCAACCCCCTGCCATGGGCAGGGACACCTCACACTAAACCATCTCACCCAAGGCTCTGTCCAACTTGGTCTTGAACACCACCAGGGATGGAGCATTCACAACCTCCCTGGGCAACCCATTCCAGTGCCTCATCACCCTAACAGGAAAGAATTTCCTCCTTATATCCAATCTAAACTTCCCCTGTTTCAGTTTTAACCCGTTACCCCTTGTCCTGTCACTACAGTCCCTAATGAAGAGTCCCTCTCCAGCATTCCTATAAGCCCCCTTCAGATACTGGAAGCTGCTCTGAGGTCTCAGCATGGCCAAAGAACAGTCCGGAAAATAGGAAAGCCTTGAGATATTGTCCGGCCCTGATCTTGGATAATAGAGTTGCTACCTTAACATTGGCTACAAAATCTACTGCTAATTTATGATCTCAGCTTTCAAAGACTCTTTCCACCTTAATTTTGGGGGTTCAAAGAGCCCAGGTAAGGCCTGGATGACTTAAGATACGCATTTGAAGAAACACAAACCTTCTCAAGCTCAAAACCAATACTGATTTTGAATTTCATTCCCTTTATAGACTTTATTAAAGACAGCCAAACTAAGACTACAAGCATCAGCTCATTAGCAGAACAGCATGAGGTTTGGATTCTCTCCACCAAAGCAAACACCAGGTGCTGGCACCGGTCGCATTAGATCTGTTTTCTACTTCAAACAATATTTCACAAGCCCATTTCCAAAAGCCGATGTTGCCAGTTCTGAACCCCCCAGGTTCATCTATAGTTTATGACTCCTGAATATTCCCCCTGCCTTGCTCACTCTGAAGTTGTCAGTAAAACTCACATCGTGCCCACATGACAATGCTAAGGGCATAATCTCTCTCCAGATTCATTTACATATCCATCCGCTCCCTGCGTTCCCCTTTGTCATCAACCCATTCATATGCTTTCCCTCCCATCTTTCATTCTTTCCTCTTTTCCGGTTTTAGTCTTATTTATTTTGCCCATTTCTCTTTATTGCTTTAGTTTTCTGGTTTTCCCCTCTATATATTTATTTGTTCAGTTTTCTCCTCAGTCTTTCAAAGTATTTCAGCCATCTTTTGAACTGTCTTACATCCTACTCCTACCTCCTTTTTTGACTCTCTCCCTTTCAACCCATTGTCTCCTGTTCTGTTATCCATTCCCTTTAGCTTTCTTTTCAACAGCTCTGACATTCTCAGAACATTTCCCTGGAAATACCCCAGACATCTTCCCACTATTTGAGCCAAGATGATGTCCCCTCTAGAGGTGAAACAGCGACATGGAAACACGGACTGGAGATCAAAGGCCCCAAAAGATACAACCTTTGTTAAAAGCCCTCCTAAATGTTCAGAGGAATTTGTAATGACAATAAGAATTGCTTTTGCACCTATAATGTAAAATTCCAGTGTTGATTAAATAGATGCATGCTGCAATAAGCAGACTTAGTGCTATGCCCTAATAATATATGTGTTGCTGTCTGAGAAAAGAAATACAACATCGAACAGCAGCTGAAGTACTCCAGGGAAGCACAATTTAAGGGACTATCTGGCCTGCTGTTATCCACAGATTTGAATGCAAAATGCTACATGAACATCAAATTACAATCCTACTGAAAGAAAAATAAATGAATAAACCCAGCACTAATTTTTATTAAACTTCAAATTTTCTTAAGCACATCCAGACATAGAGAGATCATTTTTACTGTGATAACAATAGTACATATGCATGCATATAAGCTGGGCCTGGCTCTTATGGAATACAGTATTTAATAGTCCAGGAAGCACAATATACATGCTGTGCTAATTGCACTTTGAAGACATCCTCTTTGGTTGCTGCCAGGAGCACAGAAAACAGCTTGGGCTTATTGTTTCTTACCTGACCAGTTCCATACATGAGCTTTTAAGGCAGCAGGTCTCTATTTAGTACTGGCAATCCTTACTGCTGTGAATGTGGGACTCAATATTGTCAATACTAGCTTAGAAAGGATAGCATAATAATACAGAAACTGACTTCTCTCTGTGTGTATTGGAGACTTTACAAAATGACTCCTCTCCACACTAACAATTAACTTGTATGAAAGTGCTTCAGTCTGTCTTAGCCGAGTTTGAAAACGTAATTTACAAACAGAAACATCATTTTCAGTCTGGCTATCTACAACAGGAAATTTCATGTAGACAGCAACAGCGCTATAGCATGGCCGTACTGCGCCATTCAGGCATGCCCTTTCTATTTTAACACAAGCTTCACTGGTTTTCTCTTGACCCATCTCAGCAGAGCCGTTAAGCAGTGCCTGAAGATCCTTCTAGAGCTGGATTTGAAAGCCGACCTCCAGCATCCCCACCTGATCATAGAATAGTTACAGTTGGAAAGGACCTTTGTCTCCTTACCTTGTTCTGCCCTTCGCTGCTGTTCATCATTTGCAGTCACCACAACTCCTCTTCAGACTTGCAGAAACTCCAGTAGGATGCCAATGACTGCCCAGAGCACAGGTAAAGTGCAGGCTGACTTGATTGCAGCTCCAGTCTGGGAGAGTGTTTCAGCACATGTTCAGCTTTGCCCTGATACAGTGCATTTCCTAGAAAAAGAGAAAAAAGTGACATAACCCATTAGTCATTTCTAGTGATTCTGATGGAATCATGAGGACGAGGTCCCTCTATAACAGAGGTCATCATACACTGGGATTTTCCCAATAAAATATTTGACTTGTTTAGTATTCCCTTGTTAAGACTACTTATATCTCTTAAAGCTATATCTCAAACGATCTGAGAACATCATTAGTGCAAATGGGTTAACACATGTGTTAAGGGTGTCATAGTATCTGGGATTAAGCTATCTGGTATCTAAACTACCCGGGATTAAGAGGTCTGTCTCTTAACTGTTAATATGTACATGGTGACTACATCCTTGTCAGGTAGATGTAATCAGCTAAACAAAAGTAGTATTTTCTTCAAGATGCTTAGGGCCAGCACACACCATACATAGCCAAGAGGAAACGAAATACAACACATTTGTTAGAAAACCTCAATTAGCCTCACATTAAACAAACAAAACAAAACCCAATTAATTTACATTTACAGTTCCAGTGATGAGCAATTCTGTGCTAGCAAACAGTGACGTTTTCACCTCTTTCTTCATACTCCATCTCTCTTCAGAAGAGCTAGCACTTATCGATTGTTATTAGAGGGGACGGAAAGAATATATGGCTAAAACAGCAACAGTGGACACAGGTAACAGTTGCCTGTTATTTTTAACTCAACTATATGAAAGGTCATTTGCGCAGTCTGGGATTGTTTCCTACCCAGGACTACTTAGGAGAAGCCATGTGAGTATTGCAGACTTAGAGGCACAAAGCAAGCTGGCTTACATCAGTGAAGCAGATGATGAAGGAGAAGGCTGCGCCCATGACCGAGGGGTGCACATGAGAGCTGCACATGCTGATACCATTGATAGCCACCAAATACATGTGACACAACACATTGGAAATCTACTGTTGTGATTGTTTATTGCAGAAGCTGCAGAAAATACAAACAATATTCTTTCACTTAAACACGTGCTTTATTCAGAAGACATAATCTTCACAATAAAGCTGTTTAGAAACGGATTTTGCTTGGTTCATCCAATTAGATTTGGATGTTTGGCCTGGAAAGGCAGCCATCGTCAGTTTAGGACAGCATGGCACTGCCTACCGAGAAGTGAGGACTGCGAAGTTAGCTAAATTAGACACAATGAACCTGCCTGAAGCTTTCAATGGGTTCATTAAAGCACACCATGCAAAACCCTGCCTAGCCAGAAGAGCTCATGTGGTTGGAAACAAAAAGCATAGCTAGTTCAGCTCAACCAGAAACAAAGTCTGTTGGCACAAACCCTGCTTTGGGCACATCCGGCAACCTGGACCTTGCTGTCCATGTCCTGTAGCTGCATAGCATGAGAAGCTGAAAGAAAATGCAGAGAAACAGGAGCTCGAAGCCATTTGAAAGCACCAAAAGCAGCTCAGTACTGAAAAAGCAGCTGAATCTGAACACTAGAGCCAGCTGCAATTGTGGGGACAGCAAAAAGCAGCTGGAACAAGACAAAGCAAGAGGTAAGCCAAGCAAGAGGTGGAAAACTGGGCTGCTGCAGAGGCAGCATTCAATGTTCTATGAGCTGTTTGCCAACACCACTGTCCATCCTTGCGAGATGTGAGCTTGCCCTCTATGAGAGGACTCTTTTCTGTAGACTCTCTCATGTGTTATATACTAACAGAGG
This sequence comes from Pezoporus flaviventris, assembly GCF_033815535.1. NCBI lineage: Eukaryota > Metazoa > Chordata > Aves > Psittaciformes > Psittacidae > Pezoporus > Pezoporus flaviventris. Next base: position 1,204,243 of record NW_026892585.1, read on the forward strand.
CAGCAGAAAAAAACACTGTATATACCTGGTTTGATTTTTAAGCATGAGTGAGGAGGCCAGGAGGAGGGTGCTAGCTATTCTCAGGACTCCAAGCCCAGACATTGTGCCAGATGTTGGAACAGTCACTGCAGTTAAAATCACAACAGATTTCTCTGAAAGCAACTGTCACTGCAAAACGTGATCCAAGAAGAGAAGGGATAAAGATGAGAAGGCACAAAGAGGAGCCTACCACCGAAATGGATAATTAATGGAAATGATGGGGAATCTTGCAACCAAACGCTTTCCCTGTGATTCACTGATTCACAGCAATGAACCTTTTCACAGCATGGCTAGGGGCAAGCATCCGTTAGGCTGAGACCCTTAGGTACAGTGACAGTGCAGACAGGAGAGAAACCCAGTCCACAGTAGTTAGTACTGCACACATAACATTACCTAAATTCAGGCCGTTTGCTCTGGGTATTCTCATTAAGCACCCTCATCTGTAGGCTATGTAGTGAGAAGTTTACCTTCTCCTTTCCTTACAAGCACTGTGTGTGTGTGCAGACACTCATGCATACATGAAAACCTCAACAGAATATTCAGTCTTTTCCTTGTGTGACATAGGAACATTCTTCCAAAATTTCAAAAACTTCTGAGGCTGAATAAAGCCATTTTCTACCCAGCTCTATGAAAATAAGTCCAATAAAACTATAATTATATCTACTAAACACTAAACACTTATTAACTCTTCCAGCTAACTGGTCTGGAACATGTGTGAATTAAAGCAGGCTACATCAAAGATATACATTCAATAACAGTAATATGAGCATCCTTGTAAATCAGAGCTGATCAGGTGCCAAGTAAGCTTGAAGATATTTCACCTTTACCTTGCTCAACTTAGTGTGAAAAAGAGATCTTTGACCTTATGAAGCAGCCTTCATATGCAAACCTGGAGATTTCTAATTTTCACTAAGCTGAATTTGTACTAAGTTGTCACTGATGATGCACAAAACACATCATATGGGGTTTTCCTCTAGGGTGTAATATCTTTTAAATCAGTGTACACCAATGGAAAACTCTTGTAAATGTTCCTCTTTGGCATGGTATCTGGGATTTAAACCTGGAAAAAGGGCAATTGTATGAAAGGGTGTGGAGATCTACATGTATTTTAACACTCACATCTCACACATGGCCCCAAAAGCTTTTAAAAAGCTAAAGAGGCATATTTTCATGTCATTTTCTAAGTGTATATACTGAGAGAAACACCTTCCAGGTTCGTTTTCACATATTTACTACAAACCCACAGTAACAACTCTGAAATTCCAGAAGCGTGAACAAGATCAACATCTTAACAGTCGAAACTTCATCGTGTTTACAGAAAAATACCTCTTTTTTTCCCTTATATCTATTTTGTATGTTATATTACCTATCTTAGGAAAGCACACAGTTGGGGCTTTTTTCATCCCGTTCAATGACAAAGGAAGGTAGCCTGTAGTGATTAAAGACATTTAATCCAAGCTTAACAACTTCTCTCCTATTTGTAAGATTGCTAATGAGTAGGCTGTCAGCTAGTGGAAAAATATCTTTACAATTAGAGACTCGACTTCAACCTAATTGTCTTCTGCAGGATGCTGTAGATCCGCCCTGAAAGCTGTGGCATTATGATGTAATAACTTAAAAGAGGGGGAAGAAAAAGTCTGAGTCACACGTAGCCAGACCTTTTGAAGGCAGGAAACTATAGCAGTGGTAAAACAGTTTGGTTTTAATAAGCCATTTCTATTTACTTCGAGAAAAAATCAAAGTCCTGGAAAGTTGTAATGTGACTGAAACCGAACCACCACAAAATTAATTTAGCACTGAAAGAACAGGGAAAGGAAACTTCAATTCTTTGTCTACATTACAAATCAATCACGTGGAGAGAAGCCTGGATACACACAGATGCATGTCCTGGCACACCATCCGTTTAGCCACCTTGCTCAGAAAAGATGGAAGAAACTTAAAGAAGTCTCCTCATGGCTCAGTTTCCAAATAACTCCCTAAATCTTTTCATTTCCTTAAATGTGCCATTTTTAGAGCTAGCTGGAAATTTCCAAGTCCTGCCTCAAAAATACTTCTTCATGCCCTGAAATCCGGCTTTGTTCCTTTCTCCTGCTTTACTCGTTCATGAACACTCACAGTGGCAGGTTTTTGTTTGCACATATGTTTAGGGAACATCTGTTCTTTCTTCCCATCTGATTGAGATTATCTATGTATCTATGCATGAAGAAGGCAACTGGTTGTCTGCTACTGTCATCGATTTTTACCTGACTTCATGAGCTCAAGTGAGAGGGAGCAGGGACTGAATACAGCAGGAGTCGACTGGCTTGCATAGCTGGGGAAATGCCTGACTTTACATAATGCATACTTTCAGCAAGCAGCTATCAAGGCACTTTACTGAAGGAGGCAAATAGAGATATCACTATCTTGGAAACAGAAAAATAGAGAAGAAAGGTCACTGACTTGGTCAAGAGCAATCACCAGATTAGTGGGAGAGCTTAACAGTTCTGCATCCCAGTTCATGCCTCCCCTTTGCTCTACACTATCTCCCTATAACAAAAGGCTGAAACACCATTTCCCCCCCTCAAAAAAAAAACAACCAAACCAAACCCAACCCTAGGTTTGAATCCAGTAAGAGGAGAGTTACCCAAACAGAATAAAGTGATCAATTATATTGGATAAAATTGGGGCAACTAATAATTTCAACAGCACATCCTGTCTGAATATACAATTCCATTTGAATTATGATTGATAAAAGCACTCAGGCACCAATCAGCATACAGGACCCCGCAACAGTGACTTTTCTTTGTTCCATCACTGAGGATAGCACTGCTTCCTACACTATTTGGGTATCAGCAAGTCAGAATTTTGCTCCAACAATAGTTCCTTTAAAACTGTATGTGTTCTCACAGGTGCCCACCATAAATGAACTGGAATATACTGGATAATAATGTTTATTTGCTACAAGTCATGTTTGTGATTACCTCTCCTGACCAGCACAGTGTAAGAATATGTTTAACTACGGATTTGATGGAGGCTGACAGGTTTTTATAACAAAGGGCTTTTTTCCTTCCCAAATTCTGCTTTTAAGTGTCTGGTATTGCACAGCAGAAGCAATTGTGGCAGAATGAAAGTTCCTGCTTTTTATCCCCATTTCTATTTACCTGTCTGCAAAACAATCTACATTTTCACTGCAATTCTCCTTGACATTTCCTTTATCTATTTTCCTTTCTCATTAGTCTGCCTCATGAGAAAATATAGGTGCAGAATACTGAATCAGCTTTATGGCCACCACATCTGGTGCATAGCGACAGACTGACCCCGTATGCAAGTCTTGGGTTTCAGATTTTTTTTTCCACCAGATGCATAAGAACATGTTCTTCCTGAACTGGAATATGTTCAAGAAAACCCTCTGCAAATAAGATTGTTATTCACCTAAAAGGAAGCAGGTGGCATCATTACAGCAAAGCAATGTAAACATATAAAAAGAGAAGAGAAAGATGTATTTTCTCTCCTTCCTCTGATTATCCAGTTGGCTCGTTGATTTGTTTTACCTTTTCAATTATATGTATGAGGTCATTTTCACCAAAAGGCATCCCAGGAGGAATTGATCTATGTCCAAGCACCTGCAATGCTTTTCCATTTTGCCCAGGAAAGGCAGAATACACCATTGCCAAGGGTCTATCTCTCACAGTGATGCTGAGTGAGTGTGTATGTCTCAGTAAGATCTGCCTTCTCTTTTCCAGGCTGAAAGAGTCCCAGCTCCTTCAGCCTCACAGGAGGGATGCTCCAGACCCATAATCACCTCTGCTGATCTCTCTCCAGTGGCCTCAGCTATCCCTTGTACTGGGGAGCCCAAAACTGCACACAGGTATGTACAGCCTCCCCAGTGGTGAACAGAGGGGGAAAATCACCTCCTTTGACTTGCTACTGCAGCCCAGGAAACCATTTGCCTTCTTTCCTACAAAGCAAAGTTCTGGTTCATGTTCATCTTGGTTTGCACCAGGATCCCTAGGGTCCTTTCCTGCAGAGCTGGTTTCCAGCTGGGCAGCCCCAGTATAACTGGTGCATGGGGCTGTTCCTTCCTAGCTACAGGACTTTGCACTACCCTTTGTTGATCTGTTGCTGAACTGCAAATGAGATAGAAACTCTTGAAGTCTTTGGAGCCCATAATAATTCAATTCCATGTAAATCCAGAAAAATGCTGTTTATGAAGGCAAACTCTAATCACATCTCTTTATAGAAAAAAAAGTCAGCATTTCAGAATAACAGCAGAAAATCTAAGCTCCAATATAACTGCCACTTTAGAAACAAATACTGACTTCATTTGCCTGAAACCATCCAAAATGTAGATATCCATTTATTTTAATAAGCTCAGACTCTAGAAGGAGATTTATTCCGTTACATGTTTTTTGTTCTGCAAAAATACCAATTTGTCAAGATTCAAAGATGCAAAAATATCACCTTATGTTTAATTTGACAGGACACAGATGAAATAGCTTAATTTTTAGCATTAATGTGCATAATCGTCTGATTTTCAAGACCCAAAACATCCTCAGTCATTGTCGGTAGCTTTTGAAAGAGCGGTATTATTTAGAAGGCTGCTACAATGATTTGTTAATTCACCCAAGCAGTGGACAAAAGTAGATTGGATGTAAGGAGGAAATTCTTTCCTGTTAGGGTGGTGAGGCACTGGAATGGGTTGCCCAGGGAGGTTGTGAATGCTCCATCCCTGGTGGTGTTCAAGGCCAGGTTGGACAGAGCCTTGGGTGATGTGGTTTAGTGTGAGGTGTCCCTGCCTATGGGACTGGATGGGGTTGGAACTGGATGATCTTAAAATCCTTTCCAACCCTAACTATTCTATGATTCTATGACTTGTCTTCCATAATTTTAATCTGGCTAAGCCATTCCAGTGTCCCTGCATCCCCTTTCCCACCCACAAAGTGAGACCCTTAGTCCCCTGACCTCCTTGTCCCCATGACACTATTGACACCATTTCCCAGCCTTGTTTCACTTCCAAATCTGCCACAAAGCACTGGGATGCACTCAAGGGCTCAGAAGCCAAGCTGTAGTTATCTGTCACCTTAGCAGATTCTTTCTCACTTTAAAAATCAATCTTTGGATGGATGTAACTTATGTAAGCAGCAATCACAGCCTTCTTTCAATGTTTATTGCTCCCTGTCTACTCATCGTAGAGCCAGACCAGGAAGCTGAAAAAGCATGCCAAGGAAGTTATGTAGGAAGAATGTAAAGCAGAAGTGGAGAAGAAAACTTGCACCTCAATTGATTCAACACATCCTTTCAGACTGAAGGCAATTGTATCCCCAATTCACCTGCTATTTTAATTTCCTGTAAAGAGCACACCAAAGTTCCTAGAGTAATTTTGAAAACAAAGAACTACAAAGACAAACTACAGGTGCTTTATAACTTAAATGCATACTGTTTCATACGCCACCCTGATTAGGAATGGAAGGGGGTTTTGGGTGACTTTGGATATTCTGTGTCTCTTCTTCAACACCAGTGGAATATGGGAATGCTCAGCAAGTTGGAGAAGATGATCAGCCCTTTGCAGGACTGATTCAATTATCGGTAGATAAGAAATGTTGATAAGCCAGTGTTTAAAACTACCTCTGCCAGTGTGATTTGGATAGGTGTAGCTTTTTACAGAACACATCACAAACACACCTTCAGAATTAATACAGTTATTCAGATATTGGAAATGGCACTGAGTTTAGCACATAGGTATGCATGCTTTCTGAGAGGCAGGACAAGAGGGAAGGGGAAAACAGAAGAAGGAGAGAGTGAGGATAAGGAAGAGGGGAAAAGGAGAGGAAAGAATATTCCCATAGGCTCAGTCAAAGAGGAAAGATGAGAAAGATGCAAAGAACATGCTAGAAAAATACAATTGTATAAATTACAGCTTTGGAAGACCATGAAAATACGTCGAAACAGCAACACTGAAAGCTAATGGGCATCTGAGTCAAATCTTGCAAGTCTTAGGCAAAAAATACATAGCAGTAAATGTTGAGTAGGACTTGCAGATTTCACAATTTACTAGCAGAATTTATAGAGATTATTCTCATCTGTTTTTCATTAATATTGAAATGCCATGTGAAATCCTAGCTTCATTGAAGTTAATGCCAAAACCCTCTTTGACTGCAACAGGCTCAGGATTTCTGCATCACTAGATACTACTACATGCATTAAGTAGCTTTCAGGAGTATAACTTATTACTTTAAGACAGGTATTTCAATGCATTCAGTAAAAGAGCCCAGGCTAAAAGGAAACAAGAGACATTTGGATCTTTAATCATTGTCCTAGTTAGCAAAACTGTAGCCAGATTTTCATGCATACTTTGAAATGGCGTGAGCGCTGCTGCCAAAAGAAGTCAACAGAGCCATTCCTGCTGCATGGTTTCGATGAATGGGTTTTCTGATTCAACCTGCTGCATAAACGTGCTGCTGAAGGGAGGGAGCAATCTGCACTATGAGAGGGAACTAAGTCTTCCTTTAGTGAAAGTGATGGTTTGCTCCAGCTTAAAAAGGGTTTGTGAAATTGTGATGGAAGAGGGATCACAACCTGTGTTTTGTCAAGTGGTCTCAAGGTACAAATGCCAACAGACAACAGCATGTCAAAACAGTGGATGAGAAACACAGTACTCATTTATGATATGCATGGCAAAAATGGCATACCTGAATTATGCCTCAGAAGAGCTCAGGCAATGCTACTGATGCTGTTACTACGCTAAGGAATAGGTATGCCTCCATGGTGCTCGGGTCCCCACTGCAGAGGCTTGCCCTGCACAAGCAACTGAAGACTGTAAGCTATTTAGGAAACAGAAGCATGTAGCTACAGTCAGCCTTGAGAGCATCAAAGGTCCATTGAAACATAAAATATAGTAGCTTCTAGTCCACTTGGAGCAAGGCAGAGAGCATGCTTATGTCTGCCTGCAGAAGGCAATGCAAATATAGCCTTCCGTCTCTTTCTTCTGCTCTGGTTTATTTGCACCGAGAGATCTCCATCACAGCAACCCTCTCTCACTCCAGATCTTGCTTGGACCCCTTGCTCCTGCACAGCCCCAGCAACAACTCCCCACTGCTCACTGTCTCAGGAAAGGGAAGGTTTAATCTGATGTGTCTCAATAAGCCTGCTCTGCAAAGCTGGCAGCCAACAGGTAAATCCCTCTCCAGCACCACATTTAATTCCCAGTTTCCAAGGAGTGGAAGCAGAAGGTGAAAGCTGTAGCAGGCAGGGAAAAGCAGGGCATGGATTTTCTCACACTCAGCACCACACAACACCGTATTGCATATGCAGCAGATCCAAATGGCAAAGTACAGTGATGCCTCTGACAACTCTACCAGAGACAGGAGAACCCCAAGAACATCTCAGCTGAACTCCATTGACTCCAATAGGCTACAGCAAGAACTGCAGATATCACCCACTAAGAAACTAATAGTGGATAGGGGTCTTTTTTACTCCCCTGCCTATTCAACCTGTTCTATAAGTAACTTCAATATAGGTAAGAAGGTGTGTGTAAAAGACAAAGTAAAAATGGGATTTAGAGGAGGAAAAAGAATGGAGGCATTGGGAGAAAGGAAGGCTGGCAAATTAAATCTGACCCTGATTATCTCATGGTTCTAATGATCTGAAAAGCAGGGGTGGAAAGAACAAGGAAAAGAACAAGGAGCTTAGAGTAATTAATTAATTCATTGTTTAGATTGTCTCCTATTCTACAGCGCAGAAAAAGAAATCAAGATTAAAAATAAGAATGAACGTGAAAGTTATTAGAATAATTAACTTGCAATTATGCTGTTGTGCTGATTTTTGTTCTAACCATAAAAAAAGAAGCCCAATAAATCCTGCTTCATCAAGTTATTTCTTTAACAATTTATTTCTCAGAGTAAAAGCTTTTGAAGTGTGCAATTAAATGCCATTTGAGAAAGGAAGGAAGATTGGTGTTCAAATTACAGGATGAGGCTGTTGACTGCTAATACAGTGATCAGCCCCGCAAAACTCTAATGTTAGCTGCAGATAACACTAGCCTGGAATGCCCAGGATTTCATTTATTACACCTGGTTATGTTGCCTTCTTGTTGATGATGTTCTGGCTGGGTGATTTTTGGTAGTATATTTTTTAATTATTATTATTATTACTGTTATTATCATCATATACGTTCATAGCCCCTGCAAATACTGAAGTTGACAAAATGTCTACTGCCTCCTTTTGGAGGGGAAGTTGGTCATCTGAATCATTGGTTAATTTTGTCTTCTTAATCTTCTTATGTAGCTCACACTATGACAGCTTTTTACCCCAGTAATCCTCATCGTGGGATCTTTTCATGTCATACACAGGCTGCGTTTTCCAACACTGCACCAAATTTGACTTGATGTAAGGAGTTCAAGGAATTGGGAAGAAACGACTTGAAAGGAAACTGCTCAAGACACCGCTTGAATGGTCTGTGATAGACAGCCTTATGCATGCAGTGAGTCAGGTTTTCAGAGGACACAAAGCTGTAGTGTGGCTGAAGCTAGTAGACCTGTACTGGGAGGTAATAAAACATCCTATTAGGCACAAAGAGATTTTAAGGTGAACTTTAGTTTTCCAAACAGCCTATCCTGGCTAACTTCTTTCAGACATTTGAGAGCTGATCAGAAGGAAAACATAAAGCCCTCAACAAAACAGATGCTGTAACATGGGGCTTTATGACATCTTCAGTAGACATGACACACTTTAAAAGTTGTTTCATAACGCAGTCGGTTTTATTTCCGCCTCTCCTCTGCACTCTTCAATTATTAAAGTTAAATGCACAGAATTCCTTGGGGACTTCCACATTTCTTAACAAAGCATTTTATGCTCTAACAGAAAATCCCAAAATTAGGAGAAATCATTTGCAAGCAGACAACAGCTGTTACAGCATTAGAACTTTAATTGGCAGCCCCTAACTGATCCTTGGGTATTTCACTCATTCTCTTAAGGATGCACTAATCCTTATATTATTCAGAAAGAGAACAATTTGGTGCACATTAGCACAGATTGAGTGTGCATGCAGACGCAGATACAGATGGGGCCCTGAGAAGACACTGAGAGTCAGGAACCTGAATTCTGACTTTAGACAAGCCATTTCTAGACCCACTTCTTGCCAGGGCATCTTAAAAGATCTTCAGAAGCAGGGGTCACCTCTCACTACCCTTTCTATTAGACAGACTTCAGCTGCACAGTAATGACATTAATAACAATGATGATTTGTTAACACACAAGAACGTGACAAAGTGATTCCTTGTGCACTATGCAAGTGCAAGAGAAAGGTAATTTCTGACGAGGATCTGTGCACAGTGAATGAATACCAAAGCAATACAGATCAGCTCTGACAACGCATCCATCATCCAAATTCTTCTATAGTAAAAACAAGTTATTGAAGAATGAGGCTAGTGACTGAGAGTCAGAGAACACCAGTGATGAACTTATTGGTGGGCAGTCTCAATGGCACGTTTGGAAAATACAATAGAGTGAACAGAGTAATTGGTACAGTAAACGACCTCTGTATTTCAACATCCATTCATCCAACCCTTGCAGTACTGGAATGAACATTATTTTCCACCTCTAAGCATCATTGTCACAAAGTCTTCCCTGTTTTCCTGCATCTCCCAAGCACCCAAAATAAAACAGTCATGGAGAATGCCAGAGAAGGTGATTAAAAGTGGTATTTAAAAAATTGCCTTGGGATGGGATTTCATCTCATAAGCAGCTGCTTGAGTGCTCTGCTGATCTTGGGTCTTAGAGGAAGATTCGCTCCAGTGGTAGGAAATACATAGTGGTTTCACAGCTTAGCCACACTAACAACAAAGTATATAAAATGCTTTCTTCATAGCATAATAATGAAATTACTTATTTATTCTTGTCTTGCTTTTACAGGCAACCCTCCTATTAACTTTGGTAGTGATGTGTCGTTATTGCATGTTTCTCTCTGATCAGAGCTGGTCTCCATCTTATCACAGAATGGTTTAAATTGGAAGGGACCTTAAAGATGACCTAGTTCCACCCTCCTGCCTGGAGGCCCCATTTCTGTCGTGAGCATAAATGCCAAGCTCCAAGCACAAACACAGACCTCAATTTAACTCTAAACACAGATCTACACTGAGGAACCTTTCACTCCACAGAGAGCTTGTAACAGGCTTCAGTGCACCTTTTGGCAAGGGAAAATCCTGCCTAAATTCCAGTCATCTCTGTCTGATATGCATGCAGTTGCATGAAACACTCAGGCTTTTCAACATCCATCAGTTTCTAAGAAATAAAATGGCTGCACTGGGACAGCTGAGCCTTACAAGCATCATATCTGGGTGCAGCAATTCAAGTGCACCTTCATGCAAAGGGAGATCTTTCATCCAGAGAACACAATGACAATAACTCATACCTCTTGTTCTGCATTATTAAGGAAATGCTGCAGAGGAATTTGTGCTTAGTGCCACTCTCACAGGTACTGCTCAGCTGTGCTTAGCAGCAGCAGAACAAATCCATCAAGAATGGCTCAGAGGGGAAAGTTGACATCAAAACATGAGTGACAATCCTATTGACTTACCCTCAATCACTCTTAACATACTTTATTGTATATACATGCATGCAACAGCGTTCATACTTCGAAACAATAAGAAAACCAGGCAGAATAGATGCATTTTCAGTTTAGATGCGGAAAAAATGAAACTGCTGAAGTCTTCACTGCATAGAAGCCTACTGGCTCAAAACCAGTATCAGCATAAATGGGAATCAATCCTATAGCCCACAGATTGCAACTCCAGCTTCGCAAGGTTTCTTCAAGCTTTCTATATGCATCTATACACATAGTGTAGTCCATCCTCAGTATTAACAGTTTGGATGGCATAACAATACTGTCTCACATGAATGCTGTAACTACATGACTTGAACCTCATCTACCTGCATAACATTTATCAGTAAAGTCTGCTCCTTACTTGAGGCAACACTTGGCAGCCCTTCTCTCAGGTTGAAGCGCAGGAAAGACTAAGAAGAAAGAGTGTGGATGCACTGGAGCAGGACTGCAGCATTGCTTCACCTTTCCCTGACCATAAGCCAAGAAGCTGGGTAGTTGCATGCCAAAGCTTGCAGAGGTATTAATGAAAATAATGTGGATTAAACACATAAATTCTCATGGACAGACTTACTTGCTGGATCCCCAATATGAATAAATGCCAGAGGAGAAGTAATCTAAATGGTTATTAACATAATTTGAGAGCTGAGTGCTGTTCTGCTCCAGCTACAAATGTGATTGAGACATATGCTTGCTCTGACGGAGGAAATTAGCAGAGGATTACCTCTTTCCCTAAGAAGATTAAACCAAAAAGAAAAAATAATTTGCTTTCCATTGCACTGCTATACCTTCTACCATTAAAACAGACTACATTAAAAAAGACCATCAGGGTAATGGAAAGATTATTCTGACAGTTGCCAGCTTTACAGCCTGTTCAGTCACGTAAGTCAAGCCCACATAGGAAGCAACAGCACAAGCTGCTTTACCCAGACAGCAGAAATGTAAAGAATTTAGAATGAAATCATTAGCTGAAATCAGGAATTTGTGCTATAGACTCCTGCATCATAGCACCATTCCATCCTCCCATCCCAAAAGAGGAGCCTATGCAAAACTGCTGGTCATGGGAACTGAGGACAAGGATGATCATGTTCATCTTCATACTCTGCCAAGCCTTCCAGGTATGTTATGGAGTTCAATATCTATGTATTGCGACTGAAAGTTGAAGTGTGAAGTAGTGAGGATTATAACACTGTCAATCCTGGTATCCTCAAATCCGTATTTCATGTGTTGCATGCTAGTCATGGCAAAGTGCACAGGCTGCAGTGTCCCTAGTGCGCTGCCAACGATGCTGGAGGGGGCTGTACATGCCAAAGGTGGAAGGACGTGCAAACACTAACACAAATGCACCACAGCGCTTTTCCCCCATTACTTGACAAAACAGACCCTGTGCACTCACAGGAGTGTGCAGAAAAAACAGAAGAATTTTGCAGGTATTCAGTGTTGTCACAAGCAGGATCTGCATTTTCCCCCTTTGCTACAACAGCTGTAGCTGAAAAAAACTACTCAGGATCCTACTTGCTTCTGGATGCTTTTTATAAGCACCTAGGCTCTTTCTTGAATTGAAGGGGTTGGACTAGAATACAACCAGAAAAAAGGAAAGGCAGAACCATGGCCAAGCTCCAACAGGCCTACACCCTACCCCATACCTGTGCACAGTGCTCCTACTGCTGCTTTCAAGTTCTTCAAGCTGCAGGGAAGGATAAACATTGCACAAGATCATCCCTGTAAATTTGGGTCCAGTGAATGTGATCCCATTTTCCAGCTCTCTAAGGAGCACAGTTCAGTGGCAATTGTGTCACAGAGCAGGTCTCATATGTACCATCTCCTTCAAGATGAGAGATTAGGTTATGTCCAATTTATGCTGCCTATTTATATTAATTTCTGCATTTCTGTTCGAATGAACCAGTCAACTGAACTTAACCTCGGTCCACAGTACAAGCCTGTCATATCTAAATCAGTTGTATTGCTACTGCTGTGCTAAAGAAAAACCTTTTCACCTCTCCTTACACAGCTCACTCATTTGTAAAGCGGATAAAAGACAGTGCTGGGAGGCAACTTGCACTAAAGCTTGTGCCTGATTCTAGGCACAGCTCTGAAGAAGTGCTAGGAAAAAATACCCACAAACTAAAACCTTCCACTGAAAGGATGCTGGCAGAGCAGACTGGGAGGCGTTGTGACTCAGACACACTCGGCTGAGTCACCATTCCCCCGTGCTTCCCCACTGCTCTCGTCTGCCTGTAATACACTGAAGGTACAAGCAAACCAGCAATTATTAACCACATCCCCTGGCCGACCCTGTTCCAGATTAGCTGTGCTTCCAGCTGAGCACAGACAGAGGAAACAACCTGAGCATCTCACTTGGATGTGCAGCCCAAGATGCTACACAGCCAGTTGCCACCTTACAGGTTCAGTGCAGCATCACAAAAAGCCAACAAAAGGGATGTCTAATCCTACCTTCAGTGACATAGAGACCCAATAGAGACACCACAGGCAGGTGTAAGACTAATGTTTGGGTTTTAATTAATCACATTTATCAAACAAATGGATGCTTTTGAGGGGCAGAGGGGGAGGTACTTTTTGCAGCAGAAAACATGTCTGTTTCTACAGTATGAGAGGAGTTATCTACATTACATCCTTAGCAACAAGGCCTTGTTTACCCATTAAATACTTTGCCTTGTTCCAGTTTCACTCTTTGCACAATGAGTGTTCAGTACCCGAGTATAACCTGGTTACCTGTGTTTTCTCTTCAATGCATCATTTGGCAATGCCAGAGAGCGTAGGATAGGGCCTGGGGATGGCCCAAGGGGGACTGCCCTCTTGCAAAGGAAGCATTCCTCATCTAAGGACAGAGAATAAGTAAAAGAGCTCCTGAGAAAAGCAAACCACTTGCTAAAGGTGATGTTTAGCAGCTGTTTCTTACAATCATATAGTGATAGACTGGTTTGAGTTGTAAGGGGCATAAAAGCTCCTTAGTTCCAACCCCTGCCACGGGCAGGGACACCTTCCACTAGAGCAGCTTGCTCCAAGCCCCTGTGTCCAACCTGGCCTTGAACACTGCCAGGGATGGGAAATCTGTCCATTTAAAACCAGTTCAGCCCCCAGTTTTAACTTTAACAGCCAGTTCATCCAAACACAACCAAACTGCTCCTAGCAAAACCCCTGTCGTGTTGCCAACATGAAGCTTTCCCCCCGCCCCAGCCTGAAGGTTCATTCTCTGTGGGTATGACAAGACAGTTGACATGCTGCAGGGAGAGCAAGCGCTCAGGACTGCCTTTTTGGAGCCAGGAAAGGGACTGCCTATATAAAGAGATGAAGTAGAGGCATGGATCATCACAGTTCTAAGCCCTGTCAAAGAAGGGGAGAACTGCAGGGGAACAAACTCTGGTGTATGTGGCCCTTCTGGATGTAGCACAATGTGCTTAAGACAAGATCGCATGAGGGAATTGCCAGTGATTCCCCTAGGAAACTTCCATCTCCGTGGCTACCAAGCTGAAACCTTTCAGGAACAGAGATAAAAAACTTTCAAAAATTGAAGCTGAGCCACCTGGAGCAGTTTTATAATTTTACACAGTAAAAACAAGAAATATGTAATCAGCAATCTGCTTCTCCAGATTCTCCCTGCCATGAATTTAAGCTGACCGTGTTTACTTGCTTCCTAATAACACCGTCTCAGAAGTGCACGGTACCCACTTTTCCAGGGCCAAAACACACTCTTGAAGCAAGCAAAGTTGATTTGGTCTTCTGGAAGGAATACTGATAGGTTTACGCTGTCTAACAGAGCAAAATTTAACCCTTGTTTACCCAAAATGGGGCTCAAAACAGACGGTAGCTCTTTACTTTTTTGATCTGATAAAATGAAACAGAAGCAAGCATGGACTCATTTTTCACAAAGTGGAAAGCAGTTTTCACAGTGCTTTCAGTTCGGTTAGCAGGGATGTCACCCTGATCCCATGGTGATTTTATTGTTGATCTATCTCTTTTCTTCCTGATAATCCTCGAAGCAATTCCACGATGGGAGATTCAGATGTCTTGGTCCGTTCAGCTTGCTCTGGTAGGTGCTGAAGCCCTCCGTTCAGGCTATCTGCCACTCTGAGTGTACATACTAGAGGATTTCAAGTGTAATAGTACATGTCCTCTCCTTCAGCAAGTGGAAAAAAGCCACCCATGTGAGTCTCAGCCTTCACAGCTCACAACCTATGAACCAACTGATAACCTCACTTTACAATTCTCTTAGTAGAAACTATAAGGCAGAGAAAAATTGAGCTTCTCCTTGCATCTTTAGCCACCCAAATGTCTGAAGCAAGCATAATTAAAGAAAGAACAGTCATTCACTATGTCAGCCTCGTGCAGGACAGAACATCGTTCCATCATGCCCTGACAGCAGCTTATACGAGATATGGGAAGCGATCATGCTGGGTCTCAGCCTCTCCTCTTTAAATCCACAGGGATTTAACCACTGTCTGCAGCAGGGACAAGAACAAACCCTTGCTGTTGCTGTGCTCACAGTAGCGCTTTCCATGCCACACGCTCTCTCTTTGCTTCCTCATTAATGTCCTGTAATTGCAATGGCTGTTCCAGGCTGGTTTACATTGCCCAAGGCGAATCAGGAGATGCCCACCTCTCCACCAGAGGGTCATCTGCATAAACAGCTAATGAAGAGTTGCTGCCCTCAGCTCATGTCCTGTCCGTCAGGTTGATATAACCTAGGGCTAGTTAGATCTTCTGAACAATGATCAGTTGTGGCTAATGCTCCACTAGACTATTAAACTCCTGTTGGCAGGCTAAAGCATCAGACAAACATAGTGGGCTTTTTGATTAAAATACCGAAAGGACTGTATCCTGCTGTCAAGGATGGTTTTGATCTCCTAAAAGAAGAAAAATACCTTGTGGCAGAAATGTAATTACAAGAGAAACACGGTACTTCCCTGGTTTAGAGCAGATGGAGAAAAGGTCAGCTATCAATTAAGCTGGAAGATAAAATATCCTAACAGAAAGAGGAGAATAAATGACAAACTTCTTTGTATGAAAATACATGTTTTCCGTTTCATTTAGTCTGCAAGATGAGCAAGCAAAGTTTAGAAGAAAAGCCATTCACTGGCAAACTTCTAACAACCCCATAAGACTGTTTTAAGACTGAGGCAAAACCAGAGAAGTTCAATAGTGTGAGTATGGAATAGCCTCGAAAGCTGCGCAGTGCCCATCCCACACAGGGCACAGAGGATAGCAGAGTATGTCACAGGCAAATGGTGCCCAGGAACAGGAAGAGAGACACACGAGATTAACTAAGCACATTAAAATCACCAGGTTAGATTTGCACTAGGTGCAAATCAGGGTATCATTTGGCTTACTGATCTAGGACAGGGAAAACTCACCTCCCATTAAATACATTTTTGTTCCCAAATGAGCCACGTACTTTTGATTGCATTCCACGTAGTCTTCAAAACCTGAGGCCTGCATAGTGTACCCTGTCCTGCACATGGTTGCATTTTCTGTTCCTGCTCAGCACCATCTCAACTGGAAATTAGAGATATTTCCTAGCAGAAAGAATAGGTTCTTGATATTGAATTACTGAGCCTGTCGGTTTACATTTAAAGTCTGATGTTGTTAGCAGATTGAGCTGGGTCAAAGAGAGAGAAGCTCCTAGTGATGAAGGTTAATTGGAGGGAAGGGTATGATTTCAACTGAACAATTCCAAAAGCACTATCTATTTTAATAACATTTCATTAAATAATCAGTAGTTAGTTGAGTCAGGCTCTCATCAATACAGCCTTTAAAAGTCATTTTTCTTGAGTGCATTTCTCGAAAGATCACATTACAGAAGTGAAGGAGTGATTTTTACTTTCCTCCTCTTTTTCTGGGTATGCGGAGAGGTCTTGCCCTCAAGTTTTCGTGCTGAAGGATGGCCTCTGCCTTTGGAATATCTAAGTCAATTTTGTAAATAACTGAAATTACCATGGCAAAAGTCTCCTTGATCTTTACTCATTAATGAACACTTCAGAGGAAAAATGATTTTTATGCACTTCAGAAATACCCCAAGAATACATTTCCAAGTATTTTTAATAGATGTGCTGGGCATCTTCTGCATTAGAAATGTGCATGTATAGCATGACTTAGGAAGAAACAACCTTCTCCAGTGTTTAGCAGCTTCCTTTGGTCGTTCATTGAAGTTCATCCTTTTGAGATTATTACAAAAATTACATTAAAAGTAATCACAAGCAATCCTGTTTAAAGTTTAAGGAATTAATTACTCGATATAATATTGATGAATGACAGTTTAGCCTAAAAAACTAAGAGCATATGTTTACTTGAAGTGCTATGAACTTGCCTCCAACTTCTATTGTATTTATTTCTTTCATTTCTCTCCCAGCCTACTTATCCAATGTGTTCAAATAATGGCTAAGAGTCAGAAATATTCCAGTGCCAAGCAGAAGTGACAGGTATGCACAGACATGGGCACACTGCTTTGTGTTATATAAACTACAATACCCCCAGTAGCAAACTTAACGTTAAGTACAGGTTATTCTCAAAGGGAAACAATGAAAATGTGTCTATCCTTTGAGGACATTCATTTCCTATTTATGATTGCTCTGTGAGCTAGATCTAATGCAGACCCCAACATATAGCTGGGCACTACTTGTTTAGAAAGAAGGCCTCTTTTTCCCCCCTGGTTTCCATAGAATATAAATAGAGACTAACTGTTGTCAAAACATCAGACTTGCAGAAGATGATCTTGCTGTTGCTTATGCTGTGATTCAATAAGCTTGTAAGCTTTTGTTGATTTAATTTCACACATGCCAATCACTTTCAGGACTCTGACTCAAGAAGTTAAAAACCATGGCCCATCAATGCCTGCGAACTGTGGAAGAGTCACCTTCAATGGTCCATCCAGCATCCAGCAGGCTTCTGCGTACTCTAAATAAGCATTAATGACAACAGAAAGTGTACATCCCTGAAAAGGATCCAAAGAAGTGACATATGAAAAGATTAAAACCTGCTATTTCCATTTCCAAGAATGTATCTAGTGTAAAAAATGAGAATTAATTTGCTTTTCTTTAGTACTATAAACCAGAAGTTTAATTTTGAGCTCTTTCCTCCCAGATGTACCCCCCTTTACACTGTATAAAAGGAATCCAGCTTTAAAAATGGTGATAAATACTATAGGACTTGACCCACTGCACACTTCACTCCATCCTTTCTCATAACTGCCCAATTCCTTCATAAAATAACAGTAAATTAGATCCAAAGCTTCCTTTCACATTACCCAGTAAACTTTTATAGACTGTTCCCTGCTAAATCTATCAGTAAATCCACTTTCAAACCTATCTACTATCTTCCACAAAGTTAACCCTTCAAGGCAAACAGACATGTAGAAAACAGCAAAACCTGTTCTATTCCGTTCTAAATCTACACATAGAAGATCGAGCACACGCTACATCATGGGCACCATTTATATTTATACTGCACAGGTGAATAACAGCTTGACTTACTTTATACACCGTGTTTATACCAGGTATTTTAAACCTGTCATCTTAATTCCCCAAATACCAGATCTCTAAATTCCAGTCCCACCAATGCAAACCTGAAAATACAGGACTCTGATAGCTTCAGGCTTTAACTTACACATGAAACATCCCATAAAATGTAAATCAATTGCATCAGGGATGAAAAAGTTGCTTACAAGGAGATGAACCACATCTGAAATATTTTGTGTAGCAGTTTTTCCTGGCACAAATTAACCTTTATTTGACAAGCTTCTACTACTCGTGATAAACCAGTGCAGTCCACAAAGCTGCATCTATCATTATTCCTTGGATCAGCTCTCCTTTGATGACTTGAGTGCCTTGTTTTGTGTATGCTTCTGAACAGATGGAGGGTGAATTCTGATGTTGGTAATTAGCAGATGGGTCATTGAACGTAATTTTTAGTTAGTTAATATATTAGGGTTTGTAAAATAGAGGCTTAATGAGCTATCATTAGTAATGGTAACTATATCATTCTGAGCAGGCAAGTTGCATAACTCTTATGTATTCAGTAAAGGGGCAAAGGTCCCTCAAGCAAAGCAACACAGGGTCAAGCCATAATGAGGAACCTTCACGGTGACAGGCCATCAGCCCTGGCTTGCAACGATGACAGCTCAGCTGTGATAAGGGAGGAAGACACATCCTTCCACTCAGCCATTTACATCCTTTTAGCTACCTTTCCCTTCAGCGCTACCTTGTCCAAGACACTGCTGTGCGTTTCGCCCCCTGCACCCCCAGGGAGGGGGAAAACCAAACAACAAAACCCCAACAAAGTGAAAATCTACAAATAATCCATAACTTACCAAAGCAGCATTACACCTTCTGCAGAGCTGGGAACTATATAGAAAAGAGGAAAGAATCAACTGTTCCCAAGTAACTCTATCATGTAACTATTTATTATTGCATCCATTCCTCAACTGTTAATGGAGGTCAGGGCAACTGAAGAATCATGAAACTGCTCTAAATTACTTTTTGGACCTGGATCGTTCTTTACAGTGCTTAGGAATTTAGCACAAGGTCATTTTTTTCCTCTCTTCCTTAGGTGTGCTATGGATCTGACACAGCTGAGGATCTTGAAGTAAATCCCTAGGAGGGGTGTCAGGCAACTCTCAGCATCACAAAGCAAAGGCAGTTCAGTCGTGATCAGAGAGCAGGGGAGCCTCTGAATCAGGGCGGTGGTTTTGCCTGTTAGAAAGATTAATTTAGACCTGGCAACCAGAAAATGCCCTTCAGTTTGGGTTATTTCTTGGGGTCTAATTAAATTACCCTGGGTGTCTTTCTCTCTATAATGCTCCTCAGAAGGCTGACAGATTCGGTTCCTGCATCTCAGGAAAAACTGCATGCATGTGTCAGTGGAAAAAATCACAGTCTTCAGTCATGGCTTTGAGAAGCATCGTATAAATAAATAAAGCCACAGACCTGTTTTCTGTGGGATGTCTCTTTTCTCTCCCTAAAGAATAGGGGCTCCTCACTGGGCACGAGGCCGATGCAAACGTGAAAGTGACTTTAGGGATGCAAAGTGCACCCTGCTTGCGCTGAGGTTTTCAGACTGCCTTGAACAGATTATTCACCATGTATGAAAGCCAAGAGAACAATATGGAAAGCAGATTGGCTGTGCACCTACAGCCTGATGCCAGTTTGGCTCTCTTTTTAGGGGCTGACATCATCTCTTGAAAGAGCTGGAGCTACAAATTAGTTTAGCCTGAAAGGAGGACACTCAACTCAGCTATAGGCAGGTCCAATTGCAGCATGCTCAGGCTTCATGGCACAGGGAGTGATTAAATACCTATGATTTGGAGGGAGGAAGAATTTACCTTCAAATTATTGATATTAGTTTGGCATCAAGTGTATGCTGCACTAGACAGCTGGTACTAACTCAAAGCCTAAAGTACTCATATAGAGAAGACAGACAGGATATGGCAGATGCACAAAAAGACACTGAAAGTTTACTACCTGGAAAATGCTTTTTAAAATCCCAAATATAGAGATTTGGGGCCTCCATATTTTCATTGTAGTTCCAAAGATGCATTTTCCCAAGGAGGCAAAAGTAGAGTTAAAACTGGAGGCTAAAAGGAAGCACCACAATAGCGAAACAGCTGACAACTGCTGAGCTGTAGGGTAAGAAACGTTCAGATGCCATTCAGACTACACGAGATTATCCCATTAGTCTGCCTCCTAGAAAAAGGAGAGAAAAATAGAGAGAGAAAGGGAGAGTGAGTGAAAAAACAGCCCCTGCGAGTGAGCACTCTGAGGCAGCTGAGGGTACAGTTACTGAGCGTTAGGGGATCAGCCGGCTGAAAGAGTTCATTATGGGATCCTAAGACTTCAGAAGATCAGAGGAACCTTGGGGATGTTTTCACATCCTGGATTTCAAAATGCCATTGCTACTGAAACCTGAGGATGAGCCTGAATAGCCACAGACAGACAAAGGGATAAGGTTTGCCTGCCTACAGTGATTTTATAGAGTCATATTCATTTAGTTTGGAAGAGAACTTCAAGCTCATCAGTTCCAGCCCTTACTCCAGCAGTGCCAAGGCCACCACTAACCCATGGCACTGAGGCCTCGTCTCCATGGTGTGTGAACACTTGCAGGGATGGGCAGCCTGTTCCAGTGCCTGAGCACCCTCTGGGGAAGGAATTGTTCCTCAGCTCCATCTAAACCTGCCCTGGTGCAGCTTGAGGCCGTTTCCTCTTGTCCCATCCCTTGTTCCTTGGGAGAAGAGACTGACGCCCCACATCACCACAACCTCCTTCTAGAACTCCATCACGAGTCAACACCCACAGACATCCTAGCAGGAAAGGAAACACTGAGCAAAAGAGAATGGACAGAGTACTGAGAAGCACTTTTTGGTCCTTCTATAGCTGCAATGAGGTTATCCTCCAAAGGACAAGCAGGTGGTGAGTTCTGTAAACCCCACAAATGATGATTTCTATCTACAGTCCAATCTGCATAGATTAAAATGCACAGCAGGCCTACAGAATCCCAAATACTTACATTTCTTTGTTTTTTTTCTTTTTACGTAGAACCCTTTTTGTGAGTCACACCAGAAATGATATGTAAATACAAATGATGTTTAACCACTGTCCCTATTTCTCAAAGATCTGAAAAGCTGAAGTGCTAAAAAGGTATTTGGGGGGGAGGTGGTAAATGCAGCTGATGTGTACTTCAACTGTAACCAGCAATAGAAATGTGTATCGCAGATGCAGGCACACGAACACAAACACACCTCTCCACTTGGTGTCTGCCAGTATAATGTAATTTCAATGTAAGCTCTAGCCCTGCGTAGCTTACAAAGAGCTGTATTTCAGCAATATTTACAGCAAAGGTTTTCTTTAAACCACCACAATCTATCGATTCAGGTGTCACTGTTAATACAAAGAAAGTAACAGGAACTAATATTGCCAATGTAAAGAAAATACACAAACAGCTCAGCGAGTTGATGTACGTTGCCCCAAGAAGCAGCTTGGCAAATGTATGGGAGCCGTGTTTCCTTTCAGGTGGGACACAACCCCCAGGTCTGTCATGCACAGCTGTTGGGGTAAACAGGCTCTGTTTGCCTTTAAAAGATATATAAATTTATCAAATCTTCCTTAATAAATAAAGTTAATTGAAAAGAATCAACGCAAACTCATGCGGCAAGTTGGAGAATACAACAGCATGCCCTGGTACAGAGAAGCAATAATTATTCAAGAGGAAAAATCATAGGGTCACAGCACGGGTTGGGTTGGAAGGGACCTTAAAGCCCATCCAGTTCCAACCCCTGCCACGGGCAGGGACCCCTTCCACTAGAGCAGCTTGCTCCAAGCCCCTGTGTCCAACCTGGCCTTGAACACTGCCAGGGATGGGGCAGCCACAGCTTCTCTGGGCACCCTGTGCCAGCGCCTCAGCACCCTCACAGGGAAATCACTGTGGACTCCACCAGTAAGGAAACTTAAACCATGAAGCTCTTGTCATACTTTGAAAGGGAATAAACACATCGCACCACGTCTGTTGCCGTCTTGCACTTTTGTACCTGCGGGGGACTGAATTGCCTGATTTCCTGTAAGCTCAGAAAGCTCTTGTGTAGCTCCAGATAAATAGACGTTTGAATAAATATACCTCTGAGTCATCAATCAACCTCTCATTTACTCATTTAGTGGGAGGGTGAATGTCTTTTATGAGAGTCTGGTGCAGCATGGAGGTTATGAACGCGCTCAGTCTGTTCTGGGCTCAGTCTCCACAGAGCCCAGGGAAGGGAGGGGGATTCCTGGCCTGAGCAAGGAGGGAGCCCGACAGCTCCATCTGACCTCCCATATCCCCACTCTTGCAGCCTCCAAGCGGTGTCTGCCAATCACACCCAACCGTGGAGTGAGTTTGCAGCAGTCCATAATACCATACATTTCAAATGGCAGGTGGAGACATCTCTTTGTCAGAAATGTGGGTGCTGTTACAAGCTGAAGTGACAGAACATACCTCCCCATAAACTGCAACACACGGGAAGCAATCAGACACCCAAGGCAAGATTCTCATCTCCCTAGAATGAACCTACTTACTGAAGTCAGCAACACATCCTATGGATTACACTGAGAACAAGTCCAAATCTGAGCTTGCAAATCCACCTTTGGATTTAGGCATTTCTATCGGCTTTGATTGCACGTGGCTGCTTACCACTTCCAGTAGCTCTCAGCAGCTCAATGCTGCTGCAGTGCAACTGTGATTGTTTTGCATTGCTGGATTGGAGGTACTGGAATCTACTTCTTACAAAAGGGAATTTTCAGAAAAGATTAAGAGAATAAAGACACCCGTCTGTCAGGGGTAGGCTTCTTGTCCCTCGAAAGAGTTGAGAGAAGACATAAACTGATGAACTGAAAGGGAAAGAAAGCACAGAGAATAAGGTGAAACCTTCCTTCACTGCTGCTTGGCATAGCTCCTTTGAAACCAGAGCAGCTGGCTGGTGCACAGCACTTGAAAGGACCACAGTATGATGAAGGGAAAAAGGAATAAACAGTGATGGTTCGATGGATATGCTGAGCTACCAGACATGCTTCTGTGCCTTTTTCACTGACCAGAACACAAGATTACATGCTGTAACAGTCTTAAAAGATACTGAAGACTGGAAATTACAACAACACCACAATCTTCTCTTATTATTACCAGCAGTTTCTATGTTCTTCGACAACTAGAGCACCACAGAATATCTACCTGCAACACTAGGATGCATAAAGAATAGCTACAAATGCCATCAGAGTTACAAAGGAACAGCTAAGCTTGAGCAAGTTCTACCTAAACCATTTAGCATCCACGTACTATACTTATTGCATTGCATCCTTTTCTCTAGACAGAACTGATACAGAAATGCACAGAAGTTAGTAAATCACACACACACACAAGGACTAGAGCATCTAAAGGCTCACTTTGCAATTTCAGTGTGTTAATTACTTGTAAAACATTGCTCTGCAAAAGTAATGGGTACCGACAGCAACTGAAGCAAAGGGAAAGTTAGTTCTTATCTATAAGCACTGTATCAGAGTCAGTATTCAACTTTTATGCCTCAACCTTCTAGCCTTGAAGTCCTTTGGCAAGCCTGTTTAGAGCCTGAGATCACGGAGGAAGAAGTGCGATACTGCCTAGAGGATATAACCTCAGATACAGGGCCTTTATATGCCGTAATGATATAGAGGTATACCAAAAAATCAAGTGAGTATCACACCCTGTTTTGAAGACTTTCCAAGATGTAACTGATTCTTGATTTTATATAAATATAATTAGCAATTACATTTAGACCTTGTAAACCATAAAATTATTACTAATTTTGTCCAAGAACACAAACGGGTATGTGAAACATTAAATGGGAAAGTGTGAAATGTAAACGTGTGAAAGTAAAGACCTTGGCTACTTTGAATTTCCTTAATTATCTGTAAAGGAAGTTTGGTGAGGCGATCATTGGGGTTTTAAAGAAAACTCCATTTTCTGTAGCAGTTTTGGGTTTTTTCAAGCAGGCAAATGTAATGAGAGTCCAGATCCCTCTTAAAAAATATCCTGACAATTCCTCTCAATCAACAGGATTGACTTTTGAAAAGGATAATGGACTTTTAATACCGTGTGGAGCCTATTCACTGATGTAATTCAGCCATATACGTGGGAGCTCTGAAAGTCACTTTCAATACATTTTTAACAGGTATTTTTGGCATCCTTTATTTCAGGTTGTATTATCAGGGAGAAACGTCTGCAAATGGATGTTCGCTGAATAGCAACCTACCTGAAAGATCTTTTCATCAAAAATTGTTTAACTGCATTTAATTGACACAGAGAAAGTTGAGAAGATGCTGGGTGTGCCTGTCCGGATGAAAACCTGGAGGACAGAGCAGTATATTACCCATCTAACACGGACTGCCTGAGTTCATTCAGAGGCTTTGACACGTAATTACATTCCTATGCACTCTAGAATGAGTGCGGTGTCAAATTGGTTCTGTCAAACAAATCTGACGTGACATACTCTAAGTGAGGACACAGAGCTACAGCACTGTGATTGAAATACCAGCTGTATCTTAGTGCAGAACAATCAGGTGGATCACCATGGAAGATCCTACTGGAGCATCTACCCTGCAGGAAGCACAACGAGTTGTACCATGCGTTGGAAAACATGGAATTAAAATGTTTCTTTTAGACAGGGATATAGCATGCAAATTGATGTAAGTGGTATCAGGATCACAGAGAAAAAACAGAATTTGATAGATCTAGGTGATGATGTGCAGCTTAAATGCAGAAATACTAACAAACAACAACGGAAGATATGAAACAAGGAGTAACAGGTCACCAGCTTTATAGAAGTGAATTGTTGGAGGTCAACAGCAAGATTTTCATTAACAGGATGGGGCTTTCAGCCAATATTAATGAAGGAAACACAGTACCTGCAGTTTATGAAGACCTCTAATCTCTTGCCCCAGTTCCTGTCAGTAACTCTGCCTTGATGTCTAAACTTTAGATGGCAAAATATGATAAAGGAGATTATTTTTTCATTCTGCTTGTACAATAAATGAGTATCACTTTTGTGTTCAGTTCTGCCACCTACCACAAGCTATTCCTTGAGCTCAACTACCAAGCTGAAGTGAGGCTGCGGAGCTTGGTGATCCCATAGGAGAAGGGAGAGAAGAATACCTGCTTTGGTCAGTGAAATGTGCAATATGACCTGCCCCAAGGCTCCTTCTTGAGGAGTTGAAGGGGAAATTTCAACAACTCTTTGATGTCCCAAAGGTCAGCAAGGAAACCGCAGGGAGAGCAAACAGGGAGCCTGTGTGCCCTGGCTGTGTGCTCAGCCATCCTAACAGCTTCCTGCATTTACAGGAATTACTGCCATTATTTCTTTTAATCCTTAGCCCTCAACCTAGAAGCATCTGGAGTTAATACCGAGGGGCTAGTGTCAGCTCCTTGTGTTTTCTGTACACCGGTTTGATCTCTCCTCACCACAGTTTTGAACTCCAAAGATATAACCTTCGTTGTCAACTTAATTCACACGAGTTAGTGTAGACCAAGGCGAGGGCAGACACCTGCAGCATAAATCTCCAGCAGCACGAGGCAGCCAGACGGCCACACAAAGAGACCCAATTGGCGTGGAGAGCGCAAACATGTTAGGATCTGCTGAGCTTTTAGCCTGGGCTTGCGTTAGAAACTCCTCAGCACACAACTGAAGGGAGAGTTTTGTAGGTTTCAGATGTGGATAGGTCTTTAGTGAGTGACAGTGCTCCAGTGATCACTTCAGCTGGCTCTGGAGTGGAACAAGCTTTAAACCCACTGATTGTTTGCTAAGTAGCTACAATGAGCGAAGGCAGGCAGGCAGGCATAGGCTCTTCCCTCTGTGAGATGCAGTGCTCGAGATACTCCTTCTCCTTCTGCCTCACCAGCATCCAGAAGACGCGCCTGCCCACTCTCCTGCTTTCCATCTCGAGGCACACAGGCATTTCTCTTTCAATGGGATGTCATGAGCTGTACTGCTCATTTACAACCAAAAATCACATTCTCTCATTATTATAATTGTTCAGCTCAGAACTGTGATTTCAAATTTGCAGCTTCGGATAATAAAAGCACTGAAGTATGGAACTTGCTGTCACATCCCGTACACTGTGGTCTAGATGCGCTCCACATCACACCAGGGATCTGGCTGTTGCCATGACTTAGCTCTCTTCTGATTCACCTCAGTCGCCTCCCATAGAAAGTGGGAAGCAAGAGCACCAGGGATGGAGAATGGTTGTGTGCTGTGCTAAAGGTGCCATGCTAACACAAAACACTGACGCCGCTGGAGCACAAACCATGAACCTGGCAGCTGGATAATTCACCCAGCAGCTTTGGGAACCTCATGGAATTACAAAACTAGCTGCAGTTGAGTTTTAACGGGGAATGCCAATGCGTGGACAGCCAAACACAGCACACTGCTGCGTTGATTTTAAGAGCAGTTTGTTCTGATGCTTCCTGGGAATGCACAGGTTTAATTATCCAATTCCAAGCCCAATTTTCATCTCAACTTTTTTACATTCACACCCTCTGGGCCTTTAAATGGAAAAGACAAAACCAAGATCAAAATCACTGGATTCTTATCCATTTGGATACAGAACCAACCAGTTCCCACCCATCTTTTCTTAAAATGAGACCTTAGAGATGATACGGCATCAAAGGGACCCTCACACTGCTTTTCAATTTTCCCTCTCCTGGTTTTCAGCTGGGTTCCTCAGTTGGAACATGTCACACACCATAAACCCCGGTGCCATGTGCCTGGGGCTTGGCAGGCTTTGCAGCATTGCAGGTTTCACTTCTGTTGGACATCGTAGCTGACGGTGACAGGAAAGACCAGAGGGGAATATGAAAAGCAGCTGGGACCGTGCTGGAGTGAGGCATTGGTGAAGGCTTGCCCAAGCTCACTCATTTCAGTTCCATATTGAGGCCAGCCTTTGATCAGCTCCTGGCTGTAATCCTCAATGGAACATACGCATTTTTACTCAGGCATTTATTTTGTTTTATTGTCAGATCTTAAACTCCTCCCTGCTTTTGTCACTGGTAGGATGGGAACAGACCAAGAGAAAAGAAAGCTGACCCGCTTCACTAGATATGTCAGCATGTTTCTGCAGATACAGTGGTGCCACCGGCATAAGGAGCCAGCCTTATCTAGTATCCAGTCTACTGCATCATTCAGACAGTAACCTAAGCTCTTTGGGGTTTGCTTCTTCTAGACACCTGCCCCTGGTCCTGCAGGACTCAAATGTCAGCAAGCAAGGGCAGAGAAGAAACAAATGCCTTCTCAGTCTCTACTTGGAGAGCTATTCTTCAACAGTCCTCCTCCTTTCCAGGCGAGACGGGTATATCCCCTGAAGCCAGCGAGGGTTTCAGACAAAGGAAAATGCACAACAAAAGGCTGTGAGTTGGAAGGACAGATGTCTTCAGGGGCCTGAATAAGGAAACATGCAGCAAATACCGAAGAAAACCTAGAATACTGCTGGCGGCAGCGCTATCTCCCACTGAGCACTGCAAAACACAGGTGAGTCATGGGGAGCTGTGTGCAATTAATACAGCCCAAACTGCTCCAGGAAATAAAACACCAACAAAGCAAAACCTTTTCCTACACCTCAGATTGAGGGAAGTGAACGGAGTGAAAGCATGAAGAAATGGCGGTGGCGGTGCTCAGCAAAGGGGAAGGTTCATCCGAAGGAGATGGGCAATCTAAAAGTCAGTGGGGAGGAAATGAAACTCAAGTCCTCTACCAAAGTACAGCACATCTACCTCAGCCACCGTTGACCCCATTAGGAAGAGCTCAGCACCCCAAAACAAGGCAGACAGGACCTCCAACCTAGTGCAATGGGGCAGGCACTTTTTCCTCTCTGTTCAACAGCATTATCACCCTACTTAAAGCTGGTGAATAATTTCAATGTAGAGAGACATTTGCTGATTCCACCAGCATGAAAGGAGAGCTAAGACAGAAACATTGCATAGGAAGCTTACAACTACTCCAGGCTTTTAAAACTGTCAGCAGTCCCACAAGCAACATGCCTGCTTACAACAGGTTCTTTCCTAAGAAGAAGGAACACTAAGTCTAAATGTGAAAGGGAGTGTTGCATAGGTGCATGGAAATTAGCTCCGTATTGGAGTAGGATGTGCAGATTTCCTCATGGGCTTATAGCTGAGAGGGGCAGGACCACCCAGTGAAACAGGGATTCCACTCTGTCCAATGCAAAAGACACTTCATCAGTAGGGTAGACTCCAGGCACTATTCCCAAACTGCCTTTTCCAACAGGCTGAGAGCTGTTTTGCCTCTCTGCTATGACATGAAATTCTTCCACAGGAAAGAAAATATTACATATGTTTAGAAGGCTTTCATACAAGAATTAAAGGAAAAAGTATATTCCAATCTGGGATATTAACTAGTGTTCCTGCATCATATTACTGAAATTCTTGATAAAATGGTTTTTCAAGGCATCAAACTTCTGCACAGCACAGACCTGCGATGAGCAGCCAGATCCAGTGGACGGTGTCCCTGCCCATGGCACGGGGGCTGGAATTAGATTGTCTTTAAGGTCACTTCCAACCCAAACCACTCCAGGATTCTATGAAACTGAACTCTCCATGACTGCTCAACAGGAATAAAATGAAGGTAAATAATCAGAGAATGAAAGAGACCTCTTCCCTGGGAAAACATTTTCTCTACGTTGTGAAAATCCTGTATGATGTAATTTGGCATAAGCACTAAAACCGTCCTGCTTGGAATATCAAATAAGAATTTACTTACATTTTTCTACACCATTACTTCCTGAGAATTACCTGAACAAAATCCATTGGTACGGATCGATACTCTGTTTTACACCCACGAGCATCGCCACACTGCTCATGACAGCTGCAGTTCCTGGCTTCAACTGCTGCTCTTGATTTACTTTCTTGGTAATCTCCATCTCACCCAATTCATTAATATTTCAGTAGATGTTTTGCTCCATATTCTGTGGCTAGTTTTAACATACAGACAGTTCCTACAGATTCAAGATGATCCCTGCCCTCCATCTCTCCACACTGTAATGAAAGAGGTGATGTGGAAATTACCCAATAAGCTTCTGTATCCTTCCAAAATCCTACACATGGAATAAATTACTGCAGAGGAAAGGCACCACGTGCCCCAAACCCACAGTCTGACGCCATGAAAATGCTTTTGAATAGCTCATTCCAGCAAATAGCAAAATGTACATTAATAGAAGCCATCTTCTTTTCCCCTGCCATGAGTGGGACAACAAGTTACAGATCCAGACTTCCAATTGGGGTATTTTGTCTCTCTGCCAGACTGCCCAGCAGGTTTGGTGTTCCTCTAAGTGTGGGAAGCAATGAAAAAAGGGAAATAGAAATACATCCCTAAATGACACTGGAGCCTTTCTCTACGGGGTCTTCATTCCCAAACCATTCTGTTCTTCCACTCCTCACTTCAGACTGTAGTTTCAGTTGCTGCTTCTTCCTAATCCAACTATTAATCCCTTGCCTTTAAGAAAAGCTATTCTTTGTTTCTTCCCAACGTTCTTGTCTGTGTTCCTTGCCTGGGCTGAAGGCCATCAGGCTCGCTCATCTTTTTCCCATTAATTTTACCCTGTCTCAAATATGGTCCATAGACACACTCATTTTCTGTAGTTTGAGATAGTTATCTTTGGAGACAAAGATATGGTTTCAGTCTGTATTCTATTATATCAGTTACCAGCAATAGCAAGGAAAAATCAAGCACTTTGACTTCCATCCAGCTCACATAGCCTTTCCTTAGAGAAGAGGTATGCAGTGAGAGAAATTACCCAAGGCCTTTTACATATGCCTCAAAGACTGGGTTGTGCGTAAGAAGTGGTGAGGGTTACTAATAGTGGAAGCACTGCTAAATGCAAGCAATTGCGGATGTAATAAAATGTCCCTTTGGGGTCTTTTTGGGGTAGTAATAAATACAGCAGATTTTAGCAGCTTTCCCTATGCTCAGGTTTGCTGCCTTAGCTATAGACCACCAGGTACAGAGACTGAGTCTGCAGACAGGTGTGCCTTTCCCAGTGCCGCTTTGCCAAACATTTGGAAGCAATCGGCAGCTGCCGCGCATTCACCTTCCAAACCTCTTACTGATGCCTTTCTTTCCTGCCACATATTTGGCACAGGTAAAGAAACTCTAAATTGTTTCCATCGGGGATCTTGCTCATTGTCTGATTGGCAAAATTCAGATGGCTCCATCACACTTAGGTGAGCGAGTTCCTCTTCCCTTGCTGTGATGAGGAGGACAGCTGTTGTGGTACAGCTGGAGCCCTGCACCTGGATGTACTCATTCAGGAAATACCAGAAGTGGAAGGAAATATTCTGAACTCAGTACAAAATAATCCCTATACTGTCCTTCATGGGTGAGACGCATTTCAGGCAGCATCACCAACATCCTTCACGTTGTCAGTGCCATGTAACAGAGCTCTCTAAACACGATCCCATTTCTACACGTCCTTGAAAACACCAGTATTGTTACTGCTTTCTGTTCAACCCCCAGAGCTACCCCTATCCTTAGTTTATCCCCTTATTCATTCACACCAGTCGTTGTGTTTAGGCCCTCTACCTGATTCATCCCACCACTGCTTTACTTTTCTTCCTTCAGATCCTTTCTTATCACACATTAGCTACACAAATAACCCTTTTCCATTAAGATTTCTGATATTCCAGTTGTCCATTGACTGCTCAGGCTCTAAGAATACCTGCTAAAACATGTACCACACAAATGCAATGCTGAGGAGCACCTCTGTGAGGAATGCAATAAGCTATCCTGCAGACTCAGGGCCGCCCAACCCACATGAACACACTTCATAATCTTCACGTAATGTAGCTCCATAAACTTCATATGCCTCCTGTGTACATCACGTATCTGCATACAGATACAAAACCTCATCGCCTACATAAATGAAACCATAAATTTGTTCACCCAACACAACTGAAGAGATTCAGAGCAGGAAGACAGAAATGTCTTTGGGAGTGATTCATACCATTACACAGTTCCTATGTAGCACTGGAGAGTTTATATACTTGAAATGTGCTCTTTCAGGCTCCAAAGAGTGTTTTTTCTTGCTCTTAAGCAGCAGCAGGGAAGCAGTTCATGGCAAAACAAGGAAACGAAACAGAAGGAAAAAGTGAAAAAGCAGTGCTGGAAATCAGGGCAAAGAAAGGAAGGTTTTAAGAGGCTATGCTGATTATTAACAGCATCATAGTTTTGCCTCGGTCCTTGTGTCTTACTGCCCATGAATGGGCAGGTTACAGTAGCACTCATTTCTGCTTATGTGGCTGTTACTTCCAGGTCAACAGGACAAACACCTAACCAGGGATATTTGTGCCACCAAAAAGAGTTACAGAAACTGCTTACGAAGCAGCTGTTTGTGACAAAGGTCTACACAGCATCCTCTTGTTCCCCAGATGTGAGACCAGCAGAGTCAGCCCCACTGGTGCAGTTGGGTTCCCAGTGCAAGCGTGACTGATACCATGAAAGGTTCACATTAACCACCCTCAGTTTTTCTGGGGTTGCCTGCTCTTAAGCTGTAAATTGTGTATATTAAGAAGGTAACTCTTACAAAGGGTGGCTCACAGAGCATCACACAACTAGGTGAAGGTTTAAGTGGGCTTCTGGATCTCTTACAATTACCTTAATATGCGTTTAATGGACTAGACACATACACAATGGTGATAAGTGCCAATTATGGAGCTGAGAGAGGAAGAGTGCTCCAATTGGGCTGGTAAAAAGTAAAAAGGGGCAATCCTATAATCCTTTTGTGAGCAGCACTCCTCATACTGATGCTTTATCAAACAGAGATTTCTTTTTCTTCTCCGGATCATTTTATTACAAAAAGAACATTTCTATTCAGGGGATTGTGTTTTTTTTTTTCCTTGAGTTAATTTCCAATGATAGAACATATGTATGTGTATATATCATATATTTTCTATGTATATGCATACCTATGCATACATATATTATGTTTATATATATACACACACATATGCATACATACATTCTACTTTTATATATAGGGTTCAGGTTTTAAGCATATCACTGAGTGCAGAGCTCAGGCCCCAGTATGAAGGACAGCACATTGGCCTCTGCTGCTAAAAACCAGCAGCAGCAAAACTGCATTAATCCCACACTTCACGAAGCCTCAGGGCATCCAACTAGATAACGCTGTATCTAGGTCTTATTACTCTACTGACCCCACTGCACGCAGAGCATTTGCCAACACACACATAAGACACAAGGAGAGGAGGTGAAGGCTCCCCAGGTCTGCCACCACCACAAGCAGTGACAGTCCAGTGAAACTTCTTTTTTCTCAGGAGGAGGATGGAACCTTGGGGATGGAAAATTAACTTTAGAAGCTTTCTTACAAAACTGATCAGACAGATCCGTGTGGCTTCAGATGCTTTGCAAGAGCTTCTCTTCACCCCCTCCTTCATTTCACCTTATTTAAAATTAACTTACAGTCTCACCTATACTTAAGCAGAAACTGTTGCCATGGTAACGCTGGAGGTCTTCTAAATGCAGCACATGATGTAAGCAACACAAACGAGTCCCTGTAGGAAGGGATACTGGCACCAGACGCAGACAGCTCGGCAAGGATTTCACCTGGGAGGAGCAGAGGTGGAAGCAGCCACTGCTTCGTCCTTCTCACCACCCATCGCCCCATGCTTTTGATGCCTGTGAGATGTACCAAACTGCCAGCTCACCCATTCCCCGCCCCAGAGCTGCAGCACTGGTGCACCCAATTTCCTCACCCCCTCTGACCCTGCCTGTGCATCCTGGCTGTGAAACAGAGGCTCAGTTGCCACAGGTCCCTTGCCCACTTTATTCTTTGCTCCACTCATTAGTGCTTTCAGGTAATGAGCAACTACTCATAAGACTGGAATAAGACCTCAAAGTCATTTCCTACGGACCACTTAGCTGCTATCAGAACAGCAGCAATCACTGATCTGGGCTGAAGCCGACCCAAAAAGCCCATTCCATCACACATTGCTCCATGCATCTACTGAAGATCATGCCACATGGCTCACATATAGATAGAAATACTCTTTAAAGCACCTATTTCCCTTCCATCTATGTGACTCGCCCATGCATTCTTAGGCTTTCCAGGATTTTCATTCTTCTCCCTGACTATCTGAATCCCAGGTTTTTGTTGAATTTCTGAGTGCCCATAAACCCCTACAAAGGTTTGTATTAACAATAGAAACAACATCAGATCTGGGGGGAAAACAAAGGAGGGGTGGAATTTAAAGACTCGATATTATCCTGCTGTTATCCTACAAAATAAGGAGACATTTTGTAGCTGATCAGGGCACAAAAAAAGGCTGCATTTTTCTGTCCTTTTCCATATGGAGAATCTCAGGCTGCTGCCTCGACAGTCCCAGAGGTTACAGTGGGGCTTTTTATGACGAGGGTGTCACAATCTAGCACAGGAATTCAAGGAGTGCAGAAGCTATTTTTGCAAAGCTATCATTTAATCTCCTTGGACTATCTTTATCACAGAGTACCGTGAGGATACATATAGCAACATATAGCCTTTCTTACCAAGAGCTCCCCTGCTTCCTATGTTGAAAATCTGCTGGTGGTTTTTCCTAAGCAAAGAATAGAGAAACAAGCTAAATAAAGCACTTTCTTTGTTGACTCTTAGATAAATGAGTAGAATTAACAGGAACATCAACAGCTACACAAACCCCCCATGGGCAATCAGTGAATTTGCCTGTCAGGTGCCGACTTTGCAGCTCCTGCAGCTCTCACTTCTACAGCAGCTGCCTCCCTCCAGGTATCTTAAAACGTACATAGACACACATATTGGGCCGGGTATTCTCCTGCTTGTGATCTCTGGAGATTTCAGCTCTGTAGAGGCTCAAAAACCTTATTGCTTCTGTTCCCCCTCTGTTAGCTTGGCACACCACAACTGCATTTATCACCCTTAATTTTCTGGTATTTTAGCATTTTTACCTTCCTGAGCAATTAGTGACAATGTACTATAGATAATGGCCTTTTCTCTTGATTCCAAAGCTTATTCTTAATATTCCTACCTCCCTATCCACACGTGAACCTCCAGTTTGCTAAGCAGACTTCTGCTGCTGGCTGAACTGCATTCACAGTGAATGAGGTTAGACATGGGGGCTTTTGAAAGTGTTCCTACTATGCACAGCAGCAGGCAGTCATGGGCATGGCACACGCATGGTTTCCAGTTCTTCACGGTCCCAACCTTTATATCAATCCATTAAAACCAGCAGAAACGAGATGAGAAATGTACCAAATCAGAATGCCACACCTTTCCGACTGCTTTATCCGGCTGTGACTGCCCAATGTGCCAGTCAATGGGAAATCAGCTTTACTTTTTCACCGTTTAAGAGGAGATTTAAGCTGAAGTCCTCATGGCTCCTGTTGAAGTGACCCACATAGAAGTAGGAGAAGGGAATGAAACTTTCTGTCTGTGAGTCAGAGCTCACCAATTTTATTCTTTCCTTCAGCCATCTTCACTGACATTCTCTGTCCAGAACCTTTAGAAGCCATCAGGAAGAATTAAGGTATAGCCAGAGACAGTTCTGCTATCATAGGAGAATGTGGAATAGGAGAGAAGGTCATGGGATACTGCCAACTATATTCAAGCTGTACTTGATGAAGCTGTGACACTAATGTCACCCTGTGCCCTCGTCAAACAGCATTCCTACCTGCACAAGCAGGTGTGGGAGCTCTGCTCTTGGGATCTGTGCAACCATGCATCCTAATCCCACACGGGTGCCCAACATGCCATCATTTCTCATTGTTCGACTGTCCTTAAAAGTGTATTTGTCACTTTAAATGTATCTTTAGCAAATTTGCCTCCAGCACCTTTTGCTGGCAATAAGAAACCAAGGAATTAACTGTTTTGGAAACTGCCTTTCTCTTTCAGGACTAGGTAGCCACAAGAAGTTCAGTAGCTGAGGGAGGAAATAAGGACTTCTTATCCATAATGCCAAGCTCATATTCTAACCCATCATAGCTCCAATGCCACACCTATTCAAAAAGCCTGGGAAGGATCCCTGCCTGCTTTGCTACTGTCTGTACATTATGTCTTCTACAGATAATAGAGTCAAATTTCCATACATCCATCAAACTCTGGAGAACTAAGCTTTTATTCACACGCAGACAAAAGCAGTATGAAAGATTGCTCAAGGGAGACACAGAGAAGCACACCCAGCAACACAGTACTCTTGTCCCAATGTGCCACATTAACTTACCACTTCTCACATACACATATTTAAATGTATAGATTTACATGGCAATGTATGCACGTATATACATGTGCATATATATATTTCTTCCATTAATGCAAAAGAAATGGCACAAAATAAGAAAAAAACTTACCTGCAACCAGGAGAGACCAGGGTTTTTCTGTGAGAGAAGAAAGATCCTGCATACAAATGAAAGCAGTTGAACCCTTGCTTACCAGCTGAGACATATAAACCACAATTACAAGTATGCTGGGAAGCACACCAAGAGACAGGGCATCCTGCTTCACAGCTCAGGTGAAAAGCATATATGCAATCAATTTAGGAGACCAGTTTTATTCTGTGCCTGGTCAGTAACTGAATGTGCTCATTTACCACACCAGGTGAGAAGCAATGACTTGAGAAGCGCAGGTCACTCAGTCACCTTTGCCCACCTGTCCATGCACTAAGTGAAGGCACTGGCCATAATTGTTACCAGCCTCCTCTCCTTAAACAGCTGGCTGCTAAAGCAAATGGGTCATCAGATGCAACAAGCAGCTTGCTTATCTGCAGAACAAAACATGTCTCATTTAACTCTTAGCCCTAGCAGGTATTGTCAAATGGAGTGAGAACATGATGAATCACAGGTCAGGCAAAACCTAAAGCATGGTGCTAGACAAGAAGATGAAAAAGTGAGTAAGAATTGCAGAAGTTGAAAGTGGTCAAGGCTGGGCTTGCCTTTTATTGGTACAGTACCTGGGTAATGATTTTTCCAGGTACTTTGCTGAAGAAAGCCTTATGGAAAAGAAGTTGATGAATACGATAGCGAGATAAGAGGTGTATTGCATGCTGTGTAACAAGGCTGAAGACTGGTCCCTACTCACTGCCTCCATGCAGGCTCAGCTGGAATGCCAAAGCTGTGGTCATGTTAGCAGACTCACCCTAGGAGCTGGTAAAAGGACATGGGACTTACTTAATGAGCTATTAAATAAGGTAAAGGCTTCTGTTGCATGTCGATCTGACAAGGTGGCCTCAGTTACTGGGAAGATGCACACTCAGGCTGCTCAAATCTGAGTCTAGTTATAGACTTTCTTTGCCATTTAAGTGGTATTTGAAGTGAGACAGGATAAAAGCAGTTTCTGAGCCACTCGAAAGAGTATTTCTGACACCTTAGGTCAACTGTCATCTTATTTCCAGGACAGACATATAACTACTCTACATGGAACTTACTTAGTAAAAAGTGGACTGGAGCTCTGGCCAGGGTGCTCGTGTCTGGCTTCTCATACAGCCTCTGACAGAACAGCATTACCATTTTTGAGCCATCCAGATAATTCCTGACCTGTGGTCTGGCCTCAGCTGCCTGAACTCCACTGGGATGACAGAAAGCAAGGACCGGATCCGCTGCCAATTATTTCTGGAGCCAGCTGCAGTCACTGTCACGATGAATACGCTTTTTCCTGGCCTGGAACACTTGAAATTAGCAGCTTTTCCTTTTCAGCTTATGGCACAGAAAAGTGAGGTCGGTCTTGTGGGCACGTCAAACTTCCTCATATACTCCAACAATGTCCCTGTGCTCCAAGGGCGCACGCAAAACCTATGGCAAAACCTGGAGCTGAAACTCTATTCCCTGAAACCTAGCATCGACAGCATGCAACAACAAAACCCTCTCAAGTACCTTTAGGAATTATCACATATGGATCATATTCCTTTTTCATTGTTGCTCATGGCTCTTTTCCCAGGCCTTTGCTATGCATTGGCCATCAGCAGGCTTTGACAGAGAGGCACACAGTGAGAACATAGTTTTACATAGTTGTATAGGCTTTGGTGCACAGTTTCAATGGAAGCATGAACTGTTTCTCAGGAAGACCCCCATTTCAAACACCATTTAGAATCATAGAATCATAGAATAATTAGGGTTGGAAAGGACCTTAAGATCATCCAGTTCCAACCCCCCTGCCATGGGCAGGGACACCTCACACTGAACCATCTCACCCAAGGCCTCGTCCAACCTGGCCTTGAACACCACCAGGGATGGAGCATTCACAACCTCCCTGGGCAGCCCATTCCAGTGCCTCACCACCCTAACAGGAAAGAATTTCCTCCTTATTTACACCTCCAGGAGCATAGTTCCCCTTTCTCTTCAGTACATGGAACGGAAGAGAAGACAGAAAATGCAGCACCAACATTAGAAGCAGCCCAGGTGTCCAGGATGTTGTGAAATGAACTCCCTGGAAGAGTATTTCAGGTCTCTCACTGGAAACACCTGAGGTGTACCAGGGCATGCATTAAAAGAGGTGCAGCAGAGAACGATCTCAATCTCACAGATGGGCCGGATGACCTAAAAAGGGTTTATCCTCTCATACACAGGAGCCTATGTTACATGTATTTTTCTCAGTATCCATCTTCTCTTTCTGACTGGAAGTCCCATTTAAATGCAGACTTCTCCTCCTGCATAATACAACCAGGAAAATGGCACTAACCAATTACCTTGGCTATTTAATACCTACAGATTCGGTCCTTTTGGAATACTCTGAGCCTATTTGTTCCCTGGACATGTCATTAGAATGAAGTGTCGCTATGCTGCTGATGACTTGCACGAAAGAAGACGACAGGACTGCCTGTGAACGGATTAATTATAGTTTCACTCTGCAATGCAGTTCAGAAAATATTAAGGAGACAGGAATTTCAATTATTAATTACATAATGAGGAGCACAATGCAGTTTTGCCGTCTAATCCAGGCACATTCCTGAATAATTCAGTTCTGAAGATGGTGTTGCACAAAGGGCTTGGATCACAGTGAACTCAAGCAGCGCTGGGAAGGTAACAGTCCCAGGGCTAAGAAATCCAAATTATTTTCTTCCAGTTCCCCTCTGAAACCCAAATGCTTTTCAGCGCTAAAAATTAGATTCGGAAATGCAATCTCAGCATAATATCTAATCAAAGGACAGGGCATCAGGCAGTCATTCCTTACATCAATCCAAGTGGTGAAACCCACACTCCAAAAATGCTCAGGTGTTTGGTCCATGATGTTTGTTTCCTCATTATTGATGATGGGGTTTTGCTCCTCACTGCTGCATCTCTCTTCCTAATACCTATTGTGTGAAGGGTCATATTTACTATTAAGAGTACAAACTAGCTGGCAGGGAAATGGTGTGCAAAAAGGAGTACAGAAAGCCCTCAGGATTTTTTACTGTGATGTACAGAAAACCAGACACCTTTCAAAAGCAGTTGTGAACAAAAACCAAACCTTTCTCTTCAGGCCAAATATGCCCATAGTCTACTGAAAATCAGGCAGAAAAGGGGGTTGAAAGAAACATCCCATCCCTGCAAAACATCTCACACTGGCTGCCGCAAGGTGAATCACAGAATCACAGACTGGTTTGGGTTAAAAGGGACCTTAAAGCTCATCCAGTTCCAACCCCTGCCACAGGCAGGGACACCTTCCACTAGAGCAGCTTGCTCCAAGCCCCATCCAACCTGGCCTTGAACACTGCCAGGGATGGGGCAGCCACAGCTTCTCTGGGCACCCTGGGCCAGCAGCTCACCAAGGGATGTGGTTTCCTGGTAGCAGCCCCTCTTTTCTCTTACCCTTTTATCTCTGCACCTGGTACCTCATCAGTCCCCTTTCACTGCCCTCTGAAGCTTAAACCCCCCTTGCTGGCCAAGGGCTGGACTGCACTCGTGCAAAAGGCTTCCTTGTGACAACAGCCGAGCACAGCCATAGCCTGAGGTTCAACCCCCTGGCAGGGGCTCAGAGGATGCTAGGCCCTGTGGAGTGCAGGAAGCCCGGCCAGGGAACACTTTGATCCAGCAACTTTCAGCGCACTGCCACATCCCCAAGCGTGTCTCGGAGGGAAGGAGCCAGCACGGTGACCCGGTGCCACCTGCGTGTCGGGCAATACAACAGAACTGAAAAGCGACGGCCGCTTGTTTTGTGTTTCAAATCCATCCCGGAGTCCCACTGCTACGCAGTGTAGGTGCAGGAGCCAGATGGAGCGAACGCCGGGGTCGTGCAAACCGCTGCTACCGCAGGGAGATGCGCACGCACTCGCACACGCGGACGAAGGGAAGGGAGGGAGCGGCGGCATCGAGTGAGAAGAAACGAGGTTGCCTCGGGCACGGGGTGGGGGGGGGGGCTGGGGAAGGGAACAGATTGCGGCTCTGCTGCTGCACCCCAGCGCCCTGCCAAAGTGTCACTCAGGCCAGCAGTGGCAGCGGGACCGCAGCCAGCTAAGCCCTGCCAAGGTGTCCGCAGCCAGCCCCAGGGAGCCAGCAGAACCTCCCGCTCACCCCTGCCATCCCCTCCGGGTAGCCAATGTCATCAGGAAAGGGCTGCTTCTCTGCATGAGCTTTTTTGTCTTTCTGGCTGAAATGTGCCCCCCCTCTCTGTGTTTCAGGGACTCGAGGTGAGCCGCGAGGAAACAAACACTGGTACTGCCGGGCTTCAGCTGTTGTTGCTGCCGACTGCAAAAGACAAAGCTCAGTCCTTTTACACGAGGAGCTAGCTGTGAAATGGTGGTGAGGAGCCTTGCAATGCACGCTGAATGAACGCCGAGTACGTGCGTGGTATTGTTTCTTTAACCAGGTAACTCTATTCTCATCAGCTCTTTCCTACCTGCTTCCCGCAGACTTCCACACTACGTGGTTCCTACATGGTCTTCCACAGAGTTCATGCCCAAACTCTTGACAGAAAAGGAACCATGAGCGCTGGGGTGAGCGTTTGCTCCCATGAGAGGCTGCTGACAAAGCCAACTCTCAGAAAGGATGCTCTGGGTGCGAGCTACAGGTGCAGAAATAATGCCATGTGGAGCCACAGTCATACACACCCAGTTGTTCATTATGGTTAATTTTACCATTATGGGGGTTTTTAGGCTAATTATGCTTAATTTAGGCAAAGCTGAAATGCTCAGCTTCACTGAGCTAAACCCCAAGACTTGGAAGGCACCCACTGAGCTTGAGATGACATCGTGTAAGATGAACATATCTTCTTACTCCCTGTTGAACCACCACTAGATTAGTGCACCAAAAACAGCAACAGAAATGACCACATAGAAAAATGGCAGTTTCCCATCTAATAACAGGATATATCCCTGCTTCTGCTTGTGAAAAAATGAACTCCGCTGAAGCTGCCCCTGTTGCTATATGGCCCACAAACCCTCCTTCTGCACTGCCTGCTCTTCCCCTTCGTTTTGCTCCGTGAGTTGCTGAAAGCAGCACTTACTCAGTGGATACGTCTTTGACACCATATGTGCAGTTTGCACCAAAAAAAAAGGGGGTTGGCTAAAAACAGACATTTACTTCATGCTTCTTTCACAGTCATCAGAAGCAGAGACTAAGATTTCTTTAAGTCAAAATAAAATGAAATACAAAGAAATCCAAACCTCATGCATCCTCCCTTCCGGAATGTCCTAAAGATGAACCTATTTTTACGCTTAAAAACCCCTTCAGCTCACCCCACCGCCTTTGTTAGCAACGCCACAGATAATGGCATTCTAAAGCAACTGCTTCCTTGCTTCACAGTGCCTTCTAAAAAATGTTAATTTGATGCACAGAGACGAAACCGGGGCGGGGAGAGCTTCCTGGATCGAGTTTTATGGACCCAGAAAAATCCCCCCATTGCCAAGCAAAAGAGCGAGAGGAAAGGATTCATGCCAAGTGTAGAGGACTATCTTCCAGAACCATGAGCACAGCTCTAGCAACTGCAGAGCAAGCCTGCATTGTGCTGGGGAAATGCATTACACACAAAGGAAACTTTCTCCTGACAGACCGGCGGGGTTTCTTCCCCCCCCACCCTTTCTTCTCTTTAAAGGACCTTACTTTTAACTGTCATGAAATCCTGAGCAATGGCAGCTTTCCTTGATCGCCAGCTCTGCAAGTGAAAAGCTGCTATGGCTGTATTAGTCCTGTATAGAAATACCACAAGAGCCCTGTTATCGAGTGTTGTACAATGAACGCGTTTCTTCACATCCACAAAATGAGTAATGGGTCTGGCTTAGTAGAAATATACTTTTATATTAATAATAAAAGGCTTTCAGGATAGGTTTGGCCAAGCACACTCCATTAGGAGTATCACTGCTCACCTAACCAGAGCTAGGATTTCTCATGTCACCTAAGGGACCCCAGCACTGAGCTGGTGGTGATGCTGCAAGCTGTTTATCGACACACAACCTTGGACTCGGTGCAGCCCAAGCAGATACAAGCATCTCTTTCTAATGTGGGGCTCAAACTGCAGGTATTGTCTTTGTTCACAAAGCTTAAGGAAAAGGATGTAGACATATGCCCAATGATAACATAGCATTGTTCATAGGATGGAAGAGACATTCAGATCTATATAGAGATATCAACTGAAAAACCAAGCATTTCCCAACCATGACATAATTATTTTCCATTCCAGGTATGCTATATCTAAGCATTAACTAATACTAGGATAGAGTGATCCAGGCAAACACGCAGTTTAGAAGGACTGTGCTAGACTTCTTTTTGCAGCATAGCAAATTTTTACACGCTATAAGCACCTCTCCATCCTGCTTCCCTGACATGCAGAAAGCAGTTGGATAGGAATCAGCTCAGAATAGCAGTTATTATGGTTATTATTCTGACAACAGTTACATATTTGTGTTTAAGTAAGTGATATTCAGGCAGGACAAGAAGCAACACCGTGGAGGGAGGACATAACCTCACATCACCAAAGTTAATGAGAACTGTGGAAGGGAGTGAAATTGGTTTTGAGCAGTCTGTGAATGTATGAAACGCAGAAACCTGAATCCAGTGTTTGAATGAGGAGCTGAACTGCTTTGCTTTACAGAGTGGGAGGAGTGTAGAGGAACATTTTGTCCCTTCAAAGGCTTCACTTAGTTAAGAGCTCATTGATTTTATAAGTATCTTGTATCACGCAAAAATACACTTATTGCTGAAGTCTTTGTCTACACCTCAGTCAATCCAATATGGTCCTCCAAAGATAACCTACTTCTCAGAAACTTCTCTCCCAACTCCTAATTCTCACTTTCACCCACAGACATCCTGCAAATCTAGAGCTGGGCAAGAATGGGAAACTGTATCTTGAAGGAACCCACTTACTTCCAAACCTGTTATTACCAACTGCAATTCAGAAATGTAAGAGCTTGCACACAAGGGAAAAAAAAAATATATATAAATATATATATATTAAAAAATGAATTATTGTTTTAGAAAATAAGACATTGAATCCTCAAAACCCTCACTCTCCCCAGTTCTCCAAGTGACCTCAGGCCTGGTAATAAACCAGTGAGGTCCCAGTGCGGTAAGCACTCTCTGGAAACCTGATTAACACATGTGCTAATCAGACTAAACCAGACTCCTGGCAGCTTTCAAAGGGCAGATTAGTAACGAGAATTAAACCTGCAAGAAAGGGAAAGCTCAGTTTCAATCCGGGGCCATATTTAATTAATCTGTCCATTTACAGCCATCTCGTTCTTTACTGCATCCTCCTGCATGGAGGAAAATGGGAAAGAGACAGCTCCATCAGCCCCAGCGGTCTGACTAGCGTTAGTTAAATAGCAGTTGTGCTCCCTTCATGACCACATCCTGAGCTCACCTTTGCCTGCTTTAGTTTGTCAGGGTTACATCTGGTGTTAGCCCCGGCCAGGTAATTAATTTCACACTAGCAGTATGCTTCATACCACAGGTCTTAGAGGCTAATGGTGTTCCAAGCCTGTGTGTCATGCTATGTCCTTAGATGCCTGTGGAAAGAGTCTGCAATGCACAAGGGGGACCCGAGAACATGCAGGTCAGGCTTTATTTACTCTGCTGCTGAGCATGGTACATACACAACTAAGCATCTGTGTGTTAGTGTATGTACACACATGTCAGATGGCTGGTTAGAGAGAGATTCTGTGATCACACTGCCATAGAATTAGCCAGCACCACTCTGTTATACATTACATCTTTCTTTTATCCTTGACAAGCTACAAATCCATCTGCCTCAGGACTAATTCACACTTCCCAGCCCACACTTCCCCAGAGACCAAGTTATGCTACAGAATTACCTCCCAAAGACAAATTTCTCCTCCACCTCTCTGTAATTCCATATTCTGCTGCCATGAAGACCCAAATCTATGAATCTAGTCATACAACAGGCTGGTATCTTACAGGCTCCAGGGCTGGACCCTCTGCCCTCTGCTCAGGCAGAAAGGGGATGGTCACAGATCCCAGTGGGAATTAAACAGTACCTGCTGCATCTGCAGTTATTCAGAAAACAAACTCATATTTGGCTTTACTGGAAACTCCTCAGTGAGGGAGAAGTTTAATCATGAGCAGCAGAAAGGAATGCAGGAAGCGATAGCTATGAGATTACATCTGTTTGCAAGCGCTATCCCTACAGAACATCCTTAGGCACAGAGTTCTTAAGGCTAAATGGGACTTTTGAGAGCATCCTGCCTGACCTCCTGCACCCCACTGGTTTTCACCCTGTCATTCCTGTAATCAAGACCAATGCCCTGTGGCTAAACTAGAAGATAACATTAATAAAGGTCTGTAACTCCGATGAACATTCTAAAGCATGGAGAGCCTACTGCATTTCTTGGTAATCCAGCCCACTGATTAACTACCTTCACTGTCATGTTTTTGTGCTTCACTTACAACTATGTTCTTTGGTGCACTCTTTGTACATAGGAAGAGACTGGAACTGGAGGTGCATTTGTTAACCTGGCACTGGCTCACAGGAGCAATTTCACATATGCTATATAATAAAGGGAATATCGCCTCCAGAGTCCTGCTCATGACTCCAATCATCAGCAAAGGACAGTACTCACATTTCAGATGAAGACTATGACTATTTGGGGCTGGAGACTGTGTTGCCAGCACGTACACAACCTGAGA
Source organism: Pezoporus flaviventris (assembly GCF_033815535.1). NCBI lineage: Eukaryota > Metazoa > Chordata > Aves > Psittaciformes > Psittacidae > Pezoporus > Pezoporus flaviventris. The sequence continues at coordinate 1,248,438 of NW_026892585.1, forward strand.
GGTGCTATCACAAACCGAGCCATCATTGAATCCAATGTTTCCTTCCACAGCATCACACTGATGCTTCATGTGCATCTGTTTTCTTATAACCAGGGGTACGTGTTTCATAGGTTTGGGTCTGTACGCGTGGTCTACTTCATTTCTTTCTGACTCTGTCAGCTTGCTGCATTATAAAACATAGTATTTGACTGGCACAGCATGGCTGAAGAACACTCAATTCTTCTGCATTTCATATAGCTTTTTTTCCTGTATGTTATCTAGTTCAACCTTTCAAACCCTGCAGAAAGAGCTCCTTACAAGCCTCGAGGTCTTAGCAGATTTGCCAGGTTCACAGGTTTGTTGGGGTTGCTTTTTTTTTGTAGGAAATTGGAGTAATCTTGAGAAAATCTGCAATCAGCTCCCACTACACTTGTGCTGCGAGTGGAAATGCTGGGATTTTGCACATTATTTGCTTTGAGACCAAGCAAAATGTAATACCGGCAGAGCCATTATTTATTCAGAACTATTCAAAGATTGAGATGCCTAAGTGCACCCATTTGGGTGAGATCCTCTGCTGTGTTGCATTGCAAAGTTTAATGTGTTGAACGGTGTAACTGCAAAGAGACACAACCACCGCAAGACACAGCACTGCCTAAGAGCTGTGCAGCCGCTCACGGGACCACAGAGCTCTGACAGCCGTTTCATGACATTTAGAAAAGGCATTTTGCCACACACACAGCCACTTTGGGAATCTCCTCAAAGGAGATTAGGGGGTTCTTTGTAATTCACCTTCGTGCTTGTGCTCCTACAAATCTTACTGCCATTGAACCTCCCAGGTAAAAGCTGATGTTCAAAGTAAGTGCTCCTTAGGAGGCTGTCCCTTCTGCCTGGGTGAATTTGGATTAAGTGTGCAAAAATACATCCTTGGAATATGTAAGAGGTCAGACTTGAGGCCTTTGAGAGAAGTTCCCTCACCTTTCACTGTTTAAAATGAGCCTCACTCGCATCATTGAATGGTTTGGGTTAGAAAGGACCTTAAAATCATCCAGTTCCAACCCCCTGCCATGCGTAGGGATGCATCACCCCTGACCATGTCACCCAAGGCTCTGTCCAACATCATCCTGCTATGAATAAACCCTCCCCACTCCCCCACCACCGATTTCTCGTGGTCTTTGCACTAAAGAATTAGGATATAAGGATATTTCTTTGTGCTGCCTGTATACTCAAAAAAGTTTGTGCTCACCTCTCAGTCAAATGGGTGCTGTTCCCTGGCTATCCCCTCTTGCTGATCCCATTAGTCAGTTTGAGTGACAAGAGGGTGTACTTTGTTTATATTTATTATGGAGAATTGCAATTGCTATTAAAATTCCAAAGACAAATAAGTTCATCTTTTTCCCTGGTGTCACTGAGACATTTAAACAATAGCTGTGATTAATTTAAACTGAAAAAGAAGTTGTGGTTCTTCATAAATCCAAATGCCCTTTCCTCCCATTTCAAGTAATTAGTCTTAGTGACTTGTAAATTCCTTACTGAGCCTGGAATATCATGACCAACCTGTTGCTATTCAGAGAAGTTGTCTGAAATGGAATTGTTCTTTCCAGCCTTTTCCTTGTATCAAATTCAGCTCACACCGACTGCAGCACACAACAGACCTGGGCCAAGGGAAAGCTCCTTTCATTCTTCAGCAGCTGGAATATCCCACAGGCAAACAGGTTTGCAAATCCAGCTCCATATAACTAGTCACAAATCAGTCTTTACTGCTACTCGCTTCTCAAGCAGCAGGACCAGTTATTTGCAAGTTTACGTCTCACTCAAATAGAGAGGCCTCTAGAGGGATGAAATTTCACTCAGGGAGAAGAAAGTATGAGTTGTTCCATCACCTCCTTGTGATTTCTGATACTACTGATCATGTTGATGACATCTGCGCATGGTCCAAGGAATCCATCTCTCAGAAGTAAGAATAAGAACAAAAAGAATCTCACCTGATTATAAACCCAGGTGAACTACAAAGTGCGAAAATCCTTTTGGAATGCAGTGCTCATGCGGTGATGGTGGTGGTGTTCTGTGAGTCAAAAACTATGCACTTCATTCTAATACACTGAAAAGTAGTTTGCTTAGGGCAGATTAAATTTGACTGAATAGTCAAAGGTAATGATGTAATACAATAAGTAAGAAAAGACATGTGAAACAAAACTTATTTTCAATTGGAAATCATATCACGCTTCTAGTTATCTTCTAGAAATGAAAGATATTTATACATCCTCGAATTCTTATGGAGACTGGTGCAAAACCTTCTCCCCACACTGGAGGAACTACAGTAACTTGGTGTGGAAAACTATACCACGTGTTCATCTTAGTGATATTGCACCACCTCTGTGGCCAGAGTTAAACCAAAGGACAGAAGAAATTAAGACTTCTGGAAGCGAGCAACAAATAAGCATAGAGAGGCAAAGATAAAACCGCTCAAGTGAACAACTTCAAAGGGTTTGTCTTCAAAGGGCTTGGCTGGGCCACCAGTTTGGATAAAGCTGTCTACCTGGAAATTAAAATGGTTTTCTATTCTTAAGCACAGGATGAGGAGTTATTTAACTGTTACAGAGCCTCGAGCCACAGAAAAGAGTCAATTACCAACAGGAATGTCAAGGACAGCAATGAGTCATGCTGTAAGAGATGGTAAAAGGGAGAAAAAGAAGGTCCGGAAGACTGCTTATTTCATCCCAGAAATGGAGGAGAGCAGGCTCTGTAATGCACCAAAACTTTCAAGTATATCAGAAATATATAAAAAGGCTTTTATTATTAAAACTCTTGATATACATGCTTCCTAACTCTAGGTAAATGACAATATACTCTGCTGTTTAAAAGAAGCCTGGTTTGCAGCTCCTCTCTCCACTTGCTAATCCCACCTTTCCCAGAGACTTTCAGTCACAGAATGTAACCATAACTGTTGCAGGCAGACAGCTTGGGGAATGGAGAACCCCACCATCTGCTTCACCTTCAGGAAATCCACCCTAGTGCACTTGAACCCTGGGCTTCACCGAGAGCAAGGGAAAGAAACTCAGGACAATGCCCAAAGTGCATCTTCAGGAACAGTTACAAGGGGCATAACATCATCAGGGGGTTGTTTTGCAAACGATACACCGAGGTGGCATATGTTAAAGGCAGAAAGTATGTTAAATGTTCCCTCCCAACATCCAGAGAAAGCTCCTTCCTCCCCACAGCACAGGATTAAATCAATGAAAAATGTGAGAAAAATATGTGAAGTGCGAGGCCACATCCAAATAACTGACACACGCTTGCAAGCCCTATTTGTCACAATTCAAGCACGCTTGCGAGGTCACTGCTTTGTAGGTGTCTCCAGCACATCTCTTGTAGGCGTCTTCTCATCGAATCAGATGGTCAACAGAAGCAAGGCAAGCTGTCAGGCATGCACTTGCCTGCTTGATTTTGTTTTCTTGGTGTAACTCTAATGAAAGCCATACCTCTACCCATGAACGTTTCCTCACTTGTCCTTGGATGGCATCTTCCTGCAAGCCTGCTCTGTGGCGGTCTAAAGAAGGTGCAGAACCTACTGGAATCAGGGGAAGTGCCAGCAGGGAAACTGGTTCTTCTTTCAGAGATTAAGGCCACCATCAAAGCAAGACCATAAACCATCACAGAATGACTGCACCTTGTGAAAGGAGAAGGCGTATAGTGTATAGTGGTTTGAGTGTAAACCTTTCGGCTCCTTGAAGTGCAGCAGTGGATTAAATCCTGCTTACTAATATTTGTAAGATAACCACAGAAAAACTTTCCTAAGAGAGATTCATGATGAAAACAAACTAATTCCCTGGAGCTCGAGTCATTCATCACACACCACGCTCTGTGAGTGTGTATGTGCCAAAGGCATTAGCATGCTTTTCACACTTGTTCAGTGATGGTGCTCAAGACCTTCTTCAGGGCAGACTTTTACTGTTATAGAAATACATCACAAAACCATGCGGCCCCAAACCCTTTCATGGCCCTCCAAGTTGTCTCAGAGATCAAATGGGACTAAGAGAAGCTCTCAGTGTTTGCCATGTCCACAGACCATGCGCTCCTGTGGGGAGAAGAGCAAGCTCATCTTTCATTGGTTTCAATAGCTAGACACTAGCATTGGCCACAGCACCCAGATGAGCAGATGGCGACTATCAGGTACCATCACATTAGCCAGGCAGTCACTAGAATGGAAGATGCTGTTCACATCTTTCAGCATCCTCACAGAAGTGGGTTTTCTTTACTCTGGTTACAGTGATGCCACAAGCCTGATGGAGCCATTACTCCCTTCAACAAACAAATTACATACCCTGTGACACTGAAAATAAAGATATGATACTGAAGGGGAAGCGATAAACAGAATGTGTCAGAGATGACTGCAGCATGGATGTAGGAGTATAGCTAGCAGTGAAAAGCCACACATGAAGTAAGCAAAATGCTGAGGGTTTGGGCCTGGAGCCAGAAAGAGCCTTGGTGGATGTATCTTTCCTCAGTAATGAACTCCCACCAGAGCCTACACTTTACAAGCCTTTATTACGTTCAGCAGCATTTAAATGTTGAAATAATAGGATAAATTCAAACCAATTAGAGAGCATATGGAATATTGCCTTCCTAATGGTACGCATAAGCATCGCCTGTCAGTTTTATCAGATTAAAGACCCCAAGAGCTGGCAGTGATCAGATCCATGGTGATAAACAGGGTATGAGCAGAGCTGCATGTGATCTTTGAGGTGGGTCTAACACAGGAAAGGGAATCTGCATTGCAGCTGGAGGCTCCTGCCTTTGTTTTAAGGAAGCAGGAAGGCAGACCAGATCTCAGCCCAACCAAAGAACACTGCTTTATCAGGTCCATGCCTTGGACAGAGCATGTTTTCCTTTGGTCATCTGGGCATCACTGTCCAGACAAACACTCCAAAGAACACCCCAACTAACCTTCAAGTGACAATGAAAGGGCTTCGCTTTCATTCTTCTTGCACAAAAGTAGCCAAAAATATTTTTGAGCAGAAATTTTTGCCCAAATTGCTGAAGTTTGGCAAAATTACAAGTAACTGGAAAAAAAGCTGTGTTGCCACTGAAAGGTGAAGAGATACGTTTGATAATGACAGATTTTAAACAAGCCATCAGAGATGCAGAAATTCCTGGCACACTTTGGCTGGTTCTCCAGGGATTTATTACTATTTATTACTACTGGTTTGTGCAATCCAAGGTTTCTAAGATGCTTGAATGCGCAGTGTGAGATTCTCAGTTCGGACTCTCAGCCCCAAGGACTGCAGTGAAGTTCAATTAGGGCTGGTAGAGGCTCAGCTGAGGATCTGGTGTGCACGCCTCTTTTAACCAGATGAAAATGCCCTGTCTACATTCGAAATGCACTGTGCCAGATTCAAAGCAGTAGAATCTCTCCTATTACCTGCCTGCAGAGACACTCAGAACGTATTGAGGTGCTGCCCTAGCTACGGCCTCGTTGTTGCCTCCAAATTCCATCTGGTGAGAAGGTGCACCCCAAAGTAAAGGCCCTTGTTCTCTGGAAATCCTGCTGGCATTCCCCCTCAAGCACCAGTACAATATTCTGGCCCATACTGACCTTGGCCTGGGGAAGCTGCAGACATAGCCCCCAACAGCATGGGCTGGAGAGCGTTCCAAGTCAGCCATGTAAACCTATCAAGAGACCAAGCATCCTTTCCTCAACAGTGGCATCAGCAGAACAGCTAGGAATATATAGGATCCTGGCACAGAGGTGACACAAGACTATTTAACCAGCCTACAAATCACAACTCAGCCAGTGACAGGAAGGCAATTCGCCTGCTAATCTTCAGATCCCTCCTTTCTATACACTTTCCATCTGTGTTCCTTCATCTCCAGCTCTCTCTTTACTTCTCAAGACTTTTAGGAAGTACCTTCTCCGAAGAGAAATTCAGCTCCAGGGATTTAAGTAAATGAAGGCTGGAGATGCAGAATTCAGTATTTTTCACTAGTCACACAATACTTGGCATTTTCTTTCAGCTCCTGAGGGCACCTGATTAAATGATCCATTCAGTTTCAATTTAAGCACATTAACATAACCCGTGTTTGAATATCTCCTGATTGGCAGAAGCCTGGCTTTTCAACATCCATGACCACCACTGCTCTCCACTATTACCTGGGATCAAAATGAAAATTAAAGAGTGCTTAATGAAACCTATTTTTCCTGCAGCCCGTAGGCTTGGGAAGTGTCCTTACATCTCTTTCATGTTCTGAGAAGGAACAGGGTGATTAAATACTGGCCCATATCAAACCCTGGCTGACACAAAATCCATCTTCTATTTATATAGCTCATCTGGCTTCCTCACTTAGGCAACGAGTGAGCACACACTCAGCCATGTAACATCCCATTATATTGTTTTGCCAGTACCTCATTCCTGCAAGCAAAGCACTTCCACTGCCTCCAAAGCCTTACACTTCCACTTATGGCAACAGGGTTTAAGCACAAAGCTGAGACACAAAACATCTGCAGGAAGCAAAGCAGGTAGATTCCTAGAATGCCACTGAACTACTGCCACCATCCCCTGCCTTTAAATATTCTTTTTCCTAGCTTTAGAAGGTGATGATTAAACTCACTGATGACTAGTCACAACACAACATAGTGCAAACAATAAGGTAGTTTCTGTTCCTAGGTTTAATTCCAATACCCTACAAAAGAGACAGATATTAGCTGGGGGATCAGGTGACTCCACAAACAACAAGCAAAGCTTATTTCTCTTGATCAAACTGTAGCAGTGCTCTCATAAAAGGCTGTGGTGTTTGAGGTTTCAGTGACCTGCCTCTTCCTTCCTCAGCTCTGTACGTGGATTTGAGATCCTATCTCTTGCATTTATTTAATGCTTTGGTTGGAGGGATGGGATAGGGATTTCCAACCTCAAAATACAGCTATTGGATGAGCATGAGTTGAAAAGAAAACATCTTCTGCAGCAAAACGAGAAGTAGGGACAGATGAAAAACATGCAGATTCACTTAAAAGAGCAAAATTAATAATTATCACACTATTTTCTTTAATCTCTCAATGTTGAAAAGCAAACAGAGCATGTTATTTTCACACATCAGAATTTGTTTTTACTGCAGCTACCAACAACAGTTGTTGATGGAAAAGGGGTCAAAATAAGGTGACTTCAAAAGCATTCCTTCTTAAAGAACTATGTAAAAGTTACCAGGGCATAAAACTGGAATAATGGCCTGCCATAAACTCTACCTTCAGACTTGATAGTAAAATTTGATGAGAGTAATACATCTGCATCCTAAAGCAGCAGAGACCAGTCCCTTCCTTTTCACTTAGAAACAAGGAAACAAACCCCATACCCTAGCTGTGCTCCCTACCTCCTGCCATGTGAAAACCAGGATGACTGTGGAGGCACGTGGGTGACAAACCCCCTAACTCCTTTATACCTGTTGCCCAAATACAAAGACAGTAAATTGAACTTTTATCACTTCTTGCATTCACTTCAGAGCACACAGAGCACTGGACCGAGAGAGAGCCCTCAAGGGGGGCAGCCCAAGATCTACAGCATTGGCATAGCTCAGTTGTTGTCCCCCTTAAACTACTCTGCCTTTGCACTGGCACATCCCACCCCTTCTGTAACCTCACAGGAGGTAGGTATCCAAATCTTGGGGGTGCACAACATAGCATGTATTTGTTCAATGCCTTCTATCAGCACAAGAATCACCACACTGTCAGGCGTGGAACAGCTAAACAAATTTTGTAAGCTGCAGAATCATCATCAGGAAACAAAGCAGTCTCCAGGTGAACACTCCTGACCCCAGAAAGTTGTAGCTCTGTATTTGCTTTTGAATTACCCTGCTTTTCAAGCCCTGGTGTGAGCGACGGCAGCAGGGTGACCAGGGTGCCACGCACCCTGTTAGACATCTGCTCCTCCGCTCCACCGAGACCACCGGGGATGTGCAGCACAAGCGCAGGCACAGAAGCACAGCTCTGTACCCAGGATGTGCAGCTTGACGTTTGATGTGTAGGTGGGGAGAGCCGAGGCTTGGAGAAAACATTCAGAGGATCCTTTAGGAAAGCTGCAGCCCAGTGAATAAAGCAGATTTAATCACGTAGCTGCTCCCTCCTTTGACTCCCCTCACTTTTAGCTGACTGCTACCCAGCGTCCCATGGCTACACCCTCCTCCTACTCAGTGCCACTTGCCACGGAAAAGAGGGCACTGGAGACCTGACCCCTCCTGATGCCACTGTGAGGGTTGCCTGCTCTGCCTCCATCTGTGTGAGACAGCATCTGCACCAGCCTGCAGACTCTGCCATGCTATGGTGTTACATTACAATCATCAAACAGTTTGTACAATTCCCTTTTGATTAAATTCAGCTTCATTAAACCTAGGTAATGACTCTGTTTTGTTTTAATAGCATCCATATTTCCACTCTAAGTGTCTTTCTGAGTATCTTCTTCCCCTTTTAGACCTTTCTGTGACCTCTGAGCATATTTATTTCCCATCCCATTTTTCCTTCTCAATCTTTCTCTTTCCATGCAGGCAGCTTCCTCCCTGCGAACTTTGTTGAAGCATCTCTCTGGTTCCTGCCTTTCAGCATCTCCAGGGGTCTGATTGTGCATGCAGCCCTTGAAGCTGAATCAAACAGGCACCTTTGTCCTGAGATGATGGAAAGTTAGCTGCTTTGATTCCTGTTGCTATTGCACGCAGCGGATAAAAGTGGTAATGCTTAGACAAATCAGGCATTTTCCTGGTGATTGTATAACTCTGCTCAGGTTCCATTTTTACACAAACATGATCTTTCCACACAGACTACCTACACCACCTAATTACCATTCCTTCAATACATCAATTTGCATTTAACATACAGTGCACACACCAACAGGATACAGTGCAAAAGAGGGGGAAGGGACATTGAAATAGAAACCTAAAGGTACCTAGAACAGGAGGAGGAACAGCTTCAGCTCTCCTTGCTGAGCTGACAGGCACTGAGCACAAAGGTGAGCTGAACGGTACCCACCTAATTGGTACTGCTGAACCCTCCCCATGCACCTTGTTCCAGTAACCTGGGCCAGCCTTCACAGATACCCGCTGTGAAAAATGGTTGCTTTTACATAGCTTGAGGCTTCAGTAAGGAAATGCATTTTCCCTGAATAGATTGCTGCTAGAACAGGGAAGAATGTGGGAGTCCATGAAAAGCATCGCTATGGTGGAGGCTGGTATGCATGGGTGGGAGCAGGGCAGATCTGCCCTCATCAGAGCATCTTTACTTCCCATTTCTCTTAGAGAACGCCCTTGAATTCTCCTTCTGTGGATGTTTATTCCAGGGGAGAGCAGGGAAGTTTACTTAAAGCTATCTGAAATGCTTTTTCTTCCTTTTTTTTTTTAATGACACTTGGAGCCAACAGGGGTCTGCTTTCTGGTTTGGATTGCGGCTATAATCTGAAGGGGATTAATGTGATGCTCACTGCTGGGCTAAACTGGATCAAAAAAATATCAGAGCATAATGTACCCTAGCTAATGTTTAATAATAGCTGTAGCTTTAGAGTTACCATATTCTGTCAGTTTAGACTTTTTATTCATTTCAGTAGAAACACAACCATTCTGTAGGCTCCTATGTTACCTTGGATGACTCTCAGAAAAGCAGCTTTTGTAACGGTGTGTGAGGCTCCAAAGCAAGGAGCTGCAAAGGCTTGAAGCACATTTTGATCAGAGCCACTCTGTATAATTTTCTTACACTGGAACAATTTTGCTGCGGATGCTATCGGCCTTATTTGTAGGTGAAATAAAGAAAATCACTTGGTTTGGTGAAGAGTGACTGAAGGATCTGCACAGGAACCAGAGGGAAGATTGCTTTTTCACAAAGCTGGATCATCACATTGGCTTACAGCACAGTTTGGCAAGCCTCGATTAGCAAAGAGGGAGAGCAACCGGGGGTGGAGGGAGAGATTTATCGACCTCTGTGTGTGTGGGAATGTCTTAAACTCAAGCTGCTCTTGATGGAAAAATGCCATAGATGAGGGTGAGTGACAGAGCTGAGAAGCCAGGTAGTGCAAACCAAAACGAGGGGGATTCTGAACGCTTTCCTTTTAATCATGTCTGATCAGAGAGTTTTAATCATTAGGTTTCAGCCTGACACGACAGCAGAGAGAACAGACCTCACATCTGAAGAGCAAGTATTTACCATTGAAAAGTCAATTCCTCTGTCACCAGCTCTGGCAATAGTATCGCTATAATTATGAGTTTAATATCTGAAATGCGTTGATTTCATATTTGCATGCATGTATGCTAACTAAAATTAATTAATTTTAATTGCATACACCAATTACAACATCAGACTCATTTTCCAACATATTATTCCTCGCTGATTACATATCCTCTAAGATTGCTTTAATTTTTCATTTTGTGCTTTAAAGTCAAAGAATAATATGTATTTCTAATTAAGCTCGCTTACATATCTCACCGCTGATTAAATCACTGTTTAATACTTTATAACACAAGCCACCTTCAATTTCCCCCACTGAGAGCAAAAGCCTTGCAGGCTCTTTTTTGTCTCCCCTTGGTTTCACTGACCTTGCCATTGCTGTGTTGCTACAGGCAGATTTCTTCCCTCTTCACAGCAGAATGCCAATGAACCACCTTGTTGACAGACATTCATGCTCTGGGGGGGGGAGTCAAACACCTTACTGGCCACAGGACTCGCTCTGAGGAGATCGGGAACCTGCCACTGTCACTAGGAGAAAAGAAAGAGCCATTTAGGAGGGATTCTTGTCATTGTTTAAGGGTATCAGATGTTGATGAGAGCCTTTGGAGCTGATGCAGTTCAAACCTTTTAGGGGATGCTGGATGTCCCCTCTTGGTGCCTACCAAAAGCTGAATGCTGAGAAATGGAAAGGAGAAGGGGATCCTCCCCTCTCTCCCAAACAGCACAGCAGAGTATAACTCACCAGTCAGTCCTGACCCAGGACTGCATTAGTATGCCCAAAGCCTTAACAGGAATTGCTATAATGTCTTGAGAAGTCCCTAGAGTGCTTCTACCTGCCTGTGTATATTGCACAACTTGGGTTACACAAGCTAAAAAGCCTCATTTCTACCACATCAATCCCGGAGTATCAGAAAAGAAGCTGACAAACCACATGATATCCTTAACAAATTCGACTTCTCAACAACCAAAAGACAAAATGAGGTCCCTGGGATCTCGGAACTTGACACAAACTTCACTGAAACTGATGGGAAACTTCTGCTCGTGTCCTTAGAAGCATCATTCAAACCCATACACAATGGATACACAAATTTGCTGTCAGAGGGATAAATTTAGGAAGACCAGTTCTGATCTGGGCTCTGAATGAAACCTAAAGTGTCCGTGTTTGCATGCAAAAAAGAATAGTCTTTACCCAAATTGCTTGTTAAACCTCTGCTTTGCAGTAAGTAACTTGTTGTTAGCATCTAATTAATTGGCTAGAGTCTCATTGGCCCGGATACTTCATGCCAAACTCCTGGCATGTCAGCAAAGCCCTGGTTCCCTCCCACAGTCAAGAGAAGGAGAGAGGTGTCTCCAGAGCATGGTTCATCCCCCCTAAGCTCTGAATCCTACTCTCCACTGACCACCAAATCTTCAGCTAATACCATCTAAAACTAGTTAAGTGTGCCACTGTGATGCTGTCAGGTCAGAGAAGAGAAAGAATCCAGTTAGAGCAGGATGCTACAACTGGAAACATTTCTCTCAAAGCTCCCCACTCAACTGGGAGGAAAATCACAACCCGAATACTTCACACACCAAGTTTCTTATTGAATCAAACAAAACAGTCGATATTGGTGCCCCTTTTGGTGGTACCAAAACAAAACATTCAGTCAAAGGAAAAATATACTGTCAAAAACCCGTAAAAAAGGATGTTTGACGGAAAACAGAAGACATAAAGTAGAAAAATTGGGGCAGGAATAAAGAGAGGGGAAACCTTAGAAAAGAAAATCAGCAGAAATTAGTAACACATTCTTTGTTTAGGTATCCCTGTCTCCCACCTCTTAAAAATAAAGAAATAATTTATATTCACTTTTCATCTCAAAACTGGGCAATTATTCAGGCTACATTCGAGATGTAGGCAAATATTGTTGCTGTGTCCAATAGGTTAGTACAATCCTTCCAGGTGAAAAAATGTACATCATCAAAACTAAGAATGGTGAGCCAGCAGACAATACATAGCAAAAAAAGCACTATATTGAGAAACTAGCTCAAGTCCCTACTATAGGTCCCTCTGTAAATTTATTCACTGTGTCACCATCTAAATAAATTGAAATTAGAAAGAGAAAGGAGCCTAAATTCATGCATTAGTTGGTCTGTCACGCTTTATCAACTTTGAAATGGGGCTCATATTCCTTTACTTCCATCAGAGTAATATCATATAGATATACGTTAACTGTATGTCATCTGAGACACTATAGGAGAGGAAAAAATGATGCATTTAAAATAGAGAAAAATAATGGAACCAATTGCTCAAATTTTCCTTGCATTCATTTCATCAGGAGGTAGATTCATAGACAGACAGATACATAAGAATTGTATTTATGTGTTCATCTTTACACATGACAGTGAATGCAACCTGTATATTTTGCCACAGTTCCTTTGAGTGTCCAGTTAAATTGTGCTCGGGTTTGGTTGGCTTTCCCATGAATTACAACTTGCCTGTTGCCTAGGTCAGTGCGCTATCTCGGAAGAGGATATTAAGTAGGATTTGCTTCATCTTTCTTTAGTCTAAAAAGTCAGCACCTACACACAGCCAACTGATTAGCCCACTTCTGTTGTCAATGGAAACAGATGCTCCGGAGGACAACCTCTTTTCAGTACATCAGACAACTACCTTCTACAGGTACCTATTGAGAGGTCTTCTCCATTGACTGCAGTAAGCCTGGGTATACATATCTTGACAAAACATCTACGGTTTAGATGCTTAAGATGGGTAAAATGAATCCCATATTCCTGGGAAAAAATGACTGGATTATCCAGAGTATAACCTTTAGGAGACAAGAGGCAGCATTCAAGCAGAAAACAGAGACATCCTAAGGTGCTAATGGCTGAGTATTTCCAGAGCAATAGCAATGCCCATGGATGGGTTGTTTTAATCTGAAGAATGATATTCTTCCCAATGAACTGAAGAAGAGACCCTTAGAAATGATCCACACTATTTTATAGCAGGAGAGAGCAAACAGTTTGAGGGAGCCAGAAGATGGCTTCTTCTGTTTGTACTTCTGTTTCATGCATAGAATCAATACCAGATCTGGGAACAGTGTAGCTGGTCCTGTGATCGCATCCCATATGCACGGGAGGCTCACAGCTGCAGAAGGATTGTTAATAACCAATATTGATTCACTTTTCCCTAATGCATGGGCAAAAATGTCATCCACAAGCTGGTCAACTGCCCGAAGCAATAAGCTTCACAATGGTCTACTAAGACAAGAATAGCACAGTGTTCATTTATTTATTCAAACGTCACATCAGTTATACATAACCCCTGAGAGATTAATGGATTTAAAGCAACAGGGGTACTATTTACATGGCAAATTCTTTTGTGAGTGTTGCACCCATGTTGTGCCTAAGCATGGCGTTGGCTTCAGATGATGCTGAGCTGGCTTCACCTGACTCTCCACCTATCTCTGCTGTCCTGTTATCTTTTCAGTTCCAAGAGCCAGCATTTCAATTCCAGTTTCTCTTTTGCCTACCGGGCTACCCAAAGCAGTATATCATGACAGTTATGAAAGGTTTTCCAGTTTTGCTGCAATGAGAGCAATATGAATGTGTAAAACTATTTCAGGATTGAAGCAATTCAACTATGAGCCTTTCCCACTATGTTTATTTCTCATTAAAATGAGTGATTGGGCAGGGGAGTGGAACAGAGCTACCCATGAAAGCCAGTAGACCTCTCCTAGGTGGGAATTTCACTAACAGGGACTAGATAACATGTTGCAATTAAATGGTGCATAAAGGCAAGACAAGCAGAAAACACGGAAATCCTGCAGTATCTCATTTCTATAACTAGGTTCAAATGAATAATAACATGGCACAAGTATAATCCTATGAAACTTCCAATGTAATTGCTATTTGTTTAATTTATTAAAATACCCAAATACACTACTCTGGGAGGTTAAAGGGCTTTGGGGAAGAGGTGAAATGCTTCTTTTCTGCATTTAATCCCAATTACACGGTTTGCTTTGTGTCTATGTATTTATGCAACGTCCATTACCACACTTGCCAAGCATGTGAGCATCACAAGAACATGTTTGTGATTAGCTGCCTTTTTTCCTAGTGAGAAATTTATGCTGGGTTCAAGCCAGGAAACGTGGATAGAGAGCAAGCCTCCAAATATCAACCCATTTTAAATAGCAGATTTCTAGTTCCTCCCCGTAAGACAACTTGAGGACTTTGATGCAACTTGGATCTAGGGAAAGAAAAGCCTGTATTTCCAACTGCTCATGTCTGTCTTTAGTAAGGAGTTGGTTTTTTCTCCATAGAGTTCCAGACATCAATGAAGGTGACAGAGAATGTCCATTTCATGGCATATACAGAGCTCTGTAACTAATAAATAAAGGTACTCAGCAGCATGGCTTATGTGAGTTATACACACGATGTACCCTCACTAGCAAGCTAAAAATAACGTTCTGGCAAAACTGCAAACAGCAATTTGAACAACGGGGTTGCCTTACCCTTGCTCAGGTACACTGTGCCCAAAGGACAACCTTAACATGATCTCAAGTGTCCTTTTCCATTACCTTTAGTTACCCTTTCCACTGCTCAGGGATCCAAGGAATTAGTAAAGCAGTCCAGAGAAAATGGGAACAGGGAGTTTGGAAGTTGATGCCTTGGGAATTTCAGATCAAATCTATGAGGTTTAGAGATGGGCTACTTGCTTCTTATTTCCCAGTAGCCACTCTCAAATACCCCCTGTGCAACTGAAGCCAGACTAGACCCTCCTTCTCTACCACAGGATCACCAGTAAATAGCATTTGTGCATAACTAATTAGGACTGTTGTCCTACCTTGGTAGTTCCCCTGTATCAATGTACATATTGAACTAGCACAACATCACTGATTCAAATACAGTATCTTGAGGCTATCTGATGTATTCTTTTAATTAAAACTCAATAAACACACAGAAAGGAGCTGAATGGAGATCTCTTCATGGAGCTGTGCCACTTCTGAGGGTGAGCAAGAGTAAAACAAGCAGCAGAGGCCTATTTTGGCTCCTGAATTCAGCAGATAAAACTCTGGGCACACATACGGAGCAGATCTGGTAAGTTAAAAGGTGACGCTTCAGCATTGACACTTTTCAGAATGAAACCAGACTTCTAAAGAAGATGTCCCAAGTGGTTTTCAGGACATGTCCTGGAGGGGCAAACACACTCGTTTCATCCTAGAAATGCCTAACAGGCACTGCAAGACCACCAGAAAATCTGAGGATGCAAAGACAGAGTTGTCCATTCTTTACTGCCTACTCTTACAGTTTCTATCACCAGGGTATTCTGAAGCATACTGTTTTCTTCCTTTCTGTTCTGACAGAGCTGTCTGTCTTAAATAGAAGCCATAAAACTTCAGGTGCCCATTTTGATTTCAACCAAAGCTATAAAACACAAGTAGCCAGTATTCAGTCAGATAAAACACCTGCCTTGACCATTCCCAAACGTTAGCCAACTAATGCTAACATGAGCAAGTGAAAATATAGAAAAATATAGAAACCAAGACAATTATGGAATCATATTTCCCCTGCACAATCCTAAAATAGTAACTTGTCTTTGGTCTCTTAATCTCTGGAGTCAGGATCTGAAAGCAACATGACTGATGTGGCATTGCTAATGAACAAACTATATGTCACCGGATTGTGTGCCTTTTTCCTGGATTTGGAAAATTCAGAGACTGTAATGACCTCAAGCATCCTTCTGAAAATGCCAAAAGCTCCCTGCCCTTGGCAAGACACCCAAGCTCTTCATTTTCCACCCTGTTTTCCTTTCGGACATAGGGAGATTTTTGTTAGCTGCCACCAGCAGGACAACTTCATTAGAAGCAAGGTTTAGTTCTCTTAACAAAAAAAGTAAAGGTTTAACCAGCACAGCAGTTATTAAATAGAAGCTTTGGTGAAAATACCTAGAGGAGGCATTACAAAGATCAGAGTCAGCTAAGCTTTATATTTAGTGCTAGACAGTTTGATTAACTGAGTTTTCACAATGTGTTGCTCCTCTTCATTACTGGAGGAGAAGACTATTTCAACATCACTCTCAATTGACACTGTCCTTTCTTTTCCAAGATACACCCTTGCCCAGCATCCTTCTTCCTGTCTGATAATCCTCTGAGGCCCAATGCGTTACTGATGGGCACGTAACATCTCATTTACAGGGGTATACTGATCTGTGCCTGAGAGTCTAAAAGGCAAATGTAAAAATACATACGTAATTATCACTCAGAAAAGAAATACATTTACGTAGATGGAGCTTTCAAAACCATTCTTCCTTTGAACACAGAAAAGTCCAAAGACTCTGCTGAAAGGAATTGTTACTGGATTTTCTGGAGACTTCGGGATTTGGACACCTTTCTCCTGTTACTGTAATAGTTTATCCGTTGAACTACATACAAATGCCAACGCAGAACACATTTGCCTTTAGACTGGATATTCTCAGTTGTGATATTTCACTTCCTTAAGTGTTTTCAAAGTCATTACCGATTCCTCCCGCAAGCACCTTTTTAAAACACAAGGCAAAAGAACAGAATTGACCTTGATTAAAACACTGCTGATTATTTTTTCAGGTATCTCCACACTGCAGCCTAGTACTGCATAAAGTGGGTGCTGTAGAAAGAGATTCGTTCTATAAAACATAGTTTGGAGTTTCTAGTCTTTTATCTCCTTCAAAGGATGAGTTTATTTTCTGGAGTATTTCTGCAAACACTCATGAAGGGGAGCTCTGTGGGGCTCAGACTGGGGCTTTTCAAGCTTCAAGCAAAGAGGAAAGACTTTTTCTCTGTCATTTGTATCCTTTTCATAACCTAACAAAAAGAAGGAAAGAAGCTGAGGCTCCAGATTTCCAATACATGGGCTGAATAATTATGTCACATCAGACCCTATACATTAGCGTGGATGGGGGGGGGAGGCTACCATAGCATTTGTCAGGACTAACACAAGTCATAGTAGAACTCAGTAATTATATCATCTTTAAAAAGAGTGCTTCAGAAACAGCAAGGGACAAGTGAAGTCTCTTCAACTTCAGTTGGATAAGTGAGAAATTCAGTGTCTGGCAGGAAAAGGGACACCTGTCATTTGCTGGAGAAGTGAAGCTTGCGAAGAGTGGGCTCAAAATTTAGCCTTCTTCTTTTTCCTCTCTGCAAAATACCACACTATTAATCCCACAAGCTTTATTTAACTGTAAGACTACAGTACCTACCCTAGTAGGCTCCCTTTCCCTGGAAATTAGTCTATCACGATGGCTACCACAATAAGAATCCTTAAGAACCAAAGCAAAGCAAATGCTGTTGTATGACAATCAATATACAGTGGTGAAACAAAAGGGAGGTTTTCTTTGTTTTAAAAACTAAAAATAAGACATTGAGGTGCTTCTATTCATGAGAGAAGATGAAAGATTAGCCTCGTATTCAACCTCTGCTGGAGTCTAAGTACCATTCCTCCACATCATCTTTGCATCAGGCTAAACACAAACACCCTGAACGAGAACTGGGATCAAATTTAAACTCAGACAGATGCTTCCAAGCACTGAATTCCTATTCAATTCCAACTCCTCCCACAACTGAGAGTTTCTCTGTTCTCAGCCCTTCATAACATCACTCCTGCATTACCTGTTTATCCATCTGCCCACTGTCTCCCTCCTCTTCATGCCTCCCAGGTACCAAAGACTCAGCACCTCAAACCTCCTGTCCCCCTGAGCTGCAGGAGAGCCTGGCTTGCAGAGACCCTCTGAAAGATGTGGCCTGATGGAGATTTTGGATTCTTTGCTTCTTTGGATAGGAAAAAGTTGCTGAGCCAGAAAGAAGAGAACTACCCAAGCAGTCTCTTTATGCTCAGCCTTCATGCACATAAGCACTGCCTTGTTCTGGACTGCAATTCTCACTGCTAGCACGATAAAATGGAAGGCGACAGAATGGAATGTAATTTACTCTCAGAACCTGTATCTAGTGCTTTCCCTGACGCACAGCTCTAGAAAAACTCTAGCACAGAGAAGAAGTCACAAAGAAAGAACAAAAAGGCACCTAACGGGAATGCCAAATACAGATGGGAAAGTTATTTCTGCTTTCTAGTTAGGGGAAACAAAACAGCATCCTGAAACAGTTCTAAAGGTAAAAACTGAGCTGTTTGAATAAATTCACACAGGCCATGCTGCCTCTTTGTGCCCAGGCAGCTTAGAGTCCTCTGCAAGATAAATTGATCCAGGTATCTTGAGACAACGCAGGGATACAAAATCCAGGCTCTCCCACGGCTGATGTGTACCTTTCTTGGGGAGGCGGGCAGCAGTTTCATGCATGTCATTGTGTGTCAGATTTAAATAGCAACACAGAAGAGCCAGCCTGGCTTGAAAAACTGCCCTGACACTGCCACGTACTCTGAAGAGCCGGACGACACGCAGTGCAGGGGTTAACACCACTCTGCCGTCCTCATCATTGATCACTGTCTGTGTGAAATGTTATTGTTATCAACAATCAGGCTGAGCATCATGATCTGGAAGGTCTGTAAACTAAAATGATTTTGTCTAAAGATTTATTTTAATGACCCAGTAAAATCAATGGGGCACCACACGGGCCGGCATTGCATGAATTGGCAGTGATGTTAAACCTGAGGAAAAAAATCCTATGGAAACAAGAATCAAAGTTGTTTTGCAAGCAATGCATTTTTCATACTGCAGGCATAATAGCTACCCTTAGGGTTTAGAGATTGTAGTTGATTTAGAAAAGGAGAAGGAGAAAGAATAAAGAGAGTCGCATATGCTTTTGCCTTAAAGAACCAGATTAACGATGTGCAGCGAACAATGAAATGAAAACACTCTGTTTGGTCCAAAAAGCTACTTATTAGCTCACAGAGTTAGGCAAAAAGGATAATTTTCAAGATTTCAAAGAGGATAGAGAATGAAAATACCCAATGTTTTTAATGGTGTCTTTCCTTTGGTTTGGATCAATCAAACCATCCCATGTTTACATTGGGATCTGTTGGCTTTCATTGTAAAACAATCTTAAAAGCAACAGGTGTTACAGAAAGAACTATTGCTAAAGAACTTTTGAGAACTTGTATCCACATACACACCATGTCTCCCACAGCATCCACCCCATCTGTTTCAGGTGTAAATAGGACCTAAACAGAAGATAGCTGTGTATGGAGTGGAGGGGCATGGGAAAGGAGGGGAGACAAAGAAGCATAAGCACCAATATTGTGTAACTGCAGGTATTTTTAGCTGCTGCACAGATATTCAAATCCCTTCTGAACCTGAGTTCTTGACCTCCCTGACTTGCAGTGCTAATGAATCCTACTGATCACCTCTTGAACGGAAATGTGACTGGTGGCCAGGAGCATCCCTAAGCAGAAGAATCCCATCAGCTACCATTCAACAAGTACAATCCGGCTGTTTCACCATTGACAACATCTCTGTTTCTATCACACAGGTATGTGGCAGCAACATTTCTCTGAAGCAAGCCTAAAATAAAAAGGACAGACTTCTAAACATGACTTCTTAGAACACTGAGCTGAAAATCCCCGGTTCCTTATAGCGCGGGCAGATCTCAGCACTCCTTTTTATCTTCTGGTTTTTGCCTAATCTGACTTTGCCTTCCCACAGGTGATACACTTCATCCTAGTTTTATTCATTCTGCTGTTTTACAATCCCTTAGCTTGCTTCCAGTCAATTATCAACCAGCTTTATACACCTCTTAGGGTGTAATGCAGAGAAAAAGCTACCAAAATGTCTAAAGCACAGACAGATGTGAAAGTCTGAAGGAATGAAAATGGTCTCTAAGGGAAAGGGCCATTTCAAGAAAGCTTTTGTAAAGACCAGAATTTAAAGGCCTGATACTGTAATACAGGTACAGTTGCTATCTTGTGACTTTCAATACAGGAATGAGCACGCGAATTAATTTACCTTATCATACTGGTTCAATCTAAGGATACCTGCAATAATTTACATAATTCTTATGTCCTCTCTTTCTGTAGGCAATTTAGGACAATGTGTAATGCTTTTAATCAGTCTTTTATTAGCATCCTAAAAATGAAATCTTCCCAAAACAGGTTGCGAAGCAATATAAACTCATGTACAATTAGCTGGGTTTAAAAATGTTTCCTCCTAATGGGATTATGTTCTGTAAATGATGTTGTTGCTGTGGCAACCCCCACAAAACCCACACCACGTTTTCAGTTCAATAGCAACTATCGCACCTGGGTACCAGCCTCTCCTCCTGTGCTTTATGGTTCTGCTTCCCAGACATTAGTGTGGAAGCAGAAGCAAAAACTGTGACCTAGAAAAGTTCAGGCATTGTTTCAGCTGTGCTGATGGTATTATTAGGGGTATTTCATCTGTTTTCTTGGAATAAAGTACAAATAATCTTTATACATCAAGTTGAAAAAGAACTTGCTGGTGGGGGGGACCGTGTGTATGTTATCTGCAGGGATAGGAAACAAGTACACAGCTTAATTTTCATGGCACCTTGGCAAAACAAGAAGATGAATTTCCCAATGATAAAAACGGGTCACTGGAGACCAGCGACCAGCATCAGTCATAGCCAGCAATACCAATTCTGGGTGGCCAAAGACCTGTCTTTAAAAACAATCATATGAAGAGCCTCTCTCAAGCTTCTCCTTTCCACTCAAGCTAAGGAAGCATCAAAGAGTATGGTGTCAGGTCCTTATCATGCATTCTCTTAAGAGTTAGTGCTGGAAACACAAGGGAATGGGGAATTATTTTTAAGAGCATCCAAAGTAAGATGAGGTAAAAATAGCTTCTTTTTACTTGTAAATGTGTTGCATTTGGAGTCAGATACACTGACTTCAGTGACAGAAGTGAATGTCAAGCTCAAGAAGGAAGCGTGGGTGAGCAGAAAACAGAAGTTACATGGTGAAAGTGGAATTTACCATTAGAGAAGATCATGTAGAAAACTCAGAAACATGTAAGACCATTTCCCCACCTCATCATACCCTTCCTGAAAAGTAAAAAGCAACAAACAACATCCATTCCCTCCTGCCAGAAGAGAGGATGCTGCATTTATCAGTTTGAGGGGTAGTCAGACACAACAGTGATGGATGCCGAGTCCAAACACAGGTTCTGCTCCTTCAGCACCCATTATCATTTCTACCCTATCAAAAGCCTATCATTCAAACAGTGTCTTAACAGGAAAACAATGTCCTTTGTTGTTGCAGAAAACCAGGCATAAATCAACAAGCTGTTTGCAGACTGAAGACACTGAACAAGGTGCTTCAAAAGGCATCCTGCGCAAAAGAAGGACAACAGCAGCATCTGATGAAGTCTACAGAGAAAAGCTTTGCCTGACAGAGACTGACTAGCCTGTTTGGAGAAGAATGGGGAAAAGGGCATTACCAGGTGTTCCACAGTGGAATACTGCATAATCCACTGTACTAAAGAGAAATGGATTCAATCCAGTTAAGAGACGTTTTAGCTGAAATTGTTGAGAGCCTGAAAGTAAAAGCCTTTGACCAATGTAACCTCTCAGCAGCAGTCACCCCTGAATGCAACCTCTTCATAGCCAACACACTCCTTCCCCCATACTCCACGGTCACCTCTGAAGCACAAGAGCATGGGGAAGGAGCCCTTTCAGACCCGCAGCAAGGAAAGCAGTGCAGGAAGTCTCTCTTTCACTGTACCTGCTTCACACTTCTTTCCCTCAGTTGCATCACACAGTGAGGTGATTTTGTTCTCCGTTTCTTCAGTGGATAGATCTGAAGGCTAGAAAAGCTTGCTACAAAATAGATCTCTTGGAGTACGAGTTATTAGGGATGCCCAAACTGCGCAACAAACGCTTTGGGATCGGTTTTTCTTGGACCAGGCTCTCACTACTGCAGTGTTGCTACCATCCTATTCTTTTAGTCAGTGTTTAGAAAAGATGAAACATCTCCAATTTATGGCAGTGGATTTTGAGCAACGATGTCCATTCTCAGCTCTTCCTCGGGCTTGTTTTGTCATCTGGAGAACTTCACCCATCTGTATTGCTGTGTCCTCACCTGTCTGTGCTACAGTCTTTTCTGGGTACCTGTGGTTTTACTTTGCATGGCACAACACAGGTCTTCCACATCCTACTGATATAACAATTAACCAGTATGCTTGGGTTTTTAGGAGGTGCTCGCAGTCTTACAGGGATAATTTGTTCTGTATGAAGAGATACAAACACCAGCCATCCTTCCCTTGCTTTTATATCATTCAGGTGGTGCTGCTCTGCTGCACAGACATTATTTGTTTTGTCATGAACATAAACAAACCGGGTTTACCACTTTGCCTTAAGCATCAAGCAACAGGACCAGAGTCCCTCAACTGAAATCCACAGAGTTCAGTCCAACCACCTAAAAGGAACAGGGATAAAAAGCAGGTATAAATGAATAACTACTTGGTGGTTTGCTTCTCTTCCTGTAAAGCTGATGCAAAAATGCTTCCTGTTACCTGGAATATTACCTATTTTTTCCTCATTACATGTAAAAAGTAAAACAAAGATTGGTCCTAAACTGAAACCCCAGGCTTGAATAGCCTGAGCTCTCCATAGTTTTCAATCTGCTGACTGAGGACCAGTGTTAAATTGCTACGAATGTATAATTACTATGAAATGACAGGTATGATGTGTGCAAGTAGCCTCCCACTTTGACATACTCGTCAGATGCAGACAAAACTACCAAATGACACTATATGGGGGTGAAGAGTTTCTCGCATAAAATGTGGATCCTATGGATTAACCTGCATTTCAGCAAGCTAATATAGAATAATTGCATGAGACAGCAGAGTATTGAGGCACACACAATCCACTGGTGTATATATATATATGCAATGATCATCATCTCTATGGAGACACTCCTAAAAAGGACAGAAAATGATTTGCTGCCAGGGATCACTGCTCAGTCATTCCCAAGGTTTATAGACAATGGCAAACAGGGGACGGTTTCTGACTGTCAGCTTTTGCCCAAGGAATGAAAGAGGAGAAAAAGACAAAGAGGAGTTCAGGGCGAAGTGAAACGCTACCTGCTGGGGTCATTAAGTTTTCATTCTGTGCATTAAACATTAATGAATAAACTAGAAAGTGAACAGTGGTGAATAGAAGAAAAGTTGGTTTGTTTTAACAAATCGCATTCAATTCTTAGAGAGGACATTTCGTTCTGAAATGCTTCATTTAGAGGTTCGTGACAGCATCTTATCAAGTACCAAATGCTAATTAGATCACAAGACTTAACTAGCTGAACTCAAATGCCAAAAGAAATCAAGGTTATTTAGTCACCAGAGCAGTAACAGTTCCACTCCACGGAAGCTCTTGTATACTTCGCTCGAGCTAAATCAAACTATGGTGATTCCTGAATACAAAACACTGCAGGATCAAAACCCACAGTCAGGCAAGTATCGGAACACCCAGGCTTCACTCTAAGCATTTCCCATAAGAAAACCCTCAGTGCATTACTCAGTCCTCACCTACTCCCATTTTCATACATATTAAAGAACATATGTTGGGCTTTAAGTGCCCCCATGGAAGAGATGGTGTCCAGCATCCCAGAGCCAGCACTGTCACTGCTAGCTCCTGGCTGCACAGCCCAGCAGTGACCGGGAGCTGAAGGCAGACCCCTGCTCCCACAGAAAGGCTGTCCTTGGAACTGAATACCTGATGGCACAACACAACTGAATCTATTTCTGAGGTTAATCCATGCTGTTTTCGCCTGTGAACTCACTGTATTGAGCAAGAGCTGGTCTTCCTGGGAGAGGCGAGTGAATCCTGCTGACTCACTGGTGTGAGTGGCTAGAAGGCAGATTAGGAATGACCCTGGAAAATGACAGCCTAGGCAGAACAGCCTCAAGGGTGCAAACTTAGGGACGTATCTGGAGGCAGAATGTGGTTCATAATATTCATAAATTCTTCTTGGAAGTGAAGACTCACTCCAGAAGAGAAGATTGGCTCTGACAGTCTGCAAAACATCTTGGCTATATTAAGAGCAGCCTGAGAAAACTCCCAGGTAGGTGTCTGTAAGCCAGTAGCATCCATCTAGAAGACACTAATAATTCAAAATGAGCACAGAAAGTAACAGGATCGCTTGGGGCTGCTGGGAACGAGCGAAGATAGCGCGGAAGAGTGAGAAATAGGTTTCAGATGGAAAGTTCAGTTTTCACCTTAACAAGCTCTGCGCTGACCCCTTTTTGATAAATTCTTCATCCAGTTTACCTGAAAATCAAGGTTATTTGGTCATGATTTTTAAATGAAGCTCTCTCAGAGAAAAGGCATTTTCATTTCCAAGTCACGTGAAGGAAATGTGTTGGAAAAGACAGGGTGGACCCACGTGAATCTGATCAGAAACCCAAGACCCTCATGTCACTGAGGATTATTGTAGTTGATCCCAGCTACATGCATTACTAATCTCATAAAAGCAAGCAGAAAAATGAACACCTTGTTTCCATGTGTGTTTCAGAAGCACTGGAATGTAGGCAACGTGCTCCCTACAGACAGGCCAACACACAGCCGCGTTTCCCACTCTGTGACCTCCTTTCTTATGTTAAGACCAACCCTAAACTCCTCTCTCTAGACACAGGGACTATGACCTAAATTAAAATGAAAGGAAAACATCATTCACAAGATCCTGAAACTTTAAAAATTCAAAAGTGTTTTCATAGAGCCCCAGAGAAATCCTAAAAAACCTATGGAGTTTGTCATGGGAACCAGAGGCAAATGCAGGCATATGTCTGAGCTTTGGTTTTCCAGCATCCTCTGGAGGTCTGAGCTTCAGATTCCATCACCAAAACCAAACACCATGCTGTGGACAACCCTGTGACTGATCTCTGTCAGTCTCCTGATGGAGCTCCTTGGACTCAGTAGGAAAAAAAATGGGTATTTATATCCAGTGGAATAGATTATTCCACTGTCCAGTGCTGGTGGCTCTGGCCTGGAACACAGTAAACTGTTTCTAATCTAATGATAGCAGAGCTCCTTACGTGAAGTGGAAAAGCACACAGCCTATTCTTCAGATACCTATGACCGTTCCTTTCCTTCCCACCTACCCCCTTCAGGCACAACTTTCCCATCTCCTTACTTTGGCCTGAAATCAACTCCTTACAAGCAGCTGTGTGAACATTCCTATGGGGATGGGATCAATTTAACGATCTGGCTCTCCACTGGGAGCCCATGTTGTCAGAAAAACCTCTACCATCTGTAAGAAGTGTCCCCTGACACTTGGTTACAGTCCTCCAGGGAGAGGACCATCACTATGAGTGAAATCTCAGCTCTGTCCAGCCCTGAATTCTGAGGAACATGGAATCTCTCTGGGTTTTCTCAAGTGATGCACAATAAGCAGAGACAAACAACTGACAGGCACATGTTCCCCCAAAGAAAACTACAAAGGAAAGCTTATTTGTCTTTCTGCATCCCTGCATCTTAGCAGTGGTACCCGTGTGTGCTGCACGCTGCCACTCCACCACCTCTGCAACGTGTCAGGGAGGACTGGAGCTGTCTCTGATGGACGTCGGCACGCATCCTGCCCAGCACCTGACAGAACGGTCTGCTCATGATTGATGCCAACCACTTGGAAACCATTTGGCTCCAACAAAGTGTTCTTCACAGCTTGTTTGATGTATTTCATAGGAACTGGGAGGGGGAAATAGTAATTTAATAATACAACGTGTCAGAGCTAACAGGTTTTGTTGTTAGAAAAATTGTGCCTTTATCACATACATCACTAGATCAAAATAAACAACTAATGCTCAGCTCTGGAGTGATGTTTCGGTAATGGAGAGGTGGTTCCAGTTGTCTGGAGAGGCGTAGCAGGAGCCAACACAAAGGGTTTCTTCCTTTTGCTACCTTAATCTGTTAGGAGCAACCCATCCTTCACACCACGTTGGTTCACTGACAAGTAGGACATGCCTTTGTGCAAAAACACTGCTCTCAACGCTGGCTGAAGTCCCACCAGGACAGTGAAGAAACCCATTTGCCCCACAGCTCCCACACTGCAGGAATAGAGACCCCCTGCTTGGGTAGAGGCATAGAGGAGAAAAAAAGGTGTCCCCTGGCTAAGAGCTTCACCAGCCAAAGAAAGCTGCTTTAGGAGATGAAGCATTTAATGGACCATTACCTGAAATTACGAAGCATCAACAGAAATATCACCTCATTTCCCTCCAGAACCAGCTTTAAAGTTGTAATCTAGTATCTTCAAGAGCCGGACAACTTTTCTGACCATTTATACAGCAGAAGAAATAGTATGTCACAGGCAGTTGTGAATTCTAACTCTATAACTGCATTTAGGAGGTCTCAGCGATGTCACATGAGAATGAAACTCAAGGTCCTGCTATTTAAAGCATCATTTATTTCCTAAATGCCACTATTGTAAAGCAGGGCTTTTTGTAATACTGATAGTTCCAGGGTAAACTTCTCTATGGGGTAGAACAGGCTGACCTGCATTAAACTCCAGGAAAAACAGAGAAATATGTAGCTGCTTTGAGAGACACCACTGCCAGGAATGCAGTGGCCTGACACAGGATCAGTAAGTGCCAAGCTATCTGCCTCTGGCTATATATGCCTAGTGCAGCAATACATACTCAGTCCATAAACCTAGAATAGTTTTCCTGGCAAACTTTAGGGGCCTTCCTTCCTCAATGAAACCCTAGCTTCTGGAGATCACCTGCTAAGGTAGAACAGCTAGTGCTTGTGTAGACATCTTCAAAGCCACCACTTGTAGCTAATGTTTGTCCTTTGGTTCCGTGTCTTAACTGCCTCTGGCACCTGTACAAGCTTTTGCTCATCACCAGAAAGCTGAGGTCTGCAGGCTCAATGGATGCCACAGCTCTTTTTAGCACCTCTATGATGAAATACCCTTTAATTCACTTCACTGCATTCTTCTTTCTGAACTATCAAGAGAGAAAAAAGGCAAAAATCAGGTACATTCCACTGACATTGACTTCATCTTCTATGATCACATCAAAGTTAGGGAGCTACTTAAAGTTAGAAAGGCAGGGCCCTCCTACTGCTTTAAGGAAGAAACAGATGCACTGACAAGACCATTCCTTCCTCCTTAAGATGACACAAAACATAAGTGGGCTGAAGATCCCTTTCTTGTCACAAGTGCTTTGGACTGTATTTTCCTGTACACAAAGCAAGTGAAACTGAATCTTAAGAATGCAAGCGGACTGATTTCAAGGTCCTCTTCACTTAGTAGAATAAGTTGTTCTGATTTATCTAGCTGTCATAAGACCCTGCTGTTGTAAAGCAAGTTGCCCTCCAGCTTTTTAATACATCACAGATCATGCAGCGCTAAAAGCCAAGAAAAGCACTACTTCCAACTATTTCCCTCCTAAATTATGCATTTATTGTAAATGCTGATAATTTCTGGGGAACTTGAAGGAATATTGTGTATTTTTCTGCATCGCTGAGGCAAGGCTCTATGTACTGGTTATTACAGAAAAAAACCACAAGTTTTCATGCTCCTGTGTGTCTACCAGACTCAAAACAAATGCTGCCTCTTGACTAACCCAGCTGCTGGTACTTTGTATATGCAGGACACACAGAGAAGCACCTAAAATAAACCCATTTCTTTCCCAGTGTGGAAGGGCCATCCCTCAAGAAAGTACTCCAGGACTCCCAAGCGACAGGAGACAAAAACCAAGAAGTCCTAATCCCTTCCACTCAAGGGCACGTTTATATTACAAGCATCCCACTGACAGCAAACAGCTTCTAAGAGGAATGGTTACAACTTATCCCTAGAGAAGGAGGATGAAACAGGACAAGATGCTGAAGATCAACATGGGGCTCAAGAACTGGCTCTAGGAGAAAGATTTCAGATGTCCAATCCCTACAGAGTATTCGTGGGTGCAGGACCCTTCTTGACAGATGGATAATTCCCTGAGTATATGGCGTATCTGACCTTTAGCAATCAAGCCTGGCATGACGGGTAAGACGAGTGTTAGGCTTAGAGGAGAGGTGACAAGAACACAAGACGTTTGACTTGTAATCTTCAGGGCTACTTTAAGTGCACATAAAAGGAGTGAAATAAACAAGGCGACAGCAATACAAGACTGTCAGAAGGCAGGAAGAGGAATATTAAGGGAAATTAAAATTCCATAGGAGTGCAAATTGCATATTAGAAAATGCAGTTGGAATTGGACAGATCAGATAATTGCCGTCCTAGAAATTAAGAGCCTAAATCATAGCTCCAGCAGCAAATATTTTGTACCTCTCTGAGTTTGTGATGGTAGATGGGAAACAGCAAATTAACACTTTTTGCCTTAATGAGGGGAAAGTTGTTTGGGTCCTGTAATCTGACTGCCAAGAGAGAAGAGAATTCAAAACAAATCCAAAAGGTAAGAACAATTAAAAGCTGTGCTAAATAAGAAAGGAAAGGTAACAGTACATGGGCGGAAACTGCATCAAAGTTATGATCCTTTTTGTTAATGAACCTGGTTTTCTACAGAACAGGAATGCTGTAGCTCTCATTTATTTGGACTTAATTAAAGCATCACGCAGGGACATATGGGAAATTATTAAACTGAAGATAGGTAGCACTAAAATATTATAAGGCATATGAAAGACTGCATGTAGAGAAGACAAGAGGTGAGGCTCTGGAATGGGCTGCCCAGGGAAGTTGTGAATGCTCCATCCCTGGCGGTGTTCAAGGCCAGGCTGGATGAAGCCTTGGGTGAGATGGTTTAGTGTGAGGTGTCCCTGCCCATGGCAGGGGGTTGGAACTGGATGATCTTAAGGTCCTTTCCAACCCTAACTGTCCTATGATTCTATGAATATCAGTAAGGAAGGATGAGTCTTTGGCCAACCCCATTTCCCATTTTCATTTGTAACTTGGCCATAATAAATAAGAGCATTCTGATGAAATCCAGTAAGATGTAATGCTGAGAAGCATCTCAAAACAGTACGGGCTCTGGCATTGTCTTGGAAGAGCTGGATCACTGAGATACCTGTCACGTATTCCATTTCCTCTGGGTTCCCAGCACATATTACCAGGGGTTTGTAAGGAAGGAGCAGCCTCTCTCAAAGATGCTCGTGCTATTGGAGCAACAATTTTCCTCTCTATGTGCAAAACTGCCTGGGCAGCAGTTTCACGATGAGGTTTCCATTTGGAAATCTACCCCTCTCCCACGGTTTCCCTTTTTGTCTCTTGTGTTCTTGTTTCATTCTACTTGTAAACCCAGTGAGGATTTTTAAAAAGGGATCAAGATCAAAAATGCATTTCTTGAATCCTTAAAAAAGATGCAAAAAAAAAAAACCCACCCAGGTAAAATGAGAATTTTCTCAGGTTTCCTACACTGATAAAGCTTGCTGGATTTTGTCCAGAAATACACATATATGCTAAATATATCACGAGAAGGCAGCACATTGTTAGGTTAACATAAAGAATGGTCTGAGAGGAACCAGCCCCATCATTATCGTTTGTTCATGTTGTACCTTAGCTTTACTATTTATAACCTTACATTTCCTTGAATGACAGCTGCCAAAAGGGAACTAAAACAACCCTGTACCTGTTCAGAGCAGGCAACTCAAAGCGAATGCTCTGCTCTGTGTGGGGCTGCTGCTGGTTAGACTCCACTAGAGCGTGTCACACAGTGGCAAAACCTTCTCATTACTAAGCACACAACCCAGATGACGCCTGAGAGCCCCATTCACCAAACCAGATTACCAGGAGATAGACGCTGAAACAGAAATGAAATGGCACTTATGCCCAGAAACAGTGCATGTAGCCTACCACCACAAATAAAGGAAAGCACAGACCCTCAGGGAGCATCCCGACACTCTTAAGCCCCAAAACTGCCCTTTAGGAATGCTGTGGCAGCAACCAGAGGGGCTCTGGCACGCCTGGCCCCATTTGGTGCCCCTCTCACTTGATCCTTTGCTGCTGCTTTGGTAGTGTAAAGCTATTCAGTGCATATGGGGAGGGGGGGAATTAAAACAAAACCAGCCCATATCCTAGCAGGCTACAGGGAAATTAAGGAAATCATTTTGAATCACTGTGTTTACAAACAGTGGCCCAGTTTAGCGAACTCTTCCGGGAGCTCAACTTTTAATGACAGTTTTAAATACAGCAAAATAGGTTTCAGAAGGAAAAGCAATAGCTGTCCAGAGACTGCAGGGTGTGGGAGGGAGCAAATGGCAGTCCTATAAAGAACGGAGCAGCTGCTGCCCGGTTGGCATAGTTATGCAGTATTTAGCACACATCACCCCTGAGGACGATTATCTTTCTGTCATGAGCATAAAAGACAGAAAACTCATGAGCCAGTTGAATCTCTTTCTCATAAGTGGTAGGGAGGTAATGCAGTGATAACTCTTTGGAGGTTAAATATATTTATTCCACGGGAACAAGCTTTTATTATTATGGTATTTGAAAGGGACAGATATCGCCTGAAATCCTGATTTTTCATTTCTCTGTCTGTTTGGATTAAGCTTTTTATTATATCTGCATTATGCTTGCCACAGTAGGATACAAGCACAGTGTGGATGAAGCAGCGGAAAGAAACATTGGCTAAGCATATACATTTCTTTATGAGGCTTTATGCTGCAAGTACCTGCACCTGTTTCCTTAGGGTAGCTCTGTGGCTGAAAACCTGCCAAAAAGGAGATCAATAGTAGAGATAATTTTTCAGAGCTGTGTGCTTTGTTCTCGTGGTAAAACAGCAACAAGCAAGAAGCGGTGCAGTTTCCCTAAATCCCTCCAAACTTCCTTCTTTGTGGTTGCAGTTGATTTCCCTTTCCTACATTCCACAGCGAGGTGGATTCCTGAAACGGGTGATGGAGTCAGCTTAAACTGCCATGAGACCCCAACCATTCCACTATGTCCATGAGCAGCACTAATAGCCCAGCAGGGCCACTTCCAGGGGAAATAATTACTTCAGGACTTGATAACCCTAAAGGCAGTTCATAGACAACATTTATTAGGAGATACTTGATTATATTATGGAATTCTCAGAAGCGCAGGCCCTCAGCAATTTGCTTTGGGAAAAATGAGCAACTCTGAGTCATTTACTTATTAAGCAACTTATTCCTACAGAGGATGGGCAATCATCAGGGAACTCCCCTGTATCAGGGATGCTGGAGCCTGCATTTAGACTCTCTGGCATAGCTGTGTTATTAACTTTAAAACAAATCCCAAGCAAGTCACCTATACATAGAACTCTGCAGCTGAGATAGCTATAAGCACCAGTGGGATGCTTTTCTTTTCCTGGGGGATTCATTTCAGGTCTGAAGATAACCTTCCCTTTCTGTTTAAGGAGACCCTAGTGATTTTAGCCTCTTAAATTGGGCACCTGAGTTGGATGGTGAAAGTTAAAAAGGAGCAAGTAGAATTTAGCTTCAGAAAGGCATGGTCTTTGTGTAAGAAAGATATATCCTTTAGTGATTCACTGCTCTTTGTTATCGTCTTAACCTAAACCTGTATTTTAAAGTAATAAAACAGTAATACACAAATACAAACACAGAGGGTCTTTACTCGTTGTATCTCGCACAGCTTCACAAACCAGGTTACTTTGACCCTTAATATAAGCAACTATTTTTTCACTGAAATTGCCTGACACCTACTTTTGGGTAGAGAGTAGAAAGAGATAACTCTCCCTTCACTTCTTTCCTTGTGTATTAGATACAGCATCATATACGGCATTATATACTGCAACACATTACAAATTGAAAGAGTAAACTGCTTGTGTGTCAAGGTGAAGAAAAACACCACCCTGCTTAAAATTCTGATAGAGATTGATTATTCCAACTGCTGAGCAGCTTTTTCAGCTGGACGGCTCAGACAGATTTATCCATACATTACGCCGCTGTCACTCAATCAAAGTAGTTTTATAATCCCCTTCTGAAAGCAATAACTTCCTAAATTCTGTGAAAAGCTCAGACTTCTTCCTTTCTGAGTTTATCAATTATCCCTGTTACAGCAGGTTTCTTAATGTTAAAAGACAATTAACTATATTACTTTGAAAGCAGGCCGCACGGTACCAGAAAAAGCAGGTAAAACAGAAGCCGCCCGAGATGCTCTGCAAGCCTTGCTGCGGCAGGGGAGCGGGGAGAAGCATCTTCTGGCTGGCCACAGGCAGGATACCGGGAGGATATTCTCCAGAACACCAGGATAGCCATTGTAATCTGGGACTCAGCGTTGATGAGCAAGAGCTCACATTTCTGGTCAATTTTGGACAATTTGCATTAATAAGCTCTTAAATAACAACTTTGCAGGAACTTTATAAAAAAGAGAGACGGTGTTGAGTTCATCAGTGCCTTTCCCGAGTTGTTCCCCCTTTTACAGCTCCTGTAACAGGTTTGGAAGCAGTCTCCTCCAGTTTCTCACTGTTTTGTGACATCCAGCCTAGTCCAGTTCTGTACCTGTGAAATGGGGAGAGTCAGCTTCCCTTTTCCAGCTTGTAGCCACGGCGTTTGATTGTAAAACACCCCAAGTAAGGAGTGTTCCTTACTCTTTATACGCATGGCAGTGGGGCGTTTGGGCACTTATGTTCTGTGGGTTCCCGTCTCTCATTTGATGGACAGCTCTTGGTGAGATGGCATTAATAATTATGTTTTAATAAAGCTGCCAAAATTGGAAAGGGCAAACCCAGCCCCACAGCCTCCTCACCAAGCTCTGCATTCACCATCAGTTACAAGCAAAAAGAAAGCCTAGGAATTCATTTACTTCCAATTATTTTAGGCAGTGTTACCTCCTCCTGTCGGTCATGGCACCCCACCAGCACAACATGGGGAGCTGGGAAGAGCTACTTTATAACACCTACCTAAAACAGTGACGTGATGCTTGCAAGACTCTGGAGGCAGGAGCCAGAGAATAAGAGGGTGGACAGGAAGGGTGATTGTTATCATTGCAATAGGGCAAGTAGCAGCACTGAAAAGGGGAAATGTACAACAGCCTGAAGCTTCTACCTGTCTCGGGTGACAAGGAAATTGTGTGACTTCTCATACAGCAGAGACATTTGGAGATATCTATAAAGTTCACAGTGCCACTCCTGGGAATCAGGGTTTTTTGCTGACAGCCTGATGCAGAAAAGACATTTCTGTTCAAGCAGATACTTCAGCATAAGCTTTAAGTAGCCACTAATTTCATATTTAAACCAGTTTCTGCATTTTTTTTTTAATTTTAATTTTCTCCAGGAAATATTTTCTTTGACTGAAATATTTTGATTTTAGGAATCAAATATTCAAGCAAACTGACATGAGCTGCCACAGAGCCTCAAGTCTCTTTCCTTACCTGCAGCCTAGACTCACTGCTTAGACCCCTTTGCTCCAGCCAAGACAAGGAGGTGTCTCACAAAAGGTCTTTAGCAACAAGCACAGGTAAGGGATATGTCTCACAATGAAGGCTTCTCCCCAGGTGGGAAACAGCCTTCACAGGAGGCAGGATGGCAACGCATCACACTCAATGCAACACCAAATTCATCAATAAATATTGCTGTGTTAAAGGAAGTTTTCCTCAATGGCTTCTGCAACGTTTCTTTTGGTACTGTCTGGGTGGTTCTAAAAGTTATGAAGAATGTCAACAAAACCCCCAAAACCTGACATTTTCACTTAATAACATTTCATTACTGAGGACTCGGATGCAAACTTTAGTGCTGGCATAAGCCAGCAAGCCATCCTTTTAATTGTCTATGAATTGTGCTTTAATCCAGACTCCAAGAGATAAAAAGCATCAGCAAATCCTATCCTACTTATTTCCATACAGTAGTATGGCTTTACCACACCGGCTGAATCAGCATACCCGACTCCAAAGAACATCTCATACTTAACTTCTGAATTCTCACACACACATATGTGCAAAATGAGCTGTCTACACAAGGAGCATACAGAATTACTCATGCAAAACAGCCCCTCACATGAATACAAAGTGAACTTCGACAAGAACAGTTTTTCTGTATGGAGAGAATCAAAGAAAACTGAATTAAGGCAGCTTTCTTTTAATTATTATATTTTTTTAATTAGGAAGGCCTTGCATGGCTTTAATCTAGTTTCATTAATCTCATTTACATCAATCAGCCTGGATTAATTTCCCAGAGAAGACAAACTGAACATCCAGCTTTCGCTGAATCAGCAATTGCACTAGCGCGATACAAGTAGTTGGCTTTAAGTATATAGACCATGATGGTAATCCTGCTAACAATCACCCTTACTGCTCACACACCTGAAGAAAGGCACAAGCTGAAATGCTCATATAAAGCAAAAGCATAAGCAAGGTGTGGGGAGAGAGTTTATTAAATGGGTACTCTAAAGGAACATAAAATGGGCTTGCCATTAGACAAATGAAGTCTCAATATTGCTTTGTAAAGCAAGTGTTTCTTTAGAGCGATGGAGCAGCTTCGTTAACACATGAATAGGTCTTCAGAATAGTACACTGCTTGAATGGAAACAGCCACACCAGTGGAACCTAATGCAAGCACCCTTCTCTTCTAGAATTGATCCACCTTGCTTCAGCTGGCATCATCAGTGTGCCAATGTCCCCTCACACCCAAACAGGCTGGTCAGAGCAGTACTTGCTCCAGTCGGAGGTCACCTCCTCCCAGGTAATGTGCGAGTCCCTGGTGCCTGGCACAACTTGGTGTGCGTCTGGCTTTAAAGATGCTTAACCTGCTCCAGACAAATTCAGCCTTTAAGTGAGTTCCCACAAACACTGACACTGCCCAGGGCAGGTGATTTTGCCAAAGCAGATTAGGGCACATTTCCACAAGCCTCCAGTAAGGAAGGTGAGATAAGAAACCCTTCTGCCAGCCCCATGGGACCCAGAGGAGCACGCAGCCAGACAGGGCAAAACAAGTGTATGAAATGAAAAATAGGTTGAGGCTTCTGAGGAAGAGCATGAGAAAGGGCAAAAAGTGGTGAGGCGAGAACGTGACATCGTTTTTGCTGTGTTCTGCCCTAGCTATGCTCAGCTGAAGGGAGCACAGCTCCCTCTACTACCCGACAACCTTGAGTGATTGCTGACCTGTGTTAGAGACCTGGAAACCTTATCAGACCTGCCAGCCCGTTGCATAACAGCCTTTTCCAGTCCGGGTCATCCTAACTGAATCAAATTACACCAGAAGAACCCAGCAATAACTGGAGGTTAATTGCTAGACATTGGAGAGAATAAAGTCGTCACATGGCCAGCCGAAGCAGGAGACCAGACCACAGCCTAACCAAGCCAGGGTAAGCCAGAAACAGACATGAAATCAAAGTGGCACAAAGTGTTTCTGGTTTGCCCAAGAAGCATCCACAGAAAACATGTTATGAACAGACAAAACCATGCAACATAAACCTCTTTACAAAGGCACAGTGCAGAACAACGCACGCTTCAGTGAACCTAGCCAGACCCTCTTCTTCCAACTGTCTCCTCCAGTCTTTTCCTCTCCCACAATGAGAGCAAGAGCTTCTGCCACCTGTGACTCTTTCCTGGTTTTCTGGTGGCCAAAAGCATCTCCCTTTTTGCTCCCACCCTATCTCACTTGGCCTGACTCTGAAGCAGACTGCGCTTCTAATAGCAATCACTCTAATGCCAGAAATGGGGTGCTGCTCCTGGTCTTCCCCTGTGATGTAATATTCAACCACACTATTTATTCACACATTTTGCAGCCTCGTTTCTCCTCTCAGGAGTAGTCATGAGTTTTGATTTGCAGCAAAGTAAGGAGTAAGGCGGCTGTAGAACAAAAGCAAGAGCCAAGCTTCCAAAGCTTCTTCACCAGTTGTTAATGCAGTAGTTCTCATCACACAGAGAAACAGCGCCATGCCTTTGGGCAGGGTCCAGCTCTCTAAACGCAGCCATCTAGAAAACCAGTTTGCCAGCATCTTTTGTAGTACTGGGGAAGCCCTAAACTGGACACGGAGCTCCAGATAAAGTCTCACAAGCACTAAACAGAGTTGAATAAATCGTTTCAACCTGCTGGCTACAGCCATGCTGAGGCAGTTAGCCTTCCTCACTGCCAGGACACACCACTGGGTTCACACTCTGCTGCTGGTCCACCGGAACCCCTCAGGTCATGTACAACAGAGCAGCTTCTCAGGTACCTGCTCATCCCCAGGATGGGCTGCTATAGGGAACCAGTGTATCCATAGAACAGCTAGGGTTGGAAAGGACCTTAAGATCATCCAGTTCCAACCCCCCTGCCATGGGCAGGGACTCCTTGCAAGGACTCTGCATTTGCCTCTGCTGAGCCCATTCCTGCAGCCTGATGAGGTGCTCTTCATGCCAGCCTGGCCCACCCCAGCATCAGCAGCTCCCCTGGTGAGATGGCACATCAGGGAGTGCTGCCGATGCCAGGTTGTGACTGTGTCAAGTACAAACATCCTGCTGTGCTCCTTTATTACCTCAAACCACAGCAATAGCTGACTTCAGAAGAAGAGGAGCAGTGGGAAAGACAGCACTTCAAGCAAAAGGAGACACTTTTCTAGCTCACAGTAAGTCCTTTCTGCTAGTACAGAGAATTTGCCTTTTCCATATCAGTCCCCTTTAATCAAACGGCAAATATGTACCCGCGAGAAAATGAGAACAAGAGCAAGTTGGAGATGCTAAAGAGTCTGTGGAGGGAGGAAAAGCCAAACTTCCCGAGAGCTGAGGGCAGCAGTTCCAGCATGATTAATATATGCACGGTCTTGAACGCAAACACTAATGGCCTGCAGTGAAGCTAAGCTGTCTGGGGAAATCAAGCAGGACACACTTTGCACCGCCACAGCCTTCCTCCAGAGCTTAATTTTCCTGTTTACAGCCCCCTTTCCCCAGGTCTCAGCACTTTCCCTTGTTTTTCTCCCACAGTTCCTCCTGCAGCTCAGGTGAGGGAATTTGAAATCCATCCCAGGGATCTCCTCAGGGTGTATTGGGGTAGCGCTACAGAAACTCTCCCACTGCTTCAGCTTTCACAAGTGGTACATGGCAGAGGATGAGTTAGAAGCATCTTATCCCGGGTTGCCAAGCCACGCTCCACCAGCGGTGCTTATTTCCTGCCTGATCTCTGCAGCTCAGCTCATGGAAAGAAGCAGCAGCACTTCAGAAAAGCACTGTGGTTTATGCAGCATCCCCTCCCGACTCACTTCAGTACAGTGACAACGTGACACTGCTGAACTGGGCTGGGTAAAAACTGGTAGCAGTCTTTTTGTAATCAGCAGCCTGCATGCAGAAGCTCTATGGTTTTCCACATTTAGTTATGAGGAATGGTAATTCCAAAGAAAAACAAGCCCCTCCCTCCCAATAAATGAAAACTATAATGTCTTGAGGTTGGTTTTTCTCAATAAATGGCAGAACACTCACTTAAACCTCTTAAGGCATCCCCATTTACACATCGCTCCAAATTATCTCCTCTGCGAGCTAGTTTATGGTTAATAGAATTTGACACTTCTAAATGCTCTGCTGAAACACCGTCAAAGTACAGAACTAAAGATAATTACCCTTGCAAAGTGGAGAGTACTTCTGAATGGACTTACTGAACCATCAGAGTATATGTTGCAGGAGTCTTTTTAAAAACAGATGAAATTGTTACAGAATAGAGGCTATTAGAAAAGAAATGGTATAATCTCTTGTAATTTACATCTTCCAAATAATAGTTTCATCTAGGAGCTGAAAATGCACTATTGAGTATCATTCAAATATTTACAAAAGCTTCAATGTAACAGCCCATGTATCTCTTCAGAGAAAAAGAAAAGGGGGAAAAAGAGCTTATCAACTTGTTTCCTAAAGCACTCCAAATGAGAGAAAAGCACCCATGAGTACCTTGCACGTTGCCCTAGCACACCAGAGAAAACCACCATGGGCTGGCGGGCAAGCTATTAGCAATAACCTCTGTTAGTCACATCATGCAGAGGTGCCATCACCTGCCCACCCACCAGTTCCTGACAGGGTTGCACCCATTCCCTCTTCACCTCCCTGGCAGGTTGCGCCTTCCTTGTAACAGGAGCCACTGAACATGATGGGTGTCCTCGCCCTCCTTGCTTTGTCACCCATTCTCTGCTTGAACTGCAGTTGCCACGCGGGAGGAGCAAGTGCAAACTAATGAATGGCACGTTCGATGTACCTGGTGATCAAAAGATCTTTTGCTGGAATGAGCTGCCTTAACCTGACAAAGGTAGGGACCTAAACCATTGGGGTGCCAGCCGACAACCGGCCCACCTTGTCTGTAATTATTCAAAGCTGACAGGTTTGTACAGAGACGTAAATTGCTTTACCAGCCCAGCTGACTGAGATGGATAAATCAGGTACATTTTTAAGCTGCTTTGGGTTTTCTTCTGACTTCACACTGTTGCCTCCCCTTGCTACTGTGGTGATTACAGTGCTGGTTCTTTCATTTGCCCTTGGTGACTTCCAGCCCACCCAGCTGTAAATATAACCTGTACCTTGGTTAGGCATAGCTTCTAGCTAAACAGACCAGGTTGTTTTGGGGTTGCTTTAACCCTCACCTTTCCATCTAACACCCTTCAAAGTGGACAGTGGTCTCAAAATGCCATCATCCAGCTCCCTGAGATGCAGTTTATCTGGTGGTCCCATTGGCTTGTTTATGCTCAATTATTTTAAGCACTCGTTGCTTTTCCTTCCTGTGATGTGGATAATGCTTCACTCCCTCAAGCCCTGCTAATACACCCAGGAAACTTCAAGGCCAGAGGGCAGACCTTACAAGTGAAAAAATCAAGCTGAAGACTGAGCACCTTGCCCTTTCCCCTGCCATTTGTCATTATGCACCCTGGCCCATTGAGTAGCAATGGGCTCTGGCCCATTACCCTCAGCCTTTCTTCTGGTACTGATGTACCAGAGACTTTCTTGTAACCCTTCACAATCCTTGACAGTTTCATCCCAGCTGATTTTATTCTACAGCATCCATGGGGTTTGGTTCTCTATTTTGGAAGGATACATGAGTGTGCATGGGTGTTTAAATAAGGGGTCCGTTCAGTAAATTCAAGAAAAGAGAGGTTTTCCTTGTTTTGCATAAATAGCTGAAGGAAAGTTCTCTCCCAACCACCTATTCAGATTAGAGCTTCTTGGTTCCTTCCATGGCTCTTCAACTTCCTCTTTGGCTAGCCTAGTAGTAAGGTGAAAATGAAAAGACAAAAAGGCAAGAGCCTCCAAACTGTATTTATCACCATTGTGTTCCACAGGGAATCAAATACCTGCCACTTATTTCTTCATTTAAATGGTCTGTTCACTCATCTTAATATTGATCTTTTTCTTTTGCAGGTGGAAAAATCGTAAGAAGGAAGATGATAGTGCAATGTGCCACTGCTAGACACACATACACTCCACACTGATGCTTGGAGCCCTGCATTATCCAGAGCTAGTAAGTAGAAGCCTGAATCTGTAGTCAGTCTTGCATAAAGAGTTAGAAATGCCGTATTCTCTTTAAAATCAATTTGCCACTGTGCTCACCATGGTCTCTGGAGAGAGACATTAGGCCAGCCTCAGAAAGGGTTATTGAATCATTTCTCCAACAATGCTTTTCAATTATAAACAAAGTGAGGGCTCCATTCTGCAAACCCCTACTTGTGGCCTGCACGCTCATGTGCTGCTACACACAGAGGGTAAATGAGAGGATTACCAAATAACGTACGAGGTCCTGTTGACTTCACAGGGATCAGGGGCTGGAGTTAACGTTCAGGTTTCCAGGCTCTGACTTTCTGCAGCAAGAGCTGTAATGCCCTTTCCTTGAAGGAGGAAACCCAGCTAAAACTGGATCGATGTGATTAAAACGCCGCAACAAATGAGTCAACGTGGATTGTAGTGTTTGGGATAGAACACTTCGTGCTCTTTCCTGGGTTTACACAGGAGAGTTGCTTAGCTGGCTTTTCTTCAAAGTCACTATGTGGTTTGTCTAGCTGGGGGTAAAAAGACCCCTTTGACAGCCAGAGCATAGCCTCATGTTCATTATTACTGTATCTTGTTCTTTTAGTTCCCAGCAGGCACATGGCCCTTTATAGAGGAGTGAAAACAATGCTGACTTATGCAGAGGGTCTAAATTAAACTCTCCACAACAGTGGATGCGAGCAAGAGAGGTTTTGGCATCTACGATAAGCAGGATAATAGAAAAGGCTGGTATATTGGCAGGTTTGTGTGTTGCTGAAAGCAATAAAGTAGACTAAAGACCCTCCTCTACTGTTTCCCCAGGGATATCTGTGCAAGAAATAGGCAAGGAACTATCTGTGGAAAAAGGATTTGGGGGACAAGGGGTGATCTAGGGCAGATAATGTGTAAGAGCATGGACTAAGCCACATGACCCCTTGATGAAGCATTCATACAGAAAGAAAAAAGTCAAAGCAGGAATTACCAGTAAAGGAACAGGACTTCTGTGGTGTCAGAGGAGAAACACAGAGACACAAAGGGCCAGGTAACAGCAGTAAAATTCCCCTCAAAAAACCCCACACCAATGGTGTTCCAAGTCTCATTTAGTGTGAGGATAGCCACGCAAAAAGGAGGAAGGGAAAGGACAGCTCCCAGGGAATAAGGTGGCTCTTTGTGGTACTTGACCTAAGCAGGGAAGTGCAAAAAAATAGGGGACTTCATGACCTATGTGGCCACAAATGAGTTTTAAAAAGGGGGACACTTTAATTATAGGAAATCAAATCCAGAGCTTTCCTCAGAGACCGGTTAGAGGGAAGGAAAAGAAATCCCATAAAACAGTTTCAGAAACAAACTCATAGTGAAATAATACTGTTCCATGGAGCGTAGTAACGCCCAGCCCATTCCAGGGACAACTGGAAAGTTCATTTCCCTGTCTCACCACTCTTACAGGAGAACAAAAGCAGTACAAAGAATTTCCCTGGTAATTAAAAGAGAAGAAGGGGAGAAAAAAAGCAGTTGGAGGGCAGAAAGTCCCAAAACTGTGATGTTTTAAACAAACAGATGCATCTTGCGTGCTGTTAGGAGTCCACTGGATGTGGTCTGTATGGTTTAATTAACAATAACTACCCACCCCCCTTTTTGCTGCTAATGTGATCTCGAAAGCACTACACTCATTCCACTTGCAGGTTTTATGGCAACATTTTAAATTAGAATACTCTGAGTACACTCAACTACACATTCAATGTGGATCTAATAAGGCGATCATAGGTTCATTAAAGAGCAACTGATTATTAACTCTTTGCTAGCCTACAGATGTGAATATCTGATAAAGAACAGTGTTCTAGAAAAGAAAACCAGCCCAAAAAGTTGACTTCTTAGCCCTTAACACATCAGGCTAAACCATTTTGTCCATTCAGTAGCAAACATGGGATCAATTCAGTAGCAAAATGCCCATTGTCTTCACTATGAGCAAAACATCTTAGACTGACGGTTTTGTAGTGAATAATGGCAAGTGGATTTTGTCTTCACTGGGAAAAAGCTCACTATATTAAAATATATTAGCATAAATAACATAACATTTTCTTCCACGTTACTGACCTTGTGAACACAGCTGGAAAAGAAGCTTTCTAACCCACATGCTTCAAAAAGCAATTGGGGAAGCAGAAGTCAGATGGAAAGCCAACAGGACGTGTCTAAAAGCAGAGCTGAGTGCCTAATAGACAGGAGCAGTGCTAGGCCCATGCTCGGTCTGCTCACCCCACAGTAGGTCCCACATTTAATGACAAATGACAGGGGAAACACTTGCTTAAGGTCAGGATGTTACTGTGGTGCACTCAGAAGTAAGACCTATTATTATCCATAGCGCATTACTGCCCATCACCTTCTCATGGGCTTTTTGTGTTTCAAGAACAAAAAAAAATGGCTCATTTTCTGTTTGATTTTTAGTAATCCCACTTTGCCGTCTTCACCCTGCCAATGGGAAGCACCATTTGAAATGCCTGTTCTCCGAATGTCTCATGAAAAAGGTTTGGAGACTTTCATCATTCAGACTCAACACTTCATCGCATCAGTATCACTGGCATGTGATACTGATGCTGACCAGGCTTCAAGACTGATTCGTCTCTGTCACTGACTATATCAGTTTTAACCCATACTGGCAACAATTTTGGAGCATTCCCCAGACCAAAAAGGCACTGCCTAGTAACCTATTTAGCAAGTACCATCAAACAAGATGAGCAGCTAGTTGGTACCTTTTCCCATTTCACCTCAGGGATAAGATTGTATGTTTGCAAGCAGCTTCTTACCAGTGTCCACTGTGTTCTGAGGATGCTGAGGCACTGGCACAGGGTGCTCAAAGAAGCTGTGGCTGCCCCATCCGTGGCAGTGTTCAAGGCCAGGCTGGATCAGGCCTTGAGCCACCTACTCTAGTGGAAGCTGTCCCTGCCTGTGTCAGGGGATTGGAACTGGAAGAGCTTTAAGGTCCCTTCCAGCCCAAACCATTCTGATTCTATATAGATAAAACTGATTTTTGCATCTTGCTTCAAGAACTGAGTAATAGAAAGACAACAAACAAAAGCCAGTTGCACTGAAAAGAACACGCCATAAGCCCCAAAGTGTGCTGTGTGTTCCCCAGGTCTGTGATCAGAAAGGATCGAGGAGCACGCAATGTTTCTACCCAGTAATTGAACAGCTCTCCTCTAAATTTCCTAAGACCAAACACTATTGATTAATGGTTTAGCCTGTGCAACACCAATTTATTTTGTCCTATCTAAAAAAAGGAAGAGAAACAAAAGCCTTTCTCTTCACCTAGATGAAAAGGTGCCTATACCAGGAGCTTCAGAGCCTCATGTGCATAACCTGCTTGCTGTAATCCACTGATCTGAAGCCAGGCTGTATCATACTACTAATGGAATAATCAGGCCCCTCTCACCTTATAAAGTACAACTTTATTAACTTAATCCAAGTAATTCCCTGGTGCATGTGCAATTCTTGAGCTTGGGTATAATGACTTTAATGAGGAAAGCAAAGCTTTTGGTAGTTAAGTGCCAAACGTGCTTTTTCCTTAAAGTTTTTCTTCTGCTTTCATTAACAAGCTCCCTTTCCAAAACAGCTGCGTGCATGTGAACAGTGAACTCGGATCAGCACATCCAGTTAGACAAGCTCATACAATCACAGCATGCCATGGGATCAGCAGTACACACATATATTTTGAGATTACAGGTATAACCCTTAGTTTCTTCCTCTGAAATGGAATAAAAGGTCATTTCACATTCCAGCCACATTAACTCATTGTCAGAATACCCTTCCTTAATCATTGTTAATGATAACAAGCAGGACAGTCATCCTAACGTGCTAAAAGGTTATGCAAAAATACAGCTTATTCTTTGCATTTTACTGACCAGGCTTGATAAAGTAGGGAACACTTGTTAGTTTATAAACCTTAATTAGAAGAAAAGCACTGGAAGGAGACATGAAACTGGGGATCTCAATACAAACCTAAATGTCACGGCTAGCTACAATTAAACCTGTGGATTGAGCTGGAAGTCCAGTCCCTGCTTCCAGACTGAGCAGGTTTTCT
Source organism: Pezoporus flaviventris (assembly GCF_033815535.1). Taxonomy (NCBI): domain Eukaryota; kingdom Metazoa; phylum Chordata; class Aves; order Psittaciformes; family Psittacidae; genus Pezoporus; species Pezoporus flaviventris. The sequence goes on from NW_026892585.1 coordinate 1,291,907, forward strand.
GCATCCCGATGAAAGCAAATAGCAAAGAAACCCAAAATAAAAGTGTGCTTTGTTAACGAATAGGAAAATAAAAACCCACCCAAAAACAACGGCAAAGAAAATAAAACACTCTTGATAAAAGAAGCCATCCACATTTTTAGTATCTTTTCTTCTTTTCCAGCTGATCTGACAAACAAAGGAGACTGAAAACAGCCTTCCTTTGCTTCTGACTGTGTTTGATGCATTGTGGGTACAGCATAACATCCCAAAACCTTCTTTGTGTCACACTTCAATAAACCTGACACCTGTAATAAAGCTCAGGTTATACTTTACGTCTATTAAAATATTTTCTGTTTTCAGTATCACATCAGCCAAAGTCACAGACCGGTATTACCAATACATCTGCTCTACTATACACCATAAGTGGAATCAGTAAACACTCACCCATCATCTTTTCACCTTTCTGTAAAGTCAGGGCACACACTGCTTACTGCATCTCTCAAGAAAAGCACTTAGACACACAAAGGAACCTTTTGTTCATTAGCTTTAGGCATTCGTGTAATTAAGATTCCTGCACAGAACACTTTGGGACCCGATATTCTGCAGTAGCTCCTCCGAACTTGAGAAGCCGCATCCTCAGCTTGTTTAAATCACCGCTGCTCACTGACATCAGCTGAGGTTAAACAGCATGTAGAAGTTGAGGGTCTTACCCCAGTGGACTGCTGTGCTGTCAATCAGGGTACATAATACCAACATCACTGGGAAAGAGATTGCTTAACTTCACTTGTCTCTATATTGGTCCCAAAGCGTAAAGGTCCTTGAAAGGCCTTTTGTAGGTCTGGCTAACAAGCAGACCAGTCTTATTTTACCACTTGGTGCCTCTGAGCAGAATGAAACAGCTTTCTTTCAAAGATAAGCATAATAGATAAGCATAATAGACAAGCAAAAACAAATCTGCAAAGAAATGAAACCTTCCTTTCTCATCAGAGCAAACATTTTTACCTCTCCACACTAGAGGTCTTCCTTTGTCTCTACCATCATCAGTTTAGAGTCCAGTCTTCCACAAGCCTGCCACTGTAAAACTGAGACCTCAGTACCAAAGTGTTTCAGTAGGACAGACAAAATGAGCCTGATGCCTATCAGAGAGGAGTATTTAAAAGGTATGATGGAGAGTGTTAAAAACCTCGTTGGCACTCATTGCAGTGAACAGTGCAGTTTTGTCGATAGGCTCATCACACATGAGTAAAGAAAAGTTCCAACTGTGAGACAACGTTTATACGGCACACCTCAGCCTACAGTACTTTATGGGATGCTTGAAGGAATAGGTTTTGCCTGCAGAACACAACATGCGAAAACGCAGGATTTAATTGAGCTCCCTGGTGTGATGTGCTGTGACATCACTTTGATCTACATGATCTGAGCTCACCTGAAACTCTGCACTTGGGGAGCACGGGAGGGAAATCTTGAAGGGAACAAAACACATGCCCAAGAGGGTCCCTGTCTGCTTGTAGCCAGAAGCAGGACATGCCCAGAGCAATCGTTTTGCACCACACATTCGTATGCAGCAGGAACAGTTCCAGTGAGCATTTCTAACGCAACAGCAATACAAACGCTATTTGCATTGGTTTAAGGATATGGATGAGATGTGCTCATGAGAGAGCTTTGAACGTCATCGCACAGGGAACTAATGAAACTTTGCCTGAAGTACTGCCTACATCCTTGATCACCCATGCTCAGGAAGATAAATCTATTACCAGAAGAGGTGCAGTAAAAGGCTTCTAGCGTGATCAGAGGAATGAGGAACCCTGTTTTTTACAGGAGGAAACTAAAAGCTTGGCTAACCTGACCCAGCCAGAGGAAGGCTAAGGGGGGTATGATTGCTTGTCTAGTAATGTATCAGGGAGCGAGAGAAAGGACAACAGGGAGTGAAAAGAATTAACCAAAAGAACTATGTTGTACAGGAACTAATAGGTATAAACTTACCCAAATAGGTTTAGACTGGAGCTGAAAAGAATGCCCCCAACCCCCAGAGCTGTGAGATTTTTATGTAGTAATGAAAGCAAAATAACTAAACCTGAAGTTTGAGAGGTTCCTGTGTAACATCAGACCACAGAGCAGCCCGTGTGGCTCTGAAAGCCAGGACACAAATGGTATGGAGGACACTGTTCCAAGTCACAGAAGGTGTCTGTGGGTCAGCTTCTTTTCCCTACTCAGCTTTGAGATCTCTTTCTGTCTTACTCTCAGAATGCTCTATGTTCTTAGAGGAAACAGGCAAATGCACATTAGGGGCACACCTGTATTTGTGTGCCTTCACACTGAGGTCAACACAAAACCAAGTGAAGATGCAAAAGCAAAAGACAACCACAAATCATGGACAAAGAAAGCTTGCTGACACAGCAGCATTCACAAGTCAAGAATGGATCAAGGCCATCAGCCCCTGAAAGGAAATCAGGTAGCTGTCATCCCCATTCAATCAGAAAACTGAAGTGTTGCCAGCTCCCTTTGTAAAGTTTGGGTAATAAGGAAAAAAATCACAAGGACTCACATTCCTGAACAAAGGAAACTGTGCCTAAGGAATTACAACCTTCTCTGCAGAGGCAAGCTGTGGGGAAAAAAAACAAAAGCCTTGCTCTGCACGCTGCATTCCAGCCATCCTGGCAGAAACCTGACATTTCTGCTGAACTTAAAGGCACCAATCTGCGCAGGTGACATGAGCAGATGCAGTCAGGTTTTCCACAGCAATGGGCTTTATCAAGAAAACAGTGGGAAGCAGGCTACAGGGAAGCCCTCTGCAAGCACAGAACCATAAAATAGTTAGGGTTGGAAAAGACCTTAAGATCATCCAGTTCCAACCCCCCTGCCATGCCCAGGGACCTCACACTAAACCATGGCACCCAAGGCTCTGTCCAACGTGGCCTTGAACACCACCAGGGATGGAGCATTCACAGCCTCCCTGGGCAACCCATTCCAGTGCCTCAGCACCCTCACAGTAAAGAATTTCTTCCTTATATCCAATCTAAACTTCCCCTGTTTAAGTTTGAACCCATCACCCCTTGTCCTATCACTACAGTCCCTAATGAAGAGTCCCTCCCCAGCATCCCTATAGCCCCCCTTCAGATACTGGAAGGCTGCTCTGAGGTCCCCATGCAGCTTCTCTTCTCCAGGCTGAACAGCCCCATGAAGCAATGTGTTCCTGCTGTGACAAGGCACTCCAGGACTCTCCTTCCGCAAGGCTCAGTTGGTGCATTGCTCTGTAATTACATCAGGCACTTGATTTAAGCTGGAGCGCCTCTGAAGTTATTTGAATTGAGAGTATGTTGCATAAAGGTGAGAGCACGACAAGCAGTGTTGATAACAGGACAGAGGAGCCCTGTGCCACAAGGTTAATTTGGATGCAGAGCCATTCACATTTGGCAGATTCAGAGGAAGACAGATATAGAAAGGTCAGAGCAGAGCAGTGGGAGATGCTCCTCGATGGTTCTTTCTCTCCCTTTACAAAAGCCTGTCTCAAACTTGCAGACAGAGTTCTGCAGAAGAGGTACATATCTCCCCCTCCTTCCTTACACCGCATATTACCAGCTAAGACTGAGGATTCAAGTGAACCTACAACCTGAAATTTAAGAGCCTCCATATTAGAGCTAAAAAGTAATCTATGTGCCTCCTAACCCAGTGCCTGCTGAGCAGGTCCTGCTGATGTTAAAAAGGTTATTAAAATGCTCTGCCAGGACATCCAGGAGGAATCTCTATTCCCGAGGCCACATTGCTCATGAGGGTGCTGCCAGACAGCAAGATAAGCTGGAAGCCTGTGAGTGTCATGGCTGAATGCATAGGCTCAAATGTCTCGGAGATGAGGATTTCAAGAGCAGGTGGTCGGCTCATTAAATCCTGATTCACGTCAGCAGGACTTCTCCTTCCTTTTCCCTCCTGCCCAGCTCCCTGGGCTGGGGATGTGTGTGCCTCCCAGCCCCCTGAAGCAGACCAAACACAATCCTTAGGGCTTCTGGTCCAGCCTCTCAGCAGCAAAAATCTGCAGCTGTTCCAGAGATGGTGAGGTGGGTTCAGGGCAGGGACCAGCCAGAGGTGACACTGGTGTCTTAATCTGCAGGACCTCCATCACCTATATGCAAACCAGGTAGGAGGTGGAAAGGAAAACTGCAGGTAGGAGGGGAAAAGGGAGAAGGAGCATGAAAACAAGCAGTACTTTCACCCTTCTTTTGTCATTCAATTTGTTTTCAGAGTGTTCAGGATTGGCCAAGTGTCTGATGGTGACCTATGAATAAGATTGTACTGAAGCTACAATGGTTGGCAATGTTAGATAGCAATTAACATTGCACGCTACACAGCCCTCTGAGACAGAACTTCGTGTCAGTGGCCAACACAACCAGACACATTCTATAAAGCTCCATGGCTATTAGATGAACATGTTTTGGACATGGAAAAACTTGAGCAAATAGACAGAAAAATAAGATGCCCCAGGTGTTGTTATATTTTGTATAGTTTGGGGGTTTTGGTTGGTTTGTTGGCTTTGGGTTTCATTTGTTGGCTTTGGGTTCCTTTCAGTGGCAGTGGCTTTTTCCTTATGGGTTTCCAATACTTTCCTAACATGGTCTGCTTTAAATTCAAATCTGAAAGTAATGCACCGCTCTCTTTCTTTACCAAGCCGGCAAACCCTCCATCTCTCACCTCTTCTCCCATTTCTGAGGGAGAGAAAAGCAGCACAGAGAATGTCTGCTCCCTTCCCCATCACCCTGTAAGGTCACTGAGTGAGTTCTTGCCAACAGCTTTACTGTTGGCAAACCTTTGCTCCCTTCTCCTGGTTATCCTCTCCCTTTGTAGCACCAAAACGAACAGCATCTGTGACTTTGATAACAAAGTTTCAAAGAACCTCAACACAGCTAAATACAAAATTCACAGTTGTTCTCTATGCAGACTTCAAGTAAATCCAATTTGCACTTAAATTAACCTGCAGAATCACTTTAACTTTTATCCTCATTAACTTTGCTGGCTATGCCTTTATCTCTGAAAAGGATATAGTGACAATACAACTTTATATTTAAGATTCACTCTGTTCATTTGCTTTCCTCCTGATATTTATGCCTGGAAACCAACCCTGGGTGGGTATGGCTGCAGCACCTGGGTTGAGAGGATGTGTTGAGCACAGACGGATGCGGCCCGTGGTAAGGACCCACAACAAGGCCCAGCTTCTCTTTCAACTGTTCCACCACAAGAGGGTTTTTCTCTGCTTATGGCAAGAATTCTGGTTGCTCTATGAACCCAAGTTTAAAGTGAGAATTTGGCTGGCTGTAATACAATTTGCAGCAAAGATGACACTTTTTTGGCTGTCATGGGGCATGAGGAAAAAGGACTGGAGCACTGAAATTTGGAAAAGACAAAAAGTAATTGCAGTGGTATCCTATGGAAAAAAGATACCAAAATCAGTGAAACAGTTCATGAAAACACAGCTGTAATGATACCCCCCCTTCCCAAAATGGATCATACTCCTCTATTGCACGACGCCTGCGGCTTTGGTTTGTACCTTGGTTTCATGCAGTTTCGCTTGGCATCTCAACTTGCTGAACCTATTATCTGCCTTATTCATGAGGATGAGAGAAACCTGCATCCAGCATCAATACTGGTGGTCTGAAGACAGCGTGACTTTGAAACTGGTTTATGTGTTCCCAAATAAAACCACAGCCCTCTAATGACAGAAGCTGCACCAGGGGAACTGTCAGCAGTCACAGAGGTTTCTGGAGGGCACCGGTTAAGACAGAAAGAAGAGAGGTCACATAGCAAAGTATATTATTGCTTTCCATGAGCTAATTCACCTGCTTAGGGCTCAACGCAACATAGATTAAACCTCTCTAACATTTCCTTCTGGGGGGAAAACCCCCCTTTCACCTGCTAGGACACAAAGTATTAATAGAGTTCCTCTTGGTCTGACAACCATTGCTGAAAGGAAATGTCAGCACCAGTCCGACAGCACAGATTTATGGCTCTGAGCCTAGAATAATCACTTTTCAAGCACCACTACTCTTCCTTCCTTCCTTCCTCATGTTTTGGTACATGGACGGGTAGAAAATACACTTGGCTGTTGTCCCCAGCCCCATCTATTGTACTTGTAAGAGGTTTTAGTAGACACAAAACCCAATAAGGGTTTAAATAGGTTTAGAAAAACCCAACTACCCAACAAAGCACCAAAGAACGTGTGCTCATGTTGAAACAAGCTCCTTTTGCAGCTGGGAGCCAAACCAGACCCCAACAGCACATGGCAGAGCTTCTGCTGGGATCACAGTGTGGGCATACTCAAGCCCTCCATTGGCACAAGGAAAGAAAGGGAAAGAAAAACCCCTCAGGCTGGTAACTCCTGAACATCTCCTTCATTGGAGTTGGTTGTGGTGAGCTGCACTGCTGACAGGCAATGAAGTCAGTCTTATCGCAGGCAAATAAACCTCGCGTGCTGTGTGTGCCACTTGGCACACTGTATGGAGCACGCGCCTAACAGCACCGCTGTATTGCAGGAGCTTTAAACCAAGTGATATATGTATATATACATATATATAAGGTATATGTATAAGGTATATGTAGTTACCTTTTAGATATATCTAATGTTTTATATATATAAATAAAAATATATATAAATATATATAACATTTTATATATATATAAAAATATATATAAATATATAACGTTTTATATATAATGTTTTTATATATATAAATATAACATTTTTATATATATATAAAAGGTAAATACATATATACATATAAGGTAAATTTTAATTATGTGTATTACAACACTGGCTCCTGCAAGTTAAACAGGACGTTTTGAAGTAAATGCCAGGAAAGGTAGAATCAATAGCAAAAGATAAATGATGCAGTCATGGGATTGCAATACATCTCCTCAGGTCCAGCTTTTTCCTCGTATCTTTCCCACATAGCAAATAATTTATACACATCACTGCTTTGCAGCCTTACCCATGGCACAAGAAAATATGGCAGACTGAAAAGAAGCCTAAAAAAAAATCCCCTATGGAACTGAAACAGAATTTCCCCCATGAAAGAGCAGAGAGAACTCAGAAGGGTTTGAGAGATGCAATGACCCAGCTGAGTTTTCCCCATAACCAACGGTCTCACACACCCGACTTCTACATAGGGTGAACTGCATCTCAGAGCCCTGCTTTTGAAGCAGCCTCAGGAAGTTTAGCTAGTTGTGTTTCAGCAAGCCCTGTGTTCTCTTCCAACCATGCTGATTTCTGCAGGCTCTAGACCAGTGACATTAACAAGTCTGCAAGGCAATCCTCATACCTGCATGTCGCACCATATGAAAAGAAATGCTGTCTAACCTGCCTTCTGCGCATACAATAACCACTCTTCTCCCCTACACCCTCTTATTTAACCTTAACGTTTCTCATGACAGAAGCTGTTAGTTCAGTCTGTTGACGATGACGAACAACTCTAACTTGTGGCTTTGCCGCTGAGCTGTTTCTGAAGGGGGGTTTTGATGCATCAGAAGGCAGGCACTGCTCTGTAACATGTGTCTGCACACAAACCCTGAGCAATTGCGTTAGCAGATAAGCGTGTGAGGCTGCGGTATGTCAGCAACCATTAACAGATGCACTGGAAGAGTCACACAAGGCCATGAAACCCATCTCAAAGCAAGGAATACACCTGCAGAGATGACAGTCTCCTTAGGAACCACAGAGAAAATCCACGTTTGAAACACATCTCCCTCAAAACAGTCACAAAAAGTAAGTTAAAACAAACCACGACCACTCTCAGAAGGCAACATGAGAGCTCAGACAGAGCTTGCCTGCTGCGGTTGTAACCAGACGATCACTTGCACTAGTGACATGATTTCAGCACATGTCCAAGAAGTATTTCTGTAACAGGGTATTATCAATCTATCCATGTGCCGAGCAGGGCTGTTCTCTGAAAGCCTCCACGTCCCTGTTTTAACTGCAGGTTTTAACCAAGCCAAACCTGTGGGGTCGACATGTATAAGCTGACAGGGTGCCAACGTAACTTCTGTGCAATGACAGTGATTCAGAGCAGCTCGAGCTGCGGTCCCTTCACTTTAACTGGAACTTATATTCACTTTTTAAGTGTTTTGGTCTTGTCTTTGGCTAAAGATGGGGCCACACCAACTTGTGTGGCCCGCTGGAGATAACGTTACTACTACAATCCCTTTTGCATCCCTTGGCTAAGTTTTGCATTTCTGACATCAAGGGATACTTTAATGGGTTAAAAGTCCACACACCCTAAATTAAGCATGCACAAAATCAACCAACTTTAATTAAAATGCTAAAATTCATGTATTTTTAAAAACGTCTTTTAAATCATTAAGTCCTCCTGATTTCCAGCAATCACACACATGCCCTCCTTCACCCCAAGGACATCTCTTCTGCAATTAAACACCCATGGCTCGCAGTGAGGGTTCCCCACCAGCAGGCAGCCCACCCCAACAGGGATGCTTGCTAATACTGCATCAGTGCATGGGTAAACATCTTGATGGAAGACAGTACCTGCTCATCATTCCAGTGTTTGAGCTCTGCCAGGACAGGCATACATCCCTGCCCATGACAGGGGCTGGAACTAGATGATCTTAAGGTCTTTCCAACCCTAAGTATTCTATGAGTCTATGTATACGCACAAGAAACCATCAGCAGATTTAAGGGCAATTTGCCAAAAGGATGAAGAAACGGCTTCTGAATTCCCCTCAGCAGCAGAACAAGGCTCTGAGTTCCTATCAGAACTGAGGCTGAGCATCAGCGAGGTAAATAATTCATGCTGCTACTGAACACTCCCCTTGATAAAATCAGGATCTAAGCATGCTGGAGATGGCTGGGTCAAGTTTTGGAGCCAAAAATCACCCCCTGAAAAATGCTGTTACAGGAGAACTGAAATGTTAACGTTTCAGTTAGACATTCATGCCAGAAAAACAGCCTGAAAACCTCTCTCTAGTCAGAAAACTCTCTTGTGATTTTAATTCAAACTTGACTTTCAGGCTTAAAATCACATCTGTATTTAATTAAAATATTGTCTATATTTCCTTACAATTTATTTGAACATAAATTTCAAATTTGAAAAAAAATCATTTATCATTCAAAATAAATTCAGGTTTTTTACCTTTTTCAATGCAATAAAATATCTTCGTTGTTCATTTCACACACCCCCCACACACACATATATGGATTTTGTTAATTCTTAGAATGACTGCAAACTGAAAAATTAATCATTTCCACAAAGTTTGGGTTAAGCGTTACATGAAGGCATAAGAAAATAAATCAGTTCCTGCCTCAGTTTGTAATAAATTACAGAACAGGAGGAAGAAAAGAAACACCATTTCTCTTGGCATTCCAGCTGACTGGAACTGTGCTCAGAATGATTTACTGAGCTGACCAAAGGCCCACTGGAAATCAGTGTTACAGACCGAGACAGATTTGCTTTGTTCCAGACAAAAACATTTACCGCACCATCTCTATTCCCTGTAAGGATCAAGACACTTGGGTTCTGAGTTTATCCACACAGAAATGACCTGTGTTTTGCACCTCAACAGCAAAGAAACAAATAAACTCAAAGCTTGCAGCCTGGTCACGGCATACACCTCAGTTTTTCTGAGTGAGGCTGCCTGATGAAGTATGATGTTGTAGAATACCCAGCAACTGCAGTAACGTGAGGAAGCAGTCCTAGCTCTGGCTGAAGTGCAAGAACAATGGAGAGGAGCTGAAGGGGATGTTTTCTAGTCAGTGGTTCTACAGCTTCTGGCAAATGTTTGGGCTTCCATGGAAAATTACTAACCAGGAAATGTCTAAGAAAAATGAGATTTATTTCCACTCAGCAAAGAACAGTTACAAAATAAAACACAAGGCATGACGGATGAGATTCCTATGAACCTTCTACAAAGCTATCACCGCAAGAAATAGGAACAGTTTAATATCAACTAAAGCTGTGCAAACACTGTTGTTCTCCACTTGCTGCCTGGCTTTGGTTTCAGGTGACCCAAAAGGAAATAAAGCGTGGTTTTCCTGTGAAAAAGAGAGCATTGCTAAAGAAATATCTGAGGCTGTGTCAGACTTTCCCAATCACCCCGTTCTGTTCCTGAGCCAGGGAAGCATCAATCTTCCCCAAAGAGAGGAACTATATTGAAAGCTAAAACAGGAATGTAAGAGGTTTTATTTTCCAGGGTGTATGTTGGATATGGAAGGCAAAGCGTAATTGAAGTCATCAACAGTTTAAGTCAGCTCTGATTGGTACTTTTCAGTAAATAAAGCACTGAACAATAAAACATGCCCCCTTCGTTTATCTTACTCATTCCAATATTAAGCTTCCATAGCTCACATCCAGAGGTATGGGAGGTGTCCTTTTTCTCCCAGCACACAACACAACCAGATGAGTGAAGGGGTAGGACTGAACAGCCCAAAGTACAAATTGATCATTCAGGGATGGATAAATTTACATGTACTTTGAGTGCAAATGTCTCTAGACGTAAACGTGGGCTGAGGTTCATCAGCTGGGCTCTTCAAGAAAGGAAGATGTGGTGGTTCTGGTCACTAGTAAATGCCTACCACTGCTACAGCAAAACAGCTGTGGGAAAAAATCCCATGTGCTTTTAGGATGCATCTGTAAGGCAAGGTATTTTTAAGAATAGGAGCATTTCATACTGTGTGAAATCCTACACTGACTTCTTTAGGGACATGAGCTGTGGCCAGCTATGCTTACAAAAGGCAGTTTAGACTGGAGTAGGTAAAGAGAATGCCTGATGCCTGATTGCGGGAACAGTCATCACACAAACCATCTGATTGGAAATTACATGACCCCATTGTCAAATCTAGCCAAAGGTTGAAATGCTGCCTGATGATTCCTTATTAATATACTGTAGAGAGAAATTTGGAGATGGCAGCACAGTGTTAACTAAAGGATAATAACTGTACTATGCTCGAGGTAAATGAATACAGCAAACTTCTGCTCACCTGGGGCGCAATAAAATGACTGAGAGTCATCAGGAGAAGGGTTCTGTGCCGTTTGAAGATGTGAGATTGCTAAACTTACGGAAGCGCTGTCTGACAAATCCCAGCAATGAGAAATTAAACTTCTAATTTGAGTCCTTGATACCTGATGTGCCGAGACAGCTCGAGAGGAGACTCAATCATCTTGCTCGCATCTTTCCTATAGACAATTATGTTTGGGCCTTCTACCAATTGCCTGCAAAATCCCCCTTCCACGCCTGGTTTCTGCTGCTGTTATTTCACTTCCCACTGCAGCACTGGAGCGTGCACAGCTAGACTGAAAACGCTGGGCTGCCTGAACTGCTGCATCAGTGGGTACAAAATTCCTTCCCACAAACAGGAGATTCAGAAGCTCAGAAATTAGGTAGAAATCGGTTTACATAGGATAACTTGGATCAATAAGGACTGTTTTCACACCCATTGGGGTACCCTCAGCTTCCTAAAACAATCTGAGGATTTCACCCAGTAAGTCTCCTGTGCAGCCTCTGGCCCTTGACGTCTCCTGCAGCACATAACACTTCCAGCAATAGTAGTTTGAGAGCTGGGCAGCGTTTGCCACCCTGTGTGAGCACAGGATGTGGACTGGATCTTCCTCAGTGGCCTGGGTTCAGCAGCAGCAGTCATTTTTCTCCTTCTCAGTAGCTGGTGCAGTGCTGTGGTTTTGACTTTCAGCCTGGGAACAGCGCTGATAACACCAATGGTTTTAGTTGCTGCTCAGTAATGTTTAGTCTGACCAAGGACTTTGTGAGCCTCATGCTCTGCCAGGGAGGAGGGGAAGCCAGGAGCAAGCTGAGACAGGACCTGACCCAAAAGAGCCAAAGAGGTATTCCATACCACTCTATAAACTGGGGGCAGTTACCCGCAAGGGTTAGATCACCGCTGGGTATCGGTCAGCAGGTGGTGAGCGGTTGTATTCTCTCCCCTTGTTATTTCCTTTATCATTATTATCATTGGTGGTAGCAGCAGTGATTTGTGTTATACCTTAGTTACTGGACTGCTCTTATCTCAACCCGTGGGAGTTACATTCTTTCAGTTCTCCTCCCCATCCCTCTGGGAGCAGAGGAAGGAAAGAGAAGGGAGGGAGTGAGGACTACATGGCTGATTTACGACTGAGCTTAAACCACAACACTCAGTCTATCTGCAAGCTTTGCTTATCTTGTCCTGTGCTCTCTTCAGCCTGCATCTCAACCTTCATTAGCCTGAGCTTGAGTCAAAGCAGTATATAAGCGAGGGCATTTCTACCTAACTGAACACATACGATGCACTATGTGTGTTCAAAATGCCACTGCCCTGTTGGCTTGCTTGGTGAGATTTATTTTCTCCTTGCAGTTCTGGCTGAGGAAGTTTCTCCATTCCTCTGGAATTTTCAAGCCCTTACACGGGGACAACCCCCTCCTCCTCACACAGGAATGACACGAACAAAAGAAAACACTGAAGATGGAGCAACAAGCATAAATGGTTTGGGTTTGTGCACTCTCTGGAAATAGGCTTTGGCTACGAGGGTTGCATACAGAAAGCGTGCACAGGCAAGTTCAGTATCTCAGCTTGGCTTATTTCAACTTGCTGCAGACAATGCAGTGATTTGTTAAACGCACACATTGTATTCCAGGGCAGCACCAAAAATGATGATGAGCAGCATAGCACGAAGGCAGTATATGTGCCCCCAGCTGAGTCCCCAGGCCACAATTCCTAAACCCATTTACTGTTTAAACACTGAGAAGCCAAGCCATGATTATGCTAAAAATGATTCTAACCTCTAACTGAGCTTGTTTATCTTTTGCCCCTCTGACACAGCAAGATTTCAGTTTCTCCCACAGTAGAGCTTATAAGGCAACTTCATGACATTCATTTGTCAATCAATAGTTCTGTTAGAGTTAACCCAGTGCTCCACCATCACTGCGAGAAAGAAAACCTATGGCAAGTGCTCAGAGCAGAAAACCAAAGCCAATTAGCTCCGTGGAGACTTGTTTCTGCATCAGACTGCATGGCTTATTGCTGCTCAAAGAGACTGCGGGGCTGGTGACACTGGAACTGCATGCACACCCACAGAGAAATCAATTCCTGAGCACCACCAGCTGAATGGCGTGCGTGAAATCTGGCCACAGTGAGTACAGGGGGAGCCATTTCCATTGCTCTGTGATCAACTCTGCTCTCAGGTCTTCCCAATGGAGGCAGGGGTGGACTCTTCTTTGGTACCTGTATCTCTGATCACTATATTCAAGCAGCTCCCTCTTAAGGTCTATGACCTGGCCATCTTTCCTGTTCAGCAGACATTTCAGCGCCTCTTGCAACCTGTTTAAATGGCCCACAAGCAGGCGCTTAAGAGCTTTGCTGAATAGGGTGGCTCAAAGCATGTGCTGAAATGTCTTGCTAAATGATTAAAAACTGGCTTGAGAGCTTGCAGAAAGGCACTCACTGAAAAGTTACCATGTTCTATGAGAATGAAATGAAGCAGTTCAGTTCAGCTTTCCTACCTCTCCTTCCAGAAATGCCCACTAAGTCCAGCACAAAGCCCTCGTTGTTGCAAATGACAGGATCAGTAAGCCTGGGGCTACTTAAAACAAGTTGCCTTGTTCAAGAAAGGCCTTGGCACGGACAAGGTGCTTTGTGTACCTCTTACCTCAAGGTAAACCATGAAGGAAGAATTTTGACAACACAAAAACTATTTATGCCTTCATCTTCTTTAGGTTTGCATCTTGCAACAGGTGACTACAGTGACATAAATCACAGCCTCTTTTCTCATGGAGGCACAGCTGATATCCCACCCGTTCTTCACATCCCTTCCCTCTCACATCAGTTCTGCAAAGTCTCTGAGAACCTCAGTTTGCCTGAGCCTTCCTACATTTGGGTTAAGTCCCAAACCGTAATCTTTCTGAACTCGAACAAAACTGGTTTATCTACATAGGAGTCGGTGTTCAGACAGCAAAGCTAAAACTGAAAACAGGTGCAGAGGAAAAGTCTACAGGGACAGGAGAAGAGTCTGTTCCCCGTGGAAACACTTGCTAAGCGTTACATGGCTTAAAAAGATCTGCAGAAACATTTGAATCCCATAAAACAACTTGCCAGCTGAACTGAGAGCTTAGTTTGTCTTGCAAAAAGCAAAGTTCATCTTGTGAATCCTGTTTATTTCAAACTGGTTTGCTCAGCTGTCCTTTACCATCAGAACCATCAGCACTAAGCCCGAGACAAGTTCATGATTTCCTTGGGTAAAAGCACATAAAATCATATGGTAAGAAAGTCCTTCATACTGGAAAAGGAATATCATACATGGAAGGGAGACAGACATTAGAAAGGTGTTAGGTAATGTTTATGGTACTGCTCGAGGCAAATAATCATATTTGTGCTTAAATATGGAAGAAAAATAAACTGAACACTGAATTGGGCAGAGTCCTACCACAATAGGTACATACTCCACATAGGTGCATACTCCTGCACCAGCACCCGTCCCAGAGCCGCTGCTGCTTAAAGGTGCCCCTGAGCACTCCCATTCCAGGACATCTACAAAACAACTGCTGAGGCTCTTCATTCTCTCATCACAGGGGGAAACATCTCTCCTTTGCATGAGTCTGTTCTGTGTCTGGCCTTCCTGCTCCCAGTCAGTTTAGCTCCTTGCCCTCCATGCTAGGTCATTCCTCAGTCACAAGTTACCACTGCTGAGCAGCTACAATGACAATTTCCCCTTCACTGGAAAAGAGATTTCCCCTTCACTGTACACCCAGTCAGAAGCAAAATGAGAAGCAATACCAGCATCTCCTTGCTCCTAGAATCCCATCTGTCATCTGCCTCTTTTTAAGTCCCTCATGCATTGCATTACTATTTAAAGGAGAGGGAGAAGAATATGTGGCATGATAGACAAATGCAAGGTTTGAACAGAGCAACACAGAAAAGTCATGAAAACTTTTCATCATTGTATAAGAAGAGACATGAAAGCAGAGGTTAGAATACAGGTTAGAATATGCTGCCCTAAGTTCTTGCAAAGACATCAAGAGTGAATTTAATGCTTTTAGTGGAGTTAGTATGTAACGTCCTATGATGCTGAGGTATAAAGATTACACTCTCTTCAAAGTGAGAAAGTACAGATGAGCATTCAAATGACTGCTGCTTGGCTCCACCTGAAACCCCCCTCTACCTGCCTGGAGTCAAGTCTCTCACTGCTGCTGCCTCCTGAAGCAATGCTCATGCATGCCCAATACCAACACCCATCAGGCAATGAACTAAATCCCCGCAAACTTCTTCCTTTCTCTCCTTTCTTTTCTTTTTCTTTTTTTTTAAATTTTAATTTTAAACACAATGTTTTTGTGGACAATAAATATTTAATTTTCAAAATTAAAAATGAAGGGCTCTGGGTTTATTTGATGGCCTCAGTCTAGTTGGCATCAGCAGTTTTTCCCCTCTAGGGAGTAATTAAGGGAAAGCTCCCAGCACAATGCTAAACTGTGATAATGACAGAATTTAAAATCATTTTCATACCACATGCTGCATTGCAGTTCATTTCCATATGCTCTGCCTCCAACAAAGGTGTCACGCTGATAAAGTCTCCTAGGCAAAAGGGTGACCGAAGTCCCACTGCCTGGAAGGGGGCTCAGGGGAAAGACACACACTGTCATGCTGCATGGGTAAGGTCAACACTTTACAGAGTGGGAAGTAAGAAGGCCCTGGAGATTTTGGCTATATTTGTCTCTGCAGCACAGTTAGCAGCTGAGATTTGGGATGCTTTGTTGGTGAGTCACCTGTGCTATAAGCTATTAATTAATACTGGATATTCAGCGCACTCACCCTAAAGCTAGACAATAGCACCCATAAGAAACGCTCACGGCATACACTTTACAACACCCTGTAGCAGAACACATGGCAGGGATCCTGTAATACCTGGACCCTCTATTCACTGCGATGCCATATGGAGGAAAAACAGCAGCTAACAGGTCACTGTTAACTCGAGTGCAGCATTGTCCTGACAGTTACGTTGACCAATTCCAGCTCTGACTTCTCCAGCAGAAATGAAAAGACCCTTAGGGGAAGGTCATTTGTCAGACATCCCATCTGGGCTGGGAAATGAAACTATTGACAAGTGGTGGCACTGAGAAGCAGCCTCCACATCAAATTTAGATCTGAGAAGGATGTAGCCAAAGAAATACTCTGCAAAAACCTCCAAACAGTAAGAAATGGCAATCAGCTTGTTAGCAGCAGCAAACAGGCAAGTTCGGATCATTCAGTCCAGTTTTGTCTCCCACTTGGATCGCCTACAGATTGGAAACAACCACGTAAGCTGGTAAATGTATAAATACTTCTCACACACAGAACTGGTGATCAGCCTGAGAGGTCTCCCTAGGGGAGGTCTCTGGATGAGAGCAGGGGAGGAGGGTGACAAGAGAAATAGGAACCAGAAACATGGGTTAGGGTTAGCAAGGAAGGGACACATCTCACAGAAGGCAAGAATGGAGAGAACTGGGAGCAGGAACTTGGTGAAAGCAATGGGGAATACAAGGGTGATCGGGAAACAAACCTCCAGACTTGGAGAAGCCTATCAAGAAAGGTACTGACAGTGAAAACCACCCACTGAAGAGGTGAAAATGGGTCCCCTGCCTACAGCTGAGCACAGGAATAAAAGGGACTCAGACAACCTGGCAAGCACAGCAGACAGCAGGGATATGAGCCGAAGAAAATGAGCAGAAGGGCAAGTGGCATGTTCCTCCTGGGCTTGGATCAGAAACAAAAAGCCCCGAGGCTCCTCACCCTCAGCAGATCTCCACTCCACTGAGACTACCTCACCCCCATTTTGGGTACTGGTTCACACAGGGAGCAGTGATCTGCCACTGTGCCCCCTCTGTTCTGGTAGCAGGTTTTGGGGTGGTCAGGCTGCAGAGCCCATCTCTGCTAACTGGTTATAAAGCTGTCAGTATGACATGACAGGATGCAAAGAAAATGAGGGAAGAGAATGGATTTGCTGTTGTAAGAAGCTCAAAAACATATCTTGCTTTAGAAGGACACGACTAAAATCACTGAGGTTCAAAAGTCAGTGCTCGTAAGTCAGGAAATCCTCAATTTGGGAAGTTTCCAATTCTTAAAGTTGTTACAATTTCCTAACCTTACTGTACCCCTACAGTAGTGTTATTTGTGTATGGTGTTCCTGTGAAATCATGTCCCATGCTACCTTACACCTGCTAGAGCCGAAAGAAATGTGAAAAAAGCAAAGAACAAACCTTTGAAGGATAGTGCTGACGCCTGTTTCGGCTCTATCCCAAAAGGAGAAGGTTTTGAACACAGCTATCTGAAACTGGAAAACTCACTCGGTTCTGCAGGCTCGCAATGTTTGCTTCCAGGACAAACCTAGAAAGTCATCAGAACTTTTCCACCTTGGCACAGATCCATGTCATCTCACCGATTCTTTGAGGTTCCTCCATTTCATCTCCAATCCTTCGTTCCTAAACACAGCAAAACCTGTCACAAAGGCTTGAAGGTTTATTTCCTCTGGGTTTTTGTTTGCTTAACATGGTCTGTCAAGGAATCAATACCTATTCTCACATGCACACAAAGACAAGTCATCTTAAGCATGCATATGAATAAAAGGCAAGCAACGGATTTTATGCAACTGGGACGGTGCATAATCTAAGCTTGTAAACTGCTCGAAAGACCTTTACAGAATTAATTTAAAACGTAGGAAAAGATCTGTCTCAATTAGGACCATACTTGCCTCTCTAATGCTTTTGTGCAAATATGATGACAAAGTAAGTTTTAAACTGTGGGCAACCAATCTATCTGAAAGGTGACAAAAGGCGCTGTGCTCCAGGAAAGGCCTGGCTGCTCAGGACTGACACACAGGTTGCCAAGCATTTCAGAACCTCTATTCTTTCTGTTACCCAGGAGGGCAGATTAAAATTCCCAGTAGCATTCCTAAGGCATCTCACCAATGGCAAAGGTGCTGCTAATAGAGTCAGGAAGTAGAAACAATTTGTGATTTGTTGCTACCTGTAACTAGAGATCAAACACCAATAACTCCCTTTCTAATGCTTAAAATCAGCAATACAGCAAAAGACTTCACCAAAAATAATAAAGTGAAGAGTTGCAATCTACCTCTCAAAACCAGCGCTTCCAGGAGTGTAAAGGTTACATTTACTGAGCGTATTTTCCATGCTATTATTCACCAAGACCTACCCTACTTAGGAGAAATGATCCATTTGTACCTTCTTTATAAATTTTGCATTGAAGTCCAAGTTCATGCACATTATGATAACTAATATCTTCCTTCTGCTCCTGAAAGAGGGACCCCGTAATTATATCATTAGCACAGTGAGCAGAGTTCCATTTTTCTCCATGAGCCTTACTGCATACATAAGGGCAAAGTCTGGCTTTACTCTGAGAATCTCAGACTGTCTCTAGACCAAAATTACTTCTTCCTATGCAAGTGCGAGATAGGTAAAGATTCTACCCAGATGGCGGGAGCTTCATTAGTATTAGGTTAAATGATTTTCTGCCAACAGAGTAGACAAAAAAAGACAGGAATGAACGGTGAGAATTGCAGTCAATAGACTGCATTGGCTTAACAGGATTTAGATGTTTTATACAGACAAATTACACCCACACAGTCATGATCTGAGTTATCAGTCAACAACGGCATGAATATTCCCAAGCTTGCAGAAGCTGGAGGCGCCTTCTTGTCTTGGAAGATCAAGTCTGAAACTCATTAAATGGTCTGGCCACAAATGAACACTTTTTCACTAAGGAATTGGGATAAACCCAACTGTTTCATTTTGAACTTAACACACAGGGATGACCCCTGCAAACTGAAGGAACGAAAAAGTTTGCATGAACTGGAGAACCAAGAAGTGCTCTATAATTACCCTCCTTTCTGTGCTCTGTTCCTCCATAACAAGTTGTGATCTGGGGACTCAGCATCTGCATGCATCAGTGGCTTGGACTGTGAATTACTCTGGGGACCCACAGGTCAGTAAAAAGCCTTTCTTCTCTTCTAGGAAAGTTTTACTGAGCTATTCAGCACATCTCTAGCAAAAAAGTAAATCCTTTAAATCAACTTGCTTCACTTCTAGACCATGAAGGGCCATTGACCAGGATAAAAGATCTCAGACTGGTATTTCATGTTGTGCCCAGAGGCAGCCAGCCTCCAAAGCCACACATACCTGAAGCAGATGCCATGTGGGCAGCACACAGTAGTACACCACAGTTACTGATCAAGGAGGGGTTAGAGGGCTAGAGACAGCAATGAGCAGGTGGCAGAATGCAAGGGGAGTGCAGCAGCCACTTCCTTCTAAATTCCCATTACTTTCAACACCTTCCTAAGAAGCAATGGATTCTCTTGCCAGAGTTTTGATCCATCCCGTTTCCAAACGAGGGGGAAGGATATGCTAAGTTTATTGTAGCATAGCACAGAAAGCTAATCCATGGGAAAAAGGCTCAGCAACCGTCTGCAACCAATAGCTTAAACACAGCTAAATGTATTTGCCTCATCAAGGGTGACTCCCAAAGCCTAGGTCAATATTTATGCTTGGCAAATACTTCATTTAGCAATGACAACATTAAGCCATGTCCTTTTTAATACTCCCCTGCCTCTCTGGTCTCCCTTTGCCAGTAACTCCTTTGAAACACATCAAAGCCACCAAGACGTTTCCACACGCGGTTTTCCAAGAGTCCGGCCTCATGATGAAGGTCGAAGCTTTCACCTTTGCAAGTTTCAAAGAGAACATGTCATCTGTACGGTTCTTCTGTGCCAAAACAACTTACACTCAGTGAGGTCTTGGGCACATAACATCTTTCTGTCAATACCGCGTGTGCCTTTCAGGTACAAACACAATGACCCAACCAGAAGCTTAGGGCTTGAACCCTGCTGCTGCCTGTGCCAGGTAAAGTCCTTTAGCCTACAACCTGCTGGAACTCAGTCTCCTAGCACCCTTGAAAGCCCCAAAACTATCACCAGTAATTGGACATTTAGCCTGAAAGGCCTGTTTCAGTTTAATTAAAATTAATTTCATCATCTGAAACGTAGCTGCAATGCTCTTCATTAAGAAAAAGGCAAACAGCTCTAAAGGGTCTGCAAGATCACTTGGTGTGCAGTGTTCTATTTCATTTCAACAGGCTGTAATCTGATGATATTTAGAGGAGTTGCTTTCAAACCCTAGTTTGAAACTTTGCTGTTTGACACCCGTGGCCATTCCTTTTAACTTTCAGTATTTGGGAAATACAAACAAAAACCAGTGCAAGCCAATGCAAGTGACAAGCCTACCATATTTTTAAAGCATTATGCATAGCTTTCTATGCTAAGGCCACCCACTCACCAGCTGCAACAGAACAAGCCATGTGCTAGCAGAGTACAAATAGATATACAGTCAGATACAAGCACATAATCAAATGATACATAAAATACATCAGTATCTTAAACCAAAAGGTTTTACAAGTTCCAAAATCAAGTTAGGATGGGGAATTATTTAATCCATCTTCTTACTGGGACGGTAGAGTCACACTGAGCCGTGCTCTTACCCACACATTGCTCTTTAAACAGAAAGCTGTTTGTCAGCAGTGGAAGCTTCACAGTGTTAGTTAACTGTGTTTGGCTCACCAGTGGCATGCTGGCAACTGAGGCAGGAATACTGATTCTGGCACAGCTGCATTTGGAAAGAGTAAGAAACATAGCCCACAGAGCATTTTTATGGAAGCTGGACCAACCTTTTATTAATGAAGTACACAGGGGCTCATTAGGCATCTGCAAACTATGAGGATTTTATACGTAGCCCAAACAACGGTTAACTGTAAATGATTACATTTTCCTTTTTATCAGGGAGCTGCAGTTAATTCCACCAGCCACTGAAAACTCCAGCTGCCAACCTGTTCTTTGACCTCTGGTTTTTTGCCCACAGCCGTAAGTATGCCTTGGCCTCTGTTCTCTGGCTAATTTCCATCCGGTTTAAATGCTATTCATTGCATGAACCTAAGACTCAAAAACAAGAACTGAGGTGTTCAGGTTTGGAGCATGGTTTACAATAGGTAACAAAACCCACCTATTTCCTTACGGTACCTGTGTGTAACTGCCATTGCTAAATGTAAGCTAATGTGTAAATCAATTGAATAAGGTAGTACTTAACAAAACGATAATAACATGGTGAGATGTTACCGGCAATGGAACACAGACCATTTAATAGTGGGACATAACAGAAAAATCATCCTGTACGGGAATTGTTCCCAGTTTAGGAAGCATGCCCCATTAAGAGGTACACAATTAATTTTAAGTTCTAATAATCTTCTATCCTATGATTTCTGCCTTGCCATGTCAAGCACACTATCTCATGTGAAGGAGGAACCAGAACAGTTAATTGAAGAGCCAGGTGATAAGGTCTAATAAATCCCCGGATTTTCACCAGGTGAGTTTATGTGAATAGGTAAGGGAAGCAAGCAGAAGTCGAGCAGGGTGACTCATCAGTTCTAGCAATGCAAGAAAATGAGATTTTAAGTGGAAAAAGATGTTTCCTAGGAAACTGCATGATCTGCTTGTGGAACATCAAACAAGAGCAATTTCCTAACAACAGCCACTGCTAAATTGATCTACTGCACCTCAGACAGCTTTATCAGTGAGAGAGAGATTGAGTCCCTTTTATATTTTCTTAGTTACCGTCATCAATTTGTCTATTATTTGGCTCCTTCAACCGTTACCTTTCTGACCTCCCACAAGTACAAGTATGATATTTGCCATTATCTAATTGGAAAGCATGTTTCCCTTCCCCTCATCTGTTTTTTACCTCTCTTCTCATTTTCTGCAGCAGGCTCCAGATTCCATTGCTACTGCTGCCGCTGAAGCAGCAAGACGAGAGCATGCACCATAGCATGCAACATGTCCAAGAGTGTCCTGTTTAAAACCCTCCCCTTTGCAGCAATAAAAAGTGAGCTGCAACACAAAGCAACCTCCTGGGCTCCCTGTTCCAAGATGCTCAATCTAGAATATATGGAGTCCACCCATAGGGGACTGAAACATTGTATTAGAATCAACATCTTTATAGTATTCTGTCTATGTTTTCATTCCAATAAATTAAATCCCTTAGATTTCTGCTATTACATATTGCACTTCACATTATGCATGAAAGTTATTGAGTATTTTAAATGCTAGTGAGGAGAACATTCGTTTTCCTTCATCAGTTCCAACACAGATTGATCAGTATGTAGAAGTCCTAGCTGATGTAATACAGAGACTGTCTTCAGAACATGACCATGGATTTCTAACCATAAACCTGCATATGTGCTGACTATGTGCAGTCAGCCAGGGAATTGTAGTGGCAGGCAGCTCCCCAGTGCTTGCACTTGTCCTGTGAGACCAAGCAACCAATGCACATCTGTTCAGCAAAGATGGTCTTCTGCATATTTAGTCTGCGTGTGCACACTAGACCCCATGTATCATAAAGTGAGTGGATTTACCTGAGGTGCGCATGTAAAGATGCATCCTATCATAATGCCAAGGCATTCAGATTGCTCCTAGACAAAATATCCCGGCAGAAAAGAAAGAAATGCCTGAGGAAACCCAAATGCCTGGTAGCTCTAATCCTGGCCACACTTGAGCTACCAAAATGGATGAAGACGACTGCCAAAATTAAGAGCCAAAATTCCAGTAGGCTGCCAAAAGCATTACTGAAACATTTTCAAACACACTGATTGCACAGAGAGTTGTAAACGGGGAAAAATACATAAGAGCAAGTCCAAACTTGTCTGCTTTGTTTCCAGTCTCTTGGGAAGAGACTAGGAGCAAAGACAGTATATGTCTCTTCTACAGGAGCGTTGCTCTCACCAACAGGAACTGAATAGAGTATTCTTCTAACATGGTATAAGACCACGTAGCTGAGGCTCAATTACCACTACTACTCATTTGGAGATTCAGAGGCAGACAAAAATGATGACATCCCCAAATCAAAGCCTGTTCAAGCACTTAAATTTACAGTCTAAAATACAGCCATATGTTCTAGAAAACATGGGTTATACTTTGTCTGAATTCAGTAGCCAGTGGAACTTGTCCATCGACACGAATTCCTCCTTAAACTGTCCAGAAATATCTGCTATAGACTGTGCATCAGCCAGACGCACATGGAACAGAATCCCATGGGAAAGCCAGAGAAAGTGAGAGAGGAGACTGCGTTCTGGATCTGTGGCTCCAGAGCACAGTAAAGGGATGGCATGAGGAGAGTTTATTTCACTGCAGCTGGCCCCTTGGATTTGCAGCAGTCGTTCATTATCACCAAAGCAAAGCTGGGCAATCTTTCTCTTTTCCAGCCTTCCAAACAGAGCAAAATTCCCCAGATTTTGGTGAAACCCATGACAAACTCTTTAATATCACGAACAGCCCCTGCCAACCATCCCCGCTCCCAGAAAGCTCACATAAAATCCCCTCAACAAAACTCTCATTACTGCAGTGTTTTCCCCAACCTGCACCTTTGCAAAGGCAAAATCCAAACCCTTCTTTTCTTTCCTCCTGCAGTTAACAGCTTCATTCTTAGCTTAAGACATATTTAGGATTAACGCTTCATTTTAAAGGAGCAAGATTAAGTATTTTTAGCCCCTGTGAAACAAGATGATGTATGCTGCAATTGTCAAATCCCTCTTAAATTGCATGTAGCACATTCTGTACCTCATAAATATTTAAGATGACTAAATAATTATCCCAGGCTCCTCAACTTGCCTTTCTTTATTAGCTCCATGGGGAGCCAGGAAAGCATTTGTTCTTCTTCAGCCATACAGACAATTATTACATTGCAAAATATCTCCTTTCTCTTGGTGGTGGTGCTGCTGCTACACAATCCCCTCCTATTGTGGTGTGATGGAATTCGCCTTGTGCAGAGGCCAGCAGAGCCCCCATTTCCTCACCAGTTCCATCTAACCAGTTTGGCAACTTCTCCAAAACACATCCATCAAATCAAATCCCATCTCACTTCATTCCAGCCTCAGCCCCCTGCTCCCAGTAGCAGAGGAGGGAAAATAAAAGCTAAGCAGGCACACAAAAACCAACCGGGTCTTTATCTGAGCCCCCTGCATTATACAGGATTTGGAGCATCAAGCAAAGAAGTGCCTGCTTCGAGCAGCTCAGTGGGGAGATGACGGGGGCTGAACGGATGCGGGTGTATCTAAACCTGTAACTGCAATGACATGGAGGGGAAAGAGAAGGTGGGCCAGCAGCCCTCTTGCCATGGAATGGCATCGAATAGAGTTTTTACAGTTGCTTTACAGCTTATTCTCCTCTCTGCCTCTTTTTAATGCAGCCATATGGTAACAAGCAGGTACTTGCAACCTAATGGCAGGCGAAGAGTCGGCACAGTCCCACAGGCAGCAGAGCGCGCCCCAGCACGCAGGAAAGCCAAGGAAAGGAGCTGCATCCCAGATGGCTGGGACACAGAGCTGTGTCTCAAAGCTTAAGCTCCTTGCCTGTGCAGCTGTCAACTCTGTCACTGTGGTTCAGTACCCGCAGCCACCTTCTTCCACTCGGGTACACCGCAGAGCAGCAGAGTGGGAGCACAACACACACCTCCAGCAAGCACCGATGTCATGTTATCCTGAGATTAACTTGCTTCGGAATGCTATTGTGAAAGAGGGTGCATGGCACCAAGTCAAAATAACCACTGTGGATACTGCAATGTATCTGTGCCGAGCTGAAATCTCCATCTGCCTGCAGAAAGCATGATGGCAGCGATCCACCGGTGCTGCGTTAGAGCTCGGCTTAGACACAGAGCAAGATGAGGTGTGGCAAAGTGCTGCAAACTTCTCCAGCACTTTGCTGCCTGCATTTGCATTTTTCAGAGTCCCCTTTATTTTTAAACTCAAAATAATGAAAACAATAACAAAGCTGGGGCAGACCCACATGGGGGACCACTGAGTTTAAAGGCGTGAAATTAGCGTGCAGAAGCTGAAGCACGTTACGTGCCTATGGGAATGCTCTCATTCAGAAGTAAATTGGCTTAAAGTTCACTGTGGCTTAATACTCCCTAGAAGATCATTATTTCCAGTGCCTGGGAAAACCAATGTGTAAATCAGCATATTTTAGGGTGCAGTTTGACAAGAGTGCAAAGCCCCTTTAATTTTATTGCTACCACAAGCAGGTACGGATCCAGGCAGCTCCCTCTCTTACTCTCCGGTCACACTTAGCTTTGCTTCCCTCCTTCTGTTCTCGCTCTGCCACATCTCTGACCCCTCAGTGGGCCAGTTCAATTAGGAAATCCAGCAGAAAACTAACAAGCAAAGAAATGTGATTAGATGCAATAACCTCAAAGTGATTTTGGAGTCAGTGTGGGGAGTTTGATACCAGGTCCTTATTATAAGCTTTTGCTAGGGTAGGTTTATAGCTACAAGCCTGCAGGGAAAAAGAACGGAACACAAAACCAACCCCCCCATCACCGCCAGCAAAGCAATACCTTCAGGATATTAGGATCTGGTTTAGGTTGCATCAGTCAGAGATGGCATATAACTGAGCTCTATGCCTGCTTCCCTTTGCCTGGGTGGTAGCTCTGCAAGAAGGACTCTGCCGATGTGGTTGTAATGGTGGGAGCAGGTAGAGCCCAGCCTTTGCCACTCTGTCTCACTGCAAATTCCTCAGGGGAAAAAGAAAATGGAATAGAGCCCTTCACAGACAGTCCAAGCTGGCATGGCAAGTTTAGCATAAAAGACATGATGCCTTCCATTCAAAAAGGTCTGGAACCGAGTGAAAACAAGTTCAAAGAGTGTCTAAAATTAACCTAATAAAACCCACTTCCTCTACAGCTGTTGCTAAAAGGTGGGAGGAAAGCAGCAACAGTAACAAAGAAATAATCTGACAATGAATCAGGATTTACAGTGGCAGCATCCAGCTTTATTTTGATGAAAAGGAGTGTAATTACTGGTGCAGCTGCCAGAAATGGGAGAAATATTTCATATCCTCCTCATCAATATTGCTGTCCCTGTGCTCGCATTAAGCAAGCCAGGCCAGATCAATAGGCAAAGTCTGACACTGCATATGTAGGGCGTAGAGCAAAGACTTGCGGGGAGGGAAAATCTTTGACACTGCCTCTTTGGAAATGTCAGACTTCTGCATCCTACACCTCTTGTTCTGATCAGCCTCGCAAAATGAGCGAAGATAAATGTGAGACTGTGCATTTGAATCGTGCAATTCAGCTGCACAAAAAGCAAGAACAGCTTCCTAGACAAAGATATTGCCTCTCCTTAAGAAAGTTCTTGAGACCATAAACCACTGGAAGCTGAGACATCACCTGGGGAAAAGAGGAGAAGCGCTTACTGCACACTTGCTTTGTTCTTGTGCTTTTACTGAGGCAATGCTGCTGACCACTCTTGGGAGCACGATGGCAGGCCAGAGGGGACGGTGGACCTGGCAAAGATGTTCCTATGGTCCTCATGTTGTCACTGCCTCTAGCAGCGAGCTAGAAAACAGGGGTGGTGAAAGCCTCTTTAGAACATCGGACAGGAGAAGCACTTGAATGAGCCCAATCTCTGCTTCCCATAGACAGACAGCAAACACATAATCCATTGAGGAACATCTAGAGCGGCTTCATGTCTTCAGATTGCCGTTGAGGATGGAGATCTCGGTCAAATGACTCTGCCTACAAAACACACCTTCATACAGAACGCTGAGAACGCTGCCTGGATCAATTGCACCAGCTGTCAAGATCTGAAACTTGGAAGATTTGCTGCTGTCAGCGTGAAGCTGTTGATGCTGAAGAGCGCTGCATATTGGTAATAAAGAACCCAAATTAAAACACAGATTATTTATCAGCAGTTGTGTACCAAGCCAAGAAGCTGTGGCTGCCCCATCCCTGGCAGTGTTCAGGGCCAGCTTGGACGGGGCTTGGAGCAAGCTGCTCTAGTGGAAGGTGTCCCTGCCCATGGCAGGGTTTGGAACTGGATAAGCTTTAAGGCCCCTTCAACACAAACCAGTCCGTGATTCTATGAAGCTGGGAGAGATTTCAGCTCAGACACTGCAGAAGCCCAAATCTGTTGATTATTTTCAGCCAGGAGTTAGGTCACAGAGTAGAGAGTACACACAGACCACGCAGATGACACCAAGCAGGATGGTTCGCTGTTACTTCGAAAGAAAGAAAAAAGAATCCAATGCCACCAAGGGGAAAAAAAAAGATCTGTAAAGACAAATGCAAAGCACTGCATTTATTAATGCTAAATCAAGTGTAAAACTGAGAAACCAGGGTAAGCAACTGCTCTGAAGAAAAGGGTTTGAAGCGTTAGAGGATCACAGGCCACTGATTCATTTCTAGGATGATACATAAAGGGAGCTATCGCTTTGTGATGTATTAACAGAAACACCCTATGCAAGATAAGGCTGGTAATTATTTATTCTGTTCAATACTGTTGAGATTTCAGTTGCAATGCTGCATTCAGATTTGAGGAGGATGAAGCCAAATGAGAGAGCAGAGGGGAGCTACATGACACATAAGATCTGTGAGGAAAGGAAATTAAAGAGGATCATGGAAGAAGAGATACAATGACAGAATACAAAGGGTTGCTTTGAAGAGAAAGATAACCAGTCATTCCCATGTCTAATGGGGAGATGGGACAATAGAAGATTAGCTCAATTTTGAGCAGATAAGGTTTAGGTTAGCTAGTAGGGAAAGCTTTTTAAGTGCAAGGATTACAAAGGATTAAAAAAGATACTCAGGGCTGTATGAACTTTTGCCCACAGGGATTTGGGGAATTGGTTTAACATACCTTTGCTAGGGTGGTGTCAATTCTAAACACACTCAGGACTTCCAGAACTTAAGCACTGGGCTATGTAATCTCACTAAATCTCTAAATACCATCTTTTCCCTGCTGAGGATGATGAAAAAGTCTGAATTTAGATATTTGGGGTTTTTAAGTAGAAAATGAACTAATAATGCAAGTTTCAAATATACCCAGGAAAAATGTCACTCATTCACAAGAACTATTTCAAGCAGGATGCTGAGAAATAAACATAAATGTGAGGCACATTATTTATGACAATCTAATTTGGTCTCCTGTGGATGGTATGATGTCTGAGTCATCCGAGTGGGCTTGGGGAGTAATTTTAGGTAAACTCACAGCAATTTATTCGGGAAAATAATGTTCATCAATATAATATTTACAGCCATGTAAAAAGAGAGAGGATATAATGCTCTTTACTTCTGATACCGGATAGCTATATAAGCAGAATTACACTTTAAACACCAAGCATACAAGACATTTGGTGTTAACACTGGGTAAGAAAAGTCAAAGCCTGCCATTGAAGAACCAGGTTTCTTTAGTCAGTAGGTAAAGTAAATCTGCTCAACCAAATACCAAATTCCCTTGCCAAAATCCAAACTTAGCCAGACAATGGGTAGTGAAGGGTTCCATTCAAAATATGTCATAAATGGGACATCATCCTTAGCTTGCCTGCCCTCCCTTTCAGGAGGGTCTGTGTGCATGTAGGATTGGTTTGTTGACACCAGCAGGTTAGGAAGAGTCAGGGAACCCACAGGGAACATGGCCCCAGTTGCACATCTCACTTTGCTAGGAGACCTAGAACAGAGTCATAGGGCAAACTGAAAACCATTCCGACAAAAAGGAAGTCAAGCCAAGTTGTTAAATAAACCCATACATTGTTTTCCTCCAGCTCTAATCTTTGTTTCACACAGCACTAATGACTAGGAAAGAAGATAGGCAGACAAAGGGAGGGGACGGTTCTCATTATCCCAGCCTCCAGATTAATTACCAGATAGCTTCAGCAATGTCTGAAGCAAATGGAGAAATGTCAATCCATCCTCGGGAAGGCGGAAGCAATGTTCTTTAAAGACAATAAACCATAATGATCATTTCAGCACATGTATATACATGACTAACTCGAAGTCAATGATGACACTCAGGTGAAGCAAACTATTTTCCCCCAGGACTTTCATCTCCATCTGCAGCCAACACCACAAAGCTCCCCCAAAAGAAAAACACAAGCCACAGTGCATTTCTCTCTCGCTGACAAAATCTGCTCAGTGACAGCCCGAACAGGGTTGAGCTTGTCCCAAGACATTCCAAGCGAATCATTGAAACCAGGAAGGGTTAGAAATGTGCGTATTCAAAACCAACCACAAGCTGTGTATTTGTTTAGAGCTATGTCCCCCGTGTGGCTGAGCCTGGGGAATACAGACCTGGATCAAAGGCAAAAAAAGCTTGCTTTTAAACAGCGCGTAAAGGTTAGTTCTTAGCAAACATAAAGCCCTCTGCAATTTCATAGCAAGTTGGGTAGTGGGAAAATTTAGCTCAATTCTAGTTGGAAAGAAGTGTTGAAGTTTCAAAATCAGGTTTTGCTCTATTATGGGAGAAACTCTTACTTCTTAAAAGACAAATTCTGATAATCAATAATAATAAAGGCAACGCACACTCACACCAGGGTTCTGCCAGTCAGGAAAAACACAGTTTGAGAAGGGGTCCCCAACAGCCACAGGCCAACAGGATCACTTCATTCTCTCGACACTGAGATTTAATCACCTGGGTTTAACCTCACGTGAGCTGCTTCAGCAGTTTCATCAATGTGATCCTATCCTCCAACATCAGTTCTTCCTGGATGACATCAGACAGCTCCAAGAGCCATGTTGAGTTGCCCTACAGCTTGTTACACATCAAATGTGAACAAAGTAGAGTCTACATGTCTAGAACACATGTGAGACATAGGAAAACAGCCAGCATACCCTCTGAACACAAAACCCTCCTCCTGCCCATAGTCTCCTTCTCAGAGAGTGCTGCCATCTCAATGTACCTTCAGGAAAATCCTCCCCTCCCACTAGTACCCATTACAATCAAGTTACTTCTACCAAATTATGCTCTTGTCCATAGCAGAGAGGGAAATTTGGCTCTGTGTAAAGATCACCTTATAAACAACCTGATTTACCCAGCTGCATATTACATGAAGCCAGATAATAGCCTAGTACTGACATTACCCTACATAGTAGTACTATTAGCAGAGAAATTAGCTCATGTTATTACCCCTGCTACAGTAGCAACATGATATTCTGCATCCAGAAAAGCCTAGGGTTTAGAGTTCTTGTATTTGATTTTAAACACCGGATAGCAGCACAGAAGCAAGATCACTCTTCTCTTGCTCACGGTTGTTATAAAAGTCATTTTGCACTTTTGGAACAGTTTCTCCCAAATAAATATTCATCGTTGGACCAACTCTTCTCTATGAAAGGGCATGGTAGTATTTGTGCCTCCAAAGGCACTAGGGTCAGAAAAATCCATAGATGCTTGGTGCCTGGTTAAGTACTGCTTGAGTAAGAATGGATAGGAGTAATAGATTCCACAAGTATAGTTATCTATTGTAAATAATGCCCCTTTGTATTCACAAAAATAGAGAGATTGTATGGACTTTTCCCTCTTTGTTTCTTTTTATACATTTTACTGCATTGTGTGTTGATTTAACAGAAATCTGCGTAAACTGTAACACATCTACAAGAGAAATTCTAGTGAAAGACAGGTTGCAGTGAAGATGTTACCTGCATTTCAATCCCTATGAGAAGTCTTGGAGAAGGCTGCTTCTACAGTCACAACTCCACCTTTCCAGCCTTTAGTAAGACACTCTGTGGAGCACAAACTTTCAAGCCCTATTTTTCCTTCCAAAGTGGCTCATGAAGTCTTCCCTTCCCAACTACTATGATATATCATTACAAACACAGAGGCTCCTAGACCAAGAACAGACTTTAGGATGCAGACAAACAACAAATACATGCACTTGCAGTGAGTTTACAAGCATCTTGGGGGGTAAAAGGGCTCCCCTTGGAGTGTTCCCAGAGAAGCCAAGAAGCAACCCCTGGGTGGATCAACAGCCATGAACAGAGAGCAAATATGGCCAAATGTCCCCTCAGCAGGGCCCCTTCTGATCAGCTGCACACATGCAACCTTACCCCTCTCCACAGCTACAGGTGAAAGGAGACTGTAGCGAGGTAGGTGTTGGGCTCCTCTCCCAGAAAGAGACAGGATGAGAGGTAACAGCCTCAAGTTGAGCAAGGAGAGGTTTAGACTGGACATGAGGAAAAATATTCCATCCCAGAAAGGCTTGTTGATCATTGGAAGAGGCTGCCCAAGGCAACGGTAGAGTCGCTGTCCCTGGAGGAATTTAAAAGACCCGTAGATGTGATGCTTAGGGACATGGTTTACTTGCAGACTTAGCAGTGCTGGGTTAACGGCTGGACTCAATGACCTTAAAAGGTCTTTTCCAATCTTAATGATTCCAGGATTCCATGTCTGTCTAGTGCTGTTTGAAGTCTGTGACACCACGTGGCCAATGCATGTAAGGTATGGGGTTGTACTGTTTCTGAAGGTGGCCCACAGGTGAAAAGTTTCTAACCCATCATACTGCATCCTTCAGACTTACTCTGCCCAACCGGCTGGTTTAGGTTGTATTTGTTAAAACCAAGGGTTTTGCCAAAAGAGCTTTTTTAATTTTCTCTCAATTCTGTACCTTCAGCCACACTTAAAAGAAAGGATATTGGCTCTAGACTCAACTCATAGATTTTCACACTTTTGTTCTCTCAGGATTTCCAAACACACACAGAAAACCAGAGAGAGATCTCTCTCTCATGAAAACAACACTGCTGTCATTTATCAGGTCGCTGTTCCTTGTCACACAGCCCTATCACGTCAACTTCCTCACCTTAGTTCCTGGAGAAAGATAAACCAGCATTTTAAGGTCCCTTCCAAACCTAACCGGTCTATGATTCTAATACACTATCAGAAGAACAAGTTGTTTAAAAACACAAGATATTAACGAA
Organism: Pezoporus flaviventris; assembly: GCF_033815535.1. Classification (NCBI taxonomy): domain Eukaryota; kingdom Metazoa; phylum Chordata; class Aves; order Psittaciformes; family Psittacidae; genus Pezoporus; species Pezoporus flaviventris. The sequence goes on from NW_026892585.1 coordinate 1,323,626, forward strand.
TAAATATAACTGTTTATAACAAGACAGAAACTGTGCAAACAGAGGAAAGGAGAAGTGGTTTAATCACTGCAGAAGGGAGAGAGATGATGTCAATGATTACGGATTACAAACCAGCATAAGGCAGGAATGTTGTGCTTTTAAGAAAAAGCCAAACACTATCTTGAAATGCACAAATAAGAGTACTGCTGGCAAGTCGTACACAGCAATCATCTTGCTGACTGTGGAGCTAGTAAGATCTCAGCTGAGCATCACACGTTCCAGCTGGACAAAGTCCAGAGGAGATGGATGAGAGAGGTCTGCAAAGTACACTATGTGGAAAAAGGAAAGGAATAGCAGTTAATCTAGACAAGAAAAGTTGGAGAAGCATAATATAAGCACAGTTGAAAAGAATGAGAATAAATAGTTCTTCTTGTCCTAACTGCAGATAGGGTAAGTGAAGAATTTCAGTTGCAGTGAAAAGGGGAGGGGAAGAGCAGAAGATAAAACTCTGTAGCAGTGAGGACAGTTATGAATTGTAGAGACTGCCTCAGTCTTCATAGAAGCTCTAGCTGGAGAGGGTTTGGGTCTTAAAAAGAATTAGATAAAAGACAGTCATTCCTGAATTATGTTATCTCGATGCTCTGCGGGGACCAAGGGAAGGATTACATGATGTCTCAAGGTTCTTTCAGTCCTTTGATGCCTTACAGTATTTTTGTGTTGCTTTTTGAAATGGAAGGTGATTCACAAGTGGCAATTTCATGCACTACAGTTACAAGTATGGCTAAAAATTCCAGTAGATAAGCAGTTGATTTCTCAGCACTTGCTACATACACAGATAGGAAAATGATGCCTAGTGAACTTCTGCTGCCTTCAAGGCTGTTTCTTTACACCTACACTAGCTCATTGTATCATCCCAGAAAGAGCCATTCCGATTAATGGTGCCCTACACTGTCGTGATCCATTTACTCTTTATAATTTCCAGTTAATTGACATCAGTAGTACATCACTGGAAGCTGTGGTTCAGTTTGGCCTTGTAGTGTTTTGTTTTCCTTAAATGCATGCTTTGTTCTTCAATTTATCACATCAGAGCTTCTTTAGCACTCAGTTCTTTTCCATTCAGGTAACGTGACTGGCGCAAACACATGAATGACTACGAAGTTTTGCATCCTAGCAAAGTAGAAAGGCATCATCTTCCCATCAATCACGAGTAAATATAGAAGTAGTAAGTTTTCTGCCCCTGGAAATTCTCAACTTGAAACAAAATGTTCAAATATCAACATTTATTCACAGGAATTAATTTTTTTCTTCAAACTGTGTGTGAACATTCTGCTTATTTCATAATGAAGTCAGCCTAGAAAAGTACAGGTTTCCTTCCTGTATATTAGAGAAGTAACAGGTAGTAAGTCACAGTATTTATGCAGTTATGAAGACATTTTCTCAGGCAAGATTCTCATTCAAATGACTGATGCCAGATGTTTGCTGTGACATGTTATGATTTACCACATTCTATATGGAGACACAGAATCATAGAACAGTTAGGGTTGGAAAGGGCCGGATGATTATCTGGTTCCAACCCTCCTGCCATGGGCAGGGACATCTCACACTAAACCATGTCACCTAAGACTCCATCCACCCTGGCCTTGAACACTGCCAGGGATGGAGCATTTATCACTTCTTCGGGCAGCCTGTTCCAGTTCTTCACCACCCTCAAGACATAAGTTAGTAAGATGTAGTTACCTATTGATAATATAACCATCTGCATATCACATATATTGTGTTTGGGGTTTGAAAGGAGGTATGGAAAGGAGGGCACTAGAGTTTTCTTAGGAACTTAGAGAGGGAGTCCTCAGGTATGTAAAACACCAACCCTGTGTCCTGGTGGCAAAGTCTAACACAATGTACATAACACATGCATAAGTTACTAGCAGCTGGAGCAGTTTGTATGAAATGTGTTATTAGCAGCACGTGCTTAAAAATACATTTTAAATTTGAGACGCAAAAACTGCATCCATCTTCTTCCCAACAGATCAACAATTCACCCTGTATTTAGGGGTGTTTCCAGTTCATCAGGTCTGTTTGCAAATGCTGACTCCCCTGTAGTGATTTTCACTGGGCTGCAGATAAAAACGGGGGTACTTGTGATGCACGCAAGACATGACACTGAAGAATGGATGATCCTACTAGTAGATATTTAAGACATTAAGGAGGGTCTTGAACAAATACAGCATAAAGTTGCCTCCAAGAATATATAAAATAAACTAGTTCTGTATCCATTTCCATAGGCAGTCACTTAACAATGGTGCAAAACTTGTGTAACTGCAGTTTGTAGAATGACAGGATGAGGCCCACGGTATGTCATGACTAATTCTGACAATCCCAGCCTATCCCTGGTTGTCACAGAAGCTAATAATGGATTGTGAGAAACCACTTCAGCCTCAGGCAAAGCCCTGGGAAGTTAACTAGTAGGACAACCTATATTAAGCAGCAAAACCCAGTTTATTGGCTATTTGGGGGATATTACTTCTGCTAATCAAGAGAAACTTTACTGAGCCATCACCCGGCTTCAGGATCAGGCTCAACTGGTAGCATAGAGACCAGATCAGAGATCAGTGTATTTCCATCCAACACATGGGTGGAATTGGTCTAGCCACCTGATTCTCCTTACACAATGACAAGCTTGGCAACAGATCATTAAAAATGGGTTCATTTAAAGGGATGGTTCATGAAAATCAATTTCAAGACATCTATTAAAGCCTTTCAATCAGTTGTTGTCCATTTCGTAACTACTTCAAGGTTCAAAAAGAAAGAAGTACAGATGTAGCTATCATTACAAGTCTGCCAGTTTATGTGCAAGAGTAGCAAGAGTTGAAGATGAATTTGGGAAACCTCAGAACAGAATCAAAATGTGGCTACAAATGCAAAAGCTGCTATTTTCCAGTGCAGAAGTTCATGGCAAATACAAAATTCACTTGTGTCAAACTGACTTTCAAGAAATACTCTTAAAAATTGCCTTAATTCAATTCAATCCTTCCCCCCACTAAGGACAATGAATTTCCTAGTATAGATCGTTGAGTCTATGAACAGTCCATTTGGCAGCCACTCCTTATTGCTGTTTAACTGGTTAGGTTGAGAAATATTTCACAATAAATACCTTATTTGACAAATAATCCCATTGCCTTTTCCACCTTGCAGACCATCAAAGAGCAGATGGCTATTTCTATAAGCATACTCATTATTCAAAGCACTAAACATGGTGTGCCATTAAATATATCAAACCAGGTCTCGACCAGTCAGCCTGTTTTCACTTCTTGGGCTAGGCCAGTTCTAGGTGACCACTTAAAAGCTGTCCTCTAGGTGACCACTTAAAAGCTGTCCTGAATGGACAAGTGCACCTGCACTTCCTATGTGAACAAGGACTTGGATGAATGTGAAATTCTCTTCCTAAGCTTGCTCAGACAGCAAATGGGAAGAGAGAAATAGGATGCAAAACTCCATGGCAGTCATTTAAAGGCTAGAGTATATTCTTACAGTGCACTTGCAGACATTCTTTGAGTGTTTGTGTATAGACACACACCTTTTAATATCAGTATTACCTCCATGTATGCCAGATAAAGAATACATTTTTATGTCTAACTGACCTGTTTTGAACCTATATAAGGAAGACATGAAAACTGAAAATCTACAGTCCAGGAACTTGCTGTAAAGCTGGTTCTTCCTTAGCACTGCTGCTCTTCGGTGTTCTGTCTCCTTTGCAATTCCCTGCGGTTAAAGCCTTTATTTCCTTCCTCTTCCAAAAATACCCTTCCATGTTACCAACAGTTGCCAAAGGCCAATCTTGCTGAAAAGAGAGGCTATTACTCTCAGAGGAAAGAGCAAAAGGAGTTGTTTTATCTAACACTGCTAATTTAGCCACGTTTCCCCAAACCGTACGACAGATTTTGTTCTCAGTACATCACACTGAACTTCACTCACAGAGCCTCCAATAGGGTAAAAATAGCAGCCAAGAGGCAGTTCAGGCCCCTTGGCGCCTCCTTTTGCTCGTGTTATGGAGTCTAGCTTAATTTAATAGAAGGAAACAAATAAAGTTCCAAGGAGTTTACTCCACGAACAAGCTGAAACTGGAGAGTAATAACTTCTAATTGGAGAATGTGAATGCTCCATCCCTGGCAGCGTTCAGGGCCAGGTTGGACGAAGCCTTGGGTGAGATGGTTTAGTGTGAGGTGTCTCTGCCCATGGCAGGGGGGTTGGAACTGGATGATCTTAAGGTCCTTTCCAACCCTAACTACTCTATGATTCTACGAGTCTATGAATATCTGGAAGCAACTTTTTGATGTGCTTTAGCATTTAACAAAACTCTACATTAGATTTTGTGATGCTTTTCCATAACAATCTAATCATAAACAGCCAAAACCTGTATTTTCTTTCATATAACAGGAGAAAGGACTTCTCTGCCCTTCAGAGCTTTGCACACTGGAAACTGAGATTGCTGCAGTTTACTTTCCAATTCAGATATGGATATGGAACCACCCATCCATGCCCACTCACAATTCAAATAGTGAGAAACATTTTAACGAATCGAAACGCCAAGTACAGGGTTAACATTTGATGGATAAGTTCACAATAAAGGCAAGTTCACAATAAAGGCAGGATAAGGTTAAAACCTTACTGAGATGCAGCTTGCAGAAGCAGAGGCATCTCCTAATGGCAAATGACATACTCCACTGACATCCATTTCCACTTCCCTGTCTGAAAATCCCTCTCCCCACAGCTCTGATAACTACTTTGCAAAAAGGCAGGCAGCCACAAGCCTGCAGATTCCCTGTTATAAAATGGTTTCCTGTTGCACACATCAGCCTTTCCCTTGAAAAAAACCTCCTGTATCCAAAGACAGACTTCAGGGCAGATACACTGAGATAACAGTAATCCCTACTTGTGATCACATCTGCTATTAACAATGGAAAACAGGAAAAAGCACACTCTTTGCCCTAGAACCCTTTCAGTTCCAAATCCTTGCTCCTTCGCACCACAGCATCCGCTCCTTCAAAAGCTATCGGAACGCTCACACCAGGTAATCAACAGGACTTCACACACTGAACCCCCACTGAAGCTGCTGCTAGGTTTTGCTGGCTTCAATGTTGGAAGAACCTTAAAACAAACCCAAACCAACCCACTGTTGCCTAGCACAACAACTAAAGCTGGTAGTGCTGCTGTTCTCTCCTGTAGCCATTACAGAAAAGAGTGCTTTACGGAAATAACATAAGGTCCCTCCAGTAGCAATCTTATCTTCAATGTGGATGTAAAAAACTCTCATGCAAGTCATAGGCAGAGTCATGCAAATGATCAGCAGAACTGGTTCCAGAGAGCTCAGGCTGAGGGTAGAATTCAACATAACATAAATTGATATATAACCCATTAAATCATAAGATTATCTACAGAAGCAGCACCAGAGCTATTGGTTGGGAACAGCAGCACTTAACTAAGAGGGCCTTCACTGAACCAAAATTTAATGGGTTTCAACAGAAGATGCTCTCCATTAAATTTCTCTATGGGGCTCTTAAATACTGCAGTGATCCAGCACAAACACTAAATATTCATCAGTTTATTCCCTCAACCGATATCCCTGGATTTGATAGCTTCAAGTGTTACCTTTCAGTTCTTAAGAAGCTTTTCTGAGCTCTGAACAGCAGTGACATTCTATACACATCTGAGACACCTCTTGCTCTCTTCTTGAGGTTACCTTGACAAGCTTCAGCAAACCTTCCCTTCAGCTGATTGCTAGCAGCAGCTCAGAGTTCACACAGTGCTGTGGCTGGAACGGGAGCTTAGCTGGTTAAAGAAAGGTATTAGAGCAGAACTCTGATTGCAGGACAAGACATCAGTCCAGGAACAATTCAACTCTGTTCACAACTTCCACGCATAAGGAAGCTGTTGAACACTCCTTGCTACTTGGTTATACATTAATGATCCCATTGGTTAGGTGACTTTTTCAGACAAGTAAGAATGCCCATTCCCAGCTGTACTGTGCTCTGATGCAGGTTTTACTTTTCATTTAAGAGGCAGGTTGTTAAAATTCTGGGAAACTGTTTAGTCTCCATGAATCTTTAACAATGGTCAGTGATTAGCAAGGCTTTTTACATATTTAATGATGCAGTTACTGATAATGATAAGCTGTTCACCCTGCACCTTGAATGTTGAATTGATTACCTGCCTCTAATATTGTTTTCCTGGGTAATAGAGAGAGGTAGGCGCAGTGGATGGGCATGATGAAGCTGAACAATCAGGCTTTATGATTATCAAAAGTACTACATTGAGACGACTGGAATGACAGAATAATGTGGAGACAGCCAATTCTACCCTGTGCCTGAAGCAAGGCTAGCTTCAATGGGAGGTTGGGTTGCTCAGGACATTGTCTAGTCAAGTCTTGTTACAACTCCAAGTATGAAGATTTCTCACTGTGCCCTGCTCCTGTACTGAACCAAACTCATGAACCTGGGGGTTTTTTTTAACCTTATATCCAGTTGCAGTTTCCCCTACTGCAACTTGTGACTGTTTTGTCTTACACGGACTTGCATCTGCAAAGATGCTCTTGCCCTCTCCTTCTGCTAATTGCCTTCTCTAGTCCATATTATCAAGAGCAAAGTTGTAGTGCTTTCTGCATAGTATAAGACCAAATAGAGCAACTATGTGGCACCCTGGGACAGGACAGCCTCTCACTGCGATGGAAGTCTCCTCGGAGCCATGGTAATCTAGCTGAACTGATTGCTCTCTAATAGGCCTGATGAAAGCCCGACACCCACACAAAAAAACCACCCATACCCTAAAACAAAAACAATGATACACAGCAGCACCATGCCCATTAATGCTATTGCTATGCTCACCTTATTCAGACAAAGATAATAAAATAGATACATACATAATTTTGTAATTATATAGTAAAATACTTGACATATTGTGTAGGTATACTGAAGTCTAGCACTCTGCTGGCTGCTTTCCGGGGCAACCCCTAGGAAAGAATGAAACATGATCATGACACCAGAAAGACAGTACTATGGGGAAAGCAGAATTACAAGTGTCATGTCCCAATAAATGGCGTCTCTCCAGCTGAATACTTTCCTTTAATGTTGTAAGACTTGCACAGAAGCCCCTTTCACTTATTATAAGACCTTGGAGAAAGCTCTCCGTTTTCACAGCCAGCTTCCATACATGAATCACATCTGCCTCCCTTGCTATAAACGCTGTCACCTATTCCACAAGTCTCACTTTTCCCTTTTTTCACTCTTAAAAAATGCTTTGCTTTTATAGCAACGACATTTTTTATTTTAACAAAAAAGATTCATGCTGCGATAATGGCCTATGTGAAAAAGTGATATTTGAAATACATAATTCAACTGTATTGAAAGTTGTCTCCTGCAGCTCCTACTCAAATAGCTGACTTTCTGACCCTGGCATCTAATAACCCTTTCGATGGTCAGCAGCTAAACATCTTTATTATCTGCCTTTCAAATAAAGACTGTAACTAAAACTGAAATGTTCTACTGGCTTCAAAATAAGGAAACAAGGAAAGACATTTCTTGGCGCATCATTTCTAAGGAAAAATTAAAACGAAACTCTTACTATGCAGCCTGAAATACTTCTAATTACATACTCATCTGGTACGTGAAAGTGAAACTATAATTCAGGAAAGAAGACAAGTCTAGTGCCAAAACTGTTACAAGCAAAGACTCTTGAAGGAATACTTGGCTCACAGGGAAATGATAAGGGTCATTAATTGAAAGAGAGGAGTAGGCTTTTTTGGACAGTGCAGATATAGAGGGGATTTAATTATTTAAAAGGTTATAAAAAGAACTCAATCTCTACTATATCCAATTTGCTTCCCTTTAGATCTGCCAAAAGGTACGACAAAGAAAAGATGCTGAAACTTATAGAAGGAAAGGTCTTAACCCATGAGGAAGAAACTAATCTTCCCATTCACATGAGAAAGGACCAAGAGCATCAGCAAAATAATTTGCATGCATCTAGGGAAAAGCTTCTTCCCAGAATCCTTCAAGAAGCAGAAATCTTGTCATTGTGTTATCGACAGCACAAACAATGCGAGGCACAAAGCGAAATTAAAATTTATAGGGATCAAACTTCATCAAAACCTATTACATATGCACATATCCCAAACACCTCCTTGCTTTTAGCAACAGCAATCTGTAGTGACTGTAAGTGCAAAGATGGTGTCCTATCCTTAGATAACTTCTCTGAATTTCTGACATGAAATCTAGTCAAGACTTTTATACATCTGCTCTTTATTCCTATTCCTGAGATTGATGCAACTCCATTCTTTAAACAACCACAGAAAGCAAAATTTACTGCGCTGTCTTTGTGGGCTTTGAACCATTTCATTATTTCCTCATCTTTTTCTAATCTCAGATTTAATTATACACTTTGCTGTGTTCATCTTCACTGCAACAGCTCCATCTGTCTCCACATCGCATCCGTCCTGTACTTGCACAGTCTCTTCTACAATGCCCTGTCACACCTTGCACAGTCCTGAAAGCGGGTACCACACTGGAGTTCTGACACTCCGATTCCCTCTCTAAATTCACTGCTCCTGCCCAGAGCGGCATTCCCAGCCCTGTATTCCCCCCATCCCTCCTACTATAGTTATAACTTATGAGACCACATCTCATGAGAAACAATGAGATTAATCACCCTATGCATCTAATAAAAGTCACTTTGGAAAATGAGGCTTGAGCTCTGTGAGCATGATTTAAGCGCGCAGGCTAATCACACCACTGCAAACAGTGGAGCGCTTCTCATTCGTAATTAGTAAGAGCTGTGGAGCGTGGTACTGAATAACGCCGACTTCCTGAAGATATTCTGTATCTGTGAAAAGAAAAACCGTAGCTGCTTTTCTAAGTAATTTATAGCCCTTGCTTCAATCACCCTTTGTTAAAAAGAAAGGAAATCAGTGGGTATTTTTGAGCTAAGTGTTGTTGCAGACAAAAGCATAACCTTTATAAACACCAAACTGCAGCACTGAAGAGCCAATATTTCTAATACTCATAGGGAGACAGAAAAAAAAACAACCAAATCTAAAGTCCCAGGAGCTTTTATCAGCTCATGCAGCAAGTGTATTTTCAGCACGTCCTTGTATATGTGCTCATACATGAATGCGTGCCAATACGCGCTTACATAAATCTTTCCTTAGTGAAAAGGGAGAGTGTCTAAAATTTTCCTTCAGTTTTCCCCTGCCAGCTGGCTGGGTGAGCTGAGGACAGCAGGGAACATGCATATAAGGATTTTCATATTTTAGAGACCTGTCATTTCGAGGATAAACTCCTCATTGCAGTACTCCGAGAACCAAAAATGAGACCAGTCCTCCTGCACCCAGTAAGAGCCTGGTCCCTGGGCTGCCCCAGAGCTCCACAGCCCAAGTAAATCCTGATTCTTACAAGGGACTTGAAGGATTTCCCCCATACATTCATTTGCACACACTGTCATGGGTATTTCTAGATTCAAGTTGAGAAATCAGGGCTTAAGTTTACCACTGTTCCTTTCAAAGTACAGTTAACCCATCAATATTAGCTCATAGGACCGCCGTGAACAGAACGATGTGCAGGCACGCTGAGAGAAGGCTGGCATGTAGGACACTGGAAGAATTAAAGCTAAACCTGTGGTCTCGGTGAACACAATCAATGGACAAAAAGAACAAATGATTCTGTTAAGTTACCTCTGCTGTGTCAGTCAATTCTGATGACAATTTCCATTAAAATACAACCAGAAACACGTTGCTGGCTTCTTGCTAAGTCCATCCCAAGAAAAGAATGGTTGCACAAGGCTGGCCTTGGAAAGCTACAGTGGTACTATATGGCTATTACATGTACTGTAAACCTTTCTATCAGGTCTGGGGTTAGTTCGCTTGGTTTTGCATAGAAGACAACCACTTCATGCTAAAAAGACCTCGCTTTTTGTCCCACAATAGACAAAACTAAATGGGGATGAATGAGGACAATACAGGTCAGGCCCATAACCTCTCAGTTATTCCACTTCCATTGGAAAATAAGATGTGAGCTAGTGCAGGAATGGGATTTCTCCCTACTCCACATCTGAGACTTTAAAAAAGAGTCAAATTCTTCCCATTGTTTGTATATATGCATGTACATACATATATATATGTGAATAATCTCTGTGAAAATGTAAATAAGTAAGCATTTACTTGTCACATACTTGCTGATTTTCCCAGAGATTCATTCCTTCAGCCCCAGCTGCACAGGTAATTCTGTTCGATCTGGCATCAATACTGTCCCACAGCAAGAGCAATCCATTATATCCCGGGTCTCTACACATAAGATGTACTCGCCTCTCACACTGAGAGCTGCTCACACAAACACCTCTCAACCATGTCAAGCATTTATTTCTGAAAACCCCATTTATTAAATTAAAAGTCTACAATTCAACAAGTGAGAAAAAGGCCTGGGAGGGTTGTAGGGGGGAGGGAATCCCTTGGTACCACTGCCAACTGCTAATAAGGCAAAGGATTAGCAACAAAATCAGATACCTCATTGCTTATTCCTTTTACAGAGGCACTTGTTACTTAGAGGAAATTAAATCTTACACACTGCAGAGTTGGTTCAATATCCCTGTGAACATTTCACATCAGACACCCTGCTCCTAACCATGGCGGTGGCAAAATAAATCTCTTTGAAAAGACGAGAACAGGCTGGTGACCGAGAGCTGATGTTCCCTGGTTCTGTGAAAGGATTTTGAGAGATTAAATCCATTTGTAGGTTTTGAAACTGGGTGGGATTACTGATGGGAGCTTTCACATGACAGTGTATCTAGGCAGAAATCACACTGACACCCATTGAGCAAACAGAGAAGAGCCGAGATTGGAAAAGTATCCTTAAAACAGTCCAAAGCACAGCATTCCTATGAAGGCTCTATTGCTTTGCTCATTTCCATCTACTTTCTACTTAGGACACTCATTTTCAGGTGCTATCTCTTGCTGCCTTCTCTCAGTCCATGGCACAGAGGATTACTTCTGTTTTTACCTCCTGTAGTGTTGCAGTCTAATCTGAGACATTTTGTTTCATCAGCATCAACATGGTTATGTTGCAATAAGCGTTCTTCAGGGTAAGCATTCAGACTCCCAAACCTGGGTAAGCCAGGCACATCAAAAGAAGGGATGGGGAAAGGAAAGAAAGCAAGAGTAGAGCGAGTCATCTTTTTCACCATTAGGAAAATTAGGAAAGAAAACACCAAAGAAGCGTCAGATTTGATGTATTTTTTACTTTTTAACTACTGCATGAATGGGAAGAGTTCTTTCCTGAGCAGGACTGTTCCCAGATTTCTGCAGTGTTTCATAATGGTTAGTGTGGAAGTGGCAATTAAAAAGATCTATTCCTGTTGGCAGGTAGGAAATACCATCATTATATGGCACCTTCAAAACATAGGAGTTTTTGTTTCAGTGAAAAGGTAATAACTTACCCTCCCCATTAAACAAGGCATCAAGTTTAATTCTTTTCAATCAGTTTAAAACACAGAAACGCCAAAGTGATTTTATTTTTGCAGTTATAAAACTGATCTTAGAGACAAAATTCCACCCCAGAAAAATGAAATCCTACAATTTCCTAGAGGGAAGATGTTCATACAGTACATTTCCACTCCTTTCATCACCTCCATGCTCAGTAGATAGACAAACCTTAACTACATGCCCATGAATGATACAAAGGCTCAGCTAGAATAAGTTGAGGACAAAATGTCAATGTACTTTGCTTTCATCTCTCCCCAGGGCTGCCAAATGTTCAGGTTTTTCTTCAGTAACTGTCTCAGCCCCATGGTAACGAAATTAAGAACTAAAAATCTGGCTTTTGAGTCCCAAAGTCCAGTTTCTTTGTCTCATTCTTCCTTCACACACACACTTTTCTGGTAGCGGCTTAATCTTGGCTGTATGATTAGTAGAAAAGACTTTGAGTTGGGTTTGGTTTTCCTCTGAGGGATGGGGAGGAGGCAGTTGCTTGTTTATTGCAGAAGTTGTTAACATTTTCTAACTAAGTTCCTAAGCAGTCAGCCTAAGGTCTCCTATGAGCAGGTTTGCTTGTTGCTTGGTTAAGTTCTACCGCAGAAGACTTGAAAATCTGGGTGTCACTAGCCAGAGATGAACCATTTCCTGGTGCTCATTGTGACACTGAGAGGAACTATTAACAATCAATCTTTCCCTTTCAAGAGAGTGGTACTCTTCCTGGTAGCAAGTGAAAGAACAGTGCAGGTGCATAAACCTGTGGGTAGATCTAGAGAAGAGAGAACTGCACTTAAAACAGTCACAGTGTATGGAATAAAGGAACTGGACAGCTCTGCTACTCCTCCTCAATGGAGCATCCCTGGTCACTCAACATCCCCCCGTGCCCTGCAAACCTTCTCACCCTATCTACTCACAGCAGATATTTCTACAGCTCAACCCTTGCAACCTATGCTGCAGTACTAACAAATCAGGGCTCAAGCTCATCTGAAAGAAGAGTTGAAGGATGTGGCAAGAGATTAAGCAGTGAAAAACAAGTACATGATGTTCTAACTCCAGTAAAATTATAGCCAAAAGGGTAAGCTAAAATAATATTGCAGCTGTAAAATCAGGAGTGAAAAGAAAGGAAAGTATTTCTCTTCCCCTTTGTGTGTACCCCTTATGACCTGCTCTGTAATTCAATGATCACGCATGATTTTCCTGTCATAGAGATACAGACAAGAATCCTGTTCAGCCCCCATCCACAAATCTGTTATTCTGTCATTTCCAGGTACAGGAACACTTCTTCCTCAGACTGCTTGCTTACAATCCCATTTTTATTGCCAGCCTGGTGGTACCTTAGTGATAGCAGTTCAGCACCCCAGCACAAAGCAAGCAGACTTGGGTATAGCGTGCCTTGGAGCAGCCCTGTATGAGTTGATGGGCTTGATTTTAAACACATGAAATAGTGACCTGCTTGGCTCCTCCAGCACCTGCTGCTGACCAAGATGCGGACAGCAGGGCCACAGGAGGTACCCTTTCAAGGGTAAGTAATGTATGATGACAACTCAGTAGTCACCGGCCAAAGAAGGGAGTGAAGTGAGGGGACTAAGGAGCACAATTACTTCAGCCAGAAAAAATAAGCAGAGCAAGGAAAAGGGAAGAAATACATTCAGAAGCTCTGCACAAGTACTGCAATTCCCTTTTTGTGAGCTCTGAGAGCTAAACTTGCAGAATTCATAGCCTCATAGAGGAGACCAAGGTGGGAGGATGTGGCGCTCGCTCATTCTCAATAGCGAAGCACACAACATGCCTGGACAAATTCCAGCCCAAATTCCTTATGGTATATTTTGCAATGAGGACTTTAGGAACCTAGACCATTCCTATGTTTCTAGCTGACATTGGTTCTACCCTTCTAATTCCTATAGCAGCTGTTGATCCATTAAAGGACCAGCCGATGAAAACCAGAAAGAATAGAAAGGCTGAGTACTGAAAATACACAAGTAGACAAAACAGGTTATACAGATACAGCATCTATTTCAGATATTCTTCCTTTCTATTCTTCCCTATTCTTCATCTATTTCAGGACAGGGTAGATGCTTCATCTCAGTTCCTGGTATACCAACAAAGATAGTCTTTCTTTTTCAAATTATATATATTTACTGTGAATTATAAGTAATGTATTCTTCACAAGGCTTTGAAAGTAACATTTGCTTTTCATTCCCATGGCTCACACTTGATTGTACTGGCAGGAAGTCAAGACTCACAAAGCAGCCTCCTGTCTAATCAAAATTAATATACAGTAATAATTGGAAGGGCACTGGAACAAAACACTGAATGGTGCCAATAAGAAGCAAATATCACACTGAGTGCAACGTGCATGTTTTCAGAGGGGCTGGGGAAAGCAGCATCATTCTGTGTAGCACATTAGCAGGCTGCTTTTCAGAACAGGAGCAAGAATAAGGGCAATGATGCCCATCCTTCCCCTCCAGACTGTGGACTTACACCAGAGGTGTCAGGGGTCAGGCAGCAAACACATATGGGGGCCTGGGGCACTGAGAACTCTGTGCTTGTGTGAAATGGAGCACTCCAAGGAATAAAACTGGAATAATTTCCTACTGCTTTAAGGACTGCTTTAAACTCGCGTGCATGCGTATGAAGTATGCCAGAATGACAGCTCCAGATACTGAATCACTGAATGGAATCCTAGAATGGTTAGGGTTGCAAAGGACCTTAACGACACAATACTGAGCAGCTGTCTCTCCATGAAAGGAGGGCAATGTCCAGCTGAGGAGGTGGTCCAGCCTCAGGATGAGCTGGTGATAGGAGAGCTGAACCAAAGCCAGTAACACCACAGGGGTGCATCAGCCTTGATTCTGAGGGACTTTTACTCACAACTAAGTTAAGGATTAGCAACCTGCACTCAAAAAGGAAAAGATAGGAAGGTGCCTCCAAGTTTCCAGCAGGCTACATCCCAAATGACTCAGTGTTTTACACCAACCAAACTTCACAAGAAAGCTGATGAAAGCATCCCTACCCTCCTCCCTTCACAAGGGCGCGTGTCCTGTCCTGACACTAAACGTGTAACACGTTTATGTTAAAAGTGAGAGCTAATGTAGAAGTAGCTGCTGCACGAATGGGACCAAGGCATCCCTTCATGAAAAACACAGACAAAAAAACCCAAGAGGGAGATTATTAATAATATTAATAACACAGCACTCTCTAAAGGTGCCAAAACTGGCTTCTTTCCACTTAGAAGTTCTGGATGGAGACAACAGATACTTCAAAAGCTGATTGATCAAACAGCCCCATCAGTCTTATGGCCTCTATCAAACAATTCACCACAGCAAACCCTGCAAAGGGACCAAGGAAAGACCAGCACCAAGCATAGCTTTGGGGTTAGGAGTAGGGCAGAAGAAGGAATGGAATTTGGTGGCAAAGAAATAAACATAGCAACATGCATGAAGTACGGTTGCCTATTTTCTTGTATGTGTTTCCTTACGGAAGTATTCTTAGAGGTGTCTCCAGCAAAAATAAATAGGAAAAATAAACATCAATTGACATGTACAGCAAAAGCTGCCGTAACAATTTCATTCCCAAACCCTTGCCAATCATTATTAAAAGGTTTATTCATTAAAAACACACTTGATTTCAAATGCACAAAACCAAAAGGAGACTTTACTGGGACCTTGTAGCCCCTATCAGAAAAAGATGACCGACTACCTTACTAACCCACATCATTCACCCCCTACTGAACTTCAGAGCGATGACTCCAACAACACAAGACAATAATACAGCAGTTCAAGGCAGACCTGTATTAGCTCTTACTGCCAACATAACACTGAGGCTTTTAGCGTGCCTTTAAGGAAACAAAGCTCATGTTATTGTGGGACCTATGGGCACACATTGGCTCTTCCCTCCCTTCATCACCAACTTTTGAGCCTCTGACTCTAATTTTAATAAAGCAGTAATTGTCTTGATGATACCCAGTTTCTTTACACTTTTGGAAAACAAGCACGCAGATAAATGAGAGTCATTATAGCTGCCCTTGCCCAAGGAAAGACTTGAAGAGCTCAACTTATTTGCCACTAGAGAACTCACACAAGAATAAGTGTTGCGTAGCTGTGGGAAAGCTGCAAGTTTCCTTTCTGTTAGGCTACAGAGACTCCAACCACAACCTGGGATCACAGACTGGGTTGGAGGGAACCTTAAAGCTCCTCCAACCCCTGCCACGGGCAGGGACCCCTTCCACTAGAGCAGCTTGCTCCAAGCCCCTGTGTCCAACCTGGCCTTGAACACTGCCAGGGATGGGGCAGCCACAGCTTCTCTGGGCACCCTGTGCCAGCGCCTCGGCACCCTCATAGAGATGAGTTTCCTCCTAATGTCTAATCTAAACCTCACCTTTACCAGTTTAAAGCCATTCCCCCCCTTGTCCTGTCACTCTCTGCTCTTATAAAAAGCCCCTTTTACCTCAATGAAAGCAAAAACATGTTCATAGCAGCTCCTGAAGTCGAAGAAGCAAGCTGGACTTTCTCGATAACATCTACACCAAAATTAACAACTTATTTCAGTTATAATGAACTTTCTCTAATTAAAGATGCTGTATTTGAGATTTCATTATGTGGATGGTATGAAGAGTGAAAACAAACCTTTTTACCAAGACAAAAAAAAAAGGTTAAAATTAAAAGGGTTTTGGTTAATTTTAATCTAAATTTAAAGTGTATTCCTAGACCGAGTCAATGTAATTTTTTAAACTTTGAAGAAATAATTTTCCATTAATTTTATTCTCCAAAACAGAATTTCATGGTCCCTTAAAATAATGGTTTCTATGTTATGAAATCTGACTGCAATTTAAGCTACTGAAAGGCTAGTTTCATATTATTATTACACTAATTAGTTTGTAACCTTGAGCTAATTGCCTTCAGTTCCCCATTAATTCCAGCTCTGATTACCTCATAGATGTTCCACTGCAACAGATGTTATTATTAGCTCATATGTTTTCAAATGCTGGATATAAACTGAGTCAGGCTGTGTCTATTTGCAAATCTGGCTTGACTAAAACCTGCGCTTTTACCCTCAGTTCCACTTTCTCTCTCAACTTGGCAATGGCAAAACACTAAGATACTGCAGCTAGCATGGGTAATAAGATCGCAGCTGGTATTTAGAGCACAAAATGACATGATGAGTGTTGGGAAAAGCACACAAAGTGACTGAAAGACCCAAAAGGTGTCTCCTTGCTTTTCCACTGGTTTTGCATGGGTTAATCAGGACCAAAGATCCACCATGGCAGAGGAGGACTGGAGGAGGACAGTTACATCCCTACATGATCTAGTCAGACTGAAACAAATGGGCTGTATGAAATAGCTGTATCTCCCCTTTAAATGTTCTTAATTTGATAAAAAATTAAATGAAGGGTGGTAGAAGATATAGGGCAAGAAGCAATTACAGCAGCAACAAATAGGTTTAGACACTGCAACCAAAGACAAAACATACATGCTCAGCTCTAAATTACCATTCTAATTAAAACCATATAGGTGAATACAACCGGACATGATGCACTAATTGAATCATTCGCCTGCTACGTTGACCCCCAGCACATATACTGACATTGTTCATGAATAACTGGGATTTAATAATATATTGAAGGATTATTAAGACTGTTACATGTGCCTCACTGCACTTAACGAGAGCACCATGTAAGAGACAGCAGGATCACCACGAAAATACATATGCTCATTCTGCATCTCGCACAGCCAGTGCTGACACAGCTGCCCTGCCCTTTCTTGGCACAGCCTGCTGTGAAAGCCAAGGTAATCCCTTCTTAGGGCACCTATCCATTCCCAAGACCGTGTATTTCTAAAACAGGTCCAATTGTTAACAGCCCCAAAAAATGATGCTCGAGAGGTCAGCAAACACAGCAGAGGTGTAGCTGGCTTCGGGATGGTGATGCAGGATGCTCTTAGCTGCATCAGATGCAGCATGCTACCCCCATCCACAGAGCTGCCTCATTTCCAGGCTCGGGGGGTAAGCTCTGTGGACACACAGGCATGGAACAGGGACTGTGCTTCACAAGCATCACACACTGAATGGAGTCTTGATATAGTCATAACAGAAACAAGAAACTTTGGCCAGCTTTCAGATTATGCTCACCATTCCTGTATTCCAAATAATTATCATAATCATTTCAGTTGTGTCTACAGCTGCTGAATAACCCGCCCAACAACATCCACTTTGTCTGAACAAGTATCTTAGAATCACAGAATGGTCACGTTTAGGAAAAGACCTGAAGATCATCTCATTCCATCTTTCCAGAGGAAAGTGTGGATTCTGGAAACATGCACACCCCCAACCAGAACATGCTTTTGTGCAACAAACATTTTAAAGTAAAAAAGCCTGAGTCCTCTATCACAGCAAACATCTTTTTTTCCCCAGTTTTCTAAGCC
This sequence comes from Pezoporus flaviventris, assembly GCF_033815535.1. NCBI lineage: Eukaryota > Metazoa > Chordata > Aves > Psittaciformes > Psittacidae > Pezoporus > Pezoporus flaviventris. The sequence goes on from NW_026892585.1 coordinate 1,341,533, forward strand.
TTTAAGCATTTGCAGTTAAAACTGAAGCTTTGTCCCTTGTTAAAAAAGGATACAAAAGGAAAAAAAGATTGATGTTAGCTCAGGCCTTGAACTAGTCTTTAACTTCCCAATCCTAGTCTCTAACTAACTTTTTTTGCCCTGATTTAATAGTTTAACAACTCTTCCTGCTTTGAATTTCTCAGGGAAATACTTTATTTTCCTTTCGGACTGTTTTAACTAGTACTCACAGCTCCCCCAGTTCAACATAAGCCATAGCCAGTATAGAAAGATGGATGTCTAACTAGAACAAAAAGGAGCTTGCAGGCAGAGTTATATCACCAGAACCCAAACACTGATTTTAAATAGGTATGTAACATACAGGTTGGCTAGTTAAATTGTTGTTAAAAAACCACTCTTCTTGTATGGGGTTTGAATGACACATTACTGACACCTATAACAAGGGCAGCATTTTGGATTCAATGTTTTATCTCTTTCAAATCCCATACCCCGCGAGCTATATGAATTGCTGGGAAACAGAAAAATGCCCACAAAGGCCTTCAAATGTGATCTCAATGGCTGTAAGAGTTTCACTCTTTCCTCTCCTCAACTCTAGCTCTCTGGGTTTCTAAAGGGGAAGAGGAGGCGAGGGAGTTTGCAGAGAGACACGTTGCATCTTACCTGCTGTCTTCCCATGGTTGTCCCAGATGGCTCCACCGGCCAGACCTGAAGATGAACCTGTTTGATGTACTCACTGACATTTTGGGTGAATGCTGCACAGGCCTCTGCATCCAGACCTTTACAGAACTGGACATTCTGCTCACTAACTTGGCCTCATTATTTCTGCTCCTGGATGTGACAGCGCAAGAACGATCTCTTCCAAGTTTCTAATTTTATATATGCAGAGAAGCGCTTACAATTGAAACGGATTCAGGGTAATAGCTAGAACAGTTCATCCAGGTCAAACACAAACAGATACTAAATCCAATGGTGCCTTTATTTGGTGCTAGAACAAGAGAAAAGGAAACATCCCCCGGGAGCATGCTTCTATTTGGAAAAAATATATGTACAGTAACATACATAACATTCGCTGCACTGCATGACTCTTGGAATACCAGCAGTCTCTCCCTGCCCCTAGAAACCTAAAGCAGGCAACATGAGTTTGCATCCAAAACAAACAGAATAAGAAGATAAGGATCTAATCTCCAATAAGACTAGAGCGCTGGTTTATCATTTAAATCATGAGTCATCCTATAGAGGCTTAACAAACACTCTCAAAAGCTTTGTGGAAAACATTCTAAGACTGATTCCAGACTATGGTTATTTGGGGAAAAAGAAGGGGGGGGGGGGAAAAAGGCTCAGCTACTCCGACTGCATCCTTCCTTTCCGAACCAAATGTTCACAGGTCCTCCTGGGTACTGTAACTCATTTAATGGTGCAGAGGACCGAGAGAAAACCACAAGCTGAATTATTCCCAGGACTTGAGCAACAAAAGGAAACCTTCCCATGGAAAGACAGGTGATACTGCAGGCTCTCATCCTCAAGAAAGAATTCAAGATGAGATTCAGAAAGGACAACTGCAAGTGACTCCGCATCAACCTAAATTTTCCGGGCAATTAGGGACTGAAGTGCCTCAAACAATAAGTTAAATGCACTTGATTTAAAGAATAAAGAAAATTGGGAATATGTAAAGTATGTTAAGATGGACACCAAAAAAAGAAGTAGCCCAAATTTGCTTTCTCTTGGGAAAATTTCAGCTGAGATACTTGGGCACTGAGAAAGAACAACAGCATGTACCAAAGACAAAGACAGGGAAAAGCAGGGAGGACAAATCAGCTCTACCTCTACAAAGCTGCCATAGAACCTCCAGAAAGTTACTGGGAAAAACAAGCAATGGGAAACACAACGATGCTGAGAAGTCAACCACAGGTTCGCCTATAAACAGAGGGTAGTGACAGAGCACAGTATGGATCTATTGGAGGTGGATCTATTGCAGGTAATCACGGAAAAGCTAGGGAGCAGGTCAGAGCTGCAGGACAAAGTATGCAGCCAAACCAAAATCAGCTCAGGCATTTTGCAGCTCATTAAGGCTCCCTCCATTCCCATTCCTAACTCCATTTACATGTTTACTATGAAATTCTACTGCCACATTAAATAACACTATGGAAGATAAGCAGGTTCCCATCCTGAACTGTAATGAAACCATTAATGCCCTGAAAGAACAGAGCTCTTCTTACTTCTTTATGCAAGCATGGCCTATGCAGGTGTGACTATCACTGAAACGTCACATACATGATGCGAGGAAGGAACCCACTTATAGAGCTTCATGAAGGTCTGTCAAGTTAACATTAGAAGGAAAAATCCTAGTAATTAAAAAGGCACTCAACTGGCCAACAGGATATACTGATTTGTACCTTGTAAAGCTAAAGCTGTCCCAGTATTATGGAAGTGTCCTTTTATTTCTTTCCTAATGAAAGGGGAAATGAAACAGCCTATAGTAAAACTAGCCAGGCACAGTTAAATTACCCCCTGAAGTCCCTTGACCCCTTCCCTCTCTTTACCTGCATTTATTTGATGATTTCCCAAAGAAAGAAAGATACACTCGTGCCTGAAAGAGGGAATATCATTATAGAAAACAGTAACAGATAAGAAATAGATCTTCAAACATCTGGCTGTATTTGGTGTATTAATGTTCATTATCATTTCTAGTATGAATTTATAAGGTCCAATTTTAAAGAATGTAGATAGTTATCAATATTCTCATCACAGTCCTCCAAAACAGCCTAATATTACCAACTCAGAAATGACACAAAGCCACCCTTCGACAGAGCTAGTCTGTTCCTTCAGACAGGAGCTCACTCAAAGCCTAACCCAGCAACAGTTTATTTGACATCTGAGAGCATCAAGCTTCCCTTGCCTTTGATATTCACCTTTTTACCTTCTCATTTTAATGCTAAGTCTCAACATTTCATATAAACAGGACTGTTTTAAGATTCAGACCTTCCAGTTCAGTGATGCAGATCAACTTCCTACAACATTTGGAGAGCATCCAGACAGTTGGTTACCAAAGCTGGGGGTTGACTTGGGTGACTGCTGACCTATTGCAAATTTCTAGCAAGCAGAGACAGAATGATCCTTCTTCTTTGCTTCAGTTAAATAATCAGTGAATTTTTATTTTGGATATAGTAGTTAGCTGGTGATAAATAGATAATCCACATCCTAGAAGTATCATTCCTAATGGCCTTCACTGATGATACTACTGTAATCAACATGTTCATACAAATATGTTGGCAGAAACTGGCCCAATATTTTACTAGGCATTAGTCAGAATCACAGATTCAAGCACCCTGGAACACTGAGGAGGGCAAAAAAAAAAAGGAAAATCAATGCAGCATTTACACCTGTAATTAATCTCTGGAATTTATACAGAGTGGGATGAGTGAAGTTCTCTCTAATCAGTGCAGAATAAAATTATTTTTTCCCCAATATATTGCCACTGTTCTTTCAAAACCAAAAGACATTCCTCTTCTGTTAAAATTTATTTAATTTTTAACGACTAACTCAATTTGAAGGAGTATTACAGCCTGGAGACAGAAAAGGAATAGAAGAGAGAAATCAGTGCAGTATTATTGACTTCTTATCCTAGAATGTTCCTGCTTTGTTTACAACTCTTAATTTATTTTGATCGCAGACAAGATGGATGGGAATGTCACAAGCTACCTCTAACAAGTATTTTAAGCCTTCTAAATAACAGCTGCCTTCAAACAGGATTTCAAAGGATATTCACTAATATCTGCTCAGCTCCAACAGGCTGATGCTGCAGGCTACTGCATTACCCAGTGATCTCTCTTAGGTCAACAAGAGCTGCAGGTGCTAAAAAACATCTCAAGACTTGGCCCAACAATGAATCCTCAAGATGTCAAGAAGATATCACAGCACATACTGAGGGAAGACATCAAATGTCATCACAGTTTTACTCAAACTAGAAAGAAGTTGTTGGTTGGTGTACCTCAAAGCTATGGATGATCAATGACAGAGAAACACAGCCCACTCGATCCTCTGAAAATGTACCCAATCAATAATTTGTTTTCAAGTTCCATTTTTAAAATACAAGGCTGTGCTATTTATCAAGTCTTAAAGAATTTAAAGTAGTCACAAAGAAGTTCCTATAGGTGAAAACGTAAGATTATCCCCTTGCTCACCAGCACTTCTGCACTAAAGAAGTTATGACGTGAAAACACATACTGAAGCTTGAAGCTGCAACTTTCAAAGTTGACTTTAAAAGTCTCATTTGAATTAGGACTATCTGTAAACTGATATGGTCCAACTGACGTTCAGACCCACATCACACCCTCCAATTTTCTTCGTCAGCTGTGACTTCTACAACAGATTTGCTACAGATACACACACGAACTCATCCTGCTGCAGAACGCTAGTGACAGCATCTACAAAGATTTGCCTTGTTCATGTTGGGGCCTGAAATACATTGAAGTTATTACTTAATGTGTAATTGCCCCAGAATGCCTGGCTTTGATAGGCTTTATGGGGAGGTTATTGTAACTGTATGAGAGGGAACATTTTGAGCTGCAGAATTCATGATCATTAGTGTCTCAATTTTGCACAGAGAGAAACAGCTGTGATGATGCAGGCACATTTTTGGCAATAGCTCAGGTAGAAACACTATTTTGCTCCTGCATACAATGGAAGCTCATGTTACCTTTCAAAAACCAGACAAATTAGCATCAAAATAAACACCAATAGCACAATAACAAAGAAGTCCTTCTGTGTGTGTTTGTGCATGTGTCTTTCTCCTCAAGACATTAGTTTAGGGCATAAACCAACAGTTACCAATGTCCATCTTCCTCTAAAGCCAAAGCCACACCTTTGTCAGTAAAACTGGGATGGTCAATTGCTTCTGCAGAAGAGAAAATCTTATATAGGTAGTAGACCCCTGTGTGAAAGGGCACTGATGCACCTCTACTACCAGCAAGCAATAATTACTAAGCTTAACTTTTAAGCTGTCACAATGAAAACTGAGCAAAGCAGCAATAACATGCTCTATAGGGTTGCCTTGTATTTCTCTTCACACAAATAATTCATGCCAGTGCTTGGTGTCCAGTCTTTGACACAAAGTCAAAGTGAAGTTATCTGCATCTCCCTCAAGTTAACCACAATTCCATTTGGGCTTGGGTTCATACTTCATGGATTGTCCTTACCTACAGGATCAGTATACTTATGCCTAAATAAAAGACACAAAGAAGGCACCACTCCTGTTAAGCTCGTGAGAGAGGCTGCAATTTGAACCAAATCAGAGGATCCTCTTTTCATCATCCTGCTTCCCAAAATAGAGCACCAGCTGCAGGGGTAGGATGTAACAGAGAGAACAACATCCACTTTATATAGCACAATAAACAGTGGGAGCGAGGGGGCAGGGAAGAGAAAGAGGGGAAGAACAGGGGGAGTTGCTCCCTGAGCAGAAGAGAAACACTGATCTCTTCCAGCATCATTTTCAGAAAGCCCCATAGCAGCTGAGTAAAGAGCTCAGAAACCCAATGAAGATCTTTCGTTTTCTCACTTCTACCTTTTCTTTTTACTCCTGTAAAATGGAATGGTGGAAAGGCTCCTTTCCTCCTTCTCCAGTTGCCCTCATGATCTCCTGAAACAGAACTCAGGGCCCTATTTCCACACCTGCTTCATACCTTCACCCTTCACTGCAGCTTGGAAGGGTCTGTGGCTGTGTGAAGTGTTCTCCCTTGGGCTCCTTGCACTTCCCTAGCAACACTGCTAGGTACAACAGTCACCCATCTACAACCACTTGGGACGTGCAACCAGAAGGGAAGTACCAAGAAGGGTAACTCCACTGTCTGATGTCTCAGGCCAGGCAGCACAAAGAGGGCAGACTGTATTACCCGAGCCTGTAAGACAGACAAAGCATAGCGCGCAATGAAGTGACTACCTCACCAGTGTTCACAGAAAATGAAGAAGAGCAATCCTAGGAAAGGAAATCTAAGAAGGAACCAGACAGAAACAGAAATGGCCAACTGAGGCTTTTTGGTTTGCCCTTTTTTTCTTCTTTTGTAAATACATACCCCTTTTTGATGAGCCTTCTCATTGGTGGTCTTTTGTTCTGCCTCCCCTTACCTGCTCTGCAGCATCTTTTCGATTCACTCCCATTTTAGAGTTCATCAGCTCTTCTCTATGCCTCACTCCAACTATCTTCATCACCCTTCAACACCTTAGGTTCTTTTCCTCTGAAATGTATCCCTTCCTCATTAAATCTGTTGTCACTATCTTCCTCAGGTTGTCTTCATTTTCTCCCACTTGGCAACATGTTACAAGCTCGGCAGTGCATGGACTGGCTGAAACTTTGTCCTTTTAGCTGGCCAAGTGCAACAACTACTCCTTAGGCACTGCTCTCAAACACCATAAAAACAAATGCCATCCACAGGGCTTACTTAAACCTTGTATTCAAATCAGCCTCTAAAGTGCTGACAGATGAGTATCTCCGAGAAAACATCCCTATTTGCTTGCATCATTCTTGTCTAATGGAGCTGCTTTTGATGAGGAATGACATTTTGAGTGATGGAACCAAAACTACCAGGGAATTCAGTTAGATCTAAACAACAAATTGGTGAAGGTAAATGCTTCTAAACATTTTTAATGGGGAAAAGAAAAGAAATACTTTGAAATTAAACTGCCTTTAAAAAAAAAGAAAGGGGTTATGACAAAACAGTTGAACCACCTCAGAATGAGATGTTTCACTTCATTAAGTGAAGGATTTCAACTCGATTCAAATGGAGGTTGGGGAGGAGTGAGCAGAGAGAGTAGTGTGGTACCAGGAGACAGAAAGAGCATTGTTTCATCAACAGGAAATAGCACCCCACTTAGGAAAATGTTCCTTCAGATTCATCTTCATTTAAAAGAATCATCCTATCAATTCAATCAGCAAACTGTTATTTATGTTATCACCACCTGACTGTCATTTCGCAGTGCGGTTACCTGGCCTGACATCTTCTCTGGAAAGACCCCTGGATAAGAGATCTAGCAAGAAGAACTGGCATTGTCCTGAAACAAATTAGGCCTTCATAAAACAAATCTTTTACATCAGTTAGATGCTGTCCTGGATATCCTGCTTATCTATTATCCTCTAAATACCAAAGGCTTTGGGAAGGAGATGATGGAAGTTCACAGCTGGGGCTTATCTCTAAAGCCAGTTTCAAATGCCAGTGTAAGGTCTTGACTTTAATCTTCAAAGCAATTAACAGATGAGCCTCTGCTACACTGGAGACCAAATTGCTATCTATGACATTTCCTAAACAGTTGTGCTTCTCTGGGACAATGCTGATCACAAAGCTCAGACCAAGCTTCAGGAGAGCTGGGGCAAAGCATCTTCTGTCATAGGAATCTGGCTATGAAGCAAGTCTCCATAGGAGAATTCAGAGCCTCCATCTCTTTCAAACTGCTTTAAGCCTCTTCCTAAAGAGGGTGGAAAAAAAACCCCAAACCCAAAGGAAGAAAAAGCCTCCCACCTAAGCAATGGCACCAGCAGCCCTCCCGGTCACATCAAAATATTTTCCCTATCCTATTCCCAAATTAAGCAGCAACAAATCCACAGAAAACGCTGGTATTCAAGAGAGATGAACAGAGAATTTGTAAGGCATTCAGGAGAGTTTCAGCTAATGCTGTTGTTACAGAGGAGGGGCGGGCAACAGTCCCAGCTCATCAGGACTGTATTCTATGAGCTAATGTAAGCAACTGGCTTCGTGTTAGCATTGCAATCCGCAGTGTGGAAAACACTACATCAATAACCAGATTCATGGAACAAACACACTGTATTTCCTCTTCAAAACGGAGCCAGTCCATCTCAGCAGAACTAATACACACCTCATGGGCACTACCTGTACCTCCTGTCCTTCGCAAACACCACACACGTAACCACAGTTCTTAAACAAGAAAAGAAAATACGCCTTTAAAACATGAAGTTCTGGTCCTCAGGAGGGAGAGGTTCTGAGGAAATAAGGGAAGATCTCAGAAATGAAGGAAACATGTGGAGACCGACATCAGGAGGTGCCCACCGACCTTGGTCAGTGATGTCTGAGACAGATAACTTCAGGCAGCATCACAGCAGGAAGAGAGCTGACTTCCTGCCCAGTGTTCCCAGGTAAGTAGTGACCTCCTACAGAGAGGGGAGCTCAGACCTCAAGAATGAAAAACAAGGGCTGTAACAGCCACAGATAAACAGAACAAATGAAAACCATTTTTTTCCAGAGGTGATATTCTCTACTTTCCCCAAGGATTCTGGATGAACCTTAGAGAAAGAGCTATGGGATGAAGAAGGAAGCAGGGATGGACAAGTGCTGCTGTTAGTTTGGCATTCATTTGGAGGCGCTGAATGGGAGCCAGAAGTAAGTACAGATGGCATCTCAGTTCCCCCTTCTTTACAAGAAGATGTATTTTTAATACAGTAAATTTCTGTTTCCATTAAGGCATTTCTAGCTGCAAAATAAGGACAGTTAAAAGCAGTAGTTAAAACCTGAGGGTTTAGATGCCAGGTCTGAAAGCAGTTTATTTCACAAAGCAAGGGCGATAAACAGCTACAGCTTCTTCAAACCACACAAGGTCTGGGCAATGAGGATGCAGGGGGCTGTGGGCAGATCACTGAGGCACACAAAAGAGACCATGCTGTTGCCTTTGCACAGGGTAGAGGGAGTGTGGCATTTATATTGCATTATATATTCTTTGTTCTTTGTAACGATCACTAGCTCTAAGCCTCCCCTGCTACACATACACAGCATTCCAGGCAGCTGCCAGGTTTTCAGGCACCTGATTAAAAGCTGACAACCATCAAGGCAGCCGATCTGGAATCTTGACTGCACTTCAAACACTGGCTCATCTCATGCTGTAAGTAGCACAAGAACCCGAGAGGGATACAGGTGGGGAAAAAAGCCATGGTGGCACTTCTGGAGTTCCTCACCTCGAGTGGAAACGCAGGCTGTGCTTACAAGCAAGACTTAATTCTGACTAGGAAATCGGTCAGCATCACAAACACAGATTCACAAGAAGGACTAGAGACTGGGCAAGACACATTACCCAACACAAAGTACTGCTGGAACAGCATCTTATGGAAGAATCAAGGTCAGATAAGGTATGAAAAACATCAAGGCATGTTAGAGAGCCACAATCTGAGTTCCTATGGTTAGGTACTCTTACTAAAACTACACTCCTCAATCCCATGTCAGATGGCCCTGCATTATGTGTGTTTACTTTGGTGCCCAGTGGCTAAACCCTGAGCATTCAAGATATTTTACTTGGCCAAGCTTACAGAGCTGCTGTAAATGCCTGTAGTTAAAAGCCAGCCACAACATGCAAGCCAGGAGAAATAGGTATGACATCTACAGACAAGTTATGAAGTGAACAGCTAAAAAGAGCAGGACCTGTGGGAGACATGGATTGCCATTTTCTCTGATTGTCTGCAGGATTTAATAGATCCTTATGTTTATTTTATTACTTATTTCTATTTCAGGTGCACTTCTTGAACTATCAGTCAGTCACACCCCAGTATCTCTCCTATTTTTAAACACAGCTGTGGAAGTTTCCAGAGTCAGTCTAAACTCTAAAGACAAAAAATAGTGAATGAATACCCTACCACAGGGTCAGAGAACTTCAGTGCTGGTTGGCAGCTAGATATGTAGTTGGAATAAGAGCTCCTTTAAATCATAGAATCATAGGATAGTTAGGGTTGGAAAGGACCTGAAGATCATCCAGTTCCAACCCCCCGCCATGGGCAGGGACACCTCACACTAAACCATCTCACCCAAGGCTCTGTCCAACCTGGCCTTGAACACCACCAGGGATGGAGCATTCACAACCTCCCTGGGCAACCCATTCCAGTGCCTCACCACCCTCACAGGAAAGAATTTCCTCCTTAGATCCAATCTAAACTTCCCCTGTTTAAGTTTGAACCCGTTACCCCTTGTCCTGTCACTACAGTCCCTAATGAAGAGTCCCTCTCCAGCATCCCTATAGGCCCCCTTCAGACACTGGAAGCTGCTATGAGGTCTCCACGCAGCCTTCTCTTCTCCAGGCTGAACAGCCCCAACTTCCTCAGCCTGTCTCCATACAGGAGGTGCTCCAGCCCCTGATCATCCTCATGGCCTCCTCTGGACTTGTTCCAACAGTTCCATGTCCTTTTTATGTTGAGGACACCAGAACTGTACACAACACTCCAAGTAAGGGCTCACGAGAGCAGAGTAGAGGGGCAGGATCACCTCCTTCGACCTGCTGGTCAAGCTCCTTGACTGTATTATCCAGCTCCAAGTCTCGCAATCCAAACATAACATTACAACAGCTTTCCTGTCCTAGGAAATGTTGGTTTAACTATCGGAGCATGAAAGCTGACCGAGATTCTGAATTCCTGCTTTGTGGGGAACTTCGAAACAAACCAGAAGCAGGTTTTCCTCCCTGGGAATGCAGGAAATGGCAGATCTGAGCAGAAAACAGGGCTGAACTTTCAGAAGTGCTACAGCAGAGCCTCCAATTATTTCTTCCACATTTGGCAGAGGTTCTCATTATTTCACGACAAATAAGTAGCACTGAATAATTACATATTGCTATTATTAATGCCAGTATATGGATATTCCATTATTTTCAACGTCCTCTAGGGCAAGTTCTAATTAGTACTGTTTGGAGAATCTCTATTTGGGTGGTTTTTTCCCCCCTATTAAATGGCTTGACACAAAAGCGTGTAAAATAAACCAAAATGTTCCCATCTCTGTAGCAGCAGATGACAATATATTAAAAACAAAGAATAAAAATGAATGTTTCAGATATTCACCTTTCACATTTAATTTTTTTTTCTCTAATTCCTTATTAACATAGGTAAAGTTTTGTCAGGAAAATGAGCTCCACAACATAAAGTTCGTATGCCGTTTGCCAAGACATACACACATAGGACAGCTGTACACGAGGCAGCAGGCAAAGCTGAGGCACAACCATGCCCAACACAACGAGACCACTCAGCAGAAGCTAACCCCAAGGGCACCTCACAGCCAAGGAGGAAGACATCAGCCCCTTGTGTGCTCCAAGACTTTCCCCCCCTTCCCTTTGGCTTGTGCAACCAATGCTTCTCCAATGTGTTGTAAGAAGGGAAGACTACATTCCACTACTAGTTATGCAGGAGCTACCGCTTACTAAACCTGTTTAAAAACAGACTTACAAGAGCAGTGTAGCACACAGGAGTGGGTAAATGACTGCCAGTGCTCAGATTTACCTCTATTCCCATTCAAAGTTGACTCCCGGCGTGCAGTGGTATCTTCAGCCAAAGTCTCTGCTTGCTTTGTACAATCGTGGCTCAGCACGAACCAAAATCCCACCTCTCCCTGGCCTCTGCTCTGCCAGCGAGGCACAAAAAACAGAGGTGGTTAATGAATATATTGCTTCTTGGTTTGTCTTGGGGTCCCTCCCCCGAATCAGCACAATGCTGCAGGCACAGGTGCACCTGAACAGTGATGAATCTGGAAAGTTCACATTGATTAATTACCCTCTGGTTTTCATGTTCACTGTGTCATACAAAGGCAGATCAAGCTGCTGGAAGCATTTTTCCCCTCCACCTCCTTGGTATTATGTGCTGTTATTTTGGGGGTTTATGTTGGCTTTGTTGTTGTTTTAAAGGAAACCATCAATAAACTCCTGTTTCTCAGCATCTATTTTCAGCTGTAACATTTGGGGGCTTAAAATTAGAATTGGATTATCTTAAAACATAGCTCTAAGGAAGGCAAGGAAGGATTTAGGAAAGGTTCTGAAACAGTCAAGTAGTTGTTGAAAGACAGCCACTTCCTTAGCTATCTTCATCATATTTAGGCATTTTCTACCTGATAGACACAGTTATTGCCAACAGCCTTAATGTTCTGCACAGAAAAGGAGACTTTTCAGGTCTCAGGCCAAGAGTAGGAGGACTGAGTGGTAAATATTCCAGTATAAGTGCAAAAGAACAAGAAGTCCTTAGAAGGCATCTGATTCAAGTGAATTCTGCAAACGGGAGTCTCAGTCTGATCCGCCACCGGCTCCCCAGAACGGCTGCTTAAGTGGTATTAAGCAAGTTCAAAACTGCAATATGTTGTATCAGAGTTGCCACAAAATAAGGCACTCAGGACTTCAGCAAACCGCTTTGAAACCACTGCAAAATTAGATGTGCAAATCCACAGTGTACATAGTATAGAAGAGTGTAAAATCAGACTGATTCAACTGCTACTAAATTTAAGGTCACCTACATCCAAATCTGTGGTGCTGTCATCTTCTGTATAATGAAGAAACATTTCCCTCCTGCATAGAACAAAACGTGACAATGATGGCTCCTCTATTACCACTCTCGAGTTCAAAGCAAACAATCCAGAGTAAGACAAATGTGAGTGGAAATAGAAATAAAACATGAAGATGGAAAGCACATTTGCTTGCTTAATGTTACAAGCCTCAAGTAAGTATCTTTAGTTAAAGATGGTTTTTTCACATCCTATGTGGCACCTAAGCCAATCAATAGCAATCAATTCAGCCACAGGAAGGTGATGAACCCCACAGTACCAGTTTTATTAGCAAAGTTACTTAGCTGTCAGTATCAGAGCATCCCTGCCACTGTATCGCACCAGGTCCAAACAGACATTTTGGAGGGGGATGGATTTTGATTTCTTCACCACCAAAAGGAAAGAAAATGAGACCAACACATGATTTTATAAAACTGCAAGAAGGAAATGAATATATATGAGAACACAAATAGTATTTATATAAAAACACATAGTATTGCCCAGATATTCTCTGTTCCTCAGTCTGATTTAGCTTCTTTGGAGCAGATTTGCTTCCTGAGCACAAAGGACTCAAGAAAATTGAGCTTGAGTCACTGGAGACAATCTGTGTTTGGTTATTAACCTTTTAGCCTTTAAGCAGGGAAAGGTACAACACTAACAAATGTACTTGTCAATAGAAATCAGGCTAGCATCAAAATAGAAAAATCAATAAATAAAATTTATAAGAACCAAAACAACTCAAAAGAGGAAAAAAAGCCACGCGCTTTGTCACTGATTAACAAAGTCAACTGAGACTGAAGCAGAGATATCAAGTGCTAACGTGCTGCAACAGTTCCTACATGTGGATAGGACTGACAGCACTATTAAACAAGTGCAGATTTACGCCCTGGCCACAAGGATGCTGCTGGGCAGCACTTGGCGAGGGAAGGTGGTAGAAAGACAAGCATCCCAGCCCATGCCAGCTGATGGGATTAGGGCTGGTCAGCCTGCCCACCCCTGCAGAGCCTGCATCTGCTCCTGAGAGCAGTTGCACTAACACGCAGTCATCCTGCTCCCCAACTCCAAGCTGCTTTCTATCCGAGGTGAGCAGAGTCCCAGTAGTTCTCTAGCGTCTCCTGTTGCCTCAAATGACACTAGAAATGAGGAAAATATGCCAGTGCCAGCAGTCAGAGGACTGAGATAACCAGGTAGAATATTCTAATTTAATAAATTGTCCCAGCAGTCTCAAAATTGTGCTCCTGCTTTCCTTCTGAAGCAACTTTTCCATTATAACACAGAACACAAAAAAGCAAATGGGAAACAAAACAGTTCTGCTGACTCAGCTGCAGTTACATGGGTTTCAATTTCCCTTTGGGGAGCTCTTATCTTCTTCCTTTGTATCAGTTTAAAACAGAAGTATCAAAATAATCCAAGCATTTTCAGAATAAAATTCTAATGTTAATGCAGAAAACGATACGGAAGATAAAAAGCTACAGCATGAAAACAGCCACCTGACACTGCACAGATTGATTTTGTTCTATATTCTGCAGTTTCCATCCAATACAACTAAATTGACTTACATTTTCCGATGCAGAAGTTCTCAGCCTTTTTACTCTCCCAGAGTCCACACAGGGTATAATGGACTATTAAAATCAATGTTGCGGTCATCTATTAGTTAGCTAATAACAGGCATAAGCAATTATCCAAGGCAAGGTGCATAAAGTAAAGGGGGAAAGTAAAACCCTGCCTCTGATTAGATGGTAACAAGCTGCAAAAATGTTATTTTACTGGTGCTGGAAAAATAAGAGCTTCACTGTACAAATTACTGAGTACTTTTGTATTTGGGGGTGCACAAGGAGCTGGGAGGGAATACAGATAGGACAGCACCCTGGTTTGGCCTGGTTTAGTTAATTTTCTTCCTAATAGCTGGTGCAGTGTTGAGTTTTGGCTTTAGCCTGAGAACAGCGCTGATAACACACACAGATGCTTTAGTTGTTGCTCAGTAGCACTTACCCTGATCAAGGACTGTTCAGTCTCATGCTCTGCCACTGAGGAGGGGCACAAAAAGCTGTGAGGGAGTAGAGACAGGACTCCGGACCTGAGCTAGCCAAGGGATGTTCCATACCACAAAACACCATGCTCAGTATATAAACTGGGAGGAGTTACCCAATGGGACCAGTCACTGCTTGGGGATGGTGGTCAGTGGATGGTGAGCAACTGCATTGTGCATCTCTTGTCTGGTTTGGGTTTTATTCCTCTTTTTCCTGTTATGATGTTCTTATTATTGCATTTTACTTAATTTCAAGTATTAAACTGTTCTCATCTCAAACCACAGGTTTTACCTTTATTCAAAACAATTAAAATAGTAATTTTTATATATGTGTGGTAAAAGAACTCATCTCATTAATCCAGCAGGAAAACACCCCAACAAATGCAGCGACCATCTCTATTCCGTGTTCAATTAGATCATGGCAAGGCCATAACAGAGCTAGAGCTGATGCAAGGAGTACACAAGACCACGCTGCCCGGAGCGGGGCCCAAGAAAGGAGAAGCATGGAAAAAGGGAACAGAAGGAACAGTCTCCCCCACTTTAGTGGCCTCAACCCACGGCATCATCTCAGCTGCACTAACCACCCCTGCAATGTCCTGCTCAGCAAGCACAGAGAAAGAAGGATGTCTTCATCTCCAAGAGTCTCAATGCCTGGGAGAATGCTAAAAATATAGTGCAGTCCAATAACCACCTTAGACACTGTAGGTACCAGAAAGTAATATTTGACAAGAGAATCATTGCTGAAGGTCCCCTGGTGAAGATCAAAACTGCCCTGTAATTCCTGTCAATAGCTGGCCTCTGGATCCAATACATTTCCATGATAGCTCAAGTGAAGAGAATTAAGGAATTTTTTCATCTTGGCAGATGAGCTGTCTGTCTAAGAGGAATCCATATTATATACCCTGTAATAGTTTCGACAGTTACTTATGTGAAGTGCCATGTTTTCCTCCTACATCGTGGGATTACACGAGCCCATTCTTTACACGTAAGGAAATAGCTCACCTTGACATATGAGTAAGAAGGTACCACACAATAGCAGAAGCAAGAGGCAAAAGGAAGGCAATTCATTTGCAAGTGATTTTAATGGATTGGGAGCACTAGACTACTCCTTTCATGTAATCACCAAAACAGACCTCTCAAACAAGAGCTGAGACATGAGTCACTTAATCAGCACATAATCTGAGGGGTTTACAGCAAAACAGCCCTTCAAAGTATCAGTGATCTAGGCAGCTGTGAAATGGATGCAGGTATGAAGCTTCAACCAGCAAAGGGGTATTAGTCTGGTTTCTACACCAGCATTCCTTTCAATCCTTTTAGTACATCGTCTTGATCATTTTGGCAAAAATACTGATGATGAAAGGGGAAAGAAAGTTTCTGATAACTGACAGCTCGCTAACAGTAAAGTAATAGGCAGTTATATATACTGAAGATTAAGGATTCTTGGAGAAGGAGAAAGGAAGAGGGTTTATGCCTCCTTTGGGAAGCAGAAGGATGATGTTTGATTCAGAGTTTTCGTTTGGTTTTAATTTTTTTCAAAGGTCCAATTCCGGTGGTTTTAGAATGTTTTTAGACAGCAATTTCACTACTAGAAGCACCATCCCTGTGCTCCAGCCTCATTTATCACGCTGAAAGCATCCGCATTTCAGTAAAAGTAAGAAGGTAGATTCTTTAATTATCTATCCAAAACACGAATGAAGAAAAAAGCCTTGAAATCACCTTTAAAGGCAGACAGTTTTAGCTACACAGAAATAAGGAAATAAAAATTAAGGCCTCATTAACCCAGTGTTTGCTATTAACTATTGTATTTGGCACACCTTGTGCATCCCTACGCACAGTAACTCTTTTCCCAGTAACTTAGGAAAAACATCTGAATAGGTGAATTGACATGCCAGTGTGGCACTTAACTTTCACTCCTGACTTCCACACACTTAAGGCATGAAAGTTTCATTCCACGTCAATATGAGCTTTCAGTTTAATACTGTGTAAGTGTCCAACAACACTGCCGTGAATGAAACGTTATCACTGCAGAGTAGATGCCCAAGACCTCAACCCAACCCTAGGCAGAGCACACTCCCAAGACAGATGGAGCTGTCTGGGATATGAAGCATTGGAATCTTCGACACACACTTATCTATGGCAATGGAAGAAGCTAGCAACAGCTAGCTCACACCACAGGGAACAGGTGCCACTCTGCCTGCACTATCAGCAGAAGGGAATGTCTTCTCACCTCTCCCAGTTGAGTGCACAACCTGATGGCTTGCTTTACACCTCTGATGGGCTGGAGCAAGGCCGCCAGACTGTGTTGAACAGCCTGAGGCACACGGACACATTCTGCCTCTCTGACCCTCCTCCTGGGAAGGATGGGCACCTGGGAGAAGTCACTTTAACTGCTTCAGCTCATCTGTCAACACCTTGGTGTAACACACGTGCTTACTTTACCTTAGGGTGGGGATGGGTTAGATGATGTGACTGCAGCTTCGGTTGGGATGCACTGATTTTTAATTATTCAACCTGATCATTACGATACCTAAACCAAAGATTAGATTATATAGAACAACCTTCTATCCTGGGACAGAATCAAGAACAAGTTATGAGGGAAAAGCAGAGTTTTGAGTAACTTACAATAAGACCACACATTACAAGAGAGAAAAAAAACAAAACAAATCTGGAGCAGAATTTAACCTGCCTTTAAAGAAAATAACAAGCAGTTTTATAGAACACCCTTCCAGCTTTTAGAGAGGTTGTCGCATTAGGTCTGCAGGCAGCTTGAGAGCAGTAGTGACTCAGGCCACCTCACCCCAGGGAGCTGGTAAGCACTGAACCTTGACAAAACCTTAACTTGAAATCTGCTTTATCACAGAAAGGTACCTGGCCATCTATGCAGGCTAGCCAGCACTGAGCACCACTGTAAACCCATCCCGATGGCTCCCAAAACAGTTCACCTAAAAAAGGAACATGACTGAGAATTCAACACAACAAAAAAGAGAAATCCACCCTCTTTGTCAAGCACTGGAAAGCACACTATTAGAAACGCAAGCTTCCTCCTCCTCAGGGGACAACTGTTGGGCAAACCCTCAGGATCCCTATGCTTACTTCCAAAACCCAGAACATCGTTTACCAGCACGGACTGACAGTTTGGAGATGCCACAGTAACCTGAAATATCAATAATGATACTTAATTATATTATTTGTCATTTAACACAAAAGCTGCTCCTGCATGGACATTATAATGCTTTAGGCCACAGTTAAATCCAGGAAAACCTCATCCCTGCAGGTAACTGAAACCTCAAAGTGCTCAGAATGCCTGTAGACTGCAATATAACGAGTTAAGCATTAAATACCTTCTCAGCAGTTAACATGGGATTTTGCCTCCCACTCCCACAGTACCATAGGAACCAGACACAGAATTTGGTGGAAGGAGGAAGATGCCCGATCGTGTGCACATGCATGCCAGGGTCCCTCATTCCAGTGGGAGTCACCGTGTGGCATTATGAAGCAGGTTTACAAGGCCTTTCCTCTAGCAGCTGAGCACAGCTTTGGCAATAAAACAACACTAGTGCCCTAATATGTGCTGTTATTTCTTCGGAGAGTGGTGTGGCAAGCAGAAGAATGTCTCCTTCCCACTTTAATTTCCCTGCAGGGATCACCTTTGCAGGTGAAGTTTTTTCATTAAAACCCTGTGGCTCTATTTCCTGCAGTGCCTATGTATACTTTGACCTTATTTCCAAGAAGGAGTGAAAATCCAGTTCACGCTTCTCTTATTCAGACTCAAACACTAACTAAAACTCGTGAAAAGCATCATTTTGAATGAGCCCGATAACTACGCTTGGCTGCTGTGCGCAAGATTCAGGCTTGATCCAGAAACGGAACAGCTACTCATTGAAACAAATCAAACTGGGGGGTTGTACTAGATGACCTCCGAAGGTCCCCTCCAACCCAAAGTATTCTACGGCTCTATGAAATCGAATGCATTGTTGGGTGATGCTCCTACTTCTTGACGCACAATTCGTTGTTCTGCATTAGTGCTGTGGGCTTCACTGCCCAATCTATTAAGCAAGATCCAGAAACAAGCTCCTGATTATTTGTGACTCTGACATTCCTGGCAGGCAGCAAGTGACATCACTGAATATGAGGGGGTTAATTCAGGCTGTAGGAAGATGTAGCTTTCTGCAGGTTAAACAAGTTTGGAGATAAGAAATAACCGTGAGCCCAAATGTCTGATCTTTAAAGACGACCTCCAAGAATCACCTCAAGACTGGAAAGTCTTCATAAACTACAGTATCATACATATTGGATCATTGTATGGATCATTGTATTGCATTATTAGTATCGGATCATACATAACATATTCAACCATGAATAAGCACCTCTTTCCAAATGCAAACAGGATTCTTTCCTTCAAGGACAAATACCAAAATGAAAATAAAGCACGCCTGTGTAAGAGTTGGGCTCATCTTCCAACCCATCGGATCTGACTTCTGACACATGAAATAACTTCCACTTCTTTTAGTGGCAGCAATCAATATTGCCTGCTTCAATTAATCTGAGGGTAAATCAAATCGGAAGCAGTGTCACTGGTGCAATGATTGACAACTGATGACTTCCATATTCCTCTGATGCTCTAGAGTGGAAACTAGATGTAAAAAAAGGCAGAAAGTTTCCTTTATTCTTGTGGAAGGTTTTTTTTGTATCTATTCCAGAGGAACTTTCTCTAAAATTAATTCTTTTAATTATATTCTTTACCCAAGAATAATAATTTAAATATCGTTCACAAGAATTGGAATAATGTCAGAAGGAACTAGACAAAATGAAAACATTATTTGAAACCAAAACACATCAGGAAAGTCATTAAAGGAAAAACATTTTCTAGCTAAATATTGATTTTTATTAAAGGCATAAAAATAGAGAGGTGCAGGGCATCAAATATTGTTATCTTCACCAGGTCATTTATCATGTAGCACTTCAAATGAGAAGATAAATGACAAGTAAGATTTAAGGAGCAACAGCTTGAAGAAGCGGGTGTGTCCTTAAAAGTTTACCCTGTCTTATAAGAGTTTCTCTCTAACGGGATTCAGGATGGTAGGAATAGAGGGTATCTGAACATTTTTCAAAGCAGAAGTTTTTAAGTGCATTTTGTATCAATAGTTGTGTTCAAGGTACCTCTATGTATTTTCTGGCTTAACCAAACAATATCCATGCCATTCAGTCAAATACAAACTATTTTGTCTCTTAAAAGGAGATCAGTAGTGAGCATCTGAATCATTGATATATGAGACTTTCTAAACAGAAGGAAAAATACCTAAAGAATAAGAGTGACTACTCTCTTCCCACCTTCTAACTGTGGATGCAGCTCCATTTGGAATTGAACAAAGCAGATTAAGGATGACGGTTTAAATTGGTTTGGAATACAAGTAAAAAAGAAATTATTTCATCTTAAGACTTGTCTTACTTTTAGCTACAGCTTGGGTGAAGTAAGTTTATGGTTTCTGCATGGTTCAGATGGTGCTGCAGAATTGCTCTGTTCAGACAAGGGGTAAATGAGGGCAGAGAGGTGAAACTGCACATCTGCAGCTTGTCTGTTCTTTGCTGTCTTTTAAAGAATGGCTATAAGCTAGACTGGAATAAGCCCTCTATAAAAAAAGAATATCCTTTTAGATTTTTGCACTGTTTTCTATCCTAAATATCATAGTAGCCAGGGAAATAGTGGGATGCTTGTCACTGCAGGAAGGCACTCCTGCCCAGGGACCTTTGTGATCATAAGACACAATAACCAGCAAAGGACTTCAGAGAGTTCTTGCTCTGAGGGACCTGCGATGTTAAAGTCCAAAAGCCTTCAGTTATATTAGCAAGTGCCTACACAATGAACAGTGCCTCCAAAGGGTGAGGAAGGATAGCTCTGCTGGGACCTGGTGCTGCTCGGTTGGAGCAGCAGCAGCAGCAAAACTCAGCTCTGTGATACAGAGCAGAGGAATTCTCTTGTAATAACCTCTAGGACTCAAGCTTTTTGTGGCACTGTATGAATCCAGCTTAAACTCATGCTCTCATAGACATGCTGCAAAAAGAAATACCACCTCTGGAAAGAGAAATTCTCTTTTCAGTAAAGCCCCTTTAGGAATCTCTGCTAGAGTCATTTTCCAAGTTCCCCTCCCATCTCTTAAACAGAAAATCACTCATCATGACATATTGAATTTAATAAAAGAAATATCCATCAGGAAAACTGAAGTGATGGGTTCCTGTACACAAGCAGGACAAAGTTGCTTCCAATTTCATTCTGACAAGGGGCTCCAGGCAGGCAGCCACAGGACTACAGCTGGCTTGAGGGTAGAAACACACATTCAACACCAACAGAGCAGCCAGCCACAGCATTCAGCCTCCCATACAGCTGAGCCTCACTTTTTACTTTGGTTTTGCCTGCTGAGGGGAAATATTGACAAGAGCATCCTCTTGACAGGCAAACAACAAACCGTTTCATTTAAGGTTCTTTTGAAACAGAGTTCATGCAGCATTTGGTTTGGCCACCAAAGATTCCAGGTTTTACCATGGTCCTAGAAAAGTACCCCAGAAAACAGATCAGGGAAGAGTCATGAAAACGGTTAAAAGAAGAAATCATTTCACCCTACTGAAATAAAGAAATACAAACCCTGGATTTTTTAACCAAGAAGTGTAACTTAACAATGACTTCCAATTACCTGCAGGACAACACAACAACTGCATCCAACAGACAGGTATACACTGCAAGGTCTAAAAGCCAGAAACCGGGCCAAAACTGTTTCAGACACAGAATAAAGTCCAAATGTTAAGTGAAGATCATTTGCCACTGGGACAGTTTACTAAAGTTTGAGCACTAAACCAACCAGCCCTGGAAGTTTTTAGGTGACAAATCACTGCTACCCTCAAAAAGCCCTCTCCAGGTGGTATATAATTGCTAGGCTTTGTAGAACCATTGCTGGCTATCTCCTCCTCCTTTCTTGCCTGTAATACTGGGATGTAGCATGTAGACTGACAGACTTCAGGACATCTTGAAGCCAGCAGAGGATTTCTTTTATCCTATCTATGAATTAAGTTATAATAAACAAAACATCACATGGCCCTAACTAAATAAAGCTTTGGATAGAGAATAAATTGTATGTGGGTATTACCTCTGGAATATTACTTTCCAATATTATCTACTGGAAAAGGCTATGGTGCTCCTGCAGACTCTGTGCCTGTGCACATCATCACTACCACTGACAGGAGGGGCCACCCACGCTGTTCAGATCACAGCAGCAGGGCTTCCAGCTTTGTCTAAGCTGATAATGACTGTCCATCACTCCTCCTTTTGGTGCTGGGTTATTGCGTTTTGATTGCTGTGTACCCAACTGCTGCCTGCTACTGCTTTCACCTCACCCTGCTCCTCCTGGTGAAGGACTGAGACAGTACGCACACGGTGACAAAGGACTGAAAATTATCTGTCTTCAAAGCAGCATTCATTCCATTTTCCCTAGCATACTGCAATGCCAAGGTAAAGCACACTGCTCTGCTAGAGAATGAAATAACACTTTAAGAGGTGCTTTTGTTTCTCCTTCCACCCCCCACCCCCCCAGTTTTGACTTTTCACCTCGAGCAATGATCTGGTATTCCCATTTAGCATCAGGCACCAGCAATTAACCTGAATGAAGATACCTTCCCTCTGGTAGCAGGGAAGACAAGAATCACTTCTTGTCAATGGAGCCAAACATTTGGAGAAGATCTTTTAATCAAGATCGATACCTATAATGAGAAAAGGGCTTAAAAACTAGCAAAGCAATAATGCACATATTAGCTTTCTGATTGAACATGCTGATAACCTCAGCAAAAACAATTACACTGTCAACCTGCACCGAGCATAATGGGACTGCCACCTCACGGGGGGTTGACTCCTTTGCAAAGTCCCAATTCTTTGCAAAGGCAGATGCAAAAATGCATGGGTACCCCCAGCCACTCCACTGCTCTTTTACCCAGTGCATTTCAGCAGAGGCTTCGTCACAAAGGGGTTGGCTTAGTCTTCGGCTTGGTCTC
Source organism: Pezoporus flaviventris (assembly GCF_033815535.1). NCBI lineage: Eukaryota > Metazoa > Chordata > Aves > Psittaciformes > Psittacidae > Pezoporus > Pezoporus flaviventris. Next base: position 1,363,871 of record NW_026892585.1, read on the forward strand.
AAAGACATGGCTAAAAATTCTTCCTCCTCCTATTTTAAGGTATAATTGACTTCTCTAAACAACATACTGTTATGCTAACCATTTATTTTTGTAGCCAAGAGAATACAACTGTGTTTTCAATTTTAATGTATCATTCCAGCCCAATAACCCTACTGGGAAGGTTTTTAATAAGTCATGAAATTTCAGAGCAAGAGAAAGCAGCAGCATGAATGGCCTATCCCTATGCCTACCGCAGTACTTGCTTTCACTATCTGAGGTAGGAGATATTTAACACCCTTTGGGTTTTATAATGTATTCTACAGTTTCCTACTAATGAGTACCAAGGACCGTAGCTATGTCAGGATATGGTGCTAATTAACAGGGCTACTTAAACAGCCAAAGTTGGTCTGGATCTCAAGTCACTCCTCTCCCCAGATGCAATTCAGGTCACAAACTCCTGACGTCCCCGTGCTTTTGCAGAAGCCCCAATTTTTAACCCTTTCTTCCTTGGCCACATAAAATCCAATGGTTTGGAATCCCCCTTGGCTCAAACTGGGGAGCAAGGAAACTGCACAATTTCTCATGGCTCATCTATTCATTAAACTCTATGGGAGATTTATGCCATGAAAACACATAAAAGGGAACAAGGTGTTCCAATGATCTGCTGCCAAAGCTTTTCCACCAAATAAGTCGCTTCCCAGGGAATATTTGGCTTTTCTGAAGGAAGAGCATTCACCAGCCAGCTCTATTAAACACCATAAAAATCATTAGTTTAATTAATTTCTGTCTGCAGCAGTTTGCTCAGCAGCAAAGACGTTCTGGATGAGACAGCACTGACCATAAACCCCAACAGTGCGACATCAGACATCAACACAGTGACTGAGGGATTTAAAATGGGATGTAAATTGCAACTGGGAAAACATACTGCAATCCAAGCTCCCCTTTCTTCCCAGCAGTCATTCTTGTATGCTTCAACTCCTTCCCTTCCTCCCATATTTCACTTCCCCATAGCCAGCAGGGAGTTATACCATTTCCCATTTCTGTGTTTAAGCTGGACTTTCCCCTCCACACACACACACTATACCAGAGCGATTGCTTCTTAAGAGCTGAACTGTACTTCTCTTGGTATGTTTGTCACATGAAGCAGGCAGGCTAACATTCAGATGAGGAAAAGGCACAAACAGGGATGCCTTGCATAACGCTACTGTCATTACCTAGCTCAAAACCAATTTGCTTGCAATCAAGCAAGCAGTTTTCAAGGAGTGAATGTTCCACTTTGAGCAATAAATGTCATTTTCATGATTTTCACAAGACCTTTGGAAGTTTTGTTAAATAAGCTTAAGGAAGCAATGAGGACAGAGAAGAAATTCATCCAGGAAGACCAGCCCATCTGAGCTGGCAGGCAGCAGACATCCCAACAGCTCCCACATCCTCAAAACCCTCAGGAAAGGCACCCCTACATATTCAGATTTCATGTGCAGCAGGCGTTAGAGGGATCTGACTGAGTCTGTTCAGTGCCAAGACTGGCCTCAGCACCACTCTGAGGCTCAGCACTGATCCATTCCACTATCTGCATAACGATCAAGGGGCTTAAGCTGGGTTTTGACACCACAGAAGTTGCCCCTTCCTGCCACCTCGGTCAGCAGCAGGACTGAATACTGAAGTCAGTGACAAACAGCAGCAGTGGTTTCTCAGGTTCCTTCTACTGATCCCCAAGTTTTGCTCAGAGGATGCAAACCAGCTGAGCATAGCAGGAAGCATCATAGAAGGTCAGTGGTAGGAACAGAAACCAGCGTTTCTTTAAAGAAATACGCTTGCAAACACTTAGTTCTTTGATAAGTACATCCTTGCACAAATGCTTCTTGATTAGTGAACCCTCATTGGAAGTCATAGAATACACTCCAATACGTGATTCAACTGGTACAGCAATCCTACATTTGGTCTCACCAGAAATAGCTATCAAAGGTCAAAAATACTTAATATTCTCTAGCTTTTTAGAAGTGGGAGAGCTCTGCTGACAGCAAGAGGTCTAAGCAGTTCATCAAGTTTATTACTGCAAACTGTATAACAGCAGTTATATAACAAGTTTAGTTTTTCATCTCAAGCTCTATATGAATTTCACCGAAATGGGTGAAGAAATGGCACAAGTTCAAAAACAGAGATGAAGTTGGGTTGTGTTGACTTCTAGGTGTTTATTGCATGAAGAGGTACATATCGACAAAGAATAAGACAGATTAGAAGGAGGTTACCAAGTCAATATGTGCCTTGAAGGGAGGAGCACTTGATATTTATTAAAGTCAAAGTAAATTACCCAGAGAAGATTTTCCCTTTGCTTTTTGTGAGGCAGAGAGTGCTGGCTTACAAAGGACCATTCATTGCTATCTAGCAGCTCATCTGCCTTCAACCAGTGTTTTCATATCCTTTGAAAAAGACCCAAATATTCCCCCCCCGGATGCTTACAGAACATTAGCTCCTTCTTGCCTCTGAGCCAAACAGCATGTGTTCCTGTGCCTATTTTTACTGGCGCTGTTGCTATCACAAATACTGGGGAATTTATCTTAGTATTTAACCACACTGAGGCCCAGCCATAACTAACAAAGCATCCTGGCACACACTGACACGCAAGATTAGCATTTTCTTTCTTTATTGAAAAAGGATTTATCACTTATCATTCTAACCTGGGAGATGAGTCAGTAATGGAAATGACAGTACTGTGGAAAAAAGCATGTTTCTCTCCATTTCCTTCAACCAAGGTCTTCCAAGTACTGCATTCACCTTCATGCCTAAGCTTATTAGCAATATCAGTTCTGCAGTTTGAAGCCAATTTTTTAATCCTTTAACTATTAAAACCTAGTTTTATGAAGCCGGAACATTGCGAGTTACCAGTAATGGCCAAAACCAGACACAAAAGTACAGATTTCACCCAAGTTTTGTATTTGGTCCCAGTCTTAACACCACACTGTAAACACAAACAACATCTGGAAAGCAGAATTTATGAACATTTGCATATTTAAAGATAGTTTCTTTCTGTAGTGTTTAGTGATTTTCACATGTATTTGAAGTGACTAAAAAGAAAGTGGCCAGTTACATAGTGAGTACTCAAAGATTTCAAGATGCCTTGTCAGCAAGGTACTGATACATGAACCAAGTTAGTCTGATTAACAGCAATAAATTCCTATCAGCAGGTATGAAAAATAAGTCACACTTAAAAACTATGTCAAATGAAATCACGGGAAGATAATACCAATGTTTAACCTACCTTTGGCTTCTTCTCAACACTGCTTAATTTTGGCCAAGAACAGCATTCGTTATGGGTGGGAGCAGCAGGTCCCAGAAGGGATTCTTGAAACCATTCCTGAAGAACATCCCAATAATAGTAAAATGCTGTAAAACAGAAAGATGAGTTTCTGGTAAAGAAAAAGCTACAGGCTCAAGTTTCAACACTGTATTATTGAAAGCAAAGAGCAGTAAGTATCTATTTGAAAACAATATAAGCAAAACAGAACAATAAAGTCCTTCTCCAACTAGAAGGTTAACTGCAAAACAGTTTAAGGCTCTTTTTTAATTGTTATTTTTGCATTATCTCCAGAAGAGATCCCGCACAAGTGTGCGGAATTCCATGGCTAGGATACAAGCAACCTTCCTGTACCATCAAGCATTGCTCTGGGCAGAAAAGAGAGCTCTGCTGTCCCAGATGGAGTGGCTAACTTCTTGTGTCAGTGGGGGGCTTCCTGGGTTTGTTTATGGTAACAGAAAACTGATAACAGGTGATCACAGGTGCCTGGGTTTCTACTCAACTGACTGGTTTGGCCTCAGTTTCCCAGTGACAGAACTGAAAATAAGCATGTGCTCATCAAGTGTCTGCTATACATATATGGAATGTCATATATTCACCCCAAAGATGCCAAGAAAGCTGAACACTGTGCAATACAGTTTCTTGTACATATGTAGTTGCACATAACCCTAACTGCTTGCTGCTTTAGGAGTAATTCTGGGCCATGTGTCCAAAATCAAACGCCACACTTCTCAGCCCCACAATCTATCTGTTCAAGTTCCTTTGCCCAGGCTGTAAGGCCCAAGGAAGACTTCTAGGATAGCACCTGAAGTTTCCATTTCGGAAGTGATTTAACTACAGGTCAACAGAAACCTGTGTTAACAGCTACAACAAATGGGTGGCATGGCTTAGTGCGAGGTGTCCCTGCCCATGGCAGGGGGGTTGGAACTGATGATCTTAAGGTCCTTTCCAACCCTAACTATTCTACGATTCGAAACTATCACAAATGGTGCCAGTATAGTCAATACTCTATTCTCAAAATATCTTACAGCAACAATGCACTACATACATTCCTATACCTGTGATGGTGACCTAAACAATTTCTATCTGGCTTCGAGTTCTTTGGAAACTGTATTCGCCCCGTAACACAGCTCCTTTATTGATAAGTATATGGAAGAACTGTTACGCAAGATACTCACATGTCACTAAATATAAAAGCTTTTACTGCACTTAATCTAACTCCAAATCATGTTCTTGAAGTTGCCCACAAAATACTGCTCAAGAACAAGATGAAGTGCTTACGAGGAAGCATCCTTGGTGAAAGTTTCAGCATATATTCCAGCAGCAGCAAGCAACGCAAGTGCTGCCTGAAGACGACTTTTCAGAAACGTGTATACAGACTGCACGATGAATTTGTTCTCACAGTGGTCCCGTCACATCTGAAGTTGTTAAAATAGCTCTACAAAGACATCGACTTCATTGAGCTCCCATTTTGTTCCAACACACATGAAGGAATTCAGCTAACGAACAATGGTTATAAATCTCACAAGCTCTGCTGGAATCAGCATAGGTCTATCTGTAATAACTTGCCTTGTTCATCATCCCAACAGTGATCTAACACTTCTTTCTTCCTCACTAGACACCACTGACCCACCCACACCACCCCAATGTGCTGCAAACCCCATTTTATCCACCACGCAACAGCATTCACTGCTTTGGCAGTCTTCCTGCCCAACAGTTCCCAGTTCCTTTGGTCTCAGTTCAGGCCAAGCTGTAAGGCATGAGCCGCTTCCAAGACATTTGCTTCTCCCTGTTGCTCTCTGCCCGAACCAGGGGCATTGAGGAGGCAGCTAACAGCGAGCCCTCAGCACTCAGCTGTGCACCACCTGTCCCTCTAATCTCCCAACCATCTTCCCTGGATCAAGAAGAAATCCAGTGCACCCCTAACCAAGTCAGGGATGGAATGGCTGCTGGAAGCATCACACAGGCACAGACCGGATCACCGTAGTTCATGCATGCAGGCAACCAAACCAGGAAAAGCTGTCACTTTTCCCCCCTCAGGTAACTGTCTGCTCCATGCCAGATGCTCCCTGACACTTCAAGCAGAATGAGCTGGACTTCCACATCTCCGGAGGCTGCCGATTTACCAGTTCACAGTTCCCTAACCTAGGACAGATACAGCCAGATTCAGCAACAGGGTTTGATTCCTTACAGTAATTATTTCACCTGTGGTCTAGGGCATTAATTCTGATAGAGCCTTATAAAGCAAAGCCATTAGTGATGCCTTGGAGGTGAATGCCTACAACTCTGAATGGCCGCTATAAATCCACCAGTGTCTATTTGTTGCTGTCTCTATGCCAGTATTTTTCACCCTTCTGTCAGGTTTCCTTCTTTTCCTCTGTCAAAGACTTACTTTTCCCAATAATTAAATTAGATAAATTTAAGCCCAACTGAAACTAATTTTGTATAATATCCCAAACCATTTGCATACGGCTCCTAAAAATCTCCAAGCTATTTCTCTAGGCAGTGGGGTAGCTAATTATCTACCTCTCCAAGCAGCCTTCAAGGCATCACAGATTATATGTTTAGAAGACAGAACAATTTCATTCCTTAGCAAAAAAAATAGTACCTGTTACAGTCCTAACATATCATCCAAATTCCATGTGTCCACAGAGATGAAATAATTCACCCTCCATGGAATACAGTTGATCATGTAATAACAGGCAGGCATGATCGTTATGCCCCAAATATCATCATTTAGGAAATCAATTCCTGAACTTGTGGGATATGCAAATCCAATTGATTCCTGAACTGTGGAGCACTCAAAATGAACTGAGACTTTTGTTAGCATGCAAATAGTCACCGTCCCTTTAGGCCGGGCCATTTTATCCAGCATCCTCTCAACACAGACAACTGATTCCATCTCAACCCAGTTAAGACCCCTTTTCCCACAACCAGCTGGTTTAAGAAAGGCTAAACTGCATTACAGAAATACAACCAATGCTCAGAAAAAGGGAAGGATTAAAACCAAACAAGTTCAGTATAAAAACGTGATTCACAGGTAGTGTCTCTGTGCAGTCTCAGAACAGAGTTAGCTCTCCAGCAAAAACCAGTGCCCCAGCCCCTGGTCGACACAGCAAACATCTGACTGGATTCCAGAGCGTGGATGGGCTGAGCTCTTGTCTGACTACATATAAGCATCCTAGAACTCACCAAGATCTAAAACATTCAGCTCTCTCACAACTTTGCCACAGTGGTGGGCTGCAACTCAACAGTAGAACTAGAGTGGTATGTCGCTACAGCAAGACAGGCACGCACAAACAGCAAGTCCTGTAAACAGATCTGTGCTTTCCCAAGCCTCCAAATATAAAGCTATTCATGCCCCAGGCTAACACTACAGTCCTTATTTGACTTGAGAATCAAGTTGTCTTTAACCTCCAGGTGATAACTACATGCAAGAAAAGCTTTTAAAATCAGTACATTCTTAGCATAATCACAGGTGGCCAAAGGTGTGGGTTCAGGTCCATTCCCATTCAAGGCTTGCCCACACTGTGGGAGGGGAGAAAACACAACTTAGCATCTCATGCAAAAGAGGCTTATACTTTTAGAATACACCAGCTCATCAGGATTAACCCAAATGTACATGCTAACATGCTTTAAAACAATGCTTAACTTACAGATGAGAGCATTCATCCCCAGCATCAGTGCAAGGGACATTTCACAGAGTTTCAATGTTTTACCCTTCCCTTCAGTGCCAAAGACAACCCAAGGAAAGAGCTCAGCAGAAACCTATTCTTCACACAAGAAACATGAGGCATTCACATCAAGAAGTCACAGTGCCAATTTCTGTCCCAACCTATCTTTAGGAAGAGCTTAAGCAATAAACTATTCACCAAGGAACACCAACCACATAGCATTTACAACCAGAACACACACATTTTGGTTCTCTGGAGGGCTCAGTTATAACCCTTCAATTAAGTTACAAACCCAGACTCCTGTCCTGTCTGTCTAAATGACTCACTGGGGTTGACACAAGTCAACAGCAAACTCCCTGGTGCTGTATTGAACTCTCTTCCTTTGGTGCTCCATTAGCTACAGCATCTGAAGCACAGAACTTAAAGAGTTATGAGATCTAGAGACTCAAAAATAGTCTACTCCAGTGGGAAAGAACAGTATAAATTATTTTCCTGAAGTTTTGAAACTATCAAGTGCCTTTGCACCCTGGAGTACACACACATACATAGGAGTAACTGATGTTTTGGAATACACCTCATCTACTTTACCATTAGAACTTAAAAGCTATTTCATACACAGAAAGACGCAAAGTTCTTGCTGTTGTTCTTAAGCAAATCTTTATTTTTTATAGGATGGAGAAGCGTTTCTTCCTGACATCTGAATATTGCAGTCTAGGCTTCAGCTCTCTTTAGCTATGTTACAGTACTTTCTAAGACCTGCAGATCAACTGAGCCTAGGAGTAATGTGGAAGAGACTCCCCTTCCCCTTCCCGCGTTTTCATGGAGCTACATAAAAACCTCAAAGGCAGCACCAGCTCCAAGAACATGGATCAGCTAAATCATATTAACAAGGTGCTGACAGTGAGAGGAAAGGGTGCATCGTTTAGGACACAGGGAGTGAACAGTAACAGGAGTCAAAGTGTTAGCCTGGAGAACCTGGGAGACAGGTTCTGCCATGGACTTCCAAGGCACTCCTGGGTAAATCACAGCACTTCTCTGAATCCAGGTTCCCCAGCTCCCCTGGTAGCAGCAGAAATCACTGTCATTCTTTCCCACAGAGGGCTGACAGTGCAGATTATGCGATATGGAAGTTCAGTGGTCATCAGATTTGCAATAAGAACCCCCCACAAGTCAAATTGTGGTATTTGTTTGCCTGCATCATCCCAGTATGCTGCCAGCGTTGTAAAAATCAAACCTTTGTTCAAACTCACTGATGCCAATTGAAAAGAAGCTTGACTGGAGCAGGCTTTGGAAATACTACTATATTAATTAAAACATACATGTACATCTTGATTCCCTTGAACTACTTTGATCTGGAAAGTAGGCTGTATGGCTCCGATTGTCCAGCTTTTAATGAGGTTTCTAATAGTTCACAAGAACAGCAGAAACTACAAATACCAAAGATACTTGTAACTCATAGTACATTCACTACTAACATATTCCAATTTTTATATAAGATACTGATTTAAATGCACTTCAGAGCAATGTAATAATTAGTCTGATAGCATGTCCAGGAAGTATCTGGAATAAAAATAACTCCAATGTCATAAATAAACAATAACGGGGGTGAGTCACTGCAGCACACTCATACACCAAGAAAATGAAGTGAAAAGACACAAAGTTATATTATGCACTATGTCTTTATGTACATAATGAAAACAATAGGCTGAAATACTGATTTGATTGACAGAGAAGAATATGAGAGTGATCATAAAGGATCTTGCATCAGGAAATAAGGGAACACTCAGAATACCAAATTTCAGGTAGTAAGTTACCAAGTAGGAAGCTTACTAAGAAACAGCAGAATAAAGGTAGTAATTAAAATAACATCCCAAAGTGTGTTTTCTGAACTATTGCAACCAAAAAAAACCTGCCTAATTCGCTTGCACTGACTGGTTTTTGCAATGCAGATGTCAGATTCGTGCCACACTGAATTTATTCACTATCTATTTTTTTAACCTACACTTAGACATTTTCCATGAAGTTATTTAAATACCACCCCAAGATGCAAACTTGGCTCTGTGACTGCAAAGACATCTTTTTTTTTAAGTGTGAAATGCTTCATTAACATATTCATAAGGGAGCAAAATAACTGCAGGCTTCAGGTGAAACACTAGCCTAAGCATCACCAGAGCTCAGTTGCAACAAAGGGTGCTAAATCCTGTGGATGGGATTGCTGTGGCACCACTGAGGCTTCTACCGTAACAGGCAAGTGTCCAGATAAGCCCCAGGAGCTTTACAACAAGAAGAAACCTGTTTGCCATAAAGACACTGGCCCATAGAAGCCACCATAAAGGAGAAGAAATGGGGGGGGGGGGAAATAGCAAGGGGTGAGTTTCCAGTCGGGGAGTAAGAGCAGGGAGATTCTGGAGTATTTTGGTTTGGAGCAGAGCATGGGGTTAAGTGATTATTCTCTTTTCCTTGCAAATCCTTCCTCTCTTTCAGTTTTGGTCTTATTCTTAACATGCCTCTCTATTCATGACTGCACATGTGCCTTGTCTTTAAAGGAGCCTTTTTGGCTTGCCTGGAGTTTCTTTATTTCCTGCTAAAAAGATGTAACAAGATATTAGTCTCTTAGCTGAACTGAACTAACTTTGTAACAGCAATGCAGAGCAATTAATACAGAACAATTCCACTGCAATTATAAATTCTTTCCAAATAAACTGACTGCAGTTTTGCAGGGTGCACACACAAAGAGCAGCTGTTTAAGAGGTGCTTCCATCACCATCCTCAGGACTATTTTGATGCAAGACAATTGCATTTCCAAATTCCTTGGGTTTGGTTTGTGTTTGCTTTTTGGTTTTGTTTTTTCTAAGCTGCCTACCTCAAAGCCAGCCGTGACCTGAATAAAACAGCAGCTCAGTTCATACCTTATGCATCTTCCCACACAACATTCCCTGTCTGGTACTCTGTCCATCTCTACATGGTGGCAACTGAAGAAAGGCAGCTCTACCCAATGTACTATCCTCTACAACACAAGGGTGAGACTTGCTTGAGCTCTTACCCATGAATTTGGGAATCATCTGACAGCTGCTGGTGTTTGTTCTCCTTGGTCCTTGTCTCCCTCCAGTGGTGGAAGGATCAGACCTCTACACCTGAGAGAAGATGCACAACCAGCCTCTGACTAAACCATCCAGCTGCGCCTCCTCAAACCTTCTGCTCCCTCAATGAATGAGGAATTCCAGGAATACTCATTATCTTCCCCTCCAAGCATGGAACTTGACATGATTTTAATAGTTATCCCTTTCCAATTCATTGCATAAGTCAATCCTATAGGGTGGTCTACTCTCACACAGTTCCAACTTCAGGCTGCTAGCAAATGTCAATAGCACATTCTTGTGTTTATCCTAATTTTTGGCAATTAATGAAAATAATAAATAGCATCAATGTCAAAGCCAGTTGCTGAGGATCTCCAGTAATACCTCCCCTCCAGCCTTATAGCTTCTTGTTATCTCCTTCTGTCACTCCCAAAGCAATTGTACCAACCACCCTGTCCTCCAGCTCAGGTAGTCCTTTCCCCCACCATATGGAGCACTCTACTGAGCCTGGGGCATGTTCAGTCCTCCCTTTGCTTACAGGTAGAGTGACACAGCTATGAGAGAGACAAAGGGCACAGTACAAGAGGTGTTGTCAGGGAGAAAGTTAAAAAGCCATCACACCTGGCCCTGGTGGGGCATTATCCGGAAGGTTATGCACAGCTTTTCCTTTTTCTTTTCCTCCCAGTGTGTTAAATGACTGGGCTGTTGTCTACTCTGCCTCTTCCTCATCATCACTTTGGGTGGAAGAAATATTTCTGGCAAGAGTTTCATTCAAATACCCTAAAAGTACCATTTTTCATGGAAGTTACGATTCACACAACTGTTGGGAACCAAATCCATCCATCTATACAGGGAAAAAAGCCCAGCTGCAACACTAAAGTAGAACTGCCATTTAAATCTTGGCAATAGGCTGTTGCTTTAATAGTGGTGAGTGCCTAAAACCATCCTGGAGACTACAGGAAAAAGCTGAAACATGTGGACATTGTTAACAACACTTTTCAGTCTGCACTGACTGAGGAGACAGTTCTGCAGTAGACTGGGAGCCCAGCCTTGAACCCGATAGCAGCACTCTATAGCGAATATATCAAATATGTCATGAACCAGAAGAGAAAGCCCATCAGGAGCTCTTTCATAGACGTACAGACATAAAATGAAGTATTATTTGATAGGTCAACTTTATTCAATAAATTTTTCCTAATTTTTCCTCAAGAAGCAACATATGTACACATATATACACATACATATAATTATAATTATAAATATATATATTTGCCATGGTATCAGTAAATACTTTCATGGGTAAACACTGGCATCTGGGTTACTGTGCAAGAGTAGCTTCCTGCCTTAGAAGCACCAAAGCAACCCAATGCTGGAGAAAGTCAGGGAATAGCTGGTAGTGTGCCACAGAACTGCAGTGCTTAAAGCCAAGAAGCATAAGCTATTTCACAGCAGCAAGAAAGATTTGCTTGCTTTCTCCTCACAAGTGGAGGATACCTGAGCACAAAACAACCAGTTACCTACTCCATAGCCAAACCAGGACATGATCTAGAAAGATGGAGCTGCCAAACCAGGGGACTCATTTCACTGCACAGGAGGAGCTAAGTCTGCCTAACTAAGCAATCTATAGTTGCATTAACACTTGTGAAACCAGCCTTTCCTCTATTAGAGGGCAGAGAAGAGTCAAGGATCACCATCAGAAGCCAGCCACTTGTTAATAAGGATGCTTATGAAACAATTAAGTACAGCACAGCTGAGAAGGAGCCAAGTAGATCAGCTACCTCTGCCCTCAAGTTATAGCACACTTCTCCACAAGAACAGTTTATCCCTTCCTGTCTTTCTAACACAATTTATCAGCCTTCCAAAAAAACAGGGGGATGAGGTGGTGTGTCTGTGAACCAGTCCTTACCCTGCTTTCTTCTTTCTCATTTCTTTCATTTCAAAAGACCCGATGGATGGGGAAAGGACACAAAACCAATGCTACAGAAATATCAGGTCTTAATATCCTACAAAATATTACTAGAAACGTTAACTTGGTCCATGCATTTATCACTCACTGCAACATGTTAATCAGCAAAGCTTGCACAACAGAGCAGCAAAAAGGTCTGGCAACATCCTTCAAGAGAAATGGACCAATGAAGTTCTGTTTGTCTCTTCTCCAAGACAAATTTCACTGGCATCGGTGCCATGGAATAAAAGTAAGGATCTTCATGGCTGAAGGATGTTCACAGCTGAAAACAAAAGCTTTCTGCTTGGGAGCGAGCTAGATGCTAAAGCAGAGCTTGATTTGGTTGAAGGTCCCTTCTCTTTGCACTTAATACACCTGATGCCTCATAAAGGAAATCAGTTGTTTGGTACTGGGGCAAGCGATTCAAAAAGGACAGGCTTGTTGGGTCCCATGTGCCACTGTTTGATATTCCCAGAGCTTACAACATGAGGATAATTAAATACACAAATCCCCCAAGAGTATTGTGAACATTAATTAGCCAACAAATACAGAGCACTTTGAGAATGCAAAGTACTCTATGTCAGTACTTACCGCTATCTTTATACATACTGAAAAGACCTGAAAGATTATGGGTTTAGATTTATAGTAGAAAATACATTAAGATGTTGGAATCCAAAGCTGCAAAGATGCCTGTCTGCTAATGCAATTTTTCAGGATTATTTCAAGAAATCAAGACTGCAGTCTGTTAGCACAGTCACTGTAGAAGATGGCAGCTCTTGAGCTCAAAACTGAAACGCAAGAGCTGGTAAAAATAGTGAGGTCAAATGAAGTCTGGAATAATAAATGGCAGACTTTCCTGGTTCTATGCAGAAAAGTATATTTAACAGGTTTCTAACTAGGCCAGTGCATGTGACCCAAAGAGGGATACCAACCGACCTAGAATTAGAAATTAGCACGTAATGGAACTGGACGTAATGGCACAAGAAAGAGTCCTGAAGGCAAGGTCCCTCAGTGGTGCTGCACCTCCACAGCAGGATCCATTTTTGCACATGCCAAGCCAACTCATTTCTTTTTCTAGGCCTGCCTTTCATAAATCAGGAGCCATTAGAATAATACACATAATAAAGGGTCTGGGGGAAGCAAAATCCCTTAGCAAGTAATTTCCCAGCCAAAGATTTAATACCAGTCGAGTTGAAAAGCCAAGCCCAATATATGCCCATAAGTTAAGCTGCTCAGCACTGACTAAAGCAGTATATACAGCCTGTACCAGTGACTAACCTGCTACTATCAACCATTCCTGTACAGCCAGACCACCACCTGCCTTTTGAAAGAAACCATTTGACAAGAACTTTATGATTCACAACATTCAAGGCCTTATTAAGGTCCATAAGGAGTGCAAGTAAAAACCTTCCTCTGCAGCAAGACAAATGTCATTACTTAGTATTTATTACAACTTAGTCATGTCAGCAGCAGCATTGGATGCTGAATAGGAGCCTGATTGGAGAATGTCATAGGAAGAAAATCAGGTCGATTTAATCTTTCTGTGCCAGGTGGTGGAATTTTTTCTGCACAATATACACAGTGGGTAACTGACACACTGAAATCTCCAGCTTCAAGGAGTTTAATACATTTCAAGCTGGTTTTGTGCCAAAGGGCTGCATTTACACAACCTGTGCTGGCAACAAATTGCAAAGTCAGAAACGTATTTTGAGCCCAGAGAAGTTTCCAAATAGTTTTCTTTTTAATGAAGTAACACTTGATTGCAATGGGATAGTCACAAAGCTTCATCACATAGTAGGCTTATTCCCTTGCATCTGCTATAGTAAGCTCCTATAAACAACATTTTTAACCCATCTATTTGTCTTAAGAACACTAACTGGGTAGGGCTGGTTGTCTGGTAAACTTTACGCTAACACAAGATCATGGAATAGTTAGGGTTGGAAAGGACCTTAAGATCATCCAGTTCCAACCCCCTGCCATGGGCAGGGACACCTCACACTAAACCATCTCACCCAAGGCTCTGTCCAGCCTGGCCTTGAACACTGCCAGGGATGGAGCATTCACAACCTCCCTGGGCAATCCATTCCAGTGCCTCACCACCCTAACAGGAAAGAATTTCCTCCTTAGATCCAATCTAAACTTCCCCTGTTTCAGTTTTAACCCATTTCCCCTTGTCCTCTCACTACAGTCCCTAATGAAGAGTCCCTTCCCAGCATCCCTATAGGCCCCCTTCAGATACTGGAACCATCTAGCTCCTACCAGCACCCACTTCTGTTGTGCTAAGCACCGCGCACACCACTCAGCCCCCAAGCAGCATAGTTTACACACAGAGCCCACCAGTAACCACCAGCGTGAAAGAAAAGGGACAGAGAGGCAAAACATCTGGTTTTGTTTAGGTGATCTACCAGGGTAGAACCAAAGCAAAAACTTCCTATTCTTAGCCAACATCCCTTCCCCTAGGAAGAGCCAATTCCCCAGGACAACTTTTGCCTGTGTTTCTTAATTTAAGTGCTAAGAAGAAAAATTCCTAAGCCTGGTTAGGGACAGATTTCCTCCTCCCCCTTTCCTCCAAAAGGTACTTCACACATTGCCAGATTTATCTTGGGTAAAATTGCCACTGCAGCCCTGCCAGATTACATGGGAGAGAAAAAAGCTTGACAGTGGCAGAAACAAAGCTATGCTGTCCCACCATGCCCAAGAGAAAACCAGAAACACATCTTTGCATAGGATTTCCTGAAAAGGAGTGCTGGGTAACACATGTGCAGCACAGTACAGTGCAGTGCATTACACAACACAGAAATCCTGCAGATGCAAAGACTGGCTATTTGCACATCTGGAAACGTACCACTTAAGTCCATGACACTCTGATTCTATTATCTGCCACATCCAGCTGGAAGAAGATAGAATACCCAGAGATACAATGACCCTAAATATAAAGGTTGTAGATCACAGTATTTTTCTGACAGCTAGTCTTTATTTTTATGGGCTGAATTTGCTATGAAAAAACTATACCACAGCAGAACTCCATAGAGAATTCAATATAGAGCAGAAGGATGCTATAGATTAATAGTTTGTTAATACTAGCAATCTACTTTGGGGTTTTCTTTCTTCTATATGGCGTTCTAAAAAGCTGTTTCTCAAACCAATTTTGCTGTTAAAATAGCACAGATATTGCACAAGGAACATATACTTTAAATTCTTACTTAACATTTAATTTCTGCTTAACACTACAAAAATGCTCAACACAACTAGGTGACAATTACAAACTACACCTTGTCTGAAGCAGCTTCACACAATACTGTTTTATATATACACATAGAAAATTACTATGACCAAAGGGCCGAATGCCAAGAGCTGGTCAATTCTCACACCTAAATGTCTTGTAGAAAAACCCTGGTTTTGTGATGATTAGTTTGGTTTTGGCCATCTCTGTCTCTGGAACTGCTTCCTAACAGTTCCAAAGCAAAACTTTTCCTTCTTCCAAATGAAAGCTGAGTTCCCAAGGACAAGGATGACGCACTGAAGCCAGGTGTAAAAAGCAAACTTTGGAGTTTTCCATTTGTTACAGGGATGAAAACAGGGCACAGGTTCACCTATCAGCATGAATCGTCTCTATTAACTTTGGAAGAGGTGGATTCCAGTTTTCCATCCCCTCCTTTTACAACTTGAAATTTCAGCAGTTGACAATTCTGATTGAACACTGAACTGTCTTCAGGAAAAACCTTCATTTCAGGTCCTCATGTGATCTTACCTACCCTCCTTTGCTCTTGCACAGAAAGAGTTCTAGCGCAGTTGGAGGATAGCATGTTTTCAACAGAAAACCCTCAACTTCCTAAGAAAGCAAATGTCCATCTGCTTCCCTGAAAGACAGAAGCTTTTTTGGTGCTGTTTTCGTCAGTATTGGAAAGACGATAAACCTACCCGAGAATGGAAGAGGTCGTTTGCTGGGTCACAGAACAAAGTTACCAACTCCTTGATGAGCTGTTGAGGGACCACTTCCAGTGTTCAAGAAACCCAAGAGATATCAGGTGGACATTCACAGATTGACTTCAATAGATCAGCATTAAAAAAACGTTCGCAAAAATCAGCAAGTCGGGAATACTGAAAATGAGCTGCTTTGGGGGTTGTTTTGGGTTGGGGGCGTTTGGTTTTGCGGGGTTTCTTACATTCCTCTTTAAGTACACATCAGCAGCAGTTGTTGAAGTTTCTATCAAGACAAAGAACAGAAGCCCAAGACAACTTAGGTCAAAATTACCAGTCTTTATACTACAAAAGAAAACCCAATGGACCCTGGGGCTTTGAAAGCCTACAACAGCCACACAAAGGTACTTCACTACTGACACAAAACAAAACCCGACTCGCTAGAAATGTTCTTACAAGAACCTGGCAATCTTCTCACCACAAATGAAGCTATTCATCTTCCCACAGTCCCATACAAACAGACAACAAAAAGAGAACTTAGCACAAACAGCGATGATGGGAAGGGATTTACATACATTCTTGTTGCTAGTCTCGTTTTATTTTAGGGAGAAGTTGCTATAAAGGGAACTCCAGTGGATTATATTTTGTTTCTAGGCTATTTGTTGCAAATTAGCTGATAAAATAAGAAACTATCACTCACAGATTTAAAAAAATATTTATATGGAATTTAAGTATGAAAACGTACATTACCAGTTCTTTAATGAGACACACGAACAATGACATTTACTGTGAAATACTCCTCTTTTAAAGAGCGGAAATCAAAAGAGAACAATAAAAATTACATCCCATTTTTAGCCTGTGGAAGCAGACAATTGTAGAATCCCAGACTGGTTTGGCTTGGAAAGGACCTTAAAGCCCCTCCAGCTCCAACCCCTGCCACAGGCAGGGACACCTTCCACTAGAGCAGCTTGCTCCAAGCCCCTGTGTCCAGCCTGGCCTTGAACACTGCCAGGGATGGGGCAGCCACAGCTTCTCTGGGCACCCTGTGTCCAGACAGAAGAACTTCTTCTTTACGTCTAACCTAAATCTCCTCCATCTAAGTTTGAAAACTTCAACGTGGTTGCACCCATTCCCATACACGCAGTAAATCACAATCATCCATACTCCACACAGCTGTACAGGATAGCACAGCCCAAGGCAGACTGGGCACCTCCACCGACACGAACAGAGGTTAGTCTGCTTTCCAAGACAGCAAGAAGCTGCATGCCTGTGGTCAGTATAGCATGAAACTCAAATTCCTAACGGGTAAAAGGCATGCTGCTGTGACTGCTTCTCAGCAAAGGTAAACTTGCAGGTTTTGGCTGGTCATGCAAAGAGCAGATTGGCTCCAAGTCAGGTGCAAACAAGATCAAAACCCCGATAGGACAAATCTCCCGACTGGTCTCTATTCCATCGCATAAAACTGCATTTGTCAAATGTCAACACACCACAAAACCCTTTTCTTTCGACAGAACGCAGGTAGAGATGGAGACCTGGTCTGTAGCTGTTCATTCTCTGACCCCTCAGCAAGAAGGGCCTGGATGAGAGGACCTGCAGGTTTCAGAGCTCCCAGCCTGCAGCATTATAGTTTCCTTCGCCAACATGGAAATAACCAACAGATCCATTCACAGCTATAGGTGACGACTTAGAAGCTTCTACATCCCTGTTCGGGAACCTCCTTAGCAGCACCACCGCCAGAAAAATTAAACGCAATAGAGCTGAAACAAAAGCCTTCAGTGTTCTAATGTCATCCACCCAAATAAATTCAGACTATTGAAAGGTGCGGGTCTGGATTTAGGGCTCTCATTTCAGGCTCTCAGAGTTAAGAGCAGAACAGTGACAATCACCAAGTTGAAACTGCTTCACTTTCAATTAATAGTGTAGGGTTTCCACAGATAAAAAAGTCCTTTTAAAACAGCCTAGTCTTTCTCATCGATTGTACCGGAATCAGCGGTATTCCCAGTTAAAGGGAAAACTATGCTCTGAATTTCCAGCAATCACTCAGCGGTTCAAACTTACTGTTTCCCCAAACGCTTTTTACTTCTGCTCGGATTGCAACAACACTGAAAGCAAACAAAACAGCATCAAAGACAGAGTCCACACTGCGGAAAAGCTTGAAATAACAGCAAAGATCTCGGAAGCAAGAAGCAATAGTCAAACAATGGAAAGCAACAAGGAGGTAACTTGGAACACGTCTACAAATGAGGTTTTTTTGCCTATCAGCACAAACACCTTCTGCTTTCCTGCCCCAGAAACGTAATTCCAGGCTGTGCCAGGATGAGCCTGGATCAGAGCAGCTCACACCAGGTATAGCAAAATACAGGCCCATAGGAGAGGGAAAAGAACACTGCTTGGGTGGCACTGCCCGGCAGTTGCATCCTTTGTTCACCTTTACATGGGAAGTTAATTCACTTGGTATCACCCAGAGAAAACACTGTGAAATCAAGCCCCTTCCCCTCTCCCCACCTCTGCGGGCCCACAACAGGAACAGGCTACTTACAAAGTTACGCAGGATCAGAGGCAGCTCAGGCACTGTGTAGCCAGGGGTTCCCAAAGGAGAGCCATAAAACCACGGGACGGGTTCTGGTTGAGGCTGCTGAGGGCGGACAAAAGAGCTCCTGCAGACCCGCCTGGAGCCCAGGAGCCACCTATTAGACGCTTAAATTAGGGCAATTAACTTAACCTATAACGAGCAGGGCGTGCTCACAGCAGCCCCAGCCTGACCGTTAGGAATAGGTGGGGCACAGCTGGGGTCAATTTAACCCATCTATAGGCTTGGCAGTCCAGGGCCCGCCTCCCACAAGGGCAAAAGGGTCAAAGCGGCTGTGAACATGGGGCTCAGAGAGGTCGTGGCCACTAAAATGAAGTTAGAGGTGATTCCAGCGCAGCAGTTCAGGCTCAGTGCTCAGTGCTCAGTGCTGGCACACACGGGTTGAGCCAAGCCCACTGTAAGGTCCCGAGGAGGAAGGCTGTCTCTGCAGCACTTGGGAACACCAACATGCTCTGCAACCCAAGCACTCTTCAGACCCATTGCCCAGCACCAGAGGAAGGGGTGGAACAAAAGAGGAGAGAGAACACTGGGCTTTCATTTCAATTCTGAAAGCAAAGAGCCACAGTGACTCACACAAATCCTTTTCCCTTCGAGTGAATGCTGCAAAGAATAAGCAGCAGTTCAGGAGCTAGAGCCACGGGTCTGCTGAGGAAATATAAAATCCATTACTAAGCATGATGATGCCATGATAAAGCATGATGATGCCTGGTGAAGCCATGATGATGTACGATGAAGTCATGATGGTGCATGATGAAACCATGAGGAAGCCATGATTTCATCATGCTGAGGGAAGTTGTTACCAGTGCCCTGAACCCCCACCAGCCCTTATCTGTGCTGATCAGTTCACAGAAAGAGCTGGGAATGCTGGGTAGCATTTGCAGCAGGCAAAGGGTTAAACACAGAGGGAGGGTGCACAGAAATGGAAGTGCTGTGTTCCATGGGGCTGACAGGCACCCTAAAAACCTTCAAGCCTGTTCTGCAGCCGAATACCAAAGGGTCACCACCTTCCTTTTGCTTTTGGGTTGTTAGAGATGACAACTGACAGACACTTAAAGCGACGTCTTCAAAGCTCTGTTTAATGTTCTGTGTCTGAACCGTTTCATGACTTTTTAATTGCTGCATCCAGCAGAGGTGGGAACATAGGTGAAACCTGCTAAGCTTTACCAGACAGTGAAGCCTCTTCAGTTCCTATTGTTTTACTATCTATTTCCACAGCGGAGGACCATAAGTTGTGGCACTCCACCCTGCCATGTGCAGGATAATCTCCTTTAATAGAGCTCTTTTAAGAGAGCAGCCTCATCGTGCATTTCACAAGACTCTTGCATTACAGCCCTTGGAAGGCTGGAAACCTGAAACCCAGCCACAGCCGGGGCCCAGTCCTGCCCCCAGAACAATTACAACAAACCCCTCAGACTCCACTGGAAATTCCTTTAACCAGGAAGCACCTGGCTGCTGATGTCCTGAATGCTCTGTTACAGAATACAGGTAGCTATTTGATTTTGCAGGCGGCAATGAAGATTGGCCTGGATGGACATCCATGACATTGAGAGCAGGAGGAAAAGGAATAGAGAAGTTAATGTTTGTTAGGTTTGCAACCTGGCTTTCACAAAGCAAAATGTCAGCTTAGGTGCCTGAAAAAGGATGCAGAGGTCAAGGTTCCCCAAAGCACAGGAATGATGTGGGAACTGCTGCAAACTGGATACCCAGACACACTTAGGGGACCACATTTATGGCACCCATTTCAGTGGCCACTTTTCCACAGGTGGTGACCACAGGCACTTTGTTCTGACTTGAGTTTTCCTCTTTGACAGCAGGAGAAATAGAGCTCCTTTTCTTTCCCTGTTGTTCCATCCAAGAGATGGATGTTGCCTCCAAGCAAGCAGGGCTCAGCTACATGCAGGGAATTCTGTGCAGATCTCAGCATTCCAAACTGGTTTTTTGCAGCCTCCAGGAATGGGGAAGCAGTGTTCTTCCCTTTAAAATGCCTGAAACATCTAGCTTTTTAACTGGTATATTTAAAACTACATACACATGCAAGTTTCTTAACAAATGTATCTTGCTCTAGCCTAGAAAAACCATCTGGCGTCAGGCTTAGTATAGGATTTATGGTTGCAAAGCAAGACTTAGGTGGAGAATATTCCATCAAAACGGCAGCTCTGGATAAACAAAGGTCCCTGTTCAGCTCTCCCGTGATTACCTGCACTATAGTGTGAAATGTCAAGCTCGCGTTTTATACAAACTAATCACGAGAGAAAATACCTCATGCTTTGAGGGAGCAGAACACCAGAATTCCCAGGCAAATACCCTAACTGTGAGGACACAGAGTACCTCCTCCCATGGTTTTATTTGGTCTCACAGCTCTCTTCTTTCCCCCAAAACCAACTAACCATCCAAACCCAAAACCCGGAGTGTCATTCCCAACAGGACAGGTAGCTTTCAGCTTTCCCAGACACGGAGGAAAACCTAAAGAGCATTTTTCATACCCTGACAAAACAACTGAAGAAAGGCAGAGTTACTTCCTTATGTGCCTTCCTCTCAAGCAGCTCCTCATGCAGCACACTGGTTCTGTACAAGGAGGATGAGCTGTGGCAATGCCCGTGCCATTCTGACACACTTCAAAATGAGTCTTTACACGCCTCACTCATAGCTGTGCACCCTCTGTGCCTGCAGCCTGCATGCAGGCTCCTCCATAAGTGGCAACTGCCCTTAACATCCTTATTTCCCTCTGCTTTCTATAACCTTGCATTTCCAGTCTCCCCTCAGAGCAGGAAAAAAGGATGCACATTCCTGCATTTCTCTTTCAAAGGTTAACTATAAGGTAAAGCAGTTCCAGGCCCTGCAGGGGGGGAAACAACAAGAACAAATGAAAATAAGAGGTGGGAATAAGAGGAAATCCCTTAATCTAGTTTAGCTTGCTTTGTCTTTTCTCCTGCTGCCCATGAATAAAACCATCACCTCAGGGGGGGAAAGAAAATGATAGTTCAATAATCCCACTTTATTCCCAGGACAGAGAATGAGTCCCTAAACTATCTCTTGTCAACTGGGTGCCATTAGACCACCGCCAGCCACTCTGTGACTCGTTTAAGGAAGCGCAGGTGGAGCAGCCATCAGTCAGCAGGCACTGGATGAAATGGGCTCACTGTGCTAGGAAGACCCTGCAGACAAAGCGTGCATCATTTCGGGCAGCAAGATGGAAAGAAACAGGCTGCATAAAGCTGACAGTGATCTCCCTCGTAGCCAGCCAGGTCTGAACTTTAGGAGGACTGTGCTCTCCCCGTCCTGACACCTTTATTTCAAGAGCCTGAATGTTTCCTTGAACTACAGTTACGATATAGAGATCAGACTCTGGTCATTCAGCTTAATCCCTGACCATGAGGCTTGGGGATTTGGTGTGCATATTCCTGGCAACCCTTAAAAGCCGAGCTGAAAGCAGTGATTCTGAAGAGAACAAAAGCTTCTCCTTCTGCAAAAGAAAACTGTGAAATCATTCCAAGTCTTCTTTCTTGCACTATTTAGACATACGTATATACCAGCTGCTGAGGTTTTGCTTTAGCATTAGTGAGCTATGACGGTAATGTGGGGAGGACTCTTCATTTTACAGGTTTCAGGTACAATTTTCACCTACCGATGTCTGCAGCACAGTTTCTCACAGGACTTTTCTGCTCTCTTACATCAGAGATGTTGCCCACCCCACCACAAAACATCTGTTGCTTACAGTGGATCAGTAGCAATATCCTAGGGAAGTATTTCCAGGGTTCATCTCGGTGTTAGCAGTAAGAATCACATTCTTCTACCACAACAAAACAAGATTCCTTTTATCCATCTCCCAATTCTTTAACTCACTGGCATTTGCGTTATTGAAGTTTCTTCCATGGCTTTGAGGGTAGAATCTGTTATGTTCTTAATGCTGAGGCTGTCACAATTACACACCTCTAGGACCTGGGGTTTTAAGTAAAAGTATTATTGGGGTACTAAGAGACTCAGGGTACAAACTGCCTTCGTCTTCTTTGTGTTTCCTCAAGTGTCACCTATGTGGTTGTGGTATTTTAGTCAACTTACTGCAACCCAACTTGAAGCAAACCCATAAAATCATGAGGAAACAGCCACCAATGCAATGCAGAAGGTCTGATTATCTATACCTATTGTAACAGTTTTACATTCAATTGCATTATGTCCCCTGGGTAGTGGTAGGGCTCCCTCAGCATTGTTTAAGTGTTTCAGTTGTTTGATTCTTTACAGAACAGAACCTCCATGTGCAGGAAATCTGCATGCAGGGAAAGCAATGTGTGTGTGTATATATGTATACACACATCCACACTAGTTTATCAAACACCAGTGTTATAAAACTTCTTAAAAACGCAGCAGAAGCCTGTCAGTCAAATAGCTGCAAAAGGCAGATTTTGATATTTCCCCCTCACTAAATGGGAATACATTACTTTGAGACCAAAAAGTAATGCCTTTCTTGGTTCATGTTTTATGCAAAAAAAATGAGGTTTTGTAGATGAAAGATTTAGTGAAATAACTGAATTCTTTTCCTAGCTTCTAGACTTAACCTGATGTGAATCACTTAACCTCTCTCTATCGCCCTTAAAACACCAGAACTGCAAAAGCAATATCCACCTCTAGAAGACATTCAGAAAGCCTGAGGTATAAAGCGTGTACTGAATTGAGGTTCAGTTTGATGTCACTGACATTGGCAGGGCATAGTCATGTATGGACTCTGGAAGCAGCTGATGTGCCGGTCTATCAGCTGGGATTGCTCCTCATATGCCACCCAGTAATGCGATACATCAAGCCAGAAGACTTGGTGGATTAGGAGAGCCTGTGCCACAGCAGCTCTGCCTCAGAGACCACAGCAAGTAGGCAACAGCCATAACAGCCCTTTGCTCAGGTTCTCATGGTGTTACGCCCTTTGATCAGACACAAAATACAATGCACTGTACAAAGCAAGCGTTTTTCCTTTCTTCAGTGTCAGTGTTCATGAATACTTAATAGGAAAGACTTTGCATCTTTTTACACCATTAAGCAAGGATTAATGGGTTTTATACATATTCATTTCCATTGGGAGGGGGGGAAAAAAAGAAAGACAAAGAAAAAGCCCCATAGACAAAATCTCTTCTGTTAACATGAGCTTTTCCAGCGTGTTTTCGCACCATTTGGGCATTTATTTTTTCCAAAGGCACTCTGACTTGACTGAAACAAATCCTTGCTGTGAGCTTTTTTCACGTAACAAGTTGAATACCTTCCATCCTGTGCCTTTTACACCCACATGTGAAGAAAACAGAGTTTCCACAGTAGAGCAGAATCCTTACCCCCACACCTCCTGCTGACCCCTGCAGATCTGACCGAGCTTCTCTGGTCACTAAAAGAGAAGCTGAAGCTTTGCTGCCATTCCTCATCCCCAGCTGACTCCTCTGTCAGACCACTGGTGGTACATGCTCAGAACTGAATCTGGCTGTTCACTTCCATGGGAGCTGAATCCCACTCTCCATTTCAGTGAGTTACTGGGATAGGGAGAATATGGTGCAGCATACACGCAATATAATTATACAAAGGAATCCAGGGAGCATCCTTAAAACCTGTACAGAATTTTACAGAATAGGGCTGAGAACACCATGAAAGTGCAGACTGGTAATACCTGAAACAAAGAAGCTTTACAGGTAACGTTAAGACAAAGAATGAGCTTTCAGCATCTCTTGCTTCTCTGTCAGATTCTACAAGTTACAATAGATAACATCAGCCTGAACTTTTAAAAAGCATAACTGTTTTAATTACACTGATATTTGTAATCTTCCTGAAGAACAATAGAAACAATTACTTTAATGACTACAAAACACGGTATTACTTCTCTCCCCTGCTGCATTATATCAAAGTCAAGGACAACATAAGACAGAAGTTCAACTTTACTTAATGCTCTTGTTTTAAAGCTTCTAAAACTTATTGTCAACAGGTCCTGATGCTGGCATTTTGGTATCAAATGAACCCACAGGAAACTCGCATTGTAGGCATTTTCACTTTGGTATGTTGCTCATTTTTCATGGTTTCCTATTGAAGGTTGAAAAGCTACCTCCTTCCCAGAATGGGATAATGACTGTGTCAGCTCTCATCCCTTCTCTTAATGTTTTCTTCTTATGTTACACCGATGTACCCTGGATACAACTCAAGAGTCCAGCCTTTCTAGGCAGCTTTCAATTCCAGATGGTTCTAATTCCAAATACCTAGATCCTGAATTGCCATCGTGGCAAACAAGTGGAAGCCTACCCAGCCTCAGTCACTCACTGCAGGTGAATTGGTACTCACTGTCCCTGCAAAATCAGATAATCCTCTGCCAAGGTGACACACAACCCACAGGAGCAGGAAATGGGAAATGCATTAATTCAGCTTCACAAAATCAGCCATTTTAACATTTCTGACCTACTCCTCACCAAAAGCTTTTGCTGGTTTTGACCTGATTTCACACGTGACATTTGTATTTCTCCCCACTGAGTGTATTTACCCTTTGTCAAGACTGATATTGCTGGGCATTACCTGGAGGTGAGGATGCCTGCATCGACCCAAGGCCCTTGTCTTAGTTCTGGAGAAAGAGCAGTTTCTGTGGATCTTCAAACTGGTTCAAAACAAAGCAGCTTTCCTTCTGATTCTGCCATAATATTCGCCCATGCTGCGGGCAGTCTCTTTCCAAATCCTCTGCTGGATCCTTGGCAGAGGGCTCTGCTCAGCAGGAGCCGTGCCTCTGTGTGTGCAGTGCTCCTACAGCACAACAGCCAGTTGGGCAAAGGCACTAAATCTTATTAGTCTCTGGTTTTGCCAGCAGTTAACAGAGTCAAAGCAATAAAAGGTGGAAACGATGGAAGGTGCTAGGCCAAGTGTAGCGTAAGCAAGCTCAAAAACAGGGCTTCATCCATTTGCCTCAGAAATCAAATACACCTCATCCCTAACAAGAGCTAAAAGATAAGGGTGAGAGGGAGAAAGGTGTTGAAAAGCCTCTCTCCCATTGGGCCCCATCACTTTCATGAACCCAGGGCCAGCTGAGCGTCACCAAAACTTGAGAGCATTTAGATTGGCCACTAAACCCACACAACTGCACCTATCAAAACTTAGGTGACTTAGACTTAGTCTGCTCCTGGCTCTCCATGGCTCTGCCTGCGCAACAGCCCCTGCCATAGGCTGCATTAGAACGCACAACATTGCAGGATGGGCTGAAATCCAGGCACTCGGCACTGGACAAGGCAGTGAGGAAACGAACATTGTCATTTCTTTCATGCTTTGTTGGCTTTGAAAATATTTGTATCGAAATAATCATTGGTTTATTCAATAATGAAGCTTCATAATTACAAGTTTAAAACTTGTAATTGCACTTACTCTCCAGAGAATGGGAAAAATGCACTTATGAATTAAACTACACGTATAGAGCACCCAGACACATTTATGAAGAGGCAAGCACAGGGAGAGATTTGTGGGGTTTTTGTTTAAGTGCTTTGCACAGAGGCAGCAAAAAAAAGCATCACTTATGTACTTTGTGTAACAATAATAATTAGCTCTTTTGCAATCCAGCATAGAAACCCCGCTCTGCTCTTGTGAGACCTCACCTGAAGCACTGTGTGCAGTTCTGGTGTCCTCAACATAAAAAGGACATGGAGCTGTTGGAACAAGTCCAGAGGAGGCCATGAGGATGATCAGGGGACTGGAGCACCTCCTGTATGGAGACAGGCTGAGAAAGTTGGGGCTGTTCAGCCTGGAGAAGAGAAGACTGTGTGGAGACCTCAGAGCAGCTTCCAGTGTCTGAAGGGGGGCTATAGGGATGCTGGGGATGGACTCTTTATTAGGGACTGTAGTGACAGGACAAGGGGTAAGGGGTTAAAACTTAAACAGGGGAAGTTTAGATTGGATATAAGAAGGAAATTCTTTCCTGTGAGGGTGGTGAGGCACTGGAATGGGTTGCCCAGGGAGGTTGTGAATGCTCCATCCCTAGTGGTGTTCAAGACCAGGTTGGACAAGGCCTTGGGTGAGATGGTTTAGCGTAAGGTGTCCCTGCCCATGGCAGGGGGGTTGGAACTGGATGATCTTAAGGTCCTTTCCAACCCTAACTATTCTATGATTCTATGATTCTATGATAATTCCTATTTTAAGAAACAGTTCTTCATACACTAAATTGAATATTGGACATTCTGTCTGATCCAGCCGAGCTCTCTTTCTGCCTGAAGTAAGAAAGAAGGGCTCCACAGGACACAGACAGTTTTTCTCTCCTCTCTTCTTTTCCTGCTCATAGCTATTGAGATATTTCTCTCTTGGGCTCATTGTAAACAATAATAAAGGATTGGTCCCATTCTCAGCAATGCCGAAGCTGGCAGGGAAAGCAGAAATGACTACACCCGACCGCTCCCTTGCTTTCCCCAGTTAAAAGGCAGTACTTACCCAAAACTCATGGACTTTCAACAACACACTCTTATTGAACTGGGGACTGCTGGAACCACCAGAGCATGGGGACCTGGGCTCACTGACTCAAAGTTAATCTTTGCACTTCATCATACCCCAGCCAGCTGAGTGGTGCTGGAGCGTTCAGAGCAGCCTGGCATTCCACAAGCTCATGGCAGGAAACAAAAGCCGCATGGCTCTATTCCTACACCTATCATAGCAGCAGAAATTGTGTTTTATGGCTTCTCAGTTCAGCACCTGTGCCTGTGCATCAGCCCAAACCTCAGAATAAGAGCGCCTGTATACCTACAGGTATTCAGTCTATGGCTGCACCCCCAAAACAACCGCTAGCTTACTTCTGTGCACCATGACATGGGAAGCTCGCCATTTGAAAGCAGTGTGGGTACTCAGCGATTCACAGAACACTGTCTGCCAGCTCATGCATAGCACAGGTAGTGTGTCAAATTATACATTACAACTACCCATGGTACCTCTCATTTATAACATCCCATCACATTATGTCAGGTTACATTGTGTCAAGCCACATCATTTTCTCTAAAGGAAAATCCTGTCAGATGGAATTGCAGTGATAACTTCCATTCTTTTTTATTTCATTTAATATGAATGGCCCATTTGTAATAATATCAGAGACTGCCCCCTTTCTCTCCCATGTCTGAGGACCTCTCAAAGATTGCTGTTTTCTTTATACAAATGCTAGAATCAAATGTGCAATTCCTCATCTCAAAATGCGTGCTGCCAGTTTAATAAGGGCCCTGTCATCCTGTCCCTCAGGGATGTATCCTCAAAGAGCAGAAAGGCAAAAAGATGCTTTATTACTTCACATCAGTAATATTAATGTGTTCTGTTCTACAATGCATCCAGTGGATTACAGCACTTTGCAATCATTAGCTCTTCTGCAGACCGCCCTGAAACCAAGGCTGGCTTGGCATTGTGTGGGGCATCTGCCCTACTTGCTTGTTCACCCACTTTGTTCTGGAGCAGTGCAGAGCACATCCATAATGCCTGCAGCCACAAGGAGTGTGAATTTGGTGGAGGATCTGAGATCGAGCTCACACCCCCCTGCATGCTACCATGTTCCATGTTTACTTACCTGTTATTCTCTTCCCAACACCCTTGTTAGATTGACAGGACCCATTTGGATAAGGGACCAGTTTTATATTGGGCATCTGGCATAACAAGATGTAATCTGGGCAACTGATGCTGCGCATTACGCTTTGTATTGCTGGATGTGCCAGACCATGAATATGTGTGTATATACAGGCATGTTCTGACTGAAGAAGGCATCTGCCCGAATTAGCCATGCACATAATCTGCTTTTTCCTCCCATCTTTGCTATAGATGGTTACACCTGCAGCCAGTAGCTACCTTAAACCAAAGACCTTGTAGTTTCAAATCAGAGGGAGGGGAAGCGTGGCTCCAATGCAGGTTTGCCTCATCTTGAAACCCTGTGATGGACTTCTTAGTATGATGCAACTGCTGACTCCAAAAAGGTATGAAACCATTGCAAAAAGCAGCTGTCCATGAATGTGTAATGGGGTCTCATCCTTATCTTCTGCATGGTACACCAGAGTCATCCCAACCCCAGCCTGGTTATCCTGACATGGGTATTGTGCTAGCAAGTGTGTAGGAGAAATTCATGGGAAGATGAGAGTGCCTGCCATCAACTGTATGTAAGATAACTATCACCTCAATCTTCAATCAGGCCTTGCACTGAGTTCTGGCACATTAATTTCATACGTAATTGCCAAAAGCCTCAGACTTGATGCTCACGATGCTTATTGTACTGACAACTCAATAGATTTCCTACTTGCAATATTTTCCAGCAATACATAAATTTTATCTGTTATGAAAACATACTGTGAAGAAACCGAGGTTACTGCTGGTTTTATCTAACTGTAATAGGACACAGCATCCAAGTGAAAAATACACTTTGTTACAGCTCAAATATTCAATAGTTTCAGTGTTTAACAGGAATATATTTGCTGTACAAATTTCATCCTACAAAATTCATTCTTTAATTAAAGCCCTATTGCTTTTCGTCCAACAATATGATCATTTATGTCAGAATACTAAAAAAAAATAGTATTCCTACTGAACAACAGGAGGAAAGATAGCTAATCCCCCCCAAGAAACAGGCAAGTTTTGTTCAAATAGTGCAATAAGGATGTCTGCATATGGTACCAGTTTTTACTACCTATCACTTGAATGTAGTAGGTTAAATGAATCCCTGTTCATAGAAACCACTTCTCACCTAAGAAAGACTCCAGGAGTCTCTTGACTCCAAGAGTAGTCCAAGAGAAGAAGAGGAAAAAAAGAAACCTCATTTTTTAGAGCTCTAATCAGTGAGTATTTGGGTCCAAAAGCTACATTCACTTTTTGCAAAGGATGAAATATACCTTCCATTATATATGTACATATATCCGTATATACGAGCACAGGGATATAAATCACTTGGAGAACTTCATCATAAAGAGCAAGTTTGTAATTACAGTACACCAAAACAAGACCTATGCTATTGGATGCCTTTCAGAAGCATCAGATGTGGAAGATTAACATGAAAACTAGAATTGCATCTTTCTTCGTACATAGAAAATTGGGGTTTTTTTCTACACAACCACGGTAAGGACAGGCTTTTAAGCAGCACGCTTACTGAACAGCAAGAGATGAACTGTTCCCCATCTTAAGAAGGCTTCAAGCAAATAAGTAATAAATAAGAGGACAATAACTTTGGACCATAGGTTCACGAAAGGAAACGGCACCCAAGAACTGGACTTGCTATCCCAAGTCTCACCAGGAAACCACAAGCCTGTAAAACCTGCATTCACCCATCCAGGGAATGGGAGAGCAATTGCACCTACTTTGCATGTCTCAAATCATTTCTGTGTGATGCCGGTCATGTTGCTGGGTTAGCTAGTGGTCAGTGTGTGTATCATGGGTATATTTACATTCTGGGTATCTGTTTTTAAGATGCACAGCATCAGTTTGCAGAACCCTTGATCCCCCATAGTTAATACAACTGGACATATTTCTGTAAGGTGCACGAAGCAAAGAGCCTGCGGTGTCAGGCCTGATGGGATGTCTCACATTAGCAGATACTCAAAAAGACATTTCATACTTTAAAAACTGACACAGCCTCTGCTTTCAGACCTCCATTCTCCAGCATTAGGCTGATGCATTCCTCACCTCTCTAAGCCCTCACAAGCACTAACTGGTTAATACTCACAGCCATTTAAGCACAACCTGAAAACCCTCATCAGGCCTTTGGGAAGAAGCAACCATTGCACACCGGGAGCAGGGTTTGGTGTGGATGCCCTAAACACAGCCCCACAGCCACAGAGGGGCCCGACTCAAATGGAATACTGAGAAAGCAGCTATTTGGCAAACCAGGGATGCGAGGAATGATTAGCAGCCAAACAATTAGTATTCACAGAGGCTGCGAACAGCATCTCATAACTCTTGCAGGCTTAACCTTACACCTTTAACTTATATGTGCCACCAGGGATGTTGATTTTTAAAATGAAAAAGCTGGGGAGCAGGGGGAGGCTGTTTCAATTTCTAGCAGGGGCAAACCAATAGGTTTTCTGCAGACTGCATCCTGAGAAATGGCTGACTCACCTCCTCCTACAGCATTCCTCATAAAAACATTAAACCGGAGCCAGAGAGCCGGCATGGAAAACTTCAGCTTGAAGGGTTAAAATCATAACCAGCAGACAACAGAGTTTGACATTAGGAAGTCTTTAGCCACGGATCACAAACAGCTTTCCCTGTGGCATTACAACGAGAAGGGAACAGATTCATTTCTGTGAGCAGGGTGATGCAAAATAACATCTTTCATAGCATCGCACTGCTAAATGAATCTTGTTTCAATTCTGCTTACACCGGCGTGGCTTTGATGTAATGCCACTGCTCCTGATTTATTCTGGTTCCAGGCAGAAACTAAACCCACCCATGTGTGTCTGGGCCTTTGTCTTATTGAACTCTATCAGAAAACACATCAAAACGTCAGGGCCATATCAGCCTGTCAGCTTTGCTCCCGAATAAAGTTGCAAAAGAGTTTACAACGCCACAAAACTCTCTCTTTTTAATTCTGGTTTTTGTTTCAGAGCTTGACTCTTCTCTGATCGCTGCATTCGGGAGATGCAGCAATGGAAACAGGCAGTGGAAATGTCGATCACAAAATAGCTCTGCTGTGGCCAGACCCTTGCTGCTGAGCACCACTGAGCCTCCAGCGCAGCTCCCCTCTTTGCGGAAAGAAGAAAGACCACTTTTTTGCTATTTTTATATGGAATTCAACTTTTAGTTTGAGCTATTTGGAGAAAAAAGCTAACAAGGGAAAATCCGAGCTGGGTCTGAAATAGGGCCGGGGCACTGTTATGAATATGTGCCTAAGAGCTTATAGCTGCGGAGATGTCTCTTGTTGCCTTTTTTCTTTCCAATTGTCAGACACATCAACTTTGTGTGCTGGCTCTTGTCAAAGTGTAGCTAAAAATGAAATTGTCATAAAAAGAAACATAATTATAATATCCTCCTAATAATATATTGGATTTATTTTGCAACACTGTAGACATTTCTAGTACCCTAAACACCATGTCATATTTAAAGGTCGTCTGACTTCGACACTTGAAAAGAAAAGGAAGAAGGTAGTATTATCTACTGCTTCTTCACTCTGTTATCTTAACTTTAACCTTTTCGTGCTATGGTCGATAAATGGATGCAGGTTTCTATATAATGAGCTGGAATCTCAGCAGATTTAAAACAGGCGTCGTCCACCGAGTTGAGCTGAGCTGTGCCAGTTTATGCCTGCTGAAGTCCTCTCCTGCCGTTCACAACCCTTTCAGCAATTTCTAACTAGCTTGATACGTTCTTTCCCTGTCAATCCCCATTTCTGTAATGAGCAGCATACCGGAAAGAGCTGAATCTCCATTCAGCTCTACCACATATTCTCTAAAAACTCTTAACAACCTGAAATAATAGCATGAATGCAGGACATTCTCACTTCACCTTAAGGTCTAGTAGCTCGACCTATGTGGTTACTGATAATGTGGCACTTGTTGAAAGGCTACAGCCAACATCTGACACCGTCCTTGACTTTCTGCCAGGTCACTCTATCAGAATTTGCACAACCTGGTGGGATATTTCCCATATAATTGGCAGGTTTGTGCTTTTCACTGCAAGAGACAAGCTGGAGAATTGCTCCGAAGTCTTTGTTCTAAAGAACTACCTTTACGTCACTGAAATGGGATGCTTTGATGTGCTTCTCGCCCTGATTCAGTATTTATACCAGCCTTACCACGCGAGTATTTGAGCCGATACTTTTCTTACTGCTTGTTCATTTTTTGGCATGGACCAAACTCTGTAATTCCCACCCATTTCAGCCTAGCCACGTGGTATCTTCAATACCATACAAACCAGAACAAGTTCTCTCAGATGTGCACAGATTTCCTAGAGCTGGTATCTTCACTCATACCGTTAGGTCAACATTTATAATAACAACTCATTATATTTCATATCTATTATTATAAGATTATCATCTAGCAGTGCCCGCAGGTCTCAGAAGTGGCTGGCTCATCATGCACAGTTTTATACTCCTGGAGAAACCATCCAAAATGAATTTGGGTTATTTAAGCACCTGCAGCGTACTGTTTAATTTCAGCCTCTGGCCTTGCACCAGACATCATTTGGAGATGCTGAGTGTGAGATGGCAGAAGATCATTTCCCAACAGTGATATTAGCTCATGTTTCTAAAGCAATTCTTAGTGTCTCCCAGACTTAACATCTTTAGCAGCTGTCCCACGAAAATAAATGGACCATGGGCAGAAATAAGACTGGTTTCAACTGTCCAAGGAAATAATATGTGAGTTTGAAGTCACTGAGACCCAGATGGAACAGAGGATTTAGGAATATGCCCCTGATCCATGTTTGTAGTTAGGTAATTGAAACTGTAATTCTGAATTTCAGCACTCTGTCGTCACCTACATTTCATTTCACCCTCCAGGGTGCTCACTGTATTGCTAAAAATCCATACTAATAGGAGGCTTTACAGACAATACACTATGGCTGAATGAGAGACCGCAGAGCTGAAACCATAAAGAACCTCAGGAGAAGGAAAGAGAATAATAAAGAAGCGTGTGATAGAGCTGAATCACTCACTGCCTTCTGCAAAAGATGTGGTCTGCCTTAACTCTGCCTTTTGTTTCCAAAGTGAGTAGAGGCTGACCTGCTCTGCATCTTTATTCCATGGATACTGCAGAGGCATCTGCCAGAATCAGGCACACAGTTGTAGGATAGCAGTGTTTAAACATGCATCTTTAACACCCTCAGACATGTGCAACAGCAACAAAAGCATAAGGTCCTTTCCCCTTTTGCCTTTGGTGTTAGAGCATAATAGGCTAATATTAGGATTATATAGGGATTAGGATAATATTAGGATTATATGTATGTGAGATAATTATATAAGAATAGGCTAATACAAGAGAATAAGGATGGGCCAGCACATATTTCTGCACGGAAGGTCTTCCAGGTACTCCATTTTTATGCTATGCGACACCTGCAGCTCCTGTTGCCTACGCATGTATGTACGTAGCATTCACTAGTGTAGATGGCTTCTTGTTCGTCCTTTCTGCAAGCTTTTAGGGCCACAGATGTGCCCCTTTTCTCCCTGACATCCAGCCCATTTTCCTGCTCAGCCTCTAGCCTCCTGCCTCCTTTACTGGAAAACATCCACAGAGTGAGGGGCACACAGGCAAAACGAATGGTCTGGGAATGTACTCCACGCTGCACGTGAAAACATTTTCCCTACTGAAGGAACAGGCAGGCCAGCCTGCAGCCAGCAACATGGGCAAAAGACAAGCATCCAGTGGGAAAAGTCCAGTTAGAGCTGATGCACTTCCTCTGTGAAGTGGCTCCGCTCAACAAAGGGGTTTGCATGCTACAAGAAAGCTTTGTGCTAGTGTGGGAGTGACTCTAAACAACCGATCTTTTGTAAAGGGTCTTCCCGTTAGCAATCACTCGACAGAAGTCCCCAGAGGCATCAGGAATCTATAACATATCCCTGTGCTCTAAATGAAAACTTTCATCACCTTGTGTAAGGCTTGCCTTCGTTTCAGCTGTGGCGGTGAACAGTGCCACCTTCCCCAGCTGCTGCTTCTCTCTAGACCCTTAGCAAGAACTCAGACAAATTTAATACACATATCACTTGCTCAAGGCACTCACAAAACTGCTTTGGAGTGACAAACAAGCTTTGGCAGGGATGTTGCTGAGGTGCAATCAGGTTGGTAGGTTCAATAAGTGCAAGAAGTGCATGTGTGTGCCTGAAGTTTAAAAGAAAGCTAACAGATGCCAGAGCTGTTCTTCCAATCTAAGTATCTCATTTACAGGTAAGAAAGCCAGCAAAGGAACACAATTAGCAATGTGCCCTTACAAGCTTTATATTTGCACTGCTACCTATTCAGTCATTTACATGCCCAGTGTGCACACACATTCTAAGAGTCAGTTCTCAGCCTAGTTTTAATTATGTCTTGTTTTGCACTTAAAAGCTTTAAAACATTTTATGGGGCCATTTAGCGATCCCAGGAACTGGAGAGTGGAGGAGGAATTAGAGCCCTGCTGAAGCCAAAGGGAATATTGCCATGGGCTCCTGAGCCTGAGCTCGGGCTCTCGCTGGGAGCTGAGACTGCAGTTACTGCTCTGGCACTTTGAAAACACAGAAATGGAAACCAGTGGCTAAAATGGGGTAGTAAGTGCCAAAAGCCACAACTTCACTTACTACTCAACTATGTCATACCGCTGTCTGAATACCCTTCTAAGAGAGACTGCATTACCGAAGTCATTAGCAAGTCATTTTATTTCCATTATAACCACATTTTCATCCAGAAATAGAGGAGAAAGGTAATCAGATCTCTTGCTCACCTACACACACTGCATGTTAATGCAGTTGGGCTTTTCTCCTTTGGTTGCTTTCTTAATGCTAGACAAAACACTCTGGCACTTATGAATAGCATACTAAACCCACATCATTGAACATACACAGAAAAGCAAACCTAACCCTGACTTCCAATAAACTCATCTGCTTTCGAATAGATGAGGGGGAAATCAGAGTCACAGCACGGATCTCCAGATCAAGCAGTCTATCTGCCTGCTTAGTCTGCGTTAAGAAAGCACTCACGGCACCCCAGAGCAATCGCCAGTGTTAGATCTGCTGGCCAAAGTACCTCTCAGCAATGAGAAATGAGGGCGTTTACCCAAGGCCAGCTTCCAAAAGGAGGAAGCTGGTTAGCTGCACAAGCTGCTAAAGGAGTTTTCTGTCCTGAGGGGCAATGCATCCTGGTGTCAGCTTGTACATTTTGAAGGGTCTGCTCAGCTGCTCCTCAACTTCAAAGCAAGGTTCGTGTTGCATGTACTGGTAAGGCAGTATGACTCTTTAAAGAATATACTCACACTGTTTAATTGCATTGATTTCTTTTGGCATACACCTTGAGTTCAGCCCCATTAACATCCCCTTGGCTGCTCAATGTGGCCGGCAGAGTTTAAACTGACCATGTCTTGAGGCAGAGGTATAAATTATGTGTTACATAAATAATCCACTGACAGTGCTCAGTGTCTGCTGGGTGCATGATGAACCACCAGGTTCAAAACACAAACAAATCAGGGTGGATCCACTCCAAGCACTGGTTACCTCAGGCGTATTTTGCTCCTTCTCTTGATCAAACAGATCCAGACTGTCACAGCTCAACTGTGGAGGTGGCACAGCCTAATTAAAAACCTTCCTCAGTATCACATAAATGCCAAATAGAGCCCCATACATAGCAAGGTAAAAGACATGTAATTAATTAACTTATTGCTGGATTGGCTGGCACTACCACACCAACACAGAGGGTCAGCCCTATGAACACGAAACATCAATGTACAAGGGCACAAAGGTCAGTTACATAAAAACCTTCATCTGATGACAGAAATTAGACACTGCTTTCACTTTATGCCTTTGCAAATCTCTCTTTTAAGTCCCATACTAAATAAATCCACAATATCTCTTATGGAAGACCACTCATCTGCGGCAAATTCTACCAGTAACTATGGGAAGCACCATTTATTGAACTTGGAGCTGGTCACACTTTAGAACTATTCTAAAGGATTTGGGTAGGTATTTGTCAATGAGAAGAGTTTTCTTTCTGTGGGAACAGCCTATTGCTAAGAACAATGGAACTGGAAACACACCAGTTTACAGGAGAGACAAAGGTCTCATCCCTGATACCAGCGTGGTCTTTGTGGGACACAGAGCTTGGCACCTTATGCCACACCAGCCTCTGTGCTGCACCATGAAAATGCATCTTGCTAATGAAACATGGGCCTTACATGCTCATACAGCTCTCATCTTCACATCTTATCTAGGCTTCACTTCCATTACAAATGGTTTAAACTATTGCTGGAGGAATCAAGTTGCAACTGAGTTGTAGTCAAATAAAGGTTAGTGTCTTTTTGTTAGGAAAGAATACCAACACAGAAGTATGAACCTGCTATCATCACAAGTAGACAGACAGAAGCCTGATACTCTTTCAGGGCTCCTTTCCCGGTAGGAAATGAGGATTATGTAGTAAATAAAATCCACAAGAAGTTGCCATAGCCTATTAAATGGATCTAGCAGTGTTAGCACACGAGCTAGCTGACATGGAGCAAACCAAGCTGTGCATCTTCAGTGTCAGCTGCACTAACAACTGCGCTATATGTGCACCTTTACCATCCACAGAATAAGCTGCTACTATGAGTAATGTTACCTACAAATTTCTTGCCAGTTCCCAGCTCGAAATATTTGCCAAAGTCATTCCAGTCCCTAAATGAGATCTTGTCTGTCTTTCATGACTGGTTTCTGTGGGAAGGAAACTGGACATAGGGGTTGGTGTAAGTCCAGCACGGTCCAACCTGGCCGCTGAGCTCCCTTGTTTCAGAAACCAGAAGACCACCATTTGAGGCATAGAGCCAGACTCTGACACTATCACTCTTTCCCTGCATGTGTGCACTGGGTTCAGGCTTCCCTGCCATGTACAAGTCTTTTACTTTGCACAGTAAATCCTGTCTCAACAGACCCTGATAGCATCCCAGGTCCTGAGACAACTGCAGAGGAGCCGGTTTGCAGTGCATGATTTCATTACAATTTCCAGGATCACAGCGCTAGAAACAACAATAGAAGTAAATGGTTGAAGAGATTAACCTTTAGGGTTTCCATTGTTGTCTTTCATAGGAGGCTGCTTGGATTGTGTTTACCAGATTTCCCAGTAGAAACCCAGCAGGAACCAGAAAGTAAGCAAGACACTGCTGTTCAGCTGATCTGTGGTGCCTTGTAGCAGCATAAGGCTTGAGATACACAAACTCCCAACAGCCACCAAGTCCTCCACCTCGGCCTCCCCTCTCACAGGTACCTGCCTGCAGATTATGTGGATGTAGCTCCCAGCCCTTCACTGGTCTTGCTGATTATCATTAAAGATTTGCCTCCTTTCTGCCAGCTTCCATGGGTTGCTGACTCTGCTGTGATGTATTTGTGGAGTGCTCTGGCTCACTCTATCAGCAAGCACTAACACTCCAGATTCCATCTGAAATTCCCTACCCTTTATGTCTTTGCCGTTGTGGAGGCAGCACACACTCAACTACCAGAATAGCCATGAAACAGAAAGTTGTTTAATAACACAATCCCAAGGATCCGGGAGCTACAAGGATGGAAATCATGGCAAACTCTGAATCAGCTGGACCCCTGGATTTGAGTCACCAGTAAAGTGGATACAAAGCTTCTGGGACTGCTTTTGCTCTTTGGCTCTGTCATTCCTTTAAAACTAGTCTATTTTTTTAACTGTTCAGTACAGATTACTCAGGGGAAGCTGAATTCTAATTCATTACCATTCGACTGACAGGGATGCAGGCATACCTACATAAAGGAGATAGCTGGAAGACAGAAAAGCAGAAGGCATTTTCCTTACTGCTTTTTCCACACTGCTCATGCAGACCTATTGTGCTCAGTGGTACAGACAAAAGTAGAGCAGACACTGGTTAGGCTTGCTGCAGCAGAAAACATGCTATAAGGAGTTTTTTAGGGTACTCAGACACTGAAGTGGCCATTTCTAACTTGCTATTAATGATCACAGCACTGATCCAAACACCACTACAGGCAACTGAGAGACTCTGACTGACTACTGGGATTTGGAACAGCCCTGGAAGCACTCGTCAGGACACAGATTTCTGTTGGAAAATCAGGGTGGGTGTGAAGGGGAATGCATGGAAAGTGATGGGAAGTCCTGCAGCTAAGGAGTTGGTTTCACTTTTATTCAAGGACAGTTCTTGAGGTAAAGGTTAAATGCTGGATTCTTTTCATACATCTTCTGGATGGGGCATGATGTTTGTAGGCTCCCCACACGCACACAGTTTTCTTTCTTTCTTGTGCAATCAAAGATTCTTCTAACACTTCTCCAGGGTTTAGTGGAAAATAGTGCATATTATAAGCTTTTTGGTAAAAGGTAAGAGATGACAAAAGTGCAGCCATCACTGAGGAGTCCTTTCGGACATTCATCACCTTCCACATTCGCATGCAGCAGTTACCAGTGTGTCACAGTATTCTTAATATGTAAGGCCATTGCATGTGATGCCCCTCGAATAGCTAACACTTGTCTCTTTCAGGCAGCTGGTATAACATAAATCTGTGGAGTTCAAGATATTGCTCATTTAGATTTCCTTATTTAGCAGCTGAGCCTCCTGCTTCTGCCATTTCTTCTGGCACATCTTACTTTTGAAGAGCCTTAATGACTCTCAGTGACTTGGTTTAACAGAGAATAGAGTAGACATCAAAGGTCCATACCTGAGATACTTCCAGTCCCCATCACTGTAATTCTCTGGTCAAGCTTTTAATCTGAACTCTATAGATGTTTTGTGGAGCCCCAGTTCTGCTGGGCTTTTTTGGCAGAACAAAGAAGTCACTAAACAAGTGAATATTACATCCCAGTATCATATTCAGCGCACGGTTACAAGCGTAGCTCCTTTCAAAGCACTGGCAGTGGCAAATCTTCTGTGACACTTCACAACATTATTTCTCCCCAAATTGCTTTAATTCCGCATTTACGGAATTGAATTCTGCAGGCACGGA
Source organism: Pezoporus flaviventris (assembly GCF_033815535.1). NCBI lineage: Eukaryota > Metazoa > Chordata > Aves > Psittaciformes > Psittacidae > Pezoporus > Pezoporus flaviventris. The sequence goes on from NW_026892585.1 coordinate 1,402,909, forward strand.
GATGGGAATGCTTTATGATGGTTTCTTCTGTCCTCGGTTAATTAGCACGTGGAAAGGCTGTCATCCCTGGAGCATGGATGGCTGGCGTCTGGAAGGCAATCACATTTTCCAACCCAGGCCAGCTGCAGATGGGCCAGATTAATTTTTCTTTGAGTTCAAATAGGGGAAAAAAACCACATGAGTCATGGAGCTGCTGTATTTACAGAGGGTCCAAATGTGACGGTCCATAGAGCTCCCGGTGAAACTGCTATGGAATATACAGCTCATTCGAGGTGACAGTGTCTTAATGCCTTTGAATTGCATTAGTATCTATCTACCAGCAGTATTATTGACAGACATTCATCCATTAATTCTCTGAAAATACTAGGCAAGAGCAGAGTGCAGATGTTGCAGAATTGCTTTTCTAGATTCTAGAGGCAATTATTAACACTGGTGCCTAACACCACCCCTGCCCTGAGGTTAGAGATTCCTATACTACAGCACAAAACTGAAGGAAAGATATAATGTGGCAGATCTTCCTCCCTGTGAATGTAAAGACCTGAATGGGAAGGAAAGTCTTGCTGTAGAAGAGCTGAATGGTAAGGGCCTTTCACTGGAAAACCTGTCTTTTGTAGACCACTGAGATGGACCTCAACTTGCCTGTTATCCATTTAAGGTTCCTGCAGTGGCAGTTTGCATTCCTACTACTGCCATCCAGTCAGCCTAATCAGCTTACAGAAGGGAACTAACGCTGCTCAGAGAAGCAGCATCTTACATCTTGCTGTGCATCACATGCCTCTTTACCCTCTGAGGTGAACGCTTCCAGTGCACAACCAACAGCACGTCCCAGGAGCTCTATTGCACTCCACACTCCCCATGCTGGAGGCCAGGAACGAGCCCAGAGGAACACATTTGAAACAACGTGTACACAATTGCATGTACAAACCACAGTGCCAGCCTTGGAATTTGCAGATCCCCCAACACAGCTGTTCCCAGGCATTTTGCTGTATACATTACAATGAGCTTTTCCAGGCAAGGGTGAAGGCACAGGGCCCTGGCAGATACGTGATGTTGATGGTGCACTTGTCCAAGCCTGGGCTGGAAACTGTATACCAGCAGGTCACATCCTTGCTGTGCCAGGGCTGTGTGCAAGCCAGCAAAACCTCCTGATAGCATGGCTGGACCTAAAGGGAGTCTCAGGACCAGAACATCTCCATCAAATCATCTTCCTCTCAGCTGCCCAACTGAGTTCCCCTCCTGGGCAAGTAGTAGAAGTGGCTTGTTGCAGGAGGTGGGCAGAGACTTGTAGAGCTGTGTGTGCCCTGAGCAAGGGTCAAATGCCCTGTTACAAATACCCATGCCTAGCATAAAAGCAGCTCAGTCTCATCTGTTTCCAAGTCCCTCGGATCTCCCTTCCTACAAAGAGCACGGGGAGCCAAGCTCTGATTAATTCAACACAACAGCAACAGCCCACAGCTGGATGTCATAGTCATATGCTCTATTGGGATGCCCAGTTGGATCTTAGCCTGCAAACTAGATCTGACAAATGCATATTGGTACAAGCAAACCGGCTAATGGAGCGTTGCCTTCTTGTTACCTGCTGCACTGCCATCCTCACGGGCATTGTCGAATAAGATGGAAGCTGGAGAGACAGGAGATCTGCTCCTGCCCTGCCTTTGATCTGCCTTTGACTCCAAACAGGTCGCTTTGCTCAAATGCTTCTTGTTTCCCCTCTTAGCTTTGTCTTAGCACATCCATACATAAATCCTGCTGCGAAGGATAGATCTGTACTGTGAATCTGAGCAGAACTCAACCTCTGCACCAAAGACTTCACCAGCGATTAACAAAAATCCTAACAACCTGTAAGAGCCCACCAGGACTCTGAACTTGGCCACAACAGACTTGCTGTGAAAAACCCGATCATTCCTTTCACTCAGTTCAGAAATGACAAATAAGGGACGAATCACTAACATCACAGCACTGACTCTTCCCTCCTTTACACCAGTTCTACAGTCACTTGAGTTCAGCAGAGCTGCTTCTGATGTACATCATGTAAGTGAAAAAGAATCAAAAGACCCAAACCCTGTGTCCCTAGAAGCGATCCAGCCTCGGCACTGAAATTTCTATGGCAACAAGAAGGAAATTGCTCGTCCCACTGTCTGGGTATTCTCACTCCTTGTGTATGAGCGTTGTGTCAGAGACAGGGAGAGAGGGAATATTTAGCACATAATCAATTAAATTCCACCTTTGATCCAGTCAGTTGTTTAGAAACATTATCTTGGCATCAGTGAATGATTTTTGTCGTGGGCTGACAAGGTGCCTGTTTATTTTCTATAAGGAATGATTAACTTAGACATCCCTTTTCTTCCTGGGAATGAATGGTGAAAGATTGATTCAGTATTGACTGGCCCACTTAGTGATGACCCTGGATCTCTGTGCTTCTGCTCTTCAGGAAACCTTAGCCCTGGAGTGCATCAGCCTCATGCCTGACCTGGCAAAATCTTTCTGTTAGGCGCAACACCACATTTTGCTTGTATTTCATTTGAGTGCTTAAGGAAGGAGCAGGAGGTAGGAGCATAAAGGCTTTCACAGCCTTTGACTGCTCACATAGAATCACAGAATGGTTTGGGTTGGAAAGGACCTTAAGATCATTCAGTTCCAACCCCGTGCCATGGGCAGGGACACCTCACACTAAACCATCTCACCCAAGGCTCTGTCTGACCTGGCCTTGAACACTGCCAGGGATGGAGCATTCCCAACTTCCCTGGGCAACCCATTCCAGTGCCTCACCACCCTAACAGGAAAGAACTTCTTTATATCCAATCTAAACTTCCCCTGTTTCAGTTTGAACCCGTTACCCCTTGTCCTATCACTGCAGTCCCTAATGAAGAGTCCCTCCCCAGCATCCTTATAGGCCTCCTTCAGATACATGTGGGAAGAAGTGCATTCCATACTCTCCCTACTGCAGGGCACTGATGCTTCCTCATGCTGCCTTCCCTCAGCATCCTTGCATGATTGACACCAACTTGGGCTGCTGTGTGACTCAAGATCCAATCTAAATCTAAGCTTATGCTGAATTTACATACAACACAGAGAACTACATCTTCCTACTGGACAAAAAGCAAGTATCACAGCATACAGAACTGAAATTAAAACTTGACTGTGTAAGTAGAACAGATTTGGCAATATCAGATATTTTCACAGTTCACAAAGTGGAGCAATACTCAATATCATGATAAGATATAATTCCCTTACTCTAAGGAGAAAAGACTGCCTTATGATTAGACACAATCAATAAAAACAGCTCAATGTGGCTGCATATGGCAGTGCTGTCTGGCAAACCTGCATGTTGGTAGAAGCAATGTCAGTACTTTACCTGTAGGAGCTTTACAAAACCAGTTACATGTGCGAACAGCACAGTGTATGTAAAACGTAACAGCCAGCCTCTTGTGGCATGTTACTTGCATCACATTTTGCTGGACAGTGTCACCTAGATTATGCAGGATCAGGCTAATTTTAAGGCGCAATCTAGATTTCAGAATCAGTAAGACACAGCAATGTGTAAAAACCTCTTCATTTTGTTGCCATGCAATCAGCAGTGACAGAAAACGCTCTAATCCCCTTAGAACAGTGTTGCAATGTAATACAATCGGGTACTTAGCACTACTAGCATCTACCCTTTCGTATATGCTTTTAGGCATCCTAACTATCTGGTGTAAATTACCTCTGTGTAAACTCGCAGTGCTTTACGAGAGATTCTCAATAAATACTAATAATGCTGCTGGGAATATTGACAGCCTGTGACTGAGGTAGAGAAACCCCTCCTAGCCCTAGTTTTTGTCCTAATGACAGTGCAGCAACATATAGTTTCCCAACTATATATTACTGCCTGCTAAACGAGCTCTGTTTCTGTCCACTGGTCTAAATCAGAGAATCTCCTGATACGAAATGACACTCGTGCAAGAGCTGTAGCAATTCCCCCATTTCCAGGCTCAGGATTACTCCAAATTATAAATCTCCTGTCCACCAGCAATGCCCTGGAGTGGAAGGAACTGTGAGATGATTAAAGCGAATAAATAAAGTGAACCGGCCAACATACATGTCACTCTAAATAATAATCAGGGTCTGACAAAGCGAGCTGAATACGTGCCTGGGCCTCAGATGTTCCCGTGGTTTAATTGCAGGCTCCTTGGACAGTTTCTTTGGCCTTGCTGTTCACTTTCTCATTTTTATTTACTAACCCTAGTTAGCTCTTTTTTGTGTAAATTCTTTTGAAGGTGTAATGGCAATTTGACGCAGTGCCATTGCTCTTCTGGAAGGTCTGTAATGTGTTGCCGCGTGTGTGGCATTGTCACACACTGTCACATATGACAGACACTGCACAGGGTGCCCAGTGTGGCTGCCCCATCCCTGGCAGTGTTCAAGGCCAGGTTGGACAGGGCTTGGAGCAATCTCCTCTAGTGAAGTTTGTCTGTGCCCATGTCAGGGGGTTGGAACTGGAGGAGCTTTAAGGTCCCTTCCAACCCAAACCAGTCTGGGATTCAAGGATTCTATGATAGGTACATTTTTGCTGCAGATGCAGCTTCCTTCCTCTGAATCTTCCCTCAACATATATGTGCTATAGCAAAACCTACTTACACCAAGGCAGAGCTTTGCTTCATGGTATTATGGCTAGCACCGGGACTGCTGGCACAGTCCCTGCCAAGGACCAGGCAGACATCAGACATCAGAGTCACAGACATCACCGAGGTGGTGTGGTGGGGAGCGGTTAAGTAAGTTGTGGTACAGGGAGGAGAGATCCCAGGTTACAGCCTGCTCAGCCATCACCAGTTGCTGCAATGGGTAAAGACTGGTGGGAATGCAATTGTTTTATGAGAAAGCAGGGATTCTGCCAAGTGCCAGCACCCATGCAAGCACGGCATTTCCTAGCTCATACAATGAAAACAGAGGAAGCAGAGTTCTGGTCTAAAAGTCACAAATGCCCTGCTTGGAAAGTCCCTGAACAATTCTAGCCAGGATGCTGAGGGAAAGAAGGCTGCTTCCTGATTGCTGCTCTTTTGCTTACCTGCTGTACAGAAATGATGAGACCTAAACAGGCTCAGATTGCAGGCTCGGGTTCAGACACTTGGTTGACAGCCTTCAAGAAGAGAACTCGCTGATTGGAGCTGTGACAAAGAGAAACTTAGGACAACTCGGGATCAGGTGCTGAATGGGTGGGATAAACGTTACACGCAGTAACTACATTTTCTTGATTTATTCCAGGACAGAGCTCAGGTCAAGGCTTTCAAATTCACCCTCTGAAACGCAGTTCCCTTGGCACCTATTTGAGCAGTTTCACTCCCCAAATTGTCAAGGGTTCAGTACCTCTCAATTCTGACTGATTCCAAGAAACAAGAAAGAAATGTGGCTGCCCAGTAGCTCTGTAGGAATCATAATATTTACCAGTGATCTGACAGAATGTGAGTGCACATAACCAATTTGCAAATATTAAACTTAATTTTGCAGTGTCACAAGAGTGAGCCTGTTTAAAGCGCTTCTGTTTCAGCTCGTTATTGCTACTCCACATGGAAACCAACAGCATGGGTTCGAAATTCAAGGTGATAATACATTCCCTCATCCATAAGGCAAGAGAAAGATCTTTGAAGAATATCATTATTGCGCTGCACTTTGGATGCCTTTCTGAGTACTTGAGCATAACAGGAGCTCACATGTAAAGGGGTACTAACAGGTAGACTTTGTAAGGCTTTGAAAAGCCTTCCCCTTTATCTTAGTTAGCACAAGAAATGCACAGATTTATTAAAATAACTGAAAGGGTGAGAGAGTTCTCATCACACCCCTTTTTTGTTGTTTAGCAGCTGAACAAACCCCATGCAAGTGAGTTTAGCACGCTGCCTGCACACGTCTGTCTCTGCTGACAGCGTTCCAACCGTTCCGCTCCTGCGGTTACTGGGATTTTACTTGCATTTCAGATTGCTTTTGGACAAATAAGACCCAGGAGCAAGAAGAGATTCTCTGGTATATGGCTCCTCACTGACAGTTTGATACAACAAAAGACTGAGCACGCTGAGGCTGAGCCTGTAAAGCGCTTGACTTGACATAAAAAATGTGCTTTATTTAGCACGTCAGAGCCCCACTCCCAGTCACCTTCTGCGCAGCGATGAGCACGACCTCGTACCCACTCTGCAAGAGAGCTTTTACCACTGAAACTGATGCTGGTTCCACTTCCTCCACAGGGACCAGAAGTGGGAGGTCAAGGTCTATGAACAGGACAGGTAACACCATCCCCCTGAGGGCTGAGAACATTCATATTTGCCCCTCAGTCCGCAAGCACTGAGCCTGACCCTAAGAGCATGGTCACACAAGAAGTACTATTCATTATAACTGAGCTTCTCCTAACTCAGTATCACCAAGGCAGCCCTAAACTGGCAGCGCAAACACAAAGGTGGTGCGCATCTTTCCTGTTTGTGGAAAGGTTTATTACAGCAGCTAGTAGACACTTGCATGAAGGAAGGATTATCCTCTCCACTGTAATCCAGATTTAGTAAGTGCTGTGAATAACTTTTTTCTTTTTGAATATAGGCATCACCTGACAAGCCTTGTTTGCTTTCTATTTGGATACATTTTTCTTTAGTTGGTAGCATCCTGTGGACCTGTACTGAGGGCCAGGTCATGGAACAATCCCTCCTAAAAAGAAGGGAGCTCGCAACCTGTGTTTTTAGCAAAACCAGCGCGCTGATTCACCATGCACCCTGCATACTAGCTTTCCATCATACTTTCTCAATCCTAGTGTCATAACACATTCAAAAGATTTAACTCAGCTGCCAGAAATGAAACCGAAATGACTGACCTGCAGTCCTGCTTTTAAATCTGTGTAAAGCAAGATCCTTATGAGCCAATGCTAATGTGCATTCATACATTTCCATGGGTCCAAATTTCATCATCAGTATTGCTGTGCTTCTTCACATCACAGAAAATGGTGACTATCCAAATTATAAACCATACATTTACAGCTTGTCCTTATCCTGCCGATGCTACTGAGTAACGCAATTATCCAACATCAAACCCCGGCTGGCTTTCTTTGAAAACTGAGTGGGGTGAGAAGTCATTGGGAACAAAAAATCAGTCATTTCAGGCGCATGATACAGGCAAACCAAGGTTCCCTGCTCTCTGCATAAACAATATTTCCATAGCTCTGTTAGCATCCTTGGAAAGAGCAAACTATCCCTGACCTGGCTTTTACCTCTCACTGGTACAGCAGGTTATTGAAACATTAGATGTCTTGACAGCTCTCTGTAAAGTGAAGCCCTTAACCTTTAAAGTGTTCTTTCTTATGTCTATACTTGACCTCCCACAGTGAACCACAACCAAGTCCAACTCTATTCCTTCCAAAAATATTTCATATAATTAAATGTATAGATCTCTTATTATCCATCCTTTTGATGAACAAATGAATAACTCCCCAAGCAATCATTTATTTTGTAGCTCTTGTAATGTTTTAACAGAGCTCAACTACAAAAGCCACAAATGGGAACAAACTCACATGAGTAATAAACGAAAGGTAGCAAGGTTCTTTTGCTCATTCAAAACAAAGAAGTCATGAAGAATTGAAAATGCATATAAGCTGTATGAATGCAGTTTTGAGTCTATAAGTTCTTCATTTCGCCACATTACTTTAAAATGGGAATATGCAATGCTCGTTTTGGTCTGTGTTGCTTATCTGAATCTATAATTGTAGAAAGTAAATGTCACTTCCAGAAGCTGTAAAAGGTGGGAAAAGACCAGACAGAGTAAAAGTAGAAAAACAACAAATTTAGCTAAATTTCTCAAAATTCTGGGGGATAAAAAATAATCAACATTTCATAGAATCATAGAATGGTTTGGGTTGGAAAGGACCTTAATGATCAGCTAGTTCCAACCCCCTGCCATGGGCAGGGACACCTCACACTAAACCATGTCACCCAAGACTCTGTCCAACCTGGCCTTGAACACTGCCAGGGATGGGGCATTCACAACTTCCTTGGGTAGCCTGTTCCAGTGCCTCACCAGCCTCACAGTAAAGAACTCCTTCCTTATATCTAACCTGAACTTTCCCTGTTTAAAAAGGAACACATCATTCTCCTTCTTGTCCTAACTGCTTTGCTCAGTTGTTTTTAATGAACCATTTGGCTGAATTATCATGAGCTCATGTTCAAGACAGGGTGGAGAACGGCATCTTCCCAGAGAGCCAAACTGAAATGCAATTTCACCATAAGTCATGGGGTTTGCTACAGCTGCCCCAACACCTGATGCTAGTGCAGTGGTGGTGAATGTGGGTTGACTTTCATTAGTACTTCATTTGCTTTATTGTGTTTGCAGAGAAAAAGGCCCTGTATTCACAGTGGTGAGGCTCAGTCTTTTGAGATGCTCCCTTTGGCTGGCTAAGAGAAGCTTGGAGGATGAAATCGAGAGTTCAGGGAAAATGAGTCTTCTCAGGGAAAGGAGAGAGGGATACTTTTCAAATCAGAACTGCTTTTATAATTAATTTAGGAGCTTTTTCCTCCCCTCCCTCTTCTCCCCAACAGTAGTTAGTTGCTATTTTCACCACCTCCTAATTACTTAGTACTGGTTTGTGGGAGGATTCGGCTTCACACTGCATCCCACACAGGTTGTCATTTTGTCAAGAATTCCTTCATTAACAAGCTGTCAATACCCTGCCAACAGCCACCATTTGGTTTGTTAAGGGAATGGGGGCTCTGGAGTGAAGAGTTGGCTCTGTACCCTTTCCTATGGTTTTTTTTTAAGGAAATAAATAAATAAGGCAAGAGGCAGATGTCTGCCAGTCTGTTCCTTTGTGACACATTGCAGCCTTTTCCTTCTTCCCCCCCCCCCCCCCCCGCCTTTTTTCCCCCTTTCCTTGCTGAAAGAGCAGCAGAGGAGGGAGAGGAAAATCACACAGACTGCGTAGGTTGTAGCTCAAGTTATTCTCTCCCTGTCGCACTGCTTCCTCTTGCAGCCAGGCTGCCCGAGCATCCTTCGCCCCGCGCTGCCTCCCAGCCCCACGTGCCCTCCGACATGCCTCAACTTTAACACAGCAGTAAAGGAACGCTCTAAAGCAACACAGGCACAGTTCTGCCTGAAACCTTGAAAACAATCCTGTGAATGAAATAGGACGGGAGCTTGCCCGTCACACAGGTGCTTCCAGAGGAGTCTGTCCTTTCTTGCTAATTAACTAGATGAACACAGATGCTGACAGGCTTTGCCAGGTCCTCCTATCACTGCTCTGTGGAGATGCTGATGATTAAGAATGGCTTTGTGCATCTCCCCTTATGAAAGCCAGACTGTATTTGCACAGTCATCTTTTTTTCTCCTCCCGTTAGCTCCCAAGACCAAATCCCAGCTTGATTTCACTGATTAGTTTTTGATTGCACTGTGCCTACCAGGTAGGGTTTCAAGGTTAGCACAGATGCTGAGAGAATTGGGGTATTTGTCCATCATCTGGGGCATTTCTGAGAGCTTGCTGTTGCAACGGAGTTTCGGCTGTGTCAAGCAGGAATTTAGCTGGGTTGGCACCAATGACTGGAATAAAAAGACAGCCAGTGGGAGAGAGAGCAGAGAGGGACATAAATCTGTGCTGTATCCAGAAACTGCAAACACAAAGCTTTGTTCAGATTGGCAGGGGATGAAGTGATGTCTCTGGAGGTCTCTGGCATGTTTTTTGATTCTTACACACCAGTGAGGCTATCATTACATCCAGGAGACACTCAAAGGAACTCAGAGAATCAGAGAAATGTATTTTTTGCCCTCTTTTTGTCCCTGTTCGGATCATTATCAGTTAAATGCCAGGTAGACCCTGCTTTCACCTGAAAAATCATGTGTGTAAGGGTCACATCTGAACACAGAACACCAATACTTATTTGCCAACAGTCTTACATACAGGCAGTGACCCACAAACACAGGTTTATAATGAACCTTGCGTTAAAAATTCAGTTCCAGCCTTTATTTTGAGGAAGCACAAAGCTGTTTATGCCCTCCTAATTCTCAGGTACAGACAAAAGGATCTCTGTGGCATGATCACAAGGAGTTAGTGCTATCTAATTTTTGCCATAGCACACAGACACCTTTTGCACACGAGCAGCTGCCTGAATGATGGAGGAAGCAGCAAAGACCACTTGAGCTTCCAGCATGAAAAGCAGGGGCCAGCTACGTCAGACGCAGCTCTGAAGCTGCTTTAAAGTATTCAAGTGCAATGGAAAGACTTCCATCTGAATGGAAAAACATCTCCCCTTATCAGCTGCAAATACATTCCGAACCTAATTGCCACATAGCCCGTAGGAGTGCAGTGAAGGAATAAGTAGCAAAAAAGGGCAGATGCAGTATGTGCCAGCCATCCTCTCTGCCTATATGCTGTCTCTTATCCTTTCCTCCCATTTTCTTGTCTTTTTTTCTTATGCTTTCCTTAGTTAAAGCTTTTCCTGTCAGATTGTGCAATACTACACAGTATAGTAGTAGGATAAGCAGAACCAGCAGGGAGATGCTTTGGTAGCCAGAGTGTATATACCTTGCAAGACACACGTGTGTGTTGCAGGGGATCCCTATAGCTCTGCAAGCGTGCAAAAAGAATTCACTATGTATTTTAACTTATCAAAACCCAGTTCCTCCGTTTTCCCTGAGAGCTTCTTTTGTGCTTTTTCTCACATTACAGAAATCAGGCATGGGAGCATCTCCTGTCATTTCCAGGTCTAAAGGGCTTTTTTCCCTCTTCCTCACATTAACCTTTCTAAAAGTTGGTTCTTACTTCTAAAAGAAAACCTTTAAATAACACACTGTAGTCAAAGGAACCGCAGGGAAACTGGGAGGCTTGCATTTCAGAAGTCTTCTCAGCATGCAAAGAAGATTCCTCTATTGGTAGACATTTACCTGCCTCAGCTCTTCAAGGGGTGCATAAATGAATCCAAGACATTAAATAAATAAAGTTTAGCACAGAGCCAGGCTGTGCGTTTACAGTGCCCCAAATGGCACATTGTTAGAAGAACTTCTGCAGATGACATCTCCACACAGTCAGCAGTGGGAAAACTAAAGCAGTGGGAAGCAGGATGTGACCCAGAACCGAGACTCCAGGATAACTCTTTTCCTGCAGCAATTTCCATGAGTTAAATGCAGGAAATAAAAACCTGAGACAGGTTAAGAACACTGAACAGCACTGTGGAAATCCTGTGCTCTGCTTCAGACAGAATCACCTACATTTTTAAAGTGGTACCTAGGGATCTGGCCATATGGTTCCCGTATACCTTAATGGGATTCAGACAGCCAAATTCCTTGTGCAGCACTCTAACAACATTTACAAGGATGCCAGGCTCTGCACCCTTTGTTGTTATTTGCTGCAGAGCATTAAAAACCCCAAAGAGCTGGGTTTAAAATATCCTTTCTGAAAACATTACCTTAAACAACAGAGAAAAAAGGGACTAAGGCAGAGAGGTTATTAGCAGGAGTGACACCCTGACACACCACAACACTTCTGCACAGCCAGTGTTACCATCACCCTTACTTCAACACCGATGTTATTCAAGCATGGACAGGACTGGAGATACATAAAACCAGTTCTTAGCTTTCAGTATAAAGAGCGAGCAATGGGTTGATGCTCCTGATAGTGGAAGGGGTAGCATTATCCCTTCTCTTTTTTAACCAGGAATAAAAGAAGGATGTCATTACATCCTGGATTATCTCAGACTTAAAGACAATGATTTCCATACAGGATTCTTTGGGCTGGTTGGTTATGTCTCAGAACAAGCGTGCTTCTAAAATGTGTGGACACTGAATGACAACGTGTTAAAAACATTTAGAACATCTATCCAGAACAGTTCCTTGGGACTGCGTTGAGCATGCAGTGTCCATGAATGCCTCTGGGGTTTGGTGAAGAGAAACAGCCCCAAGTGTCAGCACAGACTCCTGAATTGGGTGACTGCTTACTTCTCTAGCAAGTACTCAAGCCTATCCAGAACCAAAATCCCCAGTTTTCTGACAAGGATGTTGTCCATGTTGAATCATGTTTTCAAACCTAGACTAGAGCAAACTGTTCTACTAAGGCAAATCTGCCCCCATGAGCTTTAAGAAAGCAATGCCAGTTTATGTTAAAGTTATTTGTGGGCTCGAGTCTTCTTTCATTCATATTTGTATTTGTAGACCATCTGTCTAAATAGCAGCACAACAGAATCCTCATAGCAAACTTAGCCCAGGTCAAAGAAACCAAATTTTCTTTGAAGTTTAAACATTTGACTGCATTTAAAATGCTTTTAAAATAAATGATAGATATGAAATGCTTCAAGAGCCAGCCTGGTTTCTGGAAAGAGCAGTTCAACAATGACTCTGATGAGATTTGAAGCCTGCATAATTAAGTTTTGCATACATGGGCCTGGAGTTATTTTTTATGCATTGTGATGTTTCTGCAGAGTGCTTTTTTTATTGGTTGGTTGTGATGCTTTAGCTTTTTTTGTTCACACAATAGTAGAATATACTGCATCAATGGACACAAGGCCCTGTCATGGCACTGGTTCTGAAGCAAGTTTTGCTTTCACAGGACCAGTTGTGTTGCATTCCAGAGCCACTGCACCAACAGAGGTATGACTACAGTCAAAGAGTATCTCAAAACAGAAAGCAAAATGTTTCCTGACTCTCTCAAGTTAGACATAGCCTGTTTCTCTGTAAGAAGCCACCCTCTTCCTAGGTTCCTGCTATGGATTCAAAGAACCAGCTCAGGTATTCTCACATGGTTTATCCCAGGGCAAAAAAAACCAACCCTATGGGGACCAATAATGAAATTCTAGATAAGAATTGCCATGACATTGGTCTGTGTTTGCAGATTCTTCTTTGGCAGCCTCAAAGTTCCCTGTTCTGCCTACTGTTACAAAGAAACATGGAAAATCCTGTGGTGTGTATTTGAAGCCAAGATGGTAAACATAAGTCAATATTCCTAATGACAGAAGCACATGCTAGGGGCTGTTACAATGCGGGCAAAACACCCAGTAACAACTGCAAAGTGCTAGCATCTGCCAAACAGTCTGGGCTAAAAGCGTACCAGTATAAGAACTTAATGTAAGTAGTTTTGTGTTACATGTGCAGTTACCAAAGCAAACATGGGCTGAGAGAAGGCATGATGATCACTCTTGGATGTAGTTACACATGTAGTATTTCTTAAACTAAATGAGCACGTTTTCAAAAGGAACAACTTAGGCTAAAAATATCGATTCCTAAATGATACTGCCAATGTGTTTCCTCCTAATTTCTGGGAGCCCACAGAATATTTCTTACAGTATCTGAAAGATAATCCACAAAGGACAGAGGAAAGTATTTCCTCTCCCTCTAGGTTTATAAAGACACCTTGAAAAGTTTCATATTGAGTGTTAACAAATACTTCCCCCCATTAGTGGTTTTAATATTCAGAGGAAGGTCTTGGGTACAAGCCAAACCATTCACTATATAAATCCTCCAAGGTATGTGGGCACTCACGTAGGGGTTTGGATCAGACAATCAAAACACACAAGAACCAAAATGCCTTAAGAGCCTCAGAGAGGTATTTGCAAGATCAGCTCCAGCCTGGGGGAAGGAGTCTGCCCCAGTCCCTCTGGAGCACAGAGGCTGGCTTTATCAGGAGCAGCTCCGAGCAGCGAAATCTCAGCAGCTCCCTCCCTTGCCTTAAGTCTGTTAGAGGTTTCAGTAAGTGCAGGACTATCAAGCCTAAGTAGCTTAGGGACAATTTTAGCTGCTTGTATCCTCCAAAAAATACAGATAAGTGCCTTAGAAGATTGCTAAATGTCTCTGATCGGGTTAGTGTCTCCCTGCATTGATCCCGATGGTTTCAGTCCTCTCTGCGTGCTTTTCGGTCTTTTTCAGAGCAGAACCTTTATAGTATGACCTGGAAAACTAACCACCTCAGACTGCAAGTCAGATACCAGGTTTCTTTTACTTGAAACAATTCAAAGTGAAATAAGAGCTTAATTAAGTTATGAATTGGAGGTTTACATAACTGGCTTTGCACTTCTAGAACAAATGTCACTAATGACAAGTCTCTGTCTACTTACACAAACCAATGGTTTTAAATACAGCTCCCTATCCGTAACAGACAGCGTGTGGCTCTTTGACTTCAGCATGTAGAAAGCATTATCCAAAGATGGAATCCAGGCAGATGGGAAATGCTTTTTGTCCTGCCTGTGTTAAATACAGATATTTGCTGAATTGCTTGGAGTTTTCATATGGTATTTCTGCTAACATCTATTTTAACAGCTCTATGAGATCTGAATGCTAAAAAGTCAGTACTCAAGCAATGCTTCCACAATTAAACTGTGGGGACAAGACCTGAAATTCCAGATATTTTTTCCTTAAAACTAACAGAAATAAAAGACATTTTAAAAATTATCTCCCTTCATCCCTTCATTTATACATTGTGCAAAACCACAGAGATCTTAAAGCCTAGCTCTGGGTTACATCTTTCTCACTGCAAGTCAGTGATAGCAGTCTGGTCCCCACTTGGTCTGTCTCCCATAAAACCTGGTGTACACCTGACCCCACTACCTCTAGCACTCCTTTTGAGCCAACACTATCACTGGTATGACCAAAGAACGGTGAGAAAACTGACATGTGGGAGACAGAGCAGGACCACAGTAATTTTGGGGCAGATTTTAGTATCTAGATGCATAAACCAACATCTGGCAGGATTTTTTCAAGCCTGTCAACATCAGACACTCATTGGCATTTCAGCATTCAGGGTGGTTTTAAATCCCGGAAGACTTCAATCTGCCTCTAGGTACTTAGGTCTTGCTGTGACGTTAGCCTGATAACAGAGAGGAACAGAGCTTAGTCATCACTCATTTTGGCTGCCTGGGTGTTGGCATATATCCCTATGATGTTTTATGGACTTGCATATATATATATATGTATTATATATATATATATACTTGTACACACACACACACATGCACCCATAGGCTTGCAAGCCATCAGGTACCATTTTCAGTGGTCCCTAAGGGCACAGACACATAAGGGGAAGAAGGAGAAGAGCAGATCACATAGCGGCAGCTACCCACCCACAAACAGGCTGTGCTGACAGGCTGAGAGAGGAGATGGTGGCAGCCTGCAGGAGAGCAGGCATTAGAAACATGGGAAACTCAGCCCCATCCAGTTGCAGGGAAGCTCACCCATTTCAGTGCAGGGCTGGCAGAAGCTGCATCATTGATCAGCCGCTTTCTGAAGCCCATGCTTTTCTTGGCTTATCAAAGAAATCCACAGCATGTGTGATTTAGATGCCTTTGAGCTCCTGAAGATGCAATGTGATGTGGAAAAATTCCCCAAATAGAAACTTTTGATTTCCAATGCTCTATATGAGAAATCTAATCATGACTGCGGGACTGTAAATTGCACTGAGTTTAGTTGCTACACGCTGAGCCAGAGTCTGTCCTCATAAATCTACATTTTAGACAGCTTTCATCTCAAGGTTAGTTTTTCTTTCACAATGAAAACATTTTCCCAGCATTAGCAAATGGAACCCATCCCCTCAAACTGACAGTGCCTTCCTGTTTAGATGCCCTTATTGCAGATTAATTATTTAATCCAATCTGATTGTCATGCCCAAGGACTGATTACTAGCAAAGGATGCTTTCATCTCTCTCTTTAGCTAGTGTAATATTGCCTGAGAAACTGCAGTTTGCAGGTACTGGTAGATACAGATATATGTAGCAACACATGATTTTGAAAGTGAACAGACTCCCCTCAGCTTGTTGAAAGTCATTAACTGTGATCACAGCTGTCCATGGCTTGTCCACTGCTTATAGCTCAGTAAACACAGCAACAATACATGCCAGTTGTCAATGATACATAATTTTTTGACCATTTGCCCTGTCTGGTAGTATTTTCTACTTACCCTTCATATTTGCAAATGCCTACAGGGGAGTTGAGAATCAAGGCAGTTATCATAAGGACTGATGTCAATGAAAAAGGGATTATACTTCAGTCATCTGCAAAAGAAACCTGTTCACTCACCCTAGGAAAGTGGGTGAACGTATTCTTTCAAGGCTGCCCCAAGGAAAAGAACAACAGTTTGAAGCTCCACTGTTCCAATTCTTCTGTCATTCCCACAACTAGTAACTGCTGTGGTTGAAAACCATCATCTGGGAATTTTTCCTTTAGAAAATGAGATTGTGTCAAGAACAAGATTTGGCTGAGAAATGCTGGTTTAGTTTCTTGGTGAGTTTGTTGTTGGTTGGTTGGTTAAGTTGGGTTGATTTTTGGATGGGATAACGTATCAAACTCAACAAGCAATCAGGTTTCAGTGGGTTTCTAGATTCTCAAGGCATCTCATTCTATCTTCTTCTTTTGTAACTATAAGCATTTGAGTGAACAGAACTGATTTCCCCCCGTCTTCTGAATCATCAGAGTTCAGTGAGACTGAAAAGACAGAGTAACAAAAGGAGAAAGAAACTGGAAAACCCAGACAAACAATCTCACTTTCACAGTTGAGTCCCACAGCTGAAAAAAGCAAACATGTAAAAAAGAACACAGAGATAAATAGTAAAAAAACCTTAGATATTATCCATATTGTCAGTCTCAGTGACAGAAAAAGGGCAGCAATTCATATAAAAATTTCCTGAGTAATATAGTCCAATATATATTAAAAAAGAAAAGGAATAAAGCATTCTATTTTAAAACCTGAATATGAGAAACTTCATAAGCATGTAACATTTACCTAAATTCAGTTTCTCTATCAACTCTAACATTTAACTACAGAATTAAAACTTGTCCATACCAACCTCACAGTCATATTGTTAAAGTATTCAGATTTGTAACGCTCAGTAAAAGAAGGAATTATGGTTTCCTGTCTATTATCAGGGGGAGCACGATGACAGTAACAGTTCTGTGTGAATTAAGACTGCCGAATATGCCTTTAAACTAGGCAAGGGATGTATTTTAACTCGGTTTTCTAAAGGACTGATTGTTCATATTCTTCTGCCTTAGAGAGCTATTTATGTCTAGGATTTCTTCAAACAATCTGGCACATCAATACAATTCTATCGATAGCTATTTCTTCATAAGCAAGGATAGATAAATGCATGCCCAAGCACCTCATTATTTGAGTGATATTTTGCAATTCTAGGTGAAGCAAATTCTATTTATTTCTCTGATTATAACCTCCAGTTCTGATAGATATTGGCCAGATCAGATGTTATTACCTTGATCTGGTATTGTCAATGACAAAAGGAAGTAACGATGGAAATAGCTCTTATCTGTAATCATTTGTGAAAACCATGCCATTCAACTATTGACTGTAGGACTATATTGGCTAAATACAATAGCAGGATGTTGGAAAACAAGACTTCCTAAACTTACAATGTAAAACCCTGTCTCAGAGAACTCCTGAGGATCTCAATGCATTTATCTTGGGCATCCGGTCCCATCTAGGAAGCTAAGAGTTAAAGGGCTTTGTCTGGATAAAATTTGGTCAGATAAAGTTACCTCTGTAAAGAGGGATGTCTTGGAGAAAGCAAGGAAGATGGAGAGCAAGGAAGACCTCGCTGGAGGGATTGAAGAAGGCAGGCTTTTCCTCTGCCTCTTCCCAGAGTGAAAGGTCTCAAATAAGCAGGACCTAGGTGAAGACTTGCTCTTACCTTACAACCCCATTTTCTTAAATGAAGGTTTGACGAGGTTTGCTTCAGTTTAGCTGGGAAACCTGCCTTGTCACCACTGACAAACACCATTTGCTTCTCCTGGGAAGGAGAAACGTCTCTTGAGGAGGAGAGATGGGCTCAGCCCCCACTGGCGAGGCTGTGACTGGAGGAAGCCAGGTCCCCTAACTGTGTCCCAGCCTGATACTGGGAGGACATAGGAAAGGGAAGAAGCATGAGATCTTGGGGAGCAGGAAGGAATAATAAATATTATTTAATTAATTTATTTTTTATTTAATTATACTTATTTAATCTATTTATTATTTTAACTTAATTAATATAATACTAATAAACAAAAATAAAGATGAGGGATCACCCTGCCCCGCAGCCACACAGCCACAACAGCAGCACTGCCAGAAACAGAGGGAGAGGATTTGCTCCTCTGTGTCCTCATCAAAACCAGAATCAAACCAAAACACAACAGTCCCCCAGCCACCTCCTGTTAGCTGATTTAACAAATAACACACACCTAAAATTCACTTGGCACTCAGCTAAAACTTGAACTAAATATGCACTGGGCATTCTAAGATTGACACAAGATATACATGAGACACAAACAGCCCTGAGAGAGACACTGGCCATAGCGTCTTGTTACCTGCAGCACTGTACGACCATCAGTACTGGGTCGCTTATCACCTCCTCTTCAACAGGAGTTACTGTACTTTTAAGGAGAGTGAGCTGTTTCTCTTTGCCTTAAGGCTTGTTCTCTGCTCATGTTTCATTTTTTACCAAGAAACAAAAACTTTCAGCTAGGAAAGCTTTTGTCTTGGGTTAGATGCAGTTGGCAATGCCAGAAATAACAATAAGACTTTAAAATTAACAGTATTTTTCAGAGAGTGACTCAGATGACTGATAGCTTCATTTAGTAACCTCTGTTAGCAACTCCTGCTTATGAGAGGACATAATTTCCCTCTCATCTTATTTTGGGGAAGTTTAGCAGGGCGAAGATACTCCCTTAGGATCACAAAGCAAACTTGGAAGCTGGAGATGCAGAAGGAGCATTTGTTAAAAAGTATATAATTGTATGTGCCAGGTTTTCTATAAAAAGGAAGCCGAGAAGCACGCTAGGAATGTTCATTTTCAAAGCCTCAAGCTGTGACTGTGGAGCTGTGAATCTCATTCCGCTATTGTCAAAGCACCGCATTGGTAATTGGCAAGAATGGATGGCTAGCCACACAAGAAGTAGCAAAAGTTACAACATCAGCAGCAGGTAAATATACTTCCTGCTTCTACAAAGTGGATAATCTGCTTTTATTCTTTTTCCTCTGAGAGCTGCACAATAGGTGATGGAGTATAAAATTAGAGAGCTTGGTTGTTCTGGGTAAAGGTTGGACTTGCTGATCTTAAAGGTCTTTTCCAACCCAGTTGATTCTGTGGCGCTATGAAAGTTCAGTCCCCAGGACTTCAAGCTGGAATCCAAGCCCTCTGTTCCCACCTTCTTCCTGCCATGCAGCACACCACAGGGACAGCAGCACCCAACAAGCGTTCATCCGTTTGTTACTCAGCAAGCCCTTCAGTAGCCTCCAGGTGCCTGGATATATTAAATAACACAGTTGTATCTGCAACTGATGCTCCCCAGGGAAAAGCATCACCAACTGGGAGAGTGAACGTGGCAGGAAGTTCTTAATGATACCATGTCGGGGGGGTTGGAACTGCATGACCTTAAGGTCCTTTCCAACCCAAACCATTCTATGATTCTATGTGGCACAGTCCGATGTAAGATGCATGATGTGACACGCAACATGATGGACAACAACTTGGCAAAACAGCAACTATTTGGGGGTAGGAATTGCACCTCAGCAGCAACCCAGATTGCAAAATGTCTGGTTTAAGTTCCTGTAATGTAGGAAAGATGCTGTGAGTGAAAAGATTGTACCTCTCTTTCTGTAACAGCTGTGAATCATTTGACATTTAGGCAATAGTGTAACAAAAATAATACATAATACTTTAGCCAGAGCCTGTTGGATCCGTTAATAGATGCAGCATTGGAGCTCCTCCTGTCTCTTGAGCATTTCTGAAATGTTATCAGAAAACACAGGTAAAAGAAGACCCCAGTGGTAGCTCTGAATGTCCTCTAATGATTCCCTATCGAGACAATTTGCTCAGACTCCTCACCTTCGCTATCATAAATCAAACCTTGATGTGATTTTTAAACCCCTGAGCTACCCACACAGAAAAGATACCTCGTTAGATTGTTTTCTGTTGATCTTATCCCTTCCAAGAAGTTTGGTAGAAATAAAAGCAACTTTTGATAAATCTGCATAATTTGGAAGTGGGTTTTTTTTCAGCTGCTGAAATGGCTCAGACTTGTCCTTTATTTTAGTGGAGTCTCGGAAGGAAAATGTTTTTGGCATGGAGGGGGATAACAACACCTTTTGGGCAGTGTCTGAAAACTGTGAGAGTTGGGTGGAGGTTTAAGATATACAAAAATGGTTCCATAAAGAGCCAAAACACTCAAAGAGCTAAACAGGGCCTGCTGAACAGGCCAAGGCGCATGGATCTACCCCTAAAGTAGCACAGAATCATAGAATCATGGAAGAGTTAAGGTTGGAAAGGACCTTACAATCATCCAGTTCCAACCCCCCTACTGTAAAAACACTCCTGCCCCACATCCACAAGCACTGCAGTCTGGTTTGAATAGCCTCCTGATAACTTTGTGCATTTTAGAGGGCAAGGTAAGGATGGGAAGGCCTTTCGAGGGTCAGTGAGCGACAGAGGTTAGCTGACAGGCAGAAAAGGCTGCGTCTCTTCTATACTAATGTCTGGGTACTGCAGAACCCTTCTCTTTTTAAACAGGTAATGTTGGAAATAACAAGTTTTATTAAAAAGGTAATATTTATCAACTATTTATTAAAATTTATACTTTATGAAGTTATATATGGTGAAATTTATAATAAATATTAAATATTTATTAAAAAAACAAGTAACAATTAAGAAGCCTGGCATTTGGTAAAATCAGGGGACACATATCGGAGGATTTCACTGAAGGACTTGATTAATTATTGCTGTGCATTTGTCTGTGCTGCCCAACTGCTGTGTGGAGCTCCGTTTTGGGAGCTGCACAGAGCGAGAAAAGGCAGAGAAGTTAATAGAGAGGCATGAGGCTGGCATACTGTATAGCAGCACTGAACCCTCCCTACCAAGAGGTGCTTCCCCTGGACCAGCAGCTCCCCTGGACTGGTGCTCCACTGTGCACATCCTACAGCATGATCTGGTTGGGTTGGCTTACCTCAGACACCCACCCCCATCAAACCCTATGGCAAAACTACCATGCATCTCCCGCTCTGCCACCAAAGTCCAAGGAGGCTGATACATTCCTTTAGCCCAGTTTCCACTTCCTTTCCCTTTGGCAAGTATACATGCATGCTGTTAATAACGGCCATCTTTCTGTTCCTTCTCTTCCTATTTTTCTACCAGGACTTTGTCTTTTGTTTCGGTTTGGTTTTTCCCCTTTAAGGCAGGAAGAAATAATCCTCTTGGAGCTGGTTTCATTTCACTTTCAGGAGAGTGAAGCATACTGCAGAGAACATATGCAGTTGGACTTGCGTGGCTGTAACTCCCCTCCAGAGACAGACCATTTCTCCTGGGAACTGAAACACTTTTACCATGTGTTGGGTGACAAAAGACATTAGTATGTTCCTTCTATAGAAATGCCACATATGAGTAGTTTTTGAGCATAATTAGGAAGGAACACTGTAATATGGGCTCCAGAAAGTTGGACTCAGATGAGTGAGCGTTAATCATTCCCAAGGAAAGTACTGAGATGAGATTAGGCTTCTATGTTATGTTCTATGTAGACATCTCTACAAGCAGGCAGCTTGTATTTGCTTTGGGAAGCTTGGCATGTTCCATTTGATTGCAACTGACTTGATAGAAATACACATGGATGCTGCATAAACATCAAGGAAATCTGTGTTTGATGAAAGCAAGACTGCATGTGCACAGACACAGAAAAGAAAGGAGGAAGAAAAGGCACAAGGACTGCAGGCAGCAGGCAAACCCTGAGACACATCACTCGCTCACCAGGAGCCATCTTCACTCCCTAAATTCCTATGCTTATTGCTCCTAACCTAATGGCATAAAAGAGCTGTTTCCTGTCTGGCAGGACAGTGGATGTGCATGCCACTTGACAAACAGATGCCTTGTGGTTCTATACATATTCCATGGAACAACCACATTCTCTCACGGCTCAGACACAGAGGACGCAGAGGTAGACGTTCATCGTTCTTTCTTTCTTCCTTTCTTTTTCACCTTTGAAAGGGTAAAAAGCTTCATTTCCACTGCCTCAAATTGCAATGAAAATCTAAGAACATTAGACCCTTGGGCCCAATCCTGCAAGTGGCTTTTAGAGAGCAGCCCACCTTATCTGCAGATAGCTTTGCTTATAACCAGGGTAACGGCATTACCAGAAAGGGGAGCTGGGTTCTGAGAGGGTGAATGCATCCAGGAAATTGCTTGTGCCAGGAACCTGGCATTTAGAATGCTTGACCTGCCTTAGCACAGCGTCCTGTGTGAAATGATGAGGCTGCTGAAGGCTGTTAAATCTGTCTTCAAGGAGCAGCACTAACATCAGTCCTTTCAGCTCCGCGATAACCAGATGTGAAAGGCTCAGTAGCTTAACAGCTTGCTCCTGAGTGAGCCTGGCCTCCTGTGCCCAAGTCCTGCAAGGACAAAACCCAGTCTCTCTCTGGTTTTCTTTTCCTGCCCATCACAGAGGCTCCTGGGGAGGCTTCCAAAACACAGCAGCAGGAGCCACAACAGAGCAACTTTTGGACTTGCCTTTCTAGAAACGCCTCTCCCTGCTGCCCGCACTCCTGCTTTGACAGCAGCTGCTCTGGAAGCAGATGAATTCTTGTCCTTTGCAATGCGTCTGTGAGATCCGGGCACAAACCCCAGGGCACGGCTATGCATTAAGCAGCACCTTTTTCACCTCTCTCTAGCTCTCTGCGGTGCAGCAGCTTTCTTCCTTCTTGGTTACTCGAAGTGAAAGGAAAAACTCCTTAGTTCTTTCTCTTGGCATTTGGGTTTTAAAGATCTATTGCTACATATGCTCCACTCTTCTGTTTTCTTCCCTTTCTCCCAATTATTTTGAATTGCCATGGCCACATTCACTTCATACTGCTGGTATTTTGGGATTCCAGACTTTAAAATGTAAGTCTCAGATACCAGCATGAGCTTCAGACAATGAAATTGCTAGCTTCAAAGAAAGAGCCCAAGCTGTCCATCAGCACTAACATTTGCTACATGACAGTATGCATCCAGCTAGGTATTCAGAAAAGAAAATGAGGGTTTTTTGGGAATGTAGGGAATTACCACAATGACACTTATTAAAAAGTTAAGAAAAGGAATAACTAAAATGTACTTGTTAGAGGATTCCGAGTGCAGTGATGGGGGATTCTGAGTGCAGTGATGAGCCAGTGAAAGATGTCCGGTGTGCTGATCAAGAGCACTGCAACGTGGTCAGGGTGTGAAGGTACCCCAGCTCAGCAGGTATTTGTCCAAGAAAGCATTTAGTCTGGAGATAATGCTTCTGAATGACTGGTTGGTGTTATAACTGCTTTAAGCATCTAATTATTTCATAGCTTAAGTGAAATTACTCCTTCAGAGGAAAATACTGGGGTTTTTTTGCATCTGTATCATGGTGCAATTTAAGAACAGGTAAAATTGAGCTCCAAACAGAAATTTAACACAATTACTCCTTATTTTGCTAAATACCTTCTCATGAATTGTGTGTTTACCACAATGAACCCTCAGCTCTTGCATTCTTCATGGGACTGGAGCATTTAGGAATAGTTTAGCTTTTTAAAACAGAGCTGAGGTGAAACCTCTTCTCTTCTTCCTATTACACTTTAAGGTCCTTATACACATCAGTATTCAAACCTAACCTTGAACATCAAAGTCATGTCATTGTCTCCACAGGCAGTGCTGTCTAGACTGGATTCTTCATGCTACCTACAACCATAGATTGCTATTCCACATCAAAATACGCAATTTATATATTATATTTATTTTATTATATTTATATTCTGTTATATTCTGCTATATTGTATTATACTGTATTATATTGGAAAATGCTTGATTTTTATGCTACTAAAATATATGATAAAAATACTCCTGGCTGTTCTCTGGGTTTGAATCTACACAAGGCTGCTATGACACATGAGAGCATCTCTATCTGTGTTGCTGCAGTGAAGAACTATAGGAGTAATGCTTGACTTTCTAGTGTAAGGTTAGAGACAAGTGCAATTACCTCATCCTCCTTCATTTCGCCCACCGTTGTAATTCTGCTTAAGGAGAAGAAACAAGGAGGGCTGACATACCTGTTGCTCAGCACTGACAGATGTCTCTGCTGTTATTACAAGCATAATCATAATTCAGTTGCTTGCAATCTGTTACTGTCTTACGCTGGGTCTAATGATGCTCCAGATATATTGGGAAAAAGCAGGGAAAAATCTCAGCTCTGTTCTGCAGATTGGTTAGTGTCAATGAATATCCAGGGTTTTTGGATATGTGTGAGCAACCTTCATTCATGTGTGTGTAAATGGCAGAAGCAGAGGACGTTCTGAGCGCCAAGCGCTCTGAGCTGGAAAAAAAGGCACCTGGTGACTGAGCTGTATGGGCAGTGTCCTCAAGCCTCTTGTTATTAGCCCTGTGCTCCCTGTGACCTTCCCTGGCTCTCTCCTGAGCACAGATGAGACTACAAAGGGAGGTCGGAGGCTTCCACATCACTCTCAGCCTCTGCTTGCTCTCCTGTTTTC
The DNA here is from genome assembly GCF_033815535.1 of Pezoporus flaviventris. Classification (NCBI taxonomy): domain Eukaryota; kingdom Metazoa; phylum Chordata; class Aves; order Psittaciformes; family Psittacidae; genus Pezoporus; species Pezoporus flaviventris. Next base: position 1,427,333 of record NW_026892585.1, read on the forward strand.
AGCTGCAGAGTGAGTCAATTTGGGAGGGACGTTAGAAAGCAGTCATTAAGGAAAAATTAAGTAGGTTACACAGTTGCGTAGGGTATAATGATCTGGATGAATATAGTAAGGTCTCTTGGCAGCTGAGATGGTGAAGCTGCTTTAAAGGTTTGCCTGCTGCAGAGTTAAAGCTGTAGTAACAAAGCCTCTGGTATGGGGGAGCAGAGGATGTCACAGAGGATGGTTTGAGGAACATGCTGAGCGGATGGAGCCCCCTTTAAAACACATTTTCCCAACATATGGTCACATGTTGTGCCACAACCCCACTATTTTGGGCACAAATGTGCAGGATAGAAAGCTGTGCTTTACAGTCACACACAGAGAGAAGAGAAGGCTCAGGGAGACCTTATAACAGTCTTCCAACATCTACAAGGGCCAACAATTAACCTGGAGAGGGACTTTTTCCAAGGACAGGTAGTGACAAGAGAAGGGGGAATGGCTTTAAACTGGCAGAGGGGAGATTTAGTTTACATATTAGGATGAAGTGAGGGTGCCTGTGAGGGTGGTGGTGCCCTGGCACAGGGTGCCCAGAGAAGCTGTGTCTGCTCCATCCCTGAAAGAGTTCAAGGCCAGGTTTGATGGGGCTTGGAGCAATTTAGACTCTGCTGCATAGAGCTTGAAAGCAACATAGTGAAAGCACTGAATGACATAACTGAGTAACTCTTAGAGTTGTCATTTTTAGAATTGAAAAAGGTATGTGCATTACTAGGCAAAGTGGGTGAAACTGCTGCTACAGTCCTGCCCTTCTCTTTTTTCTCCTGTATTCATTATCTCATATCTTTATTTGTCTCCTATTTAATTAAGTCCATGACCACCTTTTCTTGTTAAAATGGGAATAAAATAGTGTTGTGGTTTAAGCCCAGACAGTAACTTAGAACCATGCAGCCTCTCACTCACTTCCCCCTTTCTTCCTCACTGCTCCTAGAGGGATGGGGAAGAGAATGGAAAGAATGTAAACCCCAGGGGTTAAGAGCAGTCCAGTAACTAAGGTATAACACAAATCACTACTGCTACCACCAGTAATAATAATGAAAAGGGAAATAACAAGGGGAGAGAATATAAAACTAAAAGGGGAAAAGGAAAATAAAACAATAAACACAAGTGATCCACAATACAACTGCTCACCACCCACTGACCAATATCCAGCCCGACCCAAGCAGTGATTTGGGCCTTCCAGATAACTCCCCCCCACTTTCTATACTGGCCGTGACGTGCTGTGGTATGGAATACCCCTTTGGCTAGTTTGGGTTAGGAGTCCTGTCTCTGCTTCCTCCCAGCTTCCCGTGCCCTCCTCAATGGCAGAGCATGAGACTGAAAAGTCCTTGGTAAGAGTAAACATCACTTAGCAACAACTAAAACCATCGGTGTGTTATCAGAGTTGTTCTCAGACCAAAGCTGAAAACACAGCACTGCACCAGCTACTAAGAAGGAGAAAAATTTCTTCCACGGGACAGAGTAATTTCCAATGAACTTAGGAGGTGCTTAAAAAGGACTTTGGAGCCAGAAGTGTGACCGGGATTTTGAACAAAGCATAGACATCTAAGCTGTCACAGTACTCCAACTGCTTTCCACTGAGAAATGGTCACCTTCCCATAGTCCTTCTTGCACCATTCAAGGCAATGCATGGTAAGGGTAATTGCCAAATTCATCTCAATCTTGCAAAGCTTAACTATGTGTCTTGGTACTAGTACTCCCTAGAAGTCTATACGGCAGCTTTAAACTGACTATGAAAGGAAAAGTCACTTAAGGCAAACTGAGTAAGGAGCAGCAGAATAAAATGTGCATATATATGGCTTAGCTGCATTTGTTACCATGAGCATCTCTTGTTGCTATGGAGAGACAGGTTTTATATACGTGCCAGCAATATCGAACAATTCTGTGCCAAGATACCAACTGCTGCAGAGACTTCAAAGATGAGGGGCAGAAGTTTCTCTCCTGAATGGGGGATATTGAGGGACCCAGGACATTCATCTCCATTTGTCTATTTAAGGTTTGCTCAGCCATTTGAAACCACCAGATCTTCGGCACACCAAACATCATTAACTCCACCTGGAGTAATTATAATGAAGTCAACACAACACAGAATCCTCAAGTTTATGACATAAGGTAGCTATTGTGGTACTGATCTTTTTTAATTTGATAATATATTCCAGCAGATGCTGCATATTAGAGCTCTTGTTTTCTGTCTCTTGGCATTGTCTAGTGAAACAAAAAAAGGCAAAAGGCAACAGGGAAGACTGCCGGGAAAAGAAAGTATAAAGGCAGTAAAATACTACCTATGAAAAGGCAACAGTGCATTGTGACAGTGGGTACAGAGTATTCAGAAGCCACTGATCGCATCCTCTGATATCATGGGATTTTATGTGGGGCTCCTTGAAATGTGTTTTTCAGCTTTAAGGTTCCTATTTCCAAGCTTCCTTCACACCTTTAGAACAGAAGAGGTCACTTCTGAAAACAGAGAACTACTTCAAAGTGAAACCATGATGCAGAATTTAAAAGAGGAAGGTTTTCTGTCTGGCCTGAAACATGCAGATTGATTCTCATCCACATTTTCCTTTATCTCCTCTGATCTGGGATCAGGTAGGAAAATGCCTTTAACAACCAGCACAAGGAATGCCACTCAGCATTTCAGCAAGCAGCACAGGCGGTCTAACGTCCTGCCAGAGCCCTGCTCCAGCAAAACCAACAGCCTCACAACCTTCCAACACTGCACCTTGTGATCCTGTCTGCTACCAGCCTGAGCCATAGCTTGCTAAATTAATACTTGTGCTGGCCAAGTGAGCCTGCCTAGGGCCACCTACAATGCAGAAGACCCTACCAAGAGTGTGACACTATTGCATTACACTCTGATGCAACCTGCATTAAACTTACATGCATCCAACCCACTGAACCTCCACGCAGCCCTTTGGGGTGAAGCAGCTGCTGGCACAGCAGGGCAGTTCTTTGTCTATGGCAGTCACTTGCTTATCAAAGCTAAAATTAACTTTTTTTTTCCCTATATTTTTGCCAACGACTTCATCTCACTCCTCTGCTCATTTACTCCATAGCAAACACCCCTCCAAGGGAAGAACTGGCATCACTACAAGAAAGCAGGGAGCAACTGACAACAGAGGACCCTGTGCTCATCCTGTTTTCCAGGAAAGATGGCAACCACCATTTTGATTAATACAAAGGCTCATCCAGGACACCTGAAGATTTGGAACCAAGACAGGAATAAAAATAGATGTATGCTATTGATAGCTATCAGATTAAAGAGGTGTATTTTCGTCATGAGTTTATCCAACTGACTACTGTGTTAAATATACCTGTGGTTTTCTGACATGTGTGAGCTGTCATCTCAGGTATGTATTTCAGTAGAATTACTAGCTCAATATTCAGAGCTGCTTTACTGTAGTGTGCATCTGGATGCATACTTGAATAGGCAGGCTTTCAACAAAAGGGATCTCCACTCTAAGAAGCTGAATGACAGCAAACAGAGAACAAGAAGCAAACCCCAGAGCTGTCCTCATAAATCCCTCCAAACTCTATAACAGCCTGGAGGGCAGTCGGTGCTTACCTGATGTACATTTCACCGCTCAGTCTATCTCCCACTGGACCAGACTACTCCTAATAGATTCCCACAACTTTGGTTCCCAAACTGCAATTCCTGCAATTCCCTATTCCCAGCACCGCACCGGAGCATCCCCCCAGCTCCCTGCACCACAGCCCTGGGGTCAGCAGTCCTCTATCAGATGCTGTGAGTACCTGAGGGCAGGGGGGGAGAGCATTGCAGCTGCTCCCTGCTGAAGGCACATCCATAGCACGTGAGACAATCCCGAGGTGGGAAATACAGCACAAATGCAGGGTATACAGAAAACATCACCTAGCTCAAATAGAAGCTGTGGGCTTCAGGCAGGAGTTAGTGGGTGAAATCCTGTGTTATATCAGACAAGATAAATTGTTCCTTCTGGCCTTTGTAGCCATAAATGTGTAACTTGGCACCTTGCTGGTAGCACGGCACACTCCTGTAGCAAAGATTTCTCCTTGAAGAAAGATCTCAGGATCTTCTCTTGAGAGATCTCTTCTCAAGAGAAGTCTTCTGCAAGTAAGTCCAGTGCAAGAGCAAAGGCACCCTGGGATTACCAGAAGATAGGTAAAGAAAAGACTCTGAATCAAGATTAGCTTGATGTTTCCCATGGGAATTCCCCTTTCCCATTCCCTACTCCCACCAACTTTATCCAAGATATAATCAGATTCATTTAATTAAACCAATGTCTCTGTGGGAATGGAATGACTCTGGAGATCATTTCTGGAAATGGAGACTTTCTCTGCTTCTCCTTATCCCAGACAAGCATCATAACTTGCTTTCATGAGAGAGCTTGTGAGTGGTCTGATTCACTTACATCCAACTGTTTGGATATGCAGTTCATGTCAACCTATCACTCTTCCTAACTCATCATCTCCCAGGTCAGCTTGACCTTCTGCCTTATCACAAAGGGAATTCTGCCTTACCATTATACGACTGACAGATCCTATCACATAATGAGCACAGATACAGTCATAAGTCTCTGGAACAAGTAGGGTAAAAAAGCAGAGGGTAAAAAGCATGTGACAGAGGCATTTTAGCCTTATGACAGGTACCATTTATATGACAGGGGAAGAAACACCCTGGAAAGAGAGGCAGCTGCATATAAAGGTGGCAAGAATTGCTTCCAGCCCACCAAAACAGCCTGCTTAACAGATGTCCAGCCCTTCCTTCTCAGGGTTGGACACGCTGATAGATGGCCAGCGATTGGGCCATAGCATGGAAGACTGGTTGGAAATCCAACCTGGCTGCTTCAAATGAGGCCCCTGGAATCGCAAAGCACATACAACACCAAGCCACGATGACTAAATACAACTCACTCAGTCAGTCTTACATCTCACTTCCCTGACACAAAGCTCTGCTGAAGACTTAGGGTGAGAAAAGGGGCTGCAGCGCAGCCAAGATCCTCACTTGATGCCTGATTAGCACCTTGACAACACGTAAAGCAGTTTTACTGCTGCTCCATGAGCAAGTCAGAAGTGTGGCCATAACTCTGTGGCTGGCCTTGGCCATGGCCACCAGGTACCCAGACACTGAATGAAGCCGCGGAAGGAAGAGGACAGCAGCGCTGCAATGAGGAAGAGGAGGCACTGCAGGTCCCTGCTGCCAACGAAGGCAGTGCAGGCGTGGAGCTCTGGGAAGAAGGAGATATGATCCGCCCCACTCCAAAACGCATTTTCAGAACTGACTGGGTTAAACTCACGTGGAAGCCATGTCCTGAAACCAGGCAGTGTAAAGTAGGAATTACAGTTGTTGGGAGCATGGAAGGAGGGGGAAAGGAAGACACTATTTGACACATTAGTGTGTATCTTTCTCTCAGACACGCAATTAGTATCATAACATTCACTATAAGTAATATCTACATACACGCTTGACTAATGCTTTAGAAACTCAACAAAGGATTTTCCTCCTTTAAGCTTTCACACCCTCCCCATGGTCACACTTCTCCATGCCCAAGAAATTACAGCTTCACAAGGCCTGCAGGAATACACCGAGATCAGGACCAACCTGGAGCTTAGTGAAACAAGACCTTCACGCAAGTCATGCTTAAAAACCACAGGTGACAAAAATGCAGGAATATTGATGTAACTTCCTGTAATCTCTCTTGACTTGGGCACTCGCACTGCTGCCCTCAGTGGAAGTTCAGCACCCTGCCACCGAAGCACACTGCATTATTCAGCAGTCACCAAAAAGAGGGAGAGAGAAAAACGGTGTTATTGCTCCCAAGGCAGGCTCAGGTCAGCACTTAAAAAATCACCACTTACGTTAGCAGCAGTGCAGACAGGGGAAAAGCTGTGCCCAAATTTATCACAGAACGAGCAACTCAGCCCAATAGAAAGCACTCAGGAATAGCTCAGAAGCTTCCATTGTCATTCAGGTGCATTTCAGAGTATGAATTAATTAGCAAAAAAGAATCATATCCCTCATTGGCAGTTCTCAATGTGAAAGCCCTGTCACCGCGGCGGAGAAAGTGACTCAGAAATGAAAATGAGAAAGAGACAGAGAGCTGCCACAGTACCCAACTCCCCTCCAACACCACCCCATCAAGCCAGCCAGACAGCAAATCCTGTTTTTCAATGTGACTGGTCACATACCAACGTGTAACTGGTATCATGTCACATCACTTCAGACCGCACTCTGTTGTACACCTAAGTGACAGAGCATCCCTTAATATAACGCGGAGTGGGACAACTGCAGGAAGAAAGGATACTGACTGACGGATTGCATGCCTGCTACCAATTTAGGGAGTGATTATCCAACCTGATCTGTATTTTTAATACGATTATATTTCCCTCTACCTTCACCCTCCTCCACATTCTTCCCTACAGCTCAGATGCTTTTTTCCCTTAATGCACCAAACAGATGCAAAGGCTGATATTTTCCTGCCCACACTTCTCCTGCAAGAACCCTGCAACCTTGTGCTTAATGAGGAGGAGTTTTAATAGAAGGACAGAGGTTAAATTGGCTAACAGAGGGGGAAAAAAAGAACCAGATAAGAGAAAGATCAGGTTTCCATGGAAACAGAGCCACATCCTATAATATTCCTGACTTTATGCATTTATTTATTTCTTTCAGCTACACCCGTTTCTAAGCAGTTGGTTAAAAAAAGATGTCCAGGAATTCAGAGTGGAAAAAGCTGGTTTTAAATAGGGGTCCAGCCCTTCAGCTGCTGTCAATGAGCACATTGTCTATGTGCTGAGCGCAGCACGCCTAATGGCACCAGCGTGCTTTACACCACTTCAAGGATATGTCCCATGTGCCCCACAGAGAAATGGAGTGTATGAATATGAACCCTGGGACAAGAGGTTAGTCATAGGGTTATGTGGAGGTTGTATGTAACTGCCCTCACTGAAGGTGGCTCTTCAGACAAGAGCTTTTGCACAGATCCCCTGTTTGTATGAGGAAGGAAAGGGAAGGTGCAGACGTCAGCATGCAAGTTGAAGGGCAGCAGGGCTAGCCACACAGAAGATAATACAGTGTTAAGTTGGCTTATACCTCCATTTTCCATCCTAACCCTAAAATACCTTCAAAGGAGGAGAGAATGTTCTTATGATTTCAAAGATGTGTTGATAGAACTTACTTTCAGTTACACATAACCAGTTAGATAATTATTTCTCCCTATAACGCATTTCTCCCTAAGCATTTAATGGCATGACAGGATCTTTCATAAGGAGCAATGTGTTTCAGTGTTACCTGGCAGTCGTTCAGCGCTGCACTCGACAGATGCACGCAGAAGAGACCCTGGAAGCTGCAGCACCAGGCCGACAGGTTCAGCAGGGTTTTACATTTGCTTCCGCAGGGCTGAAATAAAAACCAAATCCAGTTTAGCTTGAATCAAACATGGCCAAAATCTGGCAGCAGAACTGCTTCCCAACTCCTGCATTTGAGACCATGAGACAGGTCTTACATCGCATGCAGGGCTTTTGCAGGGGAACTTTATTTTCCCAGTGAGCTCAAACTTAAGCCCAGATCTGCTCAGAAAGTTGATTTTTGGAGCCTTGGAAATCTAAATTGTCTGACCTCAGCCTGTCTCCTGGCTTTGTGTGAGCTGTTTGAGCACCTGAATCATAAAATAGAACCATAGAATAGTTAGGGTTGGAAAGGACCTTAAGATCATCCAGTTCCAACCCCCCTGCCATGGGCAGGGACACCTCACACTAAACCATGGCACCCAAGGCTCTGTCCAACCTGACCTTGAACACCACCAGGGATGGAGCATTCACAACCTCCCTGGGCAACCCATTCCAGTGCCTCACCACCCTAACAGGAAAGAATTTCCTCCTTATATCCAATCTAAACTTCCCCTGTTTCAGTTTGAACCCCTTACCCCTTGTCCTGTCACTACAGTCCCTAATGAAGAGTCCCTCCCCAGCATCCTTGTAGCCCCCTTCAGACACTGGAAGCTGCTCTGAGGTCTCCACGCAGCTTCTCTTCTCCAGGCTGAGCAGCCCCAACTTTCTCAGCCTGTCTTCATACAGGAGGTGCTCCAGCCCCTGTTCATCCTCGTGGCCTCCTCTGGACTTGTTCCAACAGTTCCATGTCCTTTTTATGTTGAGTGTGTGATGTAGTGCAAGAAGCACTGACCTTTAGGATGCACAATGAGCAGGAATCTTTCTCTTCACATCCAGGCTTGTCCATCTTTCTGTGCATGGGGAGCATAGGAAAATCAGGAGCCTTATTTAGTCTTTCTCTTCACCCCAATCCATCTGGTAGAAGTTGGAGAGTTAGTTTGATCTGAAAAAAAAAAAAAAAGAATATAAAAGACTTTTTACTTATCTCCTCAAAAAGGAGGAAAAGTGATTTCTTAGAGCTCCATAAACCAGAAACACACAGCCAGGGAAGGATATACACCCTCGTGCTGGCACTTCAGGGCTTTTTCTTCTCGAGCGCCACAACTCACTCTACCATAGTGATGGCTTGCCTGTCATCAGAGTCACTGCAGAAATGACCCCAGGAAAGTATTTGGTAATGCAGCAGTGAAGGTTGTGCTTGCTGGGGAGGTCAGAGGAGCCTCAGCGGGGGGACACCTCACACTAGAAATCAAAGGGCTTGCAGGAACATTGAACCTCAGCCACACACAGGCAGGACTCACTTCTGTTCTGGCCACTTCCTCCCTGTGATCAAAGGCAGCAAAGAATTCCCTTCTGTAGAAGAGGCTTGGAAGGATTTGCTGTTGACCGGCTGCCTCAGCCACCATCTCCTGTTCTGCATTTCATCACTTCAGGGGGGAAGGAGGGAGACAGGGAGAGAGAGAAAATCCTGAGGAAACCCTACCCAGAGCATCCTCTCATTAAAACTTTGCATTTTCACTGTACAACTGCATTCTTTGTTTAAAAACCATAACAACTTTTACCAAGAGGTGAAAAGGTTTACAGGAGAACAGCAATACTGAAACAAAACAACAATAAAATGTCTCATCCCGAGTCACACGATGTTATTCTGGTTGCACAAAGCTCTTATCAGATTTCTATTTTAGTTCAACTCCAGCCAGGAATTTCTTTCCACTTTACTAAACGTTTCACCCAGCTCTAGTCTGTAACAGGCTACCACCAATGTCCCACAATAAGCCATGAGAACTTGCTGGGTTATCCCGAGTTCTCCTCAAAGCCGAGGAACCATGGAAAGATAGGTGCTGTTGGTGCCACCTGAGATGTTTGTCTTGGTTTTACTATTCAGGTCTCTCTGCCTATAGACTCCCATTAATTATAACAATCTTTGCTCACCAGCAGCTGAGTAGATGTGATTACATTCTTAATAGCAGTACCCCCCTGAATTCTGACAAATGTATTTTATGATGACACCTTTTTTGTATCTATTCTCAAACTAAGATTCCTGCAGCAATTAAGGACCTAGAAGCAAAACCAATTTTTTCAGCATTAGGAAAGTAAGTACATCCTTTTCCTTAATGAAAACATGTTAGACTTGCTGTAAGCTACCTTGAAAAAGCGATTGTTTCTAATATCCTAATTCTCCTCTTCAGAAGCTCTGTTGAGATGATACTGCAAAACATTCTCCTCATTGTAATGAATCTTTGGTTGGTTCAGATTTGTGGTTTCTCTGGCTCTGGGCACCTGAGACCATTCCTAATGCACATGCAGTCACTGTTTTGGTGGGGAGCTCCAGATGCCTGGTCTGCTTTGGGTGATGGCAACACAAATGTCTATCAACCACACAAACTCCTGTTAGCATCACTTATCCAGCCATGGCTTCGTGGATCCAAAACAGGAGGCAGAAATCGAATAGTGGGGTTTACCTTCAAACTCTTGACAGTTTGCACTGAGAACACAACAGAAACAGGACAGAACAAGCAGGATTCCTGTGGCACAAGCCTGGTGGCTATTTCACCCCTTTTGGACTAGGATTACTGGTGTGAAAACATTAGCTGAAACCAGTGTTTGCCAAGCTTGAGAAAGGGCAGGTGACAGCTGCATTCTCTATGCCTAAATGTTAGGGTTACTTGCTTTCAAGGGCTTCAAGTACAGCCTTGCCAAGAGAATACGCTACTTTTATACAGTCCATTACATCACATTAACAGTGTCCTGATTAGGACTGTGTTTCAGCTTTCAGAGATACTGAGACATGAATGCAGGGAGAGCTCAAGGATATGTGCGTGGGTTATGACTGATTTCCAGCTATCATCTGAGTCACTAAACACATGTAGGATGGATGATATAGGAGTCTCCTTGCTTCTGAGATAACCTGGAGTTCAGTTTCCACAGGGTGATCTTTGGTCAGCACGTTGCATAGGAACTCTGGTACAGCATCAACACATTTCCTCTGTAATGTGCTTATTTTTCTCTTATGTTCTGTTAAGTATCTATTTAGGTTTGACTTTGTTGACCTGCTGAAAAACCTGTTCTCTGGTGTGGGACTTGCTCTTGGAAAGGCTGCCTTGGATCTGCTTTGCATCTGTCAGCAGTTTTTGTTGCTATCTCCTGGTAAGCTTCAAAAGCTACATCAGTTCTGCAGGATTTTCTTCATCTTCACACAGTGCTGACAGCCAGGCACAGCCCCTAAGCTGTGAAAATGCTCTGTTACTACCATCTATTCTCTGGAGCAAGCTCATCCTAGCCAGATGGCAAGAGGATGCTTTCAGCAGCATCTGCAGTCTGTGCTGTGCCTCTATTGCCCGTATGGTTTCTATAGGTACTCACTGGACCACTTTGGTTCAGATCCCATTGAGCACATTACTTTGCTCATGCCCGTTGTTGGCTAATAATTGACATGATTACCCAAACAAACGCAGTGTGTTTTGTATGAGTTCATTCTGAGATCTACATCAGCTCTTTCTGGGCATCTGGGCATATTTCAATGGGGGAGGGTTGCTTTCAAAACTACCACCCTGATTTTCTTGAAATCACCATGCACTTACTTCCTTATCTTTGCTGCTCTCAGCAGGTCACCAATATCTCCTCCCAGGCCTTGCTAGGCAGCAGTCAGACAGATGGATTACATCTATTCAGCTCTTACCAGGTCTATCCATACATTCTCAAGCGGTTCCAAGGGAAGTTCAAAACCTGGTTGATAGTTCTCAGTCCTAGAGAGCTACAGATCTGCTGGCGGTCAAAATTATTCAACATTGTCTATTGTCATACAATGCTACACTGCTCAACAACCGAGTAGCAAGTACTGACAATCCCAGTTCAAGAATAAATCCCTTTGTAGCAATTAAAATACAACTTTATCTGTTCTTTCACAAGTTACTAATCTTTTCTTTACCAAGAACACTTCCATTTGAACAGCATGTCTCCCATTCTTATGATGCACGTGGATGTTTGGGAAGCTTTCTAGTAAACATACGGTTTCCTTATGGCACAGAAGTTCAATTTATCACTTGCAAAAACGACTCCCAGAGCAGAATTCTGTCCTACCCCCCTGCTTGTATGTTCAAAATAACCTCATGGTAATGTGGACTATACCAATGTCAGGAAGGAAAACTCTGGCAGGGTCCTCCACCAGCATTTCATAGGTATCTGTACTTGTAGGTAACAGAGATACACGCCAAGGACATTAATGATTTGTTAAAGTCAGTCATTACAGCAAAGTCAGTTGAGATGGTCCTGGCTTCTATCATCATTATGGGTATCAGTCAACTTCCAAAGCTGGAAGGCAACAACATCTCTGAGCAGGTTTCAGAAGGGTATTCTGCACATTCATGCTCTGCAGTGGCAGTGCATTGGCATGTGGATCTTCCAAAGTCATGTAAATCATTCATGTCTTACTTGCTAATTTGGAAGAATGTCCACTGGCTCCCTCTGCTTCTCTGCTTATCTCCCTAGATGTGACATTTATTCTCCAAACCCCCAATAAAAACACTGTCTGTATTGTAAGCTGCACAACAATTCAGCAGCTCAAGTAAATAAAAACAGTAGTAGCAGATGTACAAGTGAAAAGGCATCCAATTTCATTCCACCAACCATCTTGGAAAAGCAACTCATGCAGAAAGATTATTGCACAAAAAAAGGCTGAGTTATATAGATAAAACTGACTCAGATTTAGTGATAGTTATCAAGCCGGTTAAGCACTACCAGGTAATCCCTGTTGGTCAGGTGCCTGGAGCTGTTACTTTTCCCAGTGGGACCAAGCCAGAGAACAGAAATGGGAAGGCTATAGGCTCTTCTTCTCATGCCAGATTCTGTGCTTTTCTGTTCCTCCTGTGCAGGTGTTTGAAAAGCACTCTCACATTTTGGATCTGCAAGAAAACATTGTTTGATTTCTTTAAAGCGTGAAAAATCCTTCCCAAGAAAAGGCATCCACTGGAATTTTTTCCTGACTGCTTTTAGTGTCTTCCTAGATAGAAATACAGCTTTCCCTTCTCTAGGTTCTCTTTTATCGTGCTGTTTTGTCCTCCCTTGCAAGTGGGTTGTGGTTTTCCCTATTAACCCATTCATCAAGGGCCTTTTCAAACCAGTGTCTCTCTCCTGGCTTAGCACTGTCCATGAGCTGGGTCCAGGACTGGCACAGCAGGTTATGGAACGCATGAGTTACTGTCCTGCCAGGCAGCATGGCAAGAACTCCATTAATACATCTTGCTCATACACACAGAAATGTATTCCAGGTTTGCCTTGCCTGTCTTAATATGGCACTCTGGTTTTTATTCCTTTCTGCTTCCTCTTTCTGCCTTAGGGAATTATCTTATTCTGACTGTTCCTGTAATTATTTAACACCCACGGCGTTCAGTGTGAAGATTTTGGTAAAAGGGTTAGCTATCACTACTCAAACCAAGCAGTGCTCATTTTGGTAGCCCTGCTTCCTCAGGGGAAGCAATAGCTCAGAATATGCCCAGCATCACAGATCTCTGGCTCACCTCACAGCCACTCATTGCTGCTTTGGAGCAAGCACTGTTACCATCTTGGAGCTGCAGCCACTAGGGAATGGGATAAACTCATCTCCCTTTAAACTCCCTGTGAAATGTCAGCATCCGTGACTTCCTCAGTCACAGAGGTGCTGCTGCCCACTGCATGAGCACTCACCCACCATGTCTTGTTTGCTTTAAGCCTGGCTCTTGCTAGCCCTGCTCCTTGCACCTTGGCTCTCCCACTGCACAAACAACACACAGTCCATTTTCATCTGCCTTATCCATGCCTTTCAAGAGCCTGTCATCTCTGTTCCAGGCTGAGGAGTCCTAGTTTATTTAGTCATTACATATCTTTTACCATCCACCCCCAGTGCCTCTGAATCCTTTCTAGTTCCACTACACTCTTCCTGAGACAATGAGATGAGAAATGCGTATTGTATTAAAGACAGGAGTGAACCAAGGTTATTTTCTGTTTTGTTCCCTAACACATTCTTGGCAATTCCTAATATTTTATTTGTTTTTCCAACCAAGAAATTAGCACTTTCACCAAAAAATGAGCTTATGTTTTGCAGGATCTGTCAGAACTCCAAGGTCTTGCTCCTGGGGAATAACAGCTCAGAGCCTATAAGCATACAGCCTGATGTGGGGTGTTTTTCCACATATACACATCATTTCACAGCCTGCAGCGTGGAAGCTGCAGCAGAAGTGAAGTGGGACCCAGTGCACTTCTAACCTTTCATTTCTTAGCTGTGCACTTACAGCATCCTGGATGGAGAAAGAAGTCAGGGCTGCTGCCCTCTGGCTCCATCTCCAAAATCAAGTGGACTAAATCCAACTATGGATTTACAGTAATCCATACAGTAATCCTGGGGTGAGGCCACAGATATGGGTGCTGGGACAATCCACATTGCTCCTGCTCTCTCCCAGGCATGACATGGTGAGCAGATTCCACCCGCATACCACCAGTACCAGAGGGCTCACCAGTTCCTGTGGGGGAGATATGACTCAAACTGATACGCGGATTGACTCCACAACACGTTAAAGTTGTAAAGTAGGTATGCTTTATTCAGTGCTGAGGCGTATGGGGGATCGCTCCTCCAAAGGCATGCGCACCTCAGAGTCATTTCCCTCTACATTTATCCTCTAAAGTTATACATATGCATGAGGTTACACAACGCACCTATACATATTCATGTCCTATCCCCACTTCGTAGTATAATGAGCTAAAAAGTCCTTTGCGCTTGCGCAGTGCCTCCTGGTGGTCGTGGGCGAGGGTCTCAAGATGAAGTAAATGACTCTTCCTCGAGCCTAAACTTTTCACCCCTAGTCGTTGCGCATGCCTTTGGAGGAGCGATCCCCCATGTGCCTCAGAGCTGAATAAAGCATACCTACTTTACAACTTTAGTGAGTTGTGGAGCCAATCCGCGTATCAAAACACTTAGAGACAGTGTTTTGTCTCAAGAGGAGCTTACAGTCTTAGGAGACAAAGGAACAAGGGGAAGAAGCAAAGGGTGTGAAGTGACCTTCAAAGGATACGTGGCAAGCTAGAGCAAAACCAGAAGAGGCAGCTCCACCCTAAGCCTTATAGGAGTCATTTTAGTGCATGCCAGAACCACAGGCCTGCAAAATTAATGGAAACTTTGCCTATAATCAAAAGGAATGAGGCTAGAAAATTTGGGAAAGAAGTATACTTATAAATATTTGAGATACCCTTTGCTTTTCATGTTATTTTCTTTCCTTTCTCACTCTTTTCTTCCCTCATTCCTTCCTCATCCTCCCCCCACCTCAGCATCCTCAGCAAAGCCCCTGCACCAAACAACTCTGAGCAGAGCCGTGGCAAAACTTCACAGCATGCAGGAGCCAAGCAAACATCTCCATTCCAAACTGCGTGCACAACTAGGCTGGCTCAAGGTGTCACCTCCAGCTGTCGAATAAAGTATGTGCTCACAAGGGTGAATCAAAGGCTTTTAAATGAATTGGTTTGTTTTCGCTCACTGCCTGGTAGGTGCACCTGTGCTCCGGCTCAGCTCCAGATGATATACATCTTGGTTTTCCTGTTTAATATTCAGCACATAAGACACACAGAGAGAGAAAAATAAAAACAAAAAGAGGGAAAACAGGAAAAGAAAATAGATTTTTTTAAAGAAATCACTTCAAAATTAAATCTGAAAGGTAAGGTGATGCACACGGGAGCCTGGAAAGACTGGGCAATTACCCATGATTCCTGCATAATAAATGAAACCAGCGGGTAGGGGACAGGAGCACCAAAGACTAGGGGAAAGTGGCTGCATCTCACACGCTGCCGATGGGATCACGGTGTCCATAGCATGAGCGTTCCAAGGTGACTGTTGGAATCCAGTGGGGAAAAGGGGTATGTGTCTCATCTCGCATGACTAGAACTCACTTCACCCAAGTTGCAACTGAAACATCTCACAGCTTCTGCTGTCCTGATGGAGGTGAACGTGCATAAAAGACCATAAAAGTAGTCAGCTACCCCACAGACATCTTGGTAAAATAAGATGCCATCCTACTGAGTGAAAGCAATAATAACTGGAGAGGAGAAGGAAGGGTTTCTGCAAACACAGGCTCCCTCATAACCACCGAATCCTCTTTTTGCTCTTTCCATTTGCTAGTGGGCAGTGTCAGGAATCAAACCAAACTGTCCTGTTAGAGGCAGCTCCTGCTAGATGTGAGCAGTGAACTTGCCCTGCCCTCCAAGATTAAAGGTAACAAAATGAAATGGAAGCTGTTAGAGCAAACCAGGCTGGAGCTGCAGTGATTGTTTTTCCCTTTATGATATCACTACAGTATTTTGCAGTGATGGCTTCATACCCTGAGGCCCTTGAGCATCGGAGGGAGGGATCCTAAATTTTCTGTTGTCTTCAGCAAAGCCTTTCTCTGAATTCAATCTAGCAGCTTAGTTGGTTTCCTGAAGAGATTACTAAACTATTTGCAGCATTGTTAGTATTTAGGTGAAAGTAAGATCCTTTAAAAGCCTTGTAGGAGGGCTTTGATTCCCTCTAACCACCACACTGAAAGCCCAAGTCTAACAACAGGGCAAGTGGAGGTGACAGTGGCAGATGTGAGAAATCTGTCCAGAGATAAAGGGGGAAAATTACTTCAATTACAGGTCTTTGCTTTGATACACATCAAGATTTAAGTTAATTAGTCCTGACATATCCCAGTCCTATATATCGTACCCAATCACTGCTGCCAATTTTTATGTTCCTTTCCTGGGCCCCTGGATGAGTGCCTATCCCCATCTCCTTCAGCATCCTATGGCATTCCATGTGCTCACTTTACAAGCAAAGGACTGGGTGAGAGCCACGGAACTAGCTCAACTAACTACAGAGGGCAAAGAAATGCGACTGAGCCATACTCTACACTAAAAGCAGGTCATGAAAACATTATAAAGGGACAAAAATTTAGATGGGATGGAGCTATCAGTGCTCATTAGGAAAGGAACTGCACCTGAAGCTCTGCCCTTCAGCAGTGTGCTGTGTTGAAATGGAAATTACTAATTATAGAGCTGCCTTACGGGCTAATAGAGTAAAAGTCACCAGCATCCTTTTTGCATTGAGATGGTTAGCAGGTTGGTAACACACACTTGGTGATAGTTGACCATTATGTTGTTGTCCACTAATGAAGGGAGCCTGTCATCAGGGAAGGGCATTCAGCCTTTGGGAAGTCACCTTCCACAGATACCTCGTGTTCTCCCCACAAAAAAGCTGGCATGAAAGCTAGTGCTGGCCCAAAAAAAGATTACAGTAACAAAATATGGGGTCAGAGATGAGAGAGTGCATAGCAAGGCTTTTCTCACTAACAAAGTAAAAGCTTCAATACTTCACTTAAGAGAGCAGAGGCCAACTGAGGTACATCCTCTCTTTATCACTTCAGTAGGCAGAGGCATTATTAAGGTCACTGAGGTGTAAGGATGGCAAGCTAGAGGCCTGAAACCGTGTCCCTGTGTACTTGAACACGCAGGCTTTTAAGAGAGTATCAGCAGGTAGCAGCTGGTTTAAATTATATGTATGAGAAAGGGAGAACTGGGAAGCAATTATTTAAAGAGAGACATAAGATGAACCCAAAACAGGAAAGCCCCTTCCACCTTGGAGCAATACGTGAAGATACATTTCACGTGCCCCCAAGTCTGGTCACGCCATTATGTGACAATTTGTAAGGGAATCTGGACATAACTGCTTTGGCTTTGGTGGTGACAGAGCATCTGGTAGTGTCCAGCTGAAGTTTCCTCCTTTCTGCTTTCTCGCTGTCCCTGGCAATGCGGTTCAGTTGTTGCCACACTCGTCCTGTGATGTCCACATTTCTGGCTCACACGGTATTAACAGGAACATAGACAACACTCGATTAACAAAACCAACAAAAACTTCAAATCCTGTTGAGAAGCCGTCATTAAAATTCTATTAATATCTGTTTGTCTCACACTGCGAATAAATTGTTAACACTTCCATGGGCTTCCAAACAAAGCCAAAAATAAAGCAGTATCTTTCTGAAAAAACACTTGACACATGCAAGAACAGCCAAGATCCTGATGGAGCACGCTGCATTTTCACTGAGGGGTCTGCTACTGAATATTCTGGCATCTTAAGATGTTCATCTAAATAGTGCTGTGATAAGGGATGCGACATTTCACAATTCAGTTGGGATCTGCCTACATGAGATACAGATACTGAGAAAAGGAGGACAGATGGAAAAAACAAAGCAGCTCTTCAGGCCCCTGACTTTCTCTGCTCATGAGTATCTCCATATCCCTTGGTGCGAGATCAGGAAGTTCCAGATTGGTTGAAAAACAACCCAGATTTTGTGAACTTCTGTGTGTTTAAGAGCTTTCTTCTTTCTCAACCATCCCTCATGGGCAGCACAACTTCTGCCCCTGGGTTAGGGTAGAGTATAAAGGGAACCCAAGTGGAATTTCCTAGCAGTGTTGCCACGTGCCTTCACAGTTTTGCTGGAGAACATGAAAACGTTCTCAGATCAAGTACACAGTGGTTCCTCTGGAAAGGCCAATCTAAGCAGGAGAAAGGGAATACTGGCCAGGTAACCCAGACGTCAGGACTCATGTTTCACATCAGGCTTAAAATTCTTCACTGACGTCTGTAACTTAAAAGAGGGCCTTACTGCAGTTTGAGCTGTTCAAGAGTCGACACAATGCAGAAGTCCGTGCAAGTATTTCATTGTTCCAGAGAAGCGTTGCTCTGCTAGGGAAAATCAGTCATTTGCCCCTAGCTAAGCAGCACAGGGCTTCCCCTTATCCTTTTCCAGCTCTTTCGTATCTCCAATCTTCTTCGTTTGTCCTGTTATCACTTAGGAAAAGCTCTTTGCCATGCTTTTCCCCTTATCCCTCTTTTCTCTCTTCTTTTCTGCTCCACAGCAGTTGCTAGTTTAGCATGTGTGGTGCTACCAGCTTAGTCTGTGGTAGAGGCGTGGTGGTACAAAACTGCTCTGAAAGGCCTTTATGTGTTCTCTCACTACATCTGGATCTGAAGTCTGATTATTTGTAGGGCTCAGAAGCTCTGAGTATGGAAAGGTCCTGTGCAAGCCATACTTCACTCTGCTCCAAGCCTCTGGCACACTCATCTGGCACACTTCAGATCAGCACTGGAAACTACAGGGCTAAACCCAAGAAACCTTTTGCCAGAGACCAACATGAACTCTTCTAGGATACTTACTTTTGACCTTTACACTAACCTGAAAAACATGCTCTTGCATGACATTGATCTTTACAATTCAGATCACCGGTAGGACTCTGCTGTCAGGCCAGGAAAAATGTTACCTAACTGCTTGGCTGGTTTAAATTGACCCAAAACTCCAAATATACAGTCTGTCAAGAGTTTGTGAACAGACCAACACAATGGAAGGAAAGCAAAGAGATCTCACCATACGTGGTTTGCTTCACCTGGCTCTTGTGAGACCTGAATTCCTATGAATATTAGACAAATGAAAAATCCAAAGAGAAGTCAAGAGGTCTGTAGTATGAGTTCTATTTATTGCCCCTCCTTCAGAAAGATGACCCTGTGCCATGTTTGGTACCAGCAGGACCATTTGCCTGCTAACATACACTTCCCACTAGCTCTCTTGGTTTATTGCAGGCACCGGGTTACAAAAGCCTGTGGAGGCCTTAGTGTGCTGGCCATCAACAGTGTTTGGTCTTTAAGAGATGATCGAAACACATACAGAAATGACAGCCTACCAGCCTGCATGCTTATATCAGGACCTCAGAAGTTAATAAACCTAGTCTCTGCAAATTAAATAGAGAGGGGTTTTTTTCCACCTCTTTTCAGCCCACAAAATACTCCAGCCCGCATGAGTACTTTGAGAGATGGCTGAATTTCTCACTGTAAAACTAGACACTGTGCCTACTTCCTGAGGTCTGGCAGTGTCTATGTAGCGTGGGTCAGACACCTCACAGAGCTGCAGGGACAACAGGCACACAGTAAGAGGGAAAAAATAAGTGTTGTTGCTCAGAGAAAGAAAAGCATCTACGCTACTGCCAGGGGCATCTTTGAATGATAAAACAGATTGAATACTTGTTTCCATCTCATTAAACCTGAGCACAAAGAAAGGGGACCCTGTGAATCATCACAGGCACCTTCACTGGTGTCTGAGGGCACACAGCACCATAGAGAACTGAGCCAAAGAGCTGGCCATTGGAAGAAACCTACTCATTAAGCTTTTTGTTCATATAATGATTTAAGCCTAGAGCCTTGTAAGACAAGCATTTCAGCACCTCACAGTCTCACAGATCTCCAGCAGGTCCAGCACATCCCCTCTAGTCATTCTTGCAAAAACTAAAAGGGAAACAACCAATATTTTATAGTCTCCAGTTTGTTTATTCTCAATGTTTGTGATTCCTCTTATAAAGCTTGGAAATAGCATTTCTTCCTGAACAGATTTTGTCTTTTTCCACTTGGCCAATAATATTTCTGCTGTCACATGGTGGGAGCCAAGACAGCTTTATTTTGTTTTCTTCTTTGCTTATCGGCTGGCATTCCTGATCTGCCTTTCTTGCAGTTATCCGATGAACTGAGGACCATTAGCATCTCTAGTGCAGGGCATTAAGATGATGTGACCACAGCCTGCACTGCCTCTTCTCAGGGTGTCCTGGGTTCAGCAGCAGCAGTCATTTTCCTCCTGCTCAGTAGCTGGTGCAGTGCTGTGGTTTTGAACCTCAGC
Source organism: Pezoporus flaviventris (assembly GCF_033815535.1). Taxonomy (NCBI): domain Eukaryota; kingdom Metazoa; phylum Chordata; class Aves; order Psittaciformes; family Psittacidae; genus Pezoporus; species Pezoporus flaviventris. The sequence goes on from NW_026892585.1 coordinate 1,447,426, forward strand.
CTGGGAACAGCGCTGATAACACCGATGGTTTCAGTTGCTGCTCAGTAATGTTTAGTCTGACCAAGGACTTTGTGAGCCTCATGCTCTGCCAGGGAGGAGGGGAAGCCAGGAGGGAGCAGAGACAGGACACCTGACCCAAACTGACCAAAGAGGTATTCCATACCACAGCACGTCATGCCCACTATATAAACTGGGGGCAGCTACCCAAAAGATCCAGATCACTGCTCGGTCGGGCTGGGTATCAGTCGGCGGGTGGTGAGCAGCTGTATTCTCTCCCCTTGTTATTTCCCTTATCATTATTATCATTGGTGGTAGCAGCAGTGGTTTGTGTTATACCTTAGTTACTGGACTGCTCTTATCTCAACCCCTGGGAGTCAGATTCTTTCAATTCTCCTCCCCATCCCTCCAGGAGCAGGGGGAGGAAGTGGGGGGGGAGTGAGGGAACAGCTGTGTGGTTTCTGAGTGACAGGCTGGGCTTAAACCATGACACAGGGAAACATGAGATTTTGTTCTTTATCCTAATGTCTTCCTTCCATTAGCAGACAGACAAAGAAACAGATTCACCTCACCTAATCTGGGACCCACCCATGCACCTTAGAATTCTTTTGTAGGCAATAGAAAGAAAAAGGCACCTGCATATCATGCTCCATCTTCTCCTGTGAAAGTATGAGCAGAATAGCCATGCTAATGCAATGTGTGTCTCTCTTCATTCACAGCAGCACTCAAATCCGACTGCTCACATACACACAGCTATTTTTTTTACCTCCAGCATTATGGGAAGTGAAGTGAAGCCAAGGCATCCTAATCCCATAACAAACACAGAGCACTAGAACGCAAACAACGGTACCCCTGAAGAAAGCTAGTATGTTCAGTTTGTGTCTTCTGAAACATTAGTGACATGACAAATGCAGATGGCACCTTGTGAGCTTCACATTTCCAACCTATTCTCAACACTTGGACTCAGATGATGAAAGAAGAGAAGCATTGAATTTGTATAACTGTATTTTCAGCTCTTCCCTGTCCTCTCTTACACAGCAACACACACCACAAAATTGGTTCAAAAACTAAAACTAAAAGCCTATTGAGACAGAAAGGTAGGATTTTGCACTGCTCTAGTCTGGGGCAAAACAGAAGGCAGGAAGGACCCAGGCTCTGGAGTTAAACACTCTGCAGTTGTCTGCAGGTGCTGGATCTGACCCAGCACCCAGGATCCCCAGAGCCCAGATTTGTCTGCTCCAAACTCAGCCTAGGAGGGGGTATCGCCGATGCACAGATTTCTTTATCCTGTTCTTCTGGTTTCATTTCCAGATCAGTTTAGTAAGTTTTCCCATTTATTCACCTTGATTACATTCTGTGCAGTGCAGGAGGGATCATCGTGGGTTCAGGTAACTCATGGAAATGCATAGCTTATGCTTTTATTTTCAGCGTGGACAGCTTACACCTCTGTAAAACATCGATGACTGCCACACGCTGAGGATGCTGGCGTCTCATGGTAACTTGCTTCAGACAAACAGATTCATTTCCAGTTTAGTGAATTGAGAGGATCAGGCCATGTGGATGCAATCCAAGGAGAGGGGAGGGTGTTGGTGACCTCATTTCCTTACTTGCAGTGGAACTGCATCTATGCTGTTCCATAAACCAGGGCAAATGTAAACGAGGTGTGAACTGCTTTCACTTCTTATTTAGGTAACAGATGAGGCATGAAAGGCATTTCACAGGCACGTGTATCAGAGCAGTATGCTAAGGCCGGTGACAGTGAAAAACTCCTTTATTCAGGCACAAGCACTGGATCAGCTCTGCATGTATATGTGAAGAGGAGAAATAGCATCAAGAAATGGCATGTTGGCTGCTTTTAGCAGCTCTCAAAATATTTTGGGTAGTAACCAAAGCTCCTATGGTCCTCTGTCATTGCAAAGATTTATCCTTTTTTCCTTTTCCCACAAAACAAATCACCTCCAGATGGTACCAAACAATGAAAATAAATAAGCAAACACAAAGTCCCTGCACTTAGCAAGGAGCTTCTGAGCCAGGAAGCAGACTCCCTTCTCCTGAAGCACAAGCATCTAAAGTGTCAGGCAAAAAAGTCCTCAGTTGTTTTTCCAGACACACAGGGTGCAAGGGTGTCCCTGCCAATCGCACAGCAGATGTAACATCAGAGGGGTTTTTTTAGTTTCTAAAGTAGGTACGGATGAGTTACAGGACACTTAACTCAGGTTTGAGGCAAATGAACACAGATACGAAAGACTGAGAGAAAAACGAGGGAAAAAGGCAAAGTCTTCATTCAAAAGCCAAAAGTAACAAGGTAGTCTAAATTAGAGAGCCTCTAGGTTGAGCCATACAACCCATGGAGAGATATTCAAGCCCTTGATACAAGGTGAGCATAGGAGGATGTTTGCTGGCAGAGAGTCACAGGGGAATCTGAAATGTATTTCGATGCCAGTGGCACAGTTGAAAAGTTCAGCAAAGGACACAGTCAAGAGGAGAACTTCACATGCTAAGGGCAGCAGAAACGGAGACATCCAAGAGGGCAGCGAAGCAAAGTAAAGCTTCACAATGATAAAGCAGTTAAAGAAAGGTTCTGAATTTTTTTTAAACCCCACCAAAAGTCACCTCAGATGCCCTCAGCATTTATAACTTGAATCACAGGCAAAGTTTGAATGTACGTGTTCACGAGTTAAAGTACTTTTTCCATTCTGTATCAGCTGGGAAACTACTAAAAAACTAAAGCAAATACCATTTCACTCTATTTAGCACGATATTTTTTTCACTGAAATGCCAGTACTTTTATTAACATTAGAAATTAGTTTAAAATGAACTGTATTTTGTTTAGCATTGGAAGGTATTCCTTAGAAATCCCTGCACTTTGGCAGTGCTCAAAGTCCCATGAGAAGTGGACCTTTGTCTCATGCTCTATAGGCTTTGGCTCCCAGTTTCCCAGTGTCCTTTTTAAATTCAGGTAAGGCACAACTTGGGTACATACACAAACTGATGCTGATGAATAATAGCTTTACAATACTTAATAGCTTGAAGAACCAAGTAATTTAGCCATTACTCAGGCAAAACCTCCACTAATTTGAGGCTGAAAGGGAAATTTACCTGAACAAAACCTGAATGATCAGGCCATAAATTGCTAAGAAAAAACAAAGTAGAGAAACAAGTAAAAGTTTTGAACACTGCAGAAACAATCTAGAGAAACACTGCAAATGACTCAGATAAATCACTGCAAACATGCAAAATCCCTGCCGACTGTTCCTTGCCAGCAGGTTTGCATCTTTCCTTCAACACTTCTCCCTCCATCCTTTTCCTATGCTTTCTTTAGGTTTCCTGCCTCACCCCATCCTCCTCTGAATGTCTTTCCCCATCTTTATCAGATAGACCTGTCTTGCAGGCTCAGACGTGCCCCACAGCATCTACACACCTAACCCACACCTACAGCCTGGCGCCTGCTCTATCCTGATTCATACTAAGCCAGGAAGACCCCTTCAAAGTAGGTCTGCTACCAATTGATCTTACTTTCAGGGGTGACTGACACGACATGGCATGTCAGCAGTCCTCTGGTACTCACCCTCTTTTGATCCTTACATAGAAATTCACAGGCACACAGTCCTTTATCTGCCCTTTACAACTCTTTTTCTCTAGATCCATTTAGTGTTTCTCTCACCTCAGCAGATGAGCATCCCATGGACAGTAGGGACCCTGGGGTTTTGCACTACAGCTTCAAACCACGCTGTAGAAGTGTCAATCTTTGTCTCTCCGCCTTTCCTCTTCCTGTAAATGAGTTCATCTGTCTAGATAAATGGCAGCCACTCGCAGACCCTCTCAGAAGCATCACTGCCTCGAAGATATAAGGTACAGTAAACGAGCTGTTTGGAGATAACCATTGTCTCAATTCACTGTTTGACTGACTCTGACTACTGCCCATTAAACTTATTTGTTAACACACTGAAAAGACCAGATGGTCCTTTAAGTCTTTCTGAGGCATTTCAAAGTGTCATCGACACGATTGTTTTTCTTTTCTTTTGCCACTTTTGCTGCTAGCATTGCTTTTCGTGGTGTCTTCTGCAAGGTCATCACCTGGAAAGTGCAAATTGGCTGCCTTGTTGGCAGAAGCAATTAAGCTAAAATCATAGGGTCTGACAGAAGGGTCAGCAGCAAGCCAGACGTGAGCACTGGAAAAGCAAACATCTACTTCCAAGTTGAAGAAAGAAACCAGTGGAAAACGCACAAAAGCAGTATCTTTTAGATTAGAGAGAAGCAAGCAGAGCAATGCAGGCAGTGCAACATGATGGAGAACCCCTGAGATTCACCCCAATTTTTCTACTACCTCATTTGCAATGTTACAGAGGGATGACAAATCAGAGCTGCAGAGAAGCACCTGTGAAGAGCCAACCCCTCACACTCCTCTCACTAACACCTCATGTGCTTCTCCCTTGCTACGACCTGTGCATTTGCCAATATTGTGTCAGGAATCAAAGATTAAGGGTACATCACAGTCGTGTCTTGCTTTAGTGATCAAACAGGTCCTGCTGCAATTCTCCTCAGCACATGCAAAACCTTAGCAGTTAGGTTTGGGTCCCAATCTGATGCAGGGAAGTCAGGATGGCATCTCACTGACAACGGAATGTGGGGCTGAATGACTTTTAGTTAGATATTCACAGCCATTAAAAGTTCTACATTTTTTAATGGCCTAGAAATTAGGTTTATTGGCATATAAAACTGCAGGATTAATGCCTGAGGACTATGTTATTGTCACAACTTCATGCACTGGCAAGACAGATCACCCTTCTGGAACACTTAACAGACAAATATCATTATAAAAGAGCCGCTTACCCTCTGTTACAGTAAGAGCAAAGATGCTGTGATAATGCCCTGGTCGTTGTATTGTATCAAATGCACAGCATAGACAATCATCCTATCTAGCAAAGCTATTGGTGCATCAGAGTGCAGGTTTTCCAATGAACCATTACTTGCTGCTTTTTGCTCATTCGAGGTGTGCCATGTGTGAGGTGCTGATTCAGGGAGCCAGTGAGCTTCAGCAGGCAGCATTCCTCAAAGTAATGTCATCTTAGTGGGTGCCCCTGCTCCGTGTTCCAGTCCAGAGAGCATTTTATCCATAACAAAGGCAATGACTGAGAGATGTAAAGTGGGGTGCAAAGTTCTCCAAACATCTTTTCAGAAGCCTGGTTTTCCTTGAAAACATCACCTGTGAATGTTGGTCAGGAATCACCCTGCCATTAACAGGTGGCTGATTTTCTCAGCCTTAAAAATAAAACTACCAAACAATAAAAAGGCAGATTCTTTTGATTCCAAAGCCTTTAATTCATGATCAAACACAAAACTTAAATGAGAAACACTCGTGTTGCTCTTGGTTTATGATCTGTTTGTGATATATAATTTTCAGGTTTGTCTTTCATCCCTTCTTGCCTTTTTTTTTCTCTCCCTACTGTTCCCTCTCTATCTCTGAGGTCCTCTTTCACCTTTAAAACTAATAAAACTCTTTAATCATCAAGCTGTTAATGCAAATATTTCTTTCTCACCAGTGTGGAGAATGAAGATTTTTGTCACTTTCCTGCAAGGGATCTGCAACAAACGTCCCCTAATCAAGACAAATAGAAGAGAAATCACAAAGTACCTGAGGCCAAGCATTCCGTACTTCGGTGCTTAATGACAAGCACATAAATCCATATATAAGTAACCAAATAACCCAACTTAAAAAAACACAGAACTTCCAGCAATTCCCATTGATTTCCCCAGTCACTTTGTTTTCTCCATTGCTGGTGAAAAATGGAGTATTTATACAATGCCTCACTCTAGGTATTCCTGGTTGAAAATGCTCACTTTAGGGACACCATTCTGAGAAGCTTCTGCCCCGATGTAAAACATGAAGAACAACACCATTGGGTTTGGGTTGACAGCTGTAAGCTATGGGATTAAGAAGATAACCTTGTATCTTGGACAACATCAAAGCTTTTGTTCCAGTAGTACATGGTTCCATTGAGTTATGTGCATTGACTCGAGGGACTCAAAGTAACTAGCACATAAAACTGCTGTCAACAACTGGTTAATCAGGCCACACAGATCTGCAAAGACTGAAATAGCCACTACAGGAGTTCATATTTGCTTTTGTAGCAGATAGCAAGACAACTGTTACTATACTAAAGCTCTTAACTTTGTCTCAGGCTGGGGAGTTCTCAGAATGCCATCCATCAACAGGCCTATCCCTATAATCCCTGTTCAAATGATCCCACACGAGGGAAACCTTTACATTCAGGATCCCTGGATTGTTGCAGGCAGCTAATTTGCATTGCTTCAAACACTAAACTCCAAGGAAAACAAAATCTGGGAATGGGACAGGGAGTATGATAAGATCTAGAAGTATACAAGAGTGATGGTGTGCATTCATCCCATATACATGCTCCCATCTATAAGAAATCAAGTTCACTGACACCAAAGCAAAGCTTCCAGTGATCTCCACAATGTAGGAACAGACCCCATTAGAAAAGCACTGTGAGAAGAGTTCATACCCACACGGCTTAAAACCAAAACCTACACCTCAAAAAAGAACATAAAACTGTACCTAGGAACAACCAGTTGGTTTGGCTACTGTTTGGCTATTGCTGGACTACCAGGACTTCCACTTTCATTCAGACCTTTCCCAGCTGGCTACAGAATCTTCCAGCTGAAGCCTCTCTGCAACTAAGACAATACTGACACATGGCGTAAGTACTGGTACCTGACTGATCTTCATGGGACTGCAGGCACCGGATGCTGTTAAGCCAGGGTTGTTATTAGCTATTGGGGCCCTGAGCTCCGGGCGTTAGAAAACATTCATCATCAGAACCTCATCTGAAAATCACAAGAAGGCAGCAAATATGACGAGGCAGTGATCTCAGTTTTTCTGATTCCACTGCCTCTTGGGACTAATTAAACTGCTTTTGTGATTCACAAGCTAGCAATTCCTTCACATGCTTTGGGAAACACTGTGTGATCTCCTCAGCAAGGTTCTGCGTTGTTCTGATGCGACAAGTCAGCTCAACTTCCCAAAGCATGTAATGATCCATCTGAGCAACAGCGAGGAAAGCTGAGCACGGTGACTGAACAATGGCAACCGGTTTCTTAATTTGCTCTTTCCCTTCCTCACTCACTTACGGTTAATTTTACAGCCTGCAGAAGTCTGCACTCTGTTCTCCTGCTAGACTTTTGTTTTTTTTTTAATTAGCTTAATAACACCATCTTATTTAATGACCGACCACAGCTAAGAGCTGGAACTAACCATGCCTGCGTTGCAAAAAGAGCAACTCAAAGCACTAAGGTGGGATATTGAAATGTAGGTTCAGGTTGGATACTGAAATGCAGATATTCTCTCCTTTAGAAGGAAGCAAAGGAAGCACAGCCACCGATCTAAGTCCCACTTGCAATGTCTCCTTCCTTGAGAGCAGGTGGGACCCACCATCAGGCACATGAAGTGTGGACCAGGGCACTACACAGATATCTCCCATCAGGGGTATGAGGCATGGTCCCAGGTAAATTTGCTGTGCAAGTCTAGATAACCAAAAGGACATTTAATTTGCTCTTAGTGCATCCCCTACCCGCAGGTTAGAGGAAGAATACAGAGAAGGCAGTGGTTAAGCAGACCACCAACAAAAAGGTATTTTAAGCTGAGGATGGCACTGAGGAAAATACTTGAAGAAGGAAACAATAGTTTTATTAGACAAGACTGATAGAGGTGGTAAAAACCAAGCACAATCTCATACATGCTGCTTCTCATTTCTTTTACCAGTTATACCAGTTGACCTAATAAAAGATAACATCATTCCTTCCAAACCATCTCTCTCACACATCCTGAGAGAATCGCAAGCACAATAACTATTTACTATCATGCAGATTTTAAAATACATTTCGGGTTTTCTGGTAAAATATCTGGGAATATGTGGAGAGTTAATGGATATTAAAGTTGTGTTATTGTGCCAACATTCTCTTTGATGAATATCACTGAAAACAGAACTAATCAGACTGGGATTTCTTTCTTTACGTTTTATCAGCCTCTTTGGTTGTAAAAGCTTTCTCTTTTGTTTAAAAAATAAAAATAAAATATTGAGTAGGAAGAAGCAATATAAATGGATAATGAAAGCAAATGATTACCAAAATGTTTCCCTCTTCACTGCTACAATAAAATCAAATTGTGTTACTCTAACAAAGCCAAATTGTCGAATACAGAACTACAATTTCATTTAATATACCACTGCACACTGCATATTCAAAAGGTCCCAAACTGTCTTGTAACAGTGAAAACACAGCCTTATTACCATGTGTGTCTGCTTTTGTTACCAACCAAGCACTAAATGGAACAATTAACCATCTAATACATATAGCAAAGCTATCGGGGTTTTCTTTCTTCCTCAGCTGTACACAGGGCTGAAACTCTGGGATTTTTATTTTGGTTTGGGTTAAACCATAATTTGGGGGTATTAAAGTGCAAGAACTGATCGAAACCCACATCAGCAGCTTTAGCCTTTGCGGCTGCATCCTGTAAGCGCATTAAAGAGAACCTGGGAAGGCTCAGACCCTGGGCAACAGCTGCCTTTGCCCATCCATGTGGTCTCAAAAGGTTGCCAAGCCCAGTTTGCGGCACAGGTCACTCCCACCTGGGAGACTGCCTAGATCTACCCTGCTCCAGAGTCTATAGGACTCTGGACTGTACAACAGTCTGGAGTCTATAATGCTTTAGTAAGCAATAGATTAAGCACTGAATACATTTGCTTTGTTTAAAGAAAGAGCTATAACCTCTGTGCCTTTGAAACATATCTTTAAAGACAGATTTTTAAGGAGAGACTGTCATTTAAAGACCAAAATATTTGCCAGATTTGCAGAAGGGTGTACCATGAGGATGACAATCAATTCGAAAACCTCTCCCTTTTCCATTTCATTCCTTTAAGTAGGAGCAGTTTACAAATCTGACCCTCCAGTACACTAAAACATAACTTAAAGTGAAACAAAACCAAAGTCAGCTGAGAATAACTGCACTGCATACAATATCTAACCAAGTTTCAACCGGATTATTTAAACCTTACCTCGCTCTGTGCCTTGCCAGAATGTTCTCACTGTTCAAATTTGGGCATGAAATGGATTTTTCTCTTTCTTTTTTTTTTTTCAGTCATCAAACCAAAATCTTGAGCAAAGAAAGAATGAGTTTGAGTCTCACTGAATTTTTAAAGAAAGCTTTCAGAGTGGCAAACACTAATCCACCTAATGAAGTGAACTCCTAGCCCCATTCAAATTCATAGAATCATAGGATAGTTAGGATTGGAAAGGACCTTAAGATCATCCAGTTCCAACCCCCTGCCATGGGCAGGGACACCTCACACTAAACCATGTCGTCCAAGGCTCTGTCCAACCTGGTCTTGAACACTACCAGGGATGGAGCATTCACAGCTTCCCTAGGCAACCCACTCCAGTGCCTCAGCACCCTCACCCATTTAAGCTAAGCCCTGCTCTGCACCCACAGCTAATCCGATAGGAAATGCAGTACATTTACAGACCTAAAATCGTAAATGCAACAGATTATTTGCTTCTGGTTTGCTTATCTATGAAGCATGCTCTCATGAGACTGACCTCGCAACAGGCTTCTCTTTCACACCACTAGCTGTGGCCCAGCACAAAAAGATCAAGTCCTGGCTCTCCTTTCCCAACTCTTAGCTTTTCATTCTTTCACCTGTGATGCCCCCTCCAAATCCCCTGCTCACAGCTACAAAAGAAAGCCAAAGTCCTGGGTGACAAAGGGACATAGAACAACACGGAATAACTCACTGTAAGTGTTCCAATGCACATATAAAGGAACTTCAGCTTTTCAAGCCTTGACCTGTCCTTTAGGAGACCAAAGACGAAGCTCCTTTACCATAACCACTGCTTGCAGCAGACTCACCCCAACACACTCCAGCCCCAGAGGACAGAATTTTTCCCCTGTATTTTCACTCCTGCTGCCCTCACCAACTTCCAAACCAATCATTAGGGCATACATCAAAAAGCTTTCCATCTGAAGTTCTGACCGGTTTCTGCACAAAGGTTGGGGTTTGCTTATTTAATAGAGCAGGGAAGACCAGCTCCAGTTTTAAGAATCTCTGAGTGACCTAAATGAAGTTATTTCCCCCCTTGCTGTAGCCTTTAAACCAAAATAGTGTTATTTCCTTAATAGCTTACCCCAGCTTGTTTCCTTTCACAAGCAGCAGCACTTTAAGTGGAGAGCCCACACTGTAATAATCTACTTGGGGAGAACAGATGGAAGCGGAGAGGATCAAGGCTCAGTTGCATGCTTTGGCTTTTTGTGTGCATTCATCTGTGCTATTTTTCTTTCTTGTTTTTTATTTCTTTGACAATGCAATTCTAAGACTATTGGAATTTTTTCAGACAGCAAAGTATAAAGTTAAAGCAGTAACACAGTGCTTAGCAAGCAGATTGGTTGTACGGTTCTACACTATGCTTTCTTACATGAGTTAAAGGGTCAAATTCTCAGTTACATTTAAGGACTTCAGAGAGCAATTTGTGAGGAAAATGGGGGCAAGTAATTTACACAATTTTGCCCATGCCTTGGTTTGGAAAGTGCCTCAGTCCTCTAGCATATAGAGTTGTCTGAAAGCGCCTCTTCTGTCAGCTGCCAGCAGCCATAGTGCAGAAGGGGAAAGGAGAGGCACAGAGGGATCCCTGCCACCACAACAGGTAAATAATGCAGTTCTTCCAGTGATGATCCTAGTTAATATTCTCCATTGGCTTTTCAGAAGGATCATGTTAAAAGGAAAGCAGGTATTTATTTTGGTACAGAAACAATGAAGCCAAATTTCTTCTTCTGTTCTTGCTTCACTTCACTTCTTCTGCAACTGCAGTTGCAGAGATGAAAACAGGTGTGTGTCTGCATAATGTTGGGTTTTTCTCAACTATATGTCCAGACTGCGAGCCTTTTTAAGTCTATGCAAACCTGGTGTGCACCTGTGAGGTTACTATCTGTTATCCAGCCTTTTGGAATAGGTTGCCCAGGACAGTGATGAAGCCACCATCCCTGGAGGGTTTTAGAAGACCTGTAGGACGTGGTGCTTAGGCACACGGTTTAATGTTGGACTTGGCAGTGCTGGGTTAACAGTTGGACTCAACGATCTTAAATGTCCTTTCCAACCTAAGTGATGCTATGATTCTAAAAGAGAGAGCAAAACTAGCATAAGAGCATGGCTACTGGACTGAAAAGGTGCACTTGGTTGTTATAGTAACTTGACTTTCGTAAAGCACTCTGTGAGAAAATAGAGGTCTTTTGCATTAGCAGAGACTCTTTTGAGAAAAGATATAAAATTATATGTGCAAGATATATAATTTGAGAAGTTACAAAAAGTCTTCCCTTTGTCTGTCTAATCAAATTAAGGCAGAAGACACTTTCTGAGTCAGTGACAAAAGCCAAAAAGCACGTTAGCCTAAAAACTTTTTAAGCTCCCCATAGGTACAAATGGAGGAGAGAGTTCTGCTGGCTTCTCAGCAACAGAAGTAGTTTAGCTGTTGGGGGTGTTACAGCCTCACACACATTCAGATTCGATACTCTGCCAAGTTCACTGTCATGTTGCCTTTCTCTTAATAGACAGGGCGGTGAGGGGAGGATTAAGCATTTTATCCAAAAGACTGATAACAAGGTCTCTTTGGTTGACTTCCAAACGTCCTTTGTAAGGGATGACATGCTTCTTTCCCAGCTCCATAATGTCTTTCTGAAAAAGGGATATTTAATACACCTAGGGAGACATAAGCGTGTGTGAAAGTCTTGTCAACTGCTAACAAAGTGTCTGGACGCAGACATTAATTTGTACGGTGTACTTGCTTTTTTGGGGGGAAGATCAGAGCTTCACACGTGTCCTGCTTATTTTTCTTTGACCTTTGAGGGCTAATTCAACACATACACTTGATTAATTTCATTATCCGATCCAATCTGCACAAAGTGCTCTGTTTGAGTATCTGTAATTAGCCATCTTTTCATTGCTCTGTTCCTATAGTCTGTCCATAATGAGAAACATAATGCTTTGCTAATGTGCTGGAAATTTGATGGGGTTTTTTTAACTGTCAATTTGGTTTGCTGTTACTGTATGTTCTTTTTGTAAATTGAACCATTCTCCATCTCCCAGCACCCAGGAAATCAAACCTTTCAAAGAAGCATCCTTCGCATCCATATCTAACTAATATATACAATTTCTATATAACACTACCATAGAATACGTACGCACAAACACACACATAGCATATGTCTAATAAAAAATTTCCTCTCAGTATGCTTCCCTGATGCCATATTTGGCTGTTAATTCCAAGTAAAATTCTACAGGCCAAACATTATTCTCCAATTCAGATTTGCATACAGAGTGGGCAGCCAACACCCAGTCTCCCACCTCATCCATATAAAACATGTCCTGTTTCTGGGGCTTACATACACAACAACATCTTAACAGTAATCTTTCCTGAAACAGGGCTTCCTTAAGCCTTTCAGAAGACAATGACGTGGACATCACTGTTACAGCAGCTCTATCATGATTAAGGAATCTCCATCACCATGCTTAAGCTCATAGAATTAGGATCAAAGACAATCCCCTCATGAGTGTAATGAACACTTATGCAAATAAAAGGCCAATATATTTTTTTCAGACCTTCTCTAGCAAAAGCCTGCTCTTTCCACAGATCCACCTCCCCACAAAAACCACACGGATACAACAATCTTTAGCAACATGATTCGCCCAAGACACTACAGAGAGTTCAAGACAACACTAGGAATACGAAATGATTCACAGGCTCATGGTCCAGTCTATAAAACATATAAGTAAATATATTTTACATGTGCATGGGAAGAAATATTAGCTCATAAAGAGAGTTATTATGACAGCCTGAAAAAGGTCATAATTTGTACCAAGGACAGTAAAGGGGCTTAATGAAAGAGACTGAAAAGAAATCTCTATTCCTCCAAAATAATGACTAAACCATCTGAAAATTGATTTTACAGTTTCATGTTAATAAAAAAAAAAATGAAAAAAAGACTCATGCTCAGAAACTATATTTTTTCTCTAATTCTTGCTCATCTCTAAGCCAGGTGAACCACGCTGTACAAGCTTTCTTGCACAAAACTCTTCTGCATTTACATCACATACGCTCTAGCCCTCCTCAGGATTTAAAACAGGTACTGCAGCACAGTCAAAGACTCTGTATCTACAACACCAACTGTATCTATGGTCTCCGAGGAGTGAAAGCTTTGTTTCAGCTTAGCCACCTGTAAGATGGTCATAATGATACTGATTTATCCGTATCTCCCACAGGACAAGGATTAGCTGCCCAGGAATACTAGATGCTAGGCTGTTTCTGCACAGGCAATCCAACAGTAAGCTTGCAAATACTTATTTGCTTTAGGGAAATCCGTGTTTAACTACTGTTCACTTTGCTAGAAGTGGGTGAAATTCCTCTGTATCTCTTTCTACTTTTAGTGTAATAGACTTTTACAAGGAAGAATTTAAATTACAACTGTAGAGGAACAGTAAGGACTAATGGTTCATATATTCCTTCTGCTGGCAGGGAGAAATTACACATAGGTTATATATACCTGTAACAAAATGTCAAGTCATTGGATCTTACGAAGGTTTTTGGCTATTCTGCTATTTATAATGATAGATAAACAGCTTGTTTCTTGTTCATACTGCTCAGAAACTAGGTAACACAGAGAGGTTCTTTCAGGCAAGAAAGGGAAGAAGGTAGGAACTGGGAGGAGGGAACAAAAGAAAGACTACAGAACCTGAAGGAAAGTTAATCACAAATCACACAGATATTTAGAAACCAGGGTTTGTGTTTGCAACTACCTGCCCATCATAAAAAATCATTACTTAAATTACAAAAATTACAGACTGGAGAGCCTGGGGATAGGAATTTAGGAAATGCCCATTGTTTCTGTTCTAAAATACCTTATCAAATCTGGTTTTACTTATTCTGTATCTGTCCGGTGTCTCCTTGTGCTTCCCTGTCTTTTGAGTCTCTTAATCTGCTCTTTATACTCTCCAGTCCCTGCTTTAGTTTTAACTCAGTTCCTTTCCCTGCATTCTTCTCAGTCTCCCTGCACCTACGCTCCTTCTCCTAGTGCAAGCCTTCATCCTCAGATTGTATTTGAAAGAGGGCCATTGCTGGTCTCAGTCACTGCCTTAACATCTCTGAGACAGCTGAAGGCAACGTTTCAGATAACAGCATAGCTTCGGTTCAACCACAGCACCCTTTATGGCTAGTCTACATAAATATCTTCTTCTCAAAGTGGGGATTACGCTTCACTTTCAGGTCTGAACATCTCCCTCACATTGGCTGTCACTCTCAAGGTAGCATTAGTTGGTTCACATCTGTGCAGAAGGAGAATTGGGGCCTCACTCTGACATCTCGAATAACCTGTTTCCATCACATGATGCTTTTGCTTTTCTGGTGCACCCCATGCCGTCTGCAGAGGAGGAACCTATGTAAGGAAAGCTCCCACCTCTACCAGACTCCTTAACTGAGCTTAAGACATGAATGCTTTCCTTCCCTAATCTGATTCCTCTCCTTCACCAAAATGCTATTTAAGCACATTGACTATGGTACGGTTCCAGTCTGTTTTGTGTGTGACAAAAAAATCTGCTTTCCTGATTTGCTCTGTTCTCCCTCTGGGCTGAAAATAGCAAATCGTACATCTTTCTGACCTGTTCCTCCCCGTCCCATGGCAGGGACAGGAGGAAAGGGGTGGGAGGAAGGAGAGAGAACCCATCAACAAGGTAAGACAGGACAACTGAGAAGCACAGTAGAGAAGGCGGCACATTTTTGTGCAGCTGGTGTCTTCAGGAACTAGATAAGGACAACTGTTTTCTTTTGTCAATCCCTGCAAATGTGATTTCACTGTCAGAAGCGAGCTGTTCTCTTTGGCACATGAAGAACTGAAAAACAGGAGACATACCAGCAGAGGGTAAAGCATCCAGGAAGGGGGGAGGAGTACATTAGCTCAGCTCTTTACTACGTGACATATAATGAAGACAGACCAAAGAAGAGGTTCTTGTTGTCATCTCACAAGTGAAGCCCATTTGTGATCTTCATGTGAGAAACATACGCAGAAGGTGTTCTAAGCAGTACTGTAGGGACTTGTGACTCACTTGTGACTGGGCACACACTGTGACTTCGATAGGCTGAGTTTTCTGCTACCAATACACCAGAAACTAACAGGCACTTATGAAGAAGTAAGGACAGAAAACAGATGCATTTGTGTAGCCATGCACTGAACAGCAATGACTGGAAGAAATACTTTACAAACTGAAGCATCCATGATCTTCAATTACATGCTCTGGGAACACGCAGTCCTTGCTGGGGTCCTGTTGGTCAGCTCTTTTGATACTAGGTCATAGAGCTCCTAAAAAGACTTTACAAAGTAAAGTAAATCTAAAGTAGAGTAAAGTAAATCTAAAAATAGATTTGAATCTATTCCAATTTACTGGAATACTTCTAAAAGGTGTCATAGTAATAGGTAATATGATCATAGTAGAGATAATAGGTATCATTAATACCTATAGGTTGGAGGTATTCCAACCTATTCTTCGAGATTGGTTGGAATACTTCCCTTGTTACATTACACCAGCACTGGGAAACTCTCCTTAGGGCATCCCTTCCCTTAAAACCAGATTCTACTCTGGCTGGACACCATGCCCAACTGTTTAATATAATAATTGTAAAACAAGAAGCCAAGGTCCCCTTGGCAAGTGTGGGGAATGTTCTGTTTCGCACCAAAGAAAACAATCATTCAGACCTAGAGGTTAGAAACAGCAGTGACCGGGTCATTGTCCAAGAGGAAAAGACATATTCCAGCTGGAGGTTACCAAACAGTTTTATTTCCATACACAAGCTCAGCAAGCGTTAAGCCAGCTCAGCAAGTGTTAAGCCAGTTCAACCAGCATTAAGCACTAAAGGCCCAAGTGTTCCATGTAGTGGCCCTAATTTTCTGCTTGTGCTGATAACCAAGAGGTAATGACCTGAAAATGTGTATCATGTCAGTTGTCACTGTATGCCGAAACACATGTGTTATACAACGTGAGTTTCAGACACAGATTCGTCCCTGTTGAAGGTTAGGGTACTTAGCTGACACATGGGGAGTTAGCATTGAAGTTAGAGCAACTGTAGAATTTGAGGAGTAAAGGAGAGAGGCCGCTGCAATAAATCCTTTCAATCTCCAGATGCTGCTAACTGGTCCATAACAAGCTAGAGAGGCTTTAGAGTTATTATCGTTCTCCTTTATTCATAAAACCACTGCTGAAGGTGGTGTATATTATTCTAAAATGCATGAGATTTTATAAAGTATGCCCATACTTACAACAAAGCTTCCAACTAGGAAATATATTGGTCCTTTCCTCCCTGTGGCATACCCATTTCTCAAGTCTATCCACTGCTCAGAAGTTCCATGAGGCAAATATATGCCTGCTGTTGGGGAGTAGGTCCACTGATATTTTTTCATTTGTGAGCTAAGACAGATTTGAGGCCTGAGTTTAGCTGAATTTCCCTGATGGATGATGCAGTGTCCATGCCCCAAAACAAGTTCCAGAAGATTCTATATCAGCCTCAGAAAATCAGTACTTCCCATATAGAAACCTCAACATTTCAAGCTGTGCAACAAAATGGAAGCTGCATGAGGAAAAAAAGAGCAAAACTCCCTCTTAATATCTGTAAATTGAGAAGAAAAGCCAGTGTATCTGTATCTGGTTTGCTCATTTCTTGACTGACAGCTATTTGTTGTTAAGAAGCAATGCACAGAGTATTAGCCAGGGCCAGTTTTTGGTCACACAGGCATCCTACATTCAGTGCTGTTCTCCATTAATGGACTAGCAGAACACGAATAACAGGGCCACACTACTGACTGCTGTACACAAAGCACACTGACTTTCACACTAACACAAGAACATTGACCAGAAATAGAAGGAAAGGATCAACTGTTATTCAGACTTTTGCCTGTTAAAAGGGTGCCAAGATATTAATCCCTTGCTGCCCTAGCAAAGCTAAGCCATGTGTACACAAACCGTCAGAGATTGTGCAACAGGACATGAACTGCTGCTGCTGTGATTCAGAAGGAAAGCTCTACGGAGGGGCTTATCCTTAACTGACTGCGGATGTTTCTTGCACCTTTCACACAAGCATCCTCCTCTGTGCACCCTAAGAAGAACTGGAGTCTCTTTCATTAGAGTGAATATAAGCTACCAATAAATTATTATGTTTCTTACAAGTGATTCAGTGGGACGGTCACCTGGAAATATCTCTGTGTGCTTTCTTGCTAATCCATCAACCTGATGGGTCAGTACCCAGCTCTCTGTGGCCTGCATTTTTTTGTCTGATGGCTGTATCTTTTCTTACACCAACTGGCAGAGCCTTCAATGGACCACACCGAAGTGCCTGGAGAGCTGCACATAGGAAGGCACCAGTCTCGTGTGATGTTCATTTGCAGCGGTTAAGTCGGTTCTAAAATGTTCCACGCTTTGTAATTAGGGTCTAGAACAACAAGATGCCCTTGCTGAAGATGTAACCCGCTGACAACATGAAGGACAGGGGTGACAAGGGATGTTGAGTAAATGTCTCTGTAACAGACTCCCAAGCAGACATGCCTACCTACCATGGCAAACACGTTAATCTGCTGAAAACAAACAATGACACTTGTCAACACAACCTGTACCTGCTCTCCAGATTAGCAAAAGGTATTTTATGTGCCAGGTCTACAGAAAACTGACAGTGGAAAACCTGTTTCCTCCTCCTACTCCCATCTTGTGTCCCCTTTCTTCATCCTCTTCCAGTACAAACTTTTTCAGAACCAGTTTTCTCTTGCACTGGGTAGGAAAAACTGAAAATATGCCTCTGAATATCCTTCTTTCTCGTGTCTTTTCTTCACTTGAAATTGTTGTCCCTTTGCCCTTCTTGCTCCTTCATCTCTTTCAGCCTTTACTGCTCTTACTCTTTCTTACCCCACTTCTAATCGCTCCCTACCTTCTGCATTGCTCAGACAATTATTTTCCATCTCCCTAACACCTGAATCTAATTCTTCTTCACCCTCCCATGAGCCTTCTTCCCTACCCATCATTTGTCTAACAAAGAAGGTAGCAGCTACCATTTGTTGATGTTGTGTTTCCTTCTTGACCTTCTGCATTTTTGCCTGTTTCTCAGTTCCTGTGCTGCACACCCAGCTCTGGCCAACTCCAGAGTGGAGAAACCCAAGAGGAGGGTAAGAGTAAATAACAGCACGAGGGGAAGAGCCTGATTGCAGGCCTGTCTTCAATGCACGCAACAGACACCTAAGAAATCAATCACTGACAGACCAGGGATGGAGATATTAAAACAAACCGGGCAAAAGGATTAAGGGTGCTTAACCCCAGTTGAAAGGCCAGGTACCAGCCTGAAAGCTCACTGAGCCAATGAAAGCTATCTCATCTAATAAGCATAAGTTTTGTTTTAGACTGCGATGCCTTTGGAAAATCAAAGCAGCACTTCCCATTAAAATGCCCCAAATCCTTCATAAACAAACGTGAGTTTTGTGGGACAAAAAAAGTCACCTGAAGGTTGTCTAGGAGAGCACATGGCACGAGAGAGAAATGGTTATCACAGATATCTGCAGGAAACAGGCATCACACCTGCAGCTACTTGACAGAAGCTCGGTATTAGACATATGCTCCTATCTACATTTCATACTAGCTGCTTTTTGAGATCAGATGGGTTTTTAAAGGATTCAGCCTTAATATCACTAGTAGTTTAAGACCATTAAATGGAGAAGCTAACCTAGGACTGTAGCCCAAGGATCTATTATTTTTGTTCTCTATTATCCAATTTCCATTGGATATTCTGCTTCAGTTCCGATGCAAAAGGAAAGGAAAAAAAAAGAATAAATTGATTGTTTCTTGTACCTTGATATTTCCCCTTAGCACAAGGACATGCATTTATCTACCCTGAGTGCAGAAAACACTGCAGAAAATGCAAATGCTACATTGCAAGTAAATGTTGCATATACAGGACTGAATTACTTTTGTCATTCATCCAGATGGCACAGAGCCACATTCAAATGCCTTTAGTCTGATTTAATGACACCTTATTCCATAAGAACTCTCACTGGCTCTAACAGGATTATTCAATTACAGCCCAACTCCAAATATGCTGTAACCATAGCCAATGGTTGCACTGAGTTAACATTTTGGATCAGCCCATGGTAAAATAATGTCTAGTAGGAGCAGGAGCATCAGAGTGCAGTTACTAGCCTCACATTGTCAAAGGTGCCTAGCTGACGTACAGGGTGAAACCCATCATTAAATTAAGGAGGGGACAGGGTATTTCCTTCCTGGGTCATATTGGTGAGAAACCAACAGGGGGTAAACAAGTTACTGGCTTTCCTTTGTATTATGGCATACTGTTCACTTTTAGCAAGCACACCTAATGCCACTGCAGGGGTCTGTAACACTGATGACATCCACTGCCTTTCTTTCCTTCCTATGGCACATATTGAGGTCCTTTTTCACTTTTGAGCTCAAGTGAGTCTTGTGGCTAGTAAGATGGATTCTGGAGGTCATCAGGTACATGCAGAGGGAACATTCCTGGTCATTTTGGAACTGAAAAAGCAAGGAATTAGACCCAGACACAACTGGTCTTTCTTGGTCCTGTTATACCTATGTCCATTCTACGCAGCACTGCAGAACAGGATGATGCCATTTGAGATGCTGAAATTTTAAGTCCTGAAGTCTGTGTTTTGCTTGATTTTTTCGGAAGAGTTTCTTTCCCTTGTATTTTTTCTAAGTGACAAAATGAAGCCATGGTTAAAAAATAAATCAGCTCCAGCGTCAGGAGCATTGTTATGCACGCTCACATCTTGACAGCTTTTCACAGCTTTCCAGAGTAGGAGGAGAGTGCTTGCCACTGAAGCTGTAAATATAGCTTTTAGAAAAGGTTCCTGCTACTTTTTGGCCTACATGCACTTGAGAAACAAAATAGAGTCTGCACATGTTGAATTTATGAGCAGGACATTGTACAAATGTGAAACAATAAGGAAATTAGAGCTTGGAAATCACACAAAATTAGAACTCTTATCTAAGCAAAGAAAAAAAGAGGAGAAGAGGCAGAGGCATCTTCAACATAGAGAGCTGTTTAAAGCTAGCATAATGGCTTTGAAGGTGTTTTTAATTCAAAAGGATAATGAAAAGGAAAATAAAGAAGTAATAATCATCCACCTATCTCAGCACAGTTGGTTTGTATTGTGTGTGCAGATTTCAGCTGTGACATCATTGTCCAAACATACAATATTCATGCTATTAATATGCATTTACTTGAGGTGAAGAATAAGACCTGAAATACAAGTTAGAATTTTATTTCAAAAACCCCAAGGTTTTGTTTTGGGGGGTCAACTTCTACTTGAGGCTGCAAGACCAGCAACAGAATGCCAATGAGCTCCTTATGAAACAGACAGCAAAAGGTCATGGAAGTGGCCAATGCAGTATCTTCTACATGAGCTGCTTCGGAAACCCCTGCTTGGACCAGAGCAATCTGCCAGTCCAAGCCTGCCCAGAGGGGATAATGCAAATCACATCACATCTATCTCAGTGACACATATGTGTTGTCTTGAAAGAGAGCAGTCTTGGTGCCCATCAAATCCTTAACAATTCTGTTAGCAATAACAGCAAGATAGAAGAGTGGAGACACCTTTTCCAATGTAGGCTTTGGGAATATTAAGACTTTGAAAACTTAGAAGGATGCCTCTGTCATCCCACGTTAAACAGCTGTCTCTGCTGAGGTTGGCAATATTCTAATCAGTATCTTCAATGCCAAATGCTTTGTAGCAGACTAGTTGTACCCAACCCAACTCTGCCAAAGTAGGTAGCCTTCATGCACATCTTGCATTATGTATGTTACCCATCAAGACTCTTACCCGTGACCTAACATGTATGTGAGAATACACATTCTTATTCAACATGTTATTCAACATTAACATGTTATTCATGTGAATGTTTCTGAGAAAAAAAAAACAAAACCCAAAACCTGCTGAAATCTGAGGCCCGTGTGCAACAAATCTTCAGTTCTGCAGTCAAAATGCAGCTTCTCTGTTGTGCTGGGCAAGTTCCTGACTGCAGGTTCTGCTACTAGAATTTCATTTAAATCTTGATACCCAAAGAAGAAAAAACTGAAGACATCACGACGGTGTCATTCTCTTCAATCATGCTATTTCCTCTCGAGAACAAAATGACACTGAGCATCACGAGAGCTGCGTGGGTTGTGACAGTAGTGAAAATCCCTCTCTGTGATTCTACTTTAAAAGGTATCAAAGGAGATTGTCTACTGCATATTGTGGGCATCACCTGCTATTACTTTTATGGTAATGCTAAAGAATTCTGCAATGAAATGCCAGACACAACAGTGTTGCTATACAAGCTCTAGTGCTGTGGGTGCTTGGTGATTGTTTCTTAGTTTGTGAAAGAATACATAAAGATATATGGATGTTGTGTCCAGTTACAGTGGACCAGTTAATAGTCCATTGTTAGTGTGAAGTGCCCCTGCCCATGGCAGGGGGTTGGAACTGGATGATCTTAAGGTCCTTTCCAACCCTAACTATTCTATGATTCTATGTTCTCTTTAGGGTCACCCCAAAGGTTCACTTGATGTGTGGCCTGCTCCCAGATGGCTGCCTGAAGAAGATGATGAGGGAAGCAGGGGTGTAAAGCACAGCCAGCAGCAGGGTGATCCTTCCCCTGGCATATCCTCCATCTCAGACTTCTTTCAAGTGAAGATAGATTTGAATGGGTGTTTAAAACAGGCAGATTTCACAGCTATAAAATCCCACTTATGCGGTGTTGGCAACCCAGTTTGCAGCCTCCTTTCTAACCCTGGCGTGGGTAAGAAACACGACACAGTGATTTAACATTGCACAGTTTTCTCAGTGAATCAGCACACGTATGCAGGACAAGAATTTCCTGATCCTCAAAGCTACAATACTATGAGCAGGACACCTACCACCTACATGTAATTCATTGCCCGTTCTTGGCTCATCTATCTTTTGCTCCTTGCATAAGCTGGAACCCTTTAACACTTCCATATGTTAACTCTCTTTTGAAAGAGGGGGATCGATGGTTTTGTTTTTATCACTAAGGGAAGAAAATAAGACCCAGGTAAACCTTCCTCATTGTCTCCAGTAGGATTGCTCTCACAGATCTCTAGCTGGGTCTGCGACTTGCTGGGTAAGAGAACAAACAACATTCTCCAGATGACAGGGCTTCAAAGGCAGTGTTGACCACTGGGAACTGGGTTAAATCAGAGCTCAGGATACTTGTGTCTTCATCCTGGCTCTGCTGTTTGCCTCCTGGGTGACTAAGGTTGAACCATTTGGCCATGTCTCAATGACCCTATCTGTAACACAGGAAAAGGGGACACAGATCCTTTTTGTCAAGTCTTTTTCTGCTTTATGCATTCAATAGCAAAGGGTTTTGCTGTCAAACACTCTTATTTTTGATTCCAAGGCTTGTCAAGACCCCCAAGATATACAGTGGAACCAGATGAGAAATGTAAGAACACCACAAAGGGATACAGGCCATCTGCCAAGTAGTCATCATGTGGATTCTGTTGTTACATAGGGGCCAATCTAGGTGAATACTGGTTCACATGGTGAAAGCTTAAAACAATAAGAAGAAACCTGGTAATGCAGAGTAAGGTGGTGAACTTATTATACTCAGCATAGCTGCACAGTGTTTTGATTGAGATACAAAGATCTGGGGGTCTTTTAATGAATGTATCATATTTTCATGCTCATTTATTTTATGGGGGTTTAGGTGCAGTAATTTTTTATTGGTTCAGATAGATAAACTGAAAAACTAATCTGGAAATAATGTAATCATTGAAACAAATCACAGTGTTCATTTTATGTCATTCAAAGTTCCTGCCTCCAATGTCAAGCCTTCAAAAGCTATTTCTTGCCTTTTGTTAAGGAGCATTAATAGATGTGCAGTTAATGCAAGCAGGAGGAAAAAGGCAACACATACATGAAATGGAGGGAGATGAAATGTTTGCACAAATTGGTTTGGGGGCTAATAAATTGTTATATATCCATTGTGTGGGGATATGGGATATCAATGGGAACTGGAATAAACCCTGACGTTACATATTTAACCAGCCTGAAGAAAATGAAGTGCTTTGAAAAACAGACTGGGAGATGATCACATCTCCTAGTGTTTCACAATCTGTGACTGAACCTACCATAACAGCCAAAACACTGTTGCTTCACTAATGAGCTGCCCTTCAGCAGCACGCTGTTCAATCACACCACCAGCCTTAGAACTCTCTCCCAGCCTCACAGCAAAGATGTTTCAGAAGAAGCTTCAGAGAGATTTGCTATTAAGTCTGCCTTTCTTAACTCATCTTGTTACAAGTATAAATGGAAGTGATAACTTAGTTCACTGTCTACTCTTTGCTGTCTTATTTGCTCACTTCTGGTCCGTCATCCTCTGGGGAGCGATGCTGCTTAATGTAATCGTAGATAGGACGGATAAAGAGCTCGGGTTTCTGTGAGACCTCAGGTGGTGACAAGTAACAGCAGCAGCCGAGGCTAATCCTGGAGCAGAGACGTCAGGGAGCGACAGAGTCCGTCTGCCTCAACCCAGCCCAACAAAGCCTGCGCAGATTACCCTCCTGTAGTGTGAGAGACAGCACTTCGGCAAGGGAACCATCAGAGTCTATCACAGAGACAGCAGCCAAGAAACCGGAAAAGCAACATCAGGCAGGACCAGCAGAAAAGCTGCCAGGAAAGAAAGGTTAAAATCCTCCAGCTTCAGGAAGCTGCAAGCTCCCTGTGCTCTGGGAGGGCAGTGCAGCCCCACAGACTCTTTGTTTTCCAGCACCACCACTTCAAGGCCCCATAGCAGAAATCTGAGCCAGAGCTGTCCTGAAAACAAGGGCACTGCCACAACCAGGCACCCAGAAACACGGTTCTCGTCTATCTTCTGTGCCACCGGAGCCGAGAGCTGCTGTGAATGAGGCACAGCACGGCCTGACAAAGAACTGCACTGGGTGTAGTATAACAAAGCAGGTCATACCATGAAATCATATACTTTTGAAGCTGACTGTATTACTGCCAGCTCTTTGAATAGTCTAGTCTATTTGATGAAAGTGCAGAAACATTGCTAATAGGGATGTTCAGAGCTGGGTTTATTTGGAAATGGCTCTGCTTTGACTCACATTATATACACCAGCTTAGCTTTTATGCTCTTCTCAATATACCCCTCAAGTCTAAAAACTTTCACAGATTATTTCTTGCCTTTGGATGTGGAGTACAATTGTTTGTCCAGTAAACACAGGTAATGGGAAAGATCCAAATCCACAAAGCGGAACAATTACTACAGAAAGATAACTGAGGATCCCAAAAGCTTTGGGGACAGTTGTGGGAAGCAGAAAACTCAAACACCGTGAATGATGGTATGAACGGCCCATGGGAAATAATCCCTTCAGTAAGTCAGCATTTCCAGTTTTCTCTCATTGTGTGGTATTTGGCATGACTTACTACTCCGAGCGGCTCTGAAATAGAAAACTGCAGATATGAGCAAGGATTAACTGAAATACACTGCCAGAAACCCAACATACTTCAGGCTGTGTTGAGCAATGGAAACCTGAAGCTGTTATGCGCACAGAGCAAGCAAGACTGAGGCTCCACACTGTGGGGAGAAGGGAAAAGGAAGGAGGTGGCGAGTAAGGAAAAAGCAGGCAGCAATGGCACAGCATTAGAGCAGAAGTGCCTGGCAGCATTGCTCCTCCACAGGGCTTCACCATGGGCTGCATGGACAGCTCTTGGTCAGCATCCTTCCAGTGATCTCTCAGGTGGGATCTGAGGAGGAGGAGGATGTAATCTCTGCAGAGATTCCAGAGCAGCAAAGCTTCCTTTTTCTCTCCTACAAACAGGGTCTGCAGGTTGAAGCGCCAGTGCTGGAAATGCCAAGCACTGATTAAGCTTCTAGTTCAAACAAAGGAGTAAAAAGTAGCTTAGAAAAACCATCCCACTTAAAGACCTGCAGTTTCAGCCAGCTACTTGGTGAAAGTGAATATATCTCAAGACTTAAAACCATGTTTCTCTCCTAAGCAGTGTTTCTCTATTCTCTCTTGTTAGCCACAAGCAGGCAGCCCATCCTCTTCCGTCTCCCTCCTGACACCCTCCAGCATCCTGCAGGGAGCCTTTGGTCCCCGCTGCCTTCAGCAGTGCTCAGTCTCCTTGCTGCCCTCTGCACCCCAAAGCCCACATGGTTCATGGCACAGAAGCAACTGTGACACAGATTAAACAAGGATGAGGAGCCACAGAAGATCTCACAAGGAAGACCAGAATAAGAACAAAGAGGAGCAGCTTTTAGGAGGAGTTGGTTTTAATGTCAAAATGCAAGTGTGGAGCTAGTTTTGGCAGCTGAACTCAGAAGTTACCCTGCAAACTCAAGCTCCTTGCCAAGCTTTACCCTTTTTCTTCCAGGTGTGCTGAAGGAATTTGTTTTTCCTGTCTCTTTGCCTGCCAGCCACATCACTACCTGGGGATAAGCATAGCATTGCAATAGCTATTAACACCTTACCTTACTGAATGCTTTATTTCCTAGCAGCAGTTAGTGCATTATACTTGGGATGCAAAAGGCAGAGAAAACTAGTCTTATTCAAGAAAACAACATTCAAACTGATTCCATTGAAACACTGTGTCTCTCAATATATAAAAGAATATTTTTGTCAGAGCAAGAAGCAGCAAGCAAATGTCATCTCCTTATCTCTAAAAGTACCATAATCTTCTCCAGCTTCAGTCACTCCACCTGTACACATGAAGTATTTTAGATAAAGCTACATCCCATGAACATGGGAGAGGCAAAGCTACCCCTCTGGGGATGGGGAGTGAGTGTATAAACCAAGCATTATCATATCAGCACTACTATCATGACTGGCATATCTCAATATACCCATCTGATGAAACTCCTTTGAACATAATAAGCCACTGTCACCTTTCACTGCAGTCCATCCAGCTGAAAAGGTTATTGTCATTACAGCCTAGATGCTACTACACTTAGCCCTTCCTATGAGAGATGCTACATGCAAAAGTGGAGATTATTACCAAGATAACCCCTCTGTCAGTCCTTGTAGGTTGCTCCTCTGCTCTAGTCCAAAAATAAGACTACCCAGAGGCTTTAATGAACTATACTTAACTGATGTCGGGTATTAACTGCACCCTCGTAAGAGAGTTAATATCTTTTCCCCAGACACGTATCATTCATATCCTCACATAAATCTAGTGTTTGTTGAGTGGGCCCATTTATATCATCTTACAAAATGTCAGACAGATCGGTTCTTGCTCCAGTTTCTAATTTCCTGATATAATGGATATGTGCATCCACCGTTGCCAGGCAGCAGATCTCAGGCTGTAACCTCCACAGCATTACTCTTCCTGATTTCCACATTAGTTATTGACACACTAAAATATATTAATTAGGAACAGCCCAGAACAGCATATTTCATTGCTAAACACCAGGATTACCCCAGCAGAGCAAAAGGTGAATAATCTTTAGGGTGAAATCTGAAGAATTGATTAAAGCAAAAATGCACAGAGGAAGTTCTTGGAGGCAGGAGTATCCTTTCCCTGGCTGTGAGTAAGTTTGAGAGGAGGCTTAAGCCCAGCAACAGCCACATCCTTTCTCCTTTGCACCTGTATTACCAGCACGGGCTCAGGGCATACACTGTGTAGGAACAGCAACAGCCAGTACAAACAGCATGAACCCCTATGTCTGGGGAGCCCTGAAGAATGACCGATGCAGCTGAAGAAGGGCAAGAGTCAGCAGGTTCAGCTTCTCTTGCAGAAAACCCTTTAAAGCATCACCCAAACCTGGACGCTTTAAAACAGCGTACAAGACAGACACAGCCCCTCGAAGTTCAGTGTTTCTGAAGAGGTTCTGAACGTGGCCCTTGGGCTTTGTTCATGCTGAGGGATGCATGGGGCTTCTGCTCGCCTTAGCTCATGCCTGTTGTTACTTTAGGCAAAAGAGACCTCCCTGTCCACAGGAATCAGTATTCCTGAGGAATGCTTTGCCACACTGAAGGGCATGAGAGCTGCCACGCTTGATAGCGGCACCTGAAAGGACCACAGTCCTTACAGTTAACTGCAGAGCAACAGCAACCCTTGGGGCTGATGGTGAAATTCTCCCTGGGGAGCACCATGTCAGCTCTTTGTCAAAGTGCCTGGTTAAACACACACGGTGCTGGCAGCTACACTGTACCTTTGGGAGAAGAGCATTAAAGCCCAGTACTACTGGATCCAGCATCTGCTACTGATAAACACTTCAAAGGTAATCAGGCCTGAGAACTTCACTCTATCCAAATGCAAAAGAACCAAAAGCATCTTATTCCTCACGTTATTTGCTGAATACAAAGTTGGGGGAGCAAAAATTCCTCATAGTATCAGTACTAAAGAGAAAGACTCATAAATATACAAAGAGCAGGAGCAGTGCATTTCTCCCTTGATGCTACAGCAAAGAGCTGCTATCCAGCTATATGAACACCCCTTTGCACACACATGTAGATCAAAGGATTCTAGCAAGAGCTGGCAATTCTGCAACATCTGCCTACCCCAAAGCCTTCTCCTGAGATGGTGTCTTAGCTCATTGCTAGGATAATGCCTAGCTATTTCCAACAAGTAGGATCAAAGGGAACCATCTTGGAAAAAGCAAGATTTCCCCATCTGTCCATTCACACAAACTGCTTCTCTGTCCTTAGGAAACAAAAAGCCAAATTTACCAGGTAAGCTCAGCTTGTCACATGCACCAGCCTGATACGAAAACAGAGGAAAAGCTCCCCTTGATTTTACACGCCTGATGTGATGAAGATTGCATGTTCCCAGTAAGGGCACATCTGCGGATGCTCTCTGTGCCCATCCTCTCCCTTTAGTTCTTCACCATTATTGATTTCCAGACTATATTGCAGGCCCTAATTATTGAGGGGGTCTCAGCAGGTAGCTAGAGGAATGATTTATTCTTGCATTTGGGAGGTTGTTAGTAACCAGCCAAACCTCACCTGGTTTGTTCTGCTGCTGGGATCTAACACTCTGTCAGGTGCATCTGTGGGTTGCAGCTCAAGCACGTGTTCTACTCTCTGTGCCCCCTGTAATTAAACCTCTCCTCCAAAGTCCTCAATTCCCATTCATATCAGCAAGAGTCTGAGGACACTGAGTGCTCAAGAGGCTCCTGGTACCTTCCTGGAAGTGACCCTGAAAGGACAAAGACAGACACAAATGTGGCACTGGGGGATTGAATGCCTTTTCTGTCTCCCTCTTGAAAGAAAACATTCTTTTTCACGTTGCTTCTTTCATTTCATTGCAAACCATGCACAATTTTTCCAGATTAAAGTGTCTTCATCTGCAGTGAAATAAAACCACTTTGATACTCAATGCTTTTTTAGATTCCTATCTTTGAAGTCTCTAGAGGCCCATTCAAAAGTGAGAGGTACCCTTGTCATTAAACAGGGCTCTCCAGATGAGCATAGGTTGTAATATGTCTTCCCAGGGTAACTGCTATCATACAAGCAACATATTAGAGTAAAAAGCAAATTAAAACCCTCTTAGTCAGAAGCTTATCTAGGCTTGAATTAACAGCCCGTGCATCCGACTTCCCGTTTGCTCTGTGCACCCTCGCTGCAAATGCTCAGCACCTCACGCTGCTTCTGTAATTGTGTCGAGAAAGGCCATCAGATCCAGAGCACTGTTTCCCATGTTTCTGAATTACATTTATAGACTAAGGCTCTCCAGGGTACAGTGTACGCTTATCTTCCTGCACTTTAAAACGTGGCGGGGGTACTGCAGCCCTGGACTAAAGATGCATTAGCAGAGTCATGCGGTGGCATAACACCCCCTTTCACTAGGCTTAGCTCTGCTCTACTATTAGCCCCTGGCTTTCATGAACAATGTATTTTACCTGCAAAAGAATAAAACTTGGTCGAGGTGGAATTGTAAATAAATGCCAGTACATTAAAGCTGAAACAAGCTTTAGGAACACCACTGTCAACAACCAGGAAAGCCAGAAAGCTTGAAAGTGCAAAGTTTGCACACACAAGCCTGGTGAAACCTCAAAACATGGCCTCGGTCACCTCATGCACCACCGGTAGGGCAGAGGCTTGTGTCTATCACAAGGATCAGGTTGCTCATCCACAATATTCAAACCCCATCCTTCTGTAGCACAGCCCACATAGCCAAGTCAAGTGGAGGGAGAAACTGCATCTTGCGGGGTCCCACACCACTGCACCACTGCTCTAAAGGTGTCAGCAGACAGCTAATTCTGCCTGCACAGCTGTTTTGGAGCACTGAATGCTGGTTGCTCTTACTGGAGGGAAAAAGGTGCATAGGCTTCATCCTATGGGGTGGTGGGATTTGGAGGGTGGAGCAGGGTGCTGCAGAAGCCAGCCCATGTTGTGCTCCGAGCACTGTGCCGCAAGAGAGGGAAGCCCTTTCTAAGTAATATGGGGACACAGAAGAGGTTGGGACAGCCATGACTGGCAAGAACCTAAGAAAAGCCAGGGCCAGCTCCAGCTTTGTGGGACCAAACTGGTGGAAAACAATATCAAAAATGAGGTCTCTCATTGCCCTGTTCTGAAGCAGGGTGAAGTGGAAAATAGAGCCGGGGCTGTCAGGAGAGAGGGAAAACCAGACTTGCGGGACATGGAGAAGTACTCCAACTGGTGGCTGAAACTCAGGAGCAATAGCTTCTTCTATGCTCCCCAGCCCACGGTGAAGAAAGACCCTCAAGAAACCACCAGACATGCTCTTTCAGGTACGCACAATAATTCAGGGTTCTCTCCACTGATCTATGGAAGATACTGGCCAGCAGCTTAGGGCTGAAAAAGAGCCCTAAAACGGAGCCACTGAATAAGCCAGTGGTATGCACCAAAATGATTTTATATGATTATTAGAGCTGAAGGTCTAGGAAAGTGCAACAGAGATCGGGAAAAAAAAAGGGGAGAGCAACTGTCCTGGGTTCAGCAGCAGCAGTCGTTTTTCTCCTCAGTAGCTGGTGCAGTGCTGTGGTTTTGAATCTCAGCCTGGGAACAGCGCTGATAACACCGATGTTTTAGTTGTTGCTCGGTAATGTTTAGTCTGACCAAGGACTTTGTGAGTCTCATGCTCTGCCAGGGAGGAGGGGAAGCAGGGAGGGAGCAGAGACAGGACACCTGACCCAAACTGACCAAAGAGGTATTCCATACCACAGCATGTCATGCCCAGGATGTAGAACTGGGGGCAGTTACCCAGCAGGGCTAGATCACTGCTCGGGTCAGGCTGGGTATCAGTCGGTGGGTGGTGAGCGGCTGTATTCTCTCCCCTTGTTATTCCCCTTATCATTATTATTATTGGTGGCAGCAGCAGTGGTTTGTGTTATACCTTAGTTACTGGACTGCTCTTATCTCAACCCGTGGGAGTTACATTCTTTCAATTCTCCTCCCCATCCCTCCGGGGATAAACATTTAAATAGCAAGAGGACAGGTAATGATGATAAGAAAGGCTGACTACAAAAGAATCCATGCCGAAGCACGCATCTTTCCTCAGCACCAGAAGATCACATCTACTGATGTTTTGGGACTCCAAACCTTTCCTTGTAGTGTTTCCTGGAATTTAGAACATCAAAAAGGACACCAGAATAAGCACATGTGGATTTGTTCAGCACAGAATACAAATGGTATTTTCACTGCACAAATGTGATGCACGTAGGTAAGTTTCCATGCTTCTGAAACATGGAAATAAGGTTGTCATACAAGCTGGTGTGGCACACATGGCACTTCTAACAGGAGGCTGTGGCAGATGAGTTAAGTCGTACAGAGAAAGCAGGGCTGCCACAGTTCCCTGAGCTTGTGTCTAAAACAGATTCTCCAATGTTACTTAAAAATCTACTCTGTTAAAGCATCTGCAAATCCTAATTAACTGCAAGATCCCTGCTGTGGTGCTGAGCATCGCTGCTGTTTCCTTGATGTGACTGGTGAGATGGGGTGTCACCAGAGATGGGGCTGGGTCCTGTGCATGAAGTGTGGGACAGTCTCAGGAAAGCAAAAGTCAATTCCTGACTCATGCACAGATTCATTTTACAGCAATACGTACTCTTACCATGCACTTCATCTTCCCTTTTCCCCAACTATAAAACATTGATAACTGTACTTATAAATGTCCTGTAATTACCAAAAGGGCTGGGATACACAGTTCAGGTCTGTAAAGCATCCTGTGATCTCCCAGCAAAAGATGCCATAACCAGAGTTACAGATCTGAAAAGAGGAAGGACAAGTGCCTGCCTCCCCGCTCTGCTCTGTCCCAGCAGCTGCACTGCACAGAGCATTTAGGAGGTGTGTTGGTAAGGCTATTATGCAAGGAGGGAGAAATAACTTTCCAAGCAATGGCTTGGAACCCAGAGAGTTCTCTGGCTCTTTTCACTCTAAGTGTGCTGCAGATGTCTCAGTGGCTCTGATTCAGCCATTTAATCTTTCTGCACTTCAGTTATCCTGTTAAGAGAATCAGGAGATAACCCTTTTAACTCACATGGGTGTTGTAGGTACATTCAAGTTGCTGAAGAGCTCAGATACTAAGATGATTTAGGCTATAAACGTACATAAAAGTGTATTAGGAATTCTGTAGCTAGCTGATTCCTATTTCATAACACCCACTAAAACTGGCATATGGGGTTCTTAATCCCTAGATAAATTCATTTTAATCCCCAAATCTAGTCAACAGCACTGGTTTTCTTCAAGATCAACACACACACACAAAAATCTCTCTTCCAAGCCATCTGGATATTACTGGGCTAAGGGAAGCCAGAAAAAGGGGTGAAACAAAATAAAAACAATGAATAAATAAACCCACTTATAATCATTCATAATTCATCAATGTTTCAGCTGGTGTATTTAAACTCTTCACAAGTAGATCCTTGCATAAATTTCCACATGCAAAATGTCAATCACGCTAAATTAGTTTTGTAATTCAGAGGGCAGGGCATGGACACTGTGCTTCAAAAGCATGCAGTTAGCTTGAAGAGGAACTATGAACAGAAGAGATCTCTTGAATAAACTAATAGTGGGGGGTTTATTGTAGATGATCCCAGTTTAACAAAAGCAGCAAAGACACTGGGGAATGCACAAAGGGGATATAAGTTACAATAACACCAATATAACTAGTGAAAACACCAAAGTGAAGAAACCACATCATATTGAATATGAAGTGTCCTGTCATGGATCAGACTTCAGTCTGAATACAGTGAACTTACTGAAATTAGTATCCCTCTTGCAGGACGACTAATGCAACAGTCTCATTCATGTGATCTCACAAGAGCTTTCTGCACGTGAGATTTAAGGTGAGAATTTAGTAGCATCATTGAGCTAGAGCTAAGGTCATCTGGCGCTTTAAATCTCTCAGATGGAAAGTTACCAGCAGGTAAAAACCTTTTGTTGAGCTCAGTTAGTGATTCAGAGGGGTGAATTTGCTGAAATGGCAGGACTGAAACAAAAGGTAGTGTTAACATTCATTCGTTTGCAATAAAGAATGAATTTAGGAGTTCAGGCAGACAGCATGTACAGCCCTAGATAACACCAAGCGTAGCTTGGGCAGATGAAATTTCAAACTCACTTCTGCCTCCATGTTTCACTTTAAACCCTATCAAAATACAAGATAAATATAACATAAAACCTTGACTATTTCACAACTGGGTGTCTTTTAACTGGATAGTCAACTAATGCCCGTCTAGTTGGGGCACTTAGATGCAGACAAATATCCACGTGGTAGCAATAGAAAATGATGAAACCCACTTCATTTGGAAGCCTAAATAAAGCTTAAAATTTGAAGAATGAGAGAACTAGGCTCTCGTTTCCTAAAACATTATTTCTGTTCTGGAGGATCGTGACTTCTGGTCTTCCTGCAACGTGGATTTGATGGTGAAGCTTCACTAGGCTATATGAGGAAAGAAACTGGCTTTTTAAAAGGGATGAAAAGACACCACCATTAATACTTTAAAAATCACTGAGGGATTTTTTTACACGAGTGATTGAGTTTCTTGCCATGAGACATTTGGGCCTGTGTATAGTGCCTGTAGCAGCAGCAAAGAAAACAGCCCACGGAAGAGCTAACAACTGAGGGCATGGTTTGGAAGACAAAATAAGTTTACTCTTCTAGTTTGACAGGTGATTTGCTGGATGAAAGGAACACAGGGCCTTCACCAAGCTTGACATGAGAAAAGCACTTGATGAAATGCCAATGGAAAGTATTAAGCAGGAGACGACAAGGTCTGGTTTGAAAAAGGAAGTTTTTGGGCAAAACGGAGCTGACTGTGGCTGTAGCTTCAAAATCAGTGGGAATCACTCACATCTCATGTTTTTGTATAACGACTTGAGTTAAAAGCAGGACTGAGCTACAACATTTGCTGAGGCATGTCACCAGTAAAGATGAGTATTAGCATATTGCGTGGGAAGAACCTGAGACGTTCAAGAATAGGAGTAGTGGAAATGGAATCAAAATGGCATAGCACAAAAGTGGCACTGCCTTGCACTTAGAGGGTAGGAAGAAGAAGTTTTTTCTCCAGGCTGAGAACTCATTAGTCAGTGATGACAGAAGGGGAAAAAGGCCTGAGGGTCTTCATGGAGGACAAGATGACTGAGTCATGATGGAAAGCGTAAATACAAGGAGCTAGAGGACGGTATTTTAAGGGACCTTGTGAAATCTTCCCCTCAGTCTCTAGCCCTGCAGGTGTTACACACTCAGCCACCTATGCAAATTGTGCATTTGCTTTGTGTTTTCATCAGCTTGAAACTCCCACTTAAATACAGAAGGGCAGAGTCCTGGGCTCATCCAGAACATCAGCTACGTCCTACCACCCCAGGTAAGCAGAGGTTTGTACCAGAGAACATCTCCTTGTAGGAATAAGGCTTAAGGACACAATTTTAAACCTAGAGCTTCCAAACTGACTTAACATACCACCTACCACATCTACAGTCACAGGGAGTCAACCTCTGATATGGTTCAAAGGGTGGCCCATTGACTCCAAGAGGAACAGTGCAAAGTCCCATTCGGCTATTTGAAAAAAGAATAATGGATCCTACTGCTGGATTCCCAGAGTACTGCCATAGGCTTCACTGAGGGGCAATTGAACCTGAAACCCTTTCCCCACCCCACCCAAAAGATAAAGCCAAGATAAATGCATCCCTTAGAGCACATTCAGTTTATGCCCCAAATGCTCATCCAGAGGAGTGCTCTGCTCATCCTAAAGCCTTTCCTCAGCCTCCCCATCCCTCTGTACCTGCATTTCGCTCCAGCTGGAATGGAGGACCCCCAGAGGTACCAAGCAAGGCATGGAAAGCCAAGACAGAGAAATAATCCCCACTTGTCAGGTTAATTTGCTGATATACTTGATAACGTATTTCTTTAACAGCAAAACCTGTACACTCTGTGAATGCAGCTTCCCACCAGCTGGCTTTTCTGTTGAGTTGTCAACCCATTGAGAAGCAGATATTTAAGCCTTTTACTACCTTTCTTGGGTACTGCACTGAACCTTTAATCAATTAAGTTTTTAACAGCTGTTTAATATCCCAACAGGAGTGATTTTTATAAGCTAGTTTCCCACTTTCTCCACCTGCTACTGAGCCAGCTAAGAGGAGATCATGTTTTTAGCCACGTATCTAAAACAACTCTAAAGGAGTCCTTATTTCACACCTATAATCCTGTAATATACTGGGTACTTCTGATCCAGCAGCACATATCTGAATGTCCTTCAGTTCAAGGACACTTCCCTCAAGTGAGTAATGCTCTTTAAAGAAGGGGATAATTAACGTGCCTGAAGTTATGTGCACTCTTGAGCTCTTTGTCACCACAGGTGCTCTGCTCATGTGCTCTTGGACAGGAACCAGACACTTGGAGTCACCAGACTGGAAATGCATCAGACAGCTTAAACCCTCCTTTTTCTGTGAATCATAGCAGCAGCCCCTGATTGGGTTCAGAGCCTATGTAATCACTGCAGCTATTCAATGATCTTATCAACGGAATCCATATTTTAAAGATGCCTTTCTCATTTGTGAGGTACCCAGAACTGGAAATTAGACTCCTGTTACTTGTTCTTTCCAGTGATCTTTTCATATAATTTTTACACGGAATTTTGTAAGCAATCCTAATTAGACCAGAAGCATTTCAAGCCATGCAATGTGTTGCTATGTTGCTGCAGTAGTTGTAGAAAGAAAGGGCTCTCCGGGCTTAGACAGCATGTGGCTATTGCTGTCTTAAATAGGAATGACGGTTTTGGTGAGGTCTTAAGCCATATATCTGATTTTCTATGGGCTCTTATAACACAGCAAAATGAGCAGTCATGAGGCAAGCCCATGACAGGTTAGAAATGAGAAATTTTAAGGGCTATTAAACGTTCTAGAAATGGCCCCCGTGAATCAGCATAAACTTACTTAGTGCCCTGTTTCTGTAGCTGTGATATAGTGAGAGCGGTCGCTGTGTTTAGGGGTTTATTCAGTGGTCTCTTACAGTTTGGTAGCAACCTTGGCTGGCACAAAAGCAAGGAGGGCTATCAGAGCATCAACACACCTGAAACAGGTTTTTGGCTTGTTTTGCACCTATTCCTTTTTTCACGAGTCTCATTTTGCAGTGTTGCTTTGCTTCAAGTTTCTTTGTTGTTAACATTTAGTAGTTATTCTTTTTTTAAGAAGGGGCCATTTGCTTTTAAATTAACTGGAAAAAAAAAAACAGACTTTGAAAGAGTCTAGATAGCTTTTTTCCCTATCTATGGGTAAAATCAGAGCCATCCAAAACAGTGTTAACTTGCCCAATGTGCCACCAAAATGAACGCGACCAGGTGAAAAACAAAACTCTAAAGGTCACGGTTAATAATGGACAGTCTGCTCAAATCCAAGACAACACATGGAAAC
Source organism: Pezoporus flaviventris (assembly GCF_033815535.1). Taxonomy (NCBI): domain Eukaryota; kingdom Metazoa; phylum Chordata; class Aves; order Psittaciformes; family Psittacidae; genus Pezoporus; species Pezoporus flaviventris. The sequence continues at coordinate 1,483,366 of NW_026892585.1, forward strand.
AAGCATGGTCAGGTCATATTTTGCATTCATAGGCAAGTTTGGGTTTGCACCACAAAATGAGAATATGAATCCAAAGGAAAGGAGCAAGTCCATGCCAAAAGTGAAGAAGTTAGGATATATCTGTACTGGGCAGTAAAAAACACCTTCTAATCATCAGAGCATTGAATCAACTTCTGAGCAGGACCTGCATCCATAACTTGTGCCCTGAATGGCATGTATAATTGCTGTTGACAATATAAAATTTATCCTACGTTTCTACTGGGGTCACTGAGAGCAGAAGCCAGTGTTTTAATGTGAAATAGGTCCCCTGAGAGACATCACTATGTAGCAGAGAGTGGCAATTTGCATCCTATGAGCTGAGATGGCACTGACATCAGAAAGTGCCCTGCCAGCATTCTGTGATAAAAGCAGGCAGGGAAGTATTCAGATTTTGATTTAGTGTCTGAAATACTTGCCACTGCAGAAAAAGTTGGGGTCTGGCCATCAAGGAAGCCATACAGGTCTCTGCCTTCCTGCCCCACCATCACCACCCCATACAAACATCTGTGTAACCCCACATCTGACCAGCACTTCTTACAAGTAACAGGGATGCGGCAGATCAAATCTGAGCACTCTAATACATCCTTCACAGGTGGTCCAAGCTTCCTGTAAGGAAACCTGGAGAAGTTTCTCAGCCACATCTCTCTACAGAGGGTGCAAAATGTGGTAACAACTGGGCAGCCTTCTTGACTTTGATCAAGGATTGAAATGGGTGGAAAGAGTTAGCTGTGCCCTTACAAGGAGTAGCAGCCATCCTCTGCTTTATTTCAGCACAGAACTTGGCTCTGATGTACCTCCACAGTAGCACAGGGGAGCCATAAAGCCACACCAGCTGACAAACCAGACATTTCCCTTGCACAGGGAATTCATGCACTGCAAAACCAGTGACACCAGCTCCATATCATTCTTCCTCCCTGTGGGGATGCTGTAGACAGATGTCAGCAGCAGCTCATGACTGTGATTCTCCAGCTGCTGAGCAGCTGCTTGGGGCCAATGTCGACCTGGAAGATACTAGAATAATCTTAAGGATGCTTTGAACCATTGCAAGAGACTTAATTTTGCCCAGGAGACCACACTCACTTCTCTCAGACCCACTATCAGGATGTTTCTTTTCTACAACCCAAATGCTTCCTTGCAGAGAAAGAAAACCAGAGGTGCGGATTATCTTCTGCAGAAGACAAAGCTTCTGAATAATCCAACACTGGACTGGGGGGAGAGAGCAAGAGGGAAGATTACCCATGTGCATTACTACCAGCATATTGTCTTGTTCCATGAGCACATCTTTAGTAAGTGACTGACAGTGCTTCAGGCACTTTAACCAACTGCTGCCCTCATTTAACACCAACTCTGCCAAAGCCTTTGCTTCTGCCAATCAAGCCTCAAATGTGCCTTCCAAAGTTTGTCTTGGAGTAAAATCCATCTTTTTTGGCTGCAGTGATTCAGAAAGCCACCAGACAGAGCTCTCCTGATCAGCAGCAGGGGAGCAACGTATTTCCTGGAATAAAGCTCTTCATTAAATCACTTTCCCTACCAGGGAAGCGTAGTGTGGCTGTTACATTAATTAGAAGTCAAAGGAATAAAGCTTAAATAAAATGGCTGTGTGGCTGAATTATTAACTCCCTTGGCTATTAATGTGCAATATATACCAGCTCATCTCCATCACGGGGATGCCGAAAGGCTGAATCAGTGAATATACCTGAAGCATTTTGCAAAGAGCACGTTGAAAAGCTGAACACTTGCCTTTGTGGAGGTGACCATTCCAGTAAACACTGACAGCTGAAACAGGGAGCTGGTAGGTTTTGAGCTAAGGAAAATAAAATGCACCTGAAATAGGACTTTAACACTTTCCTTTCTCCAGACTTGGAATAAGTTAGCTGAGAGCAAAGGTAAGAGTAAGTTACCCTCTATTACTGAACAATACTGCTATTTGAATTATATTTTTAATAGACCTGAAATTGGCTATCATCAGACAAAGTTTATTCTTCCCCTAGAGCAGAGGAAATGAGTTTCAGCTTCTACTGAAAGCCTTCCCTTACTTGTCAAAAGAGTAAATAAAAAGGGAAAAGAAAGTCCTCTGAAAAAGGATGAAGTTTAGAGAAGAGACAAAAAAAGCACATTTGGGAGACTGAACCATTTACTTGGTAGTGTATTATAACCATTGGCAGCCACACAAACTTCTGCTTTCCCTCTCTAAAAGCCCAGTTTCTTTTAATGAGCCATTTAAGGACAACTTAAAGTCAACACGAGCAACAGGATCACAGAACAGTTGAGGTGTGAAGGGACCTCTGGAGATCCCGTAAGCTAAAACACCCAGTGCCAGACTCAGGGGTGAGAAAAGGTATTTTTTCCTTGCCATCGCAAATGACCTTAACTCCCAACTTTGTTTCTAGTTTTCCAGAGCTGTGCTTGTCACTGACATTTCTCTGTTTGCCTTTACCCTTTGCTGCGATGCTTTTCAGGTCCTCCTTGCTGTTCAAAACAGATTCTAATGAGAGAGAGAGAGCTTCTGGAGAAAGATAGATCTGTAAGAAAGAGGGAACTGCACAAGATGCTCACAGCTACGGGAACGGTGCAAAATGCCAAAGGTTATGAAGAAAGAGCAAGGGATCATATTTTCATCACAAGCATGAAGAACCCCAACATTAATGACAGAGTGCTTGAAAATGTTAAGCAAAACCAGGAGCAGGCTATTGAATAAGAGCTCCATCTTGCAGAAATACCACAGGTTTCAGAAGCAACCACTTTGGGCTAGAGAAAATGGCCTGCAAATAAAGCAGCAAATACTTGACTTTGGAATCTATGGCACTAGCAAATAGGAATCAATAATCATTAATCTAATTATTGCTCTGACGAGTTTCAAAATTGAAGCAAAACCACATTTTCTGCAACTGTTACAGTGCCAAAACAAGTATCTGCATGTTTGAGCAGATGTCAGCTATTGCAGAAACCTATCTGTACTTGCAACTTTACCCAGAAAATTGCCTAAAATTGGAGGCATAATCTGCTGCCCTAATTTCAACATACACAAAAATCCTGGTGGGAGAGAAAAGCGCTGATTTCAGCTTTTTCCACACGCAGAACCTGACTCCTGAGTACAAATAAACTGCAAAACAAATCAGTAGCATCTTCAGATAGATACAGGCTCATTTCTGATGGCTATTATTTTTCCTTTTCATCCTAATACTGTTGTTAGCAAATGTAAAAAAGAGTGTTGCATAAATCACTGCATTTGGTTTGCAGCTGGGGGTAATAATAATACCTTTTGCTAAGAGTACATAATGTCTCGCTCCTGAAGATATGGACTGTTCTTCCACAAACAGAAACAGTTGTGTAAAGAGCCCATCACTAACATTTATATAAATACTCCATAGAAACTATGGCTAATTATTATTATAGTCACAGTCTCAAGACAAATGCAGATGAAACTGAAGTGGGTTAAGCCAAAAATAAGGTTCTTCAATAAAGAATCCACACACAAGACAGCACAGAAATTAGATTCTTAACAGCATCCTGACGTGTGTGTCTGCAGGGCTATGATCTTACGGGCATCACAAGGATGTAGTGAAATGGCTGTTATGATTGGAGTGTTGGAATGGAAGGACACAGGCTCTGTAGGAAGGACAGGCAGAGGAAACAGGGGGTGTTGCCCTTTGCCAGTGACCAGCTGCAGCATGTGGAGCTCCACCTCCCCAGCCCAGAGACCCCCCTGCAGTCCTGATCCAGCTCTGGGGCAGCAGCACAAGGGGGATGTGGAACTGCTGAAGCAAGTCCAGAGGAGGCCATGGGGATGCTGTGAGAGCTGGAGCAGCTCTGCTCTGCAGCCAGGCTGAGAGAGCTGGGCTGGGTCAGCCTGGAGAAGAGAAGGCTCCTTAAGGGGAGACCTGAGAGCAGCTCCAGTGCCTAAAGGGGCTGCAGGAAACCTGGAGAGGGGCTTTGGACAAGGGCCTGTAGGGACAGGCCAAGGGGAATGGCTTTAACCTGCCAGAGGGGAGACTGAGATGAGCTCTTAGGCAGAAGCTCTTCCCTGTGAGGGTGCTGAGGTGCTGGCACAGGGTGCCCAGAGAAGCTGTGACTGCCCCATCCCTGGCAGTGTTCAAGGTCAGGTTGGACACAGGGGCTTGGAGCAAGCTGCTCTAGTGGAAGGGGTCCCTGCCCGTGGCAGGGGTTTAGAACTGGTTGATTTTTCAGGTCCCTTCCAACCCAAACCATTCTATGATTCTATAACAATGTCAGACTTCTTTAAGTCATCCTCCCAGAGACAAATATTTAAGAGTGACCTAAATGTAGAGAAAATGTGTACCCTGGAGATTTGTTCCAGAAGGTGTATTCATTTACCCTTATATGACCAACAGCTGCAGGGTTTGACCTGAAGCTACTGTTCAACCCACTTCCTTCAACACCAGCTGATACACAGAATACCCCACACAGATGTAAAAGCTGCAGCTGGGGACAGTACGCCATGGATATTGTAACCAAAAGAGACAACGCTTCTTACCTAGTGAGAATACCTGAGGGAATCCGAGATAAACCAAAATATCTTCCCATTTTGTCCATCACACAGACCAGTTTTTCCATTTTTTTATTCAATTATGGCACATGTCATGTAACCCAAGAAGTTAAATGGACTCCAAATAACAGAAACCTCCTCTGTCAACGCAAAGGGCCGTGGCTCCACTGGAGTCCTCAAAGCCAAGATGCTTTTTACTCTGTTCAGACTGTGGCCTGATGCATGTGCCAAACACAGAAAGCAACTCACAAATAACACTCTGCACTAAAGGGGTCAATACCACATTCTGTCAGGTGTGAAAGCAACAATAAAAAGTAATGTACATGAGGAAAGGAAAAAGAGTGCTAACTTTAAAGATCTAGTGATGGACTCTGAACTAGCTATTACCACTCCAGACAGAGATGTTGGAGTTATAATAGATAGCACTGTGAACATGCCCCCTCGGTGCTCAGTAGTTGTCAAAAAGGCAAGTAGAATGTTAGCTATTATTAAGAAAGAGAGGACAAAACTGAACACCATCGTTATGCCTGCATCTTCAGTTCAGCTCCCCTCATCTCAGAAAGAACACAAGTTGAGCTAGAAGAGACACAAAGAAGCATGATAAAGATGATCAAAGGTTTGACACAGCTTTCAAGCAAGGAACAACTAATGCATGGCGATTCCTCAATCTGAAAGAAGAGGTAATGGAGATGGAGAATAAGAGGAGGGGACAAAATCATGGAGGGCATTGAGAGAACAGGAAGCAATTGCAGGTTTTGTTTTACTAGTACAGGGACTAGTAGGCATCAAACATGCAGAGCTCAGCTGCAGGAGTTGTTACCAAACCTGTTGAATGCTAAAACCCCACAACTGCAGCGACTGATCAGGAAAAAATCATGGAGGGGAAAATCAACCAATCAACCAATTAATTAATTGGTTAATAGATAAATCCACCAAAGGCTCTTAAACACAAAATCAGCACATCAGGCTGATTTTACCAGGACCTCAAACCACTGGAGGAGGGAAGAGTTTACCAGCAAAGAGGACTAAATGCTTCCCATATACCCATCTAGTGTAAGATACTGTGCCACATGAACCAACACAGCCATTTCAACCCTCTGTTCAACCCCTTTCAAACAGAGGCCACGAGAGGGAAGCAGGGATTTGCTGCAGACCCAAGGATTCCCGAGATGGGAGAGTGCTTAACTGCATACTTAATTTTAAGCTCATGATTAAATCTGATTACATTTAATAGAACTAAGACATAGCCAGAAATCCTTTCTTAAACTGGGGCTTTCTGTGGTCGGAGGTCTGTTATTACTATTCATACCAATGTCTTTGCACAATTGTCTTCACCTTCTGTTACCATTTTCCCAGATCAAGAAAAGCAAAACGTGCATAGTGCTCCACCAGTCATTCAGGGCAGACTGAGCGCCCGCTTCTGTCATTTAACTACATCAAAGCTCTGTTGCCGAAGATGATTTTTACTACTGCGGGTGAGTTTGCTGACCAAAGATTCTCATCACCTTACTGGGAACAATACACATTTATCCACAGCTCTCAAAAATAACTAATAATATGTACTTTTTAATTTTGCTGTCACACTATAATTGAGCAACTGCAAACCTCTCAGGGGATCTTCTTTAAAAAATAAATAGAATTATAGAATCATAGAACAGTTTGGGTTGGAAAGGACCTTAAGATCATCCAGTTCCAACCCCCTGCCATGGGGGACACCTCACACTAAACCATCTCACCCAAGGCTTCGTCCAACCTGGTCTTGGACACTGCCAGGGATGGAGCATTCACAACCTCCCTGGGCAACCCATTCCAGTGCCTCAGCACCCTCACAGGAAATGATTTATAACTAAGTGTGAGTGAATTTCAGGTATGTTTTTATTGTAAAGGTTCACTGATCATGTTCCAGTCAGAAGATACAGAGCAAGAAAAAAAATAAGGACCTAATGGGATTTGTGTGTTCAGTGATGCTAATGACTAAGACTCTGGTCATGTTTTCTAGATCTAATAATGTATCCTATAGCCTTTTGGACTAATCAAATGAAAGAAGGGGATTTCTGTTCCAGTGTGCTTTAAGAAGAGGGCTTAGAAGATTCCCAAAGTAATTTCATTTGACATTCAAAGCTATTTGATTGCGGTTTCTGAACATTTCTACCACATCTGCATTCAGCATGTGGTAATCTGAATTTTATGACGTTTCGAGGCTGACTAACACATTAAGGTTGGTCTTTCCCTTCCTTTTCCCTTGTTCTGCAGTACTGATTGCTTTCATATCACCATGGCAAAAACATTGTGAGTGCATTCAAAATTGCTAACATTAGGAAAATCCCAGTCACCGGCGCATTGGGAACTATTATGTAGTATTTGGGCATCTGAAATTTAAGGGGAAGAAATGGAAGCCTTACTGTATACTAATGGGAAGCAATTTTCTGCTACTGCAGCTTTTGCTAGGACAGTGCAAAAGCTGCTGCTAATATATTTTCAGAGGACAAAATGCTGATGTAAATACATCTGTGAGATTGTATTATTCTGAGGATTTTATCTTTCCTAACATGATACGGCACGGCTGACATAAAGGCAACTTTAATCCTCTTTATACTCATCTTCTTCCTGCTCTTCCATCTCACTTTTCAACCCTCTTACAGGTTCTGTACACCAGTTACATTCTGCTTTATTATTTGGCTGCAGAGAAAAGTAGCATCTTCGGCTAGCTCTGGTGCCTAAAGGACTGGACAGGGCAGATAGTCAAAAGTACTGAACCTACCACCACAGAGCATCTCAAACATCCAGGTGTCACACCAGTTTTGACAGGACAGGGACTTCTTAGCTCTCTGGGAAAAGCAGGATGTGCAGTTAAGTGGATGCTCCAGTTCACACACCAGCTATTTTTGCACGTGGGATTTCTAGCCTGCCTGCATATTTTATTGCCTAAAAGTCTTCAAGGCAATAAAAGATGTTTTGCTCAAAATCTATACAGATATTTCATGATAAATGCCCTCATCTTCTCACAACAGCTGCTGCTAGTCCATATCGTAGTGGGAACTAAACAAGGACCTCTGCAAGTGTGTCCTTGCCCATGTAACACAAATGAGAACCATGAGAGCGGACCCACAAAACTTGGGAAAGAAGTCCTCCTTCTGCTAGTGAGGGGGAAGGTGAGACCTAAACACCCAGTAATAAACACTGGATCTGCCTATTTACTGGTACAGGTTTTGCAATGGTGAGGGCTGAGTGCTGCTTTCTGATGGACAAAAGAGAGCTAGGAAAGGTCTGCTCGACACCTCTTTAATAACCAGACCCTCAGAAAAGAGAGGGACAGACCTCTGAGTTGGTGACAGAGAAGGCCAGAAAACCATGCAGACTTCTGCTTTCAAGCTTTGGGAAGGGTAGGCTGGTCTTTCTCACACTGCAGAACCACCAGCTTAGGGTGCTTTGCCAAAAGGAACAAACAACACAGCTTTTAAGAAACGGAGTAAGTCACTGCCTTTATTTCCATTGCTCTACCTAACTACTGCCCTGAACCAAAAGCAATTAAAACAGGGATCATACTGAGACAGCTGCATTTGTGGTGATACGTATGCATAGAACTCAGCCTTGCTTCCAGAAGCTGATCCATTTTTTAACACCTTGTTATAATTAGAGCCTCATGATTTACAATGAATTATTTATTTGATTAATTTCACCCTTTTCTCTTTTCTCTCAATGAATTGTCCACAGACAGCATGTTGAATTCCTGCATTCATTTTTAATTTAAATAGTAGCTTTGATGATTAACTCTGGGTCTGTCAGTTATTCATCATTTGCTAATGTTCACAACTCAAACTTTGTCCAGCAGCAATGCTGTTTCGTAAGGCTTAGAAGACATATGGACCCTTTCTTCCTCCCTCTTTAGAACAATATGCATAGTATAGTTTTATGTACACTGTGCAAATTTCACTATTACATATGCAGTCTTACATCATCTTATAGTTAAAATCTGAACTGAAAACAAAGCAAAACAAAAGCCTCCTGGTGCTAAGCATTCCAATTCAAACCCTGATGTGATTTTGAAAGAAACTTAAGATAAAAAATCAGGACAAAAAAACCCAACAAGCTTCCAGTTATTTAGAAAATAAATTCCAGTAAATTGAGACAAAATATTATAACAGGTTAGAGAATGGTTTGGAGAAGTCCAGTGCTAGAAATTGTTACACCATTGTTTAAACCAGCTGTTTTCAGTGATTTATCTCCCAAGAATGCATCACCCAGTCCCATCCTTTGGTTGGCACAACAGAAAATTCCTAACGCGCTTCTGGAAACATAGACAAAAGTAGTTACAAGCACAGAAATTCATCTTAGTCATAGAGGTTGTATGATGTTGTAATATATGTCATCTCATGGTCAAATACTTCTTTGTCTCCTCTCCTCCAACCTAAAACACTGCTCCACAGAAACCTGCTATCCTAAGAATGTTTATCCCGAGGTAAGAATGTATTTACAGTTTGAATATTGCATTTGGTGGCAATTTCCTGGTCTGCAGCAACTCATTACTTGGAAATACAAGTTACCGTGGTGCAATATAGCACACTCCATGATGTGCAGGCCTCCGAGCCTTCCTCTCCACATGCAGCTCTTACAGTTATGTGGCTACACCACTCACATTTATATGACTGTTAGTACAAAATCCTGCCTTACCAGGTGAAGACTGTTTTAAGCCTCAGGCTATATTTAATCTTCTGGATGTTTTCAAGTCTTGAAGAAAGGATGCTCGGTTAATTTCCCATTTTAGTCAGCAGGAGAGAAGGCAGACGGTATAATAGGCACACACTCGATTGCACATAGGATGACTTGTAAACTTGTCTGTAAATTCTACCACAAATCATTAACAAGCACCTGCAATGCTCCGACTGCGGAAAAAACTACTTACATAATAATTCATCACAATAAATGCTGACTATTCCTATAGATGTATTTTTAGCTGGTTCCTATGGAAACACGCGATCACACTCTATATATGTTCCTCAATAACTTTTGACCCCGCTGGCTAATTTCAGCTACCTCTCACATAACAGCGGAGCTCAGGATGAGGGAAGTCCTCCAGTCTGTGCAAGGCAGTTGGGTATCCAAGTAGTTGCCCTCACTAAAGAAACACTGCTGGAGGAGCTCCACTTGTATTAGCCATCTGTATCAGTCTACTAACAGGCACAGAATAGGACGAGGACAGAAGATGTTGCCAGGGTGCTCCATCCCTGGAAGTGTTCAAGGCCAGGTTGGATGGAGCTTTGAGCAACCTGGTCTAGTGGAAGGTGCAGAGCCTTTCCCTGCACAGACCTTATCTTTCCAATCTCATGAGGTTAACCAGCCTAGGAAGTAGTTCAAACAGTCACATTTAGGAGAACATGCAGCTCGGGCAAAGATTCCCCCTTCTAAAGAAGAAACAAGGGACATCAGAGGCCCAAGGGAGTCTCTCACAGTAATCCCTTTCACGTCCTGGCCAGGCATCAGAGCCAGAAAGGTGGCAAACTCAAAGCCTGGTCCCTGTGCCAAGCCAGCCCCAACCTCCTCCTCCAAGGTAGCCACTGTTTAAATTACAAGGCCTTTAATCACTTTCCAAACAAAATTCAGTTCCAGGACACCAGTTCCTCAGAGGCTTTTGTGCACGACATGAAACTGTTCATCACATGGTGCTGGTTTTACCTTTCATCTCGCTTAACCTCACTGTGGCTGTGACCAGCAGTCACCGCTCTCCCTTTGGCCTTGTGGAAGGCCACACCATCAGTACCAGACTCATGGTCAAGGATGCTATGCACTGCTATACATCCCATAGCAACTGTGCAGGGAATACACACACCCGATCTATGTCTTCTGGATCAGCTTCCAGACTTGCTTCTTTGCTCCACTGACTACAGAGAACATGACCAGTGTTCTGAATGGCACCTAAATGAAATGCCTGCAGCAACCTGAGGAAGGCTGTTAATAACATCTACTTCAGTTACCACTCTGCTATTCACAACCCTTTTTAACCCTGCAAGGGTTTGAAACCACTTGTAAGTAACACAAAAACTAGGAACCCATGGAAGTTTCTGCAAACTCCAAATGACTCTCAGCTTTTATAACGTGTGTTATTCCAGTGATGCTCAGCAAAATCAGGGGGTGGGTTTTGGGTTTCTTTTTTACATTGTCATACTAATAAGAGAGACATTAAGATTCAATGCACAAGTATAGGAGCAGGAATAATGAGGGAATTTTCTCCAGCACTGCATTTAATTTTAAAGTGCCAAGATTAGTACCTAAGCTCTTCTGGACACTCTAGGAGTTGATATCTTGCTCCCTGGGTGTGTACACACGCCTGCCTTCAGTGTGGCTCTTACACCTGCAGCTGATAATCATAAGCAGTTTCGAATGAGATGAGAAAATGAAAATTACCTTCAAAAGGGAGGAAAAGGCATTTGCCATCCCTCTCGTTCCAGCACTTGTGAGCCGCGCTATAATTACCCCTGTGAGCTCGCAGGCAGATGGCAAAAGCGGCAGCACCTTGGATTCAGTCAGCAGGACGCTGCAGAAATGCTCTTACTAACGTTTTGTTCAAGATGTTTCGGCACACAAATCTAAAAACTGGCAACCCAAGACAGAGCTGCTGCAGTTATTAGTGAGCCTTAAATAACGAGCACGTTACAGCTCCGCTGTACCCTGCCTGGCTCTATGTGCTCAGCCCCAATTAACATTATTACAGACAGCAGGAGAGACAGAAAAGTTTGCATGAAGAGTTGAGATTGAAAAGGGCCGGATTCTGGTCCGAGGAGGAAAAACATTGATTCTTGCTGCCGTTCTTGGAGGCTGGGGCAGCAGCAACCTGGAGGTTTCCAGGTACCTGAGTCTTAGTGAGCTTTTCACATGGCAAGAGGGGTAGGGGAGGGGGAAAGGAGAGCTTTGGGAAGATAAGGTTTTAAAAAAAAAGAGAAGTAATAGGCTAAATATCCAGCTGCCTTAAGGCAGAGGAGTTATCTCTGTTCATTCTTTTTAATCCACTGGGCTCCTTGGCTGGGGGATTTGGGAGTATCTCTTTGTACAGGAAATCTCCTCCAGTGGAGTAATTTGAGAGGTTGTAAAGGAAAGGGTGCTTATATGTCTGAACAGCCTTATGAAACTAATACCAGAGTCCTACTGCAGTGACAGGAGCAGGCTGAAGAGGGTTAGCTCTGTTCTCTCGTTCCCATTTCAAAAGAAATTGCATTCAAGATGGTGGGGGTTTATTTTGTTTGCTACACGGGATGTGGTTTTAGAGATCTGAGTCCCTCTCCATATAGCTACAGCTCTGGGAAAGCAGACAGTGGCTCCTCAGGTGCTGGTGCAGGGCAACCAGCTCCCATGCTGCTCACCTAGACTGCCATGGGAATGAGCACTTCACAATACTTCCACATCCTATTGGTGTATGTAAGGATGAAGTGATCAGAGCACCTGTCCCTAAGCACAATTAATTCTTCTTCCTCAAATCACTTTAGTCCATGCTATTTGCAACCTGGATTGTTTGCTTAACTTAAAGAAATGGCTAAGAAGATAATGCTGCAAAGGTAGAACGGTTCCTGCTGTTTGCTAGCTCTTTGTGTTTGTACACTGTTAGGGTTTATTTTAACCTAAAAAAAGGAGGGAATTTTAGTCATCCAATACACAGAAGTAAGTTTAAGATTAATAAAGCAGGTAGCACTTTCTAAAGACAGAGTGTTTTTCCTGTGCCCTTCTCTCACAATGAGTGCAAGAGCAGAATCAGGGTCTCTATCCCTACCAGCATGATTTAAGGGGAAAGGTAGAACATCTGTTGTTTGCAGCACAGGGGAGCTCAGCTGCAGCAGCAGGCAGCAACTGCACTACATGGCATACAAAGTGCAGATAAAAGTTCAGCTTTTGTTCTAGGACTGAGATGCTCAGAAAATCAGAAATTCTACTTCTTGTATAGTTAGCAAATAAGAGCAAACACAGAGCTTTTGGTGCTGCGAAGGAGCCGACTCTACCTTGACCTTGTGTCTGCGAAAGCTGTGGGGAATATAGCAGCGATTCCTCTATGATTGACAAGCCATGCCACATGACTGATAATAATGCATCTTATCACTGCTGCCAATACTGGGTTTTGATCAAGCTTGGCAATGCATTTTACATGCAAATGCATCTTCTGTTGCAAACATATACTGTTAAGCAAAACACACCTGCTTTCATGCCATTGCCACTTATGTTTTACCGGAGATAAATTAGATGAGGTCCATGCTGTCCCTTACCTCATTAAATTTATCTGGAGGTAAAACTAAGGCATCTTATGTTTTCTTCGTGATCATGGAAGTGTGACACATACTGGGGTTAAAAAAAGAAGGTTTTTTATTAATGTTAGCAATATTTAGCACCTTGGAAAAAGCATCTGGGTCTTGGCCTCAAATAGCATGCAACGGCTCATGTGGCAATCACTTTTGCCCCATAGAAGTGAGTCCTCCAACCAGGTAAGAAATAAAACCAGTGCTCCCACTGCCTGGTGACACACCTTGGCTCTCACCTGCTTCTGAAGGAAAGCAACAAAGAGGCGTTTTGTAGTGAGCATGGCCCTGTGGGTATGCAAAGAGGCTGCACAGACACCAGGATTAGGAACTTCGGAGCTTTGATGGGAGTGTTGAAACCTGCCAGGAATAAGCTGCTCTTTTTAGGCTGGGTCAGCCTGAGCTACACTGAGGTGCTGAAAAGAACAGAAGGCAGAAAAGTAACAAAACAAAGAGGGTGTATTTGCTGAATATATGTTTTCATAACCTAGATAGTTGTGGATAACAAGTTAGAGCATCCTATTTCTGATGTAAACAACAGCAAATCGGTATATGAGGTATTCAGAGGCTGTGCCTCAGCCGGAGGTCGCAGAAGTAACATAGGAAAAGTAATCCAAGGGCAGGGAAAGCATCAGCATTTACCAAGCTTTGCATAATAACGTGACGAGAACTACAGCACACAAACCACACAGATCAGGAATGCAGAGGGGCGAACACAGCGTTCAGCTCAGAGCAAAGGTGTCCAGCAGGCACAGAAGCTGCTGATCAAGGCATGACATCTTCCTCATCACCCAGGGCCTTGCTCCTGTGCTAAGAGCCCGTTAACACAACATAGGAGAAAGCACCCTCTGAGCAGAAGCAAACTCTGAAGGAGGCACCAAGTATTGGAGCAATTAATACTGAGAAACGGATCTTACTTCCTGCTCATCCTTTCCTGCTGTTAAACAGGCAACCCATAAAGGATGAGGGAAAGGACTCTGGAAAGCCATAGGGAAGGGTTTCAAACAGACCGTAAGGCAGGAACCAACTTTAACATCTTTACATCATACAGAACTATACTGCAAATCACTCCCAGCTATCGATACCCTTCTCACCACAGTCTGAGGGTCTAGTACCTCACTATGGGCAAAGGGCATTTTCCCTGACTCCAGCTGCAGGATGGAAGCCCAGACTCAGGACCTTTCCACTTCCAATGCTGCAAATGCCTCCACGTCTATCCATTTAACACAATTTCCTATTTGGAATTCATGTACTATTCTTTCACTAGATTTTGCCAATGAATATTTTAGCATTAACAGTTTTGAAGCACTGTTAATGAGGAAAATTACATCCATAGCACTTTATATTTTCAGAATGCTTTCAGTTAATTAGTTAATAAATTAATTGATCCTTAACAATATAAGTAGGTTGCTATTTAGATAACTGTTTTTAAGTGGGTAACCCAAAGAAGGCAGAGGTTAGGAGCTTGCCTATGATAGAACAGCAGAGGAAATAACAGGGTCAAGATTAAACCACAATTAAGTGCTGATTATTAAAAGAGGTTTTTCTTTTTAGAGAGGTTAAACTTTGATGTGTTATGGTGAAAAATAATACAAAGATATCTTCAAACCCAATTTAGAGCAGTGAATTAAGGTTATGCCGAATTTAACTTGAATAATGCAGGCAGAAATCCTCACCAAACACCAGAACAAGCCACAGAAGAAATACTGGAAAGTCGGTCAGGGTTGATTTATTCTACGGCTTCTGAAAACAAGATTTATAGCATCCACAGCCAGTCGTACTCCTTAAGGAGGCAGAGAGACAAGGTAAGCTGGCTTTAGCTTATCTAGAAGCTTTTAGAAAACAAAGCCAGGTCCCTGTTGAAATAAAACTTGAAGAAATCCATGCAAGTAGGTACGTTTCCCAGAACATTATCTTAACCTAAAAGCTGAAGTGATTGCAGGTAGCAGAACAGTTACACAGTTATATGATGTTTCCTCACCTGGGAATAATCTCAGAGTACATGAAAAGACATAGGGAAAAGTATTGGTGTATCAGTCCAGCAACAAGGTCTTAAAGATTTTCACACAGAAACTGATTAAGACACTTCTTCCACTCCACTGCTTTCCGGTAAAAGTGCAGTTCCTTATTTCCTCTGATAGAAATGAGGAAAAACACCTCATTTTTTATTCACACTAAAAAATGCAGGATCCTCAGGCACAGTGATCCCCACATGATCAGAAACTGCATATTGCTGCCTTCCGGGGACCTGTCAAATGTTCATCATCCCTGCCTAAGGGTGGCTAATCCTGCCATTGCACAAGCCTCCGAAAGCCAACTCATCATCAGGTTGTATACTTAAATCTTGAGTAAGGAAGCCTTTTGTGGACTTATAAAAGTACCTCTTTGAGTTCACCCAAACCTAATGAGGATTACTGCAGATGAGGCAATGTAAATTGGGGCAGTTTCTGTGCCATGTGTCTTCACTCTGTGTGACTCCAGCAGACACCGTAACTCCTGAGTCTCTGCGTTTTAAGTGCTACAGTTGCTTGGACGCTTTGCATTAGAGAAGCAATTAAAAGTGAAAGTTGTCATCTATTTCACCTTGCATTCCTTATGAAAGCAGTGTTTTTATTTTAAGCCTAGGTTCAGTAGTGGTAAGGAATATTGTCAAGGTCCTATAAGCAGGCAATTCATAGACACAGAAGGAAAACAAGATAAATAAGAAAAATAAGGAGAAAGTACAAAAGAAATGATTTGATTTTGGATGTATTTTTTCACAAATGGCAGATTTGTAAGATTTCTGGAAAGGTGTAAGTAACGGAATTGGAAATAACCTCACCTACTGGTTGGTTGTAGCAAGAGGGTTAGTAGCTAGCTGAAGGGTTCAGGCTCCTATTCAGGGTGATTTACCCACCTAATGAGAAACCTCATAATAAAAAGTTAAGATGAAGAACTGCATTTGAAACAAATTCTCTGCAGGAAACCTGGCTTAAAAAGTTATGAAAAGAACATTATGTTGGAAGCAATTGCTTCCATTCGGGTACCATAAACTAGCAGAGCTTAAAAAGAGGCACTTCATTGCCTTTCTACCTTTGGATATTCTCTTTTGAAAATTATGATTCTAGGCAGAGGAGAGACATGGTTAGGAAGATAAACCAGCACATTCTTTCATATAATTTAAACTATAGAAGTGAAATTGCAGTGGATCTAATGGCTTCTAAAGTAGTTGCTACAAGAGACTCCCTCTTCTTGTATGGTTTTCACGTTAAGAAGAAAAAATAAAAAGAAAGTTCAGTAGTTCCATAAAAAGCAATGGGGATTTTACCTGTGTAGTGATAAAATCTGGTTCAGCAGCTCAATTTGCTACTCCTTATTTATGAATTCTCTCCAGTCAGTTCCTGTGGTGAGTGATGATGATGGAGAGTCGCGTACCCAGCTTAGCATATTTCCCATTGCCACTAAGGGAAAGGGTCACTGATACACAGGAATTTCGCATTCTAGTTAAGACATTCACCTAACAATTTGAGTCACTCTTGTTACTATGTAAATATCATCCTTTGCCTGAAGGCAAATTCTTGCCTCTTAATATTGAAATCCTGTCTAGTTTTCATTGATTTCTGAACACCACGGCATCGTTGGAATTCTCTTGAGAATACAGTGAGGCACAAAAAGTCTCACTCTCTCTTTCCCTCCCCTTGTCTAATAAAGGGACTTTTTACTTATTTTACCCAAGCAAAATGTTGTTCTTGATTCAGACAGTAAGGAAATCTCAGCTTAGTTATTCTGGAAAATACAAAGTAAATTAAAGGAACTTCCTTTGCTGGCCAGAGAAGGTGACACTAAAGACAGAACTAAAGACGACCACTGCTGCACCTCACTTTTAGAGACCACAGCCCTAGGTACGGGTCCCTCTAGTACATGGTGCACTGGCTGCATGATAGCAAAGTCTAGTGCACGTTAAACTGGCACACCATGGGACCACCTAAAACTCCTTTGGGTGCTCCTTTGCCCTTAGCTAACCAATGCAGATAGGTTGTTGCTTAAATTTACATTTTCCCCCACAACTTCTTCACAGCTACAAGAAATGCCTCTGCCTGCTTGGTATTCACAGCTCAAACCTCCTCTTGAAGACTGGTGAGTAATACAACTTCCATGGTGACCTTCTTGTAGCAGTACCAACCTGGCAAGCTGGCTCAGTCCCTTATCTGGGAAGTTTGCTTTTGGGTCAGGATAAGGGAGAGCGAGGAATGAGCTGAATTCCACAGAAATAATCCAGCTATCTCGATTTGTCCCCAGAAGCTCTGTTCTTGTTCTGATACTGTTATAAACAAATAATAACACCACCGCAAGAAGCCTGCCTTCATAGGCACATCTGAGTAAGACCACCATCAGACCCACTGCATCCTTCACTGCCATCACCAAGGGTTGAAATGAGAGGATATTGCTACAGGCAGGGATACAGCAATCAGCTGCAAAGCTAACTTTAACACAGTCATTTTTCATGAACCATTCTCTCTGCAGACAATGGAAGAAAAGGGAACAAAGGCTTGTTTCCTCCAAATCAGCTAAGCTGCTGCTTGTATCAAGCTTGAACCATGGTGCAAATCTGCTTTCCTAGCCACATATGTCATCCATTGGTCTTTGAACTACAGTGAATCAGTTTCTAAAGCAGAGCCTAAGTTTGCAGTGGAGATGCAATGTTTAAATCTGATTTCCAGTGTGGAAGTACAGTGAAGATCCAGAGGGTTTTTACCCCAGAAAGCTTTTTACTCAATACCAGGCATAGCAAATAGAAACCTGCCCTGCAGACTTGTGGAAGTTTGGAAAGAAAAACAGAACTTGGAGAGCAGTAAACGGTCTGGAGAATACTGAAACTGGGCAAGGAAGAAAAGGTCTGGGCCATTTACACACCTGCCTTGCTGTCCATGGATTGGTGCTTGAAGCAGAACAGGAAACACCAGGATGATGCACACTGTTTGCTGATAACTCTGTGCTCATTCCCTCCCTGCCCCAGAAGGTAACAGAGCAATCAATCATACATAAGAAGTGTGTGACAAAGGAACTACTCTAAGCTGTAACTGCTTTTGCAAGGCCATATCACCTGTCTCAGCAACCCTGGGCACACAGCCTGCTAAATACAGAAAGGCTGAAGAGAGCTTTGCCACCCCTTAATGAAAATACCCCTGGTGAACCCAAGACCCAGGCCAGTGGACTGAAAGGAAAACACCAGAAACTCTGCTCCCTTCACCAAGGAGGCACTGACAAGGAGAAGGTTAAGGCATTCATAGCCCAGCCATCAGCACCAAGAGCAGACAGCGAGGTTTTCCTTACGGAGGAGCAGTGGTGCAAAGCCAGCCCGAGGTGTGTTAGTGAATCCCAGGCTGCTTTCCCTTGTGTTTTCAAGCCCCACTCAAGAGAGAATCTGAATGGTAAATGCCCCCCAAGTCATGGTGCACAGCAATGGAGCCTTTAGTTTTATGTTTCAGCAGCATCCAACTGTGCCTTAATTCAATTTATAAGCCAGTTTTCCATGTAGCACCTGCAGAATTTCTGACGTGCATTTACATATGATTACTGGCTTTTACTTCAGGCAAGAGAAACAAATGAAAAGTGCAAGTCATTGCAGTGACTCAGAGGTACAAGAAAGTAGAATGTGAGCCTAAGCTTAATCACTGAAAGAGCCAAGAATGACTACACGACCTAATATTATAAACTGCAGGAAACGTGAATCCTTCCTCCCAAAATGATTTACTAAACGCTAGGTACCAGTAAAGAAGAATATTTATTTTGGCTTTCTCCATAGTTTGTTCTATTTACTGTTTTTAAAGGAAATCACTGACAAAACCAACTGTGATGCACAGATAACTACAAAAGTAAAGAAATTTGCTCTCAACAATTAGACTCAACATCTCACCTGGATGTTTGTTTTTCTATTGCTTCTGGCTAAAATGCCTTGGCAAAATACAGAAAACAAGGAAAGCTTCTTGGGTTTCTTTTTTTCACAGCCTTTTGCAATTCACGCTTATATTTGCTTTGGTTAAAGACCAGGAAAAACTCATGGTGTTCAAGCAGGAACATAAAACCATTTAGCTGCCCTATTTTTTTTTTACCAGCTTCTATGCTCCTTCTGCATCAGAGACCTCAGAGCTGCAGGGCAGCTGGAAAAAGGAACAAAACACTAGACAAAAGCATCCGGGTGGGAATTAGAAGCTAGAATAACCCAGAGACACAAATACACAGGGAGAAAAACACATCAGGTTTAAAAAGAGACATTATTAAATAGGGCCTAAAAAGTCTGGAAAGGAATAGCTTATTCCTTAGTATAAGAATCAGAATGATTCACCAATCTACCCTCACATAGCATTATGACACTTTTATCTCAGGTGCAGTGAAAAGAGGAATCTATTTTAAATATACCAAATCATTCACAGATATTAAGTTAGTCCATCTGAAAGTGGGACATAGATCTCTGGGACTTCTCTCATGATGAGATTTAGAGAAAGTATTTCATATTGTCACAGGCCATTTAAAAGCAAACATTTTATAGCTGACCCAGATGATTTATCTATTTGAACAAAGCGGTCATTAAATCTCCCCA
Source organism: Pezoporus flaviventris (assembly GCF_033815535.1). Taxonomy (NCBI): domain Eukaryota; kingdom Metazoa; phylum Chordata; class Aves; order Psittaciformes; family Psittacidae; genus Pezoporus; species Pezoporus flaviventris. The sequence goes on from NW_026892585.1 coordinate 1,502,768, forward strand.
TTCTGAATACATTTTTGGCCAAACCACCGCATCAAAAGGATTTATCTCAGCCTTCCCCACAGTATCACAAGTATCCCACTGACTCCAGGTTCCCTAAGCACCTTGCTCCATGTCCTCTGTCTCATCCATCCCTGTGACAGGACCCCCACAGATCTGAAACAAGGAAATCCCTTCCCCTTAATGCTTTCCCCTCTCTTCCTCCCAGTACCTACAGGAATTTATGCAAGCCTTCCCTACTGCTGAATTCCCACTTTTTCACTGCATTCCCCTTAGTACCAAACACCTGACAAGAAGCACAGAAGCATCTAGCATTTATTACACATGTTAAAATCCAGCACATCATTTTTAGCTGGTATATCAGGCCACCAGAAGGCATTATGCAACTGACCCAATTGGAGGCATTTGAAATAATGGAGTTTAGCAAAATATGTCTTTTGTAATCTGCTGGAGAGTGATGCTGTCCCTGATGAGAATCAAGAACCATATTAGTGGCAGCAGAACCAGACCCTATACGTCAGCACTACCCATCCATATTCTAAAGAAGTTGCACAAGGAAATGTATTAGTTTCTAATCTTGGTTCCTTGGTGCCTAAATAAGCCTCATCACCATAGCAACAGATGGCTTCACAATCTTTAATGCCTTTATTTTCACAAGTCCTCAGAGAAAGAGAGGAGGACAGATGTCCCCGTTTTACAATTGAGTAACTGCGATGCAGAGGCAAAGTGACTGCCCCAAATCCTGCATGAAATCCATAAACAGCAGCATGTCAGGGCACAAGGGCTCTCAAGCACCCTGCCAGTGCCCAGATCTCCAGCCCTGTAAGTCCTTCTGAAAGTGCTATGGCCATGGTTATGTGAACACAGTCTCTGAAAACCAGGCTTTTACATATAGAGGCTCAGGCCTCCTAAAAGCCTGGACTATCTCTTCAGAAAGTCCTAAGGGAATTGGAAAATGCATTTGTCCAACTCAGTAAGCCAGAAAGTGATGATGATGCTGTGCAAATCCCACCAGTTAGTTATCATTTTAAAAGCTTGCAAAGGGACCTGATTCTGTGCTCCCTTTTCATATCCTTTAGCAAGAATCTTGACTTCTACACTGCACATAGCATGCACTTTGGGGAACATAAACATTAAGGTAGTTAGCAAAAGTATTAACTGTCCAGTTGTTCTTCCCTGTGAGGTAGTTACCCAAAAATTATAAAGTTCATAACTTGGAAAGAGTAAAAATGTGCCCCACACCTGCATTTTCATGCACATTTTGTTGCCCATCCCTCTGAGACAGGTGAACAAGGAGAACCTCCCTGCCTGGCTCTCCTTGGCGGACAGCAGCAGGTTATCCTGCTGGCAGATATGGCAGGCATGCTCTTTCTGTATAATCTAAACCTGCATTGGTTTATAGGTCTCTTCCTTTCCAGGCATAAAATTCCAGTTTCCAAATGTGGGATATTCTGATCTAGGCCTGTTCAGATGGAATGGAGTTCATTTTCTTCCTAGTAGCTGGTGCAGTGCTGTGTTTTGGCTTTAGCCTGAGAATAAAACTGAAAGCCTTGTTTTTACCAGGTCAGGACTGGGTTCCAATCCATTTTACAGTGCTGTGTCTCCCCTCCGAGTTCAGGTATTATCTTGATTCTTCTTTCTTTAAAATGGTTTATAGGTAAAACAACTTCAGTTCATGAGATTTCCATCTTTATTTTATGAGAAAAAAAAGCAACCCCTAAACGAATGAAAGGCAAGATTCATTTATCAATATAAGCTTTTGAATTTACAATTAGCATCAGAGTTGTAGATAAAACATCTCAACCTTAAAATGTCTCTACTTATCACAGCAGTCTACACTTTGTATTTATGAGGCAATTTGCACAAATGCCTTTAGATTGATGCAATGATCACTTTTATTTCATTTTTCTATTTCTGGTATGCGGTGTTTCTCTTCCCTTTATACTGGCTCTTTTCAGACAATTGCTTTGGTCATTTCTGAGGAGGAACTGCTTTAAGAAAGGTAGATGGGAGCAACGGGAGCACCTACGCAGTGAAATATGGAAACTGTCTCTACACGGTATAAGTGTCCCCCTGGGTACTAGTGAACAGTATACTTCTTACAAGGCATGTTTTACTTTGGAAACAGGAGCAATTACTTTTAATTGTGGTTCTCAGCATGAAAAACTTACAAAAAGCCTGTTTGTCTCCTGCTCAAAGTCAGACCTGTATATTAAAAACAGAAACACTCCAATAGACACTAAAAAACAAAAACAGGCCAGAGCTGTCCTGGGAATATATAGCAGAGTTGGTAAGCATGGCTGCGTAAAGATGATATGTTAAATATGAAGTTGCCTTAGGTTCATCTTGGCTGTCTTAACTCTGATGAGATTAGAGTTGCAGAATCAAATGCAAATACAATCCCCTGTTTCACTACAATAAACCTCAGTGCTTCTTTAAAGTACCAAAACATGTCGACACTTCACTGTATCAGCTGGTTTTGAATGCATGCACTTTTTTCCCTTAGTTACGCAGAAAAAGTTAAAATCCAGGACAGATGCCTTCATGCACAGATGAATTACAGAGCCACACCACCAGAGAGACCTGATGTAATTCAGAGCGCTCACCTCAGGTAATGGGACTGACCTCTTGAATCCGACACACTCTGTAGGACCCCATGAGCCACATTCAGTCTGGCAACCACTGGAAAAGTGTCAAGACAGCACTGAGTTGACCGTATTGCTTTAGTTTAGGGGATCTCTCATTGCCTCCTTTTAGAGGCAAAGCCAACTCCTGTGGGATGCCTGAGGTAACCCCTGGTAGTGGGACAGCATTGCTGGAGCATCACTAGTACACCTGACCTAACGGATGGCAGGATAATTTCTCAAGGATGTAAGGCAGGGAAAGGACTTGGGCCCAAACCAGGTGTCCAAATGAACAAAACAAGTCTGCAATGGTAAAAACAGACATGGGAAATCAAAGGAGTTTTAAATAAGAGGTTTGGTGACTGCAGGTAGGCATTCAACAGCCTTTGCCTGCGGTGGGAGAAAACTTGGGTTCCACGTGTGACAGTGAGTTTTACCAAGATTTCCCTAACAATACAAGGATATTCATTTTCCTAACTACTGGCATGGCTTAGCTCACACAGGAATTAATGTACAGATCAGAGCATGGCTGGAAAGGCACATTTCCAACCTTTGTTCATGCCACACAGAAGAATAAACCTCCCTTAGACAGCTACTGGCACTTCCTTTACACAGTCAGGATATTGCAGACAGTGCAACCAAATTAACAATTGGTTTTATCAAATCCATTTTTCTTGTGTATTCTACCTGTCCAGAGATATGTCCAAGACTGAGACAGGACTTAATGGACATGAACCGAAACGCTGCCTAGTGAGAAGCAACCGCTAATCCTCATTATCCTTCATTTAAAGAGGCATTGGGAAACGATAAAAATAAAATGCTTATTTGAAAGACCTTGGAATCAGCTCCCTACCCATATTTAGCACTAATTAAGGAAAATACCATTGAAATGTAGGGTTTAACCCTCTGACATTTTGCTCAACAGAAAACCGTAAAGCAGAACGCCTGCCTGCACTGTTAAAACCTGGTGTCAAACACATTAGAGATTTGCACATATATAAAGCAACAGACAGAGGAAAACAAAAGTAAAACAATACAATTTGAAGCCCTGGGAACTGATCTAGTTCATGAAAATAGCTCTTGGTATTCTCAGTGAAGAGAAACAATGGCTGTAAATAGCAATACTGTCTCAAGAGGTTGCCCTCAATTATGCAATGCAGCTATTGCAGATACATTTTGTGAAGGAACAGGCAACAGATTCACAGTAACACATAAGAGGAGGAGATATAGAGCATGAAACTGCCCTCTTGTTTGCAAGGGATCAGGCTAACCAAACTGGAGCGGGTTGAGACCGTGAATGTTCAAGACAAATGAGGTTACTCATTTCCTGACAGACAAAATGCTGTTGGGAGAGGAAGTCGCACATGGTAGAAGGAATGATAGCATCTCAAAGGTTAACCAGACACCGTGAGCGGAACTGCCTATTAGTTTAGTGTATTAGCTTTGGTTAGGAGGTGTTGATGAACAGTATGTTGCCAGACTCCTTAATCCATCTCCTCACCAGAGATCTCTGTTAAGCATGCTACAAAAGACCCAATGTGTATGGCAATACAGGCAAAGAGGACAGTTTGGGACTAATTTAGAGTTGATACCATGAAAAAGCCTGTGCAGGCAGAGGTTCAACTTCTGTACTCACTAGCATAAATTAACAGAGTCTCTGTTGGATTCTGTGGTCTGAATTCAGGTTCATACAGAAAAAAACTAGAGAAAACGTGGTTCGGCTATTCATCTTGTTCCTCACATCAAAAGGCAAACTTGGAAACTTCTGACCAAAGAAAAAAGTAGGTCCTTTTAGTTAATATTCCCCTCATACTAGGATACATGTGCAGTCAGCATATGCCCTCTGCTCTCTCCATCCTTAACATAGTCACACCTTGCACACCCTTAAGCAGGTGACACGATAACTGCATGCTGGTCAGACCTTGACTGTAGGTTACTGATGGGTCTTGGCTGCAAAGCTGAGCCACAGCACACACCCCTACTTCCAGCAGATGGACAGAACTAACTCCAGTGTTTCTCCCTAGAACTGGGGAACCCTGGGCCAGGTAAAGGCATTTAGAAATGGGCTTTATTGGTGGTTCTGCTCTGGTTATCAGAAGGTTCCTTCTCTTATGCTCTTTCCTCATGAAGTAAACTATAGGGCAAATGCTTCGCCACCAGAGATTCTAAGTATTCTGCAAACATCTACAAAGATTACAAGCATATCTAAGGCGTATATGAGGTATATATAAGCATATACTGGGAAAGCACTACAGAGGAGAAACTTCTTTACTAGTTTAGTGGTTGGGATGAAGTAAGTAATAAAATATCCCTAACAATGTAACCTGCTTTCTTGGTATTCTGTAGGCACTGCCATAACTGACTTTAGAGATGAGCTGAAATTCTCATAACTGAGCATACTCACAGTAAAATTAATACATATATTTCAGCCTTACTGCAGCTGCTGCTTAACAATCAGGGAGCTAAAAATCCCTCCTTCTGTAGCTCCAGAGTGACTCCATGTGCTGAGCTCCCTTCAGTCCCAGCTTATAGATCGCAGTGTTTGCTCTTTGTCAGCAAAATGGTCAGAGTTCAAAGACAAGCAAGACAAACTAGATGAAGGGACTCAGCTATAAAGAAGAATTAAAAGAGCCAAGTGCCTATAACCCGTTCGAGCCATGAGGAAAGGCAGATATCAATAGCCAGGAAATGCCCAAAAGATGACAAAAAAATACACAGAGAGGAAATATTTCATGTGCTGTAGGGGAATGGCTGGAATGAGCAGCATGCAAACTGTGGCTCCTGTGACAAGTTTTGGAAGCAGCCCAGTTTCTCCAGCTATCAGTCACTGTCCTCTAGTTAACCAGAATATTCCATGAGAGAAGATGCATTTTTAGCAGTTGTGCAGAATTAATTGGAGGTGCAATCAATCAAGCAGTGATGTATAAAACTTTTCTCCTCTGGCAAGAACCTTCCTGTGAACTCAAGCAGCCCAAAGCTCAGACTGAGTCTCCCTGTGCTGAAGGACCAGCTCCAGCCCGCTGCAGAATGATTGTCCATACACTGCTGCAGCATTGCTCTTGGAAACAGTAGGGTCCATATATCAAGTATTTCCTGATAGCAACTCCTATTAGATAGTTGAACAGGCTCCTGAGAAAAAGATAAGGCAGCCTTATTATTGAGCGCATACAATACTAGGAGAGCACCATACTACAAATTGTACTCCAGAGGATAAAACCTGTAATGGCTTGTTCATGGCTGAATAAGGCTTTTCCATCTTAAACATCTGCAGATGATGCACAAGCCCTTAGAAAAGCTGCAGTGATTCATATTGCCCCGAAAAAGCTCCCCCAACATTAGTTCATATTTTGAAAAACAATTTCTTCTTGTTCTCCTAAAGCACAAAGAGAGGGCTACCTGAGGTTGCTGTTGGTACTACTCTTACAGACTAAGTTCTAACCAGCTCTGATGTCTTTGTTTTAGTGTAAAATATGGACAAATTTACAGAACGTTCCATTTTCGTTAGCTAACACCTGCCATATTTTTCATTACTTCAGTCACATTTTTACTCTTCTTCTATTCCTCTGTAAATAGTGGACTCAGAGAAATATTGCTGCATTACCTAAATTCCCAGTCCCATTTACAGAAGTTATTTCTCTCAGGAGTTGCTGAGTTCTGAATAATAAGATCTTAGTGAGGTTTCAGCAAGAAACCAGAGGACAAGTTGTTTGGCTAAAGCAATATCTGAGGATATTTCCTTACATTTGTCAGAAACACCTGGAAAGAAAGGTTTATGAAGCTCTGCACTGTCAGCCGCAATCAGTCAGTCTCTGCCATGAAAGCCTTCAAAAAGGAATTTGCTGATCCAGGACCCAAGGGGCTTCCTGACCTTTATTTTTCACTAAAGATCCAGCTGTTCTAGAATTCAGGCTGCCCAAGTCATGGAGAAAGAAACAGGCAAAGACTGTTCAAAACTCTGCCCGACCCAGTATTCAGAAATAAAGAATGAACAGATGCCAAGAACCCCATCTGCCTTTCTCAGGAAATGAGCCAAACATTGTTCTCTCCTTTTCTGAGCTGACAGTTGGATGAGATCACAGAGTTTTTAGAGGGTAAAGGGATGGTTTAATGGAAGTGCACAGAAAGTGCAAGGAAGAGGTTTAAAGAAAACTACTGCTCAGAGAGATTAGGACTATTTCATTTTCTCCTGTGGAAGAACATAATGAAGCATTCAAGTAACTTCCAAAGCATTTAACTTCAGCTAAGAAGCCTATGAAGAATAAAATAATATAAACAAAATGCTAGAAACAGATTGTGGTTTTAAACCAGGGCCAATCTCCATTTACCACAGACTGGATTAGACAAAACCAAAGAATCCAGATCATGCCCAGAAAAGAAATTCTGACTACAGAAGTGAAGTGTGGACTTCACCATTTGATCCCCCTCCTTTAATCATTTACCAACTTCTGATAAGGAAATAAAACCCAAAACCAGAGCATTTAAAGCATGAGAATGGATAAACATGCTAGCTTGACTCTTCTCTTCCCAGGTGAATTGGCCGCTACCAGTGTAGGACATTCCCCATCAACTTACCTGTGTTAGCTAAATTGTCACCTGAATGGCAACAGGTTTTCCTAAAGCCACAAATAAATTAGGCTGGGGAAAAAAAATATTACATTAAATAGAGCCCGAATCTGTGTAACACTCCTTTGATAAGAAACCTGAGTGGCAAAAGATGATTTAGGACAAAGGCTACACCTGTCTGGTTTTTCCAGACTTGTACAAGACATGCCCTGTGATTACCAACAATTTGACATTAGGTTCTCCTGTTCTTCTTAGCTGGTTTTTGGATTTATTTTTAAGCTCTGCCCATTCACTTATAATAATAATGAATAATTTATTAAAAAGGAAATCAAAGAAAACACGAATCTTTCTTAATATTGGCATGCCAAATGATGTTTAACCGTTGCCTAGCACCACGGATTTCAATGGAGCCATTTCCTCATCCCATCAGGGTAAGTTAAAGAAGAAGCAACAACACAGTTAAACATTTGCAGAATCTTGTAAGTGGCTTACTTCATCTAAATGCTACAGTACTTCACTATAATAGCAACAATTATATGTGGATTTAGCTCAATTAAGCATCACCCTAGTAAACCTCTCTCTTTTATTATCCAAATATCATTGCAACTGTTCATCAGGATGACGGAAGTTTACCCAGGAAGCCAAGTCAGTTTTCTGGCTTTATATTTAAAGTAAGCCAAGTTCAAAGAAATAGTTTTAAAGCCTGAAACTAACTCTCCATTCATGTTTGTTACTTCAAATCTACATGCCTCAATTGCTCATAATCCTGGCTATAGACACCTATTGGTTGTATTACTTGACAAGTCTTTTCCAAATTAATTCCAAACCTTAGCCACAAAATCATATCTATTATGTTGAATATTTGAAAAACTGACCACATCCCTACCCTGTCACATTTCCTCTCTCCCGAGAAGCTGCTGTCTATTCAGTTGTGTCCTAGAATCTCTAATCTTTCCATTTGCTCTTCCATGAGCACCCCACACTTCATCTACATCTGAGGTACCCAGACTGGGCAGACCCCTCTTGGCAAGTAGTTTGGCAGCATCTGAGCAACAAGTTACCTCACATTTATGCATCCTAGAATCATCTTTCCTTTTTCTTTCATTTTTGTGCACCTTCCATGTTCCCTGTCACTCATTTTCTACAGGACTTAACCATCCCAGATTTGCATGGTCGATTACTCCTATCTACCTGCAGTATCTTGCCTTGTCACTATTGCATAGCTTCCTAGGTGAATCCAGACAGCAGCTTCAACCTGTCATTTAGAATTTATGTTTGCCCTTAAAATATTCTGGAGGTCCCTCATGGATTACTGTCATCTGTGCCTTTAACAGCTATACCCTGTCTTGGAGGTGACTGATGAAAATACTCAGTAATACAGTGCCTAAGACGAGCTCAGCGTGTTGACTATGGGTAACTTGATGTGACATTTTCAGCAGTGATTTAGTCTTGGATGACGTTTCTCAGGCCAGCTTGATTCAAACATAACAAATTAGTCAGGAAGTCTCCATTCTGAGATCTTGTCTTTTGTCATTTTACACAAAGTGTGTCTGACACTAATTCAGTGAAGACTGATGGTCTTTTAGTAATTTCTCAACATCACCTACTGCTCAGATGACCTATTCCCAGGAGCAGAAGACCAACTCTTCCCTTGGCCATCCTATTTACTGGTTTGTGTTTATGTTTCTGTCCCTTGACAGTTTTGATACTGTCCCTTCATGTTCCTGCCATAAATTTATTCCATCCTTAATGGTCAAGACTTGATATGATGTTTGGATGCCTGGAGACTCTTGTGACCTGACAACACTCACGATGTTAACACCATGAGCAATGACAGCCATATGTTTTCTGTTCCTGCAAAAGCCCCCTTGTATCCATCCAGCTCAACAGAGGCAGTGTTTAGTTCCATGTAAGCCTAATTGAAATATGCCCCTTTTTAAGTCAGTTAGAACAGCATTATGCTGCATTTCAGTGCATTATATTGCATTACAATGCATGTTCTTTTTGCTCTAAAGCAGGTTCTTGAAAACACATTATTGCTGCTGGTCTCTCTTTTCCAAAATGCTCTGCAGTCTGTCTGCCCAAGGCAGCAACTGCAAAAGCAGGCAGCTGTAATAAGGCTTTTCCCTACATTCTCTTAAAACTTTGAGCAATTGGATCTTTCAAGTCATTTTGTTGTGTTCTCATTATGCAGGTTCATCGTTTCGTAACGCTTTTCTTTCCAACATAGAGCCTGTGGATCATCAGATCATTCCACAGATTGCAGCTGACCTGTCCCTCTTGAAGCAAAAGAATCTACCTACATACACACATCTTTATGTGCGCACAAACTTACATGTCTCCAAATAAGAACACACACACGCACAACTACAGGTTTTTATGCACATGTGTATGTATACACACTTACATATTGCACATGCATGCCTATTCCATATTTTACCTCCCAAATTAATTGTTTGCGTATAATACAAATGCTGTTTTGTGACCTGACAGCTCAAACAGAACACTTGAAAACTCACTTGCAAGAAGTTATACAATCAAATTATCATTGGAAGTCAAGAAGGAGGAAAGGAGTAGGGTTGAAAACACACAAGAAAACAACCTGAGTTATGCACCCATGAAAATAATCAAGTGGGGATTTTTCAGTGGCAGCCAGAGCAAAGGCACCACACATAACACCAGAAAAGGGCTGAGGCTGATCTTTGATACAAACCATCACTGACATCTACCCCCAAAGGCCAATTAAACTCCTTGTTCGTTTTTAGACCACGGTTCCCGTGGAAAGCACATTACCCCTGGGCTCAGTGCTGATCCTTTAAAACAGAGGGAAATCTCACTGCTCAGGATGATCTCCACTGCTGCTGGAGGAGAACGGCCACACTAGACATCCCATATACATCAGTTGGACCACATGAAAAACACTGACTTAATGTCTGTCTGTCTGTTAATACAGAAAAAAACAACCTTTCAAGTGACAATGTAAAGAACACAGAAGGATCCCTGCATATTTTGGGCACTTATCTACAGCATGGGGGAAGAGATTCAGGGCTGTTCTGCCTGGTCAGGAGCTAGATGCTCCATCACTCTCTCTTTAGGGCATATTCCTCACAGTTGTAAGGAAAATGTCTTTTATTTGGTCCCTCCCTGCTCCTCAAAGAAACCACAAAGCCCTTTCAGTTTTGATAAAAAACAAACTGCCAAAATCTGTCAAAGCACTCCTTCGACATCTTCCTTCCAGTGCCGCATGAAGGGAAAACTTCTCTCCTTCACTGGGCTTTGGATTAGTCTCAAGCAGGAATAAAAAAGGAAGCCATAAATGTGAGATCTAAAAGACTTGGCCTCATGGTCTCTGCAAAGACAGGACCATCTATCAAAAGCAGCCATTTATATTACCCAGAACAAACTTGGGTCAGTGGGAATATTTGTAGGCTTGCATCCATGCAGCAAAGTGATTCAAATACTTCTGTGGCTGTAAGACCTCCAATAACTTTGATTTCCCCAGCCCTTTCTTAGAAGGTTTCTGCAAGATGCAACTCTCCGGCATACAAACTAAAGAATAAAAGCTGCAGGTTCATACAAGCACCCCCTGAATAGAATCGAACCATAGAATAGTTAGGGTTGGAAAGGACCTTAAGATCATCCGGTTCCAACCCCCCTGCCATGGGCAGGGACACCTCACACTAAACCATCTCACCCAAGGCTCTGTCCAACCTGGCCCTGAACACTGCCAGGGATGGAGCATTCACAACCTCCCTGGGCAACCCATTCCAGTGCCTCACCACCTTTACAGTAAAGAATTTCCTCCTTATATCCAATCTAAACTTCCCCTGTTTAAGTTTTAACCCGTTACCCCTTGTCCTGTCACTACAGTCCCTAAATAGTATCTGTATCCCTAATAGTATCTGTAGAAGGCAGCAATGGGTACAAGAAATCTTTCAGTGTAAAAACAATGTTCTGGTTAATTAAACAGAAAAAAGAAAGAAATCTTGCCATCCTCAATATAACTTTGACATTTCATTTTATTTTGTTTTAATGTAAAATAGGCTTTCCCCACAGGAGACCCAGGATGGCCAATTATAAAGAGGGAAGAAAAATGATTTAACATTTTATGTTCTCATAAATCAGAAAGTTTGCTGGTGGTGTCAAACTCCAATGAATCACCAAGTCTTTAGGCTGTACAGCGTGTTCTAGAGCCTCAGACTTATCTCAGATTGGACCATAAACCCGTTCATGCATCATTCGCAGGGATAATTTCCTCATGTAAACCAAATGATTGGAACAACCCCCATTCTGCCACCACTGATTTGCTGCATTTAAAATTCAAAGCAAACAGAGCCATTAGCAGGCAAATCTCGGAAGCCTGGTTTCCAGAACGTTCTGACCCAAGGCTTCCCAAAGCTCTTCCCATCACAGGGCATGCACAGGACCCTCATCTTCTCTAACCAGTCACCCGTTCTCATGAAACTACCGGGAACTTCTATCTCTTCATCAAGTGACCTTAAAATTAACCAAGTCACCAGTTAATTGGGAGGGAGAGAAAAAAAAGGCGCAGCACCATCGCACAGCTTTCAGTTAGCTTTCAGTGGGGTTTTAGGGAACCAGATGAAAGATCAGAAGCACTGTTGTTATCTAACCAAACCACAGAAATACAAGGGACTACGGCCTGAGCTAATGTCATACCTTCAATACACCAGGGCTGCTTAAGAAGCCCGAGTTTCATAAAAGTCCCTCAGTCACAGTCTCACACTTCAAATAGTAAACAGCTGAGCCCACACAGTGACATTCACCCCTCCATTGCTTCTCCCTACCTATCAGGTCATAGTCACAGAATCTTGTCTCCCATTCCCTTAAATCAGCTGGGCTCTCCTGCCACCTTGGCACAGCATCAGCTGCAGCTCTAGCAGACAAAGGAAAAAGAGACCCTCTTAGCAGTGTAGGGCCAAGGCAAACCTTGGGTTTTATCTGTTTATAAACCACCTGAGATCAGAGCTCAGAGTGGGACAGCAGCTGCCCAGTCCCAAGCTGTCACCAAGACCTTTTGCAATTTATGGGACCTGGCTAGATGCCCATAGATTCATGTGCTAACATTGCTGATCCTGTACCTGCCCCTCTTCCTCTACTGCAATCCACCTTCTGCTCTGTGCTCACTCAGAGAAGGCACTTTGCTTTCACATCCAAAGCATCAGCCTTGTGGGACCTCAGCCACGTGGCCACTGCCAGGCTGAAGCCCCTTTTGCCATTTCCCATCACATAAGAAAAATCATAGCATCATAGAATAGTTATGGTTGGAAAGGACCTGAAGATCACCTGGTTCCAATCCCCCCCAAATGACTGTACCCAGGGAAGGACACCTGGTGCAGAAATGCTTGTGTGCACCTTGCCCCAAACTTTCAGAATGGGTTTTAGCCTGAAGAGTAATTCACATTTCACCAATCTCAACAAACCTTGTTCCTGAGGTAGGGTCATAGTCACAACACTCAACACAACAATTTTCCTCACTGGACCATGGCGCCTCTCATACCTTTCCTTTACCACACTAAGTGCAATGTGTCTGCTTTAAAGGGCACTGATTTGAAACAAGTTGTGCAATGTGCTGCTTACTGCTGCCCTTTAAGTTACGCAGGGTGTACAGAGAGCTTAATTAAGAGACACTGCTGGGAAATTAAAACTTTCCAAAAAGCAGTAAATGTTACAATGAAAACAGGATGTTTAACTGGCAAACAAACCCATGAGTTATTAACTGAAGAAGTCATTCAGCTTATAACAGTCTTGAGAGTAATGGCTTTATTATTTTTAAGAAATCCATATATTGTTAGCCTTGCACCAGCTAATGAATTAAAGAAACCAGCAAGATTACCATAACCACTAGCAACCTTTCCTAATGAGGAAAGAGGAGCTGCAAAAGCAAAATGCACAAATGAGGAAGATTAACGCTGGTGTAATGGAACATGCACTTGGAGCACACTGCTTCAGAGGAACTCTAAACTGCATGAACATCCCTGACATTGTCCCCCAGAAAAGTCAGCCAGGCCAGTGTTCCTCAGGAGGAGGATAGACCCGATCTGATGTGATGGTGCCCCAAGCAACAGACCAGGATGAGAGACCCTTACACACAGTACTGTTGTGCTGATGCTCTGTGGGTCAGTCATGGAGGAAAAAAGAGCTTCTGCTGCTAACAGAGTTTTGCTGGCTTTGAGAGTTTGGGTATTTTTCAGGTTAAATGACTGGGCAGTCTTTGTTTCCAGAGCTGAACATCTTGGCTTCCTTCCCTGAGCTCCACAGGAAGAATCACTTATTACCAGATGCCCTCACACAGACAGTCACAAACTCAATACAGGATGTAAGTAATACCCCCAAGCACATCACTGTCTGTAAACTAATGGCATAAGGTGCCACTCATGCTGGGAGAGTGGGGAGTGAGGGAAGGAACCAAAGCAAGAAAATACTGACGTAGCTTCACACAGAAATAGAAATAAATCCATTCATGCTTCCATACAATAGAAATTCCTCTAAGTCTCATAAGGAATTACAAATCTCTTTTGGAGAACAGTAATGGTCAGAAGAATGACAAAAATCTCTGATATGCCTTGCCCATAAGCTAGGATGCATTGAGAGATGGACAAAACTACAGTTTTGCTCATGTCAAGACAGCACAGTGTACAGATGACTGATAGATATTGCAGTACATAATCTGTATTTGATTACCGATATCAAACAGGATCCTTCCTTAAAAAATGCAGCTCATTAAAGTACAATAATTTCCCATTTTATGAAAATAAGGAGAAAATACTCCCAAGAATAACACTATTTGTAAGCTCTTCAAAGAGCAATAATACAGTTCAAGGAAATATGACTTTTACCGTCTTCCCCTCTGATAAAACCAGCATAAATCTTATTGCTTACTTTGGTATTAATAAAGAAAAGCTAGTAAACATCTCAGCATCATCAGCTAGGTTTCAGACATGCAATTCTGTCCAAGATGATCTGGAATTTCCCAGGGGAAAGCAGTGAAAGTGTCTGCACCAGGCAGAGGCAGATTTTAATAAATTAAATGGTTCTTTTTTGTGTGTGCTCACACTCTAATAGAACACATATGGAAGACAGGGAAAACATTCATAGAAACAAGATTTCCTTTGATGGTGAGTCATTGAAAGCAAACTCAAATCTGTTATTAGACAGGAGACTCTACACGATGCGATGAATGCCTGGGATTTACACGGCACTCTGCATCTTCAGAGTACTGTAATTAATTATTCTTGTGCTGTGTGGCACAGTTTTCACACCAGGCTCTTCTCATGTCTGACTAGACGGGAATTCTAATGGCTCCTTTCCTCAACTGTAATAATATAGTGAAACTCTGATTGCATACCTAAAATACACGAAGCACAGATTTGTGCTGAATGCTGCAATGACAGGTAAAATACCTTTATTTCATCAAAACCAAAGTGCGATGCTTTTGATGCAAACTTTTAACAGCACTTTAAGGTTTGGGTTTTTTAATAAGATGAAGCTCCAGAGGGAGCCCATACACAAAGTATATATATATATAATGTCTTCCAGGCTAACAGCAAAACTGCATGCAGAAATTTCTTCACATTGATGTTTCAAACCTGTCTTTACTAGGTAATTGTAAGTTTCAACTAAATGGAATAAACCTCCAAAGAATCTTTACATAACAGGGCTTACTTTATTTTATTTAGTGCGTGTATGCCAACAAATACAAAGCCTGTTATAATGGAAACAATCTCCATTTGATACCAAAGACACTATAACTTTGCCTCAAACTCGGAAGAGTTCAAGATAGCCTGCAGTTAGTTATTCATAGGAGACCAAAGACACACAAAGGAAATAATAATATAGCAGTAAGATCATAGAGTCATAGAATTGTTTTGGTTGGAAAAGACCTTTAAGATCATCAAGTCCAACTGTTAACCCAGCACTGCCAAGGCCATCACTAAACCATCTCCCTAAGTACCACATCTACAGGACTTTTAAATACCCACAGGGATGGTGACTCCACCACTTCCCTGAGCAGCCTGTTCCAATGACTGACAACCCTTTCTAAGAAGACGTTTTTCCTAATCTCCAGTCTAAACCTCCCCGGTGCAACTTGGGGCCCTTTCCCCTTGTCCTGTCCCTTGTTCCTTGTCTTTTGGGCTTTGGTTGTTTGGGTTTTAGTTCTTGGGTTTTTAAGTCTCAGTTATTACTGCCTTTCCTGACTGACTCACTCACAAGTTTCCATTAAAGCCCCTGCTAAGACTCCACAGAAGTGAAGGTTTGGTGGGTTTGCAACCCTGCCATGAAGGAAGCCTGTTATTACAATGTGACTGTGGAGCAGAGTGCTGTGATTATTATTTGAGGATACCCGCCACGGACACATTTCACACCCATCTCTTCCCCAGGGCTCACCCTCTGTCCCCATGGGCACAATTTATCTTGGTGTGTACTGGCAAAAGAAAGCAAAGGACCATGAACTGGAGCAAGCATATCAGCCCTAGGGAGGGCAGGCTACTAACACAAACTCTCACATGAACCAGATTGCAGGAGAAGAATGCTAAAAGGAAAACTGATGCTGGAGACAGAGCGAAAAACCTGCCCCAGACTAAGACATGCAGCAGGGAGAGAATCAGGAGGAGAACCCTGGAATTACTGCCTCCAGACCCGAGCTGAGCACTGCTGACCCCACTGAGAGGCCTGGCTCTTCTGCTTAGAATTACCCATTATTCGTCTGAAAAGACTGGGAACTGAAAACTGGGTTTAAAGAAATAAAATTCTCTGCCCAGGTTCCCTTCTTCCAGCCTTAAACACTCCGATGGACTTCAGTTTTACAGGCATTGCAGATAACAGCCAGCTAGGGTACTAGTAAATAGTCTCTCAAAACAACATGGATTTTTCAATGCCGTGCTTTTGGTGAAGAGCAGAAACACACAGCCATAGAGATGAACTGAAATAATTCTGTTGCTCTGTTTCATTTCTGAGAGCCACAGGGGAAAAGGGAGAGTTACCTGAGTGAAGAATGGAAATATTTGCTATGTTTGGCAGAGGAAGCATGATTAAAACGCACTGAAGCTGAAATAACCATTAAACTCTATAAAGAACAACTTACCAACTCATACCACAAGTGTCTCATTTACAATACAGGCGGGAGTACATAAAATCCATCTCGTTTCAAGGCACTTCTTATAACTTGTGACCATTACCATTAAAAAGAGATCTCCCAAAAGGGCTCACAAGCTGAGAAGAGGCAGAAGAACAAATCAGTGCAACTCCAGTAACCAGAAGTAAGTTAGCCCTGCCAGCAGTGCTCCAACATAACCATCATTTCCTTGCTCACTTGCACAGAAACGCTCCCTACATCTACTCACAACTCGTTTCCCAAGAAAACTGTTTTCCATAGGAAGCTGTTGGCTAAAAAATGAGGTGTTTATGAAGCTGTGGCAATTGCAGATAATTCCAGGCAAATTTTTCCTTGCCCACCAGCACAGCAGCAGCATGGATTACTTATGTTCCCTGGATTTTTGGCTGAACAGCAGAGGGGCTGCTCTGAAGTCACAGAGACAGATCTATGTCCATGTATAAAAAGTGATTCTGGCAGGGGACTGTGGCAGGCAGGGACCCCAGTTCCTCAGGTAATCTCTATCTTCAGGGGATAGAGAGAAACCAAATATGCTCCAAAGGATGAAACACCATCACACATCTGAATAAAAGGAAACATTAGCCAGGAGAAAAGATGTTTCCCTGACTCCAAGAATTGCAACCATACAAAAAAACCCCAAAGTTAACATGGAAAACCAGCCAACCAAAATGAAAAAAAAAAAAAAGATTCTTTTGAAGGTTATTTAATTCTTTAAAATAGTTTTGAACTTGAAATATTTTATTTTGATTAAATGCTTGGTTGGGTTGGGTTTTCCCCCAGAACTCCTCATTTCAGAAGAAATATTTACATCTCAATGCTTTACTTTGATTTACAATTGAATGCTGTATTTAATGGAGAGTTTCCCACAGGATGAGTATTCATCCTGTTGTACTTGTCACAATCCTGAAATGCCAGCTGACTTCAGGACTCACTGCATTGTTTTAGAAATGAACATGGCAATGGCAATTAGCACTGGTACTTGCAAAGTGGCAGGAGTAACTGAACCAGCAAAACTGTGGACAACGCATCAGGAAATGCTTCTCAACAAGTGGGTCTGTTGTATTTTGTCTCCCAAGACAAGTAACAAAAGCCCCACCACTTGAATCAATTGAAACAAAACACTTGAAAACACGCGGCAGGGGGCAATCATGTACCAGCCAAACAGATGGACAAGATGATCCCTTAGGTTCTTCACATCTCTTAAATCTGGAGAACAGACAAGCACTGCTGCCAGGAGCAGGGATGCCAACAGGCATACCTGTTTTCCACCATTCCCATTATACAAGAGAGGAACCCCAGGAGTAAGACCAGGATTACTCCTGCACTGCAGTGACTGAAGCTCTACAGATGCCTAGGATAGCTCTGAATCTCCCCACTCACTTGGGACGGGCTAACAAGAGGAAGCCTTGCAAGGTGTAACCCAAAACAGGCTGCAAAGCTCTCCCCAAAGTTGGGAAAGACTGTTCCTGATGACTGGGGCAGCTACTTCAGTAAGTGCCTGGCTCTGTCTATAGAGGTTGTAGTGGAAATCTTCACTAAAGGATTTTGCAACCAGGGAGTCAACACATGAAGAGTTTCACCCTTGTGCCTATTCAACAGCAGATGAGAGCATCACCCCAGCATCTTAAGCCTGAAGGGGTGCAAAAAGCAGGATTCAAAGCCTCCGCCTGCAAGACTGGGGTTCTGTGACAAGTGATGGAGGAGGCAACTTCAGGCCTTCCAAGATGGTTTCAGCTTCATGTATTTCAGTGCATCCTACCTCGTCCCCTGCACACCTCTCCAAGTGCTGGTGTGAACATCAAACAGATCCATGCAGCCGTTTGATGAAGCTTTGAGGCTTGAGCCAGTTAACATCCTCACAGCATCAGACTGCTTTCCTGCATACAGAAAATGCTTTGCAATTTGCTACTGCCCAAATCCATCCCAGTTATACCTCTTTATTCACAGACTACTACTTCTAATTTTTATATATATAAACATACATATATTTTTATATATCCGTATGCACATATATAGTCTACACTAGTATCCATAGAAACCCAGGCAGCACCAGTCTTCATATATCTCCCATCCATTCTTCCAAATTTCTCAGCCAAAGATTAAAAAAAAAGTTAAAAAAAAATAAAGAAAAAAAGGGAAAACCAAGTTATTTCTACATGGTTGCTGAACACCTGCTCTTTATGTCCTACTGCAAAACACCAGGCAATTAAAAACCTGGAAAAAACAAAGCTTGTCTGCATACGGGGAATTATACATGAGACAGTAATAGCTGCACTTGCAGCCATGAGTAAGCTGTTAATCTGTGCGTGTGTGTGTGTTCAGTGCTAAACTACAAAGGCAAAGACTTACTGGGATAAGCATGTTTAAACCCAAAAGCAAAGTACGCATAGCAACCTTAGTTCTATTCATCCTGCCCTCCGATGCAGTGCTTGTGCGGTGATTACACGTTCCTGAGCAGACTTGCATCTCTCAGCTGATGTAAAGCAAGGTTAAAGAAGTTCAAATTAATAAAGTTCTTCAGTAGACTTGTGAGATTTACAGCTAGAGGCATTTAAAGGCACATTTTGAACTACCTTGATTTGGGGAAGGAAATAGATGTAAACTGCATCAAAGTATTTACAACTCATCTATTACTTTTTACTCTTAAAATACCCCTTTTCACATATTTTAGAGTCTCTCAATGTGAGACATGAGTAACATATTACTCATTTTACCTTTTGGTGTTTAGTTTCTACTTCTGTGCTTATGCTCCAAAGAGAATTGAAAAATAGCATTTATCAGGACTATCTGGGTTTGTGTCTACTTTTCCTCACTGGAATGTTTTTATAATGACTTTTTGTAGATTAGTAGAATACTGTATGATGACATTTAAGATAATGAGAGTCATACTGTAGATTTCCAGGCATTTTACTATTTATTAATTTAACCTTCTAATACTAGTATGCTTATATATTCATGCTGTCTGTCCAGTAAATGTGTAAAATTGGAAGTCCTCCCATGTTTTGAGCTCAATGGCTAATTACACCCAAATTTGAAAGAGGAGGATATGAGCCTCCAATGTAACTGAGTTCCTACAAGTTTAATGGAAAAACAGGCAGGCTAGAGAAGACAGACATGAATTAGAGTGGCCACTGACACCTCAGAAGAAAGGCAAGGAGAGCAGAGCCATCTCCCATTCTGCTTACAGCAGCCAGATGGCATTAATGTACCTGCAATGGGAAGCTCCAGGTTGGCCAGGTGGTTCTGGTGGTGATGGAGAGAGGAGGGACAAATCACAGTACATTTTCTCACTTGCAGTGTACCTCAATGCTCCCAATGGGCAAGCTTTGCCAGCCAGATCCCAGCACCGTCTCCTGCGAAAATTGCAGCACCTCTGAGGATCGGGAGTTGTGGCTTGGACGCATCCCACCTACGGGGCATGGTGCATGATGGAAGAATGAAAGTAGTCTTGCAAAGAGGGGCAGCAGTAATGGGACTTGTGAAAGCAGCCGGTCAATGTACTCTGAAAAGGGGCTGTAGGGGAGCAGACGGCAGAGCTGCTGCAGTGTTCAGCGTGGCCAACACATGGGAATGGGAGGAGAACGCTGCTAGGAGCGCTCTGCTCACGCTGAACAGAGAACTGAATACACAGGTAAAGAAATGTCAGCTCTGCCCAGTATCTGCACCTGAGTTTATATTCTGTCACTTCTGCCCTCTACAGTTTAAGCTAAAAGCCCTTTCTGGATATACTTTATCATATAGCAGATAGTAAATGAGACCGTGGATTACACAAAGAGAAACACATCCCCCTTCCTTTAGCTCAGAGCCACACAGCAATTCGCAGTTTCCATGAAGCCATGGTATCTTCCAAGAGGACTACAGGTAGAAAGCAATGCCAATTAAATTCTGTGTACCCAGCCATGTTTCTCACTTCATAACAACTACATGGGGCCAATTATGCCTTCCATGTCTCTCTCAGAGCTCTACCTGATGCATAGGGAACAGCTGGTTGCTCGCTCCATCCTACCAGAGATTGACTCCAGCGGCCCTACGCAAGGGTTACAAACAGGCTGAGATATGTATGGCTTATCTGGAGATCAGGTGGGATGTGTCAGTCAACAGGAGTGGTGGGGACAGGGTGCTGGATAGTAAAGCAAGAAGCACAGGGACCCTGTTAAGGTGAGAAGGGAAACATCTGCCTCAAGCCTTTCAGCTGGGTGGTCTATGGAGTGTGAAAGGCAGCAGGAAGGGGAAATTCAAAGGGTCAAAGCAGGGTAGGATGCAGAGTGCTAAGCTAAACAGAGTTTGGGATTGAAACCCTCTGTTTCCTTTGTGGTATCTTCAGCCATGCCCAAAGGACTGTCCATCAGCTGTGCACAGTTTTGGAAAGAGGAGCACAGGAGCTCTCTGGGATGCAAGAAAACATGCTTCTCCCACAAAAGACAATCTGTGATGCACAACACCCAGGAAACATCTGCTCAGCTCTGACTGTTCAGGAGTTTATCAGATTCAGCTCACACAGCAGCAGCACATAAGCCCCTTTGGAAAGGGCGATGCTGCTGTCAGCTTTTACTGGAGCCAGGCTCTGCATCCATCACACCCAAGCTGTCCTTGGAGAAGCAGCACTTTCCCAAGACAGCCTGGAAAAGGGAAGCTCATGCATCTTCTCTAACCATATAGCTGGCCCATGAAGAGCAGCCACTGCTGTTGGTGTATCTACAGCCCATTCCTTTAACAGTTCCAATAAAGGAAGCGTTGCTTGTGAGGATGAAGGAGCGCTGAAGGAGGCCACCTTGATTAAACTGGGTTGTTCTGCTGAGAACTCCTCAGTTCACTGCCTTGGTTATGCCTGTTAAAGAGCATACAGCATGCAGCAGGGTGACATGAATTGCCTTTTATCTAATTGGAAAACACCCACAGAGTTTAGAAGTAGTCATTTAGACAGGCAAATCAATAAAGGAAATGGTAAGCGGGAGAATACAGTGTGACCGTGGAGCCTGTGTGGGTTCTACATGCTTTTCCTTAATAAAGATTAACTCTTGCTGAGTTTGTAGGCATGCCTGGACTTGGATAATGGCAGAACTAGTAGATTCTGCCCTATAATGCCGAGGAGGAACTTTGCCCTTATGCATAAATCCTAAGGCAAGAGAATAAGCCTTTTGTTAAAGAGGCTAGAAGTTTGTAAGACTTAGAAATTTTGAAGACATTGCAGAGAATGCAGAAGAGAGGAAGAACCTAATTCTAATGGTTCTGAAGCTGTCTCAAAAGTTACATTTCTGTTAAAAGGAAAAAGGAGCAAAACATGGTTTGCAAAACAGCAAGGGCTGCATTTCCACAGAGGTCTAACTGTTGTGAGGCAAACTGCAACGAAGGAAACAAGCAGAGAAGCGATTCCAGCTTTTCCACTTTCAACTTTCCTTGTCCTTTTACCTCCCCTCTTACCAGTGGCTGGGCGAATCCCCTCCCACCAAGCCTCCCTAAAAGTTCAGGACTATTAAGAACAGTTATTTAGTTAAAAAACCCTCCAGGTTTCAAGAAAAAACAACAGCAAACACTCTCCACCCCCCCACCAGTTCTTACAGTTGTTTAGTTTAGAATTAGTTCTGTTTTTCTGATTTCTCTTTGGCATTCCTTCCCCTAAATCTCCAATCACTTTCACAACAGGCTTACGCTGAGTAGCTCCAGGCAGCTGAGAAAAAAAATCCTGTTTAGCAGTGTAAGCATCTCTCCTCTCACTGGTGCTAATAGGAGTCCCGTGCATAAATCACAGCAGGCACCAAAGGGAGAACAGATCCTGAAGCCTACAACTGTCTGCCCACTGCTTGATTCTCTTCTCATTTACACCAATATATTGGCCTCAGGGGGAGTGCTTCAGCATGCCTCAGTGCAAGTGAGAGGAGAATCAGGCCTGTGGGATGAGAAGAGAGAACTTGATGCCTTAGCCTGCTGGCAAAAGTCAGAAAGAGGGTTTTGAGTAACAAAGGCTGGCTCAGGATGGCTCCTCAGAAGCTGATAACAAGGGACAGTTTGGGACTCATGCTCCAAACTCAGCCATCCTCACCTCTCCACCCCTCATCTCAGCCAGAGGCTGGCCAGCCATACCTGCATCTCCTCTGCATGTACTTCACAGGAGTACAGTTAACTTGGAATTTCCTTGCTGATCAGAGCAAGGTCTTGGAGGAAGTAGGGCTGAAAATAGCCTCATGTTCGGAAAGAGACTCTCTCTGAAACACTGCGTGACAGAATCAGCCAACCTCCTGGCATCAAGGGCATCTTTTGGAGTATTGGACTACTAAACCAGAATATGCTTTCACCTCTTTCTTGCTCCAATTTGGAAATACGTAGGAAGTGTTTGTGGAGCGTCCTCTCCAAACCAGCCCAGGTTCTAGGGAAAGGGAACACACAAAGCAAAGTAACCCTGGCAGAGTCTTCATTTGCTAAGTTTGATGCCTTTGGACTGCCAGTAGCAGATGGGATTCTTTTAATATTGCCTGGCCTCTATGATACCCTCCAAAATACCTCCTGGGTTCAGGGTAGGTATTCCAAAGCAGGGCAGGAGATGGCTTTCTCTGCTAAGCACATGCAAGAGCGTGCAGAACAGGGCTCTGGGGCAGTGTTTTCTCTTTTCCTGCTGTGGCTCACTGGAGGCAGAACAATTGCTAGGGATGTTGCAGGAGGGAAATAACATGACTAGGGGAGCCTAATGGGGCATAGCTACAGCTGGGGTGGACCAGGAAGCTCCTAAGGGTCCTACAAATAAATCATAAAGGTAATCTTTCACAGGGAAGGTCTGCCAAGCAACCTGTCATGGTATTTGCTCTATAGAGGTCTACTGGTAATAGAAAGCAGACTTCTGTTTCAAAGGAATATTTTCCACCAGGAGTTTGAGTGAGTTTTTGTATATGTTATAGCTGCAGTTCTTCAGTTCATGTTTCCTCTCAAACCAGCATTTTATTGATCAACATAAACAAGTAAAAAGCAAACAGCTCCTTAAAAGAAGTGCTTTTCATTTGCACTTGTGCTCAGCTGGAGGAGGAAATACATAATAAAATAAATGGATCTTTTATGAGTTCCTTTTCATCTTATTGACAAAGTGTATTTCAATAAGGACTTTATTTCCTCTTGCTTGATCCCACGCTAAAAGTTGTGATCCCATACTTTGGACATCAGTCTGTTGCCATGGAAATAATCATAAGATCACCAAAAATGCATTATTATGACTTCACTGCAGGATCAAGGAGAGAGAACAAGACAGGCTGCAAGGGATCAAGGCCTTAAGCAGCAGTAGCCTCAGTTATTAACACAAAGAAAGAGAACGATTATGAACAAACACATCCAAGGCAAATTCACTTCTATTTCACAATGTTCAAAGTCTATCTTCCCTAGAAGGCAAATGTTTTCTGAAGCACTAATTTAAAACACATTCTAAATGCCTAGTTTTCAGTCTTCCAATCTGTAATTCCACTCAGCAATCTGAAATATGCCCTTTCTATGAATGAATCCTGCCATTTTTCATTCCATTCCTTCCCGATGCCTGCTCAGGACCTCTTTGCCGTGTTTGTAGTCCCCTGTTGTCAGTGAAAGGACTAATGCTTAATTCAAAAGAATTGTTCAGGTGATGTGGGTGATGGGACGAGGTGATGTGAACCAGATCCTACCCTGCAGTGGAATAGCACATGGCCAGAATAACAGGCAGATTTGATAAGCTCTCTCCAAGCCTAAAACTACTCTCAGATACTGAGTATCCCCAAGGCTGTATTCTACCTCTATAAAGTGAACCTTCTTGTTCACTTTCACCCTCTGCTATAGCACCTCCCTGCAGTGGTTGAGCCAATTTTAACTCTTACCCAAGACAAAGCCCAGGACTTCAGGGATCCCACCAGAAAAGCCTTTCTTCAGCTAGTCACAAATTCAAAGGTGCAAACCTTAAGCCCTTCGCTTACACCAAGCATCTGGTTAAACCTGAGACTTCACCGAGGACCCTCCAC
Organism: Pezoporus flaviventris; assembly: GCF_033815535.1. Taxonomy (NCBI): domain Eukaryota; kingdom Metazoa; phylum Chordata; class Aves; order Psittaciformes; family Psittacidae; genus Pezoporus; species Pezoporus flaviventris. The sequence continues at coordinate 1,527,055 of NW_026892585.1, forward strand.
ATCCCAGCAGGGCTGTGTGAATGAATTAAAGCCCAGGGGGAGAAACAACATTGGTACTTTGCAAACTTAAATAGCTCATTGGGGCCTGCAAGGTGGTGGGTGCTACCATACCCTGCCGGTGTAATTCCTGACAGGAACAGCAACCTTGCAAGAGCAGTAGCAACAGACACACTGAAAAACTCCCTAAGACAGTTATAACCTTAATAATTTGCTCTCAGGCCATATTTGTTCTTGTGGGCAATGTTCCAGCAATCATTCTTTGGGGTTGCCTTAAGCTGCAGAAGAGGTGCTGCTGCAGAATACAACTTTGAGCTTTAACAAGCATGACTTCCTCCCAGAAGGCACCAGCCTTGGCAGCTCTCGGGGCTCCTTTCCACATATCCCACATCAAATAGTTTCCCCCTGCAACCCTGTCTTAGGAAGAAAATAGGATTTGCAGTGGTCATAGACAATACAAAAGGTACTGGAAGAAAGATTAGGGAGGAAGAAGAGAAAGCAATGGTTGAGATAAGAGTGTTCCTTCCTGGGTTTTCTCATTTTCTTTTGGATGAAAAACTCATCTTTCTTTTGACTTCCCACATGCACACGCCATAAACTTGTGATTACTTATGAATTTACATGTATACAACTCAGGTTGTTCAACGTTACTCAATTTTCCAAGTGAGAAAGCCTAGAGCATCTGTACCACATAACAAAAGACTACACATTCCCATTAAGAATGCACTGGGGTTTTTTGCCTCCAGATGTGTTTTAAGCTGCTGGGAAGCCTCAGAATTCAGCAGATTAACTGCTCTAAATGTCATCTGATAAAGGGCACTGCAGCCAATGGCTCATTCACACTGCACAGATTTAATTACCTGAACGAAGTACCCTCCAAAAGAAAGGCAGGTTGGGTTTGGTCGGGAGGGCTTTTTGTGCCTGTGGTTTTAGGTTTGTTTTGGTTTGTTGGGTTTTTTGTTAACTCCACTTCAGTTTGTATTTTTTTCCTTTCTAATTGAAACTAATTTCCCTGGCTGTTTTATTTTAGAAAACACCTGGAACAGGGCTATTATTTCAAAGAGGTAATTATGAAATTAGAAAGATAACTGTGCTACTTATTTCTTTAATTACAGATATAAATAGGGACTATAATGCATAAAGTGCTTACAGACATCTTCCTGGATTGTGCTGGAAGAAAACTGCAGAATCTGCTACTCCTCTAATTCCAAGGAGACACAAACCAAGCTAAAATGAAGAGGTTGCTAAATCTACTGCTGAGTTCTGCTTGAAACTCTGACAAGGCCCTTCCCTGTCACAGCCCTGTTTGTGCAACCAGAGCAAAAACTGCAAGGGGTTTCTTGGGTTGGTTGGTTGGGTTTTTTAAAGTTTCCTCAGCTTTTAGTACACCATTGGAACCAAACAACGATATCTGCAGGTACTGTGGAAAGCAGGACTTCTCTGATCCTGGAAGGAGCACAGCAGGATGAAAGCATAATAGCAGCCCATATTCTTTGCTAGAAGTGTTAACCACTTGCCTTTTTGAGCTGTAAAAGCAAATCCTACATTAAAGTGTCTGCAGACAAAACAGTGCAGCACCAGTTGATACAGAGAAGTATCACATTAAACAAAGGTGACACTGGAGGTTTTTCAGAGCAGGCAGGATAAGACCACCTCGGGAATAAAAAGGCTAAAGTCGATCTCAGGTGGGTCTAGAGGTTCTCCTGGGGCCTCTCCTAACCCTATGCACTAACAGAGCCTGTGCTCTAGGGGACCTGGGCCAGCACAGCCCAGTGCAAGACAGAAAGACAGCAGCAACACCAACAACCAGAACCAAACGCAGTTATCCACTATCCCTGTTCAAAGCCCTCTTATTTCAGCTGGCTGCAGCAACAGCCGTAATCAGACACTCAACACACCATAATGCTTGCTAGGAACCAAGGTGGCCCCACACAGAAGTCATGTAAAGAGGCAACTTCCACAACTGCTGCATACCGACTCCCCTCTGCCATGACCTGGTCATTCTCCATCACTGATCTCAGCCCTTTTTTCCACCCACGACTCCCAAGCCACCTGCCAGGTAATAAAAGCCTGCATCAAAATGCACAGCACACAGGGTGCTGTAAGCCAAAAGCAACATTTGTCTTGCAGACCTAGCAACCTGGATAGGGGCCAGGTATCACAGCATTGTTTGATCTTTCTGCTGAGGCTGTAAATAACTTCCATGGGCAGCTGAATGGATAGAAAGAGAGAATCTGCCTTGTTAACTATAAAAGCAAGGTGCTGCTGTGTCAGTGGCAAAAGACAGTTAAGCAACAAGCAGCCCCTGCTGTCTGCAAATCTTTAAAGGTGCCCTGAGTTTCAAAGGGAAGGTTTAGGATGCTGCGTTTTTCTTGCATCATCAATAATTGTGTCTTTTCCTTTCAGTGTGTTGCTATCTGTGAAGATCTGCCCAACACCAGCATCCCAAAATAGATTAATGGAGTCCTGGAAGGATATGTGACATTTCAAGCCCGGTCTCACTCAGATAGGGAAATTCTGCATCCCTTTGGCCTCCAAAGACCTCCAAGCCCCTTATGCCAGTAGAACCAAATGTGCCCACGGTGTGTGGTTAACAGCATTTTGAGTAACAGACATACTCATCTCTCCTCACTCCCTCCTTCCCTCACAAGAGGATAAGAGGGGTGGGGGAAGCAAACTCTTATTTCATCTCTGTAGTGAATGATACACTTCAGCAATTACCATTAAAGCACCAGTAATGCAGCAGCCAAGGAAGCTGCTCAAGCTATGGGCTTTTTCCATGTGAAATAATTCAAACCTACAGTATTTTTTTCCAGCTGTCACAATCCAGCCACTTTCATGAACACTAAAAACATCTGCTTAAAAATAATCTTTGTTTCCTTCCAGTTGTTTGAGGCTTTCTACCGGGAGACTTTTTACATATCTGAGAGAAGAGGATGAATAAGCGGCGCATACATAAATAGGTGGTAATATATTTAAGGAAGATATATATGCATTTTTCACTCTGTTTTTAATAGACAGGCCAAAACTGAGAGCTTTTTATTTTTGAAAGAAGAGCTAAAAATGAAAGCAGAGGAACAGAAAAATCTCTCCTGCTGTTTTCCTACATCACAGACTCCTTGGGCATAGGCTAAGAAATTTCTCTAAGTGCTCGTCTAGGTCATCCTTCAATCTCAATGCAGCACAAAGATTACCTTCCAAACTTGTCCCCACACTGTTTTAAGTTATTCTGACTAACTTTTCCCTTTTCTTTCTAAATACCTTTTTTAATACCTATTATAAATATTATATAACTCTTATAAATATTATTAAATAAATATTATAAGTACCTATTCTAAATTTCTTTTCCCTTTTCTTTCTAATACCTTTTCTTTATAAATATAAACAGATTTGCAGCACTAGAGCTAAGGACCTAGTTCTCCTCCCCTTTGTAGAAAAGCTAACCAAGGAATAATTCCAATGAGAACACCTCTAAAACTGACTAAATTGTACCAAACACATTCCTAGTATTGAGGCAACATTTTTGTCTTGAAGAAACAATAAAACTTATCTAACGACTTCAGATGGGGAGTTTATGAGATCTGGCACTTTTGGGGCCAGAGGAAATACTATTTTAATGAACTGAATTTATGGAAGCACTTAGGCGGGATCATTACTCTCAGAGCTAAAATGTTTAATTTGAAATAGTGACTTAAAGCTAGATTTGTTCTGAAAAGCAGGATTTCCTGCTGAATGTGAGTGCGTCCCTGCAAATTTACAACCCAGGAGACCTGACTCAATCACAACCTTTCCCCAGAAGCAGTTAAACTCCTCAAGCACTTTCCTTTCCACTGAAAGCTATCACATCCCTTAAGTTGTTCTTGTAAGCCTGCCCAGGGCAGCAGCAGTGGCACTAAGTTCTGGCTTGATGATGGACAGGCTGGAACGAGTACAGCTATGAAAGGCTGCATCCGTGGCTCTCCTTTTGTGGAGCTCCTCCTTAGGGTGAAGGCATTCCAAACTGCAGCCACTCATTTCGGGAAAGAGCACTCACTGCTTCAACTGTCAAAGCTGTGATGCCATGCAGGAAGGATCTCAAGGGGGTGAAGAAGAGAGGCAGAGACAGCACAGATCCAAAACCTAGCAGTGAGGATACTCGCAGAGCGCAGGGCTCACCTCTGCCCTGTCCTTCTGCCGAAGCAGTTCTCTGAGGGGTATCTTTTCCCCATTCTGTAAATGCTGCACCCAAATCTAGGCTTGTGTTCACCAAGTGCCCTCCCTCTGTCTGACAGCACAGACAGCACAGGTGGAAGCCTGTCCACCTAGCACAAAGGATCACTTTCTCGTCTAGATGTGTTGTTTATATGTAGCACAGGAGTTATCTCCAGTCCATACTCTAGTGCAGCTCTCAGCAGTGCAGCAAGCTTCTACATTAATAAAACCCCAGGGGTATTTCAGTACATGGACTAAAATGCCATTGAAATTAACTAAAGCCATTTGTGATTTTAATTCCTTCCCCCCCTCACAATCTGTCCAATACAGATTACCATGAGTTACTTAACTACGTATGTAAGTTAAATGAAGCAGCATAGACCATTCCAGTGTCAAAGAACTATAAACTTGTCTATTTATGAGGTCTATAAATTCCTCAAACCTAGACTGATTTCAGTAACTGCGTCCTCAAAATCCAATACGTATGCTATACCCTATCATGTTACTATTTCAGCAGATGTCATTTAGTTGGATGGCCTCTACTATGCATGGCAGTTGAAACTGTTTGCCATCATTCTAATGCCAAAAAAGAACAGATTTTCAAGTTTTCATCACCTTTTCCTTTTGCCCTGTTTTGATGGCTGATATTATCAATGTTTATTAGCACCACAGGAATATAACACTACATTGACACTTGCATTTAAACAGGATCCCTAAAGAATTCAAAGTTATTGCTTCTCATACAGCTACAGTCGAAGACAGTTTCTGTACTGCATCACTCCGCTACTATTGTATCACATCCAGCTGAGACTCATAGCCAAGACAATATTAGCAGAAGGTTCACTCGGTCATTTGTACATGGACACACATGGTGCTCCTCCAACTCTTATGAAAACAGCTTTTACATTTTAAGCATTGTAGCAAACCGTTAAACCCTTTTCTTTAAAGTGATATTTCTGACACCAGCTGACAGGAAGGAATGAAAATTTAAGTTAAAGCTGTTGTTCTATCCTTAATCTACTGAACTGCGATTAGAAGGATGCCCTGGCTGGATAACTGCATCTCTAATGCTGACATATGCCTTGCAGGTTTAGTCAAAAAGCAATGACCGCTAGACACAAGGGCTTACGAAACAGCAGTTTGGGAATACACAAGTTACAATCCTTCCCTCACCTATTTCAGAGAACTAGGTTTTGTTAACCTGATATAGTCAGAAGGCGGCCCAAAGGGAATGGCTGTGCATACCAGCAGTGCCATGCATCACTGCCAGACTCCCAGGCTGATGGCACTAGTGCAGCCTATGACAATTCTCAGTTTGTGACAAAGCCTCCAAGTTAATTACACAAGCATTATTTTTCTCCTTCCTTCATTTTTCAAAGCCCTTTCTAACAGTGCTTCCTAATGAAAACCAAGAGGACAAAGTTTTCTCTCTTTTGTATAATTTGGTTCCCTCAGATTTGCTCATTGGGCTGAATTCTTCCAGTCCTTGCCTCGCCATTTACCACGCAGCGGAGGTCTGACACCTTCCCTACAGAGACAAGCGGCTTTGCCTTCTCCTTTGGGCTCTCTGCACTCCTCCAAATTATTCTGATTGATATAGACCTCGATCCATGCTCATTAAGCAGAGCTTCTCTTATCAAGCGCTGCTCCCATGGCAACAGCATCGGGCGAACAGGTGCGTGGAGAGCTGAGATGTATTAACCGACAGCCACCCCTTGCCTCTGCCCGCAGACTGCATTCGGGGGGCTTATTTATAGCAGGTAGTAATTAATCCATGAGAGTTGCTTCACTGAGAAGGGGAAAAAAAAAAAAAACACAGAATGATTAGCAAGAGTCCCAATTATCCCCGTACCTTTGATTCTGCACATTTCATCGCTATCAGATAACACAGAACTGTTGGATTATCATTGGTGTGGAGATGTCACTGGGAGAAATGCTCACAAATGCTGCGCACTCTCACCGCCGCAGCACTAAAGTTTGCATTAGTGTTGCTGCAGTGAAGGTGGAGCAACAAAACAGAGACATAATAACAACACAGATACAGGCTTTAGCTGGCTTTACTTGGGGGCCCATAACAGTGTCCAGTGGGAATTAAAGGTACAGCACAAGTCTTCAAAAGCTTTGACAGGAATAACAAAAACCAGGTTTCAGCCCTGATACTAACTCCTGCTGTGGCCTGGAGCTAGTCCCTCAACCTCAGATGTAACTTGCATAGTGCCTCTTTTCCTGGGACTAAAAGCAGTCTGAAAACACTTCAAACATGAAAAATGAGCTATTATGATGAAAACAGGACAGGCTTCACATTTTAAAACAACACATATGGTGGAGTCACCTGGGCTGCTCTCTGCCCAGCTCAGCCTTGTGGTTTAGAGCTCCTTGAGTAACACAGGTAAGCTTGGGAAGCCCAAACTAAACTACAGCATTTTTGTGGCTGGTGGGAGTTGTGATGCATCCTGCGATGCTGCACTAGCAATAGATGGTTGGCAGAAAAGGTTCTCTTAAAACAAATAAAGAGACAATAGAAAACACATACATGATCAGGAGAACCTTCCCCACAAAAATCAATACCTATCTTAGATGGAAGTGTACACCTTGGAGCAGAGGGTTGAGAAGGTGAAGAGAAGATCCCCAGTTACTGTTCTGGGTACCACTAGAAATATTTGCACAAGGAAACGTTATAATTACTGGGAAACCTGAATATTTGCTATTGCTCTGGTTTGCTTGGCTTTTTTACTTAGGAAAAGTTAAACGACAAGCAGATGTGGGCGGGATCATCCACAGGCAGTACAGCCTGAACTCAGCCTCAGGGCCTTCTGAAACCATCAGGTAAACAGGGCTGAAGATTACAATTAGCAGGTAGGAGCTCTCCTCAACCCTCCAATCCTAAGTGAAAACTATGAGTACAACAGCCTGGAAGCCTTTGGGCCTGGGGAGTAAATACATGCTCCAGCAGTCAATAGCCTTGGGGCAGTGACTGCACATCCCTTGAAGCAGGATTCACTGGTGCTGCTGCCTTAAGGACGGTTTGTCAGCAGAGCACTGCTGGAGCCACAGGGTCTGAATCTGTCATTGCTCAAGAGGACTTCTTGCTGACTCAGATCAAGTCTCCTTCAGAGTTAATCCTGTAGTCCAAGGCAAAACCTACCTTGTTCCTGTTTAATCAGATTCGGGTTAGAACCTTGCAGGCAAGAGCTAAACCTGTAATTCTAAGAGAAAGCAAAAATCATGACTGTGTAGCAATTATTCATTTCCTGAACAGACCCAGTTAAATCAGAGTTTGAAAAATGAAGGCTGCTCCCTAAACTGCTGGGAAATCCTCCCATGATAAAATTCTTCTTGGAAATATTAATATTTCATATAAATAGGTTGCGCATGGTTTGCACCCTGATATAAATCACTGTCTCCTTAGACCCAGACCTAGTTCTGGGGCCAAGCATTACACATCCCACCCTTGCAGGAGGTCCTACCAAGCTTAATTGGGAGGTGATGTTGGATAGTATGGGGCAGTAGAGAGGATGTAACTCTGGCTTTTGAGAGACTTAACCCCTTTTTCCTGTGTCTCATACTACATGGCACATACTAGACTCCCATACATTGAAATTAATCAGCCACATGTCTGTTTTAGTCTAGAAAACATGGTCTCAGAACAATGCAGGTGAATAAATCATTCTTGCAATCCAGACTAATTTTCCACAGCCAAATCTGCTTGTTACGGCTTTCCAACTGCTCAGGGGTATCTGTATCATTCAGACACCACACCAGAGGTCTGTGACAAGACAGAGAGGCCAGCTCATCATTGGAAGCCCATGTCTACTGGACTTTAACGTGTAAGCTCTTAAGTTACATCAGTTCCAGCCATACTGCTCAACTCATCCTTCAAAACTGCCTCTTTTAGCATCAAGCCCTTAAATAACTGCCAGCAAGAAGGAGGAGAGGCTGCTAGCAACTTCTGAGGTGCACTCATTTCAAGGTGCAGGAGCTGTAAGAAGAGCTGGTCTGTGCAAACACATCTTCTGGTAATCTCTCCCTGGTCCTCCCTCCTCTTAGGCCTGTTATGCTTCAAGGTGGAATCTGGTTTCCAGTTAGACTGCAGCCTCACCCAGCAGGACCCACACCTCTCTTTTTCTGCTTGTATAGCACTGCTGTACAAGTTATAGTTAATAATAGCACATACTTCAGTGCTGATGAAGTTGTGGTCATCTGAGGACATAAGCAAGGCAAGGATTGAGCAGAAAGAGAAAATAGGGTTTTGGGATTGACTTAGATGGATTAGAAGAGGTGGAAAAGGCAGACAAATCTTTCTATGCCCAGGAGCTTGCCTACTTTTTCCAGCTCTACAAGTTAGTTTAATAAAGACAGTACTCACTTTGCCTAATAATCATGTCTAATGTCAAGAGAGTTGAGGTTTCAGTTGAACTCTATTTAAGCAGGGTTTTAAAATTAAAGCATGCAAACTTAGCACTCTTTACAGTGAGAGATCCCTTGTGTGTATGAAAGAAGAGGGCAGATCACATGGGTCACCACTAGAACTCATTTAAAATAGCCAGTGGATTTTTTTCCCCTTCCCTAGCAAAGCTGTAAGTATTAAAGCTCTGTGCACGGCTCCTCTAAGCCGTTCTCTTTTTATATCAAGCATATCAAGTTCTCCATTTTTAATGCTTTCCCTGGGTCTCCACCCTAAGGAAACATGAAGTTGTTCTAACCTAAGGAGCATATAACGACCCTCTTCAGCAAATTCACGTTCTGATGATGATTTATATGTTGCCTTTTTGTAGGTGCTGTCATGCTCCTGTATCCAGACAACAGGAAAACTCTTTTGACCACTTATGCTGGTTCCAAAGAGCCGATTGCTCTTAGAAACACTCTCAAAAATAATGCTGAAACAAAAACTATCACAGACTACTTGACATACTGATAGGCAAATAGATGGCGAGGTAAAAAGAGAACCAGTACAACAACCCACTGTCTAGATGCTAGTGCATAGCTGTAAGAAAACAGAATAGATTTCAAACCAAACACTTAGATGACACAGTATGGAATATTTGCAATAAGCATCCAACAAACCTCTGGAGAAGTCAGAAAAAAATTGGGAGTTTTATCAATGGCACTGATTAAACTGTAGTTTACAAAAATAATCAGGGTCTGCCTATACAATGGTTTAGATAATTCATTATCCAGCTTACTTTATGCTAACCTCAGCATTCAGCCAAGCCTGCAGAGTTTCTCTCCACTTCTCCCCAGCGTGTAGCATTTACAAGACAGATTCTTTTTATTTCTGTCCCAGAAGGAAACTTCTCCTTTCTTCAGTGAACACACTCCCTCCCTATTCAGGCTGCTTTGGTAATTCCCAGTTTGTGGCCTTTACCAGAGCTGTCATCTTTTCTTCTGTGGAGAACCATACCAGGATGTGTCTGGGACGTGGCACCAGTGACACTGAGGTGACCGTGGAGTTTGCTGTCAAATGAGACCAACCTGTTAACCCTCCAATGACGTCCGGTGTCACAGAAGTGCTCTGCTAGAGCTTCAAACAGCAAAACCTTTGGTGAGGGTGGGAGAAGTATCACCAAACCACACAGACTATGACTACACGCAGAGACAGCAGGAAAGCTGCCCATTTCATTGCAGGTGTACAGGTTTGACTTCCTTCTTTCCCCTGCCCTCCAGATCACTGCCAAGCATTGCTGAAGCTGTTCCAGGGCTCCTAGGGTCTGGAGGCAGCTCTGGTTGAAAAGGATGGGTGATCCTCACATGGATCTTTGCCCCACTTGGAAATGCTCAGCCATATACCTAATTCATGCTAGTTTAGACAGTGAAAGAGAAAAGGTGACTAATTCAAATATCAATAGTCTTTGCAATCACTAAGGCCTGCAGCTCCCACAGGTACCGAGCCTAAAAGAAAGAACCACCAGGAAAACTAAGGTCACAAATACCTCAGGAGATGCAATTACTACAACACAAAAAAAACTGAAAGTATCCTAAAAGTTTATGGAATGAGAAACTAATTTTTGTTCCAAGAGCTGGGAATTCTTCTGCGGCTTAGGTCCATCATGTTAATTATAATTGCTCTGTCAAAGATGTTTAAATGCTTAAGTGAGAGGTTTTAAACCACCATCAACAGCAGGGCATGAAGTTCAGTTCTGCAAAGCTGAGGAAAACAAGCTCTAATAAAAGGGAACCTGTTTACTCCACTAAATTGGTTCCAGTCCCTGGAGCTCTCACTTGAGCTCAGCACCGTGTGTGACAGTGGGAGGCAATAGGATCGATTGAAGGATATTCCCAGTTTATCCATCATTTTCCTCACCAATTGTCAGAAAACACAAGGGCACCTTCCCTCCATTCTGTAAATACACACCCAATATGAAGTGCATTCAAGCTCCAGCACTAGCTCTCTTCCAGTCTACACTTGGGATCAACCTATGTTAGTCAGGAATTACAGCAGTGCAGGGAAGGCTTTAACATTATAGGAATATTGTCAGAATCCCTCTAAAGAGAACCGCAAAGGTAAAGAAATTCCAATTGAAGTTTAAAATGAAAAGATATTTAAGTAAAATGAGATGCATGGAAACGCATTATGAAGCCATACAATACAATTGTTTCCCTTCTTTGAAGGGTGTAATGACACCAGAGTGCTCTGTAACAACATTTCGGGTGCCACTAAATTTCACCAACACCTGAGACCTGAAGGGCTTTTGTTTTGGAGGATTTTAGGAGAGATCAGGAATGTTTTGCTTTCTTTCCTTACTCCTTACAGCTGCTACTTGAAGCCATAGGTTCAGAAGTTTCCCAGCTGCGTATTTCCAGGCTTTTGACTATTCAGGTCTGTTTTGCATTGGACTGCTTCAGGACTCCTTGCACTTTGAGTGCTTTGCTCTGGATGTTACAGTCTCCTCAACTCAATTATTTGTATCTCAGCACCAAGCTTAGCCCCTGGTTTACTCCCATTATAAAAATAAGGCTTTCTTTTTCCTCTTTCTTCCTCACCACCAATGAGAGCAGCTTCTGCTTTTCCTCCCTGTCCAGAAGAGCAAGAGCTAACACCTGTCTGTGCAAGGGCCATGCTTCCCACAGCCCAGGGCAGCAACACAGAGCTGAACTCCAGAATGAACAGTCCCAGGAGCGCCCAAACCAGCGCACAATTGCTGGGATCACTTGAGCAACGCCATCAGCCACCACGGGGCACTGACTTCCACAGTGACCTCCTTCCCCTTCATTTTAGCTCATGAGCCAATCAACAGATTTATTCCTGCAGTCCCCCAAATCCCAGCTCTGTGCTGAGCCAGCACTTGGGGGGGGATCTGCTGCATCTTTCATGTGCAACAAGTGGCAGTTCAAAACCCAGCTTTAACAGCAGAGCCACAAGGAGCTGCTGCCTCTCCTCGCTGCACAGGAAATCCACCCAAGCACCTTTCCAGCATGACCCTCTCTAACATTCATGACCTGTTCTCCCATCAGTTCTGACCTCACCCAAAATAGGTCCCCTTGCCCACAGTTGGCTTTATCTCTTTTTCCCTTTCAGATGGATATACTTTACATGATGCAGATGCTAATGCTCAGTCTTGTCTTCCCTCACCACCCACCTCCACCTCCCTTTTTAAGTAATCATCATGCTGCCAGCAGCACCGGAGCATTTTGAACATGGAATAAATTCATACATCAGCCTGTGCTAACGTGCAGCTTTTCAAGACAACTACCAGAGCTGCTCTTATGGGTTAATCAGGTTCCTCCATCCCAATTTCTTCATCAGCTCTTCCTCAGGAAACATTCCTGCAGGAAGCAGCCCCAGTGAGGACAAGAGAATAACTGGCTCAGATATTGCCCTCAAACCCATGGGACTGTCACTCATTAAGAAATAAGTAAAACCTGAAACAACCAACAGGGAAAACCTGTTATCACTTGCCCTACTCTGTTTTTGGAACCATGTGTACAAAAACTCTTTTTGGGAGTGTGTAGATCCCCATTAAATCCACTTAGAAGCTTTTCCAGATACATCTTCCATAGAGAATAAACTTGGAGAACAAGCACTTCCATTTCTTTCCTCACCTCATTAACTAATGTGGCACCATTGGCTGACTCCTACACACAGATTTGCTGCTGAGCCAGTTTTTCCAGGCTGTTCTGCATATCAAGGCTGCTGTCACACATAACCAGATGCTTCCCACTCTCGTCTAGGTATTTTTCTGATCACTGATAAAGGGAGAAAAGAAACCCAAATTGGCCTTTTCCCTAATTTGACACAGTCCCTCACCCCAGCGGCTCACCCCTTCACAGCCCAAAATGATGCACCCCTAGCACAGTAGCAAAAAAGGAAGGTTCACATCATCCTCTTCCTGCACACAAACTGTTCTCCCCCAATTCAGTCCCTGAATCAGCTTTTACCCCAGCCTGCCTACACTCTGTAAAGCCTGGTTCACAAGTGTAGCAAGCAAAAGATTCAGAGCCAGTAGTGAGGTTTCCTTAAAGAGCAGCTTCAGGTTTCCCAGAATTATTCCTAAATCCAAAACTTGACTGTTTCCATAGCACTATTCCATTTTCTCCAATAGCCAAAGCAACCACCCAAGCGTGGGAGTCTGTTCAAGTGTCTTTCCCAATCCTAGGGCTTTTGTCTCACACTTTTCTTAGTCCCCAGCCACACCAGTGCCTGACTGTCCTGGGTCAGTGGAATTCAGTCAGTGCATGCACAGGTCACCAAGGCAGACTGTTATCCCCTTCCTCTCTTGACTGATTTTCACGTATTTTGCATCAATAAGGGTGGTATCACCAGGGGGAAGAATCCCTCACTCCACAGAAGCCACAGGACGCACTCAGCTCATGCTTTACACAGAAATGTGCTGGTTTGTGTGGAGCCACAGCTTCAAACAGGTCACTGAAACAGCGCAAGAAATAAGTTGGAGTGGGGGGGTTGAAATTCATTGTTTTACCCCAAGTAATTTCAGTATTTAACTTTCCTGCACAGACCTGCTAACTGCAGCACCAGTGGGTGGAATCCCTTCCACACACCCAAGAAAAAGCTGTTGTAGGCCAAACTGTCAGAGAACAGCAGCTAAAATGGTCAGATGAGAGTAGAAAAGAGACCGCTACAATAACCAGGTTTGACATTAGATGTTAAGTTAAATACACAATCCTTTGGGATTTCAGGATGACTAGTTATATTTTTTTCTTAATAGCATAGCTCATGCCCTTAGAATTAAAATCAAAGTTTGTTTCCAGCTAAAAATGTTACAAGTTCATTGCAATGCAATCCCATATTAATAAATGTAATCCCATATTAGTAAGTGTAATCCCATATTCTTAATAAGTGGAATTAACAGTTTAAGCTATTGTTCCCTCTCACACCATAATGCAGAGCATTACACCAGCAATGAACCATCTGGAGCAGTACACAGCCAGAGCCTTAGAGGATATCTGTTTGTGGACTGAGATTTTAGTAACAGTGCACAATCATCCATCTTCCCAGACACTCAATCCGATTTGAACCATGACTTTGATATTGGTGCTTAACTGTTTTACTACAGCCAAGTGGGCCTAACCAGTATCTATTCAGTTACCACTAAAAAGAAATAAGCAAATTAACAAGCCCATTTTCAATAAGGTTTGGAACGGGAAAGAGAATCAGCTTATGCTGCATAAATCTCCAGCTAGAAATTAAAATATCTGGACTTGGTTTAATTACATTTTTAATGTGATCCCCAATAGGACTCAGTAACCTTTAGGGTTTAATAACCTCAGCTCATTTAATGTCCTTTCATTATATCAGTGTAACAATCTAAAAGCAAGGTTTGAAAGCTAAAACTGTACGCTTCCTCCTGGGCTTTCCCATATGTTCACCATCTTTAGCTCAGACTCCCACGATACTCATGCCAAGTCTCATAAAATGTTCCTAGCAGAACAGAAAAACATCTTCTTCCACTATAATTTATGTATTTATCCTTTAGGAGGGTGGGGTGGGGATTAATTTTGTACTGCAAAGCTCCGGATATCTACAAAAATCCAGCCTCATCTCAGGTCGAAAAGAACATCAGACCTCTTCATCTGGTCTCAGCAGTAGGTCAGAAAACATGATGGGGTTCACACCTGGGACTGCGAGCTGTGCTTGTGGTTTGCATAGCTGTCTAAACATAGACTATTCCAGATCTGGCACTAAATAATCATGCAGTAGAATCACAGACTAAACCAGACGGGAAGAGGCCTCCGGAGGTCACATAAACCAAGCCCTGCTCAAAACAGTGTGGATTTGCTCTAGGTTTACAGCAAAAGGCCCTGGAGCACCTCTGCTCCCTTCCTGTTCATTAGGTATATTCAGATGTCTTCATTTCTGCATATCCTCGTAGCACAGCTACGTTATCCTAAAGCCTTTGGGACCGCCATTCACATGGATGAGCTCAAACACCACAACTTACAGAAGAGCCCAGCCCTGCCAAAGGCAGAGCTGTAGCCTCGTGGGTGAGGGCACCACACTGCAGTAACCACCCGCCACTGGGTAGGACACACATCACCAAACCTCGGTGTCTGTAACACAGCCACCAACTCTCCCTCTAAAATCAGTGGAGAGAAATAAGCCTCTTGGGCATGGTTTATCTGACCTATTTAAGTGCTGCTTTAGGATAGCAGGAATTACACTCCAGTATCTATTAACTGTCCTGATTTGATCTCCACTGACTGTAAAGGAATCTCAGTTGTAGGCAGATGAATCCTACCCTGTGCTTTTACTGCAGACTTTTTAAACTAGAAATAATGCGCATATGTGAGCAAAGCAAGGCCAGATTGTACCTTTCAAAGCAAATACTACCAATGGGAGAGTGGAGAGAGCTACAGCATTTTCCTGCAGAGAATGTATGCAAGCCTGTCCAAAAGACTATCTAAAGCGGCAAATATTTCTCAGAGATTCTTCCAAGTGCATTTTTTGCATCCTGAAGCATCTGCCCCCCTTCACTAGCAGGTGCGAGCACAGATTGGGATTCCACTGATTCTGCTCCCCTTGGGAATGAACCAAATTCCCTGTGCTTTTGCCCTGCTGGATGCTTCAAGCGGAAATGCAGCAATGAGAAGAAAGAAGTGTTCCTCAATTGTCTGTCTAAAATGTGGTAAAAGTAAGCTGAAGTTTTATGGGCCAGAAATGGTGTGGACAGGAGGATTAGCATCACCCAGCAGCACAGGGCCCAAAGTCCCACTGTGGTCATGCCCACACAGCCGTGTGGCCTGTCTTCATGTTCCACTATGGAAGAATCATGATACAATTTCTAATTGCACTAAATCCTGAACTTTTACAAACAAAAATGACCAAGATTCTTTTGACTTTCACCTACTAAACATTGAAAAACAGAGCTAAATTAGTGAAACAACCCAGGAAGTAAATGTAATGCACCAAGTACTCTGGGGCAATGGTTTTCCCTGATCTTTTACTTTGTTCCTGTAAAATCAAGCATAAGGAAACAGACCTTTGCAAAAATTTAAGGCCTGGAAAAAAACCATTGGAGTGACCAACTTCTCTGCTAAGGAATCAGAAATGCATGCTCAGTGTTTTTGTTGGGAACCTCAGTGGTAAGAAGAGGTTGAGTGAGAAAGGCATAGAAGGTATTCCTTAGGGAAAAGCTTTGGACATGCAGGAGCTGTTGTTGTGCCTGATAAGGCTGTGAACAAAGACAACTGTTAAGCCTAAATATTACCCACACACAGAATGCTTATACCTAGCTACACAACACATGGCTGTTTAAGACCAGCACTCCAAGAGGAAGGGTATCTACCATCAGTCAATAGCACACTCTTGGAAGGGGGATACAGATGAAACCTCTTAGAGTTAAGTACCTTCTGAAAGTCGTAAGTACCAAAGAAATCAAACCCCCAAATCTCCTGAAGTTTCCTTCTTCCCTCATCCACTGTTTAACGAGGAATTACCTAAGGAGTTTCCCTGAGCTTTGCTTAGGATGTTTATTGCCCTAGTACCTGACTGCAAATCTGATTTTAAGGTAATGCAGTAGGAAGAGTTTTACTCACAAAAAGGAAGCACATTTGTGTCTTTTCACTTTGTTTTCACAATGATGTATCTCTCTCAACACCGTGAGCATAAAGTGAGATTGGATTTTGTCACTGAAGCGAGATACACACAGAGCACGCTTATACATAAATATTTACGAGCAAATACACAAAAGGCAAAGACCACAGACTTCAATAACAAAATCTGAGTGATTCACGTGTCCCCTCTGAACTCTGTGCAGCAGTGGGTGTTCGTGTGTGTGTTCTCCAGAGCACAGGATGGAATGTGTCAGTCAGGAGAAGGTCATGGGCTGGCCTGCTGACAGCCACAGCAGCAGGTAAAGCACAGCCTAAACAGACTCCCCCTCAGGCATCAACGACCCAGCAAGCTTAGCGCTAGCAACTAGCAGGGTCCCATCAAAATTAAGTTATCCAGCGTAGGCACAGCCTGGAAAGCAAACAAAGTACTGACATCTGTGTTCAGAACAGTCCAGCAATGTCTTTCTGTATAAAGAATGCAGTTTTTGACTTCAAGATGTCATCACTCCCCTTTTCAGAGGAGAACCTGAGCTATTAAAATCTCCATTTCTGCTTGTTCTTCACCACTGGTTTCATTTCATTAGCTAACAAAGGTTTCCTGACGCTAAGTATTAATTAAATCCTGCCTCTGCCTACCTGTTGTACCAGAGTTCTCAACAGATCTCCCTTGGGGCTTCACAAAGGTCAGAATCCACCTCCAAACAGAAGAGAGACCTCTGATGAAAAGGGAGACACTACCTCTTGTACACTACACCTTTGGACTTTATCCTCTGGGGATAGTCACAAGGCTGACCTGTTCCTTTTGTCACAAGCTTATTAACTACATTAAAGAGGAACACACTGAAATTTGCTGTAATGTTCTGTCAGCCCCTGCTTTGTAGGAAAAAAAAAGGAGATACATTCAATTAATATGGGTTCCTACCAAACACTTAAATGAACTAAGACCTACCCTCAGGGAGTAAGGAGGCGTCTGGTCATCCAAAGCTGTGGCTTTTTCTTCCTCACTAGCAAGTATCAACAGTGAGCTCTCCCTTCGGGTCTTTAGGTTACTATTATGCTATTACACACACCACCACCAAGCCTTTTTTTATACCTGGAAAAGCTGCAGACCCTTACAAGTCACCTCCAGCTCATCTCCTCTAGTGCTCATTAAGGCAAGTGATGCTGCCTACCTGTAAAACTTCTCCAGACTCGAGGCTTCTACCTCTTTTCCTATTGCAGAGATGCTGATGCACACATTTTTGCACCCCAAACTGCCTGCACTCATTGGCAATCCTAACTCTCCTGTTTAACTGCACAGAGCACAGCAGCTGCTGCTCCAGCACTGCGATGGCTCAGTCTCTCTGAGGGGGGGCTCTGAGCTGCTTGCTCAAGTCCTTTGCAGTGCAAATGCACGATCTGCCCTCTTAGCTAACTTGTAAGCGCTGCCTTTCATCACAGATTCCACATCTACCCCACATGCTCTGGAAGAAGGCATAAAGCTGTAAGCACTGTTTTACTGTGAAACAGTGAAATGGAGCCTTGGTTGTTGACTTGCATGAGATTTCACCCCCAGCAAAAAACAAGGCGTAATTAATCTGAGGCTTTGCAAAAAGTCCTGTTAAATGGGAGGAAGCTGCTTGATTAAAAATGTGAGCAACCTCAACTGTCCCAGGGCATAGAGAGGGAGGTCTGGTAACACAGTTTTCCCATCAGCAAACCCAATGAGCTCACTTTAAGGGAAACTGTTTCTAGGCACCTTCACGCCCAGGTGGGCATGGAAAAAATCCATTTTGTGGGGGATTAAGCACTAGAAATTTCTTACGTCCCTCACCTTCTCTGCTTGAATGCAAATTCCAGGCTTCTGCTTTGAATACTTCTATCTTAGGTATAACCCACTGCTGATCAGTTTGGTTTTGGTGCTTATCTCCTGATGTGCTCCACAGGACACGAAAGTCTCTTTAGTTGCAGCTGAGCTTTTTCAGCTCCAGATGTAGGTTTGAATGAATTTGGCTGGGGAAGGCTCTAAATCATTCCCAGGTGCCAGCTAACAGGTCGTCAAGGAAAAGGTTTGTCTTTGTGCCAGAGTTGTTGCCTGCTTTCTGACCAGAGCCCTCCAGATTGCTTTGGTACAGGCAGTACTTTATGGCTGAAGTGGCATAACACATACTGCCTTTACATCCCTTTACACAGGCTTTCGTAATGCCATAGAGCAGAAATGCAGATCAACATGTTCTGTATTCAGCAGAGATCAGTGCCTCAGGACAGGCAACAGGAGCACTGTTAGGCAAAGGGCAGGTACGAAACGGCAGGATAGAAGATGCTTGCTTGACAACATATCAAGACAAATCCAGGCTTTGCACCAGGCATGCGTGCTGTGTGTCTCTGAGGCATAACGCTTCCAGTTTAGAGTTATTTGGAAACCATACTCTATGGTTAGAGATCACACAGACTTGACCTTAAATATTGCTTTAACTAATGTTGTTGGTCCTTTCTTGATCATTTCTAAGAGCTAAAATTGTGAGTGAAAGGCAGCTTCTGAAAAACAGAACTCTATCCAAACCAAAAGTAGGTTTCTGGCTCTTAGAATGCACCCATTCAATCTTCAATACTAAAACTGATAGGTTCTCTCCCTTCTGTCTTCTAGACAGAGATATAGTCTAGAGTCCACAAAATGGGGCTTCAAAGAAATCCCGTTCTGCAAAACAATGGAAAACGTGGTGCTGACTGATGGGTGGCAATCAGTTAAAGTGATCTCTGGAATGTATTATGCATCAGTAAATCTCGACCTGTGTGTTCATTCAAAGAAGTGTAGGAGGCACATTAAAAACTTTTAAGGAAGGGAATAAGAAGTTAAACATTCTATTTCAAAGGAACCTACGGGAAGATTAGCATTAAGATCTTTTCATTAACACTGGTACTGAGCACTTACATGGAGATCAAGGAAACAGACACCTCCACAGGAACCCCATAAGTTATTTTTTGTTTTAGAAGACACTGCTGCTTTTCACTGCACCTAACAATAACCCAGTGTTATTTCTGAAGCAATCTTGTCCAGCCCAGCAAAGGTATTAGTTCTGACAGTGGTCATCAATTATAACACCAAAAGCTGTAAGAATTCTTCCTGTTTAGCAAGAACAGAGCCCCAGAAACTGAGACAACTCCTGCACTGCCTCACCTCAATCAGGGGTCCCAAGAGGTGCACACTACAACAGGAGCACAAAGAAAGACTTTCAGTTCTGAGGACTTGGGCTTGCAAATAACTTCAGTGCTGCCTCTGCGCTCCCCAAGACCTGGCTGGATAAAGGATGCTCACAAAGTCAGGGGGGAAAAAAGCCTCGCAACCAGAAAAAACACCCATGACTTGTAAGGCAGCTGAACTTAACCAGGCTGCTCTTCCTCAGTGTCTTGACTGCAGATGTAGGAATCCATGGAGAGACTCCCATATTTAAAAAAATCAACCCCCTTTGGGGTTTGTTTCACCTATTGATGCTGCAGAAGTGCTTGGGTTTTTTCTCTTCTCCCTCAAACGCAACAACAAAAAATGTTTCCTCAGACTCATTTAGAGAGTGACCCTGGCAGCACTAACACATTGAAGGCACTGTTACAGTTTAGAATGCAAGATTAAGACAACCAGCGAGCAGCTATATGCCGGGGAACCAATGTTTCGGTTGCTAATACAAGACTGCACTGAAGTCTGAACACAGAACACGCTGCTCTGTCAATAAACCCTTACCCTCATCTCCTCTTTTGCTCCAGCTCAATTACAAACTCACAGAATGGTTGTAGTGGTGTATGGGTTACAGCACAAGGAAATACCTATTAATTGAAAGTACTCCTGTTTCAAAAGCATAACATTGCTATGGTCTGTGTGTTTTAACAGAGCAGTTTGTGTTGTACGTTCATCCTACAGCTCGTAGGAGATGCATTCTCTAGGAAGCCAGAACTTAGCCAGCATTCTTAGGGCATGCTATATGAACACATAACTCACACAAAAACATGATCTGGAACAAGAAATCAAGAAGTAACTTGTAAGGCTTATAAATAATTGAAAAGAGAAAGCTGCAAAGTTTTGATGTGTCATAAAAGCTAAGTTTAGAAGGTGAAGAAATCATTTCAATTAAACAGAACAAATGTCAGCCATGAATGCCTAAGCATTTTAATGAATTCATCTGTAATACTATGGTGCATGCTGAGGCACAGAGCCAGTGGGGGTATACACACACAGACAAGTTATTTGTGAATATAATGTGAACTGTGTGAGAAACACCTACCCAGACTGAGGAAGAGCTTCTTGAAACAAACTCTTCAAGAGCTCCAGAGATTTCTGATACCAAAGCTAAGAATTATGCATGAAGATAAAGCAGCAAACACGTCCAAACCCAGGGAACCAGTTTGATCCAAACAGCTGAAAGAGCTCCTTTAACTTGATTCCTAATGTACATAAAGCAGTTCTGCAACGGAGCAGTTCCACCAAGTTAAATGGCAGCACTTCCCACCCTGCAAAAGAGACTAGAACTAAGCTTCCTTCCTGAAAAATGGCATATTAGAAAAGGTCCTAGTCAGCTCAACGACATTCCCCTCTACCAAAACCTTTAAGAAGCAAAGGAGCTACACATACAGACACACACCATGGGTAAGTAGAGCTAGTGCCCAAATTATTTCTCCTCAAGAAAAAGTGACTGGAAAAAAATAGATGGCAACAAGTTTAAATTAAAACAAAGCCAGTCTGCTACCTGTTCATTTCAGTATCTGCATTACACTGCTTGGGACCCCAAAATCACTGTCAGTCAGCACTCCAGAATACAACTGAGCATCCACTGCTTGTTTTGCTGCTTTTGAAGCCATTTCTTATCCCATCTCTTTCAATGAACCCGTTTCCTTCAACCTCAGCTTACCACACATTTCAATTAAATACTGGATTACATAAGTAATAAGCACATTACATCATCAGTGATTCAATAACCAGCAATGGTGTCCAATACTCCAGCGCTTTGAGTTTAAAGAACCCAAGCTATGGGCTATATCATATGTATGCTGTATTGCACACTTTTATTATCACCTATGATACATTTTCTTTCTGGTTAATTATTGTTCCCCATAGGAAAAGCATGCTCACAAGCTCCAGTGATTAGCAGCACTATAGCCATAGATCATGTTATAACCTGCCACATGGAGATGTTACACTGAATTTTCCCAGCCATATGTTCCCCTTGTACAGAGCCATACAGGTCTTCTGTAGGCCATGCTTAGACCTTTGATGGGTTACTGACATCCTGCTTCTTAACCCTTTATTTCACTATCAAGCCCTACCTAAAGATCTCCATTATGTCACTTGCACAGCTCTAATAATTACATCTCATACTTGCGAAACCTTCAATTATAATCTGCAAATAAAGCCCTGCTCAGTGCATAGCTGAGCTGGGAAAGCATTGTTATGTTGGTCTTGGGTTAAGATTGACAGAAAGACAATGGAAGCACACACACTAACCATTTGGAAGCGTTTGGGATGTGATGCAAACCAAACAGCAGAACTTCAGAACCAGCTTACAAGTGACTTTGTGCTCTTGTCTGTGCTCCTGTAGAGAAGTTACGAGATGGCCCATGCGTCTGGCACATCCCAAACTCATAGGAGCATTAAAATGGGTTCTCAGTTAGGATAAACTGATGAAAAAAACATTTGTATAAGCTTGAAACACTTAGGAAGAACGTTTAGCTTGGCATTTAACACCACTACTGAGCCTTCCCTAATATTTCCCAAGGATTTTGTTAAACCAGAGTTAGTTTCCAGGTCATGAAGATAAAATCTGGCTCTCTTGCTCTACAAGAAAGGGAATTGAATTGGATCATGAAGTCTTTATTATTAAACAGGCCTCTCTTCTCCTGCCCTCAAGAAGACTTCTACATGACTACCTGCTGGTAAACTGCCTTCACAGGCTCGTGAGAAAGCACTCTTGTCTTCCTCTGTCCTTCAGGCACAGCAGGAGAAATGTCTGCAAATAACAGCTTTCTATTAAATTCTTTCAGCAAGTGAGCAATCCAGCCAGCACCCCCCTGTGAAGGTACAGGGAAAGAGTGCCCCCTCAGAGACTGTCAGGTGAAAACTCATCAAGTCATGGAAACAGGTATTTGCTACACAAGATGGGGCCTGTTGGAGGCTTCACATGGGACAACTGTAACACCAAAGGCTTCTAGACGTGAGAAACCTGAACTCTGAACAGCAAGCAGACTGCAGTAACAAAGAGTACTGGTGGAAGCTGCCAGGAAGTCAGCACAGGCAGAAAGCAAGCAAACAACTGTGCAGTCATTCAACAATTTGCAAGAAATTGCAACTTCTGACAAAGAACAAGAGCTCTGTGGATGAAGAATTATTAAGGATCTGGCAGGCTTCAAATCAGACTCTCATTTCCAGGATCCAAGTGGTGAACAGGTCAGTCAAATCTTGGAGAAAGAGAAGGTTTTTTCCTCTACATTGTACAGGTAGAGGAATACACTGTGATACTCACAGAGCCACAAGCAGCACAGAAAACCAAGGAAAAATAAAAGAAAATAGAAAGAAGAAGGAAAAGACCTTTCAACAGTAACAACCAAATCCAAAGAATAAGGAAACCAAAACAAATAAACCACTTGGGAAACAGTTGTTACTGATATGCAGCAAACACAGGGCTGGCTTCAATCTTCTTTTACCTTCTATAGCCAAAATGGCAAAACCAGCTATTAAAGTCTGAAGAGCATAGTCATTCCTTTATATAAGGATAAATGGTTACACAATACATTAGAGAATGTCACCTTTAGCAGTCCAAATTCTAATTAATGAATGGCATTTTACATAGTATTAACTCAAATAAATAAAATTGGAAGTGATGAGCAAGCAAAAGGGAACAGCATCTCCTGATTTCTCAGTCAGCCTTCCACCAAACTAAGCTATTTGCAGGAGGAAGATACAAGTCATATCTGGACAATAAGGTTTTCCACAACCAAATGAAGCACTGAAGCAGAGAAAAGCCAGTTTCTTTATCATCCTGAGCATTAGAAGTGAGAGCAACCTGCTCCACGTGGCCTGGAAAGTCACAGCTCAAGTTGGAGTTAAGACACCAACAAGCCATTCCCAGCTCCTGGTTGATGACCAGAAGGATTCATAGTAATTATTCCAGCAAAGACAATGTATTGGCTAAAAATAATACTGCAGGATTTTAATAATCATAGGCAAATAAAGGTTGGAAGAGCCATCCACAGGTCATCCAGGCCCATCCCGTTCACAACACAGGGCTTCAAACTTAGATTGCTCAGTGCCTCACTCAGCCCATCAAGAACTGAAAGTCTTGAAGGTTAGAGAGTCCACAGCCTTTGGGGATCCTGTTCCTTTGCTTAAGCACCCTTTTTCCTGAATCCCATGGGAATTTCCATTCCAGCTATTTCTGCTCATTGACTTCATTCTTTCATTGTACAGCTGAGAAAACTCCATCTTCTCTATAGTCCCCCTTTCTAGGGAATGGAAACATTGAAAACAGATCCCTAGATTCTTCCTTTGGCCATTTCATGGCTGAACCAACCCATGTCCTCCAGCAATGTGTGTCATGGTCCATCCCCGACATTAGCCCTCCACTGGCCTCATTCCAGTCTGTCTCTTACACTGGAAGGAACGGAGAAAAACCAACCATGGACGCTAATAACAGAGTAATATTCCCCTCCAAGGAACAAGGGTTTTACGGAGATGGGTTAACAAAGGGGTTCCCTTTTTCATCACTAGACACACATAGGTAAGGGCAGCAGCTTACCCGGGCCATAACACCATCCCAGTGGTCCTGTGTTTTACACAGTCCTTCACACAAGGACTTAATACATTGCAAAGGCAATTAGTAAACCCAATACAAGCGGAAAGCATCCCAAAGCCTCCCACAGAGGCAGCAACCCCTCACAGAGCCAACTGTGCCCAGACTCACATCCTAAAAGCCATAAAACCAAAAGGGAACGCTGGCTAGCATTAGGAATATAGTGTATGGGGAGATATGAGATAAATGAACATAACTTCCACTTTTTCCCCATGTATCATGGATTTAAATTTTAACAAGGCAGAGGAAAAGCATCTATAAAGGACTTTACTAAGTTGAGTGACACTGTTCTAATTACACTAGATAATCTTGGAGCAAAGAAGTTTTTCCATATCACGCCTTTAAAGGATTTAAGGAAAAGAAGAAAGCCACAAATTACCTTAAGAACTGAATCACTCTGAAGATTAATGATATTTAGCCAGAAAAGACTTCAAAGACACAAAGCATCCTTCCAAAATCCAATTGACCCAGCCACCCAGGAACAAGCAGGTTTGTTCTCCTGAGCAACTGGCAAGGAGGATACGGATTTCCTCGTCTATGGCAGCCAAACAAGAAGCTGAAGCCAGTAGATTTCCACAGCAGCTCCGCAGGGCCGATTTATCCAGGTGAAAGCAGCAAACTGAATCCGAGCTCCATAAGGAAAAGCCAAGGGGGATTCTAAGGGCAGTTTTAAGGAATTTTCCTGTGTTCAAGCCCTTTCTCCAACATTCCACTGCCGGTAAAGGAGATTCCCTCCACCTCCCCAGTGCCAGAAGGCTCCTCTTCCCCTCAGACCCTAAGGGCTAGCCCATGCAGGGGGCTGAGCTGCACCCCGCTGCTCTGGAGCTCCTGGAGGATCAGCTCAGGATGCTGGGTCTCACAAAAGCAATTCAGCTCCCTTTCTTAAGGATGAGAAAACCCATGGGAACAGTACCAAAGCTTTGGTAGTTGCTGGTTACCTTGACACCACCCATAAGACAAGCCAAGTAAAAAGCAAAGAACTAATTGACTTACTGAAATCAAAAAAACATCCACCCCGTTTCTGATGTTGTGAAGGACAAGAGAACAGAAATAGAAGTGTGATTTTTCTCTTTTATCCCCTCATCTTAGGATCAGATCTAAGAGGTTTCTCACTCTTTGTCATACGGTTTTTGATGAGACAACTGTGTGGTGAAGGCTCCGCTCCTTGAACAAGCCTTTGATTCTCACATTATCTTCACAGCAGGGGATATAGGCTGAGGAACATGTTTGCCATAACACCCCATCCGTCCTGTGTGGCCTCCAGCTAGATACAGATCTTGGTCCCTTTCTCACCCTCTAGGACTACTGTATTTAGCTGTAACTAAGGGATGCAATGTCAGTAGGCTTCCCCCTTCCCTCCTCCCTTAATGACCACCCTCACTTAGAATCATAGAATAGTTAGGGTTGGAAACGCTTAAAGTACAGATTGATTATGTTCCTGTGAGGAAGATATAAAAAGAGAAGTAAATGTTACTCATTCCACAGGCATGTTACACTCTGAAGAAGTTAGGGCTGGATTAAAAGTACTTCTGACTTCTTAAATCCATTTCACAGCCCACACCAAACATCCTGCTGCGCTGAGCCAGCCAGCCAAAAGATAAATTGAGGAAGCAAATAGGATACAGTGTAATTGCTAAACAGGAGAAAACTGTAAATACAGCCATAGAGTGCCTCTTCAACAATGTAGTTTCATGCAGATAAAGTCATTTCCTTTGCACAATGGAGATCAAGAGCTATACTTTGAGATAAATCCTGCAAACAATATGCCACTGCAGGAATAAGCCCATGGAAAAGAAATGGAAAGGATCAACTACGGTGTTGATCATCATTTCATTTGGACAGCAGGTTCCTGAAGGCTTCTGGGGAATGCTAAACTCTGCACGTTTAAGGGCTGCTTACCACTATGGAAAGGCAGCCACCCTGGCACTGCTCCGTTGCTTCCCTGGAAACTTTTCCAGGTGTTTTTACGTTATGTGGAATTTTCCTTGAAACAATGGCTGCCATTTTCATATCATACGAAGAAAAGTTTCTGTCCTTCATAAAGGACAGAAATACTTGAAAACACATCCCTTCCCTGCCAGTACTCAAGGCCAAGTTGGATGAGGCTTGGAGCAAGCTGCTCTAGTGGAAGATGTCCCTGCCCGTGGCAGGGATTGGAACTGGATGAGCTTTAAGGTCCCTTCCAACCCAAACCAGTCTGGGATTTTGTGATTGCTTGTAGAAGAATAAAAAGCAAAACCCCAAAGGAGACATGACACAGTCCAGATACAGGAGTGAGACAGCACAGCACCAACAACTGGAAATCTCCTCTTCAGCTATTCCACCAAGGACCACACAGTTAGCAAGTACTGGCTTATAACTTGGGTACAGGCAGGTACACCCAGAACAGGTTCATGTCGAGTATTTCCACTGAACATAAGGTATGTTCAAACCGAGTTATAAGAAAAGCCTTTGATAGAAGGGCTACTACAGGCAGGATCCCTAAAGCAGTTTTCCAGTGATGGAAAATCATTTCTTTATTAAAAACACACACCTAAAGAAAACCACACATAAAATGCCAATGTTTCTCATTTATGGGGATTGGGATTTTCAGTGCTGTAAGGAATGCTGCTTTATAGGATCCTGCTTTTAATTCAGACATCTTGGGCTCTGCTGGACACTAGAGAAATCCTGTTTTGACACAAAAGCTCTAACTTCAAGCAGTACACAGGGCTACAGATGGCAACAGTGGGCCTTTAGAGAGCTTATTCTAAAGAGGCAAAGTTCAGTGGAAAATAGCACAGATCTTCCTTTTTGAAAGGCACAAGGATCGTCATCAACCTCTAAAAAAAAAGTTATATTTTGTGAGAATAACTCAAATTAATGTTTCAAAGGGCTTTTTTGATAGACTAATTTATAAACCACAAAGACCAATGGGTCTTTAATCAAAGAAAATGGATTCCTTTTCTGAACCACAAAGAAGAGATTGATGATGTCCTAGACCACGTCTCCACCTTCAAGAGTTGTATAGTGCCAAAAGACAGTCAGTTAGTACTTTACAATACCACAAATAACTTGCATACTAATTGCAGCTGAAGTTCTCATGGAGTGTTTTGTGGACACTAGAAAGCAATATTATAGCAAAGGGAAATTCATGATGTAATTTATCTTATCCCCTCAGTACTTTTTAAGGATAATGCAGGGGGGGTTAAGTAATAAGCGCACATGGCAAAAAAGTAAAATAGGTACAAACATTTCATTTTCTTACATATAGAGCAGAAGTAAAAGCAAGAGAGTATAGAAGGAAGTGGTCAAACCACGGCGACATTTACTGTTATGTTGGCCTATACTGTCCTCAGAAGCCACAAGAGATCTGTGGAGACCAGAAGCAAAGAGCTTCCCAGCTAGATGGGACTTGCTGAGGCCTGCAGCTTCCAGTCCTCCACAAGGTCAGTATAACTGGTCTAGTTTCATCATCTCACGCCCATCTGCTAAAACCTTACACATCACCAGAGGTAGCAGATTCCACATTGGTTTCTTATAGCCTCCTCCTCCACCACTCAAATAGCCTGCCTTATTCTTCAGCTTGTGAGCCTGTGACTGAGGCTCAGTCATAACCCTTGGTACTGAGCAACTGAAGAAGGCTAGACTGAGCAAGCAAGAAATAGTGCATTATAACAAAATAATGCAACCCAACAACAACCAGGGTTTTTCTTAGTTTTATAACCTAGACATTATGATAAAGATGATAAAATTAAGAACACATATTTTCCCCACAGGCCCTTAGATTCCCAGAAGATTCAAGAACAATGCCATGTATCAATCATTTTACCAGTGCCTGTTCCTCCAGTGCTGTGCCACTCATTGTACAGCAGCTAAAGCCAAAGGTTATAAGAATCCTACTTCTCTACTGTGCCCTTTTTTCATTCTTATTCTTGTTCTTGACATCTTTATGCTTTGTTCTTTTGGGTTAATGTGGCATGTCTCCAACACAGCCCTGGAAAACAACTATAATGTGGTTTGGGTTTAGTGTCATTAAACCCAATTAAGGCTTAAGGGAGTGCTCATGAAAATCCATAATTATCTCACAAAACAAAACAAAAAACCTTTTTTGCAGGGAACTACAAAGAACTTCACTTTTATTTAACTGTTTAGGCTACATGGGAAAAGGTATTGCCACATTGTTATCCCTCTGCACTTTTTTGTGCCTTGAAAATACCGTAATACACCAAAATCTGCTGAAAACATCAACCTTCTAAAGCTGATTTTTAATATGAAACTAAATATACAGTCTTTATTTAAAGAAAATAAAGTAAAAAACCATAGAGATCGCAATGCATCTTGACTGATGCACTTGTGCTTTGGGTACAAGGCTGGACTTTGTGACTAAACTTGTAAGGATAAAAAAAGTTCAAGCTGGTCAACAGCACAGAGTGGCTCACATCAACGCAGCTAAACTGTTTAGCTTCCTACAACACAGTATTTTCCAGTAGTTTGGGCACTCCCCAGATCCCACTTCTCCATGTCCTTTACTTTGCATTGATTGCTTTTTGGGAAGGGGAGGATACTGCTCTAAACTCTGTGAGCAGAGGCATAGTCGAAGACAGGCACCAATAGGCATTTTTCCAACTCCTCGTTTAATGTTTAATAGAGGACAATCTCTGCCTGTAGGCTTTTCGGTCTGTTTTCAGTTGCAAATTAAGCAGAGATCAGCCTTTACATCAACTGCTGCTTGAAAACCTCAGTAAGAATTGGGGAGAAAAAGAGCCTTTCTCCCCTGCAGCATCAGGAAAAGGGTCTGGGGCAGCTCCACTGCTGCTCTCCATGGGCAAGCATTCCCACAAACCTGTCCCCAAAGCCTTGGCAAATCCAACAGCATTGTTGTTTGATTTTTCCAGTAATACCATCCTCAGGGAATGAGCTTGCCTAGACTTGGCATAAGCAAAACCCAGCTTTCATTTGGACCATTAAGAGGCTCACAACCTTAGGTGCATTTATTAGAAGCTGGTGTTGTCACATCCTGGTTTTAAGCTAGTGGGTGTTCTTGGGCTCTGAATACCATAGACTTCTTCCCATATAGCTCTCATATCCGTATCCAGAGCTGTTCACCACAGAGTAAATACTTCCCCACCTTCTACAGGTGGTAGCTTCTACAGGTAATACCATCTACAGGTGGTTACCTTCTACAGGTAATACCATCCTCAGGGAATGAGCTTGCCTAGACTTGGCATAAGCAAAACCCAGCTTTCATTTGGACCATTAAGAGGCTCACAACCTTAGGTGCATTTATTAGAAGCTGGTGTTGTCACATCCTGGTTTTAAGCTAGTGGGTGTTCTTGGGCTCTGAATACCATAGACTTCTTCCCATATAGCTCTCATATCCGTATCCAGAGCTGTTCACCACAGAGTAAATACTTCCCCACCTTCTACACAGGGACAAACCAGCAATGCCTGTGCAATGGTTGGATGTTGTGCACATGCTGAACCCCAATCAGAGGGTGGATGTCCTCTGTACCTGAATGAGAGCTGGGTCTGCAGCCTGCAAAGCTGCCCTTGAAGCGCTCCAACATGCAAATTTAGAGATGTGGGTGAATGCATGTGCCATAAAGAAATATTTGAGGGACTCTCCAGCCCCAGGCAGAGAAGGTAAAACACATTGACAATCTCAGTAACAACACGAGAAATGTAGGGGGGGAACTAAAATCACCTTCTTGAAGGTACTAGGTAGGCTTTGGTTTACCCATCTTAGAAGCAGGCAGAATTCCACTCACACATTTACCCTCTACATGCAGTATGACCATATCATCTAAATCATACAAGAAATAACAAGCTTCCTTCAGAAGGTCTCAGGCTTGCCTCTCCTGCACAGTTCTATGGGTACCCACAAGTACAACTGATAAAATACCCTGTGTTCTTCCCCTCCATCTACTTACCAATGAAAACAGTAAAATGATGGCAAAGGAGAAGCTGAGTCAGGCACTACTTTGCAATGTTAAGGTAAATGCTATAAACCTGCAGAGCTTTATCACACAGACCAAGGTGATGAAAACATCCTTTACACATGCCACTTCCCTACCACCTCATAGTATTAAAAACCACTCAAAAACCCACCTACTGGATTAATGAAGAACGCACAGAGACAAGGGACGGTCTTACTTTAGCAGCAATGGGAAGTTTAAAACAACCTTCCAACATCATCAGCAAAGGCAATGCGGGAATTCTCCCTCTTTTGTGACACAATTCTGTCAATTAGCTGAAAACAGCAATTACCAGCCCTTTTCTTTATTATTTGTGAAGAATCAAAACTTGCTGAGGATGATAAATGGCTCCTTGGAAATTGCAGCGCTTGGTTCTGCTAAATCTGCACTTTCTTGTTTTGTGGGGGTTTTGATACTTTTTTTACCTGTTCTTTCACACAGCCTATAAAAAGAAAGTAGGGGCTGCTGAGAGGAAAGGAGAGACAGGACACACATCATGGAAGGAAAATGCCAAGGAATGGTTTAAAGGAGAACACAGAGCTTTCCTTGTTTCACTCACTGACCAGTGACACGTTCCCGCACCCTCATTAATCAGACAGAAAAGTTAACACTGTTGACCACATTAGGAACAAAACCTCATTTAAGTTCTTCTGAAACAAAACAGACACAAGCCGATGCATTCAGAGGGTGACCTTTGAGAATGCTGCTTCATTAACATTTCAAACAGCACAGCACAATATTAAGACAGGAAATAGACTTGCGATGCTATTTGGCTGCAGAAATATATATCAATTACATGCCCATAAATAACAGGATACCAATATTTGTTCCATTGTCGCTGCTAATAATGGTGTAACATGCAATGAGCATTTCTCCTAACAAAAATCAAGGAGCATATTTAAGTTTATTCCACTTCTTATGTACATTAAGTGAAGCCAAAAGAGGCCCTTTTGTTCTTTGAAAGGGATGCTCTCCATGCCTGCCCTCCCAGGCTCACCTAAAACAACTGCAGACAGTAGGTACAAGCTGCATTTAAAACAGAGTCCCATCATCCCTTCCCACCCCACAGCAGCAAGCTAACTGGGGAGCTCCCAATAACCCACACAGGCACTACAGAAAGCAATCCAGATGCTAACATTACCTCTTCCATGCAATACCACAGTGTTAGCGGATCCCATTCTTCTCAAGGGAATCATTTTTCCCCAAGACATGACAGCAAATCCCTATCCATACCTAATTGTTCAGAACACTGAGCTCCCATGCCATTTCTTGGTGCCTGCTGCGTACCAGCCAGACACAGCCACACTGGGCATGATCATACTTATTTGACACTGCCCCGCTCCTATGGCACAGGTAACTGAGCCTGCTCTGTGCTTCAGGTTTTGGGATCTTGCAGTGGAAGGAAAAATATGCCATTCAAAACAATGCTTAATAAGCAAATGCAATAGAGCACTCAGGGCAACCCAGCACTCAACCTGGTGGCCTTGATTTGCTATGAAGGATTTCAGTGCAACCCACTGAAATAAGGATGAACCAAGGTGCGATCAGCAGTGCCACAGGAGGACCAGAGTCAGCATGCCTGAAAGCCAGAGCAAGGTCTGGGAGATGGACATGGTAGCAAACAGCTTCCTGAGGTTCCATGAACTTCAGCCTCCTCTTGGATAAACTAGTGGTAACACCCCTGTTCAAGACACAGGGTCAGGACCTTCCTTAGACTGCAATCAATTAGTTAACATGTAATTTACTGCCCAGTCAGGGAAGGAAGCTGCTCCTGCAGCATGTGGTTCCCATCGCAGACAGCTTGGCCTGGGTCTGACTTGCACATGCTGCCAAGGTAATGCCTATTCATTCCTACCATCATAGTGCAGCCCTTTGTAGGGCCAAATGCAAGTTTTGGGGGTTTTGAACATTCACACAGAAACCATACATAACAGTTCCCAGGGCAGAATGAAGGGCTGGGCACGACAAACTCTTCAAGTGCCACTGCCAGTCCTACAGTTGCGTGATTAAGTCAAGTTATGTCACTTGAATCTGTTCCTCTATTATCCCTCTTCTATGCAAGGAGGCTAAAGTAGCAGGGAACGAAGCTTACTTTCTTGTAACAGACTAGGGGGATTAGCTAACCTCCTTCTATTTGCATTAAGACATCATTTATGTTATGAGTTTTCATACAAAGTCACAGAAAAATCAAATACTCAACTGGCTGATTGTTTGGGTCACAATAATAAGCTTGCCCATAAAACATCCCATCATCAGACCGTTACACAGTCACTGCTGTGCCACAGTTTATGTCACCAACCTACTAAGGGTTAAGGAAATTATTATTGTGGCGTTGAGAGACTTAGTAAACAGCAGAAGTTCAAGGATGAACCAGATTTGTTGATCCCAGCAGAGAGCTACAGTTAAGATGCAATATTTCCTTATGTGTGTGTGCGTCCCTTTACTGTTCATCAGTATTAAAAAGGGAATTTATACTTTACAGCTCTCTAGGTTGGCCAGTGCATCTTACCAGCGGGCAGAATTAACCTGTCCATCACAACAAATTGTCCTTTCCCTCCTCTTATATTATCAAAGCCTATTGAGATTAAAGCCATAGGAAAAACATTCATTTGCTTCAAATTCATGGGCTTATGAAGTTATATTCCTACACACCAGTAGTCATCTTTAATAGGAAAAGCAAAATCCCAGATGTTCCCTGAATGGTAATGAAAGAGTTTGAGAAACATTATATGCATTTGCTGAACTCGCTCATCAACACCATAAAATATCTTGCCAGGATGCCCCAAACCAGCGCAGTCAGAAAGGCAACATTTCCATGGCTGATCTGTTTAAAGAGGAAAACTACTTACCCATCTGGCAAGACTGAAAGTGGCTCTGGGCGTCTTTCCCTTCCAGAGGGCTCTTCTCCAGTCTCTCCTATAGGTACCAGTCAGCAGAGCAGCGTTAAGGTGAGGGACGTTTCAAAATGCTTCACTGCTCCACACACCATCATCCAGAAAATCCCCTTTGACCAAAGTCAGTACTACAGCTTTACAGTATAAATTGCCATGCTGATCTCAACAGTACCCATGCAAGGTGCTTCTAGATCCATTGTTGGTATACTCCTTCCGAGGTCTGAAAACCAGGAAAAGTCACTGTATTATGCAGCCACCTTATGTTTATTCTTCAGTCGAACGTTCTCATCCTCCATTCACTTCACTAAGACTCTTCAACTGCACTTATCAAGCCAGCTGTAAATCTTCTAGGATCAGAACGCCTCCTCCTCTGACACAGCCCTCCTTGTCAACCAGTTGAGCTGATTTACCTGGGTTAAAAAGTCTTTGTGCTTCCCTCGGGGTTGATCAGAGGCTGTAAAGCCAGGGATGACCACACTAGAATGAAAGGAAACCCAAATCAAATACATCAGTATTACAGTTGATAAATACACCAAGCAGCTAGCCAATATACACATGTAAGTCAGCACAAGTTCACTGAAGTTGCAAAACTCCCTGGGGCATCCCGATACCATGGTAGTGGGAACAACCTAAGGGACAAAGGAAAGAATAAGTGGCTGCATGGACAGAACTGCTGCTGGGAGCTCTCCAGGGAGCTCTCTCATTGCTCAGGAGCAGCCACAGTTTTATTTGTGCTGTAAATAAGATCTCTTTCTTTCTGGAACTATGCTTGGAAGCACAGAAGTGACCCTTCCAAGCTCAGAGGAACACAGGGAAAGAAAGCCCTTTAGGAAGCCCACATCTTTCTGTGCTGCTCCCACAGACCAAACTGTCTTTGGATGCTCACTGACAGAAAGACCTGTAACTCACAATTGAAGAAAAACACTTCCCTAAATTCCTTAGAAGCCTTTACTGGATACCCTTTATCATTCCGAGTCAAAACCACATTTCTTCTACTCACTAAAGCCCCCTACTACTTGAAAAGCAGAACTGCCTCAGGACAGATGTGTCCCTGCAAAGCAGCAGCAGAGCACAAATCCCATGTCCATCCCTTCCAGATGAGTCACATCCTCAAGGGGTGACAGTCAAATGCAGGGAAATTGGAGCTTTCACAGCTCAGAGGACAGACTGAAAAGGCAGAAAAGTGAAACCATTGAAGGGCTGAAAAGATCTGCTCCCCAAAAAGGCCGATTTTTAATTTCCCTGCTTTGCCCATATTAAGCAGCAGCACAAAAATTTGTATATTCAGCTGTATGTTTCAGTCAAGAGGAATAGGCAAAATTAATCCAGCAACCAGAAAATCGCTGAGGACAGGTGAGCATAATGCTTTCTCCAGCTCCTATCTGCTAATTCGTAAAGTACATGACTGCTTGTGGCTTGGTTTTCTCCCTCTTTTAACAAGGATAACACCCAGTACACATCCTTATGAAACCCTTCAGCAGATTTAGACTGCCTGAGCTGGGGGCTGAGGGAAGCCCAAACCTTCTGGTTTCATAAACAAATTGGAGCTGGCTGAGGATCTAACCTGCTACTGCCCCACTGATGATAAGCAGCAATGCAGAAAGGTACCAAAATGGATTCCTCAGTCCTATCTCATTTTCTAAAGGGAACACTGCTAAACCGTATGTGCCCTTGTCAAGATGAGGCCGGTTTTCAGTACTGGTACAAGCACAATGATATTGGTGATATTTTCAGCAAAGGATTCATTTCCCAGATTATAGCAGGCAGCTTATTAAAACCAACAAACACAGAAACCCCACAAGTATGAATAGGAGAGGTTTTCCTTGGCAGGATTCAGCAAATGACATAATACTCACTGCAATACACATAATTGCTCATGCCAAGCACAAACAGAAACAAGGAGACAAAGCCAAGAAGAAACAAGCACAAGTTCATAGAGAGCTTTTACGCACCAGGGGACATGTGTGAGATTAACAGAGAAGCTGACTAACAGTAAACCACCTCTCTAAACACACACCAATGTCAAATCTGAGAGAAGCTATGCTGTAGCAGCAATCCACATCAAGTCACAGAAATCAGAGCACAGGATCCCAAGTAAGACCTTGGACCTCAAGGGATATATGTTAAGGGTGCACTGAAACTTATCACTAATCCTGTCTGCCCATCCAGCACTTTTCAGCAGCAAACACCACAGTGATCAGCCTGCCTGCCTAAAGTACCCACACAACAACAGGAGAACCAAATAGAATCAGAGGTTTCCATGAAGATCTATTCCTCAAAGAAACCCAGCAGTAAGAAAGAAAACAAATCCCATCCAACCCCCTTGAGAACCAGTCTCCCTGCATAGATAATAATGGGCCGCAATCAAGAATTTGTATTCCCACAGGCTTCAGCTGCTCAAACCTCATCAAATACACTTACAGCAACATAAGGAATGAGAGGGAAAACCAAACCCTGACCTGTGATGGGCATCCATAGTGCTTTCCTGCTCAGGTGAACAGCCGGACAACCAGCAAAGGAACCAGCTAGGAGGCAACCAGACTTGTTAACCTGCAGAAAGCTGCTGTAATTAAGCCGGTGCCTAGAGCAATCAGCAGGATTTGAGACACCTGGGAGACCACGGACATTTTGTGACAAGGGAGGAGACCAACCCTGATTTCTCAGGTGATGGATGGCAGGAGAGCGGTGCGAATACCTGCAGACATCAGCAGCTCTGCTCTCACCAGGCCTTTGTACCTTTTGTGGGAGCCACGAATTAATCCACCAGGATTCCATATGCAGTGAATCCAACCTGAGCTCTCTACTTCCGAGATGAACTGTAAACGACTAATTAAAGGCCAAATAGTGGTATCCTTACTTGCATTTCCCAGTACCTTACACCATAAGCGGTCCCTTTGGCTTCAATTAGTTGCTACCCTGATGGGTACTGACTGAACAGCAGATAAATGCCCAGTCTTGGCAAACTGTGAACTTCTGCCCCGGTGAGTTTTCCTATGGGATGCCCGGGTTCTTTGCAGCTGGCTGCTGTGCTCCAGGTGAGCATCCCAGAGCTCAGAAAGCTCCCAACACCACTCTCATCTGGAAGTCTGCTCTTTCCTACTGACAGATGCTGTGAGCCTGCACCGGTCACAGAAGGGCCTGGAGGAGCAGCTGGATCAACACAAGGGCTGCAAAGTTCATGGAGCTCCTTCCCTCACCCCCTGGCAGGGCACATGTGTTATCAAAAGCCCACGCAGATAACAAACAGCAGCATTTGGATCAGGGCCCGGGGTTGTGCGCTGCAGAAAAGCAGGGGTTTATGCTTCAGTCTTTTAAGAGAGGAAGGATGGATGCTGTGATGTCAATTATGCCTCAAGACAAAGCCTGCTCAGAAGCCTCCAAAATGTACCAAAGAGGCGTTTTACTCACACATACCTTCTGCACTGGGCTCTGTGAAGGTCAAACGCAGCCCAAAACAGAAATACCCAAGATATTTATAACCCCACACCTCTCCCTCCCCCCCCCCCCCCCCCAAGGAAAATTCATAGGAATCAGCTGTTATTCTGAATTTTGTAGCTTTTTT
This sequence comes from Pezoporus flaviventris, assembly GCF_033815535.1. NCBI lineage: Eukaryota > Metazoa > Chordata > Aves > Psittaciformes > Psittacidae > Pezoporus > Pezoporus flaviventris. The sequence continues at coordinate 1,563,476 of NW_026892585.1, forward strand.
AGTAACCTCACTCAAAGGGGAAAGCAATCTGATTTTTTTATGGCTTCTCGCAGCATGTTAAACACAGACTGGATGCTCTAGATTTATTGTGCCGCCATTCCAGCTTGCACAGGTGTAACATATTGGTTTACATTAACTTCCCCCACCAATGTCTGTATTAATATATGGCACTTATCATGCTCCACAGCAAGAGCAGGTTATCTTCTAGAAAACTGAATGTCTTTCACCTTCAGAAATAAAATAAAATAATAAATTAAAAAAGCCAATTTCTTTTCAGTTCTTCCTTGTCCTCACCCCTTGGCCAACAGACAAGCAGGTTTTCCTGTGACCCTTCTGAGCTCAGGCCAACAGAGGGTCATCAGGAGAGCAAGAGCAGCCCTGGGAGCAGCAGCATCACTGGAAAAGAGCCATTTCTTGCTCACCAACTTCCCTTTCTACCTGTAACTTCAAACTGTACCAATTGCACAACCTGCTTTTGGCACCCCATGTGGCTGTGCCAAGCGGAGTGGACTTCAGGGCACTGGATGACTCCAGAGGTCTCCATAAAGCTCCATGCAACAGCTCTAAGGCAGGTCTGCAGAGCTCATTCCCAGCTTTGCCTCGGGGCTTGTTTGGGTAGGAGGACTCGTCTCTCCTGTGGTAAGCAGGGAAGCTGTGGAGGAGCTAAAATCACTGAACTTTTAAGTATCTCATGACCTTTTTGCCCAGCCTTTGCTGTTGTCAGACCAGCAGCAGGTACCTTTGCCAGCAACATGGTGGGGAAAGAGGGAAAGCACCCAAGTGAAATAAGGGCAGAATAAACTTGGCTTACCGTCTCCTGTCTCTTCCTCAGAGCATCCCTGGTTGCAGGCTCACTGTTAGAGCCCAGACTGGCTAAAAACCGGGAACAAAAGGCCTGCTCACCAGCCCGCCTTGAACCAGCAGCTACCAGTCGGGGTAAGGGAACACTGCCGGTAGCAGTGTGCAGGCGCAGCCGCAAAATGGGGCATGAAGGAACAGAAAACACGCCTTGGGTCCTTTTGGGGTCAGTTGCTGAGGTGAGCAGCTCGAGAGAGGACCCTTCAACACCGGAGCGGGAGGAGATCAGCGTCCAGGAGCCTCAGCTCGGAGCGGCGAGAGCACTGAGGTGAGCGTCGAGCGCCACACAGGAGGCGGCAGCGCCGCTGAGGCGAGCGGGGACTCAGAGGGGGCGGAGCCAGGAGGAGCGGCACCAGCCCTGATTGGTTACAAGGGAGCGCGAGCGGTCAGGGCGGGACGAGGCCGTTTGCGCGGGCGGGAGAGCGCTCGCCTCAGGAGCAGGGCCCGCTCTGGGAGCGCTGCCCCGGCGGTGCCAGCGTAGGCACCCAGGCAGAGCCGATGAGGGGGAGGCTGCAGGGCAGAGCTCGGGGTGCAGAGAGTGCCTGCACCGGTCTGGTGAGGGGAGGGGGCACAAAGGGCAGGGCTGCACTGGTGGAGGCCCTCCTGCAGCAGGGGCTGAGCTGCGAGATGTCAGGGAAGCTGAGAGGAAGCAGGAATGCTTGCTCCAGGCCCAAACTGTGCTTCCCCGCTAGCTCATGGAGGAAAGAAGGAGGCTGCTAACCCAGGGAGCTGGGAAATAGTGACAAAAAAGAACAGCACAAAAAGGAGGAAGAGGACAATTAAAAGCAAGGGGCTTCCTCCTAAACCTGTTACCGCTTTGCTGCCCCTTCAGGGGGGTGATGAGGAAACACACTCGCGCCATAAACAACCACCTGATGCACTGGTAAAGATCTCTACTGGTGCTGCCAGGAAAAAGCAGCTGGTCGTAGTGGTAGGGGACTCTGCTTTGAAAGGGACAGTAGCACTTGTCTGTTGGCTTGACATAAAAAGGACATGGAACTGTTGGAACAAGTCCAGAGGAGGCCATGAGGATGAGCAGGGAACTGGAGCACCTCCTGTATGGAGACAGGCTGAGGAAGCTGGAGGCTGTTCAGCCTGGAGAAGAGAAGGCTGAGTGGAGACCTCAGAGCAGCTTCCAGTGTCTGAAGGGGGCCTATAGGGATGCTGGAGAGGGACTCTTCATTAGGGACTGTAGTGACAGGACAAGGAGTAAGGGGTTAAAACTGAAACAGGGGAAGTTTAGATTGGATATAAGGAGGAAATTCTTTACTGTGACGGTGCTGAGGCACATGGAATGGAATGCTCCATCCCTGGCAGTGTTCAAGGCCGGGTTGGACAGAGCCTTGGGTGACATGGTTTAGTGTGAGGTCCCTGCCCATGGCAGGGGGGTTAGGACTGGATGATCTTAAGGTCCTTTCCAACCCAAACCATTCTATGAGTCTCTTCCTAAGCAGCAAGTTGTGGAAATAAATGGACCCGTTTTGAACCCTTGTCATCTATAATCACAAAGAACAAAAATCTCGTAACTTTTAAAGCTTGTAACCATTTAATCACACCAAACCTCATTATTCTTCACAAAAAAAAAACCAGCCAATTGACTCCTTTCCTCAGCTGATCTCCCCCCAAACCCTCAACCTTGGTCTGTGTGTGCACAGCTTGGTTCAGAGCAGCAGGACCTAAACAGCCCCAGCTTCCTCCTTATCCACAGAGGGCTTCGGATGACCCAGCAAAGCTCATAAAACAAGGCAAACACAGCAAAGATTGTGCTAATTAAATGGAGACCATCAAAAGCAATTTAAGTTTTTAAAGGAATCTTACATTGTTTATAAAGGGAAGCTGATGCTGTTCAAATGGCTCCTGAGAGGACAATACCAGCAGCAAGTCTGCAGCATCCAGAGTATGTTTGTCTACCAGATACTTAGTAATCTATCTATGTATGCTTACTATAAGTGAAAACATACACAGACCTTGGCAGGCCAGACACCCACCGTGGATTTAACACACACTGCTCCTAAGTCTATTTATTTTCTCACATGCCTAAAGCAAGCCCAGAAGGCTTCAAGTGAAACTTTCTAGGGTGCAATACCACTGCCACAGGCACAGGTAGAGAATAAATGACTTCAGGTGCTTTGGGAACACGAGCAGTGCTGCAGGCAGAGAGGCAGGCAGTGGAAAATAAATACAGCTAAACAGTAGGAAACAGATTACTTTTGCTCCTTCAGGCTTCCCACTGGGGAAGCGGATGGCAAATACAAGGCTGGAAATGGCTTCCAGAGTTACCAGTGCCCTAGATGAGGAAGCTATCCCCTTTCCTTTTACATTCTTCAGCTGTTAGTGTTGTGAAAACTGGTGATTGTGTTGAGCAAACACAGTGTGCTCCTGGGGTGAAGGCATCGGTGCTTCTTGTTTGCTGCCCATGATCTCCAGCCAGAAGGGATCCCAAACCAAGCAGGGTTCATTGCTTTTTAGAGTTGGGCATCAGGAGAAAGGCCACATCCCTGACCTGTCCTTCAGGAAGCGGCTGCAGAAGGGGGTCCTGTGTTTGCTGTGAGCGCTGATTTGCAACTACCTTACTCGGGGGGAGGGTTACAGCTGCACCCCCCCAACCTGCTTACTTCAAGGATTAAAATTCAAGGCCCCAAAACTGGCCTGTTCTGGTGCTTAGAAGCAGCAAATTCTGTTTATCAAGCTTTTTCTACTTTTTTTTTAATCCAATGTATCTTTAAGGTAAAGGGCCCAGCTCTTTCTTCCATATACACTCTGCCTAAGTATTTACAGCTCAAAGAACACACTGCACCTAAGAACTGCTAAACTGCTCTAAGTCAATGCTAATCTGCCAAATTGCCCCATATCAAAGGCTCTGCAAGTCCATTAAGTACCACGAAATGAAGAGCTGTTGAGCAGTGCCAGCAGCATTAAAACCCACAAGGTTTTTGTGCACTGATTGATAGTGTTCATACCTGGCTCCAAACACAGCCCCACACAAACCTCAACCTCAGGACAACCTGCTATAATGGTGTCACAAGCAGGTGAAAGACGAAAGGAAATAGGTGACCCTTCCTCCACTCCTGCCCTTGCTCCTAAGGTCTTTGGTTGGATCATTGAATCAACGGACCCCAACAGCTTCCCCATTAAAATTACAAACAACATAAAAAGCTATGAGCTGCATTTGGTTTTTATCCTCCTTTATGGAGAGATTTGTGAAATAGCACTGTAAAAATAAAGCAAGGACTCGGTAAGAAGCAGTAGTGTGCATTATTAATACCAGTGAATTTTAAAAATCCAGATTTACTTTTAACTTCTTTGCTTTTCCATTATTAACGGTTCTGTATGCTGTACCCAGCGTAGCCCCATGAATAAATATGCTGAAGTAATTTAATATGAAGATGGAAAAGGCTTGGGTAGTTAGAGCAAGTTCACATCCATCTGTAGAAAAACAGTCGTGCAATCTTTTTGACACCAAAAATGTCAGAACGTGCCTGCAAGTGTTCTTACCTGTAGATTTCAGAGCAACTAAGGATGCAGAAGGGTTTGGGAGGGGCTGTTGGCACAACCCTAAGCGAGAAGAGTGCAGAGCAGCACAGCCCATCCTCCCGGGAGCAGACAGACCCACCTTTACTCAGAATAAGGTCCATCCATCACCCTGTGCAGCAGGATGGGCTTGAACAATGGGTGTCTGCAGAGGAAAGATGTTAGATGCGGGAAGCACCGCGTCTGGGGTTACTGCTCCTCCAGGAGCACTCAGCGTCACTCCTCAACTGGCAATCTCAAACTGCCCCATGTCAGTGCGAGGTGTGGGGCTGGCACCATCCAGAGCCTGGAGGGTCACATCCGTGCAGTGGTACAAGCCCAGGGGCAAGTCAGCGCATCAGCACCCACCCCTTCTTGGTCAAAGGCTGCCCATAGCTCTGGAACACAGTCGGCTGCTGGAAGGTTGGGGCTTCCCACAGGCAGCATCACAGCATGGTGCAGGCAGGAACAGAGAAAGCAGGTGGACATCAAGGAGGGTACAAATGGAGGAGACCTTCTGTAACTCAGTAAAATAAGGTTACGTTGCACCATACTGCTGATGCTCAGCAGTGGCGAGGCTGGAACAAGCTGTATGTGTTTAGGGACAAAATGGGGTTTGTTTTCTTATGAAAAAGAGATGTCATACTCAATTTATTAACATTTTACTTTTAAAACTGCCTCTCACCTAGAAGTGGAATATTTAGCAAGCCGAGAGGTAGCTGTATTGAAAGCCAACAGCAGGCTGAATTCCTCTGCAGTAGTCAGGAACTGGTTTTCTGGGTAAGAGAAGGTTAAAAAAACCTTCACATGGAAGCAGGAAGACTTTGTGGCATTTACGGAATTAGCACAGAGGAGAAATCCATGGTTCAGGATATTTCCAGGACAGACTGCAGCAGAACTGCAGAGGAAAGGCAAAAAACAAGAGCATTAAAACCCCATGCAGTTCAGCTACCAAAACACTGAAAAACCAAAACACTTGGAAGATGCAAAGCTCTCCATGTTGCAATGGTTTAAACAAAGCACACTTAAAAAGAGACTTTATACTGGGTACTATGCCAAAATAGAGCAAGCGTTAATTAGTGGCTGTTCAAGAAGGGTGCTCTGAAAATGTTAATTAAAAAGGGCTTTCAATTAACAGAACACAACTTTAAGGGAGATGCTTAGGAAAAAGATTCAGCCTTTGCTTTTGGGTTTATGGAAGCAGTTGCGAGGTCTGGTCTGGAGGCTGCAATCAGAGCGTACAGCTCACTCCTGATACCCTGGAGCTCTTTGGAGGGATAAGTTGATCCAAGCCTTCCAACACTGGGGAGCTTCTGAAGATTCCCATTAACCAGGAATAAGACACTCCTAAGCTGACCTTGCAGCCTCAGGTGAATTGCAGAGGAGAAGTTCAGCGTTTTCTAGTCTGAGGGTTTGATCTGAGGCAGGAGGACCATTTGCTTCATGAGGGGCTGACTCCAATCCAAACCACAGCCCTGCCATTCCGCAAAGCGTGCTCCTGCCTTCAGCTCTGACACAAGTGGTCATGCTCAGATCCATGAGACCTAATTTAAAAGCAAGCCCATTTGCAGAGGAAATGGTGTTTGAGAGGGTGCATTCTGCTGCATGCAGTGTGTTAGGGAAAAACGCATTGCAGAGCTAAGTTCAGGTACTGTGAACATGTTGTAGCTCTAATATGAGGGAAAACAAGGCAGAGGAAGACAGCATCTCCTCTCAGGGGAAAAGCAATCTCACTGATGAACAACATAAGATGATTAATAGCTAAAGGAGAGCAGAACAAAGGCTGAAAACTATAATCTAAACATTAACACAAGATGTCCAGGCAGTTGTCAAAAGCACAGAGCATGGTGCATAGACCCAGGCAGACAAGAAAGAAAGCATCAAGCTAGCTTGCTTTTGACCTTTCTTTAAGATGGGAGAAGAACGAAACCTGAATCTTTGGCTTCCATGCAGAGGGCTGCAGGGAGAATCACAAGCCACAAAGTCTGACCTAAGCATATTGCATACAGGTAGCATTAAGGGTCTTGTCTTTGCCATCTCATAGTCAAGCCAAACAAGGGCCCCGGCTTCACTAGCAAAAGGCTCAGGACAAAGAGCATTGGAGCCTCAGGACATTGGTGCACACACTTGTGCAGGGTCTTGTGTCCGAGATCTGTCCACCTCACAGGACAGGCTTTAGGAAGCCTGGAGATTTACTGGGGAAGGACAGGAAGTTCCATTTCAATGCCATCAGCAGAACTTGCACCAGAGGGCTTCAAGAACAAATATCCTTTAAGTAATAATGCTGACATGCATCAGACTGTTCATAACAAATATAGATAGAAAACACACATCTCCTCAATGCGGCTGGGGCAAAAGGCTCTCTGAATGCCACCAGATGCAATGATGCAGGTTGCAATGAAGTGTGTGCATCAGCAAAAACAAAGTACAGCAGCTCCTTCAAAGGAGAAATCACGTGTGAAACAAAACTCACATAGGTCTGGTAGTGGAGTTTAACAGCACGGCATGAGCCAGACACAGCTGCTCATTGGCCTTGAGTTCTGCACACAAGAGGCACTAGAGCTGTGCCAGGTGAGCATCCCTGCTAAGTAACCCTGATTAATCCATCAAATTATGGCAGTGTTCTGAAAGGATGAGCAATGCCACGAACTTCATGGTTCAAGGCTTCACAGTCAAAAGAAATCATCTCTTGTCAGGTTTCTGCAGGCTCAGTCAGCACCACAGATGCTGCATCACATAGAGGTTGAAATCCCGCTTCAGTTACCAAACGCCCTTGTGGGCTGGGTCTAGAAGAGTGCCTGGGAAAAGTTATGAATGAAGTGGTGTGTGCTGAATGATGCCCTCATGCACAGCGGTGCCTTGGAGGGATGCACAGAGAACACAAGAAAAGCACTCTAACCGCTGGAGGAGCAGGAGGGGAAGCTGAAAGGTCTTAAGTGTGGTCTAAGTCAGAGGTACAGGACATGGGAGTCGAAACGTCTGCTGCAGGGGATTAGAGAACAGAGCAACAGAGTAGGTGGGATGTCCCCTGTAGCCTACACGTGGATGTTTTCATGAGGGTATTAGGTACAGCTCATTATTACTGTGTCAGGATGTTTGACCGAGCATCGCTGTTCATAGCCTGGGAAAAGCTCCAGCTAACAGGAAGACTGGAGGGCCTTTTTTACAAGAACAGTGACTGCCAAACTGTTGAAACCCACATTGAAAGAAACCCTTTGCTTCCCACAGAGGGAACAACCTGACCCCATCGAGACAACCTGGATGTTTACCCATTTTGCCTGGGCTGCAGAGAGAAAAGAGCTATCGGTGCAAGTGTTTCTCTGGGTATCTTTCGGTCCATTCCAGGTTTGTCAGACCCACTGAGGTTCACACCGAACAGCCAACAAACCTCAGAGGAAAACAAAACTTGCTGACAAAGGAATGGGGCAAGCTCTTGAGTAACATCGTACAAGTCAAGTCACAAAAGAAAACCATGAGGAAAGGCAGGCTTGACCTGTGCTTGAAATCCATTTTTCTGCCAAGGAATTATGTGAGGTTTCTCCAAGACACCTTTTAACAAAGATACTCCTGATGCTGGAGGCATACAATGCATCAAGATACGGCAAGGTATTCCAATTAGCTGTACCTTTCTGTCCTGGGTTCAGCAGACCTTAGGACCTTAAGATCATCCAGTTCCAACCCCCCTGCCATGGGCAGGGACACCTCACACTGAACCATGGCACCTAAGGCTCTATCCAGCCTGGGCTTGAACACCACCAGGGATGGAGCATTCACAACCTCCCTGGGCAACCCATTCCAGTGCCTCAGCACCATCACAGTAAAGAATTTCCTCCTAGCCAACCTAAACTTCCCCTGTTTCAGTTTTAACCCGTTACCCCTTGTCCTGTCACTACAGTCCCTAATGAAGAGTCCCTCCCCAGCATCCCTATAGCCCCCCCCTTCAGACACTGGAAGGCTGCTCTGAGGTCTCCATGCTTCTCTTCTCTAGGCTGAACAGCCCCAACTTTCTCAGCCTGTCTCCACACAGGAGGTGCTCCAGTCCCCAAGATGCTACCTATGGTGTGTGCCCACGATGTTCCTGTTCATCTGCTGGTGTCTGCGGTGCCGCTTTGAGCTAGGGTAGAGTTAATTTTCTTCTTCATAGCTGGTATGGGGCAATGCTTTGGGTTGGTGCTGCAAGCAGTGCTGATCACACAGGGGTGTTCTCACTACTGCTTACACAGTGAAGGCCTGCTCTGCTCCTCACACCAGCCGCCAGCGAGCACAAGGAGTTGGGGTGGGGGGACACAGCCAGGACCCCAACTGACCAAAGGGATGTTCCATGCCATAAGACACCTCCTCAACCTATAAAGCAGGGAAAAGAAGGAGGGAGGGATGTTTGGAGTTCTGGTGTTTGCATTCCTAAGGCACTACTACACACGATGGAGCCCTGCTTTCCTGGAGATGGCTGAACGCCTGCCTGCCCTTGGGAAAGGGTGAATGATTCCCGTGGCTGGCTTTGTCTGTTAAACTGTATCTCAACCCAGGAGTTTCCCCACTTTTACTCTTCCAACTTCCTCTCTCATCCTGTTGAGGGCAATGAGTGAGCAGTTGTGTGGTGCTCGGTTGCTGCCTGCGGTTAAATCACAGCATAACTGCCCCAGCTCATGCAGGTTTTTAATCAATAAGAAGCATACTTTCATTGGGAATAAAAAGCTAGGACATGGGTCTCAGCACAGTGGTGGCTGTTACCTGCACTGCTGTGCTTCCCCAAGGAAGCATCCTGCCCTCTCCATGGAAAGCTTGCGGTCGGTACTTCACGGAGCAAAGCAGAGAGGTAGCTGAAGAACCTAACAGCTCAAATTACCAGCTACCAATGAGATTGAACATCCATTTCCAGGCACATTTACTGAAGAGAACACAGAAGAAGTTTACAATTCCACTGTTCCTGCTCCCTGTGCTTGTTAAAGTGCAGAAGACAATCTGTAGTTGCTTATTTTGTATCTAAGCAACTGTCAGACTCTGTACCTACTAATAAGAAAGGGTATAATTATATGCTGCTACTTTAATTAGCAGCAGATGCCTATGTTTATGAAGATTTTCTGAAGTGCAGAGTCTTGCTTATATGCAAATTGCAAGAGCACTTTTGGAGGCTTCTAAAGGCTTTGTTTGGCTGCAGCAGGGGTAAGGCACCTTAGACCATGGGCTCAGAGCCCAGCTGTCCTCAACACCCATTTGGGTGAGCTGCAGGGCAGGGATAAATCCGTGTCTGATGCATCTTCTTGACACGAGGCAAGTGCTTGCCCCTGGTTCAAAGCCCAGGACCCAACCAGCGCACAGCCTGCTCTGGGCTGCCCACCTGAGTGCCCCAGGGGCTGCTCTCTGCGGGCTGTGGTTGCAGAGCAGCCAACACTGGGGCAGAATCCCTAACGTGTGTTTCTGATCTCACCGAGGTGCTTCAGCAGCACACAGCGATGCAATGCAGCATTTCCCTTCAGAAGCAATCACAGCAGGGGCTACTGCTGAGGGTCCTGCTTTGTGAATAGAAAAGTACCAACAAAACAAAGTAAACCCCACAGTCTTCCAGAAACCCATGAAGTCACAAGCAGACAGAGAATATGGATGAGAATAACCTTGTCCAGGATAGAAAACACTTGTTAGAGGAGCCTCTAATTTCCATTATTCAGTATTTTTAGCCTTGTTTCCATGGAAACAGCACTTGTGCGATGATGCTGTCCTGCAAGGGAGCGAGTGGATGCACACGTGTACATCCATCTGTGTATTCTCCTCCTGGCCTTCAGCAGCTTTGAACAAATTCACCAGCAAAGCTGAGGTCCTGAGGACAATTACATGTGAAAGCAGCCAGGTACGGGAGGGAGAAGGGATCTTGTGAGTTCTCCAGCCAAAGGAATTGCATTCAGCAGTAGAGAACCTGCATCAAAGAATCAAACAAAGGTTTGGGGTGCCAATAGAGTAGCATCTGTCTTGCCTGTTTGCCCATCTATTGGAGTGCCTGCCCTGCCACCTGCACCCTTCAAACACGAAGTGTTCAGCCCATTTCTCCATTCCTTCCAAACGAGCTGCCAGGCTGCCCCATGGCCACAAGAAAAGGGGCAGGTTGGGTCATCAGGTTAAGTTAGGGAGAAATGCTGAGCATCCACCACCACGTTTCCTCATTGCGAGAGAGATGCGAGACCTTTAGCAGACCTTTATATCCCTGGTTTTGTGCCCCTCTGTCACTGCTGGCAACCCCATTACAAGAGCTAAGTTACATGAGACTGCACCCTAGGAGGCTGCAGGAGCACCCAAGCGAACAACCTGCACCTTTGTCTCCTTTTACTGCACTTCCTAATGCCTCACCTGCCCTCTGCAAGAGCCGCCAGCCGTTCCTTTGCTCACTGCAGTACAGGCTGTCAGCAGAGACACGCTCCAGATGCTTCCCCACAGAGCCCGATTTCACGCTCCCTCTTACTCTGTGGCTCCCAACCAGGATTCAAGGTCGTTCTGATCACAGGTCTCTTTGCACTTGGCCTTCCCGGGCACAGCATCAATGCACAGCGGGCAAAGCAAAGCTTCCACAACAGGAATCGCTCAGAGCACATACAGAGGCAGAAGGATCTGGTTGAACCAGACACTGCTGCTGGAGCATTTGCCTTACTCAGAAGGTTTAGGGGCGGATTTATAGTGTAGAATATTTGTGACAAATCCCCATCAGCCTTGTCTTCAACATGCTTTAAGAAATCACCCATGTTTAAGGTTAGCTGCATGAAACCACTGTGCCCTTTATTAAATCAATCCTCTAGAAGAGGAAAGCTCTGTTGACACCTGTGGTCAAAGTGACCTGAACTGAGCAGTATTTCAGCATTATTCTCTTCACAACAAGGGCTTTGTACCTCCTGCTACACACAGAGCCAGCTTTAATAACCTGCGTGCAGGTAACGCTCAGCAGCAGGTACCATCTACTGCGTGGCCTCCAAACATCAGCACGTTCTCTGTGCCGCCTGGCACCAATACTACCGCAGCTGAACGGGCACCAGGTCTCCTCACACTGCCCCAAAGACAGAGTGCAGCCCAAGAGCACACCAAGGCACCAGAAGTTCCTGCTTCCGTTACCCTGAGTTCCCAGTTCCCCTCTTCATGCTCCTGCCGCCGATGGGAGGCCACGCGAAACACTTCCACCATGAGGCCACAGGAGGGCAGCAAAGGTTCCCGCTGTCAACTGCATCACTGCAGAGAGCAGGGAGGCTCCGATGGCACGGTCACCTCGGGGACACTTTGCTACCCAACAGCAGAAGCAGTTACCCAAAGTGGTGGCCCTTGTCTGGAGGGGGGAGACTGCAGCATCTGCTATTACGGGTTCTGCAGAAGTTAGGAGAAATACTTTATACACGCAAGGTTATTAACTGATAATACAGGTCATTGCTATCAGTATTTCGCATAACCTACTGCCCTTCTGCTCCTTCGTTAAAAGCAATGGACAGGAAGTGTTATTTCACAGAAGGCCGGGTGGAGGGGTCCCACTGACAGCCCTGTGCTGAAACACCACATAGCCGAAGGGGGGGAGATACTCTCCAAACCCAGAAAACTCTTCAGGAACCTCACGGGTAGCACTCTGCCCTAAGACACCCACAGCAATCTCCTTCTGCAGCACAGCAACACTTCCCTCCCGCCAGCTCGCATCATTTCACCGTGACTGTTAACAATGCTGCTCGAAATTTTCCACCCGACGCTGAGGATGCCGCTGGGATGCAGGGATGCGCAACAGCAGCGCGGTTGGGGCTGGAGGAGCGGAGCTCTTGTCATGCCTTTCCATCTAATGCCACCTAGCGATACGAAGCTGCCACACGCTCTGGGTTAGGTCGTTCTCTGTGTTTGGGTGCTGTTAAGTGCCCCGTGAAGTTTTGCTGGCCACATGGCAGCACTGGAAACAGCAAGACAGCAGGTAGGTTTGTTCTGCTGGATGTAGGTCCGTTTCCTTGCTCAGTCACATACTCCCTTCCTGCTTATGGAAATTAACACTTGCTGGGAACCAAAGACTAATGAAATATTGAGTATGAAATATTCCTTCACTAATAAAATGTAACGTGGCAGAAAGAGGCTGAGAACAGAGTCAGCTTTCTTGCTTCATGAGAAACTCCATTTGCTCTGAGATACCCCTACCTACCACTTGTTCTTGGGCTCTTGTGCCTGGACCTGCTCACCTCCCTCCACAGGCTGCAGGGTCTCCAGCACTGCAGACTGCCATGCCAGCACCCACCTCAGTTCCTCTGCTCAGCCTGGTCACTGCATGTATGACCCAACTCCTTTCTAACTCCCCCTTACAGGCAGCCTGTGCCAACGCTGCCAAGTCCACCTGATCTGCTGCATCTTCCCAAGGCCCACCCTGCCCATCACCACTCCTCAGGTCTCCAGAGCTTAGGAGCCACTGGAAATCACCTTCTTGATTAACTCCTTCCCTTCACCATTACTTCTCCCCTTGCTCAAGGAGAAGGTGTAATAAATCAGTTTCCCTCACCTTTAAATTCCTTCCCTAACTTCCCCCTGCTAAAGCTCCTTTTCCTCTTCCCCTTGGTACCATTGCTCTGTTTCAGTTATTTCTTCAGCTCTTTCAACTTGAATCGTTTTCCTTGCACTACCCAAGTCAGTGATTTATGGCATCGTGCTGTCAGAGCCCTAGGGCCTTTTGTCCATGACCTGATTTGATGGTTTCCTCAAGTGTCAGCTCTCCCTCAGCCTTCCTTCCATTTTCTCCTGGCTCCTTCTCCTCTCTGACCACTTTGACACTTTCCCTCTCCAAGTTTCTGAGGCCCCTGTGCAACATCTGCTGTTCATGTTGCTCTCCACAGTCAAAGAGCTGCAGCTGCCAGCAGGCTTTCCAGTACTCCCACTGTCAGAATGGGTCATGCTAACACCCACCATCCACCTTGCTCCAATGTCACTTCATCACAGCACTTCATCTGATCACTTGCTGCACCGGGTAAGAAACCATCCTCCCATGTCAGGTAACAGAATCCCAGAGTGGTTTGGGTTGGGAGAGACCTTAAAGCTCATCTAATTCCAACCCCCTTCCACTAGAGCAGGTTGTTCCAAGCCCCTGTGTCCAACCTGGCCTTGAGCACTGCCAGGGATGGGGCAGCCACAGCTTCTCTGGGCACCCTGTGCCAGTACTTAGAACAGTGAAAATAGTCAAAATTGCTATTTTTTAAACACTGCCCATTTTTAAATGAAACTTTCAAAAGTTCAAATAAACCTGAATAGCAGGTGGCGACTTCTAGTCAAAAGTGGCAACAAAAAAGCCCCAAATCCTCCCCCTAAACACCACAACAAAGCGATTTGGAGTGTTGCTCTGCTGGCACAGCTCATCTTTTCAAGGGGCTGGAAACTCCAGATGAGCTTCTTTTAAACTGAACATAGCCAAATGCTGATAATCCAGGAGATCCCATCCAATGGTACACAACCAAAACCTGAAGCACATGGTCACTCAGCGTAGCCTGTTTAAATGTTCTGTCAGGACAAATACATGCTATAACACAGGCTCTGTGGTGCAAGTCACTTCAGAACTGAACCCGTTAGTAAAAGCAAGCACATCTCTCGCTAATGCAAAGAAAGATTTCCTTTCCAAGGAATTCTCCTGCCAGTTTCAGCTACCTGCAATGGGTGATGCTGCTTCACAATGCTAAGGCCCAAATACTGCCTCAAAGGGCTCTGAAACAGCAAGGACACTGGTCAGTGTAACTTAGACTACATCCCACAGATCAGCCCTAAAGCACTCAACTAACCCTACAGCAGTAACAGAACCAGCACTAGCTGGCAGTGTGAAAGCAGTGGGCAGCAAAGACACTTCTTCATATGGGCTGAAACCATCTTAGAAAGGAGCAAGGAAAGCATTAGGAACGACTTGGTAGCCTTGCAATGGTTTGGTGTTTCACTGATGATCCAGAATTAGTTTGCTTCATAAGACTCGCTTTTCTCTCTAATTGCACGGAAAGCTTTTCTGCAAGACAAAACGAATGCTGGACTTCAAAAGTCTCTGGAAAGGACATGATGGTAAGCTTTGGTCTCCACACAACTGCAATATGCATGGTGGTAGACAGGTTTCTTCTACAAAGAATAAGTAAATGAATAACTAAATCAGGTTCTTGGTGTGCCCATGGGGGTCATTTATGTGCTGGCAATAGTTAACCACCTGATGGCCCTGACAGCCTGGAATGGCTTTGCCCAGCTGCGGGTCACACAAACCCCGGCCTAACATGGAGCTCAGGACAACAAACTTTGATTCAAAGCTTCTGGAGGCATAAGGACCTTACCATTTCCTCCTCCTATCAAAGGGGGACACACTCCATCAGTCTTGGGAATCAACACAACTCCCAGGATTTGAGCCCTATTGTTATTCCAGAGCAGCAGCTGTGCTGTGAGGCACCTGACATGCCAAGTGCCTTCACCACAGCCCAAACTTACTTACTTCCATCCTTTCCAAAATAACACTTGTCTGAAGCCAAAGGACTCAAGAGAAAAGCCATGAAATCAGGTTTTACTAACTGGGTTTTTTTAATAAACTATAGAAGAACAAGGTAACATCTCAACCAAAGTCATGACAGCTGCATGCTTAAAAGCAGATACATACATGTCCCTGGGTTCTTCTGTTCTGTTTAGGAAGGAAAAAAAAAAGGGGAAAAGGGAGAAAAACAGAAAGCTGAACACAATGCATAGATTTCTATACATATTCAAATCATAGCAGAGTAAAGCAAGCAGTAACAACTGGAAAAATAAACAGCAATTCCAGCTCCATGCAACTTTAAAAAGGGGATTTCAGATCTAGGAATCTTTATGCTGAACCAAGTTATATTTTTAGACAGCATTAAAGTCTTATAAATTGAGGCACTAGAAACAAACTCACCAGGTAGCTCAAACGTATCTAATGTGCAAACTGAAAAACCTACAGGCCATAGTGTACGAGACATTTTGAACTGAAAAGGTTGCATTAGACTTGCACTTGCTCACATCGACACAGTGGAATTAGTGGAAAACTACTGTTTTTCCAGTTAAAGTCAGGTTCTGATTGTTGGTTCCAAACCGTGATCTTCCAAGCTGCTTCTCATCGTCCTTGCTTGCCTCTTACGTATTCTCATCAGGCAAAAAAATACTGGAGGTTCCTGTGCCACCCCACTCAGTGAGGTTCATAAGGGAATGCAAAGCACCTGTCCTTGTGCATGGTTGTATCTACAGCGCTGCATCCTCCTACTTCAACCTGCTCCCCCACATCACTGAGGTTCTACAGGGTTAATAAATGTGTTCAGAATTAGGTACTCATGTTCTAAGAGATGCTCATTTTTACCTTTTGGTCTGCATCTTCTGTGGGGGTCAGGGAGCATCAAAGACAAGTAGTCTTCACAAAGTCACTGGAGTGATCACATGGCAAGAACTTGAGACAGGAAGAAAGGAGCTCACATGGGTACGTGTACTGCTTTCTTCATGAGGAAGAGTATTCAAGGTCCAGTGAGGTTTCCACCCAGATGCTACAATAACTAAACCCCTGCATCAAAATATACCTCGATATTTTAATCAGGCACTTAAATAGAAAATAAAGCAGTAACATTTAACATAGGTATTGTGAGAGCTCTTCTGTAAGGCCAGAACATCTTCTATGAAGCACTCAGGACATTAACTGCCCCACAGAACCAAGGGACTCATGTCAAGGGCTAAAGGAACTGGGGGGGGTCCCTCACTAGACGAGCATGTTTAAAAGAACCAACCTAAACCAGACTGAAAGATGGTTTGTAAGTATTTGGTAGAAGCCATTAAGCACAAACTGATATTCTTCATTACCTAATGCAAAATGTAGTGCAAGATTATTAATCCCTTGAGAAGATGGGTCCAAAAGAAAATATTCCATGTGCTTTCATTTACAAGATGATTTTTTCCTTCCCCCTACACACACATAAAAAGTTTCTCCACTAGTACCAAGCTCCCTGAGGGAATACATTGATTTTTCAAGGGAAAAAAGCAATCATTAGAAACGTAATCTGAAAAGCTCCAACAATCAATAGTTGCCCTGTTCTGAGCCACAGCACATTTCTCAGCAATGTTTCTTTGGAAAATGTGGGTTAGACCAACCTGGCACTGGGTCCTGTCGGAGGGACCCTGATCTCCCTTCTTTGAAGTAGGATCTGGAGATGAGATAACCATTCCTTTAAAACAGTCATGAACATATTTTAGCCCAATACACTTCAAAGCGACAGGAAAATTCTACCTGCAAGACGCCACCTAACAACATTTAAATGGTTAATTACAGATTCTGTCACAAAAACACAGAGTCAGGGAAAAGCTGGAAGCTCAGTCATAAGGCTAACCGCTTGGGAAGTTCCTCTATGCTCTGCAAGTCAAGAGGCAAATGACAGAATCTACAGACACACCAACCACATCCTTACTGCAATGAGAATGCCAAGTGTTTAAACCATTCTTCAGTAATTTATTTCGTTTACTGACGATTTACAAGGCCTTGATTATTAGACAAAATAAGCATTTTTAACTAACCCCCCCCCAAAAATACAAGCCAATAGGGTATAGAAGGAAATGCTATATGGTTCCCTAGAATACAGCACACCCAGTGCACGCACTGCTTCATTTTTCTCATCTGAACCCATTTGTTACTTACAGGACTTTTGAAGACAAGTATTTTGGTCTAGCCAACAGGTAGTGTACAGTTTCAGACCACGGAATTAGGCTCTAATTCTGATATTAGTCTACAGTCTAAATCACTGCAGCAGATCTTTCAGGGTGTTTAGTGTAACCAAGAAGTGATCAAGTATTTTTGAGCAGTTAACAATGAACAGGAATTACAGACTGCATACAGTTCAGTATGGTACAGGAACTGAAGCTAAAAGTTTTAGTATGCTTATTGCCAATTTTTCTCCAATTTTAACAAGCAGAGCTTCTTTGCAGATACATTATTGCTGAGGGTAATAAGGCTGTTGAGGAAATAGGTATCCAGGTTGTTGAGGTGTTGGATATGGTGCTTGTCCAGGGTTTTGATAGACAGGTGAAGGAGCATATGGCAGATTATACTGACCATACATGTATGGATTATAGCCCATTGGCATTGGCATCTGGCAATACCTGTGGGGAGAGGGAAGCCTACTTTAGTTACAACACACTGATAATCTTAATTTGCAAAAGACAACTCATGAATAGGTACAAGAACACAATCACTGCAAACGCTTTCCTTCAATCTTTCTCTCTGTGCAGCAGAACTTGTGGTAACTTTCAACGTTCAAACATGAAACAAGTTATAACACATGAAGCAGAAATGCAGGCAGGAGGTGGAGTAAAAGCAACCTGCAGGATTTAGAACTGATCTAAATTGATTATCTCATGTTTAACATCACTGTGTATATTTTAACATTTGCTGAGCCTGCTGCTGAAGGAGAGCATCTGCCTTCAAGTGCTCATCCTGACTCCAGAAAGATGGAAAAAGGCATCAGAAGACAGCACACCAAGCTGGAATATTTTCTGTATTTTTCATCATCTTCCATGAAAAAACAAGATTTGAAAAATGAGATATGCCAACACTTTTGAGATAAAAAACACCAACTGATTATGCAAGGGCTGGCAATAGTCCCCAAAGCACAGTTAAGGAGCTGCAGTCCCGTCTCCCTTTCCCTTTAAAAAAGCCAAGCAACAGAAACTAAGTTTTCGAACCCTTCCCACAAATGGTACCAGCAAATGATTCCAGCAAGAATGATACGACTGAAACTAAAAAGATCACCTTGCCCCTAACACTAAACACGTCTTCAGCTGTAACACTAAAGGATTTTGAAACAGCACATGCAACAAACAAGTGCTTTTAGATAACAGAGTAACAAAGAACTACTTAACTACTCCCATAGCTTACCCTGGGTAACCTGGATAAGTTGGGTAAGGAGGTCCCTGTGCCTGTGATGGTGCAGTGCTTGCTGCAGGTGCGCTGGCTCCTGGAGCAGGAGGAGCAGCAGGAGCAGCAGCAGGAGCAGGAGCTGTTCCAGAGGGTGCTGATGTAGAAGAGGAACCGCTTGCTGCAGAAATTACTGGTGGTGGTGGCCGTGCTGGTGGCTGTGGTTTAGTCCCCTAACAAGAGAAAAAGGATTAGGCTGATGCTTCCTTCTGGAAGCCGCCTTGGAATCAAAAGCTGTGTGTATATGGTCAGTTGATTTTTATTTCCATTTTCATTTTAAGCAGACATTCTATTATCTCTATAAACTAAATATAATGTGAAGCATCTAAAAACTCACAAGCTTTCCATTTCAAATCTGCAAATTATAAACATCAATAGCGCATAATACATCTCTCTGCACCTTTGGAGTTTGCCTTCTATTTCCCCTCAATGCATTTCCAAGTACATTAAATATTAAGGTGTGATATACACGAGTTACAGATCAGTTTGGAGTTCCACAGTATTTTCAAGCCCCTAATTCTGTAGTGTGTATTTACCACCATGGTTCTGGGTGCTGGGGTAGGAGCTGACGATGCTGCAGGCTTGCTTCCTCCAGCTGATGTGGTCTGATAGGTAGGCAGAGGAATAGAGGGAGCACTGGGTTCCCTGGCAATGCTTTGCTGCAAATCTCTATTAAAAAACAAACAAGCAAACATACAGCTTAGTTTAAGAATTGGCTGTCATACACTTCAGCAAGCTAAGCTATAAAGAGGCAACAGGGTAAATCCAATACTTAAAGCATGATCACTGAGGTAGCTCAAACTGAATTTGGAGTCCAAATCGCTTCACTGGAAACAATCCTCTAGCCAACCCTCTGATTAACTGGTACATCTATTTCCTAAGAATGTCTTTATGTTCCAACTCAATACTAGGTATAGATCACGGAATTAGCCAAAAGCTTTGGGATCAGAAATCACAGAACAGTCAAAACATTCAGCAGCTTGGAAGCCTTCCTGTGAACCTAAGGAAACCTCAAGGCTACAGAATGGAATACAAGTAAATGTCAGGGATTTTAACATGTGAAAAGATGCTCAAATACAGAAGCAAAGCAATGCCACATTGCTTAGAGATTGTTCTAAATTAAATAATATGGCATGCAAATACAATACATCTAATAGAATTGATAAAAGAAGTCTGCTAGATAGTCTACAATGTCATTTACACTTGTGTAAGCACAACTACCAAAAAAAACCCTGGCAAAAACGTGACTGCTTCAGCAAATAAGCTTTCAAGTTCTCTATTCTGTTACCTCTAGTGCTGGAATTAGCCTTACTTGGGTAAGGCACAAGGAGGCTTTGGTGTCATGGGGCACCACAAGCTGCCATTCAACAGCATCATTTTACAGGCAGCTTGCCATGAAAGCTTTAAGGCAGCAGTTCTAAGCTACATATTCAGTGTAGTGCATTCCTCAGCGCAAGGAGTCAGTATTTGAGACTGGGCAGGTTCTCCACAGAGACATTAGGAACCATTGAAAATTCCAGGCAATTTTGGGTAAAAGTGGTAGGGGAACAGCATGTACCAGCTAGAACTTGACACCTGAAACAGAAGATGGGGGAAACCAGCAAAGGCACAGCTGAGGTAGCAACTACAAACTAAGAAAACCTGAACATCTCAGAATATGACCTAAGGAACAGAAGTAATGGTTTTCTTCTTCAAATCACACTGCAAAGACCAATAGCTTACAGAACAGCAGTACCGTCCAGAGTGAAATAAACTGAACCACAAAGTGACTAAACACATTAATACTAACACACTATTAAAACTGATCATCCAATTATGATCAACCATTATGTGGGGAAACAAAACCTCTCTAGTTCTAAATAAGAAACCATCTAAACAACTTCACTTTTACTAAGTGAAGATGTAGCTCAGTCAGTATTTTTATTGTGGGGATGTGGAAAAGGGACAAAACCACACCTTTACTCAGATTTTGGGTTGGTGCACTGAGAAATAAATGTTTGTAGACGTATATTACAAATATCCCAAATCTGATCATTGCCCCCAACCGTGACAGGGTTTCATGTAGTGAACTGTTAAGCACGTGAGGCAGTAAAAGATAGCATGCCAAAGCTCAGCTCAATGCTAGACCAACACTAAACCCACAGCTTTAACACTGAACATTAACGTATGAGAATGTGAGATATTCAGACCACAGCCTTGGTTAGGCAGCCTACAGATCCCAAATTCCATGAGCATATGAAGTGGAAGGGATTGTATACAGTTACAAGCACTGTGCCCAACTGAAAAGGAACAGTTCTACAAAGAATGAAGTCAGGAAAGAAAACCTAAGGGCTGAGCATCTCATTGACAATATGGTTCATGCACACAACTGCAGTTTCACCAGCTGAAACTACAACAGCAACCAGCCCTGCTTAGAAAAGGCTACATGCTCTGCTAAAGAACACTGATTAACAGGTAGCTTTTCAGTTATGCTTTCCTCTTGAGAGCCTATAAATGACAGCTGAAGCATACTATCCCTAGCCTGATCATGTGTGTGAGACAAAAGCAACACTTTCCTTCCCATGAAGGACAAAATACACCAGCAGCGTAGGCAACCCACGTATCTAACCAATGATACAGTATGAGATCAGAGCAGACTACACAGCAGAAGTAGAACACCAACACTGCTCCTCCCCACCACACTGGGCACATGGAAGGCAATCACACGCTGCAGCATTTATCTCATTTCTCAAACCATAAGCAAGGTGCAGAGACCAGAAGTTCCTCAAAGGAGAGAGTAAAATAAAATTATTAACAAATAGATGCCAAAAAGAACTAAGAGTGAAATCACGGTCAGATGAAACAGATTCATGCAAAACTGTACACAGGAACAGCACAGACTCCAAAGTATTCCATTTATTTCTCCTATCACTTTCCCAGTTTATCAGATGAGGGGAGAGTGGGGCTAGCATTAAGGCAAAGGGTGACAGTCTTACGCACCTCTTCTCCCTTTCTCGTTTCATCAAGTACCACAAGAAACACACCCCCAAAGATTAACTTCCAATAAATACTTAATGTTTCTTAGAATGCTTAAACAAAACACTGAAATCTTACTTGAGCAGTTCGTCTCTTTCAGTCTTGCGAGCAAAGACAATGTCACTGCATTTGTTTTGGAATTTCAGCAGGATTTCTGTCAGCTCATTGTAAAACTAGTGAAGAGAAAAGACCCAACAAGAGCATGCTCAATCAATACCCTTGCATGTTTCTACATATCAATCCAGTTATAGGCTTTGCATTATTACAGTGCCCAAAACCTGTCATTCCAGTTTGCTAGTGCCTTTTAGTCTGCCTCTCAAAACCAAGCATCAGTCAGCTGTTGCCCATCCCTGTAATACCAGATCATTTTGTGGGGTTCTTATACATGGGGGTTTGTGTACAAAGGTAAGAGTTTAAGGCAACTAGAAAATGTATTCAAACCAGAATAAAACTAGATCACATCTAGTGATTAACAACTTTTAAAGGGTACTTTTTCCTTTTCATTTTCTTGCCTTCAGTCATTTCCATGCATTTCATTTGTACAGACGTTTCAGTTTTATTTCCCTCTAGTGAGCTATCAACAAACCAGCAAAAAGTACTTAATACAGAAGCAGTAAGACACCCTTCCAGATGCTCCCATCAATAAAAGCAAGCTAAATAAAGCTCTCCTCATCTTTCCTCACATATGCACAGCAGTATATAAACCAAAATTTGATAAGGTGATTAAATACCATGGGAGAACAAATGAAAGAATTCCTTAGATAACATGGCTCATCTGGGCAACTTCAGCATCGTTTACTCAGCTGTAATTAACAACTCTTTCTATTTTAAATATAAGTCAGTAATTAGAAAAGCTTACTTTTCAGATAGGAACAAAGCAGCATTTCACAGCTGTCAAAACAACCAAAACTCAAGCAACTCCCTGTATTCGCATCAGCAGTGAACTCCTCAAAAGCGTACCTCATTCTAGCATGCCTGCAAAGTTTATCCATGTCTCACCGGGTAAGTAAATCACCCTTAAGCACTACTGTACCTTTGTGCCTTCTTTCAGATTGGCAACAAGTTCCACGAAGTTGTCGTTTGCCACAGCCAAGTTCTTCAAAACTTCTTCTCTTAAATTGGATTCATTGTTTGATTGTTTCATCTTTGAGAAATCCTGATGTGCATTCTTAAAAGAAGGGAAAATAATAAGCAGTGAAAATAATGCAAGCTGGTTTGGTGCTAGATTCTACATATTTTGGTGTCCTTGCTTCTATCCCCTTTTCCCAATACCTGCCTTTAGAATCATAGAATTGTTAGGGTTGGAAAAGACTTTAAGATCATCCAGCTCCAACCCCCCTGCCATGGGCAGAGACACCTCACACTAAACCATGTCACCTTTCTTCACCTTCCATCCACACACTGTGCTTCCTGACACTTGCCATCTGCCACACACAGTGGCTATTTCAGAGCTATATAGTGGCATTAGCTATCAGTTAAGTATCAGTCTCTTGTGGGCCACTTTCAAGTCATTCTCAAGCAGACTTTCTCTCATACTCATTAGGCTCTCTTCTCTACCACTCTCCATTGATAGTCACAAAACCACGCTTGAAGTTAGTAGTTTTAGGAAGTGCTACCTCAAGTTTGGTTGACATTGGCAAGTTATTAAAAGGACAGGAAGTGGAAAACATCCAGAAGGATCACCTACCTACATGGCATTTCTTTAGGGAAAAGAAACAAACAAGCTAATTTAAGAAGACTATTTCAGCTGCCAGAAGCAGCCACACTTGAACTCTAGGACATTCAAACATCAAAGTAACATCCATCAAGATTTTAAAAGTTTATCATGTTAAAAGATATCTGAATACAAAATCCTTGATAGACATGAGCCATACGGTCATTTGGAAACAGTTTTTCCCCTTGCAATCCAAGTTGCAGTCAGAAGCTGTAAGTAATCCTGTGCATAAACAGGCCCAAGCACCAGGAGTTCCTCTTTTGCCAGATGTTTCAGACACTTGACTCCAGTGTTACTGACAAATTCAGGCTGAATTTACAAAAAACTTCTATTTTCACCTGGATGAGCTTTGCACATGCTAGAAGTCAATCATGTTGTAAATATCAATTAGAAGCAAACCAAAATGTACTTCTGAGACCCAAAATGTCTTCTAGTAGACAGGCCTCCTGTTAGAATCACAGAATGGTTTGGGTTGGAAAGGACTTTAAGATCATCCAGTTCCAACCCCCCTGCCAGAGGCAGGGACACCTCACACTAAACCATCTCAGCCAAGGCTCTCTCCAATCTGGCCTTGAACACCGCCAGGGATGGAGCATTCACAACCTCCCTGGGCAACCCATTCCAGTTATCCCAGAAAGAAGTATTAAGATTGGATGAGAGGGAGAAAAAAAAAAAAAAAAGATCAAAACAAACCTAAAAAAAACCCCTCTTAATACACCAGGCAAGCTTCTTTCAAGGGCCAAAGAAAAAATGCAGAATTGGGGAAGAAAAGGTCCAAGAGAATTGACACTACAGAGCTCTGGATGAGTCTGCTGGAAATTTATGTTCATTTCCAGTGAACACAAAGCCACCCCTGTATCTTTCAGTGATCAGACAGGTAAAGGAGTATCAACTGGCCTATGACAACAAAAGAAGAGAAAGCAAAGTGAGATTTCTGTAGTACTGGAGAAGTAATCATTGCTCCTTAGTTTAAGAGTCAGGAGGACATACAACATGCTGTACCTGAATATTTTTGAGAAGTTCTTCCTGCTTCTTTAGGGACTCTTGCACTTTCTGTGTGTAACTCCCATAAATTCTGTCCAACTCAGTCACAGAGATTGCCTCCTCATTTATAGCACCATCCTGTGCAAGCGCCGTCAGGAATTTGCTTGTCATGTCAAAGTTTACGGATTTCAGGTCATTTTCCAGTTGTTCTCTCTCCTTCTTAACTTCATCCAGATTGACCAGCAAAGTTCTTAAGACATTAACAACCTAGGCAACGAAAGTTGTCAGAAGTTAGCACATTCGGAGGAATCACTGCAGAAGTGTACTCTATTACTTGCTCCCATCTTGCACTCCTCACTGACACTGCCAACAGTACTGCATGTGCCTTTGTTTATAGGTGTTTAAGGTGACAAACCAGGACAAAATGCAATGGAACAAAGATCTTCAAGCACTTCTCAAGCTATATTCTTTTCTAAAGATTTGCTTTCACTAATAACACTGAGTGACTATGAAGATTTTGAAATCTTCTTTAAATTGATCAGACACCTTCAGTAGGATATTCTAAAAAGAGCAAACCCACTGACTTCAAATCACTCCTTCAGAAAAGTAATTGTACTGCTGAGACATGACTTTCTTAGAAAGCAAACTGGTGTAATTGCCTAACAATTTAAAATGCTAGCCCATGTCTTTTACATTGCCTGCCTGCCCCAAGACCTGAGCACTACACCCCACCACCCTACTTCAAAATATGCATCAGGAATTGCTCCTTTTATAACAGATCTACAGTCCTGCTGTCCACAGTGACTGAACTTGCATGCACTAAGTGTTACAAAACACACTTAAGTAAATTCCAGATGTTAGTCACCTCCTGTATCAATTGTGACAGAAACAAGGGCAGCTAAGCGTCAGCATCCACACCAATTCGTGCAAGTTTACATAGATAAATAGCACTTCCATTCCTAAGGACAAATTTCAATGCTTTACCTCACTTCCTTGTAATGTTTTTGCTGGGTTGGCAGAAGGAATGGCTGCATTGAGTTCTGCCTCAGGCTTACAGAGAAGGGCAATGGTGTCCCGGTGAGACTGATAGCGCTCTCTAACTTGGCCATCTGCTTGCACAGCTTTATTCAAGATATTGTGGTAGTTTGCTCCCTCTGGTGGTAGGAGAGGAAGAAAACGCAACAGTGGTTAGGCGATTTCAAACCTTGCTTCATCCAAGACTTGCACCAGAGCAGTTTTCATGCTTTTCAGAGTCTCCATACATTTCTATGAGCCTGCACATCATGAAGTTAAGACTTATAAGTAAACTTAAGCTTCCAAGTTATCGTTTAAATAGTGCACAAAATAGGCACCGATATTAATTCTCCACAGAAGCACGTGGAAGTAATTGAACAAACACTAGGTTTGAGCTACTCCCCAGATGTAAATCCCCATAACTCTGCAAAAACTAAGGTGGCAGTATCAGTCCCTTGTTAACTTCAAGCCAACACACACTAAGCACACCAAAACCATGCTCTAGTGATGGCTCTAAGTACACTGAAGTATTTAAGAGGTAGTTCAACCAGATTCTTGGGAGGATGGATGTTTTCCACCACACACGCTTTCTGAAATTTCACCATGCACACACACTGCACAGGTGCACAAGCAGCAGGGAATTTTCTGCCTGCACATCATCTCTCCACTTCAAATAATGCTCCCAACTGCAATAAGGGTGTTTTGGCACATTTCAGACAATCATAGAATAGTTTGGGTTGGAAAGGACCTGAAGATCATACAGTTACAACCCCCCTGCCATGGGCAGGGACACCTCACACTAAACCATGCCACCCAAGGCTCTGTTCAACCTGGTCCTGAACACTGCCAGGGATGGAGCATTCACAACTTCCTTGGGCAACCCATTCCAGTGCCTCAGCACCCTAACAGGAAAGAATTTCCTCCTCATATCCAATCTAAACTTCTCCTGTTTAAGTTTTAACCCATCACCCCTTGTCCTATCACTACAGCCCCTAATGAAGAGTCCCTCCCCAGCATCCCTATAGGCCCCCTTCAGACACTGGAAGCTGCTCTGAGGTCTCCACACAGGCTTCTCTTCTCCAGGCTGAACAGCCCCAACTTCCTCAGCCTGTCTTCATATGGGAGGTGCTCCAGCCCCTGATCATCCTCGTGGCCTCCTCTGGACTTGTTCCAACAGTTCCATGTCCTTTTTACATTGAGGACACTAGAACTGTACACAACGCTCCAAGTGAGGGCTCACGAGAGCAGAGCAGAGGGGCAGGATCACCTCCATGACCTGCTGGTCACGCTCCTTTTGATGCAGCCCAGGGTATGGTTGGTTCCCAGGCTGCAAGCGCACACTGAAGCCGGCTCATGTTCATTTTCTCATCAACCAACACCCCCAAGTCCTTCTCCTTGGGCTGCTCTGAATCTCTTCTCTGCCCAACCTGTAGCTGTGCCTGGGACTGCTCCGACCCAGGTATAGGACCTTGCACTTGGCATGGTTGAACTTCATAAGGCTGGCATGTGCCCACCTCACAAGCGTGTCACGGTCCCTCTGGATGCCATCCCTTCCCTACAGTGTATCAACTGAACCACACATTTGTATCTTTACAAGTATTTACCAAACTACTTTAATTTACACAATGAGAATGGCCATTTTCAGAGCATCCCCAGAATCCAAAGCATGACCTTTACCTGCCCGTAAAGGCTTATAGAGCTCATTGGATGGAGTTCTCTGCCAGCGCTCTTTGAATTTTGTTCGCAGGTCATTGTCTGTTGCTTCTTCTTCATCTAATAATCTTAGTGACTACAAGAGAAAAAGGTTACATGCATTATACACCGTTCTAAACATCAAACACGTAGTGTTGAATACATGAAGAATGTTTATACACCCTTCACAAATATAATTTGCTAAACAAAAACTAGGCCTGAACGGCACAAATCACGCACATCTCTCCAGAATGCTTCCCTCCCCAGCCCAACACTCTGAGAAACAAAACACTTGCAAAGGAACAGGCACATGTGACAGCACAGTTTTTGTACCGACTAAAAACTTGTATGACATGTTTTTAAAGTGCTAGTAAAGTTACAGGCATTTTGGTTAATTTCCTATTGCCACTTGAAGAGGAAAGAAGTTCGGTGGTGGTGGTTTTTAGCAACATTTTAGTGTTAGCAGTTGCTGAGCTCACTTACTTCATCTAAAATTTCTTTATTCCTTTGTAGCAGTTCAGGCAGATCTTTGATCAGCTGATCAACAGTCTGAATTCCTCCCTGCTCAATCACAGACTTCGACTTGGTCAAAATAGACTGAGGCACAGTATCCCCAGACACATCTTCGATAGCAGCAGGAAGATTGAGGGAAGCCAACACACTGAAAAAGTCAACACGTTAAACAACAGCTTGTCTGTAGCTGCATCCTGTAAATAACACTGCCGTCCAAACAACCACTCAGTCAACTAGAATGGAAACAGAGCATAATGTACTCCTGGACAGAAATCTCAGACTGAAAACTCTGAATTATTCCTAGTGTATACCTCACCAAAAACACGTTTCAAAGCTCTTAAAAAGCTAAACAAGCCCTAGTCTTTTAGCACTTACAAAAACATAGCAAATGTTTTTAGCAGTAACTATCTGGTAGATAACCAAATGCCTTGAGTTACATTCTTATCTTTCAGCTTGATACGATTTTTTATGATTATTTATTGTAAAGAACAATTTCTTCTTTCTTTTTGGGGGGAATATAATTTATTGAGTCACTAGTACAATCAAAGCTGGAATGTGAAATTCCTTCAAATTAATGGTACTGGAGCTTTTTCTGAGCAAGGGTCAGACTCTCAAAAATAAGGGAAGATTGAAGAAAATGAAAAACAATTTGTTCTTGATAAGCTTTCAGTCTGCAGAAAAGTAGTTCTAAATACCCCTCTATGGCTTAAATTTGCAGGCTACCATACAGTTATACAAAACTGCTGCTGTAATCTGGATGTCTGCAGGCTGCAAGGCAACTGATGTTCATAGGCTGCTCCACAGCTCCTCTGGAGAAACTTCACAAGAAGCCATACTTACCCATTTGCCAGGTTTGTGGCTTCTCTCATCTGGGCTATTAACCTGTTCACCAGATCTGCCTTCCTCTGGTTATAAACACTCACAGATTGCTGAACTTGCAATGGAACCATCTTCTCAAACAGGTCTGCAATTCAAGTAGTATAAATTACTCAAGTTGCACTGTGAAGGTAAAAGGACACAGACATCTTCACAGCTCTGTTACTCAGGCTGCTGAACAGAGACTGATCTGAACAGCTTAAGATACTCTCCCACACCCCAGGGTGTCTTAAAAATACCCATTTATTTCTACAGGTGCTTAGGTTAGATTTCAGTTTTTAAGACTGAAATTAAGTTAGAAATAACTTAAAGGCATGGTATTTAAAACAACTGTAGGATTACAAATCCTATTATTCTTAAGGCTTCATTTTTAATTTTGCTTCTTCAAAGGACAAAGCTTAGAACAGGAAGGGAGGATCACTTTTCAGAACTCCCCTGTACAGCCAACAAACTAACACTATTTCAGCCTCATAGAAAGCCAGCAGCTAGGTTTGTTAAGGTGGTACAATTTGATACCTTTCCCTTGTATTAGTGCTCTTTCTGAAATTAAAAGGCTGGTTTAATATACAAAATACAGTTGATGAGAAAATATGAGAAAAATAAGAGAAGAACACATTGCAGATAATGATCTTTGAGCTGTGGTTTATTCTTCCATCACCAAGTAGTGGAACACCAAACTGGAAAAGACAAACCACACTCTCAAAATCACTACTGTACGCTCAATAGCATCCCAAAATAGATGTTGACCCCGTCATGGTACAAATGAACGCTGGTGGTGGTACCCGGGTGTCACGAGGTGACAGTGACCCTGTGCACTCTACACACTTCACTCACCAGTGAATTTCTGACTGAGCGGAACAACAACTGGAGTGGACTTTACAAGACTGGCTTTTCCAATGGACTCCAAATCTTTCAGGTCAGGAACCCGGTCATGGTAAATGAAGTCATTGTCTTTCTTGGCGGCTGTAAGCGCACGGTTGATTTTGTCAACCAGATCTTTCACATTTATATATTCATCATAACGAGACGCCACCGTCTTCACTAAGTCTGCTGCATGCTGAAAGAGATTTTTAAATACAGTTACAATTAAAATAACTTTGCTTTTTCCTTTCATCTATGCTTGGGAAAACAGCTGAGCTTCCCAGATAGCCACAGAAAAATCATGGTCACAAGTTAATTTACTATAGAGCTTAACAATAATAGTGAATTTGATACCTGTCATGGGTGAACACTAAAAAACAAATTAGATATTAATGTTCTATTACAGTGAAGTCCTAGGAGATCCGCAAAGCAGAGTTAAACTCAAGAACAAACAACAGGTACACCTACATCTATCACCCAGTAATACAGCCATAATGTAACTGCTATTAGAAGCTCATATAGGCACCTCATGGTCAGGTA
The DNA here is from genome assembly GCF_033815535.1 of Pezoporus flaviventris. NCBI lineage: Eukaryota > Metazoa > Chordata > Aves > Psittaciformes > Psittacidae > Pezoporus > Pezoporus flaviventris. Next base: position 1,592,962 of record NW_026892585.1, read on the forward strand.
AGCATACAAAATAAACCATGTTTAAGGTTTCACTGTGCACCAAGTCAATACATGCATAGTGGTAACTTTCAAAGTGTCAACAGGACAGTTTTCTGCAAGCCTCCCAGCTCTCTGCCTATCAGTAAACAGATACTGCACACAGATCCTACAAGGTCAGCTGAAACAGCACTTCATCTTTACTTGATTTCCCCACAAAGCATTTGAACAAAACAGTTATTTTTAGCTATTTTTCCCCGTTGTACTTAAGACAAGACATTACTCATTACAACATCTATAGCCAAGTTCCTCTAGAAACCAGATAGAGAGGCAGAAATCTATGAAGCCTAAAAATACAACTGTTTTATGCTTTTCAAAACTGTCCCAGATTTAAATCAGGATTGCAGGAAAGGAGTTAGGTTTAACCAAGCAGACTTCTAATGTTATGGGGACTTAAGAAAATGTATTTTAAAATCTGTTATATTAGCTATACTGAGGTAAGAAGCCTCTGCAAATGTAAAGACGAAGACTTAACGTGTCAAGCAGTATCAAACTGCCCAAAAATCATTAAAACCCATCTTTACAAAGGCTGCAGACACACCTCTCCTCTTTTTAGCTGCTAATGATTAAATTCATGTGAAAAACATGCTTTGCAGTTTTTGAGTACGGCTCATGCTTGGTTATTTGGATTTCAGTACTCTGAGCCAGCTTTTCAGGATTTAAAGTCTTCCCATAGTATTCAGAGCAGAAAAATCCATTACCCACCTGTAACCTCCCAATTTCTTCACCAAATTTCTTCTGCTGCTTTGCCAGGATAGACTGATGATACTCTGCATTGGCCTGCATAATGCAGTGCTTTGCAGCCAGAACAGGAAACACCTCCTGGAAATAAAAATACTGACCAGGGGAAAGTCCAACCACATTAACCACCACAGACAACATGGGATGCAGGAAGAAAAAGGAAGAAGAAAAGGAAATTAGAATCACCCAATTAATGGTTTAGATAGGTTAAAATGTTAGAGGTAAATGTCAGAGGCCATGGGACTTTGCATGGATTGAATCCATTCTTTGTTTTTCCTTGGTTTGATCTGTTGTTGCAAAACTCTGGGTGTCCACTATCTCAGTTAAACTGTGATTTAAATTCAAGCCATGAAGTCACAACATTTACTTCAAAGATTAGAAATGCATGCATATATTAGAAAGGATAGTTGAAAGAACGCACCCAACTGCCCCTAAGAAAAAGCCAAGACACAATGGTTTGAGAAGGTGTGGGGAAGAATACAGTCCTTTGGGGGCTTCTGTTTGGTTTGGCTGTTGGGATTTTTAATTTAAGAAGGCAAATTCACTTAAAACAGCAGTAGATCTAGCAAGAAAGGAACTCTACAATTACAAAAGCAAGGAAGAAATAAAGAGCCCAAGTAACTGCTGACATGGAAAGCAACTTAGAAATCATTTTTACACTTATGTAAATGGACTTATCTTTGCAGGAGTAACAACCAAGACATGAAGAAAACATTATGATGCAGCCCACAGTACAGGCATGGTCTTTGATCAAGGATTTGGCCTTACTGTTTTATCTCTTAAATCCAGGTGCACTGGAAAACCACAGTGATGCTTTAAACACCTCAGTATAAAAAGACCTGCTTCTTCACAGATGTGCAAACTTGCAGCAACCCCAGAAATAAAAACAAATCAAAGAGGGTAAATGTGAAGGTGTGGGAGGCCTTACAACTGGAATCTGGCACATCGTATCAACCTCTATTTCATTTCACACTCCTGAACACTTAGCTGTTCTCAGAGCTGGTGTTAACTCGTGGAGCCAGCAAACCTTACTATATCCTTTCACATAATCAGTTGACGGATTACTTTGCACCTGGAACAGGGAGCAGATCTATGGCTTAGAATGGTCCACAACCAAAGACAAAGCAACGCCTTTATTATATCTTATTGCCTCTCAGAAATGAGTCCCTGCCCATGGCAGGGGTTTGGAGCTAGATGACCTTAAGGTCCTTTCCAATCCTAACTATTCTAGGATTCTATAAGACCTAAGCGAGAAATTGGCCCAATCCATAAAATGACACAGAATGCATGAGAGGAAATATGTGCACACATAAAATCATCTAGCAAGCTGCAGCCAAGCAAGATATCAACTTAACTTTAAAAAACACCCTCCCACCTCTCCAATACATCTGAAAAGCACTGACTGGCCGACAAAGGCATTTGTGCAAGGTATTGCTTAAGAATAAAAACACCTACTTTTACTTCAGCACAGTAGCCCTTACTCATACAGTTCCTAGCATTATCAAGATTCTATACCACATTAGAAACCCAAGGGAGTGGGGGAAACATTACCTGACTTTTTTTTCCCCTGAGGGAACAAAAATGCTTTCAGCAAATACTTTGGCAACTGTTTGACTAAGACTGCACATCAAGTTATAGGACCAAACATCAACCACTTCCATTTATCACTAGTAATAATATTTTCTGGTGTATTTTTAGTAAATCTAGTACATTTCATATCTTCTTTGTAACAAGAAAGACCTCTGCAATAGTTATCTTAAGAGTTTTGAAACCAGCTGCAAATCTGGAACAAGGGATGCTTCTTAGGGACATGCACGAAAAAGCACTACAGAAAACAACCTCCTCCTTAACTAGATACAGTTTTCCAGAGTCCAGGAATATCAAAAGTAAATAAATCTTTTACTTCTGTAACACTGCATAACAGATTTTGTTATTTTATGATTTGAATGTAACTGATACATTTGATACACTGAAAACTTGCTCATTTTTGTTATACAATACATATATACAGTGTGAAAAAAACATCCTTCTGCATCTTCCAAATCCAACAGCACTCAAATGAACACTCAGGACTAAACTGAAACACCTTACAAGTTCAAGACTGTTTTGGGGTGGAGAAAGAGAAGAAGGCAGGCAGAAGAACAGAGGACACACACACTGAATTCCAGTCATGCTTTTCATGAACAGGTAAGTGAACAGTACCACTGTATTCAGCTGTCAACATGAGAGCAAATGTCACAAACGCATTGAGACTAGAAGCCAGTTAAGTCCCATTAGGAAGTGTTAAGTTTGAAAAACAGGTTTAGTAAGGCATTAAGTGCTAAGAAGGCATCCCTAAACGTCATCATAAACATTTCAAGTTCACTTTAGATGAAATGTGTTGCAAATAAACACACTTCATGTAATAAGATTTTACTTAAACAAAAACCTAAAGCCCACACTTTCTTAGATTCTTCACTCTAGATTCTTTCTTAAGATTCTTCACAATTTCAAATTACAGGTTCAGTTCCCTTAAATTTAGCAATATGTCAGCTTTTCTTGAGGATACACTTCAAGTACACTGTAAACAGTTATTCACAAGAACAGCTCGTCCCAGATTATCGCCATCAGAGTTACTAACCTTGGGCAAAGTATCTTTATATTGACATTGTTTGTAAGCATCTCCATAGTAATCTGCAGCTTGATTAGCTAGTTTAGCTATGATACCATCTTTCATTTTATCTGGGGGAAAGGGAGAAAAATAATGATTACCATCAGGTTTTACAAGTGAGCAGGTAAATGACTTCAAACAGCAACAACCGCATTCTGACAGTACAGCTTGGCTTGATAACTCAAAAAGGTGGGATTCCATTCTTCTGTTGACATCCAGCAGCAGTTTCCAGATTTTCTATTTGCATCATGACACTGAAGGTTCAGGCAGTTGTACAGGAAAGCTCTGGGCAGCTGCTGACATAAATAACCACAGCTCCTCCAAGTGATATCCACTACTTCATCAGAGCTGCATGTGCCTAAAGGTGGCGGGTATTCCCTGCCTCACGTCCTCAGCCTGTTCCTGAAGCTAAAACTGCTAAAGCAGGAACATGCTGGCTCTATCTTTATCTCCTTTCATAATCACCTCTGGCCTGCACTAGCAATTCAGCCTTCCAAGAGAGGGCAGGCTATCAACACAAATGCCAGCCATCCACTCGAAATAGCAGCCCTTACAAACAAGCATCCTCCAGTTCAGGTGACTTTCACATACTGCCAGACTCATAACCATGGGGGGAAGGGGGGGAGGGAAGGAGGCACATGGGGAGATTAGGAAATCTGCAGAGTATGCTTAATTGCCAAAATTAAACCAAAAGAATTCCCAAGTGGTCATTCCTGCATACTCACACATCTATCTACAGCACTTCAAGCATGAGCTATGATTGAATCTATTTACCTTCTATGAGGTAAATGCCAGAAAGATCTTTTCACTGTGGAACAGGATTTAGATGACAGAGGAAGGAGTATGAGATTTAGCAAATCACTTCTTTGTTAAAATGTTTCTGTTCAGTGCACTAAATATTTAATAAAGCCAAATGAAATAAAACTTGAGTGTCCTTCTAGCCCCACCTAGTGTGTGGTAGCTGCATCCTCCTCCACAGAGCCTGAGCTTTAAGGAAAAGAAAAATATATTGCCATATTAACTACATTTCCTTTAACAAAGTAAATGTTAAAGGGGACTCATTTCTCCATGCAGACAGCTCCAAGTAGATCTTTTGTAATCAGATGCTTTAGTTTTACTCATATAACTTTAAAATATCACAGCTACAACACAAGCTTTAGGATGGAATAGCCATCACATGCAGACTTAAAGACACTTAAACATTAAGAAAGGCTCAGAAATTAAAGAACTGCTGTGTAGTCATGCAGTGGAGTTAGATTTCCCTGGCTAATTTGGGTTTTGCCAAACGCTTCAACTTGTGAATAAACTTCGGTTCTATCAGAAATACCACTATGCTAAATGGACTGTCTCGCACAAGAGCAACCAAAAGACTGCAACTAAGGTAAACAGTCAACACAGCAAGAAGCTAAATTTGAGTTTTGAGATGAAACTTGGAAGCATTTCCCCTTGAAAAACAGGCTGCTGACATTAATCACGCTGTCAAACATGATTCTTCACAAAACATCTTTCCTGCAAAGGGAAAGAACCTCTACGTGTGGCAACACCTACAGCCTCCATAGTCAGATGATTATCAACCTTACTGTCCTTCTAACACTGGCAAACCTGTGGTCCTGGGAGCAGACACAAAAATCTTGATTTCTCTGGGCACACATGGTTTGGAACCAGCTTTGCTTTGACTTTTTCATGTTTGGGTAAGAAGAATCCAGGTGACAGACAGATCTATTTCTCATGCAAAATGAGGTTAAGCACCTGCTTCTGCCCTGAAGAAAAGTTCCAGGCGTTTGTTACACGAATTTATTTCAAAGCAATGTCCAAATAGCCAGAGACTAAAATAGTACCAGCAGAGTGATAAAGAATATAAACTTAATTTATCAGTTGACTGGAGGACAAGAGTTTCTCCTCGAGATTCTCCTGAAGGCAGTAAGGCTACAAGATTTTTTCAAGGATCTTCCCTGTGAAGAGAAGAAACATCCCAGTTAAGTTAACCCCTTTCTCCACTATACTCCAAACAATGCAGGGAGAAAGCAGTTGATGGTCTATCACACGTGACCCCTATGTCCTTAGTTTTACTTTTAGTTATCTGCAATCTCTAGATGCACAACCTCTTGTAAATACAGACAGAAAAGCAGAATAGGAAAGAGAAAGAGATCTTGTACCAAAGACTGGACTGTTCCACAGGGAAATTCTTTCAAGCCTATGTTCTTTAACAGTTATATTAGAACACGCAGCCTCTGAATCATCATTTTGCAATCACCCTTTAACAGTTAGGGACACCAGTTTTTGTTCTACCTGCAGAACTTCATTTTCCAAGATAAACTGGGCATACCCAAAGTTAGACTTGGTCAGAGTTCCTCTGTCAAAATTAGGAGCAAACAGATTTTGCCTCCTCTAAACTCTTAGGACATTTCCTTTCTTTCCTAGTACAGTCATTTCTTTCTAAATTCTCAAATCCTTTTGCAGACAGGGGAGGAGGGGGAGTAGTGGCAAAACCCCTATGAACTATTTCTAGTACTCTCAGTTTAGAGACTGTCTTGTTCTCAAGGGGGAAAAGGAAAACACATAAACCAACAAAATCCTTTCTAACTGTGGAGACTAAATGTTTTGGACATAAAAAGGAAAGGCAGATAGGAAAACTGCACTGTGAGGTGAACCTTTAGACAAAAGTGGCACCTGTAGTTTGCCTTTAATGACCTCCAAGGGTGTGGGGGGAGGAAATGCAGCAAATGCAAAACTAACTTCTGAAAGGCCCTTTACAACCTCTTAATAACTTGACACACTTGTGAGCTTTTGTGGAAGTTGAAATGAGCACATGAACATACACGCTGAAGATTAAAATATACCTCTTGTAGCTTTCAAGAAGAAGACTTCCTGGGCTTGAGCCAACATTATAAGACTGAGAGTTCCAACTGTGTCTGGAGAGATGTCCACTGTAGGTTCTCGATTCAGTGCTGACAAAACCGTGTCTTTAATGTGTTGGAAAGCACCACTTGCAAACTAAGTAAAACAAAATTATACATTATCATTCATGTTTCCAAAAAAGACTTTCTCTCCTACAAATATAATATATAAAGCAATTTTTAAAAAGAGCTTTTTTGGAGTATGGTCTCTTATTTATTGTTTAGCCATTAAACAATTCCTTGTTCTTGGAACCACTTACACCGATACATTTATCAAGATGGACTACAAGGAAAGGTATACTGATTACACCTAACAACATAAGAACATGGACATTTTAATGCATACCATGAAGAAAGACATTATTACTGTAAAATTTGTTAAAACTAAAACTTGTACTAGCTAGAATTATTAAATCTTTAAGGTGAAGGTTAAAAGTTACCAACACGCTTGGGGGAAGGAGCATACAGAATTCTAGGGGATTAAATTCTTCCAAGCTGGCAAGTAAGTACTTAGCCAACTGCCTTTGCAATTAAGAGGGAGAAAAGATGTGTATATATTTATGTATGGGTATATACAGTTTTAGAATTGAGAGATAGTATTTGATGTTCTGAGATTAATTATTCTGAATTCCTAAGCATAAGCACAGAGCTCTGTACCTGATAATGCTTAGCTGCAGCTTTTAGTCCTTCATCATTATCTAGATTCTGTTCTGCTGCAATCTGGCTTGCCAACGCTCCACAGTTGAACAAAACACAGGTCTTCTCATACCCCAAACTTGCCAGAGCTGCAATCAAGACAGACAGTTACCCGTAGTGTTAAGGCCATAAACCTTAGTACTAAGGCACCTATAGATGAGGCCAATGCTACCGATATCTTTACTTAAGATACCAACAGTTTCAAGCCAAGAGAAAGAAAAACAAGCAAACAACCCCAACCATACTGAACTTTTCATGTTTGAAGTCATCCTCATCAGGAAAGCTTTACATAGTCCAATGTAGTACTTGCACAAAATGTTTCATGTGAGGAACTATGCCGAGTGGCACAAAGCATAAAAGCGGTAGTATAAAAACCCTTGCAATACAGAAAATAACTTTAAAGTCTTTCTAACTCAAGTACAGCTTTTTGCTCCTGAAGATACAGAAACACAAGTACTACTGAAAGCTAATCTGAAATATGAACTTGTATGCATTAGCCAGTTTACAGTAACTGCCCAATTATATGCTCTTACTGCATCCTGAATGCAAGATTAACTACCCTTCTCTCATTGAGGCCAAAGACTTTTGCATGCTCTTGTGTTACTGTTTATTGCAATGCAGGGAATTTTCCACCTCTCAGAGCTATCATTTCAGATTGAAAATGCTGACAAATATCTTGGTTATGTGTGTAATGAAACAGCTAAGGATTTACTTAATTAAAACTTGTGCTCACTAGACAGCAATGTAGCCTGCTCAGGCTCGACTCCTGTAGTACTTCACAAACCCAGAGGATGGAGCCCACACTTCTAGAAACAGTAATACCTGAACAAGAACCATTTTGAACCTATTAATTGCTTTCAAAGGTTATCTGCCGTATGCAAGCACTGGGAAACCTGAAGACTGCAGATATGTACAACTGTTAGAAGTGTTTAGATGTTTGTCTTGGAGAACACAGAAAACTCAGCTAGCGAATCTTCAATTTCCCAAACCCACATACAACTTCTAAAGTTATCCTTAAACCAATGAAGTACTATAAGGGCACATTTGTTTTTTTTCCACTAACATCCAGCCTCCTTACACAGCTACAGATTTATCTAACAGATCTCTGAAGTTTCTATGTAAGCAGCTGTAAATCTGGCATGCCATTCTTCCCATTGTGTTTCTGAGTGAAAAGTCTTATACAGTCACTGACTGTATTTCTGCAAGAGAATAGTAATTTATCTAGAACATCTCTTTCCCGTAGTTTATTTTCCAGATTTTTTTCTAAGATGATCTTGTGCAACTTAATGCATCATTCAAAAGACTGAAACAAACACAAGAAAGGAAAGAAAATACGGCTTTAAAGTTTCTGAAGTGCAAAATTACTTTAAATGAAGAATTACTTTACACTCCAAATTGCATCTCAAGTGTGATTTACAGTAAGAACAGCTGTTTAGCAACATAGATTCTCCTCAGACCCTTCTGTTTATAGCTCTACCTATTAACCTAAGACAACATATTTCAGATTACATGCCATGCTGTGAACTGGGTCACTTCTCAAGCAGCCACAGTATCTGTCAGCTACCCTTGTGATACAGACTTGGGATTCAGTGGGAGCCGGGAAGAAAACAGTTTGCCACAACAGCAGGAAGCAGAGCTCTCAAGTCACAGCCCTGTATCTCAGCTGCATGGAAGTTTTAAACCAAATTTCAATCTGGGTATAGGATTGAGGAACAATGACACATAACTGAACAGCTCCTCGCTTAATTCAAAAGGATTTAGTCTCAGTTTCTCCACTGGCAATTGTTCCAAAACCATTTAATGATCCCGATTTTGCAGTGCAGAATTGTCCTATATGACTAAAACGAATCACAGACTCAAAACACCTTATATTTGCAGGAAACAAATGCTTTTTTCTTTCCAAGAATTCAAATTTGTATGAAAATACTGTATAAAGAAGTAGTAGGAAAATCCTTTCAGGGCACTGTAAGTGCCTTCCATTCTCCTGAATGAAATGTGCTATCAAACTAGGTTACCGAAGCCAGTTACCATCACTTCCCTTCTTCTGGAATGGACTCACCCACTCTCAAGTACATCTCATGAGGATCTTATTCATGTAGAGGAGTAAGAGCTGGATTAGCAAAACCTACTACTATGAAACTTCATGTTAACTTGAACAATTTTGATTAATGTCAGTTGTGGCTGCTCCCCGAAGTCTGAGGAGCAGACAGCGTAACTATTATCAGATTGCACATCTGTTTGTGCCTCTGGAAAAACCAATACTGAAACTCAATTTTATAGAAATGCTTTGCATTTATTCATTACCAGTGGTGAAGTGATTAATCTGTTACCAATAGAGTTGGCATCATTTGAAAGCTATGTTGAGAATACTAGAAAGACTATTAACAACTCAGTGATATAAACACATTCTCAAGCCTTAATATCCTGAACACTTGCACTTCCAGTACATTCACATACCCAACTTGGCAGATCCTCCAAAAAGTGATCCTTTATCAAAAGCATCTTTCCATGTAAATGTTACACAGACCTGAAAGTGGTGAAAAAGAAAGATCTTGTTTTCATATTTAATCTCAGAGAGCTTCAGAAAATATCCCAATTTCACTTATTTATCCTTCAATAGTCCAACTGTGTTAAACACTTCATTCACTTGTAGCACCACAAATATTCTGGAGGTTTCAGAAAATCATTAAGGATTATTAAAAAAAACAAAACACAAACAACTACCTTTTTTCCTTCAGGTTTGCTCAAAACATTTCAAGCAGAACAGACAGAAATGCTCAAAATAATCTTTCAGCTCTGCTCATATTCTGAGTGACAGATAGATTTCTTTCCAAACCCAGATATTCCTCTCCCAGTAAGTCTGATGGTCTGGTATACTCACAGCTAAAGGAAACCACCTAACCAGGCAGTTTCCACTGTTCCATACTGGTAGCATATTTGGAACTGGTCTGTAATACCAAAATTCATTTATTTTTTGGACATTATCAGGAAATGCACTTAGGAAAGACAATTCAAGTAAAACCAGTGTGGCTTATGTTACAGTTCCAGTGGGTACTTCATAGGCAATGCAAATACTTCAAAGAATCTGCTCAAGGTTCCACAATTTAATTCCTTATTCAGCTGATCAAACTAGTTGTACACAACTGGTATCATAGTATCATATCAAACCAGAAAACATAGTAAAATTACTTGTTTTAAAATGCTTGGGGAGAATAACTTCAGAAAAGGCACAGTACTGCTTGGTGATGAATTTTCCTGCACTAGCATTGCAGCTAGACACTGTGGCCCTCAGCTGTTCATTGCTGCTTCCACTGACAACTACTTCCCTCTGATGGAACAGTTTACAGCACTGCAGAACTTCCTCTTCATGTTTACCAGTCTTCTAGGTCACCGTATGATGATCATTTTCAACACTAACAAAAGTGCAGTTCTCGGCTACAAGTGAATGCAGCTATATGCAAAACTCAAGTCAGCTTGAACTGCATTAAAACTACTCCCTTACTTGTAACCAAGTCCAAAAAGAAAGTTTTTCCTTTAATTATAATGTTACCATTTAAATATGATTTCATCAAGAACAAAATGCAAATTCTGTCCTATCTGTCATCACTTTGAAAGAAAAGATACATCTTTTTCTACCAAAACACAGGAGCCTATAGCTCTATTCCAGCCTCCACCTGAGGAGCACTCCAATGGTCAAGAGTTAAGCTGAATTTCCCCTTAGAGATAGAGTTCTGAAGAAATATGGTAGGAAAAAAAAAGAACAACTTAATTTTTAGATAGATACGATGTTCATTATGACTTTCGTAGGTGCAGAGGCGGGAATAAAGAGGTTAAGCTCTTAAGTGGCTTATTCTGTTAGGTGTTGTGAATAAAACACCTGTACTACTTCAAAAATCATCCATTACTTAAAGTTTTCCCATAGAAATTATGTTTTTAAAAGCCTTTAGAACACAGTATGAAAAAAGACTTCTTGGAAAAAGGAGGGTTGAAGAGTAATCAGCACAGCACAACTCTTTCCAGCCACCAGCCAAAGTCAAAACGTTTCCAAATCTGTAAAATGAGGATAATTATGGCCTTCAAAGGTGACATTTCAGTAGAAAGTATATGTGAGCAAAGACTAGAAAATGAACAAAGATTAGGAAATTAAGGCTTGAAGAGATTAAATGCCTCGCCCCACAGCAGTACTGTTCAGTGGATTAGGTACAGGCTTGGAAGTCATACATTGTAGGCGCTGTGGTTTTGATAAAGTCTTCTTACCTGATTTTCAGAGAACGGAAACTTTGGCTCAATTGAACACAGCTGGTCGTAGTATCTACAAAAAATAAAAGAGAAGAGCTAGTAGATAAATCAAATCAAGAGTTTTGTTTCTTACACTGGAATGTAAAGAAAAGGGTGCAAAAATCCCACACAGAAGTTGTGAAGCTCATTCATAACTATGGAGGATCTGCAGGACAGGCAGAAATTCTGCCTAGAGATATGTTTCCAGCAGAGAAGAAGTTCAGTAGGAGGCAATCTTTCACAGATAAGGTGAAACCGTGTCTCAGTCAGAAGAGTATCACAGATGAAGCTGACCCATTCCACTTGCTGATGGGGCAGTGGATTAGAAAAAAATGGCATGCTAATGAGTCCCTGTATATATATAGGGAGGCAAAGAATACATCAGACATTGAGTCATGCTGCAACAGTAAATTAAGCACAGCATTTAACATAATGTTAACAAGCTACACTGCACTCCCTTGATCTGAACATTATATCCCACTCCCCTACAATTTCTGACTCTTCTGTTTAAACTTCAGTGTCTTTGAAATAGATGCCACTGCCTTGCACAGTATCAACTGGAGAGCCTAGTGCTTGATTACTTGATCCTTTACTTGCAAGCCTAGTTTTCATTATATTGTAGTAGTCACAGTGAATTAAAACCAAAACATTCTCTGTGCCAGTATTTTGTCTACTCCTAGTGAAATATGTTTGGAAAGAATGCCCAAAAGATAATACAGCAAGTATAGAATGGTACCTCACACAGTCTATCCAGGCAAGAGTCAGCAATTCAGTTTTCCTGACCTGTACCCTCCACCTGCACCACTTGTTAAACATGAGAGGCTGGATGCAGAACAGAACACCTTTAAACTGCCTACTGCTGAGAACAGGTAACATGTAAAGCCCGTTTCCTACGCTATCCCTGTAACACTTGCCATACAGGCATACACCCAACACTACATTGGTCAAATTCCTTTTTTAAGAATTCATTTTCCCAATATACAAAACACATTGTACTAATGAGTTTCACAGTCTGTGAAACAGGGTTAACATTGTTACCATCTCCTTACATGACATTATTAAATATCTATCACTATTGATCTAGACATGAAGCAGATGTACAAGGTGTATGTTCTGCAAGCAATAAATGTTTAAAAAGTCAAGAAGCATTTTTAGAAGTCAAATACAACAATAAAAATAATGCTAGCATATTCTTCAGCGGCTTACATCTGCCAGTGTACATACTACTACACAATACTACATAATACTACAGCTTTCTACTTCAGCCACTGCAATTTAAGACACACTATATTAAGCCTAATCAAAAGCTACAGTAATCTGCAGCAGTAACCCAGCAGGACTTACACTAACAACCGAGTTGAAAGAAATTGCTCCTAAGGTTAAAAAGAAAAAAGTCTGCAGATATTTACTGTAAAGGCACTTTAATCAAGATTAATTTTTACTTTTAATAGCTTACCAAGTATGTAAAAAGTATAGTTAAACTCCTAACACTGAAGATACCTGCAACCGATTTAAACACCCTTCCTTCACTGCCTTCAGCCAGTCTCAACACAGTTCTCATGTGCTATCACAAAGAAAATGAGATTTTCCATGCTTCTTCCTCCTGCCTCAACTTAATTTGTTAACCAAAAGCCACTAATAAAGCCAAGCTGTCTTCCCACATTCCACAATTACCCTGTCCTCATCTGCCAAGAGGGGAGGGCCAAGAAGCAAAGCTTGCCAAATGTCTGTGTGAAGTTGGGGGCACCTAAGCCTAAGCATCAGCCCTTTGCAGCAGACTGTTCTTTGTATGCCAACAGAACCACAAAGAAAATAAGCAAAGGAGGTGTAGGTTCCTTGCAAACACGTATATTGCTGCATTTAGCATCAATGAACACCAGTTAACACTGGACTTTTTGTCTGCTTGGTTTTAAACATGTTTAGAACTTAGGTTCCTATTTCTGTTACTACTTTAAGCATGTGATGTCATTTCTTTTTATTAAGGAACTTGAAATTCTATTTAAGACTTGAGAGCTCTTTAAAAAGCCTAAAATCATTTAGTTTAGTAGATTAACATATATAAATATAATGGAATACACAGACCAAACACATATAGAATGTCAAACAAAGATGTTAATCACAGAAGTTGAAAACTAGCAGTACAGAGAAATAAATAGTGACGGAAAGGCCTTCATCAGATGCACAAGTCTATTACACACTGAAAGGTGAGGCAAACATAAAGGTGTCATTTAAAAACATTTACAGTAATCTAGCTATCGATACACAAATAACAGAAGTTGCCATGCAACACAGATGAGTGTTGGGTGTTTGGCTGTGCCAGTGATACAGAGAGCCATGCAAACATCAACTACCTGAGTTCTAATAGTTATCAACGGGAGGGCAGAGGTCAGCAACACAGATCTAGTTCTCAAAGACAACAATTTTTCAGCAAAACAGGCATTACACACTCCTAAATGATAGTAAAAATGAGTTATAGCACTCCAGTGGGAAGTCAAGGTTTAAATTAGAATTTAATTAAAATATATGTATTACATTAAAAACCTCAAATCCTGTTCCTCTTTCCAAGGATCACAAAGGAAAATCTCCTTCAAAACAACATAAAAGAGACCGAGATCCCTCTTTGCTTTCCTAGATAAGAACAGGAGTCCTGAATCCCAGCTGGAAACCAGAACTACAACTGCAGCCCTCAAGAGATTGACCGTTTAAAATAAAACCACACAAACAGTCCCCCTTTTCCCTTATTTTTCCTGTTTTTAAAAGGACTACAAGAATTACTGGTAAAATTAAACTACCACCACCACCTCACCACTCCAGAAAAAGGAAATGAAGTCCAGGCTACCTTTAATATTAAGAAAGGCAGCAAGGAATCCCTTCAAGCTGTAATTATAATCATAAGAAGAAAAAAAAACAGAACACCAAAACCCACACCACTAAATCAAATCTGCTATGACAGAATTTAAGGAGAAACATCTGTACCAAGTTCACCTACGTCACCTTCAGAGCACTCAGATTCCCACTAAACAAAGAAAGCTTGGAAGGAGGCTGAGGTCTTTCCCAGTTGCACTGTGCCCCTTTTCACTGGGCATCTCAAATACCTGGCCAAGAGAAGCATTTGCGCTCAGCAAACAGCAGCACACCACGCTCTTCCAAAACTTTATTGGTTCCTGTTTGCCTGGGAAATGGGACCACAACCAAGTTCATATCTTACTGCACATAAAAGAAACGTGCAGTAACCAGTCAGCAAAATGAGGTTTCTAAAGATTACAAAATTGTGGGCAAATCCTGGATTAATTAGCAGAAGATTAAGGCCTCATTTCTTAACAGTTAGTGGTCTACAGTGCTCTACAAGGTATTACGGTCTATAAAAAGCTCCAAAGAAGTAAATGGATACAAGAGGCATCCACATCTTAATCAGCTCTTCCAACCTTACTTCACTAACCAGCTGTAAACTCGAATGAAAATCTTGCTGAAGTTGTTACTTAAACATGACTGAGTACAACTCAAACAGCAACAGGAAAATCCTGGAAGTTGGAGAGGTAAGGAAATTATCAGGAGAAATGCAGGGTGCTCAGACTCTTACGCTCTTTTAGCCATAAGCTCAGCTGGATGCTCCACACTTCAGGTGTGCAGACGGTCTGACTTTTTAAACTGCATCTTACAGAGTACTAACAGAATTTGTCAGAGTATTCTTACAGAATAAGTACAAACATTTTCCAGCAACTGCAATATAAATGGTTAGACAGGGGCAAACCACCCACACCTTGTTAGAGATACAGGAACACAGACAGCTGATCAGTTTCATTAACAGTTAATTCAGACCCTCATCTTATCTCACTCCCATTGTAAAGAGAACAAGTAATCGCAAGGATACAGTTTAAAATGCAGGTGCTTTATCAGAGGAGCTTCTGTGTAGCAGAGAACTGCATGTGGAACTGACTCAAAGGAAAACTGGTAATTATGCCATTGCAAGTGGTTTCCCCTCATTATTCAGAGAGAAAACCTGAGCTGAAGCTGCATACTGTGGCTTTAATTAATGGCCTGCTGGCACTCATAGACAGAGGTCCCACTCAGCCCCTTGGTTTTCAGCAACACTACTTTGATCCAGTTTTGCACTAGCTCTGATGTTCATCTGACTGTCCACTGAACTCATCCAAGTAGCTCACTTGTCAGAATGTCATGTACACCTTCTGTCTCCCAGAAATGGTTCAAGAGAAGGACCAGAACTGCAGAGAGGGTGATGTAAACACGTTAGACATAGGGTGAAGCCATACAACATGGCTGGGCCAAACAGGCATTTCAGCTAGAAACTGATGACAAACCTGATGGGCACCATCAGTAAAGGAAGCTCAACTCTAGCATTCAAGGGGAGATAACAAGATGCCTTTCAATTTGCATATCAGAGTCCCTCCTTCACTTCACAGAAGCTTGCGATTTCCCTGACCTTCAAACGCATATGCAGTAATAAACAGGAGTAGAACAGGAAACTAAGATACCATAAAACAAGATTAGTACAATCACAGCTTTTATAGCCCAAACACCCAATGCAGGGCTGATAAGCTCAAAAAACATCAGCAATTCATCTTACAAATCTTGTTTTCTTTTCAATAAGTCACTTGTTCCTTTTCCATTCCTCTTCAAGTTGGTAAACAAGAAATTTGAATGAACCCCAAATGTATTTCTACTTGCTCATGCTATTACAGAGACGTCTCCCTGTACTAGAAAATCCCTCTATCTTTTTGCCTTCTTAAAAAAAAAATGAAGTTGCTTTCACTATGTAAAAACTCACATTCTGGTAGTACAAGTCTTTGCTCCAAGCTTTGCAAATAGAAGTGTGTATTTAGCATGACTCCAACAAATGAGTCACAGTGGCATCAGTGAGTAGATGAGCTACAAGAAATGGGCTCAAAATATTTCCAACACAGAGAAACACCTCAGCAGTATTACCACAGCAATGCTGCAATCCATAGATGTTCTACAGAGATAGGAAAGAGTGCTTTTGCAGGTGATGGAGCAGTTAGCCCTAAAGTATGCTGTCTGCAGTTTACCAGGCAGAAGGCACAGATTAACCATAATACTCCTCTAACCTGCGATAATTCCAGCACAACACGGGTACGGGTAAGTTTTCCGAGTACAAACTAAGTGTGCTAAGTGGAAAATAAGGATGTGATTTTGCAAATACGTTAAGAACACGGGAAAAGGAAGGAAAACATACAGTAAATAAATAAACAAGTAAGTAAATAACTAAGTAAGGCTGCCAGCTGTAACAACAAAATGTTAAATAAAAGGCAGACCTGCTCGCCTTTTAAAAGCGAGCCAGTCTTTCTGTCCTTTCTACCTAGACTCGGCGGCGACGGGCAGATTACAAACACCAGCAGGGGAAGCTGGCCGGGACAAGGCCTCCTGTCCGCGCCCCGCTCCCCCCCCCACCACCACCCGGCACCCCGCAACACCCGAGAGACTCGGGCCCGCGGCGGGGAGGCAAGCAGCAACCCACAGGCCACAGAAGCCGGCCAGGCAGCCCCAGCCGCTTCCTCCGGGGGAGCCCTCCGCCCCGCCCGGGCCGGGCCACCCACACCTGGGCCCGCCCGCACCTGGCTGCGGTTGCGCCGCACCCAGGGCCCAAGCCCGGCGCTGCCGCCACGGTCCCCCCCCCCCCGGTGCCCTGCGAGGGGAGGTGCTAGCCCGCCCCACCGGAAACGGGAGAAGAGGGGCGGGATGGCGGAGTCGGGTGGGGGGGGCGTGAAGCCCGGCGAGGCCTTACCTGAGGAGGGTCTCAAGCGCGCTCTCGTGCTTGTCGAGCGGGCGGCCGAGCGCGCTCTTGCGGAGCTTGCTGAGCTCCTCGGCAGCGCGGCAGTGCTCGGCCTGCGCGTCGCCGCCCGGGTAGCTCTGCTGAATGAACTTGCACAGCGGCTTGGCCAAGTCCACCTCCGCGGCCTTCTTCAGCTGCACCGAGATGAAGTTCGTCATGGCCGCCGCAAGGAGCAGGGAGGCGGCGGCCAGCACCCACCGCCGTCACCGCGGCCCTCGCACCGCGCTTCCGGGATCACCGCACGCTCCCCGACGCGGCGGCGTCACGTCACGCACACGCACGCACGCCCCGCCTTTCAATCGCGCAGGCGCGGCGCCCTAGCAGTTGTGGCGGCCTGAGGGGAAAGGGGGGGGGGGGGGCGGATCTGTGCCACAACGGTTCGGTAACGCCCGGTCGGCCCGTTACTGACCGGCAGCGTAGTGCTGCAGGAGGGGCTTATGAGGCATCCGGAGAGCGTTTAGAGCCCGGGGAAGGCAGAGGAGAGCTGGCTGTGCCGCCTCTGGAGAAGCGCCGTTGAGTGAGAGACGTGACGGCGGAGCTGCGTTAAGGGAGGCTTCGGCAGCCGGTAACGTGAGCCCTAACCCCCCCCCCCCCCCCCCCGCTGAAATTCACTCTGTAGTTATGGATCTGCCATCTGCCACGCTTGTCCTGACCCAGCACAGCTCAGTAGGCAGCGCGGGCCGTCTGCACGGCTGGTCTTGCCTGAACACCTACAAGGGATGTTCAACCCGTGTGCTTCCTTCTTCTGCCACTTGTTCCAGGTGGCTAACGCCGTAAGCCGGCTGTTTTACAACCCCTGTGCCCCGAGGAGATGATACCGTGACAAAGAGTGGTAAAAGTGCTTTTAAAATTACGTGGAAGGGTTTGGTGAGCGCGAGTTCTGCTGTAAAGCCGATAATCCCTCTGTTCTGCCAGTGTACTGTACTAAACGGAGCTGCCTTTGTGTCACCTGAGGAAGGGCTGAAGAGAAGGGCAGAGCCTGATAAATGACTCCGGGCTGCTGCTGTCGTCGCTGGGAGGGGCAGATCCTCTCGCATTAGCTGTGCCCTTCCGCAGCCCGGAGTGCAGTGGCACAAGGCAGAGGGAAGGGAGCGATGGAGTTGTCCTTCTGCTGCTGCTTCCAGTCACTTTCAGTGGTGTTCAAGTAGTGATTCTTGAGAGACTGGCCAGGGTGCTGCTGTTACAAACACCCAGCTCCATTTCTCATAGCTCAACCAAAACCAAGCAGTAGTTGACTTGAATTTACATTTTGAAAAGTACACATTTGTGTGGTACAACGAGTACAGCAATGAATACAGAAAGTAAGCTGACCTCCCTTATATGCATGTGAGTTCCTCACTGCTTTTGCTTTCCCCAGGCTTTATTGCCCACATGTAAGTGTTTGGTGTCAGCCATGCACTGACTGCACTTTCATGGACCAGGCAAAACCTCCACTCTCACAAGTTTAGATTCTGATTAGTCTTAAGGTACAGTCAGCTGGGCAGTTGTCTCCCTGTATTTTCAGCATCAGGACCATGCAGGGTATAGTTATCCTACACAGCATTATAAGGTCCATGGCTGCCTAAATATGGAAGGTGGAAGCCATCAATACCTTCCAGTGTCACAGTCATAAACACGGAAAGGGTGTGGATAGGGAAGGGCAGAAACTGCAGCAGTGAGATCACAGTGCTACCTTGGAGCCATGGTGACCTTCAGATGGCTGCTGCTTAACAAATGCAAGGGTTGTACTCCTAAAACCTTCCACCAACACAGCACAAGAGTCTCTCTTTGGCTTAGAGCAAGTTACCAGACCTGCAAGCATCTAGGTGATTGTCTTCTTTCCCACAGGTTTCTTCATAAATTAGTACTCCTCTGAAGGATTTGTTCCAATTATTACAATTATAAGCAGTGATGACTTGTCTCCTTGTAACCTCTGACTAGTTAAGTGCTATTTCCTAATTTAGAGATGAGGAAGCCACACAGTAGTTACCGGTTCAGGGGGGTATAATCTACATCTTGTGACTCAGTCCTGTGCTTTAAACAGCAGGCTGCGCTTCCTTCAAGAAATTTGTGATAATATCTAAAGGAACCACTTTAAAACAGGTTTCTCCTAAAATGGTTGAAGTAATGCAGCATAAGCAGGTTACAGCCATGTTAAAGCTTTAACAGCACGCCTGATGTGTTTTAGTGTAGGCAGATCATTCAATCTCCCCAGTTTTCCCCTGTTTTCCTAAACAACCATTCCGTATAGATAGATGCAAAAGCATTTCTGAAAGATTTGCTTTCAATACATGAACTGGCTTGTCTGCATGCTTCGTGGGGGTTTGTCTCCCATTTTTAGACAGAAAACTTCTCACTCAACTCTGGTGTTCTATTTTACACCTGTTTTCTGTTCACAATTTGTGTTACAGGTGTTTCATTGAAGCAGGATTTTATTCTGCATTTGCTGCTTTTTATTCTGTAGATTTTGATCCTGCTGCTTTATTTGTGCATTATTTGCCCTAATTGGCAAACAGCTGCTATACTAAACAAATGGAAAACCAGCAAAAGGAAGTGGTAAGGCAGCTAGTTAGTCATTTTGTTAAATCTGATGGTCCTCTTGCATAAAGCTTCATTTAGTCACTCAGATCCAACCCCTAACTGATGCTCCTAATATAGTCTTCTGGTGACCCAGCATAAGGTCCACGTCTTTTATCACCATTATCTTCTGACCATGGGTTACAGGAGTGATTATCATCAATTTGCCAAAATGAGGGAATGCAGAAAACAAGTTGTATGTCAGAAAAAACTCTGAATCTAAATAACCCTTCTGGTCCTGCTGCCCATGTAGAAGAATGTGTAAAATTCTTATGTCCTATGGGTGAATTTTCTCCCTACAGTCCCTAATCAGAAGCAAGAGGAAGAATTCCGACCATTACCTCCACATATGACACTCCTTTACCTTTTGTTTCAAAATTTAGAGAAACTATTAGTCCTATAGTCCTCAACTTTAATGTGTGTTTATATAGAGAGTTCTGTACTGCTCATAGGTGTGGGGGGACCTGAACCAGAAGATACACTGGTAGCAAAGTCAGCTGGCAGAGGCTGTGCTTGTCCTTGTGCTTGTAGAGCCTCATTCACAGGAACACTAGATACAGCATCCTCCTGCTGTTCCAGTGTTGAATGAGACAAACGCATCTTCAGTCTAAATTCCAGACATGATACAGGTCAGGATGAAGAAATGAGAGGCTGGAGAAAGGAGAGGACGGGTCTAAATCAATACCTACTGAGGGTAGATGCTTCTGTGTAGTGGTAATTACAACAAAGTCACCTTTCAACCACAAGCTAAATAAGGATACCGACTGTCTGATTTTTGCTTGAGGAGAGGGTGCTGCCAGAATGGTCTAGAAGAAGAAGGGCATCACATGCATAGCTAGTGGCACAGAAAAGAACCTTGTAGATGAACTAAATTGTAAGCAGGTGCTGAAGTGAGAAGGTTAAAGAGAAGATAGAGGTGAAGTAATATGAGCTTAGATGAGATGTTAGAGAGAGAGAGAATACACAAGGCCTGGAAGTTGTTGACCCAGGTAACTAATTTTACCTGCTGCATTGTATGAAGGTGGATTAGAGCAGAGCAAACAAGGAATCCAGCCAGCATTTTCCATAAATGGCTGCAGGAACAGTAACTATTAGGCCAATTAGAATGTGGCCAAGCATTTTCCTCAAGTCTCAGCAGGCTTCAGAAATATGCCATGTTACATTATCACATAATGATAGTGCCATTGCTTGTTACTCAAACACGCCACATAAACAGGAATGGACAGCCCTCACTGTCCCGCGTCATGGTTTGTACTAGTGGGTCTTCATAATAAGCACTGGAAGTATTGCTAAAGTATTTTCAGATGTCCTGTTAAAAATCTGTGGTAAAATTATGTCCCATTCAAAAGGATTTATAAGATTTCTTTTAAATGTTCTTTTTACTGTTTATACTGTTCCTATTGCTGTGAAGATTCCCAAAGCAGAACTTCTGGAAGACAGCAGCAACTTTCAGGTCAGTAAGAAATAGCTGAGAGGCTATTAAAACATGTTTCCCAAAAGCTGAAGGTCAGGATTAGCACAAGAAGTATAAATACGAACATATAACATGCTTTTTTACAGTGCACTGAACGGGCAGAGTGCACAGCTATTTACTGAATCCAGCCTTACCTATAACATCCAAAGTCATGCATGAGTATTTGACTTTGGGTTTGTCACGGGGACTCGGTAATCAACACGTTTTGGTGTGGTTTATGGTATGGTGTTTGAAAAAACCTCAGAGCCGCCTTCTGCAAGTCTGTTGAAAGAACAAAAAGGTTTGTTCTGCCTTTGTCCAGTGTTGAACCATTGATGCTACTTAGTAAATCATTAATTCTGCTTTACGTAGCCTTAGGAATGGAGAACAAAGTACTTGTGTTGTATTAAAAGCAGGTGAAAAATCAAACATCTGCTACTTATGATAGTGGATCAAATTTTGCCTTACTCTGCACTTATTCTTGCTGTGACCATCTCCTTGAACTGTCATAGGATTTCAGAAGGCCCGACTGGAGATGGGTAGTGTTCCCATGTTATCACGTCTTGAATTACAATTGAAAGGAAGAAAGGATTAATGCCCTTGAAACGCGAGTGGTTTGCAATATATGCTTCCCCTAACTATGCTGGGGTTTTACTGCTGATTTTAAAACAATAAACAACTGAAACTTACGCATATGATTCTTTATTCATTCCGGAAGAGAGAAGAGTCTTTTTATTTCACAGTTTGCTCTTACAGGCTTGGCTAATTAAGCTCCCCCTTAAGATGTGAAAGTCAGAAAGTTTTCACTTAAATTCTGTACTGCTAAATAATGCAAATATATCGACAAGGGGAGGTAACAAAACAGATGAAAGCTACCCGGGTAGCTCCAAGTGTCATAGTTACTGCGACGTGGGGTATACCTAAAGCAATGGCTTTATTTTACTCACTTTAAGACACTGCTTTCTTTATTTAAAGCATTATTGTATTTCACACTTGATATTTTGTCCAAATACATCAATCCTTTTTGAACCAAAGAACAGAGTTGCCTTAAATGACGCAGAAATGAACATTTCTCATTTGTTGGTATTGTACAATATGTAAATAAATTTTAGATTGCTTTTGCCTGTATATTCAGTGCAAGACGAATCGCTTTTCCTGTTTATTTAATTACAATTGCAAGACTTGACTAGGAAACTTGTTAGGTTTATTACATTGAAGAGATGAAAGAAATTAAATCTGGTTAATTGAGGAACATCTTTTATAAGTCATCATTGAGTTAGCATTTATTTCAATAGTATTTCCATTTGGAGTCTTTCTTATCCTGAAATATCTTAGAAAATATTCAAATAGAAGCAATTTTACATAGTTTGAAATAGATCTGGATGGAAGTAGGGGAATAGGTAGCCAGTCATTACACAGCATAACGCTTGCAACTATAGAGACACCACTTCTTGCAACAGAAAAGGAGCAGGACTGTAAATGAGGTTAGAAATATATTCACTTGATAGATTTCACTGAGAACACTACTGAAGTTCAGTTCTGTCATTCAACAGCCTTCTTATAGCAAGGGAGAGGTTCACACCACTAACCAGTCCTCTCTGTTGACAATGAGCTGTTTCAGAATTCCAGGTGGAGAAGAGCCTGTAGTAAGTCCACATTCAAGTATCTAGGACTCCTTCACTGCACAAAGCAGTCTGGGATTTTGAGAAGACACTAATAAATTCTGTCCCTTTTGTGTGCCACAGCAGAGATGAGCTCATTGCTCACATGTGGGGCAGGAAGCATCTGTCCTTGTGCTGGGGCATGTGCCTCTGCTCGCATGCCTGTTGCAGTGGCTGCCCAAACACGCGGTGCAACCCTTTGCTGCTCGCTGGGGTATTTTGCCACCTACTCACTAATTCAGCTGAACAATGAGACACTGTGCTCTGCCCACTCATAAAGTGAGGGGTGTGGAGCCAAGGTGAATTGAAGCCAGATGTACTGTTAGCGTGCTCATATGGGCCAGTCCGTATCACTGTGTGTACTGCCACTACACAGGTGACATCTCTCGCATAAAAGCCTGTTGCAATCAGGGGGCAGAATTTATCATTACCTGCTGAACAGAGGAGAGCCACACTGCTGGAGAGGTAATGGGAGATGACAGCAGGGGCCAAGACCTAATTTATGCCCAAGGCAGATTACAAGTATGTAAGGAGAAAAGCAAAGACCTGATTTAAAAGCTGTAAATTTGAGGTTTCTCATTCTAGTGTGGGAGCTGAGTAGGTCATTCCCAGGAGCAGAGTCCAGGAAAAACAGCTGGGGTCCTTATTGTCTGGAAACAGCCCACTGCAATGCACAACAGTTTGGGACCTTGCAAAAAAATAGGAAAGATCAAATAAAGATGGAAGAGCCTGAGCTCGGGATTGTGCCATGGTCAATTGATGGAGCGGCTGATGACCTTTCCCAGTTCAAAACATCTCCTTTATGCAAGTACTGCTGGGCTTTCAGAGGGTCACCTCTAATAACAACACAGGGAACCTGCTGCTGACAGCAGTGAGGCTTGTCGTGTCATGCTGCTGAACTTGTCCATGATAGGAGGGTTTTATCTTGCGAACATAAGGAATCAGAACCAAGTCTCCACTGCATAATGTAACAGGCGCCATTAGGGGCAGCTCTTCTGCAAAGTTTGGTCTGACCACAAACATTTGGGGATAAAGAGATGGCCACAGGATTTGCTGGCAACACTGCCAGAGGATTCCTCCTCAAAATGCTTGCTTTGCAATGTTCAAAGGGGAAACGACAGACAAACATGCACCAGGGCAGGCTGCAAAAGCGAGATGCAAAAAGTGTGGTTTAATCTTCTACTTCATCGTTCTCCTGCTGTATATGAGCAAATGTGGTGAGAGCAGGCAACAAACCCAGCATCAGCAGCGTGCTTCTGCACAGAAAAGAGGAGAGGATGGTTTGATCAAGGGCTTTTTTACAATACATGCCTTCTAATGATTTTTATTCTTTCCACCAAAGGAGATAACTGTGGAACAAGTTGTTTCTCATTGTGGTAGGACATCTGTAGGACATCACAAGTCTGACTCAGACATTAAAGGGAAGAGTTTGGGAGACACTGGGCCAACCAGTTTGTGTTATGAGGCTGCACTTCAGCCAACACCTCTGCAAAAGCTATACAAATCGGGGCAGATTTCAGTGCACTGTTTGTCAAACATGATTCATCCTGGCATGAAGTATCTGGACATGGCCTGACTAATGCCAGTGCCTAAAATGCTACTGTAAGGAACTTTGCATACAAATTAAGTTCTACAAGCTCAGGAGGTGATCCCTAATGCCTGCTTCACGAATCCTCAGTTTGCTCTGCTTGCCCTTCCCTCTGAAGTTCCAGGAAGTTCTCATTGCCGTGTACACAGACTGAGATTTTTGTAATGAGTCGCTCTTAGGGGGAAAAGAAATCCCTGTTCTTAACTGATGCTTCCTTCTGTGAGATCAAACATTCAGCTGGTTTGTATACACAACCCTTCCATTCACACTGACTGCTATGAACTGTCACGTCATGTTCCTTTTAAACCAGCATGCCCAGCAATCTAACATTGGTTCCTCTCAGAGATGTTGACATATACAGATCAGATGTTTCAAAGAACCTGAGATAGTATATTCCTGCTTCAACTATTATGTTTAAATAAACACTTAATTACTATCCATTCTCCATGCAAGCGTGGACAGGCTGATCTCAGCGGTCACTTCTGCAATCAGCTGTCCCTGATGATACACTACTCAGCAGGAGTGTGACAATGACTAGGCATAACTGACATTAAAGTGTCCTTGGAATCACTCTAGAACAGCAAGTGCATTTCACAGAGTAAGAAGCAAAGACTGACCACTGCTTTACAGGCAGAATCCTTTGTGCTCCTGTAACACCAGATGTGCATGTGTCTATCCACTTCCAGGCCTGTGATTTTGAGTATCCCTTCTGTACTCCTGTTTCTACATCTGCTTCCTCCACTCTTCGCAGGGCTGAAGAACCCTGTGCTGGGGATTGCTAAGCTGGACCTGAGTAACCCGAGCAGCTCAGTGCATTTTCCCATGGCATGTTTTGTTCCTCCTCACGACTGTCATTGTTTCCATGTTCATCTCAGCAGTATTACCTGCTTGGCAGTGCAGTTTATCAGTGATTAATGAGATACCTGTTTTCAAGGGTGAAGCAGCTAAAGAACTTTTTCTTTACTATGTAGAAGACACAGTATGATTTTTTACTCAATGTACCTAGTGTTTATATGGGAATTACTGAAGTGTTTTATTGGCCATAAATGTATGCAGTGATTCAACGGGAGCCATCGCCGCGTAAAACTCATGTAAGGTTAAATACATGCACATCAAAATAGGTGCCCAAAACACAGCTCAGTGAGAGATGAGGAATTTCGCTTGTGATGGATTCTTTGTTAAGAGTGAAGGTAAGGATGAAAACTTAAGGCTCACCAGAATTCTCTTTCAGAAGTGCTGTAGTTGTACCCAGTCATTTGCATTCTTGGGCCATGATGTGCTGACACCTTATCTCATCAGTGACAAGCAGAAAGTTGGCTCAGACTCATTTCCCCTCCTGTTTTCCCATACACTCACACAAAATAATGAACCATGTTTGAAAATGGCGTATTAGCCCTGCATGATTATATGCAGGGAAAGGGAGGAATTAAGCATGGTGACTTTAGGAAATGGAATGGGAAAGCTGTAAAGAATGGAGGGCTGTGGCTGAGGTGATGGATACGTGTGAAGAAGCACCAAGCTCAGGTGCATACAAGGGTCTGTGAATAGATTTAGGAGCACTTTGTAAATTAAATTAGAGAATAAGTGAAGCAATCATCTAGTAATAGGCCTATCCTGAATATACTAGAGAAGTTATCTGCCAGAAGCAGCCTCATGCCAGACCCAGACGAACCAGGAGGTTCTGGTTTGGTAGAATTCATTCATGCTGTGGCCATTAGCTGTCCCTGTCTTTCCCCTTTCATGTCTCCCCACATTCCCAAGAACACCCGTACCAGAAGAGGTCTCCCCAACAAATGAAGCAGTTACTGGGCTGGTAGTATTAGCTGCAGATCTGTCCATGCATGAAAGGAGCCTGAGGTGTGGCCGAGATGTTTTCTAGTGCTTGTCATGCTCTGTGCTGAAAAGTCCAATGGGAAACAGCAGGTAGGGCCACTCTTAGGGTAGCTGGAGTTTTTCCAGGGAATTACCTGGCCTGTGGCAACTTCAGAACGAAGATAAGTAAGGATTTTTTGTGTTAGCTTTCTGCTCTGCCCTGCACCTGAAA
Organism: Pezoporus flaviventris; assembly: GCF_033815535.1. NCBI lineage: Eukaryota > Metazoa > Chordata > Aves > Psittaciformes > Psittacidae > Pezoporus > Pezoporus flaviventris. The sequence continues at coordinate 1,619,371 of NW_026892585.1, forward strand.
GGAGCTGAGCTGTCTGACACTGTCTCAATTTTGTGGTGGTGTCAGTGCTGCAGAGGAAGGACACAGCTGCATGAATTACCCTACAGGCCAATACAAAACTGCTGTCTGAAGCAGCATGCGGTTGTAAAGAGCTAATGGTTGAACATAGGTGGAAGTGTCCAGGTCACTCATGTACAGCACGGTGCAGAGATCCCTGCTGGAGCCCCACCAGAACTACTTCTCAGAGCAGAAGCCTTTGTAAGTGTGCAGCCCGAGCCAGAGGGTACAACCCACAACAGTGACTGTCCAGGACAAAATGCTCTTCTCCCTTCTAAACATTCACTGCTAGAGGGGGATAAAAAACCTAAAAACCATTACCATGTAAATCACATTTCCAGCCTCACCCTTCAGCACTGCCTAAATAAACAGGGGTTACTGACAGAAGTGATAGGAAGCTCATTTTTAATAGCCACAAGATAAAGCAGAAAAGAATAATATTCATGCCATGCTTTTGACTTATTTCCTGAGAGGAGCAGCCTATCTCTTCAGTCTACTACCAACTGCAACTGCCACGCTGACAAAGTCCATCTCTCACTGTCTTTACTGCGCAAAGCTGTACTGTGTTAATTTAATATTGGATTTTCTCCTTGTTGCAGGATCAGCTCTCTGCTTTATTACCACTGACACATGAAATAAAACACAGAGAGCAGAACACATCTGACATTAAGTCAGATTTTATTGTGTAATGGACTTGTATTTTCTCCCACTGACAGAGTGGGAATAAAAACAGGGCTCATAAAACCAATTGCTAATTAGTGGTTATGGAAAGAAAGTCAATCTGCAATGAAACTCTAATGGTGGTACATTAAATAGGAGTAGTAGCAGCTAAACTGAATTAATGCTGGAAATAGTCAAAATGTCTGTAACAGTTCTCTACCAAACCTGTATGCTGAGATCCAGATGGATCCCTCTTCAAAGGAAACTGCTGCACAGCCCTTCAGGCCAAACACCTGCTGAGATTCATGTGCTTATAGAAAGAGATCACAGACACATCTTAAAGCTGATAATGGCTGCCTGGATTCAAGCAGTGACCACATAGCCTTTGCCCACATCTGCGAGATACAGTGTGCATCTTTTGATGGAAAAACACTGGATTAAATACTCACATGACTGATGGACACAACTATGGCTCAGGAAAACTTTTTGTGATAATTGTATTCTTGGATTTTCATTAATGATCCTTCTTAGCATGGAAGAGAGGAGGTCTGAGCTAGTTGGAGCCAGAGTCTGCCTTGCACCTACAGTGAAAGCAATTTTGGTGGTCAACCAGCACAGCCACAGCAGCTGTACCTGTTTTCACGCTGACTTTCACCTGCAGCCGCAGGCCTTCCTCCAGCCATGCCCCCTGGACACCAAGCACTGCCCAGCACCACCCTGGAGCTGACTGGGACAGACTCTGGCTACAGTTTGCCCTAGTCAGAACAGCAAAAGTATTTGGTGTTGAATAACACTCCTCAAACAAAATGGTCACGTAACTCCATAAATACCACGCTTCCTGACGTGATGCCGGAGAGGGAGCTTTTAGTTTGCACAAATACACATCTTTAAGCACAGAAGGTTGCATAAATATGCACTCGAAAATGCTCTCAAAGCCAAAAGGTCTGATTTCTTCATCACTGAATCACAGAATATGTGTATATCCTACAGTGTGTCCCTGGGTACGGACATCCCTGTGGTGGCCTGGGAGCAGCCTGCAGTGTGAGGTTGGGAGAACACTATGTTCTTACCCTCTGCTGAAGGATGTCTCAATTTTTTTGTCCCAAAATACGCATAACTGGATACTGGTTTTGAACATGTCCTCATGCCCCAGGACTGCATTGATAAATGTGAGGAATTGCAGCCATTGCCAAGATGTGCTTCCTTCCTATTTTTGGGCATACTCCGGAGGTCCATACTTCAGCAACATTCCCTGCACTCAGTTGTGCTTAGGTAGGACTGACACTATGCCTCATCCTAACAGGATTTCCTGGATTTCTGAATCTCAACCTGAGTCTAGAGCTGAAGTTTTGGAACTAGTCCTTAGGATTACAATGGTCCACAGCAAAACCACAGATATGAATGAGAGCTGTGGGTGGAAAATCAAACTCTGTTGAAATTGTAGATGTTGTCATGCAGGTCCATGTCAAATCTGCAGTTCAGATGGACTGGTTTTACTGCTCTTACTCCTCCTTCACTACGTAGCTTTGTGACAGAAGTGGGTTACAAGTTCTGCTACATCCAGTACCAGGTGTTTAAGCATTAAGACAAAAGAACGCTGCTGTTCTTATACACATAAAGCAAGCAGCATGGGGTTTTACACTTCAGGAAACCAGGGGGTATATATGGAGGTAAGAAATTAGTTTATTTTAATTGCAACCAGAGACCACATTGCAAACCTGTAATTGCAAATCAGAGACTGCAAGCAGACAATTAAACCCCAGTATGAGGCCCTGGGGTGCAGCCCCCAGTAGCATGGGACTGGCTATGCTGGAGGCCAGCACTGAGGGAATGCTGGCAGATCACTGTGGATCAGACCCTGTGGAGAGCTGGTGGGTGAGAGGGAGCTGCCAGGAATTCCGCTTGAGGAATAGCCCCTGCCTGGAGCTACCTGTGCTCAGGTCATGCACCTCACTAGGTCAGACATGGAGCTGGAGTGGGGACTTGCCTTGTTCTCTCTGCGGTCCTCCCTGCAGTGATCCCAGATGGTGAACATCTGGAACATCTTCTTGACGTAGGATCCATGAAGAAGAATTACATTGTTGAGACCTAAGAATGAAGACTGTTGGTTTATGACACAAAAAAAGCAGCTGGTCACTACACTGATACTATTTTAGCTGAGGCTGTTCAGCTTTGTCCTTCTAAAAGGATGAGGCTATGGAATGGCTTTTAAACTACTTTAACGTGATTAACATAAGCAGGTATCTGAATGGAATTAGCTGAAAGTCTGGTTCTGTCTGATGCTCAGCCAGTGGCTCTCACTTGTGTGTGTTCTCCACTTCTGCGGTGTCTGTTGGGACACCCATGGGGTGGTGCCCTGGGTTCAGCAGTCGCAGTCATTTTTCTCCTTCTTAGTAGCTGGTGCAGTGCTGTGTTTTCAACTTCAGTCTGAGAACAATGCTGATAACACCAATGTTTTTAGTTGTTGCTTAGTGATGTTTACTCTAACCAAGGACTTCTCCAGTCTCATGGTCTGCCAGTGAGAAGGGGCATGGGAAGCTGGAAGGAAGCAGAGATGGGACCCCTGACCCAAACTAGCTAAAGGGGTATTCTATACCACAGCACATCATGCCCAGTATAGAAACTGGGGGCAGTTACCCAGAAGGCTCAGATCGCTGCTCCTGTTGGGCTGGGTATCAGTCGGCAGGTGGTGAGCAATTTCATTGTGCATCACTTGTGTTTATTGTTTTCTCTTCCCCTTTTAGTTTTATATTCTCTTCCCTTGTTATTCCCCTTATCATTATTATCATTGGTGGTAGCAGCAGTGATTTGTGTTATACCTTAGTTACTTGACTGCTCTTATCTCAACCCATGGGAGTCACCTGTCCATTCTCCACCCCGACCCTTATGGGAGCGGGGTGGGGGAAGAAGGGGAAGAGTTGAGTGAGTGGCTGCATGGTTCTGAGTTACCGGCTGGGCTTAAAACATGACAGGTGGGTACTGGGGACAGCTCAGACACCATCACAGAGACTGTGAAGGGTTAGCCCTCACTGTGAGCACCAACACTTCCACACTTACCTCTGGGTATATATATACATGTATATACATACTCTGGAAAACCCATAGCATGGGATATGTCTGTGTGCAGAACACCTGGATGCAGCAATGTTTATTCCAATGGGAAATGACTTCTAAATAGGCTGGTTATTGTCTGTACATGCTGGCAGTGATGACAAGAATCTTTCTGCTCTGAGTCATGCAGTATCAAAAATAAAAAGAGGGGGACTCATGGTCGAGGCATCACAGATACTGTTGGTTACTCAGCTCAAAGCAGATTGAAGACTTCATTTCTGCTGCCACAAAGCTGCATCGTGTTACTTGAAATTTTGTAGAAAATAAGTTATATTCCACTGTTGCCTGTATAATGACGTATTTCTCTTCATCTGTCTATAGTGAAATAGTTCCCCAGACTCTTCCCCCAGTGGGAAGACAGGGACTCCAAATTCATAACACTGCTCTAAGGAATGTTGGCTGGACCCATAATAGCAGTGTTTGGTCAGAGCTGGTGGTGGCCATACTGAGTACAGTCTGCTTTGTACTGCACCTTCAGCACCACCAACCCCAGCAGAGGTTCTGAACTATTCTAGACAAGGACAGTACTTTATTCTTTACAGGGCAAAAACTAAACCCATCTGTGACTTGTTGGTTTTGTAGAACATAGATGAACGCTTCATTTTTTCATGTGCATACTCATTTACAGAAATTCCTCCCAAACACCAATTGGTATTTGCATCCAAACCAGTAGGCTTCTATGTGAAAAGGGGGGGCAGACAAGGAAAAGGTATGGCTTGTGTTAACGGCTGGCTTGGCTTCTTTCTATCCGTAACAGAGAAGGTAGGTGGAGTTTCAACTCCGTGCCTTTGGACCGGAACACTTTCCCTGTTCCAGGGCAATTTTACCACGAGAGGGAGCTCTCAAACAGCCAAACGAGTTAAGTTTTTTTCAGCCCATAGAGGAAAAGCATGCGAAAATAAGGCAACAGCCAAAAAAACTCACTTAGCTTAATCCCAAAATGTAAACACACCCAATTCTTTATGAAAAAGGAGTTTTAAACTATATGTCTGTACCTTTAGGTATGCATTCGACTATAAGAAAGTAAGGAAAACTTTATTCTTCTCCTGAGGAAGAGCCCTGCAGCTGCTTTTTCTAGGAAAAAAACCTTCCTGGTGATGCAGGAGTTACTCCATTGGTAAAGCACTGCCGGGTCTGGTCCTGTCTATAGCAGGGCTTGCATTACAGAGAAAAGGCAAGTTAAAGAAGGCACCAACAGATCACATCACATGTGTTTTCCCCTTTCCCTTCTAATTCCCAAGCAAGGGAGCTGTGGGCTCTATTTAAGTGTGGGCAGTGCCTGCACTGCTATGGGATGGGTATCAACACCACCTGGTTTGAGGAGTTGTTTCTGTGCCACGTGAAGGACACCCTCCTACAGGGTTTTTATGTTCCCAGTGCATTCCCTGCCTCATAAGATTCTTGCAGATAATGAAAATGCCATGGCTTGTTTTGCAGGAACGGAGATTCTGCCAGTCCAAGGGCAAAGTTCACCAGCCACACGTCAGTGTGCTCACCGGTTTGTATCTTTCAGGACAAGTGAATCAGATATTTTGGATCCTTTTTCTGCAACAAACAGTAGCGTGACAATACAAAGGTAATAGCATTGATATAAAAACAGCTCTCATAGGTATTTTAACTAAAAGTTTAATCAGTTTCCTATGTTTAACAACTTAGAACATTTTGTACTGATGGACTGCTATGTTGAGCTGTTGCATCCAAATTTTTTCCAGCAAGACACAAAATCGTTACAGAGCAACATTCTGCAAAGGTTTTACACGGAACTCTGACATACCATACCCTACCATGGGCGCTTAAAGATACGAAAACATAATTAATCAAGGTCTAGCAAACCAACCTGCTGCACAAACCATGCAAGCACTGACCTAACAAACCACAGCTAAAATATGTATAGCACTGGAGAGAGAGAAACATCTCTGCCACAAAAATGACACAAAGGATACCACGTTAGGTAGCAGTGCTTTGAGTGATTACAGCAGACAGGATAGACTAGCGATAAAAGGGAAGAGGCCACTTACACATTAATTCTATTTTCCTGACCTGTTATTACTGTTTTTTTCATTACCCATAGTTTTTAATTTGTTCTTCCTTCTCTGTGTCACACATATAAAGAAAATTAGCAAATGAATCATAAAAGGTTTATCAGGATGAATTATTTAATTGCAGTATCTACATGTTAAAACACATTTGACAGTAAAGGACAAATTAAGACCCTAGAGTACGCTGGTAATGGGGCTCCAGCCTGACCCACCTCATGGCCAATTTCTTCAGTCATCAAATTGACTACGTACAAGAAAAATACCAGGCTACTGATTTCAACCTCTGGTTTATAAGTAAGTATATGAAAGCGATCCAGATTAAATGTGTAATTTCAAGAACAACCACGGCACAAGCCAAACTGTAGCGGAGTTCACTGAATGCATTTGTAATAGTTACATCGAGTTGCATCTCTAAGGCCTTGTGAGAAAAAAGGGCAATACTTCAGCTAGCTTGGTACACGCATTTCAACATCATTATTGGAACATTCCATTGTGAATTCAAGAAATATGTATTATTTCATTCATCTGCTATTAATTATTGCAGAGGGAGGTTTTAAAATGATTTTTAAAAGTTATCAACAGTGATAAATTCAGCTTGAAAAGATATACCTCATCCTTCTACAATGCATGTTAGGAAAGATGTAAAATAGATACCTATGCAGCACACACAAAAATGCCACAGTGCTGCTTAAACTAGCCCAACATGACAGGATTTCACCTCCTGACAGTATTAAGAAAAGCCTCAACGTACTGATGACCAACCTGCACACACACAAAGGCCTATGCTTACTGCAGAGCACATTAAGAGGAGGTGATATATGACTGAAGAACACCACCTCCAAGATGCAGCCTGAGCATTTCCCTCAAGCCTCCTGGGTGGAACACGATGCAAAGTGCCGGCCGGGCTGCTGAGGAATCCAGCAGGAATGCAAGCACAACTTTCTCACAGATTTCTTGTGTCAGCTTAGGCTACAGCAGTTTATGGGAACTTTCCAAGTGACTCATGTTTAAATTCACTCTATTTTTATTATTATGGTCTGCACTTGCTACTTGTAATAAAAAGACGCTTTCATCAGAGGGGATTTAAGGGATTTTTATGGTCCTTTCAGTGACAGGATTACATCTTTTGTGCAGGAAGGGCTTTTCAGAAGGGGAAGTCTGTCTGTGGAAGTGACTTTTCTGCTGGAATGACTGACAGGTCTGCTAAAGATCCGTAAGTGGGTTGCACAAGGTCTAGGCCTGTAAAAGCTACTATTAGGAAAGGACAGAAGGTAGAAACAGAGCCTCAAACACAGCCCAAGGAAGGACAAGCACAGCTCTCTCCCTCCCCAGCCTGTTTTTCTGTAGGATTCTAGCCTTTTTCAGCACAGGATGTTACCTGTAATTGTTGTGCAGCACCCTTGTATGAGATGGGGGTGTAGAAACAGGTTTGGTGTGCAGTTCAGGTCGGAAAAGTGCCTCACTGGATTAGTGCTGTGTACCTCAGCTCCTGCTGTAACTCCTCTGGTTGCTAGAAAGCAAATCATATCAAAAAGACCAAAGAAAATCTTCATTCTGCATTCAGTTACAGGGCTTAATTGCTCTACAAAATATTACACATTGTACAAATACACAAGAGTAGTGGATTTACACTCACATGCTTGCATATCAAAAAGAAGATTGCATTCCAAAGGAAGAAATCTCCTTAACTGAGAATAAGAGGCTTTAAAAGATCTTTGAACAAAAATGCCTTCTCTCTGGAGCCTAGCCCACATCCCAAGGTACAGAGTCCATTAGGACTTGGTGAGAACATCTAACTGCAAACCCTGATCTTGGTCCAAGCTGGGGGCTGCTCTAGACCCAACATTACAGCACTACTCCTGCCCTGCTAGAAGAAACAAGCATCCAGCAGCTTTATTTGCCAATCAAAATGCTGTTTGTTTGCAGAGGAAAAAACATCAACCAACATTTACTGATCCCACAGGAAACTTTTTTCTTCTCAGTGCTAGGGTTTCAGAGGAAAATGCCTTGATCTTATCAGAACACCTCATGCTAAAAACGGCTACAGATTTTGCAGCGTTGTATCAGTGTTCACACAGTGTAAAAGCACTAGGGACCGCAGGTAGTAACAGGAAGAAATGCAGTAGCTGAAACCTCTGATTTTACAGGGAGACAGTTGTTTTCTTGTGTGTTTTCTAAGAAAAAGAAAACATGGAAAAAAAAAAAAAAAGCCACATATCCCAGCATGGCTTTTTGCCCTTTACATAGCTTTGTGGTGCCGTTTCTGGGTTGACAAAATAGTTTCAGCATTTCAAGTGCGTGTCTTATACTTTATCCTTCTCCTCAGCTTCAACACTAGTCACAGCAATTAGCTTCCCTCATCAGTGTATGAATCTCTGAATCAAGAGATTGCCTCTTTGAATCAAGAGAAAAGCCAGTACCATGAGATTAACCCCCTCTTTTTGCATAGGATTTTCTGTCTGAAGAGATTGACATTAACTTGGACTATAATGAAAGGTCCTTTTTAAATCACTGAGGGTTTTTTGTTTGGTTTGGTTTTTGTTTCTCCAGAAAGTTTGGTGGTTTGGAAACCATTTCTTGATACTCCAAGAGTCCAGTATCATCTACTCAGTTCTCTTGTATTTAGCCAATCTTGCTAGATCAAAGTCACTGTTAAAACTTTCATAGCAAGAAGTTTACTTTCTAAACTTGCACTAAAAAAAATGTAAAAGTGTAGTTTTACTTTTTAGCATAAATTTTTCAATTTCCAGTGGTTTCTTGAGTGCCATTTTCAATAAAAGAAAATTCCATACCAAGTAAATGCCGTTGCACACACAGGACAAGAAGTATTCAGCTCCATCCAAAGTGACGGTTCTTTAGATGTGCACAGGAAAATCCATTGTGAAAACATAATCTTTTTGTAAAATTACAATAAGCTTGAAGTACCATACATAAATTCCTGCTTTAAACCATAACAATCTTTTAATAGCAACCTTTTAAACCATCTTCATTATTGTAATGCCTAGGGACCAACCAAGCGTGGGATCCTGACTTTGCCACACCACACCAAAATCAACAGAAGGCCGCTTGTGGCCCTGCTTTCTGCTATGCCTGTGGATAGAGATTTCTTCTTCTGTCAGATGAACCCCCTGAGCCAGCCCTCTGCAGACTCACCCAGATAGCAGCACACAGAACAGAATGGAAGGGCAGAATTCCTGAAAATGGGATTTGAGAGAAGCAAGACCATTCTAACACCGGTTTAGTTTGGTTTACACTGCTCTGAAGCTGCAGTTTGCAGGCATGGTTCCTCAGTCAGTTTATACCTGTATATCTTTATAGATTAAACCTGTACACCCATACAGTTTATACCTGTATATCCATATAGTTTATATCTGTACATCCATATAGTTTATACCTGTATATCCGTATAGTTTATACCTGTACATCCATATAGTTTATACCTGTATATCCATATAGTTTATACCTCTACACCCATATAGTTTATTCCTCTACACCCATATAGTTTATACCTGTATGTCCATATAGTTTATTCCTCTACACCCATATAGTTTATACCTGTATATCCATATAGTTTATACCTCTACACCCATATAGTTTATACCTGTATATTCATTCCTGCAGCCAAATGAAGGGAGCTCCTCATTTTGCCGCACACTCACCCTTCCCCAGTGTCAGGATTAATGAGGGAAGAAACAGGCAGAGTGTGCTAACTTGGAACTAAGTTAAGCTTCCATGACATAATGGCTCCCATTGACAGGGGTCCCACCAACCCTCCTCTCCCCCATACACCCTCTTCTGGCTCCAAATCTGGCACTTGCTTAACTGCAGCAGTTTAGGAATCTGCATTAGCAAAAACCTAATTCTGTTTGGGGAAAATAATGAGAGAAAAACCTCCCTGAATTGTTTACATGGGAGCCCTGGTGTCAGAGACGGAAGGATGGTACACCACGAGCCCATGTCACTGAGGGCCTCATCTACACGGGTTTTCGAACACTTCCAGGTACGGTGACTCCCCCACTGCTGGGAGCAGCCTGTTCCAATGCCTGACCACCCTCTCCGTGAAGAAACTTTTCCTCATCTCCATCTAACCCCCCCCGGCGCAGCTTGAGGCCGCTTCCTCTTGTAACTTGGCAGTGGAGACCGACCTCACCTCACCGCACCCTCCTGTCAGGCAGTTGTAGGAAGCGGTAAGACCCCCCCGAGCCTTCTCTTCTCCAGACTGAACACCCCCGGTCCCTCAGCCGGTCCCCCGGGCACCCTTCCCAGCGCAAGCCTGGGGCACGCCACCTTCCTCCCCTCCTGCCCTGTTTCTCAACGCTTCCTCTTCTTCCTCCTCCTCCGCGCCGCCTGCCCTTAAGGCGCCGCTGGCCCGACGGGGGCGCACTGCGCACGCGCCACCTGCTACAGGTCGAGGGAGGGGTGGAGGGAGGAAAGGGGGCGGGGCCAGGCGGGGAGAGGGGGCGGAGCCTCCGTGAGCCACGCCCCGAGTTTCAGGCGCCGGCAGGGGCGGCCCGCGGGAGGGGGCGCGTTACTTGCCCGGGACGGAGGCGGTGCCGCGGGGCGGCCGGGTCTGGGCCCGCCTGCGGTGGGCGCTGACGGGGGGAGCGGGGCGCAGCCGGGAGCCGCCGCGGCGAAGTTTGGAAGCTGCCCCGCGGGCGAGCAGGGGGAGGAGGGGCCGCAGACCTTGGCGTCGGGAGCATGAGCGGTCCGCCCCGGCCTCGCCATTGCTGCAGCGCCCGCGGGAGGACGGGCCGGTGCCCGCGGCCGTGAGGGGGGATCGCTGCGCCGTGGGGAGCCCGCAGCCTGCCGCTGCCCACCTTCCGCTGAGCCCTCTCCGCCCCGCAGGGCGAGACCGGACGATCGCTGCCGATTCTCCTTCTCCCGGGCGGGGGAAGAGGTGGGGCGGCGGCCGGGAGCTCTGCCGGGATCCCCCTGGGACGACGCGGAGGCGGCTGGAAAGCCCCTCGCCTGAGGCGGCCGTTCCCGCCCACCGCTCCTCACCTCAGCTTCCCGCCGCGGGCGGAGGCCGGCGGGAGCCGCTCGGGCCCCTGGCGGCGGCGCATGGGGGCGGCGGGCGCGGGGCCGGGGCGCAGCGGGCGAGGGGAGGCCCCGTGAGGGCAGCGGCCCTGCCGGCACCGCCGGGCGCGTCCCGTCCCCTCCCCGCCCTGCCCGGGCCCAGCTCCCGGCGCTGACGGCGGGCGGCTCCTCTCGTCTGCGAAGAAACTTTTCCCGTGTCGGGCGAGGATGGATCCGGGCGGTCTGGAGTACTTCTGCGAGCAGGTACAGCAGAAGGACGTGGCCCGCAGGATGCAGGTCGGGCAGGAGCTGCTGGAGTACCTGAACGACCCGGCGCGCTGCGCCGAGGTGGAGCAGGACCTGCAGCGCTTGGACAAGGTGATCGACGAACTGACCACATGGGTCAACTCCAGCAACTTCAAGGTGAGGCTGCGGGGACGTTCGGTGCGGGAGCGACCATGATTCATCATGGCAGGGAGGTGCGGGGCTCCGCGCTGCTGCGTTATCGGATACGAGCAGGAATAAAACTGCGTTTATATCGGGTTTTATCCCTGCTCCGATAAAAGGAAACTCGGAAATTTTTGGGGTGTGTGTGTGCTGTTAACGCTTTCTTTTTTCTGTTCCTCTGCTCTGAAAGAAGCAGTAATGTGAGTTTCATTTTTGCTTTTATCGCTGGTCCAACGTTTTCGGACGTCATATCAAAACTAAACCAAACCAAACCACACAACTGCTTTACATACCCGGGCTGTGTTTCTTATTCTGAAGCGAGATAAGTGATGATTTTTCCCTCCCCCCTTCCCGTTCCGTGCTCTCTGCACTTGGGTGTAGCGTTTCCTGGATTGCCATGGTTTTCTGTAGGCCGTAGGAGTGCTGTCTCACCGGGTTTGCGCCGCACCGGGCGTGTTTGACACGGTTTAATGGATAATTTGCTGCTGGGGGTTCCCGTTGTGAGTTTGAAGCTGTTTTCCCGTCTCCAGGTGACTTTCCCGGCCGTGGGAAGTTGTGCGGTGTCTCCGCAGCCGCCGATGATGACTCACGTTTCGTGGCGTGTTGTGTGTGCGCGTCTCAGGATCGAGCTGCCGGGAAGCAGCGATCGCTCCTGCACTCTCTCTCCCCCTGGGATATGTGTCCATGGTTCTGACGCTGGCCAGCTGATAAGGCGATTGACAGCGTAGTTTTATTACCGGGGACAGCAGTGTTCGCAATAGCGAGTTGTATTAATTAATTAACTAAAACTAATTCGGCGTGCCGCTGGGCCGGGGCCGCGCTCCCGTCGGCTGGCGGCGGTGTCGGGCTGCGATTGCGCTGGGCTCTGTAAGCCCAGCCAGGTCCGCCCTTCCCTCCGCGCTTAGAAACGCAGCGCGGGTCGGGTTGTGGAAGGGACCGTAAAGCTCATCCAGTTGCAGCCCCCTGCCACGGGCAGGGACACCTTTCATTAGACCAGGGTGCTCCAAGCCCCGTCCAGCCTGGCCTTGAACGGTGCAGGGATGGGGCTCATTCTCTTCTCTCACTGTCTTGTCTTGTAGGATAATTGACTTGCACTTTGGGCCTCTGGACTCATTGTCGTGAGGTTATTGTGATTTTTTTCCCCGTCTGCTTAGGGTCAGGAAGCAGACATAGGAGTGTCTTTGGGGCAGTTTGTTCATTAAATGGGTATTTTTATTCTTCCAGTGGTAGCACGTAGCCCATCTAAGTTTCATGCTCCCTTCCAAGTCTCCATAATAAGGCTTAACTCTGTTTACACGTGGGATTTCTTTATTTTGAAGCATGTTTGTCATTAAAGGAAAGGTTAGCTTGAGAAAATAACGTGGACAAGTACGATCTATTTGCCTTTAAATTCCTCATCTGAGGACAGTCGCTGATGATAAGTGATGTGAAACCTAGAGAGGTTTGTAAAGAGGACTAGGTATTACTTATCTCAACAAGGTAATATGGAAGTTTCCTTTTGCTCTTTTAATTTGTCAAAATTGGGCCTTAATTCTTGAAATCTGCTTTTCAAGATGAGTGTTTCATAACACCAGACCTTCTGCTTGCTGCTAAGGTAAGGTGATAGGGCTCCTTGGGTGTTAGGACTGCAGGACAAATGAGGATATGCAGCACTCCAGATCACAGCCTCAGTCATGCAAAATGAGTTTTAAAAACATGTTGCATGATAACTAAAATATATTTGTTACCTCTTGTCTATATCCACTTACTGTGGGCTCTTTATATATACAGTGCTCTATTTCAGAGCATGTTAAATGCATTCTATTAGCTGCAGCAGCACAGGATCTTGGATGTTTTGCTCATGATCAGTTCCAGCATTCCTGGCTGTGGTGGCAGCATCTGCTGCTTCAAAACAAAAATACTCTGGAAAACTGTGCTTTGCATCTTACGTGCATATTCCGTCTTATGCAAGCATAGGCGTAACTTCAAATGTTAAATCTGAGTTTGCTGTTAAACTCAGTACCTGTATGATATAATCAAGTAATGAGTGCCCAGGCTTACATTTATTTTCAAGGAAAATATTCAAGTAATCTTCGTCTTTGATTACTGTATTTTTTTAGTGATTTGTTGGTGTCCTTTTCCTTTGCTGAGTGACAAGTGGGGAATACTGGAGGGAATTTTAAGGGGGGCATTATTTCCACTATAAGTGATTGGTATGGATGATGAGGGAATAACTAATGTAGCTTGGCCTGGATACGCCTTATCTTGTTCTCGTGTGCAGACTCCATTCTTGCATGCAGTGCAGTGATGACCACACTGAAAGAGAAGATGCATGATCTTGGAGCTCAACTCTCTGCTGTACCTGAGAAAACTCTACAAAATGCCACCCTGGAAAGTTTCTGTCTCACATAACCAAAAGGGAAAGGGTCTGAAGGGAATAGAAATAGGAGAATTGATTGGGCAGACTTGATAATGAGTGGGGGGAAAAGGGAGGAGATGTTCAGTAAACAAGTGTGGGCAATCTCTGAGGTTGAATTGTTTCAAGCAGGTTTTAGTTATCCAAATAGTGCTTTTAAGTGTCTGAAGTTTGCAGCTGTTTATAGTGGTTTAATAAGCAACCTGGCAGTTCCAAATAAAGAAAGCAGATAGCAGAATTTCTTTAGTTTATCTAGCTCATCGAGGTGGAAAATGCAATCACCTGGGTGAGTTACTGGTAAATCAAAAAGGTGGGAGTAAGAACGTGTTGACTCATCTGCAGATGGAGTTCTGGTGCAAGTTGGTTGTAGAGCTCAGGGAGTGACCTAGAGAGATCTGAGTCATTAAAGGCTGGTCTTAATGGTGTATCATGGGGACTTCAGCTACCAAGTCTGTGCAGTCAGGGATGAATTACTTTCCACAACTGCTGGAAACTTTGCAAAACCAGGGAGCACCTGGATTTATTTTGTATCTCATTAGAATGAAAGAGTTGCTCACTGAACTAAATATTGTTTGCTTGGTGTCCTGGTATTATGAGCTCATTTATTTCAGGTTGGTTGGGACTGACCTCTTTCCTGCAGTTCAGAGGTTTCAGTTTGGCTTGGGTTTTTTTGCCTCCCACAATGACTGTTTTCCCAAGGCTGTGAGGAGTAGTGGAGAAACAAAGTAAGAGTGGTGAATTTGGAAAGCTTTTTGAGGAGTAGGTTAGTTGGATGCAAAATATTAAGAGATGGGTGCTAGTACTCTTCCGCTGGGATTTGTTCTCCTCAAACTCTGAATTATTTGGCAACTTCAGCAAATTGGAATAGTGCTAATGTTTGCACACTCCAAGCAGTAAATTAATTCCCCATTCTGTGAGGGTATTGCAACTGGTACTTGCTGGCTTTACTTGGTTAACCTGGATGTTCAGCTATGTATATGTGAGTTTTACCACATATCTTCATGTCTCTCTGGTACTGGATAGCCATTTGAAATAATTGCAAGGTTACCTGACTTTGTACAGTCTGGCTCAAACTGTTCTGTGTCTGACTTAAATAATTGGGAAACCTGCTTTGAACATCTGCCAAAGAGATGTGGGATGAAGAAATACTCAAGAAGCACCTTTGCAGGCTGTTCACATATTGTGTTTGGCTTTTTTAAGCCCACCAGAATCAAACAGTTACCCTCATAAAATTTCCTTCTGAGCAATAAAACCACCTTTCAGTTCTTTATGCAAATTCCACCTGATCAGAAATAATAAAAACTATGATTCTGGTAGTTTCTCAAGATAATTTTTGCAAGAGTGATCAGCAGTGGTTGTGGCTGAGAGCCATTTTGGGGGTTCTTACCTTTGTAGTCAGTATTTTAGCTTGGTTTATTCCTCAACTGTAACAGGAAAATAACCAATAATCCTAATAATCACTGGGTTAATGTCAGGGGAGCAGATTGTTTGCCACGCAAAACCAAAAAATTGGGATCTCCCAGTCTTTTGCTGATAGTGTGGATAATCTGTTTCTTTTGGGCAAATCCTTGGAATTATCTTTTATTCTATGCTCCCCGTATAGAGAGAGTTTTTTCCTTCGCTTTATTTGTCTCAACCCCAAATACTGAACGATACTGACCTGCCAGTGATGTTACTGTAGCAGTTTTGTATTTCCTTAGTTTGGCAAGTGTGTTTTGCTTTGTCTTCAGTTCAACAGAAGGCCGGCAGGAGGAGCTTTCGATTGCCGGAAGGGAAGCTCTGACCTGGGGTTTTGCAGATAGGTTAAGACAAGTGGTCAGGATGTTTGGTCTCAAGTCCTTGCGCAGAGAGACAGCAGTCGTTGTAACTTCATTGACTGCATATAAGTGTGAAGTGGGAGCTGGAATTTGATATAATTTAAACAAAATGGAGATGAGATGTGGAAAAAGTAAGTTCAGAAGTAAATGTGAAGTCCTACATTTCAGTAAAATAATTGAACACAAATGCAGGATGTGGGACATGGGATTAAGTGAAGGTCCTTAGGAAGAATGTGTAAGGGTTGTTTTCGAGCTGAGCACAAGCCAACACAAAAGCAAATGCTATATTGAGTTGTAGGACTGTAACTTGCAGGACAGAAAAATGGAAGAACAGAGGGCCCACCTCAACCTTTATTCTTCAGTTACTGCATAGATCCTGGTATTTCCTTAGCCTTTGTTAGCAAAGAGTGGTGATTTGAATGTCTTTGTTGGAGGAGCAGCTTTTGAGCTCTTTGCTGAACTTCATTATTCCTTATTTCAGGTTTGTTTCATCTTGGCTACGTAGGAGCGACTTTCCTTATTTCTGTGTAATGAGAAAGTGATTCAGCCTGTCCATGTATGAATCCAGTTTTAGTTTTCAAGCTCAGGTATTCGATTCTTGAGTAATAATTGCTATTTTTTCATGTATTATTTATGTTCTGTTTGTAGAGTGTTAAATAAACTATTAGCCAAATAAACAAATCTTCAGAAGGCAAGGGACACTTGCAGCAAGTTTTAATTATTTGAAGTATAATTAAAACTAATTTTGCCCAGCATTTAATTACTAATGTGGAATATATAGTCTCAAACTCCCAGGCATCTCCTCCAGAGGTGGAACTGGCAGTTCTTGGTAGTTTTGCAGCTTCAGTTTGTGTAATCCAGCCTAACTGTAGTCCCTGTTGAAAGAGCAGCTGTGCTTCTCCTGGCCAGGCATTCCCACTATCACTTTTGAGGCAATTCCCTTTCTGTTGATGTTGAATTAATTTTCCAGCATTTCAACAAGCTGATTGGACTGATTCTGCAGGAGGTTTAGGTGTGTACCAGATCAAATATGCCTGCAGGTCAAGAGGGAGAAAGAGGCTGTCCCTTTTAGCCTGCAGTTTGATTTGGGCATGACTAGAGACCGTTTCCAAGCTCTGTGCAGTATGCAAGAGAGGTGCCTCCTTCAGAATGGAGCCACATGTAGTTCCACATGTGCTCATAGTGGTGTTGCCCATTTGAGCAGTGTCTTTCTTTCCCTGGCTGCTGAACTGCCTTCATTGCTCCAATGTGAGTGCTTGGGAAGCTGTACAGTGGACAGGCTTAGGAAAGAGCTGTGGCTAGGGAGATGCTTTCTCTTGTTCACTTGATGCGCTGGCTTCCTAAAGCAGATTGCTCTTCAGCTGCGTGAATACTTGTCTCCTCACAGCAGAGGAGCTGGTGCCAGTGATACGAGTAAGCAGCAGAATAGGAAGAAATCACTGTGTGTTTAATAAAGTTTTAACAAAGAGGAAACGGGAAAGGAAATAAGAGACCTTGGGCACGGAAAGAATTATATTCTTTTGGAAGAAGAAAGTCCTAAAATAAAGTGGTTTTTGTTCTTCTCCATCGACAAGCTTAGAAAGGTTTTCAAGTGCAATTGTCGGGGGGGTGGAAAGCTTTTTCCCCTTTTTTTTCTCGTAATTAAAAATTTATGTAAAATTTCTTCTAAAGAGAAATGCAGTGCTTACATCTCATTGTCTTCCCACTGAGCACTGCTTTTAAAGAGGCTCTGTCTTCGAGCTTTTTGCACTGCAGCACGTAAAGTTTAAACTAGACAACCTCAAAAAGAAAATGGTTTAAAATGTCAGGGGTTGCTCTGTGGTATAGTTCTGTTTTATACTCACTGTCCTTGGAACAGTGACTATGAAAAATATATGGCTGTGGTAAAGGGAGGAATGTTCCTTGTATGTGTGAAGCAAACTGTAGATATTCCTGTGATGGATCAAAGCTGGAGGCAGTGCGCTGCACACTTCAGAATACTGATTGCTGAGTTGTCACGGAATACAGAACAGATTGGAGATCCCACTTTCAGCCTGAACTCAAGTCAGCTTGAAGATCATGAGAGATTTTGAAGTAACAGAAGGGTGTAAATGTTTCTGAGTGTTACTGATGTGTTCTTCAGAACCGGGTAAATGTTTCTTCACTAATGCTGGGGGGAGGAATGTTCTAGTTCCTAACTTGGGGGAAGGGCAGTAAACCAGATTTATTAAGTTCTGAAATGTTTATGATGGCACTATGCCTGCCTGTTTTGGCTGCTGTACAGGAGAGGTCAAACCAACAAGGACTTCCCAGATCCATGATTATTGAGAAGGACGTCTGAGGGAGCCGAGCCTTTTCAGTGCTGAGCTATACTCATCAGCCTGTGGGTAAATCTGGGTGATTCATTCAGTAGTCCTCTCACGGTGTGGTGACTTGCACTATGGAGCTGAAATGATTTGTGCTTGGCTCTCACAGGAGGGGTATGAAGGGAAGATTATCCTGGGGAGTCTGGTAGTCTGTACCGCTTTTGAGACTTTGTGGGTTGCAGCTGATGAGTAGCTTTAACAGTAGCAGAGATCTGATACTCTCAGCAGAGTCTTGGCTTGTAGTCCAAATTATAGTTGCAAAACACTGCTTTGAGATCAGTAAACTTGCATTTTTAGGTAGAGGAGGCTCTGCATTTGCTGAAGAATTGCAACTCAAATTGTTGAGCTTGAAGACTTTATGGTCAGTTACCAGCATCCTCTTTCCTCGCCGTGTGAAGGGATGTGATACACGTACTACTAAACAAGAAAAGATGGTACAGATCTTGGATCTTTGGCATTGTGTCACTGTACCCTTGAAGATGGAAGAAGCATGAGAATGGAAATAATGCTTTCTTGTCAATTAAGATCTCTGAGGTATAGATAATGTGTGGCAGCTTCAGCAGCTGTGGCTGCAGTTTTGGCTGCTTGTCAGCAGAGGCGGCTGCTCTACTGATTCTGAGGGGGAGAACTGAAGTTCACTTGTTCCAGGGAGAACAGAGTCTAAGGATGACCTGGGTGGGACTGGAGAACCACCTGGGCTGAAGAAACAACCAAGGAAAATGGAAGAGGCCTTCTGCCTGTGGAGCTGGGACAGGTTTTGGTATCTGTGCAAGCTTTTGGATTGAGAGATGGAATGGAACATGGCAGATCTCAGCGAAGTGGGTAATGTGGAAAGAACTGGAGTGGAAAACAGTAAAGGAGCAAAAAGTGATGGAGTATCCTGTGAACTAGGGGAGAAGTGTGTTCAGGGAGATGAGTAAAGAGAACTACATAAGAAACTCTTCCAAGAGAGCTGGAAAAGGAACAAGCTGCAGAGCAAGAAATAGGCTGAATTCATAATCACATTTTGGTTGGAACATCTTGACTTCACTGAAGAGCCTGGTCCTTTCCACAGCAGATAAAATATTTCTCAGTCGGGTTGCCAATTTTATTGTGATCCAGGAAGTCAAGGACAGTCCTGAACACTGGTTTGTTAAAGAACAGCACAACAACCAATCAACTGCAGCTTAAATTAAGTCTAAATTTCTTTTGTGAACCTTAAATGCAGTGTTTGAATGCATTAAACAATAGTGAGCTGATGAATTGGCCTCAGCATACAAAGGCCTTTCTAGGCAGCAGGCAAAAAGGCTTAATGAATGCAGAGTAAGAAACGGATCCAATGATTTTCATTCCAGAAGCAATACATCCCTCATTGAAGTGAGTGGGAAGAGCTATGGTGCTGTTGAGAGGTTTTGCTGTCCATAGTGGAGAGCGTGTGTTGGTACAACATCCCACACAGTGTCTGAGGGGTTAGACCCTGTTTCTTACAGATCAGCTCTACCTGACTTGTGCATTGTTCTTGTTGGTTTTGCTTGAATGCTGCTCTCTTGACCCCCTGTCAGTCATTAAGGGCTCCTTCCGAAGGGCTGCTTGGATCGTATCTACTGAAGCTCAGAACATCGTGTATCAAAGCAGAGAAGTGTAAGACCTAATTACAAAACCAGTGAGGTAGTTTATTTGATGTACTCTGTAGTGGTATGCTTCAGCTGACTTGTTTTGAAACACGGAATGCGAGCCAGTTTGATAGCTAGAGCAGTTTCCCACTACTTCAAGCCTGAGGTCACATTGTACTTTTTGTAGGTATCATGGCATTTCGTACCTGTTGTCATTTCCAAGGTGCATACCACAGGGGACTTTGCATGAGCTCAAGCCATATGTGCTTTACTTTTTTAAGTCTCTGAGGTGCTGCTGTTTGGAATGGAAGAAGTCTTCAAGAGGGATTTTAGAAAGATAATCAAACGTGTGGAGAAGAGGGAGACTCTCTGTAAGTACCGTTACAGAGGGAAAGGCTGTGGTTTATGCATTAATAGACCTCTAAATACATGCGTAGGAAGGGTACCTTAAAAGCTGCCACTGGAAGCCGAGTCTAAGGCGGAGCTTGTAATCAGGAAACAGAAGCATAGGAAAATGATGCATATCCAGAATGAATTCCTTACTGCGTTCAGGCATCACTTTCTAGATTGAAACTTTGTCTCAGGTCTCATAAAGCTTTAACAATCTGGGAAAGAATATTAAAGGGAAGAGATTTTGGGAAACTTTGATGTTACCATAAAAGCTGACTTAGTTTTTTTTTTTTTGTCTAAGTTACCAAGTATAGTGTTCTGTTTTCTCACCTTAAGCTGCAGATGCAGTCACCTGTTGGCAGTATATTCAGTGATGCCATCCATTTATATTTGCTCTTCCCTGTTTTAGTACGTAATAAAATGGTGTGAATTTCCACATAAGATGTACTAACTTGAAACTTAAGTTTTGTTCCCTTTGTTTAAAAGGAGGTCTATTGTACTTATAACAACTTGATTAAAATCCCCTTAATTATGTGGTTGCTTCAGACCCGAGGTTTTCTGGGGACCATATTTGTCTAGTTTCCTGTGGAAACACAGCTCATGGGATCTGGTGTGCGTGGGCCACGTGCATTCACATCCATCTCCAGATGGATTTTCTTTGGCCTGTTGTCTGCTGTGGACCATTGTGACAGATAAGGATCTTGCGGAAACAACGTCGTCCAGGAAAATGTGGTTCCAAGTTGCAGGAAAATAAACAGCTGATGGAGGGGAGTAGCTCTGCTCAGGGCTTCACAGGGAAAAACTTCCAGTGCCTTAACTAGAAAATCCAGAGGAGAAAAAAACAGTTACAAAAGCCCAAGCATCAGGAGGTCCTTCCTTTGGGATTTGCATCTTCGTGGGCTGCAAATTGAGCTAACTACAAGGTGTGGGAAATGCAGTTCTGGTGTTCATAATGAACTGTGACGGGACATCAGAAATGAAGTCTTGGAACGCTGTGCGGGGTAGGCAGGGGTGAAAAAAAGCATCCTGACTTGTTGCAATAATTTAGGTCTACCACTCATTTCTGATCATGTTTTTGTTTCTCTGTTAGTTACTCTCTTACCTGGTTTGTGATCAGAGATGGGAACTTCCTCACAACCCCAGCAGTGTTTTTGACCTGTCTCTTGTTTTCTGATCTTCTTTATCTGTATTTTTATTTTTTTAACCAAAAGCAAATGAAGAGCAATGGAGCTTCTCAAGCTGAACAAGCAGGTGGACAAATGGTGTGGTCTGAACTGGTGTGCCAGGGAAAGCAGCTTCTCTCCCTTGTTTTCTTTTGGGAGTTTGGAAAACGATGTGATGACCTTAGTGGATGAGCTAAGTAGCCAGATTGCAGTAAGCTCTTAGCATCTGGAAAACTGTTTAAACCGTGGAGGTTTCCTAGTCTGTGTTAGTACTTATGTTGGGGGGCTTAGTTTTGCATTCTAAGTTTGCTTTTTCTGAGTCTTACAACTGCATCCTTCTCCTTTGGTTTTGTTCTTGGGTTGTGGGTTTGTTTGGAGTTCTTTTGTTTTCTGTTTTTTTTTTGCTAAGGCATTCTGGTTGGTTTGTTTCAGCAGCTTAGCGACCTGGTAGAGGAGGAAAGGCCTACAGCCTCACTGTTACCTCGTTCAAAGGAACTTTGACTTTCATCTTAATATCAAGTTAGACCTCTAGAGTCATCTTTTAAAGGACAGACAGAACTGCAGACCCTAACATATGATCTAGACAGGAAAAAAAGAAGCTTCCTCCAACTCCTTAGTTCTCATAATCATTAATTTGAATTTTAATGATTTGTAGTTGAAAATACAAAAACATTAATAGTCTTTCTGTTTTAAGACAAGTACTAAAAAACCTGAAGTGCTCTGGTATATGTAAATACACTTGATCCATCCCAAATGTATTCTGCTGACTTTGTCTTCCTGAAAGCTTCAAGGAAGCTCTCTAATTGGAGCTTTAATTTCTCTTTGGGTTAAGATCCAGTCTTTCAGCATGTTTGCATATCTGTGTCTGATGTCTTTAAAATGTATTCTAAAGAATTCTTTAGTGATCTGTTTTATATATCTAATGCTTTTGTTTCAACAGGTAGCACTACTGGGATTAGATGTTTTAGGTGCCTTTGTCGACAGATTATCAGGACGCTTTAAATCCTATATAGGAACTGGTAAGTGAAATACAACTTTATTGTTAAAACCAAGAAGTAAAAGACATTCTCCTCCTTTGCCCTTCTCCCACCCTCCACAGCAGCTGAAGTCAAACATGTTGAAAGCTTTCTGAGCTAAATATAATATAGTGGTAGACATCTTATTGCTACTGTTGGAATTTAAGTAATTTGACATTAACTTGTAAGTGTTCATTTCTCATGCAATTGTTGATTTCTGGGTGGTGGTTGGGATTTTTGAGAGGTTCCAGGAACATCTCTTCAGTAATTAGGTTCATTCTGTACAGCTGCTCACCACTCCCATGCTATCTATGTACTCACTAGTCCCCAAGACAGTCATCTACAAATTACATCGGAACGTAAGTGTTACCTTTTAACTTGTGTTGAAGACTGAAGGTTTTATTTGCAGATCACTTAAATTAGAGCCTTATGTCTGCTGAAGCCTGTGGTCTCTGAGGACAGTGTGGTCTACCTCCTGTGAGGTAACTGTAGCTTTTGGTAGTTGAAACTTCTTACGGGGTGGAAAAAAGGACTGTTGTTCTTGTGTGAAATAGTTACTTGAATGACATTCAAATGAATGGATCTGAGTGTGCCTGGGTATGAAACAGTTGTGCTAGGAGGTGTGAACAAATGATGCTGCCCAAGTCATTTTGCTAGTGTCCTTGAAAAAGGATGGTGCTACTGGAGCATTGACATTGGTGATGTATCACTGGCTGTTGCTAGCAGAAGTTTCTATCTGCACATCCTTTCCCAAAGTTTGTGTAACTTACATCTTGTTCCCACATCTCCTCTTACCTCAGATTTTCTGCTACAATGTTAAGCTTCCTTTTCTTTATGTGTCTACTTTTGTATTTAAGAGTTAAGAAATCAGCAGCATCTGAAAGTTTAGGAACACAAAGTATAGTTTGACAAGTAGCTGACCCCAGTCACTGGAGGCCCCTTTCAGGGTGCTGCAGAGCTACTGCAGTAGTGCTGCAGAACTGGAACCTGCTGTTGCTGAGGGATTTTTCTTTGGCTTGTTCTGTACTGGAGCAGTGTAAGGGCACTGAAGCTGTATTGTGCTGTGCGGGATAGTGATTTCTGAACAGTCTGTTGTTACACACAGTGCTGGGCTGCAGAGTTTTATTCTGTTTTGATTTGTATTTTAGTGGTGTGTGTAACTGAAAATTCCAGCAGCTTTATGAAAGGTTGGAAACCTTTATTCATTTCTCTGGTTTTGTTTTAAGCGTGAACTACTTCAGAAGAGACTAAAACCACTCTTTGGTTTTGTCCCAGTAGTTGAGTAGTTTGAGATTATGACCCTGTAGCATTTATACTGAGAAAACCAAAAGGAGTACTGGCACCGGGTGACCGTGGAACATGTGTAACATCAGTAGGCATCTGAAGGTGTGTACTCCACAAGTACCTTTTAGAAGAGCCCAGTAGTCGTGCCTTCTACTGAAATTGGTCTTCTGAGCATCTTCAGAATTAAGACCTGTGGAGTGCACTGTGCTGAATATGCAAGTCACTGTTGTGCATGGTCAGCCTTTAGGTAAGTTTGACAGACCCCAAAACGTTAGTCTCGGTAAAGGCACAAAACAACCTTTGTTTTAGATGACTTTTACAGGAGAGTGATTTATGGTATGACTTCTCTTCAGTCAGTAGCTGTCTCTCCAAGTCTTATAACATGTCAATTTTTGCCAGTGAAGCAGTCACACAAAAACTTCATTGTAAAAGTCTGGCTGTGAGGATAGTCCAGGGTTTATGAGAGTGAGTAAAAGCGCACTGGTGAGCAAGAGAACGGCTTTCTTCACCAAAACTTAAAGACCCAGTGGCTTCCCAAAGCATATTCTGTTGACTCTGTAGATTTGGCTTCTAACATAATCTGAGAATGACTCCAGTAGGTCAGACCAAAGCCTCATGTCTGACAGCAATCTGCAGGTGCCTGAAAAGACAGTAAGGCCACGACAGTCATGGAGTGATAACCCCTTCATTATGATCCCCAAGCTGTCAGTGGCTTTGCAGTTTAGAGTAGCTGAGGCCAGTGTCACCCTGTTTTCCTACAGCTGTATCCAGTTGGTTTGGCTTCTACAGTGTTCTGTAATAATGCTTAATTATGGAAAATATTTTGTTTGGGGCTGTCTGATAACCTGATGTTTGCTGGATGTTGTGTTAGAGAGATGAGCTATCACTTCTTATCTTCTTGACCACCATCCTCATTTCACAGATCTCTTCTGTGGCTGTCCTCTGCTGTCCTTCTCCCTGCCCTGGGTACCCGTCCCAGTCTGATTGTTTCTTGTATACACATGGTTCCATAGTTTTTATTGTTTCCCCTTTAATAGCCTTTCTGTTGCAGGACTTTGAGTTGAGGAAGCCATAGCAGCACTGATGCAGTGTATGTTTATAGCAGCATAATTCTGTTTGGGTTTATTATGTGTCTGTTACTGTTGTAATGATTAAGAACCTCTTTTTTTGTTACCTGGCTTCTTCCTGAAAATAGACCTAATACATTCATATATACTGCCTGCTGTAACAACCTGTTTCCTGTGATTCCTAGTAGATTTAGGGTCTGCTGCCCAGAGTGGTGTCTCTTCCTCCATGTGCCTTTATCACTGTGGTATCTTCCTTCCTGTAAGACCCCTTTACTTGAGAACTATGTGAAAATCCAGCTGCACTCTGTCAGCTGAGTTACTTTATGCAAAGAGCTCTTACAAGTTAGTGAGGTACCACTTAGAATCACACAGAGTGATTTGGGTTGGAAAGGACCTTAAGATCATCCAGTTTCAACCCCCTGCCATGGGCAGGGACACCTTCCACTAGACAAAGTTGCTCAAAGCTCCGTCCAACCTAGCCTTGAAGACTGACAGGGATGGAGCATTCACAACATCCTTGGGCAACCTGTTCCAGTGCCTCACCAGTGTCACAATAAAGAACTTCTTCCTTATACCCAACCTAAATCTTCCCTGTTTAAGTTTGAAGCCATTACCCCTTGTCCTTTCCCTGTAGCTCCTGATGAAGAGTCCCTCTCCAGCATTCATTTCTTTTTATAAAATCTATATTGTCTCCTCTATGCTATAGATGACTGTGCATGTACTGACTGTAGTGGGTTCTTAACATATGCCAGAAGAAAGCAGAATCATGGAATCATTGAGGTTGAAAAATACCTTTAAGGTCCTCAAGTGCAACTGTTAGCCAAGCACTGCCAAGTCCACCACTAAACCACGTGCTTATGATTAATGACATTGCATGCTCTCTGCAGCTGGCATCAGTGTTCTGGGGACTTGGACACACGGATCTGGGATCTGTTTTCTAGTACCTGTAATAAAGATGCTTCAAAATACTTTGCAAGCAGTATATTTCAGGGTGTGTGTTAGTCCCTGAGGCTACGTGGCTATCTTCTAGAAGAACTGAAGCAGATTAAGGAGTGTTTAAGTGTTATATCTTTCAGTCTTTAAAGCTACTCCTTATTCTGTGATTAAAAGAGATTACATAAGAGTACATAATTACCCTGTCACAATCTATTTTCCCAGGTGATGGCATTAATTAGTAAAATATTATACATCAGAAATAAAAGAGGATTAGAACTATGGGCAGGTGTAATGGCAATAGAGCTTATGGGACAAGTCTGTACTCATAGTTTCATTTCTAAAAGAAGTGAATGTTCTCTACTTATTGCCCACTCATTTTCAAAGGAATGAGAAAAGAAAAAGTGTAATGAAGGTATATGGACCCTGTGTGACATTTAATGTGGTTTTATATCATGACATTTTCCTGCACATATTGAACTGCCCATTAGTCTATCATATAATTATCTTGTCATTCACTTTCACATACAGCTTTCCAAGATACACTGCAAAATGTATTATAGTTATCTGCAGATTAAAGGAAAGATACTTGACACTTAAGAACAAAACACACGTTATACTTAGGTGCATATGTGTAAGCCTGAATTAGACACATTTTACACACAAAGCCCCCAGTGTAGACCTATATATATGTGTAATAACAGTTTCAAATTCTTACGGGAGTCACTCTTCATTAGGAACTGTAGTGATAGGACAAGGGGTAACGGGTTCAAACTGAAACAGGGGAAGTTCAGGTTACATATATGGAAGAAGTTCTTTAGTGTGAGGGTGTTGAGGCACTGGAATGGATTGCCCAGGGAGGTTGTGAATGCTCCATCCCTGGTGGTGTTCAAGGCCAGGTTGGACAGAGCCTTGGGTGAGATGGTTTAGTGTGAGGTGTCCCTGCCCATGGCAGGGGGGTTGGAAGTGGATGATCTTAAGGTCCTTTGAACCCTAACAATCCTATGATTCTACGTGAAAAGAAACCAGTGGGCAAAAATACTTTTGGGAGGTTGTTGTAGTGCCATACACCAAGATGTGAAACCAATTGCAAGTGTTCAAATTCTTTCCCAGGAGGCTTCTAGAAGTGATAGAACCACCTTTGAATTAGGCTCTTCAGAACAGTTTAAATGTTCTTACAAATTTATTGTTACAATTAAGCATTGAAGTATGTTGCCTGATTTATTTGCACATCCTTACGACCGCTTTAAATGTGCATTAATATTTGGAGGGTGCTTGGATTTAAAAGCAGTTGGTACAAGAATTCGGAGGTGTTTGTTTGAGTAAGACTGCATTGAGATAAGTGACACCCAGGTTCTGAATTTTTCTCTCTCCTTCTTCATGATTAGAGTTTTGGGATGGAAAATACCTAAATACACAGTTTAATCAAGATATGACTCTTCAGTTAAGTGGATTTGATGATGTGTGGAGAAGTGCTTTCCTCAACAGTATGAAAACCAAGGAATGTTTTAGCATGAGCTACCATGGGTATATATATATAGATATGTGTGTGTGTGTGTAATAGCAGTTTCAAATTCTTATTGGAGGGACTCTTCATTAGGATATATGGATATATATATTATGAGTATATGGATTTATATATTTATATTTACATATTAATATTCACCTATTTATATATTGATATTTATATATTAATATATATTAATATTTAGTGTATGGATTTTAGATTGGATATAAGGAAGAACTTCTTTCCTGTTAGGGTGGTGAGGCACTGGAATGGGTTGCCCAGGGAGGTTGTGAATGCTCCATCCCTGGCAGCGTTCAAGGCCAGGTTGGGCAGAGCCTTGGGTGAGATGGTTTAGTGCGAGGTGTCCTTGCCCATGGCAGGGGGATTGGAGCTGGATGATCTTAAGGTCCTTTCCAATCCTAAATATTCTGTCATTCTATAACATGTGGAAGAATATGGAATCTTCAGGTTCTAGGAGCTGACTGAGTTTTATTCTGTTTTCTATGTGTTTTATTATAATTCAAGAAACTGAATTGCTCAGCTAATATAAAGCAAGCTTTTGTACTTATGTGAGAAGAGTCCTGTCTCAAAGGCATCTTCTTGTGCCTAACTGCAGGTCAGGGGTGTCTGATACTGCCTTTTCATTTTATTGCTTATTGAGCTCAGGAAAAGCTGTCTGGATATGAATTGTAGGATTTGCTTAAGCAATAAAATGCTACTGAGGCTTTCAGCAGAGGCTTCATTATTTGGGGTGGGGGTGGTTCTTTTCTTCTTCAGACTAGATGTTTTGAATTGCTTTTATGTTTTCAGATGTAACAAAAAGATGAATTTCCTGCAACATCTCAGAAAAGCCTTATGTTTTCTTTGGTTCCCTCTATAGCGATCCCAGCTGATTGTCGCAGCTGATGTAAGCTGCAACTTTTTTACATCTTGGTGACAGTTTCTCTAAAGTTTTAGTAAAAAAATAAATCTGTGCAGCCTTTGAAAGCTTCTTCTGTCCTGGCTGGCACTGGAATTTAGTAGTAGTAGGAATGAATGTTACCTGAAGTGATCCACGCCTGAAGTGCTAGGCTGTGATTTACAGTACCATCTGCTTGCTGTCTGTGGACTCCTCACTGTGTGACACCTAGAAATGCAGTGCCGTTAAGTAAGAGGAGAGAAATCACAGCCTGCCTTGGTTTCTGTTTGGTTCTAATTAATACTAGTTCTGTAAAGCCAGCCTAGAGCTAAACAGTTTTAAAAGATGGCATGAACATTTGTTCTCTCTACTTTCTAGTTTCCTTGCTGGTCAGGTACAGCTCTTTGGACCTGAAAGCTCTTGTCCTGTGTTCCTGAGACCGAAACCTTGCTAGGTTAATGAATTAATTGTGTTAAACCAAAAAGGTGTGTGTTTTCCTTCCACTGCCTGTGAAGAAGAGTATCTTGTTAATCCTGCTTTTCTTAGATGGCTTCTGAAGAGACCCAGAGAAGCACATTAATGTCTGAGATGGATTTGGATTAGACTTGCTGGGGTCTGGACTTTATCTTGAGGAGGGGAGAGCCTGCTAATGGTTCTTTGCTTACAAGTAGCCCTTGGCCATGTGGGTCTGTTATTGTGGCCCTAGTGCCAGCCCCATAGGAGCCTCTCTGGGGCTCCTTTCTCTCCCGTGCATTGTAGCCAGCAGAACAGACTGCTTTTTCTGTCCTTGTCCTCCTTTCCAATGCAGCTGCTTAATGCTGTGCCTGAGCTGGCAGTTCCTGAGAAGATGAGGCAGATACAGGTTGCTGCCTCGGTGTAATCTGTGTCTGTCCTCAAAGCTTTTTCTTTTTATGTCTAAGAAGTTAGACTTTTTAGTGACAGAATTTCTGCCAGTACTGATGTTGTTTCCCTGGCACAGATTCTTATTAGCTTAATGCTTTCTGTAGGCCTTTGCAGCAAAGCAGACATGGCCTATCAAAATGTGGGCCATTGAAATGGGTAGATGTGAGAGGGTAAGAGGCCATAAAACAGGCACTTACAAAGAGCAGGTGTAATTGGCAGGAGAGCAGGAGCAGAAGGAGCTGTGAGGGATAGCACAAACTGAAAAGCCCCATGTTTGTGTCACAACAGAAGGAACTCTTGTTAAAGTTTAACAAAAGGAAATTGTTGTGCTTCCAGTGGCATTCCAGCTGCAGGGGGGTCATGCAGTTAAGCTGCTTGGCATTCTTAAAAACACACTGGGGGCTGTTCTAAGCACTGACTCCTGGGATTTACTTGTTCATCATCTTCATTCCCTGTAAAAGAAATAAATCTGCCATCTCTCAAGGCTGTACCCAGACTCCCCAGGCTGGTTTTGGCCTTAACTCCGTTTCTGCTGTCCAGCTTGTGGTGATGAAGTCATTATGTGAATGTGTAAAAGTGAAAATCTATTTAGGCTTACTGAGCCAAGAGAAGGAAGACAAAGAATGGAAGAGAAACCGATGGGATAATAAGCTCTGTTAGGGATATAGTAGAAAGGAGAAAGGCGTAAAGATGGTAAATAGCAGGGCAGTTTGATGTAGATCTGGTAGAATTATTGTGTGCTATAGATTATTTTTACTGACGCTCCTGAGTTTTCTTCAGTAATAAATCCCTATAAAGTTGTGGTGTAACAGAAGTCTCAACAGGAAAAACTCGGGAGTAGCTGGTAGTGATAGGAAGCTTTGGCAATGTGGTGAAAAGGCAAATTGAATGGGATATAGTGCCGCTTGGCCCTGCAAAAATAACCAGCAACTGCAAAGGGGAATCGGTGTTTCCTGAATTTAGTATAATGTTTCTCTTCATATTAGCAGAAGTAAATGAATAAAAGGAAGAAAGTTGTCATATGTTAGGTTTTCCAGAGTCCCTTTCAAATAGTGAAGTAGTATAGAATAGTAGTGAGTCCATACTGAATACAGCAAGTTATATACTTCACTGGGTAACTTGTTAGGAGACTACGACTTCAAATACCACCTTCATATATGGTCTTGCTCCTCCTTTCTCACCTTCCTTTTAACTCCAATATCTATTTGAGATCGTTTAGTTGCAGAGTGATGCTTAGGAACAACCATATGTGTATATTGTCACTGCAGCATAAAGGATGCTAATTCAATCATGGTAATGAAATGTATAAAACCTAGAGGAAAAGTATCAGCCAAAGTGATTGTTCAGTTGTATTTGGAATGAAGTGAAGGGGAGCATTGTTCTTAGTGATTTATTTTCTGTCATTCATTTTTTGGGATGTAGTAGTGCTCTAATCTCCTAAAGCAGAGGCTTAAGTTATGATAAAGGGTGCCCTTGTATTGCAAGTATGACTTCAGCTGTAGCTGGTAGGGGTAGAAATCTGCCTAAAGCTGCCTAAATCTTTCTGTAGAACCTTAGTGTGTGCACATCCAGTCGATACTTCCTAAGGTGCCAGAACCTCCATAGGCTGTTCCTGTTGGCTCAGTTTCAACATAACTCTTGGCTCGTGCTTTTGATTGACACACGTGTATTACCTGGAATGTCTGAGCATGTCCTCAGTTCACTCTACAAACAGACAAGTGCTGGTATGAGGGATGGTATGAGCTGTGAGGGGCAAACTGGCTGGCACAGTGAGTGGGCAAAGGTGCTGCTTTCTATTGACAGCACCAGCTTATCCTGGTGCAGAACAAAAGCCTGTGTCGGTCTGTCATCTGTAACTGCTGCTGTGGGCTTAGGTGAGGTTTCTTATGAGAACTTAAAGTTTCTTGTGGTTTGGGATTTTGGCTGGGCAGGAGTAGAGAGGAGCAAGGAGAGGCCAGGAGGCTTGGAGTAGGGGGAAGAGAGGGGTGATCAGCAAAACCAGGCTGCTGGGGTAGACCCAAGCGTCTCAAATGGTGTCAGAAATTTTGGGGAAGAAGATGTGTTTCCCACTTATTCCTAGAAAGCACAGCTAACACAAATCAGCTATCTTTCGCTATTGCTCTTTTTAGATGTGTCTGATGCTGGGAGAACAAGCGTTGAAGGCATTAGAAGGTCAAGCTGAAATATGTTTAAGGGAGATTCCCTTCTGGTTGAGTGCTCTGAAACTTCTTCAGTAGGCAACCAGCGATTTCCTGCTGGAGCCTTCTTTGTCAGAGAGGATGAAATACCAAACTGAGTATCAGCATTCGACAGCCTCGTTTCATTTTCCTTATGCAAAAAGAATATATCATGTCTTGCATGGGGTCCTACAGAAACTTGAGATTTGAGGGGGGAGTCAAGCCTGCAGCCATTCGGGTCCCTGAACAGGTCCCATAGCAGCCTGTCCCTCTGTGACAGGGGCTGGCGTGTTCAGCAGTCGTGTGCTCTGAAATGTGTAGGCTGAGGCATGGCTTAGTTCAACGGGGTGAGCTCATCTCTGTTCTGTGGCTCCTAGTAGCTGTTCTCTGTACTTGCCTTGGTGATGTGAGTGGGGCCCTGGTATCTGCAGCTCCATCAACTGACTCAGTGTGCTCATCGGTCACAAAGGAGCCCTGTTCCCACAGGACTGGCACTCCGTGTGTTCCCCTCTGCTTCCCTGGGGCTGGGGCTGTTCCCCTCTCTGTAAACCCGGAGTTGCCTTCAGCTGCACAGCAGTCAGCTCTAGGGTAGCAGACCTCACCCGTAACACGTGCCATGGGTAAAAGGTCCATTTAGAAGTGCTGGAAAGAGTCATGGAAAGCGATGCTGGCAAGAAAGATGCAATCAGTAAGTGTAGGAGTGATGGGCAGTTTATGGCAAGGGGTCAGCTCTGTACTCCCCAGGATCACTTACTGAACTCTGGATGTTTTTTCTGTGCTCACAAACTGGGGACAAAACCCACCCAAGCCACGGAACAAAACCAAACCACCCCTCCAACACCCAAAGCAAACAACCAGCACCCCACCCCAACAAAACAACCCTGAAACCTCAATGTTCCACCCCAACAGGAGCACCAACCCAAACAAAATAACTCCAAACTCCTCAAACTATAAACTGAGAGTAGCTGTTAATTCATTTACAGGAGAACAGGGAGGGAAGATAGATGAGAAACACAAAAACTTTGTAGCTAAAGACGTCAGGGGAATATCCAGAGCCAGGAGAATTCAGTGCTCAGAGGAGGACACTTAGGAAGTGTTCCGATACAGCAGGAGGGGAAATTGCAACTTCAGTACTGTAATACTCATGGCACAGAAAGGGCTGCTGGTTTTAATGTAAGAACAGAGGGGACATCCTGAGTTTCTGATTCTGTCCCCTTTCTCTTGCTGGCAACTCGGTTGTTCAGGTAGTACTATAAAATCGTGAAGTGCTGTTAAAATTCTTTCAGATCTCCCTTTCAAACAATAGAGCAATACTGTTATTTACTGCCTGGGTGGAATAGGACACAATTAATTTGGTAGCAGTCACTGTAAAATACCCTCGAGTGTTCAGACGTGGGACACCAAATGCAGCAAAAGGTGATTTTTAGCTGGACTTTAATATGTTTTGACCAACTTAAAATCAGTTTTGATTTTCGTATGAGATTGTATTTTAAATATGTTTGAGGAAATCTGTGTAAGCATCAGAAAACCTTCACTGGGGGGCTAATCTTTTTCTTCTTCTCTCTTTTGCAGTTCTCCTGCCTTTGATCGATCGTATGGGAGATGCCAAAGACCAAGTTCGGGAGCAAGCACAGAATCTCATACTGAAATTGATGGATGAAGCAGCACCACCCATGGTATGATTACTTAGTGTAGGTTCAGGTGGAGGCCTCCAGCGGGCTTATGGCTTGTGTATGAGCTTACCTTCGAATATGTGACAGTGTTATGGTGACTGTTAGTAGTGCAAAGGCTGAAGATATCCTTCCTGGGGTAACACCGATGCATTGTTCAGCTGGAGATAAAAATCTGGCAGTGCAGTGCTGCAGTCTTTGCTTATGGGAGCTGAATTCTGAGTAGATGGTTTTGTGTCATGTGGCAGAACTTTGTCAATTAAAGCATGTTTGAAGCATCCTCCTGGCTTTGAGTTTGCATTAATGGGAATAAATAAGTTTGTTTAGCTCTGACTTTAGTTTAAAATTAGCTTTGTACTTGAACATGGAGTAGTCCTGCAGCTGAGGCCATCCATTCTAATGTAGAAAATATGGCTTTCTAAATGTATGGCAGATGCTCTGTGTGAACCGTGGGCAAAGTGAGGGGGGAGATAAGGTGCCCTCTTGATTGTCTGAGGTTGAAGTTTGAGTTAAGCAGATTAACAGCTCTTAGCATTAGGTGGCTTCCATCCTAGGAAGTTAGGTGCTAAATCTTCCAGTTTCTACTCTGAGTCTGAAAAACGTAGGCTTGTTTAACAGGGTTATATTGTTTGAGCAGTGATGTTGTTTGGAACTCTGTGGATCCTGGTTGTCAATAGGGACTTACAATTTGAGGTTTTAGTTTCTGAAGCAAATCTGTCAGAGTTTTAAGTGCAGAACTTTATAGGGAACATCTTGGGTTTTGTGAGCAAAAATAAGGTTTGTTTGTGTGCTAATTTCTGTCTTGTTTTATTCATAGATACAGACTTGAACATTTGTGCGCAGAGAATAAGATTTACTTGATGTGCAGTCAGAAAACTGTTCTTGGTTGCTTTGTTTGCCTGATAGGGAAGACGAGGCATGTCTAGCAAATATAAAAGCATATTTATCTCCCTTCCAATGTGAGGCATTTTCTTGCATGATTTGGTCACAGATCTGACTGGGGTTTAGGCGTCAAAGCCTAGTGGTTTCATCCACAGAGACTTGCCTTGACCTTTTCAAGAGATCCCATTTTGATTGTAGTCATTGACAAAGACATTGCAGCATTTTTTTCATGCCCAAGAGCAAGTAGTTCATGAGTGACATGTTCCTATGCCCAACATGCTCCGAAGTACCTGACACTGAGAGCATTTGGATAAACGCAGAGCATCTTGGAGACGGACACCTTCATTTGAACCATTGCTGATAAAAACTGTGGTGATAGTTGCTTCGTGCTAGGCCCTCATCATGGAAGTGCTCTAGATTACTGGTCCATCTTTTGGTCTCTGAAGAGTTGTTAGGCTGAAGGTTGTACACTGAGGTCATGGAAGGAAGCTTCCACTCCCTTGGAAGCTTACTCACAGTGTCAGAAAGAATACTAGGTTTGTGGTGTGGAAGGAACAGTGTGTGTAAGAGAAGGGATGGATCTTGTGGTAACTCCCCTAGGGTGGAAGAAACCCGGCTTCAGTCATTTGCTCTCAGGACAGCCTATGTATCATTAAAAATGTGGATGAAAAGCATTACTCGTCCTCACAGCAGGGACAGCAGCAGAAAAGTCTCTCCTGTGCCTCCAACATTGAAATACAGAGTTTTAGGCTCCCATTGATGCAGAGAAACATCCTTTTGGAAGAACTGGGTGGAATAATCTTTCGGGGATAAGCCTTGTAAGTTTCTTTCCAACCAACTCACCTTGTCTGTTCTAGCGTGTTGTTGAATGATACTGAGTTTGTTCTGTCGCCAGTTCCCTTTTCTTGGTTTAGATGTGTTTGGGTCTTTTTTGTTTGTTTGGGGTTTTTCTATGAGTGAGAACTAGACATAGCTGGTTATGGGCAGGAAAGCATAAAAATAAGAGCATCAGTGGTATAAATGCACACATGGGGCAAAGGAAGGTTGACATCAACTGTTGCTAGTGAGTTGTGAGAGTCGACATTTCTAAGCAGCCGTTTGGATTTCTCTGTTTAGAAGAACTGAGTTATGAAAGTAGGGTAAATTCAGTGAATTTCTCTTAGCCTTTTTTGTTTGTTTCATCACTCTACAGCTCCCTCCCTCCCTGTATGTTTTGCACCCCTAGCATGGAGACTTCCATTTTCCCATGTTTGTCCAGGACAGTGGCTCAGCTGGAAGGGTGTTTTCTCCCATGAAATCCTGTTGTTTGTTGTTAATCTGTGCAGTTTTAACAAGCTGCATCCTGCTTGTTTGAGCAGAATGTAATGAAATACAAAACAAACCAACCAGAAACCACAGATGGGACAAAGCGATCAAGCAAGGCTCTAACTGGAGAGTTTTTACATCTGCTGTGAAGTGTGCTGCCTCCTGAATGGAGAGGCTGGAGTGTTCCCTGCTCTTCGGCTGGCTGTCTTTGATGAGTTGCTGTTTGGGGGGGTTTGGGTTGGTTTTATTCAGGAGGGCGAACAGGGCTGCAGTCATTCACATGCAGCGCACCTCAGCAGCTGTGTGTGGAGGGACTGCACGCTGCAGTGGCCCCGTTCGGAGCAGGAGCGAGGGTGGTGCCTGGGCTGGGCGATGTGCAGCCGTCGCCAGCAGCCTCCCCGCTGCTGGGGCTGTCATGGCAGCGCTG
Source organism: Pezoporus flaviventris (assembly GCF_033815535.1). Taxonomy (NCBI): domain Eukaryota; kingdom Metazoa; phylum Chordata; class Aves; order Psittaciformes; family Psittacidae; genus Pezoporus; species Pezoporus flaviventris. Next base: position 1,654,451 of record NW_026892585.1, read on the forward strand.
CCGCCGCATCTGCGCCGGAACACCGCCGGGAATCCCCAGCCCCGTAAGCTTCACCTTTGTGCTTCCTGCACGCTAACATACAGCTAGAGAAGGACAAGGAGATGGACAGGTACACAGGCAAACGGAGGAGGGAAGGGCTAAAGGCAGGCAGTGGAAAACTTAAGTGCGCAAGAAGGGGAATGAGGGTTCAGAGAGCCGGAGAGACGCAGCACGGGAAGCGGCGCAGCACAAAAGGAGGAACGAAAGCAGAGCAGAAATGGAAGCGAGGGAATTAGCATGAATGGACTGAAAGAAATAACTGACACAGGAAGAAATACATTTAAAGCAGAAGTAGGGGGGAATTGGACAGCAGGGGTGTGGGTAAGGATGAGCTGAGATGAAGGAGAGATTTTGGCAGGGAAACAGAATATGAAGCAAGAAGAATATAGCAACTTCTGCTTGAGTCAGTGGTTTGTGGTGTCAGCGTTTGCTTGGTGTGTGTTAACTGTAACAAATCTGTATGTTTCTAAGAGCTGTTGCTCAAAGAGTACAAATACTCAGCTACGTTTCTGAAGTGTTCTTCCAAATTGTTTTTGGCATAGGAATAATTCGTGTTGTGTTCCATGCTGTGCATTTTGTAACTGCATTTTATCTGAGAAGTGCCTTTACTTCTCTGGTGGACCTGTCTTCTGCTGGTTTCTTGCAACTGTTATGAATGTAGTTATGAAATACGAATAGATTTACGTCTTGTTGTGCTCTTGGTAATCAAAGACAACTGTTTCTGTTTTATAGCACATTTGGGAGCGCCTTGCTGTTGGTTTTAAACACAAGAACTACCGATCCCGAGAAGGAGTGTGTTTGTGTCTTGTTGCTACCTTAAACATGTAAGCTTTGTGTTTCTATGGAGATGTAATGGTTCTCCCCTTCTTCTGAATGGCGTTCTTCTCTGAAACCAATACTTGAAGAAGTCTGATTCAATTAAATTGATAAATGGGAAAAAAATCAAACCTTTTCACTTGTGAGCTTTCTGAAAGAAAGACTGAAGCTGTAGTATTTCTGCCTTACTTGACAGTAGACAGAGGACTAGTAAGAGAAAGATGGAGCTTGATTGGTGCAAGTCTGTATTTTGTCAGTGCTAAGCTGAAAGTTTACTTCTGCAGGAAGTACTTTGTTTTTCTGTTAAAAAAACAACACAAAAACCCCAACCAGAACCAAACCAACAACAAAAATACCCCAAGCATTTAACTTGTATTTTTAAATGTAACTTCTATTTTTTATTATTTCTAGTTATGGTGCACAATCATTAACTCTCAGCAAGTTGGTACCGCATCTGTGTATAGCGCTTGGTGACTCCAACAGTCAGGTAAGGGTTTCGTTACTTACTGGTGCGTCAACAGCCATACCTTGGCAGAGGAATGAAAGTCACATAAACGTAGATTAAGAGCAGCCAATACGCCTGCTTGTATACAACAGATCATTATTTTCTACCACGAGGAACAATAAACCCATTTTCTTCTGAATCAGTCTATCCATTGGCCCATGAAAGCAGAGCCGCACAGGCAGCAGTGTTGTGATGTACTGGCCCCTTCAGTTTTGTCGTCAGAGGCTGAGATTTGTTATTACAGTTGTTTCTTGTAGAGCATGTTGAAAGAAAAGGGGGAAAAAAATACATTGACAGGAAGAATTGCCTCCAGGAGGAGCCCCTGCATGAGACCTGTAACAGCCGGCCACATTTGCTAACATTATCATGTGTAATGATTTCCTAAATGGGACCCAAATGGCATTTGAGTACATGCAAGGACTGTAGTTAAAACCAGTCCATTAAACAAAAGCATCTTGCAGTAAAAATGAAGATGCAGTTTATAATGGTGATAGCTGCACTTCAGAAAACCTTCAAATGGAAATTAATAACATCTCAGTTTATCTGAAGCTGTAGCTGAGAGAAAAGGCCAAGAATACAGTAAGGAAGAAGGTAGCATTAGTAGGAGATGGACAAATAAACAGGATATGCTTTATGCTTAATTTCTGGATGCAGCAAAGTCCTTGTCTCCTGCATAGTGTAGCATTGTTCTAGAGTAGAGAAAATCTGTTAGGAAATTGTTCTGTTTGTTGATCACTAGAATAGATGCAGTTCATATCTTGATATAACAATTGTGGGTTTAGTTCAAACTGTTGCAAAGAACAATACTGAAGTAATTCCAGGAATTCTTTATAGAGAATAATGGCATTTACTAACATGCATTTTTGGCAGTTGTTGTTACAAGGACTATGGTTTAAGATTCTTAAAGAGGCACTGCCTCCTTGCTGTAGCTGCTCTTCCTGTCTTGTCTTACTCCCTTCCTTGTGCCAATATGATGGTAATGCCTGTTGAAGGAAGTAAAGGAAACACTGGTCAATTTGACTGATTCTTGTGAGCAGTCAGGTCCTTGGTTTTCCAGAAGGGCCTCACTGTGTGTAGAAATAGATAAAGACAAGGTGGAGTGTCAGGACTGAATGCAGGGACTAACTTTTGGCAGCACTGCCCGTTGTCAGAGTGCTAAATAAAGCACTGGGGTTGTTCTTCTTATGTCAATCCCAGAAATTCCCTCTAGAGCTGTTTTTTCTAGGATTTTTCATCTACCATCTGGAGATGCTCTAACTTGGAACAAATACCCTCTTGAAATAACAGTTGTATTTCCTTTCACTTCCATCCTTACTGTTGCAAGTGGTTTGTGAAATGAGTTGGCACGCAGGTCGATGGAAGCTGGAAGATTGTCAGCAAATGTTGTTTTGGTTTCTGTAACCCTGAAGTGAACAATTTAATCTGCATCCACAGGTGAGAGATGCTGCCATTCTAGCCATTGTAGAGGTTTATCGGCATGTGGGAGAGAAAGTCCGACTAGATCTTACGAAGAGAGGAATTCCTCCTGGGAGGTGAGTTAGCTGTTGTGAATTGGTACTCCTGAGCTGCTCTGTGTTACTATTCTTTGCCACAGCTCTAAATTCACTAAAAACTTTGGTTTAAAATGATTACAATTTGCATTTTATCTTCTGGTTAGTTTTGCATCCATCATGATGCTCCTAGTGTTCCTGACTTTGTTTGGCTGGGTTCTTTTCTGCTTAGAAAAGGCCTACAAGTGTACGATGGAAAGCAGTCAGCAGTTAAAATCCCCTGACTTGAAGAGAGGCTGAGAGCTTGACAGAACTAGAGAAATTCTTCACAGTTAAGCAAATATATACTGAGCATAGTGGGGAAATAGAAAATACTTGGATATATATATCTTGTTCCTTCTTCTAGAGCTGCTGTTTAGCCTCAGTGTAGAAGACTCTCAAGCACTTAAATCAACACTTAACATATATTGTGCATGTGGGAGAGAGAACAAGCATGCGTGTGCAGTGAGCGTGGCAAACCAACAAGCTCCTGCTTTCTTGAAGATATTTATAATGGAAGAATTTTACCTCCCTTGCTTCTTACTAAATACATCAGACCAATCCTTTCCAGCCTAGATGCTTGCTTATGGGGTACAGTTAGATGGTAGAGCTGCTTCACAAAGTAACTGCTTCCCAGTTCTGAAGTTGCAGTTCTGGGGTTCAGTGAGAAAGCAGCATTCAGGAGGAGTGTTCACTGCTTTAACTGCTACACGTGCTATCCCAGGACATGGGATGTGACTTGCAAAGGATGCAAGGAACTTTTGGGAATGCATATTTCATTGGCCCTTTCTCTTTCTGAAAAGCAGGCCTGTGTTGTGCGTAGACTAGTTCATCTGCAATAAAAGTAGCTGTTGTTTTGTTGCCACCTTGGTAAGGATTTGTTTAATTAAGAAAGGTAGACAGAGCTTGAAATTGCCCTGAATGGACATTTCTGTTTAGGCAATAAAATCTCTCAAATTCCTTGTTAAAACAATTTATACGTTTTAAGATGTATTAACCCCTTAACAATTAATGTACCCCTTCGCTTGTGAGTCTTCATCTCGCTTCTTGATTTTGATAAAGCTGAATATATCTACTACATGGTATCAGAGAGCATGTCAGGATGGATACTGTGCCTCATCACAGACCCTTCTAAAAAACTGTTAGCCCTAGTTTTTAATGATGATTTGTATGGTGTAAAAGTATCACAGGAGACTGGTGTTGAATTTATTGTTTCACATTCCAAGGGGGAGTTCAGCCTGTTTGGGTAAAAGCTTACCCTGCTATGGGAATGTGTACACATTCTTTTCTATTTAATGGCTGTCACAACTTTAGACTATTAAGAGATTTTATGGTTTAAGCTGCATTGTTACTACAATTTCAACAATTGAGTTCCATGGCAGGTAACTGGAACATATACGAGAGCAGATCCTTCTTGCCCTAAGATAGGGTCTTGGACATCTTTTGAAGCAAGGAATAAGAGCAAAAGAGTACAGTTAAAAGCCTTTGTTTGTGTTGTGTCTTTTGGGTCTGACCATAAGTTTAGGTTCAGCACTCATGTTCACACCTCCATGAGGTACAAACTGAGTAAATCTTGGGGTCCAAATGGGATTAAACGCCATAGGAGCTTTGTATCCGCAGGGCAATCAACAGCTTCTAATTTAGTTGCAGTAGGTACGAAGTTGTTATTTCCACCGTCTGAATCAGCTGAGTACAAAATTCCCCCATCTGAAAGCAAGCACAGTTGCACTACTTGCATTTGCATAAAGAAGCAAGGCTCTACTTGGGGAATCTTAAATGGGTTGTTGCCACTCAATCCCAGCTGTCTTGTACCTGACAGTCAAGGCTACTGTCAAATAATACATGGGCTGAGTCTGTGCTGTGTCCTCTGCAGCAGTTTTTAGGCTGGGATGAAAGGGGAAGTTATGATGTACTTGAGTTACACATAAGGCTCCTCATGTCCGTCCCAGCCATCGGTGACAGGAGGCAGAGTCCCTGTAGTCTATTCTGCCTCCTTCACAGAAGTAACAAGGCGGTTGACAAAGCTCAGGGCAGACAGATTAGCTCTATGATAACTCAGGCCTCTACAGTAAGATTATTTCTTCCCCAGTGCCTGTCAGAAGTTTTCTATTCCCTTAGATGCATTCGAATGTTCATGTGGTTATGCAGGAGCTACAGTCTATGGAATAAACCCCTTTGATGCGTTATATCATCTTCTTGTTTTGAGGCGAATCTGTGTTCACGTTTGTGTGTCTGGGTGGGTTTTAAGGGGGTTAAGTACCACGGATAATCTGTAGTTCTGACATGGCTGCTTTCAGTTGTCAAGTTCAGCCTCAAAGAGCTGCACTGCAGCTCCTTCACTGTACGGCAGTGCATTACAAACTGTGTGTAAACATGACTGTTAAGAGAAAACCCTATCAGTGCAGAATTTGCTGCACACGTGATTGAGGAGAATGGAGGCTTGTTTAGTTTCCATAACAAATTACACATTTGAGATCTGTATGCTGCTGCTTGAATGCACTCTGCCCAAAAGCACGGAGAATAAGAGCTCATGTCTGCTGGAAGGAAGGCAGGAAAGTCAATCAGGCATTGTTTAGAGAAACTGTTCAACTTCCTTAAATATGCAAATGGCACATGCATGTTGTGTCTATATAAGGCCAAATGTAGTTAGTCATTTAATAATAGTAGGCTTACCAGGTTTTGTAATCTGCACCTGGTAGGTTTGCCTTGGTGGAAAACACTGGATTTTCTGGAGAGGGTTATTGGACCTGTTGGAGTCCAGGTAGGCAATGAAAGATGATTGGATCTTACTTTGCTATTGGAGCTTTCTTTGCTGTTACTGTAGCCTTCTTCAGTGCATCTTCATATTTTACAAAGATAAATTTGTGAATTTATTTATTAAAACAGTGAGTTCCTTTTTCTATTATTTTTTCAACTTAAAAATCTGAGAATAATACTGTGCTTTCTGCCTGAAACAGTCCTGTCTCAGAAAAAGCAGTATCAAGTCAGTGGCTGGAAATTTGCATGTGTTTTTCCCTTTGGTTAAAGCTGCTGCCAAAGAGGTTTGATGGTCTTTTATCAGGCCTGGAAGCATTAGTGCTAATAAATTTGTGAATACTGAAAGTGGATGTTGTGTTCCTTGTTCTTGCCAAGAATAGTGAATGGGTTTTGTTCTATATGGGTCAAACTGAATTTGTTACAGTGTGGAATCCGTGTGGCTGATCATCCCTGAATGGCAATGGTGTATGTGGTTCTGGACAACAAGTGCTTGATGTGAGCGCTAAAAGCTCTTAAAGGCTTTTCAGGCAGCCATCTGACAGCTTTTCTCACTGTATAAACCCAAATATTTGTTTAGTTCTTATGTCTAAGGCCACAACTTTATATCCTGAAAAGTTAAAGCATTTTGCAGTACGCGTTTCTGTATACCACATTTCATGCGCTATGCACATCCTACTTATCTGTCTAGTTCATGCTGTAGATGAGGTCCATCTGTGTGTCCAGATGTGGCCACATGTTTGTGCAAGATCATTTTTTGGGAGGGTTTCTTTTCTTTCCTTTTTTTGGAAGGGGGAAGTAAGGAGAACTGAGTGCAGGGTTTCATATGGGCCATTTCCTGCTTTGGACTCACTCTGGATATGAAGAACAGACTAGCCAGCACCCTTTCTTCTTTAACTTCCTGCTGTTGTCAGGGGAGTGGTGCTCTTTTGCCTCTGCATCACAAGGTCCGGACTTTCAGGTATCCCTCTGTGCAGCTGAACAGTGAATTATGTCAGGACAAACCTGTTGCTGATGTGGGGGTTATGTCTGTTCCGGGAGGTACTTCCACTGCTTTTACTGAGTTTTCTACAGGACTGATCAGACATGGCTCTTTAAGGCAGCTTTTTTGCTTGAATAGTGTTTCCTGCCCTGTGGGACTGATTGGCCGCTGTGGAGTGTTTGGGGTCTTTCATTTGGTTTTAGTGGGGGTTGGTTTGGTTTTGCTTAGGTTTTATTCTGTTTGTTTGTTTGGTTTTTTTCTTGCTGTTTTCCTATTTATACATCGCTCAGCACCTGCACAGTGGTTTCAGTTGTGAGTTCAAAACTGTGCTGTGCTTGTCAGACATAACTGAGGTGTTCAGTATACCTTAAGCTTAGGAAAAAGTCTTGCCTTTGTTCTTGCTGTGGAAGTGCTGACTCCTGCAGGAGTTCCTTCATAGCAAAGCTGTGGAAATTCTGAGGAGCAGCAATTCCAAATAAAACCAGCAATTGTTGCACTTAAATCCCCATTTTTGCCTCCCCCGTGAACACTCCATAGCTCAAATGGTTGCCTTTTGGTATTGTGTATTAATAGTGACATCACAGTCGTTTGAACCCAGTATATACGATTCCTGAACCTGAATTTAGCCTTGTAGTCATTTTTAATCATGCTAATGACAATGCTCAGTTTTGTTCTTTGCTAAATTGACTTTGTTTTCTATGCAGTTGTGCAAAGAGGCTCAGCTAAAGAGGAGTCCTTTAGGAATTGCTTCCTGATGCTCTTAATCCCTTGTTTATTCTGTATGACAGCTCTATAGATTATAATGAGTAACCTGGGGGATTTCAGAGATGTGATCTGTTTTGTTGTCGTTGTTGTTCACAGGTTGCAAACAATCTTTGCAAAATTTGATGAAGTAAGAAACTCTGGAAATATGAGTATAAATAGCATCAGTGGTGAGTATGAAATATATATTTACAATCAGCTTTAGATTAATACAGTATTTAAATATTAACATTTTCAATGTGAGGTGAATGATTAGAAATATGTAAATACTAAGAAAATGAGACAGTGCAATAAGCTTATAGTGTATTAGTGAAAGTATTTGCTGGACTGCAGACAGAATACAGCTGGAAAAGGTGTTGAAACTGCATGGAAAGGAGCAGTCAATCTTTAACAAGTTACACATGTGCTCAGGAGAGAATACAAGAATGGTGCAGAGTGTTCATGCACAGGGGAAACAGATCAGATGAACTGTTATCCTTTTTCAAAGGATGTTTCTAAAAGAAAATGGTAATTTATTAAGGGATGTGTTGTATTTCTTCTCAGTTAAAATGATGAATAATGACTATAATAGAGGGAGTTTTAAGTTATAAAAATAGGTGAGTGCAGCATTCAAAGATGAAAGTTGAAGTTAAGACCTGACTTTGAGCTTTTTATTTTTGGAGTCTTTCATAAAAAGAAATCCTGTTGTGCAGAGAACACTTGTTGCTTTCTACTGTTTTCTTGATATAGTATTTTATAGTATTAAAGAGCAAGACCATCATTCTTATTTAAAACAACTATAAGAATTAAAAAGCTACATAACAGCACAACAATAGAGTGATGGTGGAAGTGGCTTTAATGGGCTTGGTTTTGAAAGCTTTGTTGCCTTATGCAAGGAATGAGGAGACCTTGTTTGATAAGGGAGTGTTTTCCATCTCCCTTTCAAAGCAACTATGTTGACTGAAAAGGCTTTGCTAGATCTAAAAGGTGTAACTGTGCAAGAGAAGTATTCTGAGGAAAGCGTATGATTTGTTAATATCCTCAAATACACCTTTTAGTTATAAGCATTCACACCCTTTTCTTGTTAGTGAGAAAACAGCAAAGACTGTAGATTCAAAGGAATGTGTTTTTACAGCCTTTGAGGCAGTTTCTATGCTGCGTTCTGCTTTGAAATACAACATTGCTGTTCTTGAACACGGTGAGATTGCAAAGATAGCTTTGTAAGGATTAATATTAAAACCCAAAGGAAACATGCTGATTTTGGTCTTTTGCATTCCAAGTTGAAACTGCTGCATAGCTTTGAGATGTTCAAAGATACGTGTGTTTTTCTGTTGGTAGTTCTCAGGAGAATGGAGAAAGTTACATGAGGGAATGTAAATGCATTGAAGTAATTTGAAATGTATATGAAAATATCAATACAACATTGCTGGACCAGTTTACACAGCACTTCAAAGCTTTTTGTCTTTGGTTTAAGAGAGCTGATTAAGTTTTGGGAGTTTTTAAAGCCATTTCTATCCCATCTTTACCATGCAGATGTTAATGCACTGTATGTGCATACTGATCTGCAGCAGTACATGCCATTTATTTAGTCTCATAAGTTACAACTTCTATGCAGAAGTTCCTCTTACTCTGTTTTGATTTGGCAGGATCCCTCTTTCAGTGTTTTTCCTTGAACCTACTTTATCTGTTGCATCCATCTAAAGAATGTTTTAGTGTTATTGAAAAGCTTCTCTTCCATTGTTAGTGCTTTCTCTTGGCTTTGTCCTTCATTATTCTCTGAAAGACGGTTTGTGTTTACTGCTTGCACATGTACATTGAAAGTTACTGTTGAATTCCTGTAGCCTTGTTACCAACTTTTCTTTCAGGAGCTTTATCAAACATCTCTGGGTAAAGGCCAAGGTTTAATGTCTAAACACATCTGTTACAGTGCTGAGGACTGTTTTAGTGCTTTTGATATTCTGGAGCAGGGTTTGGGATGGCAGGAGGGGAATAGGGTTGTTTCCATAGAAGGGGGGGGGGGGGAACACACCTTTTAAACAGGCTTTACTTTAATGAGACTGGTGCAGCTCTATTGGGCCTTTTTACCAGCAAAAGCACTGTGGTTTTGCCAGGTGGAGTTACTTCCCAAGTAAGTTAACGGGACTGATGAGGGTTCTCTTCAGTGTGCGATAGCTAGGGAAGGGCTCGCTGACACAACGTGGAAGCTGTCAGCTTCTTCAGCCCTGGCTGGCGCTTTCTTGTGTTGACCTAGTTTCTGAGAACCCAGAGATGTGACTGAGGATTCCTGTATTGAAGAATGCTAATGTCAGTTGTTCAGTCTCATTATTCAGCGTGTACTGAGGAGGGGAAAGCAAAAAAGAATAGAAACCTCAAAACTTGCAGCTTTTAACAGTCTGAATACAAAAATGTTTTCCAGAGTATTTTAATAATCAAAACACATATAGAAAAACCAAATGCTTCTACTAATGTGATTAAACACATGGCTGGTATTTAAAGCATTGTGCTGGTATGCTTGGGTATGTGGGAGAGAAACACAGGGAGGAGAGGAGCCTGCAGCCTGTCATAGCTGCAGTCTTAATGCATGCTGGTAGATTTAATACCTTGCTATCCCTGTGATTGTGTTGGGGTGGACCTGGCCTGAACAAGCCCTTCAGTCTTGTGTTACCATCTTCCTTTATTGACTCTGATCCCTGATGGAGCTATAAAGAGCAGGAGGCCAAGGAGTTACCATTAGAGACTGACAGATCCCCTTGGAGGGCAGACAAGGTGAAACTACATTGAAAGGAGTGTGGATGGAGTAATAGGGGCAGGATGCAGTGAGGAGTTTCAAAAGCCAGCAGATGAGGAGGCACCGTGTATAACAAGGAGACTGGGAAGGAGTCTTAGTGCTCTTGCTTGGTGAGGATGACTTAAATAACACCGCACTGCTAACTTGCCTTTCATTTCCTTTGTTTTTTTTTCCTTCACATTTTACTCTTTCCTCATCTTCCCTTGCCCTCGGGTGTGGATAGGAAAAGCAGAGATCATTTCAGCAGTGTGAATTATGTGAATGAGTTACCTGCTATGAAAACCTTGCTCATGTAGTGCGTTAGGAGAACCCCATCAGGATGTTTGCCTGGTGAGCAGAATCTTCTGCATGCTGCTGGTTCTGCCTTTCCACTCCACCAGGAATACACATATCCCTGTGAACCGGAGAAGGTTCTTCAAAGCACTTCCCCATTTCCCAGCAAATGAATGTCCATTTCTATGGAAACAGGCCTGGCAGCCAATCCCAAAGCTGTGAGAGCACTTGTTTCTGCTGTGTGAGGTTTGTAAATACTGTTTTCACTAAGAGAATTTCAACAGACTCCTGTAGCAGTGTAAATTTTGAGACAGGGAATTAAAAGAGAAGCAGGGGAAATGTTAATATTGAGCTCTCCTCCTCATTCAGCAGACAGGATGATTTGAGCTGGATATAAATTGGTACATCTCTATTCCACCCAGGCAATTTTCCCTGTTTAATGCTATGCCTCACGGTGTCAGCTTTGCACACCTGAAGTGTGAGAGGCAGGATGCAGGGCTGTTGGTTATTAGGGTTGGAGGGGAGCTGTGTCACGGGTGAGAAAGATGCAGTCAGGGTGCATGTTCCGCTGAAAACCCCCAAAACAACCTAAAAAGGCAATTAAAATCTGTAGCACAAGTGTGTGCTTTTCCACATTACGCTCTTATTTCCCTTTGCTGTTTTCCTGTTGGAAATAGAGTTACTATGGAGACACTGATGACACACCCCGGCAGGTAGTGTGGCCCTGCATGCACCTCCATAGTGCGGGGCACTGGTGATCACTGGTGGGCTTTGGGTTGTTTCTTCAAGGCAAACGATAGGCGTGTAGCTGTGTTATTTGAAACTCCGGTTGCTGGATTGTAACTGTACATAGGCAAATGGAGCGACCAGTGAAGCACAAGGCTCAGTTCAAAGCCCGTTTTGGAAGCGAAGGCTGCTGCTTCCACTGCTTTGTAAGGAACTTGTGTGAGGTTTTGAGTTATTACTGCAGGGACTGTGCTCCTGCTGATGCGTGATCTGCGAGCGCCGGGCTCGCAGCTGTGTCCATCTGCACTTAAACTGCTCCTTAGGCAAGACACAGTAAATTGGAACGACTTTTAATCCCGTTATGGGATCGCGCTCTTTCCACCCTCAGTGTGTCACCCGAAGCAGTGATGTGGGGCCAAACCACCAGCAGCAGTGCAGGGTTTGGGTACGTTTGCACTGCAATTCCCACCGCACTGCAGCGTGCTCCCCTGCATCCATTGCATACGTGCTGCTTAATGTGCTGTGAGGGCATTTCCCTCGCCTTCCTTCAAGGAGCCATCTTCTGCTTCCCTCTGCTCTGCTCTAACCTCTGTTCTCTCCTGCTGTACTGCTCTATCCTGTGCTGTACAGAGCCTGGACCCTGTTCTGCTCTATCCCATTCCCGTTCCCATTCCTCCTCCCTCCTCTTCCCACTGGGATCCCTCGCCCGGCCAAGGCGGAGGGGGGGGAAGGGGGCACGTGACCGGCGCGGCGCGCAGTAAAAGCACCCTGTGGGCGGGGCCGGAGCGGGCTCCGCGCGAGGCGGGACTGCTATTTTGAAGCGGGGCGGCTGTTGCGGCAGGATGGCGGTGGGGGACGGTGAGTGCGGGCGCTGCGGGCTCCGTGTGCGCGGCCCCGAGGGGCCGTGGTAGCCCCGAGAGATGCGGGGCCGGGGCTGCTCGGGGTCTGGAGCGGCCCTGCCTGCCCGGCCGTGAAGCGGGGAAGGCGGGGGCCGGGCTCCGCTCCGCGCTTTCCGCCTCGCACAGGAGGGTTTGGGTGCCTCAGCGCCTCAGGTCTCCCGCGTGGCGGGCTGACATCTTACCGCCGCGGCGCGCTGGGCCCCTCTGTGAGGTGTCGGCCGTGAGGGGGCTTCTGGGGTGCTCCGGGACCATCCGCACCCGTGTCCCCGGGTTACCGTGTCCGTTCTGCTCACCCCTGTCCCGGTGTCACCGCGTCCGCTCTGGTGTGTTCTCCTGTCCCGGTGCGGCGCGCACCAGTTCTGTGAGGCAAGGCAGAATTCATTACACCGCGTTGTAAGCGATCGTGTTTTCATCTGCGCTGTTCTGTGGAGAGGTGTGTAGTAACTGAGTGTAGCTGTAGAGGAAATGCCTTGCTCCTAGGGCTAGGAGTATCTGTTTGGTTACAGCACCGGGTGTTACTACTTTTCCTTTGCTGCACGGTGTATTTTACACAAACCAGTGGAAAGTAGGTCAGAAAAGAGAGCCGGGTTTTGTCCTTGTGTTGCAGAACTGGACACGGGGTTTGCCTCCCTCACAGCTCCTGGTTTGTGTGACAGCCGTGTGTCTGGGCTCAGTACCTTGATGACTTTCAGTGTGTGCACGATGATTTCTGGATAAACTTGGGAAGCGCTGGTGTGACTTGCAGCAAGTCAGGGAACACGGTGGGAGGGCTGTGCTTTCACAGGTGGTTATAGTGGTGTAGTTTCAAGTAACACTAAGGAAGATGGTCTCATAAGGATCATGTTCTTGTTTATCACCTGTAAGGTGCTAGGATGTCCTGAACATGTACTGTCATGGTGAGGGGTTTTTCCCAGGAATGTTGTAGTTCATCTCTTTCCTTCCTGTGAAGCAATACAGTTCTCCACAGGGTGTAAACATTGGTGATCTGCAGATTGAAGAGCGAGTTGTAGCATGTGGAGAAATAACTGTGTTCCCTGCGCAAAGCCATGGGATTTCTGATGCTCTGGGTTTATAACGTGAGGGCGGTTGTGGAGCTCTCTGCTGTATAATTGAATTCGTCATTAACAAAGGCACTAAGAACCAAGTGCTGTGCAGGCAGTCAGCTGACGCTCTGTGTAGGAGCTTTGAGCAGTAATGCCAGATACAATTAACAGTGTGTAGGATGATTATGTAGCTGTTGGTCTCTCTTTAAACTGCTGCTTACTGCATTTAGAAGGAATTCAGTCTTCTGACGTTGTGTTATGAAACTGCTAGGGAAAACAAAACCCTAGTTACTGCTGAGAAAACTTTGCTATCTTTTTTTTCCCCCTGAATTTAACGTAGGGTTTGCCATGGTCTTTTGTTTTGCAAATGTCCTGCACATCCTCCTAATTAATATATGCAACACAGAAGAAACAATCTTAAGGTTAGTGATTCTGTAGCCTATGAGAGATGTCTTTTCTTGATAGAATGTCACTTCGTTGCAGCCAGTGTGAATACTCAACTTGCTATTTGCGAGACTATGCTGATTTTCTGGAAGGTGTTGATACTTGAAGAGAACAGATATTCAGTAATCTATTTATTCATTTTGATTTAATCAATCAGCCTAAATATGTTACGGAATTGTACAGTGTGCTTGGAAATGCTACATGGAGGTGGTGATTTCAGCCTCTCCTCTTTAGTGCAATACACTGGCTTATTGTAACCCTTTAGGATTTTTGTCAGTGCTCTTGAGCACAAGCACAAATGTAAGTAAAACACCTTGCTTAACAGCTGAAACTTAATCTGATTTCTCACGTGAAGATTAAAGGGAAGAGCCAGATTTTCTGTTTGCCCCCATGTTAACTGTCTCAAGCTCTCCAATCTTTTCTTGGAAGAATGTAAAGGAAGATAAGCAGTACTGTGTTTGTGGCCCAGCAAACAGTTGGACCATTCCTTCCACTGTACAGAGTGTGTGCCAGTGGGAAAGGATGCACTACCTCAGTCACAAAGGCAGTGTGTGTACTTGTGTGGATGTAGGTGTATGTTGGACCTGCAGGTTGTGTTCTGAGGCTGCTGAGAAAAAACAGTCAGGAGCCATTCCTCGCTCTGGATTTCTTGTTCCTGGGAGTGGATAATGCATTTGTGTCCTTATCCATGAATACCCAGATCAGGATGTTCCGGGGGTCGCTTGCATCGTGTTGTGCATTGTCCTCAGGAGAGGCCGTTCAGTGGTTTCCATCAGTGCTTGCTCGCCTTATTGTCAGTTTGTGCTTTGCTGCTTCATTATTTTATAGGTAAGGGACTCTCTTGCTCCCAGTTGCACAAGGTAGTTTGAATAAGGACAAAATTATCTGCCTAAAACTGTGAGGAGCCATAAAGGGAAGATTAGACATGGGTTTTCTTAAGATGTACTGAACATGCTGCAGAACCAGACACAAGGTATTTGAGGGCTATCTAAAAGCATATAATCAGCTTTGTAAGAGGACATATTTGGTGCACACATTTGGTGTGCTAGTATATACCAAGCACACTATTTTGAATTGTGTAAGGAGTGAGATAAATCTGTTTATTAGTAGAATTTTATTTAAATGGCACGATGACCTTGAGCACTCATCAGATTTCAGGTGATAAAGCATGTGTGACTGGTTCTTGAATAGGAATTATCCTTCTATCTTACTACACATGCATATCAAATTGTGGGTTTTGTCTTCTTTCAAAATACTTCATTAATGTATGCATGGTCCTAGAGGGCAAGAACAATTATCTTCCATTCCCTGATGTACTTTGGAAGGAAGGCTGTCTTCCTAAGGCTTTAATCTGATTAGTAGTTTCTGTAAAATGCAGGTGCTGTACAGCTTTAGTACTTTACTTCTTTCTGACAAACAGATTGGACATAATAAAGGTACAAAGGCTATAGTGATCTTGAAACACTAGCTTGATTTAATATATATTTACAATTGCAGTGCATGTGTGTTTCTGATGTGTGTTTCTGATTTTCCTTTCCTCTGGTAGGAGGCTTTTTTAAACTGAAAGTCCTGTGAATGATGGTAATAAAGCAGCTGGCCTAGAAACTGGGCAGGATGTAACTGTGGTGCTTTGTACCATTCAGAGCTGTTTCCTGGAAAAAGAAAAGAGTTCTAGACAGTAGCAGGCGTCTTTTCTGGGGAACAGAAATGTTCCCTTTTATGTTCCTCTTTGGGCCTGTGTTTTTCAATGTGCTGACTGCGCCTGCACTGGCTCCTTTTCCTGTCGTTGTTCTGCACCCGTCCTCTTCCGTTATTAGCAGGGCATGTTGGTTTGGAGAGTTCCTCTCACTGTGCCTGAGAGAGGAAAGGCAGATACTGTGAGTATCTGAATTCGATCGCTGTTCTGAACCAAACCAGGGCAAAGCTGCTTTCCATGGTAAGGTCATATGCTAGTCCCAGTGATTAACATGGATCCTGAGTAGTGTTTTGTCTGTAAAGTGCACGTACTGTTGCTAATAGCAGTAAAAGAACAGTGGGACAGTGAAACAACTGAGTGGGAGGGGGGGGAATGTGTAAACAAGCCAAAGGCTGTATGAAAAGACAATTTCTACCCAGAGAATGAATGAATGCAGTGAGGTTTAACACTGATGTGAATTAAAAACTTAATTCAAGGGATAATTCAAATGTGGAACTTGAACCATTTCTTACTTAAACAACAAAGCTGCAATCATACGACAAACACAGATCTCTCAAAACCACCGTAGATTCTAGAGTGATAACTGCATTTGGGTTTTGGTATTCTGGAATAATAACTACCAGTAAGTTTTGTCTTCTGGTTTCTAAATGACATTTTTGAAGCATCAGGGATGTTTTGGTGCTCAGTTCTGGGGGACTTGTGCATGGTGGTGGTGGTTGTTTTCATTAAAGGTGAAATAACAGCCCACTGAAAAGATTTCCATGCTTCATCTGGCACCCAGAAGTGTTGGTTGCTTTTGGAGTCTGTTTCCATTTGTTTTCAAGAACAAGTTATCATAAGAAAAAAGACTCCTTTGGTGATTCATTTGATACTAGTATTGGTTTTGAAACATCTTTGATTATTCCAGGCTATTGCCAATATTGCAGGTTTCTTCTTTGCTAAAATAAAGAACTAAATAAAAAAGCTGTATTTTGAAATGAGCATTAGAACTGCCAACAGCCCAAGGAGAAATTTGAAGTCTAGTAAGGATTTTCTCTGACGGATGTTACAAGAGTCTCTTGCATGACTAATTGTGTATTTGTCTCGCAGGGTTAGTGTTCATCTTTGCTATCTATTATAAACATATAAATATATATATATACACTCCTCATATAGATATGAGGAGTATTTCCTTCCTGTTATATATTATTTCTAATAAAGCCTTCCTGTAGTAAATACTGATGAGCAAGGTGTCTGAAGTGCCTTCAGAGATGAAGGTTCTGCTGTAATATTCACTGGAGTCAGAAATTCTACTCTGTAAATTGTATTTATAAAAGTAACTTGGTTTTAAAGGACTGTGTTTTGAGGTTTGTGTGTTCGATCCTTTCCCAGCTGCTTCATCAACATATGCTTTTGTAGCAAGAGCAGGAAAGAGCCTTTTGAAAGCCAGCTATGCCTGTAGATTCTTACAAGTAGTAACTGCAGTTTAAAACTCAAAGGAGTTTCACAGTTATTTGGACTATGGACAAGATTTTCATGGGTACTGTTTTAGAATTTCTCTGGTACTTTTAATTGGTGTGGAAATTCTTCAACTGACAAAACACTTAAAAGCCCTCAAAATTATGGGTAGTTGGAGCTTGAGGAAAGGTGGGGAGAAGGGATGAAGATGGGGAACAAAGCTCTCAACAGCCTGCAGAGGCAACTGACTTTCTTCAAATCAGGTATATTTGCTTTCACCAAGTCAAGAGCTCCACTGTGTTCTATGGTCACCTGAACAATTAACATGAGTAGGTTTATATTCGACGAAACACCCTTTTATCATTTCAGATTGCTTTGTGTGTTGACCTGATAAGGTCCTTTGGTCCATCAGCTTACACAATATGAGGTTTGCTATTGGACTTAAAGGTCGACAGCTTGTCTGTATAGATTGTTTTCCTCTTTGTGATGTTGATTTTTGCAAACCGTTTGGAAACACTGAGGGAAACAGTCAGTAGTTATTATTTTGGGATTGGATGGCCTCACAAAAGAGGAAGAGAAATGACAGCTATTAAAGCTGTCCAGCTATGTACCAGATGCTTCAGATTTTCCAGATCTGATGCAAGTTTTTTAGCTTCTCGTAAAAACCTGGTTGGTGGAGAGTCTGTCCTCTTAAAACCACAGGTTTTGTCACCTGCAGTGAACTTTCAGCTTTGAGAGTAGATTAAAGGTAATTTGCCATAATTTATTTAGCTCCACTTCTAAATATGTGAGGTAGGAAAAGAAGAGGCACCTCTGGCGTGAGTCTGTGCTGCAGCTGGTCGATGGGATGTGGGAGAGCTGTACTTCATTTTGGTTGGTAAAAGGTTGGGAGAACTTGATCAGAATTGGAGATTGTATCGTTAGCATACATTTAACTAATAAATAGAGTCATAGAATGGTTAGGGTTGGAAAGGACTTCAAGATCATCTCATTCCAACCCCCCTCACCCTAGACAGTGTCTCCCAACCTGGCCTTAAACACTGCCAGGAATAGAGCATTCACCACTGCTCTGGGCAGCCTGTTCCAGTGCCTCACTGCTCTCACAGTAAATGACTTCTTCCTTATATCTAACCTGAACTTCCCCTGCCTTATTGCTGTTGCTGACTGCTTCTCCCTGTGCTGGCTGCCTCTTCAGTTCTTTTTTTTAAAGGCCTTAGTCCACTGGAACTGCCCAAAAAGCTGGCACACGAAGGAATACATTTAAGTTCACAGTTGGCTTTAGTACATTGGAGGTTTTTTGGAGACTTTTGTTTCTTGTCTGAGAGTTTGAGATTTAGCTGATGAGCATCTGAATGAGTTGCACAGAACATGAGAACCACTTGCTAGCCCTGAATGCTAGATACAGCTCTCTCCTTCAGGAATGCAAAGAGAAGCAGAGGAGGTACCATGAAGTGAAGTTAAACCCATCAGCAAGTGGCCTTATGTTCTTGTCACTACACTGTCACCTTCTGAAGGACATTGCCTCATCATTGTGGGAAGCAAATTTTTGGTTTTGAATGGGAATTTGTGTCCTTATGGTCTAAGATCCCTCTATATCCCATGGCTCAGGGAGAATGCCCAGCAGTTACAGCTTTTCCAGTGGATCTAAAGCACTTGGGTGTGATTCAGCTGCCCAGGCTTAGGCTTGTAGGGCCACTCAAGATGTGCTGCAGCATCCACACAAGCCACACAGAGCAGCCAAGTGTGACATGAAACCCACCAGAGATCTGTGCCCTTCTGGACTGTCAGTTGGGGCCAGATAGGATACCCAAAACCTAAACCCAGTGTCTGTACTGGTTTTAGGTGACTGTGCTCAGGCAAATGAGCCCTGTCCTTTGCATTAGGATAAACAGATTCATGCTGTATGGAACTGGTGAGTGTAAGGGATGAAGTGCTCACTAAATAATGTGGTGCATTGGCTTGAGGTATGGATTGGAAGGATCAACTAACCTGATGCGTTTGTAGTGCTTGTGGCTTCATTTTCAGGCTTGACAGCGTTGTCGTAGGCTGTACCAGTTCATGTGGAACTGAGCTAGTGATCCAGTCCCTGATGTTCCAAGTGATTGATGCAGTCTGTGTTTGTAAATCACTGAAGAGAGATGGGCAGTCGCTGTCTTGGTGGGCACAGGATGCAGGACTAGCTCAGAAGATGTGAGGAGTTCATCTGCTTGTTCTTGTTTTGCTTGGTCACAGTTTGCAGTCGTGTCATCACAAACAGTTTCCACTTTAAACTTTAACCAAAGTCAAAGTTTAAAAGCAGTTTTATAAAAGATACTATGTTCTTTGGTTTGGCTGTTGTCAATCTACTGCAAGCCGGTAGTTGCAGCCCTAGTAGTGTTAGATGTGTAGGATGTCAGTTCGGATGCAGTATTGAGATTTGCCCTGATGGCCAGATTTAGTCCTGTGTTACTTGCAGGGATCTGGCTCTTTTTCCCTGCTGTGGTTATTTGGGGATCTGCTTTAGCATCAGCTAACTTCTGATTGGCACAAATAGAATAGAGATCTTATGTTCCTGCAGCCGCGTAGGGGATAGGATATTTCTTTCTTCTATTATTGACTGTGACTTGCCAACTGTTAGATATTAAATGTCACATTGATCTATGACTCTTAAGACCAACTAAGGTAAAGTCTTGAGTTGCAGAAGCAATAAATGTGTTTAATTTTCTTTAAAAATTAAATATTATTTTCTTCAGATATGAACAGTTTTAGGTTCTCCTTTTTCTCTGGGTACATCTCTAGTTACCCTGGTTGTTCTATGGCCAAATCATATTAAATAGGTTGTTTAGAAGTTTTTAGCATTGGGGTACTAGAATGTTCTTCTGGTGTCAAGTGTGATTGTAAATGCTTGTCCTTTGATCTCTCTGAATACTTTACAAACCAGATACTACACATTTGTAAATCTGGCCCCCGCAGTAATGCTACAAGGCACAAAGATGTTGCGTACCTTGTGGTTATTTTGGTTCAAGTTGCATAGTTTGTTCCTTAAGAATGTCATTATTTAGACCTCTGGGATGGTTTGGGATTTGGTTTGTGTTTCTAACTGATTAGGTGTGCATGGATTTAATCTTAGAATAACTTTGGTAAACCCCAAGTTTTGAAAGTGTGGCAAGCACCAGGGTCTGATGTGTCCCACAGGTGGTTATGGGGAGTGTTTTACTAAGAACATGCCTTTGGCTTCACTGGAATGCTCTGTAGCAATGCTCAGCAGTTCACTGACACCAATTCAGTTGCTGCAGGGCACCCCCCAGAACACTGCACTGCGGTACAGATATCTTTTCCCTATTAGAAAAGAAAACTTCTAATACTTGGAAATGGAATCATGTGTTTCTGAGTAGAATAACCTTCTCTTGAATATGTTTTCCCCTCTGTTCC
Source organism: Pezoporus flaviventris (assembly GCF_033815535.1). Classification (NCBI taxonomy): domain Eukaryota; kingdom Metazoa; phylum Chordata; class Aves; order Psittaciformes; family Psittacidae; genus Pezoporus; species Pezoporus flaviventris. Next base: position 1,674,534 of record NW_026892585.1, read on the forward strand.
GCTTTGAAGTTGTTCATCTGGAAAAGAACTTGTACCAGAGTGAGAACATTTGCAGCCCATCATGTCTCTTGAGGAGCTTTTGGCAATAGGAGATTCCAAGCTCTTTTCTGTGGGCTGTGCTTACCTCCAAAGCTCTTCTGACCCGCTGTGATTTAAAAAGGCAATATTGAGTGCAAGAATAGTCCTGCGAGACTTCACTGAGGTTGTGTCTTTCATTAATTGTGGTTTTCATTCAAGATGTTCTGTACATTGCTAGCAATTCATGCAGTTTTGTATTCCTTTTTTTTTTCCCCTTGGGACTTTGTTCTGCAGTGCTGTTGGGATGACACTTTCCCAGCTGTCAGGTGTATTTGCATATGTAAATGGGATGCTCTGTGTGTGTATAGCCTTTAAAATGACCTAGGATGAAAATTACCTAGCCATTATAGAATGAAGCAGTGTTTGCATCCTTCAGATAAGTTTGGTGTGAAATATCCATCGTATTTAGGCTTCTGTGTCTCCTGCAAATTGCATGAAACCAATTGCAGTCACAACTGGATACTGACAGGGCAGCAGCATCATACCCTGCATGATGCTGTAAGGAGTTTCAGTTATATTGTGGCTAAAGCCTAGGGAAATAAAAGTGTAAAGGCCCAAAAGGATGGGGAAAACATCTGGTTTCTGGAAAGGACAGTGCAAAATTTTCCTGCTCATGTTTATTAAACAAAACCCCAACAAACCCACCAAAACCCAACAACTACTCAACAAAAGAAACTCAGCTGTGTGATCAGCTGAGCCTTCATTGAGTCAATACAGGTCCTTTTCACTCATTAACTTTACACATTTATGGTAGTGTGCTATAATTTTAATGTGTTTTAACATAATTTATGTGAAGTCTAGTTGTGGACATCAGTGTATCAGTGGTTAAGGTCAGTTTTATGTTTCTCAAAAACAGGGATTTAAAAACAGAAAAAATGTATTTTAAAAGTAGATTTTATGCAGACTAAGAACCTGTATGAAACTATTTCATAGTGGATGTTTTTAATCTAGTGTTAACAATGTTTTAAATGTATGAAAAATAATAGGGGTGATGGGTTTAAACTAAACCAAGGGAAGTTCAGGCTGCATGTAAAGAAGGAAGACTTTACTGTGAGGTTGGTGAGGCCCTGGAACAGGTTGCCCAGAGAAGTGGTAAATGCTCCATCCCTGGCAGTGTTCAAGGCCAGGTTGGACAGAGTCTTGGGGCAACATGGCCTCAGGTGGGGTGTCCTTGCCCATGGCAAGGGGTTAGAACTGGATGATAAGATTCTTTCCAACCCAAACTACTCTGCTATTCTATGATTCTATTCACTAGGCAGCGTAATGTGGCAGTGTTACCAAGGCTGTTGTCCAGTACATGATCCTATAATTTCCACAGCGTGTATAATTTTCCACAACTTGGGACTTTTGCATTTTGCTGATGTTCTACTTGTGGATGTAGAGGTTGAGCAGTAACTTCTGCAGGTCTCCATCTTCAGTACTTCTTTGTAAGGAGTAGCTTGATAACAGTAAAATGGATTTATCAGAGCTTTTGGCTCCCAAAGCATGCTGGTGTTTGGGGCTGCTGAGGTTTTAGTCCATAAGGAGGTTTTGCATAAACGAGCAGATGCTCCCTTACTATTTTTAAGATTGTGCTGCAATAACTTTAATTTTCAGAGGCTTCTTGGGCAGTATTTGCCCATCAGCACTGCGCCGTGGTGCGTTTGGATGTGGCAGACCTGCCTGTTTCCTTATCAGACTTTAAAAGTGTAGCAACAAACCGATTTTTATTTGAAAAGCGTGTTTTAATCAGCTTCCATGACAGCATATTCATGTGTCAGTGTTGATCTGCTCATGCTGTTTAAAAACCTATAAAGTGTTTCATAGTGCTATTTTACAGTGACCCATGATGTTGCAGGTACCCTACCTAGCTGTTAACCACGGCTATCTATGCATCTGTTACCGTGTTTAGTTCACTGCAGCTCATCTGGCCCTGGTGTGAGTGGTTTTCCCTAGCTCTACGTGGGATGCTGTGGGCTGGAGCCTTGGATTCAGCGGCTCTGCCTCAGCCCGGTTCCCATGGCAACACACACGGTGAGGGGGATGGCTTGTGCCTCTTCCCCGGTTCCCAGAGTTTATACAGCCATAATATGCGTTTTTTTCTCAGCAGTATTATCATAAAAATGGCTGTTTGTAGAGGAAAAAGGGATAACGTTAGTGGAAATTGTCAGTATACTCCCAGGTGTTTCTTGGGGTGGTGCGGCGCATCTCGGGGCGTGCAGGTTTGTTAGTGCAGCACGCAGCCTTGCACAGATGCTGGGGGAACGTCCTAACCGCAGCAGCAGGGCTCTTGGGCATGTCAGACGCAGGATGTTGTGTCGTTTGGTGCTGCAGATGCTGTTGGACAGCACCTTGCTTTACCCTTTTGATGCAAGCTGCCTTCCTGAGGGCGGCTGTTGTTAAATATAGCTGACATTTCAGTGGGAGCGGTTTCGGAATAAGCACAGGGTAAATAGTTACCATTGCAGGGATGGTAAAGCTTTGTAATTAATACTGGTTTTTTTAGAAGTGGGCAGGGTGTAGAGCAAGTGACAATCTCAAGTGGTCCTTCATTATGGTCATGCAGCCTCGCCCATTTATTTGCCATAGGAACCATAGGCAGATGTGGTTTTCTGTGCTACATAGGTAAATCCTTCTTCTTCCAAGTGTGTTGGGAAGCGTTCACCTTCCAGTGTTGGGTATTTTTGTGGTGGTTTTGGTGTTCCTTTATTTTTAAGCCGAAATATTTTGTGTTGAGACTGTTTTATTTCGTCACTAGAGATGAATTTCCTTCTTGATTAAAAATGCATACACCCGGAATTCCAAGGCAAGAGGAGTGCAAACCCCAGAGTATTGTCTGCCTGCCTGGTGTCTTTAATGAAGGGCTGGGATAGTGGCAGATATGGTGTGTGGGAATGAATGTATTTGGATGGATATTTTCCACCTTCTCCGGTGGTGGTGGCCCCAGCAGATGATGTCACCCCGCAGCCCATTGGCTGCGCAGCTCCCGGTGCGGGGAGCAGAGCAAGATGCCGGCACCACGCTCGGTGCTGGATCCAGGCTGCTCACGGGCAGCTGCTGATGGAACCTATGGTCAGCATTGAGAATTGGCTGCGTGCGGCCATGTGAGGTGCTGGGTCTGTCCTAGGGCGAGGGATCGAAGAGCTGTCGGAGGAATGAGGCGGCTGATCTGCAAGAGGATCTGTGATTGTGAGTTGAAAAATCAGGGTGGAAGGAAGGAGACAGGGAGTGCTGGTTAGAGACATTGTGGGAGGGTGTGTGGCAGAACATGCATGAGTGAGAGGAGAAAAGGGAGAAGCATTTGTCTATGGTAGGATGGAATGATGAAAATGATTTTAAGGGCTTTTCTTTTGGGAAAATACTCAGAAATAGGCAAAAATACTCCATCTGTGCAAGGACATTTTCCCTTTGTGGGCATGAATGTGTAGGATTCATTTTTATTCTCAGGTTTACAGTGGTTAATTATGGAGGTAAAATAGTATTATAACCTTATATTATAAGAACTGAAGATGTAGAAAATGTTTATTTCTCATTGTCATTTTGCTCCTAGGTCAGAGACGGAGGACAGAGTGATAAATATTTGGTTTTATTTACGCATTTTGTGAATGTCTGTGAAATGTGAAGCAAAACACTTGGTTAGGAAATAAGTATGCATCCATTCTAATAGCTGTATTTTTATTTCATGTATCCTTTTCTAGACAAAAGCTTTGATGATGAAGAGTCAGTGGATGGAAATAGGCCATCATCAGCTGCTTCAGCCTTCAAGGTTCCAGCACTTAAAAAGCCAGGAAATCCTTCGAATAGTGCACGGAAGCCGGGATCAGCTGGTGGGCCTAAGGTTGGAGGTAATGTAAAGCTATTCAGATTGTAATCGGTGTTCCCAGAAACCTTGCCAGAGCAGGGGCAACCCAGAGAACTTTGGAAGGTGATGTTTAATTCATGACTGCAGTATTTTTGCAGGGCTGAGAACAGTAAGGGACTTTGTTTTACACGATTATTCTTACATAAAGGTGTGTGCATGTCTGTGGGAATGTACATTTAGCTTATAAAGGCCTCTCATGTTATAAATGCATCTGGAGATAGCAGTTGTGCTAGTGAAATGAATATAAGGGTATCTCTGATAGAGTCCTCACCTCACTTGCTGTATATACAGGTATACTGTGAGATTCTGTCTGTGTAGATGAGATTTCTGCTGTGGGTCTGCACTGCTGCACGTGGCTGGAAGGGACTAGCCATCAGTCATACACCTCAGCAGAGGTGCATGTTACACCTGGATGTTCTCATTATCCCTTAACCTGTTGTGAAATTGGTTATGAAAGATAAAAAAGGGGGGTGTCAAAACCTGTGCCAGGTGTTTCTGGGTTGTTTTTTTTTCCATGGTGGACTTGAAACAGGATGCTGCTGCTGCTGCTTACTAATTACAGTCTTTGAACATGGAAATCTGCAGTTTTTTAGGGCGGGGGTAACCTAACAAAAGCAAGGGTTCACTGCTAAAGAACTGACAGCTTTCTGGGTGGTTCATGTACTAATTCAGAAAAATACATGATTAAGTGGAAATGTACCAGGCTTCAGGTGGCTTTTTTATGAACAGGTGATTCAGTAAAGGGTTTCTCTAATAGGAGTGATTTGTTGGCATGGTTTTATTCATGTAACATTCCGTTATGTGAACTGCAAAGCTAAATTTGAAAGGAGGTACACATGCCGAATGAGGTGCCTTGATCATTTTCATATTACTAAGATGTACCTAATGTTCTGACAGTTTATTGTTCTTCTAATGGGATCTTGAGAATTCGTAATGAATTGAAAAGATTCCCATAGGGTGGGATCAACACTGCCATAGTATAACTCCAAATTGATAGTGGTGTGAATCAGGAAGTACCACCTAAAAGACTTCCTAAAGGAGAGGGTCTCTTGAAATTGACTCTTAGTATTCTTTATTATTACACAAAGAACTACTACTGCTACTAATAATAATACCATCTCCTTTAACCTGAAGCATGATGGGTTTTGCATCAAAGACCCGCTACATGTAGTAGTAGAACTGAATGCTCAGGATTTCTGTTTCTTTCAGTATGTGCCTGTTTTAATAATATTTTATTAAATATAGATGATTTTTACTGTAAAATTATTTTTACGTGGAGATTTTGACTTTACATGCTCTGCAGTAAAAACATGGAGATAGGAAAGCAGCAAAAGGGAAATAAGAACAGAATAATCATTCAACTGATTTCGCAGTTAATCTAAAAATTCAGTAGTAAAGGTCATTAACTCCCCCAAACTATTACATTGGTTTTCCTTCCTTTCCTATATTGCCAATCTTCAAAAAAATTAAAATGAAAAAAATACATGGAAAAAGGACAAAATGTGAGCAGAGCCCTTTGGTCACTCCTTGCTTTGTACCATCTCCTTTCAAGTCTGGAAATTCCTGAGGAGTGTTCACCTGTGTTATCCGTTTCCCTTCTTTTTGTGTTCTGTCAGTATGTCTCTAGTCAGAATTTGGCCTGTATAATGTTGATGAAATTGTTCTTTGCATGTTTGTGTGTGTGGTTCTGCAGGCTGCTCAGGTGCTTGACCATGGGAGTTTTTGCCTTAATACTTTGTAGGAAAGATGTTATGCTTTGTATTCTTCACCAAATGGCTGGAAAGTGGAAGTTTGCCTTCCAGTCTTCAGTTGTTCACAACTACCTCTTGCTGTATACCGAGAGGAAACTTTTACAGATCTGTTTATCTGCTTTTGCACAGATTTCTTTTATTACATGTACTGTATACTTCCTAGGATTACTTCTTTGGTGGTTTTTTTCCCATCAAGTTTTCCTTGAGTTGGCCCTCCATCTTTTTAGCATTTTCCGTATGTCACCATTGATCAGCAAGGCCTTACCACTGTTTTCATTTTTAGCAGCTAGTATTTGTCTTCATTTTAATTCTGCTCCTCATTATTTTTATCTTTCAGTGTTTGCCTCCATCTGTTTTTTTTCCTGAGGTTACCAGTGCTTAAACTAGTTCTGTCTAGTAACAAGCTTGCGGGCAGATAGAAATTGTAAATGCACTAAGAGAACATTACCTTTCTACAGTATTTACAAATCCCGCATCTCCTAGCATATTAAAGACCATTAGGGTAGATAACAAATGTATTTTATATTCAGTCAAGTTATAGACTCTTCCAGAATTGAGGAGTTTCCCATATGTTACTCATATGAGCAGTGATACTAGGTCAGACAAGATGTCTATATAATCCACTGTCCTGTCCTACAGTAGTCAGAAATATGGCTACTAGAGACATGTATGTGCACAGGATGAGTGTCTAGAAGCACACTGTCATTGCAGGACAAAATGCTGGGTTTAGGGAGCTTTATTCCTCAAGAGAATGATGATCTTTGAAGAGTCCAGCTAGGGCATCTTGTTCTGCTTATCTTGAGACTTCATGGATCTCTTTGGCTACAATCATGACACAAGTTTGTATTAACTTTCTGTTGTATGTTTTATGAGAACCTCTGTAAGGCTGGAACACTATTCTTAGCGTTGTAATTTGGAAAAAGATGTGCTTTCTACTTTTTGCTGCTGTTTTCAGTAGCAAGATACCACATCTTGTGTTTTTACCCACAGTTCATTGCCCTTTTAAAATCCATAGTGTACTTGCCTTATTAAACTTGTTTACTGTTCAACACCAGTAACATGGCTCCACTTTCCAAAACAACCTGTATTGCTTTAGGATGAGTCAGCCAGTAACAAACCAGCAAAGGGGATGTTGTTCATTTAAATATCAGGATAACTGCTCTTCAAAAAGTTGGGGTTGTTTTCCTATCAAAAAACAATGATGCAAAAAGCTTTTTTTTTTTTTATTCCCAACATAAAAATGGTGATGCTGCCTTCGTAAACTATTCCAAGGATCTGGTCCTCAATGTGCCAGGTCAAGGTTTGATGGTGGCATTGTTTGAAATAACCCTCAATTTTAGAATGGTCTTCATTCTTAAAGCTAAAAAAACTCCCTAAAATTTGATGTTTGTTGAAAAGATACCAAAAAAATCTCCTATTAGGTGGATATCAGGTAACTGGAAAACTTCAGTCCGTGTAAGAATTATTTTATGCTTCATCTTGGTACACAAGTCCTGTATTTGGCCCTGACTAATGTGGCACACCTCAAGGACTATTGAGATGTGCTATCCTAGAGGTTGAACACACCACACCACCTTCTTCCTTGTCAGCTTAGCTGATGCCTTATCTCTTCTTGTCCCTCCCTGCTCCTGTTCTTTCCTGCAGTGAGTAATTGTGTGAAGAGCTCTGCTCGCAGACAGCACACTCACTTGCAGAGCAGAATCTTCTGTTCATGTGCAGCATCTCTGGCATGGAGGGGGAATGTTTTAATGAAGTGGGTGTGATATACAGGTGGGATCTCTAGGGAATCTCTAACCCTGTCTGCCACGTTTCCAGTGTAGGCAGATAAAGTGAGGAACAGAAGGTATTAGAAAGGCATTTGAAGGTATTCTGCTATTTTGTTCAGGTTTTCAGCTGTTTCAGCTTGAATGGCTTTGAGTGCCTCAGGGACAAAGACTTTGGTGGTGGAGGAGCAGAATGAATGTCAGTCACTGGGGCTGACATGACAGAGTTCATCTGTCAGTTTTCTTAAAGTGGGCTCTCTATCAAAGGCTTTTCTACTCTGCAGGTCACTTGGTTATAACTTGAATTGCTTCTAAGCTGGCTTAGAATAACACGAAGGCTTTGTCAGTGATGGTTCTGCCAAAAAAATAAAAGGCTTGTTTGGGTTTAGTGTTACATCTGCTGACTTAAAAATATACTCTATTTCTGAAACTTGCTTCAAAAAAATCCCGTACCTTGTGTTGGACCAACTGGGTAGGCTTGCTGATCCTAACTGTCTGCCCAGTGTGTTTTGTCAAAGGCAGTTCAGCTTCAGTCAAAAGCGTTGTGGCTTGAGCTAATATGTTGTGAACTGCAGTGGCTGAAGAGCCCAGTGCATGTTCCTTCTGCTGTCCCTCTCACCCCTCCTCTCGCCCCTGTGTGCATGTAATAACTGCCATCAGGCAGATGTGGTGAGCAGTCCCATCAGGTAACCTCCCAGTGGTTTCCTGTGTTTTGTGTGCAAGGTCTGGTAGGCAAGGTGTGTGCTTGCACAAGGGACATACAGACAAGTTTATAACAACACACTGGTCTTTGAGGATTGCAGATTATCTGTTTACAGATGCAGTCATTGTTTCCTCAGAAAATGGACCCAAGGCAGGTGGAATTCAGTGGATGGAAACTTGTCAGAGCTAGGATCACTAACACTTCTCATGGTTTGGTTTTTCTGTAATGTTTGTTGGCAGAACTGTGGCACTTAGCAGCATGATCTGTTTCTTAACTTGTAGAGCAAGGCCAGTAAATTAAACTAAAGGTTAAGCCAGCACAATTACACAGGGAATAGGAGCAGGAAGCTTGTTTGTTGAAACTTCTTGGCCAGTTCATTTTATTCTCATCTTAGCCACTCCCCACTGTAATTCACTATCGAGATGCACTAGTGCTAGATTGAGGACGGTCAGTGGGAGTGAGCAGGGGCTGCCAGTTAATCTGTTATACAAAAAACTGAGCAAGTGCTTGAGCTTATCCTACCCACTTACCCTGCGTGGAGCTGAAGCTGCTGACAGTTCCTCATGTACAGCTCAGTGTTTGTTATTCCACAAAGTCAAAAGGGTAACAGTACTTCTTAAATCCAGAATGATCTGCCTCTTCTCCTTCAGTCTCTGAGATATGAGAAGTGAAGCTTTGGAATTAGTTGAGATGTAGGTGATGGTGGTGGGGTTTGTTTCAGAAGAAAATGCTGATCCCCATCATTTTACTCTAGATGTGTTGCTCAGTAAGATACTGTTGCTGTGTGCAATTCTGTTTCTGAGGGATAAAAGACACTTGTGTGGCAATACCCTGTTCAAAGTTCACTAACATTTGGTTTGTGATGCATGTTGTATCAGGAACCAGCTACAAATATCTTAGGGAAGTGCCTTTGAGAAAAGGGTTCGAAAACAAAGAGTGAAACAAAGTTTTAGAGTTTGTGTTACTCCTAAGTTTCTGTAGCAGGGTTGAAATCCCCCTTTTTTAACAGGGAAGTTGTCAAAAGACCCATAGAAGTAGGAGGAAGAATTGGACTAGTAGAGACATGCTACCAAATACCTACCAAGCATTTTAAGACCAGGGCTTTTATGCTTTATAAAACAGTTAAACAAGCTTTGATTAAACATTTCTTGGTTTCGAAACAAAAATACCAGTCCAGTATGACTTTCATGACATCCTGCTTCTCCCATACAGCATTGTCCTGGTGTTTTGTTATCCCATGATGTACAGCTTTGCAGGGAGAGAACATCAAGGTGGTGCAGGAAGTGAAGCAATCAAAAGTTGTTGTGATATGATGGGAAGATTTCAAATGTTTCAGTTAGAGAGGAAGAGCTCTGCCACAGGAATTAATTCCTGGGTCAGAAAACTGATAGTGCAAAAGTCTATGTGATTTCTTTGCTTGCATACAGTACCCTCTTGGCGTTGAGCTCTTCACAATGCTGAACTGAAAGCCTTATGACTGGAAACCATTCAGTCATTCAGAAAGACTCCTGGAGCCTCACAACATGTTAGAAATCCTTAAATTTAACTTATGAAGATGTGGTCTCTATCAGTAGTCTGCAGGGAGTCTCCATCCCCAGAGTCACTGAACTTGAGTTAAAACCAAACCAACAACACAACAGCAAAAAACAACGAACCCCAAACACAAACCCGCTCTAAAACTCAGAGCTGCTTTAGCTGGTATTTTACTCCCATATCAAGTCTGTTTGTTATGTTCAGTGGATTCTCACCAGCTTCCTGAAGTGGAACTTGGACTTACAGGTCTCTTTGTGATCCTGTCTAACCAGAGTGCGTGAAGGGCAAGAAAAGTAAAGGTTGGGATGAAAACTAACAGATAATGCAGATAAATGCCTTGTGTGGATTATTCTCCTTCTTCAGATGCTTTTCTCTTCTGGGTCTCAGCCGCGGGAGGCCCAGCAAGTTCAGTGAGCTGTGTCCACAGGTAGAGTAATGTGAATTGCATTCATTTAAGAAGCCAGTTGATGAGGCTCCGGATTTTAGTTATCTGCTGAGCACTTAAAGATGTTAAATGCAGCAGGGTCACAGCCTTCTAGAATTGTTTACAGTGTTCTTGCCATTAGGATTGCAGTAGCTGAACTCGTCTGTACTTGGACAAAGGATTATGTGCTCTGTGGGTAAGGTTAAGACCATGCAGCATTCACTGTAAAGCATTAACACTCAAGACGGCTACCTCTAAGAAATTTGTAATCATGGCTTGTTCTGAGAATGTAATAGGCAACAAAAGAGCTCCTCAGAATGTGTGTGCTCTGTCAGATACATCAGGTTTGAGTCTGTAGGCAGTACTGTCTGAAATGGGAATTCCATACAGCTCTGCTGTTGCTTTTGTGAAGGGAAGTCAAGCCTGACAGAAGCATGAGAAGTTCTTCTGGAGGCATCTGCATGTGTGTGACTGTTGATATGTCTTGTTAGTGTAATAAAAGTCTTTCTCCTGAACTGGGAAGCAGCAGCTTGAGTTCTGTCATTTCTTGGTTACTCTCTACAGAAAAAATGACTTTGCAAACAGAACTGGTAAACACACCTATGAAGAGAGTGGGAACTAAAGGAAAAGGTTGGACAATATGCTTTCTCCTGCAGTACTTTTGACTTTTGACTTGTATTCAGTTTAAAGAGAAGACACTTCACACTTTATTTTGGTGTGTATATGGGATCATGCAGCTGAGGAGGAGAAAGATCAGTGAAATAGCAGTGGGTGTTCTTTTAGAGATAACTGAAAAGTTGTGAACTGCCAAAACCCCACCACATAACCTTGTATTATTACCAGGCAAAGAGGCAATAAGGGTATTACTTTCAAAGAAAAGTGGTCTGTAGAAGTGAACTAGTTGTTGAACTGGGGAAGGTGGGAAGTGCTGCGTGCCTGGGCTGTGTCAGGTGGGATTTAAGTAGGAGTCTGTTGTTTCTCTTTCTCTCTTTAGAGTAATAAATCCTTAGATGCAGGATCTATTCTTATACCTCAGGATGCATTATTGGGTGATGCTAAGGTGCTAGAAAACGTAGTCAATGCTTTGTTTTTGTTTTTCAAAGTAATACCTTGAAGCAGGCTAAAGAAAAACCTTATTGGAAAAGGCAACTTCATCTCCTTTTAATCTTTATAGTGTACAGGAGTGCACTATGAATACCTGAAATCCAAGCATTTTCTGTGTTTGTATGTTTATGGCCTGTATGTGTCAATTTTGTAATACTTTATTTCTGTAAGTTATCCCCTTGCAGAAAATTGTTAAGCAATGGATGGGAATGAAGAGTTTCCCTGCTGTAAGAGTGGTGTTTTGTGTATTTATATAACTGAATAATAATAATACAGGACCTGTATAAACTGTTATTTGCAGCTTTGAGGGCTTTTTGCCTTTCATGTTACAGGGTCACTTTGGTCTTCATATGTTATCAGCTTGCAGAAAAACACATAGTATGAGCTTCGTAGAGGTTTACTACGTTGTGACTAACACAGTGGGTTAGCTTTGACTAAACTATTTTGGTAAGAACAGAAATCTTTATTAACGTGTGTGTATGATTTTAAACATTTTTTAAAAAGAAGTTCTTTGACCATATGAGAACTGTTTTATCCTTTAAAAATGAGGTTTTCTGGTAACCTTTTGGCTACTTAAGCTTTCTTTTCCATTTACTTTCCCTGAGTATGTACTGCATGTTGGAGTTTTTTGGAGGGACATACGAGGTTACGAGTTGAACATCCAGGCATCTCTTTGTACCACCTAGTTTAGTATGGTACCCTTGTGCCAGATGATTTCTTCTCAAGATTTCTGTCTGTAAAATTATGTTCTGACCTGGGCATCTTCCCCTTTAGGAGCTGTACAAGTCTGTGTGGCAAAGGGTGTTTTCTGGATACAAACCCCATCTTTCCCTCCTCCTTTTCTTGGCTGGTCAGATACTCATTCACCTTGTGGAAGGACTTGTTCCCGCTACTGTCTGGATGGAGAAGAAATAGGTGGTTATTACACCTTCTTTCCCTTCTGGCTGCCATTGGCATTTATGGCAGATGGTGTTGGAGATACACATGTAGAAATGTTCTATGTAGAGCATCTCTTTGCAGCAACCTTGAGCTAAGGCTGTCAAAATCTGTTAGGTGTTCCTGTATCTTACTGCAGGCATCATGTCCAAATTTTGCTAGATACCACTTCAGTGGTTTTACACTAAGTAGCCTCAAAAGCATGTGAGAGATCTTACTGTGCAGAGAGGTGTTGAGATCTAAGAAGTTTGCCAGGAAATTTGTAGTAATAGTGGACTCTCATGTTCCAGACTGCCCAAGTGCGCAAACAGAACAGACACAATTCCATCCACTGTAAATAGGATGTCAGGGACTGTAAACTGTGAAATGGTTTTTAAGAGTGCAGCTGTCAAGAGTTTGATTTCTCAAGGATTCCTAGCTTTTTGGTTTAGGTGACCCCTCTGCCTTAAATGCTTATTCATCTAGTAGAATACATGCCTTCTCTGCCTAATGCCCCATTTCAGCTGTGCTCTGCGAGTTAGGGAGGACGTTCTGCCGTCTATCCTGTTGGCCTCACTCTGAAAGGATTGAGACAAGACCCTTGTTCCTGAGTGCACATTTGCTGTCAGAGGTTGTTATCTTTTTTCCCTTCTCGAGAAGGAAGTGTTCTACTGGTCTGGTTACCTCCATGCAGTTAACCTGTCTTGTTGTATTAGCTGCCTGATTTGATAACTGAAGATACTTAAGGATTGTGCCAAGCTTCACTTTGTACTTGGAGTTCTTGACTTCTAGCACAGCCTGGGTCTTAGGATGATAGTCTTTGATTTGAAAGCAAACTTGAGTTCATTCCTTTAAAGAAACATCTCTCTTGGTAACCAAAGTGAAATCCAGACACTGTTTTCTATTTATTTTCTTTTTAGGGTTACCTTAGTTCCTACGCAAGATTGTAATGAAATTTGGCAAGCATATGCCAGTGTGAAGCCAGCAGGTTACCTGTTAGTGTTCTTCCCTGATCTTTTTGCTTGGGATTTAGGACATCTTTGCTGGTAGGTGATAATAGTTCCATCACTTCCCTCACACAGAAGTAACTGCCCTATTACTTGCACAGGTGTCATGGAAGCTTTTGGAGAGAAAACATTTCTGGTAGGACAGAGTTTTAATTGTGTGTTTGGGCTGTTCTGGGGAGCTTCCTGCAGGTGATGCAATGCTGAAATCCCACTGGGGAGCACCCATGGGGATGAGTGCTCTGAGAAGAAGAATGCTCATCAGTGGAGTTCAGGTTCTTCTCCAACACAAATTCCGTTCACCACATCCTTGCTTGCTTTGTTGAAGTTCTTGGAACTTTGAGACTGAGAAATGCACCTCACTCTTACTACTTGCTCCCGGGTGAGCTGGGGAGCAGTAGGCAAAGGGATCATGTAGGGCACACAAGAAAAGTGCCATCACAGATGAAACAGAACTTTCTTCTGTCCTCTCCTAACCAGCACTGACTCTTGCTTCAGGATCCCTTCAGCACCCTAATGAGGCCTTCTTGATGCAAACCAAGAACTAGGACATGACTTTAATATGGGTAGGGGCTGAGCGTGAAGCTGGACAGGGAGGTGTTTCTGCAGCTGTTTTGACTGCAGACACAGCCCAGGTTTACCTGGAGCAGTGGGAAAGCTTAGAGGATAAGTGTGGGGTTGAACTGTGCAGACTGGGACCCACAGTTCACCTGCTTTTGTGTAGGAGCTTCTGTTTGAGTGTGACACCCTTCTTGTTGATTACCCAAGGGAGGAGAGGGGGAATCAAACAGTGAGTGCGGGCAGGAGGCAGGGAAGACACGGGCTCCTCGGAGCCTCTTAGGAGGCATCAGTCTCTTTCTGACTCCAATAGGAAGCAAGAGAAATGAAGCTGGAATTTGGTAGAGGGAAGGGATGTAAGAATGGTTCCTGCCTGTGTCACCCAAGCCAGGAAAAAGCAGGAAAGCATGGGGATCATTTGTCTTTTGGAAGTAAGCATTTGGAGATAGGAACCAGGCAACAGAGCTGGTGCAGGGCCTGGAGCACAAGTATGATGAGGAACAGCTGAGGGACCTGGGGTGGTTTAGTCTGGAGATGAGAAGGCTCGGGGGGATCTTATTGCTCTCTACAGCTGCCCGACAGGAGGATGGAGCCAGGAGGGGGCTGGTCTCTGCTCCCAAGAAGCAAGGGATGGGACAAGAGGAAACAGCCTCAAGCTGCACCAGGGCAGGTTTAGATGGAGCTGAGGAACAATTCCTTCCCCAGAGGGTGCTCAGGCATTGGAACAGGCTGCCCAGAGCAGGACTGGAGTCACCGTCCCTGCAAGTGTTTACACATCATGTAGATGAGGCCCTCAGTGCCATGAGTTAGTGGTGGCCTTGGCAGTGCTGAGGAACGGTTGGACTGGATGAGCTTGAAGCCCTTTTCCAACCTGATTGATTCTGTGGTTCTAAAAATAATAAAATGAAGCCATTAACTTAGTCAGATTGGAAACTGCTCAGAACTGTTAATCTGAGGGGACAGTTTAATGTCTTCCTTATTCATGGTGAAATGAGAGTTCAAGGTCTTGCAGTTTTAGACATGGTGAATGTTCAGGGTTTTTCTAAGTTGTAGTAAATGTTTGAAAACAGGTATTGTGAAAGGTGCTTCTGTCAGTTTGAAAACCTCAGTGTACCCTGCATACTGTTTAACAGTGTTTTACATTATTTTAGGTTCCTCGAAAGAAGGAGGAGCTGGAGCTGTGGATGAGGATGATTTTATTAAGGCATTTACAGATGTTCCTACTGTACAGGTAAATAAAGAGGCTGTGTATACTCATGTTTCTTTGGAGAAATATGCTATTTGTTAGCCTACTTTCAAACTTCTGTAGTTTTACAGTCTTCTAAGCAAGTGTTACTACTCCTTCTGCATTTACAGTCTCTATGGGAAGCTCTTTATTATGGGAACCTCCAGTTAGTTACAAAACCCACCTTTTTTTTGTTACTGTCCTACTAATTACCACATTGTGTTTCAGCTAAAATACATTATTGCTTTTCTTAATCTTACCCAGGGGATACTACAAATAATTCTATGTTTGATTTTTAATAAGAAAAATATTTCCATGAAGTTAGAAGTATTTAGGACTGCAATTTTAAGGCATAATCAAGTAATAATAGTATAGGCAAATAATTTGCAAAGCAAGAATTGTATTTTCAGATGTGCCTGAATTGGAATGACATGCATCTCGCATATGTGTCCTCATCTGTAGCAGTACTTCAAAACGAGGAATGTAGTGCCTTATTTAAATACTAATGAACCTGTTGGATTCCAAGTTCTTAGTTGGAAGATCAGACTTTCATTTCTGTTCTTGAAGTGTGGGAATTGTACATATTTGGTACTTTCACACGGTTGAGTCATTTAACTTGCTTGTATCTTCCTCGACCTAGTTTGAATAAATTTTTCTTGAGTGGCAGAGGTGTGGAAGACAAACGAAAACTCAGTCAGCCATAGCTCCCAAGCGCCAGAAGGATTCTGTATGACTCCTTCTTGATACTTACTCTTGTTCCATTTTTATTTCCTAAGATGATAGCGTAGTTGTTTGCTAGATCTCCTTCTGCAGGCAGAAATGCTTTCTGCTTTTATGAAGGGACACTCTTAACTCCATGATCCCTGTCACATCAAGAACTTTGTTTTACACTGTGAGAACTTTGTTTCTTTGCCTCTCCAAAATCCGGAATTCTTTAGAGGACAAAACCATGGAGGTCTTAATATTATATATCCCCATTATGTTGAACAAAGCCATATTCCCCTGCGCAGAAAATGTGCTGCTTGTAGTTCAGTGCCATAGTATTTGCAGTCCCAAGCAGACTTCTCTAGTCACTGCAGCTGGTTTATAGCATTGCAAGAACAAAAGTGGGGTAACTGTATGTTGTTGACCAGCATATGTGATTTTTCTGACTGCTAGACGACCTAAGAAGGTAGCTCATCCCTAAACTGTGAGAGGTGGAGTTTAAGACACACTTGTCTTTAGTAACCTCCTTCTAGTTGAGGTGAGGAGGCAGGAGATAAATGTATAACTGGCCCTAAAATAGCTCACTTATTTCATGGATGAGAACGTAAGAAAGATCTGCTGACTAGCAGGTCTTGGGAATAATGATTTCTTGCTGTCCAACTTCTTGCTTCTAGTTGTGGAAAATTAGGCTGTATTTGGAATAACTCTTGTAGTAATTTCAAGTTGCCCGGGAAAATAAGGTACTTTGTGGAAAATATGTGTTCACCGTAAGTTTAGACCAGAATAAAGATGTTCCTAAATCTTATTACAGTAAAAGATGCGTACATGCATTCAGAACAATGTGTTCAAGAGAGCAGTGGCAAAGCTTCTCAGGAATTCACGCAAAGCAACGTATCCTAATCTCTTGCTTTCCCTACATTGTCTGTGCTCTTGCATATAGAAATATTGTGTCTTGGACCTAAATAAGTCATGTGGGAGCATGAGGCATGGCTATTTACTTGTCATGCTGGACTGAAGCTTACACTCTGAAAGGGTATGAGTTTCCTTGAAGTCCTGAATCATGGCCAGCTCCATGTGGATGTCTTGGCTGTGTCTCACATGGCCCCAGATGCCTGTGTATGGGCAACTGTGTTTTGCCCAATGGATTTCTATAAACAATTTTTCATCCAAAATATTGGAAATCTTTAGCTGAAAGTATGCTTTAGAAAAAACTCTGGGCAGATCAAGCTTCTGATCAGTATTTGCTTCATACCCACTTTGACTTGTTCTCAATCTGGGGTGAGGGAACTTTAAATTTTGCATCTACAGTAAAAGCAGAAAAGAGAACAGAAGGGAAATCAGTTTATTTCTGATAATTTGTTAATAACAAATCGTCTTGACTTTTTTACTTTTTTCTTTAGAAATCCCCTGTTGTACATGTATAGTTATCAATAAATGTGTTAAATCCTCTATTACCAGATAGTGACTGATGCATGGTTGGGTGGGTCAGGCTTCAGTTTTGCTGGAGTTATTATGTGGTGAGAACTCTGGAGGCTGCTCCTTACCTTTACATACTGACTGCATAACTTAATAAACAATAGGCTTGGAGTAGTAATACACATGGAAACTGTTGAAGGTTTTAATACATGTTTTCAGATGAGTTTTTATTTTGGTGTTAAGTGGCCAGCCCACTTAGAGCCTCACAGAGCCATGCACTCTTGGAATGCAGGTGAAACTCCCTGCCCCAGAAGAGTTGCATCAGGTTAAAAGCTGTTGGTTGAGTTTCATTATGAGAACTCTTGAGGAAAATGTAGATTCTTCAGCTTTTAATGACTATTCACTGCTCAGTGCTCTTTAAAAGCCTATTTATGCCTCTTAGGCAGTTCTCTGGAACTTTGGGGGCAAGATTCTCATAATTACTATTGTATTTTCAGTCTTCTCAACTTCCTTTCCTTCAGGTTAGCTGGATATTGACAGTCTCTCATTTTTCTGTTTAATGCTTCAGATCTATTCTAGTCGAGAACTTGAAGAAACATTGAACAAAATCAGGGAAATTCTCTCGGATGACAAGCATGATTGGGATCAGCGAACTAATGCGGTAAACTTGGGCAGTTTCAGGTCTGGGTGTATTTCAGAAAGGAGAGGCAGCTGGGTGTTTTGAACTGCTTTTCTTGAAGCAAGAGTAATTGAAGATAATTGATGGAATTTTCCTTTTCAAACCTTGCATCTTGTATACAAAATGAGTTTGAGTGAGGATTTTTAAAAGGCCAAAATACATTTTTGCTGACATTTAAGTGGAAGCTTTTCTACAAGCCATCATTTCATACACGTTTCAGCTGACATTATGGAATCATAGAAAGGTTAGGGTTAGAAAAGACCTTAAGATCCTAATTCCAAGCCCCCTGCCTTGGACAGGGACACCTCCCACTGGGCACTGTTGCCCAAGGCCCTGTCCAGCCTGGCCTTGAACAATGCCAGGGATGGGGCAGCTACAACTTCCTTGGGCTTTTTGTTTTTATGCAAACCAGCCTATTCTGCAGGTGAACTGCTAGCAGTAGTACCTCTGTAGTGTGGCTCTAATAAGTTGCACTTGCAGGATTAAAATGGGTGTGTGTGTAGCATTTATATTTCTTATCAGGTTTATGGCATCTTTAGTGTTCGGAAGCAGATATTTGAACAGCGTTTATGTGTTGGTATATTTGTAGACTGGGATATGAGACCTTTTAGCTCTAGAGTTTAAGTAATAGAATGTTTTTACATAGCAGAGTTACTGCTATGTATTGCTTGAGTTTGAGTTTTGAAAGCATTTGCTTGCAATGAAGTTGTTGCTTTTTTATTTCGCAGTGCATATTGGTGGTGTCCTAAATGAAATGCCTTACATTTTTCTAGCTGAAGAAAGTTCGGTCGTTGCTTGTTGCTGGAGCTGCGCAGTATGATGGATTTTTCCAGCATTTACGTTTGTTGGATGGTGCTTTTAAGCTGTCGGCCAAGGACCTGAGATCCCAGGTGGTTAGAGAAGCCTGCATTACTGTAGCGTAAGTACTCCTTGTGTGCGCTTGCGTACGGTGCTGCATTGAATGATTAATTTGACTTAAGATGCCTTAGCAGTGCTGCAGGAAAGAGTATCCTGTGGGGCTGCTGCACACTATGAATGAGAAAGAATCAAGTTGGCAGCTGAAGCTAGAGAGAAAAAGAAACATTTAAAGGGATTTGCTCTCTTAGGGCACATACATCGTTGATGACCCTGTAACAGATTGTATGTGCGGAGCAAGTTCCCATCGTTGCACTGTGTACTTAGCAGTACTTACAGCAGTTTCTGTTAACTTGCACTATAATACTAGAGGCTAGTCTTAGGAGCACTCATGCTTTGGTGATTGGCACAGGACTTCACTGTGACTACTTGTAGTAGCAAAATGAGTTGCCCTATGATGGTTTAAATATTGCATGTTTTGGTGAGGTGGTGTTGTTCATGTCCATGGTAATTTTAGAAGCCATGGCTTCACAGAAATAAGACCTTCACCCTTATCATCTTGGGCACTCACTGTATTCAATGACAGGGGTAAAAGCGCCATTGCTACCTTGGAGACCTGTTGGAACGTGCAGCTGTCCTTGCCAGGGAGATTGAGGTTTTGAGAAGATAAAGCTAACCTTTCCTAACGTGAAGTCAGGAGTAGTGTTAAAAAGTACTGTGGAAATGTTCTTATCCATGCTTAAAAGCCTGGAATTTTTCTTGATGCCTAAAACTTAGATATGTTTTGATGTTTCATTTGCTGCTGACTGCGAATTCTTTATATATATGTATATAGCGTCTGCATGGAAAAAGCATTTTCTGTCACCACTGGACAGTTAAATTACTCTGTGTTGTATATGTTTGTACAATTTGCCAAAATTGAAACCATAACCTTTAATAAACAAGGGAGTCAAATGTAATGGTTGGCTCATTATGATAAATTCAGTAGGTTTGCCTGCATTCAAAAGCAAAAAACTCAATAATTTTCATAAGATTTTTAGATCTGTGTATTCTCAAAGTGTGTTAAAAAAGCAGAAGTACTATGATATTTTATATGGACATGAGACTTTTAGCCTTTCAAATCATGGTATTTCTTTTTAGTTGTAAAATAAAGTTATTACTGTTCACCCTTTTAATGTGTCTGCTAAGTAGCAAAAATGTCCCACAAATCCTGCATTCCTAATGAGGAGAGGACTTGGGAATCAAGAAATTAAGTTCTGTTGTTCTGAAAGATAAATCTTTAAAATGTACAGTCAACTTTGTTATTTTAAGAGTGAGAAATTGGCTTTTGTTAACAAGTTTTATTTCTTTTTCCTAACTAGCCACCTTTCAACTGTTTTGGGAAACAAATTTGATCATGGGGCTGAAGCTATTGTGCCTACTCTTTTTAACCTGGTTCCCAACAGCGCCAAAGTGATGGCAACTTCTGGGTGTGCAGCCATTAGATTCATTATTCGGGTAGGTGCTCCTCTTTCACTTTGCTTACCGGGAGTATTCACATAGTGGCTCTTAACAGATAATAACATTTCTGAAATAAAGGATTATAAATCACTCTATAATGCAAAAGTAATTTTATGTCACAGACATATTATTTATCACACAGATGAATATTATTTATCATTGAAACCAGCTGGCAGTATTATCATAATAAAGATGGAGGAATAGGTATGGAAAGCAAGTCGTTTTCATGATTTGTCTGTAATAGGTTCATTGTAAAAAAGGCAAATGTATTTCAAAGGTAAGTGCTTCTAACTGCCTTTTTACAAGGCAAAGTTAAGCTAGTAATGAAGGAGCTAGTAAGGTTATTTTTTTCCTAACAGCAATAAAACTATTTATAAGAAAAAGCCAAACATAGTATTAAAACCAAATTGGAACCATGGAGTTAATGATAAAGTGTTGAAGAGGCTGGACATATGCAGATCAGTTCAGAAAGCCCAAGCTCATGGGAGAGAAGCCCAATAGAGGTTTAAGAACTTTATAAACTGAGTCCTTAAAGCATTAGCATATAGATGAAAGGAATACAGTATACTAGGTGGGTTTTATTGTCTGTTCCTTAAGCATCTGCTGCTGACTGATGTCTGAGACAAGATATTTAGCTAGATTTCTGGGACTTGTACTGATATTTTCAAATAGAAGTGAGATGTTGCCTGTAGTTTCTACATGAAAAGCTGTGGTGTTCTTAATGCTAGGCACTTACGGGTATTCACCACCATCTCATTCGTTGTTTTAATTGTTTAGGTTGTTGGAAGCCAAAGTGGTTTCATCGTGCACATCTTTTATTGCAATCCTCAGTATGTTGTGGAATCTGTACTTACTCAGTCTGCCCATGACTCGCAGAACGTGCTCTGAGACTTCTGCATTACGTTTGCATCAACACTTGGGCTAAGATCCATTGGTATTTTTGTCCCAGACTCTTAAAATATACAGTGAGGTGGCTGATGGCACAGAGTTGAGAGTGGAGGGAGGAATACACCTTACACAGAGTGACTGAAGTTGTAAGATAATAATACCATGTGTAGTTGTACTAGATGAGCTCAGGCATGTAAGAAACTAACCCTGTCTTGTTGTTTATGGGAACAAATCAGGCATCAGGGAAGCAGCATGAGATTAAAATTCACTGATGAAATTAAATCGGCTTCATTGGCTCAGGTCAATTGGAGACAAACCTGCACATTGGCTGTAGCTGTCCTGATTTTGTTTAAGCTTCTGTTACCCTTAGGTGTAATTTAACATTGGAGACATAAAAGGGAGAAATCCTGCCCATGGTGTTCAAATACCCAACCAATAAGTGAGTCTACAGAAAAGGAGGGAGATTGTGTTATACCAGGGATCTTGAAGAGCCCCATCATCTTTGTGCCTTTGTTGGATTTCTTCTTTCTTTTCCAGATAGCTCTTACTGTAAATCTGATTTCCCTTTCTTGACTCATAGTAAATCAGGAAACCAGTTTAAAAGGGGAAGGGGAGAGCGTATCATGATGAGATGGCATGGTGGCAGAAAAACACTTGGAGAGGGAGGAGGGATTCACATGAGGCCATTGAGCTGTCAAGTGCGTTGGAAGGAAGTATGTATCACGATAGCTTCAAAGGGTAGCAGATGAAATGTGCAGTCTGAAAGCTGAATGAAAGTAAGCCTGAGGCTTTTGCAAAACACTTTCTAGAAATTACAATGTCAATAGCTCCAAAGACTTGGAACATATAGGTTTCTCCATCTGTAAAAACATCTTATTCTTTCCCCTGATATGGCTTATTGTTCCCTTTCTGGCAGTCACATACCGCTTTTCAAATTAAAAACTATGTAAAACCCTAAAACCATGCGCAAAAGGATATCAGTACAAGCAAATGCAACTGTTGGGCTCTTCCAGATTTTTTTGATTAATTCTCTCCTACTTCTGAAGTTGGCAGGACTCTTGAGAGCTCATAATCGGCTCTGCTTGTTTGGTGATCTGGGTGTTTACATCCTGTGACAATAACCTAGGGAGAAAGTGTGATATATGAGATAGTAGGAATTGTTCAGCGCTGTACTTTCTAAGCAAGCTTTAATAGCCTACAGTTTCACAGTGTATTTGGGACTGGTTTAGAAATTATATATTTAATCAAGAAAGGACTAAAGAAATGAACTAAAACGGATTTGCTTGAACCATGTTACTCTTACTTAGAGTTAAAATGTTAGTACTTTGTGTCTACAGTTAATTAAGATAAGCTGAAGCGAGGCTGCTTTAATTCTGAATTCAACTATTGCATTTGGATTTCATGTAGTTTATCTTACTTGCTTCCCCTACAGTAGTTCAAGTTTTCTTTTCCCATGAGGATGTTTGGTGTTTCCACATCGTTTACACACATAAGCTTGCTTATATTACATGCGAATGCTTTCATTTTATTGACATGTTTTGCATTAAGAGGGGATGGTCTTTGTAGCACTAGTGGTATTGATCCCTAAAAGAATGCCCATAGTTTCAGATTGATTGATTTACTTTTTGCTTCACAGCTTATTTGTAAGATTGCTGTGTCTGTGGCTTTTTCTTCTGTGGCAAAACTAAAACAACATCAACTTACAGCCCCTTTGGGGAGACAGTTACATTTGAGCCTTCATGCATGACTTCTGACAGCTAAATACTGCATATGATAACGTGATTGTTGATGGCATTGGAAATACTTTTTGCTTGACCTTTTGGAAAAGAATAGGCTTAATCAATAGACGTGCTAGCAGAAGTCTCTTGTTACAGAAACTACATTTGGTTTCCGTAAGCATTTTCAATGACTGCAGTTTTTGTTATGTTGTTAATTTTGACTCGAATAGTACAGTACAAATTCAGGAATGCTTTTGTCATTAACTGCTTTGTCCTTTTTTTTTCTTAGCATACTCATGTGCCACGACTCATACCTTTAATAACAAGCAACTGTACCTCAAAATCGGTTGCAGTTAGAAGGTGAGTACATAATAAACAGCAAATCATTGAAGCTGTTGATTTCTAAATTTGATGATCATATGTTGGAAATGGAGAGATTTGAAGATTTGTGGCCACTACATCTGAATACACAAATCTGTGTTATACAGTAAGCTACAAAGAGTATTTCAGCAGAGTTAGATCAGAGGATGTTGAGGAATGGTCCTTTCTGCCGTACCGGGGGATATACACTGTATCCTTCTGCAGATTTCACTCTGATTTAAAATGTTCCTAACACTTCTTGGGAAAAGTACCTTCTGATTCAAAACCAGAAG
Source organism: Pezoporus flaviventris (assembly GCF_033815535.1). Taxonomy (NCBI): domain Eukaryota; kingdom Metazoa; phylum Chordata; class Aves; order Psittaciformes; family Psittacidae; genus Pezoporus; species Pezoporus flaviventris. The sequence continues at coordinate 1,697,847 of NW_026892585.1, forward strand.
ATAAAAGAAGCAGCTGTAGTTGAAACTGTGTTGCTCAGTCTAATGGGAATAAACAACACTGGTATGGAGAGGCATTGGCAGAGCATGAAACAGCCACATGTGTCTCTGCAAAGAACCAGCCAGAGCCCATGAGTTACTGGCTGTCTGGGCCAGAGCTGGCAGACCTTATGAGGCTAGCTCTTGTGGCAGCACTGCAGTGTTCTGCATGGACTGTGTGCCAGCACCTTGCTCTCCTGATGCCAGCACCTTGCTCTCCTGATGCCAGCAGAACCTAGTAACTTTTGTGCCCAAAATAATAATCCTACCATGCTGTGGACTGTGGGACTGGGACAGTGGCTGCTACCTGAGGCAGGGTGTGATGGATCAGTGTGTTGTCATGTCTGAGGGGTACTTTCAGCATGTTGCTTTTTCCGAGGACATGATACTTGAACACTCGGATTGGCTTTTGTGTTTTATTTTATGGCTAATAAACTAGCAAAGCGTATGTGTAATAGCACGACTTGAGCAATAGGGTGGTTAATTGAACCACATCTGGGTTTTGAAGTTCAGGGTGAGTTAGCCTGCATGTTTACTTTCTCCACTGAATATTTTACCTTTGCAGTAAGGCAGCCAATACCTTTATTTGCCAGACAAATGTACTTATATTTTATGTATTTGTTTCCCTCAGGGGGAAAGAATAAAGTTACTGTTCGTTCCCCAAGCATGTTAGAGAAATGAGTATTAATTACAGCTTTTTGTTCTGTCTTTCTAGGCGCTCCTTTGAATTTCTAGACCTGTTGTTACAAGAGTGGCAGACACATTCATTGGAAAGGTACGGACCAGTATAATTTTTCCCCAAAATAAACTACTAATGAATTTCCAGACAGAAATCTTTTCATTGAATCCTTTAATTGGATTATGTTGTTTGGTGTTGGCCAGCCTTTCTAGCACAGGAGGACATGTGGCTCATTCAAGTGCAGAGAGACAGGAGTTGTATGATCATAGAATGGTTTGGGTTGGAAAGGACCTTAAGATCAGTCAGTTCCAACCCACTTGCCATGGGCAGGGACACCTCACAGTAAACCATGGTACAGCTTTGACTTTATGTTGTCTCTTCTCCTTGCCCTCTGCGTTTCCTACACCACATGTGAGCATGGGTATCACTTATATCATGTATCCTGTGCAGCAAAGATGCACTGGGAAGCTTCTGTCCTTTATCCTGGAAGGGCGTTTGTGTATTTGCCATGGGAGGGGACAAGTAGGATTAAGCTGGAGGACTTTTAATGATTAAAAGCACACTGTAGCTTCTGTGGGTAGACAGGAAAACACTATGTGCATCAGCTCTGCAGAATGTATCCTGTGAGCACAGAGTAATAGGAAAGGGACTGCAGGATCTCCGGAGAAGAAGGATTGGAAGAACTCATCCAGCTGCATAGTTACCTTTCAACCCCTCAAGATGCTCCTGAGAAAGGGAGCAATGGGGAGATCTCTTGGTTTATGTGACAGTGTGTATACATGTACAAAACAACACAACACCAAACACAACCCAATGAAAACCCTTTATTCCCCCCCCCCAAAAAAAAACCCTCTTGAATTAAAATCTGTTTATTGTCACAATTTTTTGGTTGTTCTGATTAGGTGCTTAGCTGTGGGTTTTTTTTGAGTACGTATTGAGATTAAGTGCTCACAGGCCAAAAGCTGTCAGAGATATTTCCAGACTTACTAATCTTAATTTTTTCCTTTTTCTTACTACCAATATAGTAGGGGAAATAGCTTTTCCATTTCAGGAAAGCAGATGCCTTAAAAATGGCACTTTTAAGTAACTTTTCCAGTGTGATACTTGGATGTATGTCTGAAAAGTAGATTATAACTCTCTAGACTGAAGGAGGAAGCTTACCTAAACCTTCACCGAAAGTGCAGCTATGTCATCAGTGTGCTGGAGCCTTTGTTTACTTCATATCTTGGGAAGAGCTATCTCAGCTGGTGTTTGCATCTTAGAGAAATGTCAATTACAGTGTAAAACTTTACTGCTTAAAATAGAATGTGGCGTAGCAAAATAGCATGAAGAATGTCTGTCTTCTAGGCATGCAGCAGTCTTGGTTGAAACGATCAAGAAGGGCATTCATGATGCTGATGCAGAAGCAAGAGTGGAGGCAAGAAAGTGAGTTTGGGCTACGTTTTGCTCTGAAAAGTTGTGTGTTTTACATAAGTAAAAAATTTACATAATCAAGGTGAGCAGCAAGCTGTGGCTGAAGGAGAAGATGTAAGTAGCTTGAAAATGGATGTTTCTGAATTAACGTCTGGGGTTTTGGCAGAAGGCATTATGGAATTGAGGCAGTTGATACTGTCATACAGCATTTGAGGGTTCTACTGAAACAGGAGTTGTAACGGTTGATACTGCTGCATAATCATTCTTTGCTTCCCCCCCCCCTCAGTTAAGTCATTGAACAACTGTATCACTTTGGCTAGTGAGAAGGCCAAAAAGAATTTATCTTGCTTCCCCACAGAAGCAGTAAGTGAATGTGAGAATTCCAGAGGATAGACTGAAGTTATTTTCCAAAGATTAATTCAGTCAATGTGGATAGTTGCTTTTATGATTTGATAAGCACTATTGTGTGCATTGCATATTTTCAGCCTGAGTTCCTTCCCTTCCCATCCCTGATTCATTCTGTAATCTTTACTTCCTGACTCCACAGTTTGAAGACAACATGGAAGAATTACCATGTGGTTATTCTCTTATTTTCAGGGCTTATCTGGGTCTTAGAAATCACTTTCCTAGTGAAGCAGAGACTCTGTACAATTCTCTTGAGCCACCCTATCAAAGAAGCCTCCAGACCTACCTGAAGAATTCTGGCAGTATTGCATCTCTCCCTCAGTCAGACAGGTCATCCTCCAGCTCACAGGAGAGCCTCAAGTAAGGGTCACTTCATTGTTTCTTAGCCTACAAACAAATAAAATCTGTTTCTCAAAAGCAAATAAGCTGAACATTTGTGGTGTACTGAAAAGCTGCAGTTGCATTTTGTCACAATATTGTTTTTTTACTGTAAGTCTTTCATTGTATTTTGTTGTATGACAGTATTACCTCAGCAAGATGGGAAAGAAGAGCAGTCAATTAACTGCATTTTAGCAGACTGTTTGTATTCATGTATTTATTCCTTCATGGCTTCTGTTACACCGTAGTATCTTTGAGGTTCACATACTGATGTCCAGTGTCCTGGTGCAATGAATATGTCTAGGAATAGTGTTGTTACCCCTTTTCTTCTTCCTTTTTACTGAGAAGTATGAGAAAGGGACATGGACGTGGAGGCTCAAAGACCTCCAGATCACACACTTAGATCAGAGACATTCAGATCAGAGACTGGTGTTTTCTTCCTGTCTTTACAGTATTGAATATGCATTACTAGTATTTTGCAGCTATGCTGATTACTGGAGAGTGGCTCTGTGCTGCAGTCAGTGGAGCATTAAAATGTACACTTGAGCTAAACAAATGAAAAGCTTGCTTAGGTACTGATAGCAGTAGAAATCTACTAGCTTTTTAGTAGAAATGTAAAATTGTACGTGGTGATTTTCTTCTTTAAATTCTTGAAAGCTTCCTCAAACTATTTAAACCTGTTAACAATTTTAATTCAAAAGCTTCACTTCCAAAGCTAGAGAACTTGCCTGCTCGCTTGTGACTTGAAAGCAGACTGCTTCCAGCATATTAGAAGTTAATCTTTTCCACTTTTTTTGGCTGCTGCCTCAAATACCAGAAGCTTATCTTATCTTTCCTGTGATACTTGTAATTAGGAAAAACACTTCAAAAATAATTCTGTAATGTGGACTACTGGTAACACTTTTTCACAAAGCAGTGTTTACTCAAAGATTAATTACTCTTGTTTAATTTAATCTATATGCTCTGGCTGAAAATCAGCGCTGTTAATGAGTTATTAGTAATAAAATGTTAAAAACTAAATTACAGAGAAATTGGAATCTTAAAATACTCTTAAATCCTCAAGTGTTACTTCCTGTATCGCAAGATATGTAAAGTGCTGCAGTATAGAAAGGGAGGAGTAAAAAGAGAGATGAATGGAAGAGATTATAATATTGAAATTAACTAATTTTTAATGTTATTTTCACTAATTTTGCATTTAGCTGCATTTTATTTTCACTATGTTATCCCAAATCTTATTTCTCGCTTCTAATACAGATGTTGAGTTCTCCCTGTGTAGACTACCTTAGGAAGCATGGGTATGGTCTTCCCAAAAGTCTGAAACCCCATAATTTTTGACCCTCTGAATTTACAGGTCTTACAAACCATTTGATCAAGTATGGTTTTAAAAAGGCTAGAAGTGTAGTTACTTGTGCCTACCTACATGAAACTGCTTAAGTGAAATGTTACTTGCAATAGATTGTAGTAGTTGTCTGGGCCTTCTGTCTGGAGCATCTTTTATATGGTCAGGATGACCATATGCCTCAGCCTCCTCAACTTGCCTGCAGCAAAACGCCTCCAAACTACTAGTGAGTAGTGGCAGAAAAGCAGGTATTACTCATAATAAGCTGCAAACACATGTGAGAAGTTAGGTGACAGTGCTCAACTCTGGATTGTCACTGGGCACCTGAGCTAATAACTCGAGTACACAAACCACATGAGGCATCTCTCATAGCTCTGCTTTCTGGTTTCAAATTAGAGAGGGATTATTTTTACTGAAGCTGAGTCTCCAGACTGAGGTGGTAATTTGATTATTGATGAAATAGTCACTTGTTTCAGTAAATACAAACCTTCCCCGTCAGATGAGTATTTAGATCGCTAGGTAGGAATCAGTGAATAAAGTATCATGCTTTCTTCTAATTGCCTTTTGCTTCTCCCTGGTCCCTCTGCCTGCATTTTACCCTTCTGAGCCAGGCAGAAGAAAGGGCTCACAGTTAAACTTGAGTAGGCAAAAAGATTCTGCTTCAGCAGCTACTCTTTTTTTTTGTTTGTAGTAAGAGTAAAGGGAAATGGAGAGAAAACACAGAGGACATGGGTTTTTTTCTCCTTTTATAAATTGTGAGAGTCTCTAACACTGAAACAGGGGAAATTCAGTCTAGCTGCTTACAAATTCAGCATTTTCCTTTGTCATTTGTAACTCGAGCCTTGTGCAGCTTCCACCATGCTTGTTTGACAGCTGATGTGTAAGATCAGCCCTGTGGTTAAAACTTTGTACTGACCATGCCTGAGCCTTGTGCTAGCTGAGTGTGCCTGTTGGTAACCAAAGAACTAATGCTTTGTGAAGAAAATGGAATTTTATGGAATATGAAAGATAAGATGATCGTGTTTTTCTTATCATTCTGTATTTAATGTGCTTATATAAAATATGTTGAAAAAGTTGAAGGGGAGAGAAGAACAGAAGATTTTTTTTCTCTCTTTTATTATTGACTTTTGCATCTGGTATATGAGACTTATGGGTTTGTTTTGTTGTTTTCTTTTTCCAGTCGGCCTCTGTCTTCCAAATGGTCTGCAGCCAACGCAGCAAGCCTGGCAGGCAGAGGTGAGGTGGTTGCAGTATAGTGATATAAGTATATATAGTGATATATAGTGATGTGATATAAGGCACAGCGATTGTTCTTTGTGTTCTTTGAATTAAAAGCTTTAAATGCGGCTTAACATTTTACTGTCTTAAGCTTTTTCCCTTGTTTACAAGCTGAACAGTGGTACCTCTCACTACAGACTACATCTGGAGCTAAGGCTGCCTCATACTTTGCTTCATGTATTTCCAGTTGCTGCAAGTATAAGACACAAATGATCAATTAGTAGCAAATTGGCTTGGAGTAAATCACGAAACTCCTTTGTACAAGTGGCCAGTAGCTGAGGGTGCTTGCTTTCTGGATACTGAGCTGGTAAATTGAGAGTCAAGTTTTGAAGACATAAAACAATGGTTAAAATTAATGGAAACAAATAGTTAATACTCAGTTCATAATAGGAGGTGAATAGAAATACGTTACAGAAGATGGGACCCTAAAGCAATTCAAGGTAAGCATTCAGCCTGCTGGTGGCTGTATCTCAGCTAAGTGTTGACGATGTTACCTCCCCTCAGAATCACAACGGGTGCCATGACTCTCCTTATGATGATAGAATAAATCACATGAATGTTAAGAATGTCATGATTTGTACTGGGGTGAGAGCACATAGTTTGTATTAATGCTGAAGTTTCACAATGAGTGAAGGTAAATACTACTGTAAAATAAATAGCTCTTTAGCTGAATTTCAAGGCAATACCAGGTCTAGTTTGTTTCTTAACGTCAGTAATACTTGACTTACACCATTTTACATGGCTTCCTGTCCTTTCCGCAGGTAGGCTGCAGTACTAGAGAATGTTAGCCTGTTTAATGCAATGCATTTCATCCATTGCCAACTGATTTCCTAATCTTTCTTTGCTAGCTTCAGGCAGCACCAAGAGCACTGCCAGCCCGGGTGCGCTGCAGAGGTCCCGCAGCGACATAGATGTCAACGCTGCCGCAGGCGCCAAGGCACGCCACGCTGCTGGGCAGCCCACCGGAGCCGGACGCCTCTTGGCAGCTGGGCTGCCCCCAGGGTCCTATGCATCCTTAGGTAAGGAAGACGTCCTCACCTTGAGGGGTTTATCAGTGGGTTCCAGGAAAGCGCTTCTACCTGTGAAAAAATGGTCATTTCAGTAGTGGTGGGATGTTGCAGAAGAGCAAGTGACCAGCTTAGCGAGAGGTTTTGTCTTGTGCTGGGAGAATGCCAGTACAAAGAGTGTGTCCATACCTGGTCCTTACATTTGTTAATCTGGAGTTAATATTAAACACTGGGTGGAATGGTACCCTCACTTAACAGCAGATGGTAATCATAGAATAGTTAGGGTTGGAAAGGACCTTGAGATCATCCAGTTCTAAACCCCCTGCCCTGAGCAGGGACACCTCACACTAAACCACATCACCCAAGGAAATCGTGGCTTTTTGTTTTTAGATGTACTAAGGAAATGAGTATTAGGACTCTTTGATTTTCCATTTTCTCAGCTCCTTGGCTGTTTTACAACAGTGCTAAAGAGACATCCTGGCAATAAGTGGTGGCTTCTTCACACAATACAAAAGTTTTTTACACAATGATACATGACATTGATTTCATAGTTTTTTTTCCTAAGCATGTTGGTGGAACTGTGTGGATGTTTTTCATGTAGGTAACAGTCTTCCTTGATAAGAATACTTGCTGTTGGATATAGATAGTGCTACAACTGATAAGAGTGTAGAAGAGTATTGGGTGGTGTTGATAGCAAATGCTAGAACCTCCGCTAAGTGGGAAGGGTAAAGAAATATGGGCAGGGTTTTGTCTGTTCAGGTTATCCATACTCTAGGAGTAGCAATAGGGGAAGTGAGATGTAGTGTTCACAAAACTGTTGGCTTTTTCTTCTTGGCTTGTGTGCCAGTGAGATCGCTGACGAGGCATGTCCTAATGTCAGTATTGCTGAAGACGATCAGGAGAGAGGCAGAGAAACCAGATAGTTCTGATTTACCTTGTGTTTGCGGAGGTGTTGGGGTACACTCAGGCTATGGTTTCCAAAGGTTTTTGTTGTCTGTTTAAAAACTAGTTTAAATGAGCTGGTTCTTTTTTCATCAGGTCCTACTTGAACCGGTTTAAACACCACTGATTTAGGATTAAGTTTATGAGTGTGTGCTGACTGAAAGGAGTACTTGCTACCTGCAATAGGGATTTTGGGTGTGAGGTCCCTCTGGTGCCCACAGAGGGGAACTGGAGAACCTGGGTAGCAGGGGGCCACCAGTTTGCTGGGTGGAGGAGAGATGCTTGTGGAATCCTCAGGTCCTCCTAACTTAGTGCCTAAAAGCCTGAAATAGGAGGGATGATTATTCTCCAAGATCAGATCATTGCCTGGTCTGTTTTGATTTGCAGCAATGTCAGACAAAGCTGATGTTGAGAAGTAAAAGTGGCACACAGCATGGTGGTAGAAGGAAGAAAGGAAGTAAAACAGAAAAGAGCAGTCTCTCTCTGTTAATCTGCCTTTTTGGTGCTGATGAAATTGATGAAATGGACTGCTTTGGTCTTAAGACTTTCACAGAAAGTTAGCTCTCGACTGGGGTATTGGTTTGCTTTCGGAACATTTTCAGCAATATGGGATTCATGCCCAGGATTTTGTAAGCAAGGGTTGAGGGAGGAGGGCACAGAGGTTTACGGGGAAGTGAACAGTGGTGGGTTTATGCAGGGTTAGAATACAGAAATAAAGAAATGGCTTATTCTCTTTCATAGTTTATGGGTTTGCTGAGTGAGGGTGGGGGAGCAGAGTAAGCAGGCAGTAAGTCCAGGTTAGTTTCTTTTGAATCCTTAGATTTGAGTAGCTGGAAAGCTTTGCCTTGCTAGCAGATGCTGTCACCTGTGGAAAAGAAAGCAGTGGCAGTTGGAAATGGCACAATAATGTACAGTAAAGGCAAATCCTGTGCAGGTGCTATAAGGGCAGGGATGGTCAAGGAGGCCAAGGTTTGTTTGCAGTCACACAGGCACAGTACTGCTTGATGGAGCTTGGCTTATTATTCTCCTAATTGTATTTTTAATATTGGTAAGGTAGTTAAATTATGCATGTAGAGTGTGACTGTTGTATGTTTGTATGGATTAATCACACAATCCACCTCAAAATAGTATTTGCTCTTAGTTTTCAGAAGGTAACCTTAAGATAATGAGGTGTGGATCCAAGCAAGTGCCACGTTTCAGAAAATGGGCTAATTTGTAAACTCCCCTCTGTTCATAGCAAGGGGGTTGTTTCATGTGAGTCCAAAGGTGGAAACTTAAGTGATAGAAATGTCAAGATAATGCTGACCATGCTGCTAAAATGCCTAGAAGATGTTCCTGTATTTTTGTGCTGCTTTCCACATCTTCTCAGGTGTTGCAGTCAATACCAAAACTAAGAAACATTGTCTCCTGAAGCTTGGGTTAATTTTGACCCTCCCTTACAGAGAAGCATCCACCTTTTGCTTAAAGAGCTGCCAGATTTAGAGCCTCAGAGGACCACAAGTTCTTGAGCTTAGTAACCTATAGTCATCTCTGCCTCACCTGCTTTTATTATTAATAGAACAACTCTTGCTTATTTATGATTTATTTTTATGAAGACTGTTCTAGAAGCAGGAAGGCATTCTCTAGTTATTCTAAATGTTGACTGCCTCTGACATAGTCAAGTATGAATGTCCTTCTTGAGGAGATTGGAGCTGAAATTGTATCTCTGTCAAGCTAAATGGTTTGATTTTCATTGTTCCTGTCAGAATACATGTGTGCTACCTTCCAGCTGAACTGGTGAATCTTTAATGCTTTTGAACCACAGCAGAACTTCCTTCCATTTGTCCCCTGTCTTTATTGCCATGTCTTTTTTTCCTGCTGCCCCTTACCCCAGGTGGAGCTTCATGCTCAGGAGCAAATTTTATAAGACACATAAATATTGTTGCTCAGTAATGATATAAATATGTACTAATGCTTCAGAAGTGGTTGATACCAAACCTGAAACAGGTCATAGATATTTTACTTGTGAGGGTTTTCTTCAATCTGGGTAACGTAGAGAGATTCCACATCCCTGTGCCAGGGTACTTCTGCCCCTTTCCGTAGTTTTGTACCTTGTACTGAGAGAAACCTACTTTTACTTAAGGTAGCTTAAACATGCATGAATTGGATAAACATGTCTGCTGTGTTTAATATTAATGTATTTTCCTTAATTAATGTTTTATGACTCTGCTGTGAACACCTTTATTCTAACACACTAAGTTTTCCCTGTTTCTTTGCCTGCTTTTTCAACAAAGAGGATACTTCTGACAAGATGGATGGTAAGAAATCATTTAGTCTGTCCTCTTAATTCTATTAAATACTTAATAAAGTGTCTTACGTAAAATTATTATTTAATATATTTCTTTTCATTAACAAAAATACTGTGCTGTTTTCATTAACCTTTATGTAATCTTGATGTCTTAATATATGTGTTGTGTTAATGCTGTATTTATCAATGTTTTTGATGACTGGTCTATCACAGCAACAGAAAGTGTCAGAAATGGTTGTTACTCCTATTCTGTTTTAAGAGCTCTGTTAATTACAGAGCAAGTCTAATCAATACATGTGTTCCTAAAACTAGCTGTAGCTCCATCATCTCCCATAAGTTTGACCTGTGAAGTCAAATTATTTGGCTTCGTGGCAGAACAGCAGTGGGAGAGCAGAAGGTGCTTGGCCACCTAATTAAGGATTTTTTAAGAAATTAAGCTAAAATCTCTTTCAGGTGTACTGTGTCAGAATCTAGTCTGGCTACTGAATTTTAAGTGCCAGGAAATCCTCTAATATAATGTAATTCTATTAAGCAATAGGCTGTTAAGAAGACCTGTCTGTTAAAATAGCTTGCCATGTATTCCAGCTATGTTTTAGCACTTGGGTTTTCTTAATTCGTTGTATTAAACACATGGAGGCAGTTGTCTTGTATTTTTATCCTAACTGCACAGCAGTTGAAAATCGAGCTTCCCGTAGCAGTTGTCTGTAAGTTTTGCTTCCCTTATAATAAAGTGTGTTGTGGTAGATCCCTCAGACCCAGAATCCCAAATCATTTTAAAGCATAGGTCATCAGTTTCATGAGAAGCAGTTGAGAGGATACATGAAAATTTGAGCATTGCAGGTGGCAAGCCTACTTGAATAGAACAAGGGGAGTTTGTACAGGAAGTAAGTCTTGCTTATTTCCATGTCAGATTCCCTTGTGGTGCATATAAGAGGATTTATTCATAACTGTCCCTGCTAAACACTTAATCTTGAGCTTCTGCACATTGTTACCAGCGACAAAGGTTCTTATGGCCATGTGTGCAGGCTTTTTCTTCTGCTCAGACCAATAGTCACAACTACTGGTGCCCCACACATCATTTTAAAACAGTAGGGGAAGTGTCCCACAGTTGGTCAGTATAACAGGGTTTTTTATAGAGGCTGTCTGTAGGGATGATGTGTGAGACAGGATGAACATAGCTTAGCTCTCCAACTGTAGCTGCTCTGATCTAACCACCACCAGGAGGAACTAACGTTCTTTAACTTCTCCACTAACCCTGGCCATGTGGTTTTACCGCTTCTTTTGCTAGCGTCTTATAATAATCCACTATCAATCACTGGAGATGAACAAACACCAGAAAACTGAATTTCATAAACTGAAAGTGAGTAGTTTTCTGTCACATAGCTCTTGGAGCTGATAGTGAGCCTTTAGCCATCCAAACCAGGTGCGTAGCACAAAGGAGGAGAAACAAAACAGTCCCTTTTAGGAGCAGTTAGCTGTTAGCCTTGCTTAGGTGCTGCATAGAACCTGCCTTCCAAGATCCAGCTCTGGAACATGTTGGATCTTGGAGGGATAAGTAGGGTTTGGGTTTTTTTGATAGACGCTGGCAAATTTGGTCTGGAAAACTTTGAGGCACTCCTACATGCATGTCACTGTAACTGGTTTTTGTGAGGAAGCACTGAAATTTACACTGAATTAATCTTTCAGAGGGAGGTTTTTAAAGCTAACGCCTTGAAGGTAGTGTAAGATGAGGAAGCCATGGCCAGATCTGCTGAGAAAGTTCAGCTGAGGCCAGCCAAAGGCACTGACAGATGTTGTAGTCATTGAAGTTCTTTTACAAGGCAGAAGAGGCAGAAAGTGAAAATAGAAATGGAAATACCCTTTGGGTTTTTTGTGAGGCGTTTAACATTTTTATCACTACCAGTACATGTTTTATTCCATAATCAGAATCGTTTCAAAACAACTTGGAGAGAGGAAGGACTGCTATTTAGAGAGCTTCCCATCAACTCCCAAGTACTGGTGTCAGTAAAAAGATTTGTCTCACTCTCATTTTGTCATCATCGAGCCTTCAGCTTGGCGTACTTGTTCATGTGTGATCTGCTTTCAGCAAACTCATTGCTTCCACTTCTCTGAGCAAAACCCCGTCTTGTGCATTTTCAGAGAAATCATGGACTTAATTCGGAGACATCCTCTTTGCTGTCTCCTGTCCAGTTATCACTGTCCAGTGTGGGAAACACTGTGTTTTTTCCGTGTATAATTTATAATAGTATGTTTTCATTTTCAGAAGGTCTTGCACTAAGGTATTTTTAATGCCTGTTTTTCATCTTTACGTGGCATTTTATTGACTGATCTCAGCTTTGATTTTTTCCTATTTACTTTTTGTTGTAGTTGTGTAAAGCAGTTTGGAAGCCAGTGCTAAATGCTGTGCTCCTGTAACTCACTAGCAGTATAGTATTGGTGTTTCTTGATAATGTTTCTTCAGTAATGGAGTTGCAACACAAAAGCTTTAGCCCTCTCGATAAAATTTGTCAAGTTTCATAAAATTAATCTCAAAAAGGGACTGGAGAGACACAATATTGTTTGGAATATCATGTATTTTATTGTTTTTTTTTCTGTTTAGGAACAGCTTCTGAAGATGGTAAGAAAATATTTTGCTAGATCAGCTAATATTTTCAGCTTCATCTTTTCATTGATACAAATTAAGCTTTAAAAGTAGAATATGGTCTTTCTGGGGCTTTGTGGAGGTTCAGAAGTCCAGAGTGCTTATGCATCTAATACTTGGTTGTCTTGTAGTGTCTTCAAAATTCTTTTGCTTTTATTTCATTTCTCGAGTACTCATCTGCAGTAGAAGTGCCATGGCTTAACATTTTGTTTAGCGTAAAGAACATAGGAGCTTTATCATTTTCCATTTGTTTCTTAAAGCCAGTCTTGTCACAGAATATTTCATCAGATGTGTTCGTGCTCTGGGAAGCAGGTGCTGCTATTACTCATCTCTTTGAGGCTTGCAGATTCATGTTCAATACGCTATTAACATTTAAACCTGTCATCAGGAAATGGATGTAGAGACTCCCAAGTGAGTTAACAGTTCATTTGCTTTGGAAGCACAAATTTTGTGCTCTGATAAAATTGAACCAGGTTCCCAGTGGTAATTTAACATAGTATCAAAATAGTGGCACTCTGTATTCCCAGGTTTTTGGGCCAGATTCTGTATGCAGTTACATGCCTTGCAGTCTCACAGCACTCAGGGGGAAAACATTGCTATTGCACAGGGATAACTAGTAGAGTTTGGACTAGTTAATCTAACCGTTCTCGCTAGCATATCGTTTTCTAACAGTTTAGTGAATAACCTCCTTTATCCTGATTCTCTTATAGACTCTCATCTATGGCTATTCCCTCTACTTGGATGAATAATATTAACTTGGTTGGTCTCCAAATTCTGCTGTGGAAAGCCTAAAGAGACTAGAGCTTAATACCAGTCCGTGTACCTAATTCTTTTGGGTCTAATATTGACTCTAAATGTCTAGAAAACATTTTAATGGAGCTGGTTTTAAAGTGGATTACTCGTTGAGCTGCATCTACCCTGTATAAGCTTCTTGGGGTTTGTTCTTGCAACTTGTAAGAATTTGGTTAGCGTGGTTTTGACTTCATTTTTTTCTGTTGCTGCAGAGCTTGGCTCAGGAAGTGTAGGATATACTTCTACTATTTTCTTTTATGGATAATCTTTCGGTTACCTATGATTCATCCAACTGGAGTCTTTCTTTTGCAATTTCACTGTACATGCTGGGTGTTATGAGGAACACAGCTAATAAAGCAGAAAAGTTAAACCCAAACCAAGGTGGTTTGGCTTTGTAGAGGGAAGCGATTTAATTCTTTTATTTATTGAGAAGAGTAGCATTTCCTTATATTGTGTTCTCACTGAGAAGTACTTAAGTGTACTTGCTCTTTGTAAAATGATGTAAAAGGTTTGGGAAATCAGGTAGAAGTCTGTGTAACTGTGGCCAGGCTAATGGTGGAACCTTCCTTAACAGGAAAACCAGTATTTAGATTTCTGAGGAGTGAAGTTAGGCAGAAGCCTCAGAACCCAATGAACATAATTTTTGTAGGTTTCTGACAGCAAAAGCAGAATTACAACCACAAGTAATCATGAGAAGACTTTACTTGGTACAGCAGCATTAGCATATGCATTGCTTATTATATTTAATAAACTTTCCTTTTTTAATGTAATCAACCTATTGATGGAGGAAGCAAGAATGATCTAGCTATAGTCAGGGTGTTCAAGTGATAGCATAAATCATTTACAGAAACATGCAGCATCAGAGGGGAAGTACTTTGATTCCTCCACTGTTAAGTCCTTCAAGGTGTTCAAATTTCTACTAATTATCCCAAATGAATCTTCACCAGTTGAATTACATTATACTTCTTTCTTATTTAAAGAAACTTAAGAGAATGTTAGTAAATGCTACTGATGCTTTGCTTTCTACATTACTGTGAAAAACTGATCTAATGCCCTTTTTCTGTTCTAGGTCGTATACGAACAAAGCTTTCAACAGCTTCTGTTGGTATTGCCAATTCTAAAACAGATTCAAGAGGACGGAGTAGAACCAAAGTGGTGTCACAGTCTCAGCGTATGTATATTCTATTTGTCAGTTATACCTGATAAAGAGGCCAAATGCTTAAGCATATATTCATTGACCAATGGCTACAGTCAAAGTTAACTTTAAAACATAGCTACATACTGAGTTGTTGTTCTGTGCCTTAGGTTCTTCATCGCCAGACAGCAATGAAGGTATTTTTTCAGTGTTTTGGGTCAGTGGTATTTGCATGCTTTTCTAATTCATGTTGTTTTTCTCTGGACAAAATAATAGGTTAGGTCTTCATTTGCCAATTAAATTAGATATTGGAACAAGAAATGAAAACTAAATCTACCCTTAAATTCTGTCTTCAGTTATAACTTCTCAACATTCTTTTCCCCCCCATTTCTGACCTCCCCAACACGAAAGACCAGTTAAGTTGAGGCACAAATGAGGCATGGATGAGAAATACAGAAGAGTGGGTACACTGAATGGTCTCCTCAGTGTTACCTGCCAGACCTAATTGCCATTTTTCAAAAAGCCTTATTTTTTAGCCAGGCACACCTGTTTTCATTTTAAGCTGGGCACTACCCTAGCTCTTGGATCTTTTTGCACAGTATTCATGTCTAAAGAGATAAGTTGAATTGACACTTAAATAACTAGATTTGTTTACATGTGATGATGTGTGAAAATTAAATGCATGAATGCATTTTTACAGCCTTTCATTAGTGTTTCTATTCATCACTGATGGCTCCAGATAGCTCATTAGAACCTGTCAGTGGGGGTGAACAAGAATTCTGAGATGTTCTAAGGAAGATATCCAGGCACATAGAAGTAGGCAGGTGAAGGGCAGTTGTGGCACCATGTGCCAGCTTTGTGGTTGCTTTATCTGACTGGAAATTGTCACATCCTTGTGGGGAGCAAAGTGCTCAATGTTTCCATGCTTGGTTACTTCCCCAGCAGATAGTGGGAGAACAGCTTCCTATCAGATTGAAGCTTTCTGCTTTTATGTTTTAATAATTGCTGCACCACAGATGCTTTTGTAAATTTAGGTTACAACAGCGCTTTTGTTCAAAGATCATTTTATGAAAGACTTGCAAATTTGAATGATTTTACAAAAGACTTTTTTTTTAGGGTTTCAGAAGCCCTTTACTCTCCTACTTTTAAATTGTAACATAAAATAAGTGTCTGTACAATCTATAGCTCATTGGTTTATTCTTACCTATGGAAAAAAATAGCTCCATTTTTTTCCTCTCCTTTCCTGTTTGGTTGTCAGGTCATTCAGCAGCATGTGCAAGAATGACATTGCAATCTTCATTCAGAGAAAAAGAATTGAATATCTGAATGGAAACAAATTCTTACTCTTGTACCTCAGATGAATTTTAAAGAGGAAAATCTGAAATTCTGTGCAAGTCTTTTCAGTTGTGCCATTGTGAGTTGGTTTTTTGTCATCCACCGCACCTGCAGCTCAGTTCCTTTACTGTCTGTCTCTAAATTAAAGTAAAGTTTTGGCCTTGTGTGTGATTTTATTTATTTATTTTTTTGTTCAGCTGTTGAACCTCTTGAATCTTTTTGGCAATGCAGTATTCTTTGAAAGTGATATGAAGGCTACAGTTTCATGTTTAATTGAAATGTAATTCTTCAGTATTATCCAGTTATTGATTAGAAAGCTGAAGAATTGTAATTTGCTTGTGCAGCTTTGCTTCATCTGCTTTGTGCATAGCATCTGAGTTTAATTCTTCAACTGTGGAAGCTACTTAAAAGCACTGCTTTAACATAACCCCCTGTGGCTTTTTTTCCTGTGTGAAATGACTAAAGCTTTCTTATTTCCATTTGCCACCCATTTCCTTAATCTGCTCTGCTCCTTCCCTCTTCATGGATTATAAACCCCTACCCTAATCCTGCCTTTACACTTGGTCAGGATCACAGTCTGCTAACCCCCTTGGTGGTAAGAGTCTATGGAATTTGTGTACTCATCATTGTTTGATCACCTGTTTGACATCTCTCATTTGAGGACCCTATTCAGCAGAAACTGGCTCGCTTTTCTCACCTGCTTGGTTGTAATCTTTATTTAGAAGGCAGTAGGGTTGGGAGGTTTTGGTCATTTTTGGAATGCTGTTTTGTTAATCCTTCTTTCATCATTCACTTCCCTTAGACCTGCTGCCAGTGCTAGTACTGATAACAGTGTGCCGGTGCTGTTATCAGCATTGTGTTTTCAGGATATTAAGCTTCATTTGGTTTGCTTGCACTTCTCAGCTCAGACTGTAGGAAGATAAAGCATTAGAATGAGAGGTTGCATTTCTTCTGTATATTCTGAGACTCGAGTAGTTTTTTCAGGGTTTTGAACTGTTGAATAAAACCTTCAGAAAGTCTCCAGCACAGTGAAGACTTCTGAAGTATTTTAGTTGTTTTAAAGAGATACTGGAGGGCAGGAAGAAGGCATAGGAATAGCAGGTCTAAGTTGAATGCCCTGATACGCAGAAATTGCTTAACCCTTAATTTTTGCAGCCCACAGCAATTGTACAGACTTGCCCATGTTTTTCTTTTTTTTTTTCTGCTATAGAAGTTACTCTTGATTTCTGCAGGCTGTTTAATATTTTATTTATCATTTCTGCTGAATAGGCCCATAGTTTGGAAAAGGGATTTTACTAAATGATCATTTCCAGTTCAAATTCAAACAATGAAAGTCTGTGCATGGTACATTGCTTCACTTTTCCCCTACCCTTCCTCCCAGCATATGTTCTATTTTGGTTGGGATTTTGTTTCTTTTCCCATAAAGTCAAGCTTTAATCAACTTGTATGTTTTTTTTTTAATGTGCCTCATAAGAAGTAACCCATGAAACTCACTTGAGATGTTGCATGTGAAGTCTGTAGATCTGATAGCATAGCTGTGGGCATACAGTTACCTGGTTATTTGTTTGAGATGGCTGAAAGGTTTGTATCTGTATGGAATTAACCTTGGGTGACAATTACGTTTTGCTTTTTACTTGGTCAGACTTCTTGAATTCTGCAGTTGGAGGCAATATAGCAACTGGTGGTATAGATGAGTTGCAACTAGAGAAGAATGGATTCCCTATTAGGGCTTAGATCTTTAATTTTCTGTAGCTGAAATATCAAAATCGGGGCACTCTGGTAGTGAGTGCAGTGTGTTGAAGATTCATAGCACTCCATAATGTACAGTTTTGATTAATAAAAGTAAGCGATTCTTAAATATGTCTTGATCAGGTTTTTTAGCTTGTTTAAAACCAGTTGAAGATTGTCATTTGAGTCTGTGGGATAACATCCTCAGAAATGAGCATAAGAACTTTAATTGTCTTCAGTGACATTTTATTTAACTTCTCAGACAATAATGCTTGAAGACCACATGCTTTTAAAAGCAAGAGTGAAGAGTTTAACTATTAGGAAAAATGTCTTATTGCGACATTGGTTGCATTGGAAGAGCTGGATAATTATGAAATCACTAGTTTAAGGTTGTTCCTTCAGCTTTTTAGCAGATTTTGGGGGTTTGTTTTGGGTTTTTCATTTTTTTCATGGAAAATGTGATTAGAGTTCATGTTGGAGACACTGGAACTGTTGATGAAGACTAGAAATACTGTTCATGGTTTCTTAAGCGTATCTAGTGCTAAATACCATGTCAAGTGCTTCCTTGAATTGATAATTTTACCTACCTTGTACAGTGCTCCAGGAACTTGGAACAAGGTATTTATTTCACAGTTGTACCTTGTCAGTTTTGCAGACCATTTCAGTCTACCACCACTTCCCTACTAACTTTAAGCGTTTCTTTTCTTTTTAACCACGGTTGTGTATATCTTCTCTTGCGGTTACTTACATTTGTTCGTTTTGCCTTCAGCTGGCAGTAGATCTGGGTCTCCTGGAAGAGTTTTGACAACAACCACGCTTTCCACTATGAACACAGGAGTTCAGAGGGTGTTAGTGAATCCTGCAGCTGCACAAAAACGGAGCAAAATCCCACGAAGTCAGGGGTGCAGTAGAGAAGCAAGTCCTTCCAGATTGTCAGTAGGTAAGAATTGTTGAATAACTTGGTTTCTTTATAGCCCATCTTACCGCAAGTGCCGGCTTGTGTTTGCTTATAGGTGGATGATAAAATTGCAATACATATCAATAAAAACCTAAAACATGCCTATTTTCTGAGGCTAGTCTTCACCAGGTCTAAATTTAAGCTAAACCTTCAAATTTTTGCCATTTATTTGTCAGAATGCAATAGTAGTTCATTTCCTCACCTCCCTGTGTTCCTTCTCTTTTCCTTTTCTTCACTTCCTATCCCTACCTCCAAAATACCCACATCCGTTGAATGAAAGTGTGATACCATCTTGAAAAGATTACTTTCTTCATTACTTTTGTGTTCTTCGTATGTGTGCTTGCATGTGTATATTTCATTGATAGAAAAATGAGTGTCATATGTCTTAGACCTCCTGATATAACCTGATTATTACAAACAATACTAGTGAAGAATATCAGTTGATGTTAATGGTGTTGCTGCTGCTCTTTGGTTTGATTTTTACCTTAGCTGCATTCATTTTCTGTGTTCTGCCTTTGGAAGGCCATGGGATTTTTAATTTGTGTTACTGTTGATCAGATTGATCCGAGTGCAAAGTCTGAATCAGTACTCTCTTCAGATTTTTTTCATTGCTTGTTCCCTCTTCATCCTTTTTAAGAGGTTTTTCAGCCATTCATTCAGAGTTGGTAAATCCCTGTTTTGAGCTGTATGAAGCAATAACTTCATTGAATGGGCTACACATAGTATGCTCCAGCACGATCAAAGAAGTGTGCAGAAACAGCTATGACTTAGAACACAGCATAATCATCAGTGTCTATTCTTAGAAATGCGTCTTTGATCTTACTTCAAAACCACAATTGCATTAAAATTGCAACTTTTCTTATGTCTTCTCCCTTCTGTGCTGCTGTTTGTCTGTACCCTGAATCATACTAGCACGAGGCAGCCGCATTCCTCGCCCTAGTGTGAGTCAGGGGTGCAGTCGGGAGGCCAGCCGTGAAAGTAGCAGGGACACGAGCCCTGTCCGCTCTTTCCCACCCCTGGGTAAGTACTGTCTGCCCCTTGTCCTGCATGGCTGTCCCTGCCCTTCATTACTGCTCCTAACGAGTCCGTGCCTCCTCCATTTAGCTTATAGCCAGCCACCATTATTTTCCCTTCCTTTGGCTCACTCACCGCTTCCTTCCATGGAGAGCTGACCAATGTGTGAATGGGTTGCACACTTGAAAAATAAGCACTTTGCTAGTGTTAGTCTTACCTTAAATCCCACACTTGGAAAGGTGTGTGATGCGCAGCATCTGGGTGCCTTTTTTCCAAAGGGCAGTTCTGCTTTTGGAAGGGTTTTTTGGAACTATGTGTTTCTCTCCTTACTACAGCACTCATGGCTTGGTTGCAATTAGATAATCCATTTCTAGATAGATAGATAATATAGATAGATTTCTAGATAGATTAGATAATCCACAGCAGAGTACAGTGTGACTGCCATCCTCTGCCTGTCCCTGCACCAGCTGCTAGGGCATGCTGCTGTTCAAAATTGCTCTTCAGCCAGTGAATCATTCTGGTGTGTAAGAAGAAAATATACTTCATTTTATGTCTCCTTAGCTATAGTGTCGTCACTGTATTATGTGAAAAAAAAAGTGGAATTATGACTTTTTGCTATTAAAGCAAGTAAATACAATACTGCAGATACAGGACCAATCTACTGGAGCAGTGTTATGAGGCTGCTTTCCATTTTGGAAAAGCAAGCAGCACACATAGCCAAGTCCTTGTACAAGTAGATGAACAAAGTACCATTCTGGAGCTTAATCTGCATGGCACAAGTGAGAAGTAGGTGAGGCAGCAGCTGTTGTTTAGTGGGGAAGAAGAGGAATCAAAACCTTCGAGCTTTCATGCATGTACAGCTCCATTCAGCCTGCCTTTTTAGAGCTGCTCTAAGTACAAGTTTTGGTTTCAGTTAGTGTTTCAGCTTGTCGGCCTGGCACTAGAAGGATTTGGCAGGGTTGTTGAGCTGTGTCTGTTCCTGAAATGTCAGTAAGACACAGGAACATTGGGTTATGGTTATTTTGACATGTTGGTTAAGGGTTAGGGAAGCTTCTCATCTCTACGTATCCTTGTCAAGGTTCCTAGGAAGTAGTAAACGTTGATAAAAGTCTTTTTACATATTGGGTTTGTGTGTTTGGGGGTTTTATATTTGTATTTGTATTTGGTAATACAAAATTCTGTACAATTGTATCTGAAAGTGATGTTTTGGGGTGTAGTTTTTGGCTGAGTTAGTGTTCAGTATGTGTCCCTCTCCTTCTCTTTGTTCAAGTGTGGCTTGCAGTTAACACTACCTGTAAAACATAGTCTGAAATAGGAAATCTCTGGTTTCTATCTCAAATTGAGGCACCCAGCTGTACTCCTAATTAGCATTGGAAGTCTATTGTGACCTGATAAGTCAGTATGCTTCCTGTCAGCCATGGGTTCATTGCCAAAGTGCAGATTAATTGAATGAAAACTGTTTCAATAACTAATGCTAATTTGCTCAGATGCTGCTTAATTGGGAAATAAAATTAAAAGTGGACATTATGCAGGGTCCCTTAGTAAACTTGTGGTTTTTACCAAAACACAGCTGGCCCTGTTGTTGTAGTACATACACGGCTTTGTTCCTTTTACAAAGGAGGGTATTTTCCAGATCTTCTTGTGTTGCTTTTGCTGCCCTACAGCTTGACTTCAGTTGCATCTGTGTGAGACCTGATTTACATTTCAGTTTTGGTCAAACGCTTGTTATTGTAAGAAATCTGTGTTAAACTAATACCATTAGATGGGTCTCTGGGACTGATGCTACATGAGGTTTTGTCTTTAGATATCAAAACCAAGTACCTATAGAAACACAATTGAATTGTCTGACAGCATTGAGAATGCAAAGTAGCAAATAGGAATCCAGTCTTATTAAAAAAAACAACCAAGCAGCAGCTGTACCTGGAATGAATGAGGATTCCTAGGATTTCTTCCATTATGTGTCATTTGAATAATTTTGAGTGTCATTCAGTGTTTGGAGCAGTTTTGTCCTATAAGATGCTATTAACTTGTATCAAAAATACTAAATGCAGTGTTTCTCAAGGATAGAAGATGAAATAAGGCAAATTCAGGTCTGTGATCGTAGCTAGAGGCAGCTTTACATGGGATTGGAAGGGGGAATGTATTCTGTATTGCATCTTATTTTCAGCACAGCAATGTTGCTTTGGAATGCTAAGCCCTTTTGGGGCATAAAATGACCCAAATGCCACGTAATTGCTGCTCCATATGCGCTTGTATGAAGTGTTTCTGTCATCTCACATCTCAGTATCAGATTATAATGTGGGAGGATAACCACCACTCTTGAAAAGCAAGGGATTAGTCACTTAAATGGATTTTTTCTTGTTACATACAGTTAAATATCAGATTACTGGAACTTTCATATTTTAGCTAAGAAATTATGTTATTTTGAGGCCATTTAAAATCTTATTTTAATTCATTTGTTAAAAAGCACTACAACAAAAGTCGGTACTGGCACAATTTCTGCCATTAGAGGGGTACAAAGAATATTCTTGAGAATATGCTTTGGAATAAAGTATGTTTGATCCAGTATAGCGCTTCCTTTTACTGTCTCAAAAACTTGACCATTATGTTTCAAATCTCTATGGGAGCAGGATCATCTTGAATTCTGTGCCTGAAGTTTGAATTTTTCTTGTACCTTTAATTTTCAGGGCTTGGTGATGGAAAGTAGTTGAAAAGTTTTATCCCATTGTTGCTTGTATTTAAAGCTCTGTCAGCCTTGACACCTCTGGTTTGGCATCCTCTGTTCCATCTCCTTTTCCATACTGAGACACACTCCTAAAGAACCAAGGACTTCACAAAGCATCAGTTGCAAAATAGAATTTCCTAGATAAACAGTTCCATATGGGTTTAGTTTGAAATGAAGTACATTGCTATGCCTGATGTAAGGAGTAGAGAATTTCATGTGGCAAACCCACAGTGTTCTTCCTGGGACCTCTGCAGGACTTTGGACCGTGCTTCCCAAATGGGATTTGGTCTGTGTCAGGGTAATTTGATTCGAATTGGACTCTTACACTGTCAGTGTTCATCAGAGTAGAGAATTATTTATGGTTTCTATTTATACTGTTTCATGTATCCAGAAGGTGCAAAATACTTGCATTTATAGTTAAACCCCAGAAAGCTGTTATGATTTTATGTCACTATGGGTGGACATTTGAATTCAAGTTCAAATTGTCAAACCCTGTTTGTTTCATTTACGTGGCTGTTTAACTTGAGTGAACAGAAGAAAGAAGATAAATTGTTGGACATATGTTGTACTTAAAATTACTTGGTTTAAGAAAAAAATATTGGCAATGGTGAATCCATTTCATAGAATCATAGAACAGTTAGGGTTGGAAAGGACCTTAAGATCATCCAGTTCCAATCCCCCTGCCACAGGCAAGGACATCTCACACTAAACCATCTCACCCAAGGCTCTGTCCAACCTGGCCTTGAACACCACCAGGGATGGGGCATTTACCACTTCCTTGGGCAACCCATTCCAGTGCCTTACTACCCTCACAGTAAAGAACTTCTTCCTTATATCCAATCTAAACTTCCCCTGTTTAAGTTTTAACCCGTTACCCCTTGTCCTGTCACTACAGTCCCTAATGAAGAGTCCCTCCCCATCATCCCTATAGGCCCCCTTCAGATACTGGAAGGCTGCTCTGAGGTCTCCACGCAGCCTTCTCTTCTCCAGGCTGATTTCTTTAGGATCTTTAAAAGACCAGTTTTATGCAAGTGCCAGGAGGAGGAGAGTGCTCAATTTTATTCAGAGTCCTTCAGGATCTTTGGTTCCTGCTTTCCATAACTTTAAAGAATCTTAATGAACTGTAGTAAGTAACATGAATGTTTCAATTTCACATTTGATTTATTCAAAGCAAATAATGCCCATGTGAAATATGAATAGCATTAAGTTATTTTAAACCTTTACTTAAAATTGATTTTAACTTTCATTCAGCGTAGCGGTGAGTTTTAACCGAGGTTGACTTACCTGCACGTAGGCAGGAACTCAGTTTTACACAAGCTGCCAGCTGCCAGGACAGTAGGTTCATGCAAGAGGCCCTGCTTGCAGGTGATGTTTGGTATGTAAGCATATAGAATTGAAGTAACTGCAATAGAAGACCAGTATCCGTGGAGCTATCTAGATATTGCTGAGGATTCTCTGTGTGTTTGTGTGCATGTGTCCACACATCTTTTCTTTAAACATGTCTGCTTTTAATCTGCTGTTTAATCTTTTAAATTTAAAAAGAAAATCATGCATGAAATGTCCACTGTACCTGATCCCATATAATTCTGTGTAATCGTGTTCTGTATAATCAAAGAACTTCCCTGGAGCTTTTTCCTTCTGTGTAATGCTCAGTTTCTTTTGCTAAAGCTGTACCTTTTTATAAGTATTCTCTTGTTCATCTAAGCAACTATTGCAGCACTCTGCTTCCACTGTAATAGATAGGGTTTATATGATCCTGTTATTGCAGCTTCCAGACATCACTCCAGATCCACTGGTGCCCTCTACACTCCTGATGTTTATGGGGCTACAGGTGAAGGATGAGTACACTTTGCTGTCATCTGTGCAGTCATCCTGGATTTTTTTTTTTCCCCACCCACTTGGTTATTCTCATAGTTCAGTTTTTTAAAGCATTATTTGTATTAATTTGAGTTTCGTGGTTTTAGTAATCCAGATAGTTGTGTTTATGTTGCTAGATTTTGTCTCCACCCCTCTGCCAATGTTAATCGTTTTCTTCCTTAACAACCATTTTATTTTTACTTGCAGAAGACCTTTTTTTTTTTTTTAGTTTTCCATTTTTCAGTGTTTGTAGAGCATTCTTTATGCATGTAGTTTTCTAATCAGCGCTCTCGATAGCATTCCCATTCCATTTGCTTCCTTGTAAAATGAAAACAAAAACCCAACGTGAAGAAGACCTAAAAAAAACTAATAAAAAAGGTTCTTTCAGTTAAAACCATTGTTTTGTGGGATTTTTTTTCCCCCGTGGTACTAGAACAGAATGTGTGCATCTGACTTTGGTTTTTCCTTCATTTCTTACTTTTCGCTGCACCACTAAAGACTTCAGAATGGAAATAACCAGTATTTCAGCCACTACATAATTTGTTAGAAATGTTAAGCAAATGCTTTTCTTCTGCTTGGGTTTTTTTTTTTTTTTAAGAGAGTGTGATATTAATGTCCCATGTTCCTCTCGTGACTGAATTCTTTGTGTTCATTTTTGTTGTTATAGCAGGTTCCAGCTTTGGAATTAGTCAGTCGAGTCGATTGTCATCATCAGTTAGTGCTATGCGAGTTCTGAACACGGGTTCTGATGTGGAAGAGGCAGTAGCAGATGCTTTGGTAAGAATCTCACATTTATGCTGTGTAGGATAGAGACTCTGCAAATGTTTGGTACCTGCATATTAAAGTATGCAAAAGAACTTGTCAGTCATGATTTTACTGGCTTCTAGGTGGGGAAAAAAAGAGAAACAGAATTGCTAGAGCTGCAAAGTGTTGGGATTTTTGTTCCCTACGAGATTTTTAACTTCTGAGAAAGGTACATTTTTTCCATAGTAGACAGGGAATAGGTTTGGGCCGCTCTGTTGGAGTGGCCCAAGGAGCCACTTGAGCAGGTTGCATTAACCAGCAGTTGTCCACAACAGCCAAACTTCTGGGTAGGTTGAAAGCTTGTTAGAGCTGGCAGTGATGACAGCTGAAGCAGTCTGCTTCTCATAAGTCTGGGTTCTGTTTGAAGCTGCTCTGCCTGTCAACATGTAAGATTGATTCTGAAGAGATAAATGATGGCTTGGCAAGCAGCATTTCATAACTTTAGTCTTTGTTTTCTTTTCTTTTCAAACTGTCACACTGAGCTTAAACCTGGTTCTGCCATTCCCTTTCTTAACCTTCGCTGTCCTTCAGAAAGGGAGTGTTTGGCTCCATGACCCTCCTGCCCCAGTGAGCCAAGCTGAACACGTCATGTCCTTTGCTATTCTGACGCGTACATCATCAAGCTGAAGTCTTCAGTTAATGTCAAATACTTAGACTATGAATCAGAAGCAAATATTTAATGATACTCAAATAATATACAATAACTGATAAAAATGTACATACCTGTTACCTATCGATCAGTCAGGATGCTCTAAGCAAATCGTTGTTACTCTTTTTACTAATGTTCCAAATAAGCTTTTTCTTAAACCAGCTACAAATTAGATTCTAAAATAAATAAGTCTAGCCAGATATGACTGGACAGGGAGAAACAAGATGTCAAAGGAAAGCATCTGAAGAACACTGACATGTTTTTAATCTGGTGGTTTATAGATTCCTTGGTTTAGACTGTCTTCTTGGCACATCAGTTTAATACTGGTGTGTCTTCACTGGCATAGAGATCCAGGATATATGTGAAATCTTGTCTGAGAAGTCATGGTGAGATTGAGTGGGTTTTCCCTTTTCTGATACTGTAAACTTGTAACAAGCTTTCAGCATTGATGGGGAATGCTCATTAGTTAAGTGTCAGTCAGTCTGGAGTTGGGAATAGGGAGCAACAGTAAAACATTTGTCTATGGAACATGAAAAGCTCCTGTTTCTAATTTGAAAACCAGCCTGTGCTATAAATTTATCCACACTGGTGCTACATGAAGAGTATCTTCAGTACTTTTAACAGCTTCATAGCTTATTCAGATTTAGCTGGGCAAAATATGTAATAAGAATATAAATTTAGAAGAAACTCATACTTCCAGTACCTGCTCTTGTGGCTGGAATGTGTCCTGTTTGCTGAAGTGACTAAGTTTGTTCATAGAAACTGGTTTGTCTGACCTGGATCCAAAATAGCCTGATGCTGCTAGAAATGTTAGAGGAAAATTGGTTTGTATGTTTTAGCTAGACTCTAAAGGATTCTAGCTGAAGAATCTTTAGAGGATCAAGAAGGATCAAGACCAGCAATAATTTATTACTGCAGCATTTGCCTGCCTGGTTCCCTGCCATGCTCTCAGTGTACAGCTTGTGCTGTATAAAGGACCCTATTTAGATGGAAATCTGGTTATGAACACCCTTCTTGTGTTACCATAGACTGAAGCGCCCTCCTCAGAACAGTATTTCTAAAAGGTAGAAGGTACAGTCCTGACAGATGTAATATAAAAACATTCTGGATTATATTACTGTTTTTGTGGTATAAAAAACACTTGGCCAGTTCTAACACTGCTCAAGCCAAAGTAGCATCAGTCTTCTGGCTAAGATCTGGTTTTGAATATAAGATACAAGTAACGCAGCAACGTGGAGATCTCCACGTGGTTTTATACCTTTTATTTCAGCACAGTCCTTGACACTTCCGATTTTATTTCTTTACAAATTCTTTTACTTACGGTGACCCTGTTCAGAAATGCTCATGTCTTTGGGATTTTTCCCTTCCTTTGTTCTCCTACACATCTGTATGCTTGTTCTCTTGGCAGTAAGCTTGCTTGTTAGATAGTGTATTGACTGGCCTGTATTGCAATACCCACCGAGTTATTCCACAGTTAAAAATGAGAAGCCTGTACGAATGGGAAGGGTATTTAAAGGGAAACCAGTCAAGGGGAAACCAATCACACTGCTGCTTCTGTGTGTGTATAATGAAATCAGATTTTAACTACTAGCTTCAACTCCAGTATTTGAATGGCAGGGTTGTTTTGCCAGAGGTGCGTGGCCTTCCTTTCAGGGTAAATAGCATTTCTTTGGTAGGGTTGTTTTTTTCCCTCTGGCCTTTGGCGTGTTGTGTTGTGTCCTGTTTTGTTGGCTTGGGTTTGTTTTTAAGGGATCTGGGTTTTTGCGTTAGGGTTTGGGAGGTTTTTTGGCAATTGTTGCAGTGACCAAATTTGGATATTTAAAGGAAGTTAAAGACAGAGGTGGAGGAGTGGAAATGGAAGCTTAGCAAACTGCTTGGCAATTCATGATATTCTAATCAGATGCAGAGAGCTAAGAATAAAATTTACAGTAAGACGATGTGTTGTTCAGTAGCAGGTAGTTTAATAGTCAATGCTGCTATGCCTTACCTTCCTGTTCTCAATTTCTGTTTCTTTTCAATAATTTACTGCTAACAGCTCTTAGGAGACATACGGACTAAGGTATAGAAACTGTTTTCTTTCTTCAATAGTTTAATATTTTGCTATTAACATGCTTGGTACAAAGTAAGTTAAAATGACAGAGTATGTGGGTTTAGACCTCAGTCTTACATCCTGTAACATATATAAAGCAATTAAGAGAAGTAACTAACTTTCAGTACAGTCTTTATGTTACCCTGTCACACAATTGTATGGATTTTTACAAGTAAACCTTAAGTTGAATGTTCCATCTAATGTATGTCTTCTTGGCATTTGCTTTGCTTTTATATTTGGAATACTTCACAAGCCATACTTTAAAATGTTTATTAACTTGGTTAGACCTGCTGAACAGTTGGAGCCATTTATCAGTGCAGGGAGTAGGGGCCACACTGATAAATTGAACTGTCGGTGTCTCTATTCTTTGAGTCTGTATACTCTCTCTTTGAAAATCAGTGCTAATGTGAGATGTTTCTGTACTATAGAAGAAGCCTGTGCGAAGAAGATACGAGACTTATGGGATGTACTCAGATGATGATGCCAACAGTGATGCATCAAGTGCCTGTTCAGAAAGGTCCTATAGCTCTAGGAATGGCAGCATACCAACATACATGAGACAAACAGAAGATGTGGCTGAAGTCCTAAATCGCTGTGCCAGCTCCAACTGGTCAGAGAGAAAAGAAGGCCTTCTAGGCCTGCAGAACTTGTTAAAGAACCAGAGAACTTTAAGGTAAGAAGAAATTCCAATCAAAAACCAATTCATTTTAGAGTCAAAGGGTGGCAAGGGAAGTAGGAAAGGAGGCTGATGTTCCAAAGAATTCAGAATGCTGGGGAGAGGGGAAAGCAAGGTGTGCATCTCAGAGTAAGATGGGGGAAGGAATGAGGAAGCTGTTGTCACTTCTGGCCACCAGTATATAGGATCCGTTTAGACAGCTCAGTTTAAGAAATGGAATTTCAAATCAATACAATCCCTGCAATAAAAAGGATGCCTAAAGTGCTTGCATCTAGCATTGATGGAAGGCCTTTATTATTTTTGTCGTTATTAATATTCTTTTTATTAATAGGGTATTTATTCAGAAGAATCTCTTTACCACTAGCTATTAAGTGTACCTTTTCCATGATCTGCTCTGTTAAAATGAGGAAATGTTATATACACCAACTAGTTTAAAGAGCCATTTCTAGGCTGAAAGTCTCATTTTAGA
Organism: Pezoporus flaviventris; assembly: GCF_033815535.1. Lineage (NCBI taxonomy): Eukaryota > Metazoa > Chordata > Aves > Psittaciformes > Psittacidae > Pezoporus > Pezoporus flaviventris. Next base: position 1,726,483 of record NW_026892585.1, read on the forward strand.
CAGAATCTATTACATTTTTATTATGTCTTAAAATTCTTTACTTTGTTTACTCGATTACTTGATTCAGTATTTACAGTTGATAGCACTGATTGCTGTGCGTTAGTGCTCGGTAGTACTAGCCGGGGAGCTGACTAACGTATTGTTGTCACTTTGACAGTCGTGTTGAGTTGAAAAGATTGTGTGAAATCTTCACAAGGATGTTTGCTGATCCTCACAGTAAGGTATGTTTAGGTTCCTCTTACTTTTAGTAAAGTTTTGAAAACACTATAATAGCCAGTTGTGGTAAAATATGTCAGTGGTATTTGCATATGTCAGAGCTGGACAGGCTGTTTTCTGTAAGCACTTAGCATCAGATTTCAATCCATTTAATCTGCAATTTTGACCATGATCATTTTCCACCTATATATAGGTAAAGGTTATTTTCATCTAAAATACGTTGAAGTAGGTCAATAGTTTGTGTTAAAATTTGTAAGTATTTTTAAGGAGTCATGTTGTTTACAGAGAACACTTCAACATGAATAATGTTTTTCTCTCAACTGAAAACAAAAGGCTCTGGTGCAGTAATGTGGATCATAAGGAAAGTGATCTGACTGAATCATACATGATGAATAATGAATTATACCAAATGTGGACTTATTTATTTTCCAGGGTATTTTGTATTATCATAACTTGTGATGTCTTCCTCAAATGTCATAGATAGGCCTGGCAGTTGAGACTGCTGTGTAATTTTTACATCACTGATAGTATTCAAGAAGTAAGGTAGAGACTATACTTTGATATAAAAGAAATGGCAATGTTTTATTCACTTTTACTTAGGTAAAGACCCAAGGAAAATAATCCTTCTGTTCTCTAAGACCATTAAAATCTTTTTAACAGCGTTACTTCACTTGGTAATACTTACACAGTTTTTGTGGGAGGTGGGTTACTGGTACAGCTTCATACATGCAGTCATTTCTCATAGCAAAAGGACTGCAGCAAGTAGGGAGCTGGATAAAGTTAAGAACATATAACTTCATATTTTGTTTGAATTATAGGCTTGTTTGGAAAAAAACCCTATCTTTCATGTTGAGTATAACATGTCCCGCTTGGTGTCCATACTTAAGAATTGATAAAATGATAACCCAGAAGAATTCAGAGCAGTTACTTCAGAAGTATTGGTTTTTCCCAGCAGAGTTCTAAAAAAAGGAGTTTGATTGGGTAATACATTTTACATATTTTAAGTCTTCCTTATTGCTGCAATGTGAAATCAAATTCAGACTGATGAGATGTCTGGGCTGGTCTGCTTAATGTTCGTCTGTCCTCCTTGTTTTTCCTGGTAAAGAGGTGACTGAGCTGCTATCTGCAGCATCATGTATTTTGGAAGACGCTTGTATTGTACGCAGCAGCATGATGTCAAAGTTGCTGATACACTGCAGAAATGCAGAAGAGACTGAAGCCAAGCAGTTACAGTGCAGAAAGCATTCCATAAAAACAGTGGTTAAGTCAGAGGAGATAAAATAAAGTGTTGAAATATTACTGGGTTTTAAATGAAGTCATGACAGAATTGTGCCTACAGCTTGGTTTAATGTTGTTTGTTCTTGTGTTAATTAGTATTGCAGCTCTGCATGGATCAGAATTACACTGGACATTTGATTGTAGTGGGGGAGCCAGGGAAGGGGAATGAAAATGTTCCAAAATTCAGGTGTATGTGTCAGAAGAGCATTTTATCTTTTCATTAAGCCTTTAGGAATATTACATTGAGTTATTCTACTTGATTGTTTTGTTTACTGGGCATCCTCACATTGAATAATGTTGCTGTGATTTTGCAAACGTGGCCTGTGTTGCAGCACGGGTGATGCAGCTGTTCTGGTGGCTGATGCCTTGCCTGCCTTTTGGAAGTTACCAGTCTATCATCAGGAGGATCTTTGAGTATTAAGAGTTCATGAGCTGTGATTTTTTTTCTGTATCACGCACACATGGCTACACAAATCTCATTTTAGACTCTTTTCAAGTGTCTGTAGGAATTCTCCTGTCATCACTTTTATTGTTTGGTTTTTGGTTTGGTTTTTTAGAGGTTTACTTTTACATGATAGCTGGATGTAGGGAATTGCTTAGAAAAAGAGAGTAATATGTGGAGGAGAAAACAGGAGAATGATTTGAGGAACGTGCCAAGCGCATATTGGTGTCCTGATAAAATTACTAAGTTTATCATGAAAGTTTTGAAATACATTTTTTGTTTTATTTTGGTTTATATTCCATACAGGAACTTCGTATCGATGGCCACTAATTTGTGTGTTTTTATCTTTTTCCCTTTTTTGTTGTTTTTTTGTTTTGTTCTGTTTCGTTTCGTTTTGCATGCTGTCCCCTGTGTTGGAACTCTCTTTAGAGAGTAAGTTGGTTTAATACTTGTTGGAAACCTAACCTTATTTGCATGAATGTGCAATTAACCCTTTTTCTCTATTTTTCTTCCCCAAAGAGTTCATGCAGTGTCAAGCCTTTTGCAATCATAAAATGCTCTATACAGTTATGTAAACTGTGTGGTTCAGTTTCGAGATGTGCTTTCTCTACTAATGAACTGACATTGTTTGGTTATGCATTCCTGCTTTGTATTGTGGTGGTTGGCACATCTGAAATAATTCACTTTAAGGGCAGATCATGTATAATTATTTTCATATCGGTTTATTTTTTTCCACTATCAAATTATTGAAAATTTCAACTTTAGATGTTTGATTTCTGAATTTTAATTCACGTCATTCAGATGGAAACTGCAGACATACACATACATCGTTCAGCGTGGTGCTTGAGTTCCATTTCCCATTCCAAATTCATCCTTTACCTGAGATGCTCTTACAGCCACCTTGAATTCTTCATACTTTGTCCTAAAGCGGACCGGTACGATTCGTATGTTTCTTAAAATGCAACATAATGGCTCAACTTAATGGAGTTTTCCCCAGACACTCACTGTGGTGAACCTAAAATCAAACAAAGCTTGAGAACAAAATTGAGTCTTCAGTTACGTGTCTTTTTAACAGTTAAAACCTCGGCATGGGATCTTCAGAGTGCTTTTGCCGCAGTGATTCATAATTCACTTCATAATGATTTCAGTTTAAACCACTCACATGTTTGAAGTGTAAACCTCTTCACCAAGAGGCTGTAACCAGTTTGTCCGGCTTGCACGTTAATGGACAGACATGTATGTCAGTGTCTGCAAACTCAGAGAAACCAGTGCAGTTTTAACTTCTGCTGAGCTCTACAGTTTGCTCTGAAGGGTTTAAATACAATTGTAAGACCCCAAATGTAATTTACAGCACCAAAATTTTTGTTGTTGTCTGCCAAAGTCCAGTATTTTTTTCCCCTTATTTTAGGGCTGTGAAATCCAAAGACTGTCATGTCACAGTACACAAAGTACTTTTTGGTTTGGTTTTGCCTGGGTCTTATAATTGTGCCCACTACTTGTGCATCTACAACGTGGGATATTGTTTCAGTTTTCAGATGAACACAGAAGACATTTCCAGTCCTGAGCATAAAAACTTCTTCCCACTACTGGCAGGGTAATTTTTAAACCTCATAATGCAAATACAGATACAAACCTAGAAGGTAGCAGAAGACTTAGCTGTATTTTGTTGTTGTTAACAGCTTTCAATGTAGCTTGTCCCAAAAGGGAAGTTACTTAAAGTAGCTCATCCTGATGGGCTTTATGTTGAGTAGGTTTTGTATTGGTTTATTTCTAACACAGCTGTTCAGTATTTAAGATGGCTATTGAAAGATTCTCGCTGGTCTTTATTAGATCCAAAAAGAACCATAAAATCATAGGATAGCAGGCTGGAAGGCACCTCTGGGATCATGTGGTCCAGCCTTTCTTGGCAAAAAGAATCTGAGTTATATTTTTTTACTTCTAATACAAATTTTGAGGCACTTCTTTGAAAGATACCTGTGTGGATTTTTCCACTTCATGGTGCGAATTTGCTCTCCCTGGCTTGATTACCAACATGAGAAGAGATGTAATTCCCCAGTGAGTGATGAAGGCATGCAGCAGCAGGCGCTCGCCCCTCTGTACCTGGTCAGTGCTGTGGAAGGAGGCTGCTTTCTGCAGCCGAATGAGGTCTGATCGCAGTTGGGGATCATCCATTCTCAGACAGCAGCAGAGTTTGGGCTTAGGGCAAGGCAGGTCAGTGGCAGAAGGTGGAGGGGATCAGCCATTCCTCTGCAGCAGCCTTTTCCAACCGTGTACCCATATCATAAACACTCAGGAGGACAAAATCTCTCCTACCCTCTTAGCAATACCTCCACTTCTGTACAGAGCCATGTGCTGCAGCTGGAGTGAGCATCAGTTGTGGTTTTCAGCCTAGACATCCATTTTTCTTGTCAGAGAAACAGGAAACCCACGGGCCACACAAGCATAGAGCATGTGCATCCCCATAGGCCTTGAAAAAGTCATGAGTGAGATACTAGAAAGGCTGTTTCAACAGTTACCTATTTGTCCTGCCCTGCTTTATCCTGACCCTTCAAAAAGCCCTTCTTCCTGGTCTGAGTGCTGAGGTTATTAGAAGTACAACAGGGGTTTTCCTACTGAATATAGACTTTCCAACCTTATTTGTATTTATTATATATAATATTCTTTGTTGAAAAGAACACAGTGGATAATATCTTCTTGAAAAGACAAAAACACTTCTGAGTTTTAAACACCTGCTAGTCTGAAATGCATCCTGGCTTTTTTTCCCCTGCTCTGGTGAGCAGTTTTGTGCTTGGATACCTGCAATAGCAGGAGAATCTTGTTCTGTTCCACGAATATTTTACATAAAGGAACTGGCTAGCTGTCATGACTTTGCAGTATTTAGTAAGCCAGATATCTACAATGATTATTTTGCTAAAGAATTATAGAAGTTTTTTTGGTTGTGGAGAGAAAGTGGTTTTGTGGTCTTCCAGGAGTGTCAAATCAACTTAATGATAAAGCTTGGAAGGGTAAAAAATGAAGTTTTACTGAACAACATTGAGGTTGCGCCAGCCATCACAGTAAGCATTTCTTTTCTTGACGAAACTGCATGGAATACCTAATGGGCAAACTTCTACAGAAGTGGGCTAACATTTCCAATGTACTCTCGTCTCAAAATCCAATGGGAAAGCAAGACAGATTTCCTTTTCTTTTTATTTTCTTCCTTTTCCTGCTTGGCTGCAAAACACTGCCTTTCTCTGCCTCTGATTCCCTTACTGCTTTCTTCTTTGTTTGTAAGTTCAGCATACGTCAGCGTCATCTCCTCTTTTGCCCCATCCTACCCTCTTTCCATCTTCTTCTGCCTTTTAGGTGTTCAGTATGTTTTTGGAGACGCTGGTGGACTTCATCCAGGTCCATAAAGAAGATCTGCAGGACTGGTTGTTCGTGCTGCTGACACAGCTGTTGAAAAAGATGGGTGCTGATTTGCTTGGCTCTGTGCAAGCAAAAGTTCAGAAGGCACTCGATGTCACAAGGTAATGTGTTCTTAAATAAAGAATTAACCCCTAAAACAAATGCAGACTCTCGCACTACTGTCAAGTTTTGGGGTGTTACGGTTTTTTGGGGGGTTTGTGTGTGTGTGTGTGCTGTGAGATTCTTGGAGAAATGCAGAGCTAATACAAGATCTTGAAACTCCAGTAAATGTCACTGGTTAAGCAGTTTGGTTTCCTAAATGACCCTTTAGCTGAAAGGGTTTGAATCCTTAATGCTGAACAATTAATGTGATACTGCTTACCTGATTCCAGATTGTGCAGCTGAGCCCCATATGTTTGTTGTCTTGCCTTGTCCTCAGTGATGCAATGCTTGTGTTTGGCCTTCTTTTTGATACAAAAGTATTATGCAATATTCAGCTCTCCGTGTCAGCAGGCTTTGAAGGAATTACAGCAATAATGGATTTCCTTTCTGTCTTCAAGGACTGTAGTGATAGGACAAGGGGTAATGGCTTCAAACCTAAACAGGGGAAGTTCAGATTGGATATAAGGAAGAAGTTCTTTACTGTGAGGGTGCCGTGGTGCTGGCACAGGGTGCCCAGAGAAGCTGTGGCTGCCCCATCCCTGGTAGTGTTCAAGGCCAGGTTGGACACAGGGGCTTGGAGCAAGCTGCTCTAGTGGAAGGCGTCCCTGCCCATGGCAAGGGGTTGGAACCAAATGATCTTAAGGTCCCTTCCTGCCCAAACCATTCTATGATTCCTTCCCTTCTCTCCAAGCACTGTAAGTAGCCTGATTACAAAATGATCTTAAGTGATTTTGGGGACCATCTATGCTGCGTAGCCAGTTTTGTTTCCAAATGAAAGCTAGGTTTTAGAATTGGAAGGGCTCTGGGACCTCTTTCTCATCTTTTGTTCTCTGAGGTAGGGGACAGTCTAAGCTGTTTGGTCCTCTGCTGTACCTGTTCACATGGCAGATCTGCTGTGGAGTCTGGGGAAGGGTATGGAGCGTGTTGTGGGAGAGAGGGAATGGGATCTGCTGCAGCAGAGCCCATGAGGGTCATATGCAGCATGTGCCATGTGGGAGCGTGGGGGCAGCCGGGGTGGAAGAGGATGGTTCAGAGAAGTGAGCACCTTTAGCAGTGCTACTGCATGTTAATTTGAGGATCGCACAGAATCAGAATACTACCATATTATTATTATGTCATCCCTTAGTATTCGCATTGTATATTTAACTGTATTTGGTTTGAAGCAGGGATTTCTTACATTTTGTCCTTCACATGCCAGGTGAATGTTTCTGGAAGTCAGATACAATAAAAAATACCCACAAAACTGGCAGAATGTGTTTTTCTTTCAGAAGTACTAAAGCTTGATTTGATTTGTTTGCTTTACAGGGAATCTTTTCCAAATGACCTCCAGTTCAGTATTTTGATGAGATTTACTGTTGACCAGACCCAAACACCTAGCCTGAAGGTAAGCATTTTCAGGCTTGCATTGCAGGCAAAAAACTCTTCACCGATAGACGTTTGCTTGTCTTAATCTTTGAATTTGGATTGTGATTTTTGTGTTGTTAAAAGAAAGGTTTTCAATTAGTGGATTTTGTTTTTGTAAACTTTCAGACAGTCAAGCCAGCACTGCAGGACCAGCTGCGCTCTTTTTGGAGCTCAAAGGTTTTTGTCTGAATTATTGTCTTTATTCTTAACCCTTTGTCGAGCTCTTACAGTGTTCCCAATAATTTTATTCGAATGCATTCATATGCTGCTACTAACCTGTGCGAGAAACTCGAAGCATGCAGTTGTGCAGTCTTAAATATGACACTGGTATGAAAACCTTGGCTGCAGGGGAGAGCTAATAAACCCACAGAACAGTAAAAATGGGCAACAAAAGCGTGGCCGCCTAACATCGAGCTGGTTATGCAAACTCACTCTATCAAGTCTCTTCTAATTTTATGTTTGTGATTTCCCAATCTTGTTTTCCTAGCTCATTTTTGTTTGTTTGTTTTCCACGTGTCCAACCTGATAGGTCTTGAATTAATTGAAATGATTTTAATATGAACTAGAGTTCCTATATTAAAAATCAGCTGCCTTTGTGGTGCGCTTCCTTTCCTGAAAGCAGTGTGTAGTTTTACAATTACACACATTTTTACGTAAGAATCTCTAGCCTGGAGACCTGCCAGCATCACTGCAAGTGAAAAATGTATTCTGTAGTACATTTACAGTGCCAAAGAGAGTCAATTTTAGGATAAATGCATCAAATCCTAAGAAGATTTACAAATGTTGTAAATGGGGAAATAACAAGCATATGATAACTGGCATTTTCTGCTCTGTCCTGCACGAAATGTTTTTACGTGGTTTGATACTGCACAAGAATATGACTTTTCCCAAGTTACGCTGAACTTAGAGTCACAGAATATGCCTCTTTTTGTCTACAATACAGTAAAACTTACTTTTTTAAGCTTTTGAGGACAGTTGATAACATTGACCCCTGTTGCTTCATGTGTTAAAAAGAGACTGCTGTCATTTACTGAAGACAGCAAATGAGGTAGTAAAAATCAGTTTGCTGTTTAAATAAATCCTTGGAAAAAATTTGGTTTGGTTTTGTTTCACTTAGTTTTGCTCCCCAGCAAGGTGAATTTGATGGTGGAGATGTTCTTTCTTCCATGTAGTGGTACAGCTGGGAAATACGTATCAATCAGGTTTCAGCGTCTGAAAGTACAGATTTGGAATGAGATATGGACTCCTGCTAGGCTGAGTTGGGGCTAAGTTCAGTCATTTTTATTATGTGACCTAGAAGGGCTTAAGAAATCTGAAACACTTAATGGGAAGACATTCTGTAAGTAATTCCAAGTATTTAAAATGAATTTTGGGGACAGTAAAGTGTGTAACTGTGTAAGCGAAGGTAATCTTTTATCAGAAGAAAGTGGTATCTACCCCATGCTCCCATCTTTATGAGATAACTACAACTTCAGGATCCAGACAGTAAATTTACTGAGTATCAGTTGCAGAAGTATCTATTTAATATCAGTGTCCTTGGATATTTTGTCTAAATGCCATCCTCAGTGCACCCAGGTTGCTGACAGATTAATTGATAGTCCTAGGGCTGCTCCATTTCTTGAAGTCTTCAGCTTTTGTTCCTACTCTGATAAAGGATTATTTTGTTGCAGAGTGTGCCTTTGGGCTAGATACTGTGACAGGAAAAACCAGAGAAAGGATTTTCGGCGTCCTTAAAGGTGGTCAGATAAAAGAAAGGATGATAGATAAGAAATTGGCTTCATAGAAGGATTCCATTTTACAAATGGCTTTTCCCTCTGTTTTTTAAATGGTAGTGGGAAAAAATTGTGATTCTTTAAACTGTCATGGTCATTCTTACAAACACAGCTAAGTCGTGGACAGTAGAAGTCAAGTTACTAGAGTGGCTGCAGAGGTGGATTTGGATAGCTAGGACCAAACATAGGAAAGATACAACTCTACTCATCTAATCCATGGTGGATGCAGACAGTGTATTGTGCTCTATCCCTCTTCCTTTTGCCATACTGTTATATGTAAGCGTGGAGAACTGCTGAAGCATCGTTACAGGTGCCAGATGCATGTATCTGTTTTGGTCAACCGTAATAGGGCACAGGAGTCGAATTTTCTGGATGGGATATAATCTGTTAAGCTTATTTTTGCAGGTGCAGAACATGTGCTTCCCAAAGGATGGGGGTTGTCCTGAAATAGCCTTCAAACCATCACTTTCATGTTTCTCAGGTTGAATATCAAACGGTTCACACCCGGTGAGGGATTGACTCAAGCACTGTGACTGAAGTTCATTAGCAGCTTCTGAACCTTTTCTGTCCTTTGAGAATGCTGATTTGTTAACAAAGGCTTTTGCCGCAGTTGATCAGATATTCGGTGTAAGAATCCCTGGAGCTGCTTTCACTGCAGTCAGAAATCTGCTCTCCCAAAGAGCTGAAATAGACTGTTGAAGAGGACTTGGATCCCTCTAACTGCATCTAAAAGATGTAACTAGTCCTTAGTTACATCTTTTATTTCTAAATCTCAACTTTGCACATACTTACTAGAAATAGTGACAAAAATACACTGTAAGTAGATTTGTGGCTATTCTGGAGTTTACTTAGGGTGGGTTTTGTATCTGTAATGATCCTGTCTCTCTATATTTGAACTTAGGAAGGTACCCCTTCCACAAGTTTTTCTTTCAAAACCAATCAGTGAAACCCGCTCTTACCCAAAGTTTGACAACTATTTGGAATCTGTGTCACTATGAGAAGGTTTATGAGTGTGAACTCTCCATTCATCTTCCATTCAGTGCTCTTCTGTAACTCAAGAACCTCCATCTCTCCAGAAGAGTGTCCAGAAGAGATTTACTCTGTGGAAGTAGTTTAAACACTGAATAATACTGCTCTCAGAGTGCTCCTGAGTTTGTTCTCTGGGAGAAATGCCTCTGTGTGTTCTAAGGGTTACGGTTCTTAACAGTAATTTTTTTAAGGTGTGATATATAAACGTAAATCGTGAGCAGTGAAACAGGGCTGTCGTTTCACTTGGTAATCTAGAAATTGTAACTGTTACTTCACATCTGGAAAAGCATGTGTCCTAAGGGGTTTTGCTGTGGAGGTGGCTGGTGTTCTGGGGTTTTTTGCTTTGGTAAGATCTAACAAATAGTGTGGGGTTTCCTGCATTTGCTGATGTTGATCTGCATAAGATGAAAGCCTCCAGTTGCTGGTTGTTGTGTAACTTTGGAGAAGTCAAGCTTCAACAGCTGCTGTGAAACTGAAGCATTCATTATTGATCTACGTGTATCAGCTGCCCTTAGTAATGTGTATGTCAGAGTATCTTGAGTTTTCAATAGCTTGCAAGTTCTCATGACCAAGGGAAATTACTAAATAGCTTTGCAGTTGTACTACAAGCCATGAACAAGGAAAACACACCCAGAACTCTTTCTGGTTATGATGGACATAGGTGTCTCCATCCTGGTAGGTGTTTCTGGTTCACTGTAATTACTAGTGGAAATAAAAGTAGCTCATTCAAACAGGTGGCCTAAAGAGACATTCACCACTTTTGTTGATGGATTGTGTGACAGACCTCAGGGGCAGCAGGAGCTGAGGAGATGAGTATTTAAGGGAGATACAGATATTGCCCTTTGCCCAAAGCTTTGCAGTGGTGCAGTTTTGGAGAAGCTAGAGAGAGGCTGCAGCAAAACAGAGTGAGTGAAGTCGGAGAATGATGCTCAGATAAAAGAGGGAGTGAGGCAGATTTTCTGTCCTCCTGGTAAATTCATGTCTGTCTTCCAAATATCATCGAGGGAAGTGTGCATGTGACCCCTCCTAAGTCTTCCACAGAAATTCTATTCCACACTTTTTTAGTGTTTAATGGGAAGATTCATGTGTCTTATCCACAAGGATGGCGACTGCTCAGCTCTGACGTTTGAGAAAAGAATGCTGTTAACTGTATAGTAGGAACTAATAGGAATTGGTTATTGGTGCATCAGGTGGTGTTCATTTTTCATTTTAGTACTTGTAAAATGTTCTTAACAATTCTGAATGGTTCTTTAGAGTCTTGATGATTCTTAAATATTCTGAATGCTTTGCTTTTCTTCTTGTTAAATATAAGCTTTGCATATGCAACAATCTGCGTATCTTTTGGTTACTACCAGTGAAATCTCAGGTTTTATTAGTATTTGAATTTCTTCAGAATAATTCCCTTCTTGAAATGTTACATCCATTTCTAAATTGATTTATGTGTAGAGTTTTATATCAATGCTGAAAAGATGTTTACTTTACTTGGGGGGAAAAAAATAGCCTTTATTTTAGGGGATGAACACTCTGCTCTGTGAGCACGCTTGTTCTTGGCAGCCCACCATTTTCATTGTCCACCTGACTCTCTTTCTCTTTGCAGGTCAAAGTTGCAATCCTTAAATACATAGAGACTCTTGCACAACAGATGGATCCGGGAGATTTTGTAAACTCAAGTGAAACTAGGTTAGCAGTGTCTCGAATCATCACCTGGACCACAGAACCTAAAAGCTCAGATGTTAGGAAGGTACGTTTGTTAATGTGTACTTACATTTGCACTGCATTCCAAGTGTCTTGGCTAATCAGAGAAGCCAATATTTCTTGCCTAAACAAGCAAGGAAATTTCTTTAAAAACAAACATTTTTTCATAGAGAAAAGATACTTTTAGATCCTTCTCAGCAAACACACCTGGCTTTTCTGTATAAAGTATTGGAAGTGACAAAGGAAAACTTTGACAAAACTTGTACATGTAAGAGTTTAATAAAAACTTGAAATTAATACATCTTGAAACTCCATTAGAGTTGTATTTTCATGTATGTTAAAAACTTTAGGTTATCTTTCATAATAGAGGGAATCACTGTTTCAAGCACTCTACCTGGTATTAAAATCACCTCAGCGGGCATTTCCTTTGCAGTTTTAGCATCACTTCAGAGACCACCCTCTGATAACTGACTGCACGTTCCTAACAGGAGCATTAGGTTTGGTAGCAAACTGGGTTCAATACCTGTTGGATTTTCTCAGCTCTTTTATGCTTTAGTAAGGCCATATCAAAGGTTTATTCTTTCAATGTTGCAGTTCCAGTGCGAAACTCCTTTTTTCCACATGATTGTTGTGCAGTGAAAATCAGTATTTGTGAACTACATACATATACCAGGGGTATTGAATAACCAGAGGAAATGTACTGATGCAGTCTTGGAAAGAGTTTCTGAGTAGTTCTTCCAGTTAGAGAATGCAAAAACCTTTGGAGTTTGTTTGCAGTTTGATGGAATGGAGTTCAGTTGTTCTGACTGATTTCCACCAGCCGTTCTATTCTGTCTTAACTTCCATGACCAGCATGCTATCACTTTTTGAATGCTAAATAAACATATTTACTTTATGGCTCACAAATGCAAGCATCTTTGACCAGAGAACTAACTCTTCTGTTTGTTTTTCTCTGTTCATTTTTGCAGTTTGAAGTGTTGAAACAATTCATTTGGTTAGATTTCCTTTACTGTTTTCAACTAAGTTTGAGTTTTGTTATCTTTATCATTCCTGGAAACAGCACCAAAACCTCCTTTGTGTAGGAGGAGTGTTTTGTAGGAGAGAATAGAAAGAAAATAGTTGGAGCTGTCTCATGAAGTGTGTAATGTGAATAGAATAAAAATCAAAATAGCTTCCACACCTTCATTATACCTGTAATATGTAATAAAAAACCCATAGGAGAGTTTATGTTGGAGGTAATGTTTCTGTCTTTCTCTTCTTATATAAATTTATGAGTATGAGCAAGCAGCAGTAGATTATATCCTATTGACTTTTCTTGCCTAGTACCATATTCTGGTGACGTATCTAAGACCATAAAACAGGCAGAGAATGAAGAAGGACTATCTTTGGAATCAGCAAAGTTTTAGTACTAAGGCACGTGGCAAGCAGTCTTATCTGATGGTTCATATCTCTAATAAGCATTTTTATGTCAGTAAGTAACTGAATCGTGGAAAGAATTGCTGGTGAGTTTAATGATCTGGAACATCTTAATTATATGAAGTTCTCTCATTTTATTTTTTCTTTCCATAACACAGCCGTTAGAGGCAACCAACTGCCAAAAGCCTTCAATAATGCTAGAAAATACAGTTTCACTGGTAAGGAGTCAGAAGAGTTATTCTGATGGTATAAAGCATTTTGTTCTCTTGACAGGCTTCAGAGCCTGCTATTCCAGGCTTTATAATTCATTTATTTTAATAAGCTTACAGCATTTCATATGATTTCTTCAAATCAAAAGGTTTTGCGAGTGTATTTCTGTGTAATTGATGGGTTGGGGTGGGTTTGTTTCAGTTTGGTTAGTGTCAGAACATTTCCATTAGTCAGCATTGGGAAGAGTCCTTTCTTACTTCAGATGTCTGCAGTCAGGCAGTCAGTGCAGTTCAGTGACGTGGGGCTTCTTTCTGGAAGGTCAAATTCTGTGTTTCAGAATGTCCAATTCTAAAATTAGAATTCCTCTGGAAAGATTTGGAATCTTCTTGGAGTAGTTAAGAACAAAACAAAATCTTTCTAATCCTCACTGCAGACTTTCTGTATGATGTTTTCTGTATGACTGGACATAAATCTCAGGAGAAAGCTTATGCTGAGGAGAAGAAAATCCTCTCAATACTCTAAAATGCCTTTTTCTTTTTTCTCCCAAGGAAGAGAGAGCGAAAATTGGTAATGCAAAGTTGGAAACCTTCTGTGAGTCAATGCCAATTTAGAAAATTCAGGTTGATCTTTGCTTTGGGCAGACTTGATGGTATCACGTTTCTTTCTGACCATGACCCTGGACTGTCTCTTATATTATTTTATTGGCAGCTTAAATAGACAGAGCATTACGGAGCAGAGACGTGGATAACAGGACAGGAAAAGGAAAGTGCTAATTCCCAAGCCTGTGCTCAGTTGCTGGATTTGTTTTGGTTTTGCTTGGTATTGATTTCTGTTAAATGACTGACTGTAAGGATAACAAGGAAAAGAAGAACATTAACAGCAGACTGTAGAGGGCATTCAGGGTGTTCACTTGAAGGGAAGGCTGTCAGAAGGAGTAGGGAATAAAAATGAAAAGGAGCAGCCAGTCACGAGCGTGCAAAGACAATTCATGGCAATCTAACATTCTAGTATTCTTGCCATTAACACTGGGATGTGTGTTGGTATGTGTGCTCATACCTTGGCTTTCCACTTCTAATTAAAAAATGCTACAGTTCATTGCTCTGGAAGCAAAATAAGGGAAATAAATGTCTTAGAAGAATTTTCTAAACTACTTGCTTGAAGTATATTGCTGCTTGAGCCAGCTGCCGATCATTCTGTCTAACATGAGGCACTGGTTCTCTCCGGTGCACGGCAAAGCTTGATGGGGAGCTGTATAAACTAGACAGAGTAGGTTAATCTTAGAGTTTTGTACTATAAAGAAACTATTAAACAGTCCTGCAGAACTTAATCTCTAGCTCTTCATTGCTTGTGTTTAGCTGCTGTGTTGCCAGGTTTGTTAGGCTATCCAGTGAATATTCATCAAAATGTACAAACATTACTAAGGCAGGCAATCAACATCTCTTTACTAGAGAGGACCCAACCAGTGTGTCGCTTACTGTGTTGCTTTGTCAGTAAGGAGCTCTGGTGGTTTTGATTCAGATTTGAAAGGAAATATATAGTAAACCATGCTGTAGGATGAGGGTGACATTAAAGAGGAACTTTAAAACTGAGGGTGTGGGAGGTGACATCCAGTAGACTACAAGCTCCAATACTTAGCAGTTTTCATCTTTGGATTATGTAGTCAGCTAAATTATTCCTGATGATGTTTGCCTATCTTTTAACAAGAGAAAGGAAGTGGGGCAGGGAGGAGGGGAAGGTTCATTAACTGGTTTGGCTGTAGGATTAGTTATAAAGAACATCAAGTGCTACGATCACAACTCAGAATCAAGACTGTCTCATTCCAAATTAGGGTATCTGTTTGTGTGTAGGTTTTTGTTGTTGTCTCTTCTTCTAATTTCTAAAGTGACAACTTTTCCTTTTCAAGCCAGTGTGTTGATTACCCATCATCTGTAATTACCACTTGCAGAACTCAGGAAAAGGGATTGCAGGCTTGTTCCTGCCTGGTGTGTTCCATTATTCTCTTCAAATCCGTTCAACTTGCCAAACGCTTTAAAAAGCCATTTTGGGGAATTCCTTTAGTACTTTTCTTAGCAAGTGGGGATCTAGGGCTGGGGGGGTGGGGGTGGGGGGTGTTGATTAGAACATTTCTGAAACACTGCTTGTCAAAACGGTTCTGCAAGCTTGTTGTTGTGTGCCTGCATTTATCAATATCTGAACCTCCAGCTTACCAGCAAATAGGAGTTGCTTTTGTTCACACCTGTTGTCATCTTGGATCAAGACTTAAGTCATGCTTTGTGATTACCACTCACTATAGCATCTCTTGCTGATAAAATTACTTTAGAAACCGAAATTGATGTCTTCATATGTGTTTTCTTCTTCTAGGCTGCACAGTCAGTGCTGATTTCTCTTTTTGAGCTCAACACTCCAGAGTTTACAATGCTGTTGGGTGCTTTACCAAAAACATTTCAGGATGGAGCCACAAAGCTTCTCCATAATCATCTCCGGAATACAGGCAACAGTGGTCAGGTATCGACAGCTCTCTTCTCTCTGAAGTTACTGGTGTTTTGAACATAAGTCCGTTTTGGTAGAGTTACTGGTAAGACCAAGAAGGCTTGGTAGAGGAGGAGGAGCAAACCAAATCCTATGTAGAAGTCTGTCTTAGTAGCAGATATCACTCTTTATGGAATGCCTTTTCTTTTTCCTCCAGAGAATGATACTTTCTGTGTTGCTTCCAGGTGACTTTCAATAAGTTTGAATGTGCTTTTTAAGAGTAGTTTACCTTTTACTTTATTCATCTCTAAGTTATACCTGATTGAAGTAACTAGTAATTGGTCAGCCAATCCAAGAAATTAAATAGAAGCTCTTTAAATATTTCTGGGCATTAGCAAACAAACACAGTAAGTTAAAAGGACAGCTGAAGTACCACTGGAGTATCTTTTCTTACCTCTTCCCTTCCAGGGAACAATGGGAAGTCCTTTAACAAGACCTACTCCACGCTCCCCAGCAAGTTGGTCAAGTCCTCTCACATCCCCAACCAATACATCGCAGAACACCTTGTCACCAAGGTAATGTAGCCCTGTGGTGCTTTTAGCAGTAAGCCAACTGTCAGAAGGGTTGGGTTGTGTTGGCCCTCTTGGGAACTTTTAGAGAGAATGGTGTAAAATCCCAGTTACTTCATATTCACAAGAGGAAAACAGAGCAGAAGTCATTTGTTTTTTCAGGCAGATGCTGCTGCATCATCTATGCCTTTGCTGGCTACTCCCAGTGCTTTCTCTAGTGGCAGTACACTTGCTTAGGTGTATCATAACACGATCTTATTATGTGAAGAACCACATCTCTTCCTTAATGTGTTTCAAGAAAAATAATAAGTTTATTAGTGTTTCCTGAGTCTCTGTAGTTCCATGCTAATGTTACTTAAAAATATGGGGTCACAAAATCAATCCGTTTTAATTCCTCTGTCCTTCTCAATGGCGCACAGTGCATTTGATTATGACACTGAGAACATGAATTCTGAAGATATTTACAGCTCTCTTCGTGGAGTCACTGAAGCCATTCAGAATTTCAGCTTCCGTAGTCAGGAAGATATGAACGAGCCTGTAAAAAGGGATTCCAAAAAAGATGATGGTGACTCGGTGAGTATGTAAACTCATCTTGGTGCCAGCAGAGCGAGCCAGTGACTGAGTTGTTAGAGGTGGTGAAGCATCATGTTCAGTAGGTTTGTATGTTACAACTTCTGAAATGGAACATTTCTCCTCACTTACTTCTGAACTTTAGACAAATGTGTTCCTTGTCTTGAGCCACATTTTGGAAATGTAAATGCTAATTCTAAGTAGCACCAGCTCTTCATCTGCTTAAAATGTTAGCCATTTAAAAATCCATCATCTTGCAAAACAGCTGCAGTTCAGGTTCTGGGAGGTCTGCACCTTAATGTGGAGTTTTCCAAATACTTTATTCTGTAGAGGCTGTGTGGGTGTTCCAGTGCTATGTGCAGTGTTGTATACTTCTCTTTCTGTGGACTTCAGCTTTCAGATTTGTTGAGCTTGTGAAGTATGGATGTGCTTAAACATCTTTTTAGTTACTTTGCATCAGACTTCTGAGATAAAATACTGACAGCTGCTGCTAGTTCATGAATTCTTTTGGACTGTGTGCACTTTCCTGGTTTTGAAGGAAAGCAAAGTTTAGGGAACTGGTTTTAAGGCTTCTGTTTGAAATAAATTTGTAAACCAGTTTTTGCTGCATGGATGAATTGGTCATGTTGTTAACCGAAATGTGTGAGTGTGGTTTTCATATGCTGCTATGGTACTTCTTTCCCTGCAGATTTGCAGTGCTTCAGGAGTAGCAGGAGGTGGTGTGAGTGACACCGGCCGAACAGCTCTGGATAACAAAACCTCCTTACTCAACACGATGCCTCCCCACTCCTCCCCACGCTCACGAGAGTATAACCCATACAATTATTCGGATGGCATCAGTTCGTTTAATAAATCTGCTTTGAAAGAAGCCATGTTTGATGATGATGCAGAGCAGTTTCCTGATGGTGAGCTTCAGACTGCATTCTGTGCTAGAGTAGAAAGAAAATGGTGAGGTTTTCCATCCCTGAGTTCAGTTTGTGAATTTATGATTAGCAATAGATGTATCACCAGTGCTGCTGCTGCTTTGAGAGGCTTTTACAAATGCTGCATTTCGAATTAGTTTATTTGTTAGTTATCCTTTTGAGTGACAATATTGCACTGCCTGGTATTTGTAGAGATTAAGGATAGAAATGAGATAAATACTGAACTGTATTGTATACTTCTGGTAGCACATCCTGTAGCAGTATTGCCAATATAAATTTACTTATCTGATTGCTTTATGACAGAAATTTAAAGGCGGGGGGAGGCAAGGCAAGAGTTACAGTAAGGAAGTAAAACTGGATCAAACCAGTTTGGGAACTAGGGGAAAGATGAAGAATTTTGTTAGGAATATGTTTGTATTTGAAACATGGCATTGGCATTTTTTATTGACTAAACATTGTTTGAGAGAACCACCACAAAACAAAGCAGCTTGTACCAGGAGGGTGGTTCATTCAGCCCATGGGACTCTCAGAGCTCGGGCTGTTGGTTTATAGGCTTCTAAAGCTACTTTTTAATACTTCTCAGTATATCTTTTGGTAATTCTTTTATCTCTAAATGTTGGGAAGGTTCCAAAGTATCGCTGCTACCACTGTTCCTTTAGAAAGTAGTAGATGCTGTTCATAATCTGATGCTTGTTGTTGTTGATATTGCGTATTCGGTTCGAGATGAAAATCAGGTTTTAGGGAAGAAATTTCTTAACAGTAAGGGACAAATGAATTTTCCTCCTTCTGACAGTTATAATTCTGTCATCCAGCAAAGATGTGTTAAAGTGTTGAAGAACAAAGCTGCTTGCTGACATGGTGATTTAGTCAGCTACTTCCTAAGTTGGCTTTAAGTTTACATTAAACTAAAACCAAATCCAAGTCAGGGGCATTTCTCTGTTTTCTGTTCAGTGAAGAGATATGTGGCCAGTCTTTCTCTTCTGAAAAAGACTGAGGGGAAAGCAAAGCTTTGCAAATCATGTCATGCAAATAGCAATCATTAAATACCTTTGCCATCCATATAGAGAGCCAGTTCATAATCAAGATTCTGCATAACAGGGACCCTGCTTTACATGGGATAAGCCTCTTTATACCTTCCATTTTTTTCTGGATATTGCATTAAACCAGATGTGATCTGTGCTGCACCAGCATGTGCTGGCTTTGCAAGAGCTCATGCCTGGCTGGAGTGGAGCATCCCTATCCAGGATTAGTTTGTCCTGCCTGGAGCAGTAGCGCAAAGAGCTGTGCTCTTTAATGCATCTTAACAAAGTACTTGCATTCATTCCTGTGCTCACCTTGAGGATTTAGTTATACCACATGCATTCAGTCGTTGGCATTTGTTACTTCTAGATTTTCATCAATAAGGGGGAATGGTTTTACAGTTTTTATATGACCTAATAAATTTGTTATGGAAAATGTATTTCACGTTAATAATTAGGATAATTTTAGGAAAGAGGTAATGCAGGAACATTTACATTTCATGCCAATGCTTTGAACCTTTTCCATAAAGAATAGGTATTTGTTGATTTATCCAAGAGTCTCAGTGCAGAAATGGAAGCTACAAGCATTTCTTTCTTAAAGGCTACGTCCCTTCCAATGCTAACCATTCTGTGATTCTGTGGGTCTTGATGGTGGAATGGAGGCAGCAACTTGATACTTCATTTTCATTAAGACCAGTTTTAAGGTTTTTGACTGCTTGCACATCTCTTCAGTGTTCACAGATGTGGGGTGTGTTACTGATGCGTTTTTCCATTACCATGGAATTCTCCCTAATCAAAACTAAAATTCAGGCCATCTCCTAATGACTGCTGTTGGGAATCTCTATGGGACTCATGGCCTTGGTTTGCTTCCATTTCAGCGGTTGTGTACCAAGCACCATTTTTGTGCAGGCTTTTTTCCCTGCTGTGGAAGCAGGGCTTCCAACAGTCTGAGCAATTCCGTGATGCCAACAGAGGAAAGACAGATTAATCATCTTGGATGAGTCATATGGGGAAGGTGGCACTTTCTGTATAGACCAGGTTTAAGAGGATGTAGAGTACTTACCCCTTGTGGGTGTTGCAAGCATAAGAACTCTTGCAGGGGATTTTGTAATATCATTGTAGGGGACTTTTTGTCATTGTAAGCTTGTTCAGCACTGAAAATAGAGTGGCCAAATTGCACTGC
Organism: Pezoporus flaviventris; assembly: GCF_033815535.1. NCBI lineage: Eukaryota > Metazoa > Chordata > Aves > Psittaciformes > Psittacidae > Pezoporus > Pezoporus flaviventris. The sequence goes on from NW_026892585.1 coordinate 1,746,227, forward strand.
TGCAGACAAATTTGGGGGAGGGGGGGCAGAAAAAATCTGCTAGGAAGCCAGATAGCTATCCTAGAATATATACCTTCAGTTGCACAGCGGGCGCTAACACTTAACTGCAGTGACTGGAGAACTGTTTGTGTGCTCCTTTTTGGCAGAGCCTCCTATGGACCATTCTGACCTGGTTGCAGAGTTACTGAAAGAGTTATCAAACCATAATGAGAGAGTTGAGGAAAGAAAGGCTGCCCTGTACGAGCTCATGAAGTTAACTCAGGAAGAGTCTTTCGGTGTTTGGGATGAGCACTTCAAAACAATTCTACTTTTGCTGCTTGAAACACTTGGAGATAAGGAGGTAAATTCAGATTAATCCAGTTATGAATGTTTACAGAGCACATGGTTTACTCTCAGTATCTTTGAATTTTGTATGGGTTGTCAGAAAGGCACAAAGTCCAGTTAGTCTTGAAAAACAAACAACTACGGAAGTATAGATGTCATGAAGTCTGAATGTCCTGACAGTGGAAAGGGCATCAGTAACACTCACCTTCTCAAGTGTTCTTGCTTGTCCATTCCCATATAATAGAGTAAATGAAACATTTTTCACTGAGATTCAAAACTTCTCTGTTAATACTCCTGATGGAGTATAGAATATCAGAACATCACGTGTAGCAAAACAGTTAAAAATTTATTTCTGAAATACAATAATGCTCATTGTGAAGAGACCAGATTCTACATAACTGGATCACAAAGACACCAATACTTGGCATTGACTAAAGTAAAAAGGAATGTTAAAAAATGTATTTGTATGATGTGATGCTGTAGATCTTATTAGCACTTGTGAATGGTAAAATTGTTTGCAACTTACCTTCTGGGTGGCATAGCTTACTCCATTAGGTAGCTACATTTCTGTGATGTGCCACCTGCATTATCTGCAAAAAGAGAGATCCAGAAGAGTGAGAACTTAAAGATTGTTTTCCTAGCTTGATTTGTTAACATTGGGTTCACACTATCTATATGCATAATGCATAATCTGATATTTTTCCGTTATCAAAAGCTCTTTCAGCTGCTGAATAAATGTTAAACCATACGTCTGTTTAAAGATACCTACCTCATTTATTTTGGCATTTAGCATGCAATCAGAGCTCTGGCATTGAAAGTTCTAAGAGAAATTCTAAGAAACCAGCCAGCAAGGTTTAAGAATTATGCAGAACTCACCATCATGAAGACGTTAGAAGCACATAAGGATCCTCATAAGGAGGTGAGTAATCAGTTACTCTATTTGAGAATGACAAATTACTACTAAATGAAACAGCTGCCCAGAAAGTGTTTTGAGAAATTAGCCACATCTTACTGAGGAATTAATTTGGGTAATAATCAAGCATTCAGCTGTTAACAGAGGTATGCAAGAAAGAAGAGAACTGCTGTTTTATAAGCTCTCAAATGCTTAATATCAGCCCTAATAACAGTTGTCTTGGGTGCTGTAACCAGTGATGTGTCATTATAGCTCTTCAAGGACTAACTGAAGGGAGTTTTTTCCTTGTGTGATATCTTAAGCCATATATAGGTGTCCTGAAGCTCTACAAGCTTTTGGGTTTCATTAAGGTTCATAAGGTTTAGAGATGGGATTGAACATGGCAAGGAATTGTCAACCCTTTCCGTTTTTAGGCAGCTTTGCACCATTTGAGATCATGGCTTTGAGTTTTGTTAGGGTAGAACACACTGGAGTGTATCAAAGGGAGGAGTTGGCTGTGGCCAAGAATAGTGAGGGGATTCAGAAGTAAAAGGATAACTGTAATCTTGCTCAGACGTCTATGATGCATGCATACACAAGAAAGGACAATGCTTGTAGATACAAGAAGCGTAAGTACAGTACCCACCCCAGTATTCAACAGTTCCTGTCAGTATCACTGATGCTACGGAAAGGATTCAGGTATGTTACCAGATGGCCACATCTTCTCCTGCCCTCCCCATGCATGAGCACTTACTGTGTATTGAACTTATGTGGAGTACTAAGTTTTGAGTTTAACTTCAGTGCCTCCCATACCAATGACTTCTGTCACTCGTCTGAAACTCATTTTTCCCTGCACCCTCTTGATCTGTTTCATTTACTCCATCTATGAGACTGAATTGTCCTTCTCTGTCCTTCTCTGTTACTGTGCTTTTTCTCTCTCTTGGTTTTATGTATACAAAAAGAGAGCGTGAAGGGGACAAGGGGGGAGAGAAATCATTACGGAGGGGTTTGTACATCACTGACTTTGTACAGCGGTTGACTCATTAAAATGGCAGATGCCATAGCTGCTCTAATAGGAAGATCAGATGTTAATTTACTCTATTGTGCCCACATTGTATTCTGAGATTCTGTACCTGTTACCTTCCTATCTAATTACTCTTGTTCTGGTTGTTCCACATATTCTTTAGGCTTAAAGCACTGTCTCATCGTAGCTTCTTTCAAATTTAGAGGGGAAGAACACCACCTAGCTTGACTTGAAGTAGCAATCCAGGCATGTCATTAAATATGTTTTTGAATTGAATGTGAAAACATGTCATCAGTGATCACTGACCTAACAAATGACAGCACAAGAAATCAGATTTACAAAGGTGGTGATATTTCAGTGTGTAGTTGCAGAACAGAGACATTCCAAATGCAATTCAACAAGCAGGTTTGCAAAGCTAACACACACATTGCCAAGGACATAGATTAGCCCCAGAATATTGGCAAGTCTTGGTTTTAGGAAAGTATATCCAGCAGTTGGAGTCTTGTAAACAGATTCAAAAAGGCTTCCTAATTCCCATATTTCTACAATACTGTAGGAAATGCTTGTGCTCAGGACCATTACTGACAGATAACAGACCATAGTAACAGTCTCTTGTACATAATTTTTGTATGTCTTTTACTTATTCTTTCAATAGGTGGTGAGATCTGCTGAAGAAGCTGCTTCCATGCTGGCCACTTCCATTAGCCCAGATCAGTGCATCAAAGTTCTCTGTCCGATTATCCAAACTGCAGATTACCCCATTAATCTGGCTGCAATCAAAATGCAGACTAAAGTTATAGAAAGAGTATCTAAAGAAACCCTTACTCAGCTTTTACCAGAGATTGTGCCAGGTCTAATACAGGTAAGGAGAAAAGAAACACTGTAGGTATATATATGAATTGCAAAGACGGTATCATTTGGTTCTCATGAAGGATTTTATTTGATAGCTGATGGCTGCTTTGATGCAAAACAACTCAGATAGTGGCAACAAACTCTTGATTGGCAGGTAGTTAAATCATAGCTGTAGTTACGACTCAAAGGAAATCTCAGTAAGCTATAAAGTACTGATTATAGGTAAGCTTGGCAGATACTTTTAGTTATAAGATAGGGCTCTTTGTCAGTTGTATCTTTTCCAAGTTGGAATCATTTGGTCTGAAGTTGCCTGTGTTGTATCATGTATGATGGTAGGCTTTTATCAGTTATGGTTTTGGGGAGGTAAGAGGAAAGAAGCAGTTGACTGGTGAAGAAGGTTTAATAAAATCAGAAGGCTATCACAGGTTTCTCTGTCTTTAAATTCATTCCTACCTTATCCAGAGGCAAGATACATTAATTTGCATGTAATGGATAAAGAGAGCTTGACAGCTGCATTCTGCAGATTTCTGTCTTTAATGGGTTTGATCTGATCATACATCTGCAGGAAGGGAGAAGCAGAGAAGGGACCCTCTGAGAAGGGGCTGTGAGACAGACAGACAGGCATATGGGGTACTGGCAAAGGGGCAAGGAAACAAAAATCATTAAGGAAGGAGATGGGAGTTAACAAGAGAATCTTTACCCGTTAAGAGAATAACTCTTTCAGAGTAAGGAGGCCCTAAACTGAGTGGTCTTCTGCTTTAAGTAAATATCTGTACAATCTAAAACAGTTTCTCTTATGTACTCCCCTATTGCCTGACAGCAGCTCTGTTTTCAGAGTAACTTATGAACAGGATTGTGTGGGGTTTGATTTCAGTCTGGAAAATGATTCTCAATGGTGATTAATAATCAGCCTGCTTTGTAAGTGCATGCTCTGAATTTGCATGTTGGATTTTATGCTGGAATGCCTCACTGGGCTACGCTAGCATTAATTTACTGTAGACGTCAGTGTATTTATCATAGTAAATAAGTAAATAGCTTTCTGAGGCTTTTAATCATTAACTGATAGGGTATTAACATTAATTTTATTGCTTTCTAGGGTTATGATAATTCAGAGAGCAGCGTTCGTAAGGCATGTGTTTTCTGCCTTGTAGCCATTCATGCAGTAATTGGCGATGAACTAAAACCACATCTCAGTCAACTCACTGGCAGCAAAGTAAGTAAAAGATACCATTTAGAGAAATCTTGGATCAGAATTCCATGTATGCATTTTCATTTTAGTTGCAGTTGCCAGGAAGTTTCATAAAAGTATATACTTGAATGCATAGCAGGGCTACAAAGACTTTCAGAGGGTGAATATATATTTGTCATAAAATGTTCAGAACTGAAAATCCATAGATCTTTATCAAATTACAAACTTCAGCATTAAGATGAGTACTAAATTATGTTTCTTACTGCTGTTTAACAAGTTTAGTTACTGGGCATATCACTGGTAGTAGTGATAGTGGCTGTACTCAGCATGGCTTTTCTTATCAGTATTTCTTGCCTTATTTTTCATGCAAGTTCTGATTGGAAAGCAATAAATGTAATACATAGATTTTTACATTGGAGGTTTTATTTATTCTTCCTTCTTGTTTTGTTTTCATCAGTCCTTTCAGTACCTCTAATTTGAAAATAAGAATAATAATAGTGGGGTTTTTTGGTTCAGTATTTTATGATTTTATTGATATCTCTTACTTGCAGTTTTTGCATGCAAACAGCTATATATTAATTGTGAATCTCTTTGTCTTTGGGAATAAAACAGGGCAATTTATTTTGTATGTCTGTGAAGAAGACAGTGTTATCTTAAATACTCTCTGGCAGTGATTGTGTTGCATGTTGATTCTAGACAGTATTGGAAGCTGTAGTAAGTACCAGCATCAACAACTCCAGTTAGAGCCCCCAAACCTCAACATAGAAGAAAAATAAACCCAAACCTACCTTACTTAGAACAGCATTGTAACCTGAGGGAAATATTCTATCTCTCTTAATCCAGTTACCTTAGATCATTCCCTTCTTTACATCCTTAAAGAACCTTGAGCAGTTTGTCGTGTGACACATTCTGTTGCTTGTTGTTTTCATTGACAAGTATGTTACCTTTGAATCAACTGTGTTTTGCTTTTGGGGAAAAGAAGGTGCTTTAATGTCTCCTTTGTTGTACCATCCCTGCAGTCTGTACAGTTCTCGCATACTAAACAAAGTGAATTTCTGACTTAAATCTGCAGATGAAATTATTGAACCTTTACATCAAACGTGCACAGACAGGCTCTGGACCAGGGGATGCCACTGCAGATATGGCTGGACAAAGCTAATGAAGCTGACAAGGGTCACCCAGGTCTCCTGAAGCAAGGGCACGGCCCTCTGCCGTGAAAGGAAAATTCTTGCATACAACTTCTGGAACTTTTTTCTTGGGTTTTTTTTTTTCCACTTTTTTTTTCTTTTCTCTTTTTTTTTCTTTTTTTTTCCCTTCCTTTTTTTTTTTATTTAACCCATGGCTGCCCTCAGCCTGCATGTGACTGTTGCAATAGAATTACTCCAGATCCAAGGAAAAACAGTATTAACATCAGTTGATCAAAGCAGAATAAAATCTAACATTATCTAATCCATCAGCTATCCTGTTCACAATCCTCCGTGTCTTCCCATTAATTTTTGCCAGTGTTACTGTATGAAAAAAAGAGATTTTTTTTAATGCTAATTAAAAAGTATGCTTTAAGCTTCAGAAGTTAAACTCTAAATTCTGTTGCTTTTATTCAGCTGCAGATAACATTACTTTTTTATTGCTATTTTGAGTATCATGTCCTTCACTAGAAACAAGAAGCGATGTGAAACAAGGCTGAACTAGTCTGAACTGCAGTGAGACTCGTTCGCTGTGGTGGTGGTTCATCATTATCTACAGCTTGTTTGGGGTATTCTGGAGATTGAGAAATATGCCTATAAAAAAAAAAAAGCTGGATTGATCCAGTTCTGTAAAAGTGATATTGTTCATTGGTTGTATGTTTGTTGCATAAATAAGAATTTAGTGTGCACAGCCCAGGACTGGTACAACCAGTACCTCTTCCTGTGGGAGACAGCCCTTTCAGGGTAGCATTGCTGACCTGGTGATAGTGTGGCAGTCTGCTTTGTTGCAGCAGAGTTAATGGTCACTTGATGGACGTGAACCATCCTTGTCACCTTTCGTTCTTCAAGCAGGATGCTTCAGAATGGAGTGCTCTGCCCAAGCATGCTCAGTATGTATTTATCTTTATCACTAGAATGTTTCCTCTCAACCTAATTGCTGGAACAAGTAGTCTTGTATTGTAACTCACATGGGATTTTATGACAACAGTGCAGAAAAGTATTTATTCGTTACCTTCCTAAAAGCACCAAGATTTTCTGCATTGAATTTAAAGGTGAGGGAGGGAGGGGAATAGTCACAACTGCTATGGACCTTGCCACCTTTTAATTAAAGATAAAAATATATATATTTTGGATGAGTTGGGAAAGCTGCACCAAATTATTTGCATGGTTTTCTTGAATAGCATCCTCAAGACCCATCTGGATTAAGGTGTGGAAATGTTTCCAGGGTTTGTTTTTCCATTTTTGAAAAAGAGTTAGTTTATTGTGAATAATGGTTCTTTGTATTTATGAACTTGATAATGGAAAGAGAACAAAGATCAAGTAAATGTGTCCCTAAATGTTGTCTTTTTTTTTTTTTTTCCTCTTTCTTTTTCTTTGGTTTTTTTTTGGTCTTGGACATAAGCAGCAAGCTGATAACTGAGAACTGGGGTGAAACTGCCCTTCCCAGGAATGGGGGAACCTTATTTTTCCCTGATTTCTTTTCCCTGTGACTGTGATGATGTCTAGTTGTAGGAACTGTATCCTGATAAGAGAGAAAATAGCAGTGCCAAGGACAATGATCTGTGCTAGGCTAAAATTCTCTCTACCTCGTCAGGGTGACTAATTTTTGACCGAGCTGCTGCATATAGCACCCAGTGGGAGAACTATCTACAGAAAATCTTTATTTTCTTTTTTTTTTTCCCCCAAATTATCACTTTGTGTGTATTCAAAACTCTATTCTTCAGCATTGCAGCCAAATATCATAAGAAACTCCTTATACACTTTACTTGCTAGGAACCGAAAAGCAAAAGTGAGTAACAGATGCTTGTAGTTACATGAAAGGCTGTTTTCACTTTAGTTTGAAGTGAATGCACTAGAAAGAGGTAAGATGTGGTTGTTGAAGGAGCAATGCCATTGCAGACATTTATCTGGAGGAAAAGTTGTAGAAATATATGTAAAGACTTAAAACCAAGACTGTCCTAACTCGCCACTTGCCCTTTTTAGCAGCTACATCAAGAAAATACTATCTCCTCTTTCTTTCCTTTGTATGTGTAACATCCTTGTTGTTTTCTACTGTTTAATTACATTGTGTATTTATAGTTCTATGCTTACCATTGTGCATATACTGGCAATAAAATGTACATAACATTACTTAAAAAATTAGCGATGTATACATTCTGGTTTTCTGTTTTATTTGGTCACATTCTAGACGAGAAATTATAAATGTGGTTGACACAGCATTGGTTAAAAAAACCTTCATGTTTTGTGTGTGCAAACGATGTTTCTTTATGTACTCCTGTTACTGAATCTGACGTGGCATTTGAGCACATGCTGTGAATTAGAGGTATGCTAGCCAAAAATGGATTTTGGGAATCGAATAGTCTGTATGAACACCCAGTTCCTTCACCGAGGCAGGTGTCTTGTTTCCTGCTTCAGTTATTTGTACATTATCCATTGTTTGCCTTTCTTTTTTCCAGTATTTAACAAGTATTTTTCAGTCTGCAATCTTGTCATTTATGTTTTGGTTTCACAACAGGTCACTTTAAAACAATGGCACAAATTCTAAGCTTAATAGTCCCGTATGTTATTCCTGCTTTTTCTACAGGTAGTATTTATTTTGAGAGGATGATTTGAAGATGACTGCTGTTTGTCATCTTTTTGAAGATGCTATTTCATACTGAAAGTTACTGAAACGTACACTGTATATTCTGGATAAGCCTAATTTTTTAATGTGTGAGCAAAAGTTGGTAAGAAAGAAATGGGTTTTAGCCCTGGTATGACTGAAAGACTTTGCTCCAGGTTGGGGGGAGGGAGATACTTACACAAAGTTTGTCCGTCAGTTTTGCTTCTAAGCCATCTTCAAATGTTGTAAACGTGCATATCCCGTGTATTAAAAATCTAAATGCAGTATATTTCATGAATATTTTACTTACGGTGTGACTAGTTCTGTTTCCAGCAAGGAGGGGCTGCTATAGTGGATAGAATCTGTTTGTGTGACATGGGTCAGAATGTAAGAATTTGCAACAAAATTATTTCCACTGCAGCCTGTTCCCAGATCCTCTGCATTGCTTTTTGCCTTCATTTCCTGTATTACCAATAGACATTGGCTAGTTAAATTCAAGCAGTGATTAATCATGCCTTATGTTCCTGCTGAAGGTGGTTTCTCTAATGGATTAGCATAAAGATCCAGGAAAAATCAGGACAATTACAAGCTGCTGTTCTTTCAGAAGGAGTTTCTTTATGTTCTAATACTCTACAAAGAGGGAGGTCTTTGTAATTATTTGAATACCGAAATGTAATTCGTAAAGTTTGGGTTTGGTCTTAAGAGGAAGAAGGAAAGCAAGCTACATGCAGAGGCAGGCCAGGAAATGCGTATCCTGTATGTGTGGAACTTGGATGTCATTTGCTTTAAGAAATTGAGTTAACGTGTTCAGCTGGCATCTTGGCAACGAGGTTGGGATAGTAAATGTAAATTGCAAGGAGAGCTGGTCATGTAAATTCTGAGTTGGGTTCCTTGTATGCTTTTGAAGATAAAGGTTGGAACGGATTGAGTTGTGTTTATTATTTGTGGTCCACGTCCCAGAGCAAAACGAACAAACACTTGTATCCTGGAACACTCCCATGTTCTTAATTCCTATGAATGCTTAAACTTTGGAGTAAATTCACAAGCACACCTATGTGAAAAGCCTATGGAGAATGCAGGCCCCAGCCGCTCACAGTGCAATTTCAGCAAACGAATTCAAATTCTGATTATGACATTGTTCCTCTGGAAACAATCATAAAGGAGAAAATTACCTGCAAGAGTAAATCTGTTGAATTAGGTTACAGTTGCTCCCTATGGTACAGACTGGTGAGAACGGTTGAGCTGGTTGTGGTAGCTTCACTGTGTCAGGTTGGGACTTTGCAAACACAAACACAGAACACAATAAACATAAATGTGATGGGGATAAACAGGCAGCTTGGCAGCCAGGATTAGCTGGAGAACAAACACGGCAGTTTTCTCCCAGTTAAAATAGTGAACTGATGAGTTTCACAGCTGCAGCCTACTTCCAGGTAAAATGACAGTCAGTGTGTTAAAACACAAGGCTTTTCAGTAATGTGAGAAGTTTGAGAAACTTAACTGTGTTAGTCTGGCAAGTGAAAGAAGTCAAACCTCACTGCTTTTCTGTACTGTGTATATGTTTGTCTATTCCAGCATATTTTAAGACCGGAGTGTTCCCGAGCTGTGTGTCTTGGATTATCCCAGTCAGAGAAGTTTCTTAATTTCCTGATAGGATTTTAGGATAAATAAGTGCATTTCCTGGAATTTCCCTACTGAGGAAAGTTTGTGAACAGGTAATTTCTGCTGGGACAGGACTGCAACTATATCTTTACATTGCTGTTTAACAGGAACTTTTGCAAACCTTAAAACAGTATTTCACAAGCTGTTTTGAATACTGTATGATTTCTGTCAGGTGCAGAAGTTCTATAACTAGATGTATTTTAGGTAGATGTAAGTGGTGCTAATGAAGCATGTTTTGAGGGAGTAAGATTGGAAAAAAATGGATAGCAGTGAGAGATGGAAAATATTTATTCAGTGGAAAAAGCAACATACCTGCATATAACTCTCTGATATCCAACCTTGTTACCATTGGCAGTAGGTAGAAAGGTAACTGAACTTTATATTGGGCATCAAAGTTTAACAAGTTTCCCATTTTAGCATGCTTCTGTTCCCAGATGGTGCTATTGTCCACAAGTGCAAGTCATTGGACCTCTATAAGCTCATACTAAATCAGGACTGGAGTCAGTCTGTTAACTACACGTCAGGCGAGATTCAAAGGTAGTGCCTGCCTGTTCAAGGAGGAGGAGACACGTAAGTGAAAGCAAACATGTAATTGAGGTTATGCTGCAGATACATTCTCAGGTGTCAGCCAGGCTGACTGGGTATTCAGTCCCTCACCATCTACTCATCTCTGCCGGTGGCAGAGCCAACAAAGTGCCTTATGGAAGCTCCCCATCTTTATTCCAGACAAATCCAACTGGGGAACAGTCTCAGACTGATCCTCCAGCAGCACCCGGGCATCTGAACCTTCTGCCAGACATGCTGGCAAAAGCAAAGGAACATCTGTCCTGGGCTTTGAGAGTCTGCCAGGGAGGGAGAGGGGGATGAGAAAACCCCAAAACATTCCCCAGCACAGTTTATTTAGCCTCAGCATACGTAGCTCATCTGAAAATGCCAGGGAAGACAAGAAAGCTGTGATTTCAGTGGTGGTTAACCAGCTGAAGTGCAAGCCTGTAGGGGAACTGGATGTGTCTGTTCCAATTAGAATTGCAGATTAGCATACTAAAATGCTTAATTAATCTGTCTGCTGAACTGTAATGATACACTTGAAATGTAACTGTCATGGCATACAAGTGCAAAGAGCCTCTAATATGGTAAACCAGTCATTTCTGGCCCATTATGTTTTGTCCTTTGAGCACAACTTAAACTGATATGGATAAAACATTTTTACACCTTACTAAATGTCATTATAGATAGTTGTATTCTATGTAGAGAGTTTCTGAGGTTGATAGGGTTTGTGATCTCTCAGATGACAGCTGTGGCCATGCTGCCACTGAACTATTTTACCCAGATAAAATTACCTGGCTTCCCTAAGAAATTTATATCACCTGTATTTGCCTAAGGAGAGAAATCTGCATTGGATGTTAGATTGTTCACAAGTATTCAGGTGAAACGTTAAAAACCACCTTTGGAAGTAACTGCTGGTATCATCAGAGGCTGCCCTTTCTCCAAAGGCTGTTAACAAGCCACTGCTGCTTGAAATGTGTAAGAAAGGAGATTTTTGCCCTGTTAGGAAGTAGAAAGCAATGGGGTTATGAAATATAAGAGAAATTTGATCTATATACTCAAATTTAATCCCCTGTAAATTGTAGTCTTGTTAAAAACCTTAATAATCCTTAATGTTTTTCAGGAGGGGATTTTCTTGGAATACAGAATGTCTTAATTCTGTATTGGGAATTAAAAGAGGAACACTGATGCTGAGGGATTTTGTCCACAAAGCCAAAACAGCCCAGCACTAGAAAATGCCAGACCTGGCCAGGTACTAAAACTGCCTCAGAGCCTCAGGTGAAAGAGACTCTGTCCAGTAGGATTGAGAAGGAGCTGTCTTCCCTGTGCCAGAACATGCAGGAAGCCTGCATTGCCACAGTAATCTGGAATCCAAATACTGATTATTAGGCTACCAAGTAGGTGACACAGCAAGCACAGAACAGCAGAATAGCAAGCACTTAAACTTGTCCACCTTTACAGACTTGTGAACCTCCTACAAAAACCTGACTCCATCCTTTGCCACAGCCACAAGCACCTGCTTATGTTTTGAATCAGGAATGACATGATGGGTTAAATGACAGTTTTCCATGGGTGGTTTGGCTGTCTGACTCTCTTTGTGCCTGCAAATCATCTCCACGTGACTGGTTCTACGGCAGACCTTCAAGTCTTCCTAAAAAGCAACAGAAGAAAGCAAAGGTAATCCCTGCCATGCCTCCATCTCATAAAATGGGAAGTCAGTAAGACATTTATTCCTCAGTTTCTACCTGCACCTTCATTGCATCCTCTTAGATTTAAGGAGACACTGATAAAAGTCCAAGCTCAGGGTCACTGATCACTGTAAAAAAGATCAGCAAATTGATGCCTCAGGAGAACTGACCACTTCAGATGCTGCTTATGGAAAAATCCAACACTGGAAGTTTTCAGGCACCATCTGCTGAAGTGCTTTGGTGCAGATCCACCCATCAGCCTCCCCACCTTATATTTCAGGTTGGACTTTGCATGCCATACACAAGCCTTAGAGCAAGAGATGTTTGAAATAAATAATGGCTTGTTGTTTGTGTATACAATGCTGCTTTGCTGGCATATGGCTTAGTGTTCACTGGGCAGATCGTAAAGCAAGCAACAAATAGCCCCAAAACAATCAACAGTGCAAGGGAAAAAAACTTCTCCTTATTTGTCCCCAAACTTGCAGGACCGTGTAACCACATACCTTGATGTCTAGAGGTTAGTCAAGGGCAGTGGGTGTGGGGCATACACAGCCTTTCGTGAGGCAAAATGCTGCCATTAAATAGAACCAGGGAAGCTGGTCCTGCTTTAAAGACCTAAGCTATACTGGAAGTTTTACCCATTAACTCTTTGCAACAAAGATCAGGCAAAACACAGGATTTGTAAAGAGCAGGAAAAGAAATACTGATTCATTTATTTATTTATATTAGTGTTTCTTTTCAGTCTGAATAATGACATCTTTCTTGCATGTTCTGTCTAGTATTTTCCATACCAGGACCTCAAAGCTCTACGGACCAGCATCTTGTCAAACCTCAAAGGGGAAAAAAGGAGAGGGAAATCTTCCTCTTCCACAGTGCTTTTTGCATGGAAGTGCACAAGATTTGGTTCTTTGCTTCTCTTACCTGGCCAGGAACAGTGGTTATGGTGGGATATGATGGTTTGTAGTGGCAGCTCTTGTGGCCAGGCTCTCTTGAGTTTGAAATCATTTGCATAGCATGCAGGGTACCTGTGACACAAGCATTGAACTTCTGCCTTTTGTAAGAAGCAGGAACTTGAAAACAGATCAGAATAGCCTTCACTGGTTCACCCTCCTCAGGTAGCTCTTTGGCTATAACCAATGATTCAAGTTATTTTCAGTCTGCATAAGCATAGTAATTGAAAAATCAAATGAAGGTAAGAGACTGGGCACGACTGCTGCGATGCTCCTGTGCTTTGTGTTTATTATCCTGTGGTTAGTAGAGAAAAAGCTTTTGTGAGGCCACCCCTGGAATACTGGGTTCAGTTTTGATCCCTGCTGTACAGAAGAGATGTGGATGGGGCTGGAGAGGGTGCAGAGAAAAAGGCCACAAAGATGATACAAGGGCTGGGCAGTGTGTGAGGAAAGGCAGAGAGAGCTGGGCTGGTTCAGCCTGGAGAAAAGGATGCTCAGGAGGGGAGACCTTATCAGCATGTTCCAGTATTTAAAGGGTGGCTACAAAGGAGATGGAGGCTCCCCTTTTCCACGTGGAAAAGAGGAGGGGTGATGAGCACAAGTTACTGGGGACATGAGGAAAATTTTTCACAATAAGCCTGCTGTGCTAAAGATGAAAAACAGGACTGCAGTTTTTTAGTATATGTATGCACATGCACATGTGTGTGTACATATATATATGAAGATATATATGTATATAAATAGGCTACTGATTAGTCTGGGAATCACAATTGCTTCTGCTCACCACTTCTCTCCTGGAGTTACAAAACAAGGCTGATCAAAACTGCAGTGTCCCCACCTGAGCATGTGTCAAAACCAGCAGGTTCTTCTGGGGCGGAGAGGGTGCTGAATAATTTAAAGCCACATGAGCTCTGTGGGATATGTATAGAGGTGGGAGCCATTCTATGGCAGGGTTTTCAAGCTCCTCAAGGGGAATCTGGTATCCCCGTTTCCATTTAATGCAAATACAAGTCACAGAGCAACATGCCTACCCTCCACGTGGGAAGCTTACATCAGCCCAAAGGGAAGATGGTGAAAGTGGACTGTGGGATGCGTGGTCCTTTGCTTGAGAATAATGGGTGTAAAGGGAAACAGGTGTTCAAATACAGTGTGTTGTACACATTTAACACCTCTGCCCAAGCCTAGAGACAGAGGGATCGTGTTTTAGAAGCTGACAGTAGATAGAGCAGGCTGGATCGCAGGAGGCATGCTCCTTTTCTACAGTCGCTGAGATCAAATTAATCACTTAAAAAATGCAACAGTGATCACTGGGGCTCCTGCAGCCCTTTATGTCTGCTAGGAGGGGGCTCATTAAGAGTATGCAGTTACATATAGATGTGTAAGCGAAAAAACCTGACCTTGACAAGACTCCTCCAGCTCTCCTTCCTGGAGCAAAGCTTGGTTCGGGTACAGGAGCAGGTCTGTGTCACAACAGCCTTCCTCAAGGCTCCTGGTGCTCCTGGAAGAGAGCTCTCAGACATGCGAAGCTGGCAGACCCAGTTCTTGATGGCTCTTCTGGGCAGTGGCACACGTGGGTGTTTCTTTCTCTTCCCACGTTTACAGTTCCTCTTCTATGATCATTCTGGCCTTTGCGTTCTGTTCTTTGATGTTGAGTAAGAACAGCAAGTAAAGGGAGAACTGCTTCATGCTATGAAAAAAGCCCCAAGCTCCAGTGTTGTTTATGTGAAGGTTTTCTTTGACTGCTGCATATTACTATCGCTCCATAGGAAATAATTCCTTCTTGTTTCCCAGAACCTTGCTCTTTCATGTCCTGATTTTCACAGCCTGTGTGTTGCCACAATATTGCAGTACCTTTTAAGTTATCTTTTTATAGGATGAACTGCAGGGAACAAGCAATGTATGCTTGTGTGGGGGTGATGTTAAAAAACAAACATAAGGCAAAAACCCCCAAACCCCCACAAAACCCAAACTCCCCAGCATATTATCCCTCTGTGTCAGTACTCCTTCCCACTTCAAGCAGAATGGGTGCCCTCTGCAGGTAACTGTTTTCAAATGAGGTTTTTGGATGTGTGCCCTCTTTTTCTGAGTGCCAAGGTCTCAGCAGGATTGACCAGTATGATTTTGTGTGGTTTAAAGCAGGTATTAACAATCCTGGCTGCAAACCCAAGGCAAGCAAATGGCATCAAGGCAGGAGCACACCAAGCAGTTGGTTTGCATCTGAATATGCTTTTTCCTTACAGTGTGTGTGTGAAGGGTGCTGTGGGGGGGGGGGGGGGGGTGGAGTAAATATTTTTGCTGCAGTTTGACAGTGTTTTCATTTGTTGGGGTTTTTAAATCTTTTTTTAATGGCAAGAAGGTGACTATAAAGTGGTACTCCATAGCAGTGTGGCACTTGAACATACACAGCATGAACAGGCAAAAAGGATACAGTCTGAATACCACTGACATCTTGTGTGTCTTAAAGAGGACATTGCACAGTCCATCTTATTCTCTTCAGTCAGTCGTGCCAATGCAGGTTGTAGTGTCCAGGTATTTTGGTAAGGAGGGAGTGTGGCCTCTCTGAGGCCGAAGTGCTGTAAAATTGCTCTTTCTCCTGGCTCTAGCACACAGCGCTGCTTGGTGACACTCCGACAGCATGGAGGAAGGCAGGAGATACAGGGGGTGGCTGATGAGGTCACATCAGCTCCTAACGAAGCCTTGTGTCAGGGCAGCAGCCAACAGTGCTGTGAGGGCAGGTGGGGACCAGCTGAGACCTCAGCTACCTGCCTCTTCCTGAGTGGGTGACACCAGCAGCTAAATGTAGAGATGTGAGAGGAACCAACCTGCAACTTTAATCTGAATGTGTGTATTTGTTTTCTCTTTCCTCTCTCCCATCGCTGCAGTGACCATCTCTTAGCTGAGCACAACGCTTCACCTCATCCCAAAATGTTTTTCTGGCACAGCCAGCCGGAACATTATCACCATCCCCAGTATGCCACCGGCAACAGCAGCTACCTGCGGTAAGAAAAGAATGGGGTGATTTTTGATCATAATGATAATGCTAACAAGAATGCAGACTGCACAGCCTTTGCTGATTCACAACTTGGATCTGGTGATTTTAGACCCTTTAAAAACAGTCCGAGCAGTCCAGTTTTCATAGTGGAGGGTTACTTGACTGGAGCTTCATGATTCTCACAAACGATGCCACCATACGTGTGTGCCAGTAACTGTGACAGGGATGTGCTACTGCTTGATATGAAATGTGTTGATTTTTTGTTTCTCCTTCAAATTACATGTGCAGTCTTTAGATACAACTCTCTATGATGTTAATATAGACTTATACAAATACCTTGATGTTTCACATCTACTTTATCTGCTGAAGCTCGGCTGATCTGCAGGATCAGGTACTAGGGGCTGTGTGTTGAATTGGTCCAGCACTCTGACAAAACACTTTCCCTTGAAATTCTGATGCAATATACAGCTTATAACATCAGCATATTGCTGTGACCTACTTTACCTCTTCCTGACTAGAATATTATTTGTGTACAGTATTCAAATTCTTATAATTAAAAATTATTATGCTCTGACAAGAGCCAGGCTCATAAATTCCAGGGAATCTTGATGTTAACTGAGTTTCAACTTATCATGTGGTTCACTCTCTGTGTTAGACTTTAGCTTATTACTTCTTGGCTAAATACAGTGTATGTAAATGTGATAGTGTTCAACCATCTACCTTGATATGGCTTTTTGTACGTTGGTATCCTTGCACCTATTGCTCTATCACAGTACTTCTGCTCTTGTAGAATTGCTGAGTAGCATGGGTTTAGTAGAAAGGTGTTAGGTTTAGATTTTAAAGGAATTGAGGCTATATTTGGGTTCCAATGTGTGAAACCAATGAAACCACTGTTGTGTCTTATAAAATCAACTCATTTCATGACAGAAGTCAGGGTGATCAGAGATGTAAATTGTCTAACAGAAATAGGGAGCAAACACAGCGCTGTTCCTATTGACTCAGGCAGCGAAGCAGCAGTGATGAATGGGTGCTGGAGTTCCCTGATGCAATCCTGTGCACAAGTGACGTGCACAGTTCCCAGTGCAAAAGGAACCAAAGAGCAAGGGAAGGCAAAGATGTCCCCTCACACCTCCAGTCTCCACTCCTTCAGCTTCTGTTCAGCCTAGAGGAGGGGGATCCACTCCCAGCCCCTCAGGACTGTTTTCACCGTGTCCTTGTCTTTTTTCACAGTTCCCTTGCACTTATGCAGGGGAATTAAATGGAAATTTAATTTTCATTAAATTTCATCTAAAAATCTGCCATCTGGATCCCTCTGAAGTTACCACTTTTGAGCACCTCCCTTTACGTTTGGATGGCAGCCTGCATCTGTGTTATAGTATTGAGGTACATCGTAAGGGGGATACATTTGTAAGTTAAGGGATGTGTATAGGAGTGAACAGGGTTGCCCCCTGAGGCCAACTGCCACAAGCAGAGAGAAAACAAATCAGTTTAGGCACGAGGCTTCCACCTCGGTGTAACCCTCATCAAGTTGCTTGGCTCCCTCCTTAGCGCTTCACGCTCAGTGAAGCACCACACTTCTGTCCCACATCTTACATCACATCTGGATGATGTCCACATCTGGACATCAGTAAGGCTTACACAGAAACAGAAAAAACAGTTTTGCTATGCATAAATCAAACTATCTGGCTTCTCTGCCTTGGAGTGCTGTGGGAGAGGATGCCAGCCAGCACTAGGGAAGCACAGATAGCGTGTCCCAGGACTCCTTTTCCCACATCCCAGTAAAACTCTACTTGGAACACATTTATGCAGATATATCTGCAGAGTCAGGCTCCCACTGCATGCACTTGCTCCCTGTTGTTTCAAGTCTCCAATCCCAGTTGTGGGTTGCTGACAGGGATATCCAGAAATGGAACAGCAGGGCCACAGGGAATATCATCTCTGACTGGTTAGGCTTGTGGATCTGGCCTGCTCAGATGATTAAAGAAGTTATTTGAGAGATCAAAATGATGAGTTTAGACAATCCTTTGTTTGAAACAAGCCTCTTTTTGACAGTCCCACCAGCAGGTAGAAACCTTTGCATGTATTTCACATAGGCAAAGCTTGGGAGGGAGCCAGGAGGAGAGAAGTATCATTCTATAGTGTACAGTCTTCTCTGTCCCACAGCCTTTGCTCTCTGCCTTACTGATATGTACACACTTAACAATTTAGGCACCAATTCTGCTATCTCATCCTCAAAACAGGCTCACGTACCTAACCTATGGGACTCTGCATGAGGCTTATATTGTCCATGTTGCGGAATAGGAATTCTGTTAGGATTAGGGCATAAAAAACTCTACCATATGTGCATAGTGTGTGGATTTGCAATGGTTCCCTATTTGGTTAAACCCACTCAAGTTTGCTGTGAAATACAGAAAGCATAAAAAGTGGGACAGTTTTTCCAGCCAAGACTGTTTGTTGCTCGTAAAGAATAACAAGTGCTTTAATTTTGCAATAGGTATCTCTATTCTTTATTTGCTTACGCTTTAAAAATAGCTTGAACTTGACCTTACTCACCCCGAGTATAAGCCCTGTACATAAACTTAACAAGAAATCATCCTGAAGGTTAAATGATGGGAAAACTAACAAAGATGAGGATTTATGTCAGAAGAAAACAATTCCCAGTAAAAAAATCACCAATTTCTGATAACTGCTTTGTAGCTATGTTAATGTAAGTATAGTAAGCAGATAAACCAGTTTTGCTATGCATAAATCAAACTATCTAGCTTCTCTGGTCTTGGATCCTGTCTTATCTCCCTCTCAGAAGTAGTAAGTGTGCTGCTTTTAGTTTTTTAGTTTTCCACAAACCACCACTTCCTTTTGTATCATCTTTGTATTTTTGTTGTGGTTTATAGTCTTACTTATGCTACCTTACTTCTATGAAGTCCACTTTAGGTCTACAAAAGTCCGCTTAGGGTAAGGTTTCACCTCCCAATTAAAACTGTCATTCTTCAATTACAGGAGCTCACTCTGCAGCCACTACTGTTGTACCCTGAATAATGCCTACTAATTTATTAACTGGACCATAAACATCCCATGGCAGCCACTGGAATTAATTAATGCCATCATTTGGGTTGTTAGGGTCTTCAGAAGTGCTCACAAATATTTCCATCAGAATAAATCAATGAATTCAGGGTATTGTTGGCTTCTTGTCAGGCTAAAAGAGGTGGTAATTTCAATTCTTATCACTAAAATCTGTAATTCGGTAGCTAGTGCCTGTGTTAGTGACTTGTCCCTGAGCCCATACCCTCTTCATAAGTCTCCCTTTTTAAGCTTCCTTTTCTATGCAGAGGAATTGCTCATCTGTCCACAGACAGGCAGAGACCTTTAACATCAATTACAGCAGGAAAAATGCCAGCACCATTTTCTGGAGATGCTGGCACTCAACTTACAAATTGCCTTTAAAAATCATCAGTCATGGTCCCTGTGCTTATCTTTGAGGATATCATAGGTACATTTGGAGCAGCAGCTAGATTTTGTTAACCCTTCATGAACTTGGGGCCTTCCTGACTTGTGTCTTTTGGAGTAACTTGTGCACTTGTACCTAAAGCATGGAATGATGTGATGAAAAGACGTTTTACAGTCTCAGTGCTTTGGTGTAGGTTGCCCACTAGTTGTATCATTTTAACTACAGACAAAACTGTTTATCCTCTGAATTAGTAGCATTTGAGGTTTTGAGAACCCAGGTTAAGTACCCTGTTAGCGCTTCCTGCTGGACTCAGGGGACAGGATTAGAATACAAGGCACCAGCATCCAGTTCTTCTTGCATCTTCTGCAACCGCCAATCACAGAATCCCAGCCTGGTTTGGGTTGGAAGAGACCTTAAAGCTCATCTAATTCCAACCCCCTTCCACTAGAGCAGCTTGCTCCAAGCCCCTGTGTCCAACCTGGCCTTGAACACTGCCAGGGATGGGGCAGCCACAGCTTCTCTGGGCACCCTGTGCCAGTGCCTTGGGGAAGGTGTAATAGCAAGTAAGAATTATTACTAAAAGCTTGTTGCCTCTCCAAGCTTTTCCTTAGAGAATGTAAAATAATCCAGTTTAGTAGAGGCATTAAATCAAGCTACTTCAGTAATCTTTACAAAATATGAATATCTCAGAATTGATGCTGCTTCAATACACCTTAACTTGGTTTCACCTGTTAAAGGTATGTCTTAATGCTGCTAAAAACCTACCTAAAGGACTTAAGTTGCAAAATGAGTCAAGAAATCAACGGCTGGCCAAAAGCAGAGCAAATTAATACTAAGCAAAGAGAATTCTTTTGAGGTACTGTACTTTTCACCTTGCCAGAGGTTGGATGCAGTGTAACCAGATGGCCACAGCTGTACCTGTTTGACCACGTACAGCAACTTTCTTCTGGCTCTGGCCTGACAGCATGTTCGTCTGAGTTCCTCTGTCACTTCCAAGTCAGTCCTGCCTGCAGGTGCTGTGTGAGCCTTCAAGTTTGTGAACACTTTTGTTTTACCAAGCTGGAGGTTTCTGAACTCAGGATGCAGAGGTGTTGAGAGGTGTTCCTCAGTGTTCAGAAGTGTATTTACAGTGCATGTCAGGTACTGTACTAGACATCAAACCTAAGTACTGGTCTGCGCTGCAGGTACTGGTGTTTTTCTTCCCCTTTATCTCGCTACCTTCACCCCGTGCTGGGATCACGAAGCTGCCTTACTGTCCATGTGAAACCGTCTGCCTTCCGTGCGCTCTAACGCTCCGGGGCTCGGGGCCGAAGCGGCGCAGGCAAGCCTTGGGCGCCATTACCTCAGGCTCCCGGGCCAGCCGCTGCCTGCGGGCGGGGTGAGGAAGCACCCGGCTGTTACCGGAGCCCCGCGGCCTAAGCCCCTACCGGCGCCTTGCCCCGCGGCCCTGCCGCCACTGCCCGCCCGCTCTTCCGCTTCCGGGTCGGAAGGGGAGGGGGGCGAGAAGGGGACTTGTCCCCTCGCGTGAGGAAGTGCCCCCTCATTGGCTGCGCTCCCCCGTCTCCCCGCCTCGCCTTCCTCTGATTGGTCTCTCCGGCGGAGGCCAGCCAATGGGCGGCCCCGCACGCGGGGCGGTCCCTTCGCCCCGGCAGGCACTCGGGGGTGGAAGTGTCCGCCATGTTGGGGTGAGCGGCGGCGCTGCGTGGGGCGGGGAGCCCGGTACAGCCGCTGCCCCCCCGGCGGGGCTGTCGTGGCGGCGGGTGCCCGCGCTGCCGCCTCCCCTGTGAATGATGCGGCGGGAGGCGCCGCTGGGCTGGGTGGCGCAGGCAGCGGCGGCCCTGGGCCGTGTCCGTTCGGAAGCGGCGGAGGACGAGGAGGAGGAGGTGGCGGCGGCCGCCCGGTCCCCAGCCTCCCGCGGCGGCCGGGCGAGCGCAGGATGCTGAGAGCGACCCCGCGCCCTGGTCGCGCCGCGGGGAAAGGGCTCCCCCGGGGCTGAACGCGAACCCTCGCTGCCTCCTCCGCCCTGCAGGCGTTCCTCACCCCTACACCCCCCCCCCCCCTTCCCTTGCCCCCTCCAGCCCCGCGCTCTCCCGGGCGCCTCCCGGCGGAGCAGCAGCGGCGTTGGGGCTGAGCGGCTCCTCCCCGTCCGGCTCCTCCCGCGGGAGCGCGGGGGGCGGTGGAAGATGGCGTGGGTGCTGAAGATGGACGAAGTGATCGAGTCTGGGCTGGTGCACGACTTCGACGCCAGCCTCTCCGGCATCGGGCAGGAGCTGGGAGCCGGTGCCTACAGCATGAGGTAAACTGCGCCGGGCGGGAGCGCGGGAAGGAGCTGGGCCTTCCCCTCCGCCCGCCCTCCTTTGCTCATGGCGGCTGCCGCCTCTTCCCCGGTACCGTGTGCTCGGGGCCGTGAGGGGCTGCCCTCCCCTTCCTTCTGCGAGGCCGGGCGAGATGCTTTTGCCCTGCGTGTGTGATCTCTGCCGTGAACACGCCGTTTCTCGGCTGTAGACCTGAACCCCGTGTTTCGTAAGAGTGCCATCATGTACTCTGTTAATGCAGTTCTGGTTCATCGTAAACAATAGCTGTGTTCGCCAACGTTTATTAATGTTCTTTCTCGAGTAAGTAAGCGTTGTGGTGGTGAATAGTGTATCAGTCAGTCTGTTTATTCTGCCATATTTCGGTGTAGTAGGTGTCTTTAGTGACGTTTTCCTATTCCCCCCCCATCCCTTGCCATGTAGCTCTGTGCTTACCCCACTTTCCAGTTTCTTTCGGTCGTTTCCCAGGTTTTTGCAGTAAAGATAAATACCGTTTGGGTGTGCTTTTTCGAAGTTAAGATAAAACCGAACTGGTGCACGTTTTATCTCGGTTATGGGCAGAACGGGATGGTTCCTCAGCCACTTGGAAAGCTGCTTTGGAGGCAATGGGAGACATTGTAGTCCAAGGAGTTTGGGCAGGATTGGTCACTATTTTGAGAGTCTGAAGAAGTAAAACCCTGGCATTTGATAGTCTGGGTGACCTAGCAGCCATGCATTACCTGAAACTTGGAGGCCACCACAAGTTTCAGCCTATTACGTGTGCTTTAAGTCAGTATTTCCCAGGTGAAGTGTTGGAATTGCAGTGTCTCTGTTCAAAGTTAGAAGTGAGGACCCCTTTCCTCGTGTGTGGGGTTGTTAGCTCGGCAGGTTTATGGTGGGATGTGTATTTAATGGGGGGGTTTGGTTTGTGGGGGCTTGATTTTTATTTTTCAATAAAATTAACTTTGAGAACTTGCCAGTTCAGAGGACAAAGTGATTTTTCTTCTCCTGATGAGAATACTCCTGATTTTACATTTAGCTCCTCTGGATTGTATTCCACTTGTGCCCCATTTCTGTCTTTGTCTTTATCTGTTGCACACAGTGGAGTGCCAGTTCTTGTGGGCTGCTGTATGGCAGCTGCCTGGATGGCTTTTCAGCATGCAGACACCAATGGGTGATGCGTGTGCTGCTGTTCAAGAACTGTTCTTCCATCTCTGTCATTCTAGGTTCATTCGTTCTTCCATCTCTATCATTCTGTATGCCCCTGCATTTTGTTAGGAGGAACTGTGTGTAAACCTTTTTTAATCTATTAGGATTGTGTATAATGCAGTTGGTGCTTCCTCAAGTTGATGCTGAGTCAGTGCCCTGAAGTAGAATATCCTTACTCCTGTGTTTGCTGTAATAAGAGCAAACTGCTCGTGTGCATTAACCAGGACCTGTATTTGCTTTAAACGTAATATAATTGGGTAAAATTCCCCTGCAGATTCCCATGGTTTTAAATCGCTCTCAAAATTTCCTTACAATCTTGACAGTTGTTCTGGTTGCTGTTCTGATGTCTTCTCATACAATAAGAAACTGTCTTTCAACACAAAACTCAGTTCACTTGACAGTAATTGTCAGCTGTGTTAACTCCCTCAGAAACCTGTATGAAACCTATATAAAACCATGGTATCTTTAGTGATTTTTGAGTATTGCTGTTAACTTCAGTTGTCAGTGATGCTCCTAGTGATTTCTGACAAATCTGACATCATATCCATGTTAACACAGCAAGAGCTGTGAACTTGTGGGGACCACTGATTGTTGCTGGGAGCTGTTAAAAAATGGAGGCTGTTGCATTGGAAAGATGAGTTTCAGGAACTGCCATTTCTCCAGCAGAATTGCATTTTTCATGTAATGAATTGATTTAAATGAAGTTAAATGCGTGTAAGTATCTTAATGACTGCATTTTTATTTGTAATTTGGAAGCTTAGAATATGGATTTATTTATATGTCTGCAATTCCAGTGGTATTTGTAGTGCTAAAATTGAAGCCTGTCATTATGGAAGTTGATTATTTCAGGAGTAGCTGTTCTGGCGTGTATTGCTAGATTAAAACCTGACGTTTATTAAGCTGAATTGAAAAGCATGGCTCTTGCTACTGAAATGGTAGAAGACTGTTCAAAACTACGTCCAGACAATCCTCCATTTTTGGAGAATCCAGTCAGTTCGCTGCATCTCCTAAACACTTGGAGTGTCTTTGGAGGGTGGAGCTGGTTGAAAAGAACAGAAGCCTATTGCTGTCAGTCTTGTTTCCTTACAGTGCTGGGGAGAGCCTTGAATGGTGAGCGAGCTTTGTGTAGGGACTCCTCCAAAGTTTAGGCTAAAATAACCATGGAGTTGGTCTGTTAGGATTTGGGGGACCAGTCTTACAGCCTCAAGGCGAAGAGGAGAGGGAGGGTGTTGTCTTCTAACATCTTTCGTGTCCCTGACATCCTCTTTTTGGCTTCTGATGAACACAGGTGGGTCATGGCAGTTACTGTCCTAACTTCACGGTTGCTGTGCAGAAATACAAACCTGGAGTTACCTCATTCAGAGCCTGTTTTCCTTGTGGCTGCTGTTACTTTCTGACAAAATGACTGTTTGTGCTTCCCCTGACGCCTCCCACTCTTTTGAGACTCTGCTGCTGATTATGTTGGCTTTTTTTGAGAGGAATAGTTGCTTAAGGTACTCTGAAATGTTTAAATGTTTTTAGATTTTTAGGGTTTTTTTAACTGTACGCAGTATTGCCTGCAGAATACATTAAAAAGCTTCTGTTGCGCAGTGGTCTGTTCTACTTGTGTGTATTGCACTAAGAATTTATGCACTGATTAGAATTGGAGCTTGATTCGTTCTGCATGCATACAGCTAAGTAACTAACTGTCAGGAAACAGACATTTGAGGAAGAAAATCCACAGACCTAAACCTCTTCATGTTGGTACCATAGATGAAACATGTTGAAAGAAAGATAAACCTCATGTTCTAGATCACTGCCGTTGGTTTGGTTTGGAGGGTTTTGCTTTGCTCTTTTTTCTTCTTCCCAGTTCAATTTGTGTGAATGTGTTCCAAAAAGTCAAGGAGACCAGTTTAATTCCTAAGGAAAAGAGTTCACATTACATACCTGTCTTCTCTGTGCCCCTGTCACCTCTGATGGTGGATAGATGTGCACTATTAGAGCAGGGCAGCAAGTTAACCCTCGTTTATGCCTTATGCGTTACTTCTGCATGAGAGCAATGTGTACTATAGCTGCTGCAAGTTGCTGCAGCTGCCAGACCTCCCTGTTTTGGACTGTGGATGGAGAATGGGGTATCAGCTTTCCTGTTCCCTTATATTTTCCTATAGTTTGCCCAGACCTCTGTTAACAGGGCAGAGCGTGGCTTTGAGAACATAACTGTAATTCAGATACTGCTTGAGAAGCATTTTTCTCAAGGTATTTCTCCTTGTAAACCATGCTTTAAAGTTTCAGAAGACCTCCATGTTCTTGGATGCTTTAGTACTCACACCCAAAAGTATACAAGCCAGAAGACAGATAAGGCAGATGACTGATGGAATGTCACTTTGAGCTTTGGTCACATGCAGTTCCTATCCTTGTAAGGACAGGATGTTCTTCATTTTGCTGTCCTTCTATTATTACTGGGCAGGTTTGTTGGTTTTCTGTCAGAGATAGCGTTGAAAAGAGGGTTTTAAGTTTGGAAGGGAGGTGATTTTGTGCCTGACAAAGTCATTTCACAAGCATGGGAAAAGGATAACTTACATTCTTATTGGTCTTTCAGTCCTATGCTCATGTAGCCTACATAGCGTGGGATAACTTATCACATGCAGTCCATCCCACTGGATGCTTTGGTTTCAAGTGTTAGCATGCACCTGGCTTCCTCTTCTGAGCCTTCTGCTTTCATGTAAAGTCTCATTTATGCAGACTGGGTGTTGGAGATGTGCTGACTGCCTGCTTTGGTGCAGAATGAAGACTGTTTCTGTTTGCTTTTCTGGGAAAATTTCCTCCTCCCTCTAGGAAGAAAGAATGCTTCCAGTTGAATGCTTCAGATAACAAATGGTGGGGGGGGTGAGATAAGACTTTTCTCACTGGAGCTCATAGTTTCAGAAATTTGGTCTTGGAGTTCCATCTGTCAGGAGAGTGAACCTCGATCTGCTTTTCCAAATGGTAGCAAGAAGTCTAACAAAAGATGCTGCTCCTTCAGAATGTTGCTGTTCGTTTATGTTTCAGCTGGCTTGACAGTAGTCCAAGGTTCACTTGGATGAGACAAGTGAATCACAGAATAGTTTGGGTTGGAAGGGACCTTTAAAGGTAATATGGTCCAACCCCCCCCCCCCCCCCCAAATTAGTATCTCGTTTCCCAAGATCAGAAGTTATCAGTGGCAGAAAAAGAGCAGAATCAGTTCCTTAAAGCTCTTCTCTGCTGTAGCCCAAAATAACTTCAGCAGCAGCTCTTTTGGAAAACTGATTTTTCCTCCATCTGGGCAGCTCTGCCAGTGGGGCTTCAGCTGCAGTGGGAGGTTCTTTGCCATGTTGAATAACCTGAGCAAAGCTGGCAGTAAAAGTGCCTGTCTCTGATCTGCATTGGGAGATCAAATTTCACCGGGTGAGCAGGAAAATGACTGAAGGATGCTGAGGTGTACAGAAATGGGAAGCCTGACAGGGAGTCACTGAGGGCAGGTGATGGCATTGCCAGGCCACTGGCTCATTGTAAATGCAGAAATTGGACCTGGGGTCTGAAGGTAAAAAAGGCTGGATGTGAGGAGGCTGACCTGCTCTCCTGGTTTTCTGTGGGCTGTTTGTTGGGAGGGCTTGGGTTTTTTTTGGAGGCGGTCTGTGTGTCTTATAATGGGATCAGTATAAAGTTTGAGGTGGTGAAGAGGCTGACATCTAGGATCTGTACATATAGTCTTTTGGAATGTGATCTACATAAAAGCGTCTATTATATGCAGCTTATCGCTTTCAAGATATTGTTCTTCAGTGCAGGTAAAGAGGACTACTAAGAATACTGAATCTCTGTTTGCTCTTGGTTTCCTCCTCTGAACTGTGAGCACAGCTCACATCTGCAGCTGTGCCATGTGAGCAGGGAATTTTACTTTGGAGACAATGCTTGCCACTGTGCAATTTGGAGGGTCCCTGTTGGAACTAGTGTTAAGGGTAAAGAACGGGCACTGTGGCCTCAGCACATGGGGAAGAGTGCTCCTTCTGGTCTTAAAGCCATTCCAGTGATTTCCTCAGGAGACACAGACATCCTGGTTCCTGCGTCACTGTTACTGCCAGTCCTGGGGAAGGAAATGGACTTAGAATGTCTGCCCTCAGGTTTTCTCTGCAGCGAGGTTTTTATGACCTGCTTTCACCACCCTCACTTGCGCAGCTGTGCTAGATAGTGATAGAGCTTCCAGCCCAGAGAGGAAGGGTAGGCACTGAGCAGCTTGTGTGCCAGGGGCCCGTTATGCCAGTATTGCCCAGAAGACCTTTTGCGCTGCTGAACTTCAGGCTCATGATATCAAATAAACCGGTCATCCTCTATTGCTGTACAATGGTGACTGCATTATAGACCAGGTGTTTCATAGCAGCTTCCTTGTTGAAAGTAAGAAAAGAGGCATCACAGTTTTTAAGAGAAATTAATAGCTGGTGGTAAATCAGTTAGTGTTTCTCTGTCACTGACACTTTTAACTTGAAATACTTTATTTGTACCTTATTGACTCTTTAATTGCCCATGGCTCTTACCTGGTTTTAGGTGAGAACAAGCACGTGTTTAAATGTGAAAACACTGGTATTTCATTCTTCATGAGTAAATATATCAAAACGTTGTTTAAGTGGTATTTATTTAAAGATGGTCTAGGAAGGAGTTTGAAATTGCATCGGTTTCCCTTTTCCTTTGGAATGCACTAGGACCCAGAAGACTCTCTTACAATAAAAATGTATGTTTCTATCTGAGAAAATTAATGAAGATCCTTACATTTGCCTTGTGCTATTTGCTGGAGCTTTTTTTTATGGCATGGTGGCATTTAAGAATGCACATTATGCTCTTTACAGCTAAATTGCAGGGTTCAGGAGTTGGATGACTTTTTTTTCTTTTTTTTTCTTTCTTCCACAGTGGCAATTAGTCATTAGCACTTTGTAAGTATTAGCAAAAGCAGGTTTAAAGCTGGCTAAATTTGTCTTCCATTTGTATTTTTTTGGCTTCCAGTGCCCTGTCTGTTAATTTAACTAGTTCATAACAGCAGCACATGTTTTGAAGCTAGACCAGATGCGTTTTTATCTTTAAATTGTGGGAAAGTAAGGCTTGGAAGATAAGTATGCAAAGTGCTTCTCTTTTGTGTTGTGTGAAAGCAAGCGCTGCAGAACTTGTTGACAATTACAGGTCACTGATTTTGTGAGGTACTTTGCATGCCTTCTGTATTGCACTTAGACTCTTCTGTGTGTGGTTTAAACACTGTTATTGTTTCCATGTTCTTTCTGTTTTAAAGTTCCTCTTCATAAGCACACGAGCTAGTACTTTATGTGCCAAAAGTGACAAGCTTGGGTTCTTGGTGTAGAAGGCATTGTCCTGCCTTGAGATGGTGCTTCTCTGCTGGTCGCAGCGCTCCCTCTTGTGTTGAGTTGCCCTCTGTTCGTGCTGCCCTTTTCACTGACATCAAGGCATGAAGCATCTGCTTGTTTCTTCTGAGTCATCCTTAGGCAGCAGTCCACCCATCTAGGAAATGTTCTGTCCTACCTCTGGATATGATGTTCCTTTTCTCTATGGAAGTAAACTGTCTGTTTTAAGCGCCTGCTTCCTTTAAGTGCATATTTCACATTATCTTCCTCTGTAACTGGTTAAGGAACACAGCTTCTTATGGGCTTCAGTTTGGGGAGCTGACATCAGAAGTGGCTAAGATGGTTCAGCAGGCTTGTACTGGTTTTTTGGACAGTATCCTGCCTTGTCCTGCTTTCACAGAACCACAGAGCGGTTTGGGTTAGAAGGGATCGTCCAACCCAAAGTTCCAACCACCTTCCACCAATGGTTGGAAGGCATCAACCATCGGGTTGGAAGGGATCATCCAGCCATCTAGTTCCAACTCCCTGCCATTGATCGGGGATGCCCCCCGCTAGACCTGGTTGCTCCCATCTTCTGTGGTTTCTTCCTAGAGGAAAGGAACCCATATGGGTGTCTTATTTCTGGTTGATATTTTGGGATAGTGTCTACAAGGTACAGACAAATGTCTTAAGCTTTTTCACCATTCATAAGTATTTCCTTTTCCAGGTCAGTGTAGCTTCTCCCAGGCAGCGAGTGGAGTGTGATGGGGCACACGCTCTGAAAGAACAGTTAGGGTGCCCCAGACTCACTTCTTGTATCCAGTATTTGCACAGACCAAGTCTATACTATAGTCTTTTGTGACACAAAAATATTGGCTGTAAATTCAATTTTTAAATGGATTATGATCCTGGTACTTTTTGATTCTCCGGATACAAGCTGGAAATGAAGAGGAATTTAGAGCTCTCTTTAGATAAAGCAGGCTCTCACAGAGATGAGAAACAGGAAAAAAAAAAGGCAATTTTATTTCAAAAATATTAGGGTACAATGCATAAATAATAGTGCAATACAGATATATTTATAATTCTGTTACAAAATATACTAAGTTATGACTGTGAGCAGTGCAAAAGAAACAAATAAGATGCATGTAGATTAAAACCTAAATCAACAAGTGAGGTGATGTGAGAAATCTTCCATCAGTTTAGAAACTAGTTTCCAAAGAAAGTTTCATGGATCTGCAGGTAATTTTATTATGAACAAAAATTAAGTGCAAGAAAACGCCTTTGAGCACAACTCACTGATCTCTTTGAAGTTTTGTGCAACAGCATTACTGTATGTAAGGAACATGACTATTGCTAACACAGTATTTCTGCAGAAAGCAGTGTGTTTGTTGGCCGTAGTGATGCTCTGACTGCGGACAGCATGGATTGCTCTGACTTACTCTGTCAGTTTCCAGGTTTTTGTGGTTGTCTTCTATAAGTGAAGTGAATCTTGGCATGTGCTTTCTCTAACTTCTGTTTTGTGAAGCTGCTGCTCAATGATTTTTGTGCTATTCGTTATGCTAAAGCCCCATAAAAGCTGAGACTGAAAAATCTGCAATGTCAGCAGAATTAATAGCTTAGCTATAATGGTACTAAAAGGGGAGAGGGACTTTCACAGGGTACCTAACTTCCTTTGAGGAATATATCATTTCAAAGCTGAGAGCTGCATGGATATTAGGCAAGCTTGCCTGTGTTGACAGGTTCAAAGAGTGACTTTTTTCAGTGGAGGCAAGAGCTGCAGATTAAATGTTGAGAGGATCAGCACAACTGCATTGTCTGGGTGGGTCCCAAAACACTGCTTGCGTATTGTAGCCTAAAAGCTTGGTGGGAAATGTTTTGGATACTGCTCCCTTTGGTTTCACTGATGAACTGACACAATGCTGTATGTATTCCACTGTGGCTTTTTTAAGTTACAAACAACTTCTTTTTTTTTCTTTAACTTCAGGCACAACAGGGCCAGCAGTCTCACAGAGTTATTTCTGTTCTTTTCAGTGATGTTTTGGCACTGCCTATTTTCAAACAGGAAGATTCCAGCCTTCCACAAGAAAATGAGACCAAACATCCACCCTTCCAGTATGTTATGTGTGCTGCAACATCCCCAGCTGTAAAATTGTATGATGAAACTCTGACATACTTGAATCAAGGTTGGTATACAAACGTTGCAGGCATAACTGTAGTGCATACAGCTTCTGGTGCAAGTCTAAAACTGGAATTGTATTTAATGTTTTGATACATGTGGGTACATCCAAAGTTAAATGCATGTAGGAAATGAGGTTGGATACCTTACTAGTAATCTTGTTTTGTCCAACTTGCAGACCCATAGCTGCAGTCTGTCATTACTTCCCTTTTAGAGGCTGTTTTGGTTTTGTTTTGCCTTTATTTCTTTCTCACCCCTCTGTGTGTTACCCCTCTCCGTCCCACACTTCCCTCCAGTATGGAGCTATTAGGAGGCAAACTTCAGGCAGTAATAGCTTAAAATACAGGATTAATGTGGCATTCATGTTTAAACTTGATAAAGTCTGATTAAATTGCTCAGGCATGCACAGACCCCCTCAAAAAGTCATAATAAATGTTAAAATGTCAATTCTAAACAAAGTTTTTCATAACAGAGGCCGCTGTAATCACTCTCAAATTATCTGTGTGTATGTGCCCGGAACAGTATTATGTTTGAATCAAACCCACAAGTGCAGCTGCCTTTGTAGTCTGTGTGTGATTTCACTATCCTATATTTATCAGAAGTTAACAGTAAGTATTTTGTGTGAGTCTTTCCCCTCATAGCCTGCAGTTGATTTGCATGAAAAATCAGTTTTTCCTCTAAAGAGGGCACTGATTGCTGTTAGAATACTATGGATATAGTCATTGCCATGTGATAAAACCACCCTCGCCTCTGGAAATGACATTGGTGTCCTAATCTTAGTCAGCTGGTATGCTGAACTCATATCATTTATCATTTGTTTTGGACCATATCGATGTTTTTGTGCACTCACCCACCTCTCTCCCCCTCCCTTGGCTCTCATGCTGTAAGATCATTAGTTTTGCTTTTCTTTTTCCTTGTGGACTTTGACCCCAAATCTCTCAATAGACAGCAGTGTGATTAGAAGACACAGTCCTGCAGAATGACTTGTATGAAAAATAAAAACAGTTTAAAATACTACATTCACCATTTCTTTTCCATATCCTACCGTGTTTTGGTACAGTTAATCTTAGATCATGTGCATCTCTGAGCACTGCACTACCTTAGTGTGCAGAGTATGTATTGGTGAATTTTCCTTAGCCTGATTTGTTTAACCTCACTAATTGCTTCACTAGGTTTGCTGGAATTAGTATCCTTACATTTTACATATACCCTTTTTGCTCAAGTTGAAATGCTTCTAGTACTGTGAACATGATGCATGGCATGATGATGTGATGCATGTCATGCCTGGAACTGTTTAACTGTGTACTGGAGCCCTAAATCTGACAGTGGATTGTGTATAATTTGATACTGTCATGATGACAAAGCATCACTTTCAGCTTTCCATGTGAATAAAGCTGCTAAGTGATTCATCTTGATGTGTCCAGTCGGTCTAAATATGCTTTAAACATTACTTGACTCTTCTACTAGTGTGACCAGTGGATGTTGTGTAGGTGATTTCTGGTGTCTTGCAAGCAGTGTTCAGCCATTTGCTTTGTCAGGTTTATTTTTAGCCACTTGGTAGCTTGAGTGCTCTCTTCAGGAGAAAACCAGCCCAACTGCAGCCGTATGCTGGGCCAGCAAGATGCTTTGCACTGCTTAAAAAGCTTCAAAGTTTTATAGACCTTAAGCTCTGTAGAAATATACTTTGCTTTCTTCAGTGCCAGGATCCAGCCTCCCCTGAAGCTCAGCTCTGTGTTGGGAGCCAGCACAGGTTTGCAGGCTGAAGGAAGAAAGTGCTTGCTATCTTGCCTTGAAGGAGAGCTTGCCATTTAAGTGACAGTGTCTGAAATGACTGTAAATGTTTCATCTTCCCTTGAAAATCTCTTAATGGAAAGATTTCTTTTCCAAAGACGCTTATCTGGTTTTCAGTGTCTTTGGTAACTTTTCCTGATGTCAGAAAATGAAAGGATTGGGATGCCCTTTTCCTAATTAAATATGGGGAAAAATAAAAACACCTGGCCAACTTCCCTTGTGAAGCCTGGTTAAAATCAGGAGCAGTTTGCAGCACTGAGTTGAACTGATGTATTTGTGTAACGAGTTGGGTCCTGGGCAGCTGGCTCTGGGTGGCCCTGCTTGAGCATGGGGGTTGGATAAGACAACCTCCTGAAGTCCCTTCCAAACTTGACTGTTGTGTGTTTTTTATGGAAGAGGGAACTGCAAAAGAGCTGCTTTGCTGTTTTGGCTGCTCTCCAGGAAAGAGCAGAGGAAGCGGCGTACCTAGCTCCCATGCAGAGATGACTGAAGTCAGTGCTGTGGTGCTTCCACACACAGCGAGCACCACAGTGCTTCCACGCTTTATAGAATCATAGAATAGTTCGTGTTGGAAAGGACCTTAAGATCATCCAGTTCCAACCCCCCTGCCATGGGCAGGGACACCTCACACTAGACCATGTCACCCAAGGCTTCGTCCAGCCTGGCCTTGAACACTGCCAGGGATGGAGCATTCACAACTTCCATGGGCAACCCATTCCAGTGCCTCACCACCCTCACAGGAAAGAATTTCCTCCTTAGATCCAATCTAAACTTCCCCTGTTCAAGTTTTAACCCGTTACCCCTTGTCCTGTCACTACAGTCCCTAATAAAGAGTCCCTCTCCAGCATCCCTATAGGCCCCCTAAAGCCACTTTCAGATCCAAAACTAGACTGGAATGTATCTGTCCATTTGTCTTGAAAACTTCCCATGCTGTTTTTGAGTCGGGTACTCCTTAATTTTTGCCTCCATCAAATCATCAGGTTCGGTGTTAATTTGTACCTATGAAAGGTTAACACCACTTCTTGAGCAGTCAGTCTGATACTTTGTTTTCTTCTCTCCCCTCTCTAACAAATGATGAGAGAGGAGAGATACTTCCAAACTTTAATTAACAGTGCCAGATTGAAAAAGAGCTGTCTATAGATGCAGATGGATTTACATATGTTATGTGTGAGTAAACTAACGCTGGTAGCTGAACAGATCTTACTAACAGGAAAGAAGTTCTCTCCTGTTGAATACAGGAGGATGAATGATCTGTTGCTTTACTCAGCTGCGCTAGGTTCATTTGGGTTTTGTATGGATTTATGTAATCAGTGGTCTTACCAGTGATCAGATGCTGCTGGGGTGAAGTCAGTCTGTACATACGTAGGGTATTAATTGTCACAGCCCATGTTTGGAGGTAACATCAGTCGATGATGTGATGAAAGGAATCGAAGGAATCCTTTGCTCGTCACAGGGCTGTGACAGCTGAACTTCTGCCTTGTAGGACAAGTCAATAAATGTCTTTTAAATGTAGTATACGCTAGAACATAAAGGTAGTTTGGAGGGTAATGTGGAAGGTAATGAATTTAGTGCACTTGATCTTAGTGAACTTTGAAATCTGTTTTGTCCTGTATTTAGGGAAACATGATTTTTTTCCAGATGAGTGTGTGCTGCTCCCCTGAGAAGAAGAAAAAACCACCCTGTAGTTCAAATAAATGACTTCAAGCTTTGTCTTTTCTAAGCACACCAGTTCATCACATTCACTGGGGGAGATAGGTTTGCTCATGTATTTGCCCAAATAACCAGTAGCTGGCTCTTTCAGATGCTTATTCCTGAAGTCATACAAAGCCTAAAAATCATACAAAGGCAACAGGTATGTGGGCAAAGGGAGACATGGGCAAGTAGTATGTATGTTATAGGAAGAGTATAAAAATTGTGCAGGAGTTTGTTTCAGAAGAGCAGGCTGTGTTGCCTGGTTCTCAGTACGTTGTCTTTTATCAGATTCAAAAATAAAGGAATACAGCTTTGGAAACTAATAATAGAGAGCCAAGTGCTTATGCTTCTTGTGAAATGAAATACTTCACCTTTGAAAGGATCTCTAGTTTTAAGGGAACCAAAAAGTGTCATTTTGTTCCATTAATTCCTGTGTTGTAAAGTGACCCCCGCTATTATAAAAGACTTCAGGTACTGGCTGGTATTCTTGTGTCCTGTGAACCAAATGCTAGTTGAGGTGCATTAAACACAAAATAGCTTCTACTGATACAAATCTTTTCTTTTTAAAGGTCAGTCCTATGAGATACGGATGCTGGATAATCGGAAAGCTGGAGACATACCAGAGATCAATGGGAAACTGGTGAAGGTGAAGTTCTCTAGATGGTGTTACCAACAAACCTCTGGTGCTTGCTTATGGAGAGAGTAGTTTTTAACTGTTTATTGGGCTCTGATTCACAGGGTGTGTAGCCAGCTGATCTGAGCAACAAAAGAACCTAATGCCTAGCTTTGTTATTTCTAGTTTACTGTCAATAAAAAGAATATACACGTATGTGTTTCCCCATTTATGAATGGGTTCAGTTCATGAAACTTTAGGTAGCTAAAGTTGAGCTCATCACATCATGGACCCTTCACAAGGTCTGCAGTCTGATCTGGTTTAAGATGAGATAATTCTCCAGTAGATGTGCCCATGTCTTTCAGCCTGAGTAAAAGGAAGCACACAGTGAAAGGAGCAGTGATCTCAGATTAAGGTGTCTGTAGGTGAGAGAAATCCAATCTACAGACTATACATTGTATGGATTTTGTTTTTCTTGTTGTCACTGGATACTTTGAGCCATATGATTTGTGAACTTCGGCTGACTTGTGTGGTCCTGTGCCTTATTCTTGCCTGTGGGAAGCTTGTTCAGGTGTAATTCCAGGAAGTGTTAAGCACAAGCATAAGACTGGGATTTGAGTTGTGTAATTAAACCCTTTACAGCTGGGCACGTTGACTTGTGTTGACTGTTTTGCCTGCCTTAAGTGCTATTTCCTGATAGCCTTGGGCTCTGTCTCTGCTGTAATTTGACAGGTTCATATATTAGTGATGAGCCATTTGGTAGGTAAAAATCTAAAGAAATGAATTTTATTGTATCAGGGAATTGTAATGCTGCATCAACAAACTTTCCATTACTTAAATACTGTAATGCCAGTACTTTAAGGCAGGCATTCCATGTTGGTGAAGGATGGTTGCAGGCATTTCCAGGTCCCAAACCTGCCAGTTTGCAGGGACAAAGGAGCTGGGGGTTGCGTGTGCGTGTATTCACACGTGCACATGTGCTTTCTTGTTAGCTTTGAAATAAAGCCAAGGTGGTTCAGTGTATCTTGAAGAGACACTTCATTTAAAAGTTTTGGGGTTTTTTGGACACTTTAATCCTTACCATAGACAAATGGGGGGAAAAAAAAGATAGAAATTTGGGGTTTGGTTTGTTCAGTAGCAATTAATCTGTACAGTATTTTTCCCCCTCTGTATGTATTGTGGCAGAGTATGACTGAAGTGCACAGCTGTACCAGAGCTGGTCACAAAAATAGGTATTGTTGGTTAACTGCACTGCTTCTGGCTGCATCGGTTGCGTAGTACTTTTAGATTAGTGTTTCAGCTCGAATAGTTGGAAAAGTGGTGAGGTTTATTCTTACTCGTGCTGAAGATCATGGATTTGTTGTAAATATGCTGACAAATACCAGGAAAGGGAGTGAAAAGAAGAAAGATCAAACTATATTCACTGCTTTTCAGAACAGATCAAGTCTTCGGTGTTTGGTATCTAAAATAAGTTGGTGTTGCCTACGCAGTGTTGGTATTGTGCTGTCAGTGTTGCTCGGTTCACTGGGTGTAATTCACAGTGACCTTCAGAATATGCAACCACATGTAATTCTCTTTTGCATTTTTACTACATTTTCAGATCTCTTGCGCTGCTCAGTTCTGTTTCTGTGATCCATAATATTTCTGGATACTGATGGTTACCAGTTTTTTTGCTGTAAATACGTACTTTTGGCACTGTTGCTATTTTGCAGTGTTTTAATGCTTTATCTTCAAGCTGTTTCTAAACATGCAGTAACTTTGTGGCTCATCAGATGCTTGTTTTCTTCTTTGTTAGAGTATTATCAGAGTTGTGTTCCATGACCGAAGGTTGCAATATACAGAGCACCAGCAGCTAGAAGGTTGGAAGTGGAACCGCCCTGGGGACAGACTTCTCGACTTAGGTATAACTGTTTCTATCTGTTGATGCTTGAAGAAAATCAGTTTCCAAATTGAGGTTGATCATGGTCAGATTGATGCTAGGGCTCCTGAAAACACACAGACCAGTTTTCTGTATGCTGCTTTGTCGTAGTGTTTATTTTGATTGTAAATGTTCCACCACTTACATGTTCTTTTCAAACCTTCAAGTGCTACAGAAGCAAGATAAGCAGTAAGATAGCAACTACAGCCTTACACATTTAGTAATCTTCCTAGTTTTGATTGCTAAATGTTACAGTAATTAGGAGAACACAATCAAAAGTAACCTCTCTAGAGGACTGTGGAAACGGCACCAACATGGTTTCTGTATTTTGAGTAACTTGCTTGGTTTTGGTGCATAAGCTGTGTATGGGGGGATTGGGAGGGGGAAGGAAGGGAATGAAAAAACACCCCCAAACCCTGAGCACTTTGTATTTTGAGTCTACAAAGATTCTTCAGATCAGTCCTAAGAAACTGCTTCCAGGCTTATGGTCAGGCTACCAAAGCCCGTATTTTTCCACCCTGCCTGTGTTTGCTGATGGTAACCTTGTATTAAAATGTATGTGTAGTGTTTTCTTGGACTATGATTATTTTGAAACATATACTACTTATTTTAATAGATATTCCAATGTCTGTTGGAGTCATTGATATCAAGACAAATCCAAGCCAGCTCAATGCAGTTGAATTTTTGTGGGATCCAACAAAATGTACATCTGCTTTTATTCAGGTTTGACATTTTACTTGACTGGATGTCTGTGTTTGGTGCCTTTCAGGTCACAAACAGTAGTATGTTTGCACTGTGAGGCTTCCTGGTTTCTTACTTGTGGGATAGCCAGTAAATACCAGCTATGTCAATAAACACAGGTTCATAGCTCTGTAAGGGTCCCTAGTTAGGGTTTTCAGCTTCACTTGGGTTTATTGAAACATCTTTTAAAAACAACAGTAAATTTACATCAAAGTAATTTATATAAAAGGCTTTCAGAAAGTTCTGTGAATAAAGCTGTCAAGGTTATATATATATATACACACACACACAGAGTTAATTTATATCCCTCTGAATAACTGTCATCACTGATGGTTCTGGTGTAGTTGAGTCTCCCCCCCTCCTAGTGCTGAGCTGCAGCAGAGGCTCAGGCTTGAGGATACAAAACGAAAAGTAATGTGCTACGAAGAGTTTTAAATCAGACAGTGAAAAGCTGTTTCTTACTGTGTCAGTAGGCTTCCTTGGGGTAGGATCTTTGTCATTTATGTCTTTGGTACGCAGGGCAGTTGAGCATGATGTCTTTGGAAATCATTTAGATAGAATGTTCAGGTTTGCATTGGAACTTTTAGCTCACGTTTGTCTCTCATCTGGTTTTACTATAAGATAAAAAGGTGGAGGTATGAAGTTCGAGGTAGCAGCAGTTCTTACTGAGGCTGCTAAAATAGGTTACATTCCACACTGCAAGTACAGTAACCTCAATCTAGTACAGCTGAAGCCATTTTTTCTACTAAGAATTGCATAATTACTAAAATGCAGTCTCCTTGAAGGAATGTGAGAGAAATTACTGGATGGTTTTGTTTATGCACTTCCTTAGAAGCAATAACAGACCGAATGAAACGGATCTGGTTATTATGGTTGTGCAAGTGTAGTTCACTTATTCTGAAGGCTAGAGAGCACAGCATAGCAGCACTGATTACACACTTAAAGCTTCAATTTCCAGTCTGTGGGTCTTTGTTGTTGATAGCCAAAGGAAATAAAAAGCACTGGGGCACTGGCTTGCTTTAAATTCCATAAGGAAGCAAAAAAACCCCATAAAGTTGGGAGGCCTGTCCAGTAAGATGCATCATAACTCTTTCTGTTGCACTGATTTTCTCCTTCGATGTCTTTTAGGGGTATTTCTAGCTTATAAACCCAGTGTGGTAGGATTTATTACAAGTAACTCAAGTTTATTCTAGCTATAATTCATTGGGCAATGGTATCTTACAGTTGTTGGGAATGGGTTAAATGGGGAGTTCAGGTTAGATATAAGGAAGAAGTTCTTTACTGTAAGGGTGGTGAGGCACTGGAATGGGTTGCCCAGGTAGGTTGTGAATGCTCCATCCCTGGTGGTGTTCAAGGCCAGGTTGGACAGAGCCTTGGGTGAGATGGTTCAGTGTGAGGTGTCCCTGCCCATGGCAGGGGGGTTGGAACTGGATGATCATGAAGTCCTTTCCAACCCAAACCATTCTGTGATTCTACATACATTCTCCTAAGATCCAGCAAGGTCTCAATTTAATAAAGACCTGTAATGACTTCTGCTTTGTGGAGAGATTTTGGTGACCCACTTCCTTGTTTCCCTTCTCCCTTGTCAACTCAAATGCAGTGTTTTTGGCTTCATTTCAATATGGGCATGAAAAGGAGTAAGATGTTAGTTTTGCAGCTTGGTCCTCAGATAGGCTGGGTATTTTGTTCCTTGTCCTTAGAAAATGTGTGTGATGTTGGAGTAAAATCCATGTCTAGAATACTTCTGAAGGTCCTTTTTGTTTGGTGGTTGGTTTTTTCCAGGTACATTGTATCAGCACTGAATTTACCCCTCGTAAGCATGGAGGAGAGAAAGGAGTTCCTTTTAGGATTCAGGTTGACACTTTTAAACAGACTGAAAATGGAGAATATACAGATCATCTGCATTCAGCCAGTTGTCAAATCAAAGTTTTTAAGGTAACAGAAAACATATCCTTAATAAGTCTCCCAGAAGCTCTCATAAAGATGGGGGATACCTTTATCTTACTACTTCTGAGATCAGATTTCAATTATAAAACCATTTTCCACTTGCGTTTTTGTTCATGTAACTATCCATTTTTAGCCAAAAGGAGCAGACAGGAAACAGAAAACAGACAGAGAAAAGATGGAAAAGCGAACTGCACATGAAAAAGAAAAGTATCAGCCTTCATATGACACCACAGTTCTTACAGAGGTAACAAATTAGAATTGCATCTGCTAACCGAGGAGGAAATACATAGATACGGCATATTACTTAGCTGTAGTCTTGGAAGGGTTGGGGAAGAATTAGTTCTATACAAAGATAAGCTTTTTCTTTGTCAAACTTGTCCAGTGAACAGCAACATTCCGTTTTAAGTTCTTTGTTTGGTAAACTTTCATTTAGAGACTAGATAGGTGCTTGCGTTCAACCTGAGTGTGTTCCAACACTGACGGCGCTGAACCCTAGAGCAAGTCTTTTGGTAGAGATCTAAAAACCTTGCAGCTGGAGGGGGAAAAGAAGAGGGGGGAATCTGGAGTTTAATTATCTGCCTAGTTTGAGCTTCAAAGCCTCTGGTTTTGGAGGTGACTGAATGTAAGGCCAGAGCCTCAGCAGGTTTTTGCATTTTATTTAAACATCAGTGAGTTCTACGCAGTGTTCTAAAGATTTCAGAAGTTTCTAAAAGGCTTTTAGATCTTTCCTCACTGTATAACGAAAAGAAATTGATCCAAATCTTTGGTGTTTGTCCAGATGAGGCTTGAGCCTATAATTGAAGATGCAGTTGAACATGAGCAGAAAAAGTCCAGCAAGCGGACTTTGCCAGCAGACTACGGTGATTCTCTGGCAAAGCGAGGCAGTGTAAGGGACTTCTGCTTACCTTTTCATTGTGCAAGATACCTTGTACAGTGTTAGATATAGGAGAAACTTCCATTTTTGTAAAGTAAAAACATTGATTGCTGTGTATTACTATTACTTTTATGTATACCAATTACTCCATGTTTGCTTTCAGCAAAGGAATCCTTCCTAAATCTAACACTTAAACTGTTGCAGAGGGACTGTGTAACTTTTAAAAGTCAAGAGCTTTCCGTTTATGTGACTAAATGAAACAGCTTTTTGCTTTCCTGTATGTGTGTAATTAGAAGTAAGATTGGTGAAATTTAGTGTTTTGTTCCATATCTGTACTTAGATTCAATGTAAGTTTCCATGTACGTCAGTATTTTTAAAACACCATGTAGTACTGCAGATGGTTGGTCACTAGTTACTGACTTTTTCCTTTAGCCAGCTACATACTGTGCTTTAAGCAGGTTTAATGCAGTTCAGACGAGTCAGTACCCCTTCATGGTAGGTGCACACTAAGTCTGTGCCCCCACGTGAATCTCAACGCACATCCTGCACACTCCAGGATTTCTTAAATGGTGTTTCTTATTGTGAGTACCATTGAGACCTTACATTTTCAGATGAGAAATGATTCTCCATCACCCATTTGGCAAGTTGAAATGTCAGTTAATACTGTGACTGTGGAAAACAACTGGCTGTTCTTTGAACAGGGATGATGTGCTGACCGCTCTTTCCCAGCAGTGTGCAGGCATTGACTGCCTTGACTCAGACATCAGTTTCACATTTAGGTTATAAAATACTTCAGTGTATGCCTCTTGTTTATAAACCATGTAACTGGGTGGGAGAGAAGAAGCAACGTGAAGTCAGATGGGTTCTTTGGAGGATGTGGGGGCTTTTTACCCCCTGAAACTGTTAGCACTGAGCTGTCTGAATTTGCCTTCTACTGTTCTTGGCTGCTGGGGTTTTTGGTATCTTTAAGGTGTACATTTACAGTTCTTTGGCAGTGCAGACATCCTTTCACTTGTTGCACATGGCCCTGGGGGGGGGGGGGGTACAGGCAGGAGAAATAGGTGTTTTATCACTTTCATTTTTAAGACATGGCTGAAGTGTCTTCTGAAGCTGGTTCCTGGAGGGATTTGTACTTCCCCTGCCACCTCCTCTTCTCTCTCTCTGTTCCTGTAAGTACTTCATTCAGTGATTGTTACTTCCAGGAAGAATATAGGAAAAGGTGCTTTTAAAAGATGTGACAAATCCCTTGTCCAGAGTAGAACGAACTGTAGCCAAATGATACCTGAAACTTGTCCAACCCCCTCTTAACAATCTCCTGAAACACTTAAGCTTCTTTTAGCATTACTTTAATTGTAGCAAAGAAAGATTAGGTGAGACAGGTAGTACTGGACTTCTGTTGCCTTTCCCAAAGCACACAAAGTGTGTGCTTTATGTGTGTGTTTATTTCTTGACTTGTTGCTTGGGCTGAAGGGTAACCCACAGACTGTTTTGGAATAGCAACTGTGTACAGCTTTCCAGTTCTCCTGTTGTGCAGTTGACTCTTCCTGTTGGACATTTGCGCTTAATAAAACACTGGTCTGAGATCATTTTGACTTCCATTCCTGCGGGATGAAATGCTTTCAGCCTTGCTAACTTGGTATGATGTGCAGATTTAACACACAGCCTGTTCCATCATTACAGTGATTTGTATCATGAGCAAAATTATTAGAAGTCACCAAGCCCATACAAAATGCCATGAAACACTATTTTTGCTGTATTCTTAGTGAAACCTTACCACTATACACTCATTAAGTACTGGT
Source organism: Pezoporus flaviventris (assembly GCF_033815535.1). Classification (NCBI taxonomy): domain Eukaryota; kingdom Metazoa; phylum Chordata; class Aves; order Psittaciformes; family Psittacidae; genus Pezoporus; species Pezoporus flaviventris. The sequence continues at coordinate 1,787,944 of NW_026892585.1, forward strand.
TGTAACTATATTAGTTGAGTGTGTAACCTATTTGCTTGATCTAGAAAATGTGTGATCTACAGCTTGAAGGCCAACTCCTCAGCCACCCTCTCTTGTCACCAGACAGGCTGATCTTGTGGGCCTTGTCATTATGGACAGGGGATGATGCATGTCTCTACTTTGAGCAGTTCTGTCTTCCCACTTGTAGCCATGGGAAGGTTTGGCTGTTACCAGACTTCCCTCATGCAGGGTAGATGTGCTAGTACAGTTGTCACAGAGGAGCTTAGACACAAAACCTGAAGACTTGTTTCCCTACATTTAGTATGAGGATTGACTCTGGTTTACATATGGTGTCTTTAGAGATGGAATCTTGTACTTAGAGTGTCTGGGGAACCGTAGCTCCGTTACAGAAGGAAAGCAGGGTTGTTTGTAGTGTATATTGCTTGACAAAGTCAAGAGTGCTGTTACTTACCCAGTGCTGCTTCCTTGGAGCCCAGAAATACTTCTCTGTAACCTTTACTTGAATTTTAGAACGTAGGTTGATCCAGCCTGTAACTCTCCTCCTTTTCAAAACTGGGTATTGTTATCTTCCTCCTACACCTAGCCTTGTATGTAGGCTGGCTTTCTTGTCCCTTGCATTTGCATCTCATTTTGTCCATAGGTGTTTTTATTTTGCCCCCCCAGTATTCAGCTGTTCTATTTGCTGGATATGTCTCATTCTGTTTCTTTTTGTTTCTCCCCTTACCCCAGTAGGATTTCTTTGAGCTCAGCCACAATCTGATTTGGTCAGGTTGGTTTCTTATTGTGTTTCCTTTAAGAAACATTGAATTCAATATATTCTCTTTCCAATTCAGTTTGTATGGGATTCTAACACAATACAAAGAGCTTGGTGAAACAAGAGTTAGTTCTTTCTACTCTGCTCCTGTCTTTTCCTAAAAAACAGAGATTGTTTTACTGTTACCATCATCCATATTTTCCTTCTCATTCATTTTCTTAAGAGTTCTATCTAGACTTTACTCTTTGGAATATATACAAACTAGAGCTGATCCAAGGAAGAAGAGGGGAAAAAAAGCCACCAGATTCCTTCCCCTGCTTTGAATTTGAAAAAGCAGGCATTGTATTGTGATAGTTGGGTCTTCAGGACAGTGTCTGTAAAGACACTTCTTTCTGTCTGCAGTGTCTTGGTTGATTTTTATATTATACATATTATATAATACATCATATAATACTTACATTATAGTATATCACATTATATTGACTATGTGTGTTAAATTTATCACGTTATATAATTTTACATTATATTACATCTCAAGCTAGACTATATAAAGCTATCACTTGATTAAACTTGATCAAATGGTAATTTTTTTCAAGTAGAACTGATTACAGGGCACATGAAGGGAGGTTAGAAGACTTTGAGGTGTAGACCTTGAAATAGGTTGGAACATTGTTTTGGATATGGAAGATTGGTGCAGAAGCTAAATATTTTCAGTAAGTGACTTAAATTTGGAGTATAAAACCTTCTGGAGGCCGTGAGTTAGGAACTGCAGCTGGAGCAAAACTGGCAACATAAGGATGTAAGGAGAAACAAGTTGAAGAAATACTATATCTATACTCCATATAGCAAATGTCAGTAGCATACAGCTTATGCAGAGTGGCTGGCTTCACATTTTGGAAATGACTACTTCTGCCTCCATAACAGATGTGCAGAAGGGTTTTGCTTTTGCACACAGCAGCTGCAGTTGTTTTGGCCAAGAACCTCATATTTTATGCATCCAATAAGAAAGCTGTAATAAAATTGCTGCTTTGTTCTCTAAAGACGATGCTGGATTAGACTTACTGTACTTTGGGTTTGTGTTTATTTGGTATGTGAATATACTATGGAGTTTGTTGCCAAAGTTCAGTTTTACTCTATAGTAAAGCATGCATTTGGGTAGATTCAGGTAGATGGGAAGTAGGAAGAGAAATGACATCAAACAGTGGCTTAGATAACTTGAGATTTTGCAATTTTTTAGAAGTTGGGAACATTCCCAGTTTAAATGCTACATACCCTGAACCTGAAAGTCCCACTTGGAAGGATTTCCTATCTTCCTTTTTAACTCAGTGAAGCCATTGGTCAACACTGCATTCACGGCCTGTAGGGAAGGATGTTGAAGATCTGTAACCAAAACAGTTTTCTCCTTTTGAAGAATGAATCAGTGTTTGGAAATAAGACACAATTTCTGCAGCACAGCTGTGTCAGTGTAGTAGTAATGGAGGGCAGTTAGTCTCGAGACACCAAAGCCACCAGCTTTGCAGATTGACCAGTATATATTCATTGCTCATTACAGGTAAAGATTTAAGACCGGTCTTTCTTCTCTTCTTTGGTGGCTTTTCACAGAGTTGGATGCTTCTGTTTGGCAGGGTGACATCTTTCTCTCAGTGGCCAGGGACTTCACTATTAGTATCATTAGCTTGCTGAATGTGCTCTGGTTAACTCAGTGTCGTGCTTAAGAGTATAAGAAACATCCTGATTGATCAGGCCACAAGTCTTTGACGTCCAGTTGCCTGTTCCTGGTAGTGGCAGTTGCAGATGCTGTTTCAGGAAGGCTGTGCCTGTGATCCATTCCCCTCATAACCCTCCAGTGCCCAGAAACTTCCTGTGGGTGTTAGAAAGATGTTAGAATCCCTGCTGAATCTTTGTAGTGTTAACGCATTTGATGCCCAGGCATTTCTCTGACCCTGTTTCTGAATCCCATGGGTTTGTGAGATGCAGGACAGTCGTGCATGTGAGTGATTCCAGAGGCATAAGCAGCTCAAGCTTACTTGCTTGAAGACACTTGAAGAATACGTAGTGTTGCCTTTTTTCTCTCTTTTTTTCTTTTAATGCTAGACTTCCTTGAACCTTGTAATCTCAGTGCTCAGATACTAACTTTTCCCCTCCACGATGCGTAAAGCAGGAGAACTGCAGCAATTAGGCATGCTGCAGTAGTATTATAATTACTGCCTGTTTTCCTGTTTAACCAGCTCATTCAGTCTCAGTGGATAGGTAGTAACATTTTTGTTGGAAGAGAACACAAGGTAAGAAAGTGTTTCTAGCAGAAGAAAGGCTTCTTGCTTTGGGATGGGATTTTCAGATGTGCTTCTTCCTGCCTTTAAACTCAAGTTTTGTTGTGAACAACTTCAGCTGGGTTTGAAGGCCAGAATCAGTAACTGCAGTGCACACCTTGGGAATGGCTCAGCAGCTGTTCTCTGGCTGGAATGCATTCTTCCCTGCCCCTGATTTTAACAGTGTTGAATGGAATCTTGTGATGGAATTGCAGCTGAGGATGTGCAGCTTGCATCTGTATGTCCTGATAAACATCTTGCCTTAAAATTTAGGGAGTGAATGGAAAAACACACCAAAGAAATGATGCTTTCCAGGTATGTCAGAAGAACAAAGTTAGATTGTGTTGAGCCTTTATTTTTAAGTCATGGCTTTGGACCACATTAGGGAATGAAGGTCTCTTTTTAACTACCTGTTGTAACACAGCATCTTTGAGCTGATCGTTAAAATGAGTTTGAGAAGAGAAACAACAGATGGGAATATACAGAACAGGAGGAAGAGTGGGTAACACCGGTGGGTCATAGAGGAGCATGCTTTGTGTGGATTGAGCTCTTTGGGATGTAACGGGTAGCTTTGACCATGTAATCAAAGACAGTGCACAGTGCCTCGCAGACATACTGCCCTGAATCACATCTTGGGCAGCCTCTAAGCTATGCAGGACATACAAGACTTAGGGTTTTTAAACTGTATGTGCCATGCTGGGGAGCTCAGGATCCTGCTCGGACAACCGGAGTCCAGCACAGCAATGTCGTGGACTGGTTTACAGGAGGTTGCAGCTGGTTTTGTGCTTATTTACTCTGTTTCCCCTGGATAGTGAAAAGGTTTTTCAACACAGTAGCTGAAACATGTTCCCATTAATATCAGGTCTGCTTCTTCCCCCCCCCCAAACCATGCTGTAACTCGGGAAATTTCCTTACAGGGCGTTTAGCTGGTGCATGATACATGTGTCGGAAATCCTTGTTGTTTGAAGAGGCATGCTCTTAGCTTACTTGATCTTGGGCATCTTGTTTGTCTTAAATCCCATCTGTTTGTCTCTGAACAAACCAAACTCTGTTTGGGTTTTATTCTTCTTTAAAAGCCTGGATTTGCAGTGGTGTTGCAGACACCAAATGCTGGTCTCGTTTTGAAGGGCTGAATCATGATGGTTTAAGAAAAACACCCCAAAAAACCTGACTGAATGAAACAGCTGCCTCATCATATACTTGTGGTGGCTTATATTTATATATAAAACCTCCAGTTTACCAGGCAGTTGAGGGGGCCCTCAAGAGCAGCACATGTAGGTATCAGTTTAGTCCTGCAGTTTCTCAAGCTCACAGGATTACTACTGAATATTCTGAATGCATTTCATCAGGACATTAAATACGTTAAATTTATCCACAAGGTTAAATCTAGCTTCATACTTTCACCTGCTGTTGCTGAGCATCTATTGTCAGGACATGATGCCTGCAGTTTAATCAGCCCTTTCACCCCTTTTAGGATGAAAAACGTTTTTCAGCAGATGGCTTGGGTTGGTTTGTGTTAAATTGAGTAATCTGGATCAGTCTTCTCTCAGTTCCACCATTAGTACCTTCACTTTGTGAACAGAAGACAGTATAAATAGGAGTCTCAATGAAAGAACAAGATAAACCAGAAGTGACTTTTACCTGGAGTATCTGCATGTTATGCGTGGGATGGAGGGAGTCTGTATTTGTAATGTCAAATCAAAACTCGCTGTGGATAAACCCCTGGCTTTCATTTAAAGAAGTGTGCCTCAGAATAAAGCATGCTCTGGTTTGCCAAGAGAAACTTAAGCTTTAATTCTTTATCTTCAGTGCTCACCATGGCCTGATACTCCTACAACATTTGTAAACAACAGTCCCACTCCTGCTCCAGCCTTTACCTCTGCTCAACATAACACCTACAGTGTCCCAGACAGGTAGGTTTCTTTGTGTACCCTAATTAAAGACTCTGTTTTAAAATCGTGGTGGTTCGGAGGTGCTTTCTGAGTAAATGCAGCTGCTTTCTGGTCCCAGTGGGGAATGAGGGATTGGTTTGGCTTTGCGTATTTGTTTTAGAGTTTGACATTACCCAGAGTCATTACTTCTGCTGCAGCAGTCATCTTTCTTCTGTACGTTGCTGAAAACTTCTCCTCTTGTCCTTTGCCATGTAGCAAATCCTTTACCTCTGAACTATGCAGATTTAGTTCTTGTCTATGGAAACAGTTCAGCTTCTTCCAGTACAAAGTCTTCACTCCCCTCATACACAGTCAGTAGAATTTGCAAGAAGAAAAGCCAACAATAATCTTCACAAGCTTTTCAACAGCAGTTGCATTGCTAAAAGCATTTAGAATTGAGACATTAGTTAAACGACCATAACCAAACTTGGGTGAGCAAGGAATGATTTACAGTGGTGTTGTCTGGTCTGTGTACTTTGAGCTCATTCAAGTGGATTTTCAGCAAGGCTGAAGTATTTTGCTTAATAAAATCCTAATAATTCTTTTCTTTCTTCTTTCACTCTGTAGCAATTCTTCCTCCCCAAATCACCAAGGAGATGGAAGCTCTCAAGGCTCTGGAGATGTGAGTGTTTGCTTTCTGGTACTGCTCATGCCTCTATTTGTGTATTTGTCTCAGAACATTTGCTTTATACATACCCTGCTGTTGACCCTATTGTGGAGATGTTTAAGTGAGGGGGGGTTGTAAATGCTTTTTTCATATCCAAATTACCATCTCCAATCTTGTTTCTTACAGCAGCTTCATCCGTCAGCCACAATCCAGGAAACTCAGCAGTGGTTGCTCAAGCACAGGTTCTCCACCTACACAAGGCTTTTCTCAAATTTCTCAGGTATCCCTACTGTTAAACGTTCAGTTTGTATTAGAAGGCGTTTTCTTCTGGTTAATTTCACCCAAATTCACCCCCAGAGTGGAGCTGGGTTCCGTTTGCACCATGGCAGTTCACCATACCATTTTAACCTTGATCACAGGAAAGTGACTGCGTTTGGTGAGTCGGAGCAGCGGCTGTTGCCTGTTCTGCTGGCCTGGCTCCTGAGGGCAGCAGAATGCAGTGGTCTCAAGTGCAAGATGTTGCTAACATCTGCTCCATGGTAGATCTTCCACAGGAGTTGGATTTCACTGTGGGGTATGAGGCTTTCTCTGGAGCTGCCTTATCCACAGAAACGGCAAATCCTGTTTTGTATCTAACTGCTCCAGTGCCATGCAGCAGCAGAATTCCTTTATCTATGTGCATGTGTCTAATGAATATTCATATTTATGACTTATTTTGAATAGTCATCTTTTTACGAATATTCTTCATTTTAGCAGAATGTCTGATTATTCTTAAATGTGATGTGTGCCAGTTGAAATGAGCACACAGTTAATGTTAAAAAGTACAGGTGTTCTAACAAAGTCTTCATAAAATCCTCCCGTGTGCCTCCAGGTGCTGATTTATTAAAGCTGACAAGAGAAGATCTGGTACAAATCTGTGGTCCAGCTGATGGAATTCGGCTGTATAATGCACTGAAATCCAGGTATGACCTCGGATGCGAGGCTGAGTGGGTTTTGTTCTGTCATTTGCTAGCACTGGGAGACCTGGGCAGCTGGAATTGGGGTGGGCCTCGATGCCTTCATGTGTCTGAGGAACTGGCAGCAGTTGGTGTAAAAAGAGCCCTGTATACACCTTTGGGGCCTCACATTGGAGCTAAGAGGCTTTCTGAGCTTACAGGTGCAGAGTGCTAACCCGGGCAGCATCCCAGATGATGTTTCTGATTCAGAAAGGGTGTTTGTTACCACTGACCTTTGCAAGAATTGCCATTGTTACTCGGTAGTTATGTTCCAGGATTACAACAGGCAGCAGCATCCAGACAGCACTCACTGTTGCATTCTCTGTTGGCTTTTTGATCAGTTAAAGAAAACCCTGCAAGTGAACTGTGAGCACAACAGATCTGCCTTTGTGGCACAGCATTTCCTGTAACCTTCCCTCTCATGTGTGGTTTCTTCCAATTGCAGGTCTGTTAGGCCCCGTCTAACAATCTACGTTTGTCAGGAGCCACTGAGGAGCCTACAACTGGAAAGACAAGATGCAGGCAATGGTGACAGCAGCAACGGTGCAATATACGGTACGTCACATCTGGGCTCCCTTAGCACCATTCCTGTGTCTTAAAACACCTAAAACAAGAGAAATGGGAAGAAAGAAGTAAGAGTACTAGTGAAGAGGCTGAATTCCTGTGTCTGGCACACAGAGAAAACGTAGGAAGGTGTAGCACTGCTGTTGTAACACTCAGGGTGAACAGAACCTTAAAACCTCTCAAGCTTAAATGGTTGATTCTCCTTCAGTCCACTGAAACCAGCAGTTACATGCTAATGAAGGAGTTCCAGACAAGGTATTAACCAGACAAATGTAGGTGCGTGTAAAAGCTATGTGCAAATTAAACACTTCAGTGCTTTCCCATTTTCTGTGCACCTGAACTAAAACTGGTAGAGCTTGGACAAGGAAAACCAGCCAAGCAGTGTACAGGCCAACAGTTTCAGTATTATAAATGGCTGTTGTTTCAACACAGACCAGAAGATAATGTTTAATTGTAAAATCCTGACAATCCCACATTTAAGAGAATGGAGTTATTTGAAATCATTCTTTTCTTGCTCTTGGCTTTGAGTGAAGAGCCATCACTCCCCAACCAGTCAAACTCTGCACAGGCTGCTGCCATTACCGTAGTTGTATATTTTCCATGCAAGAACTGAGGTGGAGGAGGATCCATAGAGGATTCTGTTTCTGTCAAATTGCATGTATTCCCTCTGGAAAATCTGTTTCCCATCTTCACTCTCTGGTCTGGGGTGGAAGAATGCGCAAACATGGAGCTGCTGAGGGCCTCTAGCACTATTAAGCTGTAGAACTGTAAATATAGCATCAAACTGACCAGGTGCTTTGTCTTACTGTTCCCTTTACTGTTGTATTTTCCTGCTGCCATCCTTTAGCTCTGAGATGATCTGTAGGAAATACATTCAGGCAGCTGAGAAAGGCTCTCTTTGCCACGTAACAAACCAACCAAACCAAAACCACCTCCATCCTTACTTCGAGCAGCAGCATGGTGGTGTTAAGTCACTTGTATTAGCTGGCGATATGGCAGTGGTCCCTAAAGACCCACTGACCTGGTTGATGTGATACGTGGAATCTGCCTTTGGTACCAAAGCAAACGGAAGCCTTGTCAGAAAGTTGTCCTTACGGCTTCACCTTGAAAGCCAGGTCATGGCAGTTCATGCTTCTCGGTGAGAACAGAGTGAGAATAAAGATTTTTAGCTTTTAAAATGTTTTAATGCTGTTATGAACAAATTCACCTGATTTTTCCACAAAGTTCCTTGTTACCAGATAGTGCCATGCTGATGTAAATCCTCCTTTTTTCTTGCAGTTTATCATGCAATCTACTTGGAAGAAATGGCAGCCTCGGAAGTCACACGCAAGCTTGCTTTGGCATTCAATATTCCTTTGCATCAGATCAACCAGGTTTACAGACAGGGTCCCACAGGCATCCACATTCTTGTTAATGATCAGGTAATGGAAATTACATTTCCTTGACATTTTATTTATGCATGAGATCAGGTTTTTAACACTTCTCTTGTCTTTTGTAGATGGTTCAGAACTTTCAAGATGAGAGTTGTTTCCTATTCACCACAATAAAAGGTACAGTCAAAAACACAACTGTGAAGTCTATCAAGGAGCTGCCTTTAGAGCAGAACGCTGGTCCAGGAAACTCCCCAGGCAGAGTAAGGGCAGACACAGAGATGGCTGATGTGCAAACACACCAAGATCTGCTTCCAGCAGAAATGGCAGAAACCCCCATGTGGTCAGAGGGGTGGAATCACTTTAATTGTACCTGCAGTCAACTTTGGTCATTTGGATTTCCTATTTAAACACTGGGGCTTCAGATGAATCCCACCCTTCCTTAGTGTAGTTCTGGGAAAAGGTGCCGATAAATTGCTGTAATCTCTGGCTGAGTTTGGCTCTGTGCAAGTTTCATTGCACAGAGAATTGGCCAGAAACTGCCCCAGCTTTGAAGACTCAGTTACAAATTGTTTATCACAACATTTTTGTTCAGCAGATGTAGGAAAATCCTTGTTTTCTCCTCTAGATGAGCTGTATTTTTAAAGCTGCTTCACTCAGCCTCGTAGCTTGAAATTCTGAGACTGAAATGGTTGTGTATACTTTGTGTAGCATAAAATCTGTTCAGTGACTGTTACAGACCCATTTGTCTCGGTCGTGAAGCCTTCTGATGGTACTGCTCAATTCTGACCATAAAGCCACAGGGTCTTTTGCTTTTAACAGTTTCCCTTTGGCTTTCTAGTTTTAAGGCTGAGCATCACAAAATCAAAGACTGAAAGTATACACTAAGGATTTTGATTGCTCTCGCAGTAGTTAACTTCATTTTGTCACAGTAAGTGTCACAGGTGAGATGGCTTTAATACGTGGTAAGAAGTGGTCAGAAATAACTGCAGACCAAAGGGGGTTTTAAGAAGTTATTCTTCAGGTGTTTAGTGTGAATAGCAAGCTCCTGGTACTTAGCATGCTTTGACTTTACTATTTCATAGTAGTAATGAAATACCAATACACTGAAGTGAACCACTTCTACATGGTTAAAACCTAAGCCCATGCTCTGCTGATCTGGGGCTTTGGCTGGTGCATTTATGGTTATTCTATTTATGATTCTAACAACTTCTTTTTCAGCTGAAAATGGTGAAGGCTTCCATATAATTCTGAAGTGATGACGTCACACAACTGCTAGACTGATACTCCACCGCAGAATGAAGTCCTGCCTAAAGATTACAAAGATCATCCAAAACCTTAGGATCTAACATTACTGTATAAGATGTTTCATATTGAAAACACAAAATGACCTTTCTAATGAGCTGTTTGATAGGTGAACTTTCTTATCACTGCCATAGCTAAGTGTCCTCATGAGAGGTATAACGGCCATGACAGCTTACGTACAGGCATGAAAGACAATGTAAGCAAAGGTGCTTGCCCTTCCCTGAAATAAGGCAAATTATGGCCAGTAGATACAGCTTTTAGAAGCGTTTTCTATTACCTGTATCCAGTCGGAGATGAATGTAAACTTATTTTGGGGCATTTACCTTTCTGTGCCAGTTTGTCTATTCTGTGCTTGTACCTGATGCTGGTTTTATTTTTTGATGTTAGCAGAGCACATGCTAATCTGTGTGGAGATGAGTAGTTAAGCTGATAGTGATCAGGTTGTTGGGTCTTTGAGAGTCAAGCTGTCAAAACAGCTTCCCGTGTAAATTGTGTATAAGAGTGTATGTAAGAAGTGTAAATGCCAGAAGAGGGCTTTTAAGAAGCCCTAGACAGATGCAATATATGCATGCAGCAAACTGCATTATCAGTAGTACCTTATTGGAGGGATTAATATAAATCCTATGAGGTACCAAGTAATTGTGTTTTGCTTTAACGGATTTAATGGAAAAGACTTGCCTATGCATCCTTTATGTTTAGTTTCTTAGGTTCTCTGCGGAGCACTGCTGCAGTTTAACTCTTTGCTTGTGAAATTGTGGGGTTTAAAATACCGGCCGCGAGAGGTGGACGTGTCTGACTCACTGGAATTGTGCTGATGAGGGAAGAGGAGCCACAGGCACCACGGGGCTGGCGCAGCTTTCAGCAGCATCACATACACTGCTTAAGAAATACTAAACCTGCTCCATGTAACTCTCCTTCCCAGCAGGGAAAGGCCTTGCTCTAGTGGCTGTTATGGACAAGTAGTGTCTTACCTGTTCTGTTGCCCTGTCTTTGCCCTGGGAGCCGCGCTGAACCGCTGTTACATTACAGTGCCTCTGCCATATGACCAAATAACTTTTCTTTCAGCCAGGAATTGTGCTTTCTCGCTATTTTGGGCTAGCTCTCTCTTGTGACGACGTGACGCAGCGTTTCCCATGCTAGCATTCAGTTGCAGCTGGTTCGGTACTTGGAGAGGAACTTCTCCACAGGGACTGAATGACTTCTTGTCGCGGTCATTTTGTGCCTCTGGAAAGCTCCGCCGTGATCTCCGGCTTAAATGCTTAGGAACAGTTTTGCTTTTTATGCTGCAGCGTTCAGTGTGAGCAGCCGCCACCGCGTGTAAAAAAGCAACGTTGATTTTGGCATTCCCTCTTCTGTAACTGGCTCAAGTGCTTCAGCAGAAAAGCTTCCTAAAGCTGTAGCGTTCTGAAACTTTACGTTCATCCAAGCTAGAGGGGTTTGGGTTTCTCCTGTCCTTATTTTTTTCTGCACTGAAAGTAACATTTTACGTACTTCCTATAAGTTAAGTTGTTCATTTTGGGTATTGTTTGGTCCTAGCATTTTCTTGAACTGACACCATCTTTTCAGCTCCCACACTATTCAAATCCAAATGTTTTATAAAAGCGGAAAAATCCTTGATTGGAAAGTATCCCAATATCTGATTTTCAAGACCATTGGAAGTCGCACAGTAGTTTGTCCAGCTCACTTCAAATTGGAATTAAATTATGGCACCAGCAAATTGCTTTTGTTTTTTAATGAGATGTACACATTTCAATTTAAGTATAATAAATGTTTTTCAATAATTTTGTAAACGTGCTTTTCTTTTCCTTTACTTCCCCATTCAATATGCTTCTGGTGTTCAGATGAGCTGCAAGACCTGCCCTAATGATAACAGTGGGTAAAGGTACTCACAGAAGCAAACCAGCCTGGTAGCTTATCCTGCACCTGACACACATACATTGATATTCTATTTCTGATACAAAACTGAGTTAGTTACATTTGAAATGATTGAAACAAATTCAAATGACATCAGCTGATTGTTTATTTAAGTGGCTTATATCAGAGTAGATTCCGTTTGGGTTTGTACATCTTAAATGCAATAGACTTACAGGGGTCATTATGATCTTAGAAAAAAAGATGAGCCGACAAAGGGCATTACAACTTGACGTACTGGTACTGGTGACCTTCGTGGTACAGGTGACAAGAAAATCTGCTTAAAACTCTGTTACAGCAGGATGTATCCTAATGGAACTTGAAGCATGATGGTAACAAGCAGCACTCCACCACTGCTGTGTAAAACAAGCTCTGACCACCTTATTTTATAGTAGTAATCCATGTACTGCTGCACTCTAACCTGTAACTTAACCTCAAAGCTGAGGCTTCCAGTCACTGTCCTTATCTGAAACACATTCACACTTCTTTTAAAAAGTAGCTTTAAATATGTGGGGGGAATTGCAGTACTACCCAGAAGTAGCTTCTCCAACTGCTTTTTAAGCCACTACTTCTATTAATCTTCAGTAAACACACAGGCCCTGAACTCTTTGAGACATACATACACACACAGTCAATCTTACACAAAAAACGTTTCTTTCTGAACTGTTGAGTAGTTTCTCAGATCATTAAGTTGCTTAAGATAAAAAAGTTCATCTAATCCTCTAGCACTGAAGAACTAAGGATGGCCTTAAGAGTCAATACACAGAATGTTACTATTCTTGTAATTCAGATGTTGACAGCTTCTCAAGTAACCCAGATGTGAAGAGTTTGGCTTTCTACATTTGAAAACCACAGGTTTGGTTCAACTCCTGCCTACAGCTTTATCTGCCCATCGGCTTGCTGTGCCCCAAGACCAGGTGTGACAAACAGCTGGAATTCCTTACTCCATCCAGTCATAGTTCCCATAACTGAACCTGGCTTCCATTCTTCAGCTGTAGCAAAGCATGAGTACCCTCTCTTCTAGAACAGCAGCGTCTTTCCCTTACAGCCCAAGGACAGCAGGAAGCACCATGTGGCTGCAGCAGCCACTCAGCTCCACCCACAGCAGGTTGCTCTCCCCTTGTAAAGGCTGATGGCACTGGGTGTAAAACATGCTTCAGTGACAGGCAAGCTTTACACCAACTTAACTGAACCAAGCTCAGAAACTTGGGAAGTATCTCTATTTATACAGTTACCTAGAGGTACTACCTTACCTTTGACATTACCTATTGTGTCCCCTTGTGTAATTAAATACAAAGCTGACTCATGAAAAGGTATAAGCTGTTTGGCTGCAAGAGCTCATGATTACCTTGCGGTTTTTGGTCAACATCTGCTAAAGCTGATTTGTCTTTAAACCTGGTGCTTAATCTGTCATATATGTTACAGAACAGCAGGTTCGGTTCTGTGGTGAGACAGGCTTGAGCCCCACGTCAGGTTACACAACTTCACACCGAGAAGTGCTTACAAATGCAAATTAACTTCCAAGTTTAGTGAACTTCCACCAAGTAACTGCTAAGCTGAAAGGCCTGCACGTTTTACACAGCATTTCAGTTCTCATGCCAACAGAAGGAAGGAGTTGCTAATACAAACTGAAGCATCACCAACTTAATCCACAGCTGCACATTATGGTAAGAGTTTTACCTGGAAAAAAAACGCTTTTCTTGTCACAAAACTGGATGACCAAACACCACTGTTAGGACTGTCAGGAAACCAACTCCTTCCACTGCCTTGCAGTCCCGTTCTCTTCAACATCAACAATGAAATCTGCTGTGTGGTTGCACTTACTGTCAGAGAATGATACAGCATCTGCAGAGGCGCTGTCCGCTCCCTCCTACTGATGGCGGGGGAGTTACTGGAGCAAAGTAAGCATGGACTTTCACATGAGGTAGATGAGCCTGCGGGTGAAAAGTCTGCATTAACAATGGGAGAGAAAGAAACACAACTAGTGAAAAGCAGCAGCATACCTCAACTGCTGCCAACACCTGGGCTCTCAGTCAGGTTAGCTAAAAAGGAAGCATCTGTACACTGGATACGGTCCAAGCTGTTGTAATTCTCCTGTCCCATCCAGCTAAGGCATGCTAGGACTGGGCTCTCACCTGCGCAGCGTTCCCACCTGCTTCCCAACAAGGCATGGCTCAGCCCAGAGACCTCTATCAAGCCAGACACATGTTCTGCTGCAGGGGAGAGGGGACACTGGCTACTGAAGCTACTGTATCCTGTCTCCCCTATTCCCTCCTTCTCTCATCCTAGGAAGCAGCATGGAATAGAACTGGGCATATGCCCTCAATAGTCACTGTCAGGGAGCTTTCCAATTGCAAAGGTGAATCTAGGAGATGAAGCTGCAAACAAGTATAACAGTAAGGCTAAACCACTGCTCCCCCAGGGCAGGTAAACAGAGGAAAGGTTTGTGTCTGGACTTGAGGGCATAACAGCCATATAGTCTCTTCATCTCCATGCAGCTGTTTTGCTATTGGCGCTATATATTAACTTACATTTTAGGAGTTAATGCTGCTACAATATCTAGAAAACATAGAAGCCTGTCTCTGAAATACTAATACAGAAAGCAGAAGGTAAGGCACTCATCATTCCAACAGCAAAGTGTCATGTGCTACAAACAGTTAAGCAATTATTACTACTCATATAGAAAAGCTCCATCGAGATCCTAGAGGTGAGGAACTAACAGAACCATATTCAGACTCTGTCCATCCTCCCTTGCCTGGAACATGCGCAGGATTCACACAGCCTCGAGCAGCATCAGCAGCTCATTCCTACCGGCACAAGTCAGCGAACACGTACTCTGATCCGCTTGATTCCAGCTCGTGTCACTTGCTGGCAGTCATACAGCTCAATTCTCTCCAAGTTGTGGCAGTTCTCCAGGTGCTCCAGCGTCACATCAGTGATGAGGAGGCAGTTATCAAGCTCCAGGACCTGCAGCCTCTCATGACCACAAGTACTGTTGCTCAGATGCAGAATCCCATCATCGGTGATCAGTTCACAGTGAGATAAGCTCTAAAAGAGAGAGAGGCAAACAGTTAACACATTGCTCAGGCCAAGTTACTCTGTCCTCCAACCATCAGAACTCTTCAACCTACTTCATTCTAGTGGTTTGAACAGTTACAAATAATACACAGAGCTGAAATCCAGAAGAGCAAGCAAGAAACAGCTCTGCTCCACCAAAGGGCTGTGCTTTGTGTTTAACTTGGCTTCGACATGAGTAGAACCCCAAAACGCAGCCCACCGGCAGAACTCCTCGGGCCCCTTTGTTCTACGTGAATGGAGGAATTCTGGTCCAGCTGTCGGGCACCTCTGCTATTGTACACAAACAGCACATGTGCTGTGCCCGAAAACAGGAGACAGTATTCAAGAGATGCTCAAGGACATGCAGGAACAGGCGAGGATTTGCCACACGAGTTAGTGCTTCACAAGCTACCACATTTTCATATATAGCACCGGGACCAAGCCTATGCAAGTCCGTGGAGATAAAGAACAATCAAACTGGACTGATTTGCCTAACTGATTTCAAAAACAACGTGAGCACTCAGTGCTTCAGGCTGTATGTACAGGGAGCAATACACATCTTGTACAGCTGCAGAAGCAAGGCCTTTCTGCAGCCATCAGCATAATAAACCAAAACATCCTTCTCCTCTTCAGCATGTTATTTTACTCCCTTGAATTTCAAGAGAATGGGGAAGGCTGCAGCACCTTGGGCAGCAGCACCACACAAAGCAGTTTCCTGGGTCCTTCAGGAAATTCATGACTTTTGGAGAAGTCTGATGATGACAACAACAGAAAACAGACTTTCCTCAGAGGAGGCTTAACAAGCACTATGCCACCAGTGAAATGAATGCTCTCAAGTCTTCTGCACTAGGAACACGCAGGATCTATGAACTCCAGTCCTCCCGCCCTGGGCTCCGCACTAAGCTCCTTGCTTCATGCTCAGCCCATACTTGTACCCAAGCCTAACAGAGGCTGGTTCCTGCCTTGCCACCAGTGTTTTTTCAGACAGCAGCTGACGAAGAAACACTTGCAGCAATCCAAAAGCACTTTTTAACTCAGAGCAAGCAAACCTCTTGCTAATCATCTGAACCAAACATGTACTCCTTCCTTTCTCTCAGTACAACACATGTATCTTTTATTTCAGCCTGACAAGGAAGCCTGAGCATTACCAATCCTACCCTTATTTTACCTCAGCTGAAGTCACGAGCATTTCCTGCCCGCTGCCACACACAGGTCTGTCCTGCCCTGTCCTTTAGAATAACTTGCCCCTCAGCTTTTCCTCCTTCTCTCAACGGGATGAACAAGTAACCAGAGAAGAGGCTTGAGAGAGGTCTGCAGCATGCCCGAGCCTGATGGGGAGCCCCCGGCAGCTCCAGCAGGTCCAGCGTCACCAACTCCACAAGCCTGAGCAGCTGGCAGCAACTCCAAGCAACGCCACAACCAGTGCATGCTGTCTCCCATAATGATGCAAGTCAGCGCTGCTCTAACTTACAACTTGTTCACGTTCTGCAAGTCCATCAATTCTCTAAATACTCCAGGTTTAACTTCCTTTATGTACGTGCTCTCAGCATTTGATTTGGCTCACAGCCTGGAAACAACCAGCAGCTGCAGGGTTAAAGAACACAGACCTTCTGTTTCAAGGAAGGACAGGAGGTTCTGTGGAGCTCTTGGTTACAGCAGCAGCCTGCTGGCTAATTAAGAGTTTTCCATCCAGGAAGTAAGCAGCTTATAAAAGCAGCTTTCCTGAGACACTGTGTTTGGTGCTGAAAGGACAATACAGGATGTACAGCCGAGTGCATACAACTTTGTAAAACAAATATGCCAAGTGATACATGCTTCATGTTATCTGACCTTTCTGACTTCATAAGCCTCTCAGAAAGTGTTAATGATGTGGAATTTTACAATGACAATTGCTTGAAACCTTTACAAGTTTCAAAGGTTTTGAAATATATGGATTCATACCAAAGAATTTTGTTATTTTTGTTAATCCTTACTAAATGCTGTGTATAAATCAAATACCTATTATACTGTGAGAGTGACATACGATCAACTTAACTGAAGAATTCAATTGACTTCTCATCTGCAGTAATGAGTATTTCAGTTTCCCCAGTAATCTGAATGTGCAATTATTAGACATTTTCAACAGAAATTACTTCTTAAGTCCACTAAGTAATAGAACATTTGAGTACTCCGATACTGACGACCATAAGTGGTTGGTTATAATTGGTCTAACAGTGCTTTCCCTTATTTCCACTATCCACTGAGTCTCCAAACACCAAGAACCAAATTCAAAGTTGATTTCTACAACTCCAAACTATTTGTTTGAACTGTAAATATGCCTAAACATACGCTAAAGCACAGCTAGTCAAGATTTATCAGAACCATCAACAATATGTGATTTCATATTTGAACCTTATCATCAGTACACACAGGTTATTTGGCACCTGCCAAGTCTGTTTTCTCTTTCCCTGTAATTCTGAGCCATCACTGTTCACTCACACCTTGGAGGATATATCCTTCCTACACACAGGGGAAAAATCACATCAACAAAAAGTAAGTTTTCCCTGTTCCCTTAGAAAAGCTGTGTTATTTTACCAGTGCCACACTTCCCTGCCCATGGGCTAACACACACAGAGGCAGCAAACAAGGGCAGGTTCTGAAAGATACTTGGAAATTATGAAGTTTGATGGTACCTCTGGTGCAGCACTGGCGCAAGTGGTACAAAGGACCTCTTGCAAATACAGGTTACAGTTGCGATTACAATACAAGAACATATCCATCGCAGAAGAACAGAAAATGTCCCATATAAATGGCTCCACATCTCCTGACCAACTCTCGTTTGGCTTAACATTAAGAATTATAGCACAGAAATGAGGTCAGGCAATTAATCAGCAAAAATAAAACCCAACATCAATAGAAAATCATGAACAAGCTCCTTTTTAAAAGCCATCTCTCCTCATGTTGCTACCTTAGTAACACTGCATAACACTAATTATAACACCATTTAATTAATGAAGCAGCAAATCTTCCTTTAATCCTATCTAAGAACAGATTATAAAGATACTTGCTCTTTCACGTAGATCTGTAGTAGCATATAAAAAAGTCTACCCTTATGGCACAACTGGTCTAAATACAGGGGCTCCTATTTTAAGGACAGCCTGGCAATTTTGGAGTACCCTGTCTGAAGAATAGCCAAATTTATGTCACCTGAAATTGGGTCTGAAGTTCTGAAAGATCTAAGCAAGCACTCCCTAGGAAACAGTCCTCTGAAGTAAGCAGGGTACCCCACTGAAGGCATCTCAATCTTCTCCAATTCCATTCAAAGTCTAGGTCAAAAAAACCCCTTTCATAACTTACTATGTAAATGTAATCCTTGGGAAAAAACTGCCTGCATGCAAAACTGATACCAGAGTGATCATACAGGTTACATTTATCTTCACCAGGTGGTTTTGTTTATTCAGTATTTGATGCAAAGTCGTACTCTCTAAGAAAAACATTAGTGAACACTTCAAGGGTATCTATAAAGGATCCAAGTACTATAAGTAATCAAATATGAAGGATGTTAACCACAAAAATACAAGGTTTCTGGTTATTACTCACTGATTTGGTAATATTTTGTTATCACTCAAAGTAAATATGTTAGGAGTAATCTTCAGAATACTTATTCAATGTACTTATTTTGTACAGTATCATACTACATTAGGAACTTTGTCTGGATACAGAGTGAACAGGACTTGTGTATGTGTGTAGTTTTGGGGAACGCATTACAATTCACAAACAAAGAGTTAAACTTACCAATGCTTGTAGCTTAGGACAGTGTATAGAAAGTTGTATCAATGTGCTGTCGGTTATCTAGAAATGAAAGAAACCAACCAACCATAAGCAACAGACAGCAGGAGAGTCAACCCTCAAATAAGATATCTCTCTCTCTACCAGATGAAGGTGCTGTTATTTCTGGAAAACACCCAATCACCTATTACTCTTCAAGTATTTCCCTCTATAGAATTTCCCAATAACTACTTTTACTTACTATCATAAACACAGCACTGTTAATAAAAACCAAAGCACATCTAGCTGAAAGTGCTAATGCACTGCATTCTTACACTGGACATTCAATATTCCTTTTCATATTAAAGCTCACCAAAACACACTCTTCCAAGTCCATCTTCTCCAGCTCATGGCAATTCTAAAACAAACAAAAAAGCAAACAGATAAACAAAAGATGAAATAAACCAACATACAGACATAAAAACATGTACAGGAGTAGTGATAAGAGGTGGTATAGCTTTCAAGAGGAAACCATGAGCTAAATCCCTTCAAGTATCTGATCACCATCAAAGGACAAAAAATGGTAAAAAGATTAAAAATCCACCAGCCACACATCACTTCCCTCTCAAACCTCTACATTTCAGCCTTTCCCCTGCTAACTGAAATGTCTCCTCCTTGCTCTGCAAGGTTTGAGCAGCATGCACCAGTACTCACTCACCCCTGCTTCCCTTTTGGGATCAACTTCAATTCAAACCTATGGTACTTACAATCTGTGCACTAAAGATAACCAACCTGCAAACTCATCTGAAACAGACTTTTAAGCCCATGGAACATCTCTCTTCACCATCATACATTATAAAGCAGCATTAAAAACAATGTGCTTTACTAATGAATGCTGAAAATATTAAAACACTGTCCACTTCAAGGCCGAGAGAAAGCTGCACTTCACATCTATACAAGCAATTTCCCCAATACACTGAGAGAACCCCAGCAAGCTCTTGTAAAAGTGCTTTTAGTATCTGATCACGACACATTTCAAGAACATAACATAACCTTGTGACCTCACAGCAGACCACATGCTGCTATGGCTCAGCCCAAACCTCAGCCCATTTTTTACAGGCACAGGAAGGAATGGTTTAACTTGCAGTTCCCAAAGGAAGGCTGGAGGTGACTGCCAAAGCCCAAGTCTGTAGTGGTGAATGATTAGAAACCATTCTGTTCTACCACTGTGGCTAGAAAAAAGCCCCTGCATTCACCCTAAACAGCAGCAGCGCAAACAAATCCTGTTGACTATTATTTTAGTGTTCAGATGTCTTAAACCAGCAAGCAGACAAGTCTAACTTGAAGCATTTGATATCATCAATACGCTTACTTTACATATTTACAGCATGAATCAGGGCACAAGTGTTTACAGTTCATAATGCAAGTATTTTTGTAACTTAATGGTATGCTTAGAACAATCTACTATACAGTGATTCTTGGGATGTAAATATCACCAGGGTATGCATTATAGGGGAAATTTAGCTAGAATACATAACACAAGTTTTGAATTATGATGAGCATAACAAATTCCATTGAAACATACAAAAGAGTGAAAAATGCAATCACAGATGGTAAAATTATTCTATGATTCTATGAAAATAGATCAAATTGCAGCTCTAAGTATAATTCAGAAATAAAACCACTTTTTAGTCCTTTCCTCTGCTGGGCCTTTTCTACTTTATTTTTCTGCTTCTCATACTTCTTCCCAGCAGCACTACATCAATTCACAGCTGCTCAGCAGCAATGAAAACAAGGCAAGCTCTAACCTTCTGAAGTGACCCTTACCCGTGCTAAAAGGGTAAAACCAGCATCTGTAAGATGTGAACATCTTGCAGCTTCCAAAATCCTGGAAAAGTTTTAAATGTTAAAGAAAACATTAGCAGAGAGTAAAGCAAATGCATTTGAGATACAAATCTGTCTTCTGCAACTTAGAGCTCTCGAGAGGAAACGTACACATATACGCCTATTTTTCAGTGATTTGCAATTCAAAAACACTAAGCAGACTTTTAATCCAGTTTATCAGAAGATTCTAATAGTTACAGACCAGATTAAGTTCAATCCCCAATCTTCTCAACATTTAGTGTGGAATTACACCTAATTATAGGTATTTTAACCTTGTTTCAGTAAGACAGCAAAATGCTCAAGTTCTTTCATGCATTACCAGGGGAAAGATATGGGAGAATAAACCCAAGTTAAAGAAAACGGAGAAGAAGCCTACATCTAAAAACCCTTATATAAACACAGGATGTTGGGAAGCCACAAAACTGAGAAACTGCTTACTAGAAATTCACTTAGAGCATGAAGCACAGTGAAGGAAGTTACCAGAAAGCAAGGAACAAAAAATCTCCAAGCCCACAGTAAAACCAATGAACAACACCAACACAACCTTAAAGAAAATAACACAGTGTTTTGGAAAGATAAACCTAACACTCTCTCTCCACTGGCCCTGGGATGCAGTACTGACAAAAGAAAGGTCATCTTCCCCAAACAGCATCACTATAATATTCAGAATGAGCCTTCAGCCCATTAATATTTTGCCACCTTTGTCATCGTCTTCTTTTTCTTTCTCTTAATGAACACATTTTACTTTGCAGGTGGAGTAAGTATCAGGATGAATAAGCAGAAACCACGCAGCAGGAGTGAGTAAGCAGCTGCATGGTGCCAGCTGCGGTTAAACCATGACAGACTCTTGACTATGCCTTGGCTGGATCAGTCTCTTCCAAGCCAAAAGCAACAGCACAGCAGAGTTCAGAGGTTAAACCCCACAGGATACACCCTTGAAAACCACTTTCAGAGTGCTCATCTCCAACACGATTCAAATGTACAATGGAAACTCAAGAGCAGCCAACAGAGAGGTACCACACAGGTACAGCTTCTCAAATGGATGGCTGTAACACCCCTTTCTCTCCACAGACTCACATTTGGGAACTTTGTTCCCTTCCATCAAGGGCAGTTACTAACCTATCATAAAATACTCTCAGCTACTCTGAAAATTATCCACGAGACCAAACAGGAATGGAAAAAACCCAAAACCACCACAAAATATGACTCAGGTCACGTGTTACCCTTCTTACTCCTTTCATCAATTCCTTGCTTTCAACCCCACCTCACTTACAACCACTGGATCCCCAACCCCGTTACATTTCTGATTTTAAAGTGGGGAGAAAGGGATGACATTTGAAGCTTAGAAAACAGGAAGGATGCTACTTACATCTGCTTGAGAAGAAGAGGGAAACAGAGGGGTAAGAAACCAGAAGACTAGCAGCTCTAGTTACCCTGAACTTGGGTGTGCAGCTAGGTCGAAGAGCAGAATGGAGAGAGCAAGCTGTATATACACAGGCTGCAGCAATCAAGCTCACAAATGAAAAACAGGTGGGAAGGCACTGCTCAGCATGAAAATGGGCAAAGTTCTAATTCTTGCTTTCAGTGATTGTTCTTAATTAGAGAGGGCTCTTATTTTTTTTCCAGATAGAGCTGACATTTATATCCCACCCAGTGATTTGTGACAAATGACCTAGAATGGGAGCTGATGAGGCAAAATGATCATCGAGAGCAGATTCACCATTCTCATAAAGCAGTGTTCTCCAAGACAGACCTCCCAGTAGCACTTTAAGATGTGGGTACACCTGGAATGTCTCCACACACAGCACCTCCCTACCCCTACTAAATTAGCAGCAGGTGGGAGATAACATTGATGGGGTTAAAGGAAGAGGATCCTAATTTTCACAGCCCCACCTAGACAAAGACTTTCATGGGTGCTTTTCTCCATAAGCCTCACTCTTACCAGTGTTTTCACATTTGAAAGTGCTAAAATCAGAAAAAATAAGATACCAAGTGCTTAAATGAGCAGGTATAAAGAGAGATGAGGGGGCAGCTGCATCCTGATGCAGGGGAAAAAGCAGCTGAAGGGAGTTGGTCAAGCTTAGTATTTCTTTTCAAGGCGATGTAATTGTAAGTGGTAACAGCTGCAGAACAGTGGTATCATGGAAAGCAGCACAGTAGGGCTCCTATACCCTCAAGTGAGAGTAGCACAGTACAAAAGAACAGAAACAAAAGCTTCTGACAGAGGCAGCAGAGTTTTCTTTCATACTCAACACCAAAATACTCAGAAGGTATGAACAAGTGTGAAATTACATTTCCCTTTCATTGCAAGGTAATTTTTTATAACGTACTTTCCTTGCATGATCCCAAAAGTCTAGATGTAAACAGCTGTACTATCTGTCCTTCCATCATGCACTCCCTCCACTGCAGCAACCACTGCAAAGGGTCCTTCTCTTTCCTTACACTGCTCCTCATGACAGAAGAACGGCAGACGCCTTCCCCCTCGTGGCACAGACAGGAGCTAACAGTTTACCTACCAAAGTCAAACTGGTTCCTGCTGCAGTTGTACTGGAAAGAACTGCACAACTAATAGCACTTTAGAACTCCTATTTCCAATCCGAGCTGTGAATTGAGAGAACGAGAGAAATCATGGGAAGAGACCCAGAGTAACAAACAGCACAGCTTTCTCAGGAACACAATTAAATGTGTCAGAAGACTCCTAAGCCCCTAACACTGGCACACATAAGCTCTAGTAAGTATGAACCGTTATGTGAAAGGGATTGTCACTCTGGAATTGTCTTAAGGACAGGTTTCCTACAATAGCAAAAGCTCTTCTTCACTCAATCAGCTGAAGGAACACTCTGTGCTCTGAACACTTGCTTCCCCTAATTTTTATCATCTACACTTCCCTCCGTTTATCTGTGATTGAAGTATAACAACTCTGACTCCTGCACGCTCCTGTCAGAAATGGCAATTCAGTGTAATCTAAAAATCTTCTGATTTAATTTACAGTGAAATCAGACCTCACAAGAAGCATTACATCTCTACAACTGCTGCATGACAGAGCTTTCTTATTAAAGCTGAGGCTGACCCCACTTCTGAGAATGCCACTATAACCTACATGTCAGCACAAATAACACCAATGTAAAAGTTAACATTATTTTTAACTGATAAGCCCTTATTACTCAAAATACATGCCATAAACATCAGACTTTAGCACACTCCATATCAGAATTGAAGAATGCCAGGATATACTGCAGAGCATACTAAAACCACATTAAAAAACCACAGTCTTTAAATATATTCAGATATGATTTAGGCTTTTTTTTTTTCTGCAAGACAAATGGCTGCATAAAACCACATCAGAGTACAAACATCATAAGACACAACTACAGATATTTTTACCTTAAAATGATAATGGGCTTTAGATCTTTTCTTCTGGCTTGTAATTAGTACCTAAAATACTTAGCTAGAAGCACAGAACTGAACTTCTTGGTTCATCATGTCTTATTTGTTATCTATGAAATCTGTTTTTCAATATACAGTAGACTACATTAATACGATAGCTACAGAGGACCAGCCCTCAAGTTTCTATTCAGCTGGTACTTCTAACTTACTATTTGATTGCAAAGGTAATGCAAAGCAACACAAAGCTAAATCAAACCTGTGGGTATCAGCTGATTATCTTCAGAAGTGAATTTCTTAGACCAGGCCAGTAAGAACATGACATACTCACAACAGGCTTGTGACATACTCACTTCAACCTTGGACAGTTTAGACCAAGTGCTGTGAGAGAAGCATCTGTCAGGTTGCTACAGCCTGAAACACAGAGTGACTGAAGTCTGTGGCATCCTCTACAGATTTTGACAATGCCTTCATCTGAAATTTGCTGCAACACAGAAGAAGGCTGAAATTACTCCATTATCAAATAACCAGCTAAGAATAAAAATCAAGTCATATTAACTGAACTGGTAGCATCACACTGTATATAATCATGGCAACCTGTGGATTTTCAACCAAAAATACTATCATGAAACCATGTTCATTGATAA
Source organism: Pezoporus flaviventris (assembly GCF_033815535.1). Lineage (NCBI taxonomy): Eukaryota > Metazoa > Chordata > Aves > Psittaciformes > Psittacidae > Pezoporus > Pezoporus flaviventris. The sequence continues at coordinate 1,812,409 of NW_026892585.1, forward strand.
CACTGCAAACAATCAAAAGACAATTCCTACTCGTCTATGTATTTTTCCACAGATCTCAAGCACTGCTCAAAGGCAGTCTGAAGCACAGAGGGAGAGTTACTCGTTGTTGGCTTCCCCTTTCACTATGCTTTTGCTTCATAATTTTCATTCTTTTTAAAAATTATTTATATTTAATTGTAATTGTCATTGTGTTAAATAGCTTGCTCATACGTTTGTAGAGTGCAGGTCTTTTGTTCCAGAGACAGTGTAAGTTCAGGAACAGTGCAAAAGAGAACCTGAAGCTAGACAGCAGTAAAGCTAACTACCTATTTTGCACTGGAGGAGCAGGACCCAAGGGTAAAAATCCTTCATGTCTGGATAATTTTCTAAGCAAAAGCTGCCTTGAGCTGAAAGATTTAACTCAAAAGAGGGGTTTTCATTTTGCAAAGTTGTTTTGTACTAGATATTCTGGGGAAAAAAGAAGTAATTCTTAAATTTGGACACAGAAGCTAGAAGAAATACCCCCAGTGCAGCTGCACACAAAATAGCAACAGGAATTGGGTTATTGAGGGGTGTGTGTGCAAATATTATTTTGTTTACAGGTCTTCTAGTCTGGAAAAAGTATTCTCCCACTCCTAACTCCAAGAATTTACTTTTTCTGCTGAATGACTGATCCTTCATGGTGAAACAGGTTATTTTATTTCCTGGCCTACCGTTATTCTTCCAATAACAACAAAGACCTCTACTGTATTTTGAACTGAAAATACACATTCTTTTTATAAGCCACACATCCAGGTATAGCAATACTACTTGAGCATATTTGAGGCTGTTACCACAAATACCACCTTTCACAGATGAAAACAGGATCTGAGATCGCCTTATGCCCCCTCCCCCAACCCAGCACTTTTTAGTATCAGAAGTTTGTATTTGCAATTTGTTCTGTCAAATAGAAATTATTCTAGACAGAAAGCTAGAAGTCTTGGCATCCTTCTGTGGATCTAGAAGGATCTGCATCATACACAGGTAAGAAAAGTCCAGTATCAATCAGGTATTTCTGGATGTGACTCCCAAAAAACATTATTTTCTAGAACTATCTTGGTTTTCTGGGAGATGCTCCTGACACTATCACTGGGAACAGGAACTATGTTGAAGGTAAGGACTATGTAAATTTTACGCTGCTGCTGGAGATGATCAAAATCCTCAAGTTATATATAAAAATTTTCCATTTTGAAATTGCTTGTCATTCAATGCCTACATCTCTCTTGGGAAAGAAAAAAAAAAGGCACAAAAATGTCTGCAAGCCCCCATTTTCTAAGACCTTTCTCTGAAGAATGTACCTATTGATCAGATGTGCATTTTCCACAGTTAATACCAGTTCATTTCATAGCTGCTGGCCTGGCATTTTACAAGGTCCATAAAACAGAGCCACTAGAATTAAAGTTTGGATCATCTAAAGCACAAGGAGATCTGCTGTGTAAATATCAGTGGTAGACCTTTAATCATAAAGGCCCTAGCTGCTTCTGGAAGCATGCTTCTAAGCCATAGAAAGCATGTGTTCTTCCATTGAGAAAGCATACCCTTCCCTTGATACATAGATGGTTCTGAATAATCTTCAGTTGATGCCAATACAATTTACTCTCAATTACGTAGCCCACAATATGTCATCTGTTACATTAGAAACCCTAAAATTATGAACAGACCAAAATGCTTGACCTTAATGGATGGGAGAACAAGATTTACATCTGTGAAACCGCATGGTTTAGCATACACACAGCTCACGAGATTTAAATGAATGCAGTTAATCCTTACTCTGGAGCTTGTTAAAAGACATAATGAAGGGGAAAAACCCTAACCCATCACTCCAAATCTATACTTGGCTGTAAAAAAAGACAGCTCTTTTAAGATCTCCAAGATTAAGATTTCCACACAGAATTCTGTAAAGTGCAGAAATATACTATTTGAGTTATTCAAGTGTGAAGCAGACCAATTCATTATCATTCAAAAATGGTTAATGATTCTTAGAGAATGTATCTTTTGAAGCTCCAAATACATACCGTACAGGATTGCAAATTCAGGATCACCAGTTCATGACAGTGATTTTGAATGTGTTTCAATGCTTCATCTTCTAACTTTGTTCAGCAAGTAAACAGGACATAGGAAAAGAAACAAGAAATTAAAAGCACAGCAAAGCAGCCCAAAGAACATACACATTTTGTAACATTGAACAAAAGACTGTAACAAAAATTATATTTTTTAATTCATGGAAAGTTCAAAAACCCAAAATAAAATTTTATTCCTAAAGGATCACCCAAGCAGTTATGTACCTGTGTGCAACCTCTAAGAAATAGAGCTTTTAGTCCACTACACCCTTTCACCAGTGCTTCAATACCATCCTTCGTAATCTGATCACACCAGGAAAGATTCAAATGTTCCAGATTTCTGCAACCCTCACTGGGAGAATTAAAAAAATACATAAAGTTAAATCCAGCCTTCAAATAGTCATAACAGTGGGAAACCCAAATTAAACACACTGTTAGGAATTAATGATAGCCAGTGGACTGCGCCAGGCCTCCACAGAAAAGTCATGAGAAAAGACCACACACAAACATTGCAGTCTACACCCCAGAAGCCCTAGATATAGAATATGGTCACTGCTGATACATACTATTAAGGCTCAGCAGTGATTTTTTTTAACTTTATTAAATGTTGAACAGCTCTTTAAATGCTTTTCTTTAATACAAAACACTGACTTTTCTTACCTTAAGCCTTTCAAAGAGCTGTTTGTGATGGCTACACAAGATGTCAGATCCAGATGTTTCAGCTTGGAACAGAATCTGCTAAGACTGTAACACGTGCTGCAAAACAGCAGACACACTAAAAATACCTTCAGCTACTTCTTCTTCCGAATTTTCCCATCAAACAGAAAACCACTTTGACTTACCTGTCAGTGATTTTTGTGCACCCATTTAGATTTAAGTGTTCGATGTTTCTACAGTTCTGTGCAAAGGTCCTAAAACAGCAACAAGAAGCTGGAGTTAATATATACCTCACAAGTTGTAATACAGTCACTAGAGCGCGCTCATGTCCCCTACTGCCTTCCACCTCAAAAAGCTTAATCTTCAAGCCACAGAGTAATTACAAAGCACACCTCTCATATGTCTGCCTCTTGCTTTTTCCTTTTGTTAATATAAGTATCTGACTTAGATAACTTCTGAAATAAGTGTTGTCCATCTCTCAACTACCACTTGAGCAAGGTATTTGTCATATATAAGCCAGAACTGATTTGCTTCAAATGCCTTAACTAAAAACATTAAGGGCATAAACAGAAAGGTTTAAATATCACATCAGTTAAATATTAAGCTGCTGGGAAGAGTTTTTGCACATCTCATTACTGAAGTCTTTGTAGGAGCTTGCTCCCACATTAAATGAAAAGGAATGTAACATACTATGCAGAAGTGGGACCTAAGCCTGTCGAACTACCAGTGGAAAGCGCTGTGGACTGCAAATTAGTTATTTATCATCTTAAAAATTAAAATGCATCTGTGCGCACTACTGGGTATGAACTATAAGGATGATTGGAGCTATTATACTGCTAAAAGCCTGTATGTATCATTATACTAATTACCCAGGAGAAACACACAAACTCTCTTTTCATCTGCAGAGTAATATTTACAGCTGCGTTGCATTTCAGAACACTGGTTTTATGCCCATGTTTTCTCCAACTGCATGGATTTTATTGGCAGGGGTGGAGGAAACACACAAAAACAGTTTTGTCTGGAGGCCTGCCGTGGCTAACAGATCCAACTACACACTCAGCTGGTAACAACTTCCTGGCTCTCCAGTGTGGGTTGGAAACAATGGAAAAAAAAAACCAGCAAGCACTTATACTGGTGAGAGTTTCCACTTGAATTCTCAAAACAGCTTTTCCAAAATTCATGTACTGGAGGGAGATTTACAATTGAGACACTGTACACATCACTTGGGAAGATGCTACACTGAAGAAACAGCAAACTTTGCTTTCAAGATTCAGGCATGAGGCATGTCCTGAGAGAGCTGCCACAAACATCCAGTATTTACACGGCCAATACCTACTTCCATGATTGGGTATTTTTAAATAAAATTTGATAGAAGTAGGACAAAGAAAGAAATTAATATCACCCACAAAACTAACGGATCTGGAAACACCACGAGAAGGCTCATAGAAAAAGTCACTTTTAGAATAAGTATCTGAAAATTAATGCCACCTTTCTCCTGCTAATGTTTTGAAAGTCTTAAAGCTGATGCATTTACATTCATTTGTTAATTTCAATATAACCTGCTTTTATTTCAGAGGTGAACCATCTTCTTTTCTGAAGTGCCTTAGACACTACCACCTGCACCAGTTAGTTGTCGCAGACGTACGCGTGAATGCTGGTAACACTCTGGTAGCCAGTCTCAGCTAATACCTGCTGGCATGACTAGCTCTCTCATCCCAACAATGTACACATGCTACACACTGAACTGCTGTATGCTTATTCTAAGTATCTGTTCACTGAGTACACCATTTTTCAAAACATCCCAGCTCCAGCCCTCCCCACCTTCTCAAATGCCATTACTACATGAACTCAGGATTATCTGGTCCTATTCACAACCCTCACTGCAGCCTTCTAGCCTTAGTACCCTTGAAAGTACAATTAGGAGCCTAAACCTAATATGAAAATGGAGTTTCTGGGGGGAAATCTGTTACCTACTGTCCTGACTCTTTCTTCCTACACCCTTCTCATTGACTTCCTGCTACCTGCTCCTCACGGTAGCTGTTACCTCTCTCAGATCCTGCCACTCCCCTCTCCTCCAATTCTGGTATTGCCTCCCCTACTGAGGACACAAAAACTGTCTGTGTGAATATTCTGAGAACTTGGAGGAGCATTACTCTGGTTGAAGCTACCTCTTTTTTGACAGCAGTTGCCAGTAATGTGGGAGATGGTAATAATATACACACTTTCCCCTGAGGAAGCAAGACTAACTGGAGGTGGAGACACCACAAAGCAGACAGGGAGATGGCTTAGAGGCAAGGAAAGCTTAGGGGAAATCTTTGGGTCTGAAGCCAAGATGCTTATTTGGGTTGCTAAAGCAACCTAGTGCTCAACTAGTTGCTGGATTAATTTACCCTAGACACAAAACCCAGTGAATTAGACTTACTTCTAAATTTTAGAAAGATCTAAAGGTCACAAGACACTAAATGTCCACTGCTTAACAAAAATCTTTGTGCTTGTATTTTCAGTTTATATACTGTACAAAAGAGGGCCACTGTCTCTATTTGGAGACTCCTGAGACGATCCTGTTGCCTGCCTGTCCTTAAGTTAGAGCCAGAAGAGAATCCAAGGCTTTTCCTGATTTTGCATGCACTAAATTGTATCAGTCTTTATTCTTCCTCCCATTGCTTGGGTCACCTTTTGTCCACACTAGGAGATAAACTAAAAACTGACTGACTAATCTTCAAGAAATTAAGTGTTGTAGGACACAAGAGTACAGGTCTGAAAACATTTTAACTGCTTGAAAAAGGAATGATATCAACATAATACTAATGAATAAAAAGACATGTTTCTGAAGATCAGAGTTCTCATTTCTTAGTTCATTTTCAGAGAATAATAGTAGCTATACTTCGATCTTAAATGGAAATCTCAGTCACTATTAAGGTACTCAGTATTCAGTATCCCATTTTGGCCATTAGTCAGTACTCAAATCCAAACAAATGTAACAATAATTGCTTTTGGTCCAGACATTAGGAAATAAGTGCTGTCTCAATCTTGGACTTTACTTACTTTAAGGAGGAGTCTCCAACACCAAGACATCCTCTCAGACTAAGTTGTCTCAGGAACCCACCACACCTTTTCGATATATTTTCCACAACTCGACCCTTAAACAAAATAGAAGGAAGATTTAGTTGAGTTTTATTCTGACGTAACATTCTAACCGAATTAAAAATATGGGCACGAACACCCACCCCAACTCTACCCCACCACAACTACACCTCCTTGAATTTCTTCTGCTGCTTTAAAGAAAAACAGTTGCCTGAGGAGACTTTCCACCCACAGTGAAGTGCCATTCAATGCCATTTTTAGTTCCATCTCCCTTTTTTTCAGTCTATCACACAGGACTCAACTTTTTGTCTCAGCAATAACTACCCATTAAGATTGTTGAAATCATCTTCAAGTTTTTTGTCAGATGTGTAGGGAACCTGAAGAACTGCCCTAGAGGTTGACTGGGAGGCAGGCCCATTCCTCAAGGATCACAGTTACTATTACAGCATCTCGGTTGAAATTAACCACAAAGACGTGCTGAGGCTAGTACATCACTGAACTACAGCCTCTGTACGTCCTGTTTTACAGTTCCTCCTGTAGGGATCTGCCTGAGCCCACCTGCCAGTCTTCAACGTCATATATATTTGGGTGTCTGTGCCTAACACTTGGGAATGACAAAGAATATCACAGGCTTTAGGCCTTGTTATTTGTTCGAAGCTGAAGCACAGTTTACACACAAAACCTCCTACTTGACCCCACATTTGCTATAAAATGCTTTTTATTTACATCTGCAAAGCAAATTTTGTTATAAATCAGGGGTTAGCAGAATAGCACAGTACTTCTAATATTCAGTCTGAAAGTAGCACTAGGCAAAAATGTTATTTAAACACCAATAAAAATATACTCATTTTTATATTTATTTAACATTTTTTAAGAAAAATAAGATAGCAAAAAGCAGGTGGTTACTGCAAAAAAATACTAGACATCACATTGTGTCTAATTTTAGGGAGGTAAGGTAAGAGAAACACTGACCATTTAATAAACAGGACTGATACCAAATAGCTAATAGCATCTTTCATTTTCTTTGCTCTCTTTTCTTTTTGTTTCTAAGAAGGAATACTTATACAGTTACAGGTCAATGGATTTTTGCTTGCTCACTGCTCACCTCTGATACCAAAAGTCCTAGTTATCACTATGTGAAAACATTTTCTTATCAGAGCTCATTTCTTAGTCCATAAGCAACATTGTTTATCTTGTATCTCAGAAGAATTTACACCAAAACAAACTGAAAATCACTATACAAACAAAATTATGGATTTTTTAAGGCTTTCTGATTAGACAAAATTCTTTCTTAGCACAGGCCAAATACCTTCACTGTGCAGATAGTATTCAATGAATAACATATAATGGGAGTTCAATCTACATTGCAGAAAAAAGCCAAACCCTATTGCATTATTCAAAGAAAACAGAAGCAGTTTCCCCAAACCCATTTATTTCTTTAAGCATGTAAAAAAACCCAACAAAGAGCATTTTTAAAAAGTCAAATGCATTGAAATGTGTTTAACTTTTGAATAATTCAATGTCACTTAAACCCCTAGATTTTCAAATTACCTCAGCTTACACTTGGTTCCACGTACCAAAAAATCCTACAGCACATTAAATCTCAAGATGATCTTTACGCATCTTCATCATAGAAAATAAACTTTTTTTTTACAGTTCCATCTCCCTCTTTACTCTCTACCACATAAGGTCTTCAATATGGAAGATTTCACAAAACCTGATTTTTCCTTATTTGATAGTCTCAGATCAAGTGCTGCTTGATGCTATGTGAAACATCACCAACCAGTACAATGTCAAACTGAGCAAAAAATTGCTAGATCCAATTAGCAGCTTTTACCTGCCCTAAATCTATAGACAAAAAATCTTACCAAAACAGCTGAAGAAAAAGACAGAGTTCTTAGACACCAGATGTGAGTACCACGTTCCAAACTACCTTGCGTAATAACCTTTGGTTTAATGTACTCTTACGAATAAATGTAAGGGGCTTGTATTACAAATATACTTAAATATAATATACTGAACTAAATTGCTCCAAACCACTATAGCTTCTTATAGCAAAAGAGGATCATAATTTAATTTCATCCCTTCTCCTGAATCCCATGATACAAACACAGCATCTCAAAGGGCAACACTAATACAGTATCTCGAAGGCACCACATAAGACAAATGTATCAAAACCATTAAAATCCAATACTGTGTTTCTAAATAGCAGAAAGGTTTCAGACACAGAAAAGGCCTACCAACAGAAGGCCCACAGACCCATGGGGTTTTCTTCATTATCTTAACAAAAGAGAAACACAATCTTTTTTAAAAGTAACTGAAAAGATTACATTAAAGCTCCAAGTCTTTGTAGGCACATTTAGATAGAGGCAGATGCCAAAAGTCTTTCTCGTACCTCTGCAAGATCCTCATGTTTAACATCAGTATAGAAGAGGAGTTGGCACTAATTTTTTAAGAGCAGTGAAAAAAATTAGTGCTATATATTACTGTAAAGCTTTAGGAACAGTTTGAACCATGCTTGGCAAAATATACCAAATGAAATCCATCTGGATTTTATTCATGCAACTAAGAAACTATAACATAAAACCCAGAAGCAAATTCATTACTGTATTCTAAATTTGATTTGTATCAAACAACAAATAATAAACCAGTTCAGACTCAATTTAGGAACTGTATTTCACCATGGATTTTTGTCTTAATTTTCTAACGTCCTATTTTATTTTGTTACACACATCTATGATGGCATTAATGCTGATATGTTTTTCTTACAGAAGACAGGACTGCCCTAATCATTTTGTTAAATGCTGAAAAGGACTTTAATCCACATGTACCGGCATTCCAGGCAAGGTCCAAACCTCATAAAGCAAACGTTCATAAAACATAATCAGATACATGCCTAGATTTGATCTGGTGCATAAGTGGTTAAGAAAAGTTGCTCAGCATTTTATTGTGCCAATCTCAAAATCCTACAGGAAAGCGTACAGAGAGCTTTTAGCACTAGATGGCATCCTCACAGAGTGGCTCGACCAGCAACAAAATTGTGTCTGGATGGTGAAACTGATTCAGAGGATCTCACTCCATCCAAACACACCATTTATACTTCTACTTTCTGGAAACGAGCAGCTTTTGAGTTTCAAGAGCCCTGTATGCATATGATATATGCCAATTATGTGATACATAGCTGGCAACCAAAACTGAAACATTCATCCAGTGTTAAAAAAGATAAACACAGAGTTATTATCCATTTGCTCCCTCACAGTCCTATCCTGAACTTCAGCCTTTAAAATGTGACCACAAGCACAGTCTATGTGATACTCAAAATGGGCTATGCTTTTAAACATCACCATAGGAATAGAAAAAAAAACTAAGGACACTAACCTCTATATCCGTTTGAAAGTTGAAGAGGTCTATTCTTTGCCAATTGCTTCCATCCAGAGCTAAAACATTCCATGCCTGCAGAAAACAAACACAGTTCATTTATTACCTCCACCGCCTGCTCCCTTCGCTTTCCTCTCAGCAACTGAAATATAACAAAATATACAATTTCAGGTCAAATTTTTTAAAAGAACTGTAACTGTAGATGTTAGTTGTCATACAATATCAACTAGTTAAAAACACTGAATTTGTGGAAATAAATCTCACATCTCCCAAATGGATTACACTGCAGAAGCTAACTTACGCCAGTAAAACACGTAGGAAAGCAAGAAATTAAAGTACATCCACGGATACAGCAAAGATCTAACCCTGCATTTTAAAAAAACTTCAGTGAATTCTGTCTAATAAGTTACTTTTGCTAAATCTGTATGGAGAAAAGTAGCTGCAGGTGAGATTCTGCCCAATAAACCCGTAGTTCCTCAACCTCATTAGTTACTATTCTGAGAAAAACAGAAACCTTTCAGAAAACTGCTGACCTTCCACTGTTAGAACCAGGGCTTTCCTTTACAGGTGCAAAGTTACATGTGCATGCTTGAGAATTTGTCCTTCTCTGTCGAAGCTCAAAGTAAAATAAAGCAAAAAAGCTGGAGAAACATAAATACATTCAAGCCCAGAAGAAAAAAATACTGCATCCAACCGACCGGTAGTCCTGAGAGAAAAATACAACTGATTCAATCACTTTGGTTTTCTTCCACTGTTTTGCAGGCTCTACCCGAAGGTTCTAACAAAACCTGATGCTAGCACAAAGCTTACTGACCTTGCAGGTCACAGTGATATGGGTGTAGGAATTAAACAGTTACACAATTCTACATTAAAACAAGCAAACAAAGCAAAACAAACAAAAAACAATAAACCCTGAACAAAATAAAACCCAATCCTCATCAAGAGAGGGAAGAAAAGCACGAAATAAACACGTTCATTCATGTTATATAAGAACACACTTCATTGTACGCACTTGATGTGGGAACAGACTATTCTTCATTTTAATTCAAGAAAAATAATCAACATAAGCTAAACATAAAAGCTTACTTAGCATGCTTTCTCTAGTATCTTCTGCTGCCTTTTTCCTCCATTAGTAGTCCATCTACTTAACACCTTTTTGTACTTGGCAAGCAAGTGATGAATGTACTTCCTAGACACATGGTGCACATTAACTGAACTACATGGAATTTTAAACAGAAAATACATCTGAAAAATAGTGCTATGCAGCCACATGCTTTATAAAAAGCAAGTGCCATCACACCAAACTGGGCTTAATCCTTTCTCCAGATATAGACCATACACAACTAGGTTATCTTTTCCATAGCCTTTAAACAGAACTTCAGTACATAGCAACTAAGACCACATCTGAATGGAAAACTCTTCCTTTATTTTAAGAACCAAATAGACTGAGAGAACTAATGTTTGGAGGCTATTTTTGGACAGGAAGCAGATTGCCCCAAAGCCCATGATTTGTATATAACTAAGAGAATAGCATCCCCCATAAAAACAAAAAACCCCAACAGAAATACATACCTTGGAAACTTGTGCGCATCGACACAAAGTAACTATGTCCAAGAAAGAAAATATTCTAGGAAGAAAGGCAAAGAACAACAATTAGAATGTTTTATTATAAAGTCAGACTAACACACGGACTCACAGCTCTGTAGTTCTATAAAAATGCACTAGTTGCACAAGAAGCAAGTTAAATGCAGTATGAGCATTTTATCAAGTTATTTTGCTGCTCAGGACTTAAGGAATAATATCACATCTATCATCTAAAGACAGTCACCACCAACATATTAGAACCAGCAGGTGTTTCTTCTGAAAATACCTATTTTCTGTTTCCCCCTCCTTACTACCCAAACATAAATGAATGATAAATTATTTTGCTTCTTTTTAATTCAGACAAACTAGCTTATATACCTTTAATTGGGCTGCAATTAAAGAAATAACTCAAACAAATACAAGTGAAGGTTTCAGAGGTTGGAGACTAGTAAGAAATGGAGAAAAACACAGATAAATTCAAGAATCTAAGTACTAACAAAAAGAAAAATTACCCAAACTTCTAAAGGGCTTTCATAGTGACTACCAAGTCTAACAGTTATTTATTTTTTAATTTACTCAACAAGAAACAATTGAAAATTCAGCATTACTATTCTGAGCATGGAACCAATTCCTCAAGGCTGCCAACTCTTAATAGTTTTCTGAAAGAAATTTTTCACTGTCAAAATGAATTTTGCTAAATACCACTTCCAGACAACAATGAAATTGCTTCAAAGGGTGTTCTCAGTGAAGAAAAAAAAATAGCTTAAGCATAAAATACAAATCCTATTCCAAAATAATTCTCTATTACAGAGAGAGATACGAAATAGATGAAAGACATTACTGTGATGCACTTATAAATACAAATACTATAAATATATAAATAATATATATAAATATATAAATCCTGTGATTCACTGTTACCTTCTCGCCAATGAATTTTTTCAGTTATCAGAACAACTAATAGTAATAATAACAATTTCATCTTTTAGTGAGATGTTAACACTGAGGAGTAAACAACAGGTAAAAGATGCTGAATTTACTAATGTAAAATTACTATTTTCCAAGTGGAAATCTCAAGTGAGAGCTCAAAATGGATGCCTACATCTTAAGCGCTGTGAGTTTTAGCTGTGGTAAGAGTCAGCAAATGTAATGGAAGTTAATGGAAGCACTTCTTACATGTAACAGCCTTCCGGATGTTTATTATTATCGCTTTAGATAATTGGTATTCCAATACTCATTAACACATGGAAATACTTTATATTTTCCACTGCAGAGTAATACCTTGTCTTCAAAAACTATTAGCCATGAAAACAGAAGGCAAGACATTCTCAAAAGCTATGAAACAATTTATAAAAACCTGTTGATAATATTCCTTTTGATAGCATATATTTCTGTCATTTGAACATCCATTCTGAGGTCTGACCATTTCCAAGAAACTTAGCAGCGTTTCATGCAAAAAGGACATACTAATGTGCTCAGCAAAATTGCTGGATTGTTCAGATGAACACTGAAAGTGTTCTCAGCCTTGTAAGAGCAGCATTTATAACAATGCCCCACCATGAACTTGCCAACTAACCCATGACTTGCCAGCACAAGGCAAGTGGCAGGAGATGAATGTCACAGATGATGCTGGAGACCTGCTAAAGCTTCTTGGTTTGTAAAAGCTTCCTCCTAGTACCACTGTATGAGTGTAATCAGGTGGTTATATTTACAGAGGCTGAAGCACAAAAAAGGTCTATATTATTTGTTACAAAGGAAGGTTTGTGACAAACCACATTGTGACACAATACTCTTGCCTGAATGAAGAACATGACACGCTTTAGAAGTGATGTATCTAGTTACACTGAAATATGAAACAACAGAAGAAATTGCAAGATGTCGAAGAGAAAGTATTTCATACTGCCAGACTGAGTTGTCTGGCAGTCTGTCTTCATGTTTGATTGTTTATTGCTGTTAGAAGATCAAAAGTAAATGAAAACCAAATGCAGAACACATGTATTTAGTTTTGCTCCATTCTGTATGAAGTGACTTTTTAAAAAGTCAAAACCAAAAAAGTGGTCATTTTATGTTAAAAGGAAAAATACTTTAGTAAGTGTAAACATTCATGATGCTCTCAGTTTTTATTTTTATTCTAAAGAAGAAACTTTCTTGCAAGGTGCTCCAAAATGTCCCCACCAAAATAATATTTGCTGGATTATAATGCATCCTAATCAGAATTATTACTGAATTAAATACTAGGATAGGTAAGAGATGCCAGTAAATTCCAAAGAGTCATTTTGCCAGCTTGCTTGAAAGCATTTCTTCCCCATACTTTTCTGTTTACCTTCTATAGTACAGGCTTACATATGCACCACTAAAACACACTTGCTTCTCTACTGCAGTCACACAGAACTACTAGGAAATACTTACCAGTCAGGAAAATTAGCCAACAAGGCACAAGACTGTAAGGTTTAAAGTAATTTAAAGTCTTTTAAAGACTTTAAAGTCTTTAAGAGACTTCAAAGGCAACCAAAAAACTGAGATGGAGATGGCAACACTGGCATCATCAGTCATCTGTTAGCATTAGACACTGACAGTGTCTGGCACTTAGGGTGAAGAATAATGTCAGCAGGCACTTGTAATTTTAAAAAGTGGAAAAAACTACCAAGACAGACAGGTGATGGTTGTATGGCACTTCTGTCCTCTATGACCATAGCTATGCAGATGGAAGCTAATGCAGCCAGCAGGAGGATTAATTTCCACTTAAGCCTTTGCCATGGAGTACGGGGAAACTGGAAATTAAGTTAATAGATCCACAGGAAAGTTTAGGATCATCTATTCTGATTGCCAGTATCCAGGCTATTCAATTCTCCATAATTATCCTATATGAAGTTCAAGAACGCGAATCCCCTTACAACCAAGCAGAGCTCTTCAAGACTTTCTATCCCTAGACACATACCAGTCTGGACACGAGTTTGGCCTTGGAGGTCTTTCAACGTTAACAGTACCTGCAGTACACATAAGCTTCATGCCAAAGACATAACGGGCAGCATAAGCGCACAGTTCTTCAACTCCCTTATGGTAAGCATGAATTTTACTAAAGTCTAACATCCATAAAAGGATCTATTCTTGATTTGAAAGCCTTCAAGAAATGGAAAACCACCACCTTCTCTGATAGTTTGTTCCACTGCTTAATTACGCTGTTACATTTGTGTTATTTCCAAGGTGAATGTCTGACTTGCAGCTTTAATGCTTTTTTCTATTTTTCTTCACCGAATTAGAGTACATTAGCAGTTAGTACTTTCCCCACACCGAGTTTTAAAGCACTTATCATGTCATCTTTAATGCTTCTTGTTGACAGACTTTGTACTTTAGTTCTTTGAATCTCATTTTCTCTGCACATTCTTCATTTTTCCAGTATGCTTCTTTAAATGTTAGACATCAGAAGCACATGCAGCATTAAAAAAATTAGTATCAACAAAGCTGTACACAGATGTGCAAGTCTGCCAAGCAATTACAGTATCAGAAACAATCAAATTGACATGAGTACATAAACTGCATTCATATAGACTACTATAGAAGCCTTTAAAGAGGGCATTTAATTATACAAACCCTTGAAGTGGGGAAAATTAATTATGTGTGTGCAACGATTCAGGACATGGTTTAGTGGTAGACTTGGCAGTGCCGGGTTAACAGTTGGACTTGATTTTACAGGTTCTTCCAACCTAAGAATATCAATGATTCTGTGATTCTATGTTTGAGATGACAGATTTCTCCCCCACCTCAAAATACACACATTGTTTGTCTGCTTACAGAATTCTTACCAACTAAGAGTAGATCCATATACAAGTTTGTATTTTTCAGTTCTTTGACTCACCAGTTGGTACTTCCTACGGTAAGATATTTTACAGCAACTGTGGGCCATTTAAGTACCTACCATATCTAGCTAAGAAATACCAATGGCATTATAACAATTCCTTGTAACCTTTACTATATTTTTTCTATTTCCCCCACAGTTAAGCACACAGATGGTAAAGCATCACTTCAAACATACCAAATACTATGTTTGAATACACTAATTTTAAGTTTCTGGCAATTTCTGCCCTACAGTAGTAGCAGGCTAAAAGCTGAGCAAAAAGCAGTGTGCAGTACTAAAACCAAAGAACAGAAACATGAAAACATATATAATACTTAATTAGCCGACTCACATGCTGCATATTCTTCTGTACAAGAAAAGCTGCTACTGGAACACAAGTCCTGGGTTCTTCTCCTAATTTAAGGCCCAAAACTTTGCTTATCCTCTCTGAAATCTGATTAAGCAATCAAATTTTTACTCTGATGACTATTATGACCCATAGTATGACTACTATGACCTATTATTATTCCAGTACATGCACCAAGTACATATGGTTTATAGCAGAACTCAGAACAGCTTCTGCATTTGTGGTCCAGCCTACGAAGTTGGTACTTTGAAGGCAGAAGGGAACATAACATGGTTCAAGGGGTCAAAAGGAATAAACATCTTTGTTTCTTTGTTTCTGAAGCTTGCCATTTTTGTGCAAAATCTTCTAGCACAGAAGGTTAGCAGTTAAAACACAAATGAACAAGTGTTATCTGTCCTTCTACATGCCAGAAGTACTGGCTATATCCCCATTTTCAAACCTGTACATTTGAATTCAAACATGTATGTTTTCAAAATTCTCATCAAGCATAAAATAAAAAAAAAAAAGAAGGAAAGGGTTTTTGGAAGCTGTTGGAAAGTCAGAACATTCTAATATTACATTCACTTCATTTTTTTTGTTCCCAATGCTTTTCAGACTCATATGGTAACTTGAAAAATCCATTTGTTTTTCCCAGCAATTTACAAGGGGAAAAAAAAAAAGAAAAAAGAAAACTATTCATATTCAAGGCTGTGACATCTTACTGGAACAGCTGTTACTGTTAAAATTGCAACAGTCTCTCTCTGACTTTATTTCTGATCCTTCTGAAATAGATATGGGTTTATTAAGTTTAGACACCAGTGCAAATCCACAACTAATGTCCTGTATAATCATACGATGCTTTTCCATAAACATACAGGCTAAGCAAAGAAAAAACTATAATTGCCTGAAAACATTATTTAAATGACATGATTTATAACATCGTTGCAGGATTCTTACTCAAACATCATACAATTTAGCATTTATTCAACCTTTCACTTCCAGCAATATATAAGAGCAGAGGGGAAAGAGTATTCCTTGCCAACTGGCAAATTAACAGCATTGCAACAGCTAACAGTGATCATTTTTCTTTTAGCATGAACAGTACCACAAATCAAAGCTTTTAGAAGCAGCCTGTTTCTTCCACAAAAATAAAATTACTCCAATATTACAAATAAAAATAAATGCACATAAACCAGAAAAAGTTACAAATTATCTCCTCCCTCTCTCCACTCAAGCTATCCTACCTAACTCAAAGCATAACTGCTCCCTCCAAATGAGGGTCTTCTTCAAAACCACTGCTGTCCATATTAGTCATATATCCTTTTCCTCCTCTGCACAGTCATCTGGGTCTCATTGAGAAGGAACAATAACCTCTGGGTTTGTATCCTAATGAGCTTCTTGCCTGAGAAGCTGAGGGTTTCAGTCGTTTACGTATAAGCATAGTAGAAAATCTGTAGAAAATGTGCAAGAGACACGACACTGCCCTGAAAACCTTGCAATCTAATTCTGGTTGTTAGATAAATAATAAGAATAGTAAGAAAGAGCAAGAACTGCAGTATAAGACCAAGGGCTTACTTTGTTCAATTTTAGAGTATGTAACCGTATCAACAAATGAGTAAAATTTTACAGTGGTGGTATTTTCTAAGTCTACTATCAGAGAAAGGTTTCTCAATTTTAGAGAAAATCTGGATTGCTTGTTATAGTCAGATTACAGATGTTTAAATACTTGATGTAAATAAGAATGCAATACAAGAAACTGTGTTTCCATTTCCAGATATTTGTAACAAAATATCAACCACTCTTTTTCCACATGTCAAACTGTTGTTTGGGGTTTTTTTAGGGATTTTTGTTTTTTAAGAGCTGTAGTGTTTTCCAACAGTTTTCATACATATCTGATATAAGCAAACAACAAACTATGTATTTGATGACACTTTCAATAGTGTATTTACTATTCAGTTCCAGCACTATGAGCAAAATGTTTCCACTGCAACTGGCTTCCTCTCCTTTTAATTAAAAGGTAGACTGCATAGTTAATACAGCAAAAATAATTACAAAATTAATTACACTCAGTGCAGCAATATTTAATCCCTCTTGTCACAACCATATGGCAAGACAATTTTAAACATATTGTAGCACAAGCATAAACTGTTAGGTGTTGAAAGACTTTCAGGCTCTGTCTTGCAAAAGCATTTATGTGCAGAAGCATAAACCAAATTCCACACTGATAATCCTGTAGACAGCCAGGTTCGTGCCCCTAAATTTCCCCAGATATCTATACTCTGCAGGGATGAGAACTCCGACCCCATGTCCCATCATACTACCCTCCAACATACTCTGCCTTTGGCCTTCTGAGTTTGTCTCTGCAGCAGTACAACTTCAAAAGGAAATTTTACAGAGCACCTCTCCCACCCATCCCCTTCCTCGCAGTTCCAAAGCCCTGACAGTCCAAGTCAATACTGTGCGTGTTATAAAACGTGGACTTTATTTCTCCCTGGCTATGGGCGGACCATGACTCGAGTCCCAGCATTCAGCATGAGATCATCATGGTCTTTACTAAGAAAGCTGACTCCCCCAGTTGAATTTCTCAGTCATCTATTCTGGCTACAGCTTTGATCTACTTTGGAATATCACTGTGCAACTGCAAAGAGGACATACACACGCAAGAACTAGATGGTTGGCTAAATCACTTCTGCGTATGCTTGGTCTGGGCTATTTTATTTTGTCATTCCAACATCAGGAAGTGCTTCAACCATGCAAAGGGTTTCTTTAGACACTGCACAATAGTGTAGTGGCAGTGCCTTCGCAGAATCACTTCCTCAGTTGGTCTAATCCAAGGTAAGCCTATATAGCCCCCAAGTTGTTCTGCAAGAAGTTATCTTGTATTCAAGAGCTAACAGCTAAGTCACTGGTATTGTCCAATTTCTTGCCCATTTTTTTCCCCTGAGTTCTTTAAAATGTCCTTTAAAATGCATATGTTGGAATAAACATACACCTCAATGAAACAATTAAGCTACTCCCTATTTAACATTTTAAAGAACTTACCAAATTTGGCGTTGGAATACACAATTCAGGAAATTGACACCTAGAAGTTAAATGCAGGAATTCTCACAATTCCCAGGAGCAGGGCCCAGCCTGGGAGCTCTGCTCTGGCTGCCCCAGTATTGGCCAGTGTCAGCACCCAGACAGAACTGATGAGAGCGGAGGCTGCAGCGCAGAGCTTGGGGTGACAGGACAAGGGGTAATGGGTTCAAACTGAAACGGGAAGTTTAGGTTAGATATAAGGAAGAAGTTCCTTACTGTGAGGGTGGGGAGGCACTGGAATGGGTTGCCCAAGCAAGTCGTGAATGCTCCATCCCTGGCAGCATTCAAGGACAGGTCGGATGGAGTCTTGAGTGACAAGGTTTAGTGTGAGGTATCCCTACCCATGGCAGGGGGTTGGAACTAGATGATCTTAAGGTGCTTTCCAACCCTTTCTATGAGTCTAAAATGCAAACTACCATTATTTGAGACATTCTTCCACTTCAGACTGGATGCAATGACATATATACAAGGTAACCCAAACATCTTAGTGTATTAAGAAGAAATTGTCAGCTCAGTTTTGTTAACACCATCACTTAAATCTGTAATTACAGCATTACAAGTGAACGCTTTCCTTTTTTCTTCCCTCCAAGAGAGGCTGTAACAAACTCTATAGGCAGACACAGAAGACACCACTAAGCTGTTTCAGTTCCAGCATTGATGTGATCACATCCAGTTGAGCCGTATCATCATATATGGCAGTTTACACTTTGCCTGAAATCAACTTAAAAAAGATGAGAGTGCAAAGACATCCTTTAGCATCTCAACCATGGGCAGAACTTAACTGATCTTGATGTCATAGCTAACTCCTGCAAAGGTGAGCTACTCACAGTGGCAAGCTGATGAAATTTATGACTAATCAAATTACTACAGTAAGGAAAGTTCTCCTGCTGGTTCTAACTTAGAGTAATGCTAACAGGCAGCACTTTTCTGCAGTGACTTTTTGAAAGCTTTGAACTTGAACTTACATTTTGTTATAACAAAATTCATGACATGAAGACTGTGAATTACATTACAGAAAGGATTACAGGCTCTTCAGACAGATAAAACGTTGTGTAGCGTGGAAGAGCTGACTACTCTGTACACCAAAGCTTTATGGACATTTTACTTCAGTTTTTCTGACATGCAAGGAAAAGATCACTGTTAGATTGCATCTTCCATGGTATAGTATAATTTGAACACATTAAAACAAATCAAGGCTAACCAAAAGACAACAATTTCAACAATTCCAAGAACTAAACAAAGTATGTTACTATTTATTTCAAGACAGATTTAAAAAAGAATAAATAGCACTTGATAGCCTGTAAGCTATCTAAGCAATGCATGATTCTCATGTTTTTACCCCTTAACACACTATAAAGTTACCTTAACAGAAGTTCTTTGGGTAGTTTTTTGTTAATAAGGGCTTCATCATTATTTGAGAAAACCTAAAAACAGAAAGAAAAATCATCACTTAGACCTACAAGACAAAGGCTTTTAGAGAGTCTTTTCACCTTCTATTTAGGTGCTTAATTCTTTTAAATTACTGTTCCCATTTTCAACATGTCAGTTGGCAATACTATAAAATTATTTCAATATATATAACAGGGCCACACTCACACATACACCTGGTATTCCCTAGTGCTAAGATGCAACTGTGCTAAAAATTATGAAGCAACTTGACAGTCATTAAACAAGCGATACGAAGACACATTTTCATAGTATTCTAGGCAACAGCGAAACTTCTAGCAATAGCTAGATACATACAAACACACACTAGTTAGTGTCCTAAAACTGTCCTGTTACAGAAAACAGAAAGGGGACACTTTCCAGTTATTCAGGTCCCTTCCTTCATTGCCTGCAGCGTAAATACTTCAGCCCAGGTATGTGAATGTGGATAAAATATAATAATCTAAATTTAAATAATTTACTGCCACAGGTATAACAGCAACTGCTACATAAGCATGGGAAGCACCTCAAAAAATGCTACCAGAAAAACTGAAAATACCTCTCACCCAGAATTTCCTAACAGATCTCCTAAGGAAAAGAAAGTGGAGAGATTGAAAGAAAATGCCAAAGGAAAAAGCAGGTAATACACAGGAAAATGTTTCTGCAAAAGACAAACAGGATTAGTCAACAGATAAATAGATAAGCTACAGAAAGGAGATACTGACAACTTATTGTAAATATGTAGGTTTGAGACATTTTGCCATTGAAAAACAGCAATAAACAAAACAAAGTGAATCAGAATCATGTTTGCGATCAATTCAAGGAATCACAGTATAGACTGGAGAGAGTCAAAGTCACAAACAATCACTTCCCCTGCAAAGAGAAGATCATTAGGTAGTCATCTGCTGTCTACATTACCTGAAACAAAAGCCAGAAGGAGATCCAATATAGCCAAGAACTTCCTGAATGCTAAAAGGTAAACTGGAAGTAATCTTTCGGTCCTCCACTGAGAGTATGCTGTTCCTGACTCAGTGTTATCCCTTGTCCATCCTACCATCACACATTATCACGTACTTGGCAAGTATGCTTTGCTTCTTGGGAAAATAAGGAAAACAAAAAAACCCCACCCAAACAAACAAACAAACAAAAACCCACCAAAAAAAAAAACTAAAACAAACCCAAACAAAACCAAAGAAAATCAAAACCCAATTCTAGTCCCTTAAGGAGAAAAACATTCATGGCTTTAAGCAGTTCTACATGGCTGACTGCAGGTTAAGGTTCTGCTTTACATCCCATGCCCATTGCTGTCAGTGTACTGACTTTATGCTGAAATACACTATGCGCACCAAAACTATTTTTAGAAGAGGTTGTCTGAACTTAGTAATTCATTGATTTATGAATTATCTGCATGTATGCCATTTTAGGATTATATGCTACTCATGCTTTTCATCTTACAGCCTGAAAACAGTATTATATATTGGGATAATTTTTTAGAAGAACAGTCAAAACATAGTCCTGTGTTTACTGCAGCATTCATTTAGAAAAATAAGACATATATGCCATCCTCATAGAACTTAACATCACTAAAAACCGAAGTGAGGAAATACTTCTGCTGCAGAGAAGGAAGTTACCTCTGTGAAAGCACACTAGGTCTACAGTAAAACCAGCTAGTGAACTTACATCTTAGTTAATTCTGGCCTAGATTCTGAACATTCAGTATCAGAGACCACTAAAAATCCTCTTTAAACTTAATTATTCTGTAGTTACAGATAATTCCTCTAAGGTTACATCACCTACCATACATTTTCCACTTATGAGCCTGATTATTTTTAAATAAAGCTACTTTGCAGCCTGCTACTGGTTAACACGTGCCATCGTTTTGCCAGTACAAAGGTTATCACCTTTTTTT
This sequence comes from Pezoporus flaviventris, assembly GCF_033815535.1. Lineage (NCBI taxonomy): Eukaryota > Metazoa > Chordata > Aves > Psittaciformes > Psittacidae > Pezoporus > Pezoporus flaviventris. Next base: position 1,833,786 of record NW_026892585.1, read on the forward strand.
TTCTTTACACTCTAGATTCTCAGATGTATAATAACATGGATATAAGCTCACTGTATGAAGGCAACACAGTAAGTTAGTAAATTTGTCACATTCAAAAAAATAACCTCCCAGTTTTGCTTTCCCTTCCAGATTGTTACACACACTAACTACCACTAGTCCTGGAACATAACTTGTTGGTACACCACAGTCAGCTTGCCACTATTAAAAGCACCACATATTCTTCTCTTCTGGTCTAACAGTTGGTGATAAAGCTCTCCTGTTTTCTCCAGAATTACTGACGGAATTGTACATTTGTGGTTTTGCATCAAGTTTGGCAAAGAAGTGCAGTAAGTTCATAAAAGTACATTTTTCTCTACGAAGAAATATAGGAATATTCATCACAGTTTATTATGCTTACCTTAAACATTTTGAAGTTCCTTCCAACTAGTATTTTAAGATCAAAACAAGGTTATACTAGTGATTTTGGTGATAATTTTTTTCAATGATGCAATTTCAGTTATTATCCAGTCCTCTTTTGAAGAGGACTATTGTCTTTACAGATGAAACAGTTCTGCTGGCATTATGGCTCGGTTCCATGGAGATATTTATGTACCTAATTGCCACTGACATCAGAGTCAATCAGGACCTTCAACCTGTCAACTTTACAAATCAAAAGTTATTAAAAAACAGACTCAAAACCAGACTTGCTTAGTAGTGTGCTAAAGCGAGTAAGTAGGGATAAATTTGGGAAAAAGGGAAAATTATGTCTGAGACACCCAAAAGAACATCAGCAAAAAGAGAAGACATACATACTAAAAACAAGGCTGAATTATTTATCAGGCCAGGAACAAATGCAATGTTGGGTCATTGTCACCAAAGGAAACAGCAGTTTAGAATTAAATCCATACATTTATGGCTGACAGGGCTAACATCCTAGTTAGACTGTAAATATTGCCATGTCTAAAAAGCATAGCGTCTTTCAGGTTTTCACTGGCAAGAGCAATATTTATTTACTGTTATTTACGTAGTGATAGGCATTGTAAGGACAAGGTGTTCTAAAGGAAAATCCTGACAAACTAGAATTAAACTTTTATTCAGTTCCCCTGATGTGCAGATTTTTATTACCAAACACGAACCACACAAGGTTGCTGCACATCTCTTCCTCAACAGAGACACTCAATTGCTGCCTGTGCAATCTCCCCTTCACCATGCTACTGAAATCACCTCTCACTATAGTGAGAAGAAAGCCAGCAGATCAGCTTTGCTACCCAGAGCAGCTCAGGAGCACACTAAAGTTATGAGTGGCATCCTAAAAAGCTCTCTATTTAAATACAACAGAAAAATGGAGGAGGAAGAAAAGGGAAAACAATCTTGCTTTACTATAAATTTTCTATTCTCTCACATGTGACACTATAGAGTGCTCTCTAATGGTCAGAGAACCGCTGCTAGCTGATGCTTTCTCCAGAAATGAACAATTAAAGCATTGGACAGGCAGACAGGCAGAATCATTTAACTCTATGCAAGTAGCAAAAGGTAAAGGTATCCAGGCAACAAAAGGAGTGTCAGACAAGCAAAGGGATGCACATTGCCAACAGAACAGAAGTAAGTGATACCCAAGACACAACAGCTGGTGGCACAGGACTGCTGTTACATTAGAACTCATGGTAAAGCTTTCTGTATCAATAAAATTATGACACACCAAAGTGAACCTTGAAAGGCAAGCCCATCTCAAACCAAGCTTGCCTAGAGCAGAGACAGAATGGCCAAGTCTTTCGTTTCAACAACAGACACTATTTGCCCTAAAGGCTCTCACTCCTATGCTCAAGCTGCTCACCATGCTCCATCACAAGCTTTGACTTTGTGCACTTTAAAATCCCAGCCATTCTGGTCTGTTTTGGTCACTAACCTCTTTTTCCCTTGGACCCTCTACCAGAGCTCAGGGCATTGCCTTCAGTAGGCTCACAGCTTCCTCCTTGCTGCCAGACAGACACCTACTGGTTCTCTGTTCTTTCCTCGGGATCTCTTCTCTTCCTGCACTGTGACAAACTGACCAATAAAAGCAACTAGTACCTCATACGAAATACTTTTGTACTTACTGTGTTAGTCAGCTTAAACAATTAAGGCCCACCTTCGGTGAACAAGATCACATACCAGGTTGGACAGGGCTTTGAGCAACCTGGTCTAGTGGAAGATGCCCCTGCCACAGCAGTGGGTTGGAACTGGACGAGCTTTAAGGTTCCTTCCAACCCAAACCATTCTGTGATTCTATAAAATATGCCTATGAACATCTCTCTGCCTTTTGATAACGTCTTCCACTGACCTAGGGCTGCCTGTAAGCGCTATACTGCTTTTAAAGTTTCCCCAAAGTACATACTGTCCAATATATTAAAACCTGCCAGGCAGAAGCAGCTGGCCACACTGCCCACTTTGCTGCTTGGTTTTCTTCCAGAAGACCCATCATTCTTGTTTTGCCAGCACTGGTATTCATACCACATCATTCACATTTTACTGGAGGGAATCAGTCTGGCTTTGCAAGGTCCTGTTCTCACTGGGTGACTGATCAAGGTCATTTGTGAACTTCAGAGCTGATGTCCGTAGCTGCTCAACTCTATCTCGAGGCCTTTGGCTGTTCCAGCTCTTAACATGGAGTAGGAGGTGCCTGGAGGTTGCTTTGACTGCTGTCTTGATCACACAATTTTCAGTTGACCTAACTACTCACATCACCCTTTTCCGTGTGTTTTTCAGAAGGGCTGTCACCTACTGCCAACAACATATTTGGAAATCACCAATCAAGCCCTTTCAATAGTATGACTTACTTACTGCAAGCAACCAAGGGAGAAAGGCCTAACAGCCTGACCTGTTAGCTGATCTGGCTGTTCTTTAATGCAAGACTTAGCCTCATCTCCTATAAAGTCACCAATGAGACAGCAATCCTCTGAACTAGCCCCAGATATTAAGCATACTTTCACATACTACTGTCTTACCACTGCTGTTATTTAAGGTGCTGTGACAGATTCATGTAAGCACTTAATTCATGTAAATTATGATACAAACCAAAGAGATACATCTTGTTCTAACCACTAGCAGAGATGGCAAAACAAACCCAAACTGCATGGCAAAGTAAACTATCTCTTACCTAATCTTTCATAACTAGAGACTTGTTTCAGCTCGATGCAGGGAATAAATAAATAGATAACAAGTAATCCAACAACTACTGCTTAAACAGTAAGAAATTTGGAAAAAGCTGTTAATTGTATCCCTGCATATTCTGTAAACACATATAAAGAGACAGCTGAAAAAACAGGTTTGACAAAGTTTTACCCTCATCTTTTATTAGTCATATACTGACTGGTAAATCTTTTCTCCAGTTTCTTTTCTTTTAAAAGATGATTTTAATGACTATTTCCTTCTTCAGATATTTATCCATTATTCCTTTTTTAAGGTTATGTGCTTCCAAATTTAAACAAAATGATGAAGCACTTAGATATTATTCCTAAAAACCAGAACAAAGCATTCAATTAACAGTCAAATCTACAAATCAGTTTAAAGCAGAAGATGGGAAAACCCGTATCATCTACTTTATGGGCTTGGAGATCAAAAGACCTGTGGCAGAAAATTAAAATGAGATCGATGAAGCAATTGTTGACTGTAGCCCATCACAAGGGTAGACGGTGCATCATGCAGATTCTGTGCTTTCTTTTTCTTGACCAAGCAAAGAACAAATCGCTCCTTAAGCATCAAGCAGAGACTCAAATTCAATTTGCAAAAGCCTAAGCTCAAAACACCAGAGAAAACTACTTTCCTTTGACCACTCACGTAACATTGAAATTGTAAGCAGAAATACTGGGATGGATTACAAGGCAGCTTCCATCACAAAATTCACAGGGACTGTGTGCTCAAATTACAGTCGGTTTCATCATAAAAATACCCTATTTGGTTTCATGCAGTCTTGAAGAATTATGCCATTAAATATACATTCTCAGATACTCAGAGCATGACAGGTTTCTGAAAAACAAGCCCGAGACAAAAGTCAGTGTCCCTTTCTTTTGGTGCAGTAATATCTGGTTAGGCATAGCCATTCAGTCTCAGCCATCCACAGATTCAGAGCCCTTAAGAGTACACCTTTCAAAACTCCTCTGAATCATCACTTCTCCATATAGCTGGTTTTACTGACATACATATGGCTAAGTTTTACTCACAGTCTCCAATACTAGCATACAAACTGACACAGCATAACAATGGCGACCTGAAACCATCACAGAGCGCGTACATAGAGATTCTTCTGCAGCTCCATTTCCCCAGGAGTTTGCACCATTCTTAATTTCGACTGCCACAGTTCTCCCTCCAGCTACACAACCCCAAATCCAGAAAGGCAATTCTTTTTCTTACTGTACTTAGCTAAACCTGCAAATGAAACTACAGCTTAAGTCCTGACTGCATGGATAAAAGCAGAATCCCATCTCCTAAGCATGTGTGAAACCAAAAAATGGAGTATTAATATTTCCTCCCAATGTAACTGCTCTTCAAAAATATATTTGAGACTTAAAAGCTATTGTTCATTCCAGAAATTACTCTATAGCTTCTACAAATCCATTTCATAGCAGTGCTTGATCTGTATCATAAACACTATGTCAAAACTGCTGGTTTTCTAGTACTGAGTATGGGAAATCTTCATTACAAAGAACAAACCTTCTCTGTGAGGCAATTTCCTGAGAGCATGAACCAGAAAAAAAAAAGATGACACAGAATCTGTGTTGCAGCTGCACAAGCCATATATGTAGTATATAATTAATAATAGCTTTCAGTTATAAAAGACAAAATTAGGTACCTCTTAATGATTACAAGCAGCAATAATAACTGACTTCAAAGGAAACAGTATCACAGTACCATTTCCAAAACATCTTTTTCAAACTCTTCCAAGAAAGAGGTTGAAATTTAGAAGAGAAACTGGACACTCACTTAATTGCTAGTATTTACCAAAGTTTCTGGTTCTTGAATTTCTGCAGACACAGAATAACCTTGATACTTCTGCTTAAGAAGTACATTATAGACCATTTTTTAGAACAACAAGCACATGCAGACATTTTGCCCCTTAATATTTAGATAACTACTGAGTAACTTCAAGTCATGATATGGAAATGCCTTTCCTCTGTGAAGCTCTAACCTCAGTTTCAACCTCTGAAGACAAACTTGACATACGGGTAGAGTTTCACATTTATGCAGATTTGATGTCTTGTCTCCTTATTGATTTAAATTTACAGAACATACTGGTTAACCAGTTGAACAGCAATCAAATCCAACAAAAACAGAGTTTACTATTTCTTTCTGCCTGAAGAACAACACGGGAAAACACGGGGATAGAGAAAGAGAGTATACCATGAAGTATGGCCAATATTTTAAGGGTAGCAGCTTGATACCAAATTTAAAGTACTTTCTTGTGGTCTACAGAGCAGTAGCTTGTGGTTCCAAGTAGTCACAAATGTGCAAGCCCAGAAAAGGGCACATTTCCAGTTCCAGTCCTCCTCTAGCAGGAGTGCAGTGGTTCCTCTAAGGTAATGCTAACAACCCAAAGGGAATCACTCAAGAGATTGGCTGGAGTTGATTTTATCACCTGAGGTGCCCTTTACTTTAAACAATGCAACTATTGTTGCATTTCCATTACCGCTCTGTACCCAACAGAAATTATTTCAGCCGGCTTAGACACTTACATTCATACTGTAGTTTTGCTTGGGGTTGTGTTCTAGTGGTTTTTTGGAGGGTAGGGGTGGAGTGTGGAGACAGGGGACTGGTAAGCATAGTAGAGAGGTTATTGAAGTCAGCAGAAACTATGCATCCTACAGATTCTGTGCATTCTTTTTCTTGGTCAGGTAAATAACAAATTCCTCCTTATGCATCAGACACTCAAACGCAATTTGCAAGAGCCTCAGTTCAAAACACGGGAGCAAGGAACTTACTTTTGACCATTCAAGCAACTCTGAGACTCTACACAAGACATACTGAAATAGAAGGTAAGGCAGCTTCCACCACAACATGGTTCACAGGGAACGTACTCAAATTAATGTCAATCTCATCATAAGTATAAGACACCTGGTTTCATGCAGTCTTGTAGAATCGGGCTATACACATACACAGATTTAGAGACATTCATAGCACAGTTAATTCTTTCAAAAAATCAGTCTGAGAAGTTTGATCTCTAGAAGCTACTAGGAAAAAAACCCTTCAAACTAAAGAACAACTAGTTTAAACTTTGGTAGACATACACTTAATTTCTTGATCCTGAAAAATAAACACGGAATTGACAGAGCAGATACCAGCATGCTGTGAATTTTAAGTTCATCGTTATACTCTTTCAATGCCTTAAGGTACCTTTTTCTGTTGTAACAGTGGATAAAGATTTCCTGCATTTTTAACAATGCAAACCTAACTCGACATTTAGAAGTTACTCTGTTTACAATCTTCCCATTTGGAAGCTTTACTATTAGAATATCCCACCCTCTGTTAAAAGTTCAAGTGGGAAAGCTGTTTTGTAAAAGCTCAGACAGCTGGACTCCAGCCCTATTGCATTCCAATCAAGTCACCCAAAATACATAGCTCAAGTACAATCAGAAACTGTAACAGTCTTTGCATTGTGCTAAAACATAAAGAGGTTAAAAAAAAAACAACACCAAAACAAACCCAAAGAAATCAATAGAGGATCATCTTCCTAAAAAGGTTATTAGAAAGAATGCAAGTGAATGTTGCGGCTCGCCTAACCTATCTTGAGGCTACTGTCTGAACTGCAAGGAAGAACTTTTTGGTGTCACAACATCATCTGGTTTTGTCCTACTTAGCATATGCCATGTATGTGTATTTCTGATTCAGCAGAAACACTACCAGAACTCTTACAGAAGTTGATAACAATTAATATTAAATTAGTGCAGTTATTCTGATTTCTTCATTGACAAAACAGCTGAAGTACTGCCCCTGTGCAGCTTTCTGTTGGCATTCAGATCAATACTGTCACAGTGCCAGATTAGTACTATTTTTCTACACTAACCTAAAAATAGTTGCCATGCTCCAGTGAAAATCTGACTTTCAAACTTTCCACATCTGCTAGCCCAGTGTTAACCCTCATTTTAACTGAGATGACTAAATATTCATTGTCAAAATAAACAAGCAATAAGCTGATGGACCTTCTGATTTCTAGGACCATGTGCATTCCCTATACTAAAAGGGCTGGTGTTAACTGGCCAAAATTAATCCCTTCCTCATACTTCTTGAATTTTAAACTATGCAGCTATAAGGAATTAAGAGGGAAAGAGCAATCGAAACAGGACTAACTCTGTAACAGAGCAATTCAAGTATAAGTATTCACTGAATTTAATATATGAAAATATGAAAAGACTTTTAAAGTGATGCTATTTCATCCTTTTCTTATCACCTGTGATGTGCAACTAAGGAGCTGCCCAATACAAGAACCTGCACAGCAGTAAGGCTTATCCAGCATAATTTCTGCAATTTTACCTGTGTTGTTCCAACAACAATTCAGTGCTCTTTGCAGATTCTATGTCTGCTGAGTTTAGATTGCTACAGGTTTCTAATCAGGAATGCCAAAATGGACCACGCAGGAAAACTCCATACCTGGAGTTTGGTCAATGGAAAATATTTACTTCTATTGTGAAACAGTTTACAAATATTTTGTTTGCTGTTTTTCAGTCTGCAATTGTCCTAAGTTTAGAACATGACATAAATCCATTTTATTCAATTGACTTTTAAGGTACTGTATATTCTCGGATGTGGAGTAAGACATGTGATGGAATACTAATGTGAAGAAGGACATGTCATTAAGTAACATCATAATCACCAGTATTATACCATCCACAGCCTCATTCACTGCTTACTCCTCCATGTAGCAACAAATCACATCTCAGAATTAAAGAGAAGGAGCACAAAGAAGCCTTTATGCAAGGAAGAAAAGTTACACCACCACAGGGATATGCTCCATAGACTCATAGAACCAACTAGACTGAAAAGGACTTTTAAGATCACCAAGTCCAACCGTTACCTCAGGACTACCAAGCCCACCACTAAACCATGCCAATATGGGCAAACTGATCTCCCCTTACAGCTGCCCCTCATAACCTCCACCTCTCGCAGTGGCCCACACTTGTAAAGCTGTTGCCACTAGCCCCCATGGCTGCCCTTCACACCCCCACAGATGACCTTGCTCTCCCCTGAGGGCCACCTCTTCTCTCCCCTCACGACCTTCGCTATGGCGCTCCCTCCTTTCCCCTCACGATCTCCCCTCATGGCACCCCTTCTCTCCCCTCATGAACTTCCCTCATGGCCACCCCTCCCCTCCCTTCACGATCTCCCCTCATGGCACCCCTCCTTTCCCCTCATGATCTCCCCTCATGGCCGTTGCTCCTCTGCCTTCATGATCTTCCCTCATGGCCACCCCTCCTTTCCCCTCACGATCTTCCCTCATGGCACCCCTCCTTTCCCCTCACAATCTCCCCTCATGGCACCCCTTCTCTCCCCTCATGGCACCCCTCCTCTCCCCTCGTGATCTCCCCTCATGGCACCCCTTCCTTCATGGCACCCCTCCTCTCCCCTCACGATCTTCCCTCACGGCCATCCCTCCTCTCCCTTCATGACCTTCCCTCATGGCCATCCCTCCTCTCCCCTCATGATCTTCCCTCATGGCCATCCCTCCTCTCCCTTCATGATCTCCCCTCATGGCCATCCCTCCTCTCCCTTCATGATCTCCCCTCATGGCCATCCCTCCTCTCCCTTCATGATCTTCCCTCATGGCCATCCCTCCTCTCCCCTCATGATCTTCCCTCATGGCCATCCCTCCTCTCCCTTCATGATCTCCCCTCATGGCCATCCCTCCTCTCCCTTCATGATCTTCCCTCATGGCCATCCCTCCTCTCCCTTCATGATCTCCCCTCATGGCCATCTCTCCTCTCCCCTCACGGCCACCCGTCATCTCCCCTCATGGCCTCCCCTTCTTTCCATCGCTTTGCAAGGCTGAGTGCTCCCTCCCTAGAACTTGCCACACGAAACCCACTATTGTTACACACATAAACAGGCACAAAATGATTTTCTTTATGTGTGAGAGGCTAGCAACTATGCCTTCTTCCTATATCTACCACTGTAACTATCACTGCAAAGCAGTAAGGCATCACTGAAGACAGCGATCATACCAGTGCCCTTTCCCAACATGCCGTGTCCATTCCTACTCGCTCCCCCTTACACACCTTGCCATCTCCTCTCACAACCGCCATGATGCACCTCTCTCCCGCCACTCACTGTGTACACATACCGTATCGCATCCCCGCGTATTATACCCACAGAGCAAACCTCAACCAACCTCTTCCTCCTTTGCTGCACTCTCCCCACACCTACATGACACTATACCTCCACATGCAGATGCAACAAACCTCATGCCCACCACACACCCCCCGCAAATCCATTATAAACACATCTGTGCGTTAAAGCATTACAGCTAGGCATACTTATACATAGAAACAACCGGCACTCTATAGACACAAAATACCATCCCTTATGTGTGCTACATGCATATAAAAAGTACAGATAATCCTTGCCACACCCACAGAATACGTGCCTATAAAAACATCCCCATATTATGCCACACCCAATATTCACTATATATACGCACAGAGGCAGAAGCCCATACCAGACAGCAGTATACAAACACAGCTAGATACATAGGATGCCATGTCATTTCCCTGCAAGCAATGTTAAATCTCTGCTACAACACACAGACATAACTGAAGACGAAATCATAGCAGATGCACACACACGCAGACATGTTATATATTATGCTCATGACCTACTGTACATCTTTTATACATACACATCCCAGGCCACACCCTGGCTTACTGCACATGCATAAGCATACAGCACAGCACCGCATGCACCCACAGCGTGACACTGCCCTGCGCACCGACACACACGTTACCTTCCTCCCTACTCCATAACGGGGGGACGAGGCACCTCTGTCACGCCCCAGCCGCTTTACACACCCATACACATTACCCCTCCCGTGCTACACAGCGGGACAGCACACCCCTGCCACACCTGACCCGCTCTGCACACAGCCGGACTCCAACCATGGCTGCTCCGGCGCTACACGGGGAGGACACGCACTCGCCACACCTCACCACAGACACGCAGGCTGTGCCCGCCCTGCCTGTGCTTACAGCAGCCCCACCTGCTACAGACACACACACACACTCTCTCCACCGCTACAGCCGCGAACGACACAGCCCGCCCAGCACCACATCCGCACCGCCACTGCTCACGCACACCCGTACCCTGTCTACTCCGCCCGCCAAGCGCAGACGTTCCGCCTGGCCGGGCCGCCTCCCTCCCTCCCCTCGGGCTGAGGGGCCCGCCTGCCGCCCGGCCCGGCAGCCGCTCTACACGTCCCCGACAGAACTCTCTCCCCACGGCGGCGGCTCCACCCGCCCTATCATCACCTGCCCGTCCCACCTCGCCGCCGCTCCCCGCCCCGGACCCCAAGTGGCCGAGCCAGCCCCCCTAAAGCCCGGCGGCGGCAGAGGGTGAAGGGGAGCGGCGCGGCGGGCCGGGCCGGGCCGGGCCGGGCCCCAGGCTCACCATGGCAGAGGCGCCGCGGCGAGGCCGGTTGTCCTGGAGACGGCGAGCCCCGAAGAGGGCGCCAGGTGCAACGCCTGCGCGAGCGCGCCGCCGGAGCCGGGGCGGGGCGGGGCCGCCGCCAGCACCATGTGACCGGCACCGCCCCTGCGCGGTGGGGCCGGGCCGCCCCGGCTCCGCCCCCTCGGCTGCGAGCCCCTCCCTCTCGCCTCAGGTGGCTCCGTGAGAGGAAGGGGGGGGGGGGGGCGGTGTCATGGCGGCTGTCAGGGTAGGTGGGTTCGCAGCCTGTCAGCCCCTTGAGGGAGCCCGGCTCCTCCCGGTGGTAGGACATGGGAGCCCTCGCCAGTGGGCTTTTGGGGTTTAGAGCAGGCTGTGTGCTCGCAGGTGAGGAGGGTCCGGTGTCTGAAGGTGTTCTGGTTTTGGCAGGGCAGCAGCTGCCCCCTGCCCCTCCGGTTTGCAGCCCGGCGTATTGGCTGCTGGTATGCATGTCACATGTATGGTGACATGTTTAGTCCTGAGATAGTGCCTTATAAACCGGAGGGGTTGCTGGGGGTGGCAACCTCCTAAATTGCTACGGAAAACCCCACAAAAGCTTGTCTGTCAGAGAGGGAAGCGCTCTAAAGCCTTGCATGCGCGGCTTGCTCCTGTGAGCACCGCTGCCAGAGCCAAATACAATATTGTTAATAGCACATCTGCTCAGCAGTCACAACACCACATGCAAAAACAAGGAGATGAGAGAAAAAATTACCCCAGCACGGTCTGTTTTCTGTTGATTCAGTCCTTCAGCTTTCTAAGAAACACAAGTGGCCATTGCAGAGTAACTGGAGCTTGCTCTTTGGGACAGACGGACTGCATTCATTCCTGTGAGGAACGAAACATTCTGGTCTGAATAACAGTAAAAAAAAATGGTTTCTTACTCAAGTGTCCTTTCTCAGAACCTGCATGGAAATAGTTGGTACATGCACATACCATTTGTTGGCACATCTCTGAAGCTACCATGCTCTGCTCTCCAGGCTTCAGGGAATGACCCGGTTCGTACAGTTGGTCTGGTTTGTGTAGTAGGGAAGAAAGCCTCCGAAATGTGAAATATGTATAAACAATTTGGCCATGTTCAGCTGAATTGCAGGATGCCCGGACCAGCAGCTTCAATGTTCTATTGGCTCACACTTAGAAAAATTGAAACAAAAAAGATGACATTTTTTTAGTCCAATGCAAACATCTGGACAGTGTTATAAAGATGACAGATTTTTCTATCCATACAGTAAAAGGAATTTATGGAGCTAGAATCTTTTCAAGTTGCAGCAACCTGAAGATAAAATAGTTTTGCAAAAAGAAGGCACATTGCAAAATAAAACCAATGTTCGATTAGGAGACATTCAGGATGATTAGTCCAATTGGGATCTGTTTGTGCAAGGGAGGCAAGACAGGAGGCAAAAGTGCACGTTGACTTTTGTTGTGGTATCACTTGAAAATTCAGGAAAAGCTTACTCAAACCCCCTTTAGATTGACTTGAATTTTGTCAAGTGTAAGCAATTAGTTGTGGAAACGAGACTTGTGTACAGAAGCATATACATCCTGACCTGTCTTCTCCATTTCCTGTCTGCAGAATGTCTCAGGATGTACATCCCTAGTGTTAAGAGAATATATCCATGTTCAGTGTCCTGTTTTCAAGCAAAACACAGCAGTAGTTTGTGATGGAGAATTCGTTCATCCCAAAAATTCCCAGCTAGCTCTACTTAGAGAGGAAGGGGTGAGCAAGCAGCTGCGCGTTACTTAGCTGCTGGCTGGGGTTAAACCACAATGTGGTTGTAGGCAGCTAACTTCTTAAACTCCTACACTGGATCTGAAAGAGCTCGTCTTTCCTTAAGTTAAATGGTTGTGACAGGAAAGTCCATGTCTGTTGATTACCATTATGAGTAACAAATGGTCAGTGATCTTGTTTCTAGGATGCTGTCTTGCTATGTTGTGCATGTTCACATTAGGGCATATGCAGATGATGTTTTAAGTCTGACATGGCTTTTCATGCACTGCCCTGTAACAACTAAAAGATCAAGACTTCCCAAACTTGCTTTTTTTTCCCCCCAAACCAGCATCAGGACATGCCAGCTTTGTGCCAGGATTTATACTTCTGTGTTTCTGTTGCCTTCTCAAAGGTTACTTGTATACCGCTAGTTGTGCACATACCATAGGTTGGGAATATCCTGCCCTATCCAGATAATTTGTGGGTGTCCAAATCAGTGACCTGACGAAGTGACCCAGTGCATCCGCAGCCACCTCATTCCTGGACGGTGAGAAACACGTAACTTGCTCTCAGGGCAGCCACTCAGAGGGATCCTGGCAACCTGCAGATGGGAATCTCAGGACGCTTGGCCAAGACAAACTCAAAGCCCTGCATCTGGGATGAGGACTTGCATCCTTGAGGAAGCTGGGTCCTGAGGCCATGAGGGGCTGCGTGACCATATTTTGGTCACAGGTCATATTTGACCCAGCTATGCAGAGCTATGGGTATGTCCCAGGTGGTCTTAATGCATGGCAGCCTGGTTGTTGTCCCTGCAGAGTGGCTCTGACCATGCTGCCCTATATCAGGAAATTCCAGACAAATAAGGAAGTCTTCTGAACATCAACCAGATAGTGTCTTGAGTCAGAGAAAGATGACGCATGTCAGCTTTGTGTTTAAGACATTCCCATAAACCTTTTTTCCTAGTTTTGAGAGGTGAAGGTTGGCCCTTTCATTACATTCCCATTATTTCAAAACAAATTGAAGTGGTGCTTTTAATCTCAGTTCCATGTTGGTGAATCTTTGCAGCAGTAAAGAGCAAAGATTCAACCATATAGTCTTTGAACTTCAACAGAGTCGCTGAAAGAATGCGTTGGCAATGCTTGACCATTATTATCTATGTGTGAGGGTTTGATAAGCCATGGCACTACTCCTGTAAGTGCATATACAGTTGGTTATCCTCACCCACTGGCGTAGCTCAATAAGCACCAAATCAGAGAGCTGCTATAGAAATTCCTCCATAACCAGCTCCAGAATTCTCTACGTGTACTTCTTCTGACATGGTACATTTGAAGTGTTTTCTCAGAGCATGCTTTCATTTGCCATGCAGAAGGATCTCTGCTCAGGTGCTTTTAATTTAATTCTAGTTTAAGTAAGTGTTGAAAATTCTAGTTTAAGTAAGAAGTGTTGAGATTTACCCTTGTTTGGGAAAACTAGTTTGGTAACAGTTTGGAGAGTTGACATGTTCCTGACAAGGACATAGTACATATGTTCAACTGCTGTTGCATGCATCTATCAACGTACACAGATATAGACTAATTTTCCATGCAGCACAGACTTGTGGTAGCAGTTTGACCATGTATGGCTTCCCCAGTGGCTTAGCATATATTTGGCTTAGAGCTGTGCTCAAAAAACTGAAGTCAAAATTGGAGGAATAAAAAGTCATTGTAGTAAGATTTGTGTGGTTGCAAATAAAACTTAGGTTCACAAGTGGAGTGGCTTTTATTGCATGTCCTAATCTTCTGTCTGTGTTAAAATAGATGTCAATAAAACATACTGTTTAATACTTTCTTGCATTTGTTCCCATTTGTTGCATTCATGTGAAAACATATTAGCATGACAGAAGCAGTGATGGAATAGTATATACCCTTTACAAAGTGCAGTAAAATCCTTTGCTCATACACTGTGCTGCTGTGCTTTCTGCTTCTTCCTTTTTCATCTACAGACATTTGTACACCACTCAAAGATAAAAATGTGAACTCCTACAGATCTTTTGCAAAGATTTTTGTCTGAGCTTTGTGTTTTGGGGTAAAGTATGGATATTTATTTGCATAAAAGTACCAGACAGATGTTTTTTGTTGTTACACTCATATTACTGGTAAAGTTTAGTAGACCTACTCTGAGTTTAGTGTGGTAGCATCCAACAATTCTGCAGTTTGAAAATGAAGTTTGTTAAACCTGTTCTACACTGTACATTGTGTCTGGGAATTTTCTAATAATATTACTTTGCAACTGCAAAATAAAAACATTTTAATGTAGATAAGCTTTGGTCAGGTAAGCTGAGAATTACTGCATCTGTGTTGTCTTAGCAGGTAGAAACCTGAGTGGAGTTTTATTGGCTAAAAGCAGAAGAGAAGATAAATACTAGAATTTCACATGGAGAATAAAAATGGTTGTGGTCAAATGTCTTGGCAGCATTTCTGCTTTCTCTAAACTTAGAATACATGCTGTTGCTTTAACTGAGCAGATATTTCATGCCTCTGCCATTTCCATTATCATATATATATTTTTATCATGTATTTCTTCAATGTAAAATATGTGCTTGATCCTTTGAAAAAGTAAACATTGTGAAACTCCGGACTTTGATTTGACTTAAACACAGAGAGACTCTTCTCATCTGGCTCACCAACAAAAGGTTGGAGCACAGTAGGGAACCTGGACAGAAATATCATAGATACCTATTTTGTGCAGCTTTCTGGTTCCTTTAGACTTACTGCTCCTTTCAGTGATGGTTCCTTCCCAAATTATCACTTTGAACCGGATGCCTGAGGCTTTTGATTTATTTGTATTCAGTTGCTTGAGTGCATAATTTTGGACACAGCTGAATTTAAGGCATCTAAATTAGCAGCTTAAATTAGAAAAACAGACTCCCTTAGTAATGACCTATGAAAAGTTAAGAACCTACCTGTTCCATATTGACTGCATCTGGAACCTGAAATTAGATGCCTCAAGATGTAAGCACAGTTACATGTACCAAGTGAAGCATAAATATTAATGTTATAAGGATGTTCTCTGCTGCTTAGTGTAAGATCTTAGGGAAAATTTTGATTTTCATGGACTCTTCAGAAGATACATTTCCACTGAAGATGGCCCATATTCAACAATATACAGCTGGTCAGAGGCAGTGTTAGAACTAGAAAGCAGGAGTTACAGAACATGGTATACACTTGGAGTGTGAGTCCTGGGTTGCCTGAATGTCCTTCCAAAATTGAATGAATGTTTGCAACCTCAGCTCCAATCCTAATCCTACAGACTCCCATTCCTAGGTAAAGTACTTGCTACTTTGATTTCACTATTAATAGCAGCAAGCACTGCTTTGGATAGCAAGTGTCTGCAGATGAATCGGTAAGCTGCCTTCTATGGAATAAAAATGAGGACAGTAATTTTGATGGAGGTTGAAGCAACTGCTAAACCTATTACTAATGGTTGATTGGAAATGCTGTAACATATCCAGAAAAATGTGCATAAGATAGAAAAGCATGCAAAAACAAGGCCAAGACCATATTTCTAAAGAATTTCCATAATCTCTGCATTTTTATGTAGGAAATATATTTAAAATATGGAATACATGAGATCTAAAAACAGCTATCAGTTTGGTTTGGTGACAAAATCATAATGGCAACCCTTCAACTCCCTCCTGTAATAAGCACTTTAGTGAAGAGAATAATAGATTTTGAGTGAATCATACTTATTTCAGATTGGATATGCTATAAAGACAATATATGGATCCATGCAGAACATATTTTTGTGTCTTTTCATTATCAAAAAAATAAAGGCACATCAGAAAAAAATCCATAACAGCTTCTTTCCTTGACAGTCACAGAACTAAGTTAATCTCCACTGTAATTCTACTGACATCAATGAAATTAGTGCAAGAATTCATACTGTGAATTTCACTTAAGTTTTTTTCTTTTAATTATACCTTATATGGAAAATAGAAACAGCCAAGAAATTCCAAGGGATTTCTAGTTGTCAGTGAAATGCTGTCTGCTTTCATAGAGGTTATCCATTGCAATACGTACTACTTTGGTACATGTATTATGATGCTGGTTTAATTTTCTGGAGGACAAGCTCTTTGCAGGAAGAAAGATTTGCCAGAATTAAAAGTATACACACAGTGTACCTCAAATAGAGCAAGTCTTTCAAAGGTACAGAATGAGACAATTGCTTTAATGAGTCTAGGGGCAAGGTCCCTATTTCATTAAGCCCATTGGAAAGATGACACTGACATCAGTGGGTCAAGCTTTGGCATGGTTTAAGATTTCCTCAGAAGTCCACGAACACTCAGTACTAAGCAGTATAAAAGCTTGTACCTTGTGAATGGAGAGGCCCTGATGCAGGCATCACACCAGATGCTGCTCTTGGTCCCATCACTTGATCTCCCATGGCTGTAAGACTGCCTTCTCCCATGTCAGAAGGTAGACAGAAGTCCTCCAGATTACTCTTTTAAGAGCCTGAACATCACCTGCCTCTAGGGGAAGCAGATTTACAAGTGGCATCCATGGACAACATGGATGTTGGGTGTCGGGTCTCACATTCTCACAGCTAGTCAATTCAAGTGTAACATCTCCTTTCTTATGTTAATGTATTATTTAAGATCACTTGCTGGAGGTGCCTTACCTCTTATATTGTTCATCTACAGGAGTATTACCAGCTCTTGTGTATTTTCCTGCCCATGGCAGGAGGACTGGAACTAGGTGATCTTCAAAGTCCCTTCCAACCCAAACCATTCGATGATTCAATGATTTTTTGCACCCACTGTGTATGTCTTCTGCAGCAGGATGGCCTTACATGTTTTCTCTCCCTGTCAGTCACAGTCTGGCTAACACTGTAGGCAGAAAACAGTCAGGAAATGAGCAGGCTTAGGATCTCTGAAAGTATTGGGAGAAAAGTCAAAGTTTGGAGGAGAGCGAGGATGGATGAAAAACAAATGCTATACAGAGGAGTGGTGACAGCTGGATGAAGCAAGTTTCAAGCAGAAACAGTTATTGTTTAAAGTGTGACATTGATGCTAAGCTATTACTACCAATAATATATACTGTGACTTTATGTAGAGGTTATCTACGTTTCTATTCTGTTCTGAGAAAAAGATTCAATCCTGAAGTGACGGCAAACAAGCTAATCTTATGCAAGGAAGGTAGAGAAAGCTTTTTACATGCCAATTAAATTACTTTGCCTGCAGATACTCCTTTTATAATGTTCTGCAGCATTACCCCTTGCTGATGTTTTTTCTCCGATTTTACATGGTTGCACTGAGGTTATCCATGGTCATCCCGCTGGTGTATTCCTGGCATTCAGTGACTACTGCAGCACTGTGGGGTGGATGTATGGATTTGGGAGATAGGATGCTGGAAATAAAAACATCAAATGGAAATAGCAGAAGCCTCTACATTTCTCAAGAGTCAGCCCTGTAGAGCTCAACAGTCAGGAAGGTAGCCATGATTTTAGAGTAGTCTTAACATCTTTCAGACTGCAACCCAGAATTCATCTGAGTGCAGAATGTCAGAAAGGGTTAAACCCAACACAAAAGAGGTAACTGAAGCTGCCTTTTCCAGCAGATGTTTTTCTGAACAGTACACATAATGATTTAGAATTACAGAACCACAGAATAATTCAGCTTGGAGGGGATCTCGGGCAGTCATCCTGTCTGACTTGCTGTTCAGAGTAAAATTGGCTCTAAGATTAGAGCAGGTGGCTCAGGGCTTTAGCCAGTTTGATCTTGAAAACCTCCATGGATGGAGATGGCACAGTCTTTCTGGGCAACATATTCCACTGCCTGATTATCCTAATAGAGGATAAAGAGAAAAAAGTTTTCCTAATATCCAGTAAAAACATATCATGCCTGTTGTTTCTTGTCCTTCCACCATGCACCACTGTCTGAAAAGCCTGGCTCCATCCTCTCAGCAGCCTCCCAAGAGGCACTAGCAGGCTTCCGTTAGGTTCACCCAAAGTCTTCTCTTCTTCAGGCTGAACAAGCTGTGCTCCCTCAGCCTCTCTCACAGGCCTCCCTAACCATCTTGGTGGCCCTTCACCAAGCTTACTCCAGTTCAGCTTGTACTGAGGATACAAAACTATACAGTATTCCAGATCTGGTCTAATGAGTACTGAGTAGAAGGAGAGAGGAACTCTGGAACTACTGGCTGTGTTACTGTTAATACAACGAAGGATGCAGTTAGCTACCTTTGCTGCCAGGGCAGATGCTCTTTGCTGCTGGCTAATGTTTTGGTTTGCTGACCTGCAGGACCATCGGAGTCCCTTCCAGAGAGCTATGCCCCAGAGAAGGGAGATGCCATTTATTTTCTTCTGGCTTAACCTCTTCTACTGACATGGTCCTGGAGCCTGAAGGTTCCAGCGGTCCTGCAGATGAAGGAGACAAAGAGGGTTTCCTCCCACAAAGGGTAGGGTACTCTAGGGCTACATTTATCACTAGATGAGCTGCAGCCTTTGTGTAATGGATGCAGTAAAAGTACACACTTCGGGTGTGTTCGGGCTACAAACAAGGTGTCTGTGTTCCCTTTGTAATGAATGGAAGCAGGCTCCTTGCTCAGTGAGGCCAGACTGAGGCAGTGACTTATTTTCCCTCAGCAATCACTTTGCTCCCATCATTTGCTCTTGCTCAGCTGAGGAAAAGTCTGAGAATCTGAATTTCACACCCTCATGGAATCTGAAATTGCTACCGAACAAACGTTACCAGCTCCAGTTGTTTTACCAATCTCTACTTTTATAGATATATTTTTGTCGTTGTTTTTTTACCCTTTCTAGATGAAAATGACACTTGACAGCAAGAATGACCACTGCATGCTACAGAAATGAACTAGGAAATTAAGTTGAGGAGCAAGACACTTGCGTGAGCATATTTGTAGGGAATAAGGCTTCATGTGGGTGGAATGTGCCTGTTGCAAAGGTTCTGTGGTAAAATTTACTGGAGCGTAACTTTGGGGGTTTGAGAGACACAGATAAGCCAAACCAACATACGTGTTTGCACTGTTTAGAGAGGCATTTTCAACACAGGGTGGTAAACCAACCTCATTCCAAAGCAGTCCAGTTCTCCAGGCGCTGTGTAGATCAGCGGGAAATTGAAGCCCATACTCAGAGGAAGGCCAGAAGAGAAACTAGTACAGTTTGATGGACAACACAGCACAGGACTAGGGTCATGACAGGAGGTGACGAAGGAGAAAAAGCTGGAAGAAAGTCAATGTAATTAAAGATCACAGAAAGAAAAGCAGTGCAGTTGCCTTTAGATCCCATATCAAAATTTTACACCTCCTAAACCCATATTTTTCAGTAATATTGCATTGAAAACAGTAAGTTACTGGGGTGATAAAATACTATTTCCTTTATTCAAGTTATTTCCTGACAAAAATAAGGTGTTTTCTGTCAATTTTGTAGTAACCAAAGAGTAAGTCAGCTCTGGACTGACACTTAACCTTGTCTGATGTCAGGTTGTGTCACACTTCAGCTCAAAGCAAGCGTGGTCAGAATCCGATGTAACTGTAATATATTTAATTGAATTTCACCAATTTAGGTGGACACCATTTGGAATCATGTATTGGCATCACAGCAGCTGTTTAATTGCAGTGTTATTAAATTCTGTAGTCATTCAGTATGCCACAGCTTTATACCACACATTCATATTCTCAGAGATACCATTAAATTTAACAGTTAATTTCCCTGTAGTTTGAAAGAGTGCAGACAGTCCAAACTTCTGCTACAAATTACACATGGAATTACCTAAACTTGTCATTCAAAAACCTCTTTAAACATCTACAAACCCAACAGTTGTATCCAGTCTGTGCCCAGTCTGGGGGCACAGGTGTTTGCCCACAAGATTGAATGGTAGCACCTGTACATGAACATTTACACTGGAAGTTTTAAAACAGGAGAAGCTGCAAAGATGCTGAGACCTCTGAAGTCTGGAAACAAGGCTGGCAGGTAGCTGAGTAAGTACTGACTTGTGAGTCAACCCTCTGGCTCCTCCTGCATGTTTGGGTTTCGGTTTATCACTGGCGTTTCAATAGCCATGAATTGTAGTTAACTCCAAACTGCAACTGAACATCCATGCACACAAAGAGAGTTTATTTTGCAATGGTAAATAAATAAGGTGAGCAGTTACTTCACACTGGTAATTATGTGGCACAATAAGCCTAAGAAGAGAAAATATTGACTTCCTAGCCACCAGTATTTTCTTTCTCTCTTTCACTCTTTCTAATCTCCCAAATGTTTTTTTTTAATGACACAGCTTACGTGCATGTAGTGCCTTTCATCCAGAACAATGCCAAAGTGCCATACAGGCTCTGTATTGTATTACCGAAGCTTCACAACAAATGCATTTTTCTGTATTAGCACTCTGTAGAAAAAGAAAGGACCCTGTGTACATGACAAAATACATCAAGAAGATGAAAGCATGCATATTCACATATAACCTGTTAGATCGAGATGGAAGATTAACGTAGAACCTCCAATATTGCCTGTATCAATTTTCCTTTTAATAGTTCAAGTACTTTAATGCCATATTAGTTAAGGTTTCATGATCTTTAGAATAATCAGTAGATATTCCAGGCTTCTTTATGTTATGGGAGAGAATGAAGCAGGAAACATAAAATGTGCTATTAAAAAAACCCTGAAAAATGTGTTTCTGAATTTAACCTCACATAAATTGAGTTTTCATTTCCATTTCACTCGTTTGTTTTTTTGATAAATAGATGTCTACCACTCTCCTCCTTGTTCTTTAACAGGGGGAAAAATAAAGAGATTTTTCTCAGTTTTTGCAAGTGTAACTATTACTGAATCCTATTTGGTTTGCATTTAACATCCAAAACATTGTAGTAACAGGTACTTTGCAGTATTTTAAAAGCATATGGTTTTACATATAGATAAGGCTTGCACTTTAAATATTACCTATATTTTTCATGATTAGTTATGAACTTTGCCCTCGATAAGTCCTCTGGGATTATAACCCAGCTGAACTTTGCAGCTATTTATTGTCTCTAGGGGGGTTTAAATAACAGTTCTCTGTAATAGTCTCTCAGTTTGAGGGCGTTTCAGTTCTAACCTTGACCTTAGCATTTCAGAAAGGTCTAAGCCAGGTTGATTATCCATCTCCGTAATTACAGTATTAAAAATGCAACTCTATATTCTTGTAATTACGTGAAACTCTTCCTCCTTTGCCTGAATCTTAAACAGCAGAGCTTTTCATAGGAACTCTGCTTTGGTAGGAATCACTGAAGAGACTTACCTTTTCCAAAACTGTGGGGACCTTGAAGTGTAGTGTCTCTGCACCTTCTGTTTCAGCATACAACAACAAAAATGGTGCATGTTTTATCTCAGTTTCCTCTTTGGAAGGACATCTGAGCTCTGTGCCTGTGCATCACATCTAATAGCTCTTGCATACCTCCTGTGTCTCTCCATGCGCCATTGTGTGCCCATGTGCATCAGTCATTGCACAAATAACACATTTCCACTTGCTCACTGAGAAACATCATAGATTTAAACAGGATCTTTACAACAGCCCTATCGTGCTGGAATGAATTTTCCCAGCAATGTGCATTGCTAGGCAAAACTCTGCACTCCTTATCCATAGTGGTAGCTCTACTGACACAAATACAAGCTCAGGCATTCAGCATTGTTTCCTCCTCGCCCATGAGCAGGAGCAGTCAGTGGTATACAATTGAATTCCCTGTCACAAATGGGACAGAAGTGGACCTCCTGTAACAATCTCTGCCTCGTGGTTTTGGTTATTTGCTCTAAATTCTCTTGACCTTTGCAAGGGTAAGAAGGTGCTCTACCAGGACACAATGGTAGCCATCACCGTCATCCTGCTTTGTGGTTTGCCTGGAAATTGCCTGCAATTTAGAAAAGCTTTCCTTTTAATTTAGTGCATATGTGAAATAAATTATACTATGGAATGGTGCTGTCAAATATTTATTTAGTATCTCAGTACTCGGACTCACTCGCCAATCAGATAAAATTAGGTTTGAATTCTTTGATACTGACATCATTTTCCTAACTTACAAATTCACTCTCAGACACAGAAGTAACGAATGTTTGCATTGGCCTGCTGTGAATAGCAGTGATGTTTAGGAATTTTAATGTACAGTTTAGTGTTTTCATACTGTCACTGTGAATCAGTGCTTAATTTTAGCTGGAGACAGCTTTGTCCTTAAACTACTTCTTGTGTTTTCCTATTTTCTAATTCAAACTGAGTGTTAACGTTGGCTCCTTTTAGATGATTTGCATAGAGTTTCAAAGGCATAGGATTTCCCAGGACATTACTGAGCAGCAACAGGGGCTGCAAAGCCAAGTGTATATTGCTGGGTCAACAAGATTGGCTTTTAACAATCAAACAGAAAACATAATTGAGAATAATGACTAGTATTTTGAGAAATGTTTTACTGTATGTGTTACTGTGCCAACATCCGTCTGCACGATCCTGATTATTATCTCTCATAAAAATAGCGTATGAACTTGTGAAGTTTATGAAAACAAGAGCTGCTCTAAAACAGGCTGAAGACAGTGAGACTAGTTTAAAAATAGCTTTTCTTCTCTGATACTTGCTTCATACAGTATGATAAGAAGTTGTGTTGTGCCTTAAGCACTTAGCTGAAAGTTTTGCACACAGTTAACCGTGTAGCATACAGAAGTAGCATCTTAACTGGATTCATCTGGTATTGCTAGAGGTTGATCAAAATCCAAAAACTAAGCACAGACAAAAACACAGGTTTGCTGAATTTGCTTGCTGAAGCACAGTAAATCCAAAAAGCATATAAGCTCTATTAGCACTGCATTCCCATTGCGTATTTACCTGTTCTCTGTGTTGCAATACAGAGTTTTATCACTGTCAATTTTCAGTCAGATAACAGAGCATATTTGAATAAGTTTTGCTTGGCCAACATGTAAAAAAGAAAACCGTGCATGAAATTGGTGGGGAGCAACTCATTTTGAGTCTTCGGTTTTTCAGGTCTGGTTGGATTTTGTTCCTCAAAGTCTTGTCTGTGTGGCTGCCTTACTGATGCCTACATCACTAGTGAGGGATCACCAAAGTTCTTGGGAACACTGGGGGGAATGTTGCTGAAGCCATTAGTGGCCAACAGTAGAAACACAAAAAGGTGAGAATGCCTCTGTGTGTCTGTCAGGAGAAAAGAAATTGCTCTGTATGTATGCTGACTGCCAAGGGTAGAACTTGAAGAATTAGGTTAGTTGGGCAGTTAGAGGGGAAAACAGTTACTTTCTTAAGCATTGTAATATTACAGGAAGTGGCATCACAACAAAACTGTAACTCTAGTGGCTATTTTACTCTTCATTGATTAAAAGCCCCAACTGTGCTTTGATGAGGACTGTTTCTGTTTCATTGAGCCACACCAGCTTTTCACTAGAAGTTATAATGGAAACAGCAATTGGATATAACCATATAGAGTCTAACCTAGTAATATCAAGTCCTGCTTCTGTGAGACCACTTGCAGTCATATAGAACAGCCTGTTAGGGTATTATCTAAGAACAGAGTGAGCTCAGGCTGAAGAAATCCCAAAGGGTACTTTTGTACTCAGAATCCCTCAGTCTTAACCTAGTATGCAGCTTCTCCATTTTTCACATCATGTTATGCACAACCAGCCCATACAGAGTATCACTTCCACCATTTACACTGAAGAAGGCCAAGAAAACAAGGCTGAGGAACTGAGGAGCTGAAATTGTGGTGTGTGGATGGACGGCAGAGCTTTTTCTTGTGGTTCACTGAATAAAACATTTTAGAACTGTAATGTGGTAGATTAAGCCACCGGTACCGGAAAGGAATGGGGTCTGCAAGTAGATATTTTCCTTACAAAGTGGTCTACTGACTGAAAACCTGGAGCACCATCAGAGTTCAACTAATTGAGCCAGACAGCTTGTTAGACTGTCTTATAAAAGCTGGATGTCTGGCTAGATAGCTTTTTGGCACTTTGAAGAATGGAAAGGCAGATTTATGAACTGGACAAATGAGCATTACAGTCAGGAATTTTTCAAACAGTTTGGCTGTATCTGAGACCCTCTGACTTTCAAAAAGATGCTGCTTCAAAAGCCAGCCTCTGCCAGCTCCTAAATGCACCATTCAGCCTCAGATACTGTTGCTGATTTTAAGCACCTTCCTGTGCATTGCACCTAAAGAGGCAGGATAAGTTTAGAGTCCATTTTATCCCCGTTTACCCAGTAACATGAAAGCTTCAAAACAACAAGAAGGTTCAGGAGGCAGATAGGTGTGCCTGCACTTAGAGGAGGAACAGGGTGATGTTAACATGCAGAAAGAGCTTCATGCACTTCTGTAAAGGTGAACCTGCATCTATGTTCTCCTACTATTGCTGAGACTTCAGAAACATTCAGCTTCCTCACAACATACATATGTTCATCGCGGGCATGCATCGCTACAATACACCCATAAATCTCTCGTGTTAGGCTCAGTTTGGACAGGGATTGCTGAATCCTTTCCATGGCTTACTCTCAGGAATTAAACCCTAACTCACCGTGTCCTGAGCTACACTGTTGATTAGTCTCCATATCCTCACCACCAGCAAACAGCCAACAGCAGCACTGCCAAGGTTTCTGCACTTGTTTCTGTCTCTTCTGTGTGGAACGTCATTCCAGTTCAGATCCATCAAACTATCCAGCGCAGACACTGAAACACTGTGGGCAGAAGAATACACAAATCAGAATTTCTTGGAAAAACCCAGTCTCTGTAATTGTAAATAGCTGGTTTTCTTCATTGTATGCTATTTCCTGTATGCATTTCGCTCTTTCTGATTTCTGAGCTTTAGATCAGCTTAGAGTGGAATGGATGGATTCATGCCTGAAAATGACTGAAAAATCAGGTAGAAGCTGCACAGAGAGGAGCATGTTGTGTGTCTTCCAGCATGGTAATCAGGCAAAAAAATACCATGACACCTACCAGGGTGCCAGACACCTGAGCTTCACAAACAGAAGGGAACAAGTAAGAACAGAGAACACTTGCAACTTGTGTTATTTTTTGATGCCGCTGCTCCCTCTCCTAACAAAACAAAATAGAAGATGAGAGTTAAACGCTGTTTTGTACATCATAATTTGGAGAAGTTTCTCATTTAAGCTAGGCCATTTCTGAGACATCGTTAAGGGTGTTAAAAGCAAATCAAAGCAACTTGGAGGAAACCAAATCCCCTCCAGACCCAGGAGGAAGATGGTGTTTTGGTTTAGCATGTGCCCTTCTCACCCTCGGGAACCTGAGAACAAATCATATTCACCACTTGCCTACATTGTCACAGTACCACTCGTTTTTGTCATCATTTGCTATCTGTGGCCACACCAGGACATGTGCCCTAGAAATGAGGCAGAAGAGCATATCGGTTTCGGAGCCGAAATCAGCACCCATCCTCATTTAGGAAGTGAGAAGGGAGGAAGCACAGCACTCACAGAATTCCTCTATTCCTTGTTTCAATCCCTGCTTCTTCTTTTCCCCAGTTTTCAGGGTGCGCACTGCTGGTTTGCTAGTTTGTAGGTGATAGGTTTCAGTGGTCAGTCTTCAGAAATCCTGCGCTAATAAATAGGTAAAAGAGGAAGCAAACATATGGAGGAAGCTCAGACTGAGTTCTGGCAAATCCTACACTTGATCTGTCTTGCAGTGTTGCCAGTGCTAAGTGTTCCAAACTCATATGTGATGAGGGTGGCTTAAAAATAATCAATTTGGAGTTCCTTTTTATTTGCCTTCTGGCTTAAAAAGAATCAATCTGAGGTTCCTTTTATTTGCCTTTGGTTTCCGAGCCTTCAGGGTATGCTCAGATAATGTTTTCTCAGAAACCACGTGTGCTAGAAGGCTTTCTCTTTTCCAACTAAAAATTGCTATTTCTCAAGTCAAGCCCCAGCCCTATGCTAAGGCTACACGTACCAAACAGCATGAGATGTGCAATAACTCACTAGAGTCACAATCCTTCATCTCGTTCCCTTCATCTTTGATTTTTCATAGGTCAGGGTGGAATGACAGAAGTAAGAAAGTGAACAAACTGATATGAATAAAAACATGAGAAGTTTTCAATTAGGAGTTAGGGTAGGAGGGGTAGCAACTTAATAGATGAAATAGAAAACAAAGGAAAACAAGGGTGGAAAGAGAGATGAAATGGGAGGCTTGGCAGTGTTCACAGACATAGCAAAACAAAGAGAGAAAGCAAAGCAAACAAAGAGGAAACATCATTCTGCGTATACTTACCCTTTTAGTGCAGCAGCTGCTCTGGGGCTCTGGAAGCTATCAGCACCATAAATAGCTCTGTATCTGTAATTAATGATTTGAAGCTGTGCCAGTATTTAACTAAGGATTAGCCCTGCCTAAGCAAATGGTCAGCAGCACGTGGACCTTTGGAGACCAGGTGTTCTCAAGCTTTGAAATGCTGCATGCTCGTGTTCTGCATGTATGTGTGTCTTCTGGAGGGTCAAGTTAACTTGAAATTCAGGATCTTTGAGGGTTGGGTTGGGGGAACACTCTTTAAGTTCTTAGGTCTGAAATGAAACCTGCAAGATTTGTTTCCTCTAGCAGGTATGTATCTCTGCTGAGGGCTGTCACTGTCTACTCTTCTATAGCCTGACTATATGTGGTGTCTGGCTGTCAGAAGGCTTGAAGGAGTAGTTCAGAAAAACACACTGAATTCTGGCTATTTCTTCAAAGTAGAAAGTTCTCATTTTCAGAATTTCTTCCAGTTTTATCCCTCTGTATATTTTTTGCTAGTGTGTCTCTTGTAGCATTCCTATCCCTATGATTTGATGTAGAATTGTCTTTTCATTCTTCTTTTATTAGACTTTTAGATGTTTTTGTCTCTGCCCCCAAAATCCAAGTTGTCCTCAATGTACATTGAACTACCTCCCATCTCCTTTCAAATCTGTCAGTGAATTTGCAAGATTTCTGGCGACAACATTCATCTACGCTTTCTTACAGCTTGTGAAATAGATGCATCATGTTTAGCTCCCTGTTTAGCCACTCTGTGCATCCTGTGTCCCTGCGGAAGAAAGAGCTGTCAGTAAGTTATGTACATAGGTCAGGAGGCTGGATTTACCTCTGCTATACTTAGTTGGTGAGTCATATTTAATCTAGGGTAAACATCAGGAATTTTTATCCCCCAGATTTCAAATGCAAAGCCCAAAATAAGAGGTTTCTTATACACTCTACCTGGGTGGAAGGATTCTCACTGAGGGCTGAACAAGAAACCAGAGAAGTCTAAGGAGAACCATAGAAGCAGCAATATTGTGACTTGGATGGAAAGCCAAGAATGTTCTTGTGGTACAACCCTGACTAATAAAGAATGTTGAAACAATAAACCTCTCTCTATTGCGTTCAGAGGCACAGAATATTTGGACTTGCATTCATCTGCAAAGCTCTCATGCATCCACCTCTCCTTCCTGAAGACTCCTTGTCTCATTAGTAAGAATATGCTCCACGAGGGCAACGAACAAACTGAAAGACACCACAAAAAAACAGTCAGATAAAGAGAAAAGATGGATTGGTAAATACTCTATAGTCATAGACTGAAACAGAATGAGCATGTCTTAATTTAGGCACTATCCATTGGTCAGTAATACATTGCTGATTTCAAATCACCTTTTAATAAAGTAGCTTGGTCAGCAGTGCCTCAGCTACTGAAATCAGATAATATTTATTGTACTATTAAATACCGGTTTATTTATTCAAATATTTTATCAGTTACCTTCAAAAATGACCTTCCTATTCCATAACATTTTTCTTTGCAAATACTGAGCTTTAACTCTAGCCTCATTTCATGCTTTAGAGCATCTTTATCAGACATTTACTGAAACACATCACATGCTCATAAGCCGCACAGAAAAAAGTTCTCCAAGTGGGAAGCTTTAGCTACAAATCTATTTGTGGAGGTATCAGCATATGATGAGGTCTGCAACGTTAGATCTGTGCCTGGAAATCACCTATTGCCATGTCCTGAGCTGCAGAAATGAAGGGGCAAGGAAAATGCTTCTCTTTCGTTCTCTCCCTGCCTCTGTCTCATAGACCCGCACGAGCACACCCATGTGTGCGTGTGCATGCACGCATGCACGTACTCACAAAAAGCTTCTGTTTGGATTCAGTTCTACCAGCCTCTTTGTGCAGTTACAAACTGCAGATGTTCTGAACTCCAGGGCACGGTTCAATTTCATTTGCAAATGAAATATATGACTTACATATTCGAAATACAATGAGTCATCTCCTCAAGAGCAATAGTCAACCCCTGGACTGGCCCAGCATCCAGAGTTACTACAGATTTACTTATAGAGCTGAAACGATCAGTTCTTTGAGGACACACAGTGTTGGTTTTTCTTTTCCCAAACGAGGGAGAATACTTCTTTTCTTTTATGAATAAATATTTTAATATAAAAATATCCTGGCTCCTTCCACTGCTAAGAGTGTGTGTTTTCATGTCAGTTTAAAATTAACGTAATAACACACATGTATTTTTTAGCCAATAATAGCCCACTACTATTTGTGTCGTGAGCAATAAAACATGATGGTTGCAGTGTCAGTAGCCTTACATTTGTGGATACACCAATTATAAAACTTCACATTATTCAACTCAAACCTGTTTGCACGAGCTGACCAGTTCAAGGGGCTGACTCACAGACTGTTAAAACCAGTTACTTGGTACACAAATTAGGTTGTTGCCCAACCCCAGTTGTCACTATGGCTTGTAGGGAACACTTAACAGCTGTTTAAGTGTTAATCAGCTCCTGACAACTGGACTTACTGTAAGGGTGGAACTTTAGATGTTGTGGATGGTATCTGGCCAGTGATTATGGTTTGAATATTGTGTATCCACTTTCCTTGACACGAACTGGAGTGTTGCATTGAGAGGGAGAAGATGCAAGATGGTGTCCCCAGGGTGTAACCTGGCCACTATAAAACTGACGGCAGGTAGGTCTGCTGTTGTGAGTTGCTTACGTATTTGATCTGCTTTGAAACAACATTCTCAGTATCATCATACAGCCCAACACAACTGCCCCCTGCTCATACCATTACCTTGCACAGCACCCTGATGTTGGCTTTGTGTCAACTGCACTTTTCTTGGCCCTCTGTCTGTCCAGCAAATCTGGCCCTACTTCTTCAACCTTCTTCCTGCTGCAAGAGCTGAGTGCCCGCACAAGTCTCACAAGCTGAAGAGCTGGAGAGAAGATGCAGGAGAAGAGATTGACAAAAAACTGATGTCTTTCCCGAAAAGATGGGAAGCCACAGTGGGCAGGGATGTGGGGGGATTGAGAAAACAGGAATTAGGCTGCCCCAGGCAAAGACCTGAAGAGCTTGATCTTTTTCTTCTATTCTCCTTCTCTCCAGGCATCGGTGCCCCAGGCTCCCACAGTGGTTTGGTACCATCTGCACCCACATTAGCTTTTCTGATCTACTCTCTCTCATGCTAATTCCTCCAAGGATCTTTGAATAAAGCCCTAGCACATCACTCAGCAGCTTTCACAGTTGTACCTCTTTCACACCTCTCTCCAAGGTATGCAGGTACTTGAGGAGAGTGGAACTGAGCATCTTGGAGCTAAGATGCCAAGCATGCCATTACTAAGGCCAATAAAACAATAGAGCATATGAGAAAGGCAAATGCTGAAGAAACTTTGAGTCTTTCTGGTCACAGATGCTCATTCATACTTGGGAAGGAAATACCCTTCCACACTCCCCATTTTCCCTTCCTCCAGTTAGCACACTTAGCTTTCACAGCTGGATCTCTTTCATATCTCTCTGCAAGATATGCAGGTATTTGAGGAGAGTGGAAGTGAGCATCTTAGCTCCCAGAGGCTGATTTTGGTATATCATGTCTATTTACTGTGACAGCCTGCCATAAATACCTTTCACTTCAGCAGAGCCCTGTGCTCTGTTTGGCTCAGCCTTTGTTCCACCTTGACCTTGAACTACAGGCACTGAGATAAAGGACTTCCTCAGTTGCGATCTGCTCTTGGTCACATCCCCAGCAGCTGAGACCCTGTGGAGTGGATCAGAGCTACATAAGCATGCAATAAACAAACTTCAGTTAACCCAGTTGGTATTGTGAAATGCTGGGGTTTAGGTGGGCTGTATTTCAGAGGCTGTGCACGAAAAAATGTCAAGCGAATTGAGTCAATATGTAGGTTTTTGGCCGTTTAGCATCTGACCACTCAGCTTTTAAACACCAGCCGGGCTTTATTCAAAGCCATGGGTCTGTAACACAGCATCCAGTTGTGTCGCATGCAGCACTAGAGGGCAGAGCTAACAGCTAATGAGACATTAAGGGTGCCTTAGGGACCCGGGAATGTACATTATAATGGAGTTAAACAAACTTTTAGGAGGCTGAGACACAGAAGTCAAAATATGAGGTGACTGGTAAAATAAATGGCACGTTAATTGCGATGCTGGAAGCATGACAAACACTACAGACGTGGCCTTGCGTACTTCCCACAGCCCTGCTTGGGAGCATTTGCACCTCTGAGAGATGCCACTTCAAGCTTTCTGCACACCTCCTTCTCCCGTATTTGCAAGGTTCTGTTTGCAAAAGGGAGAACTAGACCTGTGCCTTTGCAAAGCAAAGCTGAGCTGCTGGAGCTCATGAATTTGCTAGAGCCAAACTCTTCCTGCCATGGGTGCTCTGGCCCTGTAGTATTCCTGGGTCTCTGTGCAATGGGACTCATTGGTGTCTGCAGGGACTGAAGATGGGAGTGGATAGAGAAGGTCTTGAGATCTGTGATAAATGTTGGAGTTCAGCTGTTGCTTGCTGGCCCATGTTGACTCTGTGTGGCCAGTGAAGTATATCTCAGAGCATCACCTGTAGTGTGGCACCACACTGATGCAGGTATGGGTGTTTGTGTGGACACTGCTTCAGAGGAGGTTCCTAGCGTCACTGAGGTCTGTGGAAAGGGACTGTCTTTCCTCTGCTTGGTGCCCAGGGAGAAGATGAGTCACAGCAGGTACCACCTAAGTAGGTGCGGGTAACCTTGAATTTAACTGCTCTCTCTCATCTAACTGAAGACCATGGCTGGTGAAGGTTGGAGGGTGTGAGAAAAGGAGGGTGAAACTGGAATGGGAGTGGCTTGTCTGAAGGCTGAAGGTGGCAATCGAGGCGAGGTATTAGATTCTGTCCCTACCCAGCCTTTTACAGATGCCCACAGGGACCAAAGAGAATCCCTAACACAAAACTGGAGCACTTTTTTACACTGCTGCAAAATTTTCTCCCATTAAACTTCTGCAAGCTTGCAGGAAAAGAAGAAAGGAAAAGTTACTGCTTACCCCCTGGTCAGGTAACACCAACCAAAGCCAGGCAGACATTTGGTTTACCTATGTTGGTCAGGAAAAAGAAGGGAGTTACTTTTGTGCATCACTCATACTGTGGCTGCTGTTGCATGGCCAGCCACCTTCATGCTTATCTTGAGACTGCTCCGTCTTCAAGAAATGAAGTGTGATTTTCACACTGATTTATATGATTTTACAATGATTTCTATGAGTTGTGGCCTGTCCCATGACAACACCTGACCCATATAACGTGATGTAAGAATCGCCCTTTCTCAGGGTCAGCAGCGCTGGGACACAGGTCCCTGTGTTAGACACACCACCCACAAAGTGGCGCATATGCCTTCTCCTTTATTTCGCCTGTCAGCTCCCTGAATTACTTCCAGGTAGTGCTGCACGTTTCTACCTTTGCCTTTAATTAGGTGCAAACACTCTGTATAAATAAAAGAGAACGTTCCCTGCAGCGAGTCGGCTGTTGCAGGCTGCCAGACACTGAAAAATGTTTGTCTCTCTTCCTGTTACTTAATAATTCCCTCTTTACAAAGAAATCTTTCTCTCCTTCTTTTTTGCTTTCCCTTCCCCAGTTGGCTTTTGGGGGTTAGAAGCTTGGATACAGCTGCAGAATAAGTTTGGGTCCCAGTGTACAGTAGGTGTACTATCCCTGAACACAATAGGTGTACAGTACTACCCAGGGTTCCTGCCTGCCTTTCAGTCACACAGTCTCCATACCCTTTAGGAGATGTCAGTCATTGCAGTGCTTGTATGTAAATGCTGTATTGTCTATTAGGTATTTCAGATTCCTTTACACGGTGCCTGGCAAGCCAAACCATAATTCTTTGTGTCCTGTTTCTAGCAGCAGCTCAAGTCATAGACTTCAGGAAAGCTGTCATCCCCCATAATAATGACATGATATTAGAAAGGTATCTATAAAGAAACTTAGGTTAATTTACTAAGAGTATATCAGAATGGCATGTAAAGTTGGTTACAGTTATCTCCATCTATATGTGAAGGGAGTCTGAAGAGGTTGTGCAGAAGTGTTAGCAAGCTGTAGAACCCAAATTCTCTTGGTTTCCACAGTTCTCAACACTGTATCTAGGGAGAGCCATCATCAGCATGTCTGGCCTGTCGGAAGTCAACTATTTCATGACATTTACGTGTATTAACAGCTATCTAAAGGCTTGGATATGATAACTCATACCTCGGTATGGATCACCACAAAAGGTTTTGGAGGTATCCAGCAGAGCCATCATTTTGTGCAGCCTCTGCAGCGGAGTGTATGGCATGTAGCTGTATGCCTCAGTTATTTCTGTATTTATCTCTTTTCTACTTCTTTTGGAGACAGTACTTCAGAAGTTCCAGACTACATGATAAATTCTAATAATCACGCTGGTTATAGCAATTTAATAGCCACCTTCATCACATATTAATGTAGATCTCTTTAAAAAAGAAAAAAACAACTAAGATTTAGGATGAGAATTAAACCTAAAGCCTGTATTTCATTTAAATTAATTTCTTTAAGCTGAATTATGCAGACTGTCATCATATGAAGCTATTGCATTTTGCAGAGAAACAAACAGCATTTCATGCTTTAGTGACAGAGAGGTACCTTTTACTGAACAGATGTATTTCTATTGTGCTTTATTCTGATATGAAAAGTGACCTTTCCTATGACTTTCCAGCATTCCTCAAAGACCAGATTCTTTGCCAGCTGCAGCACTTAAACATATCTGCCAGCATATTCCTGCTTTGCTTGAGACTGCAAATGTTTCTGAGTGTCTATTTGCTCAAGGCCTTAGGATCCTAGGTCCCTATCTTGCAAAGGCTTAAGATCATGTGCTAGAATTTGCACAATTGGAGCCCTTGCATCTATAATGTTTATAGTACGTGAATTTTTAACGGCAGAAAGTGAACATTCCTCATAGTAGATATGAAGAGACCAAATACAATAATCTCTATTGTAAATACACATTCCTATTTTCATATGTGTCTTTGTTCACTTATATTTCCTTTAAGTGTTTTATTTAGTACTGAAAAATTCACTCTAACGTGAATGACATATTCCAGATGTAAAGGTATAGAGATGGTCTTCAGGTACTAGATGCCCTATTACTGTGTGCTTCACAGCACTCGAGTGCTTTGTGTGTGTGCATTCATATGTGTGTGTACATACTTTATGGCCCGCTGCCTTCATGTGTTTTACTCTCTATGTAAAAGTTTGCATACAGTGAAGCACTGTTCCATCAAATATCACTGTTGGCACATTGGCTCCTCCCAGGGAAGGCACAATCTCGGAGCTGTGTAAAGATGCACGTACAATCCATCTTTTGTAACGTGTCATAATACATTGTACATCGTACACTGAATAGTTTGACCAGTGTGCTACTGTTGTGCTGTGAATGCCAGAGGTTCTGAGCAAAAGCTTGTATCTGTTCCTAACCATCTTAACTTCCAGATCTCATTTTGAGCTTTCGGTTCCAAGAAGCCCAAAACCTAGTGGCAGGATTTTTGCCTGATTAATCTTGATTTCAAGAAAAAACAATGTGTGCATCATTTAAACCTAACCAGCTTTATGTAAACCTTCCAAAACGCATTAGGAGCAGGGATTTTTGCTGATAGAAATATTAGATTGGAAGGACAACTGTTTGGCAGTGAGGTACTTACCTTCCAGGGGTTAATAACTGTTAAGTATCCTTACCTTACAGACTTACCCTATGGTTGAGATGGGATGACAAGAAAAAGCCAGATTATTCTATGAACTCTTCATGCCTTCAACAAGGAAAAGATCCTGTTGGATCTTTTGGCCTGTTGGAATTCTTTAAAATCAGTAAGATGCTCTACTCAAGAATACAAGCTGAGATTTTCCAAGACAGAAGCCAGGGTGGCAACATGCCTTGCACGTATATCAACACAAGGAAATGATCCAATTATAGCAAAACTAATCCAACAGACCTTTGGAATTTTAGGTGGAAGTCAGGAAGATGCTGTCCTTTCCTCCAGCTACTTTGTCCAAGCTCATGGGGACAACAAGGGGCCAACAAAGTCGTCAGCCCTATGACAAGTGTCAAGGAAACCTGGAGCTATTGCTGTGGTCACATCAAGTCTCTGTTAATGTCTGTGTGTCTTGTGGTAATTATTCAGTTTCACAGCATCTCTTTGCTGTCTGTCTAAGTGTGTAGATTCAGCATCTTCTCTCATCATTTTGTGTCCACGGCTTGTTAAAATAGGGGTAGAATTATTGGTATATGGGGGGTTAAAACTGTGTTTTACACCATTAGATATGCCACCAGTGAAAGAAACACAGATTAAAAGAATGCTACCAGTTTCCCTTGCCTTTTCTGTCATGTTGCATGTTAATTTCTGTTGTACAGAGCATACAGTTTCCCTTGGAATGAAATCCACTTACATGGTTGGATGGAGTCAGCAAGAAACTGCCCATCCTTCTAATTCGGGAGGTGTTCCTTACCTGTCAGGCTGGCAAGGCAATGAAAAGAAACCTGCTCCATCCCTGTTCTCTGGCAAAACAGAAAATTCAAAGCTAACAGTTTGAAAGCTCTCAGCATGTACAGTGGGCTTAAAGACAGGGGAGGAGGCTGTGATCCTTTGAAAGCTGACAGGATCAGAGCATTATCTGCCCAAATTAGTCAGGTATTTCTAAAACTTCTAGTACTATGGTGTTACTTGCTTCCTTCAGCATAAGATACTGACAGATACTGCCCAACACTGGGCAGGTCCATTCTTATCAGAAGATGCCTGCAGCTGCCTACCAGCACAGCACCTTGTCATGTGCAGTGAGGAGGGGTCAGCTCCTCACTCCTGTTCTGGTGGCTCAGGGTTTCGAGCAGATTTAGCATTTTTATTCCTTTTTTTCTTTTTATCCCCAGCTTCAAATTTCGAAGGGAAAAAATGTTAAGAAGCTGAAATGAAAGCAGAATCGGATGGGAACATGCAAACAGCATTTCTGGGTCCTGCTCCGTTCCAACAGCAACACAAAACTATTCCGTTTATTTATTCAGCGAAATAAACCCTGGCATCACTACCAGGATGTTTCCTCTTATTCTGGGGGGTTGTTTTGAGTTGTGTTGGGACAACTATAGGATGAATGAGAACAAGGGACAGATGTCAGTGCTGTTAAGTGCTAGTGGGAGCTGGAAACTCCTTTCATCAGCTGCTTTCAGAGTGTTCAGATTTGACCAGCACCATTCAGCTTGTCCAGGAGTGTTGACAGAGACAAGCTGATGGACTCCCACTTCAACCTTCAGTTCCTTATACCCATCCCGAACCTGGGATCTGAAAGAGCAGGATTAACCCGTCCCAATCCTGATCTTCAGGGAGGCTCAGCCACCCAGGTCCCGTGCCATTTGTCCCCTTTACCTGAAGACTCTCAGTCTTACTGCAGGAGCCCTGACCTACAGCACTCAGCAGCACCACTGACTGATTCATGTTGCGGAGAGAAAACACCCTCCACATCTGAACCCATCCCTCCAGAGATGCACAGCTAAACCCACAAACTCACCACGTACCAGCATCAGCTACCTAGCTGCCCTTCTCCTCTCAGCCAGGGATTTCTTGTCCTTCCCCTCCCCGGCCCCTCTTCACTCCCTCCTGCCTTTTACATTGCTCACACCGTGCTCCATTAGGTATTCACTACCAGGGCAATGTGACTTTTCACACCAGCTCTCTGCATGCACTGCCCTGCAGACTAGGCTGGATAAAGCCTCTCCCCAAACCCAGCTGTCTGGACATACCCCCCCCCCCCCCCCCCCAACCTTCCCCTCCCCTTCACATCAGCCAAGCCAAGGATTCCTCTCTCCCTCCCTCTTTCTTTTTCCACCCCTCCCGCCTTCAGCGCAGACCCAAGATGCAGGCTCCTGCCGAGGGAAAGTGCTCCTTGGAATCATCACCGCAGACCCCGCTGCGAAAGTGCAGTGGAGGAGAGAGGAAAAGCATTGGCAGCCAACCTCCTGCGGCTGAGGGCTTCGCAAGCAGGGCAATGGCTTCAGGCTCTCAGAGCTTCTCTCTCACCTTTCTCCAGGGCGTGGGATCTGCCTTCTTCATCCTTCAGATCATCTCTGTTCAGGCTGATGGTGAGTTCCCTTTCAGTGCGGGCTGGGGTTGCTGTGGCTGGAATGAGAGCTGTCTGTTGAAATGTGTTCTTGCATTAAAAAAAAAAACCAAACCAACAAACCCAAACTTCTTTTTTTTTTTTTTTTTTCATAAGAAACTTAAATACACGCCCAAGTTTGGGTTAGGAAATGTCTGATTCAGAGCGTTTCGAGACTCTGCAAATACCCTGGGGTTAAGCAGAGAAAGGAAATAAGACCCCAGAAGGATAAGATTATTTTATTACAACAAACCGACAGGAGAGTGGACTTTTCCAGAGGAAATAAGAATAATGGGGCAAAGCCAGAACACAAATCAGAAGACTCAGCTATGTTTTAGGGGAGCTCTCTTTATAATTAGAAGTATGTTTTCCCCAAAGCACTTCCCCATCTGCCCGCTTCAGATGCCCCCCAACAGCCATTTATACAGGCAGGTATTTGAGGAGGGAAGACAAGAAGTCAAGGGCTTTTGTAACCTTTTCTGCTCAGTACCACACACGCTGAAGGTGACTGCTCACCTTTCTGCACATGAGTTTCATCTGCACTTCACTGCCGAGGGATGGGATCAGGACATGGATTTGATTGAAGCACCAGCTACCGCTTACTCTGAAAAGGGACCTTAGCCTTGACAACAATCCTGAATAGCTGCAAGTTTCCAGTAGCCTTTTAATGATTGAGGCTGTAGTAATGATGACCAACTTGCCTCAGCAAAAACACGGTTTCTCTTTGAGACAACTGTGTCTTTTCCCTGGGAGAGCAATGCTGAATGGCCACTTCTTCTCCACTCTCACAGCTGCGATAGATTTATGCCTGGTCTCATGGTGTTTTTACTTCAATGCACTAATCCTTTACCGTCCGTGTCTGCTGCATTAGTCCAGAGATCTTAAACATTATGGGGCAGTGTAATGCCCTCTTTTCTTTTCTCTTAAACCAAAATTAATGTCAGCTGATGAGAAAGTATGGCAAAGGAAAGGGGGAAAGTGAATCTTGCCTCTATGTTTCTATCACCTTGCTTAAAATACCCTTTATAGAAGAGAACCCTGTCTTATAAATGTGAAGAAAATTGCTTTTCATTAAGAATAAAGGGAAACGAATGGGTCGGGCAACTGTGCTGTGTTGCAGGAGCAAAACTGTGACTCTGCTCTTAGGAAATCCTCCTTCCCTAGCAAAATGCCTCTGAAATGAACTAAAAAAGCAATGCATACCCATGAAAGAGTGCTCCCACTGAACATAGGTAGGGACAGGACAGGAATAAGGAATTTCTCTTGCTAATAATGTTACATCTGAAGAATTTCCTTACCTTTTCAAGAGCACAGACCAATTTGTATTGCTTCTATAGGATTAATGGCATATTCTTGGCTCCTAAACAGCCATCCTCTAAAAGAGAAAGCAAAAAGTATGCTGGAGATCGCCTTATGTCAGAGATCATTACAGTTTTTAGTTATCATTCAACAGTTTGTTCATATTGAATTCACACATGGTACAGCAATTATAAGAAGTAAGGGTTAGAATCTCTGAAGTGCATTACAGTTGTAGATCCTCACTATAATAGTGTGCTTTCCATTTTCATTTAACTTTTAAGTATCAATGTGAAAAATGTGCAAGTCCTCATTAACATGCTCGTCAGTGTGTTTTCCTAATATGAATATTCCAGCAGACAGCTGTAACACTGTCCTATAAACTACCTGGCTTATTATACATTGACACAGAAGAGAACACGATGTGAACTTTAACATTTCCCACTACGTGTACTTTACATGTTTAAGATCTGAGAGTATGAAACAGGGCTAATGTGTTCTTTTAGAACAGATTCTGGCTTGATCCAGACAGGAAACCACCTTCTCATGTGTTCAAGTTGTAGGTGAAAAGACAATTGTGCTACTCTAATACATGCAAATCTGTCTTAAGTGCCAGAGGACCATCCTGGGTGACACATGTATGTGTGTATGTGTTAGTTTTAACTCAAACTAAGTGGCTGTTTTGCAATCTGCTGAAGGGATTTTGAATTCACCTCGTAAAAACCCTGTGAAATTCAGACTGGCCCCTGTTAGAGGCAAACCTCTGAAGCTGATTGCAATGTATTTCCCTAAGGAAGACTTAACTTTATTATCAGCTCGCATACAAATAATGACAGAGAGCAGGCAATGAAACTGGAGACCATCAAGGTCTGGTGAAGATGTAAAACCTCAAAGCTTAACTGATCTCTTTTGCCTAGTATTTGCCACAGCACATATTGCTGTAGTGCACATAGACTCCAGAAAGACCATCGTAAGTAAAGACCAACCAAGGAAAACGCTGAAATAAAAGGTGGCTTTGTTTCATTTTGCAAGTTTTTTACCATTGAAAGATGCTTGCTTATAGCTATTTAGGTTGGGGTCAGATGGACAGAAGGCTTCTCAAGGGCTTGTTCTTGCTCTGACATACCGTGGGGTGCCATTAGTTTTAGTGCAGTTACTGGAGGATAATACAGGTTGTCGTGATGGGTCTCAGTTATATCCATGCAAATGCAGGCTTTTTAAGCTCTTTGCATTTGCACTGGATTAGGAAAACAAGGATGCAGCTTCTTGTATCCTGCACAGGAATCATCTCTGCTTCCTTCTTGTACTTTCTGACTCACTCTTTTGTCTTTTCACAGCTGCTAAAATACCCGTAAGTGTGAACCACATGTTTCTGCAGAGTACTTGCTCTGAGACTCAGCATGTCAGGAGAGAATGATGGCCATTTATCTGCCTTATTGAGACACTCTTGATTTGAATAAATGTGCTAATTGCAAACTTCACTCATTGTTCCAAAGTGGAGTTGGTCAGCTGCCTGAATTTGGGTTCTATGGTAGATGTATAGATCAAGGCAGTCAACTGGTAGTGACCATGTAGAGTGACTGCAGAGGTTGCAGATGGAAGGCTCCTGAATGCAGAAAGCTAGGCACAATTAAGTGAGGATCTGAA
The DNA here is from genome assembly GCF_033815535.1 of Pezoporus flaviventris. Taxonomy (NCBI): domain Eukaryota; kingdom Metazoa; phylum Chordata; class Aves; order Psittaciformes; family Psittacidae; genus Pezoporus; species Pezoporus flaviventris. Next base: position 1,873,453 of record NW_026892585.1, read on the forward strand.
GTACATACTTCTGACCTAGAACCAGACATGTCTGATGTCAAAGATAGGGAAAAAAAATCCTACTATACTCTTTCCTTTAGCTTGCTTTGCACCTTTTCTGGTAAGGGAGAAGAAAAAAGTGTACTTCTTCTGTCTGGACACTTGCATTTGAGCAGCAGGTGTGTAAGGACTGGAGGCTCCCACCTGCAAATAGCATCTACTCTTTTATGATGCAAAAACAAACACGTAAACAATCCCAACTATTTGATCCTAAAGCATGAAGTAAAAATAAAGTTTAAGGTCAACCTGCATTTAGCTGAGGAGGAGCTAACAGGTGACCTCCCAGTTTTGCTGTTTTCCTGATGATGTAATATTGCACGTACTTTGAATCGAACATGACACCATTACTTTAGCCTCTCACAGCAATAAACTCTACATTCATGAATGAGCAGCAGAACTGGTAATTACCCAAATCTCTGCTTGTAATTGTACAGATTTACTGGAAATTACCATTACAATCAAGGCTTTTGTTACACACAGCCATTGAAATGAAGATTATATTGCTCTTGAAGTACAGAAGTGAGCTGCCCTTCCTCTGCTCTCTTTTACCTCAATTGGAAGTTTTTAACATTTAAGTAAAAATAAATTAGGCTCCTCATTCGCCCATCTTTCACCACATTTATTATCTATCAGTTCAGATAGAACTGATTAGGTTCTGTCCTTCGGTCTAGTATCATGTCATGAGACCAGCACAATGGCCGTGCCTTTCAAAGTGCTTTCATTTTGTATTTGTGGAGACATTTGTATTTCAAAGTGTATTTGGCTATGCAGTTCTAGGTTTCTTCAAGCATGATGCGAATCCTGCTGAAGACATGAAGAACTCTGAACTAATTTCAGTGAGCTTTGAACCGTGCCTGGATGCTGCCGGAGAATTTCTTGTTGTATCTGTTACTGTAGTAGAATAAATTAGCCAAATTCTGTTGTCTTGGTAACAGAGAAAATTCTGCTAATTCCACTAAGACTCCTAAAAGTATGAAGAAACAGGGCTTGCACTGCTTTTATTCTTGAAGAGTCCCTTTTTGTGCGCTTCCATGTATCTGATTGTGGAAAGCTCTTCGGTCTCAAACGCATCAAAAGGTCCAGTTGTTAGAAGCTGAGTTTTGCAGGATTTGAAACTGGAAGTAAGGCGGAGTGAAAGTCATGAACCATTGGAACAGTTGCTACAAAGCGTGCTGCAAATTCTCCGTTACTTGGAGTCACAGAATCATGACTGGATGCCTTCTGAAAAGACATGCTCCAGTTCGACCGTGAGGTTTTGGACGCGATGGTGGAATTACTGGGGGAAATCCACAGCCTGGTTATGCAGGAATTAAACAAGGTGATTGATAAAAACTAATCCTAGAAACCCTGAGATCTGTGCTTCTATGGGTATGTTTTCAATCAGAATATACTGGGGTTAAGTAAAAGCTATGCTCCCCTAGTGCTTGATTACACAGTTTTAGTGCCAAACAATAATAAAAGTATTTAAAATACGTATTTATAGAAATACATAAAAAATAGAATAAATCTCTTGTAATAATAGTGATCAGGTGGTGGTAGAGGCCAGAGATACAATACAGGCTACTTATTAAAGAAAGACTCATTTCAAGTGTGCATTTCTCTTCAGAGCTATGAATCCAGCTGTTAATTAACAGTTGGAAGAACTGTGTTTCACCATTTATGTCTTACCATGGAAGTTAAAACTTTTCTACTGTTTTCAAAGGGAAACCTGAAGAAACTTACTGTAACAAGGACATTTTTCGTTCTGAACCTGCTGAGCTCAAGATGTGCATTAAGTCTCCTGAGAGACCACTTTGCATGGATTTTTAGCTTGATCTTGAAACCAAGGGGACTGGCTTTATTTAAGAAGGCTTCAGAAAAGTGCTTAGCATTTTGGGAACAAATTTCCACAGCACCTGCCCCATCCTCACATTATGGGAAATGTGTTACAGGATAGGAAGGAAGGGAGAGAGCTGGGAGGGAGCTCAAACGTGGTGGCTTTTCAAAGGCATACTACGTTCTTCACACAAATAAATAAGCACAAAGACATGATCGTTCCTCCTGTGCCTTACAGAAATATGGAACAGTCTCCTATTTGAAATTGCATATTTAAAACAGAATGACAATTGATGCTATCTCAGAGAGAAAACTGATTTCAACTCCTCCACACCGCCATAATGTGCTAGAGAGAAAGGAGATACCAGGGGATACCATTTGAACTTTTCACAACCCCAGTACCCAAGATGACTGTGATATCAAGTATGTGATATTTTTTTAAACCCTTTCATTAAAACTTGCAGTAATAAAAATTACACAAATATTTAACAAGGATCCTTAGACCTCCAGCTTGAAAATGACAGCATTTTTGTGATGGAAAGTCAGAAAAATTCAGTACATTAATATCTCAAGCATGTTAGCCATGCCACTGTAAGATGCAGATTCAGTTCCAGTGTTATAGTCCTATTTATTTAAGGGGATTTCCTGGTTTGATGTACTTCTGTGTTATTCCTTTTACTGTGCTAGCATTTCTCCTTTATTTTCTGCCTGTAAATGCCGCTCTGTAATGTGACACAGCTCAGGATACAGGGATCCAGCTATTCCGTTGGTCAAGTGTCCAATAAGTGAACTGATATTTTCTCAGTAAGAAATTAGGCAATACCAGATGACACAGCTTAAAACTGGGCAGATAGCCACTGAGCATCTAAAGCTTTGGAGAAGATTCTCAGGTTGCTCTGGTAAGCAGGTCAGCCTTCATCATCTGCTTCTGGCTAACCAGAATTTCCTATAAAGCACTCCACTGTAATTTTCCCAGCCAGTAAGTCCTTCCTAGCTTACCCTAAAACCCATTTGTCTACATAATTTGGACATCCCAGATATCTTTTCAAAGGATAAAACTCTGTTTTGAATCAGTATCTTTGTAGTTTCTAGTAGAAAAGTAATTTATCTTAAGTGCTGGCAAACACAGAACAGTAGTTAAGGAATCTCAATCCTCAGTCTTGGCTAGCTAAAATCCTCTAAAAATGTAATTGTTATTTACTGGTTCAAACCCTAAATGATTACCTTAATTTCTTCTAATTATATCTAGATGGAACTCAATCATTAATGATTTTCCTTTTTTAAAGTCTTCTCTCTGAAATACTGATAGCTGGGAAATCAGGGTTACTGCCATGTCAAGGTAACATTCATGATTGAAGTCAGATGCTACACAAACTTGCCCTGTATCCCTTTGATGATGCATCTCAATCCTGACAGTCAAATGGTGAAATGTGGAACGTGATGCATTACCCTGCATCCCTGCTTACCTTCACAAACAAAAGTTGTTCCATAACTTAAGAATGGTTATTTAAAACCATCATATTTCTGCTTGTATTATCTTTCTGCCTAAACCATGTGTACTTTACTCCATCTATTCATGGGTTTGGGAACAGCAGCCTTTGTTAGTCGTAGGTGCATTATTTAGGACATTTTGCAAAGAACCCTGCTATTTTGGTACTTGGGACTTTAGGGGCTTGCTTTTTTTCACTGCTCTATGTAAACTCTCCTGTCCTACTTACAGTTCACGGTTTTATTTATCGTTGAGAATCAAGAGACAATGTAGTCCTGTGGTCAGGACACCCATCTGTGCTTCTGCATTGCAATTCCTTGTTCAGCTACTGTTAACTCCCTGAGAAAGTCACTCTGGATTTCTGTCCCTTCTCATCACTGCTTGAATGCTTATTTAAATTGCTATCTGCCCAAGCCAGGACAACTTCCTACTGGATGGCACAGAATTCCCACTGAAGTAGGAATCTTCAGGACCAATCTGTGCTAAGCAGATAATGCAAACACAAATGACATGTTAACTTGACAGAAACCTCATGTTTGTGGCTGTAAGGACTGTCATTGTTCAAGCGGGTTAAACCGGGCACAGGTGGGAGCAGAAAGCTGTCAGGGACAGAGCTGTGTCAGTTCCTTGTATTTAGGATTTAATTCAGATTTATTAATTTGTTGTAATAATATGTGGTAGGGGTGGCACTTGGTACAGAATCAGGCTGAATCAGTCTGAAGGATTCGTGATACTGGTCAATATATCCTATGAGTGTGAAGTTAGCTACATAGTGAACACTTGCTATGTGCTGGAAGCTATGCATTCATATACCCACTACCACTAATCTACTTTTGAAACAAGACATAAGTGTTTCCAGGCATTTACTGACTGAATAGTGTTTAAAAGTTGTCTTCCTGCACCTGCAAGCAGCCTCAATCTGTACCTTTGCAATCTGGAAGGTATTCTGAGGGATGCTACCTTCAGAAAGAAGATACAGCCATCTAAGTGTCAGCACTGTAAACTTTATGTATTTCCTTTTCTGGAGAGATCCAGCTAATGTGTTTATTCCATAACGCAGTAACTTCTCAAGCTTAATTGCCAAAACCCCAACTGCCCTGTTCCCATTTGCCAAAACCTCCGACTTTCACCCTTACAGCTTTCAGTGTTGAAGTAAAACAAACTGAACTAAAAATACAAGTAACACAAGAAAGAGTTTTGCTAAATACGTCCTCCTGCTCATTCAAAAAAGCCCTCTATTAAGAAAACCAAGAAAATCTATCTTTCCAGAAAGATATGAAAACAAAGGGCCTTTCCGGTGTCATTTAGGCACAAGTTGCCATAGAATTACACCATTTAGATTTTAGAGAATAGGTATCAATCTGTTTCTGACATGGAAGCCTGAATTGCAATACTGCCTTTTAGATTGGTACTTAATTTATAGATGTAGTTGTTAGAAATGTAACTGTAAAATGCTTAGTAATGAATTCCAGGGTTATAGCCTACAGGAGATGTTCTGGCTTTGACTGTATGTGTGCATATGAGGTAGCGCCATGCTTTCTCTCTCCAGATCTTGAGCACAGACCTATAGAGGCAAGACTAACTTCTCATATGAGATAGGAATGAATAGAGGCTTAGCGATATTTGCTCTCCTGTTGAAAAAAAACTAAAAGAAAAGTTAAGACAAAGGTACTTACAGTCTTGATAAAATTATTCATTCCAAGAAGTAGGATGCTCTTAAAATGAACTCGGTAAAAAGCCAGAAAACTTCATTTGGTAATAATCTGCAATACTTCTGTTGAATATGAGATGGGTACAATGCCATGACATGTCCTTTCTTGGTGCTGCAGGGAAAGTGTTTGCACTTGAGTCCAAGAACAACTCTCAGGGTCTGGATTTAGCTGAAGCTAAGAAAGCTTGCGTTGACCTGAATGCTCGCTTAGCAACTGCAGAAGAACTGAAAAGGGCTGTTCTGGACTGTTCTTTCGCTGGCTGCTCCACGGGATGGCTCGACGGTGGCTCTGCTGGGTAAGGACAACAGCCTAACCCCTCCTGAGTCCTCCTTCACTAAGAGTATTGAACACTGGCTGTTCAAGCACCATGCCATAGAGCTAAACATTCCACTCTCCACACAGAATCCATTTTGTACAGCTAATATTGCAGGGACACAAATACGTATCAGACTCTCACACATTTCACACATCTGAAGCAATTTTCTCGTCCTCTTTCTTTCTGAATTATGTTCAGAATTCCTTCTGAATTATGTTCCTTTTCACCTGGCCTGTAGCGGGGTGCTGAGCCCTAAAGGAGCTTGCAGGCTGAGAGCACAGTGCTGGTGTTAGTGTCAGTGCCCCACTGACTCAGTTACATCCTACTCCGTAAGAAGCTCAGCAAACTGCGCTTCTCATGGAAACCACATACCTGTCACAGGCATTTGCACATGTCTGAACAGACAATAGGCATGTTCGGATAGGTATGACTTTAGATGTACTTGACTGTGATAATGCACATGTGGTAGAGAGGTTGTGGAGGAAGCTCTCCAGGGAACTGATGTTGTCACTTGATGTGCTGAACTGTATTAGTTGAGGTGCTCATCTCTTCTGAGGTTGAAGTCTTCATAGCACACCTCAGGAACACATTGATAGGCTTCAGACAAAGAAAGAGACCAAACCACAGGAAATTAAATGAAAAATGAAACAAACAGCAAATGGAGGAGCTGAGGGTTAGCAGGAATGTCTTATGTCACTGAAGCTGGGACCATGCAGGAATTGCCCAGAAGAAGCATGAGTAGATCTGAAGCCCCATCTCTCTTGGATTTTTCCTTCAGAAGGCTTACCAGCCATAGCCTTTCTTCCTCTTGAGATGCTGTACCAAGTTCCCATGAGTTAGAGGGCAATATCTAATCTCCGTCCATATTCAGTGGTGATAAGGTTTTGTTTTACCAAGACACTCTTTCCAAGTTCCTGAACTTTACTGTATGATTGGATTTTGTGGCAGCTGTCAGTTATTTAAGCAAGCATTGTTGTTCGCCTATTTTTAGTGATAGTTTCCAAAGGACAGAAAAGTGCTACTCTTAATGAAAGGTGATATTTAAAGAACACCAAGCAAACCCAACAAGTTTCAGAGATCCTTTTTTTTGGTTATCCCAGGTGAAAAACTATTTGAACATTTATTTGTACGTACCTTTGGTCTTTAAACCAACCCAGGAACCCCTCAGGGTGTAAGGCAGTGATCTAAACCCTAAGGTTGTTTTTCCCTAAGCCAGTTGCAGAGAAGTCAAGCTCAGAAAGATACAGAAGTAGTGGAAATTATTCCCAAACCAAAGGACTCTCCCTGGGCACACCTGGGGTTATTTATATTGATGGACCTCCACATCTTTGAATGAGAAGTGATCTCCCCAAGTCTGCCAGGTCCAAAACTGTTTAGGACTGTTCAGGTTAAAGCTAAAGCCTTGGATTCTTCCCAGCAGCTGACTGGTATCCAGTGCAGATCACAAGAGCTTTAGTCTAGTATTCCCCCATATCCTCTTGGACCGTGTACATCAGAAAGGAGATGAATAGGAGGGAACATGATAAAAGGAGTTCCTAATTTCAGGAAGAATGCAGTTTGGTTTATTTGTTTGATGCCTGGAAAGTATCCTAATCTTTCCCCTGAGGAAAAATGGATTAGACATTGGCAGTAGAAGTAAACACAAACAAGTTATGTGAGCGAATTCATTATAGTGCTGCAGATTTGCTGACATAAGACTTAAAACTGAACAAGAGCTCTAGCAGAGATGGCAGGGCTTTTTTACCCCTAGATCAATTTTCCAGCACAAGTCAGTGATTTGTTCACTTCTGATGGCTATTTTATGATCCTAGTGAATAAGTACAATCCCACTCCTAGTAAATACGTGCATCACTGTTGGCTGTTGTGTCATTATTATTATTTTTGCAGCCAAATCAGGGCCTGGAAACCCATGAGAGTTTCTCCAGACACATCACTGTGCCTCTGTTGGACTGAGTCAGTGTGATCATGTTTATACTGCCTGCTCTCTGGGCTATACCTCTTATATGGGCAAAGAAGAGAATTTGTTCTGAAGAACCAGCCCAGTTTGGGTGACTGTCAAATTTCTGATGACTTGTACGTAAATACGGGTCTATTTGTAAGTATGCAAAGATTTTGAGGTTATAAAGGGACATCCTCTGTTGGATCCAATGAGGTCGTGCTGCCCAGCTCACTGCAACGTACTTGTTACTGACCCACTGCAGTGAGTGTTGCCTCCTTAGCTGGTAGAGGTGCTCATCTCTTCTCTAAGTTAGAACTGAACAGGGGGAGCACACAGCTAATAGTTAGGGTGTTAAAAAGCATCATTCTGCAGAGAGTGGTGCTGGTGGAAGCAGACAGCAATCTGCTGGTGGAGATGCTCATGTTGAGCTCTCTAGCTCATTTCAGTCCCTGCAAACTGGGCTAGCCCAAGCATCAGGTCTCAACAAATATGATTCAGTTCAACTAACGTAGAATGGAAATTGCTTAAATAAATAGAACCCTGCCAGCCAGTCCAAAGAGACAATAAACTGGGTGGGTTTGTGGTTTGAGCAGCCTGGGACAGAACCTCTTCCACAGGGGTAAGGGGATGGCTTTGTCTTCCACTTCCAGTTGTTCAGACCAACCCAATGCAAGGTTCAGGGCTGTTTGTACAGGAGGTCGCTGACAGGTCCAAGGGCTTGGGAACTTTTAAAGAAGAGCCACTGACAAGTCAATAGGGGTAAGAGGATAACTTCCAGCAGCCCAGAAGAACACCATTTACAAGTCAGTCCTGACGTGTAACTTATAAAGCATAACACATTGTTACATTCCAGGAAATGAAATGTCATTAGGCAGGTCTCGCTTGTCAGATGAGCCCTAATAGCTATTTATACTAAAAATCACATTCTTAGGACTTATTTGCATGTCAGACAAGTGAGTCAGTCAAACCAGCAAGCGATTTGCCAGAATCTAAATGAAAAAAGGTGGCAGAGTTCTCTGCTATCTTTTGAATTCAGATGTTTTACTGGAAAACCTTGTGTCAAGTCCTCCAGCACTGGGCAGCAGATCTCTTAGGGTCTTCTGTTCATTTCTAAGGCTTTTGAGATTTGCAAAGTGAACATGACCCAATTTTTCATATGATTTAATATTCTGTGCAGAGAATGTTAGAAAGCAGCTATTTGTTTTAGAAATTGCAATCAATGACTGTAATCAACAGCTTGTACTGAGATATTCATAGCACATTTATGAATCTCCATCACTTTCCTAGGACTGAAAAGCTTTTTCCCACTGCTTATTTGTCTACAAAAGAATGAAGTCATGTATCCCTTCTATAAGGGACTTGAAGCCCTGCATAGACTTTCTGTTCTGTGATAGACCTCCTGCAGGGCTGTCAACCCATTCCTTTGTATGAAATTACCCTGGGCTGGTTCCTACCCAGTCCCTGGAGGATTTATTTCGGAGGGGATAACTCTGGAGTAAGCAAGCAGTCAGCTAGAATAAGCCTTGCTGTGGGAGTCAGAAGACTGGAGTTCTTTTCTTGGCTGACCACAGACCAGATGTTTGCTAGGAAAATTACTTCATCTTTATTTTTCCTCCCTTTTGTTAGTTCTTTAGGTTTTGCACTGAATCCTATTGAATGCTCCTACAGTGTCAAACACAACGGGGCCCTCACTGCAGATGACACCAGTGGGAAATGTAATAATAAGACTCAGAAATGACATCTCACAAGACTACCTATTTCTTTTTCTGCCTACTGCGTGGGACTTTCCCAGCACCTGGCAGTAGGGTAATAACAGCACATTTCTTGGGAAAGAAAACAGAAATATCCAAGGAATGAATCCAAGGAATATCCAAGGAAACAGCAATCCAAGTCACTAACCCTTGCCAGTCCTCTCATCTGTGTGTGCAAACCCTTGGATTTGTGGCCCCCATGAAATCTGTCCAGGTGTACATGCTGTAACAGGCCCACTTGCTTATTTGCAGAGAAGCAGTCCTAATGATATGTCAGTTTGGCGTGTTCTCTGTTTTATATCAAGGCTGTGGGCTGCTGCCTGATGATAATGCATATGAATTTGCTCCCAGACATGTGTATGAGGTAAGTCGATTAATTCCCTTCAAGAGAAAAATCCAGACACAGCTAACAGGACATGGTCCAATTCAAAATGCTAAAATGGCTTATGAAAATGTCTGAGGAGGTCTTGCACTCTGAAATGCCTTCACATCACAAACCTCCAGTCCCACAGCCCTCACACAGTGTCATGCTCTGCTAGAAGATGACTTTGCCTTCTCACTGGTTCTTGTCAATCATTGCAGAAAGTCTCATACAGAAAAAACACCAAAGTGTTTCAGGAATATGGGTTTCTACATGAAGGTCAGTCAAGAGACTTGAATTTACTGTACAGACATGGCCAGTTTGCTCCAAGGAATGGTATCGCTGAGCAATGTGGACGTGAGCCACTTTGCATCAGATTTGCAGGGGATGTGAATCTTGTCTTGGCACAAGCTGGGAGGACAGCATGGGCAAAGTATGACAGCCATGGCCCTTGTGAAACAGACAACCCAAGAACTGAAAATACATTTCTGATGTATTTTCTAGGACAAGCACCCAAAAGACCATCTGTAAAGTGTAGAGTAGCCGTTTACTTAGCTGGGACTCATACCTTCAAATTGTATTTTGACTGGGAGAGGGTTTTTTAACGAACTTTGAGGGCTTTAGCAAAACTTTGGCAAACTTTGGCACAAAAGGTAGGGGCATGCTAGTGAAATCAGTTAATGCTAGAACTCATTGTTAAGACCAAGGAAAATCACAGTATTGAACAGGAAGGTAAGCCTGACTTCAGAGATGGAATAACAGAAACAGAGTTCAATGTAACAGTATTATATGAAGTATTATATATACTAACAGGAATAATAATATATAAAGTATTGTATATACTGATAGGAATTTCTTCCTTAAACTAGCAGTTCAGTTGGAAAAGGCAGACATCCAGCAGCTCCTCCAGGAGAGAGGGGCAGTACTGAAGGACTTGAACAAGGCACTGATGAGACACCCTCCTGCACCAGTACAATGTAATTCTGGGCATCCAAGCTCAGGAGGTATGAGTTCAGACTAGGATCAGTCCAAGAAAGCCCCTCTCTCATCAGCAATGACTGAAGGTGATCACTTTGTTTAGCCTCACAAAATGAAGACAGAAAGGGGTTAAGAAAGACTCTTAGCACGTGCAAAGGAGTGACTAATGCCAGGATTTTAACTTGCCAGTTAGTTCTAATGCGGTTTATTTTCTAATTGTCAAAAGAACTCCACATATTTTGTCCTTTTTAAAGAACCTCTCTAATGTTTTGTTCTATCTGAAAGCCTTTTGTCTAAGAGTTGAGTTTCTTTGTAAACTAATAGCATTAAGCAAATATTTTGGGGGTTTTATTAAGCCCTTGGTAACTAATCAGTAACATCTCTGATGAAAGCCATAAATTAAACTGGAGCCCATAAAATGAAACTGGGTAAAACCAACTTTCTAGTGACACTTGATGTGTCTTTGAGCACCCAACTAGTCCAGGCCAGGAAGCAACACGATTCTCCTCTACATGAACTAAGAACGCTCAAATTATATGTACATAGCAATATTATAGTAAGATGGCTATATAAAATCTTTTATACTAGGCTACAGTATGAAAATCTGCATGAATGGGACATATTTATTTAATGAACAGAGGCCTTACTATTTCAGTAGTCATATGTAAAATTTTAAGCACAAAAGGCTGCATTTTGGTGTATATTTTTAAGACTCTAAAGGATATTGGTTCTGCCCTGGTAAGACCTCCGTTTGACATTTCCAGTGGCAGTATTGCTGTTGGAATGTCTTCATGTCACACTTAGGACCTGCTTTCTTTGGGTCACATCCAGCCAAAATTAGCCTCTATAGTTCCCAGTCAATGGACTTTCCAAAGCTCACCTGTGCTCCCTTCATGACTTTTCGGGGAAATTTTCTTCCCTTTGGTGATTGTGAACATGTCATTTATATGTTTTTCCTCATCAGAGCCAGCTTTATAATTTTCAGTTTCCCAAACTACGGAAGGGAAAGACTAAGAATACAAATCATCTCGTTTGGCTTCCAGACTCCTGCTTTCTTTTTCTCTTACCCAGTTACTGAAACACAAGTGGTAAAGCTGACCCAGGAAAAAAATCAGCATAGGATGCTGAAGATTTATTGTGACTAAGAAAAGTGATGAAGCTTTTACCTTTCTAACTAGGTGAACGTTTGTTATATTATGCTGTGAACCAGACTTCATAGTGCCTCAGATAACACATTGTTGATGATGTTCTGAGTTGAATATATTCATATGCAAGTTCATACTGCTATGAATAAATGTCATAAGACCGCTCTGACTCAGTGTATTTATCGACTCAGACTAGAAAACTTACAATCAACTGGCAGATAAAGTAGTGGCAACTAAACATCCCAGTCCCACATACTGGTTTCTGTGCTGATGGATCACACCATGTCACATAAACTCAGCTGTTAACTCCATATGTTTTAACTTGGTTTACAGAAAAGTTTTCAAGTATTATAAAATTGCTATATAATTATCTTAGAAAGTAGAAGTACCAGTGGATACTACTATAAACAAAATTATAATTTTTATATATATATATATAATGTGTTTAGTATATATATCTTTATTATACATGCACATATGCAATATATAAAATTAGGTGTCATTACCATGGCTTGATACATCATTATATATTTAATAATATACATTACATAATGGCATATTGTGAAATGAATGCTATTCCTGCCAGCTTTTCTGCTATTTCCTCCTTTGAATGGAAGAATTAGAAGTGCAAAATATACCAATTACTCATTGGTTACATAATATATTAGAAACAATTTAACCAGTGCAAGAGTAAGTTGAAGGCTCCTGGGAAGTCTGGTTCATAGAATCACAGAATAGTTAGGGTTGGAAAGGACCTTAAGATCATCTAGTTCCAACCCCCTGCTGTGGGCAAGGACACCCTACGCTAAATCATATCACCCAAGGCCTCGTCCACCTTCTTGCACTTTATATTACGTTTGCTCATTGTGTGTGAACACGATCAATGCAATATGTGAGCCATGGCACAGGAAAACAATGATCAGTATAGCCAACCTTTGATCTTTCTTTTGGGGTAGGTACAGAAGAAGGACTGTTAATTGTTCTTAGTTGGATCAGTCATATCATACGGCAGGAATTAAGCTGAGGTTCAACATAGTGCTCTGTGTTTACTCATGTGAGAGGAGAGGAGGCATCATGGAGCAGGTTGTTCTCCTAGGCTGCGTGGCAGTGGACTGAGAAGATTCTCAGTACTTTTTGGCTTGGCTTTTCAAGGAACCAAAGAAGGCACCATCAGACACCCTCCCCCTTTCCATCAGAGAGCAGTGGCTGTTGTCAGCACCACTAAAACCCCTCCTTTCCCCACTATATTTTTGCCTTAATGATAGCATATGGTACTTACAAAGTCTGTAGCAAGTCTGATTTCTATGCCATGATTGTGAGTTGATGGCTGTGGAAGAGTCATTTTCTGGGATGCATAGACGTTTCATGTTTCATGCAGATGTGTATTAAATATAGAGGATTATTATGGATGACCAGTACTCTGAACTCGGTATGTTTCTTCTGAGCAGGTCTACTTTCATGAGAGATCTCCCTAGAAGAAAAAATGAAATAGCATCCATTTCTTAAATACAGGCTACAAAATCATGCATTACACTGCTCTAAGCATCAGATCACAACATATGCTGAGTAATGAGCACGTCTCTTTAAGTTCAGTTATTACATGAAAGCAACCATAACAGGAATAAAATTCCCTGCATGACTACATTCTTCTAAATGCCTGGGTAGGTGGGTATATCCCTAAGAAAAATACCGAGTTTGTGTCATTCTCTCAACTATGATGCATGCCCCAGTGCAACTACTCAGGATAGGAAAGAAACAAACCAGGCAATGTATTTCCCCAAACGCTCAGGAGGGTGCTAGAAAGAGCAGGAAAAATACATGGTGTTTTGTTTCTTATTTCAGCATGGCAACACTGCTGCTGAAGAAATGTTCAAATATGTTGAATTCTGAACTGATAGCCCTTTTCCAGTCCTCAGATGAAAAATGTAAGAAAGTTAAAAGCATCAGAACCTACGTTTTAGAACTGAGACAAAGCCCTACCTATGTATTTACTCTGTAATTACAGATGAAAACCTAGCATTTTAGGATTTAAGGAAAACTATACCCCCATCCCCCCCCCCAAGAACTCAAAGAAAAGAGACTACTATTGTATATTTTCAGTCATACCTGGAGTGCTAGTGACTGCAAAGAGATTATTCCTATGCCAATGCCATTGCAGGTCTGATCCTTACACCCACTACTCAGAAATGCTGAGCCCTCTTGAAGCTCCTTTCATCATCAGTAATAACAGCTTCCTGAAGATCTTTACAGCTTGCAAGACTGAGCTTGTAGTAGGAAACCACTGACAAAAACAAGGAATGAGAGACATTAAATAGACTATATTTTTTCTGTTATTTATATGTGTACAAGACATGATTTCTCTCATCACAGGAGACTTGGTTTAGTGAGAAATACATTTTATAACTCTTAATGTCACTTACAGACTTTACTTATGTGTAATGATAAAATTGTTATGTAAGACAAAGCTATGTTTGGCAGGGGGTTGGAACGGGATGATCTTAAGGTCTTTTTCAACCCTAACTATTCTATGATTCTATGTAAGTTTGGTCTCATTGGACAGCAGCTAAAAAGTGCTCTTAAATTAATACACTAATCAGTGTATCCATCAATTACAAACTTGCAATACTTGGGATAAAAAAGTAAGAAAAACTTGCTTTTCAGATACACAATCATACACGTGAGCTACGTATCCTGTTTTGGAGATGACCTGACTATACTAAAGATGCATCGTCCACAGATAACTTTTTTAGCCTACTGAAGCAATGCTAAAGAAATGACAGTGCTTTGGAGAGAAGCACAATATATTCAAATTAGAAATCAGAAAATTCATGATAAGATTTTCAGACGTGGCTCCCTCAATTGAGCACAGGAGGGAATGCGGGCTGGTTTTCAGAGACCAGAATTACATGATAGCAACAATCTCTGTTAGTGTTTGTTTCTTAAAAGAGACTGAAGACTTCAGTACACAATTACAGACAAAAGGCAGGGAGCTTTAAAGACCTGTCAGTATGTGTCTACTCAGTGCTGCAAGGCATAAATGATCCATGTGCCTAAGTGAGTAACTGGCAAGGTTAAAGTTGGTTAGTAACTTCTTGAAAGGAGGCAAAGCTTTCATTCACTTAGGCCCTGTAAGACCTAGTGCAATGACATGAGAATACACACAAAACTTTCTACTTGATGGCCTGATTCTCCCAGTCATCTGAACTGATCAGATCAAGTCACTTTTGTCCAGGTGCCCAATTACTACTGGCTTAGAGGACTCAGGCTTTAAATGCATTAAATTCTGAAAGGACTTAATTTTAAACCTGTATGGACAATATTGTTCTTCAATGAATCAACCCCCCCCAAAAATCAAGGGGTGTTTTCCTTACAAAATAAATATATGATTTGATATCATAAAGGAAAAGGAGCTTTCAGTAGGCAATGGCATCATGTTGTTTGCCAGAGCAGAAGTGTGGTAGGAACCATTCTGGTACATATGCATGACCACCATCATATGGCTTGTTTCATGTTGCTTTTGTTTGTTTACACCAAAAGAACATGAAAGTTGTGTATTTAACTGTTCAAAAGCTAACACATGCCAGAATGAAGATGGTCTGTACAGACATAATTCAGCCCGCTTCTCTAAATCAGTTGTGACACAGTATTTAAGTACATGATCAAATACTGGGCTTCCACTGGATCTTTTCCACGGTCAGTGAATGGGCCACATTGATTTTATTCCCCAAACTGAGCGTGGAACTGATGGCAAAATTAGCTCAGCCATTGCACAATGCACAGTGATAAATTTCTTCCACTGGAAGGATTCCTCTGTAGAAAGCATTTTTGTCTCGCTTTCACCAGAATAGCTGACCCTGCAATGCTTCTACAAACCTGCTGTCCACAAAAAATAAACCCCACACCGTTAATATCCAGCTGCAAAAATTTGGGCTGAATTCGCTTTCCCAGCCTTTGTAACCTTCAGTGTAACAGTAAAAGCAGTGTTTTCTACAACAATCTGTCTTCTATTTGTTAGGTTTAAGCAGCCAGCACAGCTGAGAGAAGACATAATTACTAATCGCTTCCTTCACGTTCAGCATCTATGGAGTTGTAAAATGAAATACAGATCTATTACCTTTGTTCAAGCCTACAAAGGGCAGCAGGATGGATCAGGTATTGCTGAGTACCAAACCAGAAGTAATGGGGTTTACACAAAGGTTGGAAATTACTGTCAAAAAAAATTAGCAGTTTTTCTTCCAAGAACTCAAGATGAATTTTCTGAGCTTGCCTGTGCTAGCTTTTGAGCAGTTCCATATGCAGACTTAATGGTCTTTTGATGTAAAATGCTAATGATTTATAATCTTGAGGTTTTTATTCATTCTTATCCAGGTGCCATTGGTGGCAATTTGTATTGCTGGAATGTGAGAGCAGAATGCGACCTAAAATACTCTGGGACTTCATCTGATGCTTAGAAGTATTAGAGAATAGATAAACACACTTTATTGCTTCCTATGCCTTGAAATTATCTCCAGCAGACGTTTTTTGAATTACTTCTAATTCTCCTTTAGTGTTTTTCGTAGCTCTTCCCACACTCATGCCTTTTGTGACAACTCTTAAACAGTTCAGCTGAGGCGGAAGCCTGACTACTGTGATAAAAGATCTCCAAATGTCACCTGCATGTACAGCTCCAGAAGATTTCTGATTACTTTTTTTTTCTTCTTCTTCTTTATTTTAGGACAATTATATGCAGAAAGACGGGCAGCAAACAGCAGAGCGTGAAAGCCATTGATGTTAAAATTGAAACCGATCCCTTTGTGAATGACCATTATGATGCTTTTTGTGTAAAGGATGAAGGTCAGCATTGATATACTATTGAAATAATGCACAGTCATCGCTGTCTTGCAACAGATTCTACTGCTGAGAAGCAAAGAGAGAATGTTAAGGAATAAATCTTTATAGTCACCCACTAAATGAGCCAACTGCTGCAAAGACATTGGTTGCAGAAAACAAATTGCATTATCATTTGTCTTTGCTGCAGTTTAGCACATTCAAACAGCACTACTGATCTGGAAGACCCCATACTGGTGTTCACAGAACCTTATGGAAAGGAATATATCTGGCACCGATGTAACAGAGATGTCTGAAGCATCTCCCATACTGAGCATGTAAATGAACGTAGCTCAGCTGACTCCCAACTGCAAAACACCACACTGTTGCATATCCTATCAGTATACAACATTTATATACGAATAACTTCACTGCCTTCATTTCAGTTTTGGTTTGGTTTGGGTTTTTTTCTGTTAACAAGTGTAGACCAGCCCACAAGGGACTGTGATATGTCACGGATGAGTCTGAAAACCAAGTTATTTCCAATTTACATTCATGCTTAAACATTTCGATATCGCCAGAACCTGCAAGCAAAGATGGATTCTCAAGGCCGAAAGTAAATTGTTACTGGTAGGCAGGATTGTTAAAGAAGTTTGGAACCCCTGAAATAGATTATTGTTGGCAGTAAAGTTTCATACCTCGTTTCCAACGAAAGCAGGGCAAGCAGATGGCATTTACTGAGAAACAGTAAGTTCACCACACAGGGTGGCATTTTGATAGTCAGTGGCAGCAGCAGGAATGAAAATATGATTTAAGTGAAATGTGGCAGAGGTGATGCATTATTTGATGTGCACCCAGCCATTCAAAAATGTCAGGGTTTGACCATCCTCTTAAGTAAACCTCGTGCTATCAACTCCAGGCTCCGTGCTGCTATGAGTGATGCCAGCTCCATCACCCAGTTGCTAGTGCTGTCACACAAGCACCGTTGTGTTTTCCTCCATGCAGCTCCTCACATGTAGGAGCAGCTCCCTGTAAACATCTGCAGAACTCTCTCATTGTCTTCCTTCAAATCTCTCTTTTGTCATCATCCTCCCGCCCCCCCTCGAGAAGAACCTTGCAGTGGGTGGGACAGCTGTGGGATGCTGAAATCATTGCTCCGGCCACTATTGTCCCGTTGTGCCCTTGTGCTCCCCTGTCTGTCTCCACCTGCTGCTTCTGAGCTTACACGTAGATGCTGGATCTTGGGAAAGGAATTGTCTTTGCCCTTTGCATTTGGTTACTGCTTGTGGCCGTGGAAAATTCGGATCATTTGCAAAGGAGAGACCATTCTGAACAACTTATTTTGTACAAGGCAGGGAGTTTCCTGATGACAGAATGAGATGATCATGCCAGTGCGCTCCCCAAATAGTCCTTACACACTGAAACGTTTCTGAGGACAATAAGGTCCCCTCTGATTTGAATATATAAAAAACTGTGGATTCATCATCAGTGTTTGAATAGAAAGGCTAAAGCAAAGTTGTGTGACAGAGCCTAGACTGTAGCGGGTATGAAAAGAGCAAAATCCAGGAAGGAAATAGCTTTAATGTGCAAGTGTAATACACAGAAAAACAAGCCAGCACAAAGCAGCTGACTGAAAGAACACCCTCCACCTCAGGGATGCTGCTTGTAGTTTTGGGAAGTAAATATCCAGTAAGAAGCAGCAAACCCTGCATCACAGCCTCAGACAGCACATTTGCTTTGCTGTTTTATACATGTGGATAATGACTGCATGTCTAAGTTATGACCAATGAGTTGTTTCTTACTTGAAACCTCTCCAGTATGCTTTTTTCTTTTAGAAAAGTGGACACTGCTTTTAATTGATACAAATTCAATTATAACACAGTAATATATTAGTGTTAAGACCTGTGTATTGAATAGCAAGTTGGTTTGCCCTGCCGAACGTGATAAATCCCAGGGTCTTTATACTGAGACCTATGTCCCCATTCACGGTAACAGCAATCACAGAATCCCAAGGGCTGGAATCCCTTTCATTTCTTCCATATTCAACCAATAATCTGCAGTCCTATATGAAATTAATCTGGTTCTTTCTCCAGTATTTCTTACCCTCCACCCACCATCTCCCTGCCTTCAGGGCACTCTCAGCTCCTTGCTGGGTTTGGGCATGGCTGGCTGGACTGAGGGCTGCATGTGCTGTGGCTGCCTTAAAACTACAAATATGCTGCTTTGTCCACCCATGTGCAATGTTGCCTGCCTGGCCAGCTCTGCTTGTGGGGATGGGTAAGGGCTGAGTCCTACTTATGCCCACCCCAATGGAAAAGATGCCTTGCTGTGGCTCCTTCCTCTTTTAAATCATCAAAATGAGCAGGCACTCAGCAGCTCTGCCTTGGTCAGACTTGGCTGAGATCAGCCAAAGGCTCAGACAAACAGGCATGTTGAGGACAGACAGAGGGAACAGTCACATCAGTCTTCTTCAGAAACTGAGCTGATGATAGCAGCTCTTCTCAATTCTGCCTTAGAACAGTTAGTTCTTAGAGTTGTGCAAAAGGCGTCTTGAACTGCCTTCTTAGGCCTTGATTTATAATTAATCTTTAATCAATTAACATTTAGTGCATTAATGTGTTCAGCCGAATTGTTTAAGCATACACCTTGGTATGCCTCAATAGCCAGGACGCTGGTCAGATGCTAGCAAGAGCTCTGGGTGTGCTTACAGAATCAGGCTTTTACAAATAAGAATCCCAAAGAGAGGGACATACCTCTCTTTGTGCTTCTGGAATGGATTTTGTTCTGTACCCACAGATGAATCACAGCAGTCTTTGATGCTAAGAGTTATGTTTGACAGGGAATTGGTAGTGAGAGTTATGTTCGACAGGGAAAGATGTAGCTGCAATGTTTCGTGAATACTGTGAGTATAGCCATGGGGTTTGCAGTCCAGAGACATTTGTCTTCTCAGTTTCTTGTAAACAACTGTTTTATGCAGACATCAGGGTCAGGAAGACAATTCTGTAGCAGCCCAGGATCTGTTGAGATCAGAAAATTTCTCTCTTAGCCTTGAGTGCAAAAAAATTACCTAAAAATACATTAGATTCTGCCTATTCTGAAAACTGAGTATCACCAAGTAAGTCAGATCTGGCACACAGAGTGTGTATTTGTTTTCTATCAAAGCTCATAAGAAAACGCCCTGAGGTATAAAAGAGATAAAGCAAGAAAAACAGAAAGTTGGAATTTTCCCTATGAATCTTCTTTTTTTGTAGGACCACAAGCCATTCAACTTCATATGTGTATAATCCTCTTGGTTCCCTTTCTTCTATTGCTTTTTAAATGCAACAAAGGAAAGATCTCTTTGTTAATAGCTCCCACATTCTCCTGGTTCTTTCTTTCAGTGACCCACTGATATTTACAGGCAACAAGTAAGATCTCTATTCCATAAGGCTTTGATTTACTGCCACCATAGAAAAATGAAACAGGCAGTGACTTGTAGTGTGTAGAGCGTAAATGCAAATCAGACTTTGTTAAATGACTGCTGGCTTCAGCCACCCATCAAAGTTTGATGGCTTATGTATTTCAGTTTGCCTTTTTCAGCAGTAAGGAAAGAAAGCACTGAGCAGAGGCTGTTGTTCCAAACAAGCCCATGCTTTGCCAGCTCGCTGCAGACAAAAACCTGAAGCCTGTCCACAGGAGTGGCTCAGTTTGATGAGCTGCTGTCACAGTGTTACTGCTGTACCTATACCAGAAAGAACAGGTCTGGCAAAAGGCTGAGCAGGAATTGTCATAGCAACTGAGACTACAGCAGGACAAGGACCCATAAGATGCTGCAGCCCAGAAAATTCCTCTACGTCTTACACAGATGAGGACAGCAGCAAAATGGATGCAGGAACTTCGGTATGTCTTTGCAGGGTACCAGCTTTCACTTCTGTTTGTCCAAGCTGTCACTCAATATGCTCTACAGCAATGATGAGACCTAATAAAGTCTCATATGAGAGAGTCAAAAGTTCCCCATAGAGTGTCCATCCATTAATACCTTTGAAATCTCTGTTTTTCTTTCTATCCACACATCAGTCAGATCTCTCTTTCAGTACCTCATAATTCTCTGTGACCACGTCTGTTGCTAGCTTTTACAGTAAAGCTCCTTTCAGCTTTCTTCTTTCCTGGTAGGTTACAATGTTCTTTCTGAAAGTGTTTGCCATATTTAACTAATTTAACTGTTACTGTTCTGCTTCCTCTGGCCATACGATTAAGAAGCAAGGCTTTGCAGATAAGAATACCCTCTGATGTGTAATTATCCTATGCAGCTTTGGGATCAAGACTTCCCTCAGAGCAGATACATGGCTTCCATTTGTACTGATGGAAGCAGCTACATAAATGAAGTATGCTCTACTATGAAGCAGTGGTTTTCTTACTCCTTTCATCCACATCAATCTGTATTCATCCCACCAGTTCACAGGAAAGGCATTAGCTGCTAACTGCTCCTCACTTCCTTGGATGCCAAGCCTCCATAAGACTGTACATAAACTGAGCTTTGTGTAGCCTCAAGAGCTTGTTTTTTCTGTCAGTGTGTGTGTGTGTGTGTGTGTGTGTGTGTGTGCATAACTCCCACTAACTTCTGAAGGTGTTAGACAGTATATATATGTATGTTTACATTACGGAGAACAGACTTCAAAGCTTCGACTTCGGTAGCGTATCCTTTCAATTAGTGGCAGATGTTTTTCAGCATACCTGGCTGAGAAGTGGTCAGCAAGACCTAGCAGACAATTTCCAAAAGCCTGATCCAAAAGGACTTTCACAGAGCGGGGATGTTGATCGTAGGATTTTCATTGCACTACAAGGCAAACAACCGGCAACGTAAATACATCGTATTTCCAAATAAACATGGATTTACCTCTGCCTGCGTCTGAAGGGAGTAGATGATGGGAAAAGCTGCAGCTGGGACTCACAAGAATCTTGCAGAGGGTCCCTGGGGCAAAAGCAGGAAAGCCTGAGCTTTTGCAGCGAGTAGATTGGAAAAAAGCTTTACTGTCAAAACTACTGCCCATGGAAAACCCTGGACGTGAACTGGTGTCAATGGAAATGTTGTTTCTAACATCTCGTGCTGATGCTGTCTTAAAAGCAGACTTCAGCAAAGTAGCATGGGTGCTCTCTGAAGATGTTTCTCCTTCTGCATGTTTAGGAGCATACTCTTGGAGATCAGTTTTTCAGCTTCCAAGCAAAAGTCTTTCCAAGGAACATAATCGTTGCTTAGCCAACTAAGTAAATAGGTTTTGGTACCAAAGCCAACTGTTTCAACAGGAAAGATCCATGCTAGAACACAGACCTGGCCCTAAGTTTCCCTATCCCGTGTAATTATGAGAACTCCTGAGCTATTACTTATTAGTCTTTTCACTTCTGGTTGTTCTGTATCTGGACAAAAGCAGGGTTTGAATCTTCAGTTACTTTGGCAAGTGGAGCAGTTGGTTTTTCTTCCACAGTCAGTAAGGGCTCTAGAACCACTGGGAAAAATCAGATTTGAGAAAGAATACAGAAGTGTTTATTTGTACTAACATGCACACTTTATCCATTGGGTTTTTTAGTAAAATCATGTTCTTGCGTTATAGGTTTTCTTGTTTTGGTTTTTCTGTAACCAAGAGATGTCTATTCCAAAAGAGACTGGAAAAAATCTGGAGGAAAGGGGGACATGACAAACATGTCTTGAAAAGCACCTCTAGGAGAAAGATCTTTAAGTGAAGAGAAACCCCAATGCTTACAAGTTCTTTAAATCTTGACCCACCTTTTTAATAGCCAAGATTGTTCAAACCTGAAAAGAGTTAAAATCCAGCTTACACTGCGCTCAGCAGTTTTCTGTCTGCCTCCTCTCTGCACTTCTTTCACGCAACACAAAACTCAGATCAGTTGTTATTGTTTATAGCAATTTTGGCTTCCTGGCTTTTAGTGCTATCAGCAGAAATATTATCAAACACCTCATTAGATTTTATACCCTGAAATATTTAGCTCTTCATCTTCTCACAGAGAGCAGAGCTGTGTTACCCCTGGGTGTTGTTGAAGAGCACACGTCACCATTTATTTTAGGGTGCCTCTAACCTAAAATTGGGGGAATTTGAGCATCAGGGAAGAAACCTTTGATTTTGTGAAAGACTAGAAGGAATAGGCTGGTGACCACCTGGACTTTCCTTTCTGTGAAGGCAGACTGGGCCATTACTGAGCCTCTGCCTGCTTGCATTAAAGTGCCAGTCTTAAACAATTCCATAAACAACTCCATAAGCAATTCTGCAGTTAAGAAAAATGACTTGTGTCCAAACTTTTGCTTTCCAGCCCCAGCACACCCAAGCCTATTTTAGCCTTTGTAGAAGCAGGCAGAGAAGACAGCTGTACCTTAACATCCTGAGCTAACTTGCTGGAAACAAAGGCCCTCTAGGTGCATTGCAGTTACACATCAATAACATCACAGTTATCACATCACAGCTATAGCCTAATATATACCTACACAATTACAGCTGAAAACAGTTATGAAGGGGGATGAGGGCATGAATCAGATGAGATGTATGAGTTCTGTGGACATGTGTAAGTTTGTCCTTGGTGTAACTCTTTTAGCACCGCTGTTAGCACTGCATTTAAAGACTTTTGCAAGGTCTCTGCAATCTCATTTCTTTTTACCTTCCAGACAAGCCCTGCGGGGACCCACCATCCTTCCCCCA
The DNA here is from genome assembly GCF_033815535.1 of Pezoporus flaviventris. Classification (NCBI taxonomy): domain Eukaryota; kingdom Metazoa; phylum Chordata; class Aves; order Psittaciformes; family Psittacidae; genus Pezoporus; species Pezoporus flaviventris. The sequence goes on from NW_026892585.1 coordinate 1,896,490, forward strand.
CACCATCCTGCATGGCCACACTGGCTTTGAAATGGGGGACGAGCTGCTGTATGTTTGTGCCCAGGGGTACATCATGGGCAACAAGGAGACGGCATTCACGCTGCTCTGCAATAGCTGCGGGGAGTGGTACGGGCAGGTTCAGGCCTGTGTCAAAGGTAAGCTCACCCAGCACATGGAGCATCCCTCCAGGAGGCCACAGCCTCCCATCCGCCCAACAGAGATGGTTTCAGGCGTACAAGGGTGCCTCTCCCGGGCGCATGAAGCCCCAGTGAAGTTCTTGGTGACTGCAGCATCAATGTCTTAGCTGGCTCAACAGGGCTTTTCCAGCCCTGCTGGCAGACATCTCTAGTAAACCACAGGAGAGAATAATGTACTCATACTCAGTGTGCATAAAGTTCTTTTTTCTGGGTAGCAGGAGCCACTGAAAGTAAAAAAAATCAGAATTTTTATGCCATATTTATTTTATCTGCATCTGCTAAACCCATTTCAGGGATTCACTGAGTCTTATCCCAGTGTTAGCATTCAGCTCCTGCCTTCCAGTCAACCATCTTCCTTCTTTCCCCCCCCAAGTGCCCTTTTTCTTTAGTACTGAACATAACTTTTAATTACTAGAAAATATCCTTTGGGAAGATCCTTCACCTGTGTATTTAACATCAGAATCAGCCCCTTTCTGGAGATCAGTTGTTTATAACCTTGTGTGTGCTCATTCTACTACTGGGTGAGGTTTATAACTTTTCTATGTACTTACTTAGTTTACTCAAGGTAAGGGATTCCTACTGATGGTACAAGAAATGCCAGAGGTATTTTCTTCAGAGCAGTTCAAAAGCTGCTCCCTGGCAGCACCAGAGAGCCAAAGACATTGCTTACCAGATAGAGTGCACAATGCAGGTTTTGTCTATCTTCTGCTATGTTTATTTTCACATGAAGCCACAGAGTTGTTACAGAGCAGGCTGCTGAAATGAAAATGTGCTGTTTGCTCTCACCTTTGGGAACCTAGGGCAAGAAGAGAGAAAAGTCAGTGTCTTTTTGTAGGCATGCACATAATAAACATCTTTCCTTACCATAGACATTCTGTCCATGATTTTAGCACCCAGTCACCACCCGTACATCTTTAGGTGATGGTACACGCTGAGGCCCCTGAGATAGCATCCTCCTTACAGAAAAGACAAGACGCCACGGTAGTACTGTGGCCCCATGAAGACAGGGGTCAATACTTCTCAAGGGCACAGCAGACCCATATGCAACTCCCCCCGATTCTTTATATTTTCTAGGTTGAGTTGAGCTGGCCATCCTTTAGGTGTTGTTGAATTTTTTTATTTGGGATGCAAAATGGGTAACACAACAGCTGCCCATCTTTTAAGCCCCAGACTTTTTCCGCTGGCTTGTAAGAAGCTAGTTTGGCTGATCTGAGCTTTTACTAGCCCTTTCCTCCTAGCTGCTTTAGTATTTTTGAGCTTCTGGCCATACACATATGGTAAATACCACTTCCTTTTGGCAGGTCAGGAAAATTAGAGATCTGTGTAAGTTAAGAGAGCTGCCTGTGCTACAGAAGTCTGTGACAGTGGCAGAAACACTTGGGTTAGAGCTAAGCAGCTAGATGGAAAAGTTAAAGAAAAACCAAGTATTCTTCTTTAATTTGCCCCAATAAAAAGGCAAATTTGTATCTTGTACCATGCTTGCAGGAGTTTTGTCCAGATATTTACTCCATTAAAAGGAATGACAGTGGATTTTCTTACCGAATAACTTGACTGAAGGAATCAGGCTTTGACTAAAAACACCCCAAACAAACAAGAACATAATGTAAAAGCTATGGGAAGCTATAATAGTGACATTTCCTTGATTTAAACCTTCAGGAAAATCCACTTTTATGTTACTTCAATTGTGCAATGATCTGAACTTTCCCTTTGTTTAAACATAAGATAAACAGTACCATGAGTTCAGACATGGCCGCAGTCTGAATTCTGCTTTCTCATTCACTTTCTCATGTTACCCTGCTCTATGCATAAAGCTCACAGTCTTTCCAATATTCAAGAACAGTCATCAGAGTATGTTATGGTGGGGTTTTTTCCAGAGAGATATCACACCTTTAAGATGATATTTCTGGCAAAGCAGTTTAATCTTCAGCAAAGGAATGGGCAGCTGTCGGGTAGCTGAGCTATCTATATGGGCTCAAGTTAGCATATCTATTTCAGAACCTATGTATTCCTTAATGCCCAGGGACTTACAAGGAGCTATTTTTACTCATGAATATATACCAGCAGGCAGCGCATAATCATGAGAAAAGGTCAAACTTGTTCTTAGTAGAAACAGGTCATGTCTGTGTACCAGGGAACCAGATATTCAAACCCATCAAAATGGTATAGAGATACGAAATAAAGACAAATTCCAACATCTTTCTGAACTATTTCATCTTCCAGAACTGTTCTTACAAACAGCAGTTCAGATGATTAAGTGAAATACTGCAGGGAGTGAAGGAGGAGCATGGAGGGAGAGAAGGAAAAGAGTATCTACATCTGATAAGCCAGTGGGTCTGAATCTCCTATAATCTGCACCAAACTGGTACTTCTTTTTCCTTCACTGAGGTTAGTGAAAATGCTGACTTTATCACACATAGAAATAAAACTGTACGACACCAAAATAAGGAAGGGAAAGAATCAGGCTATTTAAGTTGTGTGTGTTTCACTGTTTTCCCTGGGTAAATAGTCTATTTCCCCGTTTTGCCTGAGCCTTTCACACAGCCGCAGGGGAGAGGATAATATTTTTAGAAGAAATAGGGAAATGTGGCTGTAAAATCACAAACATCAACACTGGAACTTGGGAGCAGCTGTAATATTGTGGATTATGAATTTTCTTTCTGGATTATTTAAATGTAGACTTCATGCTGAGGGGCTTCCTTTGGTTAATGTTTCTCAAACGCTTTCAAGGTTAAGATGTGGGATAGAAACCACAATATGTGTTCAATTAATAATTAGCTATTCGAGCCTCCTGATCACTATTGTTTAGGAAAGAAGGTTTTACAGAAGACTGACATGTGTGATACTAGGTTTCATTACTTTTAAAAAAGCAAGAATTCAGTGAAAAAGAACAAAAAAGGGAGTTTAATTAAAAGAAACCTGACTTAATGGTTAACAGTTATTTTAGGGTCACAGGAGAAAGCAGAATAATTACTACTTAAGTACTCCAGAAGTCAGCACACATGCTGCTTTTTAAGTGCTTTGAGGCAAGAGTAACTTCCCTATTATGATGGGTAATGACACAACAATTTATATCCCTGTTGGCAGGGAGGGCCATTTCTGTCCTAACTGGCTGACATCAGAAGGAAAATGATGGCGAAGCCTCTTCAATGAACATTTAAGTCCTATGTTTAGAGGCTGGTGAGGTGATACAGATCCCTCCTTCTGCATCTGAGCCAGGTGAGCAACTGGAAATGTGAAGTGGTCCCGATGCTCTTATGCCAACACAATTGGACCAGGGGAGAAAACCCCTGCCACAGGATTAAAGAAGAAGTCCTGTTCCTACATCTTGCACTGAGATGGGGCAAGTCACTATACTGCTCTCTGCTGCTTACTCCACCTCATCCATGAAAGAGAGATAAAGCTTCATAAAGCTGCCTGAGATTTGTGGATGTTACAGATGTGTATTACAGTATTACTTGGTAACTGCCACATTATAATGCCCAGCTGTCCAAGCAGCATATCAGACTAAACAGCAATAACTGGGCTTTTCTCTTATTTGTGTAATACCATTAGGCCTGTACTACATTCCCAGTTGCTTGCCCAGAACAAATACAGTGTCAAAGAGCTATCATCATAGCAGTGTCTAAATATAGCACTTACATGTTCTTTGAAGTAGCTTTATGATCATATTTCCTCTCTGTTTTGATCCAGTTAGAAGAGATACAGTCCATTCTGGCACTCAGGATGTAAGTGTACAACCATACAGCTGGTAAATCTTTAAATTAAATGAAAACATATATCATGCATCAATAAACATAGAATCCAAAATACGTGGCAAAATCTGGCTGTGGGCATAACTGAACAAAATCATTTCAGGATTATATTAAGTGGATTCTGGATAAAGTATGTAAGAAATTAAGAAAACAGTACATTACAGATGGCTTTACTGTGCATTGCACACACCAGGCAATGGATGGTAATTTTTAATCAAGATGCTTTTTAAGGAAAAAAGTAGTTCTGTACAGTTAGTCTTTCCTGCAGTTTCTGGTCATGAAAAGATGCTGTGTTCTAGTTGAAAACACAGGGATATTCAACCCAACAAAGCAACCTTAAGCAGAGAACAGGGAAATAGACGGGTTTTGCAGTTTATTTTCTGTGGAAAGAACACATCTGTTTCACAAAATACATTCTGAAGATGGGCACTGTAGTAAGGTCTGAAAGCAGATGTAGACATGCCATGCTGTGGCTGGCCTGCAGGCACAGAGACCAAAGTGACCACTGCTAAATGTGTTTTGTTTTTGTCTTTCCCCAAATGAACCATAGGTTCAGTATCAGAAGCATTAATACGAACATTTCAGTAGGGAGGGCAGGGCTGTATTGCATTAGGCTGCATCCTTGAGAGTTTGCTTCTTCAAAGAGAAGGTGGATTAGGTGGCTGGGAAATCATGTCATTGCTCTAAAACTGCCTAAGAGGAATGTCTCATATTTCTCCTTCTCCCTTGGCTGCTTTGGGTTTTCCCAGCTATAAGCTTGTGGCAGGAGAGGTCATACCTGCTGCGCACGTAAAGAATTTCTCCAGTGTCAACACTCGGATGATTGTCTAGTGTGTTCAGAGCTGGTCTGACTTCCACACTGAGCACCAGACTTCTGATTTCAGTGTGAGGAGGATTCGGCTGACTTTGACCACCTCCGAAAGCTTCATCTGCAGCTCCCAGTCTTTTCGCCTGGTTCAACTCTTCTCACTACTTCAAACATTGCTTTCTGAATCCTGAGGAATAGTGCTGATTCACATTCATGTGCTCTGCTCTGTAAGCATGATCAGCCAGCACCACTTAGTTCTTTTCCTTCTATTTTTTTAATGGGCAGAGTAAAGCAAAATGTCTCTGGCTTCCGATCTTATTTGGGGCTGCTTTGTTTTGCTTTTGTCTGGGAGTGCAAAGGAAAAGTTGTGACAGACAAGATCAGAACAAAATATGTCCATGACTGGTCAAAACAATTGTTATGACAAACTTTGGTTCTCTTTTCAGGTCTGTCACTGAGTGGTTGTATTAGATTAATGGAAGGTATCGATCAGGCATGAACTGATTCTGCCAAATGGAATTACTTTTAAAAATGATGATGGGTTATTTATTTACATTAGCAGGCTTTCTGCTACAATGAAAAGTCATCCTTCTTGCAGCTGTTGCAAAAGACTAAAGGCAAAACAATTTCTGTCTAGCATACTCTGGCGGGTTTGAGAGAAGTGTGATCCAAGTCAAATGGATAATTCTTCAAGATGCTCTAGTTTACAACTCTGATCTTAGGCAAATTGGTCTACATGCTCTTTTCCTTCCTACCCTTTCAGACACATGTCCTCTTGTTAATGTTCACTGTAAGTACTTTGAGATTCTTAGAATAAAGCTGGGTTTATACAGTAGAAATGTTTATGATGATGGTCTACATAGAATCAAGTTTCAATTTCCTGTACTCCAAAAATACATCCTCAAAATATGCAGTGCACTTTATGGCTGTCCAAAATAGCAACACTCAAAATACAGCTGGGATGCCAATATGCTATCTAGAAGAAAAATTAAACTGATCCTAGAGTGTGGAAAACCAGGCTCTTTCTTTGGTTTTGCCTGTGTCTACGTTTGGTCACTGTTTTCACATTAGGATCAAAAGTTGAAGGAGATGAAAGCTCTTTAAGGTCTGGATGCTTCCCAGAAAAGACAAGGCTAAATGGAAAGGATTTCACCTTTTAACTGAGTTTCACATCTTCGGTAGCATGCCATTTCAGCTTGTGCTGCTGTAAAATGTTCATTTCAGCCTCAGTAATCCCTCAGACAGTGAATCAAAACTCCCTGATCCTCGAGTCTGCCAGAGGAGGGTAGGGGTAAGATGTAACGATGACCAAATATAGGAAGATTTTGGTCTTGGACTAATTCATTTCAGTGCTGGCTCTTCTTAAAAACAGACCTGCCTGGATAGGGAAGAAGATGCAACCACTTTTAAACCACTTGCTAGCAGCTTTAAAAACCGTATAAACATACAGATTACAACTATGTGGATAAGAGGTGGAGCTGAATCTAGTTTGGTTGTGGCTCTTCAGTACCGACACTAAAATTCAGGGAGCTGAAAAGCTCAGGTAAGTGCTGAGGAGGTGAGCAAAAAGAAGTGCAAAAGTTGTGCAATCTGTTCTGGAAAATCAAGCTCATGGCTAACTTCAGATATTGTCATGGTAACACAAAAATCACTAAATACTAAGTCCAGGCCCCATTTGAAGGTCTGAGGCCCAGAAGAAAGAATAGAGTATTATTACTGTGTAAGTCAATTCAGGATCATATAAATCAAAGCTTCAGACTCAGGGGGTCTGCATTTCCTTTGATGGTTAGAAAGCTCAATAGTTGCTTTCATTCTGCCATCCCATACACAAACATTAGTTATGCTCATAGTCTTTGCTATAAACTATACAAATACAGGAGACTGCATATGGAAATACATTATACCAGGGTTTACAACTTAGGCCACAATCTGATTGTCAGAAGGAACAAGACTCCCTTATGCAGTGACAAGCAGTGCATAATGAGCTCCAATCTCAGGCTCTCTTTAGACTACAATGGGCTTTTTCTTTTCTCAGCTGAACAGTAAGAAAGCACCAATTCATTCCTATACGTGCAGGATCAGGCCCAAAGACAGCAGGTTTGATGGAGACTTGACTGATGGTTCAGCAAACACTTAATATGTTCTGATAGACTGAGGACTTGTATTTTCCTAGAAGCACATTCTCTTTCCTGATGTGCCTCCATAGGACTTTCATCTGAAGGGCTGAAAGCCATGGCAGGAGAAGCACTAAAGGGAAAGAGCTTCAAATTCTATAAAACCCATATTACTACAGTTATTAAGCATTCACTAATGATCCATACTGGTAAATAAGATGAATACTAGCTGCCCCATTCACACTGCTAACTAAAGAATACGTCAGGAGGAAACAACCCAAGCATATGAATGAAATTTTTGTTCACGGACGTGTGTGCATGCACTAGAAAGCCATAACATAAAAATCATCATTTCGTTCTCAGCTGGATTGCTGTAGTAGTCTGAAAAGTAAATGAATAGCGAAACTAGAGGTACAGGTGAGGACAGACATGGCTGAAGATTCATCTCAGAAAAGGAAAAAATGACCATTGCAGTTGGTAAACAGTGAGTTCTCCTATTACGACGTTCCAATGCACATATATATCCTATAGGCTGTCCTAGGAGACACTGGACTTCAATGAAGCAGGCATGCCAGATACCAACTTTTAGCATAAGAGGACAAAACGGCTTGAAGCACCATTTCCATGCAAAGAGCATGCCAGGTAGAAAAATTCTTTAGTGAAAATAAGACAAGGGACAAAGTGAGACTAGCATTTGACAGCTATTGTAAGTGCTACATAGTGATGGTCAGTGCCACACAGAGCTTCATAAATATGTTGCTAAAATGTTTTGGTATTCAGAGGGACCCTCCAGTCATTAATGAAAGCCTGAAATAATGTTGGAAAAGATTTTAGGATGAATTAGAAAAGTGAGAGTCCTACCAGGAAGGTTTCCCTTCTAAGAGATGGATTCCCCTGTCTGTTAAGTTGGTTTTGCACCAGATGAATTTTTTTCCTGCTTTGGAAAGGATGGAGAGGATCTAGAGGATTACACAAGCAGATAAGGACAACAGAACCAGGCAGGAGAGAAGTCTGCTGTTGGCACTGTTGTATCTTGCACAGGTTTCACCCTACACCCATGCTGTGAGATGAGAGGACCTACTGAGAACATCCCGTTCTCCAACATGATAGCTTTCACAGAGGTATTAACTCACACATTTTGGTTTCCTCAGCATAACTGCTTTGGTTTCTGGTAGACCTGGATGCTATTCCAAGAAAAATACCTTTTGCTAATACTCATTCTGTTCTGGCACCTGGCTTAAGCTGTTCTGGCAAAAAGCAAGCTGGTGTGAGCTGTATCACTACTGAGTGGTTTTGGTCAGACTGGTTTGACAATGTTTCTAATCTTTCTTAAGAGCAGACCAAATGTGGCTCTGCCAGAAGTCTGGGAAGCAGTCTCCAAGGAGAATGTGACTCACTCGGAAATTGAGGTGGGCCCCAGATGAAAATGTGATTCAAAGTTGGTGGAGTGTAAAAAGGCAAAAAAAGATAAGGCTTTATGAATGCACTGATTTGTAATACAGCTTTGCCTATTAATTCCTTGTTTCCCGTGTCATGCCAGGTCTATTGCTTCACCGTCTTCATGAAAGGTTAAACACTCTCTTGAAAAGAAAAATTCTCACCATGATTCATTTGTTTTATTTTCCACATCCTAAGGCACTATTTTCTAGGGCCTGTAATGCCAGCATAAATCTCAGCAATTACATCAACCTTCTATGGAGTAAAACTTGTGTGAGCTGAAAATCAACCACCCTGTCTGGTTTGGAAAATTATTCATTGAGCTAAGGTCTTTTAGAAGAGTGAAAGAAATATAAATTACAATGCATTATTTCATTCAAATTCAAACCTTCAGTTTCACACTCCGAGTTAAATCTATTTTGCTATGAGTGGTTAAGTCTGTTGAGGCATAGGGAGTATTTCTAAATCAAACTCAGACTTTAAGATTAATCTGCCTCTCTGTTGCATTCAGGTTTTTGGGGGGTTTGGCTAGTTTGGTTTTGTTTTTTTTTTTCTCATCTTTCTTTTTTGGTAACATGAAGTTTCTTAAAATTGGAAGCTGAGAGTTGATTGCAGATGGTGTTATCTTGATCCCTAGGTGTTAGGCTTTAAGTGCTGGAGTTTTCTGTCCTTGCAGTCATGGGTGCATCTTCCTTCCTTCAGATAAAGATAAGCAAAACTCAGTATCAGCTTTGGTGGTGGGGTCTTCCTTGGGCAGCTCTGAAGAGCTCACAAGGAATGAAAATTACTGCCTAGAAGTCACTCCTCATTGCACCTTTCTTCATGGCTTCTTGTAACAAATGAGCCCAGTGCTCTTCTGGAGAAATTAAGCGTTGTCTTTTGTGTTGGGTTTTTTTAATGTTTCTAGATGAAACCGAGGCGCACATTGACTATGAAGATAACTTTCCTGATGACAGATCAATACCCGTCGTTGAGAACGAACACGTCAATGGCAAAGAGGAAATGGAGCAGGAGCAAGAACAGCTTTCCTTCAGTGAAAGCTTAGAAGAAAGAATTGGAAGTACCAAAGTTGTTACTCAGGACACAGACACTTCTGAAAAAGGAAGCAGGGCACCAACTGAATCCCCCGTGTCACTCCTAAGCCAAAAAAACTTGTTTTGGTTTCCATCAGAGGCTTTCAGTGAGCCTGAATCAGAGAAAGAGACAGATGATTCCACTAAAGCACAGCTTTCTGAAGGTGATAACCACATTGGAGTGAAGGCACCCTATGATGAACCTGGTGCCAAAATGTTTTACGACAGTGAGGATTTCCCCATTGGACCCATTCTCACAACTAATGATACAAAGGCAGAGATAGATGCAGTTGCCATCACTGATGAATCATGGTTAGATGGCTATCCAGTAACGCAAGAAGTGGTAGAGGATGATGAAGAGGAAGGGGATAAAGTTGATGGTTCAATGGGAACTGAAGATGACGTTGTCCTTACAACTGACCAACCAAATCATGCTGAAGTAAGAAAATCAGGCAATGGCAGCCCAGCTCCAGAGGAAGGTTTAACACAGATTGTGGCAGCAACAACAAAAGCAGATGATGAAGGGACCAAAGAGACACCAGTGCTACTTACATCAGTGAGTGGTCTGGAGAACTTAAGCACGAGCAGAGGTTATGATGATACTGCATGGGACCACCCAACTACATCTCTGGAAACTGTGACTCAGGAGCCTAGTACAACGATGCTGTTTGACATAACCAGCTTAAAAACCTCCATGTCAGAAACCTCTGTGATGGTCAGCCCCTCTGATCACACTCCACATGCAGAACCAAAAGAAGCAACCACCCACCCTGCACAAATAGCAACCACTGCACCAGCTCCAGGTATCATTACTGACACGTCATCCCAGGAATTAGCTGAGCAAGAAAATCTCACCCAGGGCCTTGGAGAAAAGCCCATTCCCACTTCTGATCCATGTGAGGAAGAGGATTGTCCCAGGTCCAGTAAAGGTGCTATCATAGCAGTAATTGTGATTCTTCTCTGTTTGTTACTGGTTGCAGCTGCACTGGCTGTGTGGTTCTTCAAAAAACGGCAGCAGAAAAATTCTGTCTATAAACTGAATGGAAGGTGTCAACCCAGGCATCACTGCTACCACCACTACCACCACCAGCACATCGAAATGCAGAAAGTCTAACCAGGGGCCTTTGGGCAGAGATGCTAGAAATTGGAAGGAAAACATACTGATGCTAGAAGGATCACATGACTCATGGATGCTAAAATCCAGCAGTGCAGAAAGCAGAAGGAAAACAAGAATGCTAAAAGAACATAGAAGACAGGAAAGATTTCATCCTTTTAAAGTCACAGTTTAACACATTCGACCTTTCAAGAGCTAAAGAATCTGTATGTTTTTATCACAGGAGTCTTCTGGAGGTATCAACAGGACACCATGTGCTTGGTAGTACATCTACAGTTTGTTCTGCTTTTACATTTTGCTCCTATTAATAATAAATTAATTGATTAATTTCTGTGTTACCTGGTTATAATGTAATGGCAGGGCTGGTCAGGCCTTCTCGGTCTAGTCTCAGTGGAAGAAGGAAAGAACGAGGGAAGGAGGGGAGAAAGATGTTTTTGGAGCAACCACACATTTGGTGGTGTTCCTTTTTTAGAACCTGCCCAAGCTGGTCAGGATAAACCACCATAACAAATTATTACCTGACGTGTCTTAAAATGAAAAGCCATTTGCTACTGTACTTTAATGGATAGTACTGCAATGATTACTAAGGTACTTTTCTTCAATGTTGTGAACTTAACAAGCCACAAGTGTTGGATCATCATGCTAGTTTTCTGGAAGGTGTTATTTTAGCCTTAGTGAAGAAGTACCATTCTTATACTAATCTTTTTATAGGAATCATGATGTCTCCCTGGAACTCGGAGAATACAGTAAGTGCCATTCTTCCTTGAGTATCAGCAGGAGTCAGAGCACCTTTGATTCCAGGTGTTATAATGAATAGCCTCTTATTACACAGCCAAACAGTGATGAAGCACTTTCCAGGGACACCCTATATAAAGCCAGCTGCTTTTCTGAACACAATACTGACTGATCAGGACACTGAACTCACAGCTGGGTGTACCTCTGGCAACTGAAGCCATGTAGAATACTTCTGCCATGTGAACTCTGTGGAAGGACTGATTTTCTCCATTCTGCTCTTACATCAGCTGGAGGGGTGCCTGGGGTGGACACTGGCTGTGGGAGATGGGTATCCATTTTGAATGCTGCTTGTTGTGGTTTTAAAGATAAAGTAAACCTGGGAAAGACAGAAATTGCATCCAGTTAATAAATGCGAACACTTGACTTTTAGACTGGGTGTTGGTGTAAAAACACAAGAGGCTTTTCCAACAGCATGTTCCATTTCCAAGAGTCCTGAAAATAAACAGTGAGAGAGAAGAGGATGTTTTCTAGAATCCCTTAACATAGTTCTGGTGAGTTTAGTATGAAATGCTCTCCCTTACCTTTCTGAATGAACAGGAGAAAAACTGGCAACTGAATAACCTGCAGGTCAGAAATAAATTCATCTGCCACTCTATTGCACAGCCTTAGGCAAAATATGCCAGTAGTTCAACACACCGAAATACTGGAGTAAAAAAAGGTGACTGGGGGCAGTTGACCTGTGCTGCCTTGAGTCAGAGTGGTAACCATCTTAAACTCCATGGAAGGTAGACTATGAAGTGGAGTGCAGAATTGGGCCTGTCGTACACACAGCCATCAATCTCAGTGCTGCTAAGGAAAACAGCATTTTTAGATGATGGCCATATGGAGAATTTGACCTCAGCGTGGTAAGAGTGGCAAGAGCCACAGTAAATAAAGGACAAAAGCTGTACAAATCTGTAAATATTGTGTTCTCTGCCATATGCATGACTTTATGCTTTTAATGCATTCTAGACTACAAAATAACCTAGGATTTCTGTTGTAAACTATTTTTTTATGCAGTAACATTTAAATAAATCCAAAAAACCAATGGATTTCACACTATGCAACTTTATAGAGATTAACTCAACTAAAACATACCATCTGCAATCTTATGGGAACATGCTGAAAAATAAACCTGGGGACAGCCATTATGAATTGGAAGATACAAGTATGTGTTACAGCTCTGCGTAGCATCATTCAAAATGAGTCAATACTCTTTGGCTCAAGAACTGAACATGTGAAAACGAGGCTCAAAATAGAATTAAACCCACAAATTATACAGGGACCTTATTTGAGGCTTAGAAATAATCATTATTCACGAACCAGCAGAAAATGTACATTAATATAATGCTCTGGAGGTATTTAAATAAAGATCAAGGTACAAAAGAGGAAAAGTAAGCATTTGTGTATGTTCTTGTGAAAATCATCCACTTTGCCTACATGTTTATGAAGGAAAGACAGGTTTGTCATTTGGGTAAGTCTTGTAGGAGACAGTTTAAGACATAGCTGAAAAGTGTTTCTCTTAGGCTGCCAGGATGGTTCTGCTTCAGAATACTATCTACCCCCTTTTGCAGCAGCATCTGTTTGTACTCATGGTTTTCACATTAACAGAAAGATTCAGGAAGCTTGGGGAAACTAATAAACAGATGGGGGTAAAGAGCCCACAAATGATACATTTGACTTAGATCTCCTTTGGTGTGTGAAACTTGGCTAATCAAGGACAGTAGGGATGGTGAACCATACAGTACAGTAAAATCTGAAGATGATAAAGTCAAAATACAGTAGGGGATGAGTCACTTATTACAGGAATTAAGAGCTGAAAGTGCCAGCTATGGGTTGAAATTAGGAAAAGGAAAGGGGAAAATACTGGGAGCGATTTTGTGATGGTGACATCCGTTCATTAAGACATCGATCTGCTGCTCTGGGATACAGAAGTCATGTATCATCCTCTTCCAGGAAAGCCACATATTACAAGAGGCTGGCTAGAATGAGCTCACTGGTGTTAAGACTGACATACGATCTCTCTCTCTTCCTTTCCTGTATTAGCAACTACCTGTTAAATAAGACCCCATTTCATACAGATCACACACTGTTTGTTGTGTCTGAGCAGAGCCTTGCATAGATTTGTTGTCGGGCAGGCTGAGAATCCCCTGTGAGTTGTAACACCAAAGCTACTTGCAGTGTTTGGGGGTTCAAGCCCTTGCAGCCAATAGGTGTTTGCTCCCCTTTGTACAGAAACTGTGGGATCATGGATTTTAGGTATTCAGTAAATTCTTGGGCTGAAATACCCTCAGTTTCTGTGCTTGTCCTTGCATTTGCCAGCTAGATGACAATATAGGGTTTATTGTGCTGCGTTGCCTTATTGCATACTTTACCTCAAAAGCTGTTATGTTGGGGATTCGTTGCCATGGGCATTGAAGCCAGCATAGACTAATTTTTTTTCTTCAGTGGAAAGAATTTACTTTTTTTCATACCCAACAATTTGCAATACAATGATACAACATAATACATCGCTGTGAAAGATCAGAAAAAGGACCACTGGAAAAATCAATTGCAACAAAAAATGAATTGAGTTATAAGGCTACAGGGTTTACCACTACAGGGTTACCACTAGCTCAGGATAATGCTTAAATGTTTAATCCCTTAGAATAAATAAGATAGTAAGATTTCAGACAGTAAGAAGGGGGCAAAGGCAGAAACCCCCAGTTGTTTTCTTCAAAGCTAGTAGTCACACAGAGTTACACCTCCGACCCCCATATTTCTACTTGAAAGCAAGCAAGTTCCATTCCTTTGTAAAAGAATTCATCAGGAGAAAAGTTACTTCATGCTGCTTAAAAGCCCTGTGATGCACACCAAAGGGAAGAAAAAGGTTAAAAACAATCAAAGAAAACTCAACTTAGAAAGTTCATCTACAGATAAGGCTCACATTTATAAACTTAAAACTTCAAAACTCCCTACAGAAGGTAGTTTCCACAGCTCATGGGTACTCTAAGGAGAGGGAAGAGGAGAGGGAGGAGGGACGGGTATCTAAACCACGGACTATTTCCTTGCCAAAAATAAATAAATAAAAAGGTATCTATTTAATATTTTTCCTAGGCACTGGAAAGGACTCAGGACACAAACCCCTGATCTGCTGGGGTGTGCAAGCCAACTTGCTATGGCTCTTTCTTACTTACCTTCTTTATTTCATATAGCTTAAACTCTCCACACTAGGTCATTCAGGTCTTGAGTCACCAGAAAAAAGAAGTCGCTGTTTAAAGCGTGGCAGACAACCAAAAGTTCAGACAGCTGCAATGAAGGATTAGTTGTGGCTTTTTCTCACTGCCTTGCTACAAACTGCATCACAGCTCTATGTTCAAACATTATTAAATGGGAATGTTTTCTCTGGCACTGACTACCTCTCCCCACAGTTTAAGTATTGAATTTTTTTAACTGAAGTAGCTTTGGTTTACAGCTCACATTAGAACTTAAAAACATATTTCCATAGTAGCAGGCATATGCAGGCAACTGTTTATTCTCAGTACCAGCCATAATAAACACTTGTACTTCTATAATCCAACAAATCTTTGCCTAATCACAACTCCATTTCCAGAGCTGTACAATTTGCATGCTATTTAAACCATTTTTCGTGAAGACTCTAGAAACAAAGACTATTTGGGTCTGCCTTCATTATCAATATAGACCAATAATTGACTGCAGAGATACACAGTGGGTATTACTGGCAACAGTCTATTGAGACAAAGCATCGTAAAGCAGGACATGCAATAGGATTTTCAGGGGACTAAGTTGTCTTGAGGAGACCCACCTTTAATTCTACCTTGACTTACTGTGGCAAGTAGGAAGAAGTGGCACCCCTTGGTTGGATGGGCTTTCCAGGTGAATTGAGAACAGCACCCAAGTATGTTTTGAGCTTATATCCTAGCATTCCAAAGGAGTAAGGCTCTGGAAAATGGAGCAGTTTGAATTTGCTTTTTGCTCACGTCATGTCAACAGAAGTAGTGAAGGTCTGCTTGCAGATTTGCTACAATGAAAGGGCCCAGCAAGACATTCAAATTCCCACTGAATTTGCCAGAACTGGTAATTCTAAAGGTATTTGGGTTTTGTAGCTGACTTCACTGGCTATTAGGATTGACAAGACACTGAAGTATGAAGCCTGTACTGGTGTTTTATGGGAATAGAATTAAAACTCTGGGGAGAAAAACCACCCACCACCCTTCTTCCTTTTTTAATATTTGTGTTTATGAGGATGAATTAGGCAAGAAGCTGGTAATACATGAAAAGTTACTATCAGTAAGAGCAGGTATTACTTTGAGAAAGATTATATGCTTGGCAGAGTCTGTCAGATACACTGATTTCCCAGCTGTGAATCTCTTCCCTTGACCAAGCTTGGGTTCTTGCATAAAAAAAACATTGTCCTGACAAGCACCAGTCATGTTTTTCACATAACCAAATACCCAGCTCAATGCACCAGCATTTCTGACTCAGTTTGATCTTCAGCTTTCCAGCAGTTCCCCATCACGCAGGACCCCATCCATCAAGAGGCCAAGCACTGGACTTGTATTGTGTGCAGCCTCTTGCGCTAGCCATCTGCCAGAGGATGAAAAGCCAACATCAGCTACCCAAAGAGCTAGCTTTGTTACTGGAAATGTGAGCAATTACTAAGAAAATTAACTGTATGGCACTGTAACAAACAATACTACTACCAAGATCAATATGGTCAGCCCAGCATCAGCAGACACATGCCACCTATGCTGCATTCAACTAAGTCACACAAACACAGTGACTTCAACAGATGATGTCTCCCTGAGCATCAGCATCATACCATAAGCCTTATAAAAAAAAAAAAGAAATGGAGGCAAAACCTAAACATCTCCTCAGGTTTTGCAGATGCTGCTAACATCTGCAGCAGGCAACTCACAACTGAGAGAATTTGGGGTGGCAAAAGAGAGGCAAGAACTACGCTCCCGTAGCCTCCCAAGAAGAGCTGGCAGGATCAGAGAAGTGGAAGACACTGATTTATTGCAGTCACATGTAAATGTTGGCTTCTAACAACAGCAGCAGCAAAAGAAAAATCAGTTGAAAGAACCTGAGAATGCTGAAAAAAGCCACAATAAATACTGAGGAACTGGGAGAGGAGCTATTTCTCATTAGGAAAGAAGAAGGGTTTGAGAACAACTTGTACTTATGAAGATTGAACTGGCTTTGGACCATATGTAGTGGAAATTAAAAAAGCCAGAAAAAATCCACAGACACTTGAATGAAATGAAAAAGGGATCACGGTGCCATTTCAGGAGGCCACGAGAGTATAGGCTGCCTTCTCAGTTTAAGTGGAATGGTAAAGGCCATCAGGCTTACCTAACGTAGGCTGAAGAAAAATAAATCACTGGCTAATGGACACCCGAGTCAATCATGAAATCCCCACCTGAACAGGCACAATGGCAGGGGATTTTAGCTGTAAGGTCAAGAGCTGAGGAAACGGCTGAACACGAAAACAGATCAGCTAAGGAAGCCTTAAAGACAGAACCACAAGCTTACCAGAAATTTGATAATACCCAAGAGACCTGCAATGGCTGAATAACTGTTTGATGAAGAGAAAAAATTAGGGTTCATAGGCACTAAATGTATCCCCAGTGTAACTCACTGAAGTTAAATTAATCACAGAAGAGGTTGATTGTGGTGCTCAGTATTTTACTGGTGGAATGAAAATGTTGCACTATTTTACCACATACTTTGTTCTTTAAAAATATCACAGCAGTCTCCAATAATCAGTGCTGGAGAGGGAAAGGGGGTTCTTTAACAGGAAAGAAGTAATTCTGGGTGGCAAACCTAAGAGATCCTGGAACTGATTTTCTGTTATCTCATACCTACTATAGTCTATGCCATTTGCTTCACCAACAGGCAAAATCTGATCATAAGCTTTTTGCACACATTATTTCCATCCATGATGCATAGATATGGAAAACCTTACGCCCAGGAGCTTGCATTACAGGCACCTCTCTTAGGAGCCTTTAAGGTTTTGCATTGCAGTACCTACAGACAACACACAAGAGCTGAGACACCACAGAAACAAACAGACAATGGTCAGTGCTTGGCAGAGCTCTTAAGTCAGCTTGGTAAATGGTGATAAGAAAAAAGTAAATGGAAAACGTTGTAAAATAAAGGCAGTGTAGACAGATACATCCACCTCCAACCAGCTCCATGCCCTTTAGTGGCAGGATTTCTAGATTCAGAAGTTAAGAGTATTAAAGATGAAGTTATTTGGGCATATGACCTTAACATTAACAGTTGGGTTTCTGAGGGGAAAATCTGGAGTTGTCCTATGCAGGTTGGAAAGCAGGATGGTAAGAGTCTTCCAGAGCAGTAGCCTCTCCCTTGAGCACAAACACACCTCCAACAGCAGAAAACTAGGGACAAACTGGAGAAGCTACCCCAGCTGGGTATTATAATACACGTATTGCATGGGGATGTGATGGTTTATGATCAACTGCTTGTTAAGTTTGAAAAGCAAAGTTAAATTCTTACATAAGATTACAATAAATGGAGTGCTAATATTATGTGGAACAAAAAGCTTCAGGAAATCCAATACTCACTCTGTATTAAGGCACAGAGCAAGCCAGATTCTGGTTTTGTTACCACAAGTGGAGCTGGGTAAATCTCCTAAAGTTAAAAGGCTCTTGGTAGATTTTCAGCCTGAGAATAAAACAGCCTGCCCATTCACATCAGCATGCTAACTGGGATTTATATTAAAGAAGCTAAAAACCAATCTGGTTTTCCAAACATCTTTCATACACAACTTCTAGCATATTAAAATGATTCATTGTTGTCATGGGCTGGAAGACACCTAAACCCGATACTGTAGATTCCCCTTATGCTCTGCAGATACTCAACAGTGTAGACACTATACCTCCACAACATACGTAAGTTACAGCAGCAACAACTCAGCAAGGTCGTGAAGATCCTGTTTTGCCTCTTTAACTGCCTAAAGCAGGTTTTGGTTTTGCAACTCACTTCCATTCTGCTGAGTTAAGATTCAGTTGGAGCACTGAAGCTCTTGTCTCCCTTTGACGTAAGCAGGATGAAGCCACTTGCAGGACTTGATCCTTAAAAAAGAAAGGGGAAAGCAAGTGATGAAATCCTGGATCCTTCTCTTATGTCAGTGGGATTTCTGCTCTTCAGTATTCTTGTGCACCAATTCACTACTCATCTCTAATACAGTATTTCTGGGGCCTTCAAAGTACTTCTGTATTAGGCTCCACCATATAAGTAATAAAAATGTCAGGAATTCAGATGCAAATGTTTAAGTATTCCACTTCAAATTGCCTCAGTCTCCACCTGTACTTACTTTTGGATGAGAACTGCGCAGACAGTCCCACCAGGCTGAAAAACAAAAAAAAGCAAACTGTTTCCTATGGAAAAGAATGCTAAATACATCGATCACCATTATTTTACACAAGATTGGACCCACCTCACACAGGAGCCACAAGTTGTTTCAACAGAGAGTAAGAATTCATAGGAAAAAGGAATTCTTTATTATTCAGTTCTAAGTGACCTCAGTTTCACATCACGGAATTTAATTTAGTTCTTAAAAAAGAGCAACACTGCATACAGAATTCTTTAAGCAATTCTTACAAGATCACTGGTTGTGCTTTGTTAACTTATTTCAGCTATTTAAATGTACCTCAATGTCTCTCAGGTGCACTGGGATTCAGTATCCCTTTACTCTTCATCATAGAAAAAGACATACATAAATAACACAATGCATAGCTCAGAAAGTCAAGAGGAACTGTTATGTCTTCCCTGGATCATAACCTGCCAGAAGTTCTTTGGAATTTAGCTGTGCTGTTACAACTCAGTAGAACATCACTGAAATAAGGCACCTTAGTGTTATCCCAGAAAATACAGTCAGTTCTGTTGTGTTTGTGTGATGGGAAGAAAGCTCAGGGGGAAAACCCATATGCACCAGTTCTGTAAATGCACAGTGAAAAGCCACGCTCACAGAAGAGTCAGGGCAGCATGGAAGTGATCTTTCAGGAGTGGATCTTGTGACATAAGACGGGGCCTAAAGGAGCAGCTTTGAGGTATATCTAGCTGGAACTACAGGTGACCAAAAACAATAGAGTAAGGAGCAATGGTGAATCTTCACTTTCATAAAATACTTCATAGTGATTTCACTCATCAGGATTCCTTCTTTTCCTCTACTTCTAGCAGCTCATCAAGGAATTCCACAACTTCACCCTAGAAAGGATAAAATTTAACAGGAACAAGTTAACCATGTGCTGCAAAATCAGTGAAAACCTTTAACTATTTTAACCAAAGCATAAACTGTAATAATGCATCTAAGTATTTTTTAACACACTTCATACAGCAGCCAGCACAACAAGCCTGTAAAATGCAGATAAATGGCCCACGGAGGTGTAGCACAAGTAACTGCAGTGACATACAGATCTTAAAAGAAGGAAATGTTACACTCACAATAAATCCTCTTGCACTTTTTCAGGTATTTAAACAGACAATGAAATTCTCAAACTCAAAGTAGAAGAAGAAATGTTTAAAGCACCTGTTAAATTAGGAAATCGTTAAAATACCATAAAAGATGAAAGGATTTTAGAAAGCTTCAAAATTCAAAGCCAAAGTGTTTTGTAGAACTGTAACTCTGACTTTGCATCTGTCTGCTCTAACCATTTATGTCCTGAAACAAAAATGTAAAGAACCAGAGACACCAGAATATCTTCCACACTGGAAACAAGTATGTTGGATATAGATTCAGACCAGAAAAATGTTGTATTTACTAGCTCCACTCTGGTAATACAGGGTAGCGACACAACAATCTGACTTTAAACTACTCCTAATGTAGTTCTATGTCCTATACCATAATCAAATGACTACAGTCAAGCCTGAGCACTTTGGGATGATACAGCCCCACCGGCTGGAATTTACTGCTCTGTCAACTGAGCTACAGTAACTGCTACAGCATGTTTTTGCCTTGAAAGGTATTCCTTAGGAAGGCAGCACCTTCCAGACATGCAGTTTGAACCCAAATTTTACAGTTTTCTTTCTATTCTGGTAAGGAAAGGGCATTAAACCCCTTGTCAGTAAAAATAATATGAGGAAATAATTGTCTATTTTTAATACAGCAAACGTATCATGGTCATGGCGATTAAAAACATTAACATCACATTTTTCAGAAGCATGATTAGCACGGAGAGAAATAATGAGAACCAAGCAAGCAAAAATAAAAGTGGGAGGAAAGCTGCCTGAAATAACTGCTGCTCTTGTGCCCTGCTTCACAGCT
The DNA here is from genome assembly GCF_033815535.1 of Pezoporus flaviventris. Taxonomy (NCBI): domain Eukaryota; kingdom Metazoa; phylum Chordata; class Aves; order Psittaciformes; family Psittacidae; genus Pezoporus; species Pezoporus flaviventris. The sequence goes on from NW_026892585.1 coordinate 1,917,051, forward strand.
CCACTCAAAAGGCTGAAGTGGTTATAGCGAGTCCTGAAGGATGGCAATTTCTTTTTGCTTTCGATTTGTTCAAAACATCCAAGTATCCGATTCAATAAAAACCATGGGGAAAAAATGCCAGCACTTTCATATTCCCTACTTGTCCTACTGGTTGCAGGAAATCTGGCAATTGGAAAACAGGAATTTGACATCTGTGCACATTTTCCTTTGTTTGAAGTATTTTGATTGCCCAAGGAGCCCAATAGCGGAAAGAACTCAAAACCACTTCACAAATGGACATGAAGAAAGTAACCACTAGGTCCAACAGTCAGTACACAAGCAGTTGGAAGATACAAAAACAGAGGCACAGGGGACTTCTGGTCAAGTTTTACAGCACAGCTCTTAAAACTGGGCACAAGCATTTGCATGCCTCTTGAAGGACTACAGACAGGCAGGTCCCATTAACTCTGAAGAGAGTTAGGAGACTGGGAATACAGGTGTCTACTGCAGGAGTCCTAGATCTAGTTCAGACTAATTACTTTACACCTCAGGATCACAGTTTAATGAAAGAATAACAGACAATAAAAAGGATTTTTGCCCTCATTCTACCTGCAAAGATACTCCTTAAAAAACAGTCTGAAAGGCAGGGTGAAAGGCACAAACATCCGACTAGATGACCCAGAATAAGGGAGACAATCAGGATTTCAATAGTGTACCTTTGGAAAAGGATATTTAAAAATTGACTGAAATCTTGAAATCTCTAGAGCCCAAAATTGATCTCTAAGGGAAAGGATGTCAGAAGCTGCTGTGGTCTAATGAGAAGTACTAGGGAGTAAGAGAGGCTGAAATATGGCACAAATATTAACATAGCTGCCCAAACAATATACATACAGAAAATACACTAATGCAACTGAGTAATTGCCTGGATGCTGGGTATATTTGAGAAGGGAAAAACTCCAGATTAAAGACAAGCAAAACCTGCAGTTAAAATACCTTTGCCTGTGCATTCACAGTCAGAATGTAAAACATTTGCAAACTGTCCACACTGTGGCTGGCAGCCTAAGGAAAGGTGCTAATGCTACATCAGAAGAGCTGATCACATTGCCTCACTAGCAGCTATGACCAAATTGACCAACTGCCCTTGCCCCATTAGCGCTCACTTGACACCGCATCAGGCATTCTGCAAGACTGAGTTCAGCAAGGTGATCACTCCAGGGAAAGAGCCTCCTGCCCACTGATATCTAATAAACTTCATGCTGGCCTGCGGATCTGGAGCCCGAAATAATGCTCTGATACGATTTAACCATTCTGTGTGACAGAGTTCCTCCTGTTATCTGGAACACTATTTGGCTCCTACCTATCTTAACAGGAAGGACATCAAACTTCACATGCAGTAGGAAAGAAAATTTTACATGCAGTTGCTGCAGCTACCACACAGGACAACAGCCACCCACCAGTAATGCAGGTTACATAAATACACAGCTCAGACACAGCGCTGATGTAAATCAGAGTTGAGCAATATATGGCCCAAAGCATGATGTAACTGTCTGGCCAGTAGCTAGTAAATCAGTGTGTGAAGTCCAACTAAGCTGGGGGAAGAGAAGGGTTTGCCACCAGACCAGTACCTGCCTTGGCTGTTAGGCAAACAACAACTGTGTGACGTGGGGGCTGCCTGGTCAGCTGCAGTGAAGCACGTCCTCATCAGCAAGCTGGCTCTCGGTCTGCAGCCTTCACCTCCTGGTTTGCACTGGAAGCTGGGTACATGCTACAGGTAGAGCAGCTCTGCCAGCACCCCATGACCTCCCTTCTCTGTGCTACTCACCTCTTCTTCCCTCTCTCAGTCCAAGGACAGTGAATGGGAAGTGGGAGTGATGCAGCAAGGATGTATGGGAAAAGATAGGACAGGTATAGCCTGAAATATGAGAGGCATGATATCGAACAGCAGAAGGGGAATGCTCCCAGACTGGTGTGAGTGGTAGGAAGAACCAGAGAAGCTGATACAATCATCTGGGGCCTCTAATTATCTGCCAGATATGCAAACTGAGCAGCCTTGGCTTAGATTAACAGCTGAACAGAGCACAGACAGAAAGAACAAGTTTTGTAGCACAGTAAATCATTCCAGAAGGTTTTCCAGAGGGTATGTGAGTAGGTGGGTCATAATAAAACATGATTTTAAGACACAGTTCTGAAATAAGCTAACCCAGGCTACTGATACTGGTTATCAGTGAAGCTGGTGTATTAAGTGAAGCTACAGCACTTGAAAAAGTAGGTGCTAAAAAGACGACAAATGCAGAAGTCTTCACTTACTACTGCAAACTGAGTGTCTAAGATCATGGTACACAGTGGGCCAGGGATTGTTGCCAGCCCTTCCTTATGCAATGTTAAATGCTGCATGCACACACACAAAACACAACCTTTTAGAAGAAACATCTGTACTTTGGAGACTCCTAACCATGCTATTAAAATAAACAGCAAAGAGGAAAAGCTACCAGTACACGGCTCAGTTACAGCCCACTTGAGACTGACAGTCCAGCACCAACTCTTCTTTTGACAGCAGCATTTCAGTCTTGTTGCAAGCAATAGCAGCTGTACTGACAGATCAGATGCTTTGCTGTTAGTTGCAAAGACTAAGCACCGCCTTCTACATAGAAAACATCGATCATTCATGGGTCCTTGTCCTTTCTCAGGGGGAACTGGAAAACTTATGGGGAAAAAAAATACAGCTTTCTAGAAATAACCTATACAGTCTACGCAGAACTGTTGATGGCCTTTCTAATAGGGCCTCTGTATGCACCGCAGTGGGTACTGATCTTTAGGGAAGGAGCAGAAAATATTAAAACAATAGTGTTCTAGAATTAATTAAGCTCTATAGAAAAGTATCACTATGGACATGCCTCCATGTGTGATTATCAGTGGATGAGTAAGAAGCAGCCTTTATCCTAACTCATTCAACAAACTGTACCTTGAGAGACAACAAACAGAGCAAGGAGAATTGGCTGGATCTTTGTTTCCTTATGATCTAGAAGGAGAACATTTATCCCACAAAATATCCCCTAGCTGTCCTTCACAGCAAAAACTGAAATCTTGCTACAGCTGGAAGATCTTAGTCACTGGGAACTTGTTCAACAGTGAGAGTAACAGATTTGATTCCCTTACGTACTGGGCCATGGGTGAAAAGATAGTGGTAGGGGAAAGGGTTGCAGGGGTAACATGTATGAGGAGAGGTCAGGGCTGCCCAGGAACCGATGAGTAATTGTCCTGTAACTGCCCCAGGGACTAATTTGAGTAACTCATGGAAGAAGTGACAAAGTTAGGTTATGAAAACCAGCAGATTTTGTTCAAGGAGGAGTAACCATCTTGCAAGAGGGAAGACAAAGGTTTGATGTGGACAACTGTGGAGGGTATGTGCTCCACAGGCCTGATAGAGCTTACGAAGTGCACACCTCCCAGTCCTCTGGCCAGTGATATTTTGGGGCCACACATTATTTTGGGATAACAGTAAGGCATGTGTCAATGGATGGCTCAGCCTGAAAGGTTTATTCAGTCTTCGACCAAGAAAAAGTTCCTTGATCTAACCTTCAGTTAAAACATGAGAGCTCACTGTAACCACCTCAAACACTTCCCAGATCTTTCAAGAGCAGTACAGACCAGGCTGGACATTCCTTGCATTCTAGCGAAGGGGGAAAAAAATCCCTCAATTCTTTGTGCAGAGAAATTATTTGGCCCTTAACCTGTTTATTTTTCAGATACCTAGTCCACAGTGCCCCACTGCCACATGCATTTAGATGGGGGTTTTCTTCAATATTAAAAGAGCATATTTGCTCTTTACATGTATGTTAACTGCTTTCTCAAATATTTTTCCATTTCGTTTTTATTGATACACTCTGAACATGTAACTGTTCTCTTCCCATACACTATGAGACTGCAGCACACTGCAGTTATTACAATAGTGTTTTATAGTAATCCAATAAAAATGCTTTCCTCTTAACGTTTTTATAATGCCTATAAAACATGAGTCAGCCCAATTTCAAAGCAACTTCAACACTGCTCCCACTGCACTGAAAACAGAAGCCTTCTAGTGGCTTTGTTTCTGAACTCCACTTACTCTCTCTTGCCTGCTTTATGCTGCATGCAGAAGCTTACTTACAACTGGGCAGGTAAAAATTCCTCCTAATGTCACAATTTAGGGACATCCTGCCATTTAAGCCCAACCATGGAACCAGCTTCCCATAGAAGATGATTTAAATGGAAGAAGGAACATCTTTGACCAGGATACATATCCAACGGTAAAGAAGCAAGAGGGGAAAACAGGAAGGTTCTGCAGGGCCAGCCACGTCAGCAGCAAGTATCTCCACTAGCAAATGATGACAAAAAAACCCACCTTCTTTCTCTAAAGAATCTTATGTTGAAGAAGGACCATAACAATGCCACTTAGCTGCCAACCCTCTCTGAAATGGCTGCCACCAGCTCTTCTCAGTGTAGCAGTGCTATTGTAGTTGTGCTGGTCTGAGATTGCAGGCAAGGCAGGGTTTACATGTCTGCAGTTACAACTTGCCATTACAAGCACACTTGTATAGATCATCCGAATGCATGCAAATAAGTGAGCTAATAAAGCTGAAAACATGGTGTTAGTGATTTCTGAGCAGAAAAATAGGTTGACTTCAGACCATTATTTGCTGTAAGTAGCCTACTGGGCCCTCATGCTTTGATGTTATTCCACGTGTTCTTCTTGCAGCAATCACATTAGTTCAACACTTACTTTCCTTCGCATCACACTCAAGAATGGAGAATCTGAATTTCAGCTACTGTACAAATGGACACACACATCATATACAAATAAAAAGAACAAGATGGCAAATAAAGTGGGTCAAAGCTGCCAACAGTTTTTCACCTAGTGATCAAGTACTGAAAGAAAAAAAAATAAATCAAAAATCACATTGTAGGCTCATCTCAGCCAAATACTTGTGGTTCTTGTGCAATTTAGAACAGCTAAGTAGCTACCCCTGAAAATAAAATAAGAAAAAAAATCCTCAAGAACACTGATTTTATGGGCCAGAAACATGTCTCATACAATTAGTGCAGCACTGAAGTTATACCTACACTAGCTGAGTATCTGGCTCTTAACAGCATTTCCGTTTGCTATTTAAATCTGTGCAATACCAGGAGTTGTATCTATTAGAGCCTTTATGAATTACACATCTGAACAGGAATCCAAAAGCTTAACAAGCCATGGCCAACTAAGATGACAACTCCGTGTAATGTTCTTTCAACTTCACAGTGGAAAACTGTAAGGATATTTAATAATAATTACTCTTAAGAAAAAGTAATTCGTAGCTAGTTGGCACTAATGTTCTCTGTCACCTCTGCTGTGTTAAATGTTTGAACTGGAGTTTTTCATTTCCTTGTGGAAAAACATTAATAAAGTAACATGAACAGGACAGTATTTCTTGTAGTGACATATGCAAAAATCATTACTGCATGTTCCAGCCTTTGCAATTACTGCCATGTATTACTGGAAGAAGCCACATGTTCTCACTCACTTTGCTAATTGGATTTAAAAAGCCACATGGATGATATGGGAGCACTGAGAAGTCTGAACAAAGTGAGATTCTCCACTTGGGGATGATGACATTCACATAGGAAGAGACCCTTTTGCCACATGAATCCTTTTGCTTCACTCAAGGAAAGAGAATGATTTTCTTCTGCAGATTATTTTAGGGGCTTGTTGGCCCACAAGCAACTTCACAGACAGCAAACATGGACCACAGGGACACACAAAAGGTATGGCCTATGGCCCAAGATGCACATGGTTTAAATAAACAGTGTACTAAAAAGAGAGATTGCCTTCATCCTTAACAACTTTTAATAAAGCTTTTACTGTAACACCTTATCTGGGTTTTTCAGTTTTCAGCATTCCGATGGAATAAGCTTTTCTATCTGTGCCAGGAGAAATATTAACAAGAAATTCCACTTCTGCTACCAGCTCCTGCCCATACAGCAGAAACTGGAAGGTAGTGCTTTTACCTTTGTGCTATTCCTGCTCTGTCTGGACTCCCTGGAAGGCTCCTGCAGCCAAAGACAAGTTCTAGTAGCCAGGGATTTATGAGTTCTCTACCAAAAGCCAGAGCCAAGCCAGAGGCATGGACAGCCTCCACCCCTCCCAGGTTCTTCAGCCCTAGTAAGGGAGGGCACAGAAGCTTTTCCCTGGGAGAGGAGAACGGTAACTTTCCTATTATGATGAGAGTGTTGGGTAGGGATATCTGTGGCACTACCGGACCCAATAATTTTGGTTGTTTAACCCAAATATTAATCCAGTGTAATGTGACTTCCTTGTCACGTCCCCATAAGTTTAATTGAGGTTTCCACTGTACTTCCCTCCTGCAGATTGCAATGTCATTTATAACTGCACCAGTGAAACTGGCTACAGGAATGAATGCCAGCAAATAACTGCTTGTTTATATAGAACAGTATATATTCTATATACAACACAGTACTTGAGGCTCAAGATTGTTTCTATCCCTCCTTCTAACAACATATGGGGAAAGCCCTCACAACAGACTGCTTCTCCACTTCCTCAACTACTCATCGCTGCCTTCTGAAGCAGCAGATACAAGAGAAGCACTACAAATTAAGTTTATGCCCAACATAATGGGCAAAGCACTAACCAACAAGGGAATATAGAAAGTGCTCAAGTATTTCACACCCAGATGAAAATCCATACAGACTAGTCCTCATCTAAGCTTAACCTTATAACAAGCTCATTAAACTGTCTTTCACGGTTTTATCACAATGGAAAGTCTTCCTCAAGTCTGCTAACCTTGCAGTGGAATTTTATGTATAGACTTGTTTTCAGGTCACTAGCATACTGAAGGCAGCACAGACATGTTATTACTTTTGTGCTATAAAATATGATGCCTCCCTATGGGCTGGATAACATGAAAATTGCAAAGGCGATTTCATTTTTTAACACAAACCATCTTTCTCTTTTCTAACTAAAAAAGAGCTCAGCTGTGATCATTACAAGTACCCTGCCCCATGCCAAACTGAGCACAGCTCTTTGCCAATGCCAACAATGAACTATTCCATCATTTGAAGAGTCTTTTCAAACCTTTAAATGAAGGATTCTGAAAACAAAGCAAAACAAAGGGCAACCCAAAGCCTCCACACTTTCATTTCAGCTGTAGGCAACAAAGAAATGCCCTCTCAAAAATTCAACTACTTTTCTTGCTAAAAACCAATAGTAATAATAGCAATAGTAGTAATTTTATGTTATCTGCCCAGGAATTCCAAACATTCAAGAAGCAAGACTGGGTGAGCAAAATGTTACTGTGCAGGAAAAAAAAAAACAACCCAAAACCAACAGATGTCAAGATTTCCTTTTGACAAAGATTAAGATTTAGGTGGTTACTTCTGGACAAAACTATAAGGATCTTTAAATCTAATTTAAACAACATTTCAGACAGAAACAACCAAAAAAACCCAAACCCAAATAACCCCCCAAAACCAGAAAAACATTAGGTTTAAATATATATATAATATATATAAAAATATACATATACACACTACTTCTCTGCCCCCTTGTGTTATAGCTTGCAAGGTGGATTTTTGTTTCGTGGGCTCAATGTGTTATATTTACCTTCGTATTAATACCAGCCATACTTTTTTAAACTGTATGTGATGTTCTTCTGGTTTGTTTCTTATATTCCATTTACAAAAGAAAAAATCATGCCAAAATGGTCATGGTTACAAGAAGATTTTTCCATAATAGCTAAATCCTTGGATTCCATTTATGTATCATCTTCACTTTAATGTGATTGCTGGTTTTTGACCATGATTTCCTTTCTAGAAAACTCACCTCATCATCATCCATCAGATGTTCCTTTGCAAAGTCATACATTTCCAACTGGAGCGTGGTTATGTTGTGATATCGAACAGCCTCCTATCAAAAAACAGAATCTCCACGTTAGGGTAGCAAGACAGGGGAGTGTCATCACATGTCACCTGAAGGTACCCCAGCAAAGTGAGACCCAGACTTAGTAGAAGGTAGATCCAGGGGGGGTAATAATGTTTGTTAAAGGAAACAGCAGAACAGCAAGCAGTGTATCCAGTGTCTTGTGTGGACCTTTCAAAGCACAAGCTCCATCGGTGTCAGAAGAACAAAGCACTCTCCTCTTTCTCACGTTTCAAAGCATTGGCAAGTCTGAGGATAAGGAATGAGACTGCCAGAGCTGAGCAGCAGCCTGTGCCTGCGTTCCAGCAGGCTTTGGATGTGAGAAAGCTTCTGTCTCCCTGTGCTCTGGCGTATGGCAGCAGGCAGTTCTGAGAAAGAGAGACACTAAGCTATTCTGCATGATAATGGCTGATCCCAGCCTCAGTCTGGGCTAGGGAAATTCAGTATGGTCACCAACCTGTCTGTTTAGCTCAGTCACCTACTCTCATATTTGTGAATACCAACAGTAATCTACTTTGATCATCCCCTTTAACTCTTTTGGGATGGAAAACAGGAAACTTCCTCTTTCACAAGAGCATCTAAAGCTTAGTGTCAGAGCCAAATGCTGCTGTCACTCCATTACCACTGTGAAAATAAACCAGAGTCACTATGGTTTTCATGACAAGCGATTAGCATAGCAAGCAACTTCTGTTCTTAGTTACATGGATCAATGCAGAAGAAAATACAGCTGTGTGCATTTAATATTTAAAAATTATCTGTAGTCCTCAGCTCCTGCAAAGTTATCAATGAAACATTCAGAGTTAACATGTAAGGCCCTTCTTCTGTCCTATCTGTATATGTATGCCAAATTTGTCTGTGGTCTGCAGTTTTATACTTTGCTACCTCTTACTCCCACTGCCAAACATTGTCTCCAATACAGCTATAAAGCACAGTTTTGTCCCCAGAAGCAGTGACAAAGGAGTGGTCCCTTTCAGCTCTGAACTCAGACTTGCCGCTGCTGCCTGAAAGAACCAATGCTTTTTTGTTTTCTTCTGTCTCAGCTGGCCCTGCAAGGCAGACCTGGGTTTCCAGCGTGCAGATAGGTGTGTTGGACGTAACAGCTCTCCACAAATAAAACCCATTTAACTCAAACGCAGTAGTATTTCTGACTTCAGTTTCCTGGCCTGAGAGGAAGGAGTGTAGGAAATCAGTGTAACTTATAAGGTGCATATGTGAACTGCTCTGCAGAGCTGCTACAGACAGTCAGTCACCTAAGCACTGCACGCGTGTACTGAGTTCAACGCAGCATTAAGAATCAAGGGCCTCTGGCCCAGTGCAGGTCTCAGTGACTGAGGTGTCTGAAGAAACAACATGGGAAGGGCAACTGGAATGTTGCCCAGCAGGATGCTCGCTGCTGCTTCAGCTAGGTTAACTTAAATGACTCTTCCATAGAGAAGTCATGCTGTAAGAGAAAGAACATGTACTGCTAATGACCAACTATGTCAGCACATACCACTGATGTCTAACGAGTCACTCGGGTGTCACAAAGCAGTTAATTCAGTTGTATGACATAAATCCTAGTAATGAGAAAATCCAGTTTGATTGTCAGAGTCCAGGCTGCTGTAGTCCAGAAACACAGCAAAGTGTTTTTATCGGTAAAACCTCCTTGGGCATGGAAATTTAAGAATACCATAGAAACCCGTTTTTAGAATAATTTTGCAAAGCCAGATCACATCATTATATTGCATTTTTCCCTTCTCCATGCTGAAAGACTGATTAAGAATTTCAGTCCAGTTGCAAATAACAGGAAAAGAATGAATTTATGCTGGGCTAGATACACCCCGATTTAAAAATGGCACTGTTCAGTTGCCAGCCATGAAGCTAGAGCACTATATTTCACTTGATGATGTCCTACGTATCTTATTGTGAAATAAGAAAATAATTGTGCAGTGACTCAAATGCTGCTCCTTAAACCATGGAAAATATTTTCTTTGATGTATAATCCCAATTCAGTTTATAAAATCTGGTTACATATATTTCATATGTAAAAAGTGAATAGTAGTTTTAATTAGGACTATATGGAATCTTAATATATGTGTTTTATCAGATAAATTCAGAATCCCACTCATATCCAACCAGTTGGTACATACACGTCTAGAAAGACATAAAGCAAGGATGTAGAGATAACAATCATTGCTGGATGTCCTGATGTTTACTGTGGACTCTTTGCAGCAAGTATTCCAGCTGAGATAACTAGATACAGTATGGTCCTGGACCTTTTTCCATCCTCATCCGCTTAACTATGTTCTAAAGTAAGTGGAAAGTAAGTTTAGCTGAGGTTATTGTATCCAGACACATTTCAACGTCGAAAGAACCTGAAATAACAAGCAAGCGGGCATGTTGGCAAATAAGAAGTGATTCCCAAAAGCCTAAATGTTACTGGGACGACCTTTACACCAGGAGATTTTGGGGAGCAGCTGCTTCAATCATCAAGGTAGATAAAGACACACATATACATGTGTCAGACAAGTACCACTGTGGATTTACTTGTCAGCATATTATACCCTACTGTAATATATGCCAACACAAAAGACTATAATGACACTCACTGTCTACATCACACAGTACATCTCTGTGTACAACTTTCTATGCAGTTTCAATAAAACAGCATGTGTTTAACTCCAGAACCAATAGATAACCCCCACTTTCCCAATCTTTGACCCACTGAGCATCAAGAAAACATCTGAATGTGTCTAGAAGGCAAATTAGTTAATTCACCTACCGATCTGGGCTGAAAATCCTCCTCTTTAAGTCCCCATTTGTCTTTGTGGTACTGATAGTAGACCATGTTCTGTTTCATTACTTCATCTTTCTGGTCAAACAGAAGGTAACTAGCAGCACAAGCAGCTGCATTCTTCATGTCATTTGCTAATTAATAGAGCACACACATGAAAATTCAGCTAAGGTAAATGAACAAATTCCTACTATTATCCAAGCTCTGAAACACTCAGATGGAAACAGAACCCATTTTCCATCTCCCCACCAACTGCATATAAAAAAAAAAAAAAACAAAACTGCATCCCAGAAAGGATACACTATTTTCATGTTCTGAAACAGGTTTCTGAAACATGATTCAAAAAAATCACCCAAGTGGTTTTCTATGAAAATCCTAACCAAATATTCCAGTATCAGTGAGATACTGGTATCCCAGTACACATTGGGGCATTTATTACAAAACAAAACCACACCACCACCACCACCACCCCCCCAGCAAAAAAAATAACCCCACTTCTTTGTACAAGAATTGACAAAGAGGGAAGAGTCAATGTGTAAAATGTGCAGTTAAACAACACAAGCAGAAGTCATTAATGACTTGATGCTACATGGCTGAATCCGTCTTCCCTTTGATGCTGGAGCCTGCAGCAGTAGCTGCAAGTGCTACACGTGTATTTACAGTGCAAGTAGCCCCTCAAGAAACTGCAAAATTCACCGAGTTATTTAACTATCAAGTATGTAATCACTGAGCACCAGAACACTACAATTTCTGTGAAGTGGTCCCCTTTTGCTCAAAACCCATGTAGCCCCATAAGCCTCATTTTAATGGGACTATAAGAGTCCACTAGGGAAAACTGAATGGTATGAAATACTCTCTAGGTTTCTCTGTGGAAGAAACGATGAATAGTAAATTGAAAATTCAGTACTTATTGAATAGAATGAAGTAAGTTATGTTAAATGTGTTGCCTTGAATCACAATCTTTCTTTTCTCTGAGTAAGTTATAAGCCTAAGAAAAAATTTGCTAGAGCTATACATTCAGCTGCTTAAAAAGCATGTGGGCCTGACAGCTTGACCCCTATGGCTTTTTGGCACAAACCATGCGTTTTTTGTACACAGATGTATGAAATGGGTCTGTTTCACTGCACATGTTCCACTGGAAGTGGCTGGTGCTCTTTACCCTAAGATGTCTTGAATTACTTCAAACAGGCAGAAGAATTGGTGCATCATTTAAACATCTAAAATGCAGACTATGAACATTTATAATTTATATGAGCATTTATCATTTACACAAAATGATAAAAAGCTCATATAAATTTACACACAAGTGTAAAGAACTTGTGCTGGCAGCACACATCATATAAAGAACAAATGGTACTGATGGATCAGACCACATTTACTCTGTAACTACCTCATTTTTCCAGCACCCAAGTGGAGACCAGTCACAACCATGCATAACTTAAAACAGAGGGACCTGACCCACACAAAATCCTTATGGGACTTACATTCAGCAATTTATTTTGTCATGGAGGATTTTATGATCATGGGCTCTATAAATAAGGTTTATCTCCTGTGTCTGTTAACTACAGTTATACAGGGAGAAAAAGACACCAAGCAACTCAGACTTTCTGTCCCAGAACAGCTTAAAATGCAGATTCTGGAGGCTACTACTTACACTGTAAAGCATTATAACTAGAGGAAAAAGATTATGAATGGAAATTGCCCCACATCATCCTAATGTTATTTCAGCATATTAAATCACTACTTACATTTATAATAAGCAAACTGTAAGTAATGGTACATGGTGGCCACAAATTTCTCAACAACAAAGCCTCCAATAATGGGTGTCAGATTGCTCTCACACTGCACTTTGCATGCAAGAACTTCAATATAATGATCTGAAAGGAAGAAAATAACACAGGATGTGAATAGAGCACAGTGAATCATTATAAACCCTCCCATTAGGTACCCATTAACATTTCACCTTATAATGCTCTCCTGGGTTCTATGCAGCTGGATCTTGCTGCTCGGAAGTACTGAGCATCTACAGCTCCATCTGAGGTATGTATCAAGCACTGGTACTTAGCTCTTCCGTAAAAATCTGGGTGGTCCGGACTTGAAATGATTCAAAGCCGTAATTCCAGAGCCCTAGCAGTTAGGTTACACTGACACCTACAGGCAGTCTGTGGCCGCCAACAAAGAATTTCGAGCAGTTTCGGGACAGATCACATTAGGCACCACCACAAAACAGAAGTATTTTAAAGCCTTAGTTTCCCTGTCAGCCACATTGGGCAGGTGAAACCAAGTTACGTGGCAAGTCTCTGACCAAAGCAAAAGAACAGCAAAGGGCCCTTCCCCTGTTTTCATCTCTGACAATTCCTAACACAAAGAATGCTGAAGCGAACCGAAATGAAATTACCAGGCCCATCTTTTACAAGAACAGTGGAATCTCAAAACAGAGTAGCATTCAATTCTACCCAGTACATAAAGCTAGAAACACCAGTCCCTCAGTGAAGTGATCCCATGCAATGAGGACAGCTGGCTTCCAAACAGAACTCACTGCTCAGGGATAAACATGTACCTAGTGCAAGCACCAAATACTTCTGGTTATCTTTTCTTGCTGCATCTACTTCTGCATTAAAAGCCTCAAAGGCAGAACGCATCTCCCGGGAGCAAGAGGACAGCTCTGCCCAGGCAGCGCAAGTAAATGCGAGTTTTCCTATGTCAAGAACAAAGTACTTGAAATGCATGCATACGCCCAAGATGACATCATGCAGCATCTACTTTTCCTTCCCACCACTATTGCTGGGAATTGTCCTTTCCTTCCAAGGAGGAAGGGGAAGGATGACAGCAAGTGCCAATCATAGCTAAGCATGGCCACTTCTGGCTTTGGAGTCATCCTGATGTCAGGGCTCTGAACCATTGGGAAAGAAGGCCTGTGTTTCATGCTTTACCACCTGTGATTGGACCTTCGCTCCTTATCTGGAGGTCCTAGGCACCTGCCCGCTTAGCCAAAGAGTAAAGCATGACTTAAGGAACAGCCAGCAATAGCTGTTCCATGTCAGCTGTACTGATGGGTACCAGTTCCACACTGAGAAACTGGAGCTGCTCTTGTACCTCACATCTATGTATCTACATATTTCACAAATCTTTTCTCAGCAACACATCTTTAGGACAAAGTTAGGTTGGTTTTCCTTCTGGCAAAGCAGAAATTCTGTTGCATTTTTCACATTTTTAAGTCTGTTGATAAAGCATGCCAGCATTCTCCACGCAACATTGCCAGCAACACTAAGCCCAGAGCACTGAAGAAATTGTTTCTTCTGCTACAAAAGAACATAGGAAATGAGTATGTGTCAATTTGACAGCAATCAAAAAAGGTGGCATCTCTTTTCCTTTGCAAAGCAATTGATTTTTTTAATCTACATACTAAAGAAATCTTAACTGCTAGCAAAACTCTGCTGGAGGAAAGATGAAAAACAGGCAACAGAAATTTGTCATGTTTATGAGAAAGCAGATACATCTGACCAGTGACACACAAAACACATAGCAGATTTTGAAGGCAGGCTAACCCCTGAGCCTCAAAGGTGCCAAACTGATATTGAAATGTTGGTTAAGAGACCCGTCTGGATAACTGTTGCTACCTGGATGGAGTAGTTCTTACTACTTACACATCTGTTATTCTGACACACTCTTCAATTTCCACATGTTAAAGTAAAAGCTCTCCGTTCTGATTTGCTGACAGCCCTCCTTTATCCTACTGGAAAGAGCAAACCAGAATTCAAGCAGTTTTCAGTGAATCTAATAAACCCATGTTGGCCCAAACTGAGCATGGTGTAGCATGTGCGTTTCATGCTGCAAACTGAGAAACAGGACTCTGGTAGTCAATCCTACAGATAAACTGAAGTGCACCTTTGGGACATCTTCCCTTATTATTTCCTAACTGCTCACCTGCAATGGAAAGATAGAAGTCTTTAAAATCCTTGATCTCTCGAGAGCCTTCACAGGCTGCTGTACAGTCATCATAGGCTTTGAAGAAATCAGGAAGAGCCAGTTCCATGTCCGAGATAGATGTTCTCCAGTTGTCACCGTTGTATGCTCTCACAGCCCTGACAAAAAGATTCTGGAAAGTTGGCAGGAATGAGAACCAGAAATAACTGATCTGTGGAAATCAGCGTGTAAATTCAAATACAGGATGTGTCTGTATGTCTGAATTACTATAGAAGCTGTTATCCAATTAATGTGAGGACAACAGATATAAATGTTAATGGCTTTTACCAGGTATTTCTAGAGAGCAGAGTACATAATTCTATTTCAGATCGAAATAAAAGCCTGTTGGACAGCAGTAAGAGTGTGAATCTAAAGCACAGGTTTTGACAGACATTTTCAGTTGAATATTTAACACCAAATGTCCAGCTTATTTTAAGCTCTGCCACTATACCACATTTGAGTAACTATGCACCTCCTTAGCTCCAGTAGTGACCTGCATGTAGTGACCTCCAGGTGTGCCACTATCTATGAATCACTGCGACTCATTTATGAAACAGTGAAAAGTGTGAGAGGTGAGAATTACTGACTGCATCAAGCAGGCAGAACAGAGATGATGGAGAAGACAGGAAGAGGGAACGGAGAGTAGGAACCAAGAATATGTGAGCAAATAATGTTCTTGAATCTCACACAGTAAGAGAAGTAACTGAACAGTTCCAAAAGACCAGACTGTGAGTAAAAAAGCATACCTCATAAGGTTTTGTCTCCAAGTCTTTAATATGCTCCTCAGCATCAGGTATGCTCTTATAGTAGGCCATATTTCTTTGCATCATTTCATCATCTGGATGCTTCAGAAGAAATGTGTGAGCTGCTGCAATTGCTTTTGGAAGATTATTAGCCTAAACAGGGATGGGGAGAGAAGGAAAGGCAGGGGAAGAAAGGTCAATTGGAAAAAAAACAGTTCAAAGTTTCCAAGTTTCTGTCAATGAACTTTCCTGCAGCCTCTATACTCCCAAACTTACTTCTACTGAAACCACTCTCAGCAGATACAACAGTACAGTAAAACTGATGTAATTTTTCTCAGTTTTACTCCTAGCTGCATCACTATGAACATTTTGTGTGACCATATATATTTGTATGAACATATCAGTGGGTAAAAAGCCAGCCCAGGGAGTGCGAGTGACCAGGAGTGCAGCGAACAGGACATAGCGTGGCAGCTCCCCCCACGGGCAGGCAAGCAGGATGGCGAGCACTCGCCTCAGGACCAGGGCCTGGTCTGGGAGCTTTGCTCTGGCTGCCCCAGCAGTGGCTAGCATTGGCACCCAGACAGAACTGATGAGAGGGGAGGCTGCAGCACAGAGCTCAGGGTGTAGTAGGTGCTGCCACTGGTCTCTTGAGGCGCAGTGCACCCTTGTGGGGGTCCTCCTGCAGCAGGGGCTGAGCTGCAGGATGTTTTCAATAGGCTAAAAGATGACAGGGAAGCTGACAAGGCACAAGATTATATTGTTTGTCCTGTGTGGGACTTCTCTCACAGCAATTACAGATGCTAAGCTCTGGATACTGGGTAGGAGTCATCACTTACCATGTTTATATCATATTTATGTTGCTTATTTGCCTAGTGGCACGCAAGACAATATTACAATAATCTATCTTCCTGGTGGTGTTACAAAGTTAGTGCAAACAGCAGGGACTTGCTCAATAATTGTGTCCTAATGTGATTTTCTGTACTCATTTTTAAACCCCATTAAAAATACTTTGTGAAGTATGTATTCCTTACTTACAACTGCATGTGCCAAATGTGTATGTACTTCTGTGTGCATGCATTTATATTTTTTAGTTTGCATATAGATACACATTTTTATAAACTATGTAGTACATATGCACATATTTGGAAAGAGTGAGCAAGTAAAAGTCTTAAATATTTGTGAAATATTAAAACCTTTTCCCTTATAAGCCAAGATCCACATCAACCCATTCAGTGCACTGAGATGCGGGTGATACAGAGTTCTACCTCACATCTAAAATGGCTTCTGGAAGTGTATGTATAAAACTATGAGCAAGAATCACAAGCATACACGTGCATGCTTTTTTCTGTCTTCATCCATAAAAGGTGCCCCTTCATTTCAGAAAGAAACTTGAGAGACAACTACCAGAAAGAAATGACTTCAACTCTAACATGAGCTCTCGCTGAGGTTCTGCTGTGAGTGTCCCTCCCAGCACTGGAGCTCTGCCAGCTGCCCTTCCTGGCTGTCCCAAAACTATGTGCTTCCAGTCATCCCAGACAGCGCTAAACACAATGGGAAATCTCAGCTGCACTTTCGTCAAACACCAGGTTTCATTTGTGCTTTATCCTTTAACCTTGTTTGTCAGTAGGCTGACAGGCCTCTCAGTTTTGCTTAGTCCACAATTCGCTCTCAGTTTCAATTTTCACCACTACAAAAAAGAAAAATTGTGCAGAAACATTCCTAACTGAACTCTGTGGCTACAAGAAAGCTCCCTCCAAAGGAGCAAGCAGCAGCATACAAACATCTACTCCCAGGATCTAAGACGTGGCAAAGTTTCACTCTGGAACATACCTCAATAAACACATGGTCACTCTAAAAAATGACATAAAGCATTTCCCTCTTCCTTCTTTCTATACTATAGAAGTCTGCTGGGGGGGGCTAGGGGGTTGGGAAAGAGATATTCCTTTCTTGAGAAAACCACCAGTAAGGAAAAAATCCCTTGTACATAGCAGTTTAGCTCTAGAAGGCCCACCAAGAACTCCCCCAGTGAGTGGCAAGGGCTCAGACCTGAACTGCAACCTAGTAAGAAAGTCAACAAGAACAACTGACACTAAAGGGGAAAACCACCACACTGCACCTCTCAAGCCTACTGCAAATGGGATGGAAAAACAGTTTAAAGGGAGAGGGAGGGGTTTCTCCCATTTGCCTCTCGCATTCCTACCCACCAGTTACTTAACTGTACCAGAAACAGGACGTAGGAATGATTTTTGCTGTGATCCATAAATTGCAAGCTTTGTACGTGCCACAAGAGGGGAATGAATGGTTAAAGACAGACAAAAAATGGAAACATCTGTGCTGATGTCATTTTGGTATCCATATATGGCTTTGAGAATGGGAGGTCTGCCTGCCCACTCTCCTATTCAAGAGAAATGCCCCCTGTTTGATACCTTCTGCATGTGCAGAGGCCTTAATATATAAAGTTAATCTCTTCCGCATGATCTTAGGGATGGTTTTAAACTCACAGGATGACACTGGTGTGATACTGTGCATGCAGATACTGTGTCTATTTTGAGAGAGCACATTTCCCTACATTTGTTTGTGTGATTTGGAAAAAAAAATGAATATTATAAGGAGAAAACAGCACTCCTACCAATAAGACACAGATGATGAGTGTTGATGAGTGCTTTCAAGCAGCAACCTCGAAAACAATGCACAAGCATACAACCCTATATAACGTATACTGGGATATGTTGGGAGCGACTGCCTGAAAGAAAACAATCTAAGCAAAATTCAGCTTGTTTACTTCCCTCCCCAGAAATCCCCTTTATTTGAAATGCAAGTAATTGCAGTATCTAAGGGGATGGCATGAGGGATAGACCTTGATTTAGAGAGCAGAAGAGGAAGGTGAGAAGAAGGGACAGAACTGTCACTCAAGATCCTGGACAGGAGGGTGACAAGTAGCTAGAAGAACGGGATGAAACCTGTTAAAAGAGGTGTGTGTCCCCAGCCTTGGCTAACCCTGGAGCAAAAAGTAAACACCATTCCAGGGCTAGCATTAATGTCACACTTTCAGCAGCCAGTTTTCCCTTTACTCCTTCCTGTGGCTGTAACAAAACTGCTGTTTGCAGGCACCTGGTTATCTGTGAGTCACAGGCTGGGAGCTGCTGCACTTGAAACAACTGGACCAGAAGGAAGTAAGTAAGGGAGATGGACATTCTGAGGGACAGAAAGCAGCAAATAGTGCTTGCAATAGCAGAGCAGTGACATGCAAGGTCTAAAAAAGGGTTCACAGGTTACAAACAAAACAAGGCAGATGGAAAGAGGGGCAGGCATAGAGAAAAACCCAACTACAGGACGAGAAGGCAGGGTTTAGTGGGTGAGGGTCTGAGAAGAACTGGAGGGGCTAATCTAGGGGATGTGGTTGGATGAGTTGGGGAAAAACTGCTGAAGAGTGAGCTGGATAGCAGCACGTGGGCAAGCAGGGGGGCACACAACGCAAACACTGGTCCCACGGTGGGTTACATGAAGTGCATGGGAGGAAGAGGCTTGAAGACATACCTAGAAGACAATGAAGTGCAGAGTCCCAGGAGGGCAGGGACTGGGAGGCCCAACCACAGACAGAAATGGAGGTGGGGTGGACAACTGGTAGCTAAACTGATGTGGAGAAGGTGATGGGGAATGAGGCTACAGCCCAGAGCAACTACTTGGAGTGTAAGGCAATAAGTCAGGAGCTTTGCCACAGGTGGGTGTGTGAGGTATCCACATCCAATATGCCTGTGCAGGGACAGTCCACACTGTCCCCCTCGCTCCACCGCAACACTGCCAGGCAAGTTTGGCTTACTTGGCTTGGCTGGAGTGTGGCAGAGCACCAGGCAAGACTTTGGGGAGGCACAGGCAGAGCAGAGACACAGCAGACAGAAGATGAGGAGGGACGAAGGGCAGGGCCTCACCTTGAAGTAGGCGAACTGCAGGTACTTGTAGGGCTCTCGGCGCTGGAAGTCCTCGAGGAGGTCGCGGCCGGGCTGGGCCTGTCGGAATGCAGGCAGCCCCTGCTTGCAGCGCCTCAGACACTGCGCCCGCCGCAGCACCCCGGACAGGAGGCGCAGCTCGGCCAGAGCTCCCCCGGAGGCAGCGGCGGGGTGGGCCGCAACGGCGGGGGGCTGCCCGGCGGCGTGGCTGCAGTTGCGGTGGCAGAAGGCCTCGCTGTCGCGCAGCAGGCGGTAGAGCCTCATGCTGACCTCCAGGTAATTGACGCTCTCGGGCCAGTTCTCGGTGCTGTACTGGTCCAGGCCGTAGCGGTAGGCAGACTCGAGCGGCATGAGCTCGTCCCGCGGGAAGCTGCGAAAGCTGTAGCGCTCGTACTGCGCGCCCGCCGCCGCCAGCAGCGCCGACAACCCCAGCCACAGCCACATCACTGCGCTCCGGCGGCCACCACGTCTCTGCTGCAGGAAGGGGAGAGCCGCGGCACCAGGGGAGGAGCCGGGGGAGGGCTCGGGGAAGCCGGCCCGACCCCGGCCGGGGAAGCCTGTGGTGGGCGAAGCGCGACTGAGGCGGGAGGTTTAAGGCTGCCGCTGGCGCCCCTCCTGGCGGGGAGCAGATTGCAGCTGCGCCGCTCTTACGGTGCCCCACCTTGAAAGCTGAGCAGGGCTGGTAGGGGGAGCGTCCCCGTTACCCGCTTGCTGCTTCTCCTTCTCGCTGGGTTTCTTTCTCCGTCTCCTTCTTGCCTTGGATTCCGTCGCCCTCCTTCGAAAGCCTCCTCGCACCCGAGCTGGGAGTCGGCCGCATGAGTGACAAGAGGCGCAGGACCGTCTCCCGCCTCCTTTCTGTGGCGCCAGGGGCGCGGTCGGCAGCGGGAGCAGCTCTGATGCGAGCCTGTGGGCTGGGGAATGCATATTCCAGTGCGGATCCAGGGGTGCGAGGCAGCGGGTCGGGAGCAGGTTTCCTCCTAAGGAGCCACACGTCCGCCAGCATGAGCTGCCTGGAACGTGTGGTATCCTGTGGCGGCAAGGGCAGGAGCAGGCCGGCCCGCCATTTTGTGACGGGTCAACCTCCATGGGCTCGCCTGCCACAGGTGCTGCTTCTCATCAGCCTGCTGCTTTTCTGGGGAGGTGTTCTTGACAAACTTCTCCAATGTGAGGCCCTCCCATGGGCTGCGGTTCTGCACACTGATGGGCTCGGCCTTGTTTGGTGGCAGGTCTGTCATGGAGCCAGCCGACACTGCCTGCACTGGAGCCTCGTCAGTGGCTCTCCTCCTGTGAGAAGCTTCTAGAAGCTTCCTTGTAGAAGCCCCTACAGAAGGGTGCAGGAGGGCGGATCTGTGCATGTATCTCACTGTTGACCAAAATTCAGACCCCCCTGTCCCGTTTATCAGCACTCCTTTTCCAGAACGTGTGATATTACGGATGTACAGCTAATCTCTATGCTTAGGGCACGCCTGCCACCTGGTATTGCAAGGAAACTGGTCAAGAAACAAGTTCATTATTTTCCCTTGCTGATGGACAAGGTAGTGTAACCAGAACTGGAGGTATTGCAGCTTATAACAAAGAGCACTGAATATTGGCCAGTCTAAACCATTATTTTTCCACTATCCTGGACAAAGCTCAAGAAGGTTATTTTGTGCTTATTTGTGTAAGATTCCCTAGATGTGCTTTTACAGGAGTCATAACAGCATTTGTGCATAGAGGCCTACAGGAGTGATTTTTTAATAGGACTACCTGCTTTCCACCAAGTCCTTCAGATCTGTGTAAATGTGGTCAGGTCGATTCTCTCTGCACCATGTCCTTGTCACTGGTTATTTGCTGGGGAGGCAATTGAAATTGTTATGCAAATCACTTCTGGAGTGGATTAAGGAACAAAGGGGTGGAGGTTACAGTGCCAGGAACTTGCCTCTACAAGACTTAACAGCTGGTAGACAGTCACTTGTGAGAAGAAATGTTATCTTGAAAACCTAACTGTTCTGTTGGCTATAGAAAGCAAATTTCCACAGGTAGAAGAATTTCAGTTGGACCATTTTTAGGAGGAACAGGGAAAGATCTCAGAAGCATGTCACACTGCTTCTTGGAAGATGCGGGTGTTCTTTGAGGTACGTGTCCTGTTTAGAGTCACACGTGATAATAAGAAAGCTGCAAAAATGTGCCCTATATGCAAAACAAAAACTACAGCCCCATTCCCCAAAGAAACACTGCACTGGGAATAGCCACAATCTCTGAGAAGGGAACGCAGGCTATCCTGTTGTTGTGACTTCTGAAAAAATCAGTGAGATAACTCTGTTAAAGGTAATTTTCTGATTGTAGACTGAGTAACTGTTTGGATGTCTTGAGGGCTTCCCCACTCCCGAGCTTTATCATTTAATCCTAAATGTAATAAAGGGTTATTCATAGTCAATATAATCTGTATTTAATACCTGCTCAACTCTTAAATTCAGTGTATAAAGAAATTACAGGAAGTACTGTGGCATTGTGTAGCAATGTACTATGTTCAAAATGCTGTTTATTCCAGCAGATGACAAGTTCCACCAGTACTCAGTAGTGGAACTTTTAAAAACTCCATAAAACTGAGCATGCTGCCCTCTAAACCTGAGCTGATAGGGCTGAGCATGCCACAGGCATTCTGTGAGCAGCAGAAAGTATGAGTCATGTTTGCAACATCCTGTGCCCATGTGGATTCCTGGAATCCTGCAAGATAGGAATTCCTATGTTAACTTTCCCTTCTGTGAGAACATTAATAGGATCTCTATTTTCTACATATTCACTCGTTTTCTATACTGCTTGTGTCTCAAGAGATTTGGCTGAAGCTGGGCAAGGGTTTCAAAATCATCCGTGGTACACCAGACAGCATATTCACACCAATTTTCTTTCTGTAGGAAACTGAACTAGAAAGTGCTAATGCTTGGTCTACTTTGGGGTACACACCAGTTGTAGCAGGGACTGCAGCTTATAATTCACAAGTGGGGATGGCATAGCCTGGGACGGCAGATTATCGACCCCAGCTGTCTGCCCCGCACACAAAAGACCAAGCTGTTCATGAGACAGCTGTGGAATCACTGCCTCTAACTGAAACCATTTACAGCAGCATCCTCTATATGGGGTTCAGATTCTTCACAGAGCATCTCAGGTCTCTGGAAAAGTGGTGTCAGAATGAAGTTAGGGCTCGTCACCTCCTCTGCCATACCCTCTTCCTGCAGATTGAACTGTGAGCCGCACTGATGCCAGAAATCAAGCACATACAGTTGTAAAATGGAGATGGTGAAAGGAGGGGGAAAGGGAGGCCTCTGTACCTCTTCACATATGTGCATGAGTATCAAAGACGCCATACACATACATGTTACTTGTACATTACATATACATACAGATGCAATAAATGGCATGTACATGCAGTATGTCTAGTACAAGTGTTACTTCATATATTAAGGTTTTGATCTGTTTTATTGTATTAATTGTAAAATAGCTCAGGTACTATGCCATAGCGACACAGGCACGCAGGTAGTTGGATTCCCTACCTAGATGGTGTGATGGGGAGTCCCAAGATGGTGTGTAACACTGCTTTATGGTAGAGCAGACAACAACCCATACACAAAAGCAGCTTACCTCGGATGACCCATGGTAGGAATTGTGCTCCTATAAACTCATGCTCATATAAACTGAGCAACCTGGTCTAGTGGAAGGAAGTTGGAACTGGATTAACTCTTTATGGTCCCTTCCAACCCAAACCATTCAGTGTTAGTCAATCCTCGGGTAAAGCGTTCATCAATAGTAATGGGAGTTTTTCTCTGAGAGACTAAGGTCTACGGGGTTCTCCTACATCAAACCTTAAAATGTAACAGATTTTCATCCTTCTCATCCAGCTTCTCCCCCACATACACCAGAACCAAGACTCACAGCAAACCTCAAGAGCTAAAGCCGAGCTACACGATAAAGCTCCCGGCGGGGGTGAGCAACCCTTACGGGGCACTCAGCGAAGCCTAGGCTCGGGGAGCGGCGGGTTGGGCCCTTCGCCCTCAGCCGGAGCGTGGCGTGGCCCATCCCGCCCGAGGCGGAGTCCGGGCATCTACGCGCTCTGCGGAAGCTCCAACAGCAAGCCAGGAGGGAACGGGCCGCCTCGGGTGCAGCGCCCCGCGCTCGGTCACCCGGCCCTATCCCCTCTGCTCCTACACCTGGCGGCACCCGGCTCTGAGCCGCCTCAGGACTCGCGGGCCGCCGCCTCAGGCCACCGCCAACGGCCGCCCTCAAAGGCCGCGTTGCTCGCCCGGCCCGCCAGCATCACCGCCTAACGCCTGCCGCGTTGGGGGACCCTCCGGCACCCCGCGGGCTTCGTTCCTCGCAGGCAGCCGACCCTCCACCCTCCGCTGCCGGCAGGTTCTCTCCTCGGCCCCGCGCTCCGGTACCCCACCCCCGCTGACGGCCCCAGCGGCGGTCTCGGCCCGCACCTTGCGTGAGGAGCGGGCTGAGGCGCCGGGCCCGCTTCCCCGCCGGTCGACGGGGGGTGGGAGGGAGAGGCGGGGGCCACCGCCGCCGTAACCGCTCCCCGTCCCGCCCCCAGTATGGCGACACGGTAGAGGAGCGGCTGCGGTGAGGTGACCGCCCCCTCCCGCCTCCCTCGGCATAGGCACGACGCGCCGCGGGCGAGCGAGCGGCCTCGGCGGCGCTGCTGCCGCCGGTGCCCCCCACAGGGCTCAGCGGCGGCGGCGGCGGCGGAGGATGGCGGCAGCGGTCACGGCGGCGGTGGGCACAGCAGCAGCAGCAGCGGCAGCAGCGGCGGCGGTGGTGGGGCCGAGCGGCCGCGCGGAGGGAGCCAGCACCGTCCCGAGCAGCTCATGGTGGCGCCCCAGACCCGCGAGCAACGGCCGCGCCGGGGCCGCCAGCTGAGCCGGATCCCGGCGGGCGGCTCTCCCCTCTCGACACCGACCCACCAAGCGACCCGTTCCCTTTTCCCGGCCCACCCTCTCCCCCTTCCCCGGCGCGACCCTCGCCTCGGATCGCCCTCGCCGGAGCCGGACTTCCACCACCCCCGGGCGCCGCGGGGAAGGCGGCGGCGAAGGGCACCGGGCAGCGCCAGACGGCGGCAGGACCATGGGCGCGAAGCAGAGCAGCCCCACCGCCGCCAATGGCCGCACCCGGGCGTACTCGGGCGGGGATTTACCTTCCTCCAGCAGCGGCGGCGGCGCTAACGGGGCCGGCGGGCGCTCGGCGGGCGCTGGCGGGCGGTACGCGCACCTGGCGGCGGCGCCTCATGCCGCTCCCGGCGGCGCGACAGCGGCGGCGGCAGGAGGAGCGGCGACGGCAGTGGCGGGGGGTGCCGCCGCGGGGTCGGCCCCCCGAAGCAGGTCCTTAGGGGGGGCCACAGCCTCCGGGGCCCGGGCCGCGCAGTCCTCCTTCAACATCCCCCACAGCAGCGGTCCCTACGGCTCGCAGGACTCGGTCAGCAGCACCCCGGAGGAGGGCGGCCGGGAGCGGCCCGCCGGGGGCGGCAGCGGCTCCTCCGGCGGGCCCCGGCTGGTAATCGGCTCGCTGCCCGCTCACCTCTCGCCGCACCTGTTCGGAGGTAAGCGCCATCCCGGGAGGGGTTCGCTGCCCGTGGGGCTGGGGGCTCGGGCGGGCGGGGGTGGTGGTGATGGTTGGGGGGGCGCCTTCCTACCCAATGGGACGGGTACTGAATCATCACTGTTGAGAGCGGCGGCTCTTCCAGTCTCGCTGGAGAGGGGGCACGGTTTGAAGATGGGTTTTTCAGGGCAGTGTCTCCTATTGTTTGCAACGAGAGCTGTGAAGGGGAGGGGGGGTAACAATGAAACGAACCCCGCGGTAGTGCGGTCGGGACGGCGAAGAGGAAGCAGAGCCTCTCCGGCCGGAGACTTTAGACTCTAATAACTGTAATCAGTGCCTGTGTAAGTACTCTTTCCTACTACTTACATAATTAGAATTTAATTGGATCATGTGTCTCCGCCGTTTATTCTAAAATCGGACCAACCCCCTCTTTAGGTACTGATGTAACATGTGGCTGATGCTTGTTCCTCTTTGTAAGGTCTCTGGTTCTCGGTTTTTAAAGCTGTTTAAGAAAAGCAGAAGTTAAAGTTAAGTTTCTTTGTCTCCCTCATAAGAGATGAGTATAGCCGGATAGCTGTCCGTGCCGTTAAAGTACAGGTTTGCAATACCGCTGTAGTCTTAAGGATGTGCTCTTGAGGCAAGAGAAACACTTAAGGCAGCTAAACTCTGAATTAACCGAGAAGCTGAGGCCCTGTAAGAGGCGTAGTAGAAGTGGAGCAAATCGTCATAGTTTTTTGTGTCTCGTGTGATATTGAGATGAATAGGGCTGGTGTAGGACTTGCATTTTACTGCCTGAGTTCTTTACCTTGAAGTTGAAAATCTGCCTGTAAGTTGCCAACTGCTTTCAAGGTGCTTTCAGTACTGCTCATCCATTGTTGTTCATGTAAACCAAACATTAAGGTGCAAGGTGACTTTAATGGATTCATTCTCTTGATAATAGAACCTGTCTAAATACTAACCAACTTCCCCAGAAGCTCTCTTTTAGGAAAAAGGAAGTCAATGTAAAATTCCTGTGTTTCTGAATCTTGTAGCATGCTGGATATTCTTTTCTGTCATGCATCCTATTCTCTGCCAAAGCAGAGTTCTCCAGTCTGGCCATCACAGGGTGCCCAAGGTTTCTGTTCTCAGGGCCTGCCACCTGCGTGTTGTTGGTGCATTGACCTAAAGACCGCATAGCTATTACTTCCTAGGTCTAAACCTCAGCACAGTGGTTGAACATTAACAGAAAGCTCTCAAACCCTTTTATTATAAAGGAATATTTGCCCTTAAGAAAACATAACTCTTCTCATAGTGCCAAGCTGCTCAGTAGGAGTGCTTTGTTGCAAGGTTGCTCATTATACTGTCAAGGTAGTTTGTGGGGGAAGAAGGTGCATGCCTTTCTCCTAGTGATGAAAGGATGTCCTGTTATGGAGTATTGTGCAGTTTGTGCTAAGCACAAGGGAACAAGGGAATCATTAAAACATGCAGCCAGTTGTTGCTCAAAGGTAAAACTTATCTTCTTGTTTAAACGCTGTCTTGCAACCTGCCTGGCTGCCAGAAGGGACTGGATTAAATGTGAATGCAGTGCTGAGGATCAATAACCTAGGAAACTGTTTATTCAGATGCAGGAAGCCTGCTTCATAATAACTCTGAATTTGCTCATACTTTCCTATGGTATGTAATAATCTACTGATTGCTGTACTAGACTATATTTTGTCTTTTGCAAATCTCTGAAATTGGCATATTAAGGAAGATAGCAGCTGGAATGATGGAAAGTTCTGAGTGCAGGAAAAGCACTAGGAGGGGTACACTCCCTTCATCTACTGGCAAATAAGGAATGCTGTATGTTAGGAATGTAAGTAGTAAGTTTGAAAATACACTAACCTTATGTAGTCACAAGATGGTAACGAATCTACTTGCTTCTGTTCTAAAAAACTTAGTATTTCTTATTGGGATGAATAGCTGTTTAATTGTAACACTGCAACACCTGTGAAGAAGGCCTCACTTGAGATATTACTCTTTCTTTCAATTTAAATATTCTGTATTGTCATTGATACATGTACTCCACATCACACTGAATGTAGGCACTTGTCTACATTTGTGTTTTCTTGATTCCTTGCAATAACTAGACTCTTGGAACAAGTAGCTCCACAGGAGATCATCCATTAGTAGCATCAGCATGGTGAAAAATAACTTGAAGCATTTTTTTTGTCCTGATGGCAACTTGCTCAGGCTTGTCTAGGTGTGGTATCTGGCATTTATCTTGCCTATCATAAGCATGCTTGAAGTCCCCTCCCTTGTTTTGTAACTTGCAAATTGGCCAAATTGTTTCTTTTTATCTGGGAAACTACTGCAATGAATTTTGAGGATTAGCATAACAATTTGATGAAAATTAAAATGAAAAAGACCAAGAAGAACATAAGTTGAACTGAAACACCAACTATTTATGCTTTTAGGCAAACTACTTTGCTTCATCAGTCAGTGACACATGGGTGTTGCATTTGTTAAATGACTGTAATTAATTTGCCATTAGTGAATTACACTCCATTGTCACTTTTGCAGAGCAGCTTTGCATGCCAAAGTAGTGTATAAATATTAATTCTCAAATGTAACATACTTATATCCATACTGTGCTTGTTAGTATGCCATTTGAACAAGAGTATAAAATATATGTTAATGTATTGGAAATACCATGGTCAGTTATTTTCTATGTTCCTTTAACAGGAACAGTACTAACTTCCTGACTGTGAGGGTCTGAGATTCTTCAGGCTAGTGCTCCTTTATGATCAACATAGACTAAATTCTGCAGTGTAACCTCATGTCTTACCTTAGGGAAAGCTCGATTTACTGAATTATTAGAACCAAAAAAGAAGTGTTTAACTTGCTGCAGGCATGCCTGGAATAGGCTTGAAGCATTAAGCAGAGCGAGATCAAAATTCCCTAAGATCTTAATGGCACTCCCAGATACAGAGGCCAAACCCGTGTGTGACGTGATGCTCAGACACTTTATTGCAAGGCAGTGCTGAGTTCCAGCTTCCTTTAAGGTGATAACACTGTTATCAGGAATTTTGATGAGTAGCTTCCCTGTTCTGTTCCTCGGTGAATGGGACTTCCCCTCTCTTCCAGCCCCAAAATAAATACTCTTACCTTCTGTTAAGAACAGCGTGTAGAAGAGTTAGCTCTGAGATCCACAGTTAGTTTTTCCATTCTATTGTTAGGCAATGAAGATTCCTGTGTAGACAGTGAGCACTGCAGCAAAGATATGGCTGTAGTTAGAGTGCAGCTTGTTCTTCATAGGGTCATAGAATAGTTGGGGTTAGAAGGGACCTTCAAAGGTCATCTAGTCCAATCCCCCTACAGTGAGCAGGGAGGGACATCTTCAACTAGATCAGGTTGCCCAGAACCACATCTAGGCTGGCTTTGAACATCTCCAGGGATGGCACATCCGCCACCTCTCTGGGCAACCTGTGCCAGGATTTTATCACCCTCATTGTACAGAATTTCTTCCTCACATCCAGCCTCAATCTCCCTCTTTTAGTTTAGAACCATCACCCCTCATCCTGTCACAACAGGCCCTGCTAAAAAGTCCCCATCTTTCTTACAGGCCCCGTTTTAAGTTCTGAAGGGCCACAGTAATGTCTCCCCAGAGCCTGCTTCCAGGCTGAACAACTCCAACTCTCTCAGCTGTTCCTCGTAACAGAGATGCTGCATCCCTCTGATCATTTCTGTGGCCTTCTGCAGAAATGTTACATGTTGAGTCTTTTAAATTCCCATGAGTTCTTCACACATGTTGACTGAGCAGGGACCATGCAAGCATTATACAGAATCTCAGGCTGCATTCTATACAGTCATATGCAATTTTATGAACAGGTTTTTAAATATATAGTGTTGTCAGATATAACTGTTGACAGCTCTCAGGCCTCTGTCAAGACTTGGAATAATGATTTGGAGATTAAGTTCTGTCTGTGCAACTTTATTAGGAGAAGGAAGTTTGATACACCTTTTTTGGGGGGTATGGCTATCTTTTGGTCACTTCCTTGCCCTTCTCTTATAGTAGCATACAAGTACTACTTCTTTGAGCAATTGTGAAGCTTTTAAACGCTTCAAGACTTCAACGCTGCCCGTTTTGCCAGCCAAAGGTGTCATTCTGAGGTCTTTGCCCCCTGACGTGGGATAAGTGTTGGGAAGCGTGCTTTGCAGTGAGGCTGTTTGGCTATCTTGTGTACGTGAGCCATGTTAGAAGCAGTGAAACTTGCTACTGCAGTTTCGGCCTGGATGCCTTGGTACCCTTGATGTATCTTTTCCTCCTGGCAGTTGGACTTTTTGTGTTTGAGGAAGGCCAGCGAACCTTTGATACAATAAATATTTCTCTGAATTACTTCCTAACCATTCCGTATGTGAAGAAAGGGTGTAAGGCTTTAGTCTAATAAAAACTATAATTTTTCCATACAAATTCTGCCTTTTTCTAAAGGAATGGACCCTTTCCAGCAGGTGAGGGTAACACTGCTATTGCTGTGCATTTTCAGATAGTTTTGCTGTTGCAATTCCTAGGTCTTACAAGGTGCAGAACAGGGAAAGCTAAGAGGCTCTCTCTGGTGTTTTGATTTGTTTCTGTTTGCTTGGCTGCAGCAGTGAAACACAATCATATCCATGTTTGTCCACTTTGGAAAAAGGAGAGCGGTAACAATGAGAGGCTGGCCGAAGTCTGCTGATTGTAGAAAAAGGTTAAAATGGAGACCAGTCTGAAAGCTGGTAGAAATACAGACGTGTCTGCGTGCATACATGTAACTTCACAGTAACTATAGCCTGGGGGGGGGAGACAGATGTGTGCCTCCTTTTCTCTTCAGTTATATCAGTGAATTGATTCCAAAGTGAAAGAGGAGTTACTTTTGCTAACTCTGAAGATATGTATTCCCATTCCATTAACCAAAGTACAGACTGAAAAATTCACCGTGCTAGGAAAGCAGTCCAAGAACAAATCTATTGATAAGGAGTTTCTGAAGAGCTGTTCTGACAGGTGGGTTTGAGGAGTCCAATCCCTTTTCAGGGTCTTGCTGTTCTTGCATTCAGTGGGCTCTTCCATTGTTCCTGCATACATACAGTGGGCAGCATACAGTTCCGGGTTGGCAGCAGATGTAAACCCTCCTAAGGAGGGGATAGCAAAGAACAGCAAAAAGTCCACTGTCCATCCACTCCAGCTCACTCAGGAAAGTGCTTTTTAGTCTCAAATGATAAGTGTTGGGACAAAAAAAACCTAAAAGAACTATTTGGATATTCAGTAGAGCTTGTGAAGCCTCTGGAGCTGTGTTTCATTTTCTTCAGTTGGAGATAGGTCTCCATGATGATGAGAGGCTTGGCACACTGGAATAAGGACTGAGGTGTGAGTTACAGAGGATCTCTGAAGGCTTCTTTTTCTTTTCCTCCTTCATTAGGAGAAGCCAAATAATGAAAATGGCAGCACTGCATTTAGGGGAGAAAAGTAAATAGTTAATGGCCTAAAGGAAAGGAAACAGGCTAATTGTAATGGCATATATAAATATTTCTTTTGGCTATCAAGAAAGTGATAATACCTGATTGAGCCTTTGCAGTGCCAGTTCAAACAAAGGCCTTCCTCTAATGTCTACTGAATACCTATCCAGCCCTGATACCCCGACAGTGTTCCTCTCCTCATGTTCTCTCTCATAATTGCAGACTAGTCTCCACCAACCTCCCAAGTAATTTCTTTGTCTTATAAAGAAAACCTTTTGTCACTGCTAGAAATTCAAAGCTATTTTTAAAACATGCTGCCTACCCATCTGTTTGGGTACGTTCTCCTCTCCTGTTCTTGCCAGCTGCTCGTGGAAAACTTCATCGTGTAAAATGTTCTTGATTTGCTGTCGTAGCCTTGCTTGACATTTTTCAGTTTTGAGTAATGCTATGAAATTTTTTGGGTAGGTTTTCCCTGCTATTTGCAGATGCATGAACCCAATTTGTAGTATTTTCAGGATTTTTCTGCAGTGTCTGTGCTGCTTATTAATAGTTTTAATTGGTTTCAGGAGAAAGATACAGTCATTTCTACAGATTGTGTTCAGTTACTTGAGGTAATGGAACATGTTCTTGCAGATGTTCAGCCTATGAAAAGAAATAGTGAAAAACCTTTGAGTGCTCCAAGTGCTATATTTTGGACTGAATATAGTATGTATTTACCTGAATAAAACCAGAAGAGCACTTCTTAAGTACCCTTCCTGGGTGGTTTTGCTTTGGTTAGACATTTCCTAAACAAGTGTCTGTCTTCCCAAGGCCACCTTTCCTTTGTTTACATCATCATTGTAACTTTCATAAGGATTCCTCCATGTGCATCCAGAGCTTTGTTGTTCGTTAGGCTTCTAATTTCTGATGCTTGCAAAAAGGGGAGTGTAAGCCATAGAAAGAACGAGGCTGATTCTCACTTTGACTCAGGACATGCTTCTGCATTCTGCATGGAAATTGCATACCGTTGATCAGAGAGATCAGGAAGCATGCAGGAAAATCTTGTAGGGCTCAGGATGCCTGTCTGTCAAGCAGAAAACCAGATCTTGTGTGGGATTTGACTCTGGTACTTTTAGTCATCTTTAGGAGCTGACCTACCTGGGTGTTTTCTTCTTCCTTGTCTGCCCTGTCTAAAAATCAGACCACCCCAGCCTGTGAATAGTCCCCAAAGGGTGGGTGTGCTGCATACCGTTGTGGATATTTTTAGTAGATTCTGTTTGCCGACTGACTTAGTGTGCTATAAATACAGAGTTCTCATCTGGCGTGCACTTTGCATGTCTTCTAGCGACTTATAATGAATTCATCTAAGAGTAATGGCAAGAAAAACTGAGCTGTTACAATTTATTTGGCTCTCCATATGAAGTGTCATTTATATAAAGCAGTTATTTATCAATATTTCAACTGTAAATGGCTTTTAAAACTAGTGGTGTTCCAAAACCCTTCCTAATAGGGCTACCATAATTAGTCCTTATGTCAGATTGATTTATACTGTTATTTCATTATGGTTTTAAAAATTGGAGGTGGAGTTTTTAGATATGAGAGGTTAGTTGAGCATCTGGAGTAATATAAATACTAGTAAATTACATGATGTCAATACTAGCAGTTTGTCTGAACATACATAAAGGCTATTTGGGTATTCGGGGGGGGGAATGAAACCTTAGTTATGATTCTACTGGAATTCTTTTCACAAAGTATAGTGTATATGAATTTGCTTGAGTTGAAACGGAATTATTTTGGCACTTACCATGGTTTTGTTTTAAATTGTCAGAACTCAATGCAAAAAGGAGAGGGACCTTTTCTTTAATGTCTTACTAAAATATAGATGTACCTGCCTTGGATTATTGAATTTGACACAAAACTGAAGGATGGGTTCTTGCTGAGCTGCGTTGAGCACGACCTAAATGCAGTTCTGTACTGCTATAATAAAACCTATCACAGTGTACTCTTAACAGTTGTGGCCTTCATGAAAGCAGTTTAAAACTGGTTCGGTGTTCCATATGCAACAAAAGAAAGGTCTCCTTAGAAGTGCTTTCTGCAGATTGACCACACAGACAGTATTTTGAGCATCTTAATAAATTTCTCTTATAATGAAATCTGGAGCAATCTGGTGATTGCTCAGAAAACTTACAAAATAAACTATCTCCTTGCCAAAAAGCCTAGGTAGTTCCCTGAAAATTGTGTCGCTTTTGAATCCTGACTTCCTGCAGCTATCAGGGGTGATAAGAGCAGTACTTCTTATGAACGGAAGAGCATCAATCCTCTCTGATTCCTGAGCACAAACACGGATTGAAGTTCCAGTATCAGGAAGAAATCTTGCCTGTTTTGCAATAACGTTGTGACCTTACCAAATAGAGCAGAGCATCATCAGTTGAGCACGTTTCAGAGAGATAATGATGGGTGGTCTTTAGAATAAAAAGAACAGTGACAGTAGTAAAATGCAGTTCTCTCTGGTCATTTAACTGTTTTCACATGGAGGCGGGCCCCTTTCTTCTCATTGTCTTTGCTGCATCATCAAGGATGACTGGAGTAGCCTAAAGCAAGGAGGACTGAAGTAGCCTAAGATGCCAGACTTGAGGATTTGCCATTTTCTTGGGCGTTTAGCTATCCTTTGGGGAGAATGAGCTTAAAATCACACATCTGCATTCTGAATATTGGAAGGCATATTATGCTTGTGCAGTGAGTGACTCACAGCTCCTATAGTCTCTCAAACTGGGTAAGTATGATTCATCTTCAGAGGCGATTTTGATGAAGTGTCCTGAAAGGTAGTATTACTGAGTTTGGGTGTGAAGTGCCCAAATTGGGGGTTAGCTAGTCAAATTTATTCTAGAGCTTGTTAAGTTTTCAGTGTTGTGATTTTGCAGCCATAATGGCCAGTTAGGTTTGGTTTGAGTGGCTTGGTTTGTTTCCCCCTCCTTATCCATGGGTATGGTTGTTAGAGGTAGTCAGATCAATGCAGAGTAAGATACTTGTTTACTGGGAGTAGTTCTAAATATATGATGAGTAGATTCTTTGAGTTTAACATGAAACAAAAAAGACCCAACATTTTGTTAAGGCTTTGTTATTCTATTAACAAATTACAACTCCTAAATAATAAAATATAGCTGTAAAACTACTTACATATTTTTGAAGTGCTGTGTGAAGAAATTGGATACCTGCTCCACACGTGCAGTAAAGCCCATAAGGCTGTTGCCGGCTGAAGAGAAATGATCTAGAACAGCATGAAATGAATGAAAACAGCATGAAATTCACATATGTAAAAGGGCTGCATGCTATCAAAGAAACGCCCTTTAAATATCTAATTCAGCTGTCCTAACATTAGGATACTAGATGACTAACATTTAGATACTGAATGACAAGTGTATAGGCATTGCCTCACTTCTGAAGGACTGAATTACATTAGTCTTCAGTTAGCTTTAATTGTATGTTTGCTAAAGCTCAGCCTTGAATTAGTTTGTATCCAAACGTCTCATATCGACAAAGTTGTGTGGTTTGTAAGTGATAACGTTTTCAAAGACAGAGATAATACTGGGTGGCTTCGTAACCATGGATGTGAAAAACCAAAAGTGTTTAAAATGCTTTTGAAGTAAAATACAATACTGAAATAGCTTTCGGTTTGGAGGAAATACAAATTCCATTGCCAGCATAATAAGCCCTGTGCTAAAATAAACTTTGGATTTCGCACACTTGATAAGACCAAGATCCAGTGACAGCATAAAACTAGGGAGTGGAGGAAATGTTCCTTGGAAATGTGGGACTAGTTCTGCTGCAAACAAAGAAATAAGAAGGCTGATGCAAATGGTGTGCTTTATGTTGTGCAAGCATAGGGAATGACATAGTCAGCCCAGGCTGTTCTCCTTTGTGTCTCCGCTGTGCCTCTCCTGTTGTAAAGACAACAGTTGTGTTCAGCTGATGAAGTCAAAAGGGAACGATGAACACTTGGGTTCGGGCAGTCCAAGCACAACCCCAGGCTGGGTTGACAAAAAGCTCACCATTAGTTGTCAGTGTGTGCTTGCAGCCCAGAAACCACTCATGTCCTGGGCTGCATCACCAGGGGTTGAGGGAGGGAATTCTCTGCCCCTGCTTTGTCCTCATGAGTCCCCATCTGAAGTGTTGTGTCCAGCTCTGGGGCCCCCAACATAAGAGGGATGTGCACCTGCTTGAGTGAGTCCAGAGAAGGCCAGGGAGATGCTGTGAGGGCTGGAGCAGCTCTGCTCTGAAGCCAGGCTGAGAGAGCTGGGCTGTTTCAGCCTGGAGAAGAGAAGGCTCCTTAAGGGGAGACCTGAGAGCAGCTCCAGTGCCTGAAGGGGCTGCAGGAAACCTGGAGAGGGGTTGGGACAAGGCCATGCAGTGACTTGTCAAGGGGGAATGGCTTTAAACTGAAAGAGGCATGTAAGGAAGAAATCCTTCACTGTGAGGGTGCTGAGGCACTAGAACAGGCTGGCCAGGGAGGCTGTGGATGCCCCATCCTTGGCAGTGCTCAAAACCAGGTTGGACAGGGCTTTGAGCAACCTGGTCTAGTCAAAGGTGTCCCTGCCTGTGGCAGGAGGCTGGAACTGAATGATCTTGGAAGGTCCCTTCCAACCCAAATCATTCTTTGATTTGGAGCTGGAAGGCAGGAGTTCCTTCTAGTGGGCTGTGTGGGTATATATGACTTCCTTCTACAGGTGTGCAGGTAAACCAACCTTTTAAATGTAATGGATGATTTTACATTTTGCTTTAAAACTTTATTCAGAAGAAATGCTCTGAGGTCGTGGAGTGGCTACCAAAAGCATTCTGGTTTATAAATTCTGGGCAGTATTGGTTCTCTTTTAGGGATTGGCTAGCTGTAATCTTTAATCAAGGTATTGTTGACCACTGGCTAAGTATTTGACCTTTTACATTTTACTTACTAAGAGCAAAAACTTCCCAGGAGCTCTGCTGCAGCCTTTGCTTTTAGTAGTGCTAGAAAAGTCAATAGGAATGAGTTTCTGTAAGTTCTTTCAGCCCTTGAAAAATAATATACTCTGAAGAGCCTTTATCTGTAAAACAGTTGCCTATGTGTGGCTGTTGCATGATATTAATAGTGGATCAATAGTAGTGACCTCAATTTTTGCTGAATTTCAATTTAATGATGAAAATACTGATGAATTTCAATTTAATGATGAAAATAATGATGAAAATTGCATGCCGATTTTGTATGTCGTCCTGGTATTTTAGTGATGAAAAACATGTACTTAGCAGCAAAGCCAGAAGTAGCCAAAAGCATCCAAAAAATGAAGTGGATCCCTGTTGAAATGTACTGGAGAAGTGGTTCTTGTGTTTTGCTTCCCACAATTGTTCCTTCCATCTGTGCCATTCCACCAACTGTTAGTTAACTAATGAAAATGGCAGGTGTAGTGTGGTGGTGAATGAGGGTGTAGCATCCTTTTTCCATCATGGATTTGGACTGTTTCTGGGCTGTTTAACAGCTGCCTCCCGTGACAGCCTATGCTGAATTGTAAAGCTTTGGTAGCTGTAGCATGCAACCATTCTTTGAAGTACGTTTAAAACCAAATGATTGTGTTCAGCATGTGGCTGGCCTGACACTATCCACAAAGATGCAGAGTTAAAATGAGTGAAAAATCAGCCCCCCAGGAAATGTTCACTTGAAAGGAAATCCTTGGAAAGGATGCCAGATTTGTAAGGCAGAGAGAGGAGGGGGGAAAAGACTGTAGGGAATGGTGGCGTTTGTTGCGTTACTCTTAGAGGGAATCGGGATTCATGGGTATGTGTGCTGATACAGTGGCTTTCCCAGCTTTTAAACCACGATTCTGTGACACACTAAAGCTGTGTTTGTAGAGATTATTGGGAGCCTCTCCTTTTTTTCTTCTGCCCTCTTGCTGTTTTCAGTGGGTATGAGTTACCTTGCTCACAGCACCAGTATTAGTAACTGAAGTGCTATTGGAAACAAAAGTATCTGCAGGAATACTGATTCACCTGGCTCTTAAAAATACTCCTTTTTTTGGTGTCTTTTTTTAGGATGTTTTTCTGTCTTTCCTAGGAGGGCATAATTTTGGGTATTACATTTAATTCGGATTTTAGCCTAGTTATTGTAGTTTTGTCTAGCAATAATATCTGTGCTGTTAATGGAGGAGTAACACTGAGGAGAAACATGGTGAAATAGATAATTAGCTCTATACAAAGAGAATAGAGGCCATTTTGGTTAAATTCTTTATCTTAGGGTATCTGTTTCTCGGTATTTCTTTGTCTCCACTTTTTCTAACTGGCATTTCCCCAAACTTGAAAACTGTGATGTAATTTTTCCTTTTTGTTAGAGGTATTTTGAAGTGCACACAAGTGAAAACTGATTTAGTTTGCTTCCTTGAAGATCTAACTGGGTAAATGTGCTGTACATACAGCATTAAAGCATGGAACGTGAATGTTAATATTCTGATCCTGTCAGTTTTCTTTTTATGCCCTACAGATTTGTAAATTTACAAAATTACACACTTGTCATTCAATTTCAGACCTGAAATTTTGTATAAAAATAGGAAAAGAAGAAAAGCTTCACATCAGTACCTTGTTCCTCTTGCATTTATTTCCCCTATTGTGGTTTCTCTCTAACATATTGTGCTCCTTCAGGCAGTGATGATAAATGTAGGTATGTTATTATTAAACGTAGGTAGAACCTTTTTAAGCTACTGGTACAGCTGCAACACTGTGAGGATAGCTTTACTCAAATCAATGAGCCACGTGTGCAGAAATCTGGTATACTCACAGATCTGCTTTGAAAAGCGTAATGCTGTTTGTCAGGAACTGTCATATATTACTGCCAAGGATTCCTTCCTCTGCTGAAGGAAGGGAGCTCTTTCTGTAATCTCAGTACTCATATCTTTAAACTGTTAGATTTATAGCCCTCTGCAGGAACTCTGAAACTGCAGGCTAATTTTAATGGTGCTTTCCTAACCCTGGAACGAATGGTACAACAGTTGAACTCTGTAACTGAGGATTAGGAATATCACCACAATTACTTGTTCGTAGAGGGGTACGTATAGAGAAAAGATGCTTTGTCAGCTATTACAGTCAGTTATTGTTGTATGCAACACTTAAACATTGCATTTTCCTTTCTCACATGATGTGTTGGAAAACAAATGTTTATCTACTTACTTATCTGTTTATTCTTTCTTAACGGAAATACATCTATTTCCTTGGGTATTTTATATTGACAACTAATTTTAGTATTGGAGAACTTCCTAATAAGCAAATTACTGTTTCACAACTGATTCCCAATTTTGAATGCAGAAATTTGCAATTGATTCAAAAGGACTTGTTTTTCTTTTTAAATTGTACTTGACTCTATAGCTATTATGTGCAATTTCAGCAGTGTATGTAGCTTGAAATGTAACTGAAAGGGCATTTATTGCACTCTTAATGGTTTAGCATCTCTCAGGTTTTATGTCCACTTACTTTCAATCAGGTTTGTAGAGAGCTCTAATTTACTAGATGAGTATGGCAATAAAAGATCAGGGTGGTACTGAAGCAGACAATATTTAACAATAAAGTAACTGACTTAGCAAACTTATGGTGCTGTTTCTGCTGAGCCAGATTCAGGAGAATAGATTGATAACAGAATTCCTTAAAAACAGACTCACGTTTGTTTGGTATTACTGTTTGTGTTAGATAATAATCTGGAAGCTGCTTCTTCCCATACGAACAAGCAAGCCAGCTGCAATTATTCTTTAAAACTCAAAGCATTTGATTGGGTTATGGAAAACCTTTCCATACCACAGATGGAAGTACAATTGTGACTGTGTATGCAAATTGGCACTAGTGCTGTACAAATAGAGAGGGATTTCAGTTAGATGTTGTTTTGATTTGTTTTTTTTTTTTTTGTTGGTCTTTTTTGTTTGCTTACACAAACTGAAATCAGTATCTTTGTGTCTTTAACCTATGAATCTTGCCTGAAGACCAAGAGTAAAAGCTATTAAAAGGGCTTGAATCTGGCCTGGCTGCAGAAGACAGACTTAATGTATTAATGTATCTGTTTGTGTCATTGGTGTGATATTTGGCTAACTGCACTTAATAACAGGATTAGCAAGAGACTAATAATCAAGGATAAATCGTTCAGGGTTTAATGCACACTCTTTAGAAGCCAAAAAAGGGAGAACCCCAAGCCCCAGGCAAGACCCCGCCAGGGCAGGGACCTGTTCAGCACCCGCACCCTGGACAGCTCAAGTGAAGCCTCTTGTAGGCTGCTGCTCCTGCCAGGTGCCTCTGGGATGAGATGCGCTGGGTTCTTATCCAGGACATAAACCAAGGTTCCTTTCAAGAAGAGTAAGTTTCATGCTGGCCCACAGCTTTCTGATTGGGCTACTGGATTATACTGAAAAGACCAAGAGTTTGTGATAGGCTCTCATTTGCCCCAATTCCCTGTGATACAGAAAGCAGCATTGTCAGCCTTGAGTAGACCAGATAGACTTTTTCAGAAGGCTTTTTGTAGCACCGTCTGACTCATCTGCCCACAGTTCCTGTGTGTTCAATTTTTAATATTATTTGGGTTTCAGAAATTCAGTCTTCATCTATTTGTTCACTTTCGTTTATTTTTATCTTAGAAAATAGGTTCTTTTTTCGTGTCACAGCTTTCCCCAGCATTGGTAAGCTAGCTTCCTTGTTCTTTATTTCATCTCTGCTGTTTATTTTTCCCTTGGTTTAAGGACTGTCGGGAGCTAGCTCTCATTTTCTGCTAAAAATCTTGTTAGTCTTGTAGTTTCAAGTGGACTTCCCTGCTTGGTTCCTTCCAGTAAGTGGAAGTAGAAGAATTAAAAGCAGATTATACAGATGTTTTCTGTTATCACAGTGTCTGTTCAGTTTTCTTTGACACTAGGTGACACCACTTTTTAAAATTAGATGATGAAAATGTTTGACCTTAAATATCTAAAAACCTGGAGAAACTTCTGTTATGTTTTGAGTTAGTATTAGGAAGACGTCTTGAGCAGTAGGAGGCTCACTGCAAGATTAACCTTTAGACATAATACTGTTTTTTTTTCCTGACAAAAGTTTACAATCTGGAAGATGGTATTCTGAAAGATTTACTTTTGAAAAGGGGCAGCTTTGCATCCAGTAGTGCTGAGGTAACAAGATCCATCTTTTCTGTGGAGGAAAAGCAACAAAAACAGTAAATAATTAATATCACTTAATGGCTTTCAAAGTCAAGGTGGAAAACACACTAATACTTTGATTCAAGTGTGAAAACAGGATTTGTAAATACTTCCGTGGCCTTTTTCTTTTCTTTTTATGACCCTGCTGCAGAGAGCTGTGTGGTCTGAATATTTTTTTCCCTGTTGTTACGTGCAGTTTATTTAAGATACGTGCTTTTTTTCCTGCGTACTATTAGCTTTTAGAAATGTCTTGCAGGATTTTCCTTAAGAGTAGGAATCCTAAATAAACATTATTTCCTTTTTATGCTGAAGACCTTTTGGTATATTACAATACCATTACACTGGTATATTACAATACCATTACACTAGCTTCTGCAAGAATGTGGGCAGCTTCATTCAGTTTGCTACTCCCTCCTAGAAGAACTGAAGTGAATTTCAGGTGGAAAACAAAAAAAAAAACCCTGGTTTTGCTATTTCAGTTGTTGGAGAACATGAATTTCAACTTCTAAATGAAAATAGGAAATAACATCATTAAACAGTATTGCTATTAGAGTTTCCTCAGCATCCTGGAAAAGCTGTGTTTCCAAATCAGTTGTCCCTAACTTATGGGTAACTTTGCTTTGCTTAGGTTGGACCTCTGCCATATAGCTGGGAACTGTGGCAAGCTGTTGGGTAATTTCCAGGGTTGCATTCCACTTTCTTTTACTTTCCCCTTAAACTTGCTTCATTGCAGGGATGATATATAACATGGTTTTATTTATACATCAAAGGCTTTTATTGAAGTCACATTCTAGAAGCTACTTCTCTGGTATTCTGATCTCTTAGGTTTGGTATAAGAATGGTTTGGTCCCAGTAGTTACAGAAACATACAGAGATTGGGAAGTGAACAAAATACGATTCATATTTGCTTGGATGGGGTTGGAATTTGCTTGGACACGGTTGGGGATGGAACCCACCATGTACATTTACATTTAAATGAATTTAAGACCTACTTGAACAGATCAGCCAGTGCAAGACAATAGCTAATAGCTTTATGAAGGGTGGGGGTTTTGTTGTTGCCTCACTTCCAATTTCTTTCTGTAAAACTGTCCCTGAGGGTATAAGAATTGTTTTCATAACTGGTACTTTAGAAGATGTTCCCGTATCTTTTATGAATTTCTTATGTACAAGCTGTTTATCTCTTAAAAAAAGAAAAAGCTTTGTAGCTGTCCCTGTTAATATGTTTGGTTTGTAGCTGTCCCTGGTAATACATTTGAGGTTAGAAGTTTTGTCTAAATTTATTTTAAGGACTCAGATTTGTGTATACTTGTCCTTTTTGGAATATTAATCAATTAGAAGACTGTATTTGTCCTTTTTTAGTACTTTGAATATATTCCCAAAGTTTTGCTGCTTTATTTTACTGTGTGGTACCACCCTCAACTTTGTGAGATGCCAGGCTAGGTCAAGAGCAGCAACAGCATACTGCAGGATTTATAATCCCACCTATGCTGTATGTCAAGTGACATGCTGAAATGACATAAATGCATCTGAAACATTTGGTTTATTTTTCTAAGGACCTAAATGAACTTTTCTTCCCCTTGAAGCTGTCACTGTGTAGTTCTAGTTTAACTAAGTGACAGGTTTAGTCTGTCTCAGGACTTAGTGCGTCTAAAATGAATTTTGTTGCAGGTAGAAACATGATGAAGGACTCACAATTCATATTTTTCTTTCTGGAAGTTATTGTGCAGATGTTAAGTGCTATGAACTCCCTTTCTTAACGACAAGCTTAATTTTCAGTGTGTTTTGGATGTCTCTGTCAATAGAAATTGTCCTAATGCCACAGTAGTGAAGAAGGGCGCTTTTCATTTTGACCTAAAAACATATTCTCATGTGTAAAGTATTTATATTCTCATGCATGTGACATAACCCTTCCA
The DNA here is from genome assembly GCF_033815535.1 of Pezoporus flaviventris. Taxonomy (NCBI): domain Eukaryota; kingdom Metazoa; phylum Chordata; class Aves; order Psittaciformes; family Psittacidae; genus Pezoporus; species Pezoporus flaviventris. Next base: position 1,958,497 of record NW_026892585.1, read on the forward strand.
ACTGCATATGTTTTGGTTTGGGGTTTTGGTTTTTTTTTTGTTTTTTTTTAATCTTGGAGCATCTTCTGGACAATTTTGATATAGTTTTAGGTACAGACTGGTTTTACACCAAGAATGGAATTTCAGTCTCTTCCACCATGTTGTGTGGAATGCATCAGACAGAGAGCACGCCAGGCTATGGTCTTCTGATGTTATTCAGCATTTACACGCTCATGTTTCAACCTGGAGCTGGAATCTCTGGGTGGAAGATTAGACAGCTGTTAGTCTTCTGTAGCTCTGCTGAGAAACTGTTGTTGTAGGTTATCAGATTAATAGAACAAATGGTACAATGTCTACACCATTCTGGAAAGCAAAGGCATAAGTTTAGATGTTTAAATGGCATTCTCGCTGCACAAAGCCAGGAATTGTATTGACTATTGCTGCCTCTCAAGGGAAAAACAAAAAAAAGCACGTTTCTCTTTTTGGCACATCTCCCAGTTGACTGATTTCTGATGTGATACAACTGCAGCAATGGGGATGTAATGGCAAGATCTCCGCTAGAAAGAGGAAGTGTACTTCTGTGATGACCAACAGGAATGTCAGGCGTCCTTTGGGAGCTTTTTTTAAGAGTTTCTGAAAATGGTAGCTAAATGCAAATTTATTTATTCATTTGTTTATTTATTTTTAAGTTACTTGATGAAACAACAAAGCTTGGAGGCAGAGGTTGTCCTTTACATGCCTGTGGCTTACTTCTCAGCAGTCTTTAACACTGATGGAGATTACTATAGAAGCACTTGAATAAGTCTGTCTTTTCACCAGAGCTGATGACTTATACTTGGCTTAATCTCACTCCTTTGTTGGTGGCCATGCTGTGGAATTTCCCACTGGGAAAGCTCAGAGTCCTGCTTGCTTAGGCCGGTCCCCACCAGCTGACTCACAGGCAGGAAGAGACAGCAAGAGCAAAGGAGGTATGCCAGGAGACAGAGGGAGGGTGAATGGATGAACATGTACATAAGCTGGGAGGCTTGCAGGCTCAAGGTCCAGCATTCTTTATGCTCCCTTCAGGAACTGTTCTAGAGAGCTTTCTTCCTTCAAAGCAGAGAATTTTTTGTTGTTATTTTTCTGAGCATTTTATTATTTATATTACTATTATTTTATTACTTATGTTTTAACTGCTTGCTCACTTGTGTTTGGGATCTGCGGTAAGGTCTCATTAGGTAAGATGTTTCTCTTATAAGCGTCGGCGTTTAAAATGGGCAGCTAATCAATTTCCTCAACAATTTAACTGATAGACCAGTGCAGCAGTTGTGAACAGTAAAAAACAGCTAATGCTACTGCGCGTTTTCTACAAAGGTCACTTAAAATGTGGGTGAAACACAAAATACGTCTTAACGGTTTGTTCAGACAGTGGCAGTTTGACCATGAAAAAGCAAGAATTACATTGCTGACTTAGTTGCTGGGGCAGGAATGATGTGGCACGTCATCTGAAAGTTCGGCTTGTTTGTGACTTATGGATGTTCTATTAGAGTTTGCAGAATGTGGTATGTGTGCTCTGTACTCTCTTAATAGAGGCAAAAGAACATAGATGAAACTGTCGTGACTGATATGTTTAAAGCATGTAAGTCAATAGCTTGATTTTCTTCAGCTTTTACTGACAGTAGTTAAGAAAACTTGGTTGGGAGGTTATTTCTTTATGGGTTCAGTTCTGTCTTTCTCTTAACCAACTGATACCTCATCTTCATTATTCCTCATTAGGCACTTTGCCTGCTTTCTTCACTGTGGTGCCTCCCCAAATGTGCTTAAAAGGTTCTGTCTTAGAAATAGGAGCTTTTGCAAAACTAGTCAGTATAGTACATAAAGGTGTATCTATCATTCAAACTTCAGAAACTGCTCTCACTTTTTTAATAGAAATCTATACATAATTCCTGTTAAACACTTAAATATGTTAATGCTGAAAGATTTGATGATCTGACTCCAGTGTGCACCTTTCTGAAGTGGTGTTTTGTAACCCTTTGCCCTGTTTCTGCAACAGAGTCCATACACTAAGGTGAATACTTTTCAAGTTGGAAGAATAGAGGGGTCAGCGCAGAGTGAACTTCTAACTGAATTTTGCATTTAAAAACAAAAGACTGCTTTATGATAAGCAGAGACATCAGTACTGTTGCAGTGTTAATCCTTAAACAAAATTCCTTTATTTTCAGGATGAATGATGTTTTCCAGCCTGGACTTCTCTGCTAAGCTCAGGCCTTAGTCATAAGTCATACCTTTACTTGGGGAAGGAGGAATGGAAAAGAAACCCCAGCAAACCCTAACAAGCAAACATACTCTGCTCTCAGCAGTTTCAAGTGAATGACAGAACGTTAGTCCATAGGTTGGATGTTTCCCTGCAGAATTAAGAAATAGGTGCCCTCTGTGGAGGACTGCTATTTTGAGAGCTGAAGAGAGAAAAAATAGTGTATAATAATGCAGGAAAGGCTACTGTTGTGCTGAGGTGATAAACAGTCTTGTATGTGTGATTACAAAACGAGATGAAAAGCGCAAGAAAACAAGTATGCTTTGACAGGTGTCCTTGACTTTCTTGAAACTACTTTTACTAGGTATCATTTTTCTGTTGTACTGAATGATAAATATAATTATAACTACTTTTGATATCTCAGTTAATGTTGCTGTTAAAATGAAACATTATGACGTTTAGAATTAAGAGTTAAAGTCCTGGAAACATCCTACATAACAATTTACCTTTTTATTTACATATATTCTTCCCAGGTGTAATCTTTAATATTTTGTACTCTGAGTTTTTTGTCATTGATTGGTTTTCCCCTTTTTTCTTTGTCACTGCTACCTCTATTTCTGCAGGAACAAGTAGGTTATTGGTAAGTATTTCAACTAAATTGGACTTTACAAAGTTTTGCCTTAGTGAGGACTTCTTTTTGACTTTTACCCTCACTTACTTTGGTAAAAACTTTGTAGACAACAGACCAATTGTCTATAAATGCTGTGCTTTCTCAGGTCTCCATTATCACCTTGTTTGTGTAGTAGAGCAATAGTTTCCAGATTCTCCGAGAGACTTTGTCTTCTGCATGCTTTCAAGCAGCATCATTATCTGTGCTGTCTTCCCAGATGCTGCCTTCTCCTGGGGCTTGCTCCTTTGTTCCTGTCTGCTGCGTTTCCAGTGCAGTATTTACTGTGTCCCTCCCATTTCTTTTGTAAGACCTTGTATGCATCATGGCGAGTTTGCTCAGAAGACTTCTCTGCGTCCGACAAGATGCTCTGTTCCACGTGTTCAGTTTAGTCATCCTTGTCAACCATTGTTCAGCCATTTTCACATCATACCTCTTCCCTTTTAGCTGTCATTAAATATACTGTCAGCATGGTATAGCCCTCTCCTCTCTTTATTATCATGCTTCATGTAATTTTAACCAGATTTGTTGCATTGTACAGTACGAGTTTTCAAGATATTTACATGATGTTCAAAAAGCAGGACTTCATTCTTCTGGTCTTGGAACAGCTCTGCCTACACTTCCTTTTAAATGCTGTGATTTCCAATGGAAACTTTCTCTTTAACTCTACCATTTTTGAAAGTAGTGACTTACTCACAGTGTGAAGGGAAGTGTAGACAAACTTGCTCTTTGTACTTAAAAATGTATAGTTGTCTCAGTTACTCCAGAAGTGCTTACTTCTGGCAGCAGGACACCTTTATCCTGTCTTTCCCAACTTTCATTGTGAAATTGTGAGTGGAAAAGCCTTTTTCAGGTGTTTGAGGAGCATATTGCTCCAAGCAATGAAAGAGAATTGTGGGAATAGGAAAATTAAAGAAGAAACAAATAAAGGTATAGGTTCGGGAGAGATTAGAAATGAGAGAAGAATTCTTCCTCCTTCAACGGTGATAGGTGAATTTAGAAGATAAAAGGCAATGGAATATGTAATATCTCTAAAGTACGAGGTTTAAGGCATCTCATTCGTATAAAGTTTTCAGACCTCCAGGCTGACCTGCAGTGAGTTAATTGCCATCATCTAGTGATGGAAGAACTAAGCTTGCCTGACAGGTTGATCTTGCCTGCTGTGTGGAAATAAAACACATTTGTGCCCCAAACTATTGACAATGCTTTCTGCCTATTTGCTTTCTGAATAAAGTAGTTGGTTGGGCTCAAAAATGTGTCCAGCCTGGCTTAACTGCATATTCAGACAACTCGTGTCCTCACAGCTCCACAAGACTTCTCCAATGTGGCAAGAGCCCTCTTTGTGTGCAGAAGCCACTGGAATATTGATAGGGCTAGTTTCTGCCCATACTACTGCTGTTAGTCTGCCAGTGCGGCTAGAAGGGAACCTGGCTCTAATCTCTGCTTGCCAGAGATGTGACAATGAATAGACATGAGGGAGAGGAAAAGTTTCTTTCCTTTGTTGCCCTCGATTCAGATTTTGGAAGGGAGTCATCACACCTGTATGAAAGAGAGAGCAAGTGTGTTCTTTGGGTTCTTGCTCCTGCCCGCCTCCCTTGGGAAAGATGCTATGAGAATTAATGGTATTCTTCTGGGGGAAATCTTGTTGGTAAGTGGGAGGTTTTGGTTGCTAGTTGAAAATACACTTCCCAAATGTAGTAAGCTAAAATCTAAAATAGGCTGGGTTGTGGGTGGATTTTTTTTTTCCATGAAAACCATCTTGCTCTTACCTCTTCATGCACAAAAGCAACTCGCGAAGTTCAGTTTATATTCACACTTGTCTGTCTTCAGCTGCTCCTGTTCCATTGAGAAACTTATGTTACAGATCTGTGCTGGGGGGGGGTGACATGTCTGGAGTGCAGTTAATACAGTAGTGAGTGAAAGAGTAAATTCATAGCTTACAAGTCACTTTAAGACCTGTTCTTGTGCACTTGTCAGTTTGACAGCACAAAGGCTCTAGGAGTTTGGATGAAGCAGACTTCAGCAGTCTCTCATCTGCCTTGACTACAGATCCCTGTGGGTGATGGGGTAGGAGGATAACACCCACCCACAAACACGGGTGGAACTAAGAAGGTCTTTTCCTGCTCCCTTTGTTGGGTGCTTGCATCTGTCTAAAATGGCACTCTTAAAAGCTGTTCCTCTAATAACAGCTGTTCTTACTCATGTATGGCAAGGTGAAATCAATCTTTCCACAGGCCTTTCCCACCTGTAACTTCATCTTCTGGTTTGCAGGACACTTTAGCATGGGACTTTTTTTCCCCTCAATTTTCTCAAGAAATTGTTCTTCAGGTTCTAAAACTGCAGCTGTCAATTATAATCATCATCAGGTTCCTTTTACATGGAGTTTAGACACCTGACATTGTTCAGGTGATAAAGATGAAGAAAAAAAGATGTGACTTGAATTCAGTTTGTCTTCGTTCTGTACTGTGTTGTTTCTCACTGATTGCTGCTGAAGATGTCCCTTTCCCAATTACCAGGTGAAGGAAGCTGAGGAAGTGATGTAGTACAATTTTGTCTTTCCTAACTTTTAGCTTAGGAGATGAAGTATTATCTAAACACATCTTCTCTAATTATTCCATGGGTTCCTTAACTAAAGTAAGGTTTAGGTTTGGTTTTATTCCCTATTTTATATGTCCCCTTTTCCCACTGAGTACTGTGGGAGCTTTGAATTACAAAACACCAGAAAACACAAGAGAAAATCTCTTGTTTCTCTCAAGGAATCCACAAGTATATTTACTTCAGTTTTATCATACAGAAGTGGGGAAGAAAACCCCTCTAGATTAAGTGCTGAGAAAAAGAAATTATTTGTATGTCTCCTGGTTCAGTTTTCAGGAAAAGACAGAGTTTGGAATGTTTGTATTTTGTTCCTTATTTCTGTTTGATTCCCTATTCTCTCCCAAATTGAGGGGAGTATTTCTTTATTTCTTCTCATCTCCAGAAGTCTTTCCAGATGGTTCTGTGTTCTCCCAGCTTGGGCCATTTACAACATACGGAAGGATAGAAACTAGAGAACTAGATGTATCTTTTCAGCAAGATGCTTTCTCCCTGAACAGAAGAACTCCTGTACATAAAATGGCAAACCTTATCCAAGTAGCCACTTTTATTGGGAGCTACAGCGCCCAGAAATCCTCTACAGGGTTTGCTGGGAATTGCTAATGCTCTTTTTTCTTTTCCCCTCTAACTTAAAGACATGTATTTAATGTCAGTTTTCTGTCCTTGAGTTTAGTGTGAAATAACCATCATATTCTCTTACATGGTATGGGTAAAGTTGCCAGGTAAGATGTTAACTTTCATGTACAAAGCTTCATGTTTTCAGGCTTAAGAAATGACTCATTCTGTCTTTCCGTTTCAGTTGTCTGAGGAGAAGAGAGAATTTTGTGGCCGCATAACTCTGACAGATCCATGTAGTTTGGGGGGGGGGTTCTTGGGTTTTTTTTTTCTTCTTTAAATTTTACAACTGAATTTCCAGGAGGGAGAATTTTGACCTCACCCAGACTGTTGTCACTTCACTAAGAATCTGAATGATTTCCATCTATTTTCCTGCTGTTCTTACAGTCTCACTTCCTAGTCCTCTACACAGCTGAATATAAAAGGAAGAAGTGGAAGAAATAAAGGCATTACAGTTTGACTTTAGTAAAATGCTTATGTTGTTCTGCTTTGTATTCTCATGAGGAAACTTGGAGAATATGGTCTAGGTGAAAAAGTAGGTGGATGCTGAAAGAGCTGGGAACAAAATCCTGTAAGCTGCTCTAAGAGAGCAATTCAAGTATCACAGTGGATGGGTCTGTTTTCAATCCTTTTTTTTTGGAGGCTGAACACTTTAAGAAAGGGAATATAAGAATGAACTTGTACTATCTGAAAGCACTATGGAGTGCAAAATTTGAGTTCATCATTTTTAACGTGTTAGAAAAGTGTTCATAGTGGATTAAAAAAGATAAATGAGAATTACTAAATGTGAGGAGAAACAAAATGTGCCACTAGAATATGGCACCTGGCTTGTAACAGTTCTGCTGAAGATTTAGGGATTGTCACGGCTCACGAGAGGAACGAGCCAGTAATCTGATGGTTTAAAATGTGTATGTACCTATATACACACATAAAGAAGATAATTTCTATCTATAGATAGATCTATATTCAACTCCTAGTGGGAATGAGCCAGTAATCTGATGGTTTAAAATGTGTATGTACCTATATACACACATAAAGAAGATAATTTCTCTCTATAGATAGATCTGTATTCAATTCCTAGTGTGAAAGAACAATGTGATAAGTAACTATTTAATTTCTGCTTAGGATTTACGGAGTCTTAGCCTGAAATGTCTGCCCACTTCTTGGCAATGCAACGTGTTAAGGTTGGAGAGAGACCAGAGGACAGCAACAGGAACAAAATGTTTAGGCACCAGGCCTGGATGGAAAGATTAAACTGACTTTTTTTTTTGCAGGCTAGGGGAAAAAGATGAAGGACGCACATTTTCCAGTGTGAACATGTTTTTATACTGGAGACAGTTACTGAGTGTTTTCTGCATCTACTGAACACACAAGAAATAAGCAACCTTTTTTTGTAACTGAAGGGTGCCAGATTACAGATAAGGGAAGATTTTTCTGTCTAGGAATAGCTGAACAGCATTGTAGGTTATCTAGGATGTCTGTAAAATCTTTCACTAGTTAATTTTTAAGGGCAGATTAAATCCTCTTAAGTACATTTAACCCAGTTTTCCAGAATGGGATAGACTTGATGACCTCTTGAGGTCCATTCTGACATGTTTCTCTGATTAGGTGAAGTCTTTTCTGTTTATTGGTGGGAGGGAATTATTTGTGTTGTTTTCTTTGGCATCATTATGCAGGCTTTATTTGTGTGATGGTAATCTTGCATACCACCCTTATACCATCATATGTACTGGATGCTGTGCTTCCAAATTGTCTGTGCTTATTTTTCTAAGTACCAAAGAACAAGCGTGAATAAATGTTTGTCAAGCTTCCTATTGTCAAATACATTTTAGAGAAGTATGTGTATGCAAGGATTTCTCTTTTCTTAAGACTTCTTTAAATGCAAACCAAGGTGGATTTATCCATCTTCTTTGAAAACACAAGGATGCAAAAACCTTACAATACTAGAATGTTGCATACTCATTTTAAAAGAACAGCTGGTCTCATTATACTTCTAGTTTGGTTTTGGCAATGTCCCTATTAAGATGTTTTCTGCTGAAAGGTTACTCTGATCAGGCTGATGCAGTCTTTAGTGTTGTTGCAGGTTTTATTTGTGCTTACTCCTTGCTACAACTGTTTAGTGTTGACCAAAAGGATCATCCATTCTTCTGTGCAAGTCTGATACAGCTTGACTGTGTTTCCTTTACGTGTACTTCTGTGACGCTCCACAACGCAGTCTGGGAGCGCCGAGCTCCTTTTTTTGCCACCACAAAGTAGATATTCCACAATGAGTTGGCAAAGTTGTTTTGCAAAAAATCATAAAGGTCCAGAAGTTTGTTATTTGTTGGATGGGTTTTGTTTGCTTCGCTGTGCACTGAACTGCAAGTTAAATGGGCTGATGTTTGCAAAGCAAGCCAAACACAGTAAGATACCAGTTAGAGGTCGAAACTGGTGCAGATAGAATGAGTAGTCACCCATCCGCCTGTCCCTGTGGATAGTTTCCAAGCCTGACAGAGATGGAAGTTGCACATTGGGTAGATGGATGTGACAGAAGATGTGATTCTTGGCTAACTGCAGCTTCATTTGCAAAAGCTGGTGGAGTCTGAAGACAGCAATGCATTCAAGAGAGAGCGAGAGAGAGGTCATCGCTGAATATTTAAGTCCTGCTACTTGCATAGGTTTAATTACTTCAAGCTTTCTGTGCCACCTTGGGATTTTTTAGAGGCTGTGCTGCAGCTTTCTCTTCTGACTCTGTTTTCTTGTAATTGTACTTTTTTTTTCCTTCCCCCAGGGTTCTGGTTTTAAGTAACGTGTTACTTTCGGTATTGTAGTCAGGGTTGTGAAACCAGACTATGGGAGCTTGTGAGAATTTGTCTCCCTGACTCTGAAGTGTGCAGTTGTAAAAGTCAGCTAAAGGCGTGTGCTTGCTCAGTTCCGCTGTACAGGTCTTTCCTGCAGTACAGACAGAGAATGGGGTGAGAAGTGGTTCTTCCCCTGGCTTAGGGTGTATCACAGGCAATGGCCTCTCTGCTGTGGGAGAGGAAGTACAGCTTGTGCTGACAAGCAGTGATGACCCTCATACAAAGGTGGTAGTTCCTTGGATGAGGATAAGGGATGCTATGAAACCAACACCTTCATAAGAGCTGGATTTTTACCTAAACCTACATTTTCTCTTGTGTTCTCCTTGTAAAGACAGTGAGAAAGTAGTTTATTGAGTTTCCTAGTTTTTAGAGGACACTTGATGTGATGCCACCTCATCTGATGACTACTTCCACTTTGTTGTCCAAATGCCTGTGAATGCACTGTTTATCTGCGAAGCTCAGTGAAACAAGTTGTGTAGAGAGCAGGTTATTTTCAACCTGTTGCTGGTTGTTAAAGTCATGTGAAACTTTCTTCAGGTTATCAGAATGGTTCCCTGAGACTCGTGGTAAAAACAAACATAGGCTATAAATGTTGCTAGCCTGCTGGGCCAGTGGTACAATAGAGCCTTTGTTCTTACGGAGTACTTAATTGCAAACTGGGTCATGAAACTATTGCTTTATGATTTGTGGAAAGGTGGGAAAATACCAGCTTTCTTCAAGCACCTTTAACCAGCTTGTGGAGAGCGTTTATCCTTCACTTACTTATACTTTTCAAATGCAGTTAATAAAGTAAATACTGCGTCTGCAGTCAAACTCATTTGTTCTTTGGGGTCACTGATGGAGTTGGAAACGGCAGTTTCCTTCACACAAAACGTACACTGTGCACCTCCTGGGGAAGATGGCTAAGTCCAGAACATTGCAACAGAACATTGTGAAGGAGTGAGAATCTGGATTTCACTTGTGTTTGAAAAATGGTTCAGCAAGTGTTCTGAGTTTAAGGCTCCTTTTCTGCTTCTGTGTCTCTGGCATGCAGCTGATGCTGGTCACTGGAAACGCATCTTTTCTACAGAGATACCTTTGCCACTGGCAGCTAAGTTGGTCCATGAGGCTTAGTTAAGTGGGATGTCCTCTGCTTCTTGTGTTCTTCGGTGTTCTGCACGCCGAGTAGAGCTACAGCAGTCAGCTATTCCAGACTTGTGTTAGGGGGACGTTTGTAGTTGTTTAACTATTGCCTTCAGATCCCCTTTGATACTGGACAAGCCACAAGATACTGTGTGGTTAAAATAATTACTCTATTGGAAGAATCTAAACTGTTTGCTAGGTTTAGGGGCAGGTACATAGTAGTATAAGCACATTCAGCTGAATAGGTGGATAAGCAGAAAGATTTTTCACAGCTGTCTACCTTTAAGCAAGGTTTTCAGTAGAAGAATTATTATTATCATCATCATTATTATTTACCCAAATTCTCCCTACAGTTTCATTTGGATTTGAAGTATTCCCTCTAATGATTCCTGGGATATGTACCTTGTTAATACAAGCAAGTTAACAGTTGATAAATCTAAAGATCTAGTAATGGTTTTCTCTGCCTTTTGTCAGTCCCAGTTAGATGTCCTGATGACCCTAGGCAATAAGGTGGAGGGGTTCTGTGCAGAAAGCAGAGAAGCAGAGGGAACCTGTTAATGATTGTCCTGGTGCTTAACTAATAAGCCGTGAGCATAGATGTTAACTTGCTCTAATGCAAACTGTTCTGGCACAGCAGGACTCGGTCTGCAATGCATAAGGAAGTTACGTGCTTTTCAATATCCAAATATGTTGTTAATTATGCCTTACAGAAGCCTATAAATGAGAATAATGCACGGGTCTTAGGGTTTGACTAGACTTAAGAGTAGTCAGCTGCATTAGGCTGATAAAGGTTGAGAGGAAACTTCCCCCAAGTTAGTTTTTGAGGAAAGCCCTAACAAAACAGTTACGGGTGGGTTTGGGTGTTTGGAGGACTGAGATATTAGTTTTGGTCTTAGTCATGTTGAGATGCAGCCTGGGGGAAGGAGCCACACAGTGGCTGAAGGGTCACTGACAAAGCTTTCTGCAAGTAAATTAATCCTTTCAACTTGCTTTGTCCAAAAGATGTGTTTGGCTGGTGTATCCTTATTAACCTATGGTTGTATCTGTAAAGATGTGGGTTGGGAGGAGGATTAAAAACAAGGAGAGAAGAGCAGTATTTAAACTGAAGTGGAAGACTGACAGCAGAAGAGCTACGTATGAACTGCTTATTGCTAAAATGGGAAGAATCAGAACTGTACTTTACCTCAGGAAGTGGTTTGTGTTCAGCTGCTGCTCAAGAGTTCCTCATGGGTGTTACCAGTTGTCTGCTTTGACTTGCTTCCTATTTAGCAGCACTGAAGAAATAAAGATCATTGTCTTAACAAATGAAGTGTATTACTTCTATCAAGCACTAGTGCTTCAGGTTAGTTGCTTGATTTACATCTGGCTAATCATTAACAGTAAAGATCAGAATTGTCAGGCAACAGGAACTTGAGAGTGCAGCACCAAGTTGCTTGTCATCCTTGACTGATTCCCCTCATTGTGGACCCGCAAGGTTGGAAGTACCAAAGTAAGGGGCAACAAACTAAAGCATGGGGGAGCAGGCCCAGATGTGGATGTTGATGGAAGGTGCAGTGGTCTTTTATACGTGCCTGCCTTACTACTTTTCAACAGCATCGGGGAAGTTGGTCCTTTGCACTGAGCATGGATTTAGATATTTTTGCCATATCTCGTCCTGTAGATATATTCTTAAACAACTGTTACACAAGATCCCTGTTGGTGGCCTTTTGTCTCTCAGTTGTGTGTTAATTATTCAGGCTATCACAATCAGTCAGGCTTTTCTGTGGACTGTAAAACTTGCCCAACTGCCTTGTCCTTTAACTGGAACACTGCTGTCTTTAGTAATGACATAAAGTATTAAATGGTTTTGTCACGAACCAGTGTGCAGTTGCATCACAGTCCAGACTGTCTTAATTATTCTTCACCCCATATTGGCTCAGGCTGTTACCTCGAGAGCTCAACAAGGTCGTGCTTGGCTAGGATGAGATGTGTCAAGTAAATTCAGCTCTACAGGAAATATCAGTGATTCAGTAGGTGAGGCAACACCCCTGAGTTAATGTTTTCACTGTGCCCCAGACTGGTAAAAGGTGCTGGAGCTTGCATGATGAGATGTAAAACTGAGATCCTTTGTTAAAGTTTCAGTGCTATTCCATTTAAGATGTTAACTCAGGGTTCCTGCCCAAGTTCAGATTTGAATGGCTATGTTCCCCAGACATTCTTAGTTTCTCTTTCAGTAGAGTCATATTATCCTCTTGCTCCTGTCTTAACTGTTCTTAGAGTCATTGGGGAAGTTGGCATTCAAGAGGTGCTGACATGTTTGCAATTGGCAGCAGATTAATTTGCAGAAACACTTGAGATCTTTTGAAATCAAGGGTATTATGTTAATGTAAGAAATGTCAGGTCAAAACTGAAAAGATGCCAGATATATATATATATATTCATTCTATTGATGTATGCAGAACAGGTTTTTGGCTGGAATATACATACTTGCAACATGATGGAGTGTACTCAAACTTACATATCTTTATCTTCCATAGGATTCAAGTGCCCTGTATGTTCAAAATTTGTATCTTCTGACGAAATGGATTTACATCTTGTGATGTGTCTGACAAAACCGAGGATAACCTACAATGGTAAGAAAGAAGTAAGCTGATAATTGCTAATTTGAAACATGATAGCTGTAATAATTTGTTATTTAATAAGATGGGTAAATTGTTTTGTGGCTTTTTGCTTTTATTCTGTTCTTTGACCACAAGATTGGATGTTGGTCAGTGTGCATGTAGTGTCTGCTTGAGATAGGTGTGGCTTGAACATCCTCTCATCTAATGACATCAAGTAGTGAAGTAGGTGAATCAAGTCTCCTTCTGGTGGCATAATTAAGGACTTGTTGTGCTGTGCATTTGCATGTTATTCAAGGAAAAGACCCTTTCTTGAAGGAGCTGAAGAACTTTCTCCTTTAGCTGATTGCATATGTGATACTTCCTGAGGATTGGCAGATATGTATGGGTTTGTGATTTCATTGAAGCTTGCCCATGTCAAATGAATCATCTGTTGTAGCTCTGGTTTTTCCCTACTACGAAGCTCTCCTTATAGGCAGTCTTCCATGCAAGGCAAATAGGATTTTTTGCTACTGTTGGTATCAAACCTTTCTATCACTGTTGCTTAAGCTGACAGTTCTGTGGCAAGCACACAAAAGGTTTCAGAAAAATAGGAATTAGAAAATTTGACTGAAATCTTAGTGCCTAATTTTGCAGAGCTGCCCTACCATCAGGAAATGTTACAGTGACTTCTGAATGAGGTTATTGCTCACCAGTCATCAGATGTGGAATATGTGAGAGCTGAATGCGAACGCTGGATAATGAGGGTGGTCCAACACAGTAGCAGGCACCTGAGGAGGTTGTGCAACCTCCGTCCTTGGAAATGATCAGAAATTGATTGAACAAAGCCATGAGCAACTTGGTTTAACTTGGTTCTGCTTTGGGCAAGGGGCTGGACCAGAGGACCTCTAGAGGTCCCTTCCAACATAAGTTATTGCATAAATAACCTGCAGGGTTATGAGCTCTTTGACCCTCCTGGCTCCTTGCTTTTAGGGTATCCTACACTAGATTCTTTTCTGTTGGAACAAATCCCACCTTGTTCTTTGTCTGGATAGCAATAACGCTGGCCCTTAATTGCAGAAATAATTTGAGATCATAGCGTTGTGAAATCCATCTCAAAGCACAGCACTCAGGAAAAGTTTGGGTTTGTTTTGTTTGGGGTTTTTGTTGCTGCTTTTTTGTCTTCCTGGTGTTAGCATACATCTGTCTGAGAAGGTTGGGCTTCATTTAACAGAGGGGGCTTTGTTTCTCTCTGTTTTGCCTATTTTCATTTAGGACTGAGCATTTTCCAGAATGAGTTGATAGACATCTGTGTATTGAGGGATGTTGAACATTCCGGAGAAGCAGGCTGTCAGCTCGGTCAGGGACGGATAATGCACTTGGGTTCAGTTAGGGTGGAGCAGGAGGAGGCAAGCTGGCAAGAAGCAAGCTCTGGCAGTAACCCAGCTGATGGGACGTGCACAAATGGAGATGACTGACACAAATCCTTTGCCCCTGCTGCTTCCTACATGTATATATGAGCACACTGAGCTGAGTAACCTTTTTTTCCTGAAGACCCAGCAGTTGCATAGTGTAACCTCTCAGTGTTGCTGGTGATGTTCATTGGTGTCACAATGGTGCTGTATTCACACTCTGGTGTTGGTTGGTTGGGTTTTTTCCTGTACTGTTTCTCTCAGCTGGTGCCTTGCTTTGGGCCATCTTGATACCTTTGAGCAGTCTGTTAAATCAGTAAGCTTCTGTATAAAGGAGCAGAAGTAAAACGTGTGAGTAGCACCTGAAGCCACTCTCTGGATCATCTGCAACGTGACAAAAGCAGTTTTAGAAAGCGCCGTCCAAGTTATTACCAGCAACATCTCATTTCTCAATTTAGGATTGCATCTGCTGGATAGAACGCCTCAGAAACTCATTAGAGGAGATAGTTATATGAGCTTGAAAGCAAAAGTGGCTGAATTACATAGGCTGGTTTGAGAAAGAAACTTACTGAGAAGTATGGTCTCATAAACACTTAATAGCAGTGTGCATTGATCCTTCCAACTCCAGTTGGTTAGCGCCTGGAGTCAAGGACTAAAGCTTAAATGACAGCCTGTATCTGGTTATTTAACTTACTGCAGCGCAAAGAAATGGAGGCTGTAGCTTCAGAGTTGTACAGTGCTCGGGAGTGACTGTGGTATGTGATCCTTTCATGAGGCTAATGAAAGAATTAACCATCAGATTGGTAACTTAATGCTGCTGTGACTTCAGGCCCAGAATTGCATATGAAGGGCTATATGCAGGGTTTTTTTCCCTTGTATAGTTTTGACATGATGAGGAGATCTACTTTTTTGTCATAAGCCATAAGAAGGGCATCTCAGTTTTGCTTGCAAGTAGTTGAAGAAAACCTTAGCCTTAGACTATCTCAGTAGTTGAAGGGAGCCTTAGGCTATCTCAGCAGATGTTAAATTAGCAGCTGGATTGAACTGTGCTTATGTCTAGTTTGGTTCTAGATGTGTTTCCTCATGATACTCTCCATGTATTAGTTGTTCTGAGAAAGAGCAGGGAGCAAAGTATGTGTTTTGTCATCTTGAGAAGACAAACCTTTGTTTTCAGAAGCGAGTCCCAGGCGTGCAGCCTTCCCCAGAGAAATCTCGTAAGGCTGTTCAGTCGTGATTTTAAGTTTGCAAAGAATTAATGAGTCTTCTCAGCCAATGTCTTAATTGCTTTCTGAGCTACCTTTGTGCTTTGCATTTGGCAGTAGGAAGGGTCAGTGAACTGCAAACTCTGGCAGCTGTCTGATTTACATGTCTTTTCTGAAAGGAACTGGTCACAATTTTGTCCAGTTTTGTGCTGGAAGTTGTGCTGATTTTCATATAAATAAATCAGTACATTTTATTAGCCTTATTCTTCCACAGTCATATGACGTGCCTGCAACAGAGATCTCATTGCTGACTCAATTTGGCATGTAAAAAGACCTCTTTCTTTTTTACTGTGGAACTTTGTTCCGCATCTCTAAAACTACTTGTGTTCACGCATGAACCAATATCTAGGCATTTTGATACACAAAAGCTGGTTAAGTGAATAGAATTGTGCGAAGCCATTGTGGGGTTTGGTATTACTGTCTTAAAAAGCCTCGCTTTTCTTAGCAATTAAAAACTCTCTTCATACTGCTGCTTGCTGAGTTGCTGTGAGAAGCCAGAATAGATCCCATGCACTGGTTATGCACAAGCTGCCAAAAGCCAGTTGTATGGAGAAAGTCAGTTACTTGCTGGTTGACAGATTATTTACTCTTTTTTTTTTGTCACTGCTAAAATATTAGCATATATGTATATATGGCCATACGTGCTCCTATGAGCTTCTCCAGAGTGTTAAATGAGGCACCTTGTACCAGCTCACTGAAGTTTGCCATGGTGAGTTATGCATGGAGCCCACTAAGGGACTACACTGTGGAAGATGTTGCTTACAAGATAACCCTGCGTTTTGGTAAGCCAGGGGCATTTACTTGTGCTTTGGAAGCAACGTGCCTGTAACTCCTAGCTGATGACCTATCTGGTGAATATAATTATTGTTAAGTTTTTGCTGTTACACAGTATTGATGCCTTTTTGTCAAACTTTAGAGGATACAGGAGAGATTTGTGACTTTAAAGGCACCAGTTTCGGATGCTCCGCACCAAATGCGACCAGTTCCTCTTGAGCTAACCTTGCAGTTGGTTCTGAAGTAATTCTGGTTTTCATGCTAACAATTCCTTTGTTTCTCAGAACACTTTGTAACACTTTATCATTATTATTGTCATTGTTATTAAAGGCCTCTCGGAGAGCAGGGACTAGCAGCCTGGCTCCTGCCCAGATAGGGAAGCCAGTGACCCCGGGGAGAGCCAGTCAGCTCACTAGACTGGTTGGCTGGCTCGGCGAGGCGGCCTGTCCTCTTTCAAAGGTTTTGACTGAATTAGCACATTCCTGTGGAATATTTTGGGTTTCATCAAGTCAGCACTTAGTGCTGGAACGCTGTCCTACTGGAAGCTTTCTGTGCGGGTCTCCTCAAAGCCGCTTGCTGAGAGGTGCTGCTGCTGCTTTGACATCAGTGCTGCTTTCACTCAGACCACTCTGTGTTTAATTCAGATATTCAGTGGGTCTCATTATTGGCTAACGTGTTTAACAAGGTTCATTTTAAGGGGAAAAGCTTTTGCTAGTGTGATTTCAGAGAAGGAGAACGTTGAGGCATCTGGTGCGTAAGCTGCTAGATGGTTTTTTCCTTACTTGAGGTAATGACTTTGCAATCATTCTTGTTAATTCACTTACAGTAAGTGAATTTTTTGAGTGCTGTCACACTAAAACAGAGCAGGGGATCAAACATCACAGGTAGAAAGGGTTACCTATAGGATTTTATATTTAAAGTGTATGTAGCTCTGTTTTGAATGGAGGATTAGTGTGTTGAAAGGCTGTTACAGACAGAATATTGAAAACTAGAAGGGAAAACGTGAATGAAACTGTGCTCTTCCTGCCCAGCAACTTGGTTTGTCTTCTAGGGTGTTTGAATCTAACACCATGCACAGCTTGGCCAAATATTCCCCTGCTGTCTGACTGAAATGGAAGTGACTTGGGCCACAACACTGCAACAGATTCAGATTCGCAAGGATGCAAAGCAGGGTTTTGTCATGAGGATTTAAATGCACTTTATTTTAAATCACTTTGAGGTATTTGGCTCAGTTTTGTCTTGTGAGGAGAGAGAAATGCTGGTACTGCTACATGCAGGGGCCTGCACTGAGTGTCAGAAGCCTGAGCTGGAATCTGTATGAGCAATAATCTTGCTAGAGGAGCTGACATCTAAATGACAGCCATATAGCACATGCGTTTGGATCCAAAGTAGAGACCTGAAGGTTGGCATGAGTCACCTAAAAAACTACATAAAAATCTGTTTGAGCCATTCTTTGTGAATGGGACTGAACTAACTGTTTTTTTCTATCACAAACTGTAAGCTGCATTGATTGGTGGCTGTTTCAGCATCTTTGGGGCAAGCTACTTGTGCTAGAACTGACTCAGTTTATATTGCTCAGTAGAAGGGATAAAAGTAGCACACCTTACCCGAACACTTGGACCACTGAAATACATGAATCTGGTGTTCAGGTACATGTATTCATGTTCAAAAAGTTCAACCCACCACAGTGACTTGATTTCCTTGGTCACTTCTGTGCACAAAAGAAGGCAGGGCTGATGCTGTCGACTGTTTTGACTGATGTGCTCAAAACTTCAGTCTGGAATAAAAAGAATGGTGAGCTTCAAGCTCACTTCTCTGCCAGAGAGATCATACCCTAAAAGACCTTGCAAAAGGGCATCTTGCCAGTCTGCCTGGAGAAGCTTAAGCCTTCCTCCTTGTCCTCATCCTTTAATAGGACTAGACTTCCAGCAAAGCAGTACAAACTAATGCAAAGGCAAACCAGTTCTTTTCATTCCACTTTATCCAAGGTATAAAATTCTCCATAGAATTTCTCAATTCTTCCATTTGTGGAGTTTAACAAGATTCTTGGCTGAAAGTTTCAAGCTTCTTGCTCTGCCCTCAGGGATGCTAGGGAGAGAGAAGAGCATGCTTTAGAAGGTAGCTTAACAAGGCAAATAAACAGACACTTACCCTGTGCTTGCAGTTAAAACAGTGACATCTACTCTTGTTCTGATCTTGTGTGCTCATGAGCATCCTCCAGAGTATGTAGGAGGTTCATTCAGTTTCCCTGATGCTTTAAGAGTGTTTTCTTAAGTAGCTCTTAATGAGAACTGTTGTACATCTGTTGAACTTCAAGATTTTAACGTGGTGACAGTAGGACATTACTATAGTAAATATTTCATTCTCAGACATTTGGACAGCTGTTATTCTGTGAATTGATACAGTATCATCCACAGCTTGTCTTGCAAACCATTGTCACAATTTAAAGAGGGATTTGTGTTTGAAGAACTTGATTAAAATTAAGTTGTTTGGTTTGGACTTCCTCCCTTTGGGAATTGTTGGTAACATTTGAACAAGGAGGAAACTTTCACTGGTGATCACCAGTGTTTTCCATGGATGGCTACTCATCAGAACCAGACTGCCAGGAGGAGCAGTAGCAAACTAGCTCTTCCTCCCTTTTGTTCAGTAAAGCTGCATT
Source organism: Pezoporus flaviventris (assembly GCF_033815535.1). Classification (NCBI taxonomy): domain Eukaryota; kingdom Metazoa; phylum Chordata; class Aves; order Psittaciformes; family Psittacidae; genus Pezoporus; species Pezoporus flaviventris. The sequence goes on from NW_026892585.1 coordinate 1,977,228, forward strand.
TCCTTCCAGCCATCCCAAATCTCTCCTCAGCAGTCTTTGGTACCTCACAGAAGAGTATCACTGCAAAAGCAGCCTGTAACGTTTCGGGTTTGTTAGGAGGGAGTTTGTTCATTTTAAAGAGTAATGCTGATGAATGTCACTAAATAAAACCACACTCAACTTCAGCATGGACCTACCAGGGCTGAGGGCTGCTTCAGTGACCCCATTGCTGCCTCAGTCGGTGGCTGAACTGGCTCAGGCTGTGATAGTGTGGAATTGCAGCACTTCTAGAGTCCGCAGCCTCTTATCTCTCCTCCACATCCACAAACTGTCAACCCTCTCCTATGGGGTCAGAAAACCAAGCTGTGTATTTCCAATGGTGTGTCTGTGAAGAAAGCTCCTGAAACAGGAACATAGTGTAGCTAAGAGGGAAGTGCTTTGAACGTCTGGAACGGCAGTTCCCAGAACTGCAGGCTGCCCCATTTACCTTGGTAAGATACAATTTCAGAGGTTTAATGGTGGTGTTTGAAGTAGCAATATTGCTTTTTATTTGATTCTCATGTGAGAGAGAGGGAGGCATAGGTTTGTAAAGAAGCTAGGACAGCTCACTGTCATGGTGCAGGTTGGGGATGCTCAATAGATTATGCTGAATCTTCTTGCTGTGATGAAGTTGACACGCTTGGATCCTGCTGAGGAGGACACACTGCAGAGATCACATCCATTCAGATCTTCAACTGTCCTCCAATTCTTTGTGAATGTGACTTTCTCTTTTAATGAACCTTTGGGCAGAAGGGTATTTGGTGGGTGATTCTCTGCCTGCTTTCCCTTGAGCCAGGCCTAAATCTGGTAGACCAGACTTCCTGTGAAGGAGCCATTGCAAATCACTCGTGGCCAGAATAGCTGTTATGTCAGCTCATGCTTAATTCAGTTCTTGAGAGCGGGACAACAAATCTTTTCTGGGTACATTGGAATGGCCTTTATATAAATGCACATATGTGACATGGGAATATTTAGTTATGCAGCACTTGATAAGTGCAGTGAAGCCTTTGACAGCTATAGAACAAGCCTGCTTGTTTCTGAAGCAGAGAAAATAGGATCATTCATGTGCTGAATAGCTCAAGTTGTTTCTTTCCCTTATCAGCTGCTCCTAACCTCAGGTCCTGCCCTTGTCTTGCTTTGGTACTGAGAGTGCTGCTAAAGTCAAATGGCAATTCTTGTCCTAGAAAATTACAGATACACCTGCAAAGAACATCTGCAGCTGACGAAAGGCGTGACTCAGGTTGGGTTAGAAGAGGACCTGATATACTGCTCCATATGTTGTGTTTCCTTCCTATAATGGCAGTGCAGTGCAGCGGGAAGCTAAGGGACAGTCTTGTTTGCTAGGTAGCAAATGCTCACTGGGCTGTGACTCTGCGTCGTGTAATGCGGGCAGACAGGAGCCACCTTCCACGTCTTACACTTAATCAGTCTTTAGCTTTGAGAGGTCATTCGGAGGATGTCATAAATCGTATCTGCAACTGCTGCAGTCTTGTGACTGCTGGGAATTTGGCTTCAGGAGAAACAGGGTTCCTCCTTTTGTAAGGGAATTCTGCAATCTTTAAAGCTGCTGCTTCTAAAACCGTCCGATTTTACTCGTCTGTTAGCAGCAAACTCCTTTGTTTGTAGCTGCTCTGTGGAAACAAACTGCTTGGAAAAACACCGCTTTGCCTAATCGTAGAGGACAGGTTTCAAAGGCTGGATTTTGAAATAAAACCTCTTGAAATCTTCTGTAAAAAAAAATGCCAAAGTACATCTCGCTGAGATCGAGTGGTCTGTGTAGGAATTTAATGGTATTTCCTCCCCGAAATTCCTCACTGTTTTGCAGGAACTAGAACAGATTGTTCACAGATCAGGATTTTTTTCCTAAAGAAATAGAAGAGAATAAGAGGCACTCCTTGCCTCGAAACTGCCCCACGAGCAGAGCAATCAAAAGGATTGCCTTGAAATGTCAGTTGTCGTTCTACTTTGAATTCAGCTTAAAATCTGGCTTTCAAACCTGCAACCCTTGGATTACCTGAAGTCTTGTGCTTCCGAGTTGCAGACTCAACCCTTCAGCAATAAAGGAAGTCAGTCCAGCTTTTGCAGGGGGTTTCAGGAACAAGCTGGGTGAAAACACTGTTAATCCCCAGTTTAGAAGTGAGAGTGCTCTATCATGTTGTTATCACTGCTTATGTAGGAGAAAGAATATAATATTTCATTTTTTTCTTTTAATAGGATCCAGTGATTCTAGAACAGGGCTGTAAAATGCCTATTGACATGAATTGCATCGCCTATATACTGACGTAGGTACAAAGTACTAGGCTTGCCTGTGGTATCCTCCCTGGAGGAACCTCCTGGCTCCCAAAGTTTGCATAACTTTGTCTCACGTGGACACAGATACGTTCAGCTCCAGAAATGACCCAGCGTTCTAACAGCTGAAACATGAAAAACATCCCTATTGCTAGATTTGTTGCTGAACTGTATTGACCCTGATGGAACCTTGTTAGAGTTTCCTCGTGAAAACCTCAGATAACTAATGTTTTAACCCTCCACTAGTACGTGTCTGTAATTTAAAGCCATATCAAGTTGTCTTCATTTTGACCATGTTCTTTGTCCCCTCCTTGTGTGAAGTTTCATTAGCTCGTCATGTGTAACAGTAGGTATTGGATAGCTTTCATGTAGCTAAGCAATAATGTAGTACTCGTTGATAATTTTTAGCCCATAAATAATGTTTGTTTGTTTGGAATGAAGAGATGGGGGAGGAATTGATTGATTCCTGCTTTTATCTTACTTTTTTCTCCCTAGTTCCAAGGAAGTCTGTTTGATTCTATGGCTTTATTACCTGAAATGCCTTGTCGTGTTGGTGTCCAATAGTTTTGATAGCCTGTAAAATTAACAAATAAGGAGAAAAGTAAGGCTTTAATATGGTTGTAGAAATATACTGCCAGACTGTGCCAAAAGCTTTGAACAAATACTGGAGAACTGTCTTTGGGGACTACTGTTCTGTTTTGGGTGGGTTTTTAACATATCTCCCATGTTAATCTTTTCCTATTAATACTTGTGAACAGTCATGATTGATGAATACGGTTGGAATTATGTGTGTGTCTTATTAGACTTAATTGCTAGGATCAAGAAATCGATGCTGTTTGCTTTTAAATACAAAGGAAGATTTATTGATGGGGTTTGGTGTTTCAGGTTTTTTTTCTCCTCTTAAAGGCACATATACGTAGTGTCTTACTGGGATAGTAAAAACCTGTAGGTGCCTGTTAGCACAGGAATAAATTATAATACTGGATTATGGTTCGTGTAAAGCAGAGAAATTGAGATAACTTTGAAAGCTCCGACTCAATATTTGATGTTATCAGAACTTTTTGCATTCCATCCATATCGCAGGGATAATCGCATTTAAAATAGGAATAGCTTGTAAAAAGCAGTCTGTCTGCTGTGCGCAGAATAGACAGGCAAGTAGAAATTATGCAGTGATTCATATCCCTGCCCTGTGTGTGCACGTTGACACCAGACAGGCAGTTTTAACTTGGAGAAGGCTGATCTCAAGCCTGCTGGGAAAAGCACCCTGTAGGCCTAACACCTGGCACTGGGGTTAATAAGGCAGACTTCTTGCACGCTGTGTTTTGGCACCAGTGTCTTCATTGTGTGTTGCTCAGCAATGCATTGTGTGTTCCCTAAGAATAGTGTCTTAGTCAGACACACCTGTTTTTTTCTGCCCTTCTCCTGTTTTGAGCTTAGGCTTATAGTTTCATCTTTCTTGCCATCTTCCTCAGTGCTCCCGATACATTCGTTATGCATCAGATCAAACCAAACTCCTCTCTGCAGGCTTGCAAAGAAGTGAGTCAGTTATTTGGCCAGTGTTAAAAGACTGGAAAAAAGACTTGGCAAAACCTTGTGCTCAGGGCACCTGTAGGAAGCCTGGAACAGGAACTTGGAAAAGGACGAAGCGAGCAAAACCCTGAATCAGATCCCACAGCCAGCTTCAGGACAAGTCACTGCTAAAGTACCCCATGTCGTCCAGAGCAGTAGGATAGCTAACTGCATCTGAGCTGCTTCTCCTCATTCTCTGTCTCTGCTCTTCAGTGACACTATTGCCCTACCCTTTCCTTCCATGAAGGTTTCCAATGTGCCTGCTTCTCCTGTGTTGTGTTAGAAGAGAGTTCTCACAGAGTTCTGTAGGCCAGCGTGTCCCCATCACGCTGTCAGTTCATTGCAGACCATTACTAGAATGAAACTTCTTAATTGGAAATCATGACAAAGCAGTTCCTGTGGCTCCTGACCATAGTTTTGGTGATGGTCAATGGCTGAAGCCTTGGAAAAACTGTATTCGGCAGTCTTTTTGGTCCCCTTTTGTACTGGGGATAAAATCAGCTCAGTCACTTAAAAAAGCTGACAAAGCAAGAGGAGTTCACTAATCTCAGTGGGGATCCTTTTGTACGCTCACATCGACATCCTGCACTCGTGAGGTATTTTCCAGTTTACTTCAGCTTGATCAGAGGCAACCATCTTCTGTTGTGCATGCTCTGCCGCATCCTCACTCTGCTTGACTTCCCCGGTGTTTGTGAACACTGTTGGTGGTAGCATCCAGGCAGCCACTCTTGGCATGGAAAAGTTGCTCCTTTTAAGAGACTTAAATCATCACAGTTAAGTCTTCCTTGTGACCATAAAGCTATTTGAAGAAGACTGTTTCTGCAAGGTATATGAAATGAATTCTTCACCCTCCTCCTGACCACAGTGCTGTCTTTGCCTCATTAAGTCATTATCTCAGATTCCCCAGTGATTTACTACAGAAGAAGCTTCTGTAGATAAATACTGCTGGGGTTTTATGCCTGGTTGGTTGTGGTGGTGGTTTGGGAGTTTTTTTGGTTTGGTTTTGGTTTTTTGAGGTGGTTTTATTTGTTTGTTTTGTGGGATTTATTGTTGTTGCTTGTTGGCTTTTAAACCATTGGTAAGGACCACAACTGCTACCCAAGGCGAGCTGGACCTGGGGCCTCTCATTTCTCTTGAGTGTGCCACACTTGATGATGAGACTTGATTTCTGCCTGTTGCTCAGGGGGAAACCGTATGGTTCAGCCACATGGTTGGGACTGGATCTCTGGACTGCAAGCTGAAATTCTCCACATGCCTAAATGGATTTCTTTTTCTCCATCTATCATAGCAATTTCTCTGTGTATGTACAGATAGGCAGATACATACAAGTAGTCCTTAAATATTTTGCTTTGGTTTACTCCTCAAAGGAAAGAAGCATTGTTTAGCAAAGAATCAATATTACAAAGGATCTGCATGCATGGATCCCACTCTGATATTCTTCTTTCTTGCTTTCTTCTGCAAGTTTCTTTCATCCCAGTTATTTCCAGCTCAGTGTAAAACAATCCCGACTGCAGCAGATTCTTTGTCAGCAATACATGCTGGTTGCCCCTGGCCATTTACTCAACCACTCCTTCTTTTGTAGCATATTTGTGGTGCAAGAAGCTCTTTGATGGTAAACTCTCAGCCTTGAGAAGTATAAATCATTCTTAGCCAGCAGATCCAAGGAGGAGGCATTCCCTAGCTGTAGTTCCTTACGCTGTTTCCTAAGGAGTCTTACTTTGCTGCTGGTTTCTTTCTGGAGGGTTTGCCCCTTTACGTGCTGCTTTTGATTTAACTCCCGACATTCAAGAGTAATTCCTGAAAATCTGAGAGGTCATATAATTAAAACATTAAAAATTAAAACCCAAGAAAACAGCCTAAAGGCAGCTTCCTTGTTCCCTGTGCTGCAGCGAGCAGCTTCTATTTCAGACAGTCTGTGCTGGGCTTCACCATTTGTGATGGGGTTTTGCTGTGGGGCACTAGTTTGATGCTGCTGCATTCAGGGCTTTTTCACCTAGAATGCCTCCTGGTGAGATGGATTTTCATCTCCCAGGAATAATGTTTCTAGCCCTGGGACAAACACAGTATGCCAAGGAAGACAGTTCAAGAGCAAGTTACCCCTTGGGTCATTCAAAACACAAATATACATCCATTCAGTTGGAATGAGGACTTAACACAGAATGGGTAAGGCTGGCATAAAGTCTGTTTAAATCATGTTCTCGAGGACAAGACTGTTTGTGGTTCATTTGTGAGCAAGTGCAGCTTTTGGGCTGTAGCTAGACTAAAATTTGACAGTTTAAGCACACGGTACTTACAAACGTGGTGAACAAACTTACCTTCAGAAGGCAGTGCAACAGGAGGAAGCTGTTCAGCTATCTTGAGACGATTTAACGTTCAGAGGCATCTCAAACTGCAAGCAGGCTGATTAAACAGAAGGTGGAAAGACTGTAGCTTGGAACGGAAGTTTTGGAGTCAGGTATTTGAATTGAGAGCAAATCTGGAATTGCTGTGGAAACGCACAGTCACTCTGGCAATAAATCTCAAGACACAGGAGCACAAGCTGTTTCGTGTCTCATTGAGTAGATAGGTTTTATCCTACGCGAGATAGTTTCTTTCACCCCAATGCTTTTTACTAGGAATATAAGTGTGGACTGAGAAAGTTGGTACACTGATCACGACGGGATAGGAGCGGCTGTGGATGTTGCTCAGAAGTGAAGAGCTTTGCATCTCAGAATAGTTGGCCTTTTTATCAAAGCCAAGCTCTTCATTGGGAGTCCTGCGATACAAACGTGACTATTTCTCTAATCAAGATACCTTAATTGGCCATTGTATGAAAGCTGTGTCATTTAAACGTGGGGTTTACATTCTGGGGGGGGGGAGAGTACCTTGTATTGCCAGCGGGTATTCTAAAGTTGCAGATAGATTTCCATTGTGACCCCTGAAGGAAACCTCTTCGGAAGAACTGTTTTCCCTCAGTTCACAAATCCTTCTCCCCTCGATATTATTTAGCTCACCTAATCAGAATTGTATCAGGGTAACTGGGATAATACAGGCTTTTATCCTCATCCTGCTTCCTGAAGTGTATTTCTATCGCTACTAGTTCAGTTTTTATCTTTGCTGGATAAAGAGTGTGTTTTCTCTGATCGCTATCTGCCTGAACAGGAAGCATCCGGCTGTTTCTCAGAATTAGCTTCTGAAAGCGGAGAGCGTCCCACAGAAACCTAAACCCAGTTCTTGAAACGTCAGGTTAGCTGAGAAACAGCGAAACCTCGGCAGCCGCCTCCCTGCAGCACGGCGCGGAGTTGCGGTACAGGAATTGCCACTTAGGCCTTATTCCCTCAGTGTTTTTTCCTGGGTGACTTTCTCTTTGCTTTGTGTGCTCCCTCCCCTTTACCTTTGTGTGTTAAGAGGAGGGAGCACCAAAGACCATAGGCAGTGTTTGTAGAGGAAGTCTTTCATGATGGGTGTCTGTTTGTATATGGATATCTCAGTCTTGGACCAACACTGAGCGAGGTGGGAGGGAAGGGGAAGACAGGGATAACGCTTGGGCTTTGAATAGGAAATTATAACAGGCTGCCGTGATGCAAGGGGTGAAGGGTGAGATACCAAAAGCCACCCTCCCCCAGAATCCACTAAATGCTTTGTTAGTGTTTGATGAAGTGCCACACTTGCTGTCGCTGGTTGGTTTGCTTTAGAGAGATTATAGGTATTGTGGTGGGGAAGGTGTTTTAGACCGCTGAGGTTCTAGGTATTGCCACGCAAGCTGTGCAGTGGTGTTCGGGGTTTTTGTGCCTATCGGAAGCAGACAAAAAGTTGTAATGGGCTTTTTTGGTTAGCATATGGGTATTAGGGTTTTCAGCAGTATAAAAGGGAATTTGGGTTGAAGTCAATTAGGAAAGCTCAATTCTGAATTTGTGTGCTCAGCTTTCTGGTATTGTGACTCCTGAAAAGCACGTGGTTGTGGTTCAGGTAAAAACACGAGATGTTACAGATCTTCCCTTTTGCATCTCATCTAGAGGAGGTTGCTTATATTACCGCAAGGTTAGCTTCTGGCTATAAAGGTACAGTCTTCATAGGTGAACCAAGCGAATGGCTTTAGCTCTGCTGTGCTCAATCTGCTGACAGGCCCCATAGCTTGGAAAGCTCTGAGAGCAAGTTCTGCCCTGAAGGGTCAGCTGGCCTTCAGAGTGTCTTCTTCCTGCCTCTATTTCTGAGCAGCAGCAGAGAACTGACCTGGTCATCCAGGAATGGTTCCTACCTGGAGCATGTTGAACCAAGGATGTTCCTCATGGCAGCCAGCAAAATCAGCTGGAGCGCCAAAGAAACTGCTTGCTTTCCTAGTCCTTAGGATGGACTAGAAGAGAAAGCTTTTGCTTGCAGCCAGTACCAGGTTGCAAAGACAATTACTGAGCTGTATGAGAGAAGTACAGCCTGCATAATGGTGCCTTTTCCTTCCATTCCAGTGTCTTACTTCTCCCAAGGATATTAACTCCTAATAAGAAGGCTGGCCGTATAATTCATATCACCTAGTGGCTAATAATGTTAATCTCTTCCTCATTTCTCCAGTGCCTGCATTGCAAGAGTAAAGGAAATGAGATGATGGGGGGCAGGATGAGTGGTAGAAGAAGCAAGGCTAGAGAGAATGATGCTTTGTGGAATAATGGGTATGAAGAGGAGGAGGGTATAGTAGGAAGTAGATGGAAAGGAATGGAGAGGGAGAAAAATGGATGTGGCAGAAGCTGGAAAGATTTAGTAAATCAAGTCAGGAACATCTAATAAGAATATGTTAATTGCCTACACACGTACTCGCTGACTGCCAAATAGTTTTACATGTGGAACATGCAGGTCCTTCTTGTCTACTTGTTTTTGTTAATAGTGTAAGGAGAAACTCTGCATCATCCCAGAAGGTGGTATCAGTAACACTACAGAATAGATTCTGCAATATGGGTGAATTCGTGCTTTATGTGTGAAGAAATAGGTTGGCCTCCAAGTGTCTAGAGCTTGACGTACTCCTGTAAGAGATAAGCAAAGACTTTACTGCTAAATTGAGGGAATTTGTAGTAATCAGCAGAAAAACTTAATGAATGTGTAACAGCTATATGGTAATATGTACTATCCATCAGTATTTTTAACCTTTTATGGCTCTTGTTTTACCCCTTTCAGTGCTGCTAAGATACTGCTCAGAAGCTATGTTCCAACTAAGTGTCAGTCATAGTCCTGAAAGGGTGCCCTTCTGTGATGTCTTTTGCTGTTAAGTTAGCTGTAGTGGCAGCTTCCACCTAGCCCTAAAGCTATCTGTGTTTTATAAAGAAAACCAAAAAGCAGGGGCACAGATTTTAATGGCTTAATCCATAAGGTGTGTATTGCATGTGCTCTTGCAGTCCTTAGTTTAAAGACAGACTATTTCATCACAGGCGTTGCCTAACCGTGGCTGAGTTGGTTCATCAGTTGGATATATTCCTCCCAAGATCTAGAGAAAGGTTTTGATTGGTAAAGTATGTGCAAAATCACCAGGATGACTGCATTTTAGTTCAGTACTACCTGTTTTGCTGTAAATGCAGAAGTGGAATGGAACTTATTGTGCAGAAGGTAAGGTACAGGCAGAATTTTAGGAGGAGAAATGATTGACAACCAAAAGTTAAAGCAGGAGTAGTATTAACCAGGGAGAGAGGAGAGGAGGAGGAAGTATTTGAGCAGACATAGGAAGGAAATACTATGCTTTTTTTGGCCAGATTTCATCGTTGACACCAGTCTTTGGCTAGTGAGTACTTGTTCAAAGAGCTGGGAAGGCGGAGGAGTGTTTACCTCCTATTTGGGGCAAGGCAGATGGATGTGGGGGGTGTGGTGAGTGTTTGTGTATGTGCCATTGTGTGGGTGAAACAGAGAAGTGTGGCCTCTGCTTATTTCCTCTTCTCACTTCCATTTAGGTAATACATGTTTTAATCATAGCATTGAGGAAATCTCAAACTGTTCCTCTTTTTTTCTTCAAGGGAAGAAGAATAACATGTATGTGCTGAATCACTGCTGCAGGGAGGTACAGGGAAACAATCAAAGCTGGTCAGACTGCAGTGGTTCTATGCACAATGATTTACCCATTTTTCCCTAACAGATACGTTTAGAAGGTGGTGTTAAATGGCCCTTAAACTGACTTCCATCCGGTATAAGCCAGTGTTGGTACAGGAGAGTGCTGCATGAAACACGTACAGAACAAATTCTGAACACATCCAGGTCTAACAGGTTTTTACTCCTTTTTCCCTATTTGGGACTGATGATCTGAATCTCTTCAAGTGGCCCAAAGGGAGTCAGGCTCCAAGTGTCACAGGTGTGTGAAGGATTTGGTTTTGCTGTTGTCGCTCTGCATGTGTAATCACTTATGAGCATAATTACAGAGGTTTGGAGTCTGTTCATGCGCAGTGCCAAGTTGCACCTGGGCGTTTATAGCAGTTACGCATTTTGTACCAACTCCTTCAGTATTTATCCTTTTCCATAAGAGCCTGGTAGGATTTGTAAGGTTAATACAAGAAGTAGAGAGCGCTGACCCCTTGTTATTTCAGGGGAGAAGCAGCGTAGAAGCCTTACAGATAACAAAATCTCTTCTGCAGGGGTGGCAGAACTCCACCACGTTTCGAAGGCCCCATCGATGCCAGCGTTCACACCAGCTCCCTCTGGCATGACTAGGCAAATCCAGTGTGTGCCTGGCAGCTCCCGATGGAAAAGCCTGGGATGAAGCCAGGGAGGGTGGCAAGCTCTTTGCCTGGGACTTGTGCAGCCGGGCTAGTGTTGGCAAAAGGGAGGGGAATGGCAGTTGGGCAGCACACGGGAGCGCAGGAGGGAACAAAAGGAGTCTCAGATCCTTGTGCCCTGGCTGGTGGGAGATACAAATGTTTAGACTGGCATCTTGCCCTGGTGTTAGCCAGGAGGTGCAGAACTGTTAAATGGCCCAGCGGGAGCTCAGACCCAAGCGTTGTTCAGTCTGGCACGTACAATAGAGAATGATGGGAGAGCAGCTGCACAGGAATGTTTTCTGTTAGAAATCGTGTTTTTATTGAACAGCTTTTGTGAGTTTTTCATCCAAACTTGACTGAATGCTTCCCTCTCAAAAGTGCCGAGAGAGGGAAGCTGGGGTTTAATTCACTGGCGGCGTCATAGAGCCAGTTTGGTTTTGGGTACCAGCTGCTGATCTGGTGATGCGACTCCATGGAAAAAGGGACTTTCAATAACAATCCTCTGTGTATATGATGCCTGCTCGAATTATTAATGGTGCTTCTCCCTGCAGCCTTACTTTGGGGTGAGAATAGATATGAGACAAAACACTTGTGCAGAGAGGTGGTCTAGGAGGGTAATGTTCAGTCAAAGGTTAGCATCTCGGGCAGAAATGGGTGTCTTTATAGCAGGACAGTGCCGTCCGGAGAGTCTTGGCTTCTTGGTGTCAGATATTGAAGTATATTTGAATCTAAAACCAGAACAGAACAGCACCACCAAACCAACCCTCGAGGAAGCTTCATTCCTTCTTAGCACCCGCTTCTGGGCAAGTTCTTTGTGTCAGGATTTTGTAGCAACATACAAGAGTTTGTAAGATTTTTGTGTTATTTTAAATTGCTTTGTCTATTGGGCAGTGTTCCCGGGAGCTTACAGCTTCTGATAGAAGAAATGTCTTACTATGATGCCTATCAACAGTGTTTCCATGTGTCAAATACCTTTGTTTTCCCTTCATTGTGGTGGATATACATTGCTTATTCTTTAGTTTCGAATGCTTTCTTCAACAGTTCACCTGATGTGAGGTATTCTTCACATATCCTCATGAAGATGCCACACACGTGGCATTAGGAAGTATTTTTAGCATAACCAGTGAGTATAGCAGAGACTGAAATAGGTGCTGATTTAGAAACCCAAGCACCCACAAGGCAGCTTGCTGGGAAGCAAGGTAGACCTCATTTCATTTCACTTTGCTGCTGCCATGAGAGCTTTTTCAGTTGTCTGCTTGTCATTTTCCATGTGTTTGGAATGCCGTAGTGACGAGAGTTTGAGCCACTGAAGAGAACAGCGGAGAGCTGGTGGCTTCTCAGTCATACGTGGGGACTGTACCCCCATGAAGAGTCCCTTTAGGCTCCTTTTGGCTAAGAAGGGAAAGCTTTTCCCAGGAAACTTTGTCAGTTTGAACACATGGGCTTGACTTTGGCAAGTGTGCATCTTCCTGGTCTGCCCCAGATCGCCAGCTTAGCTGCTGCATGGTCCCTTGGCAATGCCCTGTGAAGTCTGACTGGGCCTTTTAACCTGCCTCTGGCAAACAGGGCCTTACATGATCTCCTGGTTTGCTTTGTGCTGGGACTGAGTTCTGCATCCCACATTCTGGCTAAGAGACGTGTCCTTTTATTACAAAGAATGTGTTTTCCCAGAAACTCCTCTGTGAAAGCCAATTCTTGTGCATTCCTACTAACTTGCTTTCTCCTCCTCTGTAATGGGACTTGGGAATGCTGCAGAAAAATCAGTTTCTGCAGGAATTTAGGATCATTGGAGCTCTACAACATTCATCTTTCCCTGACGGAAAACTCCTACGCCTGTTACTAACAGTTGCATGCTTTACATTGAGGAAAAGGTGGATGGGATGTGGTAGAGCATGCTGACATGGTAAGAAGAGGAGGTTGAAGGTGTGAAGTACAAGTACCAGCAAAGCTGGTGAAAGAAAGCCAGAAGTCTAGAAGAGAGATGAGTAGGAGGGTAGAAAAAGCAAATGAGAAGCCAAGTGTTTAGATGCTGAGATGATTTTTACCTAGTTCATCACCTGCAGTGTCCTGTCCAGAGGGATGTTCTGTTCAGGCTTGATCTGAACCTCCATAGGGAAACCTGAGCACGGGGAAGAAGGTACAGCTGGGAAAAGTCCTCCCAGCCCGAATCCTCAAAGCCCTGGAGGCATTACACACTGCCTCTTGCCCAGTGCTTAGCTCTTGGTGTCGGCAGCACAGCGTGTGGCTGCACGGTTTAGAGCCCAGGTTTCCGGGCTCACACCAGAGCACTCTGCATGGTGGGCTGTGGATAGTGTGGGAGAGTATAAGCTCCAAAGGGATACTGACTGTTGATTATTGATACCCTTCTTCTCCGCATGGGTTCTTCCCTACAGGGTTTCGTTTTGAGCTGCAGCTGTGGTATTCAGGCAAGAAACTAAATCATAACCTTATTTTGATCTGAGCTGCTAAAAGAGGTCTCCCATCAGGAATACTCAATCAGCTGGTGTGTGGCTTAGCCTCACCTTGACAGGGCTTTCTGCAGGACAAGAAGTATCTTCTGTGACTGTTCTTGATGTTCTCAATAAAGAATGGGTTGCTTGTAGTGGTCTGCTTGTCTGCTTTTTAACCATTGTAACTTTGTGTTCTTTCTTCCCTTAGAGGATGTGCTGAGTAAAGATGCTGGGGAGTGTGCAATATGCCTGGAAGACCTGCAGCAAGGAGATACTATAGCACGGCTGCCTTGCCTCTGCATATACCATAAAGGGCAAGTATTTCTCAGGATGCATATAGAATTCCAGAAGGCTGCATTTGTTGGGTAACTCCTCTAAGGGGTGCTGAAAGGGGCACTAAAATGTAGTTCCTTTTTACGTTTCAAACCAAAGAAACAACAGCAGCAATCCTAAAGATGTCTTCAGAATGGTATCTTTCTGTGTCCCCACCAATGTATCTGCAGTCAGTTTTCCTACTGTTGTCTTATGCTTGCATGAAAAGCCCACAGGAGAAATTAGGCAAAATCACCTGTATGGGCAAGGAGTGCACACCATGCGTCGGGCTTAGGTTGTGTGTGCTTCAGTTTTGTCGGATGCCAGTAGGCTTTGGAGGGAAGAGGAGGGGACACCTTGTAAACCTGTATCATCAGTGAATGATAGAGGCAAGATGATAGTGATAGCAGTGAAGTGTCACCTGTGTATAAAGGCTGGATAGTAACTTGTAAAATGCTTCCTTAGAAAAGTTGAACACTTAGGAAATTCAATTTTTCAACAGCATTTAATGGCAGGGGGGTTGGAACTGGATGATCTTAAGGTCCTTTCCAACCCTAACTATTCTGTGATTCTGTGATTCTATTACTGTGGTTTGGGGTTATTAAAGTTTCCAACGATGTGTGTATATACATCTATTATTTGTGTAATACACAGGCTTCCTAGTCATTGAAATTGAGAAACCAATTTATATTCATATCTGACTGCTGAATGTTACTAGGATATTAATTTCAGTTGTTTTCATTTTTGTCTTGTACCCACCAGCTGCATAGATGAATGGTTTGAAGTAAATAGATCTTGCCCTGAGCATCCATCGGATTAAGACAAGATTCATGGTTTTAGGTAATGCTTATTTTTAGATGCATACGTTTCAACAATAAATATCTTGATCTCTGAAATCACTCTTTATGCTGGTGCTTTCAATTTGTGTGAATGTGCTACTGTGTATGGGAACTGCAATATCAATCAGCAAGTATTGACGTGCATTGCAATATGGAAAAGGTTTCTGCACCCTTATATGGCATGGTCTGAAACGGTGTATTCCAGTTTTAGTATTGGAAAGTGGCAAGCCTGTGCCAATAAAGCTTTAGCATTAACTTTGAAAGAGTATTTTTTCCATGGAAATGAAGCAAAATCAAAACAATACAATTGTGTCGTTTTGGCTTGTTCCGTGAGTACTGGCATCTGTTTCTAACGGGAAGCTTTTGGAATCGTACTAGAAAGTTGCAAGAAGGTATCTTCCAAACCACTTCCGGGCTAATACATCCAGAATGTTTAAAATGGAGAAATAAATAAAAAATGGGAACATATTTCTATCCATCCCATCTCACAGAGGTTCGCGTTTTTCCATCTTATGTCCCATGTTGCATGAATGATTGCGTATCTGCAATCAGTGTCAAAGGTTTGAAGGATAGGTTTATTCTTTCAGTTGCCTAGTTCGAAAGCATTGTCTTCCATTAAACTATTGCCCCTGAGCATTACAAAAGATAGCAACGGTCTTAGAGGGCTCTTAGAGAAACGGTGGCTTAGGGTTTGGTTTTGTTGTTCTGATGGAAATGAAAAGAGAAATAAAAACCTAAAGAGTTCATCATTGGTGTTTATTTGTACATTGGTTTGATCTTGCTTCATGAGCCTGCGCTACAGGTCCCTCTGCAGCGCTATGCTTGTTGCAGGGGTAGCAAAGAAAGCCTGAAGGCAAGTATTCTGCCACAGGGGCAATGGGTTTAACCTCAGGGCGGTGTTATCCAAGCTGAATAAACACATTCCCTGTATTGCCCCCAACAACTGAACTGTGGCAGAAGCCCACACAATGCTTTTGAGCACGCTCATCTCTGTGCATGCTCATGGCGAGCATCACGTTAAATTCCGTTTGCTTTCCACAGCAGAGATGGTGATAGCTGGGGGCTTAGGGAAAAGGGGAAGGAAAACACGCAGTGGTTGTGCTTGTGCTGTCTGAGTGCGTTATACACCGAACCAGCCAAAATGATGGTCCCTTGCCCTCTGCTTTTTCAACAGCTGCTTCCACTGATCAGAAAACAGGAGGTGTGAGGTTCCTTTGCTGAACACAGCGTGCCTGGCTTGAGACTCCCAGTTCTTTGTGGCTGAAAAAGGCAAAGAAGGACGGCGACACGGAGAACGCATTGCAGGAGCCGGTTCCTTGCCGGTAGTGCTGGGTGCAGCGAACACTCACGCCAAGGACACACAGGGGTTCTGAAAATGCTGCACGTTCTGGAGCAATCGACTCCCCACGGACGTTCCTGACACGATTTCGTACCGAAGGCCAAAGTTCCTCATTTCAGCCTCACTTCTGGTTCTGTGAAGAAGCGGGTTATCGGACGCGTGCCTCACGTGGAAGGGGAGATGTTCGATCCGTGCTATCTGAGACCCTTGCAGGAAGACGGCCCTGGTTTTGAGTGGGAACATTTTCACCTTCTTGTTGGCTGAAGAACAGTAAAATGGCAAACTCAGTATAACCTAACAGTGTGACCTTCATTTTCCTGAATTCACACCTGGTTTGTGTTCCTCACTTTCCTCAAGAGCAGAAAACATCAACTTCTCCGCGTAGGAATACTGTATTTCAGATTTTTTGTAACTAAACGTTGGTCACAATGCAGTCCAAAGAGTAAAACCAAGACAGGCAACTCATTTCTATTGATCCAGCTCTAGGGATTGTTGAAATCTGCACCTTGCGTGGCTATTTAAATAACTCCAACTTCTCTTTTACTGCTTGTGAGTAAAACCAACCACAACAACAACAAATTGCAGCAAAGCAAAACCTTACAGCTATGCAACTTCTTTTTAACTAGGGAAAAAAAGAATTAACCAGTTTTAAGTGCTGCCAGTTCAAGGTAATTTGTTTAACGGGTATTTTTTATCGTACTACTATCATCTCCAGGCTGCCTCCCGATGTGGAAATGAATTAACTGCAGAGGGGGGCACAGCAAGAGGTTTCTATAGGGCGTGGGTGAGGTAACACCGAGGTGGGATTTGTGTTTCAGTTCTAAAACATGCCAAGGTTCTGTTTCTGGGTTTCAATGTGGTTTTATTTGATGACGGGGTCTGTAGTACTTTGCATCCACGTCCTTGGTCTCTTCATGGGGAGACCAGCATTTGACAGCGTGGGTTGGGTTTTGTTTCCTTTTGGTTTTTTAATGTACCTGCGTTTGTTTAATTTATTGTTGTTTTACTGTGTTGGTATAAACCAGGGCTGCACAAAACAGGATGGCTTGGGGGGGGGTACACCAAGTAAAGCTGTGGATAAGAATTAGTTCCCATAAAGTATCACAGTTCAAAGAAGACATTTAACTGGAACAGCTGGCAGGGCTTAGAAGCATCCTTTTTATATCTAGACTTAAACGTAGTAGTTCCTGAGTTTCACAGCACAGGGAAGAGTTTATGAATATTTATTAGCGACAGCGTTTCAGTGGGTTTCAGGAGTTAAAATGAATTGCACACACTTCAACCGTTTTTTCCTGTACAGAAATAATTCTGCTTTTTCTTGGGGTTTTTTTTTTGGTGTTGAAGTACATTTTTCTCTCTGTTGCTCCTGTGATTTATAGCAAAAAGGACAAAGAACAGGAGCAACTGCTGCTATCCGGAGAGAGGTGCAGTGCACGTTACTGAACTCTGTCTTGCTTACAGAGCAATTCCTGCCTGGATGACGTTTTCTTCCAAACGTTGCTCTGTGAAATGCCTTTGTTATGCTGCAGGTCTCAAAGAGCCCAAACTAGACAACTGTCACCATTGCCAGTGGAGTTCCTGCATTCTGGGGCTTGCATCACTGGTTTCAGCTGAACCTGTAGCTACGGGCCCCTGGTATAGTGTCCTTTTCAGTGGGAGCAGAATCATTTTGTCACACTTTGAATTCTGTAGTCACACCAAATGTACAGTCACTCCCTGTACAGATTCCTTTTTAGCCAAGAATATTTGTGTTGCCTTGTATTGTCATGGGGGGCTGGGGAGAGGATGAGGAATTCCAGCACCTGTAGTACTCCCGTAGTGGTGTTGCCTGCAGGCCCACTTTTCCACGGTTCTGAATTCCTGCTGTCTTCTGGAAGTAAAGCTTTTGCATTTGCATTGATTTAATGTTTGCTGTTGGCTTCATGCCTACAGAAACTCACCTGTAATAATATAAGGGGGGGGGTGGGGGTGTGTAGGTAATTGTTTTGGTGTCCTGTGCTCCAAGGTCATAGATAGCCTTTGGCTTGGGGTTTAAGTAGGTGAATAATATAAACATAAATCTGTTTACAGCTTAGGCTCAGTTTTAGTGGTTCCTGTTTCTGGTTCATTTACTGTTTGGGTTTGTCTCAAACCCCTTCATTTTCTGTATTCAGATGCAAGTAGCTGGTTTAAAGACCCAGCAGTTATCACTGCTGTCCTACATTTAGGACCAGGGTTTGCTAGCAATCGCAGTGGTTTTGCAGGCAAAGTGTCTGTTGCTGCTTCCATGAGCACAGCAGAGCCAGCAGTACCTTGGATTATTTGAGGAACTGATACAAGGTCAGCCTTAGAGCCTAGTTTGGCACTCCTGGTATCCATAAATCTCTTCTGAAAGGCTATGGGAGATTTTCTTGTATTAAAAGCTGTAGTATAGACCAAGCCTATGGAAGCATGAGAGTGATTCTTGTGTTTGAAAACGCCTGCAGAAAGTCACCCACCTAAACTTGGTTTCACCAGCTCTGTTGGTGCTGCAGGTATAGCTGTAGTCATAGCCAACACCTTCGTTTTGAAACCATCTTCACAGGGGTTCTGAGTCCCTGTGCTTCAGAAGGGGGAAATCGACACTGAACAAGTCCCGTGTCTCAGTCAAGGAATACCACACTTGTCCACAAGAAGCAATAACTGACGCTACGGAGGGATGCGCTTCTTTGCCTGTAAATATCTTGAGGTTGCCAATTCTGTGCTGTTTCAGAGTGTTTCCTGTCATCTGCCCTATATCTTCCCTAAGCATGTAAGCGTGTGAAATAATTCCCATACTCAGGTCTGCCATTAACATGCTGCTTGCCAGGAGGGGAAGAGTAGGCTCAACACTGTCTTGAAACGTGAGATGTTTCTGAACCTTTGTACCATACCCGTATATCTTGAGTAGCAACTTGTGTTTTGGAGTTCGTAGTGGAGGTAGCTATGAGTTGGATTGTATATAACCATATCCCATACAGCACCAAGAGAGCCATGCCACTGTTCCCACAGGGCACACACTGTCCTTTCTCTCATAACAAATCAGTATATCTCTACCAACACTTCCTTTTTAAAGGAGGGAGCTAATTTTCTTCCCGTGTGTTATGTTCATACGGGAGACATAAAAGCAAAAATGCAAAGCACACTGCAGTTTGTGGGAAGAATTAAGCCTAAACCAGATGGTCTTAATTGTAATCAGTTTTACTTTCATAGCCAAGGGTAAGGGTACCGCAGTGTCTTGAAATGGGAAGCATGTAGGAGATGCACAAAGGTGTGGGTGGATACCAGTGACCTCTTCTTTTCCTTTTTATGATGTAAAAAGAGGCATTTATGACCTAATCCTGAGTTACACGTTTATCCTAGTTCTTTATGTTAGGGGCATTGGCTTTTTAATTAAGCCTTTGCTAGCACTGGTAAAACTGACACCCTCCCAAAGAGAAAACCTCAGCAAATGTGGGCAAGGTGATTTCTATTCAGAAATGTGGAGCTTTGGTGTTTCTGGATGGAAAATGTCTGGCACATAAAATGTGCTTACGGATGCTTCTGGTGTGCTGCCTTTTCCGTGTGGAGGCTTCAGAAACTCCATCCATTTCTTATGCATCCCACCGAAAGCAGGAAGCTCATCACTTGAATGTTGCTATCTCTGCATACACAGCAACAAAGCAGACGTTATTTCTGCTGTAGGCCATGATGTCTCTGAGTTTCTGTGAATTTTAGCTGCTTTCCCATATTGACAGAGAACATTTGTGTGCAGATTTGCTGTTGCTGTTTTGTACCTGCTGATGTTGCTGTACAGTACCTGCTGTACAGCCAAGAGACCACCGTATACCTGGGAGTGCAGCACTGCTACTATGGAACCTTCCACCTCACCTATGCCAGTGGAGGATGAGCTCACTCTTTGATGAGTGCTGTATTTTATGGTTCACCTTCCACCCTTCCAAGCTTAGAAGTCACTTTACTGTCTGTTTCTCCTCTTCCTAGCTGAAGTCATGGTACATTTTAGGCCATATTCCCTCAATCTTTGGCCAGGCTTTGCATCGGCATCAGCAAAAGTAATGTAAGAGGCGGTAGCAGGAAGAAGAGGGCTTGTTATGGGTTTGCTGCAACCCAGCCTAACGTGTGTTCCTGCAGCAGTGTTGTCAGCTCGTACCCCTTAACCTCTTGTCATTCAAAATGCTCTGCCTGAGAAGTTCACAACAGAACCGTGTCCAGGGGTTGTTTCCTGAATGTAGGACTTGGATTTCCCCATCAACCTGCTCCTGATACCAGGTTGAAGACGTTTTAGCCTGTGGTTAAAGAAAATCCCCAGTCCTCCCGCTGCAGTTGTCCCAGGTTGCATTTGGTTATCTTATGGCACCGTTCCCTGGCTTCCCAAGCTGCTGCATCATTCCTCAGTTAAGTCCATCAGAGCCGGCGATGGGATAAACTGCAAAACGATCTCATTATTGCTTAGGTAAACCACGGCAGGAATGTCCTTGCACCTGAAACAGGCTGGACTCGGTTGTGTCTTTGATGTAAGCTGCCACTGTACAAGCAGTGGAAGGCAGCAAGCCCTCTAGCTGGTCTTTGTGGCACCTTTTAATCTACGTCGGTCTGTTTGAGCAACTTCTGCCCTTGGGTGTGCTTTGGCAAAGGTTTTGCAATGCTAAGTAGGATTTGCTTGATTCTGGCAGAGTTTCAAGCGTAAGGAACCCGACGTCGCAGGAGCATCGTCTGTTGCTGGATCCGGTTCCTCGTTTTCCCTCACATCTGCCCCTTTCCTTGCTCATTTGTTGTATTTAACAGTAGACACTCTTCAACGTGACGGGTCTCAAGCTCTCGAGATGGGAAATGCTCATGGAAGAGGCATCAAAGCATGGTTCTGTGCTCTTCCTGTGTTTATTGAGATGAAGCTGAAGTATTCATTACTGTACAGTCAGGAACCCTCTCCTGGCTGACATTGCCAAAGCAATTTACCTTCAAGGAAGACAGGAGGTGGCTCAGCTGTAGAGGGGATGTTTTAAGGAACTTACTTGTACAAGCTGCAGCATCACACCGCATGGGTGGTGATGCAGCATTATCCTTATCACTTGATTGTGAATCCCATCCTGGCTCTTCCTACCCTTCGGCAGGTACCTGCTGGTAGGCAGCAGGGTGTATATTCCCCTTTATGCCTCTTCCCACAGAGCTCACCCTGCCCACAACGAGTTAGGGGGAACTCCATGCTAGCGCCTGGAATGCCCCCTGGACGTGCTGCGGTGCTGGACAAGACGTCTTCCTTCATTCCCAGAAATCAGAATGGAATCTGCAGTGTCCAATGTAAAACCTGTCCAGTTTGGGGTTCTTCTGTTGTTCTGGTTTTGGTTTCTGCATTGAGCAGTATGGTTGCAAGCTGACCTCAGTTGTTCCAAGGTTCTCTTTCCAGTGGTTTGCCAGGACGTAATCACAAATGAGAGTATTTTTGTATCGATCCCTAGGTTGTGTGTTTAACATTCCATCCCTGTCAGACATGTACAAATGTATGTAATAAATCTTTTGAAGCACAGCTTCCTTCACACTTCCAGCTGGTTTATGTTGCGAGGGAGAGAGGCACCCCTGTGAGCGCGGCTCTGCTTCACGTCTGTGCTGCAGACCGCGCCGAAGCAGAGGAGGGGAAAGCAATGCCTGGTGTGTACATGGAGAAGCAAGTTGCTGTGTGCCTGTCTGCAGCCCCTCTGCTCAGAGCCCCCTTCCCTCTCCATGTATCCGGCAAACCCGGGTCTGTGGATCCCTGTATTGGCTGGGCTGGGCAGAGCAGAGCTGATGGAGCCGCTGTTGTGCCCGGGTGGTTGGAGAAAAGGAGTTTCTGGTTGGTGTCCTCTGGGGATCTTCAGCAGAGGCCATGGCCTTCGAGGTGAGCATCAGTTAAAGCTGCCAGGCCTGGGGGTGGGAGACTCATGGGTGGTTTAGAAAGGGAAGGGAAGGGGATGTCAAACAGCCCTTTCTCATCACCAAGAGCCTGGCACCACGCTAGCTCCATACACTCCTCTGTTTCCTCCACCCCAGCTTCCTCCCAAAACACTTCAGTTTCATCTTTAAAGCTGACTCCCAGCCGGTGTAACCACGGATTTCCTACCAGCGCTCTCTTGTCTGTCCCTGAAGAGTTGGGAGGAGGCTCCTGCAGGGAGGAATCTCTGCCCACAGCTGCCGAGGGGCTAAAAGCGAGGTAGGAATGGGAGCACAGCCACCGTGTGCTACCGAGGACATGCAGGCGCTGGATGGTGCATGGGGTAAGTCTGCTTGCGGGGAGAAAAGGGGTGCTTTTACTTCCCCTGCACTGGCTGGGAGTGGAGCTGTGGGTGCTCTGAGCAGAACCAAAGTGCCTGTTCCCCAGGCTCACGTGGAGTGCCTGAAAACGAAAGGGGTTCATTCTCCAGGCAGGAAATGTTGTTCCTCATGTCGGTGTGTTGCGTGTCAACCCAGCCACCTGCTTCTCCCAGCCAGGCTGGGAATAGCTGCTGCTGGAGTGGGATGCAAGGATTTATGGCACAGGTTATTCTGAGGCTGGGAGTCCGTCCTTGCTCCGCTTCTGGGAGTGGCTGAGGGTAGCTGAGCCTGTTGCTGGGGCTCACTGACAGTCACGACCCTCACAGCTTCCTCTGCAGGAGATGCTAATTTTAATGCATGAATTATTCAAGCCTGCACCGGGAGACAGTTGGATGTAATTACTAAGGAACGTGTTCGTATCTCCTGCTGCTGTAACTTCCACCCCCCTCCCTGGTCGCCTTCTGGGAAGCCTGAATTCTTTCACTGCCAGTAATTCCCGTGTTTTTCTCCTCAGTCTGGAGCCGTATCACGGAAGCAGTTGGTAATTACTCAGAGCCACGTTTGGCTTTGCAGCGTGGAAATCTGCTGGAAATCGGCTCGGTTCGGTAGGTACAGGATTTCATCTCTGCAATTTATAGTGGCATCTCTTGGTGCCCTGTCCTGCCCTCCTGCCTCTGCCCTGAGATGCTTGCCTTGTCCTGGGAGGTGAGCGAAGCAGCAGTGCCTTCCCCAGGCTGTTCCTGGGGGCTGTCAGTGTGGGATGGTGATGGTGCTCCTGAGCGTGCCTCTGGCCCTGCTACCGCAGGCTGCTGCTTGGTACAGCTGCTGGTCCAGGCTGGCTTCTGGATGCTGCATTGCTGTTAGCAGGAAGGGAGCAAAACACAGAGCCTGCAGCAGAGAGCAGGGAGGGAGGGGAGAGTCCCCTGCAGCAGCTGGAGCTAAAAGGGCTTTTGAATGCCTGTGCTGGAAGGTCTCTTTCTTCTTGAGGCTACGAGACCCAAGTGCTGGGGGTGCAGCCTGGAGCCTGCTGATCTCTGTGAGCATCCCTGGGGTCTGCAGGTTGAGCAGGTTCCCAGCTCCATCCCACCCTGCAGGGAGAGGGTTCCAAAGCCACACAAGGGCCCAGAGGACACCACTTGTGAGGTGCTGCACAGCCACCTCCCAGCCAGGCTGCCCCTGGACAAGGAGCCTCAGCAACAGCCAAAGGAGACAGCGCTCTCCAGCCTTCACTTAATGCAGCATCTGTTTCGCAAGGGGATGAGATCAGGGATGTGCAGGGGCAGGGAGGAGGGTTCCACATCAATAATTGCTCAGAGCCCACCCTTAGCTGACGCAGGATGAGTCACTGCTCGTAAAGGCGGGAGGGAGCACAGAGGAGGCAGGTACTAAGAGCACAGGGACGGGTCCTCAGCTGAGCTCGGTGGAAGCTGCAGGTGCTCGGTGCCTCTCCCCATCTGCTCCATTACCTCTTGAGCCATGCTTTTGCCCTGCCCTGCTCTTCGTTTTCACCCTGGTTACAGACTGCTTTGAACACCTTTGAATTTCAACAAAGGGATCCCTCCTCTCCCATCCTAGTTGCTGCTTTAAGATGGAAAACACCAAACCTCTGCCTGAGCTCAGTCAGGCTTTGTCACCAAGAACAACAACCATGGGACCGTGTCCCCCCATGCAGCAGTGGGGTCTCCTCACCTGCTGCCTGCCTCAGCAGACCTGGGTGGCTCTTAAAGACGGCGGTTTTCCTCTTCACAAGTCACCCAGGCAGGATTATCCTCACCTAAACTCAGGATTAGGGAGCCTGGTAGGTAACAGGAGAGCGAACACTCAACAGCTTCATATGCTCTGGGCTTCGAGGTCTGAGTCTCCTGCCCTGCAAGGCTGGGCTGTCCCCAGGGCCACTGCACTGAGTGGCACCAGTAACTGCACAGAGTTTTCACCATCCAAATGGAATTGATGGACCCCCTGCAGGCAGCACGGCAGCAGCGAGTCCGTAAGAGACCGGGAAGAAGCAGCAGGTAAGTAGAGTGTTTCCCTTGCTGCCCCTAACTGGGTTGGCACCACTGCTGGAAAGGTCCCCTGTGGAAAGGGGCAGCTCCTCTCTCTCACCTGCAGCCAGAATTAGTTGGGCTGTCACAGTCCTGTCATGATTTAGCTTGATGGGGCTTCAGCAAAGCATCCCTCACAGGCAGTCTGGTCAGTGCTTTGGAAAGCTCTTTATAATTGCACTGGACAAGTGGAAAAAACAAAGCTGTGTACAGAGGAGTCCTCAGCAAATGACAAGTCTTAAAGAAGGTTGTCTCTGAGTAAACAAGGCTCTCACTGCAGATGTGCTGCTCTGCTGTGCTCTACAAATGGTCTGGTCAGACTAGGAAGGATGAACTGCGGCCCCAAATGCTGTGCCAATAGACAAGGTGTGCAACAGACAAGGTGTACCAATAGACAAGGAAGCTCCAGCTTCTCCCCAGGTGTGATTTCTGAAGCTGTGATGTGCTGCATGAAGCAGCCTCTGCCCTGGCTGAGCTGGGAGCACTGTGAAACCCCTCAGCCTTGTCAGTGCCAGACTGAGCTGTGTTCACAGCCCAAAATCACCTCTGAAACGGGGGCTGCAACTGGCACGGTCACTGGCACCATAAACAGTGCCAAACCCTGTCCCATGTGGAGCTGGGATCATCTATTGCCACCACTTGCTTTGAGCGAGGCTGTGTTTAGCTGCTCCAGCCATGTAGATGCTCTTGTCCCCGAACACTGCCCTGGATGCCCGGCTTGTAACAGCCAGGCACATAACAGGATTTACAAGAGGGTTGAGGTGGTTGTGCTACAAGTAACTCCAGAGGCTGCTCTAAATCAAAATAAGGGGCAGAAGTGTCTGCACTTGGAAGCGTGGAAGGAGCTGTTAGGGGCACTTTGTGCTGCTTTAGTCTATTGGTAAAGCGAAGGCAAGGGTTGGAGTTTTAAATTGTATTTTTCTACCTGGAAAATGAGCAAATAATTCAGTGACTAGAGCAAAGTGCCCTCCAACACAGGCAAGTGAGAGTGCTGGTGAAGGCCCTTCCCTCTGTAAAGGCAGCCTGGTAGAACAGGAACAACGTTTTGTGTCATGGGTGTCTGGTTAGTTAGAGCTGCTGTAAAGGCCTTGCTTTGGCAGATGTGTGAGCAGCTGGAATCCAGCTCATCTGTAACCATACGCCCTTTTGTTTCAGTAAGCAAATGGCCCAGGTGCAGAAATGGTTCAGGTTAGCTGAGTGTCCTCTGGCGTGGTCTAAGAGCCTCATTTGTCTCCCTGTGAAATATCAGTGCTGATCCCATGGACAGGGAGGAAGAGGCACTGGAAAGTGATGGGCAGTGAGCTGGTTTCCTGTGAACTGCAGCTTTTCTGGAAAGCTTTATGAATAGTTTAAAATGTGTTATGGAGCTGAAGGAAGAGAACCAGGGACTGGGAAGGGCCTGCTGCCATGTAGGAACTGGAGGAACTCTGACCCGCAAAGCAAGCCTTTATTGATGTTTATGGGGCAGATGGGAAGGTGAGGGCTCTTTGGTGTGGCATTTTAACTGGAGATTCTTCTTCCCACCTGCCAAGGTTTTGTGAGTTAGTCAGCAACTGGAGAACTGCTTCTCAAAGTTTTGGGGGTGGTAACAATGGTAACTCCTTTGCAAACTGGTTTCTTTTAAGAGCATCTAAAGTTATGCTCCCTAAACACTAATTATTTTGGGGGGGGGGAATAATGTTTTCTTGCTGGTCCTTATCATTGCTACCTGTCCTTTGCCTTGCATTTTCCATCCATTCAAGCACAGAATAAAGGCTTCCCAAGCAGATCTTGCTCCTTCTCTGTGCTTCCATGTTGCTAAGAGAAGGGATTTCTATTTGACACAACTGATTTTCAATCATCCTTTCTCCCCACTGAAGCTAGGCAACTTAACATTGGTGTATTGCCCACCAGCATGGTGTCTAGGCCCCGAGCCAAGGCAATGAACAGCCTGCTAATTAATTTGCCTCCAGACCCCCTCCCCAGAACAAACACTGTGGAAAACAGGAGGTAGCAGTTTCTAGGCAGTCCTCAGGAAGCATTCAGCAAGTGTTTTACTGCCAAGTTTATGTTTTACAGCGATGGCAATAAGGACTTCTGGTTGTATAGAAGAAAATGCATTAGCTTCAGTACAGAGAAGACTACCGAAAGTAATCTGAGCCTGATGTATCAATTTCTTCCCCCAAAATAAGCAGTGTCTACCATGTTGCCTGAGGTCAGTGGGGAAATACAGGCCTAATCTCTAGGCAGGAGCAGGTATTCATGTTGAAAAAACATTGATACCATTCAACCATTATAGGTGGATTCTGTTTCCAGTAAAGCTGTTCAGTTATGCAGCAGATAATACTGTGAGCTCATGGAGTTTGTGCATCTTGCACCCTTTTTTGCATACATACATGTGTATATATTTATCTGTATAAATAAGTTAGGGAATATATACATCAGCGTACAGAACAAATCTAAACCTCAGTTACCAAAATCCATACACTTGCCAGTGGATTTGGTCTGGTAACACTTTGCATTTCACCTTCAAAGCACCATACAGACATTAATTATTTACCCAGGCAGCTTCCCACTCACCAAAAGGATGAAGAATAACAGGCAGGGTAAAGGATGGAGCTGAGGGAGTGCAGCACATTCATAAAAAGGCAGCTTATCGTGTATCTCTCTCCTGCCATGAGCACTGCAGATTTATGCCTTTATAAACCCTGCAGCCCAAGTGTAGGAGTAACCTTTGTAACGCAAAGCTTGTCGACATGGGGAAGTCCTCATTCAAAAGCAAATGATCCGTTCTTCATCTTCAAAAGCTTTGGCCTCTTCTTGGCTTATGAGGTTCCCATTCAGACTGGAGGGGAAAAATAAAAGGGATGTGAGAATAAGGTAGTGACCATTGCCCATCTATTTCCATTTTTATGCCCATTTTATATATATATATATATATATATATATATATATATTTCCAAGGCTTTGGAGCAGAGATTGCAGCTTTGCAAGGCCAGATGAGCTGCCTGCTTCTCCTGGGCACACAGCTGGGAACTGCCCTCGGATACTCAGCTGTTTGCACTTCAGCAAGCAGCAGATAGCTGACTAAGGTTCTTACCATGCAGTGAGCTAGTTTAAAGAAACTGAAAGAGTCTTCAGAGCATCTTGTGTCTTCCATAACAACATCGGAAGAAAACTCTTAAGTACTTGGGCATTAATGATGTGGAAAGATTTAAGGCAAAATCTTCAAGTCTGGTGTCACAAAGTTAATCTACGCTGACATTTACACCCCTGGAATGGAGCAGCCTGGGTAAGAGCTGGGATCTATTAAGCCATTTAGACTGAGGGAATTCTTGGGGTTAATGAACACCTCTGAAAATTCAGGCAAGAATCAAGAGGCAGATTGCAGTCTGAAGGTTCAGAACAATTCAAGTGGAACTTGATGCCTCTTCTGTAGACGAAAGCTGACAGTGGCCTCTGAAAAAAGAATCTCTTCCACATCCTCAGGGACCCCACTAGTCAGATACTGAGTCATCATCTTCCTAAGCAAGAATTCAGTGTCCTTTCCCTAAAACAAATATATATCTTTAAAAATAAATTTCATGTTCAATAATACAGCAGTGGTGCTAAACCCAGCACTCTCTTACTGACTTCTGAGCTGCCCGAGGTGAGGGCAGGAATGTGGGATTTGGCTTTGTGCCTGACAGTGCACATGCGTGACTCTGTGATGCCCACCTAATCTACAAGCAAATGTTACGAAAAGTTAATCTTCTCGTAGCTTAGCACTTTGAGCGTGCTTGGAGCACTGCCCGAAGGAAATCCACGCACAAATTCCATGAAGCACGTTTGTAATGCCAATTAAACAGAACCGTCTCCTGCTTGTTGGGATTTAGCTCCTGAAAAGCATGAACGTGGTCCAGAGTTTAAAAATGAATCAGAACAAGCAGGACTTGGTCTGTGAATTCAGGCCCAGATTCTGCAAACACACACACACATTTGGCGCATCAGTGGTACAGACAGATGTGAACTCACAAAACTGCATGGCATTCGTAACACACAGGGAAGTGTTTCAGTGACAGAGGCTTTTTACCTGTCTGAAACCACAGCGGGAACTACAACCCCTGCCTCACATAAACTTGCTCTGAATTTTTTAGGCTGGAAAGAAGCAATGCCAGAAGTGTTTTAAAGGGAGAGTTTACAAAGTGAGCCTTTGAGGAAGGGATCTTTACCAGACTTCTTTAATAGCTGTGTTCTCCTTGAGAGCTTCACTGAGGCACTTCACCCCTTTGGCTGTAATCCGGTTCTGGATAAGCCTAAAAGGAAAGCACTTCATGTCAAACTAACACACAGACTAGTTTACAGCACGTGCACAACCTACACTCAGCTTGACGTCAGGGAGCACAGCTGCCTGTTTGCCACACCACAACGGGTGTGATTCCTGCCTGTGAGGATTGCACACAGTGTTGGTCGAACACCCCACGTGCACTTCCAGAAACAGAGCTCAGGGTATTAGTCTTTTCCTTTTAATCTTGCTTATGGTTGCATTCCAGAAATACTGAGCTTAATTACATAGCTGACAAATTTCTGCTAAGCACCTTTTACTGCTGGTATAGGACTGTGATATTTGGACTCTCTGAGACACACAAACCTCTTAGCGCTGGTTTCTTATTAAGAGTGCTGTGAGACATAAGTGATGTACAGACAGTTCTGGGTACAGAACCTGTGTACGCACAGTGATTTAGCAGTTATGATCTGCAGGTTGCCAAATCCTCTTGTCTTGGTTATCAGACCAGCAAGACCTCCGAAAAAAATGAGGCACTGAATTTGACTGGTGAGAGTAGGTGCAAGTCCCAGAGAAGCCACCTCAGCAGCTACAACATACGTCTCATCTGAGCTGAGGGACAAAAATGATACAAGACTCAAGTAGCACAGCTGATGGGAGCAGTAGGTAACTCTTACACTGCAGACTGCAGACCATCCCCTAGCTAAAAATTAACAAAGCTCTCTCATCTGCATGAGTATAAAAATACTCAACGCCCTAGCCTGAGTCAATACTCACCTTTCAGACTGCCATGGTGTGTGCCCTGTAGCTATTCCTCTCCACGTGACTGGCTGCATGAATCCCATGGGATTCAGGAAAATTGGAATGAATTGAACAATCTCTTAATGGAGGAGAGAAGGAAGGAAGCAGGGAGGCATTCCCATTAAAGGACTGTCTACATCTGGTAAATCAATCAAAACGCAAAGGGATCCAGTAGATGCTTCCAGTCACCTTTAATTGTGCCTCAAGTCCAACTGTCTCTATGGGTCACTACCTTCTGGAGGTACCCACTGGTATAACCAACAAATCAGGATATAAATTTGCCTACTGGCAGAAACCCCAAGCCCTGGTAAAAACACGTACCTAAGGCCTGCTTTGGATGGGAAAGGTTTTAATATGAATTCAAACCAAATTGCTCAGTGAAATGTACCTGCAGCTCTGCACAAACAAATCAAGTCCTCCCCACCCCTTTCTGTTTTCAGGGTGATGGGCAGCAGAGCTTCTACTGGTTTCAGAAGAGGCTACAAGCACTTGGCACCTCTGACAACCATCAGGCTTCCTAAGAGGTGAGAGTGAGATTTAATACAGGGATTGCTAGAGTGGAGTTAGCAAAGTCTGTATGGCTTGTAAAGGGACTCCCGTTTATGATGTTCTCTTCATCACTTGGAATGAATGGATGGCCATTTGTTTCAAAGCCCACATGTGCCCAACTCCATCCATGGACAAATTCTTGTGAACCTCTGTATTAGAGCAGCTAATGCTGTGTTTTCTTAGAAGTTTAACTAGTCTCTTGGGGATTGCTTGGAAGGATCCCTGAGGACTTCTAATAGACGAGTGTCTTGCATGAGTGAAAGTGCTAGCCCTTGAAGCAACATCAAGCAAATGGGGCATGTATTGAAGTGTCTGTCATAGTTGAAGAGTAAGAGTTGAGCTTGCTACTTACATAGTATGATGATAAATAGTAAGAATCATAATAAGGTGATTCTATTCTAGCTGTCTGCTTGGTTCTTGCTTTGGGTTTTCTTTTTTGAGTTGTTTTGGGTTTTGTTTGGGGTTTTTTATGAAACTTTTGTGTTTGAGGCCAGTGGTGTTCCCCAAAGGAAAGATGAAATCCATCAGTAGTTTGAAAGTTACCAGGACACATAAACAGCTTCAGCCTGTGCCTGTGTGAAAGCAGGTTCAAAACGCCAGACAGCAGCTTTATTAACTTTCCATTATAACTGTCTACAACCAGTCACCTGCATCCAGACCATGCACAGAAAGCTTACTGTGACCTACATAGATTTGGAAGGTGAAGCTTTAATGCAGTGACTGCCAAAGAGCCTGTGCTTCTGTGGAATGTAACTCACCACAAATGCACCAGTTTCTTGTTGACCTTCAGCATCTCTGCAAAACTCATTGCTGCCTCATCATCCAACTCATTTTTAGTCAACCTAAAGGGGAGAGAAAATGTTCACTTAGGATGTTATCATTATTTTTCAGCCCCCTGTCTTACCAGCTTGTCTCTGACTTAGCTTTAGACAGCCAAAGAGGGGGTGTGGTGTTCTTGCCCTGAGCAATTTCTAAAGTCTGGACACAAAGAGATACTGAAGAGAAGCCCTGGAGGTAAAAGAAACAGGAGTATCAGGTCTTTATTTCTTAGAGCAATGTCCTAATGATGTTCTAGTGGCTAAAAGGTGAATGAGGTGTAGTGGAAAAATGCAGAGGGGTAGAGACCACACTGAAGAGGTGCAAAACCTGACTTCATATGATAGAAGTGAGAGAAGATGGGGAAAGCAAGATGGAGGGAGCAGAGTGACGCGTGACACTGGGACATTGGGATGTGGGCTACAGGACGGGCACTGCTGATCCATTACTCATGTCCCCGTTCTTCCAAAGGGATACATCTTACAGCTTGCTGGTAGTGAAAGCATAGCAGATGAGGGGAGGGAGAGGAGGAGGTAGGGAGAGTAGGAGGAGGCAATGGGACTGAAGGAAATAAATTAGGCTGCATCTTTCTATGGAGAAAGAAGAGGAGGAGAAGCAGACCACACTGCCAGTTACCAGAAGATTTTCACGGAGTTGTTGTGTTGCATAGCTTCAGCAATGCTTTTGCCTCCTTCTGTCGTGATGCCATTGAACGCAAGACTGGGAAGTAAAGATACAAGTGTGTAAGAAACGGCATCACTTGGCCCTTCCACTACCAAATACTAGTGCATATCCTGGATGATCTATTTCCCAGCTGTACAGTTCAGCATCTGGGTGTTTCAAAGGCCCACATACTTTGTGAACCAGCAAGTCCTCATGACTTTCACAAGTGAGAACAGTTCACAGCCTGCAGCCTGAGCGCAGGTCTGTCATGCAGGCCGTAAGGCTTGCTGTCAGCAAGTTGTACTCTTGGGACTGAGAGCAGAGCTGCACCCAGTGGTTTTGAGAGTAAAGGCTTTTAACAAGGACAAAGACTTGTGCTTAGCAGTACATGGGTTTTTACGTGGATTTGTCATCCCAAGTCCTGATATGAACTGGGCGTATTGTCCTTTAAGTCCTTCAGACACCTGAATATCTCATTATTCTTCCAAACACAACCCCTTCTGTTGTGCAGGGAGAGATGAGCTTGTAAATGCATGCTTTCCATTACAAACCACAAGTATTTCTTACTCTGCCCTTCATTCTTTGAGTAAACACTGGCAAAATCATCCAGTTAAAATTATGCTCCAGGCTCTGAGAGTTCAAAAAGCATTTCCCCCCTCGAAAGCCAGGGCAGAACCTGAAAATAATGCAACATCTCAAAAAAAGGTGAAAAGGGACATCAAGTAGGGCAATGGCACAAATATATGTTAGCACAAGTCCCTCCTAGCTTCAGCTGAAATTAGATATTCTCAGTCCATCACGACTGAGCCTAAAAATGACAAATATGCTGAAGTAAACTGATGTAGTAGGGACTATCTTCCCTTAATCCTCTCATAATGCTACCACTGGTGCTAACTGTGAATTCAAGTCATGAAGCAAGGTCAGCCACTGGAAGATAAGAAATGAACCCAAGAGCAAGTACACTGCAGAGCAGAGGATTCACCCTGCACAGGTGCCAGCAAAACCTAGGTCTAACAGCACAGTTACCCCTCCTTATTCTTGCAAACACATTTGTCAGCAGATTTGTTTCCATCTGAGAATCACTCAGCTCTGGTGCAGGTTCAAAACGTTTCAAGTCTGATGTGTCTGGATGGATTGTGCCATTATGGGAAGATGGCTATTTCAGAGAGCTTTTACATTTAAATAGATCTAGGGCACTGCACCTGTTCAGCTTTTAATTTTTTAAGCCCGACTCTCCACTCACAGAAAGGAAGACAAGGCACCAGCTCCAGAATCCCTGTATCTGAAGAGGCAGCAATAAAATCTCCAGAGATCCCGAACTCCCCAAGAAACTAGTGCCATGTGCCACCTTGTGGGGAAACCAAAGAGGCTTGTCTGCTCCGTCACAGTGGAGGCCAGTGGAACTGGGACACAAACTGAAACGACCACCATGAACCAGCTGTGTGGATGGACTCTGAAACAGCAGCAGATGCTACAATATGCATCTTTAAATCCCTAGCCAGCACTTGAAAGTCTGGCAGGGGATGGGCTGTTTCACACTGCCGTGCTACCAGCTTCACCCATGGCTTCCAGAAGGTTGGTTTGAGATGAATCACTGAACTCCAGTAAGAACTACATCTCATCAGCACTGAATGTGGGGGGTCTTAGCATGACTGCAGTAATAATGAGCCTGATGATACTGAATTTAAGAATGCCCCAGTCCCTTAGCCAATACCTCCTAAAAATTACTTTGGTGAAAGTACTGTTACACCTTCACAACAGAAGCTGTTAGCATTGAGCTCACTGGGATCCTGATTCTGTGACAGCTGGTGTATCCTTCTGCTAATGCTCCCAGATCAAAATGGCACCCACTGACCATGTGCTTTCCCAAATGCCAGCAACTCTGTGCAGCACAAGGGGAGGAGGTGCAAACAGAAGAAAGGATGCCAGCCCTGCAATATTCTTAACTTAATGGCTTCACAGGGCTTTTTGATTCAATCTGGCCTCTTACTTCCACCAGGAGCCTGTTGGTTACACAAAGAAGGCTGCAATACCAGATGGCGTTCCAAGCTAACACTTGGTGGGAAGAATCATTGGTTCAAAGCACGATGGGACAACCGGCACTACAACGAGCTGCCCGGCTCTGCTGGTGCTTTACCTTATGTTTGTTAACCTAGGGTGGTTCCTCAGGGCCTCTGCAAATGCTTTTGCTCCTTCGTCTCCAACTTGATTACCCCACATCCTGGTGAAGAGAGGAAACCATGAGATACGAGGTGTGCTGCCCTAGTGCCCCATGGCATTGCATTCTCCCCTTTTCACTCCCCTACCCCCTGATTACTTCACAGTCTTTCAGGCTTGTGAGAAACCTGGAAGGTACCTCCTGGCTGAGCCAAACATGTTCCACTCCCTGCACAACACACCAGCAGCCTCTGCTGACTCATCAGTACCCTAAGGCTACAGCACAGAAGCAGCTCTAGGAGACAGCCTCCTGCAGGAGAAGTGCTTTTGGGATCACCTTGCTGCATTGGGCAAAGCCTCTGCAGCCCTGCATCGTTATGGGGTAAAGGAGTCTTGTGGTCCTCTACAGTGAGCTGCCGTGAGAAACAGACCAAGTTCTAAATCCTACTATTGTCCTGCTCAGTGTTTCTTCCCCCTCTCAAGCTTCCCTCCTCCTTTAGAATAGTCTGGCAAAATGGTCACAGTTCCTTCAGTGTTATACCCAAATGGTATCTCCTCTCTCAGCAGTGGCCAATAGAAAAGGGGTAATCAAAATCTCACGGGGACAGTATGACCCTGGGCTCTTCCATGCATCTGTAAGGAACAGTATTTCCAATGGCAAAACAATCCTTGGTAACACAAAGAGTTAAGGGAAGGTAATGTGGTAAAAGCTGCAGGGATCTGGTCAACATCTAATAGCAGTATCTGGTAAAACCTTTTCTGTGCAGACCAGCCACTTTGAAAATTCACCCTATATTATGAGGTTTGAAAGGGCCTCTGCTGAGGTAATAAGGGGTTTTTTTCCAGGGATCATGGCTTGATGACTCAGAGCCACACTCAGCTTGATGGGTAATTAGTTGGCAGCTCTTATCAAATCAATTTAGCTGTGTGGTATCTAAACAAATCCACTTCCAGTAAGTTCCCCAGAATTTCCTTGTCCTTGACAGTTTGTTACGTAAATGCTGAATATATCTGTTTAAACATTACTGTCCAAGCCATCCTAAATCTATTTGGAGAGATCATTTCCTCCACAGGAGAAAACAGGAGTCCTTCACTGAAATTACAGCACATACAGCACAGCAGACCCAGCTACATGATAATGGCAGTGTGCCTGCTGGTGACTGTATTTGTGAAATGCTGTAGAACAACAAAACTAAAAGCCAAAAATCTGACTGTTCAAATCTGATTTTCCTATTTCAGGTGTTTCTGTGACATTCACAATGGCCAAAAAGGTTTTAATTCCATGTATTCAAGTGTTTGATTCCGAAAGAAATGTTCTCCTGTTGGGTGGAAGGAGAAACTGAGTTGCCAGGGGCAGGGGGGATAGATTAAAATATAAATTAAATCCTAAAGTCTAGCACCACTCCTGAGGGAAGTGGTCAGGGACTAAAGGTTTATTTGAGTACATTCAGACCTCTCTCCAATAATAGCAGAGTCTCCAGTTAGGGACTAGGGAGAAAGATGATGGGAATTCTATTTTATTCTCTCACAGCTTTATCAGGACTTGGTGCAGAAGGTTTGACAACTGTAACACTGACACTCCATAACAAGGTACGTTATCAATAGTCACAATACCACCCAGACTTCAAAATGACCAAGTATCTCTAGAAAAGCTGTGTTGCCATAAGGAAAGCGGCTATCTTTACATACTCTCCTCTTGCTAGTTTGTCCCTCCTTTAAGTTTCTGTCAGAGCAGGGACAAAACAAAACCCAAACCAAACATTATGTGAACTGGAGAACAATGAAGCAGCTCTCCTTCTCCCTCTGAGTGAAAACATGCCTATACTTCTGCACTGGTTTGTTCTAATGCCACCACTTGGGGGGAAGGAATAGGGAATAGCAGGAGAGAAGGCAAGACTAAAAGAAGGAATCCTGCAGATGCATTGCTAAGATCAAGCCCTGAGCTCTGCTCCTTAGCACTGAACTTACCCAATTTCAAACATTGTCTTGCTCTTCTGGATGGCCTGGGCAAGGCACTTCCCTCCTTCACTGGTTATCTTGTTTGCTCCTATTCTGCACAAAAGACATGAATTGATGAGGTACATCACTTACAACTGTACAGTTATTAGAACACCACCTCAGAAAGCAATACAAGTATTTAATGCTGATTAATTCTGGAGGCTAGCTGCAGTTATCAAAGGTCAACCTAGAGCAAAAAAATACTGCAGTCATTTAACCTTTGATTAACATACATAATTTTATGCTGTCTTTTACATTGCATGTCAGCCCTCCAAACTAGAAGTATTACAGTAGACTCTTGCGTTTGGTGCTCAGTATGTCAGAAATGAGCTTTAGGAACCAATCCTCAAGACAAGGACCCCTGCCTAGTTTTTAATACAGTTCATAATATCAGCAGTTGCTACAGAGTACATGAATTACATGCAGCGTGTTTCATGATGCTATAGGGAACAGGGTACCTGTATCTCTGGGGTAACTATGCACCCTGAAAATAACCATCTTCCAAAAGGCTTTCTTGTGAAAGGTAGATGAAATAAGCAAAGCACTGTGTCAAAGCAGGGAAAGAACCAAAGTGCTGTTTGGTTTCAAAACTCTGCAAATATTTCAAATGGAAAAGGTGTGGCTACTGGGGGGTTTCAGAACTGGACCACAACCCAAGAGTCCCTGGCTCCTGGTTTCTACATTCATACCAACTACAGCTGACATTGCTGTAGTTACCTCTGCTTTCTGCTATGGTCACAATTACACCACTGGTTAATGATCATATTGACCTTTATGTCAAACTAGTGCTGTGCATGGCCAGATACTCTTACCTGGGGAAGTTCCAGGAATTAAATGGAACAACTCACCAAGTGAATTCGGGGAATTCCAGAGTTGAAGTATGATACCAGCACAGCCTGACTCCAATGGCTCATAAAAGGCAAGATATAAAGCAGCTTGGTACTAAATCCAAGTGAATTCGCCTACTGCAAAGGGCAGTAAGATTCATGCACCACTGGCCTCACTCAGGTGCTCAGACTGAATTTAGGTAAAGAACAGGTCTCATACTCTCTTTCTGCTTGTTACTATATTCTAGTACAGACTTTCAATTATAGAATTATAGAATCATAGAATAGTTTGGGTTGGGACTTTCAAAGGTCATCTGGTCCAACTCCCTTGCAGTGAGCAGCGTTTCACTTGCTACCACTCACTGCCAGATGACTGTGAAAGCAGATACAACTTCAATCCAAGTTATGTTATTTGAATCACAATTTTTGCCCTTTTTCCACTCTCCCTCCTGTTTCAAGTTGCATTAATTAAGATACTGTAGAAAAAGAAAGGAAAAAGAAAATCCAACATACTTCACATATTCAAGGCTTGAACACTCCTCGATTAGTTTTGCAACGTATTTGGCTCCAACATCAGTGATCTGATTGTTGTATAAGCTTAAGGAAAAGATCACATTGGTAAAAATAGATTATTCCTACTGTTACTTTAATATTTACAACCTGAATGCTCTATAAGAACCCATACCATCTATCTCTTTTGTATGCCTTTGTACACATTCACAGTGACTTGTATTTCTATTTTTATATACAATTAATATTGTGAAGGGCTAGATATAAAATACAAAGAGACCAGACTCCAAATGATGGGAAAATAGATATTATATAAATTTTTTAATAAATGGCCTTTCCAAGCAAACAAAGCTTCCCTCTATTTCTGTGTTAGTACAGAAATAATATTGCCAGAAGAGAAAACAGCAGAAGAATGTATTTTTGGTCTTTTAAAAGTCACAAAATCCCCTCACAAATATTACTGAAGATCAGATACCTCAGCAGATGTACTTACATTAGGGCACTGGAGGAAAAAGGCAGTTCTTCCTATTCATATTTACTTTTCAAAAAGTCATTTTTATGTAGCTCCTTAACCAAGAAGCAGGGAGTCAGAGTTAACATGCCTTCCAGCTTCAACTTGATTAAGAACAAATTAAGGTTAAAGAAATTGGTGCCATGAACATTATGCCTTTAAACTGTATGTTTCTGATACTAGTCTCTACCAAGCTGTATCATCTGCTTTGCACAGGTGAAATAATCAGTTTACAGCAGTGCAAACAGAAGGCTCTAGCTATGAAGCTCACACTCTTGCTCGTGCTCTGTCTCTCCCCCCTCCACAGCTAGCATAAGGCTTCAGGCATAAAACTAGCATGCCCACACAGTTCAGTAACCTGACAGTGGTCTGCAGCGTGTTACAGAAAGGCTTGCTGTCAGTGGAAGGCCACCCTGTGGTGCAGTGCAATGGGAGAGGAAGCTGCGGGCCTTTTCCCAGTGAACTGTTAAGGAAGGCAGCTGAGTCATTTCTGACACAAAATGCTGCTTTGCGTGTGTTCAGCAAATGAGGAGGTAACTGTGGCTTCCACCCCACCTTTGCAGTGTCAGTACTGTCAGCATGCCACTTCTATTTTCTAGTATCAGTATCTAGTGTTTTGGGGTACATACCCCAAGAAAGACACAATTTGGTACTTGGAGAGTTCTTCATACAAGATCCTTACTCCATGATCTGTGACCTGATTTACACTGAGCCTGGAATGAAAGGAACAAAAAAGAAAGTTTGAATTGATATAGATTACAAGTGTTCATCACCCATGAGTTAATGAATACGTCTACACATAGAGGTCTTCGATACTTTAACAGGCCCTTATGCCACATATTAAAAGCCATTAAGGGAAAAGTGAGCTCAGTTTCATACAGCTCACTTCAAAACCAATAGAAAACAAAAAGCCCCAAATCTCCAAGGTAATGCTCTGGAAGCTGTCCAGAGCTGAAAACAATAAAACGGAGTAAGTCAGAAACCAGAAACAAACACCTCATCCTCCTCCCACACTTAACTGTGATTGCAAGGAAGAAATTCTGCTTGATACCCTACCAAAACCAAGCTTTCCTAACTACTCTTCCTGCAACCTTCTCTCTGAGTACCTAGTGAAAGCCAGGCACCTTGGAAGTCACCACACATTCAGGCTTCACTGAATAAAGGCTGTGAAAAGTCCTGGCCAGGAAATAGAACTGCAATCCCATGGGTATCCTAGATGTTTCTAATTTTACTGTACCAACTAGGCATGAAACAAATCAATGTCAGTCATTCACAGAATAAAAGTACTTCTTTTCACAGGTTTATTTTTTGGTGGGTTGGTTTTTTTTTTTTCCTTCTTGTTTATGTGGCGTTGGTTTGGTTTTAGCTTCTCAAGCTTTTTCACCTTGCCTAAATGGGCAGGCTGCCAGGAAGCATTCAAATTGTGATGAATCACATTTTTCTGGGTAAAGCTGTCCCTGTAAAAACATTCTGACCAGCTTTAGCTTCTACACAAACTCAGAAGTTGAACATTGACAGCTGAGAGTCCCTTATTACCAAAAGCCTCCCTGACTATTGCTAGTTAGTAACTTAGTTGCTTTAGAATGCACTAGCACACAGGAGAAATCAGGGCCGATTTCTACAGACCAGAACAGTCTGCTCCTTTGAAAGGGATGGTTAAGCTGTTAGAAACATTTCCTGATTTGGAGAAATTCCTCATCAGAAATCAAAGTCCTAACATGAGAAGAGCCATAAAAACAAAAAGGCAGCCTAACAGACTGGTTTGGTGCTGGGGATGGTGTTAATATCACAATGTGTATGGGCATGATCATATGATAGGGACAAAGAATGAAAGTCTTTCATTTTCCTCTATGTTTGTCTTACATACGTCAGCGTTTTCCACCAGGTTTCCTTACTGCTTTCTCTTGGGAGGTCAGTTGATTTGCAACTAACTAGAAAAAGTGTCACTTGTTCTGATTTAGTCCTAGAGAAAACACGGCAGAGCACAGCCAACCATGAAGAATAAATCCATTTATAAAAGCAAACAAGCAAAAAACCAAACAATCCTCTCCCCCCCCCCCCAACAAACTCATGAGGCTGAAGGAGCTTTAAAAAAAAAAAAAAGATATATTTGAAGTTCCTGCTCCTCTGCACCTAAACCTTCGGACAAATAAGGTATAACTACATGGCACAACCTCAAAGGACTACAGGTGGAACAATGTTGCCTGTGATGTTAGAGCTGGAGTTAGTTCTCTGTGACCACCAGCCATGTCCTCTCTCCACAGCACCTCAGGGAAACACCACACCTAAAGACATCAGCTACATCCTTCATGGAGTACTACATGTTAGCTTTTATTCTGTGAAAGCCAGACATCTTGGAAAGATGTAAAAGCAAGAAATTCAGAGCTTTTGATCAAGGATTATTGTGAGCAGCAGATCCTCTCTTACCCCGTATAAGCAAGGACAGAGACAGGCTCAGCCATCTTGAAGTAATGGAGGAAGCACTTCTGTTTCCTTTCTTTTCCCTTACTCACTTTCTCCCATAAAAATCCTCTTTTGAGAAAAGACAATTTGAGGCGGAGCTAACTGAACCTACAGGTTTAAACAGTCCTGGCTTCTAAGGACTTCTTATCACCCTTTCCATTTGGGTTTCCAAATTCACAGCTTGTCCCTGCTCCTGTGACTGGCTCAACAAAGAGTACAGAAAATATGAAACTTTCATTTCCAGGAGCAGTAAGAATCCTCATCCTTCTCCACTTTTGAGATCAATTCCTCCAGCCAGCCCAGCAGCTTGTGTAACAAACCAAGGGTAAGCAAAGACCTGCTTGCACGAACTCCCACCTGATCACTGCAAGCTTGCTGAAACAAGGCAGCAGCTGTTTCACTCCATAGTCATTGATGTTGTTGTTGTCCAGATCCAGAGCCAGGCGCTTTTGAAAGTGATGCACGACAAAGGAAATAGCACTGCAGTCAGCAGAGTAGGCATTGCAGTACGTGAGCTTGATGTAATTGGCGCGCATGCGTTTGGCAGCCAACTTCCCCACTTTCTCGCTCTGAGTCTCGTAGAGGCACCTCAGCATCCAAACAAAGTTGGGTTGGACCTGGATCTGATTGTACTCTGGAAGCCTGGACCGAGTGAGGCCTTTCAGGTGGGATTTCATGCTCTCCCCAAAGTATGTGATGAGTACCTTTCTCTTCCTCTTAATGACTGCAGGCAAAACTAAATGTCTGAAGAGCTTCTGCTTGGATCTAGAAAGCAGGCCACAAAGAAACAGGTTGGTAAAATGAAAGTGTTCATTATTTCGGAAAGGATCCTCCCCTGCTAGTTGTTTCTTCAGCCAAGGAATAGGAAGGCAAGTAGGCTGGACAGTCTCAGTGGAGGAACACTCATTGAAAAACCGAAGTAACTCCTTGGCACTCACTTTCTCTTCAATAACCAGGAACAAAGCTGTGAAAAAACACTGAAGGGTTAAGTGCAAGAACTCATAAGTGAACTGATCGTCACAGCCACTGTAACCTTTAACTGTCCTGAGAAAGCCCAATTGCAAATCTCCTTCAGAGATGTTCACTGATGAGACCTCCTCCTGTTCAAAGATAAAGAAAGAGTTCTCCATCCCTTTGTATGCCATTTTACCCAAAGCCAGAAGAGTTTCCTTTCGTGATTTGAACACCTCTGCTTGGCTCCTGGTGTTGTTCTTCAGCAAACTTGTTTTCACAGACCGGTTCAGATGGACTTCAACCATGAGCAAAAATACATCTGTCAACGTAATGGAACAGTCTGGAAGCTCGTGGTGGCTGTCAAACATGGAATGGAAGTGTTCATAGCATTTAAAAATAATCCAACAAAATAAAGGCACTGTACACAAACTGCAGAGATTGGGGTTAGCTTCCAGCTGGTTCAATACCAGTGTTCGCTGCCCCTCATCCTTGAAAAACATAGCAGTGTAGTCCTTCAGGTTATTGCTGGAGAAACCACGAAGCAACACTTTCTTTCTAATGATGTTTCTCTGGATTTCAGTTCCTGTCCTCGCTGTAAGAA
This sequence comes from Pezoporus flaviventris, assembly GCF_033815535.1. Taxonomy (NCBI): domain Eukaryota; kingdom Metazoa; phylum Chordata; class Aves; order Psittaciformes; family Psittacidae; genus Pezoporus; species Pezoporus flaviventris. The sequence goes on from NW_026892585.1 coordinate 2,018,165, forward strand.
TTTTCTTGGATCCCTTAAGCAGCTTTCCTCTGAGAAGGCTTACCAGCAGCACCAGGGGGTGGACGGCTTCAGTGGGCGAACACATCTCGGGCATGCTACTCAGATCAAAATTGGAATATATCTCATCAAAGCCATCAAATGTGAAAAGAACTGTATGAGGGAATTGCAAGATGTGATGGAACACCTCTGCGGGATCCTGGTCTGGGTAGCAATTATATTTGAAGAGTAGGTCTTTCAAACACATGGCTTCATCTTCCTTAAAGCAACTAAACATCCTGCATCGGAAACGGAAGAAAAATTTGGCCCCTATGTCCAATTCTTTTCTGGCCCAAAGGCTTTGTATCTTTTGCAGCAAGATGGACTTTCCAATTCCTGCATCACCAAAGACATAAATAGTCTCTCCATCTTCATTAATTAGACCAACTGTGTCATCAAAAAGGGCTTCTAATTGATACACTTTGCCTAGACTCTCATTGGTAAAACTGACCAGCTCCATAATACTGTTGGAGTAGATTTCTTCCAATAGCATCTCTTCCCTCTGAGCATACGACATGACAAACTTGGAGTCCCGTCCCAGTTCATATCTGAGTTTCTGGCAATACCTGCTAACTAAAAAGACAGTGAACTATTATTAAAAAGACTATGTATACAATGAGCCACCTCTTTGGGAACTGAGAGGTGTAATAAGCAAATGTAATTCTAATGTAAAATAGGTTCTTTGGCAGATGACTTCTATTTGTGCTGCCATTATCACTATGTTGGGAAAGTCAGGTGCTACCGAAAGGTAATGTGTGAGCCACCATTTCCTGAAAGCTAATATTCATAGAATCATAGAATAGTTAGGGTGGGAAAGACCTTAGGGTCAACTAGTTCCAACCCCCCTGCCATGGGCAGGGACAGCTCCCACTAAATGTTGACACTGCATTGGTCTAAGGGGCTGCCACCTTTCAGTTGAGACTCAAAGCCAAGACCCTGGCACTTTGTTAAAGGCTGTTTTACTCTCTGCAAAAGTTTTTTGGTCACTGTTTAGTTTTGGCATCTGTCTTCTCACTATATTCATATTCTACCTGAGAGCTCTATCAAGGAGGTGGTTATTCTTTCCTAAGTTGTTTGTTAATTTTTATTACTGTAAATAGAAGGCATGCATTTTAGAAAACAGGTGGCAAGCATTTCAAAAGATTTTTTTTTTTTTTACACATTGGTTTGTGCTCTTACTGCAACCAAAACTTTGCTTCAGATGGGGCAAAGCAGTTCTTTATATAGTATGAAAAAACCTCTGAAGAGGAAAACACTTATTTCTGCAATACTTTAATTCTGACTTTTGGTATAATTTATTTAGGATCATAGAATAATTCAGATTGGAGGGGACTTCAGAAGGTCTCAGTCCTATTTCCTGCTTAGAGCAGGGTTATTTATGAGAACAGATGAGGTTACTCTGGGCTTTATCAAGTTGGCTCTTGAAAACATCTAAGTATGGAAACTGCACAGCCTCTCTGGGCAACCTGCCTCATTGCTTGACTGTCCTCATCCTGAAATACTGGCTATTCCACAGCCAAAATACCACAGTGTTGCTAATAAATTGTAGCAGAGGCCCAGGAAGTACTACAGCTGGCACACGATGGTTATACCGTTATGCTACATATCTACAAACAAATGCAGAAAGAATTTGAGTTCAGCAAAGCAGGATGTAATGTATCAATGTGACTGTTGTGTTATACAGTGTGCCTTTTAATCATCTGGTTACCACTGCCAGCAAGTACAGCAGGCACTGGCTGTGCCTGCCTAGACTTTCCCACTCTCATGTCACCTGGTTATAGCTTCCTACATAGCAAGGTAGTTCTAAGGGAAGGAGTACAGATGCATGGCCTTACCTGGATCTGTATTTACCACAGGTTTACTACAAATACTCTCTGAAGGCTCGTAACCTATTTCATCCAGCCAAGGCTGAAGTTCATAGTAAGCATCAGTGACTTTCTGCAGGACACAGATGAAATATTCTGAAACTTCTTCTCCCTTGCTTTGAACCAGGTCTAGAATCTTGCGAACCTGAAGAAACACAACATGAAAGAGTGTTGATACATAACATTTTATCACAGTTACACTTGTAGATTACTTTAGGATCCTTGCTGGACTGGAACAGGGGACCAAAATCCAAACGGGTGCTTCAAAAATGTGAATTCAAAATCTAGCTCTAAAGTTGAACCACCACAAACCTCACTTGCTATTTGTACTTGGATGTTGCAAGAAAATTGGCTCTGCAAGTTAAGGACTGAACTTTTAGCTAAATCATATGCTAACCAGAAACAAAATGAATAAATACTGCTCCTCAAGAGGGGACCCAAAGGACTTCCTCAGCTTGACTAGATACTGTATTTTAAATCCCGTGCTGGTTAAAATGAAAAAGGGGTGGTTTCCCAGTGCCCTAAATTCACCCTCTGGTTTCTAAATACTCCAGTCACATTTAGACTTACCTCAGGATCCAGCCAGATCCAGAGCAGGATAGGCAGATGTCTCTCTGGACCTTAATGCAGATCCCAAAACCTACAACTCTTCCTTTTAACACAGCAGCTCAATTCTGCAGGCTCTCTCAGTATAATGCACTTGCTGCCTGCGACATTTACCAAAACTAATGGCTATGAGGCAGTGGCTGGAGAAGTTCAAGACCAAGCCTTACCTCTGAAGGCAAGGCAGAGCATGATGTTTGTGCAACTAGGACAGGGCAACCCTAGTACAAAACCCTCTGCAAGACACAGCAATCATATGGGGATCCATTTTGAATGTCTGGATCCTCTTGCTAGAAATTAATGGAGAATTCAGTTCATCCATTCATAATGAAGAATGTCCAGTTCTAAACTAGACGAAGTGTTTAGAGAGACTGTGGTCTCTTGTGAGCTTAAAGCAGGGTGAGGAACATGCAGCCCAGCATAAACACAGTATTTTTTTCCAATTTGTATGCTCTAAAAAGCACTTTTATGCCTTCCAGAGAAGCTCCCCCAGAGTCCAATTCACTTTAACTGCTGTGGCCTGCTCTCTCTGCTTAGCCTCCTGATGCATGGTCTCCCCCTCAGCTTTGTTACAACAATTCTGCATATTATGCTGAACAGTAAGAAATGCAGATGATTATACAGCATGCGTTTATTCAGCTTTGACCCTATACACAGAGTGAGCAGTGTGTCACCATTTCAACTTGCCAGCAAGAATGATTATTTCATGAAAATCTGCACTGTTAGTGAAGTCCAAGCTCTTTGAATGTTTTATAGCTTGCCTGCCTCTGTGACACTACTCTGAAGCTGCATGACTGCTTTTTCAGGGAAAGAAATTAGGGATTTGTTTTAAGTGATGATGCAAAGAGCAGCTGTGCACATGTGATAATTTTCTCCTGTTAAAAGACAAGGAAATGATTTTTGCTGCTGATGTCCAAAGACAAATCAAGAACCCAAAAGTGCCAGGATGTATCAGTTTTCCATATAAGCATTCACAATGTACACAGGTCTTTAAAGAGAAGGGAGGGTGTGCACATGGACAATCATTAAGTTTTAAAATATTTCCAACTCTCCTCCTCTAAAGCAGGACGATGTCCCATAGCATCCTTGCAATGCTCTGCACAGTAATGAAGCTGCATGTAGCAACCTGTACTCTTAACAGCTACTGTGGCCACATCTTATCACTTATCAGAGGACAAAGCTGCAGCTAGTGGAGACAGGACAGCAGTTATCACCCTGCTCATTCCGACAGCTGCCAGCGGGCATTACAAGCAGTGCCAGCCATGCTGTAAAGAGATGTGCTGGGAATCCCTGTCCAGAAGGAATGGGATGAAGAAATTCCAATATAACAAAGATTAGAAAAGACACTAGGCATGAAATTGCCAGATAAACCCATAAACCCCAGGGATAAATTGAAAGCAAGAAAAAGTTTGCCCTGGCTAGTGAAATAAAAAGATTACCTTATCTGCTTGAGTTGGAAACTGGACAACAATCTCTGCATCTTCAGTGGAGAAGTAGTCATTCTCAATCAAGTTGTCAATCAAACACTGCGTGTTTCGGATTCTACTGACCAGGAGTTCTCTGTATACCTTCAGCAAAGCAATGAAGGATGGGGGACTTGCTCCTTGAGGTTTTTCCGCAGAAATCTCCAAGTTAGCACAAAGTTGGCCTTCCATAGTTGAGATAGCAAGAAGCTGCTCCACCCAGCCTCATCACTGTCCATGTGCAGTGAGGAGTCACCTTGGAGTTAACTTCGGGGAAACACAATCTGCCCTTCAAGTTACCGAGCCTGTAAACAATAATTGCATAGAACCTCAATTTCAACCTTCTCCTATGAAGATACAGCCTTCAATTTGCCATCAAAAAATACTAGTAAGTTCTGTGTAATATCACGGTCAACTTCAATGAGAGGTTTCTTCCTCAGGTAGTTCCATTTATTTGTTCAGGCTTTGGAAAAGAAAGTATCTACAGCAGGCAGTATCCTTTCTGTACCAGCACTTCACTGTAGCTTGCCTCAAACACCACCACTAGCATCTGCTTTATTAACTGCCTGTTCTTAGTGCATAATTTAATATTTTTTATTAGCTTTGCATGTTTCAATAGCAAAGGAGGCCATCTGTCCAAATATATTTGGGCACGGAAGTAAATGGAACAAAATTGTATTTCATAGCAATTAATTTGGTAGGGGGGATTAATTTCTACCAGCAATTCACTTTGCTTTTTCTGCGTTACAACAACAGACTGTGTATAAAGTGTTGCCAATATGTTATCTGTCCCTGTAAGTGAGGCCTTGTGAAATCTTGACACAGTTTTAGCTGAACTAGGAAAAAGCATTTAGCTTCAGGACAGAAGGTCTGAGAGGCGGTAGTGAGACTGTGGGAAAACCACTGATCAGATGTTTCTGATGTGAAGGCCAAGAGTAAAATGATGCTAACAGTGAAAATGATGCTGCTGATTTCAGAGTTAATGTACCATTTAGGGCACAGAGCACTTCACACCTTCTAAACCTATTGGTTCAGACAACATGTAAAGCAGGGAAAATATAATTGCATGGGTTTAGTTTGGTTAATCTTATCAAATTCAAGTGAGTAGCCATAAAAGTTAAAAATAGTTTTGCAGAATCTGAAAAATAACTGTGGTACTGAAAGAACTGAAATCAGGTGACTGCAAGATCCCATCTAGATCCCATTCACACAAAAATATGGACCCTTCCTTGAGCAGGAACTGCACAGAATAACTGAATTCACAGACTGTTTCCCCATGTGATAGACTAGATGTGGAAGATGGCATCACAATTCATATTCACTACTGGATTGGGCATCCAAGCGCCTCCATCTTCATAAAGGGAAGAGACTCCACCCAATGCAGCTTGTAATGAAGATATCAGTTTAAAGCCTGTGCAAACACTTAAGCTTGAACACCTGACCTCAGCCCCTGTATATACACCTAGAGACACAACGTGACCACTAACTCTGACAGCTATGGGATCAGGAAACCCTCTAAACAACATAGAGATGTTGTTTAGAAACCATACCCTTCAGCATGAATGCTCTCTCCTTGTCTATAAATATGCTGTGTATGCTCTGGTTTTCCACACCAGATCTTGGGAGCTCTTTGTAGATGGCCATTTATTCCCATTTTTTTTACAAGGCATAAAGAAATAGGAATTGGGATCAGACTGCATTCTATTGCATTACTAAACTTGTTTTGTTTTAATTGCAGTTAATACATCAGGCATGAAGTTATATTGTAATTATAAGTCAACAATAAGTTAATTTAGGTATGAACCTTGCACATACAATTTCCCATGCAAAAAGCAGGTTTTTGCAAGATCACAACTGAATCACCTCCACACAGACTGTGAGAATTTGCATGATGAACACAAATTACTGGCACCATCCAGTAACAGGTAAAATGTGCTGCTTTCACCAGGACAAGGGTTATTTGGAAGAAAGTTTAGTTCTGATCACTGTCATATTAACAAAAACAGAACACAAAGTTCTTGTTCAACAATTCTGTAAAGGTGCCAGCTCTGCTGCTACAAAATTCACAGTTTCCCAAGACATTTACAATGATGGCAAACTTTCCAAACACTCCCTGCGCTGCCCTGACAAGCTAGAACTGAGCCCTGCCAGCTCACAGATTCTTCTAGGTGACCTGCTGCTGGAACAAGCTCATTTCTATGGGGTTTTCATACCAGAAGCTGCAGCCTGCATCAGTTTAGCTTCCCCTGCTTGATGCTGGAGAAGGGCATAGGTTTTATACTCCTGCATTTTAGTGATACTGCCTATCTACACTTACAACAAACGTCAGGGCAAACCAGCTTAGTTCCTCTGATTTCAGGAGACCAATCAGTGCTAACTTATGGTTGCTAACCAGTACAGATGCAGATAACTGCATTAAGAGCTGAGCCTTCCAAAGGCTGAGACCATGCAAATTCCCAACTGGACTGTAGCCAGCTCCAAAACTGAAATACTCTCTAAACCAAAGGGAATGTAACCAAGTGATCTGACCTTCTTACCACATAAGTAAGTGACTGCATCTCCTCAGACAAATCAACCTTTCATAACACCATTCACATGACCCACCAGATGAAGTGGCTGATTTCTGAGTCACTGAGCTTCCTAGAAGTCACACTGGCACATCTCTTTGTTCGAGAAAGTTCATTCCATAAATTAACTCTATCATGAAGACCAAACAATGTTGAAAACATCATTTACATGAAAACATCTAAAGCTTTAGCAACCTTTTAGTTAAAGAGACGGTCACCTTAAAATACAGGCAACAGAAATCTTAATACATCTTAATACCCAACATTCCCCTGCTTGCTTTGGTTATCCTAGGACCACATTATCCTAATATATTTTCTTTCTTCCAGCTTTGTGAGAAGGACTGAGGAACACTGAGGAAACCGTAATAATGAACCAAAGTGCTGTTATGTGTACAAAGCAAATGAAGTATTTTCTTCACTCCTTCAGATCCACCTACAAAGAGGGTAAGAAAAGGAAAAAAAAAAAGAAATATAGGAAAAGGACAAGAACATGGAAAGATCAGAAGGTCCCAGAAATGCCTGCGGTGTAAGAGAGTGGAGATATAAAGCTGCAATCAAAAAGAATATAAAGTAAGGTTAGGCATCAGGGGAGAAAAGGGAAGAGAGCAAAAATGTCAGGCAGGGAAGTCAGAGCTGGCAATATAAATTCTGTGCATATGACGTACTCAGTGGTATTTTCAGTGGCAATATTGACTTTAAAGCAAAAAAAAATGCACGTCACTCAGTACTGGAGAAAACAGTAATTTTCATCAGTCTCTTAATAAGAAACAATGGAAATTTCCACCATCCGCAGACTAGGAAAATGCCACATCAGATGAGAGGCTGAACACCTTAAATGGTGCTGGAACAGAAAGACTTCCTGCCACATGTAGTTAAGAACAAGGCAGGTACATGCATGTTTGTAGTGAAGTGCATTAGCTCCATGAGGAAACTTCAGGTCCTGCTCAGATGAAAGTAAACACAAAAATTTCCTACAGTACCAATTCTTGGTGCAACAGCACCTAAAGTCCTGATCAGCATGAGAAATGAGCTTGTTCTATCAGAGTAACACACTGCCATACAATTCTGATGTATACGGTTCTGGTTTGCTAGGGCTTTTTTTTGTTGGTGTTTTTTTAAACATAAGGCCAACGTGTTGAATCATGAAGTCTCCAACTTACTTGCAAGTCCATCACGCCTCTTCCTGGGAAGAGCTGCACTTCCATCATGCATTAACATGAGTCTTTTCAATGCAGGATCCCCAAGGTTACAAAGTACTAAGTCTCTTGTTAAACAATCTGTTAGTTTTACAGTGCTGGGTTACACATCTGGTATGTTTAAAGGTAAATGCTTCTGCAGCTTTTAAACATGTGCTGAAAGCATCTCCTTGCTTATAGTGCATATGGCGTTCATTGCCTTATTTTGGGCACTCCAGATGCTGGATTCAATTTTAGTGCAATTCTTGTGACTGATGTGGCATCAGTCATTAGAAAGCTATTAGAAAAGACAGACATACATTGATGTGAGGCACCTCAGTTGACTGATAAGGTCTAAGAACATCCACCGTTTATGATTCTACGGTTTCTGGAACTGTTCCATTTCTGAAAGGGCTTATGAATGCAATCATTTTTCTGAAAGCCACCTTAAGGCTCTTACAATCCTTCATAAAACATCACAAACAAGACAGACAGAGACTACCAGGAATTAAAAAGAACCAGAGAACAGAGAGCTCACTCATCAGTTGTAAAGGCCAAGAAGAGAGAGAAGACACGGCCCTGGCCAAATGAAACCCAGTGGGGACTGAAGTGATGTGAGAAGCAACAGCAAGTGTGGCAAGAGATGCACAGCATAAGCCTGTATAACAGAGAAATACAAAGGAATACAAGGCAGCAAGATGGTGATAAGGCCAGGAATAAGGAGGGAAAAAGAGAAATCAAATTTGTCATAGTAAGAGGTACACTAAAGTATCAGTGCTCACAGTAAGGTTTTGTATAATGCATGTCAACAAGCTGCAGCGGTGCTGATGGCCTCTGCATGAAGGTACTAGCACTTTCATCTGGTGGTTCTTCTGACTTCTCTCTTCTCAGCATTGTGCAAGCATATGTACATTTATATCTTTCCTGGCATTGCCCTTCTCACATCCTCTTTTCACTAAGATCTCCTTGCTCTTCTCCTAACCAAAACTGCTGTCCTGTTCACCTTCCAGTGCAAGTCCTCTGCTATTTTATCACAACAAGGTCTTACCAAACGTAAATGCTGTAGATAAAGGGCTGAAGAATCTTAAAGAATAGCTAAAAGACATTTCCACTTTGGGGTAAACTGGGGAATTTACTCCTGATCGAGACAGTTGCTCCCAAAAAGAGTGAGTAGGATGAAGCAGTGAAGGCAATACAAGGAGCAAATTAATTCACCGTCTTTTGAAGCAGCTCGTTTAAGACCAAACTAGAATATTCCTGAAGAGCTGAAAACTCAGTGAATACCACTTCTTCTGTAGTCTTGCTATTCTGATAAAAACTGCTCCCCTAAATTGCCTGTGAAACAAAGTCCTAAGGCACATAACTGGTTAACCACAGCCAGCAGCTAGAACACCTTCAGGACTTCTACAGCACTTAACAGCCATCTCTAGCAAACAGCGAAGCACACACACAAACCCCAGTGCCAGCCCAGGGCTAGGGAGCCCCTGTTGGCATAGCCTTCCACCTGTAGTATTCAAAATGTAATGACTCTTTGAGAGGTGGCTGTATGAAAATAGTGCCCCATTTAAAATGAAACTCTGCTGTTTGTGTCTCCAACTCAGATTTGCTTCCCGAGGAAAGCTGGTTTACAGAGCCAGCCACCCCACTGCAGGTCAGTACAAGCAAGAGAACTGCAGACTTTGTCACGCTTTCTCATCAATAATGGTAAATTAGACTCAGGCCAACGTAAACTCAACGTTTTCTGTTTCTCCCAGTCATAGCAAGAAACTGATTCTCCACGTCTTATTTCATGTGTGCCACAGCAGCTGGCCTGTAACAAATGAATAAGGCAGAATAGATTTCCACACAGCAGCTCTCACTTTTAAAAGAACTTAGAACTATTTTACATAGTTCAAGAACAGTAAAAAACGTGTAGGAAGCAGGAGCAAAAGGTCTGTATGTCTTGATGAACAGTGATTCTATGTATTTCCCAGAGGTACTAAAAACCCAGCCTTTTTACAGCAGAAATGGTGCATTGGTAGAGCTTGTTCGGAGTCCCCATTTACAATCTCTGTCTAGCCATCATCATTGATGCTGTGTACGTCAATAAGTGCCCTGGGACCCATACATTACCATCACACTGCTCTATATCCATTACAATGCCTGTGATTTTTCGCTCTGGGGTCCCCAAGATCAGCATGTTTCAGCGATCCCCCCCTCTCTGACAATAGCATAAGCTTTTATAGCCATCCCTAGCTGCCTGAAGAGCCACAGATGTACATGAAAACAGAAGGAATTACCTCTGCCTCCACGCAGTAAAGTGACAAGGTTTTGCTTAAAAGGCACGGGCTCTTTACAAAAATACCCAAATCCCTCACAGTTTTGCTGCTGTATTTCCTAAAAGCCTAAAGAAACAGAACTTTGTATACAGTGTTGGGAAGAATTAGCAAGCCCCTGTCAAAAACATTCCGGATAACTCCATTCTGGTGGGAAAAGTTCAACAAATAAGGACCCACTACTAAAAAGTAAAGGAAAATTCCTTCAATGGGAGAAACCTCGGGGATTTTATTAAGAGATGGAGGAGGAAGGGAACAACTTACTGGTGAATCTAAAAGCTGGAACTGCTTTTCTACTATCATGTACTACCTTTACATTCAACCTGCAGCAACCTGAAGCTGCAACTGATGCACTCGCATCCTCACGGATGTCGGGCATCGCTCTGGTGGTCACCAACAGCCAACCTCATCAGCTACAGCCCCTCCACCTGCCCACCACCACCTTGACTTGTGCCTCGATATCCATCCACCCAGCAAAGCGGGGTCCCGAGGGGGAACTGCCCGGCTACCCTAGGGCAGACAGCGTTAACCGGCTTTTCCTTCGGGAAAGCTGCACCACGGGCCAGCATCTGGAACTGACGACTCATTATCAGCCTTGCTGGATCTCCCATGAAGGCGCTGTTTTCCTCACCGGGGACACGGCTGCGGGTCCCGGCCGCTCCTCACCCTCTGCCTGCCCCTCGGCAGCCTCCACCTCAGAGGCGGAAGGAGCCCCTGCTACGGAAACACCAAAAAGCCTCAAATTCAATTCGGGAGCGCGGCGAGTCCACCCACCCGCAGAGCCCGGCAGGAGCCGCAGCTCTTCTCCTTCCACCTCAGAAGGTAAGAGAGAAACTTTGCTTTACAGAACGCACAAACTTTGCCTTGCCCCTACAGCCTCTCCCGCCTCCCCTACCTCACGGCTCCTCCGCGCCGCCCGCCCCTCACGACATGGCGGCCACCCCCTCCCCACACAACCAGCCGCCCGTCGCGACCGGGGCGGGCAGCAGCCACACGACCCTCCTCCGGCCCTGGCCCTTCCCCTGCACTCACCGCGGCGGCCAAGAGACACAGGCAAGAGGAGGAGCCGGCCCATGGGTGCTTCCCCCCGGGGAGGAGCTCCCGCCCCAGCCGTGGTCTCTCCGCTGTGGCAGGGAGCGGCTCCTCCTCACGCAGGCATGGCCGAAGGCCTCTTCCCCTCACGGGCACCGGCTTTCCCTCCCCACACTGGCATGGCGAAGTCCTCCTCGGGGGCCTCCACCTGCCCTCAGGGGCCCTGTTTCCCTCAAGAGGAGGCACCTTCTGTCAACAGCCCCCATGGAGGCTGTCAGGAGATTGATTTCCACTTGCTTCTCGCAAGGGTAAAGCACCCATTTAAGAGTTCAAAAGCCCAACTGCGTGTGGTAAGGATAAAGCAGGATTGGTGCTGATCATAGAACCCCAGGTTGGAAGGGACCTCAAGGATCATCTGGTCCAGCCCTTCACAGCAAATATGACCTAAACTAAATACCAGCCTAATCTTCAAAGTATCCAGTGCTGGGGAGTCCAGCACTTCCTTGGGGCAGTTATTCCAATGGCTGATGAATCATCTTCCTCTTTTGTACAGTCAGAATCCCTCTAGGAGGGATTTTTGCCCATTACCACTCATCTTGTGACTCCTTGTAAAAAAAAGGGATTCTGTTTCTGTTGCAGCGACCCTCTATATACCGTTTATTTAATACATTTATTTATATATGAAAAATAATACTTCAAATTAATGATCATGCCCTCCCTACTGAAATTACATCCATTAAAACACACAAATAACCAACAGAAGTTTCAGTTACCTTTCCATGTAACTTGCATGTGCAACACTGGTACTCTTGAAGCACGCACTGAACAGCGAGAGGTTTGGTAACTGCAGCTTTATTTACTCAGACTAGACACTGCCAGCACTCAAAGTACTGTGTTTTGCTGCAGACACAGTGCCCAACTTTGAAAACACACATAACAGTTTATGCAGAGAAGACATTACTTTGTCATTTGTTTATCAAAGCAGTCACACAGTGACACTGGTTATCTCTTACATCCCTCTGTACATTAAGAGAACAACCACAAAACACTGTACAGAAGATAAGCCAAAGTTCAGTTGTTTGACATCTTTCTGGGTGTCAGTTTTGCCTTGCTCCCCACAGGTTAACTCCAGGGGTTGCCAAGTGCCATGAAGGTAAGTCCTCTAAACCTTGCAAAAGCTTCCAGTGTTGCAGAAGACTGTCAACGCTGATGGTGGGGAAGAGGCCAGGTCTGTTCATCTGGGGTTTAACAGACAAGCAAAACCATGGCACGAATGCACTAGCAGTCACAGGGGACTTCCTGATTTCACTGGAAGTGAGAGCAAGGCTTAGATAGCACCAGGCCAGTCAAAAAGGTCTTTTAAAAAACCCTCAGAATTATCTAACTAAAATGAATTCTTTAAAATTTGTTGGTTATACCTAACCTATTACTGTGCATAGAAAGTAGACAGCCATTAGACTTTGGATGAGATCCTTTGCCAAATGCCGTCTTCAGGGCTGGGTTGCCTTTTGGACTAACACTTACAAACATGGAAATAGTTTAAAAACACCATTACTTTTCTATGTTAACTATATAAACAGAAACAGGAAGTCCATAGCTTTAGGTAGCTTGGCCTTTAAACCATCAAGAGAAGCAGCAGAGGAAAGAGTTTAGTCTCGGTTTGGAGTCTGAGTCTACTTTGCATCTAACAAATCTTTGAAAGTCTTGACACTAGTGTACACAGTACTGAAGAACAAAGGGCCTGATCCTGCAGCCCTTACTCCTCAGAAGGCAACGAATATACTCATCAAGATGGCCTTTTTCTTTTAGAAAGGCCAGTAAATGGGACATGAAGCACAGATTTGTGTGCAGCACAGCATGACAATTACAGAATGTCTACATCTGCAGCAACTTCAGCAGGTACTCAAGCTATACAAAGCAAAGAAGTTACCAATGTCAGTGTGTGTCACCAGACTGCAAATTGTGTCTGATGCAGATGCAGAGCAAACTCATCTTTCCTGAATAAATCAACTGCTGATCAGCAGAGTGATGAGAGATATCTAAATGAAGGTGAATGGCCAAGCAAGTGCAGAGGTATTCTATGCAGAGTCTTTTTCCTTTTCTTTAATAGCAGCTTCAATTTTTTCCATGATTGGCACTGGCCCTGCATAGTTATTAGTTTCAATAGCTTCTAGTTTCTTCTGATAGTCAGTTGGCAAGCCATTCTGTTTTGCACCCATACAGATAACCTATAATCAAAGGAAATAAAAAGAGAAAGCCTTCAATAATAGCGTTAGGAACAACAAACTCCTCCAAACTTACTTGTATGGGAAGAACTACTTAGGGTAACAAGAAAATTAATCCCAAATAATGCCATTTGTACCTAAAGATAGCCAAAGGCTTCTGGAAGACCACTGAAGACCTTAGTAACAGCAACAAAATGTTGCTGAAAAGGCTGGTAACTACACTAAGACAAACCCCTAAGATTCTGAAATCTCAGTACTTACACAAGTAGTCCACAATCTCACTGTTGTACTCTACAATCTATAATTATACAAGACTGTACAATTAGGCTGTTAATTCAGTTATTCCATTCTTTCGAGTGAGAATAAGATATACTTTCTATGCCTTTAGCCAGCCTTAATATCTCTTCTGAGTGAGAAGCAGTGTGTATTAGGGAAGTTGTTTTTTCAAACTCTGCTGTTCAAACCACAGCAGTGAGTACCTAGATAGGTTGCAGCAGTAACAGAAACTTGGTTTAATGAAAAAGCACAGATTCCTTAGGGTTTGTTATCATAGCTTTCCTTCTACATACAAGATAAACCTAAGCATTGGTGCTAGAGAAAAGGGTCAGTGAGAGGAAAAGAGGAAGCTGTAGGAACCCACACTTGAAAGAGACCAGCAAGTTCCCAATGAATAGATATACACACAGGTTTTAATAGCTAACACTATTGTAAATATTCTTTCATGCATTCAACATCCAGGAAATTCAAGGATGAGTTGTCTAGAAAGGATGACCTTTGCCACAGAAAATGCACATCAGTAGACAGGTGCTGATCACTGTGTGTTGATGCTGTCACCTGTACTAAATTTTTAGCCCCCTTGAGCAAATAAAACCTTGGGGCATGGGGGAAGAGGAGGACTAAAAACTGACCCTGACAACAGCAGGAGGGAGTGTTTAGCTAGATAAAGTTGCCATTATTGGAGGTCTGCTCTTACAGCATACTAGTGAGAGCTGACACACAGCAGCAGACTATTGAAATTCCCTGAAAAGCCCTAAAGATCTGTCCTGACATGAAGTGGATTGGCAGGGAGGAGGTCTGTGAAGTAGCAGAGCCTGCTTTCTAAGCAAGTTTTCTCTTCAAGAGTCCTGCAGCAGGTGGTGTCTGCTATGCTCCTGGAGGCTGATTCACAAGAGTGAGTTCTTCAGTTAAGAGGAAGCGGCACACTTGGGATTTAATAAGCTCAAGCTTTGCTTTTGGTAGAAGAAGTCAACACGTTACAGTGATGTCTATCTATAGTTGCTAATAGCTGCAGAATTCCAGACATGCTGTCATTCCACCTGAGGCTAGGCCCACATCAGATCCCACAAGCTAAGCAGGTCAGGCCTGCTGCGTGACTGGATCATGTGTCTCTATAGAGCCAGTGTGTTTCAGAAGTGCTGAAACACTTCTGCCTCACCAGCCATCAAGTGGGAAGCCTGCAGTGCTCTGCAGTGTTGCTGGAAGTCCTGTGATATACTGATGATGCCTCTTTTAAAAGAAGGCAGATGGACTTCTGTATTAAATGATAGTGAGATAGATACTTCACAAGACAATCTGTGCCCTTGAGACTATAAACCAGGTGCTGTATTCTCCCCACAGAAGCTTCCCTCTGTCTTTTTAGTGCAGTGCATTAATTTTTCAAAAGGAGAATTGCTGCATATCAACAAACAGCATCTTTCAGAAATCCCTGTGTCAGTCATAACTAATTCACAAGTTAAATAGAGTCTTCATGCAAGACATAACTAAAGCAAAGAGTAAAACTGTTTTAGCAGGCCTTTAAGAGCTAGCAATCCTCTCTGAGCATTGCTCAAGGATGAAGTTATACCTTTATTTACAGTGGATGGAAGGCATGACTAACATTTATTAAATAGGACAGAAGTGTTGCATTATATATTTATTAGTTCTTCCAAAGTTACAGTGATGCAATACCTACCTTTTTATACTGAGGAGAAGGGGGACCACAGACATAGTCCTGCATCTGGTAGCTCCGACAGGTCAGTACCTCTCCTGCTTGAGTCTGGACATTGACTTCTATTGGGACATAAATGCCAGCTTCAACTCCCTCTTGCCTGTAAAGGGCATATATTCCTTTCATGCCAAGTAACAGGTATATCTTTCAAACAAACTGTGCAATTAAACATTTGCATTTATTATAACAGAATTCAAGGCAGGACGCTGGTCTGCACTGTTAACAGACTTAAAGAAAAGCAAATAAAGCAAAACATCTTCCAGTACTTTCTGTGCAGACTTGTTTCATAGCCAAAAATATTTCTAAAGCAGCAACAATAGCAGTAGCATTCACTTATATAATTTTATCCCTGTAAGAAAGATGACTTGCAAAGGTAGAGAATACTCCTTGTGCAAATCTGGTAGTCTACAAGGGAAACACAACCAAGAGTATCAGAATTAATGAGCCAGGCACATACCAGTCATTACCTTCTGCTCAGACAATGAAACAATTGCAGAGTTTTATCTTGCCCATTGTGTCACATTTCAGTAAGGGGAAACTCATACAACTCTTGTGATGCACATTCCAAAGAACAATCCAAGACACCTTTTAGTTGGTGTCAGACTTACAGTACAGCAACAAAGAGTCAGATCAGGGCAAACCCCATTTTGTTATTTTTTCATTAGCAAAACCATGCTGTCTTAAGAAAACAAAACCAAACTCAAAACCAAGACTACTTTAACCATTTACCATTTAGCCACCTTATGCGAGTGATAATATGGGTTTTAATGCTGCTCATCAAAATATCATTTTGACAACTTTTCATTTCAAGTTAACACACACAACACAGGCCATCTTATGCAAGTAATTAGGTTAAGCGCAAGTAGATACTGGAAGCTAACTACAGATTCAAAGTCTACAAAGACTGCAAAGTCAGTCAGTTGGGTGTGAAGAGCAAGAAAAACAGTACAGTGAAGGAACATTCACAGAAGAGATCGACTGCTATGATATATAAGGAAAAGTCATGATTTAGCCTGTAACCGCTGTGTGAAATAGAGGACAAAAAAACCCAACAAAATAAATCTGACCATAAGACAGCACCAAAACGCATTTGAAGCCAAAGACTTCGGCCATCTAAGCAAAAGATTCCTCTCCCATATTTCTTTTCTGTATATTACATGGTTTTACTAGTAATTCACCTAACTACATGCAGCATCAATTACACATTCCTTCCTCTGCTTCTGGATAAGAAGGACAGACCTCTTTATCCAGACTGGGGAGGAAGAAAAAGGAAGGAAGGAAACAGTGATTTTTTTATTTTTTTTTCTTGATCCGTGGAGATTTCAGGAAATAACTTGAAGAACTTACAAATATATCTGCTTGTGCACAGCCAGAGAATCCCACGACCCTCAGCAGGGACACATGCAAACTCATTTGAGTTGATTAGAGCAGTCCTTAGAAGAACACTATCAACTAATGCTTTAAAAGCCAAGAACACATCCTATTTCCTTCCATTTCCAGTTCACCTTTGTGACATCAATGAGGCAGCTGGAAAAAAAAAGCATTCTTTAATGCTAGTGTCCATCCTGCAGTTTCTGGTGACGTTACAGCACTCAAGTCTCTAGCGTCTTAGCCAGCATTAAAGTTTATGTCCTGTCAAAGAAATGCCAGGGACCTGCAATTCTACAGTATTTAAACAAAACTTCTAGAAATGAAAATACAGAACAACGTCCCCATAAATTGGGGAAACATAGTGCTACTATCAAAGCAGATGCTACCAGACAGGCTTTTTACACTGGTGAAAGTTTATGCTTTAGGAAAGCATGGTAGATGGGGAAATTTAAGTAAAGGTCAGCAGAAACAGGGGCAGGAGGTAAGTGCTAGTGTATGCAGCATAGGGGGAACTCAGGAGATCATAAAGCAGGGATATGTGATGCTCTCTCTAACCATAAGCATACCAAGTAGATGCCCTCCTGCTTAGGACTAACACTCCTAACCAGGACATGAGACTGCTGAGACTTCCCATTCCCATGGTGTGCTAACAGAACTTGGGCAACAGTTTCTGTTGTGTTTCAGGTTCTCTGTAGGCAATCAAAAGCAAGTTTGAACTTTCAAGTTCCATGGCCAAGGTTATAAGGACATGTCTACACAGCATGGTACAGCCATAACCAAAACTGCAACACTACCACAGGCAGGAGAACTGTATTAATGTAGTGCTTTCAGTGCCCTGCTTTCTTAGCCTCACAAGCCCAGATTTTTACTGGATTTAACTGATGGTGATGAACGGCTCTGAACAAACTATCCTTGTACACCTGAAGCACTGTGCTGGGCAGGCGCATCCCAAAAGCTGCAATAAGCACATGACACCAGCTAAAATTTTGGAGATTAAGTTCTAAATCCTGCCTTAAATGCTGCAAGAAATTATGCTACACACCTGGATTTGTTTGCCCATGTGGTCCTCTAGACTTCAGCCTGGGACCAACTTGCTCAGGTTGCCTAAAACTTGTTTTAATTATCAGGCACAGGCAGAACATTCTCCACCATGCACTGCAGTGGTGAAGGCAGCCTCTCCCATTCAATGGGAGAAACAGCTCCCTGCTTGGTTATACCTCGAGTTCACAAAAGTTTGACTCCTTAGAAGACATGTAAAATAAACTCCTCAAAAGGTCCCACTGCCTTTATTAAAGATCCCCTTCTCTTCTGCAAAGCCTTATCCTCAGCCCTTCCTTTTCACTACATCTGGAGACTACAGATATCTAGAGATAGAAATTGATATCAGTCTCAAAGGAAACTCTCCCTAAAGCAATGGGAGAAGTGCTACACCACAAATAAAAGAGTTAAGAGTCATTATGGGACATTGTAAGGTCAGGGGTTAAAAAAAGGAGCCTGACCAATGTATCGGCTCCAAATCAAGGTCCACATCTTATGAAAATACCCCTGTGTTGAAAACAAAGCCATTTTATCCCCAGTTGTATTAGAAGTCAATACACATACTATGAAGTGAAATTCAGATACTAAAGTCCAAAGCACCTTTTTGATCCCCACACCAACGCTTCCACACAGCTCTTCACCAAAAATTAACTACCACTTTTCAACTGCTCTCTAAAGTAGAAGACAGCAAAAGTTAAGTCACCTACTTATCCAGTGAACTTAAATTGCTAGTGTTCATTTTCCACACTATTCCCCATACTTCGTCTCCAGGGCTCTGAACAATGGTAGCTGTACCTCCATGCCAGACAGAACTCGTCCTGCCTTGATGATGGCCAAACTCGAGCTTAAAATCCTGCAAATGAAACCAATGCAGAGAATCAATTTCCACTTAAGGCAAGGGCTGTTGGCTAATCTTGACATGAATGGGGCAGCTAAAGGAGAATCCGTGAGTAGTCAGTTGAACCCACAGAAGGAGGAATGGACAGGTGGGATCTGATCCAGCTCCCATCTCACAAGGGGCTACAGTCAGCTACTTTTTCACCTCCCCATAAGAAAGAGCAGCCTTAGGACAAAGGGGAGAGAGATCTGGCAGAGAGCACTGCTGATAAAAGTCTTGGTCTGCTGAGACCTGGATCAATGCAAACCTCTCAGTAGTCTGGCCTAAATATGAGCTAACGAGAAGAAAGCAGAGGTAGCCCTTTATCAGGAGCAGCACACACACCCCACTGTGCAGTAAACACAGTACCGCTGAAGTCAGCTTGACTTTTGTCCAAGTTGGCAGTGACAGGATTGCCGCTGTTCTTCCCGTTAGGCAATCTGAAGGGCCCTCAGCTGAGGTGTGCCATGGAGAAAGGAACGGACTACTGCCTTCTTCTCATTCCTCAGAAGGCATGCTCACCCAGTGCCCACCCCTGTGCAGCTTTTGGTGCAGTTACAAGACTTAAATGCTACCACGCAGGGTCCAGGAAAAGAGTGAGGGTAAAGAAGCCCACAAGACGGTGAACTTTGGATCTTGTCTTCATGCACCATCCTGTGCATTTTCCAGTGTTTTGGGCCATCACTCCACTGAAATGTTCCTGGGTATTTCTATATGATGGTGCAGTGAGCTTATTCTGCATTCCTTGAATAAGGAATAAGCTCACCTCCTTGAGTGAGCTTATTCTGCAATTCTACAGTATTTAAACACCTGAAGTTGAAACATTCTTTTAGAAATGGAGTATCTCCTTCTTACAAGTAATATCACGTATTACTGTAGAGACAAAAGAGAGTAACAGGTTCTTGCATTTTACCAGAGTAATTTCCCATCTGGCTCCGTACACTACCTTTCCTCTCCTACTTGTTAGCCAGTTTGTGGATCCTTCCCTAGCAGTAGAAAAGGGAAAGCAAAAGAAACCCCACACCAACAACTTTTACAGAAGACTTCCTGCTTAACCACAATGACAACAAAAATAAATCCCAAACCTTCACAACCCCACAGCTTTATTTCTCATATTCACCCTCTTTAAGCTAGAAGTTTAGTTTGAAGTACATGTTTGTACATATTAATATTTGCTTTCTGAGACATGTTGCTTTCATGTAATATACCCTAAGAGATATAGGAAAGAAGTTTGCAGAAGTTGAGCAGTTGGAGGCTCACACACAGAACAGCACTGATAAGCAACCATTTTTGTTTTATCCTTTCAGTGATGTTTTCCTGGCCTGACCCACACTGAATACCTGCAAGGGGGTGTATAAACCATCGGGTAACATCCCAAAAAGGGCGAGAGAGACTGCACAGGAATAGAGCGGTTAGCTCTGGAACCAGAAGCAGGAAACCTGATGTTATGCTGTGTGGCAACTGCAGCAAGCACTGCAGGGCAGAGGGAACAAACACATTACATACTTTCTTGGGTCAAGAGCCTGGTCTTTGGCCCTTCTTCTACGTACCAGTATAATACCCTTTCTGTGCATGTTATGCATCCCATTCCTTACAGCTTTTGGCTGAAGATTAACAAAGCTTCAGGAAGTAAAACCAGAGGGAAGTTAATTTAATACTATAGTTCAGCAGCGAAAATATTCTGTTTACAGGTTGGTTTTCCTTTTTTAAGCCAACATGGTCCTACCATAGGGCAATTAATAGAAATCAGCTCCAACCTTTGCACACTTTCTCACTCCCAAACCTCAGTGGCTTTCCAGCTCGAAGCAAGGGAGCAAAGTCACCCGGTGTTAACAGGGAGCATGGCAATCAGAGGCTGGCCAAAAAAAGAAAGTGCCTGGCTGTCCTGCAGTGTGACAAACATGTCACCTGGAAATCCACCCAAAACCCAAAAGGAAAGCTGAAGCATAGGGCTTTCTTTTATTCCAAGGTAAGCACACTATTGCTGCTGCTTTCCTCCTCACCTTCCACAGCTGATCCTGCAAGGTGCTGGGCTCTCAACACGTTCAGTTCCTCAGTGGTACCTCTACGCACCTCACACTTCATAGGAACATGCCTCAGTTGCCCGGTTGATAGTTCCAAGAGACACCAAGTACCTGACTACAGGGAGGTTATTAACGACAAGCTTTTGGAACTTCTTCACGCACTCTCACATAGATCATTTCCTACCAGTTACCCCAAGAGAACCTTCAAGTCATCCTTAAGTGGCATCAGTCGATGCTCTGCTTCCCCAAGGATCCTTCCAGTTGTACAAAGCTCTACATCAACTTAACGACCATAAGCTCGTATTTCCAAGTCTCCTAAAGCCAAGCTGAAGTACTACCACTTAATAACCCCAGCCAGGGGGAGAACAGCCAGGGCATAGGAAGGAGCCAGCTACTGAGGACAGCTTGCATCCCACTCCACACACGGCACGGGAAAGGCTTCTCACTTGTACCCAGTGTGGCAGAGGGGAAGGAGGACTCCCGGTTTAAAAGTGAAGCAGCATCCTTTTAGAACTGCCAGAAACCCAGCTACCACCTGCAACTCAACGTGCTCAGGCTCAGAGGTCTCTACACGCCGGGTCGCGGCTGGCACCACGACAGACATGCCTAAACGCAGGGAGATACCCCCAGAGGCAGGACTAACGCCACCACTTGCAGCCCCGGCAGCCCAGTGACCTCCCCCGTCCCCGGCGGGAGGGATCGGCTGTCCCGCAGCACCGGCCCCCCCCCGCAGCAGAGCCAGGCCGCGCTCCCCGCACACACCTGCAGGCGTGCCAGGCCGTACAGCGCCGCCGAGGGGTTGCTCAGCAGCAGCCGCTCCCGCAGCAAGTTGCTGCCGTACGCGTAGTACAGGAAGCAGCAGCGGCCGCCGTTCCCCTGCTCGGTACCGGTACCCGACTCCATCGCTGCGCTGCCAGCCGGGCCCCCCCGCGCTGCCGCTTTAAGCCCCCCCTTCGCGCCGCTCGCCATTGGCGG
This sequence comes from Pezoporus flaviventris, assembly GCF_033815535.1. Lineage (NCBI taxonomy): Eukaryota > Metazoa > Chordata > Aves > Psittaciformes > Psittacidae > Pezoporus > Pezoporus flaviventris. The sequence continues at coordinate 2,039,718 of NW_026892585.1, forward strand.
GTCACCGGCGTGCCACGCCCCCATCGCCGCTACCGTAGTCACGTGAGAGCGATCAGCGGGACGGCGGTGGCGGTAGTTGTGGGGTGCGGCGTGTGCGCTCCCCGCGGGCAGTGATGGAGAGCAAGGCGCGTTCCCGTCGTCCTGGGGACTCCTTAGAGCAGCTTCCAGTGCCTAAAGGGGTTACAGGAAACCTGGAGAGGGGCTTGGGACAAGGGCCTGCAGGGACAGGACAAGGGGAATGGCTTGAACCTGCCAGAGGGGAGACTGAGATTGGACAGCCGGAAGAAATACTTCACTGTGAGGGTGCCCAGAGAAGCTGTGGCTGCCCCATCCCTGGCAGTGTTCAAGGGCAGGTTGGACACAGGGGCTTGGAGCAACCTGCTCCAGTGGAAGGTGTCTCTACCCGTGGCAGGGGTTGGAACAGAAGAGCTTTAAGGTCCCTTCCAAACCAAACCCATCTATAATCTAGACAGAGGAGAGAAGCATGCTGCCCTGGGTCCCTGCAGCCTCGGCACCACACCGTGTGCAGTCAGTGTTTCCAAGTGCATTAGCCATGACAGCAGGTGGGAGCTGCTTCCTGGGGGGGGGGGGGGGGGGGGTACCACTCTCAGCAAGCAGAGCCCATAGCCTGTTATACTGAACTGGGGAGGGTTACAGCCCCCCTGCTAAAGTCATATCATAGAATAGTTGGGGTTGGAAAGGACCTTAAGACCATCCAGTTCCAACCCCCTGCCATGGGCAGGGACACCTCACACTAAACCATCTCACCCAAGGCTCTGTCCAACTTGGCTTTGAACACCGCCAGGGATGGAGCATTCACAACTTCCCTGGGCAACCCATTTCAGTGCCTCACCACCTTTACAGTAAAGAATTTCCTCCTTATATCCAATCTAAACTTCCCCTGTTTAAGTTTGAACCCCTTACCCCTTGTCCTATCACTACAGTCCCTAATGAAGAGTCCCTCCCCAGTATCCCTATAGCCCCCCTTCAGATACTGGAAGGCTGCTCTGAGGTCTCCATGCAGTCTTCTCTTCTTCAGGCTGAACAGCCCCAACTTTCTCAGCCTGTCTTCATACAGGAGGTGCTCCAGCCACTGATCATCCTCGTGGCCCTCCTCTGCACTTGTTCCAACAGTTCCATGTCGTTTTTACACTGAGGACACCAGAACTGCACATAATACTCCAAGTGAGGTCTCACAAATCAAGCCAGTGCATTTCACTTGTGAGTATCCTGTCTGCCTCTGAGAGAAATTGAACAGTGATGAATTGTAAATACATTCCCTGAGAAGTAAAACAATGGACCTTGTCTCGGCTGGGAGCGCTCAGAGCAGAGTAAGCTGGTAATATGCATGAGTAAAAGGTGAGAAGATGCAGGCTGGCAGGACTGCAGACCTGTGCACAGAGGCAGTTCCAACCCTGATGTAGGCAATGCTCAAATGAGACGGGAGGAAGCTTTATTGCAGCTACCCCTAAGCATAAGCTGTTGCAGCAATATAAACATACATGTATAATACAGCAAAACTGCCACAGAAGGCAGTAATTAACAACAGCATAACAATTAATGGAGAGGCGCCATTCATTAACGCTGTTAAAATAGCCCTTGGCCCGCGTCAGCCTGCTGAGCAGAGGCAGCTCATGCAGGATTCAGCATCAGATCTGGCCTCTTTGGGCACGTCCTCACCTGCACAATATGCAATACGGAGGGGAAAGCAGCTGGTGAACTGAAGCCATTCTTTCCTCTAATGATGGGCACAGTGCTCCGTTTGGATCCCGGCTTTAGTTTTCCCAGCACAGGCGTGGGCAAAGTCAGATTCATCATAAAACACATAAAGTGATCAGTGTGGCTCTAGCCCTTCTTGAATAGCAGTTGTCTTGGGTTTTGCTTAGGTAGGAATACCTTGGCGTGAGAGGGAACGTGTTCACTTGTTACACAATTCATAGGCTTATATAGCAGGACTTCCTCACTCTCACTCCTTAGAACAGGTAGTAGCTGAACACATCTTCTCATTGATGCTTTTACTCCCCTTTTGCTAAGGAAATGTGAACTCCATGAGAAGTGTCTCTCCTTTTGCAGCAGTGTCTGGACTATTGGATAATTTCAGTCAGCAAGCAGGAGGTCTCAAAGATAGAGCTAAGTTTCTGCTGGTCTCAAGAAAAGAGGCAGAGCTGACTGTGAGACAGTGGGGATCCCAACACTAAGAATTTCAGCAACAGATGTGAGGATTTTCCATTCAAAAAGCATGAATACTTTGAATGAGGGGAAAGTTTTCCCTTAAAACTAGTGTCCTTTTCCCTGCTATTCAAATCCAGACTTTAGTGTTACAAAGAAAGTCAGGGGATTGACAAATAAGAACCTGAGTCTTTGATCTCATGGCTGGGTTTTTGCATGTGGAAGCCATTGTTAGCAAAGGCAGTTTACAGTCAAATTACAGTCAGATTTATGGGAAGAGTCAGTTTAAATCACTCCCACTCACAATTTTAAGTATTAATCCCTCAAAAAGGCATTTTTAAATGAAAGTATTTATTAGAGGCTTTATTTTTATAGTCTACTGAATACCAAGCCAATTCTATGACCAAGGAGCAGGAGCCAGTATTTCCAGGAGCATCACTTTGGTCTGCGTAGTATAAGTTGTTCTTGCTTGTTCTAGATACAGCATGATGCTCATTCAGATGGTATTGGGGTAAAACCTTGATTTATGCTGTTTAGGTTAATATTTAATTGAACCAAGTCAATCAGTTTGCACTTCTGAAGCCCATTTCTTCCCCAGCACAGCCCACAGCAATTTAGAAAGAGCACATTGAGGAAGATAGATTTGAGAGTTGAATTGGAAGGGGCAGCACTGCTGGTGTGTGTCAGTGTCACAGTAAACTTTTGCTTTAAACTGCCTGGAAAATACAAACCTTTAATCCCAATACCTTTGATTAGGCACTTTTTAATGAAAGCCTTTATTAAAACTGTAATTGATCGAGCACCCAAATGTGCACTGCATGCTCTGAGCCCGTGGGCAGTGAGATGGTCATATCTACTGCAGAGCACTGAACAGCTCATAGAAATGAGGCCTCCTGCATCTGCAGAGCATGCAAAGCATACTTTAAAGGCAGAATATTAACTTTGGAACTCACTGTCAGACAGAAGATAAAGTTTTCATTGCTAATAAAGATGCAGAGGCCAGTGTTCATGCTCCTTAGAAATCAGCCTCTGCATTGACTGTAGCTTCTCACCATAGCACTGTGGGGTGGCAGAGCTTAGATTGTTCTTTGTTTTCATATCTTAGGTCTGAGATGGAAGGAAAACAGTTGTGCCATGGGCCAGAAAAGGGACAGAAAGCCCCAGGCAGGTCTGCTGATGCATGCTGCAACTATAGTGTGGACAGTCATGAAGTAGAAGGGGAGTTTGGCCTGGAGAGAAAGCCTTGCAAGTCTTTCTGGTGATGTACACCCAAATTGTGGCCAAAGGGGTGTATGTGCATAGGAAGGCACTTGGACGCTCTTTCAAAGCAGACCTTGCTTTGAAACCAGATTTCTGGTTGGAAAAAGAGGGAGGAGGATGAGAGGACCTTTCCTGTAGCGATTTGAGTACAATCCTGCAGGTCTCTGGTGGTACTGCGGGCTTTCACACTGCTGCTTCATGACCCGTTAAGGTGAAAATGAACTCTTCAGTAGAGAAGGGCGTTAAATAACCCCCCTGATATTTTTAATGGAATTAAATCAGTTCTGGAGTCAAAAACTATCTCCAGAGCAGCTCACAAGAGACCTGTGTTCACCTGTTTGAAGCCCCAAACGGTTTGGAGGCATTGTTTCCCCTTGCATGGTGCTACAAAACCTGCACAGTGTAAGCAGTCAGGAGTACACCTCCTGTTTGAGGGCTTCCCAAACAGGGGAGAAAGCTCTGGATATCCACAGCTATTTGTGCATTGTCTGTGGAGGAGATCAACAGGGTTATTCATGCAAAGAAAGCAGGAATTTGTTTCCATCAGTTTTTTTTATCCTCAGATTCAATATATTCTTTATATACTCAGTTTTTAGGGAACAAAATGAGGGAATTAGGAAATAATGAAGAATTAGGGGAAAAGAAACAGGAATTAGGAAAGAATAAGATATAGTGGGGTAACTTAAACCTGCTGAAATGTGTGCTAGTCACTCAGTGTGCCTCCCCATCACTCCCTTTCCACCCCATTGCTGTCACGGCATGAGCTTTAAGTGAGACTGAAGAAAAAGAGAGAACCTGGAGGAATAATAAAGGCAAGTTATGCAAACAAACCACATGTGCAGCCCTCCCCATAGCTTTTCTCCCCGAGGGACCATGTAGAATGTGCTCTACAATTAGTATTTCATTGAAACTATACCTTTTTAGCTGCAAGATGGTTGCAGCTGGTGGTAGCATCTTAATACGGTGTGCAAGGTCCAGAGGTTTGCAGCAGTTTCATGTCCATGCAAATGAATGCAAATGATTTTAGAAGGTGGTGTGATGTTGCTGTGCTTGTGTCCTGGGTTCAGCAGTAGCAGTCATTTTTTCTCCTTCTTAGTAGCTGGTGCAGTGCTGTGTTTTTAACTTTAGTCTGAGAACAACGCTGATAACACACTGGTGTTTTTAGTTGTTGCTAAGTCACATTTACCCTGATCAAGGGCTTTTCCAGTCTCATGCTCTGCCAGTGAGGAGGGGCACAAGAAGCTGGGAGGAAGAAGAGACAGGACCCCAGACCCAAACTAGCCAAAGGGGTATTCCATCCCACAGTACATCATGCCCAGTATAGAAACTGGGGGCAGTTACCCAGAGGGCTCAGGTCACTGCTCGAGTCAGGCTGGGTATCAGTCAGCAGGTGGTGAGCAATTTCATTGTGCATCACTTGTGTTTACTGTTTTATTTTCCTTTTCCCCTTTTAGTTTTATATTCTCTCCCCTTGTTATTTCCCCCATCATTATTATTATTGGTGGTAGCAGCAGTGGTTTGTGTTATACCTTAGTTACTGGACTGTTCTTATCTCAACCCGTGGGAGTTACATTTTCTCCATTCTCCTCCCCATCCCTCAGAGAGCAGGGTCGGGGGGAAGAAGGGAGGGAGTGAGCGAGCAACTGCATGATTCTGAGTTATCGGCTGGGCTTAAACGGCAACAGCTTGTTCCTTCTGTACAAAACAGTGACCATGATGTCCTGCAGAAACGCAGTCTCCTTCCTTGCCTTGCCTGATGGAATAGCCACCAACCTATGGGGCTTGTAACACCACTGACCAGGAGGAATAGCCATCATTCGTTTTGCAGTTCTGTTTTCACATGTTTCCACAAACAGTATGTGCAATCATTTAGGAGAGATGAGCTATTAAAGGAGCTGTGTCTGTGCATGTATCTACATGTGGGGTTTTTGTCTCTGGACAATGCCAAAGTGAGTTTTAGGCCTTTCCTGAGGCAGCCTCGAGCTCTCCGTGCTCCACACTCAATATGGTCCTGAGATGTCAGTGTATGGTCTGTACCATTCAGGGTGAAGAAAGGGGCAAAGAAAAAGAACAGCCATGTGAATTCCGCTTCCAAATCTGATATTGGAAGGAGGAGGGTGCTTATCTGTGTTATGCTTTTGCTCGTACCTCCTGGATCCCAGGTCTGTACACACCCTGATGAGCTTTTTCTTTGCAGAACAGCAGCTATGGAGAGATGGATTTTGTTTTATGCATCCCTAGACTTTGTAGCCTGTATTCCTAAGGAAGTGCAGCCCATGCTATCACATCATGTGCTTACACCGCTGTGTGCACATCCTTCACTGCCCATCCTCCTGACTGCTCAACATGTTGGGTAACTCCTACCGAGCCTGCAGAGAGGTACTAATCCCTGAGACAATGCATTCCTGTGGGTTTTAGGAGAGGGGGCATCTGGGCAAAGAAACAAGTCTCACATAGGGAAAGGCAGCAGTCTGAGTACAGCTGCTCTTATACAGCAAGGACCTTGCCCAGGACAGAGACAGTGGCCCAGCTGCAGAGAAACTCCCAGCAGGAGTTGACGATTGTCAGAGGTAAGGGGACAGAGAACCCCTCTGGGAGCTCTCTGATTTCTAATGAAGCCCTCCAGCCATGCAGAAATCACTCAGCAGCAAGTTCTGAGCCCAGTGGAACAGGCTGTCATGGGTTCAGTGCTGTGTGTGGGACTGTTCTCCTGTTCCTCTCCCAGAAATAGCCCTTACGCACCAAACATTCAGCTTGCTACGCAAGTCAGTGAATGAGGAGCACAGGGGCAGGAGTTCTGCCTCAGAGCACATGTATTATTCATGGGGTTTGCAGAGTGCATGGAGTTACAGAACTCGCATCTTACTGAGGCACAGAATGTCTCAGAGACAGACAGAAGGAGAGTGACATTTTCTTCCAAGGCACATGTGGCCCTAAGCATCTCTAGGGATGCGCATTTGGGAGCTGATTGGAAACAGGCTCATTTTATCTCTGCCTGCATAGGAAACCCTGAATATATATATATATTCTTTTAGCAGGCAGGAAAAAATCCAGCTGCTAGAACAGGTCCTCATTGCTTCCTTCCACTCACAGGAGCAGAATGAGAGCTAGAGCAGGTCCTCATTGCTTCCTTCCTTCCACTCTCAGGAGCAGAATGAGTGCGTAGGGAGGCTCATGCAGTGTTCGTGCTGCGACCACGGACTGTGAATTGGAGCTGCCTGCCCGCCGAGGGGCACGAAGAGCACTGAGGTACAGGGCTCACTGCAGCCAGCAGTCGTCACGGACCTGGGTAACCAGGACTGCGGTACCCGGAGGGCTCCCCCGTCGTTGCCTCTGCCCCCAGCATTCAAACCAGCAGCACTAAAACCAGTTCGCGGCTGGTGCGGGGGGATGTGACCACCAGGTGCCACTCTCGCTCCACGGGGAATGCGGGGAGGCTGCAGGGACGGTCAGAGATTGCAGGAAAAGCGGAAACTTTTTGTCCATCCCTGGGTATTCCCACAGGGGGACACTGGGAAGCTCCCGAGGCTGGAAACCCGTGGGTACGGCTCAGCCCGGGTCTAAGTTTCAGCTTTGCGGGCAGTGTTTCTGCTTAGGGAGGGAGCTGTGGGTGGGAAGTTGCTGCCTGAGAAGGCTGTGGCCTCTTTCACCATCTCCTCATTCTGCTGTACATGGGAAAAGTCGGTGCTGCCTCCAGCCCGCGTCCCCTCCGGGACCTCATGGTGTTATTCAGCACGGATCAGTTTGTAGTTGCTTTCGGTGCAATCGTTGCCCCTTCTGTTTTGGCCATGGAATTCAAGCCTGAGGTTTCCACAGTGCAGCCCCCCCCCCTGGGTTTGCTCATCCTCTGAGCACTCCTCTTCTGTGTCCCAGGGAACAGGGACCTGGCATTTCCTTGTGAATGAAATAACAGAATCACAGAACGGTTTGGGTTGAAGGGACCTTAAAATCACCCGGTTCCACCCGAGGCTTTCCTACCTGCTTGCCACCGTGAGAGCTGCCCTGGAGGCTGACTGCTGGTGCCGGTGGCTCTAGGAGGTGGCTTGTGATGTTCTGTAGCTGCTTTCATTTCAAGCAGGAGGGGTCGGGGAGGCACCGTCTGCGCTTCCACTCCTGGTTTGCTGCTCTTGGTGACCTGGGCTGATGTTTGCGTGCAGCGGTGTTTGAGAACCAAAGGGCTTCCAGACCTCTTGGCACCGTACGGGCACCGTGTCTACTTCTCACGTGACCCTAAATCACATCAGTAAGCTCAGTTTTGCCTCTGCTTCTGCCTGCCTTGCTCTCCCTTTCTGCAGCCCTCCGTTCTGTCCTGCCCTTTAATGACTCATTGGACTTGGTTTTTGATGTAGCCTGTACCGTCCCACTTGACTTCTCTAATCAGATCTCTTGTCATTTGGGTTCCCCATGCAGTAGACAAGCCTAACATTGCCAACTTCTGCTTCACTTGAAGGCCCTCCTTGTCTATGAGTTTATGCTTTTTACCTTTTCTTTTCCTAATTCATGAATAAAGATGTTAAACACAAGGTCACAGGGGGCTGACGATTTCCAAACCCTGGAGCTAGCAATATTTCAAGACCAATTTTCTTATGTGATTATGTTTCACTTACTGGGTTTTCTCAGGAAAATCATTTGTCATGGAACAGCTGCTTCCTGTAACCCTCTTAAATCAATCCCATCATATTCCAGAAGCCTTATTTTAATATCTTCCTTTGTTTAATTGTTTGCTTGATGATGCCTTCCTGGCGTACTTAGCGGCACTTGTGTTTTTCAGCAGATTAACATTTGAAAACCGAAGAGGTAGGAAGAAAACCCCACAACCAAAAACCAACAAAGAAATCCCCCCAAAAGTACTGATTTCCTGGAAAAATGATGAAAAAGCTGTTATAATATATCAGCCTTACATTAATGCTGGCCAGCTCTTTGGGGTTCTTCAAGTGGTGGGTGAGGTACCTTATATGGGGCTGATAGGGACGTACATTTGAGAGAGTGGAGAGTGGGGAATGCAACACCCTGGTATGAATGTAGGGTGGCTAATGGAGACTTGCAAGCCTGTTTTCATGCCCCTGTTCAGACATGCTCCCTGGAGGAAAGTGGATCAGCTTTGGATATGCAGAAGCAAACCTCATTGGCTGTGTTTTGGTTTACATGTGTGTCCTGCTGGACAGTGTGATGTGTTTGTTAAGCTCAAATTGGTATTTCCTAAGGAAAAAAGAGAAGCATGGGCTCAAGAAGTCCGAGTCACTGGCTTGGGATCCTGCTTTACATCTGATGCGAAGGATTCACATCAACACAAAGCAAATGTGTTGTGGCCTTTCCAACAGTGTCCAACTGTGGCTGTTTGTACAAGGATGAGAGCGCTTTGCTCTCTTGAGGGTTACACCTATTCCTAGAGCTAATTTAAATTAGCTGTCCCACCTAATTAAAGCATCTTAATGGGAAAATACTAAGTCTGATAACAGGCACTCCTTGGCTGTAACACAGAATAAGATACAGGAGCCGAGCAGAAGACAGATGTTTTCTCTTATGCTTTAAATAGCTTGCTACTATGCAAATGTGGTTATAACCAAACTCTTATCAGGATTAAGTTGTTTTTTCCAGAGCTATAACCCAAATCTAGGTAGTTACTCCATTTCCACTCAAACTGCCACTGAGGGCAGAGTGGTGTTACCTGAGGAAAGGACGGGGTTGTGTGGGATGGCTTGTGGAAGTAATGCAAGCCGGGGTATAAGCAGGGGATTGTGAAAGCAGCACTATTTACTTCCTTGTGTGAAGAGCAAGAGGGTAATACCCTGGAAGTGGCTGGCATCCCTCCCTCTGCCCCCCCAGCCCTGTGGTCATCAGTGGGGTCAGCGATGACAAGGAGGAGGACAGGGGCAAGCCATGGTTGTCCCTTGCTCAGGTGCTTGCTCCGGGCACAAGGTGTGAAGGACAGTGGTGCCACCCAGATAACCCCGTGTGAGCCCTGCAGTTGCATGGGCCAGGCAGTTGAAGCCACAAGCTGACTTTACACCAGCACTTGCACACTTGCCTCCTCGTGGAGACAATATTGTTGTCGTGCTGTTTCCAGATTCACCAGCTGAACAGGAGAATTGCATCTGGTCAATGAGCTTCCTTCTTTTCAGGTTTCCTGCGGCTTTCTCTGTTCCTTGATGCCTGATGCTTGCTGCTTCTCTGCTGCCCAGGTACATCTGGCTCCTGACAGAGGTGGGTCTGAGCAGTGATGGATGCAATGTCAGAGCCTCCAGGAGCTCCTTCTGACCGCCGACAGCAAAAGAGAAGCATATTATAAGCACTCATTGATCTAATGACCACAACGGCATAGTTTTTAGAGAGCACATTAAAATGAGCAGAATAATTACTATCCAGTTTAATTAGCTGAAAACTTAATCACCCTTGCAACTGGGGAAAGCAACCAGAGTCTGTTTCTAATTTGAGCAAGTACAACATTTCTCAGTGCCTGTCCTGGAACACCAGGTGAGAACAGGTGAATCTATGTCCCTTTTATCTCGTAAACCATCCTTTTAATTCCCCTTTCCATCCACTGGTTACTTTAAACAATTGGTACTGAACAAGACTGATTGTGAAGCCCCCTAAGTCCTAGGTTGTGTGATACTTTCTCCAGCACTCTTTTTCTTTCTGCTGCCACAGATCAAGTGCTCTTGACTGATCAGGACTGGAAAACCCCATTTTTGTTCCTGCAGTGTTTGCAGGAGAGTGTCCTGATTCATTCTGTCTTAGAGAGGAAAAGCGATGAGAAACGTTCCCTTTCTGAACACTTTGCTGTGCAAACACAGTTCCAGATTGATAATTTTGGGGCTGTTAAATCAGAAAAGCAGTTAATTTCTCCCATTCTTCTTCAAGTCATTGTGAGCTTCTTTATGCCTGACTCGGACCAAATCCTTCTCTTCCAGCTTGCTTTGATTTTTCATTCCTATACTGGCTTTTGCTAGGAGTGGAAAATTACCTGACAGGCAGCCGATGCTCCACTCAGGGCCCTTCTGCTATGGCTTAATGCTGATTCTGCAATGGTATGATTGGGCATTTGTGGTAGAAGTCTAACAAACCTAAGGGAAAGTTTAATGAAACTAAGTAGTTGTTATGAGTAACCCATGGGCCAGTAAAGGAAGAATGAATGACCACCAAAAACCAGAGTGTGTAAAAGCAGTTCCAAGTGGACACCAAACCAAGGAGGAATGGATGCCCTGTGTGCACACACATACTGAGCCTATAGCTCCCAACAAAACAATTGGAACACTGGTGACTCACTTTAAACCTTCCCTTTTAAGACTGGTAACCATGAACGTTAGGACCCAGGAGGCCATGGAAAGGATTAGCAACAGAGAAAGGGCTGACTACCAGACTACCAGAAAGTCTGTGCATAACCATTTTAACAGGAGAAGTAAAAGGAGTGAGCAGTAATTGGATAGCTTGGACTATATGTGTTAGTATTATTGGGTGTGTACTAATAATATGTCTAGCCAGGATAGCAAAGATTCAAGCCTATGTGTCAAGCATAACACTGTCTGAGCTGTATTCACAAGTGAGGAGTCCCAATGCACACAGGGGTATATATATCTATATGAAGAATATATGTGTGTGTGTCTATAAATATATGGGTATATGCATATATGTGTGTATGGGATATAGAAGAGCTATTTGCTTATATTTCCAAGAACAGAGATTGTGTGAAGGTCAAAGGGACTACAGAGAATTAAAGACAGTGAAGCAATGAACTTCTTCATCCTTTCCACCCCAAACTGTGCAGCAATGACACAGAAGAAATGTGCTCTCAAGAATGCCTTGCCTTGCCTTGCCTCCCTCCATGACACACAGGTGTTGAGAGTTGCCTCGTCTCAAGACCAAGTCAAATAGGCACAGCCACCCAGACCTGGTCAATCTGGGTGAAGGAAGGAGGAACAGGTAATCTTCTCTTTGCTGCATGAATTGTGAGAGGTTCTTTTTGCTATGATGGACTATTAAAAACCTGTCCAATTCTGCAGTAGGTTCCCTGGGATTGAGATTTTTAAGCCTTCCTGTAGCGAGTATAACAAAACCTGAGAAAGGTCATTGCTGTCTTGCTGGATATTGATTTCTGCCTGAGGAGGAAACATTTTAACTGTGTTACACAGTGTTCTTCTCTAAGATCCTTAAAATAGGACCAAGGAACCATTATGATATAAACTAATCAGCTGGACATCAAATTCAGAGATGATCCTGAAACTGCTTAGAGATCGATTCTGCATTATCTTTTCCTGTGGAGCATATTGCTCAATTCTGTTACTATTGAACTGGTATTGGAAAGAAATTTCAGTGAGCAGCAGCAATACAGAAACCAAGGAATTATTTTATTTTTTTTTTCTACAGGAAATTTTGGTCTTTTTGGTATTTTAACAGTGGGGGTGATCAGAGAAATTGCAGCTTTTGTATATTTTTACTGCTTCTCAATGGAACAATGTTAGTATTTAGGATTACTAAACCAGTCAGGCATGGGAGAATGGATGTTGCAAGTGTATCATGATACTATTACTCAAAACTGTCAAAATGGACATCAGATTAGAAGATATCAGGTAGTTATTTACCCCCTGAAAGTCCCACTGAGCCTTCCATGCAGAAAAAGGGGCAAAACTGGGACTTTTCTTCCCACTTTTAACCATTTCATATTTGAGAGCCTAGGATGAGAAGAGTAATTCACAGTGTAGGTCTTAGCCAAACCCCATAGAAATCAAATTGGAAAATATCTTTCTTGGGAGGTGGACTAAGCTTGGTATTAATCAGAAGCTGCCAAACCATAATTAGTTGTCTCTGTGCTAATGCAATATTGTCTCCCATCACAGCCCCTGTTCTGATTTAAATCTCCTGCCCCTTCCTGGAAGGGGTAGGGTTGGTTTATATTTTAAAGTGCCATTGGCATGAGGTTCCCAAGAGCTTGTGGGAAAATGCAGGAAGTGGTTTCCAAGTCAATAACTGAATTTCCTAATTACGGAGAGTTATTCTTGTTAATGAGGGATGCGAAGAATATGTGAGACTCTTCCTTTGTATCTCATTTCCAGCCTTGGAAGGAGAGACTGTATCTGGAAGCAACCTTAGCTATCACTAAAGAAAACCAGTTCTATGTATCTGTTGCACACACTAATCAGTTCACATCATTAGCTTCAATGTATGAAAGAGTTCTGCAAAGAATGAGTACGTTTTGGCTTTGAATTTTAGTTGTAGTAAGTTCATGACCACAGAATTCGGTTACAGTTGGTGGAGATGAGCCCATAATTTGGCCTCAAAGGAATAAGTCTTGGGTGGTACAGTTTAGTGTGAGTTGTCCCTGCCCATGGCAGGGGGTTGGAACTCGATGGTCTTAAGGTCCTTTCCAACCCTAACTGTTCTGTGATCTCTCTCATGGTCTCAATAGACCACTTTGTTAGTGGGCTCTCAGTTCCTAGGAGTCAACTGCATTTGCTCTGGAAAACAGGAATAACTGTGAACATCTCTAGCAGAAGCTTCTAAAAACCCACCATTTTCTTTCAGTTTTCTTTTATGCCTGGATTTTGTGTTTCATTGTGGGGTGAATGTACCTGGCTCTGAATTAGGCAAAATTGCCCTCCTGACTTGGAAAGCATATTGATGTCTCCAGGTAAAAGAGATGAGCTGGGTATTAAGAGGAGGGAAAAGGGGTGAAATAACTGAGTGCAACAAATCTGTTGTGTATTTTCTGTGGTTTTCATCTTAGAAATATGAGGTGCTTAATGAAAGCTGCTTCTCATAACACCATGTTTCCATGCTCTTGACAGCAAGATGGATGTCATACATTCACACAGAGCAATTCTTAGTGACCTCTGTGATGTGCTGAGCACAGACACACTGTTCTTCACCCTGGGCATGCTGTACTTCTATTCCCACTTGTTTCTTTGGTAAATGTATGTATTGTGTCAGCTATAGAGAACTTGCACTGACCTCATTTCTGAAAGCTGACTCTCTCTGTGTCTCAGTATATCTCACCGAGGAACCTGGCAATTCAGGAGAGCACTTTTCATTTGAGAGGTCCCTTAATTTCCAGTCTATCACCTTTGGTGATGAGTGGCTGGAATGTGGACAGCCCCTGTGGGCAGATGTGACAGCAGTAGGTGTCGTGTTTGTCAGCATAAGGTCTCACCTTCCCAGGTGACAGCAGGAAGCCCCTGTTCTGAAAGAGACCAGAATGGAATAATTGTGGTTTTGCTTAAATGCCTGAACTTTCCCTCTCTGTGTTTTTTGGTTTGTGATTAGGATGTGGTGGCACTAACAGTTACTTAGAATCACAGAGTGGTTTGGGTTGGAAAGGACCTTAAAATCATCCAGTTCCAACCCCCCTGCCATGGGCAGGGACACCTCACACTAAACCATGGCACCCAAGGCTCTGTCCAGCCTGGCCTTGAGCACCACCAGGGATGGAGCATTCACAACCTCCCTGGGCAACCCATTCCAGAGCCTCACCACCCTTACAGTAAAGAATTTCCTCCTTATATCCAATCTAAACTTCCCCTGTTTAAGTTTTAACCCATTACCCCTTGTCCTATCACTACAGTCCCTAATGAAGAGTCCCTCCCCAGCATCCTTATAAGCCCCCTTCAGATACTGGAAGGCTGCTGTGAGGTCTCAAAACTATGCAGATGAGGCCCTCAGCGATATGTTTTGATGGTGGTCTTGACAGTCCTGAGGTAATGGTTGGACTTGATGATCCTAAAGGTCTTTTCCAATGTAGTTGATCCTATGATTCTCCTTCTGGATTTTTCTTATAGCTGTTTAGAGGAATGGATGCAATTTCCTCATAAGGTCAGGTTGCTCTAAAAGCCTGTGCAGAGTCATGCAAATGGGTAATGCAAAAGTGAGTCTTAGTTCTCAGGATGTATAGGCTGGTCTTTAGCTCCTGTTGACTGTTAAATTCTGACCCTGATATCCCCAGTTCATATAGTTTTCTCATGTGTTTGATTGTCCAAAAGCCTTGCAAAGTTATATAGAGTGAGTATTAAAGGTCTGCTAGAAACACAAAGGAATGGCCAGAGGGACCTGCAGGAGGTGGCTGGTGGGTCACAGGCCAGGTCCAGGGCAAGTGTTGACAGTCAGGATCCTAAAAAGAACATGAGTTTTCAAATTAATGTCTGGATCAGAAAGCTCTGCCAAGGTCTGGCTGTAAAAATAGTGCTTGGAAAGAAGCTGCTTATGACACAGTTTAGTGGTGGTGAAATTCAGCTTGTGCAGAGAGCCAGCAAAAAGCCTCTGTACCCATTAAGCTCTTCTTTTGACTGCTGTATGCAGCCCATCAACAGACATTGAACCTGCAGCAAAGACCATATATTCACACAGAGGTTTTGTTTGTGATGCTGTTGCAGTCCAGTGTTATCTGATTAGTCTCCTTTGGATGTTCCACAAGGAGGGCTTAATGCCTGGTATCAGATTGACTTCATTATATTTGGCTTTACACATGATTTTGTTTTAGAAGAGTGATGTACTGAAGGCACCACACAGGCATGGTATCACAATAGTAATATACAGTGGAATCACAAGACAAGCATGGATCCTGATCTCTGTATGCTTCACTGTCACCATACTGGGTGCCCCCAGTAGCCCAGCCTCACACACAGCCTGGCCTTCAGCCCCTTGTGCTGCACAAACCCATTGGTTGCAGGATAAACTCTGCAGTTACTTGTAGTGGATGGATGATTGTCTCCATGCTGTGATCTGGGTGTGCAGCAGCAAGTTCTCATGTGGGCATCCTTTCTGTTGGCAGTGGAAATGATCAATAGAGTTGTTTCTTGCAAGCAGATCCTATAGTAGCTCCAGTGACTGAAGTGGGGGAATATCCCCTCTATGGAAGGTGTCTGCCCAACATGCTGTACATGGGTTGGAAGCCCATTTGGTGCTGCACCACCTGCAGTTCCCACCAGCTAATGGGACATAAGATCATCTGTACCATTCTCTCTGTACAGAGATAGCTGTAATGAATAGCATTTTAAATTATACCTTACAGAGTCTTTGTACTGTTTCTAATGTTATCAGAATGGACCTGCACCTCCTGCTGCAAAACAGGATGAAGGCTGGGTGCCTGCAACTTTAATAATCATTATTATTACCATTATTACTGTCCAGGCTTTTCTTGGGCTTACACATGCAGAATTAGGAATTTGAAGCAGTAACATTGGAGCATTTCATGTTTTCATTTTTCAGAATTACACTAAAACTAATAATCTGGTCCTAAAGAGCAGGCAAGCACAAATATACCCTAAGAAACCCCTCAAGCATTGTAGCATTGCATAGATATACCTTAGCTTATAAAAGAATTAAGTATGCCTCAGTGAATTAAACCAAGACGTTTTTGGACAAGGTTTCTCTGTGCAGGTCTGGAACTTACTGAGAGAGCCAAGCTGATTAAACCAGATTAAACTCTGGCATTCAAGCTGCTGTTGGACTTTAAAGAAGCAGACAGGCACCTTGTGGATTTACCTGCTGCAAATGCATGTGCTCAGAAAGCCATCAAATGGAGAGAGATCCATTAGGGGCTATTAGAGTGGATCTGACAGCTGGCTCAAAAAGTCTCCAAGGCCTGAGATGGCAGAAACTGAGAGGGTATTGCAGAGGAATTACCTGTGTGTGGTAGCCCAGTCCCAACAGCCTTCTCATAGACATCTGCTCCTACTGTGTGAGAAGGCACATCCTCCTTCTGTCTGATCCTGTACCTTTGATAGCTCTTTTGTATTAGTCTTGGGAAGGCAGGGTTGAATTATTGAGGTGAAGGGAGAGAGCAGACTGAAAGGTACAGTATTATAGGATGCATAGGCATGCTCCTGACATGCAGTTAACCGTGCTCAACAGGTAGAAGTCAAAATGCAAATGCCTGTCTGGCAGCTTCTCACGTGTGGAACTTTGCATGTAGAGGTTTATGGAAAAAGCTCTATGTGTGCACTACAAGATGAACTTAATTTGTGCTGGGCAAATAAATAGCTTGGAAACCATGGAGAAGTGGTTCATTTTCCTGTGGGTGATAATCATTTGCACTGATGTGCAGCGACCCCAGGGAGGTCAGGTTTTGTGCTCATGGGTATTAATCAAAGCCAGGCGCACTATAAGCACGTGTGCCTTCATGGAGCCCTGTTCCTGGTTTATGATGATTAATGTCTTTTGTCACAGTTCTGTCCTGTACCCTGGCCTGTTCTCTTCCACTTCAGAGATAATCCCTTCCTCAGAGAGCTCACAGCACAGACCATGACAGGGGGTAGAGGAGAGGGCAGTGCCCTGTCTGTTGTCGCAGGGTATTCAGTGCACCCATATGCTGTTTTAAGGAGAGGTTTTTTTTTTGTCCTGGATTTATTTAAAGGAATCTGCCACCAAAGGTAGATGGAAACGTTCTGGAGAGAGGTCTTAGGTGCGGGTCATTGGAGGAGGAAAACCATTCCAATGGTTTCCTCCTCCAAAACAGCACAACCAGTGGGAAAAGCTGAAGAAGACTGACTGAGGAGCAAGGCAAGGCAGGTAAGGAGGTGCAGGATGACTGTCATGCCAGGTGTATTTAGCTTTGGAGGAGGACCAGTGGGACAGGATACCATTAAGAAACCTGATCTGAGGAGACAGAGGGAGAGGTAATACCTGGGCAAACTGACACCAACCTTCAAAGTGTTCATATGAAATTGTCACCCTCCTTATTTTGTGCTTATACTGCTCATATGGCCAAGTGAGTAACTGCAGTGTTTGAGGGCACTCCTGGGTGTGCATTGGCCGCCTTTAATATGCCTGGCTTTACTGTTCATGTACAACAAATCCTATGGTTGACAGTGCCTATTGCTTACGCCCGACATAACGCACTCAAGTTGCAGGCAGGATCTCTGTTGCTTAGATTTTATGCTGTTTCTGGCACTCTGCTTGCACCCAGGGCTGACTCAAGGCACAAACCTGCCTGACATAAGCCAGAAGCACTGCCTTGAAGGGGGTCCATAAACCCAGCAGCTGATGCTAAAATGGTGTGTGTGATGTGCCTTTATGCAGGTTCAGGGCACCAAAATGGAGATAAAAAGAATGACCAAAAGGAGAAATCACAGATATACCAAAACCAGATGTATTGTTCATGTCAGATGCATGTTTACCACTGCTGTCATGAACTGGAGAGATGTTACTGTACTTGTGACTGCAAAGGAGAATGAAGATTGTAGGAGCATCCCAATCAACGTGCACCTCACACCATCCACCAGACCCAGCTTTCCTCTCTGGTTAGCAAGAAGTTGTCTTCCCTTATATTGGATAAGAAAAAGCTTTACAGTCTGTTAGCATGAGAACTATTATTTTAGTGAGTATCTATTTATTCAGTTGGTGAACAAACAAGCTGTTTAGTGCGGGTTGTTTTCAAGCAGGAACCACATAAGGCTGAGTCTGCAAATTAGAAGTGGTTGTTATAATTACTATTGCAGGGATTATTCTACTCCTTCATGTTGTTTTCTCCCACAGGCTTCTTGTTCTGTACAAGGGCTGTAATTGTATTTCTGAGCCTATGAACCATCCCGAACAATTGCAGCTTAATGTTAGCCCATTGAAAGTGACAAAAAGAACTTGCTAATGTTGACTCAGAGTCAGTGAAGCAAAGCAACCATGAATAACAATAGTGGGAGGTGGACTTGGAAAGAGTTGCAGTAGAGCTTACTTCAACCACACTTCTTGTGCTCCAGAAGATGACCTGACCTGCGTGGAATTGCAGTAAAAAGGAGTTTATCCAAGACTTTTAGAGTCGCTCAGTCAATTTTGTCCATTCCTGGAAGAGAAAGGTGACAGAAACGTTGCAATGAGGACAACTTCATACTTGGTAAACCAGAGGATGAATCTCTTCTCCTGAACTTGCAGCTTCCAGCAACTCCTCCTGAGCCAGGCAGAGTGAAACAGTCATTTAGAGTTGCCAGCCTCACAACCTCACTGCTTAAGTATGTGCTCAGCAGCATGTGATGGACCAGACTGCGTAACACAGTGGTCTATAGAACCTGTGAGAAACGCTAAGGCTAAGTCTCATTGCACTTTCAACTTGCTTGAAGATGTTACAGTGTGCGCTTTAAGCTGCTGGGCTCAATCAAACCTGAGGAAAGCACCTAGCAGTGCTATGGTTGGCATGTTAGATGGTGTTATCTTGTCCATGGGGGGAGCTGTCAAAATGCAGGGAGATGAATTGTGTGAAGCTTCAAAAAGCATGGCCTACCTTCACGTTTTCACATGTACAGCAGTGTCATGGCAGCAGAGTGATGAAGTGATAAAGCCGCATCTCAAGGTAGCTCAGTAAGGAATGAATGCCTTGTCATAACTGACAGGCCATAATAGCAATAAATACATGAAGAGTTTATTTCTCCCTCTATCCAGCTAGAAAATGACTGCATGGGAATCCTCACCAGTAACTGGGACTCTTCTAAATAATTACCAAGCCGATCCACTCTGCAACTTCTGCCAGCTTCAGCATCTCAATAATCAAAAAGGTCCCACTCTTAGCTAATGGTAAAGAGAACAGATGCTTCTCCTCAGAAGCTTTTTCCTTCTTCATTCCCACTGTGTTAAGCTGTGCTGTGTCCAAGTCTCTCCCAGTTACGCTTGCACGCTGGCTCCAGCAGGTTGCAGAAGCCAGCGTGGTCCCACACCCTAGAGCACATCCATACAGAATGCAGCTGCAGGAGCAAGGCTGGGGTTATTGTAATGAAGGCGATCGCTGTCATTAGCCAGAGGATGAAGCAGCAGCATGTTCTCAAGTAAGTCGGCTTAAAACCCTCATCCATTTTCCAGCCCATCACTTGAATGCCAGACAGGATGAAGCACACAGCCACGTGCCCAGGGGAGGAACCTTCAAAGCTTTTCCAGCTCAGCGTGGAGGTAACTCATACACTAAGATTTGCTGTCTGCTAAAGGGTTGTGCAGCACCCTTAGCCCTGGCACTGGTCTGGACTGTACTCAGCCTCTGTAGTCTCCAAGGGTGAATTTTGAGAGCTGCTCTTCCAGGTGTGGAATCATCTGCTCAACAGTGCTGCTTTGTCTTCATGTGGTATTATAGCTCTTCTGTGGCCTGGTTCGCTTTGCTTGCTATTACAACCAATGAATACCTCAGCCATGTCCAGGTGAGGTATAAGATATGAAATATATTTTGTTTGGGGCTTACAAGACGCTTAATCTGTCACAGCAGCTCAAAAAGCATGTCTGCTGCTGTTCAAAATTAGTGTTTTACCCTGTGAAATGGCATCATTGCTGTTTGCCAGCATTTGACATAGTGAAAATGATTCCTGGAATGCTGCAGGTCACTAAAGGATGCTGGCAACAAACATGCAAATATTTACCACCTTGAAAAAGTTTCTTTCCATTCAAACCTTAAGATTTATGATACTGTAAATATCCCGGATTTGCATGGAAGATAAACAAGTGGGTTTGGTCTCAGCAAAGCTCAGTCCTTGTGCACCTGATAAACAGCAGCGTGGTAGTGCCATTGACACAGTTCTGTGCTTGGTTGAGCACAGAACTGTGATCTCTCCCTTCCTGCATGGTGCCCAAAGGATAAAAGGGGCCTGTCTGCTCCTTGTTTGAGGGCAAATGTGAGCAGGGTCAAGCTTCAGCTGTCCTAAGTCATTCAAAGCCTAGCTAGTTCACTGAGCTAGAGTTAAGGCATGTAAGGAGATGGTGTGGCCTATCTTCAACCACCTTTGACTCCATAGGCTAGATGTGCATTTGAAGCCCAGTTGAAAGCCCATCTCCAGACCCATAATACCTGCAGTCCATAGGTGAAAGCAGTGGAGCTGGAAGGATGTCACCCAGCCAAAGATCCCTTACAAAACAGGCAAACATGGTATTGGCAGCTACAGCCTGGTCATGTTGCCCTGAGCACACAATGGCTCAAGGTCCCTTTGGGGTGGGCAGTGGTCAAAGGGACAGCAATGGCAGCCCAGTGACACATGTTGGGCAATGAGGGGTGTGCAGAGATGGAGCAGGGTCTGGCAGAAATGACAGCAGAAAGGCAGGAACTGGAGATGTGCAGAGGAGGGAAGGGAATGGATGGGTACAAGAGACAGAAAGGGACATGGTACCCTCTCCCCCTTTGGTGACCAGCCATCAGTGCCACAGGCAGTTGATGGTACCCACATGATGCTATATGGGCTGCATTGCACAAGGAATACCAGGGGCTGGGATGCAGCTCAGCTGCCTGGACCCAGGCTATGTCTGAGGAGCAGTGAGGGGCCCCTAGACCCTTACCCTCAATATCTGAGACCTGACAGCCTAGTGAATGTGCCTCCACAGACCCTGGCCTGATCAGGTCCAATCTGACCTCCAGGTAAAGCTGTACAGAGGCTTGCATCCTCCTGAAGGAATGGGGGGAGCGGGTGAGGCAGGAATGCCCTCATTTCCCTTTCATTGTCCAAATATCCTTTGCCTTGGAGAGGCTGCACAGTGCCTGCCTGCTGGGACAGTGCTGGCCAGCATCCATCAGCCTGCCTTGGATGTGCTGGGGGGAGTATTTCCAAGTGACATGGACACTCATATCACCCTGTGAGTCAACAGGACTTGTGCTCCTTTGAACTTGTGCTTGACTTGTGCTCCTTTAAGTATGTTTAAAGCCACTCAAGAGGCACACAGATATTTGGGTCTGATAGCCATGTTTTAGATAAAACAGCTACAGGGTCCCTCAGAGATGCTCACATCATGCCAAGGGTCTGTGTGAGGCTGACATCTCCTCTGAAGGTTGCTTGTCTGATCCATTCTTTGTTCTTATCCCTCTTTCCTCCTCCTCCTCTTCAGCCCCTGCAGAGGGAAGTGGTGACATGATTTATAGAGGTATTCCAAGCTGTTTGAATAGTTCCACCCAGCTGCTTTGTTCCTGCTACCTGCTCTGATGGTTGCTGTGCCAAGGGCTCCCTGTACAAAGGCTCAGGACAAATGAATCCTTGTCTTCACTTCAGAGAAGGGTTTAAAAAGCATCACCTCCTTCTTCTATTATTTCCCTGTCTTCTTATTCAGATTTTCTCCCCATGCAGACAGCAGCATTAAGCCCCCTAGAGAATGAATGAATATCAATGAGAGAGGGTGATGATAGAACATGCAGCTGTTCTTTCCCAAAGTTATAATGAAAATGCCTTCAGGGCGGTGGCATTGCAGCAGGTAACACACACACACAAACAAACCAGTGCTGGGAAACGTCCACATTTACTGACAAATACCTCCTATGTGGGCAAGTTTCACAATGTCCAGTCAAGTTCATGGTGCACAGATTTGAAGCACGGAATCAGACTCTATAACTTAGAGTTATAAAGCAGGGATGTTTATTACCAAGGGGGATCGCTCCTCCTAACTTGCACCCCGAGGGGTTAAGCAAGCAGATATTTATTACACACAAACATGCATATTCATTAGGTTCCCGAGACAGCAGCGGGGGATATTACAATTAGTTTAGGTACTCATTATCATAAATCTCCTCCCTTTTGGCGCTTGCGCACTGCCCTCTGATGGTCGTGGGCAGGGGTCTTCAAGGTGAAGTAAGCAGTCTTCCTCACGGTACACTTTTCACCTCTGGCACAGTTAGATGCCCCAGTAATCACAAAACCAGCTGAAACCAGCCAGATCCATAAGTTTCTGATAGCTGGCAAAGATTTAGGACAGCGTGACCTTCGTATAAAAGTTATTGCAAGCAGAACAGGACGGGCAGACAAGGAGTATCCTCAGCCAGCAGATGTTCGGGAGTCACTGTCTTCAAACTAACTGAAAATTAGAAGGATGGTAAGAAATAATTCACTCATTAGAAGGATGGAAAGAAATAATTCACTCTTGTTAGTAAGACTACTAAATTCTGCTATCACACCACAGACTTACGACACATTGTTCTCTTAGACCTAAGTTACAAGTATCTTAACCCTATGTTTTCCAGGCACTTGCTTTCCTTATATCAGACTCTTCTAGCAATAACATACAGCCATTGCCTCCTTTCTGTTACAGAGCTGCAGCCAGAGCCCAGGGATGCAACAGCCTGCGGACACTAGGAAGCCAGACACATGCTTTGCTGTGAACTCCCAAACCCAGGATGCTTTCTAATTATGAAATGCATTACTCAGGTATTCAGCTGGCAGGAAAAAGAGAGAGAGCTGTGTTTCTAACAGAGGACAAAGAGAGGGGACGTTGTCCTATCCCATCGTGAACATGGCACCAGCTAAATCCTTCCTTCAAAGCTTTCTGCTCGCACTGTGTCCCAGCCCAGCCATTGGCCTGGGATGCCTTTCAGCATCATCCCCTCCTGCTGCCGCTGCGGGGATGCGCTTGCAGCTCTCCAAAACCAGGAGGAAATGGAGTCTTTCCAAGACAGGGGCTCGAGCCCAAAGCTGAGGCACAGTCCAACGTCTGCAGCAGGAGCCAGTGACTCCCCAGGTACTTTCTCTGCTCCTCCTGGACCCCTCTTGTCCGTAGTCCCCCAAAGGAGGAAAACCAGCAGGGAGTTAGTTACAGGACAGGTTTCCTTTACAAGGCTGCCCGAGTAGGACCCAGCTCTGGAGGCTTTCACAGCCTTAGAAAAGGAGGAGCAGCACGAGCCCAGCAAGGGGCAGGCCAGAAAATAGCATTTACCATGAACCTGTGAGCAAAGGAACGCAGCATTTACCAACCAGAGCCAGCTACAAGGGGAAATTGCAGTTACAACCTGGCTGATAGCGCAGCTCCTGGGGAATGGGAGTGCCGGGCTGTCCACTGCATCATGAGCCCTTCTTGCCATGGGAGAAAATGTTTCCCCTGGGAATTCCAGACAGCAAAACCAGGCCTTTGTGACGGGGAAGCATAAACAGAATCGGCTTCTGGGTTTGGCTCTTCCCAACCTGCGCTCTGCCAGGCACAGGGGAAGGGATGCCCCCAGGAGGGCTCTGCAAGGGCTCATCAGCCCAAAGCTCTGCACAACCAAAAGCCACTGTGGGACACAAGGGGCAGAATTGGGGGTTCAGCCACCATTGCCACTCTGGCAAGGCTGCATACGCAGCGAGCACAGACATGGGTACCATGTGCATGTAGGGTTTGAGGGTGTGAGGGGAAGAGAGGGCTTCCACTTCTCTCATCCAAATGCTTGCTGCCATCACATCTGTTCTAAGCACAAGGTCGGCTGTGAGGGTAAATGCAGCTCTTAGGGCTCCAGGCATAAGGAGGGTGCTGCAGGAGCATGTCAGCGGGCAGGGGGAGCACAGAAGGGCAGGCAGGAGATGCTCGCTCTCTTGCAAACCAGTCCTCGTGTTACCTCTGCGAGTCTGGTACTCAAGCAGCAAGAGGTTGCCAAGTCTTTGCAGAAGGCACAGCTAAACAATGTTGGTTGGCTTGTGCTTTGTATGTAAGCTTTCCCCTTCTCTGACTATGTTAGCAGCCCTGCTTCAGGGTCGTCTGCTCCTAGAATGCTTTGAGTATCAGTAGCAGCAAACAGCAATATGATTGCTGCTTCTGTTGTGACCGAAAACCAGTTTCCCTTCATTTTCTTTCTCATCGAAGAGCTGCGAAGTCTGAAAACCTCAATGCTGCCCTCTGTCAGGAATGCAGCAGTACTGGTCTTAAATTGCTTGTCCTTAATTAACAGTATCTGAAGGGGGCTTGTAAGGATGCTGGGGAGGGACTCTTCATTAGGGACTGTAGTGATAGGACAAGGGGTAATGGGTTAAAACTTAAACAGGGGAAGTTTAGATTGGATATAAGGAGGAAATTCTTTACTGTAAGGGTGGTGAGGCACTGGAATGGGTTGCCCAGGGAAGTTGTGAATGCTTCATCCCTGGTGGTGTTCAAGGCCAGGTCAGACAGAACCTTGGGTGAGATGGTTGTGTGAGGTGTCCCTGCCCATGGCAGGGGGTTGGAACTGGATGATCTTAAGGTCCTTTCCAACCCAAACCATTCTGTGATTCTATGCCTCTAAGTACTCTGTGTTCTTTCCATGGTGCAGCTTTACACCACAGATCCCCTTCATCGTACCGGAGCCTGCTCATAAAGGCAAGGAGGCGACCCAATTGCTTTCTGCTGCGCTATTTCATGTGCTAAACATCTGATGATGATTAATAGTGCACCTCAGCTGCTTACAGCGACAGCTAACCTAAGGATGACTTAATGAAAACAAGATATATGACTGCCCAGGTAAGAGAAGAAATAGTGCTGTTGCTGCTTGTGTGTAGTGCAGTTAAAGTGGAAGAATACACAGATGCTCCATTAACTGCCAGTTAACCTATGGTGCAGGGTAACTTCCCATTGCCTGAAGGCCAAGTTGAGGACAAGCCCCCCAGGTATAAAGACATCCCTCCCCGAGTCTGACACAGCCCCTTGAGCTGGTGTAGCTCAGCCCCATGCAGTGTGGCTGTAAAACGTGCTCATGTTGATGGTGTCCCTCCTGCGCAGGGCTTGTGCTGCCTGCACCTCTGCCCAGGGGTGGGTTTAACCCACCAGGAGAAGTGATTGCCTTTAAAGGGATAAATCACAGCTCTCAGCAATGTATCTGTGAAATAAATGGCCAAACCCACAGCTGTTTGGTCCCAGCACACTGTGCCATAGCGAAGCAATCAGAAAAGGAGTGCTGTTATGGAGACACTGCCTGCCTAGGTCACCTCTTGGAGTGGGATGGTGAGATTTACACACTGCAAGCATACAGATTGCTGCCTGAAACCCCCAGGGAGCAGGGGGTGTGTGCCAGGCACCCCACAGCTGCCCTCCAAGCACATCCAAGGCACCGTTTGTCTGGCACCGTGTCCCATGGGCACTTGAGTGCATGACAGCTGTGGAGGGGATTGAATGGCCAGGGGGTGATGAGGGCCTCCCTTCTCCTTGCATCCCAACACGTGTCACCTTTTCACTGCTCCTTGGGTCACCAGCGTGCAGACCTTTCACTTCCCCACCATGAGATGCTACAGGGGAGCAGGTAACCTGCCTGCAGCCTTCAGAGGCCGCTTCCGACAGCGTGGTCTGGCAAGGCCAGCAGCCAAGAGAAGGAAATCTGGGCTTGTAATACACCACATCTGGTCCAGAGCCACGAGCACAAAGCACTGGGATGCATCGCATTTCGGGTGAGTGCTGCCCTTGGGAAGGCGCAGAGGTCTGGGATGAATTTCCCTGAACGCAGGCTGAAGATGCTGCAGATATCACTTGGTTCCACAGTGAGTCACTAAAACTCAAGAAAGGCAATTCACCAGGGAAATCAACAGCAGTAATTAAGAGAACATAGTAATTAAGAAGGTATCCTAAGAGATCCTGTACGTGGCATCTGCACCAGGCACAAAAGCGTGGCTTTACCTACCCCAGGTTACAGGAAGCCTGGGGAAAGCTGCAGCCACAAAGTCGCCATGGTTACAGATGCACAGAGCTGAGGGTGATGAGGCGTCCTGCTCTGCCAGGGCCACAGGCTGCATCTTTGAGCTGTAACTGTCTAAAATTGGCCCTGGATTATGAAATTCAAAAAGGAGGAACCCCAGCAAGTATAAAAGGGGTATAAAGGGGTAGAGAAGTAGACAGATTAGAGAAGAGACTTCAATGCACTCTGCTCAGGGTTTGGGGAGGAATAGGTGTTGTGGTGTTGGTCTGTAAACTGAGGCATTCATTATGCAGTCCTCATTCCATGTCCAACTCTTCTGCTTAGATTTATTTATATCACATTCTGTCCTAGAGGCGCCTGCATTTAACACACTGATGTGTTACGTGTGTATTTGTGTGCATGTGTACTAAGATGCAGTTGTAATACATCATAAACCCTACATACTAATTATCACATGCTAATGTAGCAAATTACCCATACATTAGCTTCCATTAAAAGCAGATTTCCTTTGTGCATGCAGAAGGGTACCAGATAAAACCTCATGGGGCCTGATGAGAATGGAGGGACAGGTATATAGCAATCAGCTGAATGTACTTTACACGCTATTTTGCTGGCATAAATCCTAGTGATAAAAGCATAAGAAGCCACCAAGGGTTTTAACATCACAGTGTTTACTGCCCATGATAAGCAAACTGGATTTTGCTGTCTGAATGCATTTCCGAGGGCACACTCAGACATGGTCTTAGGGTAGTGGTAGTAAAACCCAACCTCACTTTTCAGATTTCCTAAGGTATCTTGCTATTTTTCCACATGCTGATTTCGCCTGATGCTGAAGCACTGCCACAGCAAACAGTGGGCAGTATTTTGACTATAAGCAAGCCTCGAGGGAGGAGGAAGCTGCCTGGAAACATAACCTGTGTCTACTGTAGGAAATAACTCACCTAAGGTTAGGACCAGAGCCAGGTCCTATCTCTTGCCCTGAGGCTCCCAGTCCACAGGACTGTATTGACCCTCCTTGCTTGTCGTGGTCACTGGAGAGCAAGCAGCTTTCCAGTGGTAGTGAGGAGGCTGTTCCTCCCTTCCTTGAGCATGGATCCATGTGGGACAAGCAAATTAGATGCACATATATACACAGGTTTGGCTCCTAGCTACGATTTAAGGCTTGCTGAAGGTGCGGGGATGGAGGTGTGGCAACTTGCACTGAGCCACAGAGTCGATTGCATCTCACTAGCAGTTTAGTGCATCATAATGCAGAGCAATCTGAGTTTCAGACACCGAAATGCAGTAAACGTGGTACAAGTAGTGGTTTGTAGGCAATGAAATTCCTGGCAGAATCTGGCTGTAAAGGATTATAACTGCTGGGCTGGCAACAGGACTCAGGCATTAAATAAACCCTAATTAGAAAGGGAGCCATTTGCCTCCCATACGTGGTTCTATCTTAGCTGTGTCACACCGCTGTTTCAGCTCAATTTCCCTGAAAGTGAGGTGACTGAGGTCTGTAATATCTACTGTGATGTGCATCTGCAAGTGTTCCAGTGTGAGCTGTGCCAGCTCCCATGCACACAATTCCCTTGGCCTGGATGGGACAATCCATGGGCTTCTGTGGCAGCTGAAACGGATGCCGAGAGTTTAACTGGGGCTCCTTCACCCTGAAGAATAATGCCTTGGAAGCAGCCTTTTCACAATATCTTCACTGTTCTAAGCAGTTACTTTCCTCTGTGCTAAGCACTCATTTAACTGTCTGGAGCATCAAGCTGCCTGTCTGTACTCCTCATGCACGTCCAAGCTGCATCTGTTGTCCTCTTTGCCTTTGCTGCCTATTTGAGACACCTCCTGCCCCTGGAATTGTTCAGGTAGCAGTAGGGGGCATTATTGTCCGTGGCTGCCTAGACTCAGAGCGCTGCCTGTGATTCCTTGTGTCATCCTAATGAAGACTGTCGGTAAACACACTGCATGCTGACTAGAGAACTAAAGCTGCTTCGATGGGTAATCCTACCAGGGGCTAATGATCCCAGCACCAAAGCCACAGTTGAAAGGCTGGGACCGTAACAGTCCTACTCACACATTAAATCTACTATTTGAAGAAAGAATCTGTAGCACAAATTTGTCTATAATGCTCCCATCAGGTGGTTATAGCTCACAGGAGTTTCGCATGTACCCTCTTTGCTAGGCTAAATACCACTAAGTCTCGTAAGAAGGAACAGAAGAAGAATATAGCCTACTGCAAGTTAAGACTCAAAGATGGGAATGCAGCTCAAGGCTTCCATATTGAAAACCTGTATTTTAAAATTTGACTCTGATAACAATTAGGCTTTTTAAAGAGCCCAGATCCAATTCATCTCCAGATTTTCACAATGGGTCAGCACTCTGTGTTTCTCCTCTGGTCAGATTTTCTTTCGCTAATCTTTGGCTTCAGAACTAATAAAGTCATCTTCAAACATGACCTGCAGCAGTGCTCTGACATGATTGAGCTCTGGATTCAATTCATTCACGTACAGAGGGATCTGTGTGCTGCTAACAGCCTGAAAATGGGATGTACAGAGTCTCTTTGCATACTTTGGCCTGAAGACCACTAAGGGGGGTGAATTTCTACTCAAAATTGGACTTCATCTTTCAGCTACAGTGTGATTTACACACCTGGACTTTACTGAGTAAAGATTTCTGTTAAACCCCAGGACAAAAATGCTAATCCAATGGTTTTCTTCTGTTCCATCTCACTCCCCAGCCATACTCTGGGATTGTCTCTGGGTAGAAGGATATGTTGCAAGGAAGGCTGAACAAATGGCCCAGTGCTTCTTTAAGCAGTTGTGTATTTAGCCACTAGCCCCTGTGAAAAACTTGGATCTGTTTTTGTTGCATAGCCTTCTCTATGGAATAGCTCAGTCATTCGCTCCAAGGAGCAAAGCCTCCTGCATCCCTCCATCCCTGCTCCAGTACTCAGGTGAGACCCATCAGATCTGCACCATGCACAGTGAAGAAGTGCAGAGGATTATTCTTCGCCTCAAACTGGAATATAGCTGGGGACACCAGCCTCATCTAGGGTAGCACAGGAATTGCCATCAGGAGTCACCCCTCATTGCCCCTTCTTCCCAAGAGAGAGACTAACACCATCTGGCTTGGAAAAAGAAGAAAGAAAACCTAATGGTGCTGCTACAAAGGTTAGCATTGGTCTGAGACCATGAAGACTGGCAGCTTCTAAATGCTTTCAATGGTACATTGCTGGTGAATGTAATTCTTGGCTCTTCCAGCTCTCCATATGGCAGCAGCTTCTTTCCAACCAATAACAAAGAAAACCAATGGTAAAGACTGGGGAATACTAGAAAGCTGCAAAGAATTCACACATTTAAATCAAGCCCAAGTGAAAGAAGCATTTTCCAAAGTACTATTTCACGTATTTACTGCATTGTACGTATCCCATACAAAGAACTGCTCATTCTTGGCAGCGTTCTTGCCTGTGAAGCACAGTCATTCCAATTACACTTCCTAAAGAAGCCCAGCGCTTTGCCTTAAACAACCCAAATGCCTTTTGCCAAACTCACCTGCAAGGAACTATTTTTATGACAAGTCTGAGAAGTCGTGACAGCCCTCAGGCCTGACTTCAGTGTGAGCATCCATCCCTTCATGTGACACATCAGTTTTGTGCAGGGAAGATTAACGCCGTTTCACCACTGGATGCTACTCTGTAAGCTACTCACTACACTGATGTGCAGATGTTCTTTCGAGGCGACCTTTTTTGTGCTCCACACAGCAGGCTGTTTAGGTTTTCTGGGAAGAAAATGGAAAGAGGCCCAGTGGGTGCCTGGAGTCCTGCGTGTTTGTTATTATCCACCTCACTCATCATAGCATCATAGGAGTCAATGTGCTTGCGATTCCTTTTTCTTTCTGACCATCTCATGCAATCACTAGGAGTTGTCACTGTGGTGGTGCTGCCTGTGGGAAATAAAAGGACCAAGGAGAGAGGACAGGTTGAACATTCACAATTTAAATCCAAATGGCGCGAAAGGAAGAGCTTCATTTTCTGCATCACTTCAGGCGTGGAGCAGAAGGTGACCGCACGGAAATCATTTTAATGACATGAATGAGATGGGATATATCATCATCTGTGAGTGAGGGAGCAGGGGGAAGGCAGCTGTGGTTCAGAGGGGGCTGGAGCTGCAAGGAGATAGAGAGGCTTCGGCTGGAGATGATTTTTCTGTCTTCACAAAGTGCAGGAGGGGAGAGCCAGGGCACACACACAGACAGCAGTGCTTTGAGAGGAGGGGAACGATGCTGTCTGAGAGATGTTCTTGCCTTTCCATGAGATGAATGCAAGGAGCCAAATTCCCTGCCCAAAATACCTGGACAAATGTCACATGGTTCTGGCTACAAGGAAAAAAAAAGAAAGGGAAAATTAAAGAAAAATAAGGAAAATTTTATAAAAAAGAGAGAGAGGGGGAGAAAAAAGAAAACAAAGTTCCTGGTTGCTGTCACCCTGGAGACTCCCCATCCACGCTATGTGTAAATCCTCCGGTAAACAGACAGGTACTGAATTCATGTTACAACCTGGAGGTCTTGTGTTCCCAGTGGAGCAGAGCCTTATTTTTTGTCTTGTTTTCATTTATTTGGTGGTGTTAGTCGAAAATGGATCTCCTAGGAACATACTCCCTGAGGCAGGCAGAATGCAACAAGGGGAGCCAGCTTTAATAACAAAACGTGTGTTAGCTGGCCTAGCCTTCCCAATTCACTCTTCATCTTCTGCAATACCTAGGGCTGCTGCTCAGGAGGGCACAGGTGTAGGAAGTTGTGTGTAAAAGTTCACAGCGACCACATATTCCCACTTCAAAGCAATGCTATGCAGGGATAGGCAGTGGGCATGCTTGCCTTCTGGCTGGCCTGCATCAGGATTGCCTATAAAAGCAGGACACGTTTTCTCGTCTCAGTCATGGTTGCTCAGAGGAGAAGACAAAGAGAGCATTTGCTTCATGGTCGCTTTGGGCACATGAGGTGAAAGACTTGGACTCTTTGAGGCTGGATGCAGCCAGTCCAGCCTCCTCTGCAGATGGGATCTGTTGGAGAAGCGGTGAGAGCACCTCCTCACTTTCACAGCCATGTGTCATTAGCAGGCATTAGGCTATGCTACACTGGGACAAAGCTCACATCCTACAAAAAGCAGGTACAGCACAACAGGCTGGCCTGCTGACACAGCTCAAAGACTGAGTGAAGCAGGAATGGTTATCTTCTATGGCCAGACCTCTTCCCCTTGCTGTGGAGGTGTAAGACATAACACTGTCTTCCTTACCTCTACAATGATTTCCTAAGAGTAGGATATGCACCCCCAAAACCCTGTTGTGAATGAAGGGCATCGTAGCTCATGAGAGATGCAGAAGGATCCAGGAAGTGGGGATGATCTGCAGGATAAGTACTCCTAACAGAAAATATTCTCTCCTGTGTGATGTCTTCATACTAATGGCAATAATCACTCAGGATTTCAGATGGGTGAATGGGAAGAGATGGCTGAAGAGAAACTTCCCAAAGGATGGCGGGTCTCAGACGCTGGCAGGTTAAACCTTAGCACCTGAGCTAACCAGTGACATGGTCACCTCCATCCTAAAATACTTCCTAGCAGCAAGCTATGGGTACTTGGGAGCCACAACACAGGCTTGAAAACAGTGGAAAGCAAATACTCTGCTAAGCACAAGCTGGCAGAAAGAACTGTTAAAAATCCTGTCTCAGAAGAGGTCGTGAATAAAGGAAAGAAGTTGCATGCAGAAAAAAGGAAACTAATCCTCTGTGAAGACTTTGTTGTGTTGTTTTATTAAAGAATAAATACCATTTCAGGGTATGACTTACTGATGTTAGTTTTGTCTCTCAAACAGTAGCAGGAAGCCCTGTGGTACTGAAACCCAGCTGATGCCTCGCTGGTATTTTTAGCTGTAACATGTAAGTGGTATTTTATTTAGTTTACAAAATCTGGTGCTTAAGGTTTAGTGAATGCAGATCTGCAGCCTTAATCCATCCCCTTGTGACTACAGAGTGGAATCAGCCTTTATCTATGCTTTGTTTGCAGGAAGAGGCAGAAGGAATAGATGGGGCATATTAGAAAAACCAGAAAAGAACAAGTGGATTGAGAAATTATACTTCATGATGTATAAATAAGAAGGTAAGACCAGCTGTATCAGGCCAAAGCAAAGGTCCAGATGTTGTGGTCACAGTTTGGGTCACAGCAGTCCACAGATTGCACATATTTAGTAATGTCTCTTACCAACAGGAGTTCTCGTGCAAGCAGGACACAGCCCCATGTTAGAGTAATTCCTGCCAACAAGGACAGGAGGATCACTGTGAGGGCCGTGAGACATTGCAACAGGGTGCCCAGAGAAGCTGTGGCTGCCCCATCCCTGGCAGTGTTCAAGGCCAGGTTGGACACAGGAGCTTGGAGCAAGCTGCTCTAGTGGAAGGTGTCCCTGCCTGTGGCAGGGGCTGGAGCTGGGTGAGCTTTAAGGTCCCTTCCAGCTCAAACCACTCCATGATTCTATGGTGATTCTAGGAAAGAATTCAGGGTGCTAGGAGCCCCTCTCTATGGAGAGCAGCAGATGTGTGAGAGTAGGTCAAGGCACACAGTGCTGGGGAAACTGAGTCAGGCAACCGAGAAGCAGGAACATCATTGAATGCAGGGGTCATTCTCAATGATAGGGATGCTAAGCACTGAAATTGGAGGGCTTGTAATGATAAGACATGGTTAGCAGGTATCATTTCCATCCTATATGAAAGAAAGGTGATCAAACGTGTCTCATTCCCCCTGTGTTCAGTTGATCCCGCTTCTCGCACCCAGCCAGTGGCAATGGCCAGCTTTGCTCCTGATACTTCCAAAAACACCTCTGGGTCGGACATTGCTCAGTGCAGAAGGAACTGGTCTCTTAGGACTTGTGTAATGCTTCTTATAGGAGGTGGGCCCATAGTCTCCCATTTTCTGCTGGACAGCTCTCCTTCTCAGCAGTTAAATGCATGACAGTGTTGTTGGGTTAAACTAGTGGATTACAGAACACCAGAAATAGCAGAGCATCATCGGTTCAGTCGCTGAATGACGTGAGATACTAAGAGTGATGCATCGGACAAGAAGTGATTGATTTGAATAATTGCCCAGGAATATTCACATGGCACTCGAGCACAGTCCCTGCCATGATTACCAATGTCTCTCTTCCTCACAGCAAGTCTATAATTGGCAGGAGTGCCTCAGATAATTTACGCAGCAACAAGCTTTTCACACTTCTCCAGTTTTGGATAGCTGCTAATATTTCATGAGACAGTCACTTTATCATACAAGGGAGCTTTTGGCACATCTGTTAATGCCGACTGTCACCGAATTTCTCCATTTTCTTGACTTTTTTATTCATTGTCACCAGGAACTACCTATTCCTTCTTTTATTGTGGAGGTTCATATTTAGTCCTGAAGGATCTTTGTCTTTATTTAAAAGGAATACCTACGTAAAGTCCACATATGAAGCTCTGCAATCTTGTTACCAGGTAAAATTCCTTATTTCTCAAGTCCCTCAATAGCTTGCTTGTACCATGTTGTTAAATAAATGAGCAGCTAAATAAATTAGGTACTTGCTTATCTAACTGCCCTGCATTCCAAAGTAAGCAGACCACTCCAAATCCAAGCAGAGCTGTCACCACTCCACAAGGAGCTAGAAAAGAGTCACCTCAGTCGCTTTGCTCTTGCATTAGCACTGATTGCTATATGCTGCTCGTTTCTGTGCTCAGTGGGATCCAATTGATGGTGGTACAAAGCAGGGGTCAGTGATCTCGTTGAGGGGCTGCTGACTCTTTTTATTCTAATACCAGCATGAAACTCCTGGATAGCTTTAATTTTTAGATGTTTAATCAATCTCTGCCTATAGAATAGTCATGTTTGCTTGCTTGCTTAACAGCACATGTGCTCGTTTCACCTTGTTTTACCTGCCAAAAGAGAAAAAAACAGCCTTAACCATCCTTGGCAACACCAGCAATTACCCAGCCCTTGGCCTCAAGGAGCAAAGCACTGAGATGAGAGCTGTGCTTTCAGAACACCAAGTGCCTTCACCGCCTCTCAGACTCGAGTCACTTCAGTGGCAGTGTTGCTCAGCAGCAGGTTTTTAATAATCTCTCTTCTTACTCTTGCATGTGTTCAGCATCAGCATGTGAAAAGGTCATACCGGGGGTAAGGACTAATGATGATGCAGCTTTTACTGGCTGTCTGGTACTGCAGAGAGTGGGGTCACTGCTTGCTTTTTCCAAATGAGAGACAGTTTAATGAAATCTTGCTCTTTGGAGGCAACAAAGCATCAACCCCTGCAAACAAATGCACCTGAGGTAGGATGGTATGAAGATGTATAATTTCTTTAGTGAATTACAAGAAGTTGTAAGAGAGGTTTGAGGCATGTAGCACTTTCAAAACCCCTTGTTCAGCCCTCTCCACTGCCCACATTTAGGGTATGCCAAGTCGATGCACAGAGCTACATGCTGCCTTTAGTCCCAAATGGCTTCACTGATGCTTTTGGCTGAAACGGTGCTCCTTGGCAGGATGATCAGACAGCAGCACACTCCATGGATGTCGTTTATTACCTTTCACAATGCTTGAATCACTGGTACTCATCCAGTTGCACATAGTGGCTGGTTGGCTCACAAGCTCTGCTGAGCTGTGACTACACCACAAGCAGACTGCCGCATCCCCTTGGGCTTGTGCGTTCCCTTATCCCCACTTAATCCCAACAAGATCCTGCCAACATCTTGTATGGATGCTTCTGTCTGTCCTAGTGCAGAAAGGTAAGAGTACAAGGGTCCACCAAATGTTCGTTTGTGCAGCACACACAGATCTAGTGAAAACCAAGGGAGAGCAGAGCCATTGGGTAAAGAGACAAAGGGCCTGAGGCAGCATCACACAGAAACACACAGCAAAGAAGCTGGTGGATCCAGGTGACTTCAGGTGAGCAAGGCTTGGAGTGCAGCAGTCCAGTGTGTTGGTGTTCACGAGCAGGCGCATCAGTGGCTCTGCTAGACGAGGGACAGCTTCTAGCATCCTTAGAAGAGGGACAGCATTCTAACATGAAGCCCTCTGATATTTTTCCATTCAAAGAGGCTGCACATACAAAGAGAGCTATAACCCAAGTGCAGAAGGGGAGGCAAGGAGTTATGAGGTGAAAACACTTCAATGTTTGCTTGAGGTTGGAGATACAGTTTTGTCTATTTATTGGACTGTAAAAGGTGGCTCAGCTGTTCTAGCTCCTGATTGTGAGCACATCCTCTGCCCGTGTCTCTAAAAGTTGATTTATTTCCTGAACAGTCATATCCGAAGTGGTTTAGGCAATGTAAGTGTGTGGAATTATGTTGAGACTCAAGTTCGGGCGAGGCCTCTATCTGTCATTACACTGATTGAGACTGTCTTATAGGTCACATGTGGTATCTACCAGCCTTGTGCAGATGTTTTGGGCAACCTGAACTGCCTGCATGGCACTAGGCACCCTTTCCTGGGCGCCTGAAGTGACTGTCTCTTCTGTTAGTGTATTCACACTGCTTTCACTAGGTATCCCCTGTAAAACCTTGCATTAAGGAGAACACTTCCCTGCCCCTTACAGTAGGTAGGCTTAGCTTATTACTCCAGGAATAATGAATGAGCTATTTTGCATGAAAACTTTATCAGATTATGCTCTTTTCCCACTGCACCTTATTCTGAAGCAGACACAACGATAAATCACCACAATCCTATGAATATTTCATAGAAACACATTTGAGCTTATGGGTGTTCTTTTTGTTCTTGAGCGCTTGTGTCTGTGTCTTTGGCCATTCATTGTCTGTGATATGTGACTGGCTGCTTGATTCAGATTACTGCATGTCTGGCTTTTTGACTGGTTCATTAAATATCTCATAAGAAGGAGGAAAAGTAGCACTGCGAATGACATTGATGTGAATGTGCAAACAGGTATTCATTACATCCTAGTCAAGATTTCTACTCACAAATGCTTTGGGAAAATTAATAGAGGTCTCTAAATGCGGTTGAAAAAGTGACTTGTTGTTTCAAGAGATGTTAATGAAAACAGTGATGATTATTTTGCACTGTTGCCCGAGTTAGAAGGACACAGGTCCAGCATCCTGAAGTTTCTCAAACACTGGAGTATAACTCACAACCCTAATGAGAAATGGAGTAGATGGGATCTGTTGCAGTGGATTTCACTAGCATAATAGCTCTTGAGCAAACTCTGGAACACACATCTTCAGAAGCCTGACATTTGTTTTACCAGTCCATGGGAGCTCAACGCTAAAACTCAGAGAGACCGTAAGGAGATTAAATTAGAGCAGCAATGAGCGTTCCCCAAACCCCTCTGCTCTTGTGTGAATGCCTTACTACACAAGTTAGTTCTTTGGATCATTAGCTATGGAATCTGCAAGACAGAAAAAGAAGCTGGAGGAAGGAGCGCTAAGCGACGAAGTTTGATTTCTCCCAAATGGTCCTCAGCTTTTCAGGGGCAGACACTTAAGCAGTTAAACTTTCACGCTGGTTTCCTGCACATGTTTAGCAGTCCTGTCACTCTGTGAGCATTTAATTACGAGTACGAGCACGAGCTAATGTGAAAGATGCTGCCAAACCGTTATTTGTCCTTCCCGTTGACCGAGAACGCTGTGTGGGTGTGGAAATGGAAAGCTCTCATGGGAAATCGAAAGCCTCGGTGCAGCGGCTGGCAAAAGCCCTGCTGTCTTTGGGAGAGGCTGGGTCAAGCACGTGTCCCTGTAGTCAGTCAATTCAGCCTCTTAGAATCATAGAGTACTTAGGGTTGGAAAGGACCTTAAGATCATCCAGTTCCAACCCCCCTGCTTGTACCAGCTTCATCACGTTCGCAGTGATTTATTCAGGCTGTAATAACCTGAGGGCTGCTCCGGCCAAGTGTGACCTTGCCAAACCCCACCGTGTGAACGTCACCTGAAGGAGCAGCGAAGGTGCAGGTGCTGGATGCCTGTTTTTTGTGGTGAACTTGAAGCCATGTACTCATGATAAGGATGGTCACCTTCTGCATGGAAGAAATCGAGAGGCCAGGGGGCACGGGCAGCAAACAAGGAGGCTGTAGGCAGAGGAAAGCTGAGAGCGAGCGGTGGGAAGGCGGCAGGAGGAAGCAGCAGTGATTGATGGAGCTGCGGGGAAGAGATGAGGACCAGGGTGTGAGCAATGCAGCCGACCGAGCGGCGCGGAGGGGCTGAGGGCATTGCCTGGGTGAGGAGGCGAGGACTGGGCAGCCTGTGGAGAGAGCTGCGAGGGGAACCCGCCGCGCTGAGGTGGGAGCAGCGGTGTTTGGGACCGGCGGCTCCGCACCCCAAGGCACCCACCCTCAGGGGCACCCCTAAACTACAACTCCCAGGATGCCTTTCGCGGCGTCGGCACCGAGCGTGCGCAGCGCCCGCCGCCCTCCCGAGCATGGCGGCCGAGGAGGGGGGGGGCCGCCGCCTCCACATCACCGCCCGCCGCCGGCGGAGCGAGGGGGAGGCGGTGCCGGCCCGGCCCGGCCCGGCCCCTCGGACAGCGCCCGCCTGCGA
This sequence comes from Pezoporus flaviventris, assembly GCF_033815535.1. Lineage (NCBI taxonomy): Eukaryota > Metazoa > Chordata > Aves > Psittaciformes > Psittacidae > Pezoporus > Pezoporus flaviventris. The sequence continues at coordinate 2,076,958 of NW_026892585.1, forward strand.
GGAGGTGGCGGCGGGGCCGGGCGGAGCGGAGGGGGCGGTGGCGGCCGTGGAGCCGCGGGCAGCAGGTGAGGCTGGGCCGGGCTCCCGCAGGGGGCGGTTGGTGGGGGCCGGCGGCTGCCGCCTCTTCTCTGAGGGGGAAGTGGGTGAATGGAGGCGGGGGGCCCCGGGGATGTCTGCTGCGATCGGCGGAGGGTCCGCAGTGCGGGGCTGTGGGGCGGGGGGTGAGGAGGGGAACAACCCACGGAGCCCCCCCCTAACCCGCCGCGGGGGTTTGCACGGAGCGGAGGTGACACCATGGGAGTGGAAGCCGTTCTCCGAAGGGGGAGCGAAGGCGGGCAGCAGGGGCAGGCGGTGCTGGTGCGGGTTAGCGCTGCTGCCGGCGTCGCGGAGACGGCTCGATTAAAACTCTACTAACCTCCCTGGAGGTCAAAGGCGCTGTGCGGGTTTAGAGCCTAGCAGGGCGAGTCAAGGTGGAATTGCGTTCTCCTGGCGGTTTTCCTTGGTGGCTGAGTGCCTTGGGAACCCCCCTAGACACCTGTCTTCCGCTTTGAAAGCTTAGCAGTCCTGCTGTATTTGGCCCCAGTGGGTACAGATGCTGAAGCTGTAGCATCCTGCTCCTTATAATTACCGTGTGCTGACTAAGCATGGTGGAAAAGTTTCTCTTGCGTATGTCGGCTCTGGGTGCATTGAACACACCAGGTCACACTCGCCGGTCTCCTTGCTGCCTTCCGGCCCCTCTCAATTAACCCGGTGTTTTAATGGGTTATTAAGATAGTGGATGCTGCTTTGGGGGAGAAAAGAATAATTAAAGTGTAGAGGCACACTCTTCTCTGGTGATGAGGATGATGACTGTGTCTGAACAACTGGTAAAGGCAAGGGAACATATTGGTGTTTTCACACCAGTACCATGGTTGGATAACTATTGACAAATGCTGACTTTTAAACGGTGCCTGCTGATTCAGGAGAATCTGCTGACTTTGGTAATAAAACTGTGAGGGCTCCTTTTAATTGCTGTCTCGGAACACTTGAACCGATGGATTGGCTTGTTAGCTCCAGCCTTGACTTAGCTGAGAACCAACAGAGCTTTTATTCTCTGGGAGGACCTTCTCCCCCCAGCTGAATCGGACCTATGCAGAACAGATCAGCTGCAAAGGAGGGTGTTTAGTTTGCAGTGTCACTTTCCAAAACGTGGTAGATGCCAAATGCAGGAGGGGATACAGGAAACCTGCTTTGTAGTCTGCTTTGCTGCAGGAGTGCATGCAGAGCGGTGTGTGGTCGTGGAATAGCAGCTTTACTTGGAGTCTCACTTTTGCGCTTTAATTAGCTGTCATCAAAGCTGAAGTTCAGCCACCCACACTTGTGAAGCGTGCCATGAACATGCACTCTAGGTACCTGGGTAATGTTTTGGGACTAATTACCTGGAGCCCATCTCTATTAAGCAGTGTACAAAATGGATTGACTATATGGATATCTTTTCCCAGTTAGATTTCCAGTCTCTTTAGTCGTGGCTCACTAGGAACTTATCAAGGTTTAATTCAGTCATCCGAAAATTGCATGTTCTCGTTCCCCTTATTCTCACCCCACTTCTCCTGAAAATTGCTGCTTCAAAGTCTTCTGTAAGTGCTATTGCTTTGGACAGTTCCCCGTGACATTCAGTTACTGTTCCCCAGAGGTTTTAACGTATTTGTATCTGTCTGGCCTGTGCTCTAACACAGCAAGGTGTTTTAAAACACAGAGACTTAGAGCTCAGGCAGACTCTTAGGCTCAAACAAGCAGAGCTCTAGATGACTTCTCTCAGCAGAAGAGTCTTTCTATTTAAAATGGCTTTTCCAAACAGAGTGTTATCTAGGCTGTGAAGGAGCAGATTTTTCTAGGAAGTAGTGGGAGGCAGGAAGAATCATGTTAAAGAAGGTGGCTCAATGGACAGTGTTTAAACCACAGAGCTATGACCAGATCAGAGGTTCTCAGCTGTGCAGACAACAATTTGCCTTCTCGTGCTGTGGGACAGTAATTTCTTTGGTTGCCAAGATGGTCACAGAATTCAGTTATGTGTTCATGGTGAGGGGTAGAATGGGTCTATGGGTCTGTAAAGCTTGGGCAGGAGTGAGCTAGGAAGGGTAAGTGGAGTTTCAGGGAAAATGGGTGATACTTCCCCTGTTTTGCTGGCTACCTTCCTGGGAGAGCCAGTGGCTGTTCCTAAGGGACTTTGCAGAGTCGGTGCAGAGGTGTAGCATTGTTTGGGGTTTCTTCTTGTGAAATACATGACGTGGAACCCTCTTCTTTCTCTTTTTAGGTCTTCACCTTCACCTTCTGTGGTAGAATGTGCTCCCTCCTCCTCCATCAGCACACCACCTGCTCCGACACCATTCTGCCTTCTTCCCACTGCCTTCTCTCCCTTTCCTGAAGTTAACTGGTAGGTGTGAGGTGCTGGAAGAAAGTAGGCTTCTCTCTTTGCCCTCTCAGTACTCAGACTGGGCCTGGTAGCACAGGCAGCAGGGAGGTGGCCACTCACATTTGGTCATGCTAGACAGCCCTCATCTCTGCCTGCGTTTGGAGCGAGCTGTGAGCAGGGCATTGAACCCAGCATGGTGGAATTTAAACTGTGAGTTTTCAAAGCCAATTACTGGACGCAGTCTGTGGCTGACAAGCTTCAGTTTCATTAGCTGCCTCCCAGGAGTATCGAGTTGCACAGCTCACCTTTGCAGAGATCAGATTCTCCTCCGCGATGTTATTAGGTGTTTTCAAAAATAGCTTCATCAGTCCACTTTAAAAGAGCTGGTCTGCTCCGATAACAGTGCCTGCTGGTGCTTTTCCAGATAAGGAACTTGTCATTTTTCCTGCTGTCATACGTGCAGCTTCTCCCTATTTAGAATACAGCTTAAAAAAAGACTACAAAAAAACCACCGGTCTTGTGTAAAGATTTGTGTGTTTGGATTAGGAACAATGGAGCACATCTTATTCAGCTGCTTTGAATGGTATTGGTTTATGAAGAAGATAGGATCAAACTAAACGCACAGTTGGAGGTAATAACTTCATATACCTGTGCCTTGAGGAAATCTTGATGTTAAGATCTCTCATATAACAAAGTGACAATAAGCCAAAGATTTCTTTATTTCTTTCAGTTACCATTAACATCTAAAAGGATCTGAAGTACTACACTGTGCATGCATGTGTATAATCTATGTGATGGTGGGAAGCAAGCAGATGAGATAGGATAAAAACAATTTCAGTCTGAGGGTCTGAAAAGTAGTCCTGTGCTTATGCACACTGGGAGCAGTGTGGGAAGAGTGCAGTTTTATGGCACACCCAGTAATTCATTCTGTAAGGTGTGCGCAGGAGCAGTGTTCTAATTTACTCATTTACCTGCTGTTTTGTGAGCAGATGGCATTTTTAAAAAGGTCTATTAATTCTGTGGGAATTGATAATGGCTAATTGCCTGGGGGATCTGAGGAGAGTAGCAGTCAAAATGAGGCTCCTGACTTCTCTGCTTTCAAAAGGGAGGCAGCCCTCTGCAGCCTCATTTGTATCCTCTATCCGTTTGTATCCTCTTAGAAATCCTTACTCAAGTGTATTCACCGGTGTCCTTAGCATAAACTGGGGACTTCTGATTACTTTTGAACTAAACTGAACCATGAACCAGTCACTCACAGCCAAAAAGCACCAGCGAGATCATGGCTTGTTGTAGGACCCAGTGCGTTGTTAATTCTTGTACAAAAGCCCTTTACTGTTTCCCTTTTCCCCTTATTCTCCCTTGCTTCTCTGTTCTTTTTCTTTTCTCTGCTGTCTCTTTCACCATGCCTTTGACTAGGTCTGTTCATGTACTTTAAGCACCTCCCTAAGTGTTTGCAGCATAGGACCTAAGTACCTATTTGCACTGCAACATCAAAGGATCGCATTTCAAAATTACAACTTTTGCTTTGAAGGAGAAGAAAAAAGGGTTCCTTGTTGCTATGGTGATGAGCACTATATAAATGCCTATAAATAAATAATCAGCTGATTCCCAGACTTTGATTTGCAGTATTTTTGCTTTTCTAATGAGATATAATTAAATATCAAAATGGGAGGAGGTGACATTTTACCAATTTTATTATATACATATTATTCTTGTGCCTTCTCTTTTACAGCATTTCTGCTGAGAGGAATTAAATAGCAAGCTGTTTCTTCTTCTCTCTGGAGCAAGTTCAGGTTTTGAAAAATTGTGGTCAAGTATTTACAGAAAAACTTTGAGATGTCAAAAGCCACTCCACTAAAAAGGTGGTGTCCATTTTAAGTTTAATCAGAAAACACATTTTGAGGTAAATGCCTGTTTTTCTTATCTCTAAGAGACTATTATGTGCTGTCACAACACTTAATTTCCAGTCAAAAGTGTCTGTAAATGTAATTATGTTCCTCTGGAGCATTTGAAACCCCGCTTGTGCACAACAGCAGAACTTGGAAATGTCACTGGCTTTTTCTTTTATGTTAAAACCACAAAGGCAGAGTGAAAAATGGGATATTCCTTATTGAAGTCTGAGGAGAAGAATTGACTTTTTTGTAAGCTTTTTGTTCTCAGGTCTGTGGTGTAGAAGTAGCTTCCTCTCTGTGCTAAAGGTGATAATTGTGAGATGGATTGGATGGAGACAATAAACTGCTTCTTCAGAAGTCAGCAAGTAGCCATCAGCCTCTGCTAAAAAAGCCCTTTTCATCTCTGGAGCCCAGCCCAGCTAGAGTGCACAGTCCCATACCAGTGCACTGGAGTATTCCCCCTTGCAGGAATTTCTCACTCAGGAAATGGGAGCACTTTGTTTGACAGCAAAGGAGAGTTTATAATGGAAGGAACTTTACTTAGGGGAAGGGAAACAGGGATTTATAATATAAAATATACTCCTTTGTTAAAGGCTCTCTCTGGTTTCTCAGTGCCACAGTGGCCTGAAGAGAGATTTCTCCAGTCCTAAACTGTGGAGTGCAGCTTGTGCACTGGCAGGGAGTAGATCTGCTTTCTACCATCGTCACAGATTTGCGTTCAGAGAAGTTCTCAGATTTGCAAAGAATTTTGAAGCACCATCCTATCCTATTAAATGTTGGGTAAATTAACATTATGTCACTCACCATCCGTGCATTCACATTCGTATCTGCTTATTTTACCAAGTTAAAATATATTTGACTGAATACCTTTTACTTCAGAACGTGTGTAACTGTGAGGACAGGGGTACACAGTATTTCTTTCCATTTCCACACAATTTCCACAGAGAAAAACATGTACATCTGCACACAGCTATTAAAGGTAGGAGCAGAATAGGAGCAAGGCATGGTGTCCCTGAAGGTCTTGTTTGAGCAGTGGCAGCCGGCACTGGTTTGATATGTATCACAGGCCTCTCATTTTTGTTCCAGCTGCTGTGGCCAGTCTGGTGACACTCACCAGAAGAGCAATGACAGCTTCAGTGTTTTCCTGGCAGTGAATTACCCCAGAGCTGCTTCTCAGCCTGGTGCTTTGTGCCATGGGGCTGCGCTGACCTCCCTGATCCTGTGCCTGCCTCCGCTGTCTGTTTTGGACGGGCTTGAGACCAGAATCGGGAGCAGATTGTGCTCTCTGCCTGGTGGAAGGTGGTTTGAGCTTTGCATGTATCAAAGGCGTTTTTACCTGCATTGAGGTTAGCGTGGACAGTCAGTGTTGGACCTGCCTTCACAGGATTGTGTGGCTGACACCGGACAAGACAATCCAAGGTCTCTCCCAAATGGACCGCTGCAAAGGTTGGTGAGGTTTGAAGGCAGCTTGAACCCAAACAGAGCCTGTGCTGCCCATAAGAGCAATATGGGAAGGATGGCAAACAGGGAGTCTTGAAAGTGCTCCAAGTTCACAGCTACTCCCAGGACTACCCACTTGGGTTTGGAGACCATGTTGAGGTCTTGTTGAAGCAAGACCAGGCTCCAGAGTCACTGGGAGCAAGCACTGTTACTACTAGTACATATAGTACATACTGCCTTTTAATGGAGTGGCATCTTTACTTAGAAGCCTTTACTTAAGGTAGGAGGATGAAATACATACATTGATATTAATGACAGGACGAGCCAGTTAGGACAAGAGGTGGAGCCGTTGTGTCTCTCCTTTTCCATCATGGATAGAGCAAAGGCTGAAGCAGTGCATATCCCAGATTTTTCCTTTTTTTTTTTTCCCTACAAGTTCTGATTTTCTGTGGTCTGGGTTTTTTTTCTTTCTTTTTTTTTTTTTTTAATGGATGGATATGATCCAGGACCATCTGGTGGAATTTGCCGTTGTCACATCTAGGTTTTCTGATGTATTGCCTGTCAAGTTGTATTGTATGTTCACATACGATGTGCTGACAACTACTGACAGCCCTGAGATGGGGAGTTGGAAGCTTGGGGGAAAAGAAGAGAGGGGCAGAGTTAGCTTTAAAAATGTAACCTTGATTGCTCTTGATTGGTGGTGGTTCGTTTCTGGTACCTATGGTTGACTTGTTTAGGAAAGGTGAAAGAGTGAACTTAAACCAAGTGCACCCAATGTACTGTAATTAAACTTGGAAGGTTTGCAGTCCACTCCCTCTTTGACACTGGGTTCCTCACTTCAGTCTTTCTCTGTCTTTCCTCTGTGTCCATCTGTAGACACTCACTCTTACTTAAAATGCAGCCTTTCCTTTGTCCCTTACTCCTCAGTCCTTTGGCAGTTCCTCTTTAGAAAGGAGATCTCAAAACGTTTCTGTTTTTATTAGGATACCACTAGGTATCCTAATAATTATAGTATCCCAGTATCCTAATCCTAATACCCTAATAATTCTATAGTAAAATGAGCTAAGATTTTTGGCAAATTAATACTAACCTTTGCAGACGGATCACGTGTATGAAAGCAATAAGCAACTCGGAAATAACTACAGTAATTCTTTTCTTGCTAGTTTAATACTCAAATAATTAGTTAAAGTAGGTCTTTTGATGTGGAGGTCCACAGTGCAATTGCATTTCCTCGCACATTGATCAAGATAATGCTGTACGTTGTAAACCAGAATCCAAACAAGCTATAAACAGTTAGGTTTGTTCCTCATTTTTTCTGCCATAATTTGAAGCCTGGAGTAGCAATTAGGCTGGTGACAAGATAAATTTCACAACTTATGATCATTCTTCATTTTTTAATTGGCCAGATTAGTAAAGGAGGGATTTGTGTTTGAACTGTAAAAGTTTTTAGTTCATATAGTACTGGTAGAAAGCATGTTACAGGTGCTTACGAATGGGTTGGAAGGAAGCCCTGTAAACAGAGATAGGATTGCACTGCAACAGCACCTTGAGGTGTGGTTCTGAGTGCAGGCTCTGCCCTGTCTCCCTCTCAGAGCGTGGTGGTTATACTGGGAGTGTTGATGAAGTTGGAAAGGAAAAGAGCTTTCTTCCATGGGGGGTTGAAGCTGAAGATGACAGTCCCCAAGCTCAGGGACCTCTTGTTGCAGTTTGCTAAGGAAGAAGCTAGAAAGTATTTACTCGCCTCTGCTTACTGCAGTGTCTCCTAGGTGCTACATCCTGGCCTGTGGACTGCACATGCCCTTCTGTGGAGGTAGAAAGATGTTGTGTTAAGCTGACTGGGCCAGCAGAGTCTGAACATAGGAAAAAAGTAACCACCGTTTTGTAGTCTGATCTTCTGCAGTACCGTACTTTGTGAGTATCAGATAAGGAGACTTGGAAGTTACCCAGCTCCTGTGCTGTAGTAGGGGAGAAACTGGGATATGCAAGGGTCAGTGTGAGAGTATAGCGGCTCTCCGTGGTGGTGATGGGTTGTGTTGGATGGAGCACTGTTCTCGTGCTGATCAAGCATCAGCTCGGATATTGTCAGAAGAAGTGGACTTTGGAAGAAACCCCGTAAATGGAATGTGGCCATATTCTCTGCCTCTGACATCTCTGGTAGCACAGCAGGGAAGTGAGGCTGGTCTTCAGCCCTTAAATGCATTAAATTAATTCTGGGTGATCTTGCTGGGAAAAGGCTAATGAAGCAGGTCAGAAACAGGATGCGTGTGCTCAAGCACATGCAGTGGGCTTAATACTCCAGGCAGCATTCCTGCAGGCACATGGCTGGGGAGCAGCCAGGTCACGGAGCCCACTGTGCTGTTCATTAAACGTATCACAGCCCATGGATGCAGCCAGAATCCCTTGTCCAGGCATAAGAGATAAAGTCTGCTAGGAAGGAGAGCAGTCCCATTGGGAGAAACTTGTGAGAGGAGCTGGATGCAGTCTGGTGTAATGCTGGCTGCGAAGGGCATCTACCAGGCAGCATCATCTCAGGGATTGCCTGAGACTATTGCAGCAAAAAAAATCAGCTCCTGGCAGCGGAGACTGATGAAGATCTTGACATTTCTATTCTGATGTTTCAGGTAGAGGTGGCTGCTGAATGGATCTGCAGTGTGACTGACGTGGTGCGGTGCTTCATCTTTATTTCATGTGATGAGGAGGCGGGAGGGTGGAGATTACTTGAAGTGCCTGGCTAGAGAGAGAGTGTAATTTATCAGTGTTCATTTGTCTGGAGGGATACACGGCACATATATAATTTAGAAACGCGTTAAAAATATAGGGAGCCGTTGTCTTTTATAATCAGTGAGCACTCAAGTCTGTTGGTTTAAAATCTTGTTTCTGTGGCACATAAATGCACTGCTATGCATTTTGTATTTATAGTGTGCGTACAGTATAAGCGATACGTCTAAAACGAACCAAGTGTATGTAAATAGTACTGATAAAACTAAGCCCTTCATAAACTCAGAGAAATGTGTAGTTTCCATATTTAGGCTGAAATGCCTCAACTGAGCGTGGATTTATCCTTGACGGTTCTTCTGAGATGACATTTAATATAGATGTTCTTTTTATATGTGATCTGCAAATGGATTTTGCTGTTTGTTTCTACTGCAGAAAGCATCCTTCCCCTCGCTTTTTCCCCTTCTCCCTTTGAGTGTTTTTTTCCGGTTCGAGCCTGGTGATGTTATGCTGTAGTTAAATTATCAGGGAGGGAAAGAGGATATCGGTGTCCTCCAGCTTGCTGGGGAGAAACCTGTGCTTTGCTTTGTGCAGTGTACTGAGAGCAAGAGAAACAAGCAAGGTGTTGCCATGCTTTATCACAGGCAGAATGATAAATTACGTGTCCTGGAAAGTTTCAGGGTGTGTAAGAATGCAAATCCTTGGCCCACAAAGATGTGCAGCTAAAAGTGCTGATCCAGCGAGGAGTTAAGCACGTGCTTAAATCTGAGTACAAGCATTGCTTCCATTGGGTGTATGTACCCAGCACCATGCTGTTCGGGGTATGCAAAGCTCTTTACTGTGAAAGGAGGATTGATTTGTTTTAGTGGCTTGAAGAAGGAAATGAGTCTTTTCCAGTCACCTGGAAGAGCAGTCTCTAAATACTGCAGGTGTTGCTCTTCTGTGTTACTGCCCTTGACCCTACAGCTGAACTGATGGAGATGGAAACCCTGATGGTTTGGCATTTTCTACCTTACAGTCCATCTGTCCACTTCCCCTTCTCACTTTTCACACCCTGCCCGTGTCTGCTAACCATGAACAGAGCAGCACCTTGTCTGTAGTAGGTGATACGTAGTGTGGTACCTCTGCCTAGAAGGGCTGAAGCGTTAGAAGGATGTTACGAGGGAGTGCAGAACCTTTCTTCTCTTGCAAACAGGGAAATACAGAGAAATTTTCAGTCATTTACAATTGAGCCCTTTTCCCTCCTGTGCAAAAGTCTCTGGACCAAAGCTCTGTACATTGGCTTGTTCTCTGCCAGCCTGAGAAAGAAACCTCTTGGAAAACTGGCTAAAAATGGTTGGAATTTTCTACTGTCTGCTGATGGCAGTGTGCAGTAGGCAGAATGATCTAGATCTTTTCTTCATCTGTTTCCTATTCCTGGTTGTCCTTTAGTGGATGCACTCTTTTTGGCTCTGTTTTCTTTCCTTAGTTCATTTTCATGCTATGTTCCTTTCTCCTTGAAGAGTGATGGCATGTGTGGTTTTTGAGGAGGCAGTGTATTCTGTGCTCTGGTTGCTGTCCATGTGCTCCTGGTGGTGTGAAGTTGTCTTCCTGATGGGTTTCAGCTTGCTTTCTGACTGGGAGGGGAAGACATCAGTTTTGTGTATGGATGGAAACGTTTTTATTGGTTTGTGGTTTTTTTTTTGGTGCTGAATTAGATGCCATTCTTCCTGTATCCTTCAGACTCTAAACGAGAGATGGGGGCTGAGTTTTCCTGATGCACTGATTTTATAGCATCGTTCGTTTTCGCTGCATTATCTCCAACTGGTCTCACAGCATTGCAGCTGGCATGGTAATTCTCACCTCTATCTCCTGGGTTTTAAGTGGTTTTGTTCATTTCATACACTGCAGTGAGGTCTCAGGCTCCTCCTTGGGAATTCCTTGGTGCTTTACTGATAAGCACAGATCAGAAAGATAATCTCCCAGTCTGCTTCCTCTGGAGCAGTCTTTGAAGGTTGCACATTCTTCTGCTGTACATCCTTTGTCCAAGTGTCTCTTCTATTTTGTCTTCTATTCCCATCTTACTTGTTTTTCTTCTTTGGTTTTGTTTCAGTCCTTCAGTCTTTTGGTCTTTTTGTTTGCTTTGTTTATATTTGAAGAGAGACACACCTGAGTTTAAGTGTAGCTGGCTGTTTGGATTCAACTTGGAAGCGTTCCTTAGGAGTGCTTTGTAAGCACAGGGCTCAGCAATTTGCACTGTCAGCAATTAAAGCTTTTTCCACCAACAGCTGAAAAGTGTCACCAACTTTTCCCATCCGTTGCCTGCAGCTTTCATTGCCATTTGGCTGCTGTGCACCACAGCTTGCTTTGTTCTACCTGTGAGAGGCTGTGCTGCACAGTTCTTACATATGAACCAACTGAGGTTTCCCTCTTCCATAGTGAAATATTTCACCTTTTCCTTTCAAAACACACATGCAAGTGTGCTGCTCTGCCCTGGCCTTTGCCTCTGCCTTATAAAACTGAAATAGAGATCAAGGTAAGTATTGACAGCTGTATATCTCTGCACAGTTTCGTGCAGGAGCCCTTTCTTCAGCATGCTGAAGACCACACATGTAAAAAGGGTCCAAGAGGCGTTTTGATGTTAAACGGGGATTGTTTGGTTCTTGTGTGGAGATGGCGTATATGGAGGTTGGGATTAAAGATGAGAGGAATAAGAATTTGTTTGATAACAGAAGGGTTTTTTGTATCTGTGAAAAAAAGGGGGGTTTGTGCCATCCAGCTAATTTGCCAAGGTTCAGTTGAGAAAATGTGATTCTCAGCAAAAACTGTTTTGTTTTTTGGTTGCAAAGATTCTTTTGCATATATGGTGTTAATTTCCTTTCCATCTTTCTACTGGTTTACCTGAACAATTCAGTTGCACCTCTTTCTTGCTTTTGAGTGACACTGGGTGTGATAAAATCTCTGTTTTAAACTGTTACTATGTGATTAGCAGAGAAAGATGTCTCTGAAGCCTGATCTGCCTGCTGCTCTGTTGCTCAAGGAGAAGAGAGGAGCTGAATTCTGGGATTTGGGTCTTTGATTCGAAGTCCTTGTGTAAATTTGGCACAGGCTACTTCTCTTCCAGAGAGCTGTCTCTTTCCTCAGCTTAGAGCTCTGTAGATGCTTGAAGCCAAGGAGTTACTGTGAGTTTCCCACTAGTTGTGCTTTACCTTCCTCTTGTATGAAGTGGGCTTGCACACAGATCTTTCTTATTCATCAAGTTATGCTCCCTGATACATAGAGTCTTTAAGATTCCTTTCTGAAGTCTTGTGACTAGCTTTGCTCTCTGTTCTCAAAGCTTCCTGTCTTCAAAAGCAGCCTGTTAGGGCTGTTTCTGCTACATTCTTAAACCCATGCTGTGAGTTTTTCATTGCTTTTGGAGCTAGAATTACACCCATTACATTTTATGGACCTTTTTTTTGCATACCTTTCTCTGAATAACACTTATTCTTGATGGTTTGGTTCCCTTCAGTGGTGCAGTAGTGTGAATGTGGTTTAAGAGTGGTACTCAGCTGAGAGTTTGGATGCCGATTTCTTTAAGCTCAGAAGCCCATGCGTAGCTTTAAGCAGTATGTGAGTTTCAGATCGCTGATGACCAGTGAAAACACCTAAGCACAGTCTGTCTAAAATACCTTGGCAATTGCAAATGCCTTGAAGGAATCTGAAACCATCTGGCTCTGTCCCTCCTTTTGTCCCAGGAAAAAGCCCTCCTTAGTTTGCTGATCCCTCTTCTGAAGAGGAATGCTTTGTATCATCAGTGATTTCCTGGATGTGCTGGGGTTTTGCCAAGCAGACAGGCAGATGTGGTTACAGGATGACCACATCCACTGGATGGGGCAGTCACTGATGAGCCTTGGATGCCCTGGGAATGAGTTAGTCGTGAATTGCTTTGTGCTTTAGTTTGCTGTTTCCCCTCTCCCAGCTGGTCACCTGTAATGTAAGTAGAGTGAGATGTTGGTGGCTTGTGAATCGAAATCCCTTTGCAATAGCAAGATTAGTTTCCAGGATTTCTTTCCTGGGCAGGTAAGCCTTTTACCCATGCCTCTGTGGACAGAGGCCCCTCCAGAAAGGTGTGTCAGCAGTTTCATGACCTCCTCTGTTTTTGACTGACTCACCATATCATAAGCTCACTTATGTGAGCCAAACCAGAGTTAGGCTGTTTCTGCTGTTTTGAGCTTACTTCAGTTTTTATTTCAGTATTTTCCTGCTGATCTTTCACAATGGGTGGGAAGAGGAGGAGAGGTGGAAAATAAAAAGGTGCATAAAGATTAATTTGCTTTGTGGTTTCCTCTTAGAAGGAGGAGAGACACCTGGGAGAGTAGGTTATCAGACCTTTAAGCACATAGATAAAATACTGTCCTTTTTAATAGACACTCTGGTGTTGCACTGAGGCAGTCCCCTGCTTGGCACTAAAACTATATGACCAGATTCATTTTGAGGAGACATGAGATGGCTTCCTCTGTGTGTGCATTTTTATTGCCCTTAGCTAAGTTAGGGCCCTTGGTGCTTATCACTTTTTAATGATTTGTTCTTACCACTGCTCCTTGCTTCTGGCTGTTTGTTCTTTACTACTTAGGTTATTACTCATGTTCATGCAGAGACCTGAGAGTTAATAGAAAATGAAGATTGGAGTTGCTCTCTCCTTCCCTTCTCCTGTAAGGTTATCTGGGACAGCTTCACACACATTTATATACAGCTTTGCAGCGTCTTGGCTTCTGATTGTGTTAAGATTGTGTCAAAGGTATAAAACTAAAGCTGGGAAGCTAGCAGCTTATTGAAAATAATGTCATTAAATTTATAAAGCCACTGATTAATCATCTTCTAATACAGGTATAAACTTAAGATTGATACATGGTCTATATATAAATTGTAATCTTTTCTATTAATTTTGTAGTTATACATATGTATTCTATACCTATATATATTTAGCACAGGGGTTACAAAGTCAAGTTCTACAAAACCTTCTCTAGTCAATGTTAATTTATGTGCATGTCTGTCACATTGGAACACAGGGCTCTTAGGTACATGCTTGTCTTTAAGCATTGTATATATTGAGGCAAATTAGAGAAGAGGGGTTTTATTTGAGTATATTTCATCACCTCGATCTTAAAGAAATGGTGGTTATTTTGTGTACCCTTAAACCACTTAGCAAGGGGGCTGTTTTCTAGTCAGTCCTCAGCCTCTGACTTGGGTGCTTTCTCCTTTCACGTACTTGCTGCATTAATACAGGTGCAGATTTGAGGCTTCATTGTTGCAAGAGGAGCTTTGTGTGGCTGTAGCTTTAATCCCATTCCTGGGAAGAAGGGTTGACTACCTCAACAGACTGTGACTGTCGACCTCCAGGACTCATTATAAGCCCATTGTTCAGCTTTGGAGAGGGCAGAATTGCATGAGCCAAGGCAGGAAGGTTCTGCATGGGATGGTGTATGTCCTCCACCTCTGACCCTTCCAGACTTGGGATGGGTCTCACTGCCTATAGCTGATAAATATCTGTATTTTAGTCTCTCCTCCAAGGTCGCAAGAACCTTCCTCTACGAGGATGAAGAGTATGACAGCACATGTGTTTTTATTATGGCTCATCTTGGGAATTCTTTGCAAGTGAGAGGGTTCAGACTTGCTCCAACCCTCCAGTCCTTGGGTAATGCTGCAGGGCTGTCATAATGGCTAGATGGCTCCTGTGGGGAATGGCTGCATCAGCAGCAATGCTAACAGAAATCTAGTGGTGGAAATACCTGCACATGGATCCAGACCTGTACACAGCGAACAGGGACAGATGTTTTTAAGTGGAGCTGTTTTAAACAGCAGTTGGCTTATCGAACTGATGTTGCTCTTCTCTCAGTGACAGTCAGGTTACACTTCAGTTATTTAAAGAGGTTCTCATTGCCAAACACTTGACTCAGCATTTGACTGAACAGAGGCAGCAGGTCTTGCCAGTGGGAAGAAAGCAAACAGAAGTGAGCTGCTGTGGCAGGGTTGGGTAAGGAGTCTCCCATCATTGAAGGGCCACCAGTGAATAGCAACTGTGTTAGTAGGTTTGCAGATGATCCTGTCCCAAAAGGTACTGTCTGCTTTTTGTGTCCTTCTGTATGTATTAAATGTCGTATCAGCTATTCATGGGGGTATTGCAGCCTCCACGGGGTGGGGATGGCTGAAAAGTGAAGGTGTAGGGAGATGATGCATTGATTTATTAGTGGGATTTATGGGACAAAAATTAACCACCTTATTTTTGTATTGCTATTCAAATAAATATAATAGCAAGTCTTATGCAATAAAATATATATATATATATATATATAAATAAATCAAGTCAGTCTTGAACCTCCTCCTCTTGCTGCTGTGCCCTTGATAAATATGCGTAAATTCAATAGTGCTGTGAATTCCCAAGCTGCCAAGGGCATGAAGAAGTTCTTCGTAGCTATTGAACAGAACTGTTGCGTATGACACCTGGAGGAGTTGGAATGGTTTTGTACAAGTAACTCTTTGGATTCGTCACACTTTTCCTATTGCATGCAGTGGATCACAGTTGAAGCTGAGCAAGATGATTCATACTGCTTGCTTCTCTTCTCTCCCTGTCAGTAGCAGTGGTAGCCCTCGGAGCAGCATTTAAAGCAGTAAGTGCCTGGCCCACTGCCATGTGTTACAACTGCTCTGCTGGGCCCTCTGACGATACTGTAAGCAGATGATAGGCAACAATAATTGTTCTTTTCCACAGGGAAAATGAGACCAGGGTATTTAAGTACTAATCGAAAAACAGTTTTAAGGAAGTGTTTAAATTGGCCAACAGGCATTTTTCAGTCCTAGGGCCTGTGCTCTCAGGAAGCACCCTATTTTTGAGCTCCGGTGTAAGTTTAGACTATTAGTGAGACTTTGTGCTCTGTTCTGAATTTTCAGGTAAATATTGGCATCCAGAACATGGATGTTGCCCAGAGAAGCTGTGGCTGCGCCATCCCTGGCAGTGATCAGGGCCAGACTGGACAGGCCTTTGGGCAATCTGGTCTAGTGGAAGGTGTCCCTGCCCATGGCAGTGGGTTGGAAATGGACGAGCTTTAAGGTGCCTTCCAGCCTAAACCATTCTGTGATTCCATGATTCTGTGTTTTGTGCTCCCTTAGCATCAGTCTAAGTGGTTACACTGAGGGGGTGGTGGTGTATCCCGAAATACTGTGCTCCTATCAGTTGGTAATACTACACTACTATCTCATGAATAGGGTTGAGTGATATGCTGGCTGCATCCCTTTAAATGCTAGGCTGTGCTGTACAGGTGTGGCTGAAGAAGGCGTTGAAGGTAAACCAATCTGTTTGCAATTTTGGCACTCAAAATGGCAGTAAACCTTTTTATTTCCTCTGATTTGATTTAGATTCTCCTTTACTTTGGCTCTGAACTACATTCCTGTCGTGCTGCTGTGCTAGGAACCTCAGGGCATTTGTCAGAGGCTGGCTAATTGAAACACACGCTCCGACTTGGATCGAAACTGCTGTTTTGATCAAGATTGTAGATGCTGCTGCTCCTTCCTTGTGGGGTTCTTTCCATGAAGCACTAGGTCTTTGGTTTGCTGGTTTTGCTTCTCGGGGTTTTTAGGAAAGCACAGAATCTCTGAGGGTACCAGGAAGTAGAAGCTTAAGGCAAAGGCAGCTGTGGGGAACAGTCCTGCTTGTGAACTGACATGTTCTCGTCAGTTCTTGAGGAGCTGCAGCCCACATGCAAATGGGTGCATAATCCAGTGAAGGCGATGAAATGCTTGGACATCTTAAGCCTTGTTCTTTGGGTACTCCCACACACTTGTTAGCCATTCACCCATACAGATCTGTCAAAGTGCCTGGCATTTCTGCTGTTTTGCCTAAAATGCAAATTTTGTATTTCTGTTATTTCTCTTCTTTTACATACCTTGGTACCTCTATGATGTTCACATTTGAGGATGTTTTTCCTTATAGCAGCTGTATTTTGCTGTGGTACTCGCATTTTGATTTCATAAGATGTCTGTGAGACTTGCTGGTTATGACTACAATGTTTGTCTCCTCAGACAGCAAAAGGAGCTCTCTTCCTTTTCTTCCACCCTTCTCAGGACAAGACCATGTGGACAGGGCCTCCCACTTCAGGCAAAGTTGTGGCTGCAGGGGGTCTTCCAGGAGGGGTATGCATGGCCCTCTGCACAGCAAGTGTGGATGGGGATAAGAGACGAGAGGAAGGTGTGCTGAGAGCAGAACGTGTCAGGTTTAGGCTGCTCGACCAGGAGCTCTTTCAGGGCAACAGAGACAGAACTGATAACTTAATCCTCCCTATCCTTTATAATGTTTAAACTGTCAACTTTGATCTTGGAGGCTCTGGCTCCTGTCTTCAGTCTTGGAGTCCTTAGAGATGACTACAGTCTTGGGGTACACAAGATGGTTTGATTGTTGGTGGGTTTTTCACAGGAAGCTGTTACTATATTTGTGGGTGCTGGTGTGGTGTGTCCTACCCTGATCCCCTTGACACTTCCAATATTTTCCTCTCCACATGGGAGATGTGTTTCTTCGGGTGTTGCTGTAGTGATAAAGGCCTAATATTAAAGTCTCATCTGAGAGAGGGCAGATGCTCTTACTGGCAAAAACAGTTAACAAGGCTGTGGGAAGCACTGTGGTGAGGCCATGAGCAATACCCAGGGGTCTTAGAGGCAATGTTTTACCTTTGGTCTCTCATGTCAGTCTAGGTGAACATCATTTACTTACCAGGCTGCTCTCATGAGCATGGATTATCTCTGCTTCCTTCACAGACACGTTGGCACTAATTACATTTGCAGGTATGCAGTTGGCATAGCTGTAGGAGAGGGAGTTGGTTTCTCTGTGTCTCCCTGCTGACCTGTTGTTAATGGAAACCTGAAAGAGCACAAGTGACACCTGGCTTGAGTCAGAACAGCTACCGAAGCCATCTCCTGCCTTGGGAACTAGGAGGTGAGTCTCTCATGTGATCATCTGAACACACATTGCACACAGGTGCAGGAACAGGCTGGTATATCCCTGCAGTGCTGCTAGGGTGTTCCCTGATGGGGATGGAGGGATTGTTAGAGTGATTAGTTCAGCATATGACAAATAGGGATAGCTAGGGTGCTTTTCCATCACAAGTATTTTACGTGTATAAAATGTGCACATTTCTGTGGAGAATAAGTATCTATGAATTTTTCAGGTTGATGTAAAGACATGTAACCTAAGTGTGTGTGTGTGTGTGTAAAATGTGTCTGATCATGCTTTGTAAACCTATTATTTTTGTAAAACTTGTGTCCTACATCTGTTAAGCCTGGCAGTATGTCAAGCTTGAAACATTTGAGCAAATTGGGGTTTGGCCCTTGAGATACTCTTCAAAAAACATCTCTTCCCTGTCAAAGTATATTCTTGCTTAGGAACTTTCACTTTGGCTGAAGTGCTGGTCCTTTCGGCATCAGTTTTAATGTTTGCTTCTGCAGAAGCAAAATGCCATCCTCTATGTGTGGAATCCCCATCTTGGTGTCCAGAAACCCAGTGCTTCCTTTGTTTCCTTGTTGTCTTTCAATACAGGGACACTTTTTTGTCAGTTCAGGCATGAAATGTTTTTGTGCTCAAACTGAGATGCACTTTCGGTTCAAAAGCACTGCAGGAAGAACGGTTTCTTATAGAACATACTTCTGGGACTATAAATAATAAATGCTGTGACTCGGAGTGATGCAGGCACCCCTGCAACATATGCATGCAAGGCAAAGATTCAGTAAATAATGATTTATCTGCTCTTTGCCAGCCTAAACCAAGAGGGATGTATTCAGACTCCTTTGCTATCGTAATGACTTTTGTTTGTGCTGGTTTAGGAGTTCTGAAAATGTTAAGTGTATTTCTTTTGTGGTGCTGTTTTTGGAGGCTGCAGCTTTATGAGGAGAATTAAATATTTATCAAAGTCTTAGTTCTGAGCCGAAACAACCTATTCAAACCTCACCAGCTTGCAGTGGGATGGTCGTGCTGTTTGAAAGCAGGTTGGGACCACCCCACTTGGTGCCTTATGGTGCAGAAGTAACAGGTAGTTATTATTTCAGAGTTGCTGCATTTATTGGTTTATGGGGTTTTATTCTCTTTAATGATGTAGTTTTGTTCAGTTACTTTGTGGTGTAGCAGATTGACAATAGAACCCTCTTCAGGACTTTGATTAAACTGTCTAACACCGTGTGATGTGATAAACCGTACCTATGAAATCTATGCATATACCTCATTCCAGGGGTAGAGAAGAAGCTTATTCATAAATAGAAGACCAGTCTGTAAATGTTCTTCTCCTTTAAAATCAAAGTTGGACTAAGGTAAGGAGCCTGGCATAATATCTCTGGGTTGTCTGATAAAGTCCATAAGCAGAGGTCTGTGGAGCCAGTGGAAAGGCTCCTGAGCATCAGTGGAAGCTAGGTCGTGCAGTGGAGCTTTCCAAAATGTGGAAAACACAGTCAGGATGTGTTTTCCCAAGTGAAGGCAGCTACAAATCTAACTCTGCTCCTCAGCTTTCAAAATTCAGAGGTAAACCAGCTGACTTGTTCCATACAAGATAGCACCTTTGCATTCAGTGGGGCCTGAGGGCAATGAGATGAGTTAAAAAGGGAAGGGTGACTCTGGATATCCTTTGTCCCACCAGGGCAGGCTGGGGGCACTGGGTATCCCTTTGGGATCTTCTCAGGACAGGCATAGGCTCGTGATGTAGTTCAAATCCACCTTGGGTTGGTGGGAAGAGGTGGCACGGGCCTGGAAAGGAGGGCACTGAGGTAGATGGCACCTTGTCCTGTCAATCCTGGTGGTTTTTAATGTTTCCAGGTGGGCCAGAACCATTTTGCTTGTTCTGTGCCAAGAAGGCAGAGGTATTAAAGCATCACTCCAGAGCAGGAGATGAGAAAATGTCTGGTTTACTTCCGTGATGCCCTAGTTTAGAAGATACAACAGTTGTGTTTATTCATCATGTTGGCAGGCTCATTTTTGAAGGTCTAGCTTTGTCAAGAATCTTTTGTCGATTCTGCAGAATGTTATTAGGGTTTATTCTTTGTTTCTTTCAGCTTATTTTTCTTCTGTGTTTGGCTTTTATCTGGCAGTCAGAAACCCAGGGTTATAAACTCTGTGGTATTACTGTGTTTATAAGCATGTGTGATGCTGAATGACACCCACATTTCTCAGCTCTGATGGCATCTGTGTTCAGGCTAGCAGTCTTACATCCTGCACAGGACAAGTCATGTTCTCAGGACTGCTGTGCACCTCCCAGTTCTGCCAGATCTTTGCCTCAGGACTACCCTGTTTTTGTCAGTATTTTGTATTGTGCTCTATTGCTCCTGTGATTCAAAATATATCACCTCTCATTGCCCTGCAAAGGCTTCAGCCTCTCGCCACAGATTGATTTAGCAGGGCTGCTTTGCCTTCTTGCATGGGAATGAAAGGTTTCTTGGGGCTGGGGTCTCACAGTAAGCAGGGGTTATTCCTTGACAGAGTGATGGCAGACATAGTCAACAGTACCAGGCAACAACAGTCCCGTGGTCTAAGTCCATTTGTCCCCTCCCTCAGTTGACTTCCAGCATGACTCAGGGGAGGGTAAGAAGCTGGAGACACGAGCTTGTCTGTGATGTGTATTTAGAGCGAGAGTTTAGGTAACATGCTGCCAGGCTCTCCTAGATGAGAGGTTTTAATACCCATATCTTAGCTAATTGCATTTTACTTAGTGCAGAACCACTTGAACGTCTTCATTTTGGTAGTGAGGATAATTCCTGCCATGAATAAAAACGTAGGGATTCTCTTTGCTTTTTCCTGATGTAAAATGGTTGCTCTTCATCTGGGAGTATCAGTATGACAGTTGCACTAGGTGATTGTTGTAGGTCCCTTAAAACTGAAATAGGCTAAATGTATAGACTAGACACATGTATAGACCTGTACATGTGGGTGTTAAAGAGCTTTTCCTCTTTGTCATCATTCTTATTTCACCTGTTAGGTCTCACTTAATGGGAAAAAGTCTCCCAGGTAATCAAGATGTATCCTGCCAATATACAAAATGGATCTGCAGCAAGCCTTATATGTTTGCTTGTGATCTGCCTGCAGGTATGTCCCTACAGGGCTGGGATCTCACTCCTCATAACTGTGTTCAGGGGCGAGACTTCAGCTATGAGCTTTTTGATGAGTGCTGTGGTCAGAACTGGGCTTCTCTTCTGACCTCATGTGGATCCAGCTGTGGGATTAGGACTGGAAATGTTCCCAGTCAGCACTGCTTGGTTTGCCATCCTCAGGAAGCTGCTCAGTCCTCACAGTTCAAGCTCTGCTGAGATTGGTGTGAGACACTTTTTGCCTTTGTGACCTTCAGCTTGTATGCAGTAAGGGACACTTGTAAGCTCCTGGCTCCCTTCTGTGTCTTTGTGTTTAGGGATTACTTGTTTCCACTGAAAAAAAGGTAACTTCATTTTGAAAGTACCATTCCCTGGCTCTCTGAAGGAGGGCACTCACAGCCTTGTTCAGTACTGAGCCATTTGCTGACCATCGCAGCTGGGAAATCGCTTCCCTGGTGCCAAGGGAATTGCTAGAAAGCATGCCGGTTGGCTTTCGCATCCTCTCGCAAGGGGCATTTTATTTCCTTTCTCTCCTATTGTTTTGTTCTTTTGTATGAAGTGTTTGGGGTGACATTCACGACAGTCACATTCAGAAGCATTTGGGGTGACAGTCACATTCAGAAGCAGGATTTCTCAATGCATCCCCCCTCCAAAACCAGTTTGCTGCCCGTCTCCCAGGGCATGCTCAGCTGGGTGAAGCCGCACGCTGCTGTTTGTTTGAGTGTGGCCGCCCGTTGGGGATTTGCAGAAACACTGCAGCAAATCATCCTGCATGCAAGGCTGACCTCCGGGAGGCTAACAAATTGAGGTGAGCCAGCTGGAGCGACAGGACACTGCCGACAGACAGAGCATGCTCAGACCTGGGGGAGAAAGGTAGTTCAGTCTGCAGATGGTGCACGGGTTACTGTGCTGAGAGCTGTTAGGTACGTCTCTTTCTTTTTCTTTATAGTGGTGGGGAAAGAAGAGCACTGGGGAGTGTTTGTTCCCCTGCAGAGCATAGCTTTAAGGTGTCTTCTTTTTTCTTTCACCCGTGAGAGAGGCACCGGATAGCATTTGCTGTTATTTAGCAGCATCAGGTATGCATGCATGTGCTGGAACACTAATGTACCTGTGGTAGTACTTCCAAGACGGAAAAGGTTGCAGGTGCTCTGAATTCACCGTGTTTCTCTGCCGAGTGTTATTGTAACTGTGCTCTGTTTGCTGTGCTGATCACATAGGGCTCTGAATTCAGTTCTGTTAGCACTCCTGGCTGCAGGGTACTTCAGGGGGAGGGGGGTGTTGCCTGGTTTTTGATGCTGTCTCCATGCTCTTTCCCCCCCCTCCCCAACTTCACTTGGAGTCTCTCCTCTGTGGCTGTGTTTTTGTGGGAAGGAGGTCAGTAGTTCTGTTGTAATCCCACGTCTTTGTAGTCCATCTTTGTTTGAGTGGTGTTCTGCTTGATCATTTTTAAACAAAAGTCTCGTGGGGAAAACATCTTTGATCTGGACTGAATTCTGTGGGGTTTCAGAAATTCGTTTCTTACCGGACAGGTGCTGCTTTGGGATTACTTTATTGTCTTTACCCTCCCTGAAAACATGCTAATGTAGAGCTCGTGGTAACCAAGGAGGGATTTTTGCTGCCCTTACTGGCTGCTCTGTGCTCCGAACAATTTCAGCTCCTGCTTAGAATTTGCAGCACACAGGAGTGGTCTCGGGCACCATGCTGATGGGAAGCGGGGAAAGCTCAGGCTGTAAATGCTGCTAAGCACCAGTCCCAGTATCCAAATAACACAGGTACTCTTCCTGTCAGATTAGGAAAAGAAAGGATAGCTAAAATACAGAGAATAACAAAAGGCAGCTAAAGCCCAAAGGCATAATTGGAGTGGCTAAGTTCATCTTGTTCAGTACTTCGGGGTTTCACATCATGTTCTTTTAAATTTACTTTTGCAGCATTAGGGAGTTTTCCCTTAAGCCAACCCAGCTCCATCTTTGCTTTAGGTAGACCACTGAAGTAAGAGAAACCTGCTGCTCTCTAACATGTCTTTGTTTCTGACAAAGGTAGCTTGCTTGCAGGCTAAAAGCAAGAGGCCAGGCAAAAGGAGGGGCTTTTTACTCCTAAATCAGTGCTGTTAATGCCAATATAACCTGATAGGTTTCCATGGGATACTCGGGTGAACAAAGATTGGCTGGGATGAACCCTGTTAAGCTTCCCCTTCTGTCTAGCCATGGTTGAGTACCTTGGGTGTTCATCTTTAGGCTTGGGACTGTCGGAAGGTGAAGACTTGAGGGCTGAGAGAAATACTTTTTTCTTTCTTTTTAAGCTCATTTTTCAGTACATCTCTCGCCTCAGGCTTGTTTATTAGAAATACCTCTGATTTGGGGCACTTTTATGGAGATGAGGGTTAGTTTTTTGTTTGGGGAAAGGATTTTAAACTCTGTGCAGTTCTGGATGGAGAAGAGATCTTGGAAATGGGGACTTTAAAAGCCCAAGAAGTATTCTTTTTAGTTTCGTACTTTTAGCTCAGTTTTATGGCTTGCTTATAGGCATTGACTACTTAGTGTTGGGATTTTTTTACCTGTTTTTTTGAAGATCAAGACAGCAACATCCACAAGTATTAAATCAATGTTCTGCTAGTCAGCTTGAAAGTCAGGTTGGATCTCTTCCTGTTCCAGGGCTCACAGACTCTAAAATTAAATGGAAGAAAACTCAGATTTCCTATCTATCAGCATAACTGGTAGGTGTCCTGTGACCACCAGTATCCTCCTGTTCATACTGAAGGTACGTTTGCAGTAGGGACCATTGCACAGAGCCTCAGGCTCTTTGGTTGTAGTCTTGTATAGAAGGATTTATAGAAAGTTTTGCTTTCTATTCATCACTTATGCTAAATCATAATAACTGAAGGTAAACCTAATTTTGATCTCAACTGTCTATAGATACCTAAGGGTTTTGTGACACAGATGCTTTTTAAATATATTGCTATATTTTGATTTTATTTTTTTTCTGCATAAAGTTTTATTTTTAACATTCTCCTCAAGGCTGCAGATTTAAGGTAGTCTTATTTTTCATATCCCTTCTTTGGATCAGCCTTCGTTAATGACATTTGTGTCTTTAAGCATTGGGTTTGCTTCCTTCAAGAACCTGCTCTTTTCCTGCTTAAAAAGTCAGCACTTCTACACTTGGTTGCTTTTTACAAAGCAAATGTTCATTCAGTGTACCATCCTTTCTTTAATGTGGCATGTACTGTGAAAATATATGTATCTCATTAAATCAGTGAATAAGATGATAACAGCCTTTTGGGCTGTGGGGATTGACTTGCTTGTGTAGTTCTGTGGGAATCTGTGACAGAGATAAGAATAAAAGCCAGTTCTTGGCTGCTGAATCCTAACTCCCCCTCCTTCCAATTGGGAAAGTTGCCTTCTAGCAACTTCTGCATTGAGCATGAATGAAGTAGGTATTTAAAACTGCATGTATTACATATACCGCATCCTTCGCTAAGCCTCTTGCATCAGGGATGGGAGGAGGAACAGGAGACATTTTGTAGGGGTGGTGTGAAATGCCATGTTTACATGCTTTTATCTTCCTGTACTTGTCCTGGAAAGCCAGCGTAGTGAGAGATGGATGTGGGGGTAGGGAGTGCTAACGGGCAAAACAGCCTTGAGGAGGGAGCATCTGCTCCCACCCCTCTCACTGTGTTGCTGTAATAAGAAGGGTAAGGGCTCCCTGCCCATTTCCTGCCCCAACTCCTTCCCTGTCCTGTGGCAGGAGCAGCTCCAGTCCACTTCCAGTTGCACCGCTCTCCTGGGAAGTGCAGGAACACTCTTGGACCCTGCTGCCACAGCTGGCAGGCTCTGCACGGGAGCTGGTCAGCAGGGCCAAACCCAAGCTGGCTTCCATGTAGAGGCATTTCTCTCTGCACAGAGCTGTGAGGCTCTCGGGACATGTGTGTCCTTCATGCTTTTTTTTCCCCATTTTGTGAGGATTTTTTAGCCTGTTCTAGCTCTGGAAAACTGAGCATTGGCTTGGAAAGTGCTTGGGCAGTTGGTAACAAAAGCTTGGCAAGGCCTAAGTAGACGAAACCAGCACTTTTCATTTTGTTAATACCTGCAGAACTTGGTGGTCACTATTAGACATGCCGTTCACCTCCATGACCCTTGTTCTCCCTAGTCAAGCTCTTGGTCTCTTCCTTTGGGGGATTTAGTAATGTTCATGGGTTTTATTGTGTGGGCTTTGTAGCTTTTCTCCCCCATTTCTTACCTAAATAGATAGTAAATTTTAAAATGGAGAAGAGATTTAAAGCATTGTCCATTATATTAATAGCTTCAAAGTAGTGATTCATCCTACTCTAGCTTCACAATTAAAACAAAAGAACAACAGAACTAGTCTCTTAAATTAATCCAAACAGCCCTTTATGCCAACTGCCTATTAGGAGAAATTAATCTCTCCCATCCCACCCACTCTGATGTCCTCGACATGTTAACAAGAACAGTGTCTCCGTCGATGCTTCCTGTTGTTTTCCCACTTCCTGAGGATGTTTAAAACATCAGATGACCAGCAGCTGACAGACAGAAGGTGCTACAGTGTCCAGGTGTCCATGAGAGTACCATAGATGCTGCAGGATGCTCAAGGTCTCTGCCAGAAGTACCTGCTGAGCACACGAGATGCATGCTCCTGAAGCCTTTACCTGCTCGCCAGTGGTCAGTGCTAGTTAGAGAAGCAGTAGCTGGGCTGGGAGGATGAAGCTGTGACCTTTTTGGAGGAGTGAGTGGAGGAGGAGGAAAAGAAGGGGTAAGCTCTTCATGCCTGTGATCGCTTTTGGAATAAGAGCAAAGAGGAGCTGACCAAAAATAGAGTCCCTCCCACAGGCTTTTAGCCTCTGGAGCAGCATCCAGTGTGGCTCAGCTGCAAGCCTCAGGATGTGCTCGTTTCCACTGTAAAGTCTTGAGCTGCCTTAGCACCACTGCGTGTGTTGAGCTCCCCATCTTTGACTGTGCAGTGCTGCACTTCAGCTGCCCTGTCAGCATCCCTGCCAGGGAAATTTGCTGCCTCTGTCTCCCTTTCTCATTCCTGCTCCTTCCCTGGATGCTGCTCCTGTTGGGAGTCTGCAAGGGCACATCCCATTCCCTCCCATAGGGCATTGTTGCCCTCTGCTAGCTTGACAGCAAGAAGCTCTGTGCTGCTTTTACATGCATGTCTCTTCTGGCTAGGCTCTGGTCTATCAGCTGTTGCATCTTCTGTTGCTGAAGGATGGTGCTTTAGCATTTCAAAGCTGAGAGTAAAAAAGTGTCAGTCCATGCAATTTCCCTGGTAACTGGGATGTATTGCTCATGTGGAGCAAAGCTGTGGTTATCCCAGTGTCACTGGGAAGTGAGAGGGTGGATGAGCATGGCAGGGGTGGGAAGGGGATAATCTGTGGGCAACTGGGGGTCTGAAGAGCCTAGGTGCTGACTTCTTTGTGGAAAGAAACAGCACAGAGGAGTCTGCTCATAAGAAAAGCAGCAGTGTGTCTGGTCTGCCACTTCTGCAAGTGCCTTTCAGTTCTTAAGATGTTCTCTGATGGCTCCATGGGAGGAGAGTGGCAGCTCCAGACCCATTTTGTGAGGCAGATTTACAAATGATGGTTTCCTTTATCGTGAAGTGGATCTCTTCAGGTGGAAGTCTAAGTGCTCTCACCTGTTTCAGAGTTACCTGCTGCCTCCATGGGAAAGTTGCCCACTCTAGGACCTCTGTTGGTGACAGCACTTAATGACTGATCTCAGCCTGGGGGATTGAGGAACCAGGGGACATGGGGAGTGACTGTTTGCCTTTACCCCCTTAGTGCAGCCTCTCCTGGGTATATAAAAGCAAAGAGTGGGATGGTTTGTTGCTATTTGTGTTCTGTCACTCCCTGAAGCACCAAACTTCAGTTCTGCAAGGTCTGTGCTCACTGAAAGCACCAGATTTAAAAAAAGGTGGATGATAAAATGTGGGAAAACTGGCAAAGAATTAAGACAGTTCCCCGAGTACCTGTGGAATTCTCCTTTCAGTTCTGCCTGTGACACCCCTTCCTGTCCACATCCCCTTGTTCACTTCCATCAAAAGCAGCTTTCAGCCAAGCAGCATGAACCAGGAATTACGAATTGGCGATGAGGAACAGGCATGAAGATGGATTCCTTTAGCATTGCTAGCTTTTAACGTTCATTCCTGACACCTGGTTGGCTAAAGTACATGCACTCACTTGAGCTAAGTGCAGAGAAGTGCAAGAGGGAAAGTACAGTGAGGGAAGAGACAGAGGAGGGCCTTGCAGGTGATTTCTATTAAAAGCTTTGTTCATTTGTAGCCATTTAGTGGGTACTGCTGCAGCAGAGTCTGAAATGAAAATTGCTAACCTGGGAACATCAGCTGCATCCATCAGGCTGCCTCTCTGAAGTGCCTCGTATGCCCTTCCCTTGGGGCTGGAGGGGAGAGAACAAATCAGGGGTGAAATATTAGAGCAGGCTGTTTCCAAGGAGGCCTGTTCAGCTCAAGGGGTTTGTAATGGTCGGCAGAGCTCTCCACCACTGAGACGCCTGTGAAATGCAGGTGGTATCAAGTGGTGTTTTTGTGGGCTTCTGATGCCTTTGAAACACCTACACGTACACACGCCTCCTGCTGCACTGCAATAACAGAGGCCATGTGGTTTTCCCCCTCTGCAGAGTTCTTGAAACTTGCCTTGCCTCGGCTCTTGAACTCATCTGACCTGCAGTAGTTAACTTGCACAATGCCTGCAGACTGGCCTTCATTTGAAGTGTGCGCTTGGGGCAGCAGACTCAACTGTTGAAGGTTTCCCTTTCATACTGACTAGCAGGCTTCGCACGTGGGTCCCTGGGCTCAGTCCTTTCCTTGGGGGATGCTGCAGAAGTCATTTAAAGCTGTGCTCACAAGGTGAGAGATGTGTGGTGGAGAGGATACGTGGTATCATTAGATATCTTTCAAAGACAGTAAAGATGTGAAATGAAGCTTTGGAAGTCTGGTACCAACAAAATAACTGGAGATCTGTCCCCATCAAAGATTTCTTTTCCTGAAAACCAGTTTGTTTGCATTACCAGAGTCTAACCAAATGATGTGCTACTGTCCCCAGTAGGTTTGCATTCAAAGCTGTCTATGGAACAGCCGTGGTTGAGAGTTTCAAAGCCATCAGGAGCAGCAGTCATCCCTTGTTAGAGAGAAGGAGAGATTGAGAGGTGATGTGACAGCCATCCTTTGTCTGTGCAGGATGTCCGTGGCACCTGGGACAAGAACAGGCTTAAATTGCTGTGGTGGAAACAAAGGGTGAGTGTTAGGAAGGGGTTTGTTACAGTCCTTCATGCTTTTATTGCTAGAAACTTGCAGGAGATGGATAGGTGTTAAGAATGAGATAGATAAAAATCTTTGGGGAGTGCTTTAGTGAGAGCTGATCCTGCCCTGGTAATTAGATGACCACTACTCTGGGTCCCTTCCCATTTCCTTTTCCAAGTGAGAACAACACCTTTTTATTTTGCTGCTTGCTTTTAGGGAGCTGCTAAATGAGGCAGCTTTTTAGACCACTTGCCAGAGGAGGTGGCCTTCATTTCTGGCTTCTTTGAGTAGCTGGAGCTGCTCTGAAATTGAAATGAATTTGTTGCTCAGCTCTCCAGAGACCACCTTTAAATCTGTGTGGCTTACGGCTAGCACTCACTTCTTTGGCATTATTCAGTCTCCCACATACCTTCAGTTCTTCCTAAAACAGGGATCCTGCAAGCTGCTGGGATCTCACAAGCTGCGGGGATCCCCTCTAACTTCCTTGAATTCCATGAATGATTCTTCATCCAATTTCAGGCTGTATGAACTGGATTGCAGGATCAAGCTTTTAGGCTGCAATCTCTCTTTTGAAAAGGACTCCCTTGGTGGTACAGGAAGCGCTCACACTGGTCCTAAACATGCTTTGCTGTCTGCCTCCACTCTGCCACAGAATAGCAAGCATCTCTGGGTTAAAATGCTAAGGGACTGTTGCTTGGGATGTCAGAGCATGTGCCTGAAACACTGCTTTTTTCCCCTCCCTGAATACTTGCCTCAAAGGGACTTCAAAATGCTACCTTTAAAAATCTGCAGCTAGAAACAGAGTAACCAGGTATATACCAGTCAGAAATTTCCCTTCCAGAAGTTCCCCATGGCTGCAATTACTCACAGCCTGACGAGCTGTGGACCTCGATGCATAATGAAAATTGAAGCCCGTAAGTACTGTAGGTTAATCAATATCTGAATTGAAGTTCACAGTTGAAAATATAATCAATACTCTGATGTAATCCAGTAGTGTTTCTGCACAGGAAGCAAGCCATGGCAGGATCTTTCCCATAATGGCAAAAGAAACAAGGGGGCCTTGGAGCAGATTCTCAGGTTGGGATGGGAGAACAGCAACAGTGGAAACACTTCAAATATGTTGCCTTCCCATTTGTGTAAGGGCTGGCTCTCCTGGTGCAAGTTACTTCATTCTCAATGAATGAAGGTTTGATTGCTTTAATGAAACATCAGTTCCTCGCATAAAGAGCAGAGTTCTCTCTCCCATGCCAGTATTTCTTTTGGAAGACAATGGTAGTTCTTAGCCTTTGATCATATGTGATTACAGCCAAAGAAATGACTGACTTGGGAGTCTCCCATAGACCTGTCCCTATGGACTGTGTCGTCGTCCTCCCCCCCAGTAAAATCAAATTGAGTGCTACATTCACTAGTTCACATTTTGGATTGAAATGGAGTGTAGCAAAATCTGTCGTTGGCAATGCTCCTTGTACTATTATTGTCTGTGCAGTAAATGCAAGAGGCGGAGTTGTGTACTCACAGCTATGCAAAAGGCCTATGGCAGATCAAGGAACAAAGTCTCACAAGCCCTGTGCAAGTGGCCCAGTAATCGCAGGACACTTTCATCCCACTTTTGGAGTGGTCTGCAAAAAGCAGTGAGCCAGAGTCCCAGGGAACACATCAGGTAGTGTTCTGGCACTCTTTGCATTTTTCCTTGTTCCCTGGAAGAGAGAAAAATCGCTGAGACTCTCTTGAATAGTCCATAAAATGTAATTCATGGTGGAGCTGTAAACCCAGTCAGCCCAGTGTTGAAACGGTTCCTTTCTTGTTTCATTTTCCACAGGTCTTCACCCTCACCATGTCAAGGAGCGTTAATGATGTGTTCCCTCTCCAGTGCATTCCCCGCCTGTCATCTTGCTAGGATCTAACAACAGAATGAACATAGCAGCTGTGTTTAATGCCCTGCTCGTGTCTGTCCTCGCTGCCGTGCTGTGGAAATACTTCAAACTGCGAGAGCATGCCTTCATGGTCGAAGAGGAGTTGGTCCTCACCCGTCAGTCTCAGGAGCTCTCTGAGGTTCAGATTGACTACCATGCGGCCCTGGAGGCACTGGTGGAGGACGGTACCAGGATGGTGTGCACTGGCAGGATGCACACTGACCGCATCTGCCGCTTTGAGTCCCTCTGCTACTCTACTGAGGCTGAGGAGTTTATCTACTTTCACAGCAACTCCTCGGTCATGCTGCCCAACCTGGGCTCCCGGAGGTTCCAGCCGGCTCTGCTCGACCTCTCCTCAGTGGAAGATCACAACACCCAGTACTTCAACTTTGTGGAGCTGCCAGCTGCTGCGCTGAAATTTATGCCAAAGCCGGTCTTCGTGCCTGACGTGGCGCTGATCGCTAACAGGTTCAACCCAGACAACCTGATGCACGTCTTTCATGACGACCTCCTCCCCATTTATTACACCATGCAGCAGTTCTCTGATTTAGATCTGGAGGCACGGCTCTTCTTCATGGAAGGGTGGAGTGAAGGTGTTCACTTTGACCTCTACAAGTTACTGAGTAACAAGCAGCCGCTCCTCAGGGAGCAGCTTAAAACCCTGGGCAGGCTCCTCTGCTTTACCAAAGCCTATGTGGGACTGTCCAAAATCACCACCTGGTACCAGTACGGATTTGTCCAGCCACAGGGGCCGAAGGCTAACATCTTGGTTTCTGGTAACGAGATCAGGCAGTTCACCAAATTCATGATGCAGAAGCTGAACGTCAGCACGGAGGAAAGCTCCAGTGAGGAGTACATCGTAGTGTTCAGCCGAACAATCAACAGACTTATCCTAAATGAGGCAGAACTAATCCTGGCTCTCGCTCAGGAGTTTCAGATGAAAACCATTACTGTCTCTCTGGAGGAGCATTCGTTTTCTGACATCGTCCGGTTGATCAGCAATGCGTCCATGCTGGTCAGTATGCATGGGGCCCAATTAGTCATGTCTCTCTTCCTGCCAAGAGGTGCCACAGTGGTGGAGCTCTTTCCTTACGCTATCAACCCCGAGCACTATACCCCTTACAAAACCCTGGCAACCCTTCCTGGCATGGACCTTCAGTACATTGCCTGGCAGAACACTGACAGGGAAGACACTGTTACCTACCCGGACAGACCTTGGGACCAGGGTGGGATTGCTCATCTGGACAAGGCAGAGCAAGAGCGCATCATTAAGAACACAGAGGTGCCGCGGCACCTCTGCTGCCGCAACCCCGAGTGGCTGTTCCGTGCCTACCAGGACACGAAGGTGAACATCCCTTCTCTCATCCACGTGATCAGGCAGACTGTGAAGTCGAAGCCTGGACCCAAGAAGCAGAAGTGGTCTGGTAGCCTCTACCCTGGCAAAGTGAGGGATGCCAAGTGTCAAGCCTCTGTCCAGGGCACGAGCGAAGCTAAACTTGCCGTATCCTGGCAGATCCCCTGGAACCTGAAGTATCTCAAGGTCAGAGAAGTGAAATACGAAGTGTGGATACAAGAGCAAGGGGAAAACACTTACATGCCTTATATATTGTCCCATCAGAATCATACCTTCTCAGAAAACATTAAACCCTTCACGATATACCTGGTGTGGATACGCTGCATCTTCAACAAAAATCTTCTGGGACCTTTTGCAGATGTGCTCTTGTGCAGTACATAGCCTGCTGCGCTCCCTGTACAGCTCTAACCTGCTCTCCACCCCATCTGTGGTTTAAAACTTCTTGTCTTGTAGTTTGTAGAGGGCTGAAAAGGACCACACTGTACCAGTGCCTGAGTGTCCATTTTATTGCACTCAATGTGTATTCTTTAAATGGTATTTATTTCCAGTGAGTGTTAAAAAAGAAGAAACCTCTGTGTTCTTCAGAGTAACTTCCAGAGGTTAAATTACATGCTGCACACATGTAATTGAAAACAATGGAAGTGAATTGTGTGTACCTTGGTCGTGATTTAAATGCGTTCCTATTGTGTGGTGAGTATTTAAGCACAGCGTTAAGCCACAGTTGAGTCCATGGCTAGGTGGGCAATTCTCATCAGCTTTTCCATTGTAAGTTATTTTTCTTTCAATAACTCTGTAACTTTGAGTTCAGGATTTGGTACGAGAGCCTTCATTAAACTGCTGTAAACCCCCTCGATATATTTTGCTTTTTATTATCTGTCAGAATCATTATTGTGATAGATTTATCTATTGCTGTGATAAATCGTGTATATGGGTGGCTTTTTACTTTTCATTTTGGCTAAAGAGAGCGAGACTGCAGTGTCAACATCATGTTTCAAATTAGATCTTACTGCACCCCAATAGCAAAAGGCTGGAGTAGCAGGTAGGAAATAGGAGGGATGGAGGAGATAAAACTATTTACAGGGTTTTAACGTGTTTTCATTGTGTGGATCATGTACAGATCTGTGGAAAAGGAAGGGGATGGTTTGGAAGAGGTGATGGGGGAAGAGATAGCACTTACAGCAGCCTGCTCAAGGAACTCCTTTATTTTGGTGTTTGGTCAGAATAATCTGTTGATAATAGCTGCTAACAGCTACGTGCTTTGCTCAGTAACAGGCAGGTGGTCACAAAGGGAAGCCTTCTGTGCACAGGTTCTCCTGGATGTTGGTGGGACGAAGCAGAGTCAGGCAGGGGACAGGTAGGTGGGTGCCTTGCCATTGAGCAGGGGTTGGGCTGATGACCCTCCAGTGAGGGGAGTAGTTTATTCTAGACTTACACTCATTTTCCCTGAGATCAGAATCTGGCTTCGTTGCTGTGGTCACACACTGACTGCTTAGGACCTCATCCCACACAGTTCTCCTTTAGGCAGAGACTCTAAATGATGCTGTCTTTGAAGAACAGCTCTGTGTCAACATCACAGCTCTTGGGGAAGAGAGGAAAAAAGGGGCAGGAGCGTGAGGTGTGTCCCTGATGGATGTTCACATCCTCTGTAGTTTATAACCAGCCTTAAAGCCACAGGAAAAGTGCTTTTTTCCTGCTTTCCCTCCCCAGCTCCCACCATCCTCCCAAGGTCTGGGTGGATGCTTGAACAGTACGATAAATGGCTTGCTTTTTGAGTGATGGGCTGATAGATGAGCATCCAAAGGCAGGTTTATAAGATGAGTTCTAGAGAGAGGGGGAGAAAAACCTTGCTGTACAAATCAGACAGGAAACAGGGTTGAAAAATGAGTGGAACGTCACACCACAACATTGGACCTTCAGGCAAGTGCTGCTTCTGAATATTCATTTCTATTACTTCTCGCTTTGTTTCAGACACGGTTATGATTTAAGGGGAGGGAGAGGAACAGAACAACAATCCCAAAGTCTGTGTTTCCTTTGTTATTGTAGCCCTGCCAGCTAATAATCTTTGCCATGGTATTTTAAAGGTGCATGTGATTACTCCCACTGTTGTTTTGTAGGACAGAATAGGCTTCTTGCTGAAGTGAGTATTCAAGCTGTGCCCCGATGTCTCCAGGTGGCTGCACATCACATACCACATATTATCAGAGGTGAAGGAAAACTTCACCAGCAGGTGACAGACGGGAGAGCAGGCTGTTTAGGGAAGCCACAAGGACCTGTAGCTCCCCAGGACCTCCCTGGCTGATCAGCTTCCACTCACGGAAGGGGTTTTCAGCTATCTTGCATCCCCACATCATTCAAGCCAGAGGTATCCCAGTGGCCATCCTCCTCCTGGGTGTTGCAAGGGTGGTAATGGTGGCACCCGACAAGGTCAGTATTGAGTGAGTCAGCATCCATTTTGCATCAGTTCTCAGAGGTAATGTTCTTTGGGTGCGTGAGCTGCCTGTGGTTTCCTATTCCTAACCACCCTTCATCCTGGGCAGGTGTTGCTCTGTGTGTTGCTTTCCTGTCTGCCTTACTCAGAGCCTTTCACAGCAATCCTTCGCCTCATAATTTGTAGACCATCCCATTTCACTTAAAATTAGTTGCATATGATTGCAGGTTTTCTAACATTTGCAGACTGGTTACAGCACATTGACTGTTTTCTTCTCACACCCTAATGATTCCAATCAACAGAATTGGCTACGGGGCAATGAAGTATCGTACGTGTGGGTTTCCATGCTCTTAACTCTAGTGTGAAGCAGTCTCTTGCGTTCAGAGACTCACTTTTTTTTCCAGAAGATAGTCAGATGTGCTTTCCAAAAGTGCGTATTCAGGTTCTGTGTTCCTCATCAGTGCTGTGAGTATTCTATGAGGTGGAAACAAAGGGGTTTTCCTTTTTGAGTGCTGAGGTAGCTGAACACTGGAGCGGTGATGCTGATGTTGCTGGTTGCCTCCATCACCTGCCCAGTGTAAGGATGTCTGTACCAGAGCCTCACTGAATTCCTCCTCTGCTAGAGCACGCAGCACTGAGAGGATGTGGGCCAGCCTGTAGCTGTCATAACTTGGGCATGGTAATGTTATGCTGATTTATACTACCTCAGGAACTGCTCTGGAGTGCTATTACCTTCCCGTAGTGAATTTCCTTTCCTTTTAATAGCTGCCATCAATGCTCTGCAGGCCCGTTCCATTTTTCGCCCCCGATCCTGCCCTGACCCACAGGCTGCTTGCTTCCCATGCTTCACATGAGTATCCTCTCTCACAGCCTCCAGCCTTCACAGTGAAGAACCCGTTGGGACTTTGTCAGTGCCACTTCTTCATTGATCAGAAGGAATGCCTGCCTGGCATCGCTTAAAGTTTCATCCTGTAATGAATGTGGGCCCTCTGTGCACAGGGGCTGGGGCTGCATCTCTCACACGTGCAGGAAGGCAGGGCTGGACCTTGGTTACTGTATTTCCAAGGCAAGCATATGGGGATGGGTTTGACAAGTTGTGCTGTGCGAGAGACTTGCACCTTCCACCGCTGCATCATTTGGTTTTGCTCCCAGAGCAAATACATTAAGCTCTGTGGTGCTGTCTGGCCCCACTGTCCTGGAAGAAGGGAAAAAGCTGGGATTAAATCCAAAACCCTCTGGGGGCAGAGGAGGATGCTAATAGCAAGCTGGTCTCCAACTCGCTGCTGCCAGACTTGGCTGTGCTTTCAGAGATGGATCCTGTAGGAGGATTTCCTCTGGCTGCAGTTTCATCTCTCCTTTTAATTAGCCCAAGTGCAAGGAGCAGGCAGCTGCTGCGGGAGGGCTGCTTACCCGCATGGCTGAGGATGGAGGACCAAACAGAGCACTTACCAGCTTGAACGTGTGAAGTGTTGGAGAGGGAGCTGCAGGCTGTATGGTAACAGTTCCCAATGGGACTTCTCAAGTGTGGTGGTGACCTTAACAGAGCCAGAGCAATTCACGCTACTGTTATTTTCTGTAGCCAAAACTCACCCCAAAAAGCAATATCCAAGAATAGAAACGTTCCTGGAGAGGCTCCAACATGGCTTGGGTGTGATTCTTCAGAAGGACATGCTGCCGTCAGGGCTGTGGAGAGCTGAGACTTACAGATGGAGCTGGTCTTAGATGCTCAACGCAGTGGAAGACCGGTTGCTCTGGAGGCATAGCCTGGAAGAGCAGCGAACAGGTTAGAGTAGCACAAAGTGAGGGCTCAAAAGCCAGTCAGACCATCTCCAGGGCTATGGAGTGGTGGGAGGGACTTGTTCCAAGCAGCCTAGTAGGTGGTATTTGCATGGGGAGCTCTCATCAGGAAATTTCTGGAGCACTTTCTTGACAGCTTCTCAGGAACCTCACACACCGGGAAATAATAACCAAATCCTATGTTCCCTATGAAAATACACAGGTGATACAAGAGCCCTTTGGAGACTGTACTGCTAAGTGACTATCAGCATCCTCTGCATGCGTTTTAAGCCCTTATTCCAAGCAGGAATTGTCCTCTGTGTGAGGGTGAGTGGCTCAGAGGCGGATGTCCGGACCTGCTCCCTTGGCTGGGAGCCACATGAAGACATCACTGAGCTGTTGGCCAAGCGAGAAGCAGTGAGGATGCTGATGCCCTGGGAGCGATGTCCTCATTTGGGTGTAACCCAGCTCCTCCTCACCTCCCTCTGCACAGCCCATGGGGCACCTTGGTGGCCACCACCTCCTCACCAGCCAGGGATGCTCCAGCGCTTGTGCCACACAGGTAGCCCTTGAAAGGATCCAGAATCCTAAACATCATCCAGAAACCCCATGCCTGTCATAGATTATTACTGCCCAGCTTTTGCTTAGCAAAGTTATCGCACCTTTTCTCACTAGCCCCATGGATTTCTTCTGCTCTTGGCTTCTTTCTCCTCTGGCTCTGCTTGTGGGTGGTAGGGGCAGGCAGGGATGGGCTAGTTGCAATCCAGACTAACACCTGGTGCAGGTTTTACACCTCCAGAAAGTGAAAGGTAATAAAAACAACTGGTTTTGGGGAGTTCAGATTGCAACTTTTCTGTCTCCTCCTTCTCCTCTCCCCTGATTCTTTTGGACAGATCCTTTTCTTAAAGAAATAATAATTCTTAAGAGCAATAACTTGGGGCTTCTAAGAGCTGCTGTGGAGGGAAGGAAAATAAATAGGAAAAACCCTTTAAAAGACAGCTTAGGAAATATGTTTGCAGGAGAAACCGGACCATTTATTAGAAGATTTGATGAGGAATAACACAAAGTGCCTTTTTTGGCTCCATCGCCTTAGCCTCTAACAACTAAATATGTTACTCAAGATAAATGTGTGACAGGAATGTTTTTCACAGGTGTCTATTGAGTTTTATGTATCTCTTTTTAGTTCCATTGCAGGCCACCTTTTGCCCCTGTCTCTAAGGCTCTGCATGCCGACCGCTCCAGGTATGTGGATGGCTTCTCCCAAGACAGCAGCACCACACTGGACCCACATGCAATTAAGATGCTTAGGAAATGATGTGTTTTAAAACCCTACCCCACAGGCTGTTGGTGTAGATTTACTGCAGGGCTCTGACTGGAGCCTTTAACCTCTTTAAGGGCAGAAGTTGGTCCTCTGCACAGCAAAGAGGTTGCTGCTCTCCAGGATCCCTGGATGAAAGGGACTCTATAAGCAGAACATCATTTACTTTATATTAATCAGAAGGGTGACTTCAGCATCTTTATTGCTATATCTCATCTGCCGAGCTCTATAAATAGGAGACTTATTTCTATAGTATTTTTGCTTCTTGGTGTCTGTGTGGAGTAAGGCGGTGTAGGTTTAGTGGATAAAATAGCACTTAATTTTTCCCTGCTGGACTTGGGGTAGGCACGCTCTTGGAATGGCTTTCAGTGTGATGACTGACAGTCCATCTGTGCTGTGGGTGGTATGAGAAGCATCACCATCTGCATGTGTATGAGGCACATCACCACCCTTATGCTAGAGAAGTCACTCCCCCCCCAAACATGTCCCCCCAGAACAGGGGGCTTGAGCTAAACCCTCTTCTAGCACAGGGCTGGCTGCGATGCAGCAAGCCAATGTGAATTTACACTGATGGAAGGCCTGGCCCTCCTTGTCACCCTTTCAAATGGTCCCTTCAGAACGTGCTGATTACTAAAGTAATTGTTGGCATGTTCAGAGGAGGCAGGAATAGCTTCCTGTCTGCTTGAAGTAACTTGGCAGCGATCACCACCTTTAAACGCTGCTTAGTCCTGCCATTTGAAAACATGTTGCCTTTAAAGTTTAGTTGAGACTCCCTTTGTTTGGTGTTTATTCAAACAGGCTCGCTCCAAGTGCCTGATTTACCTTCTGGGTTAGCTGTGTCCCTGGATGCGTAATGCAGCATCCACAGACAAACGCACCCGTTTAGCATCTCTCTTCTCCATCGCAGACAGCCCCTGTTCCTTTGTCCTCCCTTACTCTGATGGCTTTCTGATTAGCAGTAGCAGTCACCTCCTCCAGCTTGGCCAGAGTGTGGACCAGAAGAAAAACCAAAGACCCATTGACAGCAAAAAACCAACCCCCAAACCAACACAAAACGTGAACCAAACCCCCAAAAATCAAACATGCGAACAAACAAAAAGAATCAAACAACCCCAAAGCACTTATTAAGGAGAAAAACGCTTTTTAACTGAAAAACCCAGTGCCAGGTTCCCATTGAAAACTAGCTTTGAAACTGCAACAATTGGTTTGGGGTTAGAGGGTACTTTCTGGTTAAACTGTGTGTTATTTAGACCAGTTTCCTTTTGCCGGGCTAGAGGAAGGGCTGGGAAACAGATGGGGCTGACCTGAGAGTCCCTGCCTACAGCACAGGCTATTTGGTGCAAATCTCAGGGCAGCATTTTCCTCCGCAGCTGTGCTGCAAAGCCTGTAGGCAGAAAGAAAACCACTGAAGAGCGGCTGTCTTCTTTCTCTCTATTGCGTGTTCCCCTTCTGGGTGCCATCACCTTTCTGAGTGAGGACCTAATTTAAGCGTGTTCTCCTGCAGAAAGACAGGATTCCTTATGGGCCAGGTCGAGGAGGTCGCTAGCTGGCAGATTGCACTCACAATATAGCAGAGGTGTAGGTGAGGGTGGCAGGTATATAGCACCAGGCTCATGATGGACACAGCTGCCTGTGTGGTTTGTCCCAAGGCAAGCACCACTGCTCTTACCCTGCTCCTACTGAGCCAATCCTTATCTCATCTAAAGCAAGACCAGAGCATATCTGGCAGTGTTCAAGGCCAGGTTGGATGGGGCTTGGAGCAACTTTACCTAGTGGAAGGTGTCCCTGCCCATGGCAGGGGGTTGGAACTGGAGGAGCTTTACGGTCGCTTCCGACTCAAACCATTCTGTGACTCTATGCTATCGGTGACCAGTTCGATGCATCCTCACCACTAGCTCAGATGAGGGCTGCCTAGGTTAGTGCAAGAAACTATGCAGTTCCAGGCAAGGATTTATCTCTGCTTCCTCAGCTCTTTCAAAGCAATAACATTTTAGGGAGGAAAACAAACCAACCAAACCCACAAAATTATCCATGCAGAGCAGCAGTGCCCCTCGGTTTATGCTGCTTCAG
Source organism: Pezoporus flaviventris (assembly GCF_033815535.1). NCBI lineage: Eukaryota > Metazoa > Chordata > Aves > Psittaciformes > Psittacidae > Pezoporus > Pezoporus flaviventris. The sequence continues at coordinate 2,115,600 of NW_026892585.1, forward strand.
GCCAGATAAGCCATTTACCTGCTGCTTGGCGGAAAGAAAAACAACCCCTTACAGCCAATCCCATATAATCTGCAGGAAAATGTTACCACCATCGGGTGACCAACGGCTTCAGGAGCAAGCAAACAGGCCTGAACCCAACCAGGTGCAGTGAGTGCATCCAGCTGCAGCTCCAGAGCGCTTTGCCCTGCTTTCCCCTGCTCTGCTTTGATGGCTTTTTCATACCCTTTGCTTTTATGCAAGCAACCACGCAGGTTGCAGAGGGATAAACACAAATCAGGCCCCTGAATGCAATTGCTTACTGGGAAAAAGAGCAAAGCAGAGAGCCACGCAATCAGTGCACAGGAGTGCAGGCACAGCCAGGTTTGTTGGGGCTGTGAAATAAGGGGGGTCCTGCTGCCTGGGCTGCCCTAGGAGCACGCTCACCTTTACATGCATTTACAGTAGAAGGGAAAAGCTGGAAGTGGCTATGAAAGGGCCCCATTTATTGCTTAACTCTGAAGCTCCCTGACTCACAGAGGGGCCCATACCTTGCCATGGAATCGAGAGAGATTCGGAACGCGCTCTTTTAGACTGGCCTTTTACGACTCCAAAGGGAAACGCTCCAAAAATGCAAACTACCCCTAAGTGCGAGCTGTAAATCAACAGCTCGAAGCAGAGGCAGCAAGAAGCATAAACCCAGTGTCATTTACTAACAGGTTTTGTCTGTTTCCAGTTAAAGAGTTCAAGCAACCACACTGGTATCTCCAGCAGAAGCGCACCCACTTGATGTGCGTCTGCTGCTCCCCCAGACCGGAGCTACCAAGAGCTCCAGGTATTTTGCATCTTGATGTAGGGCATTTCCCTTAAGGTCCTGCCTACTGAAAGCCATGGTCCTGCAGCACATGAAGGAACAAGGCTCCGGGCTGCTTCGCTGAGCTTGATTTAGGTGCTTGAGACCAGGCGCTGCCGCCCATCATTCACTCGGAGGTGCAGCTCAGGGTAATTAATTTCCCACTTTAGTTCAGAAGGCAGCTTTAGCTGAGAAGGGCTCCCTGCCAACCTGGGAGCCCACACGGAATGGCTGGGCTTCAAAGGAAAACGCTGTGGCCAGCGAGCTCCCTCCGTTTTCCTGCTATCCGAGCTGCATCCGTGGTGACACCAGGGCGATGCTCCAGGGCCCAGGCCGGGGAAGCGCAGGGTGCTGGTGTGCAGTGGTGGTTTTCATCTGGCATCCCCCCTGCTGAGCCCCCCAGGCCACCTCGTCCCTGAGCCATGAGCTGTTTTCCCCTCAGTTAACTCGGTGCGGCAGCTCCAGCTGGTCCCAAGCCATCATCATTAATGCTGCGTCTCTCCCATTTCTCTCCAGCTTTCAGACTGATGCCCACGCTCCTGCCAGCTCTCATCAGCCACCCCCCTGGTGCCAGCAGAGCAGCGGCAAGCAAGGAGAAGGACCAAGGGGCTGCCAGGAGATAGAGATGAAACAGGAGTTACCCTGGTGAAGAGGCTCTGGGAGAGAGATGCTCTTGGAGCAGTACATGAAGCTGGTCCCCAGGCTTTGTGTTTCAGATGCCCCAACAGCACACACGTGCCGCTTTGGGACTGGGCTTTTGCCAAGCAGCTTCTCCATGGTCTTATCCTCTGCTTTCTCCTCCTTTGTCCAGACCAAGCAAGCTGGCTGTGGGCCTGAGTAAAGGAGGAGCAAGCGACCATGAATCCACAGTGATGTGTGGATCTCCACTGGGCGAAATGGCACGTGCATCTTGGCTGAGCACAGCGTGTACCCTCCTTCCAACACCCCTCTGAACCCACTTTGAGACCACCTGGGACAACCCCTTTGGGTGGCCCAGCTGTACACCAGGCTTTCCCAGGTCCAGACTGGGACTGGTGCATCACCTCCCACCTCAAAAGTGGGATTAAAGCCTGCTCTTGGTACCACGAACCTCTCTGCGTTTGGTGGCAGCTTCCCTGCGCTCTCCCACTGTGTGCTGGCCAAGGTGAAGGGCTGTGGAACAGCACGAGCAGTGAGCTGTGTGTCCTGTGGATGTGCTGGCCTCATTCCCCACCATTTGTCAGTCATTTCCTCCTTGAGGTGTGAGTTTCAGGCTCTCTATCCAGACAGAGGGGCTCTGCCATACGAGAGGGTTATCTCAGAGGTGCTGCATGTGTCCCCCTCCATTCTCCATCTTTCCTCTCTTTCCTCCTATCTTGAGAGACCATGCCATGAACAGCCACGGGCAGTTTCCAAAGGCTTTCTTTCATGGGGACTGTAAATCAGATTATGGAGGAGACACTGTGTTTTGCCCCTGTGGTGCTGAAATGTAGATGAACCCATGCCACGCCTGGAGCTGAGAGCTGCCTGCTGGCTTCTCTGCAGGAGATCAAAGACCTGATTTTAACTGCCAGGTTTGAGGTGAAGCATTTGGTCCATCCAATGGCAAAAGTGGAAGAACAAGCCCACAAACCCCGGCTTTTCCACAGCAAACTGAGCAAACAGCTGTATTCTTCTCACGTTTGGGGGCTGGCATTTTGGTGTCGAGTTCAGTGCTTGGATTTCAGCATCACTTTGGCATCGCCTTGCTGGGATTTGATTGGGGTTGAAAGGCAGAGCTTGTGAGTGTTTTATTAGCTGTTCCCTTCCCTTTGAAGAGAACATCTATTGTTTATTAGTTTAAGAGAAGTACAAAGGATATATTGAGTTCTTGTTTAATAACTTCCCCCAGTGCTCCAGCGCAGGGGCGGCTTAATCCCAGCACAGGGTCTTTTCCAGGGTGGAAGAGGATCACAAACCCCATGCAAACCTCCATCTCCCTGGGCAAAGGCTACGGGCAGGAGAAACCTGAGGCAGGGGATGGTGGCTAAAGGGCTGTGGATGCAGATGGAGGGGCTTGCCTGGAAGGGTGGACCAGCATCAGGGTAAAACATGGCCATGTGGAGTGTCAGATTTGACTAATAGCTGGCTGTGTACAAAACCCTGTCCTGGTCTCCCCGTGGGTAATTCAGAAGCAGAAATAAATGTCCTAGGGACATTTATTATATACATATTGGATATATATTATACACATGATATATATTATATATATATTTATGGATATATAACAAGGAGAGCTGGGAACAGCTCGCCTTGTTGTTTCCATCGCATGTATCTTGCATACGTCGCCACGTTAAAAGGAACGTGAGAACTTAGCTGTCCCTGTGTGCTCAGTGCAGGCATCTCTATCAAATCCAAGGAAAATGAGCTGTGAAGAGCTGTCTAAAAAAGGAATGCTTTACAGAGGGAAAAAAATCAGCATTAAAAAGACATTCAGCAGGTACTTCTCTTGGGCTGGTTATGTTTTACAATGCATTTGATATGGGAGGTGTGAAGCTGGACCCAAGCTATTAATGCAAACCAGAGGGAGGATATTCAGCTGAGGAATATCTTCCTACCTGCCAGGCCTCCCCCAGTGTTTCAGAAGGCTGTTGTTTCCCCATCACGCAGTTGGCTGTAGCTGCACTCTGTGTCTCAAGGGGTCTGTGATCTTTTATTTCTCAGCAGGGTTTAATCTTTAAATTCCCTTCCTTTGCAGAGGGAGGAAGGGCTTGTGAGAAGGGCCATGATGAAGCATCTCGTGGAGGGATGCAGGACAAAGCCAGCCTTGGTGATGGTTCCCGGGCTCCTGTAAGGTTGTGCTGGGTCTCGCTGGCTGGCTCCTTTGCATCTCCAGCACCCAATTCCCTGCTGCAGTGTGGCAGCACGTCAGGTTGGTCCTAACACCGGTGCTCCTGGGAAACACCCAGAGCTGGTGCTCTGGTGGCCCCAACATCCTCCAGACGGCACATAGGCTTACCTGGGAATAGGTGCGACACCTCGGTCCCAGCATCCTCGTAACAGAGGCTGGATGGAGCATCTGGGCTGGGGGTAAGCATTTGGAGGAGACACTGGGGGTAAGGAGGGCTTACAGGGTTTGAAGGAAAATGTTGATTTTGGCCTTAATGTCTTTGATCTGTCTGGTGAAGCTGTAGCAGGCCCGTTAGGTACCAGCTCAAGAATCGGTTTAATCCACGGTCTCCTTCAGCCCTCCGAAAAGGTCTCCTGGTCAAGGTGCCTCACCAGGGTGTTGGTGGGATAAATGGTTGAATCCTCATGGAAAAAGAAGGGGAATATTGTCTTGTCTGATGTCTGAGTGCTGATTAAAATGCATCCCAGCGCTGCAGAGGGCTTGCACCATCAGGGCAGTCCATGGCCCAGCAGAGGCTGGGCTCTCCCCGTTAGCTGGGTACCCCATTACCCCTCATTAGCACATCTTACAAACTGGCTTTGCTGCCCTCTGCTCGCCAGACATCTGGTACCAGCCTCCTGAGCCCTGCCTGAACCTTCAGAGCTCCATCACAAGCGTCTCCACTGAATGTCCTGCACAGCAGCTCTGGGGGGGGGGGGTGTAGGGAGCTGAAGAGGGCATTTCTTTGAGTGGCTCCCCATTGAATGCCTTCCATACAGCCCATACAGCCCATCAAGTTAACCAACATTTGGCCCAGCTGCAACCAAAGCTGTGGCTGGTGCAGGAAGAAGACTGTGCAAAATGAATGATGACTGTCCCCACAGGTGTGAGCCAAGGATGAAGGTTTGCTTCTGCAGGGGGGCAGAAGATGCTAACCTGAGGCATGGGTGAGAAGAAGCCTCAAAGCTTCCATCAGGTAACGCTGGGCTGTAGCTGCTCTGCCTCTGTGGGGCTCAAAACCTGGCTGTGCCAACTAATAAATAAGCATGGGTTTAGAGATTTGGCTAAGCTCTTTTAAGTCCATAGAGGCTGCGGATAAAAGAGCTGTAGCTCCCCACAGGCAGGCTGGAGATTAGCTTCGTCATTCGTGCTTGGGTGGTGCTACCTGTTTAATAAACCAGTATGATTTAATAGTGTTGTTTTCATACAGGGAAAAAGGAAACAATTTATTGATCCTTTACTCATGAAGAGGTAGCTTTTCAGCCTCCCTGTAATATCAGCAATGATTTTTCAATGTATAATGATTTAACTAAAGGGATAAAGACAGTTTGCTGTGCTTTGAGCATCCTCGGCAGCCCATTTTATGTTTATAGGAGCACACCATTTGCATTGTAGAACTGCGTAAGGGCTGCCTGGGGTCAGACAAAGCCTTGTGCCATTTCTCCCCGTGGCTGTCTCCTCCACTGCCCACTGTAACCCACCACAAGCAAACACGTTACCCACTGAGCAAGCCCGTTGTTGCAGTGAATCAGCCCACTGGCGGCAACACCGGCACCAGCATCCCTGCCATCTGTTGCTTTGGTTCTCAGGGAGCAAAACCGGGTCTTGGACGTGCCTCTGTTTGTCTTGAAGGTGTCCTTCACCACGGGGGGTGCTGGATTGGGACGTAGGAGCCGGGAGGTGAAAACTAGATCCGCGCTTACCTAACGGGAAGCCTGCAGGAAGGGGTGAAATTGAATTTCAGCCTCCTCCGTGTGAGGCTGGATCCACAATCACTGCCCCGGCTCTGAGATGTAAATCCTGCAGGGTAACTCCTGCAGCCCCCGTTTGCAGCCCCGGCAGGAGGCAGCCCTTTCTCTCCCCGAGATGATTAAACTCTGATTTACAAGGCACGGCGGCCAGGGAGCATCTGGTTCCTGCAGCCAGCGGTCCCTATGGAATGAAAGAGGCGAATTTCAAGGCCATAGCTTTGCACAAACAGAGAAATTACTTAATTGCCCATGTCCATGCAGGGGCCTGCGTCGACACCGCCGCTCCCACCACACCAGGTCTCAAATGTACCAGCTTGCCAGGTGCCTGCTTTCCCCCTTCCTCTGCCTCTCAGCACCCAAATGTTCCCCATTTCCCAGCCCCATGTGAGGGAAGGCAAAGAGGGGGGTGAAAGCAATTATGTAGGTAGTGTGGGGCTGCTTTGTGGAGCGTGCAAGGGGCAGCTCCGGCACGCAGGGGCAGGGAAGTGATGATGCTGCAGGCATAGAAAGCGTCAGTCACTGCTGAGAGCAGTCAAAATGCCCGAGGAAAACGAAGCTGTTCAGAAGGACAAGGGCAAAAGCAGCACCAGCTGGGGGAGGCAGGGAAGGACTTAGCAGCCCTTTCCCCCTGCACAGCCCAGGACAAAGCTGGAGCAGAGCCCCGGGGCACAAAGCCAGGCTGCGCACCCCGGTGCCACCGGCAGAGAAGTGTGTGGGTTTGGGGTGCTCCTTTTCCCACCTCTTGAACCGTGATCAGGCTTGAGAAGTCCATGCCCAGCTGAAGCAGGGGCAGCTCCCACTGCGTTGCTTGTTTCCTGTTTTCTGGAAGAGGAGGAGAAATAAGGGCAGGGAGGGGAGTGCAGTTGATGTATGGTGCTCTTGTATGGCTCTGGGTGCTGGCTTCTCCCACCATCACTGTGCTCCCCAGATATCAGCTGCCTCCAAACATCCCTGGCACTCGCTGTGCACTGCACTAGTGGGGTATGAAAACAGAGACCTTGCACAGGGCAGTGGTGATGACCCAGAGCATGGGGCTGCGGTGAAGCCCCTGTGCAAGCCTGAGCAGGGGGATGCTCCTGCAGAGCCTGGGTTAGGTACCTCAGTGGGGTGCCAGTGGTTCCCAGCACGGGGCAGCAGGGGAGGTGGGTGCTGTATCGCCTGGTCCCACAGAGGTGATGGCATCACAGGCTATGGTCAGGGTGGTGTAGTTTTGGCTGCAGCCTGGACTTTGGCTGGAGATGGAAGTGGGAGCCTCATCACTGCAGGGACCGCAGCGGAGGCGTTTGGCTCGGGTTTCTCATCTTGTGCTAAAAATACCTGCTTTAGCCAGGGAAGGCTGAGTCTCTGAGGACACCTCAAGATCACAAGAGATAAGCTCAGATACCTTACCTTAATACTGCCTTCTTCCACATCTGCTCAGGCAAGCTGCCCGCTGTCAGCGCTCTGTTCTTCCCTCTTCTTTCTTTCCTTTCTTTACCCAAGTCTCTCCAAAGGAAGATTAAGCAGCTGGACTTTCTGATGTCCTAATCCTGCTTTTTGGAGGCAGAAATCAGGACAAATTCCATCTCCCTGCTGCTATCAAAAGGCTTGCTTGAGCGCAGCCGAAGTACACTGCTCACAGGTGATGCCAGCATCTCCACAGAGCCCACGGGGGGCTGGTGGCGACACGTACCCCATATTGCCCCTGTGAAACAGGCCTGGCCCCAGGGGGTAGAGATGGACCTCATCTGCCCCATGAGTTGTCTCCTCTCTATGGACGACACCAGCTGATTTCACACAGTTGTTGCCCATCTAAGCTTAAATTCCTGTCTGAGACAAGGCTGATGATGAGGGCTGCATTTCTTGCCCCACGGCCACCCTCAGCCTGGGTCTCTCAAGTCTTCAATGTTGTTTGCTCAGGAACTTTTGTGTTTGATTAGATCTGGCCACGGATAACAGCAGAGCTGTGGAATGGCAGCCCAAGGGTGTCCCTAAGCCTTGGGACCACAGCAAAGTGGCTGGGCAGGTAAACTGGTCTTGTTCCACCCAGCCTGCCCCAAAGTCCCCTCTCAGCTCAGCGCTGGAGCTCGGCTGTGCTATATCAGTGATGCTTTCCTGTCTGTTTCTGGCATGGGATCCTGGCCAGCTCCCCCAGCCTCATCCCCGTGCCAGGGGCACTGGGACCACTTGCCAGCACTTTTCCACAGCTGAAGCCTCCCCAGTGCACTCCCCTTGGCCCTTCCACTTCATCCTCGCTTCAGGCACCAGCTCTGCTGTGAAACCAGCCTTTGGTGGGAAGCACGGGCAGGAGGAAGGTGTTCAAATCAGTCCTGAGTGCTATCCAGCGCAGGGCTTGCAGTGCCCGGTGGCTGCGTGGAGACAGCAAGCCCTGCCTTCCCTTCTGCTGTTTGCTCTGCAGATAAAGGATGAGATGGGTTTGTTTGGTCTGTTCAACCACAGGAATCACTTCTCTTAGTGCTGGGGCTAGCTAGGAGGGGCTGAAGGCACACCAGGAGCTCCCAGCAGCTATGGGCTGCTCATCCTTTGCCACCAGCGCCCTGTCTATGGCAGTGAATAGCTCGCCTGTGCCAACACTGGTGCCTGTGCCAGTAGAGGAGAGCAGGCTTCTGCAGCTGCTCTCCCCGTATGCCATGGCATATGTGTACGTGTTTAAGGTTTCTGAGACCAGTGAGGGTTGCTAAAGGTCCTGGACACCTTCTTGTTTCTTACCTGAGGAGAGGCAGAAGCAGTGCAAGCTACCCCATCTTAACCCTCCATCTGAACCCCAACCATTTGGAGGACCCAAAGCCAACCTCCCTTACCCCACAGCTGAGGATGGCAAGGATGCAGGGATGGAGGCAGAGCCGGGGGAAGGGATGGAGAAAGGAAAAGCACTGAGGGTGTGAAAACGCATCATAGGCTGGGCAGGGGCCTGGCAGCACCAGACAGAGGTTACCAGCCAGATGTGACAACCAGATGTGAGCAGCATCTTCAGCCGTGGAAGCAGAGATGGAAAAGGGATCTCTGATCAATGCACCCTTAGCTTTCAACTTCAACTCAAATGACCAGGATGAACTCTTCAGGTACACCTGCCTATGGGTCTGTGCATGCGATGCCGGGTTTCACACTCAATTGCCTTAAATTGAATATGATCACCACTTCCCTGCTCCCAGGCTGTGGGCAAGGAGCAGGACTGGCAGATGCTGGGGAACTGAACAAAAACCATTCAAGATTTGTCCCCATTGTGGCAAATCTCAGCCCCCTGGTATCCTGTTGGCACCTAGATGCGCTTCCTAGGAGCCCAAATCTGGTTTGGGCTGTTCCAGGAAAGGCCAAGGCCATAAACCCCATGTTGTTCATGCACACAAACAGCTCTGGGATGTAACTCGCTTTTCTCATTCTAGAGCTTTTTCTGATGCAGCCAGAAAGGGGCAATTAAAACTGAACACCTGCGAATATACAGCAACACTTGCAGCGCAGCCTGCATCTGCCAGCCTCCTCCTGCATTCACTCCTTCCCTGCTCCAATACGGCCCCAAATTAAATCCCATAGAGCAAAACTCACCCCAAAAGAAAGACTGGAAGAGGCAGTCCCACGCCTGCTTGAGCAGAAAGCTTCACCATCCACACCATCAAGCTGTGGTAGCCCCAGCAGGGAAACCACCCCCTGCATGGGCACGTCCCATCCCACTTCGGTGCAGAGCCAGCACTCACGTTGTCCCTGTTTTGAAGCCCCTTTCTGATGGCATCACCACACTCTGCCACCTCCAGACAGGCAGGGAAAGGTCAGGCAGCCCATAATGCCAAGTTAACACTCCTGTGGGCTGAAATATTACTTGCTGGTACTAGTCAAGAAAACCCACAGGTTTAAAGCTAAGACCTTTCATCCATCTAGGATAAAGGACCATCTATGCCCTTCCTCCCCATTGCCTCTCCTGTTGCATGCTCCCCCAGGAGCACAGACATCGCACATCACAGCCTCCCATCCTAAAGGAGGGAAAATGCTAAGTCCAACTGCCTAAACTGGAGTTTGGTCAGGGACAGGGACTGGGTGCCTCACACGGCATCCAAACCAGCGCTGCATATGGAAGCTGGAAGCACACACGCTGCCTTATACATGGGGACACAAGCACGTTCTGCCTGCTGGATGGCATTGGGGTCCCCCACACTTCACAGCCACACTCAGGAGATGCTTCCAGTCCTTCTAAGGGCCTCCCAGGGAATTAGGGAATTAATGATGCTCTTGAAATTTGCTGGTCCAGAGATGAAACTTTAAAGATGCTCTTGGCAAGCGGGGGGGGGAAAGGAATGGCAAGGAATGTTTCCTTTTCCCTAGGTTCCTGCTCTCTTCTCCCCCATTTGCCTTAACTGATAGCTAATTACCGTTCCAGAGGTAATTGCTGGAAGAGCCACATGGGATCCATAAAGTGCTAATGCTGGGGATTTTTCTCCCAAAGAGTCAAAAGACAGGAGAAGTCCTATATATTATTGTTGTTCTTATTGATACGATGATCACTGCTGCAATAGCAATCGAAGTCGCCAAACCAGCCTGTGGGAAAGACAAGGTTATCATCCCCGGAGCCGTTTACAAGTCTAAGAGGGTTTTAATTGGGAGGAAATAATACGTTCACATGAGAGAGTTACAGACAAAACCCAGACACAAGGGAAGGGAAGGAGGAGGAAGGTGAAGCCTCCATGAAGGGACTATTTAGGGAGCAGCTACAGCCAGGGCAGCAGATCCAGGGGGGGCTGAGCCCTTCCATGCTCTTGTACACATCTGTTATCTAATAAGCCATTCCATAAGCTCCAGTGATGCTGCTGCTTATGTAATAAATTGAATGATCTTCCCTTTACTGGTCATTAATCTGCTTCGTTTCGGGGCAATTTTATACTCTTTTGATAAAGTGTTTGTCTGACTGCTTGGAAGAAACAGTGTCGAAAGCTGCACCTTAGGCGTTCGCCCAGCTAATGAAGAGAATCCATCACGAGCAGAGCTGATCTATCGCTTTGCTGGATGTAAATAAAACATCAGGCTAATTTACTTCCATTAATCTTAAAGGCCCCCACTACAGCGATAGTCCTGGGTTGGAGTGGACTTTTTTCTTTCCTTTTCCACATCAATGTTTAAGCAAGTGCTGAAAGCACAAATAAATTGCTTGCTAAAAGCCAGATTATTTTTATACCCAGTGATTTAACAATACATTTGGATTTACTCGCTAGCTCTTGCCTCTCAGGCAGCAGCCAGCCCATACTTCCCCTGAGCAGCACGGGGATGCTTGAATGGGTTTTGTCAAGCATCTTGTAGGGCCTGTGTCACCTGTGAGTGCCACCCCACTGGTGCTGTCCCCCAGTGGGTGGGTTCAGTGGGTGCTCAGGCTGCTGCAAAGGCCATTGGCGTCCTGTGGCCAAAATGGGCAGCTCAGGAAGTGGTCCTTAATGCAAGGAAAAGGCATTTGGTTATGGAGGGTGAGGCCAGCAGAGCACTGGAGCAGGCAGCCTTGGGGGGTTAAGAACAGGCTGAACAGGAGCTGTGTGCCTGAGGGGGGCCTGGGTGATGTCTGTGTGCATGGCAGGGGATGCATGCATATGCACATGCGCATGAGGGATGTGCATGCATGCATGGGGGAGATGTACACATGTGTATCTGTGCGCATATGCAGGTCCACGCATGCAGAAAGGTGTGCGAGGGCAAGTGTGGGTGCATGCATGCATGTGGCTGGGTGATGCGCATGAGTTTGCATGCATGCATGTGCATGTGCTCAGCTGGTTTGAGACAATTTGGCCCCTGTCTTCTTTCCCCCAGCCCTATTTGCTGCCAGCTGAAGGGCTGGGAGCAGACAGATGGGATCCTTGTGCCACTGGGATCACTGTGGAAAGAAACGCTTTCCTCCTCATGAAGCCCTGGGAGGATGCATGCCCATGCTCTCAAACAGTATTCCCCAGGCAATGGCACATTCCCACTGTGCCAAGGGTTTGCACAAGGATACTGCAGGGATGTCCTTCTGCAAGGAGCCACGGTGGGACCGCTGCTTGGTCCGTGTCCTTTTTTTATGTACCCCAATTCAACAGGAGCTGTGATGATGCTCGCTGAAGTCTGGTTAAAGCAGGATCCTGTTTGTCAAGCACAGTACCAAGTGAATTTCATAGCTACAGTCTAAACCCATAAAAACAGGTTTATCATAGGAAATATGACACATTCATAGCTGGAGCAAAGTGAACCCAACACTGCATGGCAAAGGCTGAGGCAAGAGCAGCACATGGGATTGCTCCAAACCACTGTGACAACAGCTCCGAGCCTGTGTGCTCTGCTGGCTACACTGATGAGCCCATGGAAGGAATGACTAATGAAAGGAGATTCATGATCAGTCTCAGCAAGATCATGGCTTTTGCTTCTCTCATTTATCCATACATGGCTCTCTGTTTAAGCAACAGTGATTTTTATGCGCATCATAACTGCTGACAGATGCTCCTACATGTGCTTAGCTGGCAAACTTATGTGGTATACCTAAGGAAATGCAAAAATCCCTAGGAAGATCCCCATTACCTTGTGCAATGCTGAGGTCAAGCAGCAGCACCCAGAGGCGAGTCAGAAGCTGTTGTTCCAGCGCAGCATTGCTACAGCTTTGGCCACCACACAGTGCCTCACCTTCTTGCTTCTTGCTGAGAACTTTGCTGATATGGGATGCAAACCTTTTCTTTTAGTGACATTCCTTACTTTAATAAGAAAAACGAGGCTATGACCGATGCTACACACCCTCGCTGCTGCTCTTGTTACCACACAGCTTGGCACAGTCTGTTTTCTGGGTTTAAGTTACAGTTAGCCTCCTTTATCCCCATAAGACCATGCCTGGGCACAGCTTTTCATGGGACCCAAGAAGAGGGGAGATTGAGGTTGGATATACAGAAGTTCTTTACTGTGAGGGTGGTGAGCCCCTGGCACAGGGTGCCCACAGAAGCTGTGGTTCTATGTTTTTCTCCTCCATGCTTAAGGCTGAGCTCAAGTCCCAGTAATGGATCTCCAGGATTTGGGCTTCAGCGGGGTTTCCTCCACAGTCAGCCATCCCATGGCATGTCAAACAGGGTGGCAACCCATGGGATGGACAGAGTGCTGAGGAAAGGCTTTCCCTGGCTAACTGGAGAGCAGGACTCAAAGGAGATGCTGGGGGTGCTCTGATTTCCTGCCATGCCGAGTGCTGATGCATTCTGAGAGCACTCACTCTTGTTGATTCACATCGCCCGTGCCCGCTTCATCTTCTCTACAGCAAGAGGAGAAAGGCAAAAGCCAGTAATTGCTTGTGCTTATCAGCACGGGTGTTAAAGTATCCCCTTGCCAGCTCTAAAACTGACACGGTGCTGAGAGGGATGCAGCAAGGAAAGCATCAACGCCTGCCTTTCCTTCCCCTCTCACCGCATGGGTGGCCGTGCTCTCCAAGGCAATGGGACAGCAGCACCCATCCTGGGTCTCCCTGACTTCCCAAGGGCACAAGTGACTTCTGGTGCAGTCACACACTGGCTGCATGCCTCCGCTGGGAAACACTGCAGAGAGTGAGAGGCTCTGACAGAGCTGGGATGCTGCTGTGCCCCATTGCTGCTGGGCAAGGGCTTGAGGGGTGACAGGAGTGGGATGGGCTCTGCTGGAGGTGCCAAAGCATTCTGCGCTTGATCTCCTTCTGCTGAAATAGCCTGGGTTTTGTGTTATGAGGTATTGCTGGGAGCCTTGGAAAGAGGTTCTCACAGCCATGCCTGAAAGCAGGCAGGAGCCCTTTCTGCAGGTGGCGTGGGTTTGCCTTTAATCTCCTGACAGCAAAGAGAAAGAGCAAGCGAGGGATTTAAATCTTCAGATTCCACGCTGAATGGGATGGCAGGACACATGGCACATGGTGCTGCTGAGGACAGCACTACAGGCTCTGTGATGGCAGCTGCAGTGGTGGCCTGGCCCCCACTTTGGGCAGTGATTTATCCTCACTCCCAGGCACACATCACCTCCTCCACCTGGGACAGAGCGAGCTCAGCTCCGGTGACTTGTCCTTGCTTAGAAAGCCCCCTCTGCTTTATTCCATGTGCTCCGGCCCCCCTACCCGTGCTGTTTTGGAAACAGCAAAGGCATCATCCAAGAGCCCAGTGCAAGCCATGGAAAGGCTGACAGTGACTTCTTGCAACCCTGAGCAGTGATTCTCACTGCTTCTTTAACCCTTCCCAGGGTCCCCCATAGGCTGTTTAACTGTCTGAGCCTCTGGTGTTCAAAGCTGCTGGGGTAGGGGGTGAAGGCACCCCAAAAATCCCATGGATGTGCCCTTCCATTGAAAATCCATGCTCGGACCATTACTTGAGAACAGTTGCCTTCCCTAAGCAGTTGTGGGTTGTTTCAGGAGCCGTCTCCTCCTCCTCTTTCCTATTCCCTGCAATCCAGTCTCCTTCTCCAAGGCATCCTACAAGGAGGTGGGAAACACCTTTTGGAGACCCAAGCACCCGCACACAGCGTCACATCACCCACAACGAGGGGCATCCATCACCGCTGCCATTTGCCCCGTGCTGCAGGGGCTCAGCACGGCGAGTCCTCAAACACCGTCAGGCTGTGCTCCCGGATGTGCCGCAGCAGGATGCGTGCCCGCCTCTCGATGGTCCGGAGCAGGGGCCTCAGGCCCTCGGCACCACCCTGGCTCTCCCAGAGCTCCCGGTCCACGCGCAGTGATTGCAGCAGCAGGCTCTGCAACCTGCCCGACCGCAGCATGGCCACGGCCGCCGCGGGGAAGCTGCAGTGGAGGAGCAGAGCAGAGATGGAGAGAAGGGGTTACCCAGGGGAGGATGAGCCGGGAAGAGGGCAGCAGCCAAGCAAATGTCACCCGGTGCTTCAAGGAATGCATGTCCACCCAAAGGAACACGGGATGAGGAGCCTCCTCCTTCAAACTCTGCCCATAACGAATGTGCAGAACAGCTCCGTCAGACACGGACCCAAACAAGCTCCAAATCAAGGGGCCTACAGTGAGCCAAAATGCCTGATAGGTAATGACACAAATAATACTAAAATACCTGATTATCCATCATTTTTGTGCAGCTGCCAGTTAGAGAGGGGAAAATAGGCTTTGGAGACTGCCTTCAGCCACCCAGAGCAGGGTGAAGAGCTGCTTTCAGAGCAAGGGCACGTGTGGTGGGTTAGGCACATGGAGCTGCTGCCCATCCTGCACGTGCAAGCTCAGCCCTCCCCCGGGATGTGCCCCCAGGAGGGTGCACTTCACCCTTCCTACCTGTCTATGCCTTGCAGGAGCCTGAAGTTGAGCTTCTCCTCTGGGTGCTGCGGCTTGCCTGCGTTGTCAATGAACACCAGGCGGGACGGCGCGCTCCTCCGGACCTGACAGTGGGATGAGAAGAAGCTCACTTACTGCAGGAAACCATCAGTGTGTGGGTTTAGACTGATTCTTAATGCATTGAGAAACCCTGAGAGCATCTGGGGGCCAGCAGCTGGCAAAGCCCAGGTCCCTTCGTGACCAGGACCCGCTATGGACCCAGCATCACCATGGGACCTGCATCCCCTTTGCTGCCACTTCAGCCCTAAAAGCACCTCCTTCATCTTAGCCCCAGAGCAGCCCCTGGGGAGTGGGGGACATACCAGGATGTGCACCAGGACCAGCTCGGCTGGGTTTCGGCACTTCTCATGGAGCATCTCCTCCACGCAGGGCTCGGAGGGATCGGGTTGAAATCCACAGCAGTAGCGGTCCAGGCGGTCATGAACCTGCAGGAGACACGTTGGGATGTGAGTACCCAACTGGACATTGCGTGTCCAGGATGGGGAGGTCCAGTTTTGAACTTCCCTTGCTCCAAGGAAAATGAAAAGGAGCTAAGAACCCGCAGTAGACATCACATGGACAAGCTGCATACACCAGTAAGGAAGTGTCAGGGAAGCATTCAGAGGCTGAGCTGCCTTGCAAACCCCTTTGGCTTGGGGAAGAGACATTCCCAATGGAGTTCAGACACCTTCTGCACCTCCACTTCCACACTCCATGCTTGCACAGTGTAAATGGGCTGTGCTTCCAGCTGAAACCAAGGGAAGATGTGCACAGCAATGAACGTAAAGTGAACACCCAGAACCCAAAAGCAGCCAAGGAAACCTAGGTTTTGGAACATCAAAAAGAAGTATTTTACTCAGGCCAAGTCTTGGTGCACTGGATGATGGTTTCATCTGGCTGCAGGCACATATCTGCCCTTTCATCTATCCCTACCTGAGCAGCTCTTAATGGAAAGACAAATGGATAAATGGAAAAGGGAAAAAGGAGTCTCTGTGTTACACAGAGCACGCTCTTTTCCTAAATGGCTCTAACAAATGGGTCATTAGGTCTTGCTGCTAGGACACGAATACGTGAGCCACACTTTCTATCACCAGAGCTCAAACCCTATGAGAAGCTCACCTTCAGCCCCAGCTGGGACCCACACGAAGCTCAGCCACACCAGAGCATCCCCTTGGGTCCAACAGGGCTTTCCATATGTGACTCAGCCTGGGATGAGCAACCTCAGGGTATGGATGCGGCTGCAGAGCTTTGGAGTCAATGCCTTTTTTGCCCTTTGCAATGCAGGACAAAGCCACCAGCAGCTGCCCCCTTTCCACCAGGCTCAGTGTTCTGCCTCCATAAAGCTTTGCACCGAGAGGGGTGCTCCCTTGTGGCAAACACCAAGGGAAACCCAGACAGAAGCAGCTCAGTTTCAAGGCTGACTGAAGACAACAACCAAGACTTCAATGGCAACGTACAGCAGGGCTCCAAGCTCGCAGCATCTCCTTCCCCAGCCAGAGCTCTGAGAGGTTAAAGCCATTTCTGTCAGATGCTATTTCACATCCTGCTGACTTGGTGCCTCTTTACCTGACTTTTCCGCATGGGAAGATCCCATCGGAGCTATTGAGGAAAACCAGCGAACTGCCCTTGGATTTATCATCGTGCTGCTTCAGCCCCACAGAGGAAAGTTTCCTTAAACCAGATACTTTGTCCTGGAGACTCAGCCTTTCCATTGCACCGGATGGAATTTTGGCCTGGGGAAGGGAAGGGGGTTGGTTGATTTTCTCATTTCTCTGGCTGTTTCAGCACTGCTCCTCCTCTGCCAGCCATAGTCTGAGGCTATAAAGATTAATGGCTGGGCTTTGCCAAAGAAAAAGGAGGTAGAATAAAGGGAGCACAAATTTTAACAGTTTTGGGTGGGTTTTTTCTTCACTTTTTTTTTTTTGTATTTTAATACTTGCCCTTTCAGACATTTTCCCCCTCGTCTGATAACCAAAGCCCCAGCCTCAAGGTGCCCAAAGAGGCTTTCTTCCATAGAAATCACTTTTGCCTCCTCAAAGCTGCCCTCCAGGAAGTGATAACTCCCTGGGACGCTGCCGTAATCCCTCATAGCAGCAGGGTATGATTTTCCAGACAGAAGATTAAGCGCTATTAAAGCCAAGGAGGAGAAGGAGAAGGAGGAGGAGGAAGGCAGTGCCATACGAAGGTGTAGAGCTCCTGATTTCCAGCACCAGCAGCACATCCCTGGAGTTGGATCTGATGCAGAACACACTGCTTGGCCCCAGGAATGCCCCATGCCAAGCTGCTGCTGGCATCCATGTGAGGCAGAGCCAATACAGCTGCGATGGGAGAAAGCTCACCCATGTAAGATCGGAGTTGCTGCATCCAAAACCTGCCTGTGTTTCCTCTGCAAGTCCCAAGCATGGACCACGATTGCCTCTGCACAAAGCTCTGCTGCTCCCTGTTACCCAATGAGTAAAAACATATCCCCAAAGCCCTGTGCTACCCCACAGAGGAGCCCACAGTCACACAAGGCAGGCACGCAGGGGGGTACAGCCAGAGGGATGGATGTCTCCATCACCCCAGCCCTACCTGGAGGAGGAAGTCGAAGAGGGCCAGGCGGCTCCACTCGCCACGTGGGATGCTGGAGCAGGGAGCATCCCCAGCCGCTGGCATCGGTCCTTGGGGCCGCAGCATCTCCTGGTACTGCAGCCACCCCAGGGCGCAGGAGTTCTGGTCGTTGTTGGCATCCTCCAGGTGCTGGAGGTCAGGCGCCCACCAGATGATGGGTCGTGGGGAGCCGTCGGTGTAGCTGTAGGGCAGGAGGTGGCTGGTGAAGCGCCGGGCCACGGCGGGCAGGCTGCGGTTCAGCCCCAGCACCCTGTCCAGGTGGAAAGCCAGCACCTCGTAGAGGTCCCCTGGGCGCTTGATGAGCCCACAGCGCCCGTCCTGGCAGTCCCTTCCTGGCGTGGTGTCCCCTTCAGCATCCCCTATGGCCCGCAGTCCCACTCGCAGGACCTGCCCGTGGGCTGGGATGCGGGTTTTGGAGACCACCTGCCCCCTGGCCAGGAGCTGCATCTTCTGGAGGTCATCATCAGAGAGCCATGGGGGAGCATCCCTTGCTGCCCCCCGCCGCCGCCGCCTCCTGCCCCGGCCATGGGGCTGGTCCTGCCGCAGGCGAGGGGAGGGTACAGGGACCCTTCCACTGGGGGCTCGTCCCCTGGATAGGGGGACAGCCACCTCCCGCCATGGGGCTGGGGGGGACGATGCTGGCAGCGGGTGTGGGGAGTGATTTGGTGGGGGGGGAAGGCGGGCAAGGGCCAGCAGGGCCAGGGCCAGCAGCACCGTGAGGGCTGCCGGGGCAGGGGGCTTCAGCCCCATCCTTCTCCATGGTCGCTGCACCTGTAGGGAAAGGGAGAGCGTTAGCAGGGGTCCCCTTGAGGTTCTATGGGCTAGGATGTCCACACCGCAAGCACAGCTGTCAATAAGCTTGATGGGGGTTTTTCTGTGCTAGAAATCAGCTGCAGTCCTTTCGGAAGCAAGCCAGAACATGGGCAGACCCACCACATGTCTGCAGCACTGATGTACAGGACATTACAAGCAATGAATTCTTCATGGTCAAATATTTTGCTTTAAAGACTCAAGAAATGAAAAAGAGTAAAAACAAACTCCACAAACCAGAGCAGATTCCTGGCTGGATGCGAACATTTCCCAGTTCCTAAGAGATTTTTATCTTCAGACCTTACTCTGGGTACCCTCAGTGGTTCCTACCCCAGCTGCACACTGAACTGGTAACCTGGATCCCCATGCCTTCCTTTGCAGGACATCTCAGCCTCTGGAGCAGTACCCATCATTGCACCCAGCAAATCCAGGCAGCTCCAAGTGCCAGTCAGGAGCTGTGACAGCCTAGAACGCAAAGTGCTCTTTCTGAACCCTAACATACTCTGATGTCCCGCACTAAGGAACCGCCTTTAGACAAGCACTGCCAAGTTCTGATGTACGCATCTTCATACACAGAGCTCTCCTCCCCCTTCCTTTTACTCATCCTTTATAATCTGTAGAGGCTTATAAAAACCGTACAGGCTGGAAAGGCAGTTGTGAGCGAATACTGCTCATGTTTCCTGCATTGCTAACCTCCTATCTCCCCTTTGGCTGAAAGCAATCCCATGCACAAGCACTGGGGCACAAGATCCTCCCTTTCAGGATGAGGTGGAGGGAAGAGACAGGGCAGCAGCCAGAGAACCTCCCAGCCCACCCCATCCCGATCCCACAGCTGTACCCATGCCACATCCACCCGGGCTTGGGCTGGAGCAGCAAAAGGTACCTTGGTGCTGTTTCTCTGCTTTACAAGAGGCATCTCCAAGTGGCTCAAACCCACTCTGGAAGTCAAGGGAACGTCCAAGGGGATACATTTTCCTGCTATTGTTTATTTTGGAAGCAGAAGTATATCCATGGCAGACACAGCGGGACAGCGCAGTGCCAAAGGAGGGGTCGGAGATTGTTTGTGAGAGGGAAAGCTTGGAAAAAAAGGAGCTGAAAAGCTAGGGAGGGATGGGAGGGAGGTGAGAGCCAGCAGCCAGAATGACTTCCAGAAAGCAGCTGGGTGAGCAGAAGCACTTCCAGCCATGGGGCTTTTCGGATTGCAGGTTCCTGCTGCCTGCAGGGACCCACCACCAGCATGACTCCAGCCCCAAGGGGAGCTGCCCCAGGCACCTCCAGCATGTGAGCCCCTTCGTAAGCTGATCCAGCAGCATCCTAAAGTCCATCAGGTTTCCTGCCCTCACCGCAGGGAGGCTGCTGCAGGTGGCCCCATGCTGAGGAGCTGCATCCCTCCCAAAGGCACTACATCAGCCAAGGGGACCAAGAGGAGCCACAAAGCCACCAACTCACTGGCTTTCAGGGGGTTTTCCTCCAAGGACTGAGCAGATTTACTGCAGTTTATAAGGACAAGTGACGGTGCACTTGGAGTGATTCAGCTTTACAGCTCTCAGGTTACTGTTTCTCTCCCAGAAATGCAATGTAATGCAGCAAAATACATCCTCCGAGCCGAATTCTACACTCACCCATGGCTTACACTGGACTCTGCCTGTTACAGGGCTTTGGGACCTGCCAGGGCACCCCCTGATTTAGCTCTCCCTTAAACCCCAAACTGAGAAGGAGTTAGTCCAGGGTGAGTCTGTTCAGAGTGTGATGTCCTGTCCCGCTTACTGCCTTAGGCCCCTTTCTGGTCAGGGGGTTAGCATGGTTGCAATGCTCCACTTGGATGGGATAATGATTTGTTATGGAAGCACAGCCAACACCAACCAACACGGCAGCACCCGAGCTCAGCTATCCAAAACCTTCATGCCCTGGAATTCAAGCAAGTCTTGCAGAATGCAGACACAAGCTTCTTCCCAAGCACCCCCAGTCCGGGTCTGGCATCCTGAGCAAGAGCTTAGGGGAGGTGCAATGTCTAAATCCTAGTACAACCACAGTAAAATAACTCTGTGGGTAAAAATGCCAGATCCTGATACCGTGATACCCATGCTCCTTTCAAGTCACCACTGTAAGTGCCTCACTGTCCCCTCCAGCCTCAAAGCAGGCTGAATTCACTCTACGGAGTTAATCTCCATGGGCACGGTTAACTAAATCTCAGTCCTCCCATCTGCATCCAGCCAAGTTCCCTTCCCAATTCATGCTTCCGTGGGCAACTTTTTCCAGTGCCTCCCCCATCCTACCCCTTTGAGGGACACGACCCACACCGCTCTCACCAAAATCACCCACAACCCTCTTCTGCACAGAGGATTCGCGGGGTGATCATTGCTGTTAGCCACCTGATAATAACCTTTTGGTCACTTACACCATCTGGTCACTTACCCCATCCCTGGGCATGCAAAGAACCTAAAAACTCCAAGGATCCTGGCAGGGGAGCACGCAGGAGCCATTTGGAAAACCTTGGAAATACTGCAGGAAAAATCCCTTTTAAATCCACAGCTGGGGAGCAGCGGGTGCCAAACAGTTGGCAATGATGCCTGGGGTTTTAATGTCAAGTCAGCTTGCAGTCCAAGTGCTTAAGGAACCGTTATTGTCCAAACCCACCCTGCCTTTTGTGACAGTGAGCTCGGGTCTGGGCACCGTAAGTTAGAGCTTCATTTCTTCCCCACCACCGCAGGCTCCCTTCCCCAGCACTGCTCGGGCTTTCCCTGCCACATCACCAACAAGAAGAAAGAAGCAAAGTCCAAGGACAGCCCCTGTGTTATTTCTGACAGTCGACATTGCAAACAACCCAACGATTGAACACCGCACACATGAAGCTCTATTTACAAGCCCAGGATAAATACTTCTCCATTGAGACTTTCTCTGAGCTCATGCTGTTAAGAAAAACCGCTGCAGTTTCAGCTATGGCTTCCATTCAGCCCCAAATGCAAACCATACGTAGAGCTCTGCTTTGCCAGTCTGACACACTGACAGTACAGCACGTCTTCACCAGAAATCAGAGCCGTTTCCCGGTGGGAAAGCTACAGGCAGAGCCCATTAAAAGGCTTAAGAGAGGTACTGCTTGTTCCAAGATGCCAATAAGTGAACAGTGTATATCCTCGCTCATCAGGGGGACACACAGCATGAATGGGCTCCTGAAGGCACAGTGGAGAGCCTGTGCAGCCTGGCCATCTGGGATGAAGCTATGGTCAGGGGGTGGGGTTATCCTTGACATTGTATTCCCGGGATGCTTGAACCTTGGCAGGATCCGGAGCAGAGCCGCCTGTTTGCAATTTCTTTTCAAAGCGCATCAAATTGGCTTTGCTGAGCTTGAAATGAAAGAAAAACAAACCCCAAACTTCATTACCCAGGAATGCAAGAGAAACAGCCCTAAACCCAGAAAGATGCCCTGGAAATACGTGGCCTTTAAAAGGGGAATGGATCCTTGCTTTCCTCTGGTATCTAAAGGAGTGCTCCTGGCCCTGCACCAGCACTGCCAGACCTCTCCAGCAGTAAATCCCACCATGCCAGTGAGGTGCCCGAGGGAGCCAGGATGCCTTGGCTGTAGCCATGTCCCTCTTGAGCTCAGAGGACTCAAAGGCCACCGGTGAGCAGGTTAGAAGCAGGAATGTGCCTTTACCTGGCTGCACGCAGCGCAGGGCATTGTTTGCACCGGAGGTGGAACGCGCAGAGCTGCACTTACCCTCCCCGCGCCGCGCTCGCTGCCCGCCCGATGAACCACAAAGCTGTCCAGGCAATAGGAGACGCAGCCCACCGTGACCAGCGTTAACAAAGAGCATCTGAAAAGCAACTGGGAAAGCTCCTCTGGCTGCCCCCCACCTCCGGGAACGTCTCCAGAGCCTCCTGGCCAACACGTGGTGCAGCAGGGAGAGAGGCTGAGAGCTGGGGCATCAACCGGATCCGGGACGGGAGCAGCCTCTTCCCTTTGGTGCTGCCCAGGGCATGGCACATGGGCTAAGCTCGCTGCTGGGGACCCATAACCAGGCTGAGGATATGGAAGGAGGCAAAAGCTCTGCCCCCGGGGTTGATTCTGAGCCTGAGCAGAAGGAAATCCTTGCCAGCGTGCATTGCCCATCGTTCAAGTGCTCAAGTACCTTCCTACATCATCCTGCTCAGGGAAGATAGACGGCTTGCAGTGGGAATCCACGAAAGACAGCTATTAGATGATGACTGCCAGCCTCAAAGGGAGCCCCGGCTCAGAGTGGCTGCCCATGGGACAGCCCCAGGTCCCACCACCACCCGGATAACCACAGGGCATGAGGAACGGATGGCCCTTCACCAGGCCTCACGATCCACCAAAGGGGCTGTAATTCCTAGCAGACCTGCACCAGCTTTGTCCGTGTTCCCACAGATTGCACGGCGAGGAAGCCACAGCAAGCACTGGGCAATGGAAAGATGATGTATCAGCACATGGCGCTGGGTCCTTCCCTGCAGAGGCAGCAAAGTCCTCTTAGCTGGCACACAAACCTTCCCACCAGCATGTCCAAAACCAAAACCAAGTTAAATTGCCCAGGGGGAAACCTTATAACATGCTGTACTTTGCTAAACTTTGGACAGTGTGCAAAGCCTCAAGGAGGTAATTTATAGCCCAAGTGTGAGACTAGCACAGGACAATGCTCCAGCAGCAGCAGAAAGGGGTGAAACGCTGTTGGTACCCTTCACTCTGAGCACTGACTGTGAAGGGATGGTGTCATCATGCTTCCTTTAGCTTGTGAGATAATGCTGCCTTCACAGTTCTTCCCTTGGGGCAGCAAACTGTAGAAACCCCGAAACCCTCGAGCTCCACAGCTCTCTAGTAACAACTTAGTGTCTTTGGCTCGAGCCCATTGAGCTTTTTGCTCCTCAGTGCGAGGTGTCCTCCTTCTTGCTCCATCCCCCTCACCCAGACTCACTGTTCCTGGTTTTGGGAGGTGCTTTTCTGCCCATCCACAGAGCACAGCCTCTTCTCATCCGCTCCACCATCCAAAATGCCTTTGTGACAGTGCCCTGGTTACAGCTCAGTTATGGACCAAACAAGTAGAGCCAAAACAAGGGCTCGTAACCCCTGCCCAGGAGGAGCCTACAGGAGCGGCAAGGCTCCCAGCATCCCAAATGTCCTGCTCAGCATCTTCACAAAGGACCTGGGAGAGATGAAAGCCCTGCAGGGTACCAGCAGGGCCTTGCTTTTCCTGTGCTGACTCTGTCCTTACCCCTAAATCTTGTGATTTTCACTGAGAAAAAGGAGAGATTCATAATTCTCCTCGCTTCCCCTCTGTAAATCTTGCAGGAAGTTAACACTCGGCTCTGTGAGGGATGGACAGGGGGCTTTTCATCCCAACGCGATGTTCAGCACAGCTCAGGACCTCTCCGGATTAATCCCAGAAGGCAACATAAAGCACCACAAAAATAAACAGCCTCCAGGATGCCATACTTCTGCTTCAAGTAAGCAAACTAAAAGCTTTCAAATGCCTTATCTTATTCCTATTTAAGTTCAGAGTCAGGACATTTACTGCAGACTCTTAGCTGGATCTTCTACTTCTTGGTGGCACATCTCCTGTGAGATTGCTGGCTGTCTTGCAGGAGATGCACAGGGCTGCTCTATTTGCATGTGCAAACACCTCCATCACCTTTCACCACTGAAAGCCTTATTATGTTAAGTTATATCACCCTGCATCCAGGTCACTGCAGACCCAAACCAGCACCTTTGTGTTCACAGGAGACAGCGAGGATCTAAGCAGCCCTGAATAGATGACTGTCCTGCTAGCATCACTAGGGAGGTCCTTCTCACCTTCCCTCCTCTCTGCTCATTCCTCCAGCCCTCACACCTACGTGAGACAAGCACAACCTAGGAATCCTGGCAGGGATGAAGGGGGGAGAGCAGTGGTTTTGGGCAGCCGTTGCTCCCTCAGTGCTGTGCAGGATCCCCCCAGGTTTCCCTTTCCCCGCTCCCCTCATCCCCATTTCCCAGCCAGCCTGTTGCATTCAGCTCCGGAGGTTTTCAGAGCAGCTTTTCCATTTGCCTGCTGAAACAGCAAGAAGGGGGCCCCTTCCCCAGCGAAACAGATGTGGCTTGCCTTTGTGCAACATCTGTGCCTCATGCCCCCGTTCGTTTTGAACAGGCTTGCCTTTGTTCGTGAGAGGCTGTGCAGAGGATGCTTTGGAGGAGGGCAGCAGCCTGTGGCTGGACTCCTTCCCTTCAAGTCCCACACATAGACCGCCTGGATTTCTTCTGCAAAACCCAAAACGCTTTGTTCCCTGTAGCACTTGGGAATCGATAGCTCTGGTCAGTCCACAGGGCTTTATTTCCAGTCACAACCAATGGCTCGCGCTGATGCCTCCTGTGGGATTCCCAAACTGGGGAAAAGTCAGATCCAGAACCGGGGAGCCACTCTGGATCCCCTTCCTCACAAACCCCTTTACCCCCGTAGTGTCTCTTGCTGTACTTCAGCACCACTCACCAGCTTTGGCCTGGCATCCCCCATGGGATTACCCTGCGTGGGCTCCTCCACACATAGCAGCAGCAAGGAGCAGAAGGGCTAGAAAGCCACATCTTTTTGCAGCGTGCTCTGGGCTGCAGTTAATACGGGAGGGATGCATTCAAATAGAATCAAGCTTTAAATAAGATCACGTTTGGTTTCCTATCCCTCTTGATGAGTTTTCCAGTGCTGCTGGTGAGTGCCTGGAAAGCCGCTGGAACACTCTTACACGTGTTGGCACCCAGCCCCGTTTTAGGTATTGTAGTGGGGGTCACATTTTTTCCTACATTTGGGAAGGGGAGAGGATCCTGATCCATTATTTTCATTACTGACCACTGGGTCAGCACCAGGGCACAGGGGTGCCTCTTTGGTGCCCAGCAGGGGCTTGCAAAACCCACGTCAGGGTGTTGGTGAGGGGCAGCAATGCATTCCTTCGCTGGCATCTCAGCACAGGTTGCCCAAAAGTTGTCTGGTTGGGTTTCCCTGAGCTGGCTGTCAGGATTGTTCCCTTCCTGGAGAGCAGGAAAGCACATTTGTGGGATTCCAAAGCAAAGGAATGAAGAGGACAGCAGGGCTTTTCAGCCCTGGGGGCTTTCTTCAGAACAGAATTGCTCACGCAAGCTGTGGCCTCTGCTGCAGGAAGATAACCCTGTTATAACCCTGTTTTCCTCCATATAAACCATTCCTGCTTAAAGAGGAAAAAAGGGGAGGAAAGCTGCTCACTGCTTGGCTGTGATTGCCTGTGTGTCCTGCAGACCCCATCCTGGGTGAAGCATGCAACCCTCCAGCCTGCTTCTCCTTCACCCAGTGAACCCCCTGGAGCAAACACTGTATAAGCATCAAGCCTGGCTTCAAAACAGGGGCTTTTCCATCAGGGCAAGGCAAACAGCTGCAGATGGACTGGAGCTATTGAGCATTTGAAACAGAAGGGGGAATTAAGGCATCTGGCACCTATGCCAGAGGATTAATAAAGTGTAATCAGCCCCTCTTATTCTGGCTGCCTCATGCTAGGCGAATGACAGAGGGGTTGGAAATGACTCGCTGGCAGGGTTTGAAACCAGAATAAAGGAGATGTTTCTGCAATGCAGTCATCCCCCAGCGCTCACTGCTCCTGCAGGTCAGGCACGTACAGCGCCCGGATCCGATAAGCAGCGGGCTGCAAGCGCTGTGCTCCGTCCTAACAGCGAAGCTCACAGCGGGGATCCCTCCGGCTCTCTGCAAGCGGTCACCTTCCTGGTGATCTTGAAAGGAGTCAGAGATTGCCTGGAGCATTCTGCTTAGGGCTTTGCTGCAAATGAAGCAATGAGACAATGAGCTTGGGGCAAGCCTGAGTTTATTCCTCATGACCATCGCTGCTCATCCTACAGGTGCCCAGAGCAAACCCGGATGACCCGGGTGAAATCAAAGCAATCAATACGGGGAAAGGACTGCAGAAGCAGACTTTCCCTTACCAAGCAAAATGGAACCCCTGGCAAAAACGGAATACCATGCTCTCAGAGGGGAGACCACACCACAGGCTATAGACTCTTTGAAAGGCGTCATAGTGAGGGCTCATACAGGAAAGCGTTACTGCAAATGAAAGCTGGTGCAGGGAGAGCTGCCTTCTGTTTTCCTTTGATAGGGAGTAGTTATCTCCAGCCCTAAAATGGGTGACAGGAGCCAAAGTCTTGTCTCTTTATCCTGCTGCTAAAGTCCATTAAGTAAGAAACTCAAGACAGCCTATACAAACCGTAGGGCAGAAAGTATAAAGGATGACATTAGTGCCCCACATACATACGCTCACGCTCTGGTGAAGGCTGGCACTGCCCCAGTGCTCCCAGAGATGCTCTGAGTCATCACCACACTCCTGAGGACACAAAAGCATTGAGAACACAACACAACTGACACCAAAGCACCAGCTTCTGGCAGCGGCATCAGGCTCATTCATCAGACACGTCTGCAATTCCTGCCCCGTGTCAGCCTTGCAAGGGCTGAGGTGCTGAAGCAGAGACAGAGACCCTGGCCCCACTGCAGATCCCTGCGTGGCACAGCAGTAACGGGAGCGGTGGGGTCCCCGTCCCAGCTCAGCTGGCTTGTGCCTGCTCAGATGCATCTGGAAACTGATCGCCAAGGGACAGCCCAAAACCCAGACATGAAAAACCACCCTAAGGTTTGGAACACGCTGCTGATGCAGGGAAATCTGCTGATGCCAGAGAAACGCAACATTTCTTAGGGGGAGGAGGGGAGTTTTCCCTTGCCAAAGTGGCTGGGTTTGATGAGAGGGCTGTGCGTTGTGAAGACCAGACGGAAAGTACTGATGGGATCTTTGTGCTCTCTTATTTGCACTGCGCTGCCTTTGCCCCACACTCTTTGCCTACCTGAAGTGATGCCACCCGGGCTCTTAAAAAGGATGGGTTTTGGCCGAGGCAACTAATTGCCTCCCTGGCCAACAGCAGTGCCTTCAGCTACAGCAGCCCCAGGCGCAGCCTTTACACACATCCTTACAATCTGCTTTGTCCACCCTTAGTGCCATGAAGGACAGACACATGCTGGAGCGGATCTGTGCCTTGCTTGCCTCACGGTGCCCGCACCCTCGGAGGCATCCCACTAGACTTTACCCCCGCAACAGAGGCAGCCAGGCCACAGCCTTGCACCTCATCCCACGGGGTTGGTGTCCCTGAGCAGACCCAGCATCACCTCCCACAGCAAGGAAACCCCTCAGTCCTACCATATCTCGCAGCACCAGCCGACGCGCTGCTCCTCGTGCGCTTCACGGGCATGCGGTCACCTCCTGAGCCGGGTGCCAGCCGCCTGTGGCACTGCCATGGGGCACCAGCCCCCCCAAAAACCACAAGCGTTCAAAAAGCAGCAATACTGAGGCCAATAAATCCCGCAGCCTCCTCTCCCCAAGCCGCCAACCATAGCAAGGGGAGATCACCCGAGGATGCTCCCCGCTGCCCTCCGCAATCCCTGCTGCCCCACTCCGCTGCCGGCCCTGCCGCAAGGCGGACATGCGGGCAGAGCGCACACCCCGCGCTCTTCAGCTGCGAGTTTTCAAACTCAGCCTCATCCCAGACCCACCTCCCTGTGGGGAGGGGAGCGGGGAGGCTGCGAAGGGGAAAACGGGCGCTTACGGAGCCTCTTTTTCACAATAAAAGCCCTTCTTGATGCTTTTTCTCTCCGTCTTTTTGTCATCCCGAGGGCTGGTTTGAGCCAGGAGGCGCAGGTAAAGGCGGCTGGAGGCAACGCGTGCCCGTCTGCTCACACTGACCCGGTGCCAGGCAAGCAGAGGGACAGGCAGAGCCCCTTGGAGCACGTTGGCCCGGGAGCCAGGAAAGCGAATCAGAGCTCTGCTCCTGGGTGCTTGAGGAAATAAATACCCCTCGCAGGGTTTTGTTAACTTTGCCTTGCTTTCACAGCAGCCCAGCAAAGAGCTGCGCCACCGTCGGTGCCTGGGACATCTCTCACCTGCTTAAAAGGCATCCATGTGTTAAAGCCGGTTTTAGGGTGCTCAGGTGACTGTTTGCAGGGCAGGCAGGAGAGCCGTGACCTGCAGTGCTTGGCCAGTGCAGCTCCCCCCACACCAGCATCCAGTTATAGTGCGCATCCTGAATGCAGTTTCCTCAGGTCTATGGGAGAAGAGGGGCTGGAGGCATTGCTTTGCAAAGCAAGGCATACAGGCAGCTGCCAGGCTGCAAAGCATTTAGTTTTCATATAACCTTCCCCTTCCAGCCCGGAGCTGCAGCCAAGCAAAACCCATCAGTCCCTGGGGATGGTGATGCCACCAACTGCCCCAGCCTGACAGTGACTTCAGCCCCCACCAGCCCAGGCTGGGACAGGAGGAAACCCTGCGCCTCAAGTGTGGTGGGTTTCCAGCCCTCTGACCTGTGCACCCACCTCAATCAGTGCCTGGCTTCATTGAGAGCATGTTATGTTTAACATGGTACGTCTCCCACCCCCTTCCATTGCTACTGAAAACTATAGCTAAGAAGTGAAGTTAAGGCTGCACACAAAAGCAGTGAGTCCGATTTCAGCTTCAGCATGCCCGTTTTCACACCACCCTTGGCCATGAGGAAAGGGTACAGAAACCAAGCCCTGCATCCTCCCATTGCTGCTGCCAAGCTCCCTGGCCCCCCAGCTGTTCTGGGCACACCAGCATTGGACATGTTGGTAAACGCTCCATCCCTGGCAGCGTTCAAGGCCAGGTTGGACACAGCCTTGGGTGACATGGCCTAGTGTGAGGTGTCCCTGTCCATGGCAGGGGGTTAGAACTGGATGACCTTGAGGTCCTTTCCAACCCTGACTGTTCCATGGTTCTATGCCGAAACATTTTCCTTGAAGGCAGTCCTCCAGGGCAGCCAATAACCTAACATTTCTAACAGAATTAGTGACAATTAGGTAGTCAGCAATAACCTGGTGTTATCCTCGGTGCAGAGATGGACCAAGCCTATGGCTGTTTGGGCCGGTGGCAGCCGAGAAGAAGGGACCTGCAGGGCTCCCAAGGCCGAACCCTGCACATCACAACTCATTGGTGGCAGCTCGGAAGCGTTTGCTTTCATCTCCCTTCCTTAAGTTTGAAATGCTGCAATTTATATGCAATTTTCTGTCCAAATGATTGCTGCCAGGGCAGCAGCATCGCGAGCTTTGACTGACAGGCCAGGCGCTCCTGCTGCTCTCCCGGGACTGCCTCTCCATACAAATAACTGCTTGAAATGCACGCCTGGCATTTGAGGGATTTGCCATCAGACACAGGCATGGACGGCTGCTGCGGGAGGCAGACTTAAGGGATCGGTGCCCAAACCGCTATGATGAATCCACCCAGCCTCGAAACAAATGCTTCCATCTCAGCGTTTTGAAATCTCAATTGTCTTTTGCCCCTCCTTCCCCTGAAGAGGTTTCTTTAAATGATGTTCACAGTGCAAAAATCAGATTAAAAAGGCAGCAAGGCCTAAGAACCAATCACATCACGAACTTGTTTCCTGAGGAGGTCCAGGATGCCCCCCCCTAAATCTATAGTCATGCCTACATTGTACCTGAGCCCACCAGCACAGCTCCAGCTCCCATCCCTGCTACTTCATTATGGAAGAGTGGAAACAGCTTTTCCTCTCTCTTTTTAGTTTCCCATCCCGTGACTGCTTCTGCCTGTGTTCTCACAGCTATTCATACAGCTCACTGTCAAACACAAGAAATCCCTGAGGTTTCCCTCATTTTCCCTGAGGATGGTCCTTGGATAATATCACTGCCAACTCTGCAGGATGAGGGGTGGTCCAAGCTCCAAGAAACTACCATGCAATGTAGGTAGCAAAGGGAGACAGAGGAGAGCAGGGAGGTGGGACTGCACCCAGCTTACAGGCAACACACAGCCTCCAAATACACACAGCCTCCAAACCAGCCCCATCTCACACACAGGTCTCAGGCCAGGGAAGCTACAATTTCCAACATTAAGGCTCTCTCAAGCCTGCTCCCTCCTCTCACCTTGCACACAGGCACGAGGAAAAGCTGGTTTACTCCTGTTGCAAGGCACAGCGAGGCAGCAGCAGCAAGGAGGGCTCCCCTGGGGCTCAAGCTGGACCATGCAGGTAGTTCCTCAGTTCACTGGTACCACCAAGCAAATCCAGCTTAGCCAGGAGCAAGACCTTTGAAGTAGGAGAGCTGAGACATTTCCTTCAGGGAGAAGCAGTAGAGGGGCAAAGCCCAGGAAAGTAGATGGAGATCGAAGGCAGCCATGGGCTCTGGTGTACCCACATCAGCACAGGGACCTCTGTGCTCCCCAGAATCCCATCACTACAGCCATTAGCAAAAGCTTCTGGTATAACGCCACCTGTATTTCATAGCCTGACTCACCTTTCCCCTTGCTTGCCCTCATAAAGGCATACCTGCTGCAGAAGGATGGAAATAGGCTAATTAGGGTTTTTTTCCCCCAAAACCTATTTTTTTCCTTCCCTTTCTGTCCCAATGGATCTGCATTCCTTTCTCCCTTGGCAGCTGAAGACAGGCAGTGGAAAGTGGACAGATTTCAAAGGAAAAGAAGGCTCTTCTGCCTCTAAGAACGTAAAGCTGAAGGGGTTTTCTTAGAAAAGTGTGAGGTTCTAATGGGTTTGGGGGACTACAAATATGACTTTTCCTATATTCCAAGATAATCATAAGCTTGAATGGATTTCTGAAACCAAAACCCTATTCAGATTTATTGCTACCTATCAACCACTGATTACAAATGAACTGCTCAGAAACCCTTTCTTCTTGTCACTCCCGGTCTCCATCTCAAATCTGTTGATAATGGGCCACGACACATTACTAAGGAATAGGCTGTAGAGGAGAGCCTGATACTTCAGCCTTCCTTTGCAGCAGCTGTGAAAAAGATGGGAAACAAAGGTTATAGGGATCAAGCAGAATGGGGAAGAGAGCTGGGCTCCTGCTCAGCGCTGTGGGTCTGAGTGCGGTACCCAGAAGATGCTGAGAAGCAGATGAACTGCAGAACCAAGTTTTGTACCTGCTTTTGGAGTGTTGAGATAGAATCACAGAATAGTTAGGATTGGAAAGGACCTTAAGATTACCTAGTTCCAACCTATGTATCCATGCCACATTTCCCCCGCTGCTGTCCCTGAAGGGAACAAGCCCCAAGTCCCTAACACAGAGAAAATGCTGGATGTGGGTGATTCCTTTCAATGTGCTGTGTGTGGGAACAGACTCTTGTGTCTCAGTTTTCCCTCATTGTTCACATGGAAATGAGCCCACCCAGCTCACTTATGGAACGCTCTGAACGTTCCTAAATGCACTGAAGAAGCTGCACACTCCCCATCCAGTAATTAGAATAAATTAATGCTACCAGGATGCTTTTGTCCCCGTTTGTCTGACTCGAGACAAAAGGCAGAGGTCACATCTTGAAGGGAGAGAAATCCTTTATAAGCAGCATTTAAGATGCCAGAGGAAACAGTAACATCTGCAGAGCAACCACACGTTCCCTGAGCACGCCGGCTTCATGCCTCCCACAAATACCTATTGCATCCTCTTCGCTATCATGACTCAAACACAAGTAGATGGAGGAAGGTTCAAAGGGTCATTAAGGCCTTCAGAGGTGATTACTCATTCCTCCAGCTTGCATTTTAGATACATGCTAGGAGCTCTGGATGGCTTGTCAGACCGCAGCATCGTTTCGCAGGACATGAACTGGGATGATTCAAATGAATTAGGGTTTTCTTTTCATTCCATAATTTCTCAGGGCTATTTTTAAAGCTCTTCCACCTTCAGCCAGAAGCAGCTCTTACCACCATGCCCAAGACATTCACTGTGTTATTAGAGAAGCAACTATTTCCTGGCCTGCTCCCCCAGGAAAAGGCAGCATTTGTGACCGTTCTGCATTGCCAAAGGTCTGGCATGGATTTGGCAGATGGAAGATGGACCACTGGGTGGATAAGGAATTACCTGGAAGGTCACACTCGGAGAGCTGTGGTCAATGGCTTGATGTCCAAGTGGAGGTCAGTGACAAATGACAGAGAAGCTGTGGCTGCCCCATCCCTGGCAGTGTTCAAGGTCAGGTTGGACGGGGCTTGGAGCAAGCTGGTCTAGAGGAAGGTGTCCCTGCCCATGGAACTGGATGAGATTTAAGGTCCCTTCCAACCCAAACCAGGCTGTGATTCTATGAATCTCTCTAGATACAAACCAGGGCACCCAGATGAGTCAGAAACACCCTTTTCTTGGACTGTCACCATGTAAATCCAGGGATTCAGATCTCTATTATTTACTACCCCACTAATCCCGCACCATCTGCAAACTTTAGCAATTAAAAGCGTGTGTGTGTCTGTGTTTCCTTAACGTGGTCACTGTTTAAAAATACTGCATGTTGGATGAAGAACAACTCCACCCCTCAGCGTAAAAAAGCTTTAGCGCTGATTTCTCATGTTGAGATCTGCTGTTGACACAGTTTCTCATCTCGTATGTAAAGCCCTCTAAATGGTACCATTTTCAAAATCCAACTGGCATATGGTGCTGTGCCCGTTGCCTTGGAGACACCCAAATGTGCCCTGCCAGCACAGATGCTGTGGTCTCAGGAAGGTAAGGAGTTTGACCATGAAACCACATTAGCTGGCCATCCTTACACTCCTTCTTGATGGGGACTTTGTTTAGCCATCCATCCGTGCTACCACATTCACAGAAGGTGGCTAGGAAAAGCCACAGACAAGCCTGGGAGTACTGGGAACTGTATAGCATCACAGAAAAAGGGTATCCTGAACAGTTGCTCTAATTATTGGGGCTTAGAGGGGCTAAGAATCAGCACTGGTGATTCAGAGAGCTGCTTGGCCCACTCCCTTGGTCTCCTGAACAAGAGCTGTCCAAGCTCATCTTACTCAGAGGTGCTTTAGGAGAGGCAAGGAACCACAGTGGGGCTCTGCACCTCAAAGGCAGGGGCAGGGTGAACAAAGCTTTCCCTGCACAACCCACACTGAGCACGGCTTAAAACTGCAGGGGGATGACTTTAAGGAAGCCTGAAAGGGAGCACGGATGGAGCCAGGCAGGAGCACAGAGCAGAGCTGCCGGCGTTAGCATGAGACCGGAGCACTTTGCATGGGTGCTGTGTGCCCTGGCTCCCTGCAGAGCATGACCGTGGCTCTCTCTGAGACCTCCCCAGGGACAGAAACCTCACTTCCTACCTCTGCATGTGAACAGGCCAGATGCTGGGGGCAGATCCTGCCCTCCTGGATTCACTGCACCGGTGTCCCAAGCCGGGGGGGGCATCAGGCTGAACTATGACTTGATTTCCCTCGGAGCATCTCAGCAGGCCTCCAGCTCTAACCTACAGGATGAGGCAGAAAGAAAGAAGACAGAAATGAACACAAGCTGATGCACAGAACATTTCCTTCCCCCCCCAAACAAAAGAGAGAAAACAAGACAGAAGCAATCTGTTTCTTTTCCTGGAAGGAGTCAGTGACATATGCTTGAGTTGGGTCCACAAAGACACCGTATTGGCTGTGTATATATACCTCAGCATTAGGGAAAGTCCTTTGTCACCGTGAGAGCAGGATGGGAGAAAAATGTATGCATTAACACATAGAGTCATCAGGCAGTATTTAATCTGAAGGCTTTGAATTGTGGCTGCTGCAAAAAGGGCCCGACCAACATATGGGCTCATGAATCTTTCCTGACAACCGTGCGGTTACAGAAGCAAGATGCGGAGCCTCCTGGCTATAAATTGGTCACGGATAAATGTAGGTTGACAATTAGAAAGTTCCTAATAATCAAAGGAATTGAGTTCTGTGAACTTTCAGACAGGAAAAGGAGTGGGCTGGGAACCCCATGGAGCAGTGTAGGAGGGGAGAGAGGGAAACTTGAAGGCTTGGAGCATTTGTCCTTTCCGTTCCCCCAGGGACTGCTTCGTATCATCTCCTAACGATGAAAAGAAAGAGCCCTGGAGCCAAGCCCCCCCCAGGCTTTGAGTAAAATGGTCAGAAAGGTCACATTGTCAGGGGCTACCTTGCTCCAAGGTGAAGGTCAACTTCCAAGGACCATAAGGACACTGAATTTCCTGCCTGTGCAGTGCCCCAGGGCTATTGGCAGTGCCTGTGGTCCTGGGAACTCTCATGCTGTGACCCAGCATTGGGACTTCCTTCTGCCCATGGTCTCAAATTTGCTATAGGATGAGAGAAAGCATTCTGCACCATACAGCATGTGGATGCTTTCAAGTGTCCTACAGGAATAATTGTTCTATGATACTATTGCCCACAGTGACACTTAATTGTGACTCCAATGGTCCTTCAAACAACAAGTCACAGCGCTCTGAACAAGGACTCACCATAACTCACCTCCTTTCCATGGACTCCTTTTCATCTCCAAGTTGAGTGTCACACAGTGTCATGGGGCTGAATAGTAGCTCCTGTCTCTAACGTCGGTTAGCTCCTAGGGAAGGAGGCTGATTTAAAACACTAAACAGAGTTTTCCACACAGCAGCAGCCAGTTTCTGGAACATGTTACTACAAGATTTTGGAAGGAGGTAGCATGAGCAGGCTCAAAAGACTGAACAAATTCACAGACAGTAGATGTAAAAGGTGTATTAAGAAGAATGGGCCCAGTCTAGTGCCATCCAGTGCCAGTGAGAAAAGTCAGTGCAGCCACAGCCAAGTGGTCATTCCTACCTGGCAACTGATCTATGCATGGTGCTGACTTCTGAAGAGCAACCCAAAACCACCCAGGGAGCAGGGGAGAATGAAAGGAGCCAGAGGACTGTGCCATGACAGGGCCCATGTCCCACTTGTGAAGCTGTGGGCTGGAGAAGCACATCAACCCCCACATCTCCTGGTTTCTACCCCTTGCACCCTGACACTTGCCTCCCACTCCAGGACAACACTGGTGCTTGCCAGCAGAGGCCAGGCATGTCCACTGCATGCACATCTTCCCTTCCAAGGTCACATGCAGGTGGCTGGGAGCTGAGGAAGCCTGCTTAAATCTGGGTTGAGGACCTGCATGCATTGTCAACAGCTGCAGCCTGCCAGCCTCTCCCTGGACCTTGAAAAGGCTTTGAGCAACCAGAGCAAAAATGATGCCACTTTCAGCTAGTCAGACTTAATTTACTTCACTATGCTGTAAACTCTCTGATTTTTTTTCCCATTATCCACAGAGACTTCCAGGATGAGCCAAGACTCAGTATGTGCAATACAAATGAGACAAGCAGTAGAAATAAAAAATAAAAAAAAGAAAAATCCCTTTAAAAGTTATTTAGGGGCTCCAGGGAGGAAGAGAAGTAAGAAGGAAAAAGCCCACAAGTCTATTTCCCATCCTTTCTTTAGATCACCTTAATATAGCATCTGATTGCAGTTAACACAGCTAAGCAATGGTCCTTTCTTTCGTTCGATGCCTTTTGTAAATACGAGGTTCAAACAGCAGCTCTAAAACATCTTGACTGCTGAGAAAGATATTTGTATGTTGTGGCCTCCCAGTGTGTGTCCTTAGGTAAAGGACAGCTGATCTCAAAGACAATGTTCTTTCACGTTGTTTAAATATGAACACCGTTAACTTCTTCAAAGCACCCAGAGCTTCCTGATGAGATCCTGCCATAGAAACCTTTATCAGCAGCACACCGCCCCAAAACACCGCCCATGCTCCAAGAGCAGCCCAAAGCTGATGTGAGGGAAGAGCTCAGCTCTGCTGAGGACCACAATGGCAGGTCAGGGCCTTTAACCACAGTATAGAAGAAACGATGCTCCCAAACAGTGACAGAACAAAATACCCTGGAAAATAGCCTCAAACAAGAAGACCACTGCCTAAATGTTAAAAAACGCTTCTTCTATAATAAGAACTAGGTCAATGCAGCTCACCAAGGAGGAAGTGGCTCTCTGCTGGTAGCAACGGTGTAATTTTTAGGCTGGTGATCAGCACAAATAGCTGACTGCAGGTGGAAAAGTTCAGATGCACATAGTGGTCTGAAAGCTTTTGGGAGAGGAAGGAGAGCTTGCTACAAAGACTTACCTGGAGACCACTCAGACTGGCTTCTGATCACTGAACGTGAGGCGAGGAAAACATCACCAACTCATTTATTTAAAACAAGAATATGACACAGGGGTTAGCTGCACAAGGTGAAGGTTGAGCCAAACTCACACTTGTGAACAGCATGAAGTGGAGGTTGCACAGCATCCAAAAACAAAGCCTGTTATGAGTTCAGGTTAAAAAAGAGAGGGTGTGGGTACATCTCCAGTATACACAGGGCCACACTGCCTGTATCAAGGTAAGGACAGGGGTTGCAGTACTTCAGCACAACCAGGCATACAGTGCTTAAACAGGTATGTTTTCTGCTTCAGAGAAGGAAATTCCAGTAGAAACTCTGGATTACAACAGCAGTATATATGACTTCAAGCTTGAAACAGTAATAAAAACTATGTCCAAATTAAACAAAAAAGAAAAAAATTGATTATACAAAGGAGGAACCAAAAGCTAAGGACCTGAAGTGAGCAGAGCCCAACCACACGGCCATCCCCATAATTTCTTCCAGTTACCACTTCCTGCTTGTAAGCTGTACTTACTCATATATGAATAATGCTGCGAGTAGAAATCAGCACCTTCTCATCTCCATGAAAAGCAGGCACGTGGAGTTTTCAGAGACACCTTCTCAATGTGGGCAGGGGGAAAGAACAGAAGCATACAGGGCTGGAAACATTGAAAGAGCATTACAAGTGAAGTAAGACAAAATAAATTCGGGAATCCAGCTGTACTCCAGACCAGCCATAAGCCCATGCCAGCATCAGTGGCACAGTAGTTCAGAGTGGACAGCATTACCTACTATTAATATATAGGCAGCTACAAGATTAAATTACTTGAAACATCATGGTCACCAAGCAAACCTCAACTGAAGGACAGTCTGAAAACCAGGAAGATCAGTAAATCCAGAGATTCCTCTTCCAAGACTATTACATCTCCGAAACAAAGTTAAAACCTATTCAGATGCCAAATAGCAACAGACATGTTTAGACGAGAACAAAAGCACTTAAATAAAACCTTTTTTGATGAAGAAAACCAAATTATGCATCACCTGCAAATCACTTGGCCCAGAACTGCAGCTGCTTCACAGTAGCAGCAGGTTTTACACTTTTTAACTACAGACTATGCTAAGGGTCCAAGCCTACTCCTAGCATTGCTCACATCTCCCAGACACCAAGGTGCAGAGGTTAGGACTGTGTTTGCAAACTAGCACTATCAGTTTAGGAAGTACAGCAATCATCTGCTGATCTCAGGACATCTGGGGTAGGGTACATCCCCCCCTCTGCCCCCAGCAAACCTCATTATGTGAAATGAACTGAGAAAATCAACACTGGGACTGACTTTAAGTTTTTTTCTAAACAGCAGATCCTTTTTCTTTACACTCAGCTTTACACTTTACACTAAGGAAGTATACCCTAAGCCAACTACACCCTTACATCTTAGCCAACTAAAGGCAAAATAAAGACCTGGATTAGCACACTCACTGCCCTCAAATGTGAGAGCCATCCCCTTTGTTTGGCACTGTCCCCTGCAGGCAGTTTGCCTGGCTTGGAACTTGGGAACAACCTTGTGAAGAGCTAACGTTGCCATCGTGTGGCAACCTTCAGAAATAAAACTGAACTAAGAGTATCCCCATAGCTTTAGCAAGAGGACAAAGCAGCACAGATGGCACAACACTCGTGGATTGAAAGGAAGGTGGGCAACCATCGATGCAAAGCTGCAGGTGGTTTCACGAGTTGCTAAGAGGAGCACCAGACGCTGCTCACATGGAATATGCTGTCAGAAAGACACAGCACAAGTACCAAAGACCAGTATATATTCTATTGTTCTCTTCTCTCCTTTCCCCCAGATTGTAAAAAAACAGTGCTTTCACAGCATCTGATGACAGACAAGTTTTCTTCTAAGGCACATAACACTTGCTCTCCCTAACAGAGCCATCATTTTTAATGCTGCCCTCCCACAGTACACCCACTTCCACAGTGTACTGCTAGGGCAGACACAACCTGCATCTATCTTTTGTACTACTCTAAGGTTCCTGTTCAGGAACTGCCAGGCAGCATCGCAGGTTACAGCACACACTGTATCATGGAAATGTTCTGGATAACTCAGTGGCTGTCAAGCGGTACTAATGGCAATGAAAAGAGGATAAATAGCTGCAGTCACAGCCAGTTACCCTTTGGAAGCAAGCACCTTTAAAAAATGAACAAATAATGTAGAAACAGCACTTGTGACCTCATTATGACTAAACGCAGTTTCTCTACAGGCACGTTTACCAGTATTCCCCATCTTACGTAACTGAGCTTAACAGTAGTACATAAAAACAAACCCCAAACAACCCTAAAGTACAAATCCTTCACCTTAAAGGATCTCCAGGCTGATAGACCTTTCAAGTTCCTTCCCAGTTAAGGGTTTCAGAGTATGTGGATTTAATTGCTTTAAAATCAAATTGAAAAATCAGGATCCCAATGCCTGAACATGGGGTTTAATCTCAATTTGCACAGCTTTTTTTCCTTAGTTGTTCTATCCATTCATATCAACCATGTTCATATCAACTCAATTTCCAAGGGCATAAAAACAGCTCAAGACAACATTATACAGTTTGAAGTGTTTCAGCATGCAGATGGCCAATTCTGGCTGAAATAAGCAGCACTAGCCATGTAACTACTTAAAAACATGATTATCAGTATATTATAGATTTTATTATGTATTTGTTTTTAAAACTTATATTCTCCCTCCTCCATTTTATATTTGATTATAATCTGCTTTTCCATTACCAGAGATCTCAAGACTTCCACTACTTCTTCACTCAAAATGAAGAACACATAACCCCTGGCAACAAACTGCATAGGAGATAACACAGGAAAAGATGGATTATGACATTAAGATATAGAAACATTTTATAGGGCAAAGCACTTCAGTGCTTCAAGTGGATTGAGTAATTCTTAACTCATGGCCCCTTTTACTTGATCTTGACCAAAAATCAGGAATTATATGCTGCCTAACTGTAATTAGACTCAGGTCTCAACATAAACTCTTTATCCTTCAACCATTCTAAAAAGCAAGCACGATTAAACACAAGTCACCAATTCCCATCTTGTTAATAATTATTAACTATTAATTATTGTAGCTGTACTTACAGGACTACTGTGGTGTTAGACGTCTGATGCAAGTATTCCAGGTCAGTACTTGAACAGTGGCGGAAGGCTTGTTTTTTAAACATGGGAATCATTTAAAGCATTTGAACAGCAACATGTCAGCCTTTCAAACACTGACATACTTAGATTCTAACCAGAACACATACTTTCAGTTTACGGCTTATACAGAAGAAATGAGGGTAATTATGTCTCACCTTTCATACTCAAGACTGTGCAAGTAATCCTGTGCATTCCCAACTGTTTCCATAACAGGCTGCTTTAAAATGTCAGGATCTGGACAACTAACTGGGCATGCAAAGAGTTCAACTGGCACTAGGTATAGAGCACTCAGCACAGTCTGAATGGTGTCACAGAATGTGACAAACATTTCTGCACACTCCTGGAAACCACCAGAACTGGGACATTATTAATAAAGGAGACAGACAACAATTCTTGGTCAGATGCAAAAGTGAACTTCTTAAAATTTAAAAACAGATGTTAATTTTAAAGAATCAGAAGACACAAAGTCATACACAACTAGAAGTTCATTTTATTTCTGTGCCTTCTGCGCCTTCTCCTGCTTCTGCGCCTTCTCCTGCTTCTGTGCCTTCTGTGGCTTTGGCGCCTTTTCTGCCTTTGATGCCTTCTCTGGCTTTGGCGCCTTCTCTGGCTTCTTGCCCTTTTGAGAAGCCAGCTTCTGGAGCTTCTTCATTTCATGCTTGATGATCCTGTTTCTCTGTAAAAAAGGAAAATGTTCACCATCCATCAGAATGAAACCAGCAATGACTCAAGTATGCCTTAATTTAAATCCTGTGCTTTCAGATTCTGTCCTTTTTTATAATCACCCTTTGTTAACCAATTTTATTTCTATTCTGTAGTCACAAAATTTACCAGGTGTTACATTTAAAATGTCAAATTCCATCTAAAACTGTTCTGATAAATGGTTAACATCATTCTGGCTGGTAACTTGGGCATCCCAGTATTGTATGTGTATAGAATGAAATACTATCACAGCAACTCATCAAGAGTACCCGATTTCATCAGCAGGTAATTCCTTCCTCAGCTATAACCTGGGGGACTGACACACAGATCACATGGATTCAAGTGTGATTAATACTGAAGAGAAGCCCACAGTAGCATGAAAAATTCAACGCATTCACATACTTCGTGCCACTCCATAACCCAAACCAGCTATGACAGTAAGGCTCCCAATATCTGCAATTTGACTCTATATAGTGAAAGCTACAAGCAATAAGAAAAAGCAACACTCCAACACTTACCATTTTCTTTGCTTTCAT
The DNA here is from genome assembly GCF_033815535.1 of Pezoporus flaviventris. NCBI lineage: Eukaryota > Metazoa > Chordata > Aves > Psittaciformes > Psittacidae > Pezoporus > Pezoporus flaviventris. The sequence goes on from NW_026892585.1 coordinate 2,156,075, forward strand.
AACCTTGTAGCGATCAAAGTCGGTCATTTTGGCTTTCTGTTTGAAAAGAATCAGTCATGAAGCTCTGACATACTCATACACAAGTAGTACAACTCTGTTTCAAAACATTCCACAAGTAACCCTGACCATTTCCAATTAGGTTTAGCTGCACATCTGGAACTAGTTCACTGGGAAGCAATGGTGCAGGAAGAGAGTGGTTATAGAAATGACTTAACAAAACCGTCTCTACCGTTAAACTACAAAAGGCTGAAGCCATCTATGCCTCGTCTACCTTCAATCTTAGCCTGCAACTGCAAATACACATAGTTTATTAGATTTAACCTGATTTTAGTTAAGTAGAGGCAGTACAATGTGTCTTATGCATCCAGTGAAAGACTGTACCTTTTCTCGGGCTTCGATCTTCTTTGCCCATCTTGTCGCTGCCCATTTTTCATTTATATTCTCCTTCTCCCAAGCACGTCGCACACACTTCTGACGAGCACTGCATTACAACAGCCACAAAATTGTCTTCAAAGGCTTTATAAAAAGGTTCTCTCTGATGCTGGCCCATCAAATTCCATACATCACCCTTCTCTATTACTTCAGGCACTTTAAGTCAATGCCACATACATCTCTGTGGCCTAATGAATGTTTTGCTAGGGCTCACAGATGAGTGATTCCAAAAGGCATACCGAGGTACTATTCCTAGCACTACTTCGGAATCAGAAAGGCAGCAATCCCTGATTTTAAATTAATTTATACAGTAACTAAGCTAAAAAGAACTCTTGCAATTCCAGTGCAGTTCTGTACACAGGGAATACATTTAATGTCTAAAGGCGATCCAAACAGTAGCAAAGGCAAAGATGCACACAGTATTTACTGCAACTGCTTTCCCCCCACAACATCCACCCCACAACTATCTGCAAGTTACCTAAGCCAGCGCACTGTCTCCTCTGCTCCTGCACAGCAGCTATCAGCCAATATTGGTAATGCAAACTTAAATGCATTCAACTACAATAACAAAGCCTGTCAAGTGTTTACTGTGCATATGTTAATCCACTGACTTCATGCTGTATGAACCTTCTAGATTTAGCAAGTATCAGATCAAATAATTCAGTCATCAAATGACAGCAGTTTGCTACAGAGGTCAAAAAACACCAACAACTCACCTGTGTGGGAACTTGAGAACAAAGTCAGTCAGCTGCATGCACTTGAAGGGCATAGCCTGCCTCCTGACACCACTGCAGGGGCCATCAACCAGTGCCTGAAAAAGGAAAACACATGTGGGGGCACGTTGGACCAGCGCTTTTCCTTCATACTTGATTTAGACAGCAACCTCCTAATACTGTATGAATAGCACCTTCACCACAATGGTCCAAAACTACAATAAATGTCAAGCAGACAAAACTCAAGTTTAATCTTATGTACACAACCCAAGCTTTACAAAAATAATTTCAAAGGCCTGATCTTTGGTTTTGGGAAAAAAAAAACACAACACAACAAACTGGATGTAAAAAGAAAAACACAGAACTAAAATTACATGTTTCACCTTTTTTTTTCCCTTTTTCTTTGAACATTAAGCAAGGAGAGTCCCCTAGCCCAAGAATTCGCTTTAAACATACATCAATGCCATTCCATTCATAAGTTTTATATTCCAACTAACATCACTTCTCCACTTCCCCTAGGAAACGTAGCAGAAAAGGGAATGTAGCACTTGCCAGTGATAAAAGCTTGCTACTGGAAGCTTCAAGCAGAAAATGACTATTAAATTTCATATTTTATCAATTGCTTATTTCTTTGAAAAACCTATTTACAAGCTGTCTCAATGTACAAGCTTCTATTAAGCCAGGAAAAAGAAAACACAGGTAGAGCACTCACGGCTTACCCTGTTTTGGTCAATAACATCCACAATGGCCACCAGCTTGCCAGCATGAGGCCCGAAGGAAATGAAGGCGACTCTGCCGATCTCGACGAAGCGTTTGAACACCTGGGAGCAACGCGAATTGACAGAGTTAGGCGAGAGCAGACCCAAGTTCCTCACAGCCTTCAAAGCAGCATCCCCACCCGCAGACACACGCGGGGCCCGGTCCCAGCCCAGCACGCGTGGGGCGGCTGCGGCCTTCCCCTCACGGAGGGGTGAGTCCCTCACGGAGGGGTAAGTGCGTGAGCCCAGCCGCTCAGCCGGGCGCAGGGAGACACAGGCGCAGCGGGAAGGCACCGGAGGGAGAGAGGGAAGGCCGAGGGGAGCCCGCCGGGGCCGCGGAGGCCCGCGCCGGCCGCACGTACCATGATGGCCGCCCGCGAGCAGAAAGGAAGGAGCCTCCCTCGCAGCGCCCGGAAATCCACCCGGAGCCGCCACTGCGCATGCGTCGGAGTAGCGTGACGGTGGCGTGCGTGCGTGCGTGCGTGCGTGCGTCTGTGCGTGCTGGGGGGGAGAGGGGAAGGGCTGCCGCCATCTTGCCGGGCCCGTGGGTGTTGCCGGTAAGGGGTAGGGTCGGTCCGTGAGGCGGCGGGCCCGCCCCGGGCAGCGAGCTGCGCTTCTCCCCGAGCTCCAGGGGAGGGAGGGCAGCCTCGGTGCGCCGGCCCGGCGGCTTGGCTCCGCCTCACCGTCAGGCAGCGGCGCGGTGTCGTTGAGGATGGCAGAGGCCCGTGTGTGAGCTCGTGTTTGAGCTCCGGTAGAGCAGAACCGATGCGGTCTGTTACAGTTGTCCCCGTGTTCGAGACGGGACGTTTGTTTTAACGAGGGGAGGAGGAGATACAGCGCCCGGGCCGTGGGTGTTTGTTCGTACCACCGCGCAGAGCCGGCCCCTCGTTCGGGAGTGCGGCCTGGCAGCGCGCTGGGTGCAACGGAGCACGTGGGGAATGGGGTAAATCCAGCGTTACCGGTGGGCTCCGTAGGTGGTGAGAAGTTGGTTTAGAAACAGCCAAAAGGGACATTCGGTCTGTTCTTGAGCATGTTATCTCCGGAGACGTTACACCACGCAGCACAAGTTGCTGCTTTCTTCCACCAGCATGGGGTATTGCTTTAAAAGAAATTGTCATTTTTGGCCCCCGCCCCTTCACCAATGGCCTTATGCAATTCATCTTACATCTCATTCTTCTGGTGGATTAATTTCCTGCTCTTTCTCCATGGATGTGTTTTTTCCTGTTAGACAATCTCTATTCCCTATAGGTCCTATTCCCTGTGCCCCACAGTTCTTTCTCTAATGCATCTGCAGCTCAATCAGTTGGCTCTGGCAACTGGGAATTGCTGCTCTTTGACACATAAGGTTTCAGCTCTGCATTCTGGCCCTGAATCTGAAAGAAGCCCTAGAAAGTAGTGGTGTCCCTAACTGAAAACAATGTTTAAAAGTGGAAGTTTATGTGTTTGTGTGTGTTGTGTATATATATTTAAAAATAAAAATCACAAGAGTGGCTTGGTTTTAATTCCTTGCTAAGAGTATGGAATCTGGAGATAAAGAGCACTGTCCACTGTGCAGCATCACTTCCGCAGCTTGCACATTTCCACCCTCCAGTAAAGCATTTCAGAGACTTCCCACCTCTCTCATAAGAGCAGCGTGTCCACGAGGATGAAAACATTTATACCAGGGGGAAAATAATAAGGAAAAGTACACTTGGATTAACTTTTCACAAGTTAGTTTTATTAGTCTTCATATACAGGCAATAGAGTGTGAAAAGACAACCTACAGCTGTGCACGCTCACAATCACTGCTAATACACTGGCTTTCCCAGCCCTGTGTTTGGTTCCAGCTGACATGCCAAGGACCCAGTGGCTGATGGGGTTCTGCCTTGCACCTCAGGGAGGGTTTAGCTCTGACTATGAAGCCATGACCACCACCACTGCCCCAGCTCTCCTCCAAGAAGCAACCTCTGTAGGTAGCCGAGGGCAGGCAAGCTGGCTGCGTGGCCAACCATGAACTGCAGGTAAACAGGAGGTGAGTGGCAGGGGGAAGGCATTCCCTCAACAGAAACTGGCTCCATCCAAGCACATCTGGGAGTCCAAATGATTGTTAAACAAGTTTGGTTTGTAGCTGCCAATTCCAAGGAAGCTCACTTCCAAGCATGTTCCATTTGTGTAAACCCATGACTGAATGGCCCTGCCATTCACAAAGCAAAGGTTTTGTAAGGCAAGTACATGTTCCAGAATACCATCTCCCACAGAAATTTGGCAACTTAAGAAGACATTTTAATGCTCTCATCCAACTGTTGGGATTTTCTACCCTTAACTGCAGTCCCAGATCCATCACACCAAAGATAAAGCTTTTATCTCATGCCATTATTCTGTAATGCCAGTGCATTGTGAATTAAGCTTTTTGGTTTATCAGATGTAACTTGTTGCTATAGAGCACTTCATCACCTTGTGATACCTTCTGCCTTATTTTAAGTACTGCTACTTCAGTAAGACTGACAGGACATAGCTATACCAACACAGAAGGGACAAAACCCTCCCTGCTGATTCTCTTGAAAAATCACTAACTTTCATTCTTTTTTCCATTTAAAAAGGTATTTAGTTCTTTCAAATCATCCATCAGCCTGTGAAACACAAAAGAAAGCAAAACCCCAACCAAACCTGAAGGAAGGTGATACAGAAGCAAAAAACAGAACATGAAAATATTAATGGCTAAAAATACTGGCCACTGTTCTCTCACAACCTAATCAATATGGGGAATAGATGAAGTCAGGATAGAAAACACGCTACATGCCACTGCAATTCATAATCCAAGGTTAACTTGACTTTTAGTGCATGCACTCTCTTGCATGCAACACAGCTGCAAGGAAACCTCTACTCAAGTGGCCTCACAAACTTTAGCTCATTAGCAGTAGATGCTGAATGTGGCAATTTCCCTTCCAGTTTTTACTTGCTCACACTGAAAAACTGCATTAAATGAGTAACCATCCCTTTACAGAGGAAAGATGTAAGCAGGGGAAACAATGCACAAAGGGAAGCAATGCTGAGAAGATGGAAAGAGAGGAATGTGAATTGACTGGCAGTGGCTATTTGGAGGACATCTGGGGATGGAGCTCCACGGAGGTATTGAATCTGGGCAAAAGGAGATGGTAGAAGGGGAGTAGGGAAGTGAAGCAGAGATGCTCTTTTCTCCTCTTGGAGGTCCTCAAAAGTACAACAGTCCCTTCTTCCTGCTAACTCCTTCAGCTGTATTACCCTTGCGGTTTCACAGATCATGTTATGGCAATATAAAGGGGAATTAACAGTGTACAAAGGGAAAAGAGGGCAGATGACATGGCAGGAGATTGTTTCAAGGGTTATTTCAGAACTCAGCTGAAGAACACCAAAAGACAAGCAGGTAAAAGGGGCATCAACCACGAAGAATGCCTTGAGCAGTGGGTAAAATTGTAGTCTTACGACTTAAGGGAATGAGAGGTTTGGTGAAGGATGCTGGGGCTTTCAGTCAGCTGAAAGGGAAGTCAGCTCTTCGGAGCACAAAGGCAGCAGCACTTCCCAAAAGCTCTGGAGTTGATGTGTTTGACAGGAGCATGTGTTAGGTAGATCCCAGTGCTGCTGAAGGCACACAGAGGCCAGGACAGGGGAAAGGCTTATCGAGGCACTACAACCCTGACTGCAGCTCCAGCAACACGTTCCTGAACCCACCTCAGAAAGGGTATTCTGCTGGCCTGCAGGGTGGCTCCTGTTCCTCTGAGCTCTGAATGGAGGGCTCAACACGTTAATGCTTCAGAAGGTGCCAGGCCTGAGAGTCTATCCAGACAGTTGAAATAACACATGCATGACAAGTCAGCGCTGACTGCAGCTGCCTGAGATCAACAGCTCAGTGTTTCAGGATGAGAACCTACCAGAAGTATTTCTGTAAGCGTTAGAGAAAAGGGCACTGGAAACCCCAGTGGCTTCTGGAGATAACCATGAGACATTTAAGTTTAGGTTCAGTTACCAAAGCATGAAAGCATTTTGTTCAACCTTCAAAACAAATCTTACGTACCATAAGCGGAGGCATGCCAAGATCTCCATGGTACAAAAGGATATAGCTTATGTTTGAGACAGGCTTGACGTTCCTGAGAGGTGTTGGCAGTTTATTACACCTTTATGCAGACCAGTTTGGAACAGCAATAGAAGAAACTACCCTAGCTGTTCCTTTCAGTTGCTGTCATTACCCAGTGCTTGTTCCAGTTTCAGAAATGAGATTACCTGGGAGCTTTCAGTGGCAGCACAGCACACCAGGACAGCTGCCATGTTTCACGGCATACTTAAACAGCCACCACTGTGGTCACATCTATCACCACTTATCAGCACAGATCGACATGAACAACAACAATAATACATACCTGTCAGGAAAAGGCTATTAATCCCTTATTAACAAACCTGCCCATTGTTTCTCTGCTACACGCTGGACGAGTGAGGTTTACAGAAACAAGTGTCAAGATAAAAGCACTCCAAGTCACCGTATCACAGACTCCTTAATGTCTCTCCTCATTTATGCTTCTGGTCCTGAAGTCTTTCTGCCTTTTGTCTTTATTTCACCCTCCATTTTTCAAGAATAAAGTCCTACTTCATAGCACTATAAAACTTTTCAGTAAGATTCGTTCATTCTGGAATAAATACATGTTCAACACGGCTGCCGTTCTTCCGATGACGTGATGCAATCCACAAGTACACAAGGAAGAGAAGACACAACAATGCTGTAGCTGTGAGGCAGACAAGGAGCCCAGCAAACAAAGCAGGTTTCAGAGGTAACTGGATCAGCTTGCCTTCTGCTGGGATCATGTTTGTGAGGGTTAACATGTAACCGAGTGACCACGCTATGCTGCTGTTGCCAACCTGAAATACAGACAGAATTCCCATTGGACAGTCAAAGAAAAGGGGTTCCAAACGCTCAACTGGTGGTGCTGACAACTGCCCTTTCAGTTACCAAGGAGAAAACCTGAGTGGAATATACAAAGATACAAAACCATCTTAAATTGCTCTTGTTTCTGTAGTTCCAGAGGATGCAGATAAAATTGGTCTCTGGGCTAAAGAAGTGAAACACAGGTACTAGATGGATAGGTACAAAGATGTGTGGTGTGTATGCAGGCAGCCAGATATGGGATATTCTGACCAAGAAACACACTTAAAAAAAGAAAGAATTTAAAAATAAAAAATAAAACCAGCATTACTGTGCTAATTCCTAGAATTCCATCAACAGCGTGATGAAGTTGAGAGAGAAACTTCAATAAATGATTTAATGTCTTTAATGAACACTTTTAAGCAGTCACCTACTGGTAGTAGGAGATCATAATGGCCTATAACATTTGGTCCTTTTTATAGTTGTGTATATCTTAACACCTTCTGTTTCACTGATAAAAAGAAAGCTACACCAACAGGAACTGGAATACAACCGGTGAGCAAAGAGGTAAGGGGAATCAAAGTGTTTTTTCTTTGCTGAAAGAGGGAAAAAATCTCTTATTATAAGGTTGATAACATTTGCAAATCATCTTGCCCTAGATCTTGCCCAGACATTTGCACTGGGTTAAGGTTCTTTTCATTCATTGTGTTCACTAATTAAAAAGGAATACAGCCCTAGCATAGGCAATAAACGTTCACCCTCCTCTCCTGGAGAAACTGTGTAAACCCATTGTTTTGCTACAGGCAAGTGCTGAAGCATTTCCAAACTGTATGGAGATGAAGAGACAGTCTGGGACAAGGGTTTAAAATAGGGCTCTGTACAGTCACAGAGAGGACTGTGGGGACCACACTTCTTGGTGTGACAGCCGAGCTTCACTAGTACCCATGCCTTCCAATTTGAAAGCAAGGATTTCTTAGCAGTATCTTTAGAATGGAGAGATATATATACACACAAGTTCATCACAAGTACTCTGGTTTTTAGGAGGAAAACTGAGGTCAGGGAAGACAGAAACACAGCTATGACAGAAATGTTATAAGCCTTCTCTCTCTCTGCCAGCTGAAAGCCAGTACCCCGTCAATACACATTCTTATTGCAGGGAACCAGATTACAGCACAGATGGATATCCCAGCTGAGGATGAAAACTGCCCGAGTTCCATCATCATCACTCACTGATCACAAACCAGCTCTGCTGGTTCCCCCAAAGCTCTGCCAGCAGACAAAAGCAGGAGTTGCCTGTCCAACCCAGCAGTGGACCTAGACTGGTGAGGTGTTTTGAGCTGCTGCTTTCACCAACTGGGACAAGGTTTAACACACAATTATTTGATCCTTTCTTAAAGCTCTTACAAAAAATCTAGGCAGCATCTCAGTGTAATGCTGCAGCCCCTAGAACCAGGCTGAAATTGCTACTGGGGCTTGAGAAGCAGCTTTGCCTTGTGCCAAAGATTTGACAATCATTTACAAAGGCTGTTTTCGACTGTTAGGTTTTTGTCAGCTGCTGCATCTTCTCTCCTAAACTTCTTTGGATTAAAGGAACAGTAAGAGGAGATCATTATTACTCACCTCCTTTTGAAAACGTATCCGTGGCCAAGTTTCTGCATCAAAGTTGTAACCATGTATAAGCAAGTAATAAATGAAATTGGCTGAAAAACAGTAGGATCTAGCATATATTTCTTCAAATTTAGGCAGCATAAACTGGAGCTGAAAGCAAAAGCTTTGTTACAAACACGTAATTTACACAAAACGCTTCAGGCTTTATAACTAGAGAATAGTTTGGGTTCTAATTAGAATTTATTTGCATTTTTCAAGAACTCCAAGTTGTGGACAATAAGATACAAAGATTTAAAGAAAGAAATACCCTGACAGTGACATAGTTTACGTGGTAAACAATGAAACTACATCTAAGATTATACTTAAAAGATGGAGGATGTTCTGGTTTCTATGTTTTCCATGTTGTCTTTACAGCATGGCTAAAGCTCTGAAACAGATTTTGAAACTTAGTCCAAGTTTTAAGCATGCAACAAATACTACATGGTTTGAAGCACATTGGGAAAACAAACGTTGAGGTTAAACCAGACCTCCTGAAAAGTCCCGAATGCTTGTTCAGTCCCTGTTCTTTTTATATCTCCCTTTTACAGATACAAAAGGGAAACCGAAACCAACCCAAAAAACCCAGCCAATCCACTCACCTGTGCCCAGCTCTGGGAACAGAAAAACCACATACTTGAATTGAAGTCAGCCAGGGAAAAGTGCCCAGACAAATTCAAAGCATCAATTGTATAGTAGAACCCTGAGAAAGCCTATAGAAAAGGAGTAGATGGTAGGCCTGTTATTTTCATAGCTATAGAAATCAAAAGCTAGCAAGCTCAAAAGAGAAAAGCTGAGTTTGCAAACCTACCACAAAATTCCCTTTAACTTTTGGCCGATGTATTCCATGAAAAGGACAGTCTTCTCCATCTCTGCAAGCGTTGAACAATGAAGAAACCATCTCCTGGCACAGACCTGGATCCCCTGTTCCATGGAAGCGCACAAGCTCGCTTGGGTGGTAATTTGCTGGTCTCAGGGACTGTGTGCAAAGGCTGCCAGAGAGGTGCTTCATGGTGAATGCAGCAGTGTAATTGTGAGGGTAACATGGATTATCCACGTTGGAACTGGTGTTCGATTTCTGGGAAAGAACAAACCAAACCCAGTAAAGGCTATTAAAATGCAAGAAAGACCGTAACTATGGGAATCTTTTTAAACCACACATGCATGTAGTTTTGTTCTCTCCCCTGTCACGACCGATATCAGTACAACATTGCTGATCATTGTCATTCATAGAAACTCCTTCCTCAAGAAAGCATTGGCAAGACCAGCAAAACACTTACAGGACCAGTTGGGCCTTTTTATGTCAAATGGTAGAAAACCCTTACCAATTTTTAACAGATACAAGGATCTTTGTATGAAACCCAAGTGTGTTGGTCCGTAACTAAACACAACAGAGCTCTTACTGGGGTCTCCAGAGGGAAGTTTGGAGACTTCCAAACTCCAAAGCTCCACACAAGCTGAAGAACCTCAGACAATTACTGAACACCGGGAAGAGCAACATAGCAAAGGGGCTTAAACAGACCTGGAGCAGCAATGCTAAAAGCCTTTTCTCAGCTTCATCTCTCCCGTAGCACTGGAAGCTGTGTGTGTAGACATTGTAGTTGTAACCATACAACTTCACTTGTAAGGTGCTGTTGAAGTTCTCCTGAGAGTCCTCTGGGATAAATGAAATTTGAGTGGAAGCTCCTCCAAGGTCCAGTGCACCCATTGTCTCTTTTCTGTAAGGATGAACCCATGTCCTCCAAAGGTTTCTCTACATGTATAAGTAAAAGGACTGATTAGAGATACCATCTGCTTGTTCTCCCTTTTGTTCAAGCTTTCCTACTCTTAACCTTTGGAGATTTCCCTGCCTCTTTGGCCTGTACCCTTTCAGAAAAATCAGCTCTTGGGCAAACATGCAGATGTTTGTCATGGAAGAGGGATGGATTTTCACAGAATGAAGTGATCTTGAGAGATGGACAAAGGAATGCAGTTTAGCATTCAACTCAGAGGGCAGCACAGCAATCAAAGCATAGGACTAGCCAGGCCAGTGTCCATACTAGAATGCAGGGAATTGTATTACGTACCCATGAGAACATGAACAAATGTGGATGTAAATAGTATGAAGATTTGCTTGTTTCAAGACAAGAATGATTATTAAAGGAATATTAAGAGGTCACACAGGAAAACAGTGAAAATAGAATGAAAACCACAGAAAAACAAAAGCTACATTGAAGTCAAAAGAACAAAACCCCCTGCTCTGCACTTTTCCTTCCCTGAAACTGCAGTGGCAATAAATCTGATCCATTCCGCTGGCATTTTCCTAGTACTCAAACATTGCCCAAATTCTGTATTTGGTCTACACAAAATATAGATTCTGTAAGATCATCTACCTCGATATTTACTGTAGTATTACCTACTGAGCAGGATGATGTGAATGTATACGAAGGAAGGGAAAAGAAGCTCCCAAGGTTAGCAAATACACTCACAAGGTTTTAGAGTGCAAGATTCCCATTAACAGCCCCTACCAGAATTTGACTCGGGCCACTGTCACAGGAATGGTGGCCATTTCTCTCCCCTACTAGTGATATTCCACAAGCAGGTCTTGAAACAACTCTCTATACTAAACTGGCTTCACCCCATCTTGCAGTCCTTCAGTATATCAAATATGGCAGATTCATAAGGAATAATTTGTTATTTGCATTATTAAAGTCCATGTGGTAGAAGACTGACACCACCCTGAAGTTTATCATATCACCTGTGTTGCATGAAATACACAACAGCAAGAAAAACTCTTCCAGAGCGTGCCATTTCTCTGCAAGAGTCAGCAACACACTCACCATGAGCTATCACTTAAGATTACTAATGGCAAATTCCTCCTCATTGATTGTCATGATCTAAAAGGTGCCATTCAACCAGGACAGCAAACAATACTCAGGGGTTTGGTTGGAATTTCTTTCAACCTAGCAAGACTATCTAAGTGCAGTTAACTGCTGCCATGAGTGCAGTTGCTCATCATCTTGGTAAAGCTTTTACTGGGAATAAACTATACTGAATATATATATATATATATATATAAAGGGATCTTCCAATATACTTGACTACCTCTCTGCCGTGAGGCTCCTGCATGACCCTATTCTGAGGTCAAAGACAGCACAAGTATCTTTATGTTGGTATCACTTTGTCTGCACAAGACAGTATCACAGCCCACTGCTCATAGCCTGCAGCTTTCCAGCAGTATTGGGATGAATGGTGTAGGAGTGATCTCTGTCTCAGCTGAAGCACATTTGGCCACATCACCTCCAACACCTTCACTGCTTCAGTCTTGTCTGCTAAGACAAGTGAGCCAACACTGCCAGGAGCCCCCTAAGCTGTGCAGATCCTTCACCAGCAGAGCTGCAGGGGCAGCACTCAACTGAGGAATTCACCAAGAAGCAGAAGACATCTCTAGTTGGCACCACTGTCAAGACAATCAAGACCTGTCACACCTAGCACATCAATGCATTTAAAAGCAGTGCAACTTCTATTTCTAGGAAGGGCATCCGGTGTCATTTAGGGAAGAGCCCTGTTTTGTGGATCAACAATTTTACCTTTGCCACATCACATTCCTGTAACGTATTGTTCTTTATGTTTAGTTTTCCTACTACTACCACATAAAAAGACCCTGTTATATATTTCAGTGCGAAACGGAATCTATAGCTATGACATTTAACAGGCATGTCCTCTCAGACTTCTCGTTTATAAGAGAGAAACGGTGAAAGAAAAGCATGCAGGTTTTTTCCACACACCTCTAAGAAATTGCCCATTATATAGTTGGCTGTTATCCATCCATACAGCCCTTCCTCTGGCCCCGTTATGATTTGCGCACCCCTAAAGTCAAAAGGCTGTGCTCTGAAGTAGCTTTGAATGCTCGCAAGGACTTCATTGGCTGCCGTTTCATTTTGCAACCTAAGCAATTCACAAAATATAAGACACTGAGCATCTGGAAAGGCAATTTCATGTTTATTGTTCACTGACTGGCAATTCAAGAGAATTCCTACAATCACCTAATGAAAAATAGAGGTTGTTTCCCCGAAGGGAAGTTCATGACAGGGAACAGCCACGTTATCCAACAGCATTTCAGCAAGCAACTCCCCCACTACGTATAAACTTCATTCTTTAGCCTACAAGCTCATGGGTATTTTGTTTCTTATATACATATACACACACACACACACACACTTTCTTTCTTAGTGAACTGAATGCTTGCATGACAACTGCTGGTCAGAACAGTCCTGGAGCCTTTCTCCCCACTCCGTTCAGCCACAGAACTACTATAAAGAGCCAGTTTATGCCAGGGCTAAAGCCACATTAGCAGTCAGAAAACTGTGGTGCCCAGCTTTAATCTGCCTTTGCTGCCCACAGATACACACGAACATTACCTGTTTGTGTAACACTGAATTTCAAGACAGGTATGGAAGAGAAAATTAAGCTCCTGCCTTCTCCAGAATAAAGCAAGATTTGTTTTCAGCACAGCACCACAGAGGATTTTCATACAGCCCCGCTTTCCCTATCAGAAAAGTTAATTAAATTAAACTGGCTGGGCTCCATTTCCTTCAGGGATGGCCAATTTCCAGCGGATAAAAATGCATTCAGAACATTTTGCTGCTCTGCTATAATGCACACAGAGGAGCTCAAGTTTCTGCCATACCTCAGTAACCTCATGCCAGCTGTAGCCCCCAGATAAACAGAAGTGTTCTTATGCAGATGAACTGGTATTCTCTCCTTGACTTTATTCAGGCAGTCATCAAAAGGTTTGGCAAGAGCTCCAAGGTTCCTCTCATAGCTGGATATACCAGGGCCTAAAAGAGAACAAGTAGATTGATTTCATTCTGCTTTGCCAACTACAAATTAGCCCGATTAGCAAGCAGGTGTTAAGAGAAAGAGATTTCCCCCATCCCTCCTGTAATTGCAAACGAGGAGAGGATGCTTGAAAACTGGGAGTGCTTAAAGAATAATCAATGTAGTGACTGTCTCAGCTGTGGCAGACAAATACTTGCAAACTGCTCGCCTGTATTTCAGCGTGTATACATATACACCTATATACCATGCCTAGAGGAAGATATACAGTATAAAACTGGGACAACACAGTGACAGCAGTGCTATATTTATGAGGGAAACAGGCTTATTCATGGCAGATGCTGTAGGCAACAGCATGTCTTATGGATGTAAAATTTCTCTGATCTGAAGTACAGAAAACCCCTCCTTCCGCAAGCTAAACCAAAGGTTTCCTCATCTGCTTTGCCACAGCTGTTTTGGACACCGTGGCACCTCTGCAGCTCACTGCTCTCAGCCGAGAGCCAAATAAAGCAGCTTCTGCAAAGAACTGCTGGTGAAATTTCAACATGCACAAGCAGCTCTTGAAGTCCTAAGAGGTCCAAGTCTAAGCTGGTGCAAGAGCTAATCGGCACCTCACAGGTTCCCAAAGCCTTTGACTAATGGGAATGAAAGCTACACAGGGAGGAACAGGTAAGTTGCACAGGGAGAAATCCAGGCATTGCCATGAAGCCACTGCCCCACAGACAGCAACTCTGCCAAAACTCCCTCTAGTTCGCTTGTAACAGCAGTGTCTCCCACAGCTTGATCCCAAGCTAAGCAAAAGGTGGCTCTTACGGAGTTAAAATGAGAAACCATTTATGTCCAGCCACATTGCACTGAAAAAAGAACAAACCACAAAGATACGTAAGACTTTAGAGACTCCCCGCTCTACCACTCCGTTTTTCACAGTATGAACTGTGTTAGCATTAGATGGTTTGGCATAAGACCTTCTAAAAGTCTTAAGTCTAGCACAGGCAGGGCTGAAGCTGGAGGCAAAGCTGTTACTGGAGATAAACAGAGCACCAGCTACCATTTTACATCCTGCCATTGCCTCACAGTCCCTTGGTGGCAGCAACCTCCATCTGCCAGTGTTCAGACAAAGCAGGTTACAGACAGTGACCATTCTGTTTTGGACAACTGCTTTGTTGATGCTTACACCCTAACCAGGACAGATGAACTGCGCTGTGTAGAAAGGGTTTGGGGGCTGGCTCCTACACACAGGGCAGAGGTATCTAATAAAGGTAGATATGAAATCATAAAACCACCATGGAGCTAACAGAGTAGTTGACCATTTGACTTTCAAGTTCAGTAGGTATGTGAAAGTCTGCCTCTCAGTATGCCCAGAAACACCCCCAATTTAAGTGCTTAAGGCTATGATTGGAAGGTTAGATGGGTGACATGGTCTAGTGTGAGGCATCCCTGCCCTTGGCAGGGGATTGAAACTGGATGATCTTAAGGTCCTTTCCAACCCAAACCATTCAATGGGGACCTCTCCTTTGAGCCCTCTGTCTCCTTCAGTGCAGTTACCCAAGACTTGAGCAGTGAACCCTGGATATTTTGTATGCTGGAGGATGAGAGCTCTGGTTGATCATTGTTAAGGCTCCTCTGGACCTGAACAGTTCACAGCAATTTGGATTCATCCATTTTGCAATTCTTTTCATATTCAGCTGGAATTAAACCAAAACCTAATCCTATTAAAACAAGTGCTCAGAGTACTCCTCTGTCACCTCTCCAGAAGAATAATGCAGTTTCTCTGCGAGTTCTTCTCACACCATAATTCTTAAAGGCAATATTCTACCTTGACTCTAATGAGCGAAGGCATGAGCTAGCAAATTGTTCCCCCACCTCAGCAGGCTGGCCACCATTCCTGCAGCCCGTGAAGACACAGCATCAGGCACATGACAGTGCATTACTTCTGTGCACATTACACTTGCTTTCCTTGTCCCAGAATGGCTAAGAATGCCCACATGTGTTTAATGCTGAAGATAGAAATGCTGGTGCTGTTAGGAAACTATTGCCTTATCTCTTAGTTACTCACGGACCAATATGACTGCATCGCCAGCATCTATTTGCAGACACAAAGGGGGATGTAGGACTGAGAGAGAAGGAAAGGGAAAAATTGTTGTTGAACACCACAGTTATTATGTGCAACAAAACCTGCACCAAGACTTCCTGAGTTGCCCCACCTTCTCCTCTTAGCTCACTGGCAAACCCAAACCAGTGCACTAAACAAAGCAGTAGTACCTTAGAGAATACACTGAAGTTCATTAGGCTCAGGGTAGCAGAATTTGTGAAGCCTGGCTTCCTGCAGAAATCCCTTATGGATTCGCTTAATAATATGGATTGCTCTTCCCTGCACGGCCACCTGTCTTCATAAAATGCATGGGATTTTGGTATCTTTGAAAGCTTACTCAGATATCACCGAGATTGATACCTTAAGGAAGCAATTACAGAACAATTCCAGATGACCTGCATCACCTTGTTTCTCTAGGAAACCCGACTCAAACATCAGAGACAGGGTTTTAAACACCACTCCATCAAAATTAACAGCTAACATCTAAGGAGGGCAGGTCCCCATTCTTCTCAATGGGTTTTTCTTCCAAGCTATTTTTTAAATATATTTTATATGTTCCTTTTAAAAGAAATTATTTCTAAATCAGTAAGTCATGTTGAGCTACAGCTTCCCGTCTCCACTGCGGATTAGAGCACGCTGCTGTATCAGTAGGAGAATGACTGATGCTGACAGATATAGACATAGCCTGAACAGTTCTTGCTCCCCAGCAATGAAAAGGGGACACAGTGTAAAAAAGGCAGTATAAGATTCCAGATAACGTCTTCTTAGAGGCTAACTCCATCGGAGCTCACCTTTCACATTGCACTTGAAGGTTTGGCTTACTACGCCCGTGTCATTTTCTTTTTCTGCTGGCCATTCGTAGACGTAGACGGTAGTCCGAGAGGATCCAGCATCAAGGACTATTCCATACTGGGGATTAAGAAAAGACTACATTAGATCAAGAAACAGACAGTGGCAGCTTAACAGCCCATATGCAGCTGTTCTTCTTTGCACCATCAAACACTGTAGCATATGCATGCACAGTATAGTTATAATAGAGATTATGTCTAGTGTTGGGCACTTAGGCATGAATCCAACAGCTGAGCACAGAATGAATCTGGCTGCAAAACAAAGAACATTCCACGTATCTACAGCAATGAATCCAGTGGGGATGGAGAATGCCCATCTCCTTTCAGCATGAGGTTCAAAATCCATGCTAACACCTACGTAACACTGTGTCAGGATCTGATTTTACAGCAAGATCATTTGCTATTAGCTATACTTCCTGGACACTGAAGGGTTTGATACCTAAGCACAGGCTGTAGATTCAAGGATGCACAAGGGATCCATAAAGCCACAAGCAAAGAGGTAAAGTACATAGCAGTCCACAGTGAGAATGATGCAATGAGTCTGGTTCTTTTCCGATTGCCCCATAAGCCTCTCCCTATGAGTGCTTGAGGCAGGCCACCTAAGAGTTTGCCACTGAAAACAGGCTGTGCCAGTGTGAGAAAACAAAGAGGGAATCAAGATTACCCCAGCTTTATTTATGAGCTAAATGACAAATACTTCAGTGACTTGCCCCAGGTCACTTGGACTCCCTGTGGGATTAAAGCACAGGTTTCTCCGTCCCATTCCACTGCTACCCAGATGGGTCTTTCCCCCTTTCCCATCTTTTATGGCAGTAGAAAACTGTAGCAACTGAGAAGGCAAACTGCATGACGGGAAGAAAACTGGGATTTTGCTTATCCTCTTTGTGATCCCTGAAAGCACGTTTAGCTGCCTGCCTCTTCCAAAGCCATCTCATTGGTAGGAATCTCACGCTGTAGAGTTCATTTCTCTGTTAACATCCTTTCCTTTCCAAACCACAGCTGCCTCAGAGCCTGGCAACACTGGAAAATGAGAGCTTCCATCTGGCTGCAAAGGACAAGCCTCTGCAGCAAGCCAATACATTTCAACCCACTGCCTCCCTAGGGAGCCTCAAGTCTGATGGAGAAGGATCACTGCTTCAGGTGGTAAACCATTCAGCTTCCACACCCCATTAATCCCCAGCTTCCACTGCAATCCTACAAACTCCTGAACCCCAAAGAAATACCAGCACTTCCAGTCTGGTCTGTTGCCCAGAGGACTGTTAGATAGTGAGAATTGCATTTATATTTATCCAGATGATGTTTACCCTGATCAACCAAAAGGTGGAAGGCTCCACAGCTACCAGCAAGCCACTCCACCATCAGGCTCTGTTCAAGGAACTGCTTTAGCAAAGATACTGCGAGTGTATTCCCGCTCCTTGAAAGAGAGAGAGGCACTGTGGAGATGCATAATACAGTAATGGTCAATTTGCTCAAGGGCTATTAATTTAATCCAGTCTCACGCAGCTCAAAGTGCCAACCATAAGCTTTTAGCTTAGCTACTTTAAGAGCTAACTACCATGGCCAAGTAGAGCTGGAAGATAATGGAAGTATTTTTACCTCGGCTAGCTGTGGGGCTTTTTGACCTGCATCCATCCTCCCCTGTATTTCCAAGCCTCCTTCCTGAAAGTTACAGATTTCCGTGCCAAACAGTAATGCTGCACTTATCTGAACCAAGGTGTTCATTATTTTCTTCCTTCTCCGCCTCTTCTGCCCGAGTCCTTTTAAAGGGATGCTCGTTTCTGAGGAGGGCTCCTGAGCCCATTGCAGGGTGACTCGTGACTGGACTTGGGCAAGTTCACCCTGTGTGAACCGGTCCATGCAGCATCATGAAGCAGTGATCACTGAGAAGTGTGTCAGATACCAGGACTAAGATTAATCTCTAATTAAACAGAAATGACAGAGGATGCAGCATTTTAAGGGGGTGAGAGAATTCCTAAAGCTGGCACAGTTATGATGCCATACCTGCCATCTGATCACTTTGGAAAACTATCATGAGAAGCTAAGAAGCTAAACCAGGAGGATGAAGGCTACAAAAGTGCATCCATGCTGGAAGCACACTTCAGTTCAGCTACATAGGCTTGAACTACTTTTAATCAATTAGATGATCCACAAACAAGGCCAAAACACTTCCGAAGAGCCAAAAGAGACATGCAAAATGTAGGTGTAGAGACCGAAAATTTAGGTGTAGAGACCAAAATTTAGGTGTAGCACCTGGAGGGGTAAATTAAAGAAACACAATAATGAAGGGAGGGTTTTTTTCTCCTTAGGGCTCACAAAACATCATTAGACAGTGCAAGATGTTTTGACTGGTACAAAGGCTCATTACATTCGGAGCTGGCATCATCTACAGTTCCTGCCTTCTTCACAAGCTACGTCAGTAAGGATGTCTGTGCTCTCTTCATCAGTCTTCTGACTTCCGCTAAGTCGTGAGCTCTTTCAGTGCCTCAGCCTCATGCACATGGCCATACCCTTCCTTCACAAATCCCTGGCTCAATCTTCAGATAACCTAAGGAACCAAACCATTTAAGTCTGCAACAATGCTTTAAAACATAGAACAACAGATAATTTCTCTCTTGATCCACAAAGGAATGAACCTGGACACTCTCAATGTGCATCCTGGGAAGGAACTATTATAACACAAACTCTAGTTATCATTCAGTAGCTGTTTGGTTTCATGGAGAAGAGCCAGAAGAACAAGGCCATTTGCAAAGGGTAAGTCTGTTTTCATCATGTTATTGTCACATGTATTTAATTTAAATCAATCACCAACATCAGGACAGTGCCCCTTCCAGGCTCCATCTGGTCAACTATTGATAATGCCAGTGTGAAACCTTCCAAAGTCCTCCTTTTGTGAGTGTTAATCATTTACCGGGGACCACTGAGCGTCTCGGCACACACAGGATCCTCTGTGTCAGCTGGGATTTCCTGCATTGGCAGGCAGAAAACTGGTTTTCCTTCAGAACCAGCCATGAAGCTGTTGAGATTGAGAAAGCAATCCTCCCCACCTAAACCAAATGGTCAAGCTGTTTAAATGTCCAATGGTTGCTTAAAGGGGACAACTTCATCATTCTGAATGTGAAACTGAATTGATGACAACCACAAGCAATGCGTAGGCTGTCTTTTAGATAGTGGCTTCAGCCTACAGGTCAATCCAGTCTTGCCCTGCATGAAAAATGGCAGGATGTAAGGCTGAGATTCAGGGCATAAAAGGGAGTAAACTTGAGGCACTGTGTCCCCATGCAAGATCCCAGCGTGCACACCCTGCCACACCACAAACACATAAAACTGGTATTGGAATACAGTTTTATCCCATTGTATGATTCATACACACCACCAAACAATTCAGGCAAAGCCAAAGGTGTTTGTAACTTCATGAAGTGTAATAAGACATTAGCCTATCGGTATGTGAACTATCCAGTTAAGTGCTTTCGCAGAGGGAAAAGTAGAAAGGACTTCAGAGAAGGACCTGACGAGGTTTATATCCTTGTAGCTATCATTGGCAGAACTCAAACTGCCAGACTGCACAGCTTCCCTAGAAGGCTCATTTCTACACCCGTGTCCCCAGTTGCATTCATCTCTCACTGAAGAATCAGCACACATACAGCACAAGACAACGCCTGAATTCCAGAGGACATCACTTTATCTCTTCCAGTTTGCTCTGCCCCTCCTTGTGAAGCTGCTTCGCTTCTGTTACTATCTGACAAGACTCAACACGTGCTAAATCATAAAGCACACACTTAGAGCCCAAATGCTTTTGACACACAGCAGCAGCGTGCAAAGATTTCAGCATAAACTTCCTGGCTGTGCTTGGGAGGGGGGCAGAAATTAAACTTTAAAGTTCAAAATTATTATAGTATTACTTCAAATCTGGCAAAACGAGAAAAGCAGTGGCAGATTCTCATTTGGCCTTTCAGTCTTGGAGAAGACGTTATGTGATAGGCATCACAGGCAATCAGGGAATGCTTTTCCTGTTTTGCCACTGACTCTGTGATCTTAAGCAATTCTCTTTCTCTCTCAGCTTCAGTTTTCCCAATGGGATTAAGCATTAATTTATGTCTCATTTGACTCACCCCGTAAGAAACTAGTTTAGAAAGGGACATTATTAAATATCAGTTCAAAACATTGTTCTCCTTCCTCAGGTATTCCAAGACTTACCTTAAGCCCTGGGGAGAGGATCTGTTGCTGATTTATCTGAATCACTGCAATAGCAATGACAAGAATAATGCTTAGAAGAAGGAATGCTTGAGCAACAACACTTGGCGTTCTGGTGAGCATCCTGAAACAATACAAAGAAAAGCACTTAAGGAATGTGAAAGAACTCGGTGATTCTGTCTCAAGGCCTGAACTGAACTGAATCAGTTGAGGCTCCTCCTAAAACCTCATTTCATCAACTAGCTCGTACTGCATGAGAGCTCTGTGTTCTCCTCAAGAACTGCCGGGCGGTTTGCTACCACTGACTTTTCATTGCTGAGCAGGGAGGTGTCTATATTGTCATGCTAATGATGCCAGATTTCACCCTCAGGTCCCAGTCTGCTCCTTTCCCACAGTGCCTACCTGTAGGTGCACGCTCACCAGCTCCCACTGCCCCAGGAAATGAGAGCAATGGGCATGTTGGGGCTAGTGCACACTCAGCAATCCCACGTATCCCTACAACACAGACACAACCAGAGCCATGCAGGCACAATGCTGGTGGCTGCTGAGCACAGCTGGATGCTTCTGCCAGAGATGTAAGGCAGATACAGCCTGCTTCAGCGAGAAACAATGGTTATAAGAACATTAAGGCAGGCATCTTTCTTCTATCTGCTGATGTGTTCGTGAAGGGTGCTTGCGTACATGTGGGTGTGCATATTAACACAGAGCCTATTACGATCACTCTTCACTACACATAAAATAAACAGTTTAACTTGTGATGAGAAGTCCCTAAATCTAAACAAATCTAACACGTAGTTATGTCAGACAAACCCAGAGGTAACACGGAACACGCACACTCACGGTAAGGCTGTCTTCCTCCAGAAAGGTTTTCTAGGATTCAAATGTGGTTTAGGTTTACTGTCGTTTCCATTCATCCTTTATTTCTCCATGCCCTGGCCACACAGCTCTTCACACCAAAAGGCCTTTCAGTACCTCAGAGTGCTGACTATTCCCACATCAGAAATCCTTATGCCCCACAGGGGTTGAGGAGGAAAGGGGTGGCTGATGGCAAACAGCAAGCTTAGGAGTGTCAGAGGAACACAAGAATGAGCACTTCCCTGCCCTTCTTGTTTTCAGAAACCACTTATTTTGGCACAGAAATAACAATGTGTGATCTATCCTAACCCCCATCTCTTAATTCTTCCATACCAACAGTGGAGCATACCAGTGGCTGTCAAGGGCTGCCCTGCTGTTCAGCAATTGCCAAGGCAAATCTGTGCTGAGGACAGGAGCTAAGAGGTGGTCTGCAGTCCACCCACACTGGGTCAGCCCTGTGGTCTCCTTAGCTCCAACCAGAGACAGAGAGCTGAGGGACAAGGCAGAACGTTTCCTCACACAGTTTCCATGTTCTAAACCCCATGGGTTCTTCAGCCTGAGTACCCATGGTCCAACACCTGTGTCCACGTTCAAAAGAGAAGCAAGGCATTCGTTTGGTTTGGGGACTGGCTTCACTCTGAGCTTTGCCCACTGCTTCTGCTTTCCTTCTTTGTCTTCTGATTTCTGTTGTGAAATCTAACCCAGACCGCCTTTTGGAAACGGTCACATTTCACTTCCAGCACGTCAGGCTTTTACACTCATTGGCCCCTTTTTCTAAATCCATATGGGATCCCCATTTACTGCCAATCTACTTTTCCAGTACTCTCTTTTCTTGGCTTGAGAACAACTTTATCAATCACCAGCCAGTTTAAAATTGCCAGCCACACTGGTGATTTATTTACTGCCATCCCTTGCTTTCCTATCCCGAGGCAATCAAGCATCATGTACACCATGAATAAATGACAGTGAAACCTTATTTTTACCACCAGAAAATACGTTGACTCCTAAGAAGAATTCTCACTGTAACCTGCAGATGATGTCAGGGATACCCATTAGAAGCATTGATACACATCGATTCCTTTTTTAGAAGAGGCAGCAGGTTTTAACTGTACATTTATCAATAACCACCTGGGTAAAATACTTGTCTTTAGGGAGAGAAAAATTCTTTAGCTTTCAACTATGCATGGAGTTATCTGTAATTGCAAAGTGACTAAAAGAGAACTATCTGCTCACAACTTAACATACACCAGCCACTCCTGCATCAAAGCACTGATGTTCAGTGCTGGAGACATTAAGTCATTATCCAAAAAGCCCCACTTAGAGCAAATGACTCTTTGAAAAACCAAAGCATTGCTAAAGAGCAAAGCAGTAACCACTGTTATAACAGTAACACTTACGCACACCCATGATGACTGCTGCAATATTTTCTGCTGCACTGGTTTGTAAAGGGGAAATGGAAACCTCATTGTGTTGGATTTCTCACGTGCTTCCCTGGTGCTGGGATTTGTCTTCACTAGGGATGACTTCTCTTTGCAAAAATCAGTTTTGACAGGGAGCATCTCTTAAGACATTCATCATGTAATCAGGACAGGTTCATCAGAGAATTATCTCTATATCCTGATTTGCACAACAGCCTCTGTGTCAGAAGGACGCCTCCTACAGCTGATATCTTCACTACGTGAATTGTGCAAGACCCTGCAAGACTTCACACAACTGGATCAAAAGCACAGGCTTGTATTTACTTTTAGCCACACTTATCTGAATCTCACACACATACCGGGCAATACAGTCACACTTGCCCATTCACTGTGATCTGTAGAGATACCGGGGAGCTTATGCGCTCCAGTTCAAGCACAACTGCAGTGTTAACTAACTTGCTAACATTGCACACTTGCAAATTAAAGTTCCATGTAAGACTTCTACGAAGGATTAAAAAGCAGCTGCATTCCATTATTAAAACATTATCAGCCTGAAGCAAGAAATAGCATTAATATGCATTTCCCACACCCAATGAAGCACACTGGTTCACACAGCAACATCCTGGAAGGATCACTTTCTATGCCTTATTTCAAGCAAAAGGCAGTCCTGCCTGCAAAGGAAAATGGACTAAACTTCTTCAAGCCATCAATGTTTTGAGTTTAACTAGGTTAAATACACATCTCTATAAATGACAGTGCATATTAGACATGGAAATTCCTTTTCCCAAGTTATTTGGATTTGATTTAGGTACTGACCTCTTTGTTCATAGGGTGGGTAGGCAAGCGGCGTAAGGATGTCCCTCTTTCTTCACGCTGTAACCAGAGAGATGCAAACACATCAGCGTTTATTTTAGACGTGGTTTACAGGTCACCGATTTTCAAGCGCTGAAAAGGAAAAGAAACAAAACACCAGCCCCCAACACCCGAAGCATTTTTCAATCCGCAGTGAAAACCCGTGAGGAGGCTTCACAGGCTGGAGAAATCAAGTCAAAACAAGCACATGGAACCCAAATCAGCATCCGCGCCTCAGAGCTTTCCTAAGCTTCACACAACGACCGTGATTTGCGAGAAAGCACAAAGTTCTCACCCCACACAAGGAAAATCGCGGAGACGACAGCCACAGACACACGTTCACAGACATACACATGTACATGCACATACCCCGCCGCCGCCCGCCCCACCAAGGGGCTCTCCCCTCACCTCGGCTCCCCTCCGGCCGGCTCCCTCGCCGGGGATGCCCCACACCGCTTCCCAACCCACCTCCGTCCCGGGTGGAAGAGAAAAGGCAGAGGGGCTGCAGCCTCGGAGTGGGGATGTGCGAGCGCCTCTGGCCGCGGATGGGGTTGTGAGGAATCACCCGGTGGTTAAACGCCCTCCGCTCACGTTATTCCCAAAGAGCTTTAAAGAACCCCCCCCAGACTTGCCGGTAAAAGGCCCGGTGAAGTAGTTCCAGTGGAGGAAGGAGACTGACAGCGAGTGGGTGCATCTGTGGCGCTACCGCAGCCGGCAGAGATGAGAGGGGTGCGGATGAGGCTGTGCCCTGCCGGAGGTCCCCGGGCGCGATGCCTCCTTGCAGCCCGGCTCAGGCACTGTCGGACAGGCTCCAGCGGCGGGGCAGGTCGCGCTGGGACCGAGCAGCACCCGCCTGCACGCAGAGCCGCAGCGCGGCCGTGTCTCCCTCCTCTCCCCCTCCACCAGCCGCTCGCCTCTTTCCAGAAGCGCTGATGCGGTTTTTGTGCGCGCACAGCCCGATGCTGCCGGCCGCCCCTACATCATATTCCTCAGTTCCTTCCCACACAGGGAAAGGGTTTAGTCTAGAGGTGACGCTATGGGTGGGAGAATGGTATATCCCTGCCTCTTCTGGAAGGAACAAGTGCTTTCCCAGGAGGGCTTTTCTCAGCCGTCAGAAACAAGTGGTCTCAGGGCTTTCCATTCAAGTTCAAGCGCAGTAGCACCACTTGTTTTGTAGTTGTGCTGCAGTTCTGGCCAAAGCTGGACTGCTCAGTGGAGCTAGCACATACCCAGAGACACAGTAACAGCCAAGTCACTGAGATCCTTCCCCCATCACTCTGACCTGTGTGATCAGCTACGGCTGAGGATCATCCTGCGGGATGAGTTTGCCAGCGACATGAGCTCATCACAGTGAGACACCTCTACCGCCGTGCCACCATCTGCTTCTTGTTCCAGGATTCAGATTCACATAATGTAAAATACCAGATGCACCTCTTGATCCCTTCTCTCATAATGATCTTGATGGATGACAGTAATGGAGGTGTTTGAATAAAGGAGAGCAAGAAACTACCTGGAGCCTTGCAAGACATCTATAAGCATCCTTCCATAGTGTACTCATTTTGGGAGTGGGTATAATTTCCCTCTTTTTGATGACACTGCACTATTAAAGCTGGTTTGATTATGACCTTGGTGGATGAGTTCAGCTATTTCTAGCACGTGGAGATGAAGCCTCCCATCCCTCCTTATTCCTTGTTGCAAGTAACTCCTCTCTCCCCCTCCCGCCCACCCAATATAATTTCCATTCCTGTGGCATCTTTTCCTTCTCCCATCCAAGTGTATTTGTTTTAGTGCATTTAGTCCAACTGACTGTACTGGTCTGCTCTGCTGTGGCATAATCTGTCTCAGGTGCCCATTTCAAATGACAAGGTGGCTGGATTGCTTTGTCACAGAAAAGCGTATTCTTTTGCTATCATCAAACATAAACGTTTTAAAGTAAAAAATAAAGCACTGACATCCACTTCAACCAGTCCTACAACTCACCCCCACCCGTGACCAAAATGTACCCCTTGAAAAGAAAGCAAACCCTGCCTTCTATATTACCTGCTTCTATAAAAACAGCTATAAGAGATTCTTTTTCTTTCTGCCCCATTTCCAAGAGCTGGGCTGTTGCACAAGCTGCTTTTCTTGTGATGTTTATTGCCATGCTAAAGCCGTGCTATCATCATAAGTGATACGGGCTATAAGATACCCCAACTGCTTCATAGTCCAGAGCACTGGTCTTGAATCAAATGGTCCAGAAATGAGATTCCCCTCCAGGCCTGCCCGCTGTCTAAGGCACAGTAACTGGTTCTATTGGTTCCTCTGCTTCAACCCTGGAGACGCATCCTAGACTCACTACTTTATCTTCTTCTTTTGTTAAATCTACCTCTTTGGCTTGTATTCAGGTTCCTCTGCAGCC
This sequence comes from Pezoporus flaviventris, assembly GCF_033815535.1. Classification (NCBI taxonomy): domain Eukaryota; kingdom Metazoa; phylum Chordata; class Aves; order Psittaciformes; family Psittacidae; genus Pezoporus; species Pezoporus flaviventris. The sequence goes on from NW_026892585.1 coordinate 2,181,964, forward strand.
CTAACCTCCCTTTTATAATTCCCTTTATCTGACCCTCAATCTCTTCCTCACTCCCAGGACATAGATTAAACTTGCTGCCATTTTCCCAGCCTTCTCCAAGCCTGTAGCATGCATACTTCTCTCCATCATTTCCTTTGCTGCAGCAGTTTTTTCTTCTCCCCCCTTCAGGTACCCTTGTTTGAATGCATTTAGTATAACTAACTGCATTGATTTGTTTTGCTTGGACAGAATCTGCCCCAGGTATCCACTTAAAAATGACAAATGAGTTGGATTCCTGACAGCCCCAAGGAAAAAAGCATTGCTTTTGCTACCGTTGGGCAATGGTACATGGTGTTAAAAGACAGTGACTGATATTGGCAGATTCATCTATGAATGCCAGTTGCTATGGTCAATAGCAAATCTCTAGAAATGAAAATATTATGGATATGAACCCAGTGTTTGTTACAGACACATTTCTGCTGCACATCTATGGCGTCACATTTACATAGGTTACACAGCAGATACTGCACCATGAAGCCTCAGAACATCCATAGCGTGAAATGAAGAGAAATTTAATGCAAAAATGGAGGTAAGAAGGCACTGGTGGCTGCAGTCAGATGAGTCTGGTTTCTAGCATGGTACTTTGCCAGTTCACAGGAAAGAGATCCATCCCTGCTTCTGTGCATTCTTCACAACATTCAGTAAACAGAGGCTTTCTCCTGTTCCTTCTAAGCTTCCACTGCCTTTTCCACCATTTGTGTTGATGTTGGCAGGTATTTGTGGTGCCCTTTAGCTCAGCCGTCACTTCCGTCAGTCTCAGAATGAATCATAGAATCACAGATTGGTTTGGGCTGGAAAGGACCTTAAGATCATCCAGTTCCAACCCCCTGCCATGGGCAGGGACACCTCACACTAGACCATGTTGCCCAAGGCTCTGTCCAACCTGGCCTTGAACACTGCCAGGGATGGAGCATTCACAACCTCCCTGGGCAACCCATTCCAGTGCCTCACCACCCTCACAGTAAAGAACTTTTTCCTTATATCTAACCCAAACTTCCCCTGTTTAAGTTCGGACCCATCACCCCTTGTCCTATCACTGCAGTCCCTGAAAATCTTACTGGATGCTTTCTTCCCAGGACTTTTCATCAGTGTTGACAAAAAGCCTTCGTTCACTAAGTTTCTGCTCCCAAAGACCTCCTGTCTTCATGTTCACCTCCATACCTCAGGATCCATTGTGAGAACTGGCAATGCGGGCAGAGATATCTAAAGAACTTGGGAGCCTCTGAGCCAGCAGGACACTTAAATTAAATAATGTTTCTAGGCTATTTTTATGACCAATATCTTATTCCAAATCAAAAAGCACATTTTCTAGTTGATGCTTCAGACAGTCATCCTACATACTGTGTTACAAGAAGAGCAATGAAGATGGTGAAGGGTCTGAAGAGCAAGTCCTCTAAGGAGTAGCTGAGGGAACTGGGGCTGTTTGGCCTGCAGAGGAGGCTCAGGAGGGGACCTTATTGCTCTCTAAAACTACCTGACAGGAGGATGGAGAGAGGAGGTGTCTGGTTTTTCTCCTAAGTAACAAGAGGTAGGACAAGAGGCAATGGCCCCAAGTAGTGCCAGGGGAGGGTTAGATCAGCTATTAAGAAAAATTCCTTCACCAAAAGGGTTGTCAAGCATTGGAAGAGCTACACTCAGGGAAGTGTTGAAATCAGCATCCCTGGAGGTATTGAAGACCTGTAGATGTGGTGCTCAGGGACATGGTTCAGTGGTGGACTTTGCAGTGTTAGGTTAACAGTTGGACTTTATAGTCTTAAAGGTCTTTTCCAACCTAAAGAATTCCATGATTAAAGCAGCATAGCCTGTTAATTGCCAGACTTAGGAAGAGAGCTCCCTAGGTTTTTGAGCAAGGAAATCACCAAATCTGAAATCTACGTTTAGAAGAATGTCCGATCCGATTCTGCTCAGAGATCGAGAATGCAGTCTTCTGTTTCTTTGGCACAGTTGCAAGACTCATTTTCAGTAATCTTTAAAAGCAGCTGCTGCCCTGTATTGTTCTCTCATCACTGACAAAAAAGAGAAGAACACCATAGAGCACATTCACAGCTACAGCAATGAGAAATACCGTTTTGAGTAACGGCTGGATCTAGACGTTGCCTTTTTTTTCCATCAGTTTCAGTGATGGCATCTTTGAAATACTTAGCTACTTGTCAATTGCTGTTTCTTTATTGCAGGACTAAAACCAATTCTGTGTCTTAGATTCAGTTTCTGAATCTTCTCTCTCATGTATATGACTCTTTAGCAGTGTTATGAACAGGTAATAACAGTTTTCTGGACCGCATCTTCTTCTCATGAGGCCTTGAGATAAATAAGAGTTTCATTCTGAAGCTGAACCAAAATACATTCTAACCTATTGATTTCCCTTCCTGAGACTTAAAGTTCTATACCCCGCATCTCTTGTCCAAAGAGTCAGAGCTGCTATAATCAATCAGACCCCCCCAGGGACAGCCTTGATCACACGGTGATGAGCCAGCACAAGCTGTAGGCGCAGGCAGCATAAGCATGTAATTAGGGCAGCAGATAGCTAGGACAGCAGAAAAAGGCAGCCCTTTGTCTGTTCTGCTATGGCCAAGCTTTTGAAAGCCAGACTGCAGCAGGAGAGGGTGTGGGCCAGCTGGAAGAGAGGAGCTTCCCAGGAACAACAGTGATTCTCCCATCCCTCTTGCTCCCTGCCCTTAAGCTGCAAGCCAAGCTCACAGAGCTTTATGGCAAACTCATTCACTTCTTCTAGCCATGTCTGCAAACGTGTTACGTCCTGACATATCCATTCCATTGTCATAAAACTGACCACAGGAACCCGATAAAGAAACAACCATCCTCTTACAAGAAATTCACTGTTGTACTCAAGGAAATGCATCGTCTCTAGTGAATGTGGATAAACGCCAGAAACTATTGATCCTTTAAAGATGCCCTGTGGAAAACTGTTCAATGGGGAGCAATGAGGTTGTGAGTAATGTTTCATTTTGCCTGGCTCAGGAGGAACTGCTGGAAACTGCAAGTTCAGGAGAAGAGATCCATCCTCTGGTTTACCAAGAAAGGATGAAGTTGTCCCCATAGCAGCGTTTCTGTCACCTTTTTGTGCTCTTCCAGGAATGGATGAAATTGGCTGAGTTACTCTAAAAGTCCGAGATAACATCCTAGTCCTAGATAAAATAATTAAGGGTTAATAATTAATCATTCATTTAATGATTAATTTTAATATTTAATTAATTTAATAGCTAAATTTAATTTCCTAGTTGATTAATTTAATAATTCTATTAACTTATTTTTAATTAATTTAATTAATGCAATAATTGATTTTATTTTAATAAGATATTGAAACCATTTATCTAGTCCTAGTCCTGGTCCTAGTCGTAGATAAAATAATTAAGAGGGTTACAGGAAGCAGCTGTTCCATGACAAATGATTTTCCTGAGAAAACCCAGTAAGTGAAACATAATCACATAAGGAAATTGGTCTTGAAATATTGCTAGCTCCAGGGTTTGGAAATCGTCAGCCCCCTGTGACCTTGTGTTTAACATCTTTATTCATGAATTAGGAAAAGAAAAGGTAAAAAGCATAAACTCATAGACAAGGAGGGCCTTCAAGTGAAGCAGAAGTTGGCAATGTTAGGCTTGTCTACTGCATGGGGAACCCAAATGACAAGAGATCTGATTAGAGAAGTCAAGTGGGACGGTACAGGCTACATCAAAAACCAAGTCCAATGAGTCATTAAAGGGCAGGACAGAACGGAGGGTTGCAGAAAGGGAGAGCAAGGCAGGCAGAAGCAGAGGCAAAACTGAGCTTACTGATGTGATTTAGGGTCACGTGAGAAGTAGACACGGTGCCCGTACGGTGCCAAGAGGTCTGGAAGCCCTTTGGTTCCCAAACACCGCTGCACGCAAACATCAGCCCAGGTCACCAAGAGCAGCAAACCAGGAGCGGAAGCGCAGACGGTGCCTCCCCGACCCCTCCTGCTTGAAATGAAAGCAGCTACAGAGCATCACAAGCCACCTCCTAGAGCCACCGGCACCAGCAGTCAGCCTCCAGGGCAGCTCTCACGGTGGCAAGCAGGTAGGAAAGCCTCGGGTGGAACCGGGTGATTTTAAGGTCCCTTCAACCCAAACCGTTCTGTGATTCTGTTATTTCATTCACAAGGAAATGCCAGGTCCCTGTTCCCTGGGACACAGAAGAGGAGTGCTCAGAGGATGAGCAAAACCAGGGGGGGGGCTGCACTGTGGAAACCTCAGGCTTGAATTCCATGGCCAAAACAGAAGGGGCAACGATTGCACCGAAAGCAACTACAAACTGATCCGTGCTGAATAACACCATGAGGTCCCGGAGGGGACGCGGGCTGGAGGCAGCACCGACTTTTCCCATGTACAGCAGAATGAGGAGATGGTGAAAGAGGCCACAGCCTTCTCAGGCAGCAACTTCCCACCCACAGCTCCCTCCCTAAGCAGAAACACTGCCCGCAAAGCTGAAACTTAGACCCGGGCTGAGCCGTACCCACGGGTTTCCAGCGTCGGGAGCTTCCCAGTGTCCCCCTGTGGGAATACCCAGGGACGGACAAAACGTTTCCGCTTTTCCTGCAATCTCTGACCGTCCCTGCAGCCTCCCCGTATTCCCCGTGGAGCGAGAGTGGCACCTGGTGGTCACATCCCCCCGCACCAGCCGCGAACTGGTTTTAGTGCTGCTGGTTTGAATGCTGGGGGCAGAGGCAACGACGGGGGAGCCCTCCGGGTACCGCAGTCCTGGTTACCCAGGTCCGTGACGACTGCTGGCTGCAGTGAGCCCTGTACCTCAGTGCTCTTCGTGCCCCTCGGCGGGCAGGCAGCTCCAATTCACAGTCCGTGGTAGCAGCACGAACCCTACGCTTGCCTTGAGGTCAGAACTAGAGCGTGGACGCACACACCTAGGCACTGGAAATAGTTAAATGTGGTTTTCTTACGGCGTTTCAGCACTCACTAAACAAGCGGTGGAAGCGAGAGCCCTGTCAGAGAAGAAGGAACATGAAGTCTTATAGAAAGAACGAGTAAAATCTGATGTGCTCCTTAAAACAGCACATGGAGCTGCTGAAGGGGGTGAGCTCTGCATTTCCCAGCTGACCCTGCTCGAGGGCAGCTGTGGTGGAAGATAAGAGCATTAGGCAGGAGCCTACAGAGGTATCACAGACCGCACACCTCTAATGGATCTGTTCTCCTTGACACAAAGACGTATCATAGCTCTGGAATATCCCCACTGCTTCACCTGGGGAAGGCGTAACCTAAGCCTGGGTGCTGAGTGTGGACAGACTTGGACTGGGGCAAGAGCTATGTGCAAGGCAAAGTGCTCCCAGCTGCAGCCACCACCTTGTGTAGGAACTCAGGACCACAGCAGGGCAGCTTGTTGTCCCTGGGCTGAGGTGTGGAACAGCAGAGAGCTGCTCTCTAAACTGCTTAAGTTCACTTGACCTTCTGCAGGAAGAAGTTCGTCCAGGAGACCTGAGAGGCCAGCAGGCTCCAAATAGCTGAACACATGCTGGGACCATCACTTCTTCCATAAAGAGTGGCTGTACCTGTAACCAGAGCCTCATTGTCGCAGTGGCTTCCACCATAGGCAAAGCTCTGCTGGACCATCCACTCCATCCAACCCCACAACCTTAAGAGGCTGTGGGGCTTGTGTTGCCAGGACTGTGCACCAACACCAGGAAGTCAGTCTTGGCAGGCACTCCACCAACTGCAGGAATAGCTTTATAGACAGTGCTGAGGGTTCTGGACACACCACAGGGCATGTAATTGGCGTGCTCCTACTCAGCACTTGTGCCCTGGGAAGTGCCAATAATACAAGGCAAGCAGTAAGTTAAAGCACTTGCTCTTCCATGGGCTGGAAGATATTCTTCAATCCACAGAGGCTTGTGACAAAAGGTAATGACTGACAGTGTTCCTTCAACTAAGTCAGGGTGAGAACATGTCAAAGCAGCAATTAAAAGTGCAGTGTTTAAAGAAAAGAGACAAATGAATTGAACAGAGCCACCAATTTTCATTTCAGCATCATTACATGCCTCTTCATTAGCAGAGATGTCTCCCTAATCTGTGCACACACAGAATAGGACCTGGCAGGGCTGAAATACCGGCTCACCCACAAATATTACCACTAGTTCCCATCTTCTGACAGCAAGCCCCCCGCCTCAGACTGCACCAAACCAAATCACCCCGCAGTTCTGGGTCCTGTCCTGCAAAGCAAGGTTTACTCCGCAGTACCCAAAGCTCAGATGAAATAGTTTTCTCCTCCTTGCACTTGCAAACACCATGCACCAAGTGTCCAGGAAATGCAATCTTCTCATTCTCTTTGCCACACGTATCGTAGTTACTCTTTAACCTCCGTTTGGTTGACCTTGCTCCCAAAGAAAAGACTCCATCAATCATCAGAGTTTGGTAAGCTCTTTAATGGCAAGCTCATGGTGTAACAACACCGCTGGATTTGATGCCTCGGTGGTAGGAGAGGAAGGAAGATCAGAGGAAAGGCAGGGCCCCACTGAAGGCTTACACCTTTTAAAGCATTGAACAAAAGGACATCTTTTGGTGTTTCACAGCTTTGTAGTCCCAATGAGAGGTCGGTCTTCCAGCCAGGAGAAATGGTGGAAGCACACCAAAACCAGCCTTTGCACAGCGTGGCACAACATGATTTCTGCTCAATATGCCGAGGGCTCACTGGTCCCTGCGTTAGCAAAGGAAAACTTGACAACAAAGAAAATATGCATTGACTGAAAACCAGAGCTGATGTTTCCATCACCGCTCCCAAAGCAGACATCCTTTACACGCAGCGCTGCCTACATGAGCAGCAGCATGTCGGCGCAGAAAGGGAATTTCAATGTATTTTACATGAAACCAGTGAGCTTCTCTGTAGGCAGCAGTAACTAGTTCAAGAAGTTCTTTTCTTGAGACACATGAACCCCCTTTTTGCTAGCCTGTGTATTTATGACCAAGTTCGTACTGACTGAGCAGCGCTATGTAGCTCTGTGGCAACTGGGGTTTGCAATAACGCAATTACCCTAACAGAGGTGAGGACCAAACTTAAGGAATCTCTTCGAGTACCTGCCTTGGAAGTGATGTCCCTGAGCCACCAGCTCCATGGTGACCCTGCAGGGACCACCTCAAGCCCAGGCTGTTACAGGGTCCCAGAGGTGCTGCCCTGAATCACTGCTGCCTAGCTGTCACACCACGGCTTCAGAGACAGGCTGCTGGGGCGGAGGGGAGCTCCTGCCAGAATTAAACAGCTAAAACAAAGCATATCCCACCTCTCAGTGATTTACAGGAAGGGGCACGCAGCTCGAGCCCCTGAAGAGATCCATCCCAGTTCCCCACATCCCGTGGCCAGACCAAAACCAGCCAGTGCTGAGAAAGCAAACTGCAGGCTGGGCCAGGCTCCCCAGCGACCTGCAGCCAGAGAGGGCTCGTTTTCTGGCTGCCCAGCCTGGAAAGCCTCTATGGGTCATGATTTTCAGAGACTGGAGTATTTAGCCAGGCATCACTCCTTGTGGAAACATCTTGGGTTTGGCACCTAAAATGACTGCTCTCTTCCGCATAACCCTGTCTGGCATGGACAGCTTGTGGGTCTCAAAGGATAACACATCTCCCATGTCCCCTCATGCCCTGGAGCAGAAAGGACAGTGTGGCTCACTGTGCTGAACTGCAGCTCTCACTGATGGACCTGGCTGCAACTTGTGCCAGGTAAGAGGGTGTTCTCTTCCTGTTTCTTTGCTTTGACTCTTCTGGGAATGGGAATTTCTGAGAAGAAGAGAGTGGTAAGCATGGACAGGGGGTAAGGATGGACATGAGGTAATGGTAGATGAAGCAGTGATCTCACCTCCTGCTACACCTAAAGCTGACCACGAGTAAAATGGCTATGGACTTCAGCCCTGGTCCCAGTGAAAGATCAGTAAAGATGCATGAATAGGCTGGGGATCTGTTCTATACGACAGCTTTCCAAAGCAACATCTGTAACGCCGCTGCCACCACTTTTACTGTCACAGTCTCATGTCCCACTTGCAGAGGGGGAAAGGGCAGTTGCCTCCTCAGCAATGCTGTAGCAGCAGCTCCTCCCCACTGCCCCCAGCCAGCACCTCACACACGGGATACAGTGCCGAGACACAGCAGGTAGCGTGCGGGTCACTGCTGCAGGACAGCTCTGCCTATCCCTTTTGACAGCGGCATTCTGACAGACAAAAAGCACAGCGCTATGGGACACAGCCCAGAGCAGGGCAGGAGGCCAGAGGGGTGCAGGTCACCATGCTCAGGGGTGTGCTATTCACCGGGTTGCTGCGAGGAAACAGGCTGACAAGTTTTCTCTCATGAGCAAGTCCTTTACAAGATGCTGCTGTGCACCTGAGCAAGCAGCTTCCTGCGCCCTGACTGCTGCTCCTACCCACTCGCACCGTGTCATAAATAGCAACGTTGGGGAAGGCCTTTTAGATTGCTTTTCTCCATCCCTTCCTCTCAACCACCTCAATAACGCGTTCATTAGGCAGGACACTAACGGGAAAACACAACCAAGCTCAGGGCCCCAGTAAAGCCCAGAGGTTTTTTATACACTGGTGAAGTTCAATAAGCAGATACTTGTATTGTAAGTAGATGGAAGTAGAAGTTCAATAAGCAGATACACATGCATTGTAAGGCAGGATGGTTTGGGCTCAGATATCCCAGCATCTCTCTGAAAGGGGCCTTCCTCCCTCTTGCCCCTGCTACCCAAACCAGTTGTTGCATTTCTGACATCTGCTCTTTCCTCTGGCATCCCTTGCATTTCTCATCGCCCAAGCAGCACTCTGCTCGCTGCACTCATGCAACCCATATTCCAAGGCGCCAGTTGCCCTGGTATATTTGTGTTTAGCTAGAGCAGGAAATGCCTTTGAGAGAGAAGTGAGGGAAAATGGAGATTCTTCTGCGTCCTTTCACTAATGGTTTGCTTTGAGGATAGGCAATGATTATGCGCACCTCTTTCCACCCACAGATCTAAAAGTGCTTTATTCCCTGGTGGGCAAATAACACTAATGGCCCCTTTTAGAAAAGGCTTAAAGTGGCACTTCCAAAGGAGTTACCCTGCTCCCACTGAATTCCGTGAAGGTCTGGATGCACAACTGGAGGCCTGCCTTGAATTCCCAGCCACTGACATCCACCTGAAGCTCAGGATAAGTCAATGGCAGAGCTCTGAACCCCCATCTTCTCACCGAGCCCCCAGGCTTGCAAGTATTTATGCATGTGTTCTCAAACTCAGTCTGGTTAACTACTGAATAGCTACTAACCTTAGTACGTGGTGGGAGTGAGGGCAAAATAACATACAAATACTTTGTAATAGAACTAAACCTGTTCTGCACCTCTTGCATTGTTTGGCAAATGCGGAACAAGTAACAGGCAACGCAGGAACGTATTTAGTCAAAGTAAGCAATCCATATCTTTTGATAAAATACATTCTATATTAATACTCATTCACCTTCAATATACATGAAAATCCAGTTGTCTATGTAGAAAATTCTTCATTCTCAGCGCTGCCTGCTCACGCTTCGGTTCAGCAGCAGGGCTCAACACATTCAGCTCCCAGCAAAGTGAGAGGGACAAGAAGGCTCAGCTTTCTGCAGGACCAAGCCTCATGCACCCCCTGGTGCACCTGATCCCGCAGGTCCCATTTGAAGGCAATCCCGCTGGCTTCAGTGGGAATTTTGCAGGGGTGAGCGCTGCAGAAGGGCCCCCCGGCTGTCCAGCACTTGCAGTGTGGTGTGGAAGTCACCCACATGCCATATGGCATTCCAACAAAAAAGGTCAGTTAGTGAATATAGAAAGTAATAGATCTACATAAATCACAGTATTGTGGTTTTGCAACCAGATTAACGCTCAGCTCCCCATGAACAATCCAACTGCTATGCACAGAAAGGTAGCAGAGTGCAGTGAATAGTTCAACATCCTTTATGCAATTACAAGCACTGGATCTTCGTCTTTCCTCATTTCAGGACTTCCTGCCTATCCTGCTGCCACCCGGAGCCCAGTTCTCCACTGGGCCATCTGAAGTCAATCCTCAGCACTTTGGCTGGTTCAGGTCGCATCTGCACCTCTGCCATGGGCCCCTCACACCATGCAAGGGGTGCAAGGCACCCTCAACTCCCACTCATGTCCACCCCTGTCCCCTCCCCTCTGTTGTGCCAGCACCCATCAGTGAAACCACTCGCTGAACCAGGGGGGATTGATCCAGCTGGAAAACCGCCTGTCCATACGAATGCATGGGGTTATTTCCCAACCAAACCAACCCCACAGCACAGCTCACGATGCAGCCGTGCCCGGGGCTGGTGCCGGTGTGTGTGCACGCAAGGGGTGCAAGCGGCCAGCAAACCTGAACAGCAGGACTTTGCCTCCAGCTTGCACCGCTGTAAGCTATGTCTTGCATTACATTACAGCAGAGGAAAGTCAGCCCCTACTTGAATGAGCCACAACCAAAGGACTGGATGCTGTGAAGAGAAAGGTTCTCCCGATGCAAGGCTCTGTTTAAGGCCATGGCACCTGGTTTAGCTGGGCAGGAAAGAAAAACTTAGGGACTTAAAGCATGGATGGAAACCACCACTGGTCTTTCTTACACTTTATTTTAGTAAGCAAAAAGCCTGTTGCTGCTGTACAGTGTTATACAATGAACTGCCATAGTCCTCATGTCACTGCTCCATAGAAAATGTGCTGTGACTACCATGTTTATGCCTGCATGCCAAAAGAATGTACAAAGTCGCACTAAGCTCTGTTTCTCTTCCACTTCCTTTTGATAGTCTTAAACTCTGACTTTTACAGTGTCGCAGCCACTTCTGTGCACACCTCCATACCACCCTGGTTACGGAAGGCCTTTGCCCAAGATTAAAAGACTCAAGTGCTGTGCATCTCTCAAGCCATCATCAGAAATGTAAACCACTAAGAAAATTTGCTGTCTTCGGTAATCTTAAAAAGAAAAGTCTTTAACAAACCTACTGAAAAGGAGACATTGCCAACAATAGGGTTTTCAGACCGGTCCAAGCTGTTTCTAGAAGTTGTCCAGGCATTTTCTCTTCGCTCACGTGTTGCTTTATAAAGCTAATACTGTATAAAAGGGCTCTTTGAAGCATGTGACCTTCATTTCATTAGTTTTTAAGAGTCTGAAAAAGGAGTAAATTTAGAAACGTTTTGCTCAGTTGTGGAAAACGTCTGTATTACAACAGGATCTCCTCCGCTCCTCCCATGCGCAGTACAAAAGGCAAGTAAATAAAGACACCCTGCATCTTCACAGTCTGGTACTCATCCAAGTCACTAAAATCTATGCAAAGTAGGTACAAAATACAAGGGGTCTTCTTCTCCTGTAGACCAAGACCCCACCAAACCCCCCCTGGGAGAAAAGTTCCCAGCTAAATAAAACCTCACTAGCTTTTACATCAGCCAAGGTAGTAGCAGTACTTTAGCTCCCCTCCAATGAGATGTAAATGCCTGGACCAGCTCAAAGGCCCAGGGAGAAGAACAGGTCCAGCATTTCAAGAGCCAGGTGCTGGTTTATACCCTTATGGCTTCCAAGTTAAGTTGCACTTCAGTTCACGATGCCACGAGGTTGGAGATATAATTTAGCAGTGGATTAAAGAAGCGCAAAGCTTGAAGTTGGTTGTCATGCAGAGGTGGGATAGGCGATGGCTCTTTTTAGATTGATTTGCGTGAAAGCAGCATTTGGCTTTGGATCATACGGTGTCGGAGGACCAGGGTTGGTTACAACTGCTGATAGTTATTACTCCCAGTCAGTAATGCAGCACTTGCAAACTCAGGTGTCAGGGAACCAACATCCAGATGTCTGACACCAATACTCCCCTGGGTTTCCTGCTTCCCACTGGTTTTGTTAAGCCTTCACGTGCACTTCTGCAGTGCCGGCCATCAAACTAGCGTTTTTCAGGAGAAATCTCTCCAAGTTTGGTTACTTTGTCAAAAACCCTGTTTAACTAAACAGACAAGCGCAGGTGGTGTTTGCTCGCTGCGCTGGTGCCTCGGAAAGGGCACCGGTGAGGACTCAGCCCTCTCACCGCACGCTTCCCCCATCCTCGGTACTCTACATTCATGTCAGTGAACGCTACTCTCGGACACAAATCGAAGAGACAAGTCAGCGACAAAACTACTTCTAGGCTGATAACGGCAGGATGCTACCAAGACAACTCCATAGAAAACCCACTGAAGCAGGAGCAAAATTCAGGTCACTTCTTAGCAAAGCTCATCACAGATTATTATTATGATTATTATTATTAAATTCTTTTAAGCCATTTTGTAAAACCTTTATCCTGGGAGCCAGATATCCCCATGTGATGTGCTAGTTGGAACACGCTAACGTGGGACCACCTGACCCCACCTGGTACCAAAGGCTTCCGAATGCTTTTTAGCTTCTTTGAAAATCACTGCTGACTGACACCCATCTGTTGGTGATCGGCTTCTGGTTCCTCTTCTTCCACATCCGCGTTATACTCTTCAAATGCGTCATCATCAACATCTGGAAGCCCAAGTAACTACAAAGAAGAGAAAATACTGTGTAATAGTGAATTACACACTCATGCAGCTTCACTGGAAATCTTCATACAACACTTCTTGAAAGCCTCAAACCCCAGAATGTTCGCATTGCGTAACAATTGTGACTCAAAATCTTTCTTTCCCTCCTGTGGTATAGAAAGATTGGACAATGCATCCTCACACCAAATTAAGTGCTCAGAGACTGGAAGAGAAATAAAACTAAAGCAAAGCACTTGCGAAAAGCTTTGCCTTCTTCCCTGAGGTCGTATCACCAGTTGTTGAGTGTTTAGACTTGGCAGTGGTTTCACTTCAGAGAGAACCATGGCAATACTGCAGCAGTAATTACCTTGGTTTAAGACTGTGCTTGGCAACCATATAAAAGTCAAAGAAGAAAGCATCCTCATGCAGAACTTGCTAGCATGGAGTAGGCAGTCTCTAAAATCCAAGGTCCCACCATGTTAAGCGCATCTCTTAAACCCTTCACTCCATCACACCAGACAAAGCCCAGCACGCTGGGTGAAGCCCTCGCAGTGAAAAATACCGTGATTTGAACTCAAAATTGACCCAGTCCCTTCAGATTTCTGCAAATTAGATTCGGGCTTGTGAAGAGCTGCCAGCCTATCTTCCTCAGATAATGTCTGGGTGCCTCCACCTGATGGATCTGATCACTGCAAAGGCACTTGTTCGCTAATAGGAATGTGAACTTCTCACCCTCCTTTAAAGGGCTTCCAAGCCAAAAGAAGTCAGAAAGGTAGATAAACCAAATAACAGCCAAAATAACACACCTGTTGTGTAAATCCCATGTTAGAATCCTACACCAGCAGCTACTAACAGCCACAAAGCAAAAGCACGTGCCAGGCTTCATTGGGAATACCGTGCATTTAGCTTGCCAGGGCTGGAAGAGCATCACAGATGCATGCAGCTCCCTGGCTGGAGAGGGACGCCGCTGTTAGCTCTCAAAAGAGGCAAAGCCCAGGAAAATCAGGAGGAGAGTGACACTGGCAAGGCTGGTAGCATGAAAATGAGCAGGCTGTGGCGAGGCAGGTATTTAGGGACCTTAACTAATTTAGTCTGTGATCAGCATCCAGAATTAGTCAGTGGACACAAACACGATGCGCAGAAGTAGCCTCTGGGTCCAATGAAGCCTGTATTCTTCACTGTCGCTGTGAGAAAAGCAGGCGGTTTTAGTTGCAGGGTTTCTTTGGCAGGGAAATGGAAGGAGAATTTGCTGACTAAACCCCCTCCTTCCCAGTTTAAAAATACTCATGGAAAGACCCCGAGCTGAAACCGTTCCTGTTTCCTGAGCAGAACAAAGAGTAAATGCTCCTGTGCATGCATATTCTTCAAATCAAATGCTTAACTGAATGTGAAACTCCTTGGTTCGCTTTCAGCATGCGGGGGTTTTGCTTCATGTTGAAGCTAAAATTAAACTACTCCGTTTTCAAAAAGCAAAAGCAAGGCCTCTAGGCTTTCTTATCCCCCAGTATTAGTTTTGCTAAACTGACTCAGTGTATTCTAATTAAATGTGAGTGTTGGATTGCTCTGGTTTTATCACCTGGCAGAAAGAGATTTGATCACATTTGGTTTTGCCCAGCCCTGGTTATAATTCCTCCTTGATTTCCAGGGAAACGAGCCAAGGGGTCTTCATTTTATGGGACACCATAAGCCTTTCCCATGCAAAAGAAACACATAAATACACAAGAACCATCAAGAAGATGCACGTGATCCCAAAGGCTGGAGAGCACATCCTGCTTTTCACATATCCCATCTCCCTTTGCCCTCATGAAACACAGCTCTCCTCTCCCTGGCACAGCATAAATCAGAGTGATGTGGCAGACATCAGTGGTTTTACACAGCGTAGAAAGCATGGGGATGGGATGCAATGGGATGGGATGCAATGGGATGGGATGCAATGGGATGGGATGGGATGCAATGGGATGCTCTTCAGAGAGAGGCACAGTTTTGTTCTCTCACAGACACTTTAGGACCTTCCAAGCCACCAAGGACCTCAACCATGCAGGTCATATCTCATCACTTCCCACACCACTGCAGACCCCTTACTGCTCTCTGGACTGCAGTGATAGATCAGCCCACACCTTGACCCCAAGGAGGGAGGATCAGGGTCCAAAGTGCAGGAAGCTCTACAAACACTGGGCCAAAGCAGAAGGGTATCTAAAAGATGAGGACAAATAAGATTATGAAGGTGGATTGAGTTGATCCTAGACCAACTCCCACCTTGTCTTCCTTCAAATACACGTTTCTGCTTCTAGCCCATATCTACTTCATCTAGTAAAGTATCAGCTGTGTGGCAGACTTGAAAGGACTTAAATGGAGAGTGGAAACAAGGAAGAAAGAGGTAAAACAGGAAAGGGATGTAGAAAAAGAGAGCTGATCCATCAGCCAAAGGAAATCAACCCAGGAAGGCAGTAATGGGTAGAGACAACATGCCACCCCCCCCTCTTTCAGTAAAGAAACAGCTTGACCTTGTCCACAGCAGGATTTAGAAGTACTGTTTAGCTGTTGCAGGTTAACCAACACTTGCTAAAGGCATTGTCCAAATAAATATCCTGCCCTGGCACTGTGTTTATGCCCATAAAACATAAGGGAGAGATGCTTGAGAGCAGTGAGGGCTGATAAGCAGCCCCCAGACCACCCTCTGCCTCCTGCAAGCAGGGAACAGCATGGAGCAGAGGGAAATCTCTGTCTCTCACTGAGATCTCCCTGCGATTGCTCTGTTACCTCCATGCTGACAATAAGGTGGTTTCATTAGCCCAGCAGAGAAAGGATGGGGGAAAACACAAAGTAACGCTAAGGAAATACTTTTCCAGCACTGAAGAAAAGTGGGTTTGCTATGGCAAAGGCCTGAGTGTGCAAAATAACTCGTTTTATACCGCTATTGTAACATCCTTCACTTTAAAAATGTCACTACATTCCTTATTAGTCTTGTCTGCACACACCCATACCTCAAATGACCTGGCTCTGTTATGCTGAGGCAAATCTCCCAATACTGGGTCAAAGGAGAACCTGAGAAACTTCATCTTTGTGCTGTATCCAAGAAAAAGTGAAGAGAAGTACTTGGCTACAGACTGAAAGAGGACTCTGACACTTGAGGATGCAGTTTTTGAACAGACAAAAGCATAATGAAATGCAACAGCCTGGAAGCAAAACCCGAAAGATGCAGCTTCTAAATGAAGGAGTTTTTCACAGAAGCATAATGATGAGAAGAAAATGTGCCCAGCAGTGTTGTATCCTTTAAAGCCACCTGAAGACTTTAAATCAAGACCGGGTGTCTTTGGAAAAGACACAATACAGCTCAACTAAAATCTATGCGCTTGGCTGTGGGAATCACGGGGTGAAATGGGATGGATTAATGAATGGCCCAGACTATATTGAGCATATTGGTTTCCCTTCCTTTGAACCTTTTTATTCTGAGGAGTAGCTTAACTTGGTTTGACTGAAGCAAATTTCTCAGGAACTTGAGCTACGCCAAAATAAACGTGGTTCAAATGAAATAAGTGATCTGTACTGATTTAATTAAGTCTTTTTGAAGTCCTCTTTAGTTAAACCAATGGAAGTTTCTCCTCAAAGACAGAGCTTTTCTGAGCAGGAGAAAACAGCTCTGAAGATCCAAGAGCCAAATACAGTTCTGGGAAACATATTTATACTTTTGTATGTTTGCACAATTACAAGCAGCTGTCCTGACAGATCAGATTTCCAGTCCCTTCTAAGAAAAGTGTGCATCTGTTCCATTTATTTCCAGTCTCTCAAAGGATCCTTTAAAACGATGCTCTTTAATGTCAACCAGCTGCGGTGGTCCGTGGCAAGGCAATGCAAGGGATTAACACAGGGAAGGCCAGTGTTTTCATATTCAGAGCAAAAAGGAGGGCCTGGAGCTCCCATACTTGGGAGTATAAATATGGCCCTCAGTCAGCCTTCCTGGGGACATCATGGGAGCATGGTTCCGGCAACAAACCTCCACGCTGCTCTGCACCAGCCCCAGGCCCTCGGAAGGAGAGGCTGTGCAAACACGAAGGACAACAGCCGGCCAAATTCACCTCCTGAGAAAACGCAGGCTTTGACCCAAATCTTGGCGTTAAACGAGGACACAGAAAGCTGAAGAGCAGCGAAACAGACAAATACAAGCCCACTCCCCACAAAACCCAGCTGCTGCTCTAAATCCCTCTCGAGCGGCGACCGCGCTGGTGTCTGTGGATACCAAGTGGTAACCATCCCAACAGCAAAATCTGGACCACCTGGGAGAAGCCCTGTAATGAAAGAAAGTGCTGAGGAGGAACTGTACTTCCAGCTTCCCAGGGCTTTACTCTTGCTACTCAGACCCTCGCAGAACTGAGCAATTCCAGTGCCAGGAAACAACTGCCACAAAGTCCCAGGGTGCCGAGTCGCATCCCGCTCCTCCGAGTCAGCACTGCGCCAGCAGGATGCGACTGCCACCGGCTGCCACACCAGTTGGCCTTGCACTCCATGTGGGAATCTCAGCCTCGGAAACGCAGAGATGGAAATAAAAGGGCACCTGGCTTCCAAGAAACGACTTCCAATTGCCTTGTAGTAGCTTATGCGCTAACACCCCTGCACCTTGACAGCCGACTGGACACGTAAGCCCTGCAGAATAAAGCCACCTTGCTCCACCTAATGCTGCCCTATTAAACATCACAGGTACCTGTCAATGTTTACAAGTAAAAAAGAGGCACTTACAGGTCTGAAGGATTTGAAGACTTTTTCCAGTATCTCATGGAGTGTCTTTTTCCCGCAGGAAGAGATGTAATCCTGTGCGAGCTGCAGGAAAGGTAAGCAGTCCTCACTTTCGCTCCACACGTGCTGAAAGGCAACAGCAACACAAGAAAGAAAAGGCATTAACAGGAATCCCACATGATTTTATAAGGTGATGTGTTGTGAACATCTGCCACAGCACACTGGGCCTCCCTGCAGTTCAGACCCGTGCTGGGGACCGGACCTGCGGGCTGCTTCACAAGCTGCACTTCTGAGAAGGAGCCTTGATTTTATTAACACAGATACATCAGAAAGCAGGGAAATTGATCCAGAAGAGAAAAAGTCTTATGACTGCACCAGTAATTGAGGGTACAAGACACCTTGTGCACATGCGTTTTATTAGTAAAGGTGGTTTTGTTTCACATCAGCCCTACTCAGACCTGGAAGTCACTTTGGGTTTTCTCTTCTTCTGCATCATCTTCTACAATAAAGCCCTCTGGCAGATCTAAAGCATCCCTTTGTCTTCCTGGAATTAGTGGAATTGTGATGTGACCCTGGAGGTGGAACTCGGTGTGTAATCCTCTTGATGATGCAAACGAAAACATGCAAATTATACCCACAGGTTACACCCAGAGCTGAGGAAGAGACATCCGGGCACTCACAACATCCAACACCTCATGCCTCCCTCCGTTTTGAAGTTTACTTCTCCTAGGTTTGAATCTTCTCTTCCTGGGCAAGCACATTTAAACTCACTTAGGATATTCCTCTCGTCTTGCTCTTCCTTTGGGGATACTGGTTCCCCAGCGTGGTTCTGCAGAGCCTCTACCAAAACTGAGGCTTATTCTCCTGCTATGAGGTTGTCTGAAACGCAGCTGGTGAGCCACGGTGGGAGCCACAGGCAACAATGCTTCCTGCACAGAAAGGCAGCACGCAGCTCAAGCTAATGCGTGCTTTTAAAGACCTTCCTTTGAAGGCTTCACGCATGGGACTGTCTTAGATGGCCTGCTATACAGAGAAAGCATAATACTGCAAAATCCATTTGAGACTCGTACCTCTATTTCTGCACAGCAGCTCTTTTCCCCAAAGTGATGTGCGGGTTTTTATGGTCCTATAAACAGTAGATTATGCTTAAACAAGGAATGAGCAGGGTCTCTCTGAAGCTTAACTAAGATTCAGGGGAAGAGACAGAATGACAGATGTTTCAATCCCTAACATAAGGCTTACGTGTCACCTTCCTGTTCAGCAGTGACTACCTGCCTGGGATGCAGCTTTACACTTCTCGAAGGAAAACACTACTTAACATCACCTAAGCTCCATCTTTAAGACAAAAACTGCAACTGCTTTGCTATGAGCCTCACCTGACCTACATTTTCTTTGCTGCTTGTTGCATTTTACAAGCATGAACATAGTGAAATGTTTTGTTAGGAATAGAGCCCTGCCTTGTTGAGTAGGTTCTGCTCTTTCCATATAAGCAGAGTCATCTCTTAACCAGTCTGGAAATAAGAAGAAGTTCTTTACAGTCTTGCCAACTCTCAAAGGCACATACCACAAGTCCCATGGTACCTTCATGCCATCTTAGAGCCATGGGCCTTGTACTCCTATAAATAGACCACCAAATCTCAGCTTCTGTTAAAACAAACAAACAAACAAAGTCTGCACTTTGAGACTTGTAGGGCCTAAAAAGGCAGACAGTCCCCCAAAGTGAACTCAAACGAACCCTCTTTCAAATATCAAATGAACACTTTCAAGTAACAACATTTTAAGAACAGCCTCAAGATTCTGGCGGTCTGGCCCGTGCTTTCTTAATGCTTGTGTTAGCAATAACCCTTTAGCTACTTCTGATCTTGGCGTCCAACTCAAGAGCTGGATGCTGCAGCTCGCCTATACCTGTTGCAATCGTTTCTATGTGTAAAACGATCATGACTGCTAAGATCCTGATTCTTCTTTAAATTAGGGCTTCTTTTGACTACCAGAGCCATACACAGCATCTTCCACACAAATGAAAATCAAGCCATGCCCTTTTATAAATAACAGCTAATTCCTTCCCCAAGGAAAGTTAACTCCATGTTGTCCTATCGTGTTTTCAGTCTCTCAAGCTGCACCATGCTTTAGACTCCGGTGTGAATTTCTCAGCAGTAGCGCAGAATAAGGTGATCTAGCACAAGCGGAAAACCTAAGCGAGTAACTTGATCATTGAGCCTCTGAAGAGAGGGTTTTTTGCACAGCAAGTCAATAGCAAGTAAGGCTTCCAACAATTTCCACATCTGCAGAAGATGTAGGACTTTGTCTGCAGCAACGAATGCACTACGAAAGGTCTCTTGTGCCGTAAGCGCATGCACCTCATTGTGGAATCCAGAATTCCATCTTCTTCCCAAGAAAACCTGTTAATAGCATGAATTATAGAATCAATCATACAATCACGGAATGGCTTGTGTTGGAAAGGACCTTAAGATCAACCAGTTCCAACCCCTTGCCATGGGCAGGGATGCCTCACACCAGACCATGTCACCCAAGGCTCTGTCCAACCTGGCTTTGAACACTGCCAGGGAAGGAGCATTCACCTCCTCTGGGCACCCTGTGCCAGCGCCTCACCACCCTCACATAAAAACCTCCTTCTTTATATCTAACCTGAACTTCCCATTTCAGCTTTATCCCCTCATCCCTTGTCCTATCGCTACAAATCATGGTTGATCAGCACCTACACACAGCACATAGCTGAGGCAATTCATGGGGTTACATCTGGAGGGGGTTGCTTTCCCTCATGCCTTTAGATGATTCAGTGCTGCTGAATGACAAAGTCGCTTGCTAGACCACCTCTTTCTAACCAGCCCACCTATTGAGCGCAGCAGGATTTCTTTGTGGGGATAATTTGACTTGCCAGAAATAGTCAGACTCACTGACTCTGTTCTAAACTGCAAGGAAATCTTGCATCAAGGTGGCACCGTATATTTATTTGCTTTATCGGTTACTTTGAACACCCGCAATAACACGGTGACAAAACAAATTGCAGTCTACATCACTGCAACCCTCACCCCTATTGATTTCAGCTATACAAGTCCAATTAATTGCTTAACAACACCATGAGCCTCAGCAGCTGAATTATACATAGTTCAGCTATCTAAAACACTGATTCAGGGCATTTTAGAGTCCAGGTGGTACTGAAAACGTCAGCAGGCATCTAGAAGGGTCTTCGGCATCCTTGGCATGTTAAAAACCTAGCCCATTTAATTCAGGAAATTAAAATCCTAGGATTGCTGTGATCTGGAATCTCTGATTTTATACGAAATTCAGAGTTATTCTCCATGGCAACTTTCCCATGTTTTTCTCCTTCTCCCTTTTCAGTTCATCGTGCTTATCATTTCCTACTTACAACTGGGTTATCATAGACTCCTCAGCCACCTCCTACATAGCTTTTGAAGTCGTATTGTTATGAAATGAAGACATAAAGAAAGAGAACAAGAATATTGGGCACTAAACGCTTATTCAATGTAAGGCTCCTTTATGAGAGTTACAGGGTGCAAAAAGGCTCTAAAGTGTGTCACTGTGAATTCTGTTTATAGTTACTCACTTTCCCATTCCTCTGTGTTACTGGAGCCATGCAACAAGGCCCAAGTGCAAATGGCAATCAGTCCCCTGGCTTGTATTAAGTCTTCTTAAAACAAACTTTGGCCTATAATAGCTCATAGAAAGGCATCTTACCTTCTGGAACATTAAGAAATCCCAAGCAAAACAATAAATGGCTGCAAAAAAAAAACCCAAGATAGCCAAGCTGGGAGCAGAAATTAATTACCACAGTGCACTAGGAGCAGCAAACAGGATGCTGGTGAATCAGCTCATTCGTGGTCCTTCATCGCACTGAAGAGATACCATCAATGGGAAAAGGATTGAGGATTACATCTATCTGCCTGTCTTTAAAGTATTATCAAAAAAAGGTGATTAAAGTAATAGAGAAACAAAAAATACAGAAGAAAACCCTGATTCTGGTTTTCCACTGTTTCTGTTTCACACTTGACAGGAGCTGTTCCTTCTGCTCAGTTTTACTTGGTGACTCCAGGTGGGGAGTCATCCCCAAGGTCAGTTTTACTCCTGGTGACTCTGAGTCCTACCCACAGCAACCCTGGAATGAAAATACTTGCCAAAAAAAGAAAAGAAGGGAAAATGTGGTTGCAAACCCATAGAAATTGCCAAGCGTTGGAAGCATGGGAATAGGATCTGAAACTGCTTCAGATTTAAGTTGACTAGATTTTGTTTTGAGTTTGCTCAATTATTGAGCAGCGTATAAAGAAACAATACGTGTCTGAGAAAAACAATGAGCTTTCTTTGCATCTTCTGATATCATTAGCATCCAAGCACAGATTTAGCCTAGTCCTGCACTGGATTCGTATGTATCCCTGCTTAAGAGTCCAGCAGGCATGGCCTTTCCCGGGCACAGGCATCTCTAAGAGGCATCGAGTGCCAGGGTTTGATAGGCTCATGGGTGCTGGGAAGAGGAGTGCGCAGTGCTAGTCCCACCAGGGACCAGGATAATCTGCGCTCAGAGATGCTCCACTGCCATGGCTGGGACTGCGCCTGAAGGTCTCGTGTATCCCTGGACAGATGCATAACTAAACTCCTAACAACTTCTTCCATAATTCAGCACGTCAGTCTGCCCGACGGGATAAATAACTGCCCTGTTCGAGGGGATTTGTGGTCCTGGAAAGACACTTCACTGCTCTCTGTTTCCATGACCCCATCGGTCGAATGGGTCCACACAGCACTTACCTATTGGAAAGCGAATTAATGAACACTTGCCAAGCAGATCGAGGGATGAAAAGTTGGGAAGGGAAGGAGCTACCGCATCCCTATGATAACGCTCTGCGCTAGGAGCTATTTGCTCTTTAAACAATGAAATGAAGTCCTTTGGTCGCAGTTAACCGGAGCTTCGCAGGTTACAGACCCCGCGGCGAGGTGCCGCTTGCCGGTGACTCTTCCTGCACTTGTTCTCACCACCGGGAGGCTCTGGGGGAGGGGAACACACCACAACCCCCATCCCAAAGCCACGGGGTTGTTTTACCGGTGCCTTTTCAGCACGAACTCGACGCTGAACTCGGCGACGGGCAGGGAACGGGGCACGGCGGCGCTGGGCCGGCACCTGCCCGGGTCCCCAAACCGCGGCGGACCCGGGGTTGGGGGGGGGGGGGGACGGGAGGGGGGCGCGGCCCTCCTGTCATCCTGACTCCATTTTATTCCTGCCCATTCTCCATTTGCCGTGACAGCCCTGCCAGTCCGCCCGCCCCTGGCCCCGGGAGGATGGATGGATGGATGGATGGGTTGATGGATGGATGGATGAGTGGATGGATGGATGGATGGGTGGATGGATGGATGAGTGGATGGATGGATGAGCGGATGGATGGATCGGGATGCGGGGGAGCAGCAGCTGCAGCCCCCGCAGGGAGCAGGAGGAGCGGGGGGATGTTCGCACCCACTCCCCTCACCCGGAGCCCGCAGCGTCCCCGGGCCGGGTGATGGGGATGGCGAGGGGGGGCCCTGCCCGCAGCCCTGCCCCTGGGGCCGCCCCCCACCTGCAGCGGACTCCATTTTGCAGCCGGTGGTGCGGCGCTAGGGAAGATTCCCCCCCCCCCCCCGGCCCGTCCCCGCCACCCGCGGCACACACGACGGGAGCCCCCGCCGCCGCGGCACCCCCCGCCCTCTAACCCCGCATCCCTCCGCCCCCCGGGGACACGCACGGACGGAGGGGAGGGGGGGGAGCGTCCCAAAGCGGTGCCGTGGCCGCGCACACGCAGGGATGCCCGCGCACACGCAGGGATGCCCGCACACACGCAGGGATGCCCGCACACACGCAGGGATGCCCGCACACACGCAGGGATGCCCGCACACACGCGTGACCGGCTCCCCCCCTTCCTCCTCCGGTCCCCTTTATGGGGCACTCACGAAATTGTCTCCGCAGGCGGCCTCCGGGCAGAGCACGTAGAAGGAGACGCCGGGCTCGGCGTAGAAGTCCATGCGGCGCTCGGTCTCCTCGGCGGCGATGAGCTGGAAGGGCGTGCGGGCGCACCAGCGCTCCGCCGCCTCCGCCAGCGCCTCGAAAGCCATCCCCGGCCCCGGCCCCGGCCCCGGCCCCGGCCCCGCCGCCGCGCTCCTTCGCGCCCAGCCGCCCGTGCAACCGGAGAGGCGGAGCAGGAGGTGGGGTTTGCTGCAGGCAATGGGCTCGACGCCTTTTGGCTACTTGGGAGGAAGGGGGGGGACAGGGACAGGCACACACACACACACATACACACATACACACACACCGGGAGCGCGCTGCCGGCAGAGCCCGCCCCAGCCCCGCTGCGGCTCTCCAGAGCCGGTGCCCCCGGAGCTGGGTTCTGCGGGAGGGACCCAAAGGCGAGGCGCTGCCCCAGCGCAGGGAGGGGGGCTCGCCCCGTTGGGAAGACGGAGGGTTGGTGCCAGTGACGCTGGGCACCAAGGGGGTTGCGGTTCGGTTCGCGTTACTCTTCCCGGTATAGCCAAGGGATTCTCTATGTGTCTAGTAGACGCATGGGGTACAAGAGGTGACCAGCGTTTAGAAAGGGCCTTAGATTTGCATCCGTGCCACAAAAGAAAACAAACCCCCACAGACCTGGGTGGGTCTGAGGAGCCTGGAAGCCCAGGATCTCATAGAGATGAGCAGGTAGCACAGAACACATACATGGCGGTGGGTAGAAGACTTTACATGGATAAAGGCAACACTGGTCTTTAAATAATGCCCAGGTGCTGCTGCTTATCTCCAGAGTGGTGTCACTTTGGGGACCTTAGAGCAGCTTCCAGTACCTAAAGGGAGCCTGCAAGAAAGCTGGAGAGGGGCTTTGGACAAGGGCCTGTAGGGACAGGCCAAGCGGAATGGCTTTAACCTGCCAGAGGGGAGACTGAGATGAGCTCTTAGGCAGAAGCTCTTCCCTGTGAGGGTGCTGAGGCGCTGGCACAGGGTGCCCAGAGAAGCTGTGGCTGCCCCATCCCTGGCAGTGTTCAAGGCCAGGTTGGACACAGGGGCTTGGAGCAAGCTGCTCTAGTGGAAGGTGTCCCTGCCCGTGGCAAGGGGTTGGAACTGGATGAGCTTTAAGGTCCCTTCCAACCTCACCATAATCATCAGCTCAGTGCTAATGACACCACAGAGAAAACCCTCTGCTGGCACGGGAGCAGATCACTGAAGTATCAGAAAACACCAGTGATGTGAGTACTTGTGCAAGCATAACTCAGCCCCTTTGTGCAAGTGGGATGTGATTGCCTGCTGGTTTTGTCACAAAAGGATGTTTCATTTATTTCATATAGATATTCTGGATATAGCCCTCATTTTTGGGGTGCTATTTGAGCAGCAGTGCTGCGCACCCCTCGCTGCACTGGCAGCTGTGCTCTGGCTGTGCAAAGCGTGGCAAGAACAACAAACCTCCTGGCCCAGATGTCTCACATCCCAGAATCTGGGGGTGCTCTTATAGGTACGTACCCTGCTCCCCTCGCACCACCTGTTGCAGGGGAAAATGAGGCAACACTGAATAGCTAGGAAGGAAATCCTGAACCACTTACCATTTCCCAAAGGAGGTGGGGGTCCTGCAGAAACCCAGATGGAACTAGATGATCTTAAGGTCCTTTCCAACCCTAATGATTCTATGATTCCATGTGACTGCAGGCTGTTGGGAGCTGGCGAGGCTGTGAGTCCTGTGTAGGGTTTTGCAGCTTCATCACTCAGTGTTGGGTGCTTGGTGGTGGGGCTTTTCCCAAAGGTATTTCCATAATTAGCTTGAAAATAGGATAGGGGGAATCCAGCCCTTTCTCCTAAAATGTGACATCGCCAGCTTGCCTGCAACCAGTGGGCAGGGAGCCACTGCCTGGGCAGGTACCTCCCCTGTCACAGCACTCCGCTGCCAAGGTCAACCCCGATCCCATCCCCATCAACTCTTTGTGCTTCCCCAAGACTTGGACTTGTTTTCTGTCCTCCTGGCCCATAGCAGCAGGGGGAGGTCAAGGCTGCGCTGCAAGCAGACACAGTTTCACATACACGGGGTTTGAGTGTTGACGCTTGCAATTTATGTGCGTTTTCAAAGCCCCACATGAACATCTTTTTAGTCCTTAAAACGTCACTTTGAAGTATGCGCTGTTCGTTATCTCCCTTCTGTGGAGCAGGGAAGTTGACAGGCTTTGAATGAGATTTTAAATACCTTATTGCAGCCTGTGCTGCAGACTCCTTTGTCGTGTCTGGCAGTGAAGCCATTCAAACCAGGCAGCCGTGCTTATTTGTTTATTTACATGTGATGGGGCTCTTTGCCTTCCGCCGGTACCTGAAAAGCAGATTATGAAAACAACCCAGTAAAAGACAGTGATTTTGGCAATGCTAGAAAGCAACCTGAGGAAGGGCTGCTTCCAGAGCAAGCCGTGCTCGGCAGCCCTGGCCATCATGCCAAAGGCAGGGGCTGAGGGATGGCAGTGTGCACATGAGGTGGATGCCCTGCCTGTGACAGCCTTCAGGCAGTTGAAAGCAGAAGCACTCCCTGCTCATTTGAGTAGAAGCGCAGCAGTGCTGAGCTATGTCTTAGCTTTCCCAAAATACTGTATAAATCACATGCGTGGTTTTGCTTCCGACTTGCTCCAAATACCCATGAGCATCCATGCCCCAAAGGATGGCCACGTAAGAGGAGCAGCTGTCTTCCTGGGAGAGAATAGGGGAGGTCGAGAAGCTGTCTGTTGTGTCAAGGAAGGGAACCTCTACCAGGGGGAAGGTATTTCCCTCTACCCTGTGGGGAGGCACTCACATTTCCATCTCCCTCCAGGACACAGCAGTTCCGGTGTTTTCCATCACCCAAATCCAGGCCATCACGAGGTCAGGGAAACGTTGCTACCACGTTTCACAGGGATACCACTACCCAGTAACTATCGCTTGGTCAATGCAGAGCTTTCAGTGGTGCTTGCACCATCACAGCTCCACAGGTGTTTTCACCAAGCCTGTAACAGCATTAAACAACCTGCTGCAGTAGTAGGTTCTTCCAGGGACTCAAAATGAGTGACTCTTGCCCAGCAAACCAGTTTTTAACTGCTGAGCATCTACATTAAGGTTAATAAAGTGCAAAATTCCTGGATGCTGCAATATTTCCAACCTACCCATCACGTGCTGCATCCTCCCTGAGTGTACAACCCCATCCTCTGAGGCTGGAGTCCAGCAGCCAGCACACCGGTGTCTCGGTTCCCCACCTACGCTTTGGAGGATACTCAGCTTTCCAGAGCATCTAGACAGGAATTTGGGTTTGTCTTGTCTTTAATGAGGAACGTCGCTCCGGCTGTCATCTTTGCTTTGGGCTGCTCTTGGGTTTTAAACCCATCGCCGTGGTAAACGGAGTTGAGAAAAGAGCAAGAAAACTGTGAAGAAAGATCCGAGCCAAGAAGATGCTGTCGAGGTGAGTTAGAAATGCTTCCCAGTTAAGTTTTAAACTACCAACAAATGCTGGTTTAAACTCTGTACAGAATGAAGACCCCGCTGCTCCCACAAATCCGGACATCCTCCTCTTGAAGTCAACGGTTGAGCATCCTATTGCTGTGGCAGTAAGAAATCAAGCAAGTGACAAAAACCTGGGCTATGCAAAATCCATGTGCTGATTAGGAGCTTTCCCTGGTGGTGCTCCAAAATATCAAACAGCCCCCAGATCTGTCCTCCTCCAAGTCCCTGCTTTTTAGGAATAGGAAGATCATGTGCTAAATGTGAGGGAGAACATACTGATGCTGTGCCATCTTCCCGGTCCTGCAGGCAGCTAGTTCTGAAGTCTCTATTGCTCTTGTAGACCCGGACCAGCAGTATCACAGCACAGTGCTGGGTGTACTAATAGCTGTGTCTCCACGCTCAATAGTGCTGTGCATTCACTAAAGCAATGGCTCATTACGTTTGTGAGCAGTGTACCAAGCTAGCATGGAAACATTTGATGGCTCAGCAAACTTAACACATGAGGCCAAATCACTGCACCTGAAGCTCCACAGATATTTTCATCCATCCTCTCTTTATTCCGACCCTCAAAGGCCAGCACAAAGCCTTCGTCCTCTGCATGTAGGTAAGAGCAGCACCAGCTGATTTTGAAAGCAGCTGGTTTTCCTTGAAACTCCCTGAAGCACAGGTTGTGTATACATTGAATATCCAGTGCCCGTTTGGAAATGCTGTGACTGATCTCAAATACAGACACGATAGTAGGAGGGAAGAGCTGTGAGCTTTGTTTAGGGCCAGCCAGCTGAGGGTCAGCAAGTAGCCAGGCAGACGTGGTGAGAGGTGAGGCTTGGTGAGCCCAGGCTGAATGCAGGGATGGGAGAAAATGGGAGGAGAGCACAGGACAGCTTCTGCCCTGGCATCTCTTTTGACACAGAGCTCCTGATACATCAGGGTTCCTGCCTTTTTCACCTGGAAGTGCCTGCCAACACTCTTGGTTCCCGTTGGATCTGTGTAGCCATGAAGCAGACCATGCCAGGCAAGCCAAGCGGAAGGTACGTTACGGATTGGTTCATTAAGAGCTGAAAGGTGATTTTGCAAAGACCTGAATGTCAAAAGGCACCATAGCCTCTTCAGGCAAGCAGGATTTTGTTGTCAATTTGCTGTCCTTTATGAAATTGAAAGGGCACAGGCCTGCAGACTGGCCTTGATTTTCAGATGAATCCCTCCCCTAGTATAAAAGATATTCTCATAACAGTCCCAAATTAGTTGATTGCTTGAAGTGCCAGAATCCTTAATGCTCTGCTATTTTAAACATATGGAAATTGATTCAACACTTATCATCTATTTAGAGATGTAAATTTATTGATGCCACTTCTTCAGGCAAGCTCTGATACTTAGCTTTCTGGGCACAAGCAGGTTTTTATGACGACTTGTGATTTTAACTCCAGTGATTTATTTTCCTTCTCAAGGCTGGGAGAAGCAGAGGAAAATTGACCATATTGTCTACTGAGAGGAAAAAGATAGTGGTACAAGCACTGGTATGGCAGATACTGCCTTATGAAGACATGGCAATATCTGGCCCATTGTAGCCTGAGGGTCCTTTCCCAAGCATGGACACTGGCCCACATCTTGTTCTAGCTTCTGTTGCAATTGCTCTGTCCGTAGGTCCACACTCATGTTGGAAGCATCACTCATTTCTGTTCCTTGCTTTAGGGGAAGAGAGGTGAAAAACCAAGTGCAGACAGTGACAGCAATGACATTGGCCAGGTCAACACCCCGTGGCCAAGGAAGCTCGCCCCTTCCCAAATTCAGCCTATGCTTCTGAAAGCAAAAAAGCATTGATCATTCATCTGCAATTAGAAGCTCTGGTTCCAAATGTCAGTCTGCTGGGATACCTTCCTGCACAGACAAGCTTTGAGCTGATGCTGTGGGCATGAGGCTGCTATTAGATGAGAAAACCTGCAGCCTGGCCCTAGCTCTGCTGCTGACAGCCTGCTTTTTGATGTGGCGCAGTCAGTTAGCACCTTGTAAGATGGAGATTTGTCTTCATTACTTGGGAATGCTGTTTGTGCCTTGAAGCTGGTGAAAACACAAGTTTCTCCTGTGGAAAAGTTACTTAAAAACAAAACAAAGAAGGTTAAATCTCAGCCTTTCGATCACGTGTTCTGATTCAGCATGATTCACGTGTTAATGCCGCACTGAGAATGCCTCTATAAAACCTAGCATTAATTTTGCTTCTGGGATTAAGCAATATTTCCTAATGTCTTTCTTATCCCAGGATTTTTGCAGAGAAGCTGCTGGAACAAGGCCAGTTCACACAAGACGCCCACACGTTAGCTCAGGTCAGGAGAGCACTTACGCAGTGAACGCTCCAATCCTCCCCACTCACCCTGCTGCAGTCAGCATCGTGGAGAGGGAACGAAGCGGATTCCCCTTGGGTGAAAGGTGGACATCGCGAGCTCAGCATCTTCTGCATTATGGACCTGCTTCTGGGCTGGATGACTTGTAGCGTAAACACAGCTGCAGCGTATTTACTGTACCTTAAAATCTCTTGCTGGCATTTGGGAAGCGAGTTCAGTGGCTGGATTAGCTAACCACCAAACCTGGTATCTTAACCGGCTCACGTTAAACAGGGACTTGAGCTTCTTGTTTACGCCACTGTTTATGATGCTGAGCCCAGCCTCAGCAGCAGGGAAGAAAAATGTGGCTCGGTTCCTGAGGAACATGTCAGCCTTTGCATAAACCTGAAAGAATTCATTTGAGGTAGGACAGGGTTACCTCGGAGCTGGGTTTTGGAAGCGTTCGGGCACTTCGGGGATCAGATCCAATCAGTATCTGTTCTCCCAGGGGGAACTGGTGACCTCCCTAGTCTAAGGTCCACTAGCTCTCCTTTGAAAAGAGCAGGGAACCACCAGAGCCTGCTGCTGCAGAGTGGTCCCCATCCCTACCCTTCCCTTCCACGTTCACTCTCCACTATCCAGACCCAAGCAATCACCTCTCTTCCCTAATTAAGCAGTGACTGTGCACTTAAATATACTTCTTACATCATGAAGGAGAGGATGACAACCAGGCACTCAAAGCCTCTCTCCCTCATGCCAGTAACCTCTCGTGTTGGTTGTGCTGGGCTATGGTGTGCCTACTGTGTGCTTACCAAGCTCTGGCCACCTTTGTTGCAATGAGCATCTAAGTCTTGTATCACAGGCTCTATGTGCCCGGCAGTGCCATGTTCCCAGAACCTACTTGGAGCACTGGAGTGCTGCTCACTGATACCTGTTTTCCTGAGCAGATCCTTGTTAATCTTTGTTAGTGATTGTAACATCTGGCAGTAGGAAAGCATTAAGGAAGTACCAGAGCTACGTAGGAAAAAGACAACTCCCAGGTTACAAACGGGTGATGACAGAACTTATGGGCTGGCTGGGGCTGCAAAGAAGCGGACAATTACATCTTGCAACACACATAGGGAATGTTCCCTTCCGAGCAGGCTCTGTACAAGTGTGCCTCGGAGGTTTTCACACAGGCTCCTACAACAGCAATAGCTGCTCTGGGAAGAAACACAGGTCAGCAATGTCATGTAACACCTCGAGCATGATACTGAATGCGCTTTTACACGCTGCCCTTCAGAAAGCCCTGCTTTTACAAATGTTCAGGGCAATTAAAACCAGAGGTCTGTGAGAACCTATGGATTCTGTGGGAGTTCACATCAAATTCATGTGATTCCTCCCAAGTTATCCCATCGATCGCCTCATTTAGCTTGTCAGTGCTGTTTTTAGAACACATGGTTCAACCAAATCCAACAGCACACAGAAGAAAACTATGTCAGCCTGGCTCTAGCCCCTGCTTCTGCCAGCATCTGCCCCAAAAGTAGAGAGACGTGGGTACGCCCATCACGTGTAGCACACAGAAACTCACCGGCAAAGCTAAATGCAACTTAGCAGGGCCAAACACCTCACCAAAACTCTTCCACTAATCCCTTTAGCAAGGTGTTCTTAACTCATTTTTTATCCAACCTCCACTCCCTTCTCCTCCCAGACACAGGGCATGGGTAGCAGCGAACTGTGTATTTTATTTACAACGGTGCAATGATCTTAAGCTCCTTCCCAGCCCAAACCTTTCTATGATTCTATGAAATAAAGGGACTTCGAAGGAGGACAAAACCTATAAAGCTTTGCAAGCAAACTGTTTCTATACATAGCTACAAAGAGGCATATAGCTCGTCTGTAATAAAGCTAACTGTGCAAATCAACATCGGCACAGTATCTTCAAAATAGATGCACTTCCCACACTTCAGCTTTGAGCTATTCCAAGCAATGCTTAAGAAAACAAGTATTTTCCTATCAGTTTGCCTTCTCCATAAAATCATAGAACCACAGAATGGTTTGGGCTGGAAAGGACCTTAAGATCATCCAGTTCCAACCCCCTGCCATGGGCAGGGACACCTTCCACTAGAGCAAGTTGCTCCAAGCCCCTGTGTCCAACCTGGCCTTGAGCACTGCCAGGGATGGGGCAGCCACAGCTTCTCTGGGCACCCTGTGCCAGCGCCTCAGCACCCTCACAGGGAAGAGCTTCTGCCTTAGATCTAACCTGAACTTCCCCTGTTTCAGTTCGAACCCATCACCCCTTGTCCTATCGCTCCAGTCCCTGATGAAGAGTCCCTCTCCGGCATCCTTGTAGCCCCCTTCAGACACTGGAAGCTGCTCTGAGGTCTCCACGCAGCTTCTCTTCTCCAGGCTGAACAGCCCCAATGTTCTCAGCCTGTCAAATCAGTTCAGCCAGGACACGTGAGGGGAGGGCAATGCTGTGGTGGAACAGGGAAGGGCAGTGCCGTGTGCTCCTGGGGTTGAGTCTGTCCTTTTGGCAACCAAGCTTTTTCCATAAAAAATACATATTTGTTACTGTATTTGAAACTACAGCTATCTAATCCCATTAATTTAAATCATTATTGATTCCTAAAGCAGTTCTAGTTATGGGAAGAGTCATAAGCAGGCCATGTTTGCTGGTGTAGCTATAAAGTCAAGCCAATGAAATGGATGAAGTCACTGAGCAGAAGAAACCATCAGAAACCAAAGCTGTCCTGAGTGGCTGAGCTCGCCACAGCAGGCAGCTCACCCGTGGATGCAGAGAAGTATTTACTTGGTTTCAGTTCAGTCAGTAATTGCATTCCGTATGCACTGGTAATTCATGTTTTAGTCTAATTGGAAGATAGAAATTTCCCTACTCTACGTGGAAAAATTAGCATCAAGCAGTAAGGTCTGCTAGTGCCAAAATCCTGCAGGATTAGAGCCTACCGGGAATAAGCAGGAATACTTTGCTTCATTAACGTGCTTTAGTTCACCTTCTTTCCCCAGCATGTGAGATACTGCCAGCTGATTAAAAGAATTCTAAATAACTGCTTTTCTGCAAGCAACCCCTCTTGCAGCACTGTGTGCAGCTCTGGTGTCCTCAACACCAGAAGGACATGGAGCTGTTGGAGCAAGTCCAGAGGAGGCCACGAGGATGCTCAGGGACTGGAGCACCTCCTGTATGGAGACAGGCTGAGAAAGTTGGGGCTGTTCAGCCTGGAGAAGAGAAGCTGCGTGGAGAACTCAGAGCAGCTTCCAGTGTCTGAAGGGGGCTACAAGGATGCTGGAGAAGGACACTTCATCAGGGACTGTAGTGATAGGACAAGGGGTGATGGGTTCAGACTGAAACAGGGGAAGTTCAGGTTAGATCTAAGGTAGAAGTTCTTTACTGTGAGGGTGCTGAGGCGCTGGCACAGGGTGCCCAGAGAAGAGATAAATGCTTGATCCCTGGCAGTGCTCAAGGCCAGACTGGACGGGGCTTTGAGCAAGCTGCTCTAGTGGAAGGTGTCCCTGCCCATGGCAGGGGCTTGGAACTGGATGATCTTAAGTTCCTTTCCAACACAAACCATTCTATAAGTCTACGATTTGGACTCCAGTTTCCATCTGAATAAAACTTGCTGCAAACCATGAATAAATGCACAACCATTCAATAGGAACAGGTAGGCAACGTTTACTATTCCTTAACATGGCTCATCTTCACCAAACAAGTTCTGTGTACCTAGGAAAGCTGTGGGAAGGGTGGAGATCCCGGAGATCTTCTTTGGCAGGATATGCCAAGGGCTGCTCAGGATGAAGCGGCAGGGAAGGGACGGGTTGCTCACACATGTGCTGATACCCACGAGTGGCCTGCAGGACACTGCGTGAACTCACCAGCCAGATGCTGTAGTCTGGGTGTGAGATGCTCAAATCAACAGCTCACAAACAACAGGGTGTTCACCCTCGGTTCACCCTCCAAAGGATGCCAAGGATGCCCAAATGTAGTTTAAAAGTGGTGAAAAATGTGTTGATTTGGTTGCCAACAGACAGGGAGGGGAAGAAATTCTTTAGGGAGGGATAGCAGGGAAATACGACCTACAGCACAAATACAAAGCAGGGCAGAAATTGGTTATCCGAATGAAGCTTTCCCCTCTTGCTGATCTAAACCATAATTAAATTGGCTATTCAAATCAATGGAGCCTGGTGTTGTCTTATCCTCTTAAGTGTCACAGATTTTATTCACACATAAATAGTAAACTTCCTATGACATGTCCTGGATTTTCGAGCTCATGAGCAGCCAGTGAGTGAGAAGCAATGAAAACGCTGCACTGCTGCTTTTCCATTTAGGTGCAAATAATGTCAACAGACCTCGGGAATAAGCTCCAGCAATGGGGAAATGGCATCAGAGAAATGTCTCCCTGCATATTCGCATCTTAAGCTGGGGAAAAGTCAGAAGCAGCATTAGCATTAACTAGACTTCCAACAACCTGCACAAAATCCCAAGTTGGTACCACCTTGTTAAACCAGAGCACTTTTATTGTCGGAGCAGGAACAACAAAAAAAAACCAGGAAAGCAATTATGGCTTTACATCAAGTCTATTTAATAATTGTCTGTTAAAACATGTGCCCACGTCACAAAACACTTTAAAAAACCCCAGGTATTTTAAAATGTATAATACAATAATGCAAAAATATGCCTAAATATGTATCTAATGCAAAAAAATAAACCATTTAATAACATCTCCTCTCAAATGTCCCCTTGCTCTTCAACACCTTAAAAACAAAACCAAAAAAGCAAAGAGCTTAGTAAACAAACCAGAGTTCAACACAAATGAACAGACAAAAGCAGTGCAAAGACACGGAAGAACGGAGAGGCATCCAATCCAGCTTCCCATTCCCCTGGATTACACCACAACTGCGGTGCCGCTTGTCCTATGCCAGTTTAGTTTTAGTTATAAAAAGTCAGCCTGGTGTTCAAGCTCTAAGAGGCTGCTTGTGGCACTCATTTTCCACATGAGCAAAACCAAGTTAATGATAATCCAACTGAGCACCTTTTAAACCCCCTTAAACAGGGGTGAATTTCATCCTAGGTAAATATTTAATGTCCTGTGTACTCCTGCCAAGCACAGAGATCCTGTCCAACAAACAAGACAGACTAAAGTCTGCCTGGACAACTGTGGTTGGAGAGAGCCTTCCGCTGTTTCACAGTTAAGTGTGTAGTCATCTCTTCTTTCTGCGTTCCCCAGGAACTGCAAAGGCGGCTCTGGTCTTACAATTTCAGTAAGTCCAACATCTTGTATGGGTAACACTGCAATTTCACAGGTAATTGGGCTCCTAAGTTATTTCGGAAGACTAGGTCTGAATGTCTGAGTTAAGTGAGACACTTCTGTTGCAAGAGAAAATGCTGATCCAGTTCTTATTTGGAAGCGTTCAGGTGATTGATGGATATCCTTTATCTTGCTAGAGTTAACTGCCCTCAGAGTACGGCTGGCTGTATGTGCAGTACAGCTCTTGTTTGCAAAAGCAATCTGAGGAAGTTTCAGTATTGCTTCCTATAGGAAAGGTGGCAGGAATCAAAGTGCTATTTAGGAAAAACTGCTTATAAGGCACTGGTGCAGCAAGGTTTGTGACGACCATGGTTTTATGATTCCTATTTTCCAGCTGTTTCAAAGTAAGTCTATTAAATCAACCATAAATAGCAATAATAATAACAATAATAATAATAAAAAAAACAACATTAGAAAAGTTCCAAACCAATCAACTTGGCATTGAAACTTAATTTATGACAGTCCCATTTCAGTGCACACATTAGCTCCTGCATGTTTTTTTCAGCTCATTGTTGGCTCATGCTCATCCTATATACAAAAGTCCCCCCCCAAAGTAATGATGGGCTGAATATCTTCTACAAACAAGATATTTTTGGAGGACATCATATAATTACACATTAAGCTAACAGATGATGGACAGGAATACAGGAACATATATTTGCTTGCTCACTGTACGTATCTATTTAAAGCTTTAAAATAATAGGAGGGTACATAAAATATATATTTAATTCACAAAGTAAACCAGCCCTTGACATCTGCTGTTTTGCAGGGCTATGCATTTCTTCTATCAAAATTCCACACATCTCTGGAACTATCTCTGTGCCAGTTCCTCTTCATAGGCAATCGTCAATTCAAGGTAAATTAGTTCTTCATGTATAGGCAGCAGAAGCAGCAAAAGCTCAGCCTCTAGTCATCACTGTCGCTCCCGGACTCACTCAACTGCAAGTCGTTTCCTATGGAAAACAAAACCCAACAGAACACAACAAGTTAGTAAGTATTAATTCACAAACCAAAGGACAGTCACATTTACACGGGAAGATTGAAATAACATGATACATGAACACAAACATCATCTGTCATTTAATGGAACTCCATGCCCAAGAACATTAAGAACTTCATGGGGCTAATACACGGTGGGATTCAGGCCAGACAGAGTGTCCTTGGCTCCACAGCCATCAAAGTTGCTCTGTGGTGGTAGAACAGCACTCCCCATGCTATTCCACATGCATTCCACAGCCTCCACCAGACAAACTCCTGTATATGGAGCTGCTGGGACAAGGCACTGGGGAATTCCCTGGCTTTC
Organism: Pezoporus flaviventris; assembly: GCF_033815535.1. Classification (NCBI taxonomy): domain Eukaryota; kingdom Metazoa; phylum Chordata; class Aves; order Psittaciformes; family Psittacidae; genus Pezoporus; species Pezoporus flaviventris. The sequence goes on from NW_026892585.1 coordinate 2,217,612, forward strand.
TCAGCCCTTTTAAAATAGATTTTTTGTTTTAAGACCATTTGGGTAGCCAAGGCAAGGCCCCTCCTTGTCAATAAAGCGAAAGGAATGTTAAAGCCATCACAGCTCAAGGCTATCGGCTGAACTAAGCTGACACATGCTGTGATGGGGAGGGCCCCCCTCCAAAGTGCAAAGAGGGATTAGACAAAAGGCAGCCAGGATATGGACCAAACCTACAACCTCAGACCTTGTTCTGCAGAACACTTGTGATTTGATGAGGCAGAGGGGATAAAAGGAGGCAGAATCATGTTTGTGTTCTGGTAACTACACCAAGCTCTTCCAGCATTCTCCCACTGCCCTGCCCCAAACAGCTGCTAAGCAGCTATGCAATGGCTATGCCTGTATTTCTTCATTTCCTCTTCTCTTTTATTAAACAAGAACTTCGGTTCCATCTACGCCTGTAGATGGTGGTCACCAGTGATTTGAATGCTCAAGGACATATTAATCCTTGGCAAAAGGATCTGAAATCCAAAGACAAATATCATTGCCTGAAAAAAGGAGCAAAACCCTTGTTTTGTCCAGTTCCCAAATCCTGGAGTCAGAGGCTTCTTGACATTCAATAACCTCTGCAGCACTGTTGTCATGGCCCAGGAGAAGCAGGGAAGAGGCAGCTCACAATCAGAAACAGAGAAATGGGAGTGTCTTTATGACTTTGTTGAACTTTGGATTTCACTTAGATATTCATTACTGACAGGAAGACCAACAGGCCTCTCCAGTTTTCCAGCAGGCCTTTGCAGTATTGTCTGTATAATATACTTGTCTTCTTGAAGCTGGAAACCCTACATTTATCTGTACTTAAGCTCCACCAATTTCTTATGTATGGGTGCCAAGAGACGTATGCAAATATGCCTCAGGAGGAATTCAGAGCTATTTATGATAGTTAAGTTCTAGTTTCTTGTAAATACAGTATTTTAACTCCACTACATTAAAATCTACCTGATCCAGCATAAGGAAAGAGCAATAGAGATGTACACCACCTCCCCTGCGAGAGTCTCATGGGACAAAACTACGTTTTAAAAATGGGTTTTTTGTACACTTTTTAAAGGGTGGAGGTGAGTCTGTAGTGACTCAATGCTTGCAAACTCCACAGATGTAATATTTTAACCAAATACATGTCACTTTAAATTTCCCTTCAAAATGTGGTATGAAAATTTGTCAGATCAACACAGGCAGAATAAAGTAAACACTTGGGCAAAGCAATGCAGCTAATAATGAAGACCACAGAGACTGTGCCACAGGACAGCCTTGTGTCATTCACGACTCTTTACAGACCTCTAACTGACATTTGTGCCAATTTATTTATGTCTAATCTGTGGTTTCACATTGAAGTAATTCCCATTCTCTGGTGCGCCAGATCCTCCCACTCATTCCTCCTGGATGCCTGAATCAAGGCTCAGCATGGTCAATGGGGGCCATTGCACTGATGCCCACAGACTTGAGACCAAACTGAAGCCATCTCCACACCTTCAGACAGGTCTTGGCCCTCTGTCCAGTAAAGCTGCCCACATATTTCAGCCAGCACAACTCCCTGGGATTCCTATTTGGCAAACTGCACTTCATGGAGTTACCTAACATGCTAGGAAAATGAGTGCTCTCAGGCAGCTTCCCACAGTAATAAGACACAAGCCTTTACTTACTGAGTGTGTTCATGAGCTGATTACTTCCTTGTGACCTGCTGGTGCCATTAGCAATAGCATTCCTGTTGTTATATTGCTGGTGTGGTGGCTGGGAAGGGGAAACATGTGCTGGCTCTTCCCCCTCACTGCTGGAGCTTTCATCTTCACTCCCAGCTGAGCTTTCTGAATCCGATGAGCTGCTTCCACTGCTGCTGCTCATCTGCTCAATAATTTCAACTTCTGCCCTCAGCTCTGAAATAAAGGAACATTCATCTGGTTGAAACCATGAATAGGGCCCCACAGAATTCTGGCAAATGCAATAGTTTTGTCAAGTGCAATCTATCGCATCAAAATATCTCACATGAAGAGGAGGAAGGAATAACAGAATTCCCCAAAACTCTTTTACTTAGTTGTTGTAGCTGAATTTAAAGAAGCAACAGCACAGGTCAGGATCAAAAAACCTTCACTTCCACTATTATTATTTATATACTTTACACTCCTGAAAGCACCTCCTGCTTAATTTTTTTTTGATGGATTATATGCTCTACATACATAGTAAGGACATTTTTTGATTGAGTTTTACAGGCCAACAGCCAGCCCCTTTTTAAAAAGCATTTAGAGGTGGAATAATCTAATTGTTAGCTATCAGTGACGTTCAAGCTTTTGGAAAACACAGAAAGCTGGGAGGGATGGACACAGGCACGTGATCACAACAGATACTTTCCTGACTTCAGACATGCATGAAACCGCTCCAGCACAAAGTCACACGTCTCATTTTAAACAAACTTCAGAAGCAGATGGATGACATCAGATAACTTTGCAGTGGGGCAGATGAGAATATTCCCATGTTAGGGAGTGGCAATAATACCTTAACCTGTTATGGAGCTTACAAGCAGTCAGGGAGATACAGAGACTGCCCTGAAACTGGGAAGGCAGTCAAGTCAGACACACCCCACTTCACAGTTTCCAGTGCAAAGAAACACTGGAATACCATGACAGTACCGTGACAGTTGCATCAGCAATAGCCAGGTTTGGCTGAGCAACTGCTTACTAAACAGCTATTAAGGTAAGTCACCCCAAATCATACCATATTGTTAAATTTTGTAATAATTTTAAGTGGCCTAAACACTATTAGAGGACAATTCGTATGTGTCCACCTGAAGTCAAGCATCTAATGACTCAGTTCACCTTAGGTAGGTTTCCATTAGAGAGCACATATGTTAAGCATAGGATGTGAAACCCTCAAAATACAGGCTTTTGTTGTGCTAGTAGTTCTATACCCACAGAGTTAAAATTCAGCACTTGTCTTGGAGAAGTCACAGGCTAAAGGGACAAGAATGAAAGAAGAGAAAGATGAGATATTATCATCTCTACCTGACAAATGGAGAACTGAGGCCAGCAGTAATTCACCTTAGGTCAGATGTGTCTCAAAGCAAGATGAATCCCAGCTTCTCAGCCTGGGACATCTTTCTTGTGTATGGCATAGCCAGATCCCATAAAATGAGTCTTTCTTTTATGTAAAAATGGCACAGTTTTAATGCTTCTTATCTCCTGCCCCTGCAGGAATAAGTTTGAGCAAGTAGAACTCTTTCCTTTTTTAATAAGGCACATTTTCCTTGAGCTGCTTAACACTATAGAGTAACAGCTAAGTTTTCAGCCTCCACATTATCTGCTGGAGAGATTTTCTCTAGCTCAGCAAGCATTGGTTTGAGAAATTAAGTTTCCTTTTGCCAGTTTTAAACCCACTATTTTTCAATTTCAAAGTTCAGAGCTCAATTTCAAATGCTGCAGTTATACTGAAGCAGAGGCAAGGAAGGCATATTGAAAGGGAACAATCATATGACTAGCTCCAGCTAGGTATTAAGGATAGTGGGGTTATTCCTTCAAATTTCTTCCTAAATCTAGATCCCTGGCTAGACTGCCTGTACTCTCTGTACTTTATTAGTATGCCACGTAAAACTGATTCTTTCATCGTGAAGACATAGTTAAGAGACCACTGGAAGAGGAAGGAAGAATATATGATTAGGCCAGCAGAAGATATTACTTTGTACTGTCATGTCTTTTTCCCTTATTCCCTCCCAACATTGCATTGCAGGCTTTAAGAATCCATTTCATGCCTCAACTCCTCGAGAGGCAAATGAGCACTTGTAAGTCACTGTTCTCAGCCTACCCATATCGAGGACTTCAAATTCAAATGTTCCCAGTGTTCAAGACTAAGAAATTAACAGGGGAAAGCTAAAAAGGTAAACTGGAATAAGGGTTCTTTCACTTCAAAATGTCCAGATTTAAAACTATTTTCCCTAGCTTAATGACATAAAATTTCCACATGCTTTTAGTGATGGAGTTGTCTGCTGTTACAGTGATGATAATAATACATTATTAGAAATATCCTAGATTATACCAAGCACTATCACATACAGACCACAGTTCCTATTGCAGAAAGATTTGGTAATCAAGTCTAATAAAGGACAAATGTCTCAGAAGTAATGCTTATAGTTAGTCTATGGCTGAAATGGAGGGGCTTTGGCACATGGGCTGAGAACACAGCAGCCCAGAAAGCACCATATAAAATAGTGTGAAGAAGGCGAAGCAATCTAAGAGCCACTGGTGGTGAAAGGGAACAGATGCAACAAGAAATGCACTCCAGAGAACTAGGAAAAAAAAAAATCTAAATAAGAAGTTCAAACTCGATACAGTAGGCAAAAAGATAACTGAAGGAAGAAAGGTGATGGTCTGACGAATGGGAAAGGAAGATTAGCCTGGCTAATTTTAAACAGAGCTAGAGATTACTGTCCGATTGAAAAGTGAGGGTTTCCTGCAGAAAACTAAGAGCCCATGAAAGAGGTTTGGTTATGAGGAGAGAAAGGGAGAGTGCTTTGGAAGAAGTGGTAAGGCTCCCTATGCTGAATACAGGCAGGAAAAGCAAAACAGCACCAGCGTCACATACTTCAAGGACTGGGAAGGTAAGGGTGTTATCAGTGACTGGGCACTGGTGGAAACTCCGTCCAAGCCCATCTTCAAGACAGCTTTTGCCTTACAGGCTGTCAGCTTCCCCTCAGGTCTCTCTTGTCTCTTAATTCCTTAAGCCCAGAATTCTAAAGATGTTGTCTGTGTAGACGAGAAAAAGTCATGATTTTCACTAACGTTATGGTGGCTGCTGCATTGCTAAATATCTGCTAGGCAGAACTCCAGCAGGATCACTAAGGAAGTCTGTTCAAAACCCTCTTGTGTTACTCTGTCAAAGATGGTGGGTAGGCCAGAGATGACACCAAAGCTCTACAGAAGAACTACATCTGTTTTAGAACTGTCTGATGTTGCTTTTTCCTATTTGCTTGTTATACTTAGAGCAGTTATAGGTAACTGAAGCCCTGGCTAAACATTTCCTTGCAGTGCCTCCAATTAAAATAGTTGTGTGTGTGTATGTGTACATATGTGCTAAGCTGAACAACAAGAGTCAGGCTTTTCCTAGATCTTTCCTAGACCAACACTGTTAGGGGAACCTTAGCTTTTGCACATTTCATGTTACAACTGCAGGCTTTCTTTGAAGGAAACAAAAGGGCTTACTGTTTTATACTGGCTGTCAATGAGGTTTTTAGAGTAAAAACTTCAAGGTCAGAAATCATTACACAAACAGAACAGCCTTTCTCAACAGGAATGTCTTCTGTATATATTCAGTATCAAATGGCATAATTTCTTTCCATAATCATTTCTAAGTGTTCTTACTACTTAAGAACCAATAATAGGTTCTTGATTCCAATAGGCTCTGCCAAATTTTTAACTAAAGCTCTAACCTTGGGCTGCAAGAATGCCAAGGACTTTTGGAAATAAAGTCATTCAGCTTTAGGGAGGATAAGGTTGGATGCCTATAGCAGAAAGCTTACTGTTAATAATGGTATGCAAAGTGGAGAGAAATCAGCTTAACACTGGCACTTTGTGCATGTGGAGCTGGCAGCTAGAACAGGCAGTATTTTACACTGAGGTGCAAAAAATTTGATTGAGATGTCCTTGGGAGACAAACACAGTGCTAGGGCATAATCCCTGCCATCTACAGCTGCATTTAGGTAAACAAGATCTGCTCAGACTTTTAAGCACTGAATTTACAGTCCCCCAAACCAGAAATGTTTCTGTGGGTTTTATTTTCCCCTCTTTTTTTTCCTTCAGACCACTATAAAATGGTCATTGCAGAAAAAAAACAACAAACCTAGAACCAAATACAAATTGAAATTTAACCTCTCCCTCATTTTGACTGTGTAATTCACAGCAAAATCAGGTATCACACCAGTATGAAAGGAAGGACATGAGCAAAGAAAGCAGACCCAGCCCACAGCGAAACACTGAGACAAAGCGTCGCTGGGGCATGAGACTGAGTTGACTCAGTCATCTCTTCAAGGTACCTTAACAGAAGTAGAGCAACTATATGGCAGATGTGATCAAAGCTACAGAGGAGTGGCTGTGGTAAAGGAGAAGCTGCAGGGCTCTTCACTCTCTCATCCCTCCCCTATTAGCATTACTTGGCATGCCACAAGCTCCAGGTCTTGTGATGGGAACACAGCTACCCAGCCCTTCCATCCCACTGACAAATGGCTCCAAACTTACTCAGTGTAGGAATAACTTTCGTCCAAGTTACTTGACTGCATAGCTAGGCCTTGGCTTTAGTTGTTGTTGTTGCCTAAGACACCCATTCAACTCGTCTAGCACTCAGCTACAGGTTTCTGAATTTATGCTTATTTTGCCTTCTTTTAAGAACAGAGGAATAGCCTGGAAGACAGAAAATTCCTAGAAAGAGGAAGTTCTCTCATGCCAGAGAAGACTGCAGTATAAATATCTGTGCTGGCAGAATAGTATAAATAATTCACTAAGATGCCTTAAAATGAGATATAAAGATGACAAACCAGCTGTCAAGTAACATCTTCTAATATCTGAACATTCTAATGTTTTTATAAATTGCACAGTTACAGTTTTTATTATAAAGAATAAAAAAAAAACCCAATCCAACCAAAACTCAGGAAACTACAAACCCTTCTTTACCTCTCTTAATGTCATCCAGCTGAGGCTCAGGTGAGGGGTTATCCTTCAAAGGAGAAGTCTTAGGTCCAACTGCTGGCTTGGCTAGGGCTCTGAACTGAGAAGGAAGCTGAGATGCTCGGGCAGACTGTTGCTCTATTCGGGCTTGGATCTTGCTGCTACCTTCCACTCTGAAAAAACAACCGGAGACATTCAATGGTACTATGTGACTATATTCGGCTTTTTTCAATGTCCTTGAATTAATTCATCATCTGTACAAATCTGTTTTGTAAAAACAAACAGTGAATTACAGCTTTCTGCATGCAACACTTGCCTTCAGGGACAAATAAGCATATACAGCTACACTGCAGCGCTTACAAAATGAATTTTCAAATCCAGATGTGGTTCAGCGGTGCCAAATTTGCTGCTCTAACAACAATGAAGACTTTAATTTCATAGGCTCATAGAATGGTTTGAGTTGGAAGGGACCTTAAAGATGATCTAGTAAATTAGTATTTTTGTTTTATCTAGGAATCTGTATCGAGTAATTTAGCAATTAGTATTTGTATTTTTTAAAAAAGAAGTAATCATAGTAATTTAAAGTAAGTACATCATGAAATAGATTCACTCATAACAAACCCCTGCTTAAAATCGCAGCAAAAGAACCAATTTTCTTACTTGCAATTAAATCATCTCAGACTGAACTCTCTTAGAGGTCAATCTGACTAGAACACTCGTTTTTACTGCTAAATACAGCATGTAAGCATTTAATTCCTGGTTTTCATTCATTTGCTATTATCGCTTAAAAATAGTTTAAGCTGCTCCTTAGTAGGAAATAGTCTCCACAATAACACTATGCCTAGCTGCTCATTTCAAATCAAGTGCCTCTTCCTCCTACTGCATCAGTGATGTGATTGATATTGTTGGACAGTCAATATCCTTGGCTGAAAACCAAAACAGAACAGAACAGAACAAAACCTACTTATTCAGGTCCCTCTACAGCAAACCATATTGAGATTAAAGCGTGTGGTGTAGTTTATCACATAACACCAAAGGCTTTTGGGGCATGGCTTTATGTAGTGTAGCACAGAAGCAGCTTACGTGAATATTAGAACTTAGTTTCGGTTCTAGGAGGGTTCCAGCTCAGCAGTGTGACACTTTTGTGCCTTTAAGCTAATCCTACTGAGAAACAAGTTGAACTAGACCATGTGGAACTTCTGGGATTTCACCTAAACTGCTTCTGGTATCTGAACTGGCACATTTAGCACTATCTCACGTATCTCTGTGCTTCACTGAATTGTAGATACAACCTCAGAAATTAAACACAGAAACACTTTTTCATTCACCACTGAAATGCAGCTATTAGATACCACATTTACAATAGAAGTGAGGATTTGGGAATACACTCACCGCATCAAATGAAAGGTAAAAGATTGTTTCCGGTATTAATTAGGCTCTTGGAACTACAAAAGGTTTTATGTAGAACAAGTGCAATTACTCCCCCATTAGTGTCATCTGGATGTTGACACTAAAAACTCTGCTCCCACAGAGTGTCACCAGGTCGTTAAAGATCAAAGTAGCCATGACAAAAAAGACAGTTCTGATCTGAGAAGTGAATGACTTTGCAAAGAACTCCTCCTCAAAACAGGGATCCCCAATTATTCACTAACTTGCTTCTGCTTGAGAAAAGTGGAAGTATTTTTCACCTCACCAGAGCCAAAACTCAGGGGATCCAAACACTCCACTGAGCCTAAGCCCTCCTGCACTTCTTTGCCTTGTCCTGACTTAAGCTTCACCGGGACAAAGTCCAGCAGAACTTCAACTGGGAATTCACATCTCATTTATGATGTGCTCATATCCACTGAACAAGACGAACGCCACGTGGATCAGTTTTCACATCACTGATTCAGGAGTGCTACAGTCCATTTACCTCGAAACCAAGGTGCTCTTGGCTAACTTTCAGCCAACTGCTAATGAACTTCAACTCGCATTTCTAGTAGTTTTAGCAGCTAAAAGTTTTACATTGCAATAAAGGCATGGGCTTTTTAAAATGCAAAACTTGTAGAATTATTTGAGAGCTTTTCTTCGTGAGACAACTGAATAATTGCCTTCCCTTTAGATTTCAGTATCCTGTGGTCCAGTGACACTGAAAGAACATAATCCAGAGACTTCAGGTACTTGCCGAGCAGCAAGACTACGAAAAATGTTCCAACTACACACTTCATAGTGTTTGTGCAGCAAAGAAAGAATATTGGGTCAGAGCAGATTTCTGGCCTTAGCAATTCTTCTAGGCAAAATCTCATTAGTATTATTTCTACAGGCCCTGTCCCCTCCCCTCCATCTTCTTCCCCCCTCCCCAGTTGGAGGCTTTAGATTGTGTTCCACTTTATACATCACTGATCCAAAACAGAGATGAGTGTTTCATCTTCCCTAAGAGTGTATTATTAAAGATCATGGCTCCCACGGGAAGCTGTAGGGAACAAACCTGGAAAGTTCAACAATCCTTTTGACAGCCTAGTATTTCTATTGTCTTTTTCAGCTAACTAGAGATTCCTGAAACACATCCCATCCTTCAGCCAGCTTTCAAAGCTTCAAATCATGGCAAGTGTTTGATTGCAACCTATAATTATGTCCTTTCAGCACTGGAGAATTTACAAATTCTTTCCTCTTGAATTTACACTCCTATTCACATTTTCAGGCAAGGTAAATTGACATGTAAAGCACGTAAGGTTTAGTAATTAAACTTCACTACAAAACAAAAGAAAATGCAGTTCTGGTTCAAAAGACAGTCTGAAAAAGAAACTTCAGCAAAAATTACTCCTATCAAGAGCCCTGTCCCCAGGTTTACCTTGTTTTCTTGACTTGAATGCTGCTATTAAGTTTTTCCAGCACGTATTCCCCAGAGTCATGGTTGATAATAAGCACACAGTCCTTCTGATATGGCCTTTTATTTCCTCTAAACACAGTCATCGGTGGAGTTGAACTCTGGTATCAAAGAAAGAGCACACATTTGTTTGGTTATATTCCACTACCCAAAAGTTTATATTCATTTATCTTAGTGATTATATGTGTTGTTCTGACCAAGAGGTTAAGCACTTAGCTCCTACAGAAAATGTTCATTCATGAAATGGGAAAAATAATTATATGCAGTAGATGAGATGTTTCCTTATAGCAAAAGGATGCCTTTCATCATTTTAAGTGTCTCTGCAGTGACACAACATGTCCTTCATGGTTGCCATTATTTACAGTTACCATTCCCAAAATGATCACTGAATTTGCATAGCTGGCCCTGACAACTGTCATAAATCTTCCTGACATTTCTGCTCTGGAAATCTTGGGTTTGGCTAAGAAATAAAGCTCTAATTATTCATGTAGCAGAACTGTTTCCTAAACAAATATGTGGTCAGTTGAAAAAGAATTTAAACTGCTTTGTATTTTTTAAAAAGGCACTGTTATTATAGTGGATTACAAGCAACTGTCACTAACTATGTAAGAACAGCTGCCTTCTTCAAAGTCAGATTAACATGTAGATGCCATGCAGTTATGCTGAAATGTCTTCTCGAAAGCAAATGGGTTTTTTTGACACCTTCCAGAAAGTCCCCAAGTCCACACAATGCTGCACAGAGCCATAAAAGCCTAATGGCTTAGACTGAGAAGCAATAAAGATACACTCATGTGGTGGTGGACGCTGGTTAACTGATACTGCTGAGATGATGCTCAGCTGTACTGCATCCATTCACAGCATGGCTCACACAATTGGTTCCAGGGTTACAAGCACAGAATCCATGGTCTATCTGCACACAGCAGCATGGACACACATATCATCACTATGTCAGAAAAGGACATACTCAAAGGGGATATAGAGAAATATGTTCTCAGTTGTGAAACTTGGTCAGACTTCTCTGTAATGTATAGCTACTGTAGAAAAGGAATTTAGAAAGAAAATGTTTGTTCATGTGCACATTTGCACATGCTGTAGGAAAGCAACCAAAACTGGGGAGAAAAGTTAAAAACATACTTTTCTATGGATTTTTTCTGAGTAGCAAAAATGAATAATCGTATTTTAACCACTCAGAATGCAATTCCTTTTCTTCATGCTGCTAAAAATAGAATTATGTTTGAATTTAAAATAGGTTTAGAACCGTAAGAGTGAAAAATCTGAATTCCCAACAAAGATACAGTAAATGACAAGAGATATGATTCAGAAAATATGTCTCAAGAAAGTCATGTCTTCAAAGTCACGTTACGTTTTTCAGCACTCCTGCATTTAAGAGAAGAAAGCAACATTTCTGAGAATAAAAAAGCAAACTGAAAGTCAAATCCTGCTTGCTGTTGACAACTAAATCAGGAGATGCACAAATTTAAGGAAAATTGATCAAAATTTGCTGCTATCATTCTGCTACCCAGAAGCCTCCTACCTCAGCAAAGAATGATTCTGCCTAAAGAAATAAGCAGAAATGAAACTCTGCTTAAGCAAATGAACAGTTTCATCCTTCTACATAAAATTAAATGCTTAGGTTTTATGTTAGTACCTAAATAACACTGGCTTACAGATTCTGCTGATTACAGGAGAGAAGAAGGTGGTAGGCGAAACAGGTGACATTTAATCAATTTGTTTTCATGCTTCAAGCTTGGGTTTTTTTAAATAAACAGGAATTCTTCACTTCCCCAACCAAAACTGTTTATCAAACACTAAAGCCACTAAATCCACATGTACTTCAAGTTATCCAAGCAGCAAGGGACACCAAAATACCTCCACTGAACAAATTCTTGGGGATATCCTCAGGGACCAGGCAATTTCAAAAACCAACTTAGAATCTGAATGCTATCCAGTTGTTGGGCAACTGGGAACCAAAAGCAGAATCCAAGAAATTCAGTAAATCTTGTCAGGATTAAGTGATCTCAGCACTTCTCACTCTTTTCCAGTATGCTCAGTATTTTCCAGCTTTCTGTCCAGAACACAGGCATCACTTTCCTTGGAACAATACACACAGAATGGCTGCATTCACTGCAGTTAGTTGCCTAAGCCTCCAAAGCATTCAATAAGCTGCTCATACTCATGGGAAGACAATGAAATTAAACTCAACAGTACAGAAATTCTGAAAGGGACATTACAAGCGATCTTGTTCAACACAAAAAAAATGAATGAACAACACAGTTCCAAACCATTCCAAGGTGAATGCCTCTGCTATTAATCGTATTGTTACCTGCTCTCAAACAGCACTGCCATGCTCATCATTTTTAGAGACAAAAACCAGTCTGTGACTTCCTGCAGCACTCAGAGGTGATCAAAAACGTGTAAAAACAGGAGTGGTGGAAAGCAGGCTGAAGCCTCATTCAGAGAGAACTGTCATGGTACCATCACCTACCAAATAAACCCACCAACATGCTAAGACTAAACAATACCAAAAGGATCTAACACACAGCTTCCGAACTGACTGGTGACCCCCTGCTAGCAGCAGACCCATCAATGTCTGTGGGTTCTGGTTTATTGGCTTGACACAGAGCATTAACTCCAGCTAACAAACAAATCCAGTTCAAGCATGCAAGCACTTTGTTTTGGTAAGGAAACCACTGAACCTCCAATTACAAAACAGCTGCACCTATAAACAGTTTAATCACTTCTTTTATTGCCATTTGACAATCATCCTCACACAGTAGATCTTTATGGCATAATTTCAGGAGGAAGTGGATGGGAAACCACTTCAGTGCCACTCACCAGAGCTGATCTCCCCTTGCTTCCACTCATAAAGCTAAAGGCATGGAACTTTCTGTGCTATTTGTATGTCCAAAAAGCCAGCCAAATACCAGGCTGCTTCAAAAGCAGCGTGACCAGCAGGTCAAAGGGGGGGATCCTGCCCCTCTGCTCTGTGCTGGTGAGACCCCTCTCTGTGTGCAGCTCTGGTGTCCTCAACATCACAAGGACATGGAGCTGCTGGAGCAAGTCCAGAGGAGGCCACAAGGGTGATCAGGGGCTGAAGCACCTCCCATACGAAGACAGGCTGAGAACATTGGGGCTGTTCAGCCTGGAGAAGAGAAGCTGCGTGGAGACCTCAGAGCAGCTTCCAGTGTCTGAACGGGGCTACAGAGATGCTGGAGAGGGACTCTTCATCAGGGACTGTAGTGACAGGACAAGGGGTCATGAGTTTAAACTTAAACAGGGGAAGTGCAGTTTGGATGTGAGGAAGAAGTTCTTTACTGTGAGGGTGGTAAGACACTGGCACAGGTTGTCCAAAGAAGTGGTAAATGCTCCATCCCTGGCAGTGTTAAAGGCCAGACTGGACAGGGCTTTGAGCAACCTGGCCTAGTGGAAGGTGTCCCTGCCCACTGCAGGAGGTTGGAAGTGGATGATCTTAAGGTCCTTTCCAACACAAACCATTCTAAGATTCTGTGGTTTGGTAATGGGAAAAATATGCTTACAGGCATACCTGTGACTTCTGAACATCAAACCTTGACTAAAGTCCAAATTACTCTGCCTTTATTCACTAAGCCATTGCACCAAAAAAGGTTAGAAACTAGGCACAGAACTTCAGCTAACAATAGAAGTCTTACAGTCACTCAAGGAAGAGTAGGAAGGAAGAAATTAAAAGTAAAGAGTAGACTACAACCTTACAAATATAACCCTTTACGATTCAATTGTACAGTCCTTTCCTAGGGTAACACAGCACAAGTCTGGCTGCTCAATTACTGAACCCGTTTCTATTAACAAAAATGAAAGTGAAAGTAGCATTTATATTAGACTATAGCTACAATGCAAATTTGTTGGAGAGCAAGCAAAGACATAAAACACACTTACCGGAATATGTGGCAGAGTGATTGTGACATCATCTCCTTTACCCACTTGGAGGTCCCCCTCACAAGATGTATCAATCGATGCTGGCTTAAAATCATCTAAAGAGGAAAACAATTGCAATTACATTTCTTAGAGTCTTCAGAAGTGTCATCCTGCCCTGCAAAGAGTTACTGCACATTACTGGGATTATAGGGAATGCTAAAATACATGCTAGTGTTTACAGCAGGGGTGGAATAACACACCAGTACAATGTGTGTGGCTCTGTGCCCCAGTCATATGACAATACCAGACTCTGAACTTCCTCTTTAAAATGGAAACAAGGTTCTAGACCTTGTGTTAGAAGCCCAAAAGCAGACTTCTCCAAACCCCAGGCTTTGAGTGACATTGAATTTTGCAGGCAAGTGTAAAACTGTACCACCTATCTCAGCAGAGTATCAACTTCAAGACCGAGGGCTCTGCATGGCTCTTGCCAATTCCAAACCTGAGGACTAATTTAGTGGTACCAACTAATTAAGTGTTCTTGATATTTCTGTCTATTTAACAGCTATCTTGCCTCCACACTACTTCCTCAAGGCTAGACCTCATTTCTCACTTATGAGATAAAGAAAAAAGGTGCTGATCTCACTTTAGCAGGCTCCATGCTAGTCCAAAGTCACTACAGATAGAAAGCATGACTAAGGTGAGACACTACTGGCTTTACACAAACCCTGGTTTTAACTATTCTTGCTGCATTTTAAATGCGAAATGCTTTGTCTCCCAAACAAGGCACTCTGTTTAGTGTATTTATTTGAACTAAGAACATTTTAACCTAAAAGTATTTTCTGCTCGTTACTCTGTTGTGCTGATGAGTCATAAAAAAACCCCTCCAACCCCCCCATCAGAACCTGTAATACTCTGACAGAGGATTTAGACAAAGTAAAATAAGATCAGACAGATAAAAGCTGGTTTGCTTTGTTTGTTTCTAAAATCAGTTGCCATCCAATTCTAGCACCTCTGGATATGGACATAAGGAGGTGCAATTATAGTCACAATCAAGGCTTTTAATTACTGCATTAGTTAAGGAATTAATATCTCAGAACAAATGTAAAAAATAATTCCACTATGAAAAGCACATTTGCAGAAAAGAAAACCCCAAACAAAAAGAAAACTAAAACCAATCAACAAATCTAAAAACCTCAACCCAAAACCAACCACCAAACCCCATCCTGCAATAAATTCTCATTAGGAGGATGTTAACGTCTAATTGCATTTTAGTTTGACAGCACTACAAACAGAATCAGGCACACTTGACTTAACCCTCATGCCTTGACTGCCAGACCAAATCATACTTCACTTAATTTCCACCTAAGCAATCTATTTCTAGCTATTGTTTCCCACCTACTTTATGTGCAAGCTTGCCAAATAAAACAAACCAGCTGCACAAGATCTAGTGTCTTTACCATAAAGAGATCAAGAGTTTCAACAATGCAATCAGCAAAATTGTGATTCTGTGTGTGAAAGTGTGAAAAGTGTGATAGTGATATCAGCAAAATAGAGTTACTCTAAACAAACACTTAACAAACCGTTTTCTTTTGGTTAGCACACTAGATGTATGCGCTTGGCTAATCTTCCTGGATCCAGTGTCCCTCCAAACGTACCCACAGCTCTTCTTCCAGAAGTCAAATGCTTTTAAGATGTGTTTTACAGGGATAATCCAGTTTTCCAGCATAGTATTTCATAAACATTAGGGACTGAAGTGTTTTAAGAAGGCCAAAACAAATTTAGCCTAAGAAAATCCTCTTATTGTAGTTTGCGTGAAAAAGATTACGGGAACAATATAATGCTCAGATCCCAAATGAATCAGTCCAGATTAGCAGCTGGAAAAAACAAAACTATAACCAGGAAATGAAGAGATCTCACTTGAAAGTCATGGACTGAAAACACAGCACACAGAAAGGTCTTATGAAACGAAACTGCATTCTTCCAGTTGTAGTCAGAAGAGCGTTGGCTTTGCAACCCCTTAAGAAACTAATTACCAAAGCACTTTCTATTCTAGAAATCCAGTGTATTTCCATCTATATATGTCTTGGGTTCTATTCATAAACTATCAGACAACTTCATTCATTGCATAGATTGGTTACTTTAAGATTTAGAAACAGAGATTTGCTAGCATGTTAGCGCTGGATAATACTGTTCAGTGTTATGTATGAACAGTTCCATGTACCAAACATTGGCATGGTATTCTGTGGAGTGATGTATAACCAGAGGGGTGAAACACACAAAACTTGAGTGCTAATCCATGAGACAGAATTTACTATTGAGCAAAACAGCTCTGCCTCAATCATTGAGTAACAGCTCAAACCAGAAAGCTGCTCTTTCAAGTCACTTTCAGGTGATATAATATCATCAAAATCCTTAGTTGTAGTATATGAACATGGGCCATGAGACGGGGCCTAGGATTATGCATCATAAAGCAAAATATCCTACTGTTAACTGTATAAATTCCCCACCTTAATACAAGCTACTGCAATAAAAGTTCACTTACTGTTGGTGATTTACTACTCATTTTAAATCCCGGATTCATTTGGAGGAAGAAAAAGCAATTTCTTCCCAAAGAATTCAAGGGCAGAGAGTGAGCTGCTCTTCCGAACTGTTTTCTATTGAGAAATTAAACCCACCCAGTGCTAAATAGAACATGGAGTAATATCCTGTATCTTTAAAAAAACCCATATATTCATCCAATTATTCAGAATTGCTCAAGACTCCACCTCAGGATTTATCTGACACTTATTGGGCAGTACTGCGAGTGTCTGAGGGACTTCTGCTTGCTTCCCCCATGGCAGCTGCTGGAGCTGGGGCAGCCAGGGACAGGCCTGCTGGGATACATGTTGCCTCATCACCAAAGAGCCAGCTGAAAACCAGACCGTGGGTGTTTTAGCTGCTGACCAGCCCGTGGCCGTTTGTCCTGCAGCTACCGTTTAAAATAACCATCAAGAAAATGACAAGCCATTTCCCCTCATATTCCCTCACCGAGGGAACTCGCTTTATGCTCCCCAACGATTCGCATACACCCCGTTAACAAACTTGCCGAGCTGTTCGCCTGCCCTGGCCTGTCTGTCTCGCTCCCCCCCCGCCTTCCACCAAGACATCAGGCTTGCCCGCCGGGCTCGGACACCGCTGCAGCCGCGGGGAGGGAAGGCGGGCGCTGAGGGGGGACGGAGCCCTATGGTGGCGGCGGGGGAGCAGCGCTCGGGCAGCGACCCTCTTGGTCGGGGAGGACCGGAGGCCCACGCAGGCTGGCGGGGAGGGGGCGGCCGTTAACCAGCAAGGGACCGCGGCGGGGGAACCTTGGAGAGGATGGAGGGGAGCCGGGCAGGTGCTGCGGGGCCTCCCGGAGGGAAGGGGTGAGAGGAGCGGGGGTTCACCGGCAGGAGGGACCGAGCCGGCGGAGCACGGGGGAGGCAGCAGAGGGACGGGTGGTGGGGAGCGGGAGGACGGAGACGGGGTGGTGCTCACAGCGGATGGTGTGGAAGAAGGCCTTGGGCCGCCGCTCGAAGCTCTCGCCCAGCTGCAGCGGGTGCTCCTCTTTGTCCAGCAGCGAGTTCGCCGAGCCGTTCATGGCCCCGGTTCCGTCCCCTTCTTGCCCAGCCGGTCCCTTCCTCTCCTCCGTGCGCTGCCGCCCGGTGCCCTTCCGGGAGCCGAGTGCAGCCGGGAAACTGCTCCGGGGCTGGCGGCGGCGGCGGCGGCGGATACAGCGAGGTGAGGCGAGGCGAGGCGAGGCGGGACGCTGGGCCGACAGGGTCCCTTGGGCCGAGAAGAGCCGCTGTCCCCGCGGAGGGGATGCAGGCCCTGCAGGGGTGTTCCTGAGAGGAGAGGTGGGAGCCTGGCGCTCCACGCCCTCGGGAGGGAGGGTAGGATAGGGTAAGGGTAGGGTAGGGTAGCGCAGGGCTGTGTTGGGGGTCCCTTCCTGACGGGGTATTCCTCGAGGGATGCGGGGTCGGATGCGGTCCCTCTGTTTTCTAGCTGTTGCCTGGAAACCGGCTTCCTTGTGAGGGCAGCGGGGCTATTGTTTGTTTGCGTTCTCGGGGCTGCATTAAACACCTTGAAAACGCCCTTTAGCCTAAGCACAGGCTGTTAAAAATGCGTTTATCATCGTGCTAACGGCCTGCCTCAGCGTTTTCTGAGCGTGAAAAGAGCTCGGTTTGCTTTTCTCTCCAAGCTTGTCCTATGGAGAGATACAAACGTTGACCTATAGCGGACATTAAACTGTTATTTGGGAGATACGCTGTTCTCGAGAAGACTTCCTTTCAGGGGAACCTTTTCTCTGCAACCTTTTCCTGTTGTGTTTGAAGGAAAACGAGGGTGCCCGCTCCAGTGAAGCTGCACAAAATGTTGACAGTTCTTTATTTCATTTGCACACGTTTGTGTTTCATGTTTGTATTTGTATCATGTAAGATTTTATTTATTTATTGCATTATAGGGTATTGACCCTAGGCACTGACATACGTGAGCAGCGTGTGTTGGCTGCTTGGGTTCCTTGGGAGTTACTGGGTAATGCAGTATTTAATTCACATGCACAGATGTGCATGTCTGTGGCAAGGCAGGGGTCAGCACTAGTTTAACACCAGAGATAAAATTTGGGTCCTTTCCCAGCCTATGTAGAACTCTTCGTTGCTCCATTTTTGTTAACTTCTGACAATGAACCCAGCTGCGGTTGTGAAAAGCAGTGTGGATCCGCAGGAGGAGGCAGTGGATTTGCTCTCTTGTTCAGGTGACGTGGTGATTTATAAGTGCCAATGTTGTCTCCAGTGTTTTCTCACAGAGGTGAGAGCAGGACGAAGAGATGTGAACATGAATACAGTTTGTTTCGTAACTGCAATGGGACTTGCAGTGTTACCTGTTATTATTTTTATGAGATGCTCTAACTGGGGTTAACAAGAAACAAAGCCCTTGCTTTCCTTTCAGAGTCAGTTTAGTGAAAATAAGCTTAGAGCTGCACCATCTTCGTCTTGTTAAGTAGTTTTCTAGAATGCAGAGGGAAGCCCATCAGTTTCTTCCTTTGACATAAGTGGGATGTCAAATGCAGTTCTTAGTTTGGATGGAGGACTTCGGAAATTAATTGAAATCTGGAGATACTACAGTGCAGCAGATAGGATAGATTGTAAAATTGTAACAAGTTCACACTGTTACTATTTCTCTTTTCTTCTGCTTCTAGATCCTACCAAAGTTAAGTGATGGAAACATACACTAAAGAAAGAAAATCACCCTTGGGTGTTTGACATTCATATTTGTCTGAAAGAGTCTAGGATGTTCCAAGAAAACACATCAGACAATTGCGTAAATGCAATAACATCTACTGAAGATGGTGCTTTCCAAAAAAGCGGCCATAGTGCAAGAATCCTTAGCCCAGAAGAAGCTGAGAAGTTGGCGAAAGATCAGGTTTTAGTGTCCGAGTTCAAACAACTAAAACTAGAGAAAGAGGCACAGAAGAACTGGGATTTATTTTACAAGAGAAACAGCACCAACTTCTTCAAAGACAGACATTGGACAACAAGAGAGTTTGAAGAGTTAAAAGCCTGTCGGGAGGTGAGATCTATACACTTCCTCCTTAAAGATGGGATTGATTGTTTCCAAATGATTTAATAATACTTAGAACAAAGCCATTAGGGTAAGACCTGTCACATGTTAAGTTTGCAGTGCCCTGTGTACTTTCTCTTAATATCAAAGATACCTCCTGAGAATCAGATGCATCAGTTTGGTTTCAGTTTATAATTGACCCATGCTGGATACTAAGAACAAAATCTGGAAGGTTGTGTGCTAAATAGACAACTTCTCTCTCTCTGATGTGACATCACAGATGCAAGCTGGTGCACTTCAGAACACTACTTTAAAGAAAAGCATCCGGAATTACAAGCTAGCCGCAAAGCACAGTTAAGGGGATAGCTGATGTTCATTATAGCTCAATGAAATGCAAGACAGAAATCATACAACAATCTGTTCATTGCTTAAAGGCTAGATGACTATAGAAATACGTTAATATATTCTAAAAAGATTTGTAATTTTGCTGAAATCAAGATTTCTGTTTTGCAATGTCAGATTATCAAATGGACGCCTACTTTGGTTTCTGAATCAATGGTAATTAAAATTGATTATAGCTTGTAAAATGCTGATTGAGCAGTTTCTCTGCTCTTATAATGAGGAAAACAAAAATTATGTGCTTTCCTTTGGATTTATTTCTCCCCAGTTTGCAGATCAGAAACTGACCATTCTGGAAGCAGGCTGTGGGGTTGGGAACTGCTTATTTCCACTCTTAGAAGAAGACCTGAATATTTTTGCATATGCCTGTGATTTCTCTCCTAGAGCTGTTGAGTATGTGAAGGTTGGTGTGATATTTGGAACTTCCTTTAGAGTGTCTTTATAAGCTTCTGGGATTGCACATACCTGGAATGACAGACTTCTCTTGCCTTCCTTTTTGTAAAAAAGGTAGAATAGCTTGTACAGAAAAACAGAGACTGATCCATTTCAGTGGATCCCAGATGCAAGAAGCTGAATCTTTGCTCAAGACCTGTTTTTTTTAGCATCAAATTGCAGCATTATAGTAATGCATGTATATTGCTTGAAGGATTTGCGAAGACTATGGTTTTTGGGAAAACTACTATGTCTTTGCTGACTGTGCAGTACAAGCAAAATTTGATTGTGGTGGAAGCTTGCCCTTGATTTTGTGGTGCTATGAAAGTCACTGTTGAGGAAATTTGAAGCCTGATGAGAAATAGGTATGTTTCTACTTATTCATAGGTAGGTAGTACTCCAATCCAAAGTTAAGTTTCCCAGCAAGACTGGTGGGGACTTTGAGCTTTAAAAGTCCTTTGGTTTATTTAGTTTGTAATCACAGGTAAATTTCAATATATCTGTTATTTGAAATCATTCTCTTGTGGTACATTTGTGACTAAGAGCCACAAGACACATACTGCATGTCTCATGGGAAAGATGGGAAGAAATATGCAGAACAAACAGGAGAGGAGAGCAGCCCCCTGAGTTGCCACAGCTGCACTGCAAAATTGCGTTGGGCTGAATATATACCCTGGGCTTTGGATGACTTGGTGGTAACTGCTCTGCAAGTCTTGCTGAAGTTCTTTCTTGTCAAGACCAGATTTCCTTTTAACCAGCAAAATCATGGGTTAGAGCAGCCCAGGTGCAGGTTATGTGACATGAGCTGTTTACAGTCTGCTTGTAGCTCAAGAGCTGTACTTTGATCACTTTGTATTACTAAAATCAGTTTAATAATATTTCTGTATTGTTAAAGAGTAGAAGCAGCAGTAAAACAGAAGTGTTAAGTTTTCTGAGTTGCCTTAGCATGTGTTCCTTCTCAAGTTCCTGAGAACAGACTCCTCTACTAGTTGTAGTTTCACTACTGTAGTAGGCAGCAAGGAATTTCTGATTGCGTTAGTCACGTGTTGGAAGTGAATGTGCTTTTGCCACCATGTTTTGTGCTGCTCTACTGATGAGTTTCTTCTTTTCTTGTCTACTGAGAAGTTTACTTTTTTTGCAAGAACAGATGCTGCTCATTTTCCATGAAAGTATACTCTTTTCGCTTCCCTAGAAAAATGCCTTGTACAGTAATGAAAGATGTAAAGTGTTCCAGTGTGATCTTACCAAAGATGATCTTCTAGAAAATATACCAGCAGATTCTGTGGATGTTGTCACACTTATATTTGTGCTTTCTGCCGTTCATCCTGACAAAATGCATCTTGTCTTGAGGAACATTTACAAGGTAAAACCGGCTGATTTTACAGCCTTTAAAGCACTTTTCTTCTTTTTAGCCTGAAAGTACAGTTTTCTTCTGAGAAAATAACCCCTCTTGTAATGGTGATCTTTAATATTATATTTAATGGATGTATTTAAGTTAGTTCACCTAGTATATGGGACTACAATATGTTTTACAAGGGTTCTTTTTCCTCTCTCGGTACTGTGAATTTATTTGGGTTCTGGCTGGCCTAGTGTGTGCCATCAACATAACAAAGATATTTTGCCTGTGTTTAAAAGAGCAAAAAGCTTATTCAGCTAATCAGCACCTGAACAGATCTCTTAAGCTATTTGTAGTCTACTGTTCATGAGGAAACCTATTTAAGAGCAGACAATCCAGTTTATATGCAACTTTTTGTTGCAGAGGGAATGAATTGAGTATATATAAAACTTCTTGTACTGAATGTGTTAGGATACCTTTTCTTAGTTGTATGTGTGTGTGTCTGTATATGCAAGTATATATATATATGGCTAAATCCATTTATCTTATTAAAGCCTATATGTATTATGTTACAGGTATTAAAACCAGGCAAGTGTGTGTTGTTCAGAGACTATGGACTATACGATCATGCAATGCTCAGGTTTAAATCTGGCAGCAAACTTGGAGAAAACTTTTATGTTAGACAAGATGGGACAAGGTCTTTTTTTTTTACTGAAGGTAAGAGATGCTGTAGAGTGCTTTGTTTTGTGTGAATCTTCTGTTTAAACTTGCTTCAGGGAGTTGCCAACATGTCCTTGGCAGTAACTGTTAAATGGTGGTGTATTTCATTTGCCATCCTTTTGGGGAGGAGGAGGTTATCTAGACTGGCAGGACTTTTTGGAGCAGTTTCTTGCTTAACAAGCTTTTTGTGCGTGCCTTAAGCTGTTAAAGCTTTTTGTATGTGCTATGATGTGCCAAGAGAAGCAGTTTCTGACTGCAGAATTTTGTTCGGATTTGTTACCAAAGGGAAGAAGACCAGTGTTCAGTAGCAGAACTGACCATCTTCAAGAAGCAACTAAATAATTATCTTAGCATTGGTTTTGTTGTTGGGATTTTTGTTGCAGGACTATTCCTGGTGTGTAAGATGAGATCTACTGAAGAAGTCAGTGACTTATAAAGCAGAACCATGACTACAGCACTGAGAAACTAGTGAACAAATCCTGCTGAGATAGCACTGGCTAGCTGGGGTCACTCTGTCTTCTATTTTCTTTTGGTTTGTTATTTGTTTTTTTTTAGTGTAGATATGCAAAACCATTTCCATGTGATACAGTATTTAAACAGGTTTTCTTTCAGAGCTCATAATGATTTAGGAAGGAAGGGAATTATTGCAGTTTGCTGGTGGGGAATTTGAAGCACAGAGACATGAAGGAATTTGCATAGTCTCACAATGAGTTGGACTTACAGCTCATCTTCTAACTCCCAATTCCTCATGCTAACTTCAGTGACTTCCCCCATCAGTTATAGGACATTGTGTATGTAGTAAGAGCTATGTGTTTATTTCTGTGGGGCTCCTTGTTCTTCATATAAAGTAAAATATAGGCACTGAATAGACCGATTTGGAGTGAAGTAAATATTATTCATATTTTATGACACAAGGCGTTACCTAATTGCTCCTGATATATAAAACCCATTAACCTTATCTGAGCTCTCTCTATTCTCTATAGGACAATGATGAAATCTAAGATAATGCTGGCTGTGCAACAGCTTCATTGAAGCATTTCTAGAACTATGAAGTGATTTTTAGTTCTGTTTAAACAGTTAGCTTTTACAAAGAGAATTGATGCTAAAGGGAACGAGACTGACCTGGCTATGGAATTTTAAATCACATTTTTATAGTGTTAGAATTGTTTCCGAATGAGAAATTCCTTGCATGCTTGCTTTGGGGAAAGAATTGAGGTAGGGAGAAGAAAGAAGAAGGAAGGAGGAAAGAGAGAATTTCTCTTGCATTGTTCATGTTAGCAATTGTTTTGCTTTGGGCTGGTCTGTGACTGTCTCATGGACCACCTCTGCTCCCATTTTTAATCATGATCTCCTTCATCTCACTAATTTTCATATAAATATTGCTTAATGCTTGAGAATCCTTTTGTTACTGGAAACGTGACTCCTGTCATTTCTGACCAGTTTGCAACCCATGCTGTTTTTCATTTGTTTAGCACTACACTGGTACATACACCAAGTGACTGCTGCCTGGGAGGATTTGAATAATGCCTATTTATTAATGTGCCTTGTCTCAGATAACACCGAACTTCTTCCATGGAAAAAACAATTCCATTCTTCCACTGTTTGAAAGATTATTATATTTGTAGAGGAAAGCATGGTTGTAATTTTGTGTTATAGAGTATGTGCAATTTCCTCACAATGAGATTTGAATAGATCCACAATTAAGTGCTGTTTGCTTATATTTCATCAATGTGGGTCCTCCACTTTATATGAGCGACCTGTTTACAGCCCGTGCATGTGGCTTCATGTGTCTTAGGTTGTTACAAGCCTGCAGTACCACCACTTTTGTAAGCTGTTTTGCTTGGGTTGATGTTTCTAAAGGAGATCTGTATTGATTTTTACTCAGCAGTCTGCCTGCATGAAGTCTGAAGGCCTGATTTTCATGCTGTAACACATAAGAACATACGCTTATATAAATGCTGACTAGTATTTTAAAAATAGCTTAAACATAATATTTCATCTTGTTTTTTTAAATTCTTTTCCAGAATTCTTGTCTGAGCTTTTCAAGGCTGAGGGATATGAGCAAGTGGTCAATGAATACGTGCGACGAGAAACTGTCAATAGGAAAGAAGACTTGTGTGTTCCCAGAGTTTTTCTTCAAAGCAAATTTCAAAAGCCTTTCAATCAGACAAGCTCTTGCTGATTAGCAACAGCATTGCTTGTTTGAGATGGAAGCTGGCACATAGATTTTCCTTGTGTGTGCTCATCTTTCTGGTAAACCAGAAATGACTGCATCAAATACCTCTTGTTGGTTTACATCCTCAGGTATGACATATGAATGCTATTTCTAATTCAAATCTAAGATGGTTTAGTGATGCAGTATCTGTATTCCTGCTTCTGAAGTAAATCCTGTGCAGCATTGGCAGATGATCAGGTAGAGCACACTAAATAGGGTTAATTTTAAGCACTAGTTTACATGAGTTATTATAATTGTTATTTCCATTTTTATTAAAAATATTTTTTAAATAAGTATCCTGTGTCTCGTATCACTTTACAGGGGTTTTCTGGCCTGTTACAGTGTTTCTTCTGCTTTCAGTACTTGTAGGACTTTGGGCTATAATGTCTCAGATACAGGAATGAAACTCAGTGAGTGGTATAATGTAAGCTGCTTTCATATTTTAATAATAGTACCTTTTTAATGTGCTCAGCATTTAGATATGTAAACAAATGTTTATACCCTAAATAAGATCCTAATTTATCTGATTTCATGCTTGACGCAAGTTGTTAGAGGATCAGGTTGTCTTTATCCCTAATTAATTGCAGACGTTTTACGTTGGATGAGCAGAAATAGTTGAAGTTTTGCAAGTGAGTTTCCCATTTGAAACAGAAATTGGTGAATCAGAAGTACTTTCTTTTGTATCAGTCGTAGTCTGTTGCTTCTTTCGTGAGCAAGGGTCTTAATTCTTTTGCATCACTCCTGGGGAAGGTGTTGGTCTTTGCTATTCCTATTGCAAAAAGCCACTGTATTGACACTATAGCTCATAGCCTGCCATAGATTTAACTGCCTTTCCCTTCAACAGCCCTCATGCTTTACACTGCAGAACCTCTTTGTTCTTGGGAGATGCAATCATAAAGCCATGTCTGGATTTTTAACCTGCATTTTGAACGGCTGCTCTTCAGCAGAGGAAGCTCAGAAGCATCCAGTCACTTGTGCAAGAGGCTGCGCTGATCTTGTGTAGTGTACACAAGTTGCAACAAGGGAAATTCCAATGAAATACTAAGGGGTTTGTTGGGGTCTTTTAATAATTTTTCCGTGTGTAACGGGAGGTCAGACACTGCGACAGGGCCCAGAGAGATCATGGAACCTTTGTCTTTGGAAATACTTGGATATAAACTGGGCACAGCCTTGAGCAACCTGTGGCTTTATTTCAGGGCGGCCCTATTCTGAGTAGGGATTTCATCGCTTGCAGTACACATTAGTATATGATTGATTGACTCAGGCTGTCATTGCACTGGACCTGTGTGTTGTTGGACGACCCAGTCATACACATCTGACGTGAACCAGAGATGAGTATTTGCCTCTGTTTATGACAAACTAGCCGTAGGATGCGATGTTTTTTTTCATCACTCCTAACGCTGGCACTGTATGCATGGAGGGAAAGAAGAACTTTTCCAGCATACAGCCTAATGTTACAAAGTCAACCAGGGTTGGGGGAGGGTTTATTTAATTTTTATTTTATTTTTTATTTCTTTTCCACAAATTTGAGCTGCCTGAGGTCTTACTCAGTTGCTATGTTTATAAATAAATCTGCAGCAGATCATTGCTTTGCTTCAGGGCACCACAGTTGGGTTTTTTGGTCTGATACCGTGAGCCCCAAAGCTGGATTTATTGCGTCATCAAACTTTGGCCTCAGAGGAAAAAGCAATTAAACCAAACAATTCTCTTAATGACTCTTTGAGAAGGGTTATTACGCCTCTTTTTATGGAGAGTATTATCCTGGGTGTTTATGCATTGCTGACCCCTGCCGCGCAACCCATTAGCACTTTCTGCCATGCGAGTGATAAATACCCAGTAACATTTATAGTAAATTTAGCAATATGTTAAAAAGGGCTATAACGTAATGATAGCATTATTCTAATCATTTTGTGGCTTCCCTCAGCAAATGTTCGTTTTCCATACAGCAGTTCTGCAGTAACTGCTTGTAGTCTGAGCTCGATTTTTAGTGGGGTTGAACCCTGAAACACCCAGCGCATAAATGAGACTGCAGAATTGCTTTGCGTGGCACCTTGTCACTTTCTCATGTGATTGTCGGCCTGTGCAAAGGCAAGTGCGCTGAACTGAACATCCCCAAATGGAAATGAAAACATAGGCAAGGATTAAAAATACTAATTAGGACACTGAATCAACCCGATAGATGTTGCAGACAGGGATTGACTTCATCTTTACGCTGAGCTATTGCCTGAACAATAATACATCTTTTTGTGGCTGGCTGTAACTTCAGTGTTTCTGTGTCTTTCTGCTTGAGGAACTACTGTCACTTCTTGTTTTGCAGCACAGTAAATGGAGAGCAGTATTACTAATTATTTCTCATACAGTCTCATTTCCAGTCAGACCTGGAAAATAAAGTAGCATGCATTAGTGCCCCTGCCAGAAAGGCCTTCAGCTATAACTGTCATAAAGGAGATGTTACGTTGAGATGAATTATCAGAAAGCTTTATTAGGTCTCTGTGCCTCTTGCTTCTGTGAACTCCAAATCATTGCAAGGTTTTGTAACTGTGGTAAAGCTCGAGGAAGTTGAGTCAGCTTTAACAAATCCTTGCCTCATCGTGTGAGACACAATAACTGATGGGGTACGTGTGGCTGTCGTAGTGCTGAGTAAAGCGGACATATCCCCCCCTAACCCTTCAGCTTTACCAAGCTCATATAAGCTTAGCAGAGATAGCCCATGCTATACCTGTACCTAGTTCACTTACTTGAAGAACTGTCTGTATGGAGAAGTGGTGATCAGGGTAAATAAGGACTTGAAAAAAAATACACATGCACTGAATCATGCTCACCTTGCACAAAGGAGCTACTATGTGTGCTGTGACTACATTGGCTGATGTTTCATAAAATACGAGCTCTGGTTAAAGCTCTTCCTGCAGTAAGGGAATCCTAAATGTCATTTTCCAGTGTGGGATTCTCTGATGTCTCCTCTGGAATTAGGCAGCTTATATTAAGGGATCATCTTAATGGGGCAGTGCCTCAGTGAGCACATGAGTGAGATTTGTTGGCTATTTTCATTAAATTTACAGGAATATGGGTTTGACTCTTCTGACATTTCATGTCCTGTGCCGTTCTGTCAGATTTGTTTGATGGTGTCCAGTGTGTTTGACAGCAAGCTAAGACCAGACAGAAATCCACACACGTATTGTGTGTATACTGTGTGCATGGGTTTCTTTCATTAGAAATAGGGGCTACTGAGAAAAATCTGAACTTTAAAATAGTGGGATCACAATAAAATAGCTGAAAAGCTGTTTCCATGGATCTTCCAGGTACCTGAAGATTTCTTGGGTTCCAAAGGCAGAATATTTAAGCATTTAATACAACACTATCCTCATGGTTGATTGTACATCATTCCTGTAAGACAAAGCCCTATAAAAATGAGACCTGAAACTCTAGTATCTGTAAGTATCAGCAGCCAACTCTAAAACACACAGCTGTGGTCTCATAGGAGAAAACTGGTACATGACATCTGAAAGGTCATTTATAGGCCTAACTGATGTTCTTTTCTTTCTTGATCTGCTGTACAGTTTATACATCTGCATATATTGAGAGCTAAAAATTACCAATTAGGAATTGTTTTACTGACAGAGTTATTTTAATATATATATATGTATATTTAGAGTGGATATCAGTGTAAGCATCAGTATGTGAAGAAAAAGGGTAAGATTATGTTTAAGCTTTCTGAGTTTCACAGGCCATGGATGACACGTGATTTAGTAAGTTGTTCATCTAAAAGGTGACATTATAGGAATGAAAGCCTGCAGCTTCTGAAACTAGACTATTGTTACAGACAGGCAGAAGGGTGGCATCTGTATGTGTGTGAAATTAGTAATTCATGCAAGGCTATCTGGGAGGCAGAATTTAATACTGCAGAGGTAGTGTTAAGCTACAGTTAGTGAAAATAGGTCTTTGTGTATGGATTTTTACCTCCAATAAAGTTCTTGCCCAATGGGCATCCCCATGGGGGAGAGGACAGGTTCAGCCCGTCAGCTGATCCCAGGAGTTATGATGGAGCCTTCCCTGCTTTCCCTTTCCTAATTTCACATAGTCATACAATTTGATTCAGGTCGGGAACTCCCCGTTACCCTCCCACCATGTACAGAGTGAATTTGCATGAGGTTGCATAATTTCCATTGAAAGGACCCCCTAGTCATGTTTTGCTGACGAAGGAAGCTGTATGATAACCGTGTCCATGTGTTTCCAGGATGTACCAGTCTTTCATTAGAGATTCATTAGCTCTGTTTCTTAACCAGCTCTCAGTTCTGTGTTCGGCAGTGTTGTTCATCCCGACCTTCTAGGAAGCCCTTGGCTCTGTCCAGCCTTTTCCATGGTTTCACACAGGTTTCCCTTTTTGCCTCCATGCCTATGGAGCTGGAGTCGCTCCAGTCACACACTCTGTTATGGATGGGTGGAAGATCCTCTTGCTTTGCTATTGCACATACAAACCTAATTTCCTTGTTGGGCAGCCGCTGTGCAGTTCATCAGGACACGGTGCCTTCACGTTCCCACTCCTGCAGGGACTGTAACAGAGCCTGGATGCCAGGCTTTTGCTCCACTCCACCCTCTAGTCAGTGTCTCTCAGCACATGCCAAGGTTGCAGGGTTGCCTGGGGAACTCTCATCAGGTACATTCTGTGCATCCAACTGCATTGGCCCTCAGAATAGCAGCTGCGTTTTACCCCAAGGTTTCCTTAGTGTTACAGTAAGGGGGGCTGTGAACTTTGGGCAGCTGGCTCTCTAATATCCCCCCTTTTCCTACTGGGCACAAATACAATAAATGTTCTGCTTGTTTTATTAGCAAAGTAAATTTCACAGGAACATAAAAATACTTTGAAGCTGCAATGGTGGCGTTATTCATATTTAAATACCAAACAAAACTGAAGATGTGCGATGCCAGACTTTGCTCCAGGGACATTCAAATGGGTTTGTAGCACAGGTAGCAGTAGTGTAAATGCCTGTTACTGTGATGATACAGTTTTTCTTTCATGTAGCCTTTTAGAGAGTTGAGAATATGTGACTGTTGACTATGTTCACAAATGAGTCAAGTATGAGTCATAAATATGAGTAAAGTATGAGAAAATTCACCTTTGTGTCTTGATTTGACATTTCTTGAAGCTTGCTAAGCCTCTCTCCATTTATCAGCAGTCTTGGTCTAGTGAGCAGGCTCCAGAGGACTGGAAGTCCTAGTCCTAGGGTAATGGTTCAACTTGATAATCTTAAAGCTCTTTTCCAACCTAACTGATTCTATGATTTTAGGATGAGAGATTTAATGCATCCCTCCCCTTGCTGACCCTAGATGTTGGAGAATGAGGATCCACTGATGCAGTCAAACCTGGTAATAAAACCCAGTGAAGTGGGTACTCAAAATCCATGAGATACGAAATCAGTGCTTTTGTTTGAAGCAGAAGTGTTTCAGTTACAATTGCATGGCGCCAGGAGCAGACATGGTGATAAAAATGATCGTATATTACAAGAAGTTGCAGTGCTGCTCTTCACCTGAACTCTTATGTCTTTCCAGTCTGTTCCTGATCAGAACACCGCAGATCCAAGCCTTGTGGAGTACGCAGGGAGGTCGGAGAGTTTGTGATCCCTGTGTGTGGCAGGTGCTGCATTTATAGTATAAACCCCCCATGTTCAATAACTTGAATGCAACCTTGTCCTCCACTGCTGCTTGAAGCCCAGGAGAAGAAGAAATACAGGTCTTGAAAAAGAAACTGAGCTGAACAAGGAAGGAGTTTGTCTGTCAGACTTTGTTGGTTAGCCAAGTCTGTGGCTGACACGGTGGGTGTTTCTTGAGTAAGGCTAACATTAGGTACTGTTTGCAATGCAGTGAAAAAGGAGAAGCTTCTCCTACCATCAGCTGCACTGGGAAATAACTTTCTTCTCTATAGAGAGTCCCTATTTTAGCAAGCTCTTATCTGGCCTGGAGGCTTATTTTATGCCTAAATACAGAGCTCTTATAATGAAGTTACTTATTTGTGCAAAAGCTGGATTTTTTTTCCCCTCTGCCCTGCTGCATAGGTGCAGTTTGACTAAAAAGGGTGGGGTTTAGACTAAAAAGGAAGGGTGTTTAGGATTTTGTTCACAAGATGGCACTAGCCACTAACCAGTGCTATCTTCCTTTTAACCCTAGCACTAAATTGTCTGCGTCTTGAACACAGCAGTAGGAAAAGCTGCTAATGATTAAACACAGACAAGCCAGCTAGAATCTTATATCATTAAATCATCTTTTTTGTATCGTTATATAGCTCTTGGATCTTGAGGAAAGAAAACAAAAGGTTTTGGACATTTTTAATGAAATACAGTTCATCGCAATCTCAGAGATACTCGTTATTTAAAGGGAATGCTCTTGGCCCAGTGGGAGGGAAATGAAATACTATCACTGTTAATGGCAGCTGGGATCCTGATTGCCCCTATCCACGAGGCAATAATGTGTTGCATTGACAATTTGCAGTTTCTGTTTAATTGGAGTCCCACTAAACCGTTACCGTAGAAACCGCGGTGGTTTAAGATGCAGACTGAAAAACGCACGGCCTTAATACTGTATTCTGTTAACGCCTCACAAACATTAAATTTCTGTTTATATCAACTGCTCCCATTTTCTCCCATTTCTTTTGTTTTGTAGGTAAGCCGCTCTCCCGTTGAGCAGCCGTTCAAGCAGAGCTGCCTAAGATGCAGATGACCAGAAGGCCGTATCTCTCGCGTTGATCATTGTCTAAAGTTAGCTGTAGTTTAGTTTGCCATTTTACAGTTTCTCCTACTTTAGTAATCCCCATTTTGTTTCCAGCAAGCCCTTTTCATTTCAAGGGAAAGAGGAAGCATGGAATAAAATCACATTTACACTGTGCTGGCTTTGTATCTTGCTTTAAACACTCTGTGTTCCATATAATCCATTACCACTAATAAGCTACATGTAAAATTGCCTCAACCACATTTTATGCAGCAGTAATTCTTTTGGATATTAAATATTTGAGTTAGTGCAAATGATAATTGTCTGCCAGTCCAGAAACCCCTTTGTAAAGCACACGGCTCCTTTCCTTGCCTTTCTTACACTTCCCCTTTATTTAGGACTGGCTTATCCTTGCTTTTTGCACAAGTGAAGGGGATCTGTGAGTCCCAAACGTAGGAGGTCCATGGAAAGGCTTCTCTGTAGTGAAGTCTGTCACCAAACAAAGCACAGAGGCTGTATTCTCAGTGGTTCCTTCCCAGCAACTCGACGATAGGCAGAAATGGAGCAGCCTGAGAGCTGCCTTTTCCTGCTTCCCAGGACAGTGGTGGCTGGGACTAAAGAAGTGTGTTCAGCCCAGAAGTGTTGCAAAGGGCTCTCCTCCCACAGGCAACGTCCTCTTTCCCAGCCTCTCTCCAAGCAGTCTTGTCTGTCTGCTAAGTCATCTTGTGGGCTTTCTTGCTCAGAGCCTTCTTGTTTATTGCCAAGGGGCTGATCCTGCAAAATGCTGAGTTCTGCCATCAATTTCCACTGACTTCCTCAACGGGGTCACAGCATCCCTCGTGTTCGGGCCTTGAGATGCTTCAAGAAAAGGCTTCTTTGATGGGGAACTGTGATAGGGGTTTACAAGTGACTATTAATAGTGTGGTACTGCAGTCCTAGCACCTTGTATTATTCTTCCTTCCCAGTACACCAAACTTATCCCGATTTCCACTGGGTAGAAGCTGTATCTGGCTTACCACTTCCTCTCTAAATAGCCAGTGATCAGAAAGAAAAGTGTCATTGTTGTATAGCATTCATGTGTGTGTACAGGCTGAGAGAGCAGCAGACGCAGAGGCAGTGCCAGCTGAGAGCATACTGGTGTAGTTGGGCAGGACAAGAAGTCTTCCCTTTCTGGTTAACACAGGCTGCTGGGGTGTCACAGAGCTCTGGGACTGGGAGGTTTCGGTTAGGATTGTGTTCAGCCTTGGCATCTCTTTTCGGTAGGCACTGAAACAGCAGTGGAGCAGGGGTGTTGAGCCATGCCCTGGCCTGTGGTGTTGCTGTTGGCAGGTTGGTCTGTGTCACTGCCTGTGACCAATTCACAACAGAAAAGGATGAGACTGAGTCCTTGCCTTCTACAGTGCTTGCACTGAGGCAGGTGCTCAGAGCCAACAGCCATACAGGCTGCAAGAGGGGTACTAAAACTGGCATCTGTCCTTTGTTGGCTGATCCTGACATGCACGTACCATTGGATGAAGCTGATCCAATACACAGCTAGGTACAGCACCATACACCCAGCCTTCCTCCTCCCCATCCCTCCGGCATTCTCTAGCACCAGGCAAGACAGCAGGATCACTCAGACAATTCGTATCCAGGATGTGCAGTGCTTTGCTCAAGTCCCAGCCTCATGGTCTCTTCCTTTCTGCCACATTCCCAGCATGAAACTGGGAACAAAAGGCATCCAGAGGCGTACAGAGTGGTCGCTCCCTCCTCTCTTCACAGAAGTTGAATGGAAGCACGTCTGTTCTATGTTGGAACTAATCGGTGGTCACAGCTGCCCCTGGGACCGTGCTGGAGCATTGTACCCCTGAGAAACCGTGCCACAAGCCATTGGAATTGGATGCGGTGCCTGTGCGGTGGCTTGTGTTGTGCCAGGCTAAGCAATTAGGGCTTGTCCACTAAATAAAGCAGACTGGCCGGGCTTCTTGGCAGTGTGTGACTGTCGTATGCAGGTGGTACATGGAGTATAATGGCTAAGAAAGTATTCCAAGTGGGGAAAATGCCACAGCTAAAAATGCCACCACAGCTGACGTTCTCTGGAAAAGCAGATGGCAGCTACGAAAGCCTTTTCTGTAGACAGTGGGGTCTGAAAGAGAAAACAGGTTATGAAATGTCCAGTGTGATAGACTACAAGGGGCTTTGCTGTGCGGGCAGAGAGACAGAAGCGTCTCTGTGGGTACTCTCATGTGCCTCTGTTACGGAGTATACTCATCCTGATAGCCTCAAAGCTGCCATTTGTGATTTCTTGGCACTTGAGGAGTTTCATTGGAAAATGCAAAGGGCAGTAAATGGTTAAGAGGAGCAAAGGCTTATGCAGAGAGCTGCTTTGGCATCCTGGGTCACTGCGTGGGGC
Organism: Pezoporus flaviventris; assembly: GCF_033815535.1. Classification (NCBI taxonomy): domain Eukaryota; kingdom Metazoa; phylum Chordata; class Aves; order Psittaciformes; family Psittacidae; genus Pezoporus; species Pezoporus flaviventris. The sequence goes on from NW_026892585.1 coordinate 2,250,810, forward strand.
TCCTCTCAGCAGGCAACTGTGAGCTGTTTTATTGACTGGTAGCAGCTCTGAGGGACCAGGTGCGTGCAGCATATGGGTGCTGATGAGCATCAGTTGTGCACGGGTGGGAAGGGAAGCAGTGCTGCACCTTTTGGGAGGGTCCTCTGCAGAGTCCCATTGTTACACAGGGGTGTGTGGTTGCTGCCTGCAGACTGCACAAGGCACATCTCTGCCTGCTTGGCTCACAGTGATTTCTGAACCAGGAAACGGAGCCTATAAGCAAGTCACGTCTTGTCCAACCCTTTTCCATAACTTTCTTCTTTCAAATTCTCCTTCCCTTCAGTAACTTGACTTGCCTTCGGTGATACAAGCTACCATATAACTAGCATTTGCCATTTGTATGTGATAAACATTTCCTTCCCTCTCTAGTTTTGTTGCCTATAGATGTGCAGATGGCTGGGGGCATGTTTGACTTCCTGTTTGCTTATGTGGTACTTAGAACAGTGGAACCCAAATTTGGGCTGCAATTGCCAGTATTTAGTCACCCCTATTCTTATTTATCGTTTATAGATGAGAAGCTCTACTTGTAAATGCTCTAGCAAAAGCACTGCTGCCTCCATTGGTCCCAGTTCCTGCTGTGCCTCATTTGCAAAGAGGATGTGTTGGAGGAAATTGCTTTATACCCAACATGGGCTTCATTGCTCCTTATTATTCCCTTATTCAACATCTCCTCGTTTTTTCTTTTAATTTCTCCTTTTTCTATTAAGCACGAACAAAAATGTTGACAATTCAGATTATTTTGCTTTTACAAGCAGTAACAGCTTTCTCTGACTCCTGAGTTCAGTTCCACGTCACTCTTCACATACAGTTAAGCAGAGTATGTCCCCAGACGTCTTCCCTTCAGCTATCTGTTCCCATCTCAGCAAGCTCTTAGGCTACTGAAGATCCTAAATTACTTTAATTGGTCTGTGAGCCTATAGGTAATGCAGCCTGGTTTGTGAGGCTGCACGGAAAGAGAGGAAACCTCTTTCATTGTAAGCTTATGCTCTAACTTCTTTCAGCCAAGAGCTTTTTGCAGGTATTTGTGAAACGAAAGGATCAGTTCTCTGCAGTGCCAGGACCGGTGCCTAGTCCCCAGTTCGGGTGATGTTCCCTTGAGAAAGTAGGGGTGAGAGGAGGAGCAGCCCAGCTGAAGAGAAGTGAGAGATTTGGGGATGAGCAAAACAGAGGAGAAGCCTGTTTGAGTGATGGGCTCGGGGATGTAGGAGGAAAAGCACACAAACTGCTGGGCTTCTGCTTCACTTCCAAAACACAGAAGCTGTGGGGCTTTGTAACCACCAGAGGAGCATGGGCAGAGCTACTTATTACCTAGAGAGTTGCTTCAGGGGAGAATCCTTATTAGAGGCAAAAGCCAACAGGGGTGCAAGATAATCCAAGTGCTATTGCTAACTGTCCTCTAAGCAGTTCGCTTTGCTCCTAAGAGTTACGTGGCCAGTGTCAATCCCACTGGCCTAACTTAAAGCTAGCTAGCAAATGGATGGTAGTGCCTTACACACACAAAGTTTGTCTGGAGAAACTTAAACAGCAGCTCCTGTTTCCTGAGGCCAAGGACTCAAGCAGCAGAGAGCGATGGGCTAGGCTCACTAATGGGTGAGTATCACTGAGGTTGTATAGCGAGACTACCTATAACCAAATGGCTGCCATGCAAGGATATGGACAAGGGGGAAAATGCTGGGTTAAGCAGCCCTGAAGGAATTTTGGCCACTCTCACAGTCTGTTAAGGACATGGAAAAGGGACCAGAGAGAATCTGGCTCTGGTTTTCCTTGAGGCTGGAATTTCTTGGCTGTGTTTGCTTGCTTTCAGCTCTATGGCTCTCTGTGCTGCAGGCAATCCGAGGTGCCTCCCTCCCTTCTTGTTTTCCCAAGCATTTCTAGCTGGCTCAAGGCTACCATATAGCAGCATGAGGCTGAAATTCTTGGTCAATATAAATAGTGAAGATTGCTCACTCAGCAAGACTTGGCTTTAGCTCTCAAGAAAGCTTTCATTGTCTTGCCCTGGGCTCCTCAGGTCCCTAACAAACAAAAGTTGTTCATCTGGCCTTAAAGCAGGGAACAAGCGCAGTACATGAAAGACAAAACCACGCTTTGAACACCATTAGAAGAGAAAATAAGCCAGGAGTATGGAAGTAAGGTTCTGTGTGCAACCTCAGCTCTCTGCTCTCTTCTCAATGTGCAACCCACTTTCATTGCTTTCCCTTGTCTTGGAGTCCTGGTTCAGGCTGTTGTATTGCAAACGCAGTTCTTGTTCCTAGAAGTGCAATCTCGCTTCCCAATCCTTTGAGTTACGGAGCTCGGAACAATGGCATAAATAAGATAGTAAAACCCCCAAAATTAGGCTTTTCTGCAAGTCTTTTTTAAGCCGTTTTGTGGGCAGGAGGATGATTTGACAGGAGGAGATTTGGGTGCACTATGCAGAAGCTGCAGTATTCTCTTCCCCTCTCCCCCCCACCAACCCCAGTTCTTGTAGAGGTGGGAAATGTCCCATGTCACCTGGAGCCGATGGAGGGGAAACTATTTAGGATCTCTTGATTTTAAAACTGGAGGACTTTCTGTATTTTAACTATTTCATGCAACTGTGCTGCGTTTCATGTGTGTCCCTCTTTGGTACTTGCAGCTTTTGAAGGTGTCCTAGATATAATGTACATAAAGTATATTCTGGATGTGGCAGACAAAAATGAGTGCATGTAATGACTGTTATTATTTGCAGGATAGGAATCTAAGTCAGTAGGCATGTTAGAAATGCCTAGAAGAGCAACCTGCTCGTCTGAAAAGCTACACAGAACTGCAGACTTGAAAGCAAACTGTCCGGCAGATAAAAGCAATCAGTGTCTTTGAACTTCTTGCTGACTTCTTATTGCTTGTCAGCCTGCGCATGAAACAGCTATGAGACTCTTTCAATACATCTTTTGGACTGAAGAGCAATTTCAAACCTCAAATTTTGTTTAGTTCTCTGCATTTATTTTTCCCCTTCAGGGCACACAGGTGTTTCTGGGCTGTCTCTGTGCACGCTCATATTGCAATCTTCTATTGCAATGCTCGAGGCAGGGGTAGCAGCAGCAGCCTGGCTCTTGGTCAGGCTGTGGCAAGCACAGGAGGAGGTATCAGGCAGATCATACACTTGTTCTCCACCTGTGTTTTGAAAAGGGCATTGGGATGGCTCTGGCCAACAGCCCTGCAGTTAGACCACATGGGTTTGGGACAATATCAATTTAAAGTGCTTGTCTTAAACCCATGATTTAGTAAAAAGTATTTCCGTCTGCTTACTAAATCATCCCAGTGTAAAGGATTCTTTCCCTTCTAAGAGTGACTTTACATAGCTCAAAAAACCCAACAAACCCTACTGCTTCTTTTCTACTTTTCTCAAGCAGTTTCTCATTGTAAACTATAGACCACAGCTGTCTTGAAGGAAGTGTTTCTATTTTTCTACTGAATAGAATCAAGGGTCTTTGTTGTGAAATCAGACTGTAAATGTGTAACCCCTGAAAGCTTGAAGTTTATCCCTTGCATGAGAAAGCAAATTCAGGCCAGGAGTCCAAATGTCAACGTTTTCTTTATATACATTTACCTGAAGTTCTAAAGATTGGGATTGTGGAGAAGTAGGAGGATATGGACTAACAGCACTTCAAGGAGAGCACTTCTGAGCTCTCGATTTGGGGTCCATCACCTCTGTCCACGTTCCTGAAGCTTTGCTTATTTTTAAGCCTTTTCTTGACTTGGGCTGTAGTCGAATTACTATGAAATTAGGAAACTCGTTAGCCACACGTCTGTTATCAGAGTGGCTTCATCAAAGCCTGATTACAGTAATCTGAAACATCAGATCCTGTAAGTATCTGTGAAGTCTGTAGTATCTGCCTTCATCAGGATAAAAAGCAGCACTCCTCTTTTGAAGAGAAATCGATCTGACTCCGCACGCTTGGATACCAACTGGGAACAAATTCTCACTGTAAAAGCACAAGGAAGGGTGGGTGGAGGGTTGGACATCTCTTTAAAAGAATACCCTTTTTACAGTCCTGTTAATCTTACCGCCTGAATCACGGAATGTACAAGACCTTGAGCACAGGCTTTTGGGTGTGGGGAAAGTGCTCCTGAAAGCAAGCCATCATGGGTAGAATGGTGCTGTGCTGCTCCGCTCCAGCAATGAGACACTGTTATGTATTAATGCAATGCATTTCTTATGGGTGAAGGTCAGTAGGCATGCGATATGCAGGATTTGTGGACCCATTTATGTATAGTTGGTAGAGAGCCTGTTTCCTCCCAAAACAGCTGCAGTTACTGTAATCCTGTGTAGATGGTATCATTAGCTTAAAAGGAGTTTGGAATGATGTTGCTGTTTCCCATGTGGCTGTAAGGTCAGATCCATCTTTTGGATGCTGTATGAGGCTCAGATACATGCGTCTCAGGCATGCTCTGCTGTGTTGCCTTCATCTCCAGCATTGTGTGTGACTGGGACGGAGGAGAGGCCACAGTGTATGGTGCAGATGGGGTAGGTTTTGGAGCCAAGGGACCTCTTGCTAGAAGGTGATTTTCTATCAGTAGCTTCATACCATGACCCTTCCTGCATCCTGGAGTTGGGAGCTGACCCTGTGCCCTGCCATGTGATGCAACTGGTGAAGCCTTGCTTGTTAGACTGAAAGAAGATGGGAAAGGTCTTCACCTTTGTGCCTATGGGCTCAGACAGGCAAGCAAGCTATTGCATGTGGGTGGCTCTGCAGCTATTGTCTAATAGCATATACGTGCTCAAGTCCCTGGAGAAACACGGGGGACTTTGAGTTAACTTTGTCCTTTTTCTGGGTGTCTTTGCCTGTACAAAGAGGGTTGCACCACATTGTGTCATGAGTTTTGCATGTAGACAAGTCATGACTAAACCTCTTGCTTCTTGTCTCTGCTGCCAACAAGGCTATGGGCAATCCTTCTCTGTGACCCAAAGGAGGTTACTCTGCACCTTCACCCTTTGGGGCTCTTCTGGCCTCTGTTCTGGAATGTTGGACTGGCTTTTCAGCTCAGGAAGGGGCAGAGCTCCCTTGAACTCAGTGGAGCTTTGTTAGTGTATGTGAGTGGTAGGTACGCTGCATTATTGTCAGCATTCCCAGGGGATGAGACGTGTCTAGATGCTGTTACAGTCAGCAGCAGAGAAGAAGCCACAGTTTTGTACTTAATTTATATCTTTGTAATGCTGTGGTGGGGGGAAAAGACGAAGAAGCCTCGTCTCCTCTCACTTCTGCTAGTATTTACTTGTGGATGTGACAAGCTGTCATTTTCTAGTTTGTCTGAAAAGTGGCAGTTTCCCCTCCTCCCACTGCAACCTTGCTAGTGTATTTGCTGCATGCACACAGAGATTTGTGTTCATTTCCCTAGCAGATGTCACAGTGATTCAGTGCAAAATCTGCTTTGGGATTGTCCTCCGGGAAGGGATGATGAATGTATTGGTATTTTCTATGAGTAGAAGGTGAAAGCGTCTGTTTCATTGAATGCAGGCTCCTATTACTCAGACCTCCTTTCTTTCACTTTTGCATCAAATTTACATGGTAAAAATCATTCTCTGCTGAGGAAGTGGCTCAAGAAGGTTTGGCCTTCTTGCAGCAACAACCCAGGGCACCACTTCTCCCTTCAGAACGCAAGCGAACTATATAGCTGCAGCAAAATAATACAGGAGCCCAATTTAAAAAGAACAGAAGGTGGTGATTAGCTGCTCACATTGCTGCTGCTGTGCTATTATTTGATAGCTGTAAAATTGATGTGTGTGGCTGTGATATGAAGTCTCTGCTTTGTGCGTACGCTTGATGCCTATATATTCTTCCAGGAGTCCCCAGCTGCCTGCTGTCATCATCACTGTGAGTAGATGCTTATACAGTAATGTGTCTCCAGCTGGCTCTTGACCAAGCTTTCCCAGGACTTGGGGAAATACCCCTTCTTTAATAAAGCTAATGCAGGTGCAGATTGCTACCTTCAACCATTCTGATCTGCTTGGCAAAAGGAAGGGCTGTTTCCTCCCTCCGGAGGATTAGACAGAATTAAAGCTGCTCTGTCTGTGAAGATTAGCACACTGCTGGGTGGTTGGTTTCCCTCCCCTTCCTCTCGTTGAAGGAATGATAGCTCCAAAGGGTTGCCCGCAAGGGGAGAGCTGTACTGCAACCGCCTGACATCCGCTTTGTTCCTTTCGCTCTCTCTGCATCTGAAAATCGATTTCATCTTCTGCTGTTTGGAGAGGGTGTTCCTGTGCATGCATCCCGCCGCGCATCCCCGGCACCGTGCAGCAGCAGTTGGAGGACTGATTGTGCCACTGCAGCTATTGTTTGACTGGGGCTCCCTCCCAGTCCTGCTCGCTGGATGCCAGATTTAGGGTAACTTCTGTCCCTGTGGGTAAGGACTGCATATGCACTGCTGAGTTTTGGAAAGCTCAGACACAAGCCTTCGGGGTCCCCTTTCTTGTGATGGCGACCAAGGAGGCAGATCCATCTCCTTCCTGATAGGCTTGCTCTGTGTGTCAAACCTGTTCCCAGAATACATGGATCCTTCCCCAAACAAGCGCTGGATGATCCTCAGAACCTGCCAAACACAAATCCCTTCGGTACCTTCCTCCTTATCTGCATCTTTGCTGGTGACCATACTGAGCTCCTGAGCCATTCAGTCCGCCTGCTGGCAACAAACCACCTAGGAATCTTTTCCTTTCCTAGACACAGGGCCTGAACACCTCTTTTTAACACAAAGCAATGTGAAAGGTTTAGAGGAATGAAGGCACCCTTTCAGATCAAATTCTGGACCCAGAACCTGCCCCAGGTATTCATCATGCCTACCTTTTCCAGGGAATTCAGCCACTTTGCATTGCGAGAGTGGCTTGTGCCTTGGCAGCTCATCAGAAGTGTGGCTGCAGGGGTGTATGTGCGGCTGCTGGTGCTAACAGCTCACTTGCAAGGAGTTATCCTGTGGGAAGGCAGGAAATGGAAAGATGGGAGAAAACTGAAGGAAAGGCCAAAGGAGCTAAAAGGGAGCCTCAGGGGTCACATTTAAATCAGAGGAACAGTGGAGTGATTTGTGTTCATGTTAATGAAGGACAATCTGCCCGGCTCCCTGTGGTCCTCTTGGGCAGTGTCCTGAAGTGTCCTCCCTTCTCTCTTCCTGCTGTTGTGGAGGCACTGCCTGTTGTTGCTGGGAAATGGCCTGCACATCTGAGCTGGAAAAGTGCTGCTCTGATATAGTCACTGGCTGAGAATAAAGGAATTGTCACCTTACCTCCTTGTGCCAACAGAACAAGGAAAGCAACGCTATCAATGGCCTTTTGGGATGAAAGGGATGCCAGGGAAATCCAATCCCCTGGCACATAGCAACCCTATGTACACCCCATGCCGTGTCTAGAGGGCATAATGAGTTTTCTGACCGTTAGGAGATTCCCAAGGCGAAACAATTCACTTCTACCCCTATGAGCTCTTATTCAGTGGGATGGTAAAACTGTCCTCACATTGGAGAGATCTCAGTGAAGCAGAATTTGCAGCACCCTATGTCAGTCTTTCCTAGGACTACAACATGTTTTCTGTGGGGTAAGAGACTCGTCTGGTCTGGGGAGGATAAACACAGTGCTGGCAGTACTGCTAAAATTCTCCAGTCTCTGCAAAAGGCAAGCAAACACGACTCCAAAATGGGGCTGAATTAGTGTAGCTGCATCATTTGGACAAACACTGGTGTGGAACCATGGTTAATGGCAAGTGCTATGGAACAGTTTATACATGAACAAAAGAAACCTGGTTTTGAAGGAATTTATTACCATGCTAAGAATGGGGTTTAGTTATGTAACTTGTGAAGAATTACGGGGTTTAGTTGGGTAACTTGTGCTATGGAAATCTTAGAGGGGTTTCTTTAAGGGCTATGCAGTAAGGCCTGGGTCCTGAGTACGTGATTGAGTTCAAAATGAGAACTAGAGGAACAGAGCAAGGATGAAGCGTGCTAAAAAGGGGAGTCCAGAAGGAAAACTAAAACTAAGATACTGGAAGCTAAACTGAAAAAGCTGTTCCTGGGGTCTTGAATTTTGCCATAAGATTTTTGCACGCTGCTTTGCAGTCATTTGGCCTCTTTATCTTCCTGGCTTTGCCTGAAAATGGGTATAACAATAGTACAGGTACAGGTCTTCTCTCAGTCTCTTGCCTGAAGCTGCTTCTGTTGGCATTCTCTGGTATAACACTTGCTTTTACCACCCAGGAGACACCATAGCTGGCCTTGCTTTGGGAACGGATTTTTGCTGGTATATTGAATTAATATTTTTAAGCCTAGGTCTGAAACTTGCTTGCATCTGCTGGCATAAAAGTCTGAAGCAGTTCAGCTGTTAGTGAGACCAGAAGCAGGTAGTGCAGGTATCTGTAACCTGGTAGCTTCAGAGGCTTGTCCTCGTGCCTTCAAAGCTTCTCAGCTGATGGAGATCTGAACCACTCAGTGTCATAAAACTCAAACAACCCTCCCCACCTCCCGCTCCTGAGTATCTGTGCTGTATTTTCCAGACATAATGTCAACCTGTAGAGGCTGTAAGGATATTCCCTAATCCTCACGAGCACCCCAAGCAGCGGGCAGCTTTGCTATGCTGCGTCTTCTTGCTGCCAAGGAAGACAGAAGCAATGGGTTCAGTGATGCTTGAGATGGTAGAAAGAAGGGGAAGGCATTAAGACTGTGGGACAAAAAGAGGCTCAGCTCGGATGGTAAGGGAGAAGTGGCCAAGACGTAGCTGAGGAGTGGGCAGCAGAGGTGAGCCTGCAATCTGCATTGCAATCCAAAAGCTCTTGGAGACGTGAGGCACTTGGTCTGCTGCTGCTGGCAGCAGGGCCGTGGCAGCAAGGCTTTGAAATGTGCCCTGTGTGACTGATTTTGGACTGGGGCAAGTTTCAGAGCCTTGTTGATGCTCTGGGCTGCCGTTGGGCACCACGGTGGAGATGCAGGGCTGTGGCTCCAGCAGCATGCCCCTGCGGGCTGTGGCATGGAGGAAGGCAGGAGGGGGAACGCAGATAATCACTACTTCTTATCCTGATATATCAAGTTGGGTGCTAAAGCAGACTCTACGTCCCTCCTCCACACAATGTGCTCAATCACTTGACTTCTATGTAATGGGAAGCACTGAATTGTATGATTCTGCCAGGCATTGAGTAGAGGGCAGAAAATCTTTGCTGTTAACGGCAGGAGATGGTGGAAAGGGGCTGTGCACACAGGAAGCATTTCACTTTCACAAAGCTGAGACAGACTCTTTCTTTTAAAGGCTTGTAGATTTTCATACATCCCCAGAAGGAGACACGTGAACTGTGGACACTGATGGTTTCCAGGGGGAAATTCCACCCACCACTCCCCTTACCAAAAGACAGTTTGGAGGAGGAAAAAAGAAGTCCTGTGATGGGGATGGTTCTTTCCCAATAAGCAACAGCAAGCAGGGGAATCCATCAGGTTGCTAGCTGTGCATTTTATTTATAGCACAGTATATGTGTGTGTGTATATATATAAACTATCTGTATAATGCATCATCAATATCAGGGTTCACAATAATAAGAAAAGTAGCTCATGGGACATAAACATATAGCCCATGAGCTAAATATTTGTAGTTAGGTTTTATGAAAGATTATGATCGTACCTCCTTAAATGAGCCTCCTTTCTTTGTAGCCCTGGGAAGCCTAAAGGGTATTTTTAATCATCCTTAAATGGTGCTTGTTAAAAAGAAGTGAAATTCAAGGGTATTTTGGGATGTAGCCTTTGCTTTAAACACATTCCTTGTAGGTGGGGAAATCTACAGTTGTTTGTACCATAGATGCTCAAGCTCCATTGATGTGTCTCTGTATGCATCGTTTGCATGCAAGTTCATAAGGCAATAGCATCTTACAAAACCGTGTAAGAAAGAGAATCGATTTCTAGCACTTCCCCAAATGCAGAGCACAAACACGCCACAACCATTACGGCAGTGTGGAAATCTGCTTGAGAAGTAAGCCAGAGGAAGTCTGGATTCTGACCACTTCTTAAGTGTTCAATACCCTGGGGGTGCATCCAGGGAATTCAAAATCTGCCATAAAGCCAGTGTGTACCTTCAAAACACATAGGTGCTTAGCCTCTTACCAACGACTCGGATACGGAGGAGATCTGCAGAGGTCCTGTGACTGCGGGCATGATCCTCCTTAATGCTTTAATGCTTCAAACACGTGTCATGTACTTCTGAAACCCAGGAAAGCATATGGGGTTTGCATGTTGACAGAGCGATGTCTTTGCTGCACTTTGGAAGAAGGAGATGGTGGGTTTGTCTCTATAGACTATGAGCTACATTGATTTCTGGTGTAACATTGCAAAAGTCGGTGGGGTAAACTGGTCTGCAGGATTAATTGAGTTTAAAAATTAGATGGAGGATTTTAGGCCCGTAAATGTGGTTTTGGGGCCATGTTTGAGATGCTTCTTTTTTTTTCTCCTTAGAATTGGGCTCTCTGTACTTCTGTGTTTGTTAGATGGTAAATTATTGAAAACCAAATTGCTGCAGTGCTTCAATATTTGAAGCCAATTGGAAGTTTGCCTCCAGCATCCTCATTAACAAAAGCAGAAGAATTTTGCAGAGCAGAACTATTCCTCCAGTCATCTTGAGGACAGAGGCAGTATTCTACGGGCAAGGCTCTCGGGTTTTCTCCACAAAGGTTTCCATGAGCTGCAAGTGTGTCTTCAAGAATCAAATGTGCAATAATTAATCCCGAACTCCACTCAATATGTTATCAGGGTTCAAAAAGAGGAGATACCTGTTCCTGGGGGAGGAAATGCAACTTTGATTTCTATTTCAGGCCCTCTAGGATTTGGGCAGAAGCAAGCTTTGAGGGCAAGTATGAGCAGAAGTTTGAATGGAAGATGAGACTTGGAAGAAAACCCAACCTTCCCTTCAAATCCATTCGGAACCTACTGTTAGCAATTATATGTAACATTACACTATCCATTCCCTTTGAGTCTCATTAGTATGTTTCCCCAAGCAGTTCTTCACTGATGCATAGTTCTTCCCAGCTGATATCATTTAAAATACAACTTCTGGTCCCCCAGATGTAATACTTCATCTCCAAACCATCTTCCAGAATGAGGGAGAGAATTCCTCTCTGTGCTCCTCCCTCGAAGTACCAATGTTTCCCTCTTGTCCCTGCCAAATGCTGCTTGTACACTGAGGATTCCCATGGGACCAAGAGATGATGTTATCTAGCAGCTTTCCTGAAAAGTAAAACTGCAGCAGTGCGTTTGGCCAGAGCATCCCCCTTGCTCAGGAGTTTCCATGCTTTGGGGTCTGGTGTTAATGATAAAGCTTGTACACCGAATGCCTGCTGTCGTGTCACAACACACAGGTGTTGCCTGGTGCAATTAAACTGGTTGCTGAAGTAACCTGAATCACGGCTTTTCCTACACCGGTACTCCGTGGCTTTCAGGTGAGCTGTACCATTTCCAGCACAGCTCGTCTCAAGCTGCAGTCCAGCCTGGTGCCCACTCTGCAGTTCCATTAGTGAAAGAACAAGCTGTTTTTTCCTGCCTTAATGTCTCAGATTGTTTAAACATTGAAGACTTGGGACCAGGCTTTGGAAACCTTCAGACAAGAGAAAGCACAGACTGCCTTGGTCAAACCTCGTGCAGAATTTACTCAGCTGCCTTGGTGCATGTGGGACCTGTGGGGGACATGACATGGCCGGTATGGCTGGCTTTGTGCAAGTGGGGTTGGGTTGGGAACGTGTCTGGCTTTTAACATCATGTAGGAGAGAGATCACTCATAGCTTGGCTAAAGGAATAACGAAATGTCATCATCCACAGCTGACGTCTTGCATTGTATTGACCAAAGCAGAGCACAGAATCCCAGACCGGTTTGTGTTGGAAATGACCTTAAAGTTCATCCACTTCCAACCCCTGCCACGGGCAGGGACACCTCACACCAGAGCAGCTTGCTCCAAGCCCCTGTGTCCAACCTGCCCTTGAACACTGCCAGGGATGGGGCAGCCACAGCTTCTCTGGGCACCCTGCGCCAGTGCCTCAGCACCCTCACAGGGAAGAGCTTCTGCCTAAGAGCTCATCTCAGTCTCCCCTCTGGCAGGTTAAAGCCATTCCCCTTGGCCTGTCCCTACATCCCTTGTCCCAAGCCCCTCTCCAGGTTTCCTGCAGCCCCTTCAGGCACTGGAGCTGCTCTCAGGTCTCCCCTTCAGGAGCCTTCTCTTCTCCAGGCTGCCCCAGCCCAGCTCTCTCAGCCTGGCTCCAGAGCAGAGCTGCTCCAGCCCTCGCAGCATCTCCATGGCCTCCTCTGGACTCCCTCCAACAGCTCCAAGTCCCTCCTGTGCTGCTGCCCCAGAGCTGGATCAGGACTGCAGGGGGGTTCTCAGGAGAGCAGAGCAGAGGGGCAGGATCCCCTCCTTTGACGTGCTGGTCACCTCCTTTTGATGCAGCTCAGCACACAGGGGCTTTCTGTGCTGCAAATGCACACTGCTGGCTCATGTTGAACTTCTTATCAATCAACACTCCCTTCTCCTCCCAGCTGTTCTCAATCCAGTTTATAACCAGCCTATATTTGTGCTTGAGATCACCCTCGCCCAGGTGCACCACCTCACACTCGGCCTGATTGAACTGCATGAGGTTGGCATTGGCCACCCCACAAGTGTGTTAAGGTCCCTCTGGGTCCCATCCCTTCCCTGCAATGTGGGAACCGCACCACACAGCTTGGTGTCATGGGCAAACTTGCTGGGATGCACTCAAGCACGATGCTGATGTATGTGCTGTGCGGGGTCGTTCCTTGGACACTCCCGGGGCTCTGACTCCTTTGTGTGTGACAATGATTTCAGTTAAAACTGATTCGTGGGGAAGAGAAGAAACTGGGCATGCAAATAATATTCTCTTTGATCGATCTTAATGTGTACAGAATAGTCTCCCTCTCCCTTTTCAGTCAAATCTTTCCCTTAAGGCCGTGTTTCTGTTTATGCCTTACTGATGTCTGCGGTGATGACGGGTGTATAACCTGTGCATTCCTCAGCGAGTTCTTTATATATAAATCTTTCCGATATATTGGTTTGATAGAAAATGATCTTGGTGGCCTTGGGGCTCAGTGTGAAGTTTCAGAGTCATGGGGAAAGGGGCCCATGTGTTCGTACCGTCTCTTGCACAGCACTGAGCTCTGCAGGCAGCTCTCCTAACACGCAAATCCCACTGTTTGACTGAGGGAAGAAACAGCTTGCTCTGCACTGATGGTAGCAGATTGATGAATTTGGCTGGAGGTTTATTGAGCTGTGACAATCACGGGGACCCTCGTGGTGATAATGGGAGAACAGGGCCCTCATGCGAACATTACAAATCCCCTGGGGAGAGCGTGTCTGTGGGGCAGCATTTCATGCTTCACATGATACTGCTGTGGGTCAGACCACATAGGCTTTGGAGGGCCATGGCATAGCTGCAGTAGCTGTGTTACATAGCCTTGTTTTCTAGAAACCTTAAGCATCAACAGTGGTTTCGCCAGCATTAACCCCTTCAGGCGCTTCCAGGATGATGATAACCACATTTGACCACCACAGCACACCAGGGATGAGGGATGCTGGGGCCCTGGAGACCTCATGCTGTGTGTATGCATCGAGTTCCCTATATGAACAGCAGGGAGAGCAAACCCTTGGCTATGGCTGATTGGGTTTTCCCCCCTTTACATGGTTTATTTTGCTGTGAGAAATGAAGATGTTGCAAACAACCCATCTGCGTTTTGGCAACACCTCCTCTGCTCCTTGATTATTTTAGTTTGTTGGTGTCACTTTGCATGTTTACACTATTCCAACTATTTGTGCCACTCTTCTTCCTCCCATCTTTTCCTTTTCCCCCTTTTCCTTTTTTTTTCACTGGCAGCTTTACAGTGTTTGGAAGAGCTTGACTCTTCTTTTTCCTCCTTTTTTACCTTAGAAACATGGAGTTTTATATTCGTGTGTGTTGCTGAGATTTTTTTTCATCTCCAGTCTCACAAAGGAAGCTTCCTTACCACATCTAAGCTTTTACTTTGATTTCTTGGTAATCTTTTGAGGGGTTTTCTAACAAAAATGGTGTTAAATCAAAAGTGAGACTTTTAAGGTGGAGATATAATCCTCATCCATACGAAATGAGTAGTTGCCCACCCAGGGGGAGCGAGGAAGCGGTTCAGTGTGGTTAGCGTGATTTAAGGAAGGGCCTTGCCTGAGCCAGTTGCCACTTGTTGCCTTGTTTTTCCTCCATGGGTAGCCCGGCCCATGTACAATGTTGAGACTGCCATCTCTGTGTCTTGAGGAGGGAAAAGACAAAGAATCATGTTTTTCCTTCTCAGGAATGAGGGGATGAGCTGTTGGTTTCTCTCCGGGGTTACTGTGAAAAGGGAAGAGAAAGCAATTGTTCTCAATTCTATTTATTCACTGTAGCCCACAGAGGGGCTTTTAGCTGTGGCTGAGGCCAGTGGACAAAGCAGCATTGGAGCTTGTTCCTGCTGCGCACAGCTAGTCAGAAGGGTTGCCCACTCTTTCCCTATTAGTGTCTGCGTCCTGATTTGGGCACTGTCCCCATGATGAAGAAGACCCTAATCTGAAGTACCCTGCTAGCCAGGCATAGCATCAGTGCTTCTTGCCAGAAGTCCCTTTTCACTGACAAGGAAAGGGCACATCTTTAGCGTGTCTCCTGCTGCCGCATCCAGTAGGTCCAAGAGTTGCTTGCCACAATGGGTTTCACTTCGATTTTCACGGTTGTTGAAAGCGCCTTTATTATTCTTACCTCCTCCCTGTTTCTTCTCCATAGCATGCCAGCCCCCAGCGCAACCTGCGACAGATGAAAGGAGGAGGGAAGATGATTATTATTAGTTAATTAATCAACAAAAAGCCACCCAAGGTATCGCAGGCATTTCCCCACACCTGAGCCTGCTCGTTCCCGTTTGCGTGCGCACACTTGGAGCCGGTACCGAGCGGAGGGAAGCGCAAGCATGGAACACACAAAACCCGGGGCGCTGGAGAGGGGACGGGAAGGACGGTTAAAACCGGAGGAAACCCCGCAATCCTGCGCTCATTTCCTCCTTGCGGTGCGAATGCAGAAAGGGGCGGGGGATGCTGCGGGGAAGGAGGGAGGGGAAGAAGGACGGGGTCCGTCCCCCCCACCCCATTGGAGGCGGGGCTGGGCCGGAGCGGCCGCGGAGCCGGAGCCGGCAGCGGCGGATCGGGACGTACCGGTAGCAGCAGCCATGGAGCCGGGGGGCAGGCGCGGGCGAGCCGCCGAGGAAGGCCCGCGGCCCGAGGAGGAGGAGGTGGACCCCCGCATCCAGGTGAGGGCTCAAGCTGCTGTTGTAATACGTGGGGAATGGCGATAATAACTGTCATAATGGTGACCTTTTGTTATAGCGATGTATAGACGCGCGTATGCATGTCCGTGCCAGAGCAGAGTGTCTGGATACCCGCCGGGTGCGGGGGGAAGCGGCCCCGGGGCTCCCCAGTCCTTTGTTACCCCGCGGCCCTTCGCCGGGCTCCGCGGTTGAGCGTCCTTCCTTCTTCCCCTGCTGAAATCCCCCTCCTCTTTTATCATCTCCGGTCGTGACAGCATGACCTTGCTCGTGAAACAGGGCCGGTGCCCGGAGGTTTGTGAACGGGGGCACCCAAAGGTTTTGGTGGCGTTTTATGTTTAATTTTTGGTTTAAAAAGGATCCGTTGGAAGATGGCTTTTTCCTCTCTGAATGCCTTCTGAAACGCTTTTTATTCTGGCATGGTTCCTAAACAAAGCTTTTCTTCCCCAAATCATGTCTTGCCCAATTGCCTGGTGCAAACTTCAGCCCACTGTGGTCCCTGAAATGAAAAGTATTTTTAGGTCTCTGCAGATTTATGGCTTTTCCCTCCAGGATTGCTGGGACCATTTGTCACGAGAGGGAATATAAACCCGTGTGTGCATTGCTGAGAGGATGGATTCTTGGCACAGGGCCCTCCTTGCTGTAATTGTCGTTCTTTTCTCCATCGTGAGCATTTCTTCTCCAGGGCCAAGCAGAGCAATTGCAAAATTAACAGGGCATGGTTACACAGAGCAAGGCCCTCAGCCAAAAGCCAGCCTGTTACTGCTCTGGTTTTGAGAAGCTGAGCTCCATTAGTGCCTATTGATCTGTTGTTGGCCTTAGGTTCTTCAGCTTGCAACATGTTTCCAGGTACCTGATTCGCACATGGGTGGTGAAACAGTGTTTTTGTGTTTTCTGTTTGGTTGGGAAAGCAGGTTGCTGCGTGTGCCTCCATGAGAGCTGTAGCGTTCTTAGCCTTACAGTAAGGGAATTGGGTAACTTCTGTACGAGCGTCTGTTTTGGAGGACAAACACAAAGATGTATCCTCCACATCCTAGGAGCTGGAAGCGAAATCCGTCCTGTGAGGCTAAGAGTTAATTCCTTAGTGTGAGCAGCCAGTCTTGTCCTCTGTGGGAAACTGCTGGGGTGACAATCTGTGTGCAGTGTTCGGGTTATATGGCTGAGTGATTCGGGGTGGATTCTGTTGCGCCGGTTGACAACAAAACACCATTTCAGTTAGGGAAGGCTCCTATTGAAACTGGGGGATCTGCCATGGAGCAACGTTGCTCAAATAAAGAAGCCCATTGGAGCTTGCTCCTTAGGGTTGCTTTTTTGTGGTAAGAAAGCCATTAAGAATGAGCTTTGTTTTTACAGTAACTCCATTCATGCCAACGCCACCTCTAGTAAATATTTATTCAAGGGATTTAACAACTTTGGGTTTGCTGTTAAGAGATCAAAACCTCGGCGTGGAGGCAGACTAAGTAAACGCAATCATATGTCCCATTGACTGGTTGTGTTATGAAATGGTTTGCCAAAATCCAGAGTAAAATGCCTCTTGTGCTGCAAGACAGGTTTCTTATCAGCCCTGTGATTTCACTGTACATCTTCTGTGATAGCAGTAACTTTATGCCCATCCTTTTGGGGGGGTGTGGGGTGTGTGTATCTCACTGGAAACTAACAGATACTGACCATATTGATTACCAAGACAGAGCTTAGGATACCCTGTGTTTGTTTTAAATAGCAACACATAAGCCAGAACAGGAAATGTACTGCCTTAAAAATGTGGAGCTTCTCTCATTATTTAGCTTGTAAGTAGCAAACCAGTGGTAAGCAGAAGAGCAGTGGCAAAGTCATGGTAAATGTTGCAAGGTTTCCTCTTTTCACTGACTCTGTAAGCCACAGCCCTTGTGAGTATTCAGTGGGGATGCTGAGTGAGCCTCCTCAGCCACTTCCCCCCCACATTTCTTCCTACGTGTTTGACTTTTCATCCTTTCGTTCTAGGGAGAGCTGGAGAAGCTGAATCAATCTACAGATGACATCAATCGCAGAGAGACAGAGCTGGAGGTACGGAATTCATCCTCGCGTTTTCCTGCGTGCGTGTTGGGTTTTGTGAGCGCTTTTGAGTAGCTTCCTTCCTGAATTGTGCCGTCCTGGACGGTAGTTTGGCAGCCAGAGCCTAGTGATGATTTTTCTAAAGGTGTGACTTGTGCTAACAGCTGGAGCAGAAAGGGAAGAAGTCAATGTGGGGAACACCCCCCACCCACTGCCAAACCCTATTTTTAGGTTTTGAAACTAAACTCGGACAAGTTCTGTTTATGCAAGTCTCTGGTTTGAGTTTGTGTTCTTGTGATTACAGACAGTGAGAGTCTATTTGGTGAAGAGGTCTCTGCCGTGCAATCACCTGCCAGGATCTCCTCCTTGGCAGCTATAGTTTTGCCTTTGTTGTCCGTCCTTTCCGAGTAAGGAAAGTTGAAGGAAAATACTTTGTAGTTGGAAAAAGAGGTTTTCTTGGACACTTAAACATCCAATAGAAAGTTCTGAAGGAATTGTTTCTAAAGCCCCACATCTGAGCTCCAGGTACTTGGTAGTTATTCCGGAAGGCTCGGTGTTACTGATCTAATAACAAATCAAAACAGGCTGGCCTACTTGTATGTCTAGATTTTCTTTCCTTAACTACAAAAAAAATAGAGAAAACCAGTAGGAGTGTAACATGAATATGCTGCTAAAGGAAAACCGGCATAAAATGTTACTTTGCATCCTAAATAATTTTGATAACGTTACACTGTTTTGGAACACTGCATCGAAACATGCTGAAATTGCAGTGATGAACATACTCTAAAAGTTCATCTCTAGATTTCTGTCTGCATCTTCAAAATGGCAACGTTCCTGTTGATTTTTCTTGTACCTCCTTGTATGTGTGTTTTCATGAGATGGGAGCTTGGGATGGTTCCTGGTGGTGTCATAAAATACTGGAGTATCCCTTGTGTGCATCAAACAGAATGTAGGGTTATGAACTCTTTTGGAAACAAAGCAGCCTTGTCATGTGGCTGTTTTCTTCTCCCTACTTGTTTGCATGTTCTGTGCTTTGTGGCATGTAGATCACAAATTGATTTGTGGAAATGATCCTGAAACTTTGCGGAATGCAGGGCCATTTGTTATGCAAAATTAAACTATATTTCAGCTGTGAGAACCGTTCAGTGTCACCAGCTTGATCTAAATGTTATGAGTGAGCTTTAGGAATCAGTGTGCTAGTCTGCAGCAGTACCAGTTAAATGGGCTTCAGGGCTCTTTATATACATCTATTGAAAAAAATGATGTATATCTTTTCAGCCTCCTTATTTCATGCTGAGGTACTGAAATTGAAAGGTGGTGCTATGGATAATTGCCTGGATTTCATTAATCTTGTCATAACCTTGCACTGAGGACAGACATATTGTGAAGCAGATAGAATAGTAGTAACAATAATGCAAATGCGTACTCATAAGTCCCATCATGGGGACTTCAGATGGGATTTTACTGCTTGATTAAAATTATTCATGTGTCCAAGTGTTTGTAGAACCTGGAGATCTGCAGCTACTGCGTGTGTACACATGCAGAGCTCTAAAGGCCAAAAGGGCCCTGGGTATACCCCTGTAAATGAAAGAGCACTGTTTCCACATTAGCTTGATCTTATATTATTGCTTACTTTACTTAGTCTAAGAAATAGTAGGTGTCTGATAGCGCAGATAATGATTACGTGATGCTTTCTACCTCTATGTCATTAAATGTTTACAGCAGATCTGTCTGCAGTACTTACTGTAAAGAGTCTTTGGTGGAACCAAGTTGAAGTGCCATTGGCAGTGTGCTTTCATGAAAGTTTCCTCTTTGCTTTTCATCTGAAAACCTGACTGGGTTGAAGCCAGTTTGTGGTATCATGCAACTGCATAATTTTAAATCCAGAAAGATTTTCATTACTTTTGCTCTGCTTAAATTTGAAGGACAAATGCAGTTGGATGATGTGAGCAAAGCATAATTTATGCACCTGCTGATAAATGCATTTTAAATGGACTTAAGACCTTCATAGAGGAAAGATATGTAAAAAGCCCAAAGCAACACAACACCTGTGGTTAGAAGATGCTCCCTGCATCCTTGCTCCGGACAAGGAAAGAAATCTTTGCCAAGCAGCCTTTTAAGGTAAATCCAGAGTTTGCAAGGGGGATTTTAGAAGTGGGATCATTCTGCTTCAAAGCCTTCCAAAATCCTTGAATGCTGTTGAAAATGTGGGCTTCTGGGAGAGTCATGCTGAGTTTGCCTTTGAAGGTTTGCTCTTTTGGCTGTTATTAGCTGCTTTAGGTCCCTCTTGCTACCCCTTCCCGGTTTATGGTGGTGCTGCTATTGCAAGATATTTCATTAGAAGAAAGATGCATTGCTTTGGTTTGGGGTTGGTGGGGGTTTTTAAGTCAGACAATGGAGTTCTATTTATCCTGTTCTATTATTATTTTCTTCATCTTTTCAATATCTGATCGTGGTTGTCTTTAATGGGAACATAGACAGCATCATTAGACGATTTACAGCACAAGATGCTGGTTGACAGCTTCCTGTAGCATTACTGTGTGGTCCATACATTCCCACTGTTGGTATTTTCCCCAGAATAATCTGGAAAAGCAATGGGAGCATTTGAGTAGAAGGAATATTTCTCTGAAGGAAGTTCAGAAGGTGACACCCATGTTGCTCTGACTTGCTGTGCTCTCTGGTAAGCAGGAAGAGTAACCTTGTGGCATCTAAGTACAGCGAGTCTGTTCTGGACTTCATGTACCTTTGCAGGGGTCACTCTAACTGGGGCTGCTGCTGACTGTCTCCAGTTCCATTAACTGGGGAAAAAAAGGCTGTAAGTGTGAAATGCTTTTAGCCTCAGGTCTACATCTGCAAAAGGGGAGTGAAAAGTCTGCTTTCCCCAATGGAAATGTTAAGGGGCTGGTATCACAAAAGGCTTCTAGGATTTTGAGACCACCCTCTCTTGGTGTAGCCACAGGCATGTCTGTGTTTGATCAGTGGAGAATGTATGGGTATTTGCTGCTCACAGAGGTGGTAAAATGGGGAGTTCAGTTTTAAACCGATCAGCCTGCCAATCTTTATCTTTTAATACAAGTTCTGCACCCAAACCGCATGTGAGAGGGGTGGATTTACATGCATGGCATGACTTGAACATGTATGTTGAAGTTGGCTACATCTATTCTTGACATAATTACTCATTTTCTGTTCTTTTGACCTATGCTATTAAACCCTGGAGAAATACCCTGACCTTGTGATGCTCCCAGCCTGTTCAGGAGTTGTGGGGCTGCTAAAGGGCACTGAGTGACTGGTAGTTGTATGTTGCGTTAATGTATTGCCTGTTAATGAATCTTTGATTAGACTTGATTTAAAATCCATAATGCTGCTGTACTGATTGCAACACTGAGCATTACTGACACAGCCAAAGGATGATAAGGGTCCTCTGAGGGATTTAACACTTGGCTTTGCTAACGTCCCTGTTTATGTTGGAAGTGGCTGTGAGAGGGTGGGGGAAGCATCTTGCAGGGGAGATACAAGGCCAAATGCAAGTTAGAGTGGTGCTTTGCTGTTTGAGCTTTTTTCCTGTTCATTGGAAATGCATCTCCATCTGAACTCCCATCAGGAGCTGCAAATGTGTTTAACAAACACGCATGACTCGCCTGCCCAGCTAACTCCTGCGTGTCTTTGGCTCCTGAACGTACAATTCAGACGGAACAGATTCACTCGGGGACTCTCTGGCAGCATTTCAGGGAGGGGAAATGCAGCACATACCATTAAAATTACTGCTGGAATCCCAGCTATCCAAATGTGGTTTTTGTTAGAGAGTTGTGTTGCTGAAGCTGCGAGCCTGCCGATATTAAGGGGAGAGGGCTGCACATGAAAACCAGAGCTGAGCAGTGCTGCTCTCAGCCATCCTTTTGTAAGCAGGGCCTGGTTAGGATCCTTCTGGTATGCTTGTCTAGATCCTCTAGTCCTGATCGGCAGGACCTTGTGTTACTTGTACTCCTGGATTTATCGTAAAGGTCACCCTGGGTTGGTGTTGGGTAGAGTCAAAGGAAAGGGGTCTGTCAACTGTGGTGCTTTTCCACTTGTGAGCCTTGCTCCTCGGAAGGCAAGGTGTGTTTTGTTTAGAGGTGCTCTTCTCTTGGTTTTGGGATAGAGATCAAGCTTTTGGGATGAAGATGGAGCTTTTGACCCCGTCACACACAAGAATTTGAAGGAAACCCTTTTTTACACAATCCTGACTGTTTCAAGATTGAGAAAAGTGACCTTTCTGTGGCAGGAATCTCATTCTGATCACGCCTGCTTGGCCTGCAGAAACATCTTTCTGTAGAAACCTCTGCCTCATTATCAGTATCCCAGTGCAGCATATTCCAGTGTTGGTAAAAGAGTACACAGATAAGGGAGAAACAGCTCGCTGGCTGGTATTTCTGCTGGGTTTGGAGTGCACTATACACGCATGATGGATTTGTCCAGCACTGGCAGGACAATTCTTTCCGTGTCTTTTTATAATCTACTTGTTTCCATAGGAAATGCTTCCTGCGTGGGGTTTGCCTCTTGTTTTGCCTTCTGCCTCGTGCATGGGTGAGTGAGGCAAGGCTGCTTCCTCTGCTGTGGTGCTGGAAGTGAGTCAAAGGGCTTCACTTGATTCATATTCCTGAACTAGAAATGTGTTTCCAGCCTAAGAGAGGGAGGAAGGGTTAGGCAGAGAAATCCTGTTTTGGAAGGGGCACCCAGTGCCTTTCTCTGCCTGCTTTTCCCCTCTTTTCTTCTAAAAGGACTAGAAGTAACAGTGTGTTGGTAGTCTGAGTCTGTAACTGTCTGCATTAGAGCAGCTTCTAAATACCAGTTTTTGTTGTTCTTACGTGACAAATTAGTAGCTGTGTGGAAAGAAAAGACTTCTGCATGCACAAAACTTGAGATATTACTTAACCCATTCCTTGCACTTTGTTTTTGAGCTTGGTAGTCAGTCTGGTTTACTTGAACTGCCCAGGCACCAAATTAGATGCTAAAGATGTCATTAACCTGTTTGATGCTCTGCGGTAGATCTCCATGTGTGTCTGGTGTGGATGTAGCTGGGAAGCCTACCTGCTTTTGCACTTGGATGTTGTTGATACAGGTGCTGTTAAAGCTTGGAAAGTGAGCTTTGGCAGCTGGTAGGTCTCTGTAGCAGAGGAAGGCAGGTATGGATGCAGGAAACAGATGAAGCCCATCACTCGTCAGCAGTGTCATTCCCCATATACCTTCCAGGCTTGTTTAATGGGTTGTTGGAGGTTCTGCACACCGAGCCGTCACAAAGAGCATAGGACAGCCTTTGTGAATGAAATTTAGATGCGCTTGGCACCAGGATGCTTCATGCCCAGTTGATGTGTGAAGTTCACTTTAAAAAGAAAACTGTTTGAAAATACAAGCTGCATTTGATGGGCAGAAATAGTTACTTGCCTGGCATCTGGCACCACCTCATCCCCATCACTCATGAGGAAGGAAAACAAACGTGCTTTATTCTCCAGTACAGTGTAAGTGTGAAGTTGTGGTTTAGTTTCTGCTCACATTGGAGGGTGGATCTCCAACATCCTGTAGTCTGGATGGCCTGTTGTTAAGTGTTGACCCTCTTCTGGTGCAGTGGCAGGTTACTGCCTGATAGCAAGTTACTGGAAGCAAAGTCTGTTTTTAATGATGAACTATTGCAGCAAAAGCATATATGGGATAGGAGCCTGGCATGCTCCCTAAGATTCTGCTCGTGAAATCTATCATTTGGGAGGAAGGTGCTATGGATTTCCAGGAAGAAAGCTGATGAGAGCAGAGCTCTTGCTTGGTGGGGTTGTCTCCCGAACACAGATGTTAAGGCTTCCCCCCTGATGGGGATTGTGGATGAGCTGCACTGCTGTGCTCTTCCTGAGCCTCTAAGTTTTTGATGTGAGTGTGGTTACAGAAAACACCATTAAGAGGATTTATAGTTTTGAACCGCTTCACACGTGGGTCGAAGCGTCTCGCTGACAATAATACAGGAAGGTAGACATAGAGCAAGGAATTAAATCGATTCCCAAGTTATTGCTTTGACCACAGGCCCATCCTTCCCATGAAACACAGATGAGCATTTCATGTCGTGTAAGCAGCAAGTGCACCAAGCTCAGTGCTCCTAAGCTTGCCTTGCTTGTAAAGCAACCTAATCCCCTTGGTGCTTCTGACCACCCCATTTTCACATGAAGAGTAAAAATAGCTGCTGCATCAGTATTTCTTGTTTAAACTTCTCTGGGGGCACCTGCCAGGGGAAGTTTGCACTGTCCCAGGGGTGATGACTTTTATAGATGCTTTGCCAGCACGTGGCAGGGCTGACACTGAGCCAGCACACTGAGTGTGGCCATGTGTTTGCAGCTTGGAGCTGTGTCAGGGACCATGAGGGCTGAATCAGTTTGTATTGAAGAGGCTGAGTAGTGTTTTGCCTCCCAGATGAAGACAGGCTGAGAAAGTTGGAGCTGTTCAGCCTGGAGAAGCTGTGTGGAGACCTCACAGCAGCCTTCCAGTATCTGAAGGGGGCCTATAGGGATGTTGGGGAGGGACCCTTCATTAGGGACTGTAGTGACAGGACAAGGGCTAATGGGTTAAAACTTAAACAGGGGAAGTTTAAATTGGATATAAGGAGGAAATTCTTTCCTGTGAGGGTGGTGAGGCACTGGAATGGGTTGCCCAGGGGAGGTTGTGAATGCTCTATCCCTGGTGGTGTTCAAGGCCAGGTCAGACAGAGCCTTGGGTGTCATGATTTAGTGTGAGGTGTCCCTGCCCATGGCAGGATGGTTGGAACTGCATGATCTTAGGGTCCTTTCCAACCCTAACTGTTCCATGAATGCACTGGGTTGTTGCAGGATGTGCACAGTGTAGATACACAACATGGGATTGTTTGCTTTTGTAGTGTAGTTGGGGCTAGTGGAGAGTAAAATTGATGCGTGTAGTGCAGGAGAGGGGATGGGTTTGGCATTTTGCCTTCTCAAGAGACCCCAGCATCTTCTTGCTGTGTCCAAAGGGGATGGCTGGAAACGTTTGGTAGAGACATTGATCACAACGGAGCATGAACATATGCTTGTTCTCTCATGCGGAGGGTGGCAGAGCCTGCAGGCTCGTGTTCCTGACAGTCAGGAACCTGAGGATAAATGCCATTTGAAATAAGTCATGTGATGGATGACACAGGTGTAACGTTCTGGGGCTTTCAGTTTTCATTATTGTTCTTCACCAGAAAAAGTGAAGATGATCAGACCCAAAGAAAGCCTCAAAATAGGAAGTGGGCCTCTTGTGGGATAAATGATAAACTGGAAGTTGACACCAGCATATTCTTCAGCTGAAGCTCCCCGTTCTGTTTAACTACCTACTGAAGTGTGGCTGTACTCATGGACAAATGTCTGCTCAACCCTTTGAAAGACCTGTGCCTTAGGTGCGGGGTACAGGTTTAGTTACGCTTTAGCAATCTGTATGTGCTTCATCTGATTTTGTGGGGGATTAGTAAGTACAGAACTTGCTGTTGCCTTCACAGCTCTGTCCTTGGCTTTTGGTTTGGTTTTTTTCTATTTTTAGCTTTTTAAATCCAGGTGGAGACCAGGCCCTCTTTATCTTAATAGATAAGAGTGCATGTAATTGTTAAATGAATAAATATGGGGTAGGTCTCTATGCAGGGATTTGGTAGTGATGGTGTCTTTGTTCCAAGTGCTTATCTAGACGTGTGAACGGATTTGTTTGATGAATCACTGCATAGGGCTTTTTTTGCTTACCGTGTATACATATCTAGTTTTCTTGAGCTGTTTGCTATCCACAGTTAGTATCCTAATACGCACCTTTCACAGAGAAGGTGAAAACCAAACCTTCAGGCTCACTCATTTAGGAATAAGCTTTTCATTTTGTTCCTGTGCTTGTAAGGAGGATGGTTTTGTTGAATATGCGTCAATATTTAACGTTTTTCGTGCAGTGCAGTCATCGTGTTTGCAGTCTGATTTCAGTTGCTTGTGAAACTCGCGTTGAACGGTGAACCATGCGTCACCCAGTGTTTGAATTTGAAAGTATTCAAATTCTTCTCGCTGAGGAAATCATGGACTCAATACCCATTGTTTTAATGATACGTTTCGGGCTTTCACGAAGAAATGAGATTATTGCCTGGGTGGGAGTCAATTAAATAATAAATTAATGTGCATTTAATTCTCCATTTTTTGACCTTCTTATCCGTTTGAATACTCCCTTGGAACAAAGTGGGGTGCCTGAAGAATCTAAACTGTTCGCATTGGATTAAAATGTTACCAACGCTGGCTAAGGTTTTAGATAACACCAAGCTGTGTGGTTCGGTTGATACTGGAGGGAAGGGATAGGGTCCAGGGGGACCTTGACGCGCTTGAGAGGTGGCCAAGTGCCAGCCTCATGGGGTTCAGCCAAGCCAAGTGCAAGGTCCTACACCTGGGTCGGGGCAATCCCAGGCACAGCTACAGGTTGGGCAGAGAAGAGATTCAGAGCAGCCCAAGGAGAAGGACTTGGGGGTGTTGGTTGATGAGAAAATGAACATGAGCCGGCTTCAGTGTGCGCTCGCAGCCCAGAAAGCAACCGTATCCTGGGCTGCATCAAAAGGAGCGTGACCAGCAGGTCGAAGGAGGTGATCCTGCCCCTCTGCTCTGCCCTTGTGAGACCTCACCTGGAGCATTGTGTGCAGTTCTGGTGTCCTCAACATAAAAAGGACATGGAACTGTTGGAACAAGTCCAGAGGAGGCCATGAGGATGATCAGGGGCTGGAGCATCTCCTGTATGAAGATAGGCTGAGAACATTGGGGCTGTTCAGCCTGGAGAAGAGAAGCTGCGTGGAGACCTCAGAGCAGCTACCATTCTATGATAAAGGAAGCAGAGAAGCTGTTACTGAAGTATGTTGCTTTTTCTATAAAAACTACTGTATTATTGCAGGTTTTTCCACTTGTGAATGCATAGTGGTAGGTTCCTGTGTGTTTGAATTCTTCCAGGGAATACAGGGTTGTGCATTCTAGAAATCCTCAACAGTAATGTCAAAGCCCTCCTGAATTAAAGCACTTCTTCAAGCCAGCTGCTTCCTGATCATCACCATGTCACTCCGGCAGTCTGCATGAACGCTGCTCTCTAATTAGAATTACAAGGTTTGTCAAGAGCTCACATGGCCCTTCCTCTTCATCGCCTGAAATCCCGGGCCAGCTCCCAGCCTGAATTTGCATCTCTCTGCAGTAATTCCATTGATTTAGAGCCTGTGTTGGATGCCGAGATCGAAATCAGAATCACTCTGCTTAAAAGTGTGGAAATTTCAGTGAAGCAGACAAAATACTTTCATTGCTTTGGCTAATCATGTGAAGAGGGCAATTTGTCCGGTTTGGAAGTAGCTGGAATTTACTTTTTATGAATGCAGTAAATAATAAATGGGATGTAGGTGTCCTTACCCATTCGTACAAGCCGCAGCTGAAAAGATGGGCTTTTCTAGCAAGAAGTCGTGCCACAAGGACCTGGAAGCTTTTTGCTGCTATCAAAGTAAGTAGGGTGTGTTTATAAAAGGAAAAGAGGAGCTGATTTGAAAATACACCATGTGGGAAGCCTCCATTTCTTCCTGCAGGAAGCAGATCCTGTCCATCTTTGTTCACTTTGTGAAGTGGTGTCTCTGGGGGGGGAACAATATTAGGGATGTTGCATGCTAAGGTTTAGGAGATGCTAATTCCAGCTGTTGTGGGTATTTGGCCTGTCTGCTGGCCTCATTCTAGTGTTGTCTAGGTGTCTTTGTCACTGAACTCCCTACTGGACCTTGTTGCGCTGCTGTTTGCTTCCTCACTGAGTAATCTACATCTATTCCTCTCTGTAAAACCCTGCCAGAGGGGCCACCTAGCACAGGGGATTGCAGGCTTTAGATGGAAGCTGTCTCTGAAGGACAAAGATTTGGTGTCCAGGATGCCAGCTTTCTGATATGGCTCTGGGTTCTTCTTACTACTGAAGAACTCTGGCTTAGTCCAAATGCCAGTAACCACTTTGGATGCGTCGCCTTGTGTGGGGGCCTAACCCGAGGGTGGGAGCAAACAGGTAGAAAGAGTATTTAAAGCTCTAATCGGTCTTTGTTGTGTCTTTCCCTTCTGCACCGTTTCGAAGGACGCACGCCAGAAGTTCCGCTCCGTGCTGGTCGAAGCAACAGTGAAACTGGATGAACTGGTGAAGAAGATTGGGAAAGCCGTAGAAGACTCTAAACCTTACTGGGAAGCTCGGAGGGTGGCCAGGCAGGTGAGAACTCTCTGTTACAAGCTTGTGCTGGTAGTTGGAGAGCACGTGCTGATTGCGTTGCTTTCCTGCTATTAATAACACCTTAAGGGTATGCACTTGGCTGATGCTGGTCTGTGTCTTGAGTTGCATGTCAGTGGTGAGAACTGATGGGAGAAATGTTTCTTCCCTGCACACGTTCTTCAGGCCAGGAACAGCTATAGGAGACATAACCAATCAATAGCAAAAGGCTGGTTCTGTCCTCATTATCAATGGCCTTTCCGAGCCCTGCTCTTTCCTATCGGTACTTGTAAGTATTTGAAACGCAGTGTAGATTTCATGTAGCTGCTTTTTATTCTTAAAGCAAAATGTGCCACAGCTAAATGGCTGCAACGGGAAGCTGCTGGGAAAGAGGCAGGAGTCAGGAGACCTGGGGAAGCCTGCAGGGCTTTGTGCTGATTAGGTTGTGCTGAAGCAAGAGTGTGCTCACTGGGGCTCTAGAGGGTGTTGGTTTGGGCAGAAACTGAGCTTTGCTTTCTGTACTGCCATCAGAGCCTTATCTCCTTTCTCTGAAGTACTTGGTTATTGATAGGCCTGTATGGCTGAGGCAGGGAAGGATGAGGTGTGGAAATAAGGGTCTGATCTACTGCAGGGAAACAAAGAGAGCTTGTGAGATGTGGGGCAACTGCTTACTTTAAGGAAAAAGTAGCTGAGAGGTGAGTGTGTGGTGGTTAAGGTATTGCTTCTATTAGGTGTCTGTAATGGGGTTTGCTGGTGTCTGAGGCTTTTTGGCAAGGGGGAGGCTGTTCCTGGGTACTGTTTTCTCTCAAGGCAGGGAGAGGCAGAAGCAGTGGAAGAGATGCCCTAGAGCTGCTGCTCTGGATGTGGAGGGGCAGCATCTGTGTCTGGGTAGCCGGAACACGATTGTGTTCAAGGGGAGAGTGAGAGATGGGGGAGCACGTGTGAAACACGTGTGAAGTGCAGAAGGATTTTGTTTGGAAGAGTAGGTAGGGATGGGGTTGAGGGATGAGAAAAGTAGTGTAGGTGTGTGCCAGGAGGCAGAAGGAAACTTGCAGCATGAGAGAAGAGAATGCATCCTCAGAACAAGGCACGGGAAAGGGAGGCATGAACGCAAGCTTCATCACTTTGAAAGCCGATGAAGCAGGAATTGGGTTGGTGGGATGTGGTGTGCAAGGTAATATGTGACCGTGTCAATCCTTTAAATTGCGTGACATTGTTTTGGAGCCATTGTCTCAGGCACTGGGGATGACGTGTAGGGGTTATTTAGGCTTAATCCTTCAGACTAAAAGCAGTGTGGCAAAAGGGTAAACTCTGCTTCAAAGCCCAGAAAGCACAGTATCTGCTACTCATCTGTAGCTGTTCTGAAGGCAGTCCTTGCTCTTGGGGCCTATGGTATGTGCTAGAGATAAACCAGTAGTGAGCTAGAGAAAAAGAGGAAGTTAGTAATAAAGATCAAGGAATTGTTTCTATTGTGTTAGTTAGTAAGTGCAATTAAAAGTATCCCCAAAACTCTGCCTTAAGGATGATCTTAGACTTATTTTACTGTAAATACCTCTGTCATGCACAGTGTGCATAGGACTTCTGCCGTTGACTTTTCCAGGTATAACTTTTGAAATGCATACTCAGAATGCAAATCAGATGACTTTGTAACAGCAAGCACCAAGAGCAGTGAGCTGTGCCCTCTGTCCTGAAGCTGGCAGCAGATTATGCCCTGAAAGTGGATTTTTTTACTGCTATATCTTTGCTATCTCTGAAATCCATGCAGTCATGCTGGTTCAAACGTGCCAATACACTGAGAAACCCAAACCTCTGAAGACTCGTGGATTAGAGCTGTAGGATCGCTACTCCGCTGTTGAGCTTGTTGGAGGGTACTGTATTTTTCTTGCAGTCTGTTCTGTCATTAGCTAGGCTTAAATGCTTTTATACCAGATCTGCTGATTTGCTGCATATTCAATTTGCTTGTAATTCCTTGATAACGTTTTCTGTTTTCCAAAGCCAGGATTCCCCTTCTACCTGTTTGTTTCACTTCTTTCCATTTTGTGTTACGGAGCTGGTCACAGATCCGAGCTTCCTCTTTGTATCTGCTCAGCAGACAGAGCTGGACGATTGCCTCTGCTTTCCCTTTGGCTCTTTTTCCATTTCATGATTTTATTAGACAATAGGAGGGCCAAGAGGAATATTACCATTGAAGGACAGTGCATCTATCTGGAAAGCAGGAGATTGGGAAGATTGGTACCAATCATCAGTAAAGCATCAACCTAAAGAGTGTTTCTGGTCTTAATTCAGTCTTCCAGAAAAATTGTGTTTAACTGGGAGCAAGTGTGCTGTGTTACAGTGGGGAGAAGGTGTGAGTGGGTAGGGAATCATGAAACTGGAGGAATGGACCAGAATATTTAGGTGTCAGTCCACATCTTTCGTTTTACTTTGATTTGTAAAATTGTAGGGAAATATGGGAACAGCTTGATACTTTTTCATTCAAGTTTATAATAACATCTAGCTCTATGAAGCCTGACTTCCTCCTCCTGTCTTTATGCTTATTTTAGAGCTATTAGGCTGCCCCTGAGAACACAGGCACAAGGTTCTTATGTACTTGTAAGAGAAAGGGAAGTGCAAACTTCAGTTTTGTTCTCGGTAAAGGGAAGTAAAATCATGACCTATAAATTAAGTCTTCTGGGAATAAAGAACTGTGTAATTAATGACCTTTAGTTTGGCAGAAATGCAGGAGTTTTCCAGAGTTCCTTGTGTTTAAGATGTCAGTTGCAGGGTTAGTTGCCTGCTGCAAGCTGTGTTTAGTCATATCGCAGAGCTTGCTTTCACCTGGCACCAGCATCATTCTCTTCTGGAAATTCTTGTTTCATCTACTGAGATAAAACCCATTAAAAAGGCACGAGGGCACCGATGTGGGCTCAGCAAAAACCAGGCTCCCAACTCAAGTAGCTCCCTGGAGAAGCTTTAGGACCTTGAGCCCTTTTGTCTGCCCACCCATAGCTGCATCCTGTGCAATCCTGTGTTGGCAGAAGATGGTGAATTCAAAACAAATTAATTCTCCCATGTATAAGCCCTGTAGCATCTTGTTAGTTTAACATATGCTAAGAGAGCTTCCACTTGGCCTTCCTCAAGGTGAAACTTTGCTTTAACAGAACAATGGACCCTTAGGGTCAGGATTTGAGTGCTTTGCCCTGTAAAGTGGTGGCAAGGGGAAGGAGGATGCTGTCTCTTGGTACCAAAGCAGGAGCATTTGGCTTCTGCTGAGACTGAAGTGGCTAATATTCTTGCCCCTGTAGATTTCATGCAAATTCTGCCAAGACAGCTCGGTTGTGATTCTTCATATGGCGTAGCAGTGGGCTTTGTGGTGCACACCTTACTGTTTTGGAGCTTTTTCATCCAGATTTGTTACTTAATCAAACTTGAATGTATTTCTGCCGCAAGAACCTTTTTGCATTTGGCAGACTGTCTTTTCGTGTTGCTCTTTAACTTACACCATGATGTGTGTGGTCAGTGGAAGAGCCTTGGCACATAGCGGAGTATCGTGTACGTACACAAGCAATGACTACGTTGCAACGATATGGAAGTCCTTTAATCCAGGAGGTGGTCCAGGTGCTTACAGGTGTTAGGAAGATCAATTGTCTAAACCATCTATTTGTTAGGTTGGGTTTTTTTAATCATTATTTAGTTATTGTAGTGGGGTTTTCCTATGGGAGGGGGTGTTGGAGGGGTGGTGTTGGGGGATTATTTGCTAGTAATCTGCTTCCCTGGATGGCTAGGTGAAGAATGAGACTTTTCTCACCCTAAGGTAGTAGAGGAGAAGGGTGATGTTACCAGGAAACATTAATAATGTAAACAGCAGCATAGGTCTTGAGCCTCTGACTTAAGGAGTGTCTTAAAGCCACTGTTGACTTCTGCAGGGCTGGGGCGGAAAGTGCCCATGTAATAGCGTCTGAGCAGGTCATAGTTTGTAGGAGCTGATTTTGTGCTGATAAATTGCATCATCTCTCCGTTCCCATGTAAAATGGGGCTGTCAGGCTGCTGCGAAGCCAAGTTCATTGAGGGAAATAAAAGCACTTTGGGGTCATTGGGTGAGGGGTGCCATTAAAACACTGTTGTGTGGACGTCATTGCTTGTGAACCCAGGGACAAAGTGAGCAGGAGGATTTGTCTTTCTGCTTTGTTTCTGTTGGAAATACTTAGTTTGGTAAACATGTGTTCCCACTCACCCCCACAAGTAAAACAATCCATGTGTAAGTAGTGACCCTCACCCGTGTTGGGAGTGTTGGTTTTAATTAAGCTTTAGCTTCTTTTAGTGAGCAGGGGTCTTTAGAGGGTGAGGAGTTATGCTTTAGTCCCCAGTAGTGGCTCAGGCTGGTAGTAGGTGCAGGTGTTTTACTCAGCTTTAGTACTGAGCTTATTTGGAAGGGGCGTGGGTTTGCTGTGTGATGTTCTCCTCACCTCATTTAGCTTTTAAGAAAGAGTGTCAAAAAACTTGCTTCAGGCAAAAATAGATGAAAGATCTATGCTAGGTCACATCTATATGCATCTCTCACTGAGGGACCCGTCTGTAGCAAGTGTTCAGACAGGAGTATATTGAAGGGTATGCATGGAATCATAGAATGGTTTAGGTTAGAAAGGACCTTAAGATCATCCTGTTCCAAACCCCTGCCATGGGCAGGAGCATCTTGCACTAGATGATGTTGCCCAAGGCTCTGTCCAACCTGGCCTTGAACACTGCCAGAGATGGGGCAGCCACAGCTTCTCTGGGCACCCTGTGCCAGCGCCTCAGCACCCTCACAGGGAAGAGCTTCTGCCTTAGATCTAACCTGAACTTCCCCTGTTTCAGTCTGAACCCATCACCCCTTGTCCTGTCACTCCAGTCCCTGATGAAGAGTCCCTCTCCAGCATCCTTGTAGCCCCCTTCAGACACTGGAAGCTGCTCTGAGGTCTCCACGCAGCTTCTCTTCTCCTGACTGTAGTCAGTGGTGAGAGGTAGGTGTGTGTGAAAAGCCTTCTGACACACATCCCTCCTTCTTAAACGCAGAGGAAGTTTAGACAATGGATCTTGGGTTGTTTAGCCATTTGAAGGTTGTTGGGTGAACCCTGCACCAAGTGGTTCAATGAATCTTGTATCTGAGTGAACCAGGAAGAAAAGGAGCTGCTGTAATCTGGCAGAACAGGAAATGAGGTGAAACTGAGGCACTTGATGGTGAAGGTGGGAGGGGTATAAGCAGATAAGAGCACACTTACCTAGTTGGAAAAGTCTTCCTCAGCAGATGAGACAGATACTATTCTTTGCAGTATTCAGGACTGCCCTGCCTATAAATGAATGAAGCTTTCCAAAGTGGCCATTGCATCTCTGTTTCTAAGTGTCCAGCTTGAGGTGTGTGAAAGTAGCGTGGCAAGCCTAGAAAGTTACAGATGATGACTTTCTTGGACAAAATTCATAGAACTTGGAGCTTCAAAACTGCCAATCACCCTTAAAAATGAATTAGGAATTGGAAACCGGTCTTGCCGGCGTCACTTCTGCAGCACCCAGCTTTCCCATCCAAATGTGGTCAGCGAGTGAGAGCTAACGGGATTGCCGCACCAGCTGGCTCTGCTGTGGGCAGGAGGACAGCATGGAGTGTGAGTGACAGCTCCTGGGTCCAGATCCAGCATTTTGGATACCCAGGTCTTCCCCTCTGGTTCCTAGGCATTAGATGTGTTATCCATCAGTATACTGGAGGTAGCCATGTCCTGAGGCCATCTTCCTTTTGATCCTACTTTTGTGAGCTCAAGTCCTGATGCTCATGTTAACAAGGAGTTAAGACCGATTTGTGTTATTTGGAGAGGTTATCTTGGCTTTTTGGTGGAGGGAGAGGAAACTTGAGAAGCAAAAACTACGTGTCAGCAGAACTGTGACAGACCTGCATTCCCGTTTGGCAGCTTGCTATGGAGCTAGTGAAAAGGCAAATTATTATCACAGTTGCGGTGGAACAACAGCTGACCTTTCCTGAAGGAGCGTTTCTGGTTAACTGTTTAGGAACCAAAACATTATCTGGTGGATTCAGGTTTTGGAAGCAAGAAACAGGAGCTTGAAAATTGACTTTGACAAACTCCTTCCAACCACTTCAGGAGGAGAAAGAAAGTGAGCACCCAGAGCACTCGACTGCTCTCTGTGGCTACGCTTTGGTGCTGCACTATCAGTGCCATTAATGGGCTGTTAATTCCACTTTCTCTTACAGTTTGTTCCTCTTGCCTATGGAGAAAGCCTGAGACACTGATGTGTGCAAAAGTGCCCCTTTTATCAAATGAGAACAACTTCTGTCAATGTGGGACCAGTAACTGTCATAGGCTCCTAAGAGTATTCCCACCCATGTTTCTGGTGGGGGAGCCAGCAGAAACGATTTTATATGGGTGTTGTTCCTCCAGCCGTTTGCAGTAACCAGCCTAGGCTGGCCATTTAGGTTATTTGTGGTCTACCTGTGCTGATGGTTTGCCCTTTTAGTTGAAGATGCTGTGTTGTGCTGCCCTGGTGGCTCTCGGGGAGCCTCGCAGTAGTGTGAGGATAGAGAAGGTAATGACTGCTGGTTTAGGAAGGTGGGGTGAACGGTGTGAGAAGTGACTTGCTCCTCAGGTGTGTAAATCAACCATGCAGAAATGGCTGTGGTTTGGTTTTGGATTTCTAAGGCTGGTGGGGTTGAGAGGCCACTCGGAGTTAGGGAAGCAGCTCCTTCCTGAGCTGGAATTCACCTGTTAGTGGATGACAGACTTGTCTGTGGGATGGAGGCTGACATGATGGCCTCAGTGCCGGGCACTGAGGGAGGGAGGCAGGCAGCACAAGCTTTACCTGGGAAGAGGTGGCTGGGGTGCTCCAAAGGGAAAGGATATACGGAATTTGCCGTGTGAGTGATCAGGAATCCCAGTGCTGTAGAGAAATGGTAGAGATTAAATGTCTGAGCTGTGCAAAAGAGTGGTACCTGAAATGATGAAGCGTGAGGTCTGCGGGTTGTACCTGATGGCCTCATCTGTGTATGCCTTTCTTCCCTTTCTGTTCTCTGTGGACCCGCTCTAGACCTGAACCCCTTCTTCCCTCCAACTCTTTCTTCCTTTTTTTATTGTCGTTACGAAACACATCACTAAATCAGGGAAACCACGTTGATGTGACATCAGTCCTCTTGTGAAATGTGGAGTTCCCATTGCTGTGTTCCCAAGGGGCGTCCTCAGTATATTAATCTCCCTTTCTACATGGTACATGGCTGGCTGTGGGGTCAGGCACCCAGCTAAAGAGGAAATAAGCCAAGCAAAGGAATCTGACATCAGTGATTTTATTGAGGGTGAGGGGTCACTTCCTGGACTTCCACCAGGGAATCCATTGGGCTCTGTAAACTTTTATTTCTAAAGTAGGATGCACTTTGGGTTAAGTAAAGAAAATGTTGTGCCACGCTCAAAATCTGATGGAGTGCCCCTTGTACTCTTACCATGTTTGCACAGTTGTGATTGAAGCCCTGGGAGCAGCACGTATGAGTTGCTACCCTGTGTTCAGGGATGTAATGCTCAGTGTTCCACTGCTGGCAGACAGAGCTTGTGCTTGGTGTGTTCTGTTTCCTCCACCAGAATACTCGAAACCTGAAAGCTGTATTTGAAGTCTTATATTATGGTTCTGTTGCGTTTTCCTTCAGACCAAGGTTGTGATGAAGCCCAAGAAGCAGGGAGCTCAGTGAGACTTACATGGGTCAATCAGCTGGGGTTTGCCTGGAAGATTTCTTAGTGGTGTCATTGATTTGCTTGAAGTTTAAGACCTCAGTTTGACATTTGTTTTCTGGCTCTGTCATCTGGTTTGAGCAGTGTGATATTGGAGTGTCTCAGAGTAGCTGTCCTTAAACTGCTGAGGAGATAACAGATGTTGCCTGGTCGAATTTGGAAAGCTAAGCCAAGGAGGAAAGCTCCTCAGTGCGTTTCTCTTCCCATCAACCCTGCTAATGCAAGCTAGTAGGTCAGTGTGACTGGCAGGTTTCTACCCTCTTAATCCTGAGCAGCTGGAAATCTGTCCCTTGTTTGCAAAACCCAACAGCTGCTACTTCACAGATGACCTGAAAAAAGCCCTTTACCTGGTTCATATTTAGGGCTCTGTTACTTGTATGTCCTGCAAACTAGGCAGCATCAGTAGCAAAACCATCTGCAAATACCCAGTACTTGGCACCTTTGGACAGTAGGAACTAATTTTCATCCACTTGGTCATTGAAATATGTGTGTCAGTAAATTCTGTGCATATACATCCCCCTCTAAAAGTTAGACTGCCTGTGTCTGTGCCTTCCGTGCCTCAGGTCTACTTATTTTGGGTTGGTATTTGTACATTCTACGTTTTCTTTTTATGTGAGCTCTGTTCCGTTGATGGATGATGAGTTTGTATGAGCTAGTGATGCAAAAACTCTAATTGGTCTTCTCATCGTTAGCAGCAGATGTGCCTTGGAGGGCTCTGTGATGTAAATTTGTTAGCTGTGCACTGTAAATTAGAGGTTCTCCCCTCTTCTGTCCAGAAGCAGAAGAAAATACAGTTTTTGTCTGAGTTTTGAAGAATTTATCTAAAAGAGAGGAGGAAAAAAAAAGAATCACTCTTTTTTTGGTGTCTCTTTCTCCCATCTTCTCCAACCCCACAGAGCATCCGTCGGTTCTTAGCTATTCTGGCTGGCATCAGTAGGAGGCCAGCTAACTGTCCAACCTCCTCTCCATTAGTTGTCAAGAATGCAATGACCTAATTATTTTGCCTACCTGTCAAGAATGCTTTTCCTTGTTCTTCTTCTGTTGTGAAACAGAAGTAGGTCTGGGATATTGGAATACTGGAGTAAATTGGTGTAGAAATGCCCTCCGTCCTTTGGAGTAACAAGGAGGGAAAGGAAAGTTTGGGGTTTTTCTGATAGATGTCAGGTGATTTAGGCAGGAAGAACAGATACAGGTGATCTGGCTGCTATGCTTAGTCACAGATGCAATGGCAGATGCTGGAACTGGTGAGAAGGTGTAAGCAGTTCTCAAAGGGTGCCGAGATGTGAAAACAGAGATTCCTTTTCCCACTGTTGTCGTCTGTTTGGTTAACATCAACTTGTATCCTCTTCAGTTTGGAAAAACCCAAGAGGTTTAGATTGTGTGTTCCTTTGCACAGCTGTTTCCAAAAGGTGAATCTACAGCCTTTAAAACCCCAGTCATCTAAAGGAAGGATTACTTTGCTTTGTTCTCTCTTGTTTCCCCTCCCAGTCTTTGCTGGCCACTAGTGAAGACTATTTAAAGAGACTTTAAGCCACAGAGAGGATCATCTGTTAAAAACAGTAGCTGGCATTTGAGCCCAGGTGACTTGAGGTCAGGGCAGTATCCCATATACCTGTTTTGTGTGGCAATTGCTCAGGGATGCCTGCTTGAAGGCTTGTAACTTTGGGGAAGCTGTTAGGCCACCCCAGTCTTTATGTTGTACAGTGGTCTAAATAGGTGGGAGTTTGTTATGAAGTGATAAATGCTTAAGGTGGAGGCTGCCACCAAAAGAAATCTGATATGAATGGTGGTTACTGCCTTCTGGGTGTGTTTCATTGTGACTTCTAGTAAAACGGCATGATTTTATGTCTGTCCTTGCTGGAAAAGGTTATCTGAAGAGTCCAATTCCTCTATAGCATGTATGGGAATGGCTCTGCATCGACTCGGTTTCTGTTAGAAACATCTCTCTTAACTGCAGCAAACTTGTCGTTCTACTGTTAGAAACTACATGGAACTGCCAGGATGTGGAAGCAATGCCTGGCATTTTAGCTGTGTCTGATCCTGATGCTTGGTGGCTTGTGTTTTGTTTCACTTGGTAAAGGGTGCTAATGGCTTCTTAAGGGAGGATTTTATTGCTGTGAAGTGGAATTGAAGTTTTGCCCCTGCTGCTACCTAGACTCTTTCCTTCAAGGAATGGACCTAGCCCTTCATTTGTCCAGGACACCACCCACAGCTCTTTCCCTTAAGTGAATCAAGCCTGTTATTCACATGTGCTGTGGAGTCATGTAATTCCATTAGGGAAAAACATGCAGGGTTAAGAGATGAATTAGGTTCAACAGGTCCCTTGGGAAAAGGACTGTCTCGGAAGCGGCTGTGAGCATGCAGTCAGGTAGCCTGGGCCCTTTCTCCAGAGCACATCCCTGCTCCCGAGCACAGGATGGGTGTGAGGCTTTCTGGGAACTGGGAGAACACGTCCAGAGCAGCCCATCGCCCAGATGAAACTCCTACCCACACACACCTTGTCTTAGCTTATGGCAGCATGCACGCTCGCACAAGACGTGCGTTCAAAACCAGGCTGCCAGTTCCCTTGCCAAGATCCCTCTGGCATCTTCTACTTCCAAGCATTCACTGCTTTGGCGGCAGTAAGGTGAGACAACAATCTGGTGTTTCTCCTGAACGTATCTGTTGCATCCGTACGTGCCAAACATTCATTATCTTGGGTAAATAGCGAAATCCACTTGGGCAGGCAGTGTACATCTTGCAGGGTGTATTTGTGGGAGCTTGTTCCTTCCTTCTGTACTTGATTTCAGCAAAGGAGGCTGCTGCCAGGTGCAGATGAGCATGTAGAGCCTCTGCAAACCTAGAAACCGGCTGTAAACCCTGGACTGGGTCCCTGCCTAAGCTCTCAGAATGCAGGTGCATGTTTGGGGGAGGATTGGTTTGATGGTTTTCTCTCTTAGATTTTACATTGGAGAGAAAAACCTGGACTGCGTGGAGACCTCAGAGTGTTTGAAGGGGGCTACAAGCATGCTGGAGAGGGACCCTTCATCAGGGACTGTAGTGATAGGACAAGGGGTGATGGGTTCAGACTGAAACAGGGCAAGTTCAGGTTAGATCTAAGGCAGAAGCTCTTCCCTGTGAGGGTGCTGAGGCGCTGGCACAGGGTGCCCAGAGAAGCTGTGGCTGCCCCATCCCTGGCAGTGTTAAGGCCAGGTTGGACACAGGGGCTTGGAGCAAGCTGCTCTAGTGGAAGGTGTCCCTGCCCATGGCAGGGGGTTGGAACTGGATGAGCTTTAAGGTCCCTTCAACCAAACCAGTCTGGGATTCTGTGATCTCTTCTTCTAGAAGGCATCAGCTTTATAATTGTGGCCACAGACAAATGCACAGCTAACAAGCCGGTGGCAGTGATCACCTAAGAAGGCTGTGTCTGCGTGGTGTTAGGATGTACAGTTTGTCATATTCTGATGCCATAGACTTGTTAATTAGTATGAGTAACTCCAAGTAGACCAGCATCTTACAACAACCTCATGAAAAGTGAGGGAGGACCTAAAGGCTTGGCGTAGTATCTCCCATACAATCTCTTTGCCCAAATGAGCATCATCTCCCTACTCCTCTGATGCAAGGAGCTTGATCAGTTAAAACCAGTAAGGAGTCCAGTAGGTTTGAAATGCCTGGAGGCCACGATTGGCCCAGAGATCATATTCTTGCCCTTGTTTCACAAGATCCTAATGTAAAGCCTAGATGGGAGCCAACAGAGAAGGGATGGCAGCTGGTGGTTTGGTCCAGTCCAGGATTCATCCGAACAGCATGTAAGGCAATTGTATGTTTAGGTATTTTCTCCCTCATTTCCTTAGGTAGCCCCTAAAGAAGGGAGGTGGCATTATCTTTGAGGAGACAGGCTGTCTGTATGCTGGTAACAGAAGCAGCTAAGGAAGTGAGCTGCTGGTTGTGCCCTGAACATGGCTTGTGATCCTCTCTCAAGGGAGTTCCATGTATCACCTAACTTTAGCGCAGAGCTCGATGTCTCTCAACATGCTTTGTAGGTCTGCTCTTATTTCTTAGGCCTTTTTATAGACTATAGGTTTAGCAGGAAAATGAAGCAGAGCCAGGAGTGAGGTCAGTTCTGTGACACTGAAGCTGTTAGGAGAGATGGGGTGGATGCATGGATGGGCCCAAAACCACCCAGCATGAGAACAAGACACTTAATCAAGTGACATCAGAGACCAAGTGACATCTGGCTGTTGTATTAGCAAAATTTAACCCATGTGCCTTTTTACAGCTTCTCAATGAACTGCTTGAAGAAGGAAACACAAGGGTGTTTCAGGCTTGAGAGCTGTATTTTCCTGCCAATAACGCAAACAGTCATCACAGATTAATATATAGCTCACAAAGCTTCATAGAGCTGCCAAAATGAGGCTTTGGATTTTATACTTGTTTATGAAAGCCTGTACGTGGCCTAGAGCAAGGAGGGGTTTCAGGTTGGGTTTTATTTGCTGCCTCTCGGTTCTAGTTTGGCTTGGAGATTTTAGTCTGCAGAGAGAAGGGAAAGGGAGGTCATGGGACTTCAACAGCAAACAAAACTGCTACCTCCACAGCTGCACCACTTGTCTGATCATTGCAGAAAGGAAGTGCATGGAATCCAGCAGAGCATTCAGCATCACAGCTAAGTTTTTGCAGCTGCGTTCTTTGGGTTTTGAGGAACGGCAAGACAAGATGTTGGTGTTTGATGGAAATGCTGCTTGGGCAGCACCTCTGTACCCAGCCACCTGGTTGAAGTGGAGCTGTCACCATTGCTGGGTTGCATCACCTATGGCTTTGCTGAGTCTTGAAAACCTCCAGGGATGGGGATTTGTAATGCGGGTCACACTGCTGTCCTGGTAAGAAAGACTTTTAATGGGCAATCTGAACATCCAAGCTGCTGCCTGTGGCTGTTGCTTCACGTTACACCATCCAATAGTTATTTGACTTCTTTGCAGTTCCCCTTCAATTTTTAGCTGGCAGTTAATTAGCTTTGAGTACTCCTCAGTCTCTTCCTTGGTAGAGTAAAAGGGTCCACATCCCTGGCACTCTTTGTAGGCCACTGGACCCTGCCTTGACATCCCTTTTGCATCGGAGGGCTGGGACGTGCAGTATTCACTGTGCAGCCTCACCAGCACCGAGATGGAAGGAATGATTCCTTCCCATGACTGGCCAGCCGTGGCCCTCGTAATGTAGCCTAGGACATGGTTTGTCTTACTCACAGGAGTTCGCTTTTCAGCTTTCTCAGCCTGAGATGTAACATGCAGGGCTGATCGTCCCATCTGTGCTGACCATGGGTTTATTCCACCCCAGGTACAAGACTCTACGCTATTCCCTGTTGAGCCCTGTGGGGTTTCTCTTGGCGCAGTCGAGCTTCACAGAGTCCATCTGGGTTGAGGTTCTACGTTTTCCTTTTCAGTCATCTCCTCTAACTTAGCATCATCCC
The DNA here is from genome assembly GCF_033815535.1 of Pezoporus flaviventris. Lineage (NCBI taxonomy): Eukaryota > Metazoa > Chordata > Aves > Psittaciformes > Psittacidae > Pezoporus > Pezoporus flaviventris. The sequence goes on from NW_026892585.1 coordinate 2,291,560, forward strand.
CAGATTTGCTGGGGGTGTAGCTGTGCTGGTATCAAGATTGTTGTTCGGATGCTGAGCACCACGAGCTCTTGTGTTGATGTCCAGGCTGCTGCTCTTGTTACTGGCTACCAGCTGCATTGGTAATGAAGAAAACTGGAGCCAAACCAGCAGCCTTCAGCAGCTAGTTACTGTCAGTGCTGCAGCGAGCACTTAACTGCCTTCACCTTGTAGTCTTCTGACTTACTGACTCCACTGCAGTGGTGGGCAAGAGAAGTCTGCCTTGGTCAATGAGTTGTGATCCTGCTGTCCTCATCCCTGCCATAAGCTAGTTCAGGATGCTGCAGTGCAGTCACTGTGATCAGGGTAATCCCCGCAGACAGGCAGTGCTACAGCAGCTCTGGTGGGTGACTGATGGAGGAAAGCTCCTGTTTTGAAACAGGCTTCATGTTGTACTTTGCACAGCAAATTAACCGTGGGATGTTGTTGAAAGAATGAGAGGGGGCCAGAATGGAAACATCTGAAACTTGCTTCCTTCTGAAGAGTGGGACTGGGAGCACAGTTAATCATTGCGTGTATGGTAGTGCGCAAGTATGTGTTTGCTGCTAGCAATTAAACTATTGTTTTAAAGGCTACCGAGTGGGAGAGACATTGGTTTCACAGTGACAAAACAAGTGCCTTTTAGAGCAAAAGCCTTGGGTCAGCACGTGGGGTGCCAGTGCCTTGTTCTGAGCAGCAGCTGTGTGTTTCCATCATGCTTCAGCTTACAGTGAGTTTAGAAACGGAGATTATTCATGCCTTCTCTTGGCAGTAATGCAGAGGTGCATGCACAGGATGAGGTAGGCTCACCTGGGTAGATGAGAAGCCAGTTGTATTAATACTTGAAAATAGTTGTTCTTTGCTTGTTGTGTTAATAATGCCCTTCTCATGAATTCATCAACAGGCCCTGGTCCCCTGGTGAGGGAGGCTGCCTGAGGGGTGAAATTCAGTAGCAGGCTTGGCCCCACAACACGTACCCTCTGCTTCTATTTCTGGCAGCCTGGCTTGGCTCTTAGGTGTGTGCATGTGCTCACAGGTCAGAGCCCGTATCGGAGGCTGAGCAGTGCCCACCAGGGTATATTAGGTGTCAGCTAACCTGCTCTAGCTGTGTTGCACTGTGGTTTCTTGTGTCAGTGACATTGTGCAGCCCCATATAACCGGGTAGGCAAACACAAAAATCAGAGGTAAATGAAATGAAGAAGAGAAGTCTTGGTTGATGTTAATAGAGAAGGTTCAAGCTCTGTACGGTAGGGTGAGAAAAATCCTCTATTATGTCAGCTGGGCAAGGGCTCTGACCACAAAGGGGGATTGGGGCAATAAAAGCTACGTGGACTAAACAGAAAGTTGTATTCTGCAATTGGAGAGTACAGGGTTTTGTGCTTCGGAAGTCGACAAGCAGATGTGGCTGTGCAGGCCTGAAAACCTCTGTATGCTGCTGCCAGCTGCAGAAGGATGACCATGCTTTTTAAAGCACCTGGTTTGTTCTCATCACTATCTTTAGTTAATAACACAGCCAGCTGCTGTGCCCTGCTCCCTTCTGTGCAAAGCCCTGGGTAGCCAAAGCAGAGGATTGCCCATGAGGGCGCAGCTTTTATCTCCCCAAAAGGTATTTGTCGGGGCTGAGCTCCTTGCAGTAATACATTGATAGCCTGCCAGTACCCCTTTAATTTGACTTCATTGTTCAAAGTTGACCTGTTTTATACTGCAGTGCCCCCTCTGCTGCTTTGGGAGCTGGCTGGGAAGTCTGGGGCCGTGAGTATCGGAGCCAGATGAGCTGGTGAGAGCACAGGGTGGATAGTGGCAAAGAGACAGCTCTTGGCCATGAGGAGAGGTGGAGAGGAGGGGACTGAGTGGGCAGAGCAGGACTTGGGCATGCTGTGTGTGGTAGGGAAGTGATTTACTGGTGTGGGAGACTTGGAGCAGGTTGGTAGAGTGCTGGGCTGTGGAGGACGGATGAGCGCAGTGGCAAAGGGAGTTGGTGCGCTGTGTAGATGGCATGCGTTAGAGGCTGCTGTCACGGTGGGATTCTCCTCAGCTGAGATCTCTGTGGCTGCTTAATTGCATTTCTCAAGGCATCCCATTGGATGTTTTACAGTAGTCGGGGGTCTGCAGTCATGAAGACGTTCAGTTGAGCTCCCTGGCAAAAAGCACTGGTGATGAGGCACAGTTGGCTCCTGGTCACCGTGGCACTGGGAGCAGGAGCACAGGTTCCCTGGTTCTCAAGGTGTCAAGGCTTCATCATTTGCAATAAGGGGCTTCAGTGCCCTGGCTCCTTCTGATGTTTTTGAAAGAGATGCTCACTTCTCTATCAGGTGGACTCCATCAAGCACCTGTGAATGATACGGCTGGCAGGCAGAAAGCCAGCATCCCACTTGCCTCCAGCCTCCATCGGGGACTTTTATCATCATCATCATCTAGTACATTTTCCTTTGTGCTACTGCAGGCTCAAACCTCTCTCAACTCCAACACCAGTTTGTGCTTGAAAGCAACATAACCTAGTTTTCAGCTCGTTTGAGTTTCGAATTCTGCTCTTTTGAGAGAAACAGCCACTGTCTAAAGTGATGAAGTTCATATACAGTGTCAGGAGGTTGGATGGAGATGTGGGCTCCTGCTGCTCGTTATGGTTTTAAAAGCACCTGAAGAACACCGCTACTCCCTCTTCCATCAAACTGAGTGATCTGCAGGCTTGAGAAGGAGAGTGAGAGAGCAGCCTGTCCGTGATGGTGCAGAACAACTTGTACATGCTGGAGGAGGTTTTAAATGAAGGCTAATTACTGAGTAACTGTACCAGCTAAAAAGTGTTTGTGTATCCCTTTCCACATTGGCAAAGCCACAAACCCGTTGATGATTCTCTAATGACTGATGTGTCATTCTTTACCTTGGCATTTGGCTTTTTTCTTTCCCAGGCTTTCAGTAAGTTGCTTAAAAGACTGTAGACTGACCCCAGCTAACTGTTGAAGCTAAATTGCTATTTGGACTAACTCCCTTAAACTGAAAAGCACTTTGTGTTCCAAAAGAGTGCTTCCAAGCTGCCATTGCAGAGTAGCATTCAACAAATAGAGCTGGGAGAGAATATTTAACTGTGGTTTTGGTTTAGTTTTCCATTTGCTCCCGCAGCTACGAGGCGTGAAGCTGAATGTGACCAGTTATGGCCCCTACCTGTTAACAGCTTCATCTCTCAATGTCCTACAGGTGCAAGTAGAAATCGAGCACAGCTGTCAATTTAGCTTCTGGTTTTCTTACCATGAGGAGCATTTTCCTCCTGTGCAGACAGTTGTGCTTTAGAGGCTCCATCAGATGAGCTACCAGTACTGCAAGCTACCCCTAAACGTTGTTTTCCATGAGGATTTAGTAACACTGTTCCTAATGCTCTGAAGGCTTTTTGCTGGCTTAGGTGTTGATCCCTGACCCAGTATCTGTGCCAACAGAAACTTGCAAGTACTGATGCAGTTACGGTGAGAAAACTGTGCTTCTGCTGTGCTCACATTGCCCCTGGGACCTGGTTTTACTGGAGTTTCAAAAGCTCTTTACTTGCTGGTGCGGTTCTGCCTTGGCTGAGAATGGTTTTGCCGGGCTGTTTCCGTGTGTCCCTGAGTTGGTTCTTGCATGGGCAGGGCTCATCCTGCAGCGGAGCAGCCATGGAGCTGAAGCCTTCACTGGGGCAAGGCATCATTGCCTGGAAGTCATTGGGACTTGGCTGCACATCATAGGGCCTTTCTTGAGTAGTGGCCCTGCTCTTCCAGCATCCCCAGCACTGTTCTGCAGTACTTGGTGCTGGCTCTTACTGGAGCCTTGGGTTTTACTTCTGAGAATCCCATCTCAAACTATTTTGATGGAAAACTTTGTGTGTGTACTTGCATTGGATCCCTTTACTAGCATAGGTCAGAGTTACTGGGAGGTAAAAAAGAAGCTGTGAATTTTCAGAGGATTCAGCAGAGGTGGTTTTGGTGACTAAGATTTAGGCTTCTTGCTGTGTCCAGTGTCGGAAGCTTAGGTTGAGCCTTGTTTCAGGGCCCTCAGATGGGTTTCCTGGGCTTGGTGGGTTCCGTGGTTTAATTAGTGTTAAATTAAAGTATTCTTTAGCCAGGCTTATTCTGTACTTATAAAATGTGTTAATACATTTGGAACAGGGGGTTTTCCCTTAGACTTTCTAAGGGACCATGTTAATGATGAATTAACATCATTGATCATTGTGAATGATGCAGGATGCTGTTCACCCACTCATACTGGCCCAAAGCTCAGTGCTGCTTTGGGATGTGCAAAATCCACGCTTCAATGCCCTGGCTCTTCATGAAGGCTTTCAGCAGGGTAGCATGGTGGGAGCTGCCTGAAAGCAGCAAAGGGCATGGTTAGGAAGTGCATCAAGGAACTTGGCTGGGAGGAAGTTGCTGCACTGATTGCGATGGCTTTGATTTCCCTCCCTAGCTAGTAGCTGAAGGACCCCTGACACTTAACTTCTATTTTTGACACGGTCACTCTGGGGTGAAGTACCTCTGTGTGATAGGAGGAAGGAAGTAAGAAGAGCCTCCTGCTACTTCAGGAGCCAGTGAGGGAACCTTAGTGTGCTTTATTTCCTTTTGAGACTTGTGTTTAACTTAGGAGCCTATCTCCCTTTCACACAGCAGGGATTTTTAGCCACTTCTGAAATAGCCACCATTTGTTCACACTAAAACCTCTTCCTTTATTCATAAGACTTGATCTTGCTCAGTTTAGTATTCTGTATGGCAGAGTCCTTTACCCTGTTTCAGCCTAAGATGACTCCTCTGTATATCATGACCTGAAAGTTTTATTCATTATCCTGTTCTGCCAGCCAAAGGCATTTCCCATAGGTATAAACTGGGTAATTCCAGTTTATTTAAAAAGAAAAAAAATCACTGAAACTGTCTTCACAGTGCTGGATGTTCCGTTAAGTGAAGCTCACACTTGAAGGGTGCTGTTTCACTGCAAAATAGCTCCAAAATCCTCCTTTGAATAGGCATTTCTGAGATATATAATGTAGGAAAGTTTGGGTGAAGACTTTACTTTTGAGTTAAACAAGGTATTTGTGCATCAGCCTCAACAGGGCAGTAAAGTGCTGGTAGTGTTGAGAGAAGCAAAATGAATACAGATGTGAAACCTGCATGTTTGAAAGCCTGAATGTTCAAATTGCTACTCATTCAGTGAGAGCTATAAAAAGAGAAGGCCTTTTTGTCTGATCCACCGACCAACCAAAGCCCAGCCAACACCAGTGATTTGTTTATGGATATTCTTTGTCTCTTTCTTGTAGAGTCACCTATTTTGAGCACTTCAGACTTGTCACTGGTACTGCGGTGCAGCACTGCTGAACTCAGTGATGCCTCTTGTCACCGTGGTACTACTGAAGCCTGCAGTATGACTGGCTTTAGTTCTGCTTTATGGGCTACTCTCCCTTTTGGTGCTGCTGCTGCCTTAAGGGACCCTGGAGGTGCTCTCAGCTGTGAAAAATGGATGTGGCTTCAGCCTCCAAAATGGGATGTGGGCATTTTAGGGTTGTGAGAGCTGTGTTAAAACCTTCAGGAGAGGTAAATGCAGTGTCTTGGAGACTTTTGGTTTGGCCTGGAATAAAAGGGATCACAGTTCATTGAGTCTAAACTGTGCTTGCTTTGCTGGGAAGGTCAGGTGTTGTTTTGGACAAGTCTGATCTCGCAGCAGGAACCACCAAAAGCCTCCTTTCACCCCTGCTTCCATGCAGACACTTGAAACTCAAGCTTTGTGTTATATTGCTGAAAAGAAGCAGCAGGTTCCAAGGGCTTAGCAGAGCCTTTATCAGTGCAGATTCCCTTGGTTACCTTCCTGCCTGTGTACTGTGGACTTGCAGCACCGGTTGGAACCGGTGAGAGCAAAGTCCTCACAGTTAGCAGGCACCTCAGAAAAACCTTGTTTGAGATTTACAGCCAGGTACCACTGCCAAAATACCTCCTCAGCTAAAAACCCACCCCGACTGCCTTCAGGGAGTGCCATTCTCAAGGCGTTCTTGACATGCCACAAGCTTGCTGTTGCGTTTTGGCTTGTTTCTCGGGGGTTAAACCTACCCCATAAGGTATTTATCTGTCACGTAGGTGCTTCTTGGTAGGGGACCAGCTCTGTGGGTTTTGATTATGGGCAGCTCTTTGCAAATTACCCGTTTGGGTGGGTAATAAGCAGTGCTTACTCCAATGAGGGGAATACGTGGTCACTTCCAAGTAAAAGTTTGGGTGGTTTTAAAGTCCTTGGGTGAGCGCGGTGCATCTTCTAAACAGGCCTGAGCGCGTTCCTTTATCTCTCATCCCAACTTCTGTGTGTTTTTCAGGCACAGCTGGAAGCTCAGAGGGCAACTCAGGATTTTCAGAGGGCCACTGAAGTGCTGCGTGCTGCTAAAGAGACCATCTCGCTCGCTGAGCAGCGGCTGCTGGAAGATGACAAGCGCCAGTTTGACTCTGCCTGGCAAGAGATGCTCAACCACGCGACTCAGAGGGTAAGACAGACTTGCCCCAGCATCTGCCTTTTTCGTGTGGTTTGTGTTCTTCTGTGGTGCATGAGGCCGAGTTTCGGAAAGGCCACTGTTTCCTATGGGTCCAGATACATGGTTTTGTAGGGAATTAAGCTACAGAAGATTGTGAAGCCTAAGGTTAAGTGATTTGTGCTTTGGGCTGCTACTGAGACAACTGGTTCCCTGTCTGCCTGTGCTAATAGCTAGTGAAGTAGCTCTCTAAAGAAAAAATTACCATCTATATAATAGGGGTAAACAGTGTCTTAAGGCATACCTGCATTTGGAGTTATGCCAGGCTAATTGCACAGGGATGCCTATTCCTGAATGCACGTGTTATGGAAACTTTTACTCTGGAAAAACAGGGACATGCTCCAATTTCAGTGTAACGTGTTCTTATTCTGGTGTCAGTTGAGCAAGGCACTTTGCTTCAGAAACGTGTTTGGATGTAGAATTGCTCAAGATGTGTGCTGCGTTTTAAGCTTGCACACTGCTCTATCCTGAAGTACCTTCCAGATTTAGACAAGGTCTTACCTCCTTTGTAAAGTCTTTCTAAATCTACAGAAAAGATGCGCCATCAAACAATGAAAGGCGGTATTCGTTAAAGGCAGAAATACTCTTTTTAACATGAAAGAATCAAAAATTGAAGTTAAAAGCCTTTGTTCTGTCAGAGGTTTCCCTTAACATGGCAGCGAAGTTGAGCTTGCTATTCCAAATACGCTAGTGTGCCATACAACGTTTGTATTGTCTCAATTCTCAATGCAGTAGCTCTGTTCTGTTGCAGAAGCTTCTCAGTTATAAGAAAGCTTCTGTTTCAGAGTGAATTCTAACAACCAGCTGCCTGCTGAAGAAACGGGGAACAAAAAGGATGCTGGCTGTGTGTGTGGGAGAGATGGAAAACCTGGAATATCTTACAAAGAGAAAGCAAACTCCAGGGTATCGTTTGTGTTACTGACCCTGTTAGCATTAGGTGTTTGTGAAGGGAGCCCCACCTTAGCAGCGAGTGCATGCCAGGTCACCAGCAGCTGCTGTTTTCCCTTGTTGGGATCCCTGTTTGTCACCGTTTAAACCCAGCTGGTAACTCAGCACCACGCAGCCACTTGCTCACATTCCCCCCTGCCTCCTCCCTCCTGAGGAGGGATGGGGAGGAGAATTGAAGGAATTGTATGAGATAAGAACAGTCCAATAACTAAAGAACAACATAGTACTGCTAATAATAAGGGGAATAACAAGGGGAGAGAATATAGAACTAAAAGGGGAAAAGGAAGATAAAACAATAAACACAAGTGATGCACAATACAACCGCTCACCACCCACCGACTGATACCCAGCCTGACCCGAGCAGCGATTTGGGCCTCTCGGGTGACTCCCTCCACTTTCTATACTGGGCATGACGTGCTGTGGCATGGAATACCCCTTTGGCTAGTTTGGGTCATGGGTCCTGTCTCTGTGTCCTCCCAGTTTCTTGTGCTCACTGGCAGAGCATGAGACTTGAAAAGTCCTTGAACAGGGTAAGTGCTACTGAGCAACAACTAAAACCTTGGTGTGTTACCAGCACTGTTGTCAGACTCAAGTTGAAAACACAGCACAGCACCAGATACTAGGGAATTAAAATGTTATTACAGCTGAACCCATCTTCTCTGCTGTAGAAGGCCCAGAGAATAATCTTGCACTGGGCCTTCTACAGCAATGCATCAAGAGCAGAGAAGCACTTCTGTGCCAAATGTTAGAAGTGGGCTACTGATCAATTTGTTTGTCTATTGATAGGATTGTGGGGCAAGAGGAAAGTGGTTTTATTTGCTATTCTTAGGCAGAGGTTGCAGACTCTTGAATTAATCTGGAATTTGGAACAAAACCCAAGCCTTGTAGCAGCTTGGGTTTATGCTTTATGCAAGCAGAGTGCATAAAGGAAAAAGGTAGGCAAGAGAACAAATCAGACACTGAATTCATATATATATATATATATAGGCATGTATGGAAATACTGCCGGGTTACTTTTGCACTGGATCCAAAGGATGTGGACAAAGACTGGGGTTCCAGAGTATCAAATGGGAAATGCTGTTTGCAGACCCTCGCTGGGAGGAAATGGAGATGAGGGTTGTATGTTGTAATTGCTTTTGGATTCCTTCATAGACTGAAAGGCTATTAAGACTATTTTGAACACAACAGCCTAATGGGTTACTGCAAACAAGGCTTTTGTAGCCACTGATACAGAAAATCATATACTTAAACTGATGAGAAATGGGAGTTAAAGATGCAGCTAAGCCCTGTGAATGTCTGCGCCTGAGATACGTGTTGACATAGGGAAGCACAGGACTGTGATGTGATCCTGCAAGTCAGGCAGCTGTTTTACCTGCTTCTACTCTTAACTTGGTGTGTATTTTTGGGTATATTCCTGTGCCTTTTTCCCTAGGTGTCCATTTCTCTCCAGATCTCAGGTAAGTGTAATGACAGATAAGCTGGCATTTAGCGCGTCAGCTTCAGGTGTCTAGGACATGATTTTGTATGTCCCAGTTACTTGCCTAAACTTCCATTATAATCAAAGGAGGGCTGTTCAGTAAGTTGATGGTGTCTGGAGAACAATTCACGTGACCAGAGGGGCAAATTCATTGTCAGATGAATTCTCTGTTGATTATAATGGGGATGTCGTCATGTAGGCAGGTTTGATGAGCTCTTAAGGTGCCTGGAGAAGAAAAGTACTGCTTACTGTTAGCTGCTGCCTTACCAGATTCTTGGTATCTGTAGTTTGCCTTTAAAATGTGGAGAAAATGGTTTTGGGAAGCGCGTTCCTACCTGCGAGTACCTTGAGTTATACTGCTGCAGGTTGGGATGCAGGGAGCAGGCCTACAGAAAGGCCAAAGGATGGAGAATTTGGGGGGGATGAAGGCGAGAGGTCTTCACGTTTGTATTCATGTTGAGAATCACTCGTACTTGTGTACAAAAGGAAAGCGCTCACAGATGTGTTACCTCAAGTTTCAGACACGCTGGAGCAGAAAGGAAGCTCCTCTGTGGATTTCAAGAGGAATGGCTAATTTCTAATTGGGGCTGCAATCTGCTTTTACAGTGTTTCCTGGTTCATGAGTTCTGGCAGGGAGAGAAGAAATGTTTTGGCTCTTGATCATGGGCAATGTTAAAAAGGAACGGGTGAGGGGAGGGCGAAGAGGGAGGAGGCACGCTCCCTCTTGGTTCAGTTTGGCTTGTGAAGCTCCCTTTGATATTACACCATCTGTCACTGTATAATGCGTGGGTGCTTTCGTGGTGTAGGGAGAAGAGGTACTTCCTGCAGAGAGCAGTACTTGGAGAAGAAGAGGGGGAAGAGAAGTCTGTGAAAGAAACAACAAAAATATCTGCATCCTTCCCTATCCTGAGCTCTCTGTCCCTTTACCCTGGAAATGCAGGGGTTAAATGCAGTCTCCTGTTTTGTCGATTCCGTCCTCCTGCTTTACTAATCTTGCAATGCTTCTTACATCCTTTATTTATCATTCTTCCCCTAGAAAAGCCATCAATTTCTATTTTTCAGGGGGAAAAAAAAAACCAGTGGTTCTCAAGAGTCATTCTCAGGCTTAGATGGTCAGCTTTGCTTCATTTCACTGGTACATGTTCCTTTTGCATCCATGATTACTGAAACATTGCCTGGAGGCCATCTCTGAGTTCAGATCATGCAAATCTCTTTTGGGGAACAAAGACTAGTTTACTTATTCACTAAAAATACCTACTCTCCACTAGCCTTCCTTTCCCAGACACACCTGGGTTGGAGACAGAGGGGAGGGAGGAGAGAAGAGGAGTCGATTGATACCTGTGTTGGGTTGTTTGTAGCCTGTGCTACCCTGGGAGAGCACCTCTTCCAGGCAGAACTCGATGTAGTTATTAAGGACAGAGCTACAGGAATGTCTGGTGGAAGTGTGGGCATCCTGGAAGTTCACCTGCTCGGGGTGGTTTTGTGTCAGTGTGGTCCCCTGCTCGCCCCAAGGGTATGAATGGCAGGGACTACGTAAGGAGGAGAGGTGTGTCTTGAGCCGCCTTAATTTGAGTAGGTGTCATCCTCACTTACATCTCTGCCTCTTTCAAAGCGATGCTGGTGCATCTGTGATGTCTTAGGAGCATCAGCAAGGCAAAGTCGGTGGTAGAAGCACATGGACTTTCATTTGACAAAAGAGCTTGCTTGGTGACTGTGACCATAAGCAGTCCCCAACTGAATTATGAGGTCTGATTAAAAGTACTTCTCTCTCACGCAAGCCATGTGGATCATCTTTTAAGTAAGACCTTTTCAATAGGCCAGGCGTTTTCCCCAGTGAACCTCCCAGGTGCAGAAGCAGAGGTGGCAGCATGGTTTGCTCTCTGGTTCTGTCCACCCGCCCTGATGGATGGCTTCTCTGTTTGGCTCTTGTGAGGGGTGGGTTGTCCTTTTATTGTTTGTTGTCTGGAAGAACCGCATCTTGGCAGGTGATGGATCTCCACAGATAACTCATGATTGTCCAGGTGTTGTCCTCAGCCTTAGGCATGCGCCCTGAGCTCCTGTCCTGGGGGAAAGGGGACGGGTTGTCTCTGGCCTCTGCACACACTTGTGTGGGTAATGTGAGTGTGATGACAGAATGTCCATAGGAAAACAAGGGAGTGGGAGAAGATGTTTTTCCTTGCATCACTGATTTCTCAGAAGGATGAAGTGTGCAGTCTTTTCTGTTTTGTTTTGTCTTGGAAAGGGTGCTGAACATGCGGCTGGCAGCAGATGACTTATTTTGTCAGGTACTTCGAGCTGTTTGCAGTCTGTCACCCTCTGATCCCAGTTCTGCAGGGTTCAGCATTTCTGCCATGTTTGAGATGAAAGATGTGCTAAATCAAGACGATACTGGATGCCTGACCTGGCTTTGTGCCCCTGATGCTGGCAGTACTGATGGGGTTCATCCCACACATCACCGTTGATGTTAGTTTTGCCCCAGGAATGTATGTGAGGGATTGGCATTTAACTGAGCACTGGCAAATTCCAGCTGCTCCATTATTTTGTGGCTTCCAGCACTTTAAGATTGCAGTTTCCTCGCCACACCACAAAGGAAGGTGCTTTTGTGCGGTCTTTGGAGACGGCGTTTCGATTTCAGACGCTTCCGTGCTAAAACCAGCCTTGTCTGGCATATTTCGCTAAGGAAAGTCACTGCATCAAGCTAGGTTTCAAACAGCTGCTCAAGATAAGAAGCTGCAGTGTGTTTTCAGGATGCAGGAGAGAGCCTGTTATCAGTCTGACAGATTCCTTTCTGTCTTCCTTCCTCCCCTCCCTTCCCTTCCTCTCCCCTCCCGGGTGCCTTGTTTATGAAATAGTTGTTGAAGGGTGTTGGAGATGAGGATGTTGTTTTATATCTGATCAAAAGAGCCTTTTGGAAGCCTTTCTTCCTCATAGTCCTGTAGCAGCTTCTTTGTTTAATAAGTGGTGTGTGCAGATCCTCGGGTTGTGGCAGCAGGAGCTTCTGGTTGATGCCGATGCACTTCGGGATGCAGGAGAGAGCGTGTTATCAGTCTGATAACGTGTAGTGGTTTGATGCTTTCAGTTAGGAAGGACAACATGGCAGGTTCCCTGAGAGGAGCAGCACTCCAAGCAAGTCAAGGCTGACTGTGCTCTTTTCCCTGTGCACTTCAGCCTGAGGTCTGGAAAGCTTTCAAGAGATCGGAGCTCTGTGGGTGAGGGTGTCTAAAATGAGGAAATCTCGACTGCTCTCTCTGGATCTGAGAGCTCAGATGCGTGTTCTCATGCTGGGAGGCAGTTGGGGCAAGCTGTGCTTGAAGTTGTGGTCAAAGCTGAGGCATTTTGAGACCCAGGGCTGGTGAAAACTGAGCCCTGCCATTTTTTGTATGGATGCCTTCATAGCTACAAGAGATGCAGCCTGAAAACCGCCTGCTTTCTCCTCGTTGCCAGACCAATGGAGATGTACATTCCACTCCACAGCAAATCATTAAGTCACCTTATGTTCAAGACTGTCTGATTTATGTCCTTTTCTCTGTTATTTTGGAGATTTTTTGTATCTTTTTTTGTTATTTTAATACTGATTACTTTGCATCCTATTTTTGTGTAAACGCTTTGTATGCTGGTGAAGGCTCCTGTGGGTCCTACTTTCATCATGCTTTTATCAATTGTATCTGTATGATACTAAGTTCTAATCAATTCTCCAGCAAAATCTACAACCCCTGAACCATCACTCAGGAATGAAATAGAAGTGTTCATAGTACCCTGGCCGAATGTGTTGCTCCCTGGGGATTCTAGGAAGATCATCAAAATGTCAAGAAGAATAGCATCATGTTTTGAGATTGAGGTGCCTCTGGTTGGGTTTTCTCATCCAAAATAATCAAGGCAATATTCTTGATTTTCATCATGAAAGAAACTATACAGCTTGCACTCACAGCTTGAACCTGCCCGAGGGGAGACTGAGATGAGCTCTAAGGCAGAAGCTCTTCCCTGTGAGGGTGCTGAGGCGCTGGCACAGGGTGCCCAGAGAAGCTGTGGCTGCCCCATCCCTGGCAGTATTCAAGGCCAGGTTGGACACAGGGGCTTGGAGCAACCTGGTCTGGTGTGAGGTGTCCCTGCCTGTGGCAGGGGGTTGGAACTGGATGAGCCTTAAGTCTCTTCCAACCCAAACCTGGAGTCTGGGATCCTGTGGTTGCATCACCACTTCTCTTACTTTAACCAAACCTGTTACCTCCCTGTCCAACACTTGATGGCTCCTGCATCAAAGACGAATCCTCCTTATGGAGAGTGGCTGATGTGCTGTGCCTGGGACAGCGATGCATTAAGCATCTGCCTGCCTGACAGTGGGCGGTTTGCATTATGGGGGTGTCAGCTGAGGGCTTGAACCTCTGCATTCTCAGTGTAGAAACCATGATTGGAGGCTGGTCAGATGCTTTGAGAGAAAACCTTCCTGGCCTTCTGCAAACAGGCAGTCATCAGACATGCTTTTCCCCGGTGATTCAGCCCTCCCACTGCTGTGCTCGGTTTTCAGCCCTTCCCCGAGTGGTGGGACTGTGTCTGGGGGCTGAGCATCCTGCTGGGAAAGGCAGGCTCCCGGGAGAGAAGCAGGATGCTGTTCAATGGGTGACTTCTGCTAGCGCTACTCTGCTCCCCTGACTGGGTTAAGAAATGGATGATCCCGGGATCTCAGTCTCATCTGAACTTCCTGTAAGAGATGTTATGCAAGAAGCTGCACCTCCTTTGTCATAATTAATGCAGTGTTTGCAAATCTGGGATGTTGCTGCTCCTTTCAGGAAAGACTTAAGTAGGTTCATTGAAAGTATGTGTTTTCTACACCCTCACTGGCTGGAGAAGTTATGAAGATGCTGTTTATTGAAATGATAAGAAATGGATCGTTGTGTCTTGCCCCTCAATCTAGCTTTTATCCTGTTGAAGGTCATGGAGGCAGAACAGACCAAAACGAGAAGTGAGCTGGTTCACAAGGAGACTGCAGCCAAATACAATGCCGCCATGGGAAGGATGAAACAACTGGAGAAGAAGCTGAAAAGAGCCATCAATAAATCAAAGTAAGTTTTACATTTGGAGATGAGTTTAAGGAGGAAACCTGTTCGGGGAAACATCATTTCCGTAGGGGGTTTTCTACCACATGAAAGTGTGTTGCCCTTTGTACCTCTTCTTTGGGCTCCTATCTGCATGCAACAGCCTCACAGCACAGTTGGTATCTCCTTGCGTTTGTCATCCTTCTAAGTGTCCTGTGAAACGCCTGATGTGGCAGACTGGTGAACTAAGTGCAATAGGAAACCTTTTCTGGGCACATCCTTGGTCTTGCTCTGGTGCATTGAAGCCTTTGGTGGACTGTGACTCGAGAAGCAGGCTCGTGGGATTTACACAGATGCTGCTACAGAGCTGCAGAGCTCTGTGTGTAGATGATTTGCAGCTTAGGACCGTTTGCAGTTTAGTTCTGTTTAGTTAGCAGGGCGACAAAGCAAGTGACAGAGCCCTGAAAGGTGCGAGACTGCATCAGTGCTGTACATCAGGCTTGTTCACTTCCTAATGCTGCCATGGCAGAGCCGTGCGAGAGCTGTTCTTGGGGAAGGAAATGCATTTCAGAGAGCATAGCTAAGCAGTGTCATTAATAAACGTGTCTGCATTTGATGGAACAGCTTCTTGCTCAGAACCTGCTTACAATTTTGGCCCTGATTTACAACCAATTCTTAATTCTCTTTATATTTCACAGTCATTTCCTTTGTATCTCCAGACTGTAGCTTGTCTAAACAATCTGCTTGCTGTATTCGGCTTCTAATCCCTCCATCTAGAAATGACTTTTGGGGGAAATCGGTCAACTAAAAGCCTATTTGGATTGGTGCTTGCTCAATTCAAGAAAGGATTAGCACTTCCTAAGGCAGATTCAAGCACGTTTGTTGGAACAGTGCGGCAGCATGGCCTCTGAGAATGAGCTGCGTGCTGTTTGTCTAGCACTGCTCAGGGGCTGGGAAGAACATCACCAGATCACTGAATGACAGGTTCCTCTCAGAGCAATACCTGACAAGTATTTTGGCTGCTAAGAGTCCTTTCCTTGCAATAAGATTTGAAATGAAGACCTGTGGGGCCGTGCATACTTTCTTATCACAGTGATGGTGCTGAGCCTGATGCCCCAGCTGCCTCTCTTACGATTTGCTTTCTGAATCTTTGTTTCCTTGCTGGAACTACCGTCATGGGGGTTTTGTCTTGTGTCATCCTCCTCAGGATGAGCTGGAAGGATCCCAGTGTACTCCTGTGCCTCACAGCAGGGCTGACTGCAGCAAAAAACACCTGCATAGAGTATTCTGGAGATCCTTTAATAAGGGCTGTACAGAAATGCCAGTTCTAACCTAGTTTTAAAGTGGAAGATGCCTGATGGGGCAAACAGGCTTTTGTGGGTGTATTTGAAGTCCTGCTACACAGGGATGTAGGAAGGGTCAGTCGTGGGTGCCCTCGTGGGTGATGTGCTGACCTCCCTTCATCCCTGCTCCTTCACTGAAGAGCCCAAGAACCTACCCTCCGCCCCCAGATCTGATCACAGGGAAGCTTAAGGCTCACCCTTTGTGGAGTGATGTGCTGCCATGGATACAGAGAGGATGCCGCACCTGGAGCGGGATGTTGCCTTTAGGTACCTGGCAGAATCTAGGCCTCAACTCAAAACTGGGACTTTGCAATTTGCATTTAGGTCAAAAGGCTCTCGAGGAATAGATATGTTAGAGGGGAAAAGCGAGACCTTGAGAGCACATGTCTGTGTTCTGTCACCCTAGATAGTAGTCTTGGAATTGCAATGAAACACTAAATAGCTATCTTAATGCTACAGAGAGAGCAGCTCCCACTCCAGTACTCTCCATTCAGTCCCTGTGATTGTAAACAACTGTTCTTTGTTCTCCCACAGACCTTACTTTGAACTCAAGGCGAAGTACTATGTCCAGCTAGAGGTAAGTGTGTAAATCTGATCCACCTGAAGCTTTACTGCTTACGGTAAATACTGAAGTTACATCCAAAGTGCTCTGACACTAAACCAGTTCAGTTCAGAATGTCTTGAGCAATTTGCTAAGCACGTTTTAAAGATGAAAGACTGAGAGGCTTTGTTTCCTTGTGTGAAATAAGTGTGTGAGCCCTGCTGGGGATTGTCCTGGGACCAAGTCCTGGGATTGGTTTGGTCTTTGGTGTTTCCTCCGCGGTGTTTTATGCATCTGGCTGTTTAACTGTGCTTGGGGTGCTTTTTTCTGTCACTGCTTGGGTCAGTTCATGAGAATCGCTCTCTATTTGAGTGACTTGCACTGCATGTGGCCCCCCAAAACGGGGAGCCTGGCTCCTCTGAGTTACAGTGTCATGGCTGGTGCTGTAGGTGTGTGGGACGTGCACAGGGTCTGAGAGGAACACGATGCCTTGCACTGTTGGCCATGGGTGCAAGAAGGCTCAGTTGGAGCCTAGCTAAAGATTCCCATTCCTTGCCTGGGATGCAAGGTACGTCCCACACATGTCTTGTGAGCCCTTCCCTAGTCTGAGGTGCAGCAGCTCTCTCCATAAGCCTCAGAGACTCTGGTGCGCACCTCTTCCCTGCCAGGATTTAGCCTTGGGCTGCCCCCTGCTCCTCCGTCTTGCTTGCCTGCATAGCTGTGGTCAGAGCTGAATCTTGCCCATCCTGGGCTGGGTGCCAGCCAGATAATCCCTTCTGGCAAGAGGCATCTTCTAAGAAGTGCCCTTTTCCCCACGGGCAAAGGCCTGCTGCTGTTTGGGGGCCTCCTGCTTTTCTGTGACAGCTGCTCCGTGCCCCCCTGAAGAGGGATGGTTGCGTAAAATACAATACAAAAGACGGCACAAACTGCTTTTAATGTACGGTATAAAACAGAGTTAAGACCACTGCAGATACATAAGCAGTGTTTCACCTTTGGGAGACAGGGTGTACAACACTTTCACCCTTACTGTAGAATGGATTGTGCCTGAAGATGTGGAAACTGCTGTATTCCAGCTGTCAGGGTCTGAGGCTTGCTGCTTTCTAGTCTTCAGTAACCAAGAAGGGGTGGGTTTGGTGCTCAGAGGAGAGTGAACCCGAGCCCCTTCAGGGATGACCCACAGCCATGTTGTGCCCTGAGGGTTGTGAGATAAGCAGCGGCATACTGTTGTGAGCCGCATGTTAGCGGGGGGACCCTGCTCTGTGCTCAGCCAGGGGCTGTCACCACGCACCAGAGACAGTCGCAGCCCCTGCATCCCATGGTGTGCCTTGCTGCTGTCTCCTTCACAAGTACCACTACTTGAGCTGGGGTGCTTGTGAGTTATGAACCCTCCATCACATAGATACCAACCCTGGTTTATGCTAGCTTGCCAAGTTCCACGGACACGTAACTGAGAACTGCATGTGTGTCATTTGTAATGAAAGCACCTCTAATACCTGTCCTCCTTGTTAGCAACTGAAGAAAACGGTGGATGATCTGCAGGCAAAACTGGCCCTGGCAAAGGGAGAGTATAAAACTGCCTTGAAAAACCTGGAGATGATCTCGGATGAGATTCACGAGAGGAGACGTTCCACTGCCATGGGGCCCCGAGGATGTGGCGTGGGTGCTGAAGGGAGCAATACCTCTGTGGAAGACCTGTCGGCAAGTAAACCGGAGTCAGACACCATCTCCGGTGAGTACAGAGCACTCTTGTGCCTGGAAATATCCCGTCAGCATCATAAAATAAAACACTGAGGATATGAGCAAGTGATTGCTCTGTGTATTCTGCAGTTTGACATTTGCTGGCTGTTGTGACTGTTGCAGTTGGTTGTGTTCCTTAATAGCCAGTTTTCAAAGGGAAATGATAGGAGTTGAAGTGCATCAGCTGCTCCCTTAGCATCACTGCTGGGTTTTGTACAGTGCTGTTGTGAAAGGACGAAATTGATGTGCTTCAAAGCATCCTTTGAACCTTTAAGCCTGTGCTGCTGCTGTTGGTGACTTGCCCAGAGCAGTCACAGGAGGTGGCAGATCATTCAGCCAGGCTGTCGAGGCAGCAGACTGGTTGGAAACAGACCTCTTGGATCAAGCACTTGTCTTGCTTGCAGCGTTGGACCTGTGGCGGGGGACTGAAGTTGCACTGCAGTAGTGCAGAGAGGCATGATGCTCACCCAGGAGGGGTGTAAGGATAAGCTCCTTCGCAACTGCAGGATCTTTAGCCAATATGTGATTTCGGCAGAACACGTGTGCTGCGAACGGGGGAAGTGAAGAAGCAGCAGTATGCTAATGCAGTGTACTGAGAGGCTCTGTAGGAGAGGCTTTTCTCTTGGGTAACAACAGCAATCACTGAATGAGCTCCAGTCCTAGGTAACTGTCACGGTTTAAACCCAGCTGGTAGCTCGGTACCACGCAGCCACTCGCTCTGCAGGGAAAAGGAGGTCAGGACTGCAGGCTGAATGTGCAGTTCCCTCATAGACACTGGTGCATTCAGTGCTGAGGCCCTGTAGGTCCATGGTACAGCCCATCTGTGCCATGGGAGCTGGGAGGCAGCCCTGGGCTGGCCTCCTTCCTTTGCAGTGGCAGGAGCTTTCATATGGTGTACAATGGAGCTCACTCAGTGCTGCACAGCTGGGACCAGGGTTGCCACAGCAAGGATTGCAGTGTCTGGGCCAGCTGATGCAGTGAGGCTTTGGTATGGCTGCATGATCTTCTGCCACCCTGAAGTCCCACAGCAAGGAGTGCAGTGTCTGGGCCAGCTGATGCAGTGAGGCTTTGGTGTGGCTGCATGATCTTCTGCCACCCTGAAGTCCCACAGCTGAGGCTTTCCGAGTCACACAGGGGTTGCCTCATTGGATACCCACAAGCCCCCCCAGCTTGCACCAAAGGCCTCCCAGGAGCCTTAGGTATAACTGAATTGAGGGTTTTCTTGTGCTGAAAGGTGTTCAGGGGTGTGGGCTCATCCCTGTCTTTGAATTGCACAGCTTGACAGAGGTGGAAGGACTCCAGGTTGTGTCGAGCACAGTTATGATGGGGCAAGGCTAGCAGCCTGCCATGGTACCCAAAATAGCCTAAACAGGTTAAGCTCTCATGCATTGTAATGTGGTGCTGGGGGTCCACCAAGGCCCTTTCATGTCTTGATTTCTGTCTGCTGGAGTTGAATAAATAAACCACCTTATCAGCAGCAAGAAGGTCTTGGCCCTAGCAGGTGCTCCTGAGCGTAGATGGTGACAAGTAAGATACAGTTCAAGTTGTGCTGCTTGTAGACCGGCTGATGTCAGTGCTGCTTGCCAAGTAGAGGACTCCTGTAACCTGTTGGCACCCTCCGTGTCCGAGGTGCCTGTGAGCCCCTGCATGAGAGAAGAACGACTCTGGAACTTCTCCTTTGAGCCATTTCGTGAACGCTGCTGTTTTGCTCCTGCTGCTCTTTGTAGGTGGCTCTGAGCCTAGCAATGGCAGGGCTCATAGGGAGGCACAGCTGCAGATAACCTCAGGTCACCGTAAACATCTTGCTGTTCATGGGACTTCTTCAGAGCAGTGTGATTCCAGCACGTGCGTTTGTTGTGGAGGGGCTGATGCATGCAAAACCCCCTTTGGATCTCAGTGGGAATACTGTGTGCAGTCTCTGGTTCATAGGTGCCCATCCCACAGCGAGCCAAGTTTGAAAATGTCCAATTTTAGCAAAATCAACACCGTTACGTTGCACAAAATAGAACCTCCCTCGATGGATTCCTCCTCCTGTTTCTAACAAAGACCCTGCAGCTTACTTTAGCCAGACAGTTTGGGGTTGGTTTGCTTTAATTAGAATTCAGATCTGAGCAAACAGGAGCAGGGAAAATGGTATCTGTGGGTGGGGCTGTTTTTAATGCAGTGTTGCTTGGTGATTCTCATCCAAAAAGAGATCTTGGGAGCTCATGCTGCATTTTAACTGCAGAAGTGGGAAGGTAAAATGGAAGCAATCTGCGCCTGGAGCTACGTCTTCTGAATCTGAGACTTAAAGAAACGGGAGTCTGTGCTGGGATCAAGGTGGTCCTGGGTGAGGTGGGCACAGGGGACCTGGCCCTGGCTTAAGTTGCATACTGAAGACCAGAAGTGAAGAAGGGCAGCAACAGTCCAGGAGCATCTTGGCATGAGGAGCAGTGGGTACCGTAGAGCTGGTTTGGCATGGCAAACAGTGTGCAAGAAGAGGCAGCCAGTGGGCTGGCAGTGCACAAGGATGCAAACCTGGGAAGGTGCAGGAGGGAGGTAGGTTTGCTCACTGGAATATTCTTTGAACATTGCAGTGGCTTCAGAAGTGTTTGAGGATGACAATGGCAGCAGCTTCGTATCAGAAGAAGATTCAGAAACTCAGTCCGTGTCCAGCTTCAGCTCTGGTCCTACGAGTCCCTGTGAGGTGCCCACTCAGTTTCCTCCTGCAATGCGACCTGGAAGCCTGGATCTGCCCAGCCCTGTATCCCTTTCTGAATTCGGGATGATCTTTCCTGTCCTCGGCCCCCGAAGTGAATGCAGTGGAGCATCTTCCCCTGAGTGTGAAGCTGACAGAGGTATGCACCACTGGATACACTCTAGGCCAATGCTTTTCAGCTTTATGAGGGGAGCAGGAGCTGAGCTCTGCCCAGCTGGCTGCTTCCTTGGGGAAGGCAGGTCCTGAAAGCCCTGCATCCCACAGTTAACAGTGGCATCTAAAGTGGTGTACTGATGCTTCTCTTGGCTGGGAAGTCAGTTCTGTCTTGGTGGAGGGGTTTGAGGTATCTCACAAAATAAGTCATCAATGAGATTCTGATGGGACCTTTATTTTAAGGAAAATCTGAGTTTTGGGTTTTTTTTTTTTCTCTCCTTTCTTTACAGGGGATAGGGCAGAAGGGGCTGAGAACAAGACAAGCGACAGAGTGAACAAGAATAGGAGCAGCAACAGGAGCAGCTCCACTGAAGGGCTGGCTCTGGATAACCGAATGAAGCAGCTCTCTCTTCAGTGCATGAAAATCAAAGAGGGAATATGCTCAGGCAGAAAAGCTGCCCAGATTGGCTGAGTCCTCTTTGTGCCCCGTCCTCATTAATGGGAGTATAGATATTTATATATGAACTTCTAAGTGTTTGAAGAACATTGTGCCAATAATATATGCCAAATCTGAAGCGTTTACTCTGAGAATTTAAAACTGCACTAAGTCTAATTGATGTGGAGG
Organism: Pezoporus flaviventris; assembly: GCF_033815535.1. NCBI lineage: Eukaryota > Metazoa > Chordata > Aves > Psittaciformes > Psittacidae > Pezoporus > Pezoporus flaviventris. The sequence continues at coordinate 2,312,644 of NW_026892585.1, forward strand.
GCTGAAGTTTTTTATTCAGTACATCCTTTGTAGGCCGGATGCGTTACCAACTGTTTAAGCTGTACTCTGGTTTCACAGACTTTGTAACTTGTTTTGTAGCAGCCGGCTGAAGCAATAACTAGTAATGTTCCCGTGGAAACCCATGCCAGGAGCGGGTCTGAAATTCAAGCCAGACTTTTGCAGAGAGCAGTTTGGCTTCAGTTTTGTAGAACGAAATGCTCTTTAGATATGGTGGATCTTTTAAGTGGTATATTCTTTAAATATCTGTATTTGTCTGTATTATGCTGAAACTGTAGAAATATTTTGTATACAGGAGAGCTGTTGCATGTGCAGGGTCTAAAAGCCTTCACTTTTCCCTTGGTGCTCACAGAAGGGATGAAGACGAGTCACGCCGATAAAAACCGGTGCTGAGAGACAGGCAGATGATGGTAACACTCAGCGGTGGTAGGCCTTTTCAGACCTTCTTCCCAAGTCTGGCTTGGACTCCAAGGGTGATTCCAGTGACCAAAAAGAGTTGGTTGGCTCCTTGCCCTTTCCCTCCCCTGAGAAGTGAAGTATTATTTTTCAGCACTTTAAGTGTTTTGGGGTTCTTCTTCCCCCAAAATGGGAGTTGTAGATGTTTTCAGGACAGTTTTGGTAAGGGATTCACCCTTGGAATATGCATGAAGACAAGGAATTGCCAGTGTGGATTGACAATGTGTTCTTAAGCTTCTCCGTAGGTTGTACCGTGTGGGGTTTTTTAACTGTTAAGGGACTTGGGATTTTAGTATGCCCTAGAGAAACTGTTCAATGAAACTAAAAAGGGCAAGGGTGTGTTTTGCCAGCAGCTGTTAGGCAGTAGTAGTGTCTGGTAATTATGCTAATAAGTGGTAGTAAAAAATCCTAGGACTCTTCAGTTTTGGTAGCTATGCATTTCTGAAAGCACCATTTTATCTAAACCATCTGTTTCTATCATTAATTTGATGGGAATTTTAGTCTTGCCCAAAGTATTTTCTATTCTATGTTTTTGCAGTCCTGCTGTATTTCGTCCCTGCCACAGCTTGTGTATCTCAAAGTTAATGTAAGACTCTTCACACTACAGTAAACATTTTTGTTTTCCACATCCCGACTCCGTGCAAGCCAAATCTATCTCATCTCAAGCGCCAAGAACAGAATTTTCTCCTGCAGCATGTTACTCTTTGAATATCCACTCCTGCTGCAGCCTGGTGTCACTCTGGTATTAGAATCCTTTGCAGTACATAGACAACACCTACCTCCTTGCAGCTTCCTGAATCCCTGCAACCCTGATGTGCTTCTTATTCTAAGCTGCACGAGACCAGAGCTTTAGTCAGGCTTTCCAAAATCCCATAGTGTGCAGGAGAGAGGGAGACATTCCAGTGTGTAGCAAACACCTCTGTGCTTAGCACTGCTGACCTTCCCTGTAAGGCCATGCTGAGCTGGAGGTACAGAAACCCTTTTCATAAAAATGAGATTCAACACATTACAGCTGTTAAGCTTTAATAGCTTTAATTACTTATACATTTACATCTTCCGAAGCCCCTTGCTAGCATTTCCCTCCCCAGCCACTGCTTAGGAAAGAAGTCCATGGTTCCAGTTCTGATATGACCATTACCTGGGGAAAAGCTGGGACTGACAGTACCAAATACAAAATGCAAAGCCATACAGAAGTGGCATGTTGTATTGCATACTTCTACTTAAACTTTTGTAGTTACGCTGTTGTCTGCTGGAGCAATGTGTGTGTTCTGAAGTGTGATACGATGGTAGCTGCCTTCAAGGGTATAAAAATAAGCCTTTGGTGTATCAAAGTACATGTGATCGCTTCAGCTGAAGTGAGAATGTATAGAGCAAAAGTTAACTTAGGAATTTAACTTCTTTGGTATTAATCAAACAATGTAAATGTCCTTTTTGACTAAGTCATGAAGATTGCTACTGTAAGTACACAGACTTACTTCTAATTAGCCGTTGGTCAGACTTGGCATAGATTGTATGATCAAGTGCTTTATCATTGTACAAAGTAGTTACATGAAACCTTCCTGAGGAAAGCAGGGCTGAATCTCAGACTCATGAGGCAGATGGGGTAGAAGCTGTTGATACCATTCATCCACGGTACTTCCTTGAGAACTGATAGATTGGAGTAACCAAGTACTAACCTGTGTCTTCCTAACAAAACTAAAACTGGGGAGGTGTGTCTGTGAAGCTGGCTCATCCTGAGCTATCAGAGCAGCATTTAATCCAAAACTCTACAACCAAGGCTTTACAGAATCTGAGGAGAATGTTGGAGTTCATGCAGAGGCTATCTATCTCCAGCTACCCCTCTGCACTGCTGACAGAGAACTGAAAGTCATTCCTTTGAATGACTGAAAGTCTTCCCTCGGTACTTTAGTAAATCAAAATCTAAATCCTCTTGAAGCCCCTTAGAGTAACTGGCTTTCATTTTGTCCATCATATCCCTCATTGTGTTGCTCAGGCAGTAATCACAACTGCCTAGCATGTGATAAACAACCTGGGAGAGCAGGATGCTTTTTGGTGTGTTTTATGAGGCTTTGTATTTGAATGTTTAAAGGCCTGAACTGCAGGTTTACAGGCAGAAAAGACTTAAGGGGCAAGAGGTGCCTGGCTGTGAAGCTGGAAGTAACATGACCAGTGTACTTTTGATACAGGCTGAGCTCTTGGGCAGTTATGTAAATGCCTTGCTGCATAACACTTCCATGCTTGCATCAGCATCTTATAGTCTCTGTCACATGGATCAAAAATGGTAAGGGGGTATCAAGAAAAGCTTAACCTAGATGCTGTGTTAAAAATCTAAGGTTCAGTTCACTTTCCCATAATTTTTCCTCCTTTGTTTGTGGAAATAATACAGAATTATATATTTGACAAAAAATATCAAAGCAAATCGTAACTGCTGACATGAACTTATTTTTCTCTAAGAAAAAAGGGTAAGAAAATTTTATAAAAGTAATTTGCCACAAGCAGAATCTGTATACTAGAATTTATAAGAATATGTTGTATTTACCTTTCAATATTCCACCTGAGTATTCTTTCCTCTGTCTGAAGGGGAGAAACTTACACTGTTCATGTAGGTGCAATATCTGAATAAGTCTTGCACTGTAATGGACACCAATACTAACCTTAAACCCTGTGTGCTTAAGGGGATATGCACAATCCAGTGCCTGTCCTGCATATGCAAGAAATGTCAGCGGATCCTGGTGGGGACAGGAGCCTTTGTCCTTAAGAAAGTGAGTACATTCCTTGCTTTTACTTTAGCACATCATGAAAACTGAGCCTTACACTCGTCTGATCCAGCATAAGGTTTGGCACTAGCTTGTGCTCAAGAAAGGAAAGAAAAACCCCTTCCTGCAGAGCAGACAGAAGAATGACAACAGATTTTACTGTAGACGAGTCTACCAGCCTGATCTCAAACAGCAAAGGATGTGCAAGAACACAGTGGTGAAAGCAAGCAGTTCTGGCAAAACCTTTTGTCTTGTCAAACACATTCTCAGTTGAGACTTCCTAACTACCCTCACAGGTGAGAAATATATGCAGGACTCCGTTGCCACTCCAGTTTAACCTCAGCTAAAAACAGCACAAAGTTGTAGGGAAAATGAGATCGGAATTAATCTTGTCAGGATGAAGCCATCCTTGGTGTGTACTCCACAAGCCGAGGATAACCACAAAGAACCTAATGTGGTTTATGCTCAGCTTGTGCCTCTGCTGTGCCCTCTGTTAATTTGCTCAATCATCAGAAACTTCCCCGCAAAAGAAGGTAAGTCAAGTCACACTGTGACAAACCTGTCACAAGTTCCCTAGCCCAGATGGTCTCTGCAAGAACTGCAGTCAGAAGGGCAGTGTGTTTTCAAAGGCTTGTGTTTTCAGTGCCCTTGTCAAGACAGACACTTGTTAAACAGCTACCTTATGAAGGAAATGAAACAAAAGGATCTTGTACGTGCTGGAGAAGGCTAATAGCAGACTTCCAGGGGAATGATTTTAGCACACATCTTTCTGGTGCTCCTGTAGCGTGTGTGCTCAGTTTCCCAATGACCAAGTGCCATCTGTGCTCTAAGATAAGATTTAAATGCTGCCTTTTTGCTTAGAAAACCACCAAACCAACCTGAATGGCAAAGAACATTCTTTTTCTTACATGTTTACTTTTAAGAATAAAATCTTAAACCCATATACCTTGTAATTTGGGAGAAGAGAATATCACTGTGAGGTTTTTTTTCCCTTAGCTCACTGGACTCTGAAGTGTGAAAAAATTGCAATAAATGGAGTCTGCCATTTGACTATAATCACTTAGCCTGGTGAGCAGTGCTTGCTCCAATACTAGAGCAGCAAGTCCCCCAGTTGTCTGCAACAGCTGAACTGGCAAACCAGCAATTCCATGCTTTTGGCTAGAACTTAGAATGAGTTTATTTTCTGTGTATGTGTAGTAAGAGTTATTCACCTGTTCTCAGACCGTGGGACAGATCAAAACCACATCCTGAAACAGTAATGTATAGATCTGTCTCCTCACTGCAGCTGCGATACCTTAAGAGGAGTAGTACTGTTAAAGTCTAAGAAAAAAGGACCCTCTTGTTGAGGCAGGAATGTGGTAGGGATAATGTTGTAAACTCCAGCAACTATGTTCTCCAATTCCAAGTAGCAAAATCCACACCTATGATAAAAGAAACTACCTGTTAGAACTAAAATCTGAAGTATGTTTCAAACCTCTTAAGACCTCATTAAGTGAGCATTACCTGTAGTCACCACTGCTCTTTTTCTGAAAGCCATAGGAACCAGGTTCTCCTACTGTCGAGACTGTGATGAGTTCAAAACCAACGCTGTATTGCCTGCAAGCAACACGACAGACTGTTACTATAGTTATTTGGGTCATCAGGATCACCAGGAAGAGGGCTGTTTATTAAAAACTAGACAACATGACTGGAAGACATCAAAAAGTATTGTCACATTTGTGACAGCAATGTTAAGTCAAACTTGCCATGACATGAATGTAGAATTTGGAGGAAAACAGGACACATTTCAGGTTCAGAAGTACAGTACAGGGAAAATGCCTGCTAGAAGTCTGCCTCCACATTTAAGCAGACTTGGACTAGTTAAACTTCTAGTCACTCAATCCCTTGCCACATGGTGCAGATCCTGGGATGTGATCTGATTGCTGTCAGGGGAATGAATGTCAGTGACCTCAGCAGGATTCTCCATGTTGTACTCTAACTTGGGACAGTTTGTCTACTACCTGTTAACAAATGTGACAGGTGCCACTGCCTCATCATTCAGACTACCCACATATGACCTACAAATGCAGGACAAAATACATACAGAACCTGCTTAATTAGCCACACACCTTGTCACTCCATTTCATGACAAAAGCTTCCTCAAAGAGGGGAGGATGGACAGAAAAGCACTGCCATTTGGTGGAGGCACTGCACAGCTTTGCAAAAGATAAAACAGTTGACTGCCTGTCAGGAGATGATACTATTTGGAAGCACTGTATACCGATGGTTTGAAGTAGATCATTAATTTTGCCAAAGGAATTTGACCTGCCTAGGTCTACACTATAGGGCACCGACATCCAATACTTCTGGCTTGCTAGTGGCAGAGTAAATGCACTTTCAGAGTGCATTACTTTCAGAGTAAATTACACAATCAGTAAATGCAACTGATTGAGAGCCTGTAAGGGTTTAGTATCTCGCTTATTAGCTCTACTGTTAAAGGAATTATGATCATAATTAAAGAGGAAGAAAAAATCCTTTGTACCTTCTGTGCAAGGCCTAGCTCTGCTCAGACCCCAAAACTGAGGAGAAAGAAGGCTCCTGCTTTCCTTGTAGGTCAAGGACTTCCTCAGTAGCAAACGTGCAGGTTTAAAATACATTTAAAAGTACTGATGGTGAAGTTAGAAACATAAGCATACAAAAGCTAAGCTATATCCTATACCTTGTTTCAGGATTTTCAGGGAGCTTCCTACCCTCCCCACAGACAATCCTGATAAAGCTTGTGATGCTGTAGCATGTGTTACTCTCACTGTGTTGATGCACACTTATTGTCTACTAACCTTGGTCCCCGTAGCTCAATTAGTAATGGTCCATTCTTGTCCAGCTGGAATTGATAAATGGGGTTGTTTTTGTAGGTGTCTCTGAAATTTCCACATCCTCCAGCACTGTGAGTTTTCCACTGTCCATTAACCTGAAAGAAGTCAAAAGTACAAAGAATACTTTGTATGCTGAGGATTTGTATTGCTTATTTACACACACAAACAAGACTAGAGGCTCCTCTCGCTTTAGAGGTCACTCACTTTAGTAATTTCTGCTAATTTTTAAAGTGTAAGTGAAAGCCTATGTTAAGAATTCAGAAACTTTCACTGCAGCAGTCCACCCACCTTGGTCAAAGCCTTAGATCATAGAATCCCAGACTGGGATTTCCTTGGGTTGGAAAGGACCTTAAGATCATCCAGTTCCAACCCCTGCCATGGACAGGGACACCTCACATTAGACCACATCACCCAAGGCTCTGTCCAACCTGGCCTTGAACACTGCCAGGGATGGAGCATTTACCACTTCTCTGGGCACCCTGTGCCAGTGCCTTACCACCCTCACAGGGAAGAACTTCTTCCTTATATCCAACCTGAACTTCCCCTGTTGCAGTTTAAATCCATCACCCCTTGTGCTGTTGTTACAGTCCCTGATGAAGAGTCCCTCTCCAGATCCCTTGGAAATGTACTGTATTTTTCTCAATCTGTATTAAATAAGTAATGAGTGACTGTTTCTGACTATGACAAACTGTATTGAACAAAAGATTGATATTCCCATCTATCCTGTGACAACTGGACTCTGCAGGCTATTTTGTTTGCTCACACACTCCTCTTGCACCAAACAGGAAACAACAGCACTATAGGAAGTCCAACGCTACTTGTGTTGCAACCTTTGCTCTTGAAACCATTGCCTTCAGCCCTGTCCATTCACCTCCATGCACTCTGATAACGCGTTACAGGGGCAAGATAAACAATAAGGACAGATTTCACGAGGACAAAAATACAAAAGGAAAAATGCTGCTCTGACTTTAAGAAAATGGGCCATCTGTTCGCAAGTTCCTCCTGCTAGTCATTAAACTGAAAGGTTAGACTTGCAGGACATGCCAGGCATTCACACAAATTTATAGCCAAGATCTGTTTCTCCTGTTACCTCCCTCTCCTTTCAGTCAAACAAGGAGCAACGTTTCTTTTTAACTCTTGTGATTTAAGTCCTTTGCTCTGTGTCCAAAAGCCTCAAACATGGCAAGTTTGGAAGCAAGGGGAATTTCTTCCCTCACCAGGCTACTACCCAGGAACCTAAACCTGCTGCCTGCTGTAGCTTTCCAGGCCTTTTCCACCTCTGCTGCACTCGGGTCTAAGAATCCCCTTGGTGAGCTCCAGAGCCAACCACTCAACTTTAGTATAAGACATCTAACACAACTTGCTGTTACCGGTAAACTGCAGGTTAGTTATCTGCAAGGTAAGTGTGATGACTGCTAAGAAAAGACCACATAAACATTAAGCACAGCTGATTAACTTTTGTATTTAGTCATAAAGGCAGAGCTGGCCCTGGATAAGTTGAACATGCCTTTTATGTGAATACTAGACACACATCTTCAAATAATTAACAGGAGGTTTGCACATACTTTATGCTCTTTTGAAACACACTACAGCATAAAACAGATATCCTGCCTCAAACAGGCTGGTCACCTTCAATGAGGCTTTGACTTCCTAGAGTATTCCACCAAACTAGGCCCAGTTCTTAAGAGCTAAAAAAGACAATGGTTTCGGGACAAACTAAGCAAATCATCTTGTCTTCTTCCCAGGAATTCCTCTAGCCACTGAGTGTTCTCCAGAACAGGCTCACTTCAAGGGGTTGTTCCAGAAATAACAACTGGTATGAAACACTGAACTCAAGAGCCTAGCTGCAAGCTGACATGTCCCTTCTGACCACACAAAGTGATGTGATCATCTCCTTCAGGCATGAGTCTCCTAGAAAATGGACTGTTCCACCATGGCTCAAACTAGCCTTGTTTCCCTCTTCCCACAGAAATCACTGCTTGGACAGAAAACTTCTGCCTCTAGTAGGATTCCCCAGGGTAGGCACAGAGCTTACAGTTAAGAGTTGCTGCCTTATTCTTTCTTGAGGATAAAATTGCTAATACATGAAAATACATGCAAGTTACTTTATCCTGTGAGCCCTTGGCTATATTTATACTTCAGCTGAAGGTATAACTACAGCACATGATGACAGCTGAAATACAAACAGCAGCTGCCCCCAAAACTGCCTGGGCTTCTGACTGTTTTTTCTCTTGCTCTGCCTCTGTACTCTCAGGGGGCATTTCTACATGAAACTTGCCACCAGTATATTGCCTTGATCCCATGTGGCACCATGAATGCTTAGCCCAGTGGTTACAGACCTTTGAGACATTTTTGCAAAACTGGGGAACAGTAATACACTGTGATATTACCATCCTAAGTCCATTTGTCATGGGCTTGCTACTGGTGCCTTTGGTTTGTCAGTGCTGGTTTTGTCCCACCATGCCAAGAGTTTTTCCAAGAAAATCATGCAATTCTTTCAAGGGAGGATGAGCAACACTTCTGCAGTGGTTTTACTCTGCAGTAGTACTAGCACAATCAACCTGATCTCTGCAGAGTAACTGTGTATTAGGGTACGGATTGTTATTCTAAAGGTCATTCTATCCTAAAGGCTTTACAGTGCTTCTGCAATGGTGCAGCTGCAACAACACACTCTGCACTGAAGGTAGAATTTATGCACTAAATGCCAGTGGAAGTTAAGCCTCCATCCATCCGAGTGGTGTGAAAGTGAGCCAGCCCAAGGACTTTTATGTTGGTATGAATTATGCCAACAGAACAGCTAACTGGCAAATTGTATGTAACTTAAATAGAGGGTTGGCCTTGTGCTAATGATGCTTAGATTAAGTTCTCGTTAAGAAGTGTCATTTGTCAGGACATGGCCTAAGCTGGCATTTTTGGGCAGTAGTACAAAAATATATTTAAGCACCTTGTACATTTCAAATATGGAAAAGCCAAACCAGAATTATTATCCAGTGCCCCATAGAAGAAAATATTTCCTTACCCGTTTGGAAATGGTGTAAGGCGTAGGAATCTTGGAAAAGGTGAACTTGCACATGGAATACACCTGTGTTGTAAAAGAAGCAGCTGGTTACATATTCATACAAAATCTTGCACTTCTCATACAAAATCATGACAGGTTAAAATAAAAGAGCAGAATTACCTACTCATCATTTTTAGGTACTTGTTCACTACATGCCTATATTACTCATCAGACAAGTCTGTCTGAAATTCAAAATCCAGAGTAGTCTGGGACTAACAAGACTTAGGTCTACTTAAAGATCTGCATTTTACTTTTTTCAGTGACAAAAACAGACATCAAGCATTGAACATCACATGACTTGGGAGATACAGAAAAACCCAAATACTGAGTCCAAGAATTCAGGAGAAGCTAAAAAACTTTAAATGTTAATTGGAATATAAAATAGCCTCATTTTGGATATATAGAGAGCCAATGCTTTGCCTGTATAGATGTACATCTTTTATTCTAGGAAATAGAAGTATTTTCCAGCTTGTTTAGTTACTGAAGTTTCATTACTCAAAACATACACACTATGTTATTTTAAATATAAACAAAGAACATTATCAAACACTTCATCCAACGGTTCTGCTCCATCACTCATAGCCTTCCTCCCCAAAATAACACTATCAATCCAGAAGTACATTTTTTTAATCAAACTTACAAATAAAAGCTATTTTACAGTTTAGTTGTTTCTATTCATTATGAAACTGACAGTACATACCCTGATGGTGTAATGTATAGTGTTTTGTTTCTCATACTGGGACACCACCAAGGTAAACGTATGGGGCCCCGGGGTGGTCAGCTTTATCTTGGTTAGATAATGAGGACTGTTGATCCGAATACCATCAATATATGGAGGAGGAGAAGCTGGAAAAGAGAAGGATGAACACTTTTCTCCAATCAAAAAAATCCCCTAGCTTGGTAAACTTCTCAGCCATTTTGTATCAATGAATTTTGCCAGGAAAAAGTCAGGTTGTTGGTATTAAGGTTAGACTGTAAGCAGACCTGAGTGCTCTCTAAAGAGCACAGCCTCAAGATTTGCTCATAAAAAGGACAGGCAAGAGCAACTATCACTGGGTACCTTCAACCTTATCAAGAGGTGCATAACACATGACGGGACACAAATTCTACACTTGAAAATACAGCTTAAATCCCACGACCTTCAAGAACTGCTTATCCATCTCCCACCACTGTCACTGCTCGAAGAAGACCTACTGCAGTGATGCTGATATTTCAGGAGAAAGATAAGGCATCTTTGATCACTCTTCAAAACTCTCTCTGAGGAGTTTGCTCTTTCTCCATTGGTTGGAGAGTTCAGAACGCAAGCTGCCAAATCTCTGGCCACTAGGAAAACAAGACTTTCAAACATGTTAATCGCTTTAACTAAGTCACACACACTTTCTCTCTTTCTCTCTCCAAATCCTTGTGATCATTATACAGATGTAGTTGATTCGCAGTACCAATGCACATGCACTACTTATGATAAACATCCTAAATATCTGCTTTTACAGTTAGACAATGTAATTTGTTATTTAGCCTCTAGCTGGTTCTTTCCAGGCTACTTTTCATTTCAGGGAAGCAGGAACACGTCTAGCAACTACTTCAATAGGCCCAGGATCACATCCTTTTATTTTTTCCACTAAGCAAGATGGGAGAGGGGAAAGGATTACTATAAAACAATAAGCAGCTTAGGAAAGGGAAATCTTCACCTCACTGCTAAGGGATCAACCTGCTTTGTTCCAGTCTCATTTTAACAGATGGTAAAAATAATACTGCAGCTTGACCAATTGATTTCCATGGAAAAAAAATTTAAACAAGTTTGTGCTTGTGAGATTAGAAGTTTATAAAAGAGTTTGGGTAGCGAGACAAAACATATGCATCATCCAGTTCTTGCTAGTGATCTTGGTGGAAGACTGTCTCTTTCAAACACTACTGAACAATTTCTTCCACTATGCAAGCGTGTTTGGTTGCCCACTTAATGTTTTCAGTAAGACACACTGTAAAATAAGCAATGCCACAAGTACTAGTAATACCAGAAGCAAGTCTTGGGCTATATGGAGAAGCAGATGCTTTAACAAGATCAGCTCTTGCAAAAATAGATGATGATTTGCTCAGGTCTCAAAGGATGCTTTCTGCAGACAGTTCAGATTCTAGTGGAACTGGTCAGCAGAATACACTGAATAAGATCAGATGAATAATGCAACCCTTACCAACCATTCCAATAGGAATCCCCCCCACAAATACCACTCTTTGATGAAAAAAGCTTTAAAAGCTACTCTCACATTACCTGTTGCTATTACCTGCTGCATATGAGCAGCTACCTGAATGCAACTCTGGTTCTAAAGCAGATCCCTATATGTAAAAGCAACAGGCCAAATCCTACCTGTCTTTGGAAGCACCTTCACTGAAGAAATCCAAGGAATATCTTTTACAGAGATCTCTAACTTGATGTAAATAATAAATAAAACCCCCCAACATTATTAGCTCTACCTTAAAGTTGCAATCTATCCATTCAACTGGGAATTACTTTTACTTCCTATGTTTCACATCTCCTATCTCTCTTGAAATAAAACACAAACAGCTTTTTTGCAGCTACAAAGCTCCAAAAGCCAAGACCCTTTTTCTCAAGGTGAGTAGAATCTGATGTAGAAGGACCAAGCGTAATACTCATAAAATCTGGACATCTGAATACTTTCCTCAAGCATTCCAGATCCGATAGTCTGACATATGTTGAAGTGTCCAGCTTTACCTCATGAGTCTGCTTAGAAACTTTACTAAGCCAAGTTCACAGAACAATTAACCTTGATTATTTACATTTAATGGAAGCCATAATCCTTTAAATAATGTCAGAAATGGGGGGAATAATTATGCTATCAGATAAACAGAAGCACATCATCTGTTCCCTCTAAATATTAACTACTGCCACTTCCAACATGTACAGCTTGGTTTATTCCTGCAGTGTAGACTGTTGAAGGTGGTCACATATTGACCTAAACAACTGTGTCAGAAGACTGACCTCCTGGGGTAAGGCTTCTAGTTTTAAAGCAAAAAGTGCCTTTTCTCTCCACAAAATCCTTTGCAATTCTTCATTTCCTTCTAACAATCTTCTTGGCAATTAAGGTACACTAACCTGGATAGTAAACTTTTTTGCCATCAGTCTTGTATACAACCATTGTAATGAATTCCCGATTGTGTGCAAAGTCATCCTGTAAAAAAAACACAAATCAAGTAGATTTGTACACTTCTGTGGAACATAAGTAATGCTTCATCAGAATCAATTCTATCATCCCCATTGATCACCAGATGGCATGATCCGATATTAGTATTTATTTAGATACCCAATCCAATCTTATTTTAAAACACCTGAAGTAAATAAACCACCACTGATTTCATTTATAACAGTTCAGGCCCCAGGATTCAAAGTTACTTCAGAACCTTTAGAGTGGAATATAATCACTTAGCTCTATTTTTAATCTGGGTCTATTTCAACGGTCTTGATTGTAGGTGGATGTAGCTGCTAGATTTAAACTGTAGACATATAGATAGACATAAATACCTGAACCAGAAACATAAGCAGTGATATACTAATAACAGAAAGCTATACAGAAAGGCTTACAGAAGATGCTGCAGAACTCACAACACAGGAAAAGAACCCAGCACCTTATCCGTGATGTGCCTGCTGAGCAGGACCCAGACGGCAGCTCCACCTTGTGGACACTGGACCTCTAGCTTGTACTGAGGGTTATTAGCCAGACTGTAAGCATCCTTCACGGGACCTTGCTTGGCATCCCAAGTACTACAAGTAATGCAGACACATGATTAGTTGAGTAAGACATTATCTGGTGCTTTAAAAATCAAATCATAGAATGGTTTAGGTCGAGGGGACCTTAAATATCATCTAGTTCCAACCCCTGCAGGGACACCTTCCACTAGACCAGGTTGCTCCAAGCTCCAGCCAACCTGGCCTTCAACACTGCCAGGGATCCTACATCTATTCAGAGCTATCTATTATCAGTAACACGGTTACTGAAGGCCAATATTCTACTGGACTCTATTGCAGTGGCTGGACAACACAATCACATCAGAAGCATTACCTTACAACTTTGTTTTATAAATTATTTAGCAATACAAACAGCTTGGCTGCTCAGTATGGTGACTGCAACCACACAAAGCACAGAAAAAGCCAAACCATTCAGAAGCCTGAGCTACCTGACTATAGTCATGATTGCATACACTGATATTAAATGAAAGACACCTGTGCTTTTGTAACTACAGAAATCCATATATAAGCTATGGTTACTTTCAAAACCTTGCCAAATTTTATTCCTCCAGTTTTTTATTGAGGTAATTTTTAGTGTAAAATTCCACCTGTTTCCTCTTTGGAAGCGTACCTGCATGAGATGATGTTACAGATCTTTGAGGTACCCTACTGCAAAATCTGCCTGCTGCCTCATGAACCGTCCGGACAAGGAAAATACAGTGTAGTGTGGCATGCTGGGATCAGAAGTGGATAAAGCCACTTAAGTCAAACTGCCCCCCCCCCTTTTTAAAACTGAACAGCAGGCATAGAAGTCTGCATTAGAAACTAAGAACTAAGCTTCAAATTAGCACCATCATTACTCTGCTTTTTATGGCACCTGCCACTGTGCTAGGCATTTCCCTATACAGAGGTATGACAATCACAATATAAGGAAAGACTAGTAGATGAGCTCTGAGATTAGCAAACATGTTATCTAACTTGCTACATCACCACAGTGTATTTTAGAATTAATTTGAACACAAAGATGGAAGGAGCCTTTGCAGATAAGCTCAGTAGTTATACTATGGATGAAGGAGCCTGTGTAGAGCTAACATATGCAGAAACAGTGTGAAAGCAGTGGCAAAGTGCAGTATGAGTAGAAAAATAGAGAAACCTTTGCTTTCTGAAACTGAGGCACACTCATCTTCAAACTGGGGGACAAAAAGACCGAGTATGATGGATACTAGGTAGGAGACAAGTATCGTGTTCAGGAAAAAACAAACTCGGCAAGGAAGATTACTTATGATAACTGCAACTGGGGAAAAACAGAAACTCCTGACATCAGTGAGCACACCCTGTAAAGACAACAAGCACTGCACAACCAATTTACAACTGGCCAAGAAAATGAATTCCAGATAAAAAATAGGTCACTCAAGCACTGTCTGGCCACTTGCTTAAAGAGAGACTGCACAAAAATCTGATTTCTATTCTCTTAGAGAGAGGTGGGACTGAGGTCAGAATCTGGTTATACAGCCTTAGGTCCACAGCAACAACACAAAGGTCACTGGAGTTTCAATGATGTTACAGAAGTAGTCAAAAACAAAGCCTGGGCTCACAGTTTAAAGGCATAAAAAGTCAGGCTCAAGAGAGCATGGTTGAAGTTCACCTCTCCAGCTGTAACTAGGAAGAATGGCAGGAAGGAAACACCACATCAGAATATTCAGTGCAATACCGACACAAAAGTTTTCTCTATTTGACCAACCTGTGAATACACGTAGATTCTTTAAAAAGACTTGGGTTCCAACTCAAATAAATAACATCATAGTGCTGGCACAGGTCCTCCCAGGCAATCCAGAAAATGCCTACAAACGACATGCTGTTATTGTTTCCTTACTAGACACCTTGATTTTACTTGCCTCTTTGTAGGCAAATAAATACAGTTTATATAAGCCAACATTTCTGTAAAACCTTGTATGTTTCTAAACTTTAACTTACCCCCAAAACAAACATGTTAAACCAAGTTAGTTTCAAAAAGGCAGTCTCCTGACTTTTTGAAGCTGTCAGGACACTTTTCATTCTCAAGCACTAAGCATAGTAAGAGGATCTGTTGTATTGAAAGAGACATCACTAGATGATTCCAGCCTTGCCTCCTCCTTTTCTAGGTTTCTCATAGAATTTTAAAAACCTAACAAGATTTTAAAAATTATTACATAGCCTAAAAGGTTCCCCCAATTCAACAATTTACTTCAATACTCATCCAACACAATCAAGTATTCAATCAACATGTGGGTATGTTTGAATGTACTTCTATGATACTTCATCCACCACCTACATGACTTGCTTTGGCAGCCCAAATCTGCTTTATCTTTACAACATTCTCATGTGTTTAATCTAATTATCCATAGCACCTCTAATTGCAACTCCAACCAAGACCACCACCTGCAAGCTGACAGATTCCTGATGAAATGAGCTCTCAAAAAGGTAACAGCCTTGTAATTCAAGTCTCTGACAGAGGCAGCTGCAGATCTTGCACCAATTAAGAAACCCAACCCAAAATAATGAGCTAATCTCCCGTAACTGTCACAAAGCCAGGGCTGCTATTCTTACAATTAAATCAAAAAGTTTTCCTTATACATTTGTATGAATTTTAACAATAAATGTTATAACTTAATACATTTGGATGCACACTGCTGTCAAAAAATAGAGTGGCGCTTAACAAAAGAGCTCCCTTACAGAGCTACGCAGGCAGCACCTAGGATGCTACAAAAAGAGCTGGTATCTCTTTCTGAATGTACAAAAAGAGCTTCTGCAGAATTTCTGAAGGCCCACCCACCAACAAACCCACACTGACTTTCCAGATGCTACACTGTTGCTCCCCAAGGAAGATGGGACAAGACAATGCTAGGCATCATTCCAATTGTTTTTTCTGGACAGTAACATAGCAGTACCACTGTCTGAAAGACAGGTCTTGATCTACTCTTAAAGCCAGAAATAGAGTGTACATAAAGATTTGGTGTGGATATATTAATGTAATGCAAGGAAAAAAAAAAACCACCACTTACCTCCACTTCATAAACTCAAATACAGGCAAGACTGTATTTAAATACTGATTATAAAAAGCATTTTGACACATATTCACAAATTTTGGAGGCAAAAACCCCAAACCACAAAAGGTCTATTCATGTATTAAAGAGCTGCATTATGCAGCTTATTATCAGAATGTTATCTTTGCCCTGACCTTCCCATGCCCAGATACTGATAGCAGCATTTAAGCAAGGAGACAATTTCTTGTCAGTTAATTTGATCTATTTTAAACAGTCCAGATTAAACTTAAACCACAGACAAACCTGAAATTATAGATTTAAATACACAAAGACTTCCTAAACTTTTAAGCTATTTAGTTTTACTCTCCCCCTCCTTGTACTTAAGCATTTCTTTCCACAAAGAACTATATTATCTGAAAAGATAGGGACTTTTTAAGCCTTATTACCGTTGTCGATTTTCTGAGCTGTTCTTGGATCAAAGTTCAAGTATTTTTGTAAATCTGGGGTCCAATTTCTTGTGTCATTTTCACTGTATCGTCCTTTCCAACGTAAGTGACTCCAGGGATTTTTCAGCTGAAGAAACCGAAGTCCCTAAAGAAATAAAACTGCTGGATTTATCTTCTCAAGGTAATTTTTATATTTATATTAACATAGAATATGGACTAACCACTCAATAAAATAGAGCATCATTAAGCTTTCTGGAACTTCCCAATGGAGCTCAAGACAATAAACTATAGCAGCCATCAGAGAAAAAAAATCCACAGCTATCCACTGCAGGCAGTTTTCAAACAGGCATCTTTTCAGATGTTTTCACATTGATACCTTATATTCCCTTATATCCAAGACTGCATATGCATGGGTTGGAACTAAACCCCATTTTTCTCCTTCCTCTTCAGACATCACCCCTGTTGCTGTTGTGATAAGGACATCTCCCTTGTGAAATCTGTTCAAAGAGAGGTGAAAAATAGCTTTTAATTTAAAATTAGCTTTTAAAAAAGCTAAAATAAATTAAAATAGCTTTTAATTTAAAATAGTGCAAGTTTCAAACTAACATTTGCCAGATATTGCAATAATACGTTTTTACATTATCAGTTTTATAAAAACTGGAATAACATTTTCATCAGCAGAAACCACTACTGAAAAAGCTTGAGAAAGTGAAACTATTTTCTTTCAGTATTTAAGTATAGGCTTCAAATGAAAAATATATTTTCATACAATTTCATCATTTCATATTTTTATAAATAAAAATCATCATTTATCAACCTGAAGTTCAATCTCTGTCACCTTTTTAAAGACACTCTTCACACATCTGAAGATCACTATTGCAGTTTTGAAAGACTTCTGCTGCTCCTCCAGGAGATTACTGGGGTATAATAACCAAGGTCTTGTGATATGATTAGAAATACTATACTATATCCGCTTGCTAAGGACAGCAGATCAATGCCAAAGATCTGAAGAACTCTGTGGGAACACAGAACACATGTCCTTCTACTTTTTGAACACTTCTAGCTTGTATATTGGTTCCAAGCTGCTCTTCTCTGACTCTATATCCTATTTTCTTCATCAAGAAATGGCTACTACTCTTTTTCTTCATATGGAAAGAAGAAAAATCACCTCAAAGAAAATTCCACAATATTTCACTCTTCTGTTCTATCAATCAAAACCACCAGTACCTCAAATCTTCTTCCAGAAAGCAATGTGGAGGCCTTATAAAGCACAATTTGCAGCAGTACCAAAACGCTATTAAGGATCTGTGGTGACTGTACTGCTTTCAGAGTGGTAACACAGCTACTAAACAGCAAGCATTTTAAGTACTTAGGAAATGAAAAACTTCTACCTCTGATGAAGTATTCTGAAAGTACTATCTTGATTGAAAGCTTGATTGTCAGAGTGCATAGCAATTCTTTCAGGTATCCAACCAGTCAGTGCATGGAGATCAATATTCTGAAACGCAAACATTCAAAAGAAATCAGAGCAGATGATCCACCTATAAGCATATGATGTCTGTACACAGGTTATAAAAACATCTTGAAAGAAATCAAGTATACACAAGTTACAGTATAGCTCTACACATTAAAGGCTCAAGATTAAGACTATATAAAACAAAGAAAACCTTATCTGACGAGGTTAGGACAAAAGCTGGAAAGTGACCTAAGTGAACTAATGAAAAACTAATTTCAGAGCAATGGAAGAAGCATAAGAGAATGATCTATTGTGCTCAATTCTATGATGTGTTTTATTGAATTGATTCGGAGACTTTTTAAAGCACAGTCTCAGAAACCATCTGCAACTTTGCTATTATACCTGCATTTGAAATTATTTAAGTTTCACTTCTAAGGCTCAGGGTTGGGTTTTTATCCTTTTTGGTAAAGCTGACACTGACATGTATTTCCATAAAAGGCCACTTTAATCTCCCCATTTTATCTCCCTGAAATATTGATTATTCCCTTTTCTTTTGCTTTGTACTCCTCAAAGCAAAAGGAGAAACTATAAATGCTTAAAGTGTTAATAACCAGCACTGGTGAGTAGGAACCCGAGGAATTACAAGTACACCACAGCCTGATTATACAAGGAAGCTATAATACAGTCGAAAAAGGGCAGGAAGGGTGGAGATTAAATGTCAGAAGTCAAGCTGTTCTTCCAGATAGCAAGTTATAGAACAATAATGAGAATAATAAGATTATTAACAATAAGACTCTGTCCTCCAAAATAAAGCAGCCTAACACTGACATAAAACATAAAAATGTATGACAAGTTTACCCCTTATACAAAGCCACATTTGCCTCCACTATCATTTTTCAAAAGACAATGATAACCTAGTATATCCCCCAAGAATGTAATTATTAAGACATCAACTAGAATGTGGACAGCACCATGAAATAAAAATATAGTGTTAAAATTTTAAGCAATTTTAAATTAAAATCAGAAATTCTTCCTAAGTGACAGATGAATATTATGTGGGCTGCCCATTTCAATAACCTGTCCTTTGGAAGAATAGTTTGCATGTCATTTTAGCTGCAGTACAATGACTGTTTCTTTAGGAACCACATTATAGGAACCCAACACATATTTCTGTAAAGGAGTGTAAATCTGATAAACAAACTTGCACAGATCAAAGTACTTGCTCCCTCTATATATATGTACTAAATGACTAGCCTCTTCCTTTCCTAACCAACTGCCCTATCTACTGAATGACAGTTAGAAACCAAAATCAGCAATATCGAAATAGGCAAAAAATAATTACTTCACCCAACACAGTCATCTAGATTATACAAATACATGTCCTTCCCAACCAAAACCATGAAACAGTAGAGCTAGGCATACTTGTGAAAGAAAGAAAAAGAAAAAAAAAAAAAAAACAACAAGAAAATGTGAAACCAAATACTTGCCTCCCCAAGCAATTTACTTTGAATTCACTAGAAAGAAAATTATTTGACCCAAGATTATCCAAGAGGAATTTTTTGCCTTTTAGAAATAATCACAAACTTACAGAATTTGATCCAGGAAAATCATATCCTCCCATGACCTTCATGTAAGCCTTTTCTATTAATGATACCCATAATTCATTCTTATTGTTAGAATAAGAGCAGAGAAGTTCTCCACTATGATCAACAGGTAACTGGTCATCTATGATTACCTGTGGGAAATAAAGGAAAAATCATCATAATGCCAATAAAGTATTTTGGAAGTATTTTAAGAAATAAGCCCAAACTTACATAAATATACAGCTTTTCAGACACAACCAGCCCCGACCATCATTCTCGCATATGGAAACTTCTAACAATCCTGCAATGGTTTGCCCAAGTGAACAAGAAATTCTATTCCAGGTCTATAGGTGACCTGTGATAACATGCCTTGCTTTCTCCTATGTAAAATGGGGATGAAGACAGTACTCTCTTGTAAAATATTGAATACCTATTGTATTCAGTGAAAGGTAGCCACAGAAATATTCAGTGTAATTATCAGAATAAAAGTCTCCCCAAACCATTTACCTTTCTAGGTACACCATTGATATGAAGCTTTACCATGTATTTGCCACATGGATTATATTCTGGTTCTCCTTTCTTATTCTGAGGGTAAATGATACTGTTAAAGAGAAAAAAAAAAAGAAATTATGACATAAATATCTTGGCGGCACACACACTGATAACAGAAATGGGATTAACACAGTCTATTTCTAGAATTTACACTCAACATACATATGGTAGAGCAACTTTAATTCAGTAAATACAAAGATGTTTAAACAGGTCTTACTTTTCAGGCCTTGCTCTTGCTGCAGTTCTCTGCTTAATATAGCAATAAAGAGAATATAAGTAACCTAATTGTTTCTCCACCAGAAGCAAGGCAAACAAATTTACCTTACTATTAAACAAATGCTATTTACTCATCTGTAGTATAAATACGGTATTTGCCTGAATGACAAGTCAAACGTCTGAAGAAGGAGAATTCAGCACAGAACTCATTGCTCTCAAAAAAGAACAAGTTCAGTTCTGATGAGTATAGGTTAAACCAAAAAATACCACGAACAGCGTTTACACACTGGTCTGGCAACAGGCTCTTGGCAGTGGCAAAAGCCATGCCAAATTTATCACAGGATGCCAGTCAAGTGGAACTGAGACAGGGCTGTTAACATTAATTCTACAGTGAGATGCTATGCCTGTTGCACAGCAGCTGGCACAGCAAAGTAGGAAAATTTGCATTATATAAAGCATTAGAAAGTAAAATTTCTATTAAAACCCCAACAAAACCTTCCAAACTATTTAAAACTCCTCCAAGCACATCCAAAGTTAAACTCCAGTGTCTGCATACGTATCTCTATAAAGCTGGCCTCCCTCTCTGAAGTGCTGAAGCCACAAGTCCCAAGGAGATGAAAGTGAAAAAAGTGCTGGTTTTTACTGTGTCCAGCTGCAACTGTCATACATACTGCAGAAGCTTGGCAGTTATTAAGTCTGAAAAGATCTTAGAAGGCAACAGCTACTTACCTTGTGATCAATTTTTTGTTGTATCTTCTTTCATATGCTGCACTGATAGCTAGTGATGCCACAAAAGAGCAATCTGACACGATTGTCTATAAAGAAAAGAAAGCCAGTGAGGACATTTACTAATAACTTAGATACTGAAAAACAAATGGGATGTGTGGAGGGAAGGAAAATCATCAGTTAGTTTTTTCCTTCAAATGGGAAAGATTTCAACCAAGAGAAGCAAAGTTACTCCTAAAAAGACAGGAAATGTATGCTTGCTCAACACAAGGTCCCTACAGAGCAAACCAGTTAGAATTACTAGTGAGAATCGGAGACAAGCGCAGATACTTCAGCATTCACTCACACTTCCTCCCCCCTACCCAAAACGAACTGCATAATATAAACCATATCCAATGGCATATTCTACTGTTGATTCCAGTGTAGCTTGGGCCATCTGCAACTCCCCACTCAGCAAGATGCTACCATGATTCTCAATAGGTCACCCTGTTTCCTGTCTAATAAAAACTTAATAATTGCGCTCATTATTTTTTTCCATGCAGTAAATTAAATGAACAATTTGTTGCAGAGTAACCTTACCTTTCTTCCTAACCACTATTTCTGGAAAATAGGATTTTCTGCTGGAATTAAGATTTTGATTTTCACTGTGTGCTAACACAGCTGTTTATTCTCATGGCTAGAAAATGCATGGAATCTTAAGCGATACTAGTTATTTAATCTCATGAGAACCATGGAAAGCACTCCCACATTTGGGGACACTTTTTTGAACAAGAAGGTCCCCTGCAATACACTGCTAGCAGCACACTTTTCTCTTTAGGAACAACTTACCTGCTTTATGCTGAAACTTGATACAGTATAAATCATCGTGGGGTTATTTGTTATATCATCTGGTCGCACCCACTTAGCAAACATTGCTTTCTGTTTGGGGGATAATGGTAGCTTCCCACATTTATCACTAGATTTAAGAGAGAAAAAGAGTAGAAATAAGTCAGTAGTGGAAATAAATCAGCAGTTTAGAAAAGCTTTTCATGTTATGCCTAGTCTTGTATATGTCTGATAGATGGTGCAAAATATGTGCAGAACAATTACACAGTTTTATATACAGAGCTGTAAAACAAATTCAAAGAACACTACTTCAAAGTTTGTGATTTTTAGAGAGAAAAAAACAAAAATATTAAAACCATGAAATGCAACCCAAGAACTTCCTTCATACAGGAGAACTGGATTCCAAAAAGCTATCTACAATAGCAGAAACTCAAATTCTTCACTTTATTTCAGTATGATAAACTAATAATAAAAAGTTTCTTTAGTTCTAAATACCAAGGCTTATCTGTTTGACAAGCCATTAGTGGAAAAAAAAAAGCCACAAACTGAACTAACTCAAACCCAAAAACCAACTCCAGTGTTTTTGTATATTATAGCTATGTAATCTTAACATATTATTATTGCTCATGAATGAAGGTCTAACAGTTACATAGCACTCTTCCTCAGAAGAGTCCTTTTATAGAGGAATTTTCAATCACTTTCATTTTACAGGTAACTGAGAGGGAGGGAGCTAAACTCATTAGGAAGCAGCAGAATCAGGAAACTGACCCAAACTGGTGGTCCAGCCTAATATTCTAAAAAGCCAAACAAAATATTGTCCTTCTGGGCTTGGAGATACAACTGCAAAAAACAGTGCACAACTGGATCAGCTTACGTTGAAATTTTACAATCAGACTAGAAGAAGGAAGTGGTAGTATTTAAATCTCTCTCCCTGAATTATGCTTAAAAGCCTATTCAAACAATTTTAAACTCTGGAAAACAAAACATAGTAACACCAAATATGGGAAAGCTTTGGAAATAAAAACAAAAGTAAAGTTCAGTAATTGAATCACACTTACGAAAATGGCATAGGGAAGGCAAAACGTTCCCTCAGATCAACGCTCATGAAAGGTACATATTCAATGCCATTAATTTTTGAAGTCTTCCTGTAATTCAAAAGAAAAAAGAAGTTACAAACATGTCTATGTTCTTTCAAACACTGAGTTCCAGAATGTAACAACAAACTTAGGTTTTTAAAAACAAACAAGACACAGTGCCTGTGAAAATACCTGCTGAAATGAAACCACCACTATATTTGGGTTTGAAACATGCAGTACTTGACGACTCAGCACTAATCCTGTACATATCTGCAGACAAGTCTCCATGCCAGGATAAAAATGATTATGAGCCACAAACCTCTTGCTACTTTTAGAAGTCACATTTAAAACTACATTTGCCTAAATGGAATTTCTCAAGTCATTTAGGCCTCTCATTAAAGAGAGTTTTAGAGTAAGTTGACAGCAATTAATAATTAGCAACACCAGATTTGGGGCAGTTATTCTGGAATACTTTGTCAAACAACAACAAAAATACTGCACACGTTTATCAATGCATTTTTTTACTAAAATGCACAGAACACCTTCTAAAAAATGAGGATCGTATTTAAACATGAATGTAATTTCAGTTTCAAACAAAGAATTAACTGAAAAGAGCTATGCAAAATATTTTCAAATCAAATCATAGAATCACAGAATGGTTTGGGCCAGAAAGGACCTTAAGATCATCCAGTTCCAACCCCCTCCCACAAAAACCACTAATTACATCACCATAAATAATAAATCAATTTATTAATGTGCAGATAATACCAAAAATGAGGCAAGAACTGGGTTTCCAACCTTCTGCTTATAACCTCGTGCTACAGGGTAAGATGCACAAAGGATGCGAGCACAAATGATGAAATTTGGAAAAACTTGTCTCCAACTTACCTCAGCACTTCAATCTCCTCGGCAGTGTATCTCTGACCTTGAGGTTCACTAGCCTGCACTGCTCTGATTGTCTGTGGTTTATCATTTAAAGAAAAATCAGGTCCCAGTGGAAAGAATGTTCTGACTGGATGATTTGGTTTAGCTGCAGTTGACTTCTTCTGAGATGACTTTGACGTAGATTCCTTCAGTGCCTCTGCTCTAAAGCAAATAAAAATTGTTTACAATGACAGAAAAGCAGTTATGGTTCAATAATTGATTTGCTTGGTTCATGTTCCCACATATGTTAAATGGAATGAACAAATGCCAAGTTGGCCTCCACCACTTTTCTAAGAAAAGAAATCAATTTCTGATGCCAGTATTACTGCATGTTCCAGAGTAAATTAAAATATAGCCTTTCCAACTCATATATAAACTACTTGTGGCAGAACTCACTAGATTTTTATTGCTGTCATGGTTACCTCAGCACCACACAGACACTCGCTCCCCCACCCACTTTTCCCCTTGCCACAGGTGGGATGGGGAAGAGAATCAAAAGAATGAAAAACCCACAGGTTGAGATAAGAACTGTTTAATAACTGAACTATGGTATAACACTACTAATAGTGGTAATAAGGGAAATAACAAGGGGTAAGAATATAAAACCAAAAGGGAAAAGGCAAAAAGAACAATAAATCCAAGTGATGCACAATTGCTCACCACCCGCTGACTGATACCCAGCCCAACATGAGCAGCGATTCATCCGTTCTGGGTAACTGCCCCCAGTTTCTATAGTGGGCACGACATGCTGTGGCACAGAATACCCCTTTGGCTAGTTTGGGTCTGATGTCCTGTCTCTGCTTCCTCCTGGCTTCCCGTGCCCCTCCTCATTGGCTGAGCATGAGAGACTGAAAATTCCTTGATCGCGGTAATTGCTACTGAGCAACAACTAAAACCTTGGTGTGTTACCAGCGTTATTCTCAGACTAGTGCCAAAACACAGCACTGTACCAGCTACCAGGGAAGAAAATTAACTCCATCACAGCCAAAACCAGAACAGTTGCCTTTAAATTACGTTAATAGGAGAATTGGTGTAGGTGTTCTGAACTTCCAGGTAATGAACGGGGCCACTGAAACACAGGCAGAGAAAACTGATATGCGTCCCCTCATACCTTCAGGATTTGATTTGTCTAACAGCTACAAAAGCAGAAAAAAACCCACTAGCATTCTCACAACCCAGCATTTCAATGGCTGGAAGGCTGTGTATTCAGAAGCTATGTTTGCTGCTGTTGCATTAAGCTGATAGATAGTCACATACATGCAAAAAGTTTTGTTTGTTTCTTAACACAGACTGAGAATGCTAAAAATCAGCTTACGCTGAAATGTAGCCCAACACAGTCCATTATTCAGCACCAAACAGCTGATTTGAAAAGAATTAAGAGTGAACTTATGCTCGTGTAATTTGTTTCAGATATAGACTCCACTATACCTACCCTACAATTAGATTGCTACCATCAAGATAAGCATGTCCGGGTTTCCAAACTGTCTTCCTGATGAAGGGACATTGACACCCTATCCGTTTCTCTGTGTTTCACACAGAATGTGAAACATCTCTGTGTTTCAGCATTTTCATAAAAGCCAATAATTGTAGTAGAGTACTCCAATTTATATCTCTGAATACTGAAGTAGTGGGTTGGTACCAACAAATACACAGTCCTTTCCTAATTCTGAATGCTCCAATATTCCCACAGGGCTGGCACAAGAGCTGCTGTAGTCAGTGGCATAGCAGCTGGCAGCTATCTGCAAGGAGATCTCTACAGGAGCAAACTTTACTCAAAATCCATAGTTTGCAGTATGGAATAGACATGCTAGATTGAGAATCCAACTCATAGAGCACATTTAGACCTGACAGCAAGTATCTTCACTAACATTAGCAGTACTCACCTATCCAGTGCTTGTCGAGCCAGCTGTTTCAGTTTGGACTGGAGGCCTGCTTCTGAAGTTTCAGTAGCCTTAAATACAAAATAAAAGGAAAAACCTACATATCCAAAAAACCCAGCAGTTTTATAAGCTCAGTTTGTAAAATTCCACACTTACAGGTTGCAGCAAAGAGCAACTAGTTAGATTTTTAACCTGCAAGCAAAGGCATAAAATAATCTATGAGAGGGCACTAAAATAGGTATCAAGAGTCCTAACTTCTCAGTTAGGAGGTCAGCTATGACAGTTTATGCTTTTGTTTTCCTTACAGATGAAGCATGGCTACTGCAGCTAAAGAATCTGCAAGAGGCACAGCACGAGGTGTGCCTTCTCCTCTAACACCCACAAGCAGGTTTCAAGTTCTAGACTTGTACCTTTACAGATTCTACTGAGTCAGCTAGGTCAACTGAGGAAACGGAAGGCAAGCTAGTTTCACATCAAGAAACAAAACTAGAAACACCCTTTATAAGCAAATATTTTCATTTGCAATTAAATTACACTCCAGAGTTCCTGGTTAGAAAGGACTCTGAAAGATGTATGAAGATAAGCAGGAACACCAGCACACTTATCTAGGAGTCAGCCATAGAAGAGGAGGAATGGCTGCTCTCCAAGTACTTCAAGAGTAAGGAAGAACTAAATCTCTCCACTTGAAATACTGAGGAGAAAGAAGTAAAGCTTCAAGATAGCAGAGTTCCTTCAGTCTTCTTTCATCCTGGGAAGAAGAAGGTGGTACTTTCTGACCACCCTGAGGGACAAAGCCTACAGTCATTTCAGCCAATTCATATGCTAGTCAAGATTAAAAGAAACTTCACCAGTATCTCTACTTAATGAAATACGTGATAAAGGCAGTTGTTAACATGAGATAATTTCAGACTAACTTCAGTATATGTAAGTAATATTTGCACTCACTGACACAAGAGAAGGAGGAACACAGCAGAGGAAAAACAGTATGCTGCTGCAGTAAATGTTATCTAATAGACTGAAAATGCTCTGCTCCAGCAGCTCAAGCAGAAAAAACTAGAGCAATTCTAGTCCTCATCCGGTTACACTGTATCACCAGGGTATTTTAGTCTACATAATAACAGTTTACAGAATTCAGAAAGAAGATTTTAC
Source organism: Pezoporus flaviventris (assembly GCF_033815535.1). NCBI lineage: Eukaryota > Metazoa > Chordata > Aves > Psittaciformes > Psittacidae > Pezoporus > Pezoporus flaviventris. The sequence goes on from NW_026892585.1 coordinate 2,339,379, forward strand.
TCTAGCATTTAACAAACGTAACACTCCCCTCCCAACAACCCACATATATTTACATTATAAAAAGGAAAAAAAAAAAGAGAAAAACAGACTTGGTGGAGTTACATTATGATGGTGAGCCTCTTCCTGTAATGAGTGATTTAAGGCAACTGGACTTAAGGGAAAAAAGCAGTACCTGTAATTACATTCTTCATCATTTACATAATAGCCAATTGATCCTTACCATTAATTTCAGTGTGAATTAAATTCACATGTAACAGTTTTAATGTCAAGCACTGAGTAATCAAGTAGTATTTTTACCAGTTTTGGCATCAGGAGTCTGTTATTTTCTCAGAAACTGTTACACACAAAAATTCCCCTTAAATTGCTTCCTTTAATGTAGTCAGAAAGCAATACAGCTGACACATCAGCCAGACAGCTTCCGTTTTAACTGGTTTAATCTCTGTTTTAGTGTTGCATCTGCTCCAGAGCAAAAATTAACATGCAAACAGTTACAGAATACTTCTAGGTTTTAGTATAATCCATTTCAGGAAAAACACATAAATCTCAAGTTTTTTACACTGTTAAATGGCAACATAGTACAAATCCTAGAAGAAACAAACAAACAAAAAAAACCAACAAAAAACAACAACAAAAAATAACCCCAAAACAAAACAAAAAAAAACCCCAAACAGTGGAAGAAGTAAAAAAAAAAAAACAAAAAAAAAAACAACTAAAAACCCAAAAACATAAAACCAACAAACCAATTAAAAATCAGGTTTTAGAAATACAGGTACTCCATTTTTAAGCCAGCCTTTAAGGGCCAGTCACTTGCATAAGTGGAAGAATTTCTTACCATCACATAATTCCACCAAGTTAATCTGTAGCTTAACATACTGTTTTCAAACAGAGTTCCACTGCTTCTGTGTACAACTCTATAGCTTCTTCTGCATTGTCTTTGTCATCTTCATCAAAAGCCTGTGTAACTAGGAAGTGAGCACGCTCCAAGTCCAACTGTTGTTTTGACTTCAGAGGGTCTGTGTTCTGTGACTGAACTAAATGAAAAAGAAAGTATTTAGCTTTCTACAGCAGCAGATATGTAAAAACACCTATGGGTACTGAAACACTGGCAGTTCTAATCAGACAGGCAGTATCTATTTCTTGGCTGGAGAGCAAATCTTTCTTAACTTTGCTAAAAACATCTTTGCAAGGACAAGAAACCAATACCACTACCACCCCCTGAAGAAGAGATACACTCTCAGGGTATTTCACAAGTCAATGTAAATAAAACCTCTTTCATACTATATTAAGGACAAGGATGTTTAATTATGCAAAATAGAATCATAGAATGGTTTGGGTTGGAAAGGACCTTAAGATCATCTAGTTTCAACCCAAAAAATATTGCACCATTTGTGAAAATATGTCACCTATGGTAACACAGAAGTTCCTCAGGTGTCTACCTTTAATATAATTTAATATAATGACCTGAAGGAGATTTCTGTTTTCAGCCATTTTGAAGACCTGACCGGACCTGACCAACCTGGTCCGAAAATCAAAGTCTACAGTGATTTGAGTAGGAGATTGGTCTATAGACTTCCCAAGGCCCCTTTCTGGCCAAGTGATTCTATGCTTCTAACTGAGAATTGCAGATGTACAAAAATTTGAGATTTTGGTGTAAGCATAAACACCAAAACTAGATCAAACAAGGAAACCTTTATGAGAGCAAAGGGCTCTTTGCCCTCTCAAAGTTAGTAATTCTACATGAATACCAGAACCCACTTGCTTCACATCCATCATGCAGCTGAGGCTTAGATGTGAGTTTTGGTTTGTTCCTGAACATTTTTTGTTGCTATATTGAATTACTTTTTCAGGTTTGCTCTGCAGCTGTGGTTCCTAAGAATATTTAAAAGGAAAAGATACCCGCACCCACATCCTTAGGAAGTAAATCTCCATTTCTGACATATAACTGATATGCTTGCTTTATTTGTCGTCCTTCACAAAAGACAAGGAAATCAGAATAATGAAAACCAGTACACATCATTGATACATATTTCACAGCACTGAAAGGCTTTCTACTCAATAAATTTACGCATAGGTTTAGTTAGAATGGTCCTTACCCACCTGCTGAATGAAGAGCTTGAACTCTTTCCAAGTACTCATTTATTTTTTCTTGAATATTTTCCAAGTTGGACCCTGCCATCCCGGCATAAATCAAGGCTTGTGCAGCTTCCTGCAAGGAAATAATTTGAGACAAAGTTAATGTTTGCTGCCTAGAAAATTACTTCCCATAAAGAGAGGGCCTACAGGAGCCATAAACTGGGTGAAAGCAAGCTCCTGCATCTGCAACAGATTAAATGGATGCAGGGAAGTTGTGCTGGAAATAACAAATTTCAAGTTACAAATTAGATTATGTTCAAGATCTCACACATGGGACAAGCTGCAATATCAAAAAAAAAAACAAACCCAGAAACCAAACTTTGGAGGTTCTGTAAGGCCAGATCTTACATCTGCCTATACAGGAATGCATGGAATTAAGAGATTTTAAGTAAAACCAGCACGTTCCAAACATGCACTGAAATCAGTTCAGTAAAGCTCACAAGCCACAAACTGCCCTTTAATTTTAAAGCTACAGACTTGAGGTTATGGGCAAAAAAAAACATATACCAAACACTGGATGAAAGCCTGCTTTCAGGACATTGCATAGGCCTCCAGCTCAGAAGCACAGTATATTACCTGCATGAAGGCTTTTTCAGACTGTATAAATCTATTAAGAAAAAAGACCTTCAGTTGCATAAGCTGTCTATCCTTTCACTAAACTCATAAAAAACCTATACGGCTTGTCGGGGTTCCAATAAACAGAACTGGCACAGCATCAGATGCATAAGGAGAACTGAAATTTGCCACTCGTAAAGATGAGGATAAAAACTCTATTCTGTCCTCATTACTCGCATGGAAAAATCCGCTTCTGTGGCAGCGCTCATCTTCCCAGCAGCAGTAGAGGAGGTACTCGCGTAGCAGGCTGAGTATGCAGGAAGGAGATCAGTAACTAGAGAGCTGTTCCACAAAGATGGGGCTTGGAAAGGCTGCAGAGGTCAAGCACACAGCCATGGCCAGAGGATTTCTCTTGTGTGCCTTATGGCCATGATTTCTGTCAAGCTTAGCAGTTTGCCCCATCTGCCCAGCTTAGGCAAGCTTAAAACTGATCCCGATACAACCTGTGCTTGTTATCAGGACAATTTCTCATTGACAAGCATCACAGAACCAAGTACTTCACACTCTTTGTCAACATCCATCACCAAATCACATCATATAAAATGTTCACAGCAACAGAACGGTAAATATAAGTACTGTTCCATTCATATGCAGCAATTAACTACCATCAAGGTCTAGCATACAACTATATTTCGTGGGGATAAAAAGTGCACTGTAGAGATCTGCTCAAAGGATATACATGTATTTGTGACACACCACAACTACAGATTGACAAAACAGGCGCAGTATTGTAGACAACATATTGTAGACAAGTTGTCTACATACAACACAAAGATTGACTGTTGGATTTTCAAACCAGTGCTGCAAATTCAGTGCACAATTGATGTTGCTACTGTGATTTTAAGCACAACTGTTTTGCCAGTTTTTAAGATGTAAACATAATGAAAACAGTCTTTTATAATTTATGCCTCTGAAGGACTGAAGCAGTTGACAAACTGCCTGAAGAACCAGCATGCCAACTGTTTCCAGTGATAAAATGGACATGCAATTCAGTTAGTGTAGCTGTGGCACACCACTCATGTCAAAAGACAGTTAGTGGCATTGAAGGGATAATAAATACTAACTCTGAACTATGCTAACTATTGGCCATCAGTCTGTAATTAGCTAAATGCTGGTCAACAATCAAACTTAGCAACAGCCTCCACCAGTTTTGCTGCAGTCATCAGCTGCCCAAATAAGTCTGACGCTTCCATAAAGCACCCTTAGCAAGTTACCCCAAGCTGGTTCACATGCAGCTTTCCTCTAGGATCTATCAGTTACACGGTAGCAGGAAGCAAACAGCATTTTCTATCCATAGGAACTCCATTTCGACAGGCCATTTGCTGTCTATCAGCAACAAACTGTATCATTTCCTGTGCTTCATCCTTAAAGTCAGGTTCTTGCAGAATCCTGTTCAGCACCCAAGCTTTCCCATGTGCTTAGTAATTGCACCAGGGGGGCTCTGAAATGCTTAGAGCAGTTGATAAGAAAATTGATGACAGGCCAGATGCTTATTCGCACTGTTCACTAAAAAAGTAACTCCAAAATACTAGGTGATATTTTCTTACTATTCTTGTTTAATCTAAAATTGACTGTGATTCTTCAGGAACAGCCGGCTAAATCATCATGAAGAATTCTGCAAATGCAAGAGATTTTCCAAATGCTGTAGAGAAGCACACAAGAGTGATTATCTGCACAAAAATATGGTTTTCTTCTGAAGAGCACTTGAAAATTTCTTCCAGATATACTAAGAAATGTACTAAATAAGGTAATAAAGTAATAAAGAAGTACTGTGCACAGCTATTAGACCATGCACGTACACTGTTGTATTATTATGGGTAACTATACTTGGTTTAGAAGCATATATATGCTTTACATATATAAACTTAGCTCACTCTACATTAACAACCAGGTTAAAAAAAAAGAGTACCTATCCTTTCACACATGCTTAGGTCACCATGATAACAGCACTATACTTTTTATATTGTTTCAAAGACACGTACTATTCATGAAGTAAAAGGTCAGCTACAGAGTTCTTAGCAAGTTAACAGAGAAGTTATTTTGGCAGGATAATGGAATTTGTGGAACTATTACTGTAACAATGATTAAACATAGGCTTCCAAGAAATCCCTTCTCACAGGTGAGATGGGTTCCAGGATACAGAACTTTAGTGTAACTTTGCAAAACATAAATCCAACAAAATGAGACCACTTGCACAGGTAAAGAAGGCATAATGGTTGCAGAGAAGCTACTAAATACCAGGAGTAAGCACATAGATACCGAGCAAGACACTGAATCAATATCAACACACCCTGGATTCTACAGGAATCAGATGAAGAGGAAGCTGCATTAAAATAATAAAGTGGGATCTCTAACATAAAGGGTATTCATATGTGGTTTAAAACACACCACGGGTAGCTTGCGACCTGAAGCTACCTTACTACTGAGCATCTTGTATTTCACCATGTACGTCTCTACTTGATGATACGCCAGTTGTTCCCAGCTGCGTGCTCAAGAGCTGCAGTATACCCACTTCTCCTATGCCTCCCTTACGTAGATCTCCAGAATGCTCAGCACTTACACCTCCAACACAAAACTGAACAGCCTGGGAGAGGCAGGGGGGAGGCCAGGAATGAAGGTGGGGCACCAGCAGGAGAGAAGCGTTTTTAGCTGGCTTAAGCAGCAGCGTCCCAAAGAGGATCCGTGTCTCCAGCAGCTGCACAAGTGCCCCTACCCGCTTCTCAAGTACCCCTACCCGCTTCTCAAGTACCCCTACCCGCTTCTCAAGTACCGCCGCTGCAGCGCTTCCCCGCAGCCCCCGAGCAGGCAGCAGCGCACGGGCAGTCCGTGCTCCCACCCGGTAACACAAGGCAGGGAAAACGCGTTTCGCAACCCGCCCTAAAGGACGCCGCTCCTCCGGAGATAAACTTCCGACGCGGAAGCCCGGCCTTCCGGTCTCTTCTCGGCTGAAACCGTCACGCCTTGCCCCAGGCCGAGCAGCGCTCCCGTCCCCGGGACGCACCGGCCAAAGGGGCTGGGAAACGGTCGGGGCAGCGCTAACCCAGCGCACCGCTCCCCACCGGCAGGACACGGCTAGGCCACCCCTACCTCCCTCAGCCCTCTGGTGGCTCAAGGGGCAGGGGGAGTGCAAACCTACCGGTAGGCCTAAAACCTCAGCACAGCGAAGAGAAACGGACACCGGCGCCCTGAGGGAACCGGCTGCCGCCGACGCGCCCTCCGTTCCCCTCGTACCTTATAGTAGAAGACTGCTTCCTGGTAGCGGCCGCTGTGGTCCCGCTGCACCGCCAGCTGCGCGAACCTCACCGCGTCCAGCTCGTGCGCAGTAGCATCCATGGCCGGCTCCCTCCCGGTACCGCCGCCAACGGCAGCGAGCCCCACACCAAGCCCTCCGCCTCCCTGACCCCGCCACAGCCGGCGGCTCCGCCCCCATTCCGCCCGCCTGCTCCCCTGGGCACGCCCGCCTGCCCTCACTGAGGCTGCCCCGGGGAAGCGCCCAGAGCGGTGCCCCGTGCTGCGGGGTTTTGGGGTGTAGGAGCGGGCGGGAGTGAGGGTCGGGGCGGTGGGAGCAAGGGGAGGGCAGGGTGTGGGAGTGAGCTCAGGGCACAGGGCGGCAAGAGCATGGAGAGGGTAAGGAGCAGTGGGAGAGGGGCAAGGGCATGGGGTGGTGGGAGAGAGGAGAGGGGGCACAGGGCAGCAGGAGTGAGGTGAGGGCACGGGGTGGTAGGAGCGAGACGAGGGCAAAGGGTGGGAGTGAGGAGAGTGCAAAGAGCAGTGGGAGCCGGAAGAGGGCACGGGGCAGCAGGAGCGAGGCAAGAGCGCAGGGCAGTGGGAGCGAGGTGAGGGTACGGGGTGGCTGGAGGGAGGAGAGGGCAAAGAGTGGTGGGAGGGAGACGGCACGGGTGGTGGGATCAGGTGGGGGCACAGGGCAGTGAGAGTGAGGGGAGGGCATGGGGCAGTGGGAGCGAGGCAAGAGCACACGGCAGTGGAAGCGACGCAAAGGCAAAGGGCGGGAGTGAGGTGAGGGCATGGAGTGGTAGGAGCGAGATGAGGGCACAGGGTGGTGGGATCAGGTGAGGGAACGGGGCAGCGGGAGGGAGGGGAGGGCACAGCGTTGTGGGAGCAAGGCAAGGGCAAAGGGCGGGAGTGAGGTGAGGGCACGGGATGGTAGGAGCGAGGAGAGGGCAAAGAGCGGTGGGAGCGAGACGAGGGCATGGAGTGGGGGGATCAGGTGAGGGCACAGGGCTGTGGGAGCGAGGCAAAGGGCGGGAGTGAGGTGAGGGCAAGGGGCAGTGGGAGTGAGGTGAGGGTACAGGGTGGCCGGAGTGAGAACAGGACAAAAAGCAGTGGGAACAAGACAAGGTCACGGGACAGCGGGAGCAGGTGAGGGCACAGTAGCGGGGAGAGCGAAGTGAGGGCACAGGACAACAGGAGTGAGGCATGGGCACGGGGTGGTGGGAGCGAGACGAGGGCATGGAGTGGTGGGATCAGGTGAGGGCACAGGGCTGTGGGAGTGAGGTCGGCACAGGGTGGCGGGAGCAAGGAGATGACAGCAGTGGAAGCGACTCAAGGGCAAAGGGCGGGAGTGAGGTGAGGGCAAAGAGCAGTGGGAGCGAGACGAGGGCATGGAGTGGGGGGATCAGGTGAGGGCACAGGGCTGTGGGAGCGAGGCAAAGGGCGGGAGTGAGGTGAGGGCACGAGATGGTAGGAGCGAGGAGAGGGCAAAGAGCAGTGGGAGCGAGACGAGGGCATGGAGTGGGGGGATCAGGTGAGGGCACAGGGCTGTGGGAGCGAGGCAAAGGGCGGGAGTGAGGTGAGGGTACAGGGTGGCCGGAGTGAGGACAGGACAAAAAGCAGTGGGAACAAGACAAGGTCACGAGGCAGCGGGAGCGATGTGAGGGCATGGGGCAGTGGGAGCAGGTGAGGGCACAGTAGTGGGGAGAGCGAAGTGAGGGCACAGGACAACGGGAGTGAGGCGAGGGCACGGGGTGGTGGGAGCGAGACGAGGGCATGGAGTGGTGGGATCAGGTGAGGGCACAGGGCAGTGGGAGTGAGGGAGGGCACAGTAGCGGTAAGAGCAAGGGGAAGGCACAGGGCTGTGGGAGCAAGGCAGGGCAAGTGGCAGGAGTGAGGTGACAGCGGGGGGCAAGGATCGGACACAAGGTTAAGCTGATCTCAAACTACAGTTAGCAGCCCAATGGCACTGGCAGCTGAGACCAAAGACACTGCTTTTATAAGTGTCTTATAAAAAACCCAAGTACCAAAGAGGGAAGCTCAAGTGGATTTTATTATAGTTATTAGAATGTACAGGTACATTAGTGCACTGGTTCTCGTTTCATTTCTCAGACTGAACACAGCAGTCAGACACTGAAGTACTTCTATCAGCTCTTTGCTTTTAGAACCTTTAAGAATGTATAATGTGGGACATCTTTAAATCGTCTTCTGAAAAGATTCTTAAAGAACAATGTAGTCAAACCCAGGCTAAACGATTTCTTCACAGACTGGCATTTTGTGGAAATGGTATAGATACAAAACATCTTTATTAAAAGAAGTGATTAAGAAGTGCTAACAGAGTGGTAAGATACAGATAACCAGTTTTATCATCACCTTTGCAGTCTTTAAAGACCATTCTATTCCATGATCTGGAAACAGTCCTTGAAAACTTCATTATAACACAATTTCTTTATTACAAATATTTACATACTATATATTAGTGCAGCCTCTATTTCCACACTTTAACGATTCCATCCCTTGATGCAGTTACTATAAACCCTTGCGTAGTCTGGAAAGTTGCGATATCTGTGATAATATCATGATGTCCAACTGGGAGAGACTCTGGACCTTTCCGAGGGGTCTCATCAGTGGGCCCCAGTTTTTGTTTGTTTTGAATTTCCTGTACAAAAAACAAAGTGAGAAATATTATTTACAGAAGGGTGAGCTGTTGCAAGGGGGAACTGTCACACATACTAGCTTCTCAGTGTAAAAAGACCAAAAAACTCTTAAACCAAACCAAATACTCGAACACAAAAACTCCCACCCTTGGAGAGTTTTCTTATTATTACTCCTTGATTCACTTCTTTTCATCACACACAACCTAATTCTTAATCTGGACTGACATTACAGCTGTAACTAGGGATAATTTTTTTTCCTCATATTTATTTCAATTACACTTACTTCTAAGATTTGATATTCCTATAGGGGAAAAAGAAGCTACAGAGACACATACATCTCCTCAGAGGCTTTATAAAACTGGTTCAATAGAATGAATGTAATTATTCAAGAACTTCAGATGAAGCAGCACTAAAATATCATAGTGCACAGGCAGACCCTCACTGACTTTTCTTCCAGTCACCTTTGAAGTAGCATTAATTCAACTGAACTGGAACAAAACACAGTGCTTATTCAATAACTAGCAACACTGTCAGTTCCAAAAGTCACTCTCAGGTGTGTAATAAAACCCACAAAGTTCTGCTACCATATCATTTTGGGGCCAGTACATCTCACACTTGCTGAATCCTACACAAGAGACATCCCAAAGACTGATCAAAGTCAAAAGTGTTAAAACACTAGATTTCAATAGCCAAAAGAAACATGTAACTCTGGCCTGAAAACGCAAGGCCAACACCATCCGTAAAAGATAAAAGTAAGATAATTATAATTAAAGCTACCATGTAATTAACATGACCCACTGGGCCATCCAAAAGGCAAGGAGAATAGATGTCTGTCAAACAAAGCAAAATACCTGAACCACCTCTGTGCCCTCAATTATCTTCCTGTAGTAGGAAACAGATGGGCAATTAGAACTTCCAGCAACAACATATGATCTCTCCGGGTAGGCAAGATCCCAAAACCTAAATACAAAGAAACAAAAATTAAGATGAGATGTTCAATTTTATCATATTAATATAGCTGTTTAAAAGCTGGTACAAACGTTATTTCCCTTCTACACAGTAGAGTGTGCATAGATACCAACATTCATATCAAGCTTACACATGATTTATATTGCCAATGCAGTCTATCAAGAACTTTACAGAAGGGTACATGTGTTTCAGAGAAGCACCAAGTTTTGCACTACTTTTGCTGAGAACAATTCTCTCTGTTTACTGATGCTTACTAAATGAACACATCTTCAGCAATATTGTTTTGACTTAGGCAATACTTGGCAAAATTTAGCACATCAGCAGGGGTGTAGGGAAGAGTGTCAAACAAAATAGTTGCTAGTTTTATTACCTTATTTTCATGTCTGAGCCTGCTGTCAGTAATATGGGATTACCAGATGCTGGGCTACAGTATATTCCATGGATGCTGTGAGGAGAAGGCTAGTAGGGAAAAGGGATATATAAAAATAATATATTACCAATAGCTGTTGCCATGCTTCAGAAAGGGAATTCATTCTTTACCACATTCATCCACTCAATTCCCAAATCTTTCTGACAAATGCCAAGTTACTTCAATGGGCCACATCTTAATATATTAAGGTAAATTGCTTCTCTACATTTTAGAGAGCAATGCAGCAGATTTAATGCTTGTCTGGAATCTTGGAAATTACATTCTTAATGACAAATGGAAGAGATTATTTCTAAAAGAATGGGAAGGCAAATGATACTGAAAAGCACATGGACGTTCAATTTTTATGGTATGATGGCATTAAGGGATGGATATACAATGGAAAATTAGCTTCAATCATAGAGCTTCCTGTGCAAAGGGCATGATCAAAATAAACTCAACTTTCAATCTTTATAGCCTGTACAAATTCAAGTTTAGGTAGATTCCAGATCTACCTAACCAACATAGATTCCAGATCTATAAACCAACTTAGAAGCAGCTGTAATTATTTTGTGTATGTATTTGTGTTTTAAGAACAATAAATATCCCAGATTGCTCCTTCCCCAGTTAAGTCCCTGAAGAAGAGCAAATTCATGCTTTAAATTAGCAGCTCAGTATAGTAGTGACATTGTATTACAGAAGGAATGTGCAAAGAGCAGATGCTAACAGAAGCATTCACAATCCCAGAAATAGCATGTAAAAGTAAGTACAATGCCACACCATGAGTTTTGGCTTTGCCCTGATCTTCACAGGTTTGACAGGCTTCCTGGTTTTCTAAGGACATGACTGGATATAGCAAGTGAGTGTTACAAGTACGCTCCACACACAGCAGAAGATACCAGTGAAGGTTCAGGTTACACTGCTGTTTTACAAAGGGAATTTGATTTTGACACAAAACAATTACGATGCCAAAATAAATCCCAGGGCAAGTTCAGGTGCCAAACTGCCTCAGCCATGGAAACACATAACTGTGCTGATGCACAGCACGGAGTCTGAGATTGTTCTAGCCCTGGCTACACAACTGAAACTGGAAAAGAAGGAAACCAGACCTGCAGTTCTGAAAGAGGAGGTGCACTGCTGGCCCACAAAGTGAAACGTCGATCACCAGTTTCCATATCCCACATGGAGACTTCATTATTGCCTTGAACAGCTACAGGAAAGATATTGCCAATGCAAAAATATAAACCAGGTTGGCTGGCTCTCACTACCCATTCTACTGACATGACATAGAGGATAAAACATAGAAGCACTCTCACCTTAGTCTCAGCAGCATTTGTGTTACTGTTATTCTAGCACTAAAGCCATGCACATGTTTTTTTTCCATTTACCACTTGGAAGCAGCTTCACTACAGCCAAAAGGGTCTAATTTCAGGAGTTTAAATGAAATCTGCTTTAATCTCCAGCCCTTTAAAAAGGTATTGAAACCTCCCTTTCCCCCCCCCAAGATAACTTCTCATCCTTCTTTGACAAGGAAAAACATGAAACTCAAGTTACTCTCATCTTACAGCAACTTCATAAATTTTGTTATTGCAGGATTAGTTTAAGCTACTTGTCCACTTCAGAATGTATTCCCGACACAAACACTTAAAAGTATATAACAGTGCTACATGCAGTGAGAATAACGCAGTTGTGAGCACACCAAATGAGGAATGTTGGGAGATTTTCAAAAGCTCTAACCCAAGACACAGCTGCGTTAGATTCATGTGGGAATTGGAATGACACAGCCTTTCATTCTCTGCTCTACAGAGGCACTGAAGGCAGTGGCAGAATTCCCATCAACTTCAATGTATGCCATAGGTTTGGGTTCTATCTTTTATATGGTTTTGTCCTTGAAAAGCGATGTGGCAGACAGCACACATGAAGTGACCCTCTAGTGCTCAGAAGATGAGAATTGCAAAGGCTGTTAGTAATTTTCATAATGGCTTAACACTACTTTTTTTTTTCCTTCCTCTCTTTTTCAATTTCAAAAAGCCAGGAAGAGCAGTGGCAGAATACAAGTATGAACACAAGTATACTCTCCTGAGAAACCACAAGGGAATAAAATCACTCCACCTAGAGCTTGAAGAAGAAACTAAACAGAAGCAACCTCTGGCAACGGTGAGACAAGTTTAAGACATCCTTTACCTGCAATTACCCAGGACTGATAGACAGGATGCATGAGCAGACGTCTGATGCGGGCCTTAGAGGGATGAGAATGGCTGGAGATAGGCAACTGAAACCTCATGTCCCAACATGCCATAGTACCATTGCTTGTTCCTGGTGAGAGAAAGCTCGCCATAATCAGAAGCATAAATATACAGGGTTTGCCCATCTCCTTGTGCTCTATTCCTATGGAGATAGACTTCAGCATTAAAGGTCAGAACAATTTCCACAAATAGATCAGGGAGGTTTTCTCTCCTCTTGTTTCTTAAAAGCATATACTAGGCAAATGAGATCAAGCAAAATTTGAGCTATAGGAGCTATAGTTACTGTAAAAGAAAACCAGAAGGGGAGGGAAAGGCTAACAAGAAATACAGGCTTACCAATACACAGCCAGCATTGGTGTATGTCGACAGCAAATGAAGTTATAAGGCCTAACTTCAAATCATGTTTTAGTGTCCAAGCATTGCTGCTAGATCGCAAATCCCATCCAACCAGAGATCCATTAACTGTACCATAAGCCAGTACTGACTGGGCTCCTGAATTAAAGTGATGCATATCTACCACACAGCCATCATCCTTCAGATCTAAGGACCTGGATTAAAAGAATAAATGAATTTAGAAATAGGTATGACTCCCTCTAAGTTCAAGACTCCTTCCAATGGCTAATGCTGAACATTTTCCTTTTCATGCCACTTCTCAAAGCATCTGCCAGAAACAAATTTGTGATTTTAGTACAACAGATGCTTATGCTCTTTTAAGTCTCTCTGCCAATAGGACCTGTGAGCCTTTTACAAACTAGTAAAAGGCTGTCAGCGGCTCTTTGCAAGCATAAACACAGCTCCGTGCTCTGGGTCTCTCAGTCCTGCCCCTGGGTCAGGGCAATCACAAGCACAACTACAGAATGGGCAGAGAATGCATTGAAAGCAGCCCTAAGGAGAAGGACTGGGGTTCTGGACTAGGAGAAGCTCAACATGACCTGACAATGTGCACTTGCAACCCAGAAAGCCAACTGTGTACTGGGCTTCATCAAAAGAAGTGCGACCAGCAGGTTGAGAGTGGTTATCCTGCCCCTCTACTCTGCTCTTGTGAGACCCCATTTGGAGTACTGCATTCAGCTCTCAGGCTCCCAACACAGGAAGAATGTGGGACCTGTTGGAGCGAGTCAGGAGGAGTACCATGAAGATGATCAGTGGGCTGGCACTGATCTCCTCTCCTATGAAGACAGGCTGAGAGAGTTTGGGTTGTTTAGCCTACAGAAGAAAAGGCTCTGGTGAGATCTTATAGCAGCCTTCCAGTGCCTAAAGAAAGCCTACAAGAAATTTGGAAAAGGACTTTTTACAAAGGCATGTAATGATAAGACAAGGGGGAATGGTTTTAAACTGAAAGAGGGTAGATACAGATTAGACATTAAGAAGAAATTCTTTACTAAGAGGGTGGTGAGACACTTGAACAGGGTGCCCAGAGAAGCTGTGGCTGACCCATCCCTGGCAATGTTCAAGGCCAGGTTGGATGGGGCTTGGAGCAACCTGCTCTAGTGGAAGGTGTCCCGCTTTAAGGTCCCTTCTAACCCAAACCAGCCTGTGATTCTGTAAAATTCATGCTCCGTGTTTATCAGATATTCATCTACCCAGAGTTTACAGGCAGGAACACCCCTGTTCACGTTATACTGCCATCAATCACTTACTGACTGTGCAAATGGACACTTTCCTCAGGCAGAAATACAGTGTATACCAAAAGGGAAAATATGGTTTGTAGTTTCCACCTCCATTGTATTTGGCTTATTTAATTTCTGTACTTAATCCCAAATAGGAGAGGATATTTAAGACACCTTTTACTTTGGACAAAAGAAGTCTTTGAGATGACTGCTAGATTTGCTGGGGCCTGGACATGTCCCTCATCAATACGGAAGACTAAGCTGTTGAATCACTGCCAAATACTCAAAAACTGCTCAAATGCAGAGAGGTAAGAAAGAACTAAACCATCCCCAAAGACTCCTCCCCCTATTTGGTATCCCATCCCCCATATCTTTGCCACCATACTCACATTAAAAGCCTGGGAGAAAAAAATCTGAGGCCAAACCACATGTTGTACATTTGTAAACATTTATCTAATGACCTGTAAAAGAACCTCCAAAATCACTATATAAGTATTAATATAGCAACAGAGGAGGCAAGAAACTACCAATCCCAGTGCATAAATAAAAGAACTTGAGGACTGATTGTTTTAGGCTCATAGTAAGTCCAGTGACACAGGAGGCACCAATAACCTACAGCTACGAATTCTCAGCCCTGCACGATTTCCTATCAACACTTCTGTATGGAGCACTATGAATCCATGATCATGGATTACAGCCTTCCAGTACAGCCTGGGCCTCAGTCAGCAGGAAGCCTCGAGCAAATCAAGGGATCTAATTGAGGAATATAGTAACAGCTTGAGCTCTGCAGTGAGATTTAACTTCTCAGGTACATACCTGCTTTGTATTGGATGAATTTTCGGAGATTTAGGGAGCTTTGAAGATTCAATACCAAGAAGCTGGATGGCACCATTATCTGAAGCTATAGCCAGGTAATGGGATCCTTGGCAGAATGTAAGTGTTTTTACGTGTCCTCCAATCCTAGAGTACGTCAAAATTGATCTAAACAGTACAGAAAGAGAGAAGGGGGGGGGGGAGAAGGATAAAAAAAGGCATTTTTTGGTGGCACTTAAAAAAAATATTTCTCTCAAACACCTACTTAAACCCAATGGTTCATTATTTTCAGTGAACCATTACATTCTGGTAATGTAGTAACACTTTCCATGTGAAAATAACACTTTTTTATATAACATTTTCCAAGTGTTCCAAAATAAGAAAGCAACATAGCCTGTGCTGCCTCTGCAAGCTTAACTCTCCATCTTTAAGCCTCTAGGTTAGGAGTCTCCAGGTGCAGAAGCACACATCTGCCTACCAGTAAAAGTCTATCCTAGGGCTGTATCAAAGCAGCACACCATACCACCTGTGCTTCAACCAGCAATACAGCTTTCCTGCATCAAGTATCAGTGGATGAGACAGTTAAGCATAAAGCTAATTTGTTCAAAAAAAGCTCAGATGGCTTTAAATGGCAGCACCAGAATATATTTATGTATGTACAGAAATGAGGTAAGAAAGCCCATAATTACCACAGCTACGACTGCATTTGCTAGTGATTTTTTTTTCATTAACTAATTGAAACCTAGTATTTTATAGCTGCATGTCAAAAAGAACATCAGTATATTTCATTATCAGTATCTCCAGCACACTCACAAGTGATTCATATTGCTTCCAGCTCTGCTTTATTTTGCACTCCTAAAACAGCAGTCCCCAAACCCCACGAGTGTTAAAGCTACCTGGTTGTAGTGGTTTTTCCTTCCATTTTTTGGCTGTTCCAGACTTTCACTGTGCCATCATTTGAGCAAGTGGCAAAAATGGAGTGTTCATCAGAGACTCGAATACGGTTCACTGCAGATTTGTGCTCATGAAGATGAGCTACCAACAATCCTTTGGGACGCCATCCTACAGGGAGAAACAAACCCATGGAATTTGGTGTCTAATTAGGAACACGAAGATCTCCCTGATCCCATCTACCAATAGCTGTATCAGGATATATGAAGCCAGGCTGAGAAAGTTGGGGCTGTTCAGCCTGGAGAAGAGAAGCTGCATGGAGACCCCAGAGCAGCTTCCAGTGTCTGAAGGGACCTACAAGGATGCTGGAGAGGGATTTGGAGCTTTGGAATTTAAGTTGTGGACATAGGAAGATGGCTGTGATTTAAAACTGTAATTTTTCTCCCACAGTGGCTGATAGAGCCCTAATCAGCAAAACCTGGATGTTTCTTCAGGGGAGGAACAAGAAGAAACAATAATGCAACAACGTAGTATGAGAACACACATTTGTGTGAGAGAACATACTCTTTGGTGGCTGGGCACTGTGTCACTGTCACACTGCTAGTGGGGACAGGCTTCTTTGTAAAGAAGGGCAGCTCTAACAGCCCACCCCAGTACATGTGCCACTTGGTAAGAAAACCTGGCCAAGAGGTTACAATATTCACAGGATGGCCAAAAATCTTCAGCTACCCCAGGCAAAATACACTTCTCACCTCCCAACACAGTGCTTCTCCCCTTGTCCAAACAAAGAGGAGGCTGCTGCAGGATGGCAAGTTTTATGCCAGATCTGCCATATACCTTGGCTGCAAACAGAAAACTCACTTGAACAGAGCATGCAACCTGGGCTTCAGACCAGTGGCTTGGGTCTGCTTCTGCAAGGTAAAGCTCTACATTCCATGATCTCTTTCATCCAAATGGGTGTTTTGCACAGTAGACAAATTCCCTAACCTAATAATTTCCCCTTTTCCTCATTTTACACATTTTTTCCTCACGATGATGATGTTATATATATACTATACATAATATATATATAAAAACATGTATATTATATATACATATTCTTTTGTATAGCCACCTTGGTGGCCTGTGATTTACCTGGAGGTGGGGGCTTGCTCTCCCACTCAGCATTCTCCATCATCTGTTTGGCAAGCCTCTCTGCATTACACTGCTCTCGCTTCTGCTGGATTAGCTGCTGAAGTTCTGTTTTGCAAGTGGTGATGCGTAACTGGTGTGCAGACGGGGATGCTGTACTGCTCAGAGCCTGCATAGTCGGTTTCCTGGGCTGAACAACCACCCCATCAGATGCCTGTAAGAGGTAAGTACTTCAAAATATAACCCTTATATTCTACACACAGATAGATCTTGCTCTTAAGATTACTGGGTCACATTGAAATGGAAAAAGCTTTTTCTTTTAAATTGAACCAACTAGCAATAAACTAGCATTAAAGAATTCATGTTCCATAAAAACAATTTAAAATAGTGAGAATTATTATTTATAGAAAAGCTTAACCATTCACTTACTCTACCTTGTTTGCCTAGTCTGTTCTGTATTCTATTTGCAGAAGCTGTGCCATGCACACCTCTTATGTGATTACAGAAGCAGTTATAGCTCTCAAGACAGACAGAATTACAGGTTAGCTCTCAAACAATTATTTCTTTATATTGGGCTCTAAAAAGAAAAGTGTGAAGTGTGAAGTGTTTCCCCCTTAGTTTGGAGTGGACACTCTTTTAAAGCTAGAAATTAATCTCCAACTAGAAACCAAACAGGAAACAGCATTCAGATGCCTCCACAGCTTGCAGGACTTTCAGCTCATCTTTCTGTAGTCAGTACCAAGTATTACAGGTATGGGATGCCTAAATGCAGCTGTGATGTGATACACCAGTTCCAAGTTAAAATCATGACATCTCCTCCTCACAACACGTATCAGGACATACAATTTGAGGGAAAGTTTTACCTGCTAGAACAGCTTACCTAATGACTGACTAATTCACAAAGCCCCATCCCTTCTTGCAAAGCATCTACTTGTCAGTGAAGCTCTTCTATTCAAGTGACTAAACTTACTTCTGTCCTACTCTCAATTCCTACTTGCACAACTTGAAAGTCAGCTACTGCACTAGAGAAGACACCACAGAATACCATGACCAGTGTCTAATAACCTCCAAACAAACAAAAATGCCACATCCCACTTGGTTTTAAAACAGTTGAATCACTTTAAGACGTGAAGACTGTTTTTCAGTAATACCTGTGGAGAGGATGATAAAGTGGTACAAATGCCAGCTGAGGACTCTGAACGAAGTGGCTTCCCAGCCTGGATGGCTTCAGGATCAGTTGTTTGCCCATGTCCTTTGGATATGGGCTGGGAGATGTTTGGTGGTTCCAGGGACCCAAACATGCTTTTCCATTCTTCATTTACATTTGAGTCTTGCTTTACATGTTTTCTAGCTATAAACAGTTAGGAGAGAGGGAGGAGGTGGAAGAAGAGAATAAAACCCCAAAATCCAAACATTATCATGACAACATTCACTCAGGCTGGTCAATACTTTCAGACTACATGCAAGTCCAATGTTTATAGGCCTGTTTATCACTTTTTATATAGGGAAGCCCCTACTGCTAGGTTAAATCAGCTGACACAGATATATGTTAGAGCTCAATGCTTCCTGAGAGAAAACAGAGAGCACAGAAATGTAACCTTTATAATTTACACTGTTAGCATGGGCCACTAGAGCCCTGGTTGTCACAACCTGATAAACAAATGGTGCATACTACTACTGCAAATGCAAAGTAATTTAAATCTCAGGTGCAAAACATGCCAGTCTTTCACCACCTCACATTTCAAATAGCAGCAGTAATTTTCTTATTGCAAACCCAGTAAGGATGGTGATAATTATGTAGGCTGAATTACTGAGAACACTTGCTGAGTAAATTAAAGACTTAATTTCTCTGACCCTGAAAGAAAGGCTGTACGTTATACAGACCACAAAATATACCAACCACGCTTGTCATCAGGCTCCTGCTTTGTTTTAACAAGATCCACTTGTCTCCCAGTTATTCCCAGAGCTGACAAGTCAATCACCCCTTTCTGACTGCTGTCATGCAGATAGCTCTGATCCACTATATTTGCTTTAGCTTTATTAGACTTGAACATAAAGTCTTTCAGTGCTAACAGTTTGTCTTCTTCCTCCTCAGTCATCCCCTGCAAAATAAGAGAAAATATTATTTAAAATAAGGATGTAAGAAGCAGTAGCATTAATTTCTGGCTCAGAAATGGAAGGAGAGAGCACACTGCAGGATCAGAACCTCAGCCTGAAAGTCCCTCACAGCTGCAATGGCAAGGTTTGGGTCTGTGGGGACATCCAGAGCCCAAGTGTCTCAAGCCTGACTTTTGAAGTATGCAATGAAAAAACATTACTTGTGAAAGAAGCTTCTTCAAAAGCTGTGCAATGGCAGGGTCCTCTGGGGGTGGGCAGTCAGGGAGAACACCATTCCTCTTCTTCTGACGCATATGAAGGTGTCGGAAGAGGCTTGTGATATCCTTTGATCTTAAGACATAATCAAATATGGAACGGCTGACAGGCTCTTTAAGTACACTTAGCAGGACTATTTCTTTATCTATCTGCAATTCACAAAGAGAGATCAGTCAGCGTGGAGGAGGATGATATCCACATAAACATGAGGAAATCTAGCAGTAAACACCATCACCTCATGTCTATAGTGTTTGCATTTTTTTCTCCTACCGTGAAAGTCAGTAACTAGACAGTTGCAAGTATGATACAAAAATTAATCTCTTCCTCTGAATGCATGTTCTAAAAATCATGCTTCCAGCTCAGTCCTGGAAAGATGGTTTCAAACTTACAGTAAGAAAAAATCATGCAAGACATCAAAATCATTGCACATCGTTGTGTAAATAATCTAGACTCAACTTCTTTCCTGAAAGTAAGATCCATGTTGGTCACATCCAGTTTTCTCCATTCTCTTTCCCTCTTCTCCCAGCAGTCTCAGAATGGTAACTTGGTATTGCTAGATGGCACTAAAAATTCTGCCACAAGTACATCTTTCAAACTGTCTTTCTTTGGCCTGTTTACGCTGTAAAAATGCCAACTAGAAAAGCTCCTCCCCTGCGTCAGTCAGATTACCAGGTTTCCTTCTATGTATACAAAGGAATAAGGATGCACAAGATGTAATTAAGTAATATTCAAAAGCTTACTGGGACATTAATAAACAATCATAAGAAACTGATGAGTTAGGGCATAATTTAGAATCATTAACTAGGGCAGTTCCCTACTACTAAAGATTGTTCATTACTGTTGAAACAGAAAAAAACACAAACAAGTTTCTATCCTCCCAGGTGGCAAATCAGTGTCTGTTTGTGTCCATAGAATGTGTCTGAACAAACAAAATCTTGCACACAATCCATATTACTTTCAGCCCCAACATTCCTTTGAGTTTATACTTTTTAGTACCCCATCTTTGCCGTTTCAAGAATAGGTCTTAAGATGGCAGGGGGAATGCAAGCCATATCCATGAAATAGTTCCCCAGTTACAGTCCCACATTTAAACGGCTAAAGCTAATTAGGCCCAAAATGATGACATAAATGCTTGTACAAAGGTTGGAATACTCAAAATAATTAATGGGAGATGATGGGGTTGGGATTGCAATTGTTTCTTCGCATCAGTGTCAGAAGACTGCATTCCTATAACACACATCTCATAGCTGACCATCTACATGAAAAACAACTTCAAAATGAGTCCAAAGGGAGGACTTCATTATGATTCAACTCAATACTACCCCCTACTTGCTTACTATGTTTAGTGTGGCATAGTAAAGACTTACATACTAAAACAAAGCAGGAAGTGAACAAGACAGAATTTTATCAATCAATGCCCAAAACACTGCACAAGGTGTGTAGGGAGATGTAAACGAGGAAAAAGAATTCTTTTAGTGAAGTTACCACCTGCCTGGCTTACGAGAAAATGTTATGCTGAAAAGTGCATCATGTGTTTAAGTACTGCATCTGTTTCTTATTTAAACACCTGAGAAATGCATTCTAGAGATCCTAAAGTTATATGCAATAGGATACAAATATGAATATGTTACCAGCATCATGCAGGTCATTCCTAAACATGTGCTCTTATGAAATTACTTAACTCATTTACGCTGAACATTCTGTCCTTGCCCTTTGCAGTAGCACTGAAGTCACAAGCTTGGTAATCGCTGCCTAACAGGCTGCCCATGTTTTCAGAGGGTCAGGCCCACAGTCAAATGAGCTAGTGGGGCAGGGCTGGAATACTTGGTCTTGAAGATGAAAGCAGAAAACACAGAAACATTTGTTTCGCAGCCATCTTTTCATGACTTTTAGCCTCCTATAAACTAGCACAATATTGCAAGAGTTTGATTGTAAACAAGGCAGAGAAGGGCTCGAACCAAAGATGTATCTGTTGACTTCAGGCTTTGTAAAATGTTCTGCAGCTTGCAACAAATTTGAGACAATGGCCTTTCAAATGTGAAAGGCAATGGCCATTCTGGCAACATCTGCCAGCTGAGCTCCAAAAATACTGCCTCTAACCTTGCTTGAAAGAAACCCTAACTAACCTTGGCCAGGACTATGCCCAAGTCAGACTTAAGAGTTATGACTAGCCAAGATATATTCACTTTAATAGCATTTGAATTATTACCTGTATTATCGGTTGTGTGATAAAGGGATGGAGGTATGGCATTAGCTTGCAGTAGACATCAGCAATATTCAAATACTGTGCTACCACAGTGATAAATCCAACTGCACCATAACATATCCAAAGATTAGGATGACACAGGAAAGGTGCTAAAAAAGAAAAGGTAATAGGCTGTTAAAATATATCATTCATATTAAAAAGAGGGAATCACCTTGTATATGACAGCCTGCAATGTCATTTCCTTCCCCTAGGATTATCCCGAAACTGAACCTTCCTTCAGAGCACCAAGATTAAAACACTCATACTGAGAAAACTATTTCATGGACTTCACTGTGTCCATGCTGCTCAGCTTCCTTGCTGTTGCCCAAAAGCATATTTTTCCTATTTATTCATTTCAATCCCTTGTTGTCAACTCCAGATTTTCAAAGGAGACTAATCCAAAAATAGGTCTCGACCTTATTCTGGGCTACTATGGATAAGTAAATCTTTATTCTTTCCTTCTCCCCCTCTCTGCCTTGAATAGTCACGACTTATACTGTAACATTATCAGACTCAGAAATCTATCTCATGTATCTCTATGTAGGTTCTAAGAAGTTGTAATCAAAGGACTGTATCTAGCCACGAGATACAGTCACAGATCATCTGCCCCATAATGTTATGGCATTTGAAAAGCCATAACATTAGGAAGAAGCAGACAACATCTCAAAAGATCAGTTGGTATTTTCTTTTCCACAAATATCTGGTAAATCTTGGGCACATCTAAATTAAACTTGTAAGTCTGATAAGGAAGGAGACCAACTCTATTCAAGGTTCTATTGAGCTAAATGAGTTTTTATGGTGCTAGAAATAGGATGAGAAAGGATCATTTACTGTCTGAAGGACTGGATTTCCCCCTTCCCCAAAGGCTGATGGCTAAGAGTTTGCAAGTTATGTGCCTGATCAACTTCCAGAAGTAACCAGGAGTTTTTCTTTATAGGAGGTTGTAACGAAAAACAGGAAAGATCTTAAAGCAGAAAGCTTTTGGACTAAATATTGTTTAGGCTGTCCTATATAAAAATCAGAGAAGCTGCTTCTAATTTCTTCACCAAAATTAATATTTTAAGAGTTCTGAGCACTCACATGCCCTGACTAGCAATAGCTCATTCACACAGTTTTGCGTAGATTCTAAACCAGTACTATAGGTATGTATATTGGACAGCTAAGCTGACAGTGAAGCTTCATGTAATACTAAGATTTCTACTAATCTTGTAACACTAAGATTTCTTTTCCTAACATATTTCCTCATGTATTCTCCAGTGCTCCAACTCACCGATATCACAAGCAAACTCATAAATATGGGGCTTTTGCAAGAGCCCCAGCTGGCACATGCAAGTGAGAGCATTGAGGGCTTTATAAATGACAAATTCTTCAGCATCACTGAGACCTTGTTGAAGCAGAGGTTTCAGTATTGATGAGCTTTGCCAGCCAACATAAGCAGCAACACCTGAAACATAAAACGAAAACATAAATATCCAAAGTAGCACTTCCTTGCCACTTCTCCCTCACCAGAGATTAAAATAGCTGTCCCATAGAGACGTCTCAAAATAGATTATTAGTCATTAGGGAAAAAAAAAGAAGCTTCTTTCCATTCAAAGTTAGACCAACATTCTGAAAACTGCTTGATAAAAGCAGATCCCTGTGCCTGCAGAGGTCCATCCAGACGCCAGGCATAGCTGTCAGCACACAGCTGGCCAGCAGAAGAAGTCTGCAACAGCAAGGCAAAACCAGCAGGGCTCCTAAGGGGTGCTGCACCTGCATTTGTACATGGAAGTGACAAGTAAGCAACAATGAATGGTTCTGTTAGCAGGATTTTGCCTTTTTAACTTAGCAGTGGTTGTATCATTCAGATTCTTGAAAAGTCTGAACTGGATACTGGACTGATTATCAGTAAGGGAAGCCTACAAGCACAGACATGCATTTAGCCACAAAAGAAAGAATCACTAATAGTCAAAAAGGAAATTTTAGAACAATCTTCTCAAAATCTTCCAGCCTGAACTGGCTCTGAGATTTGCCACTTAGTTAAATACTCTCAAATTATTTGCCAACAGGAAGCCACCTTGGCCCTAGTTTCAAAAATAAATCTGATTCTAAAATATAATTCAAAATCTTAGAAAGAAGCCAAGATCAAAAGCAAAATGAAAGTAATTCCTTTGAAGCTGCTGGACAAAAATGTATCAACTGCATCCCAGTAAAATAAACTGCCTTCCTATTCTTCCTTTCCCATGTGAAAACCAGGCACTGGCCACAGGAAACTGCCATCTGGAACTGCTTGTTTGGATTAGATAATCCATCTGTAATAATTGATCTCTGGCAACAGTCAGGAAGATGGACCTTATTGGATTTCTCCTCTTTCCTCTAGCTTTATATCCATCAAGCTAACGTCCCTTACCACAAACAACTGGGCAAGTCCTCTGATTGTTCTCAAGAATAAAGATTTTCATGGATAGCTCAAGCTTATTGATGCTATTGTTATATGTGGTACTCAGCACAGACCATAACTGCCTCTGCCTCTGCTTCAAGTCCAGTTACTTGGGATTGATAACTACCAGAAAACTCTAAATCTTCCCATCAGAATCAAGATTAAACATAAAATAACTTTATCACTTTTACTCTAAAAAGGTAATAATCCATATACTTGCTCATGTCTTAATTCTGAGCTTTGCAACCCGTTGCTACAAGGAAGAGAGGAAGAAGGGAGAAATAGCACAAGTAAGAAATCCCCTTGGTGGCACTTGCTAGAGAAGGGCATCTGCCCACAGGCACAGGCAGCAGTGCCTGCACATACTTAAAACACATTAGAGCTCAGTTTTAAAGATGTGCAAAAGCTTTAAGTAAAGCAGTGTAAAACAAAAATGTAACTTTTGAACTTTACCTGAATTCTTTTGTGGAGGTTTTGAACAGATACTGAGAGAGGAGGAGTTAAAACTACAGGTTACATGTCTTGACATTTATACTTAATTGTCTCACATCTCCCTACACGTGTTTTGCAAGCCAGGACACTGACCTGTGCTTTGGCAACCCCACTGCTCCTTCTAAACAAATTCCGACAAGTTACTAGCATCACATCTTGGCAGGTTTTGCCAGCACAGCATTTTGTGGCTTCCAGTCATCATGGAATGTATGCCTACCACAGTGGCCCTTCCTGAAGTCTGAACATGCTCATTTTTCTTGCCATGCACCTGACATACCATTTTTCCTCCCAGGTACTGCAATGGGAAAGTTTTCTTGACCCACAAATCCTGAGGAGTGACTCTCAGCAACAGTAAGATGGAACAGTTTCCAACATGCACAGAATATTACAGATACTTAACACCTGATGTCATCACTGGTAAGACTTTAGAATTGTTAAGTTCTCTGAGCTCACAGGACTCTTTAAGTGAGGTTTTAAGGCACTGAAAAAAAATTCAATTATAGTTTAAGCCTGCAACAACGCATAGTTTTCATCATATGAACAGGTCAACTGAAGTTACTGGGACCATGCACACATGTGAAGTGATGCATCTACAAGACGGCTTGCAGAAGTCTTTGTATTTACTTGTCATAATTCAGTTTTTGCTTTAGTGGCTTTAATAAAGACTCAGGAAAAAAAACAGCGAAGTCAAAAAAAGAAACCCAAACCCAAAACACCCCTCAGCATTTAAAGTTTATTTTATGTTAATCTCACCCAGACTTAAATGCCTCAGTCTCACTTGTATTAAAATAAATACATTTTTCTTTTAGTTCAGATATTTATCTTTGCTCCCTGAAGAAACATTTACACCCAACAATTCAGCATTTTCCTATAAACTGTAGTAATCTTCAAAAGAGAGGACTTCTGTGTGACTATTGTTTTCAGTATGCAAAAATTAATTGACATTATTATCTCCCCGTTTGGTTTGGCTGAAACCAAACACTTACCAACAATACTGTCAAAGAAAGCCCCTCGAAGATGCCAGTCATTCTTATCGTTTAAGAAAGTGATCATATGAGACAGAAGAACATCATTGGCTTTCTGACGCCCAAAAAAGACACAGAGACGTGTTATTCCATTTTCCATCAGTGTTTGTTTCACAATATTCTCCGGGTCACTTAGCAATGTCACAACTTTCTGCTGGACCATTTCATGCAAGGCTTGCAACTCTGCATGAGACAACAGGGTGAGCATTTGGGTTGGAGAGAAACAATACGTGCATGTGCACTACCTGCTGCTAAAGGAATTACACTGAAAAACACCCGACTCAGCAAGATGGGACAACACCAGAGAACCTCAACAATTTCAACAAGCGGCTCCCCAAAGACCTCAGACTAAGCATGAGGTGGTGGCAAAGCAAGAAAGGATAGAAATGTAAGACATTCTTCCCAGATCAGTATATTCTAAAATCATTGTAACTTCAACTAAGATGATCCAGCTCGGTGTAGATATATATAGGTGAAATGCAGACGTGAAGAAGCATCAGAATGAGTCAGTGATAATGTTACAACAGTCAACAAAAAGCTTCAAGGCAATTCTGGTGTGATATGCTTATCTATCAGCTTTGAAATTCGTGAACTGATAACAGATCAAGAGTATATCTTGAGTTAGGTAAATACACTGGCTTCATTAAGGATACAGAGAGGAAGAAACAACACTTGAAAAAGCGAGAACTTCCAATTACATTAAATTATCAGCAGTGACCCTACCAATAGCAATGAAAAATGTGAAGATGACCTTGCCCATCGCTTCTACTCCATGATGCGACTAAGGAAACATTTCTATTACATGGAAAACCCATAATTGTTAATGCACTGGCTATTACTGGCAGCTGCACAAGGAGGTTCTCAAACACACGGTTGTCCCAGCTTTGCAGGGGTGATTACCATTTGCCTGCAGTCAGATGATCAGCTGATTTGCTTTTTATCAGGACTCTCTCTCTGTTCTGCTGTAAGAGTTGCCTTCTGGGTTTAAATTTCTCATGCTTGGTTTCTAAAAGGGTAAAGCGAATAGAAGCATCCAAACTTCTTTCTTCCTTGGGTTACTTCTTTCATGTCCGGCATGTTTTGAGGGACAGGGGACAATATTTCTTAAAAACACAGCCTGCATGATGGGTCTTCCTCTCTAACTCCTCAGCAATTCTGAGCATCCTGTGCCTTATGTGAAGAACTTGAAGGGGATTCTTTTACATTTGGTTTTGGTAGGATTTGTGTGTTTTGGGGTTTCTTTTATAAATTATCATCCTGCAACTAGTTAAGAAACAATTGAAACATGCCTTTTGCTCTACCAGGTGGAATATGTGTGGCATGTTTACCAATTACAAATAGTCACAGATTGATCTACTTAACCCAAAAGACAAATGACAACTTTTAAACCACCAATTCTTCCCAGAAGACTGACCCAGCATTGTTCTGGAAAACCATGCACCACTAAATTGCACTGCAGCTGACACCCAGGTCACTTACTAACATCTCTCCTTTCCAAGGGAAAGAAAAAGAAAAGCCATCCTTAGGATTTTAACTCATTCTCTGTGACACAGAGTAGCACAGATAGCAGTGATACCGCCCAATGGCATCCATACATTCAGCACCTTCACACAAAAAGAGAGACAGGAATTGCCAGGCATAAGAACAGAAAGGGAAGAATGACTGCAAAATACAGTACTATGACTGTGCCAGAATTTGACAGGTTTTTGAAAGCTAACACTGCTTGCCATTTCAAGGGAAGCAGTATTTGGAATACAGCCATGTTTTTGCAGCTGACTTGTTTACGGGAGTAAATGAGTAAAGCTGGATAGGCAACCAGGCAGCCAGCATCACAAATACCTTGAGAACTTCTGGAGAAGAAAAATGTGCTCAGTTATATAGGTTTTTGTCTGGCACAATGTTCAGAACAGAGGTGTCTTTTTCTGCATGAAACTGTATCACACGTGCTTTGACACTGGTCAAGACAGAGCATTCTCCCCGTTTAATAGGAAGGCTAAACTTTTAAGATGTGAGGAAGATCAGTGCTAACTAGGAACTTTAGCCCATTATTTGCTATTATGAGCAGGTAAGGTAAGTAGAAGTGACATTACCTGTGTCATAGTTATCATTAGGGTGAGATGTTTCATCCATCTCTTCACCACTTGGTTCATTTTCCATATTTAGATTTTTCAGCTGTACTAACTCCAGAAATCTCAGAGCCGTTTCTGCCAACAATGCTATGTTTTCTGCAAAGCAAAACAGTTTGGTTAAGAATTGTCCTCCTTTGCCACTTTACACCAGTCTGACGATCCTCCTGACGTGAGATCATAACCACTGACAGTACTGGTCATGATGGGTAAATGGGATTGGAATTACACAACAGGCTTTGGTCAACCCTGACTCCAGCAAAACTGCCAAGTACTTCAAATTACACAGTACTTTTGTCATGTAAACAAGTGGAAAGGATAACAAGTGTAACAAGGATTAACTTCAGTCTTCCAGAACTAGCCCTAAATGCCACCTAATCTCAGGCTCACGACTAAACAACTTGATAGAATTTAAAGGCCAATTAACTTAATTAAAATGCCCATGTGGTAGACTGCAACAAAAGAGCAACAACAAAACACCATGCCAGGATACACATCCTAAGGGTTACCCTTGAGGGCTGGATTCTGGTTTTAAAACATTTGTCCCCATACCTCTATATGATTTGGCACTGTTCTGCACTGTTGGGAATCTGCTGAAGCAACTTAGGTTATATTATATGGGTCAGGCCAGTGCTGGCACAGGAATAATCTCATTGAGATAGAAGTCCTACTTAAGCAGCCGTTCTGAGTGCTGGTCAAGACAACAGCAGCACGCCAATGGAGCCTGACCACAGCCCAGATCAAGTCACCAGCCTGAGCACTTCCAAGAAGTGTCCTACAGGAATACAAGTTAACTCAAGTATTAGGCTACCTTTAAACATATATATATATATATTTGAAATTTAAACTGCTTTCTTAAAAGCTATTTAAAATTAAGGCAACTTAATCAGCCCTGACCATCTACAGTTCAAACAGCCTTTTCAAAGTTCAGATAATACTGTAGCTGCTCTTGGTTTGAAAATTAAGTCAATCCACTGAACACAGAGAGAATTCTCTGTGTAAACAGATGCAACTGGAGTCTATGGGTACTGAGACCTGTACCCTTCTTGCACTTGCATAAAGGAGACTGCATTTTGTTTCCTCCATTTCAGTTTATTCAACAACTTCAGCTTGATCTTACTTAATTTAAAAATTCATTATGAATATACTATAATTTTAGAAGATTTTTTTTTTAAATCTACAAATAAAAGTGAGACATGAAAACATGGTTCTTTCATAAAGACCTAAATGTGGAAGATCAAGGTGATCAGAAGCAAGCAGTTTTATTCATTAACCATACACTGTCTGTAATAATTAGTTTTATCAGCAGTTTTATCAGCTTAGTAAACAGAAGAAAAACATCACCTGAGACTTTTTCAACTGGATTCTGCATTTATGTTTTTTGGGGGGGAAAAAACCCCAAACCAAAGCAAAACGAAAAAACTCAACCAAACAACAAAGCAACACACTTAAAAATACGCTAGTCATAGCAGATAGAGGTACATGATAAATAATAAATACGGGCATAACTGTAGGGCTTCTTTCTAAACCAGGCAGAACTCATATCCGAGTAATGTACGAAGAAAGCATCTGCTACAGTATAAGCCAGTCTATTACATAGCAGATACTGTAATTTCAGCCCCTGAATATCAAATTTCTTTTTGTGGGAAAATAACTCTGAAGCATAGTAACACACAGATGATCTAAGTTAATTTCATATTTATTCAGTTCAATCAGGCCACTCTAAGCAAACAATGTGAGCTAATGAAATGTCAACTGAGATTAACTAATAAAGGCAGCAAAGGCTGGGCAAGCTCAGAAAGCCCTGTTCACATAATTAGCCCCATAAAGACTTCTTCATTATGCTCTTGCTAATCGAGGGAATAAAGCCAGGGCTGCTTCCCTAAATTCTCACCCTTTCCTTATCTGTAGGCACACCTACTGCGTGCTCTACCCAGGCCCTAGCCCAAAGCACATGTACACACTCTGCAAGTTGCTTTTATGTGCAAAACTACAGTGAAGACTAAATGTTAATTAAAAAAAACAACCCACAACAAAAACTTTTACTCATCTATCAGAGAGCAAACACATTCTGTCAACTATTTAAAATGCAATTACTTAGTTTGGGTGCACTTCTACACTGGAAACTCACCTGCTAAGTGTTCAACTCATTAATCATTTAGCTGCTGCCACCAACCTTAAGTGAGTACAGCTGTCTTTACCTGCAGTCATTTCTGAGACTTCCGGGGAGATTTACTGAACCAAAACCAGCAAGCTATGTGATGATTTTGAGCAGAGGAGAAAACAGTTAAGGACAGACAGAAAAGCTGAAGATTAGGAGTTTTGACTGGATTTCCTCTTACCAGCATATGCAAGTCTGACGATGGTGGCTTCATCCTGGGCCAAGTGTGCAATACCCGGCAGAATGTATTCTGGGTAGATGTTAATGTCATTGCGTGGCACCTCTTTGACAAGAGCAAGAACTTTAGTTAGTGTCCTCACGGATTCTGCCCTCACCCTGGGCACAGAGTCGTTGCTGAAATGTAACAGATAAGGAGTAATACGATCCAGAAGAATCTCTACGCTTAATCTTGGTGCTAAATGAAGAATCAGCTCCAAAGCAGCCAGTTTGGAGTCGCAGTATTTGAGAGTCTGTAAACAGGAGGTTATCACAGACACCAGAATAACCAGCCCATTCTCTTTTGTCTCTCCCTCGGCTTTCTCTGTGCGATCATGCCCACAGAGATTGTGAACGATGCTGTCCAGATCTTTACGTATGACCAATATGCGCTCATCTGCTGACACAAACGTTTCCTTGGCAAACTGGGCCATGTAAGGCTGAAGGAAAGTGTAAAATATTTCAGGAAATGCATTGTTACGTTGCTGTTTCAAATAATCTTCAGCTGCTAAACGTTTATCTGGCTCACGATGGACCATCTGAGTGACCTTGAGAAAGGCAGGAGTAGGAGAGAATGGGAGAGAAAGATTAAAGGTTTAAACATTTGTAATACAAAATGAACCAAAACCCAAACCCAAGCAGTAAGTGGTTTGTCTCCAGAGTAGGTGGAAAAGCTACAAAGAGACCACAGAAATAAATCTAAAGCTGTAGTCCAAACTTACCAGTTCTTTGATACTGCGGTCTTCAATCTTGTTTAGGACTTGATCAGGGGAAAAGAGACCATTTCTGTAAGCCAAAAGCTGAGATAAATCAAACAAGGGTACACCTTCTGTGAAGAGTTCAGCTATCACGCAGCCTGAGGAACAAAACAAAACCCCAAAAAGTCAAAGATGCCAGAGGATTATAAACACTTTAGTTTTGCTTTCTATGTGCAGATAAGAATAAACGCTACGTGACTCTTAGCTCGATTAAAAATAAGGCAAATGAGTTGCTAGATTGTGGAAAGGAGGTAACATCTCAAGCTCTAAAAACTGTTTATTACGCTTGGTCCCTGAAATATCTCCAAAGTATTTTACTTCAAACATGACAACAGCAGAGCAGTTTGCAATCAGGAAACATGGGGCAGTGCCTTCAGCCACCTGCCAGCTGGAAAACACCCCACCAGAAAAGGAACCTACATCACTGTCACGTGGCAGAAGAGCACCAGTAATTCAGCACAGATCGGGCAGTAGGTCAAAACTACACCGTCCTTTAACAGAAGGTAAAGAAACAACCCCTGCTTCCACAGTGATGCTGAGACACAGCATATATTCACTCACACAAGCTTATACGCCCAGTGAGAAACAACATGACTTCCAAACACAGCTCCCCCCATCATGTACATTAACCATGTTCTATTCAGGTCCCATGCCTGCAGTTTGCTCCCAAAAGTCAGCATCTTGCTTTATCAGTGGAGTGCCCTGTAAGTTCAGCCATAAGAGCAGCTTGCAAAATGAAGACACCATTACCTTTAAATTCAGATTTTCAAACACTTCAAGAAAAACAAAACAAAACACAAACAGAAAACCCAACCAAACGTATGGCTAACTGCTCAAGACAAGCCCAAGACTCAAAGCAGACCCCCGCAGTCTGACTGTAGCAAGTATTTGTGAGCAAGAGTATTGCAGGAGCTTATGGAGTTATCCAACTTCCTGCCTGGGGGGGGACAATGAAATGAGAAGGGACTTCTAAAGCCAGCATTGCCAAACTGAAAGCTGGCTCAATCCCCAGGCAGCTAGACCTTAGGTGAACCACTGACTAACCTCCTCCTGGGTCCCATGAGGCATACACTATGCATCCCTGTAACCTCAGCCACAGGGTGGTGATGGTCTGTGCCTTGCAGAACCATCTCTTTCCCAGGGCAGAGCTGAACCATAACAGGACAGTTTGCGATTTCCCTTCTTAGATACCGTGGCGATGCACTGAAGTTATGTAGCTTACTGTATTGCGTACTTTGTGAATGAAAGGTTTGGGGTTGGGTCTGCACCCTGACACACTCACAAACACCAGGCTGGTCCCTCCTGATGGCTCCAAGTACCTGCAGAAAAGATATCCATTGCACGTTTTAACTCCCCTCTCGTTCGCTGATTGCTATTTGCCAAGTCCACCAAAGGAGTTGAAGGGTCCCGCATGTTTTCCAGCTCCGTGGCAAACATACTGCCATCGACGAAGCGCTCGGGAGCGATGTAACACGTCCTCCTCCGTGACGTGTCAAAGAAGTAATTGAAGTCGGCAGGATTGTCCTCAGGGAGATAAGTTGGTTTAAAACTGGCAAAATCAGTTAGAAGAACCCAGTTCCAGCTGGTTACCATTATGTTCTCTGTTTTAATGTCCCCGTGGCGGACTCCGGATCTGTGCGCTTGGTCCACAGCGGTGAGGATCTGGAAAGCGATCCACCTCTTCTCAATGTTGTTCAGGAACGGACGAGTACTGATGCGATCGTAAAGGTCGTCCCGCACGTACTGCCTAAAGAGCATTGCAGCCTTCTCGGACAGGGTGGCCTTCTGGAAGGGAAGGCAGTTCTGTGCCGAGTGTAGCCTTATCTTCAGCTCCTCCAGCTCCTGCTTGTAGCTCGTCAGGGGTAAGGTCGGGTCCTGGATGGCAAACACCTTCACGACCACCAGCCCCTCCCGGTGCTTGGCTCGGGCGACCTTGAAGAAGCGGGTGCTCCCTAGGCTCTTGTCGTACTCGAAGTCGTGGATGTCCGAGAAGTAGCTGTCCACCGACAGGAT
Organism: Pezoporus flaviventris; assembly: GCF_033815535.1. Lineage (NCBI taxonomy): Eukaryota > Metazoa > Chordata > Aves > Psittaciformes > Psittacidae > Pezoporus > Pezoporus flaviventris. Next base: position 2,371,909 of record NW_026892585.1, read on the forward strand.
CTGCGAGGGGGCGATGCCAGCCAGCTGGTTCCCCATGGCGGCACCGCACCGCACCGCGGCTCTCCCGCCGCTGCCTGCGCAACAACACGGCGCGGGTTCCGCACGGACCTCCCTCCGCTGCCCCACAGCCCCGCACAGCGCAGCCCCCGCTCCCCCGGCCACAAGTGGGCCCCGCCGGGGCTCCCCCCCCCCCCCCGGCCCAGCTCCGGCGCCGGGATGGAGCGAGGCGGGACTGCGGGCGGCGGAACCGGCACCGAGAGGCGGACGGGGAAGAGGCGGCGCCGTGAGCTCACATCCTGCGGGACCTGCTGCTGCTGCCGAGCCCGCCTCCCCGCTCGGAAAGCGGAGGGGTTTGCGTTGATGCCTGCTCGTGTGAGCCTGCTGCGGCTCCCGCTGATGGCCCGGGCTGGGTACCTTGTGCGGGAACCATCCTTCTTGTGTGCTTTGTAACCGAGAGGGCGGTGCGGCGGCAGGAGGAACAGCGATGCGCTTGGGCAGCTTATAAGTTGTTTTTGCCTGTTCGGCATTGGCGGGGAAGAGCTATGGTGGGTACGGAGTGTCTGCTTCCGTGAGCTTGGTACGGATGCAGTGCAAGGAAGTGATGGGAGGAGGTTAGTACGTTGGTAAAACAGGCATTAGATGCATCAGTCAGGACCTTCTCTTGGCCAGGCAAACAGGAGAATAGGTGCTGTGCTTCCTTGTTCTGATGCTTAGCATCAGATGCCCGTTGGGAGGTTTTTTTTAGGTTACTTCACTACTAGGTCTAAATCCTGACAGGTTTTCATATATCTGAAATAGGAAAAAAAGGCTTTTTATAGCAAGCTTAGAATGAAACAAAAAGGGGGGCTTTCTTATCATCTCTAAGAGCAAGGCGAAGCCCAGGGTTGTTTGTGCATCCTTCCCTTTGGTTTTTACCTTTGCAATGTTGTTTTTTTTGCTAACTAGTAGAAGTACCACATTATTAACAAAGTGATGCTCGGGTCCCCCACTCCAGTGCCTGTACGATCGAAACTTACCCAAGTGTGTATTTCCACCAAGCTGTGCATGAGGTCACTTAAACACATCGTCTCCAAAGTGGATCGGGTTGTGCGAGCAAAAGCTTCCTGCCTGCAAGACCCTCCCACCAGCAATTGGCACCCAGGGGCTCAGCACATCGCAGGGCAGAAATGTTGGTCCAGGCTTAGGGTTACAGTTAGGGCTGGGAGTAGGGTAAGGAGAGTGAAAAGTAGGAAACCTGTAGGCATTTAGATTGGAGCTTAGGCATGGCTCCCCCTAGAATCCTAGTTGTGCCCTTGGGATGCCATGATGTGGACATAACTGTTCCGCTCACAGGACCTTTACCTGGGTGGCAGGCAGGGTATGCATCAGTACTGCCAAGGGAGATCTGAAAGAGAAGCAAAATAGAGTGAATTTCCTGCTCTGCTTGAGGCTTGGCAGGCTGGCTTCATGCTGTAACACTGATGTTGTTGACCCCAGTGTTTAGCTGCTGTCACAGTGGGTAGAGAGGGTAATGTGGAGTTGTGACTCCTGTGCTCCCTTTTTGACTTGAAACACAGTAAGCTGTTCTGATTACTCCTAATAACCTAAAACTTCATCCCCTTCTTTTAGGGCATAACATGGGTGGAGAGAGCTGTGTGGGAAGAAAATTGAGTGACTGCTGAACGTCTATGGCCAAGTTGGACATAGATTGTCTCATAAGTCAGTAAGTGGGTAATCAGAAAATCTCCATTAGCTTGTCTGCAAAACAGTTACATAGAGGTTGCTCTCTCTAATGGAAAAAGCTAATGGATTTAAAGCAGAAAGATTTTCTCAGCTGAATCAGCTGCATGGAAATACAAGTTCAGAAGACAGTATCTGGGGTTGTTCAGTAAGCATAAATCCCACAAAAGCTACTTAAATTATGCTCTGGCTGTGTGTTCAGTGAAGACCAGAACCTGTGTTCATGCTGTGACTTACTTCTTGCTCAAATCATTAAGCTGTGACTGTAGCTACAGCAGTCCTTAGTTAAGGTTTGACCCTCTCAGTGTTTGCTCAGAAGGCCAGCCCACCCTGGCAATGTGCCTCTCATTCTCTTTGAACAGAAATCTCTAACAACATAAGAGCCTACACCTCCCAAAACAGAGTTCACAGGTGTTTATGCTTCCCCCACGACTGAGCTTCCATCTCAGCTGTGAAGGGATGCCAGGCCCCATGCACTCAAGCTCCAGATGTGGCTGGAGAGGAGCATCGCTCAGTCCCTGCAGCTTGGGATTGCTCTCCTCCCTTTGTTCATAGGAGGTAAATTCAGTTTGCAAAAGAGAGTGGGGCTTCTTAATACTAAGAGCTTTCTAACACTAGGGGCTTTTTGTAACTCTCATAAGCAGATCGTGCTCCCAGCTAAGCCATTAGTTACTGTCTCCTGGCTTAGACGTATTAAGCTGTTAGTTATTGTCTCCTAGCTAAGACATATTGTTTCATCTGTGCATGTGGTTGCTCTGGGCTAGCATCACCACAGTTCAAGCCAGTTTTTCAGCCTCCTGGCTTCAGGTGAAATCCCCTGCAGTACTGCCAGGTGTATAGCGGGCAGAGACGCTGGGGCAAAAATAGTGGCAGGTTTTCATGCACTGAAATTGGAGTTAGTTCTAGTTAAGCTAAAGTGGCCACAGCAAATGGAGAGGGGCAGTTGTGGCTTCAGAGCAATAAAACAGCAAAAAGAGCGAGTTGTGTATATGCTCTCCTCCTGCCATTCCTCCCCTTCCTCAGTTATATGCTTTTTAGGTGCTCCTCCAAATTGAAAACTAATAGAAAGGAAAACCTAGCATTTCACTGTGACATCTTTAGCCAGCATTTATTCAGATGTATACAGGGGGGCTGGAAATGGATGAGCTTCAAGGTCCCTTCCAACCCAAACCAGTCTGGGATTCTGTGATGATTCTGTGATCATGATGAGGATTGGAAATAGCCTGGAAACTCATTGTGCTCAATATTGTGTCTTACAGACCTCTAATGCTCCTGCCCCAGTACCAAGAACTTATCCCATATGGAGAAGTGAGTGGGAAGGGGTCAACATGCAAGTTGCTTAAAAATAGCAGGTTGTCTGTAGCAGTGGGAAGAACTGTGTCTGTGAAACACAAAAAGTGCTAAGGTAAGGTTAGGCAATGAAGGAAAGGAGACAGGAGGCACAGCTTTGTAGGAAATCCCATTTCACTAATTCCAGGGGTTCTGGAGGTGTTTGTGTTGTATGAAACCGGAACTGCTGTGGAAGGAAAAAATGGATTTAATCAATCTCCACTCATAAGCATCTTGGAGTAAGAACAAAGCTTCTGAAACTCTCAAATTCATGTGTTTTACTGAAAGGGGCTTGGGAGGTTTTCATTTAAGTGATTGTGTCAATGTTTGGGCTAATATTTTGGTTTTGAAAAGATTTATTCCTGTGTCATCTGACTTCATCTGAATGGCACTTTTTCCATTACTAATCTGCAAAGGGATGCAAGATTTTCCCATCTTACCTCTGGTTAGTATGTGTCAACACTTTAAAACCTTCTGCAGCACCGTTCTGCTCTATCAAATCTGGCAGCCTGTCCTGCTGGTTTAGCACCATGATACGGCAGTGATCCCGGGGACTTAAATGGGTGAGAGAAATACCTTCTTTAAAAGCACCTGAAGCAGGAGAATTGCCTGAAGCGTGGTCTCCAGAGCGAAGGTACTGACAGATTTGTTCCCTGGTCATGTGCTACACGTTTTGAAATGCGAATCACTTGCTCCTTGATGCTTCTCCCAAAGCAGCATGCACAAAATCAATTTCACAGAACTCAGCAGGAGACCATATGGAAGGGGAGAGCGGTGTTTGTTTTAAACAAGGCTCATTTCGGTCACTAACAAGTTGTGTTACAGTTGTCACTCCCTTGCACTCCCACACCGCGTGCTCAGAAGCATCAAGACCTGTGTGGTGCTTTCATAGGCACGGTCCTGTTGGTGTTTCATTCAGACCAAGTTTAGTGTTTCTGCCACCCAGTAGGTTAAATTGTGCTAGCATGCGTTCCCACCATTGGGTCATCCTACTGTAGTTTTCTTTCCTGCCTGTGGCTACTTTGGGAGTTAAAAAAAGAAAGGGGGAAATTATAAAGCCAGGCTCTATTATAGCCTAAGCATACCTGTAAGTTGTTGATAGTGCTCGCTGGCCATACCCTTGCAGTGAGAGCAAAGCAAGAAGAATGGTTTGGGGTTTGTTTTACCACACTATGGAAATTCATGGGGAGAAATGTCAGCCTTCTTGAGCTTCCCATGAAAGTCTGGTAACTCTTTAACATCAAGGAGTAACCTGTCTAATTTTCCCCCTTTTTGTGTTTGATTCCTCTGCCTGAGACTCAAATGGCTCTTCTGTACAAGCCAAAGTCAGCTAATGGCCACCTTTGCTGGGCCTAATTCAGTTCTGATGCCAGCCAAACACCTTATGTATTTCATTTTTCTCCCTCCATTTCCCCTTCCCTAGAGTCCTCTGCCTTGATGGCATCGGTGATTATGTTTAGCCCTAAATCCCAGTCTGAATACAGCATCTAATGTTACCAAAGGTTTTGGCTATTCAAATTTGAGAGGAGAATGGTTGTTTCGGTCCCATCTTTAGTGAATGATCTACTATCAGATGCCTGGCGTAGTTAGACATATCAGAGCACAGTTACATACTTCAGTGCAATTAAGTCATTAGTCATTCTTGCTTTATGGTTAAAAACATGGCAGTTTCTGTTTTGGCTTGGCATCTCCATTACCTGCTCTCAGGAAAGAGATTGTTGACTCTTCTTTACAAACAGAAATGTGCATGCATCTTCACCTTCCACACAATCTAGTTACATAGCCTGCTTTAATGTGTGCTGCAGCTAATAAATGAGCAGCTGCCATGGCAACATAGCCACACAAACACAAAGAAAAGCTCTTCAGCTTTTAAGGAGTGGCTGGAGACAGGTAATGAACCACGGTTTCACTCCTTGCACATAAAGTGCATGTTAAAAACCATGCTGGGCTTCCCTGTGGGCTTTGCTTTTATGCACAGGTACTTCAAGGATTGCAGCATCGCTGCTGTTTCTTGGTACAGCAAGAGAGTAAGAAAAAAAGCAAGACCCAATGGTCAGCAGAATGGTCTCTAGCAAATCCAGTTATAAGTAGCTGGTGATAACACAGGGGTCTTACAAGTAATAGCAGATTCATCTTTGGATAACTTCTTTCTCCTGCCTCCTTTCCCCCATTTCCAGGCTTTTCTCCTTTCCTCTGCTCTCTCCACTGCTTCAAGAAAAGCAGCTTTAATGCATCCAGGAGTGGGAGGGTGTTCACCAAAATATCTTGGCTTTTTTCATATCAAGGCATTGTCATTTATGCATCTTAATCTGCCGGTGCTGTATTTTTAAAGAATCCCTGATGTTATAGAGCTGTTAAAAGATAATCTTTATTAACATACAGGGTAAATCACTTTCTCCTATGTAGCAGCTTATTATTCATCTGTCAGCTCACAGTAAGAGGTCTGATATCTGCCCACCAACTTCACTGGGAAGTTGTCAGTTGCCTATAATGAGGGTAAAAATGACTGTGAAATTATGTCTTCTCCAGCACAGAAATGCAAACCCAGGCTTTCAGCTGTATCACTCTATTTGCTAACACTATTAAAGTTTATGCCTCGTCTCACTCAGCCATGACAACACGATAGTCTCTTAGAACTATGGATTGGATTTCAGGACAGAAATTGCTGCTACCAGCTAGTCTGAATTCTTGCAGAGAGAAGCAAATACTCAGCCAGAAGCTTGCTGCAGACCTGTACATCCTGGTTGAGTGGTAGGCCAAGAATTGCAGCCTCTTTGTCTCATAAATACCCATATTTACTAGGAAAGTTTATTGGGAGATATTTTCTTTCTGTCTGTCTCTCATGTCCCATTCAGAGCTTACTGTTCCTCCCTTCCCTTGTCTCTGAAATTCAGACCATTAGTGGTTGCTCTTTAAAGGACAACCATAATTTTAGGTTGCTATAAAATTAATCTAAATCTGAACTCGCAATTTTCATGCATATTTTTACTAGTATAGGATATTTTAAATATAAAATGCACTGTGGGTTACAGTTCATCTCTGTTCTTTCCCCACACCCTTCCTGATTCCCCAACTGTATTTTCTGTGGCCTCACTCCTAAAGCATATTGGAGCCTTGCATAATGCCTAACTGGAGAAGAGGGGAATAGTGATGACAGCCAGCTCTCTTAGCCAGATGGGGAACTGAGTACTCAAGAGAGGGGAATAAGCTTTTCTCCTTGGTCTCCACCATCTCCTACACCAGCAGTGACTGTGGGAGCCAGCTCAGTAACTGGTGAGGAACTGCAGCTGACTTGGAGTGACTGAATGCCTCTGGAATGGTTCTATGCATGCTCTGGGTTCTGCAGTCTTTAAAAAGGCTGAGTGGGAAGGTTTGTTTTCCAGCTGTTTTCAACTTATTTATTTCTCTTTTAAAGCTGGGGGGACCGTTCAGGTAGCAAGTGAAGTGAAACAGTCCTCAGCATCTTTAGAAAGAAATTTGAGGAGCAGCAGAGAGCAACCTGGACACGAAATACTCCCTGTGGGACTTGCATTTTGGGGTGAGAGTGTTTGCAGCCCTGGATGATTTAGAGAAGCTCTCAGGATGCATGCTGCAGGCAAGCTGAAAGAAAAATGCAAAGCGAGATGCTAAACAGCTGCATTTTCAACTGTAGTAGCATCCACTGGCTGACCAACACAGTCACTTTGAGAAACAGCATATCACAACTCAGCATGGTCAGAATCTGAGTCGTGACACAACAGTGAGACCGATCTGTGGTACAGGCATCACACCTGCATCGCTCAGTGCTGGCAAGCTCACTCCAGCTATTAGGCTGCAAAGAGATTTCCAGCTCCTTGGGCCACGCTTTTGCTGATGGAAAACAGTAGGAAGGATGGCTTGGGGAGTTATGACAGACTGAAGAAACATGCATTTGTAAGGCAATGCGTCTTCTTTGCAAGATGGAGCCAGGCACAATCCTTGTCCTAGTGCTCTTTATAGATAAGAACAGCGTCTGTCTTGTACGAGAGCAGTGTTGACCACCTGAAAACACTTGCAGAGGAACAAAGCACAGGCAAGACCCACTCTCCACCGTATGCTGCAGCTCAGACAGCACTAATGCATAGCACGAGGAAAACACATTTTCTTCCTTCAGTAAAAAGCCTTTGCATTAAAAGCAGCAGGATGAATTCTGCTATGCTTCCATTTTAAACCAATTGTGTATTGGCGTATCCACAAGATAATTTTAAAGCAAGATTTTTCATTCCCAGCCTGCAAAAGATTCCATTTTCCAGCTGCTAGAAAACATCATGAAACGATCCTGTAATGAACTTTCTGATGTAAGAATTGCTTTATTACTGTTAAATGTTGCCAGCTCTCAGATCTGTGTTCCGCTTCATAAATTCCAGAAAGCAGCTCCATGTATTTAGGAGCTATTTCCCTCTTTTAAAATGAACCAGAGTCTATTCCACCACCCGCCCCAGATCCCTTGCAGTTTAATGAAGACAGATTGCTATGAGCTTATTGCAAAAGATGAAGAAAAAGGTTTTGCAGAGCAATTTCTCATTCTTCTTATTTTTCTTTTCTAACCAGAACTTGTGCTTTTTGTGTTTTGAAGAACAGTGAATAAGCCCTGCAAAATGACACTATTGTATGTGCCTGCTACTCAAGTATTAACATTATAATCAATATACTAATTTTTTCCCTTGGCAGAAGGCAGTAAAAGGTCAGAATTCATTCTCTCTGATTCTACATACAAACTCCATAGGGTTCAATTCACTACAAACCACAGCGCAGCTACTTTGGAGGGATTAGTGATGAGGTCTGGAGAATGTCTCCCTTCAGTTGTTAATTTGAATATAATCCAGGTCAATACAGCCTGCTTTAGGTCAGCTCTGAGTTGCCAAACTTCTGTAGAACAATGAAAATCTCTTCTAAGTCATGATGGGTGGTTACTGCAATGTTTGACTTTTATTGACAGCCTAAAGTAATAGAAGAAAGAGGCAATTTTCGTTTCTTACCTAGAAAGGTATAGGCAGAGCAGGGAAAAAAATACCATTATTCATGTTGCATATGACCGTAAGAGCTAGAATGGAATTTGCTATGGGCTGCAAAACACTCCACAAAAATACACGTGCTAGGTACAGCATCAGTTCTGAAGTCTGTACCTTCCGAATATCTGGGAAATCTGCCTGGGCAGAAGAATATGTTGGATCTCAGATGTCACTGTTGCACGTTGGATTTGATTCTATGATTTTAATTTATAAATCTTTCCCAAAGGAGCTGGGGAATGGAAAAACGCCTATAAGGCAGTTGAGCATTTGTCATTTTCCATTAAATACTGACTGCTTCCAGCATGTCCAGGCAGATTTAAACAGGTGAAAGGGTCAACTAAATGAGGATTGTGTATGTACATACATTAAGACATGAGAGCTTCCAGTAATTTATTTTATCTATAAAAAGCTGCTGTGATTTTGACTTTGAGAAAGGAAGTGACTTAGAAGGACCAGTAGACAGTATCCCATGGCAAACAGCCAAAATCAGATGAGTTCAAGGAGGCAAGAGGATGTGTATTCAGTCTGTTCAAGGGAAAGCATGCAGCTGTGCCCTAATAAAAAGGATTGTTGCCTTCATAATCTATGCAAGAGAGCATTTTTCAATGCTGTGACTCCTGTTTTTCATAATGTCTTTCAAAACAGGGCCTAATGTCAAGAGCCCCTTCTTCCCCAGTGTTAGCTTTGAGATACTTCTGTTAGTGTGTTCATTACATAGGATCCCTCCTGCACTGCTCCTGGAGAACTGCAAAGCAGTCATGGACTGCAGGTTTTCCATGAGTACTGGACAGAGTTGTGCAGAAAAGGAAGGCACCAGGTTTGGTACGACAGTGAGAAGCTTCTAGTCTAGTTAACGCCTGCACCAGCAAACCATTGGACCCTCTACAGGGATTTGTTTTATTATCTGAGCCGAAAATGCAATTTTACTTGCCATGTCCTGGCTAGAAGTAGTATCCATAAGCACACTGAAATTACAAGTGTGGGTGTATAAAAAATGTATCCTATGTGCCCTATCCAGCCATCTATTGGGCTTCCTTTTGGTTGAAAAAAGTGGGGTTTCTTCCACTTTCTCCTGATAAGCTGTTAACAATTAACATTTCTTATTGTAAGAAGGTCTTAAATATTTGGCATCTGAACTGCATCACCTTATGGCATGTTGTACCCGAGCAAAAACTTACCCACACGTTTCACAGAAGCAGAGTCCAGGGAAGAAACAGTTGTAGCACTTTGAAGTGCTAGTTATGCTCTCAGTTCTCTTTCCATAATGTTTTTAAATTGGGGATTTAAATCAAACACACATATTGATCACCCTCAAACTAATCAGTGAACTGATTCCAGTCTGGCATCCAGTCAGTGTTGCTTACAAGAGTTGCTGTCTGTATTCTCCCAGATTTTGTTTGTACAGTTATTTTATTGCAAATATAAAAAGGGAAAGAAAATGCAGTTGTCAGCTGTGAATGAAATCAAAGCAGGATAAATTGAAGAACAATACTGGTGTATATACCCTCAGCAATCTGGCAGGAAGGACAAAACTACATGTGAGTTGATAGCTGGTACATATTTGCTATATCTTCCTGTAAATAGTCACCTTCTCTTTCTGCAAAAAACATGAATCATGTTCATCATTTGACATTCTGTACATTATAAACAGCTTGCCAGGGAGTTTAGAAACACAGGTGAAGAAAATATTCAGGAGATCCTATGTAGTTTATATCAAGATTCCATGCTGATCTTTTGTACATATGTCTTCCTATTTTACTAGAAAGTTTCCATAATTTTATATTAGACAGGAAAGTCATGTTTTTCTACTTTTTTGGGACATTTCCATACGCTAAGTATTCCGAAATACAATTTGAGTAACAAGAATGACAGAATCCCAGATTGGTTTGGTTTGGAAGGGACCTTAAAGCTCATCCAGTTCCAACCCCTGCCATGGGCAGGGACACCTTCCACTAGAGCAGCTTGCTCCAAGCCCCTGTGTCCAACCTGGCCTTGAGCACTGCCAGGGATGGGGCAGCCACAGCTTCTCTGGGCACCCTGTGCCAGCGCCTCAGCACCCTCATTGTGAAAAATGTCTTCCTTATGTCCAGTCTAAATCTTCCCTCTTTCAGTTTAAAACCATTGCCCCTTGTCCTGTTGCTACAGCAAGGCTGGAATTGTTTTTACTCAAGTGGAAAAAGTACAGTTTGCTGTGTACTTTAGAAAGTAAGAAATGTCTATCAGTGCTGTTACACTCACAGCTTCTGGAGCTGCTGTGCCAAGGTGTGCATTTCTTCTCAGGACATGGTCCTAAAAGTAGCCATTGCAAAACAAGGGAAGACGAAAAGCTCAGGTGTGAAGAGCACAGAGCTGACTCCGAAGTGGCTGGAGAGCTTGACTACAAAATAATCCTGTTCCTCCTCTGAAGACACTAGCATGCAGAAATCTCTTTGTAGCTAAAGCTGGTTGCTTTCTGGCCTCAATAGGCTTCAAAAATTATTTCTATGATGTAACCAACAGTAAGAGGCCATTATCTGATGAAGACAGCGGTAACCTAAGTGCCTTACTGAGTGATGCAGAGCTGAGCCTGCATGTTTACTTGAAAAAATGCCAAAACGCAGGATGTGCCTGAGTAGGAAGGGAATTCCATATCCTCACTGGAGGAGCTTAATGGCCAAAAAGAGGAAAACAGAAGATGTGCCATGAAAGAGGAAAAGAACTCTGAGATTTAAAGCGCAAAGTAAAGTCTTGATGATGTACCCCTTTCTCCCAGCCCTCTTTGTTATCTGAAATACACCTTCACAAATTAGAAACTTTGCTAGCAATGATTTATTTCTTTTTTTCTGCATAAAACCCCTACTAACCTTTCTATTGTGTTATTTGTTGTCCTGGGCTGGCTGTAAGAGTATGCAGGGCAGAGTGCGCTATGTCCACTTCATCTTTGGCCATAGCAGTAGAAACCCTCTAGCCTCATGCTTTCAGTACAAGAGACAGGGTCCTGAGCGCCTTGGGGAGGTAATAGGTGTTTCAAGAAAGATGAGGACCATCCTGGTTTTGAACACCCTAAAAACCTCCACAGGGACAGCCAGGTTTGGTTTTAGGTCTTGAAATTACATGTGGGCTGCTGAAAGTAAAGCTGCTTATTGATTGTTCATTAATTCCTTTCACAGGGTAATTTATTCTTCTTCCTTTCCCCCCCTCCCCTCCAGTAGACATCTCTTCCTCTGCTTTTTGTGGCAGGAAGAGAACTTGCAGGGATAAATGGAAATTGTGTTTGTGACCTTATTTCTAGAGTGCTTTTGACTGCTGGTGCATCACTGGAAAACACCAGCCATCCTAGCTGCTAGGCAAATGTAATGATTTAGGCACTTTCCCCATATATTCTGTAGACTGCTTTTCTTAGTTGCTTTTTCTTAACCTAACCATTCAGATTATACCTATATAATCATTTAATGTGAACAAAACAGGGTGTTTTTTTCCAATAGTGATTTGTAACAGTAATATAAAATTTAGAAGGAAGAAAAGCAGCCTGGTACACTCAATGCGTAATACCTGCGGCATATCTTCTCATTGCTCTAACCTATGCTCTTCGACATCTACGCTTGTTTTTCTAACTGAAAGACCTGCAGGAACACTACACCTTCACATCTGATTAGCTAAAGCTAAGCAAATCAACGTTCAATCAGTAGAATCCTCTGACCTGGTAGACAGCCAACTCAATTAAACAGCTGTCCTGATTAAGAGAGACAAAAATGCTTCTGAAAAGACTTGCTGTGGCATAAAGTACCCACCAAAGTAAAGCTACAGCAATAAGGAGATTGAAGTTTGGCGTTTCACACTAATTTAAGAGCTTGTTAGTACCTAACTGCCTGTGTCACCGAGCGAATATGTGCCTGTTATGCAGTTTCACTGTCATTAAGTATAATTGTGCTAAATTAGCATCCATGAAGATGTCCTAGTTAAAAGGTTTTTACTACACCAGCGATTGTATGCAAATAACATAATCCTGACAGAAAAACCCCAACAAGCCCTAAGCAATGGATAAGAGAGGAATTTGCAGTTGTTCTTTAGAAGAGCGGGCAGGGAAGTGTCCACACCAGCACCTCCTGGGGCACTGAAGATTGATTTTCTCCTCGAAGTCAGAAAACTGGTCATGACCCCTGGACACTGCTGAGTGATACAGGTGTTTCTCTAAAAGAGATGCATGACCGTTGCAAATGTAGGTTGGGCACAATCCTGATACTCAGAGTGTTTGCATCTCTTGCTGAGTGGAAGTATCTGCAATGCTGATGTTCCTCCGCGTTCCTCTGAGCACTGTGCCCAAGAACAGTTTGCCACACACATTCTTCAAATGATCCCCTTAAGAATTAATGTTTGAAGAAGGCTCTTTTCTTTTTGACCTTTGTTATGCTTCACATCTAACTAATCCATGGTCTCAAAGCTAACGTGGTAACTCTGTAGGCCACACGTTTCTTATGAAAACAGCCATTAGGAGCTGCATGGTCTTGAAAACAGAAGTTGTTTTCACTTCAGATAACTGTGCTACAGTATTTCATCCAATTTAGTGCTCTTTTCTGGAGTTACCAGGTAAAATAACAAGCTGACATCTGTACTGTGTCATATGCTTGACTACCTGCATGCAGAAAGGGGCCAAAGCACAATTTCAGACAACCAAGTGATTTGCTGCTTGAGGGATTTTGCAGTATAATTAATCACTATCTGGGGACGTTAACCTGTTTACTTAAAAGGAAATTGGGTTGATCAAGGTTCACAAACTAAGGTTGCATAGAATGCAGACCAAGCTTTAGTTCAGCCTTGAAGCCTTGCACTGAAGGGTGTTTCAGAGGATTATCTGAATAAATGTTTTCCATAGCTAATAATTTGCCTCTTAACCATCCTTACTTACGAGCCATTTGGTTAACTTTCATCTCATGTCCAGTAAGCTAAACTTACAGAAAATGATCTTCCTTTTATATATAAGAATAAGAGCTGGTTCTTGCCTACCTAAATACAGAGAACCTTTGAGTAATTAATCTTTGCTTCCAGTGGTGCTGAAGCATGTTAAAGAATTATTAGTTCATGTACACACAACAAATAATGTATTTTGAAACTGTATTGATAGACTCTGTCTTTCATAGCCTGCTTCAGACAAAGCACCTGGACTGTGTTAGATGGGAGGGAAGAATCGGTTCCAGAAGGAAGAATCTCCCCTGATCATGCCTCTTCCCAGCATCTAGACATTTAAACTCAGATACCCGCAACCAAGAACTTGATTTTGACAGTGAAGCAGAAAGAGTGTTGGACTGTCTCAGGTACGCAGGCAAGATGAGCTCTGTTCTCTGGAGAATGAACTATTTGGTTTTATAGCACAATGTTACCTCCAGAGATGACCATTTATGTACTTCTGTTGGCCTGTTACAGGAATAATATTACCATATAACCAATTGCTTTTTCACCTGCAGCACCTACCTCCTACGTACCGCACCTTCATTTGCACTCCTTGGCAGCTCCTGTGCAGCAGCATGCAGATCCCTGTTGGCCTGGCACAGCAGATGGGATGCCTTGGATTATGCTTGAAACTAAAAGGCAAGTTTGGTGACATTTTGCTGCGTATTTTCATGTGCTAGTAGCAGGAACATGTGAGACTGAGGTACAGCATCACTCCTACTCCCATCACTCCTACTCCCATGACAAGCCTTTTCTGAACAGTTCAGCCAGTTTTGCAACTGCAGCAGTCATTTTTCCCTGATGCCTACAGACAGGGTCTGGAATAATACTGTCAACCCCCCCTTTCAGGTCTTATGGGTAAAGGAGGATCTGCAACTGTGAAAGGCTAGTACCATAATACCTTCTAATGCCATAGTATCATATAATGCTAGTTCCTCGGTATTTGATTTAATGTGCTAGTACTGCAAAGTTTCTATGGACTTTCAGGGCAGTTTTGAGTAATGTCATTAAAATTGTCACAGGAGGTAGTGTCTTTCAATATTTCATTCTTTTATGCTTAGTTTTTAATTATTCCTTGTTTAATTAGCTCTGAAAACGAGTGCTCTTTCCCAGCAAAGAAGAACGTGACTTATACACGGGTTTGTCTTTGTATTTTCCTTTTCTTCAGAAATTGCTGTATGAACAAATCACAGGGGCCACATTTTGACCAACGGGTTACTCAGCTCAGCCCCCCACAGGCTGGTCCATGTGTCACTCATGGAACTTGTGTAATTTCCATCTCTGAGGATCTTTGGTTACAGAGCAAACACTGTGAGGAATAACATATGCAAAAAATTAGGACAGAGCAATAGTGTATGTCAATGTTTCTCAGCCTTCTTTTAGGTGAAGAACAAGCCAGACTTTAAGCAAAGAAAGATGTACCCTGTTTGGTTTTGTTGTATTTTTCTCTTGTATAGCTGAATAACACATGGGCTAAAATGGGCTCATTCATGCTCTAGGTTTTTGACTATCACTTTTATTCATTTGCTTATACTTGGCTGTATATTTCATTAACATTATGGGGTTTAAAATCATCTGGTAAATGTACCCTCTAAGATCTGATGAGCCAGTGGTGAAAAGCGTTTGAGAAGCATTCAGCTAAGGACTTCTACAGGTCCTTTTAATCCATTTACTTTACAACTCTTTGGTACATAGGTGTCCCCTGGCACACAACTTGGCACCATTCACTCCAGAGTAATAAGAGTGATCAAGGGAATGAAATAACCCAGTAGTGTTGAATCCAATTTTGATATAGCAAAAAGAAATGAAGACGCTTCCTGCATGCAGGCTTTCCAGGTGGTTAGTTTACAGTTTAGGCAAATGTTATTTTCTTGCACTGTTAATCATTTCTTGTTAAGTGTGTCATAATACATTGATTTACAGCAGCTAACGTTGCATTGACAGCAGGGAGTACGGTACGCTCTTTGTAAAGTCAGTCTGAAGATAGATATTTAAAGCAGAATCAAAGAAGATGATAAGGACTTAGCCCACATGAGGTGATGAGGGAAATTGCATTGAGGTTAGCTTCCTGCGCTCTGGCATGGAGAGATATAAGAAACAAAAGGGTACAGGGGTAAATCATGGGATGATGGCATCATAGTGTCATAGAATAGTTTGGGTTGGAAGGGACCTTCAAAGGTCACCATGTTATTTCATGGGATGTCCTGGAAAAAACAAATGGAAGTAGAACAGTATTATGTCTTTCACATGCATGCTAAGCATCTACAGAGTGATTGAGAGAACTGTGTGCTGAAGATGGGCTTTAAATAGAAAACGGGAGAAAAAGGGGATGAGATGCCCTGTTAACTCCAGCAGTGACACCACTAACTCCATTAGAAACCCTGTTTTGAAATGATCTCCTGAGAGTATGAAACATAACTGGTTATTCTTCCACCCAAAAGTCATAGCAGCTCAAGAGCATTCAAAAAGTTTATTGTTCTGTGTACAGGAAGCCCTTGAGGCAACTCCTGCAAGGAAAACCCTGAAATGGAGGCTTGAGACAAATAGAGGCTTTGTTTTCATCACTGTTCTAAAGCCAGCAGAGCACCAGGGAGAGAAGCAACAGCCTGAAGTTGCTTGGAGCAGCTGGAGATAGGCTGTAAATGTGCGGTATGAGATGCCTTTAGCTGGGCCCTATGGTGTATGCACCCAACAAGCTCTCAAGAGCACTGTGTGAAAGCCACTCATTCAATTGAATGTGTGTAATGCCAAGAAAAAATACTCGGTGATGGAGCAAGTTTTCCTACACCCCAAAAGGCAATGCAACAAAGGCCTAACAGTGCAGGATCCTAATTCCCAGTGTGCATGTTCCCATTGCAGAGACAGGGGGAAAAGTCCCTGTGTTTGATACCAGCAGTGGGTGATACCATTCTGGTGATGTCCCCATCTGCCCGAGTTCTGCAGTGTTACTTCTCAAATTTCCTCCATAATCCATAGAGTTAGGAAGCATTTCCCAGCTGTCTGCTGCACTGAATAATACAGTATTTGTATTGTAATTTTCTTTTCTGAATGACAAATTATGCTGTTTCTCTATCACAAAAAGTTGATTGGGTCTGGAAACAGCATTTGTGCATATTCAGTGTCTCATATTGATCATAACAGGGAGAAAGCCGAGAGGAGCCTTCTCCATAGAAACACAAGGTTACAGTGGGAACGCCAAGTCTTCTCTCAGTGATAAATGGCACTGACACTGATTTCTCTGCTCTTGTAATCTCTGGAGGTATCTTTATGCAATAAAATTTTTATTAACATGCCCTCAACCTTCCTTTTTAATCTGCTCCACATTTTGGCTCTCAGATTCTGCAGAAAAGAAGCACATTATATTGTTTCTTCCCAAGAGGGCTCTTACTTGTATCTGTAAGCCTGAAATCCTATATTTGAATGTGAACAGTGGTATTAAATCATTCAAACCACCTGATACTTCTATAGCTATACCAGATCAAAGTCTGTTCTCAGATACCCATAAGAATTCAGCAGTAATTTAGCTACACACATATATATAGTATATATATATATATATATATATAGTATTTTGCTTTTTAGAGGGATTCATTAACGAATTCAACAGACAGAAAAGCTAAGAAGGGGGGTCTCATTGCTACAGGATGCTGTTAGCACCAGCAGTTCATGCAAGTTCTTATTGGAATTAGACAAATTCATGCACAAAAAAATCAATCTGGGCTGTTACACCCAAAGGGACCACTTCTGGTGCAGGAAACCGTTGACCCCACCTCCCATTCACCTAGGATCTGGTTTTAAGCTGGGCTCAGACTCCTTGGGTCCCAAACAGTCTGCACTGCAGCCACATCACAGCCATACCCATGCTTGGCTGTGCACCCTGACTCATGAACTAGCTTCCTGACCCTAGACCTGCCTCATCACCCATGGACTTGCCTTATGACCTGGGCTCCAGGCTATGCCTGCCTGTCCCCTTCCAGCCTGCCCTGCTCATCCCATGAGGACAGTGGGATGGGCCCTGGCTGGTGAAGCCATGCCCTCCTGGCCCACCACCTCCCCATGGCTCACAGGTTCTCTTAGCTTCTTATCTCGCTCCTTTGCTGTGCCACAGCAATGTCTGTGGATCACACTGAGGTCTGATATGCCATGACCAGGGTGCCCATCGAACCTGTGATCCACTGACCATTGAACACGGAGTAGGTGATGAAAGGTTGGTGTTTTGCACACCTATGTATTTTGGGCACCTTTAGCTGTGGGGCACAGGCACACACCCTATCACATTGCCTGCTTGCCTTTGCCATGTGCACCTTGCACATGTGGTCCCACACACTGGGATTAAAAATGACAGATCTGACACTAATATTATGCTTGATCATGCAGCACCATGAATCTTGCAATTACATCTTCACAGAGATTCTTCCTTATAAGAATAAGAGATTCTTCTTACAAGAATTTGGAAGTCTGAAGGTTACCGTGTCAAACACAAATGTTAGGGGTATGTCTGGATATGGCTGCTCACTGAGCTCCAGCAACGATGTTAAAGTGACTGAGACATGTCTTGCCCAGGGTCTTTAGAAGTTTGCCAGTGGGTTCTTTTGACTTGGAACAGGAGAAGGCAATAAAATGGCCTGGGCTGAAACGTGGCTTACGGCTCACTTGCAGGCATGAGCTAGGATAATGCCCTCTAGCTATGAAGCAGGTTGTCTATCAGCATATGCACTGCCCAGAGTTGAGGGAAGTTAATAACACAGCACAGTCTGCAGTTGGAATCAGTTAATCTAATTTGCCCCATGAGACAGAAAATCGGTGGCAGGTTTTCTTTTCCTGCTTTCCTTCCTTGAGGATTCAGTGTCAAAGAAGCCGGTGTCAAACGCCCCTGACAAATGATCATTTATCAAATAATTCAAGTTTCAGCACCTTTCCTGTCAGCAACATTCAGCGCTGTTGGGGAAGGTTTATTTCTTCGTTACCTTCTGCTCTGCTAGAATTGAACCATGTCCAGGCTCAGGATGAGAAAGGACATAGAGCAAATCATTTAGTCAATTTACATCCCTCAGTAAAGCATCAATTTATGTTAACAAAACCTTCAGAATTTAATATTGCACCTGCTCTGTAATTCGGTTCACTCTAATTTTTGTTGCAATAGAAAACCCTTTTATTCATCTCTTCCATATGTTGCAGTTCTGCTTGAGCCTCTGGATAACTGCGGTGCATTGTTCTTTTCCACTCAGCAATTTAGAGCACTTTTTCTGTCTGCCTATATTTCCACCTTACTAGGCCTAACCTCAGAACCCCACTCTGTTTCTCTCTGGCTAATCAACTGATGTTTCATCTCTTCCCTTTTTATAACGAGTGACTTGGTTTCTTTCCTCATAGGTCACAACATGTTGATTCATTTGTATTTTTGCAAATCTACTCATACTTCCTTTTGTGTCTCTATCCTTCCCTTGTGTTTTGGGTCAAAAGCATTCTAAATAGAATCATAGAATAGTTTGGGTTGGAAAGGACCTGAAGATCATCCAGTTCCAACCCCCCTGCTGTGGGCAGGGACACCTCACATTCAACCATACCACCCAAGGCTCTCTCCAACTTGGCCTTGAACACCTCCAGGGATGGAGCATTCACAGCTTCCCTGGGCAACCCATTCCAGTGCCCCACTGGAATGATAAGTTAACAACTTTCTCCCTGTCTGCCAAATAACTGCTTATGGAAGTTTGGTTTCTAATTCCTTAGATCTTATGAGGGACTTATGTCCTGAAGCATACAGTTTGATATCGCAGCCTGTACCCTTTCTAATGAATGTTCCCATTATATGCTTATTTGTCCAATCTTCCTTTGAATCCAAGTAACATTTGACCTCTGAGATGACCTGCAGAAAAAAAATAAATGAAAAAATCTACACTTTAATCATTTCCTATTTTATTCAGAAGAAAATCTATTAAAAGAAAAAGACCTCTTTCCTGCCTTTCAGATGTGCTGGGCCTTGGTTCTTCCCCTGTGTAGGGTGAAAGCAGGTAAGAGCTCAGCTCTTCTTTCCTGTACTTTGTTCTTCTGTATTGTCTTTTATTTCTCTCTGTGTCTGTCTCCTGCCTGCACCAAACAGCTTGCATCTTTTCAGTCCTTCTTCATATAAAAGCTCTTGTACAGCTATTCATGACCATCGTCTGTCTTTGCGTTTCTGCAGCTTTTTGTGTGAGATGATGATACATCTGGCTATGGGTGCTGCCAGTTAGACACATCCTTAGTTTCTAAAATAGAATCTAACACAGCCTCATCTCATTCTCTAGGCCTGCTTTTTTGATCATTCATGCATAATGTGAGCAGTACCTTCTACCTGATGTCTTTAAAGTGGCTTCTCTGCACTAGAGATCCAAGCTATACAAAACTGACAGCTAATTCAATCCTCAGATGGTTTTTGGAGTGAATGCAAAGCAGGAAGAACAGATTGACATGCAGCTCCTCGGAAGGCTGTTCTTTGATATATAAACAAGATAAACTCTAAACCAGACACAGTTTTCCAGAATCCCTGTGTCGTTTTCCTTTCAAATACCGTTCTTCAGGTCAGGCATTTGCTAATTTACTACATGAAATTCAGAGCCTTTTGGCTGAGCTTCTATGCTAAACTGTCATGCTGATTCTTCCTTTTAGCTGCATGTAGGTTTCCAACACATTCTTCTTTTTATCTGATCAATAGAGAAATGAACTGGCCTGAGAGACAGACCTTTTAAAAATGGAGTCCCATATGAAATAGGGTATGGTTTTTTCAGCAGGTGCTAAGCAGCTTTAAGTATTAACTGCACTTGCAGTTTCACATGCTCATCACTTGGTCATTACTCCCCACCACTTTCAAATTACAGATGCTTTCAATCAGATCCTTTGTACTGTCTCATTGGCAGGATTCACAAGCCACATGTCATGCACTCAGAACATCTCCTCTCCTTGCTTGCTTGCTTACTTCACCAGCTTCAAATCTGAGATTGGATATAAGGAAGAAGTTCTTTACTGTGAGGGTTGTGAGGCACTGGAATGGGTTGCCCAGGGAAGTTGTGAATGCTCCATCCCTGGCAGTGTCCAAGGCCAGGTTGGAGAGAGCCTTGGGTGAGATGGTTTAGTGTGAGGTGTCCCTGCCCATGGCAGGGGGGTTGGAACTGGATGATCTTGAGGTCCTTTCCAGCCCTAACTACGATTCTATGATCTTCATAAAGACAAGAAGAAAAACTCTAGAATTACCTAGCAGTACTCTCCTGCCACCATAGGCAAGGCTAGGACTCTTTAAGTGAGAGGGAAGGACTGCAAGGGGAGCCTTTATAATGCCAGTATTGCACCCTTTTTCTGCATGTGTAGCAGCGTTATTGAGGGGTATGTTCCCAGGAGAACATTTGGAAAGGCTTCGGGAAAAGAAAGGAAGAATTACAGACCATGAGAACATGGGGAAAAAAAGGTTATTTTTCCTTCTCAGCTGTTAAATTGTTAAATTTAGAAAGGAAAAAGTTTTACATACATATAAAGCCATAAGGATATATAGCAGAGTATATTGTGCAGCTAGTGTGAGGAACAAAGGTGAGTTGCTAGGAGGTGCTGCTTCCACTTCAGTGACGTGTCTCCTTAATTCCAAGGGGAAAGTTGTACGTCCCATGGGGCAGAATGCGTGTTGAACTTCCCTGCTGTCTTCCCTAGTCTAATGTGAGAAGTGAGTAACAAGTGTTTAAGGTTGAACTGCTGGAATCAGACTCGGTTTGAGAGAGACCTTCCTTTGGTTCAGGTGTGAAGAAGAGGAAGGCCTCCCAACAGCAGGCAGCACTTCTGGCTCTTAGTGTAAGTCTTCTGATGAGATTTAAGAAGTCAGATTAGATTTCTAAAGTCTCTTGTGGGACTCCTAGCAAGAATGAGTCTCTTATCCCTAAGGACATCTGCAGATCTAGTGCTTGACGTCCAGTATGCAATTACGGTAAAGCTTGTACTGAAGTAAGAGAGAGTTTTCTCAATAATCTGACCCTGTGTGTCTCTGTGTCTTAAATGTGGGCTTATTAAAACCCAGGACTGTACTGTAAGTGTTCTCAACCTGAGGCACACCTGCTGTGACAGTTTCTTTGCATAAGACTCTTCTGAGTGAGAGACGGAAAGCATTCAGATGAGTCCTCTTCAGAGCCAGAAGCTTTGTGTGTCTGAGGAAAGGAAGACTAATGAGAAATGGCCCCTTCACTGCAGTACTTTTTCCCCTCCCTCGAGCATTTTCCCTGGCTAGGAGCTTTGTGAGGTTTTGGATAGGCTACCTAATTTCCTGTGTTTGAGGGCAAATCTGAGAACAGTTACTGCACATCTCTGTAGGATGATTGTGTTAGTCAGAACACTGCGGGGATCTAATGTGTTGGACTGTGGATAAGGGAGAGCTCAAGATGAGAAGCTCAGCTGGCTACTAGGTTCACAAGGAGAGGACTTCAGCCTGGCCTTTCCAGCCTTACTGCACCCTAAAACTAACCCAGAGTCCATCAGCACAGTGAGGAAGGTGTTTTCATGATTCTTTGAGACAGACGTGAATAATCAGCTTTCCTTTCAGACAAAGCTAATTGTCCGCAGTATATCATGTGTTTAGGAAACAAATAAAACTCATGTCTACCACGGCTTCTTGTTGCTATGTGCAGGAAGCTCCTTCAAGAAGAATTCAGTAGGAAAAAAGCCTTTTTCTACTTCATAATCCTGTAAGATGAATACAGAATTGCCTGGGCTACAATGTCAGAATAGCTAACAATGAACCACCAGTGGCGTGGAAGCTATCAAACAGAACATCTCTGGATCAGCACTGGGTCTGGTATTAATTAATGAAAACACTAATTAAGGTTTCTCCTAAACAATGTGGAAGATAAAACGAAGCATGCTTTGATAGAATTTGTCGTGGCCAAGCTGCAGCTATAGAAAGAGTGATCAAGGGATTTTAGAGTAAAAGGCAAATTTTAAATAGAGTGAGATTTTAATTTAGATAAATGCTAAACAACGCAGTAAAGGGTGAATTAAATGGAATCCTGCTGATTGGAGCTCAGTAATGGAGGGAAGAACTTAGGAGAGTGGGTAACAAATGGGGCACAAATCCCAGTACCATAGAGCTTTAAAATGACAAACAGATTTCCTGGCTCTACAGAGAGCGAAAGGGAGGTCATTTGTAGGACAGTGGCCATAAGGATGTCAACTCTGTTTCTAGTGCAGCAATGCAAATGTAGAGCTTCAACCTGTTACCCAGCTCCTTGATTGTGACCTCAAGGTTGGATGATAAAGGAATAAAGCTTCTCAAAGCGATGCAGAGCTGACAGATGCATGAACAGAGCCTTTGAGAAGCACACGAGCACACTGTGTGCCACTGGCAGTCCACCTCTCAGCCATGTGGCACCTAATCAGGCACCCTGCATATGACCCAGTGATGCTGACTTCTGATGCAGTCCCATACTAGGCAAAAATGCAATGGGAGATAGCTGCTTTGATCACAGAAAATGTGGCAGGATGTAAGTGTAGAAGTCTCAGCCACCATCTACCATCTTAACCTGTTCCTGGGAGCTACAGAACTGAATTACCACTATCTTCTGACTGGTGGGGAAGGCTGGTCAAAATGAATAATGCAACCAGGGGAAGAGCTTTTGAGCAATGGGTGCTCCTATTGAGCCTTTTATTTAGAGCTGTGGTCTTTCTTTCTAAGAGTGACTTCCATCTAGACTGGGGCCCTGGCAAAGCAGAGGTACCATTGCAGGCAGTTGCTTCTCATCGCTTCATACTCTTGGGAAATTGGGTGTCTCCAGGAAGAAAAGGGGGAAGCAAATTGCTTCGTGGATACGTGGGAGAGGTAAGAAAGAAAACTTCTAAATAAGCTATTTGCACAAAACTTGCAGTAGATACAGTTATTTTCGTGTCTGTGTGAATGCCTCTACACAAGACTACTGTATTATCTTGGAGAAGCATTATGAAAACTCAGGTAATTCATATTTTGGCACTGCACAAACAATTAATTTATACATTTGGGAATTGGTTTACTGGTGACATTTTCTAAGTATTCTTTCCTTTAATAGCATCTGTTTTTACACAGAATCAATGATACAAGCATTTGCATGTGCTCAGGGCTTTCCTACAGTAATAGCTTGTAATTTCACAGTATATTAGAACAGCTGAGGTTGGAAGGGACTCCTGGGAATCAACTAGTACAATGTACTTGCTCACAGCAGAGTCAGAAAGAGCAGGCTGCTCAGGACCGATGATGAGGTTTTGAATGCCTCCAAGGTTGAAGACTCCACAATCCTTTGAGTAGCAGGTTCCAGTGTTTCATCGCTATCACAGCGGTTTAATAAATAATAAATAATTTAGAGGGAGCTTCCTGTATTTCAGTCTGTGCCCATTGCCTCCTGCCCTTTTACAAAGCACTCCTGAGAAATCTGGGTCCTTCATTTCAGTCCCTCAGGGAGTTGTGCACACTAAGATCCTTGAGTTTTCTCTTCTCCAGGCTGAACAATCCCAGCTGTCTCTCCTCCCATGATAGATACTCCATTCCCTTAATCATCTTTGCAGCTCTTTGGAGGACCTGCTCCAGTGTAACCATGTCTGTCTTGTACTGGGGAGCTTGTAACTGAACAAGGAACTAAAACCATACTGTTTCATTGTAATCTCAGAAAATCTAAATCAGTGATGCATATTGAAGATGGTTTACATGATTCAAGGTAAAATAGGAACCCATTCATGTTTTAACTGGAATTGGATTAATATATCCTGCTCGCAGGACAGGAAATGAAACTAGTTTAAAATCCTACGCTAACAGCTATGCTGGAATTATTGTTATTTATCAAAGTAATAAGGTGGGGGGGATGGCAAAGAAGCAAATTCTTACTGTGACAGTACACAAACCCAAAACACAACACTTACTTAGATTATACATAAGATATGGCTAAAGGATCCAAGGGCCATGGCTTCATCTTGGCCCAGTGAACTTTGAAATGAAAGGTTTTGGAAGATGAACCTTTGAGACGCCAAAATGACAGGAGAAGATGACAAAGCAGCTCACAATGAGCAAGAGTTAAATCTTTCCAACTGCCAAGTTACTAGCAGCTTGCAGTGAGCTGCAGGACAAAGTCTGTATTTGTTGATCAGCACCTGCTTGTATGTGTTTTCTGGGTGGGGTTGCTGTGTGTATGAATCTGTATAGCTCTACATATATACCTATATGGATGCATATATATATATATTATCTTTTCACTCAGTGCAAAGAATTATTTAGTACAACAGGATCTGGATGCTGTTTGTGGATTTCGGCTGGTAGTGGAACATTTCCTTACTATCAATAAAGGTTTTCATGATACGAGGCAGGGGTTGTCTAATTGCTGCATGGGAGGTGCTAAATTCACCTTGACTAATACCACATGCATTAGCTGAACAAATAGGTTAATGCTATTCTTGTTGATACTGGACAGTTGCTATGCCAGAACTGAGCAGTTTATTCTCTATTGCTTGCTGTTTTCTGAGCACGGAATGGATTGTTGTTTTAGTATAAATTGGGTTCATTCCTAGGAAAAGCTAGTGTTTAAATTTCTTTTCCTTTTAGGTCTATTACGGCTCGAGAAGCCAGGGGAGTTCTTCAATAATACCAGAGGGCACAAGAAGAAACTCTTCTTTCGGGTGTCAGAATGCCTGGTTGGAAATGTTTGTCACATTGTTTGAAACCATAGAAAAGAGAATTTTTCGCTAAAACTCTTCAGCTAAACCATTCTGACAGCTGATATGGTAGGTTGAAAGCTTGCCTTTGCTTTCCTTGGCTTGTTACTGCCTTTCTCAAAGGGGGACAGAGGCAGGGGAGAACATTAGTGACATGTACCACTCACATACTCTTGTTAGTGCCAGTTCTTCTAGTTAAGAGAGCCAGATTATACTTGACTGTTTCATCTCTGTTTCAATGAGGAATTTAAGGGGCTAGTAAAGAAAATGTAGAATTCTGATACTGGCCAAGACCAAGTCATGTAGATGATGCCCTCCCACGCTTTTGAGGCTCCAGCTGTCTGGATTACTGGAGATGTCTCCCTTTGTGATATGCATACGAGTTGGGTGTACACAGGGATGCTGAAACATTGATATCAGGCCAGCCTGAAGCAAGCCTACTGATAAGAGGTGGTCTGTTCCTCTGGAAGAGCTTGGTCATGCACTTCAGAACTTTGCAAAGAAGCATCTTCACTGTGGTATGATTTTTCAACAAATGCCATAAACCGCTAACACTCTGTGTCCTGGTATTTGTTCACTTTAAAGGGACCATTATAGCAAAGTGGAGCTCAATGCTTTCACCTACTTGAATCTTCTGGGCTTGTATCTTCATTTTTGCCATCCTTGTCCTTCTGCTTATAGCAATCCTAGCTTTGTAGAGCGTTTGCAGTTAGAACTCTCGTGCCATGATGTGTCACTGATCTTTATAACACTCCTCTGGCTTCACAGCAACAAGTGTACGTGGCAGTTTCCAGCACTGACAACTACAGTTTTCTTCCTCTGCTGTTCAGGTGGCCAGAGCCATGCAAGTCCTGACAAATGTGATAAAGCACAGAAGCAGTGTTTCCAACTTAGCAGGGCAGGAGAGGTATTGTGCCGAGTGCCCCAGATTGGCTGGCATCTCTGGATGGGAAGTGAAATGAAACCTGGAAGATGACCTTGTAAGCAGGCCTGGTGCCATCCAAACAGATGGGCTAAAGCATAAGCAGCCAAACAGTCATTTAAGAACACAAAATGAATTTGTTGATGGTTTCCAAGCATGAAATCTCAGAATGGTTGCCTGTGTCAAGCCTTGAAAGGGAGGATACGTGTGAGGAGTGTGGGATGAGCTAACGCTGAAAACAAACATGAAGATCTGCCCTGGAACCTTTCCTGGGTCCATTGAAAGCCGTGAGACCTAGAAGGGATGAGTGGGAGAAGAGTCCCTGCCACAGAGATCACTTTCCACAACCTGTGCTGACAAGGTAAAGAAATGATCTCCTTTTCCTTTCACAGATGTTGGTGTGCAGGAGACCTGCAGCATTGCTCTGCCTGGTTACTCTTTGGCAGCTGTATAAGAGCTTCAGGAGAAATTCTGTAGTATTAGCCAACCTCTAAATAAGCCATTATAGACAAAACTGTACCTTAGTAAAGATTTAAGAGGCTTGGAGTTACTCTCCAATGGCTGCAGAGTTGGAGCCTCACTGTAATAAGGACCCAGCTCCTCTCTGTGACTTTTCTGTGTGGACAACACCAACATAAGCTTCTGTAACTCTAAACCTGAAGAATTTAGGATGATAATTGGTGGAAATATGTTTTGCAGCTTATAGAAAAGCCAGGCAGACACTTACTATTTGTCTGCTTATGAAAGGTGCAAGGTAGAGAAAGGCTCACTGAAAGAGAAATACGATGACTTGAAAGGAAATGAGTTTGCAGGTAAGATTCAAGGCAAAGCCTCCAGTTGCAAGCTAAGCTTTATGTGAGCTTACATTGTTATGCCCTGTAACTGGTGCCTTGCAGTTCCAGTTGAAAGTGGAGTATGAAAGAAAGCATTAATCTGGCTGAAACCCACGGAACAGGATTGTGTGCGAAACAAAAGTGAAATCAGTGCAGTCAGTGAACTACAGCTTGAGGAAGAGGGGGGAATATGCTATAAACAGCAGATTTCAAACCGCTTTACTGCAGCTGAACAAGCTTTAAGAGGCATTAGGATTTGTTCTTTGCAGCTGGAGGGGTGGGAGAAATCAGGACCTAGTCACTGTTACCTGATATTTGCAACAGAATATGCCTAACAGAAGTAGAGCTGATAAATCATGCTGTCAGGGAAATGATTTGCATTCGGTAGAACTGCCCCTCAGTTCTTCCAGCTTGCACTGCCCTTGTGGCACTTGAACACTGGTCATTTGTTGTAGGCTCTGCATTTGATGTTTTGATTTTCACCAGTTGCTCTGCAGAAAAGGATTGTGCAACAGCTGAGGACTGGCAGTCCTTGGGAAGAGGCAGGGAGCATGCATCCAGATCTCGGGCTCCCCACGGGGAAACCTCTTTAACTGTGCAGAAACTGCTTACATTATGGATAACCTGCTTCCCAAGTCCGTCTTCTCCTTCTTCATAAAGCTGCCTACCCATGCTGTGTGGAAACTGGTGTCGACAGTGAAAGACAAGAGGATTCAAGCGAAGGTAAAGGAAATGAAAAACTAACAACCAAAGCCCTTCAGCTGTAACCCTGTGGGTGACCTGGCTCTGCCTTAAAGGGAGAGGATTAAGGTTTAGCTGCGCTGTTTTCTGAATGTCAGTGCCTGGGTGCAATGGCTACGTTTGAGCTTGTGAGAGCTCTGTGACTGGGAACATTTGCCCTGAGAACAGGTGATTTTTGATCCTAAGGAAATTACCGGGCACTTAAAGCAATTGGCATCTGAGACAATAAAGCTTTAAGTAGCCATTACCTGTCTGTTGAGGATCACAAAAATCCATATTTTACTGCTGTCATGAGCTGATTTCAGGGTGATTCCAGTTCACCTCCATCCTAGCTGGCTGAAGAAACTGTTAAACTTCCTTTTACTTTGGATAGTCTTGAATCTGCTTGTTACATTACGGGAGGTATAGCTGAGGAAATGAATTCCTAACCATGTTTATAAAATAAACCGTATTTCTTTTCTCAACTCTGCTGCCCTGTTCTTGTCTAAGAGACGTTATTTAGTCTGAGATCAGGTATAGGGACTGGTCAGTGTTTGGGCCCTTTGCCATGCAAATCTGTGTTAAACAGAAAGTTGAACTCTTGGCAGTAGGGCTTGTAACTTAGCTTCTTAAATGTTTTGGTAGGTTATGATTCCTTGACTTAAATACAACATGAATATCCTTAGGAAAAACGAATTGTTACCTGAAGCTGTTGCTGTTTCACAAGGAAATGAAAGCTATAAATGGAGGGGGAAAGGTGGGGGGGAGAGAGGAGAGGTGAGTCTGATCGGGAATGGGACATCTCTGAGTTACTGTGCTTTTTCCCTCAATATGTGCTCAATATTAAGCTATATGATGAGAATTCAGAAGAAGCCTAGAACGAGCTGAAATTCTGCCTGCTTTTGCAACAGTTGAATTTCTTTGTTCTTTGAGCCCTAAATGCTGTTGAAAAGCTCCTGGAAATGAGAGCTCAGCCGGCAGAGAGGCACATTCCTTTGACATGATATATTTTGGAGGAAAAA
The DNA here is from genome assembly GCF_033815535.1 of Pezoporus flaviventris. NCBI lineage: Eukaryota > Metazoa > Chordata > Aves > Psittaciformes > Psittacidae > Pezoporus > Pezoporus flaviventris. The sequence continues at coordinate 2,400,089 of NW_026892585.1, forward strand.
AAATATACCAGGGGGTGGGGGAAATCTGCTTTTCCTGTTTTGGTGCAGTCATGTTCACTATTTTCTTTCTTACTCCTGATGTTTTCACAATGGCCAGCAGCTCAAGTGCTCCATGCTTAAAGAAACATCGTATTCGTTCTCCTTGGGTTTGTTCCTTGTTGGCAGGGCTGATAGACACCAAACACTAACATCTGCTTCTTTACTCTACAAACACTTACAGGGTGGGAAGTGCAGTTGAGCTCAGCAGGTTACCCTGAGAATAAGCTTTTTATTTCTGAGGATCACATTCTTTTGCCTAGCAGGGTAAACGTTGGGGATTGTTTGCCTAGTACTGGCTCGCAATGCCTTTTAATAAGCATCATCAGAGGATGCATGCTTTTTCTTTGAGGGTTTCTTGTTGTTTTCTCAATAGTCAGCATTTAATGATCTCAACAGATATTAAAGCTCAGGAGAAGTGAGGGATTCATGCTGGATGTGCTGTTGTCATGCTCTGTTCTCATAGTTTTCCCTCTGATGTGAGTAGTGCTGCTTCTCCAGTCACAGAGGCAAAAATCACAAGGATGCATGCAGGCCGAGTTGGCTAATACCTTATGAGTTGTTCAAGGCCAGGTGAACGTCAGAGGATGCATAGACCAGTTATAACTTGAACATTCATTGATGGAATTGAATGGTTCAAGGAGCAAACTATAAGTTGATGCTAAATTTAATCGTTCTGTTTGTGTGAGGATGTGAGTATCTTCAGTGCAATGCACTCCTGGCACTGCTGCTCCAAACTGCTGGAAGAAATCCATTTAAACAAAACAAGCATTTATGTGGTTATTAGCATGTTAGTCCCAAGACACAAAGCTTTATCAATACAAAATGAACCGAATGTGATGCTACTATTCAATCCCTATTACGTTGCCTGATATTACGCCCTGAATGTAATCAGGCTTGCTGAAGACCTGCTGTTCACTGTGGCGTTCCAGAAAAGATAAACATCCCAGGAGACTTGTTCACTGCTCAAACATGAAATACAACGTTAAAATAAGTGTAATGGTTTCAATCTGAGGTTAGCTTTGCATCCTTGTTTCATTCAATGAGTTGTATTTTACTCTGGGAAGCAGACATCTAAAGATTTTGTTTACCTACTTGCTTAGAAACTGAAGAGCGTTAGACATCAAATATTCCAGTAAAACCTAAAGCTGTGCTATAAATGTGTGTTGCTCAGAAACAATAGCTTCTGAAAATTAGCATGGAATATTATGAAACCCAAGAGATAAGCAGATAAGAAGGACGGGTATAGAGAAGAACATCCAGACTTACACTAAGAAGGATAAACTTGCTTGCTTCAGGTACACAGTATGGTTTAGGAAGACGATTTCTATCCTAGCAGTGTATGAAATGTTTCCTTTCTTGAAAACATTTCTTACCTTCTGGAATAATTTCTTACTGAACACACCAGGCCCGGAAGCATGGACTTTGTGGAGTATCGGTATGATCCAATAATGGAATTATTTATGATTTTTGAGATTTCCTCTCCTATTTTAAACTCATATTGAATGTTATAAGGCACAAAAATCTGCAAGTTTAGCAAGCCTTATAAAAAAGTCATTTATGGCTACGTGTTAAGAGTTTCTTTGAGAAAGAAGTGACGTTTTACCAGTCTAGTTGAGTTTAGGAGGTAATTCTGGTTAAATAAGGCTTTTATCTAGACTTGTATAGCTATTTCTTATGGGAATATGTATTTTTAAGAGTAATTCTTGTTGAATTCTGTACATTGAATTTTTCCATATTATTAAGGTCTTAAAAGGTATGAGGTGTTTAACATTCATTCAGCCTGAGTAAGGAAATGAATGACACGATGTCCTAGGATGTGGAGCTGCCATTGACAGGGGAAGTAACCTTTTTTTTCTTGTAACTTAAAAAGAAAAGCTCCAAATAAAAATGGTAATGAATGAACTTAGAAAATATAGACAGGAATATACCAGAGAAAAGGTGAAAATACGGTCTATGTGTTGATATGGTCACTGCTTCTTTTGGGGGCTGGCAGATCTAAAGCCCTGTGAATTGTAGCCTTGGAAGTGACTGCAAGCAATCCTGGAACAGCTCTGAGTAGCCCTCAAAATAAGTTTTCCTTGGTGACTATGCAATGGCTTTGTGGTTTTAATGGCATAAACAAGCCAACTTATCCCAGTCAGCCCCACTTCTGAGTATATAAATCAGAAAGCTTTGTTTGCTCCTATGGATAAAGCCATGGTATAGCTATAAACACGCCAGCTATTGTCAGACATAAAAGGCGTGTTATTTCAAGGTGTTTAAGAGGCCTCTCTGGTTAGATAAAATGCAATAGAAAGCATTTATGTGGCTTGTTTAATGGTGTCTGTGCTGGGAGGGTTATGTCCTTTCCTTGAAGTCATTTTTCAGTTCATTTGGGAAAGTGAAAACCCACCAAAATTCTACCTTAGTTGAGCGTCCCTGAATTAGCACTTGAGGAAATGACTTTTCAAGAGTACTGTAATGCTGCCTCTTTCCAAAACATGGCCATAAAACTTAGACATCCTGTTGAAAATTCCAGTGTGACCCGGATAAAACCACAGGATGCTTTTTTTCCTTTACGATTGCCTTCCAAAAGGCATGTGATTAATGAGAAAGAAAATGGAGGAGCCATTGTACTGTGCTGAGAAACCAGCAGCTTTCCTGCTGAATCCTAGCAGTAAATAGGCATTTCTTGCAGCCTCTCCAGCCCAACTTCTCCAGAGTTATTTCTGAGCTACACACCAGCCACAAGATGAATGCTAAAGTAATTTCTCCAGCTAAGAGTTCTATTGCCTAAGAGTGATACCATCAATGAGCTTCTCTACATGAGTATTAACAGGTGGGGTTTGAGCCATTACAGAAACCACCAAATGAATTCTGGGAGTCCAGAACCGAGGCATCACTGAATCTGTACATCATGCTTGTATTTTGTATGCATGTACATCAGCAATTAACACAACTGCTTGGGCAGAACCCTTTTTAGCCTCTTTGCTGAAGGAAATGAGCTGCAGTAACTGTAGACCTTGTGGATAAAAATCTCAGAGATGCAAAACACCCACACATTTAATGAAAATAATGAAGGCAACCCATTAAAACTGCCTTTAAGAGCAGCATTTCATCAAGCAGATCATGCACGGAGATCAATCTTGATTACTTCATACACTGGAAAAGCTCCAATCAGTGTTGGCACCTCTCAGCTATTACAGCCCCCTCACCACACCTCCCCCAAACCCCCCAAAACAAAACACATGTATCTGATGTAGCTGCCTCAAGTTTCCAGTATATGCAGGCATTTCCACAGAACAGTAGAATGGTTTGAGTTGGAAGGGAGCTTCCAACCCCCTGCCATGGGCAGGGACACCTTCCACTAGAGCAGGTTGCTCCAAGCCCCTGTGTCCAACCTGGCCTTGAACACTGCCAGGGATGGGGCAGCCACAGCTTCTCTGGGCACCCTGTTCTAGTGCCTACGAATGACACAGTACTTCTCTACTACAACAACAAGGAAATCTATATAGCTATTAATGAAGACTTCATTATAATGGCTTTAGACATGTTATGTTGGTTTAATAACAGTGGTATACTTTTCGGTATGTAAAAATTATGCATATGTTATATCTGAGATGACATGTTAAAAGTCCTGCTTGCTTTGAATGACTTGAGGTGCTGTGTAAGGTGCTGTGATTTTGGTGGTTAAACAGAAGCTGGGCTCATTTCTCTAACGAAACGTTTCCCCTAATTTCTGTTCTTCGTTGTTCTGAAGCACTGACTGTTTGCTCTGTATCCCAGGGGTTGTACGTCCAGAATCGGAAATACTTTGTGATTCTTTATGTTTGATGAGTATTATGTTGTTTAATATCTTCTACTTAACACCATCGTGTCAAAATGATTCCTGTGTCCTGACAGTTCACCAATCCATTTGGAAAACTCCCTATCTTCTAATAGGGATGAGTAGCTCAAGTGTTCTCTTTGTCACATTTGCTTCTTCTAAGCTCATTTGGATCAATATTTGAGAGACTGCAACAGAAGAAATCTATATTTGCTCTGCTTTGGCTTTATGCTAGACTTCCTCCTGTAGTCACACAGAAATTGCTGTCAGGATTCTATGAAGTTTTCCAGGAACATGCAGGTCCTTCTTCCCTCCCCTTCTTTTTCCCATTCTTCCTCCTTCCCCCTCCCCTCCCCAAGTAGATTTTCTTCTTAAATTATGATCATTGGTATTGAAGCTTGGATGTCTTTCCTCTTCAGATAAACATCTCTGAATTACCATCTTCTGGTTAAAATGTAAGCTGGGTCTCCGCTGCTTTGTGTCAGACAGGACTAGTCACTTTTTCGAGTATATGCTGTGTCTATCTATAGACAGACATACAGATATGTCTGTCACACACACAGGTATTAAAATATACACACATTTTAAGATGAGCAGGTTTTGGTACTGTCATAAGAAAACAGCAATTAATACAAGCCACTTGAAGGAAGCACTATGCTACATAAAGATCTTAAGTGTTGAACTTCTGCCTTTTTGACAAAAGCAAAGAGGAGCTGGGGTCCCTTAGGATCTTGAGGAACTTAATCTAGCTGCTTATGGCCTGTGGCAGCTCTTAACTATTCAAATCCTTGTTTTAAAGAGTTGAAAACTTCTTAAACTAAATGGTCAATGCTTATTTATGTTTTGGAGTTGGAGTTTGAGATGGGCTGCTGAAGAATCCTTACATCATTGACGTTAAATAGGATTGTATTACATTCCCTGAAATACTATTTTTCATTTAGGCACGCTTAGCAACACTGCTGTCACCTCGATCAGGTATGGCCAGGTTCTTCGCTTAGGCCAGGATCGTGACTGGATGGCTGCTGATGACAACTGTGGCTGGGACAGGCTGTGGAATGGAGTGGGCTGGCTGCCGCCTCTGAGATGCAGTAGGATGAAAAACCCTAACAGAATAGGCTGTGCAGTAGAAAGCTTAAAGAAAGACTAAGTTCAACTTTGAAAGCATTATTTGAGTACGTAGTAGAGCAGTGTAAATAACCACAAGTATGTCAAGGGTTGAAGGCCAAGAGAGAGGATCTCAAAACAAAGAGATATTCCTTTACTGTAGCTTTACTTGTGTACAAATAAAGTGAATAACTTTTGATTTAAATAATTCTCTGCCCCATCCCACTGTTTTTCCCCCTTTTAAGTTGAATAAGTCTGCCAGATACAGATGGATTAGATTTAATTTACAGGACCTTCGTGTTAGCATTTCTAGTACCACGGAAAGACAAGAAACTCACCGAAATTTAGGCAGCATTTTAAGTTCTGAGACAGTCAAACAAACCAGATGTTTGTGATTCCTGTTTTCTTAACGGAATTTCTTCAGCTATGCCCTGTCAAACTGATTTATCACACCATGTACCGAACACGTGCTACAATTAAGAGGTACTAGGCTCATGTGCATTCAGTAGCATATGTACATATTCACAATTCTCCCCAGGAAATTAGACAGAAATATAGCAGCCCTAATATTTAATCATTTTATAAAATTAATTGGAGCAGAAAATGCCTAAGAGGCATTCTAAAAAGCCAGCTGAAAATACTTGTGAATGCTAGAAATCCTAGGGCTGTCAATCCTAACAATTACAAAAATTATATAGCCTCTCAAATTCTTATTTCCTTTCAGAGAAATTCCCCTTGGCCTTTCTAGTCAAGTTCTGAGGGTCATGCTTTCAAGATTTCCTATGCAACTAAAAGGATTAGAAACTTTTTCTTTGGCATATGCAAGCATCTTTGATAGAGCTGAGCAGCTCCATGAACCAGTGTTGTAGTATCAAAGAATACGATATGAAACCCCAGGAACTGCAAATAATGCTAACACAGCAATAGTCTAGGAATGGGGCTTTTGGTTGTAGCCTTTCTCTGGTGTTCATGCTGTGCCTCTTCCTGTGGATGCAAAACAAATGCCATACAGTTTCTAATAGGCTACTATAGCCTGAACTCAGTCCTTAAGACAAAGGGAGGAACCTGAATTAGCAATAGGAATCTTGATAATAGTGGGGGCCTTTCCTAGTAATGTGTGGTATTTTCAGTGAGGACTAACATAAAAAACCCCGCATGTATTTGCAACCATCCTACGTATCGGACTTGGAAGTGCTGGCATTGCTGTTAGAAGCTTTCAAAAGACCTGAACAAATTCCATGTAGTTGCTTTTTGAGTTAAAGTGCTTCAAGGGGCACCGTGTTTGAGCAGGGCTAATTCTACTGGAAGGATAGGATATCATGCCACAGCTGTTTAAAAAGGGTGAATGGAATTTCTGTCACAAATGACTACATGTAAATGTAACAAAAAGAGCTCTGCTTTAAAGAGAAATGACTGGGAAGCTTCTGTACCTGCAGTAAACCTGAAATTCCTTAGAAAATACTTACTAAAAAGTTCCTGTTGGGATCAGAAGCTATTATATGCAGGCCTAGGACTTGGTGGGAACATGGTGGGTTTCATTTTGACACAAACTGCACAAGAAAAGGTTATTTTAAAGGTTTTGGCAAATCTAAAAAGGGACCTTATTTTTCCAATGTCAGAGGCTTCCAGTGATAGCTTTATTTTTACCCCTGGATGGATGATTTTCCACATGTCAATGAGTGGTGCATCAAGCTTTTACAGCTTGATATCCTTTTAGTTCAGCGTATTAAGTAAGCCATAGAGATATGGCTGGATAGATAGATGATTAGATATAAACTAATGATAGGTAAACCAATGATGGATTTAAACATATAAATTTATGATTAAGTAAATCATAGATATGATAGGAATAATAGAAATATAAAGTGTAAGACATATCTGATGCAATATAAACTCATGACAATTATATATTAATACATCTTATCACAAGATATTAGAAACTTCTGACCTTAAATTTATTATATGACATATGTAAGATACCTGATAGAAATCATGCCTCTAACTAGATATAAACAGATTGAGGGCAGTTTTAAAATACTATGTGGACTCTTCAGGGTTATATTTTATTTTAAACTGAACTTCAAACAGTCTATCACTACCAGTAGTCTATAAATAGGGCTGTAGCCTCAGATCTCCTCAACAGAGCTGGATTACATTGGAGGCCCTTAAAGATGGAATGGGAACTGCCTAATATTTTTACTGAATTAGAAACTTCTTTTCTCCTTTGGAACAGGCAGTGGGCATGCTCAGTGTGCACAGAATGTCCCCACCAGCCAGATGGTGGGGAGGAGGGCATACAGCACAAGTTTCAACTCTTCTTAAATTAAACCCCCCTCTGGTGCTTCTTGGCTTGTTGGAGACGCACAGAATGCAGCTGACATTAGTCACTGATTTACTGAAAGGGATAAAGAAGGGCCCTTTTAACCCTTCACATTGTGACAGGCTGGTGGAATATACCCTCCCAATTCACCTGGGGTTGTCCTTCCCATACCCACTCTTGCCAATTGCAGTTGGGGCTGCATCCAACCCTTGGTGATGCACAGACTGAGTATGTGATCTATTATTTAATCTAAGAGTTAAACTAAAGATGGTGATGTTGGTGGAAAAATATTCTAGCACCTGTTTCCAAGACAGACAGGAACCTTTCTGTGCTGCCATGGATGCTTGGTTTTTAATTCCCTTCTGCTAAAGTTTGATACTCATCAGCAATGGTACTGAAACACTTCTGAGCACTTGCTGTCCTAGCCCAGGCTGGTGTAGCCGGGTAAGGAAACAGGTCAAAATGCCCTTGTTAAATCTGGCTATTTTTACTAAGTGTACTCACTGTGTTTCTAAGTGTTTCGTAAGCTGTTTGTACAGTTCGGATTCCTCTCCTTGCAACCTTATCGTTGAGGTCAGTTAAGAATGCTCCTTAATACAGATTTAGCCTTTCAATATACCGCTTGGGGTTACCTTAAGGTTAGGGGTCTTTTATGCTATAGCACATAGTTGCAATAGAAGCATGCTACAGTAATTGCTTTTATCAGTAACCTCTACCAGCTTTAAAAATGTGACCTCAGACCACTTTTTAAGACATAAGGGAGGAACAAAACCCTCAAAATACTTTCCTTCCATTTACATACACGCAGCAGTAACTCTGAAAAGAAAAAGGCAAGTGGAATGTGAACAAAAGTTTGGAATGGCTTTCTCCCAACCTGAAAAGCTGCTGCATGCTTTCACTTGATAATTTCTTTGGCTTTGAGCCTGAATCAAATTACACTTCAGTGTTGTATCAACCAAGTTATCTTAGTCTTGCCAGGAGCTAACATCTTGTAGCTATGTAAACATCTGTTTACTAACTGCCAGGTAAAACTGAGTTTTACCTTCACCCTGTTTTACCCCCACCAATAGTCTCAAAAAAGGATTTCCAAGTGCCAAGAGACTTGGCAGTATCACTTGTCTCTAATATATGCAGCATTCCTGAAATTCTTGGGACATTAGCCTTGAATAAATTCAAAGTACTTCACTACCGCTGCTTTTTTAACTGCTGATAGTTTCATTGCTGAAACGTGTTTATTGTCCATCACAGTAAAGCTGTTTCAGCACTTACATCTTGCGATAACTTAACTGAAATACTTTAAAAGGAAACGGGGTATTCTTCTTTCCCATTTAATGAATTACAGTAATCCTTCCAAGAGACATAAACTTTTACTAGGGAACAGTTTTCCACCTATACTTGGGCCATAGCATGACTGTAGCTGCAGCTGACAGCGCAGAGGAGTGGTGCCTTTGTCCTGTAGCAGACATGTGACAAGGCATGTTGCCTGCCTCAGCTAAGACTTCCTATAGTAACCTGTTTCACAGCACATTCCAGTTATAGAGCACAGTCTCTTTGGATGTGTCTCTTGGCTGGCTTTTACAGGCAACAGGAAACCAGCTCTTTTGCTGCACAAAAGGAGTAGGATTGTCTCTGGAAATGTGAAACCTCAGTAGACAGGATAGAGGCACTTCTGAGAGCTTCCCCATTAGTAATAGTCAGCTTTACTGCAGTAGTCAGCTTTGAAAACAATCACTGAGGGTAAAACAGAAACAGCAGAAGAGCTCCGTGTGCCCCGAATGAAGGGAGGTGAAAGCTCTATGGAAAATATGCCAGTAATGTTTTTAACCGTTTCAAAGTGGTGCTGCCGAAGGAAGAGAGTGGGGGGTGAGTGTGGAACATACGGGACAAATGGAAGGTATCAAAAATTATCCAAGGTGAAATACAGGTTTGACACAACACTTGAGTGCTGTGGTCAGAAAATGAACTCCTTAAGTCTTTCCCTGAAGGATAGGTTAAACCAGATACTCTGGAATGCTCTGAGCGTGTACGTTCACAACAGCTCAAACTCATCTGAGGTTGGAACTCCCATAGCCCCACCACTGCCCCACACTGCCTCCCTGCACCACCTCTGTGAGTTCAGCTTTCTTCGTAGCTGGGTCAACCCCGCTGAGCTGGGTTACCAAGAGATGACGGTGGCAGGGCCAGCACGTGGGAAGCACGAAACAGCGCGTCGGTGAAGGGAGAATCACGAAAGCTTGGGTCCGTATCAATTTAAACTGCTGTGGTGCTGCACCACGCTCCCTGAATGTCAGTAAGGATGCTGTTTAGGGATGGGATGAGAGGGTGAAATTTAACGGTGTGCTAAAAACTGGTGAAATGTAATTTAAGGCTGCCATAAACCTTAATTAGCATAATTGCACAGTGTCAAGACAGGGCTGAACTGAAGTAATTTGAAAAGGTAGCGGTGTTTCTTACATCTTAACATGCTCAGAGCTCTAAAATTAAACGAGCACTTGGGAAAATGTATCATTTTTCTTCTTTTAAATTTAGTGAATGGCTTTTGTGTGTGTGTGTACGTATGCATATACACACACATATAAAAACATTCACACTTTAGGTGGTATTACCACGGATTTTCCTCTGGAAAATTCTATCTGGAGATGAGATGATTGCTTCTATCAGCTATCGGTCGAACAGCACGGATGGAAAGGATGTGGGGAGGAAACACGCAATGCAGGCTTTACCAATGACACGTGCCTTTTAAACTGTGTAAGTGAGGAGCTCAGTATCATCCTTCCCCTGTCCTGACTCCAGTCATACAAGTACTCCGGAGAGGACTGTGAAAGCACTGGTGAGTTTCTGACAACAAGATGAAAGACAACAAATAATGAGATGAAATCAAATGAAAATCCATCTTACCAGAAAGTCTTCTTCTCTTCCAGAAAAGCTAATTTGTTCTCAGTGTATTGAGGACAGCTTGAATTATACCTAAAGTAAGCAAATAGTTGAGAAGCCTGTTTTGACAGAAGGATCGCGTATTAACCTTTTCTGCCCCAAAGAAAGTTTTGTCCATGCTAAACCACTACTGATGGTTACTATAATGTACAAATAAACTTTTCACGAGGTTAACAAAAGCTGTAGAAGATTTCATTAGCATTGCTCAACACCGATAGAATTTAAACAAATGCATCTTTAAAAGGATCTGGAAGCTCACTTCAGAGCAACAAGTATTTCAAGTGCTGTTACAGTCTGAAAAGTGACTTGATCAGACTTCCAGATCTCCCATCTGCGAGCCATGCAGTTATAGGTATCTTTGTTATGTTTAAAATACATTTTACTACTTCTGGTAGCGCTGTAGCACATGGGAGTAGTTGAGATGAAGTTGAATTTATTGTGATCATGAAGACTAAATGAAACTGCCCATGGCAGGGTTGGAACTAGATATCTTAAGGTCCTTTCCAACCCTAACTATTCTATGATTCTAAGATTCTAAACTTGAAGTTAAGCTTGCATATAACCATGCTGCAGGTTAGGGGCTATCTGTTCAATGCCATCAGACCAAATTCTCCGTTCTTCTCTTCCAATTGATCAATGGTACTACCTGCAATGTCACGTATTTATTATCTTCTAATTTTTCCAAGCCTTCCAGAGGCCCTTAAGTCTTCTGAAGTAGAAGGGCAACTGAAAGCAACTTTTGGGTTGCCTTTAGATTCACACAGGAGCTAACTATGCTTTTTGTACAGCTGACTGTTAAAACCAACCAACCAACCAAACCCTTTGATCAGATCACTGGTTTCCAGCCCTCAATGCCTAGAGGAGCACAGAAAGTACTGAGAGCTGCAGTACCTTTCTGTGCTCCTCACACCCCTTCCACCATGTTGGCTGTGGCAGAATAACCACTCCTGGTTCAGAGCAGTCTCTATTTACTGATTTGCTGGGTTATTCAAGATGTCTATCAGTTCCACATCGATTTCAGTGCTTTGTCAGTCTGAAGCAGTGATTCTGAGATAACCTGGTGCCTCCCTGCTGCTGACAGCCACTCGTAGAAGGCAAGGTCTGACTTGGGCATCAACAGGAGGCAAAGAGGAGAAGTCTGTGGGGTAAAGGATGGGGGTGCTGGGGTTGACAGGATGACAGGAACTCTTCTTGATGCAGAAGATTAGGATCGTGTTATGTGGCATTTAAACCTGACAACACACCAAGAGAAGGAGAACACCTGGGGCTGGGGGCTGCTTAAGCTGACATTGAGCACTCATGAAACTTTGTCCTCCTAAATACAAACCTAGTATCAGCAGGTTGACTTGCTTTTTTAGGTTTTTTTTTTCCAGGTCTCTGAACTAGAAAAGAGAAAACTGGTGATCTAACAACATCCAGTCTTTTTTCCCCAAATACCCATCACTATTGCATATCCTTTCAACTACTGTTTATGTGAAGTCCAGAGATGGTTTCCCCTTGCACATTTGAATTTGTGTATGTTCTTCTAATTCACGTATGTATTTTTACTGCAGTTATTCTCTTGTGGCTAGACAGGTTTGCTCATTGGCTATTTATTCAGAGGAGCATTTAACTGCAAGGTTTTTTTACAAGATTAAAAAAGGTAAACCAAATCCTGTTCTAACAGGACTATTCCCCACAACCAGGGAAGCTGTGAATGCTCCATCCCTGGCGGTGTTCAAGGCCAGGCTGGACAGAGCCTTGGGTGGCATGGTTTAGTGTGAGGTGTCCCTGCCCATGGCAGGGGGTTGGAACTGGATGATCTTCAGGTGCTTTCCAACCCAAACTGTTCTATGATTCTAATTTGTGAGTACAGCTGGCTACAACTGGTTCCTGTAAGCAAAGCCCTTTTCTTTAATTTCAGACTTCATCTCCACAGTCATATTCTAATAATGTTCCTTTGGTTTGCCAAATAATGCCTTTGCCACACTCTTTAACGAGGCTTCCTGAAGATACTAATGCTGTCCTCATACACTCTTGTGTATCAAGCTCACATTAAGGTCGGGATTTTTTAAGCAGCAATATTTAACAGCAGATGGAGATAAAATACTTTGAGCATTGTTTATTAAACAGCTACTGTTTGTAGGTGTAGAGTATGGCAGAAGCAGCAATATGATCTTCAGGGATGGATACAGTCCTGGTATAATGCAGAAGAGGCACTTCCCAGCTGCCTGGCAGCATTCCAGCTGTGTATGATTGGTGTAAAGAGATCAAGCTCCAGAGATGAAGATTTTTCAGCTGTCACTATACAGTAGGGCTTGCTTTTGACTTTTTTCTCCTCTTTTAAGACACATGAACACAGGATGTCTCTTAGCAGGCAGACTTCATCACAGATATTGAGACCTTAATGGGTCTAGTTGCGAATAAGTTAACAGTGTTCAAGAACACCCAATTTTCTCCCCAAAACTCTTCACAAGTAAAGTAGTTCAGATATTCTATGGATGTAAACAGTGTTAGGGCCTACAGCCTTTGTGGTTTTGTCTTCATGAAAATATTGACGTAACTTTTTCATCTTTAATAGTAACATCTGATATTGAAAGCAAGAGCTACCTGTTTTTAACAGAATAACTGTTTTCTGCATCAGTTTTGTGTTGAAGTTGAGGCATCATAACTAGCCTCACAATAGCTCAACACGGTTCTTGGCTTCCCTTACAAACAAGTTAACGTAAGCAGTGTCTTGGGGAAAAGTCATTGCTCCAGTGACAGTGCTACCTGCTTGGAGTGGGGTATTTCAAAGAGTAACCATGGAGATATTCAAGTAACAAGGCAACTATATAGGACAGGTCAGAAACCGTGCATAAAGCATCCTCAAAACAATTAACCTGCTTGTTGTCATCTTATTTTCCTGAATGCAAATATCTGCTTTAAAGCAGCACTTGGAACTCTGCTTTATGTCTCAAAACATACTGACAAATCTATATTATTCTAGCACTCAAGCAGATTTATCTTCAAGAGCTTCAAAAGAAGCAAGTATGCTCTTTAACTTTACCTTGTTTAGCAGAGGGATTCAAGAGCCATGCTATTATGGGTTGGGAGATTCCATTAAAATGCTTCAAATTTAGTTCCGTCAAATGCTTCTTATGAACTGGTTTCTGCTGCTGCTTAAGGAAAGCAAAGCCAAGGCAATGTCAGTGTAATTGTACTTCTCGGACCATGTTGTCATGCTTCTTTAGACATAGGGTGTAAAGCCTACAATTAGCATGTCACCATTACATTTTGACCTTGGAAGTCAAAAGGCATTTTATCCTTGCTCCTGTATCATACCTTAAATGTAACATTTATTATCTCAGTGGAAACCACTTTTATTTAAAGACTTCCCCAGCATCAGAGCTCAGCACTGCACCTGTAGTTTCAAATAACATTCCTTTGGTGGCTAGCTAAACACAATGGAATTGGTAAAGCATTTTTTTCCACCCCAATACCTAACTAGTGAGATGAGCGGTTGGATTGGTAGCTAAAAAGGGGTTTCAAAAGTAGCCACTTTCGGTGTTTAAGAGTTTGTATTGAGTCGGGGTTCTGTTTTTGGCTGACATTTGAAAGAATATAACTTGATGGTGAAACGAGTGTGGCTGTATTGTAAACCCAGCAACTACTCTGCACGTTCCACGCTCGTTCCATTCCATCCATGCACAGCTCCGCAGACAGGCAGCACGGCGGCCCTGCAGCAGCAGGTCTTAGGGCACTGCTCCCCCACGGCCGGCGCCATGGGCCCACTCTTGCCTCCAGTCCCAGCGCAGAGGCCGGCAGGGCCGAGGGCACGGCCCGGGCGGGTCCGCTTGGGGTGAGCGGACGTAAAGCCCGCCAAGGTAACTGCTCACACCGCTTAACGGCCGGGGTAACCGGGAGGGAGGGGAGGAGACCTCCGCGGTGCCTGGGGCGTTTAAACGCTGGGGTCCCGAGCTGGGGATAAAGGACAGGGCACAGGGAGCTGCCTCCCGCCCTCCGCTGTGGGGAGAAGGGAGCATTGGGGCGCAGGTGATGGTGGCGGTGGAGGGCTGACGGTGGCGGCGCCGTCTGCCCGCCCGCCCGCCCTTCCTTCCGCTGCCGTGCCCCGCCCCGTCCGCTGCCTCTCCCGCCGCCCGCGGAAGTGAGCGGAGCGGGATGCGGCCGTGCCGCCGGCTCTGTCGCCGCCGTCGTCGTGGTCCCGAGCCACGGAGGTGAGCGGCGAGGCGGCAGGGCCGAGGCAGCGGCTACAGAGCTGCTGCTTGCGCCTCTCCCCCCCCCTTCACACCTCCGCCAGCGCCCTGCTTCCCGCGGCGGCCTGCGCCATAGGGTGAGCGGGCGGGGCCGGGGCGGCTGCTGAGGGAGCCGCGGGGCGGGGGTCGCCGAGCCGCCGCTTTCCTCGCTGCTCCGCTTCGGCCGGGCGCTGAGGGGAGGCGGCGCGGGCAGGGCGCGGGGGGCAGCGGTGTTACTTGGGGTGAGCGTTTATTTTTAGGTGCGGGGCGTTCGTTCCGTGCGGAGCCCCTCCCCGGGCGGGACGAGGCTGTTGGGGGGAGGCGGCGGCAGTGCTCTGTGTTGCTGTAGATGCCGGGCAACTAATCCTAATCCTTGGTGGCTGCTGACAGCTCTGCGGGCTCCATGGATGCGTGCGGCTGCTCCGCGCTGGCGTGTGTGGAAAGGCGGTGCAGACTCACGGGGTTCGGCTGCTGCGGGGCTGTTATTTTTAGTTTCTGGTCTTTTTGTTTTTCCTCTCCTAGCGCAGATGTTTCCCTTGCAGATGTTGCTGCAGGTGGGGGCGAAGGGAGCAGTGTGATTGCCTGGGATCTTGGGGCATCTCTGTCTTCACCTTTCAGCTCCCGCTCCAGTGCTGCTGTTGCTAAAGACTTTTGTAACTATCGACTCAAGTCGGCTTTCGATGGAAAATGAAGGTAAAGGTCTCATCAGAGTCACTGAGGATTTGTGCATGCAATTTGGTGACAGTTCCTACTGGTGCGTGTGTATGTTTTACTGTTCCAGGGGGCTGCAGGGTTGCTGTCCTGTGTTAATCTCGTGGTAGGAGTTTTGCTCTGCGCTTTGTGGTTTAAGACTTGTAGGACCATTGCTTTTCTTCATTTGTGCTGCTGCTTGTCGAGATAATAGTCAGTTTTGCTCTGTCCTGGCAGATACGCAGCATATCCTTGTGTGTTCTAGCGCTCTGTGGGTTTGGAATAGACATACTCTATTTAGACGGGCTTCTGAGCTTGGTATTTGCTTAGATTGTATGGTTTTACTGAGTTTTATCTTTCAGGGTGAAATTGGGAAGTGTTGTGTTTTGTACTGAAATATTTTTGTGCTTATTTTGTGTTCTTAAAAATTACTTTACTTCGCTCTCTTGGGCACTATTTAATTAACAAGGGGCGCTGAAATTTTGAGTTCTACTGCGTGTAAGATCTGGTATGAAGTTGTAAGCTCTCCTATGCTTTCATCTTCCTGTCTAGTTTGGAAATTACTTAATCCTGGGAATTGTTTCACTTTTTCCATGTTGGTCTTCAGTTTATACTCTGGAAACCTTGAAAGCCCCTTTGCATTGGTGATAGTGACTGTGAGCTTAATTCCTCCTCCCCCCATTCTGTTTTCACTCTTGGTGTCAAAAATCGGTGAAATGTATTATTCGTTAATACACATAATGCATATAAGAAGAAAACCTGTTGATTCTCCCCACTCCCTTTGTGTCATCAGTATTCTTTGAAGATATTGGATGGATTTTTCTAGGTGGCAGCTGGATTTCCTCTTCTGTAGGTTGTTATGTGAAACCTAAAAGCTCCTTTTCCTCTTACCCCATTCTGGAGAGAGTTGCTTTTCTAATAGTTTGACTTGAATGAAGAACTGGATTGAGTGTGCCTGGTAGACTAACTAAAGTATTTTCTATGGGTGGATATTGTTCCATTCTGAAATATGGCTGTCTTCCATGACTAGAAGTGATGGTGAAGTCCGGCCTATGTTGAAAACTGGTTGGGTTATCATAATCTGGCATATCAAAACTCTTTTTCTTAATGTTAAAATAACATTAGAACTTTCTTAATTCTGTTGATCGTGTCTTTCAACTGAATATTTGTGATCAAGAACATGAAACTCTTAGATAGAGGGAAGTTTGGAGTGTGGGGGAGCCTCTCTAGAAGATTGATCTTTGTTTTGAGAGGTTAGATAGCTGATAGAAGTAGTTTTAGTGCCTTTGCATTTCAGTCACTGTATTGCAAGTAAAAGGTTTTTGAATGGGCAGCACTGGGGGTGAGGGAAGGAAAGTGGATAGAGCACCATTGAATAGAATCATAGAATGGTTTGGGTTGGAAAGGACCTCAAGATCACCCAGTTCCAACCCCCTTCCATGGGCAGGGACACCTCACACTAGAGCATGTTGCCCAAGGCTCTGTCCAACCTGGCCTTGAACACTGAATAAAAATACAGTGGAGGGGAAGTAGCTGTCTGACACTCGTGTGCTAAAGCCAAAATGGCAAGAAGGCTTTTAATGCCTTTTAGTTCTATTACCAAATAAATAGTGTATCAGAGATGTAGTTTATAATTAACTGCATGCATGATGGTATAGCCCCTTCTGATTTTTCTGAATGCTGGCAGCACAAAGATGTCATTTCTTCAGTTTCTTACAGGATAAATAAATTATGTTTAAAAATTAGTAATATTTGTATGATGAAAGTAACCAAAAATACTTCTTAAAAGATGGTCAGACACATATTTCAAAGGTAGAATTAAATGCTGTGGTTTATTGGGGCTTTCAAAACAGAGGAGGCTCCTGGGGGTAGGAGAAAAGTTAAACTTCAGTATCATTAAAAAGACTTAATTCTCTTACCATTTGTATTACTTCTCCACTCTTTCCACTCCCCCACCCCCCTATCTCATAATTCAGTCTCCAGACAGGCACATATATTTACAACAGTCTGTCTGTTTTGGTGTTCTTGGTATTTCTGAGCAATTTGGGGTTTTCTTTTAGCCTTTTGACATTCGGAGACAGCCAGACACTACCAGCTTTCATATTAGAACTTTCCATCACTCTTGAGAGGATGAATGTATCTTCGTCAAGAGACGGGTGAAGAATCTGTGTCATCTTGTAGAGTACAGATTGCAGTTAGAATATCTTTAAACTTTTTTGCTTTGTTTTGCAAGTTTGTGTTTGAAAAAGCTCTTTGGTTTGGGTGTTGAGCAAGAGGTGGCAGTTGTTTTCTCCTCCCCCAACCCCTTATTTAGATGAATATTCAAGATTGGGAAGTGATGTTTGGAAAACTGATGTTTCCCTGTGTTGATTCAGTATTCGTAAGGAATATTGTATGTTTACTCTAAGCTAATGAATCGTTTGTCCCAAGACTTTGTGGTTCCTGTCTCTTGTGTTGAGATGTTTAAACTTCCGCAAAAAAATCATGTATCTTATGGTAATGGGGAAGAGAAAATTTCTCATCATAGGAAGACTTCTGCTGACCTCAGTAAAGCTATGACTTAGAGGAACAATGTTTGTGTTTCTGTTTGGAAAGGTAGAAATTTAGAATCATAGAATAGAATCATAGAATCATAGAATAGTTAGGGTTGGAAAGGACCTTAAGATCATCTAGTTTCAACCCCCTGCTGTGGGCAGGGACACCTTACGGTAAATCATATCACCCAAGGCCTCATCCAGCCTCGTCTTGAACACCGCCAGGGATGGAGCATTCACACCTCCCTGGGCAACCCATTCCAGTGCCTCAGCACCCTAACAGGAAAGAATTTCCTTCTTATATCCAATTTGTGACTTCTTTCCACAAGCAGAGCTTTCTCTTGATCTGTAGGAAGTTAAGAGGACTTGTATAGACAAACCATAACTGTGAGTGCAAACTGGGCTCTGTAGTTTTTGGATCTCTCCACTAATGCCCTTGGGCCATTTTAACAAATCTTCAGTAATTGTAGTCTGAGGTTGTTTTCTTCCTTTTTTCAGGTGATCTTTTGGGTCATGACAGGCTCTTTGTTCTAACGAGGATTGTCTTGTAGAAGGCTGCCTTTTTGTAGAAAAATAAAGAATACGGTCTAGGTTACATCAACTTTGAGCTTCTCTGCTCTGAGGGCAGACTATGGTTACAAATACAACTTGTTAAATAGGAGTACTATTTGTTACCAAGGCCTTCTATAGCATTTGTTTTCAGATCATTAAGTGTTTAATAGAAGAGGTCAGAGTAACATTTTCCCACCCATAAACCAAAAGAGATCTTCCAAATATCATGTAGCAGGTTGGTACAGAAACTCAGCCCAGACTTACTTTAAGTAATAAAAACATGACATGATGATTCTGAAACCATCCTTAACCTTCATTGTTTTGAGTCCTAGTTCATTTCAGCTAATCTTCAAAGACAACTTCAGCCTCTAGTCTGTCAGTAGTAATTTCAAGATAATTTTGACAACTGGGTACGTAGTGATTTATAAGTCAAGATTTCCTTTTTCTATGAAAAAGAGGCTTTAATACTTCACATAATCCTGAGGTGACAAATGAGTAGTTTTTGTTTGTCATGTGCTTGAAGAGCAATTGAGTTTTCCTAATGAATTTCATGGGTGTTTTTCTTAAATGGTGAAAATGGGCTTAGTTCCTAAATTTAACAGATTGAAGATCAGTGAATAGATTTTCTTGTCTGGGAACAGTGAGTTTAGCACCCTGGGCTGGCTCATCATGGATTAGCCAGCTGTAAATACTGACAAAGGGGTGAGTGTGGGTACATGCAGGAGACAACAGAGGGGGAAGGGATGCCTGCGGCAGCAGTGACTTGAAAGCAATTTAAAGTGTTCCAGAATGGCATCATCAGTTGTTCATGAAAGTAATATCCAAAGCAATCAGAATGAAATGTGTGATGGAAAAAAGTTAGGAAATCCAAAGTGGACTGACTTGGTGTTATCACAGCAGTTTATGTACCTTTTACAGGTAGAGGATTTCTTAATAAACTAATAGGTGAAACAAGAATTTTGATACTCCTTGAGTACTGTTTCTTACCTATCTGTGGCTTGCAGAAAATTAATTAGAACCCAATACCTTTCACTTATGCAAAAAGGTCGCATCTGCATCTCTTCTGTTTAACTTGGAGGATAAGGTGAGAAACTTTAAGTGGAGGGTCTTCAGTAAAGACCAGCTCTAGTAGATACCTTCCTGTCTTTTAGCAGTGCTTTGATAACTTAAATAACCACTAAGTTAACATAG
The DNA here is from genome assembly GCF_033815535.1 of Pezoporus flaviventris. Taxonomy (NCBI): domain Eukaryota; kingdom Metazoa; phylum Chordata; class Aves; order Psittaciformes; family Psittacidae; genus Pezoporus; species Pezoporus flaviventris. Next base: position 2,419,472 of record NW_026892585.1, read on the forward strand.
CACTTCTCTTGCATTAGAAGCATAGATTTATTTTCTAATTGGCCAGTGTCATCTTTTAGTCTGTTTGCCTGGTTGATGGACCATTAGATGGTTCAAGACTTCGCTTTCCCCTTTTCTTCCCCAGAAAATATTTTTGCTTGCTTTTTTTTGGTGGACAGTGGCAAGTATGTGGTGATCTTGGGATGCTCTTCTATAGGACTGAATGAAATGGTCTCATTACTGCTGCAAGAAGTTCCAGCTCTTAGCTGTGTTCCTGCTGTAGGTGTTGGCTGCCAGGCAAGTTAGCCCAGCCCTTCTTTCCCCTTGCCCCCTGTTGGACGGCTTTCTGTTGAATTAGGTAGTTGAATGGGCTCGTGAAGCATCCAGTTGATGTTGAAAGCAGTGAAGGACAAAGGAGCAAGATCTCCTTTTAGCATAAGCAGGCCATTAACTTGACTCAGTTCTTTATGTAATCATAGTTTCAGTTCAATGTAAATTCACCCATGTACTGCCACAGTGGAATTTTGCAAGAGTAAAATTAATAAGTAGATTTTGATTGAGACCTGCTTTTGAGTTGGTGAAGGAGATCAGGTGATATTTAATTGACAACAGGTGATAAAGCTGGCAATTGCAGTGTGGTTTATAGAAGCTAGAAGTAATAGATAGTGCAGAGCAGAGAAGGAAAATGAAATACAGTGCGGTATGAATTTGGGACAGGCATCTGTTTCTAGCTGTTTGTTTTGTAACCATTTTACTCTCAACAACTGGAAGGGATAAAACGGGTAGTGGGTTAGCAGATGCAGTCTAGAGAATTCGCTTACAAATACTTTAAGTGCAAAATTTTTGCAGTGCTTCTTTCTGCATACATAATTCACCAAAAAGAACCCCTTGGTGAATACAGTCTTGCTGCTTTCTTGGTACTAATGATAAGAAAGCTTACTACCAGAAGTAGAGTAATTATGCGGTGTGTTATGTTTGCATTTAAATTGGCACTGACACTAGCTTGGTCCCGAGAACTGTTGTAAACTGTAAGTTTGAGCTGTTTTTATTTTAATTGGAAATTTATTTTGTCACATTATGAAATAACTGCTTTGCTACGAGGATATCATCAATTATTGGGTCTTGGAGTTTCATTCGTTATTTTAAACAAATACATATTGATATGTTTTCTTAATACAATTATACGTCAACTAAGTCTGCGCATGTTACAGCTTCATAAGTAGTGCAGCAGAAGGTGCTAAAATTCTTTATTAGTGATTGCTGTTCAAGTGCCATCCTTAATTTTGAGAAGCTCAGCACTTCAGAATGTTACGGGACAGAAGCAGACTATTGGAGAGGAGCCAAAAGCTTAAATGTTCTCTTCTAGCGACTCTCCAGCAAGATAAATGACTGATACATAGAAGCAAAGTTCTTTTGGCCTTCAACTTCTTAAAGGCTTCATGTGAATTGGGATTTAAGCAGAGCTGTGTGCTATTTGGAGTCAAGTGAGAGGTGGCCATCAGTGCTCTCTTTCATGGATGAGGAGTTTCTCAACTGACCCAGTGCTATTATACATACACTGTGCTTTCATCAGGGCACTAGCATTGATTGGATCATTTTAGTCTGTGCTTAGGATTCTGCTCATTTTGTTTTCCTGATGAATAGGTAATGACAAATGTGAGAAATGTTCAAGCAGACATTTCCACTGTTCCAGGAGATTTTTTGAACAGGAAGAATCAAAGCTGAATGTTCTGGCCAAGCAAATACGGATTGGTTTGATGTGTTTGCAGTGCATTCTTGGTAACCCTGATGCTCACCTTTTGGCAACCAGGCTTTAGGCTGATCGTAGTACATCCTCCAAAGTATACAGAAATGCTCTAAATGGTAAATCTTTTGTAGTGATTGAATACAAAGTTTGAATGTTTGGCATTCTTGTTTCAACTGTATACTATATAAATGGGCTAAAGGAAAATGAAGTGGTGTTGGGTGGTTCTTATGATCTACAGTACTGCAGTCACACTAAAGTATCATTGTTTGTGTATATATTTTCTAGCTAGAGAGCAGGCAGTTGTCATTCACATGGCTTGCAAGATAACCATATGGTATATGCAGTGATTGCAGAAAATTGCCCAGCTTTACTGTTGTGCTGGTACCCTCAATTGAACTGTATGTTCTATTTTCCCTTCTAGTTCTTTTTAAAGATGACATAGTGGAACATCCTAAAAGTTTGTGGAGGTTGTGGAGGTATTTGGGGCTGTGGAATGTGTTTCTCAGAGAATTGTTTTCTTAGAAGCATTTAAAATAGTTCTCAAGTTTTATAGACTACTGTGGAGTTAATAAGATGGATGTTAAAGGGAGCATCTTAGTCTTTATTATGCTGCGTGAACTAGATAGAGTTGGGGATAGTTGATATTTTACAACTTTTAAGTTTGGGCAAACCTTGGAATTTAAGATGGTTGTTGCCACTGTTCAGATTTCAGCTTCTTAGTTGGTCAGAAACACAGAGGTGTTGTATACCAAGGAGTACACCTCTACCCAGTGGCTGGTTGTTGGTCATAGTGGAAGTCCTAAGCACTGGTGAAATTGCACTGGAATACAAGGCAGGTTTTTTTCAGGCTTTTGGGGCAGCTTAGCAGGTTGTTCTCATAAAGTGGGTATTTCTGTTTCTTTGGTTAATGGGTTGTGTCTGTGCCAGATTGAATCTCACCCTTTTTCTGTAAAGTCTGACAAGATAACGCACAATAGCAAGGTGCTGAAATTATGTGACCTTCCAGGATAGAAATTACTCTGCAAGTAGAACTCATTAATGCAAATTGGTATTTCTATTTCCTTCTGGCTTTTTTTAGAGACAGAACTTTTCTGTGTGCACTTCCTTTGATGTGGGGACTTCTGGTAAAACTTGAAAAATACCATTGAATAGGAACAAATCTCTTTGAATAGTAAAATACAGGGGCTGCTGCAACCATTCCCCCAGACGTGAAAAATCATCACGCTTTACCAAAGGAGTCCATTCAAATGAAGGTAGTAGACAGTGAGCTCAAAGCCTTCAGAAAATATCTCTTACCCTGAGCAAATAGTGCCTGGTAGAAAACAAGTGCCTCATTAGTCTGCAGACTTCAACCTTCTGGGGGTGGAAAGGGGCAGCTCTGTGCAGCTGCAGGGAAAATATTCTTGCTGCAAATTGCTCATGGGTGTGTTGAGTGAGTGTTTGGCACTTGTTGCTCTAAGAAAGCAGCATTATTTTCCATAAGGTTGTTTTTCAGAGTACAATGCTCTCTGACCAGGTTCTTTTAGATAATCCACGTATGGAGGGTGTAATGGTTTAATATCAAATGTGTGTATCTGAAGGACACCCTCCAGTCCTCCTTGGGCTGAGGTGAAGTTAGCCTCTTTGCAATAGCTGTAGTTAGTCACACCGTACATTATGCTCTGAGCTTCATGGGAGCATCACCCTTGCCCATCTCTTCTGGGCCTTCTGGTATAGGGGCTTATTGGTCAGTCACAGTATGAGTATTTTCCATGTCTAAATTTACAGGGGTTTGAGGCTCATTAGAGAATTTGCTAGTTGAGAATACAGGAAGTAATTGGTCTTTGTGATACAATCATGTGAGGTACGCACAACTCTGTCAGTGTGGTCTGTATAGATGAAGACTTCCTGTATGTAACTTCCAATTTTATGCACATCTTTGAAGTATAGCTAAATTTGGTCGTAAACCAAGCATAAGATGTTAAAAAATAGAATTTACTTAATGAAAGTAACTTTCTAGCTTGACTCCATTTATAGTTTGTAAACTCATTGCATTGATTTTTATTTGTTTTATTAAATCTCTATCTACCACGTTCACCTACTCTCACCTGCTTCTTCAGTTAACGTAACTGATGAATTTCTCTGGGGATTTAATTCCTGTTAAAACCTGGAGAAATTCCATGAGGAAGTTGCGTGATGGTCACAACCACATTGGGCATTGCTGGGTCTAGAATGGTCTGAGGGCTCATTGTATGCTCTTCTCTGTCTCTGCTTCTGGAATCCTTACGTGCATCTAGGGTTTGCTCCTGAATGTGAAGTTAGTCTAGGACGTACTCTAACTGTTGAGCATGCTCAGTACTTTTTTCTTTGGCTTGGCTTTTTGCTGGGTCTTGTGATCCCTTGGTCGTTGTTCTGTGGCTGGGACAAGGGAACATGCTGACTTCTAGACAAATGGGGGAGACAAAGATGGCAGAAAGAGCTAGTGAAATAGATGTTTTTGAGGACGTTGTTAGAAAGTGACTCTGGAATCACAGGCATGGTGCTGAGCAATGACCGATTTCATGGAGAGTCTGAAGATAGTAGGATGGTTGAAGATCTGCATCTCCAAAACCTCTAGCCACAATGTCATAATGAGTAGGGGAAGGCTTCGCACTGATGCTTCATACTGAAAAAGAGGGTTACTTTAATTCTGGGTGGAGTCTTTTACTTAAATATACCTTTCACAGCCAAGTCTTTGCCTGTCAGGAGCTGTTTCCAAAGTCCATGTGCATACACGCAGAGGCTCAGACCTCTGTCCACTGACATCTAGTTGGTCTCTAGCCCTGTGTGTTTTCAGGATGCCAGACAGTGCAGAAAAGGTAAACACTTGGTATTTTGTGTTACTGTGGGCACAAATGTCTACAGTAGTTATCTGTCTGCTGTTACCCCCTCCACACGTGCCATCCTGGCTCTGAACTGTACAGAGCTAGAGCAGAACATGTTTAGTAAGATCTGAGCTTTCTAAACCTTTCTGTATGTATTACATATGATTTGATCATGCAGAGCATCTCGGGAAATGAGAAGCTTGTAAGTTTCAGTCTGTTTTGTATTCAGTGAAACACCTTTTTGTTCTGTTGCTTTTTAAAGTGTGGGGATGGTAGACAGAAAACGTAATCTAATTCTTATGGTGGGTGAGGAGGTGCTGATTCTTTTGGGATCCCAATGAGAAAGGCACAAACACTTGCCAGGCCAATCAGTATTCATAACTCAGAAGAGGTGATGGCAAGGTATAAAATCGTATGTCCTTTCTGATGCTGGGAACCCACAGATGATACAGCTTTAGATGGATCTCTGGTCAGGGCACGGCTTACTGTAGATCTTGTCTGCTCTGAGTTCACTAGTACTCTTATGGGGTTTGCTCACAGTACATTTTCATCAGTCACTGATAGCAGCTGGGTCTGGAATGTTGTCCAAGGGACAGCAAGTTTTAATATCCTATCTCATTAATAAAGCTGCAGTTCCTGAGCAGGTGCATGTAATATTTCCAAGGGGAAAAGACAATGTACTATACATACACTTAAGATTAAAAATGCACATTTATTGATTATGCATTAATTATGTGTGCATTCATTAATTTTAGTATTGATTACACACAGCATGATTCAGTAGTGATCACATGGTATCCATGCTATAGAGGCATATACCTGGATATGGGTCATTAATTGCTCATACAGTAGTGTTCTTACAGGTAGATCACTACAAACAAGTTGAAAGGTATTTGGTAGTACTGGAGTTGGCTGGAAAGGGGTTCAGTATAAGGGGAGTAATGCGTAGGTTCAGGCTGACTTGATCAGTTCAGATGGATGGGAAGGTTCAGACGACAGTGATAGGTATGGCTAAAAGGCAAATACTGGAAAGCAGGCTGAGTCAGTGCTTCCAGTCATCTATTTACGGATCAGTTGTGCCACAGTGTTTCCTGAGAACTAGCTGTACTAACTCTGTAGTTAGCCAGGGAGACTTCTTGTATGGTGGGGTAAGCAATTCTTTCTGAGAGCAGAGTCCTTAAATCCAGATGTGTTCCTGTCTCAGGTTTCTGAAGGAACTTCTCGAAGAAAGAATCAGCATTTCTTAGTTCCTCAACTGCAATTTCATTGGGATTTTTTTACTGTTCTTTGTAGTTTTGCTTCTACATCATCTTTGTATTTTGCACTTGTAGATCAGTTGAGTAAACTGCATATAATGTCTACAGGACTTGATAGTAGCTAATCAGCTAACGTGGTTTTGGTCACAGGCTTTGTCTGAAAACAGGTTTTACTACGAGGGTGGTCAAAACTTTTAGACTGCTCTCAGTGAATGTAGTTCCTGCCATTTGCATTCTCTGAGCAAGCAGAGCTAAAATTTCCCCTTAAGAATAATTGTGAAAGTACTGCAATGTTCATGAGCCCTGCTGATGGATAATGGACTCTACTGGTAAGCTGAGAAACCAGATGGTAGAGGTAAGTTGCTGACACTTGGTATTGATAATGATAAAAAGAGGATAAGCAAACTCTGGTAGTGTAGGAGGAAGTAGAAGCAGTACACATTACTGGGAAGTAGTTAACTGCATTCTTCTTCAGAGAGAACAGAAGGGAACTCTGAAATTCTGGTCGTGTAAGCCTTCCAGGCAAATTTGTATTAACTTTGATAAACACACTTTGGTCACAGTTCCATAGTCGTGTGATTGATGCATATTTCTTGGCCTAGAAATGGTGGTGTGTACATTGGAAGTGGACCGAGAAAAGGCCTTCCTGATGCAGCTATTTTTGTTGCTTAACATCCTGCTTCTTTGTTCCTTGGTAGGATTAGCTCCAAGTGAGGAATGGGAAGCTGTAGTCACAGCTTCAGAAGCTTCTGTGGTGATGCTTCTCTGCCCGTCCGTTATAGCTGCATAGACCAGTATCATTTCTTACCCCAATTATCTGTATAAAAACTTGGCCTGCAACAAAGTACTGAAGTGTTTTAAGGTATCAGCTGGTAGATGCTTGAAAATTAATTGCACCATAGGGTGGGAAGGCATCCAAGACAGCTTACTATTGGGTTGACTCATTTAATACAGAACACTGTGGTTTTGGGGATAGCTTTGTTGGGTACACTAAAAGATGCTGTAGAAGCCCACATCTCCAGTATGCAGTCTAAAGGACTGTAGAGCACTTGCTGGCGATATCAGAGAAGTAATCTTCCTCTTGATTTGTGGAAATAATGCACAAAGAAAAGGCAGAATTATCTGCTTGAATATAGTTATTGTGTTCCAGCATGTAGCAAGCGTTTCTTTTTTTCCTCCTAAATTGCTTGGCACAGCCCACTTAATATTTTGGAAGGTAGTGATGAAAAGTGATCTGGATCTCATTGGCTAAGCAATTAAATGTAACTGTGGCAAAGTGATAGGTGTTTGAAACTGTTATTCGCTAACTACAAGAATAGTGTAAGCTACAGAGATTCTAGAGGCTTTTGAGAAGTTAGATTAGGATCCATCCAGAATTGTCTCAGTATATAATTCCACTCTAGAGAAGGGAGCTGCCTATGAAAAGATCTTTGAGTTTTTACCTATTCTAATCCTGTAACCAGATTTTCTCTGCAGATTATTTTTCTTTTCATTGCATACAGTACACAGTGTTCTTCATAAAAGTGGGAGGTAACGTGAAGGAAGCATACTAAAAATCAATGGATTTTTGAGTCCTGTCACAAAAAAGATTGGCAAAATCAGCTTTGTAGCACAATTCTGTGCTAATGGAGATTTATTTGGAAAAGGCTGATGATCTCTGAGAGTACTTTTAACATTTCTGCTTGAGGATATTTACCTTATGAAAATGCCCTTAAAAAGCTTATTAGACTTTCTGAAGCCCCAATTGATAATATTAGAGAAACGATCAGTTAGATACCTTTCTTGAATTGTTATTTGTGTTTAGCAGCCGTGTCAGTTGGTGTAGGAAAAAAAGGGTTTTCTCAGCACTAAAATTTAATGGCTGTCAGTTCAGCTCTGCGTGCCCTTACTGGGATGACTGGGTTGCTCAAGCATGTTTGTTGAGAATGTGGAGTCATCTTGGTCAAAGGCATATGTTTCTGGGTTTGTTTTGAAATAGCACTTAGGCTTAATGGTTTTCAGCCCTAAACTGGTGTTTGGTGGCTAATAGCAAGAATGTGGTATCTATTTGCAATAAAAATCAAAAGCTAGTACTTGGAATGGGAAACATTAAAGGAAAGAATAGAAGCTAGTCATTGTGTAGGGCGTTTCAGCAAAGCGGGGAGATCGTGGCAAAATCCTGGGTGAATGTTTGGCTTAGAAAAATGTGGTCTGAGAAAACTGAAACAGAAGGTTAATATATATATATATCCACATAAAAGTATAATCATTTAAAGTGTGAAAAGTCGTAATTTCTAATGGCAGTTTCCTGAGAATTGATTTGGTTTAGTATAGATTTGTATGCGTAGGCTTACCAGCAGCTGTCACTAGATGTGTTAATTGCAGAGTAGGTGAATTTGAATGAAACTGTTTCTTGCTAGGGATTCAGTCTTGTGAGCATCACGTGCTTCATGGGTGCTGGTAAAAGTGGTGGTACGCTTAATCAAGGGCTAGCTGTCTGCATGACAGGATTTGGTTTTTCTTCTGATGTTGAAACTGATGGTTCTTTTAAACACACATGCACATATATACATAAATAGATATGTGAAAATATCAATATACATAAAATGGTGAGAAGGAATCTGTTATTTGTAGAGCCATGTCTGAAATATTTTTTGCCTCAGTTTCTTGTATAATTTGAAACATGGGAAAGCATTTGGAAGAAACTTGTTTTGTAAATGTACATATTGTACAATAATGCATATTCACCATCCTTTATAAAGAAGACTTACTGCAGTGTATATGCTTATGATTTCAATAAATACCTAACCAGCGATGGAGTGTAGTTAAGTCACGTATTTTGTAGTACTTTAAAAATTTGATCACAGACTATCCAATTCTTTTAATTGCATAAATGCATCGTGGAAAGGATGGTAAAGAACAAAACAAATCTTTTTTGCATAACAGAATACGGGAACTGGAGTGAAAGTGTGGCAGAGCGTATCTGAGCTCCCGTGCTTGGCCCCTGATGAGCTGCGCTCCAGCAGCCCAGCTGCTCAGTCCCACTGGCTTCAGGCCACAGAAAGCTGAGTGGGGCAGCTAAGGTGCAGTTCTTTTGTCTGGCATAATACCCTGGTTCAAGAGCTCAAACACACTACCCCATATTGCCCTGCCTCTCATCTTGGTCTCTAGACTTGATTTCTTAGAGCTACAGTGAAGGAGCAAGTCTTGATGGTTTACTGTTTCACTAGGAGCTACATGGCAAGTGTAGAGTTCCCAAGGCTTTCTCTTGAAAGCAAAAGCATGGGAGTTCCAACCATAGCACGTTCACCTTTGTTCATTGTTTCCTTGGGCCCCTGGAAGAAGCCTTTGTGGAGTCTATTTAGGTAAGCAGATAGAAAAACAAATACTGAGCTGAATTAATATCAGCTATTCTGTTTGAGTACATGGCAAGCAGCGTGTGGTATGGAAAATGAAGGTTGTCCTACCCTTTTTAGGGTGTAAAAATGCTGGAATTTTTTTAATGTATTGTCATCTTGAAGTACTTTATGTTTTAAGTCTCGGCATTCAAAGAGGAGTTTTATACAGGGCAATCATTATTTTTTAAAGCATAAAACTAAAATTGTGTGCAAGTGTAATGGGAAAACCATTTCTGTGGAGTGTGTGTTTGCATGTCAGGTGTCTTCCAGTTAATGAAGAAGGTGTATGTGTGCATGGTATTGGGGGAAGAAAGTATCAGTTCAGCTTATTAAATAAGCAGGAATGTGGAAACTCTTGACACTACATTAAATATCAGAGCAGTGCTGAGCTGTGTGCTCAGTGTTGCTGTTGTGCTGTTCTGCAGTTCACGAAACTTTAGCTTCCTACATTGATAGGAAACCATTACTTTTCATAGCATTGACTTGAAGCTTTTTTACTGTAGTCAAGTTTTATGACTTCACTTGCATCTCTGCTCTTGTTTGAGGTCTTCTTAATGTTGTTTCTCCTTTCTTCGTATACTAGAAAATGTAAATAGGCCTATTTAGGCTGCCCTCGTTAATGAGTAGAAAAGTAGGGGCAGGGAATGGAATTTACCTGAAGTGATTGCTTTCTGACCAGGTATTGATGATAATGAGCTAAAGGATTATGAATATATGTAACTGTTAGGATTTTGCCATCATGGCACACATCATTACAGAAATCAGTGTTCTCAGTTGCACATCCAGTGTTTTCTTTTATTATTCCAGGTGGTACTGTGTGAAAATAAGCTGAATTGTGGATACTTTTTAAAGTGCAATGCTTACAAAAAACCCCAAACATTTTAATGACCTTAATACTGCATTACTCGAGTGTTTTGAAATGAAATGCTAGTGCTCTCCTTCCCTTCAGACTTTGGTTTTGTTTCTTAGGTTGCACATCTTCAAAAAATCCCTGATGGTGACAATGAGACAATGATTCCTGTACTGTCTTCAAAAAAAGCAAGTGAATTGCCAGTTGATGAAGTAGCAAGCATTCTGCAAGTAAGTGGTTTTTGTATCTCTTAAGAGTGTGCTGATGTTACCAAACGATGTATTTGGTATTTCTTAAGGACAGATCTTGTCATTGAAAGTGTAGGCATTGTCATGCAGTTTGATGCTGGCTGTTTTCTACTTCTAAAAGAAGGTTGGTTTTCAGATTGTTACTCAAAATGCTCTAGCCTCTGACATTTTCCAAAGAATCACGTATCTGGAGGGGGATGGGATTCAACTTGAAAGCGTTTGGGTTTCTGTATGCTTTGAAGATTGCTTTTTGGTAATAAAAACCCTAGAGTAAATCTTCCTATAGAATTCTGGCCTCTTTTTCATTGCTGTTGCTTCCGTTTCTCTAAGGAATCCTTAATGTCCTTAATTTATTTTGGTAGCCTCCGTTTTAAGTGGAGAAACAGGATTGAGAAAGCTACCCATTGATAGATTTATGAAGCATTGAGTCTGGGTTAATTTTCATGATAAATGGTCTTTTTTCATTTTCTGTATGCTTGACTGCTTGAGGAGTGCACCACGATAAATACTGGTCACTGACAACTCAAGACTTTGGAACTGTTTCTGTCATTTGGCTGAGTAACTTAACTCCTGCCATAATCCTCAAGACTCTGAATTATGGCTGCAGCTTGGCTAGTTGTAGAGTTGTCTGCAGGGAAGACCAGTAATCATTTAGAAATGTGAAGCAGCATCTGCTTCTGTAGTTCTTCTTTGAATGTCTACTGGAATCGCTGAAGTACTGCCAAATTGAGTTTTAGAATAGCAGCTGGTTAGCTTTATTGTCATACTAACATTAGTACCAGGCTTGTATTTCTAATATTGCTAAATTTGTATAGTCTCAGGCTGTATAGTTTGGGGTTGGAATTTATTTTGAAGTGCAGTTTATAACTGTTCATAAGTGTAATTGCTGACTGTTATTCTTTGCATGCTTTAATAGGCTAATCTTCAGAATGGCCTAAAAAACTGTGAAGTTTGTCATAGACGGGCCTTCCATGGGTGGAATGAATTCGATATTAGTGAAGATGAACCACTGTGGAAAAAATACATTTCCCAGGTTAAGATTTTTTTGTCCTTTCTGCTTTTTTTGGCTTTAATATGTGTCAGTAGTTTTGCTTTTCATTTTGATTTACTTAGGTTTCACGTGCATGAGCATATTCTGATAAAAGTAGGGAAACTAGCATAATAGGAGCTTGTAGACTAATTTACCAATTTAAAAAGCTTTTTATTTAGGTGTATGCCAGTGCTTTAATCATATGATCTGTTCTATAATGTATGTTCATAACTAGCCAAAGGGTAACATTCAGAACTAGCCTGTGGCTTGTATAAGCAGAATAAAGTTCCCTGTAGGCAAAGACTTGAGCATGAATCGCACTAAGGTCAGACGCAAATGCCTATGACTGTTGGTAAATAGTTAAAAGGAATATGAAGTATGAGTAACTTGCTAGACAGAGGAAATCTTGGAACCCAAACCTGCTGCCTTTGAACTGAGGTGGGGCCAGACTTGATTCTTGTGTTAAGCAGAACTGGCAAAAGGCAAGTGTGAATTGTCTTTTTATCAATGTGATTTATCACTCACACATGTGTACACACACGTACGCATGCACTCGTGTGGGCACACAAAGCTTTTCAGAATTGTGTGGAAGCGTTACTCCTTCCTCCCAGCCTACACAAGGTAATTACAATGCTACACGAAGTATTTACAGCAAATTTCCACGCAGAAGGTTCTTCTAATGAATCTTTAATGTCAAACAGTTCAGACAATGTTTCCTGCATCTAGATCTGAGCAGCAGTGCAGTTAAGTTCTAGAGGAGACCCTGAACTAATAGATGGTTAATTGTAGAGAATAGATGGTTAATTGTAGAGAAACTGTTTTACTTGGCAGAGACTAAAAGGATATTCAGCTCCCTGCTGATGACAACAGTGGGAACATCATCGCATACTAGCTGTCCTTCGGCATTAATGCTGTATTTTCCTATGTGCAGTCGCAAATCAGTCAGATGCATCAGAACACTTCTAAAGCATGTATCGAAGTCTGTTGTAGGTAGGATTTAAGCACATATTTGCTTTGAATGTGCTTATCCTGTGCTTTTAGAGTGTTCTGTAATTATAGAAATGTTTTGTAACTTTTTTTTTTGGTTTTTAGACCATGTTAGCAAACAGCTGCCATGTAGAAGCAAGATCCTTCAGTATTAGTCTGAAGAAAGCATAGGATCTAAAAGGAAAACTTGCGTCTTCTAAAACAAGAAATCATGTACTGAAAGTTATGAAGTATATTGCTGCCTTGATAGTGATCGGTTGCTGGGAAACAGGATCAGCTTGTTACATCAGACATTTATAATGTATTTCAGGCTTTTTGTATTTTAAAATGCAGTATAAACAAATATGGGAGACAATTTTCTTTGTCTTAAAAATGTGAATCAAGAAATGTAAGAAACCTTTTTTCCTGTTATAGATCACATACTGACTATTCAAAGTCTTTATTTAAAACAGGCCTCTCAAACATCTGAACTGTACAGAATCAGATTTTCTTTGCACTGTTAGGTTAGAAATAATTCTAGAATAGGATGCTTTAGAGATCGATCAGATCTGCTTTGAGAAGTAGATAAAATGGCATTTCTGTCAGTAGTCTTGCTGAATCGTTGTTCTGTTTCATTGCAGTTTAAAAATCCCCTTATTATGCTTCTCCTGGCATCTGCAGTCATCAGTGTTGTAATGCATCAGTTTGATGATGCTGTCAGTATCACTGTGGTAAGGAACTAAAATTTCATCTTCTCTGGGAGCACTTCAGAATGCATGACCACACTTCGAACATCCCATGAATGCCAGTGTGGGATGGGATCGCCTGATTATAATTAATGGATTTGATTTGTATACTGTCATTAAATCTGTTTGCGACTAGATTATTTTTTTTTTCTTGACTGGTAGCAGTAGTGTGTATTAAAATACATCAGTAATTGTCTGGCTGCATTTTGCATATTTAGTCTCTCATTGGTTGAAATGCCTATCTTTAGTCATTTGTTCAGAGGAACAGGTTTTTGGTGTCATCTGTGTGTCTTCAAATCGTGCTTTAATTTCAAACTGAAACCAGCATAATCCTTCTGTGAACTTACTTTAAAGATGGAATCTTTTGAAACTTGAAGAAGTAACCTGAAGATAGAAGGTAGAATGATTTCTACTTTTTGGTAGAAGTTTGCAGTTAAACAGGGCGCTAAACCAACACACCAAATACAGTACTGCAAAACATTTGTCATTGCAGATGTCACAGAGAAGAAAGTTACAATTCCTTTGACCATTTTGGGGTGATAGGTGATAACTGAAAGCTGGGATTTCTCTATGGCCAGAGGCAGGTTCTAGCTATTTTTTGTCTTGGCTGACCTCCACACTCTCTATGTTGAATTCTTATCTAACTAACTATAGATAACTGGAGGTTGGCCCCTAACCCCTCTCATCTTTTAGAATAATTTTCTTTGGAAGATAAACTATGTGGCTTCTTTATTCAAATTCACAATTGCATGTGTTCACTTACAGTGTTAGCTTGGAATGGTTTGTGTTCCTAAGTTGCGCTAAGGTCCAATTACAGTATTATGAAAGGTGTTTAATTGTTGTGACTGAAAGCTGAATTATTTCATGTTTTTTCCTTGTTTAGTGCCCTTAAGTCTATTTTCCTAACCCTCTTGAGCATGGCAATGAAAAAAGAACAGGGCAGTTAGAGTAAGAGAACAATAATTCCTTCATTCTGTGCCACAACCTGAGAAGGAATCTTTAACAGCCTCATGAACATTGGTAGAGGTGTCTTAAAACATGAAGGAAAAGTGGGGTTGAGTTTGTCAGTTGTGCTTTTTGTTTAACTTCTTACTGACCTACTATTTAGTCTTATTCTTAGTAATGCCCACTACATCACCTAGGGAACGTTTATTTCCACTTCATTTTCAGATGATAGTGCAGTTTTTCTATGCTATATGTTGTGCTCAAGAGTTGTAGGAAAACGTTTTGATCCGGACTGGGAACTGATGAAGATTAAGGGGAAAAACCCCAAACCATACCTTTTTCCATTTGGAGGATATTGGCTTCTTGAGGCAAGCCGTTGCGCATAGATGCAAGCCGAGAGACTGATGTGAGGCTGGGAGTGCAAAGCTGTGTCAGATAGCATGCATTGCCTCCAAAAGAAACATGTAGCCGTGATGGAAATGCTCCATGGAAAGATGGAATACATATACTGATTTTTCTACTCTTCAGTTAGTGAGGCTAACATTAGCATCACAAGACAGATTTACTGGATTTGTCCTCAATTTGGTGAAGAGTTCTTCAAGCTTTTTTTCTTGCAAAATGGTAATATCTGATGTTTTAGCAGCTGCTGTGTGCATTTTGAAGGCTTAATTAATGGAAGTTATGTTATGGTTTTGTAAGTTTTGTTTGAGATCTCTGGTATCTTGGCTGTTTGGAGGGTACTTGGTGTCCTGTCTCCCTTGGGAATCTTGGGCAGAGTTTGAGTCTCGTTCCTCGCTTGGTCTCCTTGCTGGGATATTTTATGACTCCTAATCTTCAGTTCATTCTTAGTCTTTCTGTCATCTGCTTATTTGAATGGAACCACATCTGGAATTTTCTGTAGCGCTTAACATGTTATTCCTAGCTTTGTTTTGTTCACAGAAAACACCCGTCACTCTTCTTTCAGACCAGTTTCTCTGTTCGTGTCATGGTTCTCTCTCCACTGCTGTATGTTGCTCACTGTTTAGAAACATGAAGCAGAGGAAGTCTTTCTTCAAAATTGCTATCTAGTTACTATTTCTAGTAAAATCAGGTTGTTGAGTCTTGAACATCACCAGAGCAGATGTAAATAGAAAACGGGTTTGCTTTTGTAACAAGGATATGGAGTGATTTTGATAATCAGAAGGTCTGTTTCCAAATGAGATTCTTAATGTAGTATGTAGTTATTATATTACATGGTTATTATTATTACTATTCTGTAGTTATACATATTTGTTAACATATGTAGTAACAACTAAGGCTGAGCAAAAGCAAATGGGGTCATTTACTTTCATGGCCATTTGGGATTGTTTTATCTCACCTGCTTTTGTTTTCTTGCAGGCAATACTCATTGTTGTTACAGTTGCCTTTGTTCAGGTAAGACATCTGTTGACCAAATAAGATTATTGCTTTTATGTAAACTCTTCTATTTATCAGACTGAAGTAGCTGCCTTGATGCATTGTACTATGGATGGTTGAGTAAAATGCTCTGTGCTTTCATCTAGGTCTTGTGCCTTTTTTTAAAGTGCCTTATTTGTCCTGTTTTAACTGCATTGACATTTATGCATCTATATTGATATTATATTCAGCCATAAAAAAGTACTTGTAAAGAAACACTCGGAATAAGCAGTGCAGAAGTGCTTAAGTATTTAACTTCATGTAACGTAGGTTTTGAAAATGTAGCTGTGGCTTCAGTTTTGTATAGAAATTTAAGAAAAAAATAGTCTTTAATTTTCTAAGCCATAAAAAGTTGATTTCATTCTGTAAATAGTTTTACTCAGTGTGTGCCTAAACCAGAATTGCTTTGTTTCATATCTTTGTTACCTTAATCCTGTAATCTGTTTATTGATTTAGAGATGAGTTGTGTTACCTTAGCTCTCTTATAAAACAGCACGAACACAGTATTTTTGGCATTGACTCGTTAAACTGTAGAATTTAATCATGAGTTCAGAACCATTACTACAAGTGTTACAAAGACCTGAATATATTGATGGAGAATGCAAAGGACCTCTGCTATTCTGTCAGAAGAAATGCCTCTAGGTAAATCTGTAATATTTTTCACTGTTTGGACTGTACTTGCTGTAAGTACCTAATACAGGACTGTTGAGGAGCATCTCTTATGCTTTAGGTTGGAATATTACTTTAACACAACTCTACTAGTAAGGTAAATTTCAGTGGATGTGGATGTATTTCATTGTGGCTTAACTTTTGCCTGTTTTAAAAATACCATCTGATTTTTTTCAATGTCTCTGCAGGAGTACAGATCAGAAAAATCTCTTGAAGAGCTTAGTAAACTTGTGCCTCCAGAATGCCACTGGTATGTAATCGCACATCTTTTCTCCTAAATTAAGTCATATAAAGTTTAATGTGAAATGAGTGCATGAAAAAGACTTTACTGAACTTACTGCCTTTATATCAGGTTTTTATGCTGACAGAAAACATGCTTGCTTTTGCTCATTTTAAAGATTGTTTTGTGAGTGTAAAAAAATTACTCCACATCGTTTCTTCTCCGAACCTTTCAAATGATGTCAGTAATGTGCAACGTCTAAGAAACAAGCAGCAAATTAGAAACAATACTTCATTAAACTAGTAACACTGCAGTGTGTAGTCAACAGTGTGAATGCTTTTCTCAGGCAAAATGGGGGGGGAAACATTCTTATTGCTCTTTGTGTTTTTACCTCCAGTGTACGAGAAGGTCGGGTAGAACACACGCTTGCAAGAGATTTAGTCCCAGGTGACACAGTCTGCCTGTCAGTTGGAGACAGAGTCCCGGCTGATCTGCGATTATTTGAGGTATATGCCTACTATTGTTTTAATATTTAATAACTTTTCTTTTTGTGGGACAAGGAGGAAGAGAAGACAGCCCCTGAATACTGAAGTGCAGTAAGTGTTATTGGTTGGAATTCATAACTGTTTTGATAGAAATTTTGGAAGGATTACTTCCCAAGTGTAACTGTGCATTCCTTACAATAGATGTGGAGTTTCTTGTTGTAAAACATGAGAGGGAAAGAATGTTCCAATTTGATGTAGTGATGAGTCTTAGAACTGTTGGTTGAGTCCTTTTTACAACATGCTAAACCTGTAAAATGGTTGGTTTCAGTCTGAATGATAAGATATTTTGGCAGCTGGTTGCAGGTGTGTTTAGGTCTTTATTTATATCAATGTTTAGGGTATTGTTTGGGTGTTCTCTGATAATAATAGTAACAATATCTCTGGAATAATAAGAAAAAAAAGAAAATTGAAATAGTGCCAGCGTAATCTTTTCTCTCTGATACTACTTCGTAAGTGTGTGTTGTTCCAACTTCTAGTTTACTGTTTGATTCCTAACATTAGCACTGGTGGAAGTGCTTGAGTTGAAGCAATAGCAATGTAGTAGTACTTGTAGGTTCTCTAAAAATGAAGTGTGTATATATATATTCATCTTGCTTATTTTGGTTGGATAATGTCATGTTACTTTTATGTTAGATTGGGCATTCTCGAGTTACCCAGTATCTGGGCTATCATGTTAAAGTAATTTCTGGATATGATGAGCCATATATCTACAGTTGATACTGGGTTAATCAGTGTTCATTTTTATAGGTAGAGCCTGAATGAGCTAGTTTCTGAGACAAATTTGAGGCACACCTCAGAAACTTGTCTGGATCATCAGTTATCAGCCCCTGTAGTGTAGTTACTGCTTGAGAGAGTTGATTTTCTGTGACTGCAAAGACTTTCTTCTTCCCTCAGCAGTTGTATTGTTTCTGAACTGATATGGAACTGCTATTGCAGCAGCATCTACTTTCTTGCTCAAAAGCTTATTTCATGCTATGATAGCATGCTTGGACCTCTTACAAATGAAAGTAGAAACGGTAGATTTCTCAGATGTCTGTAGCCCTACACAAGATGCAAATTTGTGCCATTTTATTCTCAACTATTCTTGCAGATCATTTGAAAATAAAAGCATGTGTTCTTATTTTCATCTTGTCTCTACTGGGCATTGCTGGGGGGTGGTGGGCTTAAAAAGAAATTACATGAAGATGTTCTTTTTGAAGAAAGAACTAGATCTCCTCCACATAGGCTGATTGACACCGTCCCAGGAAACTTCAGAAATGTTAACTGGGTACCATTTAGCTCCTGCAGTCTTTCACATATGTGAAAAGAAGATTCTTCACTGGTGTAATCTTGAGGGGGCAATCTTGTTCCAAAAACCCGTTTGGTGACCTTTCCTGGACTAAGTTGTCTGTATGTTAATAAGTGGTCCATGAGGTTTTATAGTAATCTTCTCTAAAGCCAGAATACTACATCAAGAGCTACCATACTTGAAACAGTGTAGATTTTAAACACAGTTCCTTTTGATAGTGTTGATACGTGTTTTGGAGCTCCTGGCTAAATTGGAAGAGTTGCAAAGTGGCATCTTCAGCCTGGTTCAGCTTGGAGTCTGAGAGATACATCATGAATAAAAGTTGCTATTAAACTTTATAGAGATAATAATTCCTTATGGCTTTGCTGGAAAGGCTCATTGCAATTTTTGACAATTGTCCCTTTTGCTTTATTGATACAGCACCCATATTTTAAAAGGGGGTACTGCACTGGTGGCTGTTTGGGAGACTAGCCAGAATTAGAGGGATTTGGCTGTTCAGAAAACAGCTTAGTAATGGTACTGTCCTCTTTTAACGTTGACTAAGTTGGTTTTGCTGTAGCAGCCTGTGTTCATTTCGATGTCCAGCTAGAATGAGTGCATCAGGGTTGTCATGCCGCTTAAAATACAAAACACTAAAACCCCTCAGCGCGAACCTAGGAGTGATCTGCAATAGTGTGGTGGTACAGAACATAATGTAGCTGATTCTTGCTTACTCTTGTGAGATCCTCTCAAAGAGTTTTGGCATTTGAGTTTTACTGTGCATCCTTAACGCTGTTTTTCTTGAGAAGGCTATCTTGAAAGTTAATGATATGGTTAACACCAGTGGCTTTACATTTTTAATAATGCAAAATCATTTTACTACTTGTGAGCAGAGTTGTATGATTCAGGCTTTGGCTTTTTTCAAGACCCATTAAAGGCAATATATTACAATGTATGAATTGATGTCAGCTGGAGAAAGACATTTCATTTTATATTTGGAGGCGTTATTTTTTGGTTTGAATTGTATTTATAGAACACACATTTTATTTTCTTCATCTGCCAGTTGATTAATACAAAATAATTAATTTTTAGCTTTTGCTTCTTGTAACCACCCACATGCTACCAAAAGGCTACAGAAATAAGACCAAAAAAAGACAGTTTCTTGTCCTCCAGTCTGTGTAACTGTTGCCTGAATAGGATTTTTTCCTTTAGAGAATTTGTGACCAAAAACCACTGTTCATGAACTCCCACAAGGCCAAGTGCAGGGCCCTGTACCTGGCTCAGGGCAATCCCAAGCACAACTACAGGATGGGTAAAGAATGCATTCAGAGCAGCCCTGAGGAGAAGGACTTGGGGATATTAATTGATGAGCAGCTCAACATGAGCCAGCAGTGTGTTCTTGTGGCCCAGAAACCAACCGTGTACTGGGCTGCATCAAAAGGAGTGTGATCAGCAGGTCAAAGGAGGTGATCCTGCCCCACTGCTCTCGTGAGACCCCACCTGGAGTACTTTGTTCAGCTCGGGGGCTCCTAGCACAGGAGGGATGTGGACCTGTTGGGGTGAGTCTAGAGGAGGTGATGGAGATGCTCCAAGGGCTGGAGCAGCTCTTCTATGAAGAGGAGCTGAAAGAGTTGGGCTTCTTCAGCCTGGAGAAGAGAAGGCTCCAAGGAGACCTTAGAGCAGCTCCAGTGCCTGACTGGGGGCCTACAAGAAACCTAGAGAGGGGTTTTTCGTAAGACCAGGTAGCGACAGGACATGGGTTCATGGCTTTGAACCGCCAGAGGGTAAATTTGGATGCGATACAGGGAAGAAACCCTCTGCTGTGAGGGTGGTTTCCCAGAGAAGCTGCGGCTGCCCCATCCCTGGCAGTGTTCAAGGGCAGGTTGGACACAGGGGCTTGGAGCAACCTGGTTTAGTGGCAGGTGTCCCACTAGATGGGGTTGGAGCTAGATGAGCTTTAAGGCCCCTTCCAACCCAAAATATCCTGTGATTCTATGAAATATGGTTCTTAATGGACCATGGTAGGAGGAGGAAGAGTTGAGAGGATAATATATGTGTGTGCACTTGCATTCCCAGTTAATTATTTTGTTTGACAGAATGCATCACAGTTGAAACCTTTGGAGTATTTCACAGAAAAACAGTTGTGAACATAAAATCATGACTAAACTTTGACTCATGAAAGTGAGAGCTTGTTGCATTGCTGCAAGATTCTGTAGGAGTGCTTGTTGCTTTTGTTGATCCTTAAAATATGGTTGCCATTGATGTGGCTTCTTACCATACGAATAAACTGGATATATTTTTCATGTTAAAAAATGGGAAACTTTTGTTAACTTTTCCAATTAATTTAAAGGTTGTCATGCTTTTTAACTCTCTTGTTTTCAAAGGCTGTGGACCTTTCTATTGATGAATCCAGTCTCACAGGTGAGACGGCTCCTTGCTCCAAATCTACAGCTCCTCAGCCAGCAGCAACCAATGGAGACCTTACTTCTAGGAGCAATATTGCTTTCATGGGAACATTGGTCAGATGTGGAAAAGCAAAGGTAAAATCATTATTGATAGTTGAAACACAGAAAATATTCTTCCCTATTTGAAGGCTGTTCTTAGGACTCCATGTATTTTGAGTTTCCTGAAACAATGGAAATGGTATAGAAGGAGAATTTTTTATTGGAAATATGGAACACTGCTGTGATACACTGCAGAGCTTTTCTCCTTGGTGCTTTTTCAGACACTGGTTTAAGAAGAGAAGTGATGTAGTAAGGTAGGATAGCTCGGATTTGTAGGGAGCAGCTGAAACTCTTCTGTCCAGGATTTTGCTGTGGTATTTTGCTTTCAGAACTACATTCACATGTCTGAAAATCTGTAACTGAAAATACAGTTGTAGCTAGGTTATTAGGTAAGTGTTACCCTATTTGAGTTTTGTTACTGGCAGTTACCAAATACTTCAGCAGTTCAGAACATAGCAATTAGTTTCAGAGAGGCAAGATGTTCCTCTTGCCTCTTTAGGCAAGGAACAATATTTTAGGAAAAATATTCCCTACTTGTGCCAAGAATTTTATGAACAAAGCTAACAGAGTCATACTGGGCTAAATGGCATTTGCCTACTATTCAAGTCAAAACTATGAAGAGCAGCCACTAATGCTAAGCTTCAGATTTGAATTTGCTTTAATTCTGTGTTTATTTTAGGGGATAGTTATTGGAACAGGAGAAAACTCTGAATTTGGGGAGGTTTTCAAAATGATGCAAGCAGAAGAGGTAAGAGTGAATATTTAGAAGCAAAGATGTCTATTTTGTAACTGTATATTAAATTCATTAGGACTTTGGATTTATTCCATAGGAACTCAGTTAGACTCAATTACATTGCTTTTAATATTTTTCTTTCCTCTAGTGAAACAAATCTTAGCTCTTGAACATGAAAGCAGTAATTGAATTGTGTGCAACAGAGTATCTGAAGCTGACCTGAAGAATATTAACTGTGTAAATAACATGCTGAACCTGTTTAATGAAACAAATTTCATTGCAATTTATGGAAGTGGTTTTGGGGTTGTTTTTTCTTGGAGTATTTTTTGTTTGCCCTTAAAGTGGAACTGCATTTGTGCAAAAGAGATCCGTATGAGGGATCTGTAGGACCGCGTTTTCTTTTGCTAAGCAGTGTGCTTTGGGGTTATGCGTGTATCTGCTGCTACTTCATGATCTCCACCTTACCCTTTAATCAGCTCCCTCTGACTCTTGTCTGTCAAACTCCCACAGTGATTTTTCTCTATTGCAGTATACTGATTTACATGGGAATTCAGTCTTGAGTGCGTTGGGTATCTTGGGCCTTCTGACTGCTTCTCTGGCTGCCTGACCCAATGTAGGGTTAAGGGGACAATGTGTTTCTAGGTGTCAGTATGTGATCAGGCATAGTATAGGCAGTCCTTTCTCCCTGGATGTATTTCTGAAATCCGACCAAAACAGCAAGTAAGGGAGCCAGGAGCGCATCACTGACCCCATGTTAGCTGCAGTGCCTTACTACACCTTTCAAGGGGAATACTGCTGCCCAGCCACCAAAGTGGAATCTGCTTTTATACACATCTGAGGAAAATATGATCATCTGTTCAATGGTTTTAGCTCGCATTGTAACAAATGTAATTCTAAATGGGAAAAAAACCCAATAAAATCTTTGATAAGACCTCTTGTATTAGACTTGCCATAGACATCACAAAGCTCCCAAAGAATATTGCTAATAAATATCTCATTTCATTGAAGTGTTCTTGAATCTTCTTGAATTCTGCACGAAATGGAAGAGAGAAGTCTGTTTTCATAAAGTAAATGTATGGCAACAATAGGTGTAACTGCATTTTATTCACTGTCAGCCTCTTGAAATTTGGATATCTAAAGTAATATGTAATACAGTTCATGTTTTTTAACCCACGCTTGTGAATTCTTACATGTTTACTGTTCATCAAGGCTCCAAAGACACCTCTGCAGAAGAGCATGGATCTCTTGGGCAAGCAGCTTTCCTTGTATTCCTTTGGTATAATAGGTAAGAGGATTTATGTGAAAGAATTACAAATTATTATGTAACAAACTACCATGTAGGCTTGGGAAAAAGGAAGGCTTGAACTCTTTCTTTAAATATTTTGGTTCATTTTATTGGTCACTGAGTTCGAGCCACTATTACCTGAAGATGACTGATGTGACAGCTTTCATCATAAGGATGTTATTTGTATTTGCTTGCAAACATACTGACTGACTTATTGTCCTCTAAATGTTCCCTTTTAAATTCCCATGTGCCTTGTATTATGGTTCAAGGTGTGTGAAAGTGAGTACCTCACTGCTGGTGTGATTGGGCAACTTCACTAGCAGAAGCTTTCTTCACCTTTGCCACTCTAATGGAATCATGCTTTGACAGAGAAAGAAATAATACATTCTTTTTTTTTTAATGGGTAGCACAATGATAAGCTTGGTTTTGGCTATTTGAGTTCTTGTCCCCATGGGGCTACAGTAGGTGTTTGATTTATATTCATTCTGACAATTATTTTCTTTATAGGAGTTATTATGCTGGTTGGCTGGTTGCAAGGAAAACATATCCTTGATATGTTCACAATTGGTGTGAGGTGAGATTTTTGTTTTTAGTGCCTGAAAGCTAATGATATTAGTGTGCTTGCACACAGACTCTGCTTTTCAGTTCACATTAGTAATTAAAAATGAAGATGTGTTGTAAAAAGGCAAATTCATACTTGTTTTTAGTGATACACTATGTTCTTGATAGTCTCTTAAACTGTGCATTTGTATGGTGATGAGTGTTGTACAGTTTGAATTCTCATCACCGAGTAAATAAACTGTCATTTTGTAAGTGGCATCAAACAGAACTAAGTAACCACAAGCCTTGTGTCATGTGGTTCATCAGCTCATTTTCTAGCACGTTATGGAAACTTAATCCCAGGGTGTTGTCCGCTGGGAATAACACTGAATTTAGATGATCTGCCTCTGTACTCTTAGGCGCTGAGTTGCTAATTACATGCACAGTGCATAAGGTAGAGTGTTTCTTTAAATGACAGGATCAGACTCCAGTGGTTTACCCTTTTGCAGGTGGGGGGGGCACCAGCAATTGCTTCTTTGAGCATTGTGTAATGAGTTACTGTGATCTTGTTTCATCTGGTTTTTACAGGGGTTATTTGTTTGGGTTTTGAATGACTTTCCGTGTCATTCCCATACTTAGCTTGCAGCCAGGTCATGATCTGGAAGCATCGGCTGTGGATCAGTGGCCGCTTGAACTGGCGGCACTTCCTGATTCATTTTAGTCCCGACTGCACTTACTCTGCACAATCTGAGCTGCTTTGCATAGTCCTAATTAGTGTTTTGTGTAGCCAAAACAGGAGTACCATTGCTTTCTGCCTACTCCAATTCTTCTTCATACTTTTGCAGAAATAATGCATAGAAACATCCAAGTTAACTGCATTTTGTTGCTGTCTTCGGAGCGTATCTTAGCACATGCTATTACAACTAGAACCGCATGGCAACTGCTTCCTTTCGCTTTTAACCTCAGTGGAAAGACTGCTACAGAAGCAATGTTCTGAAGTGTAAATGCATCATTACTATGTATTCACTAATGACATTCTAAGAGGAGATTTATGTATTTACTTTCATTACAGTTTGGCTGTAGCTGCAATCCCGGAAGGACTCCCAATTGTAGTAACAGTGACATTGGCCCTTGGTGTGATGCGAATGGTGAAGAAACGGGCTATTGTAAAAAAACTGCCTATTGTGGAAACTTTAGGTATGACTAGACTAACAGAGATTAACACAAATATTGGTGACACCTGGTTAAAATACAGCACGTGTTCTTATTTTGCTAGCAGTGTGGTGGTATTTCTAACATTTCTAAATCAGATGCATTTTAGACAGTTAGAATTCAGGTATGTATTTTTGTGGGCCCTCTAACTACTTGTTTTGCATTAATATTTAACTGAGAGAAATAGTCTGTTCAATAATACAGTAGTGGAAACTGTGTGAGTGTTTGGCTGTATGGAGTACACTTTACACTCGTTTGCTGCAAGATGTTCTTCTTAAACAGGACTTGTAAAATGTTCTTTTTAAACTGAATTTAAGGATGATATTGAAAATGGGAAGCAAATCCAAATTTGAACATTAGAAAAAGCTTTTTTAAATATTAATTCACCTTTGAGATGTTACGAAACTCATTGAAACTTAAAAACTTTAAAACATCTTGTAGGGTTTCAGTCATGAAGCATGTAAAACACAGGACGTGGAAAATAGACAAGTTAAATAAACCTGCTGCGTTTGAATTTCTTTTTGCCTTTAAAGATTGGAAGTGCTACTTTTTCCAGTGCCTCTAGCAGAATTTAATTACTGTTGCAAGGCTTTTTGTTTCTTTTGTAGTTCCTGTTATCATATCCAGAAACACTGAGATGCTGCAACACTTTCAGAATGCTCTTTGCCTGAGTTAAAAAAGCATCTAACAGATTTCACGTATTTGTAATCTTCTCAATCTTACTATACGTTGCAGGCCTAGTAGTCACACTTCTGTGGCAGAAGCACTGGGGCCAGTGTTAGATACTTCTTGATAAAGAATTACTGCTCTAAAGCAAGCTCTTAGCTTTATTCCTCACTAGGAATTCCAATTGAGATTCCGCTAATGTAGTTTGAGATACAGTGGAATAACTTGAAGGAGGTGGTGAATGGACGATTTGTGATGTGAATTTGAGATTTTAATTAGTTGTATTTATTGGACAAACTTGCAAAGAACCGTATTCATTAGTAGTTGAAAGCTGGCTGTCTTTGGTAAATCTCTTTATGTTTTCTCACAAAGGCAGCTGCAGTGTTTCTAGAAGTCTGCTTGCCTTGAATACGCTTGTCCTTGTCAGTTACTTTGTTCTAAACAAGCACTCTTATAAATGGTAATTGGTTCTTTCAGGTTGTTGCAACGTAATTTGTTCGGATAAAACTGGAACTCTGACAAAAAATGAAATGACTGTTACTCATATTTTTACTTCAGATGGGCAGCATGCTGAGGTATGTAGTGATGAGAGTCTGTTAGGCTTTAATCTTCCTTCTTACTGTTGTATCTGTCAGCTGAAACCTGCTCGAGTATACTGCAGGTAAAGCATCAGTTAAGAAAGCGTAAATTTGTTGCACCAAAATCCTGTTCCTCAACTTCCTGCTAATTCTGTTCTTCATTTAATAGTGCAGCCTTTGTTCTGTGTTACCTAAGCTTTCTTTGGGTACAGAATTTTTTGTATAATACATCTTAGATCTCTTAATGGCTATAGGTCACAATAAAGATACAGCACAAAGACAAGTTGAGAGATTGTTGCTCTTCAGTACAGAAAGTTGAGGTTATTTTGCTGTTGCAGGTGCATAAAAAATAAAACTTGTATTTTACAAACTCTTAAAATGGGGATATCCAGCTTTTGGCTAAAAACCAACTTATCATGTGAACCCTTCGTACTAAGTATGTGTTACCGTTCTTGCTTTCTCGTAATGGATGGGGTTGGAAGTAGGAGCAGGACACGAAACAGTGGTTGTTGAGGTTGGGGAGTTGTAGCAAAGACTGAAATAAATGTATGAATGAGAAGGCTAAGCAGTAAGGTGTGGATTTGGATGTGGTTTCATGGGAGTGTTCAACAAGTTCCAAAATTCCCAAACTTTTCTTGCTTGGGGGAGAGGGGATCCCGCATCACGGTTTACAGAGGGTCTTGTCACTCCTGCAAGCATAAATACTGGCATTTTTTCTTACTCTTTCATGTTATTTACATACCTTTGGTTATATATCCTGTTATTTATTTTTCTGTTCTTGGAATTACTGTAATTTTTTGTTACTACTAGCATGATGTTTTTTTTTTATATCTGGGTTAGATCAGCTCCATTTCCTCACTGAAAGAACTTGAAATGGCTGTAAAATATATTAGCTGCTAATGCCATAGATATGAAGACTTTTTAGGATTCTAGTGGGATGCCTGGGTTTTATGCACTAAAACCAGTTTTTAACACCTCTGAGGTCTCAACAGAGAGGCTGTTCAACCAGGAGTTTCTTTTTCTCCTTACTGGATGAAAGTAGGACTCTGCTCTGTACTTCCATCCCTTGCAGAGGGAATGCATTATTAACCTGGGTAGATAGGAGGAAACAGAAAGCAAAAGGAAGAAGAAAAAACGAAAGCATGCCCATTACTGTAAGGAAACAACACACACTGTGTCTATGTATGCTAAGGAATAAATTGCTACTTAAATTAATCTTCTATAACATACATGAAGCTCACCTGCCCTCAGAGTTCATTCCTTAAGCTAGTAAGCTAGCTGCGTTAGAAGCCGAGTAGGAGAATCCATTCACACTGACTAAAATCAGTCATGATGAGTGGCCTTTTGAGCATTTTCTGTATAGTAAAAACTGAGTTTAAAACAGTTTATGAACCTGATGAACATTACATTGCATACTGCCTTTGGCTGTTTGCCTTGCAGGTTACTGGAGTAGGTTATAACAGGTTTGGAGAGGTGATGCTTGATGGTGAAGTTATTCATGGTTATAACAACCCATCCGTTAGCAAAATTGTTGAGGTAAGATCTTGCACAGAGAGATGAGTTTTAATTGATGACATAGCTTTGTATGGCATTTACTTTGTGTTCTGTTTTCTCCTCTTCCCTTTCTCATCTAGGCTGGCTGTGTGTGCAATGATGCTTTGATCAGAAACAACACGTTAATGGGGAAACCAACAGAAGGGGCTTTAATCGCGCTTGCTATGAAGGTATGTACTTGAAGGTGCCTTTTGAATTCATATCAGGTGGGAAGTGTGTACACATAAATTGTGGGGTTTATGTTTTCTTTGGTTTTACTTTTTTCTTTTTGGTGGTCTTCTGGATCTGTCTTGCAGCTGCTCATCTCTCCTGTTCCTCATCTGTTGGAAATCTTTGGGCACTCTGAAAGATCACAGCATGGCTTGGGTTGGAAAGGACCTTAAGATCATCCAGTTCCAACCCCACCTTCCACTAGACCAGGTTGCTCCAAGCCCCATCCAGCGTGGTGTTGTACAGTGTCAGGGATGAAGCACTGACAGCTTTTTTGGGCAACCTGTGTCGGTGTCTCACCACCCTTATAGTAAAGAAGTTCTCCCTTACATTTAAGCTGAACTTCCCCTGTTTAAACCCATTCCCCCTTGTCCTATTGCTAGAGTCCCTGATGAAGATGAGAGAAAATAATTTAGCACTAAAGTAAAATCTTTCTTTTCATCCTTTTGCACTTGGCATTGTCTTTTTACCTGTCACGAGCTTATTTAATTTACCCATTGAATATTGATTGTGCTGCCTTTTTCCCAGTTCTCATCAGAGGCAGTAAGAAGTTGGTAATTGATGTATTGGTGACTGCAGCATTTATATTGCCCTTTAAGTGGGGGGCACAGGTAGCTTGAATTGTAGACCCTGTAATTAAATGTTCTGGGGCTTTTTTACAATGCTGTGGCACACTCATTACAGCTGTTGAGAAATGTGGTGAGGCATCTTAGCCCTTCATTCACCATCGCAGGAAAAAAATCAACTCAGACATTGAAAGATGAATACATTACAGTCTTTCTCTCCCTGTGTAACTGAGCCCTGGTATGTATCCATCTCACTGGTGAGACTCATTCCAAGTCCCCAGTCGTTGACTGGAAAGGGCCGGAGTGGTGTTATTTTGGCAAGAGCCCATAGAAACTGAGAACAGGAGTCTTTCACATCTGCTGCTGAAAAGGGAGGTGGTGAAGGAGCTGTGAAGCTCTGTAAGCACTAACAATGGCTTACAGCAGACTGCTGCTTCTGCATCTTTAATAGGCTTTTTCTCTCAGACTTGTTTAGAGGTAGAGCATGGAATGCTGCGAGCTGCATCAGGGATGGGGAGAGAACAGCCTTTGAAATGAAATGCATCTTGTCTGCAGTCTTCATGGACAGTTGCAGATTAAATGTTCGGGTGATTCCAATTGCTACAAAGAAAGAGTCAGGTTGGATCATTCAAACCTGAAATCAGTGACTTTCCTTATGCAGGCTTTGTCACAGTCTTGGGTTACAATTCTGTAGGCCCTCCTAGCAGAGAAATTACACAGATTTAAAAGCATTGGGGTGATAGATGTATTTTGTCAAACTAGGAGCTGCATTGCTAGCCACTGCAAGGCTCATGCATGTGGGTGATCAGAATCTACAAAGTATTTAAGGATGCTTGGATTGCAGATAGTATATAGTGTTAAATGCTCTGACTTAATGCTGAAGCCTGAAAGAAGATTCTAGGTTCTTTCTGTTCTAGTTTATCAGAAGCTTCTCTAAACTGGAACAGCATGCTCAAAAGCAACTTTAGAGATGAAATGGTTTTAAACTAAGTAATGATTGTTAATATGTCTCAACAAGTTGACAAATGGTACTGCTGTTTGAAAAGAAACCGTCCTGACACTGCGGTGGTACTTCTGTTCTGTACAGATGGGTTTAGATGGGCTGCAGGAAGACTACATAAGGAAGGCTGAATATCCCTTCAGCTCAGAACAAAAGTGGATGGCTGTTAAATGTATTCACAGAACACAGCAGGTAAACTTCAATCACTATGTCCTTATGCCCTGGCTCTGTAGAACGGCTATCTGTTTTGTTTCATATCCTCATTTCTGATGTCAGTACTTACAGCAGGCTGGTAGTAGTGCACAGTCTTGGGAATATGGTTTGATAATGGATCAGGTTTAGTTCCAAGCTCTGAAGAGAAGATGAAAAATCACAAGAAATTCTTTCCATAAGAGGCATACTGGGAAATTATTTGCAGTGTTTGGTTATCTGAAACTCTGAATGGAGACCTGGCTGGGTTTAATTCCTTCTCCCTCCTCAAACATCTAAAGCAATTCTGCCAGTCTTTCTGCTGTTTCAGCACTGCAGTTACGTAATGAATTCAGAGCAAGATGCATTGATGTTCAATAGTAAAATTGCTTTTGTTTGAAAACACAGGCTCTCTGGGTTTGAAATGGACAGCGTGTTTCCCAGCGTTGCCAGTGCCCTGGATTATCAACACAAACCATTCTTTTTCTGTCTTCTGGTGCTTTCATAAACATACTTAAGTTCATATTCCAGTTAGACCAATCTGAATGCTTTTGTTACAAATATTAACAATCACTGCCAGTCTGATACCTGGAGCCTTCTAGGTATGTGTAACAACAGACCTTACCTTGGTTTTATGGAAAAGTCCCTAGTACTTCTGACCAAAGAAAAGGCTGCTGACAGTGTTCAAGTGTCACAATAAATTCTTTGCTTTGGAAACAGAGCATTTGACTCCTTATATCTATCTGAATAGTATGGTTGAATTATCCTTGCCTGTGTAGAGTTGTGAGCAGGAATTGCTGTATGATTTTCATCTATGTAAGGATTTACTGTGTCTGTGTTTCAGTATCAGCATTTTTGAAAGATTGTTGAAAAATTGGATTTAAAGTGAGTATAAATATTTGAAGGCTAAGAAAATGCAGTGGGTTTAGAAACTTAGAGCTTTTTCAGTTAAACCTATCAGAAAGACTAAAATAACTTGACTACTGTGTGTAAATACCTTCACAGGCAGAAAATAGATATATTAAAAAGGAGCCTTTTAGTTATATGGGAAAGAAGATGAGAACCAGTGACTGGAAATTGAGCTGAGGCAGCAATTCTTAACGGAAAAGGGGGAAAGGGATTATTTAGCACTGGAGTTAAGTGTTTGAGGTAGCTGGAGGAATCTCAGTCCCTTGATACCGTCAAGGCTAGATGGCTCTCTGTTGTCAGGCATGGTACAAGGGTGTGCAGGTGATGTTTAATGAGCTATGCAGCTGGCAAGATGATGAGCTCAAGGTCTTTCAGGTCTGATGTTCTGTGTACATTTAATTTTTTGTCCTTTGCATGGCCTCTGTAGTCTATAAACTGTAACCCACGGTGTCTAATATGTGTAACATCTACTGAAATGAGATATTGATTATTAACTTGGCTCTTCTGACATTACCCTCTTGAACATACACTGTGTAGAGGTACTCGAACAAAGTTTTAGGTTAAGAAGTGTAACTTTGATTTGCACTGTTCTGAATACTCTTAAGAGAAGTATAGATATGCCATCCTTAATGCTTGCATGTATATGTACTTGTATGTGTGTATCCTTAAACACATGTCCACACAGCAATTCTTTTTCATTTTAGGACAAGCCTGAAGTCTGCTTTATGAAAGGTGCTTATGAACAAGTCATTAGGTACTGTACATCATATAACTGTAAGGGGCAGACCCTACCTCTTGTTCAGCAACAGAGGGAGAAATACCAGCAAGAGAAGACATCTATGGGCTCTGCAGGACTTAGGGGTGAGGCTGTTTCAGTGTCACAAAATAACCTTTTTTATTTTAATGGCACTGCTTATTGTTTAAAACTAAAGAAGAACAACCAAAACTGCTAGGATTAATTTATGTTGTTATTCAGTAAGTGCCACCGGGTTGTTCAGTTTTATTTTAAAGTGAGGGAGTGGAAAAACAGGTGCTGTTGCCTAAGGCGTGTGTAATAACATGATTAAATTGCAGAGGGTGAGAAAAAGCACAGCTGGTTCCTGTCATCTCTTGCGTGTGACCATAACTGAACAATAAGTTGCTCCCTAGTAGCTTCCATATCTCATTACAGAGAATTAGGCTAGCACAACTGATTGCAGGTTTGAAGATGCCATTCAAGTTACCTTTCCTGTTAACAAGCTGTGTAGACTTCTAATACAAGTGAAAGCATGGCTATGCTGGCAATGCTATCTCTTTGTGCTGTTTTATTCTGACAGTCATTCTTTATGTCTGCTTCAGAGCACCCTCAAATCTAGGGTAATGTTTTTAAGCAAGTGCTTTCCTCTTGCAACCCTAATGTCATTTAAATGTGTTTGAATTTGGAATAGTACTGTAAAAGACATTCCAGAAAATATTCATCATGTACTTAATGAAATCTGCCTCTCTAAAAGGAAGAAAAAACCCAAAGGAGAAAGTTAACCGATCCTCTCTTTCATCCTCTTGCATAAAAGACCGTACATGTACAGAGAAACCACAAAGCTAGATGCCGTTCTCTTTCCACACAGTGGAAGTATAAACACTTTAATCTGAGAACAGATAGGAAAGTTATCTTTAAAACCTGGAAGACACATGTTTGGTAAAAAGACTGCTCCTCAGAAGAAAGGGATATACATAAGTAGGCTGTTCAGAATATTCGACAAGCATTGCCACTGAGGTTTAGAAAAAGAAGAGCACAGTTCCCTTCCCTCCCTTTGCTTTATGCTGGCCTACTTGTTTAAAGCAGTTGTTTTAAATGTTGATGTAAATGATAATTTCAGATCTTAACTTTTGTGTGTGTGTTTTTTCTTCCTCTCCTTTGTCTCCTAAAAGTTCTTGCCTTAGCTTCTGGTCCTGAGTTAGGACAACTGACTTTTCTGGGACTCGTGGGAATAATTGACCCTCCGCGAACTGGTGTAAAAGAAGCTGTTACAACACTCATCACATCAGGAGTTGCAATAAAAATGATTACTGGAGATTCACAAGAGACTGCAGTTGCCATTGGTATGAACAGTCCTCTTCCTCTCATTTGTCACTTGCGTTCTGTTTTGGCAGTGACTAGCTAACTGGCATGAAGCGTGGCTGTTAAGTTCTCAACATTTGTGAGTTCTGTATATCGGGTTAACATATAGCACAGTGGAATTAGGGGAAAGAAAACCTAACCAACCAAAAACCACTAACCAACCAACCAACCTCCCCTGAAGTAATACTTTGGTTTCAGCTTAAATTTGTTTATTTGTATTTTTCTTTTTGCCTTTTTTTTTTTCCTCTCTAACTGGGTTAATGTATGACTTTTGCTGTTGGAGACTATGTATTTTCTTACTGTATTTTGTTATAACACCCCCCTCTCTACTCTCAGCTTTGGATGCCTGTTTTAGGGCAAAAGGGAGAAACTAAAATAGCTGGTGACAATGAGTATTTAGAATGCACTTCAGTGCTATCCAATACAGTTTTGCCTTTGTAACCAAGTTTGAAGTTTAAGTACTATAAATAAATCTTTAAACAAACTAGTTATCTTCATTTTACAGTATAATACATTAAATTACAAGGACTTTTGCCAGAATATGGGTTCTTTACATACAGGACGGTGAACAAGAACTCGAATGTGTACATAGCAAATGCACCCCTAGACTAGCAGTACCTTCTCAGAAGGTTTTTCTTCCTTGTCTTCCCTATGACATTTTCATTTTCTGCCATGTTGTTTCTGAACTGTGAATTCTTTGGAGAGAACGGAGCTCCTGTGTTTATATGGTGCCTGACACAATGAAATACCAACATTTAGACCTAATAAAAGTCTAGGGAAATAAGTATCTGATTTATAATAGACTTTGTAGTGTGTGCTTGTTACTAAAGAGTTCCAACACTTTATACTGAATCAGTAAGGTGTTAAGATGTTCTGCTCTAGGCATTTCAAATCTGAAATATTGCAGAAACAATAGGCTTAAAAAAAATAAAATTGTGTAGTAAATGTTTTAATAGGGTAAATTAATGTAATACCTCTTTTATTGTTTCTTTCCAGCTAGTCGACTAGGACTGTACTCCAAAAATTCACAGGCAATCTCTGGAGAAGAAATAGATGATCTGGATATTCAGCAGCTTTCTCAAATAACACCAAAGGTTTGTTTTGATATCCTGCTTACTGAAATGCAGTAAAGGATAGATCTTTATATTGAGAAATGCTCTTTTTTCTGTGGAATGCTAATATGTAACTTCTAAGACACAAATAACATGGTTCTAATCAAAGTGATCCAGTAAATTTAGCAAGAGTTTAAGTACAGAAACATGGAAGCTGTCCCAGATCAAACAAGTATCTCTGGTTTAACGTATGACCATACAAAGATTCATTTCTTTCTGCTCCCATGGTTAGCCTTTTAGTGAGTTTATTGCTTTCTTCTCTTTTAACAATTCACTTTTTTTTACCTTTCAATACCTGTATTGGAACTTTCATTTTGCTACATCTCTCTTTCAGTGAGCATCATCACCTTTTTATATTGTTAGACCCTTTTATTTCTTTGAGTAGCTCAGCATATATATACATATATATATATATAAAACCTTACAGTTTGCATGTTCATACAGTCATCCTTTTGTAACTTGCAAGAAGAGCTGTCTCCATTTTTAGTGATTTTTAATAGATCTGAGGTCACTGGTTGAGAAGTTTGAAAGGGTCTGTTAAGTTACTGCTTAATACTTTTTAGTTATTATATGTATTGGCCAATGTCAAAATTGTAAATGCAAAGCCATAATCAAAAGCAATTGAGGTTCAGGCTGGCTGTGTTGCAAAATTTATGCATCAGGAGACTGCAAAATGAGACTGCAGAGTACTTGTGTCTCATGTAAGCAAGCCAAAAGCCAATACCGGCAGTCAGGAAACGTGCATGTCAGCTTTGTGTCTTTCCTTGGACACTCACAAAAACAAACTTGGCAAAAAATGAGTTGTGTGGCAAATAGTAATTTCTGGATTGATGATGCTTGTTCTTAAGGACTCTTCACCTTCTTCATCTGGATTGATGATACTTGTTCTTAAGGACTCTTCACCTTCAACTGAAATAGCTACATGTTTGACCTGAGACCCAATTTGTTTCCTAGGTGTTGGTTTAAAATCTCATTAGAAATCAGCTAAACCAGTAAGGTTGATATCTGTGTAGTCTGAAGTGGCTGTTGAGAAGCCTAACTTCTTACCCAGCTTCTTAAAAAGGAAATATAGATGTCAACGCAGTATGGAGTTGATGGAAAACTAAACTCCATGTGCTCAAATTCCAATGTACAGAGAAGACCACAGACAAAAACACTTCTGAAAACTCATCATTCCTTCTAAGCTGTTCCAAGAGTCTTCTAAGAATTTGTATTATTTTTTAATTAATTAATTTTTATTGATTAGCTTCAAAACATCACCCTGTTAATAATACACTACATAAACAAGTAAAACTGAAATGTCCTAAGTAGCTTGTCAGAAGTGCTGTCGAGGGAAAAGGCACTGATTGTACAGTCAGCGTGGCAGTTGCCTGCACAGATTTAGTCAGGAAGGTCAGCAGCAAGCCATTGTAACTCATGTAGCTTCCTAATTTCAGAAGGCTTTTGAATTGCACATTCTGTCTTGTAATAAGTAGCAGCACCTTTGTTTAACAGAACATGCTTTGAATCTTCTTTGGAACGCTATTTCACCCTTATTAAAAGGACAGCTTCAACTTTAGAGCTAACGGGAGTACAGTTAGCCTTTGGTGGGACATTTTACCCTCTAGCTTTATCGAATCCAGTGCAATTCTTTAAATTTCTCCAATTTTCACTACTTCTTTATTGTGCTTTTAACAGGTTGCAGTATTTTACAGAGCCAGTCCCCGACACAAACTGAAAATTATAAAGGTATGTCATGCTAAAGGCTCAAATGCTGGACCGCAGTGAGTACTGATTGTGGTGCCTTCACTTAAATTGTAACATGCTCCAGTCTGTCAAGATAAAATCAGAAATTCATTTGGTTTGAAAGTGAAGTGTATTTCAAACTACTACCGAGAAAATGCCTAGTGCTCACAGGGGATAGGCAGCTGCTGAGGGGTAGGAGCTGATAGGCAGTATCACGCTTTTGGGAGTTGATTGGAATTTTGTGTCAGGTTGCAGTTACATTGACTAGAAACTTGGAAGAACCATATTTCTGTACTCAGAACAAGAGAAAAGGGCACAGATTTCAAGCCATGTCTGAGGTAATGCTTCCATTCAGAAGATAAGGTGTCAAGGAGGGACATACTCAGTATAACAATTGGAGCAATCAGAAAAGCAACAGTGAGGAGAAGGCAGTCAGACACAAAGACAGTTGGAATATATTGAGAATTATAAGAGGGTGATAACGTAAAATGTAAATGTATCTTCCTTCTCTCGAGAGTCTGGGGCCTTTTATTTAAAGGCAGATTTTATATATCCAGCTTTAAAATTTAGGCTGTCTGAATACGGGAAAATATATGATAAATCTTTGTATAAAAAAATCATTAGAATACAAACTGCTGGGGTTTGGGGGGAGGGGGGGAAATGTGTTTTTGGTTTTATAGGACTTTACAGTGGAATTGTAAGAAATGGGGGAGTGGGGCATGATGGCACCAACCTTGTATGTAGAAAACTTGTCACAGGATAGCTTATTTCCATCCCTGATTTAAGCTCTTCTTGCTTTCTTTAGTCCCTGCAAAATAATGGTGCAGTAGTAGCCATGACAGGAGATGGAGTGAATGATGCTGTTGCTCTGAAGGCTGCAGATATTGGTGTAGCAATGGGACAGACCGGAACAGATGTTTGTAAAGAGGCAGCAGATATGATCCTCGTGGATGATGATTTTCAGACAATAATGTAGGTGGCATCTATGTACATACCTTGTGCTATATAGTTTTAATGAAATGTTGCTTGGGTTAAAACCAACAGAAATTCCTTGGATTTGTAAGTGAGCAGCTGTTAAGGAGTTCTGCACTAAGTCAGAAAGAGTATCTTTATGGTGATTACTTGTATTATTGTCTTGAAAAAAGAGCTTGGAATATAATGTTACAAAGGGCAGCTAAGCATTCCTGTCTTTCTGTGTATGTCAATAATAATAATATAAGAATGTATTTACATATTTAGACCTTTTGCTACTTTGGTCTTGTACATAGACCCGATGTAAGTAACAAAAGATGTTAAGCATGTACATGCTATAAAAATGAACCTGCATTTCTGCTTCTCCAGGTAGAACTGTGATCACAGCATATTTGTAAACTGAAG
Source organism: Pezoporus flaviventris (assembly GCF_033815535.1). NCBI lineage: Eukaryota > Metazoa > Chordata > Aves > Psittaciformes > Psittacidae > Pezoporus > Pezoporus flaviventris. The sequence goes on from NW_026892585.1 coordinate 2,455,852, forward strand.
TGAAATTTTGAGTCTGTTAGCTGTCAACAGGATTCATCTTCATTTAATTTCTTACTTCAGAGACATCAATCTTGAGTAAAAATGGGAGCATTCCTGTATTTATTTCCAACTCCTTATATAAGGTGGTCTTTCAGAAAAGGAAAGGAATATATGGAATCTATTTAAATATCACGGGTGAAAATAAGTTACTAGCTTCTGCTGACTAGCTATTTGGGTTTGGTTTTTTTTTGCTTTGTATACTTCAAAGAAAATATGGCTAAATTTAACTTGCTTTGCATTTAATCCATCTGACTTTTGAAGGTAGTGATTGTTGGCAGAGCTGGTCTGCTGTCTAGTGAGACAGCCTTCATTTCAGAATTAAGCATTGCTCTCAGGACACTTGAGTTTGTCTGAAAGTATGATGCTTAACCCTTGGGAAGAAGTGACATGTAGAACTACAGTAGAAGAAAATTACCTAGGTAGCAGTATGGCATAGGAGGATCTGAGAGTTAAAAGGTTTCCATACTAATTTAGCCAACCGCAGTGTGGTGGTGTGCAAAAAGGAGAGAAAAGGGAATAATTTTAAGATCTGAACAAGAGTGCATAGGAAAGACATCTGTGGTAAATACGTTACTTTGGCTTTGTGAGGCTTTTGCTGGAATGCTTTCTCCAGTTGTGGTCACTTCATCAGGAAATCTCTCAATAGGAGAGTGAAGAGAGTGGTGAAAACTAAGGGGGGGAAAGTATGAGCTTTGATAGTTTTACATCGCCAACCTCTGGGCTTTTTGTTTTAAAATTACTAAAGAAATGCTGAGTGTTGTTCTTACATATTGGGGCAATGGAAGGAAAAAAATCCACTTTTATTTGCAGCAGAGCAGACTTGACTTAGGTATTAGAAAACACTTTCTCACTGCTAGAGTTGTGATGATGTGATAGGCAAGTTGTGACACATGCTGGAGGTCAAGAAGATGGTCTATACATATTTAATTCTGATGCAGTAAGAATACCTGGTCTTCTAAAGTCATGCTGTATTTCTGTGGGTTTTTAAAGTGTGTGTGTTTGGTTGTGTTCAGGTTGTTGTTTGTTTGCTTGTTTTTTAAGTTATCTAACCAGAATCAGAAGGTCTCATCAAGGATGCTGGTGAGTCTTGGACAAGGAGGAGATTTTATTATTAACATTCCATCTCGTAAGTTAAGTTAAGCAGCTAGAAAATAACTGTTGTGATTAATCCAGTCAAGTTGAAAGACAATGACTGCCAAAGTGATAAGAACCTCAGCTCCATTTGGTTTCTGACATTTTGTATTGCTGCTTAAAGTATTAGCTTTTTTGGTTTGTTTTAAGCTTTTTTTTTGACAGTAGTCTTATTTGTGAAGTGATGAAATCTTTGTTTTTATTACAGGTCTGCAATTGAGGAGGGCAAAGGAATTTATAACAACATAAAAAATTTTGTTAGATTTCAGCTGAGCACGTAAGTTTGAAAACTTGCCAGTATTGCAAGGTTCTAACTACACTGTGAATGAATGAAAGCATCATGAAGCAGATGCTGCGTAAATTCATGTGAACGCTGTAAATTTCACACAGGGTGATGATGATAACGCTTTGCTTCAAAGCATTTGTATTTGGTGGCTTGTTTCCTCTTTAAAGAACCACAGAAAACAGTGCAACAGAACAGACATCTAACTTTGTCACATTATTCCTGTTAAGATGTGTAAAGTCAGTATCTGAGAGGATGGTGAGAAACAGCATAGCTACGTTTGGGTCTTTGTCTAAAGGAGAAGTTAGTCATACCCTCCTTAACCAGAACATGTAAATGAAATGAGGGAAACCAGGAAATGGGAGGTTAGTTTCTCTGTAATCCATATAGTGGTTTAGGGAATGAGTTAGCTCTGTGAAGCTGACTTCCTTTTCTTGCATTAAGCCTTAGTTTCAAAACTCTTGTTGAGTTAATCTTACTGCATCTGGATTCAGGAGGATGGTTTTCCTCTTCGCCACATTCACGTACTTATTTGAAGCCTTCATCGCATTTCAGAGTGGTTGAATCAAGTTGCAGAAACTAAAACCAACCAAATAAAACCCCACGACACACACACACACAAAAAACCCACCCAAACACCAAAGACCCCCCCCAAAACCAACAAAAGCCAAAAAGAAATCCCCAAAAGAACAAAACCCTAACCACTTAAAACTTGCCTAAGAATGTAAGGAGTGTCATATACTTTGAATCCTGAGTAGTGTCCTGTGTCGGTAGAATACCAGAAGTCTGCCTCTGAAAAATAACTAAGCATAAGTATTCTAGGACAGTGTGCTTGCCTGTTAGCATGGTAGCCTCAGGTTTCTGATGAATGAGTTGCCTGGTTTTTTTCTCCCCTGTCCCTCTTTGCAGGGAGAGCATAAATAGGGTTCATAGAGTGCTAAATTTGGAATCATTATAAGCCTTGCTCTCTTCTTGTTGGTTATGAAACCGCTTAATCTTGCTCTGAAAGCAATCAGTGCATACTTGTTTAGAGAGGTTTCTAATACTAGGCTTGCAACTAGCTAACCTGTTTTCAGTCTTCTGCCTAGCCTTCTCACCGTGCTACTAATGAGGGGTGGTGTAGGTATTTTCAGGGAGCTTGGGGTGTAGTGCCTTGCCTTGACTGATTGGTTAGACTGCTGGTACATGCATAGAGTAGTTGTGTTTACATCAAACACATAAAAGCAGATTGGTTTTCTAAACCATGTTTAAAGACCTGCTTCTGGCACAACAAAAACATAGAACCCAGTTCCACAGTTTTAGAGTATGCTGTTTAAAATATGCTCTCTATCAAGATGAGTATTCTAAATGAATTTATATTTGCCTTTAAAATTAGGCTGTCAAAATCTCTCTCCACTCTTAAGCACTTGAAGTGTTGATTAAAAAGCAGATACCAGTGGATCTTCTGAAATGTTCCATGCTGACAGTTATAAAAATGGCTTCTTTCAACAGGAGTATAGCAGCACTGACTTTAATCTCACTGGCTACATTAATGAACTTTCCTAATCCTCTCAATGCCATGCAGATCTTATGGATCAATATTATTATGGATGGACCTCCAGCTCAAAGGTAAGTAATGACTTGAAATTCCATTAGAGAGCTGTAGTCCTTTTTATTTCAAGGAAATTGAATAAGGAAATTCTGCTTATTCAGGAAACTTTCTGAAATGCTTCCAAAACAGCAAACCTTAAGTTATTATGTTTGCAGTATAGTTGTATGCTCATTCCTTTTGATTTGCTTTAGTATCTAACGATAAGTATGGGGGCAGCACGGATACCTGAAGTTCCACAGATATGCCCATGAAACTTGCATGCAGGATTCTGGCTTCCCTTTGGGTTCTTTCTCTGACCACCCTCTTCACTGCAGACAGATGGTGGAGGGAGTGGTGGAAAGGAATTAATGATAAATTCCTTAGCTGGGTTGATCACAGTAATAGAAATGGGGAACATAACTAATATTGCAAATTCCTGTATAATTAACATACACAACTTTGAATACTGTCTGAGATCATGTATTTATGGACTCTAAAACTACAGTGTTAGGATATTGCTAAGACTTATTTACTAATACATACAGCTCAGTTTTCTGAAAGGAAAAATATTACGTGCTTATTTGAGTGAGATAATTCTTAAGCTGTAGGGAGCAGATTAAATCTTTCGACTCAGAAAATCTAATTCTTAAGTTGGAAGCAGTGAATTATTTTTATGATGATAAAACTCTTAAGACATTCATTTAATTTCAAGTCTTGGGGTGGAGCCTGTGGATAAAGATGTAATTCGGAAGCCTCCAAGAAATCTGAAGGACAGCATTCTGACCAAAAGTCTGATTGTGAAAATACTGGTTTCATCAATAATTATTGTGTGTGGAACACTGTTCGTCTTCTGGAGAGAGGTATGATAAGTTTAAAGCAGTAACAAACTGATTTGAAAGAAGTCCTTTTCATGCCACCAGCTGGAATTCCTTGGTTTTATGAACTTCATTGCAAGTTTCGTCTGTGCTTATTTAATGATCTATTCAGCAAGGAGATTACAGAGGAAGATATTTCAAAGTAGTTGCTGAAATGGGGAGTACAGTTTTATTCCCCATTCTTTATTTTAACACTCTTTTCCAAGTCCCAAATCTACTTGGGAAACCTTAGCCCATGGAAAGTAATTGTACAAATTTTCTACCCAGGCTATTGCAAAACAGCCATTTGGTTTTATTTTCCCAATAGAGAAAACCACTGCTCGAACTTTTGGTAGTACATCATAGAATTCTTGGTATTCCATGTGCTTGCATAAATGTTTGTCAGGAGGCTTCATTTAATCACAGCTTGTAATTACAAGTAGTTGTTAGGTCACAGGTGTGTAATTTTTGCTGCATGATTTATTAAATCAGGTTGGAGCAATCAAGTTGCTTTCATTTTCTGTCTCGTAGAACTTGAATTATTGTAATAACTTTGCTCAGTTGCAGAGGGTTTAAAGCATGCTAAAGCCATTTCATTTTCTTTTGTTGGCAGTTAAGAGACAATGTAATAACACCTCGAGATACAACCATGACTTTCACCTGTTTTGTATTTTTTGATATGTTCAATGCTTTGAGTTCTAGATCTCAGGTAGGTGATTCCTGTTGTCCATTTACACAGTATTTACACAATAAGCAGAATTTTCTTTGAGGGGAGGATCTTATGTTTGTTTCAGATGTTTGCCTGCACATCTGCTATTGAGTTTCACATATTTACTAGGTTAGGATTTCTTACATTACATCATAAGTATTACTGTCCTTAATCTGTGTACGTGATGCAGAGCTGGTAGTAATGGTTCTGTCCTGACAGAAGCAAGGAGGTTTTTATTGAAAGCTGAAGTGTGATCATCCTTTGTATTGCTAACTTCTGTCAGCTCAGCATCCTTGGCAGAAAGGCCTTAACATTTGTATTTTGTAACCCTACACCCACAGTCCAAGGGAAAAGGTTTGAACTGTTCATTCTGTCTGTATTTTGGGTCTAAGAAAGCAAGTCTGAATTTCTGTGCTAGTTGGAGAAAGGGACATCGCTGGTATACATTACTACCTGTAATTTGCAGTCTGTTTTCTGATGTGAACTGTCAGGGGCAACAGAAGCACTTCCAGTGTAGAGAGTACTGTCTAATGCACTGTACTTGCAGAAAAGTGAGCTCAAAATACAGGTCAGTGACTATGAAGACAAGATTTGTACTCTGTTTACCAGAGAGAAAATGTAATTAGCCTGTTCAGGAACTTTGTTCTGGATTATCTAAAAGGTCAACAGTAACTTCTTATATTTTTCTAAAAGTCTGCATGAAAAGCAGTTGTAGTTATGAATTACTTTCTTATCTAGAGAATTAAGACTCCATGTCCAGTGTAATGTGTTGTTTTACAGGCAAAATCTGTGTTTGAGATTGGACTTTGCAGTAACAAAATGTTCTGCTATGCCGTTCTTGGATCTATAATGGGGCAGTTATTGGTCATTTACTTTCCTCCACTTCAGAAGGTTTTCCAAACGGAGAGCCTGAGTGTCTTGGGTAAGAACAGTTCCCTTTTCAGAACTGTGCATTAAGGATTAATTTGTGAATACACCAGCTGATGGCTCTAGAAGAGCCCTTTCTGGCTCTTTGCATACAAAAGGAATACAAAGCCTTTGGGAACCATGATTTAAATGCATATGGTACACAGCTGATCGGTGTGTTCTTAAATTCTTATGTGCTTAGGTATATTGGGGTTTTTTCATACAAATTTTGATGCAGGCAAAAATGAAGTAGAGACTTTATTGAAGTTTTTTAAGCAGTATTAATGTTGCTGTTTAGCAAGTTTTTTTTTTTTTCCCTCTAAATGTGAATACCTTATTTAGACACGTTGATCCTTTATTTAATAATCAGCTGCACTGTCTTAGGATAAATAGACATGAGGATTTTAAGAGGCTATAGATACATAATGCTGCTGGCCTTATTAAGACGTTTATTACTTCTGCAGTTTTCTAGAGTTAAATGATTGTTGTGAAATACATGCTTTAACATAATTTTTATTGTAGTGTCATTTCTGACGATAGTGATTTTTCCCCATATATGAAGTTAACTGTGTTGCTTAGTGTTCTTTGTTTTCATAGGTGTTAACAAAAGCAAGGTTATGAAATACTTTAAAAGTTTGAAATATCGCGCCTGTACTTACGATTTGTGCATAAAGTATGCATGTTAATCTCCTGGTCCTGCAAAAATTGATTCTTTCATTACTCCTGAGCTTACCTAGTGACTGGGAGACAATTTGAAAGTCTTGTGAGTCTTGTTCATTTGCAAGTCTGCCCTAAGCCTTAAATAGCAAATTCTAAAAAGGCTGATTATGTCTCTTTTTGACAGATTTACTGTTTCTTGTGGGACTCACTTCCTCTGTGTGCATAGTGACTGAGATCATAAAGAAGTTTGAAAGAAGCAAGGAAAAGATTCAGAAACGTGGAAGTTCTTCTTCGTCAACTTCGTCTTTTCTTGATGTATGATGCATATTGCATTCTTTTGTTTGCAAACTTGGCGATTGCTGTCTAAAGATGTAGGAGAAAGCAAATGAATATTGGGAGGATAAAGAAATCCTGAGGGCTTTTGACAAGTCCTTTGTTTCACTGGCTAATGCTGAACGTTCGTGTTTCAAGACTGTTTAGAATTTAACTTCCAGCTGTGGGAGTAACAAATGAAATTATGCAACTTTGGTAACATTTTTCCTCAAACATAAACTTCCTTTTGAGATCAAACGGGATTATATGTGTGGGGGGTTAATTTAAAGAAAGATCTAAGCCCAAGTCCCATTTTCTGCACTTAAAAGTTAATAACTGTGTAAATCCTTCTCTTAGATATAAATATTTTAGTTTGGTTTATTTAAAACATTGTCCTATTTTACGGTGGTGGGACTTTGCTACTAATACAAGGATAAAAAAATATTTCAGAGGCATTCCACGGGGTTTAGAGTCTGTCACAAGAGTGCCATATTCTAGCTACTGTATTTATTTACTTTATCCTGCAATGTGTAAGCGGCTCCAAGTACCTTGTGCTACAGGTTTTTTTTTTGCACAGGATGTGAGCGCTGTCAGATCACTGTTTTTCTTTTCTTTTTCTGTGATTGAAAAGCCTATACTGCAATTTGAAGTAAATGTTTGCTTTTCTTAAAAGTGTGACGTCTCTCTTTTTGAAAGCAGCTGGCATTTACACCAGATGAGCATGCTGGTTTGATACACTTTAGATACAAGCTTCGTTTCATGTCTTGTTCTATATTTACTTCAGGTTATGACTGTTCACTTGAGTGATTGTAAGACACTACTGTTACTGAAATGATTTGTAATGTATTGAATTAGAAAATTAATGCACTAATTCTCACTCTAATGGCAAACCCCCTATCCATATTTAAAAGAAGCTTGGTTTTCCTTTCTCTTCCTTCACTCTGATCATAAAAGTAATTTTTACTGTTAGCGTAACTACAAATTTTAACCTACAGAATGACTTTTTGTGGCTAGAAAACCATTATAATACATTTGTGTCTCGATATGGTATAAAGTATTTTTAATATATGATGTCTGAATACTCTTAATATTCACTAATTGGAAATTGTGTTCTTCATCAAAATAGACTTGCAGCTGTTGTCAGGAATGTCTCATCAGACACATTGCATCCCTTGAGGAAATGCAAGGAACAATCACCTAGAGAATCTTGAAAAGAGGATGTCCAAGATCTCTAGGGGGAGTTATGAGCCTGAATGTTCTCTCTTCTGCTTTCCATCTTGTGGATACACATCTTTACATGCTGTAGTCCAAAAGTGTAGCATTGGTATTGACTCTGGGCCATGCTGTCACAAGGGGGTGTCCTGTTGGTTAATGAGTTGTCATCATAAATAAGCACTGGGGTATTTTGGTACTTAGCTTTTGTGGCTTGCCCTACAAGCCATGCTCAAAATCCGGGGAGTTCATGGAAGACAAGGCATATTGGAAAGTGCTGTATGAATCTCTCTGCTGTGAGGTTATTGTTCTTTTTTCCTCTGGAGATTCCCAGACTTAGCTGGGAAGTGGGGCTGCAGAGAGGACATGAATGCACCACTGAGTCTGCTTTACACATACAATTCACCCATTGCTCTGGCTCACCCTGGGCCTGTTCCATATGCAAATACTACCTAATTGTGTAGAGGCAAAGACTGCAGCATATGGCCCTTGTCTCTTCCTGCAGGGATGTTATGTGGGGCTTGAACAAGATGACCTGTTACAGAAATGCTCTCTTGTCTTCAAGCAAAAGTTTATTTCCAGCAGTTCTGCCTTTCAGAAGTGGAACAGATTTGTTAGTGCTCCTGTTGAACTATTGCCATCTTTGGTAAGTGGGGCTGTAGTGGTTCAGTATTGTAGGCTGTTTGGTATTTCAGTACTAAAATCAAGGACTTCAAATTGAACCCCTTGCAACCTCAAATAACTCATCTGATAGAAATGAGACTTTGGAGACTGCTGCAGATACAAACCCATTTAGAAAGGGGATACAAAGTTCCTGTAACTTCCTGTAATGTTGAGCGTAGCTGCCATCTGCTGGTGGTCTGAAAGTCCCCTGGTGCAGCTTGAGGCCGTTTCCTCTTGTCCTGCCCCTTGTTCCTTGGGAGCAGAGACCGACCCCACCTCACTACAACCTCCTCTCAGGCAGTTGTAGGCAGCGATCAGGTCCCCCCTGAGCCTTCTCTTCTCCACACTGAACCCCCCAGGTCCCTCAGCCGTTCCCCATCACACTTGTGCTCCAGGCCCTGCACCAGCTCCGTTGCCCTTCTCTGGCCCTGCTCCATCACCTCAATGTCTCTGTTGTAGTGAGGGGCCCAGAGCTGAACACAGGATTTGAGGTGTGGCCTCAGAAGGGCCGAGCTCAGGGGGACAGTCACTCTCCAGCCACTCTTCCCAAGTGCAGTTGACCTGTTTCCCTGATGCAAGACAGGGCATTCCCAGCCCATACTTCCATACAGCAGTTCTCTGGAATAACAGTGTCTCCCGCTAGGCTGGGTTACTCCTTGCTCCTAAAGGGCAGCCAAGGTACTTCAGAAAGTACCCAGTGAAGGTGCCGTTCTGCACCAGGGTGACAGTTTTTGGCTTCAGTATGTCATAGTTTTCATCTGCATGCCCGTGAGTTCCTGGTTTTAATCCCTGCATTTTAACCAGTCATAAATAACCTCTAATGAGTCACGTGCAGCCTGACAGATGAACTGAATGCAGTAAAAGGCAAGCGAAGGGATCTTTAATTGCAATTCATAACCAGGTTGTGCAAGTGTTACACTTAAATAGCTTGAAGCCATGCTCAAGATAGAGATGATATTTTGCTTTTCCAGCACAATAGTTGCTAGCTTATACATTAGTCATGGAAAGGCAAGAGTCTCATTCCTAATCCATTGCTTAAACCCTGATGTCTAATAGCTATTAGCAAATGAGATTAACTCCAGCCTCAGCTCTAGGGTGATTAGCCATAAACTGAAATGTAACAGCCTAAGGAACAACCCCACTTAGGTTTTAGCCCTATTTTAATTGCTGCTACCTTTTCTGTTTACTGTTGTGCTTGGCCTGCCTTTGCACTCTGGTGCGGCTGGAAGCTCTCACAACAGGGCTTTCATGGGTCTGTCGCCATGAGTGGCTGCTCAGCAGCAATGGGAAGGACTCAGGACAAAGGCCCTCAGGACAGCTGCCAGGGGACAAAAGCAGAAGCACATCTCCTATGATACCCATAGGGGCCAAAGTTTGGTGCAAAGCTCCCCCTGAGGAGGGCAGCAGATGATGCTGCATTGATGCAGCCTCACAGCGATCCCATATGGCCATTGTGGCCCACTGCCAAGGGAATGATAAGCTTGTTGGCCACCACCTTTGTTTTAATTGCTGCCCAGTGCATGCCAAGCTGTGCAATTAGGGTTTGTTTCCATTCCCTCTGCAGTTATTAAGGTTTGCACTTAAGAATTGTTCATCACGGTTTCATTTTAAGGACAACAGTCACATCTTCTTGGTTTATAAAGGAGCTTTGCTGTTTCCCAGAAACCAAATCTCTTTTGCTGTAAACTGCAGGATGAATTCCACAAATCGCCCATAGGCCCAGGTAAACCCTGTAGTGAGAAGTAAATACTATTTTAAATACATGAAGATCCAAATTAAGCACAAGAACTGCCACAGTCAGCAAAAAATGCACCCAGACCTGTGGCTTCGGGCTTGGGGTTTGTGTCTCAACACCCACTGTCCTCTCATCCATGGCTAGGCCTGGCCCCAGCCTTTGTCCTGTTGGATTGCCCCAGCACAACCGTTGCAGGAGTATGTAAGTGGAGTGGATGTGAGGTTTTAACCTTTGAGTTTATTTTTTAACTCAAACATTGACCTGGTTCATCAGTGTCCCATAGACAGAGGAACTGGCCCAGCCAAGGTAACAAAAACCAGTGGCTGGGGCAAAAAAGGGAAAAGTTTCATGGGAGAGCAAAACAGACAACAGAATTTTGCACAAATATATAGGATTTGCAAAAATGCATCAGAGGCAAAATTCCCCCCCCCCCATTAGTTGTAATGTAATGTGTCTGAGAGAGGTGCTGGAGACACCCTGGGACATGTCCCTGAGGCTGGGTGTTCTGAGCTTGCTCACCCTGCCCAGAAGGTTTCGCAGTGTCCAGGTCTGCATCCTGGATCCACAAATATTGTCCAAACCATGCCATGCCCTCTGTGACTGAAGCAGGCACCTCAAGCTCTCTAATCAGCGTCTCCCCATCCTCCCATTACTGTCCCATTGGTGCCTTTGCTTGGGAAGGGGTCAGACAACCCTTCTCTACAGCCCGTACTGCAGAGAAAGCCTTCATCAGCGATGGCAGCAAAGGGTGAGCAGAGGTTTTGTGTGATGGCAAATGGCCTTGCTTTCCCTGAAAATTAAAGCTTCTTTTCAAAGTGCCAGGACCAGAAACTTTCTTAGACCAATGCACAGTGACATGCATTAAGGTACTGCAGCGCTGATCCAGGCCTTGGAGCATTGAAGAGAAATAGCACTTTGGTTTAAGAGGACTGAAGCTTGATATAAAAGCCAAAAAAACAAGGAAAAAAAAAGAAGGAGAAATAGAGCTTCTGGCAATTGTGCCGGTGCAAGTAAGTTACTGAGCCTCTACAAAGTCATTGTAGCATGGTGGCACCCAGGCTGTGCCCAGCACAGGGGCACAATCCCTGCCCTGGCCCTGCTGCTACATTGGTGCTGATCCAGGCCAGGATGCTGGTGGCTTCTTAGGTTCCTGGGCACAAGCTGCTCATGTTCGGCTCCATCATTCGGCACCCGCAGGTCCTTCCCCATGAGCAGTTTCCAGCCCAAGCCTGCAGCACTGCATGGGGTGGTTGTGGCCCAACTGCAGGACCCAGCACTTTGCCTTCTTGAACCTCACCCCTTTGGCCCCAGCCCATGGATCCAGCCTGTCCAGATCCCCCTGCAGAGCCTCCAGATCAACCGGCCCTAATAATAATCACTGAAGGTATTAAACAAGACTGGCCCTAACACTGAGCCCTGAGGGACGCCGCTAGTGACTGGTCACCAACTGGATGTGATACCATTTGGGCTCTGCCCCAAAGACAAGAGAATCCACCCATGCAGGCCATAAGCAGCCAGTTTCTTGAGGAGAATGCTACGTTTGACTGAGGAAGGGGGAAGCACCATTTCAGATCGGCTTGACGCCACACGAAGGGAGGCCAGCAAACAGCAGCACCCAAGCATGAAGGGAGCCAACACTGTGCCCTTGTGGCCAAGAAGGCCAATGGCATCCTGGCGTGTATTAGAAGGGGGGTGGTTAGTAGGTCGAGAGAGGTCCTCCTTCCCCTCTACTCTGCCCTGGTGAGACCCCATCTGGAATATTGTGTCCAGTTCTGGGCCCCTCAGTTCAAGAAGGACAGGGAGCTGCTGGAGAGAGTCCAGCACAGGGCAACGAAGATGATGAAGGGAGTGGAGCATCTCCCTTATGAGGACAGACTGAGGGAGCTGGGTCTCTATAGTTTGGAGGAGACTGAGGGGTGACCTTATAAGTGTCTATAAATATATAAAGGGGGAGTGTCACGAGGATGGAGCCAGGCTCTACTCAGTGGCAAACAATGATAGGACAAGGGGTAATGGGTACAAACTGGAACACAAGAGGTTCCACTTAAACTTGAGAAGAAACTTCTTCTCAGTGAGGGTGACAGAGCACTGGAACAGGCTGCCCAGGGAGGTTGTGGAGTCTCCTTCCCTGGAGACATTCAAAACCCGCCTGGACGCATTCCTGTGTAACATTATCTAGGTGTTCCTGCTCCGGCAGGGGGATTGGACTAGATGATCTTTCCAGTCTCTAGCATGCGGTGATACTGTGATACTGTGGTGAAGAGAAGCCCCCATCGGGGTCTCTCCCGGAGGCCTGCCACGTCCTGCGGGCGCGCAGCACGGCGAGGGAACGATGGGCTCCTGTGGGGATCCGTTCCCCGCCTGGGGAAGGCAGGGACGTGCGGGCACACAACCCTACCGTGACCGCTACCCCCCGCCACCGCCAGCCTCCTCAGGCGGCGGCCATTGGGCACGGTGTGCACTGGGTACCGCGACCCCTCACCGGGGCGGGGTCAGCCGCCATTTTGTGAGGGGGACCGGCGGCCGCTGCCCGTTAACGGCGCTGCGGGGCGGGTGCCGGGCCGTGGGCTCCGGCCGCTCTTCCTTCCTCTTTGCGCTTGCTTCTCCTTTCTCGCCCTTCTCCGCCTTTCCCTCCCCTTTCCTTCCCTCTCAGACTCGCCGCCCTCCCTCCGCTTTTGTTATCCCTCCTCCGATCCCCGCCCCGCCGGCACTGCGGAGCCGTGACCCGTGAGCGCCCAGCCGCGGCCTTTTCCCCGCTGCTCCAGCCTCTCGCCGCAGAGTCGCATGTCATCTATCCAGAACCTCCAGTCCTTCGGTAAGAGCCGCCGGCACCCCCGTGTGCCGCACAGAGACCCACAGTCGTCCCCCTCGGCTGGCCCCGGTCACCCCGTCCTCGGCCCCCGGCCCTGTTCCCTAGGGCCCCGGTGCTGTTCGAGCGTCGGTGCCCCGGCCTCCGAGGTGATGCTGAAGCGGGTGCAGCCCTGGAGTTGTGGCCTTTGTGGACAGGGAGCCTGAGGTTCATGTGCTCTACTGAGAAGGGAATAATTTCCTCAGTTCCAGTTGCTTGTTGATTTGCTGCCTCATCCATAACAGTGCCCCCAAACCTGGCCCATGCCTTGCCGAGGCTATAGGTTCTGTAGTTTGAGCTGTACAGAAGGTAGGTAATTTCTGCTGTATTAACAGGGAAGTTTACCACGCTGCGCCGTGGTTCTTCTTATCTATGGGTGACAGAAACGAGCAGGTTAACACTTCATACGATAATGTTGTCAGGGTTTTGGCTGCAAGTTTTGATTCTCATCTTCTGCACTTGTAACCTGTACGAGAAAGTTCTGTTAGTCACGATTTAGGAGCTGACCCTGCCCTTAGGAAGGTGCTGCCCATAGGATCTGTTTGAAGTGATCCACTGTTAACACCTACCGTGCTGGCTCATCACCAGCCTAGAATCCTAAACTCTGGCAAGTGAAATTCATGCCTGAATCCCCTCCTTTTTTCCTACTGGAATTTTATGTTAGTGTTTACCCCACAAACCATGGTTCACAGTGTGTTTTGTCCGTAATAGGAATTAAGCCAGTCAAGCTTCCCAGTGCTGTACTTGTTCCTTGTGGTGCTTGCATCCTCATCCTGCTTGCAGTGCCTTTAATGCTCTTGTCCTTCTTGTTTCTACATAGGTCAGTGTGTCTGCAGCTGAAGTACTGTTGCTGTTTCTGCTGAAGTCTTACCCTTTTGGGGCGCTTGCTTTGAGTGTGTGGCAAAACTGTATTGGTGTGTTTAGGTTTGAGCTTTGGATGGAAGTTTGGGATGTTGTAGCATAGGTGGCTGTTGAACCTACACTTCTTGAAGATCAGACTTTGCAATATTCTGATTAGTATCAAAAAATTACTCGTGATTTATCTTAAAAAATAATACTTAAAGCACTTCATGCTTCAAGGTTTATTTGAAGCTGCTGATTAGGAAAGTTGTTGGGCCATAAAATTTCTTTGTAGTGTGTTAAATACGTTTTCATGGAGAATAAGAAGTATAACCCAGAAAGTCTTCTTAAATGCTTCCTGTTTCACCTGTGCTAGATCAATGTAAGCTTGGAAGAATCTGACAACTGTCTCAGTCACTCTGAATTAATTTTGCTACAATTCTTGCCTAAAATTACTGACTGGCAGAGGGGTGCTGGGTTACAGCCAGCCTCTGACACTTCTGAGTGTCTGTGGCTGTGTTTTGTTTATATTAGTAGGCAAGAATTACAGCCATGCCTTAAAATGCTGGTAGTGTGGTCACAGTGTAAGACTTCTGCTCTGTAAAGGAGACTGTGTACAGGAGCTTCTTTATTGTCTACTTATCAGCTGATCTGATGAAAGACAGGATTGCCCTTAAAATGCATGTGGCCATCTAAAACTTAAGGTGCATATGATGTTCTCTCGAAACCATGTTTTCAGTTTTAGAAGCTTCAGGTTTTGCAGTTTGCAAGGAATAGTGAAGTAAATTGAAACTGTTGCTGAAAACGGTTTGTATCCAGGAGGGCATTGAAGACACCAGATGCATGACAGTTGAGAGCGCTGTGTTGAGACGGTAGCCTAGTGAGACTTAATACAGCTGGAGAAAGCAATGCTCTGATTTTTAAGGATATATTTAAACATTATGTGTTTTTAACTCCCACAGACCCCTTTGCTGATGCAACAAAGGGTGACGACTTACTCCCGGCGGGGACTGAGGATTACATTCATATAAGGATCCAGCAACGGAACGGAAGAAAGACACTGACAACTGTTCAGGGGATTGCAGATGATTATGACAAGAAGAAACTTGTGAAAGCTTTCAAAAAGGTAAAGTTACTGATTTGATTTGGTAATAAATATATTATGTAAAGGAGTATGATAGATTTGAATAAGAGATAACAATATTTGTTTTATTTCACTCTTGCCAGTGCACATCACTTTCATATTCAGATTGATCCCTTTCCCTGTCTTTCTCGTAACTCCTGTCAGGGTCTAGTGACACTGATTTTTTTGCTAAAAAGTTTAGTGTATTTTCCGATAAAGAAGTAAATAAAATGCATTCTGAATGTTTCATTAAATTCACAGATACCTGTCTGCTTTGATGTAAAGAATAAAATCAGGTTAGAATAGAACTGTTTTTGCATTCCTGCTTCTGTCATAAGCTGTGTTGCTTCTCCAGGATAAAAAATACTTATTTAAAACGGTGTGGAGCTGAAAGGCTGTATCTTACAACTTTATTTTCTTTTCTTGTGATGAGCATTGGCCAGTTCCTTCTGCACAGTCGCCAATGCTGTCTTTGCCTGAATTTACCATCAGCAGTTTAGTTCGTGTCTGTATGTATCAGCAGATATACCAACCCCAGCGTAAAACAGATCTAGCCTTTGCCTTGCTTGGCATCAGAATTTAGTATGCATCATCTGTGACAAAATCCTGCTGAAAAGACTTGCTAAGCAAAATCGTAATGTACAGCAGATGTCTGACAATGTGAATGTTTCTCTCTAGAAATTTGCTTGTAATGGTACTGTGATTGAACATCCCGAATACGGTGAAGTTATCCAGCTTCAAGGTGACCAGAGGAAGAACATTTGCCAATTTCTCTTGGAGGTGAGGGACTGCAGATAAATACCTAAACTTCTCTGGAAGAACTACGATGACAGGTGGCACTGATGTTAGTTAACCAGCTAAAGATGTACTATAGTTCCTTTGTGTTTTCAGCCAAAAAGTAAAATGATGCTTGCAGAACGAGAGTAAACCTGTGGTAAGAATCAGTGCACTGTAGAATGTGTTTACCTTGCTACAGGATTGCACTTGTTCTTTGGCAGCGCAACGCGAGGTCTCCATTTGTAAAATCAAGTGTTTGATGCAAACCACAATTTTGAGACTGCAAACCCTGTAGAGGAAAGATGCTTACTAATGGCAGTCATGATGCAGAGGTGTTAACACTGTCAAAGACGAAGTGCTAGGACTACAGAACAAGTCAGATATCTGATAAGATTTTCTTCTTTATGTAGTCAGTTCTTCTGCTTGGCCCAGAAGCATTCCAGAAACTAGGAAACTGCTTTATTGACTATATACTGTGTTGCAGTATTTTTAATGAAAGTATAAGATTATGGTAACTTGATATCACTGTAATATCCCACGCATATCAGCTTTACTGAAATGTGTTGCTTTTCTCCTTTAGATTGGCATTGTCAAGGAAGAACAACTGAAAGTTCATGGTTTCTAAAATACCTGTACTCTCATGAAGAACCCTGCTTATTTGGCTTTTCTCTGAAAATGAATCTTTGCAGTGAATGGACTTCCCTGTTACCTGGACGTTTAAAACTTGATTCAGATTTGCATGACTGTGTGAAACATGTGGTGTGTAGACCAGAAACGCATAAGAAAACTTCAGTAAGGTGGTTATGAAGACACATGAGAACTTTAACACATTTCCAATGGAAATGTTTTAGTGATGATTGTTCAGTTTAGTACTCTCCACCTGACTTAAAATGTGTGGGTTGTATTAAAATAGTGCGTCTTGATGCATAAAAATAAAAGTTTATTCATATATTTTCTGGGATATCTGAAATGCTTTAGCTTAAGTTTTAAGCTAGCACAGCAGCCTTACTAAAGAATGGCTGAACTGTTTTGCAGCAAGCATAGCTCAGGGCTGGTTGAATAAATGGGAAAATCTACCTGATGAAGTATTAGCTAATTAATCAGTAGATTAGCTTGATGTGATCTTACCCTGTAGCTGTAAGACTAGAGCTTTAAAGTCTTTAGTGTAGGCGTATCTTAGTAGCAGCATGATATGACATAAATTGTTTGCTGAGTAAGTAACCGGATCTTCTGTAAATTTTACTGCAGTGACTATGATGTATTAGTGTTAGGCATAGTAAGATTAAAATAAGCTGAACTCCTTAAGGCTATTACTGGGAACATGCTAAAGGTTTAGGTCTTACGTAGCACTCCCAGAAAATCCCATGTACTTCTTTCAAATGTTTTATTTCCTGTGTCACTGAGTGAAGGAAAAGCATTGAGCTGGCTTCTACCATGACTGTGCATTTAATATTGGCAAGCAGAGTGCTTTAATTAGCTCAGAAGGAAGGAAGGTAACAGGCTCCACAATAACCTTTGTTATTCCTGGTATCAAGTTTGCTGTGATTAATGGTTAATATGGAGGGGTTTGTTACGGGGTTTGGGTATTACTATAGAAGGCTGGGTTAGTTTACTTTTCTCACAGGCAATGCATTCAGTGTTACCTGAAGTTATAACAGGTTTGCTCCACCACAATTTTCATGTAGTTCCAGTTAGCTGCCAGCATTTGGTATTCTGCTTTTAAGACATGCCTCTTTACAGAACAAAATGCCTTCATTTGGTGAAACATGCAGATCTTACCTTACTTGTCAGATAGACTTGGAAATTCTCTCTGAAACAATTCAAAACATGCTGAACTAGGAAACCGTAACTATAGTGGGAAACGTTAAAAAAACTTCTTGTTTCGATTCTCTGGAAAGGAAGAAAGAGACATTGCTAAGACCAATTAATAACTTAGAAAAAAGAATTGATGACTACCTAAGTAAACCTCAAGACTAGGCTAAACTACATTACTGAGTATCACCTGTGCATATACTTAGTTTCCTGTTCATGATTGCCTTTTTAAATAGAAATGCTTAATTTTAACTCATACGGACCTTTTGCTTCTGTTATTACATTTCTGAATTCAGAAATGAACCTTTATGGCACTAGAAACAATTTGGGGAGCATTTTAGAGCATTCACATGACAATTTCTTTCTCTGTCTGGTCTAGACAATTCCACCTGTAAGAATCCAGTGTCTCAATCTCCACAAAATTCTGCCTGGTGTTACAGATCTTAACTCTTCCAGAGAAAGGATGTTTCAGAAGATGGTACACTGTTAAGGTATAATGTGTTCAAGAGGAGGAGGGAATGCCTACAGGAAAATGTGGAATACACAAAGAACAAATATCCCAGGCATAAGTGTTACCCAAGTCTTGCACATTAGCAGAATAAAGTCATTGCAAGTTTACCTAGTCCTGATTCATAAATGTTAAAGGAATTAAGTATTTGGGGGTACATAGCACTTGGTGATTTTCATTTTATCAAATGCCAGAAAAACTGATATTCTCATTTAAGCCCAAGAAGAAAACCAAGCAGTATCTTCTCCTAGTTTCACTGGTATTACATTAGTACTTCTAAGTGGGTTTTGAATTGGAAATTAACGAATGATTAGCAAGAGTCATGTGTTACTGAATCACTCTTCATTTCAGATGGCATTCCACTAACTTTTGCTACCTAAGCTTGAGTCATTTCTTCATAGTCATTCTGCTTGGAGTAAGTTAGAAAAACCTTTTTCTTCCTCCTTATTTAAGTCCTATCTGACAGGAGGAGCCTTGCAGTTGAAAGCTGGCTCGAGTTTTATGTTCTAGTGTTTTGACCTATAAGAGACAAAATTAAAAGGAGAGGGAATAAGTAATATGTTAGAAGTTTAAATAGACGGGATTTGTAACAAACAAGCTTTTAGAGGGAAAGCAGAATTTTTTGTCATTGTATTTTAAACTAGAACAGTGTCTATAAGATTGTAACTAGCCTTGTGTCGTGGTTTAAGCCCAGCTGGCAACCCAGAACCACGCAGCCACTCGCTCACTCCCTCCCCTTCCTCCCCCTGTTCCCAGAGGGATGGGTAGGAGAATTGAAAGAATGTAACTCCCTTGGGTTGAGAAAAGAACAGCCCAGTAACTAAGGTGTAACACAAACCACTGCTGCTGCCACCAATAATAATAATGATAAGGGAAATAACAAGGGAAGAGAATACAACTGCTCCTCACCTGCTGGACGATACCCAGCCTGACCCGAGCAGTGATCTAGCCCTTCCGGGTAACTGCTCCCAGTTTATATACTGGGCATGATATGCTCTGGTATGGGATACCTCTTTGGTTAGTTTGGGTCAGGTGTCTCGTCTCTGCTTCCTCCCAGCTTCCCCTCCTCCCTGGCAGAGCATGAGACTCAGAAAGTCCTTGATCAGACTAAACATTACTGAGCAACAACTAAAACATCGGTGTTATCAGCGCTGTTCCCGGGCCGAAAGTCAAAACCACAGCACTGCACCAGCTACGAAGGAGGAGAAAAATGACTGCTACTGCTGAACCCAGGACACCTTGTTATAAGCCCAAGCCTCTCTGCATGTTCTAGAGGAAAGGCTTCAATAATTTCATGTTTTATCTTATGCTGAAACTTCTTTGTCAAAGCTCAGCCTATTTGGAATATATATCCCTTTTTCAAGACAGCTGAAAAACATGGGAGACATTGGGAAATAAATGCTTCTGTTACTTCCACGAAAACCTGTTTTCACAGTGATGGCAGGTTTCAATCTTTCCATCTATTCAAAAAGAGATTAAAAAATGGTAAAGGATGTGGCCCGTAATTGTGGAGGCAGTAAAAGGGAGCTAACAATGGAAAACATTTTTAATGTTTTTAAACCCACTAGAAGGACTCAAGACTGGGGAAGCTGAGACTGCAAAGAATGGTGGCTTCTTTTTGTGGGAATATTGTGAAGTCTGTGTTGTACAGATCTCCAAATCAAGGTTGCCTTCTCTAGGCTTAACCACAAGCTGCAGCGAGCTGTAGAACTGCTGTTATAAATTCACAGCCTTGCTGTGCCTAGCTGTATTAGGCTGTTGTAGCTGCCTTTTCTAGAGTAAGGGATTGCATAAATTCATGGAATTGTCTGTTCAGAGCCTACATCTACTAAATGCAGCTATGAACAGTGAAACTGTTGCTTCTCAAATGGTGGTAACAGTCCTTATTTGTAGAAGATTGAGTAATTTGGATCTGTGAGCTGCCTATTTCCTCTTGTGTGAATTGTCAGGCCCTTGATCTCTACCTGTGGTCTGCTAAATGTGGCCATGTGTTTGAGATGAGCATGAAGAGCGCAACTGGGGGCAGATGAGCAGTAATTTTCTCAAGTGAAAGAATCTCTGAAAAGAGTAGTGCCTGGATTGTGTGTGTGTACTACTCATTGGTTCGGTGGCTTTGCTAAACCTACTTCCTGCAAGACAGTCTCGCAGAGCCTAAATGAAAAGTGTTTTATTCTGGAGAACTTTGGGGAGGGAGGAGGGAACCTCATAAACAAAACAGCTTAGGAAATGAGTTTGTATCTTAATTCTGTTTTCATTAACTTAGATTCTGAGCTGCAAGACCTCCATAACATTGTTATTTCTGTGTCTTTAAAAATCCTAATTAAATTTCCTTGAGAGTTTGGCATTTATGGTTCTAAATATATCTAAAGCCATTATAAAAATTGTGAAGCATTGCTGAAGCTTAAATATTTGAACAAAGCAATAATTAAAGCAGAGCTCTGCGTTTTGCCCTGTACTTCTTATGATGGGGATGTGGTTGCCCTGAAGATGTACCCATATTTACAGACCTGTCAGTAAGTGGATATCCTTGCTGTAGTGTGATACCCTGTTTGTAGTTTTTGTGAGATCTTATCTAATGTGCTGCACTGTTACAGGATGTACTACTCTAATTTTACAGTATAGGACAGAGGTACTTTGAGTTCAGTCAGCAATTGTATTTTTTTCTTAGCCTTCCTGGAAGGCTCTGGTGTACAGGATCCATGTGTTACACCCTCGTTTAAAGAGGTTCAGTAGTTCCTCTTACTGTGTGAAAGTATGTATGAGTATTTAGCTAGTTAGAGAATGGGGCCTTTTTATCGCTTATTTTGGGACACAGTAGGGGTTACTGTCACTTTTGGTGTGTGCAGTGTTTATTGTCACGGGGTGTTCTGTAAATTCGTGTGCCACTGCCAATAAGGAAGTGGTATTGGTCTTAGAGGTTCAGATGTATTAAGTACTAAGAGTCTGCCTTCCTCCTAAGACTCTCCATATGTCCATACTCAGTTTAGTTAGGAACATGTCCATGCACAGCAACATGAAGGTTAATTCTCCAGTTGTCAGATGGAAGTTTTTGAGGTGAATAAGGCAGAAATTACATAGTTGTTTGATATTTGCTGTACAGAT
Source organism: Pezoporus flaviventris (assembly GCF_033815535.1). NCBI lineage: Eukaryota > Metazoa > Chordata > Aves > Psittaciformes > Psittacidae > Pezoporus > Pezoporus flaviventris. The sequence goes on from NW_026892585.1 coordinate 2,476,936, forward strand.
GCTTCATGCCTGTTCTTTCCAGTTTACATTGAAAAGAAGAAAACCTGAGAAGAGGATTCATACTTGGCATGCCTTTTTAATGTTTGGTACATGTCCGTGATTGAACTGTTGATGAACAAGTCTTAACCTGTATTGGAGTATTGTTAGAGAGCTGAGACAACAAAGTCTTTGGAAATAAAATGTACCAGTGTTATTTTATGTATGGTTTTCTAAAATTTAATGTTATGTTATTACTGAGGAGGGTTATTTTTTTTGGTGGAAGATAGAAGTAGTGTGATTTAATAGTGATGTATGTCATCCTCTAGTAACTGGCTTTGATGTTATATTTTCTCTTTTAAATTTCTACCACAGTGTGTACTAACCAACTTAAAGAAGGATTGTGACTTGTACTGGGATGTCATAGCTCTGAACCAGAATGATTTACGTCTAAAATTTTGCATAGAAGAGGATCATCCAGTTTCTTGAATAAGCAAAATGCAGTGGTTTAGGATGAAGCTAATAACATGCTCAAGTTTGGTCTCAGCTATTTTAGAACATTTTGCATCTGTGAAATGTGACAGCACATTTCTGAAATTAATTTGGGGTCTGATTAAAAGTCCTTGTGTGGATAATAAATGCTATTTTCCTTTTTAAGCCATCTTTGCTGTGATTATGCAGCAAAAAACCCCATGATCCAGGCTCACGTTATGAGTAGCTGAATTCTGCAGACATTGCAAGTAGAACAGCAGTGCTTCTTAGGGACAGGATGTAACTGTCAGCTGTGTTTGTGGCCCCTCGCACAGATGACAGGCAAACAGCACTGTCCCCATGGTACAGAGAGGCAAGCCTCGGGTATCACAGTGGGACAGCACCATGGAGAATGTGGTGCTACACCCATTGCAGTAGCTGTCCCACAGATGAACCAGAAGGATTCTCTCTTGGGTAGACCCAGCAAATGCCATTGGAAGTGTTACAAACAGTTACTGGGAGAGGGCAACGAAAGGTTGTTAAAAATACAAATTCTGATGTAAGAGTTTTATTTTACGTTTCGGGGGGGGGGGGGTAGGGGGCACCTGCACTTTTCTTCCCCAAATCAATCAAATAATTGGTCTCCTCAAGCAAACCAGTTTTACCAATTTTAAATACGTTTTAAACTGCTCATATGAACAGCCAGCTTGCGATTTCCAGCCTCTGTCCCTAGATGTCAGTAGAAGACAGCACATGCTGGCGACAGTGACACTGAAGCCCGGAAAGGACTGTAAAGGTTTGGTAGGGGAATGCAGAGAGGAGCATTCGGTGAAATTCCCGTGTAATTGCAGGCATCACCCGTGTAAAACTGTCCCTCCCCCCCAAGTTTCCTCTGCCTAAAAGGGAGTGGACCTGATATCTGTCCCTGGATGTACCCCTTCCCTACTGCGGCTGCACATCATCAAGGGCTTGTACCTCAGTGCATGCCTACTGCAGAGCCTGGTGCAAGAGGTGAGAGGCAGAGTCCTGGAGCACCACTTCAGAGAGAAGAAAGAAATCTACTGAGAGAGGCAAGAGAGGACAGCTAGGACTTCATAACGGGTGGAAGTCAGCTCATGGCAAGGTGTCACAGAAGGAGGCAGACCTGCCTTTGTGCCTCTCCACAGTTCCCACCAGCTCATGCTGCCCCTCCTCTGAGAGCAAGCCAGTTCTCAAGGGGAATCGGCAGGAAATGGATTGCTTTTGGGGTTAAGGAATCACTTTCTGTCCACTTAGTTCTCTGCAGGCTCAGAGAAAGGATGGTGTTGGGTCTGCTGGAGCAAGGTGGAGGAGAGGAGCTCAGCGCACTTTGCATGGAGGCAATGGGATCGCTGCACACCCCATGCAGCTGCCTACAGAGAAGAGGTAGGGTTAAAAAGCCATCCAATAACATCCAAAACCACTGCATAAAGTCAGAGGAGGCGCCTTTAGGGATCAGCAGTTTGGACAAATAATGGTCCTCTCCTTGGGCTGGGCTCATAAGGGGATCTGAGTGGATCTGAGTATAGACGATGCCCAGGGAACCTGTTCCTCTCCCAGAGCTGTAAGAGCTGGAAGCAGCCAAGATGAATTAGAGATGTGTTCCTCAAACAGGCACAACACTTTGGATTTCAGTGGGTATTTTGTTTATGAAAGGAGGCTGAAACCAGTTTTTAACATCTGTGGGACCAAAACTATAACTGGCTTTTATTACAACTGTTACAGAAGAGGAAAATTCTGATTCGGTGCATCAGTGTTGGAAGGTACTGCTAGGACTTTGGCTAAGAAAGGATAAAAGGTGTCACCACATGATCTTTTAGGAAGTAGTTCTTCCCTGAGCTGAAACTGTACAAAGTGTAATTTCTAATTCAGCCCTTGATTCAAATGCTGTTGTGAGTCAGCAGCAGTTTTTCTCTTGACTTAGTGGGATTCAGGTGAATAAAGGGAGCTTTGTAAAACCTTCCTTTTTCTTGTTTTTCTTTCTCCCCAAAAGTGAAGCGTCAGCTACAGTAAAATGATTTGTGAGATTTCCCAATTAAAAAGTACATGTTATCCAGGAGATCAACGTTCATGTAGCTCTGGGGCTGGTTATATCCAGTGGGTAGATGACTTGCATCAAGTGAGACCCTAGTTCGTGGGCATGTAGTTGCAGTCAATGCCATGTTGTGCCAAGATACAGCTCCAGAGAAATGTGTTGGTAATTTAAAACCTGTTTTCCTAAAATGATGTACGTCTGTCTTTTGGGTCCGAACAGGGATGCTGGCCCCTCCACAATTTCGGGTACTTCCAGTGTCTGAAGGGGGCTACAAGGATGCAGGAGAGGGACTCTTCATCAGGGACTGTAGCGATAGCACAAGGGGTGATGGGTTCGAACTGAAACAGGGGAAGTTCAGGTTAGATCTAAGGCAGAAGCTCTTCCCTGTGAGGGTGCTGAGGCGCTGGCACAGGGTGCCCAAAGAAGCTGTGGCTGCCCCATCCCTGGCAGTGTTCAAGGCCAGGTTGGACACAGGGGCTTGGAGCAACCTGGTCTGTTGTGAGGTGTCCCTGCCCATGGCAGGGGGTTGGAACTGGATGAGCTTTAAGGTCCTTTCCAACCCAAACCATTCTGAAGTCTATGATTTTATGCTTGTGGACTCTCTCAGCAGGCATCGATGGTGTCAGTGTTTGATGCTCTTAGGGCTGCTGATGTGATGCACTGTGATTTGTAGCGCATTTCAATCAGCCTCACTGTTTAACCAAACCAGGTACAGCTACAGTGAGAGCAGTGGGGAGAGGTTAGCCTCTCTGGCTGATACAGAGACCCTGCCTGTGTTTTGGGATCCATGACATGCAGGAAGACACTGGGCTGTTCACTGCTTGCTCCTCACAGCTTTTGCTGATCACCATCAGACCAGCTCCATGTGAAGTTCATTGCAGCTCTCTCTCTGGCTCACCTTTTCTGACCTGGTGCCTGCTTTGGCTTGAGGAACTTCAAGTGAGACCCCAAAGAGGCACGGTCATGTTTCCTCTCTTTGCTGAGGCTGGTATACAGGAGTATAAACCAGGCTCAGTGATGGGAGAAAACAAACTGGCCCTTCTCCACCGTCTGCCAGAAACGTGGCTGGTTCAGCCCCCATAAACCCATGAGAATAATTTCCTACCCTACAGCTGCAAAGGTTCTTTCCTGCTGAAGGCCCTGATCTCACCATTGGTAAGATCTCATCCCATAGCCAGCAGGCATAAATAGCTTAGGTCTGGCAGCCTCCCTGCTGCCATCCCTGCAGCTCTATTGCAGAACAAGCTCTAATCCAAACTGCAGCCTCACTACTCCAGCTCACATGTGGAGGGGCTTCCTGATACCCCACGGGGAATCTTTCACATAAATCAACAGCATTTCCTGCACCATAAGAAGGTACTGAATGATTTCATGATTTGTTTTCCTGCTGTATGTGACTATATTCCATTTGGGTTAACTATGTGGGAGGTTTCACTGCGGATGGAAATGTTAGCCCTGAGGAAAGGGGACTTACTCTTCTGGTTGAGATGTCTCATAGGCTCTTCCTTTAGGGGCTGATGAGCTCGTACAGTGGTCCAGGTCATTCTGAGTAATGTCACTCTCAGATGTGGCAGTCCTGGCCTGATGCATGCTGCAGTGCCATGGACCCTTGGTTCTGGGAAGCAACCAACAGCAGAAAACTGGCACTGGGCTCACATCAGGAGCTCAGACACTGATGCTGGCTGCATTCAGGGTGGTCTTCAGAGTAATTTCAGGTGAGTGGCTTTCTTGGTTTAACCTTCCCATACATATGTCACGTTTAATAGGGATTTAAGAGTCAGATGGTCGTACAAGATCCTGGGCAGTCCAGTCCACGTACCTCCTTGTGTAGGCATGGCAGGCTGGCTCAGGCAGGGAAATGTACCCAAGTGCTCCACAGTGACCCACTGCTGAGGCTCAGGTGAAGCCTAAAGGGGTTTCCTGATTTCACATAAGAAAACACATGAACCAAAAGCTTTAGCTGTAGCTGTTCCCTGTGTAGGTGTGAGGAAGAGTCTGGCTGTGTGCTACCTCAGAAGGAAAAAAGGTGCTTTATGGAAAATGCCAGGAAACTGAGGCTGTGATTTTGTGACAGAGGAAAATCTGCTAATGGGCTGGTGCCACTGAGATGAAACTGAGAGGTGTTTTAAGTGAGGATAAACACACTAGTTACAATAGGAAAAGTCACTCCACAGACCAGAACCATTCAACATCATGAAATAGTGCCTGAAGAGCCTGAAAGTAGGCATTAGGTGTGGGTTTAGGAACAGAATCTCAGAACCACTGGGCTGGGTTCGATGGCATTGGCCTTAAGTGGTCGCTGCCTGCCTCTGACTGTGAATTATGAGGTGGGAAAGTGAGCACAGGCAAAACCCTGCATGAGGAGTCAGCCCCATGCCACTGACCTCACTGGAGGCTGGATGCAGCCCATCTGGCACCAGCTGCTGTTAGGACACCGCTTGGAAACTGCCAATATTACTTAAGGACAGGCTCCAGCGAGTCTCTGAGTGCCTATTGATTGCTGTGGGACTGAGGGCACCTCAATATATTTTCCTATGTAACCCAAAGCTCTCCTAATCCTCTCCTTGCCTTCCCTTTCAGGAAATAAGGTGAGTGGAACTGGTTTGTTTGTGTGGGAAGTGTAAATGTTCCCTAGCGAGCAAGGATGTGCAAGCATATCACTTAATTCTGGGATTTATTGATTACAAGATACAGAATGCCAAGCAAAATGGTTTGTAGGTCAGACAGATTAGAGTTTAATCCCTATCAATTTCATTTCTGGTCTAAATTAAAGCTGTAAATGTAACTTGAGCATTGCAAGCAAAGAGTTCTCGTAAGTCTTAAGGACCAAGCCTATCAGTAAGGAAAACGTGTTGAATCAGGTTTATATAGGTTAGCTTGGGTCAGTTACCCATCCCTAGAGGTATTCAAGGCCAGGCTGGATGTGGCTCCGGGCAACCTGATCTGGTTCAAGATGTCCCTGTTCATTGCAGAGGGTTGGACTGGATGAGCTTTGAAGGTCCCTTCCAACCCAAACCGTTCTGTGATTGTAGGTGCCTTGTCACCACTACTGTGCCACAAGGAGAATTATATCAAGTATTGGTCTGTGTAAAAGTTTACATCCCCGCTTAGGTTTGGATTTACAGGCCAAGGGGGAGACGGCAGAAAGGATGGACACAGAGGGAGTGTTCCCTGATGTTAACACTGCTGGTGCAGTCTGTGGTCCCTGGTACAGATGGAAAGAGGTTGATGTCATTTTCAGCACCCCCAACAAAACCTGCCTTTGGAAATGCGTGTGTACAATTGCTTTAGTAAAGCGTACACTCTACAGAGAGCATGGCATGAACAATGGGACCTCCAGGTATTTGCTCTGCAGCATTTAATAGCTTTCCCTCATGCTTCTGCATGGGCTGAGTGCTGGCAGTTTTCATTTCAATGCCCAATGGGATATAAAAAGCCACCTCCGCTGTAGGTTCATTAATACGAAAGAGAGAGTTCCAATCTGATAGGGGCACTGAATGACCCAGTTCTAGGGCTTACACAACAAACACCTTTGATCTTTTATCTGCACGATGAGCAGACATTCCTACAAGACACAAAATGGTTTGGCAAAAGGCAAGAGGTATGACAGTAGCAAAGTGGGCATTAAAAACGTGGGTTTCAGCCCCACCAGTAAACCCAACAGTAAGTATCTATTGAACACGTCTGAAGAAGCTGAGCCTGCAATGACTGACATCCAGCAATCTCAGCTTTTGTCCATTCCACTGAAATCCAAATTCTATTTTAGTGATGGATGTAGGGAAAAAAAGACATTAAACAAACTGTTCTAGATTCCCTTTGTCCTTAAGTGCTCACTTCTATAAAGAGTGGTGGTGATGGTGGTGATGTGTTGCTACACTTCTGCAGCCTAATTCTGGCCTAACACTCGTGCCAGTGTTTAGTGCAGTTTCCTTTCAACATGGTTTCATTCCTGCAGCTTTCTGTACTACCAGTTCTAGCTAAGTAAAATCAGACTGCAATTTAGTTATAACGCAATCAGCAGTTCTGGGCAATTAGAATGAGATTAAGTGCTATGCAGATCTGTTATTGTAGGAAGCAGTGCTGAAATAAGCACTTGAGTCTCTAGTTAAGGACACTGCTGTGCCTGTGCAGTCCCATCCAGGCAGCTTTAATTCAGTGTATGTGAGATACAGGCACGTGCCTTCCCTGCCGTTTGCCAGGATGCGGGGTACCTGAGCCCATTCCTCCTTTTGCCCAAAGCTGAGGGCTCTGTGCCCACAGTCCCTGGGGGCTGCACCAGATGAAACTTTATTCTGCCCTTCCAAATCTGGCTGCTGAGAGCAGGCCAGGGTTGCCCCATGGGTTGCGTAGCCACTGGACAGCCCAGGCCATCAAGGGTTGGGTACCGCAAGGCCATGGCGATACCCCTCAACCTTCTCCCATGGGATCTGCAGGTATGAGGCTGGGGCAGGGCAGCAGGTTAGTGATGTGTGCTACTACCAGAGGGACTCCCCAGGACAGGCACCAGCCTAGAGCTGAGCCCCTTTGCCAGCCCCTCTCCTGGATGCTCCTTAGTGCCACAACAGCATCAGGTGCTGAATCCAGAAAATTCTAAATAGTGACCCTGATAGTGACTGTGGTGTCTGAGCAAACATGGTGCATTTGCCCCAGCTGCCCCAGGGAGCACTGGTGCCTGTAGGACCCACAGTTACATGGTGATGCTGCAGGGCCAAGTGGGATTTAGCTGGGAAGTTCCCGCAATGGGGCAGGTAACCTGGGATAAATCAGGTGTCCTGCTGCGGAGAAGCAGGGCTAGCAGAATCAATGATCTAAAGGCATTAGTCTGTTATACTGTACCAGCAGGAGGTTGTGCAGCCTGGGTAGACATTAGATGGCAGCAAAACCTACCCTTTTCAGGGGCTTCTTTAGATAGAAATGGGATTAAGCCAGGTCACAGAGAGGGGGACCTGTTTAGGGAGGAGGGGTTATCTCATAGTCCTGCCACTGTGAAGCATCCTGTGCAACTGGAAATTGTAAGCACACCCAAGCAATTACCTAGGAGACCTTCACTAATTGCTCAATCAGGTTCATTTTCATTAGGCCTCATAGAATCATAGAATAGTTAGGGTTGGAAAGGACCTTAAGACCATCCAGTTCCAACCCCCCTGCCATAGGCAGGGACACCTCACACTAAACCATGGCACCCAAGGCCTCGTCCAACCTGGTCTTGAACATTGCCAGGGATGGAGCATTCACAACCTCCCCTGGGCAACCCATTCCAGTGCCTCACCACCCTCACAGGAAAGAATTTCCTCCTTATATCCAAGCTAAACTTCCCCTGTTTAAGTTTTAACCCGTTACCCCTTGTCCTATCACTACAGTCCCTAATGAAGAGTCCCTCCCCAGCATCCCTATAGGCCCCCTTCAGATACTGGAAGGCTGCTATAACTTTCCAGTTTTTCCAGTAGTTCATGCTTCCCAACACCAGGTCTGCAGCAGTCTCTTAACACATTCCTGTTTCAGTGCTTATGAGTCAAGGAGCATTATCTTGATTTTCTTGCATTTATCATATGTAGAAGGGAGTGCATAGCACTACTTTTGTCTGAATAATACAATGAACCTAGCTTTAATCAAATATTTGGTCAAAGCTTTCTATGAATGATCAAGTCTTGTGTGTCAGTTTATTTATAAAACCTCTCATAAAACTAGCTGGAAGAGCTGTGAGGATGTTTTAAAGTGGTCACTGACTACTGGTGGTAGCGTGCTGCAGCTACAAGGTGTAGCAGGGGTCCTGGTGCAGGCGCCTTCGGAGCTATAGGGGCTTTGAAGTTTCCCTGTTGCACTGTAGAGAAGAGATGCTGATTGAATTGCTCTCCTAGCTGTGAAGATAGCTGGTCTAGAGACGTTACTCAGGGCCGAGGTTGAAGCTTTACAGAGACTCTGAAGAACAGAAACACTTTACAAACGTGTTACGTATTACATTGCTTCCCCTTGTAAATGGGGAAGGGCTTTGGAGCAGATAAAAATAAATCTTTTAATATCATAGAAGCCATTTGTTCACTTAGCCACAGCAGAGCTAACAAACCTAAATGTCAACTCCCAGCGTAATTGCAATGCTGGTAAGCCTCATGGTGCCTCTTGGGGGCTTGTTTTGGTTTGATTGGTTTGGCTTTAAATTCCAAACAGCTTGTAAAGGCGAATGAGCATAGGAGCTTTTGATTCTTCACCTGCTTTTGCTTTGAAATAAGTGTTTTAGTCCTTCTGCTCGCATGAATGGGTTCTGCAATGAATTTGAATTCCCTGCCGAAGAGCCTGGCAGAGCCCATTTGGGAGGTCCAGCTGGACGAGGGCTTCCAGGCAGTTGTTACAGTGGGGAGGCTTTGCTCAGCCCAGACAATGTGATCTAGTGTCCCAGGTGCCTGATGGGGATCTCAGGGCAGGCTAACTTCATGTTTGTTGTCGGAGCTGAGAAGTTTAAAGGCGCCTCATACAACTGAACCCTTTTCACTGCCGAAACCATCCCTTGTCATAAGGGTTACACTGTTCTTTATTTCCAAAGGTTCCATGTGTTCACTCGGCTCCAGCAGTTCACTTTCTGTGTGCCTCAGCGCTGATTTGAAGCTGTCCATCCATGCATAGGACGGTGTTTGCTGATAAATACAAATTTGCTCCCACATGAAGACAGGCTGAGAACATTGGGGCTGTTCAGCCTGGAGAAGAGAAGCTGCGTGGAGACCTCAGAGCAGCTTCCAGTGTCTGAACGGGGCTACAGGGATGCAGGAGAGGGACTCTTCATCAGGGACTGTAGTGACAGGACAAGGGGTGATGGGTTCAAACTGAAACAGGGGAAGTTCAGGTTAGATCTAAGGCAGAAGCTCTTCCCTGTGAGGGTGCTGAGGCACTGGCACAGGGTGCCCAGAGAAGCTGTGGCTGCCCCATCCCTCTCAGTGTTCAAGGCCAGGTTGGACACGGGGGCTTGGAGCAACCTGGTCTGGTGTGAGGTGTCCCTGCCCATGGCAGGGGTTGGAACTGGATGAGCTTTAAGGTCCTTTCCAACCCAAACCATTCTATGGTTCTGTGGTTCTGTGATTAAGAGAACAAGCAGAAAGAGGTGGTGGAACACTAAGATGCTGCTATTTTCTAGCAAAGCAAACCCTGCAGACTTGTTCTCAATGCATTCATGACTAATTCAGGTTTGAAAAACACCTTTAGCTGTCTGGCCCTTAGTGAATCAGATGGGAATGAGGGAGCTCTCAACCTCTGCAAGTCAAGCTTTGAAGTATTTTCCAAATACTCTGAGCGTGGCTTCTGACAGGAGGCTGCTCAGGCAATGCAGTCAGGGAAGCACACTTTTAATGTCACCAAGAAGTCCTGTAGCAGCCTTGTCACAGACCTCTGTGACAAGTCTCTGCTTGAACTTCATTCCAGTGTGGGACAGGATGAGGTCTGTGTGAGCCTACACATCATAGAATCATAGACTGGTTTGGTTTGGAAAGGACCTTAAGACCATCCAGTTCCAACCCCCTGCCATGGGCAGGGACACCTCACACTAAACCATCTCACCCAAGGCCTCGTCCAAACTGGCCTTGAACACTGCCAGGGATGGAGCATTCACAACCTCCCTGGGCAACCCATTCCAGTGCCTCACCACCCTTACAGGGGAGAACTTCCTCCTTATATCCAATCTAAACTTCCCCTGTTTCAGTTTGAACCCATCGCCCCTTGTCCTATCACTACAGTCCCTAATATAAATAAGGCACACCAGTATTGTCAGTAATCCATCTACATTACCTGTTTGGAAGTTAATAATGCAGTGTTGGCTCTCACGTTGGAGAGCTCCAAAATGAGCAGAAGCATCTTCTACTTTTGTTCAGATTTCCAACTTATGTGAACTCCCCTAGGAGAAATCCCTGAATTTAATCTACTCTTTTCTATCACTGAGGAGCTTGTTGATTTAGGGGGGTTGTGACGTTATTAAGTATCCCATTTTAAAGCATCTTCAAGTGGAAATCAGTTTCCTGTGTTATTACTCTGGTTTCACACAGCAGTTTCAGGTACGAGTTTTCCTCTCTCAGCTAGACTCATCTCTGTAGAGCAGAAAGCTGTATCAATACCCTCATGTCCTGCAGCAGGCCACTAGGACAAATAAGAGTGCATCCATGGGACTGAACTGATCATTCAGTTGGAATGTTACCTACAGATGTAACATCAGGAAGCAAAAGTAATGACAATTTGTCATCATAGCTGTCCTGGCATTGGTTTGCATAATGAGCATTGCTGTTATCCATACTTCAGGTGTCCTTTTTGTGCTAATGGGACACTTTCTAATAACCACTGCACATTGTGGGTAGTGTAAGAAGAGAATAAGGGCTTATCCCTACCCTGAAGGCCTTCCAGTATTATTTGATACAGGAAAAGAAGGGGTGGAAAGGAAGGCATGTAACTTGCAGGCAGAAGGGTGTGAAATGAACCACTAAAAATGGAACTGCTTAAGGTGAAAGACTCACACTGAGGTCTCTTTAGCTTGCTCCAGTGTTTTCCTTTTAAGTTCATATTTTCACTGTGTTTAAAAATTCATGCACTCAATAGAAAGACAGTACAGGCCTTCCATCCCTGACTCAGGTTGAGCCAAATACATCTTCTCTTGGTTAGAATGTGTACAACAGCTACTCAGTGCATTTTGATATAGACAGCCGTGAGTTGCTCTTTCCAAAGGGTTATAACAGAACATATATGTAGGAGGCCACATTGATCCATCATCAGCTTCCGGTGAGATAACATATGAAGTGAACATGAAAATCAATAAGACAAGCAAATTGAAAGAGCTTGAGATAAGCAGGGGGAGACAGAAGAAATCAATGCCATCCAGCATCTGTGATGGTGAAACAGAGTCCATAAGAGATCATATTAAAGTCATAAGTGACACATTTCCAATACTGGTCCATAACATCACCTGTGACAATAAGCGTAACAGGGATTGGCATCAGTATAGTCACATAATTGCAGTGAAATTCTTAGGATCTCTGGTGAACTTTCCCTTCTACAAACTGCCACAGTAAGTTCATGGCTGTGCCAGGATTTGTTTTCTGGAAATAACCTTTTTTATGTTTAATATAGGGATACAAGATCAAATATTAACCTGCCTGTCATAATGCGGAAAAAATAAGCCTCATTCGGAATAAAGACATTGACTATCACCCTGTTGCTGGCTGGGGATGTGCACGGATACACAAAGAAAGAGATAATGCAGCAAGGTCCTCCGATCAAAACTGGTTATTAATATCATTCAGGCTGCTTGCTCAGACTTCTAGGAAAGAGCTAACCTTTTTCACGTTGACAGGAAAGCTGCCTGAATGCTTTTTCCTCTGCCTTTGCAGCTATTTCTTACTTTCATGCTGCTGTGGCAATAGACAGCTTGGCACTATGAGAGAGTGAAGGCTCATTTCTTTTCCCACTCAGAGTGTCTCATGCAGTACATTATCAACATCTGGTGTTAAATGCATACCATGGATTGTATTTTTTCCCCCTATTTCCTCGCTGACACGTGTTCTCCCTCTTGTTCAACCTCTTTTTGGGCCACACCAACCTTCCTCTTCTGTGGTGTTACAGCTTCTTAAGTTCTGTTGGCATTTTGAAACCTCTCTTTAAATACTCTTTGGACAAAGGAGACATGGTCATGGTTGAGCTGAGCTCAAGAACGTAGGATGTGAAGGCAGAAGTGTTGTATTACCATTAAAACAAAGGTCTGTTCCACAAACCAGAGGAGCCCTGGCACCAGCTGCCCAGGATGCTGGCAGCAGTAGGGCTGAGATAATTTACCAGCACTGTAAAGAAGTTGGAGATCTTTGCCTACTTGGAGGTATTTGTTGGTGAAGGGGAAATTATTATGAGGATATCATTGTTTTCTGCACAGGTCTGCCACAGAGTTTATTGTTGTTGTTTGGGGGTGTTGTTAGCTTTCTACAGTTTCTCAAAGAAGAGTTCAGCCCTCATGTTTTCTCACTTCTCCTTACTCATCACCATCATCATCACCATCATCATCAGTCCTTTGTAATCTCTGTCAGCTATTCCAAGCTAGGGTTTAGCAGCTGAAACTAGTGAAATGTCCTAAAAAGCTGGGGTTGTCTTCCTAGAGCCCTGCAGCAGCAGAAGAACTGAGTTCTGGTGAGGCGCTGGCACAGGCTGCCCAAGGAAGTGGTAAATGCTCCATCCCTGGCAGTGTTCAAGGCCAGGTTGGATAGGGCTTAGAGTAACCTGCTCTAGTGGAAGGTGGCAGGGGGTTGGAACTGGAATCCAGTTCTATGAAGCGCTGAAAAGTACAGCCACTTTGTGTATCATCTTTTGCTCATTCACTCACTGCTTACGTACCTAGGACTCGTTTAATTTCTAATGACAGGACCTTGTCCTGGGGCAGGTTTATTGAACTTCCCTGCATTCCCAGCTTAGCTCTTTGGGTTGTCTATAGATGTGTGATTTAGCCTGGTGATGTGACCCAACTCAGAACACAGAAATGGAATCTGTGGCCTTAAAGGAGATCACATTTCCAAAGGCAACATCTTAGTTTTCAGCAAAATACACAAGCGTATATTCCAGCTGCATTTTGGTTTTCAATGAGGGCTCCTAAATTCTGGCAGAATGATATTCTATGAAACCTTTGCACTACATAAAATACCTAATAAATGATACTTTGTGAGTAATTAGATTGTACTTTCAGCCGAACTTTTGCCATTCAGGATTTTCAGAGACCCAGTTTTCCTTTGCAAAGCATCAGGGAGGGTATTTCTGAGGGATTAATTACCATTGCAGGTTTGACACCTTTTCCATTTGTGATAGAATGCTCTTTCTCTGTGGTCAATATTATCCGAAGTATTTCCACATTATCACCAGCAAATTGTCTTCCTGTAGTCACAGACAGATTAAAACTGCTTTTTTTTGGGTATGTGGATGTAAAAATAATAATCTACCTAAGAAAAAAAAAGCATCAGCTATTCCATATAGCTCTTTTAAATCACTCTTCCTTCCTCCATTGCCTAAATAACTCAGTTCCTCAACTTGCCATTGCTGTAAACACAGCTGCATCCCAATGTAACTGCATTCATTTCCACCATGTTACTTTGACGCGATGCAGGCCAGCGATGGGACAGCATTTGCACTAAGACATGAGGAAAAAACTGGGAGCATTTTCAGCAATTAATGCACTCATGTGGCAGCAGAGCTGGGAGCTGGCACTTACAGGGAAGTTAAAGAAAGGAAAAGAGCTCTTTGGAGGTGTATCTTTGTAGAAGTGCCTTGACTAAACACATCTCATGGTGATGTTTGTAACTACCTATGCTACATTCGGTGTGAAAAGACCACATGAAAACCAGTGAATCTTGTCTGTCTTCCTTTTCCTTGGGGATTGGATGGTCTCAATGTACTTTAGGCAATTGTCAGCAGGTAAGAGGGATGAAAACCGCCTAGCTATCAGAAGCCAGCTCTCTGTCATTTGGTATTTGCAGTCTCCCACCTCATCCAAGACTTCACTGGCTTCTTTCTCCTACCTCACCTCTGCATCATGCCCTGGAGACTGAGAGGATGGCAGGAGTGAGTCGGTGTTCACAGCTCTGCAACAACCACCCTGTCAAGAATAACTTCCCAGTTACTGTCAGAAAATAATGCGTTGGCCTTAAAAGATGGCATCTCTCAATGTCTCCCCATGCACACATATGGTCTATGGTCTCCCACCTCTTGCTGGGGTTTACTATACTGCAAGGAGAGCTGTGACACAGCAGACCCAAGACCCTTGGGGGCTTTAGGCCAACCAGCAGGACGAAATAGAAACAGAAATGGAAGCAACAGCATCCAAAGCCTAACATGTCCTAAAGTCAGAAAAGCCTTTGTTAGTGGCTTTGTTGCTTGCCAGAAAGGCCCTTGTTGTGAGTCTCTGACTCTGGAGGGAGTTGCTGTAGCATTTAGACAAAGTCAGGAGTAGCTTTAATCCAGAATCACCCAGAGACATTTTACAGGGTAGAACAGGAGCTCCTCTAAGTCTCACAGAGGCCAAATGGCTGAAGGGTCATTTGCTTTCAGTCTCTTTCCAGAGATGTTGTGTTTTCACTTACGATTTCTGTTTGGAAAATATAGTTCTGTGTATACATCCTATATACAATATATTAAGACATCTCTGATCAGATTATATATTTTACTACACTAGAGCTCTGTGGAGCCTATCCTGCTCCTTCTATGAAACATCAGCCAGTGAGGAGGTGGAGCAGGGTAAAGCTCCCTTTACCCAACCTCATGGCAGCAGTACCCCTTGCCATCAGGGCCCACTTGGGCAAGTTAGCCCAGTGCTGTGCTCCCTCCTCCGACCTCTGTGCCTGATGAGAGCTGAAAACTGTGTTCAGGCTACTCTCCTGTAAGGACAGCACTCCCTCCTAAGGAGCCCTAGAAAAGAAATGCTGTTCTGAAAAGAAATAGTGTGTGTTATTTCAAAGGTGCCATTGTTCTTGAGTTTTTTCTTCTCTTTGTGAAATAGTCTCTTCCTTTCCAAAGAGGAAATATAGTCCTGAAATTAGATCTCACAGAGACGTGGGCTCCAGAATTGTCAAAATTAATACACAAGCAATTAAATTTGAAAACAAAAAAAAAAACCCTCAACCCACAACAATGGAGCAGGAAAGAAGCCACTGACATTAGAACCAGAGTGACGAAAATTAGGTCATAAACTCTCAGCCAAATTTAGGAATGCTTCTGATCTTTAATTCACTTCATTCTGCCATCAGAATATTTCTTGCCCATTTTCCCCCAGGATAAAAATCCATCATTAAATAATGCATGCATAAAATCCTCTTTCTATTCCTTCCTCGAAATAGAACCCTTTAACAGATAATGGAAGGGGTGTAAAAATTGAAGATGAAAAGAAACTACAGTGATGGGAAGTGACAAACCAAGCCAGGTCTTGGCAGATTAATTTAATTCTCTGAATTACATTGATCTTATTTGCAGGGTCATTCTATGCAGCTTTGGTTTAGACTGAAGAGCCCTACACATCATAGAGTTTGATTTACTTGCTTTTATAAACAGCTGGACTCTTGCAGCACTAGCCTGCAGAATCAGTAAAGCTATTGCTGTGCTACAAACAGACGAGCCCTCTGAAGATACCCCATCCATAGGATAATAGGGGAGCAGCAAGACACAGTGGCCTTCAGGGAACACAGCAAAATCTGGTGTATGAAATCAAGGGAGAACTGCAGCTTCTTGGGGTGGCTGGCGGGATATGAAATTTTTACTTTGGGGGCTGTCCTGGGTTCAGCAGTAGCAGTCATTTTTCTCCTTCTTAGTAGCTGGTGCAGTGCTGTGGTTTTGACTTTCAGCCTGGGAACAGCGCTGATAACACCGATGGTTTTGTTGTTGCTCAGTAATGCTTACCCTGTTCTCAGTCTCATGCTCTGCCAGTGAGGAGGGGCACGAGAAGCCGGGAGGGAGCAGAGACAGGACCCCAGACCCAAACTAACCAAATGGGTATTCCATACCACAGCACGTCATGCCCAGTATAGAAACTGGGGGCAGTTACCCAGATTGTTGCTCAGGTCAGGCTGGGTATCGGTCGGCGGGTGGTGAGCGATTTCATTGTGCATCACTTGTGTTTATTGTTTTCTTTTCTTTCTCCCCTTTTAGTTTTATATTCTCTCCCCTTGTTATTTCCCTTACCATTATTATTACTGGTGGTAGCAGCAGTGGTTTGTGTTATACCTTAGTTACTGGACTGCTCTTATCTCAGCCTGTGGGAGTTACATTCTCTCCATTCTCCTCCCCATCCCTCTGGGAGCAGGGTGGGGAAAAGGGGGGCAGTGAGCGAGCGTGGTTCTGGGTTAGTGGCTGGGCTTAAACCACACCAGGGTGTTATCACTGAAGTGCTGGAGCACCCGGAGAAGGGCAGCGGAGCTGGTGCAGGGCCTGGAGCACAAGTGTGATGGGGAACGGCTGAGGGACCTGGGGGGGTTCAGTGTGGAGAAGAGAAGGCTCAGGGGGACCTGATCGCTGCCTACAACTGCCTGCGAGGAGGTTGTAGTGAGGTGGGGTCGGTCTCTGCTCCCAAGGAACAAGGGACAGGACAAGAGGAAATGGCCTCAAGCTGCACCAGGGCAGGTTTAGATGGAGCTGAGGAACAATTCCTTCCCCAGAGGGTGCTCAGGCATTGGAACAGGCTGCCCAGGGCAGATTAATATGCATGTGACAACCTGCACCGTGCTGCTGAGACAGGTAATAGCACAGGGACTGCCCTGCCCTGAGCACACCTTTGTGGCTCCAAGGCAAGGTGCTCCCTTCTCCCAGGGGCAGAGTCTCAAAGAGTGTCAGAGTAATTGATATTTAAATAAGTCGGGGCCCATGTGGATGTTCACAATTATCTACAAAGTTTATCTACAGCTGTTAGTGTAGCAATAGAACCAAGGAATGGTTTGGGTTGGAAGGGACCTTCAAAGCTCATCCAGTCCAACCCCCTGCAATGAGCAGGCACATCTTCAACTAGATCAGATTGTCCAGAACCACATCCAGCCTGGCCTTGAGTGTCTCCATGTTGTCTTTTAAACGTTGAAGGGCAAAGCCGAGTAGCTGTAAATGACAAAAAGCCACAAAACCTTCTGTTGTAATCTTCATTCAATTTGCCATGGGTATGTGTTATGACATAACCAGATCTTGGGCATTTTTGTATAATGGGCTTAGCACCTTTTCTCTTTACCGGCAGTTCATTCATTGGAAGGTGGTGGTGGAGAAAGGGAATTGCTGTCTCTTTGGCAATAGTGCCCTATTCAGAGCAGAGCTATAGCTCCTCATTTTCTCCATACATCTCAGCAGCTCAGCTGTAATTAGAAGTAGTAATTGATAGATGATTAAAGACTGTATTACTTGACCCTACTACTATAGGTTATTACATTACTGAAGGTAAGTAGGCGCTTTCCAATAAGCCTCTTCTCTTCCAGATTACTCCTGACAGCTCCCATAATGAAAATGTCAAGATATCTCCGTCAAACGCCTTGGAATTAAGGAGGCACATTATCGTGGTTGCAAATTGTTACCAAATTACGCTCATCAAAGGGGTATTTTACTCCACGGATTGTTTCCCTCGCAGTAATAGGTAACAAAAAGCCTAGAGATGGATGTCCCTGTGCAGTGGCATTTCTGTCATGTTGTCAAATTCCATTAACCTGCCTTTGGCTCACCTGTGCTTCTATAACACCTGCAGTATTACGTGCAGATCTGTACTGTTATATATTATACACGTCTAACACACGTTAACTTTGCAAGCTGCAAACCTTGAAAGTGGCGTAAGAATTCCAGGCCCTTCACAGGGGGGCTGAAGGCTCTACTGCCATTCATTATACAAAGGGATTAATTAAACAACTGCAGAAAGAAATGCTTTACAGGCCTGGTCAAAGTGATTGACTGTAGGGAGCCCTGCACTCAGAACACACCGGTTGTGGGGCACCAGAACAATGCCTGTTGGGAGGGGGGGGGTTCCCATTTCTCAGCACAGCATAAAGGCCGAGCATTGCCAATTCATAACATTCTCACAGCCTGGCTTATGATATGCATATCATAAGACAGTTGCATAACAATATATATATATGTATAGCATATGGGATAGCTATATAGATTATATAATGATTTCACAAAAATATGTGTAGATACAGATGACAATGAGAGCCCAACTTTGATGTTTTCTTATTTGAAATATTCCTGGCCCCTGAGGTCAGGGAAAGAACACAAACACTGAAAAAGGGGAAAAAGAATACAAATAAAAGAGAGCATTTTCCTTCTTTTCCTTTTCACATCTCGGGATCTGTCGCTCCATCTCATCTTTTTCTAAACCTCTGCACATTAAAATCTCGGTGTGCCAAACTGGCTCTCCGCAGCAGAGACTTTGTTGTTTAGTGTGTCACTTCTTCAGCTTGTAGTAAAGAACCCAGGAAAAATGAGCCCAAAGTAAGCATTAGGATGCTGAGTAAGGAAAAGCACAACATGGGGGTTTTTATCTATAGCAAAGTGGCAGGAGGAGCTGGGGCCCAGAGACACAGACTAGAACAAACCTACTGTTCGAAACGCCCTGCTAAGACACTGTAAGAAACTAAAGCTTCACTTTTCCACGTTAATGTGCCCTCCAAAGGAAGGTAAAGCTTTCTTCAGAGATTAATTTGACATCAATGGGGGATAGGAAGGTTGAGCTCTCTTCCATCACCCTTCTTTCCTGTGTGCAAGGTAGCTTTAAAGGCTTCTCTTAAGAAACTCAAGTTCTACATTACCTTCCTGTGCCAAATTTTGAACACAAGAAAGCAGAGGCATCATTCCCAAGTATCACTTTTTTATTATGGCTTCTCAGATCAGCAAGCAAGGGTATGACTGGAGTCAAACTGGGCGCTGGTTTACAGAGCAGGATGGAAGCAGGGTCCTAGAGGAGCCTGACTGCTCCTACTAAAGAGTTATCCAGGTGCATAGCGGTGAGGCTCTGTACGTGAGGCCCTAACAATACAGCAAATGTGTGGGTACCATTGCCTGGACCTGAAAAAAAGTGCAGAGATAAGTTCCTAAAGGCAGTTTCTTCATGCATTGATTCCAGCTTACCTTATTCCAGTAGTGCTAGGCCTGGAGAAGTGATACAGGTGCTGCAGTACTCCAGGATGTGCCTATCTGCGCATTGAAATATAGGTTCCAGGCAGCGGGCCTGGATTTGCCATACAATACCTAATTAAAAAATGAAATGGATATTAGCAGAGCCAGCACTTTAATCAGGGAGCAATTTTTAGAGGCAAAAAGCAAGGACAGGGATTGCACTGTCCATCTTTTCCCATCTGGTGTACATGTGCATGTATCTGCAAGGAGACACCTGACTTCCCTGGCTTTCACAGCTCTTAACACCTCCACGGTGGCAGGAACCTAAAATCAGTTCTCATTGACAGAACACAACCAGCACCATACAGAGGAGCTGCAGTGACCATCTTTTGTTTAGGAGTGATGAGTTTCAAGTGAGACAGTTCATCTTGGTTAGGGGGGAACCTGGGATCCATTCCCCCCTAGTGCACATTGTGTCCTGGTATATTCAGATAGCTACAGGTGCCTTCTCCTGCCCTGGCTTAAAGATCTGCAGAGGTTTGGTATTGGCTCAAATGAAAAATTCCAGTGCCACTCCTCAGGAATGCTGTTTTTTTTAGGGCTATTGTATCCACTCTAATGACTGCCAAATGTGAAAGGAATACAAAAATCACCATTCCTATTCGATGTGTGGGGTCTCAGGTAAGTAATCTGTTGTGAAACCCTGCTATTCACTGCCAGACTTAATGCTATTTTACAGCACTTTCAGCAGCCAGGTTTTATAAATGATTTCTTATAGTTATCTTATCGTTTCCCTGTACTTTAAAGTATCAGAGAAGCCACTTGTTCCGCAGTACCTGCATCCATCCTGCCAGCACCCCAGCAGCACATGCGTATGGATAACTGAGTGGAAAATTCCACTGCATGGGAGCTCTCACAGTACTCTCCAGGCTTACATCAGCTGGTACAAGACAGGGGAATGAAGATACTCACTTCTAATACAGCAGGTCCGTAGCTCGTTCACTGATTCCTGCCCTCCTTCCATACTCTGTGGGACAGCTGGATGTGAAGGCAGGCAGGACTCCTATTTCATATATGTACATGTTTATGATTTATGAGCCCTGGTTTATTCCTTGACACCTACTGTCCAAGGTCTGATTTACCTTCCTCTCTCAGTTACAGCTGCACCCAGTAAGAGATCCCCCCCCACCCTCTCAGCCTGCTTATCCCATCCTGCCAGCAACAATTCATATGAAGATACTGACGGGGTTCACTGCAAGCCACCCAACACTGACACGTAAAGATGAGCTGTTTGGTTGGAGAGGGAGCAGCTCAGACTCAGCAAACGCCTGAGGAAGGGATGCACTGTGGCAGTGATGGTGATACGGAGCAGCTAGCGACCAGGATGGATAGCCCAGCCCAACCACAGGGAGGTCGAGTGCTCTTGAGCACTCAAGGGGTGTGCTTGCTGTCCTCACAGCTGACATGGCTTTTTCTTTCGAAGACTTGAGGAACTTGTGTCACTCAAGGTGATGCTGCCCCTCTGCTCTGCTCTCGTGAGACCCCACTTGCAGCACTGTGTGCAGCTCTGGTGTCCTCAGCATAAGAAGGACATGGAGCTGTTGGAGCAAGTCCAGAAGAAGGCCATGAGGATGCTCAGGGGCTGGAGCACCTCCTGTATGGAGACAGGCTGAGAACATTGGGGCTGTTCAGCCTGGAGAAGAGAAGCTGCGTGGAGACCTCAGAGCAGCTTCCAGTGTCTGAAGGGGGCTACAAGGATGCTGGAGAGGAACTCTTCATCAGGGACTGTAGCGATAGGACAAGGGGTGATGGGTTCAGACTGAAACAGGGGAAGTTCAGGTTAGATCTAATGCAAAGCTCTGCCCTGTGAGGGTGCTGAGGTGCTGGCACAGGGTGCCCAGAGAAGCTGTGGCTGCCCCATCCCTGTCAGTGTTCAAGGCCAGGTTGGACAGAGGGGCTTGGAGCAAGCTGCTCTAGTGGAAGGTGTCCCTGCCTGTGGCAGGGGGCTGGAACTGGATGATCTTATGGCCCTTTCCAATCCAAATCATTCTAGAATACTGTGATTCTAAATTCCACAGCTTAGATACACGTGCAAACTGCTAGAAATAGTGACATTCTAATAGGCTGCAGAAGGGTGACATGATCTTTCTGGGCACATGCACAGCAACATGACTTTCTGATTGCTGGTGATCACTCTGCACAATTCCTGCCCTACTTAAGCCTCTGCTTTAACACCAAATCCAGGCTGAAGAATAGAGGAAGGGGTTGCGGGTCCATAAAATACACTAGACAGGAAGCATAGCAGCACCTATTAAAAGCTTCTTCATTCTCCTTCTTTCAGTGTAGATCCAAGCAAAGTACATGCTTGTAAATCCAACTAATGGTAAAAGATGGTACCAGCAACATGAAAATGGGCTGCTTAAAAACCATCCTGCGAAAGAGACCCAATCTGCCTGCTGCTCTGTGCTGTCATTACACACAAGTACACAAGTTGGTGCCTGACTTAGTTGATTGGCAGCTGCAACTGAACATAAACCCTAAAGAAGATAACTGTATTCAACCAGTGCCTGTCTGCGCTCCAGTCAGTGCAGATGGTAGCACAGTGATGCATGGGCATGAGGGGAATCTGTTATTGGAAGCTGGACAGCTTAGAGAAGAGGAGCCAATTAGTAGTGTATGGTGCCTTTGCCAAGCATACCGCCAGGAAACACAAGGAGACCCAGGCCAACCCTGGAAAACATCCCTGAAAACCAGCCTCTTCCAACCTCTCCACTGCTGTGAGGATTCCTGAAGTTGCCCAGCATTCCCAAGCCTCTTTGCATTTACTTGCACAATTTACTTGTTTAATCTACTTCATGGCAGGAAAAATGACACAGGAAGAATCACAGCGCTGACCATGAGGGTAGGAGCACTAACTGAGTCTCATCTAGCGTGCAAAAGACGAACTGGCTTGTTCCCTGGTCCTGAGACACAGCAGGGCTCACGTCCATGGCACCAGCCCCATCCACACCCCAAAAGAGGGCATCCTGCTCCAAGCAGATCTCTGGGAATAGCCACTCAAACACGTTGTGCCCTCACACTCCCATTTCCTATGAGATCCTGCTTGGTACAGGTCAAAACTCGCATCCAGGGCACACAGCAACTGAGGTGATGCTAACCTGGCTTGTGCTTGACTTCAGCAGTGCTTTTAAGCACTCTATCAAATGGCAGTCTCCTCAAAGAGCTGCTCTGCCACTGTAGGGTGTTTTGGAAACTTTTGGTTGCTAGCATTGGTACAAGTTTGCAAGAAGAATCACATCTTGGTCAAAGATGCGCTTGGTCTTGCTGTGGTGGGCTTATCCATGGCCACACGCTTTGAGGTGCTCCAGCATGACCTCGTGCACAGCCATCGATGCTTCAAAGTGGGCCTGCTGCAGATGGACTTATCCACAGCCAAAGATGCTTCAAGGTGCACCTTCACCAGTGTGGATTTGTCCTTGAGCAATAGTCCCTTCAGATGCGTAAGTACTGCAGCTCAGACATAACCATGGCCACGGATGCTTTGGGATGTACCTGCTTTGATATGGACTGGTCACGGCCACAGATGCTTAGTGACATGGTTTAGTGGTGGCCTTGGCAGTGCTGGGCAACAGTGGGACTTGGTGATCTTAAAGGTCTTTTCCAACCTGGTTGATTCTATGGTTCTGTGATTTGGGATGTTTGCTCCCATGTGGACTCATCCATAGGTCACAGTCCCTTTGACTCTAGTTCACACAGGCGTTCCAGCTTGGCCAGTACAGCAGCAGAGACACAGCAGTGGTGCCCTGGCCATCTCCAAGCCCAGGCACATGGCCACTGCTGTTATCAGGATGTTCCCAAGCACAGCAGAGTCAGATGATGAGCAGAACAGCAAGGCAGCAAGCAGTGAAAGCAAAAAGCAGCCACTAACAAGCACTAGGCTCTAATACACACTAAGGCAAGCAAGAACAACATGGCAGGGGCCTGCCAATTAATAGCCAAACAGCAACAACAGCGATAAATCTGATCTAGCACATTCCAATCAAATCTGCAATTATTTCAAACCCTTTGAGCCTCTCACAGGGTGCCAAAAAAAGGGTGGCTGTGGTTTAACCCCAGCTGGCAGCTCAGCACCACACAGCCGTTTGCTCACTGCCCTCCCGCTGGGATGGGGGAGAGAATCAGAAGGATAAAAGTGAGAACACTCGTGGGTTGAGATAAAGGCAGTTTACTAGGTAAAGCAAAAGCCATGTGCGCAAGCAAAGCAAAGCAAGGAATTCATTCACCACTTCCAATGGGCAGGCAGGGGTTCAGCCATCCCCAAGGAATCAGGGCTCCATCTCACCTAATGGTTACTTGGGAAGACAAACGCCATCATTCCACATGTCTTCCCTTTATTCTTCTTTCCCAAGCGTTATATGTTGAGCGTGACACCGTACGATGTGGAATATCCCTTGGGTCAATTAGGATCAAATGTCCCCACCATGTCTCCTCCCAACTCCTTGTGCATCCCCAGCCTGCTCACTGGTGGGGTGAGGAGCAGAAAAGGCCTTGACTGTGGAAGTGCTGCTCAGCAATAACTAAACCATCCCTTTGGTATCAACACTTCTTCCAGCACAAGTCAAAAACATCACCCCATTCTAGCCGCTCTGAAGAAAATTGACTCTGTTCCAGACAAACCAGCACAGCTGTGGGTGGTAAATGGGAAAAGGTTTTATGAAAGAGCACATTTAAAAACAATTTTGAGGTTCCAATAGTTAGGCAAAGTTCTGGGCCAATGCAACAGGTCCCAGTTACACAAGTTTTTTCTCAGCAAATATGATGTGAAGCGTTTTGGTAACAGGATTTCAGTCTCATCAATTTCTGCACAGAGCAGTGCAGAAATGAACATTGCCATTTGGAATTTATTTCTACCATTCTCTTCCTACCCGTGGAAATGAGGAAATTCATGGAATTTGTACATCAGAGAAATAAAATCTCATTCTCTGTTTCCCGTAAGCATTGAATGCCTTGCTCCCTCTTGAAATAGCAGCACACCCTCCTCGAGACGGCACTAAACAAACCTCCTTGCTTCTCCTGAGCACAGCAAAGAAGCAGGGTGCTGTCAACAGAGAAGGATCTAGAAGAACATGAAATCCAGGGCTGCAGCAGAGAAACGCAAACCAAAACCCCAAATATCAGTGAATCTGTAGTGAAGGGAATAAGGGATTAAACAGCCGATGGCTGTTTCTGAATGTCATCATTGTTTCTGGGTATTACTCTTGTTTTCACTCCAAGGCTGTACCTCACGGACAGCAGTTGAGTGTCTTTGGGTTTGCAGGAAGACTGTGGGATCTGTTACAGGGCTGCGCACTGAATTCACGTCAGTCCTATGGCTTGTGTTACCAGCCTGCAGCTCTGCATAGCTTTGATGAACATCACATTTTCCATGTAACAATGGACCCAAAGCCACTTGTTTTGCAATCTGGCCTCCTCTGGGCTCTTATATAACCACGAGTCGAAGCGATGCTCTCTGACAATATCTGATGCGGTCTCACTCTATATTCCTGGCTCAAAGTAATTACTGCATGACCCACGTTGCCACCCCCAGAGCTGCAATATTTCCGGCTATGTTTGACACTCAGCTGCAGCGCATTCCTTCTGCCCCATCATTTCAATAACGTGAAAATGGAATTTGGATTAATCAAACCCTGCTGCTCACCACCTGCAGCTCTTGCGGGTTCCAGCTTTCAAGGCTACAGTGGCTGCAGGAAAGGCTCATCAGGGCACGGTAACAAGGCGATTGCTTCAAACCAGGAGTACGAACGCTGGCCACATAAATATGGAAACATCACCACAGGAACAGGGAGGCTGCTCCTTCTAAAATGAACTCAGGGATAAATACCATCCCCTTGCAATTACTCATGAAATTGTATTACTGGGAATCGATGTGGGGCAGGTCAAGGCTAAATACTGAGAAATGTAGCTATTACCCTGCTGGGTCCAGTTTACAGGAAAACATGTGGAGAGCACATTTTACCAGTGCCACCTGCTACTCAGAGGACCTGCCAATAGGCAAGAGCTGAGGGATAAGCGAGGAGTGAAACCAGCCCAGCACCTCTGAATTGTGCTGCTCTTTTGTGTTCAGAGACATGCTGGTTGTATTTATAATGGAGCCTTCTCCCTTTTGTCTAATGCACTGGAAGGGAAGATAAATGCATAAGAAGTATTACGAGGGCTTTGTCAAGTCATAAATTTCCAGCTGATGAGGCAAGCCATGAGTTTCACTTCAGCAGTGCTAAGCATTACAGCAACAGAGGAAGAAGTGAGCCTGCCTTGTACATGCTTCTAGGAAGACACAAAGAAGGTGGAACTTAAACTCTTAAAAGGTTTTAACGTACGTAAAAGCCAAATAAAATGACAATACAGGGCAATTGAAAAAATACCAATTTTGAGAGTTTCAAGTTCTAGGCACTTTTTGAAGTGCTCTACATTTCAAGAGGAAAAGGTTTTGATTTGGGAAACCAGCAATTTTCACATTGTAGCAATGATGCAACGAATCATTCAAGGGTGTTGAATCTCATTCGGTGCTGAAATCTTAATGGAAGATCTATTGCAGCTTAATGGAAGATCTATTGCAGCTGATGCATCCTTATAATAGGTTTCGGTTACTACAGATCAGCTCTTCCAAATAAGGGATCATAAAACCTCTCTTGGCTCTACTTACAATCTCAAAGCATTCATCACAAGTGCTTTGTTTCAAGAGGAAGCAAATTAAACTCTGGAACTCTTCTAAAACATCTCCATTTGTTCAGATTCACCTGAATATGGATCTCAGGTAAGTGAGGGGAGCACTCAACTCCAGTGAAGCAGACCCGTGGTGCCTACCTCTGCCCCCTGTAATAAAACCTGACTTTCTCTAGTCCCTGAGTGAATAACAGGTTTTTCTGTCTGAGATGGATCCTAACAAGCTTCTCTGCTGATGGTGTGGCTGGAGACTGAGCTGTGTTTCCACTCTGGCTAATCTGAAGGGAAGCTTCCCAGAACAGCCCTTTCAGTTATGAGTTCCAGACACTGCCTCTGCTCTTCTCAGCCAGTTACTGGATGAGGATGGGCTCCCTCAACTATTCTGTTTTTTGATTAATCAGATAGCCAGAATTATGTATTTCCTTTTTGCCCCAAATCCTGAACACTGCACAAATTAGCTTTTGCCTTTTAAGAAGAAACCTCCTCTCACTCTTCTCTATCCCCCCTCTTTCTCTTTCTCTTTTTACACCACATAATGTCAGTTTTCCATCACTGCATCCACACACAAAAGAGCTGAGGATTTGTTGCACTGCATCTGCACAGACCTCAGAAGCTCTAAGCTAACTTATACTAGCATATAGTAGTAATATGTACTAATGTATTCTAGCTCTGGTGTATGCTAAAGCTCCTCCTTAAATTTAACAATACATCCTTAAGACATGAAAGTGAAATTATATTTGGCATTGAATAAATATCTTTTTCTCTAGCAGGAAAGAGCAGGAGGTCATGAGGGTTTATTTCAGTCATACAAAAACTAGAAGCCTGAACTGATGTTTCAGTTGCACACACTCGCACACTTGTGCTTATGCACCGACGCTGCTACCTTCCTTTCCTAACAGGAGGATTTCACATGAGATGTGTGTACAGATGTGTAGTTTCAGGGCAAACAGATTTCCACATGGATATGCCCTGCAGCATTGTCAAAGATGTCATTCCTTTCAGCCATGTACAAAGCGAACATCGCACATTTGATACTTGTGATAGATGGTTGTTACGGTAAATGCGTTTCAAACCTCAATTACAAACACAACAGTGTCCTCCAGGGTTTCATCTGCGTGTCTATGTGGCATCAAAGGATTTATCAATGTGTGTAATCTTTAATAAATGATGCTAGACCTGCCAGTTATTTAACTCGGAACAGCCCTCTGCAATCAAAGAAGACAAAGTAGGAAGTGATCTATTTAAGAGAGCAGCGCTTGAAGTACAGATACCCTCCTGAGTAATTGATTCCTTTAATCCTTTTGATTCAGTATCAATTCTATTATTTGTAAACCAGGCAGACCGACCAAAGAGAGCCTCTGATACATCCCCAGGCACATCTGACCATGAAGTGGCACACGGATAGTGGTATCCTCTACGCGTACGTACACATGTATAGTCACTGTTGTTCCACGCCAGCCACCTGAACTAAAGCAATTTAAAGCAAGTGGAGTTTTGTTAAATATTGGCAGGGTTATGGTAACAGTAATGCTAAGGCCATATTTTAAACCTTAACAAGCAAACAATTCTCAGAGCAACTGCATGACTTTCACATGCAGCTATTGCTGTTGTGGGCTTCAGCACATAATTGCCATTCCCTCCACGGTGTGCTCTGACTCTGCAGGAAACATTTCATTTGGATATAATGAACAGTTCCTTCCTGGGTGCCAGGATATGAGCAAGGCATCAGCGACTAAGATTCAGAAGTGTTCCTTTTTAACAGTCTGTGAAGGCTCCAAGAGAAGAGTTTTACCTGGTATTTGTGGATGTCATGCATCCTCTGATTTCACATGTGCTCATTTTTATTTGTTTTTAATCATCCTAGCTATTTCAGAGACTTCTTTTTTTTTCCCCAGGGATTATTTAAAGTGTATTTCCAAGCAAGGCCTGATAGGGTTTGGACAATTTTGTTTGACAAGTTCAATTAGCTGAAGCTATCCATACGAAGTGATCCATATGTCCTTTAAATTAGCCATTGAAAAGGCCTTGACGGGTGGTTTAGGGTCTGCCTAGTTAGAGGAAACCATTGGCAACATACTCCAAGTGCTGTAGGTCTCGATCCATACTGGGACCAGGAAGAAGGAAATCTCCCAAATCATGCAACAAGGAATCTGTGCAGTCACGAGCCATTTCAGCTACACTGGGGTGAAATGACAATAACAGAAGATGAAAAAGTCAGGCTACACAGCCAGAATTCCCCAGTAATTCTGTATAATTACAAGCCGCCATGAAGGGAGAATTTATATGTGGCACAGGGGGACTTCAGCAACCTTTTGGGGCAGGACCAAACAGCCCCACAAGGAAGAAGGCAACGGCTGCACCTACTTTGACTGACCTGAGCAGTTGTCCACTGCTATAACCCCATTTCTAATACATCTTCAGGCAACAATTATGGGTCCCACAGGCCACGTGCTCTTAAGGAGACCTTTCAGAACGTCCTGCTGGACTCAGAGCAATCACAGGGGCTCTTCAAAGCATATCTCCAGCAGGTGAAGGTAGGTGAGAGCAGGGAAGCCGGCTCAAGTAGGTTTGGCTCACATCTGAGCACAACTGCTGTCACATCTGTGTCAGAAACCAGCCAGAGACAGTGGGCTCCAGCACACACAGCACCGTGAGTGCTGCCAGCACAAACACAGATGGGGTCATGCCGCCAGCAGCCTCTGCTCCCTGGGCCCCCTCCAGCTGCCATCAGCTGCCATCTGCCTCCGAGCAGGACCCAGATGTTGCCACCTACTTTGCTATGGTTGGAAGGAAGGAGGCTCTCCAGCAAGTGTGCTCCACTAAAGCAGGGATAGGAGTTCAGAAAGGTAGCGAGGCGAAGGAAGGTGAATTTGTTCACAGGCAGCACTGCCTCTGCTTGTCAGAGCTGAGAAAATAAGCCCACCGTTCTCACATAATATCGTGCCTGCATAAACCCATCCCTTGGCAGCTCAGCGGCGCTGGAGCGGTCTGTCCCTGAAGGATGTACCCCATGGGAGGATCGGGGCTGGAGCAGAAGCATGCGAGGAGTCCTCCCTGAGGAGGAAGGAGCAGCAGAGACAACGTGTGATGAGCTGACCACCCTACCCCAGCAGCAGCAACAGCAATGCTGGTTAAGCCTCATGCTACGCTACCTGCCGCAGAACTGAAGCGTGATGGGAAAAACTCTGAATTTTCCAGCTTTCCGGTGGTGATGTTTTACATCAGGTGTACGTGGTCAGTGCTGTACCCCATAAATGGAATCAGAGAATGGTTTGGCCTGGAAGGGACCTTAAAGCTCATCCAGTTCCAACCCCCTGCCATGGGCAGGGACACCTCACACCAGACCAGGTTGCTCCAAGCCCCTGTGTCCAACCTGCCCTTAACACTGACAGGGATGAGGCAGCCACAGCTTCTTTGGGCACCCTGTGCCAGCGCCTCAGCACCCTCACAGGGAAGAACTTCTGCCTTAGATCTAACCTGAACTTCCCCTGTTCCAGTTTGAGCCCATCACCCCTTGTCCTATCACTACAGGCACATAACTCACTGGACAGAAAAGTCAGGAGTCCAGGTGCTAAACCAGTGTAGAATAATAATGAACTGCTTCGTGATGAGTGAAGTTTCTCTGCAGCCACAGAATGTTCAGGCCTGTCTAGGTGAATGGGGAAGAATCATGAGAAATATTCAGATGTCAAAGTAAAATGCAGTAGCAGTGGTGTCAGAAGCAGCACCATGAAGCTGGCTTTGGGATAAAGAAGTCTCTGGAAGAACAAGTGAGCAAACCTGAAGCAATCTGGCTCGAAAACCTTCCACTCCTGAGAACGCTGCTTCTATTCAGACCTACAGATAGTTCTAAAAGATAACAAGTAAAATCACCAACTATTGAGGGAAACAATACATCCATCAAGCAATGAGTCAATAAAATATCACTAGGTAGATGTTCAATAAACTGTTGTACAGGCAGGCAATTACCCTACTAGCATTACAAAGCAGGGACAGTTACTCAATACATTCAAAGGGCAAAGGATTGCTCAATGCTGTGTAGCAAGATACTGCACAGGGCACACAATAACTCTATAAATGGGCAAAGGGTGCAGCTGTATAACAGCTTGATTCGTTTTCCACCCTTCATTCTGTCTTACACTATTCTTACCAGCTGTGTGGGTATGCTGCTTTCACCCAGTGCCTTGAGGCTTTGAAGTGCTATGACTGACAGCAATCAGGGATGGCAAGTGTGTTACCCTGGTTTCTCTTTTGGCCATGTAGGCACAATGTCTGCTGCAAGTGGCAAGTTGTGTGAGCATCCTACAGAAGCTTATGAGTTGAATTCAGGAGCTGATGCACCACAGACACAATAAAAGGAATAGACCCTGCCTTAGCAAACAGTAACATTTAAACCCAAGGGTGACCATGTTCCCAGGACTGACCCAGAACCATTTGAAGGATGGCAGCATAAGCTGTATAGCAAAAACGGATGGACCATTCACAAGATCTGTTTCTAGCTGGAATTGCTGATCTTCTAATTGAACACGGTCCCTTGCTACTATTCCGAAAGAGAACTGAGTAGATTTCACTCTACTTCAGAGCTATTTGGCTTTATTGCCTAGCAAAAGACCTTGAGGTAGATATGTAAAATGTAGGTAGCAGATTTTACTTGTAGAAGCTGGGTTGTTCAGAGATATCAAGGATTAAAGATTGCACTAAGGTCTTATGTGTACACTCTGAACAGGCATGTGCAGTCTTCTGCTAAGCAATGTGCATCAGTACTGCGTGAGACTTTAAGAAAGGCATTCTTAAGACTGCTTCAAGAAAACCTTAGGAAAGAAGAGCTCTGCCTTTGCTGCCTTGCAGCAAGGACAGGACAACGGGGGAATGCTGTCTGCCTTCTCTGCAAGGAGACCAGAAGCAGCCCAGCTGCTCCTGCTTCCATGGGACAATGCAACTAACACCAACATTTTTCATGGCAAGGCCAATTCTAAACTCTGAACTGTAAGAACCAGAAAAATACTTGGAGTAAATTAATGTGCACCCTGAACTGCTCAGCGAGAGGAAATGAAACTGAGACAGAAATATCCTTCTTCCTTCAAGGATGTGTCTACTGATACAAACTGTGGTATGCCTGCACTCAGTTCCCACTGATAGCAGCTAGGGGGGAGCTATTACATGGCCCAGACCTTTTTCCCTGCCTACCTCCTTCCTGGATTTCGAAGGAAAGGGTTTGAGTCAATGCCCACCGAGGCCTACAGGAAGTCTAAAAGGGGAACAGGATGCAAACCCAAAGGTGGAATCCTCTGGTATGGAAAAAATGCTAGAAACATTGCACAGTGACAACACTAAAGTAAATGTGTATCAGGCCTGAGTCAAAATAACGATAGGACTGAAACCCAGAGCAGCACACAGTCATTTATGCCTTTGTGAAGTTTATTTGCATCATGCTCCACAGCTCTCAGGATGCCCACGTTTCTTTAGTCCTTCACCATCCCAGAGCTCAGAGACCTTTAAAGCATTTTAAATGACTGTTGAATTAATTCTCAGTTAAGACAAAAGATGAACTCTTGTGAGGTTTGCGGTAAGGTGTCAAGAACTGCCGGCACTGGAACTTGGTCCCTAGCCACATCTCAGGTCCACTTCTAAGACTACAGGAAATTTGGGCAAGATATATATATATATATATATATATATATATATCAACTTCTATGCTCTGGAGATTCCTAGATTCATCAG
Source organism: Pezoporus flaviventris (assembly GCF_033815535.1). Lineage (NCBI taxonomy): Eukaryota > Metazoa > Chordata > Aves > Psittaciformes > Psittacidae > Pezoporus > Pezoporus flaviventris. The sequence continues at coordinate 2,508,449 of NW_026892585.1, forward strand.
TCCATGGAAAGCCACACATGCTGTTTTCCCTGATAGAAACTGTGACATTTTCCACCTGAGAAGAGAAAGAAGCTGCTCAGATCCAGTTAATTCTGCCTTAATGGTTTAAGGAACATACTTGAAGAGCTGGGACATGTTAGGGTAGTGTTTAGTAGTATATTGCACATTTTTTTTCTGTCTAAGCTGAAAAGAGGTAAGATCAGAAAACATCAAAATATTGCAATTGCATTACCTCAGCTCCAGACCACAGAAAACACACAACTGTAGTTCAAGAAATTAGACTGAAGAAGGCAGAGAAGCAAATGGGAAAAAAAACCCCAAACCCAAATCATAAGCAATAAAGCTGGAAGCTCAGAAGAAAAACGATGAATAAGGGGGAAAAAAATGGTTACTAAGGGTATTTTAAATCTATCCTTACATCTGCTACCAGAAATGACAGCTAGGCTTTCATCTCCTCCTGTGTAAGACGGTACTCCTTAGGAAGATGCCAAGTCAAACAGATCACTGAGACATCAAATGTTGATCTATTTGTAGTAAGGATGATAAAATTAATTCACAAAGACAGCATCTATAGGCTCAGAGAACTGCCTTAATCCTGAGTTATTTCCAAGACCCTGAAAATTCACCTGACTGTAAGTTTCCCAGCTCACACGCCATCTGGAGACCCATGTCCACCTTAGAGCAGAGCACAGTGACTAATTTGCTTTGCTTGCACCATGGTTTCAACAACAGCAGAGTGAAATTAGATCTTCCGTGAGGTGAAAATCATTAAATACTGGGTGAAAATGATTAAATTCACATAGCATTCCGTTGAATGGGCATGGACAGCTCATTTATTACACAATATTTCTATTTGTCAAGCCTGTCATGCGAGTGTGAACCCTTGAGGAGCAGCAGCTTTTCCCTTTGCTACATCATCTCAGACAGAATTTGTCACTTGATAGGCAGGTATTATTACCTTGGCCTTTTACACCGGCTAGGGACCTGTAGAGTGACACGTCAGCCCGCTGAGGCTCCCAGCTCATTGAAATGGACAGGGATTTCAACTCACAAAGGAAACTTTTCTAACTGTGACAGTCATCAAACCCCACCACAGGCTGCCCGTGGAAGTCGTGGAGTCTCCATCATCTGAGACACTCAAAACCTGACTGGCTGTGGCTCTGAGTGACCTGCTCTGGTTGATTCTGGTTCAAGCCAGGGTCTTGGATTAGATGATTTCCAGAGGTCTGTGCCACCCTCAGCCATCCTGTGAGTCTATGACCAGTTTTGCAGCTGGTATGATGTGGAGAAGGCCCTCTTCTCCCTGCCCCACACAAGCACTCAACACAGTGCACAAGAGACCCTAATAAGAACATTCAGCAGTACACAATGCCTGTGGTGCCTCCATAGACAGACAGCAGCAGCCCATCTACCAGCTGTGGTTATTCAGAGAAGGAAACTTCCCCCTCCAGGATGCACCTCAGAATCTACAGGCTGAGCCTTAGTAGGGCCTTCTTTAATCTAAAACTCACAAGATTTTAACCCTTTTTCCTACAGGGCAACAAACCCAAACCCCAGAACAACCAAAACCAAAACCAAACTACGCACCAAAACCCAACCCAAACCCTCAAAACACAGGGGAATCCAGGGAGGCTTCTGCCTTGGCTTCCAGCTTTGGGACCTCATATTAACCAGCTATGCCTTCCTGCCTTTGCACTTTGCTGAGATGTTTTCTACCACATCTTTTGCTTTCTCCATGTTTCTCTTCCTGTAGCTTTTCTCATCCTACATCTCTGTTGCCTTTTTCCATGTGAGGACACAGTCCCATTCCTCCATAGGTCTACTGCTTGGACTGCACTGTCTCAGTGGAGCCATTTCTGGTTTGCAGGCAACTGCAGCTTGGGAACGCAGACCATGCACATGAGTATCTGCATGTGAACATATGTCCTGTCCTAATGGAGCTCTCTTCTGGAGCACTAGTTTGATCTTATTTAAATTAGCTTTTTAGAAATTAGCATCAAATTGCTAATTTGACCATTTTTAATCTCTTGGGTTACATTCAAGCTTTTCAAGGTCCCAACCTCTGCTCTTAGAATCAGAACTGTAGAATCAAACCAGGTTGGAAAGGACCTTTAAGCTCATCCATTCCAACCATTCCCATCACTGCCAAGGCCACCACTAACCCATGGCACTGAGGCCTCGTCTCCACGCTGTGTGAACACTTGCAGGGACGGTGACTGCAGCCCTGCCCTGGGCAGCCTGTTCCACACTGAACCCCCCAGGTCCCTCAGCCGTTCCCCATCACACTTGTGCTCCAGGCCCTGCACCAGCTCCGTTGCCCTTCTCAGGCCCCACTCCATCACCTCAATGTCTCTCCTTTCTTTATCATTTATACCCATTTCTTTGGAATCCAGACTGTTTAAATGTAACACACACCCCCACCAGGCATTTGGCAGATGTATCACTCTGCCTAGCTGCTGCTAAACCACTGTTGAACAGATTGCTTTGGCTTTAGGGAAAGCTGCAAACATGATTCTTATTTGGCTTACCCAGCAGAAATACCTACGGTGTTCCTGCCCTTATCTCTTCCTGCACCGTTTTGATTTTCTTTTATTTTAAGATGAAAAACCAAGCAGTTAGGAACATTCAGTAAGAATGAATGGCTTGGGAATATGATTTCAACAGAAGCAATTTCCGAACAAACCGCAATGCGATTTCTGCAAGGCCTTTGTATTTTTACTAAAACCCATTTATTTTGCTACTGATTTTGATGGTTCGTTCTGATCTGTAAGCACCCTGAAAGCCCGGCTGTGTACAGCTAGATTCATCTACAGAGAGCAACAGATGAGTAACTCAATAGGCACTCCATAGTCGGTGGTAAGATAGTCACCTCAGGAAGTGATCAAGCCCAGCAGAAACCTGAAGGACCATGTGTAGGTGTTCATCTCCTGTGTTCTTCTAGGCAGGAACTCATGTTCTTGACAAACACCCCACAGCACGGCAGGTAAAAGTGAGGGATGAAATGATGCCATTCTGCTTGCAGATTCCCTGCTGGCACCGTCTCCTCGTTCCCTGCTCCAGGCTGCAGGGAGGTTTGGTCAGCTGGAGGAAGACTATGTGTTCTCCTTAGCACCTTAACAAAAGTCAATCTCCAGTGCACGTTTAGTGGCTTACGGCTCAGTCCAGCTCTCATTGACTCTGCTGAGAACTACATAAGGGCTCTTGTAGAAGAAAACACAACTTCCTTATGGATGTAAGTTCTAGTTCACACATTCCATGGAAAATAAGCCTCCAGACTGCAGCAAGTCTTGGCCTCGAGAAGGATCTCCTTGTAAGTTATGCAGACTTCAAAAGTAAGGAGCTGCATAATGGCTGTGGAGTTGTTGTATGGACTTTGTTTATTGTATGGTCTGCCTCCGTATGTCACCTCTTTCTCCACTATCTACACTACATGCCCATGACAAACTGGATTACAGCACAGACTGGCAGGGTTTGCTGGCAACATCCCCTGGTGCTTCCTTCAGAAATCTCTTGCTATTTTGACTTGACCTCTAGATTTCACACGTGGGTTTCGACTGAAAGGGAATGAAATGGAAAATGCATTTCGGCATTCGCGCTTTGCTCTTCTACATCACCTCCACTAACACCCCCTGCTGACACAAAGACAACCCTTAATTCCAGGAAATCGGGATGGCAGAAATAGAAGAGATCTTACTCAGGAGAGCATAAGAAGTCAAAGGTGTTGTGTGTCTTTGGGGGAATTTCCCTTTGGGGTGGAAATTCGTTCTAACATTTAACAGCAACCCAATCAAAGAGGTAAAAATCACCCTGGTTTAAACGTTGAAGAAAGAAGTTCTTTGTCCTAGTCTGAGCTCTTCGCTCCTTCAGGCTATTTTATGCCACAATTGCTGTGCTTCCATTTGGATTCCCACCAAAGACAACTGCTGGAATTTACAGGTAAAGTAAGGCCACAGGTGGCAGGGCCTGCTGAAAGTAACTGATGCATTGACTGTGTCCTCAGTTACCTTAGGCACATTGTGGACAACACCATCAATAATTGAGTGCGTCCCTCCCTCATGAATTGAAGAAAAGGACATGGTGCCAACTCTTTCTCCTTTGGGAGCCTCCTGCAGCCTTCTACCTGTAAGCAAATACAGGTTCAATTCTTCAGCTATAAACTCTATCCAAACCAATGGATCAGAAGTTTAGGTCTTGACTTTCAATTACCTGTGTACATTTTGATATGCTGCTATGGTATTTATTTAAATTGCTTAACACGTCCCTAGAGGTTTATACTATGCTGCGTGGGTAAGCACATTGTCTCCCCGTTTCCATTGCCTTGAGCTGTTTGTTTTAATTCTCTCAAGTTCCCAGCCACAGAAAAACCCACAAGACAACCAACAGCAACACATTTGAACCCTTGGAAACTGCCTAATGTGCTGTCTGTAGGAATAGGTACACTAGATTGAGGCACACACCTGGTGAGTTCTGTATTCTTTCTCTGCTCACAGCTGGTAGCAGCTGCTTAAGAATAAGTACAAGCCCTTCACCTGAAATACTCTCCCAGATTCCAGCAATCAGAAGTTCAGGAACTTTCTGATATAAATCTGCACTCTATTTTCTTCAATAATCACCACGGTTTTGTGCTCTGTGAGAAATCTGTTTGCATTTACAGCTTGGAACGCCCAGTTGGACAGTGTTACTACTTGCTATATTAGAAACTTCTTCCTCTGAGTTGTTTTAAATTTGCTGCTTTTATAATTCCACTGGATGAGCTCTAGCTCTTCCGAAGGAATGGTGGAAAGCACTAATCTTCCTAAAAACTCCCTTGGCTGTTCAAAAAGCAAGTAGAATATGAGGAGTCATTAGAAAGGACACAAGAAGAAAACAGAAAACAGCATTACATATCTTAGTGTAAAACTGTGTTGTCCCCATATTTTAATGCAATATTTCATTTGATTACCCCCAAAAATACTCAGCAGAAAAATAGAGAATTACCGATATGCAGACGAAGATGACCAAAGGTAAGTCATGAAGAGAAAAGAACAACAAACTTCTGGGTTTCTGAAGTCACACAGGAAATGTCAAGAAACCAAAGCACTTCTACAAGGTGTTTAGAGGACCATGAGTTACAAAGATTAAAAAGAACTACAGAATTTGTTAAGAAAATAGATTGCTACTGTGTATGCTTTAGATTGCTCCAGTGCTTTACTGAAAGAACTACCTTTAGTACTTTTAGTAACTAACCTCATTTAACGTTTTCCATTTGAAATATGCTACTACTAACTCGTAGTAAGTACAAGTAAGGACTTCTATCCTTACTCGTGCCTACACATGCTCATTCATTGAGTACAAATGTATGACGTATGAGACAGGAGACCTTGGACCTTAGGCTTCAATTTTACATTAAGCTCTGTATAACAATGCCATCTGTGCACACTTGCACACACACAGACACACTCTAGCAAGGTCAGTGCCTCAATTTCTAGTAAGCCCCTGTCATTATGGCAATACACGTAAAGAGCTGTGCTGCAGCCAAGTCTTTCGCTTTATTTCTGGCTTATCTCTAAACAGCTTCATCTGAGATAGACAGGACCAAACAGAAGAGTAGAAAATCCATAGGAAATCATTTTACAAAGGTGGATTTGAAGGTATGAAAGCTAATGCCAAAATGAAATTGTTTAGTATGTAGAACTTAGCATCTGAAAAGAAAAATACAGGCCAGCGTTTACTGCTTAATGGCTTGGATCAGTCTGGCTCAATACTCTTCAACTCCCCTGAAGGACCCTTTTTAAGGAGGTGTTTTAAGCTAAGTTTTCAGGTTGTGAAGGGCTCACTGACATCAAGAGCCGTGATGCTGTGTGCTTCCGTATCACGGTGTTCTTTGGGAACATGGGGCTTGGCTTGGTTTTTAAAGGTGCCTTGCTGGGATGTTTGTAAACACTAAAGCATGTCCTCGCCCTAATCTTCATTGCTATTTGACCATTTGCCTTGTGGTCTTGCACAAGATGCATGTTGACATTAGGCTGCCATAAACAGTTGATGATAGTTCGTGGAATTAATGGGGCAGGAGGAGAAGGGCATGTAGGAAACTCCTTCCTTATTCTGGATGACGGGTTGATCAATGGTACTGCATTGTAGCTGTCCTATTGATACGGGAAGTTGAGGATTAAATACTCTTTCCAATATTGTCACTGGTGCATTTTCTACAAATAGGCTGGCACAGCTTTGTTTTCTCTATACTTTCTGATCCATTATATCCACTGCAGGATTACTTGCTTAGTGATTGAATTGAAATGTTTCTATAGAGAAGCATCTCTTTTTCAAAAGGGAAATAAAGAGATAATGCATCTTACAACAAACTGTGCTGCATGGAGTAATGCCTTATAATCTTCTCACTGCTCTTTATAACATTAGAGAGAACTAAGGACCCTTTATAGATTCCATTTAGTTTGCCACTGGTAACAGAGCTCAGGGTATTAAAGTGACTCTGGCATCTGTTCCCTGAATCTAGAGGAGGGTCTCTCTTAGCTGCTGCAGAATAAAGCCTCATTGTCCTTGAGGCAGAAGGAACAGAACGCAATGTGAGTGCCCACATGAAGCAGGTTTCAGTCTCTCAAACAAGGGGCAATGATATCTGTACTAAACTGATTATGAGCTATACTACATACTTCCATTTTCTTTGATGATATAAGAAGAGACGAGACTAAAAACCAGTGCTCCTAAGGCCTCTGCTCTGTGGTGCACCTCCAGCTGTTTCCCAAGATATACATATCAGGAAAGAGCTTTTAATTGTGTCCAATTCTCTGTCCATGGATGCACTTGCAGGGGTGTAGGAGAGACTTGAGGGGAAGCACACTGGAGCACAGCAGGCAGAATCATCATTTCTAAGAGGTCTAGAAGCTTTTAGGCGCTTCTGCCAAAAGCCTGTCCAGTGACTCATGATGTCCTGTGTGCATTTGAGCAATCTTGATGGGAAAGAACCCTGCAGATCTCTCTGTTGTTCTGAAGGGTAAAAACAAGCCCATACGTTTTCAGAAGCGATACATGGTTTTCAAAGTGCTGGTCTGTTTTAAACAGTGTACTGCGTCCTGCCGTCTGGAAGCAGGATGTTACTTGACATGCATCAATTCTTCAGGAATGGAGGCTCTACAGTGGCCCAACCTGCAGCCTATTTTCACCTCAAGATCATCTTTCCCTACAGAGAAGAAGAAAACATTCTGCTTTTCACATTTATTCTCTCTCAAAGAAAGATCCTCTGGGGTGTTTTATGATCTGCTTCCCCATTAGCATTTGTGGGAGGAATGATCTAGCAGTACTGACTTGTAAATATTGATTGTATCCCATGGAAAAGTAATTAGTTCTGATTGTATCACCTTAGGAGGAGTTTATTGCATGGAATAGGCTGTCATGAAAGCTGTATTGCTACATACGTAAAATAGCTCTAATACATAGGGGGAAATTGAGGTTTTACACCTCTGCATGCTGTCTTTAAAGCAACATAAAAACTTCAGGCTTTACAATGGCATTTGATTTCATTGTTAATATCCTACGCAGGTATTTGCTGCTTACTACTTTTGCTGTTGTTGGCCTGAAACAGGCTGGGGAGGACTTGCTCTCCTTGACAGCTATCTGCTGTGTACAGCACATGCTTTGTCAGGGCCTGGCTTTGAAATGGCTGCCCCGGTTTAGCACTGGTTTTAGTGAAAGCTCTACCAGTTCACACTGATGCAAGCAAGAGCAGAGAGTATCTATATTGAGGATAGAGCTGGACAAGCCCTTGATGAAGGTGATGCCATCAGGGCCTTTAGCAGGTGCTCAGCCTCACTGAGCATTCCCAGCTGAGTGTTTTTGCTCCCATGGCTCAGCTGGTGGGATGGGACATGCAAAGCTTCCTTCCTCAGGTAGAAGGGAACCTGGGAGGAAAGCAATGACAGATGCTAGCTACCTGGAAGGGCACAGAAACACACTGCACCTTGCTTTGAACCTGCAGGTATAAACCCTAAACATGAACATCTTACCTTAACTTCCTCATAGCTGTATGAGATTTAGACTGCAGCTGTATTTTGGCCCAGTGACAAATCAGCTTTGAAGTTCTAGCCTGAATTTGGGCTTTGGGTCCATTTTTGTAGTCAGGTGCGTGTCTCAGACTGGTGGTAACTCTCAAATGTATTCATTTTCAAGCTGTTCCTTGGCCTAAACAAACAAGAGCAGATAAGACAGGAAAGAGGATACTTAAGTTCTCAGGTATCACCTACAGTTTTCCATCACTGGGAATAAAGACATAGAAACACATGATCCGTCTAAACAGTGGAGGAGCTGAGGGATCAATAAGGAGGAGGAGGGAAAGAACAGATACTTGTTAGAGTTTGCATAAAAGATTCCTAAACAGGCAGCTGAGAATAGGATGTTCTCTCTGCCAAAATAATGCAAAACAGATTGCAAAGCAAATTAATGGCAAAGGGCAGCGTCTGGGCAAAAGAGGCTGCATACACTTCTGATGTATTCCAAGGGGAAATATGACAAGACCATAGAACAGAACCAGAATATATTACCATTTTGAGTTCCTCTAATGCTAATCAGCCTGCTGAGCTTTAGTTTCCTTGGACATTGCTCAACAATGGGCGAGATAAACTGACGCGTGGAGAAGATCAACCACACTTTGTTAACCCTGAACCAGTTTAATTAACTGAAAGGGAAGGAGCCATCCGCAGGGAATTAACTGAAAGGGAAGGAGCCATCTATACCTATGTAGAAAAGAGCTTGGTGTGTGATCTGGGAAATCAGTCCATCCAGGGGTCTTACTTCCACAGTAGGCAAGTTGATGGGAATGACAATAATGAATCAGTTCAGTGCACATAAGGGTGATACAGGGGGAAGTTCAGGTTAGATCTAAGGCAGAAGCTCTTCCCTGTGAGGGTGCTGAGGCGCTGGCACAGGGTGCCCAGAGAAGCTGTGGCTGCCCCATCCCTGGCAGTTCTCAAGGCCAGGTTGGACACAGCGGCTTGGAGCAACCTGGTCTGGTGTGAGGTGTCCCTGTCCATGGCAGGGGTTGGAATTGAATGAGCTTTAAGGTCCTTTCCAACCCAAACCAGTCTGGTGTTCCATGATTCTATACAATGGGAAAAAGCAAAATCCTTCATGGAGTGTCGCTTTATATCAGCAGTAACTGGAGTTCTATGAAGGAGTCAGCATGCATCTAAATAAAGATGGTTCGGTTAGCATGCTTTATAAGCACTTCTATAATGCCTTGAGAAGGTCCCTCTCTGAGTGCTCTTAAAGACGCTATATTCTCATGGGATAAGCAAGATTAAGAGTTTATTAAATGAAAATCATAATCTTTGAGAAAGGATAGAAATACATGGTATTTTAAAGATGGAAGTGACTGTCAATGGCACCCATGCCTGATCTGTGATATTTAACATAGTATTAAGCAGTCCTGGAGTAAATAGTGAGATAGGATCATTTAAAGCTGAGACAGAATTCTCCAGGATAGCGAAACTGGCTGCAGAAGAGTAGAGCAGGGTACTGAGTGACTCATGACCCCTCCACAAATGAAAACAATTGGAAATGAAAGCTCAGTGGTACGTATACAATGATGGACTCCAAATTGGCTATATGGTGTCAGCAAATGGTCTTGAAGTCAGTGCGGATTAGCCCACAATATAAAGGAATAACAGTCACAATTCAGAAGCTGTCCAGAAGCCTCCAGAGGCCACAGATCCCAAATAGCAGCCATTCCTCTAGCAGCATATATTGAAAAATGGCATTAGCAGACTTCATGACTATACATAAGCTCTGCAATTTTACAGAAGAAAATAAATACAATCAGAAGAATTCAGAGTGGATTCAGACTCTCCAAAGTATGCCCCAGACTTACAGCTGATGGAAACCACCTTATACTGGTCAATAACATCCCTCACCTGCAGATAACAGCAAATTCCCCACCACAGATAATGTACTGATTTAGAAATCAGCCACTGCCAGTATAGAAGCCATTACACAACTCACAAAGCTAGCAATGCCAGATCTGTAAGCAAATATTAGATATCAGCTGAATATAGTAGAGAACATAACACTGATTTGGAGCAGATGGACATTACGTGGAATGTTTGATACTCTGTATGTCATCCTCACAAATAAGAGCTTTGGTTTGGAAGGGATATTTATTGGAGAAAGATGGTTAACACACTCTCAACTCGACAGAATCCTTCCATTTACTTTTAAAGTAAAAGAATCGAAGATCTCAGGTGGAAAAAATACCAACCCAAAACCTGCTTCTGCCCAACTTCCTTCTTTTTTCCTCCTTTCCCTGCAGAGCACTGAGCTTTTCCATTTCGTTCTCAGGGAAGTTCCACAGAAAGCTTGCTGTACAAATAGCCCAGCAAGACCATGCTTTGACAGGACAGCTTGGGTTTAGAGTTCTAATAGGGATCTGGATTAGCTGAGCTTGCACGGCTTGACATGGAGAGAGCAGGACTAAAATTCAGCAAGAATAAAGTGGCACTGAACTCTGGGAGGCAGTGCTCATTTAAAGTGATTCAATCCATTCCCTATCATCAGAACAAGTGGATGCTAACTCGTAACTAACAGAACTAAATACAAATGCATATGTAAAAACTGGAAGTGAAATAAATAACCTCCCATATGTTACGCAGTGCTCACGCCCAAGAAGTTTTGCCAAAGATTAATAACACAAAGAATAAACAGAACATTAGGTAGGCAGAGATTTAGAAACCTCCTGGTAAGTAACTGTCAGCAGTGCTTCTAAAGAGGTTTCTCCCTTCCTTGTAATTTGAAAAGCAGTTTTAAGGCAGTTAGGCAGTTGTGGAAAACACCAGGCTTGATGGTTCTACTCAAAATACAACTTCAGTTCACAGCCATACAGGCTGGCTAGTTGCAGCATGAGCACTATTCACATGTTATATGGCTCTGAAGGTGGAATGAGCCTCTATGGAGCTCTCTGCAGATGCAGAGACTGTTATGTCTAGGTCTGCTTTAGTGGCAAGGTCTGTGGTTTCCTTCAGCTGATATGATGGCAATCCTCATGTTTTCCAGGCTATTCTACAGAACAGCCTTCCACTAATACATTTAACTCAATAGCTTAACCTACCTTTGAACTCAAAGGAATGCCGTAACACACCTTATATTCATAACTGTTTCCAGCTGGAACACTAATTCATTATGAATACAGAGCTATGGCATACTCCACAATGCCCCAGGGTCATAAGAAGCTACCTTGACTCAAGTGCTGAGCAAAAATGTCTCTTAATCCTGCTGTCCTCATATAAAAGTCAATCCTGAGTGCCAAACTTCTAAAGAACTCTTCCACTCAATTCCTCATGCACACAGAGACATACACCTGCCTTGACAGCCTTATAAATGATCCAGACTTCCCACTGGGCTCCTAGAGGCTCTTTTTGACCTGCCAATCTCTAGTTTCACATCTGTTCATAACTAGTTTCTCCTTACTTACCTGTTCAAACTGGAACAAGAGATGAAAAGGTTGTGTGCTTTCAGAACTGTTCCTCCATGGAAGATGCAAAATAACTCTGTCAATGAGCAATAGAGTGCTGTTCCTCCTCGTTACACTGGCAGGTAAACCCCCTGAGGATGACTCAAGAAACGAGAGCTGCTCCCCTCATAAGTGTTCCAGTGTTCCAATCCTCTGTAAAGAACGCACTGGAAAAATAACGGTGTGTGTAACTAGCAAATAGGAAGAGAGGGTGTATTATATGGTAAATTAATCAAAAGGAAAATACTGGAAGTGGTTTAGGAATGTTGATGAAATCACATAGCTGGTTTTTGCTTCTTCTTTGAAGAAACATGGTAGCTTTTAGGGCTTAACCTGACACTGAGCTCCTCAGTTTCCTATTAAGTTTCTAATGGCACTGGAAAACCACTTACCCTTTGGCAGATAAGGTGTGAAATAGAGGCAGTGTGCTTTAACATCAAAACCTCTGCAGTGTCTGGTTCTTGATTGCTTTCTCCTGCCTAGTCTGGAAACACAAGTTTGCCATAGCAGTTAGATTTGGACCAAAATAATTGCCTTCTCAACCTTCCTCTCAACGTCTGCTTTCCAACCTGCCCCTCTTGGATGTAATAAGAAAGACTTTTTAGGTATTTGAAAAGGCCTTTCAAAAACCAACCTCCTGCCTCAGTAAGTTCTAGAGATCAATGAGTGCACAGACGATCTCATTCATGAGGCTTGGTGACACTGTTATGCTTCTCTTTGCCCCAGCATCGATCTACAGAAAACCTAATGAAGTCAGTGCCATGCAAATGTAGAATCAAGTCTTCATGTTTTCATGCCATAAGCTAGTAAAATCAGTTCAGAAAAGCAGCCCACTGGAACGTATGGAGTCTGCAGGCTTAAAAGTGGATAAATCTGTTGTAGAGCTGATTTACCCCTCCAAGCATTACAGTGCCAAGGTCTAAAATGCATGAGGCTGGCTCTGAAAACAAGGAAGACGACAGGGGACAGCTTCCCTGACAAGGCTCTTGAGCAGAGTGCTTGTCCACAGCGCAGATTTGGAAGCATTAGGAACAGAGCATGCACGCTTTCTCCAAAAGCTCTTCAACTTGCTCAGTCTTGCCTTTGTTCTCAGCTGCTCATCTAAAGTAACTTGCAATAATCCACGTAGTAAAGAGATTATTAACTACCACAGTCACAAGTCATTTCACAAACGCCAGGGTATATGCAATCCTCTTGTGCCTCTTCAGCTGTGAGGCTCATCTCTCTCTGGATAATGATACACACACACAGGTATTATCTTTGTGGGGAAATTAGAGAATGCATTCTTACCTGTGAGTGGAACAGGTACAGGGATGTGGCCCTTAAGGTAGCAGACCAAATCCAAAATACTAGCAGCACACACATGATAACAGAGAGTGTTGGTCACGTTTTGATGTCCCTCTAGCCTGGGTAGAAAGAGCGAACTGACAGGTACAGATCTCATCTCACTGATGTCTTCTGCAGGTATTGGAAGAAGAAAAGATTTTTGTCGTGGGCTAGAGGGATAAATACTTCTGTTGTAACCCAAGGCTGAACCTGACAGATGTTAAGACTTGGGTATGTCTTCTGGCAAGTACAAAAATGGGACTTTCATCTCGTCAGTGTTAATGTTGCAGCCTGTAAACTGACTACTTGGCAAACAGGTTAGTCCTGAGAGAAAGCAAGTACGACAGTAACCTGGTCTACTACTTCCCCTGTCTCTGTAGAGCTGAAGACATCTTATTAAGAGGTCTTGATGTAAGGGGAGCTCTATGGTAAACTAAAATATGCCATCACTGCACAGAAAAGGTGCCCTGGAATACAGGATGTCCTTGGACCTGTGGGAACTGAGTCCTACCATGTGTCTGGAAAGAGAAGGAGAATACTAGTTACACAGCTATTGCCTCTTTTAAACTAAAACAGTGGTTTGCATGATGGAGGAAAAGGAAAATGGCTTCTCACTGCATAGGGAATGCTGTCCAAATAAAAGGCTACTCTTTCAATGCAGTGATTGAAGTCACAAAGTTTATTTATACTGTTAAAGATGAAGATACTCAAGTGAGTTCTACAGGAGACCTGGTGATAAATGCTTTCTGACTTTATGGCCTTGTTGAGAAACTCCGTGCTGCCTTTTGTATTTCTAACAAACCCCACACGAATGTGGATTTCTGTACTGGGTCACCCCTTGCAGGAAGCTGAATTAAACCATAGAATCATAGACTCGTAAAATGGTTCGGGTTGGAAGGGACCTTAAAGCTCATCCAGTTCCAACCCCTGCCATGGACAGGGACACCTTCCACTAGAGCAGCTTGCTCCAAGCCCCTGTGTCCAACCTGGCCTTGAACACTGCCAGGGATGGGGCAGCCACAGCTTCCAATCATGCATTCCTTTTCCTCATGTGGCCTGGCAAACATTTTCTCTCTGCTCCATTTTCCCATATTTAGTTCAGAAATACCAATACTAAGCCAGCTTACAGAGGAGGGAAAACTGTGTCCATGACTGTGAGGGGTCAGATGCCATATTAAAGAGGTAAATGTATTTTAGATGATTAAAGAGTACACTTCATCTTAGAAGCAATAGTGATGCTGAAATTTGCAAGGGAGCCTCTGCAGTGAAGTCACCGTTCCTCCTTTCTCTGCCTTGCCCTAGCTGATGTCAGCAGGGACTTGTCATTGCTGTGATTTCAATTCACTTTTTGCTTAACTATCATTAATAGTGCAAGAGCAGCAGCACAGAGCTCACAGACTCTGAAGTCACCAGAGGAGATGAGTAAGTACTCATGTGGTTAAGGCTGTGCAGAAGCTCAAGCTGTCCCAACTCCACAGCTGCTTTTAAGCCATGCTGGGTGTATGCACACTAGCTATGGCCCGTGACAGAAAACATTGGTAAAAGCCAAATTCCATACTGATTTACATCCTATGCAGTGCCACCAAGAAGAAATTGCCTTGTATAGTTTCATGTAAGTCTCTGAACATAAGTAGAATGGACACACCTGGGAATGTGTTTTGTTCCCCTACAACTCCTTTAACTGGCAACTTGTGATATAAGCCACAAGAATAACGATGGATGTGATTCCTTCCCCACACTCAATTTTCTGAGCCGATAACTAGGGAAATAATAAACCAAGTTCTGCTTCAAGGTACACTTGGTGCAATCTCATTATATTAAAGAATGAGTTCCTGTAAAGCAGCCACTCTGCAAAATGAGAGTTAAGACCCAAGATTCTAAAGGCTCTACAGTGTTCATTTCACACACACACACACAACACCTGAGTGTGGTATGTTGGAAGTAATCACTGCAGCTCCAAGGTTTCAACAACAAAATAACTATTCAATTCTGGTGTTAGTTTTAGCTTTTTTCCCTATTTTCCTACATACAGCACAAAATCACCTTCTTTCTCCATTTGTTTTCTTTCTCCTCATGCTCGCATTACGGCTTTTCATTTCTTTCCCCCAGTCTGCCTCTTCCTCATCATTCCTGCCTTCACTTTCTTTCTTCACATTCTGTTCCCCAACCTGCTGTGCAATTGTAGCTTATGCACTTTAGGATTCAGCTCCTCAAAGGTGAGAAGAGAGAAATTCCCAAGTGTGGGGTTCAGTTCACCCAGCTTCAGGTTTTTAAGGGCTGAGCTTGTAGAGGATGATATTTTTAGAAATCCATAGAAGAGAATTGAGCACCTCTAATGAATGATTTCTCCCACCATTAAAAAGACAGCTAATGAATTGCCTTCTGCACAATGCTACTACTGCTTCCCAATCTGTGAGTAAATATAGCTGAGATGAATTCTCAAGCTGGCCAAGTTTGACATGGAGAAGCTCTTGTTGCTTTACAGAGCTCTAAGGATGAAGAAAGACTGAATCAGCTCTCCTGCTGACAGCTGACTGATTGCTGAGCACACGCAGTAATAGCAGTGAAATGGAAGATGATGGATGGGTCAGTTTAAAATTCCCCAAGTTAAATACAAAGTGTAAACTGCATTTCATTCCTATCTGCAGTCAAGGAGAAAACACCTAAAAGGAAGAACATTGGAATTCAGCCACATTTCTACCAACAGCTACATCTGGGAAATCCGGTTAACTCACCAGAGAGCAATAACTAGGCAAGATATTAAAAAGGTTCTGAGTTTTAACCCTTCATACAGGGCTGAAACAGGAGAAAAATTTGGAAGAAGAAGAGTCAAAACTCAGAGACTTCCTTAAAAGAGCCTGGACTGTTCATTACTGCAACAGAGTGTTTTCTTGTTGACAACTGGGACCCTAAAAGAAGACCATGTGGCAAACCAGTTCAAACTGGTGAAACAAAGGCATCAACCCCATCACAGAATGACACTTGAGAAAGGTATATGTGTATTAAAAGCATAATAGAACATCCAAACTGCTAAAAGAGCTGAGAGGACTCAAAGTGCTTCCCTCTGTCCCTGATACTGTTGGGTAGCTGGTATCAGCTAGACAGTGTCTGGTTGGGTGAAGACTTCCTGAAGGGCATTTTAAAGTATTAACAAGGGCAAAACCTTCAGGAGGTTCTTTTTCTCCACCTTCCTTCTAAAGCTGAACAGATGGTGAATGTTTCTTTGCTAAATATTCTGCCAAACACTCTGGCAAAGTAGCCTGATCCATTACAACTGATCTTTCCCTTCTCCCCATGAACTCTTCCACCAGATCCTGAAGAATGAAATGCCAAAAGCAGCCTCTCTAGCTAACAGCCAGCTTGAGGATAGAGCTGCCTGCACTACCCGAAGTTGGATGTATGTTTTTTCTATCACAAATGAACTCTGCCTTGGGACAATGGAACAGATGCACATTAGAAGTTTATACTGCAAAAAGAGAACATAAACCAAGGATTATCAGTATGCTCTACATGTAAGATTTTTTTGGTTTCAGAACTCTGTTGTCCTGGCTAAGATGGTGCACAAATTAGAATAAGCCAGGGCCCAAAGCTATATGCAGAACTTCATGTTGTTTACTACTGTGGGAAGCCCAAGTGATGTTAAAGTGACTTTTGCATCATGAACCTGCTCTCACAGTGAAGCCTGACAAGTATCTCTGCAGGCACTGGATTTTGAGGCCCCTTTGATTTGTTTGGTTTTGCCTGTGTATTAGGTGTAGGTGGCCAAGTGCTGGGGGAACGGGGAGTTATAGGGTTAGCTTGTTTGAGAAAAGACGTGGGGCTTACCTATGCCAGACACAGCCATTTCCAGCCAGCTCCAACAGACCCATCCCAGGACACAGCTGAGCCCACCAGGGAAGCTGGTAGCACCTCTGTGAAAACATATTCAAGGACAAGAAGAGGAGGAGGGGGAAAAGAGTGAGAAAGAGCAGAGGGAACGGCAAGGTCGGAGGAGGAGAAGGTGCTCTGCGAAGGAGCCATGAAACCCATGGGGGACTGAGCATTGGAATAGGCTGTCCAAGGAAGTTGTGGAGTCTCCTTCCCTGAAGATACTCAAAAGCCATCTGGACACAATCCTAAGTAACATGCTCTAGGTGCCCTTGCTTGAGCAGGGAGGTTGGACTACATGATGTCTGGTGGTCCCCTCCAACCTCAACCACTCTATGGCTCCGTGACCTGTACCCAGAGCAAGTGGATATTCCTGAAGGAACTGAAGAGGCCATGCTGGAGTAGAAGAAAAGTCTGAGAGGACAGAAACAGCAGAGAGAAACTGCTATGTACTGACTGTAACCAACACCCCAATTTTCATGGCCCATGGCCTGGCTGAAGGAACTGAGCATAATCTGCAGCAGTAACAAGAAGGGAAGAGAGGAGCCTGAGAAAGGGCAGAGGAAAAGTGCTTTCCCAGTGTCTTTTATGCTTGTCTTTTTGTTTCCTGCTGCCTAAATCAGTAATTAAATATTTCTTTTAATCATCAGTAAATTAAGCCCCAAGTTGAGTCTGTTTTGCCTGCAACAGTAATGGGTAAGTGATCTCCCTGTCTTCGCCTTCAGTGCATCTTGATAATGCTAGAAGGCATCTCCTATGATGAGCGTCTGTCAGAAGACTCTGGGTTTGTCTGGTTTGGAATAAAGGAGGGTGAGGTGACCACGTTGCTCTCTAAAGCTTCCTGAGGAGGGGAAGTGGAGAGGGAGGCACTGAGCTCTTCTTCCTTGGTATCCAGTGACAGGACATGTGGAAGTGGGTCAAAGCTGCATCAGGGAAGGTTTCGACTGGACATCAGGAAGCATTCCTTTACAGAGGATGGTCAAACACTGGAACAGGCTTCCTAGAGGGCTGGTCATTGCCCCAATCCCATCAGTATTTAAGAGGTATTTGGACAATACCCTTCTAATACGCTTTAACCTTTGGTCAGCCCTGAAATGGTCAAACAGTGGGACTAGATGATCGCTGTGAGTCCCATCCAGCTGAACTCCTACTCTATTGTACGCTCCACTGCACTCTGCTCCATCCTAATTTTCTCCCCCTTGTCCTGCAGGCTGCTGGCCAGGACCAACCTACCATAGCCTTCAAGCCTCTGAGATTACAAGAGCTTTGCTGGTTTGGGGAGGGTGAGTTGGTTTGTTTTTTCTCACAGCTGCTTATTCAGAGCTTTTCTGGAGCTGTTCTTTGTTCTCTCATCTTTATTATCTTGGAATCATCCAATTCAGGTGTGCCAATGGATGGTCCCCTCAGAGCAAAGCAATGCAGCTAGGAAGTATGTTAAGGGCTGTCAGATGGCCCTTTTCTGTTGGCAATGTCATAGGAAGGAACTGCCACCAGGAGAAGATTGTCCTGTGATAACCCATCACTCCTCAGATCTGCATTCATGTCTGGTAACACATGCTGTCCCTCACCTCCACATAGGTAGCATAACCCATCACTCCTCAGATCTGCATTCATGGCTGGTAACACATGTTGTCCCTCACCTCCCCATAGGTAGCAACAGCAGGGATGTAAGAGGACTCTCAGTAACTTCCCCCAGTAACTGGGGCTGAGATCTCCAGGCAGTTGAACAGTGCATTTACCAACCCTGAGCCTGCGTACTGTGTGTGGTGCCCACCCCTACACTGAGAATCACCCTGTAAGATCACACAAAAAAACACCATCTACCAGCAAAAATGTCACCTGAACAGTAAATAATGTGGGTCTGGGACACTATGCATTAAATGTGGCACTCAGTTTCGCCCTTCCTTTAACATGCATCATTGAAAAGAATATGTATTCGATGAACAGGAATACAGTATTGCCTTTTCCAGAAAGTCATATCTGACACACTGTTATAGCCAGAGGACTTCTGATAAGCTGTAATAAAAGAGCACCCTTTAGACAGGTTGTCTGAAGCTTGCTGTAAAAGAGCCGCATCCAGCAGGACATCATTGCCTGTATGTCCCTCTGGATGTTAGGCTGTTGGCGAGATTCAGTCTCAGGTGGGTTCTACCTCTCTCCCTCCTACAAATCAGTATATGCTTTTACTGTTTTCCTCTTGGTCACTGCCTCTTGATTTCTAAGACCAGACGATGGGTATTTCTGTGAAGTTCTTGCCAAGAGAAGGAGCCTTCTCATTTCGCTATGAGCAGATAGCCCCAAAAGCATTTCTTTTCAAACTAATTTTTTGCAGATCTTACCCAGTGATAAATCAGACATGTTACCTGGGTGCTTCTACTGATAACTAAAGCCTCTTGAGCCAGGTCTTCATCTTCTGATCAGCCAACCCCCTCTCTGTCCGAGTGTAACACAGTTCTACATGGCTTACGTCTATTAGCAGCTAATGCTCATCTTTGAAATGGTATTTTCTTGTTGTGATCAATTCCCTATGAATATGACACATTTTAGCCCTGACTTCATGGAAAAATCAATCCTCTTGAATTGTTAAGCTGAGATGTATCTGACTCAAAGAGAGAAATTACATCCTTCAACTCAACTAGAGCTAAGATAAAACAGTCATGTGAATCACAGCCATGCAGCTTATCTTCATCCAACCAATATCTTCTGTCATGTCAGAGCACCACCTTTGCTTAGTTCATGCTGTTGGGGTTTTTAGTGCATCCTGCACAACCTATCTGGGACCAGACTGGTGTTGAATGAGAGTGGTAAAACCCTGGCACAGGTTGCCCAGAGAGGCGGTGGATGAACCATCCCTGGAGACATCCCAGGCCAGGCTGGATGTGGTTCTGGGCAACCTGATCTGGTTGAAGATGTCCCTGCTCATTGCAGGGGTTGGACTGGATGAGCTTTGAAGGTCCTTTCCAACCCAAACTGTTCTATGACTCTATGAATATAGCTTTGCAGAGGGCTGAGGTTTCACTAAATGAACAGGCCAAAATGGCAAACACCTAGGAGAAACTGACTGGGTGGGTACATCAACACTACCAGTAGAATAAAACCTTAGGTCAGATAGTTTGGATTACAGAAATACTATTTTCATGCACCTCTTCAACACATTCGACACATCTATATAGGATGTGTTTAAGTGCTTCAATGATGCAGAATTTAATGGTAAATCAATAAAGGCTGCTTATAGGGGGTTTTGTCTGGTTTTTAAATTGTATGTGGCTTTAAAATTATGTGACAGAACTGACTACAAAAGGCTGTGGTCATAAGGGCTACATTTTGTCTGTTGTGGAGGGACAATTTCCTTCCCCTTAAAGAACACATAGAGAGCCTTGAGAACCGTTGCTCTGTGGAGGGTTTTCAAAACAAAGTAAATGAAGGTGAAATCCCAATCCCATTTGATAACAAACAGTCAAAGGTTCCCTTTCAAAGAGATTTAAGCACAGGAAGGTGGCCAAGTTCACAACACAGGCACCACTGACATCCCAAGTCTAAGAAATGTTGTCATTCTATAGCCAAAGAATGACTCCAAATCCTCTGGCTGAAGTCCCCCAGACCCTAAGGCAAAGTGGACCTTCAGAGCCCTCAGATTAAGGCTCTGAACTAGTTGAAGGTGGCAGGGAGCAATGGCCAACTTGCCAAGGGGTCCCAATCCCACCAGCCAAAAACCAACTGCACCAAAAGGGGGGAAGAGAGAGGTCTGACTGCTGGAAAATGGGGTTTTCGCACAGCTCACCAGTAAAAGCCTGATCATTGCACGAGCTAAGGGAGAAGCATCATCGCTGAGCACACAAAACACATTTAGAATGTCTGCACCTCACCTTGCATCGTCAGCTCTAACCATGTCTTGACTCCAAGTTGCCCTTTGGCCACAGGTTACTTCCTAAGGGCACTGGGAAGAAAAGACCTGCCAGTTCCAGGTCTGAAAACCCCAGGAGCTAGCCGGCTGCTTTCCAAAGCCTACGCCTGAGTTTCCAAAGCCCACGTCAGAGCATCTGTAAAACCATCTACTGCTTCCTACCACTGCCAGGAAAGGTGAATTCCCCAGGCAGCATCACAACTGAGGCAGGGTTCAGAGGCAGGAGGAGGAGCAGTGCTCACTGAGGTGCTAAGAGGCTGTCCTCTCACATCACCACTCAACCGGAGCCAGCAAGTAGTGGAGCCATGGAGCAGCCAGCTAGATGAAAACGTTGTTAAAGGGTGACTCCAACTTAAGGAAAGAACCTTTGTGCCTTGGGGTGAGAGAAGTCAGGCAAGCCTCAGCTCTGCAATGCCTGTAGTCACACATTTCAGTGCACTTTCCTAAGAGGCAGTCTTAATTCAGTTCTGGTGAGCAGAGGGGTAGACAAACCCCTGTGGTCACCCATCTGAGTAACAGTAACCCCTGGGTTATTGTGCTGCAATTGAGCACTGCAGGAAGAGTTAGCAAAGCGATCCCGCACCTCTCGTTTGCTTGTATGGAACACAAACAGAACCTGGAATGTGAGGTGGCAAAGAGAATTGGGTACAAGAAGCAATGTGTTCTGTAGTGCAGGCAACTGAGCCGTCCATCTCTTCTTCATCATGAAAAATAGAGGAGTAGTCTCCTCTTCGGTCATTAATTCATAGGTAAAGTCTGAGAATCATCACACATCTGGTTTTATTACTCCAAATCAGCACCTCCTACATGTCTTTCCCCATGGGTTTTAGCCTATACACGTGCAATTCCCAGTGAAATTAATTAAAAATTGGGTTTGATAAAGTACAGTGACTGTATAAATAGATTCAACAGAAGTTTCTTGTCTTCCCTAGGAAGAGACACAGTTTTGCTGCTCTTTTCTGAACAACATGCTTTCAGAGCCCACTAACATATAAACCTTTGTGAATAGGAGAACTACTAAGCTCTGCCTTGCTTTAAAGATGCTGAGTCCAAACGTGGCTGCTATAAGAGGACACTTGTGGTCCTTCACCCTTTAACACCAGCAGAGACTGCTGAATTCTGAACTCTAGCAAGACTTAACCATGAGCTAGCCTGAGGCTCGGGACTGCAGGCAATGCACGAAGTACCTTCACTCTGCCACTAACAATACCAGCACAGGGCTGATTCACAGCATCAGCTGGACACCACAGGCCTGAACTCTGCCAAGGTCTCATGTTGCCCTCATGGATGATGGATGGAGGACAGAAGCTTAGACCATTCTGCTGGTTTGAAAGCAGAGGGAGAAAAGCCTGTAAAGCATCAGACATTAATGTCTGAGTCCAGAAGCCTAAAAGAATGACCCCCTTTTTACCTCCAGCTTATGTGCCTCATTTCTCTCTCATTACTATTTTTCCAACCTAACTTCCTCGCTGTACAACCTCTTGGATCATTTCTATATCTCTTAAAAAACTCTCCTACAAAAGTTTCTTCACAGTCACAGACCACTGTTTTATACTTTAAAAGAGACATTAAATAGATCTGCGAGATCCTTTCATCTTTTCTGGCTTTTGTAACTCGTGGAACAATTTCTACTTAAAGCAGTTCAGTCTTCATACGTTCGTATCTCTTGATCATCACGTCTGTGCCTGATATTCTATAGCAGGTTACCATCTTCTGCTGCCATAGTCACAAATTCTACCTAAGCTGTGGGCATTTGCCTCCAGCCTCCTTTATGAGTGCTTCATGAGGTAAAAAAACCTCATTTACATTTGGATTATTAATTGACATTTTGATCCGTCTCCCATTGCAAACTGTCATTTCCTGTGGAATGTCTCTCTGACATCTTACTCAGTGAGCTTCAGCTCTTCTTCACCTTCTATATCCAAGTTCTTATTCATAAACATCCAAACAGGAACATGACAGCTGATAGAATTGCTCTCTTCACCAGAGATGACACATGCGTCAGCACTGCAGGACTGAGAGACTCAAAAGGCCAAGGGGAACTTTATAAGGAGCCTGGATGATTGACCACACAGCAAAATGATTGTCCAGAAGAAAAGAATGGAAGAACCACCACTTCAGAGAGGTTCAAAGCCTGAATATACTGTTGCCAACACTATAAACATGCAGGGAGAAATACAGGAACCAGGCAAGTAGACAAGATCATTCCCAGCGGTTTCTCCAGTGGTCTACCACTTCTTATCCCTACTTTAGAATCAGGTAACTTTGTGCTGGTCTTTCTTCTGAAGAGGTTTTGGCAGCCTTTGAATTCTCCTGTCTCTGAAACAATGCTGGCAACGCTGAAATCAAACACGATGTGTAGGACATTGGATACCAATACTTCCTTTCAGAAAGCACAGGCTGCTTTTTTATAATATTCCCTTTGCACAAAGCGATGTAGAGAATGTGAAATAATACATTCCCACTACTAAACAACAGCCTTTTATCTCAAATGGCAGAAAAAAGTGCTTTGCAGCTTCTGGTGTGCCTGATTCGATCCCAAGCCTGAGAACTAATTGGAGCCCATCATGCTACACATCACTGTAAGAGTTTCAGAACTGTATGTAATCAATATATAGAGACTTAAATATAGTTGTTGGCAGTTCTTTAGGCCATTAAAGTGTTTGCTTTGGAGAACACTTTCCTCTTTCCCACTAGGCTCATTCAAAGATTACGATCCAAAAGAGAAACATCACTCCCTGTTGAATGATCAATTAAGCTGAGGGAGAACCCTACCAGAAACTATGCAGTTAATAATCCCTTTAGCAATGGAGATGTAAAAAACTTCCTTTTACTACGGCTGAATGTCCCTAAAGAGCAAGCCAACAAGTGCAGCACCACGTCACAAATGGAACAATAAACTGAGGTAGAGCTGCTACTGCAGTTACATCACCTCACTCTGAAGAATGCTCTTATTCCAATAGTGTGGATAAAAAGCAATAGTGTAGCGATACTTGAGTTGATGAGAGGGAAAGCTTTAGTGGGAATGGCACCCAACAATTGACCACAGTCCTGAGAGTTCCTTGGAATTCTGGGGGCCTCATAAATAGTGAGTTAATGGGAGAAGCAAAGACCCAGCACCTGTGTGAGATGAGATTTCCTTTGTGCCAACCTAAACCTCTGCGCCAGGTGCCACATCAACCTGTAAGAGGCACCTGGGAGACATAGAAGTTCCCAGCTGGCAAGCTGTGTCTTGTCTCTCTGGTAAGCATCATCTTTTGATGATACTCTAATGGCATCCACTCTTCTACTATGGGAAAGAAATACCTGAAATCATTGTTACTGCTGATGTGATCTATTCTGATAGTGGTGCAGTTCTGTTTTCCTCTATGATGATTTCCTCAGGCTCTTGTGGCAGGCATTCCCTTCTTTTTATGGGCAAACAGTTCCATAACTTCAGAGATGCTGCTGTCACTGCTATTTCCCTTATTCTTTCCCCCCTGGATTTCACCCTGAACCATTTGACCAATCTCCCAGAGACTGCAAGGACAAAGGAAAGGCTGGAGTAAGTTGGAACTGCAAGGAGCAAAGGAAATGGCACAGAGGCAGCGGAACCAAAGGAAGAGAGAAGCAGCAGTTGCCAGTGGACAATACTGCTCTGGAAAGATGGAGGTATTAGTAATGATTAGCCATGAACCGTGAGCTTCTGACTGGGATTGGATTTGCACTGAGAACTCAAAAGCAGGGGAAATTTCCAGGCCTCTGCCCCTTTTTTTCCCCTTAATGTCTGTCACAACCTGCACATACTCCCACTTGGTTCCCAGCAGCTATGGGCTGTCCCATTTTTCACCACTGTGCCCTTGCTGTTCAGCTCTCCATCCCCCAAGCATTACAGCTGGAGTTCCTTTAAAACAACACAGGATCTACAAACACAAAGGCTTTGAGGAGACCCACAGCAGTCATCTCCTTTTTTTCCCAGCAGAGCTGCAGAATGGATCTCCCACCTAAGCCAACACACACTGCCATAACACCTGCCTGGCTTATCCTGAGCTCCAGCAGTGATTCACCCTGTAAGAACCTCCAAATTCCAGAAGGAGAGACTCTTTCTTGCCAAAGAGCAGGAGTCTTCATTTGCTTTCTTTATATTTGATCTCAATTTACAGTAAGTGGGGGTATTCACCCTAAATCCAACAAGTGACTTTCACACAGCTGTTTGCCCAGGAAGCTGGTTTGGAGGCATGCTGCAGCTAAAGAGCGAAGGGACTTTCTTTAGCAGTTTTTCTTTGTCACTTCCCTGTTCACATTCCCAGGTAAGGGAATTATAACACTATCAAAACTTCTGACCTGCTTTGGTCCTCAACAGAAGGGTTGGAAAGGAAGTGTGGCACTTCCTGCTCTATGCTAAACATACCATTAGGATATTTTAACACCTGAATGTGTTTCTACCAAAGCCTTTTCCAGACTGAGATGAAAATGTGTCAGTTCTCCTGCATCAGCAACAGACAAATTAGGTCAAAATAGACAAATAGGCTGAAAGTACTCCCATTTCATGTCAAAGCAAAAGCTTATGGTTTTTAAATGGCAAAGACAAATCCGCATAAGATGATGTGCCAGTTCTCCATGATGTGCCTGCTCCATCAAAGTATCTACCAGTCAGTATTGATCAGCTGCCAAAAGTGTTTACTGTTTTCTTCTTAGCTCATCACTACATCATTGCAAACAGCCTTTAATCCTCTCATGACACAAAGCCCACTGACACTGTACCAGAAGCTGGAAGCATTCAGCTGTATTTCTTCACTGTTGTTTTGCTTTGACAACTCACTCGTACCAGAAGAACTGAGACAGATCTTTACTGATAGAGCTGTGCCAGGGCTTTGCCTCTGTGTTTGACTGAGACAAAGATGGCTTTGGCCAGTGAGCAAGTTTGTGTGTGTGTTTCAAAGACATGTTCCAAGCAAATGGAAAATGAACCATGTTACGTTAATAACAAACCCGGCAATCAGAGTTGGTACTGTGCTTGGATAAATCCATGTTACAATCAGAGAGGACATACAGGTTTAAGAAACCCTCAGTGTTTCTTTATTACATATGATGGGTTGTTACTAGAAAAGCATCATATCAGGCCAGGGAAAGCCTTGCAGGCTGAGACTTTCCAGAAGCAAATAGGCTACACAGGGGATGAACAATTCGCTTGCTCAATTGGTATTCACACCAAGAATAGTATTCACAGGGGGTTTAGATTTTACAGCTGAAGAGAAATGGGAAGCAGATGAAATACAGCAGGGCATCCTGAAACATCTCTTGATCAGAGTTTGAACCTCAGGGAAAATCAGAGCTGAAAAAACTCAGCGTGCTGCCTGTCCTCTGACTGTCCAAATTAGCTGCCAACTCCTGCTGAGTTCAATAGGATCAGGTTGTCTGATGGCACCAATAGAGCAAACCAGAGAAGATAATAGCTTGCCTTACAGCTACAGATGACTAAAACTTTAGATTAGTATCTATTCTCAAATAGTTTATGTCGAATACGAAGTCCCACAGACCCTGTTAGCGCCAGGAACCCTCCACATCCATTACAGCTTGAATCATAATATTGCAGGTGCCCCTTTTGTCATTATACCAGATTGGGATTTGTACTGCTCATTCACAGAACTGTTATATTACAGCAAGTACACACAAAACCATGGTATGGCTTTAGCACAGTATTCTCTCTGAGGCAGCACATCATTTCTGAGCTGAGTATTTCTCAACAAAGAGTACAAACATGAGCAGCAGGAGAGTAACCGGGACATTTCCTGGGGCTACACGCTGGGCTGAATTTACATTACTGCCCACAGGATGTCTTACCTTGTGATGTCTGCTATTTCTATTACTACAAACAACTACTCTGTGGTACAGTTGGCTACTGCTGCAGTCAATAACTCAATTCATACAGACTTTAGCAAGGATTCTCATCATGATGTGTAATGCTAGGAGTATGGAGTTTGCACAGATGCTCCCATGCACCTCCCAGAAAGATTCAGTTTTCTTTAAAGCTGTCCTAGTCTGATTCATATGGAATTTCATATAAAGTTAATAAAGTCTTTCTGGTAATGCACTGGGACAGCATAACACTATTTCACATTCCTTCAAGGTTTGCATGTGTTATGCACTGAGGCAGGATTTAAGCAACTAAGCTGACTGATTCTAATGGGCAAAGCTCCAATCCTGAGAACAGCTAAGGTCACTGCAACTTGCATTGACCTTAAGAGACTATAAGCCTTGAGTCTGTAAATAGTAGTGTCTTCATAATGCAAGCAGCTGGTTCTCTAAATGCTTCACTGGCATAAATGAAGCAATTACCTTTGACACAAATAACCTCAACAAACTGGATTAAAATAGACCCTTTCACATGCAGCACCATACAGGACTGCGTCAAGTTATGAGCAGCACTTCTCAGTTTATTGTCACTCAGAACCGAGCATTTTCTCTGTAATTGATTTCTCAAGCCCCACTAAGAACACATCATCTTTCTGCATGTCAAGCTCTTCTGAACTCCTGCACGTATAGCTGAACATGCACAGAAATCCCTGTAGCCTCAAATTAGTGCCTTATCTATGACCTTAAGTCCAGAAGGCTTAATTTCCTCCATTTCCTCTGTCTTCTAAATCCATCCCATATGCATTTCCCTCTCACCAGCTCAGCAGATGTCCATGGTAGTCACCTTTTTCACTGTTCAACCCAACCCAGTTTTTACTAATTTTCCTATTTCTACCTAGTGACTGTGTAGTCCTGGAGCACTTGCACTAAAACTGAACCAAATTCACACATTTCCTCAGCATTCCATAAGCATTATTTACAGCTTTTTTCCCAAAGTTAAAAGAGAGAAACTTGTCATGCCCCGCATCTTAATTCTTTCCTTCCTGTCTGAGATTGCACCTTTGGACTGAGGTGATTCCATGAACCACGGTGCTTCTATTCCCAGAGCCACCTATGTCTAATACGGTTCCACTGAAGACACAGTGGTTGTTATTCCACAGGCTTACATTTTACCTTCAGTAGTTTTGCCTGCCTTATACAAGCTCCTCCTTGGTGAAATAAAGTTGCATCCAATAACACAAACAGTTGCATTACACTTTGCTTTTGAAGCTGGCAATGCCTATGACAAAAGAGGACTATGTTACAGCTCTAGAATAAATGAAGTACTTACTTAACATGCTGATGACCGGTCTCACCCTGGTTTCCTACCCAGCACTGAGCTTATGTAAAGACACTCTAATGATACATCTGCACTTAGGCAAATTTACATTCTGGAGCTGCACAGATCATCCTCTAAGGTTTCTCTTTTTAAACACAGGATCAGAAGCGATAGTGACTTCTTCAGCATATGGGAGGCATGGGCATGTACAGGGTGCTACTTCTACTTTCCTTTTCTTATCATTCAGGACTACTAAGACACGTAAGTGAGAAAAATTTAAGCTACAGCACAATTCTCCATCAAGTCAAACCCACAAAATGTCCCTGACACATTTGCCTTCTGAAACAGAAATGCTTCAAAGAGATGTGCTAGCGTCACTGACAGTGCTGTTAGGATGTTTCCTCTGGTCCACACTAGGATTTCTGTTCAACAGCAGCCTTCCTCCCACAGTGCAGGACCTCTGCCCACTATGCCACGCACGGCTTGCTCCAGGCTTCAGGAATGCATCTGAGTGATGGCTAAGCAGCCTCAACTTTCCCTCCACCTTGCCAAGAAAGGAGGATAACATATATAGCTATGTTTGCAGAGCACTTACTGAACCTGGGAGGATGTGAATAGGCCACACAGAGATATTTGCCCAAATCACTGAACTACTGCACATGTGGAGGCTCAGAAAAACAGAGAAGGAGAGAGAAATACTTTTTAAAGTTCCCATTTCATGCTATAATAGGATGAAACAAAGTAATTGGATTTCTCTGTTTCCATGGAACTGAACTTCTTTTTCTAGCTATCTTTATTTTCCAAAGATTAGCAGTCATATGACTGTATGAGATGGGATTCATCCAAGGATACTTGGATGAACCTTGGAGGTACTTGGAGCTTGCAGAAGGCAGTCACTTTCAATCAGTTACCAGCAGTCCTGGCTAGCCAGGGAGGTCCCAGTTGGACAGTAGCAAATGGGACACCCGTACACAAGAAGGGCTGGAAGGAGGATCTGGGAAACTACAGTCCTGTGACCTTAGTGCCAGGGAAGGTTATGGAGCAGATCAACTTGAATGCCATCATGTGGCTTACACAGGACAACCAGGAGATCAGGCCCAATCTGCATGGTTTTATGAAAGGCAGGTCCTGCTTGACCAGTCTGATCTGCTATTACAAGGTGATCTGGTTAGTGAATGAGGGAAAGGCTGTGGGCTTTACTAAAGCCTTTGATATCACATCCCATAGCATTCTCCTGGAGTAACTGGCTGCTCATGGCTTGGATGAGCAAGCCATCTAAAAAACC
Source organism: Pezoporus flaviventris (assembly GCF_033815535.1). NCBI lineage: Eukaryota > Metazoa > Chordata > Aves > Psittaciformes > Psittacidae > Pezoporus > Pezoporus flaviventris. Next base: position 2,537,478 of record NW_026892585.1, read on the forward strand.
AGCTGGGTAAAAAAAAAGCCTGGATGTCCAGACCCAAGGCATGGTGGTGAATGGCATCTCTTCTAGTTGGCAAACGACCACTAGTGGTGTCCCTCAGGGCTTGGTGTTAGGGCCAGTGTTGTTTAGTATCTTCATTGGTGGTGGTCTGGATGAGGGGACTGGAGGCACCCTCGATAAATTTGCAGATCACACCAAGTTGGGGGGGACTGTTGATCTGCTGGAGGCTCTGCAGGGGGATCTGGACAGGCTGGATCCATGGGCTGTGGCCAAAGGGGTGAGGTTCAAGAAGGCAAAGTGCTGGGTCCTGCAGTTGGGCCACAACCGCCCCATGCAGTGCTGCAGGCTTGGGCTGGAAACTGCTCATGGGGAAGGACCTGTGGGTGCTGAATGATGGAGCCGAACATGAGCAGCTTGTGCCCAGGAAGCCACCAGCATCCTGGCCTGGATCAGCACCACTGTGGCAGCAGGGCCAGGGCAGGGATTGTGCCCCCTAATCATGTGTTCAGTTCTGGGCCCCTCACTACAAGACAGCCTAAACACTTTTCTATAAGCTCTTAATTTAGAGAGGTTTTCATTCCAATGTATTATTATTAATAATAATAATTGTCATCATCATCATGTACAGAAACTTGCTTAGAGATAGGAAAAACTATTTTCAATGGCATGTAACTATTCTTTCCCACTTACAATGCTTGAATCACCAAATGTTTCCAAACTTCCTCAAACAGCCTCTTTATATCTTAAAGAGACTATGCAGAATAAAAAGACTCCGTTCCTCCTCTCTGTCTGTTTCCTATAGGACATTTTGCTCTCACCAAAACTACATTGAACAAAGCAAACTTTCAGCATTCTGGAAGGGAATGCTATATATCAGGAATAGAAGAAAGAGACTTCAAGCTGAAGACTCCTATAGGATACATACATCTTCAGGATGGTTTGAGGGCTAAATTTGTTCTTTAAACCCAAAGTACCTTAGGGGAGTTTGTGACTGGCACAACTCATCTTCTTAAGCAGCACTCAGTTTAGATGCAGGCCGACATTTGATCAGCAAATGGTTGCAGCAACTGAAGCCACACAAGTATCACAGCTTAAATCACCTCTCCCAACAGCCTAAATGAAGGTGGTGAAGTTTGCACTGAATCACATAAGGAAGACTTTGAAATTCCTTTCTGCTGATAGGCCAAAAGAGGTGATGAATTCCAGCAAAGGGACAACTGCAAACAAATTCTGATGAGGATTACACCTTTAGCCACCAGAAACATCTGCTGAGTGAATGGATGTCTGTGCCCTGGTAAGTTGGTAAGTTGTTTCCATGTCGGAATAGGGCATTGTAGTACTGGGATCATACTTTCAGAGGGTGCTTTTCCTTGCTTCTAGCACAGACTTTAATATTAAAGCTGTTCAGGGACCACAGGGAAAAAGGAATCTGATTAGAAAGCAGTGCAAATGGGAGCTTCTGTAGACAGGAATGGGAATGGCAATGATAAATCCCAGGGAAAAATTGGCCCTCAACATGTTGGGCAAGATGCTGGCCTCGATCGATGAAAAGCAATGCCAATTGCAAGTCACATTATTGCAATGAGACAGTCTGTCAGACACTCACACTGTGCATTCCTCAAACACCTACACACAGTTCCAGATTTGCTCAGCTCTCTGGGTACTCAAAACAAAGACTCTTTCATGACACAATTCTATCCAGTGGAACTTTTGCTATATTCATCAGCACAGATAAAGGCAGAGAAAGATTTATCTGATGTCTCGTGGTGGTCAGCTAATGAGGTTGTCCTGTTCTATCCTCTTTTGGAACAAGTATTCTCACAACAAGCAATGTGATAAAAAGCATGGGGAGAATCAATCCTAGTTGAAAGATGGACTGGTGTGCTACACAGTCTTTCAAGGAGAAGCCAGTTCTTAATTCTGTTCATCAGCTGTGTCCTGTACCAAAACTTTGCCTTTGAAGCCAACAGATGCAGGTATGAACTCCCAGCTCTTTGTGCATTTGAAATGAAACAGGCAGAAAGACAGCGAATACACGTGTATTTTTAGAACATTTCTTCAGAAAGTTAGAAAAGTATCTCTATGTCCTTTTTAGCTATTGAATTGCTAACAGGATCCTTCAGTTAAACTGGGACAAGAAGAGGCTCTGCCAGCCAGCTTGTCCTTCTGCTCAAACTTTAACTAAAGGGGAAAGACACCTCCATTGCATATTGTAGCTTGAGTGTAGAAGTCAGTTACAGTGCTAGTTATGAGACAGGTTCTTGCTCTTTTGAGAGCACCTACAATGTTGTCTTCATACTAGTTTAAAGAACTGCTTATCGCAGCCTCAAAAGAGTAAATCCCCTTTCATCCTGAAGAGTCGGTAGCACATTCAGTTATAGGGTGTTTCACAATGCCTTTGAGTCCAGGCAGATACCAAGTTAGATGCAAGCTTGTTTAATTTCATTGAAACTATTTCATTTACTGGAGACTGAATGCAGTACTCCAAATGTGGCTTCAGCAGCGCTGATTAAAGGCGAATGATAGCCTGCTGGCAACACTCTTCCTAACGCAACCCAGGACACTGTTGGCTCTCTTTGCTGTGAGTGCACATTGCTGGCTTATCTTTAATTTGCTGTCCACTGAAACCTGTGGGTCCTTCTCTGTCAAGCTCATTTCCAGACAGTTGGGCCCCAGCCTCTAGTGGCACGTGGAATTATTCCTCTCCAGCTGCAGGACTTTGCATTTCCCTTCGTTGAACTTCATGAAGCTCATGCAAGCCAATTGCTCCAGCATGTCAAGGTCCCTCTAATGGCAGTGTGACCATTTGCCATACTAGCCACTACTTCCAGTTCTGTCTCATCAGCAAACTGAGGGTTTACTCTATCCAGGTCATTAATGAAAAGGCTTAACACTATTGGACCCAGTATTGACCCTTGGGATACTTCATTAGTTACCAGCCTCCAGCTAGACTTGGTGCCTCTGATCACAACTGTCTATGCCTGGCAGTCTACCTTGCTGTGTCCATATTTCATCAGCTTGTGCATGAGGATGTTAGGGGTGACAGTGTTGAAAGCCTTACAAGAATTGATTCCATCTTTGCCATAAGGATGGCTGGTTTTAGTTATCTGCAGCATCTTTTAGCTCCTTGGGAAGACTCAGAAACAGAAATATATGTTCACAAGAACATTTTTTAAAGCCAAACCTCACAGAGGTGATGAATGTTCCATCCCTGGCAGTGTTCAAGGCCAGGCTGGACAGAGCTTTGGGTGACATGGTCTAATGTGAGGTGTCCCTGCCCTTGGCCCTTGGTCCTTTCCTACCAAAACCATTCTATGATTCTAGAAGCTCTCCCACGGTGTTTAGGTTCGCACAGGGATGGTTTATGACATTGCCCATGCAGTGTAGTAAATTCTATTAGAGATAAAGAGTGAAAGCCTCATAAGCCAGAATGACACCAAGGTATTTCTAGTAAATACAAACTTAACCCCAGAATTTTCCTTCTATTCTAATAGACAAATATGCCTACTAAAATCAGAAAGGGGAAATACTTGATGATAAGTAGAGAAACTCTCTCTCCATTACAATTCCTGCAGAAAATTCCCCTACCAATAATTGCAGATCAGAAAAGAGAACTAGAAAGAGCTGCAACTGCTTGGGTATTTTTTGTAAGTTAGGACTCATGGACCTACACCTGAGTGCAAAAGGCACCTGAGTGCAAATGCTGCATAGAAAAAGCTCTGAGTTTTTGGGTTTCAGTTTTATCTCACTATTACGAGGAGTCACCTGTCAACAAGTACTTCTATGGATGACAGTCACGGCATTCCACGCAGCTGAACAAGTTGTCTATACTGCAATGGCTACTGGCTAGTAACTGCTTTACACTTACAAATACTCAGCTAACTTTGAAATTAGCTGTCCCAGAAGTTAATGGACGTTCAGCCACAACAGAGGCAAGCTCTGCAAGACCAGCTTCTTGCATGGTTTCTGCCATGTGGATACGCCTTTTACACAAGTCCTAAATGAAGGCAGGAAGGAGAACACCATAGAAACAAGTGTCAGAACAGTTCTGGCACTTTTGCATATGTATTATGTTTCAGAGTGTTCTTGTTAACACAGTTGGGTTTAAATACAGCTTGGAGAGAGCCATGTGAGATGCATTCATTTCAGTGTTGCTAGGTGGCATGATCAGCTACCCAGGAAGCAGAACAGCTCATCTAACTGCCACCCATCTACTTATGTCTGCAACTACATGTATGCTTCTGTGAGAGGGATGAGGCTGAACAGGACTGTCCGTAGCTGGCAGAGAGAGACAAGCAGGACAGTACAGAAGAGCTGACATAGCTGTGTGTGGCTCTGCTGCGGATAACTGGAGCATGTTTTGCCTGAAATTGCATTCTGATTCACTTCCACCGACACCCAAGAAAGATGTTGGCCCTCATAGGATGGCAAAAAGCCCTGCTGAAAGGCTGCTCAAGGTGGAGGCCAGAACAACGGACTGCTGGAAGACTAAGATCAAGAATACCTATAGAGAAGTCAGGAGCCCTATAACAAGCCAAAACAGACTCAGTCTTATGAGTAGAAAAACAAGCTCACACTAAAGTAAAATCATAGAATCACAGAATCAGATGGGTTGGAAAAGCCCTTCAAGCTCATCCATTCCAACCGTTCCTCAGCACTGCCAAGGCCACCACTAACCCATGGCACTGAGGCCTCGTCTCCACGCTGTGTGAACACTTGCAGGGACGGTGACTGCAGCCCTGCCCTGGGCAGCCTGTTCCAATGCCTGAGCACCCTCTGGGGAAGGAATTGTTCCTCAGCTCCATCTAAACCTGCCCTGGGGCAGCTTGAGGCCGTTTCCTCTTGTCCTGTCCCTTGTTCCTTGGGAGCAGAGACCGACCCCACCTCACTACAACCTCCTCTCAGGCAGCTGTAGGGAGCGATCAGGTCCCCCCTGAGCCTTCTCTTCTCCACACTGAACCCCCCAGGTCCCTCAGCCCTTCCCCATCACACTTGTGCTCCAGACTCAGAACACAACTTATGTGATAGAATGAATACATTTCTGCTGAGTGGCAATGGGATATCACAGCCCTTTTTTCTTGAGTTGTCAGCTGGAAACTACTAAAGCCACCTCCAGAGCACCCAGATTATGCATCTCCTGACTTACAATGATGAGGTAGACATAAAAAAGTGGAAATCAAACACATTATAAGCAACAGCATCTTTAAGAACATAAAAGGCAAATCCTGCAAAAACTCCCATACCAACAATTGGAACCAGGAAGAGCTTCTCCTTCCATCTTATCCTCTGTAGTTTTTTGGCATAAGCTCAGTGTTTTAAACGTGCTAGGGAAACCAGGTAAGTGCATGCTGAGCCTGTTTGCTCACTCACTCACAGTATGAAGCCGAAAGAATTAGGGAATCACAGAATGGTTTGGGTTGGAAGGGACCTTAAAGCTGATCTAGTTTCAGCCCCCTGCCACGAGCAGGGACATGTTCCACCAGATTAGAAGGAGCTGAAAACGTGCTTGCAAACAGTGAGTTCTGGGCTTAGGAATTTGCTGTTCTTCGGTACTATGCAAGTGGCATAGTCTGGTACATTTACATCTTTCAGCATTTCAAACCAAACAAGATCAGGCAGGGTTTCTAAGGGGATGGGAGGCCCACTTGCTGAAGAAACATTAGGGTCAGCGTTTCACTAGCTGGCAATCTGCCCTTTACAGTAGAGTTACAGAAAAGGAATCAGCTCTACCAGTATTTAAACCTCAGCCATTTACTTAATTTCATCAGCATAGTTTGGTCTGTTTTCCTTAAGCTTCTGAAAAGCTCAAGAAAGCTACCAGGATGCCTGCATTGCAGCGTGGTTTTGGGGCCTCTTTTGTTTTCAACTCTTGGACTCTCTCTCGTTGTAAGGTCACCCTAGCCAGCAGCAGTTCATCTTCAGTATTTCCTAGCTTGATCAGTGGTGGTGTCCACCTGGAAGTTCCTAGTACACCTAAAATCAGTATAGTCAAAACTGAGGTTTTATTCCTTTCCCTGCCAAACATCCACTGTATTTCTTCAGCCCCAGGGAACTTGTGTGTTCTCTGTTGCTCTGCCGGGTAGGTTTAGCTCGACTGACTCATTTCTGAGCTGTCCTGGCCCAGCCAGAGCTAATCCTTACAATTTTGAGTGCTGCAGTATCTTAGGATTGGGCTTGTCTGCAGGGGAAATCTCTTGTTCAGGTTATTCTCATAGAATCCCAGTCTGGTTTGGGTTGGAAAAGACCTTAAAACTCATCTAGTTCCACTCCCCTGCCATACTCAGGGATACACGAGCTATGTAGCTGAACAGACTTTCTATGCACTACGAATGCCACTGTCACAAATACAACGGTAGAATCATAGAATGAGCAAGCACATCCCATATAAAACAAGAGAGGTTCGTGTCAACGTAGATTAAAAAGCACTTAGAATCAAATGTGTGTCTTTTTCTCAGAGATAAAGGTACACGAGGCATGTCAGGCAACAGAAACAGGAGAGGAACCCTCCAAATTCCAGCTTCATTAAAGAACTGCAGTGCTTTGGTTTGTTTAATTGAACATATAATATCCAATAGGTTTTGGCTCTGAAAGGCTGGATCCCCAACCAGTGACCTGCCTTCTCTCATGGCATTATAACTGTTTTAGCTTTGAGACAGATTCTCTCACAGCTAAATGAATTTACAGGAAACTAATACTTACACTGCTTATTTCTATGAAAACATAACAGTGTGTTCATTTCTCCCCTGGCCCCTGTAGACCAGCTCTGATCAAAACTGGCAGGGCAGTGCAAACCTCGGTGTTCATCACCTCCTGAGGAGGGGCAGCCAAAGAAAACAATCGTTAGCATCCTCATTGTGAGAAAGGACGTAAAGTAGGTTCCCTGCTTATTACACAGCACAGAATCTAACCTCAGGTACATAGCCTGTAACCGCACACAGGTAACACATCCACAAGAAACCAGGTTTCCCTGCTCACAAAACTGCTTGTCTGATTTGGTGGTTAATTATAGCCAATGTGGTTCCAGTAAGAGGGCTCTTTTGTTAACATTTTCCAGGTGAAGTACAGAAGAACATGGCATTAATTGCCAATATTCACAGAGCATGGTCGCACCTCCTGAGTTTCCAGCATCAAATGAATGCCCTTTCCAGACCTACAGGAAGGGCTCAGTGGAAACTAATGCAAACTCCTGTGAACTCACATAGCAGTAAAAGGATCCACACAAATAGGTGAAGTCCTTTATAAACAGGCTTGATTGCTCACCTTTGTCACCTATATGTTGGTCTATTAAGTATAGCACTATTGTTGCTGGGCTGCTACAAAGATATTAGAGAAACCTCCTTGGGGCCATAAGGTGGCCAGAACTGGAGAAGCAGTAAAGCGCTTACTAGGGCAAATAACTCAGCCCCTTTGAACTAACAATATGAAAAGTGCTTATTTCTATTCCCAACAGGGTAAATTTGAAGGAGTAGTAAAGAGTTTCTTGCTGAATATCAATACTCGATGCAGTATGTCACTAATGCGCTTCAGAGCTACACACAGCAGGTCTGTCCTACCAGCAAAATAGCTTTGTTCTTAGTTCACAAAGTCATGTTAATAATGAATGTTTATTACAGCAGCAGCAAATGGCTTCCTGGAGGTTTTTTGTTATCTTTTAACAGGAGAGATTTTAGTCTCTTTTTGCTCAAATTCCCACAGAAAAGCTAGGAGCATTAAACACATTCAATAGTGTTCATTCATGTGAAGCTTTATAAAGAGATGCTGCAAAATCTCACACTAGGAAGTTGTCTCTTTTGACTAAGAAAAGGCTGTGCAGCATGTCCTGCATTTCCCTTTAGGTAATATCACTGTCAACCTAGTTTGGACACAGTCAGATCTAGAATAGAAGGTTGGCCCTAGTAACCTGGCAGAGCAAAGGTGCCTCCTCACCCCTGCTGCTCCTTCCAGTGCAATGAAAGATGTTTCAGACAACTTTCACATTCCTAGGGCCAGAAGGGAACATGTTATGATAGCCATAGCACAAAAACTCCTTAGTTGGATTCTTCTGACAAGCTCCATTTCATAGACAAGCTGGTTCATAGGACAGTCTGTCTACAAAAGGTCAGGGCATCAGGACTTTATTTATCACTACAGGGACCAAGAGTTATAAAAACATCTCTTAGACATCTCTTTAATTTGTGGTCAAGAAGCCTGCCTGCTGTAGCTGCTTCTCCCACTCTGTTTACTAGGGAAGACAAGTCTTTAGAAACATATAGCATCCTCTTTCCATTATCAAAATGACTAAAAGGGACAGAAACGAGTGAAAACAGCAGGGAAGCACAGACTGTGGTATCTCCAGAATACCCACAGACAGCTGAGACAAAGAGGAAGAGATGATAGGGCAAACAGTCATGTAATTGCAGTGCACCACATTAATTGGTTTGGTGCTGACTGGTCATTACTCCTGCTATTTTCTATCTACTACCATAGTCTGATGAGACAGCCTATCTCTCCATTACAGAGCGCATGTGAAAGTACAAAGCATCTGCCCTTCCTGTCAGTTAGCTACAGTCTAAGGCTTTTGGTTGAACTCTCTTCCTGCTTTGGTAAAGCTATTCAAACAAGAATCCCTGCACTTCAAAACATGGCAAAGCCACTGCTTTTTAGGATTTCTCTCGCATTTGAACCCTTACCAGTAAGCAGGATTTATACTTGACATTTCTAATGAGGTGTCTGGGACTTAAATGAGGAGAGGGGTTATTGTATTCTAATGATAGTGATTACGTTCATTTGACAGAAGTACTGTAATGGGGATACACTGCAGTCTTGTCATCACCAAGTACTACTGCTGCTGCGTATGTCTCCTCTTCCATCTATGCTGAGTCAGTGTCTGCCTGTGGATCAAGAACTTTCCTTCTGGGACAAACAGAGTCTCTCTAAATGAACCTGAAAAGGTGTTTAGAGCTCCAGGAAGATGTACACAGAGCAGCTTCAGTGTGGGAAAGAGCTGGGCTTGACTGCCAGCACTGTTAGCATGGCAGAACTCAGTTTACTTCCACCGGTCCTTGCCAAAGGCTTATCTGTACCTGACTCTGGGCTTAAACATCCCACATATAAAGAAGCTTTAGATCAGTGCTTTGTATCGAGATCATATACTTGCTGGCACTTCAGAAAGTCCATTGCATCATGTTCATTGAATGTATTTATTCATTAAATCAATATGCCTTCTGCCACAGCCACGCCACGCTGCAGTGTACTAAAGAGGAAACTGGTTTCCTAATGTCCTGATTCTAAATATTCTGGAAGTATTAATAAATGTTTAATACACAATTTAATGATCAATCATTCTTAGATTTTTAAAGTTTAGAAAGTCGATAGCTTTGTTACAGATTTGGTCTGTGATACCGACAACTGCTACCTGATGCAATGCACAGCGCTAAGGTTTGTAACATCTGTTATTTGTCATTAGTAAATCATTTAGAAATGAAACATTGATATAATGTTAAACCTGAAAACCTGCTCTCCTCTACAGAGGTTTGTTCACCACATCTTTTATATACTGTTATCAAAGTCCTTCCATTCCGTGCCTCATATTGCCTTCTCTCTCCCCTCATTCTCCTTAGGGAAGAGTGTTTGTCAGTGCAGCATTTTAGCTTTCAGTGAGAATTTATTCACTTTCTCTCCTGCAAATCTTAAAGACCATTAAGAGAGGGACTTCTATTGTTTCCTGCTCAATCTGTCCCTTAGCACGTGTATGCATGTGGAAATGCATAACAAAGTAAAAGCCTTATAACACCATTATCTGTTGACATACAATGCTATTCTTAAACATGCGATGCGTTCTGACAGTGCATGTACAGACACAGCTCCCACTGGGGAACTAATGTTCATGTGCAAGTTAAAACAGCTGGCAATTCTGAATCTTTTATGAGAGCCATGATAAGTTTACTCCCATTAACCTCCTCATTACAGAAAGAACGTAACACTGACACTTCCGCCTGGGATTTTGGTCAAGCTTCACCTCGACTTTTTACACAGTCATAAATCACAAGACCAGATTATAAATGTTGCTACACAGATAATGGCCGTTGTGAAGTATTGTACAAGAGCACCATTTATTTTAAAGGACTCTCTTTTTTTGGACATAGAAGATAATAAAATCATAGAATAATTCAGAAATTCAATCATGAGTTGACGAAAATACCTTGCAGTGGAAGACCAATAGTATACATCTTTGCTATACTGTGGTTAGCTCTGATAGAAACTAATGACTATGCAACAAAGCTTAAGGCCCAAATTTGTATCTGTGAAGAGTATTAACACCTGGAATAAATGAAAGAAGGAGCCATACTCTGTATTTCAGGAGTCACTCTGATAAAAACTAGATGCTGTTGGAAGGGAACAGTATCGCTAAGCTCTGCAACTCAGTTCAATTGGTGCTGATTTATGGACCAATATACTCAAGAGGTTGGAATAAATAACTTAATGGTCCTGTCTCACCTTGAATTCTTCACATTCTTCTTCACAGCAAGAAGAATGGTTTCAAAGATTAAAATACCAGTGGGTAAGACTGTCACAGCCCTTATTTGCTTGTACAAGAATATATAGCCCCATCTCTAACTCCTCATAGCTGCAGCAAATCTTTATCTGGTAGAGGAATAAACTGCCTGTCTCTTGCTATGAGCAAGAGAACAGAAAAGGAGAAAAACATTCCAGCTTTCTGCCCCTCTTGGGCAAGACTGGATGAGAGCAGTCACAAGAAGCTGTAAGCTCATTAATGGAAGAGGATATTTGGCCTTGAGGCAGGAAAAGACCCTTCAAAAAGGCAGGCACGCAAAAGGCTGCAGCAAACTGTGGCTGCTGAATTTTCCCTCCTGAGATCTGTGCTTTTACAATCTCCCACTTCAGGTGCTCCAGAGCTCCATGCTGTGAGGTGCCGAGTGTCCCTCTCAACTCTGAAAGATGCTCAGTGAAACCTAAGGACTCAGGCTGGGTATCCAGATTGCAGTAACAGCTCTCTGCCAAGTTTCCAAAAGCCATGTTTCTGAAGTTCTTGGACCGTGTGGAAGAACAGCCATGGATCCTGTTTCAGCCTTTTACAAGTATGAGATTTCTTACCCTTTAGAGCACGTTTTAGCACCACATCAGCTTAGTGAGACCTCACCTGGAGTATTGTGTGCGGTTCTGCTGTCCTCAACATAAGAAGGGCATGGAACTGTTGGAACAAGTCCAGAGGAGGCCACGAGGATGAGCAGGGACTGGAGCACCTCCCATATGAAGACAGGCTGAGAAAGTTGGGGCTGTTCAGCCTGGAGAAGAGAAGCTGCGTGGAGACCTCAGAGCAGCTTCCAGTGTCTGAAGGGGGCTACAAGGATGCTGGAGAGGGACTCTTCATCAGGGACTGTAGTGATAGGACAAGGGGTGATGGGTGCAAACCGAAACAGGGGAAGTTTAGATTGGATATAAGGAGGAAGTTCTTTACTGTAAGGGTGGTGAGGTACTGGAATGGGTTGCCCAGGGAGGTTGTGAATGCTCCATCCCTGGTGGTGTTCAAGGCCAGGCTGGACAGAGCCTTGGGTGCCATGGTTTAGTGTAAGGTGTCCCTGCCCATGGCAGGGAGTTGGAACTGGATGATCTTAGGGTCCTTTCCAACCGTAACTATTCTATGGTTCTGTGATTCTAGGAGACTGTTTTCCTGACAGTTACAATCACAGAAAACAAACGATCACTCCCTGCTGTCAATACACAAGGCAGGATATCAAAGACATTTCTTTTTACCTGGCTAAGACAAACACTTCTCCTCTTGAGCCACAGCTTCATTTGCAAAGATGTCAGGTTTTTCTCTTGGAACGATCATTAGACTGTACTGACAAGCCAAAGGCACTGACAGTTCAACAAGTGTGTAACTGCTTGCTTACCCTCCTCATTGAGGTGTTTAGATCATTGACCTTATCCTTTACTTGCCATAAGTAAAACTGTTTTCCTTATAAAAACAATACTTACAAATCAGTTTGAGGTTTCCCTTTCCGTTGTCAAGAATGCTACCTGCTAAGATACTCAGAAGTATTATATAAAAATACACAGAAGCAGAGCAAAGAAGGCATTGCTTCATAAGGCTGTGCTTGTACACACACACAAGGAAAACACACACAGATCTGTGACGGAGCAGAGAGCTGCAAAATATAGTCTATCTCTGTTTACCACATCTGTCTATATCTGTTTACCACATCTGTCTATATCTGTTTACCACATCTACCTCTTTGCAGATGTTTCAAAACATCCATGACTAAATGTGTTCACACACCGTGTAGATGATGCCCTCATGGTTTAGTGGTGGCCTTGGCAGTCCTCAGGTAAAGCTTGGACTTGATGATCTTAAAGGTCTTTTCCAGCCTGGCTGATTCTATGATTCTATGACCAGGGCTAGCAGATTTGCCATTTAACTACAGCATACTGTAGCAAACAAGAATCGCAAACCTAGAAGCTATTCTTGAAATACTATGGAGATTCAAAGTTCTTTTTTTTTTTTCCTTTTCTGCTTTTATTTCCCTCAATTCCTCACCTCCTATGTAAAAGAGTTGGGAGAAGAAAAGCACAACAATATTTCTTCTATTTTAATAATAATTAACAATAATTTCTATCTATCCTTTCCCTGATGTAAAAAAACACCACGAACAATACAAGCAACAAGAAAAAAATCAGCTATTTCTATTGGAATTCAAATGAAACACATATTTGTTCTTGTTTAGCTGCTTTAAATGTCTGGGGATTAGAGTCTTTGATCATTCTCATGGAACTCTACAATTCTGGTTAAGCAACTATCACTCTCCAGCCTTCACAGTAGTTCTTCAGCTCATGGCTTTGAGGGTTTCTTGGTCTTTGTGAGACACTGAGTATTTGCAGGTTGGAAGCAGGTGGATGCCTCATGCTTATATTCATCTTTAGGTGGAACAAATGTAATTGGGACAACGAGTCAAGCACAGAAAACAGGTTAAGCCAATATAGTAATGGGGCCTAATTTATAAAATATTACTTCAATCTTCTTGCAGCACAGTTTTGCATCTCTCATTCACACAGCAGCAAAATCAGACTGACATTAAAGTAATACTACTTAAAGATTGAGGGACTATAGGAGCTGATAGATTCACTCTTACAAAACTCATTGCTTAATATTAGGCCACTGTGACTAAAGCTTGCATGATAGTAACACTTGGAACCCCATACAGAGACTGCCCTGCTTGTAACCTTATGTGAAAGTACCACATCTCAAGGTCAGGGGGATCAGCCTTTTCTCCTTTCACTCCTCAGTGAAATAGTCCCGGAGTGTTATGAAAGCAAATGGCCATTACTGAAGTGTCTTCATCCAGATGTTTGGAATGACATCAGTTCCCCTTGTTTCAGACCTCTGCGCTATTTGCTCAGTGCTGTGTTCACCATCCCCTCTGCCAAATCTGCCTGCCGCATATGGTGGGGATCAGAGAAACCTGGAAATTCAGCAACTCTTCCATCAAGCCACAAGCTGTTGCTGATACAGAGCCCTGCTGAAAAGCTGCACATCGGAAAAGAACAGAATCGTTGCTTCATAAATTAGGATATCAAAGGTAGGAGGTGTTTAATGGGGAAACACTGGAGCTTTAACAGAGACCCAACTCCGGAAATACTGGCTGGAGTTTGTATCTGCCTTTGGGAATCTTATGGGAAAGTGTTCTATACTGGATATGTTACTGGCAGTGGGTTTTTTTTGAGTAAGGTAGGTGTAACATACACCTTTGCTGTTGAGGGACTCTTGGATCTGTTGCCAGACAGTTTACTCACAGTTATAAGAACCACTCCAGGAGAAAACCCAAACTAGTTCATTGTCTTATTAGCATCCTGACAGCAGACAAAACTTGATGCTGAAGAATGCAAGAACAGGGCAAGTACATTGCTATACTTCTCTTCAGAATAATTTCCCCAGCTCTCACAGTCTGTAGCTTGAATACTTCCTAAGCCAGAGGTGTTCTTCAGCTGCTATCATGTTTATTCTGCTCAATGGACTTCTCCAGTCTCCCACTTCCACAACATAAAGGGTCATCTTCATGCAGAGGAAGTTCAGGTTGGATACAAGGCAGTTCTTCCCTAGGAGGGTGCTGAGGGGCTGGCACAGGTTGCCCAGAGAAGTGTTAAATGCTCCATCCCTGGCAGTGTTCAAAGCCAGGCTGGACAGAACCTTGGGCAACCCTGTCTAGTGTGAGGTGTCCCTGCCCATGGCAGGGGGCTGGAACTGGGTGATCTTAAGGTCCTTTCCAACCCAAACCATTCTATGATTCTGTGATTCCACATTGTTTCCTGTACAACTCCTTATTGTCAGTAGCGACAAAAGGATGCTTAAGCAGCAGTACGAAACCATTTAGGCAAGCACTTCTCTATCACATACTTCTAGTTTCTAGCAATCTTTACTTCCAAGTCGGTGCGGTAGTAATTGTGATGCTATCAATCCATTCCATTATTCTAGCTCCAGAAGCACTTCACACACTGTGGGTTGCCACAGTCTGTTTATGGCACAAAGAACGGGCATGTGTAGGTGGCAGATGTGAGCAGACCCAGTGCTGAATGCAGAGCCGTTTGCTTTTCCTCCACTGTGCAATTAGCTCTGCACAGCTTAATGGGGAAAAAGAAGAAACCACTTTGTGCTCATGAATCAGACTTTTTGCTTTTATGAAAGGTCAATGAAACCTGAGGCACCTGCAAATGCGCAGACCTGGTTGCTTCAAACTCAGCATTAGCTTACAGGATTGCAGGAAGCAACACGTATGTTTTAAGACGTCCAACTAGTTCATGTCACCACTTTGTGCACAGGCATAAAAGGACTGGGTTTGAATTCTCATCATCAGCTCCAAAAGAGGAGCAATCCACACAAACTGACAGTGCGGCAGAAGGGTCTGCAAGCACATTCACACTGAATGAGAGACTTGGGAAGAAACTTGGTACACAACTTTTCCAGGAGACCATACTTCCACCGGAATGCTATTTACAGTGAACCTCATTAAAAGTTGTTCACATTCAAAGGGTAAGTCTTACTTCTCAATTCTAAGCTGCCACAGTCACCATCTGGGGTGCACAGCTCTCTGACAATCTATTGGCACTAAGTATCACCAAGCAGTATTTTACAAGCATTTGCATTCTCAGCATAGCTGCACCCAGCGATGTGCTTCATACCTTCTCCTGCAAAACCGAGCTTCAGTGTTCCTTGCAGCTCGATTTAATCAAAATGTCACTTTGAAACCAGAAGTCCTTTTTTGTCAGTGGATAGAGAAAAGACAACGCTGAGAAATTTGACTTCTTTTCTTTTTTCCAACTTTCTGCCAGGATTTTCCAAGAGTTTTAATAATCTTTATAGAAAGCTGCGAATTAAATCCAGAAAAGACGTCCCTCAGGTTAATCAGAAACAACGCCACTGAAATACCTCCCTGTCAAAGAACCTTAATATTGATTTTTTCATACAAAGAAACAAACCTAAAGATCCTGCTGGAGGGGAATCTTCTTAATTTGGCCACCAATTTTGTTAAAGAATTTTGTCTATCTTGTTAGTTGGCTCTTTTTCACTCCAACTGCCATCCGTCTTACAGCTCAGCAGGATTCTTAAGCCACAGCAGACATACAGCCTTTGTAAATCAGAGTTCCTTTTATTCATTCTGTGTGTACTTCTACACAGAGCTACAAGGATGCTGGAGTGGGACTCTTCATCAGGGACTGTAGCAATAGCACAAGGGGTGATGGGTTCAAACTGAAACAGGGGAAGTTCAGGTTAGATCTAAGGAAGAAGCTCTCTACTGTGAGGGTGCTGAGGTGCTGGCACAGGGTGCCCAGAGAAGCTGTGGCTGCCCCATCCCTGGCAGTGTTCAAGGCCAGGTTGGACAGGGCTTGGAGCAACGTGGTCTAGTGTGAGGTGTCCCTGCCCTTGGCAGGGGGTTGGAACTGGATGATCTTAAGGTCCTTTCCAACCCGAACCATTCTGTGATTCTATGATTCTATTAGTCAGAAAAACCTGACTGAAATGCCTTCTCTGTTAAGCCCAAGGCACTTTGATGAACAAGTCAAAGCCAGGAATGTGTCTACCAGGGCCCAGATTCTGCAGACATTGACTTAAGTGTACCAGATTTGCTCATAAGCAATTTAGTGTGACTAACACTCACAAGGTCACCTAGGTGAATAAAGGATTCATAAGATCCACAACCTCCAAGTAACCTGTTTCAGTGTTTGATCACGATTTAAAAGCAAAACAGACTTATTTCTTATGCTTAAATGGAATATCCTGGATTTCCGTTTGCAGACATTTCCTCTTGTTCTCTTGTCAAGGGCATCACTAGAAGGAGTCTGGCTCTACCTTTTCTTCTCTCATCAGATGTGTATACACCTTGTTCAGTCACCCTGGAGCCTTCTCTTCTCCAGGCCAAACATTCCCAGCTCTCAGCCTCTCCTTGTATGACAGGCACTACATGCCCCTATTCATCTTCATGGTCCTTCACTGGCTCTTGTTCCACTAGCACCATTTGTCTCTTGGACCATAGCACTCCAGATGTGGCTCCACCATTGATGAGCACAAGAGAAGGATCATCTCCCTCAGCCTGGCAACTGGTTCTAATGCATGCTATTGTCATTCTAGCTGCAAAGGTGCATTTCTGCCTTGTTGCCCACCAGGACTCCCCAGGTCTTTTTTACCATCCCGTTTTCTTTCGATTTCATATTCCAAACTTCTGTCTTAAGATGCAAGCACCAACAGATGTCTTATCTGCTCATGACTGGCATAACCTGCAGCACTCCTCAGCTTCAGAGTAGCTAACTTTCAAAGTGAACTGAGAGTGAAAATGCTTTGTAAAAGGCCTACTATAGGTACAGTTACGAGAATACAGTGACACAAGAGTTATTTTTATTGCACAGTTAATTTTGATTTGAACTAGTCAGAGCATCTCTATGGCTGTAAGTGTATCTGCACGGCAAGTTGATGCACTAGGCTGAGTTGTTGGTGCTAATAAATCAGACACCTTCTTCCCTCAGCTAAAGATCCACTGACATATGAAAATACTTCCCTGGAACAACAGTTCCTAGGATTTCCCCCTCCACTTCCCTAACTTAGT
Source organism: Pezoporus flaviventris (assembly GCF_033815535.1). Lineage (NCBI taxonomy): Eukaryota > Metazoa > Chordata > Aves > Psittaciformes > Psittacidae > Pezoporus > Pezoporus flaviventris. The sequence goes on from NW_026892585.1 coordinate 2,554,568, forward strand.
TTCACAAATAACAGTCCTTAGTCAGAAAGCCAGAAGGACAGATGAATGTTCGTCTTTATTTACTTCTGTTTTAAAGGAAACCAAGTCCCTAAATGCTTCAATGGAATTTGTGGATGATCCACTTCAGTGTACTTTAATACTGACGTTGCCCTAGAATGTGAACAAACTGTCTTAGTACCATCAGCAGGACTCTTTGGTTATCCAGGCTTACTCTGGATTCATTGGGAACATCTGGAACTAGAAATCAGTGCAAACAGAAATAAGAAGGCATGAACTTTTCTCCAACAGATGTCTAAACAGAGAAGAGAATTAAAAATACAGACATCTAACAATGAGAATGTTTAATTTAGAGAGTAAATATTGTGGCAGATTGCTTGTGTCCCTCTATTTCCAGCTGCTCCCTGTACAAAGTTTAATATTGATGGATCCAGCCATAGCTCCCATTGCTGCATTTTGGAGCAAGTAAAGCTATGAATCCAGAGCCCTAGAAATACTCACTCCATGTACTTTCCAGCCACAACCATTGCTAACTGCTCACCTTTTCCCATGACAGCCTGCGTAGCCTCCCAAACATCACAGTGATGCCAGAAAACTGATTTCATGAAACAGTTTCAGTGTTACTGAATATTTCAAAACCACAGTGCTTTGGTTCCTAAGTGCTCCTGAACGTTGTGCTCACCCCGGTTTCTTTGCTCACCTCTCAGTGAACAGATTTATCTCTAATGGCCCTAAATAACAGCTCCTTGTGTATACGAACAACAGAGCTGAAATAAGAACTGGACTGCAAGGCTCATAGATCTCTAACTGCCACCTTGGTAATATAACACAGGGTTGTATTACATTACATTACATACTACAACAGGAAACAGCGTGAAGACAAATGCTGACAGCTTGAAACAAAGTTAAATACACTCTTCCCCAAGTCCTCTTTTTACTATTACTTTAAGCACACCACTGACAATCCTTTCTGCCTCAACAGGTCTCGGAGGACATCATTTACAACTGACTTCCACAATCGCCAGGGACTTGGGGAAGTCACATTTGCTACACAGAACAGTGGAGCAACGCTGCCATTGAAGCAATATACATGTCTGCAGGGCCAGAAGGAGTCCTGGAAAACCTCCCAGTCACATAGTGTTAATAGAAGTAATACAGTCCACCACAGTGAAAACATGCGTGCACCCCTGAACACAGCTACCTGACAAGGGTTCACCCCTTGCCTTGTGCCGGTGCATGCACACAGGGGCTGCTTTCCTCTTTTTCCACACCTCCTCTATGAAAACCTTCCTTTTCACATGTCTCAGGCTCACTGCTATGTTTGCCCATACACCAGTGCTCTATCACTGCCATTTACCCAGACTCCAGGTTCAAAACCCACTTTCCCAGATCAGTGCCCCTGATCTCGTGCCCTTCACATCGCTGTCATTTTTTGCCCCTCACACTAGAAATGGAATTTGTTGCCACCAACCTTCCCAGAAAAGTCCCGTTTGTGCTCCAGCCCTCCCCTAGAACAAGCCTTTTTATACCTCTTCCCATCAAGGTTCCCTTACCTCTTGTGGAGCAATGCCAGTGTGGGGTCCTATTTGCTATATACCAGCCTCTCCCCTTCACCCAGTTATGCACCTAAGTCTCTTTCAACAGCCCTCTAGACCTCTCCCACAATTTTACAAGCTTCCCACATCAAAGCCACCCAGTATTCCTCAAATCCAGCTTTGTTCTATTCTTTATGTCCTCTCTGTAACTGTCCTTTCCCCTTGCACTGCATGTCTCCTTCTCCTGCCCATTAGGAGGCCCTACGAGGACTCCATAGCCAGCCTCACAAGGGATTCCTGGTATATATTTTAAGCTATAGATCTGTTTTCTGCAACTTCCCAAGCTCTTGTTCTCTCTTTGGAGACGTAAAATGCATAGAAAACACCTCAGTCCTTTGCTGTCTCTTAAATGTCCCCCTTTTCCATAAAGCCAATCTGCTGGACACCAGTCACTCCATGAGGATTTGCAGTAGCTAATATAGGCAATATAGCAGAAGCTAATGTAGACGTTAGCCCAGAGACACGATGAGCTGCACAACTGCCTCACGCAATGTCAGGTTTACTGCTGAAAACACAGTGACTGGGCTGGGAGCTTTTGCTGTATTGATAGTACAGCCACTGGCAGAAGCTCAGAGCCCAGTAAATGCCTCCTGCCAGGAGGAAATAGCAGTATTCCTGTACCATTACAAATTCTTATGTGCTATAAACTGTACATAACCAAACTCTGCCTTGGCTTCAACAGAGACCATTAGGCTAATGCCAATTATCTTTGCAAACCTCTCAGGGCAGTTTTTGGTACGAAGCACCTGCCCTTCTGGGCATATTCTTGTGAAGTATGTGACCATTTTCCTCTTTCTGTTAACGGTGCTTGAGCTTAGTGTCATGAAAACAGCAGTCAAGCATCTTTGCTGTATCCACACTTCTCTTCTAGCACTTAAAGACTTGAGATGACTTCAGAAATAAGCTTTTGCTACTACCATTATTCTGTCCATCACAGGTTACGGTCAAAAAGGCAAAACTGAAAGCACAAATGGGGGCTGCTGCATGCAGCTGAGCAGCCTGTGGGATTGAAAGCCTGAGAAACAGGCAAGTTTTGCACTGTAAGAAACCACCTGGAAAAAAACATGGCAAATCACTGGGACACGAAAAAGAAACCGAGCAAAAACTATGAGAGCAATGTACTGCAGTCAAGCCTTCCCTGTGATCATACACCACAGATTCATCCTCCTTACCTCGCAAGAAGCACCAGCTTCAACCTCTTCTTTTTCAACGTAGTACAGCTTCTCTCTATCCTAAATGTCTTTACCTTGCACGGAAGGAAACCAAAGTGTCTCATCACTTACTTATTCTTGCAGGGCTCCTTTTTTCCTCTGGACTCCTCACCATAGTTACAGACCTTCACAGTTGAGAAGAACAACAACAAAAAGCAGTGTTTGAAAGGGGCTGTTGGTGCACACAGGGCTGTAAAAAAGCTTATTCCTCTCCTTTAATACCATCCTTTGCTCTGCATTTAGGTTCGCTTTAGATCCGCTTGTCTTTTTTGTATAAAAGAACATACTAATTCGTTTGAACTTGTTCCTCATGAATAGAGGAAAGAACAAGACTGGCAGCCCTCCAGTTCCATTTTACCTGTAGGAAAGCAGCAAGAGCACAGCAGCTCTGCCAGGAATAAGAAGCCAGGAACCAAAGGGGACCACAGCACTGGAAGTGCCCTCCCTCACCAGAGCACGCTCCCAGATGGTTTCAACACGGCAGGCAGCATAGGGTCATTGGACAGTCGCAGACAAGGCAAGGTAATGAGGGACCCACACAGGATACGAGGCCAAATTAGGGCTGGAGATAATGCTGCAGTATAGGTCCAACATCCACCCAAGAGAAAGGACCAGGGACAGCTTACCTCAAATACTGGCCCAGGATCCCTCAAGGAAGCAAGGCCAGAGACAGGACTGGAGGCAGCTCTACCTATTACACAGCTTAGCCAGGACTGAAAGTCCAAGCCACAGCTTAAACAGAGCTCCTAGGATTCACAGGCTGAAGTCGGAGGCCTCAGGTGAAGCTGCTCAGGGACATTAAGGGCTAATAACCCCCATGTCCCAGCCATAGTCAGTGGCTCAATATTGGGTGCTAATACGGACCCCTGAGGCACACCACTCATCACTGATCTCCATCCAGACACTGAGCCATTGACCACTACTCTCTGGATGTGACCATCCAGCCACTTCCTTATTCACCAAACAGTCCAGCCATCAAATCCATCTCTCTCCGGTTTAGAGAGCAGGATGTTGTGGGGGACCATGCCAAAGGCCTTACAGAAGTCCAGATAGATGGCATCCATAGCTCTTCCCCTGTCCACTGATGTAGTCACTCCATGTGTGCTGGACAAGACAGAAAGGTGTATGGAGCTTTCCCATGCTGCATGGGGTAGCACTAATTGGGAAAGGGAATACAGCTCTTGATCCTCTGGAACATTTGCCTCAGAGAGTAAGATAGGAGGCCAGTGGCTGCATGATACTCAGGATTTAATAAACTCAAACAGCTTCTACTATAAACAAGAGTCTCATGTAATATAAAAGGTCACTGAGCACTGCCTTGTACAATGCCAACAAAGAGCACTACAGCTTATCTCTTTTCCACTGATTCTCTTAGAAAAGTGGTGTATTTGTGACTTTCTATACTTGTTTTCTTTGAAGCACCTCCAGCTTTGTTATCAAAGATCAACCTTTGTAAAACTCCATCAATTTATTCTTGGGATTAAGCACAGTCTTCCAATTTAATTAGGTAGCATATAAATGCTTGTGGAATCTGAATGCCCTGAAGGACTTGAAAGGAATGTAAAATGGGTTTGGACAGGCTATTAAAACCAAGTCATTTGGGAACGAACTGAAATGTATGTGTCTCCACTATGATTTCTGGAGCATATTAGCGCTTTCATGCAAGAAGGCTCACTTTACCTTCCCCTCATTCCTTCCCTTGCTGTCAAACTGTTCAGTTGCAAAAGATTGAAGCTGTTATCTCATGCAGACATCACAAGTGGAAGTTCTCTGATGATTTTAGAGGCTGGGATTTAAGGCCTCATTCTTGCTTGTAGTTGTGGAAGTTCAAATAGGCAGAACCCTGAAACAAACTGCTTCCCCCCCCCCCCTTGGATGCTCACACTCCATTCAGCAGCAGCTTTCTGGCCAGAGGCAGAGGTACTTGCTGGTAAACAAGGATATTCATGCCCACAAGGAAAAGGAGCCTGTTTTCAGCACGTGACAATAGGCAATGGTCAGCTAGGGTGAATCACAGCACAGCAAGGAGTGGTCCCATCTAAGGCACCTCATTCTACCCTGGTAGTGTTTAAGTCTAAAGACCATGGATGTACTAAGGAACAGGCTTCCACTGAGAGGGAGAGCATCTAAGTGCCTGCTGCAGGCCTCCTCTGCAGATTCATTTGAGCTCTTCCTACACAGATCATTGCTCATCTCAGTCTTTACTAAGCACTTGAGAATTCACACCAAAAGAGGGACAGATGCACCCAGATTTCTTTGCCCCTGCGGTTCAGCCTGTCCACTGGATGGAATCCCTTGCTCTAATTTGGGTGGCAGATGGAAAGACGTTTAGCTTTTACAGACCATCAGTCTAGTTTGAGCTGATGGGAGATGGAGAAAGGCAGTGGATATTCTCCATTCTGTTCCAAGGCTTGCAAGGGAAGAAAGCAGACTTTGCAGATTTCATTAGTTACATACATCTGTCAAGCTTATCTTTCAGCAGGAAAAGCCTGTGATTCCGATGCTCAACATAAGCAACTTGTTTGCCTGGACAAACAAATGTCCTCTTCCCCCACCACCCAATACCAGCGTATTTTTGTTTCAGACAGCATTTCGCACACCACCTTTGCTGCTCACTGGGAACAGAGAGCCTATCGAAGAGATGGTTTTCACCTCATCTAAGAAATTACACAGCTGCCTTGGCTACAAGTAAACTGATGTTAATATCAGCAGTCAATGTATCAGCAAGCATTGGAAAACTACTGCTCAGTGCCCTGTAAGAGAGCGTCAAAGACAGTGAAAAGGATGACATTCACTGGGTGTCTGAGATGGAGGGTTTAAGAGAAGCAGAAGAGAATAGGTAATGATTTCAACCTAGATCGTTAGTTCCAGTGTTGCAGAGGTGGACTCCTGGCTGAAATAGACATCAATGCTCCAGAAATCAGGTATTACACAGCCAGCTTTTCTGCCTGTTGCTCAGAGGTAGGTAGAACAAGAAAACAGCTCAATATTAGGAGGGCAGGTCCAGATTTTACACAAGCTCAAACCCACGAGTTTCCGTTCATCTTTTCTGTGCATTCAGAGTACAAACAAGGGGGTGAGAAAGCATTCACCTTCCCTGATCGCATTTCTTGGTAATAGTCAATAAAGTAAATCCAGAAACATGGTCTGCCTGCAGGACCACGAGGGATTATTTTAGGTACCAGTAGTGGGCTAACCCAGGTTGGCTGCCAGGTCCCACCACGCCACTCTTCCACTCCCCTCCTCAGCACGACAGAGGAAGAACGTAAGATGAGAGAGCCCATGGGTTGAGATAAGGATAGGGAGATCACTCACCAGTTACTGTCACAGGCAAAACAGACTTGGCTTGAGGAACATTTAATTCATTGCCAATTAAAACCAAGAGTAGGATAGTGAGAACCATCCTCTCCAAAAAACCCTAAAGTCATCTTCCTCCCATCCCAATCTTCCAGGCTCAACTTCACTCCTGACCCTTCTACCTCCTCCCTCTCCCCTGAGTGGGGCTGGGAATGTGGGTTGTGGTCAGTTCATGTTTTATCTTGGCCACCCTTTCCTCCCCACGCTGTTCCCCTGCGCCAGTGTGGGATCCCTCCCACAGGATGCAGTCCTTCACTAACTGCTCCAACGTGGGTCTTTCTCATGGGTTGCAGTTCTTCAGGAACAGACTGCTCCAGTGTGGGTCCTTCCATAGGGTGCATCCTTCAGGAACACACTGCTCCAGTGTGGGTCCTTCCATTGGGTGCATCCTTCCGGAACAGGCTGCTCCAGTGTGGGTCCTTCCATAGGGTGCATCCTTCAGGAACAGACTGCTCCAGTGTGGGTCCCTTCCATGGGGTGCATCCTTCAGGAACAGACTGCTCCAGTGTGGGTCCTTCCATTGGGTGCATCCTTCAGGAACAGACTGCTCCAGTGTGGGTCCCTTCCATGGGGTGCATCCTTCAGGAACAGACTGCTCCAGTGTGGGTCCTTCCATTGGGTGCATCCTTCCGGAACAGGCTGCTCCAGTGTGGGTCCTTCCATAGGGTGCATCCTTCAGGAACAGACTGCTCCAGTGTGGGTCCTTCCATAGGGTGCATCCTTCAGGGAAACACTGCTCCAGTGTGGGTCCCTTCCATGGGGTGCATCCTTCAGGAACAGACTGCTCCAGTGTGGGTCCTTCCATAGGGTGCATCCTTCAGGGAAACACTGCTCCAGTGTGGGTCCTTCCATAGGGTGCATCCTTCCGGAACAGGCTGCTCCAGCATGGGGCCCCATGGGTCACAGGTGCTACCAGAAAACCTCCTTCTGAATGGGCTCTTCATGTGTTGCAGCTCCCTCCAGGGCATATCCTCCTGCTCTGCAGGCTGCAGGGGGACAACCTGCTTCACCAGGGTCTTCTCCACAGGCTGCAGGGAAATTTCTCTCATTGCCTATTGTCACCTCCTCCTTCCCCTCCTCCTCTGACCTTAGTGTTGCAGGGCTGTTTCTCTTCCATTTTTCTCACTCCTCTCACAGCTTCTGCACAACAGTTTTTACCCTTCCTCAAACATGTTACCACGAAGGTGCTACCAGTATTGCTGCTGATGGGCTCAGCTTTGGCTGCCAGTAGGTCCATTTTAGGGCCATCGAGAACTGGCTCTATCCAACATCAGGGCAGACCCTGTTTTCTTCTCACAGAAGTCACCCCTTCACCCACTGTGCTACCAAACCTTGCTAAATAGACCCAATACAGTAAGGTAGAATCATATAATCACAGAATCAATTAGTTGGGAAAAGACCTTTAAGGTCGCCAAGTAGATGACAATGCAGGTAAGAAATAGGGTACGTAGATCACATATATATGGTTTATCTACAGCAGCAAAATACATGCAAATTGATCAGTGTTTTTCTTTAAAAAGGGAAGAGCTAGCTGAGTATCAGAATGGTGCAGTCAAACAGGAAAGGGTGGTCACTAACACAAACCTCTGGAGCAGCTTGCGGAGCATGAAATATTCATATCAACTGACAAAGCCAAAGAAGAGAAAGTATTTATCAGTCTATAGGTAGGGCAACAATCTTATATGACTGAGACAGCTATGAAAGAAAACCACATTAGCCCAGTGCTGGGACACTGTAAATCAACCATTGTAAGCAGAGGCTGGAATCGCTGTCTCGGCAAACCATTAGGAAAGCTTTTGGTTGCCTGGGAGAATGCCGCAGCAAAACACACATGAATTATTCAGTCAGGTCCTCAGATCGTTAAGGCTGTGAAAGTAAAACCATAATATTCCTGTTACTTACTTCAAGTCGTTTGCAATGCACTAGCAATGCGAATTACCTCTCACTTGAAAACCAGGTGATGCAGGTACTGCAAGACTGTAGTACCAAGTTTACTCACTGAGTTAGAGCGCATCCTTGGCTGGCCACGTCACTACATTTCTAATTACCTTCAACCTTTGTCCAGCACATCTATGTACTGTGAGCCTTCAGAAAAGGTACCATTTCTATAAAATGTGACTTGGAAAGGAATACAAGCCAAGGACCACGTACATGCCTCATCAGAGCTGCTTTTTCTGGGAAGGACACTATTCACAGACAGTTTTTCATAGCAACATACGTACTTGATAGAAACAAACCAGTCCAAATAACAGGAGCAACAGGCGCCACAATCTGCTATGTGCCTAACAAAGGCCTGGTATAGCTCCTGCTGAGATCAGTGGAAAGACTCAAGGAAATCATTGACAGTAGTGACTGCATTCAGTGTAAATTCTCACTCACTCACATTCCCCCATATTTAAACACAGCAGGAACAGAGACTTTGTCAGGTTTTAAGGAGGACAGTAAAAAAATGCAGAAATTAGGGCTCCGACTTTACCTCCAAGGAACGAGGTTACAATGCTCATGTGCTTTTGCAAACCCTGGAAACATGTATTTTCCCATTGTGCAAGTATTTATGCAATAAAATCAACATATATTGTTTTCTCCAAAGACAAATAAACCCCAGACACTCAAACACACTCTGCGGAAGCGGCGTTTGCGATGCTCTAACTACAGCTCAGCATCTCTCGCAGCTGATTGTTCTTTGACCGAGTGAGCAGTGAACAAGAGAGGAAGAAGAGGATGCCACAAAACCAGCCTGAAAAGCAAGCTCCAGTAGCAGCCTGGATCAGCACTGAGAAAAGAGCTTTTGGACAACGCAAGCTGAGTGAGGGGTTTGAACTGTGAGCAAATGCATAACCTCCTTGTTTTCTCCCTTCTTCAAAGAAACAGAACTTTGCACTCTCTTCAAAAATGAAGAAAAGGGCACACAGCCTGGGTGGAAATGCTGCAGAATGTGTACACTCAATAAATATAGCTGTCATTTTCTCAGTGCCTTGTTGGTGCCTGGTAAAATACTTGTGCAGAAGCTCCTATTCCATCTGCATGTAACACGGGGGGGGGGGAAATCTATAGGTAAGGCAAAGAAGGAGATGAAAACATCCATCAGTGTGGGTGAGCTTTAACATCCAGCAAACCAGCAGAAGGTAAGAGCTATAGCAATGCTCATTCCCACACAGCCTTTCCCACAGGGAAAGGAAACAGGAGAGGGGAAAACTAGTGGAATATTACCCAAAACTTTTCAGGGAAGGGACCATGTGCAAAGCATATGCAGTTTACCAGGAATCACTGCCAAAATGCATTGGCACTCGATCTAGTGGGTGAATGATGCCAAATAACCCTTCTGCCTACTGTCAGCAGAACAGAGGAAATGTTGAGAGGGCACTGGGGGACAGAAAGGAAGAAAAATGCTACAAGCTCCTTCTGCTTCTGTCGAAAGCTATAAATTGTGTAGTAGAACTACTGCAAAATACAAAACTAGGGATGCAGCTCATTACACAGTGCTTAGAGCACTCATTAGTAGGAAAAGAATGTAAAGAAAGAATGTAAAGAATACGTTTTCCTTTTTCCCTTTCTTTTCTGTTTCCTATGATTATTCCACCACATTCTTCTATTCCCTTTCTCTGCCCTGCTAGCCCCAGGTTTCCTTCTAGCACTATTTGCTTTCTAGAATATTTCCTTCTTTTTATTCTCTCTTGTGCCCCTTCTGGTTTTGAGTTTCTTGTTTTTTCCATGGTTTCTTTTAATTCCCTTTCTCTTCCTGCATTTCTCCCCTCCCCTCTCTCTGCAGTTGAGTCTGTAGCAGGGAAGCTGTGCCAGCATTAGCCTTCCCTTGTACTGGAGAGCCCAGAACTGGACCCAGCAGCCCCGGAGTGGCCTCATCAGTGCTGAGTAGAGGGGAAGGCTCAAACTCCCTCAACCTGCTGGCAATACTTTGTATAAGAGAGCCCAGCACCTTCTTTGGGGCAAGGACACATTGCTGGCTTGTGTTCAACCTGGTGTTCATCAGCACCCCCAGGTCCTTTTCTGCCAAGCTGCTTTCCAGCTGGGAAGACACCAAACATGTACTGGTGCACGGATATATACAGCACGAAAAGGTCTTCACTCAACCTCCCCAGTGGGCACTAGGGACAAGGTATCCAGTCCTCCAAAACTCTTGCACTATTCACCCTCCTCAGCCTCTGTGCTGCCTTGAAGGGCACATTAAACACATTCTGTTTCATGCTTAGAAGCACCGTGAGGGCTGCAGCCCAGACCTCCCATATCCACACACTCTGAAGGAAACAGTGAACAGCAAGGCCAAAGAAGTGTCCCATCGGGCCCAGAGACGATCCATATCAGAGGAGTCGAGTGCTTTCAGCCATACAGCCACAAATAACTGATGGGCAAGTTTGAGGAAGGCAAAGGAAGGCAGGAGTCCCTTCACCAGGTAGCAGCCCCTCGGCACTGATATGCAATTCTGGGCATGTCTATTTGGATTCCTCAGGCTCTTCATTCCTTTGACTCTCACAATGAAACTGATGGCTTGAGGAATTGTATTTTTCCCTAAGCAGCTATCAAGCACCAGAAAGCAAACCTGATTTTTTTCAGAGCCCGTGAACAAGTTATTTTGTATGTTTCCTTGCTGGGAATAGAGCCAAGACCAGGTAATAAAAGTTCGACTTCAAAATGCTCTCAACTGTTTGCTACTTTAACAGCTGATTTGAGGCAGTCAGTATTAGAAGCTGTTGACTAATGGAAAACTGTAGCTCTATGTAATTCTGTCAAGGCAGACATTTCTTTCATTGTTCTTGAATGCTTTTATCATATGAACCTTTATAAACTATTAGAACTTACTTTGTCTTCCCGTTCATTCCTCACTGAGAATGAAGGATTTTTTCTCCTCCCAGGCCCCACACAGCAACAAAAGGGAGGCAGGATGGTCATGGGAGAGATCATGTAGAACACCTTCATCTGCAGAGGATTAGCAATGGCACCCCCAAAAGAGGAGCCTTCCAAATCCTTGTTCAGACAAGGTACAGAAGAAGGGATCTGTTTCAAGGAGAGATAAACCTCTGTAATGTTACCACTGACCAAACTCTTCAACCAGCAAAGATCCTCAAGGTCAAAGCTCAAGCAAACTCATGTGAGGGGAACTCCAGGAGCGGCTTATTCATTAGTATACAACCCTGGTGTCTTAGGAAATCACTTTGCAGTCAGCTGGGCCGGCAGAGTGTGCAGTGAGGACCCAAGGCAATGTGGTGACACTGGCTCCTGCAGCCACCCCAACCCATTACCTCCCTAACAGGGCACTCAGTCCTCACACCAACACGGTGCTGCCACCACCCAGCAGATACAGCTGCACTTCAGCTGCCCCCCATGCCCCAGCCTTAGGATGGGGCATTGTACTGATGCGCTAAGACTGGAAAATACCGAAGAACCTTTAACTTGGAAATTCCAGAACACCAAAGAGAAAAAGAACCATTCAGAATCAGTAGAGAAGTCAGAATTTCCTGGGGAACAGAAGCAGCTGGGCCAAAACATGCTGTTAAGACCGCAACTTTGAAAGCAGCTCATTCTGACTGAGTGGAGTAAAGATGACTGATGATTATCTATTGGGAGAAAGAACTACTCCATGCTCATGAAAAGCACTGCATCATCAGCAGTGCTGATATGGGAAGGACAAAGCCCCTCTACAGAGGTAGAAATACATATAATTTTTGTCATTTTCATTTTAATAAATCGTTGATTCCCTCCAGAAAGGTTAACTCTGTGTTCTCAAACAGTAATCTCTTCATGATCAGACTGCATGAGTGTTTGGGCAAACTGCTGAAACCAATGTATAAAACATGGCCATATATTTATATAAATGTAATTATGACATAACTGTAACTATTATATAAATAAAATTTTATATAAATGCACATAAATACATGTTATGTAAATACATATGTAAAAAGCCAACAGCTAGAAAGCTCAAACTCCTACCCTTCCAATCTCATCTTTCAGCTGAGCTTAGAGGAGGTAGAAACCACTCCCAAGCAACCTTGAAAAGCTGCAAATTACTCAGTTGCTCAAGCAATAATTTCCATCTACTCCAGAGAACTCTGATACCTGATGCAAAAGCTAAAACTAAGGTATTATTTTAAGTGCATAAATGTGCACATGAAAAAGCGGAAATCATTTTAATCAGAATTAAACTTCTATCCATGTTTTTTTCCTTATGTGTAAAGTCAGCCCTTCCTGGCTATCGCTTCAAATTCAGGCTTGGAGAGAACCCTCTCTCTCCCCCTACAGAATGCACATGAATAATGAAGTAGCAACTTCACATAAATTAATATAGAAAAAACACATAACCCCAGGTTTGTGTGTGACATTGGTTCCCTCTTCTGTACCCCCCATGTTCCTGTATCCAACTTGACAAATGTCTTATATTAAGATGGTGGCTCTCCAACCTGAAAGACTGCTACACGTCCCTGTGACTCTGTTGTAACGAGGAGCATCATTGCACTGCAGCACAGAACACTTGTTCAGATTCTCAGCAGCAAGGACCAGATTTGCCTTAAAACTCTGCTAGCACAGACTTTGTTATAGACATCCATCTGAATGCGAATCACAGCACTTGGCTCTAGCTGAAATATCCAGCATGCTTAGAAATCAGAGGTCACAAACACACATTTCTGCAAAAATACATAAATGAGAAAAGAATCAGGAGTGGGACAAAGGAAGCTCACAGCTAGGTAATTCAGTGAGAACGGATGGGAAGTAGGTTCCAGTCCCTGCTGTACTTGATTTGAAGCACAGGCTGAAAACACAGGTCTCTCAAATCCAGGTAAAATACCAAATCATGGCATCATTTGCTATTCTTGTCATTTGGAATACCTGCTCTCCTAGGATAATCAGCTCCTCTCCACTTATATGTCTTGGCTTCATTTCATGTTAAATGTGGCTTTTTTTTGCAATTTCTATGAAACAAATGACTGTGGGTTTCTGTTGGACACATGCATTTTTTCACTTGGCTTCTAAATAGTTACTGACACGGGCGACTTGTGAAGAATTAGAGCCAATATTCAGCTGTGGTAAATCAATGTTCCCGCAACAGTTTCACTTGATTCATAGGTGTTGATATGCTGATAAATGTATCTCAGTCAGAGAACAGACAAGACAATGTATAACCTTAACACAGCAAGAAGCAATGAAGTCACATCATGACAAAGTGACTTAAAAAATGTATCTTGGGAAATGGCTGGGCAAACACTATAAACCTCCCCTGCTTATTAAATACAATGAGACAGCTGTATCTGGGACTGGAAGGTCATGCAAGATTTATTCCTTCCTTTAATAAACGTTGATTATACCTGCTTTGGTGTGGACTGATCATGGCCATAGATGCTTAGTGATATGGGTTAGTGGTGGCCTTGCAGTGCTGGGGAGCAGCTGGACTTGATGCTCTTAAAGGTCTTTTCCAACCCGGTTGATTCTATTCTATGATTATAAGCTTGGTGGCCCATCCATATTGCACTATGAGACTCGTCCCAGCTGCATGATCTGCACTCCAGCTTCTATATTCAAGGTCAACGAAGAACTTACAATTTAGCCAAGTTAGTTTCTTTCTACACTTGTCTTTCCACTGTACCCTCAGCTCACAACTCTGATGAAATGATACTATCTTCATCTCTTTCTTAGTTCAGATTGGACTCTCACAAAACACATTAGGAACTATCAAAGGCCACTGAAATCTCTCTTCTCAAGCACCATAGTTTTGAAGTTCCTGTTTCTCCCTTGCCCCTTCCTAGATGAGAAACATCATCATGCCATGATCTAAGCCATGCACTTGATATATGTGTAAAATTCCAGTTACTCAAAAAGTAACTGCTGAAAAAGAAATCTTTACTCAGTTTTGAAACATACCCAGTACTAATGAGCTACTTTATCTCTCACTCTCTGGGTACACCTACACTGAGGAATACCTTGCATGTTGCTTGCCAGTTTAGCCTCCGAGGGCTCTTTGAAGCATACATTGACTGGTGCAGCCAATCTCTGTATCGACACTTACAAGAGGAAAGCAGGCTTCTAAAGAGAAAGACAAGATCAATTTAATTTGCTTCCTTCGACTTCCACTGTTGCACTCTGCAGCAAAAGGGGAAAGATTCAGTCTGCTCCCTGGTTTTCCATGCACGTGTAGGCAGACTGAACTGTTGAAAAACCAGATGATCTTAAGCACCCACGGACTTCTGCCATCGGTATGAGAGGGATGGAGCAAAAGCAAACAATTAAACCATGTCAGATACTTCAGAGTGTCCTCAGACAGGGGATGAATTTACAGCTCGAAGAATATGAAATATTCATGTAGGTACAATTACAAGAAATTCCATTATTTATCATGTCCAGTCATTCATATCCTATTACAGAAAAAAAATAACACTTTTTTTTCATCTAGTCCAGGCACTACCACAGATTCAACAAAGCCAAATGCCTGTGTGGATGAGAGAGCAACAAATCTTGTACGAGCTGAACTTCAGCCTTGCCCAGGCATCCTTTTTTGACTCAAGGCTAGTACAGTGTGCTCGACCCAGTAACAACTGACTTGGGTAACTACGAATTATGCTTCAGAATATTGTTTGACTAAAGAGTTACCGGTCCCCGAAGCACAACCTAAAATGATCAGTGAGACAACTATCTTCCAGATAGAGCTTGCAAAGAAAGCAGTCTGAAGCAACCAGAAACTGGAGAAAGGTATCTGAAGTCAGCACTGTGTAGTTTTGCACATATAAGCAAAGCAATGTAAAATGACAAGGATGCCTTTTACATTAGTCCCTTCACAGAGGTGGCAGGCAGATGTCTTCTGGAGCTTGGCACCTAGATTCCTTACCCCTTTCCTAGGTATGAAGCCAGGAAGCAAAGTTCATGCCTTGAAGCACAGTAAGAGGGGGAAACGTCAATGCAGAGATTGCACAGATTTCGATGCACAGAGTCTGGATGTGGCAGTAATACCCATTCTTCTTCAACTCCTACTAGCAAATAATTCCAGATATATTAAGCTAAGGATGGAGAGCACAGCCAAGCGTTATGTTTTGTAGCCTGCACCAGGGACAAAGCAGAATACTATTCATTGACAGAAAATAATTATGCAAGACTAAAAGAAGATAATCTACTGCTTTTCTGGGAGGAAAAGATGAGCCTTCATCATCCTTGAAACTAGCAAGCAAAATCAAACTTACATATGAAGATACTCCTCCCGTATCTTTGCTACTTAGCATATTTCATTGTGTTAGGTAATGATGCCAAACTATTTGTCATTTTGCCCCTAATTAGCCTGTTTTTAATAACGTCAACTGCCAAGCCAAAGAAGCAAGAAGAAGGTGAAACAACCATGACATTGAACTTCGGAAAAGTCTGAGGGATAGAGCCAGAGCTGTTAAAAAGCAAAGGGAAAATGAAAGCTGTACAGCAAAGACCTATGTGAAAATGCACCAAAGCCATTGTTAGCATGCATAATTGAGAGGCAGAGATGTTCTCCTGAGGCTCATGAACCCCCTATTCAGAGGTGCTCAAATCCTTCCAAGGATGTCTGCAACACCTACAGCTTTCAGTGACCTTATGAGGAACGCATAGGAGCGGATATGCCTTCCAGTGTGAGGTCTTACAGATAACTAGTTGACTAGGATGTATGCTTAAGTTTGTTCCTATAATGGCATAGTAAAAACACTCCATAGACTCCCTACCTTGTTAT
Source organism: Pezoporus flaviventris (assembly GCF_033815535.1). Taxonomy (NCBI): domain Eukaryota; kingdom Metazoa; phylum Chordata; class Aves; order Psittaciformes; family Psittacidae; genus Pezoporus; species Pezoporus flaviventris. Next base: position 2,570,419 of record NW_026892585.1, read on the forward strand.
TGAGCAGTATATTAGACAAAATGCATAATGCATGATACTATTTACACAGTACCTATCTTCCCAAGGAATTATTAGTGTTAGGAGAATGTTTTTTTCAGTTTCTTGCATCTATAGATCTGTCTTTTGAATAGTGAATGCTTGTTTTTCTTGTACAAGTTTGTACTTGGAAGAAAACATCCTAAATCTGTCTTAACAGTAAGTGTCCTCAGGGGTATGGAAAACCAGGTACAGCTAAAAGCCCAGCAAAACTCCTACAATAGCAAACAATGATGAACTGCGGTATTATCTCTAAGATCATATACAATGAGGTTATTAATGTCCTACACTTCTGATACTGTGGGTTTCTGGCTAAGGCATAAAGCAGAGCCAACGCTATTTTAAACATTAAAACTGTTGCTCCAATGTGTAAACCACTTCAGAGACAATGCAGTTCTGCTGCAAGACATTTACTCCCATTTGCAATATGTGTTATTTATACTCCAGATCTGTGCAGAGCCACATGAAGTACATTGGAGCCTTGTCAGCATTTAAAACACTTTCAAAGTTAAGAAAGCCTGCAGAGGTAGGAGGCTAGATTAGATCTATCTGTAATTTTTAACAGTACGGTAAAGCAATCAGGCAAACATCTTCAACAATGTGAAGAATCAGAAGCCTCAGATCCATTTTCACTTAACCATCAGCATCAAATCAACATCCTATATCAATCCTACACCACTGTAGTAAATGGCTTGTAGGTCCCTAATTGTCTGGGGCATTCTTAAGAATAATTTACTCTAGCCATGTAGTAGCAGGCCTCAATAGGGCAAAATATTAAGAGCAATAAAGATTTGTGGAGGACTTTCCCTTTTGTTGTGAACAAAATGTTTAATACCAAACACTGCAAGGTCTGTAAAATAGCAACCTGCTTGCAGAGCTCGCATTTCTATAAACCCTTCCAGTGCATTTTAATGTGAAATATCTTGTATTCTCCATACAAATGAAAATCCATTTTGGCTTGGAAAAAAATATACACGCAAATCTTCTTCTTAAGATGAAAAAAAGAACAGGATGAGGAGAGGATCAACCCCGTGAGTACTCTCATGGACTGGAACGTAAACACGGTGCCAAGGAAACCTCAGTTCCCACTTTCCTGCACCCCCATGCGTATATGAACATCATTGCTTAGTCTTAATGAACATTTCTATCTGCCAGTATTCTACCGGAGAGGGATTTGGCCTTTAATCAAAGTATTCCTTTCCCCTTCATACATGCATTTTAGTAGGCCCCCTCAAACTACACATTCATACACAGAAAACATGAAGCTACCTGGATGTCCATCTCCTTGCCCACTGCTGATCCTCTCCAGTTTGGTGATGTCTGATTTATATCATTTATGGTATCATCTAAATAATGTTGTCAAGCAGTGTAAGATTCCTGATTTCCTAACTAGGAAAACAGAATTAGTCTTTTTGGCATATACATTTTCTTCCTAAATGTGGTTTCAGGAATGGAATACGGCAACCTATTTAACAGCTTTCACCTTATGTGAAACAAGGCGCTGATTGAAGGGGAACTACAAGGATGCTGGAGAGGGACTCTTCATCAGGGACTGTAGCCACAGGACAAAGGGTGATGGGTTCAAACTGAAACAGGGGAAGTTCAGGTTGGAGATAAGGCAGAAGCTCTTCCCTGTGAGGGTGCTGAGGCGCTGGCACAGGGTGCCCAGAGAAGCTGTGGCTGCCCCATCCCTGGCAGTGTTCAAGGCCAGGTTGGACACAGGGGCTTGGAGCAACCTGGTCTGGTGTGAGGTGTCCCTGTCCATGGCAGGGGGTTGGAACTGGATGATCTTAAGGTCCTTTCCAACCCAAACAATTCTATGATTAAAACTACACTGAATCTGTAGTTCAGTTGTTTCATTCCCCTTCAGGAGTCCTCATCAAGGACAGAACACAGCTGGGATACATGTGATGGACCACTTTCTCTTTCCAAGAAGAAAGGCTGTCAGAGGAGTCCAAAAAATTGCATATTCCATGGAAGAAAGCAAAAGTTGAACTCATCTAAACTAGAACATTGCTGAAGTATTGTAATATGTTTGATCCACGCCTGCGGCTTGGGCTGAAACACTCTTCACTGTTGAATAACAGTAACAAATCAGGCGTACCGTAATAAAGGAAAGCAACGGGGAAAATAATGAAAATCAAGGTAAAACATAAATAATTAATTTGCACCAAAAAATTCTTATTTTTGTATTTCTAGCACGTTAACACGGTTCTAAAAGGGATCTTTTGGTTTTGGTTTGGTCGGTAATGAAAATTTAAAGACCGGAATATTCATCAGGTACATGAATATTCATCAGGTACATGAATATTCAAGAGCTGTTTGCTCTTACAAAAATTAAATCCATTAAGATCTACATTTCAATTTAATTGTATACTTCTAGCAACTATCTTACTTATTCAAAAATGACAGAATTGGCTAAATTCAAGGTAGACATTCAGTCTCATAAGAGGAAAGAGGTTTTTAGACAAAACCAGCAAACTAACCTGAGTTCATTTCTCTGTCATGCCTGAAGTATTAGGTATTGGTTAATCTGAAGGGTGGAATTTCTTTTCAGTACTGTCCTAGGATCTGTGGTTTATTCTACTTGAAAATGTTTGATCAAACAGTTTATCATCATATTATTCATGTCAGGAGACGATACCATGTTTTCTGCTGTATCTGTAACCAGCTCAAAATCTTTGCCCCTCACCAAGCCTGAAGAGATTTAACACAGTTTTAGTGGATACAAATAGGGATTTGAGAGCATGTTGTTTGTAACCTGAACTTTTCCATGAGAATATCGCAGAATGCCAACCCATCTGCTGCATTCAATGGTATGTCTGCCAAGAGCATCATCAACTCCAACACTACACAGACACCAATGAATATTTCAGGTACGGATTCTCCCGATCAAGTAGCCAACAACCACTTGTCAGAGCCTATGTACATTTCAAACAGTGTATGCTCCATTGTACTGCCAGAACAAGAGGACAATGTGAAGAGCTCTTATGAAGTTGACAGTTATAGTGTCTCTGGTTTGTTGTCCTCCCACTGGCATTATCTCCCAAAGAACATGCTTGTCTGAGTGTCCCCACACACAGGGCACGCTGGGAACCACAGCATCCTTGTGAACAGCTATGCATGAGGCACATCAGTGAATCCTGAAAAATGAAGCCTGAATGGCTTATTTCAGACTATGGCAAAGTAAAGGGAGCAGGGGAATCGTAAGAAAACAAAAAGAAGCAACATGCAACTCCATAATACATAATAAGAGGAAAAGAAAACGCGGTCGCTGTAGTTACACACACAGCATCTCTTCACTGTCGCACTGTGGCCACACTAGACTGTAAACGAAGAACCCACTCTTTTATACCACTGAAGTCACCATAGTCCTGCTCTTTCTTTCCCAGAGAAAATTTGAGCCAGAAAACTCAGAGCCATCCCATTCCAACAGTTTTATCCCTGTTTCCACAAGTAAATGCTGATTAGGCGGTCCTGCAAAGAGCAGGGAGTTAGACTTGATGAACCTTATGGGTCCCTTCCAACTATGATTGCAGGGAACTACAGCCAGCTCCTCAGGCTAGCTCCTACCCCGATGAATCTTTTGATAGAGCTATTCATTCAGCCTAAGGGCAGGCTAAATACAGTGTAACACTGGTAAGGTGCAAAATAAGTAGTGAATCTAACACATTATTAGCATAGAGAGCAGCCCCACTAATTCATCTTTGTGAACTTAAGGAAGTGCACCTGAAAGCATACTGATTTAAATGCCTCACAAAGCTGCGTCTTTCATGGCACACAGCACTGTGTGGAAGAGCTGATTTTAAGTAATTCCAGGCCCTACTCTGAATAAATACTTCTATTTAGAAAAACTTCATTTAGAGACAGACAGCTAGAAACAATAAACGGTGAAGAGTGGAGCAAGGTTTGTCTGCTTCCAAAGAGTTATTCCCCTTAGATTTAGTTATTCTTGCCTGGGTGATGATTCTTCTCTTTAATGTGTGTTCTTAGTTCCCAGTGCTTTCAAAACACATTTATACCTCATAATTCAGTCAAATATCTTCATTTAGCAGTCTTCCTTCTGCTTTTTTAAGGGAAGGCTCACTCCCGAAGGGGCAGCTGAGAGGTATTTTGTGCAGAGCTCAGATTTAACTGTCTGTTTTTCCTCAGCCTTGCACTAAGTTGGACAGGTTGAAGCAACTTGACCTCCTGGAGGCTGTAATGGTTACGGTGGCCAGAGGTAGGTGTTTCTGAGCATGGAAATACCAGGCTACAGAAAGTTCAGTGTTAGGTTACAGAGCCTCCTAGCTAATGATTTTTCCCTACTACATGGCAGGTAACGATCCTCCAGCACACCCAAGAGACACTGGTGAGCAATCAGCAAAGGAGCAGCCTGTCAAAGGTGGGGAATGTTGACTTAATCCAGTGGGAAATCCCTAGGACCTCCAAGAATCTTCTTTACATCATGCTCACAACAAAGCCGTTCCAACAGCTCACTGCAGTGCAGCCAGGGTTGTTGTCCAAAGATCACCATTATGTTTTCAGTCTGTGCCTGGAGAAGGTAATTCCTGAAACGGGAATGTAGCATCTACCACTTCTGTGGATGTTTCTGGCATTTCCATTTAGATAGGAATTGTCATAATAACAACTCATATTTTGTGCTCAGGTTAATTCAATTTCCTTCCATATTATGGACTATAATTTAAAGTAGAAGTGAAATAACAAGACTCCAGCTGTCCTATCCACTTATGTATCAAACAGAAAGCTCCTATCTCTTCTGAAGGACATTATACAGCCTTTATTTCCTGTCCAGTCTATCCAGTGTCAAATTATTTTGCTATTCTTAAAGTCTGATTCTAGTTTTAGCACTGATGACAACATGCAAAGGTTTGGAAGACGCGGCCAATACATCGTGCTTGTCATTTATTGAACTTCCTTTGGGGGACATCAAATTGCTTGACTCGTGTTGATTAGACATCCATTCCCCTTTCAGAGGAGAGGACTGTGGAGCAAACAGTATCTCCTACAGGGTTCTGTTATTGCCACACAGTGCAAAAGGCTACTTTTGTCTGGGTCCAGGCAGCAAGGGGAGCAGCGCATCGGAAAAGTGCAAAGCATTTGGAAAGGTACAATGCATTTTCTTTCTCCACTAGGCTATTTTTATAATAGAAGAAGTAATATATACAGGGAAGTGTGCTGGACTGGTTTCTCCTACATAAAATGAAACATTAATTATGGAACACAATCATTTAAAACCATAAATAATCCCACCAATGTAAAACAGATTCCTGTGTTGCAAACATGTATTTCAGTTTCATATATAAGAGTGCTATCGTCACAGCTGCCTTCTCAACGAAGTATCTCATGAAGCAGGTACTTCAAGTCTGAACAGCAGACACCAGTCTGGTCAGGTCTGTTAGAAACTTTGAACAGACACGGGCTGAGAAAACACCTTTAAAAAGCCTGCAGCCTCTAAACTATGGTGGCATCCAGCTTCTACCTTGGGGATGCACCGCTATCAGCATTTACTGCATTGCAGGGTTCACTCTAGGTTTAAATTTCTTTTGCATCTATTGTTGGGTTCTTGCTGTGTCACTCCAGCTCCAGTGCAGTGAAAGCACTTCCTTCCCTGGTGAACCAAGTTGCTGCATTAGAGCAGCATCTGTCTCAGCCCACTCATGACGGTGGCACAAGGCCCTTCTGTGGTTAACACTACACATCCATGGCGCACGCCTAGGTGCAGCAACCCATGAAAACACTGGTCCTGGAACCTAACGGGCCACTGCAAAGCAAACCCTTGTTCTCTCCTCTTTGTGCCACATCAGTCACTAATACACGGCCTCAGAGTCCTGCTATCTATCACATCTGCTCAAGCTGAACAGGCTCTCCTGTCTTTTATCTCTGCCCAAGACAATTCTACAATGCCATTAATTAACATATGTTTTACCAAGGACTGGAACTTGCATGTTACTTCAAACTTCCACCAAAGGAAACATCAGTAAGCCAGAAAGTTATCTCCAAGGACTGCAAATACTAGTATTAAGGGAGTTAATGAAGAAAATCCAATGTTCAAAAGCCTATAACCGAAGTCACAGATGGTGCAGAACTGCTGACTTCAGTAACCTGACATCATGCTATAGCCTCACTTAACTTTCTTCATACGCTATGATGTCTAAATAGGAAAATCATCCAGGCATTTGCAGTCAGTGTAGAGATGATGTAGGTAGAATGAAGCAGTAAACTACGCTGTGCTTGGACTGTTGAGTTCCTGACCCTCTCGCTGCAAACATAGCAACTTGGCTCATACAGAGGTACACTGGAAAAGCCAGTATATGATCTTATAGAAGGACAGAGATCCCACAGAAACATATCCATGCAACTATCTAGCAAACATCCATCTCCTCTATTCGATGTTGCATGTTGCTGCCTTTCTGTGTGCTCACAAACACCAACAGTAAGTTTGGCTTACACACGCGTGCATGAGCACATGCACACTCACGCTCTAGCTCCATTTGTGCAGTCCTGGATGGAAGTGAACTGATATTCCACATCAGCCCAACAAAAATGCACTCCCGTACTGTGTTTTTGTTCAACCAGGCAAATGCGTCAGCCTTAAATGCCCACACTTACATTTATACTACTGTGATATGAATTATGAATTATGCATATGCACATATTAGTAAGCTCTTTGTCTTTCGCTTCTATTAAGCTTTAGGCAGGTCGCTTGGGAACTCATTATCTACAGTGAGTTTCAGGAGGGCTTGATGTGACTCCGCCAGTCGTTAGTGTATTGTGCTTTCCCAGAAAGACTGCGGTGCTTTTCCCAGACACCTGCAGCTCAGACCAGTGCTGACTGTTCAACTGCTCAAGAGCAAGGAGCACTCTTCCCACCGAGCCAAAATAGAGGAATTGAATTATCAGGAATATTGGAGCTGTTGGAGCAAGTCCAGAGGAGGCCATGGGGATGCTGCGAGGGCTGGAGCAGCTCTGCTCTGGAGCCAGGCTGAGAGAGCTGGGCTGGGGCAGCCTGGAGAAGAGAAGGCTCCTGAAGGGGAGACCTGAGAGCAGCTCCAGTGCCTGAAGGGGCTGCAGGAAACCTGGAGAGGGGTTGGGACAAGGGATGTAGGGACAGGACAAGGGGAATGGCTTGAACCTGCCAGAGGGGAGACTGAGATGAGCTCTTAGGCAGAAGCTCTTCCCTGTGAGGGTGCTGAGGCGCTGGCACAGGGTGCCCAGAGAAGCTGTGGCTGCCCCATCCCTGGCAGTGTTCAAGGCCAGGTTGGACACAGGGGCTTGGAGCAAGCTGCTCTAGTGTGAGGTGTCCCTGCCCGTGGCAGGGGTTGGAACTGGATGGGCTTTAAGGTCCTTTCCAACCCAATCCAGTCTATGAGTCTATGATTAATAGGTTTGATTCCAGAGACACACAGAGCCATTAAACCAGCACTTGGACAGGCTCTACTAGACCAATTTCAGTGTTCGTTCCTCTGGCAATCCACTTGCAACTTCCTTTTCTGTTTCCAAAGCAGGTTTTGATGCGGCTTCTCTGTAACTTTGCCCGGTGCTGGTGCAGATGCAGGAGGTGAAAAGCCCACGCTCAGCCAGCACAGCCGGGCCAGCAACCACCACCCTGCCCAGCGCCTGACAGACACCTGACAGGCACCTGTCAGTCAGACAGACCCTTGTCAGACACCCTGACGGACACCCCGTCAGTCAGACAGACCCTTGTCAGACACCCTGACGGACACCCCGTGAGTCAGACAGACCCTTGTCAGACACCCGGACAGACACCCGTCAGTCAGACAGACCCTTGTCAGACACCCTGACGGACACCCCGTCAGTCAGACAGACCCTTGTCAGACACCCGGACAGACACCCGTCAGTCAGACAGACCCTTGTCAGACACCCTGATGGACACCCCATCAGTCAGACAGACCCTTGTCAGACACCCCGACGGACACCCCGTCTGTCAGACAGACCCCTGTCAGACACCCGGACAGACACCCCGTCTGTCAGACAGACACCTGTCAGACACCCTGATGGACACCCCGTCAGTCAGACAGACCCTTGTCAGACACCCTGACGGACACCCCGTCAGTCAGACAGACCCTTGTCAGACACCCTGACGGACATCTGTCAGTCAGACAGACCCTTGTCAGACACCCGTCAGTCAGACAGACCCTTGTCAGACACCCCGACAGACGCCCCGTCAGTCAGACAGACACCTGTCAGACACCCTGACGGACACCCCGTCAGTCAGACAGACCCTTGTCAGACACCCCGACGGACACCCCGTCAGTCAGACAGACCCTTGTCAGACACCCTGACGGACACCCGTCAGTCAGACAGACCCTTGTCAGACACCCTGACAGACACCCTGTCAGTCAGACAGACCCTTGTCAGACACCCTGACGGACACCCCGTCAGTCAGACAGACCCTTGTCAGACACCCTGACGGACACCCCGTCAGTCAGACAGACCCTTGTCAGACACCCCGACAGACACCCGTCAGTCAGACAGACCCTTGTCAGACACCCTGACGGACACCCCGTCAGTCAGACAGACCCTTGTCAGACACCCGGACAGACACCCGTCAGTCAGACAGACCCTTGTCAGACACCCTGACGGACACCCCGTCAGTCAGACAGACCCTTGTCAGACACCCTGACGGACATCTGTCAGTCAGACAGACCCTTGTCAGACACCCGTCAGTCAGACAGACCCTTGTCAGACACCCCGACAGACGCCCCGTCAGTCAGACAGACACCTGTCAGACACCCTGACGGACACCCCGTCAGTCAGACAGACCCTTGTCAGACACCCTGACGGACACCCCGTCAGTCAGACAGACCCTTGTCAGACACCCCGACGGACACCCCGTCAGTCAGACAGACCCTTGTCAGACACCCTGACGGACACCCGTCAGTCAGACAGACCCTTGTCAGACACCCTGACAGACACCCTGTCAGTCAGACAGACCCTTGTCAGACACCCTGACGGACACCCCGTCAGTCAGACAGACCCTTGTCAGACACCCTGACGGACACCCCGTCAGTCAGACAGACCCTTGTCAGACACCCCGTCAGTCAGACAGACCCTTGTCAGACACCCTGACGGACACCCCGTCAGTCAGACAGACCCTTGTCAGACACCCGTCAGTCAGACAGACCCTTGTCAGACACCCCGACAGACACCCCGTCAGTCAGACAGACCCTTGTCAGACACCCCGACAGACACCCCGTCAGTCAGACAGACCCTTGTCAGACACCCTGACGGACACCCCGTCAGTCAGACAGACCCTTGTCAGACACCCGTCAGTCAGACAGACCCTTGTCAGACACCCCGACAGACACCCCGTCAGTCAGACAGACCCTTGTCAGACACCCTGACGGACACCCCGTCAGTCAGACAGACCCTTGTCAGACACCCTGACAGACACCTGTCAGTCAGACAGACCCTTGTCAGACACCCGTCAGTCAGACAGACACCTGGTCCAGGACCGCGCAGGCTGTGCTCCGAGGCGGCTCCTTGTCGCCCCCTGCCAGCCCTCGCAGGAACTGCAGCGGGACCTGCCGGCAGGGTGCTGGGGCAGGGGGAGGAAGGCGCAGCGGGCTGCGCGGCTCGCTGGCCTCGGGGTTGTATCCTCAAACAAGAACTAGGGTGCGAACTCTGCACGGAGCCCACCGGTGGGTTCGGGGGGAACCTGTAGCTCGGGGGGTCGGTGAGAAAGAACCGGGTTAAAAGCGTCAAACCACCCTGCCGTGCGAGCAGAGACCGCCCGTCGGGGGGCACAGGCACAGGCACAGCCACACGGACCGAGGCGGGGGGGGGGGGCGGCCCCGGCTGCGTCAGAGCTGTGCAAACACCGTCGCGGCTATTTAAGGGGCCGGGGCTGAGCCACCCCCCAACTTCCCCGTCTGGGCACAAACGGGACTCGTTCTCTCCGTGCCTCCCTGCTCAGGTCCGACCTCGGGAGAGCGCAGCGGAAAGGTAGGGAGCACCGCGGGCTGCGTCCCTGCTGGGGTATGGGGGGCAGCGGTGAAACACGGCGGGGTCCGGCGCTTACCGGCTCTGCGGGCATCCCGCCGTCTGGTGGAGGAGCTGCGGCCGCTGCCCAGCGGAGACGGTCCCGGCCGGTCGCTGGAACGAGGCGAGGGGGGGAGATGCTGCGTTTGGACTCCGTGCGATTTGTGTGTATATATATATACATATACACACATACATATATGTAATATATAGAAATATTATATATATAAAAAATACAGGAATCGGGGCGATTAAAAAGATATCCCTGTGAAAAGGACGCAACGCACCTTAGGTTCATAAGTACCTATAAGGGTACATCACCGTTAACCCTGCTGGAGCGACCTGCTGACAGCTTTCATTCCTCTCCTAACGATACCAAAACCCCCAATATTTTATGCGCCACAAGTGTTTTCAATCCAGTCTAAGTGGTGGGCAACTCAACTTAGGTTTTCTCCTCTTTTAAAATTAAGAGGTTATGTTCAGTAGGCTGGTCAGAAACGTAAATGATTCAGAGATTCTAATACAGCTAATTCCTGTGTATTTCTAAATGCGAATTACCCCTATAGCATTTAGTATTAGGTAGCTTGTTTCTCCTAATAAATGAGAGTAATTTCTCCATCTCCTGAAAAATGGAGATCAGCTTATATGATCAAATAATCCAGCAAAGCAACGTCATTTTCTCTAGTACTTGTTTAAGGAAACAATAAAAAATATGGTTGCATTTAAATTCTCTTTTTTTTTTTTTTGTTGAAGGTTCTTGTAAGAATCTTTGATACATTACTTCATGCAGTTTTATAGATTTTTTATATTTTTTTTTCATTATTTCATACAGCTTTTAACAGCCTTTACCACCTCAGCTATTAGATCAAATCCCTGGGGGACCATTAGATTTTGGGGTTTCTTTCCTTCGGACAAGGGTTTATTTTTCCTTTCTGTGTGTGACGGATGAGAAGAAACCTCTTGAAGGTTGATAGAATAAAGGGTCTTCACAGAACTCATCAAAACTGAGCATTGTTATAATAGCAATTTTTCGTACAACAGCGAAACACTGAAATATTTGAATACTGAGATATTCTTTATTTTCACAGAGCTGGGTTCATCTCCCTTAGTTTTTAAGGAAATACAGCCTCAAAAAAGGAAATAAGAATTGAGTAGATGAGGAAGCACATACTACAGTGGACTAATTTTGTTCCTTCAGTGTATATCTTCCTCTTATCAAGGGATATTTAACTATTTAACTATTCCCATGTTTTCCAGCTTAAGACAGATCCCCCAGTTACCTGCATTCAAAAAACCCCAACAGAGCCCTAGTTTGCTCAGAAAGCACTACACCCAGTGGAATGTGGGGGTAAGGACAACATACAACACAGTAAATCTGGTCGTTCTAAGAGCCTATCATTCCTTTTCCCTCCAGCAATGTACAGTGGTATATGCATCTGCGTGTTCCTTGCTGTGCTCTCAGCGAGCTCTTTTGGACAGCAAACCCTGGGCTCACACAATGGGAATCCCCTGGCTGCTGAGCTTGAGCAGAGCTTGACAGAGCATCACCGGCACGTCCGCGCTCCCTCATCTGCTGCTGGCCCACAGAAACCTGTGCCCAGGCTGGATGGGAGCATTGACCAAAGAGCCAACATCGGTGCTTTGTTGGCCAAGTATCTCCAGCAAGCCAGAAAAGGTACTGGTTATCTCCTCCTTACTGTGCTCCTTCTGTGTCAATGGAACTCCCTGCAGGGATACCCACATGCTAGGATAACACTGTCACCATCTAGCACTGATTCCTAGAGAAGAGAGGATGTAGAGTTTTGCCCAGCTGTTCCTGATGTAAAGAGCACTCTCTTATTTACTGCAAAGCTACTCCCCAGAAATGATGTGCATGACAGGCACTGCCTTAGAGCTGTGTACAGGTAACTGAAGGAAATGTAACCTACCTTTTATTTTTAGCTTACTCTTTTCACAGCCTTAGAATTACGGTGGCATTTTGAGCATGTAGCATCTCAGATAACATACAGTGATTGCCTTTCCTTTGAGCTTCTTCGTTTGGTTAACCTCCTCCTTCCCTTTTTGTTTTAAGCCAGAAGAGCAGGAACACTTCTCTGAGGATAAATACCTATCAAATGGCTAACCTCACCTCAGTCAAAAATACCTGTTCCAGGGAAATCTGAGTAATGGGGGTTCCGTGTGTTTGTTCCCAAAGGAAGCTACAAAAGTGTTAAAGCTTTTGAGAGATCAGAATTCACATTTATCAACACAATAACTAAAAGCAGTGATAAGAAAACCCACATTTGCTTCAAAACACGTCAGTTCCTGACAGGTTTTTGGTCTTAGGCAGCCTGGGAACACAATCTCGACTTAAAAACCTCCATGGCACTGTATTTATAGGATTACCTCGGCATCGAGACATTGAGAGATGAATTCACTCTCAGCCCCAGACTGTGCTTAGGATAACATTTGCTTTATAAAAGTAAGAGCTGTCTCCTCTCCTGCCTCAGCACACAACCTTAGGCACATCATTTCATCCTCCCCTCTGTGCCAGGCAAAATCCTGCTCTGATTTTTGGTGGAGGTCTGCAGTTAAGAGATGCAGGATGCATTTTTATGCATTACATGTGCAGCCATACACGTTCATCTGCGTACACAGAATGGGGCCAAGTCAGAAACAACAGAAAAAGAACTCTTAACATCGTCTGAGAGACTTTATCTCACAATACCAATATTTGCACAATATCCATTAAGGAACTTCTTGTAGCAGTCCATAATCTAATGGAAAGAGAATTTAGATGCAAAATTCCATGATTCAGTAACAACTGTTACCGAATAAGGATGCTACTGCAGGAGTCTGCAAAGCAGAATCCTCATTACCTTTCCCTGCTGTAATCACTGTCACCCACCTACACAGAAACAAAACTCCTTATTCTAATATATGTAGCCATTCTATCCTCTTGGATAGCTGGCTGCGTTTGCAAATAGCTTAACATGAAGTGAAAGGAACCCACTTTGGATTTAAGACTTCTTTTTGTTAAGGGAGAACTCCTGCATAGATGTTAATCGACAAATCTGGTTAACTCTACAAAGTGACTGTTAGGGGGTTCTTGTGACATGACTAGGCTAGTTGGACCCTGGGTTGTAGATGTAGTTATAGAAGAGAATATTCACAGGAAATATATGTATTTATTTACTGGTTTATACCAGCATTTACTGAGTTTATAAATGAACAATACACAGAGTGTTCCCACCAAACCCTTACGTTCTCATGTAACGCAAAGGGTCTGGGAAGTACTTCTTCCTAGAAAACCTCTGTAGAACACTCCCACCTACTCCATTTGTCACTTTTAACCTGCCTAAACTGCAATACTCACTCGGAAATTTCATCTAGGAGGAAAGAGTCTGGGCATTTCCTAGCGTTAGCAGTCCCCACTGATGGCTTTTGCCTTGTGATGAATAGAAAAGCTGATTCTGGAGAGTATTCCCAATTTAAACAGTGAGGGAGTTAAATGCTCTCAAGAGGTTAGGGCTAGATGGCAGCCTCAGAACCAAGCTGCTGCAGTTTGGACTGCATTTGCTGTGCATTGGTTCTGCAGCATCCACAGGACGTCTCTGGTGGTTTGAGGACAGGTAGTTAAGGTGCTGTTAATTTTACTGCTTGTGATCTCTAGTTTTCAATTCATTTCATCTTCAGGCTTTCAGTGTGGATCTGGCACGGAAAGTCTCCTATCCCTCTGCAACCACTAACAAAACAATGCAGCTGGGTTTGGCTTTAATGGATCGTGGTCATTAAATATCATTACGTGAGGGAATCCTTCAAATAGAGAAGCCCAGGGTCACCAAGGGCTCCTTCAAAGCACAAGAAACCATAAGCAAGGCAATTGTGTAGATTTGGATTTGTGGGGGTTGATTTGGGCTTCTTTTCCTTTTTGATCAGTTCAGGTATTCCTCAAGCCTCAGCCTGAGCTTAATGCTAATACATTGGATCTGTTCCTTCCTCACTCAGGGCTTGAACTGGATCTATGTATTGGCATACGCCAATTTTGGCTGGTTTCGGGGAGTGCATGGAGAAGTAACGTGTCTTTGCCTGCAGTTTTGGTTACAGAACGTGGCGATGACAAAACAGAGGATTACAGCCCTTTCTTGACAAATTATTCTGCAAATAGTTTGTGTCTCTTTGATGCCTTAAGCAAGGAAGACAGAAAGGGTAAGGCAAGGTCAGGGATCAGCACCCAGCCCTGGCGGAAGCTTTGGATGAGCATTGAGGGTATCACCTACGTAGCGACGAGCCCTGCATAAATCCAGAAGCAGATATCCCTAGCTATAAATTCCAGGCATGGCTTTCTCCCTTTGAAGACTGTTCCTCCTTCTCCACAAACCCTGGGATTCATAACTCTGCCCCACTTGGTACTGAACTTACACTGTAGGAGCTCCTCTACTTACACTTATGCCTCTTTAAGCAACAGGGGGCTATGGTGGAGCCCTGAGTCTGCCCTCAAGCAGAGTTGTTTTGCATCTAGAGCAGCTCTCCCAGTACCAGCAAGTAAGGGTATGGTCTTACAGGAAGAGTGAGGAAGGGTTTGGACTTTCTCCATTGAAATAGGAAGGGAAAAGGGAGATCTTGTCCCCAAGAATCTCTCTTCTGTGGCAGACTATACACTGACAGAATTCTCTGTGTTGTTCTATTAGATATTCTCTGTTTTTCATCTTAACTTGCAAAGGATGGGAAGTGAAGCCAGAAAGAAAAGAATTAGAAGGGTGACTCTTTGTGCATCCATTATAAAGACAACCTCTGCTATGACAGAAGTTTCTTACTCTGCCTCTAACTCACATCTCACATGTGTTTTGCTTACACATACTCCCTCCTGGCAGCCAGGAGCAGGATGTTCCATGCAGCAGGAGGGAGAAAATAGTCTGTTTGGTTTACAATAAAGAAAACCTCAAGCCATTTTCAGGACGTTTCCCATAACGTTTCTATGATGCTTTGCCCTATGACACGACAGCGGTGTTACGTGGCCAGTGTTGAGTCGAATGGTTTCAACTCCTGCAGATGTCAGCTCACGAGTACAAAACAGAGCTGACCACGGATGAACGTGTAAAACGTGTCCACTTACTCTCTGCTCTCCCAATGCTTTTCCTTTAGGTCCCACTGGAAGGCTCTCAGTGATGGGAAACAGGGTACAGACCATTGATCCTACACACAGGATAAACGACAGAGACTACATGGGCTGGATGGATTTTGGACGCCGCAGCGCTGAGGAATACGAGTACTCTTCCTAGAGACCAGCAAACTGTAGCGACAGGAAGAGGAAAAAATCTCATTCCCATGTCTGTACAGAAAGAGAAAGATCCATTTCCTGTCCTCTCCACAATCCGTGTTTTAAACTGTGCCATGCGTTCGGTGTGAACCCCTCTGTGAGACTCCACAATGCAATACACGCAGATGCAGAATTTTCCACAAAATGGGTTCTTTCTTCTGTGGTTTCTCATACATTGGTATTGTATTAAAATGATTTCAACTTACCCCCTCTTGTCCTGTCGCTGCACGTTGCTGGGCGTCTTCCTATGAGGAAAGGCAGGAAAATGCCTTCGTTCAGACAAACGAGCTGCTTTCCAGAGAAGTCGTGTGTCAGTCCCAATAGCTGTGAACTGAGGGTAACTTGTCCAAATAGAAACACAATGGTGCCAGGTAGGGCCGGTGACCCCACTTGTAAGTCACACAGCAACCCCAGAGGTTCCTAGTGAGTAGACACAGCAGTGCCAAGATGAAAAGGAGGGTTGGACGGAGCCTTGGGTGGCATGGTTGAGTGTGAGGTGTCCCTGCCCATGGCAGGGGGTTGGAACTGGATGAGCTTAAGAGCCTTTCCAACCCAAACCATTCTGTGATTCTATGAATGACACCAACATCTTCCACCTTCCTAGCTTAGTTATTTTATATTGGGAACTAAGTGTGAGAGTCCTGCGGACAGTGTGTGTGTGTGGAATAAAGAGTGTTCCCTGCTGGGTGGTGAGCCAAGCCTTCAGTGGGGACAGGGTGAGGACAGGTCCCTGAACAGAGCAGAAGGTGACCCTGAGGGGAGAAGGTAGCAAAGCATCTAGTCACAGTGTCCTAAATGGAAACAGGTCGCTCCTGGGTACCACGGGGAAAGCCTCAGTTAGCTGTGGCCCACCAGTGTGGGAGCAAGGAATCACAGGATCAACTTGACTGGAAAAGCCCTTTAAGCTCACCCAGTCCAACCATTCCCCAGCACTCCAAGGCCACCACTAACCCATGGCACTGAGGCCTCGTCTCCACGCTGTGTGAACACTTGCAGGGACGGTGACTGCAGCCCTGCCCTGGGCAGAGGGAGCAGCTCACTGCAAACCCCACTGAGCTAGCAGGGAAGAGCCCGTGACTGGGACCGTGCCCCTCATAGGAGCTCCCCCAGGAGCGAGGGCCATCCATGCCCCAGGAATGGGCAGCATTCCCTGGTTGCTGGGGCAGTGTGCAAGGGAAACCTCAGCTACAGCAGTGCGCCTGGGCTCGGAACAGTCTCGTCTGTCCTGGAATGCATGTGGATCCTTCATCCTCGACACGTGGGGCTTCATCCTGACGGGGGCTGGGACACAGGATCACAGTCACAGAACCATCCGGGCTGGAAGTGACCTCTGTTGGACACAGTCCAACCCCCTGCCAAGGCAGGGCCACCCAGAGCAGGTCACACAGGAACGTGTCAAGGAGGGTTTGAATGTCTCCAGAGAGGGAGACTCCACACGTCCCTGTGCAGCCTGTTCAGTGCTCTGACACCCTCAGTGTAAAGAAGTTCTTCCTCATGCTGAGGTGGAACTTGTTGTGTGTTAGTTTATGGCCATTGCTCCTTGTCCTGTCACTGGGCATCACTGGGAAGAGTCTGGCACCATCCTCCTGGCACCCACCTTTGAGATACTGATCTGCATTGATGGGATCCCCTCTCACTCTGCTCTTCTCTAGACTAAATCAGGTCCAGCTCCTGCAATCCCTCCTCGTAAGAGCCAGGTGTTCCCAGCTGCATCCCAGCCCTGTGCGTTTCAGCAAGCCCCAGTGCAAACCAGGAGGTCCCTCTCCTTGGCCTGAGCGGAGGAATTTGCAGACAAAATGTGAGCATTACAATGTCTCAGAGCAGTGAAAGGCTTGTCAGTGTCTTTGATTTATATCCCCTGAGCTCATGGAAACTCTCTCAAAGAAAATAAAAGTGTCCGTGGCCTTGTTCAAGCTTTAATCATTGCTAAGTGCCTGCACCAACTGAACAGCAATGGGATTCAGCACAGCTTGAAGCCTGTTTCAGCAGGACAAAAATCTCTATCATCTTTTAGACACAAACTCAGCTTCTGGAGTTTATGCCATGCTCACATGAAAGCCCACTGCCCACATTACAGCCCAGGGCATCACTGAACACCAATAACTTCCTGAATGATTCTGGTTGCTATTCTGTGGCCTCAACTGGCTTTTTAACTGAATTAAAGCAGTCTGGGCAGCACCCAGCGAGATGCCATTGCACAGCTGAACAATGCTGATTCTTCAATGCGGATACAAGCTACAGGCAGCAGATCCTGCCAGTGCCAAAGGAAGGCAGGGCACGTCTTACTGACTTCAATCTGATGTGGAGAGCGGCCAACAGATGTGCTCAGGAAGCTGGGAGCAACTGCTAAACCTCAGCGTGATGGTGCGGTGCTTGGGGTGCTAAAGGAAGGGGGGTGACCCTCAAAAGGCTGAAATACCAGTTTTGGCTCTCCAAAGAACATCCTATGTGTCCACAGCCCACGCTTGGACACACAGTCCTCAGCGACTTACCCTTCTCTCCAACCCATCCTTCAGAGCGGATGACCGTGTTCCTTGCTGTAGGATGGTGAAGATGCATCCAGTGCAGTTTCTGAGATACTGGGACATTGCAAGGATGGAGGAGCATTTCAGAGCAGAGGCACCAATTCACCAGCCATTTGGCCTTCTAAGGTTTGTATATGCAGTAGTTCTGATCTGCTTTGAAGTCATCCAAGCGCATTAAATACATCAGCTGTTTTCAGACGCTCGCTCATGCAGTCTTGGTTACCCTATGGCAGCATTTGCTGTCCTGAAAGAGGAAAAAGACACTCTCCACATAGCAGCATATGGGGTGTTTCCTCCAAAATGCACTGAAATCTCTAGGGAGAAGCATCCCATAGAGAACATCCTGCACCCCAGCAGACCTCCTACCCCTGCCCCATCTCCAGTTGCTCCTTTGTACCTTGAGGCGCTCAGCCTCACTCAGCTTTGATTTCCCTTGATCCCAGTGAGCTGTACTTACTCCCTCTTTGTTTCCCCGTGGCTTTCTTTGTCAACATCAGTAATTTCATAGAATCATGGAACGGTTTGGGTTAGAAAGGACCTTAAGATCACCCAGTTCCAACCCCCTGCCATGGGCAGGGACACCTCACACTTGAGTGATTCACACACTGGATGAGCTGGATGATCTCGAAAGGTCTTTTCCAGCCTGGTTGATTCTATGGTTTGAAAGCATTCCTACACCAAACACCCTCTAGAAGCTGCTGCAGGGGGTGGGTTTGTGCAGGGCTCCCCAGCACCCAGGCTGGCACAGAGCCCCGCAGGGGACCGCGTCACACCGCTTGATTTCCATCGCTCCTACAACCGCCTTCCAAACCTTCCTGGCTGAGAGCAAGGAATTTTACCTTCCCGTTTCCTGCTGCACGTTCATTGCTGTGGCCTTTCCTGGCTCACAGACCACTGTTACCTGTCCCCTGATGGCGCTATCTATAAGCTTCTGCCCAAGGTGACAGCGGAAGGGACTCAGGAGCTGGACTTGGGGGCTGCATCCTCACCCCCAAAGGCCCAGGAAGGGACCATATGAGGCCACAAGCAGCTTTGTGTGCTGTAATATCCAGATGGAACACATAAGCCTGTTAAAAAAAGGCTTTATCTGGTGTGAATTACTGTTTTTTTAATAATTTTTAGCTGTAACAGGAGAAAATATCTTCCTTAAAATGCTTCACTCTTAATACTTCGGGGTATTGAGGTTTACTGCAATAAGATACACACAAAGCAGACCCTATGATGGAGAAACTCTCCAGTTTAATTAGGAATCGTCTAGGCTCCCCTTCTTCCTGCACGTGGCAGCGGAGAGCTGGATGCACTGTACTGGTCCTGCCTGGACCCTGCCTGTTCAGCATCAACTTCCTGACCACACGAGCCTCCCCCAGGCTCGGAGCCGGGTGGGCAAGGAGGCTGGGGCTCTGTCCTCACTGGTATCAGCCTTCCTGTGGTTTGGCATTGCATTATGCTAACGCAAACCCTCCAGAAATGTATTTGGGCATCACTGCTCTCCAGTTGCCCCTCAGTAGCCAAGAGATGATATAAACGGATGCTGGAGAGGGACTCTTCATCAGGGACTGCAGCGATAGGACAAGGGGTGATGGGTTCAGACTGAAACAGGGGAAGTTCAGGTTAGATCTAAGGCAGAAGTTCTTCCCTGTGAGGGTGCTGAGGCGCTGGCACAGGGTGCCCAGAGAAGCTGTGGCTGCCCCATCCCTGGCAGTGTTCAAGGCCAGGTTGGACACAGGGGCTTGGAGCAAGCTGCTCCAGTGGAAGGGGTCCCTGCCCATGGCAGGGGGTTGGAACTGGATGATCTTAAGGTCCTTTCCAACCCAAACCAGTCTGGGATTCTGTTATTTCCCTCTCAAGCTCGCACACATCCGTCTCTAACCTATGAGGCTGTCTAATCTTCCCTTGAATTACTGCCTGACCACCCCCTCCTTCAGGGAGCTCTTTTATCACTCCTTTGCTCTCACCATCTGCAAGGTTTCTGGAGTTTCTCATTACCTTTACTGCACCTCAGCAGTGGGCTTTTTCCTCCCTCAGGAAGGGGGGTGCTGGCTCACAGCACACCTCACATCTGGCTCTGCTGGAAAACACAGGATCTTTCCTCCTTACTCCATCCTTTCACATTCATTACACGCTTTGCATCGTATTAAGCAGGAGAATTCAAACCCCTCTCCTGCTCCAAATACCCAAACCACCCAACATTCAAACCTGCTTTCTTGGAACGCCAATGAAAATCAGCACATTGAGGTCTGTATTCTTCATTTCAAGCAGTTTCACCGGTGCCAGCAACCTTAAAACCTCCAAACTTTCCAACCACTTCTGTGTCTAAGCATTTAAAAACTAAACCTGCCGATGGCCTCTTATCTTGCTTTGACACCGAGATGAAAACAAGGGATCCAGGTTGAGGATTTATCACCTTAAAAGAACAGGACAAGAGATGAACAATACAAAATGATGCAGCTTTTTCTGTTATTTTATTGATTATTAGTGAAGAAAAATTGAGCTTTCATCTTTCTGATGTGTTACAATTGCTTTCTGCGGCGGGTGGAGAGCCACGACTCCTTCTTTAAAGGCTATATAATACTGCCCTATTGCATGATTAACTTCGACACTCTACGTTCTCATATGGTATTGCTTTCTCCCTCTGGGTATAGAAAATGGTCCATGAAGTCCACGTTTTGTTTTTCCAGAATCAACTGTTATTCTATCTACTGGTTTAAGATACATTCAAATAAAAAGCTACTTAAATTCACTTGCAATAAGTGCACACATACAACAGCAGAGAGAGCTGATGACATTTTACTGAAACATTGTAAGTTCATAGAATAAATAGAAGTCTTCAAACACATGCAGAAACTGCCCCATGTGTTTCTCCTTTCCCAAACACACCCTTAGTGTCCATAGCACTACTGCAGTAACTACTTCATTCAGAGAAGAGACCAAACCCACCCACCTACCTCTCACCACAGAGACTGAAAGACAGTTCCATTTATACAAGACGTGATCAGTGCTAATGATTTAGTAACAGTCTGGTACAAACAGTAATTCACGGCAAGTACGTGTAGTGGGATAACGGGAACAAACAGGGAGCTTGGTTTAGATGCCACAGGAAACGCAAGGAAAAGAAAGTGGATGTTAAACCCTCTCCCTTCACTCCTCTCCATCTCCCTTCTGAGCAAATGCTCTAGAAACAAGCTCTTTCAGGTCCATACAGTTTCAGGATATTCCAATTCTCTCTACAAGCAAAACTATGGGAGAAACAGAGAAGAAACTCACAATAGAAGCAAGGATTGCTTGGGGTGTAACTAAAGGCTGTCAGGAGGCCTTCTGTTTCCCTTCTGATAAAGCAGGAGGTTATAGGTTTGGTATTGGGAGGTATTTTTTCAGTTTAAAAGACCACGAAATAAAGTGCTTCCCACCCTTATACCTCTGCTAAGGTACCAAAACGGGTAATAGGTGGGGAATATTCTCACCCTAGAGACCAGTGGGCAACTGCGAGCTGCTCTTCCCAGCTAGTACCATTCCATAGCTAAATGGGTTTTGTGGTTCTTTGCCAAGGTTTCAAGGACACACCTTGTTCTAACACTGGCTTTGCTACATGTTCTGCAACATGCCTCTGTCAATCTGTTCCCTAGCTTTGACTTGTAGGAAGTCATTGCCACATTTACCTCCCCGGTGGTGAAAGCTGTTCTCTCCGGGGGCACCGACAAAGCATGTTTCAGAGGCAGCACCACGCAGCAAAGCATTTTCCCCTCCACAGTCCAGTGCAGCATTGAAAAACAGAACAAAAACGAAAGAGAAGTCACACAGAGCATGTGTGTGTGCCACAAGGAACAGGAATATGTTGATACCGCAGGTACCAGAAGGCCTGTGGACCTCGACACAGCATTGCTTCAAGTTTATCATCTTGGGGAGGAGAGAAGACAGAACAGAAAGATGCAGTTCCATCCATTCAGGCATAACAGGCAGGCACTCCAGTAACTCATTGACAGAAGCAAAATTAAAACTACCATGTTAAATCGAGTGCTTTTTGCTTTAACGAAGCACAAATGCTCCCATGCTTCAAGTGATGTACCGCGAGGTCTCACGTAACACATTCAACAGCTTCCCATGCACCTCTGGCTCAAGTTAGGCTAGCTACAGGATTCACGTTGTCCTAGTCAAGTTACTTCAGGGTTGGTTTTATTCTTTTGTGGTTTCTTTCAGTGCACCTTAGAAAAAAACAACTTTTCCAAAGGTTAGTGAGTTACCTTTAATAACAGCAATCATAACACAGAGCCTCTGCACTCAACTGAGCGGTAAAACAATCCCATTAGTTACAACCCATCTGGTACATATTTACACATTTTATACAAAGTTTACACAGTTCTCCCATTAGGCACGAAGTTGATTTGTCAGACTCCAGAGGCAACGAAGGGGTGGTGGGGAGAGGAAAAGGAGGTCGGAGAAAGAATGTATTTAAAAAGACAAGCTGTAAAAACAAAGTCCTTCACCGTAAGCTAGTTTGCTTCGGGAGCTTGGTTCCCATGAGGATCCCCGAAGTGAGAGATGTTGGGCCTTTCATCTGCATGCTGGAACCCACCATGGTGGGGAAGCTCCGATTCCTTCGGATGCCAGTGTTGAGCTGGATGCCCCCGATGGCACTGGTTACGGCAGGGCAGCCCAATGGGAGACCGTCTGGTGCCAGGCCTCCAGGAACAAAGGCCCTCACTGGTCCTTGTGCCCCACAGAGAAGAGGTCCCTGGTCACCAGTTAAAGGAGGAGCTGATGTTTGCCCTGAACTCACAACTTTGGCAATACCAAACCTCTTGACTTTGTCCACGAGATTAAGGTTGGAAACAGACACGTCAGTCTGACTCTCACTGTTCCTGATGTTCTTTTTATTCCTCACCTCCTTCAAGATTGAGCTAGCAGGCTTCGAAGCCAAGAAGTTGTCGTAAGGTGGGCTGGTGCACTTGAACTCGAAAGATGGAGGGGAAGAAGAAGGTGTCTGCATAGGCGAGTTTGGAGGAGTGGAAGGAATGATGGCCATCTTAGGGATGTACGTGTTCAGGAGGGTGCCCTTGCTGGCTCTGTCCCAGCTCTGTGGATTGTACACTGCTGCCGAGATGCCCCTTTCCTTCAGGAGCCACACCAGCCCCAGAGACGTGCTCATCGTCGTCGTGGATTCCCGGAGGTTAGTGAAGGATTCGGCCAAGCTCAGGCGCCGCGGGGTGCAGGGGGTGGCCACCGGGGTGCCTTTCAAATTGCCAATGCTGCCACCAGCTGGAGTAGGTGCTGGGTTAAGGCTGAAAGCAAAGGAGCAGGCAAATTACTCTCTCCACCATGGAATTAAAGCTTACTTCGCAAGCAAGACTGTTAACTCCCAGCAGGGTCTTTTAGCCATTTTGAGGGTGCGCACAAGACTGCCAGTTCCCAGCTCCTCAGAAATGTGATGACAAGTGCAAAAGCATCATCTCTTACAAAACACATCTCTGCACTTTGCATGCTTCACCACCCTGTCTCATGAGATCGATGCATTCCCCAGCACCCACCATCACATTTCTTCTGATAACCAAAGTGACAGGCTCCTGATCAACACCTTCAGTTTTTCTTCCTGATCTACTGGCTGTCACAACTCCCAGTTGCTTCCCTGAGACAAGGATACGGGGGGGGACTTGACTAATGGTATAAGCAAGACAGATTTACTTTCTGGTGTCACTTTGAGCACAGAGCTGCTAGTCTTTAGTGCTGCCGGGTCATAGCAGAGACAGCAGCAAGGGAGGAGGGGAACACATGCTACAGAAGCATCCATAGGAAAACTGTTGAAGTTGGCACTGTCACCAAGTCAAACCCTTCTTATGTTGAATTCATTTTCACTTAAGGGTAAGGGGATGGAGGACCTGAGTTTGGATGGAGATGCACAATGGTGTGAATTATCTTCAAAGGTGATGGGAAAAACAGCTTCGAGCTCTTTGTCAGTTGGCCAGCGGGTAACTGATGGCAGCAAACCAAGCATGCAAAGAGCCACCCTACTGTTCATCTGGTGAAACATTCATTTCTATAGTTTGAAACATTGCTAACTTGTTCCCCAATTCCAGTTCTTTCTTCTAAACTACGTACAGGCAGTGGACAAGGAAGCACTGAATGGGCAACACTGCACATTCAGAACAAGTGACAGACATGAACTAGATGGTTTTAAGGTCCTTTCCAACCCTAACTAGTCTATGATTCTATGACATACTGATGCTTAGTGCTCTCTTAGGGCATTTTGTTTTCTTAAGCACACTACTGATAGTTATGAAGGGTTGGGATTTCTTGAAGAATATCAAACTGCATTCATTCTGCAATCACCCTCTCTCCAGAAGCTGCCCATCTGACTCAACACAGACTCAACGCAATTCCAAAGACATCCCAAGTTGATGCCAAGTGTGAGCCATCCTTAAAAAACTTGTTCCTAATAGATCAGATTAGCCACAGCGTGTTTACCTATGGATAATCCCCACTCAATTTATGGAAGTCCAAGGTACATCATTCATTGAATAAGGTGCGGTGCACTCAGGTATTCCAGAAACAAGGCATGTGGGACATCCCCGACACTCCAAACTCATGTCTCTTTGGGAGAATCCCAGGGGTTCCATTCACCTTTAAAAAACCCTTTCCAACCGTGCTCAAATGATGGGTTTTGCCACATATACACACATGAAAAATGTAATTCCACAGTTTTATTTCCTAGGCATGGATTCGTCCCCTTTAACGTCATTTAAAGGCTCTTGAACAATGCAACACTTGGTGCTAACAGACAATTCATTGACATGGGAGCTCACCACTGCTCAAAGAAGGAAACCTTCCCTCTCATCTCGCTAGGTTAGTGACCAGAAGACACTCGGCAAAGAGGCAGACAAAAGCCAAAGCCAGTGCAAAGGAGCAGGAAAACCAAGCAGCTGTGAGGGGAAGGAAGAGGGGAAAGAATGGGATCTCCCCTTTTCAGCAGAGCCATGGGCTCAGCCATAACATGCTACTTAAAGCTGGGTTTTCTGTACCAAGAAATGCATCAAATAGCCACATGGAGACAATCTGGCTGGATTTCCATGTATAGAGAAGACACAGGCCAATGAATGAATCGCCTCCTTTTTGTCCATATGGCCAAATGAGACTGGGATTTGCAGTCTCATTTCAGCTTACATTAGTGAACTCTGTGAGGTTAGACACCCTGCTTTGAGCTGAGCTTTCTGATGAGCTTAGATCATCACCTAATGGTATATAAGGCACTCCTTAATTAAGGAAATATCAAGCTGATGCTGTGAAGCCCCAAGTTAGGTCTCTCTCCATGGACCAAGATGTGACCGACACGATCTCAACAATGATCTGGAACTTCTACCATAAGCAAGTGAAATTGCCAAAGGATTTTTACCCTGCAGCTGTGATTCAACAAGAGGAATCCCATCTATTCCTCCCTGTAAGCTGGAATGTACAAAAGTCTGAGAAAGCACAGAAGTACAGAAGTCTTGAAAAGCATGAGGGAGGGAAAAGGAAGAGAAAGAAAACTTTCTGCACGAACGGACTTTTTGGAAACCCAGATACAGGCTGTTCATTATCAGGCTTCTAAGATGTCCTAGCCACAAGATTAAAACTACAGCACTCCAATGGCTTATTACCTCCAACAGCTTCTTTCTTTCCAGCTCCAGATTTCAGTTGCACAGATATTCAGATTAGCGGTTCTACTGCTTTGTCAGCACAGAACACACTACAGAGCAATTAAAAACCCCAGACATCCCTGCTAGAAAGCAGTTGTTATGCAAGTGCTGCTTTATTGTTTGCTTGATCATTTTGGCATTACTTTAAGTGGGAAATATTCTCCCCATTAAACTGACCAACGCTGCAGAGCAGCCTGGACACAGACACAGAAAGACTCAAACTGGTCCCAGCAGCTCAGCCCAGGGACAGTTTCAGAGTTAGACTGGGAACAGAAACACATAAATGAGCATCTCATTTGGCAAGAGGAAATCTAGTCAGGTTAGAGCATCACCTGGGTTAGAGGCTAGGTTAAAACGCAACCAGGTAGGCAAATACCAAACCTCTTTGGGTTAGCTGGTGCCACACACACTGGCATTCCTTGGACACGGCCCTGCCAACACAGACGCGGCTGGCAGAGTTGCTCACCCCCTGCCACGCTGGATCATAGTGTGTGCCCTATCCCTCCTCTCAGCATAAGGAGACATAATGCAGTTTCCTCGTCCTCCTCACATGACCTGTGAAGAACCGTTTACAGTTGGTAAGGAGGAGCTCCTTAAACACGGCTGCTGAAACACATCACGCTCTTTATTTCCCTCTTCTTCCTCCTGAACGAATGATGAGCTTCGGTTTAACTAAGGCAGCTGAAAATACACTGCATTTAGCTGTCAGTATGGCTCCTTTGGTAGATTTAGTAACCAATGTAATCAAGGAGTTTATTATGACCATAAGCAACAGCAGTTCAACAGTAATAAGAAACTTAAACCAGAACTACAGCCATTTAAAAGGATCTTTTCAGTGACGCTGTTGAGAAGACAGAAAAGAATAAACTCAAACCAGACAGGCCATGATTAACTATGCCCAGAAAAGGAAGCAGAAAAGTTACATGGACTCATTCAGGTCCTTTCCACCCCACAGGTTTTCATGTTGAGTAATACCCTTACTTTTCATGCACTCCTTAGGCAGTCAGCGCCCATCTCATGTCTAAACAAGTCTACACACAGCAGCTCTGAATGGGGACTCACACAACGGTATGCTCCTACACAGGAGCTGCAAGGGGCAGAGAAAGCAATGAGGCATTGTCCTTCTGAACAGACAAAACAGCCTTTAAATACTGGTTTGCTAAGAAAGGAAAGTTCCCTCTTTAGGTATGAAATTCACTCACCCCTCTGGTTCAGACCTTCAACTACAAGGCTATCCAATTGCCTTCTGTGGGCATGTACTGCCTATACACACCGACTGCTGTTATTAAGCCAGTTCATTAGTTCAGTCTGGCTGCTGTGAACTCATTTCCAACAATTAACACCAAGGAACAAAGCAGACAACTGCCTAGTTTTCACTGAGGCATGTTTCCTTTTCCTCTCCTCATGTACTTCCTGCCTTTCTTTACCTGAGCACCCGTTTCTTCTGCACCAAAGATTTAAATTCACCTCCTTGGAAAAAAAATCACCCCTATTTTTGGTGAGACATCCCATTCTGAGCATTCACACATGAGGACTACAACTAGTTTGGTATCAAGGGTCTGGTTTGGATATTGGAATCCAATTTAATCATTGCTCCTGCAATATTTCAACTAGAGACAACAAAAGTTAAGCTATTTTGCTTGGCTTTCTCAACCATTACACACGCCTCTGAGAAAATCAGGTTTTGAGGTAACACAAAATAGGAGAAATAAGCTGGGGAGCGTTGTAAGTCACCTACTGCTTTTGCTTATCCCGTTACTTGGCATTCGGTTAGAGGGAAAACCGATGGAGCTGAACGCTTTGCCATCATGGGCAACCCTTACCTTGGTGTGACTCGTGTGAGCTCATCGGAGGGGTGCAGAATGCGGCAGGTGGTGAAGGTGAAGGTGGAGTTGGTTTGTGACATGCACTTCCCAGGATGAGGTACTACATTAAAAAAAAG
Source organism: Pezoporus flaviventris (assembly GCF_033815535.1). Classification (NCBI taxonomy): domain Eukaryota; kingdom Metazoa; phylum Chordata; class Aves; order Psittaciformes; family Psittacidae; genus Pezoporus; species Pezoporus flaviventris. The sequence continues at coordinate 2,597,890 of NW_026892585.1, forward strand.
CAAATTCTTTGCATTTTACACAGAAAAGGGGAAAAACCAAAGTTCCATGTGCTGGTAAGACAGATGCAAGAAGTGATGAGTTACCTCGGATGGATCAATGCAAGCAAAGTGAAATACACAACAAGTGAAGTATCCCAACAAACACTTGTGCTCCAGAACAAACGCATCCAGGACTCCAAGGCCAGTGCTAAAAGGGTCTGCTGAAACTTGTCCATGACCACTAAACACTGCAGGTAAGCCTTGCTCAAACCAGATTGAGGCAATGCTTGAAGTGCTAGGCCCCATCTAAACCAGCAACTTGCGTCAGTGGGAAGTTATAAGCAGCAATTTCTAGTACCAACTCAGGAGCACTAAGATCTTCTGAATGCTTTTGCATTTCAGCTTTTAGATTGATCCACAACAAGGTATCCCCATTACTTCTCAGTAGTGGATCCAGGTCGCTAATGGGAATATAGATTGTTGGGGGGGGAGAGGATGGACACGTATTACTGTTTCTGTCTCTGCCTTTTCACATCCACAGGAAGGAAAGTGGTAGTTTTTTTGGATCCACTGCTGCCCATCTGTGACATTTCTCTTGTGCATGTGTTGAGGTTCTTTAAGGCCTATCCTCAGCTGCATGACATAGCAGGGTTTGAATAGTTATAAACAGTGTAGGAAATAATTTTCCCAACAAATGTGGCTGCAAAGATGCCACTCTCAGCACATCAGTAATTTGGGGAAGAAGCAATATAGCTCAATTTAAAAAATGAAGGACTTAGGCCAATTTCCTTCTCCTTAGTAGAGATCCTTCTGCGGATATACTAACCTGCTATAGAAGGCAGCTGTGGTTATTGCAGAATTGCTACAAAATTTAAGAGCCATGCATCTGAAAAGCTGGTTGAAAACCACCCAGAGTTAAATATTCCATCCAAGACATCATGATTGCATAGGTTCTCTTACTTAGGAACCAAACTCAGCAGTGGTCAAAAGACATGCACAGTTAAAACCCGTGTGCAGCTCCCTCCCTCTCCATCCTACCCAGCCCTCTGTGCCATTCCCTGATTAAGCCCCATTTTAATAATCACAGTACGCAACTATTCAACACATTGCAAAGGACAGACAGACCGACCAACTGGACCAGACACCACCCTGAACTTCCAGAGATGCTTTAGCAGAAGCAGAGCAAGTCTTAATTGTGGCTGTGTTCCCTTTTTCATATAGAAAGTATCACAGCTCCAAAACAGCGTGTGCAACTAGGTACTCCTTTAAGAGAACATCTAAGCAGTGTGTGAAGGGAGAGCATGGGGAGTGTGAACAGTGGAAGCAGAGGTGGCTAAGCATAAAATGTGAGGCTATTTAGCACTGGAACGTACTGCTGTACATTAAAGAAGGGTATTTCTAAAAGCCTACTGGAGTGTTAGGTTAACACACTCAAATGCTAGCACAGCATGACATAATAACAAGCTCTACTTCACCTCCAGAGATGGTAATTATGCTGCTTCAGGAATCCAGTTGCTTTAGAGGTTAGTGTGAGCACTATAAAAGCTATTACAAGGGAGCACAGCCTAGCAATCATGATTCTCTCCATATTGTAGAGAGTTAAAATCTGGAGAAAGAGCTCAAATAGCTGGACATGAAAGAATTGGTTAATTGGAGAAAACAAAGGACTTCAACATAAATCAGGTAGAAACGAAGCAATTATCCCTGGATGATGAATAGAGAACAGAATAAAGCAATGCTGGTTTAAGACTGCAAGCTCAACCCAAAGCACACAGCTGGAACACAGTAAGTGCATTTTCCCCATTTGTGATATCCATTGGGAATCCCCCCAGGCTGGAAACAGGCACATTGAAAATACACAGCTGCGTTAGCAAAACCAAGACTCATTGCTCTTAATGAGTCAGCGATAGGAGAAGGCTGCTAAAAGTAGAGAAATCACTGATTGTAATATAAGGAAATAAATCAAAGCTATTAAAAAAATCATCCATTTCCAATGATGTATTCCACCCTCAAATACCACTAAAAAGTCCTGTACCAGCTTCATCCTCCATCAGTCAACAATGGGGTGTATCACATTGCTGTAGCATTTTCCATCCTTTGGACACAACACAAAGAGAGTGAATGAGAATCTGTGGCTGTAAATGAACAAAGCTTGTAAAACAGAAACAAAATGATTCATTCCTAACCTAGTAATTCACATAAGAATGGCCATCTCCTGAGTTGGTTGTGAGGAAGTGATACATGAGGTTATAGTAAGAGACTATCATCACACGTACACATGGCAAAGTATTCTTTTAAACATAAATAATCTGCTTCAAGTGACTGTCTGAAACCAAATGTTTTATAATGTTTTATTCTTTTTCAAAGCAGTGGTAGATTAACAACGAGGCTTTGCAGCTGTGTGAAAAAATCTGTACATAATTCAGTGCTTAACAAACTTTACAGAAACATCGGTTAATTCCATCCATCATGAAATCACAAGTTAAACCGCTGGTGCCTTTTTCTCCTAAATACAATTCAAGCTAAAGCTTCGATTGCTGCTGGACCATGTTTTGTCTCTCAGTCATGAATGATTTTTTACCTTATTTTCCCAAACAATTTGTAGGCATCTGGGGGAAAATGTGAAGCATTACAGCTGGAAGAGACTCTGCCCTGTAAGCACACACACTGCTGTAACAACATCGTTTAAAATACTACAGGACCAAGCAGGTACCAGGCAAACTGAAGGCAGAGAGCTCCATCTTCTGGGAAAACAGAGCTTTCCCCACTCAAACACAAAGCTACAGAGCTACGTAAAACTCGGGTCCAGCTGCAGTACTCACGAGCTTACGGGCCATTCTGCTTGGTGCAAACAGCAGAACAGAGGTGGTTAGGACATGATCACAGGCCCAGGGAACCCTCAAAAGGCCACTTTTTTCTGGGTTTTCAACCAACTGGCGCAGAGGAAGGTATAAAGTTACAGGAAGCAAACTAGTGGCCACAAAAAGGCATCAAGACAGAGTCTGAGGAAGATGTGGAAGAGGTAGCTATGCCAAAACACCATTACCTTTCACACCATTGGTTCCAAGCTCAAATTTGCTGTGATGCCAGATGGATAGTGAGGAAGCAGAGCACAGAGCGGTCAGTAAATCTTTGTGTTTTATATAAACACCTATTGTGGCAAATACAAATTTATTCAAAAATGAACTTTCAAACAAAAAATCGGAAATCTTCAGAGTCTGACTCGATCCAGACTGGCACAAAGGTAACGTTTCAGCCCAGCTCTGAAACAAGCCACTCTGCTCATCATTTCTTTGGCATGTTTTAAGAAGAGGAGAAAACCTGGTTCCCAGTGGCATCTGGGCATCTCTTCAGCACTGGCTGGCAAGGCAGGGATAGAATGACAATAAGGCTGGGAGAGTCCTTAGAGCAATAGGTGGTATATAAAGCATTAGAAGTTTAGTTTATTGCTGAACAGAAACAAGACCCCCTCTGCCTGCTTTGGCAGAGGATAACCATTAAGAGGCACTTTCTTTCTCCACTGTGATCATCTGGAATGCAAGCTATGGAATCGCCTTTTGCCAGTCTATGTCACTAACTCCATTCTTGGGCAAGGTGAAGTTCCTGAAGACTAGGTTACAGAACCCCATTAGGTTCCACAGGACAAGACAGCTACTCTACATTTAGCAGAGTTCATCCCCTCTGGGTGAGCAGAGGTGAGAGTTCTGATACCCATTGCTACAGAGAGCATACATGGAATGCTGAAGTAGGATTTTCTTAGCTTTCCTCTGGTGACTGTCTCCCTTTCATATGTTTAAAACCATGGAGCACAGATGTAAAAAGACTTCAAAGTATTCAATGTGGCTTCAACACGAGCTGATGCAGCCCAGGGTCCCCAGATTAAAACTGCAGCACTCTAAAAGCCCATACAGAAACTGCTGACAGACTTTTCTTAAAGAATTAATGTGAAATAGTCATGCTATTTGAAAATAAAATATATTTAAATATGCATCAAAACCTGAGCTCTGAGTTACAAGAGTCATTGCTTTTCTGTACAATGGCAACCTCTTAAAAGCACGTATAGCAATCCTGCTAAAAGCAACTCAAACATAAGACATTCATTATGTAGTTTTGGGAGCTTAGGCACCTATCTGGAAAGATCTCCATGTCATGGTTAAGGTCTAAACATGAAGCACAAGAGGGCTGACCTGGTAATGCTGTGCACGTGTCTGTTCAAAGCAATCCATCAGTGGAACCAACAAACACAAGTACTGAAAGACCAGTTTCATGCACCCAAAGCCAGCCTGCAATTAAGCACATGCTGAACCAAGTGTAGCCCTTCCAACTTCAGAGTGAGCACATTCACAATGTTATTAAGTGCCCTGAACAGATCGTTTTTGGTTGGGTGCTTTCTTTTTTGGTGAAGGGAAACTAAAAGGCAATGAATTAAAAAAAAAAAAGAACAAAAAACCCAAAAAAACCCAAACCAAACACCCCCCAAACAACCCCTCCCCCAAACAGACTGTCTTTTATAATATACAACATTTTCTTTCAAATCATAAAATCAAAAAATACTGAGGTTACAAAACCCTTGTTCTGCAAAAGTGACTCGTCCTAGGTGGTATTAACATGACTGGTGCCCTACAACTTCTTTACCATTTCAGTTGTGTTGACAGTCTACACAAGTAATACACAAATTTCAGTCTAATTCCTGGATATTAGCCTAAAACTGTGATTCCAGAATTTACAATCTTCCATAAAGTTACTCCAGCCCACACACAGTATGTAGCAGTGAGAGACTAAGTGCAGGTCATAAAGTACACACGTGTTAACTTCTGAAATGCTCAGTGCCATAATTGGGATATAATCTGCATCTACGGTGAAGAAGTTATTTTATATACCAGTGGAAACTACGGGTTTCAACACAGAGACAAGAAAATTCAAGGATCATTTGGAATGACTTCTGACTCCATCCATCACTCAACAAGAAGCAACTGATAATGTGTTCTGAATGCATTTATTTCGGCCACGAGACGCTTTGGGCACTACCAGCAATCTTTGCTTTCCTGGATGTTCAAATGTTGACTTCTCTTGGCCTCATGTACTCTGCATGCCCACAAAATGACATTAAGAATAGGACTTCATAGTACTCTGCCAGAGAACACCTCATCTCCAGAGCAGAAATGGTAAGATACAAACCTCAAAGCATACATATGGAATGAAGCAGACACCTGCCCGAAAGACTAAGTTAATTTACACCTCCTGGAAATGGTCCTTGTAGGCACTGTATTTCCAAAGGCATTTTGTTTTCAGGTTAGAAGACCTGCAGCTCCAGACTGGCATATTCTGTGGTCTTCCAATAGCAACCGTAGGGAGATACTTGCTGGGTTTTACAAACTTCTTGAACTAGGTTTTTCCACAATGGAGCTCTCCTGGATTACAAGCACAAGCACTAAAGATGGCTTCCAAGATATTTCTCTCCTTCCCTTGAGTTGCTTCCACATTCACAGAGCTTATTCTGTACGTTGCCAACTGGCATCTCCTCTGGAATCACGGAAGCAATGAGGTCGTAACCTTGTGCTTGTGACAGTGCTCTAAGGAACCAGAAGGCCACACACACCCCTACCTGCAAGGCATTTCTTACAGAGAAATCAAGGAGAGGCAGAAATAATGCTTGTTCAACAGGAGCAATGGCTGCACAGTAGTGAAACACAAAAGAAATTCGTAAGCTAAACACACATCTCTGCCCCCAAAGGGTATTCTTTAGTGGATCCTAAAAAGCTCTGCCACGTTAGTGCCTAGTCTGAAAGCATCCACAATTATCTTTTCCTTATATAACACCTGGCAAATGGCTTCAACAAGCCGATGCAGCTGTGCCTTGGCTTTACTGGAGCAATGCAACCACCAGGGATGGGGTGGCTCAGGGATACTCCTAAATCCTAAGCAGCTGGGCAATTTGAAGGAAGGATGAAGAGCGAATTTTCGGTGCATTTTGTTCATTCGACACAAAGTTACTAATTTCGACCCGTTTATCCATTTCTGTAATATATTCAAATTCCTCAGCAAACAATACAAGATGAAATGAGAAATCTCATAATTTTACCTACATTGCCAATTTATTATGTAGGGAATATGCTTAAAAACCTTGTGTGAGATAACTAGAGTTATCCCAGGCAAAATCACCAGTAAGCAGGGAATATCCTGTTAATAAATGACCTGCATTCAAACTGTAATGGGAGAAAGAAAATGGAGGGAAATACTAGTCTTTCTTGCCAGTCTAATACTAGTCCTTCTAATCACAGCACAGGACTACATTTAATTTTCTACTCCAAAGAAAAAACTCTTCCAAATCATTACCCACAGACGTTTTGCTCATACATTCTTAAAACACTCCAAAGAACGGAGCTGCATCTATATCCTTGTCTATGTATAGTCCATGCCTGTAAGTTTCCAAATTTTCTATGTTCCTGTGTTGAGTATTTGTACAATTAGAGAATTCTTCACCTGAATTGTAATCCAAACAGCTGCTTTTGCAGAATTATTGTAACCTGAGTGCATGAAGAACTGCTTATTCCCCTCCTCTCTGCAGCAATGCATTTTAAAATGAACCACATCTTTTGTTGAACCTTTTATTCTGTAGTCTTTGATTATTTGTCCATGTTTCCTAAATCTTCAGCTTTCCTAGCTGTTGTTATTCAGACTCTTCAAGATCATAAAAACACGGATAATATCCCAACCTGCACACACCTCCTGCAGAGGCATCATTTATTTCCGTATTAATATATAAAAATAGGATAATCATTATTCCTGGGCAATAGATCTCATAGAATAAATAAAACTTTGGCCAATGTAAGGGTAAGTTGGAGTGTTTGAAAGTTCAAGCACTGGAACAGGCTGCCCAGGGAAGCGGTTGAGTCACCATCCCTGGAGGTATTTAGAAGATGTGGTGCTTACGGACGTGGTTTAGTGGTGGATTTTCAGTGTTAAATAAATATTGGACTCAGTGCTCTTAAGATTCCTTTAAGCTTCATGTTAACACAAGTGACAGAAAAAAGTAGTTTATATTCAGTAGTTGAGAGCACTGATCTGCCATTTCAGCAAGAGTTGAGGACACTCCGCATTTCATGAAAGTAAGAGAATTATTATTGTCTAGCCCTGAGACAATCTGATCTTCTAAAGACCAGCTAAATACTAAGTTATTTCTTCCAGAAAGGGGGGGAAGGAAGTGTCTTCATTGAAAGCAGTTATACAGAAACAAAAAGTCTGAAGAAAAAGGAGTTCTGGTAGGTTTTTTATTCTGGACTAAATATAACCCTTTATAAGTAGCAAATCTTAACAAAGACTAAAACTCCTATATAGATCATTAGAACAGAACAAAAAAACCCCAAAACAGTGACTAAAACCCCACAAACTCCAGCTACATCTATAGTCTAAGAATCTATAACCTTGTGCAATTGTAGACTGCAAATGTCAGTTCAGAGAATCAAATAACTCATGTGTCACTTAAAAACGTTTAAGTCTTCATACGGTATAAATAGGAAGAATTTAACAGTGTGGTGGAGAGGGAATGAAGGAAAATGACATTTCCCAAATGTCTGCATAAAAATATCCTTTGAACTATTTATCTCAAAGGGAATTTAAGAACAGGTCACTGTATCTGAGGTAACTGAACTGAACTTGCACTTGGGTTTAAACTTAAACAGGGGAGACTGAGATGAGCTCTTAGGCACAAGTTCTTCCCTGTGAGGGTGCTGAGGTGCTGGCACAGGGTGCTCAGAGAAGCTGTGGCTGCCCCATCCCTGGCAGTGTTCAAGGCCAGGTTGGACACAGGGGCTTGGAGCAACCTGGTCTGGTGTGAGGTGTCCCTGCCTGTGGCAGGGGGTGGAACTGGATGAGCTTTAAGGTCCTTGCCAACCCAAACCATTCTGTGATTCTATTTCTTTGCTTGATTTTTCAAGGCACTTCCATTTGTTTCAGCATAGGCAACCTAGATGAACCTTTTGTCATCATTTAGTCTTTGGTTTTTCCCAAAGTACAAAAATCTAAAGCATAGCATCACGTCTTATGAACACTCAGAAGAATCTCTGCACTATAAGCCTACAAAATACATAAAATCTATGCATTATATACACTGAAAAGAGTGCACTAAATACATATAAAAGTTACATAAGTGCCAAACAAAGCATTGTGAACAAACCACTTCCTTTTAGCAGCCTTCTCTTATCAAAATAGAGTAAAACATCAACCACAGATGCTGTTAACTGAAAAAAAAACAAAACAAAACAAACCAAACCAAAACCTAAAAAGTCAAATTAAAAGATTATTAAAGAAAGGATTTTTGAGCCAATGATGTTAGAATGGTTATGTTCTGCACACATTAACGTGCAGATGCTACACACAAAGCAACACTATGGATGCTGTTCTGGACAGATGTGAGAATGGCCCAGAAATCCATATCCTGTAAAGATGTCAGTTTTACTGGACTTAATGAGTTTCCCTCACCAGACCCCTCATCATCGTCAGCCGTGGACTCCTGCATCTCCTCTGTGAAAGCCTGAGATTGGCGGGGGTTATTCTTGTTGTCTGAAACAGTCACTTGTGCTTGTGACCTCTCACCTGAGGTCTCTGTGTGCTGAACTGGCGTCGAGGTAGTTAGGCCCTTGTAAGAAATGTCACCTGTCTCATCTTCCTCATAGTCATTAAGGCAGTACACTTCATCCAGGTCCAGGTCCAAGGTCCTGAAGCCCTTAGTGACAACCCCAGGCCTCGGGTCCAGGATGCCGCCCAGATGAGGCTGAGCCAGCTGCTGCCAGTGGTGCAAAGTGGCAGAACCTTGAAATGGAACAAGACAGACAACCAAAATAAATCAGCCATCAATCCAGGACCTAAAAGGCAGAAAACCCCACTTTGCTCATCCAGAAGACCAAAGGACTGGGAGCTCCAAACCTTTAGTGTTTCTGGCTTGAATACTTAGGAAGACGTGCTGAAATGCAAAACTGTTTCATTTGCTCTTCAGCACTTTCACATTAAATAAACTGATTGCATCGGCACTTATATAGGCAAAGACTGGTGGTAAAATGTGGCATACTTATGTACATCCTCTCCCCATCAATATTCTCATCCCCCTAAATTCATGGGGGTAAGCATGAGCAGAAAGACTTTAACAGTTGATCTGAACACCATCACAGAAAGCTCTAAGAGGAACATATACCACATATTCCCACACTAAGCAAGATGCTGAAAACATGCCCAAATTTACTACTGGTGTCTAACAGGACAGCAGTCACATAGGATTGCACAGCAATTTCAGCTTCCTATGTTAGAAAGACACATAAACTTCAGGCACATGTAAGCAGATACCTCTGACCTATACATCAAGTCTATCTCTAGCCAAGCCCCTGTGGTACAAGAACTCAACTACCATATAACTAAATACTACCATACCTGCAGCTTCATCCTTGGCAGAACAATGTTTGGAGGAAGGAAGTGCATTTCACAGGGAAAAGCATTCAATATTCAGCATTCAATAGGAGACAATGAGTCAGAAACAGCAATATATCAGATTAAATTTCCCTTATTAAAGATGGGCCCACTGAAACTAGGACACTGCTCACAAGGGCCTACATCATCCTATGTGCCCACTAGTCACTACTGTGTGACTTAAAACTACACATCTCTGGTCCTATGGAACAAAGAAAACACCTTTATTTCACTTCTACCAGCTCAAATCAGAGCAGTTTTTGTTATGTTGTTCTTGTCCCCTCTCCCCAAAGCAGAAGGTGGCACACAAAGGTCTCACCAATATTCAAAGACCAAGAAAGTTGACCTTGTTGCATGGTATATGTAAAAATCTAAACCACTGTAATAACTAGGGAACCCCATGGAAGGAGAAAAAGTCATTTCATAATCAATATATTGCAGAACAGGAAGCTTATTAGAAGTGGGGAGTGAACAGGGAAAAAAGAGTCTTTTGAATGATTTGGATCAGTGAGTAGCATTTTAATTAAGCACATATCACTTTTTCAAACCTGCAGGTTTTAGCTCAGAATAAATGATCTGCTCTATCAGCTTGAATACTGACCCTATCCTACCCCTCTCCTTCTATAGGAAGTTTTGAGAGACTAAGGAGGATTGTCACACTTGAGGCTCAAGAAGTAGAGGCCATTACAACCCCAAAATAAATAACTGTAGGGAAGAGACATCCCCATAACTTGTATTTATTTCTGAACTGCCACAGAGGTTGAAGTTTTTGATTCTATACCTGTAAAACATTCCAAAATGTGGAGAAGTGCCAGATATTGGCAAGCCTTAAGCAAGAAGTTGTGTTTTGCTGTATGACAATACTCTCAACAATTAAAGAACAACAGAGATCAAAATCTCTTTGTGTGATGCATGCATGTATCCTGCTGCTGATTCATTTCTACAGGCAAGCTTCTGCGGATGTAATCTTTTTCACCTTAAAGCTCATCAAAACTGATACTCAGAAAAATCTCTGCAGTGTACAAGCATTTAATTGAAAACATATTAAATCTTCCCCATGGAAAGATATTCACCAGAATACCTGCATTTAGAGTTCTACTGACATTACATGTTCTTAGTTTCTTCTGCAAACTGGAAATCAAAGTGGCCTGAGTTTCATCACAAAAAGGAGGGTACCCGAGTTTAATCTTGATCTCATAAAAACGTGTGGAAGGAAGATTTAAGATTGCCATACAGAAAATTAACATTGCAGAAATCAGTGCAACAGCTGTCAGCTCCCTCGTGATTATGAAAAAACCCAAACCCAAACGAAAGTTCAAAGCAAGCAAAAGTCAAATGAAGAGGGGAATGCAACACCTTGGCCAATATTCTGTCCCAGGCTCCTGCTAGACAGTTTTATACATTATGTTCTCCTGAGTGTGCAACAGTGGGCCTGCCAAGCCTAAGCAAGAAGAAATACAAAAGCAAAATAAGCATATGAACACAGTAAATGAAATTTGGGGTTCTACTCCCGATACCTGCATGATCACATGTACACTGCAGGGGTCAGAGGAAGCCTAGAATCTGTGATGCGTTGCTGCCCCAACTGCAATGAAGTGGGTAAAGACAATCAGTTCAAGGTTCTAGCTCTACAGGACACAGGGAGTGCTATTTTGTGCTTATGGCTGCAGCTGCACAGTTTAAAACCAAGCCAAATAAAAAAATCCACTAGACTGTAACTAAACCAAACCACATCCAGCAGTCACTATTTGACTAAAAGAAAGTACGTGATTTGAGGTATTTTTAAAGGTGCAAAAGAAGATTCATTTCTTATTGCTGCTGTCACCCTGTTTATTTTACTGTGGGATTTCAAAGATTGCTTTAAAGGATTAGAAGCTATTAACTGGAAATTTATTATAGAAGTGATTTTTATTTCTTCCACTTTAGGGCATAAGCACCCTTAGGAAAAGGGAAATAAAAAAGGCACAGGTACTGATTACAGTCTGCAGCTACAGCAGAGGATTTTGCCCCAGTAGGCTGAAAGTATTCATGACGTTGAAAAAAACCTCATGAAAAATACTCAGGAATAAAACTAAGCTGAAATGAGGAACAGAATTCTAAACATGTATTTAGTAAAGGGTAACAAACACTACACTTATGAAACAGGCAGACACAAATACACTGCAAATGAGATCTAAAGCTAACCAGGAGAAGTACTTTAAAAGGTGTGATAATTTGAAGGACAAAAATGACCCAATGAGAATGAACAAAACCAGGAAAAAAAAGCCCCAGACAGACAGAAAGATGATAATGACTTCAAGAGTTTATTGGAAGAAAAAAGCAGATATAATGGGATGGTGACAGAAATCTATTACAGTGGTAGCAACCAGTAACTGAAACAAAGCTGGATTATTCCTTCTCTCATGTGGTACAAGAACTTTTATGACCATTTAAAAAGCAGTCAGGAAAACAAACTACAAAAATCTGCTAAACAGTACGGACTTGTGCACTGCGCCTATGGTTTCATTTGAATATGGAGATACAGCACATCACTTGAGAACACAAGAAGGGTTCTTTTTGCTTCTGAGTATGTGCCATGCTAAATGCTCCTTATAAATGAAATAAATTTGTTCTCAAAAGATGAACAAAAGGAACTTCTGCAGTTAAAATAAGCAGACAATCTCATGTAACACAAGAGTTCTGTTAAAGGAAAAGAGAGGGAGAAACCAAAGCTAAATCACGTAAATACCAAATCTGTAAAGTACTATATGAAAACAGCTGCATTTAGTTTAAAACCTGAAGGATTTCACTCAGCTAACATCCAGCAACAACCTGAAACAACTGAAAAGCCAGGCAGACTATATTAAATGTGCTGGGTCAATTTTGTAAGATGGACTACAGAAATGCACTTTGAAATAAAGCTCTTGCCCTACCACCTACCTATATCTTGCCTTTTTCTGAGACAATATATGGGGGAAATTTGACTTTAAAAACCCCAAACTTATTTCACACATGAAACTCAAAGCCATAGAGACTCATGTATGGCCACTCAAATTGCCAGTTAAAGTCCAGAGGTAAATTCTGAATCACACAAACAGTTTTACTGCACAAACTGGACTATTTGAAGTAGGTAAAGGTACTTCCAGACACTTACTTGCAGAACTGAGATTTGATGAACAAATATTTCTACTGCTAAGATTTCAAATACTCAACAACTTCCTTTCCTAAGTATGAAACAGCAACATTAAGATTTAGGTCAGGTGTAAAGCTGCACTGCATGTGTGGCCTGCAACATTTATTCTACTGTCTTGGCTGGAATTGTTTCCTAATTTTAAGGCTTGTGGAAAAACACAGTAGTTAAAAGATTTCAAACCAGCAGCGTGGAGTACTGTCTCTAAAGTAAAAAGAATACGTATTGCAAAGATGTCCTGCTTTCTGGTGATGGATAAGAGACCACAAAGAGTCACTAAGAACAACAGATAAAGGCCGAGGCCCTTTGTTATCACCTTCTAGTGGTTTCACAATCTGAAGCTTTTCTGGCAGGTAGGAGCGAGTGCTGATAGACATTCCTGAATATCCAGTGAATTCGGAAAACCTCGAGTGAGTTCCCAGCGACATGATGCTCTCTGTGGGGGTAATGGAACCACTATGGAGTTCACCCTTTTCTGCCAGTTCCCGCAGCTTCCTTTCCTGCTCTTCTTCGAAGAACTTCCTCTCCGAGAGGTAATTCTCCCTCCTGAGGGACAGCCTACGAAGGGCAGTCTCTAGGTCACTGGAGCCTGGAGTCCCTGGAGTTCCAGGTTTCTTCATCCTGTCTTCATTTCTAAAAGGTAACAGGGGGCAAACACACACCCCCCCCAAAAAAAAGAGGAGGGGAGGGAGAGAAATAAATACTTTGAGATGCTTAAAACTTCCATATGACAATTTTGAGACATTCACCAATACCTTTAAATTACTATGTCTGGGAACTTGCTACTTGTCCAGAGAGCTGAAAGGCAAACACCAATAAATTCTCTCTTTCATACTAAACCCAGTTTGAATCCTAGCTCCTGCCTGGAAACTCCTGGTTGGAAAAGCTGCACTTTCACCTCTGTTGAGGAAGCTCTGAAGTAGAGATGTCTACTTGTTGTGTGTGTTATGGTTACACAAAATCAAGTAAGCAGGACGTATTTTACACGGCCAACACTGCAAGAATACCACTACAAGTCACATGAGTATATTATGCTGACATATATAAATGAACATATATGTTCATTATGTTCACACATATGAACAATATTCATTGTTTTGAGCTATTAGGTAGTTTTTACTGGAAAATACATGCAGCGTTGTTTGGAGCTGTACTGAGAGAAGGAACAAGTAGCTAAAGTGCAAAGTTCTGATTGGTTTCATTCACAAGTTGTCATATGTGGTAACCTATACATGCATACTATTTATCAATTTAATTTTAGGATCAAAAGAGTTAGCAGCAGCTGCAACTTAGATCAGAACTTGCTGGCATTAATGTAAAATGGTGCAAATCTAATTTGGTGTAAGTGTTGACCCACAGCTCCGAAGACAAAGGGTAGTTTTACATCATCTGGGGATGCTGCAGCTCAGAACAGGTACGAGCTGCAGACACTGATACACAGTACTTTCAAAAAGCTTTCCTTTCTAAATAAACTTGAGTGCTCAAGAACTATAAGCACAAAATAACTTCTGAAGATGTATGTCACTGTGTTAACTGCACACGTAAGACAAAAAGAGGAAAACAGAAACACTTTGCCTTTATGTTAGAAACAGTGCTACAGTACTGACCCGTTGTCAGAGGATTCCGTCTCTAAGATGATGCTATTGGTCTTGTTGTCTATTGTAATGTTAGAGATGTCTCCCCCATAGAAACTGGAACGTGGAGTGCTGACGCAGCTAGACATGACTGAGTTCATAGCAGAGGATTGGTTAGAGCCTGGGATATTCATTGGTGATGGAGTCATGGATCTCTGCTTGACAACTTGGTTGACATTTCTCACTGTCTCGAAGACGCGCTTCTGATGACTGTAAGACACAGACACAGTTAATGTTCACACAGTGCCTTCTTATCTTAAGAAGGAATAGAGGAACAGGTAACAGCTTGTTAATGACCCTTCCTATTCACACCTCCAACAGCTACCCTGTCTCTATAGCTTCTGTAAAGTAGTATGCACAAGGCTCCCGTCTGCTCATCACATTCAATCCATCAACAAAATACTTCCATTATCCTAGATTATTTTAGACAAAATATTTGAGAATTATGTGCATAATTCTCAAGTATGCTCAAATATTAACAAAAATTAAGTGAAAGGGCATTTCCGTACACCAGCTACAAACACCTTCAAGCCATTGCGTGAAAATAAGTTTTTAAACAACAAAATTGTTCTCCATTCAATTCTTAACTATGAACTGGCTAATCTATTTTAAAAGAGAACCTGAATTTACTCTACTGAGTACCTCTATGCTAGCAAGTCTTGTACCTTTCCTTTTTGAAACCAGTTTCCAACCCCCTTATAATAGGCCAGGAATCTACAGAGAGGCTGCCAAGGCTGGAAAACTAATTTCTGACCCACTTCTGCAGTTCATTCCTTATAACCGTTGTCCTGATATCGTGACAGTGTTCCTCTGCTTCAAGACTAAGATCAGATGACACTTCAGCAGAAATTGCTTGATAAAACAATCTTGCCCTACATCATGCTACAGAAGTGCCACTGCTGCTTTGTTTTACAATTCAACCGTTGCTGAGCACAAGAACAGCACACCCCTTCCAGCTTAGAGGTAATACTGCCAGGGTACCAACCAAGTACCAACCACTCTGAATCCCTTTCTGCACTGGCGTTCTCCCTACAAAAACTGGATCAGATCAATAATTACCTGGTAACTTCTGTTATAAAACCTGAAGAGAGAACCTGAGGAAATGAATGCATCCCCTAATCATTAACTGAAGAAACCACACAAGAAAACCAACCTTTTATCATTCTCAGCACACAAAAATGAGGAGAAAAACATAATAAGACAAAGCAAAACTCTCTCTATATATAATATACAGGCATTTTCTTTTGGTAGCTTTAGCAGAAAATATAACCACCCCAATAACCAGACAATTTATTTTGCTTTCTATCAATCACACTCTACCAGAAGGATTTCTTTCTAAATCCCTAGCTCAACTATTTCCTGCCTTTTCCTCTCTCAACAAATAATAATTATCTTCAGATATAATCAGTCAATAAGGAACCAGTTCTTTCCAGCCGTACGCAAAGTCAGGAGAGTCGGGTTCATCTAAATGCAGTTCTTTCCTCATTGACCCTTCTATCTCTGCTGCCAAAGAATCCTGTTAAAAACAAGCACAAAAGAGAAACAAACATCAGAGTATTCATAGGTTGTCATTGCAGAAAATAATAAATTACTTATAAAAATAATTAGCAACTAATAAGGTATCATTGCTGAAAAAAAAGCAACATTTAAAAATGAAAATCGACTGGAAAGCTGGAAACTAATGGGTGTATCTAAATCACTGGGAAATTGCAGCTTATCTTCACACTGCTACAGCAGTTACCGTCCAAAACCATCTAACATTGTCAAAAACCCTAAAAACACATCACAGCAACAACAGAATTCAGATGCCCCAACTTCCCACCCTGAATTCCCTACTCAGCAACATCCATCTTGCATGTATAAAGTTTTGCTGAATTAGTTTTCATTTCAATTAAACAGAAAATAGTTTTCCCTTTCACAACATTATCCATCCAACCCACAAAAAAGACGATGTTCTTAGCATAAAGCATTCCATACTTCCCCCAAAAGGGTTAAAGGTGACAGGCTATCTATTTTTGCTACTGATCAGTATGTTTTACTGCCTAAATGTAGTCAAGTGCAAGATTTAAGTGACAAATATTCACAAATCTAAACCATCTTTGATGCCATGATTCAGTATTTGAAAAGAATTTTTATACAAAAAACCACAAACCTATCTCAGAACAAGCAAACCTTTTACTGCTTTCAACTGTATTTGTGCAAGTGCTACTTGCATTATTAAATGTCTGTACTTCAACCTGGCCTGTGCTCAGCCTCAGAAGGGAACACAAAAAGCAAGCTCACCCTTCGCTGACAATTCAGTTCTTGTGAGCACAAATCTAATCTGTGCTGCTCCTCAGCAGTAAGATGAGACATGGCTAAAGACCACGAGTGCCAGCTTCTACTGCTTGATTACATTAATGTAACTCAAAAGAAGCTTCACTGATGTCAGTACTCTCAGAAGTAAAGAAATTATTGTAGAGATACACAGGCAAGCAGAGCCAGGCACTGAGCTTACCTACACATTCTTATTCACTCTTTTTTGTTCCTTTGTTTGAGGGCACTGCATATTCCCCATGCTTTTAATGTCACTGGGATGTCATAATGTCATAATCAAGTGAAACCAGGTGAACCAAGTTGGTAACACCAGTCACACTGCTGTAACTGATGTTGCTACAATACATATTAGCAACTAATATTCTTTTAATGAATTTATAGTGACCCTAAATCAAGAATATATGTGCAACCTATTCAAGTATTTAAGAACTAGAATGTGTATCATAAGTGACTAGAAGAAGGCCAGGTTTTTTCTTTAGATGTGCTTACCATAGGGAAGAGACCGAGAGAGTGGTACCGACGTGATACAGCGTTTGGCATGGTCTTGTTCCTAAGGTTTTTCAGCTCTTCTTGAGCCTCATGAAGCATTTCCATGCACTCTGCATACTTGTCTTCCAGCTCTCGCAACTGTAATGCATACAAATCAGTCCAAGACCTTATGGGCTGCACTGTCATCAGAAAAAGCCTGCAAATTCTTTTGACACTGGTAAAAGATAGTAATGGTGGAGGGAACAATACTCCACTTCAAAAGAAGAGAACTCCAACAAGTGAATACCACTGAAAATCATTAATGGAAAGGGCAGGGGAGGGGGGAATGCACACACATGATGACACATGACCATGCTGCAGGAAGGAACTGCTTGCTCCATTTCCTACCCTAAGTATCTACATGAAGCCACTGCCAAGAAGACACAGAGCTGAAAGCATCCTTAGTCTGATCAGGTATAGTACCTAATTGCTGCCATGACCACCACAGTGGCAAACAGCATGGGAAAGGACAAGACATTACACATTGATCCAAACAGCTTGGGAATTTTAAAACCAAGACAAACTTATATATATACATATATATGTACACAACCTAAGACTATGCCTTAATTTTAGCTTAACTTTCTCAGGAAACACATCTTAAGGAATCACTCTGTCTTCAGATGTCTGTGTCCCCTCATAGGTTTTGAGTTCATCAGCCATTTCAACCAAGTCTGGCAAAGGGGCAGAAGCCTGAAATACCACATTTCCACAAGTTTCTTAAAAATAAGCTACTTGGCTTGGAAACAGAGATCCTGTTAATGTCCTTCCTAAGAAGGGGATGGAGAATCATGAGCTCAATCTTTGTAGAGCACCACAGATACAAAAGGCCCATCAGCAGAAAAAGCTTCTATGGGCATTTCCACCTGCAACACCAAGTAGTCCAAGTAGAAGACACTTCCTAAAGGGATCAAGCTTTATTCGTTCTATTTTTGTCCATTTTGTTCATGTGAATATAGCACCCAGAAAACAGCCAGCAATTCTGGACCACCTTTAGCTTATTAACTGAACAAATACAGTATGAATGAGCTCATTCATGATATCTCACTTCAACATAGGCGTAAACTACAGGCCTAGAGAAGTCAGCCTCTAGAGCGGTTCCTATGTAGCCCACAAGCCCCCAATTATCAAACATCAACTGAAGCAGAGAACAGGAAGGAAAAAGTTTTGAACTCTACCAGGAACATAAATGTTCCTTCATTCCATATACAGAGGCAAAATAATTTAATACTTCTCATCCAGCTTAGACTAAAACTCTTGCACTAAAGTGAACAGCCACTGCCCTACTGCTAAATTACTGTAATAGTAAGTAATGCACTCACCTCTGCTGTGAGCTGTCTCTGGGCATCTTTAGCAGCTCCCAAATGCTGGACAAGTTCCTCATTTTCAACTGCACACTATGCCAAAAAATGGTAGAAACACTGTGATGTTTTGTCCTGTGATCACGTTTGTATTCTATACTACAGGTTAAGTAGGAAAAGTAAGGTAGCTTAGGTAGGAAAATTCTAACTTGTCTTAAGACCACCCCTGCAGCTGTATTAGTCCACACGTTAGTTTAAAAACATTTAAAATGTTAGCAGGAGAACATGCAGCAGTCTGTGCCCTGCTAAATGAACCTCAAATGAATCCAAAACAAACAAGGATGCGCCCACTGAAATACATGCACTAATGTTCTTATCTTACCAAAGTCATTAAGTTCAGTGCAGGATCACACATCTAACATTTAAAATACATTTAACAATTTTATTTGATATATCATATATGAATCTTAATGAACTGATGCTTTCCTAGTCAAGTATGCTAGATATTAAACACCAAACAAAGTCACCCAGATAAGGAGGGTGGAAAATTTCCTTTAGGCTCTAGTATACAGAGGATAGTAAACTGTCTTTCAGCTACGACAGCAGCAAATCACAGCAGTAGTCTTGCAACTGGATTCCTTACAGCTTTTGCCTTTTTCTGCAGATCGACTATCTGAGAGAGAAGGTGGGTGATTTCTTCTTGCTGCCGAGCAGCATCTTCTGTTTTCTTTGCTAACTCTTCGGAGATATTGGCAATCTGGATGTTTGCATCTCCTTTAAGACAAGTGATTACAGTTAACATCACAAAAGCAGAAAAGTAAGCAGAAAGATGTTCTTTGGAACGTCCCACCATTCAGCAGAATCCTGCCCCAGTACACAGCAAGGTATACTTGAAAGACAACAAGTAGGACATGAAAACAGAAAGACATGAAGTGCTCATGCTGCAAAGGAGATCATACTTTCAATTAACACTATCAGTGCAAAACTATTTTGCAACTGCAAAAGATATAGCTTACAATCAGGATTTTCTGCTGTGAAATTTCAGCCAAAAACTTCCTCCTTGCCTTTATATAAGGAAAATAAGTACCACAGCAAAACCATGACTGACTGATCCGACTCGTGGTTTCCTTTTTGGTTGGTGTGTCCCGTTCCCCCCCCCTTTTTAACCCTGATCTC
Source organism: Pezoporus flaviventris (assembly GCF_033815535.1). NCBI lineage: Eukaryota > Metazoa > Chordata > Aves > Psittaciformes > Psittacidae > Pezoporus > Pezoporus flaviventris. The sequence continues at coordinate 2,617,452 of NW_026892585.1, forward strand.
AAATGAGAAGTGAAAAGAAACAAGGACATACTTAGCTCTTTCACACAGTCATTGACAAGCTGTTGTTCTTTCTCTTCATAAGTGATTGTTTCAGTCTTCAGCTGACAAGCCTATTCAAGAAAGCCACATCAAATATGTGACACTAGCACGTTTGTTGGTTGCCAGTCTGCTGCTGCATTTCCATCTACTTCAGAAATACAAACTTGTCTGATTACTCCTCCAGGAAGACAGTGAGAAACTGCAGGTTTTGCCTGACTGCCCTCCCTCATGTTCTGGAACAAGGGGCCAGGTGAACATTCAAGTAGAGACATTACTGTATGGAAAATCCTGCCTCATTACCATCATACCCCACTAGATGTCACTTGTGCATTTTGTACTAAAAACGAAACACCTGAACGTACCAAAAAGTTGTATGCAGGGCTTGATCTGGTCACCTGAACACAGCTAGGTGGCATCACAAACTATTCAAATACTTGGTTTAAATAACTAAATTAAACACACAGGTATTTAAAAATAACTCAGTATTTGAGAAGTTCTGGCACTGTAACCATCTATCCCACATAAAACCTTAGTGCTGCCTCCCTCCCTGGGTTGTCTTTTCTGCTCCAACTCTAGGAGTGCCAAGAGGAGTATGGCTGCACCCAGCTGGTTCTGTCTGGCACCACCTCAGTAGGACTATAATCTATTCCCATTGCTAAGGGCATGCACAGACACCCCCAGGCTGCATCTGTAGAGGACTGTGTAGCTCAGAGGGTTCAGATTTGGCTTCATCCTGTGCTTTACTGGCACAGATTGCATCTCCCTGGAGTAGAAGCAAGAGCTATGTGGGCTTCTAATATCGGCTCCTGATGCAGCAGCTCTCTCAGTTCTAACTCTGCCTTCATTATTCTTCTGATACCTCCATATTTCTTTTGCTGCAGACTCCTACATGTTTGCAAAATGGTAACGTGCTCCCAAAGCTTAAAAGTTGCATTGAAAATAAGATTATTCGTAAAGTGTTCAATTATGAAATGTTATTTCTGACAGTGGACAGGAAATCAGCTTTTAAAAACTGTGTTGTCTGTGAAACAAGAGTTATTATCAGAAATAAAAGGCAAGAAAACCACATTCAACTTCAAATATTAACAACAGCCTTGAAACACAAATTGAAGCTATTTAATGCAAATTTCAGCTAGCAATTTTTACTTTGCCAAACACTGGATTTGTACCAGAGAGACCATGCCAGCCTGCCAACTTCAGATCTGCAGCTAAAGTCACCCGTATCTATCAGGTCAGCTCTTTAAGACCTGTTTCAAAGTGCAGTGCTGGACTCCAAAACCTAACATGCTCCTGCATGCTCCTTTTGGCAAGGAAACTGCTCTGCATGTAGCTTCATGTAGCTTCCATGCTTCAACCCTTCCTTCATTTAGACAGATAAAGGACAGTGACTAAACAACTACAAAGAGATCTGTCACATGTGGAATGACACATTCTTAGACTCTCAACTTTTAATCCACACTTCTTAGTACCTGTGTTCAGACATTTAAATTAACAAGTGTATTAAGCAAAACACAAAGGGAGTAATTTCACCTCAGATCTAAGCACAACATTCTCCTCTTCAAGGTCCTTGAGTTTCTTTTGAAGAGAATCCAAATGAAAGTAGTTCTGGACGGAGGAGGAAGATTCATTCCTCTTCAGCCTTGTAATGAAAACAACAGTTTTAACTCCTTTTAACCTGCATTAAGGCCAATCCCACAGAAGAACACACTTAACAAAGGCCTCAAACCGAGCCAGAGCCACATGAAATGCAGCTTATTCATGCCAGGATGTTTAGGCATCCATGTATTTGCAGTGATTTTTAAAAGGGAATGTTTTTAACATTTATTTACTATTCCACATATTTCCTATGGAAAAGTTACTCAGCCAGGGCTATGAGAAGGGAAACCACCTTACCACAGGGAGCAACCCAATAGCTTCCTGATAAATGCTGCACATGCTTCACCAGATTGCAGCAATAACTCTGCAAGCGAGGGCAGAGAGTCTTTCAAAGCCTGTGATGCTATTCAGCCAGCTAATTGCCTGGAACCCAAGCTTTAAGCTATGCTTTATATCCCCTTCCCTCTGCTAGCAATATTTCCATGGTGCCTTCAGGCCCTTCAAGCACAAAGGTCACGCACGTAGAACGTTCTAGCACAGAGTGCAAAGGTATGTGGCGTAACATACCTTTGGGACCTGTCTGCCTCACCACCACAATGACCTAGTTCCTGTGGAAGTTACAGTGCTGTGTCAGCAGCCTCCCTGTGTACTCTCCCCTTCCAACTTGTGTTGGCACCTGGAGAGCCAGCTGGTCCCATGCAAATCCCTCCAGCTGGTGCCATACACCAAGTCCACAGTCCCATGTTTCATTCTAGCTGATACAGGGATCATTTGACTGTTTTTCAAAGCTATTAAGCTGTCCAAATGGCCCATGCTCATTGCCAGGGAAAGGTTCAACACTGTAGATTAGTTAACTTACGGGGTGGAACAGACGGACTCTGGCTCGCTTTCTTCAGCAGCACTGGTGTAGAACTGGAGCAGTTCATCCTTCATGCAGAGCTCATGCCGCAACTGAGAAACCTGCAGGAAGAAAGAGCTTGCAGATCAGTAAATGGATTTTCTAGGCACATTCTTAACTAAACCCCCTACGAACTAGCTAGCTATTCCTCCTCCAAGCATCATAATCAAGAGGCCAAGACTGGAACAGACCAGAAACAACTCCTTGATTTCTTTGAAAGAAGGAAAAATGCACCTTTGAAATTAGCCATTGAATGTCCTTTTTTTTGGAAGTTCAAAAGAACATAATTATCCTTTGCAGTTAGGCATGCTTCTCTTTTACCTCCTTTACAATGAGCAAACCTGATTCACTACTGCATTAGTCTAGGTTCATATCCACAGAAACAGATATGTTGTGATGATACTGCAAGAAACTAATGTGGCACAATCAACCCATTTTATGTGATGACTGTCACCTTCTGGCTTGGTTACAGACCTTGCAGACCTCAGATATAGACATTTCTTCCTCTCCAAGAGACTTTAGACAAAATTACTGAAATGTTTTTTAGTAACGCTACATTTGGTATTCAATTGCCTGCTGGGCGGCAGAACATCACTACACAGGGGCAGGCTGGCATTCTGAGGCTGCTGCAAGGCTTGAGGCTGAAGTCAGTTTCCAGGTGTAGTTATGGCTGTGAACGATTCCAAAACATGAGTCTAGCAAAGTAAAATCACAGAAGGGTTTGTGCTGGAAGAGACCCTAAAGGTCATCCAGTTCCAGGCCCCTGCCATGGGCAGGGACACCTTCCACTAGAGCCGCTGTGTCCAACCTGGCCTTGAACACTGCCAGGGATGGGGCAGCCACAGCTTCCCTGGGCACTCTGTGCCAGCGCCTCAGCACACTCACAGGGGAGGGCTTCTGCCTAAGAGCTCATCTCAGTCTCCCCTCTGGCAGGTTCAAGCCATTCCCCCTGTCCTGTCCCAACAGGCCCTTGTCCAAAGCCCCTCTCCAGGTTTCTTGTAGCCCCTTTAGCCATTGGAAGCTGCTCTAAGGTCTACCCGGAGCCTTCTCCTCTCCAGGCTGAAAAAGCCTTGCTGTCTCTGCCTGTCTTCCAAGTAGCATGTGTGAGTCCCATACTTACTACAGGCATGTATCAAAAAGGCACAAACCACCAAAACTGGGCAGTTAAGATACCCTGTAATTGTAAGCTCTGCAAACATAAATCTTGGTTCATTTATATTGCAGTTCTCCAAGGGTTAAGAGCCAAATTACACAGTAGCACATACAGCCACTTCACAGCTGCAATTTAAGGCTGCAGTGGCAAGAGATTAATTTTTATTTGCCTTGCCTAGCTATAAATAGCAGAACTGATCAGATAGATTCCCTTCCACTTGCACTGCAAGACTTGCGCCTCAGTTTTTGCTTCCCAGCACACAAACTGCAGAGTACATTTGGCTTTATTAGACTTCTGTGTTTTTCTGAATTGAAGGCATATTTATATATAACTTGTAGTTATTACTGGAAAAAAACAACCCAACAAACAAAATATCAATAAAATAGATTCAAGCTGCATTTTCATCAGACAGAAAGCAGACTCAATGCAATAAAGCACTTCAACTGTGCAGAAATTTAAGCAAACAAGGTCATTTACTTTCCTAAGGGTAATTCTGCACAATCGGACGTGCTAAGGCACCAAGTCCATCTGACACATGGGTTCTAAAATGTAAGGGGAAAAAAAAAAATCCCAATCAACCATATTCTAGAAAACTACGAAACAAAATCCAGGCGTTAATTCTGGGAAGTTCACTTTCCCCATTGCGGGAAGGGCTAAAATGCTGAGCTAAAAATAACAACTTACTTCTCTCCAGCACATTACGGCTCAGCCTATGTAAGTAGCAAGGATTCAGATACTGTCAGTGGGTGGGCATTAGATACCTCCAGCTTTTGCTACACTTTATGAATTAAAAAGATTGAGGATACTACTATTGAGGATACTATACAAAAGATTGAGGATACTCAAAAAGATTGAGGATACAAAAGATTGAGGATACTATTTACAGAGCATTCTGAAGGAGGATTAACAGCCAGAAAGGATGACCTTTTAATGCAAAAGGACCAAAAGCGATGGTGTCCTGGGTTCAGCAGTAGCAGTCATTTTTCTCCTTCTTAGTAGCTGGTGCAGTGCTGTGGTTTTGACTTTCAGCCTGGGAACAGGGCTGATAACACCGATGGTTTTGTTGTGGCTCAGTAATGCTTACCCTGTTCTCAGTCTCATGCTCTGCCAGTGAGGAGGGGCACGAGAAGCCGGGAGGAAGCAGAGCCAGGACCCCTGACCCAAACTAACCAAAGGGGTATTCCATACCACAGCACGTCATGCCCAGTATAGAAACTGGGGGGGAGTTACTCAGAAGGCCCAGATCACTGCTCCGGTCGGGCCGGGTATCGGTTGGTGGGTGGTGAGCGGTTGTATTCTCTCCCCTTGTTATTTCCCTTACCATTATTATTACTGGTGGTAGCAGCAGTGGTTTGTGTTATACCTTAGTTACTGGACTGCTCTTATCTCAGCCTGTGGGAGTTACATTCTTTCCATTCTCCTCCCCATCCCTCTGGGAGCAGGGTGGGGAAAAGGGGGGCAGTGAGCGAGTGGCTATGCAGTTCCAAGTTACCAGCTGGGCCTAAGCCACAGCAAATGGGCACAAACTGAAACACAGGAGGTTCCTCCTAAGTATCAGGTAAACCTTCCTTATTTCGAGGGTGACCAAGCACTGGCACAGGTGCCACAGGTTGTGGAGTTTTCATCCCTGGAGTTACTCAAACTCTGCCTGGATATGGTCCTGGGCAACCAGCTGTAGGTGGCCCTGCTTGAGCAGGAGGGTCGGTCCGGATAACCTCCAGAAGTCACTTCCAACATCAACCATGCTGTGAAATTTCCCCCCTGCCCCAACCAACAAAACCTTGCAGTAACCTCCAGCAACACAATCCTCTAACATAGCACTTTGTGGTGTTTGACCCCGATCAGCAACTAAACACCCCACAGTTGAGCAGGTATTCTGCTCCACAATCCCCATAGGATGGAGGACAGAATCAGCAGCACAAAAGCAAGAAAAACTCATGGGCTGAGATAAAGGCAGTTTAAAATGCAAAGCAAAGTAAGGAATTGATTCACAGTTTTCTATCAGCAGGCAGATGTTCAGGCACCTCCTGGAAAGCTGGGCCTTGGCACAATGCATTGTTACTTGTTAATGCCGTAATTGTGAATGTCCCAGCTTTTTCCTTCTTTCCCTCCTATCCAAAGGGATATTCTATACCCTGTGCTCAGCTGTGATCAGCTGAGCTGTGCCCCCTGACAACATCTTGCACAGAAATAGCTATACCTATCTTAGAGAGACTTTAAGGAAGAAAAGCATCCTCCCACAGAGCACAGTAGTTTAGAGACATGGGATCTAGCTCACAAGAACAATCCTTATCAAATCACCAACCCATTTCAAGAGTCCAGATGACTGTTTTCCTGACTGACAGCAGGTAAATGCTTGAAAGTGTTCACGTAAAACGAAGACACCCAGTTACACAGTATGTAAATAACACACATACAAGTGCCAAGCCAAAGAGCATTTCTCTTTCCAACGTTACCTTCTACTCTAATAGACCAAACACAATGTTCTCTTTTTTAAGCCACCATTCCAGACTCTAACTCAGCTTTTCCTCTTCTCCCACTTTACAGAGAACAAAACCAAACCTCGGCTTTAAAATCAGCTATCACCAAAACACAAACTCTGGTATGTGACTTAGAACTAGAATGACAGGCACAGAGGCCTGTATTACCCAGGTGTTACAACAGGTTTGAGGTGGTGTTATTTGGGGATTGACACTGTGTTTGAAGTGCTTTTTAGCTTCAGAAACACATGAGAGTCTGCAGAAGAAAAAGAAGCATAACCTGGGAAATTTAGAAAGATGAGAAACTAAAACCTTACTGACCTACTGCATTCCAAACACAGTTCACACTCTGACAGTTTACACTGCTTTGATACTGAGCTCTAATCCCAAAGGAGACATTAAACCTTAGGTAGCACCATCCCAGCAGAGGGACAGCTTGAGACTGGAGCTGCAGCATTCTTACTGAACATTATAACCCAGTAGCAAGTAGGCACCCTGTACCTGGCAACTACACTTGTGCTGCTGAAAAGGCAGACAATCATCTCTGTAACCAAGATTTACTATTAAGAAAGTTTTCTCAATACAATGCTTATGCTTTTAATGTATAGTTCTGAAACAGTAAGCAGAGACTAAAGCATGCACAGAGTGCACTGACCTTCTGTTCTCTAGTGCACTGCAGGAAAAGTCTCAGTTCCATCAGTTTTTACTGAAAACAACCACAGCTCCTTCCTAAACCTAAGCTGCACCCAACAATAAAACCCAACAGATAAAGTCAAGAATCTAATGCATTTTGTCCAGGTTTATGTTACTTTGACACAGGTACAGTTGGGTGGAGAAGGGATTCAAAGCAGCCCTGCGGAGAAGGACTTTGGGGTTTGGTTGATGAGAAACCAAACACGAGCCTTGCAGGGGAACAAGGACAAAACAAGTAGAAGAAAACAGTGGGTATAGTGACTCAAGAAAAAGAGCAGCTGCTTTCAGAGGACAATGAAGTCTGAGGCAGACCAGAATTCAATGGCTTGAGTTTTGTTTGCTGTTTTTTTTCCCCTCAGATCACCTGATTTGAGCCAACAGGTCAAGCAACTTTTTTGATCACAGTTCTAGAAGCGTACACACTGTAAGGGTGGCTGGCCAAACTGCTGTAACACAGCTTGACTTGCTATGGACAGGATGCTCATGAAAATTAAGCATGGATAAAGTGAAGCTAAAAGGAAAATCCCCTCCATCACTGAAGACAGAGCCCCCAGACATAAAAATCTTACCTCTTCCCTGATGTGTTCTACTTGCTCCTCCAGGAATTCATTTCTTTCTGTCAGTGATTTATTCTTCTTTAACAGTGACTGGCCAATCCGAGCAGCTAATTCTAAGTCCCGTTCTTTCTGTGAAGTATTAAGAAAAGAAAGGCCATTTCAATGTAGGGAGGGTAAAATTGTCATAAAAGGCGAGGAACAAGTTCATGAACAATAAAAAGACTTCTTGCTTCTGTGAGGGTTTATTTGTTTGGTTTCCTGACAGTTTTTTCCCCTATTTCTGTCTGTGTTACACCCACATTATCCAGAAAAGACTGACTGGTACAGAGTCACCGAACCATAAACATGAAAGCACAGCCCCGAGATGTACAGTAAAACAATGTAAGTGAAACTAGATCTGGTTTTGTTTGAGAAACTACTGATGGAAACTCTTCCATCGCCTTGCTGCACCATTGGCATAATGAATCACAGAGCTTCAGAGGTTATGTTTTAAAGAACTCAGCAGCACAGTAAGAACACCAAAGAACGCCAGCATTTCAAAGCATTCCTCAGTTTCCACTTGCTCCACCTTAAAATAGAAGGCAGAAAGGTGTGCAGGAGCAGAAGCCAATTCCACCACAAGGAAGGTTCAGCTTCCAGCTTCCTTGCGTACATCCATCCATCAGTGCTTTCATATAAAATCAAATTCTATCACTTTCCTTTTTGCAGATGCCCAAATCTACATGAGCTGTTCACTCTCATGCCATGCTTGGCTCCTTCTTCCCCTTCCTCCATGAGCGCAGAATTGGAACTAACCCATCAACACAGCTCACCACATATACCAATAAAAACTAGAAACTTACCCTGTTGATGCCATGTACCTACACGTGTCTCAGCTTCTGCAAAGCTGACACATGCGCTGGGAGAGGATGAGAAACTGTACAAAACTATGCCATTTATTAAGCATTTCTATTTGTAATTGCCACATTCCACTACTAGATATTTAAAATAGCACTACTTAAGGAAGAGTTTTCTCCCTGTCATTGCAAATACTACTTGGAGCTTATTTATTGCCCAGATGTCCTTAGAGATTTTATGACTAAAGGCTACCTTATGTCATGTATATATTAATGACAAAGCCCACAGCTACAGATCACATGGATTTGAAGTCAACGAACTGGAATAGAGAGGCTTTCATAGTGGAAAAAAAAAGGAAGGTACCTAATAATCAGTAAATAAAATGACAGGCTATCGATCACTGCTGTATCTATAAATAGCATTTTCCAAATGGTTTCTGAAGCCAGACTTACCTTTGCCATTGAAAGCTACTGGTATTATCCAGCTATAAAAATCTTACGTGCAATCTTTCAGAACAATAGGTGCCACACAGTTACCAAAAAAAGAAAGCTTGGTTTACCTATCAGCCAACTTATTGTGCAGTAATTTGGCTCTTTGTAAATATGAAGTGGAAAAAAATACATTGTTGAGTCTACAGAGAAAGAGCTATCCAGCAGCAAGGTTTCCAAACTCAAATTTAAGAGCATTAAGTGATTTCCAGGCTCTTTAATTAACCTCCCTAGACTTCCTACACAGTTTTCTTAGCAATTCAGCTCTAAATCTCAGTTTGGGGTCAGGCCTCTTACAGTGATAACAAACTGGTTTATTACAGCAATGTGTAAAAAGCAATACTGAAGGCAGACACATTAACACTGTTATTAGGAAAGGATGAAATGGAGGTTCATGGAGGAATCTGCTGCTATTCTTACCACGTAAGCAGCATCTGTCCCCTCCCTGGCTTAGTTTCAGGGCAAGAGGCACGGATTTTCAAAGTATCTGCACACCTCTTGTTTTGAGATCTTCTCTTTCCTATCTTCCCCCCCCAGAATGCTGCACCTTTTACCCTGCCAACGTTGTGATACAATCGTTTGAACTTGCCAACAAGGAAGACAGACAAGATGTAGCTTTGGGTTTTTTTTTCCTCATTTATGAAGGGAGCAGATGGAGGTACACCTTAAATTCTGCTAATGGATGTAATTCCAGCATTTGGAAAACAGAGAAAGCAGCTGTAAGCGCATGTCTGGCTAGGAACAGAGTGATTCAGTCAAAGATGACTAATAAAACAAATAAGAAGTATTTATCAAAGTTTCACCTATTACACACTCGCCCTTTTTTCCTTTGCTATCATCCAGATAGGGAGGCACACCAGAAGTTTTCAAACACTGGCTCAGAAAGTCCTTCTAGCATTGCTCCCCCAAGTGTGATTGCTGGATCTATAGATGTTTGGCTACATGGACTCAGTGGAAGAAGCAGTTTGGCAGAATGCTGCACCATTACTAGAAGGAGCCATGGAAACACATGCAAGTAAATCTCAGCCAAACAACACAAAGGGAACAGGACACAGACAGGTAACAGACTGCTACTACATGTTTATGGATTATTCCAGGATAAGCCTTTTGGGTAAGCAATCAGTTTTAACTGATATTTCACAGAGTTGTTTTAAGATTTTAGCTCAAAGCACAAAATGCAGGACTCCGTACTGCAATCAGATGTATGAAGCATAGGTAGGAGACGTGAGCATTCCCATACTTGTTTCCTTGCAGGATTAAAGAACAGACCATCCAATATATCTTGGCAAGACAAACACCCTTTCTGATAATGCTATTGCAATGAGCAAGCAAATAAACATGATGGATTAAATTAAATTTAGCCATGAATTACATTTCATCCCTGGCAATGCTGCTCAAGGCCAGGCTGGATGGGGCTCAGAGCAACCTGGGCTAGTGGAAGGTATCCCTGCCTGTGGCAGGGGGTTGGAACTGGATGAGCTTTAAGGTCCCTTCCAACACAAACCAGTCTGGGATCCTATGAACCAATAAAACTGTAACAATTTTCACTTAAAAAATTCTTCATAAACATTATTTGGAAAAATTATTGCTCAGGTTTACTGCAGAAAAGCAGTTAATTTCAGTCAAACAATTTATCGTTATATTTACTGAACATAAGCATCATAGCTTGACAGTTGCTTTCTGACATTGCCTGAGTGCCAATGATTAAAGAATAACAATTTACCTAATACTGATATTAAAAAAAAACCCCATCCCAAATCTACCAAACACAAGGCAAAGAAGAAAAGGCTTGGAAACCAATGGGGTATGAGGTATTTTCTGATTTTGTGTCCAGGCACTTCTCTGGAAAGGCATTATCTGAGATAATAAACACAAGACTACCTGTGAAGCAATCACAGAATCAACCAGGCTGCAAAAGACCTTTAAGATCAAGTCCAATCATTCCCCAGCACTGCCAAGGTCACAGTTTGTGAACACTTCTGGGTATGGTGATTCCATCATTGCCCATAATACTATTAGCTTTATGTGCACCACACAAATATGTGACGTGTTAAGATGATCCCCTCGCTCCTCTTCCTTTATGACAAGTATTTGGCCAAGAGCAAGTTAAATGGCCTCAAGAGGGAAAAATAAGCACAAGTAACGAGTCCATATGACTGAGGTCAAAAATGACCATTACTTAGAAAGAACCTTTCCTTTACTGATGAGATACTGTATGTACACCTAGAGCACTTATTCCTCGTCACTGGAGGACAGTCTACCAACAGTCTTTAGCAGTGGTATCATGTCATTTCTGTCCTACTTTCTCATAATGTGAATGGGTCTTTCAAGAGATTCAATACTTACCTCTTCAAGAAGACGTGTGACAGCATCTATATCATTGTATGTTTTAGTCATCTGGCCCACTCTTTCAGCGCATAAAACTGTGAGGAGAGAAAATAAAACATTCATCATAATGACAACACTTTTAGGGGGAAAATATCCCTGTAACATCCCTTTGGGTTTGCTAAGTTTTCATCTTAAAACTACTTACGTCAACTCTTGGGTAAGTGTATCAAAAGCAATAGAAAAAAACCCAACCTACCCTCAAAAACTAATCAAAGCCTCAAGTTAAAGAGAGTTTAACTCTTCTCTTTTGCAATGAGCTTTTGTCAGTGACAGAGCAAGCTTAAAATGGTAAAACTTTCTTCTCTGAAGAGGAAAGCCTTGAGTTTATAACAAGTGAAACCAGGTATTAAGGCACGATTGGATTCTATCATGTCACCTACTCATTGTATTACGTGCAGTAGAATTACTTGATAAAAAGACAGCTCCAATAAAGATACTGGGTTGTTAAGATGATAAGAAATGGGTTCTGTGATATGAGACTGCAAAGTAAACACAAAATGCATGCAGAATAATAAATGGTTCTTATAATACCCAGACCACACCACAGTGGCTGTAGTGTCCCTAATAAACATATTTAGGCTGGATGAGATGATCAATCACTAAGAGGGAGCCAGTTTTGTTAGACTGCAGAAAGTATGCAGAAGTTCAGTCTACCACCATCGGTGATCCTTTAAGAAGCTACACTGTCGTATCTAAAAGTCTGCAAGTTGTCTAAAAATCCACCAATATCCAGAGGAAACAACAGCACTTGCTGCTCTGCCCTCACATTCACTTTATTTTCAGCTATACCTGTTCCTCAAACCCGGTAATTCTGGGGAAAAGGGACTGTTAATGAAGTTCAGTTGATCATATGGACAAGAGGTAATCAGGCTGCTGTAACACTAATTGTTCTTCAGGGGATTTACCTTGACAATGTCAGCTAAAGCTCACTTAGACAAATGAGCTCATGCTGCTCTAGTGTGCATTAAGGCCAGGAGAGACAGATAAGGCCTAACAAGATTTAACTGGGGGTTGAAGGGGGAGTGTGTTGCGTACAGTGACATTATGAGAAGACCGTCTGTCACACCAAGGAAACAACACTGCCCAATTTATAAATGTACAATTTATGCCCAATATATAAAGATACAATAAATATTTATAAATAGTTGATCACAACGTAAAGGACATCAATAATCGATCAAACGCAACAGTACTTAGCTGGTGAAATGTTGGAGGGTTCTTTCCCGTACATAAATACCAGATTGTTGCTTAAACTACAGCAAGAAGTACAGTCTGCTTCTATTTATTTTCCCCTTTCTGAAATTCTATTTTTGAGGATTAGATCCTAAGAACATTTACAGTATTTAGTGCCATAAATAGTGCCAGTGAACTCTAAAGCATGCCGTTAAATGTATGCAAGAGATAATTCCACTTATCCAAATAATTAAGCCTGAAAGTGGCAAGGGTAAAGGGTTTACACGTCAAAGTAGCAATCTGCAGTATATCACATTACACAGCCATATAAAGAACAACTATACCACTGCACAAACAAAAATACAGCGCATCTGTACTACAAGCTGTATTACTCTAAAGCGATCAGGATCCACAGAAAACTAAAGTAGCTGGCAGAGAACACAAACTGTAATAAACAAAGGGGTTAAACAGAAGCTTTCCATAAGCACTTCACATCAAGATGGATGGTGTCGCATCCAGCCGACTATTGACAATGAGAAAATTAACATCACCATAAACCCCTTGTTAAACATCACAAGTTCATAAGTCATGCCATAAAATACTTATCAGAAACCCTGACAACAGCAGGTTATTTTCCAAAACAACTGTCCACTAAATGGTTCCCTTAGTTACTACATTCCATCACTACTATAAAATAATGCTTGAGATTGTCGTTAGCAATCTCATTTTAACTCTGTATCTAGCGCTAGCAGTCGCTACTAATTGTGACTGTGGCAATCTCACACCACCCCAATTCAGGTGAATGTATAACCTTCATAACATAAGAGCTGATAAAAGGACAGTGCTTCCACAGAAAGAAGAAAGTCACTCCACTGGGAGAGTGATGATAAAGGTTGATTTGTATGGCCACTCACCTGGCTATTCCTTCAGAACTCGCCCTTTCATCTTTAACTCTGCAGGGTAATACCACTGCTTTATCACAACGGATGTATAAATAGCAAAGCAATAGCAACCTGGTCACCAACAGCTTTTATATCTCAAAAGTTCCATCAAATTCCTGTTGATCATTGCTAAAATGGAGTTCTCCATGTAGTACTCTGCCACGGTGTAAGGGTTTCAAAGGAGAAATCCCAGAATCCTCCAGGTTGGAAGGGCCCTCTATAGATCATCCACTCCAAACCCCTGCCAAGGCAAGGGCACCCAGAGCAGGTCACACAAGAAGGTGTCCAGGAGGGTTTGGGATGTCTCCAGAGAGGGAGACTCCACAACCTCCCTGTGCAGCCTGTTCAGTGCTCTGACACCCTCAGTGCAAAGAAGTTCTTCCTCATGTTGACGTGAAACCTGTGTGTTTCAGTTTATGGCCATCGCTCCCCGTCCTGTCGCTGGGTACCACTGGAAAGAGTCTGGTGCCATCCTCCTGGTACCCACTTTTGAGATGTTTATATGCATTGACGAGATCCCCTCTCAGTCTGCTCTTCCCTGGACTAACCAGGCCCAGCTCCCGCAATCTCTCTTCATAAGAGAGATGCTCCAGACCCCTGATCATCCTTGTGGTCTCTCCTGGACCCTCTCCAGTAGCTCCTCGTCTGTCTTGTGCTGAGAAGCCCAGAACTGCCCACAGTGCTCTGGATGGGGCCTCATTAGGGCAGGGCAGAGGAGGAGGATCACCTCCCTGGACCTGCTGCCACACTCCTCCCGATGCACCCCAGGGGTGTTCCTGTCCCTCCTGACCCAAGGGCACAAACTGCCAGCTCATGGTCAACTCATCATCCACCAACACTTCCAGGTCCTTCTCAGCTGAACTGCTCTCTAGTGGGTGAGCCCTCAACCTGTGCTGGTACCTGGGGCTCTTCCTCCCCAGGGGCAGGACCCTACAATGGTATCTTATGCATCTTCTTCAACATCCAAGTGGAAACAAACTTTCATTGACCACATCAGGTTTTCCTCTTGGAAGGAGGACAAACTTGCAAAGACGTGCTGCTCTCCATCCATCAGAACCAGGGCTTGTGGGGAAGAGAAGATGAAAAGCGACGGGAAAGAAAGCAATTGAAATGCATTAAAAACCCCTCAAATCTGCTAAGTATGTAGTCATTCAGCCTCCACAGATTACAAGGTAACATATGGCCAATGGCTAGTGCAGCGATTTTTATTCCCTTAGTGTTCAAAAAATACACAGGTGTAAAGACAAACTACTTTAAATAATCATTTTGAGCTCTGATCAGTGCATTATGGAGGGGAAAAAAATCCCCACAAACTTCCCATCTCTAATGGATTCTGCATAGTAGGTTTCTAGCCTGCTAGAGTCTCTGATGAGTACAACTGACACCACTGTAAAGACAAAACAAGAGCAAATGAAGGACAAAGCTCTGTAACACAAACCCTACAGTGCCAGTTTACTGACCTCCTTTTCTCACTCGCAAATCAGTAGTATTTTTGCTTGAGGTTGATAGGAAGCATAGTGTCTAAAGGCATAGAAATGTGCAAACATCAAATATATTCTGCACTTCTCAGTTTATTGAGAAGGATGTTAGACAAGAAAGAAAGAATACAGAAAAGTCTACATTGAGTGGAGGAACCAGATAATTCCAGAAACAGACTTGGAAAACGTGCTTTCCTACCTGCTTTGAAACTGATGCTACAGATTCAAAACAGGAAACAAAGAACAGAGAAAGCTCCTGACACATTATTTTCATAGCATCATTAAATACATGCTACAAGGGACAAACGTGCAGTTCCACGTATTTGTGGGTTTTGTGTTGGTTTGGTTTTAACAGCCAAAGACACAAATGACTAAATGCTACTCAGGTCAAGTATTTCTCCGTTTTAAAGTATCCAGCACCATCCTAAAACCCTCTAACAGCTTGCAAATGTACCCACATCCCCATGCTTCCCAATGTAAGTATAGCTGAAAGGATGTACTCCGAGTTTATTTCTCATCATCTATTTATTGCAGCATCTGACTGGAAGCTTCTTTAAGTCTGAGAGCTCAGAACTGACTGATTCCCAAGCCGAAGATGCTCAAGGACTTTCCTGAATGGCTCCATGAAAGAGCCATCTAGCATGCTGCTTAGAGGAAAAGTGTGTTTTCAGGAACAGGAAACACCAAGGGAAGGAAAGGGAAGCAAGAATCCCACTACTGGGAGCTGCTGCAATCAGCCACCACCAACCAAACAGTGGATTCAGGTGGAAGAGAAAAAGAAAGCAGGAAAAATAACTCACAGGAGGCAGCAATCAACCCTGAGCCCCTGCTCCCTGCATCCCTCCTCTTCATTTTGAGACCTATCAATGAGCGACAAACTAAAGAACTACAAGAGAGCAGCCACGGCTGAAGAGGAAAGCCCAGCTCCCACTGCTCCTCTTCCCATCTATTTCCAGCTACTGGGAAACAGAAGGAGGTAAAGATGTTATGGTAAAGTTCCACTTTTGGGGCAGGTAATACTGATGTGTATAATGAGAGTGTCCAACGGGAAGGCCTTAGTGCATGGTCCCTACTATCAAAATTTATACCCTCAGAAAGTACATCAGGATAAGGGAACGCTGTTCATGGACCAGAGATCTCTGGCAACTCTAATACTGATGCTTCTTACCGGCAAGGTGGCAGCAGGGGTCATTGCTTTGTTTCGTAACAGCTCCCTACCCCAAGCCTTCAGCTATGGCAAGGCTATTATATTCCTGATCAGTCATGAAGCCCTGCCTCAGAAATAGCTTCTGTCTCCCTTCTGCTCTGCTTAGAGCTCTGTTCAAACACTGAAGATACAATGGCAAGTGCATCACATCCTAAATGTGCACTGAGGTGTACGGAACACAGGAACACCGACTGACCAGCTGTGCTCCTCACTGCCAGCAAACCTTAGAGGCTCTGGCAGACTCAGACTGCTTACATTGGCTTCATTTCTGACAGGCTATTTCTGCAGGCTGAGGATAAAGCACTTGCTAAAATCACAGCTCCCGTTCTAGAGCCGCTGATAGTTATGGTCTGGCACTGGTTACTGTGAACACTGCACTGACTCGAGCCAAGCACACGGGAATTCTCGAACTGTGCCATATTATGTACATCCCTTTCAAAGTACACCCAAAATGTCTGCTGGCTCTGGTTCTGACCCAGACTAGAAAGATTTTACATGTTTAAAGACAACCATGGTACCTTCTCCTCCTCTGAAGAGGAGGTTTTGACAGCCCTAGCTAAACTGGGGCGGAGGTTTCAGGTCTGCTGCTGCCTGTCACAGCCCTGCCTGACAGCCCTAAGAGAACCTGAAGAGCTTCAAAATGCTACTGGACCTTGAACAATGTGCTCCTGGGACTTTCTAGAAGACCAAATGTGAAGAGGACCAGCACCTCCTCCAGCCTCCCCCCTGCTCCCCAAGCACAGGAGCAGGCCAGCGCCTCCAGAAGGCAGCCCAGGAGCTCAGCGGGTGGCTCTGACCCTGCTTAGAGGACAAAGAGCGGTCAGAGCACGCCGACTGCTTCACAGCTGTCATGTCACACTGTGGGTGAGCTCCATGGAGGAGGCGGGAAGAACAGAATGTTGTGAGCAACACATACTCAGTCAGCAAGCACTGAGTTCAGCCTGGAGAAGAGAAGCTGCGTGGAGACCTCAGAGCAGCTTCCAGTGTCTGAAGGGGGCTACAAGGATGCAGGAGAGGGACTCTTCATCAGCAACTGCAGCGATAGGACAAGGGGTGATGGGTTCAGACTGAAACAGGGGAAGTTCAGGTTAGATCTAAGGAAGAAATTGTGAGGGTGCCGAGGCGCTGGCACAGGGTGCCCAGAGAAGCTGTGGCTGCCCCATCCCTGGCAGTGCTCAAGGCCAGGTTGGACACAGGGGCTTGGAGCAACCTGGTCTGGTGTGAGGTGTCCCTGCCCATGGCAGGGGTTGGAACTGGATGAGCTTTAAGGTCCTTTCCAAAACAAACCTTTCCATGACTCTATGGTTCTACAGAAAACAACCACCAGAAGTTCAACAGAAAATGCCAATAGATTTTTTTTTCTCTTTTTAATGTTACAGCCTGGGTTACTGTGATTACAATGGCACAGTTTGCAAATTAACCTTTTAATATTAAAGCACAGTTACTGACTCTTCTAGAAGATGATTTTATCTTGCCATTTAAGCTATGGCTTGAAGAGTGTCTGTTTGCTGCCCTTTTTCTCATACAGTATTCAAAGAGCTTAGTAAATCCAATACTAAGGCGTCAAATACAAACCTATGTTACCTCCTAATCTCAGGTTTGGGAAAAAAACTTGGCTTATTTCTTTTCTAAGGCTTATTCCTGAACCCTCATCCATTTCAAAGTACTTCCTCTAAGCAGGCCATGAACTGCATTGGATTTTCTTGTGATGAACGAAGAATCAAGTTAAAGGAAACACCAACAAGAACATCACACAATTAGTCCTTCTGTTAGCCGAAACACAGATGGAATGTGGTAACTTGGAAAATACAGTCACAAAGGGAAACTAAGGAGACAAGAAAAAGCACCTGGAGAGAACTCGCCATCACCTTAATGCCAACACCATTTACTGACACAGCTCAGCATAGCTCTGCTGTTAAAAGCAAAGAAAAACTCTTTTTTTGATCACTAGCCATTGGATTACTGTCTTGACATTCTCTTCCATCCTTTTCTTGTCAACAAAAGGCCAGACTGCATCCTTGCAACTAATGAATGGGTGTAAAGCTTAAATCTGGATGTGGACTCTAAGTCTTTCCAAAATCCTAAAATGAAGTTACAACTGTCTGTCTCCCCCTCTTAAATACACCATCTTCCCCTATTGCAGCTCCCTGGGAGGGGGGGGACTGGCTGTGCCAAAGCTTTCAAGAACTACCAGGCTCCATTTGCTCTGCTTTAGTGATTACAGATTCCGGAGACCTGTAAGGCCTCTACTCAATGTCTTAGTACGATAAAGCAGGTATTTTACATTTTCTCAAAGTCAGACCCCTGGAGAGTCTGAACTTGAGGTTTTAAGAGGGATCACAAGGGGGTTGTTTTTAATTAAGTTCTATTCTTGGCTTGCATTTACCTGTTACTTTAGATAAGGAAGACTCAATCTAATACATCAGTAAATTGAAATAGTAATGACTGGTTGCCACTTCAGGTCCTAAACAGGTAATAGTCTTTTCCTGTCCCACCTGCAAAAACAAGAATCAAAACACAGCCCAGTTTCAGAATTAGCTGACCCAACAAATCACTTACCAAAGAAAACTTCAGGCTGCCCTTTCCCAGCTCAGGGGTTTTATCAGCAACGACCACGTACACATTATCAACAGATACCCCTGCACAAAGTTTCACTGCAGGCAGCTCAAAGTCCAGCTTATCAAGAGTGGACAATGGGCTGTTAGGCACATTTACAACTCCAAAGCAATGCACTGACTCTAGGACTGTCCTGCCTAGATCCTTATGAAGGTGTTTCCCATTCTTATCAAGAGAACCCATTCTGTCACACTGCCAAGAGTAAAGCTAGTTCTGTGATAGAGGCTCTAGAATCATAGACTCATAGAATGGTTTGGGTTGGAAGGGACCTTCAAAGCTCATCCAGTCCAGCCCCCTGCAATGAGCAGGGACATCTTCAACCAGATCAGGTTGCCCAGAACCACATCCAGCCTGGCCTGGGATGTCTCCAGGGATGGTTCATCCACCCCCTCTCTGGGCAACCTGTGCCAATGTTTTACCACCCTCACTGTACAGAATTTCCTCCTCACAACCAGCCTCAATCTCCCTCTTTTAATTTAAATCCATTACCCCTCATCCTGTTGCAACAGGCCCTGCTAAAAAGTCTCCTCGTCTTTCTTACAGGCCCTTTTTAAGCATTGAAAAGCTGCAATAAGGTCTCCCTGGAGCCTTCTCTTCTCCAGGCTGAAAAACCCCACTCCCTCAGCCTTTCCTCACAGCAGAGGTGCTCCATCTCTCTGAGCATTTCCGTGGCATTCCCCTTGACCCTCTCCAACAGCTCCATGTCTTTCCTGTACTGAGGACTCCAGAGCTGGACACAGGAGTGCAGGAAGGTCTCACCAGAGTAGAGTAGATGAAGACAATCACCTCCCTTGACCTGCTGGCCACACTGCTTTTGATGCGGCCATGGAGACAGCTGGCATTCTGCCCGTTCACATCCAGCCTTTCATCCACCAGTACCTTCAAGTCCTCCTCCTCTGGGCTGCTCTCAACCCCTTCATCCCCCAGCCTGTATCAATACTAGGGTTGCCTTGGCCCCTGCACTTGGCTATGTTGACCCTCAAGAAGTTCACATGTGCCCACTTCTCAATCTTGTCCAGGTCCCTCTGGATGGCATCATGCCCTTTGGTGCGTCCACTGCACCACTCAGGCTGGTGTCACCTGCAAACCTGCCAAGGGTGCCCTTGATCGCACTAGGTCATTGCTGAAGATATTAATCAGTACTGGTCCCAGCATGGACCCCTGAGGCACACCACTCATCACTGATCTCCATCCAGACGTTGAGCCATTGACCACTACTCTCTGGATGTGACCATCCAGCCACTTCCTTATTCACCAAACAGTCCACCCATCAAATCCATCTCTCTCTGGTTTAGAGAGCAGGATGTTAGAATCACAGAATTGTAGACTAGATTGGTTTGCAAAGGACCTTAAGACCATTCAGTTCCACCCCCCTGCCATGGACAGGGACACCTCACACTAAACCACATCGCCCAAAGCTCCACGATCTTCCCAGGCACAGAGGTGAGGCTGATGGGTCAGTACTTCCCAGGACGCTCCTTTCTACCCTTATAAAGAATGGGTGTGATATTGCACTTTAGTCCTGTTATAGAAACCAGTCTGAGCACAGTCACAGGACCTGAATGACCATGGAAATAACAGAGCAGTAGTGAGTACACATTCTGCATATGGAATGAGCTAAACAGTTGAAGACTCTTAATCACACAGTCTTTATTCCCTTATTTTCAATAACTACAGAAGTCTAAAATGAAGCATATTCTCACAGACTTTCTATTTCTGGTATCACATTTACAGCCAGATATGGCTAAAATGTTTCCTTTGCTCAGCATGAAGAAGCTACATAATGGTGTTTCCAAATGCTTTACTTACAGAATGGACTGACTCATCCCCAAGAGAAATACTATCATTTATAAGTGCACCCACGTGCATAGATAGAGAAAATCCACATATAATTTTAGTGCCTGTGTCACTACTAGACTGTGTGTGTAGGTGACCTGAATGTATAGGTGGAGGAGAGAAGGCATCTTTGGAAGGCATTTCAGATGCATGCTGAGCTTCCGATGGGAAGATACTGTAGAAAGAGAGGGCTAAATTTATCCCAGCTGGAACTAAACAATTTTTTCCTCCCTCTAAATCAACAAGAACAGCTTCAGACTGTAATGTAGATCTGGATGAAAGGTAAAGCCAGCAGGAAGAGTAAGAACCACACGATCTGTGTTTCAAAACCAACGTGGGTTTGCCTCTCTTTGCATTTCCTCCCTGCTCCAATCCCTAAAGATTCCTTTCACCAGTATTCTCTCCAGCACCTATTTCGCACAGACACACAAGTTATCTCAGAGTCCTTCAGAGACCCGTAACAGGGGAGATGGGTAGTTTACTATGACTGACATCCAGATGGAATACTCGATTCTGAGGAAGTCCTTACAGGAAAACCCTATGCAACAGGATTCAAAGAGCATGTTTCATCCACAGGCTTCAGACCCAGCTTTCCCAGGAGGTGTAAATCCACAGCAGGTCACATTCCAGGCTTTATGAGAGTGTATTTGGAAGCACCAGTTCTCTACCACAAAATTTTGTATTTTATAGCTAAATTTACAGCCTATGAAATAGCATCAACAGCGCAGTTAGCTTTCAGTACCTGAACCTCTGAAAAAGCTTGCTGGGAGCAGCCCCTGAATGGGTGCACCCTGTAGACAGCAGCTGTGCAGCAGGATTGTCAATGGACGCACGTTCCCATTCCCACCCTAACGGGCCAGCTATCTCCAGTACAGGAGATATCCATTATTTCCACAAGCACGACAAGATTTTGGGGTTGTTTTATTGAAAAGGTAAGTCACAAGACCCCAAATTTAGGTTATTTCTATGTGACAAAATTGTTGCTCTGTTGTTCTCTTCGTTTTTAGAAGTACCGGTTGGGAATGACAACCTAATACAGACAGTTGCACAACACACACACGAGATGTAGATATAAAAAATGCACTACAATGCCAAATGCAGTTTCATTATAAAACAAGGTATTGCGTAGCTTACATCGGTTGCTCACGTATTTCTTATTTAAAGAATGTGAAGGTTCATCCTATCCATGTATTTTCTTAGTATTTCATCTGCATGTACTGGCTCCACATTAAAATAAATTGTAAAATTTAGCATATTTAAATCAGAAACATCACTCGAGTCAGTTGCCATGTGCTACTAACACAGAAGCATAAAACCCAAAGGTGAAAAGTACCTTCTTCCAAGATGTCAAGGCTCTGCCTGTTACACGTGCGTTCTCTCTCATTCTCCTTTTCATAGTCATACTCAAAGCTTTCTTCTCCGTTTACTGACATTGCTGAAGTTATCCCAGACACGATGCCTCAGTCTCACAGGAGATGGGAAATCATTCTCTTGGAGGCTGCATTTCCGGGGAGAGCAAAGCCAGGTCTCCACAAAGCAGGATACCATCTTTCCTCACTCACATGCTCAGCCCAGGAGCTCCCGAGCGACTGAGTATTCGTCTTTAGCACAACAGCTTTGTATCGTACAGATGGGGTGGAGGAGGGAAGAGACCATCTGCCTAATAATTACTACAAGATGTATGTTGTTCCCCATACCAGCTCCGAGGGTAGCCAGTTTGTGCTCAACAGCTCCGCTAGCGTATTTCAAACAAATAGGTGGGCTGAAAGCCCTGTCCTTGGAACTCCTCACATCACCACGGTCCTCTCTCCTCTGCCCCTGCTCTTCCAAGCACAGTGGTAGCTTCCCACGAGTGCCTCAGCCATACGGAAGTTGGACCAGCCTCCAAATGTCACACCTATGAAGGGTGTGCACCTTCACGGAGCTAAATCACCTCTCAGGCTGCCTAATGCTGCAAGAAACCAGATTTCACAGGAGCAGTGAACAGCCTGTACATGCCAATCCCACCCCGCACAGAGATCCTGAGAGCTGAGGCTGATCTGCAGCACGGGCTGACTGCAGCATCCACCAACACACAGAAACCAGGGGTGAAGAATTAGCCTGGGGAAAGGGAGCTTTTTTTATTGCTCTTATAAAAAGGACTGTGCTTTACGAAGCATTTAAGTGACGTATCAGCTGTCAAACACCATGTTTTCCACAGTCATCTTTGCTCTTCTGTTTGCTGGGGGAAACCAAGTACCTCAAGTTCACATGTGCACACCAGTGCATTTTCAAGGGTGTACGTATCTCTTCTTTGCTCAACAACAAACAAAACTCCTTGTGCTCTTGGTTTCCAACCAGTTGTGTTTGCTCAACTTGGTTACACACCCAGAAGGTTAACTTTCTTATTTAACCTTCTGTAGCTATAGAAATCTAATGCTTGCCAAGTTGCCTCCTTCACTTCCAATGGCAAAGAGATGCCCTTTGCTGCTTGCAGAAAGCATTCCTATCTGCGTCACAAGGCAAAGTGGAAGCACTGCAAGGCAAAGGGGGCTCATCACCCTCTGAGGGGACAGAACTGCTAAGGAGGCAGGCAGACAAACATGACAAGCCAGCAGAACAGTTAGGTCATGTACGATTTCTCTGCTAGCAAGGAGCTCATAAAGTACCTGGAGAAGGGCTTTGGACAAGGGCCTGTAGGGATCTGGCAATGGGGAATGGCTTTAACCTGCCAGAGGGGAGACTGAGATGAGCTCTAGGCAGAAGCTCTTCCCTGTGAGGGTGCTGAGGTGCTGGCACAGGGTGCCCAGAGAAGCTGTGGCTGCCCCATCCCTGGCAGTGTTCAAGGCCAGGTTGGACACAGGGGCTTGGAGCAAGCTGCTCTAGTGGAAAGGGTCCCTGCCCGTGGCAGGGATTGGAACTGGATGAGCTTTAAGGTCCCTTCCAACCCAAACCCAGCTGTGATTCTATCACTTTCTAGTGGTGTGAAAGCATGAGGCAGTAAGAGAGAGGAGGGAACCAGCTTTATATAATCACAATGACTTCCTCTGGTTTAAGTTTTAAACTATTGATATTTATATGCAAACATCATTACATGTTTATATAAACAACAGCCAAAGAATATGAAACACACGTAAGTGCTTGCTGAGGAAAGGAACACTCATTTCTGAATAAACATCTTACCATTCAAACTTAACAACTAGACCTTTGACTGCCAAAATTTACTGCAATGCTCAGCAGCAGCAACAGCCTCAAGAACTCAGCTAGGGAAAAAAATAGGATTGTCACTTTGTCCCAATATCATGACAATAAAAATGTCGCCTTAGTCGTAATGGGGATTACTTCCAGTTTCTGATTGCTCAGGGCTTTCCTGTGTCTTCATTTCTGCCATTTAGCAGTGAATCAAAACTCCTAAAAGAATAATGCAAAAACCAGACAGTGAGAGTTTTAAGTACCTACTTGCCATCCAGTGTCAATTCACCACATTTCAGCAACAGCCAGAGAATGGAAATTCAGGCAGTAATTAAAATAAGTCACTTTAAAAGAAGGCAAAAAGCACCTTTTAAAGATTAGGGACAGAAAAGTCAACCTCTGCCAACCCTGTTGACATACTACGGTTTTAATAATGCACACGACAATATAAGGAGAGTAGGTGCATCTTCTCACAAGCTGACTTCTGACCCGTGACTCATGTCAACTCATGCCACACAGAAGGACTCTGACATTCAAAAGCTGAAAGATAAGCACTACAATCTCTATTTTGATATCAGCACAAGATAAATGCTGATACAAATTCATAATGGGTGGAGAAGGAATGTTACACCACCCTCCCGCTATCAACTCGGTTTTAGTGCCATTCTGCATGAAGTCCTTTTAGTGGTGCTGGAATATTTGCTTGCTAAAGACTAAGAGCCAGGTTTCAAACAGATACCAAACAATAAGCAGCTATGAAGGAGGGGAGCTAAATGGTATATGGCTCTGAAAACATACATTCTCACCAGGAAAGATTCAAAAGAGATTTTTGTTACTTGCGGTAAATACATAATTCAGGGATTTGAAGAATATACCAGAACGAACATTCACTTTGATGGGTTGCCACTGCAAAGTGAACCTGGCACATTTGCTGCTATCAACGCTCTGAATTAGTGGCTAAAGACATTGAACTCCTTTCAGGAAGCTTGCTAAGTGAGTTGCAATGCTGAAAACACACATCCTCATACAATGCCTGTACTAAGGTACAGCCTGCCTTCAGTAGCTTGGCAATCAAACAGGAAACACATAAATTGGGAGCTAGTTTGAAGGAGGGTGAGGCTAGACACAATACAAACAAACCCTCAGATCCTGATTCAGTGTTTCCAAGGAACTCCAAGGTATTCAAATCATTTTGACCTTCCCTTATCAGTAAAAACATCTAGACTTTTGCACAATTAGCCACATTCATTTGGACCATAACTGACCAGTAACAACAATACTGCATTTAGAACAAAGAGATTCTCTGTAAGCAAACAAGTCCTAAAACCAGCGGCTGAAACAGCAGCGCTTGGGTTTAAAATGGGTTGAAGAAGAAATGTGGGTTGTTTGGGGTGAGCTTGTCAGAGAGGGGGATAAACTGGGCATTGAACACATGCTTCCTGTTCTGATTTACAGTCAAGCAAAGCTGCACGTTCAAATCTGCACAGGTTCTGCACATTTCCCACTCTTTCAGTCTTACCCAAATTACCTTTGCCACTTACCCAAGAGGACAGCACATTACCGTTGCAGAAAGGCACCGAATGGGATGAAGTGGGAGAATGCTCACCTGGAGATTTAGCAGCTGAGCAGAATAAAGAGGAAAAATACCTCTATACTGAAATGCAAGCCACATAAAGCAACGTGCAAGTGGCTTAGGTTTGACTGCATAAAGAACAGAGTCAACGGAGGAATAAAGAAATGATGTGGCAAAAAGCAGAAAACTAGGAAAATGGTATCAATGATTACACGAACATAAGCAACGCGCAACCATATTTATTGAATATAGAGATAAAGGCCATAGGAGCAAAAGAAGAACAACCCGAATGCGAACTTTAGTTGCGTACCTATAGAGCAAGGGCTGTTCCAGAGATTGCACACTACAGGCATTTGTATGGTATCTACAGGTTTAGATGGCATACCCACAGTCAGCATCCAGAGTAAGCCCAGAGTTACTCTGTCCACAGGGATGCAGACAAAAGGAGCTAATGAGCACAACTCATGCAAAACAGTCCTCCATCAGCCAAGCTCTCCATATTGTGAAGGTTTGCAAGGTTACCTGTAAATAAGGTGCACAGAGAAGAAACATGGAGAACCAAGAACCCCTGAAGAGCTGCAGCAAGGACTATGAAACATTCTGCTAATGCTACCTTAATGGAAAGAGTCTCACATCTGTAAAGGCATGCTAATATGTGCAAGCATAAGGGATAGTTCTGGAAGTGGAGGAGAGGTCAAGGAGAACAAGCATTAACGTTGTTAATTATTGTTCAGCTAAAAGAAAGTCTGAGAGCTTGCTGATAATCGGTATGGTGAAAAACAGAATAGAGAAGCTGCAAACAGGAACTGCAAACAGAACATGGCATGAAAACATTTCAGTGGGAGCAGGAAGAAAACACAGGGAGGGGTTAAAAGTCATGGAGAAGAGCAAAAGCAGGGTTAGGGGTTCCGGAACGACCAAGAGTGAGACAAGGTGGTTGAGGCCAACATAAAAGGGATTAAAAGCTTTGGCATGTGTGACAAATAGGGCATACAATGTGACTGACGGGGGGAGGAAAGGGAAAGACACTGTTTGCTCCAGAAAAAATGGCTGAAACTCATGGCCAGCAAAAAGAGAAGAGAGCCAGTTGCACACACGCGGTCACCTGAACTGCAGGCAATGAGCTCTCAGCCATTAGCGTGCTGCTGTTCAGCTAGAAATAAATGAATAATGGAAGAAACCACAAGAAATGTAATTTGATCCAAAGTCAACCTGGATTTCTCTAGAAAGCATTGTGTGAAAAATACTGGCCGAAGAAAGAGGGACAAGTGGGACAAGGCTATTCATAAAGATCTCTATGGGTTTCTACCTATCTGCTTAGTTGTTTGGCAGTTCAGGGGGGTATGTCATGAAAGTTGCATTGTGTGAGATGTCTTCTTTTAAGAATCTATTTGTTTTTCTCTACAAAAACCCCACCTACATGAACCTGGACTTCTACACTGTTATCTTTCAGGTAAGAGTCTACAAAAGCATCACCTTTTCCTCTTTTATCACTGGTTCTATCAATCTCAGAGTCTGCTATGAAAGTAGCTACTTCCCTACTTAAGTACACAGCCAGCTCTTTCCCCCTCCCCATTCCACCTACACAATATATTTCATGAATGCCAAGTAAGGTGACAACTGTCACCCATATTATACAATGACAGTTGAAAATGGATCTAAAAAGAGGGGCGTACTGCTATTTATAGACGCTTCAATTTGTTGTCATGTTAGTTAACAGCAGTGATTCAAACAGACTGTGACATTTTGTTGTCTACTTCCATTTAATCTTACCAAAAATAAACTCTGTAGAGGACCTTACATAAAAGGGATTAATTCATTATTCCAACTCCAGAAACTCTTGGTAAATATTTATAAATGGGAAATTTTGTGCATTTGTTCATTTGCTTCCGGAAGGTATTAAAAAAGAATTGCTGACACCAAATGCAAGCTGAAGACATCATGACTACATCAGCCCATACAGAATTCATTGCATCTGAGCTAACAGCGGGAGTCATTGAAATCTTCTATCCTGGTGTAATCTTAGGGTGCTCTTTGTTTTCTTTCTTTGAAGAGCAAGAAACTGTGCTGCTGAAAGAATCATTAAATAAAGGAAAACAAATGAAATCACATCTTTTAAATGGAAATCTGAGTGCCAGCGACTCCGACAAAAGAATACATGGATAATTTAATCAGAAAAATAATTCCATGGGGTAATATCTTGTGAGGTTTCCTGTTACTATCAATGCACTGCCAACTCTCCTCCAGTGTTACAGTTACCAAAAAGGTTGAGCTGGGTGGGATTCACAGTTGAACACAGACAGACAGGAGCTCCGGAAGGTCCATGTAGAGCAGAGAAATAAGCTAATGAGGCATCATCTTGTCTTAAAATAGATATTCAAAACAGGTCAGCTGAGCTGCAAGTACCAATCACTCGCTACTGAGTATATAAAGAATCACTGGCAAATGACACTGATACTGACAAATAATGGTAGAGAAACCAAACATCAAAACACAAGCATCCATTACAACATACCATTTGCTCCAGGTTTTTGGAAAAGCTCCGTTTTCTACTACTGCCTTTTGCCTCCTACTACACTTAGAATACCTTTCTCTGTCAATAGGAAATACCAATACCGCTTTAGACTCAAATTAATAAGCCAGTACCAAAGGCCAAAGACTGCCTTCCACCACAACTCCCGTCCTCCTTGCACACTTGGACTGGGAGAAGCAAAAGAAAGCTAAAGCATGTTAACGCTCCATGAAACTCTGTAAGAGTACCATTCAGCCCAGGGCTGACAGCACTATCCTTCCATCATGTAAAAAATAACATTTTAATTAAAAGTAAAAAGTGATTCTAAAAGAAGCATTATGTCTTACCTACTGGAGCCTATTGACATTAAAGCCTGCTTTCTCTTAGGGGAGAACTTCCTAAGCAGCCAGCCAGAGCATGCTCTAGGTGATTCTCAGTAGATCTCTGCTCAGGGAAGGAGTACCCTGGGCAATCCTCAGCAGTGTGTATATTATATATATATATATATATATATATATAAAGCATATAATTTCTATATATATTTATATAATTAAAGATAATCAGGGGCTCAGCACAAAAAAAAATGGCAGCCCAGAATCACACCAGACCACAGCGCTCCTGAGGCCCTGATCCCACAAGGTGCTTGCCTAACACCTGCTGATTATTCCATTACTATGGAGCTCCCACAGTTTCTCCAGTGCAGCATACAGCTTAAAGGTAAAACTGAGAAGCAGTTCTCAGCTCATTCAGGCATTTCATGCTTCTGCACAATGACACTTTGAGCACACAGAGGACCATAATAAGAACACTAAAAAGAAACCTATCCGTATTTAACCTGGGGAAAACACAGAAATCAGCTACTGCTCTTAATGACAGTACAACTGTCTGATCTGAAGCATCTAAAACCAGGCCAACTAAGCCTGTTACATCATACGGATTAATGAGTACATAGATTAAATCAGTATTTACTAGGGTTAAACCTAGAGGATAAAGGTTACATAATGGGTTCAATCCAACTTTAAGTGGTCAGAGCTTTCAAATAAATATGCACCTTTCCTCTTTGAACACCTGGACAGGAATACCTAAACAAACGTAAGAGAAATTCAAGTTTAACAAGCTTCTGAGATTGGATTCAGATCCCAAAAGATCATAAACCCCCAATTTTGTCACACATATATACTCTTCACATCCCCTCTGATACTGTTATCAAAGCACTATGAAATATCTTTGTGTACAACATAATACATCCCCTGGACCTACACTCCTTACTCCTTTCTGATCTTTGCTTCACCGTGATCTCAGACCTGTCTTGTTTAAGCCACGCTGTCCAACCAGGATAAAATCCATATACAGCCACTGCTTTCCCAAAGGCTGTATTTTAGTTTAGAGGTTACCACAGAGTGACATCGGTAAGGAATCTTGATTTTTCCACTCTGCAGAGAGCAGTTTTAGCCATTCCTTACCCTTCCTCATCTGCCTTCTACCAGAAGATATTCCATGCTGTGAAAGAAATAAATGCCCAAGCAAACACTAGAAAAATTGCAAGAGGCCCACAAGATAATACTCACCAGAGCCTGAAACGCTTCCAATTCAAAAGTTAACCTGCTCACTTCTAAGAAGCTACAGTTTTAAATGTCTTTCACAAATAGCCAGAGAGAAAACGTCCTGCTGCTTAACACGTTAAATACATATGCATTACAGCATACTGGGAATGCATAAAAAACAACAGACTTAAGCCAACACAGAATCTTACAGTAAGAGTGTTTAAATTTAGCTCAATTATTATACACGCAGTTAACATTTCAAATATTACTGCCCTTGCCCTAAGATTGCTCATGTACCACATATGTTCCTCTGCCACTCCCTTGGAAAGAGAGAAAGCTGTCCAGCCATCTCCTGTAGCATGGCCACAAGAGATGCCGAGGTGCAACAGAGATATGGGCATCTCCACTACACCATCTCCACTACACCAGGTTGCTGCCTTTTTCAAGGTATTCCGTTTTTTAAACCTATGAATAACAATGCTCCAGTCTTACAGCTCCAAATTCTGCAACAAGAGACTAGAAAGAAATATTTACCATCCGTGCATTCTTCATAATACCAGTCCAGTTCATAATAATCTGCTTCAATAAATTTCTGCATAGTCAGTATCCGTCAGCAACACAGACGAGATTTCACTCTGCTGCTAAGGTCAAGTGAAATGCAGCCATGCCTTCCTGCCTTTGCAACACACCACAGCGCAAGGAAGCTCCCAACGAGAGGAAAATGAGCCGCACATCCTCAGCGAGGCTGCAACTGAAACAGAAGGGGGGTGTGGAGGGTGTACTTGGCAAGAAGAAAAATAAAGAAGGCTGCAGAAGGGAAAAGCAGATGCCCCGATGGCTCCTCTAATAAAGCAGCTCTGCACAGGAGCCGGGGATGGGTGTTAAAAAAAACATCCTATCAAAAGGCTGATGCGCTGACGTGGGGACACACACCACTGCCTGGCTGCTTCCAACTCCTTCCTTTCCCCCCTGCTCTCCACATCTTTTCCAGTCAAACATGTTGCCATGGAAATGTGCTGGCTCCAAAAAGCGATGCAGAGATGAAGGAAACGCATTTTGCTGTTCCTGGCTTTACAGAACAGAAGTATTCCTCCATACTGGAAACTGAAATCCTTGCTCTGGAAGCCGATACAACGCTGCTGCCTTACAGAACAGCAGCATCGCGCCATTGCGGTTCACTGGGTACATGCAGTACATTAATGATGAAAAGCTAGTCCGTTACCACTCTCCTCCACAGAGTCTGATAAAAGCTTGCCTTCCCCATGGAAAATCAAACTATGCTACTGCCTTGTTACACTGTTTGGGCTGACATAATAGAATCCTTTATGCAGCCTGTTACTGGCAAAGTGGCAAACAAAAAATGAAAGACTCAAAAATCAGGGCAGCAACACATGTCCCCCTGCAAGAAAGCTAATCTGCTCTTGCTTTTTGCCCTCTCCATGAACCACTGACCCTGTTTTTAAACAAGCATCTAAGCTTCACAGCCAAAACCAAGGGGCCAGGACAAACTTTCACTCATCTGTTCCTAAAAATGCTGATGGCTGTCACCAGAACAGGTTAATGTTTGTGCCCAGTGTTTCGGAAAGGAAAGACTTCTGCAGCACCCAGGAAGATGGTGTTT
Source organism: Pezoporus flaviventris (assembly GCF_033815535.1). Classification (NCBI taxonomy): domain Eukaryota; kingdom Metazoa; phylum Chordata; class Aves; order Psittaciformes; family Psittacidae; genus Pezoporus; species Pezoporus flaviventris. Next base: position 2,648,253 of record NW_026892585.1, read on the forward strand.
AAGCTGTTAGAAGAGAATCTGGGGAACACATGGCATTAAATCATCACCAAACACTGCAATTCAAAAAGCATTTCTGAATCTGTGCAGATTCGGGTACCGAAGGCACTGACATCCATTTGATCCATAACCACCACACGTTCTTCACCACTTTCTGCCCCTTTCTTAGTAAACCGTATGCAACACATGTTAGTAACAGCTATAGTGGGTCTGACCAAGGAGGTGCCTGTCTAGCTGAAGACTCCATCTCTAAAGAACAGCCATGAGCAGGTAGGGCAGAACTAGCCAATACCTCCCCTCAACTGCCCTCCCAACCTCCAATTGTTTCCATCTCCAGAGACAGCCTGAGACAGATACAGATACCCCTGAAGCTCCTGAAGGACTTATCCTGTCTATTCCTGAGCCATGTATATTTTTAGCACTTCCAACATCCTCCTGCAAGGAGTTCCATGCATCTACTATTCATGAGATAAGAAAGCCTCACCTTTTGCTTTGCAACTCGCTTTTACGAGCCTTATCTGGTGCTTTCAGCTGTGGAAATCTGAACACTCAATTCATCACTCCTTTCCAATCACTCACGATTTTGCAGATTTCTGTTAAGCTCACCCTCACTCACGTCTTTTCTAGGTTGTTACCACTTACTCTACTCCCTGACTGGTACCATTTTGCCTTACTGTAATGAAGCAAACACCTATTTTACTGTAAAACGAGTAAGGAATAGTCAAACTATGCAGAGAAAAACACATTGGCTTTGTTACCACCTTAGTATTTCAGCTTTACTGGTATAAAGACATCACTGCAGTAACTTTGAGGTTGGGAATTGCCACATCCCTTGTACATATTAATAGCTGAATCACATTAACAGATCCGTTCGCACATTTGCCATGCATCTGTCAGTGGCAATTGCCTATGTTATTCACTCAACTCCAATGCTCCAGACCAGGGCCAAATTCAGATATACACCTTTGTTTGCATGTACACGATCTCGCTGGAAAATAAAAGGTTTCCAATTCTGCAAATAAAATAAATAGATCAAAAAACCATCACCGTGCTCATCCCAGAATATAGTAACAAATACAGTATTTGTCAATATGCACAAGATTTCTCTCTACTTGGCACTGGTGATGCCACATCTGTAGCTCTGGGTCCAGTTCTGGCTTCCCCACTGTAAGAGACATGGATATACTGGAGAGAGGCCAGCAAGGATGTAACACCCAAGCAGGTAGGTTAACCTGCTGTAGGTTGCAAGTGCTGCCATTCTTGGGAGGCAAACTCAATCCAAAGAAGCACAACCTTAACAAAGGTCCACCACATTTAACTTGTACTTCCCCCCTATTTATAGGATACCAATATTCAAAGTCAACAAGAATTGAGCAGCCTGCACCTGAGCTTTGGCTGCCAGAACGAAGGCTGTTGTCTTCAGCTTCTGCCCCTCCATACCCATCAGAGACTAAGAAATCTCCATGCCCTGTCAGCTTCTAGCCTTACACATGAAAAGCACAAGCCATTCTTATCTCCAGGAGGACAGAGGCTACCCTATGCCACTGCTTTCACATCAAGCTGACCTTAGCCCTCTTGAAATCAAGAGATACAATAACAAAGGCATGAAAAACAGGACTTCCTCTCATTTTTGACAGAGATAGTGTTATCTTTGGCTTCATTTTTCTGACTAGATTCTTGTTATGCCCAATACTGATGTGAAAGCAATACAGTAAGCGCATACGAACCTCATGTTAGTAAATCACACAGGATTAAAAGCCACTAAAAGCCTTTGGACATGCAAAGTTCATGCAACTACCTTTAAACACCCCCCTGTATGTTGAAGGGAGCAAGCATTTCTGCCAAATGCGAGCATTCTGCGCTCACACTGTGCCATCTTGGAACAGAGGAATGTGTCAAGACACTCCCTCCTGCCCCAGCTCAGTCTGCATTCTCACAAAGCAAGAGCTGCTCATGCTATTAAATGCAATTAAAGCTACACTGCTAAAATACTGGCAGAGAAAAATAAAGGTTCCTATAGCAACATTAACCCAATTGCTCTGCATATAAGCTATTTGTTCCACTTGTATTATTTTTGTCCCAAAGGTAATTTTGGTCTGGTGATGTTATGAAACAAGTATTTAAGATACAAAGAATGAACTCTGGCTACCAGCTTGAATTGCTGCAGGGACTCTCTCCTTTTTACCTCCTGACATTTTAAACAAAGGAGATCTTCAACACGCTAGAAGTTTCTTCCTCACCCCCGTTTCAATGAGACAGGATAAAAACGGAGGTGGGGTTTGGGGCTTTTTGGTTTCTCGATGTTTTCCTACAGATCTGATTGGAAACATACTGCTGTAATCCAGAAAGGCATCATTTTCCTGTGGAGAAAATCACTTGTGTGGTCAAATGATTTCAGTACTCCCCAAGAGACCTGGAAATATGGGATGAGGGTATGATCTTCCCAGCATGAAGACAGAAACCCCAGACAGACAGAATACTGCATATCCAGGTATGCAGAAGCAAGCATCCCTTCAGTTGTATGAGAAACAGTAGCTCCACAAAGCAGGAGCTGGAAGGGTTTTCAAGTCGAACACAAGGAGTCTGACCAGGCTACCAAAGCAGCTGTGTGCTTGCAGAACCTGCTTTCAACCTCTGCAGCCCTGCTTTTCCTTCCTACAGCTGTATATTGCATTCACCTAAAGTAAAACTTACCAGGATGGTGTAATTTTTCTGGTCGACAGCTTCTACAGACCTCTGTGCATTCAAAAGTCCACATGGCAACATTATCCTCACAGAGGAAAACATACAGACCGATAAAGAACTCCAGTATCCAACTGTGACCACACAGACTGAGGACTCCTTAAATCTGCAGTTACAAAGGGGTTTTATTACACAGAATAGTTGGCTTGAAAAGCCCATTGGTCCTCTCCTCCTTCCTTTCTGGGTGGAATAAATTCATGCCACAGGTCAACGCTAAATCTGCCTAAACTAGCCAGGTTATTAAAACAAACCAAAGCAAACCCAAACCACAAACCCCTTTCCTTGTTTGAACAGAAAGTTTGCAAAAAAAATCTACCCCATTCATTTTGCCGCTCTGCTCTTGTGAGACCCCACTTGCAGCACCGTGTGCAGCTCTGCTGTCCTCAGCATCAGAAGGACATGGAGCTGTTGGAGCAAGTCCAGAGGAGGCCATGCGGATGCTTAGGGGCTGGAGCACCTCCTATATGGAGACAGGCTGAGAACATTGGGGCTGTTCAGCCTGGAGAAGAGAAGCTGTGTGGAGACCTCAGAGCAGCTTCCAGTGTCTGAAGGGGGCTACAAGGAACCTGGAGAGGGACTCTGCATCAGGGACTGTAGCGATAGGACAAGGGGTGATGGGTTCAGACTGAAACAGGGGAAGTTCAGGTTAGATCTAAGGCAGAAGTTCCTCCCTGTGAGGGTGCTGAGGTGCTGGCACAGGGTGCCCAGAGAAGCTGTGGCTGCCCCATCCCTGGCAGTGCTCAAGGCCAGGCTGGACTTAGGGGGTTGGAACAACCTGGTTTAGTGTGAGGTGTCCCTGCCCATGGCAGGGGGTTGGAACTAGATGATCTTAAGGTCCTTTCTAACCCAAACCGTTCTATGATTCTATGATTTATAAACACGGCCTCTCCAGGAAGTTGTAGCACCATATTCAAGGATGCACTGAACCATGTTGCTAGGGCACAAAGGAGCAGCAAGTCATCCCTGCTGGCAAATAAAGTATTCAAAGAATGCCATTACACATTATGGCACTATAAATCATGTGTTCCCATGCTTAGTCATTCTCAGCATTCTTCTCCAAACCTTTTCCAATTCTGGGAAGATCCTCTGAAATGAACACCAGCGATGGACGGAGTATTTCCATTGCAGCTGCAACAGTGTATTATTTCCCAATCCATTTACTATGGGTCACATTTCTTCTCTTGGCTACAGCACCACATCAGGGTGTTCAGATAACTAAACACCATATCCTTCCATTATTTCCTACAGATGCTACTACTCAGGATAAAGTTGCCCACCCCATTAACATTGTCAAGAGTCCTTTTCATCAGAGCAGCTGTACAGTCTGCCTATGCACTGTATATTAAATCGGGCACTGCCACAACAATTACTTTGCAATTTGCCTCATTTAAATAACTTGAAAGAAAGAAAGTCAGTTAAAAAGCATGGAAAAGGAAACAGGCCTACTTAAAAACCCAACTCATTTTCAAGTGCAGGCTGGCAGATTGGTACTTGGAAATCGGAATCTCATTTACTGAAGTGAAGAGATTTTGGCATTTCACAGTCTAAAAGAATATGGAACAGGAGTCATCCTGTGACCACACATTTAGTAAGAGCAAATTGCTCTGCAACTTAGGTCAGAGATCTCTTCCAGTGTAGTATTTTGCTTAGCAAAACAGGTTGTCAAAACAGGTACAGGTACTTCCTACAGATGGGACAGAGCTGGTCCCTTCTGCACACTGACCTCACCTGGTATACACAAAGATCCTTCTGATGCAGAGAACAGTCGAACTGTTCTCCCACTGCAACAAAATGACTTCACCAGAGACAGGGGTAGACAGATGAAATTACTTCAGGAAAAAAACCTCTTTTCTACATGAAAGGCTTATTTCTCCCTTCTCCCAAATGATTACTGGAGTGTGCTACATCTGCACTTGTATAAAAGCCAAACTGATGTGGTCTTCAGCACCACAGCTATCGCTGGGCATACATACACTGTAAATGAGACTATGACAGCAACAACTGGAGAGTTAAGAGAATACACCTCATCTAGCACAAGGAAATGAAGAAGTAAAGCTTTAAACAGATCTGTAAACTCTTCACCCCCTGAAAATAATTCAAACTATAATATCTGTATTTTTAGTTTGTGGTTGTATTTCTCCTGAGACAGCAAAAAGAGTTGTAAAATGAAGTTGAGCTTCACATCACGCTTGATTGGACAGACAAAACCATTACAGTAGCATGGTTATGACCTATTTTTCTAACAAGGAAAACCCACTGACAGTCATCTCTGCAGCTTCCTGAGAAAGAAATGCAGGTCACATTACACAGAATGGAATACAGAATCAGGGAGCCCAGAACTGGACCCAGCACTCCAGGTATGGCCCCACTGGTGTTGAGTACAGAGGAAGGATCAACCTCCCTCGATCTGCTGGCAATGCTCCTCCTAACACAGCCCAGGATACCATTAGCCTTTTTGCAGCAGGGGCACATTTCTGGCTCATGTTCAGCTTGCTGTCCACCAGGACCCCCCAAGCCCTTTTTTGCAAGGCTGCCTTCCAGCTGGTCAGACCCCAGCATATCCTGGTACATGGGCTGGTTCCTCCCCAGATGCAGGACTTTGCACTTCCCCTTGTTGAACTGCACAAGGCTCTTCTTTCTCCTGTCTCCACCCTGTCAAGGTCCCACTGAATGGGAGCACAATCCTCTGATGTTCAGCCACTCCTCCCGGATCCTGCCTATGTGTCTCATTCTCCCTGATGCTGTGCAGCCTGCTGACTTCCTCTTTTCACTTGTGTACTTGGTGACAGCTCTTCAGCAGCAGCATACCTCCAGCACAAAGGCTCAGTGAGAGGCCCTAGGCACTCCCCAGCAGCTTGGCACTTACCACAGAATCCCAGACTGCTTTGGGTTGCAAGGGACCTTAAAGCTCCTGCAGTTCCAAACACCTGCCATGGGCAGGACACCTTCCACTAGAAGGGGCATCCACCATGTGAAGCTCTGCCTGGGTTAAGGTGTCTGCCCTGTCAGGGACAGGTGACCCAAAACCTAGGGAGTGGACCCTGTGGCACATCACCACCATACCTGAAGATCTAGGCTGTTCTGAACTCAGATGAGGACCCCTTCTTTGCACCTTCCATACAAATTGCTGCATCTGTTGACTGTCTCTGGGAGCTGTGCTCCAGACCTGGCTGTTACGTAGGGCTCTCCCAACACCAGCTACAAAGGTGTTAGACCATCACTAACCAGCAGCAGCTACATCAAAGACTCTAAGCACCCTTGGATGAGGAGCAGCTCACAGCTCTTCAGAAGCCACTAGAGCTTCTTCTAGCTCCTACCCCAGTTGCTACTTATCTACTTTTTTAATAGAATGAAAATGCATCTGTACACTTCAACAGCTTCAAAATACACCACTCCAAACACCTACCAGCTCTTCAGAAAACTCCGTCATTTTAGTGCTGTTGCTTTCGAGGACAGCAATACACCTGCCAGTTGCTTAGATGTTGGCTCACTCCTGGAAGTAACATTTCTCATGGATTCTCTCCTGGGAGCAAATGCAAACGCAGATGAACACAAAGTAGAGAATACTGTCGCTACAAGTGATACGGGTTCTTTCACAGGTAACTTGTCTTTGGAGACACCTGGATCTACCCAAACAAACACAGAGCCTCTCATTAAATATAATGATATAATTGCAGGTTGAAGGAGGTGATCCTGCCCCTCTGCTCTCATGAGATCTCACTTGGAGTATTGTGTACAGTTCTGGTGTCCTCAACATAAGAAGGCCATGGAACTGTTGGAACAAGCCCAGAGGAGGACACGAGGATGATCAGGGGACTGGAGCACCTCCCATATGAAGATAGGCTGAGAAAGTTGGGGCTGTTCAGCCTGGAGAAGAGAAGCTGCGTGGAGACCTCAGAGCAGCTTCCAGTGTCTGAAGGGGGCCTATAGGGGTGCTGTGGAGGGACTCTTCATTAGGGACTGTAGTGACAGGACAAGGGGTGATGGGTTCAAACTGAAACAGGGGAAGTTCAGGTTAGATCTAAGGAAGAAGTTCTTTACTGTGAGGGTGGTGAGGCACTGGAATAGGTTGCCCAGGAAAGTTGTGAATGCTCCATCCCTGGCAGGGGTGACACAGTTTAGTGTGAGGTGTCCCTGCCCACGGTGGGGGGTTGGAACTGGATGATCTTAAGGTCCCTTCCAACCCTAACTATTCTATGATAAATGTATCATTCAGAGACTAAAAAGCACAAATAGGTATGCAGCATCACAAGCTCCCTATTGACAAGCCTGTTTGATAGACTTAACTATTCATGTTACATCCTGGCTTCAAAGCTGATGGAGACCAGAGCACCAGGCACCATTCACAATCAAACAGACTTCATTCTTCACCTAAAAATCTCCTGCACTACCTCAAGTTCAAGTACCAATTTTAATTATCTTTGTGTGTCTCTAAAAGCTTGAAGAAGATACAACACCACTGTGTATGTGTAGTGCACTTTAGTTCTGACAAAAGGATTCCTTTTGTATTGCAGCAAAATCGATGAATTCTTCCTTTGGCTAAAGAAAATTTTGATTCTGAAATTTCATTTTTGTTACTTTTAAAGCTCCACTACATCCATAAAATTCCTAAACCACAGATACTGACTTGAACATAGCATAAATGTGTGAATCCTAAAGCTCTCCAAGAGACAAGTTACAGTATTTGCTTACCCTGGTGTCAAGGTTTTTAACACAAACTAAACAGGTACAGGAGTGCCTTAACTGCAGCACCCAACATGAATCATTGTACAAGCAGCCACACCACGGAAAGCACTTTGCCAAGTGGTGATGGCACAAGCCACAAGTCTGTCAACTTACTTAAAATAGTACTCTTACTTTGATAGTTCATTTTTCTATAAACCAAAGTTTACAATCAATGCCATCGTTGCCAACCATGACAAAGTTTTATGACCTTACACCTCACAGGATCGTAGAGTAGTTTGGTTGGAAGGAACCTTCAAAGCTCATTTAGTCCAACGCCCTGCAATGAGCAGGGACATTTTCAACTAGGTCAGGTTGCCCAGAACCACATCCAGCCTGGCCTGGAATGTCTAGATGTCATGTATATATGCATTATATAACTTGTTCACACTAACTGAACAAGGGTAAAGTCAGAGATCTCAGTTTCCCCATATATCAGTCTAAGGCTCAATCCAAATTCGCTTAAACTTCTAAAACTATCTATACACAAGTGTCTGCATGTAAGTAGTAAGGAATTAACTTTTCCTTACAGAAGCTCTCCTTGCTCAGTTCCTCTTCTTCAAGCAGTTATTTCCCAATAAAAGCAGAAAACATATGTTGTGGCAGGAATTACAGGCAAAATTTTTCCATTCAAGCCAGCTGACTGGATGAAACCTTCAATCAAGCAATATGGTAAGGCTGCAGTCACTATGTCTGTAAGGTAAAAGCTGGATAAAATCGTTTACGTACTCACAGTTCCAGGCAGCTACTGCTATCTCATTCTGCTGTATGTAACTTCATTCTGTATCCATCCCAACAGGCATGCACCATTGCACGCTACATGCCTCACCAGCATCTCGTGGGAGAGTCAGGATGCTCCCACACGGATTTTTACCTCCTTGTCCCAACTAGCATAACATGTTCCTTGTTGTTATTGCAACAGTTCACCTGCATAGACAATCTTATTTACAAGACAGGACTAATCCTGTTACTAAAGACTTTGGAAACCTGACATTTCAAAACATTTCTTTAAGGCAAATTCTGCCACCATTGTAACAGCACTAATGGACTGACACAAAACAAGGAGCTGGAGTATAACTGATTCCATAGATCAACTTGCCTCTCTCCCCCCCCCAGTTTTGTGCAGACTGCATATGTAAACTATCTACTATAATACTTCATGCCCGCTGTTGAAGCACTAAGGTCAGAAAGTCAGTTCTTCATATTCTTAATGCTTTTCTTTACCAGCTTTGCTCCTTACAAAGTGAATTGTCCAGGTGCTTCAAAATGCAATGATGCCATCTTTGCAAAGATCTGTGATGAGTCATGTATTCAGAGCTCCACAGTGTCTCAACTACATCTACCTAAATCTATCTACTACTATAATGTATGTATAGTCTAACTACTATAGCTTCAGCATATAACCTATTGGTTTGATGCTCTGCAGACTATTTTAACATGCAACGCATCCAGAGGAGCAACAAAATTGCACCTTCAAATGAAACCATTTGGGGGGGGGGGGGAGGGGACAAAAACTAATTTAATCATAAACTACTTGATAAATCAGCAACCAGATGATCAATCTTCTCTAATTGCACAGCTAAGTCAATATCCACAATGGACGAACCCAAAGAGAGGCATGAAACCATTCACCATTCATCTATAAGCTCAAACAAAAGAATGAAAAACCAAGGTGGTCACAACTCTACAAACTTTCCCTCCAGGCACAAAAAGGTACTTTTTTTGCCCAATAGCGTGAATATGAACACAAGAAAGGGACAAACCAAATCAACCCAAATGGTTCAGTTTGTTTTTTCACAAGTCTTCTCTAGAAGCCTAAGCTGCAGAAAATTGATGTCATGCTGTGATGCTGGCACATGGTGCCATCAGACAACAGTGCAATGTGGCAGAGAACATGTTCAAAGAAAGCAAATACTGAAACAGGCCTAAGTTTTCTGCATTGAACAGATCAGAAATCTTAGTTTCTTGCCAGAGAGATCACAAGCAAAAAGTATTTCAGTTTCACCAGTATTTGATAACGTGAAGTGCATGGACAAATTACAAATGCAATTGCTGCCCTTGGTTAAATGCTTCCTTTGTTTTCTATCTGGTCACGAAGACCACCAAATTGCCTGAAGACCAAAGCAGCAAATCACCACCAGATCTCTTGCTTCCCCCAGTTGTAACAGAATCGCACAAATGCTTCAGAGAAGGTGACAGAAATAGCACTTTTATTCAGTACCATTAGCGAATTTTTGACTTACGGAAGTATTTCAAGGTCTCTTCTATTTGCTCAGTTGTTAAGTCAATATTCACATCAGGGGAAATGAGAGGTGTATGAAGCCAGTCGTCGTGGTCATAACCATAGATTGTATCTGCTCTTAGCTTATAATGAGGCAGCTGCTCTTCCAGTAGACTGATGATCTCAACTTCAGGAAGATTGGTACTATTGCACACATCTGGTAAGAGAAAGAGGACAATCTCTGTTAGTTACTTTCAAGTGAGTACTATGCAAGCTAGCAAAGATGTCAGTTTGATTGATAACAGATTTTTCCGCATGTAAAGAACAGCTAGATATTAATCACTTTAGAAGCTGTGACTAGCAGAATTTATCCTCAAATAGCATATTTACTAGCAGAAAACAGAAGGGCATGCTCCTAGGGACAAAAAAAAACAACCTCTGGAAGCAAGGATTCATTTATTGAAGAACAAAGTGGGAGTGGGGTGAAATAGAGAACAAGTGAGCATTGACCAAGACAGGGCATGGAGAAAGGATTAGGGCATATACAAGTTTATCTTTTTGATGTTCTACTTGACTATTCAGCTTCCAAGCATTACGCATTTCCTTAACTAGGTCTTTGACCACAGCTGAGCTTTTGCTTTGCTGCTGGCAGAGTTTTCTCAAGAAATCCAGGATTGCAAGAGGAACAGTGTCACAGTTCACACCTAAAACGCACTGGTAAAGTTGGCTGCAAGAATTTTAAGGCACCTTTTGACACTTATCTCGACCTGCGCACTGTGCTGTCAGTCCTTCAGGGTCACACGTGTATTGAGTTTACACCCAGTTTTAAAAATGGATTCCGACAGTCATCATGGCACAATTAAAATGGAAGATTTCAATGTAGGACAAGAAGCAGCTGCCTAATTTTAACTGAAAATTCCAATGCAGGAAAAAAACAAAAAACCAAATCCACCCCTTTTCTTTACCGTGAAGATGGTTAAACATGGGAACAAGGGCACAGAGAGAGCAGGAAATCTGCCACCTCTAGAAGGATTGACAGCTCCACTAAACAGAGCCATAAGCACTCACTTTAAGATCTGCTTTGAGCAGAAATCCAAACAGATGAGCTCCAGAGGTACCTTCCAACCTGTATTATTCTACGACGAAGATTTTTTGTGTGGGAATACCCAAACCAGCCATAAGAATTTAAATACATACATTTAATTATAATAACAAATTAACTACAATGTCTTGCTAAATAATTATTAACAGACAGAGCAACCCGTGGTATGTTTTCCATAAATACTTAGTGCATCAGTCCGCTCATTTCCAAGGTAGGACAATAGGAAAAGAACACCAAAAATGTCCCCCCATACCACCTATCCACAAACAGGAAATACCTAAGCCTCCTTTGGAACAGCAAGCACTAAGGAAGGCTGCTCACATGCTGTGCAATGCAGCTCCATCTTCAACCAGTTCCGTAACTGGACCCCAGCCAGCACACAGCAGGGCCATTTCAACCCAAGCCCCCTGGTCCTGCCCTGTGCAGTGCTGTAGGACAGGTCTGTCCACTGATGATAGTGACTCATTGTCTGGGCTTCCTGGATTGACTGCAAACCCATTCAGTTCCTGGCATCTGCCTCATGACCACTGGAGAGTAATGTTTATCGGTCCCCTTGCCCTGTTCAGGAATAAAGGGCCTGGGCTCTGGCAACAAGGATCCTGCCCTTCCAATCCTGTGGTCACACTCAGCCCTGCTCTTGTGCTCCCTGACAAAAGACACCTATTTTCATAAGGGAGAAACTCATTATTGCAGGACTGATGCAGACCTGCAATTCCACTGCAAGCTGGTGGAACTTAAACCTCTGTCAGGGGGCAGAAAGGAGAGCGAAATGGGGAAGTAACACATTTCTATAGACCACCCGTTACCTGATGTTTTTATCTTTCTAATCCAGAAACTGCACTGTCATAAACACCATCCTGAGCACTAAACATCCTGAATGTTACTATTCTATCAGACAATAGGGCAGAGGGTACAAAGATGAACTCATACTGTTAATCTCCTGCTTATATCCTTTGAAGATGTTGTTGATTAAAACTAAAATCCACTAAGGGAAGTTGCATTATACCTTATGGTTCAAAGAGTCTGCCATTACCCATCAGCAGGTATTCTCTGGTTTCACCCAGGCTGCTCTGCTAACTGTTGTACATAGTCTGGAGGAGAGCAGACTGAGAGGGAATCTCATCAATGCAGATCAGTATCTCAAAGGTGGGTGCCAGGAGGATGGTGCCAGACTCTTTCCAGTGATGCCCAGGGACAAGACGAGGAGCAATGGCCATAAACTAACACACAACAAGTCTCACCTCAGCATGAGGAAGAACTTCTTTACACTGAGGGTGTCAGAGCACTGAACAGGCTGCACAGGGGGGTGTGAAGTCTCCCTCTCTGGAGACATTCAAACCCTCCTTGACATGTTCCTGTGTGACCTGCTCTGGGTGGCCCTGCCTTGGCAGGGGGTTGGACCGGGTGATCTACAGAGGGGCCTTTCAAGCCCAACCATTCTGTGATATGAAAATGTCCCCTGAACCTCACTGCAGAAGTGGATGTGCAAAAGTCAGTAGGATTAGGTACCCAGATGCGCAGCAAGGCTATTTTTATGGAACTTCATGCAATGTGCACGCATGCCTTGAAGAAGTCCTTGCAGCCCTCTCAGAGGACTACTAACTTACACAGAGAACCAGGACCGGTTTCCTACATTTCGAAAGCTGAGAGCTAACCCGTAAAGACAAACCTTTCCTCCTCCCTGCCTACCTCTTTCACCGCTTGCAACATCCACCCTAGTTCAGAAAAGCCAGGTCATCATCTAACAGCCAGTGTGACATCAACTAAATACTCAAAGACATTTGTGTGTACAAGCATAGACATAAAGGGGTTTTATCTACCTTTGGATGACCCAACTGCTTTCACCGTCAAGAACATGGGTGGGAGTTTTTGTTGGGGTTGTTTTGTGGTTGGGTTTTCTCTGGCTGAAATGTTAGTTCTCCTCTTGTGAAAAGTCTACACAGCCTGGCTGAGGTGGTCTTCTTGGGAACAAGGAAATAAAAATGTCTGGAAAATTCAAACCTTTAGTGTCTTTCTGCTTCTAATTAATATTTTAAATGAAACTGACTGACTTTATAGATGAAAAGAGAACATTTCAGGCAAATAATTCTACAAAGAGAAGTAATCTGGTCTGCTGGATCATAAAAAGTAGCAAAAAAATGGAATGCAAAAGAAGTTACCAATAAAATTTGAGGAGGACAAAAAACACACACATGCACACACACAAAAGAAACTCCTACAGTTTATTGTGGAAAAGAAATCCACTGAAACATGAAGGACAGCCAGTAAAGAAATAAGATTTATTGTGGAATACATGTCAACCTAGCCAATTCCACTCTACAATATAACAAATCCTGAGTTCCTAAGCAATTCAAAAGGCCTAAACAACTGGAAAAGATATTAATGAGTAACTGGAAAGGTAACTTCTCATGATGCTATTGTCATTAACTACTATTGCAATTTAAACCCCTGTATACAGCAGGAAATGGAAGCAGGCTCTGATGTAATTGCCTATTGAGAAAAACAGGCCTCTGTAATTACACTTCTGTATGACTAAATGCCAGTTCACCCTTTAAATCACAGCAATGTTCTCGCTGCTACAATTACATTGCCTTCCCCTTCACTTTTCTGAAATGCAGGCACTTGTTATGAAAAGGTACTCAGACTAAAGCCACCCCACATCCTGAAACACCAGTTATACTGCAGAGAAGACCCTGACTGTGCTTCCAAACACTTTTTATTCATAATAGATATAAATAATAAATAAATAACAAATAAGTAAAATAATAAATAAAAAATAATAAATAGATAATTCTATATATTCCAAACACTATTTCTGATTAAAATTGTAAAGATACTCAACTAAGTCAATTAAATTCTCTACTAAGAATTCCTAGGACATCACCTGTGTTTTATGATTAAGTTAACTGATGTCCAACAGACAAAACTATTGCACTTCCTCTTGTCCTTCATGAGGTGATACCTCCATTTTATTAACCATAAAAGCTTAAGACAATCACTCAACACTAATAAAAATAACACAACAGAATACAGTTGAACCATGTCCTTGTAAGGTGCTCCATTACAGATTTGGGGGTTTGTAGTCTAAGCCATTTTAAACTTGCAGTTTTCTGGGCATCCTCGGACACAGAAACTTCTACAAGCAAACTGCAACCAACTTAAACAGCGAAATGAATGATGAACTCATGGTTCTCCCTAAAATGTTGGTCATTCCAGGTCCTGCTTTTGAGAGGAAGGAGAAGAAAGATTTGCTAAAGCTCTTGCCAATTGCAGAGCTCTGCAGCTTTCAGCACTACACAGAAATGATTACATATAAACTAAGAAAATCTGTTCATTCTTTTCTGCATTATTTTTTATGAGTAACATGTGCCACCGCTTTGCTCTCCTCTTAGCTTAAACGCAGCACATGCAGGGACATTCCATCTCACCTATTTTGGGGCAAAATAGGTCTCCATGCCCTGTTCCTCAGGAAATAAGGAAGTTGCTCTGCAGGAGTGTTTGACATTATTCCTCCTCAGCCTCTCTGTGTTTTGTAAATGAGATTAAACCAAGTTCTTTGAAAGACATCTGTGCTGATGATTTTGTTGCTTCAGTTTCTAATCCTTTCTTTTCGACACAGAAGATGCAAACCTGGGCAGAACACTCCAGCTGAGCTGTCTCTGCATTTTTGATTCTCCTGGATCACTTATTAGCTTGTCCATATCTTTTGACACATTGGCATTTGACTGCTGTGTTTGCCTTTCTCTGAACACCTTAAACCACTCTACCACCTCTCTCTCAGTTTAAGACAGCCACTAAAGTCGCACTGGTTGTTTGAGCTTGCTTGCATTACCTAGGAGGAATTTTTATTCCACTTGATGCTCTGGATTTCATCAGTTCCCCTTTCCTCTAGCCAACACCTCTGTCCATACAAAAAGCACTAAACACGGTAAGTTGACTTTTCAGTGTAGCGACTGAAGTGAGGGTGGCTATTTTACTCTACTTTTATTTTTTGGGCAGGGAGGAAGAGGCATAATTTCAGGACAACCACATGAAGCCAAGAGAACCCTTGGGTATTTTCACATGTACGCTTACAGCCCTTCTCTGCTGACAAGTGAGCAGGCAGTTGATCTAACAGAAAGTGGAGTGAGAAGTCTAAAACAATAGGAGCTGACTCTGTGGAAGGTTTACAGCACTTCAAGGACTGCTACTGCCCCTGTGTGTACATAACATCACACAGATCATAAGGTGCTGAGCAGGGGGTTATCACCCACTGCCATTCTCATGCTGCACTCACACAGCCACGCAATACATTAGGTCACTTCCCATGCAGTGTTAAATATATATTTAGGTGTCAGTGTTGTTTGGATGGGTGGAACATGACAAAGCAGTTCAACCTCAGCTGAACTAACTTCAGCTCAAGCTAAGTTCAACATGAACCACAAGCAGACAGATCTGAAGATCTCATTCCAAACAACACGGTCACCTAGAGCAGCTTACCTGTCAAACTCCATTCCCTACCAGGCTTTGGGGTTTCATCTTTTTAGGGCTATGACTAAATAGCCATATCTTAGTGTAGAAACGAAACCTAGCTTGACAGATGGAGAAGCAGCACTTCCTCAATTTCCACATCAACTTCGCATAAGACATAGTGATACATTCAAAGAAAAGAGCCTAAACCAAAGAGAAGGAACAAGGGGGAGCATGGGACACATGACACACATGGAAGGACACGGACATGACAAACCAAGGGAACCAAACCATACACAAAACACAGACAAAACAAACATTACAGATCTCCAAGCCTGGTATCTGAGGGAGTTCTTCGAAACACAGTACAACAGAGCTTATCAGGACAGACATTGCACAGAATTCTAGTCCAAACCATGCTCAATCTTTATGGGTTTATTGGTTTGTTTTTAAGCAGAGCTCCCTTTTCAAGGTGAAAAGGACTTCAGGTCCCTATGGGACCTGTGGGCAGTAGACACTGCCACCTCGTGTAAGAAGTGCCTTATTACCCCAACCCCTAAGCCACAGATGACATGTTGTCAGCCAGTTTCTCTGCAGCTCACCGCTGCAAAAGGAGCAAACCAACCTCCCATGAACCCAACCCTACCCTGAACCATGCAGAAACAGTGTCCAGCAGCACAACGACAGTCTAGGTGTGACCACGGGGAAGCGCTGGGCTGCTTGGCAACGTTCAGACACAAGCTTTGGGCATCAGGTTGTACCATGCCCCTTCTCTGACCATCTTCCAGGAGACACCACTGCTGATGCTCACAAAGGGGCAGTCCAAACATCCCCTCCTTCCTGAGCAACAAACTGAACCAACAAAGCCTCAGCAGTCACTCTCGGGCAGATCCTTTCATGTCCCACAGCAGAATTAAAACATCAAGTTACCACAACCCTTTGAGGAAAAGGAAGTGGGGAGAGGAACAAGGAAACTCTCTGGAGAAAGCAAGAAGAATGAAGCAGCCTACTACTTTGCTTCATGGAGCCACCTATTCCTCTCCCTGGTTTTCAAGTCCTGTCCCATTTCCCACGCACATATTGAACTTCCCCTTGACACTTTGCTGTCTAAGATTTAAACCAGAGAAACCTCAAAAATAAAACAAAAAAATGTTTGAAAATGGCCAAAAATGTAATGTAAATGGCTTTAAGAAAAGCTCACAGTACCTGAAAAGGGTCAATTCCAGTGCCGGCTCCCTAATAGTTACATAAAGCAAGGTTCTCTGCACAACACAGTTACAGTTGGAGGCTAAAGTCCAGCCACATGTAATGCAAGAAATTAAAGTTCATCAACTCAAGGCTATTCTACGCTGGATATCGGTGGATCTGGAGCGCTGATTTTGCTTTGTGTGATGCATATATGCACAGGGAACACAGTATGAAAGTCTGCATCCCTTCTCAGAAAGCAGTATCCGTAAGTATGTGTCAAAGTCTGTATCCCTATATGTAAAATGGCATAAAATTCTATAGTACATGTACTACCACACAAAAGAGCATTCATTCCATTTTCTACTATTTGAGTAGGAAGTGCCCTGTTTAAAATTCTCAGTGCATTCAGGATCTCCTCCATTTTTTAAAATGATAAGAAATAGGCAATTCCATAATGTGAGAAATCATCCCATTCCATTGGGCTGAGAAAATTCTGGAAACTCCTCCCAAGAACAGTCACCTAATGGGGTTCAACAACCAGCCAAGAGGCCGTGACTCCATTAGGATTCTCCTTTCTCAGTAGACCACATGCCTAAAGCCTAATCGTATTCCAGGGATAGAAGCAAGAGAAATGGTCTTCCCCTAAATGCTTTTACAGTAGATCATGGGATCAGAGAATCAGCTGGGTTGGAAAAGACCTTTAAGACCATTAAGTCCAACCGTTCCCCAGCACTGCCAAGTCCACCACTAACCCATGGCACCGAGGGCGTCTATGTTTGACCTCTGTAGGCCCACATAGAACAGGCATTAAGTACTAACTGGAGCCCAGAACTACAAGTATGTCTTGAACATTATTGAACAATAACTCAGCACACATACCTGTAACAGGCAAAACCCCACAACTCACCACATTCCTATTTGATTTCAGTTCTAGGGTGCCCAGAACACGGCTAATTATACTGAGGTATTACAAATACTACTGCGGCTTAGCACTGCACATGCAGAGAACATGTGTTTTTAATGTGTAATGTGTGATTAGCTTCTAGGGCAAAGAAAATCACTTCTGAGAAAGAAAATTCACAGTCCTCCCAACTCACTGACTTGCCCAAAGGGAAAGATGTGCATTAGCACCCTACCCACCAGAAGTCTCACTGCTGGCTGTAAAGCTGAACTGCTGGAAGGAAAGCTCTTCAACAAGAAAGCTGTATCATACCTTTAAAACTCAGACTCCTCAAACAGCCACAGAAGCTTCTGCACCTGGATTGGCATGGCGTGATTTTAGAATTGCAAGTCCTGACACACCTTTAACCAAAGCAGATTCAGCAGTGGTTCTTCTGCCTTCAAACATGGGAAACACTGCAGAAATATCCAGTCTTCCATAGGAACATGAAAGACCCCATGCTAACCTCAGGTATGTCCATTTTGGGCTGCCTTCAGCTGACCTGTAATTCAATCTTGCCACCGCACTTTCCCACTTGCACACATAAATCTCAACTGGACTTCCCACCTGCTGTAGGTGGGATACCATGGAAAGGCAGGTAGTATTTATGGTGGCCAAATGGGCACACTGAATCATGGAAAAGGAATTCTGGATGAGAAGTCCAGCCCATGGAGAAGAAAAAAGCACCCAAACAGGGATTCCCACTGTATTCTGTACGCAATACCAAGTGTCACGTCACTTGTCTGCCATTTGATATATTGACTCATTCAAACATGCAGTTCTAAGAGCAGGAATAGGAAGGAAGAAGATTAAGAGTTTGCTTTTCTTCCCACTCCCATCTCCTTTCCCCTGAACAAATTCAGCTTCATTGCTGGGAAAGAAAAAGTCTCTTCTCCCCAGAAGTTTCAAAGGATTTGGGCAAGGGTGGGGAAGCTGCACAGAACATAATCACAGCTCTTCCTTTGTTACAAAGGAGAACTGGTGTGAAGGATCAGATCATTCAATACTACCCAAAAGAACCCTGGTATGCAGGAAAAATCATTACATCGCCCAGACTGAAGTGGAAATAAAACCGGTGTTCCTTCAGTTCTGCCACCCTGTCTTCCCAGGGAGATTACATCGTGAGGCTCAGCCTCCACCTGCACTTTTGGGTGCACAGAGCACCAGTATCTTCAGCACGTTACCTTCCTTGGCAGGAAATTCTACTTAAATCTGGCAACTGAAAATATATGGGAGAAAACTTGGCTTAGCCATACAGAGCAAATAAAGATTGGGATAAAGTTGGGAATGTCAAAGCTAGCAAACAAAACTGCTGGAAACTGCAGTTCTATTGGAATGCCATTGTTTATTAGGTTAAGGTCTCCTGCTTTGATTTCAGCCTACACACACCTTCCTGTGGGATATAAAAGGTAACACAGATAAGAGGCACTAAACTAAAGGGTCCCTACTGTACACAATGCTATAAATTTAAATAGGCTTGGCTTCAATATGGAAATATGTCTCCCTATGTTAAATGCAGCAATACTCATGCCTTTATTTTTACATGTAACAGAAACTAAAAGGAAACTCCACCACCATGACTATTGTTTTAAAGCAAGAACAAAAGCTATTCATTTCTCAAAGGCATGCTGGCAACACACTGTTCAGCAGCAGTGAGAATAAACACATCCATTAACCATTAGGATCTTCCAGCTGCCAAGACAGACTGAGAATGTCTCAAAACCCCACTGATAAAACACTGAGTATGGCAAACCCTGAAAAGCAATTGTCCTGCTTCTGCTTGTTGTTCAGCCCAGCTACAGAGTGTGCCAGCCTCTAAACAATGCCTGTCAATGCAGCTTTAGAATCGAAGCAAACCATATTCATTCTTAGGGAGCTTCTTCTTTACAGATGTTGACTTGAAATGCAAAATGTGTTGTTCCATGATGGACAAATACACGCACCTTGAGGAAGAAAAGTAAAGCTGCACTCAGCATGTTATGGAGGTAAATTATGGAATAAGTGTTTTCACACATTTAAATACAGCAATAATCAAACAAATGCCACAAAACAACAACAACAAAAAAACACCCTCAAAAATTCCACCAACCACTTGCCTTGAGGAGCTTTTTCTCCAAAGAGCAAACCCAGAAGTGATGAACACTTGGTGTTCATCATACATAGCACACTAGGAAGATGAGTGTAAGTAAGAGGGCTGAATACGGAGCACATCAGTAGCAGCAGAATTCTGCTTGAGAGGGAAAGAAACAAACCAACCGACCCCACTGAAACACAAAAAGAGAATCCTTGAAAGAAAAAGAAACTATGCCTGGGATACAGACTAAGAGAGAGCACAACAACCTGCCATGGGAGAGGAATCAGGAAAACCACTAAGTTACTGGCAAAGGGTAAGAGCTGGAAAATAACTGATGGGAAGCTGAGGGGGGGGGGGGGGGGGGGAACTGTGTGAAGTTGACTGAGAATTCACCAAAGGCCAGCCAGAAAATCCAAAGAGAGGCAATGATGCAGCAGGCATAGAGAATAAGATCCCTCTGTTAGAGTATGCTAGACAGAACTGAAGTCCATAGAATAGCTGCAGTCATGCTGAGGGAGCTATCTATCACATGCTAACAGGACAAGCGTTTTTTGCATGCTTTAGGGAAAGAAAGAGTGCTCAGAATGAGCAATAGGCACTTCTAGAAGTGGCAGGAAAGAGGAAGGAGAAGAGACCAAAACTAGAGCAAGCCTGCAGGATGAAACTGGTGACAGTAATATCAAAGCAAATGGACTGAAGGAAGAGCCCACATTCTCAAGGTTTTATTCACAGGACAGGCTAAAAAAAGGTGGGAGAAGAGCAGGCTGGGGTGTGAAAACAATGGAGGTTCTTCAGAGTCGTGAAGACGGAATCAGAAGGGAATGAAGAACTGTTATCCACCAAATCCTGTATAACCAAGACAAACGCTAACAGAAACCAGTGGGAGACTGGACTAAGTACCACCGCACACAGCCAGTCAAAGCCATGAATTTCCATGGTAACACACTCAGCAGGTTTAGAAAGGTGACAAAGTCACAGACAGGGTGCAGGACTAAACGGACACTAAAAGAACTAGGCAGGGACATACTCTCTATATCCCTCGTACAACAGTCCTGCTTGATGGGGGTACTTACGCAGAGAAAAGACTATTGAGAGTGGCTGAGCTCAGGTGCATGCCTTTTAAAACAAAGTGAGTACAAAAAAGATGTCCAGAATTACACTGTTTATGCACAGGATCAGTCAGTCATCCACACTGGCTGACTGCGCCATGAAGAGTGGAAATACCTAGTGGAAGAGAACAGAAGCTCTGTTTCATATTTTCTGCTTCCCTTTTTATAAGGGCATGTAGTGACAGGACAAGGGGGAACAGCTTTAAACTGTAGAGGGGAGACTGAGATGAGCTCTTAGGCAGAAAGAAGCTCTTCCCTGTGAGGGTGCTGAGGCGCTGGCACAGGGTGCCCAGAGAAGCTGTGGCTGCCCCATCCCTGGCAGTGTTCAAGGCCAGGTTGGACACAGGGGCTTGGAGCAAGCTGCTCTAGTGGAAGGGGTCCCTGCCCATGGCAGGGGGTTGGAACTGGATGCACTTTAAGGTCCCTTCAACCCAAACCAGATTCAATCCCAGATTCTGGGATTCTGTGATTCTATACGAGAACATAATTAAAGCCTGAATAAGGATAGAGGCAGGATGAAAATCCAGAGGAAACTTTCTGCTCCCAAATGGCTTTGTTGCCAGGAGATTGTGTGAGACTTGAGACGTTATGACTAGCCATCATTGCAGTCAGTGCTGTAAGGTAGAAGTTACACTACTTACAAGTTCAAACAATATCAGCTCTTCTCAGAGATACCTCCCAGATGAGAGCAAAATAGAATCACTGAATCAACCTGATTGGGAAAGCCCTTTAAGCTCATCCAGTCCAACTGTTCCCAGCACTGCCAAGGCCACCACTAACCCATGGCACTGAGGCCTCGTCTCCACGCTGTGTGAACACTTGCGGGGACGGTGACTGCAGCCCTGCCCTGGGCAGCCTGGTCCAATGCCTGAGCACCCTCTGGGGAAGGAATTGTTCCTCAGCTCCATCTAAACCTGCCCTGGTGCAGCTTGAGGCCGTTTCCTCTTGTCCTGTCCCTTGTTCCTTGGGAGCAGAGACCGACCCCACCTCACTACAACCTCCTGTCAGGCAGTTGTAGGGAGTGATAAAGTCCCCCCGAGCCTTCTCCAAACTAAAAAAATTAACATGTTATTAACACCAGGACCCAGAACAGGTTATCACCACAAAGAATTTCCCAAGAACCCTAAGGAAATTGCTCAGAACAGGCAGAGAGCACACCCCTACAGCCAGAGAGCACACCCCTACGTGCATTCCGAAAGAGTAATTAGGATAAGGAACAAACAAATCACCCAAACCAATGAAGAGGCTGGGCAATTTAAATCAGCCCATTCATTTCCTGCTTTTTCAGAGAAGGATGAAGGAAGCCTGCATGGCATACTAAGCAGTTAGCTCTTGAACTGCAAAGTGTATCATGCCAAAATCACTGCATATAGCCAGTCTCCTGACATGAGAAAGAAGACTGGAACTTAATGAAGATGGCTAATGATACTGTTACGCATATTGAAGAGAAACAAAAAAGGAAAGGAGAAAAACCCCAAGCACAAAACCACTCTGGCAGCCAGACATCTGTCACAAGAGTAAAGCTATACTCCAGTGGTATCTCAGACTTCCATCCTACTGTACACTCCATTCCTAGGAGGGACAGGATTTGTCTGACTGCAGCTGATGGACAAGAAAGGCAATCGGATGAAGAGGATTCTATAACTCACCGAACTGGGACTTGAGCAACTTAGTGAGTGATGCTCTGCTTTTTCATGTCAAGACTGCAGCCCTTCCTGCTTTACCAAAAATGGGATGTGAGTGTTAGACAAGGAAGCCCCCAGCTTCAGTTGCCGCTTCCATCAACACCTGACTGGAATCAGGACAGACACACGCTCCTTGATCCTCTTCCTAGCAAAAGGAACACTAGATGGTGCCACATCCGTATTTGTGCCTCTATGATCCAGGGAATGATAGCAGCAAGAAAAGCTCAAAGGAAAAAACAACCAGGAGAAGATAGGTGCCGCACACATGTAGTAGAAAAGTGCCACTTCCATGCATACAGTGCTGCCCACTGTCTACCAGCCTTGGGCCTCGAGTGTCCTTCTGCCCACGTACCTGTAGGAGCTCCACAAGTGATAGCTCCTCAG
This sequence comes from Pezoporus flaviventris, assembly GCF_033815535.1. Taxonomy (NCBI): domain Eukaryota; kingdom Metazoa; phylum Chordata; class Aves; order Psittaciformes; family Psittacidae; genus Pezoporus; species Pezoporus flaviventris. The sequence continues at coordinate 2,670,866 of NW_026892585.1, forward strand.
AGTAGAAACTCTTAAGTCAGACTACACTGAAATTTTCTCTTAAATCTTGCTAATAAAAACCAAAATGAAGAAATAACAACAACAAAAAAACCACCCTACTACAGCAGCTATTGAATCCTTTTTCAGGTGTAGTTCTACTACTAGTACTCAGAAAATACATGATCCAGTGGTAGCACTTATTTTCCATATAGTAAGTCTCAAACTGTTCACAACTTTTGAAATGGATCAGTTGTGCTATTCATTTGCCCTTGTACGCTCAATTTAGCAGAGATTCAGAGCTTCTCCTCATGCAACGCTTCAGTTTAGCGACTATGTGTTTCAAGCCACTTTACCATCAGACTGACTGGGAAAGAAGTTGTCTTTAGGTTGCTGTATCTGCGCTCAGAGATAACACCAGCTTAAGGAAGCTCTCCACTGTTTTCTGTCACATAGGTGCACCCCTGCAGTGCTCATTCCCTGAGTTATGCCAATGTAACTGCTTTTAGACCATGCAGTAGAACAGATCTGAGATGTGACCTAGCTTAGAAAGTTACCCTCATCTCCCCTTTGCCACCAAAGTGGAACAAGGATTCTATCCAGACCAGTTGCCTAAAATACCTCCAACTTGCACTCCCACAGAAATCTGCAAACACATTCTGAGGTGGTCTGGGGACAGGAAATGTTTAAGCCAACCCTATATCCACGAAAACATGCTTAGCACAATCAGAATGCGCAATGCACCTTCAGCTACGTTACTGCTGCTCTTAAGATTCCAGACAGGAAAGATCGTGCTGCTGACAGTGCCAAAGTGCCTCTCTCTACTGCCAGCAATGGCAGCAGGCCAGGGATGGAGGGGAGGGAGGGGGAAACAAGCACCAAGAATTGAAAATTCCTTGAGCATTGGTGGCCTTCTTGGAAAGTTCAATAGCAAAATGTGCCACATCGAATCCCAGACTGGTTTGGGTTGGAAAAGACCTTAAAGCTCATCCAGTTCCACCCCCCCTGCCATGGGCAGGGACACCTTCCCCTAGGGCAGCTTGCTCCAAGCCCCTGTGTTCAACCTGGCCTTGAACACTGCCAGGGATGGGGCAGCCACAGCTTCTCTGGGCAGCCTGTGCCAGCGCCTCAGCACCCTCACAGGGAAGAATTTCTTCTTTTATACATACAACTTCCTGTTTGAGTTTGAACCCATCACCCCCATGTGCTACCACTGCAGTCCCTGATGAAGAGTCCCTTCATAAATCCTAGCTTGTTCTTAGGCTTCAGTCAACTCCCATTACCACTGGCTGGTTGTGTGTCAGAAAGCATCCCCACAAAACAGCACCGCTGCTCAGTTTCCTAGGTTTTTCTTCACTGTGTTTAAGCCTTTATTTGAAAGAATTTTTGCAGATAACCTGTATAAGAGGCTGTAATTGTTAGCCTTCAAAGAAACTAGATTAAACTAGATTATCCCTATTGCTGAATTCGAACATGCCTGCTCTAGGATGAGTCAAGTCTTGGCATCAGAAGAATGATGGCATATGCAGACCTGGTATGAGCATTTATTTCCCACTAAACAGTTTAAAAGTGTAAATAATATTAACCTGTAGGTCAGACCTACAGAAAATCTTCGTGTTAAAGCCTCTAAAAATCCTTATCCCTCCAGAAGTATTTCTTTCTGCTGGTTTCAAGGGTATAGGTTGCATACCAGCATGTACTGCTGATAAAGTAGCGATTATACAGATAAAGTATGAGACCAAATCCTAACTCCCATTCTATGCCCTTTGATACCAAAGCAAAAACTGCACAGCAAAGAAAGCACAGCAAAAGACCTGAAACTCATAAAAATGAATTTATAACAGGAAAAAAAACAACCACCCAAATCCCATAACTAACCAACCAAAACACCCACCACTATTTCTACTGCAAGTCTTATCCAGTCTCCAGGTCATGAACAGTAGAAATCTGCTACTGCAGAACAGCTGATCCATCAAAATGCAATATAGGCTCAATCAGTAAACCACACTTGGCTGACAACCAAAAAGAAGAACATGCAGAAGCTACATCAGGCTTGAAAAAGTGTGAAGTAGGAAAACATGCACTGACCTCCATTTAACAAAAGCTACTTTTAAAAATTCAGAAAGGAAGAGCTTATCTTGCCTTTCAAGGAACCAGAATCAAGAAGGCATCTTGACTCATGAAAGAAGCTCGATGTCTGGCCTTGTATTTAGAAACAGGAAAACATGAAGTTAATGTTTTTCTATTAACAGAGGAGGGGAGATGAGGCAGAACCCGTAGAACAACTTGCAAGAAAGATCCTTCTCCAAGGGGCCTGGAAAACAGACTTATGCTGCCAGGAATGCATCTATGTAATAATATGTAGAGTTTCTAGTCTCCCCACCAAGCAGTCGTGACAATCAAGAGAGTGACCTGTTTATAAACTAACCAGTTAAAGAGCTCTAAACCCCTGAATACAAGGGAGAAGGCGTAAGTTTCTGTTCATAAAACAAGTATTTTATGTACAAGCATACCTAACTGAAAGGGACTTCAGTGTTAATCCTGCTGCTTGTCGCCTCTAGGGAATCACAATGGACTTGCAGAGCATCTCTCCCCTTCTTTGTTTTTTTTCAGTATCTCAGCCCTTAGCAACTATACAGCAGCTGGGCTGAGCTAAGTTAAGGCGTACTACAAAAATATCTGTTGACTGTCACCATGAACTGGTTCTCTGACCTACAGACAATTCTAGAAATGACTGCAAGTAACTCAGGGTAAGTGGATCTGGCAGCCAGCTAGAACGGCCCCAGTCTTACCTCTGTTCTTCTCAGCTCTCTCATTTCTCCCCTCCTGAAAACTCGGTTGACTCCTCAAACATTCCCAAAAGAGGTCAGGCTGACAAGGTCACTTTAAGCTAAAAGAAACCGTGCAGCTCAGCCAACAAACCATGCATTTGGAAACTGCCTGTCATTTCATGGACGTACCCATGACCAAACTGAGTTAGTCATTATTCAAACACAAAAAAACTGGGTCAGCTGACCACACCACTGAGAACCTAATTCTGTTAAAAATACCATTTAAAATATCGTAAAACACATTCTATTTATGTGTATGAATCCATGACAAAAGGGCATTTGACTTTTCATCATTTAACCTTTCATACAAACACGCAGAAGAAGCTGTTCCTCATACATTAACTTTTATCGTTCCAAAACTCATGTGAAAATATGGAATGGTTATGTACAGTCAAAATACGATGTTAGACACTATTTCTCCCATCTCCTTCTCCCACAGAGCAATTCTCACATCAAGATAAAAATCTAAATTATGTTGACTATTAGGACAACCATTCCATAATTTTAAGCTGTGGTATTTCCTTCCCATCATCCCTGACTTTCAGTTGGTTTATTTTCCAAATAAACTTCAAATGGTTCAGCTTCCCAAGCACATCAGTCTCATATCCTCATTTCACAACTGTCATTGGTCTAGCCTATTTACAAGAGCCTTAACCCTCACAAAGTGCTTCCACTGAAAACCCAGGTCCTTGTGAAATCACTTCTTAAACAAGAAGAACACACGCAGACCAGCAGCAGCATGTCCATGAACCAGACACCTCACCAACAGCTTAAGAACAGGTAAGACCCAAGATAAAAGACTTGACTGCTTACCAGTAATGGTGCAGGCATCTCTGTACTCTCTGCAGTCTGGCAGATCATCTTCCACTGCTTCACTCACATAGTGCTCTTCGTGAATGCCTGTGTCACAGGCTGGGACCGCATCACTCGACAGCTCCGAAGGAGGCACAGTGGCGGCCAAAGTGCAGTCGTGCAAAGCTGTGGCGTCCAGCTTGGCAGGTTTCACAGGCTTGGACAAAGTGCCATCAGGGGGACCAGCACTGGAGACTGGGTCTGGCTGGCAGGAACACAGCTCTTGCTCTTCACTACAGCTGGCTTCGAGAAGTCTGTGAAACACAAAAGAAACAAATGGTTAGTTCAAGTCATTCCAAAGAGCATAAATCAGAATACCTCATTTTCTCCTCCTTAAACATTAGTTTAACCTAACAAATTCAGCAAATGCTAAATGCCAAACCCTCTTCACAGAGCAGCTGCCTATCTTTGCACTTGCACAGTCAAGTAGGAATTATTCCTTGGTACCATATTATAGACCGGTGGCTGATTAAACATGAGTACTGTTGCCTGACCCAACTTGCCAACCCCTCAAGTCCATCCACTTTGGCTCATTCACCAACTAACTTTCATGTCAGCCAAGCAAAAGGCTTTATACATGTAGTAGTTACAAGGCATAAGCAGCAGCTGAAGAACAGACCACACAAGAACACCCAGATTACACGGGAAAAGCAGAAAGCCAGCAGCAAGAAGACACAAATGCACTGGTCTGCAAGCAGAAGGCGTGGATGCAATTCAATCTGCATGTGCAGCAACAGAACATACCATGTTCAGTGCTTCACTGAGAACCAGCAACGCAAGTTGTCTGGAAAATACTACTAAAAAGGCTCTCTTTAATCTCTACGAACATGTCCAGATAATCTTGTTTTGCTGTTAAAGTTACACTCAGAATTTTGCCATCTTATTTTCTGCCATTTCTAGTAAATAACATTCTTGCTTCGCCAAAGCACAACAGTGTTTTTAGAAACTTGTGGCAGGACTCAAGCATCTGTCTCTAAACTGTCAAAACACAGATTATGCATTCTAGGCCTTCTGGGAATAAGCTTAAGAGAAACCTTGCAACAAAGCTGTATCACCAGCCCTTTGCTCAACCTGGTTTTCCCTTTCACCACAGGCATAAGAACAAAAAAGCAACATTCCCTCCCCCTTCCAGAGGGTCTCAACAAGGATGCGTTCCCACTGAAAGCACACCACCACAGCTGGAAGACAAATGGGCAATATTAACACCTTCATACACAAAAAGACACTTCATTCAGTTCTTCTCCATTTTATCCATCTGTATTTGAGCATGGTATCACTTAACCTGGTCAGAGGCTCAAAACCTGCATTTAGTAATGCTCATAACAGCTACAGGAACAGATTAAATCAGACAATAAATTTATGATACCATACTCTCATACAAATGGTCCTCTCCCCTGGCAGCTGCAGGAAGAGGTTTCATTTCAGTGCTTTAACAGGAAATCTTCCGGTTCCCCTGCAGAGCATCCATTATTCCTGTGCTGTCACAGCACATTCTGAAAAGAACAATGGGGTCACTCGGACTGATTATTTTTTAAATGGGCCCCTTTCAAGTGGCTCTTCAGGAATCACAAGAGGGAGGTTACTCATGTGAGAAATCAGTTGCTCCAATGAAGTTGAAATCAAAACTCAAACCTTTGCTTTCCACTCTGCATTGAGGAGAGGAACAGCTTACGCCATAAACAAGAAAACACACTGGAAATGCACAGACTGACTGATTCAAAGAACTCTATTTTGTCCTAGTTGCTACCACACATCTGTGAATCACATTTGTTTTGGGAAATTGTTAGTTAAGTCCGTTGTTATGAATGAGAGCATATCTGGGAGTCACTGGCTGGAAGCATTAAGGGAACTCTTCAGCTTTTCTTGCCCCTCCTCTCTCCTCTTCCCCGTGCCCTGCCTTAGCAACTACAGGGAGCCAGCAACATAACATTACCAAATGAAGTAACACTGATAACCACAGCATGATCTGCCTGTAAAAGTATTCAAGTGAGTTTAGGGAATCTGAGATCTTGTCACTTTTCTGGACGCGCTGCCATTCACCATCTGATGTACCTGATCACCTTTACTCATTCATGACTTCATCTCCCACCCAGTTCTCACCAAAAATAGTTTTGGCCAGAATAAAGCATTCCACGTTGCGTTAGAAGTTTGTGATGGATGATTTTCACCTCTCTGCCTTCACCCAGTTTAATATTCACCACACACACATCCAGAAACAAAGTTATCAGTGCTCTTCCTTCACACAAGCTGGTTCATCGTTGGCATTTATTCTGGAAACGGAACAAACACAGCCTGAAAAGACAAACAGGCTCCAACAGTCTGCCTGCTCTGCTGCAGAATCGCATGTAACATCTCCATGAGAAAGACAAATTCTGGATTAAGGAAGAGAATGTGCTTTTATCTTAAAAGCTTCTATAATGCAGGGAAGAAAGCAGGCATGAACGCGTATGCCTGCTTCCTTTCAGACTTACTTAGTTTCCAGACACACAGTGTGAAAATGTTGTTCAGCCTTCACCAAATCTACAGCAGCACTGTCTGCGTAGCCTCTTGCATGGCAAATATCAGCACATAATCCAGGGGTGCACACTTTTCCTTTAAAATTTCAGCTGAATTTCTGGTGCTGACAAGCAAAACAAACTAAAGCTGAGCAGTATTTACCAGATTCCCAAAACAGCCTCACCTACATATATAGCATTTATAAGCAGATGATACAAATTGTTACTACGGTGGTTTGTATTTACCCCTTCTGACATCCAAACAAACACACGACTGAAGCCAGACTATGCCTTTTCTCCATGAAAATTTAATGCATTTCATTCTTTCTACTGTATATGTCAAGAGCAGCCCACATACAGGACTTAAATAACTCAACTCCTGTACCTAATATGACATAATTCAGCTTCTGCCTTGGTGACTGTATTGCACCATTTCTACCGGTTTAAATACAATGACAGTTTGGGGCCAATAAACAGACCTGAGTTTAAAGAAATATTTAATTTGGAATGTTTGAACGTAAATGTTTTGGTTGTAGCAAGAGAACAATTCCCTTAAGTTTAACCTGTACATATTCTTAACCAGGTCATTTTACTCTGGAAAACCCCTTATTTGCCAGCTGTTTGTTACAGGCACTCATTCAATCCTTGCACTTTATAAAAGTGATGACAGAAGCACAAAGACTTGCTCCTGCACACCTCCTCTGTACGATACCCAGATTTTGGTCTAACCCAATATAATGCTTAAAATAGTGTTTGCATGGTTACTAAATGAAGACCTTAAGTTCTATACAAACCAAAGACCATTGTCATCTAACAGTACACCTACATAACAGTCAAAACTATGACTGCAGTGTCATAGACTTAATCGAGAAATACATTGGGTACCGACTGCAGTGTACCTGTGGCTGCCTGGATTACAAAAGCCAAGTAAAATATGAGTTGTGGTTAGCCAGCATTACATTCCACTTTAAAAAGTTACCCAGCTCTAAGTACCTTGGCAAAGCAGCTCAAAGCTGACAGGCACATTTACATCAGACGAGATTGGAAGGTTCTCAGGTAAAGCAAAGAAACCTCCGCATCAGTCAGCCATTTCTGGGTTCTCTGAACCTAAATACACAAATGAGTTAAAGCAAAGCAATAAATGGCACGGAGCTATTCAGCCATGTGCCTACCAAGAGCTCAGCAATGCTAACATACACATTGCTTGTGACCTTGAAACGTAATTCTCATCACCACCTTGGATTGCAGCAACAGCAATTTACTGTAGTCACTAAACATGTGGAACTCGTAAAATGATGTGCCACCCAGTGCACCCTATGGTGTTAATATTATTAAGCTTTGAACAATTGTTAGTTATCTAGCTCAGATTTTGTGCTTCAAATAATACTTTTATTCATTAGTCTAAAAAGGCAGCTTGACCACTGCCAACATCTGGGAATTCAAAGCTGTATTTCCTTCAAAGAGAGCAGAAATATCTTCCTAGAGCTTCGGACTAAAATCTTCCCCTCTCTTCCAGTCATCCTCTTGCTATGCATACTCTCATTATTTAACTATGCTCTTTCCTTTAGAGCAGTAGCACAGTTTTGAAGCAAAACCAGTTACTGTGAGCTAGCTGGGTTTTCAGAACAACTCTGAAACAACCTGAAAACACTGCTCCAAGATGCACTTCAAACGCAACCTGCTGCCAATCAGCCACATGAGACTTCAAATAAACCCACGGGCAACTTCACAGCAGGGTCATCTGGCATGTATTATTACATTTTCCTCCTTCAGGAAGCTTCAAACTGCAGGGGTAAGTGGAGACATTCACCCCAAGGTGTCAAGCTAAATCTAAAGTAACCCACACAAATCATTAACGAAGTTTTAAGAAGCTTCAGTGCCAACAATTTGGATCTACTCATCCATCCCTATTGACCAAAGAACCTCAGGGTATCAAAGGATTGAGAGAACTTCTTACTATACCCATCTGCCTGGAGCTACAGAGCTCTCATCCTGTGTTTTCATTTGCTAGCTACTAAATGATGGTTAAACACTTCAGAGGGGTTTAGGGTTTGCAAATTCCTCCCTTTTATGTACTTGCAAGAGTCCCACCAGAAGTCTTTTCCTGGTTCCTGTATTACTTTGTAAACCCACTAAACACCTCTGTTTTACCAAGTCTGTTAAGTTTCACTAAGTTCTTTAAAAAGAACCCTCAAACATCTTATTTATACACACGCACAAAGGAAAAAAAAAGCAATCCACCCCTCTTTTTCTCAGATGCAAAATGCCCCCCAGAGACACTGGAGCAAATCAAAGCCAGTTTACATGTCTGTGTAATCTGAAATAGCTTACACTTGCAGGCCTGGCCTCAGTAATTCAGAATACAGTCTATGTTTGGAAAATACTCACTGAATTGACCAAAGCAGTAAGACTTGCTTCAAGCATTCAACTTAGCTCTTTACAATTTCTCCTCTTCCATCTATAAAAGTTTGCTGCTTTTTCTTCTATTTTTACTTTAAAACTAATTTCTTCACTGAGTGAGGGGCTCAAAGCCACACAAAATGCTTACTTCCATTTAAACAAACCTGCTCAGACCAGAAAGAAACAACCATGTGCAGTAGGTCTGGGTTTTATACCCACACACACACACACATATAAAAACACTGAAAGTACTGCATTTCTTACGTTAGAAGAGATCCATTATTTTTACAGCAAACTGAAGGGACAAACACCTTGGCCAACTCTAGACCACATCCTTATCCAAAGTTTTAAAGCCGTTCAAGAACCGTTTCATCTTTCCTAGATTAACCTGGAGAAAATACTGCTGTGCTTTCTGACCAGTGGTTTTGTGCCCAGTGACCCAGGCAGTAACAAAACAGCCATCTGCTACCCCAGCACCGCACAGACCCTTTTACTCAAGCCTTATACCACATTTAACCTATATTCCATGTTTCCCCTTCCCCCAGCTCCTTGCCCTAGCCAAATGCAATGTTTCTGGAGAAGTATCAATACCCAGTGATCATTAGATGCTATGAAGAATCTTTCGGGTATATGCTTCCCAAGAGGAGCTCTTCTGCCTATGAAACCATTAAAGAGTGTTTTCAAGCTAAACATTTGAAGGGCTTCTAAAAATCACTTTTTGTAACACCTCATAACCAGTAAGTAGTAAGCAGATGAAGGCATTCAATAACCAGACATTCAGGAAAGCAGAACAATACCTGGTTAACTGCCAGTGGCACGGCAATGTCATTAGTACAAAAAAAAGTCACCACTAGAGAACAAAAGCGAGAATAGCACCAGCGAAAACCCCAAAGATGCTTAAATGATGTTATAAACACAAAAAGCTTGAAGTCTTGCTCTCAAGCTCTCCAAAGCTGCTGCTGTGACCTTGTTTGGCCTTTTCTGACTATTAAATCTTCAATGAAGACAAACATGTTTTCTCAAAAAGTCAAAACTTCACTAATAAACAGCCCCCGAAGGGAAAAAAGATAAATTAAAGAGGAAAGAAAACCACCCCACTGTTCTTCACAAACCACAGCTTCTCACCACTAGGATTTGGTCTTCCAAATGATCCCATCAGTCTCTTGCCCGCTCCAGCCAGGGGAGAGGGACAGTGTTCAAGACCAGGTTGGACAGAACCTTGGGTGACATGGGCTGGAACTGGATGATCTCAAGGTCCTTTCCAACCCAAACCATTCTATGATTCTATGATTTTATGCTGTAAGACAAGCCCCAGGGTCAACCTTGGCTGCTGCAAGCACCAGCATGCTCTCACTGGCTGGATGTAATACTGCCCTCTCTGTGGTTAGGTTCCTTCAGGCAGATACGGCAGGGCTCTATAAATAGTTCTTCCTTGTGTAAGGCTCACATTACACTAAGAGCTTTTTACAGACCCCTATCCTTTTATTTAATGTAGGCCAAACTACTTGCTTCCCCCCCCTCCATGAACAAATAAAACTGAAAACAGGTACTGTTTTACTCCCAGCTACCGGCTGGGAGACCTTAGCTAAAGATGCTGTGTAACCATATGGGAAAGGGAAAGCTGTTCCACCACCTCCAGTACACAGCGTGAGAACTCCATGTGCAGCCAAAGGAGGAATTCACCAGGTACCAAAACAAAGCTCAGAGGTACAGCAATGCAAACTATGAACACCTCAAACATGTACTTTCTATTCACACCCATGTGCGTGCAAGGTGCGCATTGAGGTAGATCAATACAAGATGGGTCCAAGAACCATGGTCCAACAGTTGCTGAACAGAAGGAAAGTATCTAATGACTTAAAAACCAGACCACCGCATCATCTGGGATTAGGCTGCTGTTGTGTTCAGCATGTATGAACTCCTGCCTCGTACACAGCCAATACACAGGCTGCACTACATGGATGTCACCCTCACTACACTTTTGACAATATACACGCCACAGAAAATGGTCAAACAGTTCAGGTATGGGGGAAACTACCTCACCACCAGCAAACCAGGCCCTCAAGTAACACGGATGGGTACAGTGATAGCAGAAACCTGAAAAGTGGTGTGTGTTGATATGTCACAAGAACATGGAACACCCCATTACTTTCTCCTCCATAAGCCTCAAAGACTTCCAAAAGATAGCTAAGCAGGAGTACTGCTTTTCCACTAGTTGGGAAGAGCTATGGAATGACTCCCAACTTCTGTCAATTGCAGTACAGGAGATAAGACCACTGTGTCTCCTCTTGAATCCTGAGCTCACTTCCTATCCACGGGAAGAACCAGCAAAACCACTTGACCAGAAGCGGAACAGGGCTGAGATGCACTAGAACACATGAACTAGCAACTAGTGAAGGGGAAAACAAAACTAAAAACCCCCAACAACCCTAGAGAACAGTGCCAGGGCCTAAGATAGCATTCATTTGGTAAAAGACATTCAAATTAAGATGTTACTACTCCAAGTCAAACCCCTCACCAGCCAGCCAAGCCATACCTTTTCCCCCAAGACACTAAAGACCAAGGGCAAGCAGTGAAAACAGCTTTAAACGCATGCTGGAATAGTGGTTCCCCCAACTGCTAGTACTCTTTAAACAAAGCTACAATTAACATAACTGCCCACAAATCGGGGCCAAGAGTCTTAGTCAAGTAACACTAAACAAAGAACAGACTGACCCAAACCAGTAGTTATCAGGACTTAAAACATGGCAGGGGGGGGAAAGGGAGGGATTTTGATCTTGGTTTGCATTAGTATTGTTTTTCCCCCATTATATGAGGAGTTTCTACATTTCTCACCCTCCACAATGGCTCTTAAGAGTCTACACAGAGTTGGTATAATTCAAATTTCAAACAATGCTGGTTTATGGGACTGGAGAAGTGTCATTAGCTCAAATTTTAATACCAGCTGTCCTGAAAACATTTACACAAACTATCACATAACAAAGACTGCTGCTTTTCTTTACTAGTTCACAGAACCACAAACTGGTTTGGGTTGGAAAGGACCTTAAGATCATCATCTAGTTCCACCCCCCTGCCACAGGCAGGGACTCTATGGCTATGGACTTCTTACTGCAGAGACAATGAGAGCAGGGCTGAGAGGAACCAGCTGCTAAAGGAATCAAATTCCTTGTAAACTGCTCTAAAATTCAAACCAGAGGGAAAAAACCACACCACAAATAACAAAAAAACCAGACACCATACCTGCTGTGTCCTGATCCCTTTACTTTCAGACTGAGTTTACTGCTTGAGACTAAGTTAAATAATCTTATAAAAAGATAATAAAGAAAAAAGAAAAGGAAGCCTAACTGATCAAACCCAACCCATTCAGTAAGAACATCCCTTTCTTTCTACAGTTTTCTCCAGAAAGTAAGGACTTCAAGATTCCTTTGCTGCTAGAAGCCATTTTAAAGACTACTATGAGGAAGCTTACTTCCAAGGGCAGTCAGACCTCCAACTCCTTCTCTGAATAAGATGCTAAGAGGATCCGCTTTGGCCCAGGAGCATCCCTGGCAGCAAGCCTCTCCATGTGCTCCAGCAACTGGCACGATCCAGTGAGAACCTCCCTTACTCTTCAAGGCTGTCTTACAACCTAAACATGCACAGAGTTGCTCACAACCTAGCCTGGAATTTCTTAACTGGCTCTTAATATACCTGGGCCTCACATCCATCTTCTTTTGCTGTCTTTAAGTAGCTATGTACAGGAGCACACTTCCAACCATGTACTGCTAGGTTTGGGAGGACACGAGTGAACCGAACCCAGCTCTATCACAACCTCTGTAATTATAACCCCTCTCTAAATCTGCAGGCTGAGTGATCACAGAGCACATCCCTTTTTAGTGAGGGCAAAGCCAGACCTCCAACACTGCGGATACCTGGGCCTACAAGTCACTTCAGGTACCAGTGTTCACAAATGACATGACAAGACTAGAAATTCCTAAACAACCAGCAATCCATGGCATTATACCATGGACTTCCCAGCAACTGAGATACGAGCTGCTGACTAATGAGGGCACATCCCAACACACACTATTCCAATGCAGGACTGATTCTTTTCTGCTTCTGTAAAAGCTAACGGCTAAAAGAGAGAAATTTCACAGCCCTTCTCAAAATGCTCTCATGTGGTTTAAAACCTGGCCCAATTACTGTGTAAAATCACTTCTCTGCTTCTGAAGTTTGGTTGTATACATCACGAATAAAACAGGCAAAGAAGAAGTTGCCGTTTCAAGGTTGCTCTGTACACCCAGTGTATTACCATATACACGCGCCTGTGTTCTTGGGAACCTAGAACTGTTTATCTTAACAACAAGCTGTGGAATTTTAGGAAACCCAGCCAATTATCCAGGGCTTAGTGCCATTAAAGTCAAAGTCATCCTAGCAAAGATTTTGGAATAGAGCTTTTTTTTTCCTTTAGAAAATTCCAGGGGCATTAAAATGAACATGGCAAGGACACCACTGTTCATTAAACAAGGGAGGACTACACAAGAGCACAAGCTCACAGGTAGAAATGAGAATTAAGTGTAATGCATGCTCTGGTTTTGCTTCTTTTGCAGACTAAACTATCTTAATTACACAACAAAGTTGCAATCCAGCATTGTGGCTTTCCCCAAAGGACCACAAAAACAAAACCCATTCAATAGAGATGGATCAAGTAGTTCCAAACAATTTGGAAGCCGATTTTGGAAAATAATGACAATAACCCTTGAACATGACACTTACTGAAGTTGGCCTCAGACAAATTCCTGTATGCATGCACATATTCTCCAAAATGCACAACAGATAGTTCTGGACATTGAGCTTCACCCACACACCAGTCATGGAATCACAGAATCATGGAATGGTTTGTTTTGGAAAGGACCTTAAAGTGCATCCAGTTCCAACCCCCTGCCATGGGCAGGGACACCTCACACCAGACCAGGTTGCTCCAAGCCCCTGTGTCCAACCTGGTCTTGAGCACTGCCAGGGATGGAGCATTCACAGCTTCCTTGGGCAACCCATTCCAGTGCCTCACCATCCTTACAGGGAAGAACTTCTGCCTTAGATCCAACCTGAACTTCCCCCGTTTCAGTTTGAACCCATCACCCCTTGTCCTATCGCTGCAGCCCCTGATGAAGAGTCACGGCACAGGCAGTAAGCACGTGTCCAAACTGCCCCTGACAGCTCCCGCTCTATTGTAAATCTGTTGATGGAGACCTAAAGCTACTCTAGGTGGAGCAGGCAAGCTGACTTGCCTACCACTCAGCCAGTTCAGCTTCCCACTTCTCAGCATGCCATATGATTTATTCTTATCTTAGCACCCAGTCAGAAAGCACTCTGAGTATACCAACAGCCTCAGGCAAGCAACCATGGCAGCTTTCAGAAAGGGGAAACAGCTCTGTGATGAACCCTATTCCTCTCTGGCAAGGATTTTTTCTGTGTGCACTCTAATGAAATTTTAATGGAAACTTTCTGTGAAAGTGATTTTTTTTTTTACTACAGTATCAAGCACAACCCTTAATCAGGTAATAAGAGGAACTGGACAAATTCCATGACAGGCACATAGTAAAGCTGAACGTGCACAGAACAAGGTTGGAAAAGAGCATTCAAAGCACTTGATTCAACTGAAAAATAAAAAGATATCACTGGAGTTCCCCATCCCCAGTATAAGAGAAAGCCTTTCAGTACAAGTATAGAGATTCCTTCCTTCAAAATGTGTTTTCATTATCTATATTTGGCAAAGGTCCTGTCAGCCTCAGAACAACTGTGACTGAATTTCCTCGACTCATGTACATAGTCTATCACAAGCGAAGTTCTCATTCCCAATACCCAGTGTCTTCAAAATAACAACAATATTTACTCAGATTTAAGACCAGAACATCTTCTGGGCTTTCAGGACCTACAGTTAGTTACATCTGAAGAGGATGATAAATTTTGACACCATGAAAAAGTACCACTAAAGCCAAAGTAACTGGCGGACTATTTTAAAGAGTTTCACCCTTTTTGCTTGTGCACAAAGCAACAAGCTTCTGTCAAGGGGGTGGTGGGAGACTCAGACTTCTAGATCAACAAGCAAAATGGAAAGCAAGGCCTACAAGTCCAACCCTGGATATAAACACAGGATTTCCTGAAAGGAACAGACCTCTTTACCTGCTCTGTAAAACTCCCTATGTAGATTGCTCATTCCACATACAAACTCTTATTTGAGCTAAAAAAAGGTAAAAAGAAGCCCAGATTTGACAGCTTAAGCCAGCAACATTACAAAGTGCTTTGAGACTGCACACCCTGGATTTCATTTTGTAGACTTCGTTAATTTTAGGTTATTTGTCCAGTATGGTCTAGCATGAAACTTTAAAGCTTTATCACATCTCTCTTACTGTCAAAAGAGAACATGAAACTCTCCTTGCTATTAAAGAAGGTTTGGAGAGCACTTCCTTGCAACTTAGTGTGCAGCCAGGGAAAAATGAACTTCCCACACAAGAGAGGGCAGCACATCATGTCATTAAAAGAGAGAATTTTCAGAAAAGGCCTTCTAAATTCTACAGAGACACTGACTGCCCTTAAACAAAGTCAGCCTGTGCAACTCCTCCTACGGTTCATGAAGAAAAGCTTTCGCTTTAAATTTAGCCATGCTTTCATTATAAGCAAGGTGACATATTCCAGTTTATCTGCCTGAGGGTTTGGGGTCCAACAGAATTAACAGCAAGAAATGCTGAAATAACCTTAAAAAGCATACACAATAGCAACAGAGTTCTCCAGGCCACCTCTTGCCCCATACAAATAACAGTTCCGGCTTTGTCTAACAAAGTCTTGGTCATCCTTTTGGTCAGAAGGACATAGCAGTTGAAACAAGTCATGTAGCAGTTGAAGCAAAAGACAAGACTGTATCCCAAAGAGAGTATTTTCCCTACCAGGATGCAGGCCATTAAACATTGTAGTTATTCCCACTACACAGTACAGATGGGGGCACACTAGACCACCTTTGCTTCCATTGCTGTTCTGTATCCAATCTCAGTTTTCAGAAACATGCTGTTATTCACCTGCACCAATTACAGGGTTCAAAAAGGACCCCTCAGTTTCTACTGAGAACCATTCTCTGTTCTCCCCAGTAAAATGTTCTGCCACCACTTTGAAACTGCCACTTTATAATATCCCATTCTTCTTCTGTGTGCCCTTATGGTGCTGTAAGGTCCTACGACTCACAGCATTGAAGTTCAGTTTTCCTGCTTGTCCCTCACCATGGAAACAGGAAAGGAAGAAAAAAAGTGTGCATATACCTCACTTATAGTAAGCAAAAATGGATTATCAAAACAGCCTGATGATCATTATTTGGCTGGAGCCTCCATGGCCAAAACAGGAAGCACAGGAAATGTCCTGTGACTCAGGCCTAGCAATAATTCCCTGGTAAACTTCCATCATCATCATCATCACCACCAGCAACTGACATGTCAAGGCAAAATAAGCCACTGTCCTGCAGTTTAAAAAGGCAGCCAGGTTTTAAGCAGCAGTAAATCTAGCACAGCCAGCATGATGGGGTGAATGTCTTGGAAATGACAACCTGCACCTGCGCCTTCCTAGAGCTATCAGACACACAGGTTTTCCACACGCTTTAGGGCTGCGGTTCCACTGCTCATGCCCTTGCTCCAAAGCTGCTGTTCAGTCCAGATTCCAGAACCACCGGAATCCACAGCCCCTGATCTCTGTGCAATTCCAGCAAGGCATGCTGCCACCTTCTCAGCAGGACGAGCCAGGGTTGAAAAGCTTTCTGCTTCAGTCTCACTCTACCTACACTGACAGCAGCAGAAACACAAAGGTTTATTAATAAGCAGGAGGGAAAAGGTCAGCAACTTGACATGGATCCATGACTTTCTAGGTTAAGATCAGTTGGACAGTATGCCAAAGAGCCAGATAGCAAACCAGTTTTCCCAGAACATACCATGAAAATGAGTGGAAACAACACAGCATACATCTGTACGGTCTCCCACGGAATCATTGCTGCCAAATGAGAGCTCACAGAGCAACGCTGATGTGGAAAAGAAGGGTGTTTTACAACTCCCACTGATTTCAGGTAGCAGAATCAGAGGATCATAGCATGGTTTGGGCTGGAAGTGACCTTAAGATCACAGAATCATAGACTAGTTAGGGCTGAAAGGGACCATAAAGCTCATCCAGATACAACCCATCTGCCACGGGCAAGGACACCTTCCACTAGACCAGGTTGATCCAAGCCCTGTCAAACCTGGTCTTGGACACCGGGAGGGATGGGGCAGCCACAGCTTCTCTGGGTAATCTGTTAAATTCACAGTGAGGTAGGAAAATAGCAACGCAAAGCAAGTCCAACAACAGACAACTATCACTTAACAACTGGCACTACATTTTGGGGGGATTTTTGCAAGTTTGCTCATTTGAACTTTGCATATAACAGCATTTTTTCATGGATTTCCATTCTTGCCCAATCTTTACGTTGTGTTCAGACCTGACCATACAAAATCCAAACACAGAGCCAGAACAAAGAATACTACTAGAGTGCATATATGATTTACTGGTATGGTGTTTAGCTGCAGGTCTCTGAAGTCAGACAGACTCTTCCTCTTTCTCTTTGCACAAGTTTATTCCTATTAGATAAGAAGCTCGTTTTTGCAGTCAGGCATCACAACTACATCACCAAAGATACATGTATCTGCTACAGTCCTGGTTAAAATAATGCAGATGCACATTAGTGTGCAGTGGCAGAGTATACTTCTATAGACAAAGGCAGGAAGAGGACTTGAGCATGCTCCATTCTTGCTCCAAACATACCTGGCAGGCAGTACAACTGCACAGTGCTGTCTGGTCATTCACAGTGCAAAGTAAAAGGCAACTGGAGAGGACACTGGCTCCATCATTCTCATGTTCCTCAGCACAGGCACCAGGCTCAGCAACAGAGATATATATGCCATTAAGTCTTTAAAACCAAATGTTTAATGGTTAGTTACAATAGTCCAGTTTGCACTCATTGTCAGTCCCTCTTGCTGCAAGACAAGGGGCAGCACGAAAGCCACCAGGCTCTAACCATTATGGTCTGTGTTCTTCAGGCAAACTATAAAAAGTTGTAAAAATAAAACTGAACTTTAGCTTTAGAAGTTTGGAACTTACCCAGAGTACATCATATATTCTACATTACAGTGGGCAGAAAGAACCTGCCCCAACAAAGCTGAAGTGCCATATGCAGAGGGTCCCTACAAATACCCTACCCAGGCAAATTTGCACCACCATATTAAACCCTAAAATATCTGTAAGACCACACATAGACTCATAGAATGGTTTGGGTTGGAAGGGACCTAAAAAGCTCATTTAGTCCAACTCCTCTGCAATGAGCAGGGACATCTTCAACTAGATCAGGTTGCCCAGAGCCATGTCAGCCTGGCCTTGAAAGTCACTGGGGATGTAGCACAAAAATCATCCACCATACAACAGTCTCAGCAGAACCAACCCTCACACATCAAAACAAAGAAAGATGACACTAAGCATAAACTATCCTGAATGGCCAAAGGAAAACAGACAACATTTTGAAAGCTAATTTCAACTAAGAGAAAAGGAAAAATGAAAGCATTTCTCTTTCAAGTAGATGACTCTGCCCCAGTAGGGAGGTATAGAAGGGTGGGACATACAGAACCTAACAATAAATACTAAGAAGAGAGATGGTTGATCTCTCACTTCAGCATGCCTGCAAACCTTCTATCGCATGGAATATTACTCTATGGAATACCACAGCAACTGACCCAGCCTACCTGACTTTATCTTTGGTGTCCCCACAGCAAAGGAATACACAACACTGAAACGCTTCTGCTATGTGGCAGCATTCCCAGGTATGTGATTTACAGAAGCCTCCAACAGCTTGGAGTTCCATTTTAAATTCTCTACCTTTTATTTGCAAAGATAAACACGAAAGTGAAGGAAACCACATTCACTCAGGAGACTGAAACACTGGGGGTGACCTTTGACTTTAACACTGAAACAAAACACACATTATAGATACAGAAGAGAGAAAGGCAAAAAGCACAGCCATGTATTTAAGCGAATCTCACTAAGTATTCTGCCACCAGGAAAAGCAGTACCTCTCCTGCCCTGAGCCCACAGTGCAGCACATAAGCACTTTGAAATGGCCCTCTTGTGCTATTTTGCTGCCTCAGCTGTCTTTTTGTGTGATAGCTTTGTGAATAAAATAAATCAAATTGAATCTCAGAAGAGGTTTTTTAAATATTGAATTTTAAATATTAAAAAGCTGCCTGTAGCTCAGTATCGTGGTCAAATTAAAGGCTTCCCCATGTATAACCATTTCCTGTTTTAGCGGCTTTGTGGTCTGCATCACCCTTCCCTGGTTACTGTGCAATCAGGACAAAGTCTAGCATGTAAGCAAATGCAGTGTTAATGTAACTCCCACCTCACCCAGACTATCTGAGGTCAGTGTTTCCACTTCACTCCAGGTGAAAGGTGTCAGTTTGGAGATCCAGGCAGCTTCTGAACATCGCCACAATGAAAAAGGAAGTTTCCACTAGTGCAATTCTGCTGGTTTTCCCTCAGTTACACAGAGGTTATTCTTAGCTGAATGCAAGCAAAGAATCCTGAGAACTGTGCCTTTTCCTTGCAAGCTACCAGGAAATAACAATATAGCCAAGAGTAGACAAATCAGTTGCGAATGAAAGGTACCTTTTTCCAACCCCCTTCCCATTCCATACTATTTGCAGCTCCCTCTTCCAGCTCCCTGCCGGGACTGTGTCCCTCAGTGACTCTGACAGTCTAACCAGAGTGCTAAAAATAGCTTCTCAGCCACAAGACATGTACATTACCAGTGGAAAACATTTCTGCAGACCTAGGACCAGCCCCACAGCTCAGCCTGATGACATGAGGGACCGCAGAGGCAGACTGAAGTACGGTTTGTTGAGTTAGGGAGACTTCACTGCGTGCCCATCCCAGAAAGTGCATTTTTCCTCCTAGGTGATAGATACTTCACGGGCAATCCCCCAAACTTGTATTGAAAAGTGTCATTTTTGCACTATACTCAATACTGAACGTAGGACCTGAATATTGTACACATTGCTAATTTGAAGTACACTTAAATATATATTATAGTTGGCAATTCAGCAGTCTCCCACAACTGTTTCTCTGGAGGTGTGATGTAACAATGCATGCAACATTTTGTAGGCCAATGCAGCACTTTCAACACTCACAGTTATTTTTCTCCCTATAAACCAGTAATAAAACAGAGGGATTTAAAGGCTCGCCCAGGTAACTTAGGGATAACTGTCTTGTGAGTTCTGTTGCTTCACTGCATGCTATGCTCAGTAGAGGAGAAGTGCACACGAGATTCTCCATTACCCAGAGTTCAGAGCTACAGAATTAAAGGCCAGCTAGAGTCTCAAATAGGTATGTGGGGCATGTTTCCATCCAGCCTTGATAAGGAGAATAATTCTGATAGCACTTCATGCACTGACAGAGTGCTTTAACACCAAGCACCCAGTTGCTTGCTCTCCTTTCTACCTCTAGAACAAGTCCTCTAGTTTAACAGCAAGAACTTAATGAAGTAATGGATTGCTCTGGAGTTCAAACAAGTTGTACATAAAAACATTTGGTTTGCATTTTGGGAGGTACCTGTGACAAAACCTATTTCTCATACACATAATCATAGAGATTGAGGCTGTCCTTCACACAGATATTCACTCAAAAATCCATGATGGTCATTTCCTGTCAGAAGCAAAGCAATACAATATTGTTCAGTAAAGACAAAACAGAAATATATCCCTTTTCCCCTTCAAAAAGTTAGCTTTATGTTAATTGATAGATTCTAATTACTTTTACATTAGGGTAAAGGCAAATGTAAGAGAAACCTGACTTTGGACAGTGCATAAAGCAGCATTCTCCAGCATATCACCACTTGATTGGAATAAATATTACTTAGCAACAACTAAAAACATCGGTGTGTTATCAGCATTGTTCTCAGGCTAAAGAAGAAAACACAGCACTGCACCAGCTACTAAGAAGGAGAAAAATACCTGCTACAGCTGAACCCAGGATAGCTTTATTCACACAGAATTTAAGCAATGAAACATTCACCATCAACTTGAAGTTTTTAGACACAGAATCCCAGACTGGTTTGAGTTGCAAAGGACCTTAAAGCTCATCCAGTTCCAGCCCCTGCCATGGGCAGGGACACCTCACACTAAACCAGGTTGCTCCAAGCCCCTGTGTCCAACCTGGCCTTGAACACTGCCAGGGACGGGGCAGCCACAGCTTCTCTGGGCACCCTGTGCCAGCGCCTCAGCACCCTCACAGGGAAGAGCTTCTGCCTTAGATCTAACCTGAACTTCCCCTGTTTCAGTTTGAACCCATTACCCCTTGTCCTGTCACTAGAGTCCCTGATGAAAAGTCCCATGAAAGCGTCCCATTTACTCCATCTCTGGTTTTGTAACGATATTGAGGTATTTTAAATCTTCACATGGAAGACAACAGTAGCTGTCATAAAGATACCTCTCAAACTGAATCTCCAGTTATGGGTCCAGAAGTACAGTTACAGGTCATAAACTGTGACTGCATTAAGGGCTGTCATTTTAAGAAGTCTGCCAGTGATATCAACACCATGTGCTCCAAACTTTGAACACATGCTTCAGAAGCACTTTTGCTTGTACAGTTAATATCCCCAGCTTCTTCCAGACCATCAGTATGATTTCACCCCAAATAAAGTCCTGTGCAGAGTTGAAATGACACTTGAAAACACTGAATTTTTCAAGTGAAGATTTAGTGTGGGTGGGTGGGAGTTTTTCCTAAGCCTAATGTAGGTTTAGCAAAGCAGAACTTTCCATGGACACTGCAAACACACAGGGAATACATTTGTTTTTCCCATGACACTTTCATCAGAGGGCAAGTCACATCGGTTGTGCTATGACCTTCCTACTGATGTGATGTTAATGGCCACGCCAGAAACAAGCAGCTTTGTGAATCGAGTTAAAAATCACTGTGGTGTTGATGTAATAGCTGCAATCTGGAGTTACAGTATTGGAAAACATACAAGTAAACTGATGCTTAGGCACAACTTAGGAAAATGGAAAAAGAACAGAAATCCCAGTGCACTTGCATCTTTCCTTAAGAGGCAGAGAAGAGCAAAGATTTAAAGCCTCAATTGAAGATTCTGCCGTTTCAAGATAAACACTTAAGCCCAAGTTTGTTTTCTCCCTGGTGCAGTTATGTGTAGTTGTTCAGTAACAGTTGCACGTGTCCTGCATTTCCTGAGAATAAAGAGTGGGCTTAAGGGAGGGAAGCAAAAACAATCTGGCCAGGAACAAACAAAAATAAGCTCAAGGTCTCTTATATCAATACATGTCTAAATCAGAGTTTCCACATGATATCCGAGCTATCTATATCAGGCCAGACTTCCACTAAATTAAGCTCTTGAGTGGCTTAAAGTTCACATGAGTTTTAGAGCCTAGCTAGGCAGCTATTCTTTCTGCATCTCCTGTATTAAAAGTTGCTTTGTCAGCTACATTCTTCAACCTCAGTTCCAGCTCTCTGATGAAACATTATATGTGTGAAGTCAACTGACATCAGGAAGCACATTTCATCTCTTTTAGGGATAAAAGGATTTCAGAATAAGGTGGGATCAAAGAGAACAGTATCACCCTTGATGAGGAAATAGTTTCAGTATTTAAAAATCTAACAGCATGGAAACAACAAGGTGAAATCCACTCCCATCACTTCTAAACCTCAGGTTTTTGCTGTAATTCCTGTAGAGCCCATGAAGACTTGAAGGCAGGCTGTACAGCTCTAACAGGCCACATATCTACCTCAGTCTTTCATACTTGAAACGAGTTGTCTGAGAATAATTCCAGCTAAAATCCTAATTAGGAAAGCAAGTAAATGCATTATAAATCACAGTTTTGTTTAAAGACTGAATTAAGTCATCCTATTTTCTTGCTAGTCTGCAAAGACTGTGAGTTTTAGTACACACCTACCCTTTGCTTTTATCCATTCCTTCATTTCCAACCACACTGCTCACTGAACGAGACCTCCCAACGACAGGACAGCCCATTCCACATAAGATTCCTCTGCCTCCAACTTTCCTTCTTAGCATCTGTGTGAATGCCACGGTTTGGGACACAGGTCACCAGAAAGAAACAAAACTGATTTGCACTGCAGTCCAGGTGACAGCAGTTGAGATGAAACAGAAGTGGGTTGAAAACATTTCCAATTTTAATATGTTTCTTCAAAAATGCTTTCTTCACAAGAACAGAATATTACTCAACACCTGCATAAGACTTCTCTGGTATAGAGAGAGACAAAAACAAAAGGGGGGCCAAACTCTGAGCCACTTTGATGAATATAAGCATCTCACTGGAACTAGACCTAACAGAAAGAAAAGCCGAGCTTTTCAAGGCCAGGTTGGATGGGGCCTGGAATGACATGGTCTCGTATGAAGTGTCCCTGCCTATGGCAGGGGTTGGAACTAGGTGATCTTAATGTCCTTTCCAACCCAAACCAGTCTGGGATTCCATGATTCTATGTAAGAAACAAGTTTGGGTAAGCTAAGTGAAGAAGGATAATGCAAGCTCTTTGTATTCACTGTGTCTTTATGCTCTTTAATGGGGTAAATTAGGAATTCACAAGAGGAAAAAGTGAGCTATATGAAGATGAACATGAAAAATCCATCAGCTCCGTTTCACTCAAGAATACTTTTTTTAGTCTAATCCCTATGGCCTAGGACTTCCACTATAATTTAAATGCCCTGTGGTTGCAATGTAATCCTTGGGTGTATTACAGTGGGACAAGAGCAGTAGAGTAAAAAGAGCTACGAAGAAGAGTATTCCTTCTACCTGATATGAACTCCATCTCTGTTCAAGTAATTACACTCCCATAATTTGCACGCTACAGTTATTTACAGGTGCTAACAGCTCTGCAAAAACATCTCATTTCCTTCCCTTTGTTTTCCTAAAATAGTCCAAAACCAACTGCAGCCTCTGTATACGTGCTTTGAAGGTTTCAGGTATTGCAGGTAATGCCAGTCCAAAGCATTTTTTATAAAGTATTAAAATGTAAAGCTTTTTATTATGAAACATCAGCTTCCTCCAAGTCAGTCAATCACAGAGCAAGGAATGGCTATAATAGGCATTGGTCCAAAGCGAAAAAGCTCCAATGACGGAAAGGCCTTTTAAACTATTTTGGCTCTGGGATGAAATGGGTTTTGTGACACAGAGCATGTAAAAAAACACAGTTAAACTTGATTTCTTGTTGCAACTTGAGCAGAAACAGTTGCAATTTTTTTTTACAGATTGACTAAATGTGCTCATCTTACGGTGTTCAGATGCAGCCAAGTTGTGGAGGAGCAAAACCAATTAGTAAATTATAAAGAGATGTTCCTTGTTTAATTGAAGCAATGAAGATTATTCCATTAGAATGCATTGGTAAGAAAGCAAATCCACTGTAACAATATTGAAGGGGATTTAAACAGCTTTCCTGCCTTTCAGCCACTACCATACCAAAAGAATGTCCATCTCCCACAGCAATCTAATATTTCAAAGCCATTAAGGTTTAAAAGATTACTCTTAAAACCCAAAGTTCTATGCAGAAAATAGCCCATACCATCCCAAATTCATGCCTTATTTTTTAACCATTTAGCTTTTTTCTGTTTTAAAGTTCTGGGTTTAGATTTAAATACAGGTAAGAACAGCAAACTTAAGCCACATCCAGAGAATGAGCTTAATAAAATGACGACATCCCCAGCACAATTTATCTTGTGTTTCAAAGGAAACACTCATGCCTAAGCTCTTACACTGTAGGAATGAATTCCCATTTTAACAAGAGAATGAAGTCCAGGATACCAGTCAGACATCACTAATAGCATACTTCAGTAAACAGGGTTAAAGTTACCAAAGTATCTATCAGCATATACAAAGATGGATGCACACAGCACATAAATATTCACACATATCCTGCCTCTAATATTCCAGGATCGCCAACAGGAATGAGTGACTAATGAACTGTCCTATAATATAGGACAAGTATCCCAAATAACTGCGACTTCTTTGCAGTCAAAGGGCCACAAAACTCTGCAAGTAATTCCTCTGCACTGGTTTACCTGCTCCTACACCACTTGTTTAACAATAACATCGTGACTTAAGATGCCCAAAGCATTTTCATCCATAACCTTAAAAATATTAGCTCGGGCTCCTTATGGTTTATTCTCAAACAAATCTTATGGTGGCAGTGTTTTAACTAACATGACGGTTTACTGGGACTAACTTTAGATCTGAAGGCAAGGCTGGAGAAAACAGCCACAGCAAAGCCACTCAAGCACAGTATGCTGTCAAAGCACTGCTATGCAGATCCAAGTTCTTCCTCCTGATGCACCAGAACAAAACCTGCCTCAGACAGCACTACAGCAGCTCAGTATTATGTGAGAAAGAGGCCAGGCAGAGTTCTGCAGTGCAAGAGCTGAAAAGCAGCATTCAACTGAACTGCAAAGTAAGGGAAACCAAAAAAAGTACTAAAGCAGCATTTGCCATGTTCCCTTCCTTTGTCTGAGCTAATTTACAACACGGCTAGCAATGCCTCTGCACACACTCTACATATATACCACATCCAAAGCTAAACTCTGTGAGAGACAAACAGTATCTGGGATTACAGCTCTGTAACAGCCACTGCTGTACCTGGTTTTTAATTCTTTTTGCTCTTTATCATCTGCATAGAAGTCTTCCTTTCCTGAGTCTCCTATTCCCCTCCAGAATATCACCATTTGGCTTGCAGGCTTGCTGTAAGTGACGCTTCTATTTGTGTTTCCCCCACATGAACAGTTCTCGATGCTGAGAACCAATTGCGTTTGAATGCAATTCTAACTTTGGCTCATGCGCAAGTTTCCTCACTCTCTCCTGGCAAAGAAGTTACACAAACTACCAAACTGAGTCAAAAAGGGTTATACTCCTCCTCTCTTCAGTCTGCTGCATTAAAACCCTGGTCTTCTGAGTGCATTTGACATCCACATTCTTAACCATATCCAAAATCTTAACTGGGAGCACAGAGCAGAATAGACAACTAGTCACAAACACCCTCTGAACAGAATAGATGTTTACAATTAAAAGATATGCTAACATGACATAGAATAGACATAACACAGAATGACATAACATAGAAAGCATTAGCAGAGAAGTGTAAACCATCATGAAAACACTACAGAATGCTTCCAGACTCTTCGCAAAAGCAGTAAGATTTTTTCCACAGAGCAAAATATAGCAGTATTTTAAAGCTGCACACATCCCAACAGACTAAGGCTTTCTGCTGCAAGTCTTGAAACACTGATGAGAGAACAGAGCTGAGAGCTCAGCTGGCATTCGCAAGTGTAGTCCCCCAAATTAAACTCCATTTTGGGGACATTAGCCTCCAAAGGAAAGCCAGCCATAACCTCTGCCCTCCTCAAAACGTCATTTTTACACAGTGCATGGCTGTAACCTCAAACAAACTTTTAAGTTGTAAGAATCTGGAAATACTTTATCATTCCTCAAGAAACTATTGAGCAAAATCAGTTTCTTGATTTCTCCTCCAAGACAGATCACAAGAGTTCATCGATAGGACAAGGGGAAATGGTTTTAAACTAAAAGAGGAAGATTCATGCTGGATGAGAGGAAGAAATTCTGTACAGTGAGGGTGGTAAAACACTGGCACAGGTTGCCCAGAGAGGTGGTGGATGAACCATCCCTGGAGACATTCAAGGCCAGGTTTGATGTGGTCCTGGGCAACCTGATCTGGTTGAAGATGTCCCTGCTCATTGCAGGGGGTTGGACTAGATGAGCTTTGACAGTCCCTTCCAACCCAAACTGTTCTATGGGTCTGTGATTCTCAAACAGCCGCCTGTCCCCTCCATTCAGGACAAGTTTGCAACTGCAGCCACCTCTTCTCCCAGCAGCAGTTCTCTTTGCAGACTGACCCAACTCTTAGTGACAAAACAAAGGATGTATAAACATTGTCTTCCAAGGATAAGCCTGTACCAGTGACCAGCTCTTGAATCTTTGTAGATGTGAAATACAACTCTTACCCTGCAAAACCTCTTCAAGAAACAGATGCTCCATAAAGAATAATGCTTATTTAAGCATTTCTCACCTGATCTTGCTTATTGGAAGTTTCCATGTCTAACTACCTAGATTGTTTTAAAGCTCAGCTGTAATTATTCAAAAGGCTCATATCTACACCAGCGGCTATTCACAGTGCTTCCTACCACATCAAGCATTTGGTTGCTGACAACCCAACTCTAATCAAAAGATTCCTCATTTTGGACTGTCTTCTTACTTATATGAATCCTTTGCACATGACTGATTTGCATTCAATCAACTACTCTTCACGTCAAGACTGGATACAATTGTACACCTGGATAACATCCAGCCTTTAAGATACATAAACCACCATTTACTTTATCAGTGCAGCTGCAGATACTCCCAGTGCCTTTTCACACCACTGTTTTCCTGTTCCACAACAGTCCTGACTCATGCAGGTTTAAGATATTAAAGTGCAAGAGCTGTTGTGGGTATCAGGCTGTGGCTACAGAAGACTGAAATTCACCATATGGTGAACGGTGGATTTGAGGAGGCAATTTGCATCTGCAAATGTAATTCTATTCCCATGGGCACTTCCGGACTTCATCTTAAGCTTGAACACAAACACCTGCAACAGCAGAAATTAAATCTGAGCCCAATAGTGAAGTAACAAGATTTAAAGTAATAATGAATGAAAATACTTCACATAGATCTGTTCACTGAGGAAGGTTTTGCACCTGCCCTATTTCAAAGAGGGCCTCTTCCCACCCTCAAGTTACTTATACCACTTAGCTCCACTGTTTTATTTCCAGTCCCATGGAACTTTCAAAGGCAGATACTGAATAATAATTAAAAAAACCCAAACAAAACCCCCATTTCACCTTTCTTCCCCAGAGTGCAAAAAAGTAAAAGAGAAAGCAAGAAACACAGCAGTGAGCTTTGGCTTCAGCAATCGGAAACAATCCAGAACTAACACTCACAGCAATATACAAACATAGCGCTTTAGTGGTCAGACAAGAGAATTGAATATTCTTTTAAAGGCTGAAATTGCAGAGAAAAATGGCTCTTTTCACCAACATGCAGAACTAAGAGAAAGATTTCCTGTTCACGCTCTTTGAGTACAGGTTGGGACTTCCACAGATGTTCCCCTGAAACCACAGCAGATACCTTGTGACAATCTGGCATTTGTTGTTCCTCCTGTTACAAGATTGACTTTTCTGAGAACTAAGAATTATTTCAACCAACAGTTTTCTTTTTGGCTTCCCAAGGAGCCCATGTAATTGCCACCTTCCATGTGTCTTGCCCACACATCTTCAGCAGCAGGAGGATTTGCTGACATCATAACCAAGAATAACTGACAGTAAGATTATTTATTCTTTGCCAGACTGTACCAGTGTTACATATCCAGCGAGATAAATTCAGACTTAACTCTATAGCTGATTGGCTACTAAACCATGTATGGATTTGCTTGGGTTTATTATCTGGCAAAGTCTATTCTGAAACACAAGTCATTGCTTTGTATGCAACTATGGAGCACCTCCCATACGAAGACAGGCTGAGAAAGTTGGGGCTGTTCAGCCTGGAGAAGAGAAGCTGCATGGAGACCTCAGAGCTTCCAGTCTGAAGGGGGCTACAAGGATGCTGGAGAGGGACTCTTCATCAGGGACTATAGTGACAGGACAAGGGGTGATGGGTTCAAACTGAAACAAGGGAAGTTTAGATTGGATATAGGGAGGAAGTTCTTTACTATAAGGGTGGTGAGGCACTGGAATGGGTTTGCTCAGGGAAGTTGTGAATGCTCCATCCCTGGCAGTGTTCAAGGCCAGGCTGGACAGAGCCTTGGGTGAGATGGTTTAGTGCGAGGTATCCCTGCCCATGGCAGGGGGTTGGAACTGGATGATCTTAAGGTCCTTTCCAACCCTAACAGTTCTATGATTCTATGGATGTGAATTGCCAGACAAGAACACCTCAGACTTTCAAGGCATTCAACTCCATTCCAATTTCAATAATGGATTTGTGGTTAAATAAAGGAAACACCAACGCTTCATCCAAGTTTAACAGGGAAAAAGCAGTTTCCATCAAGACCCTCTGTGGAGCAGTACCTAGGTAAATCATTCCTGAATGATCACACACACATGTCTATAAAACCAGGAGGCACACAGAAATCCCAAATTTTACTCAAGATACTTGCAGTACATGCAGGGAGACTAAACTGTTGCAGAAGTGCAATGAACCGCTGGAGGATGGGAAGACAAAAAGGGAGGACAACAACTGACAGGTCTGGACATGCAGGTGTAAAACAGATTTTGTAAAATAGATGCAGGATCTTTATAAGCAACAAGCAATTAGTTGGTGCTATTTAAACACAGATCATAGAATAGTCTGGGTTGGAAGGGAACTTCAAAGCTCATCTAGTCCAACCCCCCCTGGGCAAGGAGCAGGGACATCTGCAGCTAGATCAGGTTGCTTAGGTATTTACGAAGAGTCACCTTACTGATACTGTACAATCTCCAAAACTTCAAGGGATTAACTGGATGTCTCCTACCTACCTACCCGCAATACATCATGGCACTACAGAAGGATCAGTCCAGTGTTGTATGAGCTACATCATCCACTCTCCATTGTCTGCTTCATGGTGGTACTGCAGAGGTATTTGAAGTAACTGAAGTCTGCTGTCTGGCACTTCTATTCTTTGACAGTCCATTTGCTATGGGGAAAAAAAGAACCCACACCCAACCAACCCCCCCAAAAACCTGACCCTCACAATAAGCCTACATGCAAAGCACAACATGTCTTGATTTCCTTGACCTGCAATGCATTTCAACTCAATGTTTCTAAACCATTTTATTTGACAAGTTTGTAATCTAACTTTCACTACCATCTTAACTTGGTAGTGAGGAAGGAAAAAGGTCACTGTCTTTAAAAATAAGCTAAATAGAGGCTGAAGGAAGGGAGTAGCTTGTCTGTGCTAGTAACTAATGCTGCTTTACTAATACAAGGTAACTTTATCTTTTGTAGTAACTGTTATTAGGCACAGTGGGTGTAAAGATCCAAACTGATGGGCCAAGAAAGGTTACAGAGAAAACTGTGGAGCATTTTTCCAGGGAAGAATACCCCTACACCCCCCTTTCACACCCACACAAGCAAATATGTGTTCAATCCAAAATCCTTCCCCTGCAGCTTCTCTGAAAAGACTGCACGTAGGCAGGAGAAATTACTCTTCAGAACCAGAGCATTTGGAATGTGTCTCAGCTTTGCAGATACTCGGGCACCGTTATTAAACTACAGATTATGTGCTGAGCAAATAGGCAGAGTAGTCGACTGCCTTAATATCAGAAGTCTAAAATAAGTTATTCGGGTACTATAAGAAAGCTATCAGCCACAATACAGACAAATTTCAGAATTCATTTAGAAATACTGAAAATCTTGCAAAACCAGGACTGAGCATTGTACACAGGAACTGTTTCCACTTCCCTCCTTATCTAATGCACATTTGTGGTCTTGTACTAAAAACAAGTTAAAAGCAATTCAATCTCAGAAATAAAACAAAAGCAGCTTATTCCCCAAATAGTCCCCACACTACCCAAGACACTAGTAACTGTGAGTGTGTCTCCATGAGTCCCCAAGCAAACAAGTGGTTTCCCACTTGAATCAACCACTGTGGGTCAATCTTCTCATTCAATGCTGGAAAGAACAAGTTCTTCCTACTGTGGAGGGTGCAAGGGTTTTTTTTTGCTTTGAACTACAGGAAACAATTCATGCTTAGGTTTTACAAGATACACCAGCACAAACAAAGCAGTAAACTTACATTTAGAAGGAACTTTACCATCCAGTATTAATGTGAAAGGACAGAAGACAAGCAATGATGCTTACTCAGTGTATCTGACTGAAAACGGCGGTTAAGGAGAAGAGTTAAAAAGGAAACTTTAATGATTTATTAGAGAATTCAGCACATGTTTGATAGCCTAACCCAGGGGCTGGGACCAGAGGCAGGCACAGGCAGCAAGCTGCAGCAGACACACGGTACATGTGCTTCTCTCCATGTGGTAGCCGGCTGTTCCAGATGGCTAACAGGTACCAGGACTGTATGGCTTTTATCTGAAATCACTTTAAAGACAGACAGACAGCACAAACTGAATAGACTGTCAGGTGGTTTTAAACACTTGGTGTCATCCTGATTATGCTAAAAGCCCCCAGAACTGTGTCAGGAGGTTGGCAGAAGAAAAGCAGGAAGCGTGTACTTGCTATCCCTCCTTCAGGCCCAAATTCCCTCTGCCTCCAAATCTCATTATTAACTAATGCTTGCAACTATTAAATCCAAAACATTTCAGAACAGACATCAGGTTAAAAGCAAATAGAGTGTTCAATATTTATGCTTTCACCCATGACTCCACAAAAAAAACTGAAGCATCCTTTTGGGGTAGATAACTTACATGAACGCTCAAGTTGCTACTTGTATTTTAACACCACCAAAGACAATTCCAACAAGCTCCGTATGTCTCTAGGCAGCACAGCCCTTTCTTCAGCTTGCATCTGCCAGTCCAACACACTAAACTGATCTCTTCATTTCTAAAAATGGCACCACCAAACCATCAGGACTGTGAGACTGAATTTATGCAGCAGTCAAGTCAACCAAGGGGCCAACTCTGCCCTCAGTTACAGTCTAGGAATTCCAGTTAGTAAAGCTGTGCTACTTTGGATTTATACAACAGCAACAGTAGAATGCAGTAGCGTATGACACTGCAAGCTACAAACTCTAAATTAACATTTTGGCTAACTGCTTCAGTTTAAACTTTTTGGTTGGTTTGGACTCAAAGACGTAAGTCCCCACCCAGACAAGTACCCCTATCAGTGAGGCAAGCTAAGCTAAATGCCTCACACTCCAACAATCCTATCTAACCACACAAAGCATCAAACCTCTCCATCTGACAGCCCAGTGCTGTATTCAGCTGTGGCATCATTTAATTATGAACTGGATTGCAAGAAGAGAATAGGACAGTTAACTTACTGCTGTTTAATGAGCCTGCTCTTGTTAGTTGTGAATACATTCACTGTACTCATTTAATCAGGAGGCACTGGAGTTCTGAATACATCATTAAAAGGATCCAGGAATGCTGCTGCTTTGTTCAGCATGACTACATGCTCCTATTGGCAGTTGGAAAACGAGCATGAAATGTAAGCCCCTTCCTGTTGGGCTAGCAGATCTAATTTTAAATTAGGAGGAGGAAAAGAGAGTAGGAGATCTGCTTCTTCAGAGCTTCACTTAGTTAGAACACAAGTAAGTTTCTCTTTTTGCTACTGACCCAAAGTAGCAACACGCTCAGTTCTGCAAGAAGGCAACTAAAAGAAATGCCAAAAATGTGGGAGGGGTGGACAATAAAAATAATATTAATAATTTAAACAAATCATGCTCATGCTTGATACACCCAAGGAATAGGGGTGTGCATTAACCTGTCAACCTATCAATTCGCAAAAAGAACCCTCACAAAACAAATACACACATACCCCTAACATGGCATTTCCCACACTGTGCACAATATATTGATTAAGGGAGTGAAATAGGCTCCTGTACATTCTCACAGGAGAGATTTAGAACGCATGTTCAGTGCGAGGAGGAGACTTTCATCTGTCAAGGGTTGATCCATTTACCCACAAAGATATGCACCCATGTGAGAAGCTCCATGTCTAAAGCATTCTAGAGTTACAGAGAAATTAAAACACAACTGGCAACTGCTTAGCTTGAACTCACTGCATGAAAGCGTTCTCTGCCAAAAGAAGTATGTGAACCAGCATCACCAATGGCATTACTGCAGCTGCAGAGAATGTTGAAGTTCAGATTTAACAAGTACAACTGCATCCTCTAACACATCCTCAGGAGGGGAAAATACATCTCTGAAACATGTTGATAACCAATCTTCTCTCCTCCCACCTCATGCACACAAAATTGGACATGCTACTTAACTTCACAGGGGGCTGACCAGGGCTTAAGACTGAGCCACTTTAATCCAAGCAATTATTCTCCAGTTAGAAAGCTGCTGATATTTTAAGAAGCTATATAAATACTGCATTCTAGTCAAACACGGACTGCCACCTATGAAGCCAAGCATAACAACACAAACACATTTACCACAGTCTCCTGCAATCACACAGACAGCACAGTTACATGTTCTGAGCGTTAGAACTTTGCATGCTCCAAGCCTTCAGAACAATCCCTTGGAGATCACCAAGATCCCAATTTTCTCAGTTTTGCCAACAAAATAATCTTCAGGAAAAAAAATCCTTTTCATTAAGCAGTCAGGCTTAATGCAAACACACTATGACTAATCCTCTTATATTTACAGTCCTGCACTGTAACCTCAGTAACACAGGAAACAATGTTCTTTTCATAAGAGCTATGTGACTGTGTGGAGTGTCACAATCTCATTCAAACAGCAATTGATTTCTCACTGCTATCAACCTGAGTAACCAACACTCAGGTTTCAGCACACAGGCCAGCTGACTCTCAGTGCAGCATACAGCAGTACTCTCGGGTGTAAGCTGTAGAACAGCACTCATCTTCACGAGCCACCAAAGACTTCTGGGGTCACATCCAACGGCTCTCCGCACTGCAGTATATGGAGGTACTCAGTCATTCCTACCATATTGTGGGAACAGCCAGAAGAACTATTTCAGTCTCCAATGGTTTAAAACAACACTGTTACTATAAAGGAGAAAGGTTAACAGTCTGGCGACAGGCATATCAAAAGAGAATCACATTCATACTAGATTTACAGATGTAGCTCTTGTCAGAAATACTCACCAACAAGTAGGTCCTAGCACTCAAACAGAATGCCAGTTCACTGACTTAAATAGAAGAAAAATACTCCTTGAGGTCACCAATGTTGCTTTTTCAGTGTCAGAAACAACGCAGAGAATGAGCATTCAGATTTTCTGATCAATTGTATGGTCTGTACCTGTAACATCCAGGAAGGAACATACACAGAGAAAACGGATGGGAAAAGTATGACGGCGCCAACAAGAACTCTATGTTAGACTATTTATCTAGGGTACTGTTCTCTTTAATCATACTAAAAAGCTCTGTATGAGAGATCTGTCCAATGAGAGCTGGGAGGTTAAGAGATGGACATACAAAAATAAAACCTTATCAAGTGTTGCCTCTTCTTCCCTTTGTGCTTAACACAGGCCAACTCATGTAGCATCTCAGCTGGTTTCTGTTAAAAAAACACCACACATTTTAATGACAGAAAGAAAATGATGATGCACAGGGAACTGTTGAACTTTTGCTGTTCTGCTTCATCACAACAGGCTTACATGGTTAAAAAACCCATACACAGATGTATTTGTTACCTATTATAAATAGTTCCCATTCTTCAGCTCCTCATGTACCTTTGGTCTGCCATTTAGTCAGTCCTGCATCCTCCCAGTAGATAACTCCCTTCTGCATTTTGTACAACACAGGGCGTATCAGAAGTCCATAGAAGACCAAGCAGCTTGTGATTTGTATTTTGAGGATATTTAAACTGGCTAACTGATTTCCAGAGGGGACACAAAAGACTTTCAAAACAAGACACACATTCTTTCTGTTGTAGTAGGAAAAGAGTAAGAAAAAGCCATGCTTTTCTCTGGGCTGTATGCTATACTAGCATAATTAGAATCTGTGAACACAAATACTTCTTATCACTGTTGTTAATACCTCTTCACCCCGTGTGCATCACATCTCGTGTAATACATTCAAAATCTCTGCAGGAGCAGCTTTATAGTATATACACACACAAAAAGTAATACAAGGGCCCTGTCTAAATAGCAGTGCCAAAGAAAACAATTACATGAATGGCAGAACACATGCACCTATGCACTTGAGTCCTGGCTATCCCCCCAGGTCCTACTTTCCAAGAACAGCACTTGTATTTATTATTGTATGATCGCTTTTTTCATTCTTCTGTTTCAAACAGTTCCAATTGGTTTTCGATATATGCAGGGTAACAAAAACTGTCTTGTCCAGTTGCATGGAAGAAAAGAAACCCAATAAAAAAGCAAAATCTGTTTGATGCATGGAAAAACAATTAGTCAGACGTTTCTTTTTCCATGTACTCTACTGCACCATATGTGGGGGCTGGAAGAGAGCCTAAGAACATCTGCCACAGACTTTAAACCCCCTAATAATAGCACAGCTGGTGTCCCCAGTCTAATGATCTCAGCACAGGCTCATGTGACCGCTCCTGACTCTGGCCCCCAACCCAGGCAATGAGCAGGAACACTCCAAGCTTGGACACCCTCCATTCATTCTCAACTCGATTTGCATTTCACTAAGGAACCAATGCAGAAGGCAAGCTGAAATGCTTACATTTCAAGCAGTTTAAGTCACTGGTTCCACAGGATTTCCCTGTGCTCCTTTCATCAAATTCCAGATTAGCAGAGCACTGCCTGGTCCATAAAATGAAGCTACTCATAAAAATAACTGCAAGTCTCAGTGATCCAGGGTTAGAAACAGAAAACGCTTTAACTGCACTTAACTGTACTACAGAGCTGGTGGTTTGGTTTTCTCCCCCCACTAAATTCATGGACTATCTTCCATTCTGAACCATTTAGTTTACATATGGACATTTTTAGTTGCTTGCTTTTAAAGATGTTAAAAAGCTGGTTTATAAAGGAGAAAGCCTTTATTTCAAAGAGGGAAAAAAAAAAAGGCAGATAAGCAAGGAACTCTGGAAATGGAACTGTTTTGCCTCACACCGAGTCAGCATTGGGCATTAACATGAATTTATCACACATGTTTTAGAGAAACATCTGTTACCTTCCATGCTCTAAGGATGTGGCCAGCAAAACAGTATGATGGACTCTGTGAAGGTGGGAACAAAGAAAGCAATGTTTGGGGGAGGGAAGGGAGAAAGAGGGGGAGGTGGGGTGCCCAAGAGTTTCAATCCACCCTCTGTCCTCTTCTTCATCTACACAAAACCGCAGGTAACTTCCAGCAGTCCACAGGCATGAGCTCAGTTTATTATTTAACATAACACGTGCAGGTGCACCCTGAATGTGCCAGACCTGATGCAGTAACTGACCCCCTCTAGCACACAGGAGAAGCAAGCATTCCACAGCCCAGTTCAGTCACTGGCAAAGCACGAAGGGTGGCTACTTCAGCAAATCGCGGTAGCTACAGTAACAAGAGACTTAATACCGAGCTTCAAATTCCAAGAACAACCCATTTAGTCTGTTCTCTACAACGCCAACATGTGACACTAACATCCTCATCAAAGAATGTTTTCATCCTCGTTTCCCATGAGGGAGGAGAGAAGGGACGAACCCCCAAAAGCAGTTGAAGGAAACACTCTGTGAATTCCCACACTGTTCAACAATGTTGGACCACTTCAAAATAGAGTCATTTAGCGGATAATCTTTCTTAATTTGCACCACATCACTGAACAACAAAGGGAAGAAAGAAGAGAAAATACAGAGCAAGTTACTTTTTAGTTTTATATAAAGGCACTGACGTCTGAGAAAGACCAATACACGAGATCAACCCAGTTACAGTAATCTGGCTGTGATAGTTATGCATCAGAGTTACCATATCTGACATGTGACAGTTATGCATCTGCTAACCCTCTATCTGACCTGTAACTTCTCCTCAGACCTATAGTATCATCATACATCACAATTAGGCTGTTGAACTACACCCATGCTCTTATTTCTGCCTTCACTGTGAAAAAGGTGTATTTTAAGAAACAAAGCAAACTGTCCCACCTTTTCAACCAAAAACTAAACATCAGCAAAAACTTGGTCAAAGAAGAAACAAAAACCTGCAGCAAAACAGCATCTATAGAAAGAACAGATACAGCCTCAAACAACATCAGTTTGATTATTACTCCTTAATACCAGAAACTGTACAACACAATTGCCTACAGAAGGCTGATTTCTGACTGTAAGTAAGGCAAACCCACTTCTTCCCCGCTTTAAACTGCAACTGGGGAGCTCATATGCACTGGCAGCAACAGCTGTGTCACAAGTGTGGACCGTGGCAAAGATCTGGGCTGGCACCAACCATGAATTACACCACTTCTTAAAAATAAATTTGACATCAGACACATTAAAGAAGTCTTCTGTTGCTGTGCTGCTGCTGCTTGTGTAACACAGACAGTAACTACAAATCTGATACCCTTCAACTCTCACTGTTCACAGGACAAGGATAATCTCAGAGGCAAAATAACCTGCAGAGCTAAACAAATTTCTCCTTCGTAACTCAGCTCACAACTGCTGGCTCAAGAGTGGGCACATAACTACTGCTGCCTCCAGGTTCTGTACTCTCACTTGCTACAGGCCCACACTCCTTTGCCCCTTTCCTGCTGGTGCCATGTGCTGTTATGTTCCTCCAAGTGCCATGTGACAGAAAACACATAGAGACAAGGGGTGCTTCTTGTTAGTTAGGCACGTTAGTACTTCCACACTTCAGAGAGACAGACCCTAGCCATCTGCACTGCAGTTGCACTATTCCATTCTGTCCAACAGTACCTGCATACATTTTACAAGTGTCAGCATTACTTTACTTACAAGATCAAGCTATCAATGGGAAAAGGCCAGGAATCTTACCCTGCATGCTTTCTAGACCATCTGCATAACCATGTCCTTCCTCTCAGCGCTTTATAATTTATCCAGAAAAGAGTTTTCACTTCCTGACGGTTTCAACATGTGCCTTATTAAGCAGCTGTCCTGACAGAACTTGTACTTTGCTATTCAGGAAACTACAGGCTGGGGTGCAAAACAAATGAGTACATCAGACAACAAAGACAGACACAATGCAAACATTGTATAACAGTCATTGATAGACACAGTTACCATAGCCTGCAATAATTCCTGCTTGGCTTGATTCCCATCTTTCTGGAAATATGCCTCTGACAGTACTGCTGCAACACAGTCTGCAGAAGATTGGGGAAGCTGTTTTAACACTATAAACTGATCACAAAGCTCATAATCATCAGATCATGGACATACGCAGTTATAGAGTAGCTTAGAGGCCTTCCAAACCACAACTAAGCTTGGGTAATGAGACAGTTTCTTACCTTAATATTCAGAGTTACAGTTTGATTCACACCAGCTGAACACTTTATATAAAGAGGTGACAGGCTCCAGTGAAAGTCACTTGGCTAAACTTAGCTCAAAGGGTAGCACATACCATGGAACAATCAGCTATTTCGCTACG
This sequence comes from Pezoporus flaviventris, assembly GCF_033815535.1. Taxonomy (NCBI): domain Eukaryota; kingdom Metazoa; phylum Chordata; class Aves; order Psittaciformes; family Psittacidae; genus Pezoporus; species Pezoporus flaviventris. The sequence continues at coordinate 2,708,673 of NW_026892585.1, forward strand.
TCTGAATCTTGTGCCAGTTGCTATCCCCATCTTGAATGACTACCAAAGCAAGAGTTAACAGAAGTGGACGGTGCATTTGTATTACTGTACTGATTTTTGAGTTGGGCATGTTCTATAGTCAAGAGGCAAAACTGGGACAAAACACCCAAGACAGCACTACTATGCTCAGCTGCATTTACCAACACTGAGCTGAGGCAGGTTAACAGGCTAACTTTGCTCTCCTGTTTACACCATCTCCCAAGCAAACTCCCCCATTTGCAAACCCACCCTTCTACATGTAGATGGGAACCGGGCCAAAGACAGTGTCAGCGTGGCCAGGAAATACATTTGCTTCCTTCATGCCTTCTTATTTAAGCTGCACACGTACTTTATCACACAGTATGATACCCCAGGGCGCAATGAGAAAGTGGAAAGTGCCCAAGTATTAAAAGAGCCCTTTGCAAGCGCAGAAGATGGAGTTGTTTCATGCTTTAATTTGCTTTGTGGTCATTTATAAGTACACAACTTAAAAGAGCTTCCTAAATAGTAAAACAAACATACTTTGGGCAAAGATCAGGTCAGCAGAGAACTCTTAACCTGAAGGTCATATTGTCAGCACTGCAAATGTGGAAGCAGCTGCTGACATTTTGACACGGTCCATATATTGCAGCACACTCTGTAATTCAGAGACGTATTTGAGGTGTCAAGGATTCCAGACTCTTCTACCTCCACAGCTGAGGTACTGTATATACTAACTATATTCTGTATATAACTATATCTGTATATACTAGCTATATTCTGTATATATCTGTATATACTAGCTATATTCTGTGTATAACTATAACTGTATATACTAACTATATTCTGTATATAACTATATCTGTATATACTAACTACACTCAGTCAGATGTACCACTGTATCCAACAGAAGCAATTTGGGCCCAGAAGTCAATACAGGCTCTCAAGACAAAATACTATCCTTTCTGGACCAAACATGTCTTGGAATGGATGGATCCTTCCAAATACTACTCCCTCTGCCCCAAAACACATCCACCCAATCTATCACTATATCAATTTCTCCTTCTCCACCTTCTTCAGTTCAGGCATGCTAACTAAAGGTGACTTTCATACAAAAGGATCAAGTTAACAACCCATTCAACCACCGTGATTCAAGCCTGGTTTTGCTGCTCTAGAGTGTAAAAGATAAATTGTGCTGAATCTAGGCTCATTTTGCTGGCTCCTGCAATTATTTCCCCAAAGACCAAAGGTAATCCTCCAGACAAAAAGCCAACTAAACCTTTAAAATCAGCAAGCCACAACCTCACGATTTGCACTTGACTCAAGGAAACCATTCCTAAGTTACAGGGCCACATTCTGCTTCTCATAACTGACATACATTTATATGTAGAACTATCAGGTTCCAACTCCTATTAAAATCCAGCCTCCAAGAGGCTCAGAAATACCTTTTTTCTTCTTTTCACATCAGTTTTAACAGGCACTTTATGAAGTTTTTGTTAGACATGGAATACAGTAAGGCAACAGAACTTCTGGGCACCATAGCCATCTCTGGGGTTTATGTTATATGTATTTGGCATATATTTACATACATACATATATATATAGGGCACATTTTTTATATACATATATACACACACTATAAAAGCCATCAGCCATTACCACAGCCATCTCTGAGGTTTATTATATATAAAATACATATTTTTTTTATATATTAAAAATAAACCCTATATATATATATAGGTACGTATGTTTGTGGCATACATATGGAGTATACTATGTATACTATAAAAGCCATCAGCCATCACCACAGCCATCTCTGAGGTTTCTTTTTTATATATATATATAATATATATGGTGTATATATATGGTATATTTCATATATATACACACACATATATATATGTTCCTGTGTATCTGGCATGCAGCATAAGTTTTTCTGGACAGCAACTTCTTGGTATCTTTTCTGAAAAGATATTTAGAAAAAAATATAAAATAATTATTTCATTTTTCTTTTAATAAGTTGAATCTTACCTTCGCTTACGGAGCAGATAAAGGAACATCTGGACCACTTGACAAACAAACCAAACGCAGAGAAGCAGTACGGTTAATAAATAAAAAACCAAACAAAAACAAGGAGAAAAAAGTAGAGAAGATTGGCCAAAATGTCACAATTCATAAATGCTTGCAAATGTCTTCAGTGCCCTATAAGAACATCCAATGCCCTAATATTCTGAGTTCCCCAGACTTCAAAATCCTTCTACTTCTCCAGTGCTATAACTGACAATGCCATTGAGCAATGCAGTGTCCAAAACAGTCCCTCCCAAAGTCTATTCTTCAGCTTCACATACACTCAGTTCCAAGTTGCCACACAGCTGTGTTTTAAGTTTTGTATCACAAAACAAACAACGGTTTCCAGTTAGAAATCAGGGCACTCAGGAACCACCAATTTCCATTCAGAAAATAAATTAATTACCAGTTTTGTGATTCACATCAGAGGCAGAGCAGGCTGAAGCACTTGAATTTTACCTTCCCAACTTCTGGAGTTTGAAGCAAGTATTCTATAGCTCATCTGAGTTTACTAAATAAATAATTCAAAAGATCTTTAATGCCTACACTGTAACAACTGTTTATCTAATCTTCTCCAGAGAAAGGTCTGAGGAACAAAGAAAAGAGAACATGGTGCTATGTCTGCCCTAACAAGTCATGTTATAACCTGATTATTTTCCTGACTAGGCAGCCCCTCCTTTTTCCTCTTAGTCATTTCTCCTACCTCACTATTAGATTATTATATCATGTCTTTATCTTCAAGTTATCCCCGCTGGTCACAGGATCAAAACAATAGGCTTGATGCTAGGAGCATTTAGGAATTTCCTCTCAGCCTTCTTGACAAGGTAATCAGTGCTAATTTACCATCTCTTGGATAACAGAAACAGGACAGAGTATTCCATCTTCCCCATACAATTCTGCAAAGCAAGGTTACTAAAATTATGCCTGCTGCTTTATTAACACATAAATAAACAAACCAACCACCACATAACTAGCAAACGACAAGTCTGATAACTCTCATTTTTAAAGCGAGCTGTATCACTTAATGCACACGATAAATACAGGAAGCGGTGTTACACACCTAAAGCAAACTAAATACTAACTGACCTTGCCTGCACACTCCTGCCTTTGTGCTGTCCCCAGCAGTCATCTAACTCCTAGAGAAACACAAGCTGGCAAAAAACCCAAACCCAATGAAATAAATCCAACTTTCCAAAACACATTTTTCCCATTTGCCTCCCTGGCTAATTTCCACATAGGGCAACAGTCAGCATGAAAGATCTGTAGGCAAAGCAATACAACACAGAGCCAGTGACAAGGCAGGACTCCTCCCACCACAGATTTCAAACTGAGACCAGGCTAACTGTGGCTGCACAAGCACAGCTTTCAGGCACACGCTTTCCCAGACAGCTCTAGATAATACTAACTCGTGTAGGCTGTCCTGAAAGCACACCCTCATACCACCACACACTTACCCTGAAGCCATATATTCCCATTGCTCCTTTTTCCTCACAGAGACACTGGTGCTTATACCACTCCATGTCGGTGTCATCAGGAATGCAACCTGGTTGAAATGCTAAGCCAAGAGGATGGGGGAAGTAGGACAGCAGAGAACAGAGAGGGGGCATTAAGTACTTTTCAGATAGATCAGCTCTCAGAGCTGGGCCACTGCATCCCATACCAGAAGCAGTGCATGAGCACTTGAACTAAATCTCTCTCTCTCTTTTCTTTTTTCCCCATGAACAACACAGAAAAAGATTCCTATCCAGACATTTAAAGTGAGAAAACATTTCCCCCCTCTCTTACCTCCTATGCAGCTTAACAGTAGAAGGGCACATGAATAACAAATCCTTCCATTTTCTTCCTTTATACCAACGTACAGCAGGTATCCCCTCAAAGCTGATAAATACTACAAAATTGGTGCAGTGTTCACTCTTGGAGCAGGGAGGTCAGTAAGGCAGGCTCAAGAAGCTCCGAGACTGACTTACCTAGAACAGTCATTCAGTGAGTAAAGTGAGATGGTGCTGTGCCTTGGATGTGCTTGGAATAGCCTGCAGTGGTGGAGTCACCATCCCTGGAAGTGTTCACAAACCATATAGGCGAGGCTCTTAGTGCCATGGGTTAGTGGTGGCCTTGGCAGTGATGGGGAACAGTTGGACTTGAGGATCTTAAAGGTCTTTTCCAACCTGGTTGATTCTGTGATTCTATGAAATGTACCTTGACTGGTTTGTAGCTTTTTCAACGCAAAAAGGCAAAGTATTTAAGGAAGTTGCATGTGCCTGAGGTACAACAGTTCCTAAATTACATCACATGTAGTAAATAAAAGAAGTACAAGTGAATGGCATGGAAAAATCAGTGCTTTCCTCAGAAAAAATGATAACATACATCCAACAGCATGACAGCTGAGAGCACTTTGGACTTTGGGACCAGATTGTATTCTGCCAGGTAAATGCAGTATCTAACCTTTCTCAGACTTTTCATTCTAAGGCACTGGATGTCTTGCAAACAAGATTTTTTGAGAAAGCCATTATGGAGTAAAAGTTTAGGGAACAAATACAAATATAATCCAAGGTTATAAGCATTTCAGACCATCAGAAGCAGCACTTTCAGTTCAAGATTGCTTTGTATGAGAAATCTGTGGTGCTCAGGTCACACACAAGCCAGCGGGTCAAACAACATCCTTATCTACCCTGGACAAGATGACATAACCCTGAGGAAACGCAGCCATAAAGCACTGATCTTGCAGTGACCTTCACACCCACAGGTCTGCAGAATTCCAAAGCCTCTAAGGTGGTGATGTTTTTGGTAAACACTGATATTCCCTTCTCCCCCCCATAACTTCCCAGAAGTGATCATCACAGTAGTATTGCCACAACAAAAGAGAAGTCTACCATTCCTTTCTGAAGGCACTGCGATTTGTAACTGCAGGTAAAAGTTTATAATAAGAAACCATATTGCCAGAAAGATTGATTTTCTCCTCATCACTTTACATCAACAGCGCATACCTCCTCAGAAATACAGTGAGGATGATCAGTCACAGCTGCAGAGAAAGAAAATCCACCACAGACAGGTTGAAAGGACAGTCTAAGGGCTTTGACACTGCTCCAGTGTCAAAGTTTTGCTCATTTTACAGGTACAACAGACTTCCATGGATCTTAACTGCCAGGTTTCTGCTTCCTGCAGAGTGGACTGAGCCTCTTGCAAAGCATGCAAGTGTGCACTGGCGAAACCAGGCAACGTTGTTAGTTACACAAGCTCCACTTATACACATTTTAAAGAGGACAGTAAGTGTAACAGTCTCCATTTCCCACAAGCAGCAGACATCAATGTTGTTTAAGTACCCCTCTCCTTAAACAAAATCACACTCCAGTACCCCCTAGGACACCAAATTTTGGGTGCTCTCAGACTGTAATTCATGCAGAGTCCTGACTTGCATGAAATTGAAGTCCAACATGACATTACCAGCATCTGCCTTTAAAAAGGAGATTTTATGTGAACATACAATATAGAAGTGCACTGAATGGTTCCAGTTTCCAGTGATCAACTAACCTCCTCAAAGAGGTGCACATAACTCTTTCAATATATCCAGTTTTCATTCTTCCCCTCTAGGCTATAAATGTTTCCATAGTATGAACATTTTCCTAACCTCTGGTTTCTATTAAAAGACAGGACAAGCCAACTAACTATTATTTTAAACTTCACTGAAAACTAATGACAAGCACTTTTCCCATGTTTTGTTTCAAGTATTGGAATTACTACATAGCAGAGCAGGGGGGCAGAGTTCTTAGGCTTTTCCTTTGACAGCTGTAAGACAGGTGGTACACTACATGAGAGGTGATCCTTCCCCTTTGCTCAGCACTGGTGAGGCTGCATGTGGGGTACCAGGTCCATTTATGGGCCCTCCAGTATAAGACAGACATGGACATACTGGAGAGAGCACAGCAATGGACCTCTAACACAGTGAAGTGAGACCAGAGCATTTCTCCTATGAGAGGCTGAGAGAGCTGGGACTGTTCAGCCAGGAGAAGGAATGGCTTGGGGGATCTCATCAGTGGGCACAGGTACCTGAAGGGACACTGCACAGAGGATGGAGCCAGACTCTTTCCAGTGGTGCCAAGACCAGAGGTGATGGACACCAACTGAAATACAGGAGGTTATTGCTGAACATCAGAAAACTTTTCCACTGTGAGGGTGACCAAGCACTGGCACAGGTTGCCCACGGAGCTGGTGGAGTCTCCATCCCTGGAGATACTCAAAAACCATCTGGACATGGAGCTGGGCAACCAGTTCTGTGTGCCCCTCTGTGAGCAAAGGGGCTGGACCAGGTAATGACCAGAAATTCCTTCCAACCTCAATCATGCTGCAACCCACCAAACATAATGTGGCGCATTTTCCACGGACCTCCTATCTTTACACAGGACCATGAAGTCAACTCTGTTCTTTTACAACACACTGATTTCAAAATCCCAAAATTACAAACTCTTATTCACTTTGTATTTCTCTTCCTTGCTCTTTCCCTCTGTGCCTGTCATTTTCATCCTCGTGTTCACCAATTTCCTTTCAGGTTCTGCAAAAACAAGCTGAGGAAATAACTTTTCCATGCTCTACTACACATTAAGACTTAAAAAGTATTCGCAGACCTCCTGCAAAGTTATAAGAGATTCATAAATTAAAACCAGTAGGGGGAAAAAAAAAAGAAGTGACTGTCTTAATAAAAACTCTCACTTCTACTTTCCAAACCCTTCAGAACACATCATATAAGAAAATCAACATTTAATGAAAAATACCTGGATCGTTTTGTCCAGACTGATTAAAAACACATACAGAAGTCTAAACTCAGATCAAAGCATGCCATGACAGAGCCATAAGCTCACCACATAACTAGATCACCTAGTTGTTCTTTCTGGTCTTACAGTCTGTGAAGAAAAACATCTACCTGCTGATGTTACAAAACCTAAGGGAAAGAAAGGCCTGCTGATTTTGTAAGAGTTTTAAAAGGGAAAGCTTTTCCAAAGGAGTCTGCTATAAAAAACAACTAAATGAAGAAGGCAGAAGGAAAAAAGGATGGGTTTGGGGGTTTCCCCTCCCCTAAGGTTACTTCATATTACTTTATAAATCTAAAATCATACTGGCTTACACATTAAGTTTTGAGGACTGCATTATTCACCAATTATAACTTGTGGGTATCTATCTTGCTTAGGAAAGAACACTCGGAAATGCAGACTGAAGCAAAGGTTAGCGAAAATATTCTAATTTATTCTTAAGTATATTCCCATTCTGTATCATAAAGGATAACATCTATGCATGTCCTAAGAACATCAACTACTCGGTATGTCTCTCTTCTGTTCATACAGGTGCTGGGAGTCAAGAATATTCCGTAAGCATTCAAATATGTAGCAGGTTACTGTCAGCCTCGGCATTAACATCTCACCTACAAACACACAACTGGTGGTGGTTATGTCAGAGCTTAGAGGGCAGCAGTTTCAAAATCAGCTTATGCTCAGTGAAGACTTTCCCTCCTGACACAAAGCCTCAGCCACTTTTGCTTCCTTTGCCTCACTGCTCAGCTGCCCAGAGGACAGACAATCTGACTGAAAATTAACCTTAAAACCAGTTCTCAGCTAAGTCATGGAGTTGTTTCCCAGCATCGTAATACGGAAGGGCATAGAAGAGAGAATCCACAGCCAGGGGAAAATTTGCTTTGCTGGGCAACATCCTGGTCTGATGTCAAAATAAGTCAACAATGAAGCTCTGCAAGACCTTTCAAACCAAGCTCTTATTTCCTTCCTTTTTTCTATTACTCTGACTGTTACACTGTCCTGAACTTCTGCTACAGACACAAGCAAAACCAGCAGGGCTCTAATACGTATCAATCCATCAGCATACTAAAAAAAGACAGCCAGAACATGCACAGAAGGAAATAGGACAGTTAAAAAGCAGCAGCATCATTTGGGTTTACAGCATCTAATGGACTGCAAGGTGAGAATCCTGTCCAGAGAAGCTGTAACGTAACACAAAGAATTGACTCCAGTGCAGTCACTAACCAATTTAACTAAACAAATCTGCCAACATAATTGAATCTAAGAATTATCTCGGAGCTAATCTGTGTGTGCCATCAATAAGCCTCTTAGCTGGACAACCATAAGCAGGAGGACTTTACAGCGTAACTTTTTGCACTGTAATCAATAGGCTCCAATAAAAAGAGAAAGTTCAAATAAAGGACAGTTTTAAACAAAGAGCATTAGAAGGGAACTCCTGAAATTTATTTAGGACACATCACATTATTCACTACAAAGTAAAATAAGAGCGCTCATAAATTCACACAGCTATCTCAGTCAAACCACAGAGCAAGCAGGAAGGCTTTGAATCAGACCCCAACTGGTAGCATGGAAAGCTCACGTTAACAGGAAGTTAATTCTCCAGAATTTTCTCTCTTCCATAGCACTGATCCCACAAGCAAATCCACAGAATTGAACCCCCCATACAAGTGCAGCATTCCAATCAGGCAATGGCATTGCCCACAAAGTTTTAATGACTCAAACATACCTTCACGGCAAAGGCATTGTAAATTACAAATCAACTGTACAGTCTGAGCGTTACAAAGCTTTGTACATTAAGTGAGCTACCTACAACTGGCATGCAATAGCTGTCATTTAGTGAGCAGAAAGTGTTTCTCTTACTATGTTTTTATGATGACCCTGAAAGCCACTTTGTGTGCATCCACTACTGGAATCTATTCCTTTTAACAGCCTTTACGCAACACATGAGTGGCAATCCTGTTCACAGCAGAAACAAGGAACAATGCGACCATCACACAGAAAGATGCCAGTATGCCTTTGGTCATTTTACACACAATTTAAGTGTATTTTTTCTTTAATCTTGATCTTGGTGGCATCACTAAGCTTCCTACAGAGACAGAACTGCCATGCAGATGTGGAAAAAAGGATTAGTTCAAAAGGAAAACAAAACCCTTTCTAATAGCCTACCTATCAACAATAGTTCTTTGACCAATAGGCTAAACCACAGTTCCTAATTCCGTATTCCACAGCTGTCAGGATTTCTCATATCATAGTGGTCTGTCTGCTCTTGCATTAATATGGAAGTATGGGCAATAAGTGGCACGTTGAATCAAGTGAGTTTTGTGAGAATTAAAATAGTGTTATTCAAAAAGTTACACTGATAAAGTACCCAGCCTAATACTGGGGGCTACCGGAGGAGGTGCCCGTTTCTGCAAACACCAGTCATTACTGGGCAGAGGGAAAAGGATCTGTTTCAGAGTTTCAAACAGAAAACACATCACTACCTGCAAACTCCACCAACCTTGACTTGAGCACCACTCACAACATACAACATCAGGACAACACAAAGCAAACTGTTCTACAAATGCTACTACTTGCAGGAGCACTAAACCACCCCAATTCTGGAAATCACAGAAAATTATCTGAAAGACTTTGGAAAGAAACAGATTTCAATCATATGGAATGCATACACTGCCTTCTCCCTTACTATCTCCCCCCTCCCAAGGACAGTTTTAAGCGGCATAGGAAATTGTTAAGAAGAAAAACACATACAGCTTTCAGAAGGGTGAAAGGTTTGGTGTTAACTTCTTGCCTTTCGATATTGTAGATGCCGCCTCTATAGCACTGACTGTGAGAATTCCTTCTACTGAGCTATTAGAAAAAATAGTATCTTGCATTCAGCTTACTGTCTGTCACAGCAGACGCAGTGGCAAGTTCCAGCACCTTTCCTTTTTGGCATTATACAGTGACAACAGTAAGAAAGTAGTGATCAAGGGCACATTTAAAACAAAAATATTTAACCTGCACTGATGTCTATAATATTAATCTTGTTCTTTTATCCTGAAATACACTGACTAGAATATTTCAAAACTCCAAAGAAAATCCTAAGAGGACATGGAAAGATTAAATTAATTCTACAATAGCAGCTGGTAATGTTACAGGAGATAGAACATGTGCAGCAGCAAGTTGCTCAGGTGTGAGCTGCAGCAGAGAGGAACAACAGGAGTTCCAAACAGTTCCAGGCAAATCTTTTCAATCTGATCTTGCTCTCTGCTACATGCAAGTTCACTTATTCCCACCAACTTCCAACTGCATTCCACAGACTGACAGAGCGCCAAGTTAACATCCATTAATATACATGGCAAAACTTGCAGGTCACATGCTGGTACTGCTCCATTAGTCAGGACTCTGGATTAAACCAGTCAGATGCTCAGAGGCTGCAGCAATAACTTCGTATTTCACTGAGATTTTACACACGCACATACCAAACATGGAACACCACGTATGTAAATTTATGTGCCTAATGACATTGATGCTTCCTCAGCATCTGGTGTGGAGAGATTACCCAGTGCTCTCTACAACAGGCACTAAATTCAGTTATGAACTGAATATGTTTGTTTGGTTAGAGGGTTTTTCTGCACTACATCCAGAGATGGTAGTTATTTCTACTATCACCCACCGTGCAGTTAAATGCACTAGCAAGTGGGAGTTCATTCATGCAACTGTTAGAAACTTTTGTTTAACTTCAATAGACATTTAAATTCTCTGCACACATACAGCCAGCTGATCTGCACTTCACTCACCAGCTCACATTAAACGCTGAAAACTCCTGTCTTCCATTCAGATTTTTACGCTTCTGGTTTTCCTCCCTTCTAATGATGCTCATTGAAAAACAGGCAAGTAACAGCTAGAATCATGTCTTAATACAATTTTCTTATGTGTCTCTAAAAGATTTCCTTATCTGTTTTCATCACATTGTTCTGGCTCAATTCAAGCCTCAGAGAAGGCACAGCTCTGCGAATATGGTTCCTGGGCTGGAACAGTAGCAGTGCAGGAGCAGTTTTACAGCAGTAAAACATGCACAAACAGCAAACTGGTCATTGTAAGGGTTGCTTAGTTTGGTTTTGTTTCAGCTCATTTTTTAGTTGCTGCTATCCTGATTGCAAAAACCATTCCACCCACAATTTAATCTCTGTGGACTAAAAGGTTCAAATAAGGTTAGAGATTGCAAGAGAGAGAGAAGCATCCACACAGGAGATGTTCTCCCTTGCTCAGGCTGCGGGAGACAAGAACCTTGGGCTCCCAGCCTTTAAGAGATACTTCCTCCCTAATTTTACCTGAAAATAAGCTTGTCTAAACATGAAGTCCAAAACTGTCAGCTGCAAACCAAAGCAGATGCCAAGATATCAAACTTGCTAAAAAGCATAATGAAATATTTTAGTCATTTTAAACAGAGGTATGTTACCAAAAGCTATCCATAATCCCCGACATTGAAGAAGCCAAGTTAGGGTTTGTATGTCCCTTCTCAATGGCTATGAAAACTACCTCTAACTGACAACAGCAGCAATTTACCTGTAAATAATTCAGAGGCCAAAATTTGTAAGCGGTTCTTGACCTTCGGCGACCAGTTACACCCAACCGCCTCTCTCCTTAAAGGGGGCGGAAGGGACAAAGGACCGCGGGCAGCAGAGATGCGGGGCGGGCCGCGGCTGTGAAGGTCGCTCCGCTGCCATAGGACCGCGGGGGCCCGAGAAGGAGTCGCTGCACCTTGCTCGGCGCTCCGTTTCGCAGGCCTCGCCACCGCAACGCCGCGGCTGCCAGCGGCCAGATCCCCGCCGTTCTCACCCTCTCCTTCACCTGAGGGAGCGGACGCAGAACCCCCGGCGCCGGGTGCTAGAGTGGGTCTCGCGTTCTCCAGTCTCCCCCTCCCGGGCCGCTGCCGAACCCGAAGCCCGCCAACCGGACATACTCACCCCGCTCCGGGCTCCCCAGTCACGCCCGCCGCCAACGGGGCACGGGGGGCGGCGGCGCCCCGGCGGGCCGGGGGAGCTTCGCTGCCGGCGGCGGCCACCTCCGGGCTGGTGGCTCCCTCACGGCTCTCCCTCGGCCCGCACCGAGCGGGCAGAGCGCAGGGGCTGCTGTGGCCGGCTGGCTGCTGCTTCCCTCTCCTCCTGCCGGCGCCTCATGTGCCCTCCTCCACGGCCTCCCCGCCGCTCCAGCTCCCAAACAGCGCCCGGGGCACGCTGCCAACCCCCTCCTGCCGGGCGGCAAAACACGTGGGACGGCCGGCGGCTGCTCTCCTCGGCTGGGCCGGGCCGAGCCGGTCGACGGGGCCTGCTCTCAAGGCGGGGCGGAGCGGGGGGGGGCAGACACACAGGGGGCCGCGGACACCGCCCGCCCCCGGCGGGGCAGCAGGAAGGGGAGCGCCGCTGGCGAGCACCGCGGCGTTCGCAGCGCTCCCCCCGCCCCCGGCGGCCATTACCTCATGGCCCAGCCCTGCTGCGGGGAGGGGCCGCGCGTCGCCCAGCAACCGGCCCCCTGCCGCGGCCGAGGTCCGCGCAGCCGTTCGTGTGCCGGAGAAGGGGCTGCGGCTCCTGCAAGCGTTCGGGTTGGTTGTGGCCACCTGGGCCCGGCTGTGAATGACAGGGCTGGTACAGCCGGCACGCTGCCACGGCGACCTGCTCGTGGAGTTCCCGCGGTGCAGGTGGGAGCGCTGCCTGCCTGAGCGGGGCAAAAGGGCTGGAACAAAACCCCGGCCGAGCACGCAGGCAGGCTGCAGGGACGCTGGTGGACAAAACTACCGACACGAGAATAGGGGAGAGGGTCCCGGTGAAATACAGACGTTCAAAATACGTGTTTCTTCGATCTGGTAGAAGAACGAAGGAGAGGAATCTTGCCTGTGCCCTTCTGAGGAGGAAAGTTGCAGTATGAATGCGAGATACATTAGACATAAAATCCGCTAAGGAAAAGATTTGTTATTTATGTCCCACTCACGGAGAAAAGCTTCAGTCTAGATTCTTAATAAATCTAATCATAAAGCAGCCACCCAAAAACAAAGAAACAAACGACCCACAGAGGAAACCATGACTTCTTGTTTCTTGTGGCTCACAGAACTATTTAGTGGAGGAGGGTTTGATTGTTGTTTACCGGCAAGGGAAGAATTGTGTCCAAGGTTAAAGCTGGTAAGAAAAAAGTGGCAGCCGCACTGGTGAGAAGCCTGGGATGTGTGCTGACCTCGAGCAGGTGCAAATGGATTCAGGGTTAGACTCTCAATAACCCATAAAAAGAAACGCTCCAGCCCTTCACAGATGCAAACAAAGAGAATCCCACTTGGGTGATGGAGAGGAGAAACGTTGCAAGAACAGAGGCTTGACAGGCACCACCAACAGGCGTGTCTTGAGGGCAGATCCCCTGGAAGTGAGTCAGGGTACAGTTGGATGGGGCATGGGAGTCAGCCTAAATCTTTGCTGCAGCCAAAGGAGCAGGCTGCTTCCCCAACTCCTGGCCTTCCCAGGGGCTGGCTCTGCTGCTTAGGATTCCTCAGTGGGTGACTCAGTAATACTGAGTGCTAACAGAACTAATTATATTCTTCCCTTTGTCAGTTTTCTGCCAGATTAGTAAACTGAATAGATTCACACTAAGATCATAAAAGTATCATAAAAGAGCACAAAGGAAACGTTTTTGTCTGGGAGGAACAGGACCATCCCTTTGGTAACCCTGCACTCTTAAATCATCTAACTCCTCCCTGAAGTAGAAACTTCATGTTCCTTTAGGCAGTCTAATGCCTAGGTTAAAAAGGTTGGTCCCTTCCACTTCTCACCCTCAGCTGAGTCCTCCCATTGCTTCCTGCTTTGTGCTGGGTCTTGTCTACACATGACCCAGTGAGCAAGCCAGATCTGGAGGTTTAAAAAAAGGTCTGGTTTCTGATTAATTCTTGAAACAGCTAACAGTGGAGTCAGACGAGTGACAGAGGTTGCTCAAGAGGGGGAACAAGACTCTGTAGTTGCAAATGAGGGATAGAGCCTTGCAGCAATAGCCAGGCACTTGTTACTGTGCATAACGTAAGCCCAAGACAGCAGTGAGGAGGAATGGTCTGCACAGGGAAGGGAAAGTTTTGAGGAAGAGTTTGGTCTGTGCTACATGAAATGTTATTGTGAAGCAAGGGAAAAAGCAGACAGGCTGCTAAGGGGATAATACTAATAAAAAATAAAAAGCCTTCAGTTGCACAAAAGCAAGAGAAAAACACAAAACAGAATCATCTTGGAACCAGAGCCCAGGAAGGAAATCAGTGCTGAGAAAAAAAACCCAGAAGGCAGAAATGATCTGAAGACAGAAGGAGACCCTAGAAGTAGAAAAGTGAAGATCCACACCAACAACAGAGAGAAGCAAGTCTGCCTGACTAGAGACTTGTTGAGAAGAGCCAACTGACCTGTCATGTCTGTAAGGAACAAGGATTTGAGATACACCTCTGAGGCCAGAAAGTCTTGTTAGAGCAAGGAGAAGCCCTTCACTGTGGGACAAATGGCAGTGACATGCCCCATTTATTCCCAAACAGTGTGCGGGAGTACATTAGGGAGAGAACTGGGGACTACAGGATTGCCAGCCTGTCCCCTGCAAGGTTATGTCTTTATGTTGCTCGTGGGATAGGTAGCTGTTGTTTGGTGGTTGCTGCACCAAATCCTCCTATGATTTGTTGTTGCACTGTGCTTAGTGCACATAAGCATGCTCCATTGCCACCTAGCAATTGGCATCTATTGGCAAATGACACAAGTACCCAGATAAGCTTCCTAGATTTCTCTGATCTTGTTTTCATTATTCTCTCAATTTCTGCTCTCTTCTTGATTATAACATATTTATCACATTCACTCCCAATTTTGCTTCGATTACATTTCTAGAAGAGACTTCTTATTTCCACCTTGCTAAAATAGAAGACTTCTCGAATATACTTTTCAGTGAGGATGCTGTTTTTTCCTGCATGTTATTCACTCTAGAACTTCTTTGATTTCTTTACAGGGACTATAAAATAATACAATATTGCCTTAAAAGCATTTAAAACAAGTTTCAGAAATCTGTGGTTAGTTTGCCAGCTGAAATCCCAATTGCAGCTACAGTTGCAGATGATTTGAACCTCAGAGCATAAGTTAATTCCAGTGGGCACAAACAAATGATCTGAAAAAATCAAACATACCTTTAAACCATACCCACAAATGTATTTCTGAATAGCTGTGTCATGGAGTTAAGAAGAAAGAAGTTGCAGTACTTCCTCTTCTTCTTGCTGGTACCTGCTGTGACTGGCCCCATTCTCGCACTTTTATATTCACATGGGCTAAGTAATGCTCTAAGCCCTTTAAAAGGGGTTATGAAGTATCTGCATAATGCTGCCTGCACGGCATGTTCTCTTGTTTAAACGGTGGCTCTTGTAAAGCTAGTGTTGCTTTAACTTGAATATCAATAAACGTAAATTCCTTTAAGTTATCTGACTGAGCATCTGAAACTTAAAAATGTGACATCTTTTGATGGAGTTTCTTCTGGTTTTGTGTTTTATTTGGGTTTTTTTTGTTGGTTTGTTTGTTTACAGCAAGGTATGCAATGCTACCTTTGCTGGAAGAATCAAATCAGCAGAAAAGCTTTTCTTGCTCAGTGCTCTATGCTTCCTTCAGCTAGCATCAGCCAGCACGAATGCTTTCTCCTTCAGGTGCTACTCTTCTGGAAATTTCTTTCCTGTAAACAGGGTGCATCTGTCAGGAGCAATACCAGCTTAGAGCGTTGGTTGGAAGTGTTATTGCAACTGTGACCCAAGGACAACAGGCACATGTAATCTGAAAAGAACAGAAGGAATGATAAGCTAAACCAATCAAGTGAAGGTTTATCGATAAACTAAAGCATAAACACAAGCAGAGGAGACAAATAAAATGAAGATAAAAAGGTCTTAAGGAAAAATATCATTAAAAAATGACCTCCCTCATGAATGTGTATGTATAGAGGATCATATATAATAATTATGGCAAAATAAAGCATTATTACACAGCTTAGAGTCTGAAAAAAAAACCCTGAAGAAAGGAAACAGTGACTGAGGATGGGGTTTTGCATATATTTGACATTAATGAAATGCAAGTTGGAATAGTTTGTAAAGCTCAGATTAGCATTAGAAGTGAAGACAAGTACACAAACAAACAGGAAATTAAATGCAAGATAGTGGGTTAATGATAAATGTGCCAGGCATGCATTTTGCAAGAAAAGGGGAATAAAAAGTGCAATCAAGCAAAGCCAAATGAAAATTACACTGTGGAATGATGATAATACCTTCAAGACATTGTGAGTTCTAATTAGGATGCCAAGGATATCCTGAATACACAAGCTGAATCTTCAGAATATACAAAATTAAAGTCATTGCTTTCTGCAGAAACAGTTAAGCTCTATATGTAATAATAGCGCATTTGACTCTTGTGTGAGGCCAAACTGCTGAATGTATTTGAAGAAAATGGGATGTTTTTCCAACATGTTATACCTAGAGAGTACAGCATCTGCTTTCCACACTATCTATTGCATCAGAGTAAGGAATAGGTCAAACGTTGAAATACACAGAAAAATACAGCATTACTAGTATTTCCACATCATCTCAGTCACAGTGGTAGTCACTACAAGAGCAAGATTTTGGCAAGGCCTGTTCAGCCTTCCTGCATCAGCAAGGCTGTCATCTCATCATACCTTAGAAGCCAGCAGGCAAGCTTACGTGTTAAGAATGCTGTTAGTAGTGAACCTTGCAGCAGCAGAATATCAGCTTTGCCAGCCGGGCAATCAGCATCAGAGCTGATGATACGCAGGAATGTGGTATGAGGAATGCCTGGCAGAAATTGTGGTAGTCTGTAACAATTAACCTCATCTCTTTAGCAGATAAAACTCAGCACAAGCAATAACAACAAAGAGGAAGTTGGTTTGACTTTGGTATCATATAAAGAGCAGTGGCTGACTTCCCAAGGAAACCCAGTGACTTTGGGAAGGTAAAGTAGCTTGTAATATACCAACCTTTAAAGGTATTAACTCGAGAGAGTACCACATCTCTTTCAAACCTTAGACATACGCAAAGCATTGAGACCATAATGGAGGAAGAGGCAACCCAGCATGCTGTACATGAAGTACTGGTGACCTTACAAGTTGAGCCAGTGAGGCAAGTTTTGGAGCCCTGTAAGAGAAACCACAAGTAATTTTTGCCTCACCAGTGAAACAAACACATTGGAAGGGACTGTTTTGCCATTTTAGCTGTTTCTGCAGCTAAAAGGTCAACTCGATGATTGATAAAACAAATTCCCAAAGAGAAGAATCCCAGGAACTAGCAAAGAATCTGAAAAATCATTGCTACTCTCAAGTATCAGCAGCACACGATACTTAAGTTGTAACATTTAAATTTATTTAACAACTTCAAGAGGGATCAGTGACTACAGCAGCCCTGTACCAAAGAAACAAGGTGACTAACTTACGAGAACCTTAATGTTACCACAGAAATGCAGAAATAAAGAGAAACAGGCAAAGTTTCACTCAAACAATGAAAGTATGTGCTAGTTTTAAGAGGATGTTGGAAAAGAATCTGGGGTTAAAAACCACAAGATAAAGATGTGCTTATGTCCATTGTTCTGCTGAAAGATCAGAGAAGTGGCCCTGTGTGTTTCCCAGGAATGGCAGAACTATCAAGGTGGATGAAACATCCAAATATGATAGATGAGCAACTGAATCATCATACCCAGAACGCTGAGAATAGAAACTCTCTTGAGAATGGGGTCAGTCTGGAATAGAAAGAAACACCATGTACTAGCAAGATGGGGTAGAGCATGAGTAATCATGATAGCTGGGAGAAAAATCAGTGCATCTGGCAAAATAAAACACAAGTATATAGCATCTTCTACAGACATTAGAGCAAGCTACAAGATCTTAGTAAAGGAAAACAAAACATGGAAACATACCTTAAAACTATAGGCGACTCATCAGGCTTTTGGGAATCAGGCAAAATGTCAGAGGCTTCTGTAGTACCCATTGAGGGTAGAGCCCCGAAGTGTTTAAACATTCCTGAACTATGTGGTTACAATCACAAGATCTCAGTTTACCTTAAATTAGATCATATACTTATTTGAGAACAAGAATTTGATTGCATCTGACTGTCTCATATAATAGCCAGGCAAATAGCAAGGCTGAGTTTGCTGTACAGATTGCTGAGAGGATTGAAATGCTGCAAACAGCACAGAGAATATTTTGCATTCCTTTCTTGAATGTTGAAAATATTCCCACAGAAAAGTTCACTGCAGTTGAGTACAATGCTTGAAGTCATGTTCAGTAACAGACTAAAGGAGTAACAGGCTAAACAAGGAAAAAAAACCAAACACTAAAGACAAGAGTCCTGTAATTGCAGCCCTGATCTGCATTTGTATTTAGAGTATTTCTTCATGGTACCTCTTGCACTGGAAGCAAGTAAAATGTTTGAAGAGAGAATTCCTGTTTCTTACACCAAATCAGAGGGAAAATTCCCATCTGGAGTATACTGAAATTGTCTGTATCTTTCTTATCATCTGGATGTACATGTAATGAAGTGTGTATCAACAACAACAACAAAGCAACACAGTTCCAAACTAAGAGGTATTGGAAAAAAAGAGGGGTGTATGTCAACGTGTCCCCTGTATCTGCCTTTAATTACACCAAAAATTCTTCATCATG
Source organism: Pezoporus flaviventris (assembly GCF_033815535.1). Classification (NCBI taxonomy): domain Eukaryota; kingdom Metazoa; phylum Chordata; class Aves; order Psittaciformes; family Psittacidae; genus Pezoporus; species Pezoporus flaviventris. Next base: position 2,727,218 of record NW_026892585.1, read on the forward strand.
GAGACATTTAATTTAAAAAGCTATGAAACTCTGGTTTGTTTGTTATTAAAGCATTGTTTTGTGATTCTCTCTGTGTACTTTGCAATGTTATTGCCACTCTTATATGAAGATTTCAACAGATTTTGTTAAAGTCTCACTCCCCCAGAATGGGATACTTACCCCCTTGGCATAAAATCAATCTCTAACCTAGACTAACATAACAGAAATCTGTACATAGGACAAAACACTAGAAATCTGGAAGCAAAGGCAATAACTTGATAGTTACTATGGCTTAGTTTGGACAAGGACAATGAAATTAAGTGACTTTTTTAAGATCTGCCATCAAACTGCTGTCAGGAGCTAGTATTCTACTCTTTCTTCTTTATATCAGTCACCCTTATCAGAGCCAAAGGTAAAATACAGATTTCTAAAATCTAAATAAAGCCCTCTTCAAAGCATACTTTTCTTGTGCTTACTAAGAGAAACTAGGTGATGTCTGCTTACGCATTTGGTTTATTTCTATCCAGTCAACTACTCATTTACATAAAAAAAAAAAAATGGAAAAAATACTTTGCTTGTTTAGCTTCAAAGCTGCAGCTTCATTGGGAATTACAGATCAAGTCTGCAACGGCTGAGAAATTATGCTGCAGAATGGGATAGGATCTGAAATTGTTAAGAAGTGAGCATTTTGCCACGCATATGTATGGCACGATATGTTTTGATGTTAGGACTCCAGTCAATTCTATGTGGATATTCAATAAACCAGCTGCAGTACTAACCTCTTACCAGTCTTGTAGACTCTCTACCAAACCCCTCAACAGCTGAACTGTGACAGAACTCTTGGCAAGCTGCGTAATTCATGAAGCTTCATTTCCTCCAGGTCTGTGCTTTGTGTCTATAGCCTCTGCTGTCTGAGGTGGTATTAAACAAAGCTGAAGCACTTTTTTGCAGATAAAACCTTTCTAATATCCCTCTCCCAAGCAGGGTGGGTTGGATTGGTTTTGGGTTTGTTACAGAATTAGGGAGGTTTCAGCTCATACTGAAATTTTCCCTACAGTGGGGGTAAAAAATCCAACCATCTGTTATCATATAGAATATAGAAACGTTGACTCCTTCCTGCTAAGTATACTACTAATTTTATAAAATCTGGTTGAAGTAGATCAACGGGTTCAAAACCGTTTAGGAAATCAAGTTGAAAATGGGATAATGGACAAAACAGAATCCCAGGCTGGTTTGTGTTGGAAGGGACCTTAAAGCTCACCCAGTTCCAACCCCCTGCCATGGGAAGGTACATCTTCCACTAGAGCAGGTTGCTCCAAGCCCTGTCCAACTGCAGCTTGAACACTGCCAGGAATGGGGCAGCCACAGCTTCTCTGGGCACCCTGTGCCTGGAACGTTATTCAACTTGTCCTGGAAAGACAGACCAAATGTGAAATGTTTTATCATGCAATGAGGAAAAGATGCTGACTTGAATCTTTCAAGGGCCTTGCAAACCCAAAAGCAGACAAGCACAAACCCCAAACCCAGCCGTCCCTAGGATGAAGAATGAAGTGAAAACACCACTTTACAGTTAAAAACGGAAAGCGCTCGTTCCAAGGGCTCAATGTTGTCACCACGAAGTATCCCCCAATTAGGCTTTTACAACCCGCTGTAACAGGACTGACAACGCTACCTGCTGTGTTGTCCGATGCTCGGCCCATGGCGGTTTAACAGCAAAGCCCCACAACCAAGAGGGCAAGGTCTGGGATTCCCGCTCCTCCTGAGGGGCTTCCCCTCACCGCGGGCTGAAGTACGGCTCAGCCCGCCCGCCCGTCAGCCCCGCGCTGGCGGTTGCCCGGCAACCGGACGGATGCGCCCCCTCCCGTCTCGACTGCGACCCACAACATCCGGGAACTCCCGTCTGGCCCCGGCCCTGCTCTGGTATCAGCCCCTTCCAGCCCAATGGCGGCTCCGCTCTGTTTCCGGCGTCCGGCCCCGTCTCCTGGATACAGGTGCGAGGTGGCGACCATCCGAGCGGTGCGCGGGGGGGGAGGCAGGACAGACCCATGGGCACCTGGCTCTGTGTTCTCGCTAGAATAAAAGCAAACCCCACAACATCCCCTGGGCTCACTGTGACTGTTGTACCGCTGCTCCTCCGGCTCGCTGTATTTTGTGGTGTGCGCGGACCAGCTTCCCGCCGGAACGCCTCCTCCTTCCCCTTGTGTCATGGAACGCTCCAGTCGTGCGGCGATTTCGGTTGATGGCGGCGGTAACGGCGGTAGTGCTGTTGCCTGGTCCATCCGCTGCCCCGCAGGTACGGCTGTCGCTTCCTATCCGCCACCCGTCACCTCCCGTCCTGCGGGCGGGTAGCGGCCCTCAGAGAGCGCGAGCCTAACGGCCGGCGGCGCGCGGAGCCACCCTCCCGCGCCTCCCTTCGTCCCCCCGCTCCCGCCCTAGCCCCGCACCCGCGGCCATGTCACGAAGCCATGGGATGGGTTGGGTTGGAAGGGACCTGGGATTGGATCGGAAAGTCCAGTTCCGACTCCCTAGTTCCAGTCCCGGGGGCTGCAGTGCAGCTTTGACTACAGGAGGTCTCGGGTCCTCTCATGAGGAGAGGAAACAATGTGTTGGCGCCCAGAGCGAATGCAGTTACCTCAGTCTGTTGCTTTGGGTGCTTCTGTGAAGCTTCAGAGCCGGTTCCTTACAGGCGGTGGTGTGGCCGGCTTCCACAGCAGCTAGCTCCTCTCGAGATGGTTCTTTGCACTTTTTGCGTCGCTTTGTTCAATCTCTTCATACTTTATGTCAAAACTAACGAATCCTAGATGTTGAAAGTCTGTCTCGCATGCCACGCTCCGTTAGTTTGTGTACTGAAATGGCGACATAGCCGTTATGAGATTTAGGGTTGTAAGACAAGGTGCTTTTCTTGCTAACCTGCATGTGAAAGCACTCCCAGTCATGAGGTAGCAATGAAGATTTCCTTTTCCTATGACTGCTCTGTCCCGGTGTGGGTTTGTATGTTATTGGTCTTGCTTCTGTCAGATAACCAGGTATTTCTGTACTTGTCACTGAGCCTGGCATGCATTTGTATGGTTTGGTTCATGGTTTGGATGATTATGTTTTACGGATGGTTCATGGTTTGGATGATTATGTTTTGGTTTGGTTCATGGTTTGGATGATTATGTTTTACGGATGTCCAGTATGAGGCATCTTTAATACATCTGATGCGTATATATGCTTCAGTCGTGTGACAGGGTGCGCATATCAGGTTCGAAGTATTCTTGAGAAAGAAGAGGTGCAAGGCAGGGGATGTGGACAGGTACTTTGGGGGGTGGGCTGTAGTTTCGCCATTTCTTTTGCTGGATGCATTTCTATGGCAATGATGTTCTGGAAGCTTTGTATATTAGGGGAAGACATTGAGAGGATTTTTTTATTTGGTTGTGGTTTTTTTTTTAAGATGAAAGAACATAAGGAATGGTGTGAATCAGGAAAGAGAAGTGGAGAAATGGACACCCCGATCTGTTCTGAAGCTTTATCTTTGTGCCTTATTTTGGGGTGTCTGGCACACTGATTGCTATATAATCACCTTGTTCTCATAGATAACTCTAGGAAAAAAAGCCTTCCTATCCTGTCTTATACTGGCTGTACCTAGCTGTTTGCTTAGTGCTAGATAAACCAATTTACAGTATTAATCTGAAAGCTTTTGAATTGCAGTGGTGGGATTCTTTCTTCTTTTGAGAAGAAAACTTCTGTCTGGGGTAACTCTCTTTGATAAAGGAAATCCTAGAGTCATGAGGCTGCTATGTCTGTTGTGAATTCTGGATCACCTGGGTTGTACTGGGCACCTGATGATGTTCTGGCAAGAAACATTATTTTAGTGACGGGCATTTCGTTGTCTGGTGCTGCATAATGCTGTGTTGTATTTTTGAAGTCTTGACTGAAAACCTGGGCGTTCCCTGGTCTTCCTTTTGTCACTCTGGGAGCTCTGTGTCTCTTGAAAGAGTTAAAGTGAAATTGAGTTTGTGATTTGTGATTAGGCATCTGCAGCTGTTCTACTTAAGCCTTTCCATCTTTACTGGCAATTCCTGTTGTTGTAGTTCTTTCTCCAATATGCTGCTTTTCTGTGTTTTAGGATAATGCATTGAGAACCGGTCTTGTTGGTCAAAAAGCAGTTTTATAAACAAAATGGAGTAAATCATGCAGAGATGAGAAAGAACAACTTCTTGGCTTGGAGATAATTAAATTGGTAGTTGGAAGAACTAGGCAAGAATGTGAAGGTGTCCTGGAGCTGGAAGAACTTACTACAAGGTGATTACTGAGGAGTAGCTATCAATATATCCTGCTTCTGAATGTGCTGGTATTGGGATTTTCTGTGTCTCTGGTTTTAACTCAGTAGCACAGCTGAGGAGGAGGATGGAAAGCAGAACTCTTACTTCATGTATTATAGATGCTTCACTGTTTTGCTGTCAGTTCTCCGCTTGCTCTGAGATTTTTAGAGAAAATAGTTATGGAACAAAAGAATTAACTAGCCTCTTATGAGAAGCATCTAACTATTTAAATATAGAAGTGTCACCTGCTAGGTTTGCAACAAATGACGAATATTTCATTTGTTTAAGTATGTAAATTAAAAGCATTCTTAAGACAAAAATGATAGTTCGGAACATTAATATTCAAAAATCCTGTGGTTTTCAGTTGCTTTGATTAAACTGGTATTTGGCAAATTTAAATTACATTGTGAAAAGTCGCAGGGGCACATTGCCATTTCTGCCCAATGGCTCTTCAGGCAAATCTTATTTTGCACTTGAGAACTGGGAGGGTAAATACTGTACACCAGTGACTATTAAGTTAGAATGATTTCCCCTTCTCCTTCTTTGTTTAAAAGTTTATTTGTTTATGAGACTAATACCATGTTTCCAATCCATTGCCTGTATAGCATCCTCAAGTATGGAGAACTTCGTTCTGTATGAGGAGATCGGAAGAGGAAATAAGACAGTTGTCTATAAAGGAAGAAGAAAGGGAACAATTAATTTTGTTGCCATTCTTTGCACTGATAAATGCAAAAGAGCTGAAATAACAAACTGGGTGAGTAGTGTTTGCTTTTTTGGCGGGTTGTTTTGATTTTTTTTTTTTTTTTCCCTGCTAAATCTGGGAAAAGAAACAGCTTACAGAACCCTGTAGAACAGGTAATAGAAAAATACCATGTGCTTCTTGTCACCGTTTAGGTCAGCTTCTTAAGATTTTAAATTCTTATACTTTAGATATAGTCTCATTTTTATGTTTTTATTTCTTCATCTGTTTTTACTGTTGCTTAAATCATATGCATAAACCCATGTTTACAGGCAGAGAACTTTTAAAAACAGTTACTTGCATGTAGTAGTTTGCTTTATTTTGCTATTAGTTGTGCAAATTCAGTGGTAGTAATACTTGCCAGTGAATAATCAATCTCTTAATTACCAAGAAGAAAGTATTTTTGATGAAACAATAGCGTTTAAGGTAAATTAATTCTGTTTTGTGAGATCTTGGCAACATTTTAAACATACACATTCTGGAAAAGAAACTGTAACTGATATAGTTAGACATGTAAATATTTTTCCAGTAGATACATTTTGTTTCTGCATTGGGTTGACTATGGCTGGACACCAGGTGCCCATCAAAGCCAATCTGTCACACCCACACCCCTCCTCAGCTGTACAGGGGAGAGAAAATATAACAAAAGGCTTGCGGATCAAGATAAGGACAGGGAGAGATCACTCACCAATTCATCTGATTCATCAACATTCATCCAGTTACTGTGATGGGCAAAACAGACTCAGCTTGAGGAAATTAGATTATTGCCTATCAAATGAGAGTAGGATAATGAGAAATAAAACCAAATCTTAACCCACCTTCTCCTCGCTTTTCTCTTCTTCGCAGACTTCACTCCTGACTTCTGTGCCTCCCCCCACTGTGGCACAGAGGGACAGGGAATGAGGGTTGCAGTCAGTTCGTCATACATTGTCTCTGCTGCTCCTTCTTCCTCGCATTCTTCCCCTGCTCTGGTGTGGGGTCCTCTTAGAAAGCTGTTGGGGATACCTTACAACTCTAATAAGTTACACAGGCCTCTGTAGAGATTAGGCTATGTAGTTTTAATAGAAACATAGATTTCTAGGGACCTTTCAATGATTGCTCTTGCCTGATAAGCTTAAGAAAGATGAAAAAAATGTCTTTTTACTTCCTCATATTGTGCTCACCATGCTGTCTCACACTTGTGTTCTCACTGCAAAAGAAACTAGGAATGCAAACTTAACTCCAAATTCTGATTTTCAGCTTGTTATTGTTTTAATGATGCAGGAAGGTTAAACAGTGCTTATAATTTTGGGTTGGGGAACTTTTTTTCCTATTCTCCAGTTATGTATTTTAAAAACTTTGTTCTAGGTTCGTCTGACTCATAAAATCAGACACAGAAATATAGTGAGATTTTATGAATGGTATGAAACGAGCAACCATCTCTGGCTCGTAGTGGAATTATGCACAGGTAAGATAAGTTCAGAAGGTAAAAATTTATAGAGTAAGTGTTTGTAAGAGACTTCTCAACAGTTTCTTCACAACAAATACTTAGATCCTTGAAAAAAACTTAGTAATTATCTGATTATAAACTTGAGAATCCTATTTATGGATGAAAGTCTTTTTGCTTTTGGAAATATTTTTAGAAATTAGTTGAAATAATGTTTCTCCTCTGCTTCACTATATATGTATGTTAACTGTTAAGTGATGTGACATCATGTTGGTTTTAAATAGCTAAAGAGATGGGGCTACTCAGGTGAGCTTAAAACCGAATTGTGAATAGTTGGAGGGTAGTTAAGTAAAAATTACTTGAAGTTTTCTAAGGACTGGCAGCTTTGGTGTTTTCATTTCATAGCACACAATAAAGACAGCAAGGAGCAAATCAAGTAATAACGTACAGAGGGCAATTCTGAAGCTAATAGTAAATTTTTAGTTTTCTTCCTGCTCGGTAGTATTCTGATTTTGATGTTAATTTGGGAGCTCTGGGAGCCCAAAACTGTCTTAAGTGATTCATTGAGCTTTCAGATGTTCTCATCGATCCATTAAAGAAATCTGGTAAAGCTTTCTCTGCTTGTGATAACTGCATGTTTTAAACTCCAGATAATGTGCTTTATTCCACATGGAAAGAAAAGAAGGCCAACTGTGCAAGTGACGAATGCTCAGATTTTGGTATCTGGAGTTTGTTTCATAGCCAAAGTCCATATTGCACACAGCATTTATTTCTATCCAGAATTCTATTTCAAAAGATACTGAAGGGAAGCTACAAGTTCTGGAAAAAACCCAGGTCATTCTTTCAGTGATTAAAAGTGAACACATATTATTAGACAGGCAGCCTTTTATTGACTACAGCTTGAACAATTATAACGTATTTTTTTTACCCTGCAGTATTGCAGTTTGCTGCAAGGGGTGTGTCTTGAAGCTAAGTTACTTACAAATAGAACAAGACATAGGTTTCTTACTAATTTTATAGAGCCTTGAAAACTGTTTTTGAAATATGGAAGGTCTCTCCCACTTGTCTCAAGGTGGCAAAGTGAGTTTCTGCTATCAGATACAGCATACTTCTGCGTTGCAGGTTTCACTATTCCTTTTTTTTTTCTTCTGTGGCTATTTGGTCATGTTATGGAATTCTACATGTTGTTCTCTAGATTTCATTATAAAATCCAGTAGTTAAACATGATGGAAAATTCTTTACTGTAGTTAGGTAATATGGGCTTGATCTGAACAATTCTTCTGCTGGGATTTGTGTGAGAAACATGGAAAGTGGAACTTTAGTCCTTGGTTTTTTTTTTTTGTTTTAAATTCTTTAAAGAGGAAGGGGTGAAAATGAAAGAGCTGGGGCCCATGAGTCAAGAAAAGGACTCTACAGAGATACCATGTGAAGAACAAACACAATCTTCTATTTACTTCCTCTTAATGTGTTTCCCATTTTGTCTCACACTTGTGTTTTCATTGAAAAAGGAAGTAGGAATGCAAGTTGGACACCAGCTTCTGATTTCCAGTTTGTTACTGGTTTAGTGATGCAGGAAGGTTAAATAGTGCTTACAGGTTTGGGTTGGTTTTCTTCTGTATTTTTAGAAATAGGTGAGTTGGGCAGGGTCTCAGAGGAAAGTTATCTTTTCTTAACATGCATTTAAATCTAAACTATTAAAGAACAAAGAAAAGAATTTATCTGTTGGATGTTTTTGACCTCTGGCTCTCAGAAAGTAACTGGGCTTTGCTGCTTCTGTTGTCTGTGAATTCTGTGGACAATTGTCTGTCATTAGCTTTAGGCTTGTTCACAGAAACTGATAGTTGTTCTTGGTATTATTCTTTTAACTCGAGGAGCAGGGATCTGGTGAAGGAATTTGAGTAAACCCGTTCAGTGCTGTTACATTGTGACCTGACACAGTAACTTGGTTTCTTCTTTTCCTGATGTCTCCTTTGTAAAATAAATAAATATGAAAATGATTTTGAAGTCATGCATTCAATTTATTGTAGTCAAAATTAAGACTTTTTTTTTTTGCCACAATATTGGAAATGGATTTTTTTCTGTAGAGCTTAGATTTTGTAACTATCGGATAATCTCAAATATTTTTAGTATTTGCAGATACTAATTTTTACCTGACTTCATTTGAGGAAGCTTGCATAATGTCCTCAGGAATGATTTGTGTGGCATCTTGTTTACATGCTTTTGCTGAATATGTCTAAATGTATTTCAGGTGGTTCTCTAGAATCTGTTATTGCTCAAGATGAACATCTACCTGAAGATGTAGTGAGAGAATTTGGTGTTGATTTGATTACTGGTTTATACCATATTCATAAGCTTGGAATTATCTTTTGTGAACTGACACCAGGAAAGGTAAGAAGGAGCATTATTTATAGGGAAAACCGCATGTTACGTTGTATGCCGTGAGCTTTTAATCCATTATTTCTGTTTTACTGTTTGGAAGAAGGTTACCTCAGGTTGAAGGGCAGTTGAGCTTTATAATATATGTGAAGACAGTGAGACAAGTCTATAGCTTGGATATTTTATGGTCTAATTGATTTCTTGCCCTGTTGTGTATTTGATACAATGTGATAGGTTCTTTTTTATTTGCTGTACTGGTTTGAATAATGAAAGATTTTAGTTCTCTGTCCTTGGATGTATAACTTTGTAATTATACCTATTCTGTCATGCTGCAGAACATTTTGAAGTCACAAAAAATGATAGTGAGGAAGTAAAGTTGACTAAACTTTCTTTGTTAATAAACTTTTCTGTTGTTTCCAAATGCCATTTAAGTTGTCTTATCGTGCATAAAAATACAGCTCTTCATGTAGCTTCTGATTTTGTGTGTGTGTAATTTATGTATAGTTTGTCAAAGTCCATATTTGTTTTTAATTTATGTAGTCACCAGAATATAACTATAACCACAAATACTTGCTTAACGGTAACTGGTTTTGATCTTGATCTGCAACTGATCAAGTTGCCCTTCTCTGAATTTTCTGTAATACCTTGCACAATCATACTCAGTTTCAGCCCTTTCTGGACCCAAAGCAGTAAAAGATGTATGAGTAAAGCATAATGGAGGTGAGTCTGTGTTCTTCCAAAGAATAGTGTTGCTGTGAAGTACTCCTTTAAGCACTAAATACAGAGTGCATCCCCTCCCTGATAGAATGAGCTATTTCTTCAAACAACATTTTTGAGATTATGAAGCGTTTAATGATGAGAATAAGCAGTGACTGCATAGAGAGAACTCTTGTCATCTTTGGACAAAATCTTTGGGCTATTCTGCTAAATAAAATGAAAAGATTCACTCTACCTTTTTTCTCCTCAAATGAAGCGGTGTTTCTTTTTACTACGCTTCTGTGTTCCTATACACTGTTTTTCTATATGCTCTACTTTTACTTTCTTTTCTACAGTAAGTATCATCATTTTTCATTGAGATTTAATAATGAGTAAACAGAAGTGTGCATTAAACTTCTTAAGGGTCCTCTTGTAAGAGTCTAATTTTTTGATTATAAGAAAAAAAGATGGTATTAGTGTTGACTTAAAACTTTCAAGTGTTTTCAGTTATAAAATCATCACTGTGTACCTAAATAGTTTGAGGTTGTGATTTATTTATTATTTTTAAATAAAGTATTTTATACTTTGTTGGAAATTTCAGCAGTCGTCAGTTTTAATATATGATACTTGTATGTTGGATCTTATTTATTCTTCCAGATTCTGCTAGAAGGGCCTGGCACTTTGAAATTCAGTAACTTTTGCTTGGCTAAAGTGGATGGTGAAAACTTGGAGGAATATTTTGCTTCAGTTGCATCTGAAGAGGGTGAAGGAGATGTCAGTGAAAGCACGCCACAAAGATACCCGAAAAATAGATTTCGAGGTGCGATATTTTTTACTAGCCAAAATTAACAAAAATTAACTAAAGGGACAGAATGAAAGTTGGACAAAGCTTTTTGTCTGAAGTAATTTGGAGAGAAGACCTTGAAATAAAGTACCTGTTTGTGTTCTTTTGGGGCTGACTAAATTTCTAGAGAAACTGAAGAACTGATTTTGTCTCACCACTTGTAAAGATTAATGTGTTTACCTGTGTCTTTTCAATGGAAAGCATGGTCTGTACATTTTCTGTAAGCAGGTTTAACATACCCTGGATGGGTTTTTTGTTTTTTGTTTTGTTTTTTTTAAGTAAGCTCAAACCCAAACTTTAGCTCCTAAGGAAGATGGTTCAGAGAGATCATAACTTACAACGGGAGCAACACCTGCAAGCGAGTCGAAAGAAAAGAACCTGTATTTACCAGCGTATGTTAATAATTTGAAGTTTCACAAAGTTGGTTTAACTGGACATGGAAAAAATATACTTCTGTCTGTCATATAAATTAACATATTAACAATTCCTGACTTGTCCTGCTTTTTGTAGATAGACTTAAGGTTGTTTTTTGGATTGAAGCTCATATGTAGGTGATCCTAGACTGCAGTATACCTGTATAACAAGCTTTCAGCGTAACAGGATTTTTTTCTTTAGTTTTCTTTTTTCAGTTTTACATCAAATCCCTACAGTTTGCAGTAGGCTGCAAATACGGTGTTATTTTTTTTTTGTCAGAGAACAAGAAGAAATCGGAAACTTGGTTGTAACCTTCTAATCTTTATTAGTTGTCATCTCAGAGCATCTCACAAACCTCTGTTTCCAAGATAATGGTGTGTCATAGCAGTTACTGTTATTGAGAAGAATGGAATTCACGGCAATATTTTATGGGAACAAGGAGAGCTTTCTTAATACACTGCTGTCTCCTGCTGAAAGTCCACAGTGGAAATAGTGAGATCAAGACCAGATCTTTATTCAGGAAGAAATACAAATCTAATCTCTTTCCTGCTGCCCTTCAGAAGAGCTGTTTTGATGTGTGTAGTTAATGACCTTTTGTTACTTAAAAGCCAAGAGCAAAAGAATCCAAAATAAACGTTTTAAAGGACTATGGATTTGGCACCTTTGCTGAGTCTGCGTAATTTGCAAAGAGATTCTTGAGAACTGAATCAGTGTTCAGATGGGAACTACTGTCAAAATAGAAACTGTGTATTTATTTTTCTGTAACAAGATAACAGCTTATTTACAAACCGTTTTTTATAATTTGAGATGTAAAGTTTTCATAGCGTTTTAGTGTGAATATAGCTATAACTAGCTTCGATCAACGATCTTCTGTTCTAGTGACCTTATTTTTGTACCAGTTTTCTAACTTCATGAAGGTTTCTGTCTTGGGCTAGCTTTTGAAAACAAGAAACCTCTGCCAAATCTGATGTAACATAATTATTTCTATTACGTGAGAATGATGTTGGTTTACCATTCTGCTCAATTTACTTGGCTCTAGAAGTTGTCAAGTCATATTAAAACATTCCTTACATTAATCCCTGTGTTACAGAAGTGTAACACAAGTCACCTTGGTTAATAGAAGTGAAATAATCAACAAAATAGTGTATATAATCCTACATAATTCAGTAAAAATTTGAAACTACTTACAGTAGTAAGTTAATTTGAAACTACTTACAGTAAAACTTTCAGTTTTCTTGTACTACGCAAAGATCATCTCTAACTCAAGTGTGAGACAAAGGTTGAAGTGTTGAAAAGGATAAATGCTGAATGAATAATCAAAGTGCATTACACGTGCTGTATTTTGTAGGCTCTCCATTATATGCAGCTCCAGAAGCAATAAAGGGAGAAGACTTCTCCAAAGCCAGTGACCTATGGTCCTTGGGATGTATACTTTATGAAATGTTCGCAGGTTGTAAGTTTGTGTATCTATTTAATATCTGTGATAATGGAAACATAGGTCATGACCCCAGAGTAAATTCTTACTGACTTTCTAGGGAAGTTAGGACATAGAAAACCATAAGGCAGGTTTTAAAGATTTCTTGATGGCTGTACTAAATGTACTTTAATAGAATGGTCCTTACCAAATAATCGAGTGAAGTAATACTCTTAAGTTGACCTTTTGACTGTGATCTAAATCTTAGAATATTAACCAACGTGTTTTGTTTAAAGACTATGATTTAAAATTATAGGAGACCTTGAATTCTGACAGTGTCATGTTTTTAATCTCGTCAGTATTATATCCTGGGTACATTATCTTGACCTTTATACTAGTGACAGAGTTTTCTCTTTCAAAACTAGAATCATTTGGTTTCCTGCAGATAAAGTACACATTAGCATTGGCTGCAGCTGGAAGGACAATTTCATCATGAAAAAGAATTACAGTGCAACCTTCTGAAGTCTTAAATAATACACTGATCTGTTGGAGGAGAATAGTTACGCAGATACTGAGATTTCTGCTTAGACCTTCTGCTGTTCTTGTCTTATTGCTCATACTTAGAAGGCTGTCATGGTGACCTCCGTCTTTGGTGCCTTTTTCTATCTCCAGTCTCTTTTCCTATTTATGGTAGGAGAATTTAATTTAAGGGTTTGTATTTAAATTGGCAAAAGAACTTGATAAATAAAATTGGGTGTTTTATTTGAGGGTGTTTATTTCTTTGGGTGTTTCCTTAGGAAAATGAGCTCATCATATCATTGCACCTAACAGCCATTTTGAAGTCTGCCTAATCTGTGTATCACACTTCTGTTTGCAGGAAGACCACCATTCTTCTCAGAAAGCTTTTCTGAATTAATTGAAAAGATTTTACATGAAGATCCATTGCCACCTACACCAAAGGGTTATTGTTATTCTGTTATTATTAAATGAATCAAATCAGAATAATACTTAGAAAGTTAAAGTTCTGTTTTGCACTCTTTCTTCTGAGGCTGATTACAGGAATCTGTTAGCTGTCCAAATGTTAGCACTGCCTTCCTCTGATAAGAGCTTTCGTCCTGTTAATGATGAGTGCCTATTTCCCTTTTGACAGACAGGCATATCTTTTAATATTAAGAATGAAAAGTAAATCTACTTTCTGGGATGAAATTTTTATCTCAGTCATACTGGGCATCGGTGGTATGCCTGAAGACCCTTAAATACTAGTGCCTCTCTTCAGTTCATAGTAATGTAGTGAAAACAATTGCCAGTAGACTTAAAACTGCTGTTATTTATTTCAATTACAAGAGTGATTTTGGTTTCTAAGTGAATAAAGTACATTTCATAGTTCTGAGCTCTTAGAAGTGGAGTCTCAGTTAAATAAGAAATTTGGAAGCCTGTTTTATATAATGGGGTGCAACAGTGGTTCTCTTAAAATTATCATTGTTGGCGGAAATTTAATTGCAATATAAGCAGATTTCAACTCCACTTTATTTTTTGGTAATAGCTATATGATACTTGGAGAGTGCTTTTCTCACATAAAAATAATTTTAGTAAGTATTGGTGGGATTTTTGTTTTTGAGGGGTTTGGATTTTTTTAGGATCTTTTGAAATTCGAAGAGTGTACATCTAGGATTCTTAATACAGCCAAATTTTTTTTTGGATGAAATTACTGTTAAAAAGAGTGTTTAGCATGATCTGTAGATAATGATTTGATCTACATTTTGTGATGGTTGGTTTTGCTGCCAAATGCTTATCTCCTGTGGTGCTTCTATTTACAGTTGCTGCTTTTCACAAGCCTTCTACTGAGTTCATTAGTTTACTTGATGGATTGCTTCAAAAGGATCCTCAGAAAAGGTAAACCATCTAATCCATAACAATTGTTTGCATTGTCTTTGTTTTCACCTCTGGAGAAATTGTTACAGTACTGAATGTGTAGATGACAATGCAAATATTACTTCATCTCTTATATAAAAGAGCAAATTGTGCTTTTTCTAATATGAAAATACAGAATCGGTATTTTGATGGAGTAAATCGTCATATTTTTATAGCTGGTGCTAAATAGGTAACTTTGTAACAGGCAGATTGAAAATTGGGTGGCTTTGCTTTTCCAGAGCAATGGGCACATCTATTTTGTGAGGCTTTGATTTATAGCTGATATAGTTATATTGTTAAATAACAAAAGATTATAATTTATAGGGTAGTTTAGCTAATTAATGCATGGAGATTGACTATGCAGTTTCCTTCATTATTAGTCTCATAGTCTGTGTTGCCTGAATGAGCCATTCTGATTTAAGGCAAAAAGTTTATCCCATAAGAAAATTTCCTTGTTGATCAGATAAAAGCAAACAACAGGTTTAATTGCTCTGTAGTGTCACTGGATTCAAAACCTAGTCTGGTATATCTCTGGAGCTGTACTTTGCTTTTTGAGTTTATTTGTTGCTTTTCAAAGGCTGAATTGGACAGACCTGTTGCAGCATCCGTTCTGGAAAGGATCCCTTAGCCATTGTGGTGGTGATTCTAGAGACACGTGCTCAAGGTACTGGATTTTCAAGGAAGACTTCTTTTATACAAGCAAAAAACAGTGAACAGTTTAGGATGTTTAGGAATTGTATCATCTTATTAGTGTATTACACTGTTTGCTTTGAAACTGTTTGTTTCCTCCTGGCTATAGAATGTGTTAAAATTTACTGCTGAAATAACTGCTTTCATTTTAATTTATTTGTTTACTTAACAATGATGCGCAGTAATTTGACTTAATTTTTTTTAATATTTAATATTTAATGTTGATTTGTTTGCTCTTTTGTTCTAAATATTTGAAAGATATTTTAGGTTCCAATCTAAGGTACTAACGTGAAAATAACATTCTTTCAGAACGCTGTATGTTTTTGTGTTTGGTCTATTTTAACATTCTCTTGTGTTGTTAAATACCTGTTTCTGATACCAGTGTGGCAGTATTTTTGTTGTTAATGTTTGTTCTAGGCTCTTTGCCTGTTAATTTATTACTGCTTTTGCCACCAAGGGAGGTAAGAAGTCAAGATTTGTAGATTATACCACAAAGAAAGCATTTCTTCAAGGTTTTAGCAGGCTTATGTTAACCTCCACCACAGTCATCACCTTTGAATTCCTCAAACATAAGTCTGTCAGGGAATCAGAAGACTCTTAATCTCCTACAAAATATTGGCCTTACTATTTGACCTTGCTCCTGAGGTTTTTGTAGTGCCTCTGAAATACCTGCTGAGGTTTGCACTCACTATATTGCCACATTGACAAATACACAAACGCAGGACATAGGCCTGACATGCAAAAGAAGCTCAGTACTTTCTTAAATATAGGTCCATGTATTTTCTTCACAATGTGGGTTTGATGTCCTGGCTGACCTTCAGGAATGTTACATGACCCAGTTTCATGTGAATAATAGAGGGGCATATTAAAACCCCCAAACAACCAGAATCAATAAACTTGCAATCAAGTGTGACATGTAAATCATGAAGCAAAATAGAGGCAGTTCTTATTGATCTTAATCTAGGCTACAGATTTCATTATTAGAAGTAGGTTTCTTGTGACTGTCATCTGTGAAGACTTGAATGGTCTCTAAAGCTTTTAATATTTCTTCATAGCTCTGGTATTATGGGGTAATAATTTAACTTTTCTAATTTCTTTCCTGCAACTTATTTTTCATCACTGCAATTACTAATATAGAAAGTATGTGTATACTATTTCAGTAGTATTGTGTTCTAGAGAATGACAGCTAAACTGCATTGTAATAATTGCAGCAAATAGTGGATATGATCCTTTCTTATTTTAATCTGTGTAATTAATATCTTTCATTAAACAGCAGTGAAGACACAGAGTCATCAGTGTCTTCGAGTGCCAAAGAGCCAGTGGATACTGCTAAAAATCCAGATAATCTGTCATCCTCAAGAGCAGATAACCTACCAAGCAGTTCTTTTAAAACAGGTAATACTGTTCATGATGTTATTTTGAATTACTTTGTCCTATGAATTTTGTCAGTCTTGCTTTATTCTTACTCTGTTTTTAACTTCTGAATGCAAGTTCATATTCTCTTTTCAACAGAAACTCGGCCTGAATTGCACCCCAAAAATGTGGTTGATGGTGAATCAAAAGAATCCATATTTCTTCTCAGGTATGAAAATCTAAGAACAATTAGAAACCCCTTAAAACCTTGTGTGGTTGGGTTGTTTGTTTTTTCTCCTGTCTCTTCAGACATTTTATTATTCTGTTTGTAATGTTTTGTTAATGTATCCTCTTTTGGGTTTTTATCACCAGTTTAATATTAAGACATCTTTGGGAAGCTGTGAAAGCAGTGTTTGTAATTAAAACAATATGGCTTTATTCTGCTGGGTTTTGGAAGCCTTTTGATTTCTTAGCTCTAAACAGAAAAATATCTTAAGAACTTGCTTGCCTTCTTACTTTGTATATATGAGAACGTGCTTTGAATATGCTTGCTTTAACACACAAGAATAAGCATTCAGCATAAGATCAACTAGAAAATTCTTCCTTTAGCTTTTCATCACAAGCTAGTGGTAGCTAACTACTACAAGGTATGAAATAAAAGCTGGTGATTTGTTTAACAGTGATTTGTTTTAGCTGAAGCCTGATCCTGTAGTAGCCTTCAAGCCAAGATGATTATCTAGTAAATAGATGTTGTTCCTATTGTCATCAAGCTGAAATATTCCTGTTTCATATTCTTTCAAGCTTCTTGCATAACGTGAAATACAGCTTTTGAACCTGATAGTGTCTACTTTTCCAGTTATTTCAGTTGCTTTTAATAAAGGATTACTTCTCATCTCACTTATAACTTCTGTCATCACAGCTAAAGCCATACTCTTAGTAACTTAAAATAGCGTTTTCTACTTGCTTTAGCAATTTGCTGAAACGAGGGACTACAGTGGCATTACAAACACTTCATATAACAACATGTAATCCAAATTTATGTCATGAGTGTATTAAAAAAAAGTATATTTAACAACAAACGTAATCTGATACAAAATTTGAAATGTAACACAAATTCTTTATAATTTCTGAAATTCTCTTTTCTTCAATGATTTAAGTTCTCAAAGCTGCATGTGTTACTTACTGAAGTTTTAAAACATTTAACTGAAAGGAAGCACTAAGATTTACTTAAGCTGCAGGAGTGGTTAATCAGCTTTTAACAGCAGTAGCTTCTATATGTGTGAAAGGAATAGATCTTACTCATTTCAACTGGTTCAATTCACTAATCACTTGTTCTAAACTGAGAAACTGGCTCAGAAGTGGAAAAGTAGGAAAGATTTTCTCTATCTCAAACACATCTGAAAGCAAATCAGGTTGAGGGGGGGGAAAAAAAATAACAAATCTGCATGTTTTGAAGCATGTGCTAACATAGAAAAACTTGTTCAGTCTCTTAACTAGAAATCATACGTTCTTTGTTTAGGAAATAAGACTGCTTAAACTTCCAAGCAGATCTTGAAATGTTTTTCACTGTAAAAATTAGGACATTTTGTGTAGTTTTATCTAGCTGGTAGATAATATGTTGAGACTCATTCACTATGCTCTTGTAATGTAACTTCCTGTTGAAAATAGGTAGAAGATGCTTTTTGAAAAGAATAATACCTATGTTAGGCATTTGATCAGTGATTTTTCATGAGTAGCTTTAATTCTGTGTGGTGTTTGTTTTTTTTAATTTAGCTGCTTTTTCTAATAAATAAAAGTGATTTGCAACTAAACGTGTACATTACTTTCTGCTAATCAAAAAAACCACATTCATTTCAAGTTGTCGATTAAATTGGTATCCTGGCCTGCCAATTTTAATAATTCTAAAGTTGATTTGAAGCGATTTAAATTAATGTATACTACAAAAAGCAAGTTCTTTTTCAGCTTTATGAAAATTGCAAATATGCAAGGTTCTGGTCTCTCTTCATTTTCTGATTGGCAGACAGGATTTTTATCAAGGAAAACTGAAAAGTAAACCCAATTCTCATTCCTAAATGAGATTCAGGCAGTTTTTAATTATCATTAGCTAGCCAGGAGTTGTGAGTCAGAAGATAATAGCATAAAATAAATGAGAATTATTTGTCACGTTAATTTTCTTTGTATGTTCTTTTTTATTAAGAATTAAGAGAATGATATTTCAGCATTCGTTTTGGAGAGCTATTGTGGGTGAGAAAACAACCAAATTACATTCATTTAACAACCACAAAAAGAAGTCACCCCATCCCTTCTCATTTCTAACTGACAAATCGTAAACTTGTCAGGACATGTTTAAAAGCAGGATGTTCATGTCCAGTTGATGGATAAGGCAAAGCATCATTTATGTTTGTCAGCTTTGGAAGTTTACTCTATGGCATGGGAGTTTCCTAAAAGCAACAAAAAAGTAGTTTGTAGTGGAACTTAATCTGTCCTGTTTGTAGGTTTATTTATCTCTTTATTGTTCTTTCTTTTAAGTTCTCGTCCCACACCTAGAACTAGCACTGCAGTAGAAGTAAGTGATGCTAATACTGTCCCAATCCAGAATTCTCCACAAAGAGATTCATGCCTGAAAAAGGTGAGTAGAAAAAGAATATTAAAGGATGGTGATATTGTTATAGTTAGAATTTTAGCCTGGAATCTGTGGTGAAGTCACTTCTTTCTGTATCCTTCCATAATGATAAAAGGAAAGTTGTTTCTACAGCGTGCAAGTCATTTGGAAAAAAAGAAAACCAATAAATTTGCATAACTTCAGATGTAAGGGGTAAAGATGCTTAGTCTCCTTTTTTTTCCTCACTGTAAAAAAGGGATGCTACCTTCTCATTTTTCTTACTCTTTCTTTTTGGACCTGGTGCTTTTTCTTCCAACCTGTTTGTGCATCATAATACTTAGCTGCTACTACATAAACAACAAGTAATTTAGAGTATGTTGTTTGCATGGCCAAACTGTATGATATAATGTTAATCTGAAATGCTTTAGGAATAAACTTTTTTTTTGTTACAACTTTCTTCTTCTTTTAGGCTAAAAATACATGCTCAAGTCAGCAGGATATGGAGTCAACACTGAAAGAGCTCATTTACACTGAATCTGATCTTATCATAACATCAATCATTGACAATCCAAAGGTATAGCAAAATAAAATATAAGATTCAGGAACTTGTGGGTGAAGCTGTTTTTGCAGATAAATCTTTAGGCAGAGTGAAACTTCTTTCCTGTATTTTGTAATTCTCATTTTAAAGCAGTTCCACCCAGTCATTTGGCAAGATCTCATGCAGGTTTTTTTTGGCAATCTTTTATAATCCTCTTGGGTTGTTAATTTGGAGAACTGAGTTATTTTGGGATTGAATGCTAACATTATTTAATGTCTTACAAGAAATAGAAGTTACTAAATGCAGTGTTCAGTGCTTTTGTAGATTTCTGATGGCTTGCTTTGATATCTGTTACTTAAATGAACACAAACAGAACTGTGTCTTGGTATACCCAAAACAAAGTCGTTTGTGAAGCCTTCCAGCTTAAGAGTTAGACCTTTATAGAATAACTTATGTTACTCTTTAAACTTCAGATATGATAATGTTTCTCATAAATAAGAACATTTTTCTCTGGAAAATGAGACCTGAAGTTACAAGAGATGTCCATCCAATCCCGGTCGTATGGGTAGTAATGTGATAACAGTTTGTGAGGATTCTCTTGAGCAGAGACCGACACCTGCTTGGCAGCAAAGGGAAGACTAAAAAAGGAATCAGAGCTTTGCACTGCAATGGCAATTTAACGTGTGTGTATGAGCACATGTGTGATATTGGCAGAACGAACGATAGGCAAAAAAACCTGAAGTCACTTTAGCAGCTATGTCAGATGCAGGAAATACAACATTTTTCATTAGAAGGAAGCATCTAGTTCATTAAGAATCTCTTTACAGCTTTTAGTTGCTGTATGACTTTACTATAACAATTCTTTTGTTTGTTTTAATGAAATTCCTAACACTCTCAAAACCGAAGAAGTTTGTACAGTTAGATAAAGAAACTTCCCAACAATACTGTTTTAACATGTTTGTAGCGCATTGTTGCCAGTGGAGAACTTCAAAGGTAATTATGCATTTGAATGATGCCACCTCTGTAAATTCTCAGTTCAGTCTCAGGACTCCCCCACAAAGCCCTTCACTGCTTCAGTTGTTACTAGAAGAGATGAGATTAGGGGTAAGTGCACATGTTAATGTGCACATGGAGACTAATCTTCTTGCCATGCAAGGCCAGACTTGGAATTAATGCAAAATAGCCCACTAAATTCCAAGTCACTGCATACTTGGCAATCTGCAGACAAGAGGATGATACTGACACCTGGTAAAGCTGAAAAGCTTGCAGTTTAATTTCCTGGAAAGGGATTTACTAGATGCTGGCAGAATTTTAAAAGCTGAAATGTCAGCTTATGTTATAAAATTTCCCTTTGTTCTGCAGATCTGTGGAGTTAGAGACCTTTTTAGCAAACAGCTCTCTAATTACAGCTAGGCTTCATCTGTCAAAGGCTAAATTCCAGTATACAGTTACCTTTTTTGTATGCCTTAGTTACAGAAAATCACACTCATCTGTTCAGTGACTCAGCATTTATCCATCAGAAAATGGTGTGGGGATTAAAAAACCCAATTCCTTAGGAATGATTTGTTGGTGCTAATATCACTTTTAATACTCTAGAATGATCTAGTGTATGTATATGTATTTACTGTATGGCAATGCATTGCTAAAACATTTCCTGAGCTGCATTGTTCCTTTCTGTAGCTTTTACAACCTAAATGCAAGTATTTTTCCACATACAAGCAAGATAAAAATATAAACTGAACAAATCCTATCATTTTGCATTAAAAAAGGTATTTCTACTTGAATGGAAATACCAACAATTATATTAAAAACATAGTTAAATGTCAAATATCTGCTTGGAAGAAATACCAGGAACCAATGGAAAAGACCTTAGTGGTTTGTACACTCCTCCTGTACAATTTTTGCATCTTTGTGTTTTCATGTTCAAATACTTAGACATTTCCAGAAATGTATTACAACTAGTTGTAATGTGTCTGCTTATTTTTCCAGATAATGAAGCAAGTACCAGTTAGATTTGACTCGAAAACTTCACATATACCAACATATTCAGGTATGGATCTGCTGAAGCTGTTGAAACTTCATTTCCTTCATATGACGTTATAACTTGCTATCACAGAACCTGTAGCCTCCCTCTGTAGCTGTCATAGTTGAGCTCAGAACTTTCCTGAAACTGGCGTTGCATATGTGATGTTTTGACTAGACCAATTTTGAGTAGACTTTTAAAGTACAGACAGTCCTATGCCTGTCTTTTCTGCCTTCTTCAGTTACAAGCCCATGCTCAAAAGCTTTTAAAATGAAAGTCAAGAGTGTTTAAGTGTGGGGAAAAACAATGTGGTTTTTCCCATGTTATTTTTTGTAAACAACTGAGATATTCCAACTGCAGTATTCAACCAAATAGATTAGAATTTGGCAAAGACAGAGAAGCAAATGAAAACAGGATCTTAAAATATGCAGTGTTGATCAGCTGTAATCTAGGCAGCTTTGTCAGTGCCACCTTTAATCATGGAATGTTATAGGAATCGTGCTCCAAAAGCTAGCGTGGAGTTTGGAGCTTGTTTTGTTGTTGTTAGCTTCTAATGTCTGGAAAGGCTGCTGAAAACAAAAGGCTTCTCATTGTCAGGAGTCTAATGTTTATTCCTCTGGGAAAAACTCTTCTGGTCTATTTAAGGAAGTATTATTATACACTTTACTGTGCTTAGAGCCACAGATGTAATCTTATAATTCATATAGCACCTCTTCCTAGATAAAAAAAAAGGCTCCTTTTTTCTTTCTGTAAAGTACGTATTTTGGAGAGTTAATTTGTCAAAGAGATTTTAGAGTTGGAAAGGAGCACAGTGTATCCCAGTCTCCCAATCAAGACTGTAGTAACAAGGTATTTCTAGGCAAAAATGATCAAATTCAAGTGACCGATGGGTGTGTGTGTATTTTATTTCATATTGCATTTAAGTAGCTAAATTATCACACTGATGTTCTGATATGTTTAACTATTGTCCGTAGATGGGCCAGTGTTTTTTGTGCTTCTAACACTTTGAGGGTTGTAACTTTTTTCCTGGACAGCATTCTGGTTGATGAGCAGCATCAAATTCAGTTTCTTCAAAAACAATAATGATTAAAGACAGTATGGAAAAATTAAGAGAATTGCCTGAAATCCAAGCCACTTTTCACCTTTACAAATAGAAATTATAATTGCTTTCCTCAGTAGGTGTTGTTACTCTAGTATAAAAGTGGAATAAAAGACAAAAGATGTTTGTAAATACTCTGTACTGGAGTATATCAGGATGGCAGATAAGATATTAATCATAGACTTACAGAATGGTTTAGGTTGGAAAGGACCTTAAGATCACCCAGTTCCAACCTCCTGCCATAGGCAGGGATGCCTCACACTAGATGTCACCCAAGGCTCTGTCCAACCTGGCCTTAAATACTGCTGGGAATGGGGCAGCCGCAGCTTCTCTGGGCACCCTGTGCCAGCGCTTCAGCACCCTCAGAGGGAAGAACTTCTGCCTTGGATCCAACCTGAACTTCCCCTGTTTCAGTTTAAACCTATCACTACAGCCCCTGGTGAAGAGTCATTATATATTAAGAAACAACTAACCAAAACTGAGGGAATGCGTGACTTCCAGAGGAAAGTTATCTGTTGAGACTGATAAGGAAGTCTTTGGAAAAATCTCTATTCGTGTACAGTGGTCAGTGAATGGAACCACAGGATTAAAGTTAACCATCCTAGTGACTTCATGTTCCTTCTGAAGTCCTCTGTGTTCTGATACTGCTAAGGCTTACCTAGGTGGAAACCTACCTATATGAGGAACTATACATGTTTTCAGTTTATTGATTCTGAGGAAATTTTCCTGACTTTTGTTAGCTTTTGCTTCAAATTTTCTCCAATGAAGCTGCAGTTTCTTATTAAGACTTAGTAATGATTACGAACAACTACTACCTTTCCTAAATGCAATGCCAATGAATGTTTACTTAAATGAAGTCCAAGGACTTAGTGGGGTTGCGCTTTAAGAAAAGTTTTGAGGCTCTCTGCTGCATTTTTATGCTTTGTTTCTCTTCTTATTTCTTCTTTGATTTTCTATAATCTAGAGACATGGATATTAACATTTTTGTTTAATGTTTTAAGTACTAAAATTATAAATAGATGTGAACTTTGGAACTTGTTTATCCATGGTGATGTTGTTTTCTAGTTGTTAAGGCATCATTGAAGAGCCAGTATCTTTAACTACTTGTTTGCTTCTTATGGTTAGCTGAGAAGTTATCGTCTATGAAGGATGTGGACTGGAATGACTTCTTGCAACGAGTATGCTTAATGCTTGGTTCTCCTGAGAAGAATACAGGAGCAGCACGTTCCAAGTTGAACTTCCTGTGCTATCTGTGTACTGTGGCTGTCCACAAGGAAGTTGCAAACAGGCTTATGAACTCTCAGCTGGTAAATAATAAAGTTTTAAAGGAATCAACATGGTTTACATACTTGCCATTGTAACAAAAATTGTCTGCTTTTAGTTATATTTCAAGAAATCATTGGTGTACTGACAAAAATAATATGGCAAATGAAGTACAGAATGATGTAAAAGAAAACCAACACCTAAATTCCATGTAAGCTTTTTTAAAAGAGCTGAGGGAAACTGATTATTTCTCCTTAGATTTCAGATATATTTTTATATGGATTTGTTACATTAGTAAAAAGGTTGGGTTAAAAATTAACCTTGATGGAGAGTGAAGTAGCATATGATGAAATGTTGGTCTTTGTGAATCATTAAAGTATAGAGAAGACTGAAAAAAGTTAAGGATTGAATTGCTAAATCACTTTTGCTTGGCCATATTTCCATAAAGAATGGCAAGAAAAACTTCCCAAAGAACATTCAGTAAAGCTTTCATTAAGCCCCGCTTCAAAAAATGAGCGTGCTCTCTGGAGAGTCTGGTTTAGCATATACCTGAATGGTGGTTTCACCTTTCGGGAACGATTTTCTACCAGACAAACAATTGCACTAGTCTCCTCTGTAGTAGATTAACATATTTCTCAGGTTATTGCATGGTGCAGAAGCAAAATAGATTTACTCTTCTCATGTATGCCATCCCTGGCAGTGTTCAAGGCTAGATTGTATGGAGCCTTGGGTGACATGTTCTAGTGTGATGCATCCCTGCGCACGGCAGGGGGTTGGAACTGGATGATCTTAATGTGCTTTCCAACCCAAACCATTCTATGATTATGTAAAAGCATCACAGAGGCTATCTTGAGCTATGTGCTTTTCAGTTTATTTAATAAGTAAACCACCTGCCTTGCACATAAGTCATATTCTGAGACATGTCCTTATTGGATATAGAGCTGTTAAAGACAAAATTGCACTGCCAGAAAAATTCAGTGAAGAACATTCAGGTTGGAAGCAGCGTAGGTCTTACGATATAGAACTCATGTGAAAACAGGAAACTGAATTGCTGGAACTTATTTCTCCTTTATCATTGGAGAAAAATTTTGGGGACAGGAATCCAACAACTGAAATTGCCAATTAACTGAACATTTTAGAAATGAATAGCTATGCAGTTTGGTTCTTATGTGGCTGAATGTGTGTCAGCAGTTCAGTCATTATTCTAGTATTTGCCGCCTATTTTTGTCCATTCTCAGAAAATAAATATATTAAAAGCTTGTTGGGTAATACTGTGTGATGATCTTTGTTCTCCATTATGGAAAAAAAAAGTGTGGTTTTTAACACACTGATATATGTTTAACAGTTTATAGTTAGGGTTGGAAAGGACCTTAAGATCGTGCAGTTCTAACCCCCTGTTATGGTCAGGGACACCTCACACTACACCAGGTTGCTCCAAGCCCTGTCCGACCTGGCCTTGAACACTGCCAGAGATGGGGCAGCCACAGCTTCCCTGAGCACCCTGTGTCAGCGCCTCAGGACCCTATCACTGCAGTCTCTGATGAAGAGTCCCTCTCCAGAATCCTTGTAGCCTGCTTCAGATAGTGGAAGGCTGCTCTGAGGTCTCCATGCAGCTTCTCTTCTCCAGGCTGAACAGCCCCAGTGTTCTCTGCCTGTCCTTGTCTGGGGAGGTGCTCCAGCCCCTGGCCATCCTCATGAGCTCCTCTAAACTTGCTCCAACAGCTCAATGTCCTTCTTATGCCGAGGACCCCAGAACTGCACACGGTGCTATATTTCTCCTCTCAGGTTTTGCATATTCTTTTTTATCAATGTTTTGACAATACCTACAGTATTTGTTTATGGTATTACTGGTTTATTTTGTATATCATTGGGCAAGTCAAATCATTAAAATCTACTAATGCCTATTTATCTGCTTTATAGTTTCCTATATTGATACAGCAGCTGCGTGCAGCCGCCAACTGGGATATGTAAGTAACATTATTTTTAATGAATTTGTTTAAATAAGGAATTTTGACTGAATTTTATTAAATATATTCTTTAACAGGGTACTTATGTGTTTGAGCCTGTGAGACTGTTGTGCTACCTGACTGGCTGTGTGGTGATGAATAATAGAACACTGAATATTTTAAGCGTTGAATTCATATATTCCAAAGATTATAGAAAATCTCTCAAAATTTAACTAGAAGTTATATAATTTATTGTATGAAATAGTGTTACTCAAAATCACTGACTAAACCAACCGTATATATCATAGTAGTGGTAAAATAAATACAGCTTTTTTTAGATGCTTGTTAGAAGTATTCCAATGTGATAGTGCCCTCTGCTGTTCATTTCATAAATGTTGATTTTTATTCCAATTTTGCCTTTAATAAAACATTTAAAACTGATTTGCTGAAGCACTTCTAACTTCAGTTCTGTCAGCTATACTGGAAAGTTTCAAATGATCTAGAGGGTTTTTCTGTGTAACAAGAGAACTGAACATGAGCTTGACTGATTAGTGAGACCATAACAAAGTAAAGAATCTTTATTCTTCAGTGCTTACAGAAAGAAATGTCTTTATGCATGAATTTATTGCTGAATTGAACTGAAATACTGAAGTAACACTGGCACAGGTTGCCCGTGGAAGCTGTGGCTACCCCATCCCTGGCAGTGTTCAAGGCCAGGTTGGACACAGGGGCTTGGAGCAAGCTGCTCTAGTGTGAGGTGTCCCTGCCTGTGGCAGTGGGTTAGAACTAGTTATGGTCCCTTCAAACCCAAAGCCTTCTGTGACTCCGATTCTGTAAGAGGAAGATATGAGCTGTAAACAGCAATTCAAGTATTTTGTGCCATTAGCAATTTGTGTCAAATATAAACAAGACGGTTGTTTTATGGTATTTTTGAAATGGTTTTTATGTACCTACTTTATTTGATATGTACCTACTTTATTTGATATTCAGACGCGTCAAAGTTGCTCGACTGATTGGTTTACTGGCATTACACACATCGGAACTTGGTGAAAATGTACCTGTTTCTGAGGTAACTTTCCTTCTTTCTCCTTGGGGGAGGAGTAGAGGGGGGAATTTTGTTAATGCTTTCGTTGTTTATGTCAGAAACTTTCAAGAGTTTTTTCTGATCCCTGCTTTTTTTGTTTCTGATGTAAATGGGAATGTAATTGATTTGGTTAAACGTATAAATTTCTGAGTTTATTCTGGGTAGTTCTGCAAAGATCAGAATCACAACTACAACAGCAGTCACTGTCATACTTCTCATGCTTGGGTGTGTTATAAGGAATTTTGATGTATTTGGTTATCTGGAAATATAATTATTATAATTAGTATAAGATAGTGTAATTGATTCCTTGATATCCCTTTTCCCCAAAAGTAATTGAGATGGAACTCATTTGAGATTCCTCAGCGTTCTTGAAGAACGGACGTAGTGAAGGGCAGGTAATTTTCTTTAGAGAATGAAAATATTTGTAATCCCTTTCTCCATTTTGCATGCTCAGTAATTGACTGAAACAGAAGACTGATCAGACAAAGTGATCTTACTGTCCTTGTTTGCATGTGGCACATGCACACAAATTGTGTAAACTTGACAGAATCTGCAATTTAGTGACTGTTTAAAGAGTGAATGTGACATTATTTCTACTTTATGAGGTGAAGTCAGGATTTGAGTACAATGGGTGTTTGAATGTGAGAAATCAGTGCTGAACGCACATAGCAGCTATGCCTCCGTACAGTGCAGATCTGGTCATCTGGTGTGTCAGAACACGTAGTTATTGGTTAATAGCTGTTTTTTTTTGGCAATGCAGCTGAGGAAGTATTTGTTGCTCTAGGTCCCTGTGGTTTCTTCTTAATAATATTAAGGATTATTATGATTATCTTGCTATGTTGCTTAAAATTTCAGTTCTGTAGTGAAATCTGAATTGAAAACATTATTGTGACTACCTCGGGTTCTTTGTTTTGTGAAGTTATGAAGTGGGGAAGAAGTCCTTGTGGTTACAGTCACTGAAGTTTGGTCAATGCTTTCAGTATTGACAGTTGAGTGTCAGTTAAATTCAGGGTCACAATTCAGATGCGCTCTTGTATGTGGCAGGTTTTTTCTGCTACTTAACTTTTAAAAGCTTCAGTGAAAATACTCAAAAGTAATTTTGAGATATCCAACTTTTAATATTTTGAGATATCTAACTTTTAATAACTTAGTATGATACCAACCCATGAAGCAGATTTGTAGTTCACTTGTTCAAAACTGGTTTGATAAATTAAGAACATGAACATTTTGTGTCATTCCTGGAAGCTTGTTTCCGTGTCGTATCTTCACAAGGCAAGACATCTTGGACGTAAATAGGAATTCACAGCAACAAAAGGTCATCAGATTTTGGTTTTCATGGGTGTGTTGTTACTGATACTGGATTCACGTTTTACTGGTCAACAGTATAGCTACCTCTAAGAAGGCCTGAGCTTGGTGAAAACCAACTTTGTCAGATACATTCTGGCATGCTGTGTACATAAAGCTTTTTTTTCCATTTTATATCACTCAGTCACAAACCTTTTGCAGTTTTTTGTTACCTCATTATGGACTCATCCCGTTATTTGTGGGTTTTTTTGCATTTTTGAAGTACCACAGGACCTAATAGACTTGCACAGGACACATGTTAAAAGTTGGCTCTTCATTTCTACCCCTGCTCGCTTTTACTCAGTTACACATTTATTTAAGGATAGTTCCTGTACCTTTGAGTTTGAATCTGCTCCCTTAACCTTGCTTAAGTGATTGTTAAATAGTAGTAATATTAAGAACTGAAGAAGCAGAAAGGCTTTAGGAAAGAAGCCTCATCCTCATTTTACAGGCTAAAGTAAGCTTTCACGTACTATATGCCAAAAGCCTTTATTTTGTGTATGTGTATATATATATATACATAAAATAGTGAATTAATATTTTAATTAAAGTTTTAATAATTAAATTTAAATTAAATTATTAATTAAAAGAATTAATGTTTTACGTATTTTTAATATATTTTTTAAAGTTCTTATTCAGGGAATTGGTGAATAGCAGTTTGTTTTGAATGTAACCACTGGAGGTCACTAAACCATGAAACTAAAATGCAAGTAAACTACTATTGCACAAACTAGCCAAACATGGAACTGTGGACCTGTGTGCTATCTTTATTCTGCTGAGGTATTCTAATATGTAGGTCATATTAGAAAAAAAATCATAATAAATGTGCGTATCTGTGAATTCACTTGCAGTTGATCTATTTCTAGTTAAGTATTTCTTAGGAGAATATTGCAGGGATTAGAAAAAATGAGACTGATCTTGGAATATCATAGGGAGATTGATCTTTTCTATAATTGAAGGTAAAGACACTTTATATGTGATTTCTATCTGGCAGTAGCAGTAAGTGTTGATAGGACAGATTTGTTTCTGACTTTTTTCATTGAATTGCCCTTTACAAATCTGAATCATCATTTCATCTCATTTATTTCTAGTTATCTGAGGAAAACACCTAAACTTAAAGATATTATCTTTGTATTTAGATTTGGAAACTAGTTGTTAAGGAACTAGGTTCTATTAAAAAAAAACAACACTTTCTTTCCAGGATGCTTGGAAAGAAAAATCTGTATATTCTTACACACAGGTTAGGGAGGCTTGCTTCCATGTGTATCTAATTTGGCTTATTTGTTAAAAGAAGCTCTTGTTCTTTCCTTTGTGTGAATAGATTGGGCATTCTGCCATGTAGGAAATATGAAATTTCACATTCAGTCTTTTATCTTGGTGAGAGATGATAGAGTTACCTCACAATGCCTCTCTGCTGGGAAGCAGTATCCTCCTGTGTCTGGTAGGAGACAAGCCATCTCCACCTATCAAGTCACTCTCTGCCTGTCCTTTCAAAGGCAAAAATCTGGTCCTTTTCCTTCCCCTTTAAAAATTTGCTAATCGTGAATATTAGTTTCACACTATGACCTAGGTAGCTCTGCCTGGTTTTTTTCACAGGCCTGAGTCCTCCACTGCCCTACTGAATGTTTAAAGGGCTCAGAGAACCTGTTACAGACTTCATGTTCCTTTGCAAAGCCTTTGACTTATGGAATGCCATGGCCTAAATAATAAACTAAATATCCCATTACGAATGACAGCATATTAGAATATGTCTGTAATATTGAGCTTAGAATGTGATTCTTTTGCCAAAGCAGTAGAATGTACCTATTTCTGATTTCACCCAGATTGAAACTCCGTGTAATGGGAGCCTGTATATTTCTGATTTTTTTGAAGTACAATTTGGTGGTTGTTTTCTGCAGTTTTAAAGCACCTGTATCATTACAGGTGTAGTTTAATGACCTCTGAACTCATACGTAGGCTCTACCTAGTCTTTGGTCTAGGCCTGCAGTTTGTTGTCATTCAGATTCATACACAGTACCAATTTGAAGTCATGTTCCTAGCTTATCTCTGATAACTCCTTTTTCTAGGTCTGTCCACATCTGCCCATATTGTAAGGAGATTGAAATAAAAATGGTTTCATTTGGCCATTTATTCCCAAGCTTTTGGTTTTAATGTTTTTTTTTAATTGGAAAACGTCTTTTTAAGTCTGCTCACAGATGATCATAATTTTTGTGTTTCCTCTGAGGGCACTTTCCTTGTTTTGCTCTGATGCCTCTATGTGTAAAAACCAACCAAGCAAAACTCACCTCAGTGAAAATCTGTAGGCAAGAGGTAGAAGCTGCAGCAGAATGTGTGCATGAATATTTATACATGTGCACACATGCAGATGTCCACTGTTTTGTAAAGTGATTAATCCAGAAGAATAATTTCAAGGTTTTCATCAGGATTGACACAATACTTTTGTAACAGTGAGGAAATTCCATTTAAGTTTTTTTGAGTGATTTTTACTTTCAACTTCTGTGGTAAATGTGT
Source organism: Pezoporus flaviventris (assembly GCF_033815535.1). Lineage (NCBI taxonomy): Eukaryota > Metazoa > Chordata > Aves > Psittaciformes > Psittacidae > Pezoporus > Pezoporus flaviventris. The sequence goes on from NW_026892585.1 coordinate 2,757,774, forward strand.
TCTGTTTATTTTTCAGCAATATGGTCCATTCATTATAACCTGTATACTTGCCTGGGGCATGTGGCAGGAATGCAAACAGATCGATGATCAATATTTCTTAGGTAATTGAACCTCTGCTGGCAGAAAGTCATGGTGTGTTTGAGAAAAGTTCTTCTGAGTTAAGAAACAGAAAATGCAGATATAATTAATGACAATGGATCTGTCAAGCATGACAATTCTGGATTGTTGGAGAAATAGTAAGACCTTTTATACTTGAAGAAAGATGCTTTATTGCCCTCCCTTTCAAAAAGTTAATTTTATCAATCCAGTTAATTTGGTTTGCTTTATCTTTAAAGTCTAAACCAAGTTGGTAGTAGAAAACAAAGAGATTTTCAGCTAGGGAACTGAAAACTTGCATTACTGATTGCAGGATTAAATCATTTTTTTGCATTTTTCTTAGGTAAATTGCCTGACCAGAGCAAAAGCTGTACCCTTTTAACAGATGCTTAATTGCTTGACACTGTTTATTCTGTTTTCCTTGGGAGATGAAATAGTACATTTTTGCATTAAAATTATATCATTTGTGCTGCTAGTATATCTCTCTGCAATAGTCTTCCATTTAGTTAGCTCTTATGATAGTAAAAGTGCTGGGTTTGGTTTGGGTTTTTTCCTACAAGTCTGTTATGTTTGGGGTAATGAAGAGCAATGCCCTAGGATCCCTTTCTTCAGTGAATAACTGTCTACATCTCTGGCAAGGGAAAAGCTATAAAGCTATCTGGCAGACTTTTGTCTGTGTTTTCAATATTTCATTCAGGATTCTGAGCATTATTTATATCCTCCTTAATCAGTGTTATGAAATATGGCAGGGGGTTGCAACTGGATCATCTTAAGGTCCTTTCCAGCCCTAACCATTCTGTGCCAGTGTTCTCCTTCGCCTACTTGTATCATAAATACAATAGTGACCTGGACTATTAAGCTCCAGAGAGAAGCTTGTTAAGGGAGAATGAAGGGTACCGTGGTAGGGGAAAAGACAGGCCCTCAATTCCCATCCATGTAAAGAGTTTAGGAAATCAGTGAGCATACAGATGCTCTCTTGGAGTTAAGAGAAAAAATGTCTTCCCATCAAATGTTAGGATTTTAATTCCCACCCCACACTGCTTCTGGGGACTTTCTGGCAAAGACAGAAGTGAACACTTTGACTTGGGTCTAGTTCTTTTTTATGCTTATTAAGTGTATTGTTTGTAGTTGGGGGAATGAATTTGCCTTTAGTATTACTATTTAGACTATCATAACTTATCATAGCTATTATGTTTATACTATTAAAACTTTTTATAGTTGTTATTTCAGAAGTAAACTTACTTGTATGAGGAAAGTAGAACACTAAAATCGACTTCCATTTTGGAGTTGAATATTGGGTGGGAAGTTACCTTTGTTGTTCTGTATGGGTGCTTGAAACTGATGTGCAACTTGGGTGTAAGATTGTGTATTGAAGTCGATTATGTATAGAATAACACATCCTACATCAGAGAACATTTTAAAGGCATTCCTCATAATTGGTTATATTGATGGAAGTGCTTCATTTCTCACCAAACAGCTTGTCAGACTATTTTCAGTTTACATGCTTTCCTGTAATAACGGATTTTTGTTGATTGTAACCATTTGATATCTTTGCCCATCTCTATTGTAATATTTGTGCAACACAAGCTGTGAGATTTCTGTTTGAAGTGTAATGTGACTTCGTTTTCTGGACCTGTGGCCCTTCCCACTGCATTTCTTTTTAAAGTGGGAAATGTTTCCTGTTTCATTTGCTCTTCTTTAGGCCTTTCATTTTTATAGCACTACATAGTCATTTGCCCTTTCACAGTTATCTACTGCTAAAGAAACATAATTATCTCACAAAAGTACTGTTAAGTAATGACTTCTTTAACACTAATATTTGAAGCTTAAGATCTCAATATTTTACCTGTTAGGAAAAAAACAATTATCATGTAGAATTTAAAATGCAGCTGTTTAAATGTTATTGCATGACATTCTGTAATTCCTTTCTTTATTTTTTAATTCCATTCTCTGCATTCTAATTTAAATGTACAGCGAGGAATACAGTTTTAAGTCCTAATTAGTTAAAATTTATAGCTAAAAGAAATATCTTTTCCACTATAAAATAATCACTTTCTAAATTACTTTCTATTATACTTTTTATACTTAAATTCTATGGCAGTCAAATAAGTTGACATGTTTTAAGCTGTATATTCCTATGTGCTTGATGATTCCCAGGTAGTTTTTACAGATGAGTAACTCCCATTGAAGGGAGTTTTACATGCATTACAATTGTAGAATCAATAATTTCTTTTCATGGGATAATGTTAACAGGAATTATGTCTAGCGAGGACTAAATTTGCTGCAAAAATCTGAGCTATATCATCTCTTATGTTCCATTTCAGAACTGGAAATATGCGAAGAAATTTCTGCTGTGAAATTTCTACCTACTAAGAAACAGAGCTTGACCTAATAGTACTTACTGTTAAAGCATAAATGTCAAGCTGATAAGTAATGCTTATAGTGTCAACATGTCAGCTGCATAGAAAACTCGTATAACCAATGATACGTGTTTTATCTTTTCTATCCCTATCAGTTTCATGTTTGCCTGAGAGCAGAGGTTGTTATTAAGCAGATGTGTAAGAGGAGAAACTAATACTTCATGGATTTTTTTGTGCAAACCATTCTTTCCTAGGGCTGCAAAGGATTAAGCCTGCAAACTGCTTTGATTTGAAAGGCAGCTGGAGGATTCGTGAATAGGATGTGCTTTTTTGGTTTGATCCTAGGGTGATAAGCAGTTTCAGGTTAACTTACTTCCAGAAGAATATGGTGATCATGTGAAGTGTACCACATATTTGACAGCTCCCTTTATTATGTATGTACTGTGCAGTGGGAAGCTTTGTTTTTCTGACTGTTGTACTGTGTGGGTTTTTTGCTGAACTAATTTCAGTTTGTCCCTCCTCTGGAATCACTTTCCTGAGGCTTTAGAATATACTTATGGCATGTTCTATATGTGCATAGAATAATTTTGCCTTTATTGGTTGTAATTGAGAATCTAGACTGAAAATATTCTATGATTTCTAAGAGCATTTTGGCTTTATTAATCCACAGAGCAAGACAAATTGAATATTAAATATTTTTTTCCTTAAACCAAAAAAAAAAGGCAAGACAAAATCGAATCCGGTACAGGAACATTATGGTACATTGCTACTATTTTCACAAAACTAAAGGTGGCTATATTGCAGCAGTAAAAATGGAAAGAGTCAGCCTGACAGTGGTACTAAATGAATGTGATGTTAACAAGTAAACTGTCAGCCAGTTACCTTCGGGAATATACCCTTAGCTTTCTTGGTAAAGCCTGTACTCTCGAGAGCACTGAGAACTGTTTCACACAGAGGGGAAAAAAAATCCAAGTATCCTAAAGCCAAGGAGCACTTACTGCCTGCAGTTCCCTCTCTCTATTTAAAATTAGGTAGCTAAATCCATACGTAGAAAATGCAGTTGGGTTGCTTGGGCAGTCCATACTTTTGCAGCTAACAAGCAGATCTGTCAGTTAATTCCAGAATTGGCTTGCAGCTGGCTGACTTAAACTTCATTTCATAAAGGCTGCCTTTTAGCATGTTCACCTCTTCTTTGTTTCTATCACAGAGTTTAAACACAAATCCTCAGTGTAGGAGGGTGTCTTCTGATACCTATTAGAGTAATCTCTGAGCTTTTTCTATGTGTAGTACGTTCAAAATGTTTTCATATATGTATTCTCTTTAAAAAGAAACGAGTTTGTACCACAGCCTTTTGGTCAGTTTTAGGTTGCTTCTAGAGGTTTCAAAACAAAAGCCACCAATAAATAATTTCATTATTATTTTTTTATTCTTGCTTAGTTTGGTAGAAATTTGAGAGGAGGTTTCAAATGATTGCAGGGAAGGAGACAATGCTAAAATAATAGCCTCAAATGCTTCTTTTTTCTTGTGTTATGCTACCCCAGTTTTCATAAAGCCAATAATTTGGTTTTAATGTATTTTTGACACTAATAATTTCTTTTGAGCCGACCAACTTTGCATCTGTGCGAGTTGTACAGTTTGCTCAGTGAAGTGTTTAGCTCTTGCAACTAAGAATGAACCTAAAATAGAGCCATTTTCCCGTCTTGTTTGCTCTTGCAAATTAATTAAGTTCTAGACTAGTGACAGGAATAAAAAATCCAGCCTTTTCCTCTAAAGCACATTCTCACTTGACTGACACAATTAAGCTACAACATGTTTTTGTGATAGAAATTGCACACTTGTGATTGCTCAAAAGCCTCGTTTCCTGCTGCCTTCTGACAGTGTCGTCTAAAAGACACTCAAACCAGGCTTAGCGTTAGGCAAGAGCAGTTGTATGTTGGTTGTAGCCCTAGCTTTTCCTCTGAGTAGCAGCCCTTTCAGCTACCATCTGAGGAAAAAGAAAAGGGATTTTATTCTGAAACACATTTTAAAAAGAATTCTGTAGAGAAGAAGGGAATTTCTAGCCGATGTATTTGCGGTTTGCATCTTCACTGAGAGGGATGAAGGAATTTGCAATAATCAGTTAAAGGGAACTAATTTTAAAGAATATTTATGGAAAATCCTCAAAGCCTATAGAACTTCTTAAAATATGAGAAATTCTATGTAGAATTACTCAATCTAAAATATCCCACGTGGATATTTTCTTCATGGACATAGGTCTTCAAGAGCGTCATCAGCATGGCTTCTAAATCAAGTGGATACCAGGCCACTGCTTGGAAGCAGAAGATGATGACTTAGAGTAACTTCACATGGAGTTAGAAAAAAGAATAAAAATCCAGAGACGTGATATTCAGAAAAGGCATGGATGGGTGGTAGAAACCTGCATATACTGGTGATAGTTACATGAAGGGAAACAAAAGGGAAGAGAATAAAAAAGAAAGGAAAAAGCCCTCTTCCTGCCAAATACTGTTCTGTGAAGACTGGTGTCCTGGGTTCAGCTGAAACCAGGTTTCTAGTTCCAGTTTCATCTTTTGGTGTAAAGCAGCTCCAGCTGATTGCCACTGACAGCAGTTTTGAAGGCAAAATTCTTTATAATCCAGGGACTCTGTTTTCTGGATTCTTGAGCAATCTTTTTCTTTCTTACCCTGGTTTTGTTTCTGTCAACAGTATCTCTCCTGTTTGAAGCAAATGTTTTTACCTGGTCCTGCCTGCCATTAAAAAGCTTCAGACTTAAGGGCTTGGGTGAAAATCAGATATATTCATGAACATCTGCAGCGAAGGTCATGTAATAATCTGTCAGGACAGACCAGGAGAAGAAAAAACCTTTTCATTATACAGAAAACAGAACCCCCCCAGTCTCACAAAAAAACAAACCCCAAAGCTTGTAGACTGTTCTTTTAGTTGCATTTTGATTTGTTAGCAAATATAACAGATCCGTAACTTAATTGCTACTCTTTGTGTCTGACTTAAACCCTTTGAGATCTTGAGTTGATTCCAAAGCAAATTGTTGGAGCCTCCTTTGGTAGTTCATGGCATCTAGTTGGCTAAGGTCTGCTAAGACCTCTTCCTACAGCAGTTCCATGAAAGTTGAAAGCATGGAGAGTTTTCCTGATGAACCAGTTTTGCGTTGTATTCCACCTGGAAAAGTGTCACGCATCCATCTCCTCTAGAATTCCTCTAGGGAGCAATATAAATTCTATATCTGCATAAATTGTGCAATACATATTGATTTGCTTAGCTTTTTTTCTACATTCTGGGCCACACTAGTACCATAGAATAGAATCATAGAATAGTTAGTGTTGGAAAGGACCTTATGATCATCTGGCTCCAACCCTGCTGCCATGGGCAGGGACACCTCACACTAAACCATGTCACCCAAGGCTTCGTCCAACCCGGCCTTGAGCCCCGCCAGGGATGGAGCATTCATAACCTCCCTGGGCAACCCATTCCAGTGCCTCACCACCCCTCCAGTAAAGAATTTCCTCCTTATATCCAATGTCCATTGTATATCCAACGTTCCTTATATACCATGTCCATCGTCTGTTGGTCAGACTTCCCTTCAGCCCTCCTCATTCCATGACCCAGTTTATTGTACTGAACACAACATCTGCAAGACGTGAATACTTCAGTGATTCAGAACATTTCTTTTTGTATCTGAACGCCATAGAACAGTTTTGCAAAAGTATCTGTTTCCATCTTGCCACCCAGCTCTTCAGTCTCAAGCCACTTGTTTAATGCAGGGTATTTCACCAGCTTTCACTGGGGTGCAGTGAATCACAGGTACATGAGAAGGGAGGTAGGCAGCATGCTTTAGATGTTCAGAGAAGATTGCTCACCTTGATGAGTACTTGGTATAAATATTAGTATAGTTTCTTTTCTGATTAGTGGCAATGTAAGCATGGTGTACTTTCTTAGCCTAGTGGGTGCTTTCCTCCAAGGAAAGTGAGATTGCTTTGGCATTTACTTGCCTGTGGTATGTGACATGTGTGTACTCACAAGAAAATGAACTGAAAAGTAATTTCTGTTATGCTTGAGGCATAGACAGTTTTTATCACTGTAAAGGTTTGCAGAATTACAAATAGGTTTTAATTTCCACTGATGCTTGCTGACAGTTATACTAATAGATCAAAGATGGAATAATACTGTGAATCTGTACATTGCCACTTTACATCTTAAGGTATAAAATACTTCCTCTTTTCAAATATGCTGTAATTTTCACTTACAGACTCCTAAAACTGCAGAGAAACTTCTAGATACAGCTTGAAATGGGTTGGAATCTGCTACAGATAATGTATCAACTCTGCACGCCATTGTTGTAGATAAAGATAATGAGTATTCAGATGTGAATCTTTCTTCTTTCTTTTCCTGACAGGACTATAGTATACCCATCCAGTTTGACAGCTAGTGCAAAATGTGTAGGCAATTTATTAAAGTTCAGCTGCTTTTACCAGACACTGCAGGACTTTCTGTTCATTGCTATTTACTTCTCTGACAGGAAAAACATAGGGAAGTTGAAGAGAAAAACAAGTACATAGTTAAGAAGGAGACTTTATTCCTCAAACTATGTAGTTAAAATGAATTAGGTTTTTCTGTTGTGTGTTTTTCCAGGTGATATACTTTCTTTACCTAAAATTTATACCACCTTTTAATGTTGAATCAAAATCTTTGGGCAGAGTCTTTATGTCTTAAATTTTTCCTTATGAAAGGATAAAAGAATATTTAAATCTTGTGGAGATTAGAACTAATCTGTGCACATGATGGAGAAGGAAACAGCTTGCCTCCCTCCTTTTGGGATATTTAAAAGTGTTCTCAAAATTCTATATTCACAAATAGTTTATAGTACATAACATTGTGTTTTATGAAAGTATTTGTGTGTATATATAATTATGCTTATAGATGATCACAATCTACTGTAATATAGAATTACAACTTCCTATTTCATAGCTTTTGTTGCAGAGGACATGTGAAGGTCTTCTTAAGTTTGGTTAATGGCGTATTCTGCCTGTTCAGTATGTGTTGTATTCCATGAACCCTCGTGTCGTGCACTAGGATAATATACGATTACTTCAGTGTGTTCAGTGAACAGAGGGAAATCATAGGGCAAATCTCTATGCTCTGTAGAGAAGAAGAGGCCATTATATGATTATGGGAGATACAGACTTGTACTCGAGCAGCCATAAGCATTTAAAAATAGTAAGCATCCTCTATAAATTAATGAGTCCAGCATTAAAGGTTAGGATGAAATCTGTTCCATATGTGTATGGGAAAGTGATTCCTTACTAGGTCACCTGCATAAGATGAGTGAGAATTTTCAGTTTCTCTCCACTCCCTCAATATAAATACTATAACCACATATATATAAATATCTCTGCTTTTCAAAAAGAAACTCCTGAAGTACAGAAAACTAGTGTGGTCTGTCCAGTGAGTTGCAGTAAACTTGGAGATCAGGAGACAAAACTTGAAGAGTTCCTATCTTCTGATTAAGACAACATTTCTCTTTGTAACCTGATGGTTTAGATCTTACAGAAACATAGAACAGTAAGTAGACTGGGAAATCTACTTCTGTTGTCCTGAGGAAAAGGGAAGAACAGGTAGCTGAAGATTTGTCACCTAGGATATTCCTTATTGCATTTTTTTCCACGTTGCATATATAATCTGCTTTGTAATTACTATGTTTTCTTGGCTTTCCATGCATACTAAATCCTTTGCAAATGGCTCTTTATCGTAAGTTTAGACTAAATCAGTAAGACGGCATTTCAGATAAAGCTTGTTACCTTTAACAGTACATTTTGCTTGCGAAAAGATATGTTGCTCTATGATTTATTTTTTTAATTGATTTTAGGCAATTACACTTTTAACTGAACTCATCAGAGAGAGCTTCAGAAATAGCAAATTGAAACAATGCCTTCTACCAACACTTGGGGAGCTTCTTTACCTCATAGCCAATGAGGTAAGACTGTCAAATGGTCCTTACGAATTTAACAAGTGTGAACAAACATTTTGCATGCAAAAGTAGAGAAAAAGAGCAAATGACTTTGCCATTTCTGTCCTCAACAATTTATTATTCTTGTATGTTCTGTGATGTTTTGCCTGTTTTAAGAAACATATTAGTGCAATTGAGGGCTTCATCTGGGATTAATTAAATTGCATTCTTCAAGTATAGAGTTTTAACTTCATAAACCAATTTAATACATCACCATAATGACTGCTGGCCTCCAAGGGGCAGATCTAAGGGTTAGAACATCTTAGCTAGAGGCTTCAATTAAATAGGGTTTATCAGCCCAGCCTATGATACCAATCTGTTGATATGAGTCCATATTAGATCTTATTCTAGCATGCTGGCGTTCACAACATTATGGAAAACAAAATGGAGCAATCCTGACTAATTTTGAATGGAATTACAGTAATTCCTGACTAGAACTGATTTAAACCTTCAGTCTAGAACTAGTACATTCACATTAAATATAAACAGAGGTTATTTGTATTAAAAAAATACTGTCAGTGGTAGGAATTCAAGAGGAGTTCTTCTAAACCCTCACCTTTATTCTACTTATTAGAAGAGTAGAATACTTCCTTTTACTTATTAGGAACAAAAGTGACTTCAAAGAGAAAAAGCCTAACCCTAGCTTTTCTGAAGCCTTTGTAGTTAACAGCATCGTCTAATTGCTCCGAATGCTGTCCCGTTAACAGTCTGTGGGGTCACTTGATAAAGGAATGAAAGTACCAAATGGATTTGTATTTTGCCTTACTATAGTTATGGGTTTGTGATGAGCTTCTGTGTTTTATTGTCCTCATGCTCTCCCTCCTTTGCATGTTCCACAAAATGTAGTGGTTGCTTTGTTTTTTGTAGGTTAATGTGCCCTGCTTTAATTAAATGCCTGACATTATCACTCCTGTATGTTGTATTACTGTAGGCCACTCAGAACTCATGAAATTTAGAAAGTATAATTGTGTTTTGCATTGTTAACCCCCACCTTGCCCATTCTTTGCTTTTCAGTATCAACACTTACATAGAATGCTAAGAACAATTTGCTAATATAACCAGTAGAGTTCAATAAATGCCAAATTTCTGAAGAAGTTGCTGCTTGTCATTCTTTGTCTATTTATTAAGGCAACCTGCACATGGCCTATCATCTTCCCACCATCCAATGCCTATTATTCTTCACTTTCCCAAAACAGGCTATTTTTTCCAGTTACTAATACCTGTGTTAGATATGGAGGTGTTAGTTAAATCTTAATGATATCCAGATGTCCTTTTTTAAACTTGTAGTTTTACAGGGGACTATTTTGGGGTGGGAAGTGGAGTTCATTAACTCCAAATGGAAGAATTAAACCCTTGATTCAACTAGCAGTGATTTAGCCTCTCTAACAGGGTGATTTCAAGGAAAATACATAAAAATTATAGAACAATGTCGATAGGTACTGATGGGTATAGCACAGAGTAAGGTTAAATAAATGCTTTTTATTTCCTTGTATGAGTTGGAATCTTTTTTTTTTCCAAAGTAGATTTACAAATTAATTTCATCTGTTTGGTTAATTAAACCACATTTAAAGAGAAGCTCAGTTAAAGCACATTTAAAGAGAAACTCTTAATAATTAGCTGTCTCTGGAGTAATTGAAATGATTGAGAGTGCAAGAATATTTGGAGGGGGGGGAGGTGTGAATTAGTGAGAATCGATGAAACCCAGAAATATTAGGACAAATTCTGTTGCGGATTTTGGAGACTACTCAAATCATCTAATAAAATATTAATTTCTGTGCTGCACCTGAAATAACATTAAATAGTAGTACTGCCCTGTAATCGCATACATTGTATAGCATCTATTAATTTGAAATGTTTCTAATATGAACCTTATTAAGAAGCTGTTACCTGTTTTTTATGTGACTGAGATTATTGTGATTTTTTTTGATTTAATCATTTGTTCCTTTGGCTTCATTTCAGGAGGAAAAGAGGGAGCACCCCAGAGAATGTTGGGTTGTTCCCTCAGCTGCTTATACTGTACTAATGAGGTGTCTTCGGGAAGGGGTAAGGCTCTTTCATTGTCCTCAATAGAATTTCTCCACTGTAATAACCCTTTAGGCATTGTATGAGAATTGTAGCCTGCAGCACTGCAGTGCCTTGTCAATCAAGGATTGCTCTTGAATTTAAATAATCATGATAAGACCATGACCTAAGCAGGAGATTAATGCAAGAATGCAGCGTTGTTCTCTGTACATTCAACATTTATGTATTGCTGCTTGGTTTGTTTTGGAAATAGGACAGTAAATATAACTTACTGTTAATAAATGTGGAATTTATTAATGCTGTGGCTTTCTTTTGAGCTATTCCTGATGGATTGTACTGTCCTCTTGCAATTTGTTTTTTATACATCTTCCTTAAATCTTTGAGCAAGATTTACTTCCTGTTTTGAAGGGGCTGATACACAGTTTCTCAAAACTGAATTGTTATCCTGCTGGGTTGTTAGCATTCTTTTGAGGACAAAAAAGTAGTAATTAGTTTTATTCTCATACATGTGCTACGCTGTATTCTTCATAAGACATGGTGGTGTCTTAGCCGTGTTAGAAGTAGGGAAGAAAAACATGCATATAGTTCCAATTTGTAAAATGAAAAAGAATTGAGTAGAGGGTTTACGTTTACTGTTTGTATGAGACCACTTGACTTTATTTTTGCCCAAGGCAAAGCTCAAGGCAGAAAACATGTTGGAGGTTGCTGGAGGGGGGAAAGCAAGAGAAGTACCTTTTTTTCTTCTTGTTTTGAGATCTTCATTGCCTGCAGAATGTGATTAATAGAGGAAGAGTCTAGATGCTTATTTAATGTCAAACCTTCAGGTGATCAAGTACACATGACTGTGTTTGTACTGGGGACTATTTCCAGCTCATAATGGGAGTAAGATGTCATTCTAAGGCACATTAGTGAGAAGCTATTTAATTATAAATTTAGTAATGGAAGACTTGTTTTTTCTGAATATTCAGTGTAGAGAAACTAAATTGACACATCCATAAGACACTAATTTATTCTTACAGAATGAAATCACTTCTTAGTCCTGGAACATGTCAAATTTTTCTTAGTAGTAGTTTATCTTAATATATTTCTCTTGAAAAATAAGACAGAATCAAGATACGTTTGACATGAAATAGTTTGAATTAAATTTAATTAAGCACAAGTTTAAAGTTGTGTCCAGGCTAACCAAGCACAGCCGTGCATTTCTACAGTTCCTGTTAGTGAAGATGCTTGAGGTTTGTAGTAGAGTTTTAAGTACTTGTGCTTGTTTGTGCAAGTACAGTGCAAAAGTACTAATACAAATAGGTCTGTCTCAGTTGTAGCAGCCTCAACTTGCTGGAACACCACCATTTGAAGAATCAAAAATATCCATAAACACAAAGCTACATTTCAGAATACAAGTGGAAAAATACCTTCATAGATAGTCTCACTTTTATTTCTTTTTCATGTAGCAGTTTTCTAGTTTACCGACAGAATTGCCTCTACTATAAAAATAATAGTCTGAATCATACTCATCACCACTTCAATTTCTCCTTTGGGCATCTGGCTTTTTAACTTACTGACAGAATTACATATAATATAAAAGTAGTGGTCTGAATCATATACATTATCGCTTTAATTTCTTCTTTAGATATCAATTCTCCAGTTTACTGACAGAATCTTTTTTGTTTGTTTTTCTGCAAAAGGTATTTAAAATTTTATTTTCTTCTCTGAGAAAGCTTTATATTGCAAATTGTAGTCAAGACTTACTTCTTATAATCATGAATGCTCAGGATGATACAGCTTTACTTCATTGTTATGTTTGTAGTTTCTTTTTATTCTGTCCTTTAAGATTAAAGGAAGAAGTGTATGAAGGTTGATTTAGAGCAACGATGGAATACAGTGTTATTTCCTGATCTTTCAGCTTTTCCAATGTTTCTTTATCAGTATTATGCTTTTACTCAAATGTATGTATCTGTACACAATATAATATAAAAAGATCATAGAATACTTTCTCTTAAGCTTTAACTTAAATTATGCTACTTTTAGGTAGCATGTTGGCTACATAGTGACTGTATCTTCAGTGCCTCCAAAACTTCTAGTGCACTGTTTTTAACCATCAATAGAAATAGCCATTAGATTCAGTTATTTCAAATTAATATAGATTCATTGATGACTTTGATTTGCTCCCCCTCCTTGAGCTATTATAGCACTGTCGTGGTACACAGAATCATAGAATGGTTTGGGTTGGAAAGGAACTTAAGATCATCCTGTTCCAACTCCCTGCCATGGGGAGGGGCACCTTCCACTAGAGCACATTGCTCCAAGCCCCATCCAGCCTGGCCTTGAACGCTGCCAGGGAGGGATGGGGCAGCCACAGCTTCTCTGGGCACCCTGTGCCAGCGCCTCAGCACCCTCATGGGGGAGAACTTTTTCCTTAGATCTAACCTGAACTTCCCCTGTTTCAGTTTGAACCCATCACCCCTTGTCCTATCACTACAGTCCCTGATGAAGGGTCCCTCTCCAGCATCCTTGCTAGGCCCCCTTAAGATGCTGGAAGGCTGCTATGACCTTTTTCTAGCCAAAGTAGCAGGAATGTCTGGCACAAAGCATAATCATCTTATTGATGGCTGTAAGGAAATAAAACACACCTTTAGGACCAAATGTTGTGAGGAAAAACTGTAATCGTATATTTAAATTTGTTGACATTCATAATAACTGTTATCCACTACATAGATTATGGTTTTTAAATGGGATTATAGTGCATTTATTGTTTCTGCCTGCCTGAAGTAGTAGTAGAGTCCCAACTGGCTTTCCTATTAATCTCTTCACATATAAGAGAGATTTAACTTAACTATTAATGTTTTAATTACGGATTTGATTTTAAAATGCAGGCAGTCAGTTTGATAAATGTGTATGTTTAACTCAACTTTAAAAAAAAAATGACTGAAATCCAGAAATCTGGATAATTCACAGAAAAGATTTAAAATTAACATTATTTATAAAAAGTTTGGAGAAGCTGAAGTTTGGCGCACATATGTGTGTATTTGTGTATTTAGGTCTTTAATAGATTGAAATGATACAATATATTGCAGTAATAAAAACTGTAAACCCTAAATCGTCTTTGGTATCATGGCTGTAAGTCAGAAGGGAGCCTACAGAAATCAGCAGAGTTTTATAAGAGAATGTAACTGGCTTAGAGGAGAACTGGGTTTGGTATTTCTTTGAAGTATTTTGAGTAGAGCTGCAGTTTGTTGGGAGAACAGGAAGGGTTAGCATGAAAATTATGAATACAGCTTGGGTTTTTTTTCAACAGCATTATACTAGAGTTGCCAAGTATTTCTACATCAGTATCTTTATTTAGAAGGCCTAAGTCAGTAGAAGAGTGGATATTGAATATATTTTTAATGAAGTCTAAATTCTCTCCTTCTGGAAGGCTTTTTGTACTGCTTTCTGAAAGGTTTCATAGTCATTGCTCACAGTTGTTGGTGGCTCCAATTGTGAAGATAAATGTCAGAAATCCAGAGGTTAGTAGGCTAATGTGGAGATTAGTTTAAGAAAACAATCAGTTAGATATTGTGATGATTTATTTGTGAAGCCAGGCTATGAAGTAGACTTGCTAAGTTAAATTGGTTGTCCTTATATTAAAATTGCTGAACTCAAGAATGCCTTTTAAGGCACTGTAGAATGACTTCACTTATTCATAGTTAAAGATTGAGATAAGGTGAGGCAATGCACAGCTGAAGAACCACTTGCAATGAATCCGCCAGTTCTGTTCAGGTAAAGACTCTGCTTTTAAGTGAAAGCAGAGATACTAAGAGGAGGTGAGGGGGAGAACTCTGACAAAGTAGAGACTCTGCTTCTAAGTGATCTCTGTTAAGCATCCATTGGAGTCAGTATCAGTTTTCTTGAGAAAGAACTGCTGCCGTGAGATGTTCATGATATGCTGATGGCTCATCATCTGACATGATGTTTTTTATTCCATGGGGACATTGTAGTATGAGTAGTATTATGTAGATGCTAAAGGTACATGTACAGTGGCTTTCCACAAATAATTTGCAGATTAGTGTTTGATTAGTATTATCACTAATACTTATTGATAATACTACATATTGTCATATGAAGGATTCAGAATCCCCTATGGAAATTTAAGAATTGGTGTAGTAATGGGACCCATTGGTTTATGTTATACATTGATTAGGATTGTTTGTTACAGAAGACTATGAGAAGTGAAAGGAGTTGCGTAATAACTTGGCTTGCAAGAAGGTTTTGTCTTTATGCCAGGGGGTTGTTGGTTATTCTGAATGAAAAGGGCTTAATGTAATTGTTTTTTTCCTAATGTAATTGGTTTTTTCGTAATGTAATTTTTTTTTCCCTAATGCAATTGTTTTTTTCCTAATGTAACTCCATGTCTCATAATTGTGCTATTCAGAGCCTGTTGTAATGACGAGTTTTGATACACAGGCGTTCATTCACAAAGCACTGATCATTCAATACCTCTATCATAACAAAACCGTTGTATTTTTTCATGACTAATTTGGGTGGTAATTTGGAGCTGAAAGCTTTTGTGTTAAGTTGTACTCGTGCTAAATTTCCATTGCAGTAGAAGGGAAAGTGGAGTCTGTAAACATAACATTCAGAAAGTGAAGTTTCCTGTGAAATGACTTTGGCAAGTATCAAACAAAGAAACCACACCAAGGCAATCAACATAGAATAAAACACAGACACAGGCAGTAATTTAAACTGAAATCAGAAACATTAGAAACATTTCCATATGAGTTTTCCTTTTCTCTCCTTCCTATAGGAAGATCGGGTAGTGAACCATTTGGCAGCAAAGATAATCGAAAATGTTTGCACTACTCTCTCTTGCCATGCACAAGGATTTATTACAGGAGAAGTTGGACCTATCTTGTGGTACCTTTTCACACATTCTACGGTAGATTCTTTGAAGATAACTGCTGTTTCGGTGAGGAATTCACTTTTATGATACAGAAATGTTGTGGGCTTTATTTTCAGAAGCATTCTGAATTGAAACTGAGATGTTTTTGAGCATGTTTACTGTATGTATGCATGGTTATATTTCAGATTACATTGAAACATATTTACAGAGTTTCTGAAATTGAAATCTGCACAGTGCTTATGAAAAGTCCTTGTGAGTCATCATTTTTTGGAACATCTGTTTTCTTATGATGGTGATCATGAGTTACGTTTGAAACATCTAATCTTTCAAATAATCAATTGAATTCTTGCAAAATTGCTGTGGGGTTTTTTTGCACGGTGTTTTACGTGAAAAATGTTTATTCTTTTTATCTTGGACTTTTGCTCAGAAGGCGTATTTGAAATCACCGTGTTACTTCCTATAAAATCATCAGGGTTATTCTTTGCCCTGAATTTGTAAGTTAATGCAGATGAGAAGACAAACAGAGCTATGACATGCAAGCAGGTTTGGAACAAAAAGATTTGTGAGGTAGAAAATACCTAGCAGGGCTGTGAGTTTAACCATACCCACCAATACAGGTAATAACTGAGGACTGAACAGTAAATTGATTTATTTTAAATGAAGTGTGGTAACTGGATGCTCATTTCCTGAGAAGAGCTCAGGCTCACTAATGAGTTTACTGTTGGCTTCCCAGATGGAAAATGGTAATGTTGCTGCAGCAGCAGTATGGGCTTAGACACATCTAGCATTGAGGTAATAAAGGAGAGGGAATAAAAATATAGCTGAAGGGGTAGATGGTAGAATCAACTTATAATTTTCAAAAATATAAGTATGTATTCAATATTTACCTCCGTGTGTATTTGTGGCAGAGCCTTTCCTGGGAATTAAACTGCTCAGATACTGGGAGAATGTGTTGACCTTTTTGAACCATAAACTTATTTAGTAAAATATGCATTACAAAAGCCTTTGTTCTGTGGTACCTGAAATTCTTTGTAAAAACTTAGTCCTGGAGCTTATATGGGTAAAAATGTAAAATATATGTTTAACCTTTATACAGATCATTTATGGCTTAAGCTTGCTTGTAAGTCTGGCTGGTTGGCTTCTTTATTCAGAAAGGTTCTTTTTGAGACTTCTACCTATTTGATCTGTGAATTTTTATGCTTGCATCAAGACTGTATATATGGTGTAAGACTGGAGATGAGAGTTGTGATTTCTCTTATATATTGAGTATTTAAACAAGTCTGCAAAATTCTCTTTCCTCCCATTACTTTTGCCATAAGGGATGTTTTGTGCCTTGTGCTTTCAGTTCTTGTCAGTCATTAGACTGGGCAGTTGTTACTTGTTTGCTGTTATATCTTAGCTCTTTATTTTTATGTCTTTCAACTTGTCCTGAAGTTTTCCTCTTGTTTCCATGCTATCCACTTGGAGAACTTTGCTTCGGCATTTACCATTCCCTTGGCTCCTACACCAGCCTTCCAGGGCTGCTCTGGTTTTAGGGGCTTATTGGACAGTTGCACCTATTTTGTATGCCACAGTGAGAAGCGTATCTCAGAGGAACAGTCTGAACTACATTCAAACACTGAGCAGAGAAAGATCACCAGAGGGCATGTCAGTGGGTTCTTATTTTTACCCTCTTGAAAAGTCAGTTTTGTCTTGGAAAATATAGTGTGCTTCAGGTAGGCAAGAGCTTTTTTTTCTGCTCAGTGAGATGTGCAAGTTATAGTTGTGATTCTCAAGAATACGCTTGTTATCAGTGCAGGCTCTATGGCTTTTTGTAGCGGTGGGATCATGGGTTAGTGTCATGAGTGCCATATGGCTTGCACACTTTACCTTTAGGTGAGGTTTCTAGTGGCAGTCAGAAGAGAGGGTTGTTGTTTGTCTCTCTCTATCCTCAGACTCTTTTGAGATCCCAGATCATTTGACCCTCCCAGTGCTGTAAGGTTGAGATGAACCGCTGAAAAATCCTTTCTTTGCCACAATATTTATGCTATGGGTAGCTAACCTCTCTTAAGCACGGCTGAAGTTGCCTTTTTTCCATAGCATCTGATCAGAAGAAAATCTTCATGCATCATAACAAGTGAGGAGATAGAAAATATCATAGATTTTGAGTTCCTTAATTCCTTCACCTCTTGTCACTGTGGTAGAGGAACCTGATCTCTATGGGCTTCTTGCTCAACCAAGGGTGTTAAATGCAGTGACGTGTAGTAAGTTACCATATTTATTTATAGGGTAGTTCAAATTGAACTTTGGACTTGGTGATCATAAAAGTCTTTTCCAACCTAGCTGATTCCATGACTCTATGAAACATCTGGCACTCCTGGGTTGGCACTTTTCAGACTTGCAATGATACTGCTTTTGCCAAGCTCTTATATCCTATTTTTTTTCTTTCCCTTTATAATGGAAGTTGAAGGACATTTCTCAAAAGACTATCAGTCCTGAAGAACTACTCTAGAAGCCCTTGTATAGATGACATGTTAGGATAAAGCAGTGTGTTTTAGGAGGTCATGGCAGCTGCAATTATCAGGATTCCCTAGAATCAGCTGATACGTGGGACATACTATCAATGGCACTTGTCAGTCTAAGTAAGAAAGATGTCTTTCTCTCAACTTTTCTCTCCCAAAGTTCTTAAGCAGTGCATGCTTTAGTGTAAGGCCAGCATTTTAAAAAGATGACCATGTTGTGTTGTGCACACTGAGTTTGGCTGAGGCAGAATTTTCTTCAACATCTTGTGCAAATCTGAAGTAGAAGTGTACGTATGGACAATATAAGCAAAAAAAGCCAACCCAACTCTTCCAAAGAAACGTGGTTTTCCTGTGAAGGCAGTAGGCTTCCTGGAGATCGTACCTTTTCCTTGCATGGTTACTGAGTTTTTAATCATGCTGGAGGTAGAGCTTGCTCCAGACTAACATATTGGAGAGCTTTGAGTGAAAGCAGCAGTGAGGGATACTGCAGGAGTAAGAGACGTTGACTTTTCGACATCCTTGATCCAACAGCTTTGTGTCTTGTTTTTCTGGTCTTCATAGAAATTATTGCTATCCATGTAGCCAATTCTGTCTCCTTCTTCCACTCAGATCGTTTCACATAAGTATGCTTGGGTCTGAATATGATCCTGGGTTTCCCACCCTTCCCATCCCTCCCAGTGTTTTGGGGTTTGTGTCCTGTATCAAAAGTCTGAGGTTTCATTATTTTATACTGCATATGAAGTAGATTAGACAAGGAAGCTTATGAAGTAGGATACACTAAGGTAGTACTCTAATTCTGTTGCTGCTTTGTAGTGAAACACTGCAGTAGTAAGATGGTGAGCTTATTTATTGGATTTCTTACTCAATGCTTGATATAAGTCATGGTTATGTGTTAATACTGCTGGGGTATTTGTGTTTATAATCTTTAGGAAAAAAAAAACCAACAATTAATATTGAAATCTAACATGGGCAGATCTTTTAACAACTGAAATTTATAGAGGTTTCAGTGGCATACTGATTTTGAAAGTAAAGTATTAATGTATTCTCCAGCTATATCGGACAATTTCTGCATTCATTAAATTGTTCCTATAGATCTGTAAGCATTTCTCTTCTGTATGACCACATAAACTGAAATCATCAGTGTCCTGTTGTATTTTATTATGCATCCATTCCTGCAGCCTTTGAATGTGTCCTGAAGAATTTATTCCTGACTGACACCTACATTCACATGTAAAAACACATTTCTGTTAACAAATACATGTGTCATACCTTTACCTAGAGCTAGCAGGCTGTCTGCGGAGAATAATTAGCAGTAAGGCACTTTACTAACGATTATTTCGATCAATAATAAAAATACATCAAGAAGATTCTCTGTCTTCAGTCTGTAGAGCCAAGAAGTGACACTTTACCTTGTCCTCCTGTCAGAGGTGGCAAACGGGGACTGTGTCTCTGTACTTTTGCTCACTTTGGAGTCCAGCATGCCTCGGGTAAATATCACAGATTTTGCCTGTAGGAAAGCTCTGTCTTTTTATCATTTTGCTAGGCTCAGAGAAGAAATCATGCTGTAAGGTGTCAGAGTGACATTCTGACAAGCTCAGCAGCAAGAAGAAGACTTTCAGTCGACTGAAAGTTTTAAATTCTGGTTTTTAAATAATTTTTGATTTTGAGATGGCTTTTTCCATTGAAGGAGGAGTAACAGAACATAAGCCACTTGAATGGAAATGAATTTGGGGAAGCTCAACGTAATCTTTTGGGGGCTTGTTTTGATTTTGTTTTTCTTGACTAATTGGTGCTGTATAATTTGGGTCAGAGACCGGGGTATTGCAGATACGTTAATGTATTCATTCTCAGACTTGAGAGTCATGGAGTACATCCTGAAAGGGTGAATGTTATCCAGCCACCGTATTGGCATGTAAGACCTGAAGGCAATGGATATTCTATGATGAGGTATAGATGATCATAGAATATTTCAAATAGGAAGGACTGATAAGGATCATGATGCAAGGTTGGAGCTGCTGGGAGAAAAGGTGCTGGTTAAGGCTCTGCAGAGAGCAAGCACAGAGATGACAGTGCCAGGAAAGGTGCTGCCAGTGCCTTGCTCTCACTGTTATCATTTCATGTTCCAAGATTACTGCCTGCCTTTTCTCATCATTGGTTCCCAATTCCTGCTCCACCACCTTTTGACCTATCTCCATCTGTTCTCTCCAGATACTGGATTTACTGAAGTGGTTTAGGATGCTTTGTCTTCTCTCCCACTTTAAACTCTCTCTCCTGCTTTTCTGCTGAAGTGTTGGTTTCACTCCTACAGCAGAGCACTCTGTGACATATGAACTGGTGGGAATTTAAAGCCTCATCCCTTGGCTGCTGTCTCCAGAGCTTCAGTGTGATCCTAGATAGCCATGTCTTTCCTACTAGATTTGCCTGGGGCTCATCTGGTGGCCTGTGGCAGTGGTCACCCTTGTGTGATGAGGTCTGTAGCAGAGAGCTGAGGCACTGGCAAATCTGTATACACCATGTCAGCATTCCAAGTTAGCTCCATGTTGCTTTGGCACTAGATCCCAGCAGTTCACTGGTAACGTGACCCTCGAGAGTAAGTTTAGTGGATGCACATACCTCCTGCACGCTCTTGTTTTGAGAACTCAGACTAGAGGTGTAGAGCTGGGTTGTATCCTTGGGGAAATAGAGCATGCTGTAGTAACAAGCTGAGATGGACTGTCTGTGTTTTAAAAGGTGTGGGGCGTGGAGGAAAAGAAAAGGATGCAATCAATACGGTTACTGGACCAGAAAGGACAAGGAAGAACAGGATCAGAGTAGATGAATAGTGTCAATAAAATGGCTGTTTAAAAGTCATAAGCTTTTGATTCATTGTCTTTTATACCTTCCTTTTATTTTTTTTAAGAGTGTTTTGAGTAATGTTTCCAAGGGCACTGGTGAACTGGGTAGTTTCTGAGGTTCTTACAAGGAAAGCTTTTCCTTGATGATAATATTCTGTGGATTTAATTGGCTGCAGTTGCTCTTTAATGAAACCTGGCTACTGAATACACTCCAAGTAAGCAGCAATATCTAAATATGGCTTGTCTGAAGAGAACAAAGGAGTGGTAATATTGCCTACTTTTCAAGAAGAAAGTTGCCTTTAGAGTTTTTCCATAAAACCAATTCAGATTTTCACATGTATCAAATTGAAATAATCTGTTTTCCTATCCTAACAAGGAAAATGAAATTTTAAATGTTTAAAGAGTCTTCATCTGGAGAGAGCAAAAGCAGTTACAGTATCTTGAAGGTTGTATTTCCAGGAGTATCAAAAGGAAAAGCTGTGTTGACTTGGAGATTAATCCACCCTGGAGGCCATTTGGTGGTGTTTGCTATGAAATAGCTAAATTAGTATGCACTAAACAGATTTGTACTTGCTTCACTTGGGTACAGTCACTTTCTGTTAGAATTGTTTTAGTCATTGATACTTGTAAATCAATTATTTGGAGATTAGTTTCCATGTTTACTATACTAAACACTGTATCTAGACCTAAAGTAAGTGTCTAGATCTAAAGATGGACTTCCAGTGGTGAACTACTGCATATCAGATTATAGTCCATGAACAGAGAAAACAAAGATTCCTGCTTTTATGGGTGACAAGGATTTGTGTGGTGGGTGCCAGCTCTGTGTTTTCTGCTGCCTATGCTCATTTCTAGTACAGCATTATCTGATGCTGCCTGCATTCTGTGCTTGATAAAACTCAAGCGTGGGCGAACCCGCTTCATCATTATTGTTCTCCAGAAGGAAAGAGTAATGTGATTCTGTATGAGTTGATGTTGTCACACCGAGTATTTTAGTTTCAGCTGCATGGAGTGCATAGCAATGTATCTAGAAGAATTCCAGGTCTCTCAAAATAAGTAGCCTTTTCTCCTAATACTTGTTTTATGAATAGAACTGTATGAATTCTCTATATTCCTAAACTGTTGGAAAGTCTCCACCTGTTTTTATTCTCCCTATTTTTCTTGAGATCACAATCCCATAGAATAACTGGGGTTTTTTTTCCACTTTTGTAGGCTTTATGCAGAATTACTCGCCACTCACCTAATGCTTTCCAGAGTGTCATTGAAAAAGTGGGATTACCAGCGGTACTAAATTCCTTGGCAAATGGAATATCCAAAATTCAGCAGCACATGCTCACCATGTTTTTGGCAATGTTATCATGTGGGATTCACCTACAGAGGCTGATTCAAGAAAAGGTTTGATTTCAGATTAATATTATTCACTGGCATGGGATTTCACTAATGGAAAGTTAAAATTGACTCTGGTAGTGGTTTTGTGCTTTTGAAATGCTTAATTTGGTGACATTTATATATCTGAATAGCAGGAAATTAGGAATGTTTATTATGTATTTTTTTGCTTAAAATCTAGATAATGAGGCGTATAGTTTTTCTCACAGATCTTCAAGAGATGGTAGTAATGGGTATTTAAATTGCTATTGCAGCTCGAATTCAGTCAAATTGGAAAACTGTACCCTGACCATAACTGATAACAGTCCTAAGGAAAAACAATAAGAAAAGCATGGGGACAGCTGTTTGACATAGCTCTCCCAGACATTTAAAAGAGAAAATAATGAATGTCCTGGCTGAATCTAAAGCCGTCCTTTATGCTCGCCTTAAAGGACCTCAGGACAATTTGTAGATGAAGTATCTTGCAGAAATTAGCATTTTAATAACTTAGGGTTTTCTTTGTAGTGTCACTGAATAAAACTGTTTCTGATTTATGTCTAGGATAATTTTGGAATGGACTATTAAAAGCTTTTTATTTTGATCACCAAATTATTCCATGTTTAGAAAAATAGTGTTGGTTTGTGGGTTTTTTTGATAGTAAGTCTGCAAAATTCAAAAAGAAAAGTAATCCCCCACTGCTTGGAGAGGGTACAAATCACAAAGGAAATGTGAACTCTAGCTTGTGTTTTCATGAGATACTCTGCTGTAATGTATGCTGTAATCTGACAGTCATAGAATCATAGAACCAACTGGCTTGGGAAAGCCCTTCAAGCTCGCCCAGTCCAACCGTTCCCAGCACTCCAAGGCCACCACTAACCCATGGCACTGAGGCCTCGTCTCCACGCTGTGTGAACACTTGCAGGGACGGTGACTGCAGCCCTGCCCTGGGCAGCCTGTTCCAATGCCTGAGCACCCTCTGGGGAAGGAATTGTTCCTCAGCTCCATCTAAACCTGCCCTGGTGCAGCTTGAGGCCGTTTCCTCTTGTCCTGTCCCTTGTTCCTTGGGAGCAGAGACCGACCCCACCTCACTACAACCTCCTCTCAGGCAGTTGTAGGCAGCGATACGGTGCCCCTTATCCCCACCTTATGAGCCTTCTCCTCTCCAGACTAAATGTTTACTGAGGCTGCACTCAGTCTCCTCATCCAAGATCATCCCTGAAGGTATTAAACTGGCCCTAATACCAAGCCCACTTGTATGAGCAGCACCACTTGTGACCGGTCGCCAACTAGATCTTATCTGTAACAATCTTTTGGGATTCAGTTGAGAGAGATATCTATTTTGCTTAAATTTATAGTTTAGGATTTTGGAAGCAGAAAATAGATTTCTAATTTTCTTGAATAGGATCTAAAAGTATAATCCTGCTCCTGAATAGAACTGCCAGGTCCTGTCATATTACACGGAATAATGTTTTCTTGCTGAAACCTGAATTTAATAATCCATGCAACTTTCGGTAGTCCATGAGCATGACACACAAGTCTACCTTAATGAGAGAAGGGAAAAGCAAAAACAAGTGCCTAGTGTTGGCCTGCACATCATTTTGCCTCCTGTAGCATTTTTGTATACTATAAGAGGCATAAGGACCTCAGCGTTATGCAGGAAGTAGTGACAAGGTTGTGATTAGCTTTTTTGTACAGCTGCAAACCAATATATTAAAAGATGCTTAAGGATATAAATTCAAGATGGAGATCATTTAACTTTCTGTATGGTATCTGGAAACTCCCTTATCTTACAAGACTTCAGGCTGCGCTTGTTTTCTACTCCCTTCAAGAACAGTGATGAAAGCAGATACAAAATAAAAGCCAAAAGCAAAAGAGAAATGCAGTTCTGTGGTCATCTGTGCTAGTATAAATATTCAGAGAACTGCAGTAGCTAAAAGGGGCTGGTTTTTGTACCTCTCTGATACCAAGCCTTTCTGGTTTATTTTCTTGTCTTGAAAACAAAGCTGAAATTATGTTTTTAAAATAAAGTGTGGAAAACCAGCTCAAAATCCAAAATCTTTTCCACACTACAACAGTAGATAAAGAAAACCCCAAACCACTGCTTATTACTTCTGTTTGGCTGCCAAGAATTTACCTTTGAGTGAAAACCACTCATTTAACATTTCAGATGCAGTTAGGTTCTGTCAGAGGTCAGATAATAGGGTGAGGTGAGCTTTATTTCTTCGGTTTTTTTTTCAAATACTAATAAGTAAAATTATTCGGAAAGTTGCAGCAATACCTTGTCACAACTGGGTTGCTTCTTCACTTCCCTGCCAATAGTCTCTTTTTATCTTGGCCATATCCAGTTATAGCACTGAATAGAAGAATATTTTTGCTTTCCAGAGCATGAGGACTTGAATATAGATGTGCTTTGGTTTGAAGTTAGAATTGTAGAATCCCAGAGTGGTTTGGATTGGAAAGGACCCTAAGATCATCCAGTTCCAACCCCCTGCCGTGGGTAGGGACACCTCACACTAGACCATGTCACCCCAGGCTCTGTCCAACCTGGCCTTGAACACTGCCAGAGATGGGGCAGCCACAGCTTCTCTGGGCACCCTGTGCCAGCGCCTCAGCACCCTCACAGGGAAGAACTTCTTCCTTAGATCTAACCTGAACTTGCCCTGTTTCAGTTTGAACCCATCACCCCTTGTCCTGTCACTACAGTCCCTGATGAAGAGTCCCTCTCCAGCATCCTTGCTAGCCCCCTTCAGACACTGGAAGCTGCTCTGAGGTCTCCACGCAGCTTCTCTTCTCCAGGCTGAACAGCCCCAGTGTTCTCAGCCTGTCTCCATACAGGAGGTGCTCCAGCTCCTGAGCATCCTTGTGGCCTCCTTTGTGTCTTTGTCATGGTGTCCCTGTACTTAGTCAGTCAAGTCTATTTATGTTAGTAGGCAGTGTTGCTTTACATGTACTTTTTCACTAAGTCTTTATGGGTTGTTTTTTTTTAACATAAAAATTTGAGTTGAGTAATTTCATTAAAAAAAACACAGCAAACAAGCAAAAAACCCAAACAAACCAAAACCAGCAAACCAATCCACAAATGAAGAATCCCTCCTTCCTCCCTCCTTAAACCCACTTTATTAAAATTCCAGCCTTTGCTTTTTAGTAGATATTAAGAACTTCAGCACTTCAGGCTCATACTAGAGGAGCTACAAGCCGTGCTTCATGAGCTGTTGAAGTGTTTAAAGCAGTCTGTTTCCACAAATTATGCTTATTAAGCACAAGATTGAGGAACTCTTCTGTTCATGAAATAAATTACAGAGATACAAGACAGTTCTACAATAATTAACAGCAGTTTGTTTTTCAGGGATTCATGTAGTGGCTGTCTATGCTGACGGCTTTTGAAGGCAGTGTCAAGTAGGTATAAGAGTAAGAGCTGATGGTTTGTTGGTCAACTCTTACACTCCTTTTTCCAGTCTCTGTAAGAGGTACAGTTAATTATTGCAAAGGCTGTTTCTAATAAATTATATCGAGTATTCTGTTTTGTTTTTTACAAAACTACCCAATTCTTCTACGTAGAAGAATAGTACAGATGAGTAGCAGATATTTTTATTCCTCAGAGGAATAAACCCCATCCCCATATGGTTTGTTTGTTCCCTTTCCCCCTTTTTTTTTCTCCTTTCCTGTTTTTTCCTCCTGCTTTCCTCTCTTTCTCTCTTTCCCCTTTTTTTAGCTTTCCCCTTTTTCCCCTTTTTCATTTACCTTTCACGTTTACAGCAGTTAAAACTCCTGAAGGTATGTCAACATATCATTGGACAGATCATAAATGAATCTAATCTTATGCTTTCTATAACTCATAATACTTCTGTTATTGATAATATGAGAGCTCTTTTTTCCTTCCTCTGATTCTCAGCTTTATTCTCTCAAAAGCTGAGGCAGTACACATGAATCTCGCATCTTTCCATGTGTGAGGCCACATTCCAGAAACTAGAGAAGAAAGTCAAATTACAATTGAAATTGTAAATTTCAATTCACAGGGCAAAATAAGGGGAGCTAGAGAATAAAAGAAGCAAGCTGTGGTTTCAGAATCCAGTCAGCTATCCACTTGTAAGCTTTTGAAGGGAAATATTTCATGTTTATTCTTCATTTATCACTATCTTTGTTTAACTTTTAAAGTTATTCTTTCATTTGGATTTACAGGAGGAAGGAGTTAGCAAGGATCTTAGCTTCTTATGAATTGATTTTATCCTAGGAACGGAATGTAGTCAGTGGATTAGGGAAGTCATGGCCTTACTGCTTGCAGTTTATCCTTTTTCTTTCTTTCCAAGCCCTAATTTGGGTGGTTCCTTGCAAAGATGTTCTTCGCTTTAGGAATGCAAAATTTATTAAGATAGGAACAATCAGAGAAGGTTGAAACAGTTTTTCCACCTATTTGGAGCATCTGTTGCACAATTTAGGGTATGATGTAGACATAGTTGTATCCAAGAAAGTTGTTTTTAATCTTCCTACATGTATAGGAGTTAGCAGGTAAATATTTAATCATATTTGTGCTGAAACATTTATGTATGTTGAAAATCCTTCAGTTTTATCTTAAAAAAATATTAACATAGCCTACATTTATCCTTAAGGTAAGGCATTTTAAACTCTGTCATATTTTGTAGTTTATTTTGTGCCATTTTAGACAAAGTGCATTACACAGTGTTTGCTTGTTGCAGCTTCAGAGAGATGTACAAAGCACCTTCGCACTGGGCCCATCTGTCTTGGACAGACAGTATTTAGTATTGGCTTATGGATTTACTTTTTCCTACGAGTGACATGAAAATTAAATTACTCATACAAAACACATGAAAATGAGCAGACTTTACATGTATATAGTGTTAAAATACAGCGCAAGTAACCTTTAGCCATAAAATAATGTTAATATCCTTGTGTTTATTTCCACCAAGGATTTTGTGATTACAATTACTCGTTTACTTGAAAGTCCTTCAACTTTCATTCGAGCAAAAGCCTTTCTGGTCCTGCTACAAGTTCTAATTAATAACAGGGAGACATTGCTACTCACTTGTCAAGCAAGGTAAGGTAGTAATGGAAGATGATTAGATATGTAATGTGTATTTTCATACTCATACCTGAAATACTTTAAAATGGGTGGTATTTTTGAGCCAGTGTATTAGGAGTGAACTCTTTTCTGTATGAAGCCTTGTATTCATGAGACTATCAAGAAAAGAGCGTTCTCTTTTTGTCTGGGCTCATCAGGTGATGATTATTCTCAAGGGGAAACCACTCTTACTGGGAGAGGCTTTCAAAGTAACTTCTGGTCCCAGTGAGCCTTAGAAGGAGCAGATTTTGCTTTGGGTAAGGGAAAAAGAGAGAATTCATGAGGTTACATAAACTTTTTATCTTTCTTAGAATAAATGAACTTATTTTGTATGCTTTTCAAATGGGATTAACTAAAACATGCTTTGAAAAAACGACCCCCCTCTCAGCAATAGAACCATTCATGTCGAACTCTATCCAGTCTATTTTAAGTAAAACGTAAACAGGTCTAAACATATTTCCATATAGACTTGGATGATTACTAAATGATGGAAGTGTTTTCTGGAAGAAAAAGCCCTACACATAAAAACTCTGATCTTTTGTCAAGTTTTTGTTCAAACTTAAAGAGTTTCTGAGTAAAAACTACTTGGTTGCCTGGAAAGGCTGGATTTAAAGCATCCAACGTTTTTGTATTAAAGACACTGAAAACTTTTTTAAGGCAAATGCTGTTTGAAGTGTGATATCAGATTTTTAAGTAGTTCTCTTCTACCAGACAAACCAAAATTCCCTGTAATTTAATGCAGTTTCCAGAGACTGCAAGAAAAACATGTCTCCATAGTCTCTGGGAGGTGCAGCTGAATGTGTTCCATCAGGGCTCTTGCAGAAGTGAAAGGGAGTCTTTAGATTTATCTCTATCTTTGCAGCATAGTTCTGGAAGGATAAGGTGAGTTGTAGTATTCCATAACAGTCATGCATTGTTTAGAGACCTAATCCTGCAAAAATGCATTCTTGGGTAGTTTTTATTTCATGAAGTAAACTGGCTTTTTGATGGAAAACCAGCTTTCCTAGGGTAACATTTTGTGTTTGTGAGTCCTGCAGTTTTGTTATGTATGCTTGAGTCAGCTTAAATAAGTTGTTTTCATACCTCTGTATGGCAGCATTCGTTATAAGAAGGGTATTAAAAAAGATAATACTGAAGTACATTCTTAAAATCCAGAGCATGGA
The DNA here is from genome assembly GCF_033815535.1 of Pezoporus flaviventris. Lineage (NCBI taxonomy): Eukaryota > Metazoa > Chordata > Aves > Psittaciformes > Psittacidae > Pezoporus > Pezoporus flaviventris. Next base: position 2,786,084 of record NW_026892585.1, read on the forward strand.
TTTCACTCACCAGCAGCAGGATTCTTTGCACAGGGCCTCCAGGGCCCAGATGTCAATATTATTCCCCTAAAGGGAAGTGTGGCCCTTCTGTCTATTCAAATGAGTATTTTAAAATACTGCCTGGAGCATTCTGTTACTGGTGTATTATTAAAGCAAGCTCTTGTAAGTTAGCCAGTGGCTAATAAATCAGTTACCATAGTTCTGTGGGATGGCACAGCTACCTAGCACTTAGCAGTTAGAATATAAGCACTGAATTTGTCTTTAGAAATGCCAGATTTCTAGACAAAGGATATAAAGCTAGTTTGGACTTCTGTCTCTTTCAATGTGGCCATTCCAACTAGTGCTAACATTTTGAAAGCCTGGAGTATTATTTATGTATGTATGACTTTTCTTGACTGAAAGCTGGATCTCTTGTTACTTTGATGTAAATTACTTTTGCTCTTGGAAGTCTTACATGTTGAGAATGAATGCCTTTAGTCTTTTGCTTCTATTGCACATCTTGGCCTAGTCTCTCTCTGAGTCTGCAGAGAGATTTGCTCCTTACGTTAGCATCATACATTCATCTAAACTAATAGCAATGCACCTATAGTAGCTTAAGAGTTTCTTTCCTCTTGTTCGTTGACTCAATCATTTGTACTTATTTTTGAAATTAATTTATTGGAAAACAAGTCTAAAATTTCAACAAAATTACAGAGCCAAACCAAATGCATTGTCCTGATTGTAACCGCAGATACTGTAAATGTCTGGGTCAGTAGTATTTTGGAGATAAAGTGACATTTTTTATAATGAGAGGTAATGTTTTGTACTTGCTTAAATACAGACTCGTGATGTATATTGAAAGAGACAGCAGAAAGACCACGCCAGGAAAAGAGCAGCAAGGCAGCAGTGAGTACCTGTCAAAATGCCTGGATCTTCTCGTATGTCACATTGTGCAGCAGCTGCCAGGGATTCTAGGTAAATTCGCTTGGTTAACTGAACAAATCTTGCCTTTGATTACTCCCTCAAGAAACAAATATCTCTTGCCATATACAGGTGGAAAGACTGTAGTAATCTGATTGTGTGAAGTTTGCATGTTACCAGTTTCATGAATTTTTTAGTTATGTCATGTCATGATCAGATAATTTGTACTGGAATGCATGATTTTCTATATTAAATGTAGAACCACAGAATGGTTTGGGTTGGAAAGGATCTTAAGTTCATGCAGTTCCAACCCCCTGCCATGGGCAGGGTGCCTCACACTAGACCATGTCACCGAAGGCTGTGTCCAGCCTGGCCTTGAACACTGGCAGGGATAGGGTAGCCACACCTTCTCTGGGCAACCCGTGCCAGCGCCTCAGCACCCTCACAGTAAAGAGCATCTTCTTACATCCAACCTACACTTCCCATTAATGTTTTTCATTTGGTGAATGGTAAGCCCTGTCAGCTCAGTCAGGAATCATAGAATAGTTAGGGTTGGAAAGGACCTTAAGATCATGCAGTTCCAAACCCCTTGTCATGGGCAGGGACACCTCACACTAAACCATGTCACACAAGGCTCTGTCCAACCCAGCCTTGAACACCACCAGGGATAGAGCATTCACAACTTCCCTGGGCAACCCATTCCAGTGCCTCACCATCTTTACAGTAAAGAACTTCTTCCCTGTATCCAATCTTAACTTCCCCTGTTCAAGTTTGAACCCGTTACCCCTTGTCCTATATTTTCCAGCAGAAATTTGCTTGGGTGTAGCAGCTGAAGTCCTGTCATCACTGAAAATGCTCATAGTGGGACGAGGGGAGGAGGGGACTTGCAGAAGGAACAGTGAAAGACACACGTGGAAATGGGAGAAAACTTGCAAACTGAAGGGCATAATTTGGACTCACTGGACAACCAGAGTAGAAACTGAAGTAGAAAGAAATAGGTTCAAGAGTCTGGGGAGTCAGTTAAGAGAAGATGATGAAATAGGATGGGAATTGTGGCCATTTGTACAGAAGAAATAGATAAAATCTTGAAAAAATAAGGAGAATCTATTGTTGAGATTTGAATATAGGGTTGATTGTGAATGAAAGAAATGTCACAGGAATTATCCTAGATGAGGAAGAATGGAGGGATTGTCTTTCCTGGAAAAAGCTGTGCTATACATTTTATGGGGAAAAATGAGGGCTTTGTTTGGGAAAAAAAAAGGATTAGGAGTGAACAAAAGAAGAAAAGAAAGATGGAAGGAAGTAAGTTAGGGAGGAAAGGGAAGAAGGAGGAGGGGAAATGGGAAAAGGGGAGAGAGGGGAAGGGAAGAGAGGAGGATTGGAAGAAAGGGAAGTAAAGAGGTGGGGAAGAAGGGAAGGAACTGAGTGGAGGGAAGGGTGGAGGGATGGAGGCAAGGAAAGGAAGAGACAAGAAGGAATGAAGGAGAAATTATGAGATCAGTGTGGCTAGTCTGAATCATCATTAAAATTCTAATTAAAACTTGTGGAGGGTGGGGGGTGTCCCATAGAATAGCATAAGAAGGCTAAATAGGAGACAAGGAAGGAAATGCTGGGAGTATTCAAGAAAAGAAATGGAGCAAACCCACCTCTGATTGTATGTGCTTTGTCATTGAATGATAAAACGTTTTCTTCATGAAATTATTTTCTGATGAGATGATACCTGTTTTATTTTTCATCTTCTCTACATTATCCCTAGAATACTGAAAAGGAACTGGTAGCACTGCAAAGGTCAGTAGACCTAAATGTCACGTTGCTATTTTAAAAGCAGCTTTACTTCCTATATCAGTGCAAAGTTTTGCCTTCCTGCAAACACCTGATCCCTTTTTTCTAGCAGGTTTGCATATTGGTTATATTTTGTGATTTGAAAGTCTCACACTATAAACGTTTGAGGCAGAAATTCACCTCCTGCTCTCTGTATGTACTATATGCAGTTGATAGAGTAGGTCCAGATATTTCCTCAGAACCTGGAAGTACTGACCATCAAATATCTATCATTATAATACCGAATACATCAATTGCTTTAATTTGTATTCTGTTGGGATTTTTACTGCTGATGCACAGTTTCAATGCACTGTTGACACCTGCTATAGCAAGCATAACCTTTACACTTTGTTTTCCTTTCCAAGCTAGATTTGTGTGTTTATTGCTTTTATTATCTGTCCATATTTGTGCACATTTGTCAGAAGGCATTTTATTGTTCTGAGTATGATAAAGGAACATGTTCTGCTTGAGGGGGTAAAAGCTCTAGGCTCCTAAGAAAAAAAACGGATCTGCAAACTGAAACGCTTAAAGCAGTTTAACTGTTGGTTTAGAATTAATCCTAGCTGGCTTTTTTGATATGCAGTTATATAAGCTCCTTACTGATCCCATCTTCTTCCACCAGATGTAGCTATAACCCAAATAGATTCACAAATTGTAGAAATGAGCCCTAAAGATACATTGAGACACATGAAATAAATTATTAATCGGGTGGATAATTTTTAAAGTGTTCACTTGTAGGTAAGAAAGTAATTGTATTTCTGCTTTTATATTATTTAATCTCTTCTAGGAAGTAAGTATAATTTGCTTAAATCATACTGACAATTAAAGTAACCATATCTATCAACTGCAAAATTGGCAAATGTGATGATTATATAGGACTTGAAACGTAGGGAGATTGTTCAGCAAGTTCTTTGTTGCTAGTCACAGAGAGGTCTTGTTGAATTACAGTCTTACGAGTAATTCAAACACAAATGTGTTGATGAAAAATCCATCTTTTGGTTTATGTATTTGGAAAGTTTTAGGCAATGCTTTCTTTTTTTCTTGAGCAGCATATTATAGAACGAATCAAATCTTCCAGGCTAGATATTTTTACAATCTATTTTAGTGCCAGGATCTGCCATTCCTGCTTATGCTGAAAACTGAACTCCATGGGAGCAGAAAAAAAGCATTGGTATTATTCAACATGAATAAAGTGACTTACTCTGAAAGGAAGGGCCTTTTCTGGCATAAAAATAATATAAAATACTAAATCGTATTCTTTATTTGTATAATGTCTCTGTGACTTCCTTTTCACAGTTTTGTGTAGCTCTCAGGGTAAAAATACAGTAAGTGTCCTCAAGACAGGATTTGGCTTTTAATATTTTCAGGTTATAGAGACAGAATTTCCTTCTTTGCATATGAGCTGTGAGTTTTCTGTAGCTGCTTCTGTTCTGTATCCCATGCATAGTCTTGCTTTTCTGGGACAATGTAACACAAACTCAGTGTAATGTTCCTTGATTATTTTTTTTGTATGTTTCTTCTGAAGTTTGAAGTATAATTTTCACTATTGCAATTAAAATTTTGTTCCCTCATTATTTTGTTTGAGGTTTGCTATGGGGCCAAATAAGTTCTGTTATTGACCGGCTGCTGTCTCTTTTATGAGAAGATGAGAATTCAGGTTGCTTTAGGTCACTTGCATTATTGTTAATCTTGTGTATGAGAATGCCTAAACAAGTTGCAAATGCCCCATCCCTGGCAGTGTTCAAGGCCAGGTTGGACGGGGCTTGGAGCAACCTGGTCTAGTGTGAGGTGTCCCTGCCCATGGCAGCGGGCTGGAACTGGATGATCTTAAGGTCCTTTCTAACCCAAGCCATTTTATGGTTCTGTGACAATGTATGTGTGTGTCGCTGGTGGAGGGATCTTTTATAGGGGGGAGGATGCTTGTGTCTTTCTTCCAGTGGTACTATGCTGCAGGAAAAAACATACTGCTTGAGCATGATGTCACCCACTAATCATGATGAATTCAGCTCCTGCTCAGCTGGAATGTCATCAGAAATTTGCTTTTTATTTCACTGGAAATAGAACTGCATTCATAGATTTTTCAAGAATATAATTCCATGTATATGTAGCCACCTAAAGCCAGTGTATGTTCACCCTGCCAAGAGGGGTTTTCATCTTTTCTTCTGCACCTGCCTGATGTTTCTATCCTCACCTTCTGCCAGAGGTCACATTTGTGCACCTGCCTCTGTAGCCAGAGCAGGAAATTGGCCTGGCTGAGAACAGAGCTGGGAAAAAGTGCTGGATCAGCCTGATTTATCATGCAGTCACATGAGCACTACCTTCAGCAGGAGGAGGGGGACCGGATTGAATAGAGGATACTGGAACAGAGCTGGTTTATATGTCGTTTGCTGCTGTTTAGTAAAGCAACTGCATCAAATCAGTCTCAAATGTTATTTTCTGTAGGTGACATTCTCACTGCCTTAACTAATGTCTCTGGACGGAAACACCCATCAACAGTTCAGGCCAAACAGCTGAAGATGTGCCTTCCTATGATGCCTGTAGTGCTGCATCTTGTGACATCCCAGGTAGATCTTTCTTCCAAAAATTGTTAAACAGGACAAATTCTTGCAGTTTCCCAAAATCTAATTTCTGCTGGTGATGATCAGAATGAATAAAATAGAGCTTTTATTAATGTCTGGATATTTTGAGTATTCCAGCTATACCACAGCATTGAAGATGTAAGCCTTGTTTTAGCACACTACAAGACAGCTCCAATGATAGAAGCAAATAAGTATCTTGTCTTCTTTTTTTTAACATGACTGTGAAATAGAGGTTTTACTTATTCTGGTTATAAGATACACATTTAATGCATTTTTTTTTTCAACTTTTGCTAAATCCAAACAGGTATTTCGTCCCCAGATAGTCACAGAGGAGTTTCTTTTCAACTATGGGACCTTACTTGTGAGTATAGCTGTCTAAGTTAAATCTTGTTTACAAAATACACATACACATAACAGTGGGGGAATTCTTTTAATGTAACAAAATTACATTAAATCTTAATGTAATAAAGTTCCATTAGATTTATAAATTGGAGAGAGAACTTGATTCTGAATATAAAATTTAAGCTTTGATTGTATTAAAAACTGTATTAGAAAAGATTTTCCGTAGTGATCTGTTGGGTCAAAGGGAAAATGCTCTATCTGGTATTCAAGTATAGAGAAACTCTGCACGTGTCTAACAAACTGAGTATTTCCTGTGTGCATTATTTCAGAGTGGAAAAGTTTAGTTCTGAATTACACACACTATTTTTTGTAGAACTTTACGCTAGTTTTTATGACTAGAAATGGAAGATAAATTATAATCTAATCTGTATTTTTAGAAATTCTTTCCTTTTGTCACTTTTTTCCTCATCAGTACTTTTACACTGTATTTAGTTGATGAAAAGCTGAGTAGTATAAGATACAGAGCTGTTTGTCTCACACTATCATCTACAACCTATTTATGACATTAGCAATAGAAAATTAACTGTGCCATGGGATGTAATGCAGTTTCCTCATAGGAAAACAGTTGTTTCTGCTAAATGAGAAAAAGAAAAGCAAGTTTAAAACTGTGTATCAGGGTTAAGCTAATACTTTTAAGTATATGGATTCCTAAATGCCAACTGGGTGTTTACTTGCACAACAGCATAAAGAAATGCTTCACCACAAGCAGCTAGATTAAAGTTTACTGTTCACATTCATTTTTCTTTATCCTTTGATTCCAAGAAAATGTGGGTTTAATTTGGTTCTACTAAAATATTTGTATAAAAATTAGCATTAGGATGACTAAAAACGTTTTTCAGCTGCCAATGTTGAATTGCAAAACCCTTCCCCTCCTTGAAGCATATGTAGCTACGCTGTAGATTTATGAATGGTTTCCAATCAACCTTCTAGCAAGTGAAATTCTTTGTCACCAATATAGGTACAGCAGAGCAGGCACCATGTAAGTTTTATTTTGATGTGTGTTACTCCAGTTTGCATGAACTACTGACTGAAGAAGTCAGGCTATTTATACTAGAACAGCTTTTGTTTCAGATCAGGGAGGAGAAGATTGCTTTAATGAATATTTCCTCCGTCTCAGAATCATAGAACCACAGAATCAACCAGGTTGGAAGAGCCCTTCAAGCTCATCCAGTCCACCTGTTCCCAGCACTGCCAAGGCCACCACTAACCCATGGCACTGAGGCCTCGTCTCCACGCTGTGTGAACACTTGCAGGGACGGTGACTGCAGCCCTGCCCTGGGCAGCCTGTTCCAATGCCTGAGCACCCTCTGGGGAAGGAATTGTTCCTCAGCTCCATCTAAACCTGCCCTGGTGCAGCTTGAGGCCGTTTCCTCTTGTCCTGTCCCTTGTTCCTTGGGAGCAGAGCCCAGCCCCTCCTGGCTCCATCCTCCTATATATACTATTTCAATTTATGCATGAAAAAGGGAATATATCTGCATGAAAAGTAATATATCTGAAAAATTAATACCAAATTTGAATCCATTTTATGCAACTGTGTTTTGACATGACTGATAGAATTAATTCTGGAAGACTAACTGTCCATTCTATCAGGCAACAGTCTACTCTGGGATTTTGTGTTTAACAACATTCCCACTGATACCTAGAAAGGGACATTTGATCATTAGTTTGTACTTTTTCAGGGGAGGGTGCTACAATTGACTTTAGCAAGTCAGTCTGCCTTTCTTTCTTCCTTTTCTGATTTATTCAGAAATCATATTCTTAACAATGAGAAATGGTTAGGGGCAGAAAGAGTTGCTTGGGATCTGGAAGGAAAAGAGAATTTTTCCTGTAGCTGTTGTTCATTGAGATTGTTGTGGTTTTTTTCCTTGCTACTTTGAAGTTATTTCCATCATCTGTAATTTTCAGTAGTGTTGTGCAAAGAAATTGAGAGGGAGTCAGGATAGTCCTTTCATGTTTTCAGCTTGCAATAGAACTACACAGAGGTATAATTAGGTGCCCCAAAGGCACAGCTAATAGTAGGCTCCTAGTGGAGTACATAGGGCACAGGCTCACCTGTAGCAGAATACACATACCATTCCGCTCCGTTGCTTAAAAACACCCAGCTAGCTGTTGTTTTGTATAAATACATCTTCTTGTGTCTCTAATACAAAATTAAGGAAACAAGCATTAGTAGCCAGAACAATTTTTGCACCAACTCTATGGATCTTTCCAAATCGGTCTTGAGACTATGGTTCAGTGTGAAACTGTCTTAAATGAGCAAACAAAATAATTTACTCTCTTCCAAAACAAGTTACTTAGGTAATAACAGGTGTTTTCCTTCAAATGGTCAGGAAGGTAACATGACATTTAGTTTTATAGAACCAGTTGGCTTTTATGACTGCCTCTGAAATGTATTTGAATTATGAAAAATAGAATTAGTTTCTAACTCTATTTTTAATTAGAGAAGAATCTTTCAGGTGTTTTTTACATGCTGAGAAAAAGATAACCCACCTAGACACATCTGCAAACTTACTATATAATAACAAAAGTTTAATTGACAAGGAAATATAAAACAAGCATAGTTTTCTTAATCTTTTACATCGCACAAATAAATAGATATGTGGTGCAAATTGAAAATGAGAAAAATGTTTGTCCGTGGTACATTCGCTGTGTATTAAATACTGCATTAGTGAATTCTGCTGAGATTTTTTTCCTTCTTTAGCAAATGTTAATGTCTTTTGCATCCCTGTGACATAAACAGCTGTGCATAGAAATGAAAGGAAAAGAGTGAAATGAAGATTAAAAGGCAAAAGAATACAGGGTCTATTTATTTAACCCAGATTATGAATATTTATCCCTGTTCCTCAAAACGCATTTTTGTGTCTTCTCTGGCATGTAATTGTAGCCATAGTGTGTGTAGTATGCACAGAGATCAAAAAGATGGTGTAAATAACAGAAAATTGCATTTTCTGAAGGGTCTTTGGTCTTTGTGAGTTATTTTAACATAGCCATGTCCAAGGTAGTTCATAGTCTTCAAAGGAATTACAGTTTTCTGTTAACAACAAAGACCTGTAATTGCTGTCTGTTTAGCTGGAAATGTTACTGTTCCTGACATTAGTCAGAGTAATAGTTCTTACTGTCCTCTGCGTTTAAGTGTCCAGCAGCATTATAGATGTGCAAAATCCCATTATAGAGGCCAGATCATTGATTCTCTTAGTCTTTCATATCTTAATTATTATGATAGTGTTTTCTAATGTAGGTGTTTTAACATTTTGTATTTACACAGTTCCTTAAAGAACTAAATGTTGTAATTATTCAGTGATTTCTTTTCTTTATTTTGGTTTCTAAAGTGTTTTAACATAAATGCTGCTTCTTCTGTAGAATTTTATCAGATCGATAGATTCAGGAGAAACGAACCTGGATGGAGCAATAGGTAAGGCAACCAATGATATTGCAGTACTTTTACATGCAGACATTCTAACTGTTGCATTTTATAAAGAAATACGATGATTTTTTTTTTACCAATAGGACAAGCTGCATCAGAAGAATTTATTAAAACTACTTTATCCACCTTGGAAGCAGTAACACAGCATCCTGTCTTGTTGACAGCCCATCGCTTGACTGTAAGTCTGGCAACAAATTAAGGATTTGCAGGCTAATAGGCCTAATTCCATGGATAAACAGAATGTATTGAAAACATAGAAACTGTGATATATGACTTAAAATGTAGTGTGGGTCTATTTGACAGTAAAATCTGTTATTCTTTATAGAGAGCTTTAATTTTCAAAGCAACAGCAAGGCATTCTGACTCAGTTTGCTCTATTTAATTGGTAAGTTAGAGGGAGAATAAAAAGGGCTTGAAGTTTAGAAATAGCGGGTCAAAATGATTTCCATGCAAATTTGCAACACGTGGTTCTAGAAGTTTTTCTTCAGCCTCATAGCTTGGAAAGATCACCTCTGAGGGTTGATCATCCTTTTCCATGGATACCCCTCCTGATGAGATCATCAGTAACACTTCATGGTGTTTTACTGTTTGTTTCTGTAATAGATTGCTTGCTATAAATTGCATTACTACGACCAAACCCACATACTGTAAGCTTCTTACATCACTAACATTTGCTTTCTTTGAAGTTTTTGTTTAAATGATTTTACTGTGAGCTGGAGGCAGAACAATTATGTTGTGAAACAGTTGTCAGCGAATCAGGAGGTCGGAATGTTTGCATCAGTGTTTGATGACTTGTAACCTGTACTAATGTGGTTTTGCGGCAGAATTCCCACCAGAAGTTTAACCCACCATAGTTACTGGGGTGAACATTTAATTACAACTGAAATGTATGTGTTCGTATTGGAGTTAGGTTAAGGGAATACTCAAATCCCTTAAGAAAGGCATTAGCAAACTGTAATACATAGGAAAGTGTGATCTTAGGGATTGTGCTAGATAGGAATGGGTGATCTTAGAAATTAAGGTGTTTTAGGAGTTGGATCCTATTTGGTGTGTATGTTAGCTGAGTATTTGAGCTCTTAATAAGTGAAAATAGAAACTGGAATTGAAATAAGCTTAATGTTTCTTTTCATTTATGCTCACACAAGAGTGGTATACAAGAAAATGGTCTTCATGCACAAAAATGTTAGCAGTAAATAGTCAGAGGGCAAATAGTACAGAACTGACAGTTCAAATCACTTTAAAGTTATATGACAAATGATGTTCTAGAAAAGAAATGCAAATGTAGGTGAGGTATGAATGCCTATTGATACCTCCCTACAATGCCTGTCAGCCCACGAAACACTGTATTATGGTTGTATATTTCTAAAAGTAATTGTTTTACTTCTGTGGGTTATCAGTGTGTCTTACACTGACAGAAATTGTACCGTGTTTTATGGAGGCCCATCAGCATTTACTGAGATTGCAGTACCTTGTGTCAGCACATTAAATAAAACTCCCTTAGCTACTTAATGGTCTGATGGGTTCTCCCAGGAAAAATAACTGCAAGGAGACATCTCCCTTTTACAACTCCTCTTCCCCTGCTCCCATCCCCACATTCAGCAGAACATGATACTGAAGCCAGGGAATGATTGTCCCACCCCACTGTCTTTTAAGTAGCAGTAGGTGAGTTTTATTTAAGTACCTAAATTTCTCAGGAACAGTTTACTTCATCACATACATTGAAAAGTTTAGATGTTTGTTTAAAATCCATCTGAGCACATCAGTTAACCTTAGGTAGCCAGAGATGAAACTTCCTGCCTGTCCAATGCTTATAAATATAGGACACGTACCACTTTTGTAGAATAATTTCCCTTATTCAGAATAGGAATATAGAGAAATTTATTAAATAGAAGTAATTATTAATTACTTTGTCAATGAATAAGTTATATTTTTTGACAAAATCTATTACTTAACTTATTTTCATAAATAACAGTTCTTTCTAATTTAAAAGAGCCCTCCTGACACTCAGCACAAGCCACTCAGACACAAAGGGGAGAAATTGTCTTGTATTTGGTATGTAAAATTAGGGAAATTGTCCACTGTAATTAATAATCTCTAAGCACATCTGCCACTAGTGGTGCAAACAGTAATTAGTTTAATACTATTTATGATGTCTAGTGTGCTAATTATACTCAAATGCACAGCATACATTACTTAAGAGGAAAGTGGTGCTTCATCTTCTATGATGCATACAGACCATTTTTAGAATTGCTGTTACTCAAGGGAGATCTTCTAATTGCTGCTTGCTGGGCATGACTGGAATCTCTGAACAGAAATGTCAGTGCCCAGAGAATCTTGGTGCTTTCTTGAAAAGTGGAAGCAAGACACGTTTGAGCTTCCAGATCGATATTGAAGTGTAACAGTGGTTAATAGGAAAATCTCTTATTGGAGAGAAATGTGTATCCTGGGCTGATCTCTAAAGCCTGGATTGCTCATTTAGGCAAAGTTGGTTACAAACAGCATTTTATGGAGGGGGTGAGGGGGAGGCCAAACCATCCTCTCGAGAGGATGCACTTCTTTTTCACTGCAGCTGTGACATTGCTTTAAAGTCTCCAATCAGAAGTTAAATGTGTTTCTAATAAAGTGTAATGAACTTAATAAAAAAGTTACTCTTCTTCAGGGTCTGTACTGATAGGACAAGGGGTGATGGGTTCAAACTGAAACAGGGGAAGTTCAGGTTGGATACAAGGAAGAAGTTCTTCCCTGTGAGGGTGCTGAGGCGCTGGCGCAGGGTGCCCAGAGCAGCTGTGATTGCCCCATCCCTGGCAGTGTTCAAGGCCAGGTTGGATACAGGGGCTTGGAGCAAGCTGCTCTAGTGTGAGGTGTCCCTGTCCATGGCAGGGGGTTGGAACTGGATGATCTTAAGGTCCTTTCCAACACAAACCAGTCTGGGATTCTATGATTCTGTGAGGTTATACTGAGCAAGCAGAACTGGTGAGTTTTTTTAGTTTTAGTTTTAGCTGCAGTGGAAATCGTGTAAGTTAATAAGAATTCAAGAGCAGTGTTTCAGGTTAGTTTCTTCTTAGAGAAGAATTTCTTGTTCTGGTTTTTAGTTCATGTTTGAGTTGCCTTTGTGTCCTGAACAAAATTGAATAAATGGATGTTTTGTGATCAAACTTCTGATTACCATCAACTTGAAGTCAGTTATTGAAGAGATTCATTTCTGTGGGGACCGGCTGTATTGTGTGTTGCTGACTGTGATAACGTCAAGGGAAATTAATTGAAAGTGCTCAAATGAAAGCCAGTAGTGAGCAGTAATTCCATCTGCATGCAGTTGTGTGCATTTTTACAAGATACAGAGGAAAGATGAATGGTAAGTGTGACTTGGCAAATTTTGGCAAAACTGTGGGTTTTCAGGTATGCAAATCTGATGATGAGGGCCACCAGGAAGAGTCTGTAGATTGGAGTGGAATATAACTCCTGGTTTCTTAAACTGACCCAAGTCCAACTGCCTATTTCCTTCATGTACCTATAATGCAAAAATACTTCTTAAATTCAGATAATAAGTGTTATAATAATATTTATTTCCAAATTTTGGTAAAGATTTAGATATAATTAACTGGAAGAATTCTGTGCTGACTGTATCATCTGTATTTTTTTCTCTATTAAGTATATTTATTTGCCTGAAAAAGAACATACGCTGATTCAAAGCGCTTTGAACAGTGATGAGGTTCCTGATGGCAGGCGGTTCCTGTGGGAGTCATTTCTATACTCTAACTAGCTCTCAAAAATGATCTGTGTACTGCATAGATGATCTTTTACTCAAAGCATGAAAGTTCTCTAGTTGAGCCAGAAGCTGTCAGCAATGATTGTCCTCCTCAAGGTTTTAAAACTTACTTTTAAAAGCAGCTAAAATAAAAGCACTCTGAACATGATGGGTTGCTTGATGGGAAGTCAAGGGAAAAGCGGTATGACATGGAAATCTACTGGCTCACAATATAAGAGCTATTTTCACCCAAGATGGCAACAGAAGAGTAGAAACTTCTGTAAGTGCTTTTTTTTCTGCTCACCTTCGTCCTTTCTTGGTTGAGCATCAGTGGTGGCCTTCATCCACAGGCTCTTCTGATCTAACCACCGACACCGTAATGTTGTCAGTGTAGGATATGACTATATAAACATCTTGTAGAGCATTTCTTCAGTTGCTTCCCCTTTTGAAGCAGATTGAAATTCTACACCCTGCGTGGCTCTCTGTCCATTAGGCTGATCCACAGGAGACTTTTTGTGTGAAACCAGTTCTGCACTAATTGACATATAGAGTCACTTGATCAGTGCTGTCTCTTCCCAGAAGGGAAAAAACCCAGCATCTCAGTGAAGATGCAGAGGTTCTGAAGACTTCCCCCCCCCCCCCCCCCCCAAATTTACAGAAATGTCATCCTTCTCCCAAATTCATTCCAACATGTGTTAGATTATTTCTTTTTCTATGACATTCTGAGAGATTACTGGCAATATTAAAACCTTGAGGAGCATGCTGTGCCTCCAGCAGATTCTTTAAGGAATATGAAGGCAGCGTGATCTTGATTCCATGGTCACTTCCAGCAACGACTTTGTGGAATTTTAATGAGAATAAATGTCAAGGTGATGTTGGATGTTATGGGTCTTACATGTGACTGGAAAAAGGGTTTGGGAGCTGCTGGTCTTTGCTTTGTTGTGTTCTCCTTTGAATAGTGGATAACGTATTTGTCATTCAAAAGAACCAGATATCTCTAGAAAAATCTCTGAAATAAATTAATGGGCTTTGGATATGATAGCTCCATGGAATGGATGGCATAGTTTCTTTATGTAAGTTTAATTCCGGGATCTGATTTTCACTTGAGAACAGGGTTGTTCGCAAACGGTACTGGAGCAGACTTTAAACTTGCTTACTTCTTCTGTCTGCCCAGTGTGATACCAAATGTCAGGACTTTGGCCTTAAGCATCGATTGGAAGAGCTCTGAAACTCAGTTTTAATCAAGGGAGAGATTTTTTTTTTTAGGTTGGGAATGGTAGCTGTATAAAGGTAAATTATGCAGCCTAGAGAAGGCTGTTAAGCTATCCATATAGACATAGCATAAATTGCATGGGATAACAAGTAGGTTTACTTTGCTTATATGCTAGTTCATTAATACATGATAGTTGCATGTATATGTTGAATAGCTGAATACATCCTTGCCAACTACCACAAGTGAATGGAAGTTTAGTTCTCCATCACCATTTTGGGGGTACCTTGGCTCGATAGGGATTTAGTGTATTGAATCCTTCCACTGTGAGCCCTTGCAGTGGTACAGCTGCGTTTTAGTGGGCAGTTGTGAAGCATGGGCTCGGCTTGGTGAGGTAAAGTAAAGCTGAGGGGATGCTTGCTTCTTTCTAACAAAGCAGGCACATATTTAGGATGCAGGCTTTGTGTCTGACATCTCCTGACCAGTGGAGACAAGCAGAGAAGGACTGAAGGTATAGTTGTCTTTCAAACCCTTTCTAATAGCTGGTGAATACTCTGAAACTATGGCTTGTCTCTCTTTCTCTTTTGTGGGTTGAAGTAACATACAGGCTTTGTGTAAGAATTTCTGTAAGAATTATGCCTTGTTTTCAAAAGATCTGATTTTTGAAAGTGATATAACACTGTAGAAGAGTGAGTGCAGCTTTTGCCGGGCACTGTCCCTCACTAGTAGTCAGTGGATGTTATGGAGACAGATGTTCTGCTTTTGGACAGTATACTTGAATTTCCAAAGTGTTTTTTTGACGAAGTCATGCAACAAAGAGTCTTCAAATCCATCAGTGGCCCTTCCTCTTACCCCCAACAGATCAGCTTCTTCTAACTAGTTAAAATTTACAAAGTACAGAATAGAGATCAGTTTAAGAAGCATAGGTATATTAAGAATTGTGCCTCTCAAAGAGCTGTGTTGCAACGTGTACTATTTATAACTGATCCAGAAAAGGGAATGAATCTGTAGGTGACAGAACTGACTGATAACACGAAATTATTCACGGTAGCGAAAATTAAAACTGACAGAAGAGTTGCAGAAGGTTTCAAGGTATTGAATGAAAGGACAATATAATGATATATAATTCAATACTGATAAATGTCAAGTGACACACATGGGGAAAATCATTCCAGCTGTGCATATGCAGTGTCAAGCTGTAAACTATTTTAACTGTTCTGGGGATCTGTGAGCATAATTTTTCTATGAAACTGATGGCTTTATACTCAGCAGTAATCAGAAAGATGAGGTTATTAGAAATGACTGGTAAAAGATCAGGCAGAAAAGCAGAGAACATCACTACACCCGGTTAAGTCCATGGTGCCCTCAAGCCTTGAATATTGAATGCAGTTGTGGTCATTCACTCTCAAAGGAAATGAAGCTTTACAAGAAAAAGTGCAGCTCAGTGAAGTGAGGAAGGGCTGAAGGATAAAAACTTCAGCTTGGAAACTAAAGACTTGAGGGTATAGAATTACGAATGGCATGGGAAAGACTAATTGTCAATAATTATTTGTGGTTTACATAAAACAAGATTAAGTGGATATCAAGTTAGCTGCTTTAAACTAAACAAGGAAGTGCCTTTTCATGCATCATAATTGAATCGTAGAATTCAGTGCTGTAGGTATTGCACATGCTAAAAGTACTGGTACATTTGAGATAAGATTGGACAAATATATAGGAGAAAAGGCTAGCAAGCACTATTAAACACAAAAATACAGATTCAGCTTCAGATTAGGAAACTTCTTAACACAAGAATTACTTTACTAAAAACTGGATTTGTGCTTTATGCTTGGTCTATTTTTCCTGCTCTTTTTCTACTCGTTTCCAGTTGTCAGGAACAAGATATCTAGTATTATCTGTGTAGGCGTAAAGGCTATTTGTCCTTGCAGGAGTAGTTTTATACCTCAAGCAGTCTTCTACCTTTTTTATTGGAAGTATGTAACAAAGACAATTTTTGGTAGGTTTTTCAGAAGAGAGAAAAGACTTAAATGAATCCATTAATGTCAGAGGTTGATTTAATAGAGACCACCAGCAAGCAATGAAGTAATTGCTAACTTCATTCAGTGACCCCTTTTTGTCCATACTTTCAGCTTCTATAGATGTTTCATAATAGTAGCTGTAGAAACCTAGAAATTCCACCTTCTAGCATTGATCACTGAAAAAAACCACATGGAGGATTAGAACAGTCTTGTTACATCAAGTCCTGTCCATGATGTAGTGAGAACCTGCACAGTAATTTTATACGTATAAGTAAATCCAAGAACAAGCAGTGTATCCATGATGCTTACTTAAAAGTTTTAGGGCTGTCCGCCCATTCTTTACCCAAAACCAAAGGATGTCCTGTCTAAATAAATTATATTTTATCAATGACTTAAGTCTTAGCATTTAATTCTCTTATAGAGAATACTAATAATATATTATTTTTATAATATTAGATATATAAAACTGACTTGTAGCAAGGTTTGCCATAAGTTGATTTCAGATGGAACTAAGCTGACTAGTTCTGTGACAGATGATTGGGTTAGGGTAGAAATACACTCATGGACAATAAATAGTTGACTGTTTTTTTTCTTTTCGTATTTAAGTTTTAAGTCTGTATATTTAAATTTTAATGGAAGAGTGTATTATCAGAGTGCAAGAAATTAATATTTTATGAAGTCTCTATTAAAGCTTAAGGATGTTTTATTAGAGGTAGTACATCTTTCCTGATGTATTTTAGTTCTATGCAGGTTTGTTTTAGGACATGTCTTCTGAACTCTATTCAATGGTTAGTTCATGGATTAAAGCATCAGGATTAATAGATATTATAATACTCTTTTCTCTTAATATCTTATATCTGCACCGAGTTCTGTATTTTAAATTAAAATTCACTCTCAATGAATTATACCAAAGTACTTGTTGTTTTCTAGATAAAAATACATTACTATTCGTAACTTCATGGCAGTTTACCAGAGAAAGGTGAACTTTGTGGCTTTGTAAGTGTAATTATAGATTCATTTCCATGGTTATTCATCTCTTTGATTAAAGGCTGTAGCAGTGGAATAAACATAGATAATGTAATGTATCTCTGTTCTGTTTTTTTCCCTGAGAATAATCTAAGCCAGCTCTTTCTAATTCTGTTTTAGGTTGAAGACTGTATCCTTCCACCGCTAGTTTCTCTGGTCCACAGTCAGAATGGTAAGTAGATAGGTGCATCAGCTGCAGTTTCCATGAATTCCACATGTTGTTTTCATTAGACTTCAGTGTGGTCACATTCTTGGCACCTTTATTTTCAAGTGGAATGGAGACTCTTCAGCTTGCAGTTGCTCGCAGAAAACACATCACTGCTTTTAAGCCACGAGGTCATGGCTGAGGAGAAAGGGGAGAGCCTCGACTCAAACAGCAAGCTTCTGTCTCTCATTAGAGATTCATTGCTGCCTCAGTAAGTATAATATTGCTTCTGTAATGGGGAATAACTTGATACTCTATCCATTTTGACAGCATATTTGTTTTAACTATTCTCTTTATGTTTAAATAACGAAATGAAAAGAGGAATGGCAATTAACTGCTGCCAGAATTCTCTGTCCAATGTTTCTCTCCTAGGTTTATTTAGTACTTTGTATACACAAAACAAACACAACTTTGTGCAACACTCACTTCTGATACTGTGCCTCTGGCTGCTCTTGGAGTGAAACAAGTTTTGTCTAGCTTTGGGCTGTGATTTAAATATTCTCTTTATTCTGCTAATAAAGTGACAACACTGTAACAGCAACATTATTTTGTCCATTTGGGATATTATGTTCTCATGGAAAATGTTCTGAAATCATAGGGAATGGCATGTAACTTTTGATAAAGTATAATAAATAGTATGGGTTAGTCCTCCATGATCCACCCATGGGTTATTGCCTCTGGATTGCTGTCCTTCACTGCTGTCCTAAGCAACAGAAAAACCCTCCAGAAGAGTAGATGAAAACTACAGCCTGTGGGCCAGGTGTGGCCTGGAGCTTCATTTATGTGGCTTGTCATCAAATGAGGCCTGTCATTTCAAACTCACTGCAGGTGAGCATAAAGCCAAGCTTTCTGTGTTATACACGTACATACTGTGAGCTAATAACATCTGTGAGTAGAGGGAAGGGAAGCGTGAATGCAAGGTCAGTACAGGAATGATGAGTCATCATTTGGGCAGTTGGAACTAGATGTTTTTAAGGTCCTTTCCAACCCAAACCATTCTGTGATTTATCTTTCACATTACTGTAATAATGCTACACAATGTGTATTTTCATGTGTGCACCACAAAAGTTAGTAATGCTAAATAGTGAGCCGCTCTGATTGACAAAGTAGTTCCCTACCCCTACATTAGGTGACTGAAGGGTGGGCGGATGGATGCTGGAAGATGATCAGAAACACAGTGCCTTCCCCCAAAATGGCACTGTCTCTTGCTAATTGTCTAATATTCTTAAAATTTGAGGACCAAAGTTCTGCCCATGCAGGATGTGTGATCTTTGCTGTGTGAGAGAAAATGGGAAGGAAATATTAGAGCTCTATACAGAAGCACATTTTCACATCTTTCTTCACATTATTTTTTTCCCCCTCTGGGTAATAGAGAGTTTATCAATATGAATTAAAATGGAAAGTGGGACTATTATTTTAAAAAACAGAGTATATGCATTATTAAAAGCTGTCAGATAATCTTCCTTCAGATAAGGGGAGAGACTGGAGTCAAGCAAGACCAAATTCTGTCCTTGCTCTGAAACTTGCCATTTGTAGTCATGCCCATCTTGTAAAGTGTTTCTCATTGAACTGGAGGGTGTGGGGGTCATGCTGATTACAAACTAGAAGGAGAACAGGCAATACACTCCTATCTCCAGTATAATTAGCTCAATTGAGTGGGAGGGCTTTTTGGTCTGAAACTAAATATGATCCTTTTTAGGGACTTCACCTGTGCTATCTTTGCATGCATTGCATTACAGATGTATGAAAAAGGGCCTTAAAGCAGCTCAGAATCTTGATTCCAGGGTTTAAATATTTTCTGAGTCAGTTTCTTTATCTCGCCAATAGAGATGGTGATACTTGTATTTGGAAGACCATTTGAGATTATCTCAAGAAAATACTAAAGTTTATGATATTTGGAATATATTGGAACTCGGTATTAACATTTTTACTCTAGCTTAGAAGGAGAGTAAAACAGTATGTAAATCTTCTAGTGGTTCAGAAAGAGTTAAGTAGTGTCTGCATGTTTAATATTAATTGAACCTGTGGGTTGAGCTAGCCCCTACTAAATACGTTCACCTGTGGAGAGTAGGTAGTTAATGCAAAAAGGCACAGAGGGAACAAAAAGCCAGAGGAGGATTTTCTGGGGGAAAAAACAACTTAAAATTCAGTTTGAACAAGACTTAAAAAGAAACTAAGGAAAGAGCAAGCAGATGCTTTGGTCTATAAAAAGACCAGAAAGGTAAGTTTTGTTCATCAATGTTCTAGTTTATGGGCAAGAAAATATTGATGGGAGGTAGGAATGAATCCACATACACTCTTAATTGTTCTCAAAAGAAGAATGCAAAGGGATTTGGCCTAAATCTAAAGAGAAGGGAGGTCTTAGGTTCAGTGTAACCTACTTATAAAGGTAATGTAAAGCTCTCTTCCATGAAGTATGAATTACTTGAAAACTCTGACATAGAAAGTGAAGCAGCAACTAGCTTGTGTTTGGAGGTTGAAGAGGTGTTTGCTGATGTTTAGTTTTTCTGTTGCTGGATAAAGGATGGGACAGAGTGTGACTTGGCTGGAGGACAGTCAAAAGGTGAGAGGCAATGGTTGCTTGTTCATGGGCAGTCTGTGTGGAGAAGTAGGCACTTCAACCCCTTTTGATTCTGTTACTGAAAGCTGTTGACTGTGGAAGAGAGGGACATCTGGCTTTAACGTGTAATGTTCTAACAAAGGTTATAACGATTATCATTTGTCTCTGTAATTCATTCCTATAAATATCTTCCACAAGTTAATTTGTTCAAATGTAAAACTTAGCCAGGAAATAGGGTTTTGGGCACTGTGCGTGAAATACAGTCTTCATTTTGGGATAAGCACAGGAATACAGTGGTTACTTTTCTTTTCCCTCCTCTTTACTGTCATCAATAAAATGGTGCTTCCATTAAGCATTTGTGCATATGTAAATCAGAAAGTTAACTTCTTCAGAGAATTTTGATCAAACGGAGGTGTTATTATCATGTAGTGTTATTAAATTTCAGGTTTCTGAGCATTTCAGAACTAAAATGAAACTTTCAGCTATAAAAAGAGTAGAAGACAAATGCTTTGTTACATGTCCAGATTTTTTTTATCAGACATTGAACCATCAGCTCTTTTTAATTTGCAATATCCCCAGTTATATATAAATTGACATTTGAGTCAAACTGCAAAAGGAAAGGATTGTGTTAATAAAGTTATATTTCATTTGAAAGATTGTGTAGCTTGTTCATAGTAGACTGCCAAGCCAGTTCTGCAAGTAGGAAGTCCAGGATACTTGATATAATTTGTAGATAAAATGTTCCGTCTCTTTTAAGAGCTTAAGAGTAACCATATCCCCAGATCTGTAGTTCTTGTCATGGTTGCTTATAGAGAAGATTGCAAAATAACTCCTTGTAGTGTAGTACTGAGAGTTTATAGAACCCTTATAAGGTGCTCTCTAAAACTACTGTTCCTAAATTGGTTTGTGTTTTGAAGTGGCAGGGAAATCATTGAAGGAGCTCATTAATTTAACAAGGTATCTCAAGCACAGAATATTTTCCCTTCAGAAGAGATTCATATATTCATAGCTCCTAATGGCCTTTATTCAGGCAATGTGTTGATATTTATTGCCAAGACATTGACTTTAGTAATCTGTGTTTGCGCAGGTGATATTTGGTTTGATGAATCAGTGCACTTTCCCTTACAAATATGCTTTACTGGCATTATTTTTGGGGGAGAGGAGAAAAGAGTTTCAAGTAAAAGGAAATAAAGTGAGACTGGTTCTTATTAAACCGTAAGGAATTAGGATGCTAAGTCCGCACAATAAGAAGTCTCTTTAAAATGTAATACATAGAAGGCTTAAAATTGTTTAAAGTGGACCCTGTTTAGGGAAGGTATTGACGTGTTTATAGTAAAACAAGCATAGTTTCACATTGCTCATAAACAAGCAAGTATCACATTTTTGAGCTGGAATGGCTGATTCGTATACTATTACTATTGGGACTTACCATTTTGGAGACCTAAGTCCATATTTTATGCATGAGCAGATGACTTTTGGCGCTTGAGTCACCCGATAGCATCTTTGCTTGCCTCAAAAGAACCATAAGAACCATCCATAGATTACCAAAAGAAGCAACCAAAAGAACCATCCATAGATCATGGAAAAAAAAAGGCCAATAGCCTCATAATGTTTGGCAGAAATATGTACTGCTCTCATGTAGGGCTTCCAGGATCAGGGCTTACTAACACATTGCAGTATTTTCTTCTTTTATGAAGAAAGAGACTAATTGCCAGTGAGAAATAGTTTTCTCTTTCAGGAACTGAAACCTGTTATTTGTAAAAGAGATTTAATCACTGAAGACATAAACACTTCTAATTCTTTAATTGTGCCTTTACTCCAATGTGGTTTGCAAGTCTGTGGCAGCATATTCAAGCTAATGCGTAGTTGCCATTGGACGTAGGCTGCGTGCTTGTGTAGGAATGTCGGCCTCTGTGAAGGAGCTCGCACAGACTACATCACCCTCCTTGTCTTAGACTGGTCTAGATCGAAGATGTGGCTGGAAAGCATCACCTCCTTCTAGATTCCCTTCCTATGAAAATCAGAGCGCTGAGGTTTGGTGCCGGGGGAGAGGGGATCTTCATTGCAGTGAAGCTCAGAGCGGGGTACATGCCAGGTGGTAGGAAGGGATCCAGCAGCACTAGGGGTTCGCAGGATGTGAAGAAAATTCTTTATTCTCTTGATTCCATCCTCTCCCCCATTAGAACACAAAAAAGAAAAATGTAGCAGAAGCACAAAACATGATAACCTACCACGTTTCCCACAAACCATCCTTCACTTGTACTTGGCCAATTCTTCGTGCTTTTCCTTTTACAAATGAAGAGGATCATGCTCCCAGTTCTATTACTTCCATGTGTTTTGAGTAGCACTGTTTTAATCAAAGACTGTGGCTGAGTTTGTGGGGTTTTTTTATGCTTACATCTTCCCCACTTCCATCGTTGTATCCTGTTGCCATCCAGACACTATTTGAGTTAAACACAATAAAACTAGCCCTGTTTGCTGGGTGGGCATTACTGGAATGTTAGCAGCCACAGCAAGGTCTGGTTTGGTTCTTAGCAGCCGATTTTCCCTTACCAAGATTTCCATGAGGTGATGTTTGGCAATGTTTCATACATGTTTTACTTGTAGTTTTATCTTCACTGCCATAGATCTCAATAAACATTGTTTGGAAGTATTTTCTGTTCCATACTGCTTGGAGAATGGAAGTATGCTCTAGTTAAAACAGTGGGTTTTGAAATCTGAAATAAAGCTCAGTGCAAGTGATGTACAAGTAAAATATTTCCTTTTGAGAAAAACCACTATGTAAACTAAATATAAAGCTTAATCATATAGAAGTTGGTTGATGGTCTTCCTGAGCACCTGATAAATCTTCTGCCTAATATTTAGAGGCTCAGTTTCTACTTATCTCTCTAAGATTAGATTTTTTAAATACATAAAAAATATGTAATTTAGATAAATCGTGCATATGGACAAAATGCACGTTTTATAAATGTTTCTGTATAATTTTTATTGATAAAAACATGTGTTTTAGAAATAGATATAATTATACTAACATTATCAATATTAATTATAGTAATCAAGTGTTAATGTATTAATAGTAAGTTATATTAATTATAATGATATATTCTGACATTTTATAATTGTAGATCTCTCTAAAAAAATGAGTTCTTTTGTTAATGATGCTTTTAAGGAGAATCTGATGCTATTTTTCAAATGCTGTACCTTTATTGCTTTGTACAGTTCTGAACAGCGTTGTAATTCCACTGTGGTGGTCCTAAAGTTTAGAAATGGGATATTATGTATTTTTAATATCAGGTTTTTAAGAACCCTCTCTTGATTTTTATTCACTGTTGCTACCTCTTTTCCCCTTTCCCTTTCAGGTATGAGCACATTCTGATGGCTCCAGACCCAGTACCAATGTATGCTCTGAAACTCTTGGTGGCCCTGACTGAACACAGACCTGCTTCTGTGAGGTGATACAACTACCCATTCTCTGTTATTCTGGCTTCTTTATGTTTCAGTTAGTTTATTTCCCATTAGGAATTAACAATCATAGACTCATAGAATGGTTTGGGTTGGAAGGGACCTTCAAAGCTCATCCAGTTCCAACCCCCTGCAATGAGCAGGGACATCTTCAACCAGATCAGGTTGCCCGGAAATGCCTCCAGCCTGGCCTGGGATGTCTCCAGGGATGGTTCATCCACCACCTCTCTGGGCAACCTGTGCCAGGGTTTTACCACCCTCATTGTACAGAATTCCTTCCTCACATCCAGCCTGAATCTCCCTTTTTTAGTTTCAAACCATCACCCCTCGTCCTATCACAATAGGCCCTGCTAACAGGTCTTTCCCCATATTTTTTATGGGCCCCTTTTAAGGAACAGTAACTTGGATCTCGCTGTCATATTTCTTTGACTAGTGCTTAGGACATTTAGAAAATCCTTGCAGAGTATTTGTTACAGGACATAATCTTCTGACTTTTGCCACTGAGTCTCTGTAGCTCCTCCAGGCTTGCATTTCATCCATGATGCCTGCATGGATGATTTCTCTTGTGACTTACTTTAATCAAACAAAAATAGTGGTAGCAAAAAGGCTGTAAAATAAAATGTTAAATTAGTATTTACCTTATTGCTTCCACATCTTTCAAAAATAGCTGTTATTAAAATAATTAAGGTCGATCTGGGGGGAGGAGGAGGGCTCCTGTGCTTTGTTTAGTTTGTTCCATATGATAGCATATTCTCAGACAGGTTCACCTAAGGCATTCTCCTCTTTCTTGCTCTCTTGTTTCTTTAATCCCACCATTTTTCTTGTATCTCCCACTTATCTTTCTTCTTCCCATCCCCTTAGCCTTTTCCTATGTGTTTCCTAATAGGGACATCAACATTTGAGCAGTTCTTATTTTAGCACTGGAAAGGACACAGATGCACTCCAATCTTTTGTTCCATTTCTTCATAGATGGTACTGTCAGTCAGCTAACTTCTGATATCAGTGGGAAAGCATTCGATCTTCTTTTTATCTTTTTTCCCCCTGGCACTTCTGTTTTCCATGTCAGGTAGTGTTTTTTCTATATAGCAGAGGCACAGATACTCAAATGTGATATTTTTAATGTCCTACAAGGTTCTGATAAAATAATGCTAATGTACAACAGATATTTTGAACGCCTTAATATTTTTCAAGAACACAAAGAAATAGCTTGTAATCTTTGGCACTGCTGCACTGATGGGGTCGTTTTTAACATTCGGTGTTACGGGAACTCTTCCACTCTATTACTTTTCAATTTAGCAGTGGAATATTCTAGTGATATCCCATTAATGTGCTGCAAATTACATCACTCACAAACATGAGCTCCAGCCTGTGTAAAATGGTAGCTGTAAAAAGACCTTTAATGTGTTTCATGTTTCTGTGAGAACATGAAGTATTTGAACGTCTAATCATATGAGCATCCAGGGGAAGAAAATCCAGCTTTAGAGAAGGATGAGTGTTTTCTTGTTTTCACCTTAATGGTTTAGAGTATGTTTGAGTCAGGTGTTTCCCTTATATACCTGGTTTTATACCGTGCAGATATTGCTGATACAACCTCATTTAGAGCTTGTTTACTAAGAAAATAGCAGATATTGGAAGGATGAGCTTTGAACAGAATTTTGTCCATCATAGAATCATAGAATAGTCTGGGCTGGAAAGGACCTTAAGATCATCTAGTTCCAGTCCACCCTGCCATAGGCAGGGACATCTCACGCTAAACCAATCAGTTGCCTATTTTATACTTGGCTCCAAGCTCTAATGGTCTGACTTCTAGAGTGTTAACAATACTCTGTTGTGACTCTCCTAAATACCTACTGCCTTGTTTTCTTCTGTAATTTTCAATGATTCATAAGAAATTGTGAACATTAGGACCAGTGTGATGAGCATTAATAGTGGAGTTCATCTTTAGCTATTTTGATACTGAAGATTTTTAAATGAAATTACTGATATTAAGGAAACGTGTAGCTTCATTAATGACTGTCTCTGGACTGCTGGGAATTTGCATTAATTTTTTTCCCCTATTTTAATTACTCTTGCTGGATTGTGCTTGTGTAATGTGGTGTTGGAGGAACTGAACCTCTCACAATGGGAGCAAATATCTGCAGCAGTATGAGATCTGATTTAACTACATAAAGTCTGTATTCTAAATGAGCAGTATCATAAGATACCTTGTCATTTGTGAGTTTATCAAATTAATGTATAGTTTATATGCCTGGATGGAAAGACATAATCTGTTTGTAAAGGTTTGGTTTTCCTTTTGCTTTGAGTTTTCTACACTGTGTTCTTGTGGTCTGCAGTGATCACATTGCTGGATTTTTCTAGTAGTAAGGAGGAGCTGATGTGAATATCTGTTTCCATTAACATGGTAAATTGATTAGCTCTTCTGAAATGTTTTGATTATTGTAAGGTATTTTATGCTCTGCTACTGTAGGAAGCCTTTACTGGATCATGATTCTTACCCTGGCTCTTGGTCTTATAGATAAGGTTATGAAATGTAGCTATATATTTAGCTGCGTACTGTTCTATGCACCTACTTGACTTGCCTTTAGTCAGAAACTTATAACATTTGATGGCATTAGTGTATCTGAAAGCTAAGCACTCAAAACTGTGGAGTCCATTTTTTATGGGTTGCTAAACCAGACATTTTTGGTTGCATGAAAGGGAGGAAGTAAAGAAAATAGAGTGGAGGTGAGAGGAGTGTCAGATACTGCATGAAATCATCACAAGAATGGGACATATTCCAGCATTCTGTTATTAAAGTCATTTCCTGAGGGAGATAAAAATCTAGAAATGAATAGTGTGACCCTCTTTAGATTTGTGGTGGCTTGAAGGACAGGGGAGCAAATTAAGGAGCCTCCCCCCCTCCTGTCCTTACTGTGTATTTCCTAGACAGACATTAGGCACTGCCCTAGGGAAGGGGAAGAGGTGGCAGAAAACCGAACAGGAAGGTGCTGAAGAGCAACAGAGCAATCTGCTGCTTCTAATGCTACAGATACATGTGAAGATGATGGATGGATTAACCTTGTACACTGCAGCAGATTGTCTTGGCTAATTAAAATAAACTTTATTGCTATGTCTTTGAAAATCACCCAAGAATGGTCCAATTTTCAGACTTAATTTGCGCCACTGTTCACACCCATGAGTTATCTATTCAAGATCATTAAAGGCACATTTTGGAGTTGATGTTAATAATGAATTGATCCTCTTTCCATACATCATAATGTTCTACATTAGCATTTTCAGTATTCTCTGAAATAGTCTATCTAATATCCATGCCCTTAGTGCCAAAAACCCATCAGTAAAACGAACAACCCTGAACCTGTTTGGAATTCAGTGTGGTGCTTTTAATTGGTTTGTGTTGGTAGAGGTGTTATTTGGTTCACACCATGCATTTGCATGGATCATCTTTGAACCTGCTGTAGTTTCTTTACCATTATACTAAAGGGCTAGCACTTCAGTGCTTTTTTTTCCCTGCTGAATTGATTAATGTGGGCTTATATTAATTACTTTAAAAACACTTTGTTCTTCCTATTAGTTTTAACTTCCTAGTTTTAGGTTGAAGTGCTCACTTTAAAAATTAGATCTATTTCTTCTAAATTCCTGGTTTTATGTGTTTTCTTGTTTTCTGTAATGAATATGAATAAAATGCTGTGGAGTACTTCTAGTAACAGGCAAGCTGAGCTGAAAAGTAGAATTACATGTTAGCTGTGTACAGGATAGGGAGAAAATCACAGTGTAAATAGAGATTGTCAGGGGATGATAGAGTTTTATTAGAACTGTGGGGAATATTCATGTAGATTTTGAACCCGATCTGATTACACTGGTTTCACATCTGTGAAAACAGTTAAAAAAATCCTGATTTTCTTGTTTAGAGAAGTTAAATACTAAATATAACCCACCAAATAATTCATGTGATCTTTGCTATTCCTCTTATTTGGTATAATATTTACATGCATGCTGCTTCATTGAATAACACTGGGCCAGAAGACTTCCCCAGTAGCAGACTCTTGAAATGTTGTGTGTCAGCTAATAGCACTGTTATCAAGTTGCACATCATTGTAATTCATAGCAAAGGCAGTGGCCAGGGTTCATTATTGTAAGAGAGTTCTCATAGTCATGCACTGCCTGTAATACTAACCATCATTTTTAATGTAAAACACAACTCTGTAGTCTTAGATTTGTTAAACTTCCCTTTAGTAAAGAAATCAGCTATTAACCTTAAACCTATAATTTTGCTCCCTTTTTCATGTTGCTCATCAATTGCTGAATATCTAAGTTTTAAAAATATAAGGCTACTATTTGATGTTACTGTTTAAGTCAGTTATTGAAAATGTCATATTTTAAGGGTCACATATTTACTCCTGTAATGTAAAGCATTAGACAGAAGAAGATACCATTCATTTGTGGTTATTTCTATTTTCAGTAGTGAATTTTTGCCATTAAGAGTATAAATAGCAAATAAAACCCAAACAGATGAGGAAGGGTCAGCTGGATAGGGTGCTATAATTGGAGTTGAAACTCAAGTGAGTTCAGTTCTGCCACGAATCCTCTCTTCACTGTGAAGCAGATCTAAACCAACATCCAGTCCGTTGTCTTGTGTTCAGCAGTAGATGCCCAGAGACAGTAGCTAGACTACAGGAAGAGGGCAAGTGAGTGGCAACTTTTTCCTCAGCCCCCTGTGACTTGTTTTTTTGAAGCCATATAAGATGACATGGTGTTTCCTAGCTATTGATGAGTAATATTTATTTAAGTGGGCTCAAAAAGATATTTTACACATAACTTTCAGCAGTAATAGTTATTCCATGGCATAGTCACCCGTGTATGAAGGTTAATATCTTTAGAGGTTTTCTTTGGATTTCTTTGTCTAATCTGGCTCTTGCCAGATGCCAGCTTTGATGCCATCGGGTTCTTACGTTGTAAGAGAAGTGCAGCCTACTTAATTTCTCTTGTATTGTCTCCTTTAGCTGTACCTTTTGCAATCTGAACAGTCCTGCTTATTTTTTAAGAGCTTTTAGGTGGGGCCCATATAAAATACATTTGGAAAGCCCAAGAATATGGTACCAACCAGCTCTCCTTTGTCTTCATGCTGACTGTCTTCAAAGATCTCTTATGGATTTGAGGATTTGACATTTTATCCCTTTAAAATAAATGTTTTGGTTTTTGCTCTGTATGTGCCCACCAGTTCTGTTCTTCAGAATAGCTTTGAGTCATTTGTACAGCTCAGCATGTCTGCAGTGCCCAGATTTTCACCCCCACCATCCAACTTATCTTAAAAGTTAGTGTCTGGTAACATCACATTTTCTGTCTTTTAAATCTCCTATGAAAGCGGAGAGTTTTGAACAAGGTACATACTATAGTTAATAGCTATACTCTTCTCTAGTTCCTTTTGAACTCTTGGGTGAGTCCTGTCTGGTCCTGGTGATTTGTCTTTGTTAATTGTGTCTATAAGCTCAGGTTGGGGCAGGTGACCATATGGCATCTGAGAATTGTTTAGGTTGCGAAAGACCCTTAGGATCAAGTCCAGCTGTTACACCAGTAACAGCAACAGTAACCCCAGTTGCCACGTTGTCCACTAAACCATGTTACTAAGCACTATGTCTACAAGTCTTCTAAATACCACCAGGGATGGTGACTCTGCCGCTGCCTGGGCAGCCTGTTCCAGTCCATGACAACCCTTTGGGGAAGAAATTGTTCCAATGTAAACCTCCCCTGACAAGCTAAATTCTCCTGGAGAAGGGTCTGGGATTGAAGAAGAGGTTTAGAACCTCTTACACTTCTAAGAAAGATATTTAGTAACTATTGAAATTTAACACAACAAACACCCAGACCTACCCTTTTGGAAAGAAAGTGAGTGATGCATGAATCTGAGAGTCCTAAATGGATATTGATGACTGAATGCGGAAGATAGGGACATTTTAAGCCTTCATATTGGCTAGGTCAGCCAGATCCCTGCTCAGTGTTCTGAATATTGCTAGTCCAATTTTAGGTGCTTATTCTCCACATATATGAAGGTAAATGTTTTTATTTTTTTATGACTGGAAGTTCTAGGACCATGAGATCCTTGTGCAGAGATGCTACTATTCCCCAATGTTCTCTTAACATTTTCTTGGTCCATTTGTCTCTGGTCAGCCATCCTTCTTATCAATTCAAAGGGCTTTTCATTTTAAATTCAGTAAGACTGGGAGGAAGGAGGTGATATGTAGAAGGATTTACAATGCTGCAGACTCTATTTTAGAATAGGCCTAAGCCCACATAATGTCCTTTATGCTGCTTCCTTCTTGCTATGTCATGAGCTGCAGGAAATGTCAAAAGGGAGGAGTCTCAAATGAGTTAGTTTGAAGGTGTAAGGCCTACTTGACCTTCCTTATTTAGTGCACTGAAAACATGTCAGTAATATAGCAGATGGACCTGTTAAGGTTTGCACCTTACAGACCACCTTTAGAAAAACCATATGGATTCAGAAGCTGCCATTAACGTTATCTGAGTAAGAGTATTGGAAATCCGAGGTGTAAAGTGAATGCTTTGCTCCCTTGGAAATATTCCAAGGTTACTGGTAGAACGTTGATTTTGCTGGTGAATGAAGTACCCTCGTTCTTTCATTTAACAGACTGTGTTTATGATTTCATAGGGCAAGAATAATAACCAGAAATCTTGGTTGATGTAAAAGGCTAACATCAATACTTATTTGTGCAAATAGTTTAGTGTAGAAACTTTCAGGCATGAGAGTGCTTAGCTATAGAAGGCTGGAGCAAGAAACAGTTGCTTGACATCCTATTGTGTTTTTCATACCATAGAATATCTCATGTTGGAAGGGACCTCCAAGGATCATTGAGTCACAGGACTACCCAGAACTAAATCGTATCGCTAAAAGCGTATGACTAAAACTTTTTTCAGAGTTGTCTTAAGCGTTTTCACATATCAAACCAGTTAAAATTATTTAGCAAATTATGACTTTACAGTTAATGAACTTGGAGCTGAAAGCTTGACTTAAAAGTTATAAATACCCAAATGCTTTAAAAAAAAATAATAAAAAAGCCTTGAAAACGTTGCTTTTTTTGTGGCTTTTTTATAAAAGCTGATGACAATAGTCTAAAATACTGATTTTTTTGAAAATGAATTGACTTGAGAGCACAAATCTCGGTGTGTTGGAAAATTCCCTGCTCTGCAGTTTTACAGAATTTGCTTACACAAATCAATAGTTTCATGTGTTTAGGGCCCAACTGCCACTGTAGGTCCAGCCTACCTGCGGGTAAATCCTACCTGTGAAGGAGGAAGCCAGCAGTCTGGATGTGTAGAATGTATAGGTTTGTATTTAAGCAGAGAATTTACTGAAACCTTTAAAAAAGGCTAAATAAGAATATTTAATTGTTAGACAATTTTATATATAGGGACTTTATTGAATTACTTTGGCAGTGACACAAGTTTTATGCATTTCACTTATTTCCTCGTCTCTTCCCAGCCACCCCAGACTTTGTATAACACCCACCTTGAACACATATAACTGTAATACCTCATCATGTTTTCATCAGACAAAGAATTCTGTATAGGGAACCAGTACAGATGTTCTTGATGCCCAATAAGAAAGGAGTTGGTCTTATGCTGTCTCCTCAAGACTGCCTTTGTTAGTGTGTACCAGAATTATTCCTGTGAGACACAAATGCAAGGCAGTGTAAATTTACACCCTAATATAAGATGCTTCCGTTGCATGCTGGTGCTAGGATAGAAAGCTTAAGCTCTAAACCAGAAGTCCGGTTGTACTGGACTTGTTCAGGCACCTGGGCTTGTTCAGGGATTACACATGTAACATAAAGCCTTTGGTCTGTGTTCAGGATCCTGCAGTAGGTTTGTGTTTTGGAGGAAGGTAATTTCATAGAATCATAGAATCACAGAATGGTTTGGGTTGGAAAGGACCTTAAGAACATCCAGTTCCAACCCCCTGCTGTGGGCAGGGACGCTTCACACTAAACCATGTCACCCAAGGCTCTGTCCAACCTGGCCTTGAACACCACCAGGGATGGAGCATTATTTAGCATAATTTAGCATATCTTAGTAAAACAGATCTTGCATATTTCCTGAAAGGCATCATCCCGTTCTGAAAATTGTTAATGTGTTAAAAATTCAGATGGTATTGATGGCAAGTCTTATCGAGTCGGGCAACCAGTTATTTTGAGCCAGTATTGTTCATTTGGATGTAGAATTAAATGAGAAGAAAGTGCAAGTACTTGCTATTTAATATAAGGATTTGCTTCTATGTATGGTGAAGACCCTGTATGATTTCCAAACAGGGTAGGACCTAATTTAATATCATTTAATATCAAAAAAGAACCAAGTATCATTTGATTAGAATATGACCAGTCTAAGAAATGAATTCCTTAGCTAAGCTCCTCTTTCACCTGCCTTGAAGCATTTCCTTTGTAAAACTCTGTAAGATAGCAATGAAGAATGTGATAATGTCACTCTTTGTCTCTTGTGCATACGTATGTAAAGTTAGGATAAATTGGATTTAGGCTTTGTCTTAATACATTGCTTGATATGGCTTTATGCTTTAGCTAAGTTATGTGTATAATTTTCTTTCAAGGCTCCAGCTATTTATTGTTTCAATCATAAAGGTTTGCAGGTGACCTTTAAGAATAGCCATGTTGGCTCTCATTTAGTCTTTGCCTATCACAGCAGAAAGTATAGCTGACTTTGTAACTGCTAACAGTTTTTGAAACCTGTTGTTTCATAATTTACTCTTTACCACAAAAAGCATTTTTCTAGGTCTTTCCTAAATTGGGATTGCTTAGCTATTCTCGGTATTTGATTGTATTTTACTGCCAATGTGTTCTCAGTTTAAATGCTGCTTACCTAGCAAAGTAAGCAGCTTTTGCTGGGGTAAGTAATTCCAATATGCCCTAAGCATAAGGAGGTTTGTGCTGGCAAAACTTCATTTTGTCAATATGATTGCTGTTACAGCAGTTGCTCTTTTGGGGAGTCTGGTGTTTAAATGACCTTTTTTACATTCAGTATTGCTATACCCCATCAGCAAAATTCTCTTTTACAGGCATGGTCTAAGCTTTTAACTATTAGATTTGGCCCTGGAAAATGAACCTCAGGTATAATAACTCTTCCTATCTGCAGTCCTGAGGACTCTTCTTAATGATCTGGCTGTGTCCCAGCTGCCATAACTGTATGTTTAAGGGTTGTTAGACGGAACAGAGGAGAATAGCTATCAGGTTCTCCTGACCTATGTAAGGAGCTTGTTCGGATTTCCATTGCATATGGGTATTTTTTCTATCAACTTGATAAGAACAGAAGTTGTCCTTAAATTCGAGCTTCCTCACTTAGAAATAATGAGTTCCTTTCCTTACACAAACTCTTCGTTCTTCATGAGAACTTTATAACAGTATCTTACAGGCGTACCACAAGGCTAAACCTGCCTATTGTTTATGAAGCACTTCAGTAATGTTATAAAGACACAGGAAAGTTTTCAAAACACACCATTTGGTGGTTTGTGGTGTTTGATGAATGGGCAAAGGGACAATCATTCTTTAAATTAGCATAATACAGGAAAGAACATCATAGAATTATGTAAGTCATGGGTTTTGTAAGACACCTGATTTACTAATAAATACAGAGTGGTTTGGATGCTAAAAATAGAAAAGACTGAATGTGAAGTATTGCTGTTTTTTGAGAATATTCTTTCTTATAAGTACACATATATGCTGGTTTGTGTCTGATTTTGAAATTCAGGAGAATATAGCTAAATTCTTTTGGGTAACAACTCCTCAGTATTGTTGAGAGTTGCCTGACAAATGTATCATATATTAATATGGTAAACCCAAGATGTTAATGTAGCATGCTTTAAAAAACACAGCATATTTATAATTTCGTGATGTGCACTGAGTCTATTAATTCACATTCTTAATGGTGCAGAATTTCACGGTGTGTATACTGTTACAGTTCTGAATTTTTATTCATTTCTGCCATTTAAAAACATTTAATTACTGTTCCACTCACTTGAATCGCATCAATGAAGCAGACCTAGAAGTAATTTCCAAAGCAGTAGAACATCGCTGTTTCTATTTAATAGCTGAAGTGGAGCTCATTTTTGTTGAGAGCTAGTCAGAGGCTGAGGTTCTGGGTCATGGAGTTTGGCAACAGCTATTCTACTACTCTGCTCCTTTTGTGAGTTTAGTGTGTTAAGTAAGAATTCACTTCCTCTGCTTTTAAATAAATCTTAAATATTTTTTGTTTTTTTTTTTTTTCAGACTTGTGGAAGAAGTCCAACTTTTTCCAGTTCTTTTCCAAGTCATATTGGTAAGAATAATTTTTATACACATTTATTATAATAGATACGTGTCACACTTCCCAAATCATGTCAAGCTAGTTTCATTAGGTGTGTTGACAAAGTAGTAAGATGTTGATAAAATGAAAATGGACAGTGCGCCAAGGAAGCAGCCATTTATGCTGTTCTCACCAGCGAATCTACTTGTATAAAAGGTTTCTTTAGAAGATAAATGCTTTTTTCTTTTTTGCGTCAAATAAAATCCTGAAAAAGAAAAAGCATAATGACCTTTGTGGCTTCTGCGAGATGGGCATTAGTTAGGAACCTTAAATTTATCCATAATGAATATCTCTGGGGTTTTTTTCTATTTGTGAAGTATGCATTTTTCCTAAAATGCACTAGATTAATAACCGTGGTTATGCTGTGGCAGTGCATGTAAAGTTGCTGTGAGAGACTGGGAATGTAATCTTTGAGGTGTCTGAAAGTGAAAAAGCCCAAATCCTATTTTAACCAGTGGTTTATAAAGCAAAATAATTGCTTGTTTTGAAAGAGATCTAAAACCCAAGGATGGGTTAAGAGAGAAACTAGTGTAAAAGTGTTTGATGTCCTTATATTGAGGCACCCAAAACCATGCACAGTACTTAAGGTAGAGCAGTGCAGAGAGGTACGGTCACCTCTCTTAACCAGCTAGCTGTGCTGTTCTTGATGCACCCCAAGACACAGGTAGTCCTTTTTACTGCCAGGGCATGCTGTTGGATCACATTCAATTTGCCATGAACCCAAATTCCAGATCCCTTTCCAAGGGGCTGATTTCCAGCCTCTTGTCCCCAGTGAAAAGGTCAACAAAAGTTTCCTTTCTATAGACATTTTGCTACAAACAGCAGGGGAAAGAGCTGACTTTTTCAATGCCATTGGCACTTACACTAGACATTCAGCGTCTTTGCTGTAATCACAAAGTTTAAGGCTTGTCTGTGCTGCAGTCAGTTTTGGCAATGGTTCAGGAAGATGTCTCCACCTAGTGAGCTAGTAACTTAGCTCATGTCAGTAATGTGGATGCAGAAACAGAGTGCTTAGTCCAAAGTCTTCTAGGAAGCTTAGATACTTAGGCAGTTAGGTGCTGCAGCCATCCCGTTTTGGGTCCCCTAGCAAGTTCAAAGCAGAGGATATCTTCACGGTTAATGTATGGATGTCCTCCCATACTTGCAAAATACACATGTATTTTGAAGAAATCTCATGGAAAGGTCTGGAACTGGAGTGTTGGAGTGATGGGGACATATTCTGGCAACTTAGGGACCATGTGGCAAGCACATGCTGCTCATTTGGAGGGATGCCATATGCTTGTAAGGTGAAGCGTGCCACTTCTTTTGTATTTTCTTTATGAATATCATGAGCTTGGGATAATAAAGGAAATACTGTATAACTAAAACTTTGCATGTACAAGTTTGAAACTTTTTAGGAGTTGCATTTAACTGCTGCTAGCTTTAAACAGAGCTGGAATGATTTACTTTCCCTCCAGAACCCTGAGATAACCGTTGTTGTTGTTTGTCTGAATCGTATTAGTAGCTGATTTTCAGTTGTTCTTGTAGAGTTTTGAGTCAAATAGTTTGGACTGGTTTTAATTCGACTTTCTAATATTGAGAGGTCATAATGGTGGTAGTTAGGTGCGGTTTTGTTACAAACCACAGAATTTGAGCACAGATTTTCAGGTTTTTTTCACTTATCAGAAGTACGTGATTCATGGAATTAAAAGATGGGCTTGTTGGCAGAGTACTGAGAGAAGGAAGAGCCCCTTCCTGATCCTGCTGGTGACCCATATGTCTTTTTTACCCTGGGCAACTTGTTTCAGATGTTTCGCTTGTTTCAAAGCCTTCTCTTTCAGATGTGCTTAGTGTCCTTTGGGTGTTCAGTGAACACTTTTATTCTTACAAAGCTATCAGAAACTGATGTTCATCATCGTGAAACTGGAACTTTTTAAGGTCCTAACTGGACCTTATTCATGCATGATTTTTTAATAAATGCTTCTTAAGGTAATGTCTAAGCTATAAATGTACATCATTGTATAAATGTATGCATATATAAATATGTATATATATAAATGTACATCATTGGATGGAGCCTTGGGTGACATGGGCTACTGTGAGGTGTCCCTGCCCATGGCAGGGGCTTGGGACTGGATGATCTTAAGGTCCTTTCCAACCCAGACCATTCTATGATTCTGTGATCACAGGAATGTAGGGATGATAAACTCATTAGGATTAAGAAGGTATTCAGATTTTGTGAGAAGCACTATACAAATTCTAAGTAGATGTGAACAGCCTATTTTATGACTGTATGTCTGTGTGGATCTATCACCAGTAGGATTGCTGATGAGAAAAGAAAAATATGTGAAGGGAAGCAGAGCCACCCTTTGAATCATTTTAATATTATAACTAGATATTCTGCATGATAAAATGCCTTTTAAAAGGGAGAAAATATTACTAAAGCATATCCTCTGTCACTGATTTTCCTGTCTGGAAAATGATTTTGAACCAGTGCTCCTGTTAAGGGAGGGACTAAAATTGTTTACAAAATCACCTGAAGCTCCACTTTGGAGAGAAAAATTGAGCCCACAACATTTGTGACAGCATTATGTTCTTTATGGGAAGGAAATTCAGCTATTTGCATCTTAAAGGAATTGCTTCTTACTGCTTTTAGAGTGTGTGCTACATAACTTCTCTTAAAGTTTTATATTCAGTGCTAAGGAACATAAGAATGTCTATTTATACAAGAGTTTTCTTATGTGTTTCTTGGTAGTTGCTTGGGGTTTTTTTAATCCTGTCCCAGAAGCTGAAAATGTTTCAGATAATAAACATGAGTCTAAAAGACTTTAATAAGGTTTTAAAGCTAGGTATAGCAAACTGGAAAAGAAAAGCACAAGCAGTGGTGAAGTGTGTAGATCTGTGCATTGCAGCAACAGTGACCATGATGGCTGCTGGTACTAGAACATGTCTTTGAGTTTTCTGATGCCGTGACATTTGCCATCTCTTTGATCTCACTGTTCATGTTTTATTGTAAATTCATACTGGAGGTTTTTTCATTTGTTGGTTGGTCTGGGGTTTTTTACAAGGTATTTTTAAACTAGCCCAAAGTGAATGGTGATTGTGTAATGTCTTACAAGCTGTCTTTTGAAAGAAAATGGTTTTACAATGCACTTCAAAGAAAAAGTTATTGCAAAGTAGCAGTCACTGTTGTGCCTTGCATGGGCAGATCTCTGTCTTTATCACTTCATTGCTCTGACTGTCCCAAGAGCATTTCACAGTGTTACTTCAAAGTGACTTAGAGCCCAGCTGAGGCCTCTGGTCTTTTTTGCTTCTTCTGTAGATTGAGACAAACAGCTCAGTGTTACATGGGTGCATGGTGATGATGCAGTTGAAACTCTCTTCAAAGCAGTTAACAAATAACATAAGCATCTGATGATTACTGTGTGCTGGCCCTTGGCTATTGCTCAAAATCTCCTAGGTTTTCTACTATATCCAGAGGATCATCAGTTGTCCTTTGGACCTTGCTGGACCCTGGTATCCAGAGGTATCCCCTCCAGTTACAAGGCTGTGATAGTGCTTATTCTGAATGACTTTTAACAGTTAGTTTCCCTTGGAAGGCTAAGCTGTTTAGGAATCCATTGTTTGTTCAAATACTGTGTGCAGAGAAGAATTTGAAGTGCATTGTAAAAGATGGTAATAGTTCTTATCCTGATCCTTTGGCATCTTGGAGCAAGCCCACTGAATACACAACGTGATGGCTGGGGGACCTGGAGCACATGGCAGACACAGAAAGGTCAAGATAACAGGTTTCATATGACCTTTGCAAAGAATTCTTGAGGGAATCTTACTCCTGTCTGTAGCTGCCTCATGAGAGAGTATAGAGATAATGAAGCCTGACTTGTTTCAGCAGTGCACAATAGAAGGACATCTTCCAACTTGATACAGGAATAAACTTTGTGCTGTGGGGAGTGTGGTGAGACACTGGAACAAGGGCTCAGAGGTGTTGTAGCATCTCCATCCCTGGAAACTCTTAAAACTCTGCTGGATGCAGCCCCAAGTCAGGCTGCTTTGACAGGACTGCTTTGAGCAGGGGGTTAGAATTCAAAGCCCCAAAGGTGCCTTTAACCATATGTCATTCCGGGGATTTGGTTGCCCAATCCAGTCTATCTACCTAAAAACCAACAACTAAGCACAACCTACTCTACAGATTCTCTCCTAGTATGGTAGGCACCATTCATTGTGTCCTACCTGTGGTTAGATGAGGGTTAGTTAACCCTTCTAGATTAGGATCCAAGTCAGTAGTCTCCCAGGTATGTTTGGGTTTCTGAGCTCTTCATCTTTTTCCTGCTTCCTAATTCCTTGTATGCTTTGATATTTAGGTAACCAGGGTGGATGGACTGGAGTGGCAATGCTTATTCAGCTGGCTTGGCTCCACTCCCATTTCTCCCTTATCTGAGCTATTTTACGCTGCATGGGGGTGTTCTTTTGTGAACCAAGTCCCAGGAGGACTGTAGGTCAGGGTTGGATGGATGCACATATAAAGTCAGTGGGTTTCTGCCAACTTGTTTCATCTGGTAATGCTCTTGGACATTATGCAGCATACCTTCAATGAGTCTTGTGGGTTTCGAACAAGTGATTTAATTCAAGTATATATGGGACTTTTGGGATTGGGTAATTTGAATATTGCTGTGGAGAATTTAGGGCAAAAGAGGTAGTATTTTCCTAATGATTATGTTTTTACTTAGAAACACTGCAGCTCTGACATTCAAGGGAGCATGCTAATCCTGACAGCTGAAGTTGCTGCTTAGGTGTTAAGGTGTACTTAGACATTAACTAAGACCTTCCTTTTTAACTCTGTGATCTTTGAACAGTTAAGATTTGTAGAATATTTGAAATATGTACTTAGAATGAAGATTTATTTCTTTTTAATACATTATTTAGGAGAAGAATTGTATGTACAAAAAGTCAAATTTAAGGACTGACTAATGAGTACTCTGTTGTAACTTAAGCTATGGTGTCAAGTGCTTTCATTGTTTTCCCCTACAGTTAGGACATCCTATATAAACTTGTTTTCTTGCACTAAGTAAGGATGCCTTGAATCCATGCATCATTTAAAAGACTATGAATTTTTTCACTGAAAGAGAAATCATATTTCTTTTGACATTTTATATTGATACATAACTTTAAACAATAGTCTCCAGTACTTGGTTCTAGTGTGTTCTTCTGTTCAGCCTGTTTCAGGAATCGGGAGTCATTCTGTAAGTGCTCTCCCAAGGTAGTCAGAATGAGAGGAGTCCATCACCTTTTCCTGTGGTCACTGAACATTGTATCAGGGATTTCATTTCAGCCATCAGATCAGTCTGTCAGTCTTGGGCGCTTAAGGCAGAAGGGTATTGAGCATATGTGTCTTGAAGATGGATGTCATCAGCAGGCGTGAGAGGGCAGGGCTGACCACCACCATGGACTGCCCCAAGACTTGCATAGGCACACAGTTGATGCTCATGTTCTCTCCCCCCTCAGTTTTTTTGCAAATGCAGTGTTTTAAAGTCTTACAAAGTTGACGGTGCAGAGTTTGTGGATCAAGTGTTTTTTCCCCTCTTCAGCAGTTTTGTTTTTTTTTGTTGGCAGTCATAAATCTGCTTAGCATTCACATTATTTCACCACGTTTGAATTGAACCTTTTTTGATAGAAGTTTTGTACATAACCTTCAAGTTCTTGTGAGTATTCATGTAATTAAAATCTCCTCAAGCTTTTTTGACACCTACTACTATTCGCTTTCAGTTTAATTTGCACTTCTTTTCAAAGCACCTGTATGTGCTCTGAAGTATTGCACGATGTGTCTGCAGTCCCAGCTCCTCATACCCAGCAGTGCAAGGTGTGTTGTCATTATCACTCAGGAATGAGATATCGTGGTTAGACAAAAACACAGTCTAATAAAACCATCTGCTTAATCCTTAGTCCTGGTCAGAAAAGCAAACTGAATTCTATAGATTGCAGTAGGGAGTATTACAATGGTAAGTAGAAAAAATATTGTGCCATATGTGGATTTCAGGTTTCCTATCTCAAAAGACTTACAGCAGAACTGCAAGGAATATAAAGGAGACAAACATGATCAAAGGTCTGTAATGGCTTCTGTGAAAGGGATTATTCTTTGTACACTTTTATCTGGGAAGTGATGTTTGAGGGGAAGTATGATACATACATAGCGTACTGTCATGAGTGGCTCATTCGAGGTGAATAGGAAACAGTATTGCTGTTTGCTGTATCTTCTAACGTGAGATCTGTATGAAAAAACCTAAAGAAAACTTTCAGCTGGCATCTTTAAAACTGACAAAAGGTGATACTGCCGGGTTAAGCTGTGAACTCTGTGTCATAGGGTCCTTGCCTTACTTGAATTAGAAAAGAGACTGGACAAATTAATGGAGGAAAAATCCATTGAGATCTATTATGTTCAAAAGATCCACTTCTGGCTCAAAGTCCTTGGGCTGTGAATTTCTAGACACTGGCAAAAGTGTGCTGTATACCTGACTTGTAGGGCTGCTTCCGTTGCAGGGTGTTCTAGATAGGTTGTTGGGGTAGGTCGACTTTTAGTTGGAGCTAAGTCTGGTTCTGCTTTACGTACTGAAAATGCATGCATGGGAAGCTTTCTGTATTGTAAGTTTTTAGTCATCAGCTATAGAAATTTGTCTTGCCACCCCTACTTTTCATATGAGAAAACAGATTGTTCTTTATGACTTAAACAGATTGGCTTGTTCTCTGAAGCAGCAGTTACTTCTTTGAGAAATTAGAAAGCTAAAAGTTCACTGTATTAGCTTTGAGTTATGAGGTTAATTTATAGCCTGCTGTTTATTTGGTTTGATACATATGGATAAATATGTTGGTAATAGTACATAGGTTAAAAATAAACAGTAATTTTGAGAATTCAGAAACAAATTTGGGCATGAAGTTCTTGTTTAAGCTCTTGGTTTTAGTCGTTTAATTTACGAAATAGGTGGTATTTAATACCAAGCTCTGTTTCAGTCCTGTAACTCCTTCAGGTTTTACTTGTGTGGGTGTTGGAGTCTAATTGTACCTGACTTAAGAAATCTCCTCAATTAAGGAAGATACTGGGTTTGCATGGCCATGTTTTGGTAGCGGGAAGGCTACTGGGATTGCTTCTCTGAGAAGCTGCTCCCGTTGAGCTGAGGAGGGGGAGCAATAGCCTTGACATTCTTCCCTGTGAGGCTGCTGAGGTGCTGGCACAGGGTGCCCAGAGAAGCTGTGGCTGCCCCATCCCTGGCAGTGTTCAAGGGCAGGTTGGACACAGGGGCTTGGAGCAAGCTCCTCTAGTGGAAGGTGTCCCTGCCCGTGGCAGCGGTTGGAGCTGGGTGAGCTTTAAGGTCCCTTCAACCCAAACCATTCCTTGATTCTATGTGGTAAGGAATATCCCTTTGGTCAGTTTGGGTCAGCTGTCCTGGCTGTGTCCCCCACCACAACCTTGCTCACCCCCAGCCTAGGTGAGCTATGAGATACCCAAAAAATTTTAGTTGTCAACCAGGTGATTAGTTTCTCCAGTCCTGAAATATTGGCTCCACATTCCCCATCATTCCTGCTGCTTTCTGATTATATTTTCCATTTCCATAGATAGTTTTTGAGATTTAGGACCAGAGTGGAGTGTTCATAGGGTGGATGAGCTGTGGGTTTATTCACTGACATAGTGATGTTATCTTTTTTTATTTTAGTCTTCCTTCTTTTCCTTGCATTTCACTTTGGTTTTTTTGATTTCTATCATTGAGCTGTCATTTGTGTGAAGTTCTTTCCTAACCTGGGATGATTAATTCATGTCTGAGGTTAGTACTTTTTTCCCCACCATGTGCATTGCTTTAAATTTCAGGTACAACCTTTCTCCCTCCATTTATGCAGATCCCCAACCTATGAACAAGTTTCAGAGCTCTCAATATTTAGCACAGATCCACAGGATTTATATTATATTAAAGCTCTTTTCACTTAGTCATTACAATTGGACAATTTTCACACTTAATAGAGAAAAGATATTTGGGAGGTGGCTGGGGATGGGTAAAGGGATGATTGCACTCCTTTTTAATTAGAGTTTTAACTGGTATCATCAGCTTCACATTACTTCTGTTACACCCCTTTCCTTCAAATGTTCCTTAGCATTTGCTGCCTTTCTCCTACATTTTAAGTAATGCAGCAAACGTAGTTATCTTCTGGATTGGTAGCTGGCTCTGGTGTGAATAAAATTAAACAAATTGAATTCTTGATCTTTCATCATCCATCCTCCACTGTTCTTATCAGTAACTGGTGAATCTCACCTCCCACCCTGCAGGCTCTTTTTTCCCATCCTCACACCTTAAGCACATTTCACTTTATTTAGTTCTCCTATAGTCAGATTGTAATTTTTAAATATATATATATAAAATAAACATAAATACGTATGTGACATTATTTATATTAGAAATCTCATTGTCTTTGTGATCTCGTAAGTGTTCTTCATGCTGGATGGTGTGACATAAAGGAGAAATGCGTGTGGTGCCAGGAATCATAGAATCAGCTGGGTTGGAAAAGCCCTTTAAGCTCATCCATTCCAACCCTTACCCCAGCACTGCCAAGGCCACCACTAACCCATGGCACCGAGGGCTTTGTCTGCATGGTGTATGAACACTTCCAGGGGTGGTGATTCCACCAGGAGCTATTTATCAGTTGATTATGAGCAGGGGAAGAGGGGAGAACAGCAGCTTTGGGAAGCCAGGAGGGCTGCTCTTGTTTGTCACTGATGCATGCCCCAGAGCTGCCTGAGGTGCAGTTCTGCAGCTTCCCTCACTCCCACCCCAACTTGGCCCATCATGGAATCGCAGACTGAGCCAAGGAAGCGCACATGGAGACCTTGTGAAGAGAAGGGCATCTCGCACCATGCTGCGAATGTGTGAAATGCAGGTGTTGCAGAAAGACTGAGAGTGCTGATTCCTCCTAACATGAGACTTCACAAACCCAGAATCAGATTATATCCTTTATTAACCAGAATTTCTAGG
The DNA here is from genome assembly GCF_033815535.1 of Pezoporus flaviventris. Classification (NCBI taxonomy): domain Eukaryota; kingdom Metazoa; phylum Chordata; class Aves; order Psittaciformes; family Psittacidae; genus Pezoporus; species Pezoporus flaviventris. The sequence continues at coordinate 2,828,788 of NW_026892585.1, forward strand.
AAGAAAACCTGACCTTACCACAGTTCATGTGAATGTTACGAGGAATTTTCCATGGGTCACACGGAAACAAATCGCCATCAATGAAAATGTTCACCCAAGGTGATTAATTTCTAAATTTCAACATTTATTTTTGTTTCTATAGAAGGAACATTAAATAAAAACTGTATTTCTTCCAAACTTTGAGTTTGTCAGGCTGATTGAGGTGAATCTGTCAATTTACTGTTCCCGCTAGTACAATATCAAGGCAAAGAGAAAGCATTTCAGGAAAAATACATACTGGAGTAAAGCAGAGATGTGTGCTTTTAGAACAACGTTACTGATCTTGTGACCCATTTTACTGTGGCATTATTACTGCTCTGTCAAACAACTGAGGTGTATCTGCCAAACCCATCTAAATAAATACTGGTGTAGGAATGTGGCAGTTGCTGACTGTACATTGATTGACCAGCTGCATTCTGATGACTAAGGTACCAAGCTATTGTGTGCTTCACATAAGAGCTTGTGAGAGTATTAAACAGCCATGAAAATGCTTTCTGAGTGGCAGAGGTTTCCACATTATGCTTCTGAACTGATCATTTATCTAGAAAGTTGCCTGGTTTGGCTTTGGTCATCTATAATACATTCCTTACGGTAATGGCTTCCTGAAGAGTGGGATGATGATTAGATTTTAGAATGTTAGTCTTCTACAAAGCAAAACAATTTAAATTGTAATATTCTGCTTTGGACTTTCTGGTTTAAACTATAGTCATTTACACATTGGTTTATATGCTTAGTTTCTAAATACATTTTGTTCTACGAAATGATTGGTTTTTTTAAGGCAGGCTTAAAAATCTAGCTTTGCTGAAGTAGATTTATAGTCAAATATATGCCAAAAGATACATAATTCAATCTGAGTTTACCCACAGGAACGTTTTAATTGCAATTATTACAGTAGGATCATCTCAAAGATTCAGCTGAAATTTTGCAAGTTTCTTTTTTTTTCTCCTTAGGCTTGTCTTTCAAGTCCCCTGTTTGTATTACCACATTCAGTTCCCGTCTCTTGCTTGTTTTGAGCAAGTAGTTCTTTACTGCCCATATAGGTACAGGAAACAAAACTGCGCCCTAGAACTGTTGTCTTTTTCTTTCATATGGTTCCTTTCAAACTCCTGCCTACCAAATAAAACAACCTGTTGAAACATCATGATATTAAAAACAGCGTCTGACAGTTATCACTCTGCAGTTTAACTGATGGCCATAAATTGATCCCTGTGGCAGATCCTTAAGCACTGTTTGGTGGGTGACATTGCTTTTAATTTTTTTATTCCTACATCATGTGATTTGATATGGAGCATTGCAATGAGTTTAATTTCTTTCAGTTACTTGAGTAAAGCGTCCTTCCTTCTTGGTGCATCCTTTCTGCTTGGTGCGTGCTATTTCATTTCACTAAAGCAGAAAGGACACGTGCAAGGGTCAATGGCTCCTTTTGCTACTACTGCAGAGAGAGAGACAAAATTATTCTGTAAACAGTCCAATTCATTTCTTTCTGTATTTTGTGAAGTTCCCCATTTTCTTGTTCTGTAACAAGTTGTGGAGCAGGGTTTGTATTCACTGCACGTAGCTATCTTTAGGGCTCACATCTGGATGGCACTGCAGGAGCATATTGCTGAAAGCAAACAGACTGGTTTTGATGGTAACAATGGAGACTGAGAAAATGCTGGATGCCTCAATAAGATTCCATTAAAAAGGGGGGAGTGAGAGGGATGTCTAATGCAGTCCATTTAATGCGTAACTCTCTGGAGAGTGAAGTGGGGATTATGCCTGCTGCCCTTATTAAAGACTGGTATAGAAGATGCTTGGTGGGCGAATGGTATCTCCATAACAGACGCTGTATTAGTCATGAACCCGTTTCTAATTATATCTTAATGATCTCAGCCACAAATAGGAAAACAAAAATCTTTGTCTCCCTGAGTGGTTACCTTAGTGGCTGCAGGATTGGCAAGGTTTAGATTTTCCATCTCCTCTCACTAAACCCAGGGGACTTCATTGTGAGAAATGAGACTTGTTTATGATGGTGAATTAAATTGCTGTAAAAGGTTATTTCAACAGACAGTTGGGAAATCATAATAAAATAATTTAGTAAAAATGGGAGCTAGAGTATGCTTAATGAAACATGATTAGATTTAATTTTCTTGCTATTTCAATCATTAAAGGTACATTATCCTTTCTCAGACCTCATTTGGGCTCTTTGCCACGGACCCACTCTTAGTAACAGCCTGGAACTTGCATGTTCCATTAGGATATGAAAATAGCTAATAATACCATACTTTCCTCTCCCTGGCTTTTGTAACATTTCTGTTACCAGCTTTTCAGCTCTGTTTTAGCTGTTTTCTTCTTTCATCCTTTTATTCCCTCTCACATCCATTGTACACATTTTTACTATGAATAACTGTTCAGGGAGGATGGATTGAATGAAGAAAAATGCTTAACTGTAAAATGGCTTATTATGAGTAATTAAAAAATTAAGTCCTTTATTAATAGGCCCTTGTGTTCTAACAAAGTATTTTTATCAGTTCATATAAAACATGTTTCTGTGCTGTTTTAATCTAGTGGTCCAATTATTTGGTGGATTTAGTGTTCTGGTTCTTTTTTCTTTCTTCCTTTCACAGTGCGATGACACATTGTGTGGCATTGTATACGGGCTAAAATGTCTGGCCTCCAGTGACAGTAAATGCAGTTCTCAATGACATTCTATGCCTCTCAGCATCAAAATGCTACTTTGATCTAACAGTATCAATCTTCTTTTCAGCCTCTGAGTACATACAAGTCTGAAACTCTGTTGATCGACAGCTTGGGTAGAGCAGCAGAACCTTGCTGATAGCAAATGGTCATGGCTTCATGGGTTTCTGGACTCAAGTGTGTTGTTTAAGGGATGAGGTATTTGGGTTATTTCAGTGTTTCATGGTGTTATTCCTTTTTCTGTGTAGGTTCCACTGAGAGGCTTTCTGTGTTCAGGGTGGAATTTCTGTACAAAGTGGCACTGGAGGCAGTGGAGAAAGGTAGACCCCAGTTTAGCCAGTAGCCTGTCAGTCAGGAGTGCTTTAGGGGAAGTGGCCAAGTGCAGATCCCACATTCAGAATCACCCAGAAGGAAAGGCTGGTGGTGGATTTCTGAAGCTCAAAGTCAGTATTTTGACTGCTAAGCAAAATGCTTTATTGCCATCTCTCATTGTCTCCTCCTGGAGCTGCTTCCTTTTGCTTCCTCCTTGTAGCAGAGGCTTCTGATGATCTGGACTTCTGCTTAACATGAGGAGAAATAAAAGAACTTCAGTCCTCTGCACTTGGTGTGAGATAGTGAGCCATTGTGGATGTAGGGAGTGTGCCCATCACACGCTGGGAACACTTTTGAAGTCTTCAGCGTTTGAGCAAATGGAAAATCTAGCTCTCTCTTGAAACAACATGAAGTTTCAAAGCAGTCATTGCTTAGTGTTGCTGGCATAGACTCATTTGAATTTTGTATGTCATAGTTAAAATAATTTACAAGTAAATGTGTGTGTGTATTTGTGTGTGTACATACACATATTTAGTGTATCCTGCCCTCCTTTTAAAGCAAGAGAGAGAAATTCTCATATAATCATTTAGTATGTGTTTGGTACTGAAATGACCTACATGGCAGGGAAGGAGAAGGTCAGTCTTTTGGGGGTTGTAAGGCACATTGTTCCCAGTGCCTTTATAGAGTATCTCCTTATGTTTCCAGGCAATAAATTCCTTAACAGTGATGGAAAGCATGAAGATTTTAATTGAACCTGTGCTCAGAAGAAAACACGTATTGATGACTGGAATATAGCTCTGTCATTAACCAGGGTTTATTTTTATAACCTATCCCAATTTTCAAACCTGTATTCCTAAAGTTCATTTCTTGAATCAATATGTAGGCACCAAAATAGAAGTGATTTGAGGGGGAGAGGTGGGGTGAGGCTATGAAAAAAAACTAATAAATCATTTGGAGATCACCCTGAAAGATGTGCCAATTAAAAAATGGTGTTCAACCTCTTGTTAATAATAGCAGTAATAAAATGCAGACTGATTTCCCCTGTCTTTAAGAAGTAGGAATTTTTTAGAAGAGTTTCCTATTTTGCCAGTGTTAGTCACTCTAACAGTGTCTTTGATCCATCTGTTAATCTCCTATAAAAATTGAATGAATTGATATCATATGTAGCAGCAGGAGGTATTCTTTCTTTAAAGTCATAACATCTGATACTGTTTTGCAAATGCTTATGAGAAGCAGAACTGGTGTCCTTGTATTCTTGTAGATCTGAGTTACTTTTAAACACTGAGTTGTGCCTTTGCTCCTCTTTGATATGTAGGAGTTGAAGTCAGAACAACTGAGAGAGAGTTCTCAGGAGTGGTGCTTGACTTGTGCTGGACAAGTGCACAAAGAGCATCTCGGGGAATACCAGCAGGGTACCAGCTGACCCTGTAGTGCTCAGTATAGCTGTACCATCAGTTTTTCACACTGTCTACTGCCTGGCACTATTGAGATTGCCACCACGGGAGTAGAGCTCAGGCCATTTCAAAATTCACTCTGCTATATTTATTTTATTTTATATACATATATATATACCTGGTGAAGAAATTTGTGGTTTCTGTCTTTTCTTCCTAGTTAAATGTTCTGGGTAATGAGGACTGTTCATGCTTTATGCATGTGTCTTTTCTTTCATAGTACCTGTGAAGACATTTATGTTTTCACTCAAGTGACTAAATCATAGAAACGCAGAGTGGTTTGGGTTGGAAGGGACCTTAAAGCTCATCCAGTTCCAACCTCCTGCTGTGGGAGGGACACCTTCCACTAGACCGTCTCATCCAAGGCTCTGCCAGGGATGGGGCAGCCACAGCTTCTCTGGGCACCTTGTGCCAGCACCTCAGCACCCTCACAGTGGAGAACTTTCTTGTATCTAATCTATATATGCCATCTTTTCATTTAGGCACTGTCCTGGGTTCAGCAGTAGCAGTCATTTTTCCCCTTCTTGGTAGCTGGTGCAGTGCAGTGTTTTGACTTTCGGCCTGGGAACAGAGCTGATAGTGATGTTTTGGTTTGGCCAAGGACTTTGTGAGCCTCATGCTCTGCCAGGGGGGAGGGGAAGCCAGGAGGAAGCAGAGACAGGACACCTGACCCAAACTGACCAAAGAGGTATTCCATACCACAGCACGTCATGCCCAGGATGTAACTGGGAGTTAGCTGGAAGGGCTGGGAGACTGCAGGGTTGGAGGAGGTATCTGTCGGAGCTTGGTCGGGCTTGGGGGCTGAGTTATCGGTCGGCTGGTGCTGAGGTGTTGTATTCTCTTCCCTTGTTATTTCCTTTATCATTATTATCATTGGTGGTAGCAGTAGTGATCTGTGTTATACCTTAGTTACTAAACTGTTCTTATCTCAACCCGTGGGAGTTGCATTCTTTTTGATTCTCCTCTCCGTCCCTCCGAGAGCAGGGGGAGGGCAAGAAAGGGGGGGAAGTGAGCGAACGAATTACCTGACTGGGTTTAAACCACGACAGGCACCATCTTAAATTCACAAGGATAGTAATCTGTTGGCACATACATGTGCAAGTGTGTTTTTTAATAATAATAATTATTGTTGTTATTATTGCCATTCTTCTTAGCTGTCTTTTCTCCATTTTACTTCCTTCTCATCGCTTCTGGCTCAGATGCCTCTTCGTAGTCCAGCATCACTGTCAGATCCCTGCCAGCTAAGGAAATGGTTGTCTTCCAATGTCAGTGAATTCCCATGGCTGGCAGATAGAATTCCTGTTGTTGGTGTTGCATTCGTGCTGTCAGGAATTTGGAGAGCTAAAATGGGGCTGTCACTTCATAAGTATTTTGCTGAAAGACATGCCTGAAATATGATCTACTAAAGTGAGCTTCATCATGTTCACTTTTTCTAGGCTCACAGGTAGAGGCAAAGTATTAAATGCAAAACAAATGAAAGTAGAAAGATCACGATGAAAGGAAAAAGTGTTATTTCTGCCTCAAGCCATAAGCAGAACTAATTTAAAAGCAAACTCTGTGGAGCCTGGAAACTGCAGCAACATCCTAGAATGATATAAGCAAGGAGAAGGTGCTGTCATTTAGCCTTGAAGTTGACTATCTTTTGGTTGAGTATCTTTTTAGTCTTCAGATTTTTTTCAGTCTTTCATCCTAACTATATGCTGTTCCTCTGGTCAACTATAATAGAACAAGATCATGTAACCTCACACAGAATTTGGCTGAAGAATGGGATTGGTGGCTTATATGTTGAATGCCAAGTTAAGCTGATGAGTGGCTCATATCTTTGTAGGAGATTTTTGGGTAACAGTAAACTTTCTTCCTGCTGTGTCTATAAGAGAAAATGTGATTCTGGTATTTACATAGAATAAGAAACTGTACTTTCTTTATCATAGTTCAGTTCTGTTCAGACCATTGATTTTCACTTTCACCCCAGCTCCTTTTAATCTTGGACTTCATATACATAGCTTGGCATAAGAAGAAAACACATTCGTCCTTGAGTTCTTGAATAAGTGACAGGTAACAGTGTGTTTATCAGGGACTGTTAACGTGAGATGGAGTTGAGAGTCGAGATGATATACCACGGATTTATACAACGAACTTCACTGATGTAGTTTACTTATAAACCCTATTCCTATATTTCACAAAGATATTGTAGTAAACCTAAACCACTTTTCATTTCCTGCATTTTTAGTATTTAATAATGTGATTATTGTAAAGCTTTGCTACTGTTCACAGTCCTTAACTAAGTGATTGGAAAAAACCAAACCTAACAAACAACAAACCCAACACATACGTGAAAGTCTACCATCCATTATAGTTCTTTTCAGTGTTCAGCAGTCCAAAACCAGTAGTGCTAAAATGGAGGAGATGCACAATTCTGTAACCTGCTGTGACAGAAAGAAGGGAGAAGGCTTTTGTTGACCAGAGGAGCTGTGGCTGCCCCATCGCTGGCAGTGTGCAAGGCCAGGCTGGACGGGGCTTGGAGCAAGCTGCTCTAGTGGAAGGTGTCCCTGCCCATGGCAGGGGGCTGGAACTGGATGAGCTTTAAGTTCCCTTCCAACCCAAACCATTCTATGATTTGAAAGGGAGTTGTTGTAATTTAAGTGTTGGGCCAATTGTGTTTTGTCTTGGCTTGACCATGAATATTAAACAAAGATCATGTAAACTAAAATCTCCCTATAATATTTCTCTAATATTATAGCAACCAACTTTACTCTTGATAGTTAATGTTTATTAAGTATAACCTGAAAAAACACTGTGTTGATAAGTAACTTAAGAAATTGTAATTTTTACTGAATAAAATCAGTGTTTTATTAGGTAGAGTTTTCACTTATAGCAACCAGTTCATAATTTCTTTTGCCTTGTCTGCCTAGTGTCATTGTAGGAATATAGGTTCTATTCTGAACCCTTCAAACCTTTTCCAGTCAAAAATGTTAATGTGATCCTTTGGGTAAGTCTAATGAATCTGTGTTTTTCAATTAAAAATGTCACCAGGAAATTCCCCAAACTCCTCTAAACCTTTTTCCTTGAGGTGACAAAGTGCCATTTACATCAAAGCAAAATCCATGTGGAAAATAAGATGTCAGTTCGTTGGTGCCTGTCATTCTGAAGCCGTTCAAGAACTAGATTTTAATTAAAGCTGAAAACCAGTCTGAGAAGTGAATATTTTGGCATGGAAATTTCTTGGTGTAATGGTTTATTGCAGCTCGCAAGTAACTTTGCAGTTCAAATGCTTCACTGATACGCTGACTCTCCAAAGAGTCTCCAGATTTCTGTAGTTACTGCCATGGCGGTATCAATTCCTTCTAAAGCTTCATTGCTTCAGAACATACCAGCATGAATGCTTCCAGGGTGCCTGGATTTTCTTTGATATGAGGAAGTTCAGTTCTCCAGAGTAAGAAATCTATACCTTGAAGATTGTCCGCCTCTAACTCTGAACAGATTTAAGTGGCCTTTCAGGATGCTGGAGAGGGCCTCTTTCATTAGGGACTGTAGTGATAGGACAAGGGGTGATGGGTTCAAACTGAAACAGGGGAAGTTCAGATTGGATATAAGGCAGAAGTTCTTCCCTGTAAGGATGGTGAGGCACTGGAATGGGTTGCCCAAGGAAGCTGTGAATGCTCCATTCCTGGTGGTGTTCAAGGCCAGGCTGGTTTATTTGACTTCCAGAAGCTTGAGACATGAAGTGGACCTCTTAAAGGAGGAAAACTTGTTTCCCTACTCATAGATGGTGTTAACAATAGTATTGTTCTCCACATGTCCAGTAATTGAAATTGTATTCTCACAGGACTTGAGAATAAAATGAGAAGAGAAAGAACACTGGCCTTACTTACATTTTCGGTTCTTAATGTTTGCTGTGCAAGAGAAGTACTTTTATGATCTTGACAGAAGCTTTACTTCTAAAAGTGAAAAATTTACTTTTCATTCTTCAGAATGAAAAGAGGCAGCATTCTTTAGAGCTCTCTTTGTTTTAAATGTCACCTTTTCTCCTTCTGCCTTGTGAGATTCTGACCATCAACACAGATAAAAGGACCTGGTTGTCTCCAAGATAACAAGGAGGTTTGGGAAGTGCAAAGGATGTAACAAATGACTTCCAGAATAAAAAGATTAGATTGTTAGGCCACTGAAAATCTGAAGCTTGGTGTGGTAAGAGAATGTATTTGTATACTGATATTGGGGTATATTTTTATATATATATATATATATATATATATACTTTAATTAAAGGGTATCTGTAAATGTAGCATTTAGTATGATTTCTTCTGGATTCTTAGATACAGGAGTAGGAGGCTTGTATGCGAAGTCTCCCAAATTGGTAGCCTCTTATCACAATTGCTATCTCTTTTGTTATCTAAAATGTAATTAAAATACTGTAGTTTGCCTACGCTGTTCTAATTTCTAATCCACTTAAAGGAAGAGAAATGGCAGCTTTAGCCATAGTATCTTGCCAAGATACGTACTCCCACTTTTCTAATTCACACCCTTTTACCTAACTGGCTTTTTAGAATGCTTCAACTGAGTTCTTTTGTTAATGTTACAACCCTTCAACATTAGAATGAAAAGTTTAATGGCTTAAATAAAATGTAGTCCTATTTGAAAAGCCTGATTTATCTTCCATGCTTGCTTTTTTTTATCCTAGTATTTCCTTGTTATGCCCTTGGTATTTCTTAGCTGTCCTTTTTAAGCACTGAAGCAATTAGTTTTGAGAAGGCTGATTCTTCAGGGTCCAATGCTTTGCTGCCTTTCATTCACCAAAGCTCTACATTTTAATGAAGTTGTTTCATCTGTGTTGCCAAACACTAGAATTTTGCTGCTTCAATTCTAATTATCTCTGCTGGCAAAGGCTATGTTTTATTAAAGCTGTCAAGTGCACTGTTCATTAAATGTCCGCAGTCTGTGGTGCTGTGCACACAAATCACATCCGCTTTGCTCCTTCATACGTTATGAAGAAGTTAAATACTTTTATATAAACCTCTAAAATCGAGCCTAACAGCAATCAGCGATGGCTTATCTAGGCAAAACATACCTGTAGCTTCTTGAAACCTAATAAGTATCTTATCAAAACCCATCTGCGATACGTGTTAAAACTCGAGTTGTACAGCTGAGTATGCCATTTGTAAGATTATTTTCTTCACTAAGAGAACATTTTCCTTCCCCAAAGTGTTGACATTCCCATCTTGAATGCTAGTCTATGTGTGCTTAGGGGAAGGTAAGTTTTGTTACGTATGCTTTGATATAAATAAAAGCATCGGTGCTAGTCTTTCAGTAGACAGTTGTATAAATTGTGTCTATTAAAGGCAAATGTGGCTTCGTTTTAATGTTATTAACCTGCTGAATGCACAAGATCACTATTGTAAACAACTACCAGCTTCTCTTGTAATTGTGTATCTCCAAAGGGAATTTTACTAGAAAATATTTACTTGAAACATATGGGGCAGTAATGGAAATACTGTACTTGCAAAGACAGTACGTGAGTCAGCTCTCATTTTGGCACTTGTGAAACTTCTTTGCTTTTATGAGTTGTATATTCTCAGTGGATGTATCATTATCTTCAGGACCACAATCATTCTTACTGTTTCTCTATTGTTTTCTGAATGTTCTTTTGGAGAGTGAATAAGAAGATAGACTACCAGATAAACATGTTGATCTCTGGAACAACTGTGATTCTTACCCTTCAGCTATCTGTAGGAAATAACTTCAAATTTATGTTTAGTACCATGGCTTTATGGTATCTCTTTTCTGTATTAGTTACCTTATCTTTTGAAGACTATGGTGTCTATACTTTCCAACATTGCTTTTCCATTTATCAGGCTGTGTATTAAACCTTCAGAGGAACAGATATTTATTGTGCTCTTTATAGAGATCATAACTGATATCTCAAAGTTCTATGTAAAGTAAGTAAAACGTTTGGCCTCTTGGCCCATATATATAGAGAGATATATATATACACACACTCACTCACATATATATGTATTTATACACATACATATACACATATATATGCATAATATATATGTACACATATATATGTGTGTATATATATATAGGGGTTTGGTAGGAAACTAATGGTCCTCCAAAAGGCTGTGAGCCCCTGTTCTTTGTCTCTTCTCCTTATGATCCAGTTTAAAGTGCTCTAGTACGAAGAAAATTAATACGGGGTGAAGCTGAATAGAGGCTTCTAAGAGATTTGGCTAGGTTTCTAGCACTTTAGATGTTGACCTTTAAGGAACTGAAAAAGTATTGTTTATGTATCACTGTGGTTTTGGAAGTGAATAGTCTTCTGTTAACCTTGCAAAAGGTAAACTAGATAATTTTTATTCTGATTTTTGTTGTATTTTATACAGGAACACCAAGACAGTATCCTTGGGAACACAATGCAAACTGTAATTGCCTTATTGAATAACATGGTTGCTAACAAAAACACAAACATGGTGTTACTCTTTGAAGAAGGTATGTTGTCTTCAGTTATTCTCTTTACTATAGATGTTTCCCAGTCTTTTGTAATGTCTGGCACTGTGTGAAACTGTAGACTTGAATGTATTTATATTCTGGAGTGGTTGTTAGGTAATTGTGTTATAACGGACTGCTACTCATTGCTTCATCTACCTCCCTTACTGATTTGATTATAAACTTAACTTTTAGAAACCTTTTCCTCTGAGGAAATGTGGTTTCTAAGGAGTCACTGGCTGAAAGTTAGATTATGCCTATGAAGGATGGCTTTAAAAAGGAGTGGGCTAGAGCTCTGACCGTACCAGTGCAGAACGCAGGGAGAGAGCCTCTGCCCCTTCTTCCTTTTCTCACTGCTCACATCTGTGAAAGATTAAATTGTACAATATTTCTGCACTTCTAAAAAACCTAGCTCCTCTTCCAGTCCAGTGATACAGGCTAGTGGCGTGGAGCCCAAGCTGACTGTGAAGTCTTAGTCTTCAAACCATTCCATGTCTTCATTTCACTGTGTTTTATTCTTGAAGATCCATTTATTTAGAACCTGGTTCTGTTTTACAAAATAAAAAGGAAGTTTCTGTAGTTGGAAATCTATGTAAATTCAACAACTTCTTTAGAAATATGCACATAGAGAGAGTTCCTTTTGTTTATTGTAAATGACTGGCATCCAGCAATACAGATCTACGCTACTGTTCATATCATTTGTCATAAATCAAAGACCTAGAGTACTTGCATAACAATATATAGCATAGTGCAGAAGGAAAAGGAAGACTTGTGAATAGGGGGACAGTGAAGAGACTGCTAAGTCTCTTGTGAATCCAGGAGATGAGAGAAAACCTTTTGAATACCTCTAAGAAAAGATTGGGTGAGGTGTGAGAGGGAAATTTCATGGAAGTGTGGCTTTTCTGTAGTCATGAGAGAAGAAGCCAGATGAGACATAGTATGAGTAATGGTTTAAGTATAAGCACTGATGGTGATAAGGAAATCTGAAGACTGTTTTAGATATGAGATACACATACCAGCATAAAACTCCATCAAGATTGGTAGTAATGGTTGTGCCCTTCTTTTTATAATTACCTTAGCAGTTAAAGCACTCACCCAGAAAGTGGGAAAGTTGAATTCCTGATCCTTTTCACTATGATGGGATTGAATGAACAGTGCTGTCGTTCAGGAGATGAAATAAAACACAGGGTAGCTAGTAATGTGTTCCTCTCCTTTGTTTCAAACAGATCCATTATGAGGCTAGTGGTGTGAGAATAAGGCCAAAAGAAAAGAGAGGGAAATACATCTGAATTGGAGAGGGATGGTTCACAGGATTCTGATTCTTTGGTTATTTATCAGCAAACTGCCTGTTACACTTAGAACTCCTTGGGGTTTCTTGGGGTTTCGATGTTTGTGCTGCTTCCATCATGCTAGTTTCCAAATGAAGAAAGTGGGATAGAAACATCATAAAAGTCTTTACCTTTTCCTTGTGCTATTTTATGAATTACTCCAGTAATACTGTCGGGCTATTAGCTATTAGGTAACACTCTTGGGCTCACAGAACTTCAGCATCCTGACTAGGAAAAACAGCACAGCAGCCAAAAATAAATCTCAAGTAAGACTCTCATCCCTTTTCCCCATTGGCTAATGTTCAGAGTCCTGGAAAACTGGATCTTGGCCAGTGCTTTATTGATTAAGGGCCCAAGTGTCAAGTCAAGCACTTCTGAAATTTGGTTTGCAAGGATTGTTGTGAAGGTATTGATCTTGTAATTGTAGACTTCAAGCTTTCCTTTGGATGAAAAAGGGAGAAAAGTTATTCCATACAAACTAGAGGGCATTTTATCCTTTCCACTGCCAGTATAAGTCTACGGTGCTCACTACAGGAAAATAGCTTAAACTTCTGCCACTGGCTTTGATACTCAACTTGTCCTTTTTGGATCATTTTTGTGTGATAGAGAAGAACATGATCTGGTAAAGTAGAAATTAAGCTCCATCTGGCAGAAAAGGATCCCGGAGTCCAAATAGAAAAGTTGAACATGAGGCAGCAGTGTGCCCTTGGAGGAATAAAGGCGGAGGGCTGTGATACAATAGAGTGACTGGAACATGGAGAAAAGTAATTATTCTTTTGTATTTGCCACTTGTGAGATTTCATCTAGAATAGCGACTAGTTCCAAGCTCCAAACTGTAACAAGCCATTGACAGACAGGAGCAAGTCCAGAGGAGGGCAGCCAAGATGTTTAGGAGAGTGAACCACATGGTGTATGTATTTTCAGCCTCTGCCTGTACACTTACATTAATTTATCCCTTCCCAGGTGCACAGCTTTGTATTTGCCTTTGTCAGACTCAAAGAGGTTTGTGGCAGCCCATTGTTTTAGCTCTCCTGCTTCTTGAGTTCTTCCTCAATGTTAGCTCAGCCCTGCATCACATCAACTGCTTGCCTCATTTCAGTGTCACCTGGAAACTTGCTGAAGGTGCATTTTACTCCATCCTATTAACAGTCTGTGTCCATGATGTTAATGAAGGCATTCAACATTCATGAGCTATTCTGCTGTCTTCAAAAAGAAAAGGCTGAAGGCAGAGTATTATGTGTCATCAATTTCCCTTATTTCCCCATTACAGTGTGATAATTCATGTATATATGGAGCTTAAAAAATTAAAACCCTTAAGCACTTGCTAAACATCGTAAGGAGCCCAGGTTAGGGGTCAGACCTGTCAAGGTTTTTGTTTCCAGAAGTCCAGATATTAGCAGCGAGATTTCTTTCCATCTCTTCAGCTGCCAAGAAGCCCTGTTTTTACAGACAGATCATTCGGAGACCCGTGTCACTGCTTCATTTTGTGCCTGTTTGTTAGCCTTCAGAACAATCCCTTGCTCAGAGAAGTTGTATTAGGTTCTCTATATAGTTAATGGGTTGCAGCTTACGTGTTGAACTTTCCCCTTTCTCAAGGAAATCCTCCATGATGCACTTGCTTCATTACTACTTCCGTGATTTCATGTTAATACCGGTTACAGGGTTCTGCATTTCAGCGACTTGCATACAGGGTGGATTGCCCAACATTAGTTTCTCTGTCCCCTGAACTGTTTCCTTTTGTGTGACAATACATCAGACATGTGATGATCACCACTTGTAATGTTTAAAAGTGAAAGAGAGAATAGCATATGCAGCTAAAGTTGCAGAGGGAATTTAAAAGAGCTTGTGTTTGTGTTATCAGCTATTAAACATTTGTTCTGTTAACATTAATGATGATGTCCACTTAATAATCAGAAGGCAATAATATGATTCAGTTTAATTACTGAGACTGGATTCGGTAAGGAGACTGGGATTAATATAGGGTCTCTTATGAACAGTTAGGGTGAGATGTTAAAAATCCAAGACAACAGTGGTCATTTTTAGCATGGTTTTCTAAAAGCATGAGACTTACCCTCTTTCCCTCTGTTTTGGCTTCTCCTTGCCAGTCTCTTTACTCCCTTTCCCCATCTTTTGAAATCATTGGATGATTTTAAGTTAACTTGAGAGAACATGGAGGCCCAAATACACAAACTATTTATTCACTCTATAGTAACTAGTATCTGAGGAAAGTAGAGAAATCTATGGTAGTGCCATAACTTAGGGAAAGGCAATAATATTGTCTTATCAATTAAATAGTCCTGGCTAATGTACAGCAAACAATAGTGCCATACTTGATGTGCACAAAATACACATATGTATGTACTTGTACACTTACAGAAAGGAAGGAATTTTGATACCAAAAATTTCCAAATTATAGAATTTTAGAAAACATTACATTTGTAACCTATTATCTTGGACCATCCCAATATAAATTAGGTTGCTGAAAACCAAAGGATGTAATTTCACCTTCAGGTAGCAACTAAAGAATGTAAATGAAAGAGGAGAATCATTCTTGAACAGTTTTCCTTCTTTTACCATAAAGTTACAACATGATCAAAGTGGGACTGACTGATCTCAGTTTACATCCTGGAATGTAATGGTCCTTACTGGTGGAGGTAAAACCTGCCATCTGTGAATTCCGTTTCCATTAGCATTTACTAAATTGCAAAGCATAAAACTTGAACACTTATGTAGCATCCTGAGGTCTACTTATAGGCCTGTTAATATCTATTCATTAATACATCTCCCTGGTCTTTTCTGTATTCACACCCATTTGCTTTTTAGGCTACCTGCAGTCTTCTGGTTTAGGTTTGTAACCACTGAGTTCAACAGTGTATTGTTCCATGCCTATGGAGGGTAACCCATGTCATGATCTCACAGGATCAATCAGTGCATGGGAGCAAATCCCAGTATAGCACGTGCTTATTGTTGGGTGACCCAGGACAAAGCAGGATCCTCATTCTGAAGAAATGAACAAAGCAGGTTGTTGGAAGGTAAATCTTGTGATAACTTCTGGTTGTCTGCAGCTGTTTATTCCTCATAATGCCTCAAATCTACTACATTATATGAACAACTATCTTCGGTAGTATGTGTGAAAAGTAATTCCCAGCAATTCTGTCTTTGGGAAAGGTTTCCTTGGTCATTCAAAGCTAATGTAGTAACTTGCTTGCAGCCCAGGACTACTTACAAAGAGTTTACATTTTCAGCTTTTTTGGAATCTCATTATACTCCATAAACTATTTGTTTTTTTGTTTTTCATGATGGTCTTCTAAGGAGATGGTTTATATATAAAGTTCAATACAGTCACGTAGAATTGAATGACCTTTTTCAGGCTCTACTGCTGTGATCCTGTTTTTGGCTCCTGTCCTGAAGTAATCACCACAAGCACTGTGAGAAAAGATGCTTGTCTGAATGCCCAAAACCAGTTTCTATTAATACAGTACAGCAAATCTTAAACTTTATGTGTTAATGCTGTTGAAATCTCAGGAACTAAAGTAGAAGTGAAACTGTGGGGTTTAGAACAATAAAAATTGTCTTTGAATGGTGTCAAAATGCAACAGCTATTACTAGTACATGGGACTTCAAGTAGTATTGGTAAAAACTAAGGTCCTAAGGAAGGACCTTTGATGGAAATGTAGAATGTCAGCTACAGCACGTGTTACATTCAACATCGAATTAAGAAGGCATACTAGGTGCTTAAAGCAGGCACAGTTATTAAAAAGGAAGAGATCTGCAATAAACTTTGTAGTCAGATGATGATAACTCATTTGCACCTCATGAAAGAAAGATCAGCCTTTGTGGATGAGGTATCCTTATTCATCTTGTGGTTCACTGCGTTGACTTTTAGTCGAATGTCAAGAGATTAATTAGATTTCAAATGTCTTTGTGTGTCGTATTGTTAAACTCTGTTAAATATTGCATAGCCACAAAAGTGGCACTCGTGAGACCAACATCCAACTTTAACCTTTCTCATAGAAAAAAAAAAGGCAAAAAACCTGTGTCAGTCTGTAACATACACATATCTTTAACTTGATGATTGATAAATGGCGATGAATCCTGAGCTCCCTAGTTAGATCCCAAAGGTTTCTATCTTCTACCTTTCACTTCCTTACAGATAATTGGATTTCGGCTTCAGTCTTCAAAAGACATTTGATTGTGCTGCCCACAGCACAGTGTTTAAGGACAGCTTCTGGTTTCCTAGCCAGCTCTCTCTCCTGCTAAATCATCAGCGTTCCTGAAAGTAGGCAGAGCTAACTTGGCAACTCAGATCTTCTTCATGCTGCACCAACCTATGCACTAGTCTGGACTCCCATACCACATGGAGAAGGTGTCACTGTGACACTGCATGAGACTTGGGTTTTAGGCATTCAAGTGAGTTGTTGGAGTAGCTGGCTTCAGAGTTCCAGGGTTTTCTTCCAAGATACGAGAAACTAGCTCACTCTGACAGTGATCAAGAGGACCATGGATTAGTCATACAGGAGAAGTCTACTTGCAAGGGAAAGGCAGTAGTTATAAAATCCTATAAAATTAATGAACTAATGCACACTTAAAACCAAAACCACAGACTAGTTTGTGAAGAAATCAGACGCACATTCAGGCCAGTTCTGAAGCCATTTGGTTATTCTTTAGTAGTCCCTCTTTATACCTAGGAGGAGTTTTCTGCAAAACTCATATAGGATACAATATAGGAATATTTATTCATTCAGTGATGGAAGGTAGAAAATGTATTGTTTCAGGGCAATACTTTAGACCTGCTTATTGTACATCACTCCAAGAAAATGTAAAGCTTAGTTCATATGCAGCGTACTGTGATTCTGAATAGAAAGTTTGGCAGAGAGGGTAAGTTAGGGAAATCAATATGAGTAAGAACCAAACACCAATTTTTTCTGCATTTAATCAACATTTAGAAACAAAAATATCTCACAGTAAAATAAATGTGAGAAATTATTTCGAAATACAAAAAATGAATGCAGACAGGCTTGTATCGTCCTCTCTGAGCAGGTGCAGTTCTTGCTCCTGTATCATTTGGATGTGGTAGGGAAAGTCCCTTGCTTAGGAAGTGTGCACCTTACAGCCTCTGCCATGAGGGATGGAAGCCTTTTGTAGCTCTGTGCCAGAAGTGTAGTAGTCAGCTCAGCTCTTGAGCACAGAGATGTCTCTATAAACATCTAAAGATAGTATAGTACTTGTGTGTCACTGTTCATTGGAGTTACAGCTTATATAGGAAGCGGTGGTTGAGCCTGAGGAAGTCTCTTCTGTGATGTTCTGAACTTCAGAATGTTTTTTAACAGTATTAAGACAAGTTTTTCTGACCCAAAATGCCGGTTGTTCAGGTGGAAGTGTATAACATCACATGCGTAAGCTTAAGCTTAGAAGCCTGGTATGATAAAAGATAAGTGGGAATCATGTCAAAATAGCATGGCAGTAGTGAAGTCTTTGAGGAAAAAATAACCTGGTGTGTCATCCTGTGATGTTCATCAATACAGCCACCTGAAAAGGGTGGAAATAGAAACAGTAATTGCTGTGAGAAACAGTTGAGCCATTGAAGTAGAACCAAGCCTGTTGTTGAGAGCCGTATCTGTAAGGCACAAAATGTCACAGCATGCTTGCTAAGTCTTCAAAGGATAAAATAAGTTAATAAAGGCTCAACGGGTTGTTACGTCTTGTCTCACCAGCGCTGCACTATAACAGAGGACGGGTCTTTTCTGTGCCTGGGGTGTAAGCTTCCTACTAGGATCATCTTGCAGCATAGCTGCCTGTTTAAACCAGCTATGGTACCTCATTTTAACACCTAATGGATGGAAGAGAAAGAAGTGATAACAAAAAATTGTTGAAAATCTTTTCATTCCATAATATTCCAGTCTCAGGGGCCCTATGCAGAAATCTGATGACATAACTGATCAGTTTAGTTTAACAGTGGGAGGTTAGTTCAATAAATATAGCAATTTCAAAACTCAGACTATTTTTATGTTTCTAATGTGTCTACCGTAATGGACGTTTTTTATGCTTATCCAATTCCTAGACAAAACTAAGACTGCAGGTTTTGGCTGAATGACTGCTCCAATAACATTTAGAAGCAGAAAACTCATTTGAAAAATGAAATTGGTATGTTAAAATGGAAGGAATTGATTTTCCATCTGAGGATGTGGGTATCTGAAAGTTTCCTAATGACAGGATTTGATAAAGGAGACAGTCTTCAAAGCCTTATGCTCCTTTTCATCCACTTAGCCCAAACCTGATTTTATTTTCCTCCCCTCTAGAGATGGTCATCTTTGCATTCATGTAGGTGCTGCTTTTTCTGCAGTCTAATAAGGCATTATCATTAGACATCATGCTGGTACTCCCATCAAGCTTAACTCAATCGCATATATTAGCACTAGTTCATTTGATCAGCTTGAGAGAAAATACGTAAGTAGGTAAAAGCGTAGCTATTGTATTAGCTACAGGTTAACTAATGATGACACAAACTATTTAAGTTATTACAGATAATAAATGAAAATCTAATTATGATGTCCATGTGTAGCTTGTCAGCTATAATTAGTAAGCTGAAAGATGGTATTAGGTGATGAAATTTAAAGTGTAACTATATATTTGAAAAGAGACTCAGTTTGAACGCTGTTACTATTCCATAGGTTGTAGGGCTGTCATATGCTTTCTGCTCTAGCTGTTAGAAGAGTCTCAGTATGAACACAGTGTATCACTGCCAATTTCAGGTAAGTGTAAAGTTGCAAAGATACAAAGTACTAGACGCAAAATCAAACCACATCAATCATTACTGTTATCATAGGGATAATAGTCTTCTTCAGGTATACTTACATGATCCTACTGAAAGAAATCCATTTTCTCAATTGCTAAAAACCAGCACCAGTTTTGGCAGGACCAGATCTGTATAGTGGACAGATAAATGAAATCTGAGGTTTTTCACTGGTTTAAAGAATGGTTTGATGGTTTGGTTTTGTTTTAGATGTTTTCAGTAGCTGTCACAGCTCTCAGACAGCCAGATAGTCTCCTCTTCTAAGTTACTTTTAGGAAAGTTGTGGACTGAACAGACGTGTTAATGTCAAAATAATCTATTCAAACCATTTGCTCGCTGGTCTGTGTTATTTAAGACTGTTTCCTGTGATGTTCTTGTTTTTCTACCTAAATACTTTTTATTTTTCAGATTTTGCCTAAAATACAACATTTATATATAGTCTTTTTAGTTTGATGCTTTCTTTTGCTATTTATGATCTAATTTTATAGTATTGTTTAGCACTGTTGTATTTTTATGTGCATTTTGTACTCAACACTATAAATTATCATAGAATGGTTTGGGTTGGAGGAGACCTTCAAAGCTCATCCAGTCCAAACCCCTGCAATGAGCAGGGACATCTTCAACCAGACCAGGTTGCCCAGAACCACATCCAGCCTGGCCTGGGATGTCTCCAGGGATGGTTCATCCACTGCCTCTCTGGGCAATCTGTGCCAGTGTTTTATCACCCTCATTGTAAAGAATGGCTTCTCAGTCACCTGAAAGCGCTGCCTGGAGAGGCAGTATATGTGGAGTTTTAGGTGGCAAAGCAAGTGTGGATATCTAGGCTGGTGGTAGTATTCCGAAGCTCACCATGTGTAGCTGATGCCCAGCAAAAGCTTTCTGTCATGGCACCTTAGGTGTAGGAGCAGGGGTTTGCATTTTGGAATGTGGTTTCTGGGACGCCTGAGAGTGCTGCCCTGAGTGCAGTACGCAGATGGAGTTTTAAGTGGCTAAGCAAGGGTGGATTGCCATGGTGGTGACATTGTTCCAGAGCTCACCACAGGTGATGGAGGTGATGCCCAGCACCAGCTTTCTGTCCTGGGAGCTTTGGTGTGGGAGCAGGGATGGAGCAGCCACAGCTTCTCTGGGCAGCCTATGCCAGTGCCTCAGCACCCTCACAGGGAAGAGCTTCTGCCTTGTATCCAACCTGAACTTCCCCTGTTTCAGTTTGAACCCATCACCCCTTGTCCTATTGCTACAGTCCCTGATGAAGAGTCCCTCTCTGGCTTCCAAAGATGACGAAGATCCAGACTTAGCTTTTTGTAGCCTGCTTCCGAAAACCATCTCACTTAAAGCATAACCTTCATTAAGCCTGGTCAGTTCTCTCTTTCTATAAGTTTCGATGAGCACAGGCAAAGGACAAGCCTGGTTCAGAGCAGAGCCAAAATTTTTAGCAGCTCTCAGCTAGCTACAGATAGAAACTGCATGTTAGTTCCATCTGGAAAAGTGTGCGCTCCTGTATTGACACTCACAGGGCATCCCTAAGGCTGTTTGACATATTAGCTTTCTCTCTAAACTAGAAAGTGTTTCTTCACAGAAACAGAGGAAAGCCCTATCAAATATGCCCTGATGCCACCACTATGTGGGTTGGACAGAGACTTGGGCATCATGGTCTAGTGTAAGGCATCCCTGCCCACAGCAGGGGGTTGGAACTGGATGATCTTAAGGTCTTTTCTAACCCAAACCAGTCTGGGATTCTATGATTGCCTCCTCAGTTGAGATAACATGGGGGAGGAATAAAGGAATGTGATCATTTCATTGCAAGCTCTGCCTTTCCCCCCACCTGCATTGTTTATCTTGTCAAACAAAAAGATTGGACTTAATTTCATTGCTTTAACTTGCTTTCTGGCACCAGTGATCTGGGCATAAACAGGCTGGAAGTGCTCAAGGCACATAAGTGTCACATGAAGCACACCCTGGCCCAGGGTAATGGAGGCTCCCTATGTTGGAGCAAGTTGGAGAAGTTACTGGGACCTTATAGTACATCAGTGCCTGATAAACACCTTTGCCCAACAGGGCAGGCACAGTAGAGTAGAAAGAAAATGTACTGTCGTGGTTTAACCCTGGCTGGCAGCTATGCTCAGCACATCCGCTTGCTTAATGCCCCCAACCCTGGTGGGGTGGGGGGAGAATTGGAAGGGTTAAAGTGAGGAGCAGAAAAGGTCTTGATGCTGTGTAAGCACTACTCAGCAGTAACTAAAACATCAGTTTGCTGTCAAAACTTGTTTGCAACACAAGCCTAAAACATAGCCACATACAAGCTACTGTGAAGAAATTTAAGCCCAAACCAGTGCTTGCATAGTAGGTTTCCTTTGCTGTTCCTTTGCATACATTCACAGTACACCCATTCAATGAAAAAATCCTGTCTAAGTCCCTCTTTCCTGTTCTGTGGTGGGCATCTCTTTCACGGTAATTTATCAGTCATCTTAACCTCTTTTTCACCTCTGAACCAATCAGTTGCCCTTGAGCAAAGCGGAATCCAGATTCTCAGTTAAACATCAGATCTGCAGCAGGATCCAGCTCAGCTTGTTGTTTTGAAGGATGGTACAGTTCACTGTTTTTGTTTCAGAACTACATGGCTTGGGCCAAGATAGCCTTGTAGAACAAACCACTTGATGTGATCTCCTTCCAATGCTTATGCAGAAACTTCCCCAAGAGTCTGAGCCAGTCTGTTACTGTATACACAGGCTCCTCTACTCCCAGCAGCTGCCACCTGCACAAGAAAGGTACAGGCTGTCCGCAGCCCAGTGTCAGTAGACCCATGCTCCTATTAGGTAGGTCCTATTGAGATAGGGAAGACAAGGTATGGAATACAGCATTCAAACATGTGTAGGCTTGCAGTTCTTTCAGAGCCAGGAGTGCCTCTTGATTAAATAAACTGTGCTGTACCAGCTGACTTAGCTCAGTGTGGTCTTTCCAAGATAAGATAGTTGGGATCAGGTGGATGTGCTGACAGCAAATGAAGGCTCTGTTGGTCTAGGCTGTACTAATGATGAGCATTAGGTAAGGCACTTTATCTATAGTCTGAGGTGACAGCATGATCACAGTGTGATGGGTTCCAGCTCAAAGATCCCAGTGGCAAGGCTGAAAATCATGGGTAGGTCAAAGTAGAACAAGCATTCATGCAAACAAAGTAAGACATATGCCTGAGCCACTTAATCAGAAGGATAATAACATCTGAGGTGAAAAGTCTGTGTTAGATTTTAGAGATTTAATCAAATATGTCATTATTGGTATGGCCAGATGATAGCAAATTAGAGAGTCTGATGGTCAAAGTTATCCTAACAGTTATTTGGGAAACACTTGACCTCGTAAAATAGATTTAAGGCTACGGAATATAATCTGGTCATAGCTGCAAAACCAGATTTACTGTCATGTAATATCCTGACCTCTATGTAAGGTCTTTGATCATGTAAGTGTAAATACATCAAGACCACCTTAGACAGTTGCAATTACTAGTTGTCAGCTTTCATTTCTCTTGTAAACTTAGTTGATGAATAACACAGGATGTTACAGGAAACTGCGGCATGGATTCAGTTTTGTTGTAATAACCGCAAGCACAATTCTCTTAGTTGATACTCCAGCATTTGCTTTTGATCTTTGGTCTAGTTGTAAATAGACCGAGAGGAATAGGAATAAAGGTATTTAATACCTTTTCTTACAGAGCATGAATTTCCAGTAGGGAAATGTATAGATTTGTTACTCTTATTCTTTGCTGAATATATATGGGAAACAGTTGACAACTGTGTTTTATTTCTGCAATTTAAAACTGAAAACTTCAGAGAGGTTCATGGGTCCTTATCACTCTCAGTGCAGGGACTCTTGAAGGCCTGGCTAGAGTAATTAATAATTCAAAGCTATTGAATGCTGTCAATTTGTGACAACAGTTAGGGCCGTATCTGCATTCTGAGGCTGCTCATATCTGGTCTGTACAGGTTTTGTCAGAAAGGCAGTTCTCAGAGTTTGTGGTCTCTCAAGGATTTTGGTAGAAGGGAAAGTTGATGCCAAAGCAGAAGAACGTTAAGACTTTTGAAGTAGATAAACAGGGTTTAATCTTGTGTGACAGGAAGTCTATTATTAAAATAGCTATCTCTTTAGAAGAATTTCTAGTTCTAAATTAAGCTCAGGAGATAAATTTCCCCTGTATTTTATCACATGGTAATTGTTGCACGCTTGGTCTTTCCGAGCAGTAAGTCAAAAGTCTTTATTGAATCTTTACAAGGCTCTGCAATGCAAAGAAGTCCTAACCTAACAAAATAACCCCAGATTTTAGTCTAGTGAAGAACTTTTCATCTAGTTTTTGCCATTGATCTGAGGAATTGATGCAGCCTCTGTTTTTCTAAAAAGCATACAATTCACAACATGCACGCAGAAGTTCTTGCATGTAGTTGTGAAGCAACAACTGCTAGCATCTCAGGCTTGTATTAAAGGAGGTTTTAAAGACTGTTGCATGGCAAAGAGTAAGGTGCCCTGTTAAATATTGTTGGTCCTCATGCAGTTCATTAACACCTGCTGTTTGGAAAATCTCCTACGCATCATCTAACTTCAGTGTGACAAAACCAAGGCATTTTATTTTAGTTGACACCTTGTAAAGGATGAAATAGGGTGTATCAGGATCTGAGTGGAAGTGTAGCATGCCATGGAATTACTATGCTTTGCAGAGTGGAATACAAGCTCTAATGTGTCTTAGACATACGGAGTAAAATATCTAACTGAAAAGCTGCTGTAGGGTTTGCCTTATAACTCCTTATAATAGCCAGTCCAGGCAACGTGATTTTATCTTACTACAGTCTTGGTTTATTTAATTAACTTTTCTGTGGCGGAAGGTTGCGCTTGCAAGTACGACGCAACTGACATATTGCAGGACTGTATCAACAAAACTGCTTAAATCCATATGAAAAGAATGCAAATTAGGTGTTTAATATATGCACAACTGGGGACAGACATATTGGAAATGTAAACTCCATGCAGTCACTGTGTTACCCCTACCTCCATCCCTCCCCAGGTCTTCCAGCTAGAAGGGCCGTTTGAGTACGTAGATCTGCTTCAAGAGCACCACATTGTCACTTAGCTCTTGGGGTGACAGCACTTGAGTTTATGTGCATCCAAAGGCCTTGTGCTAGCCTATTTGTGATGTACATAATATTTGCATTAGGGACAGGACTGGCAGCAAATCTTATGACTTTGTTGGGCACTAAAATTCATGTCTGAAGAGCAGAAGTTTTATTTGAATAAATAAGAGAAAAAGTCTTTGTTTCATGTCCAGTCTCACAAGCTGCCTGATAAGGGCATTTAAACTTTGTGTGCACATCTTCAGTGGATCCTACCTGTGTGTATGGTTTTCACTCATCCTTTTTAGTAAATGTCTAATTGTCCTCAGCTACTTACAAAACTAAGGAGCAGACGGTATTTTGGGAGACTGTGGTGCCAGCAGCATGATATCCAGACAAATCAAACCTGACTGCTGACATGAGACACTGTTAATGTCTTCACAACACTGTGAATAGATCCCCTGAACATCATTAGAGTCCATAGGTATGCTGTATTTGCTCATATAAATCAGTGGTGGTCTAATTTCCTATCCTAGTATAGTCTTCCCTCAATAATAATATAGTGCTGGCACGAATAGTTCCTAAAACAGAAACAGTAACAAATAATGAACAAAAATAACAACAAAAGCAGCAAGCCTCTTTTAAAAATGTCATTACCCTAAAGATACCATTTGCTTTATGTTGCCTATTTTCAGTCATTCAAAACGGGAACCCTTGAGTGGTAGGGCTGTGATGCAAGGAATGCAAGTGAAATCCCAGGTTTAAATAGGTAAATAAGATTTTATGAGGAATCTTGATGACATGATGGATTATCTTAAGTGCTCAGGTACTTAGGATGAATTCCTGTGTGAGAGGATCTATCAGACTACAGTCCTGCGTTTCTTCTTCAGCATTATTTTTGAGTTTTATCATTAACATCTAAAAAGATTATGAAATATGTTTTCTGGTTAGTCTGTTGCTATCGTTTCTAGTTCCCAGTATGTTGTTACTCTGAGTAGTTTTGTTTAAAAACAGGCAAAAAGCCCAACCACGTCCACTCTGTAAGTAAAAGAAGGAGGAAGAGTCTAGAGACTGCATATATGGTAACATCCCTGGGCAGTTGTGCAGATGTGATGCGAATAGGGAAGAATGTCTCCAGACAGCACCAGACAGAAAGGAACAAAGAGAAACCTTTGTGCCAGGCCGAGGGATTTGTTGCTGGTGGCATTGTTCGAGGAAGTACATCTGCTCTAACGTTTTCTTCAGCTGGAAGCAGAAAGCTTTGTTGAATGCTCTAATTGCTGGTAGGTATGAAAGGATTGCCTAGAAGATCGCTTCCTAGGCTCTCCTTTGATGTTTCGTATGATTTGGAAGCGAAGATGTCTTTTCCTTTATCCATCTTGCTAATAGGTGAGAATCAAATATCTCCCCTCAGCCTTTATTCCAGAAGGTACCATGGCACATTCTGTCTGATTAGATGTAGCACGGGCCAAAAGACTCCTTTTATCTTTAGAGAAGATTTGTGAAACACAAGCATAGTCATCCCAGTGTGCATTCATAGAGTGATATTAGCAACGTGTTCAGTTCCTTCTAGAGCTCTCGGCAGGAGAAACACTCTGCTGTAAACACCAGGGTTATCAGATGCTATAAAACTGGGGTAGGAATTTTGGATGCAGTCTTTTTACATATTATGAATCTTGGACAGCAGTTAGGATTTTTTTGTTCAATTCCAGTTATGTTAATTTATAAACATAATTCTAATGCAAAATCCAAGTTTCGGCTTATTTTTCTGCAAAATTTAAATAGCACTGCACTTGATATTTTGAAGATCCTCCTTTTACAAGTAAATATAAGGCATTAGTATGCTAAGAAGTACTGCAATAAATTTAAACTACATCTATGAACAATCTTCCTTGGTAAAATTTGCAAATTAATAGAGTAACAAAAAAACCCTGTAAGTTAAATAATAAGTTTTTACTTACTTCTCATAGTAAGAAATGCCTATCTGAAAGAAGTCATGATGGATTACTTTAATCCATGTAAACTGTTGCTCACACTTTTCTCTTGAGGAATTGGACTATTTCCAACGTCCTTGGAAGTACCAGAATACTTCCAAATGTGTAACATTTCTCAGGGTACAGTCTGCCTTGATTTAATTTTAGCTCTCCTCCGTGATACAGGATTCGGACTCAGATGCACCACTTCCAAAGTTCAGGAGAGCATGGGGTGTGCCTTTTGAATCTGAGCTTATTTTACTTTCTAATGAAGAATTACTACAATTTTTTACTTATTTACTTATTTTTATTTTACTTTCTCATGAGAGTTACTACATAAGAATGTTATGTCTGTTAAATTTTTGTGAATGCTCCATCCCTGGCAGTGTTCAAGGCCAGGTTGGACAGAGCCTTGGGTGAGATGGTTTAGTGTGAGGTGTCCCTGCCCATGGCAGGGGGGTTGGAACTGGATGATCTTAAGGTCCTTTCCAACCCTAACTATTCTATGATTCTATTCTGTGATTCTAAATATGACTCAGAAATATATTGTCTGAGGTTTTTGAAGCTAAATATTGTTTTAGGCTCTATTGGAAATTAAGAAGAACGTGGTTCTTGAATAGGTTGTGAAATATGGGAGAAAACCTTCTGAAACCCAGAGATCCATAGGCAATTTTTATGGTATGATTTCCACAGTTATGAATATAGTCTCCTTTTGTTTAGGATTGCATTGTCTTTTTTCAGACTCTTTTGGGATTCAATCTTTGGAATGCTGAGGCATGTCAGTCTTGGTCTTTATAGCTCTTAATTTTTATAGATTTTAGGTTTTATAGTCGTTACAGTTTTGAGTAAACCGGTTACAGTGCCAGTGGCCACGGCCGTTAAACTCCCATTGAATTTTATCTTGGTCAAACTAAATTACACCAGCTTCCCAACTTTCTCTTCTGAGGACAAAGAACGTGTATTTTGTCTTGTGGTGTAAGCAAGGAGTGTATTTACATGTCTGCAATTGTGGCCTCCAATTTTCCTTGTGTTGTGACACGATGCAGTAATTTAAAGAGCATGTCTAGAACTTTATTTATTTGGCCAAGAGGTCAGTCTGTTTTATCTGTGGAACCAAGTGTTTATCAGGTTTCTGTGTGAATCCTGCAGCGTGTTAGGGAACGTTTTGCACCAGCGTTTCATTTTAGATGTCATTGTTCCGAAGTTTTGATGTGTTGTTTTCCAAAGGTCTTTAAAGTTCAGGAAAAGTTTTGGTTTTCCCCAAACTTCCCAAATTTAACATGCATAGCTTTGTACATATAACCCTGTCTGAGCACGTCTGTACCTAAAATCTAAGTCTGATGGTTTAGTTAACAAAATAAATGTGAATATTCTGCTGTGGTTCAGAGGCAGGGTTTGCTAATACACATAGCCCAAGGATGTAAATACTTGAAGAGAACAAAATCTAGGTGATGATATTATTCATATCTCAATGGGTGGGCCGAAGATCGAGTGTTCTGTTCACCAAACAGCAAAACCAAGGCAGTTGTGAGGCTCAGGCTGGGGCAGTCAAAGCAATAAACAAGTAATCCTCTTCAAAGTTAAAAGGGAAAGGACTGCAGATCATAGGCATGGATCCTGTTGTTTTGTTCACTTCTGTCATTCCCTACTTAGTGCTCTAAACACAGAGAGGACTACTGATTAGAAATTCTTGATGATGACCCATACAATGCCTTTATTTGAAGGTGGCCTTCTCAGCGTTCATCTGCAAGTCACTGTCTTGAGGACTGTGTGTAAGCCATCTAGAAATAACAGGGTGACTCATTCAGTCTGATGTGGCTGTGGGTTTTGTGCTCATCTAGAGGGAGAAACAGTGTACTTGGACATATCCCTGCAGGCAGTTTAGG
Source organism: Pezoporus flaviventris (assembly GCF_033815535.1). Classification (NCBI taxonomy): domain Eukaryota; kingdom Metazoa; phylum Chordata; class Aves; order Psittaciformes; family Psittacidae; genus Pezoporus; species Pezoporus flaviventris. The sequence goes on from NW_026892585.1 coordinate 2,856,822, forward strand.
AGACATTGCTTTGATAGGGGCCAGCTCTTACTGGATTGTTTTCTTGGGTTTATTCTAACTTAGTCTGGTGAAAAAAGGTGTAGAATAAGCACAAGTTCTGTATCAGGTAGACATAGAATTATGGCTGGGTTTTTGCTTCTTGGTGGGTATTGGTGACATCACTTCAATGTGTCTCTGCATGCCAGCTCGTTTTTGTATGGAGTGCTCAGAACTGCAGCAGAAATTGTGCTTTAGAAAAGAAGGAAATGAAATGTGTGAGATTAGACTGATGTAATTTGGAGAGTTTAGTTTATGCAGACAAAACTCCAGGAAATTCAAAGCTTGGCCTGAGCTGTAGTCTATCAATCAAACCGTGGTGAAAGAATAATGCTAGTAATCATAAAAACGCAAAAGATGCGAGATATAAGAAGAGCACAAGTCTTTATGATCCTGACCCATAACTGTATTCTAAATTAATGTTTTTGTTTCATTTCCTGGGGAAAGTATTAAGCTTGATGAATAGGGGAGGAAAATATTTCATGGTACTTTAGTTAACTGATGGGGCATCTTTCAAAGGCAAAACAGTTCAACACCGCACAGATTTGACTCCTCACTAAAGCTGAAGGGTGTGATTGAAGATTGTCTCATTTTAATCTTGTACTGATGTTTGTAAAAACATATACAATTACTTTTTAAAGGAGAGCTGATAAAAGCACTTTTACTTCAGTGAAATCAGTGAAATACTTCAGTCATCTTAGAGCCATGGGGGACTAGAAGCTAATATACTAATATACCACAATGTTACTGCCTGTGTGCACCCAAATCACATTATGGCTAATTACCAGTTTAAAATAAGATAATTTACAAACATAGTTATGTCCTTGGTGGGGAACAAAATATGTTTTATTCCTTATGAATCTCTGAAGAAAAAGATGTAAGATCAAACATAATGAACTCAGTCATTTTGTATTTGAGAGTAAGAAACACTCTGAATTTAATCTGCATTGCCTTGAAATGGATTATGTTTTTTCTGGTACGTCAGATGATTTGTGGGTTAAGCAAGCTACAGGAGTTGATGGTATTATATTCCAAAGGATCTTTAAAAAAAAGCTTCAAAACAAGAAGGTATTTTCAGGAAACTTGTGATTACCATCAGTCAAACAAATCTTAATAACATTTTAGGTGTAGTATTCGGTGTTCCTTGTATAATGTTCTTCTGAATATATTTTATGTTCAGCATAAGATTGTAAAGCATATGGTAGAGGTTGTAATTGGCACACCAGTTAAGACACAAAATCTTGGGCTCAGAGCTTGATGTGTCATTTTATACAGCCTGGAGAAGTTGCTTCATTCTTGTGACCAGGAGTGTTGTGAAGGAGAGTTGTGTGCCAGCGTGCTATGGAAAAGTTTAGGACTCATAGAACGTCTTTTATTTAGTGAATATTATGTAATTTTCCATGCAGTTAGCAAATTTGATTGTATCAGTTTAACTCTATGAGCTGCTCCAAACCGAATAGGAGAGAAGGTGATTAGAATAATGGATAAAAAGAGGAAGTTTAATAAATATTCATAATGTATGTGACTTTTTCTTTATTCTAGTCTCTGATTTTTAACTAGGCTACCTTCCACATTGTTCTTTTCCTGAGAGCCTGTTTCTCTTTTTTGTCTCACTTTCTGTGTAGGACTGGTTCATCATATCTGTAGTCTCCTAACAGAAACTGTGGCTCTCTACTTGGAGGCAGATGATAAAAGCAGCACCAAGACAGTGAATGCACCACTTCTGTCCTTGCTTGACATTTTGCACTGCATGCTGATGTATACAGCCAACATTGTGCGCCAGACTTTACAGGTATGGAATTCATTTCCTGAGGTCACCACCACCTTAAACAATTTCTGTAGAATCCCAGACTGGTTTGGGTGGGAAAGGACCTTAAAATCATCCAGTTCCAACCCCCTGCCCTGGGCAGGGACACCTCACACTAGACTGTGTCACCCAAGGCTCTGTCCAGCCTGGCCTTTTTAGATAACTTCCTGTTATCCTAATAATGGAATTCCCACTATTCTGATTTCATTGAATTTTTAGTGTGGTGGAAGGAGAAAAGCATGTATTTTTCAACTTCATGTCACTGTTTCATGTAGTTACCTGGCTAGAATATCTGTATTAGCCTCATTGTGTACTGGAAACACAGATCCTAGCTGACTGTTTTGTTTCTGTAATTCAACATTTGCTTGATGATAGTTCAAAGCATTTTTCTTCCATTCATTTTAAAAGATTACTCCATAAATCTTATTATAAATCACACATGATACTGTACTTGAAGAGCATCTGAAACCCTTGCCTATGCACTGACAAAAGTATTTCATCTCATGCTGCTCAATTTCTCTTCCAAGTTTTTGTTTGAACCGCTGCAAATTATGGCATTGATAGGACTTCCTCTTCCAATGAAGACCTCCTCCTCCTTAGAAATGAAGCACAAAAAGATACTATTCAAAGAAATTGTACGTAACTCTCTCAAGAACAAAACAAGAAAAAGCTTTTATCTTTTTTTAGACATGATGTTAAGCTAGCAATATTTGCTTTGGTTTTAAAATACCTGCCAAATTTTGAAGTTAGTCAAGTGGAAGCAGTTTCTCTATTTAGGCTGCAAACAACACCACATACTCTTCGTGCCAGTTTTTTGATGTTCTTGGGATTAACCACTGAAGAATAGAGAAGCCTTTTAGGTCCAATATATCTGAAGGACAGAGATTCAAAAGATTGTACCCAAGTTGTACATTCAGGACACGGCTTCTTCAATCTGACATAGCCCTTCTCCAAGGGTTGGTTATTTTTTGGGGGGGGTTTATAAGAAGATTTAATGTATGAAGTGGGTATAGAAAATTGAGCCCTTGCTTTATTTCCTACACAGATTTATGTAATCAGTGATGTTATAGTCCTGAGAGATGGGGTTTCCTTAATTTTTTTTGGAAGAGATTTAATTTAGATCTGATGGTATGATACCGTGTCTTTTCTGAGTCCTCTGTTAGCAGGTTCTGTAATGGGTTTCTTATCTAAGAATCACTTTATAAATCAAATTCTGTAGGCTAACTGCTGATTGTCATGTTGTTGGCATCACTCCATGTAATCACAGAGGGCTAAATTCTATACTTAGTTTCCATGCAACAGTGGTGAAGAAACATATGAGGAAAGAGGATCTTGCCCATGGATTAGTAATAGTAGTGAATTTGATTATTTTTATTTAGATACAAAGCTAAATCTGTACATTCAAAGCCAAATTCTGTTCTGGCTTTGCCTGAATACATCAGTTGATTGATGTGCTAGACTCCAGCTCCACTTTTGTCCAGCTCTAGCCAAAGTGATCTGCTTTGCTCCGGAAAGCCAACGGGAACAAGAGGCTGGAAAACTGAGTTTTAAAGCACAGCTCTCTCCTGTGCCCCTATAAAACTAGTTTTACAGTGAGTTTACTTGCCTTGGCATACTTGTCTTGACAATACTTGTCAAAGGGCCCCTGTGGGTTCTACAGCTACATCATTACACATGCCTTACTGAAAGATGGCCATTAGTTGGTGACTATTTACAATGCATCTACATAACATTTCACTGTCCATGGGCCACTAAATGCATCACTGTAGTGATAACAAATATTCTTGGACTGTTTTTATAGGGATCTTCTGAATAAGATACCTTCTAAAACTGAACTTGAAAAAGAGAATCAAATTTTCTCCTATTATCAATTTTTGAGGCTTTAGCTGACTTCTACAGATGGTACTATCTCCACTTAAATGCTTTTTATTTAGGCTTTTTATATGTAAAGTGATTAACTTATCCAGCTGCATAGGCAAAACATGGCACCACTGTTCCTTTGCATTTCAATACTTTATGATGAATGGTGCTGACAGCTGTATCCAGCTTCATTCAAGAGTTTGCTTTCTGTGGTCACTAAATATATAGAAGTTAAAGAAAGTAGTCACAGAATAATAGAATCAACTGGGTTGGAAAAGACCATTAAGATCATGAAGTCCAACAGTTACCTGTTTTCTCATCCAAGCACTAACCAGAAAAGCTGTTGTAAATTTTGCTGAAGTGAAGGTGACTTATTTCCCTTTCTTGATTAATATAGACACTTCATTTTGTTTTACCCTCTCTATTCTGTGTCCTCCTGCCTTTCTTATACTTCAGCATTCCAGGTCATCTGTATATCCCTCATTGAGACTCACCACAATGTGTCATATTACCTGGAGAAACAGCTTTCCAGATCTGTTTTATTTCTAAATTCTTTCCAGAAGAAAGGCATTATCCTTTCAACTCATCAGTATCAATAGTGGAGCCTCAGCAGTAGTGTCTCCTGTCCAGGGGACTTGCTTCTGTGTTTGCTTAATAAATGAAAGTCCATACTTGGATGGTGGTTTTAGGATTGAGCTTCAAATGAAACACAATATGAAATGATTTTTAAATGTGTTCTTTAGATAAAATGTGTCCATTTTCCTCTAGCAGCTCAACTGTACAGGGTCATGGTCCAAAGCTGGTGCAGCATAATTAAGTTAAAGGGAAAATCTTTCAAGCAGACCTTTCTGGTGTCCTGGAGCTGGGGTGGGTCATAAATAGCACTGCCTAGGATTGCAGTGTGTTTTGATGAGGGGAGATGACAGTGGCCAGCATTACAAGTAGTAACAGATCTTATCACAGATTTGGGTCACTTGAAGGTTTTCTTCTTCCTATTTCAAAAATAACTTTAATTGTTATAATATATGATGAACATTTCAGGATACACAGAGTGAGTCAGAAGGGCAAAATTGGACATTGTTGCTGAGAATCCTGACTTTTCAGTCACCTTGATTTTCTTGATTGAACTTAAAATTCCTCTTGATAAAGGAAAAAAACCCAATCAAACTTCAGTTTTAAAATAGGCATGGTCTGTTGAAGGGAGTACAAATGCATAAAACATTTATGGCTTTAGAGATATCTTTTGCATATGCGGTTTATAGCATCTTGCTGAAGAAGTGTCATGGAGGTCAGTATATTCAGCCTATGCAGGATGGGCATAACAGCATGACTCCCTTTTGCTTTGGGCTTGTTACAGACACAGGGGGCATTAACTGCTCCTTGGGAGCCTAGGAGTACTTAACTAGAAAAGAGTTTATAAGCCTGCTTCAAACTTCTGTTCAGAGTTTGGCCACCTAATGGACCTAATTTGTTCCTTGTAACGCAACAGTCACCAAGGTTGCTTTTTATTCTTTTCTCACCTTATTAAGGCACAGAAATCTGGCACAGGAGGGGACACACAGGCTGCTGAAGAGCTTCTGCTTATCAATAAACCCCTGACGGACCTAATTAGCCTGCTTATTCAACTGGTGAGGATTTGCTTGTTTGTGAGCCTTTGGAATGTTGCTGAAGTTGGAATTACTCAACCGAATTCAACATCCTTGAACTGTGTCTGCTAAGTTTTCATTGCTTGTAAGCTCCCACCTAGACTCTAACAATTTTTAAGTCAGAGGTCACAGTGACATCAGAGTAAGTCTGTCCCAAGCATAAATGTGGAATGAGGTGCAGGATGCAGATTTTCAGTTTGGATACATATGTATAGTCAGATTTTAGTCCTTTAGAATGGACTAGTGATCGCTGCGTAGGGAAAGCAAGGACTTATACCATTAGAAAAGTCAGGGAACTTAAACTTGATTGCAGTGAGTAATGCCTTTTAATATTATTTTGGGATTGAGCCTTTGGAGTTTTTCTCAAGGGTTTAGTTTTATTTTAACATGATCCTGGGGGATTTACAAGTAGGAATGGCCCCTGGTGGTCTGTGAACATCTTTGAAGTCTGTTTAAAGTCAGACTTTTCCAGGGTTTACCAGATTTCACAGCATTGCCTTGAAATCTCCACAGAGTGCTGTACTGGGGCCCTGATGCATCCCATCAGCTCAATCTCCATCATACTGTGCCAGAGATTTGTATTAGCTCTGTGTGTAATAGCTTGTAGTAGAGGAATCCTTGAGCTGGACAGGGGTTTTGGAGGCTGTCTCAGCCCTTTATGCAACATAAAGCCAGTAAAATGGTATGTGAGAACTTCCCTGTGGAATATCACACTATCCTTACCAGGTTATGTTGGTTAGAGGCATTTCAGATTCACTGTGTTCTCTTCCAGACTCAATTTTTTTGTTGTTTTTCATTTAAATATAGGTTTTCAGACGTATTATGATATAAATACTGTGCCCTTTTTACTATCTTTAGCTCTGTCTGTCATGTTCTATTTTGGGGAAGAATGTGAATCCTTTTTTATTAATTTTTGGCATTATGCATGTTGCTAAGTTCTCCTTTGATGGATTTGTTTTAACCAGCTATTGACAAAGGCTTTTTGGAAATGTTCACTGAATGACCTAAAACAAAGTGACTGAATTTTCACTATATAATATATCATCTTTATAAATTCTTTTATTTTCTGTTAATTTTTTAATCATTATATATGATAAATAGCAAGACATGAAGTGATGCAAATGTTCTTTTAAAGTGAAACTAGCCATAAATTTAAATTCCATTAAGTCTCAACAGAAAATTAGAGGCCAAGATTTACTCAGCCTAAACCACCTGGAAGTCTTTTATAAGTTTTTAATTAAAGGATAGGATAATTGTATAGTTAGCATGTACTGATTAGGTCCTCACTTGCCCTTCTATTTGAGAAGCATGACTGCAAATTGCCACTAGGTTTTGCTTTGTTCTACATTTCTGCTGTGTTTAAAATGCTTATTTAAAATCTGCTAAGTTTAAGAGGAAAAACCATTGATGGTGCTGCTTGGGGGGGGGGGGGGGGGGGGTGGTTTTGAATGGTTTTTTGATTTATTTTTTTTTTTGCTAAGGATTTTGTAAAATTAAGGGATTTCCTCTTGTAATACATGTTCTTTATGTGTGCTTGATTATTAGGTAAGTGAAAGTTATTTCAGCTAGGTTTGTTAAGTTTTATATCCTTTACCCATTGCTATATTAAACATTTCCTGTTAAGGCTGGAAGAGTTTGAACAATTGAATAATAATTTTGACATTTAGGATTCACTTGTTTAAAATGTTTTATGCTCTAATCTCTTCAAATAGGACTAGCTTCTTTGTGAAGCCTAGTGGGTCTCGCAAGATGTATATACTCCCTACCCCTGAAAAAGACTCAGGTCTACCCAGGCTTATGTTCTCTGTAGCTGCTAGCAGTAGTTGGCTGTATTCATTGAGCTGTGTGGTTGCGTAGCACTTTATTAATGTTTTTGAGGCATTTAGTTCTTTGTGAACTTTATTTTCTGGAGGTACTCGAAGCCTTAAATTCTGAACCAACCATCACTTTAAGGTACTGAGTTAAAATCCTTTTCTCTGGTTTGCTATTTCTACCTACCTTACCGTATTTATAGTTTCTTACGTCACTTAGAATAACTGCTTTCCCTCGTCAATTTGTATATCCATCAAGTAGATGATTGCTCCATGCCCCGTTACTTGTCCATTAATGTTCTCAAGTTTTGTATATCTCTCTTAAAAATCCCTCAAAAATCACTATGCGTAAAACTTGAATATGTCAAAACCATAGAATCAGTTTTTCCCCTCTGTAACCGTGATTTAGTCTATCGTTAAGACCTAGCAAAGTAAGCCTAGGAAACCTAGATTGCATGTAAATGCAACTTCAGGGTATTTCAGAATGCAAAAGAAGAAATAATTAAAAGTTCTGTCCTGCAGAAAACACTGCAAATACGGAGAACTCAATATGTAACCCCGTGATCAGTCTCCCTGAAATGATGATCAATAAGAGGAAAATAAATTGAGCATTTAGGCTTTTGCTTGGCAGCTTTGCGTTTTAAAGTTAATTACACTTGGCTTTTTGTGTGTAACTTTGCTCAGCTTGGAAATAAATCTGAATGGGTTATTATACCGGAACTTGCAGCAATTACAGAAGATACCAAATACCTTCTTTTTGATGTACTGTTACCCTGAAAGAAAAAAAAATAGTAATATTTGCTTAGTTTTTAAATCACTTCAGTGTGGATTTTCAGAAACTTTCAGAAACTTCACAGTTACCTATAAAAAGGAGTTTTATTTCTCTATGGATCCTAGATTTAGATCCTATGTGTAGATCTTCCAGTCTTTTCTGAGCCTACAGGGCTGCTGGGAGAGAACTTTTCCTGTCTTCTGGTGGCAGGCTTCTTCATTGTGGTAGTATTAATAATAGCTACAGTTCCATCCTATGCTCTGTATATTACTGTTGAAAGGCCGGTTAATCATGTGCAGACATGAAGAGGGCAAATACGGAGCCTCATTGCACATGGATGCATGAGATAATCTCTTCTAGGTCCTTTCTGTCTCTGCGTTGCACTGGTTCTAAGGCTGTGCCCTGACTCTGGTTTCAGAGCGTGTGAAGGCGTTTGTCAGTGACTAATGAAAATGACTGCAGAAGAATGATAACACTGTAGACTTCAATTTCACATTTCTTAGGAATGGAAACAGTTCTGTGGCCAGAGTGGAAAGGCATCTATTTATTTCCTGTATTGCATTATGTATGGCTGTTCTTGTATTTGAAATGTTATGCGTGAATTTTATGTGAAGAATTCTACAGAGCTACCTTAAAAAAACAAAAATCAAACAACCCCAACCAACCAACCAAAACCACCCCAAAAGGCACCGAAGGAAATAACAGGATACTGTCACAGCATTTCAGAATGGGGACTTAGTTTCTCAGCAATTAAACTCAATTATAATGAACTGGAAATACATTGTTTTTCAAAATATATTCCATAATTTCCCAATTTTGCCCTAATCTATAATATTTTTTTTTATTTTAAACTGTGCATACGTATTCCTAATGATAGCATAGTAAAGTGAGCAGATTTAATAATGATGTTTTGCTTTTACATTTTGTTTAATGTTCGCAAAATCATTTTCCTTGTAGTTCCCAGTGGTGCTTCCTTTACAGCACATTCTGTAATCACACTACTGATCTAATGAACATCTACCTCTTCTCGTAATAAACTCTCTGTGTGGATAACCTCATTAATGCACTGAATAGTGTCCCCTCTGGGTAATCCAGCCAGTTTCATTGTGGCTTTAAAATTAGATGCTGTAACAACTCCAGCGCTGTGAAAACTGCCCCTTCAGCTCAAATGATCACACATTTCTTGCAGTGGTTTGCAATTCATGAACACACTGCAACTCTGGTCAAAATGAAGGCATTTTTGACAACAAGACTACAGAAATACCGATGTCTAGTAACAAGAAACTCCCTGCTTTTCAGCACGTTAACCTTAAAATGCACAGAGCAGGGTCTGTGTAGAAAAGAAGAGAGAATTTGTTATGAGCCTGTTGACAGGGAGTTATAACATGGCTGTAAAAGTTAAGGAATCCACAGTCTCCATTGCACAAAAGCCTTGTCATGAGGCATTAGTTTAAACTGTTGAAATGTAAAATAAATCTACAGTTCTGAGGTAGAGCATGGCAAAAATGCTGCCTTTAGCTGTTCAGCAATTTATTTTGAGGGACTGGATGTTCTTCAAGCTATACACTAGCTCCGAATATTAACAGCTGCAAGGAGAAAGAGTACTAACGTTTCTACTTTGCTGAAGGGCTGAATCCATAATCCTCTTTAAGACTGATAAAGCAAAAAGGTATCAAAGGCCACAAGACTTCTTTTTTCATGTAATTATGAAATATTAAGGGGCAGTATTTTCTTAAACACTTAGAGCTCTAGTTTTTCATGGGTTTCTCTTCCTCTGAAAGAACAAAAACTTAAGTAGCTGCTGTTACGTTCTGCTATAAACGCATTTCTAAGACTTAAAATATACTTCTTTATATCAAATGGAGTTATTATGATTAGAAAATGATCAGAACACTGTTCCAGCTGATTAAGAGGTGAACTGTCTGTCTGTATTCATTGTCTTAGCTACATGATTCTAGCTTCACTGTTCTTATTAGACAGGAGATACTATTTCTCGAAAGTTGAGTTTTTATTCCTTGGTTTTCTGTATTTACAGGTATTCCGTTTTCAGTCATTGCTTTTTTGCACACCAATAATTTTCTTCAGATCCCCTGCTCTTTATAACCCGTAGGAACATTTACTGCCAGTCAGTGTTAAAATTCAGGCTGCCAACTTACAGCTTTTGACATCTAAATCACTACTTGTCAGTAGTGAAACAGCAAAATGGGGAGAGTTATAGAGAAAAGTGCTGATGTGGGCATATTTAAATAGGGACATTGCTCTTCCACCTTAATTATTGATGGGTTAGGCCGTAGACCAATGATTCTCATCCTGTCCAGACTAAATATGGTCTTTCCTATTCCCAACCTCTTTTCCTCTTCATCCAGGACCTGTGCTGTTATTGTTTTACCCTGCAGTTTTCCAGGATGACAGCAACTTGTTCCCCTAACTCTAGATAGCACTGAAGCTCAAAGGGACTCTGGTGAAGCAGAGGAGCAGAAGAGCCTGAAGTACAACAGGGGATGAAGGCCCTTGAATTGAATAGGATGATGTCCTGACTAGCAAGTCCTGTGAACCCTGGAATGATACTGGTGGCTAGGTTTGGAGAATGGTCACTGAAAGCTTGACATCCTGTGAAGAGTGAGCCTATCTGATGCCATGACATATTGGATGGAGAATTTTAGGGTCTTCCTTTCTTTTGCTGGGGGGCAAAGAACAGCAGCAACAGTAGTGAAAGGTCAGGCTTGCCAGGAGGAGATAAGAAAGCCCAAGCCCAACCCCTCATCATCTAGGGCAAAATGTTCTGCTATCAGGCTAACAGGGGATTCCTGCTGAAGACAGCCTACCTTGGGCATAATGCTGACAGGCTGGAATTGCTCATTTGAAAATCATGTACCCTCCTGGTGTTAGGAAGAGCTGCCAAAGGCATGGTACGTTACGTATTTCTTCACAGAAGGTTGTTGTAGGGGCAGTCCTCGACAGAGACCTTTCTCCTCTTCAGATACTTAATGAATAGCTAGGAAAGAAGACGTTGGGAACAGTCTCACTTCTGGGTATGGCTGTCGTGATTACTGATTGCACATAGGATTTTGTGCTTATGGAGCCGAGGGAACCAGCCTCCATTGCCATGCCAGGGCAAGGACAGATCTATCCAAATGTTCTCTGGTTTTTATGTTCTATTTTTGATTAGACACAAACAACATCTGAAAAGTCCTCCTTGGACTGTGATTTTTTCTTCAGAGAGAGGTTGACATACCTGTCTATGCTGAGCTAGTAGCAAACTGTAAGCTGGAGTGCTGCTGTTACAAGGGATGAGAGATATGTTAAAGTAGTTTACTTTCCTTTATCTAATAGCAGTTTTTGAGTGAAGGAAATACAAGTCAGCTTAAAGCCACCAGTGGATTTTCTTTTTTTACTTGATAAGGATTGAATATATAAATAGATCTGTAAAGCTTGTTCCTATTTGTAGCTTTTCCTCCTTTTAAGCCTTTCTATTTATGTCGATGATGTTGTTAGATAATTCTGATGTCAAATATCAACTATCAAATAGGTGGCCTTTAGATTGGAATGAAGAAAAAACATACAGCAAAACTGGGGAAGAAATAGCTGCTATGGTCCTGTCACTTGCATAGCATTAGGTCAAATAGGATGTGATATGTCTTGGGGCTATGTATGCAGAGCTTACATCTCAGTTCAGGCTGGTTTAAACAGTCAGCTCTGGGAAGCTAATGGAAAACAGGATTCTATTTGCATGCAGATCTGTGGGGAATTGCTGCTTGAATATTTGAGGACTGTATGTCTGATACATGCTTAGAGAGCTTTAAAGTAACTGTACGGGTTTTCCTTAAAATGAAGAAAACTTGGGAAGTTTGTACTGCAGGTTAAATAAGTAACATTATTGCAATGGTTGTGCATATTTTATAAGGGGTTGGGCAGACTGCAGAAATGGTTTCCTTTTATTGTCAGTAGGGATAGTCAGTTAACTGTAATCTAGCTGCTTTGTTCATAAACAGCACTTCTGGAATACAAAACCTGAATAGGAGCCATGAGGAGCTTTTACACTTCTGTACCTTATCAGTTACGATGGCCACTGCTGTATTTTGTTCAGTTCATAGGTTGTAAGGTGAGAAAAAGCAGTTGTAATCAGTCTAGGATCATATATGACACAAGACCCAGGGGTTTCTGAAATCAAATCCACATTTTAGTAAAAGGGTTTGTTATTTTTTTGTGGTATATACATTGGCTGTGATGGAGAATCTGTCCGAGTTCTAAGGAAGTTGTGTCGGCACTTAAGCACTCTGATTAAAGAAAGAATAAAAGAAATCAAAGTATTATCTTCCTTCTACTCTTTATCTAAAGCAATTGAGCTATCATCTCATACCAGTCCTTTTTCAGGTAAAGGACTGAGCCTATCCTCAGCCTGCTTTTTCTTACATATAACTGAGAGAGTATGATCAAATGCCCTCTAACCCTCCCTTTGATAAGCTATAGACACTGAATTCCTTCAGTTCTTTACTGTTGTTTTCCAGTCTGTCATCCTCTCGCCTGTTTGCAAGAAACCTCTGTGATTTCTTTTACTAGCTTTTGTGAACTGTGCTAAAACTAGGTGTTGCGTTCTTGTTGTCATTCCAACAGTGCCAAATACAGGCATAATAGAGTATCTCTACTTGTTATTTCCTGATTGTACTTTCAAGAAGGGTATAAAGCATTTTGATAGCAGTGTCATACTATCAGAAGCTCATTTAAAGGTGATTATTAGCCATGCCCTCAAATCTTTTCCACAACTTTGCTTCTTAGGAAAGAGTTTTTCCATCCCATTGCAAGAGCCTGCTCCTGTGTCTGCTCTTCAAAGGATGCAGAAAAGCTGGAATTCAAGAAAGTATTTAAAACCTGCAAAGTATACCTCCTAATGTGACTATTTAAAATCCATTAAATAGCCAGAGAGCCTGTACTCTACCTCAACCAGAAGCCATAGACTTGGTTTAGAAATAATTAAATGAAGTTTCATGGTGTGCATTATGTAGACGATGAGACATCATGGCTGTAATGCCTTCTGCTATTACCACTTCTATTTAAGGCAAAACTAAGAGTTGGGAGCAATGTTTTCAGTGCTTTTATGTCTCTTGAGTTAATTTTGATAGAATCATACTGGAGACATTGTTATAGTGCTGCTTAAGAACAGATATATTACAATTCCCTCACTTTATTAAGCTGAGTGTAATGGGATTTTGAGTCAGTCAACTAGAAATGATTCTTTCCTAGCACAATGCAAATGTCAGTACTCTCCCAAACCCCAGTGATACGCAGTTTTTCTGGAATCGGGTTTTGATTTTTGTTTGTTCATTTTTAGCTTCCCAGTGAAGATACTGAAATATTTGCGAGTGCCTCACAGTGCTTATCACTGCTGGTTCAGCTCTATGGAGGGAACAGTCAGGAGAGCATGTCTCCAGAAAACATGGACAGCTTTGCTGAAGTACTGAAGTCCAGAAAAGATGCGCGACAACTGAAGCTTTTGTTGAGAATTGTGAAGAGACTGGTGAGTCATCTTCTAAAGACTTTAAAATTCCACCTGTTTCTTTTGTAGAATTGGATAATTTTGGGTGCTGCTTTGTGCTTTCAAATTATTAAAAAAAAAAGAGTATAAATCAGTTTTGAAAAGAAACAAAAAAAAGTGAAAAGAAAAAGACTATGAAGACAGGCTGAGGAAGTTGGGGCTGTTCAGCCTGGAGGAGAGAAGCTGCATGGAAACCTCATAGCAGGCTTCCAATATCTGAAGGGGGTCTATAGGGATGCTGGGGAGGGACTCTTCATTAGGGACTGTAGTGACAGGACAAGGGGTAATGGGTTAAAACTGAAACAGGGGAAGTTTAGATTGGATATAAGGAAGAAATTCTTTACTGTAAGGGCGGTGAGGCACTGGAATGGGTTGCCCAGGGAAGTTGTGAATGCTCCATCCCAGCCAGTGTTCAAGGCCAAGTTGGACAGGGCCTTGGGTGAGATGGTTTAGTGTGAGGTGTCCCTGCCCATGGCAGGGGGTTGGAACTGGATGGTCTTAAGGTCCTTTCCAACCCTAACTGTTCTATGATTCTGTGATAATTTATGTGAATTTAAATTTCATGTCTTTAAATTTCATTTAAGTTCTCTGGAGAAGATTGCCTTCTGCACTTGAAACCTTTTCCAAAATGCTTGTAGTATTTCTCCTCTTTCAGTTAACTTTTCAGCTATTTAAATAACTCTTGCCATTTATAGATATGTTTAGTACTTCAGCTTGGTGAAGTATTGGAACAATTCCCTGAATGCTTTCTCAAAAAACTGATCTGGAAGCATTAAATAGCTGTTCAGAAACACTGTGCTTGATTTCATGGTAAACAAAATACCATTTTGTGCTTGAAATAGGTTTGTGGGTTGACTGTTGACTCCTCATTGTCACCAAGCAATAGGGACCACTTCTGGAGTGGTTGTGATGCAGAATGCCAATGAGCAGAGTCATGCAAGGCCTTACTGTAGTGATGTTCTTCGTTCAGTTCTGTTATGCTCTGACATGGGGGCATGACAGTAGCATTGTGCCTTTCAAGTAGCTTAGGTAGAAAACATTCTGTATCTGTAACATTCTCTTAGATAATACTGTGGGTTTTATCTTGAAGCCTTGTGATAAGAAGCTTTGCCTGCATTGTCACCTTGTGTTGCTTGATTACTTTACCCTTTTCTCTCCAAGAGCAGGAGTTTTCAGTTAAAAGAGGGTAACTTCCCCAGTGTAAGAGGCAGAAGGCACTTGAATTCTGAAAGCGAAGTGCTACCTACTAGGGTGAAGCCATAATCAGTGGCAGCAGGAGTTAAGAGGAAGCAACTATTTAGCTCTCAGGTTTCACTCCTTTATTTTCTCATGTTCTTCCTGAAAAGAGAATTCTGGCAAAGATTTTTTTAAAGACACTTTGTGCTTTTTAAAGAGAAGCTTGTAACTGTGCTCTTTCTGTGTAATTGCTGTGCTGCGTAGAACTGGCTTTTGCTTTGCCCCAAGAGCAATAAGAGCAAAGAGGCAACGAAACGTGAAGAAAGGAAAAAGAAATGAGGCTGCAGTGTATATTTCTAGATCATTTAATTTAAGTATAGCTACAGACATCTTTCCTCCCATTTTGAAGGCTATAGTTCAGTAGTTGACATAGAGAGCAGGATACTTAATACAGAAACTTCTGTTGGCTACCTTAAGAGAACAAATTTATGCTATCACTTTTTGAATCTTGCAAATTCCTCTACTTTTAGATCTCTCCTTTATATACCAGTGATACTGGTACTTCTTATTAATAAGATCAGGCATAGATTTTCTGTAATTATTTTAATGAGATCATAGGATTTCTTTTGAAAGCAGGGTTCATAGATAATTGACAGATTATTTAATAAATTTTACATTATTTCTCTAAAATGTAAAAAGTCCTGTTCGTAGGAGATGATTATCTTGTCAAAACTGTCATAATCACAAAAGACATTGAAATAGAATCATATCTACTTAAGAAGGATTCAGCCCACATCATCTGTTCATGCTGAATTTTATTGCCTAGAGCAGTGTTGTTCTTTTTTTAATATCTGAGCAATATTTTAATAGAGGGATCATTAAGTGCATCAATTTCCATTCTTGCCAGTCAGTGCTCATACAAGAGCATCTTCCCAGTCTGTGGTTACAGCAACTTTATTGATACAAGCACAGGTATTATGTGAAGCAGGAATGTACAAAAAGAATTCAATATGTTTATGCTGTAAATGCACCGATAGCATGTATTTCCAGAAGTAAGGAAAAGGCATAGCAATGTGACTAGTTAATTTGTCCCCATTTGTGTTTCATATGACTCTAGTGAGCCAGTGCAGGCAGATGTCTCCATTTCTAGTGAGCCAATGCAGGCAGATGTCTTCACTTCACAGCGAGTGTAAGGTCATAGAATTTGTTAATGTACAAGATGACCTTATATTGATGAAGTGGGAACTTGTATCTTTGTGTTGGTTTAATGGTGTTCATTCAGTAAGTTTTGCCTCCTGTGTGTGTTGGGGGGAGAGGTTTGGACAAAATTGGATGGTTTTTTGAGTTTGTGGGTTTTTTTTTAATAGTCACTGCCAACTTTGACCAGCAAATTGTCTTCAGGGCAATGTAAACTTCTTGCAACCCTTTCTTTGCCCATTTGTTGTCCTACAATTCTGTTGTATTCATTTATTAAATGGAAATAAAGGTATAGGCCAGGGAGGGGGGAAAATATATCTTTGTGCAGACTTATTAATGGAGTCACCATGGACAGCCCTTTGTACAAGCTTTATTTTGCTGTAAAAGGCCAGGCTGGACAGAGCCTTGTGCGACATGGTCTAATGCTTGGGTGACATGGTCTAGTGTGAGGCATCTCTGCACACGGCGGTGGGTTGGAACTGGATGATCTTAAGGTCCTCTCCAACCCAAACCACTCTGTGATTCTATGAAAATAAATCATTAGAAGTAAAAGCCAGAAAAAAAATGCTTTGAGCTTTTGTAACTGTTTAAGTAAGAATCGTTTAAAACTTTTTAAAAGGCCACATTGGCTGTCTTTTCCTTTTATAGTCACCTCAGCTTTCAAAGCTTTTGGCTCTGTCAAGCCCACATTAAGCAGTCTTTTTCAGGAATGTACTCTCACTGGCATTAATATAATGGACAGAAATGGAATAAAGCTGTTGAATCAAAGAAACAGGGTTATGGGGGGGGTTAGGGTTTTGTTGTTGTTTTTCCCTTCAGCTCTTTTAATAACTCATTCTGGTGCTTCATCTTGGATTAGACAATACGGCTGTTGAGATATTCTTCATCCTTTTTAGCGTTTGTGTAACCGGTCAGTGATGTCAGGAGAGTGATCCTGTCTCATTTTCTGGTTCTGGAAGCCTCTCCTTCCACACATTGTAGGAATCAATTCTTTTCACTTCTTCTCTTCTGGTGAAGATACAGAGCATCTTCCCACAGTCCAGAAAAATCATCTAGAGTAATGTATTTCTTTGGGAAGTAGAAGAAATTTTCATTTGGGAAGCAAATAGTTCACTTTTCGCTTGCTTTACTGAGAAGTTTTTTGATTTCTCTTTTTCCCACAGGGAAAAGATCTACCTGACATCTCTCTTTATTATCTAGTGTGAAATGTAAAGGCAGGTGATTATCACCATAATTTTTACAGAGCTAGCCAACGTCTGACCACTGGACGCATAATCACTGTGGAATTACAGCTGGGTGCTCACAAATAAAACATCTCAGCTTTCAAAACAGGGGAATATTCATTTTTTTATGCCATCTTATTAGATTTCTGACAAACACGAGTAAGCAACAGGCTTTAACAGGCAGTTCTCCACTCACTGAGGAGAATGAACTTCCGTTCTCTGACTTTTACCCGAAGTATTTGTCAGAAAGGATATTTGAATTTTACCTAAATCACTCTTTTTTAAAATTCTGATTGTGTTTCTACAACCTCATTTTTACTGTTTTGCATATCATAACTGTCAAAAAGTTGTTCATCCTTTGTTTGTGAGCAGCTAAGACATTTAGGATGTCATCTGGGCGTCATATATCCCGTGGGGCTACATATAAAGATTTCTCAAATCACATTAAGCTGCATATTAAAAGTGTTAAGACTAGAATGACAATACTTGAGCTGTGGCAGAAGTCCATAACTTTCATTTAATTTACTTTCCCTGCTAGTCTGGGCCACAGCAATGGCATCATTGTGTACCTGCAGGTGGATTTATTACCTGGTTTCCAACCGATTAAAGCCTGGGTCACTATGTCTAAAGTCTTGTGTCCCTAAGTATTTTTGTTATGTAGATTATTAATTATAGCATCCTGAGTTTTATACAGAGATGTGCTGAGTTCATATCTCTTGAATTGACAGCTGTGTGTTTGTATATTAAACTATATGTAGATATTTTATTGTGGTAATTCCCAGATTAGGTCCTTCTTATATTATTCACCGATCATGCATTATAAGGAAAGATGATTTTTAGAGCTTGAGGAGATATTTAGGGCTTGAAGAGCGATACAGCCCAAGTAGCACAAACATTTGCTTTAGGGTTGCAGTCCTGCAGTCCCTCTCTAAGTCCAGCTTCTTGCTGGAGATTTGCTTCTCAAGAGATTCCCGTAAGTACATCTACAGGGAGCTTCCCTCAAAGAAGGTGAAGCAAAATGCCAAGGGATTTTCAGATAGCATCCCTTTAATGGCTTCAGCTCTGAGGATTCAGTGCCACAAGGCGGTGCTTGTGTGGCAATTCCCTGTGGAGTCTGCCTTCCCAGTCTTACAAAGCTGCAGGAACCTGTTGGCCTATCTCCTGTGGAGAGATCAGAGCGCTCAGATAAACTCAGTTAGCTGGAGAAAAACTTTTTTCTCTAATCTCAGTCTTTCAGTGTGCCTTTTAATTAATTTCCTTGCTTATGAAAGTAATCCATAATATTCTGTTGCTCTAAGGAGTAATTCTATGACAGAGATACTTGTGAATACAGTATTGACTCATGGATTGCTGACATTATAGGTATGCTCACTATAAATGCCCAGGTTGTTATATGTATTTTTCCTAAATTATACTTTTTTTTTTTAAATCCAGATGACTCTTATATGAATAATTTCTATCCCTCATTAGTGTTAATCTCTTATTTTCAAGCTCTAACCAAACCCGCATCCCTCCTTTATAGACCATCTTCTGTTGGCTGCAGTCTAATAGAACAATGTCCTTGGGTAGGATGGGGTTTTTCATTAGACACAAACAACTTTAAGATCCCCTCCAAGAAGAAAAAGCTAATCTGCGTGAAGATATATTATGTAGATCACGAACAGGATATTTTTGAGTCAGAATTGCTATGGCAGGCCATTGCCACTGGTGAAGCAGCCGTATATTGACTTTACAGTGAAGAGTTAAGAAAAACTAGCTCAAATTATTCAGAAGATGAATGCATCCTCATCACAGCTACTCTAACAATTTAAACAGTGATTTAAATAGAGTGGTAGATAGATAGACTAGATACATAGTGTAATGTAAGGAAATTCAGCACTTAGGAGGCATAGTTCTGCAGCACAGGCTGCTTGATGTCTGTTGTAGTGTATCTATACTGAACAGAGAATTGAGCTAATATTAACTTACCTGAGTAATCCCTGTTTTGGTTTTGCATCTCATTCAAGCTGGATTTTGAACTTTGGGTTCACCTTGTGATGTCATACAGGCTCTACCAAATTCTTATGGAAATGAGTTATTGTTCTTTCACCATCAAACCCTGATGGAGATCTTTTTTTAAGCTCAGTAAAGCGTTTTCAGTAGCTGTAAGAAGGATGGCATTTAGGCAATGAAAGTGTGATTTTTATTTAATAGTCAAAACTGACTTACATTCCAATTTGTTGTCAGACATTCTAGGAGCAAAACCAGGTCTTAAAATAACGATTATTTAGTTTATAATTATTTGTTACTAAGGATAACAGAGCTTTTCCAAAAAGCACTTTTTCTGGAATAACAGGAAAATGTTACTCATATGTCTACTAATACTTAGGATATCCAGATATAAGCAGGATACTGTAGTTGGTTATCATTTGAGATCCCATGGCATTCTTTGTAGTACTATACATGGTTAATTTTAACCTAATTGCATTCTATGTATTGAAATCCAGGACCCAAATTTTCCGTGTTTAGGTCTGAGAAGAATTTTAGTTCATAATCTAGAACGATCAGATGCTGTTTCACCTTAGAGACATGTGCATGTTTATGACTTGTGTGCCTGGCTTATGCACCTTGTGAAGGGCTAAATTCAAGCTCATTTATACTGTGTGTAACGCATGGAGTTTTCTGAACACTGAGTAGCAGCACAATAAGTCAGCACCATCCTTGGCTTTCTCTTTTTTTGACATTCGCATCCTATGGTTTCTACTGGAGGAGAGAGAGGAATGTCTTGGTATTTAGACTTATACACTTGGTGTGAGCACTGAAAGAATCCTAATAGGCCTTTTCTGTTTCAGATTAGCTTTCTTTGTAATTTACCTCTTTGAATTTTATAGTATCTTTCTTTCAGTTGACCAAACTTCTTAAGCAAAGGATTCTAAAGTCATGTATTGGTGGGTTTATTT
Organism: Pezoporus flaviventris; assembly: GCF_033815535.1. NCBI lineage: Eukaryota > Metazoa > Chordata > Aves > Psittaciformes > Psittacidae > Pezoporus > Pezoporus flaviventris. The sequence continues at coordinate 2,876,822 of NW_026892585.1, forward strand.
CCAGTATTTATGTCTTATGAAATAAAACAGAACAAGTTTCCGTGGGCAAGTCTCAGTCATTGATGCAGTCTCTGGAATTATCTTTCCCTATCTTGTCACTTTTGATCCTGTGCAGAAGTTCTGTGGCTGATACCAAATTGCAGAAAACTTGGCTATTTTTCAGCCCAAAGCACTGGATGGTACAGGAATGCTCTGATTGTTTCTTCTCATAGAAAAGGCAAATGCTTGAATCTCCATAAGATTGTCCAGGCTTATAGGATCACTTATTTCTGGCTGTGTCAGAATCCTCTTCTGCTGTGTGAATTTTGTACTTCATTGACTGTGCTTGCTCTAATTCACTTTATGTGGTATAATTTGTGTCCCTGTGTATGCGTAACCATAACCACAATGTACTTTCTTTATGTCTATGATTTGGGGTATTCTTAACTCAGTGTCAGGAAATTCTGAGTAACTGGGAGAACTCAAATTTTATTTGAATTGGATCTAAGCTGAGATTAGTGTTTTCAGCTGATCACTGGAGTCCCCAAGCCTGTTCTATTAAAAATACTAGGCTTTGTATAACCTGTGATAAACCAGAGCATAAAGTTGCTATGTATTAAGTCAGATGTTGAGGAGGTTTTATGCAATTAACTTACCATTTGGGGGATATGTAGGAGTTTGTCTAGCTTAGAAGCTTTTGGTTAAGGAAATATTTCCTGGGGCTTCTAACTTTTGATGTGATTTAGGTCCTACCTTCTTGCAGCTGGTGATGTGTCTGGGATACCCGTGGTTATCTTAATCCAGAGGTGCTGGTTTGGTTTGTGCGTTCACACCCCTGCAATGACTAATTTGCTGACAGGGTTTTTACTGTAACTGTGAAGTACTTTCTCCTTGTTGAAGAGAGCACGCTCTCCTTCATCTTGTATTTCCACCACACAGACAAACACCTGCTTTGCCAGCAAATCATATACAGTCTTCTCCCACTCCCAACCCTAAAGTTCACACAGAGGCCTATTTTAATGGCTTTCCTTCATTTTTCTTCAGGCTTGGTTTGACGCTGTCAACTTTCTAATATATATAGCTGGATGCCTCCTACTTTTGCTTTCTGCCTGGTGCTAGCAGCTTTATGTTCGATGTTACTCACCCACCCTCATAAATCCCTGTGATGTTTAATATTTGCAAAATATTTCACGGTCCTCTGATAAGGAGTGGTAAATATCAAGAACATTTTGCTTAAGAGGACCCATCAACAGCACTTACATAGGCTTCAATTATTACCAAGATTTTCTCATTTTCTGCTGTTGTTAATACCAGGTTACACGCGTATGAGCAGTCATTGCTACTTCCATTATTATAACTGAATTGTATTAGTGCTTGTAGACTGGGACCTCATTGTGGTAAGCTCAATACAAGCACAGTAAAAAGTAATTTCTTGCTCCAGAGAGCAATCCAGCTTGTTTCCTGTATTGAAAATAAGATCAAGGAATTGCCTGGAATTGACTCTCCCTAATAAGCAATAATTTGACACAAAGATGACCATCCTGGATAAAACAGATCCTTGGGCAACGTTCAGTTCTGTGCAAACTGGAATGGGAGTTTTAACTAGTTGCTCCTGATTATTAATACAAAAGTATTTTCATTTTATTCCAGATATAAATGTTTATGTTCACAGAGGTATTTGAAAGCCTTCAGTCTTCATACGAGGCTGTTACCAGAAACTAAAAGAGCTTTGAAAGATTTCGGTTGCCCATGTTGAGATGCAGTTATGCATAGATACCAGGTTTAAAGGTATTTAAGTAATAATATTTCAGCAAATTCATATTGCAAACCCTTCAACAAATCCTCCCTTTTTTATTACATCTGTCCTCTTAAACTCGGTCTCCTTGCTGACAAGTTTCCTGAGGGTGAAATAGTCTGTTACATTTCAGCATGGAAGTAAAATCTTAACTGCCATGTACCAGGAGGAATTCTAATGTAGATTCCCTGCTGTAAAAGAGTGCTCCTTCCTTTGGCTTCTAAATCACCTAGTATTCGACCATTAGAACAAGAGGTCTTGACATACCCTCTTTGTTAATCCCCAGTGCTCCCTTATTTTCCTTGCCAATGTTTCTGTTTATGGGTTTTTAAAATACATTTTAAGTTCTGCACTTTAACGTGGCATCTGAAAACCAGTGACTGGGTTTCACTTTGTCTGGTTCCTTACCCCTCTTCATCTTCTAAAGCTGGAACACTGCCGAGAAGCTGGTGATTTCAAAAACCTTGCCATGAGTAACTGCAGGTCTCACACAGCTTTATTCAATAGTCTATGTGTGGATGCTGATATATAGCTGGACTGCTTAAAGGTGTATATTGTAGGGGGAGAGTATGTTTACCAGGGAGGTAGTGGAATCACCATTCCTGGAAATGTTCACAAACCATGTGGATGAGGCCCTTAGTGACAAGGGTTAGTGGTGGCCTTGGCAATGCTGGGATAAAGGCTGGACTTGATCTCATGCATTTGATGGTTGGTTGACGTACTTGTTAACAGTAAGGGCATACGTTTAAAGTTCTCCAACAGAGGGCCCGTGCTCACATACTGCTTCTCACTGACAGTGAGAACCATATCTGGACTTTAGGAACATGGTGCTGCACAACTTCAGATGACTCCGTCATTCATGTAAGTGCTCTGAAACAAGGCTGTGTTTAAAAGCAGTCTTTGTGTGCATTAAGGGTTAGGCTTTCATGAGATTTCTACAGTAATTGACCCCTCTCCCCAAGTTCAAACAGTGATTCGGTCCAGCATCTTCAGTGATGAAACCTCCACATTTTAAATTATGAAGACTCTATTAGTTAAACATTTATGAAGTGCCCAGTGCTGTCACTTCTTTAAACTATTAAAATACAATGTTTTTATATGAACATCATTATAAATTTATAACAAATGGAATTTGTGGTGATGCAGTGTTCTGTGGGCTCTAAATCACTGTCCTAAATTCCACACAGCAGACACTTTCTCTGAGATGAAATACCTAGTTGATGAGTTCATATGATGTGGTATAGGAATATCTCATCATTTGCGTACCAGCTCTACTCTGCTTAAACATCTTGCTGGTTTAGGCTGTTCAGGAAGCATTTTAAGAGCAATGAAGTTCACACACCATCCTTAGTCTTGTCAAAAAGCAGATGGTTACCTAAATCCTCTAATATCAATAAGAGTACTCTTCCAGAAATATGTAGTATTCATTTAGAAATGGATCAACAGAAGCATGTAATTTTACAGTATCAGATAGCTCCAATGATTTAAAATTCATTTTTAAAGGAAATTTTCTGGGGTACTTAATTGCAAGAGTGCTGCTGTAGAGCATAACCCCAGGATACGTTGAAAAGTCAAAATGGGATGTTCCGTAGTGCATGATATTGTACCTTGTGGATGGAAATCTGATCTTTATGCTGTAAATGCTGGGTAATTGCAATGAACAGAGTTACTGCATATTAGAGTTGCATCAGAAAAAGATTATTTATATTAACACCTGCCCCTACCTGTGCTAATTAAAATCTCTGTATGAAAACCTGCCCCCTACAACTGCCTGACTGGAGGATGGAGCCAGGAGGTAGCTGGTCTCTTTTCCCAAGTAACAAGGGATAGAACAAGAGGAAATGGCCTCAAGCTGCCCCAGGGCAGGTTTAGATGGAGCTGAGGAACAATTCCTTCCCCAGAGGGTGCTCAGGCATTGGACCAGGCTGCCCAGGGCAGGGCTGCAGTCACCGTCCCTGCAAGTGTTCACACAGCGTGGAGACGAGGCCTCAGTGCCATGGGTTAGTGGTGGCCTTGGTAGGGCTGGGAACGGTTGGAATGGATGAGCTTAAAGGGCTTGTGCAACCTACTTGAGTCTGTGATTCTATGTGAGGTATATATATATGTGATGTGGGGTATGTATACCAAACAGTGGAGTCCAGCAGACTAACCTTTTAAACAAATTACATTATTTGTAACTGCAGTTTACTATTGTCCCATTTCACCCCTGAAAAAACGAAAGAATCAAGGTGGAATACGTTGTTCTCAGTTTGACTGAATGCTTCCTTTGTGGCTTTTCATGCAAGAGGCCAGCATTTCCAGGGAAGGGCTGGGACAGGGCTCTCTGCAGCCGTTTCTTCTGCAGTGGTCTTGGAGAGATACAGAGACAGGGTTTCCCATGGGCATCTAGGGTCAGTGCTGCTCCTGAGTGCTGGAGCAAAAGAGAGCTCACTGGTAAAGCAGCAGTTAGTCAGCCCTAACATTTTAACTAAGATCCCTTAGTGAGTTCCTGACTGTTGCTTGTTTTCATTAGAGCAACAGTCTACACAAGGCAGATTAGAGTTAAGACCAGTATCTTTCACAGTTGAGTCATTCCCATGAAAATGAGTGTATTTACATATCCTCATACTGCTACTTTTCTTCCGAGTACTGCAAGCATTTAAATGCTACAATACGTGATTTTTAGCAGATGTGATAAAAGAACAAGTTTACATAAAGCATAAAAGGAATCACTTTATTAAGCTCAAGGCCCTCTTCTGTCATTTTAAACCATTAATACAGCTTATGTGTTTACAATATAAATGGGGGTGTATTCCCAAAATGGCACACAATATTTCTTTGCAGAGTCCAGAGCTGTAAGATGGCTGAGAGTAATTCATGCCCCATACATCAGTGAGTTATATGTGGCCCTGACTCTGCTAATAGAAATAGAGCAATATTTCTTTTAGTTTGGTGAGGAAAAACCTTATTGCTGCAAAGCAAATTACAGCTGTCATTGGAAGACTTAAATAATAGGCCCTCAGGATTGCATGAGTGGACCGTTACTCCACTAAGGAGCTCAGATGACACCAGAGGGATGCTCATGCAATTTATTCATGTATTGTAGCTCCAAAATGGAACACATATTACATTTCGAAGGTGATGTTATTTAATAATGAATGATATCTTTTTTTTTAGGCTCTCCTAGTCTCTGTATCCCTTTCACCATTATATTTGTTAGGCTCCTTTTCTTGGCATCTCTTCTATTTTACAACTCCACCTCTAGTTGTATGGTTTGAATTCTTTGCTGGGTTCCTGAACCAGAAGCTCCTGATTTTTTCCTTGACATTTATTTATTGTTTTCTTTTAAATGAAACTGAAAGCTCTGTGGGAATTGATGTTGAAAACAGGAATGTCAGAATGTCTACTCTCATCTTACATTTTGACCACTACAGGTTTTAACAAAATCCTTTTCCCCTTCTTGCAGCTTCATACTTCAGTTTTGCATAACTGTTTATGATCTCAGGAACGCATAATTACATTAGCATACTGTTATGTGCTTGTGTGTGTACATCTATTAGGCTGTTCTGTAATCCTTTAACGTTTTCTCATTAAACTATAGCTTATGTTTTAGCATTTCTATCTACATAGTGGTTAGAGGATTTTTAAATGACTAGGAATTAAAATACCTTAATTATCCAAATTCAGTTGTGGAGATTCCAAAGGAAATCTCATTTCCTGAAAGTACTTATTAGTCCTGAATATCAGGCCTACAGAAAGCTCTGATTTGGCATTCCAAATTGCTACATACTCTAAGTCCTAGCAAAAAGATATTTATTTCTCTTACAAAAGGATTGAAAGAAGAGACAAAAGAACTAACTGGGGAACAGAAATTCTATGGTATTCAATAGGACTATGAAGTATTTTGCTTTAAAAGTTTTCATTCCAATTGAGTTTAAGTTGTACATTTCAAGTACAATGAAATGAGTGAAATAGGATGCTATGATATGAGACTGCTGTATGTGGGAAGCCTAATAGCCTTCCTAAACACAAAACTAGCACCAGTAGTTTTTTGGCTTTTGAATCTTGTATCCATGTCTTTTTCCTCACTCCCCTTTTAACAATCTGTTTTAAATGGGAGATAAACCTGGTAATGATCTACCCTCAAAGTTCTCATGGCTTTGGACCAAATTTGCCTATCTCTACTAGAAAGCAATAGCAGCCAGGCATCAATCTCCCAAGATATTTTTATTCAACTCTTGCCTTCTACCTTGTAGAACACTTCAGGAATATAATAAATGAATATATTTCTGGTTGGACTTGGATTAGAAAGTAGAATGCAAATGTAATCATGCTGACAGTGATTTAGTGACCCTGGGATATCTGGGAGTAAGGGAAGGTGCAGAGGACAGTGGCAAGATGTGGATTGGAATGTGAAAGGAGCAGCATTGACTGATGATGAATGTGTTTGAGAAAAAATAATAGCAATGTCTTGAAATGATTAGAGGTGAGAAATACAGAGCAGTGATAGCACTAGCTCAATGTCACAGCAGTTCTGAACGTAATTCCCAAACAATACAGAGCACATTAGATTTTGAGGCTACTGAATATAGGGATTTTAGTCTGATAGGAATCCTGTGTCCTGCTCTGCACAGCCTGTGGCCTCTGTAAGCGCTGCTTTGATCCAGCTCCCCACCAATTTAGAGGAGTTCAGCTTGCAGCCTCTCTATTCCAGCAGAGAGGAAGGAAAGAGGAGGTTGCACTTCTCATGTACCTTTCTGTTCTTCTCCCTTCTGATGGGCAGGGATGTATCTCCCACTCTTCTGCAAAGCAAATGAATCAGACCTGCACTGCTGTGTTATAATGTCCATAGTGGGGAATGTCCTCCAGCAAAGTTGTGTGCATTCAGGAAGACTGTAGGGAGAGAGAAGGCGCACCGAAGCCACCATGTATTATAGTATTAGATGAAGTCTTTTAGGGACATTTTCTAGCCACAGTCACATTATTAGTGAGAATAGAAAAGTTTTGGCAACCTTATTTAAACCCTCATCCAGAAGATGAGGAAGTGATTGTCCCCACTGGTGGGGCTGCACCTTAAAGTGGGGAGTAGTCTCCACACCCCCCAGCCTTCCATCAACCCTGTTGCTCTGCAAGGCAGCTGGTGCAAATACACTAGCCCAGTGTGCTTAAGCATGCAGGTTCCACCATGGAGTTGGGGCTGTGCTACAGCTGGACCTGATGCCACGCTTGCAGCACAGAAAGTGTCATAGAATCAAGGAATAGTTTGGGTTGGAAGGGCATTTCAAAGGTCGGGTGTGCCTAGGGGCCACCACATAATGCAGTCACCACCTTTGTGTCTCAAGCCGTATGTTTATATGGCACTCAGTGTGGTATTGATTTTGACTGGAAACTGAAGACATGTAACTAAGAAGGATTAATCAGACAAAAAGAGTGAAAAGGAAAAGAAGTGTGTAGCACTGAAGTGGTTCAAAAGGCCCTTTCTTCTTAGTCATTCCCTGGGCAGTATTCTTTCAGAGAGAATCAGGTTGGAATACACCTTTAAGCTCATCAAGTGCAACCTTTACCTCAGGACTGCCAAGTCTACCATTAAGGGCCTCATGCTCCCGTGAGCGCTAAAATAACTTTGTCAGACTAGTACAAATGACCAAATAAACATTTCCTAATGCCAGCTGTAGAACAAAGGGCAGAAGAGAAAGGAAACTTGTCGCCCGTATTTAACTATGTATTTCCAGGTGTAAGAAAGGCCAGCCCTTATATTCAATGATGGTGCTGGAGATGCACATTTTGGCTTTCAGTTGACTGGTACAACCATACTGAAGTAAAATTTAGGGAAATGGGTTATCTATTTCTTACATAATATAATAATAGATCTAATGCTTGGAATATTGAGAAGTCTTATGGGAGAGCATAAGCTTTCATATAAAGCTGGAAAAATCAAATAAAGAAAACTAATGTTTTCTGCCACTGAAATGGCTCACACAGCTCATTATTTTTGTGTTCTTTTCCTGCCATTAAGCTTTTCACTAAAACCATGTGGGTGAAAATAGAGAGATAATTAGCATTAGCCCATTTCTGAGAAACTCCTAGTGACAGAAGCTTATTTATTGTTGTGTACAATTAAGATACGATGTGAACACATGAGAATTTACAGTAAAACAAGACTGCGGCTTGTCAGCAGTTTCCTTTGTTCAGCTGTGTGTTTATTAGGCTGCAACTGCTCACCTACTTTTCTATGACTTTATAATAATAGTAGCAACGTCTTCATTATGGGAGATGTCTAAGCCAGTTTGCACAGTATACAAAGAAAAAGTATATCTGATAGAATGTTTGTTAAAGAACTAAATCTGGAAGTAAGATTATATGCCAACAAACAAACAAAAAAAGACCTTCTTGTCTTTTTATTGCTGGGGTTTGGTTGGGTTTGGGGTTTTCTTTGCTGTTTTATTTGGTTTGGGGTTTTTATTCCTCGCAGTAAGTGTTGTTTAGTACCTAAGGTGATTTATGTACATCATTTTGCTGTTTTATTTGGACATCTTCAGTGCATCTACAAAGAAACAACTTGAGACCTGTCAGAAAGAAAAGCCCATGCATTTTGTTTTTCCTAATTCTGTCATTCTACAAAGTGACTTCCGTGGTATAAGAGTTGGTCTTAGTTTATGTATTTAAGGATCTTTGGGACTCGTAGTCCTGTTATTAAGAAGGTCAGCTTTATGTTCCTTGGCGTAGATAAATTGAGGGGGGGAGGTCACAGTGAAATACCCACACCCTTTCCCACCTCCTGTAAGTGGATGGGTAGTATTTCGGAGCCTACAAAGAGGAAAGCAAACATTTCAGCTGTCATTAGTCTCCTTCTGACATGCAACATCCTAAAGGAAAACAAGGCAAGCTTCAGTGTCCTTGTTTCTCTCTGGCCTAGAGATGGGATCAAGTGTAGAGGAGCTGTCAGTAAGTCCCAATAAGAAGAAGTAAAAAAGAGTTCCATAAACCTTACTGCTTTCTAAACTGAAAGGTTTTGAGCTTTCGGGAGTAAAACAGGGCCATCATGTCTTCAGTGTGCTTAGGGAACGTAGCAGCACTGTTAACTTCTGCTAAGATGGTTCACATTGTTCTCCAAAACAGAGAAAATACTGGCTCTACTAAAGTCATATATATTTTTTGCAGTTCCTATGTGCAAGTCTAGCTATCATATGACCTTTCTGAGAAGATAGCCATTGACTTGCACGGCGTTCATGCTGACTACATGTCCCTTCTGGTGGTGGTGTTATTTTTGTCTAGAGGGTTTTATTTCTCATCCTCAGCAACACGCACACACATAGAGTTGTAGCCCGTGACTACAGAATCCCAGGTTCTGGAGCAGAAGCAGGATGGATGAATGAGTGAACAAGGACTTTGGTCACTACCAAAATTAAGACCTTAAACGTAGCTTCAGGTTCATGAACAGAAAGACCTGTGCTTAAGTGGTTTCTTGTGGCTCTCCTGATGGGAAGCAAAATTTTCTTTCTTCAGTTTGCTAAAAAAGGCCCTTTACATCCCACCACCCTGTTTGTTACTCCAGCCACAGATGTAAAAGCAGCAAACTCTTACCTGTTTGGGCAGCGTTCTGTGGACTTGTGATGGTAGTCAGCCCAGAGTGTGCAGCAGTTGGATGCTTCCTGCCGCTTTCAGTGTGCGCTGTTTAAATCACTAGTAATTTTTTCTGTCTGGGAGTTGATGAGGGATATCTCCTTGCTGTCTGTTACTTCTGCTGTGGTTTCCTTTGGAGAAACGTTTCCAGAGTACCATAAAGTCTCACTGTCCTATATGAATATGTGAGTTCAGTTTGAATGTCAAGAGGCACTTAGAACTGTGGTCTACAGTGATTTTAATGACACATTTCTGCTATTTCTTTTCACCTAAATGTGATATCAGTGACATTGATTTAAATGGGTTATGTTCTCATAAATTATGATTTCATTTACATTAAATAATTTACCTAAGAATATCTTGATACTCTTACACAAAATATGTGTTGCTTCTAGTAAAGTAATCGCAGGTGCCAGTAACTTTGTAGAGTCATACCACATAATACATAATCAGTTCCTTCTAGTAGTTTCCTAATTGATCTCTAGTCTCAAAACCATCAGGCTGAATATGCGGGTGGAAACTTCTGTGTGACACTGTTAATGGTTTGCCCTCTGATGGCGTTTTTACCTTTGCAGCTTTTGCTCAAATCTGGTTATTAACTTTAAAACATGGAGCCACCTCATAATGATCATTATACACTCCTGTGAAGTCACAGAGGAAAAAAAAGGCACAAATGTTTTGATGTTGTCACATTTGAAAACCGAGGTTTGAAAAAGAAAAAGTAGTTTTAACATTGTAGAAATTGCTCGCTAATGACAGTTTAATCAGAGGGTTAAAACTGACTGCGCTCTAAAGCAAAGAAAGAAGAAAGGAGAGACAAGAACAGAGAGAAATACCACTATCAGCATCTGAGCTTAACCTTGGATAGCAGCATTACTTGGGAGGGGTTGTTGCTATCCCTTCAGCATACAGAAATGAGATGGGTACGATACTCAAAAGCTGCAGTTGCACCCTGCAGTCTTCAAAAGAAGAACACCAACGAGGTAGTGTCATTGAAACCCAGGGAGAATTAGACATAGTTCTTGAAAGCTTGATTTTTAAATAGGATAATTAAAATGGGATCTACTATCTTTTACTTTTCAGTGAGACTAATATTTTTTATAATCTTTTCTATTTTTATTCCGTTACAGTGATTTCTGTTTAAATCTTCAGAACGTCCCATGTAGCTGATGTTGATTGGCGTGCTTAGTGTACTAGAAACACAGATGAGGGAGCAAAGTGATAAGCTATCTCCCAAGAAAGTCACTCAGCCTTCAGTTATGTGTATGATTCGAGTGGCACTGAAGAGGGAGTCTATGCAAACATTTTTGTTTGCATGTTTATTCTGGTTCACATTAATCTGCTCAATTTCTTACTTTTTGGTGTGGATGAACAGTCACAGAATCCCAGACTGGTTTGGGTTGGAAGGGACCTTAAAGCTCCTCCAGTTCCAACCCCCCTGCGATGGGCAGGGACACCTTCCACTAGAGCAGGTTGCCCCATCCAACCTGGCCTTGAACACTGCTGGGGATGGAGCATTCACCACTTCTTTGGGTGAATCATATCAAAGCAAAAGTCAGATGCTGCCCTAAAATGTTTTGGCTCATTGAAGATGCAGTTAAGGAGACTTTGGTTCAAACTTGGGAACTGGTAATGAAACTCAAAGCCAATATTTATTTTCTTACAGCTCTTGTGGAACCAACAATGAATATTGATAGAATGTAATGTAAGTCAAATAAATCTTTTGCAGTGGCCATTTATAAAACAAGTAGTGTTTCTCCTTACTGAAGCTGATGTTTGTTAGGCAAACTGTTTTCATGCAAGTATGAAAAGTTTCAAGAAAGGAAGTGATTGGTTTTATGGCAGCTTGTGTTTTTAGCAGTTCACTTCCTTTTCAATTTTGAATGGCAGAATAGTAATTGTAGTGTTGTAATCCATCCTTTAAAAATGTTTAAGATAAGAAACGTTCCTGTTATGTATCTTACTGCTGAAGCTTTCAGCCTTGACTTAGCTGTAATGCTGAACACGACTTTAGGGAAAGAAAATATTTAGGGTACGTGTTTGAATTTGGCAAGTCTGCCTTCCTAATTTGGTGAACCCTGATTTTTATGTATGTTTAACTAGCATTGGTTCATTGATCAAAGAAAAAGACGGGGAAGAGAAAAGGGAGCAGGCCAAACGAAATGTAATTGGAGGGAAAGAGTTTTAGCAGAAAAGTTTTAATCCTCAATTAAAATTTTATATGTATTTTAAACATCTGTCCATGTGACACATTTTAAGCAGAAACGGTTTTAGGAACGATGTGCTAAGGTGCCTCGTACAAAAGGTTAAGACTTTCAAAGCTTGGTTCTTGATTGGTTTTGTTCCATTAGTGTTATTGCAGTTCTTATATCAAGGAGAGCACACTTCAGCAATTAATGTCTGTTAATAATTAGGTGGATCTTCTGTATTTTTTAAACTCCCTTCTCTGTTTCTATTGTTAGTCCAAAAAATGTCACTTGTTTCTAAATTAACTGTTGAGGGCTTCAACTAGCAGACTCTTAAGCAAAATGAGTTATTGTGTATGTGCTGATGCTACTGCAGGTACAGACTGTAGAGGTTATTGGGTTACTGATAGGATGAAATTTCTCTGTGGTGTCATTTGTCTGGTTATCAGAGAAACATCTCTGTGTAATATCACTGTTTAACTGAGGCAGTTATTTCACACCACCTGTGTGTTCCATTCAAGGTCAAAGGCAGACTTGTTTATTCAGCTGTTTCACCCTTTTGTAAACCAGTAAATAAGGTTTCTTCTTGCCTTTAAATGTAAAATATCAAAGTATTTAGCATAAACTCCTAGCTCTGACTAATCCTAGCAGTGGATGGCAATCCACAGTGCAGTGTAAGAGGAAGGGCGCTCAGCATCCCTCTAGGACCACTTGCACACAACATACTTGTTGGGGTAGCCATGTGTTAGAGCTGTCTGGGGGCCACAGCTGGCCTGTTGTTGCTGCAGAGATTTTTCAGATGGCTGCAGCTTGTTGTATTTTCCAGATTTAATTAGAGAGGAATTGCCCTGAGTGCTACAGGCACTACACGTTATGACAAGATATTGCAGCTTTGAGAAAGGAGCAAAGGATCTTTTCTAGGCTTGGTCAAGACAACTGTTATGGGAGTATGTAACCAGTTTTAGACTCTGCCTGCAGACATAGAAAGCTGTGAAAACAGCACATCCTTGGGAATAGTGGGATTGAATTGTGTGTATCAGCATCCCGCTGCTGTGCATCACGTATCCATGAAAAAGCATGTCTTCAGTTGTGCAGCCTTTCCTTAGGCTTCCTGGATAGAGGTAGACCAGTACAATGCCAAATCTGAGCACAGTCCTCAGAAAAAGACTCAGTTCAGCTGCTTAGCTTTTTAATGCCTTAGTGGTGGGCTGTCACCAGAGCAGGATTGAGGCAGTGTGATTAATGTGTGAAGACAGAAGAAGATGACTGCTTGCTGATTCACCCTTTATTGCTTTTGGGTGACAACCAGTGTCTTATTCAAGAGTTCAGGTTTTTATTTCTAAGACTTCAGATTGAGTCAGTCCCAAGCCATCATTGGCCTCTGACCCATCCAAGTTTTATTCTTCTTCATTACAAGTAGCCAGTCTTATCTATTCAAAACATGCTAATATGAAAGGTTATTTTTGGCCTTGGTAACTTTAACGTGCTCCATTTTCTGCTTAGAAGAGTGCATCTGATTTGGTTCCTGTTGATCTCGCTTCAAGCATTTTTTTACTTCATTACCTTTAGAGCTTTGCATTTTTCAGAAGAAACTATGAATTTCAACCACAAAATAATTTTAAAGTGATATTACATACTGAAGCTTCTGCCAATTGGTCTGATAATGGCAGAATATTTTACTCAGTAATTTTTGGTTGCTTTAGCCAAGATGGCTAGTGATAGAATTGGAAATAAAATGCTCGATTCTATAATGTGATTATAGAACAGAACTGCAGAACATAACCCTACATTAAAAAGAAATTTAGAGCAATTTAGATGAAGAGGGGTGAAAAAGGCATACAAGAAGGTGTTAAACTGGTGCTTATAGAATACTAATCTTTACAGAATAGATGCTGTTGGACATCAAGTGTTCTCAATTTACTCATTGGAAAACTTGGCATGCAAGGAGATGAAGCTTAGCCCTAGACGAAGAAAGGCTGAACTCATATAAATTACCTAAGTGTTAGTGACACAGCAGAGCTGCACCAGGTTGGACAAGCTAGAAAATGTTCTGCTGTAATAGTCCAAAAGTGCCAGAACTTCTGTATTGTATTCAAGGTACGACTGAAGGTAGACATTGGCTTACTCACTGCTTAGCCTCACTGTGCCCACAAGCTCAGCATTCCTAGTTTTCAGATATACAGACAAACTGCTACTTCGTAATGATGAGAGGAAGCTAAGACAGGTTCTAGTAGGGTTTGCTGTATTTAGAAGTGCATTCTGAATTTCCACCTACCTCCCAGCATTCTGTATTGTGGGTTTGTAAACTGAAAACGTACAACAGGTCTAGAATGGTGTTTTAAATGTAAAAGGCTGTTGTGCTTAATGTTTTTAACATTAAACAGCTAATAATAAGCTGTTTAAATGTAAAACAGCTGTTGTGCTACTTTGGTTGACGAAGCAAAATGAGAATCACTGAGGCCAAGCGTCACGATCAGTGTATCCATGTTGCACTTTAATAATGGAAATCATGTAGGAATTAATAGCTGGGGTGTGTTCAGAAGATCAGTCTGTCGATATTGAGTTGAGGAACCCTGGTATCCTGATGGAGAGAATATAACCTCTTAGAGAGATGAGAAGGTTGAGACTGAGGCCAGTGAGACCAGCATGGGCTGAATCAAGGATTTTGTGTACTTAATGAGTAATGCTGCTTCATTTGCACATTGATGTGTTTACAAACAGTGGTTGGTTCCATTTTTACCCCAAGTGCTACATTCTTATCCTTAACCCCGCCTTTAGAAAAAGCTTTTTGTTTTCACAAGAATGAATTCCTCCTTGTGCCAATCCCTTCCACCCACAAAGCCTCCAGATGCGCACAGTAATTTCGCATGACATTCAGAATGAAAAAACCCCACCACGTACAATCAAAACATCAACTTCTGTTTTAAAATTAAGATTATAGAAGTGCAGTGCCCGAATTTGCATAGAAAATGTCTGGTTTGCATAATAACTCGAAATGTATTTTACTTCTCTAATATCTGGTTTAAAACTCAATCATATTTCTCGCTGGAAGCCACTGAAGCATTAATACCTAATTCTGCTCAAAATATTTGGGTTGGTTATTTTCCATCCTCGTGGATTGCAGGCCTCAGGAATCCAGGGTTTTTTTCCCTGTTCTCGCTTTGCTGTACTGATTAGTTAGGCCTTTCTGGTGGAGCTGTTAACGTTGGAATCTCAGCTAGGGTTGCACCGGATACCTTCTGTAGACCAAGAAGTTCACTTTCAGATTTCTTTTCTTTTAGAGGACTTGTTTTGTAAGGGTTTTTCCAGTCATAATAGCATAAAAAATGTCCTCCTGTTCAGTCGGCAAGGACTTTGTGGGTGTGACACACTGCAGCCAAACTCTGCTCTTCTCAGAAACATATCAAGATGTCAGGAAAGTGTTAAGTTAGTGTTTGCAAAAAATCAGGCACATTAAAGCACTCTGACAAGCCCCACTGATACTTAGGCTTTTCTCTCTCCATAGATAATGCATGGCTATGTAATTACCTTCTTGGGAGAAAGAATTTATTTTCATCTCTTTCCCTTCAGTAATTTTTCTTAACTTCGTGTTTCAGTGAATAATAATTTCTTAGAAAAGAGCAACAATTCTGGAAGTTCAGAAGTGAAATACTTGCATGTCTGTGAACAATCGACTCCAAATGCAATACCGCAGGCTTTCCTGTGCCAATACAGATGTCAGAATGTGAGTTAGGGGAGGTGGTGCCTGCATCCTGCTTTTCTTATTACAGAAAAGTATTACCAAACCTGACTGATTCAAAGACCTGAGGATTTCAGTCACTTAAAAGGATTAGATCTGCAAGAACCATATTCCTTAGGAAAGAGTAGACTAAGAGACCAATTTATTTTGAATCCTGAGAAGATGGGAAAGGATTGAGTTATCAGGTTACTTAAATAAATCAAGGCCAGTACAGGGAGAGACATTAATTTCTCTGAGGGGAGATGGGGATTAAAGAACTGCATCTACATTTCATTCTACTTAGAAAATAACTGAAACATTTAGTAATTTGTCAGGTGTAGCAGTCCATAAAGTTAGTTGCTTTTAGCAGTTAAAAGTAAGGATGAGGTAATGGTCCTGATTTATTAAAGCCGAAGTTGATACTGAGTTTGGAGTGGAGTTCAGATGTGAATGTTCAGCATTTCAACAGCTTTTCTTAAGAGAAGTCATCTGCCAGAGCCAGAAACAGGTCACAAGGCTGTGTTTGGAGTGGGTCAGATTTCATCAGCTCCGTTGTTTATTTATGACAGCACATATTTCTGCAAATTGGATCTGAAGTTTCTGTAGAATACGGTTTCTAATAAGCTTTTATCAGAACACAGCAGAAAACAGATATGGGTAACCAAAATCCAAAGGCATAAGTATGTTGGAATAGAAGTCATGGAAAAATACCCTTCTGCCCCATGAGCAAATTCATGTCAGAGCAGGGTTTAAAGATCACTCCTCTGAGGTCTTGTCTTGCCACGCTTACAAATATGCCACTGTTACTGGCTTGGCACAGTCGTGGTGCAAACCTCCCTAGTACTGATGTAGCATATGCTGAGAGAAGAAGCTTTTTTTGTTGGCAAAGGTACCAGCTGCTTCAAATCCCTGAGTGACATAAACCCCCTGACAAATGCTCTCTCATCTTGGTCTAGCTGTAACATAAAGCATAAGGCTCCAAATAACATGCTGCATTGATAAACAAGCAAACAAACCCCCAAACTCCCACTGAGGAGACACAAATGTTTTAAAAACAGCAGCTGAAAGTTGAAAAACAACCAGCATTTAGAAAGGTGCTGGCTTAAAAACATGAACCACCTGGCACAGTGTTGGTGCAATCATAGACTCATAGAATGGTTTGGGTTGGAAGGGACCTTCGAAGCTCATCCAGTTCCAACCCCCTGCAATGAGCAGGGACATCTCCAACCAGATCAGGCTGGCCAGAACCACATCCAGCCTGGCCTGGGATGTCTCCAGGGATGGTTCATCCACCACCTCTCTGGGCAACCTGTGCCAGTGTTTTACCACCCTCATTGTACAGAATTCCTTCCTCACATCCAGCCTCAATCTCCCTCTTTCAGCTTAAACCCATCCCCCCTCATCCTGTCACAAAAGGATAAAGGATAAAAAGTCTCTTGCCTTCTTTCTTAAAGGCCCTTTTTAAGTATAGAAAGGCCACAATAAGGTCTCTCTGGAATCTTCTCCAGGTTGAACAACCCCAGCTCTCTCAGCCTTTCCTCACTGCAGAGGTGCTCCATCCCTCTGATCATTTCTGTGGTCCTTCTCTGGAGCTTCTGCAACACCTCCATGTCTTTGCTATACTGAGGACTCCAGAGCTGGACACAGCGCTCTATGGGAGTGCCCTCGAGGGGCCTGTCCGCTCCGTTCCACCTGCAGCATTGTAAGTAAAGCTTCCTATCTTTCTGACATCTCCAAAAATGACTTTCACATTACAACCAGAATCTCCTCCTTTGCTTAATATAGATTGCTGCCAGGATAATTCGAGCTAGCTGTGCTGATTTTGCACTGCAGTGAATGAAGAACAATCATGATCAACTCATCGAGCTGGGAGAGCAGTAACACGCAGTCTGGTGTGCAGCAGTATCTGAAATCACTGCATCTATTTTTGCAGACTGTTAGACTGGGTTATTACATGAAATGAAAACGTTGATTAAAAAAAGAGAAACACTGCTTTTGCTTCTACACAAGACACCCAGTTTATATAAAGACTCTGGGGGAGCAGGAACTTCACAGTTAGCTGTTAACAGGAGTGGAGAAATAAGGTTGGCAGGGAGGTTCTGCAAAGAGTTTTCATGAACCAGGGTGTGATTTCACAAGGCTTCAGCTCTCACCACAGCTGAAGAGGAGTGGGCTCGCTCTTCTCCCTGGCTCTTCTCTTCCTTCCCACTCCTGCCACACAACTGGCTTTGCCTCACATCAGCCTCCAGGCTCCTTGGACCAGAATGTGTTTAAGATCCACTCGCTGATATAGAGAGCAATTGCTGCCCTGGGTAGTTCTCTGCCACTTTAGGGAGCTGAAATACTTAACATAGATTGGATGACAATTTGGACCTGTCTCTGTAATAGCAACCTCTTAATTTATCAGGCAATTTAGTAAAGCTGTGCCCTTCAGGGGAGGTTTCACAAGATGCTTGAGCCATTTTAGCAGTTTGCTGCTGTGAAAAGGAAGAATCCCCCAGTGTTTCCCACTGCTTTCAGCCGGTTCAGCTCACTCCACCGGCAGAAAATAAACCCAGCAAAAAGTCAACAGCTTCATGTCAGTTTAGTGAGTTAACTGCACTCACAGAGGTATCAGACAAGCGCCAGACCCAAAGCAATTGTGGACTGGCACTGGGAAGACTCAGCAGGAAGAGGGGGGGGGGAAAGCCTCTTTCGGCAGCAGAGGGATGCGAGGTTAGCTCAGCTGGCGTCTGAAACCACACATTACTGCAAACATTAACACTTTTCTCATCATTAAGATGCTCTCTGATATGGAATTAATTTAAAGATTAAAAATATACGTATTCTGGCGCTCAAAGATACCAAGGAAAGATATCCCTTCTTTTCTTCCACACTGAAATGGTTCCAAATCCAAGGTGGAAGAGAAAAAACAAATGTTAGTTTGGAGCTGTTGGGAGCCAGACTCTGTGCACTGTGTGCCGAGCGAAGGCATTTCTGTTTGTTAAATTTATATGCAGTCTAACATTTCTGCAAGGAATCATGGAATCAGAGAATGGTTTGGGTTGGAAAGGACCTGAACTTCCTCTGTTTCAGTTTGAACCCATCACCCCTTGTCCTATCGCTACAGTCCCTGATGAAGAGTCCCTCTCCAGCATCCTTGTAGCCCCCTTCAGACACTGGAAGCTGCTCTGAGGTCTCCACACAGCTTCTCCAGGCTGAACAGCCCCAACTTTCTCAGCCTGTCTCCATACAGGAGGTGCTCCAGCCCCTGAGCATGAAACTGCTGAGTTTCCAGCAGTTTCTTCCTTGAAATAGAAAGAAGAAAAAAAGGTGTTTCCTTAGCCATTAACACCTTAATTAGCACCTTACTTCTTTCAAATGGGCCTGATAGGAGAGCTGATGGAGCTGTGGCAGCTGAAGGTAAAACTTCCCCTGTGAGTAAGCTTGGAGAGTCGAAGGGGAAAAAGTCATAAAAAAAAAGAGAAAGCTTGATAATGCCCAGAGGAAAAAGTATAAGTCTTCTTCATCAGGGACTGCAGTGACAGGACAAGGGGTGACGGGTTCGAACTGAAACAGGGGAAGTTCAGGTTAGATCTAAGGCAGTTCTTCCCTGTGAGGGTGCTGAGGCGCTGGCACAGGGTGCTCAGAGAAGCTGTGGCTGCCCCATCCCTGGCAGTGTTCAAGGCGAGGCTGGACACAGGAGCTTGGAGCAACCTGCTCTGGTGTGAGGTGTCCCTGCCCATGGCAGGGGGTTGGAACTGGGTGATGTTAAGGTCTTTTCCAACCCAAACCAGTCTGGGATTCTATGAGATATTGAAAATAAGGCAAGGAATAAAAATCACTATTAAGCCACCAGTGGCTGCATCACTGCTGGTATCACTTAGCACTGCTTTGTTAAAGTCAGTGCTGCTGCACTGCAGACTTGAAGGAGGTTTGCCAGCAGAGCTATTTGTGGAAACCTCCCCCTCAGCTCCACAGCAGAGAGTCACCTTAACTCACTGTTCAAAAGGAAAAAGTCACTGGGGCAAGGCAACTTCTTGTGGGGATAACTGTGTCTGTGGGAAGGCTTTTGCCAATGCTGTTCATGGTGCAGTTTCGTGATTGCTTTAAAGCAGCCTGTGTGTGGGCTGGCGTCAAAAAGGGAGGTCCCAGCCCTGTGTTGCTGCCGCCTCTCTGGTGCCAGTATGAGCCTGAGTGGTAAACTGTAAAACCAACCGGGGAAGAAAGCATGGGAGGGGTTGGCCAGATCCCATCCCTGATTTCTCACCATCTGATTGCACCAACGCCAATGCTGGCACAGAGGAGGGCTGGGGAGGTTGGCATGGGGGAGAGGGGACCGGCCCCTTCAGCAAGCAGCTCGCACTCAGGCTGGTTTATAGGGATGGAGAACCTGCAACCAGGGCTGGGCAAATGGGGATTTTTCACAGAATCATCCGGGTTGGAAGTGACCTCTGCTGGACACAGTCCAACCCCCTGCCAAGGCAGGGCCACCCAGAGCAGGTCACACAGGAACGTGTCAAGGAGGGTTTGAATGTCTCCAGAGAGGGAAACTCCACACCCCCCTGTGCAGCCTGTTCAGTGCTCTGACACCCTCAGTGTAAAGAAG
The DNA here is from genome assembly GCF_033815535.1 of Pezoporus flaviventris. Taxonomy (NCBI): domain Eukaryota; kingdom Metazoa; phylum Chordata; class Aves; order Psittaciformes; family Psittacidae; genus Pezoporus; species Pezoporus flaviventris. The sequence goes on from NW_026892585.1 coordinate 2,896,690, forward strand.
TTCTTCCTCATGCTGAGGTGGAACTTGTTGTGTGTTAGTTTATGGCTATTGCTCCTTGTCTTGTCGCTGAGCATCACTGGAAAGAGTCTGGCACCATCCTCCTGGTACCCGCCTTTAAGATATTTATGTGCATTGATGGGATCCCCTCTCAGTCTGCTCTTCTCTGGGCTAACCAGGCCCAGCTCCTCCTCCTATCACCCTAACACATTTCTGCCTAGAGACTGTGTCCGAAAGGCATTTAGACCTAGGAGGCTGGCCTCGATCTTGCTTCATATAGGTCAGTGAGCAGTGAGACCTCTGGTTCCCAGCATCTCACTACAGCTACTGCCAGCAAGAACGCAGGGTTTCTTAATTAATTTTGCCCTGTGTAATACAGCACACACCTAAGCCTCTGACGGAGCACAGCCATAGTTTCCACTTTAACAATGCATCGAGGTGTGTCATTAATATACAGTTACATATGTTAGGCCCTGTCTTATGTAAGCAGTAACACAACGGAAGGTGTGTTTTTGTCAGCCAGTATGCATGCATCTTGGCTATACTGGGGCAGCGGTGTTGCTGAGGGCTAGAACACACCCAGGGTGTGGGTGTATTAGCTGACTAATACACATTCTGCAGGGTTATTGCGCTCATTAAATATATTGAAGGGAAAAGTCTGAAAGTAAATTAAAATCTAAATTGCGAAGAATCAACCCACTGCGTAACTGGAAGCAGCGGGCTGAGTCTTCACACGGTGTGAGCAAGCACATCTCGGAGAAGTAACCAGAACTGCAGTGGTTATTTGGCTGTGGAAAGAGCTGGTCCATGTTTGCTGAGCCATTAGTGCCTCACACGTTGCTGTGCGTCACTGCCTGACGCTGCAGAGCACAGGTATAGCTATAGCAAGTCAGGGGCAAGCTCTGTCACTAATAGACTTAAATTGCACCCTCCACTTTTGCTTGGCAATTGGTAGGGTGGCATGTCAGAAATGGTAAAATGACCCCACTTTTATTCCCTATTACTTCTGCCTCCTGCTCAGAGCCTGGTGTCCCTGAGCCTTTTCCTCATCTTGCGTGTTCATGGAAGAGGGAACACCCTGAGGACTTCAGTACTGCATTTGCGCTTTTGCCCTGACTGCTGGGCAGCAGCATGTTTTCCACAGTGTAGGGCAACTTCCTAGGATGCGTTGTTCGACTGCCAGTTGAAAATGGACAGATTGGTTCAGGCAAACACATCAACCAGGGTTAAAGCTAGACAAGAACTGGAAATGAACCCGCTTTAATTTGAGGCTCAACCATATTTGGTGTTTGTCCATTTTCTTTTTAATTTTTCATCCACTTCTTGCTTGCTGTCCATTTCTCCATGTATTCTCATCAGTTTCTGAGTTCTGGCTTGAGACAAGAAGTGGAACTACCAAAATAATCTGGCAAGATGTAGTGTTTCAAACATGAATTAGCTCAACCTAATCAGTTCACAATATTCATCCCCACCTAACGTGGTTATAGGGGGATGGCTCTGTGTGCTTGAGAGATGATGCGAGGGTGGCTACCTAGCTATTAGTGCAAGTGAGAAAAAAGTCTTCAAAATGTGGCATAATAAGGTTGGGCTTTATGGATTTATTCTAAGTAGGGATTGATGGAGGACAGGCTCAGTTCAGGAAGTCAGATGTGTTAAGTCTTTGTTTGAGAATGTTTTTAAACAAACTGCTTGCCAAGTTGCTTGCTTTGGCAATGGGGATGCTTAAGTAGCTCCTGTTTTCAGTCTCTGTTCCTGTATTGGTTCCTTTTCCCACCCTACCCATGTGCCCTTACAAGTTGTGCTGCTGCGGCTGTGTGTGGGGCAGAGTTATGGGGAGGATCAGAAGAATGATCTGTCTGAAAAATTACCTGGCTGAAAATAGTATCTCTCCAACCAAACACCCGCCACTGCCTTAAAAACAGACAAAAGAAGTGTCAGCTTATAGTGGTGGGCCTTTTCTCCATCTTCTTGTGTCCACTGCAAGGCTGAAGTTCATCTTTATGTCACTGAGTACAGCTCAAATTACTTGAAATAACTTTCCCTAATGGCTCAAGAGCCTGCTTTGTCTGAAAATGGTGAAGTTGTCCTGTTGTGAGTCCCAGTTTTAAAATGACTACTCAGATATATGGGAAAAAGGTTGATGACGAAGCCTAATTTTCTGTATCTCTTTATTTGAAATCCATTTTCTGAGTTTATTCCTGTGTCTTAGGAAAGAAAGATTTCTACCTTCATATTTGGACCGTTGAAACTTCAGAATGAACAGTTAATTTGAAGTGAAATTAGTAGTTACTTTCATCTTGTTTATAGGCAGGTAATTTTGCCAGGAGGTAGAATGGGTTTTACTGGTGAGTCATTTTCAGTTCATTGATGGGGAGGTAGAAGCTGTGAGAGTTAGAGCTGTACACGAGTGAGACACCATTCTGCTGGGTTTAGTGCTCTTTGCTTGTTTGGAGTCTGCACTTCTGTCTTAGGTATTTCTGCTCTGTTTTGTTGTATGCCTCTACTCAGCATCCAATTTCCAGCTCTACAATGCTGCTTTCTTGCACAGAGAAGGAATCCATTATTGGCTATTTTTAAAAGTATTATCACACATGGCTTTTCAGTCCTTCTGCAATTTGAAGCTTTTAATATATAAAGCTAATGTTGGTGATCATACAAATGCCTGCTTTCCTTCAACTCTGAAACACTTTTGGCCCAGAGAACTTGTATTAGATGGTCACTTTTGACTTGATGCTAAAATGATCAAGGACTGGGTGGCTAACAGCAGTGTATCAAGGGTGCCTATTCGTATTCATTCACCATCAATATTGTCCTAGGGATTAAACAAGCTGTAGTATAACCTTCCATTCCCCCAAAGTAATCTGATCTTCCAGTGCTTTATTTACCTGTTTATTAAAACAAGTTGCCAATGAAATGAGAAACTATAAAATGTATACTATAAATATGGGAAATGAGAAACTATAAATATATAGCCGTTGCCCCTCCTTTGATTAGAGCAAACTAAGAATCATGCTGGTGATGTCAAAGCTGATGTAAAGGACAGTGAGGAACATGCTCTTTCCAGTAAAAGTGCCAAGGTGCAATTATGTATTGTTGTATCTTGGGTGGTAGTGATATGCCCATGCACAGAAACAATAGAAGTTTCACCACTTTGCAAAGCACTACATTTAATAGCCCTGGCTTAGTTTACCTGAGTAAATTAACAATTTGAATACGTTCTTAGTCTACAATTACAAGTGTTATTTTGGTAGAGTTAAGCCTGCATTTTGCTTCTCCTCTCCATAACTGGTTGGCTACGTGGTGGGTTTTTTCCCTCCGTACTTTATGCCTGGTCTAAGGTCTACAGAAAGACTCGCCATATCTATACCTTGCTCTGCATGCTGTGGTGCTGTTCTTCTAAACCAAACCTTTGACCACCATCAAGAGTAAAATAAGTATTAGTGACTATTATATGTATGAATAATAGACTCATTTAGCTTGGAAAATACCCTTAAGATCCTCAAGTCCAACCATAAACCATAAACCTATCAAGTCCACCACTAAGCCTTGTGGTGGGTGGGCATCACACTTGCCCAATTTCTGCTTTTACTAATGCAGTGTTTAGATGGCTTAGTTGCGCAATAAAACATTGGTTTTCTTTCCCATTTACGCTAAGTATGAGAATAGGTAAAGTGGTTTCTTACTGTGAATATGATGCTTTGGAACATGTGAAGAAAACTCCAAACTTTAAAACTTTATTGGTTATATACCAGATGGTTTTAATACATGAAGGTCTTTGGTGTCTTAGAAGTCTTCCTGAAAAGCACAGGTAAAGAAAATTATACCTTTTGGAATGTTCTCTTTTATGATCTGTTATCATTAGTTAACTGAGTCCTTAACAGGGCAAAAGTAAAAACTTGACTTGCAATGCATATATAAAGAATTTACTGGAAGCCATTTGACTGTAGTGTTAGAAACAATCCATTGTGGTAAAGTGACAAAACCTGCGTATCCCAGTGGCAGAAGGTGGAAAGTTGGTTTAATTATTCTTCTTCAGTGTCAGTGAAATTATTGTAAGCAGATAGAGAAGGGGACTCTCGTTAGCATCTCCTCAGCTTTAGGGTCAGTAAGTAAATCACAGCCTGGAACTCATTTTGACCTGGTGCAGAATGCCAGTATCCACGTTGTATGGCATTCTGATTCCAAATCAAAATTTACTAAAAGGCATTATTAAATTTTCCCTTAAGAATTGTAGCTCAGCTCCTTCATTTATCTTGATAAATTGGAAAGCTGTTGTTTAGGAGAATGAACAGAGGACTGAAGAAAATTGCTTGCTATCATTACAGTAATTTACATACTACAGAACAAGCCACTGACATGGGTAGACTTTTCGTATCCAGTATAGTCATAAATCCTTGACTAAAGTAATTGTTCAACTCAGTTCTCCCATATGTGAGAATAATATTAATGGGTATGATTTCAGAGGGAGGAAAAAAAAGGGTTTATTGACTTGATAAGATCCCTGTGGATTTAATTTTGTTATTTCTAAAAATAAGTATATCTCATGCAGAAAGCTACAAAGTTTCTGTATTAATTCCAGCTTATTCTATGATCTTAAATCCCATCTGTCCAGTATCCCAGTAACTATAGCACTATCTTTTTGTTTAAAATTACTTTGACAAACCCACTATTACCAAATATACAAATTCATTTTGTTTGAGATACTTTTGAAGACCACCCCTCGTAGATCTGAGTTTTGCTTGGACAGGGTGGTGAGGGATAGCCTCTGTGCTGTGCGTCAATAATAGGTATTTCTTCCACTTAGTCTCAGCTAAACTGAAGCTACAAGGGAGAAACTCCTAACTCAGTAGAATGGTATGAGCAAGTTGTGCCCCATGATGCTTTCAGAGCTCAGACTCTTGGAGTAGCCTCATGGAAGAGTTCAGTTGTAGCTCTAGGCTAGAGGCAAGCAGGCTTTCTTCTGACTTCCCATCAGGAGAGGGACCTCTCCTTATCTCTTTCAAAGGGGAGATTTTTATTCCTGCCCTGTGCTACTTAACCCATGACTTCTGTTAGGGGGAGCAAGGTAGGGATGTAGTTTGTGTTCACCTGAGTGATCATCGGTTCGATGTATGTTGTTTTCCTCAGTATCCTATTTCTAATAGCCAGGGGTTAACCTCAGTGCATAAGGCCCATAAGAATCTGGATCCATGCCTATTCTTGATGGAAAAAGAGAAGTGTTATGGGCTTCACCTCTTCTGTGTTTATAGGTCATGGCCTTACATACTCTCAAGAAGTCCCTATTTATCAGGAGTCCCATTGTCCTTCACCATACGTCACAGAAAGGTCACATACTGTATACCTGGTGTCTGGTTTTGCCATCAATTTATGAGGCATGGCAAGGCCAGTTGAAATGAGGAGGAATGAGTGAATTTGAAACTTTATCTGTAGAATATTTTTTGCACTGGAGATGTTTGATCGTATATAATTGGTAACTTATTATGGGAAAACTTAAAAAACGTGTTTTTATTATATTCTGTTTATAGCATTACAGATATTCTGTAACTGATTTGATATTGCTTGAGAATATGAAATACTCTTTAGTACCTGGGCAATATTCCCATCACAAGCTTGGTTGTTATGTTGGGTTTTATTTAGCTGAATTTCCTACAGGGCAGATTAAGTGAGAAGTCCAGGAGAACTGTTGTTCAGCCAGGATATCAAAAAGGGAACATTTCTGTGTGCCCCATTGGATCTGCTGAGTAGACTGAATGGTAGAGAGCAGGAGGTAGTCACTTCAGCCTTTGTGCACCGCCGTTGAAACTGTGGTAACAACAGACGCATTTAAACATGTCACCAGTGTTATTCTAGTATGATTTCTAAGATAATATGGATAGGGAAGAGAAACAAAGCTATCCTGGGAAGTCATTTACTACAGCACAATAGCTAGCAGGAGCACTGTGGTGGTACTAGTGAGGGAGAGCATGCTAAAAGCACTTCAGCCAAAACAAAGGCAAAATGCTTACTTTGTCATTTCCTCTGTGGTGTAGACAGGGCTGAATATGACATGTGTGGTTGATATTATGGGGCTTTTCCAGCTTGTCCTGTTGTATAGCAGTTGCCTGTAACTTTGGGGTGTTTTGGCTTTAATTTGTCGTAATAGGTGTCGACCTCAGGTTGAAATGTTCCTAAGCTGTTCTTGATGCAACTTCCAGTTTCCTGTAATATTACTAAGAGATATTACATTCTTGTCGTTGTTATTGTGGCTGTTGTTGTTGTTACCGTGTCATAGTTCTAAAACCACCAATGACTTTATTTTAACTGTGCTTCTCCGAAAAGTCGCTGCCTGTGGCGAGGATTTGACTTCTCTTTACACAACGTGGCTTTTGCCATCCCCTGAAATCTCCTCTGGTTTGCAGAGTTCTTTAAAGGCTTGAAACCCTTCAAAAAGTGGCAGCTTTTTATATGCTCGGTAAAGAGTTCTTCCATAATATAACCAGAAATACCTGAACATTCTGAGCGTGCTAAAGCTTCGTGCGGCTGGTTGTATGGTCCCCAAACAGCTGCTGTTTCCATTTAAACAGGGCGTGCATCATCCCAGTCTGAGACTGAGCACGAACTTCATTATCCCCATTCGTATGTGTAATGAGATTGTAAATATACCATGCCTAGTATGTGTTATTGAATATATATTATTATATATGAAGTATATTCCAGTGGAGGGCGAGAGAGTGAAGTGAGAGCCTGCCCTTCATGACTGTGCTTTGGGCTAAAGTGTATCAGAGCTACAGAACTGACAGCAGAACTTGAAATTTCCCAGTGTATTCTGGGTCACAAGAGCCAATGGTCTGGAAAATGTAAATTTAATGCCTGAGCTAATGTTTTCATGTCTGTTGATTTATTGTGATCCAGTGTTTGAATTCCCACTGGTTGGTCTTCTTCATGGTCCCATGGAATCAAACCGGGGCAAAATCAAAGTGCTGTCTTTTAGACAGCTCTTTAAAACATGCGCTTCCTTTCCTGCATGTGTATTTTCTGTGCTCCTTTTTAAAAGCCTGCAGCTAAAGCTCTTAGCTAAATGCTTTCAGCAGGCTTAAAAACTCAGAAGTTTCTTAAAATAAAGAATGCTTCTTCCTATAAGGCATATTCAGAAAAGCGTGTGCAAAAGAGGGGTGTCATAATAAATTATAATCAGGTAAGTTCTGCAGTGTGAACTACAGAACTAACTATCAGTTCTGTAACACTGCTACTAGTGTTGTGCTATCTAGGGATTTGGGCTTGCTTTGTTCATATGGTTGCATCTGTGCAAGTGTAGAGGTTATAGCTAAAAGTCAGTGTTTGTGTCAAGTTCAGTGATAGAATATTATTGCCAAGGACAGTAACTCTCCTGAAGCTGATCTTTCCCCTCTGTCTATTTAGAGGCCATGCAGTGCTTCAGGCCTTTTACCAGGGCCTCTTGAGACAGGACAAGGGGTGATGGTTTTTAAACTAAAAGAGGGAGATTCAGGCTGGATGTGAGGAAGGAATTCTGCACAGTGAGGGTGGTAAAACACTGGCACAGGTTGCCCAGAGGGGCGGTGGATGAACCATCCCTGGAGACATCCCAGGCCAGGCTGGATGTGGTTCTGGGCAACCTGATCTGGTTGAAGAAGTCCCTGCTCATTGCAGGGGGTTGGAACTGGATGAGCTTTGAAGGTCCCTTCCAACCCAAACCGTTCTGTGAGTCTGTGATTCAGAGACTCTGCTGGTTTCATTGCTTGGTGATTTCTGCTGTGGAATGAGAACAGCTGGTTTTACTGGCCAGCTGCCCATGTTACAGTCTGCTGGACTGGAATGATTTCTTACTGAAAGGCTATCCAAAACGGTATCTGACTGATGTTTCGTTTATTCTGGATGGGGTGCTGTAGTTGTACACATTACTGTGAAGCATAGGCCATGTTTGTTTAGTCCCTCTGAGTCTGAAGGATGTTCAGTAGCTGAGGGGTGCACCCTTGAGCAACTGAAGTTTTGAGTTTTGGTGAAAGGGTGGGAAACTGAGCAGTATGGCAGGGTTGAAACCATTTTCTTAGCTGAAGAGAAGCAGGGCGTTTCAAATTTGCAGCTCGAGAGTCTTGATTAACCATAAGTGCTTCTGAACATCCATGTGACAGTCTTCTTCCTCCCTCCCTCATCTATGTAACTCATGAAACTAATTCTAAGCCATTTCAGATGCATCATGACAGAATCCACCCCTCTGTCATGTTGAGCTCGGAATACTTCGATGTGCTTAGAGGCTTTTAACTGATGGAGAAAATTAGCTGTTTGTTACGTATTGTGTCTTGGAAATAGCGAATTTGGGATGTGATTTACATTTATGCATAGCTTTCCTTTTTAGGAAAAGCATTTATTGGTTTGAACATACCTTAGGTACCTCAGGTACTCCCTCAGTCCTTGTGCAATACTGGAGCACTGGTTAAATATGAACCTAGTTTTTAATTAGGTTTCCCCTTGCTGCAGTCTGGTCTGTTCTCCTTTAGTTTTTGCTGGTCAGAAGCTGTTGACCTTTAGATTATGCTGCAAAACCCATCTGTTGCTGCGGGCTTTTGTGAAGAGAGATGTAAAGGAATATTATCTCCTGTCAGCTACCCCAGTAAACAAACTTGAATGGAGGCAGCAGCTCAGTTTCCAAGATCTGAGTTCATTGAAAACAGGGGAGGAGAGGAGAAGCTGTGAACCAGTGCTCCCTAGCCACTGGAGAATCCTTTCTCAGCTGTTGTGCCCTAATAAAATGCCACTGTCCTATTTTCCATGGGAGAAGCTGCTCTGGGGATGACCCTCGCCACTAATCAAATCCTCTCCTGTGATCTAGGAAGATAACCCCCCCTTTGCTTATCTCTCCATGCTCTCTCTGTTGCCAGCTTCCAGCTCATTCTTAGAGCAGTCTCACCATGAGACTCCCGTGCTAACAATCTGGTATTTGCACTTTTTGTTATGTCCCCATCAGCTGCCTATCTCCATACCCCATCCACACCTTGACACTTTGTGTCCCACAGCCTTCAAGAGCCTACCCTCTTTTTAGCCCCCTGATCTTGATTGGCACCATACTCAAAGGTCTTTGGTCTATTGACAAACTAAAAGTCAGCCACCCTAATGTGTTTTAAATATGGGCATTCTGGTAATTTTTACTCATACAAATGCCACTGAAGTTTCTGAGTCCGACTGAAAACGAGACTGACAAATAGTTCTCCTAATGATGTTCTCACTCCTTCACCTGCGTTACAGAAATGATCAATGCCTTTTAATTATGCAGGTTTTCCTCCACTGGCATGGTAAGCACACTGTTCTTAAGACTATTTTTGTTATGTTCTCAGATACATTTGCAACGTTTTCTTATTTTTGCTTCCTGTGTTTTATTAGTCTCTGCACTCTAAGCCTGTGATTTCTGCTTATCGTTGAAGTGTTACCGTATCCTGGCTTACTGCACTTGCATGTCCCATGGCAATATCATTATTCCGTTTCTCTGGTGTCTTTATTAGAAGGCTTTGTTTCATTTAGAAGAAGAAAGATTCAGCTTTCCTTGGCTCTGAGCATCTATTCAAAAAACCTCCCACAGTCCACACCCATCACAAAATTACCCTCATAGTTTTGTGAATCTTAGTCCTTTGCACAGCCTTGTTATCCCTTTGAAATGTACTTCCCAGTGGTGCTCATGTTAAGCAAGAACTAATACACCCACGATTTGTTCTCAGAGTCAAAAGCTAGATTATGTTACTGTATTATATTTGTATGCTCATCGTGTATACACTGCAGATATGTGGGAACCTGCTCTTCAGAAAGCTTCCTCGTTTCCGTTTTGATGAGCAAATTCAGAAGCTGCCCCATACAAGAAGTGTCACTCCCAGCGTCGGTTTTGGGTGGAAATGTGATAAGGGACAGACACAAGCAGTAAGAAGTGTCTTATCTCCAGGAGCTTTACCCAGGAAATGTTTCAAGGGAAATCACAAGAAATCATTCCAAGGTGATAAGATAGCCTGCCTTCAGGTGAGGTGTCCCACCAGAGGACTTCCAAATGTCTGCTCTTTTCTGTCTTGACATGTTTATGTCCATAAACATTGAGGTGCTGAGACTTAAAAGGGTGTCTGAAATGTGTAGTGGTATTTTAGATTAGTGGTGGTGCAGTTTACCAAGTTGATCAGTATGTGTTACTTAGCAAGGATATTTGCTACTTAGCAAGGCCAGGGACCCAGGTTATACTCTGAGGTGTGTATTTTTCAACAGATTGTCTCACAATAGAGACAAAGGTGCCTCTCTTCATGGCCACAGCTATCATATCAGTTCATCAAATGAAAAAACACATCATCTGCAGTGAAGGTAGTCGTTCATCACTACTTGGAAAGGTTTGGAGAAACTGCTGTATCTTTGCATCAGACTTCATTTTGTAGGCTGACACATGAAGTATTCCTTGAAGACAAGAAGAGGGGAAGTCAGAGAATCACATAATCGTAGAATGGTTTGGGTTGCAAAGGACCTTAAGATCAATCAGTCCCAACCCCCTGCCATGGGCAGGGGTGCCTCACACTAGACAATGTCGCCCAAGGCTCTGTCCTACCTGGGGATGTCCATCCCTACTGTCATGGATGGAGCATTTACTATTTCTTTGGGTAGCCTGTTCCAGCACCTCACCACCCTCACAGGGAAGAACTTCTTCCTTAGATCTAACCTGAACTTCCCTGTTTCAGTTTGAACCCATCACCCTTCCTGTTGCTACAGTCCCTGATGAAGAGTCCCTGTACTTGTACCACAAAGATCACTTTTCAGACTTTTGATTTTTGCTACTGAAAGTGACACAGTTTGGTCATCTCAGTCTGGTTTTTATATCTATAGAATTGTATAAAAATCATGAAGGTGTTACAGAAAGAGATTTTGGAACAGTTTGATCAAGTGAGTAGTAATAGGTCAGCTGGTCCCAATGGCAGTTGTCTAGGAAATTGCTGAATTGCTTCAATTGTGGTATGCAACCTATCAAGTACATTTAAAAGGGCTCCAGGGATCATTCTGAGAACTGCAGACACCTAACTCTGACTTCTGTAAGGCTGAACTGTTAGGTATGATAATAACAAAAGGGAGGTAAACAGAAAGATAAATATAGCACATTAGGTAAGAGTCAGTATGAGGTATGTACAGGGAAGTCATATTTCTCGAGTTCTTTCAAGTGAGTCAATAATGTGTGAGGAATTGCAATCCACTTGGTATACTGGATGTGGATTTTGAAAAGGCATTTGTTAAGGTTTCTCAATAAAACTTCTAAAGCAACTAAGCTGCCATGAGAGAGAGGAAAGTTCTCACAGATTAATAGCAGCTTAAATGATAGGAAATAATAAATAGCTAATGCTACACCATAAATGTAGATTACTGTCATAAGCCTACCAGGATCTTTGCTCTGCAATGCATTCATAATTTGCTTGGAAAAAGAGATGAAGAGTGCTATGGCAAAGATGTTTGATGATACAGAATTATTCAAAACTAAGGCTGGTGGTGAGGAGTTGTGGGCAACTCTTTCTGGATGACAGCTCTTTGTCTGGATCCAGATTGACTGGATGGCAGAATTGTAGATAGCATTCATTAATGAGAGATACTAACTAATATATAGAGAAGAAAAATCATCCTAATTATATAGGCCTTGGGGCTTGCAGAGCGTTGGTCCAAGAAAAATGTCCATGAGGCCAGTAATGAGTAAGGAGGTCCCTGTGGCTGGACAGCCCTTTTCATGGACTACCACCTGGTGTCTGAATTGTCATGAGCTCATCATTTTGGACAAGGTCAGCCTATGGTCATAACAGCCTGTCAGAGGACACAGGCTTTGTAGAGGTCTGGCCTTGCTTGATAGGAAGGAAATAGTGTCTTTTCCTCATCTTAAAGGTGCTTGGGTGTAAAGAAAGTGTGTGCCAGTCCTTGTGCTGCATCAACATGAAAAGGGCTAGTTGGTGGAAGGCTGTGGCATGTTTGTGTCTAGTGCAAGATATTTTAGACCCTAAAGACACTTGCCTTTACCCACCCTAGTGTACTGAATGGTAGAAGAGAGAGTGTAAAGTCTGGGTCCAGAAAGACCACTGGGCCTGAGGCACATTTCTCTGATCACACATCCAGCTCCTTTGGGAGGGAAATTGGAGCATGTGCATACATCTACTGTCTGGAAAGGTAAAAGGGTACCAGGAAGTATGTTAGCAGCCTCCTGGCAGAAGATGACACCCCACTTTTACAGATCCATACCTAAAGGGAGTTTAAGCAGGGAAGCTAAAATCATGTACCTAGATGAAGACCTAATGGGAAGGCAGGGCCTCATTCCTTCCTTTGGTGACAAAAGTCAGACCCAAGACCTTGATTTTCTGTAAAGGTGGTAGCTAAGTACTTGGGTCTTCAGAATGGGTTTCTGCCTGGTATCCAGTAAGGATCCTTTGAAAGACACAACAAAGAACTGCTCTAGCCTCCTGCATTCCATGCAGGGCCAGCAGCATGGAACCTGCTACCTTGCTCTGGTACCTCTGGTGGGTTCCCTTCCTGTGCATGGGTTGTAATTGCCATGGGGCGTGAGGGATGTTCCTGCAGGGTAAGGGACTTGGGTTATGGGGTGGAAGAGTGCTTTTTGAGAAGGAAAGAGGGAAGAAGGCTGAGTAAGGGGAACAAGGCTCTGCCTCTGCTTGTGGCAATTACTGTGTGCCCAACCCACTGATTCATATATGGATAAGGTCAGTGCATTTCCCTATACTGGCTATGGGCTTGGTTTTCATGGTAGCCATTTGAGACAGATAGATAGCCATGTCATGTACCAAGAGCAAAGAGCTTTAGGCCTACGAGGTGAACTCTCAGTTTGACCCAGTAGTCAGCAAAGAGAAACAGTAATACGTCATACAGTTGATCTGTCACAAATCCCATTAGGAAATGAAGAATCACAGTAGTAAGAGCTGCAAATAGTCTGTAGACTGAAGTATGTTCAAGCAAACAAAACATCTGTAGAACAGCTCTGACTAGTAAGTTAATTAAAATGATACATTTGCTGTAATTTATGAGTGAAGCTAGGGTCTAAATTCATTTGAGTCCATAAATGATTGGAAATCATTAATTTGCTGTTATTAAATAAGAGGGAGGACGAGAGAGTGCTATGTTCTCAGCAACTGACATGATAATGGGTACTCCTGCAGAAAAGCATAATAAAAAATTGTCTGAGTCACTCATTAGCATCTACCACTGCCCTTTCTGTAAATTACAAGTCATTAAAACCCACTATAGCCACTCTGGAAATGAAATAGTAATTTTTTTAAGTTACTAAAATGTTTCATTTGACTTTACTGTAGTAATCTTAGAGGCTGAAACTCTTTATTTTGAGCAGGTGGGAGATCATAAGTACTATCTAAACCTGATCCAGAAAGCCAAATCCTTGTTTTATATTACCCTATTGAGAGGTAAAAGTTAATTCAAATTGTTTCATTGTCAATTCATTACTTGGTTTCACTGCAGAGTGCCAATTCTGCTGGCAGTTCAGTGGTCTTAAAACATGTATCTTAGAATTGTAGAATCCCAGACTTGTTTGGGTTGGAAAGGACCTTAAGATCATCAAGTTCCAACTCCCCTGCCATGGGCAGGGACACCTCACACTAAATCATGTCACCCAAGGCTCTGTCCAGCCTGACCTTAAACACTGCCAGGGATGGAGCATTCACAGCTTCCCTGGGCAACCCATTCCAGTGCCTCACCACCCTTACAGTAAAGATTTTCTTCCTTATATCCAATCTAAACTTCCCCTGTTTAAGTTTTAACCCGTTATCCCTTGTCCTGTCACTGCAGTCCCTGATGAAGAGTCCCTTTCCAGCATCCTTGTAGCCCCCCTTCAGACACTGGAAGCTGCTCTGAGGTCTCCCCACAGCTTCTCTTCTCCAGGCTGAACAGCCCCAACTTTCTCAGCCTGTCTTCATACAGGAGGTGCTCCAGCTCCTGATCATCCTCGTGGCCTCCTCTGGACTTGTTCCAACAGTTCCATGTCCTTTTTATGCTGAGGACACCAGAACTGCACACAATGCTCCAGGTGAGGTTTTGCAAGAGCAGAGTAGAGGGGCAGGATCACCTCCCTTGACCTGCTGGTCACACTCCTTTTGATGCAGCCCAGGATACGGTTGCTTTCTGGGCTGCGAGCGCACACTGAAGCCGGCTCGTGTTCATTTTCTCATCAACCAGCACCCCCAAGCCCTTCTCTGCAGGGCTGCTCTGAATCTCTTCTCTGCCCAACCTGTAGCTTTGCCTGGGATCGCTCCGACCCAGGTGTAGGACCTTGCACTTGTAGGCCATCTAAAACTAGAGTGAGAACATCACCTCATTCCTTACAGATTTTCAGGTGTCCACCAGCTGGGTGATCTTTGTGTTGGATTGAATTTAAATCAGCAGTTTAGATGTGAAAGACTCAATATCTCATTAGCAATCCCTTGATCCACCCAGTTCCCCTGGGTGCTGTTTTAGAATGATAATCCCAATCATTTTTCAAATCTTTATGAGCAATCAAGTGCAACTCTTAGAAGATAAGGCTTTTCCTGCTACTTAGTTCTAAAAAACACACCAAAACCCCCAAACCTGCACAGGTGAGGTAGAGGCTTTGATCAGACAAGTATTCTTTTTAAGTCAGATTTAGTCATTTTAGATTTTGTTTCTGCATGTCTGATACTCTGCTAGAAAATGATCCAAATACAATGTTAAAAGAAGGATGAAGAGCTTGAAGATGAACCTCCCAGCCAATTTAGATGGCGTTAAGTGCGTGAAAGAGTGCAATAAATCTCTTCTTTAATGTACAAAATTCTTTTTAACCTGACATAAAGGTAACTTCCAGGTATCTTAACCTATTATAGATAGGTATCGATAGATAACTTCAGATCTCCTTCAAAATTTAGAAATCATCTGGCAAAGCACTGAGTCTTTCTTTGAAAGACTTTAATGTCACTATCTTCCTTATGATAATAGTTTTCCTTAACAGGGTGCCACACTGTTACTTGTTCTCTCTGTTATGTGGTTAAGGCCTTTGTAGGTCTTTGCTGAAAGTTAGATTTGCTGGTGTAAAGAGGAATTGAGCTTATTTCTTTTCCTGGAGCAGTAATGAGATCATCACATCAGCTTTGTGTTGTGACGTGATAAGGGTTGCACTGTGACTCAGTTACCTGGTCCTGGAAGCCAGAGGTGGAAGACTGGCAGCCACAGGGGGGTATTAGGAGCAAAAAGCAATAAATATCTTGTGGCAAACATCCAGATGCTCATTCTGCATCTGAAAACATGAAGTTTCAGTTAAAAGAATACAATGTTAGAGTATATAATGACTTCTTGTTTAACAAGACTCTGCTTTCATTTCCCTAACTGTGTTAATGTTTCAGTCATTGACCTAATCAGGTTAAGTGTATGGGCTGCAACATCTAATTTTAAGGCACTCCTTGTTCATGGTCCTTGTGCAACAGCAAATGCAAAACAATGATGTAATTAGCTGCACATCAGCAAAAATGTCTGAGGAGTTTTAACTTGAAACCTTGAGAGAAAACAAACTGCTTTATTAAGTTAACAAGGCTTTATTTTTAGCCTCTGCATATTTATCATGAATATTAAAGTGCAGTAATAGTACTTCATAATTTTTTCCCGCAGTCAAAAAGAAAATGAGAGGCAAAAATATCCAGTTCACGTCCTGATTAGATGATAACTGGAAGCTGGGTTGTCGGTCGCTGCTTTGTACACAGTTTGATCACAGTTGTCTATTCAGCTGAAGCCAAGACTGCAGAACTGGCGGTGCCGTAAGCTGGGTGTAAGCTAGGTGTAAGGTTCACTGCCCCATCTGCGTGGGTGAAGTTCCTCAGATCCCTTGCATTCATTAGGGTTGCCTTTGCTCAGTGGTATCCACTCCTTGAACACTAAATTCACCCGTGAGATAAAAGCAACATATAAAATAAGAAGATGTTTGTTCTTCTACGTATAATGTATTTGGAGATAACAAAAGCTACAAAGGATCACTTACTCCCTGGAAGACTTAATCGTATAATTCAAGATTGAAGTTTAACTTGTCTCAGCAAGCATTTAATGGCCCAATAAGCACTGCATCACAAAGGTGCTTCCCATCCAGCCACAGCAGCTGCATGAGTGTTTATGAACATTTTCCCTAGGATTTGCTCTGCACTTAGAAAGAAAAGTCACTTCCTGGATTTTTTTCTCAGTAGACATTGACTCCTATGCTGTTTGTTCAAGATAAGCATCAAAATGAGGATGCAAAGGTCAATCTCTACTGTATTAGAGAGTTACAAAGAGAAACAGCCCATATGTCTTCCAGAGAATGCTCTCCCACTCTCCTATCCAAATTAAACTGTTTACTTCCTAAGGAAAAAGGACTTCTTCTTTGGGAATTCAGCAGATTTTGTGTTTACAGGGCAGACCCTGCCTGTGTTGCGGACTTCTTCCCTGAAAGTTTCATCTTTTCAGCTTTGCACCTCTTTATCTCCACCTTTTAATGACAAGAGTCTGTGAGCTCATGCTTAAGGCTCTGAAATGCAAAAAGCCCCTTGGACAACATAACTAACTGATGCCATAACTGATCTCAATTTGAATATGTTTTATAAAAATATGGATGCATTAAAATTATAGTGCTAGCCTAGTTCCTCTGTTGATAGCAGTTTCTGGCTTGGAATTTTATCATTTACCCAGCTTTTAAAATAAGGACATCCATCACGGTGCCATCAAGGGAAAGGAGTTGAAGGAGTTGTCTGCTCGGTTGCAAATCAGTACTACCTTGCCCGAGATAACTCAGCTGACTGTATGGGCACCCAGTCTCTTGCAGCATGGAGTAAAATACCTTAAGAGTAAATCACCAACAGTGGTGGTTCAAGCCATTTGAAGCATTGCCATTTAGTGGGTGCATATATACATAGATCTCAGAAGCTAGCTAAGTGGTTGGTAATTTCTTAAACTGCTTTAACTCAAGTACTTGTGATGGATTGACTGTTTACTTAATGGCATGATTTTAATTTAGCTGAAATTTGTTTAACTGTGCAATGGAGAAGATAAGCTGTACTGTCTAGGTTAACACTGCCAGACACAGCCTTCTACGTGGAGAGGAGGGACAATGTAAGCGGGTATTCTGCAGCTGCTACATCCATTTCTTGACACTGATACATTCCTCCTTGTCTTGTCCCACTTTGGTGATCACAGTGGGCAGTTGCATCAGCCAAAATTGTCCTTCCCATGCCCATCACCTGCACAGCCAGCGAGTCTACTTCCCCTCACTCCATCTGCCATGAAGTAGTACGCAGAGTTGCCATGCATTGTCCTTCTTTTTATGCTGTCAGGGGTGTGTTATCAGCTATTTGAGTTCATCCTTAAAGAAAATGAGCCTTCCCCGACTTCTTGTATTAGCAATAGAGCAGTACATTGCCATTCATGTCACTGGTTAGTGACATCATATTGGACTCTGGGTCTTTGTATCTTTTATTGCTGATAGAAGACTGCCACGTTGAAGAGCTTGATCCTTTTTGCTCCCTAGCATAATAAGAGCACTTCTTGTAAGTGTTGGAAATGGCAGCTGATAAGAAAAGATGAAAACGACTGTACAGCACTGTACTGAGAGAAAAAGGTGATTTATCTTCTCTTTGCAAGGTTCTGTTGTAAATCATTTAACCTTGTCTTAGAGCTCCTTTGTTTTTGCAGTTGCAGCAAAGAAACTCTGCAGGGTTTATTATATTCATCTGCATTTTGAATCTTATTGTAAAGAACAGTAAAATGGTATGATGTCAGGGACAGCTGCAGGAATTTCTCTTATACACAGGCTGCCAGAAGCTGAAACTCAATGAATCCATAAAAGCCTAGGAAAACTCCTCAGGAACCTGTTCCTGCCAGTCACTGATGGGACTGTGATAGTCAGCCAAGTGTGGGTGTATGTGAGTGGAGGTAGGGAGAGGAAAATTGCAATGAAATCATCAAATCACTGGTTTAGTGTCACTAAACCAGCAGGGCTCTGAAGAGCCAAGCAGGTGGAGTCCAAACACAGCTTAATGAAATGTGGCAAGTGTTGGCAAAACCCAAAACGTGAATGTACTGACAACCTGTGGTTATCTCCAGTGTGAGGGGGAATGACCTCTGAAGTAACTGTGAACATTTACTCACCACGTGGCCTATTGAACTATTCATTCTACATTAAATCTTACTATCTTTCTTTGGGGTAAATGTGGAAGTATATGTGCAGTGTATGTGTTAAGGGCAGATTTGGGCTGACATTTTGGTTGATGGTTGTTTTCACAACTGACATGATTCAGTCAATCTGCAATAACTACTCTGTAATGACACTGACAAGGGGTCTCATCCAATATGGGACCTGCTTTTAATGTCGGAGAGCAGCAAGAATGGAAAGGTTTCATTCCAGTGACTGGCACTCTACAGGTTCACATTGCAGGGGGCCATTACTGATCCCCTTGTTTGGAATGTGCTTGCTTTCCGAGTCCCTCTACAACAGTTATCACTGTGCTGGTATTTGGGTACTGGGAGCCCAGTGTGGTTATGAATAGATACAGGAGCTGTCTGGAAAGCGATACTGCCATGGTAAACAATAAGAAATAGGCTCTCTTTCACATGGGCAGATGTTTTGCTTGGGGTTGTACAGTGAAACCAGCAGTTCTGAAACCTGCAACCTGTTTATTCAATTCATAATTCAGGGCCAGTGTAATTCCCAGTGACTATCACGGGTGTTTTTGTTATGGAGTCCTAATTCATTGTTTTTGTGGGCACGAAAGGATTGCCATACTCATTTGGTGTTTCAGTGCACTGTAATTTTACATCGTGCAATACTGTTGAGATTGCCTGGCTGTGTCATCTGTTGGGCTCATCACTATTACTTCCTTTTGACCTCCTCGCTGTAATTGCACATGGATGACTTAGTAGCTGTCGTAAAGATGCTTAAATGCAACTGGGCTTGTTAACAAAAGAATGAATAGTCCAAAATGATTCTCTCTGAGGTCAGAGAGGACCAACTCGGTAGCTGTTTGCTCTCTTGCAGGCAGGCAAAGCCATCTGTCACATGACAATAAGCAAGAATCGATTCCAGGAGTCCATTTGTTTTTATGACAGTTTTTACAATTTTATGGAAATGGAACCATTTCATTAAGCATAATTTTCCTCAGAAATGGGTGGTTTATAGACTTATATCCCTGTTCAGTCGTTTACATTCCTAGTTGCTTTCTGCATAAAGCGTAAGTACAACCATGCCTTTTTTACCTCTGCTAAAAGATCTTCAAGCTTTTTAATCTTCCTTTCAGTATATGAAGTATATTTTGTATAGTCTTTAGTCTATACATGTTTGGTACTTAAAGAAAACCTCAAGGGTTCTGTGTCCAAGCTTTATGTGCCTACCACTCCCTGTCAGTGTTTGAGGCCAGGTTGGACAGGGCTTGGAGCAACCTGCTCTAGTGTGAGGTGTCCCTGCCTGTGGCAGGGGGCTGGAACTGGATGATCTTAGGGTGCTTTCCAAGCCAAACCGTTCTTGGATACTAAGATTCTACGGAAGCCAAGTCTATAGGACTTACAAAGGAATTAACATTTAATCCATTAATGTATAGCTCAAAATAATAGTTTATCATGATTTTCTAACAGGATTTTGCTACTATTTTTATTCTAAGTCTGTATTTTTCGTGATCTGTTTTAGTTTTTGACTCCTTATATTCCTGCTTTTCTTGGGGTAGTAAATCTAACACAGTAAGTCAAGTTGTAGAGAGTTCTAGTTGTTGGAGTCTTGTGTTCAAACCCACCTTATGGCCAGTGTAAGTGTGAGTTTTCCAATTTTGTTCCATTCTCCAGGAAAGTTAAGGTTCTGCTCGGCAGAAACCAGGGATTTTGCATACTAGATCTGACTTGAATTGCAGCAGATCTGTAGAAGGATAATTTTGGCAGCATCTGTTCACATCAGCCTGGGTAGGTTGGTCACATCACTCTACCTTTGCAAGGCACGGTAGCCTTTTGCCTTTCTGAGGAGCATTTTAAAGCAGGAAAAGGGACATTGTCAAGTCGAGGCAATCATTTTTTAGAGGCTGGAAGCATTAAAACTCAAGTTTTTCAGTGAACTGCAACTTCTTGGCACTTCCTAGGGGTTTGGCCACTTCATCCGAGCATCAGAGGCATGGCTGTTCAAGGCTTTGTGCCCTTACATTTAAAACCATTTACGAAAATGGTAATTGCTTGGTTGCTTGCATACTTCTCCTGCATGGTAATCACCATTTGAAGGTCAGCACTTTCCAACATGTTCTGGGTGTCACTGGTTTCCCGAATAGCGCGAAGATGAGTTAGCTGCAGTAATGATTCTGACTCTTGCAAGTGTATTAATACTCGAGTTTATTTGAACTGCCATAGCACGAAATCCATCAGTGAAATATCTACGTTGAGCTGTATGAGATGAACACGAAAATGTCCATGAACAGAAGGCAATCCCTAACCCATGGAGCACACTGATGGAGGTCACATATAACTCCATCCACATATAATCTTTGCCGTCAGCCTATTTTGTGAGGTTTACAGGGGATGACAGCTACTGAAATTCAGGGATCTTATGCACAAATTGAATTATTAGGCCAGAAAAAGACAGCCGCCCTGGAAAAGGATGGTAGGAATCAACATTTAAGAGGGATTAGGAGTTACTTGTCAGAAGCTATTTTAGGAGAAAAGCTGATAGAGAGACTCTGAAGGACATTTGAATATGAGAGATCCCTGGAATGATGAACTTGAGGGGAGATCTAGATATGCAGAGGATCTGTGTTTTGTTTTAATGTGTGTTCCTAGCTGCCTCTATAATATCTCCTAAAGGAACATGAACGTAGGATCTGAGCCTAAACTGGACCTGCTGCGGTGGTAAAAATCATTCCAGTGTATTTCCCTATTCCTTTGGTAATGGGGAAAGCTGTAAGAGACCATCAGGGTGAGGTGTATCTGGGATCTCCTCGGATCCAGCAAGGTGAGCTGCAGGAAGAGGGATCTGAGGGGCTTGCAGGGTTTGCATAAGCTCAGTGTGTGGCCTTGTTTTGCTAAAGCTGCTGTTTGAGGCCAGCTGGAATCATTGTTTGGGCAGAGCAAAACCAGTCTGAAGTGGTACCTCAGGGAGTCGTTGGCATGCAGATGACAGATGAACCTGTGTTTGCAAATGAGATCACCAGCAACAGGGTGACAAGTGTTTGTTTTTAATGCCATATTGATGCTGGGCTTGCTTATGGGCATGTATAACTTGTCAGCACTGCAGCACTATGTGGAAGTCTCCTTTTGAGACATCTTTTGCCAGACAGCACTGCTTGCTAATGAAGCTGCTGTGGACACCTGGGTCTAGTGGATGTGTCGAAGTTGCCCTCTTCAGTTCTGTTAAGTCAAATATTTTAACCTCACTGGTTACAGAGGCTGGAAACGGCACTATTTTGTGGGTTATAAAGACATCTTGTATCTCTGAAAGTGAGCTGAGAACACTGCTTGTAACAGAAACCAAAGCAAAAGAAGTCAAACGAGACAGAGAGCAGTGTTCAATAATTACCCCAGGTTTTATGAATCTCCTCGTATGCTTAGACAATGCTCCTGCGAGTTGGTAATGTTACAATTTCCAACAAGCATGGAGCATGCCTTTGTGCGCATTGTGTATAAGCTGAAGGGCAGAGAATGGCCTCAAAGTGGAAGGTGTCAAGAAACATCCAAAATCAATTAACCATCGTACAGCGTGTGGGAGACATTCCTTGTGTCTCTGTGAGTAGTGCTTGAGGCAGCGTGGCTTTCAGACTGCCGGGAAACTGGTATGATTCCAAGTTACCAGTGGAGATGGCTTTGAACCTGGGATAAACCTGCACACACATACAAATGGGAAGACAAAACCTGTCGAGTGAAAGCTTGGCCTTATCAGAGTCAAAAGGAGTTTGCTGCTGACTCCAGCGCAACAAGAATCCTATCCATAAAGGGGGGATAAAAACTGCAAAATCGGAGCTAAGCTGTCTGATGCAGGGGGGTTTCTGTCACAGAAACCTGCTTGTTTTCACATGTATTTGCAGGATCTGGAGGCCACAAAGTCTTTGTAATGGTGTGTCGGCAATCCCTGGCTGCAATGTGCTTGCCAAAGCACACCTGGAACACACTCATGCTTTTGTAACTTTCCTTTCTTGTTTTTATGGTCCAGCAGCATTGCTCAGGCCTGTTCCAGTGAGTTGGCAGTTAGTAACGTAAATAGAACTTGTCTGACTTGATTTGTTCTTCCCACACACACGGTCTGTGTCTGGCTCACTCCAGCTCAAGCATTTGTAAAGAGGAGCAAGGAAGCATGCCGTGATGGAGGGGGGGGGGATGCCAGGAAGGTTTTTACCCTCTTAGAATGAGCTCTTCTACACTCTGGAGAGCAAAACCAACTTGTGGCCATGGTAGGGGGTGCGCGGTGTCTTTGGGAGCACAAATCTCAAGGTGTTCCTCTGCTTGACTTGCACTGCCTGGCAAGAGGTGCCATTCATTCTCATTAAACAGCGTGCAAATGGGTTGCACCTGAGTGCTGTGAAGGGTCCAGTCGCACGTACCTGCCCGAGGACATGAAGCAGATACCCTGCTGAGTCCCTGTGCCATGATGTTATTCACCCCCTACATGAGAACCATCCAGACTTCCCAGCCTTTCCCCTTCCAGTGGAAGCCGTGCCACAGCAGCAAACTGTGACCTTCACTCACCTGGAAAAGGGCAGAAGGCTACAGGAGAGCACAGGGGAACTGAGAAAAGGTTGGAGTTGTGGTGTCTGCACCAGTTTTCATTTGCTGTGTTAGCAGGCTGAGCTCCAGAGGGGAAAGGGAATCTGGAGAACTTCATGCTCAGCGTGCAGGTTTCCGTGCCCTTTGGTAGCTGCACACTCCCCATGCACTGTGCAGGGATCTGGGGCTCTTCTTAGGATTCTTCTTTGGGCATTGATACCTTAAACATAATCATTACAGCTCTAATACTCTACTCTGCAGCTACTTTAGAGGCTCCAAATGCTTTAGTGGGTCTGGCCCTTCATTACACAAAGGTAAAGCTACGTGACTCTGTAAGAGTAAGTGTGCAGGCCTACAGAAGTGATGGATCCATTTGATCCATCATGGGAAGTGGTGCATCCATTTCTTATACCTCCTCTAGGCACTGGCAGCTTAATGTATGTGCTTGGAGAGGGATTTCTAATGAAGGGAATCTTTATATTTAGTAAGTTCAGACATGATCAATGGATCTGTTTGGTTTTTTATTCACACAAGTGCTCACTTGCATGTGCCTGTTTGCTGTATGTTGGTTATTGCTCCTCCGTTAAGAGGGAATGGCAGCATATTTCTGGCCATGTCTTCATGAGTTGTGAATGACAAGCCAAAGGATGTGTTTGATTTGATTGCTGCAGTGATTGTGAACAGCTCAGTGCGGACAGCCTGAGAGGAAAAGTACCATTAAATGCCCTGGGATAAGCATAAGATGGGCCACAACACGGAAGGTTTTCTCCTCCAGCCCGTTGTGCTTCGCTTCCGAAGTTACCATCCCATTGACTTCTTTGCTGGGCTGTCACATCAGCTATAGCTGATGTTTTTGACACCACCATCTTCTGTGACATTTGTTCCTTAAAGCTGGGAGTAAGGTCACACCGAGCAGCTGTGAACAGCCACCAACTTGCAGTCACCACCACCCCAGACAGCATTTGAAAGAGGAGCTTTGGGTGGGGATGAAAGGTGCTGTGTCCTATACTGGCAGTGCCTTTGGCCAGGCAAAGATGGAAGCAGGAATGAGAAGCCTGAGATGCACATTTAAAACTGTGGGGACAGCACTTACAATGAAGGCATTATTTGAAATAGTGTCTAGAGGGCAATTCTTCTAATTCTGTGGGGTTTTAGCATCCTGAACACTCACGTCCTACACAGGAAAAAGTGTCTCTCTGATTGGTTTTACTGCAGTTTTAGCTGAAGATACAATTCCCATTCACAGAGAAGCCTCTAACTAGGAATAAGTGGTACTTTATTCACAGCATCTTTCGATATGTAAGTGATGCTAAGGTTGGGCCTACAATGTCTGGTGGTTCTGATAAAGCAGCCCATGGCAGGTCCCATGTCACCCATATGGATGCTCTCAGCCAGCTGGTAAAGTTGGGTGAGAACATGAGCTAACTAATCCTACAAAGGTAATTGGCTTAAGTGTATTCCATATTGAGGAAAAAGTAAAGAAGCATCACTTCATGAGGTAAAAATGTGTGCTTGGGGAAAAGAAAAAGCCATTATGTGAGAAAGAGCATTTATGAAAGGCCTTGATTGTGTGCTCAGGCACGATGATTATAGATTCATAGAACCAACCAGGCTGGAAAAGCCCTTTCAGCTCACCCAGTCCAACCGTTCCCAGCACTGCCAAGGCCACCACTAACCCATGGCACTGAGGCCTCGTCTCCACGCTGTGTGAACACTTGCAGGGACGGTGACTGCAGCCCTGCCCTGGGCAGCCTGTTGGCTTGAGGAAAGCATCTGTTGAGCATGGATATGGCAAACACCTGCAGCAGTTCTTTATTTGAGAAGATGGCACTTGCAGATGAAGGTGAACGTGCTTCGGGGCCTCTCTTCACTCACTTCACTTGTTTCAAGTACAAAGCTGCTTATTTTTACTCGGTCGCTGTTGTGCCTCACTTCCCAGTTTATTTCACAGACATCAAGCTTACAGGTTACTGGAAACCTCAGCAAAGCAGGAGTCTCATTCTCTTCAAAATGGTGAGAGAGTAATTTACTGCTTAGGTCATTTAACTCAGTCATGAGTTATGACTTAACCAGAGAAAGCAGTTCAGCATTATGAAACCAGCCTTAAGAAAAGTCATTTGCCCTCAAGTTTCGTGCTTTCTTGAACCTTGAATGGCAAAAATCACCTCTTTGACCAAGGATCCAAACCTCCTTAGTTTGTTAGTGAAGGGGATCTTCCAGAGAATGTTTTACATTGTGTTTACTTGCACTCGCCTTTAGCAACCTGAAATACCCTAAATTTCAGGGAATACTGATCTTCACCTATCCATTACGGTGCTCCTTAGGGCTCACCCTTGAACTAGAACTGACGAGAGGAAAGCTGCTGAATGGCTCTTGGCTTAGTAAAGAAAAGTCATGTTGAAATTCTTGTTACATTGCAGTGAGCGTACAACTAAACTGAGATGTAATTACGTGTTTAATTAAAGGAATAGCTATTGATTATGTCATTGAATATGTGTTGTAGCCAGCCCTAACGTACAGCAGTGTTATAGGCGATCGTTAAAGCGGTTGTTGAAATTCCAAGTGAAGGAGAACTAGAACTGGTGTGGATGGAAGGGTAGAAGGAGATAACAAAGTAAGTGAACAGGGATTTCAGCAGTATTTCTCCACCAACACCCCTCAGCTCATGGGAAGCTGTTAGTTGATGCTGTCAAGAAAATGCATCCGAAATTTGACTTAAACAGCCTGCTCATGGTGTTAAAGGCCCCATCCTTCCCCTCCTCGTGGTACCACTTTTACTTCTGAAAGGATCTTATTGGAGTATTTTATTAGCTAGTGGAGTCACCCCTATTGGACAGGTATCGCAGAAGCCCATTGCTTGTGACTGAAAGCTGCTCTGGACAGTGAAACACAACAGGGATATGGGGTAGATGATCTCATGGGTCCTTCTGCTTCTGTCTGTTACCATTTCTGTGCATATAAAGCCATTTAATCCACTCAAATGCTTTGTACTCACACAAATACATTCATAATAATGGCACGAGGCATGCTACAACTCGGCTGTAGGCAGACCCTGTGACTCAGGTGGACTGAGCTGCTGTTTGAAATAGAGCACTGTAGAATTAAAAGCTTTTTCTTGCTACCAAGTTCTACAGTTGAGCCTGTTTTGAATGTTCCATCCCTGTATGATACACAGGGACTGAGTTGTTAAAGCACTGTGAGGGTGGTACAGGTGTCAGCATCCACGAGTTAGGATGCACTGGAATTAAAGATAGCTGTAACCTATATCTGACCTTGCACTTTCATGGAGCACGATCCAGCCCTAGTGACCTTCCTCCCCTGTCACCTCTGGCTCTTTTAAAGTGGAGGAGAAACAAGAGACAGGAATGTGGCGAGTGCAAAGAGCGTGGCAGCCACTGGTGAGCTGCAGAAGTTACGGGGAAGTGTGTGGTAGAGGCTTGAGCCCTCTTTAGGAATAGATTGCAATGTCCTGTGGTGAAAGCACTTTCCCCCCTGTATTGCAGCTGTGTTGCTGCTGTTACCTGCGGTGGTGTTCTCCCATTCAGAACCCAGATGACAAAACATCTTCGGTGCCTTCCCCAGTGCAGAGAGCGGATTCCTGAGACATAAAGTGAAAGGGTCAGATGTGAACCTCGAAAGAGTAAAATGGTTTCACGATGAGTGATGGTAAATCAGGATTTAGCAGCGGTTTGTACTCAGGTGATGGCATCGCTGGGTTTTTCCAACACACAGGGTGCAGTGTAGTTTACTTCAGACAGGTCCCAGTTCCCTGTTACTGCTTAACTACAGGATGTTGTGATTATAGATGCAGTGACACCACTGCAGAACCGCTGCTGATAAATCACGGGGGGATGGCAGCTGTAAATGCAGCTTCTCTTGTGATTTAAGAGGGAGATGTGAAGGCGTATCGCCCAGATGCCTGATCAATGGTAAACAGGGCCAGCCACAGCATGCTGAAGCTTAAAAGTCCTTGCCAGATTTGGGGATTAGAAGGTGTCGTTTCAAGCGTTAACTCCTCCAGTATCAGAACAATCAGCTGCTCTGGTCCTCCTCTTTTCCTTTCTCTGCAGCCAAGATTTCTTTACCTTAGCAAGCAGGAC
Source organism: Pezoporus flaviventris (assembly GCF_033815535.1). Taxonomy (NCBI): domain Eukaryota; kingdom Metazoa; phylum Chordata; class Aves; order Psittaciformes; family Psittacidae; genus Pezoporus; species Pezoporus flaviventris. Next base: position 2,923,491 of record NW_026892585.1, read on the forward strand.
CTGACACGCAGACCCTTTCCCCGATGAGTTTTGGAGGTACAAGAGCTTCTTCAGCAAACTGCTGAGTATTCAGTGTCCATTTGTGCCACAGTGCCCTGCATCTTCACGTCGTGTCCCCCTTACCCTTCCCATTCACCTGCTTAGTGACTGCTCAGGAAATGCACTTGGAGCTGTGTAGTTACACTGCTTAAGGCTGGAGAAACAATCAGTCCTTGCAGATTATTGTGATGGAACACGCCAGCAGCAGAATCAGCTATAGTCAGGCTTCACTTGACACCAGAGGGAAGTTGCTTTGGTCATTCCGTGCCCTGCTCTGTAGGCGACAGTCCTGTGCAGGTAACAGACCTAATGAGTGGTGAGGGGCAGGGATTGTAACCTGGCTTCTTTCGGAGAAGCTCCACACGTCTGGATCTGAAAGCTGTACAAGCTTGGTGAGGTTTTCCCTGAAAAGAGACATGAAAATGAATGTTGTAACCTGCCCCCCCAAGATCTCCCTGGAATTCAGGCTAAATGGGACTTGTGTTTGTGTTGGTGCGAGAGATGAAATGAGGACTGGCAGACTGTGATGTGTGAATTTGCACACGTACAGGGACTCAGAGCAAGAGTGAGTCTTGTTAATGAAGCCAAGGTATTTTTGATGGTCTGTGCCTACAAGTCAGTCCTGCTCAGTAAAAGGGACTTTCTCTTGGGTCTCTTTAATGTCACATTCCATTTGCAACTGTACTAAATGCTGCAACTTGCTTCCCTCTCCCCTACCCCACAGAAAAAATGACAGAGAGGAATTTCTCCTGAGCCTTTGATAACGCTTCTTTCTTTTCGTTCCAGATAACTTCAAACGAGAAGCGCTCAGAGAGCCTGAAGAATGATGGTGATGCTCTTCTCCAGACCCTGGAGAGCCTGGCCCACACTGCCAGGTGAGGCCCCTCAGGCTGCTAGGAATTTCCAGGGCTGAGAGTGCTCGCCTCCTGCTTTGTCTGCAATGGTCTTCACCTGTAATCAATCGCCTTCTGAGCTGCTCAGGTTCCTGTCTCTGGCCATGGTTAACCTCGTTTCTTGAATATACAATCTTATTCCAAACACTTGGTCTCTGTGACCGGACACTGGGCAGTGATGGAGTGGGCTACAAGCACAATGTGACGTTTGTGCCCTGTTTTAAAGTGATTGTGTTTGGTGCTGATTACTTTCAAATGTGCAGCACAGGAACAAAACTGCTTGTGTTCAAGAATACCTGTGGCTGAGGGGAGGGCAAGAACAGAGGTGCTAGTCCCAGCAAGCCGGCCGAACCTCAGCTCATCTCCCACAGACCTTCCCTCATCCAATCCCCCTTGGACATGTGGATGAATGGATTTTACTGTTCTCTGCCCCTCAAAACAAGTATTAGACTCCTGCCGCGGGCTGTTAGGCTGCAGGCCCTCAGTGCCATGGGTTAGTGGTGGCCTTGGCACTGCTGGGGCAATGGTTGGATTGGATGAGCTTAAAGGTCCTTTCCAAGCTGGTTGATTCCATGATTCTATTTTACTCCTGGTTGAGCTAAAATTCCCCAATAAATTGTAGTTTATGGATCAGGTTTGGAAACACTAAGATCATCTTTTCAGTGCTCTTTGTGCTCCCAAGGGCAGGCTTTATATGGGTCAGTTGTGTGGGAAAATTGGCTCCTCCACATTATGTCAGGGTGTACCCTGTATGGGAAGGGAGCAGGGATGAGGGGAGATGTGGGAAGTAAATGTTGGGATGCGGGACCCTAACCCCCTAACTTACACTAGGTAAGCAGATGCACACCGAGGACTGACCGAACCTATTGGGAACAGTCCGCATCCCTCTCGCATGCTCAGCTGCTGACTCATGGGGTTCGTGTGACACATGAAATTATCTGAGTGAAAAACGTCAGCTCTCCCCAAGGGAGGCTACAGGCAACACCAGTGAAGGTGACAGTGAGGAAGCACAGGGGGTTCTCCTTTAGGGTTTCACTGGTTTTTAGCATTTCTCTGGCTCTGCTTTCCTGGCTTCTTCTCATTGTCTGTTGTCTATAGAGAAACAGGAAACCACGTACTGCAGAACCCCAAATAAAGAGCACTCTTATTTGAGACAGGATGCCCAGTAGACCGAATTCTAGCTGATGCCAATGACAATTGATACTCTTCATCAGGGACTGTAGCAATAGGACAAGGGGTGATGGGTTCAGACTAAAACAGGGGAAGTTCAGGTTAGATCTAAGGCAGAAGTTCTTCCCTGTGAGGGTGCTGAGGCGCTGGCACAGGGTGCCCAGAGAAGCTGTGGCTGCCCCATCCCTGGCAGTGTTCAAGGCCAGGTTGGACACAGGGGCTTGGAGCAACCTGGTCTGGTGTGAGGTGTCCCTGCCCATGGCAGGAGGTTGGGACTGGATGAGCTTTAAGGTCCTTTCCAACCCAAACCAGTCTGGGATTCCATGATCCTATTGTACATGAGGGTAAGCCAAGTTCCTCAGCTGTGCCCAGCTCCCACGCTGCAGCAGCAGCAGGGGAGCCCCCAGGAGCTCAGAGATTTATTTTCCCCTCCTCCCCTTCTTTAGGGAGCACATGTCCCTGCCCCTTTGCCTCCAGAGGAAACAGAGGGATTCAGCCTGGATCTTGGGGCTGTAATGGACTCAGGTGTGGACAAACTGGCAACAGGCAGATGGAAGGCGGCTGGGATTAGCAAACTTTAGCAGGTTTAGCTGTTGTTTAGGGAGGCTATGGATATTCTGCCATCTTCCCTGGAGTATTCCTTGTGACCTAATAAACTTGGTCTCCTCAGTTGTGCTTTGAACTCGGTTAAGAAGCCTCGCTGTATCCCATGCAGAATTGGAAGTGTTTTAGAGATCCTGGATCTAAGCCATGCTCCCAAGGCTCAGACATCCTATCACTGGGGGGAAGTGGTTGAGGAGCCTTCGTGCTCACTCCATCAGGCAGGTTTCTGACCCCCCACTCTGCCTGCATGGCAGGAGGAGGACGCCAGCCAAGCGGTCAGGAGCCAGCAGAGGGGCACTGCTGGGGCCGTGAGCTGCTGTGGGTGCTCTCCTGCTGCCGGTCTCTGTCGTGATAACAGCCTCGTCTCATGAGAGCAGGCAGTTCTACGAGTGACACACAACCAACCTGTTCTGCTTCAGCAGCTACGTGGAACCGAAGCCACACTGTGAAACGTGGGATCGTAGCCATTTATTGCTCAGCGAAGGCAGTTGCCAGGGTGAATTTGTTTCAGATAACCAAGTTTCCTGGTTTAAATTGCTGCTCATTAAGAGCAGCTTACACAGCGTGGAGTGAGCATTTGGACTTCCTGGCTAGCTCTGCATTCCCCAAAGCATGGAGTGTCCGTAGGTGCTTGTCATTAGCAGCAACCAAGGAAGTTGCAGGTTGATCTGATAGCGGCCTTTCTAAGCTAAAGGTGAAGGATGGTAGCCTAGAGACTTGTTCCTGTGGACCAGCAGTAATGTGTGAGAGCCTCTGTTCCAATGCCAGAAAAAACATGTGTTTCCAGACAGGAAAATGAGGTGAAATACGTATAATAATGAAAACTTTGGTGAGGAAGCAAAGGGCCCCACCAGTCAGTCTCAGACCTGCAGAGCTGGAGGGGATGGGGGGGAGCAGTTGCTGGATGTGTGTGTGAAAACACATCTTTCTTTCTGTCCAGCTGGAAGCGTCTGTGTGCACATTCATGGGGTCACAATAAGCGATGTTGTCTTTGTACAGAGCAATCGGGTGAGGTAGCAGTCACTGTGCCTTTGAGCTGAAATTCATCTTCACACCACATTTGCCACAGGGCAGGATCCACGGTTGGGAGTTAGTGCAGGGTACAGAGAGCAGCTGATGGTCAGTAGGAATTGTCCGGCGTAAAGGCAAATGTGGGATTTGAACAAGGTTTCCCCCCCAGAGATGTCTAACTGGTGTTAATGGTTTTAATTCCCAGCTCTCACGCTGATGTTGCTGTGGCTTCCTTGGCATTTGAAATTCTGAGGATGGTGGGACATGAGAGCATCAAGACTACCAAGTGACCCGGCTGTGCCTGAGACACACAAGTTGTGTGTGATGCTGAGCACCAGCGCTGCAGGAACACCCCCAGATGAGCAGAGCAGCCCCAACTAACACAGCAAGCTCAGGTGTGGCTGTGTGCAGGCACATGTGTGAGTCTGGGAGGTTTCAGGGGGGTTGGTTGGTCTTTAAACCCCTGTATAGATGAATTCTTGGTTCCTGCTTTACTTTGTTGGCGTTACGTGATGGAGCGCAGGTATTTGACAGCCAGTTTGAAGTGTTAATTAAATATGCAGTTTCACAATACAGACATGAAGCGTTTCACTGTTTTAAGCTGCTGTTGGAAATGTTCCTTGTGTCTTGTGGACCGAGTGACTGCCTCGGCTGTCATCTCAAGGGGTCACTGCATGCCTGTGACTGGCTCCAGGCAATACCTTTGCATCAGGAAAGATGCACTGTTCATCTCCTCACAGAACCAGAATCACACAGAGGATGTGTGCATGGATTATGTATGTGGTGTGATTTTGATCAGGTTTTTACCCAGTAGCATGGGGTTTTACTGGGAGACTCGTCCCCCCTCTGCTGCCTGGCACTACACAGCTTAAGCTGCACTGGTGGAATGGTATCCTCAGCTCCTGATTGGAGTTCTGGCTTGGAAATAGTTAAGGACAAGCCTGACAGCAAAAGCTGGCACTCTGAAAGGTCCTTGAGAGAGAGCAGTTCCAGAGTGCTAAGAACGTACCCTGAACAAGCAGAGCATGGCTAAAACTGGTACTACCATCCCCTTCTTCCTTAACATTCCACTTCCCAAGCAGCACCTCGCTGTTCCTGCCACACCTCCCCAACACAGATGCCTTACAGAGCATTGCTTCTACAATCCTGCTCTTGGACAGCCAGTTCTGTGGAGTACGTGGAGGGGAGCAGCCCTAGGTAAGCAACTGATTTTGCCGTGTCTGGTTGACAGGAATTGTTCTTACATTAGCTGAACACCTGGGATTAGAGCTGGAGTTACTAGGAATTGGGAAAGTAAATGGTGCCTATTACTTGGTGAAGTGTTTTACAGTAATGGTTGTCCAGTGTGAGTGTGGCCAAGAGAAACCAAGCTAACTGGGTGAGACTTGTCCCTCTGCAGCTGCAGGGCCTTTGCTCTGCAAGAGGGGACAGTCCATTGTGTAGCTTTGTCCAGCTCCCGGGAACCTGGGATGCTAAGTACGGCCAAGAGCCCCTCTGACCTTCCACCAGCAAACTGCTGCCCTGAAGAACAGCTTGGGAGCTCGTGCTCACAGCAGAGGCCGGTGCCAGCTGCGCTGTACAGATGTGCAGAGGTGAATTAGTGGTTCAAGAACCACATTCCCTGCTGCCACAAGAGAAATCGGTTACACACAGGCAAGGACCTCTGAAAATGGGTTTAAGTTCCTGCCCCAGCCTATGGTAAGTGAAGGCTCCTCTGAGGAGAGCCAAGTAAATGCAATGTTCTCACCTTCTGAAGAACCAGAGCGTGGGGCTGGTGGGCCAGGCAGGAAGCGAGCTGCTGCCTCACATCTGGCTGAGGGAACATGCCAGATGTGGCAGGTGGTCACAGGTCAAGTGGCAGCAGGGCACAGGGATGAACACTGTCTTAGCAGGACATGGGGCTCTAAGTGTGGTTAATTACTCCTTAGTAGGGTAAACGGTTCTGGCATCCTCCTCTGAAGTCCTGAAGGTGTTGTGCAGGAAACTTGTGACCACACAAATACACTCTATGACCTGAAATAATTTGACACAGAGTGAATTAAAAGTTTACTTTAATTTTGAACCATTTTATAACTGCATTTTTCTCATGAAGCATCTGTATCACAGCAGGCTACAATAACTTTGGGATAAAAGGCAACTGGTAAACTGTCCAATACAAGGTTCCAAATAAACAGTTCTTACTGGCCCCTACCCAGACATATCCCAGATAAAGTTTTTGATCAAAAACATGAAATAGATCCACCTGCTTATTTTAAGCATATTAAAAAGGAAACTAATTGGACCATTTCTATTTGTCTAGTTTGTTTTTATACAAAAAGGCTACACAATGTTACACTTTATTCAGAATACAGTTAGAGCGATTATGAATTAGTGTTCTACACCTTTACTCAATCCTTAAAAATTAGAAACTGCTGTAGCATATTCACTATAACTTAATACTACGAGAGACTTTAAAAAAACCTAACAACAATTACTGCAAAAAGAAAGGCTACTTCCAAAGCAAGCAAGGTCAGTACCATTACAGAGATTTAAAAAAAATAATAGATTTTTAACAAGCAAGGCTAGGGTTTGATAAATTCCATCTTGCAATTCATTCTTGTGCATTCTTCGGTTCTTGAATCACTCCCAAAATCCATTTGTATTATTACTCCTCGACCAAAAAGGACCAGAACAAAAAGTTTACTTCAACTGTTCCCATAGGAAACTCAGCTTGGTTAGTGTGTCAGGCACTTTCTGAGATACTAGCCCACCCCTCGAGCCCTCTCAGCAACTCTACAGGCCAATCAATGCAAGTTCATTCAGATGATACAGCTGCAAAGAGAAAAAACACAGGGGTCAGTGTTCCTGAGCAAAGAACTGCTTTAACACAGTAAGAGTGCGTGAAGCCGGTGCACAAGACATTAACAGTTAATTACTTCCACACTTGACAGCAGAAGTCAGTCTGGAGTGTTCTGGTTGCGTGTTTCCAGAGCGTTTATTCACTACTGTGGCACAGTGGGACCCAATCGAGCCAATCCCTCCCTGCCAACCAAGTCCTCAGTCCAGGCATGGGTTTGTCTCTGTTTTGTTTTTGAAATTCAAGGTTGGAGCGTCTTACCTAAAGGATGATTTACAGGTCAGTATCGAACCAGGCCAACTGATTACTGTCACCTGGAGGCAGCCCATCCATAAGGTCCTGGGCATGGCCAAGATCTGGCAGACCATCAACTGGGTAGTCAGCACCAGGGTGGTGGCCACCCATTTCATGTTCCATCATAGGGTCCATACCCAAGGCATCCTGACCGTATCCGCCCGAGTGGAAAGAACGGTAGCTAGGATCTAAGAAAGTTAAAGGTGGCAGAGGGAAAAAAAGCATAATGTTAACAGATGTTAGATGCATCGGAAGCTGCAAGTATCAGTGTGTGAGAAGATTTTTGTAGCCATCTAATTCTTTTTCTAGTTCAGCCAAGTTCAACACAATCTGTTGCCTGCCCTTAATGGCTATTCCATTGTTCGGAACAGCCTTCCAGTAAGATCCTGCAGACAAAGCACACTGCAGTCAGAAGCACGAGCAGGTTTCCAGCCAAGCCATTAGTCTGCACAATCAACAATACTACAATTCAACAATACTGCAGCAAAACCAGGCTCCAAGACTGTAGACTTGCTTCTGAAAGGCTAGTCAAAAATAGCTTAGAATCCTTAGGGATAGGCTTGCGTTCAGACTAATACATTCAATACCAGCTTTTTTGTTTTAAAGAAAAACTGCACTATTGGTATTGTCAAGTCCATTTGTAAAGACTGTAAAAGATTTCTGGAAACAACACAGCTCAGCGGGAGATGCTCCCACAGGACTCAGGCAAGAGACACTAGTTTTGCACGTTCACATGGCTCCCATTTCAGTGCTGCCGGAACCGGTTATTTGAACTGGCAGTTCCCCATCAGCCTGTCAGTTTGCAGTACCTTACCGAAGAGTAATTCACTCTTCACCCATTTGCAGTTCTCCTTTAAAACTTACGAACTGACTTCATCCAACTTAAGTTCATTCAAGAGGAACAGAAGAGACGTACCATCTGGGCGGTATCCAAGAGGTTCTCCCTGGGCACCAATATCTAGTCCAAGATCTGCTGTCTAGATGCACACAAAAAGTTACAAGAGTTTTAACGTGTGGTCTTTGGGCCAGAACTACTGATTCTGAGTTTAAGAAGTTCTGAAGCTTGCTCCAGATCCCTCCTTAGCAACTCTTCTGCAGCAAGCACTGCAGTAGGGTACTTCTGTGAACATGATACGCCTTTTTATCTAAGCATCCACATCTAGTTTAACAGCCAGATTTAGATATAGAAATCCCTTGATCGCTGGAAGGAGGGTTCTGTTTGGGAATAAAGATGGGGCAGGTCTAGGAACACCTCCTCATGTACACCTGTAAGCTCCTGCAAGTCAGCTGTTCAGAGATTCCCCAGCCAGCAAGAGACCACCCAAGAGTGCTGAAGGAACCTCTCCCAGTTTGCCCAATTACAGAAGTGCCTGTCTGCGGCACAATTCTGTAACTCCAAGAGATAATCCATTTTAGCTTTTTTCCTTTTTCACATTACTGTGGTAAATACAGATTTTATAAAAACAGAAAAATAAGCACTGAAATAGTACAAAACAAGGGCTCCTGTCCTTAATTTAGTAAATACAGACAAGCTAAGACTTCCTAGACTCCTGAATCTTAACAATCTGGGGATGAGACAGACTTAGCAAAACCTTCCCTCAACTTCATCCACAATGCCTGCTTTCAGTCTCAATTCACTGTACAGCCCTTAAAGCTAAAGAAAAGCAATGTGTGATAATCAGCCTGCAAACATATTCAATTCTGAAAGCTCAATTCTAAGAAAAGACGCAAATTGCATCCCCACACCAAGATTATACTCCAACACTGTTTCCTTGACACAGCTTTCACAGGGTATGTTTTACCTTTATGCTTCCCTCATATTACTCATGCCTCCATCTCTGCATTAGGTTCACTAGGTTCTGGTAAACAGCACAGAAATGTACAAAATTCTCATGTACAGCCTGGCACACTAACAAACATAATGAGAATTACACACTTTAGCAGCAGTAAAGAATGGACTCCTCCTATCTGCAAGGGAGGAAGCAGCTCTTAAGGATCCTTGTCACAGGTTCACTGAATCCGAGCACACAAGAGTAACGATGATACAACCAAATGTAAAGCTGGGCCTGTATCACTGATGGCATCTACACGTCACTACTGGAAAGAGGGAGGACTTGGAAGTAAAGTTTCCCTAAGGAACCATTAATACAGAAAACACAACTCACCTCATTCCAAGCCATTGGCTCAGTCCTGAACAGAGAGCTTGTCAATTCAACTGAAAGTCTCTTCTTATAGTCTTGCGGTTTGTCCTCAGACATTCTGAACAGCACTGCAGCTGCGTATGTCGCTATAGGAAGGAAGAGTGATTTTAGCAGAGGTCAACTCTTCCAGCAACTGTTCTAACACAGGTTTGAAATCTGTCTTTTAAGTTCACTTACCAACACCCTCATTCCTCGAATGAAGCAGTTCTGTTAAAGGGGCAGTTGCACCTTCAGCTTCGATTGCTTCAGCTGCTTCCTTGTCTTGAGCCAGTTCACAAAGTACACCGGCAGCTACTCTCTGGATATTCTCAATGGGAGAGTACAGCAACTGCAACCAAAACACGAGGGTTTCTTTAGCAATTCTACTTGAAATGATCACTTCAGCACATTCAGATTTAGCAGTTCTACCCAGGAAGCACAAGAGCTATATTACTCATTCTCCTAGTATATACAATAGCATTATCTTGAGCTTGCTCTTACCTGCACAAATAATGGAATGGTATTTAGACCCCTGATTACGATTCGGTTATGAACATCACGTGCAAGAATATGCAGAGCTCCAGTGCAGCCCTCAACAATTTCTTCCATACGCACGCCCTCCTAATCAGGGAAAGAAAAGGCATTATTTGAAGTTGAGATATTGTATGAGATCTTCTAAAATGACTGTCAAAAAGCTGATCAGCCTGCCAACAAATGAACCTTGTCCCCTGCACACACCCCGTTTCTCCAACGGGGCTTATATCCACTATCTGCTGCTGGCCTTCAAGCTTAACACCCCTGCTAGGAGTTAGCCCAGTTTACCCAACTGAATTAAGCGAAGCATCTCAGTGGAACTCCTCCTGGTGTTCTCAGTTTTATTTGAGTTCACCATGACCTTCAGGTCTGACAACACTGGCTCTTCTTCCCCAAGATGGATTAGCTGGGTAGTTTTGAAATAGTGGTTATCAGTAACAAAGAGGCCCCTTCCTGCCTCTGCAAGTATTAACTACACTCCTGCTTCCATTTGCCCATGCTAAGGCGATTTCCCCTTTATTAATGTGTTTAACTGGGGGGGGGATATCAAGACTGATCTTGCTGCTACCTAAACAGGTAAGAAGTATGGAGCCTGTACAACTTCTCAGTACTTTTACAGCTCTAAGCACCCTTGAAAATACACAATAAGCTGTGATAACATTCTTAAACCCATTCCTATGAGAATGTATGATGAGGCAGTTCTGGTTTCCTAGTACAGAACTATTTGCCTTGCCAGAGTAGGCAAACCCAGTGTTTCTGTTACCTACAGCATTCAGAATTAAATGCTCAAGGGGTTCTTAGTGAAATAAGAACCAAGGTTTTGGCATTCTTATTTATTTAACAAAAACTTCAGGTCTGTTGAGACAGAATTATCAGCACACCAAGAGAGTAACATGAAACAGAGCAAATTACAACAGCTGTTTAGACTAAACAATACATGGCTGAGGCACGCTGACAAATGAGTTAAAGGCAACGTTAACGTAACTTCAGCTAGTGGTGGGCACTTACCACGAACTGCTGTTGTGTTCCACCCATTGAAGTACGTCGCTGGGTATCTTGATGTGCTCTAACCAGCAGCTGAACTAGCCTTGGAATAGCACCCTGTTCACGCAGTGGGGCATGGTTTGCAGGACAGAGTGCCAGATTGCGGATCAAACCAACAGTAGCCTGCAGATAAGAAAGGGGATGGGCAATGAAAGAGTGTGGTGAGTGTGCTTGCCGTTAGCAATTTCTTTTATTCATCTCTTGGCCCCAAACACTTAAATCTCCAGGACAGAATGCAAAGTTACTCAATTGAAGCAACCTTCCCCATCAGACAAATTACATTCCTCAACACCTTGTAAACAAAGTACTTCACACAGTTAAAATTACATCTTAAAAAGCATCAGTTTTCAGTGCTGGATGCTGTTAACCATCATTTTACCTTGATCAAAGGCCAGTGTGATGGTGGGTGCAACAGTTTAACCACCACTGGGAGCCCATAATGGAGACGCACTGCGTTTTGAGCCATCTCAGCTTCTTGATGTCTGCTGGTGAGGTGACGGAGCGCACAAATAGCAGGTTCTGTGATGTCTTCTCTGTCTCCAGCCCGAAGAACTGTGCGCACAAGAGCCTCAATGCCACCAACCTGGCAAACCATCATCTTGTTCTTGTAATTGTTGCAGGTAAGGTTAGAAAGGATGCCAGCAGCACAAGTCACAACATTGATATCATCTGATCCTAAAAGCTGAACAAGAGTTCCTAGAAGGCCTTCCATGCCCTCCTGCAAAACAGAAGGAAGCAAAATTTAGTCTCTCTCCTCTCCTGCTACATTGGCTTTTGATCCCTTAGAAGAAAGCCATGTACCTGCTTTGTTGCAGCATCTGACAGATTTCTCAGAGTCCAGAGACAGTTCTGGACGAGGCGCTGGCTTGGATCTGTGAGGTGGAGTCCCAGAGCTTGCATCCCACCTAGAAGATGGTACAGATTTGACAGCATTACTCAGGTCTGACACCATACTCAGATCCTCATCTTGTTAACACTTGGGTTCGTCTCTCTGTTGACGTTCAAGTGCATGTCTCACAAGCCTCTGGATCTTTCTCAGCATTAGTATCCTAATACAGCTAAGCCCTAACACTTCATCCCATAGGAAAAAAAAACCCCGAGATTCATGTCAAGAGCATGACACTGGGCCTGTTAAATGTACATGTATTCTAACATGTACAATATTCTAACATGTACATTCTAACATGACAATGCTCAGCACCCAGCTAAAAACATAGCAGACTTACTTAAAACAGACTGCTTTTTATACTTCTGGACACTGAAGGCCTCCAAAACTAGTTATGGAGTAAAGGAAAGATCCCAGTTCAATCTTTGATGCTAGCAGCTTCCACCCTTATATGGAATGTACCGATTCTGAAGTACTGTATAGCTCTTGAAGTTACCGTGGTTACAAGGTACTTACCAGCCTCAACAATAGCAGGTTTGTTGCTGGAGCAAACTGACAACACTTTCAGCACCCTACTAGTGGTCCACAATAGCTTCTCATAAGTATAGGTCCTCATTATGTTTACTAGAGCCTGCGGTCCACCGCTTGCCAGAATAATCAGCTGAAAGACAGCAAAAATTACATTTATCTGTCACTTCCTGTGCCCCTCAGCAGGTAGTAATTGTCACTGGCTTACACCCACTGGAGGTTACAGGTAGGTGCAAGAAACTTCCCACCTGCTTGTGTGGTCTGCAAGTTTCACAGTCTTGCTATAAGCATGACTGCATTTCTGCAAAGCAATTCCTGCACCCTTCACCTCTTGCAAGTTCAGGACTGACTAGGAAAAGCCGAGTGTGGCTGAAGGTTCAGAATAAGGAGGAATTGTTGGGTCATTCACAGCAAGCTTGCTCGTTCAAAGTGCTTCAGTAACAGAGGCACTCACCTTACTTTCTTGATTGCCGTACGCTAAGATCTGAAGGCAGTCCGTTGTGATGGCCAAGAACTTGACGTTTGTCTTGTTGAGCAAGGCAACCATTTTCTGCAGCCCACCAGCCAGACGAACAGCCATTTTGGCTCCTTCCTGATGCAACAGGAGATTGTGAAGGGTTGTAATGGCATAAAACAGCACCGAGTCTACTGGGGACCTAGAGAAGGAAAAAAACCCCTTGTGAATACCTGCGGCTACCAGTACCAACTGAAAAACACATGTACCGTAGCATTAGCAGTCCACATACCCAAGCATTTTAACCAAAGCAGGAATGCCTCCCGATTTGAAGATTGCCAACAAGCCTTCCCGATGATGTGAGAGGTTGTGTAGTGTCCCTGCAGTACAACGAGCTGTTTCCACATCGTTTGTGTTTTGCATGGTACGTACGATAGCAGATACCATTTGAGGAGATCTCATAATAGCATGGCGAGACGCTTCCTTTTTGGATAACTGATGAACCATAACTGCAGCCTTGTTCACCACCACCTGCAGAAATATTTGAAGAAAACATTGTTTTAAAGGCATTGGAGAAGCCCCCCAAACGAGCTACACTGAGGTGAAGAAAATGCTTACCTGGTCCTCATCATTCAACAGTTTGGTCAGTTCTGGGATCGCACGAGTTGCAAGTTCAGCATCATCTTGGTAGTTTATCAAATTAACGACAGCATGTTTTAACATCTGGGATGGCTCAGCCAGGCGTTGCACGTTAGTTGGGTGAGCAGCATCAAACTGCGTGGATGGGATTTGCATTCCTTCATCCAGTGTTTCAGGGAACATAGCTGCACGAACTCTCTGAGCTCTAGTCATTGCATACTGGCCATCAATATCTGAAAACCAAGGTAAGTCATTACCTCAAACTCAGAATAAAGAGCTCATCTTCTAGACTGGTAGTAATTCAGTACTTAGGTTTCTGTATTTTTAAGCTGTGTGTCTAAGCAAACCAGTGTAAGAGAAAAGGCCTTACCAGCAACTTGCTCCTGGGTAAAGGACTGAGAGAATCCTTGCTCCCACTCGTACAGCACTTGTGTTGTGTCCACATCTTCCTCTTCAGGATTTCCCTTGCCACTCAAGGAGGGAGCAGTTGTTGTGGCACCGGAATGGATACCAGAGTCCAGATATGACTGTTGCTGCCAATGACTGACTGCTGCTTTTCTGTCTGGCTCCATTGCCATATCCAACTCCATCAAGTCAGCTGTAAGAAATCATTGTTGAACCATTAAGCTTAGTTTAATTACTCCAGCAATCTTTCAAGAGATGACACGGACTTTAAATGAAAATAAATTCCCATAAACAACTACTTCAACTCAGCAAGTTCAATTCTGCAACTTGAGACAGCAGTTTTTAACTGAGATTCTGTATCAAACAAGTACAGATGCCTATAAACCCAACTAACAGACAGAGCAATCACTGCTACTGCAACATTCTTAGTCTACTGCTTAAAGGTCCCCTTTTCCACATACTATGATTATGTACTTAACTGTACTTAAGGGACCTGAAAAGCTTACAGCGACAAACTTATCTGCAGGTTTGATTTCCTGTGTAAGATATTAATTACTGCAGTAGAACAGACATTATTATTCAATCCAAGTGGCTTAAATAAAAGTTTAAAAAGGGGAGCAAGGAGACCGTTTAACTGCTCTTTATTAGAACTGCTAGATTCTAGTAATAGAAATTGTAATGCATTATATACCTTGGGTTGCCATGTTCCTTGTGCTCCCAGAACTCTTTCCTGCTACCTTTCAGAGACCCTGAAAAAGAGCAAGGTTAGAACTTATTAAACACTAATCAGAGCTAGTAAGACAGAATTTCCTATTAGAACACCAGAATTGCAAACTCTTCACCTGTAAGACTTCACCTATCTTGCCATTTCATTACTACAGTGCTAATTAGCAAACCCCCATGGACAGGGATGCAAAAGAATGAAATGTTTCACACAGACTTTTTCTGGCAGACTACATGTAAGATAAATTCTTAAGAGAAAAAGAACTGAAGACTGATCATGATTGAGCCATTTTTCACTCCTCTATCCTTGCATGAAGTCCAGACATTAAATTCCACAGCTTGGACATGCTGCAAAGACAAGGGCTAAACGTCACTTCCCTCAAAGACAACTATTCTTAAGATACTAGAAAAACTGATACAGAGCTACAACATGGATTTTCATGCGGAAAGCTGAAGTGACCATTTAAGACAAGCTGGTATTATTTCAGGGGTACAAAAACTACCTAAAGAGTTATAATTGTACCTCCTCCTTCACTTCTTTGCTGTACCACAAGAAGACAAGTTTCTTTCTACCCAAAACAGTCTTCCTTGAAGTTCAACTGAAAATTGAACCTGTCTTGTAAACAAATGCTCTCCTTTAGGTGCACTAATGAAGTCACCAAACTCAGTTGTCTGGTGGGGCTTTTTTGCACAGAAAGCCAAGGTAACTGGGGGCAGGAGGCTGAAATATGATCAAAATCACCAGTATGCAACTCCATTTGGTATCATCAAACAGTAAGGAAGTATATGTACTATAAATCTGTAGCTGTTTCTTCACTAACCCAGAAAGAGAAATTCGAGGCTACAGCTTCACAACAGGTCACTCAAAGCTGTCACTTTTATTTCATTTGCTCCCCTTACCCCAGTCCAACACCATTTTCAACACAGACAGAGCTGGTGACAGCCTATTCTGGGAGCTAGCCAAGCAGAAACATTTGTAGTGGTAACTAGTGCAGTGAGCAAAACCATCTCTTCCAGCAATCACCTTTCAATGTGCCCTTAGGTGTTAGAGCTATGCTGATCAAAACATTCCTAGACAATGAAGTAAAGGCAAGCCGCTAATCTCTTTAAAGGACATGTTTGCAGTACTGTGTGTCAGAAGAACAAAGTCCATTTGACACCATTTGTGTGAAGACAGATTTCCCAGTTTCCTTCAGGAGTACCTTTTAGAAAATCGGAATTAAACAGAAGACAGGCCTGTAGTTTTAAGTCTCACTGAATAGGTTAGGCAACTCTGAGGCGAGCTTTTATTTCACTGTCCCCGAGCCAACTACAGGATACTCCAGCAGCTCCTGAGCAATCTCATTACTCTGCTTCACAAATGCCAGTGCTGTTTGTCCTGACTCTGCACTCCCACAACTTTTGGCAGCAACCCTTCCCTGGCTCTTTTTAAATGGACAACAGATCTGCATCTGCAGCAGGTAAGCAGCACTGCGCTGATTTAAGACATAACAACCATACAGGAAGTACCCTGCTATGCGTTTGCTAATGCACAAGTCCCTAAACGAGTCCTATTCCACCACTTGGAAGAGACTAGCCAACTCGGTCTACTCATAATTTGCACGGAAGATGCACTGACAATACAACCGTTTTTTTCCAGTCCCTTGAACACTGATTCTTCCAACATTTTGGAGCAGCAGTGGTAAGGGGAAGGAGAAACTAAGTCATGCTGTCAGTTCACCATTAATACAAAAGTTCTTCTGAGTACCTAAGGCGGAAGAAATGCCGATACAAAAGCTTGATGGCTCCCTGCAGGTCTCATGCGTTACTCTGTCAGCCCCACTAACACCTTCCAAACAGAAAGCAGTGGAACAGCACTAGAATTTTTATCCTTCACTTCCTGTAGTCCTCGCTGTAAGGCACATGCGATGTATGCCATAGAAAACTGGGCAAGATACAGACGCTATATGCAATTTACAACATGCTTACCACAAAAGATCTATTTTTACTGTAACCTTTCCTGTCTCTTCCTATCATGAGGCTGTTAATAAAAAATTATCACCAAACTAGTTCTGAACTTAACATACTGGCAGATGAACCAGTCAGGAGCTTGACCATGCTTTGAGATACTTACTACCACCTCAGATTCAAATATGCAATACAGGGCTTGAGAATAACATTCAGAATTTCCTTCCACTGTTGAATTCTGCACAGACGAATGCAGCTGGCTTACAGCAACTGCACTCTTGAAATGGTTGTTTCAATTTCAGCAGCCTGAAGAGACCAGAAGAATAGCTGTACCATTAGATAGAATCCAGCAGACCACACTAGCCACTGAAATGCAACACTATTCCAAACCAGAGCTGAGGAACATCTACAAAATGGCAATGACGAATACTGATTCAGTGTTCAGAACTGCATTATCAGTCAGATGCTCAGTCTTTGAAATGCTGACATTAGATAAGCCTGCTGGCTGCACCTGAAAATCTCTAACATCCTCATCTACATTTCATACATAACCATGCTCAGCAATTCTAGGTAGCATCTTTTTATTTAAATGGGAAAAAATGGTTTTAATCCTAAGAGTTCAAAATAACTGCAGACCAAAGGTACCCAGTGAAAAAGGGTATGATCTGTTTGGTTTTAGGGTTTCTGTAGCTGAACATTCTCCCGTATTTTCTTTCTCATTTTACAAAGGGGTGAACTGTGTCCAGGAAAGCTGCTGACTTCATTTTCCTATGTGTCACTGACAAAGTTAACACTTACAAAGAAAGCAACAACCCCAGACTAGGTACAAATGCTTGTGCTATTCATTTGCCCAACAGAAACTGGATCAGTACATGCAGGATGGGTGTGAGGAGGCGGGGCAGTGGAAACAACACAAAAAGCCTTGCTAGGCTAATTAAGCTTGTGTCTTCAGCCATGAGCATGTACCAGCTCATTTAAATCAAGCCCCTGTTCAAATTTATTGGAGTACACATGACTAGTGACATTCCATCGTCAAGGTCAGTGATACAGCTCTTAAGCATCAGGAAGAGATAGAAGGACTCGGTATACTTTAGCATGACGGCAAGCTTCTGTAAGCCCCACTATTTTTAAAGACTATCTGGTACTCTGAAGTAAAGTCTGAATTTTAGTAAATGCCATGTTATAAAGAAGTTCATAACAATGTACTGCCAGGAGTTATGGAACTACTAACTTCTTAAAACATCCTCCATGACACTACCCACTAGCATGCACCATCAGCTCTGGATTTAAATGGGGGCTGGCTTTTTTTTAATATATATATACACACACACACTAAATTCCTCAATACAAAGTGCAATGCAAGACATTGCATTAGAGTGTACTGTGTACCATCAGTCCCAACCTTGCATGTGAATTCCAGGAAAATGAGAAAAATAGTTCTGCAACCTTAGCAGGCTTATGAGCCAAGTTTCAAGTTACTACAGAAGACAATGCAAATTTCTTGGTTTTCAAAGTACTGAAAGAGGAGTATTTTGATAATGAATAAAACTTGGGTATCAACTTCTGAGTTTGGAAAAGAGTTAGGCACATGCCAAGGAAGTCAATGAGCCCATAACATTTCTCAAATCTGAAGAATTATCTTCATTAAGATTGACCTAGATTACCTGACTTATTTGATAAGCAGGTCCCCTCCTCTTTATAAAGCAAGTCAAACTTGAAGTTTGAAAGTCTTTCAGAAATCTTTTGACTGAGCTCAGCATGTTATTATTAAACCTTGTATGGGAATTCAAGGCTGATACATCCAACCGCTGTTTCTATTTGAAGTGAATGTCTACTAACCATGTTTTGATACATCCCACCTAGGACAGGCCAAGCAACTGCATCTGTAAATTAACCATTCTTTTTTTTTTTTTTTACATAGAAAAAGCAGATCTTCATCTTCTTGTGACAGTTACAGCAGTTAAAAAACATGTATTAGCTACAAACAAGTGTAGTACATGTACTGGAAAACAGTTTTTCTCCAAGTATTCCAAAGCTACTTCAATTATTACCAAGGTGTTACTGAAAGCATTCTTTAGGTCTAATTTTATAACTGGTCTTGTTTCAGGCAGCTGCCTGCCAATGATGCTGCCCAACTATCTGCTTTACAGGAAACACCAGTTCCAAAATTAATTAACACCAGGTAACTACAGCACTCACTCCCATGACCCAAGAACAGGTATGTAAGAACTTAATGTAGCAGAAGTTTCGTCATTAACCTTAGTTTTCAAGTAAAGGATGTGGGAAACACATTTGATTGAGGATTTAAAAAAAAACCCTGGGATCTTATCCTGGACATTATTAATCTGTTTTCTAGAAAAGGAAGCTGGGGGGGGGGGGAAGTAGGAATCATCTAAGTAAGACAACACTGATAATGGCAACATCAAAGATGCTTTCACGGTATATAAGCTCTTTCAGGCATGAGTGACTGCCCTGTCTCCTTCAAGCATTTTCTGGTCTCATCTACCTATATGCATCATGCTATAAGCATTCCTGCAACAAACCTTCTGCTTTGTCTTATGAAGACATGACCCAAATGAAATAATCACGTTAACATTCATTAGGAATAGCACTAAACTGATTAGCAGAAAGTGAAAAGTCAGTCAAGCTGAAGAACACACAGCAGCTAAGATGCGAGAGGGAGCAAAGGAGGGAGAAGTTACAGGTGACCTGTAAGAACTGATTTATAGATTGTCTATTCACAGATGAAAACAAGGATAGCACTTGTGGGAAGTAATGATCCATGGTACTTGCAGTCAGTTTCTAACTTGGACATTTCTAATTTTGGATTGAGAAAAGAAAGATAACCTCAGAAGTTAAAAAGGACTGTCCTCTGCATTGTAGGTCTCAATTTAGGAAACTTTTAAACACCAGAAATCTACTGTAAACTTATCATTCCTTATCCAAATGAGGATAAAGTCCTCCCACATCTTCCCAGATAGCCCAAATAAAACTTAACTTTGAGGATTTTTACCTGGCTTCTGTTGAGAAGGGGTATAGGTACTTTTAGAGGCCTTTAATCAGAATCTTTTGCAGGATTGGCAAAAAATCCTGAAAGTACAGTTTTGGTGTTGTGTGTTTTAAGGAAGGAAGCTTGCTGTAGGAATGACAATTAGGATTGATGGTTTTTCTGTGGAGGTTCCCTGCATAGATACTTTATTTCAGAAGATACTTTATTTCAAAGTAGAAATAAATAACATGCCTGAGCTTCAATCTGAAAATCTGCATTTAGAAAATATTTCATCTTGTACACAAGTTTAAATACAAAAGTTTTCCTTTAATACATTCCATATCCCAAATACAGATCGGCATTCCCATATTCTAAAGTAGCAGCATTTGCAGTCCTCGGTCATCTTGTCCACTCTGAAAGGAACAGCTGTATGCAGTGAGTGGAGGTTATTTTGAAATTAAAGTTATATGCAACATTAGAGGACCTTGACTGTTGTGAAATTAGTCACTCACCAGTAGTGACTTCTGGATTTAGAAATTCAATTTTTCAGATACCTCCTCACACCAGCAGTTTAAGAACCTGGATGAACAAAAACTACTATGAAACTCACTGAGAATTGGTTCTCAAATAATGGTTTAAGGCTGTAAATAGCCACATTTTAGCAGTAAATTTAATGTTTACCTTATCTACACCAGGAATCAGAATATAACACTTTACATTTCTCATTAAAGTCAGGCTTCCTTCTGCTTTCAGCAAGTTGATACTTAATACTGGGTAAAGATACCTTATCACAGGCCATCTGAAGACATCCCAAGTAAATGGAAGTAACTTATGCAGTGTTAACATGAAAAGGAAATGAGTCAAACAATAAAACCAACTCTTAAAGATAAAAAGATCATGTGTTTTCATAGCTCCAAAACATTTCTATCTTCTTTTGGGTTACATGATAAAACATGTACAGCCTTCACTACCACCTTAGAAGAAACACCACTGCAAGAGACAGCAGCATTACTACATTTTAAGTGTTGTGCCAAGGTGTAGCAACCCCAACTATTCCAGTAGTTCTACTGAAAACTAAGAGCTACCAATAATCCGAAGCTATCATGCCACAGCACATGTATACTGAAAACCAGCTTACTGATCCTAGACTGTAACAGAACAAGCTCATTCCTAAACTTCAACTCCTGACAAAACTGCTCTAGTTATTTCCTCAGGCAGCATTTGTTTCACATTATTCCGTCCAACCACCAAGCAGGAATACTTCACTGCAGTGATAAACTCAGTATCATATGTAATCCACCCAGCTCAAATTTATCCAAGGCAACGCATTCTACTGATGCCTGCAGAAAGTTAGAAGATGCCTTGCAAACAGCAATACTTTTAGGTTCAGCTGATCACATCACAGTAAACTTGACTCTGGGCCCAGAATAAGTCTTAAATTGTTCTTTAAAATATCTTAATAATAAGACCTGAAAGTCTACGATCTGTCTCTCCTATAAAACATTAGGAAATCAAGAAACCCAAATAGTATCCGCTTTACTGACCTTAACAGGCTGCAACTTCCAAGCTTTAAATATCTTTAATATGTGCTGAAAGAGGCAACAAACTAGCTCAAATAATCCACAGAATTGAAGTGGAAGAGGAGCATTTGACAGCACACACAGAGATCCATCAATGTTCATGACAAGTTGCCTCTGCTTTCAGCCACTGATTTTTTGATGCTTCAGTTCCACTTCATTTCTTTTTTCCTTCACACATCCCAGTTTGCCATTTCATCAGTAGTTCTGCTTTTTCTGCCTTTGGCTTCTGCCCTGGAAGTGATCTAAAAATCTTTTCCACAACATAAAGGCAGAAGAGCTTCCCTACACTAGCTTTTATTAGTTTTGTAAGAGTTGATTTGATGCCACATCACAAAATATAAAACCTTATGCATGTCTATTTTCCATCATCTTGGCAATCTAACACCAATTAAGAGCACAGAGTAGAGTTTCTATTCACACGCTCATTACCCAAAGCAAACAGCGTGCAGATACTTCTGTTCTTGCTAGACTACTCTAAGTTGATTACAATTGCTTAATGGAACCGAACTGCAGACATCTGGTAGTCTTGACTAGACTTAAACACTGGGTTAGCTATACTAAAAGAGGATTTATGCCTCAAAAAACGTCTAGTGAAGACTGTGGTTACAAAGTCAGAAAACTACACACATGGCAGAGGGGAAGGAGCAGGACCACAAAGACCTTAAACTTGGCTGCAAGCCTATATTTTACCACACTTCACTTCCTTTAGGACTAGAGCAGAGTGCTCCAATATTACAGGACACTCACCTTTTCATCCTCCCCTCCCTCCCAAAAGGGGCAGCAGGCTAGCAAAGAATCACACTTCCTAGCCAGCTTGCCACATGATAATTGTGTTAACTCCAAGTTTCAAGTGTGGCCGAAGCTATACTGTAAGTGCAGTAAGTTCCACATTTTGTTTTGCTCACCCCATGTACAAAACCCCACCCAGAGCATCAGTAGTTTTAATCACTGAGGAGCAACAGTCACTGGCAGAAAGTTCGGGTGACAAAACTTATTGGAAATGGGACTTGGTGAACTTTCAAGCTGCTGGCACTGAGTGTCACTGAAACCCAGCCCTTTGAGCAAGAACACCACATTTCGGCACTAACAGCTCATGCAATTAGTCAGGGTCTTGACAGGTACTAACCTTTTATAAACAACCCATTAGAAGTTTCAATAAAGCAACAGTTAACATTGGTCTGAGAGCCAGGGTCAGCCTATAGATACTTGAGATAACTAACAGAGAAAATTATGAGAACCTGGAGGAGAATTCAGAACAAGCACATAATTTAAATTACTAAAAGTAATGAAGTTTACCTGGGCATGATCACTCTAAGATATGAACTTTCAAACTTTAAAATCTGCCAGGAAGCCTCCTCAAAAATTAAGCTGGCAATATCATGTGAAGATGCTCTAATACCTTTGATGCACAGTACCTTACTCTCTAGGAGAGAGATTTTTAGAGAAACTTTAGAGAAGTCATGTATTGATAGGACAAAGGTGTCAGAAACTACTCAGTAGCAGTTACCTACCACTGTGATTTCTTACAACTACCAGCAGTGCCCTAGAGAATTTTGTTTGATGCTGGTCAGAGCCGAAGGCTGCCATGTGGCTGGGCATACTCTGCAATGTAAAGACCACACCTTTCCACATAGTCTCATACACTCTGCTTCTTAAAGGAATACTTATACTGTAGTAGCTGAAGTATCACAGCACTGGATCTTGTCACTTCAGGGAAGTTAGTGTTTAGATCCACAGCCCAATTACTCTCCTCTTTACCTACAGAAAGGTTCAGGAGTTGCAATGGGCGGGTCAACACAATTCTTTATATTCAAAATCATGGGCAAACAGGTTCTAACAACATCTGCAAACAAAGCAAAGTGATCTTTTCAAAGACAGCTGCACTTTCTGCACTAAGTATCTGTCCCCTATAGAAGTCTCTGCTTGATTCTAAGAGCTATGAGCAGCCGTACTCAAGCTGACAGAGAAACCATCAGGTTATATTTGAAAGGAATGGTTTAAGATAGCTTTTCACTAGTAAGCATAGTGCAGCACTAGGAAAATCTATCACTTTATTAGTAGGCAAGACTGGCTCCAAGTACCTACATATCCTTCTTTGCTGAGATAGTGATGATAACATTTAAGGTTACATAAGAAACTTCCTCAACTGCTAATGAGGGGTTACACATCCATCTTGAGAACAAAAGTAATAATCTTCTCCACATAATGCACATATCAATCATTTGACAGCAGCTTGCAGGTCAGTATTAAAGGACTGGTATGACAGTTTCAAGTTTATGAACTTGTGTTAAATTCACAACAAGATTATCAGCCCAATTACTCATGTGTTTTTTGACGAACTAAGCACCACCAACTAATGCAAGTAACCTCAAAACAGTTACTAAGTCACTTCTGTTCAGCAGTGGATTTACTCTGAAATCTTCTGGTCACCAGCAAGCACTTCCAATCAGGGTTTCACACAGCATTCATTATGTTTGAGTATTCCATGGCTGGGCAAAACCTTAAGAGCAGTTTTCTAATCACAGCTTAACAAGTTACCACATCTTATCTGCAGGACAGTTAGGTATCTACACTATGCAGACAAAAAAGCTGCCATCATAACTATTTACAGATAGCCTATGAGAACTTACGCATTATACTGTATTTCATTTAACACTAATCAAGTTCAGCAACAAACCACTGCCATCCCTCAAGCTTCCTGCCTACTTAAGAGTGTCAAAAAGATACTTAATGGCTCTGCAGTCATTTTTCATGATTGTGTACATCACTAACAAGGTTGACAGCCACTGTATTACAGAAGCATCTTTCCCTCCTGTCTATGCAGAAGTTAAAATACTCATTTCCACTCTAGTATAGCAATAATTTAGCAAACAACCTCCCTTTTCAAACCAGGAAGTATCATATCATAATCTAGTTTCTTCTTAGGCTGCAACCACAACACCAGCCCTGTACATGGGCTTTAAACATTAATCTCCATGGTCTAAGAAACCGGAGTGATTAGTCATAATTGCACTGACACTAATGAAATACTTATGAATCTGAAAGTGACTGTCTTTGCTTGTCTGTCAGAATAACTCCGTATTTAAAATAAGAGTATAGCAATAATTTAGCAAACAACCTCCCTTTTCAAACCAGGAAGTATCATATCATAATCTAGTTTCTTCTTAGGCTGCAACCACAACACCAGCCCTGTACATGGGCTTTAAACATTAATCTCCATGGTCTAAGAAACCGGAGTGATTAGTCATAATTGCACTGACACTAATGAAATACTTATGAATCTGAAAGTGACTGTCTTTGCTTGTCTGTCAGAATAACTCCGTATTTAAAATAAGACATACTGACATTCAAAAAAGTACTGTTTAAGCAACGAACATGCTAATCAAGTCTGATATTACGTTTTTTCAACTTTTAATCAAGGCAAACTGACAAGATAACAAAATATATCAGCACCTTTCGATGTCAAGATTTCTGGCCACTGGAGGGCACCTGAATTGTTGCCAGGACAATACAAAACTACTTGCTACAGTTGCTGCAGAGTTGGCAAACTTCTGATTTATACAAGTCCATTTAGCACAGTAAATCAGCCTAGAAATGCTAGTTCCAGCAAACACACTGTGCACACCAGTAATTTGCCAACTCCAGTTAAGATCCACCTAGCTCATATCTGTTAAAAGCAGCAACCTCGAATACTACGTTAACCCTTTCAAACTTTAAAGGAATTAATTTATTCCTTAAGCAAGACTCGAGTTTACTTAGTGTTAAGTAACACCACAAGTAACTTCTGCAATACTAATACAGCCAGTGTACATTGTTTCCTAAAGCAATTTGGAATGTTAACAAAAATTTTTTCTGCAATTCAAGCTGTAAAGCAACATCTACACCCATACTTCCCAAGGCACGGGTCACACTTGTTTTCACATTAAATCACAGTAAGCAGATTCACAAGGGCAGACTGAGGTACAGGTTTCATCTGCTCACCTTATCGATTTGGTGTTCCATACAGACAGATATGCCAGACTTCCATTGGTTCTCTCCTTTACATTACCTGCCAGAGCAAAAAAACATTCTGGCTCCCTTAGTCTTAGAAGAGGCAAAACAGGCCATGCGATACTGGCATATTAAGACAGTACCCTCTTGGACTAAAGCCTCATCACTGACCTACAGCAAATTTTACTTTGGGGTCAAGTGGCAGAAAGGGTATTAAAAGTTAATCACTGTCAAACTATCTTATGCTGGCAAGTTTAACCAATTCAGTTGGTGCAGTACACCAAAAACCTCCAGAACAAATCTTCCTACGCTTAACTAGAAAGTCAGCAAAACTGCAGTTCACAGAATTTTGCAAAGTTAATGTCGTGCTGTGAGGACTCAAAAGCAAGTCCCAGCTGCCTGCAGAGTTTCTCACGAAGTCTTATCAGGCTTCATCAAGTATGATGTTCCAGGTAAGTAAGGTCCATCCCAATTTTCCTGCCACAGTATGCAGTCTACCAAAGTCACAGAACAAGTTCTGCTGCAAGCAATTGCATGATCACCACAACCCCTGTCTTACCAGCTTTAACTATGAATTAACATGAGTGATTTAGATTACTGCTGTATTTGCACACTAGTCTTGCCTACTAGACAATATTTTGCAGAAACATCCTTAGCCAAGTTTCAGACCACACATTCAAACTTCATAAACTGAAGTCCACAATAGTCACGTTTCCTGCCCCATTCTTGTTACTTCCTTTAATACCCCTCAAAATACTGCAGGAGTGGTTTAGAAAACCTTTAGAAGACAACTTGTCTGAATTAAATTTCTGAACGACTGTGTTCTGTAGAGTTAAACTCAAGTTTTCTGGGATGTTAAGTCCAGGAAGACCAAAACCAGCTTCACAAAGAAACTGTATGTCTGAAGGGCAACCAGGTTTCATTGCCAAGATTTGATAAGCCAGTTACTGACACACCATGCAGTTATAACAAAACACTAGTGTTCATAGTAAGCCATGTATCAAGGAAGTAACCCAGCCTATTTATTGCTTTGGCAAGAAAAAAGAAGCTGGGTTTACTAAGGCTGTACCAGAACATCTGAATAACTGCCTTTTTCAATAAAGCTTTACTTCATATTAAATCCTTGCTTTTAGAAGCTATTGTGCATTGCATTGTTCTTCCCATCAACATGTTTTTACTTACTTCTCTCCTAGACTCTTTGAAATGCTCAGCCATACAGACCAACACGAACATTCCCACACATCAGCTTATACCTAAACAGAAAATATCTGAAGCATTAGCCAAGTAAATATGACATTACTTTAGAACAAGCCCAAATGCCAAGACACTTGATATGATTTCATCCTGAATGGCTGAATTTAGAGAGCCTCAAAGCCTCACGTGAAGACTTAAGTAGCCTCATTTCCAACAGTAGCAACCATTAGGCAATCAACACAGTAGCCACATACCTGCAGCTGTCAGCACCTTTTAATAAATGGTGCAAGGTTCCTGGTTCCTGGACTGTCAGCTACTGACATTCACATTGTAACTTGGCCCAATAAACACCAGCAGATTTTGCCCTTTATGCTGCTTTAAAGCCTTGCAGTAGTACATTTTGTCATGCAGAAGCAAAATTGCAATTAAGTTGCTCACTGGTGTGTCTGAAATTAATATTAAGAAAACCCTGACACTCTTTCAGGTAGCTTTCTCATCTTTGCCTTTACTATAGTCT
Source organism: Pezoporus flaviventris (assembly GCF_033815535.1). NCBI lineage: Eukaryota > Metazoa > Chordata > Aves > Psittaciformes > Psittacidae > Pezoporus > Pezoporus flaviventris. The sequence continues at coordinate 2,949,947 of NW_026892585.1, forward strand.
CTGCACATAAAGATCCCATTTTACTAAAACCCCTCTTTGATTTCCGTCCACCGACCTCAGCATACCAGCCCAGCCTCTTTCCATTCACCACTTGCATACTTTGGGGGATGGGATGACCACAGATGTCTGGAATATACAGAGTGTCAGAACAATGGCTACTCCGTGAGAAAGAGATCAAGAAGTAGCTGATTACAACGATCAGCGCTGCTATTCCTAAAGTCCTACAAGTTGCCCATAGTACCTTCCCGGCCTGCCCTTTCTTCCCAGAAGGGGTTACTAAATGTTTTTTGGGAAAAGATTTAAAAAGCAGCCTGATGTCCTACACCAAGTCGTACCTAGGGAAAAATTTAAGGGTTCGCTAGACTTAAACCTCGCTGTTCCAGGAGCAGCTAGTCATACACAAGAGAAACCAACTAAGCTTTCCGTGGGGGAGAAACCCACCAGAACTAAACTGGAACTCTCTGTTCCACGGGCAGTCAGTACAAGTGCCCATATCGTACTGGAAGTCACAACAACTTGCTTCTTACACCTCAGAAGCGTGCTTTGGGAGGTTGAAGCCGCCGTCGTCCCTCCAGCTAGCTAGGGAAAGCAGCAGGCGCTTCCCCTTGCAGCATGAGAGCCCCCAACACTGCCCAAGCCCCCAGTCATTCGCTACAAGACTCTGGTAACGCGGGTGTTAAAACTTAATTTGATTGCTCCCAGCTCCGGGGAGCTCCATTTCTAAGAGACTCAGAAGCAGCACCACCTTTCCAGCAAATATGCACTCAACTAAGACCGAAAACCCACAAGGCTTCAGATTAGTTATCACCCGCTGACTGCAGTGACCGTGATTAATTGCATTCGGTACAAACAAACCCATCCCTTGCGCTCTTTCCCCTCTCCTAGCACCAACGGCAATCTGCAGCCCACCGGCGAGTCAGTACCTCCCCCCAGCCTTTAAAAAAAGGATAAAGGAACAGGGGAACGACAACGGAAGTCCCGCGGCCTCGGCTGCGACGACCCGAGGGGCAGCGACTCGCCTTCTCCTGCAGACCCCCAGCAACCAGCCCCTCGCCCCAGGACAAGCTTCCCAAGAGACACCTCGGGAAGCTGCAGCTGCCGCCTCCTTCAGCCACGCAGCTGTCCGGACCTCCCCAAACACGAGCTCTCTTCTCCTTCCCTTTCCTTCCCCCCCTCTCTCGCCTTTCTCCCACCCAGGCAGCGCCCCCCGCCTGCCCGGCCCTTCCCGCCTCAGCGCCGGGCACACCCTGCACCCCACAGCGGCCGCGGGACGTAGCGCCCGCTCCCGGGCACCGGCGGCCGCTGAGGGAGAGGGAGCCCGGCTGGGGCTCGCCTCAAGTTCCCGCTGGAAAAAAAAGCGGCACTAACGTTGCAGTGAGGCGAGAGCGCAGGGTCTCCCCGGGCTCCGGCTTCTGCTGCCGCCCGGGCGACCCCGGTCTGGTCCGTCTTTCCTTCCTTGTGCCGCCGCCTTCTCCTCCTCCTCGCTCGGCTCTTTGCTTGCAGCAGTGCCCCCGTCGCTGCCTCCCAGGTGGCGACCGTGTTAGTTCCCCTACCCGGGCGCCGTTACCGCTCCCACCGCCGAACCGAGTGAGAGGCTTAAAATGGCGTCGCTCACAAGGAGGTTCTTATAGTGATCGCCGGACTCGGCTGTATCCTGCCGCCGCGGCCGGGCCCAGCGCGCAGCATTCCACAGGCACCCAGCGCACAGGGCAGGGGGAGGAGAAATAGTGCCCGGCTCCCAGGGCGGAGGGAGACAGAGAGCAGCAGCGGCGGCGGCGGGAAAGCGGCCGTGAGGCGGGGGGAAGGCTGTGGTGGCGGCGTGAGGGGCGAGAGGGTGGGGGAAGGCTGGTGGAGGCACCGTGCTCCGGATGTAGGGGAGAAGGAGCCGAGTTCCCGGCTGGGAGCGAAGTTGTGTGAGGGTGGGGTAGAGGCGGAGGGGAAAGGGGTGCAGTTGAGGGGGTTAACCCCAGGGTCCCGCTGTAGGGTGGTGGAGAGGGGAAAGGCAACCATGAAACCGACCTGCCCCCCAGCCTTTTAACTTGGCGTTTCGTTGCTGCGGATTCTATGCTTTTTGTTTTAATACTCTTTTTTTTTCTTCTTTTTTGTCTAAACGCACGCCATCAACTGTAACGAAACTCCGTGTTTTCAAACGCTCGTCGCCAAGTCCGGGAGGCTCCGGGCCCGGCGCGGCCCGGTGCAACCCGCGGAAGGCGGCGGTGGGGCCCGCTCACGTCGGCGGAAACGCGTTCCGCTGTGGTAAATATTTGTCAGGAAGCAGTTGCCAAAGAAAGTACGTCGTTATGCAATTTATGTATTTTTTTTTTTTTTTAATGGAAGAAGCGGGTTTCCTTCACTCCCCCCCCCCCCCATCTCCTCCTCGCCTGCCCCTCGCCTCTTCAGAGAGTCGTAAAAGCAGGAAAATACTGTGAATTGCACAAGGGTTTTTCGCGGGGAAGGCACATCTGTGGCAGCCTTTCCTCGGCGTGCACGGGCTTGTACAGTTAAATGTTTCACAGACTTTTTGCGTGTGTAGTCTTGCAAAGTGTGTTTAACATACGGGGTGTTTAACACACACCCCCCCAAGCCCCATGAAACAAGGACGGTATATACTTCGGTGTTTACGTAAACCATCCGTTGCTATTGAAAGATAGTTTTCTTCTCTCGTGTTTTTTTTTTTTCTCCTAGTTTCAGTTTGCTTTGGCGCTAGCGGATGTTGGGGGCTGAATTCCTGTTCCTTCGTGCAGCCTCTCATTCCCCACCAACCTCACAACGAGGGCATATGCAGTTCACAAAGGGGCCACCTTTATACCTGCTTTTTTCCATTGGTAGTCCTGTTTTAAACGGGACCTGAATTTCTACTTGGGAAGTTGCTCTTACTTAAGGATTTATTTTTGTCCTATTGATTTATTCAGTAGTAAGTGGTGTTAGACTAAAGGAGCCTCTTCCACGGTGCTTCTTGATTTTTCACATCAGCTGCTTTTATTTGAATCAGTGCCTTTTAGAACAGGATGTTTCTCCCTTTGGGTGAAGGAAAAAAATAATGTAGGGCTTGCTGCACACAGAAAGCACCCCAGCCCTTGGAGGTTGACCTGGCATGGGTGGAGAGGGGTCACAACCCAGTGGGGCAAGTGCAGGGGAAGGGTCCTAAGTCTGCAGGTTAGATGTCATGACTAATGCGGCTTTTGGTAGGCAGTGGTGATTAAAAAAAAGCCCTTGTTTCCTCCTGTTCCCCCTGTTGTTCCATCCACCCAGCCTTCCTGAGCAGGGTCCCCACTGGTAAGGAATGAAATGCCACCTGGCCAACCCTGAAGTTAGAGGTTTATGAAATACAGCTTTCCTTGTCATTCTCTCTTCTCTTAGGACAGTTGCCCATTCAGTCAATGCTGGCCAGAATGAGGACAACCAGCAGGAGCTGGCAAAACATCCTGCCAGATCAGCACGCTCATCTCCTTCCAGGGGAATAACTTAGTGCAGCTATGAGCAGAAGGACCTTGCCATTCTTGTCACCAGAAGTTTGATTCCAGTTTAAGATAAGAGTCAGAGAAAATGTTCCTGGAGTTTGGTTTGGGCACTAAAAAGCAAAAAGGTATGAGGGGAAGAGTTAATTTCTTTGTCCACTGCACTTTCTCAGCTGCCTTCCTCTACAGCAGAGCCTGGGAAGATCTGCTCTGCCTCGGTTTCGCCCTCTGTAAAATGGCAATAATAATACTGACAGAGCCCTCCTTTTAGATCTCTGGATCAAAGGTACTATATAAGTTCAAAGTGCTGTTTCTATAGGGCATTATTGCCAAATTCACTATAAGCAATTCCATTGGGTACTTGATAACAACAGTAGAATCAGTCAAACGCCCTTGATGCATTGCATGGTCCCAGATACCTTTCAGAGCCTCTTTGTGTGCCATCCCACCCCCTGAGGTCTGCAGGGATGGGGCTTTTGGAGCCTGGATTTTGCAGAAGCAGGAGGGGTACGGTCCGTGTCTTTGCTTCTGGCCCCTGAACTGTGGACCGCTTTTCTTTTTGACCTGACGAGGACAACTGGAGCTAGCCCTCTTAAAAGCAGGTTTAAAACATGCAACTTTTATTTATATATATACATTTCATAAGGCCTTTAGTACATAATGCTATACTCTTGTTGATTTTTTGGTTGCTTTATTCTTGCATGGTTTCTTGTCATTTTAATCTGCATATATTTCACTGCAAAGTTGTTAGGATACTTTCAGATCTAGACAAACTGCTAATAGAAATTTGTTTAATATTAACTTTGCAATTTTGAGCTACTAGGTACCTAAATATTTTCTACAATTTCACTTTTAAAAAACAAAACCCTACCCCAGGAAAACCAATATATTAATAGCTGCAAGTGTTGCAATTTTGATTAACCCTAATTCTTAACAGTATTCTTTCAATTATAAAAATGTTTCTAAAGTACATTTTGTGTTTATGATTTTTCTAAAGTAGTGTGTCGTGATCCACAAACAAAACAAGAAGAGTAAATGTTAGATGTTACAGTGCGGGGCTTCACGAGTAAATTCATAGACAGCCTGGTTATTCTGCCTCTTCTACCTTCTTTTCTTTATCCCCCAAGAAGCACTGAGTGTGTATCTGCAGCTTCAGTAGTTGCCTTCAAGCCCTTTTATACTTGAATAGGTTTGTTTTGGTGGCTGTTTGCTAGACGAGTATGCTGCAGACATATTTTTTTCGAAAGGTCAAGCAGTCTCCTAATGTGTCCATTGTGTATCACCGCAGTAAGAAATCCTCAGTGCAAACGAGAGCTTCATGGATAATGATTTAAATCTTTTTGTTAACATCTTCATTTGTTTTACATCCTTAGCACTGCTTTTGGTGAGTCAACTTTTAACAGGGTAGAAAGCAAGGAAGCCCCTCAGATAAAAATAACAGTCAGCTAAAGGTAAACTTAGTTGGTCACCTTTCCGTATGAAATCTGGCATTTAGCTATGTTCGTAAGGAACATGGTAACAAATGAGTAGCCATGGCACTCGTATAAGGACAAAGCAAAATTACCAGTTTTGGAAATATCTAGGGCTCTGGGCCTGAATATTTGATTTCCCGTATGAATCTTAAAAGTGTATGCAAAATTGGCTTTTAACCATGCGTACTCTAGGAACATATTCAAGCATCAACTACAGATACTTTTTCAGGCACTGACTAAATATATATTCACTTGTCAGTAAAAAAAATATGTCATTCTGATCATCTTAAGGGGGGGGGGGAAGGGATCTTCTTCCAGCAAAGTGAAGTTATAGTGTATTAAAACAGTCACATATTTTCACTTTCATACAAGAGTGACGAGCGAAAGAGAGATCTTGCAATACTTACACACTCATTGAGATACAGAACTAATCAGTGTAACTTCTGCCTTATACACGAGTGCTACAGTTTATTAATAAGCATCAGAATGTTTGCTGTGCTAATGCAAATAGCTGTGCCATTCTGGCTAAGTTTCAGCAATAAATAAAATTGTTTTTTATGGACAAAGAGTGAAAATTTGGCAAACTCAGAATACCGGTGAGATTCTACTTTTCTCAGGAATTGGACAAAAAACTGGGAGTGCGTAACTGGGTCATTTTGAAGGAAGGAGAGACCCTACAAATCAGTAATAAATTATTATAGAAGATGCTGATCAAAACATCTTATTAACTGGTTCGAATGCCAGAAATCAGAGTAGTCTATAAATATAAACTGGGAGTGTGTAACTGGGTCATTTTGAAGGAAGGAGAGACCCTACAAATCAGTAATAAATTAGGATAGAAGATGCTGATCAAAACATCTTATTAACTCCGGAAATCGGAGTAGTCTATAAATGTTGCTTCAGGCATCAGAAATAGAATTGTCATTGGCCAGCAATTTGGTTATTAATATTTTTTTTTTGAAGTTATGCTTTCCCTTGGTATTCCCTATTTTGGGTATATATAATATGCCTTAGTATTTCCCTCTTTAATTAAGTACATGTGAAAGCCTACAAGAGTTTAACTTTATTTATCACAGATGTTTCAGAAACTGGAAGAAGTCTCCAGCTGATTTAGCAGCTGAGGCATTACTCATCAGAATATCTGATTACTGGCATATTAAGCAGTGGAGCAGAATAAACATGAAGCATTGCATCTCCCAGTACATATAGTTTAATAGCTGCTAGCCAAATAGATAATCAAGGTGGCTTTATATTAAAAATTTATTGCACAGTCATGTAAACACAAACCCACAGTATTGATCCCTTCCGAAACGTTGTCATTATTAAGTACACCACTGCCTTTAAAATTTCTCTGTGTGCCTGTCTCTCAGTGGTTATGGGTCTCATACTCCCCATTTAAAACAATTGCAATGGTTGTGTTCAGGCACCCTGGCAGAAAAGCCAGAAACACCGGCAAAAACAAAAACAGTAGCAGAGGTTTGACACCTACCTCCTACTTCCCTAATCAAAGTTCGTCCACCTGAAACCCTGATTTCCCAGAGTTGTAACCCTTTAATTGTCCGATTGAAATATATAGAGATGTACTAATATAGAAAACTGTCTTTGAAAAGGTGTTTGATAATGTAATTTTTTCCTTTTTCTTTCCGTAGCTTTAGGCCAGATTTCCTTATTCCAAGTAATTGATTCTAATACGTAATCTTAAAACAAAATAGTAAATTGTTAAGACCTCATTTTTTTGTTTAGACCACTCTTTCTTAATTACCGTGCCATCTGAAAATATGAGTATCAGGAGCTCCTATAAGTAGGAGCTTCATTTGAGCAAATCTCCAAACAGGCAGTGCATGGATTAGGGCTTCAGATTTTCATTATGCCACAGAATATTTTCCTCTTCCCTTTCTAGCTGAAACCCCAGAGCAGCTGTGAACACCTCTTGCTATCTAGAGGCTTGGCTCCCCTAATGCAGTCCAGTCATCTTAAGAATCCACTGATCAAATGAGTTTCAATGACCGGTAATCAAGATTTTCCTTAAAGCCTGCAGCATGGAGATGGTAGTTGTAGCATTCCTGCTGTTATGGCAAGGAAATGCTCTTATTTCCTACGGTCTTGGTTCTCGTGAAATACGGGTAACACCATACTCCAGGCATATTTACAGACGCCATTGAAGAAAGGTAGACAACAGCTAGAAACTCCAACACCACAACACGATTACAGTATGTTTTTCTTTCCTTATTCTTTCAGTTCACAGTAAATTTCATCCCAGTTCATAGAAATCATCATTCTTTCCCCCTCTTTATTTCAAAATGGTTGCGTATTTTTCATTCACGAAAAGGTTAAAGGCGTTTCCCCATCGCAGGAGGGATTATCTTACCAGAGGATTCTGGGACTGCAGATGTATACTGCGGCAAAATCCTAAATTCATCGGCAAAAAAAAAATCATTTCCAGACCCCAGCTGCTAAAAATCATAGAAATAGAGGAAAACATTGATGAGATTAAAACATAAAGCCAGTTTTACGTTCCAAGCCGCTCTAAAACACGATCTTTTCTCTTAATTCGTTTCTTAAATAATGCAAATTTTAAAGTAGCTTTTCTATCCCAAGCACGCAGCGCCATGAAATCGATAATTTTTGATCTTTTGGTTAGTAGGCAACATGGTGAGCTATTGCAGTGACTGCAGGCAGCAGACATGTTCTTGTCAGCTCCAAATTTTCATCTTGTTTGGGAGTCCATGGAGATTTGCGGATGGGATACAGCCAGTTTCGAGCTCCAGCTTGCACTTTGCTGGGGGGACATAAACCAGCACCTTTTTAGATGCGTGTATAGATACAGATATATGTTTTAAAAAGAAGAAGCATTACTGGATTTTAAACAAAAAATTATGTAAAAAGAATGGCTGGTGTGATTATAATCGCATCATGCAGGGTCCACGGTTTCCATTTAGTGAAATTTCGCAGAGGGCAACTTCTTAAGAACATCCCTGCTGTGCAGAGTGAAAAGCATGAACAAACCAAAGACAGAATTCATCTGTGTTTATATTTTACAGACAATGAAAAACCTACTCTTTGTATGCCTTTTTTTTCCACCTTATTATTTCACGAAAACTGCAGCATTTTCCCCACCCCCACCCGAACACTCACCACCCCAGCACTGCGGTGTTCGGGCTTTCTTGCTGTATCTTTTTTTTTGCCACCTCTTCTTCTTTTTTGCTTTCACAAATTCTGCACGCGCCATCTTTATCTATTGTTACTCTTTTCTAATTTCTCTTGCCCATTCTCTTTCAAATCAGCTAATAAACACGAGGCTCAATGCCTGATCAATGCGTATGTGTTATATTCTCCCCATCTTTTTTCTTTCTAAGAAATAAAATTAAAAATAAATTTAAAAAAAAACAACAAAACCAACACCCCACACCCCAAAATTTCTTTATTACCATAACCTGTTGTATGCAGTGGTGATAAAAAACATTATTAACATAATAGCAACAGCTGCAGCCTAAATAGAAGCTATGAGATAATAAATGTGCTACAACAAATTAATTTGCTGCAGGTGCTTGTGCTCTGAACTGCGTAACCCAAGCCATTTCAAGTCTGAATACAATTATTATTCCCCCCACATGCTAAAACAAAAGTGCAGAGTGAAATGTCCTGTTATTATAAATATCTTGTCCTGTCCCCTGAACATTTTCTCCCATCAGCAAAGAGTGCAAAAAAGGATTTTAAAACCTTAGGAGAAAGCTGTGGCATTTAAAAATATTTAACAAGGCTTCAAGTCATGTCCAGGCTTGAAGAGATAATGTCTGTTTGTACATTAATTTGCACCTATTGTCTCTTAACCAGAGCTCTATAGGTAACGACGCACTGAGGTATTCCATATGTGCAATTGGCAAGGCAGGGGCTGTAAACATCTCATTAGTAACAGATGCATATTTGTATTTGTTGGTGCTTCTACTTACTTCATTGCAGGGGAAAAAAAAAAATCTCTTTGCAATTTGGCATGTATAATGTGCAGTGAATTGAGCAAGGATTTTTACTGGTTTGGTTTTTTTTTTCTGGTAAATAACAGTTTTTATGGAAGCCAGTTACTAGTTACCTTACGGGCATGCACCAGGAGCATGTTACAGCATTCTTCAGACTATGAAAATAGGAAGTTAAATGAAGCCAAGTGGTCTTTTTTCATTTGGGCACCATAATGTAAATATTAACCATGTGCTTTTTCCTATCCCTGTTTTTTTTCCCCTTGTTTTACTGCTCACAGACCTAATGGTCTGAAACCTGGTGAAAAGGCAAAATTACGGGCTCAGTTGTGCTGACTTTACTACCGCATTCATTGCCACAGCAAACACAGCTTTTCTTTTTCTCCTTTGCAAATGTAATTAGTCAACTTGTGTGCTTTAAAAGATTGATTATTCTCACAGAGTATCCTTGAAATGTTCTTTGTGATCTTAGGGAAAGAAAAAGAAATATCGTGTATCCTAAGAGAACTAATCAAACTAATTCCTTGCACAGGACACTTTTCCTGTGTTTTGGCGTAGCTTTGTGGCGATCAGGGAAGCTCAGCAAATGCTTGTGCTGCAGCAGGGCAGACGCGGTGCTGCATGAAGGGTGGTGCAGTTAGAGAGGTGCACTGAAACCCCACTGATTGTGCAACCTCGGTGGTGGTGGTGATGAGCACTTGCTCACGGAAGTCAGCCTGGGGAGGTCAGTTGGATTACTCATGAGCACAACTTGTCTCTAAGCTAGAATTTGCATGTCTCAAATCCCTTTTACCCAAAGAAGAAAACATATAATCAATTAAATAAAGATGTATATACTGTGCTAGTGAAAATGGTTTTGTTTTAATGCTGGTTTTGTATCAAACATTTGTTCTCTGTGTCTTCTTCTCATCTACTCCAAAGATCTGATTTTTAAGTTGTTAGCTTCAGCTTCCATCTAAGTCCTTAGCTATTTTCTCACAGTAACAACTGGGACATGAATTCCTAAAATTGAAGCATTCATCTCCATAATAGTTCATTGTAATGTGTCTCCCGGTCATCATCCAGATGAGTAAATAGCATAGCATTTCTGCATATGAAGCACAGGGTGAAAACGTGCTTTCGCAAACTTCTGGGCAGGTGTTTCTGCAGCCTGGTATCTCCTTTCTCCTGAAGTAAAGCTGATGCTACAAACGATTGGTGCTTTTTGCTCTCTCCCTCAGACCATCACTATCATGCTCTTAAGAGGTAGAGTGCTATTCATGTTCTCAAAGGGTGTCCATATGTTGCTGGAAGGTTATTTCAGTAGGGGACTTGGAGCAACATCTCATAACTTGTTCACCCATCTAACAGGTTCCTGCTGCTGGAGTACCTAAGCACCTGCCTGGCTTTGGTGTGATTTCCTACCACACAGGGTGGGAAAATACAAATGAAAACTGGAGAACTGAAGCAGGACTGAGGGACAGGTTTTCAGGTTATTTAGGTAGCTAGTGGAGTACTCCATACCATCCCTTGCTTCTGCTAGCAGGTGCTTTTGAAAATGTGCTGTCTGCCAAGCAAAACCCCTTGCTTGCCATTCAGCAGGAAAACTGGGAGAGAAACCATGGCTGACCTAGGCCTACACAAGGAGAAATGCGTGTGTTGGAGACCAGGGACTTTACACAACAAAGATTTACATGGTGGGAGTCATGAGTGGCTTCAGTAACAAAACATATGCGAATACTTTTGGAGGTGTTACACCACCTGATTCATTTAAGGGGGCTGGGGGAGGTGGGGGGAAGATACAGCAAGCTCTTAATTTTCCCATCATAAAACACCCTTCCCTCACCAAAGAACAAAAAGGAGATCTGATAGCCAGCTCTGGACACAAGCAGACAGTTAAGTGTAAGACAACCCGTACAATGCAGATAGTGTGACAGGCCAGTTTTTGTTGCTGTATGACTGTAACAAAGCAGAGACTAATTTATTTTTTTTTTTTATTCAGGGGCCAATGTGACTCAAGATTAAGCTTTATTGTGAGTGTTGAATGTGAGCCTAATGCGTTTAGGTGCTGAGCATCCAATCAAGAAAGCATTTAAGTTAAGGAAGGCCAACAGGGCTACCCACATTAAAAACAAACATACAAACTAAAACCGAACAACAAAAAGCCCCAAACTGAGTGATCATGTTAGCACTTTATTATTTTTGGTTATATCTGTCCTTCTGCATAGTTATAAATAGTTGGGTTTTTTTAACTTGCCTCAGTTTCTGCAACCTGGCCTTAACACAGGTTCTGTTTGTGCAAGTATATTTCTTAGTACTGGAAATGTTAACAGGAATGCGTGAGTCTGTAGCACTTTCCTGGGCTGTGCTCATCCACAGAGTCACCTGCTCATTTGTGTAGGCTTTACAATAATGTTGTGTTATTGTTTTGTGTCAATATTTGTTACTGCGCTGGCTCTGCCTTTTTCCTTCCACCCACCTTTCTCCTCGTGTGCGCGCTGTCAGAGCAGTGTGGTTTGACTGAAACCATTCCAAGAGATATTGCCATTTACAGCAGCGTCACTGGGTATGATTTGTCAGGCAGCATGCATGGGGCTAGAGGGGAGGCAGCGCAGGGACACACTGCATGTACTCAGGGGGTTCCTGGAGTTCAGTATCAGGGCTGAAAGTTTTTGGGTTAGGGCCTGGGTTCAAAGTTTCTGAGCTTTTGCCCCTCTGCAGGGCTGGACAAGTCAGGCTCTCTCCCCTTGCACCAGATTCCATCCAGGATAAAGGGATGGCTTGCAAAGTGTCTCTGGGCAACGGACTCTGGGCACCCAAGTTTCTAAAAGAAAAAGAGGGGAAAGGGCTTTGCCAGCAGATTTACCTATACCTGTGCATGTGAAATACTATGGGGCAGAGATGAAGCTGCTATGGTTTCTAGGGAAGCCCTAGGTAAGGGGGCTGGGTTAGCATGTGTTTCCTTCACATAACTTCTTCCTTTGCCCTACCGGTGTTGCTGTGTTTGCCATTGTCTTTCTCAACCATCAGGTTCCTGCTCCTATTTAGAAGCCACAAAACTTCTCAAATTATTATTTTTTGGAAGGTTAATGCCACTGCACAGTGAAGCTGCTCTCCCACATAAACAATGTGGTGAGGCCTCCTGACGTGGTTATGAAGGGACTCAAATATGGCTGAGCTTGCGCTGCGGAAGGAAGGAGCTGATCGGGAGGTCTGTTGCAGGAGGGATCTGCAGTCTGAATGGGAAAAACCCAACAGGAGAAGGGGGGATGTCAGCTGCCAGCGCTGTCTCCTTTGAAGATCTCCACAACCGGACAGAGGATCAGGTTGCTAGCAAACTCTCTCTTCCCAAAACAGCCTGCCCTTAAAAAAGGGAGAGTGGCGCACAGATTACCAAGGGCCTTTTCTAGTCGCCCCCTCACCCTGCAAGTCTCCCGTCCTGCCATATAGCAGGGCAATAGTCCCCTCGATGGCTTTGCTGTAGCCAGGCTGTGGGGCAGGGACATATGCCTTGTCTGTGTAACTCACTAACCCGCTGCATTTAGGATGCAAAGCATTTCTTTGTGGTACTGGAAATAGCCAGCACTCAGGGTTTCACTTGCTTTCAAACCCATTTGTTTCTAACATACTGGGTAACTAGCAGGTTTTCCCCATGTATGTTGTTCTGTAAATTCTGAGGTTTTATTTTTCAGTGGGAGAGTGTACAAACTGCAGGGTCAAAGATGGGAGATGGGGTGTTTCTTTAAACAGGTGAAAATGGGTAAGAAAAAGTCAAAATAATAAATTCTTGTGATGAATTTTCAATTTAATGAAGGTTTGAGCAAGAAAAAAAAATGTTTTCTCATAGACACAGTTAAATATAGTTTCACATTTTTTAAAATGCTCCCGATCTATTCAGTGCTTGAAATTCATATCTGGTCCTGTGCAAGAAGTGTAAAAACGGATGCTGACTTTTAGGAATGTCCCTCAAGATCTTTGTACACCTATATTCTGTTGCCTTTCATTCTCTTGTCAGTCAATACTTAACCCTTTTGGATTCTGACCTTTTGATAGTCCGAAGGCTCAGTATAGAGCTGATCAGATAGTTAAAAGGATATTCTTGCATATTTTCACCAATCAAAGCACTATGCTTGGTTTACTGTGATTTGTGGGTTATATTATTACAAGCACACAGGCGCTTGTTCACTGAGGCATCAAGTCTCAAAATATTCCCTAATCTGTTTCACAAAACTTTGTTTGAAAATTCATCCCGTACATTTATTATTTTTATTCTTTCTTGCATATTAGATGCTTAAAAAGCTGATCAAATCAGCAAGTGTAAAAGTTTCCGTATGATTTGTTTCCGTATTTGAGCCCCCTAAATAGCCAAAGTGAACTCGGCGAAAAAGAGTGTATGAGGCTGGTTAGTAAGCACTGATAAAATTCTTTCAAATCCTCTAACCCAAATGGGAGTAAATCTGTAAAATAATGACTAAACAAAAATATTCAAATATCTCTACACATCTAAAACTTTTCTAAGTCTGTAGCAGTCTCAAGCTCATAATAATGTCTATTGTCTAGTTTCAGGAGTAAATGAAAATCGTCACAGAAAAGGTGACAGTATTACTTCTTGTTGGAACTGAGAACCAAAATGAAGCAGCTGTACATCAGAGACAAAACCTGAACCAAAAGAGTGATAATGAGTGTGGCAAGTATATTTTTTCTTGCTTATGGGTGGAAAAGCCAGCACAGTCTCCATTTGAAGACAAAGCATGTAGTAATGTGATCATCAAAATCTCCTAATGGGGACTATGTGATGTATGGTAAATGCATTCCTTTCAGTACATCACACTCGGTCTTTTAAGGTTGCCTCAAACTATACTGGAGATGTGATAGCATCGGTGTAGCGAGATATGGGCAGAGCTGAACCTCCTGTCCCATTATTATTGCTATTATTTGTGCTGTTATTATTTAAGGTGTATATTGCAGCAGCTCCTCAGAAGCTCAGATAAAAAACACCACCCGTTTTTTGTAAGGCAGCATGCAGACATTGCCAAGGCACTGTCTGTGCTCGGAAAAGCCTGCAATTGATGGAAACGAGGGACATTCAGAGGGTGGGGAGACCAGGACTGTAATTATAGGTGGGGCTGGTAGTATTACCTGTTATTAAGGGCTTGCCTGACACTTCCCATTTTAAGACCTGTTTTTGGTGGTTTGTAACTACTTAGTAAACTTTAACCATTTGTCTTTCACTGGACTTCCGTCCTTGGCTGCCTATGCTGCCCAGTCATTATTAACAGGCTGATTTATTTCATTTAGGCTTGGGGGGGTGTGGGGTGTGTGGCAGGGTTGAGGCTGACAGAGGGAGCAGCAGCTTTAAAAACATACAAGGAAATTTTATCATTGTGCCTTTCACTGTTTATCTGAAATAGGGACTGAAATATTATAATGTCACCTTGTTTGCTTGTATTCCCCCAGCTGTCTGTCTGCATCCATTTGTGAGCTCTTGTCTTAGATTTGTCTTTCTGTTCTGCATTTGTACTGTACCTTACACAGCCCTGTACTTGTCTATGACTGGTACACCTATAAGCTACAGCAGTGCCAAGAAATATTCTGGTTTTGCATAGGACAAATGCTTTTGGGAGGCAAAGAATTATTCCCTGTTCAGAAATCCTTCACGGTCTCTTCCTTATTGATTGTGACTCCAGAATTGCTTACCTTTCCCACCACACTTAAAGTGCTGGAAATATTTCATATTCAAATCTGAGTGGCTTTTCCTGTCAACAAGAGCTCCTTTTAGTAAATGCTGTGGCTAAAAATAAAACGGCTGTTTTTCAGGCTCTGTTAAACAGAAACACGGTGCTGTCCAGGGATCAAGCTGAGCAAAAGATTATTCCCTCTACCTGGGTGTTTGGAAGCAGCACAGAGAGGAAGGGAATGAGCCACTGAGTTCATGTTTCCACTGGAAATGCAAAACAGAGGGCCAAGATTCATTAAGATTGTTAAACTAAGTCAATATGACCTTTCCCTTTGTACTTTGCTTCCTTTGATTGACTTGAAATCAGACTAAGCAGCAATCAGCATGTTCAAGACTTCTGAATTTCTTCAGCAAAGGTCGATGTTTTCTGTTGTAAGGGAATCATTGTTTCAATAGCGATTTTTCTGTTACCCATGAAGCCTCACATGCCATTTCATTCACCTCCTGTACAGTCAGTATTGTCCACCCCTGTTAAACTAGAGTTGACAAAATCTCACATAATTTGGCCTTTTAGAATAATTGCAAAACTGGATTCACATTACAACACCAGGTTGTTAACATTCTGCTTTCCATACTTGAACCTCAATCCTGCAAAGTGTTTCAGGTTGTTTTGCCCCAGCAAAGTGAATATCCCTAACATTTGCAGGCTCTGTTCCTACATTTAACCAAGTAACTAATGAAAAAGGCTGAATGTTTAGAAGCTGTTCCTATTGGGGTTAAAGCTGGTTTCCTAAACACAGACCTGTGTTCTCTCCTTGTAACCTGGTTATGGACCATGTAATCTATGGCACACTTTTAGAGTATAATCATATGTAAAAGTCCTTGGTCAAAAAAAGCAAGCAGACAACACTAGATCTCAGCAAACCACAAATGTGCTTTGAGATGTGAGTGTGGGCAGACCCAGGAGCTGAAGACTATGCTATGCATCACGCAGAGGGTAATTTTATGCTGACTTAAAAGGAAAACAAACCAAAACTAAACAAACCCAAGAAAAATGGCAAACCAAACCCTCTAACAAATCTGATTCAACCTGAGATCTTCATATGGCTGTGATTTGTGATTAGTTTAGTCTTTCCTTCCCGGATGGCCTCTACTGGCTTTCAGTGATGTAGCAAAACACATCGTCCTATGCTTCTACCCCTGAATTAAAAGCAGCCTGCAGTCCTTGCTCACAGGTCTGCCAGCTGAAAATTCAAAACTGCTTTATTTTTCCCTTTTTGGACCATACTCTTTACACACATGCACATGCACGGAGCTCCTGAAGGGGTCAATGGGAGTATATTATTCAGGGATAAGGAAGAGAATACAAGCCTGTCTTGCTGGTGTTTTTCCTAGGATCAGGTGGAAAGATGGTATTTGCAGGATACAGTTTGCTGGAACAATGCCAGGCTCATGCCAGCTGCTGCAAATTCATGGAATCATAGAATTATTTAGCTTGGAAAAGATGGTAATAAGCCTATTTCTATGCGAAAGAGCTTATTGCTAATAATTTCTGTCAGCTTCTAACCAATTAGTGGGTTTGTTTTGTTCTTAAATCAGATGTTTCCAAAAAGTATTTTATTTTCTGTTTTTACTGCAGTTTTTTAATGCAGTACTAATGGTTGTCAGCTCCATCTGACTCATCCAGCCCAGAAACCAACTTAGGTTGGTTTCTAAAGAGAAAAGCTAAAGTAAAAGATAAAATACAAAATATTTCCCCCCAAAAATTGCTTTTTCCTCTTGCCTGGAATTAATATGAACAGATTTCACAGTAAGAAGTCAAATATTTTGCTCCTCTGCTCTGTTCTCATGAGACCCCACTTGCAGCACTGTGTGCAGTGCTGGTATCCCCAACATAAGAAGGACATGGAGCTCTTGGAGCAAGTCCAGAGGAGGCCACGAGGATGATCAGGGGCTGGAGCACCTCCTGTGTGGGGACAGGCTGAGAGCATTGGGGCTGTTCAGCCTGGAGAAGCTGATTGGAGAGCTCAGAGCAGCTTCCAGTGTCTGAAGGGGCCTACAAGGATGCTGGAGAGGGACTCTTCATCAGGGACTGTAGTGACAGGACAAGGGGTGATGGGTTCGAACTGAAGCTGGGGAAGTTCAGGTTAGATCTAAGGCAGAAGTTCTTCCCTGTGAGGGTGCTGAGGCACTGGCGCAGGTTGCAAAAGAAGTGGTGAATGCTCCATCCCTGTCATTGTTCAAGGCTAGGTTGGACAGGATGTGGAGCAGCCTGGTCTAGTGGAAGATGTCCCTGCCCATGGCAAGGAGTTGGAACTGGATGAGTTTCAAGGTCCCTACCACAAACCGTTACGTGATTCTGTGATTCTATGAATCTGCAAATAGCCAGGCTGTAACCATTTGGGCTCTAGGCTGGGAGAGGACACCAAATAGTGGGTGTACCTGGTAGGAGTCAAGCAGACACAAGTCAAATTCTTCAGAAAGCATTGACCCTAAGGTGATGATCTCACCATCTGATGCACAGAGGCACTGTTGAAGAGCCATGTTTTGCCGCAGTACCCATTTTGAGCTGTTCTAGTAAGATACAGTAACTTCAAAGCATGGTGGGAGATCCTGTATATGTTATTGTGAGCAGTAGACAACCTCTGCTCTCTTTCTTGTGCCACAGCTTTTCTTTTTCCATAAACATTAAGGAGGAAAATAAGGAAATAAAAATAAGTGGCCAGTACCATTCAGGTTTCCAGGTCACATCAGTCTGTATCACGAAGCAGGCATCAGAGCTGGCATAGGCCATCAGAGGGCCTGGGGGCTAGATTGTTCATAAAGACCAAAACTTCCCAGGAGCTGGTCTTTCTTCCATGGCAAGGCTGAGTGAGATGGAAGAACCTGAATTTCTTGCTGATCCTATGTGTGGCTAGACAGGTCTTCACCACCAATCTCATGCCTTTCATGAGCTTGAAATCCACATTACCATTTTAAAATAAAAAGCAATAACTGTGTGAGCTCCCAGGCTTTCCAAATGCCTATTTATAACTTCATATACCAACAACCAAATTCCTATATATACTGCCATCCCCAGCTGATTTTAATAAGTGAGCCTCTGTTGGATCCCCAGCCCCAAATGATACTTCCCATTCTAGAGGGGCCCTCAGGTAGTTGCATCTTTGCTTTCTAGCTGTCCTGCAAACAAGAATTGCAAGAGAAGAATCTTTGCTCAAGTTGGAAGTGCCAGATTTATTCCTGGTCTGTTTGGTGGAAGAGGAGAGCTTGTTTTCTCCATCTAGGCCTGCCTTAAGTCCTTATCATGCCCAGCAAATATAGATCATACAGGAGGTGAATTCCTTTGGCATCTCACCTGGCATAGCCCGAGAGTGTCTTCTGAAACATCCAGTTTGTAAGGAAAGTCAACAAAAGCATGTCTGATGCTCCTGTGGAAGTGCCCCCCCCCCCCCCCCCAATCACATTTTCTGGAATGTGGGGAGGAAAAAGAAAGCTCAGGACTACATGGAGTTACAGACTAGGAGGTCAGAGGTATTGTGCTTAATTCATCTGATCCTCTTCTAGAAGGAGCCTAATCTTGATTTTGAATTTGCCACAGCCAGGGAACCCAGCAAAACCTTTGGGAGGTTCTACTAGTAGTCAAACATCAGCACTTTGACTAGTCTGAACTTGTCCAAGTTTCAACTTGCAGCTTCTGGGTGGTGTTACACCTCCGTCTTTTGTACCACACAGCCCAGTGGAAAGCTCTGTTCTTGCAGACTGATCAAATCCAGTCCTTCATTTTCTCTGTGATAAAGTGTCAACCTTTTACTATACAAGGCAAACTTCCCACACTCACTCTGCTTTACAGCTTATTAACACCCTCCTAAACTACAGACACTGGGATGGAACAAAGTGGCTGCATCTAGACTGTCCCTGAGATACATACAGCGGGAAGTGGAGGGCTAAAGCTGTTCAGCTTGTTGACTGGCTCCACACATCGACATGGTGGCCTCTGGGACACCATGGCATGGGAGGCTGGTGTTCCTTGCTGGGAACCCACATTCTGGCAGCCCCTGTTTTCCTTTGGAGATCCCAGGACCAAGACTGAGGCATGCAGCAAAGACCATGTCCTGGTCATGGCTGAATGTGGCACATCTGTACGGCTCACCTACACAGGTACAAGTTAGATCCCCACCAAGATTTCTGTTCCCCAGCAGTTCCTCACAAGTGGAGTCGCATCCAATGGACAATGGTTTCGCAAGAGGAGGTTGCAAGGTTGTTAAGATTCACAGTGGGCTTAGGCCTCTGTATCCCAAGAATTTCCTGCCCTTGTCTTAGAGACTTGGTCTTTTGATCACTGCATTTGCTCAGGGATTGGTACTCATCTGGCTATTCACCATGACAAGGCTGCCATTGCTTTGCAGGATAGAGTCCCTGATTCTATAATGACCTCCTACAGTCATTGCTTCATTTACCTTTATATTGGGGTATATTGCTTATATGCTGTTTGCTTATTAATAGCTCACCCTGCATCGGCGACCTCACTTCTTTGTTCACCCCCAATCTGTGTCATCTGCCACCTTTATCAGCAAGGACTTAGTGTTTTCTTCCAGGTCACTGATAAAGATGCAAAGTAACTCAGCTGTTCTTGTTAGCAGAAGGGGCCAGTGGGACTGTCCCTTGCAGCTTGTGGGTTCTTAAAAATTGGGGTTTCTTATTATACTGACCACAAACTTCCCCCAAAGATAAGCTGCCTAGGAAATGACTCCTGTCACTATCCCACTGGTATTCCAGAGCACAGCTCTACTGCACATGGCAAAGAGATTTACACGTACTGAATTCACTGTTAGTACTTTGACAAATAGCATAATGCCTCAGAGCTAGTTCCTGCATAATCACTTCTGTATGTTTTTACTGACCTTAGAAACAGAAGTAGAGATAAGAGCAGTCGAGGAGATGGAAGACATTTTACCAGATGCTCCTTTGCTCTGGGCTGAGACAGGCTGCCTGGAAACTGTTAAAAGACGTGCTCCAACTTCCAGTGTTTTCCTCAGTTTTGCAGTGACACAAACACCCTTTTAAAGGTTTGGGTTAAAAGAGGGATGTGTTTCAAAGGAATGCAAAGGAAGAAAATGAATTTTTGTGTTGTGTAACAGTCCAAACAGATATCTGTGTGTGTGTTTTAATCACGATACGGACAGGTCTGCCTCTGTGGTCATTTATGCATTGGATCCTATTCAGAGGACGTCAGGCAGGGCTACAACCCCAAACAGATGGACTAGTTTAATGATCAACTGAAATGGGAGGCAGCATTATCTGGTTTGAGACATTTTATGCCTAATCTTTAAAAGCTTAAATTAAAATTGTGATGAGTCCATGTTGCTTGCTCCTTCTGATCATGCATTTTGCAGAACCATGTTCACATTGTGATTACGTACCTGGGATTATCTGTGACTTTCACCCAAGCATGTTCTCAAGAAGAATGTGTCTTGACATATCCAAATGCATATCCACCATGGCAAATTCCATTCTCACTGTATATCACTATCAAACCAAAGTTTGTAGAACTAACTAGTCTTTATTTTTTGAGTTCTTCTTCTACATGTTTCAAACATGAGAATTTTACTTGTCTGTGTTTCTGAATTCTCAGAAGCAGCAGAGTCAAATAGGTGAGATCTGTTTTCCCCTAAAGATGAGGATTTCCTGCTGTATCACATATGGCTAACCTCAGTGAAGTTTTAGCTAATGAAGCAATGATAGTGTCAAACGCATTTCACGTCATTCTTTGAGAGGAATATAATGGAGCTGATTGAGGGCTCTGCAGACATTAAAGGCCATTCATGTGTTAGCAATATGGTTTCTCTGTGGTGCTGTGCCTTCAGGCTTACAGTTATGAAAGTGTTTGTAACATTTTCAAGGGTTACAGCATGAAAAAAACTGAGCAATTGCATTTCCCAGAGTCTGTCAACTACTTATCTGAAAACTAAAAACCAGGTTCTCACATCAGGTTGACTTATTTATTACATAGCGTATTACATGCCCATATAATGTACAGGGCACACAATCAATTGTTTTTCTGCTAAAAATGAGATTCAGTAACAACATACACTTTATTTTTCACACTCCAGCAAGTGTGCACCAGCATGCAATTTTATGACTTTGAAAGAGAAATGAAAGCTGGATAACATCTTTAACTTTATTTCAGTTTTATGAATGTCCAGATGTGCTTCTCCTCAGTGGATCCTGTCTGTTCCAATACCTAACTGCTAACAGACATGGCAAAGCAAGGAGAAACCATTGAGATATCTTGTGTTCCCTGTAAAAAAGTGTATTAAATAACATACTCCTAATTCACACACTTTAGAGACCACCCAGATATTTCCAGAGCTGCCATATACCTACAACTGTTATTTTTGCAATGTATATTCAAATGCATTAAGACTGAGTAAAACTAGACTGTAATTGTTGAAGGCCACACACCAGATTACATTGAATTCTGCTGTTTAGTAATTTAAAGAGATTCCAGCCTGAGAAAACATTATTTTTTTTTCAATGTTTTGGCCATGATTAGTGCCTCAGTGAGGTTCTACTATGATTTAATTTACTGTAAGCAGTGTCATTTTATCAGTAGCATGCCACATGTATTGCCTGCGCATTTCCTTAAAGCCTAATTAACCTTCAATATTGCATGGGTTAGTTAGTGTTGAAGGCTCGAGTGCTGGGGTTGTTTTAGCTTGTGTTTCCTTTTAACACCGACCTTTTCAAATTCCCTCCTAGATAATGGGATACGACTTTTAAATGGAAGATATAGCTTTCAAAATGATTTAAGATAATAAGAGATAAAACAACAGAGGAGCTGAAAAAACAGATAGTGTTTCGGAGTTAAAAGGAAAACAACTATCAGTGCCCCTAGCAATTGTATAATTTGGAGACATTTGAAAAAGACAGGTCTTTAGAGGAGGAAAAAATGCCCTAAACTGAACACCACTGCTTTGGGGTTGTGAATTTCAGCTAGTGTGAAACATGCGGGGTACAGATAAACTGCATCTGATGTAAAGCTTCACTGCATAGAGTTAAACCAGCAGAAAATTTGAGTAGGAGGAATGAGCTCAGGCTGGACCAAAACTCCACTTTGTGTGGCCGTGGCAGCTTTGGTCCCATGTTACCAACCTGAATAGGAGGAATAGGCTTATACTGGGGGAAGAACAGTTCTGATTGCAAAGGAAAGGTAGGGTGTGCAGTGCTCTAATTTGTTGTGCTCTGGCTACATCAGCTGCTGGATTCAAACAGCTCAGAAAGACCCACAAGTCCCACAGTGCTGTCTGAGCTCTGCCCTGGGCTGCTGCTCCTTCAAAAATGTCTGGAGGACCCAGTCCAAGGTGATGATGGATGTTTACCAGCTGTGAGAGTCATCACGGGAAACTGCTGCTGCTCTGAAGGTAAGACCTGCTTTTTGGGGTAGAGGATCATTTTCTAAAGAGAGCAGTCTTTGGCATGTGCCAGAAGTATGCTATCTGCATTTTTATTGCAATTCTCAAGGTCTGATTTACAGTATTTAGTGCCATTTGTTTAGTACCCTCCCTTCCCTTTTTTAAAGGAAAGATGACTGGGTCTTTTGGTGGTGGAAACACCTGGAAACCATTACCTTAGCATACTCCAAAGGCTCAGATAACAGAAGGCGAATAGAAGTAGCACAAGTGTATTTATTTGGGTGTTTTAATCTTATGCATTTAAAGCAAATCCGCTGATCATTTCAAACCTCAGTCCTGATCTGTGAAGGCTCAGGGTTGCCAATACTGTTAGTGTATGTGCTGAAGAGTTTCAGCTGATAAAGTTGTGAGTGGTGTGTTCTCTGGTGTGCTGTCTCAAGGGAAAGTTGGACTCAGGAGATGAGGTTTGACTTCATTTGCTCCATGTGACCTTAGTCTGCGGCTTGAAACAGTCTGCTCCTTGTTTCTCCCACTGTCAAATGAAGATAATGATTCATAGCCATTCTTAGGACAGCGCTTTGAAATTTATAAATTAAAATATTATTTATATTCAAGAGGTTCCCAGACAAGGAAAATGAATGATTTCCATAAATGCAATATATTTTTTCCTTGCATCATTCCAGTCTGGAATGTCATGTCTAGTTTCTGGCACTCACACACACTGAGGATGTGTGTGAGAGACAAGTACTTATAATCATTTTATGTATATAGAGTCCCTCTCTATAGCAGGCCTCTGTGTGTAATTTTCTGTATATACCTGTGCATGTATAATAGATATACAGGATACCACGTGAAGTGAACATGAACCCTTCCCATCTCACATTTGTGGGCTGACTGCCTTTGTAGAGCCCTCAGATAGCAAAGCTGTGAGTTTGAAAGGTCAAAACTCAATCAGCCTGTTGCCTAGTGAAATACAGACATTAACAACTTTACTAGCTAAAAGGATGATGTAATGTTTGTCACAGGATGATGCCAGTGTGTTTACCTTAATACAATATTGAACTAAGGTCCAGCCTGCATAATTTTGGTTTCTGTCCAGATGATAATGAAAATTGCCATTGGGTGCCCCGGGAGCTCCACGGAAAAGCTTTCTCTTTTGCAAGAGCAGTTGCACAGGGCAACTGTGTATCTATGAAAGAGTCTAATATCCAAAATAACAAGATAACTGTTGCTGTCTGCAAACTGGGAATCCTCCTTCCCCGGTCAATGGACCAGCTTGGAAGCTCACCTCTGCCTTCTGCTGTGGGTCTTCAAGCTCTCAAGATCATTCATCAAAATGTCTTTCTTCCTGGTTCTCTGTGTTTCTGTATCTACAGAGGTCTTCCTGCTACAGAAATTCCTGGCTGTCTTCGGTTTGACTGTGGTTGCTTTGAAAGGAAAAACTACCTTTTTCAATGGAATCAGTGTGCTGTTTATCTTCCCAGAGCCCTTACTTTGTTAAATAGCTTGAAAGAAAGTTCATGGTTTTTTTCTGTGTCTCTTGCTCACTCTTTTTCTTCATGCTTACCCTGTTCTGTTTCTGTACTGTTTGCTACCCTCATGTAAACTGTGTTTGGTGAGTGAAGGTAAAAATATGAGAGAGTGTTGAAGTGAATATAACAGAAATATACATTGTTGAGGAAAACGGTTTTGTTTTGTAAATCAGCTTGTTTGTTCTTGACTTTTTAGAAATAGCAAGAAGATTTTATATTGGAAAGGTGGTGAAAGGGAGACAAAATATGATAGTTAAGGGTGAATACTGGGAAAGTTGTAACTACACCTTCTACTAAATATGTGTTTGGTAACAAGAAACACAAATATTTGCAGATCTCCTGAAGGAGAAACAGATCATGGAAACCCTTCTTCCTTTCTGATTGCTGCAGGTTGGTTGAGCCACACTTGATCCAAACTTGTGTAGATCTCAGTTCAGATCCCTCCATAAACCTGATCTTTGCAGTAAGCCCTGGAGGATGCTGGCTGCTGGACTTGACTCTGTCCAGAGCAGGTGGATATTTGCTACATAAGGGGCTGTGGAAAACAAAAAAGAAGCTCACTGCACTATTTCCATTTCACAGAAAGAACCTTCTTCTTTAGGGAATAGAGTTTCCCAGTATAGGTAATTTCACAGCTGAGAGACACGATCAGGTTGCCTTAAAGCAGTTAAGAAATAAGCAAGAGTTTAAAAATCTATCGATCGCCTTTTATTCTGAGCCTATTTTTAGAAGGTGGAAATTTTAATATGGATGTTTTTTTCAGGGCAGGGGGAGAGAGAAGAGTAAATTTGCATTGAGAGGAGGGAGAATGAATAAATCTGAAATGGCTTCTCCTGATGAGGCCAGGGTCAGGAAATCACCTCTGCTCAGCTCTGCAGAAAAGCAGGGCTGCTGCTGTCATTGTGTGGGGACTGTAACAAGAGGAACAGGAAAAATATATACTCAAAATTGGCTGCTCAATGCATTGGATGGGGATCCAAAACAGCTCACATCCCCTATCAGTAATTTATACCAAAGTCTGCCTAGTGTGAAAAACCAATTGCTTGAGATCGATAGAGATTTAATGACCTCTGAAGGGAAAATAAACCATTCTGCCAAAATGCAGAAGTTGCGAGCAAAGCCTGCTTGAGCCCTGGAGAAGAAAGGGCATCCTGGGGAGATGATGAGCACCCAGTGATGGGGTGCAGTTGGGATGCAGGGGGTCAGTGTAGGAGCCCTACTTGGCCAGTATTGAATGTATTAGCTGCTGGATGTCTGCAAAGGCTGTCAGATCCATCCATCAGGATCTGAACTTCTTTTCCCTGACTGAAGTGGTGATGATCCACCTCCTGATGGAAGCCCTGGGCCTGAGTAAGGAGGAAAGGGAAGATGCTAGTGGAAGAGGGCACGTCAGAGAAACTCTATGGCTCTATGACTTTGAGATAGAAATGTCTCAAAGGCAGGCACCAAGAGGATGGTGCCAGACTCTTTCCAGTGGTGCCCCGAGCCAGGACAAGGAGCAATGTCCATAAACTAACACACAACGAGTCTCAACTCAGCATGAGGAAGAACTTCTTTACACTGAGGGTGTCAGAGCACTGAACAGGCTACACAGGGGGTTGTGGAGTTTCCCTCTCTGGAGACATTCAAACCCACCTGGACATGTTCCTGTGTGACCTGCTCTGGGTGCCCTGCCTTGGTAGGGGGTTGGACTGGGTGATCTGCAGAGGTCATTTCCAACCATAATGGTTCTGTGATTCTGATTCCTAGAAAATAACAGTCCTGGGGAGGTTTTAGTAGACTTAAACCCAGAACAAAGCTGATCTAAACAGTATTTCTAGCAGATCCAGAGAATCTCCCTAACACTACCATTAGAGACCTCTGCTCAGGATTACTGACTGATTTCTTATTTACACTGTGTGATGTTTCACAGCCAAGCAGAGGTGGGACTGTAAGATATTTAGCACTGGAGTCATGATGAGGCCCTGAGGTGCACTTCAGGAATTATCTGGGCTCTGGCCAAATAATACATTAGACAGTGGTGCATGTTTATTACCAGATTGTCTTGTAACTTCCTGTCTCTCATTAAAGTTTCTGAGTCAATGCAAGTGGAAATAAGAGAGACCCGTTAAGCCATCTAGTCCATCTTCTGTCCAGTACAGGATTCCTCTCCTGAGTTCAGTTGCTTATGCTTTGCAAATATAGTTTAAAATGTATCAAGAAATGCATCACTTCATTGATGAGAGTAATCAATACCCTAACAGACCTGTCGATAAGTTTTCATTTTCTTTTACATTTTTTCCTTTAAAAATATCATCCTCTTGCAAGTTATGCCCACTGGTGTTAACAGCCCTTCTGACATACATAGATGTCTATTGGAACTTCCTCTCTTCATTGCTTAGCCAATACATATATCTTGAGGTCCAGACTTTTGCACATTTGCCCATGATATATTGCTTTGTAAGTAGGCCTATTAAAATGTAGGGGAAAGGATGGAATAAGAATTGAAGTGCTACTCCACGGGAATAAAAGGTGCCCCAGTGCACCCCTAAACTATTTTAATCTTTCCTTAAAAGTCAGCCTAGACAACCCCTTAGACATTACTGTTGCTCTTCACTGAACCTGCCCTTTTAGATGCTAATAAGGTACCCAGGAGTGAATTTAGTATTCCTAGTGTGGTCACACCAAAGCCATATGGAGTGGAATCTTTTCTTCCCTTTTCCAGGAGGTGATGTCTTTGAATCTGAAGCCAAAAAATTTCCCTTTCTCCTTTTTTGCTCAGTTGCATTTAATGTGCTCTCTACTATCACCCTCAGACTTCTTTCAGCATTAGTTTCCTCTTTTTCCCTTCTGTGGAATAACTGAGTTTTGGATTATTTTCTCTAGATGTCTAGGCTTGAATTTCAAATTGAGAGCCCTTCTGTTATTTGCTCCCCATAGGTCATATATCATGTCATCAGCTATTAAGAACAATTCTAAATGTGGATTACAAGTTATGGATTTAATTTCCATTGATTTTCAAGGGGGAAGAAAGAACTGACAATTACCAACATATCTGAATTTAAATTCCATCCCCCTGCCATCAGCAGCAGAAATAATGGCAATATTATTCTTTCCAGCTTAACAAATGTTTTCAGAAATATTTACAGCTTAGAAATTGTAAACCTTCTCCTTAATAATCCAGAAAAGAGATCCTTTAAACCTTTATTTATAGCCAAATGAGAAGTAGAAAATGGCATATTTAGGGTATACAATCATTAAGTCTCAAGGAAAACAAGTATGGGAGCACTCTTCAGGATAGGTGTAGGATTGACTGGGAGAAAACTGTAGTCTAGTAATTATAATTCATTCTTAATTCAAGATGCTATATTTGGCTATGGTACCTGTAAAGTATTTTAAACTAAATTTACCACTGATGTGCACTGAAAAATGAATCCAACTGAACCACACATTCTCTAATGGGTGAAGCAATTTTGCCCGGTTCTTGCAAAAGTTGAAATAAGGTACGCAGATGTTGTTGGTTTCTAAAGTACTGCAGAAAAAGAAAGTGTCTGACATGCAGGTAAGAGTTCTCCACTCTTTTGTACCTAGAGGGAAAATTCATTAAAGTTGCCCTTGTGAAGTTGAACAGAGTTTGCTGCTTTGTCTGGATATATTGAAACACAAATAATCCACATTTCAGCTCCATTTTAGGAGGTAGATATGTTCCTGGCACCAAAATTTCTTCTATTTCAGATTAATTCATGGGATTGGTGGAAGGACATGCACTTGGCCGTTGTCTACGGCACTTTCAACACTGTCACTTAGCTTTTGTCCCGGGGAGTTAAATGAGACTGCTAAAAAGAGTTGACCATCAACAGGTATTTTACTCCAAGATTCCCAAAAAAGGGCTTCCCCCTTCCCCAGTTCCTTCTATAGAGAAGGCTTCACACAGATGTCTGGGTGAGGACTTAAACTAGACCCAGTTTCAAAAATGAACTTACTTTTCTTTTTCCCTAAGTACAGCCAGAGTCTGAGATGATGCAATCCTGTGGGAATGCTATTGTGGGAATAATCTGTTGTATCACTCCAAAAATTGCAGTTCCTGACTTAATTAGCTCACAGAGCTTGAGATATGTAACACTGACCATTACAGAAAGCTTGATGATAAAGGGTAACGATGCAACACAAACACTTTAAATTAACACAAGCTGTGCAGAAACAGACTCCCCAGGATGCTGTGTCTCAGTTTTAAGGAAATTCTCCCAGAGATGGGAGGTACTAGAGTCTGTCCTTTAATTTGCCCTACTTGGACTGATTATTCCTCCTTCGTATGCTAACTTCCATTCCTCTCCAGGAATAGAGACAATTTTGCATATTCAAAACTTTTCGAAATGTTTTGAATATCCAAATCTTTTGATATTTATCCGCACTAAATCTAACACAGATGTTTCCAGGCAGTGATGAACCTAATAACAAATACAGCCAAGTAATAATTAGCCACAATAATATATTGCAATAATCAAACTGTAGTAATACCAGCTTGATGTGGAGAAATGGAAAGAACATTTAAAACCCAAATGTGAGTTCCATAATAAAAGTACTCCCTGCCACTCTGTAGGAATGGCTACAAAAGGTATGGCAGCATCCAAAACCATGAAGTACTTGGCTTGAGTTTTCATTTTTTAACGCAGTTGTCAAAAGTCTCCTTGAAGAGCAAGCCTGGTGCTTGGAAACACATGGGAGTGCTACTGTGGACATTGTGGATGAGAGCCCATGGGAGGAAGGTCTGATAGAGGGTGGGAACCAACACATGTGAACTGGAATGATGTGAGGTAAAAACATGGTGCAGGGCTGAAGAGCAGGGACAGCAGCCTCTGGATGCAATCTCCATTACAGGAATAATAGTGGGGAGCATGTACCTACCCCTCAGGCACTCCAGCTTGTAACTCACTGTGTATTAAGCTCAAGCCACCGAGAAGGGAGGGTTCATGCTAAGGTGCTAGACTGTGCAGTGTCTGAATTCTAATGGCTGTGGCTCAGACACTGGTTCCCTCCTGTCGACTGTCTTGTCAAGAGATTGTAGCCCAGCAGACGGGTGGTAACAAACAGCTGGAAGGCAAGAACAACATTTACTCAATGAATGTGAATGAGAGCCCTGCTTTAAATAAAGTTGCTGTCTGCTGACATCAGTACAATGCCATAAGGCAGTGACTGCTGCAATGGTTTTGGATCTGAGCTGGGGAAGTGGAGCTTGCACAGGTCCATCTTTCAGTCCATGCTGAGATGTCATTGGGGTTTAACATCTTGCGTGCAGGGGGCACCGTATAGGCCCAGGGCCCTGAATCTTGTCAATTGTAGTCTTTGTTTTTTCTCATCAGATTTTGGGACCTATCAATTCAAAGTGGAAGATTTAATTACTAAAAGGTGTGGAAGCTAGCAGCAACAGAAAATAGCTACATATGTTTATATGTATATATATACCATGGACATGAGACACATAATTTATAGCCCTGATTGGGGTGTTCAGCTTAGACACTTTGGACTGACTCCCTGGGATGTCAGTAGAGCCTGTTCCTTGATGTGTCAGTCTTGTATGGCCATCTTTTGAGTTTAGGCTCAGTGATTACCTAGGGATAGACCATAATCTTACAGGGACAGGATAAGTCTTTCTTCACATGGAGAAGAGGCCACGCTATTTTACATCTGCAGTCATAGCTCACGTGAAACCTTGGGTTTCCCTTTGGGATGAATGAGAGAGAAAGAATTCAGCTAGGATCTTTGGTTTTAGAGAGGCCTTCTTTTGTAACTACACCAACCATAGCCTCCTTCAGTACCAGTACTGTAGTTCTATAACCAGAAGAACAGTTATTAAGTAACTTTAGTGCTGTCTGCACCTTCCCAGCAAGCTGAATGTTTTTGCTGGCTGTGTGGTAAATAAAGATTATAAGTATGCCAGGCTAATGAAAGCACCTGTATCTCCAGAAAGTCTATTTGCAAGTTGTAATAGATCTTCATTTTGACTATTTTCTATAAATATAAACTCATGAGAATTGAAGTACTGAAATACTAAAGTTTCCCCAAAACACAGTCAGTTAAAATGAGCCAAAGAGTTGGTCTTCTTTTAGCTAACTGCAGACTTCAAGAAAACAACTGGAATTCTTCTGAATGCAAAATCACAACATGTAATGCAGTGGCTAAATACTGATACATGTTATTTAGTTTCAGAACCTATTTCTTACATATATTTTACTATCCCTCCAGGTACCCAGAGTCTTTCTTGACATTCTCCATTTTGTGCAACCACCTGGATCAGGTGGAAGTGAGGTTGCCCTGTGCATATTTCTGTTACATTGGCAGAAGTGCCCCAGGTAAGCACACTTTTTTCTGGCTTGTGTTTCATTACCTTCCTGAGCTGCCTTTCTGGAGATATCTGTTCAAGTGAGCTTGAGCCAATGGAACACCAGGCACCAGCCTGAGGATCTTGGCTTAATGGAATCATCTTGCCAGGTACATGGGAAGCCTGGTGACAATGTGCTGAGCAGTGATTTGGAGCGTGAGCTGTTCCACCAGCTCCAGGCATGCCAGGCCCAGATGAACTCGCTGAACTTGAGGTACGGAGCCACCCTGTATGTAAGCAACAGGATGCAGGGGTTTTGCTGTGCAAGAGGTGTCCAACCATCTGCCACGTGCCCGGCACGTCTGCTTCACCCCACAGCTGTGTGACTGCTCAAACACAACTGTTGTGTGCCTGTGTAGCAGTAAATTTCCCAGAAGTAGTGCTTCCTGCCTGAAACTGTGTGCATGTGTGGGACAAGGGTGGCAGATTCCCAGTAAATGGAGTGTGTGTCACCCAAAGACAGATGCTTGTAAGATCTCCAGATACAAAGCCTCAGAAGTTCAAACCAGAACCCTGAGGGAACTCTTTTTGAGAAAACAGTGAACAGTCAGACCCAAATCCCAAGAAGACTGTTACCCCTCTGGAGGCAAGCCAAAGAAAATGTTCACACCAGCATAAACCCAGGGATTTGGTGTTATTCTACTGGCAGTGTAGTCAGTTGCCTGGCTGGAAAACCAGATGAAGGAGGAGTGCTGCATCTTTGTCTTCTCATGCAACTTTTGTTTCCAGAATTGTGGTGATAGGAGGAGCATCTTCAAAATCTCTGCCGAAACCAATGACTATATAGGCAGAAATTAAGCACAGCTGTGCCTAGTAAACATTACCTAATAACAGCTCTGTAAGACTCCATGAATTGGGATCTTCTTACAAGTGATGCTGCAGCCTCATATGGGACTAATTCAGACAATGAGATGCAGGATGCATGTGGCTGCCCAACACTCATGATAGACATGGTAGATTTTGTGATCTCCTGTATGTTCCTGATATTTCTTTTCTCTTTCCTTAGGCTTCTTACTTTACACACATACCCTGCCTAGACTGAACTGCTGTGTCTGCTGGTTAGTAGCAATTTTGCCAATGACTTTTTGGGGACTGAGATATAATACCTGGTGTATGAAATTCTTTCATACCTGTTGCATAAAATAATTTCATCCTCTGTAGGCTCTCTCATTTTGATATGTTGGAAAATGAGTGACATTTACTGTCTGTGAGAACTGCCTGCCACGCTCTCTAGGTATGGTCTACAGTTGGCATGCAGGCTGTAATTAAAAAAACCCATTATGCACTGATCACCAAAGGAGCATTTGTTTATTTTGCCTGCAGCTCAAGTTGGCCATTTCAATATTGGTCTAGCTATAATTACATTAATATAAATAAAGCTGGAGTGTCTGTGCTTTACCCAACTGAGGGCTACACTCGAGTTTTGGCAGAGCCAGAGGGATGAATCTGATTTGTTGAACAGATCGATCAGATCGCAGCCAGCCTCGTAATGCAAAGGTGATAACCAGAGATGCCAAAAAGAGCTAGCCACCTGCAGACTTAGATCAAATAGAGCCTTCTACATGGAGCCCTGTGGTGCACCAGTGGCACCTACGCTTCAAAGGCAACCCACAGGAGAAAAGTGAGCCAGTGACCTTTGGTTTTCCATAAGGAAGCACAAGAGATTGCTGTTGGGTTTTCCTAACTTCATTTGGTACAACAGTAGGAATATACAAGTAATTAGAGCCTGAGATGGTTGGATTTGCCTTTTCTCTGTTTTGTCTAGAAGCTTTCCTGGAGCAATTCTTCCAGATTCAGAGCTTTCTCACGTTTTCTGAAGGGCCAGATGTACATGGGGAGGCCTGTGCTGGCAGGGAACAGGCTTCCAGCAGCAGACCCATGTGCCAGTGGAACAAGCTGAGCTAGTAAAGCACAGCCCTGACAGTGTATCTGGCCCCAACACACCATACATGGATGGAGGCTGGCTCCACGACCAGTTTCATGTCCCCGACATTGCTGAGTCAACAGAGCTGTGCCAGGTGGACCTGGCCAAAGTCATTTTGCTGTTCTCCTGCAAGGCATTTGAGCTACACAGGTAATGTCAACACCAAAAGCATCAGCAAACTATAAATGCTCTGACTAAGAAATCCCTGTTCCTATTTCACTTGCACTTCCCTACATGTGTCCCTGTGACATTATAATCCTGCCGGTCCTCTGGTGTCTGGCTTGGAGTATTCTGGGGAAGAGAAGTGATAAGATTCAAGCTTTTAATGAAAAGAAAAGAAAAAGGAAGCCTATAAATATGTCTAAACTTGGCAATTATAAACTCTAAATGGGAAAATAGGCAGAAGCATATTGCATCTTTTCTCCTTTGGCATCTTTAACAATACCAGGGGAGAGCAGCTTTAATGAATGCTGGGACTATCCACACTGTGGACACAAATCCAGACCCTGACTGCACATTAATTTTGTTCTGACCTAAGTAAGGTCCCCATTCTGCTTGTTTGCAGGACAGGCTGCATTCCTTGCTGCTACCACCACCTGTGATGCTACTGGCTCTTGCAGCACCATTGTCTTTGCTCGCCCACTGCTCATGCTCCTGATCTTCCACCCCTATAGAATCACAGAATGGTTTGTGTTAGAAAGGACCTTAAGATCATCCAGTTTCAAACCCATGCCATGGGCAGGGACACCTTCCACTAGACCAGGTTGCTCCAAGCCCTGTCCAACCTGGCCTTGAACACTGACAGGGATGGGGCAGCCACAGCTTCTCTGGGCACCCTGTGCCAGCACCTCAGCACCCTCACAGGGAAGAACTTCTGCCTTAGATCTAACCTGAACTTCCCCTGTTTCAGTTTGAACCCATCACCCCTTGTCCTACCGCTGCCGTCCCTGATGAAGAGTCCCTCTCCGGCATCCTTGTAGCCCCCTTCAGACACTGGAAGTTGCTCTGAGGTCTCCACGCAGCTTCTCTTCTCCAGGCTGAACAGCCCCAATGTTCTCAGCCTGTCTCCATACAGGAGGTGCTCCAGGCCCTGATCATACTCGTGGCCTCCTCTGGACTTGCTCCAACAGCTCCATGTCCTTCTTATGTCAGGGACATCAGAACTGCATGCAGTGCTCCTTCAGCTTTGCAGCCACTGCAGTACCCCAAAGCTGAGCAGGAACTGGCACTTGAGAACTTGCCCCACTAGCAGTAAGGCAGCAAGGAAAAGCAAGAAGAAAAAGGATACTGGCAATCAGTGTCAGCACATCCTTCTTGTGTACTGCCTGTCTGCAGAAACCACTGCTGAAGGATGATGCAGGGGTGGGATAGAGTGCCCAGCAAGGACAGGGCGTAGGGATGCGCAGGATATAACCCAGGAAAGAAATCCAGAGGAGTCTGCAGCCTCAGATCTCTCTGAGAGGAGCATGTGAGGTCATGCTCTTTGCCAACCCCAAGCACTGCTCCTTTCCACATATGCAGCCAGTTTTGGGGTCAGTCTTCTCATAGTTCTCCCTACGGCAATGCAGCAAACACATCCCAAGTGCCAGGGAGCTGCAGCATTAGTTGCTGTATCTTCCTTGATGAAACTACTGATGTGCTACAGAGGAACTGACAATTTTAGATCACTACTGGGGGAAAACATGTCAAAGATTAACTTGTCGCACCGTAGTGCTGGTGTCTCATGCAGCAGCGAAGGAAGAAAAGGCTCCACACTGCACTGAATCCACTTTTGTCTTTGCAGGGTACTGGCTGCTTCTGTTTGAAAGGCTTGCATTGTATCACTGTTCTTTTTTATCAGGTTTCCCATGGTGGTCAGTGTTACATATCTTACATTGTTTGAGCTAATTAAGCCAGGGAATCAGGGAAAGCACATTTCCAGTGGGGATTTATTGCCAAAAGATATTTCAGCTGAAGGGGAAAAAAGGAAATCTTACTTTTTTGTCCAGCATTTCTGAGCTGTTTCATAATATTCAGCGTCCAGCTTCATGGAAGTAAACTGACAATGGTGTCAGGAAGTTTGAACTTGAGCAGTTTTCCCTTGTTTTGTTGAATTTAAAAGCACTGTAAAGAAAGCAAAGGATTTGTATAGCCACAGAAACAATAATGTTTGAATCATCTTGGAAACAGAATTAGACACGTTTGTTAATGATTTACACACAAATGCTTGTTTGCTCTCAAGGTGCTTTGTGCCTCTATTATTTGCACCTACTTCTGTGTTCCTTTACAAGTGATCTACATCTTGACTGGTATGTATTTAGGGTGCTGGTAGGGTGGCATGGGTCACTACTGTCTGCACCAAGCCTGGTTGTTCACAGCAGCATAAAGTGGTGCTTAAAGTGGCTGATGGCAGTGCTGGAGCCTACCGTCAGCTGCCCATGGGGTAGAGCCTTGACTGCAACAGGCTTGTCAGCCCAGCCGAAAAGGGAAACTCTGCTCTTACGTATGGGATATTGCACATAGGTTCATTGTTAGGAAATCCTGTGTGTGAACAAAGCCCTGCTTTTCTTCCAGATAATATTAATAATCCCTGTCGGTAGGACTGGTGATGATGACAGTTTATTCATTTTCACCAGTAGGTCTGAAAGGCTTTGCTGAAAGAAGCGAGGATGATTATCCCCTGCCTGCCAGGGGAAACATGAGCAACTGGGGAGTGCTGTTGATTATTAAAGGCATCCAGTGTTTGGGATGAGAAGGTCCTGTTTCTAGCTTTGTGTAATTTCTCTCAAGCTTTGGCTGTTCGGAATGAAATTGTCTTCAGATGTCTTCTAAAGTGTGGCTTGTTACTTTTTGCTTTGTTTTCTTTGGGTTTTTTGATAGGTAGTTTCAGCTGAAATATTTCAGCTCTCCCAAATATAATGAAGAAAAGGGGTTTCACCCACAGAAAAAGAAAAGGCTGGCAACTTTGTCCTTAGAAAACACTGGCAGTGCCCCTCATATGAAACAGGGACTGAAGGTCTCATATCACTGTCCTGTCAAAGAAAATTTACTTAACTTCTAGGCCTCTGACAAGCTGCTGTTTGCACATGCAAAAGGTTGGACTTGATGATCTTATAGGTCTTTTGCAACCTAGTTGATTCTGTGCTGGCCACAGAGGAGAGGGCTTTATCCAAGCTCCCCTCATTTTTGGCTTGCAACGAGCAGGCTTGAGAGCAATGTATCATCACTACCAGTTAATCCTTCAGGCCAAGTGAGAAGAGTCTCAGAAGAGATTCCAGCTTTGCTGATGGCACATACAGGTGGCAGTGTGAAGCTGAACGATAGCACCTCAGTCTTTCCTAATTATTTTTCTTAAAAACAGGAAATTACATGACAAAGCTGTTAAAAAGATTGTGTTGAGATGGAAAACTCAGACACTCAGAGTCAAAGAGGAAGAACTCCACGGTTAAGGTTCTCTTTGCAATCTCACGCCAGTCCCTTTGTGCAAATTCTATTATTGTGATCCATCTTTAATTAAATGACAATGCTTTTTTTTTCCCTAAGTCCCCATCCTCATGTAGTGCACAGGATGTCTCTGCTGTTAAAATTAATGAAGGCTATATTATGAAGCAAGCTCTTGGCTGCAGAGTCCTCACCCAAGTGCTCCTGTAGCTGGAAGAAACACAGCCCATGAGGCAGCAGCTTACGAGAAAGAAGATTACATGGTGCCTTAGGAATTCAGCTGTGGGATGGCATACCTGCTCCTGCCACTGCATCTATACACGGTGTTGTCCAAATCACTTAAAGCAGGCTTGTCGTTGGTGGGTGCTAAACACAAATCTGTCACTTCCAGTGCCCTTGGCTTATCACCCAGAGGCTCCCAACCCTGCTGCTGCTTTTGCCATGCTGTTTCCCTATGTTTTTTTCCTGAAAGTAAACCATCTAGACTAAGTGTAAGGCGGGTGGATTCAGATAAGTCTGACATGAATGTTTGTGGATAGAAACCTGCCCTGGTGCATGCAGTTAACCTTGAGGGTGACAGAGGTGGGGAGAAAGGTGGTGCAGAGCTTGCTGCAATGCTTCCTACTATGGTTTGACTGAAAAACTCCCAGCTCTTACAGCTGTGTTCTGATTACATCTCATGTCTTTAAATCACATGGATGGGCTCTTTGAGTGCTGAGCTGATAGAAAACAGGACAAGCCACCTGAAACTGCCCCTGGAGATCGAAAGGAAGACGAGTGGTGCATAAGGAACAGTCTGTGAAACCAAACCATTGGAAGAATACCTCTGATCTGGTTGTCTTCTGTCATCTCCTTTCCACCATGAGGAAAGGCAAGGAAAAGCAAGAGGAAGGATGGAAAGAGCACTGAATATTTCTTTTATTCCACAGAAGTTTAGGTGCTGAACTTGTTAAAAATTTTATGATGTGCAAAAGGAGCTCCTAATGTTATTACGCCATTTCCCCTTTCTCTCCATTCCTATTATATTGAAGTACATTTGGAGCCTGGTGACGAGTGCTGGATGCTTGGAGAATAAGAAGCAAGGGCTTTTCTCAGCAGCATGTGGGCAAGTAGGAAAACAGCATCCCAATTGTCTTCCCTGGAATAATAAGGCACAAACTGAGTGCAGACAGCAGAGCAACCTTCTTGGCTGTGAGCAAGTGAGGAACAGCAGCAGCAGTGTGGCATTTTCCTGAGGCCATGGTCTGAGACTGTTGCTGCAGCCTTCACAGAATCACAGGATCACAGAATGATGCAGGTTGGAAGGGTCTGGAAATCACCCATTCCACCCCCCTGCCAAGGCAGGGCCACCCAGAGCAGGATACCCAGGAATGTGTCAAGGAGGGTCTGGGATGTCTCCAGAGAAGGAGATTCCACAACCTCCCTGTGCAGCCTGTTCAGTGCTCTGACACCCTCAGTGTAAAGAAGTTCTTCCTCATGCTGAGGTGGAACTTGTTGTGCGTTAGTTTATGGCCATTTCTCCTTGTCCTGTCTCTGGCACCATCCTCCTGGCACCCGCTTTTGAGATACTGATCTGCATTGATGGGATCCCCTCTCAGTTTGCTCTTCTCTGAGCTAACCAGGCCCAGCTCTTACAATCTCTCCTTATAAGAGAGGTGCTCCAGACCCCTGATCATCCTTGTGGTCTCTCCTGGACCCTCTCCAGTAGCTCCTCGTCTGTCTTGTGCTGAGAAGCCCAGAACTGCCCACGGTGCTCTGGATGGGGCCTCATTAGGGCAGGGCAGAGGAGGAGGATCACCTCCCTGGACCTGCTGCCACACTCCTCCCGATGCACCCCAGGGGTGTTCCTGTCCCTCCTGACCCAAGGGCACAAACTGCCAGCTCATGGTCAACTCATCATCCACCAACACTTCCAGGTCCTTCTCAGCTGAACTGCTCTCTAGTGGGTGAGCCCTCAACCTGTGCTGGTACCTGGGGCTCTTCCTCCCCAGGGGCAGGACCCTACACTTACCAGAGGCTGCACCAGCCATGGCAAACGTGACCCCGCTCCATTATGGAACTGTGTGGTGCTGTTTTGCTTTTGTGTTTAATATTGGTAATTATGCAATTTCTAGACAACTTCCCTGTCATAACTAGGGCAGCAATGCTGACAAAACAGGCTTTAAATAAGCACTTGTCAAAGTAACAGCTATTTTTGTTTGCCCTATTTAGCGCCGTGTTTAAGGTCTACATTGGAAATCTCAGATGATTTTAAATACATGGTGCAGTTACTTTATCACTGCATCACTATATTCAAAGATCCCCGGAGCCTGGAAAATAAAAGTGCTTTAACAGAACCTTTTGGTAGTTTCTGGCTGCACATAAAGGTCGTCGCTTTCGCAAGATCTGCTTGAGTGCCAGGAAGCACAGACAAGCTTAGGGCTGATGAGCCCTTCTTCAGGCTGTAAGGACTGCTGGGCAGCAAAGATTCAATACCCTGGTTTTTCCCATCTCTGAGTCTTCCAGAGGGTTCTCCAGTGGAAAAGAAAGAACAAACCCACCAACGCAAGACTTAGCAGTCCTGCTGTTCCTCAGGTAAGAAACAGAGAGCAATCTCAAAGCTTTGTTCATAATTAAGAAAAGACGAGAAATCCCTTTCCTTTCCTTCATGAGCCCTGTCAAGGCAATGGTTTCCATGCTCCTCAGGCACTGGGCTGCCTGGTTTGCCCAATGCTGGGAGCAGGGAGCATGGGTACAACTTCAGCACATGGTGAGAGGTTTCTTACCCAAGGTGCTGTGAAGTGGCAACTTCAAGGCCTCTCCTGGCCATACTGCAAAGCAGGGATGAGCACAACCCAAAATCCATGGAGACTTGCTCTTCAGGAAGGAAAAGGGAGACTAGGTGCCCAGTGATATAAGTGTGACAGTAATTGAGTGCTTCCTTCAGGAAATAAAACCACCAGCCAAGCACAAAAGGACTGCACAGTAACACATGAGAGCAATTCCATACTGGTTTATTTAGGCTATTCCTTTTTCCTTTCCCCTCTGTCTCCAGACTATAGACTTCCTATAGCCTGTCTATTCCCAGGACATTTGTGGTGTGTTTCCAGAGAGCTTCTGGAGCTCTGCTAGGACAGCCTCACACAGTTACCTTCAAAAAGCTCTGGGGAGGAAGAAAAGGGTTCAGGAGGATCCTTGCTACCTTTATGCAGATAACAACAGGAGTAACAGCATTTAGGAGCCCTGTGTTTTGAGCAACACCCTTGCCTTCCCTCCCTCTCATTGCTACCAGCGGATGCCAGAGAGACAGCCAAAGCAAACATAACACTTGGGAAACGGTCTGTATATCCAAAACAAAAGAGGTTTTCTTTCATCAGCTGTTTCCTGTTGTCAAAGAATAAGTTATTGCTTTAACCTTGAATGTTTTAGTGCACTGTGCACAGAAACATGGTAAATTTTTAAACTTTTTGAGCAGAAATGAGTTTTAATATATGTATTAAAATAATCCTGGTATTAAAATCGTATCATCTATATGTATTTGTCCCCATTGCATTCCCTCTCTCCTCTGGTGCAGGGGGTAAAAAAAGGGTAAGTCAGCAGCTTATCAGGTTGGGCAAAAACGCTTTAAATGATTGCAATTTAATGGCACCTGCCTTACCCCACCAACACTGTTCTGCTGCACTGCTGGAAGCGTAAGGGAGGCTGGTGTGCATGCAGGGCCACCCCATGTTCCTGGAAATCCCGGGCTGCTTTGCTGTGGCTCCCTATCTCCTGACTCCTGAATGAGCTCCTGCAGCACTGGTCACCCACTGCTCCATAGGGTGAGCTAAGAAGCCAGAAATAGCCTCTTTTCTGATAATACAGGGCTCTGCCTATGAAGGCAGCATTCTGGCATCCCAGATAAGAGGTACACAGTCTCCTCTGGTTGCGTTCTCAGCCTGCTGAGGCTTTCTGTGCTGGGCAGAAGGGCTCATGTAATGCTTTTCATTATACGCAGGTGCTGCTGAAAACACCTTTCCAAGAGATGCTCTTGGTGGGGTCTGATGAAATCATGGCAACAGTGGATGGGGAATAGATCTACCAAGCTAAAGAGCTGCACAGTTGCCAGGGCAAAGGAAATGGAGATTCAGGCCCTGCTGTCCTTTGTTTCCAGCTTGGAAACACTCTTGTCTTCACCAGGGGACTGCTCGCCCAGGTCCTGCTGTGGGTACAGGGTGATGGGATGCACCTTCTGCTGTCCACCTGCAGGAGCAGGATTTGGGTGAGAAAGGTGGGTGAGCTATGAGAAAAGGGAATAGTCCCCTAAAAGTGTGGGAGCCATGGGCTGATCACCCCTGACCTAGGGAGGCAGACGTGATCTCTGAGATGTGATAATTGTGCTATCTGACAAGCATTAATGTATACTCAGCTTGGCTGAATTGCTGGCTGTAAATCCATCATGAGCAGGCCCTGGCTTTTGGAGCACTTGCAGGGGGTTATTTTGTGCTCCCCTTTGACACCTGTGTTTGTATTTACATGAAATTATGGTTCTTGTGCATGGATACCCCATGTAACATCACCAGGTGGATGGGGGTGCTTCTTTGAGTCCTGGCTGGCTCCTTTCTGTGTGGGAACAAGTACAGAGCCTGCTTCTGCGAGCTTATAATAGGTATATTCCAGAGCAGGGAAAACAGTGACCAGGGTTAGACAAAGCCTTCCTTCAGTAACCAGGTCAGTCTGCACCTTGGGATTATGTACTCTGCCTCCAGAGATGGTGCTGATTAGGAAACCCTTGGGAAAGTGGAATTTCCTGCTACTCTGGCAGCTTCTCCTCCTGCTACAAGAGCCTCTGTGCTTCTCCTGGCACTCAGAAAGTGGACACTAAAACAACCTGTCCCTTCCATTGTAGCTTTATGGGGGAAAAAACCCTAGAGGATGTGCCATAGAGCTCTCTGGGGATACCTGCCACAGCCGTGGGAAGCACATCTCACTGGTGCTGCTTTTTCACTCATCTCTGCTAGGACAGAAACTGCCATGGGATCACCAGACAGTCAAAGCACTGCAGAATATTCTGGACCAGATGAAGGTGTTTTAATGTATGCTGATGCTTGGTTTGTAACCATGGGATTTAGCACATGTTTGAATACCTATTATTAAATTCAAGTGTAAATAAGGCATAGATATGAGCTGATAAGCACATTCTAGGAGAAAATATTACTAGAAACACTGGTTGCTTTAAGATTTGATAATCATGTAGTCTAGCAAGGGTGAATTAGGACAGAGTCAACCTGCCTAAAGTATTAGCAGCAGACATATCTTGAACAGACCTTTACTTTTGGAGTATTTACGAGGTGGAAAGCTGGTTTTGTGGAGCAACATACTCTTGGTCATGAAAACAGTGAGCCCCAATCTGATTCTTTAGCATGTGCTATACCCTGATTTCCATCAGAGTAGCCCAAGAAGACCCAGGGTAAGCAGCAAGCTTGTCTGAAATTCAGCTGTTCCATTTTAACTCACAAGTATGTTATTGCAGGTCTCACTCGTTAGAGGTGAGGAGCTTACCACACAGCTGAGCCATCTGCCAGGGCTCCTGTTAGCTCTGTGAGATGCTTTCCTTCCTCAAATGGTGGCCCATCCAAGGGTTTTTGTTTGCAGTCTCAGCAGGGGTGGACTTCCCAAGCCCACCAGCAGCTGTACTTGAGGTGGGCCTGTTTATTGCTGCTTTGTTGGTTACTGGAGTGCTGATTTTCACAGTACAATGACATTGGTTCATAAGGTAGGCACTTACCAGGGTGATGGGCACCAATGCTGTGTTTATGGCGGTTATAATCATGATGTGTGTGGCTCTGGTGTCATTAAATAAGCAGGCCTAGAGACATTAAGCAGCATTTTGCTTCTTCTGAGTTTGCTCCACACATTTTTGTCTCAGAAAGGCTCCTATTTCCTTCTATTTGTATCAACCTATGAGCACTAATAGGAGTTAAAAGTCTAAATGGTCTGCTGGGCCTTCAGTACTTTGTCAGATGTGTATCTTGGATACTTTTGCTTTTGCTTTTCATTGATTTTAATTTCTTTCCTGTAGGATTTCTTTGGGAAAGGGATCCTCTCAAATCCCATGTGCGCTGTGCTCGGGAGGGAAGGGGTTTGCAGATGGTGCCTCCAATGGGAGCAGGCAGGAAGGACTTGGCAATTCCTCACTACCTCCTTGCAATGGCATTGATCTGACCAGGAAAATGAACAGAAGTCCC
Source organism: Pezoporus flaviventris (assembly GCF_033815535.1). NCBI lineage: Eukaryota > Metazoa > Chordata > Aves > Psittaciformes > Psittacidae > Pezoporus > Pezoporus flaviventris. Next base: position 2,991,356 of record NW_026892585.1, read on the forward strand.
CACATCCTCACCACCATGTTTTTAACCAAAAGGTAAGTCTGCTGATTCCTCTGACAGACACAGGCCTCCCCAGCCTGCAAGCCCAGTTCTTGCAATAGATGCAGCCAGATGTATATGCAGGGAAGCTCTTTGTGCATCAATGACCAAGGAGAAAAGGTGTTTTTACTGGATCAGCCAAAGAAAAGTTTTTCTCCTCCTTCCCTAACGCAGCTATGGCACTCTTTTCTCTTGTGCCTGAAATCCCTGTGTCTTATCACAAGTGAAAAGGGAGCCCCTTGTGAAACATGTATGAACTTTGCAAATGTTATCTTAAGCATTTTATTCCAGCATGCATGTCATCAAATGCAAGGGCCCTTATAAAACACCCGAGGGAGCAGAAGGCCAAAGGTGGAGCTGAGTCTTGGCTTGAGATATTAGACACTTATTGGTTGTAATTCTCACTTCACAGCACAGAGATGAAATGCTAAGCAAAAAAAAAAAATCTTATTTCTTTAATAAGGGAATGTCTAGACTCCATTCTTTCTAGTCCTGAATCTGATAATATAACATCAGCATCTTGTTCTTGGCATTGAAGTCCTCTGCTGAAGCAATGCATTTATAGCTCCGTACCCACTTAAAAACCAGTGGGCCAAACAAGTTACTGAATAAGCCCAAGTGCTGTGGTTTTACCTGGGGATCCTTTCAGTTAAATGAGAATGCACCAGGATTTGTGGTTCCCCCAGGGAGCAAGATGAGAGGAAAATGCCTGTGCAGACGGGGAGGAAGAGCTGGGAGTCTTGTGAAGATGGAAAACACGAGCTAGAATCATTCTCCTTCCCTCTTGAGCCACATTTTCATTTCAAACACAGCACTGTCCTTTCTCAACTGGGTGTTTAGAGTCTGGTTTGAAACAATTATGATCATCCACATAAGGCACTTCATACTTAAGACTGTGTGGCAATAGTGATTGAGAATTTGTGTCTCCCAGGCATGGGGTAAATGAGCGTAAATAAACCATAGCACCACTGCTGCTCAAAGATGTGGCCTTTTATGTATTGTCACAAGGGTAGAGTGCCACATTATTTTTTAGTGTCTTCATCTTGTGAGGTTACCACATGTAAAACTCAGGAAAGCTTTTGTTGCAGAGCCAGGATCAGCCCTAACAAACACTGGTGGATCAGCTGCCAGAAGTACTTCTGCTTAGCCCAAGTGTATGCGCTACTGGTGGCATGGAAAGCACTGGTCTCTAGACCCCATTCTGAGCAAGGTCAGCCTGGCAAGTAGACAGATTCTCCTTGCGTGTTAAATACTAATGAAAAAGAAGGGGAAATAAATATTTCAGCCCATCTCAGGTGTAATATGCAAAAATTCATAGGCTAGGCCAAACCCTGAGATCTCAATCCCTGTGACAGCCAGGAGGAAGCAAGGCAGGGACTGTGGCTCTCCCAGAATATGTTTCCCTTAGGTTTCCTTCCTTTCTGCAGGTGGGATCCTTTCAGACTAACCCACCTCTGTGAAAGGTGACTGTTAAAAGCACAGGGGAAAAGAAAAAGATGATGTGTTATTTCTGGGGCCAAAAATAGGGATTTTGTAACAGCTCCCCAGAATTCTCCCAGGGCCAAATAACTATTCCACTGACAAACCTTCTCTTTCCCTCCACTGTGTGTACTGACCAGCCAAAATCTGATGGCTGTTAAACACAGACATTCACAAAATGGAGAGATCAGCTTGCCTAGTGCTTTCAATGAGCCACCTTGATCTCTTGATGATGCTGTTAGATATTGCTTCTTTCAGCATGAAGAAGACAGGGCTGGAGGGGTGAGGTGATGGGTGATTTTTGCCAGAGGATGGATTGCTTGTCGCTCAGTCCCATGCTGAGGGTTTTTATTTTTAGTCTGGATGTTGGCTATTGGCAATCATGACTGTAGTCTCTCAGAGCACTGCTTCGGGTGACATTCATCTGGAGAATGTTGAAACATAGGGGAAATAATTATAAGCAGCAGCTGCAAGACATTTTTCACCCCAAAGGACACAGAAAAAAAGCCAGCACAACTTTGAACCATGAGAGTTCAGCTGAGGATAGGAGCCAACCCTTTCATCAAGCTAGCACAAATCCCACAAGCTGACAGATCTGTGCAGAGCAGTGATTTTTGAGCAGAGTTAGTCCTGATCTGCTGTCTCAACAGTGGATTTGGGCTGGAATCATGTCCCTGCTCCTGACAACAGGCCAAAGTGTGCCTCCTCCCCTGCTGAACTGGAGCAGCACCATGGCCTCTCAAAGCCATGGGGGCTCTCCCAGTCTCATAGCCTGGACTCAGCACAGGTCAGAGCTGCTGCATCCTCCCAGGGAGCAGGAGCAGAGAAGCTGCAGTTGTGGCTGGAATTTTCTTTACTCTGTTTCCATGCATGTGGGTGCTGACGGTAGGGAAGGATTCTGGCTTGAGCTCCTCAGGAGTCTTCTCACATCAGGAGTGTTCCTTCTTTACAAATGGAATGTTATTCCGCTGCTGGTGCAGAGTCAGGGGTATCCCACTGTGATCCCAAATGAGCAGGGCAAGCTCTGTGCTGGGACTGAGAGGTGCCACCCAAATGTCCACTTAAACCAGGTTTGGAACTTCGCACTGGAGAATAATTTAGGTCAGAAAGGAAATTCTTATCCAGTCCCCTGCTCAAAGCAGGGCTAACTTTAAAGTGAGAGCAGGTCTGAATGGCTGGTGTCAGGACACAAGGGCTGTTGCATACCTGTCTGCAACCCACGGGGGACAAGGGCATCCAGAGGCAGGCTGTTGAATGACAGGAATAGGATGTGTTTGGATTCACCCTGGAAAAATACTTGTTAATTTGGATACCACAGAGGCTAGAAGAAGAATTTGCTGTGGTCTTTCCTGCTCTTGCATTATCATGGTCTTCTTTGCCTGGCTAGTGTTCAAATCATGCCACTAAAGCTTTCCTGTTGCTACTCAGGTTAAAGCTGAATAACAAAGGACCAAGCTACCTGATGAACCCACCATGCCCCCCTGTTCTGCTGGGGCTGTTGAGACCTGCAGAGCAGGATCCAGGACCATGCACTCAGTGAAAAGGAAACTTGATGGAGTCTGAGATGGCTGCAGCTCTCTCAGCATACATGGAGTTTACAAGTGAAGTCAGTGTTAAAAGATGCATTAGCTTAGAGGCTTTTCTAGGTTCTTCCAGTTTAAGGATATGTATAGCTAGCTAGTTAGTCAGCCAGCCAGCCAGCCATCCTAGGCTGTTATTTTTCAAAGACCCAGACATATGTCTTTATATACATACATACATACATGTCAGCATTTTTGTAACCTAGCATTTATAGGATGCAAGACACCTCCCAGAGCTAAATCTGACATAGTAAACCATTCAGACATTCAGAAACATTCATTAGATTAGAATATGCATGAAGGCTTTTGCTGTTTCTGCTGTTGAAAGCGAAGTTCAGTCCATATTAGTCTGGTTGTGCTATTTTGCACTCACCTGTAGGCATCTGTGCTGCACACACTTCGCTCTGAACCGCTGGAGGATTATTTCCCACTTGTAATCAACTGCAGGGGAACTCGGAGTGCTGGGGTGAGTGGGGGGAATGGCAGGCGAAGGCACTGAAGCTTTACTGGCACTTAGGCAATCTCGTCCCAGCTTGAGCTAAAGCAGAGCCGTGCAAGCAAGCACAGGTTCAAAGTGCAAACAAATACGTGCTTGAGGGCTCCCTGTGGGGATGGAAGGTGAGCAAAAACAAAGGTAGAGACATGGTAAACATACCCAGCCTGTCTGGAAGGAAGAACAGGTTTGCATAGGATGGGATGCTGGGAGGACGTATCACCATTCTGCTTTCTGAACTCTGGCAAGTCATCTGAGTTTCCATCCTTCTCAAAAGACAAACAGCATATATCTGATTGACAAGGGATAGAGGTTTATATAGTTAGTGTCTGTTAAGTGTGTTGACTTATACATAGCCTAATTCCATCATCTCTGAGGCTTTCACCAAGGTGCAGGGTGAAGACTGTGTTAATATCAGTGAATAAGAAACTACCACTTTCACAGCAAATCTAGAGTCTTCCTCTGAATCTTATGCTCTGTCTGTATGTGTATATACACACATGCTGTAATGCATATATATCTGGTCTCCTAACAGCAGACACATGGCATCAAAAGAACAGTGAACAAACTAGGAATGGGAATGCTGTGCTGCGGGTAAACTAAGGCTTCCATGGGGTGAAGATGGATATTTTCAGTTTTCCCAGGTGTAGGTCCATTCAAAAAAGCACTTACTTGAGATGAACCAGTTTTTCTATAGAGACAGATGGGCCTTGTTATGTGATTCCTTTTCAAATGGAGGCTCCAGCATGAGGGCATTTTGGGACCCCAGGTCTTTTGAGAGGAGGGAGAGACACAGTTCCCGATCAGACCAGCAAGGGCTCCCTGTTGCATTCGAATGTCGACTGTGAAAAGCAAAGTGAGTGAAGTTTTGCTTTGCTTGACTGAGCTTTACCATAGCAGTTATTGTTTTGAAAAGGGAAGCAATACCTACTACATCTCCTGGGAAAGTGAGGAGCAGCTCGCTTCGGAAGAGACAGCTATTACAGTGAGGTTCTCAGCTTAGTTTTCTATTTTTGGCTTTATGTATTCACATCTGCTTGAATTTCCCCTGCAATAACAGCTCTGTGATTAAATGACAAGAAGAAATGGTTCCGGAGCGTCTGGGGATAGGCAGAAATGTAATTATTCATGTATTGATACATAGTGAGGTAGGTATTGATTTATATAGGATATTAAATGCTCTGGAGCAGGGGAATGAAATATGATTAGTATTTTAAAAGAAGAAATATTACCACCTTGTTTTAAGCACCTGAGGGAAGAATACCACTTCACTAATGTTAGACCATTTGAACACTTTGAATTATTTAGGGGTCTTTGGTATAGGCTGATATGAGTGTAAAAGCTTGCCTATGACAAGTCAAATGTGATAAACCCGCTCCATGTTCTTCCTTACAGTCCTTTATTGTTAGTCACCTATGGTACTTGCTTAAAGGAAATACAGCCAAGCAGAGAGTTCAATTAAGAAACCTATCTGTCTACCTATCTATATATCTGTTTGTCTCTCTCTCTCTCTCCCCTACTCCATGGGTGATATTACAATTGCTAGATATTACATTTTTATAATCTCTATCTCAAGCTAGGCTCTCATAATCATCCTATTTCAGACGGAATATGTCATTATGCCTGTTCCAGTGGAGCACTAGCTTTATGAAAGGAAGGACAAGGAAATTCAGTTAATCCGTGAGCGAGTTCCTGTGGAGCAGAAGCAATGGAGCCCAGGGAGGGACTCATCCGTGTAGGTTTCTGATGCCTAATAACAGCCGAGCTCTTGTAGTCGGTCGTTTGGCGGAGAAGCGAGGAGGGTCTCTCTTCTCTACTTAGTCCTTTGTTTTCCACAAAACCCATAGGGATGAGGTATTTCTGAAACTTCACCCTTCTGTCAATGTGCCTGAAAACAAAAGGCTTCAACAGTTACCAGGGGAGACTAACGGACAGGCGCTCAGGCAGGCTGCATGAGCCTAATTCGGAGAGGAAAGAAGCCTAAAAAGGAATCCGTTATCCTGGAACTATGTTTGCAAAAGCAACCAGAGCATACCCTAGAGAGGAGGAAGAGGAGTGCTGCCATAGCATGCAATTACACCATCCCATCCCATCCCCAAAACACACCAGCACACTTCCTAGAGTGCAGGATGGTGCACATGGCCTCTGGCCACCCCAAGAACACCCTGTGACCCGCAGGAGAGGTAGGAGGCAAAGGCATGGATCTCCAGCACATTATTCATGGCACCATCTTTCCTGCTCCCTGGCTTCAGCAACCCCTTCCTCATCCTCTTCCAGCTGTTTCCTTCCTGATCATTCGCTTCCCAAATTACTGGTAATTCCTTCTGGAAGGGTTTTTCCCCCTTTCCTTTCTCTTTTAATGTTTTCCCTATCTTTTCCGGATCTTCCACTACGCGGCTGTGGTTCACCACAGAGCTTGCTTTGTTGGCAACCTTTTGCTGTGTTTTATCTGTTTTGTTACAGCAAAAACTAAATGCTTCTCATATTTGTGTCCTCTGATGATGGGTATGTTTTAAATACATCACTGACATGTTCGGGGGTGTAATGGGAACTACTTCCCTCCACATGGCATGTTAGCATTCACAGATAGGGACTGCAACTGTCTTCCAAAATGGGTATGCCAGAGCTTCTATACCGCACAGCATTACTGTTCAGTAAGGCCTCTCTTCATCCCTTTTAGGTTTCCCAGGTTGGAATAAGAATATCTGCACAGCTTAAATAATTATTTTAAGGCTAGATCTGTGCCTCGATTCCCACTGGTTTTGTCAGATTAATGCTAACATATATGAGGATAAACACTGCTGCTCAGGTTGAAGACTGGTCTACTTTCATTTAGGGTAAGGTACTGCCCAACCTACCCAACCATCAGACTCATAGCCCAAATTACCTTGTGCCAGCCCTCTTGTGGTAACCAACTTAGACTGTTGTAAATGCCAGCCAAAAACCATCTGCTTAAACTTCTTCCATCAACAGCCATTGCCTCTGTGCCCTCAAGGAACTGAAGTAGGAAAGTCCCAACCATAAGTCAAGTCCCAACCATCCTAAACCAATCAGCATAAGATAAATAGGAAGCATACACCCTTTTGCACCATTTTAAATACATCTGCTTAAAACCACAGCCTTGGGGACTATCTGTGTGAGAAATCTACTTTGCAGCCCATGTGTGAAATGATGGGGTAGTTTTGGCTGAGATAAATAGGGTCCAGAAGAAAAGCCCCACAGCACTTTAGGCCACCTTCCATAGGTTTAAGGTGGGACAAAGTGGGTACTGGAGGTATCTCTCCCTGTTGAGGGAGCTTAGGTGATTTCTTCAAGTCTCTATTTCTTTGTCTAAAGATTGCACCACACAAACAGGAAGCCATACCAAGTGCTGCACAGGGAGAACAGGCACTAAATAGTGAATGATCAAATACTTAGGGTAACGTGATTGTGAGCGACTCAGGAAGAAAACATGAACTGACAGATGGTCCTGAAAACTGGGAAGTTGGCAATTAGAAACCAAGAAATGCAAGGCAATCATCTGTTGATCATAGATCAGTTGTAACAACTACAGGGCTACAACAAGGCAGAAATCTGCTTGCTTGGTCAGACTCCTAAGTGCAAGCTTAATGTTGGTTTTTTCACCACTGATTCAGAAATAGCAGTAAGCACCATCAGCTTCTCTAATGTGTTAGCAGCACACCTCAGGATGTACTGACCTAGATGACATGACTCCTGGAAATATTCAGAACAAGATTTGTCTTCATTTTATCTCAAGACTTAATGCAGACACACTGAAAATTTAGGCAAAAAGTGAAAAGAAATTGGAGTGACATACTCTTTCTAGGAATAAAGAGTGAGAGGATTTTGGCATTCCATTCAAACTGCTCTTGGTGCTGGACACATCCTGAAGTAAGATTTCCATGGAAGTTAATTTATTTCAAAACTCATAGTAGTATGTAATTCACCTCACAATTTAATGTAGGTGAATATGAAACTATTTTAAGCCACTGTGTAATATTTGATATGTAATCTCTATCTACCTGGTAAGCACATTCTCTGGAAACATAACTTCTCTATCTATATCTTTTTTATATATATATATATATATATATATCTTATACATAAGGAAGAAATTCTTTTCTGTGAGGGTGGTGAGGCACTGGAATGGGTTGCCCAGGGAGGTTATGAATGCTCCATCCCTGGCGGTGCTCAAGGCCAGGTTGGACGAAGCCTTGGGTGAGATGGTTCAGTGTGAAGTGTCCCTGCCCATGGCAGGGGGGTTGGAACTGGATGATCTTAAGGTCCTTTCCAACCCTATGATTCTATGATTCTATTTACACCACACACTATGTCTCTGTGAATGTTTCAGTGCAAACTTTTCCATCTTAATCTTCCTTCTTGTTTGTAAGTCAATGGTACCGATGTTTCCCATTTTCTATCTTTTCCCTTGTTTTCAACATATGTCAACAGAGAAAAAAGTCAGCTCCCTTAACGTGTAGTGCAGCCCTATCTGTGATCCAAGTTCATTAATAAAAAATAAAGATTTGTGATTATTTCAGATGGCTGCCTAACAATAACTTCCATGTGCTATTTTTGCACATAATTAAGAATACACTTTCTCACATCTTGTTTCTTAAAGATGCAAATCAAGTTCACTTCTTCTCCTCCCCAAAATGTTTTAGAATATACTTTCTTTACATAGGCTTTTTCCACTCTTTTATATTCCTGTGACCTAAATACTCTCCAGAAAGGCACTATGTCTAAGGTCAATGAAACAGGAAAATGAAACCCTGAGAGCAGCCACAGAAACTGCCTTTACACTCACCACTTCTTCAAGCAGCAATGGTTAAGTTTAGCAGCAATCTATTATTAACCAGACTGAGACTCTTCAGCCTAAAGACAACTGGGGCCAAGGTGGACTGCAGCAGTGTGCTATAAAGCCACAAATGGCTGGAGAAGGATTATTCACTCTTCTTGACAGTGAAAATGGGATACCCAGTGAATTAATCAAGGAGTGGATTTAAAATAGACCGAACGAAGTCACCAACAGAGTCTTACGCTGGGAAGTTATTGCCATGGGATATTTAGATGGCAAAGGTATAAATAGGTTCAAAAGCTTATTGCATAAATTTGGGGGTTAAGATTCATTATATATGCTAAACATGAACACAACCATGAATGTCAGGGAGAAGATGAACTGAGAATGGGTATTTAGCATTTCTCAGCATTTTACTTGGTGTCCAGGTTTGGGTTTTGTTTTGGTTGACCAGGCAGTAAATTTCAGACAAGTGTAATTAAGCTGGATCTGATTGCTAGAAGATGCCAAGAAGGCCAAAAGTGAAATGTGATCAAAAAGTGCTTGGGCAGATTGAGATCAGAAAAAACCCTTGAGGGATGTTGAATACAACGATATGAAGACGTCCTTTAGCTCGGCTTTTCAGAAGCTGGGAGCCTACGCCAGCGGAAGGATGAATCTGAATTTGCCCTTTTCTTGCACATTTACTGAAGCATCTGCTCTTGCTGGCTGCCAGAGACAGCTTTCTGAGTGACTTGATCTGACCCCACTGGATGTTTTGTAGGTTTGTAGCCAAATGATCAGTAATAAAGTGGCATTTGGATCATCCTCAGAACAGAAGTGATGCTGAAAGGCAGGGAAAGAGCAGGGAGAGTTCACAATCCTTCTGCAGCCATGGCTTGGTTTTGGGTTCAGAGGGATAACAGCACATTGCTCTCTGTGTGTTATAAGCCTAATGGTCACTAAACTCTACAACAACCTCAGTTTACCTGTTTTTCTTGTTTTTAACCAAAAGTTTTAGCTGCAAGAGTTACGCAAAGATGATGAGTTATTGTTATGGCTGGGTTAAGCCTTTGTGAAAAAAGATAGTTGAGGGACATCTTTCATTTAACACAGTTGGAAGAGGCATTAAGCATGTGCCATCGTCCCCCTTCCCTGCAAAAAGGCAGACTGGGTATCCTTTAGGGATGAATGCTGTTTGAGGGGTGTAGAGAGTGCGTTTGTTGCTGTAGGAAACAAAGACAAAGCTAAGGTGTAGAGGGAATAACAGACCTCACAGAAACAGAAGAGAGTTTGGGCAGAGGCTCATGGTAAGTTTTGGGTCAGGGTGTTGACCAAAGGAGGTGTGGGGAGAAGGGTAGGGAAATGGCCCTTTCTTGTTGTTGTTCCTGTGCTTAAAGAAGCAGGGTTTTCTACAGCTTTCCAAATAAACAGAATTGTAGCAGAGATACCTGATTGCATCACCCATGTCTCCTCCTAACTGGAATAAGCCAGAAGAGTTTGGATTGTCATTAAGCACTCAGCCTCGAGGGATAAAAAGGCATTTTACAGAAACCAGAGAGACAAGCAGGATGGCCCTATTCTGTTAGCAGTGTGATGCACACTGTTCCACTGAGTGCAAGGTTTTACTTCTTTTTTGGTGCCCGAGTTTCCAGTGCTAAAAGAGACACTTGGGATGGCACCAAGCTGCACTGACAAATACACCCCCAGCTTGCAAGTGAGCTCTGTGGAATGGTATCTTTCAATGACCCTCACAACAGCAAATCAGCCACGCGTTGATTTTAAAGTGTGGCAGGGAAAGCCTCAATGTGTGTTATTTTAGGTACCATTTGTCCCATATCACCCAAGTTCTGTGCTCCTGAGTCTGTTTGCAGAACAGCCATGCGTGCTCCAGCTGGGGACAGGGGGAGAAGAGGGGTGATGAGGCTGGTTAGCCGGCAGAGCAAAGCAAATCTCCATACATCCAAAGATGATCTCAGACATCAGAACAGGGGTGCTTCAAAAAGGTAACCCCTGGAAAAGCAGCAGTTCAGGAGCTCTGCCATGCAAGTCATTTTATTCCTGCAAACAGAAAGGGGAAAAAAGCCCTACCTGGCTTTGTAGCAGAGACAGACTCTGTCTCTCCCTGCTTCTTGGCTTCTCTGTTTTATTCCTTCTAGTCTATAATGGGAAAGCATGTTAGGCCCAGAGCTCAGGCGTGGGAGTCTGCGAGAGAATGGCAGCTCCAAGACAGTAAGAGGAGGTGACAAGTTCCCGTCAATATTAAACATTAACACTGAATATTTTGTTGGTATTTAACTCCAGGATGTTTCACGTTACGGAGCAGAAACAGAACATCCCCCCTTCACCCCCACTGTTTTGTTCTTTCCTCCTCTGCTCTGTACATTCAGAAGGCAGGGATGCGAGATGCTCCTTCAGGGTTGAAGTGGCTTTATATAAATGAACAGAGAGGGTGAGCTTGTGAAGTGGAGACAGGATCTAATTCTGTACTCCACTGAGACTGCGACTTGAAGATGGGGAATACTTTGTGTATGAGGTGGGCATGCTTATGTGTGTATATGTATGAAGCTGGAGACTGGAGAAATCCCTCTCATTTAGAAATCGGACGGTGGCAAACAGCTGAGGGGAAGAGCTGGAATTTTAAAGCAATCTTTTAAAATGTTTATGTGCGTTTTGTTGCTGTTGGAAATGCCTGGTTGCACCTCAGGGAGGCTCCTGAACTTCCCACGTTGTGGAGCAGCTGGCCCGGAGGGGCAAATTCATTTCCGCTGCAAGAGAGAGGGGTTCGATCAGCGAAGCACTGCCCTGAAGCATCCGTCTCTCTCCATCTCTGAAACCAGAGTGAATGCAAGGTCAAGAACCACTCCTCACATCCTTGTATTCACCAGCTGTGGTCCTGATGCCCAGCAATTATCAAATCTGCCATGGCTTTCAGCACCCGCTTAATGTGCAATTCTGATTGACACATTTTGGGAGTACCCATTACAGCGGTGTAATTGCCACCCTGACCCGGAGCCAGGTTAGACCACAGAGAGAAGCAGTTCCCATCAGCTGTGCGGGTGGAAGCAGTGGTGGAAGCAGTTTCCATCAGCCACTGTGGTAGGAGCACTGGGAACGAGGTATGGGAGCACATCCTGCTTCCTCTCCCACGTGCCCTCTTCTGCTGCAAGCATCCCCTGCTGCATAGGGCAACAAGGAGAGGAAACATTCCCCTTATGTAGCAGGAAAGGTAAACAAGGGTATATTTACCACTAGCACTGTCTCCAACCACCCAGGCTGTGCTGCTCCTTCGAGAGAGGGGTCCTGGAGGACCAGCTCTGCTGCCAATGGGAGCTGCTGTGCTTCCGCTGAGCTCACTCGCTGTTGCCTGATAGCATCTGAGGAGCTGGTTCTCACATGTTGAAAGAGAGAAGCAGATGCAAATGCACACACCCCTGCAGATCTGCACTGATGGGCCTCAGCAGCAAGTGGGAAATCAGGATGGCCTGGGGACTCACCCAGATGCCCCTGAGGACCCCTCCCTATTCCTGCAGGAAGCTATTGTCTCTTCTGTCCACTAATGTTTTTCCTCCAGGACCTGCTTCTTATGCCCCTGAGACACATGGTAGGGTTAGGGAAAGGGAAGGGAACCTGCTGGCACTTTGTGCAGTGCAAGATGTTCACATTCACTGGAAACAAAGGACAGCAGGGCCTGAATTTCTGTTTCCTCTGCCCTAGCAACTGTGCAGCCCTTTAGCTTGGTGGAGCTATCCCCCATCTAGGGGTGTGTTACTGCAATCAGGATCCAGCCCGCTGCAAATCACATCCTCTCCAACTTGCATTCTGCAGTCTTTAACTCACCTTTCCATTTCCACTGCTGTAAATCATGATTAACCCCATTAAGTCAATGGGCACCTGCTAGCATAGAAGCAGTGTAAGTAGGAGGCGAATGAGACCCAGCAGCTTTATGAGAATGTTATCTGATTATTTACTATGCTGTTAAGTAACAAGTGCTGTCCATAGCAAACTCAATAGTAAGCAGTAATGCAGTGCTGGTGAGATACACAGTGATTTTCTACTATTATTTGCCCATTTTACCACATTTTAGGAGAACAGTTTGGTTGTTTCTTTCAGAGTAAGCATATCTGTGCTCTCTCTTGTATACAAAAAGTCATTGTTACCCTGTTTTGTATCTGTCTCACAGATTTTGTTTGTTTCCTCATCCTTTTGGGGGGATGAGAGCTCTCTTCTGATGTTGAGTGAGCTTTTTGAGAAGCAGCAGCACAAAAACATTCATGCATTGCAAGAGTGCAAAGAGTGGTGATTCCAGGTGATGCCTGTAGCACACTGGGGACAGCAGATTCCTTTCCTGGCATATTTGTGTTGCAGAGCATCATTCTGGTTCTGTGCTGGCCATAGCCTGAGTGAAAAGTGGTGGCCTTTGGGATGCTTGGCGCAGACATAAGGACACAATAAATGGGGATGTAAAGCTCAGGTTTCCTTCTTCCTCACACTTACCATAGCTTGTAGCTCTGTCTTGTGGCAGCACATTGGTTCACTGATGGCTAGGGGACAAGAGGCTATGAGAAGCAAGAGCCAGTGCATCCCCAAAATGCACTGGTGGGGCAATAGGACAGCCCTGAATGGGTTAAGCCACCATCCTCATTGCCTGCAGGGTGAAAGCATTGGCAAGGAGCTGGCTCTAGGGATGGGGTCAGAGCAGCTCAGAGCTGAGACTCAGGGCTTGTCCACACAGGGCACGGCCATAAATAAATGGTGTTAGTTAACCCAGCAGTGGTTAGCGTGCCCATTAATGCACGCTAAAAGTGCATGGAGTCACCAGTAAAGGATTGAATCATTCAAATGATTTAAAATTAAATGCTCTCTAAAAACTTATCCTTTCTTTCCTGTTTCACCTGGCAGTTTAGAGAACAGCCTCTGGAACACCAGTACTGGCCCACTGAGACCTTAACCTCAGAGCCACCGTCATTCCCCTCCTGGGTGCCCCTGCTGCTGCCCAACTACGTGCTGAGCTGGACAGAGAAACTGGTTTGGGTTAAAAATTAACCCCGATAACTGCAATGATTATCCAGGGAAGAACTGATACCGGCTCCCTCAGAGACCCTTCTGATACCCCTTCTGTTGCTCCCTAGGTGCCTGTACCTTTGCAAGTGAAACGCCTTCCTCTGGATGCAGCAGACCCTCACATCTCCCTGAGAGTAAGTCTCTCGGAAAGCACGAGTTCAAATTCAAGCAGTTTTCCTGTTTCTTCGCTGCCTTCCTGCATGTTTGTCTCTAGAGGGGCTCATTTGCCAGGCCAGTTTAGCATCTGCCCTCTGAAAGCAAAAGGGAAGAAGTGATGGCATAGGCCACTTAGTTGCCACTCACGCTCTGCCTCCTCAGACTCATTGCATGAAGCTAACTGGGTCATTTGCTTTCAGTAGCAAGGTTGTTTTTCTTCCCCCTCAAGTAAAACTGGCTTTTATGTAAATAATTTTTGGACCAGCTGCACTGAACTAATTATCTGGGTCATTCAAATTTCTGCTTCTGGAAGTAATTATGGCCTTTGGGAGTATACTGTATAATACGGGTTTATGATTGGAGACTGAGTCTTCCTTATCTGCATGAATAGTATAAAGCAAAGTTAGCAAATCTTCCTTACATCCTCAGGGCCGCAGAGCGCTCCTCTCCCGTGCACACAACTCCCATTCGGTCTAATAAGCATATCCCTTCTCCCCTTCCTCCATATGCACATCCTGAGGACTCTCGTTCTGGATATACATCGGCAGGCTCTGGTCTGCCACGTGGGACCGTGCTCCAGCATCCTTCTCTACTTCTTCTTCCTGCCTGAAGCTTTATACCCCATTAGCTTTTAACTGGGGCATCAGTGAAAAACAAGGAGGAAAGTCTGTAGAGAGGGCAGGCATGTGCGAGGCGATGAGCAATTGGGAAGTGCAGGTCCACTGACATGTGTTGAGGAAGGAATGAGTTTACACAAAGATGTAGGTGTCCTAGATTTTGTCTGCAAGAGGCTTTGAGACTGCGAGTCTGTAAGCTGCCCTACCTGTGCAGAAGGGCTCTCCTGCACAGAAAGGGGTCTTCAGCAGGAAGAGGAGGGTGAGAGGTGGTAGCAGTTCCTGCCACAATTCATCTTGAAGGGGCTCAGGGCCATTATCTACCACAAAGTGGGCAGAGTAACCTTGGGGGTGCTCTCAGGTTGGCAGTGCTGCACAACAAGGAGCATGGAGGTGGTGTACAGCCATGGTTGATTTCTGGATCCCACAGCCAGCTCCCACGCTGAGGAAAGGTCATGTAGCTCTGAGCTTTAGTCTTTCACTGAGAGCAAGGACCAAAGGCTCTGAGCTAAAACAAAGCTGTGTAACACCAGGGTAGGAGAGGACGTTAACCTAGAGACGCAGTCATAATCAGAATGGGCAGAAAGTGAATAAATGTTATCATCAGCCTTATTTTTTAAATGATAATCATATGATTTATATTAAACGTAAAATCAGTAGTAATATAGCATATTTGTATGCCACTAGACCTAAAAAACCCCATGAACACAGATTCAGAGTACTTCAGGTTTCTGAGCTCATCTACAATTCATACATGCACCTCTCATCAGCCTCTCCCTTGACACAGACTCAAGTGTCCTTTATTGCTTTTTTCCCAGCTGGTTTGTCCCTCTCTAACTAAACCCAATGCAAATAAACCCTAAGGCAGGAAAATGGAGGAGGGCACCAAATATGAGCTCTGTTTCTATCCCAGTGCATTGCATGAAGGTGTCTAGCTTCAGTCTTTCAGAAGAAGGGCCTGCCTGCTCTCCTGTGCTCCTTCTGAGCCCAGAGCCACAGGGTCCCGGCCACAGTGAAGTACTCTCAGGCATTGCTATCATAAATACCATTCATTATAACAGCAAGCAATAATGCTTCCTAACTCAGAGAAATCACTGCAATTGCCTGCCCCATTTACATGCCACGAATATTAAAAATTAAATGAAAAGAAAAAGAAATCAAACCCTGATGTAAGATGATCAGAAATGGGTAACATTTTTTGCCTAGCATTTTCTTTTCCTAGTGGGCCGTGGTTAAATGAGGGGGTGAAAAAAATCGGATTTGGTAGTTACACTTTGTACTCACTGACTTGAGTGTTCCTAAACTGTTTGGTCTTGAAACAACCCTAAAAAAGCCACCATCCCACTTAAGCAAGCTTTAAAACATTTGATGGTGACAGCTTTGAACCAAAACTGAAACTGTCACGTCGAACAAGGAAAAACCCCATCTGATCCAATCTGAATGGATGTGATTCTATGACTCAGCAGAAAGCGTTGATTGCTTTTCTTTTTCAGCATGATTGAAACCAGCTCCTCTTTTGCTTTCTCCTGATTTTGGGGACTGGCAGTAAACCAAAGCTTGATTTGCCAAGCATCATTAGTCATCAACAGGGCTGGATGGGGAATAGCTGGAAAGTTAGGTGCTCTAGAGATCAGTGTTAGACCTGATCTTATTTAATATACTCACTAATGATCTGAGACCATATGTGTACTCTACATTAATTGTATTCATTGATACCACTCAGATTCAGAGGGGTTGCGAAACCCAGTGGGGAGAACGGGAGATGGAATAAATGGACAGAAAATTAACATCCTTTCCAATTGATCCAATTAAGGATATTAGTTTCAAAAAATGGTACTTAACAGAGCTGGGGAAAGTAGCCCAAAATGCAGATGTCAGCTAAAGAGAAGTACTCAGCAAAAATGCTGGATGCTGAGTGGCCATGAACTGGAAAGAAGCCTGGAGTATAACGTCAAGGCAAAATGCACCTCACCTGTTTGGGCTGAGCACTTACTACAAATGACTCCAGTGGGAAAAAGGTCCATCAAAGGCTTTCCCACCCAAAGCTCCTCAGATGTCCAGAGACTGCTGGATGTCTCCAGGGAAGGCTTTTGTTTCTTTATTTACCCTTTTTATGAGCTTCTTCAATTCATCTGCTGTTGGCTGTTGTTAGGGACACCCTCACAAGACCCTTTTGGTTTAGTCCAATATGATTGCTCATATTTCCCTGTGGACATCCCTGTTTTGACAGTGCTCATCTGGGCAGCCCAACACAAGAGATGAGCAGCACTGGAAGTGAGTGGAAGCATGTAGATGAAATAATCTATGGCCAACAGCTGGACAACTTACAGAACAAAATTCCTGATGGCTGGGAGCTTTCAGGGCTGCAGGAACAAACTCTGTCCCTACATGTCCAGACCATTTCTGGAACCATAAAAAAGTGGAAGTAATCTTTTGTTGTCTGTTGTACAGCAAAAGCATCTTCCACTATAGCAGGTAACTGGCAAATGGGTTTAGTAGGTCTTCTCCCTATTTAAGCTCTCCACCAATTGTCTTCTACCTTTGATCTTGCTAGAAATCAATAGCTCACCTAATCAATGAAGAACAGTGCATATAGATTGAAGGCAGCATCTTTGAAGCTCCCAAATGTCAACTAAAACATCGTAAAAACTTTTCCAAGAATATCTATTGGCTCATTATTTATAGTGTGAGTAGTACAGAGAGTCAAGGACACAGGACATTATGTCTGCAAAGAGACATGTCTGGAGCACTTATGTAAGTGCTGTGGTAGGACAGGAGTCAGTATTATGGATACATAAATGATAGCTGAGAAGAAGGATCAACTTTGCAGTCAGCATGGGAGGAGTGCTCACTCACCTTTCCTTAGTTTTCATGCCTTCAGGACTGCTTAAGCTTAATCATCAGATCATAGAATAATAGAATCACAGAATGGTTTGGGTTGGAAAGGACCTTAACATCATGCAGTTCCAACCCCCTGTCATGGGCAGGGACATCTTCCACTAGACCAGGCTGCTCCAAGCCCTGTCCAGCCTGGCCTTGAACACTTCCAGGGATGGGGCAGCCACAGCTTCTCTGGGCACCCTGTGCCAGCACCTCAGCACCCTCACAGGGAAGAACTTCTGCCTTAGATCTAACCTGAACTTCCCCTGTTTCAGTTTGAACCCATCACCCCTTGTCCTGTCACTACAGTCCCTGAGTCCCTCTCCAGCATCCTTGTAGCCCCCTTCAGACACTGGAAGCTGCTCTGAGGTCTCCACGCAGCTTCTCTTCTCCAGGCTGAACAGCCCCAGTGTTCTCAGCCTTGTCTCCATACAGGAGCTGCTCCAGCCCCTGAGCATTCTCATGGCCTCCTCTGGACTTGTTCCAACAGCTCCATGTCCTTCTGATGCTGAGGACACCAGAACTGCACAGAGCACTCCAGGAAGCGTGTATGAGGGTTTGGACTTGCATTCACTGATCAGAGAGTTTGGATAACAATGTCTGCAACCCTGCAGCTTGGCCCTACCCTTCTGCCAGCATTACTGCCCTGAGACCATCAGCACCAGACCCACCAGTGCTCTCAGTCTCAGCTTGGTGTCTTAGTGCAATCTTACCCTCCTCAGGAGCATGTACATACGTGCTATAGCTGAACCAGCGTGGCTGCAATGCAGGCTTGGGAGCTGATATGCAGATGCTGTTGCAGGGTTGGTATCTCCTTGCAGAGGAGTAGGGACAGCCTTGGGGACAGCATGATTTGCTAAAGCCCATCCACCACAGCCCTGCAGCGCTCTTCTCCCTGTGACTCCTCTTATTTCCACTGCAGGCTCTGCACTGCATGTGCAAAACTTTGACTCCTATAGATATGCATATGCTTCCCAGCATGGGAAGTGTGCCAGAGGTCTGCAAGGATGGAGAGGAGAGAGGCTACATCCTCCATGAGCCCTGCATCCACTGCTCTGACCCTTTCCATTCTTCCGCAGCAATCACCAGGGACAGTTTCTAAGTTGCAAGAGATCTTCTGATTGCTTTGAACCACTAGTAGGCTTTTATCATCATTCATCCTTCCTAAATCTTAAACCTAAAATAAACAGTGTGACATCTCTGAATATTAGGAATTATGGGCTGTGGCAGTTTTGTTCACAGATGTTGTATATGTGCATTTAGGAATGCCGTTGGCAAACCTCCCCTATTATTTCTTCTGGCTGCACATTGTTGATACTTTTCTTCCTGTTTTTGAAAGCAGAAATCGTTGTCCCAGTGGCTAGATAAAATATTTCTGTTACGGAAGAAAGCACTGGTTGAAGAGAAGCACTTTTGCAAAGGGGAAGAGAGATTTCTGGGACCTCTCACATTAATATTTTATGAACTACCTGAGAAAAGGTTTAAAGAACAAATGGCTAGAAATGGGAGATAATGTGGAGTGGGGGATAATGTACCCAGGGAGTGAGTTAGTTCACGCTGTCTTCCGCCCTTCTATTACAAACCAGGTAGGGCCAGTTCTCAATAGCCAGAGTCTCCTCAGCCAGTACTTGGTGTTATTGAAGCTGACCACAAAACAAAGCAATTGGCTCAGTCATTGTCCCTCTGGAACTGCAGTTAATTCAGTGAGGAGGCTAAATCCTCACTCAGTGAGCTGCAATTACTCATGGGAGCAAGCACAACAAGGCTGCCTGGACTCCTGGCATGAGGAGGGCTGACAACACAAGCAGGGATGTGCCTGTTGGGGACCCTCAGTGCAGCACAAGCACCCACTTTTCTCCAGAAGGGCTTGGCAGAGCTATTGGGGCAAATGGAAAACCATGTGCATGCAACCTGAATTGCCAGTGCAGTGAGGGCAGGGAGGTGACATGAGTTATCAAAGTAATCAATGCCCCATCCCCAGCAGTGTTCAAGGCCAGGTTGGACAGAGTCTTGGGCAACCTGGTCTCATGTGAGGTGTCCCTGTCCATGGCGGGGGTTTGGAACTGGGTGGATGAGCTTAAGGTGCTTTCCAACACAAACTGTTCTGTGATTCTATGACAATCCATTGCTAAATTGAGAATATAGCAGAAAATATAGAGAAAAATATAAAATATTTTAGAAAATATTAAAAAAATATAGAGGAAATGCAGAATGGCAATATAGAGGACTATGAAGATCACTTTGCTTTTTGTTTATTGTAAGAGCCCTGTGTTACCAAAGGGTCCTGTTTTACACCCAAGGGAGGAGCTGGGTGAAGTCTCCCACCACGTTTATTTCTTTCCTTACTGAAATATTTCACTCATTCACTATGACCTTAGTTTATGCATTTAACTAATGACTTACCTAGGTTACATCCCTTAAACCCAAACTATACTTAAGGACGCAGCTTACCGCTGTCATTATTGTCCATCACTTTGATACTGCCAGTAGCCAGTATGGCTGCTATTGTCATCTATCATGATGTCATACATCACCTGTGTGATATACCAACCACTTTCACTGCCTTCTCATTGAGCTCTGTGCACAGCTGTTGGCATTAGAATGGCAGCTGTATGCCACAAACACTGACAGGGCTCTTGTGTTGTTGCTCCTGTCAATTAAAAGACCAAAGCATTTAAAGGCCATCTGAAAGCAAAGAGCGCAGGTTGAGGCACCAAATCACAAGCTTAACTCATCAGAGTAATAAGGCAAGAAGCACGCATTTGTAGAGCAATGTTTTACTGCACATAATCCCTCTCTGATTTCCTGATGTTGGAGGTGAAGTGCACGGACATCCCCTTCTTTAGCTTGTGCCCAGACGGCAGCTCATCCACAACAGCCATTAAAAGAGGCTCATTCACCCCTTGTGTCAGGGGATCAGCTCTGGCTATAAGACGAGCCAAGCTCAATCAGTGTTCTCTGCTTATGTGATCTCTTGCCACTTCACTGAAGCCAAAGGACGAGGCAGCTTTGCTTTAAGCTGAGAATCCACCTCCCTCCAACTTCAATTTTATCACAGTGATTTTGGAGAGCAGCAAAGGGAAATTCCTGTAGTCAGAGGGGAAACGCTCACTTCTGTTCTTCCAGTGCCCAGTGGGCACTGTCAGCTCTCTGTCAGGCCAGACAAAAAGGCAGTCATTTAAACAAAAAGCATCTATGATAATTGATGTGCTTTTTCAGTTTGCAGATTTCGCAGTGCTGGCAGAAGGACTGCGCATTTCATTGTCAAACACTGGGCAAAAACCAGGACTTCCTGCTCTGAGATTTGCTGGTGATTTCCCGGTGCTCCCCACAGACGAGCAGCTCTGGGAGGTGATTCAGCTTGCAGTGGCACTGAACCCCAGATGTGGGATGCTCCTGCACTTCACATGGGTCTCCTTTCTTCTCCTGGTGCTCCAGCTGCACAGGAATGGTGGGTAAGGAGCACCCAAAAGTCCCTAAAAAGGGTGGTGCAGCTCTATACACCAAGAGAAGGAAGACATTTGACATCTCTTCCCTCTGTGGTGGCTGGAGGTGGAAGGCAGGAATCACTGTAGGTATCAGGTGAACGATGATTTCCAAAGGAAGTGCATGGGGAGGTCACATAGCAAAATCAGATATTATTTCAATGACAGGGAGAGATGAAGAGGAGTCAACATTTCCTTCCTCAGATTATTCCTTCTTCACAAATATAAGAGCTCTTGATTCGGTTTCCCTGGGCTGTTGGCTGTGGTTTGAAGTGACGTCCATCCAGGTGGCAGAGATTTGGCCCTCCCCTTCTCCAGCTCAGTTCTGATTGCAACACCACATCAAGGAAAACCAAAGACCAGCAGCTTCTGTGAAAATACTCGCGCTGACTTCAAAGGACTTTGGGTCCAGCCTCACACAGTGGTCAAACACCAGGCATACCAGAGCAACCAAAGCAGCTACTGCTCACAGCTGAAGCTGTAGGCACATAAGAAGACAGCAGAGGCGCATGCCTATGCATTTAGGCTCAGATTGCCCCAAACTGCAATGGTTTTCAATGAATGCGAAGGGTTTAGTTCTTCACAGCATCCCCTTGTTTGAACCTGTTCTAATGGGGCGTGTTTACCGAAAGGTTTATAGAATCCCAGTCTGCCTTGGGTTGGAAGGGACTTTAAAGCTCATCAAGTTCCAAACCCCTGCCATGAGCAGGGACTCACTAGAGCACGTTGCTCCAAGCCCCGTCCGACCTGGCCTTGAACACTGCCAGGGATGGGGCAGCCACAGCTTGTGCCGGTGTCCCACCACCCTCATGGTATTCCAGGCTCAAACCAGCAAGAGCTTCCTTGCCTCCAGAGGCAATTGAAGCTGTCTGCTCACTTGTGCTGCTGTGCACCCGTCAGAGGAGGAGAGATCCAAACAACAAAACACAGTTATCAGTGGGTTTCTCTTATACTGATGAGAATGTGCCTCAACAAAGAGGAGTTACCTGTGTGGGTGTGTGCTCTGTACATTCAGATACACATCTGCATAGAAATACATACATACATGGATATACATCTTGAGGCATTTCAAATAACCCACTATGTAAATCCTATGGTTCATATCTTATTAGCAAAACACAGGTCTAAAGCAGTTATTGTGTCTTGCAAGGGATCTTCTTTGTAGCATTTTTATACTGGGATCCTTAAGAGAAACTGGTGGAATGACAGTCTGATGCAGACATCATTTGGCTTAGCATCCTGGTGGAGCCAAAATGCAATAGATTCCTTCTTAATTTATTTGCCTGTTTGTTTTCAGGATAGAAAGTTCTCTTTGAGCTTTGAGGGACCTTTTGGAGGGCATTTTGGTCACTGACAAGTAGGAAAAGTAATGTTAAAAACCTGTCACTCACCCTGGTGCAAAGCCATGGTATACCAAAACACGTGTCTGGTATATAGCTGTGCAGCAGGGAACTTTATGCTGAGTTGTTCTCCTTGGGGGAAAACGTGAAGCTGGAGTTTAGGGCTGCATTACAGTGCAGTCTTAGGGAATGAGACATGTGCATTGCACCATCATGCCTTCTGGAAGTTATGAAGAAAGGGATAAAGAAGACAGTAAATACGATAAGTGACCACTAGTGTATGTTAAATGTTTCAATGAATTTATTTTTCATCGTGCTGTGCTGGCTAAGACCAGTTTCTAGTGTGCAGGTGCTACCAGGTATTACCAATAAAGTTGCAAAGCAGTCTCTCTTTTCCCGTTTTGCTGTCAAAGGGAACAGTTTAGTCCATTTCTGCCCCATTAAGCTGAGATTTTACATCCTGTGTCTCCCAAGTTTTGCCATTTTCGTTTCTAAGCATCAGGAAAACTACTTCAGCTTTCAAATCTGACACAGGAGGACTGAATGCAGCATTTTTCTTACTGTCTGGTAACAGCTTCTTATGAGAGTACTCTGTGTCTTAGGAAATAGGGCTTGCTGGCAGATACTGCTACTACTGTGTTCAACCTTCAGTACAGAAAGGTTGGTTCCTCTCAAATGCATCAGGAGGTAGAGGGTCTCAGAGAATTAGCTTGGGGGAAAGGGAGGTTTTCTATGATTTAAATACAGTTTTCCTTGTCTGTTCTCCTCAGGTGAGGTGATGAATGCGAATGAAGCCCAGGCCAGTCTGGGAGGCTCTTGCTCTGTTCCCAGCTGCCACAACCTCCTGTGTGAACCTGGCAAAGTCAATTAACCTCCCTGTTAGTTTTTTGTCTGTAAACATGCAGGTGCTGCTAAGAATGAGTGACTGAGCCGAACTCCAGGCATGTTCATGGGAAGACAACTGTTGACTTCAGGATCAGGCTTGTAAGTCTCACATGTGTGGTGAGATGGGACTGGATGACGTCTGTAAAGATCTCTAAGGTTCTCAAACAGAGGTAAAGATCTGAGCAGGTAAAGAACTTCACTGACAACTCTTAATGAACACACACCTATTAATCCTTCCCCCCTCCCCTTTTCATTCCAAAGTAGCAATAGGAACGAGATTTAAAGTATTTACTGAGTGGTTGAGAAAGCCAACCTTTGTGCCTTAGAGCGGTGCCTGGGGCAGGCAGTAATTGTGCAGAAAGGCACTGATAGTGTGTCTCCTTATTGCTTAAGAAAGGTGCTTTTCCAATTTGCTTTGTTCACTGCGTTGCTGTACCAGACTTGAGATTCACGGCTATAAATACAGGGAGCTATATATAAATACACATACACGCATACACGCACGGGGACTGTGACTCAGACACGTTAGCAGCACACTACAGCCCAAGTCAGTATGATTGATAAAAAAGAATGGGGAAAAAGAGAATTCATTATTTTTAATAAACAGAGCCTGATCCCAAAATCACTTTAACAGAACTATTCAGACCTACTGAGAACGGAGCGGCTCATAAGCACAGAAATTTGCACTAGACCTGTAAATCGCGTTGTGTAGTCAGCAGGGTTTGGAGCTGCACATCATATTGATTTTTTCACCATAAGAAAAGGGACTGAGATTGTAGAAATTGCCTTCAGATTTTCAGACCTGAAGAGTTTTGTTACTTATTGACTGGGGGAGGATCTCCCAGTGCGCAAAGTGGTTGCATTTGGACTAAACACCCATTCAGTGTGCCTACAGAGAGGGAGGAAAGTGGGGGGACTTCCTGCACCTTGAAGAATTTCAGGGAACTTGGGAATACTCACTGAGCTGCCCAAAGGAAACTGGATCTCTGTCTCATCCACCATGCAATGGGGTGGGGTGGTCAATGAACTTCACGATTCTTCGATCCTACACGTGAGGTCAGATATAATGCTTCCCTTTCCTGACTTGCTTTAGGTTGATTTTTATAGATAGGGGCTTGGTGTACGTATATGTGATTATGCATTATATATATATGTATAAACTCCCAGTATATAATTAAACTCAATAGTTTTTACCATTGTGTCTGACAATAAAACTCTATGTGAGAATAGCAATAGGAAATAGATATTGAGCTAAAAATACATTCAAAATAAGCCAATTCAGCAACATGAATGCATTATGAAGCTACAGTTTAGATCCTGCAGTCCTACTCCTGCACAAAACACAGTGGGCCACATCTGCCCTTTGACAATATTTCTGAAATACAGAGTTTTACAATTTCCATACATCCTTACTGTGGTTTTTCTTTTAGAATGAGCAGACAGAAATGCTGGTTTTGAGCCTCAAAAGGCTGTTTACGAGAAGCAGAACTTACCATGCTTTATGAACAACAGGGGGAAAGTCTATCAATAACGCTTTTTTCTCCCCAGTTTGAGAGCCCTCAGATACATGTTGTCAATTGAAGCTACAAATAGGTGTTTCTGAGGAAGAAAAGTCTGGCTTTAAAATGCAGCAAAAGCCCAAATTCTATTCTCTGTTATACCATAATGAACCAGGGATGGCTTCATTGACTATACATAGCATCAAGACATTAAGGTCAATAGATTTTTTTCCTGGTTTTCCTTAGTGTAGTGGACTGCAAATTTTGGCTTTACCTCTCTGTATTCCAGGTTATATGTGAATCTTTCAGCAACAACAAAAAGTATGTTGTTATTGCTGGTACAAACCTATTTGCAGTACAACTCTGGGAGAGCGAAAGAACTATTACCTAGGTGACAAATAGCTGTTCTCCGCTCCAAGGAGAGATGGGCCCATACCCTGCAGTCTAATGGGGAGCCAACCACACAGCAAAGAATCGTTCTGCTAAAGAGAAAAGGAAGGGAGACGATTTGGTGGTCACTGTCTGGGTGGGTGTGTTAGATGTTAAAATGAAATATATGGTTTTTAAAATAAGCTTGGTGACCACATGCAGGCTCCTGACAGACATTTTAAGCAGCGTTGCTATAAAGCCATAGTTTGTCTATGTTGAATATATAGGCTACAGTGCATAGCACAGTAATCACCACAGCATTGCCATACCCTTTCTGATTGTTCATGTTATTGCAGTGGCCCACAAGCCGTAAGTGCAGTGTCTGTAAAGCCCAAATGATAGCAGGCTATACTGACTGCCTGCAATGACTTGTCTTTTCTAAAGACCTCAGAGAGCTCCAGACTGAGGACAGCCAAGTCCTCAACCCTGTAACCGTCATGAGAACAGCCTAAGAATTTGGCACAATGGGTCACTGCCCATTTATGATTTATGAGCAGCTTTATGGGCCATTGGCTAAGGGTGGTGTTCAAGGCCATGTTGGACAGAACCTTGGGTGACATGGTTTAGTGTGAGGTGTTCCTGCCCATGGCAGGGGGTTTCAACTGGATGATCTTAAGGTCCTTTCCAACCCTAATTATTCTATAGTTCTATGATTCTATGGGTGAAAATCATCAACCAATAGTGCCTTATCAATGGGAACAAAACCAAGACCTTTCATTGGTTTGGATCTTTGATTCTAGAACCAGCTACAGCACTGAGGAAGTAAATAATGTATCAGTAGTATAACTTCAGGTGGGACTGCAATAAATGATACTGTGTGGCTTGATAGATATATTTAGGGGCATCAATTTGATGGATGGACCACTCAGTGGATAAAGAATTGTGCTGTATGGCCACACTCAAAGAGTTGTGGTCAATGGCTCAATGTCCAACTGGAGACCAGTAAAAAGAGGTGTCTATCAGGGGTTGGTGTTGGGACTGATCCTGTTCAACATCTTCATCGCTGACATGGACAGTGGGATTGAGTGCGCCCTCAGCAAGTTTGCCGATGACACCAAGCTGTGTGGTTTGGTTGATACCCTGGAGGGAAGGAATGCCATCCAGAGGGACCTTGACATGCTTAAAACATGAGGTTTAACCATGCCAAGTGCAAGGTCCTACACCTGGGTCGGAGCAATCCCAGGCACAGCTACAGGTTGGGCAGAGAAGAGATTCAGAGCAGCCTGAGGAGAAGGACTTGGGGGTGTTGGTTGATGAGAAAACGAACATGAGCCAGCTTCAGTGTGCGCTTGAGCCCAGAAACCCCCCATATTCTGGGCTGCACCCCCAGCAGTGTGAGCAGCAGGTCAAGGGAGGTGATCCTGCCCCTCTGCTCTGCTCTTGTGAGACCCCATTTGCAGCACTGTGTGCAGCTCTGGTGTCCTCAGCGTAAGAAGGACACGGAGCTGTTGGAGCAAGTCCAGAGGAGGCCACGAGGATGCTCAGGGGCTGGAGCACCTCCTGTATGGAGACAGGCTGAGAACACTGGGGCTGTTCAGCCTGGAGAAGAGAAGATGCGTGGAGACCTCAGAGCAGCTTCCAGTGCCTGAAGGGGTCTACAAGGATGCTGGAGAGGGACTCTTCATCAGGGACTGTAGTGAAAGGACAAGGGGTGATGGGTTCAAACTGAAACAGGGGAAGTTCAGGTTAGATCTAAGGCAGAAGCTCTTCCCTGTGAGGGTGCTGAGGCACTGGCACAGGGTGCCCAGAGAAGCTGTGGCTGCCCCATCCCTGGCAGTGTTCAAGGCCAGGTTGGACACAGGGGCTTGGAGCAACCTTGTCTGGTGTGAGGTGTCCCTGCCCATGGCAGGCGGTTAGAACTGAATGATCTTAAGCTCCTTTCTAACCCAAACCAGTCTGAGATTCTATATTAGAAAAGGTGAATCTTTTTCTCTTTCTTCCCACTTTTTTCTGTCTTGGCAAATGCATAGCAAGAGAGAATCCATGTTGCTTAGCAACTCCTTAGGATGCAGGAGGAAATCAGTCAATACAATTCTGTATTAAAGCTGCAATGACCTACAGAAATTTTTCTAGAGAAAACCAAGAATAGCTGTATATTCTCTTTTTTTCCTGAAATCACATTAGCTTATGAGTCAAACTCTTTAAAATGAAGAATCATGGAAATAGATAGGTCTTTCCAAGGTAGGAGAAGGAGGCTAATTTATTGCAGGAGTCTGAAAAGAAGGAACTCATTTTGAATTCTAGCAATGCTGATTATTTTTGTTACGGTTGAGTGTGAATTTAGCTGGTTTGGCACTTAAATAATTTGTGAGCCAGGCATGATTTCAGTCATGAGACACGCTGGATTAATTCCTCCACTTGTTTGCATGGTCATTGATTACACTGGTATGGCATTGATAACAGCTGAAGCAACTGACATTGCACCAATAACACCTGAAGATGTAGCATATGCAGTCGAGCTCTCAGCAGAGCACGTGCATCAAACCCCCAAAAGCTGTGCTTAAGAATTGTACTCTTAGCCTATGAGTGAGCACACAAATCAAGGTCCTGGTTTTGGCAGTGGATGGTTGCGTGGGACTGAGCATTTTATGAATGTGTTTATTCACCAAACACAACAAAAATCAACCAGATGATCAGGATTTGTGAACGTTCCCTTCAACCCAGGTTTCTGAGTATTCAAAACCAGTGATAAACATGACTTCCTAGAAGTCCAAGAGAGATAAATTTAGTTCCTTTACTCGCAGTAGTATTTATATACCCGTGTATTTGTTTTTACTATTTGACCAGAACTCATCTGAATTTTCAGTAACACAGTATTTGGTCAAAGTGGTAAAATAGCAGAGGAAAATGGGTACATGAAGAAACCAGTGTTTTGTTACAACAGATTGCAAAGCACACCTCGGACTTTGCAGTTGCTCTTTCGAAACAGCAGCACTGAAGGGATAAGGCAAACCAGTCTCATCATCGCTTTTCATACCAGCAATTGCTTCTTGCTCAGAGACAGAAGCAGGCAGGAGAAACCTTTCTCTTCTCTTTTTCCTTTTTCTTGTTATTAATAATAATTAATAATTATAAAGATCCTTGCTGCTGCAGTAGCTACTACTGCAATGCTTGCAGCCCTAGTTGCTTTACAATATATGGCACTATTCAAGGCCAGGTTGGATGGGGCTTGGAGCAACCTGCTCTAGTGGAAGGTGCCCCTGCCCATGGCAGGGGTTTGAACTGGATGATCTTAAGGTACCTTCCATCCCAAACTGTTCTGTGACTCTATTATTCTATATTAATAACTCTTCTAGTTTCTTGAGCATTCCTTAGACATGCTCTATGTATGTAAGCCCATTGGCTTCAAAGAGTGGCAAGGCCACCTTGGCGTGATCAGCAGAGAGCCAGCACCTGAGTGTGGTTCCAGTGCTGCAGGAGCTGTCCCTGTGTGCGTTGCAAGGTCCTTCTGAGATCCATAAAAAGAATCTGCAAAGGCATATGTCCATGTAGGCCAGATTCTGCTCCCCCAAACCACTGTTCAATCCTGCCTTGCTTTGGTGGCAGAAGGAACATGCTGTATATCTAATCATCTTGAGTATCTTCTGCCCATCCTACTGAATGTTTGTCCTCTTTATTCACAAGTTTCTTTCCTATAACTTCTACTTGTGGGACCTGTGAAAGATTACATCTTGCTACATCTGACAATAAAACATAAGCTATATATGGTGTTGAACTGCTACACAGTGTACCTCAGAATAACGTGCAGAATAATTTGTACTGTTTTATAGTACATCTGTCATGTTTGTTTCACATGTAGGGTTATGGTATGTGGAGAGTTTACTTCTGCTATATACGCATGCTATGTATGCATCTGTAGATAATGCAGAAATATATTATGTCATCAAGAGAAATACGATGTGATCTAAACTTAATTTCTCCTTGGTATCTACTAATATTAAACCAGTTCTGTAAATGGAGCAGAGGAAGAATGAGATATTTCACTCCATTTCTGCATTTGCAGACCTTTGCAGGCCTGTCTATACAAAAAGGTTGTTCTCCCAAGAGTTCTTGAGACAGTTCTGAGTTCATCCCCAACATGCCTGTCACTGACCATCCCCTTTTCCAAGCGGTGCATCGGGAGAGGTTTCCTTCCTTGAAACTATTTCACATCTTCTCCAAGGCTGTATGGAGTCAAGCTGAGGGAGGAACTGGCATCGGGGGGAACATCATCCCAGCTCCCCTGTCTGTGTTTCTTCACCTTTCTCTTCATAATTAGGGCAAGACGCATATGGGAAGGGAGATCAGAGGCTGCAGATCAGCCAGTGAGCTATGTTGGTATTCTTTTCTTGATGCTGAAATGCATGATGGTTAGCCTTTCAGTTCATTTGAAGGGGCCACATCTGGAAGCACTTTACACAGCCTCAGCCACTGTGGCAATATGCCTGAGTAAGCACCTCAAGATTTAGCCAACAGAGAATGTGCACTGCATAGCTCATTAAGAGCCTAATCGCTGTCCTCTGGGTTGAATTCAAGTGGCTATTAAAACCAATGTACTTATTTGCCAGGAAGAGTGCTAAAGAGGTCGTAAGATGCATATGAAATGTGTCCTGGAAAAATGGTAACAGCACAGGAAAGAGCCCAGGTTTGCTTAGGCATATCCTAACCCCTCGCTGCTGTTAGATGGGGGGGGGGTCTGTACCAGGGAAGAAGGAACACGAAGGATGTCAGCTGGAGGAATGATGAAAATATCTCACAGTCAAGTGACAAGAAGCACATCAAATAGCAGAGGAGGACTATGCAGATAACAGCTGGCTGGCAGGGGAGCCGTCTCCTCTGATTGGAGGCTGTCTCCAAGGAACGTGGACTGACTCTTTGCTCACTGACCTTGAAAATGGAATAATTTCAGAGGCAGCCTTCTCCCATTTGTGGAAGTTTAAGCGTGTTTGTTTCTATCTAATGAATGTGAATGCAAGCTGCCGTGACATCACGGGGAAAGCATCGTTCCTCATTTATCAGCGCATCTGTTTTGGTATCAATGACAGAGCTGCTTATAAACAGAAAATGGTTTTAATGTGTGCCTTTGCCTTGTGTAAAATATGATGAAAGGCGCTGAGGACAGAGCAGAGATTGCAAGGAACCAGGGGAGGAGGCATCCTCTGAGCAAACATCATCCAATGCCCGATGGCTGGAGATGTGCTGGGAGGGAAGGCTGCATTTCACAAGGGAAGGATTCAGATGCAGGAGAATAAGAGGACAACCTTGCCTAGCGCTCTGCCTGTGCATGTAAACAGATGTGGTGCAAACACAAGTATCTGTCTTCCTACATGACCCTCTTCAATCTCCCTTCCCCCTTCCTAATGAATGGTATAAAAGCAAACTCTTCCCAGAATGAATCACTGTTTTCCTGAACAGTGAACTTTTCTGTTGCAAAGTCAACAAAGTCCTGCGGGAATTCTTGGAAAACCTCCAAAGATACGCAAAAAAGCCAGTAATTTGTTGTCTCTCATGGCATGCTTTCAGGCCCCGCAGAGGCTACTGGGGGCTGAGAGCGGTCTGGTTGTCAGCAAGTAGGAGCTGCTCTGCAGATTTCCTCACCATCCCAGAGCTGGGTCATTTTAATTTGTGGGTTTATTCTTTATACCCTCATTTTAGTGCCACCTGTCATTGCAAGAAGAAGGCAAGGTGATGGAAATATTCGGTTTGGTTTATTAAACTGAGCTGCTTTCCTTCACCGATGGGGAGGTCACCTTGCAGGGACCAGAGAGTAGGAACAGGCACATACTGCTGGCTCTGCAGGTTTACACTCTTTTCCCTGTGGTTGCTATATCAAGCAGGATTTACAGATCCACCAGCTAAGTCCTGATCCTGGACCAGCTGCAATGCAGAGGTTGAGCCAACTTTAGCCACTTGGGTTCTGAAGTCTTAGAAAAGCTGAGCACAGGGCTCACAGCCGACACGGTGGCCGGGCTCCATTTCTTGGTGAATGTCTTCATTGCAGTTGTTGGTCACAAAACCCCTCAAAGCCTGGCTTATGTTAACATAAGGAAAGCAGATTATAGTGGTATAGGTAAATTAGGTTTTACTTCCACTTGACCAGTTTATTTTGCAGGGAAACATGCGAAAACAAGCTGGCCATGCCTATGGATTTGCTTTTCTTCTTCTCCTCTTCCACAGTCTACTTTTAGTTGCATTTCTAGGTCTGACTCCCTCTTTTTCTTGCACTGGCTTACCTGCTCCATTTTTGCTGCATAGCATTGACACCCCCAAAGCATCCTCATCTGGGGAGGTGGACCTTGGCTACAAGTCACCTGAGGGTGGAAAGTGCCATGACCCAGGGAGAAGCTCCAGCACCAGGGAGCTAAGGGAAGAGGAGTTTTGGGAGACCTGCTGCAAGCAGGGAGCACCCACAAAACAGGTCCCCTTCCCTCCTCCCAGGGCAGCTGAGAGAGGGGAAGGAAGACGCAGCTCAGCCACATCAGCCTCATCTGTGCACCAAGCAAAGCTGGAGCAGGAAAGGTGAAATCAGTGCTGGGGGATGATGGATTGGCTGTGTATTGTGAGCCACTGCTTGCACCAGATGGCACTGGGGTCTCTTCTCCACCATGCTCAGTCAAGCTGCCAGCAGACAAGGCTGGGCAAGATGTGGGGAGAAGGTCACACCGCTGTGGGGAAGGAGACATATAAATAGTGCCTGTTTGGAAGGCCAGGTGTGTCCGTCCAACTCGAGCCAAGCATAACAGGAGGGAGCAATGAGTGCGCCTTCCTCTCCAGACCCAGCTCCTCAGATGCATTTCCTCCCCTGTGTTTCTGTTATTACGGGTGGGTGGATAGAAAGGAAGGAAGGGAGAAAAGAAAGCAAAAACCTTTGGTTTATTCCTGGATCTCACCCCCCTGAGTCTTTATTTGTTCGCTTCGTAGCTGCTCACTTGTGCATTGTTTGTCCTGTGCATGTGTTATGGCCGAGCTACTCTAACCCCTTGTTTCTGCTGGAGGGGGAGTTTTGCTCCACTGTCTCCCACTCCTCTTCCTCACTCCATCTATCCCTGCTGCCAGGTGCACAAGCTCCTCCATCACTGGACCTTTCACCAAACCAAATCACCCCATCTGCTTGTTAGAAACCTTCTTTTGCTGGGTTAGTGAATTGAGCTGGTGCACAGCAAGTTCAGACAGGCAAGGCAGAGAGAGGGAGAGAGCAGACGCTTGCAGCAAGAAAGGGAAAAAGCATTTGAGGACAGAGTTTTCTTGTTTGACTTTGCTGACCTGTTCTATAGGTTCCCGCTTTCGTGGGTAACTTAATCACCAGCTGATATCCTGGCACGCTGTTGTTTTCCATGCTCTCAGGAGGCACCTCCATTTCAAACATCACCCTTTCAGCCTGGAATAAAGCTTCAGCTCCCATGTACTTCTAGTTTTCCACTCCAAAGCTGGCCTCAAACTGCTCTCTGACTGAGCGTATCTGGCCAGCACTGTGGTCACATTTACAGTCATTCCTTCTGCCAGCATTTTTACAGCAGCATGTTATGATGAACCCCTTGGAAAACAAGGATGTGGCAACAGAAGGTTTCCCTTGTCTTCCTGGAGACAGACCCACTCATGGGGGGTGCCCTATCTGGCTGCCTGGTCCTTCAGCATAAAGCCAGTGCTGGTATCTGCTAACTCCTGGAAAACAGGGATGGCATCAGAGAGCCTGGCACCTAAATGTCCTGGTAGGGAGTACCGTTTGGTTGCAGTGACCAGGAGCAGGCAAGCCATCCTGCTCCTGCCATTCCTTGCCCATGGATACAGGGCATGTGTGCCTGTGAGCACTGTGGGCAGGAGGGTTGCGGTGGAGGGATGTGTTGCCAGCAGGGATGAGGGGGCAAATCTGTATCCTGGTTATTGTGGTTTTGAGGCCCACGTGTGCTTCAACCACGTTCCCAGCTATGGGGTGCCCTAGTGCCTGGCTCACCCTAGAGACACCCACATCACCCCACTGCTTGGGGGAGCACAAAGCGAAGAGCCACGTTTCCGCAGCTGCGTGGCCAGGGCCAGCCCCGGCTGCTCATCGTGGGCTGTGACTGGGCACGGGCTCCTCCACCCCATGTGCCTCTGCCTTTGGGTGGTAGAATCATAGAATCCCAGACTGGTTTGTGCTGGAAAGGACCTTAACATCACCCAGTTCCAACCCCCTGCCATGGGCAGGGACACCTCACACCAGACCAGGTTGCTCCAAGCCCCTGTGTCCAACCTGGCCTTGAACATTGCCAGGGATGGGGCAGCCACAGCTTCTCTGGGCACCCTGTGCCAGCGCCTCAGCACCCTCACAGGGAAGAACTTCTGCCTTAGATCTAACCTGAACTTGCCCTGTTTCAGTTTGAACCCATCACCCCTTGTCCTGTCACTACAGTCCCTGATGAAGAGTCCCTCTCCAGCATCCTTGTAGCCCCCTTCAGACACTGGAAGCTGCTCTGAGGTCTCCACGCAGCTTCTCTTCTCCAGGCTGAACAGCCCCAATGTTCTCAGCCTGTCTCCATACAGGAGGTGCTCCAGCCCCTGAGCATCCTCGTAGCCTCCTCCGGACTTGCTCCAACCAGTTCCAGGCTGCTCGAGCCCCTGCCTCCCCATTCCCAAAGGCACGTTGGCAGGTTTGCTGCCACTTGATTTGCTCTCCTTTCCCTGTTCTCTCTTTCCTCCAACTTTCTGAAACGGGAACATCATTTGCAAGGCAGGCGACGCAGAAGGAGGCCTCTCAGCGCCGCGACCGCAGCGTCAGGCAGAACAAACTAAACGCCTAAGGAGGTGTTTCCAAGAGCCTTTGAAGGAAACTGGAGCACAGATCCCTCTTCTCCCTCTGTTTTTGTCACGTCTCTGTAACACGGTGGACGTTTTGCCGGCTGCTCGGCAGGGCTGACAGCGTGTTGTGAGGACACGGCTGTGTCCTAAATAGAAACTCTGCAGGGTCGGAAAGTTCCCTTCCTCTAATTGGAACTAACTCACGGGGGTGAAGAAAAGCTGCAAAATTGTTTTAAGCTATGAGCAATTGTAACAACCCTCACGGTGTCAGTGACACGGAGAGGATTTGTACTGGGTTATACCTAACGTGGACATGATCTAATGCTCCACGAATATCGCGGGCCCCGCTCTCAGAGTCGGGTTCCTTGTTCTTCAAAGTCATCTGGGGCTTGGGGAAGATGGGGAGCGAAGCCATGCAGAGAGTTTTGGTGCAATGTCATGTCTCGTTTTAACAGCGCAAATAGGCGGTGTTAAAGTAACAGGGGAAGGCAAAATGGATTCTAACAGAAACCAGCCTCCTGCTATTTGGCATTCACCCCACTGGGCAGAGAAATACTGCAGAGGTCATGCAGTGATGGGACATGATGGTGCCACACCATCCGTGGTGCCAGGAACACCGGGTGAACCTATTGTGAGTCTTTCTCCTGTCTCCAGGCTGCATCACATTGTCTGAGTCAGCTTTAAAGAGTGCTTTAAAATAATCCTAACAGGATGGAGGAACTTCTGCTTCTGACAGCAGAGGGAAAAGGGAATGACTTGGTGTGTGCCTCCTTGGGGCAACGGAGCTGGTGCAGGGCCTGGAGCACAAGTGTGATGGGGAACGGCTGAGGGACCTGGGGGGTTCAGTGTGGAGAAAAGAAGGCTCAGGGGGGACCTGATCGCTGCCTACAAGTGCCTGACAGGAGGTTGTAGTGAGGTGGGGTCGGTCTCTGCTCCCAAGGAACAAGGGACAGGACAAGAGGAAACGGCCTCAAGCTGCACCAGGGCAGGTTTAGATGGAGCTGAGGAACAATTCCTTCCCCAGAGGGTGCTCAGGCATTGGACCAGGCTGCCCAGGGCAGGGCTGCAGTCACCGTCCCTGCAAGTGTTCACACAGCGTGGAGACGAGGCCTCAGTGCCATGGGTTAGTGGTGGCCTTGGCAGTGCTGGGAACGGTTGGACTGGGTGAGCTTGAAGGGCTTTTCCAACCCAGTTGGTGCTATGATTCTGTATGCAGAGAGTCCAGCAATGCGAAGCTCTGGTGGAGCTGGCTGCTAGGGCTCTACGGAGATAGTGATCATGAGAAGCATGGTCTATAGGAGAGGAGGGGAGAAGGGGGCTGTGTAGGAGCTGAGTCTGCAGGCTGGGCCTTGGGGAATACCTGCTCTGGTTTATTATAGGGCTTGCAGGGAGCTCTTTAATCCCTCTGTAGAACAGCTCCTCAACAAGTAGAATTAAAACAATGGCATTTTTCTCCATGGGAAGGGATGAAGAGAAACCTGCATTGGTGTGAGGCACTCAAACCCTAGAGTGACTGGGGAGGGCAAAGACGAAAGGCAGGGAAGGAAGTCACTGAGTGAATAGAGACACATATTGTCCTTGAAGGTTTTCCTTCTCGCCTTGGATTTTGCTAGTGAAATCAACACAGCCATCCAAAGTTCTCTGGGGACTTAAACTTCAGCCATACCTGAAGGTCACAGAGTACAGATTGTGCTTGGGAACTACCCAAGATTTGCCTTGGAGAAGAAAGGGAGTACCTCATCAAATGGATGCAATTTTTTTTCTCAACCTAGACTTAGTGCCTGGTGCAGGGAATTAACGGGGGTGAAAATGGCTTTATATCCGTAATGGGAAGCTCCTCCTTGCTAGTGCTAGTGAGCTCTGCAGCGCTGAGCTCTGCAGCAGAGGTGAGGAATGAGGCCAAGAGGTCTAAATTACATTTGCTGTATATACTGCCTTTGAATTTGGTCCTGACGGTAGGCTGGGTCGGCCATACTTCTTACTAGCAGCATAATTTGACTGATGAATGGAAGAATTTCATATCAGGCCCTTAGGAGATTTTATACTACTAATGTAATAATTTTGCAGAGATGTCAAATAGAAGTATACCTATGCAATGTTGAACTGTAATCCATCCCACTGAAGTCCACCCAGGGGATAAGTTCAGACCCCCAAATAGAGCATGACAAATACCAGACAACTAACATAAAGGAGTGTGTCTCCCATTGTTGCTTCCCAGCTCTCCCACAGCCCACCTGGCTACCAGCCCCATGCACCGATCAATCCCAAGTAAGCACTCTTCTGAAAGTTTAGCTGCAGTGTTGTTAATGCCAAATTGACAAAAAGCTATGAGCTAAAATAAGCACCTGCAGGAAGATGAACTTAGCTTAAAGAGGAATGTATTGCAAAGAACCAGAAGGAGCATGAATCCGAAGGAAGGTTGGAGGTCTGGGCCTTTGAGCCTTCCAGCTTTATAAATGGGGACCGAGATCTCTCATGTTCATGTGTTTCTAGGAGAACACCAGCAAATATGGGGTGGGAGGACAGTTTAACCTCATGAGAACCAGCAATATTTGAAGGTTATATTGCGTAGAAAAGGTTAGCAAAGAATTGTAGGCAATTCTACACTTCTCACAGGTTTACAAAACCAAAACCAAGCCAGTCTGAAATAGTTTGGCCAAAAGAGACAAACAGTTTATACTGATGCAGGAAAGTCTTGTGGGAGTTGCAGGTCAGGTGCTTCATGCTTTTGTTCTGCTCCTCATGAGCCTCCCGGCTAGGATTTAAGCTTCTGCAGCCCCTCAAGAAGCAGTAAGAGGACCATTATGGTGAGGAGACAAAGAAAGGAGGGGAGCTGTGGGGCTGAGGAGAACCCTGGGAGATGAAATCTGTTGGAAGATGTGCCACCAGCTCCTCACCATAGGGATGAGCTTGACCCACTGTGAAGTTCCTCAGAACTAGTGCTAATATCCTGGGCTTGCAGTACTTAGGCAGCAATTATCACCTATAAAATAGGTGCTAATGTAGATTTTCACATTCAGAGGGCCAGCTGCTAAGCTGGTACAAATGGGTGTACCTCTGTGGGCTCCACTAGAGCTGGGCTGGTTGATGCCAGCTGAAAATGCTCCCCAGAATTTTGAAGACACCAATTAGTCTCAAAATCAACCTAAAGGGAGAAGAAAGGGTTCACGTTGATCCCTTCATTTTAACAGGAAATTTGAATCAGGAGGTGTCTGAAGTTCCACCTGATGAATGATCGAACTGCCAGAGGCCAGCAGCACGCAGCATCACACACTGGTCATTTTATAACAATCACAAGGGAAGTATTTCTGGAACTAATAGACAATTCAAGTGACCTGGCAGAATCTAGCAGCTAGTTTGCAGCCTGTGGCTTTCCATCTTGGCAGGGTACTATTTTCCTTCATTCTGTAAAATACTTGGATTGGTATAATACAGCTTTTTCGGTGGGGTCCTAAAGAGACGATGTATTAAGGTATAAGGGGGGGGGGGAATAGACCAATTTGGGATTTAAAAGTGTCAGGAGCTTTTTCATATGGGTACACAGAGCTGCCAGGTCAAAACGCTGCTTTCCAGTAACTATAGCACAGCACACATTTCCCCAGTAACACACCAGCTGTTGGTTGAACCTCATAGCAAAGAATCAATAAAGTCAGGACAATTTCCTTAACCTTCCATCTGTAAGAGATTATGGAAGGGAGGTGGGAGAAGGCTTTTCCTTGGTGGCTAATGCTTTACTAAAGTTCAAATGAGGCAATATATAGTAAAATAAATTCAATCTCTATTTTCGTCTTCTTTCAATTTTAGTGGGGACTAAATGAAATGGAGCTGTGTCGATTCTACCCGCTTCAATATATCTTCACTTTCTAATAATCAAGGTCATTTTTACCTTCATGGAAAAAGAAGCCTAATATAAAGTACTCACCCAAACTGAACAAACACATATTCACACTTTTTCAAACGCCAGGTAGATGAGTGATATATGATGCAATTCATTTCATGGCACACTGCTGACTGGTTTTTTATAGATAGTGTTTAACCTTGCCAATTTTGCTCGGAGATAATCACTCCTTTGAGGATAAAATCTCACATTTAACATGAGAAGAGAAAAAAAAAGAAGCCCCACGTGCCAAAATCTGCGGTGTACAACAAATAACGGGGAAGTTACTTAGCCAGAAAGATAACGATTAGAGCAGTTTTCACTGCTGACTCTGTGATTAGCCAGTGGTTGTTATAATATCAACCAGAAATACAGTGATAACTGCTTAGACGACGTTTTGAAACAGCCAGTGAGCAATGACAAAATGCTTAGACATCTTACAATAATGTATTTCTGCCCTGACTAATGGAAGTGGCAAATAGATTCATAAAAATCCCCTATATTTAGCACTGGAGCTATTCTGAGAGTGCGGGAGCTTTGCTTGTGGTTCTCTGGAGTTTATGATCAGGAATATTAATAGTGCTGGCCTCTCATGGAACGGATGGAAACCCTGGAAGACACCTCTGAAGCCCCCAATGGAAGGACATCAACGATGGAAGTCTGCAGGGTCAACACAGTGCCCATTTGCTCTGTGAGCCCTGATGCTCCCCTGGAGACTGCTTTTGAGAGAGGAACAGTGCAGAAGGTCAATGCAAAGTGAAATTTTACCTGGAGGGAGGAAAAAATATGTATGAGCCCGGATTCATCCTACCGCACTATAGGCACGTAGCTGAGGTGGCTAAGTTTGGAGTGCTGTCAGCCCTTGGTTCCCATTATAGGCAAGGCAGGGAGAGGCAGGCACCTCCTGAGGGCGACTCAGCCCACCTATGATATGAATCATCCTCAGGAGATCCTGTGTTTCACCCCTGCTGTTGCAAACCAAGCGCCTGACGTGAGATGAATCCTGGCCTTGACGTGCGAGGATGAGACAAACTGGCTCTGATTGATTGAGAGCCTCCAGCCAGGAGAGAACCAAACATAAATCAAACAGGTATCTCAATTACTGAAATGAAAGATTTCATTAACTTTTAAAGATACTTCACTCTCGCCTCCACCCTTCCCTTTTGGGCACACACTTGGGACCATTAACTGGACGCAGTGTTCATTAGGTAAGCCCCCATCTTCATGCCATTTCCACTTCCTGGAGGAACTTGACTTTAAGGCATCATATGCCTTAAAGCCCACTTTAAATAAGCTCTATTTTAGGGACATAATATGCTGCATAAGGCTTTGGAGAGGCTTTATTCAGGGGGACAAATTGTCCTTAGATGGCAGAAGTAATACTTAGAAATTAATGTGGAGAATCTGCATTTTGGTTTTTATTCATTTTATGCTTCCTCCTTATTGAAACTCCACCTCAAATCCATCCAGAAATAGCAAATAACATTCAAAAATACTTTGCAAGTCCCCCCCCCCCCCCCAACTGAGCCTTGTCTGAAGACATCACTTTAAAACACCCATAGGATCTCTGGCAAAATTCCTTTGTCTACAAAAGATTTCATTTTTTTATACATTTATTTAGGAAATCTACCTCTGTTTTGTTATTCTGATCTGTTTGACATAGGTTTCATTGCACAAAAAGACTTTGAGAGTACTTACCCCTACAAAGCACACTTCATTTCGCCACTGCGTAAACCAGAAGCGGGGGCTGTTTTTCTTGTTTCCTTACCCAAACAGCAAAGACCTGAGTTCCTCTGGAACTACTCATGTAAAGTAAATAATTAGACCTAGAGCTGATGAAGGCACTTAACAGCAGGCTTATTTTTAACGCTGAGTGCAGCCACTGAATACAAAGGGATTGTTTGGATGTTTCAGTTGAGTGCATATTGAAGTGCACTGCTGATCCGGAGTGTCCTAACCCTTAAACTAGGCCATTGCTTTCAGTGGGGCCACCAGTATAGGGTGAGGGCAGCAGGACAGCAACCATGGCTTGATGAAATCATGAGAAGCTGGTTTTTACCTCGACCCTCCCCAAAGCCCCAGAGGCTTGGTTTGGTTTTGGTGGGTTTGGATTCTTGCTGGTGTTTCTTTCCCTCTCATTTAGGTTAGTCCATGTCTTCCCCATTCCAGGGGAATATTATCTCAGCCATGTGAAATGGAGCATACTCATCCTACCCCCATAAAACACATGGAAAATATGACCAGGGAATGATCAACAACAAATAGACTGCCAAGCCCTGCAATTCTTCACTCTTGTGCTTAATCTCAAAAGGAGGCTAGATAAGACCAGCAGCACACTCCTCACTGAGCAAAGATTACTGATCAGATTAATTTGATCCTTTAGCAGACAGCTGACACATGGTTTCCTCCTCTTCACCCTGCCCCTTCCCGCACTCCAGTTTAAATGGGGCTGAAGTGGTGCATGGGACTTCTGCTGTTCCTTGCTCCTGGGCTGGGTTTCATCTCAGTGGGAAAGAATTAGCACTATTGGGCTCAAGGACCTCATCTTACCAACGGGGACTTGCTTTTCCTCAGGGCAGACTCATATGCCTTTTCCTTCCTAAGAGATGTACTACCAGAAAAGCAGATTGGTGCAATGGAGCTCACTCCTTAAAGGTGAACTGAAACACTTATGTACTGTTCATAAAAGCCAAAGTCTGCTTCTTTGAACCTCACACTTTGTAAGGTGCGTATTCAATGCAGCCATGTCACAATCATCTTTGGAAACACTACAAGCTGCATGAGAAAGAAATTTATAGGCACAATTTTCCAGAATTATTGAGTTTCCCCATTCACCCTAAGTCTGATGCAATTTAAACCACTCCATAGATCATGCTGGACATCCTCTAATACGTATCATTACAGCCTCACTGAACCTAATAGATGTTAGCCAGGGAGGAGGACAACGTGTACTCTATTACCTATGCTATAAGCCTATCCTCTTTCACTGCAC
This sequence comes from Pezoporus flaviventris, assembly GCF_033815535.1. NCBI lineage: Eukaryota > Metazoa > Chordata > Aves > Psittaciformes > Psittacidae > Pezoporus > Pezoporus flaviventris. Next base: position 3,031,696 of record NW_026892585.1, read on the forward strand.
CATGTTCTCAGCTCATCAGCAGAGCTCTGGTGCAGTCAATGGGTTTTGTGCCAGTTTTCACCATCTGAGGCCTGGACAATCACATTTATTGTGTCAGGTCGGATGGTTTCCTCTTTTTGTTTCTAACAATGCCTATGCAGTTTAATTCTCTGCTCTGCCTGGGTGACTGCAAGCAAGTCCCCTGTGACTCTGGCTCCCCATCATGTGGACTGGGGTCAGGTCTACATCCCCCATTCCATCCATCCCTCCCTGTCCAGCATGAAAAGCTGGGAAACCCTCAGCAAATTGGTGCTAAATCCTGACGATCAGGCTGCAGGAGAGACTGTGATACAGCTACACCACTCAGTAATGGGCACGGCGTGAGACCTGAAGTTATCATCACAAAGGGGTGGATATGGTATCAATCCCAATGCAGTCTCATCAGACATGTCAGACAGAGACAAGGTTTTCCCTATGTTTCCTAACACACTTTGGAGCTAACACGGGCGATCCAGGTGAAACACAGATACCAAAACCAAACCCAACATGGACCACAAATAGTGTGCATGCTGTTGCTCCTTCCATAGTACTTCCCTTCTGCTCCTTCTGTTTCTGAGGTCTTAGGTTGAAGTGTGATGAGAGCTTTGTAAGAACTTTAGAGTTCTGGTTATAAACCCATTTTTCAGCCTTTAGCTTACATGAGATGCATTTACATGATCAGCTTCAGGTACCCCTGGGCAAGTCAGACTTTCTCACGGCTGTATAAATATGTATTTTTTTGTAGCACATCTATGATTGATCGTCACCTCTGTTTGTGTATTTATGCCTACGACAGTTACAGAGCTTGCACAAGAAGACACACGTTTTAATGGTGCTTACATTCATTTCAGCAGTCATAGTTATATATAGCTACGTATTTGAAAGTCCTAAATAAAGAGGTTACAGCTCACATAAGAAGTAAAATGGAAATATAAACTAGAATTAAATCATCTGAAGTCTTAACCCTTAAATATCTGGCATGTTTTGTGCGATATAGGTACATATACATTTTAAAGGCTTATGTATTTGAGTATAGATATGTAAAAAAAGATCAGTATTTGTATCTAGTGGATATAAAACCATATAATGCAACATGCAACAATACACACATGTGCAAGCATGTACCCATGCGTGCACCTCCACGCATTTGGAATACTTGGTACATATGATTCAAATCCTTTTGAATCCTTGCATCTGGAAGGTGTGTTTTACAATAACACTTGGGAGCTTAAAATAACATAGCTGCCACACGAGTGCATGCTGGAGGAGCTGCTAGCACTGCAGGTCTGCTCAGAAAAGGGAGCTGGGAGAGCAGCAGAGAAACAGGCTGGAGAAGGTCCTTTGGTGTACGTTGCCATTCACCACATGATGCACTGGAGCCCATCGCTTCAGCTGGGGTGCAAACATCACACACGGTGAAAATGACTGCAGTTTGACAGTATGACCCCTCCACGTGCTTGAAACACGTACCCCAGGTGGGACACAGCGCCTGCATGCTGCTGTTTGTACCCCAAGGATCCCAAGGGAGCAAGGAGATGGAGGACTTCAGGGAGCTGGGCATTTGGGTCCTGCGAAGGGGGCTGTGTGCTGGCAAAGAGGGGCTCTCTCTGGTGAAGCTGCAAGCAGGGCTTAGAAGGTGAAGCAAGGAGAAGGGAGATGGCTGGCGTGGCATCACACCACGTTCTCCGTCTCGTTTCTAAACCACAAGGCAGAAGGTGTTAACTAAAGACAGGACTCTGGGCACGGGAGCCACCCAGCACTGGGTCTGCACTTGGTAGCCCAGACCATGTTCAGAAATCACTCAATTAGTGCTTCACAGAGGTGCTTCTTCACCTCTCAGTCACCTTGAGGGAAGCACGAGCTCCGCTGCAGCCGATGGATTCCATTGTGGTCCCCGTTGAGGAAAGGCAGCCCTCATGTCTCCTCCCTGCTGGACACCTACACCTAACAGCAAGCAGGATCTTCATGCACCTCACTGCCTTGCTTCTGCCTGGCTCCTGCTCTGATGACTGCTAGCACAGCACAGCATGGTACCGAGCAATGGACAGTGCCCCTTGCAGAGCTTCCTGCCCCACTTCCCTTCCCTCTTCCCCTGCCAGCACTTGCAGCCAGCACCTCCCTTCCTGAATCAAAAGGAAAACTCCTTTTTGCTGCTGTTCTTAGCTGGACTTGCTACACGTATTCCCAGGGATGCTGTTCTCCTGGCCTCCGATAATCTGACAGGCGGTTGCTGAGAGGAACCTCGTGCAGGCAGCGATGGAGACTGTTCCCCTTAGACCCCCTCACTATCACGTCTGCAGGTGCTGATCCACAACCACAAGGAGTCTGTGGTATCTCCCCAGACACCCTCTTTCTCCACAAAGCTGATTGCTTGCACTGCCTGGAAACCAAAACCTCAAGCCCATGGACTTAACTCTTATCCCCACGATAGTGGCGTGTATCATTGCAGTATAAATGACTCAGGTGAGAGTCCAGGAGCTGCTGGATCCCAAAAGCCGGATTTACAGCACCTTCTATGGAGGTTATTTTGTCAGCGCTCAGCAACACCACCTGTAGCCTGTGTAGTATCCAAGCCTGGTGGGAAAACAGCCTCTAATGCTGATGTTGATGCTGGTGCTGGTGCTGATGCAGATGCAGGAGCGGGAACCAAGTCCTGCTGGGAAGCCAGGCCCAGCTGAGAGCCATCAAATGCCATGAAAACATAACTCAAGGCTCACAAGTGGGATTGCACGTTCTAGACCCAATTCCCTTCACCTTATTCAAGCAAGAAGACCCATTAAAATTGAAAGAACTGCCCGTGCATGCACATGCATTTTCCTTTTTTGATCAACCACCTCCTTGCTGCTACGCCTTGTAGAGTGCTCGAAAACCCCATAAATGTTAGATGTCCATGATAAAAGACAGTGCCCTTGTTGGGCCTGTGGCCGTTTTGCATGCTTATTTGCTTATTTGTTTCAGTTCAGCCCAAACACACCAGTTGATGCACAACACCCGTGTGCCGCAATACGGCTCCAGGTTGCCTTGGCAACGGGTGGAAAGGGTTTTGAAGAGCCAGAGAGGCCCATGCTAATGAAAACAAGCATTCAGGGGGCCTCTTCTCCAGGTGGGCGAGAAGAGGCTCCCTGCTGGGCTCCCTCACCCAGCCCGCTTTCAAACAGGCTGGTGCTTTAAGCAAACACTACCAGAAACGACAACAAAGAAGCCCATCACCCAGCCCCCTCTGCTTCTTTTGCTTTCCAGGCTAAAGCACAACTACTGATTAAAAGTTCTGAGACGGCTCTTTGAAGCCTTTCATTAATAGGTTTCCTTTATGAATCCAAATGAGACGGTCAACGCGTTTTCCTTCAAAGAAGAGAAAAAGAGAAAGGAGAACTATTATGGAAATGGTGGTTGTTGTTGTTGCGGCTCCTGGCTTTTATATGTGTAATCTCCCACATGTGCATCTGTGCCAGATGGCACTGCCCATAAAGCAGGAGATAATCTTTGCGCACCGTCTTCACCAAGTTGACGCTGGTTGGGCTGCTGTAGGGTATGGCTCTTGTTTGGACATGGTGGGAACCATGGGTTTAGACATGGGCTCTGTGGGATAGTGCTGACCCTGCCTGGGCTCAGCACACGCAGTTCTCACTGCGAGTCTTGGGTGAAGGTGGGGAGAGGGTGTTGTGTTGTTTGTGGCCCTATTATTAGGACCATGGGGATGCTGTGAGGGCTGGAGCAGCTCTGCTCTGGAGCCAGGCTGGGAGAGCTGGGCTGGGTCAGCCTGGAGAAGAGAAGGCTCCTGAAGGGGAGACCTGAGAGCAGCTCCAGTGCCTGAAGGGGCTGCAGGAAAGCTGGAGAGGGGCTCTGGGCAAGGGCCTGTAGGGACAGGCCAAGGGGAATGGCTTTAACCTGAAAAAGGGTGGATTGAATTGGATATTAGGAAGTTCTTCCCTGTGAGGGTGCTGAGGCACTGGCACAGGGTGCCCAGAGAAGCTGTGGCTGCCCCATCCCTGGCAGTGTTCAAGGCCAGGTTGGACACAGGGGCTTGGAGCAATCTGGTCTGGTGTGAGGTGTCCCTGCCAATGGCAGGGGATTGGAACTGGATGAGCTTTAAGGTCCCTTCCCACCCAAACCAGTCTGTGAGTCTATGATTCACAGAGGTCTTGCAGTAATGAGGCTGTGATACTGACTGCGTGGGGAGATCTCCCCACTCAAGGAAGTGGGTCTTCTAGAAAGACATCTGGGCACCCATGCTCAGGAAATTGAACAATCATTAGGGAATATCTGACCCAATTCAATATCCTCTCTTTGTAACATAAGGAAAATGGTAGTGAATGACACTAAGAATGAGCAGGAGTATATCCACTAGCTTCAGTGAGATCCACTTGTCTTCCTCTTCACTTAAAGATTTCCATCAACTGCTGGGTATTCCCAAGGGCCGAACTGCTGACTGGGTCAATGATGTGATGCCCATGGGATGCGCAAAGAGATAAGTACGTAAATATGAGGATGGCACAAAAGGGGAAACATCCAATGAAGTCCTGAGCATAGGCTGAAGATTGCTGTAGGCTGATGATGCTAGATAAGGGAGCGAAGAGCTTCTGGCATCAAGGCCAGCAGAAGGGCTTTGTGTGATAATCTGGGGATATAGTCTTCTGTTCTGATTTCTGTGTCCATGTGAGCTCCTCTTGTGCAGGGCAGAACGTATTCTGTGGACAGTGTTAACCAAACCCTTTTAATGCACAGTCCAAGGTCTGAATTTGTGGCACAGATTCATCGGAAAGAGGGAAGTGGCAGCTGGGAATGAAGCAGACCTTTGTAATGATGATAACGGAGCAAAGGACGTTGTGCCCAGCAAGGAGGTACCCACAGTAAGCCATGGAGGGAGATGCCCAAGTTCCCTACCACAGGCAGCATTGCTTGCACACAGCTTGCGGTGGCACGGCAGGCAGAAGGTCTTTTCCACCTCCTCAATGGGAGGTGATTGCCTATTTAAGTGGTGAAATGACACAAGCTTGAAATAAAAGAAACTGGGATAACTGTGCCTTTCAAAAGAGCTGAAACCGACCCAGATCATGTGAGCTGGGGACAAATCCCAAGAGTCACTGGCACAGCTTCCAGCGTTAAGCAGAATATAAGCGTGTTTTTTGGTAGGAGTCCTCACCGCTTGTAGATGACTCAGTGCCAAAAACTGACTCATGTTGAAAGAGCATTACAGCGAGACAAAGAAACTGTGTAAAACACCACCAGGCTTTTGGTCTGATAATACTCTCATGGAAGGAGTGGTTTACTCTGCCCTGGACTGCAATGAAGCTTATCGCCAAGAGCAGTGACATACCGGTCAGTTCGTTAATCTAAGCAAAGGGGAGTGAAGCTGGAAATGTTTAGAAGTGATTTCCCTCTGCTGAGGAAGGAGATAAGAATAACTATGACAACGCTCCTAAAGCATTTGTTGAATGCTTCATGCTGAAATGAAGCATACCAAAAGAGAAGGCAATGCCTGCAAGTGGGGTGGGGAGGTCCAGAGGAAACCCTGCGCTTCGTGGATGCCTCCCCAGGGAAAGCAACTTTGCAGCTAAAATGTCCACAAGTGGTTTTAGGGTGCCTGAAGTCTTTGGATCACCAAGCTGCAGCAGGGCTCCTTTCTGGAAGGAGAATGTTAAAAACTCTGGAAAAACAGAGTTCTTGGGAGCACAAGGATGTGAGTATCCTCAAAACATGAATTCACATTTGAGGTTACAGGCAGCTGTGATTTCAGTGGCAGGAAGTCAGACCCCATGTGAAAACTGTGTGAACTGGGACATTTCTGGGAATATTTGTAGTCACCATCTGAGCTGGCTCTCAAATAACCCAAAAATTCATCAGGCCATGTGGGGTGCCTACAAGACTGCAGTAGCAGCAGGGACATCTGCGCTGTGTTATACCGTTCATTTTTGCAGACGCCACTGTTACATCCCTGCAAACTTCTTGTGTCCTCAGCGCGATCCCAGGAGCTGTGGTCCCGTGTGCTGCCCCAGCATGAGGGTGTGCACTGCCCCAGCAAGCACAAAGCCCTCCATCAAGGCTGGGAAATGAGGCCACCAACCGCTGCTGCTCTTGTTGTTGGGAGGGTGTGGAGCAGGGCTGACCCATCTACTGCCCTGCCAAACCTGTGCGAGACCCTGAGTTGGTTCCTGGCTTGGCTTGTGCTCCAGGGCTGCCCCACATGAATAACCCCATGCTGTGCAGGCTTGCTCATGGGCTTAGGTGAACAGCCAAGATCTCTGTTTACTTTGCTGGGGTATGGCAAGAACATCTGATTGCACCCACAGTGTATTTCGGTGCAGAACTATTTAACGCTTATGTTACAGAACATAAAGCGTGATTTGCTTCTTGTGGCTCCTAAAAGCTGCAATATAGCCCTGCCAATGAAAACATAGAGACTTGGCTAAGCAAGGAAACAGCTAGCTCAGCAGAAACGGTGGCCTGTTGTTGTATTTGCGATGAAGAAGCAGAAAAACATCCACTACCCACAGAAATGCTGCTCCATTTTGTTCTTGAAAGTGACAATTTAGAGTTAAAGGCAGCTGAATTACATGGGCAACATGGGAAGAATTTGTTTTATGTGGGAGCTGCTCTACATACATAACTTCAGCATAAGGTTTCTATATCGATCACGGTAACCTGCCTGGGTCACCTTGCTCTAACCAGTTATGGGGGTAATCTGAGAGTCTAGTAGCATATGCATTTTATCTGCAGTGCTCTGCACAAATACTTATATACCATCCATTACTATAAAGCAGCTGTTCTAATGCCCTTAGTCACTGCTGTAGACTGTGTCCCTAGATTGTACTGGCTTGTAAAACAGAGCAAAAAAGGACATGAAGACCTGGATATGTCTCATTTGTACTCACCATGGAAACGATTTGAGACTCTTGTCTTCGCTATTTGATTTTAGGTATTTGTTTTTTCATGGAAAGCACCACAGGTTTAATGGCATGCAGCTTTGCGGATGGGAAAGTCCTAGGTGTCTACTTCATTATATGTAAATGGCAAGGTATTTGATTTGTGTCACCTGTAATGGGTTTCATCTAGGTAGCTTAACACTAGTGTTATTGTATATGCAGTAAGATTGGACAGGAGCCCCATTTGATATTAATGTAGGGAAGCTGCTGGGAACATGCTGGATCAGACACATCCCTGCACAGAGATGCATAAATTGGAAGTAGTAGTCCTTGAACAGAAGGAAAAATATCTTTTTCTAATGTCAGGATGTTTAGGAAGGGTGTAATATTTATCTGTGTGAATGTGCATGTAAGAGCCTAGCACAGAACCAGTTGCCTTTTTCAGCTTCTTGTTGAGGACTCGCTTTAGCAGTACCCTCCACTTAGAGGTGGTCTTGGCTGAATGGAAGGTCCATGGGTTCATACACTCCCCTTTACTACGATTTGTATGTACCTACATATCACCAGGGGAGAGCTACGGCCAGTCTAGCACAGGCATGGTACAAGTGCTGCTTATTTAGACCTCATAGTGCCAGTGTGCATTGGGCGAATTCATGCAAACTATGGCTTGCTTCTTATTCCCTTTCACATGGTTGGCTGCCCCTGCGGAAAGAAGCAAGTTTTGTGCTCAGTAAGTTTGGGGTGAAGGATGGTCGTTGCAAAAGTTGAATGATAATGGGTGGATATGGTTTTGTTCTGCCCAGATCTTGCCTCTTCTCAGAGCTGCCAGACACCTGAGTGTACTCTTTTGGCAGTGATATCAGCGTTACCCAGACCAAGGTTTAAATGAATGAGACATTTCCACAAATCAAAACACGGGCAGCAGCTTAGACTAAATGAAATAAATGGAACATTAGTTCCCCCTCATTGCTAAAGGAATGCCATGCCCAGGTTTAAGCACTGAGCTTCAAGAAACATGTGAAAAAAGCCCAGAGAGGACAGTCTTCATAACCAAAGCTGTTGAAAACATGACCTGTGAGGCAAAGCTGGCAAAACCACTGTATTCTACTGCTGTGGCAGGTAGGACAAGAAGAAATGGGTTTAAATTGCAGCAAGGACAGTTGACGCTAGATATTAGAAAGCATTTTGTAATAGCAGGGCTGCTGTAAGTGCTGGAGTAGATTGCCAGGGCAGGTGGTGCAGTCCTCAGTGTGGAAGCTGCTTATGAACAGCTTGGACAAACATGCATTGGAAATGACACCGACATAGCTAACCCAGCCTTGAAGAAGCCAGAACGACTGTGACTGAAGCTGAATATCCAACTAGGAAGCAGCTGAGCAACCTGTAATACAAAGGCTGTGATTTCAGCGTTTCAACAAGGAAGTGAGCTTCTGAGGGGCAAGCCCGGGTTCCATACATCCATTCCATACATCCACGCTGGCCTGGGCTCAGAGTGTCCCCAGGTCCTGCAGATGACTTTGGTGTTAGCAGAAAGCCAGCCCTCTTCCTATTGAGGGAGGGCATGGATGCTGGTGTTTTCCTGCCTGATACTGCCTTTGGCACGTCATGGTTTTCCTCTGCCAGCTCATTGCATGTAATAACTTGTGCTACATACAGTATGCAGGGCTCACTGACCATGGAAAGTATCTTCATTTAAACTAATGACATGGAGCCTCGGTGTGAGCTGACACTCACTTTTAATTACTCTTGGCCAATTCCCCCCCCCATGCTGAAGCAAGTCTAACCTGCTCTGCAGCGCAGGAGTCAGCAAGAGGGTAAGAGAACTCCTTGGGATGCCATTTGATGAATTGGCTGAGGACTGCCCTTCTGGGAATAACCCCCGGTGGTCTGAGATGGGATGGAGAGCCTTTCTTCTTCCTCCTTGTCCTCTCATCCCTGAGGTGCGGGCAGGAAGACCGACCCAGACAAAATCAAACCCACAAATGGCAACCAGTTCTGCGCTCTCCCTTGACCCTCACCTCCTCTGGAGCTGCCTTCCCATGCGAGCTCTGGGGTCACCATGGAATATGGGGCATAACCGGGGATAGGACAGGTATGAAAAACCCACGGGGATAAACTCTGCTAAATTCAGCCTGATCGTTGCCTGTGTGAAGTCCCCTTCAAGCACTGGGCAAACGCTGAGCGAGGTGATGGATGAGAAGGGCAGAGTGCCCCATGGTGTCCTGCACCCGCTTCCGAGTCTGCTCACGCAGCCTGTGTTTGAATTTCCTCCTCACCACCCCACAGAGAGCTAAACTTAGCTCTTAGCTACAGCAGATCTCAGGTAGGCCACAGCAGCACTCAGTTCAAAAGAGTGACTGCTTCCTGAGCAGGCTGGCGCTCAAGATCTTGTCATTAATTCCTGGTCACCATATTATAAGGAAATTGCTATGGCACAAAAAAGATCCAGAAACAAATTGGGAAGATAAATTTGAAAATTAAGCCGTGAAGCTCGTGAGAGTAAAAAGAACTGGTTATAAATGGAGCAGAATTAAAAACATCGAATTAAAAACAAAAAAGAGAGAAATGGCTTCTCTTAAAAAAACACTAATTGGAGAATGTAAATATCCTAATGGCTGATTTCAGCTGCTGTTCGTGCTTTCATTCCATCGCAGATAAGCACAAATGGAAATAAAGTAAAAAGAAATTGAGGGCAGTGTCAAGAAGCACTTCCTTACACAAGCAGTAATTGGAGACTGAGGTGACCTGTGAGACAATGTCACGAGACAAATACATTAGCGAGATTAAAAAATCACTTAGATGCAATACGAGGAGAAAAGATGAATGAACTTGGGTACAAAATGCGTTTCCCATCCCCTCACCCATCAGAACGTGTGCTTGAACTCATACAGTCACATTGGTTTGAACCACTCCAAGTCCTACCATAAAATCCAGGAAAGTGGAGCTGACTTCTCGGCTGCGGCTTTCAATTGCACTGAGAATGTTAACATCGATGTGGTGGGACTGAGGTCAATCATTTCTGTTCATGGATGAGATGAGATGGATGCTGGAGAGGGACTCTTCGTCAGGGACTGTAGTGACAGGACAAGGGGTGATGGGTTCAGACTGAAACGGGAAGTTCAGGTTAGATCTAAGGCAGAAGTTCTTCCCTGTGAGGGTGCTGAGGCGCTGGCACAGGGTGCCCAGAGAAGCTGTGGCTGCCCCATCCCTGGCAGTGTTCAAGGCCAGGTTGGACACAGGGGCTTGGAGCAACCTGGTCTGGTGTGAGGTGTCCCTGGCCATGGCAGGGGGTTGGATCTTGATGAACTTTAAGGTCCTTTCCAACCCAAACCAGTCTGGGATCCTATAAGAAGTGATTGGTTTTCTGAAACTCAAACCCATGCAGTGTGTGGGTAGAGGACATCTCAGCCCATCTTGCTGCAGAGAGGTCGATGTCAGCCCCATCTTTGACCCTGGAGTGGAACGGGGCGAAGGGATGAAGCCACACCACTCCTTGCTGCTGAATCACTGGTGATGGGAAAGCCATTGGTTTCAGGTGCAGACTAATAGCATGTTTGTGCTCCTCCTGATTCACAGAAGCACCAAATTAAACTCTTCCCCCAGGCAAAGGGGACCTGTCCTGCAGCAGGGCACTGCGCACCCTGCCTGGGGGTGTGGGGGGAATGGGAAATGGCCCTCCTGCCCTACACATTCACATGTGTCCACACATGGTGCATAAAGGGCGTTTGGAAAGCAGCCCAGCTCCCAGCTGGTTTCTGTGCGTGTTACCCCGAATCCTGCTCCCAGCCTGATTTTGCCACCTTTGCTCCCACTGAAGCTATTACAACGTGTTGTGCTTTTACTGCACACAGCTGCCTTCCCACGAGCCCTTCAGATTGAGAGGATTAAACAGCAGCAATATGGAAGCCAAGGGGACATTTATCACTGACGAAAGGCAGCGAGGGTTTTTCTAAATCAGAGATTTTCTTACAGTAGAACTTTTGTTACTGGAACAGATCCATAATAATATCACCACTGTTTCAGTATTTTTGTACCAGTGCTGCTGGGAAGAGCAGCTCTTTTAATACAAATGCTGTCATTTAGTAGTGCTGCTATGGTAGAAATCTTAAATTAAGCCCTGCCCTTTACACAAAATACAGCACCACCTGCTTGAACGCAGAACTGATAAAACGCTAGGTTTTTTTCCCCCCATACATCACGTTAAATTACCCAGCAATACAAAAGAAATGGGAGTACACAAAAATCAGGGCTTTTTGCTGAAATGGCTTCACCCCTATCTTCTCCTTCCAAACACAATGTGCTGGGTGGGGGGCAGAGGCTGAACAGACTCTACAGACAAAATCCCTTCAAAATGACCAATTTTTGTGTCAAGACTACATGCAGAGCCGCAGTTCTGCTGCCCTTTCAACTCAGATCCAGAACACATCTCCAGCTGCACAAAACGCCCGTGTACCCCAGGGCTGGGAAAAGGACTTCTAGTATAGCTGTGCAAGGAAGTTCTACCAAAGCCACAAGTTCATTTGCAATATGACTTATGGCAGTTTCTCTAGTGAATAAATGGCTGACTGATATCTAAATTGATAGCTAATCAATCTGTTGGGGAGGTTAATGTGTTTTTGTTTCCTTTTTCTTTGTGGTAGAGCAGTGCCATTAGGCAGGGAATTGGGGAATATCTCATCAGCTTGCCGGGGGTCTTGCTCCTTGGAAAGCCAGCACGCCTGCCCAGCCCAAACCTGTCGTTCTTTTCCACTGAAACCAGGCTACATGGTGGCTAAGGCAAGCCCAAAACCCAGTCTGATATGCAGCATGGATAGAGCTTGGTTCTACACCCAGCTGCCAGAGCAGAGCCCCCGATACGCCGATGGAGGCTGAAGCACAAGCCAGAGGCAATATCTAACCCCCTCATGTCTGCCATGTGTAACCTCACAGCCAGGCACTTCACACACTGCACTCCAGCTTGTGAGAGTCTAGGCTGGGGAAAACACAACCCGCAATACCAAGCCTTGTGCCTGGGTGCCTTTGAACCATTTTTGAGGTCCTCTTGCCACCTACAGCTTATTCCAGCAAAGGAAACACTCCTGTGACACATTCCCAAACATTACTCCATTACCTGGTATTCGTTCTTCTGCATGCAGGTAATTGGCACAGAGTACTGAAGACAGTCATTTCTTCCATGGGGCAGTGTGTGCTGAAACTTCTGTGATGGGCTATATTAAGCCTGACTTAGATGCAGGGAATTTTGGAGGAGGTGCTGACAATACACTTATTAATTTACAATTACGTTCCTTCAGAGAGCCTCCTGGCACTCGCCACATACTGTTTGAGCACATACCTCTTCTATGTGACATGTGTTATGACTGTGAAAGTCAAAAAACAAGGACAGAGAGGTTTAAGTGACTTGTCCGAAGCCCTACAGGAAGGCACAGTCAGAGGTTACCATAGAAATAAGCCTCGTGCTATAGCCATCTGTTCACAATGGCTTGAATTTTCAGAACAATTCTTGGGATTTATTTATGTTTGACAGAAGTGGATTATTTTTTGCTGCGCCAGGTACCTGCTGCTTGGGAGGAAGCAAGGATTTGGTAGTAACTAATGATTCCTTAGTTACCTTGGAATGTGAGAGGTTGACATTACGAGGTGACAAAATGGAGTTGCCTTTACAAATCAAGCCCTGATCCAACAAAGGCTGTCAGAATGATAGGTTTTGCCTCCCTGGTGTCACTGAAGTTTCCAGAAGACATGAAGTATGTGCATACATCCCTCCAGGGTCCCATCAGTCTCTGTTTGAGGGTGTGCTTTGTAACACCCCAACTACTGGAAGTGCAAGAACCACGGTGACCTCCAAAGGCTGCCGAGATTTCAGTCGGTTCTCCCAGATGTGGCACTAGGAATATGCTCATTAAAGAGATCTGGTATCCATCAGGGATCTAGTCCTCCTCATGTTAGGCATTGTAATTTGCCAGTTTGAATCCTGCCTCATCTACCCTCACCAGTCTTCTAGCCTGTTTTCTATTACAGTTCTGCTATTTCAGCTGGCAGATGACCCCTTCCTCCACGGCTTTGGGAGAAAAGGGATAACTCCCATTTATTTGTTGCGTTGTCCTCCAGTGCAGAAAGAGATTGACCAAAATCAACAACTTCATATATTCAATGCTGTCTAAGAATGTGCTGGTTTATAGAAAGAAAGGCTGGCCTTTAACAAATCTCAGCCATTATATCCCTGAAGCTCATGGTGCTTTTTGAGGGATAAACATGAAGAGGTTTTTAAAGCTAAATCACATCGCTTGAAGATTGTCTACATGTCCTGGCACGTGATATTGAGCAGGTATTGGTAAAAAGATTAGAATTGTCTTGGAAAAAAATACCTGGCATTGTTTTTAATGTTTTATATATACCTATGTAATGTTGTATGTATATATGTACACCTGTGTAACAAGATTAACCAATATTTAACTTGTGTCCCTGATACCTTGAGGTGGGTTTGCACCAGCATTTTCCACATTTTCAGATGAAATAAGCTCTGTTAAAACTACTTGGCTGGTAACATCAGGAGTGTGGTAGCAAAGATCTGATTTGTCAGTCTATTCATAGGCTGTTGGTCCACACTGCCGTGAGTAATCTATTAAATGAGTAGCTGTGTTGGGTCATCAAGACTGGTATCCTCAGCAGCAATAAAGAGTTTAAGCAAGACTAAGCTGTGTAAACAAATTGTATCTTGACTGCCAAAAGGCCAGAAAACCTTTCCATAACTGTAAATTTTCTGTAAGTTTTGCTTTTCTTTGAAAAGTCTAAACATTAACTATTAGCATTTAAAAATCTCACTTGCTTGGACTGCAAATTAAAGCATTTTCTCATGAGAAATAATTGCTTGTTAATGGCTCTTTTTTTCTAGCCTTATCTCATGGAATAAGTTGTCATTATCCGAAATCAAAAAGCCCATTTTTCTCAGAGAAGCCTAGATTCCAGGCCATGTTGAAAACCTGATTGTAAACTGGATATTGGGCAACAGTAAGAAAGCAGAGCCTCTTTTGTTTTAAAGACAATCAAGCAGTAACATGACTCGAACACCTCAGATGAAACCATTGTCTGCTTTACAGGTAACTGGCAGATGAGAGGTCAGCTCCGGCCGATTCAAGCCATAGAGGTATTTCTCTTCTGTTTTTAGTAATGCCCCCTCATAAACAGAACTTCATCACACTAAACCAGCTCTCTATTTTGTGTGGCTGCTCTGTTCTCCCCTAAGCAAATTCTTCACATGCCCAGAAGGAATCTTGTTTCCAACATCTGGGAGTGCTTTAGAGGCTTTCATTATTTATATGCCAAGATAATATCTCTTGCCTATGAATGTGCTACTGTTCCCATTGATTAGATGTTTGCTGATTAGTGCCAACTGCAGTGGTGGCTGTAGCACGGAAGCTATTCTCGGGCCCTCGATTTCCATCACAAGCTATGGGGCTCCAAAGGCTCATCTGACCTTCAGGAAGCCATTAGATTTTGACTGCTGCTGACTTGGGAAGACTATAAAGTGAGGAGTTAAGGGAAAAAGAAACCAAACCCTGGTATTTAAAATTAAGATTAAAACACACCAAAAGGAAATGGTAGAAAAATGCAATGGTATTGGTGCTGTTTAGCATCTTTGTTGGAGACATGGGCAGTGGGATCGAACACCCCCAGCAAGTTTGCCAACGACACCAAGCTGTGCGGTGCAGTTGATGAGCTGGAGGGAAGGGATGGGATCCAGAGGGACCTGGAAAGGCTGGAGTGGGCCAGTGCAAACCTCAAGAAGTCCAACAAGGCCATGTGCAAGGTCCTGCCCCTGGCAGGTTGGAAGGGGCTTGGAGCAAGCTGCTCTAGTGGAAGGTGTCCCTGCCTGTGGCAGGGGTTGAAACTGGATGAGCTTTAAGGTCCCTTCCAACCCAAACCAGTCTGGGATTCTATGAAAAAAGTAATTTAAATCGAGAAGACTAAGAATAAAAAACAACCAACCAAAAACAAACTGCAGGGAGGCTGCCCAATGAGAAAGGACAATTCTTCAGCATTTGATAGCTAGAAGCTCTCTAGCTTGCTCTGTCTTGTGAGGGATACATGACCCCATCTCCTAAGGGTCCTCAGGGCTCCTACCAACCTCTTCCCCAACCTCACAGCCTCTGGACAAACACAGCCCTTGGCTTCAAAGTGCTCCTTTCAGCAGAGACAGAGGTAAAGAGACAGAGGAAGATGCTGAGAGGGCCAAAACCTTCTGCTCAAAGAGCAGCTTTGAAACCATAGCAGGAAGCTTTGCAGTGAAAATGAATGCGTGTGATGAAAACAAGGGAGAAAGTGCTTTGTTTCTCAAGCACTGTGCTGCAGAGAACTGCCTGCTATTATTTTCAGGAAATGAATTAAAATATCACACAATGCTAAGGCATTTCTGAACATGTGGGAATTAGCAGGTCTTTGACGAACTTACTGAGAGGACTAGTTTGCATTTCATCATGGACCACTGGCAGTGCTGGCAGTATAATCTGTGAGGTCAGTAGCCACAATAGCCCTGCTACCATGAGGAGGTGTGTGGGAATAGACCTGGATCTTCACAGCCCCACTCAAGTGACTGGAAAATTGTTGCCTGTGTGTCTAGAATGACTGGATAATATCCTTATTTGAAGTACTGAAAGCCTATTTGATTTTCCTCTTGCAGGCAGCAGTGATACACAGCGCACATTGCATTTGCAGAGGGGTTTACTCAGATTAGTTTCCTATTTGTTTTTTTTCTAGGTGACTTGTGGTGCTTGACTCCATCTTTGGTACCATCTTGCATCTTTAGAAGTAATATTGGCAATTCATAAGTATTTCTAAGGCTGATACCTCAGCATCGGTACTGTATTCTTCCTTCTGAATCTAGTTCTAGGAGTACTCAAGGTTTTTGTTTGCTTAACAAAACCTGATCCCAAAGCAATCAATGTATTTTACTCTCGCCATGTAATTGTCACTATGGTCTAACCAATGACTTGATTAATCTGATTTTTAAGTATCTAGACATTCAGAGACTGTAGTGTTTTAGGTACTTTTCATCATATACAGATGCCCAAGCAATGGAAAAGGGATGTCAGCTCCTCAGCTGGTATACAGTGGGGTAACTCTATTATGGTCACTGGAGCCATGCTAATTTACAGCAGTTGTGGATCTAGCTTGTTTCCAGAGCACGCATTGATTTTACCATAATTCTTTATTTCCTGGGTTTGAGCCATTTAAATGGAAGTGCATTTGACATTTTGGGAGGGTACAAGGCATTGCTGTGTCAGCCTTGATGCTGTGTTAATGATGCTCTTGGGCAATGAATAATAATCATGGGGTAGCTTGGAAATCAGACTCCTGGTTTTAGTCTTGTAGTCTACTGGATTAGCAATAAAATTTCAGGCCATTTAAATACCTAAAGGGTCTGGGAGTGTAGAGGGCTCTGACTTAAAGCGTTAGTAAACAGTGTTGAGGGAAATAGCTCTGGTCAGCAGTAGGGTAACTGTGCTGGAGAAATGGGGCTTTGGTGATGGAGAAAGTCTAAGGAGCTCCCTGTTCATCTCATCTCTTGTGACATTGGGACTGCTGAGGTTTTTTGTGTTGCATTTAAGTAAGTCATCTCTTTTTTCCCCCCAGAAGGTATATTCTAACCCAAACTATGTCACACAAGCTGTGCTTCTCACTGATGTCCTCACTTCTTCCATTGCTCCTGCAGCAAGGCTGGGGGTGGGCAGAGCATCTCCAGGGGACATTACTGTTCTTGGGTGACGGTTCACTTGCCTTCCAGCACCATGACAATGACTGATGGCACATGCTGTCACCTCTGCTTTTGGAATAAAATTGCCATTCAAAATCCTTGTAACGAAATGGTGAAGGTTCCACGTAAGAGAAATTCCCAGCACTGGCTATAAAACACCGTTTGGGCAGATTCAGAGCTCTGTATGGAACAGGAGCTGGTGGTGTTTCATGGGCTTTGAACACGGGCCAGGTCACAGCGTGCCAGGGACTGGTCGGCTCTCAGCAGCTCTGTTAAGGGCTGTCCCCAGCTCCCCTGCCATGGCCCTGCAAAGCCCCAGGGGCAGGGAAGCCTCTCGCTGCTGCAAGGGGTGTAAACGGAGTCTTACTTCCTTCAGTGAGTGTGTGAGAAGTGTCTTATGGGTGGGTGATCTCAAGGGTTTACCTATTTGATGCCAATGCACCAAGCTTTGCCCATGATTGCTAAGAACTGAGGGTTAGCTTCAAGTCCACCTTCACTAAAGGTGACTGCAGATATCATCTAAAGACTTCCAGACATAAAAGCTGCTAAGGCCATGAGAGATATTGTCCTTAAAGGGAGGCTTTGGCACGTAACTAAAGAAGAATATATCCCCAATTGTTTGTTCTTTCCCTCATTTCATACTCACCAAGCAACAGTCCTGAACGTGTGCACAAGAACTGATGTATAACTCTTTATTTCAGAGCTTCCTTCTTAACATTACTAATTGACCCACTGATGGGTGCTTATTCTCCTTATTTTATCACTGTAATGTTGTTCTAGCTAATTCCCTGCTGAAGCAGCAGAGCTACCCATTAAGCAAGCGCTATGAGCTGATAAGGAACAGCAATACAATTTATGCATGGCATCAGGGAACGGGGACAAATATTGGCATCAAGGTGACTTATTTGCCTGTGAAGCCCATAGCAAAAAGGTCCTCAGCAGGGAGCACCACCCATCAGTTCAGTCTTTTGCCATAAGCTGGGAGCTAAACATTTATTATCTACTCTAAGCAATATTGTGTTCAGTGTGAAGGATGCCAGCAAGGATGCAAAAAGGGCAGCCAGCACTGCTGTGCGTCAGCAGTTCGAAATGGGAGATACAGGGCAAAGAGGAAAACCACTTATCAAGACCTGCGTGTGAGTTTTGATCTGTAGGTGCTGACAGAGGAAGCCTTGGGCATCGCAGCTGAGGGCTAGGTGGGAGCACAGCCAGAGGAAAGGTGCTGCTGTGTCTGGAGCAGGGGCAGTCATGGTCAGTGGGTCCCTGCGGGTGCTGAGGCACTGGCACGGGGTGCCCAGAGAAGCTGTGGCTGCCCCATCCCTGGCAGTGTTCAAGGCCAGGCTGGATGGGGCTTACAGCAACCTGCTCTCGTGTGGGGTATCCCTGCCCATGGCAGGGGTTGGAACTGGGTGAGCTTCAGCTCCTTTCCAGCCCAAACCAGTCTGGGATTCTGGGATTCTATGATTTTATGTGGGCACTGACAACTTTCCTTCCTCTACTCCACACATTGTGACAGTCAGCTTCTTGGAGTCACAGCTCCATTTTAACCAGCGTTCCACCCAGATCCTCATGGGAACATAAGAACAGCAATTCAGGACTAGATCTGGGGTGATTCTGCCCCAGCATCCTGTCTCTGACAGCAACCAGTAGCAAGCACCTAAAGAATATAATAAATGAATGGTTTCTATTAAGGATTTTCCTCCACTAGCAAGCTGCAGCTTCTGGAACTCTGTCACTTTGGGAGTCCCTGAGCTACAGACCATATCCACATCATTGTGTTTAACAGCCCTTAGTGGCCCTTTCTTCCACTAATTTTTTAATTGCTAATGGAGATGGCTTTTCTTTTGGCCTCCACAGCATCCTGAGTTACATAATGTAATAGTGTGATTTGTGAAAGCCCACATCCTGATTAGTTTCAAAGAATAGATGAGATCAGGTACAGTAGCGGTACGGTAGCTGGAGCATGAGAGACGTCCAGGATTACAGGGCTCCGCACTACTAGACAGAAACTCAGATGGCAGAGCCCTATAACCATCTTCATATGTTCTTATTCGTATGGTTTTGCAGTATATAGAGATCATAATGCAGCTTTAAAGAGGGGTAAGCAACCAGCACGCTGTTAGCCACCTCTCATAACATCATCTCATAGGTGAATATGGAAGGTGGGAGTGGGACAAAGCATCTTAATCCTGCCTCCACATCCAAAAGTAGCTCAACTTGCTTAAAGCAAAGTTTAGTAGATCCTAGAGAAGGCAAGGTTTCCTCAGTAACAATCAGGTACCCATTCTTTTTCTGTGGTTTTAAAAACCCTATCCAGCATCTATCACTGTCTTTGAGGGCTAGACTACCTGAAAGCTAAGCCCTTATTCTGAATTGCTTTTATGTGGTTTGCAATGCTTAACTTTTGTGCAGGATTCATTTGAAGTGGGGCAAAGGAGCAGGACTTGTCCATGGGATGCGGGAAGGGGGATAGTTCCGGGGTGCAAACACAGCAACACAGGATTTTTGGAGGTCAGCTTTGAACAGGAGAAAGGCAGAAAGAAGGATCGTATTGGGAAGGCATCACAGAGGGGAGCAAAGCTTTCGGACAGTGGATGTCAAGCTAGGCAACAGGCTGTGATCTTCAATGCTGGCTCCACCACGATGGACCAACCCTCTCCAGCACTGCCTTGATGCCACAGATGCTCACAGCTGAATCAGTGCTGTGCAAACACTTTCAAGAGGCTGAAAGCTTTCCTTGAGCTCTTTGGGTGTCAGCATTATCCCCTGTAAGAGAGCCAGCCCAGCTCACCATTTCATGGTGAAACACAGACATTAATGCTTGGAAAGTTTCAGGAGCTATTGAAAGCTCCATATAAATGTTAACTATTATTATTGAATTACAGTGTGATTGAAACAAATTGATTTGTTAGGATAGTTTCAATGAATCATATTCATAGCAAATTCTATTTAATTTACTACAGTGAGTCATTAACTGGCTCTGCTGCTGATTTATTTATACATCCTGCAGAAAAGGTAACTGATTTTGAGAATCAGATCTTAAGATAACTGGTCTTCAGAACTGCGGGATCAAGCATTTTGTAAGTGTGGTAGTATCAATCCGTATGAGTCCCTTTTCCATCCTATTTAATCCTGATGAAGGTTATGCAAAGCACCTGCAATAAAATGTGCCCTTCTTTGTGTGCTCTGAGCTTGCCCAAAAAGACAGTGCTTCTCCTAAACCCCAGTGCTTCATTAAACCTGGTCCAAAATTAAATGTAACATTCTCTGATTCTCTGCAGGCTTCACTATGCAGGATGATTAGAAGCTATGAAATACCGAATGCTGGAAACCCAAATTGCTCCTGGATTGAAAACACACTTCAGGGGAACAATTCAACCAGCAGGACGGAATAGCTCAGGATGGTGACATGTCTTTGGTCCTGATGTGCCTCAGTTTCCCTCTCTGCAAGACAGAGGCAGGGCTACCTCTCTGTCAGCACAAAAGCCATCATTTGAATGCTTGGATGATAGCATCCAGTGTCTCAGCGAGCTACGCCAGCTTGCATCGCTCATTATTAGCAGCCACACACTAATGACCCACTCCTTGCCAAGGCACAAGGGACTACATTTAACCACTGCAGGAAGTTTCAGAGAAAGCACTTCTTTTGGTGGTGACAGGAGGATTATGCTGGGATTTTTCTATGCATGCTGCAGTGAGAGTGGGGAGCAGAAAGAGGATGAACCCTGATTAGATGGAGGGATGGGAGAGGGGAGTGCATGCACAAAGTGGCTGGGTCAAAGGAGAGAGGCAACAGGATATATGTGACAAGAAGGATGAAGCTGTGATGCAAGGAGCTCAGAAGAGCACAGTTCCATGTCTTAGATGGGTTCAGGTAAGAAGCATCTCATATCTTCCCAGAAAATTTTCCTATTTGTGATTAGAAGCGGTAAATAAAATCTCAGCAAACGGAAAAAAAGGTGAAATGAACTGGGGAGCAAAAATTTCTACAAAGGGCTTTCAAAAGACAAAGAAAAGAGGGAATTTTCAGGTAAAACTAGGTGCAGCAGGATGACATTCTTCTCTTACACTAAAGATAAAGGATCTCCTGCTCGAGGGTTGTCATAGAATCAACCAGGTCGGAAGGGACCTTTAAGCTCATCAATTCCAGCTGTTCCCCAGGACTGCCAAGGCTACCACTAACCCATGGCACTGTCCTCTCCCCCTGGCCTGCAGAGCCCCTGAAGGTGCCTCCACCCCAGCCCCTAGGGATGGGATAGCTGGTTGGGTGCCAGTGAGATGGGATAGGGTCACTGTGGGATGGCACCAGGCAGGGTGGCTGAGGGTAGGTGCAAGATTAGGAGCACAGACTCTAATAGACAGCATTAGGATCTTAATAGTTTTGCTACAGTTGGTGTTGGTTTCCCTTAGATGATGCCACTATGTGGCATGGGTATATTGCCCACCGTTAACACAAAGGTTTATAGAATTAAAGTAAGAGGGAGACAAGTACTGGCAATCTCTAAGATTTTTGTTCCATGCCTTAAAGAAGCCCAGTGATACTTCTGAAATAACAGGAATGAGACAGTTAAAGTGTTGTACAAAGGCTACCTTTAAAACTTCCTTTTCATTTTCTGATCGTGGGTTTTGATCTTCTTCAATCAAATGGAGCATCACTTAGGAGCTGATGAAAAGAAAACCTTCATCTGGTTATTAACTCCTTGATGAAAGACCTGTAAGAAGCGCATTGTTCATTTACAGGAGTTTGGAAAATACTGAAAATTAGCTGAATTCTTTATGAGATACGTGGCTTCTTGCAAGTTCTAATTGGGCACACACATTGGAAAAGCAGAGCTGTCATGACTGCAAAGATGGGAAGTGTCAAGCTGTTGCCATTAAAATAAACGAGTTACTACATTTCTCACTCCCTTCTTCAGTGCATGGATAAGCTCCCCTTCTAAATGACAGTGATCTGAGAGATGCTTTATAGCATAGCCATGGAGTAAGCTGGTGCTTATGGCCAGGCCTCTCCTCCCTATATTGTACTTTGCTCTCTGATCCCTGTTTGGAGCAGGTCTGGGACCTCCATGGAGGAGGACGCAGATGCAGGTGGAGCAGAGCCTTGGTCATTGCAGCAGAAAGTCCTGGAGAGGTAACCCACCAGGAGATGGTCAGTGCAGGAAAAAAGGGAGGATGTGTCCCAACTCTTTGCTGAAGTCTCAAAGTTGGAGCTGGGCAAGTGTTTCTCTTCACTTTATTCTAGGATAAAAAAATCCAAGCTTGGGCAAAAACATCTGTGCAACTGTCCCGTGTCGGAGTGGTTTAGTTCCTCCCTCTCCAAATAGGGGGGAACACCAGAAAAACTCCAAACTTTCCTCCCTGTTGGCAAAAGGGGATGTTTAATTTCCCTTTGTTTCAAGCTCGTGCTTAAGCTAGAAGGCTACTTCAATCAAAACAGCCTGCTGCTGCTACCCTGAAAATGTTTTGCTTCTACTTGAGCTAAACGTTTGACCCACATTTTGACCCAAATTGAGTTTTTCCTTTTTTTTCCCACATGAGAAAACAAACAGAACTAAAAATTCATTTCAGGTGTTTCAGAAACAAAACCTTTCCTTTTCATCCCTTTGTTGGACCAGTGTGCTATGAGACAAACCAAAAAAGCAACCTTACAATCACCAATGGAAGTCCCAACATAGGACCACCGCGACTTCCTTTAAGGTGGTTTTGACTTTTATTTCAGGGATGGTTGGGATTTCAATGGAATTTTGGAGGTTTAACTCTTTCCAGCCGTGTTGGAAATGAGAGTGCTCCATTTGTGTAGCTGCATTTGTGAAGGATTGCACTTTCGTACCCAAGCGTTTGAATCGGTCTTGCTGTGCCTAGGTTGGAAACATCTGTATTCTGATCGAGTTCCTCCTGGCCTGGCCATGTGTTCAGCAAGTCTGAACAGTGTCTTTAAGGAGACCACAGAGTTAAAAATAAGATCCTTGAAGAATGAAAAGCTTACAAAAGCTCTAAATGCTTTTTTAATAAAAGGAAATTGCTGCAGGAAGCGATTCCTTATATCCCAGGCTCTGCCAATTGTTTCCAATCACAGCAGCTTGGTGTAGCTATTATCTCACTAAGTTGTATTAATGTGTTTGTTGTTTCTGCTTTTCCTTTTAAACTAATCTACAGGTTAACTTGGGTTCTGCTGTTTAACTTGTGATTTGTCTGTGGTAAAAGCTGTTTCCTGGGGCTCCTTTCACAACTCCGATCCCTCACAGCAGCACATAATCGTCTCTTCACTTCCTCCTCCTTGCTAGACTGTAGGAACATTAGCAAGATGTGGTGCTCTTAAACGCTTCTCCCCTCCCATTTGCCCAATCTCTTTTCGTTGTCTGAACCCAAAGACCCTGAGGACAGATGTACCTTCACCCTCAGGATCTCAGCCCTTCCGTGCAGAGCCACCTCTGCACAGATCCATGTTCCTGGACCTATGGGAGCAGCTCACCGCATTGGCCAACAGCAAAAGAAATGGGAGATGCCTACGCAGGATCCTGCAGTTTAGGGGCTATGTGAGATCAAGGTTTGATTTGAATTGGGTCATGACGCCGTGGACTGTTGTAAACGGTGGAACCATTTGGGAATTGATGTTTTATGGGCTCTGCTGGCATTCTGCAGTCTCACAAAACCCTCAACCCAAGCAGACAAATGGCTTACAGTAACTTTTTAACTGGAAAAAGCAATGTTAGGAGACGGTGACTAGGTGGAAATGAGGGAAACTCTTCCAGAAAATATTTGATTCAGAGCACCCAGAAAATCAAAGCACGTCACTGCCAGTGTTGACGACAAACAAACTCCTTTTCTCCTGCTAGAGGTTGGTGCTAGAGGTTGTGTTACAGCCCAGACTAGTCCCTCCAGTTGTACTGAAGCTGATCCTGAGAACCAGGATGGACAACCCCCAGTCCTCAGTCAGTGACAAGTTGGCACCCTTTCCAACTCTTCCAAACATCAAGCATTTTTAATAACCTCTACTACTAAAAATTGTTTCCTGCTTGTTTTGAAAAGACAGATTTCTGTCCCTTGGTGACGGAAGCAAAGGGACCATTCACACAAGTGAGGATTGCAGTCTGGTTTATAGCTAGATACTGCCTGTCAGGTGTTCCCCAATGCACAACAATGAGTGTGCAACCCCCTGCATGGGAGACCCACAGAGACAACAGGGTACATGTGTTCAGTACTGCAAACCAGGATCATCCCTACAGCCTTATGAAGAAGGAAATACAGAACAGCTATCAAAGATGGGATACGGACCACAGGCACCCTATTCCATCACTGAATGCCAAAGGTTGATTTGCATGCAGCATTTTAAATAATTAAGCAGCAAAATGGTGTTGCCATCTGCCAATGTCCATCTGGTGGAGGGAACACAAAGCTCCGAGTGAGAAACCAGCACTGAGCAAGATCCACTCACTGACAGGGGGGATCCCGGGAAGCAGCTCACTGGTGCCTTGCGGTGCTGTCATCTCTTCTGCTTGGAAATAGCTTGCAGTCCCAGTTAAACAGCCCCTGTTTAGACAAGGTTGCTGGTAGAGCATGAAGATTTCCCAGTACAGGCAGAAGTGTGTTTGTAGCACGTCCATGTAGTAAAGGTTGCAATAAATGTTTTGTAATCAGAAGCACTGTAATGGCATTTGTAGATGCAGGGACATGCCTCGCTTCAATACCCTTGTTCAGGTCTGGCTACACTCATTCCTGCACTGTAAAAAAAGGAATAACAGCCAGAGAGAGGTCTAGAAGGTGATGATAATGTTCAGAGACACAGAAAGGTCCCCGGGAAGAAGGATTCAGGAGGTTCAGACTGTATTTTACACAAGAGAAAAATAAGAGGTGACATGACAGAGGGACTTAAAACAATGAGAAGTGCAGAGAAGGCAACCTAGCCATTCCCAGTTACCCTTTCAAATACCCTTTCAAATGAGCCTGAGCAGCAGCCTAGTGAAATTAAAAATACATTTCATACACATCAAAGGAGGTGCTGGGGCTGGTTATG
Organism: Pezoporus flaviventris; assembly: GCF_033815535.1. Lineage (NCBI taxonomy): Eukaryota > Metazoa > Chordata > Aves > Psittaciformes > Psittacidae > Pezoporus > Pezoporus flaviventris. The sequence goes on from NW_026892585.1 coordinate 3,056,342, forward strand.
ATTGTGGCATGAAGCAGATTCATTGAACTAGAAAATTGCAGTACAAGAGGGTTTTTTCCTTGATTTTTCTTTAACTTTTGGAGCCCATTGTTTTTAGCAATTTTATAGGGTTCTGAGACATTTATACAAATATTCAAGTTGTAAAAGCATAGGTACTGAACTGTAGAGGATGTTGTCTTTCCTGCTGTACTCTGCTATGGAGTAAGAAATGATCACTACAGACTGAGGCAGGCATCCATATTAGCTGTAGATAGGATGGGGAAGAGCTAAGTTTTCCACTTGATGGCAAACCCCATCAGGGACTGGGGTCATAACAGTGGCAGTGACCCTGTGGACAAGCAGTATCATAGCCATATACCAAAGAAGGTCAACATAATCAGAGCACCCTCATCCTGCCTTAGTAGCACTCCCACAGAGCTTCACTGTTATAGAGCATTGCACAATGCTAGCTGACACCAGGAGTCAATGGGAACTGGGGGCACTTGCCCCAAACCAGTCTCATCTCTTTCAAAAGCCACAGTACTGCAGTGCTATTACTGGCTGTGATAAGGAGCAAGTTTATTCTAGGGAAGAACACATTTTCACTGTGTGCTGTCCCCACTATTATTTGTGTTGCAATAATGCCACAGTGCACGAGCCACTGTGTCGATCAGCATATGGAAAGACATCTCTGGACCAGATAGCACCACTTCTTACTGAAAACTGCCAGCTTTTCACACCTCACAGTGACACTGGCTTCACCCAGTTTCAGATTCCCATCTTACAAACCCAGCAGCCCGGCACTGGGAGGTGCTAACAACAGCAAACTGATGTTTTCAGTGGATGTGGCCAAGAATTCTTTGAGGTTATCTGTGGGGAGCAAAGATGGCTTTCCTACTACATATGCCCAAAGAACGTATTTAATTTTGTCAGCTGTCTCTATTGCAACTCCCCTTTTTGTTCATAACAAGAAGATTTTCTATGTATTTGGCCTCATTCTTCACTGCTGCTAACATTAACTTGCATAAGGATGATGAAGACATCGAGTCTCGGTTGACTTCCCTCAAGGCCAAACCATTTGAAAGTATGAAGTATTAATTCTACTTTGGTCTCTCATTGGAGAGGTAGCATCTCAAACAGTGTCCACCTGGCTCACCATTGGTGTCCATGGCTGAGAGGGACAGAATTGTACTTTGGGGGTATTCAATGTTCTTACACACTGTAGAGGCATAGCCAAAAGAAATGGTCAGGTGGAAGAAAGTCAAAGTTGCAGAAGTCCCCGACAGTCTTCTTTGTACCAGGAATACCATGTTCTCCCCCAGAATTTCATTTTTTTTGTTGGAAAATGTAGGAAATCTTCCTAAACAGACAAGAAGAGTTTTCATTGGCAACCGGGCAAGCACTTCGCTGGGGATATTTGAAAGCCACATGCTGGTCTCTGCTCCCGTGCAGGCAGCAGGGCTTGTAAAGAGTGACATTACTGAAGCACACAGTTGGAGCTGGCTGCGGGGCTTCAGGGACCACAGCACCTTCAACACTGTGTCCTGCTATTGTACATATATATTTACACAACCAAACCGTAGTTTCCTGCTGGAGTGTTGCTGTTTGGACAACACCTGAATGAGCAGAACTGAGGGGCAACGTTTTTGCTCGAAGTTTTGATGGTTTTGCTGTTCAAGCAGGAGTTTTCTCAGTAAGAAAAGCTAGTTTTCTGTTTCTAGAGTCCCAGGACTTTGAAGGACAGAGGGAATTTCTTGACAAAAAACAGAGTCAGGAATACAACGCTTCTGTAGAATTTGTGTGATTTCATCAAAAATATAACTTCACATTGCCAGAAAACAACACCAAAACTGCTGTCATTTTAAGATAGTTAAATTGCAATTAAATGTTGTGAACTGAGGCTCAGCTGGAGCTGATCTCACACCAAGGAAGTCCTCTCTGAGCTTTGTGGTATCTTGATCTGCACTCGCCACTGCTGGAGACAAGCAGATATCCTGCTCTGTGGAACAAGCATGGCTCCTGGTGCTGTAGGAGATGCAGATATATCCCTTACACTAACTGAAGTGTGCTTTCTCTGATGTATTTTATGTCATTATAACAGTATTTGGCACTTCCCATCTAAAAGACAAGTGCTAAAATAAATTAAGGCATCTTCTTATCTAGATACTAGGAAGTTGCAGGATAAGGCAGGAAAAAAAAAGCAAAACAAACCTAAACAACCCAAATGAGCCAGAATCCAAATCTGAGTTTAAAATTCCCCCTATCTGTTTGAGTTACTGTACCAGCTCAGCTCAATATCTAAAACAAAGAAAATGAATTATGGAACAGCACAAGGAGAGCTTGTTAATTTTCCCACTGATGTGCTGTGAAATGAAAGCTTTATTCTAAGAATATCATATCCTCGGGGCTCTGTCTGGGGAGACGCTGACAAATACGAATGCCCTTACAGTTTTTCTTTTATTCCTGCTTGATGGTGTATTCCAGACAGATTTCCAAAATTATATATAATAATATATAATCTGTACTTGTGGTTTGGTGGAGTTCAAGGCTGTGATTTTCCAGGACCTAACTATGCCCTGTTTGAAAATGGAAGATCAAGTGCACATAATGAAAGGGAGATCAGGTTCTAGAAGAATTTGCTTATTTCTTGATCAACATTAATATATGTGACTGTAATTTCAGCATCTTTTCTCCTGTTGTGTACCAAGGGAACATTAACCACAACAGCAGCTTTACATTTTTATAGCGCCTTTCATCAATCAGGATTCAAAAGTGCTTTACAAACCTTGGACAAAATTCTTCTTTGATCAGCACTGAGAATCTCTTAATCCATGGTGCAAATCTGTGTTGCACTTTCTGTGCCTTTTGCTCCACGTAGGACTTCCCTTGATTTCTGCAGGGATCGTGTCTGTGAAACAAGTGCAGAATGAGTAATGGATGTGTCAGGAATCTGCACTGCAGATGAAAAGGAGGAAAAACTAAATGAAGATCCAGTCTCAGCTCCCTAAGAACGTGCTCCATGGTGCTGCAGAAGAGGGTCGGCCTTAAAGAAGGAAAAGTGCAAATACGTGCTCCTGTACACAAATCTACTTCTTTGTTACAAGGAGCCTGCCCTGCCAGGCCCTTTAAGTCTCCTCCTAAAAGCAAAGGGTCAGATATGGCCATCAATTACTGGTGAGCAGCCGCTGCTGCAGGTACAAGCAGCTTTTACCCCTCAAGCCCCTTCTACTGCAGGCACTCTTGGACCTATGGCAAAGGACAGGAGAAAATGCCTGGGATTTCCAGAGCTTCTGCACTCCGTGTGTGTGCAAACCTTGCTGAGGTAAATGCTAGCTTGGAAACCTTGCAAAGACTCTCAGGAGATTACTGAGGAAGTGTCAGATTTAGGGATGCCCTCTGTGCCTCAGTCCTCTGGTCTGCAGCTGAATCAGGAGGTGCAGGGAGGATGCAGCAAAGAGAGTCTCCCAAACCAATTCCAAGTTCAGTTCGGGCAAACCCCCCGAGTTATCTCTGTCTGATGGCACTTCTTCATCTTTAGAGCTAATGTTGGTTTCTGATTAGAGTTTACAAATGCTAAGGTACATTTTCCTTTTTAATCATCAGGAAATGATGAGCAGCATCCCACTGAGATAGATGAGAGGAGAACCCAAAGTTATCATTAATTCTGCAGACGCTTCTGTCAGTAATGAAGATTTCAATCCTTGTGTTGAACCCATCAATCTCTGGCCCTATCATGTCCTATTTTACTAGGACATTCTGTTTCGCACGAGTAGAACCATACTTTTTAACGAGAAAATCAGTCAGAATTAAATGTCCCCTCGGGATGCTATTTGAAGAAGTAAAATGCCTCACTTGCAAAGACAGGTATAATAACGTGATGAGGGATCTTTTAACTACTTAATCTGAAAAAAGCAGACAATACTGGCTATAGCAGTGTGAACAACAATGGTCCATTTAACATAAAGTCTGCAGTCTATGGCATCAAGTTGATTTATTGCACCTGATGAGCTGCCCAATGAATTTAGTCTTTTCTGTTTACAGCTTTTCTCTTCCCAAGAGCAGAGGTTGCTGTTTAAGTGATTGCTTTCCTTATATGTCCTCCTGTTGGTACATCTACATCTGAGCTTGCATTCATGATTTTAACATCTGTTAGCTAGTAGGATTGCTGGCCGGCATGCACACCATTAGCAGCAAAAGTTCATGTTCATCACCAGTGCTAATGGCATGTGTTGGAAACATGACAGTGCAGTGTAAATGTGACCCTATCCAAAATTGTTTTCCTTTTAATTGGCAATGTAAAAGAGCCCTAATTACAGACTAAATTTAAAAGAGGGGTTGGAATTCATTAGAAACTCAATAGGAACCCTTTAAGAAGGACATGGAGCTGTTGGAGCAAGTCCAGAGGAGGCCACGAGGGTGATCAGGGGCTGGAGCACCTCCTGTGTGGAGACAGGCTGAGAACACTGGGGCTGTTCAGCCTGGAGAAGAGAAGCTGCGTGGAGACCTCAGAGCAGCTTCCAGTGTCTGAAGGGGGCTACAAGGATGCTGGAGAGGGACTCTTCATCAGGGACTGTAGTGACAGGACAAGGGGTGATGGGTTCAGACTGAAACAGGGCAAGTTCAGGTTGGAGATAAGGAAGAAGATCTTCCCAGTGAAGGTGCTGAGGTGCTGCACAGGCGACTCTGAAAACCACAGGTCCAGTAAAGGCAAAGTCAAGGTGTATACATTGAACCCACCCTCCAGCTTCAGACCAGGACTCCTCAGTGCACTGTGGCTATGCTCCCACCTCAGAGTCCTTAACCAGCTCCTGACACTCTGACTTGAACTCTTCAGCTGGCTCATCCTATAGCAGGAAGCGTTTGGTGGTGTTTGAAGGCAGCTAGTGAAAGTCTTAAGTAACATGATGCAAATAATTAAACTTAGCGATAAGTTGGTGCTTTTCATCTTCAAAGTGCTTTGCAAACATTAATTAGTCGGGCCTAGCAAAGCCCCATAGAATGGAAGCACTCAATTTGTATCTCCTGTGAAGTGACTTTCTTGGCTGTCCCTACACACACACCATTTTTAGCACATGCAAGAGCCCGCCTCACGTTTCCTTACTTCCTCTTCAAACGGCACATAGGTTTTCCATGATGAAAGCCATGCCTTAGTAATGGGGGGGGGTTTGAAGGTTTTAAAATTAAATAGTCTTTTAAAACAGCAATTAGCTTGGGTTTTCCTGGGAGAACTGAGGCATATGAAGATCAGAGGCAGGCACCTTCATACCCTGCGCCAGTCTCCAAACCTTCAAACCTCCCGTCCCCTTTGAACATGAAAAGCTCTGTTTCAGGCACACCAAGAGGTGGATCCACTGGCTGATGGTCAGCGTGAGCATGTGTCCCACTGTGAACAAAGCCACAGTGAATTTCAGTGCACGCCTGGCTGACAGGTTTCCTTGCCCAGTAATGCATGTAAAAATACGGCCATGGGAAATCACGGACCATCACTTTGTCACAGGGCCCTCTTTCTTCCTCCAGTTCAGAAACACGTCTGGAGTCCGGTGTCCATGAGAAGACAGACACATAAAATCATAGAATCCCAGGCTGGTTTGGGTTGGAAAGGACATCAGGATCATCCAGTTGCAACCCCTGCCACGGGCAGGGACACCTCACACCAGACCAGGTTGCTCCAAGCCCCTGTGTCCAACCTGGCCTTGAACACTGCCAGGGATGGGGCAGCCACAGCTTCTCTGGGCACCCTGTGCCAGCGCCTCAGCACCCTCACAGGGAAGAGCTTCTGCCTTAGATCCAACCTGAACTTCCCCTGTTTCAGTCTGAACCCATCACCCCTTGTCCTATCACTACAGTCCCTGATGAAGAGTCCCTCTCCAGCATCCTTGTAGCCCCCTTCAGGCACTGGAAGCTGCTCTGAGGTCTCCACGCAGCTTCTCTTCTCCAGGCTCAACAGCCCCAATGTTCTCAGCCTGTCTCCATACAGGAGGTGCTCCAGCCCCTGAGCATCCTCGTGGCCTCCTCTGGACTTGCTCCAACAGCTCCGTGTCCTTCTGATGCTGAGGACACCAGAGCTGCACACAGTGCTGCAAGCGGGGTCTCACCAGAGCAGAGCAGAGGAACAGGGTCACATCCCTTGACCTGCTGCTCACGCTGCTTTTGATGCAGCCCAGCACATGGTTGCAGTTGTAGACTCAACATTTTTTGCAGATCTGCCTATTTTGTGCTACAAGTGAACTATTTTTGGTTTACCCATTTCATTGTGGCTACTTCCCATGCATGGGTGTTTGCTTAGCCCTTGCTTAGCCCTGGCTTAGCTCGGCTCTTACTCCAGGAAAGCTGTTGTGGTCTTCCCTGCAGAAGCACCCCCGTTCTCCCATTGCCTTCCTCTTCTCCTTTGGTAACTGTTGTTTAAGACTTTTCCAGCTTACTTTGTACCGTGTACCAAGTCCAGCTGGGTGCTTCTCTGTGTGGTTGGGCTCCTGACGGCCCTCTTCAAAGTTTGCTCTATTACAGTCACAGTCTGTTAATGTTATCAAACATTTGTTGAGGCACCAACCCTTCAATTTGCTTGCCTACCTTCCTTTCCTGAACTAGATGTTTGCTTTACCAAAGCAATGGCTCAGCCTTCCTCTTACAAGTAGGAACATGTAAGTGAAGATAAAGACCTGGTAGCGCTCAGTGCAGAAAGCGTCTTCTGAAAAGAAAAAGGCAAACTTTTTTTTTCCCCTACTTGTTTGTAAATAGGACAAATAAGCAGACAGTCCAAAATAATCTTGTATTTAATAATCTCTAAATCTTGCTTAAAAACACAGGTCTCCCGGTTGCATGCCAGCCCATCACAAGGAAACCCAGGGGACAACGGCATTCCTGGTTTTCTGCATGACTTTCACAAAGTCATTTTGTCCCCACACGACAGGGTGTTGTGGGGATAGATAAAGAAGGGGAAGTGGAGGGGAGGTGAGTGGCCAAGTCCATCCAGAAGGCACGGGGGTTGTCCTGCAAACACTTAACAGACTTCCCTGCCGTTGTACTACCTGTTGGGTTTCACCACTTCCCATTGACAATAGCTTGACATCACTTCCTGGACCAAAATGAATGTATTAAACTGAGCATTTCCTCTATAACTTGCAGTTACTCAGCTATTTATTTTGGGCTGGCAATGCTAACTTGAGCTCTTGGTTTGACTCTGTTTCCTGACAAACCCCAATGTATTGTCTGCCTTCTAGTCCAGTCTTAAAATAGTCTATTGCAGCCTCTGGGAAAGCAGGCACAGATGGATTTACACACCTTGAAAACGTTCAGCTCTTTGGAATTGTTGCAGAAAATACTTGCAATGGAAGTTGTGTGATGCTTCAATTCTAAAACCAGGAAAGGTTCACCAAAAGATTTCTGCTCTGTGATCCTTCAGGCATTAGTTTTCTCCCTACATAATTACCCCCAAACTCCAAAAGAAAGAGCCATACTTCCCCATAATAATGCGCCATAATAAAATCCCTTCCTGCGTGCCTATGACAGTCTCATGCATATCACTGCATGTGACGGGAGTGATGAATTGCTGGGAATAAACAGGTTCAGCATCAACACTGGAAATGTGGCTACAGAGTAGATCCACAGCAAATGGGCTGAGAAAGTTGGGGCTGTTCAGCCTGGAGAAGAGAAGCTGCGTGGAGACCTCAGAGCAGCTTCCAGTGTCTGAAGGGGGCTACAAGGATGCTGGGGAGGGACTCTTCAGTAGTGACTGTAGTGATAGGACAAGGGGTGATGGGTTCAAACTGAAACAGGGGAAGTTTAGATTGGATATAGGGAGGAAATTCTTTCCTGTTAGGGTGATGAGGCACTGGAATGGGTTGCCCAGGGAGGTTGTGAATGCTCCATCCCTGGTGGTGTTCAAGGCCAGGTTGGACAGAGCCTTGGGTGACATGGTTTAGTGTGAGGTGTCCCTGCCCATGGCAGGAGGTTGGAACTGGATGATCTTAAGGTCCTTTCCAACCCTAACCATTCTATGATTCTAAGATTCATAGCCATATGTGCTTTGGTGACAATAAAATGGTTTGAAAATGTCAGTGGATTATTTGTAGTACTACAAAAAAAAATCCATTAAAACCAATCTGAACCTTGCATTTTGGTATTGAAAAATACACAAATCAGTGCTACTTCTGTCCCACTAACGCCTGCCACTTCTGATAGCTCTTTTTATGTATTTTTCAATTAAAAACTTGTAGATGCTGAAGCCAGAGAAAAATCACTTAATGTGAGGCTAAAGAAAATGCTACAGTTAACGTGATGAAGTGAATTCATTGCAAATGAATTTCTCTTTCGATTTTTCAGCACATCCAGGGAAAATAAAAATCACAGTTATTCACACAGTTCTCTTATTGATTCTTGTCATTGTTCTTTACCTGGTGGCTTCATACAGGAGAGCAAGCAAATGTGAGAAGACAATGGGGACTTAAGCCCATTGTAACTCAAGTAGGATTATATGGTCTTATTAAGAATTTGTTTGCCTCACTGGGCCTTCCCTTACAGCTAAGGGGCACTTATTTCTTAATAAATCAATCGCTTGTGAGCACTTGTCCATAACTTTTCCTTTTTACAACTCCATGTAAAGGATGTCAGCGTAAATGAGAAGAATGCCCCATTAAGTTCATAATACACAAGACCTTCCAACTTCACCTCATCATTAAAATCGTTACAGACCTCTAGAGCTGTCTTTGAACTCACCTTGCTTCGCTAGATAAAGGCCAGCAGGTGAAGAATCACAACAGCAACAAACACAAATGAAGGGGATTTGAGAGAGCATCTACTTCTATTGTTCACCTAATGCCACTTTGTGGCATGGCATTTCCTAGATGACTGGGAAAGCAAGCATCAAACACAAAGAATACTTTTTAAGGCACTTAAGTGGAATTCTGGGTTGGTTTTGACTGTTTGTTTGTTGGGACAGGGCTGTGAAGAACTCCACCAGCTGCTTGCCAGGGAGCCAGCACCAGCTCTGAAACGCTCATGAAGAGAAGGGTTTCAAAAACGAGGTTCAGACCAGCAGTGTTTCCCTCTGTGTTGCATCTGAAAGCACAGGCACCGAGTGCCTTGCATGCATGCTTAGACAAGGGCACACGAGATTACTGTGCTAACTGATGGGGGAGTCACTGTGCCAACAGGAGATAGCAATGAGTCTTCTGGAGGACTCCTTTGAATGAATGAAGGGAACTTTAATCCATAGACCAAGCAAAACTTTTTGGCTGGTTCTACTTTTTGCTGGCCTGAATTGTTTCATCCTTAGGACTTTGCCTGAGCTTTCAACTTCCCACTTGTTTTGCAACTGGGAGATGGAGAGCAGGGTCAGGAAACATCTTCCACTTGAGAAAATTCAGAATACAAACGTTAAGAGTAACACTTTCAGGCATGAGATGCAGCATTAAAATGTAGAGCACACTAATAAGGTGTAAAAGGCATGTAGACCTCAGTGCCATGGGTTAGTGGTGGCCTTAGCAGCGCTGGGGAATGGTTGGACTGGATGACCTTAAACGTCTTTTCCAACCCAGTTAATTCTATGGTTCTAAGGCTAAGAGTATTGTTTTGATAACATACCAAATCAGTCATCTCTCTAAACATTGTACCATATATTTGAATACTTTCAAGTGTAGGTGTCGTTGGAGATGCGGGTTTGAGGTTTTCATCTTACCTGCTTTCCATAGCAGTAATCCCTTTGCTCATCCAATGAGCAAAGCGTGCTGCAAAGTTGCCCTTTCTCTCAAAAATCTTTGTGTTGCTGTCAGAAACTACAGCAAAATGAAACATCCACTTCTTGAGCAGAACCCTCTGAGGGCAGAAAGAGCCTTCTGCAAGAGCATGAGGGGAGCAGCACTTTCCCTTGCACCAGGTAGTCAGTCCCTTCCCTGATACAGCAGGGCATCAAAGGGACTTGTGCCCCAGCCAAGGTGAGGGTCCTTGGAGAAGACAGGCTGTGACTGGGAACAGAAGGGAAGAGGGCAAGAGAGCTGGGAGTGCCAGGGGGATTTTCATGTGAGCATTTCTTGGCTTTTCACTCTTTCCCTTTCTTGAGCAAGTACAATTCCAAAACAGCAGGGTTTTCACCCACCACATTCATGTTGAATCTGCCTCCTCCCAGGCTTCAGGATGATTAGGATAAAGCCTGCTAACATTACTGCCTGTGCTAGCTTTCCAGGGGAGTAAAGCAAAGCATGACCTCTCCTATGGGAACTGCAGGGGAGAGCTGCTGGGGATATATGTAATCCCCGAGCAAGGAGCTGAGGCAGGCCAGTGGGGTTAACACCTCTGCATCAGGGACTGTAGAGACAGGACAAGGGGTGACGGGTTCAAACTGAAACAGGGGAAGTTCAGGTTGGATCTAAGGCAGAAGTTCTTCCCTGTGAGGGTGCTGAGGCGCTGGCACAGGGTGCCCAGAGAAGCTGTGGCTGCTCCATCCCTGGCAGTGTTCAAGGCCAGGTTGGACACAGGGGCTTGGAGCAACCTGGTCCTTTCCAACCCAAACCCTTCTGTGAGTCTATGAACTGGGAAGAAATGTTGTTAACAACTTCAGCCGCTGCAGCCTCTGGGTCTGACCCACCTGAGAGGCAGTGCCTTTAGCTGCCAGAGCACAGTCACAGCCGAGGCACAGAAGCTTCTTAACAGAGCAAGCCTTTTGTACCAACTCCAAGGGAATAATGTCACCTACCCAGCCACCAGCCTCACTTTCCACACTTTCCACAGCGCTTGAGTTTTGCCTTAGAAGTTTCCTATTCAAGTGCTTAGCCTGACCAGGGCTGACCTTGCTTAGCTTATGAGATGTAACAAGATCACTGCCTGAGGTATGAAATGACACTGGAATGGAGGTCATGATCTTACAGAAAGCATCTTCTGCTGCTGCTGCAGTGTCTCCTCCTGGTTTCCCTGCCCCAGCATCCGACTAATAAGGCAGAAACAAATGCACTGTGCTTCTAGCACACCACTGGCAGAATATAGAAATGCGTGCTTTCAGCCGTCTCAGTGGTACAGGTATTTTTATGTATATGATCCCGAGGATCAAGCAGTTCCTTTTTTATGGTTTTTAGTTTGGTCACTGCTTGGACAGAAACAAAAAGTGATTTCTATAGCTCTATCATTGCAAGATGCCCAAACAGATTAACAGACGAGCAGACGGTAGCTTTTGAGCCATGTGGACAGAACACCAAATCAATCCTTCTGAATGAATAATACTTTTAAAGCAATAGGAGCAGCAGAAAATGTATCCGCAGGTACAGTGAAACCACTGGACCCATTTCAAGGGGCAATATTCTGCAGAAAGTACAGAAGGCACTTTTATTTCGGTATTTCAAGTAAAAATGAATTTGTGTGTGTGTCAATCTGTCACATACCAGACAGGGCTGGTTCTCTGAATGGCTGTTACTATGTAAAGCTTCAGATCGTCCTGTGGAGAATAGACAGGTTATTATTTACAGGGCATTAGAGTAACAGTGTATACAAACAACATTCATAAATCATAGAATCATAGAATAGTTAGGGTTGGAAAGGACCTTAAGATCATCCAGTTCCAACACCCCTGCCATAGGCAGGGACACCTCACACTAAACCATCTCACTCAAGGCTTTGTCCAGCCTGGCCTTGAACACTACCAGGGATGGAGCATTCACAGCCTCCCTGGGCAACCCATTCCAGTGCCTCACCACCCTCACAGGAAAGAATTTCCTCCTTATATCCAATCTAAACTTCCCCTGTTTCAGTTTGAACCCATCACCCCTTGTCCTATCACTACAGTCCCTGATGAAGAGTCCCTCCCCAGCATCCCTATAGCCCCCTTCAGACACTGGAAGCTGCTCTGAGGTCTCCACGCAGCTTCTCTTCTCCAGGCTGAACAGCCCCAATGTTCTCAGCCTGTCTCCATACAGGAGGTGCTCCAGCCCCTGATCATCCTCGTGGCCTCCTCTGGACTTGTTCCAACAGCTCCATGTCCTTTTCATGTTGAGGACACCAGAACTGCACACAATGCTCCAGGTGAGGTCTCACAAGAGCAGAGTAGAGGGGCAGGATCACCTCCTTCGACCTGCTGGTCACGCTCCTTTTGATGCAGCCCAGGATACGGTTGCTTTCTGGGCTGCAAGCGCACACTGAAGCCGGCTCATGTTCATTTTCTCATCAACCAGCACCCCCAAGTCCTTCTCCACAGGGTTGCTCTGAATCTCATACTGACTCAAATGACTTCTCATACGAACTGATTTTAAAAGGTTTGCATGAGAAGATAGAAACTGCTGTCCCTTTTTTTGTAGGGATCCATGGGTTGTAACATGTTTTTATTACGATGCAGTAAAGAATCAGCTTTAGAAGCAAACTTAGAAGGATAAACTTAGAAATAAATCAAGCCCAAATAAAAATAAGCATTGACATTCAAGTGCAGGTTTCAGTGGCAAGCCTAATTGACAAAAGAAACGGGGTGAAGTGCCCCTCTACCGAGTTAAACCAGGCTTGGATCCATTGGGACGTTGCAATTGCCTTGTTTATTTTTATCACTGAAACTAAGCTGCCTTTCTGAAGGGGAAGGGAAAAGGAAAAGCCCCAAAGGCTGTTAACCTTTTTTTTGGGAGCAGAAGACAAGGTCATCAAAAGTTTTGTGACTCTTCTGGGGAACCAAAGCGAGGGCGGATGGTGGAGGCTGGTCCATGCTGAATAAAGCACCTGAAAGCTCCTGCTGTGGCCAGTGGGTTGTTGATGGAGGTGGAGAGGGTCCTTGAGATGCACGGGCAGGCATGGGGGGTACAGGGAGGAAGCGTTTTCTCCTTATTGTGGAGGAGTGGTTAATGAAATTAAGGCTGATCTGGGTGATGTTGATGCCTCTGCCTATAAAACTCCTCTTTAAGGAGCTCGGTTAAGAGCAGCAAAGCCAGCATGCAGGCAAGAGGCTTCTACAGGAGGGAGCTGGTTTTTACTCTGCTGTGGGTGGTAAATCCCTCTCTGCAATTTGTAGGAAACCCTGGAGAAGTACCTCAGTGTTTTCCCTTATCTGCTGTGCCACAGTAACCCATGTTAAAGGAGGACATAAGGCTGCTGAGTTGGGCAAAGATTTGTTTGCACGTCTGTCTAACAGTGATTAACTTGGGAAGGTTGTCACAGAGTAAACAGGAAGGAAAGAGCCACCATTCATCAGCTAGCGAGCTCCTGGTACAAATCCTGCCTTCAGAGCTCCTACAGCAGGAGGTTAAAAATGATGCAATGCACAGACTGCAGCAGTCATTTTATGCTTGCCTGTAAGTTTGGACAGTGGTGGGATAGATAACTGGGATATTCTCCCGGGTCTTTCACTGGAACTGATCTAAGAGGTTTTGAGGAGGTTAGACTGGAAAAGAGAAACCTTTGCAAGATTAAGGTGAAGGCTGATTTCCTCTCCCTAGGAGGAATCCCAGAAAGCACAACAGATACCAAGGAAGGGATGTAGCCAGAGACACTGATTATATATGGGACCAGAAAAAAAGGACAAGGAGTAATCTCTGTAGAAGTGGATTATCAATGACAGAAATAATGCTCTATCTCTCTGATTCTTCTTTGCCCATCAGGTGAAGAGCTGAGAATCTGAGCTGGTCTATTTGTGAAAATGCAGCCCCAGAAGAGGAGAAACTGAGCCTCTGCCAAGTGGCACAAGGTCATCCCTTTTACGTCTTTATTTAAATCACTAATATCACACAGGTCACTTGAGGTCACTTTTGTTCACCTTTGCAAATGGCTTTGAGCATAAATGCTCAAAGAGCCTTGAAAGAAAGGAAAAAATTAGTTTAATGAAGAACCAGCAGGACTTCAGCTTTCCAACTTCTGCATCCTTCTAAAAGCACACTATGAGGGTGCAACCACAAGCGTATAAACCATATAGTCCATGCATTCTCAGGCAAAACTAATTTCTCATCCTATTCCTGAGGTCCGCAGCATCCCCAGACTCTGGCATGAGCTAAAGGGAGACAAGGGCATTTCTTTAAAACCTCAGTCAGAGGGAGCTCTATCCTCAAGAGATCAAATGAGCACTAATCAGGAAGGATGTTTGCTTATTAAATGCATCATTGAGTCCTTTAAATATCACTCCCTGGGTCATAAACTCCTATTAAACATAGATAATCCATTATTGTTTCACGCAGATAGAAAATAAACATTTCAAGAGGTTTGCAATCCCTGTCCCCAGGTCCCTCCTTCCTCACACTCTAAAACAAGGGATACTGCTGTAATTCTTGACTCTCAGCTTATTCACTGTGCTTTCTTTGGATTTCACACCCTGCTCACTTGCTTCTTTTCAGGGTCATCTTTGCAATGAGCATAACGCTCCCATCACCTTTCCTCTCTCCCACTCTGCATACAGGTCTCACCTTAACAGTACTTTCCCAAGCTGGCTGTCCCTGACAACAGCCTACCAACTACCACCTTTGCAAACTCCTCTTTAATGGTTTGCAAAACAGTTCTACTGTTTTTACTGGGTCTTTTAATGGTGTGGTGATTTTCCTCTGTCTAGGAACAACAAGCTTCTCTGGGAAGGGGATTCCCAAATGTATTAAATGCAGCCAGCCTTCCTTCCCATTGTTTCACCTGATCACACTGGTGCCCATGCCCACCATATGGCTTGACATCTCTGGCCTTATGGCTGGTAGGAAAACATAGTAAAGTCATCTGCAAGGGGAACCTCCAGCCTCGTTTAAAGTAAGTATGGTCGTACTCGTGCTTGTGAAGAGCTTGCTGCAGAGCAGCTGTGAAAGCTAGCTGGTTTCCTGGTGCGTGTGGGAAGCCACGAGTAGGAGGTAACTAAAATTTGTAACAGAGTTTGGAGGCTTTTAAAATCATTATTACTATTATTTTGGACGCTACAGAAAAAGTACAACTCTCAACAGTTGCTTTGCTGCACGCCATTGACCTACAGGTACGTGCTGTTACAGACGCTGCTCGCAAATGCCGCATCAAGAACAGCAAATTATTGATCGTTCTGGTTTTCTTTTCAGTCTCCAACTGGCAAGATGACTTTAAAAATAGCCACAGTTTGGAACCCAGATTGCATTCCCTGCCAGGTTATAATGAGCACTTCAACCAGGGCTGGGTGAGCTGCAGAGTGCTCGGAGACTCAGCTCAAGACAGTGCCCTCCAGTCTGTGATATTTTTAGTGATGGGCAAACCCAAAAATCTGGGTGGTTATCCAGAGTTCATCTGGACTGCCCAAATGCCTACAGTCTGCAGAAGTGGCCTGGCAAGTTTTCAAGGAAGATGGGGTTTGCAGTATTGCCAGCACTGCCTATTTCTGCTCAGGTCAGGAATCCGAGGAGAAAACCCTCTTTCTTCATACTGTTTTGCTGCACTTCTGTTGCCAGTCACAGCCTAAAGGTGCAGAGTCTGGCCAACAAACTTGGAAAAGTAGCTGGGGAAACAAAGGAACCCTTCTGAAAAGCACAATGATGGCTCGGGTTTGGGGGGCGGCTCGGATATGTTCCTATCCTGGGATTCAATCATGCTTCTACCCAGAGCAGAGGGAACTTGTGTGATTGATCACAATGGAAGATCTTTTTCGCTCCTTCCTATTAAAATATCCCCAAGTAACCCTCTGCCACTGGGTTAGTTCTAATTTAGATAGGAGAAAATTCCCTGAGGATTACAGCTTCCTGGCAATTTTCAGTAGTTTGCTTTTCTTTCCTTCCATGCCAGATGCTGGTCCTGACTTATGACTGTTTTGCAACAAATAAATGAGTATTTAATGTCTTTCAGGCAAAGAGCTGCAAGCTACCCAAACCAATTAATGCTTCCGAGCCAAATTCATCCCCAGTTTAAGCTTAAACAATTTCAGTGTAAGTTCCACCAGCGGGCGATGAGATTCAATCCACATTTAATCTTTAGATTTCATATGAGAGTCCTGGTTATGTGTTAGGTCTTAACAACTAATCAGCTCAGTTGGCTTTTGGGGTGAGACTGTGGATGGAGAGGGAAGATGCCAACGGTGGGTTGCTGAATACTAAACAGACACTCTGGAAGAGTTTCTAAATAAATAACATTAATTTAGGCCTCGTCAAAGGAGAGCCTGAAATGCTTCTGCCATGGGAAAAGGCCAGCATGCCATACTCCAGATCTGTAGTAATACAGACTCAGCAGTCTAAGACGTAACTTACTTCTGGTCTTTGGGACATAAGCCCCTGACTCTCGAGTTCTTGTTTTCTGCCAAATCGTATATGCTCTTTAAACTTCGCCTAAACACTGAAGGAAGCATCATACTTGTCTTCCTGAACAGCACTTCCCTTCCCGGTGCCTATCGCAGCCTTTGTTAGCACAGCTTTTGCCTGCCTCTGTTTCACAGCACCATTGAGAGAAGTAGGAAATTTCCTTGAGATAGCATTTTGTGAAGGGGTTAAGGATCCACTTCACAATTAGCCCTCTAATTGGCAGCAGCAGGGGCTGAATTTCCCTTGCAGCAGTAACAAGCCACTCAGTTCAACTCGTGCCTTTGCCTGCTATTTGGTCCCGCAGGAGTTCACCAGTGAAGATCTATGCAGACCTCGGACCTCTGCACAGCAGGAATCTTTAGAGCAATACGTATTTCTGAAGGCATAAGCTTAGGTTATTTTGTGCCATGCTACTTCTTGCGTTAGTGCTCATTTTGGAGTGCACAAACCCACCTGGAATAAACCCAGAAGTACAGCTGAATAACCCCCCTCAAAGAGAAACCAAATCAAACCTTTCTTGATCCAGTGAAAAAGTGAGCACTGGAGTTTGGGGGTTTTCCTCCTTCCTGTTTTGAACTCATTTGTTCTTCCAAATTTGGGCAAGCATCATTCAAAACCTCCAGACACTATTATTTCAGTGCATATCATGGGACCTTTAAAGGGAACGAGATCCTGTTGGTTTTAGAGGAGGGGAGAGTCTCCAACTCAACTGACCTTATGTAAATCTAGTATTGGTCTAGTTTTAGATGTGTCCTGGAGAGTGGGGACCTTTTCCTCCAGTGATGCATCTGTCTTTTAGGCTTTTGACTTCCACAGCTCACATCCTTCAAGTTTGGGAATGTGAGACTGAGCATATATGACCCAAGGAACAGGAAAGAGCTGGGTAGCAGCTCTGATAGCTCTCCCCTTCCCCAGCTCTGAGTGCAGTATGTTTCTGTGCTGTTTGCTCAGGCTGGCTTATTTGAAATGTAGTTTCTGCCTGGAACCAAAGCTTTCAGAGCTGATCTTTTGCCTACCTAAAAATTCAAATACAAGCAGCCAGATTTGGAAGCCAAAACGTAGCCACTTCAGCTGGAAAATCTGGGTTCCAAATGAACGACTTCCCCTTAAGCTGCAGATCAGTGACCCAGGAAAGGCACACACCATCTATTTGTTCAGGCATGCAGTGCTGCTGGGATGGAGACAACCATTTGGCCAGGGCAGAGCTACTAACCTGAGTTTGGAGGGTTGAGGAGCCCAAGCTTGGAGGCTTGCCCTTTGCACGGTGCTGTCTCAGGCTGCAGCTCCGTTGGGCACATGCTGAACTTCAAGCGGATGCTGAAGCCCTTTTCTGAATTCAGGTCTCAGCAAAGCTGAGCTCGTTAATGCTGGGATCATGGGAGCCCTGCTTTGTTGGAATTCTTCACACTCAATTTACTCTGACAAGGGAGATAAGGTGTAGACCAGGAAGTCTCATTAATGGCACATGAAGTAACATTGATATGTAAGTGTGGAGAGAAGTGAAGCAGTTGGAGCACATGCTGCTGCTTCTCTCTCTCTCTTCCCCTCTTCAGAGCACAACTGCCATGAAGGTCCTGATTCCATGCTCCTTTAGAGATCTTGGGCTCCTTTTTGTCTGCAGACCAGAACTAGAAGCAGCATACATTCCATGTTTCTCGTCTGCAGCAACATTCCACCCCCAAGCCACAGCCCCACTTTCTGCAGCAGGCAATTAGGCAGAGAAAAGGGATTTATCCTCCTGATGGTCTGAGGCATCAACAGATGGTGATGTCCACGCTTCTCTCCCTCCACCCTGGAATAGATCTTACAGAACTTCCTAGGGAAAAGACAGTCTGGCAGGTCTCTGGTCTCCCTTAGCCTTCTGCATTTACTCCTTCTTCCTGCCCCAAGCTTGTTGGATGACCCCTTTTTGAGACGAAACTACTGCCTGAGGTTTCCTCATCAGGCTCTGAACATCCACACGAGGTCAAGCAGCAGCAAACACAGAACACATCAGACCCCAGCAGAAGGACACTTCAGCACACACATTAAATAATTAACCCTCACAAAAGCCTGGTGGGGCAGGATTCCCAACCTCACAACAGGGAAAGGCAGAAGCAGAAAGGTTAAGCAATTTGCTCAAGGTCACGGGAGAAGTAATTGTCAGTGCTGGGATTAAGATATAGGAATTTATAGCTGCTGGTCGTGTGTGCGGGCCACTAGATCACGTCCCTGGCACTCCAGAGAGCCAGGCTGCTTATTCTTCCAGTAAAATGCTAAACCAAATGTTCTGACCTTCGCTGGTGTTATCAGACTGAGTGCTTTCTTAGCTCCAGGTTACAGAGGGCAGTGAGGGCTGAGGGCGAGAGGAAGTGACAGCCAGAAGCTGGTGTGAGCAAGGCTTGTGTAAGGGGAGTTTCCTCCCCTCCTTTGAGGAGTGCTTGCCATGTGGCTGACTGCCCCACGGTACAGTGACCCGGCAGGGCTTTGGGGAGTATTTGCTCCATTTCCATTTGCAGACACTGACAAACTGCTTCAGAGATTGCACTGGGGGGTATGGGCAGGTTTATATCGTTCACAGGAAGTCAAGTGCTGCCCGTGAACTTGAGTAGTTACAGAATGTATAAATAAGCCGTAATTCACTGAAATATATGCATGGAAATCTTTGGGGAAAGCTGACATGCAAAATTCAGTATTTCCAGCCCACTGGTATTATTATTATTGTTATTATTATGATGTGAATCTGTGGAGCTATGCCTTCAAGGAACATGCCCACCTACATCCCTTCTTGGAGTCTGCTGCTATTCAACCCCTTCATCCCCCTTCTGCATCAGCCATTGGAAGGCAACACCTTCAAGATGTGGCAGTCTGCAGGGCTGCAAGCAGGGTGTCCAGCTCTGCAGGTACAGCAGGCAGTAAGTGGGTGACTGGCCAGGAGAGGAGAGCTCGGTGGATGAAGAGCAGTTAACGCTTAGGACCCATATGAACTCCTGCGTAGATGGCCTCCTGAAACAGGGAACAGGCAGCTTCCTCATACTCATCAGAGCAGGGATATGCTGCAAGAAGATGCTGCCCCTGGTTCTTGTGGTGTTTATGGTCAGTAATTCAGCAGGAACCCACACTACTGTACCATACTTGCAATTGCCTCCTGTATGACTTCTCTTCCACATGCCTTCGCCTGATAGCTCTAGACCTCACACTGCTGCTCTTCACCCCTGTTCACCCATGTTTCACACAAGCACTGCAATATTTGGGAGGCAGGGGTCCTGTTTTTCATAAACAGAGAAATATGCCTCTCTGCACATTTAGTAAGACAGGCTATATTATCAGTACATTGTCTAAGATGCTCTGATTTACAAAGGGAAGCAGAAACAGGTTTTCCACCCGTTAACCAGCAACGTATGGCTGTGGTTACTTGTTTGTAAGACAATTAGCCAAGTGACTGCAACCTGAAGAAAACATAACTCTGCATAGCCAGTGCTGAGCAGGGCTTGAGTGGAAATGGTCTCCCATTCTGTCCAAACGTGTTCCCAGAGCTGCTGAGCAAGTCTGGGAAGAGCCATGGAGGATCTCAGACTGGGGTCACCTCTATGCAGTTCTGGTTTTACCTGCAGACCTGGACAGATTGCAGTGGTCTTCTGCTCTGCAGAGCCAGGAGGAAGGGCTAGCCTGGGAGCATTGGCTGTCCTTTCAGTAATCAATCTCGTGCTGTCTCTGATAATGAACAAGAAATGCAGTGCAAAACATGAGTGCCATAAATCTGTAAATCAGTGGGTATACAGGGTCTCCTGAAAGCAGAAGCAGTAGCATCACTTCCCTTTCCAAGGCTTTACCAGACTGCTCTAGAAGGCTGCAGTTTGAATGCTATGAGAAGGGAAGGAGTGCATGAGAGGCTTTAAATGGAAACAATCCCTGACTTTGTGAAGCACGCAGTAATATCCCCAGGATAGCTTCCCAAGGGGTAAAATGTGCGTGTGCCGAGGTATTGATATGTCCTGATTTTGTGTATGCGTGTGCATACCTATGTAATTAATCTTGGAAAGTTCAGGTTTGACACATGATTGGTTTCCTCCAATCTTGCAGCTCATCTGGGTGAGCAAGTCATTTGACAATCTTGTGCCTCAAAGTCAGGCACTTCATTCAGACTCCGTCACAGCTCAACACTTCTCTCTTTTCACTCGCCTGCCCTAAATACAAGCCCATGTGATTTGCTAATTTACATAATATCTTCTGACAGCCTGGCTCTGAAGACTTCTTGGGTGATTTGCTACTCTCTGCAACACAAAATGGGAGGCAGTAACATCCTAAGAATGAGTGCATCTGTTTCCCTTGGGTTCGGGGACTTAAGCTCTTGGAGCTCTGGTTCCTCTCGAGGTAGCGGGATCAGAAATGATACAGCTGCCATGGAGATGGAGGCAGAAAGCCTCTAAAGGGATCTGGAACTACGTCAAGTGGGTCATGTCTCTGGCTTCCTGTTACACACACCAGAAGGTGCTCTGAGATGCTCCAGACAGTGATAAAACAGCTCTAGTGTCACCCATGTGTGACAGCCAGGAGGGCGATGAGCCAGGAGTTTAACTATGTGATTTCTCTCTCTGAGATAGCATGCAGTGGTGCTCTGCCTCTTGATCAATCTTAGTATTAAAGGAGGAAAGTTTCCTATGGATTATCTTTTCACAGCACCACAAGCCTTTGAAAATCTGGTCCCCATGTATCTTGCCTATGAAATCAATTAGCTCCTAAAATGACAACGCATTAGGAAAAACCCAGAAGCTGATATAGAAATACCTTGTTTTATTAAGCCTGGCCAATTTTCTGTCAACAAAAATTATGCTTCTGAAGTGATGTGGAACAAGAATCAAACATGAAAGCATACAAGTATCCACTTTTGAGCCCTTGAACAGTTACAAGAAGCCACTTCTTGGTATTTCTGCTACACAGAATGAATTTTCATTACCTGAAGTATCTATTATCTAATGAATAAAAACCCTGCATTATCCATTAAAGTGTAGCATGAACAAAAACTCCTGGAAAACATGCATTACCTCATGGTGAATCCTAGTGGCAGGAATGGTATTTTTAGTGACTTCTGTGGCACGGGTGACGTGTCACCACCCATACTATGGAGAAGGCAATCAAACATCATCTTGACTTCTACACAACAGAAGCAATGGATTTCATGAATAAGCATGTGTTGGTCAAAGAACGTGTAATTTTTCCATGAGGATATCATGCTCCACATCCTTGGTGGTGGTTGAGGATTGCAGCTCCCAAATCGTGCGTGGTTTGTGTGCGGTTCAAAACCTATGGCAAATTGGAGTTATAGCCATCAAAAACGGCATAAACAGTCCAAAACCACCAAGGCCAGGTCTGCAGATGTCAGGCCACACCTGCTCGGGGAGGAAAAAGTTGTGCATTAATCCAGCTGTAGGCACGAAGACCACAAGGGTTATAGTCTAAAGAACCTCCAAATGCTGGGACCTGCCTTGATGGCGTTGGTCTTCCCTCTATAGCACTTTGAAGAAGCTTTATGGAAGCTCCAAGGAAAGACATGGACTTGTTGGTGAGGGTCCAGAGAAAGGCCACAAAAACGACCAGAGGGCTGGAACAGCTCTGCTCTGGAGACGGGATGACAGAGCTGGGGTTGTTCAGCCTGGAGAAGAAAAGGCTCTGGGTAGACCTTGTTGTGGCCTTTCAGTTCTTAAAAGGGGCCTATAAAAAAGATGGGGAGAGACTTTTTAGCAGGGCCTGTTGAGACAGGACGAGGGGTGATGGTTTTAACCTAAAAGAGGGAGATTGAGGCTGGATGTGAGGAAGGAATTCTGTACAATGAGGGTGGTAAAACACTGGCACATGTTGCCCAGAGAGGCGGTGGATGAACCATCCCTGGAGACATCCCAGGCCAGGCTGGATGTGGTTCTGGGCAACCTGATCTGGTTGAAGATGTCCCTGCTCATTGCAGGGGTTGGACTGGATGATCTCATGGTCCTTTCTAACCCAAACCATTCTATGGTTCTACGATTCAATGGCAACACCAAGAACAAGCACAAAGGCTGAGAAGGGTGCAGCTCCAACAGAAAGAGGAGTGCCTGGGTTGTGGCTGGGTCAAGTGGTTAAAAGCCCTCAGGTAACAGATGTGCAGGGAGCATTAGCACTGTGCTCTGAGGAGGCCGGAGGGACCATAAAGAAGAGCAAAACATCGCTTACAGAAGCCAAACAAGAGGCTGAATCTGCTGTGTTAACAAATCCATAAAGCTGTACTGGAGCACTACTCAGGAGCAGCAGTTTGGCAGAGGGCCTGTGGCTGTGGCAATAATTGATATTTTCAGTTAGGTGGCCAGAACCATAAAAAAAAGCAGAAAAAAAAATCAAAAAATCAGTCTGAGTGGTCCAAAACCATTCCCCTCTCCCCCCCCCCCCTTCTTTTTCAGCAAGGAAAAATATAAACTTTCTTGAGCCAAAGAAACATTTTCTTCAACCCAAAACATTTTGTTTCCCCACATCTTTCATGAGAGGAAAAGAAAAGGGCAATGCAGGGCTGGTTTCCCTTCTGGGCTCAGGGGTTACTCTCAATACAGAAGAGGATGCAGATGGTCAAAGGAATGTTCCTCTCCTCCAAAGCCCTGCAATATGGGTGGGGGGTCCTGAACCACCCCTACAGTGAGAGAAATAAGATGGAGAAGCATGAAAAGCCCCATTCACGCTGTCTACAGGATGCTGTAGGCTCTCCAAGGAGATGCACAAGGGAACAAGGTGAGTACCACTACGGAGAGGTGATCTAGGGCATGGGCATCCTTGGGTGCCTGATTTTGGAGCCAGGACGGGGTTGAAACCACATGAAGGAAAGCCTGGGCAGGAGGTTCAGGCATGGGTTATTTCTTGTGCAAGAAGCTTGGAACAAAGTCAGGCTTCAGAGAGGCAGGTGGGAAAGTGGGGTTATGCTATGGGATGGAGCGGACCCAAGATGAACTAAACCACACTAAACAGATGGACTGGGCAGAGATGCCTGGCTTCCTGCTGATCTTTTTGCAGGGGGCTGTGAATTAGTTTTGGGTGACAGTGAAAGGGGAAGCCTCAGACAAGAAAAAAGGAGTGAGACTGAAAGGGGTAAATATTCATCAGCTCAGACAAGGAGAGAATAATTGGGTGCTTATGCAGCAAGGGGCAGGTTTTGGTTCAAATATTCACTATCTTTTGCTCTGCATATTCCAGTGTCTTTAACCTGAGTGAAAGAATTTTGACAGAAAAGAGAGTCGATATCCCAAAATACCCTAAAGCTCAACCAAAACAAAACCCTTCCAAACCAAAAAGTCAGATGGAGAAGGCACTGGAGCTCAGTACTCCCTAGCCCAAGTGTGTGTCCTCACACTTGGACAGTGAGTATGTACACAAGGATGCAATGAGGGGAGGGGGAAGGAGATAAAAGGGGTTTTCTTTATCAGTAACTCCTCCAGTTTTCGAAGACTCTCTTAAATCACAGAAACTGCAAAGGTAAAATCTCTGGGTTGAAGCAGCTCTGCCTCAGCAGCTCTGCTGCTCAGTCCATTGAATGCATCCTCCTCGAGACTAGTAGCAAAGTAGACTTCAACTGAACATCTCAGGCAAGTAGAATACAGACCCTATCCCCCTACACCAAAGCGTAATACCCATCTTTAAACCATGAATTTAAACCATGTGAAGGAAAAAGCACAACCCAGGTCTTGATTTAAACACCATAACTGTAGCTACCTGCCCCTCTAGTCAAGGCTGTGTCCTATTGCACTCCCTCCCCTATGCCCTGGTAGCACACAGAAGCCGCCCAGGATGTGAGTGACAATCACACAGTCAGAAACAGGGCCTGGAATTAAACAAAGCCCCGTTCCTCCTCCTCACACCAAATCCAGGCAATTCAGATGACCATAAATGACTCTTTCATAGGGAATGCTGAAAACACTCTCCAGCAAGTACAGTTCTGTACATTATGATATGGTTTTAAACAGCTTAAAAATGGTTTTTTTTTAGGGTAAAAGCAAACACAAATAAGCTCTTGGCTACATCCTCCTCAAATCCAGGTCCACACAACACACAATTAGGAGCAATATATAACACTTCTGTGATTTTGCCCACAGTGTAGGGAAGAACACAGGGACCTCACCCCAGCCTGAATGAGGTACGGTGACACCATCTCATTTCCCAAGCCAGCCTAAGCAAACCCTAGATAGGTAGCAAAATATATCTTAAATATATATCTTAAATATATCTTAAAGTTAGGGTCCCCCTCTAATTGAACATAAGAAACAGGAATTGGGTCCCATGAGTTCTGTGATGATCTGGTATCACAAGCTGGGGCACCACTTAGACCACTCAAGAAGCTGCTTCCTTCTTACCCCACCTGTAGTGTCATGGAAATCCTCCTCCAGACTCCCAGTACTCCTCTTCTGCTCCCGTGGTCTGCTCTGAAGAGCAAAAGCATGCACAGACACCCCCCTGTTTGCATGCCATGATCCTGCCTTTCCCAGTGTGACAATTAAAAAGGCAAGTCCTGGTTTTCAAGGAAACACCAACTTGAGAAGTACCCAATTAAAAATAAATATAGCTGGTTATTTCCTGTCTCCTGCTCAGATCAGTCTGCAAGCGAAACGCTATGCAAGCACAAGAAGTTGTGATGTGACTCACAGCCTCCAGCTATTCTGACTTCACTGGATGCCTTACAAGCATCTATTGTTCCTGGAGATAGCCTGAGACGTGCTTCCCAGAGAGATTATTATATATTCTTGCTATGAGATGGAAAAAGAAAAAGCTCTGATACTGTGTCATGTCATTTCTTTAGTGGAATCTCGTATGCAATATGCTGTAGAAGTGTGAGAGAAGAAAACAAAGCTGTTATGTGACTAGTGGTGAGGAACCACTTACACTGTGGGCCCAGGAGTCTGTATTTTACTCGTGGCTGACTCTGATTCCACCTTTGTGCTCCGTGACGACTCTGAGTACCTTTAACCTCTGCCCTTCAAAGCAGTAAAGTTTTCTGTTTGGCTGCAAAAGCTTTTTGGCAATGACTAGAAGAGAAATCCTCCCAAGAGCTGCTCTTGCATGCACCCATGGGGCTGACTCCATCTCCATTGCTAGAGCTGCTCCTGCAAAGGGTTGGTGCCTTGCTGTCACTGCATGCTTTAGCAAACCCCTGCAGGGCTGGCAGAAGCTCTCCTGCAGATCACACAAAGCCCTGGAATCACACAGGAACATGAAATGGGAGAAGCAGTGATGTGAAGACCTCAGGGGACAGGATCCTCATGGCTGTTCCAAACCTGGAGCAGTGGTGGGAGCTGCCGTGGGTGACAGGGGCCAGTTCTTGAACCACATCCATAGGGCAGCTGTGGGACACAGGCTCTCAGAAAGCTGCTTCTGGAAATTCCTTGCGCATGAACAAACATGTGAGACACAAACAACGTCTGGGGCATCCTGCACAGGGGCTGCCCATTCTCACCATCCCAAGCCATACTGCTCCAAAAGAGCTTCCAAAACCCAGGGCACAAGAACTGCCTCAAAGATGAACCAATTGCTCTTGCGTGAACCACCTGAGTTTTGAGGTTGAGGGCAGGGTGTCCCTCACTGGTTCAAAGCACTTCATCCAGAATACCTTGAAAATCCCTTATGGTCACTGCAGACTGATCTGTATCGCTAAGGAGACATTATGAGCTTCCATAACGTCTTTTCTAGGACAAAAAAGCCTTTGTCTTACAGCATCCCTGTGAGACCAGCAGAGATTATAATCTGTATTGAAATCGGAATAGGCAGGGAGAGGACATGGGCCACTTCAGAATTCACATCCACGTGCTAATAAGGAGAGACACAAATAAGCTTCACCTACTTAACATCAAGATTTAGGACCATGACCATGCTCTGTCATAATGCAACATGCATTTTTGCATGAGATCCAGTGACAGGAAAGGTGAAAGAAGAATGACCTGGATTTCTTGTCAACTAAAGCCCCCTTCTGCTTTGAGGTCGCTCTGGAGATGAAGAAGGGCATGAATATTCATAAATACTTTAAATTGAGATTCTCCTGATTCTATAAGCCACGTAGAGGAGCTTATAGCCTGCCATGCTGGAACTGAGGGTTATCAGCTCGTGAGTAGTCAAGGGCCCTCAGAGCCACAGGAGTAAGAGCTAGAGCTGAGCAAATCATTTGCAACTAATATTTTTTTCATGAATTTCACCTTTGTCTGAGACTTCTCTATGAGCAGATTACAACTTGCTCTAATTTATTCATTATTTATGTCCAATAGCCATGTCAGCAAATAGCTTCCTCTCTGCAGAGTAGCCCATTATAAGTTACAACAATGCAATAGGTGCCATAGCCATCTATTTCCCTTTCTATTCCCTGGTAAGGGGACTTAGGTACCAAAGCAGCACAGTGCAGATTTCACAAGAACAGAAACTATTTGGAGTTCAGTGATGGTCAGCACATGAGCATCTCTGTTTAAAATTCACTCAGCTGCCCTCATGCTCGTGGAGCTTGAACATACAAATAAATGCAGAAGTCAAACACAGAAACTGAACTCGATCTAGTCAAGAGTCACTTTCAAATTGAGATGATTACATACGACTTCCTACTCACTCTGACAGGTAGCAAGGAAGTACTACATATAGCAGCTTCAGGTCCAGAGGGGCCTCATGAACCTTTCCCCCCTCTTTTTTTCCAGCTGCACAATCAAAGGATCTCCAAAATCCAGTTCAGCAGAAACCATGATGTTGTCAGTCACCTAAAATCATCCTCTTTTGTCAATTTATTTCAGTATGAAAGTAGACACTGGCTCAATGGCAAAGTCCCCTTTCTCACCTCTGCCCTCTGCCTGGTCCCCTTGCTGAGGTGGGGCTAGAAAACACAAGCAGACATGAAACCAGGCAGGGTTGAGTTTCATAGGGAACACATTGCTCAGCCAGCCCCACGCCTGGCTTGGCATTATGAAAGCTTAATCCCTTGCCAAATTCCCAGGAATGATCGGTCTCTAGGTCCTTTCACACTTGAGTTGCAGACCATGCCCCAAGCACACCTGCGCTGGCATTGACAGTTGTTGGGCTTTCCATGCCACTCACAAAGGACATGAGTCTCTCCAGGCACATCACCAAGCCATGGCTTGTCCACCTGAAAGTCAGTCCCTGGTTTACCTACCGAAACCACACTG
Organism: Pezoporus flaviventris; assembly: GCF_033815535.1. Lineage (NCBI taxonomy): Eukaryota > Metazoa > Chordata > Aves > Psittaciformes > Psittacidae > Pezoporus > Pezoporus flaviventris. Next base: position 3,083,646 of record NW_026892585.1, read on the forward strand.
TCTATTGTACAGATGGATGTGACCGGCATCGTGGTATGCCCAAGTGTGTGCCTGAATGCTGAAAGAGCACTTGGGAAATCTGTGGCATTCCAAATAGATGTAGTATATACACCACACTCTTTGGTAGCAGCAGACCACGTGTGTCCCAGTATCTTCCTTTATATTCCCTGTAACTGTTCTACAGGGAATATACTGTACACTGTACTACACTGCACTTCTATGTAGTGTGGACAAACAATCCCCATCTTGATGATGCTGTCTACCCAATCTCAAGGTAATTAGACAGTGTGTGTATCCTTACAGCACCAGGGCCACACTGAGGTTTGCTGCAGCTAGAAAAGCTGAATCTTACCCTAAAATGCAAATTATTATGCAGCATATTGCAAACTTGCCCCAAAGAACTCTTGTAGGAGAAGCATTTACTGCTCCTGGTTATCTGTAACTTGTTCAAACCTTGCTCTGCTTTGAGATCTTAAGGCAGAAGGTAGGAAACAAAACCACACAGTGGTCTCCAGCATGGCCCAACGCCTGCAGAATCATAACCGAAGGACGTTGTGGTAGAATAATGTAATTTCATAGATGGATTAATCTCCTTTGTGTTTTAGTGTGAAACATAACAACTGCTGACCGGGGGCCAGATCTTGCGCACCTGACACAGGTGAGTCGTCCCCATTGATTTCAACCTGTCAGTGTATGCTCTTCCACCTCCTCCTATAGTATGCATCAGCACACGTGCCCCAAGCATGTTTGCTGGGGGAGGCTGAAGATGGGAAGCACGACAGAGCTGTCTGCACACACCGCTCTGGGGAGGAACTGTTGGAGTGGAGATGTCAAAAAGTGATGAGCCTTAAAAATAGCTTTATCTCACGCTCCACTACGAGCTTGGGCTCTTGCACCCAAACACCAGCACAATGGAGATGCTTTCATCATGCTCTACATGACAAAAGTCTTTGCTGCCATGAGCACTGTCAAAGCTCCCTCTGTGCTTAAGAAAAAGGCATTACAAAACTTCTAGTGTTGAGTTGTTTGGGTTCATTCACCCACTCCCCTGCGCTTGTGGCCCTTTGAATTCCCTTTCCACCAGGACATTCGGGCTTAATATTCCCAAAATAGCTGTTGGCAGGAAACGTTGAGAGTTCTCAGCCTGAGAAATAACAGGGCCATCTGTTGATGTGACTCACTGAGGGTGGGGGCTTCAATCCCTGTGTTGCTGAAGAGAGACGGGAGGAGAGCAAGCGCCTCTCGCAGCAGCATCCCGTGGGGTTTGCAGCAGTGCTCGTGAGGGTGGAGGTGGCTGCAAACCCTCACGAGTCACTCAGAAGCACGGTGAGAGACGTGTTGGCTGCGAGCTGGTTATCAGCAGAAAGCCCTCAGCACCTCCTGAGCAGAAAGAGCTAACTAGAGACAAACGGAGCAGTAGCAGAGATCAGCTTGTGCTTGCCTGTGCTGGGGACCTGCTCCAATGCCCACTGAGACTGCCCGGGGCTTTACCACGCTTTGGAGCAAGCCTCAGTTGTTCATTTATCTCTTTTGCTTTGGAAAATAACCAATGGCACCTGATCTTTACCCATCAGCAAACCTGCTTTGCCCATTTGCTCTTGGGATTCAATACTCATCTGTCCTACAAGGTTTCTGCCCAAGCATCTCTTTCCTTGACTTGGTTTCACCTCCGCCCACCTGGGCCATCCCACTAAAGTGTCTGTTCTTGCTTCTGATGGCTTCCAAGGTTGTGCAACCTGGAAGTTGTGCTGTGGTTGTACCACACAGAGAGATGAAATGGAAAGTCCTCTAAGCTTTTACATTGCAAGATGCAATTACATCTTGCTAGGAAAGAAACCTCTCCTTCCTCGGTCATTATTTACAAGGTGCTGTGACACTCCAACACAACATACCTGGAAAAGACTGACCTTACGGGTGTGTGCTGTAACCCAGCACAAGCCATTCCCAGCTGTTGTCTTGGTCTGGTTTCACTCCTTGCAAACACCTCCTGCATTTCTGAGCGTAGCAGTCACCTTCTCATGCACCCTGCTGCCGTATTAAAACCAGACACGGGTCAGATATGACAATGGATAACACGACGCATTCCCTTTCCTAGGCTTAGCAAGAAGAGCTCAGTTGCCTGCCAGAGCTGAATTAATAGGAGGGGAGACAGTCAGATCAGCAGAGGAAGAAACAAACTGTCTCTGACTTGCTGGGTGTCTGATAATGGAAATTTCCAGCTTCATGAGGTATGTTGAAGCAGAGGGACATCACACTAAGCTCCAGAGGAAAGAGCATGAGAGGTACACAGACACCTCAGCAAGAAACACAAAGTGCATTTGTACTCATCACTGACTTGGTAATGTGTATCTTGGTTTAAAATGTGAGCCCCAAGACCATACCTGGCTGTATCTCCCTTGCCTGTACCTCGTTGGATGGTGGGAATACATTTAGAGCACAGCACTGGGCTCCCAGGTGCTCTCCTCTGCCTTGCTTTCTCTCCTTAGGGTATAAGGTCTCTCCAGATGAGTGAGTAGCAAGGATCCTGCTAACTCTATGTACATCTTAATGATCACTCAGAATGGTACTTAGGTGCACATACATTGCAGGAAATGAACTTTGTTAATTAGAGAAGGATGTTAGACGTGAGCAGTGCTGTTTTCCATGGAAACCTTCCCATTTATATATAACAGAAGTTTAGTTATGAAAAGTATATCAGATTCAAGGAGTATGTGCTTGCACTATACCATAGAATAACAGAATTAACTGGGTTGGAAAAGCCCTTCAAGCTCACCCAGTCCAACCGTTCCCAGCACTCCAAGGCCACCACTAACCCATGGCACTGAGGCCTCATCTCCACGCTGTGTGAACACTTGCAGGGACGGTGACTGCAGCCCTGCCCTGGGCAGCCTGTTCCAATGCCTGAGCACCCTCTGGGGAAGGAATTGTTCCTCAGCTCCATCTAAACCTGCCCTGGTGCAGCTTGAGGCCGTTTCCTCTTGTCCTGTCCCTTGTTCCTTGGGAGCAGAGACCGACCCCACCTCACTACAACCTCCTCTCAGGCAGTTGTAGGCAGCGATCAGGTCCCCCCTGAGCCTTCTCTTCTCCACACTGAACCCCCCAGGTCCCTCAGCCGTTCCCCATCACACTTGTGCTCCAGGCCCTGAACCAGCTCCGTTGCCCTTCTCTGTTTCTCAGAGTAATCTGGGAATATCATTGACATGGGAAGTGACAAGAGTATCAGTGACAAAGGGAAATTAACTGTGAGCTGGTGAGAACCACAGAAGGAAATACATTTTCCGCTCTAATGGTCTTTGCTGAGTCAAATACCTAAGCCAGAGGGTTTGTTGTCCTGCACCATTTGTTGCCACAGGTGCTAAAATACAACCAGAGCCAAATCCATCATGTCTCTCATGTTTGGTGACTGCCATTCCACCAGTATGCGGGGGTACCTTCTCCCCAGCATGGAGACAAAGAACTACTACATCTATTCAACCCATGTGCCAGAGAAGACAGCTCTTACTGCCCTAAATACTAAAGGATTGTGAGATTTAGAGAGGAATAACAGGAGTAAAAACTACTCTAGGAAGAGCTGAGCTGAAAAGGAAGCTCAGGCTCATGAGTGGTTATTACACATAAGCAAATAATACAGAAAAACCCCAATGTGCATGAATGCACTGTAGTAGGAGCAGGAAACAGTGTGGACCTAAAGGCATATCTGGCCACAGAGATTTTAAACCACACAAGCACATAAACTTGGGTGTTCACAGACCCAAGCTGGAGATCTTCCTTGCAGAACAGACTGTTCCTTATGGTATATACAGTATATATACTGCAGACTACAGTATAGATTATTTCCTTATAGTTTTGCCTTACAACCTTGCAGATCTGTAACGCTGGGATTTCGCTAATGTTATCTGGTGAGGGAAGGCGAGTGCAAAGTTCAAACAGGCTCCAATATCAAAGACCCTCTTGCCCAGGCTCTCACTTCTGCAGTGTACTCCTCCAGAAGGCAGCAGCACCCAGACTTGTGCATCTAATTTGGAAGGATTTGGAGAGAGGGACGAAAGAGCATCTGTGCGTCTTTTCAGTATGAAGCTTGCTACTGCCTGCCTGCTCAGGATGTTATCACTGGTCTCTGAGGAGATATGTCTGCACTGTAGAGGCATGAACTGCATTAATTCTGCCCAGGACTTGGGTATTCAGGACTCCTTCGTGCTAATATTTACTGCACATAATTATATCATAGAGGGGGATGCTGGAAATGTCCGTGGCTGTGCAGGGAGCATTTGGAGATGCAGCTTTTAAGGGCAGGGAGGAGTTTTCACATTGAAGGACATGCAGTTTAGAACCGATGGGTCAGTGCACACATCATTTCATCATGGAGATATAAACTGTCATCAGTCTAAAGAGATGGAGGTGAGTTCATCCACCTCTTGCAGATTTATTTGATGTTGAAATGGTGAGCGCTCCCTCACACTGTTAAGTATTCCCTTATAAGCCCTCATGACTTATTGTTTCCCCCCCTTTTATTTAACAGGAGTGTACATTTGAACCGTGACTCACTCCAAGAGGTGAAGGCTGCAGTAAACTCTCTTGTGGAGGAGAGACAGAAAACAGCCTGAGCCCTGCTGGAGAACGCACGTGGTCTCAACATGGAGAGCAAACCACATGAGACAAAGCCATTATTCTCTCCTGTCTCCATCAGCTCAGGCTGTGGGGTCTGCTCCATCTCCCACTGAGGACTTTGGCCAAAATCCCAGCCTCGTGGCAGTCGCTGTGGGGGGGTCTCTCCCAGCACATCCCATCATAAATCATCGAGTAGTTGAATGGTTTGGGTTGGAAAGGACCTTAACATCATCCAGCTCACACTAGGCAAGGTTGCCTTGAACCTGATCATGAACACTGCCAAGGATGAAGTATTCACCACTTCTCTGGGCCAGCGCCTCAGCATTCTCACAGTAAAGAACTTCTTCCTTATCTCCAACCTGAACTTCCCCTGTTTCAGTTTGAACCCATCACCCCTTGTCCTATCACTACAGTCCCTGATGAAGAGTCCCTCCCCAGCATCCTTGTAGCCCCCTTCAGACACTGGAAGCTGCTCTGAGGTCTCCACGCAGCTTCTCTTCTCCAGGCTGAACAGCCCCAGTGTTCTCAGCCTGTCTTCATACAGGAGGTGCTCCAGCCCCTGAGCATCCTCGTGGCCTCCTCTGGACTTGCTCCAACAGCTCCATGTCCTTCTGATGCTGAGGACACCAGAGCTACACACAGTGCTGCAAGTGGGGTCTCACAAGAGCAGAGCAGAGGGGCAGGATCACCTCCCTTGACCTGCTGCTCACGCTGCTTTAATGCAGCCCAGCACAAGGGGGATTTCTGGGCTCAAGCGCACACTGAAGGGGCTCACGTTCAGTCTCTCATCAACCAACACCCCCAAGTCCTTCTCTGCAGGCTGTCCTGAATCTCTTCTCTGCCCTTGTGAACACACTAAATGAACACTTCACCTGCAGCCATGCACAGTGCACCTTTTCCTCTCCCCAGCAACCCTGGAGGATGCCTGGACTTTGCAGAGAGAGGGCTCCAGTGCGCTGGTGGGTTCAAGCCCCTGTGCAGCCCTTCCCTGCCCACCTCCCCAGCACCAGCCAGCCCCATCACAGGCAGATGTCCAACGTGATGCTCGGCCACAAGCTGTGCACTAAGTCAGTGTGGTCATTCCGCAAAGCCAGCTGATGTTTTGAAGGCTACAGAGTCAGCAGAGGGGATATAGTAGCAAGGAGGAGAACGTGTCATGCCAGCGAGCAGCTTTCATTGCATGATGTGAGGCAGGGAAAGCTTCCAGAGGAAAAATACCACTCCTAGCTAAAAATAAAGTCAGCCCAGGAAGCCCAAACCCAACAGCTTGTCTGCTGCTAACTGAAGCAGCACTGCCTGTGAGAGAATACCGATCAGCTTCTGCAGGGAGGCAGCAGAATGCCTCCTGCATCGGAATGTATTTTGTATTTCCCAGTCTGTGGCGGAGTATAAAATGTTTTGACAGCAGGATGAGATCTTTCCATGCAAATCGTTGCAAGGAATTGCAAGCACAAGACAACACCTGCCTGAAGGGAAGGGTTTCCTGTTTGAGTGATGAAGGCTTCGGGTTTGGAAAGCCAAGTTCTATTCCACAGGCAGTCACGAGGGCTGGGTGCTGGTGCTTGACTCTCACTGGACCTGGTGCGAGGTTTCCCTGTATTACCCTGCCTTAGCTGCACAGAAAGCCAAGATTTGCCTGCCTTGATGTCTTGGAGGATACGTGGTGACCTGCTTACAAAGAGATCTTTGCTCTGAGGGCATTAAAACCTGCTTTCAGTGCAGAGCCATTATGGAAGCAGTGCAGCATCACCCTCTCAGACTTCACAGGGACAGTGACAATCTCACCCATTATAAATTCCATTTGAGGGGGAACTTAAAAAGCTTAAACCTCTGAGAGAGGTTTATTATACAAGCAAGCAAAACCAGTGACTGCACACATGGCACTGGAGTGAATACATGATCAAAATGACCCTGGGGACCTGCCTGTCACTTACGAGCACTCAGTTACGTGCACAAAGTTTATGGAACCATTAGCAGTTCCCAGCCCATTCTGGCTCTCCACTCATTTGGAGGCTATCTACCATATGTAGCCTTCATGGACCATCTGTAATGACACAAGGGTGAGGGACCATCAGACTTACACATAGAATCCCAGACTGGTTTGGGTTGGCAAGGACCTTAAAGCTCATCCAGTTCCAACCCCCTGCCATGGGCAGGGACACCTTCCACTAGAGCAGCTTGCTCCAAGCCTCATCCAAGCTGGCCTTGAACACTGCCAGGGAATATATGGAGGAGAAAGTGCCATGCAGGCAAGGAGCCTGCATCGTATCTGCAGCAGGGACAGACATTTCCTTTATATTTAACAGCCTATGTGCTATACCCTCATTCTATTTTATCCCAGTGAGCCACTTAAAGAAAATCACTGTGGTGGTAGAAATTAGCACCGCACAATTTGCCAGACATGATGCATCTGTTCCAGTGCTCTCCCTCTGACAGCTCAGGGTGCTGCGAGCAGGAGAAGCTCCTTTAAGAGAGCAGTTTGCAGCAAGATTATTGCTAAGCCGTTCCCAGAAGCACAGACTTTTCCTAAGGCAAAGGGGTTCCTGGTGCAAAAGGCAGAGGGAACATTTTGTCGCAGTAATCCCATTTCCCCAACACACCGGGTTCCCCACAGCATGGTGAGTACAAGCACGAGACCCAGTGCTTGCCGGAGTTGCAGCAATGGGTAGAGAAAAGCTTAACACTCACAGCACTGCTCCCCACATTCAAAGGCTCTTGGCGGAAACCACCAGGAAATCAAATATGGTTTTAAGCAGGGATGTCTCCAGAGACTTAGGAAGCTTTCTGCTGGATGCTCTGAATGTGGTTGTGAGTCTCAGAAATCCTGATAAGAAAGTTCCTGCTGAGATGCTCTGTGGAAGTTAAAATGCCTATATGGAGCCGCAGGAAATCAGCAAATAAAATGTGCATTAGAGACTCACCAGGCACATTTTCAAGCCTTTGGAGAATCATATCCTGTGCAAAAGAGGAGGAAGAATTGATGAAGATACAGAAACTGGTACACATTCATTTTGGTGATGAATATCACAGCCATGTATGTTGTACATAAGTACTAATCTATGCATTAATCTGTGAGGATTTTGCTGTGTTTTTCATGGCCGTTTATAACATGTAAGACGTTTGCTGCATTGATTTGTGGCCCCATCTCCTTTACTCAGCCCTGACATTTGCTCCTGCATTCAGCTGTGACTCAGAGCTCTCCCAAGGCAGGAGGACATCCAGTTCCTGGGACATCCCTTTGGTCCACCTCTAAGTTTAATGAACCAGAAATGGAACAAGGAACAGGAAAAGGAGGGGATTAAAAACCAGGGCAGCTTCTCCAGAGGTCATCTGACAGCTGGGGACTGGGAAACCCAGCTAGAGCATAGCAGTACACTGCTGCCATGGCGCCCGCAGCTCACTCCATCACAGAAGCATCCTGTGTTTTGAATGCCCACTTTTAGCACACCAGGCAGACAGTGACCCTCGCAAAGCTCTGGTATGCATCGCATTTTATCTCCTATCCTCAAAAATGTAACAAAGGGGAAAGGGAGAGGTTTTGGTTTTCAAGTGTGTGTAAAAATAGGTTTATGCTTTGTTCTTCCCTCCTCCATCCTGGTGCCAGCCTGGGCAATGGACTTCATGCAGCTTGGGGCAGTATGTCAACCTCTCCATAGCAAAACTGGGCAAAAGAAGGGAAACCCAGTAACAAACCAAGGATGAAAAGATGCATAGCAGCAGAAATCACTGAGGGGTAGTTGCCTGAGAGATGTTTGCAGTACTCCACTACCACTGCAACTATGAACTGCAAAAGGAATGGGGTCAAAAAGAGACCTTGCTTCATCAATCTGTTTTTCGAAGGAGAAGATGGACATTTGTGGGGAAAGGGCCACAAATGATGAAAACAAGGTGGAAGAGGGGAAAAACACTATTTATTTATATGTACTCATTTGCAGAGGTGGGACAATAGAGGACTTTGCTGCAGCTACTGAAGAGGCTGGCTTTCCCTCTGAGGCACAGGGAATTCCTGTAAAGAGGAAGCAGTGAGCAGCTTGGTCATCACAAAGGTATAAACCCCCCCTTTGGCCTGGCCCTGATCTGTAGAATGACACATTTCTATGGTCTAGATAAGACAGAACAGAGGCAGTGACTTTGCTTTAATCTAACTGCCTGATTAATATGTCTGCAGTTAGCAGACTCAATAAAGGCAGTGAGTGGGAAGGAGATAAGCAAGGGCACAGTGAGATGTTTGTTCAGGTGTTAGCATGACAAACATTTTACACCTGCAGCCTTGCTTTGTTTTCAGTACATTCCCCTCCCATGCGCCGAGGGTTCAGGTCTCTATGGCTGCCTCTTTGAAGAGCAGATAAATGGGGCTAGCAATACCAGGGACAGGCAAAAAAGGAAACCTGGCAAGGATCATTTGTGTGCACCGTGGGCACTCCATCCCCAGGAGGCAGGAGCCTGAGAGAGGTCCCATTGAGGCAGAACGGAGTGATAAAAATAGGAATCTCTGAGCCCCTCACTGCAAGAGAGACATTGAGGTGCTGGAGCCCAGAGAAGGGCAACAGAGCTGGTGCAGGGCCTGGAGCACAAGTGTGATGGGGAACGGCTGAGGGACCTGGGGGGTTCAGTGTGGAGAAGAGAAGGCTCAGGGGGGACCTGATCGCTCCCTACAACTGCCTGACAGGAGGATGGAGCCAGTTGGGGCTGGTCTCTGCTCCCAAGGAACAAGGGACAGGACAAGAGGAAACGGCCTCAAGCTGCACCAGCCTGGTTGAATCTGGGATAAACTCTGCCTCCTCCCATCTGCACCGTTAAAACTCCTCAACACCGTAAGAGCTGTGATTTTAGGAGACACTGTGTTGCCTCCGGTGTCGCTGAGTGATGGGTGCCGTGGGCAGTCAGGATCCTTAAAATCAGACTAGCAGCTTTGAGGCTTTTTGACGTTATGTTTCCAGAGGATTTCCTAACATGGAAACATCATCTTATCAGTTCTAGAGCCACAACAATCCCAGAGCAGATTTCTGGCTTATTAAAAACAATGCAGTGTGCCAGGCAGTGCCAGGCTGACACAGGATTAGCTCGACCTAAAAAAGCAACTTGCTAAAAGAGAAAACCTGTTTTTCTAGATCCTTTGTGTACTTTCTAGTCACCTATCATCATGACAACAGTATAATAAGCGGCAGCATTCAATCTCCCCTTCCCCTCCCACCCAAGGGGCTGCCTTTGCTCTGCACTCCATGCAGGACACTGACAGGGATGGAGCATTCACCACTTCTCTGGCCACCCTGTGCCAGCGCCTCAGCACCCTCACAGGACAGAACTTCTGCCTTAGATCTAACCTGAAATTCCCCTGTTTCAGTTTGAAACCATCACCCCCTGTCCTATCACTGCAGTCCCTGATGTTCTTCCCTAGTGTCCTACCAACCAAGCTATTACCTCTCTTCTTCCCAAACCTCCTGGGAAAATCCCACCTGGTTTCACCAGTCCCTTTCCTGGCCATTGAGAGAAGAATGGAGGAATTTTGACAGGTCTGGTATTGAGCTTTTTCCAGTGGATTGTCATGACATTATGTTCTGCAGTTCCCTTCCCCTTTTCCCACTGCATCTTCAGTGGTCCAGCTGCATATTGCTAAGCCGGATACTGCCTCGCTGCCAATGCAGAGACGCTCACAGGCTCCTTCTGGGTGCCCCTGCACAGGCAAGCAACAACTGCATGCTAGCCAGGGGGCACAGATGGAGCAGGGGGTGATGGGCACCGCCGTGGGTAACGTGGTTCTGCATTTGGGCAGCAGAGCAGTACCACCCAGCTGCTGCTCTCAGCACCTTTCCAGGCTCAATCCATTCACTACGCGCTCAGCGTGCCTGGGATTATGCAGAAACCTCCAACCCAGGATCCACCATCTCAAAGCAGACACCACAGAGCAATGCCAACAGACTCGGAGCACAGCATCCCAGCAGAAGATGCGACATGCTCGCTTTACAGCTACACATCTTTGCAGCACTCCTCCTCCAAAGTGAGGGCAGGGATCAGAGCTCTGTGATTGTGGCTTTACACAGAAGAAGACATTCTTCAGCTGGTGCAATCAAATTCCAACTCAAAAGAGCACACACAAAGGAAATAAGTTATTGTCCCTCTGTTTACATTCATTACACTGAGTAACTCAGCGCTGGGCACGAAGTTTTGAAGGGCAAACATGGTTTGCCTGGGTTTGTTCTACTGGGAGAAAGAAAAACAGTTTGGGCAGATTAAGGATAAACCTTAAGCCTCTTCTGCAATATAAAGTTAGGTTTCAGAATGCAAGAAGAATGTAAAGATCCAAGCAACGATTTTGTTTTCATTTACTCAGATTGCCACTGTCTTTCTGTAGGCTTAAACTAACTAAAAACTTCCTGCATGGTTCAAGATAACAATAGCGTGTGTGACTTTAATACAGTAGAATACACCAAACTGCTCTCACTTGCTAACACACAGAGAAAGGATTGTTCGGCTGATGAGGGAAGGAACATCACAGGACTGATAACAACTAAGGAGACAGTAAATAACATCAAGGATGCTGGCCCTCAACATAGCAGAGTGGTGCCCAGCAACAGAACAGAAGCAAGGACATGCCAACTGCTAACTCAGCACTGGGACCTAGCACTGAAGTCACTCAGTAAACACAGTGAGGAAGACTATCAGAGACCACCACAGACCCTCGCTCAGCAAGAAAGTGCATGCGTAATTAGGATGCAAATATTATAATTAGGTGCCGGGAAATCTCATGAATATGTAAATCATTTCCCTGGAAACTCTGTGAATATGCATGAGCATGCTAAATATAGAGCTGCTGCCCAAGTAATGGGTGCGCTCACATTTGAGAAGCGATTCATGTGTGCACCCAGGGCTGCGATTAAGAATGATGCATTCTAAAGCTCCACATCGGGGGTTAGAGAGTTTCTCTGACCACCTTTTACAGTAACAGTTGCAAACCTCAGTCTGTTCTGGAAGCAGAAACGTTAGGAAATGAATCTTTAAAAGATTCCTTGAGTTTATTAAACAGACCCGGTTCAGCTGGGATCTGCAAGTCCATGGGGTAAAAATCACTCGAATGAGAATGAAAGTTAACTCAGTCTTCTTTAAAGTAAAAGGTGGGCCAAGCCAACCATGAAATACAGATCTGGGGACAGATTCTGGGTACTGCAAACGCCTTTGCTTTGTGATCAAACCTCACTGTAGCTTACTACTGACACAGAGCAGTCATGAAGCTTTGACCTGGATCAGCGGGTTCAATTCCTTCTCAATGCCTGCAAAGTCCTTGAGGGACCTTGGCAGCCCATGATACCAGGGCTCTGCAACTGGTTCTTCTGATTCTCTGCTAGTTCTGTCAAAAGCCATTTCCCCTTCAGCTTCTGCAGCAGGGCGGTTACATAGCCCATGGATTTAGTGCTTGCAAGATGCTCCATCCCTGGCAGTGATCAAGGCCAGCTTAGACAGGGCCCTGGGCAACATGGTCTAGTGGGAGGTGTCCCTGCCCATGGCAGGGGGTTGGAACTGGGTGAGCTTAAAAGTCCTTTCCAACCCAAACCATTCTGTGATTCTAAGAGCAGACCTGACTTTGATAGTCCCCTCTACATGAGATGAAAGGGAAGGGAACGCTCTCCAGGTGATGCTATCATTATTAGGCAGCTGCCAGCATCATTCCACTGGACTTTCAGCTCCCAACAGGGAGCACAGGTAGTTTTTCCCATGTATCATTTGTGACACATACCCAATGAGTCACTCCTAACAAATAAAGTGGCACCAATACCACCCCATTACTGCCCTGAGCATAACAGCAAGATAGTGAAGCCAGTCTAATTACTTCTTCCCCCAACTAACGATTGCTCATTGGATTTGAGATGACTCACAGCCGGCCTTTGACCATCACCAGCCCTGCCCACAGCACCCTCCTGGTCAGGGGAGAGCCGTGGTAGCTATGCAAAGGACTTGCCTTGCTCAAGACACTCTTACCCAACAGCTGCAATGAGGTCTGCAAGGGCAGGTGATGGGGGAGCCAGGCAGTGCCCTTCCTGCAGCAATGGGATATGCACAGAAGAATGTCACGGGGCTGTTTTGAAGCTCACCACTTCACCTCTACTCCCATAGCCCAACACGCCCTGCAAAAAGCAGCACTGGAGCTTAAGATCACGCTGCTGCTGGGATTTGAATAGGGTGATGGATATCAAATGCCCCTCTCCCCTTATAATTTTTAATAACTTTTTGTTTCCTCACACAACTCATAAGCCAGTTGTGTGTGAAGAAGTTAAATAAAGGCACTATTGCCCCCCACTTGCACTGACCCCCAACACCTCTATCCCAAGGAAAGTCTGTGAAGGTCAGCAAGGAAACGCAGGCCTGCATACAAGGGAGAACTAGAGGACTAGGGAGAGAGGAAAACCTCAGTTGCTCCAGGGTAAGTCCTTACCTACAGCTGTGTTCCTGTGTGATTGAAGGAAGGATGCTGGTTCTCACCGTGTTATGAAGCTGGCTTTTCCCTCTCTCTGAGCTGAGGAGCACTGGAGGGGGCTCAGTTCAGGGCTGCATCCTGCTGTACATTCTGTGCCGGGAGGAGAGCAGCTCAAGGTTACCCTGCAGCCTTGCTGCAGCAGGGAATTTGGGACATGACTCAGGGATTCAGCATCAGCAGGTCCTCTCCCCCGCTCTGCCCAAAGCAGCATCTTCAGTTTCAGGAGCCTTTGAGCTGGTGCCTGCTGAATCCAGGAAGGAAATAGCACAGCAAGGAACACCTGGGAGATAGCTAGCATATATTCAGTATCTCACCCCCCCTCACTCAGTGCAGGGAAAGAGGAACACGTGCTGCAGCTCATCTGTACAGCCCCCGGCTTCCCTATAGCATAGGAGCCCCATGCGAAAAATAGGCTGGGAGAAGAGTGGGACACATTCATGCCCAGGAGACACGGAAAGATAACTGATGGTGTTTGTAGCTGTGTGCCCTGTTTTCAGACAGGACATTATTGTGTTTTATATTCTGACTTTGAGACTCTCTCCCCTGTTTTTCCCAAACAGCAGCATCGCTGCTAATTGCAAAGTGCTGCGTGGGAGTTCCAATTAAGCAGCTTTCACTGAACGGCACTAGGATGTATTTAAAACCCTTTATGGGGTTCTGCGTGTATTTAAATCTTGGGAGAAACTTTGTGTCCTGGGAAGCGCATTGCCGATAAGAGCAGCTCTGTAAATAACATTGGAACCAGCTTCTTCAAGGTGGGAGTCATCTGATACACAGAGTGAGCAGGAAGAATATAGCTTCACGGCGTATTGGCATTAGTAGCATAAACTGCAGCACCACAGAGCAATATTTACTCTCTGAAAGCAGAAACAGATCTATATGCTAAGGCAGAGCCATGACTTTGAGGGAACCATTGGGTTGCTATCGAATCCAGCTTCTGCTGCAGAACTTCACTAAGGCATTTAGATACTTTCCTTTTAGATAACTGTCTCGCTGAATAAAAGTACTGTTTCTTCTTAACAGCTGAATCACACTCTTCTCCCTCCCTGCGTTTGGAAGAGGCTGCTGAGGAAGCAGTAAGACAAATACAGTGAGGTGCCACAACTTCACTGCAAGTATGACAATACTTTGTGCTCCTGACTCCCCAGGTCTTTACACAACAAGCTCAGTTGTCTACAGAGAAAATGATGTTTCTTCCCATCAAGTGCTTCCAAAAGTGCTGGCACAAAAAGCTCAAGGACTAGAAGGGAATTAAAACGTGATTAATCACATTTGGTTTGAAGGCAAGTAGTGTGGGGACTCCTGAGTGTTAACCCTCAAAGTTGAGTTTGATCCTAAGGCTTTTCAACACTCACAGGTATGGAAGTGCCGACTGCTTCAGCTTAACCAGGTTCCTCATGCTGTGCTGTAGGGAAAAGTGTCGGGAAAGAGCCTAAATGGACATTGAGACAGGGATGGGATGGAGGGCAAGCCACACTTCATGTTAATAACACATCTGGTTAACTCAATGGATCTGTTGGGGCTTTTTTTCCCCCAGTGGGAAATAATCTGCTGCAGGATTTTTAGTTCTGTGCATCAGAGCCCTGGTTGCCACCCAGAAGAGGGGACCTTGATAACAGGGTCTTGCTGCACATCCAAGACGACAACACACAAAGGCTGCTCCTAGCGACATCTCTTCTGGGTACCATACAAGGCATCCGGATGAGATGAGGGAGACAGAGGCTTCACACCTTTCACTGGAGAGCTGTTATCACTTCTGCACTACCACTGCGCCTTGTGGGTCTCTCAGCTCACCCTAGGTTCAGCATTGCTGCTCAAGTACAATGAGCTGGGGTAATGGAAAGTGATAACCAAACACAGAATACATAGGGAGGGACGCAGCAAGTAAATTACAGAACCACAGGCTGGTTTGGATTGGAAGAGACCTTAAGATCATCCAGCTCCAACCCCCTGCCACAGGCAGGGATACCTTCCACTAGACCAGGTTGCTCCAAGCCCCATCCAACCTGGCCAAATCTATCATGTGTCTCTCTATCAACCCAGAAGTGCAGCCTAGTAATGTTTTTGGCTGCACTCATGGCTCTCAAAGTGTTAACTCACATTGCTGACAGGTTTTGCAGCCCTCCTTTAGCTCTAACTTACAGTGACTACACTGCCAGCAACAGCACCTGAGCACTGCTAACCTAGACTGGGGCTAGTGTACTGGATCTAGCCATGCTTTGGGACAGTGGTGGTCTCCCATCTGCAGAGTGAACCGAGTTAAGAAATCACGGCCTCAGAGAAGGGCATGAAAACCTCTTGCAGGCTTTGGAGAAAGGGGTATTTGCACTGGATAATCTGCAAAGGATCGTGAAAAGTTGGGATGGGTGAAGGTTCAAAGCAGTGGTGGAAGGAATACATTGGGAAGAGGGCACATAGAAAATAGGAATTAGGCAGACAAGAAGAAAAAGAGAGGGAGAGGGAGCAGCATGCCACTAACAGGGAAATGTAACTGGATCTGGAAAGCGTCATCAGTGTACAACCAAGAAGTCAATGTCAATCATTCCCATTTACTTTAACATTTCATTTATTGCTCCATCACAGCTGTTGTCCTGCTCCAAGACTTGACAGCTCCTATAAAACCCATGCTCAGGCTCACTGCTGGTGGTAAAGAATTCTGGTTTTCCTCCCTCATCCTTCCCTAACCCCAGCCATGTCCCTCGGATGGGCTCTGCATCATGGCCAGAAAGCTGGGAATACAGGCGGGTTTTGATCTTTTACCTTTCTGCTCACTCAACCCTCCTGTGTTCACCCTTTTGTTCTGGGAGAGAAACAAAAGCAAAGAGAAGAATGAACTTGAAGATCCCTGCAAGCTCAAGTGTTAGCGCAGGAGTCAAAGATCAACACTGACTTCCAGCTGCTGCTGCCCCAAGCCCAGGCTGTACCTGTGCATACAGCAGCACATTTAACTCTCCAGGAGCCAGGCAGGCCCTCCTGTGCTACCTCTTCCCTAAGGAATGAAGTATAATACATTTCTGCTCTTTCTGAGCAAAGATCAACCTCAGAATTCACACCACTAAATGATGAAGAGTGGGGAACTTTGTACCCTGGGATCCTGTTCTGCCCTCTCTGCTGCTCCCCAAAGGGGAGGTTCAAACACTAAACCAGTGGGATCAGCTACATTTCTCTGGTCTAGATACTGCCCCAAAGTACCTGACTCCCCAGGTCATTGTGCCCAACCCAGAGCCCTCCCATTGCAATGGGGCTCCTGGCATTCCAGAGGGAAAACTGCTGCTTTGGAGGAGGACTAGGAAAATTAGTGTCACAGACCAGGCTCCCTCATCCATTGCTACAGAAGGGGCTTTTCCTTGCCCCAGGACAGGCTGGATTTGAGGGTCACAACAGGGCACACGGGCAGAGAGGAGATGCACTCACTATCCCAGGGGGTCTCCAGGCAGGCAGCGGGCTGAGATTAACCCAAACGACCCTGTGTTCCCAGGAGATGTGAGTCAGAGTGAGTCAGCTCCTGTGCAGCCCTTTCTGCTCTCAGCTGCACAAGGAACACTGTATTATTAATGGCAAGCTTAATGAGGAGGTGGAAACAGCAACTGTGCTCCACAGCAGCGTGCACGCAGGTTTTGGTGCCTGGAAATGCTCCACATCGTCCTCCCCACTGCCCACAGACATGGTATGTGTCCCACGGAGATTTATGACCAGGGTTTCTCCTCCTGAGAGCTGCCTCTCTGAAGAGAGGTGTTCCTTCCCCATACAGGGTGACCATCTTTTCCTCTTTCCCACCAGCAAGTTATCCAAGAGCCTCCAGGACAGGACTTATGGGGACCCACCATCACCTTCTCCCTATAAGCAACCAGCTTGTGCTTGTGCAAAGCAGGGGGGGGGGAAACCCACCTAGTCCAGGCTCCACGTCAGGTATCGATTCATGGGACCTGATGAACCCATAGGGAAGGGTTAGGCTGCTGAGGAGCACAGCAGGATCCACACGCACCATGGATGGTTGTTTGTAAAGAGTGTGTGTGGGGCGGGGGGGGGCAAGCCTGCCCCGTGTTATTTAAGCTGTGTTTCTGCCTGGTTTAGCACATATCAGCCTCTTAAAACGGGGACTAAACGCAGGTCGGTCATCGTCTGCTGCAGGGTGAATTTGTGTGAGAAGACAGAGGAAGTGGTGCTAACGACCCTGCCTGGGTTTTCCAGCTGGGCAAGCAGGTTTTCCTGCCGCTGTGCGCTGCGGGCTCTGCTCCTTCGGGAAGGTGGTAGCTTAAACGGGAGGTAGACGGATGGTACCTGCCAAGTTCAACATGCCTCCGAGACAAACGCGGCTCTGTGCGAGAGAGGCTCCCGCACCACAGCCAAGGCGATGCAAAGGCCAGCTACGGAAAACAGCAGGGAGAGAGAGGGCTTGGCTGCCTGAAAATGGAACTGCTTCTTGTACTGTAGGCAGAAACTCTTCAAGGAAGGGTTGCTGGAAGGGCAGAGAGAAGAATGTGAAACACGGCCCCGGTGGGGGTTTTGGTGGTGTTATTGTTATTACAAGAGTTCATTCCCAGTTCCCTGCTCCGCACACAGACATTGCTCTGTGTGCTGCTGCTCCTCCCCGGGAGCCAGGACCACTCAGCCCCAGGACCGGCAGGTTCCAGCCCCTTCCAGCAGTCACACCGTGTCCTAGGCTCACTTCCCATCTCACCCTGTTGCCACTGAGCTGAGTCCAGAGCAAGAGAGAGCAACTGGGACCTATATTCTCTCCAGGATCTCTGAATTGTCTCTTCTGGGTGCTGCTGGAGAAAAATCAAAGCCACCCCCCTTGTATGGGGGTTTGGGGTGATCATTCAGTGGCCAGCTTCAAGCAGCATTGATTCCTCCCTTGACATTAAAGGGCAAGAAGCAGAACACCCCAATCTCCCCCATCCTAGTGGAGAGCATCAGTGAATGCAGGACCCACAGCACTGCGCGGGAAGAAGTGGACTGTTCCCTCTTCCTGCTCCTGTTTCTCAGGTGGGAATGGCCATGGTTTGCCCTCTTCATCTTTAAAGCTTGCAG
Source organism: Pezoporus flaviventris (assembly GCF_033815535.1). Taxonomy (NCBI): domain Eukaryota; kingdom Metazoa; phylum Chordata; class Aves; order Psittaciformes; family Psittacidae; genus Pezoporus; species Pezoporus flaviventris. The sequence continues at coordinate 3,101,758 of NW_026892585.1, forward strand.
TAGCCCATGATGAAGCACCAAGCTCCTATGCTTAACACAAAGCTGGGATCTGTGATTAAAGTACAATAACCAGTATAATGAGAATAAAGAATAATAACCAGTAAGTAACCTGGTCATTCATAAATCCATTCTGCCATCCTCCTCCATCCCAGTTTGCTAGCAGACCCCACCAGGAAGGTGTCTGCAAGCAAAAGATCCAAACCTCTCCAGGCAGAAACCCTTTTAAAGAGGCCTTACACCACACTACATGGGGATCCCCAAAACACGATAGCAGGAGAAAGACCAGAAACCATGGGAAATGGAAAGGAATGTGCTGCCAATGCTAAATCTGCTTCAAGGAACTGTTTGAGGAGCACAGTGGCAGCTTTGCCCCCTTCTTCCCCCTCCCTAGCACTCACCCCCAGGACCATGTTAAGCTCAGCCCCAGATGCTTCAGTGCTTTCTGCATGAGCAAATCATCACCCCTGGGCAAAACCCACTGGATCCCAATGGCCATCCTGGCGCTGGAGAGGGTGCTTGGCCAGAAGGGACAGAGATGCTGGGAAGGGAAAGGAAGGGGAAATAGGTGTGGAAACATCTGGGCACAGTGCAGCTGAGGCTGTGCCCATTCAGACAGCATAAGGGTACCGCTATAGGGACCTAATGAAATGCAAGTGATGCTGAACTGCTGGGCAAGGGCCTTTTGATAAAATGGTCTGTCCTTTAAAAAGTCTGACTCAAACTGACACATCCCATGGAAATGCATCCATGTTGACCGAAGTTTCCTTAGGCACTTCCCTGGACCTGGTCTTGCCTGACTTGTCGCACTTGTTCTCCTTCTCCACACGGTTTTGCCTGGAAAAGCCCCAGAGCAGCTCCACAACTTGAATGCTGCCCTGTCCAGCTCAAGCAGGAATGTGGTGGATCTGTGCCTCACACCCCAGCTGCATACCTTGGGTAGCATTTTTAACCCATTACATCCTCCCTTCTCTTTCTTCCCCTTCTATCCAGCACCCAAGCAACCCATCTGATTTTCCTTATTTTCTCTGCCTGCACAACTCACTCTCAGACTACCAGTAGATCCAGTTGAATTATTCACTGCAGTCATTATCATTAATCCAGCCTATTTGCTGAGCCAGCCCTAATGGGTGAATATATTTGTCATTCCTAAGTATTTGCCAAAATAGCCTGGCTGAGCCATTTAGCCTGAGGGCCATTTGTAGTAGTTATTTGTGTTCCTCTCCATTAAAACTCATCTCTTCCTTAATGGCCAGCACAAGCCCTGCGCAGCGCTGAAGCCCCACTTGGGTGCTGTTTCGAGCACCTTGGTGCAGGGCACATCCCCCTGATGTGTTTCTGCTTTAGCAGCCTATTGCCAACACGACACAGCTTTGCAGAGCCCGGAGGTGAGCTGTAGCTCCCCACATTAATGCTTTCCCCTTCTATAACTACTCCTTTTTCCTTCATTCCCTCCAGTCACAGCTTTTCCTGGCTATGGACACCAGAGTGATGTGGGTTTTCTGTTTGCTCCTTCAGATGTGCACATGTGAATGGGTGGAGAAGATGTGCTGAATGCCAAGGATTATATTTTTCCAAGTGTTGCAGTAGGTTCTATGGTTACGGTCACAGAGAGCAAAGGAAATGCAAATGCTGAAGTGGCCGCGGGATCTGGCACTCAGCCTCTGTGCATAAGACTGGGTTTAACATGAGCAGCTATGGGCTAAGTGATCTGTTTGAAATAGAACCCGTGAGCAGTGCTGAAGCCTAATCTGCTGTGGGAGTCAACTCCGGTGACGGCTGCCTGAAAACTGCACGTTGTGGTGCCTGCTTACTTCCATTTCTAAGCCCTCAGGAGGATGTGCAATATCCTCAGTGGCACAGAACCCTTTATAGCCACCATGTAGTTCATCGTTATTTGCTATCAGTGCAATATGTGTTTCATATAAATTAAGCAACAGCTACACACGTGTATTACGATTTGAAGGGTTCACCCCCTACTAAATATGGGGTAATGTGGCAAAAAAATCCCTCTTAGTGGCCTATTTGATGCAAAACCTGACCAGTTAAAAAGACCCTCAGCCAGCCAGTCAGCTTTTGATAAAATATATTAACATTTAACCCTTATAGCAGCCTTCCACTACCTAAAGGGGGCCTACAAGAAATGTGGAGAAGGGCTTTTTACAAGGGCCCGTAGTGGCAGGACGAGAGGGAATGGCTTTAACCTGACAGAGGGGAGATTGAGGTGAGCTCCATCACAGCGATAGAGCAAACAGTGAAGTCACAGTGTGTCAAGACACCAGATTTCAGAGGTTCTGCCTGTAAATTCTTTAGCCCCTGATAATGAGTTTTTGCAAGCAGGTGATAAAATACAATTTCTGCCTCCATTTTAAGTGAAACCAGTGTGTGACAAACAGCCCCCAAAAGAAGAAATATATTGTTCCACAGCTTGATATATTCATAGTTTTAGGCCTACACATTGCATTAAATGAGTTGCCATCAATCAGCTGCAGAATGCTTTAGGGTTGTGAAAAGCGCCGTGTTTTAGAGAACCAAAGGATGTACTGCAGAGTCCTTCATCATGAGGACAGGGACACCGCTTGGGGAAAGGGTTGTTTCCAAAGATAAAGCCTCATGGATCAAAACTCAAACCAAGAAATAATAGCACGATTATACTGATGCTCTGCAACGGCCCTGGACCAGCTCCCAGAAACACACCATTAACAAAGGCAGTGCAGGAAGTCTTTACTCGCTGTGCTGCATGGTGGTTCCCCACATCCCTCCCTCTCTTCCCCCGTGTGGGCAGGAGCACCATTGACACAAACAGTGAATCTGTCCAGGTAGAAAGAAGAATTTATGTTCCATGGAGCCTTTCATAACCGAAGGGAGAACTGAACTTTACCACAAGACCTTTCTTGTTTCGGATAAATGGGCCAGTCTGTAAATTTATAGTTGTTAAAGCTCGGTGGCTGGGACTCATCTATGCCAGTTTTCTGCACCTGATCTCCACACATCTTGTAACTTGGATGCTAATGCAAGCTAGGAATGTATCCCTAAGGGAATCAAATCCTTTCTTGCCTTGATTCTGCAGCAAAGACTACTCCAGGAGCTAGGTGAGCACACTGGGGGGGTGGGAAGTATGGTGTAAACACCGTCATCCTTCAACAGCCTTCCTTGTAATCAGTTCCCAAGGATCATAGAAACATAGAACAGTTTGGGTTGGAAGGGACCTTTAAAGCCCATCCAGTTCCAACCCCTCTGCAATGAGCAGGGACATCTTCAACTAGATCAGGTTGCTCAGAGCCCCATCCAACCTGGCCTTGAATGTAGAAAAGCTGCCTTTATACATGCTCTTCTTCCAGAGCAGAAGCATTCAGAGGGGGACCACTGCAGAAGAGTGTCGGTCTGCATGGACCAAACCTCAACAGGCTTCCACAGGGCAGGACTAGTGTTCACTCCTGCCCATACACAGGTTGCAGTATGCTGAATAGGGTGAGCTACTGGCACAGGCTGCCCAAGGAAGTGGTAGATGCCCCATCCCTGGCGGTATTCAAGGCCAGGTTGGATGAGGCTTGGAGCAACCTGGTCTAGTGTGAGGTGTCCCTGCCCATGGCAGGGGGTTGGAACTGGATGAGCTTTAAGGTCCTTTCCAACCCAAACCAGTCTGGGATTCTACGATTCTATTAATACATCATTGCTTCCTCTAGGCATGGCTTTGTAAATCTGAATCAAAGCAAGCTAGTGGAGCCCGATACACTGAAACCAGAAACACAAAGCAAAATACTCAGCCTCGAACGGACACAGGGCAAGCAGAGAAGATTGCCAGTGACCCAGATTTCCTACACTCTGCTGCTGTTGCACATCAACTCCTGCTTCAAGTATGGGATTCTTAAGTTAGAGACCACAGGAACACGTGGGAATCATGCAACCGCATCCCCAGGTTCCCAGCACCAGTGACTGCAGTAGTGTGATGGACCCCATCACCACCTGCCCCATGCCTATGGGTGCTCCCAGCTGCATGGGGATGAAGATGAGGAGGGCCAGGTGAAGGGGCCAGCAGCTGCAGGAAGGAACAGATGGCCTCAGCCTTCCCATTGCAGCTGCAATCGTGTCTGGTTAGAAATCACTGCAAAGTGCCAATTTTCATTATGCGAAGCACTGAATACTTGTCTGGTGGAAACCACATTTCATCACAACCTACACACACTGGACCTCGGGCAGCAACCTGGTGATTAAATGAAACTCTATTAGCCTGGGTCTATTTTCCTATCAGGTTTTAACCGTTCCCTCGTTTTTCCAGCCAAGCCATTTCCACGCAGACCCTCTCCCAGCTGGGCCCAGCGGACTAACACAGGGACAAGGTACAGGATGTAAAGCAGATGGAGGGTGTGTGGAGTTGTAGCTGACGCTGGCTCCCTGCAGCAATCCTGCCTGGGGACCAGCGCATGGCTTTGTTTAAGGGTAGGGTCAGATGGCTGCAGTGTCAGAAACTGCTGTGCTTTCAGCCCAGATGCGGTATCAGTTCACCTTGGATAAAGAATCACTTGAAAGGAGTTATTCTCACAGGAACAAAGCTCACCTCGCTGCCTGCTGCCTCTGCCTTCTTCCAGGCAGTGATCTGCAACCAAGCGCAGGAACAGGAGGGGAGGTGAAGGAGGGGAATTGGATGCTTGAACACTTGGCTGCATATTATGGTATGTTTTACATGTCAAGTGGGTTAAAGAACATCAGGAGAAGAAGAAAACATGGAACAGCAGGGTCATGATTACATGGTGAGGTCAGAGCACACAGGAAAAACTCACCTTAAGTAAAAAAATAAAGTTTGGATCAGATTCCTGCATATCCAAGAGTTTCAAGTCTTGTAAAGAATTATGATTAACCTGACTGACAGCATTCAGAGCACCAGGAGAGCCCAGTGAAGCAAATCACACTGAACTAAAATTAGCAGCGTCTAAAATCCAACCATCTACTTGGCATCCACACACAATGCTTCCCTGGCCCCAGACCCATCGCATCACTCAGCTTTCGCAGTGCCGTCAGCTCCTTGCTTCCAAAATCACTGCTGAGTGGATTGCTGCTGTTCACATGCTGCTGCACCTGCCTGAAGGCAGTAAGCCCAACTGCTAGACATGGGTTGGGATTGTTCCCAGTGTTTCCTCCGTTTATTTGTTGATTTGTTTTCCAGGCAGCTGGAATTCAAGTTGTGAAGTGGAGACTGTCAGTGAAAGGATGGAAAAAGACCAGATATAATAGAACGAGATTGTAGGCCTAGAAATAGGCTGGAATCCCACATGGTTCAAAATGGATGTGAACCCTGTCCTGAGATAAGCAAGGAGGGGTTTACCATGCTTCACACGCTATGGGGCTGTAAGGCAAGAGATAAGATCTGCTTTTAGGGGGACTTAGCACAGAGAATGAATGCTGAAATCGTCTCTAAATCCTCTGTGTTCCTTGCATCCACGCAGACAGTACACATGGACTCGTTCATCCCAAGCATCTTTTCAGCTCTAGGTTCACTATTCCCATTTGCAGTCCTTTATGCACACAGGCCAAGCTCTGAGCCATGCTTAAGCACTCACTGCCCTCACCCAAGCCCATGTTCTTGATCCCAGGGTCTGGAGGAACTGGTGTGATGGTGCTACAGACTGGTTTGCAGCAGTAATCCCAAAGCCAGCTCCAGCTGGCAACTTTGAGTGCAAAGCATGGCTTAGCTAAGTGCCAGCATTGTGGATGCCCAAGAGTGCCTTGTGAGGAATAACTTCCAGGGAGCACAAAAAGAACGACACAGGGCATTAGGACAGAGTAGCCATCTAACTCCCCATGCAGCATTCATTTCCATTTGTAGAATACCGCTCTGGGAAATGCTGAATGTGGGGGGTTTGCCTGAAGAAGCAGTAAGGTGTGCATCTTTCGCAGATGATGCACAGTGCATTGGTAACATCTAGAGAGGAGGAAAGCTTCACAACAGCTTGCCAAAAGGGAGGATGAGCAGCATAGTAGTGGTCAAAATGCCAGGCTCATGCCAGGGGGTTGGAATTGGGTGAGCTTAAGGTCCCTTCCAACCCAAACTATTCAATGACCCAGGCCACAGATCTCTCATGACTCATATCATGAATCCTATGTACCACTAAATAGAGAAAAGAGTTTCAGGATCAATAAAAAGCCATATGTCCCATGATTACATCAGTGTCAATGGTGTCAATATGAGGAGAACACTTACCACTTGTAGAAGACTCCATATCTACCTATTGCAAGGGCTTTTCACTCGTCTCTGTGAGCATTTCACGTCAGATACAACACTGGATTGGAGAGGCCACTGGACTTACCTAATACAGTAATTTCCATGCTAATTTTCCTGACAACCTTGATCTTCTCATATCTTACAGTGGAGTTTCTTCTCATCCATACCCCCATTCTGCACAGATACATGCTATCTGCATCCTTGTCACAAGGTGTTTGCACAGGCTTGCCTGGGTACAGCTTCTGAAAGAAGAGCTGCATGAGGATGTGTCTGGACGTTGATGGAGCCTGATGTGGAAAAAGGTAAAACTGGCAGTCAAAGAACACTGGAAGCTGTGAGATGAGAGACAAGAGGAAAGAAGGAGGCCCAGATGCCCATCCTGTCTGGCACAACGTCCTCCCAGACTCCATTTTAGGCTCTGCAAACACCTTTTCCCAGTAAGAGTTACCATTGAATGCAAGGGAGTTTGTCTCCTGTGCTCCTCCAGAGCAGCTTCCCTCCACTCCTGCATCAGCCCCAGCACTTTGTTTTATGCATCCTTCCATCTCCTTGACGTGGCTCATCATCACACCACCATCAGTGCCCACTTTTCCTACTCATCTTCTCCCAGCCGGATACCAGCTGTGGCACTTGGAGGCTCTTACCAGCCAGTGCCAGCTTTGAGAGCAGGTTTCCATTGCTGTTCCAATGCTCAGTGATGCCAAGCAGCGTTCCAAGAAAACTTCCTGCTCTGATGGCCATCTCACCTCGCCAAAGAGACACATTTCTTTGGGACCACCTAATTAAACATCTTTATTGCTGTGCAAGGACCCCCAGCAGCTAATAAAACAACCAGGGTAAAGCACAGGGAGGACACGACTTGGAGCCCATAAACACTGGTTAAGAAACAGGCACAAAAGGCAGTTTGAGGCATGACCATCCATGCCATTACTCCTGTATTCAGGCTGCCTAACACTCTGCGTGATAAACCGTTTGTGAAGGTTTCTTGAGATGCTTGCAGATGGCTGTTATTTGCAGGAGATCTCAAATGCAGCCAGTAGAGCCCTGAGGCTAAACCCATGCCTTTTCCTAGCCTTGGGAACTGCTATCCTGAGTTTGCTACAGTAGATAAAGCATTAAAAATGAATAAATGTTCTGCTTCCCACCATTCCCTCCCACCGCTCTTCCCCCTCTTCACCTTAATATGCCTAAGAAACCTTTTAGCACTGAGCCACAATCCCCCACAGTAAACTAGTGCCCCTTCTAACCCCAGGGATCAAGCACTGCTCGACCGCCAGCGCCGCAGATTGCACTGGGGATGCTGGGGACCAAGGGAAGAGTGAAGCAGCAGGGAGAAAACCAAAAGCAAAGGACAGAATCAGAGGAACAAGGGCTTTGCCTCAGCAGCCGTTCTCAGGCCTGGCTTGAGGGCTGCTGTTTGCCATTGGGAAGCTGCACACAAAAAACTTCCCCTGCAGGAATGTCAAGAAGGGCTCCAAGTCAAACACTTGGGACTCAGGAAATACCAGCTTTCCCAGAACACCTCTTATCCCTCTTACATATGTGCAATGAAGCGCTGTATTTTTCCACAGAGCCCCTGCCTGATTGTCAGCCCAAGACACAGACAAAGGCAAGCAGAATCCAGACATGGACAGCCACTTACAGCATTCCCTAACTTTTGACTTTGTAACTGCAGCAGTCCTCTTTCACCACTGGTATGTGTCAGTATGTTGATGCACACACATACATGGACACAAACGAAGTGGATTTTGAGCCTCCACCGGTGTGCAGAGCACTGCTGGAAGTAGGAAGCCTTGTGCAAGGTTGTGCAAGCCAGGGCACAAACTCCAGAGCATGGAGATAACACATCCCCCATGCTGAGCATCACTACACCCATCAGCTGAGTCACAGGGGTTAGGTACCCAGGCAACTATAGCAATCCATCGTGGTTTCTGCAAGGCTTGGGAGGAGGCAGCACAGCTACAAGTGAGGCAAGAAAGCAGCAGCACTTCTGCCACCTTCCAAGTGAGTGGTTTGGACCAGTTAACTCTTCACCAACCAGCAGATACGTCCTCTCAATCAATGCACTGATTTAGCAGGCAACAAAGAAATGAGCTTTTCCTCCTGTTCTGCATGCTTAAAGAGAAGGTAACATCGGCCAGGAACGTATTACCCGACAAGATGAGACACTCATTATACATGAGCCTCTGGCAGATTGCAGCCTCCCAGGTTTATGTGAAGTTACAGATGGTTTTCCTGCTTTTATAGAAGGACTGTGTGCTGGATTTGGCTGGGATAGAGTTAATTTTCTTCATAGGTGCTACTATGGGGTGATGGCTTGGGTTTGTGCTGGGAACAGTGCTGACAACACAGCGATGTCTTTGCTGCTGCTGAGCAGTGCTTACACAGTCAAGGCCTTTTCTGCTTCCCACCTCACCCCACCAGTGAGCAGGCTGGGGATGCACAAGAGGCTGGGAGAGGACACAGTGGGGATAGCTGATCCCACCTGGCCAAAGGGATATTCCATGCTATATGGCATCATGTCCAGCTTATAAAGCTGGGGGAAGAAGGAAAGGGGCAGACGTTCAGAGTGGTGGTGTTTGTTTTCCCAAGTAACCATTACACGTGATGGAGCCCTGTTGTCCTGGAGATGCTGAATCCCTGCCTGACCATGGGAAGAAATGAATGAATTCCTTGTTTTGCTTTGCTTGCACCATGGCTTTTGCTTTACCTATTAAACTGCCTTTATCTCAACCCATGAGTGTTCTCAGTTTTACCCTCTCCCCATCCCAGCAAGGGAATGTGAGTGAGTGGCTGGGTGGTTCTTAGCTTCCAGCTGGGGTTAAACCATGACAGAATGCCAACAGCTTGTTGAAAATGTCCTTTCCAGCAGCAACAGGCCACCCAAGTCCCATGGCAGCCTTACTTTCCTGCCTGGATAAGCACAAATCATGTAATCAGGAGATGGCTTTTCAAAGGCCTTCGGTGGCTTTCCCTGCCTAGGGACAGGAGGCAGATAAGATGTGACTGTAAGTTTTGTACAGACCATTTTCAGCCTTTCCTCTCTGGGCCACACAGACCTTTGCCTGAGGCACCGCTACGTTAAAAAGCAAGCAAGAAAAAGCCCAACTTAATCTGCTCAACAGCTTTGTTGGTGAGATATGGATCTGCCAGTTAATTCTGTCTGAGCACTTATGCATGTTTTTATTTACGGGGAGACTGGCACACCCATGTCTGGCCCACTTCATAGCCTTTGTTCCAGAGAGCTGGCGGGGCTCTCTGAAAACAGGATCCCACGTTCAAACCTATTATCCCATTTGCAAATAACGAGGTTTAATTTTGCTTGCAGTAGGTATCCAGAGGAGGAAAGCTGGACTGCGTGTTCGCAGCTCGCGAAGGGAAGGGGGTTGTGAGCAGACAAAGGGGGGGCCTATAGGGATGCTGGGGAGGGACTCATCATTAGGGACTGTAGTGATAGGACAAGGGGTAACGGGTTAAAACTGAAACAGGGGAAGTTTAGATTGGATATAAGGAGGAAATTCTTTCCTGTGAGGGTGGTGAGGCATGGAATGGGTTGCCCAGGGAGGTTGTGAATGCTCCATCCCTGGCAGTGTTCAAGGCCAGTTTGGACGAAGCCTCGGGTGACATGGTTTAGTGTGAGGTGTCCCTGCCTATGGCAGGGGGGTTGGAACTGGATGATCTTAAGGTCCTTTCCAACCCTAACCATTCTATGATTCTATGAAAGCAAGCAGATTCTGAAGTCGGAGCAAATACTGCATTCTTCCAGCCTGGTAACCAGAGAGCTGGGCTGCTCTGTTTACCCTGGAAAGGAGTGACTCCCATCTGTGCAAGAGTTAGAGGCTCATAGAACTCAAGCCACAAATAACTGTAGAGATTTCAGTCTTTGCCATTCGCAGGTTGTTGGAAGCAAGGTTCTTTTTTTAAGCAAACCTCTTCTGTATTCGTAACTATTTGGCAAACACCCCCGGGGAAACACATTTCAGCCTCCCAGTTGTCTGCAAGCTGTGCCCATTTGCTATTATTAGTTCCGTTGCAGAGTGGTGGACTCCAAGGGCTTGCGTGAGAAGGAAGAGTTGCCCCTGGGCTAGGCAGAAGCAGGCAGCCCAGCCTTGATCAGCAATTCACACCTTGCCTGTATAAATGTACATACCCGCCGCCTCCTCCACTCTAAAGACCATGAGTTAAGAGGTCTGCTGTAAGCTCCAAGACACCCAGGAGCAACTGGTGCTGTTGGGAGAGGTGCTCATGATATTTTCGGCTGCTGAATCATTTCTTCGCCGGGGGAAAAACCAACAAAAGAGGAAAAAAAGCAGCAGTTGCAGGGTGGCCGAAGCTATTTGTACATTCAGGCAGCTCCGCTTGGCGTGGAGCATTCGAGAGCTGGAGGCAGGCACAGTGAGAGCAAGCTGTTCCAGCTGCTGCTGATTGAGGTGAGAAGGTTACCCAAGCACACTCCACTTTCCCCATGCTAAAGGTAGTTATCACATTCGCTCTTATACTCTGTTTAAGCAGTTTGTTTACTTCCAAACTCAAACCTGTCAACTTTCCACTTTCCAGCTTAATAATAAAGATTAAAAAAAACCCTAAGAACATACTAATAATTCCATTTTTTCTCTTGATTTCCCCGACCTTTGTTCATTGCACAATTGAGAGAAAGTTACACAGATGTGGTCAAGTTACACAGCAGTAGGAACTGATGACAAGGATGTGGGCAGAAAGTCATGACAACCAGCTGGGGACAGGGAGGAGAGACTAATCTGGACCAACAGCTGGAACAGGTCATCAAGATCAACAGCTGGAAGAGGGAGAGCAGGCAAGTTCATGGAGGAGCAATACCTTGGGTGTTACAGATGCATAGAAACTGCATTTGATTCAGGAAATCCCTGAAGATAGTTGAAGGTTGGGAGCTCATTCAGCTTGACATGCTTGAAGTCTTCCCTGGGCACCCACATCTGGCCATTGCTGGAAGCAGGACCCAGCACTAGGCAGATCCTTGGTCTGGCACCAGAGGGATATGTGCCTGAGGAGGTGGACAGCTTAGTTCAGATCCATGCTTCATTTCCAGGTGAGAAAGTCTGGTGAACAGGTTGTTCATTTGGGTAGCAATGACATGGTGCTAGACTGGGAGGATGAAGGGGAGGTGGTGATGCACCTTGAGCTTTATGCTCTACAGATATACTCATATAGACAAGCACTGCTTTTTTTAAGGGTCCCTGAAGACCATGAAGCAAGGCCAGATCACAGTGAGACATGGTGAATGCTCCATCTGTGGCAGTGTTCAAGGCCAAGCTGGACAGAGCCTTGGGCGACATGGTCTAGTGTGAGGTGTCCCTGCCCATGGTAGGAGTTTAGAACTAGATGATCCTAAGGTCCTTTCCAACCCAAACCATTCTATGATTCTATGACTCTAAGTGATCCCAGTGTATGGAGGAATATAAGTTGACAGGTCTGCTTTCTATGTCTCTCACCAAGGATACAGGTGTCCCTGTGATCAAGAAGCATTTGCTAATACATTCTTCCAGTGAAGCACTTTTCCAGTCCTTAGAACCTCTCCTAACAGCTTTACACAAATAATATTGCCTCTGCTTTTTAAGGTCATGAAGACTCTTTTTCTTTACTCTTAACAAAGGCTGTTGGAGCAAGTGGGATAAGTGACAGCATGTAGATTTGATCTGTATCATTAATACTGACTTCTAAAGAAGGCAGTTCACACAGGGCAGGTGACAGGATCAAACACATGGTTTAAGCAGGCACAAGAAGAATAACCATCTGTCTTCCCTGCATCCTGAAGCTCTCCAGAGCGTGTAAACGACAACACTTTCATGTCACTAGATCAGCCAGCTGGAACAGTCCTGGGACCACTTCTCTCAGCAGTTAGCACGGCTCAGACACAACCTCCCTGCACGGGAATCACAAGGTCTCTTTCTAGACGTGCTAAGAGAACTAAAGCATCACCTCTCAGAAATGCTGCAGTGACCTGCGCAGATTTACTCGCACTATTGGCTCCTGCTGGGCAAATTTAGGATAGTAAAATGTACCTTGTGGGCTACACATTATAAGCCAACAAAATATGTTCTCCTACAGTATGGTGGAATAGGGTTTCGGGAGCATCAGGAGCATGTTGAGCCCCTGATGTCGTATTTATCTCCTGTCTGGCACTGGCAAACCTTTAAACGTATTTAGGATGTGAGGGCATGCAGGAGAGGTGGAAGGTTTGGTAGAAACCTCAGGTTAATTTCAATGTGTGCTCAAGTCATAGAGCTTCAGTTTTGGAAAGACCCTTGGGACTTTGAGGGATCTGCAGCTTGCACTGAACTACTGACAGCCAGGTACCATGATGAGACATGAACTGGACAAAATCCATGCCTCAGGCACTGGTGCTGGGAGCAGTTTGCCAAGTCAGCCTCATGTCTAGCCTTTCCAAGGTAACTGAGTTCAGTGGCCATTGCAGAACTGCTACCTGAAGCCATTAGGAACGCCTGTCTTAATAGAGAAAACTGCAAGCCCCAAGGGTTGTGTTGTGATTTCTATAGGAGAACTGCAGGGATCCTCCCATGCCAATTGCTGCAGGGCCTTCCTGAGGGTCTTTGCCTAGGAAGTGGACCCAGAGGTGAATTAACAAGGACTGGCATGGCAGGGGAGGTCTGTACCCTGCACCAGACCAGAAAGCTCCCCTGTGCTGCAGACAGGAGAATTCCCCTTGCATTGCATGCTGAGGGTTTGAAAACTTCCTCTCAGGTCTGATTTTAACTCACCAGTGGTGTCAAAAGCAAGGCATAAACTGACCCATGGCCATGGTGGTGTGCAAGCCCATGGGCAAAGAGCTACACAGCCTACACCCTCTTACTCGCTTCAGGGAATGGGCAAACCCATGCTCTTCATCCCTAGGAGGACCAGCCCTGCTCTTCAGGCAGGTGATGCGAGCAAGCTCCATCTGCAGCAGCATTCATGGTGAGCCTTGCACATGGGGATTCCAGCTCTTTTGTGGCATGTGTTACTGATGCCGCTTTCAGTAAGGATTCACTAATCTGTAGGGTAGCTTTTCCAGTCGGAAACCCTAACAGCTAGAGAGAAATTAAGCCGGAATTGGAGCTGCACCAAGAACATTTGAGTAATCCATCCGGCTTAAGCAGGATCTCCCAAGACAAGAAATCTCAGAGAGAGCCTAGGAAGAGATTATAAAAGAAAATAAACCAAGGCACCACAGTCATGTGCTGGTGGGATGGCCCAGCAGGAATAAGAACACATGAACCTGTACAGGCTGCTACAAGCACAAGTCACAGCTGTGACCAGAACTTCTTTAAGAAAGAGGAAAATGGCATCCTTCAGGATCTATAATTAATTTTTGTGGCTTTCTCCTACAGCATCTTCTGCTGCTGCCTTTCCCTGAGTACCTGTGAGAGTACAGAGGGGGAAAGCTAAGGAATCCCATGCATAAAAGTGCATGCTTGGGTTGAGCTGCAGCCTGTTGGGTGTATTTCATAGAATCCCAGACTGGTTTGGGTTGGAAAGGACCTTAAAGCTCACCCAGTTCCAACCCCCTGCCATGGGCAGGGACACCTCAAACGAGACCAGGTTGCTCCAAGCCCCTGTGTCCAACCTGGCCTTGAACACTGCCAGGGATGGGGCAGCCACAGCTTCTCTGGGCACCCTGTGCCAGCACCTCAGCACCCTCACAGGGAAGAACTTCTGTCTTAGATCTAACCTGAACTTCCCCTGTTTCAGTTTGAACCCATCACCCCTTGTCCTGATGAAGAGTCCCTCTCCAGCATCCATGTAGCCCCCTTCAGACACTGGCAGCTGCTCTGAGGTCCCCACGCAGCCCCTCTTAGCACAGAATACACTAATACCATACCTGTCCTCAGCAGGAAAAGAACAGGAAAAAGGCACACTGTGATCACCTAGAGCTACATCCTGACGTTGGAGAGCCCAGAGACCCTTGCAGTGGTGTTTCTCACAGCCTGAAACCACATTACAGGGTGGCAGCAGCTGTCACTAGGTAGCAGTACTGGGATTTTACAGGCCATTTCTCAGCTCATTCCTGCTTTTTCTGTTGTGGAATAATGACAGTCCTGAGGTCAGAAGATTCACCTTTACCATGTAACCCCACCAGCACGACCACCCTGCCTCTCATTTCATCTTGTTGCCACACCAAGCAGGGCACCTTGCTGGGGACAAGGGCTGGCCAAATCGCTTTTACCTCCTGCAAAGGCATTGCTGGCTAACAACGTGCAGCACGCTTCTCATCCCAGATCCCACAAGAAGCCAGAGCAGCGTTCCTCCTGGTTGCACACAGACACATCCCAGCTCGAGGCAGTGGCTACACAGGACAAGTAAATTGCTCACAATAATACCATTAGTTGTCCTCACTTAGGGGCACTGCCTTGAGGCTCAGTGAGACTTTGGCATATAGAAAGGTGGGTAAGCACAGAAAGCAGGAGAAACCCGAGCACAGACAAAGGGGACTTGTGTCAGAAGTAAGTGGGAGAGGATAAGGACTGCCAAGCTTTTAAGAGGAATTGGAATTTAATGAAGTGATTGAGCAAAGAAATTGAAAGCCTCCTTTGCCTCCTGCAAGGGTTGAGCGGATCTGAGCAGTACTTGGCTTGGCTGCATGACAGGGTTGTTATTTGATTTTAAATAACTTGGAAGCTTTCAATGTACTTCATAATTCTATTGACATTTATGATTTGAGATACTTGATCTTGAAAACACAAACACAATGCTGATCTGCCTCTCACCCAGGAGAACTGGGAATCAGTGCCTGCAGCTCTTTAACGTAGCTGATCTGGGCTCTGTTTGCCATGGGCTGGCTTTTACCTAGCTCTGTCGCTGGTACCACACAGGGACCTTGCACTTTGCAGAGCTGAATTATTCAATACTGAGTAATACCTTTAAAATTAGATTGCTCCATATTTACCTTGCAAGGCTGTGGCTCCAGTCTTGCTCCTGGGGAAAGCCTGGGCACCCCTTCCATGGCGTGCTCAGGCTGGGATCCTTCCTCCCATAATCCTGGCTGGAATGAGTGGAGCCATGGCCACATCATCCAGACATCAACAGCAAAGCTGGTGCAACTTGCTCTTGATAGACCCCTGGCTGCATGGAGGAACCAAGGATTCAACATCACAGGCTCATTCCTGGGTACCCCAGGGCATCCCCAAAGCTACAGCTGACCTGTGTGGATGGTGGGGTGTGTGCACATGACATCGTACAGCAGAAACTGGCTGGGTACCTTGGGGTCATTCTCCCTCCTCTGTCAAAGGTTCCCACAGGAACCAATATGAGAAATATTGGGATATTAAGTCTTATAATTAGGATCAATATCCAATTCCTATATCTCAAAGCTCAAATCTCTTCACATGAGAGTGTTCATGTTGCCAGTAATCATGTGTATTAAAATGGAAGAATATATGTGGCCAGCCTGACATTAATTAGGATCTGATTCCGCTCTTATTAACAGGCATGCGATTCCATTGACTAAACAAGATGTTGTACCCTTAAACAGACTTTGGTCTTTAATTTTCACACCATGAGATTGGCACTGATGTTTCAAAGCCATTACAGCAGCAGAAAGCTTGACCCTTGCTGTTTGCTACCAGCTGTATTTGCAGAGCATGACCATTCGATTACACCCATCAGTTAGCGAGGGAAGAGCACGTGGAAGATCAAAAGTGCCATGATTATTTCCATGATTTTCCCAAACCAAAGGTCCGATGCCGAAGCCATGTGTGTCAAATGTCAAGCCCTCCTTCCAATGCTTTCTTTCTGAGCAGACCCTCCCCAGATGCCCCCATTATTCTGCCTCCATCTGTGGTCTGAACATGCACTCAACGCACTGCAGGGATGGTGGAAGGTGCATGTGAACAGGGCAGCAAAGCAAGGTCTGATTTGGACTTCATAACCGTGGTAAGGAGCAGAACCTAACACCCACCTTAGGTGTCAGCACAGAGGGAGGGTGCACTGGCGATGGGGCAGTGTGTGATCACTGCTCTGGGATGGCAGCTTGAGGTGAGGTGGTGGGGGGACACCAGGGAGCAACCAAAAATGAGAGGAAAAAGGGATGGCAAGGTTAAAAACATACTCTTGCCTGCCTGACACTAAGCCCCGTGCCTGGCTGGTGGTGTGCTAGGACGTGAGCCCGAGCATGGGAAAGCAGATGGAATGGCAGATTTGGACCAAGTGGAACACCCCAGAGCCTCACAGGGAGACAAGGCTGCCTTCTGTGGGAGCCTTTGCCAAAAATCCCACCCCCCTCTGAGCATCCACAGATGCCCTGCATGTCCATACAGCCAAAGGGACGCAGCCAGATGGGAGCTGGGAATAAGGTAGCAAACAGCAAACCCGATGGAATTTTTCCACTGGTTTTAGTGGACTTTTGATCAGGCCCTGAATGAAGCAGAGCTTGGGCGTTTGACACCAAATCCTGTCCCAGTTTTCCAAAGACAAGGAGGAGGGTCAGGTATTAAAATGGGAAAAACAGGAGGTGAAGCTGCCTCTCGGAGGGGGTTCTCATCTGTAAAGCTTCTGCTGTTCACAGACCAGCGGGCGCAGAGGAAAGGGGAGACAAAAGGGCCCAAATCGCTACGTGAGGGAAGGATTTGCAGTGCTGAGATGCAGAAAGCCTGCCCCTTGAGAGATGCTGTTTCTGATCTGCAGGCACACAAAGCCTTTGTAATTGCCAGAGTCATTATTTGCTGTAGATGGCAGAGAGGCATGACAGGTACTGCAGGACACATAATAAGCTGGAATGAGCACTGATGTTCACCCAATACCATCAAAGATCGGGCTCATCACAGGATCCCATTTAGAGTCCACAACAGCAGCCCTGATATCGCTAAGGAATACGTTTCATCTAAGTGCAGACCTCACTCATTGCAGTCCATGGCTGTGTATTTGCTATCTCCTCCTCTGCTCCCAATTGCTGCAGCTACAATCTACCCACTCCAGCTTAACCCAACAGTGTCTCTGACCCACTGTGTGTTAGAAAAGGGCCACCTGCATTTTAGTCACTCCCTAAACCATCTCCAGTAATGAGGAGGCTGGTAACAGCCTTAAACAGCATATGTTAAAATTCATTTATCTGTCAGCCCAGCTTCCAAGGCTGCAGGTGCTGTGCTGCTCTTGTGCACTTAGAGGCTGCAAGCCGAGTTTCAGCTCTCAGACATGTTCTATTTACCATGATTCCCAGATGCAGCATCAGTGAACACCCCGGCATCCCTCCTCGCTTCCTCAGCATGCCAGGGAAGGAGAATATGTCTAGACAGAAGGCAAGGATGAAGCTAGGGATGATTTTTCCTTCAGCAAACCCCTTGATGGCTTTCAGCACAGGAATGACAGCTAGGGATTTATGGCTAGGTTGCCAAGTCCTAGCAGACAGACACCTTACTCAGGTGCTTTTGTGGGCTTGGGAGACATAGGAGACAGCTGCTGAAACAGCACGGCGTGGGAGGATGTGTTTAGTCAGAGCTTCGTGAAGCACATTCCTGAATGTTTATAGCATTCACATTGGACTGTGCAATTTATGGCCACTAAGGCTGGATACGAGCGTTCCTGCAGACAGACACGCGCAAGAACTGAGCCTGAGCAGCAGCTGACTTCGCTGGAGATTGAGCCCAATGTCCTGAGCACTTGGCTTTGCTATTTATTTATTAGCACTTGAATTTGGCACTGTGAACTTCATCTTTTGTTAGTAACCAGAGCGCTCCATGTGAATAAACAGGAGAACCATGGAATCATAGAAAGGTTTGGGTTGGAAAGGACCTTAAGCGCATCCAGTTCCAGCCCCCTGCCATGGGGTTGGATACCTCCCACTAGACCATGTCACCCCATGCTCTGTCCAACCTGGCCTTGAACACTGCCAGGGATGGAGCATTTACCACTCTTCGACAACTCTTAACTATTGCTGTAGGGCAAGCTGCAAACACAGAACAGGGCACACGTGAGTTTAGACCAACGAACTTCATTGGCTGACTAATGTTATTTAGAACTTCATTGGCTGACTAATGTTATTTAGAACTTCATTGGTTGACTAGTTATTCAGAAACTATAGCAGCACAACCTAACAAACAGCCCTGGCAACCAAAGATCCAGTAGCAGAGGCCTGGTTTGGTATGCAGATACACTATAAAGCCAAAATGGCACTTGTTTCATTATGTTTCTGGAATATAGTGAATTTTCCTCCACTTATAAAAGAGCAGAGAGTAACAAATTTTGATGACTGTAATTAGCCTCCCATCTTAGTTTTGTGGCTTTTCTGTTTAATGGTTCTTCTCCAGGAAAACCAGTTCAACAAGGGCTCAACTCTGGCTTGAAAACCTGACTAACTTCTAAAGGAGGCACTAATACAGCCTGGATAACCACGGACAGATAGGGCATAACTGGAAGGGAACCAAAGAACGCAGAGAAAACAGCCTTAAGGGACAGTTATTTGTACCAGGGAAGCTCTTTCCTTCAGCTGCAACGCAGAACTCAAACTCCTTACCCATGATTAATGCATTCACACTTCTAAAAACATGGGACACTTTGACTATGAAGTGAATTTTCAGAAGATATACAACAATATCCATTAAATGCTTTGTGTTACAAAGAAAGACTGGGTCTCCATCACGCTTTGCACTTCTTCCAGTCCTCCGTTCAACATTCCTGTGCCGTTAAAACTGGAACTTTTGAGTGCCCAGGCTGTATTTGAAGACATTAGCTTCTAAGCAAGCCAAGCTGGTAATGGTTTAGGTAAGTTTTCATAAGTCTATGTAAGATTACATAGGCCATTGGCAGGGTCAGATATTTCCACATCTGCCTGACAGTCCGTGCACCAACTACCAGCAACACTGGATGGTAGCGTGCCATGGCCTACGGGCAGAGCACTGGTGGCAACCAGTGGGTGCTTCATCTTGTGGCTTATTAGCCTGACATGCACTCAGCCTAAATTAGCTGCCTAACTGCTCTAGGAGTAACAGAGGGAGAACACGAGGCAGTTCATCCCTTTTGACTTACCTTAGCACACAGCTCTTAAGACAACTAAACTTAACACCTTGCTTTTATCTAGCTTGAGTTAGACAGGGTGTGCTTGGGACTGCCACCAATACAACAGGAACTTTCAGGTAACTCAAAATGGCTTTAAGCTTGTCGTACCCTTCTTGACATTGCCCTGCTTTGCTGTCAAATTCACTGTCTGAAGCAAGCCTTCCAGACTAACTGGCTGTGCAGGTGAAAGGAAGATTTGCAACCCATTGCATTAACTCAAGGCTAAAGAGATCCTTAAAGCACTGCTGTTTGTGCCCAAAACCACATTACATCCCTTCCAAATGTTGCCTAACCCCTAGACTAGCAAGATCCCCCTGTTCTGCTGTAACTTGCAGAGAGGTTACCATACACTTATGCTGGTGCCACATCACCATACAAGAAGGCACTTGAGCTTTTACTGCTACTTCAGATCAATTTGTTTTGCTTACAGATTTACATTCAGGGGGGTAAATTTAGGGGGTTTTGGCAGATTTAACCTGTATCTTTCTTGAAGTGACACACAAAGAGTTCTTTTCAATGTCCCCCAGTACGCTTCTTATCCTTGAATTACTGAAATAAGCACTCCATCTTGGAGGAATTTGAATTCCTTGAGGTCAGAGGAACTGGGCATTTATTCAGTTAACATATTATTATAGCGGTACCATCGCTCCTGCAATTAGAAGTCGTCTTCAGTCTGTTAGATCATCAGAACAACAATATTCTGCATGATTTCAGATTAAAGCCTGTGATGTGCTCTAATTGCCAGGAAATCAGTTCTCTTTATTAGAAATATTTCCTTAGGTCAGTGCTCAAGACTCCCAGGATGGTTTGCATTGCCAAGACAAATGACTGCATTCAAATCTGTAAGCAGATTTAGCATCCCTCTTCCAAACAGCACTGTCCTGCTGCCTGACCCCTACCATGCCAGTAAATCCCATGTGTCTTTCAGAACTCATGTGTCGCCCTGTGAAAGCTGGGAACAATCAGTTGCAAATATAGACTCGGGGGCCTCATGAGTCAGCCATGTACTTATATAGCTCTTATCTCTCTGTGGGGGAGAGGAAGGTATAAACAAAGGATCCCTTCCATTTCTTCAGACTCACCCAGAGTCTGATATACAATACAGCAAGTTCCCTAGAGCATCCACTGAGAAAGTTCTTCTCTGCCATCCTCATGAAGAGCTGCCCATGAAGCTGGTGGGAGCCAGCCCTTTGCATTTTGAGTGCACATGGAGAACCGAGTAGGCGTTAATACTTGGCAGTGATCACAATCTACCCATGGTTTCTGAGAGTCACAGATAAACACTGGGTCCTAATGGTTAAAACTGTCTTAGTCCCCTTCCTTCTCACCCCAGCACCTGCTGAAGTGCTCAGGAAAATAGAGCTCCTATAGACAATCCACGCCGTGCCCAGGCACTTGCCCTTTTGACTCCAAATCACTCCCAAGGCCTTCAGAAATCCTCAGCCCCACCACCTCAACCAGCACCTCTAAATGAAGCTGTACCTACCATTCTGATAGATTCAGAGTCCTGCCTGGCAAGCAAGAGGCTGGTTTAAAACATGAAGGTCAGTTGGTCAATAGCCATTTACACCAGGTTGGTCCTTTGAACAGCATCGGACCACGCTGTCCAGATGTTAGCTTGGATGCTCCTGCCTCCACTGCCTGAATGGTGAGTGAGGGGCTTTCTCCTGCCTCCCCCAGGTCCTCCTGCTGTGCAGGTGTTCACGTTTGTCCTTAAAACCTCTACTTATTCTCTGCATACACATGAAAGAAGGCCAAGGCATAGCAAACCTCACCAGAAAGTGCGGATTTGGGGAGAGCAGAAGCACTGGGAAATTCAATTTGAATCTAATTGTTTCAAGTCCCACAAAGGGAGCAATTTTAAACTTTTTTCAGTGTTTGAAACGTTCATTTTCAACTTAAGGAGTATTTAATTCCTTTCAACACTTCATTCTGAGATAGCGTTTCTCATTTCGAAAGCATCCCAAGTTACAAGCAAAAGAGCAGACACCCTAAAAATAAATATTTCCCAAATAAAGTGTTACAGGTCAAGCCAAAATCATTTTTGTATTTTCCTGGAGAGCCTCATAAACTTTTGGGATTTTGATTCAAAACCCAAATTCTTCAGCCAGTGCCTTGACAAAGCCTTTATTTTCCAAGCTCTACTCGCACAGGACGTTTCCACCATCAGGTCTGTGCTCAGTGCTATAAGCTTCTCTGGATTTATCACATGTAAGGTGATTTTATCCTGGAAGAACACAAGAAGAACCATTATGGTTGGAAGGCCCCTCTGTAGAACACCCAGTCCAGAGCAGGGCACACAGGAACGTGTCCCTGAGGGTTTGGGATGTATCAAGAGAGGGAGACTCCACACGTCCCTGTGCAGCCTGTTCAGTGCTCTGACACCCTCAGTGTGAAGAAGTTCTTCCTCATGCTGAGGAACACACTTGTTGTGTGCTAGTTTATGGCCATTGCTCCTTGTCCTGTCGCTGGGCACCCCTGGAAGGAGCCTGGCACCATCCTCCTGGTGCCCACCTTTGAGATACTGATCTGCATTGATGGGATCCCCTCTCAGTCTGCTTTTCTCTAACCACTTCTCATCACAACCACCACAGGAGACAGGGAGAGCCAAGGGGAGATTTCGGGCAGGATGCATGGTGAAGGAAATAACTGTTACCTTCACAAGCAGGGAGGCAAAAAGCTCAGGAGAACCACGTCTGTGGCTGCTCTCTATTGCCAGGAGCAGAGAAGGGTCCACCAGAAGCCTGCTGGATCTTGTAATGGGGGCAAATGCAGCTCTGCCACCACCTCGAGACCTCCTTCTCCATCCACACAGCCCCACGCAATACCCACACCAGACTTTACTGACTTTGTTTTGATGTGTTTTGGTTCTCATCTATCACATCCATGGGAGGGGGAAAGGGGGATGGTAATTGAATTTCATTTTAAAGACTCAGAAGTTACGCTTATCTCTCTGCCTGCACATGGGAGCGTGTGTCCTGGCGGAGCGAGCTGACACCAGATGGTTTCCAGGCAACTTCTGCAAGCCACGAACAAGAATACGAATTAGAATTAAAAACCAAAGCCCAAACGAGTCAAACAAAACATATAGCAGCTACTCCACACAAAACCAGCTTTGACTGACGCATAAAGTTCATGCGAGGTCCTCTGTGGGATTCACAGCGCTTGCTGCTAAGGAGAGAAAAACCAGCATCAATTGTGAGACACACGATAAGCAAGTTTATGTTGACAACACACATAGCTTGTGTGTGGTAAGAGGCCTGTCAGGCCACGTCCGTGTGATGATATTACTTGATTGCTGGAATTCCATAACGCAAGTGTTCCGGGAAGACCAGCCTGAGTACATCTAGGGGCTGGAAAATGGTGTCATTGACACCAGTTTTTCCCTCCTGTCCAAAGGATTTTGCTTTGCATTTATCAATTCACTACACCTCTTTTTTTACAAGTGATTGGTAAAGTTTGGGCAAAAAGTGGTGTCCTTGGGAGCTGCCTTTATCTGTTTCTCTTCTGTGTACTACAGGAAAGAGGTTAGGTTATCCTGCAGTGGGTAGGAATTGACTGCTCTCCTTTTTAAATCTCAGCCCAAGCTTCAAGATTAGGGTGAGGTCATCCCATTTCCCTCAGAATCTATTCTTCCCATATGTTGCCCAATTTATTGAACTACGTAGGTCTCGGACAGAACATGACATGATCCAGAGCTGCATCAAGAGTCAAATTCAGTCCTTGGTGCCACAGCTTAAAGGTTTCACACCCCACACTGTCAGCTTCTGAGGATAACAAGGGTTACTGGATGAAGCGTTTCCAGCCTTCCCTTAAGTTGAGGAGGGGAAGGAATGCCTTGCAGGGAGTTTAATTATAGGACCCCATTCTGCTCCTGCATTCACCAGCATGAATGAAAAGCAACTGCCAAAGCCTGAACTCGGCTGGGATCAGGGAATTTGCATTATCAATGAAGATGCTAGTGGGTATTTTAAAATCACTACTGTTATTCCAAAGTATGTGTTCGAGTTTCAAGAAGGGAGATAGCAAAATCAAGGGAAGTTATTAATAACCAGGCATCCAAAGGGGTTTAATTTACAAACCACCTTCTTCTTTTTCTTCCTTAAAGGTTGAAGGCACCGTTTGTCTGAGAGTGAGACTCTTTCCTTCGAGAAAGTAGGTTATCAGTAGTGACACTGAACACATTTTGTTGTTCATGTGAAGTCAGAGCAAATCAGGTCATAGACAGAAAGCACAATCTCTAAGCCCAACTCAAGCTTTTCTCCCAGCTCTGAAAAATTATTGACCAGCAAAACTGCTGGGCTTTCTTCCAACTGTTAAGTTATGTATGGACCCATAGCAACAGCGTGTTTTCTCTGCTGGAGAACCCAGAGCAGCATCCCTGATACTTCAAATCCCTCCATGTGTATTCACCTCCTGATCCTCCTGAGAGATGGCCACTGAGTGAGCACTCCTGGGCTCCTCCT
The DNA here is from genome assembly GCF_033815535.1 of Pezoporus flaviventris. NCBI lineage: Eukaryota > Metazoa > Chordata > Aves > Psittaciformes > Psittacidae > Pezoporus > Pezoporus flaviventris. The sequence goes on from NW_026892585.1 coordinate 3,125,464, forward strand.
GTCAAAGCTGGATGGAGTTTGTAAACCCATATTTAACCCCACTAGCACTTCCTTCCCATGCATTTGGCCTCAGTTTCTGGAGTTAGCCCTTAGCACTGGTGGGTCACCATGCACATACGGTTTTAATCTCTGACAGATTTCTTCATGGCTGCTTTCTTCAGAGTCCCAGTGATCCACTCACACCATTGAGACTTTGGCAGGCTCAGCAAACCCTGAGTGAAGCTGAGGCAGATACTGAGGCTCGCCTCCTTTTTCCTGCAGTCTTCCCATGTGTGTCCAAACTGACAGCTCTGCTCCCTTCAGTAAATACTGTCATCACTGGAAAGCTCACTGCCTGCAGACAGAAAGGGGCCTACATAATAAAATAAGGAGGAAAAGTTAGCAACAGGCCATGGTGTGACACCGATTATAGAAGTAATGATAGCAGAGGCAGTCGGGGTGAAATCTGGAGTGACGCAGCCTCTCTGCTGCCAGGCTTTGGCCCTTCCAGAGGAATAAACCCGTACAACTCACAGCAACTCCGTGTTGGGACTGAATCATCTGTCTACTGCAGGGGCTCCTCCACCCCTCACTACCTTTCACCAGCTCTCCATCATCCAGAAGAAAGGCCAAGGGCTATTTCTGGGGAGGTCTTGGAATACTCAGAGAGGTTGCATCAGAACAAGCAAAGGCAATTTCTCCTCTCAGGCATTCGAGCTACTGCCTCAGGAAGACTTACAAAGAGCTCTCAGAAACCCAAACCCACAAAACTGGATGTTTCTTGTTGTAGTTCTAACCCAGAATGAAGGACACCAATAGGGCTTGCAGTGCAGTATTATTATTGTTATCACTACTACTACTACTACTGCAGAGTGAGTACCCAACATTGCTCACATACTAGAGAAGCTAAGTGCTGTCCTGCATTACCTTTGGGGATTTTAGCGTTTTCCAAGGCTTTTAGCTTAGCCACAAGGGAAAATTGAGCAGCAGAGCTGATGGAGCTGCACCCTTTGCCCCCATGCACTGCTTGATGTAGAAGTGAAGCACTAGATCACCAGTGGTGGTCGCATGGTTATAGACATCCCCATTGTGCATCTTGGCTGCTCACACCCCTGCCAGCACGAGGGCAAATCTGACATGAGGTCACATTGGAAGATGCTCTTAGGGAAGTTCAAGTGGAAAATTTGGGTTTTGCAAAATTAAACTTCAAACCATGGATGACTCAAACCTAGGCCCTGTCATATCTGTACCCCAACAGTGTGATAGGGAAAGAGGGCTCCAAAAAGGACTTAGTTTACCTCTCTTGTGTAAGCAAACACATGGCTATGTATGAACAAGTGTCCCAGCAATGGCCAGGTGTGTTTCAGAAACCTTTGGTGGCTTTAGGGATTTAAAAGACCATTCACCCATGAAAGTCCTTTTCCATGCCCTCCAGTAAGGTGATAGCCAGAGCTTTGTGATTTCTCTTCCACGAAGGAGCCATCTAACCCAAAGGCATGGTGTTGCCTCATGGTCTCACTATTTCAAGGATTTCACAGAAGAAGATGGCTGAAATTTACTTATTAGGGCTTTACTTATTAGCATTCATCTTTGTGGTTCATCTCTTTTAGAGATCTGAGGCCACTGCAAGATACAGGAACATCTGTTTCCTGAAGCCAAACTTACAGTCATTGGTAGCCTACTCTAATTGTGAGTTTGTGGGCAGAAAAAGTACAATGTGTTATGCACACACACATGCACACAGAGTACTCTGTTGGTGGCTTAAGCTAAAGCCTTAAATCAAAACACCAGAGGTATCAGAGCCACAGCTCTGCAGGCTCACCTTGCACAGTGTTCAAGAGCCTTGCACCCGATGATGGATCAATCAAGGCTAAATTCAAAGGCAGATGTTTAAAGACTAAAATAATTCAAGAGAGTAAGGTCTGAATTTTTTGCATCTAACGTGATACACTTGCATGAAGACCCTATATGATCCTATATGAGCACTCTAGAAGTTTTCATCACTGGAAAGGAAAGGGAGAGCTCTCTCCTGTCCATTGACTGCCAAGGAAGCTCCCAGGAATGTTATTCTAATGGAGGACTCTCAGCTGAACGCTTGAGGCTACATGTTGGGAACAGAGGCAGTCACTAGTACACTTGCCTGCAGTATTCAGGCTTGAGTGTAGACCAACACTCAATTACAGGCCTCACTGCTCCAGTGATGGTGCAGCAGGGGTCCAGTTGCTGTGCAGATATGGAGCATCTGCCCCACTTCCTGGTGCTCTGGTGGTTATCTGCAGAAGCTGCTCACCTGGAGGAGTGGAAATAAGACAGTGGTAGCCAGAAAGTACTGAAGCAAACCCACTGAAGCTAGCAGAAGACAGTGGTCAGCATCTGCAAGCCATCGAATCACGTGGCGAGTCTCCGTCCAGCTCTCAGTGTATCAAGGTCTCTCTCACAGACACCTTCACAGTCAGTGATGCTGAAATGAGAGGGTCATTCCCTTTCACGGTGCCTTTCACGGGATGCTTTTCAGCCCTATGGATCTGCCCATACATGCTGCCGTGGAGGAGAAGACCCCATGTTCCTCAAGGCACCCTGTGAACTGCAGAGACTGGTCTTGTCAACACCTCTCCTTCCAAACCCTCACTCCCACTGTGCTTTTTTCAAGCATATTTAAAGTTCCCTTTCATGTAATTGGCGATTTCCTTTCCCTCCCTCCCACATGTTAGGTTAAAAGGGGCAGGAGGTCCTTTTCTGTATTGATTTGTTTTCCTGACCTTTCAGATACACGCAGAGAAGATCAGCAAAACGGCACTGCAAAAGGAGCAGAACAAAAGCGCCGTGCTTGCTCTCATTTAAAGAAGTGAGGCAAACACGAGACTTAGCATCGAGTAGGAAATACACCGTCTGCTGAGGAGCAGGAAGAGGCTGTCTGTAAGGAGAAGGGATGGCGAGGAATACCGCTTGGCACTGCAGCAGCGATGGAGCAGGCTCTGGGAATGGGCAGTCAGCCTTCAGAGAGCAGTCATCATCTCAGAGGGGTTTTCTTCTTAACATTTCTTTTCATTCATTTTTTGGGGGAAGAAATGTAACTTAACCGGATAAATCCCATTGCCACATGAAAGGAAAGCAGATAAATTATTCTTAATCCTTGATATTCACACCCTGCTACTAAGCCACCCCCACAGCACAGTGCACTGTGTGTGGTACCATTATACGTGCTGTAGAGCTGGTTAGATATAAAGCAGACGCCCTGATCTCCAAAGCTCCCCTGACACTCTTTGGTGAGTGCATCATGGTGGTTCGACCAAATTCTAAGCTGGGTAGCAACATCCTTTTCCTTGCTTAATTCCTCTTGTGCATTCAATAAGATCTGATATTCATTTCCCCTCCCATATCTTGTAGCCCTGCTTTGCTCTATTCCACACTACAAGCAGACATAGCACAGCAAGGAATGAAGCGATTGTTACAACGCCTTTACCAGCCTCACAGGGACATGAGGAGGATTAATTAATTGCTTTTATAACCTAAGATTAAAAATAGTATAATCATAATAAAACCCGCTTCCTTCATTATCAGAATCAGTTACTAAAATCCCCAGTAAAGACAATACGGGTTTCCTACTAAAAGCAAAATCGGGACTGTATCCTAATCTCACCCCTGCTGGGAGGCACAAAGAAACTAACCCAGACTAACTTTTACGGTCAGGAAATTATATCTCATTAAAGGCCCGTGTAACATCCTCTTTCATAATTATGCTGAAACAAATTAGGACCATTTTAGTTCTGCAGAGAAGAATTGAAGGAATCCATCCATTGATGTGGCACCACTAATCCACCTTCAATTCACACATTTAGTTAATTCAGATTAAGCTTTTCCTCAACGACTCTGCATAAGCAAATCCTCACTCGGGAGCAACCACCTCCCATCACAGATAGCGACCAGCAACATTCCTAAATGCAGGAACCTTGTGGATGTATGTAGTCAGACATGGGCGATGGTTTCTTCAAAGCCACAGAACTCTGAGATTCAGGCCTGAGCACCAGAGAAGTGAGGGAACTACAGAGGAGATGCCCATAGCCCCTCACTCAATATGTGACCTCAGGCTGCTCCAAACCACACTCCAGAGGTGGTTTGTAACCCCTGAGGGCTGTCAAGCAGCCAAGAGCAGGTGGGATGTGGGTCCTCCAGTGCTGTTCCCTCTCAGGACTTGCTCACCCCTGGTGCTCAGAGGTAGTAGAGATTGCAAAACTTACTCCTTCGGTTGCAATATCCATCCTAAAGGCATCCCCCATGGAGCACTAGTGTTCACATGGTCAGAATGAGGATTGAGAGTTGCAAGTCCAGTTTTTGCACCATGAATACCTGACAGGTCCTCAGGGCCTCACTGCAGGCATAACTAATGCTTTAGAGAGAGAAATACTCGGTCAAGTTTCAAACCCCCTGAAAGATGGCACTAAGAAGTGGTGGGATCACCATCCCTGGGAGTGTGCATACACTGTGTAGATGAGGCCCTCAGTGCCATGGGTTAGCGGTGGCCTTGGCAGTGCTGGGGAACGAGTGGACTGGATGAGCTTAAAGGTCTTTCCTAACATGGTTGATTCTATGATAATCCATTCCACTATTACTCCACTACCAGGGAGGTCTGGTCTGCTGGAAGACACCAGCACGGGGGCAAAGAGCCCACAAATGGGAAGCTGAAGCGGAATACCCTGACACACAAAGAGCCAAGGCTCCATTCGAAACAGCCCTAACAACCCTTTCCTTGTGTCCCGAGGCATGGAAATTCTCTCTGAGAGTGACATTCTTTTAAAAGCAGAGCAATCAAATGTAAATTTGATTGTAAATTGTAAATCCTCAGCGCTGAAGCCCACGCCAGCACCCAGGATGTGATGTGATGCATAGGGACAAACGCACCTGTGGAGAAAACAACTCTGTTCCTTTGGGTTCACATCAGGGCAATGGGCTGTAGATGGCTGCAAAACACCTCCAGTTGAATGTAAAGGCGGTGCCCTAAACCCCAGAAAACAACATTGCTTTTGTGTGCAGTTAAATCTGGCGTGCCACCAGGAATTTGTTTAGGATACAGGGGGTCCTGAAGCTCCGTGCCACTGGTGCAGTTTGAAGTGAGGGCAGATCTATTAATGGCTAAGCAAACTTCTATAAGCATGCTAGTGTAGCCCACACAAGCCATGGGAGAGGTTTAGGAGGCTACAGAGGAGCGTTCATTAGGGCTGCTCAGCAGTGAGGAGCTGAAGCACCAATGCATTGTGCTGAGAGAGGAACAAACACACTGCTCAGAGCAGGTTTGCAGACAGGCACACCATTACGAAGTGCTCTGAGCGCAGTGTTGTGACCTTTTCAGCTTCTTTGTTCTAGATTTTCCTGTGTTTTCTCCTTCCTTTACTCACTGTCGTTATCCCAAATTGCTCCTCTGTCTTCACCTCACTGTTTTCCCTCTTTCCTTCCCACTTCCCAGGTCTGAGCAGTCCCAGCAATACAACAGCAGCTACTCTGATGCTTCACTAGCTCTGTAGTCCTCTCTGGCAGGACCTGAACACTTTCAGACACGCAGACCTGGGTGCCTGTCAACTCAGTGCATTACTAACTGGTCACCCTAAGATCCCTATATTTCTTCTCCCAACATGGATAAACTGGTTCTCCAGGGTGGTTCATCCCATTCTCATCACCTGCTCTCACTTGCACTGGCTGGAGGTGTTAGAGTTTAGGTGATGCTCTTGAAATCAGGCACCTCAGTTAGCTTCCCCTGTATTTAAGGGTAGCCAGGATGAAGCTGGGCTTCAGACCCTGCCAGCCTGATGCACCCTTTGTGGTAGCCTTGAGGCTGATGTGTTGTTTTGCCAGCTCAGGCTAAGTCCAAGTATAAAATCTGGGTTCACTGAAGCTGTATACGGGCAGCCTGCACCGGGTTCAGTCCTTTTCTGACTATGGAGAAGCTCAAAGCCACCATCAGCTGCACCACCAACCTATGAATTCATAATCTGTGCATTCTTGAGGATGGGGAACAACTACTGTACAATGCTGTGCATGTATTGATCGAGATCCTGAAGCCACCCAGCTGGCAAGACAACAAAAGAACAAGCTTTTTGCAATAAAGTTCATTTTAATTGAAGAGCCAAAGAGTCACACGTGCCTCTCCTTTTAGCCTTAAGGACCACAGTAAAACGAATGTCATTTTCAGAGGCACTGCTCTTAAAAAGGGGGTGAGGGAGGGCTTTGCTTTCTGTCAGAGAGCCATATTCACTTGTAATGCCTATGCTACTCTACCATTATATGGTGAGACTATGGTGCTGTATAATTCACCTTCCATGTATTCAATGGCCTGTCGCCTCAAATGGTAATCTAGATTAACTAGAGAAGAGATAAACGCAACAAAGGTCTGATTCTATAAACTCAGTTCACATCCATGACACCACCATGCAAAACCGGTGCTGGGTGGGAAGCCCTTTGGTTTATCCTCGGCATAACAAATTGCACAACAACTAAATTAACTATACGTTATGTATACATTATACAGAGACAAGTGTACCTATGGCTGTCTTCGGGACAAACTCACGCACCAGGCAACATTTCTTTCCGTTTCTGGTTTAACAGATCACTAAAGGCAGCTTTGCATGGTTCCTGGCTGCACTTCTGCACAACGTGAGGCTGAAGTCCCAAAGTGACTGCAACCACTGGTACAGGTTGTTCCAAGCACACACACTTACGAGGACAAAGCTTGTGAGATCAGAAAGAGAGACCCAGGTGAAGCCAGCCTCTGGCTAACTAACTGCAGCATCCCTCCACATGCAAACCTCCTCATGCATTCCCCTAGAGTGACCTGCTGCTATTAATAGCCTGCTAACATCAGGGTCCAGCATGGTGTATCCAAGAAAAGGAATTTGCTCCCTTTTGGAAAAGGCAGCCAGCTACAGCTTCCCTGGCCAGCTTCCCTGAGCTCTGCTCTACCCATGCAAGGGCAGATTTCATAGCCCCCTTCATTGGTTTAAAAGGGCACGCAGCACATGAGTTAGGTAGAGCTAAAATGCGGATGCGCTGTAGTGGGATGATGGTGGTAGATACAGATTCCACACGGGCTGCAAATGGATATTCTCCTGGGCAGCAGCAGTCGCTGGGAAATTGCTCCCCTGAAGCAAGCGAAGGGGTATTCCCTGCAGAAATGAGCTCTGACTTGTGCCAGGACAACAGGATCTGCTTGGTTAGACAAAGGTGTTTCACCTGTACCCTACAGGACAGCACATCTGCTTTGTTGGGGACCTAAGCCCTTTATTTAGGCCTGACCCTTGTCTGACCAAGGCAGAAGTCCCACTATCTCCAAGCAGCGTAGGATCATGCTCTTAAACTTTCGTTACACCCAGAAGCACAGAGTTCAGTGAATTTCAGGCTTTTACTGAACTCTCTGGCTAGTGAATCCATTTGTCCCTCCCTGAGCTCCCTGTAATACTCTGTTTCAGATCTCAGAAATGCTCACCAAAATTAAACTTGCTCAGAAACCTTTTCCTTTTTTTCAAGGGTGGAAGTTTTACCTTTCTTTCTTTTTCTTTTCTTTGTTTTCTTTCAAAATGGATTGTTTCTGAACAGCTGATTGCAGTGTTGATTCCCCTCCTTCCATCATTCAGGGTAAATACAGATAGCAACGCCAGAACTTGCCCCAGCCCCTCCAAACCCCATCCTGCTCCTGCCTTCCAGGGTATCATCAGTCCTGGAGGTGGGGAGAAGCCAAAGGAGCAGCAGCTGCTGAACTCTGGCTTCTACAAGCAACCCAAGGACAATCTGCTCCTTCCCAGACCACTGAAGGGGGGGAAAAATACCCTTCAACTTTTGAAGCCTACATTTTGTATTTAAAAGACCACACACAGTTCGGAGCTTTGACATGATGCTGTGGGATTCAAACGGATGTTTTCAGGCCATAATGACTCCTGGTGCTGCATCAGAGCCCTCTTTGAAGGAAAGAGGTGAAGCCAAGTGGCTTTGGCAGGAAGGGAAACAGCCATCCGATGATCTGTCCAGACACCAGGTTTAGAACAAATAAAGGCTCAAGCAGCACCGCAGGATGTTGCAAAGACTGGAATTACAAATGGGTTAAAAAAGGGATTAGACAAATTTGTGGAGACTGGGCCCACTGGCAGCTCTTAAACATGGGGATGCGGCTGCAGCCTCTGTGAGGTTCCCTAATTCACTGATTGCCACCAACTGTTAGTCTTCAGTGAAGGAAGATGTCTCTGCGTGCTCTCTGGCTATAGCCTTCCCCCCCATAGCTGCCACCAGGAGAGGCAGTGTGCTGATACAGCAGAGCTAATGCAGTGTAGTCAACAGGAATCTCCCACAGATCCAAAACACAGCCCAGGACTGAGAGCTTGTGCAATAGTATGAGTCTATGATTCTATTCTATCCTCACTTGCAGTGGTGGAGAAAAAGCATGGGGAGAGTCTCTGAGGTTGCAGCCCAGAGCTGTGCTCAAGGAGAGTCTTTCCCAGGCTTTCCAGCCACATCCCTAGGTGTCCGTACCTTGCTGGACAAGACACATGTACCTTCAGAAGAGATGCAGCTGAGATCAGCGTGAGCACCAGGTCGAGGGAGGTGATCCTACCCCTCTACTCTGGTCTCCTGAGACCCCACTTGCAGCACTGTGTGCAGCTCTGGTGTCTGATGCTCAGGGGCTGGAGCACTTCCTGTGTGGAGACAGGCTGAGAACATTGGGGCTGTTCAGCCTGGAGAAGAGAAGCTGCAAGGAGACCTCAGAGCAGCTTCCAGTGTCTGAAAGGGGCTACAAGGATGCTGGAGAGGGACTCTTCATCAGGGACTGTAGTGACAGGACAAGGGGTGATGGGTTCAAACTGAAACAGGGGAAGTTCAGGTTGGATCTAAGGCAGAAGTTCTTCCCTGTGTGGGTGCTGAGGCGCTGGCACAGGGTGCCCAGAGAAGCTGTGGATGCTCCATCCCTGAATACAGAGGCACGCTCCCTTTGGCAAACCTTCTCTGCAGCACCAGCCATCTCCCCATCCTTCAGCCAGGAAGAGTGAGCACGCAATCAGGCTGTGATCTGCAGTGCAAGGGAGAGACCAAACAGTGCTTTCCACAGTGGGAGCTCCCACCTACATGCTCTGCCAGCTGTACCGAGCCATGCAGCAGCGTGTCTAGCCACTAGCATTGCACCCCCAGAGACCTAATTTGCAGAGGCTGCAAATCATGAAGAATGCCTCAAAGAAATAATAAAAAAATCCTATTAAAACCTCCTCTTTTTATGAGGGTCATCCTGTTTTACATCTTTGAACAAGGGGTAAAGCAAAAGCCACATTTTCCTGCCCAAGCAGCAGCTGCAGAGTGGCAGAACAGTCCCCTCGCCACTGCTGTATCTCCCCACTGTGTCAGTAAATCCCCTGCAGGCTCTTTCTGAACTGCCTCTGTCTTCAGCTTCTGCACAGCACTCGCAGATCTTAACATCCATCAGCAGACCTCACTCCTGCTGTCATCCCCAAGACTTCACCTTCTGTATGCTTCCACCAACAGCTACCCGCTTTTGCCATGAGACAGCATCCCGTGTTACTCAGCAGGATGGATCTGTCTATCTGGGACAAGTCTGACACTCCATGAGGTATTTTCCCCTCACCTTGATAAATAGCAGACAAGGTTTTCAGGTGCCTCTGGCAGAGAAAGCAGTACAAGAGCCACTGAGCCAGTTCTTGGTCTGCTACAGGACTCGGATTTGGGGAGATGCACAAGGTGAAGGAAAGCGCCCCATATGATAGGACCAAAACGAATGCCTGCTCCTCCTGAACCCAACTACGTGCCTGGCTTTGTAACACAGCACAACACACACTTCTGCAGCAGTCATGAAGACACGCTCTGACCTTGAAGCCGCTGCTCTTTTAGGTCTGGACCTGCCACACAGGTTTGCAGGCACTGAACAGTGGGACCGTGCCAACCTTCCTTGCCTCTCTGCTGCAGCTCCAAGAGGCAGCACGCAGTGAGGCTCTGCTGAAGATGGCAGAGGCAGATGCCAGACCCCATCCCCCTGAGCACTCAACAGACACAACCCCAGAGAGCCCTCCAGCTGAAAGCACACGGAAGGGGATAAGCATGCCATGGACACCCTTTGGTGTTTTCCCCACCATGCCTTCCAACCTTTCAACACACGCAGCTAATCCTGATTGCTCCCTTTGATAGTCCGTTAGTGATTTGCATCCTTCTGGTAATTATCCCATCACCTGCACAGAGCCGATAATGCAAGGGGCCAGCAGCCACGTCCCCGGGTTACGGAGTGAAATGCTGAGTGGAAAATTATAATGACTAGGGGCTGGTGAAACCTTAAATTGACGGCAATGGATGGTGAAGTCTCTTAAATAGTGCGAGATGCCCTTCTGGCTGCAAAGGGCTGGAGGAACCAGGGGTTGATAAATTGTTAAATTGCATCCCATGGCCAGCTGCTTGTCTTGGGAAGGTTCTGCATGAGAAGTGTGCAAATTACCATCACTGCACGGAGCAAAACTGTTTCCAGCAGAGACGGTCTGATAAAAGAGAAGTTATTTATCCTGATTAAAACCGCTGCATTTGTACTTCTTCACATCGAACTGAACTGGCAATCCTCTTCCCAAAAGGCAACTGAGCCTGATTTAAAGGGCTTTACAACTGTTTTAATGGATAGGGTTTTCTCTCCTGGAGAAAGAAGATGTTAATACCAAAATTGCTGTGTTTCTCAGAATTATTTCCCTATACATTGCACACAGCCTCCTTCCTTCCTTCCTTCCTTCCTTCCTTCCTTCCTTCCTTCCTTCCTTCCTTCCTTCCTTCCTTCCTTCCTTCCTTCCTTCCTTCCTTCCTTCCTTCCTTCCTTCCTTCCTTCCTCCCTTCCTCCCTTCCTTCCTTCCTCCCTTTCTTCTGCCTGTCTTCCTATCTTTTCCATGGCTGGCTGCTTGCTGATGGAGAGGATTAGGTGGTAGAGTCAGTTTTGTTGCAAGAGCTGAGTGACTTCAGTTACCTTTAATTACCACAGCTGGAAGCTCACCATTAGCCACTGCCCAGTGGCCTTTTGAACCTCTCAGGAGACAACTCAAATCAACTTGATATGAGCTCATAAGAGCTATCACGTGAAATATGTGCTTCCCATAAAGCTCTACAGGGTATCAAAGCCATGGTGGGCAAGGTGAAGCTGGCAACATCCATTTGAGTTTAATGACTAAATGAAGCATGTTATTCTTAAGTACTGTTATTGCAGGATCCTTTAGCTCAGGTCAGTTAAATGAAAGTTAGGTGGGACTACCTATAGAGTACCATGACTGCCACAAAGAGCTGGCAAGAGCCACTGCTAGCACCATCATACAGTAGCCCTTGCATGGGATAGAGCTCAGTCGGATTCCCAAACCGTTCCACTTCCCATCCTGAGGTCACAAGGGACTTGGCCATTTTTAATCCCTGAAGCAGCATGCAAACCCCACTGCATGATGATGATGAGTTTACAGCCTATCAAGGTAGCTGAACATGTCTGGGCCAAAAGACAAGGGAAATGCTACAATTTCAGTGGGACTTCAGTATGTGAAACCTAGTTTGTTGGATTACACTCTCTTTCCAATATTTCTCAAGGTCTCCTGAGGAAGACATCATTGTTGCTGTCTTGCCATCAACCTACAGGCCTGCCACATCTTACCTGTAGCTGGTTTAGGTTTGATCATCACATCATCTAATCTTACCTGCTATCTAGTATGGGCCAAAGGCTAATATGAGTGAGATACTTACCTTGCTGCAGTTCAACCAAGCTCACCCACATCTGACTATAGTGCCCCTTTCAACACAGTCTTAGCCTTGACCCAAGAAGTCTCTTCCAGAGAGAATAATTCCAGGTATTTCAAACAAAAGTACCTTTGAGAAATGGGAAAGAAATTCAACCCATGACTATACGGTGATAATGGTGTAGTACTTGGAGCAGCAGTGCTTTCCAAAGCCCTGCTAGCACCATCACCAAAGGGAAGAAAATGTCCCCTTGTACTGACATGATCCCTTATGGCAAGGTCCACATCCAAGGACTTTGTAAAGATTTTCTCCTCTTGTACTGCAGGAATTCAAGTATTCTTTCCTTTCTTTCTCTCTTTATTAGTTTATATTCCAATAAAACTCCATGCCCATGAAAGTCAGACATTCTTTGAGATTTCCTGATGCTCGGAACAGGTAGGGCCCAGTAGAGCAGTTTATTCACAGGGAGCGTGTTCAACAAGGCAAGCTTGCAAAAAGCGAGCTGGAATTAAGGATCAGTTGGAGAACCAAAACACTGTTCCTTAAATCCTCACGCTTGCCAGGCAAGCAAGCACAGGGCAGCAGCAGGGTTTCATAACCAGGTTCTCATGGGGCTCCTCACGCTGCCCTGACAGGAGACAGAGTGGAATATTCTTCTTCAGCTCCATCTCAAGATCAAACTCAGCTCCATCACGCCTCAGCAGAGTCGTGTCTTCTCAAACCAGGGACAAATCTGGCCAAGAAGCTTCACTGAGAGCGGCACGTACATAGCCCTGAGCAAAACCCAGTCCTGTCACAATGCCTGTTTTCCATCGCCATTAAAAAAGCATCTCGTCACGCAACTGGCAGAATGTGGATCTCCTTTAGCATGCAATTCATCAGAGACACGCTCCTTCTGCCCTGACCTCCTTTATTTGCAGGGAAAGACCAGCTCGCTCAGCTCACCCCTGGCACACCTCGGGCTTGTGCAGCAGTGGGACCTCATCACCAAGAGCCTTTTGTGCCACACAGGCCAAAGGATGAGGTGGTACCCAGGCCCTTGCTACCCTTACTGGCATCACCAGGAAAGGGCTAGATGCTAAGAACAGCAAAAAGGGACAGTTTTGGTGACTTCTCTGCTTTGCTGAAGTCCGAATGTTTTAAGGCAGATTACCTTCCATGAGGAAAGTTTCATGAGAGGGAAAATCCTGGGGTGCTGCCACAGTCTAGATTAACTCCTGGTGTGCAACAAAGATGTAGTGCTTAATAAAGAAGTGGGTGTGCATCAAAAGAGGGCAAATTCTATATTGCCTATATCAGGTGTAGAACAGCACCTTCAGCTATGCTCTTGGGAAGGAAAACTCAGGATCACCCACAGCTCTGGACAGGATGCAGTAACCCAATAGCCTGGCTGTCCAATAACCTGGAGTGCCCTGGCTGGCACCTCCTCATCCACTGCTGTCACTGTGTTGGATGGGAAGAATGCAAACAAATGGCAAAACTCAGAAGCTGCTCCCAAATTGGAATAATCCTCTTCCAACTGACTCCATTAACCAGCACTTTATCAGAGTCTGGATTCCCTTCAAAGACATGACAGTCCTGGAGCTATTAAAATAACTCCAGCTGCTTAATTGCTAACAGTTCTTGGAAAATTCACCCAGTTCTGGTCAACCAAAGCACTCCCCTACTTGCTCAGCTTGAGGTGCGCTTACATTTGAGGGCCTGGGCTAAAGCACATGCTTAAAATGACACATATGATTAATTGGTTTGCTAATTTGAAAGTTGAGAAGGTCCTTTTATAGATCCAGAGGGGAGACAGGATTCTGATTTCCAATGGCATCACTGAGCGCAATCGCTGTCAGATGTTTATGCATGGTGAATATATGTGCAGCAGATAATCTAGAACTGCATTGACTCAAATCACACACCGTGAGTAAGGGTTTTAGTGCTCGTGCACTGATAAAAACCCCCATGCTCCATATGTTTCTGCTCCCCTGTGTTTCCCTTGTAATAACCCAGGGCAGTGACGGAAAATGAGCTAATACCCACCCCATCCTGCTAGGATTCCCTTTCCAAGACCCCAGCATAACACTGGAGGCTCTCAGTGGCATTCTGCATTAGTAATTCTGCCTCCACAGGGGCTCAAATGAATTTTCATTGCCTTGACTCACCGAGATGGACAGCAAAGGGCCTTGATCTCTGCCCAGGTAAAGCCAGAAGCACTAGGCATGCGACAGGACACCCTAAAATGGGTAAGAAAAGCCACATTGCATCAAAACAAAGGTTTGCCCAGCCCCGTAGCCTATCTCTGACTGACAGTGGTCAAAACTAGATGCTTAGGAAGAACAGAAATAGGGGTTAAGTACAAAGATCTTTCCCTGATATGCCCTCTTAGCTTTCCTGTCAGCAGTTTAGGCACTCTCTGGGTCTCAGGTTGTTCATTTTCCAGTGCATCCATCCTCCTCATCTCTACCCAAAACTCTACTAAAACCATTTACACTTCAGGCTGCCGCAGCAGTCCGGGGCTGCAGCTCCACGAGCTGCTTCTGTCCTGGCATGCAAAACTGAGGACTTGTTCCACCGTTTCAGGGCATCCAAAAGGACCAAGTTTACGACTGATGCAGCTGATCAAGAATGAGACAAACAAAAGATGCTTGTTATGGATCCTACTGCTTTGTTCCCCCACCATTCTGCTAATGGACATTGGCTGGGCAGCCACATCCTCACGCTGATGCCCATGACCCCCCTGTGCACTCCCCTTTCCCTACAGCATCTGGTGTTAACCTGCAGGGTCCTGAGGGTAGAAAGCAATGTGGTTGTACTCTGAGGGGTCTATGAAGCTCCCGGTAACTGGAAAATATAATTACTCATAACCCTATTTAGTCTATGCTATTAAATTATGCAGAGATAGCTAAAAATCACCCATCTTCTGCTAGTCATTTTACTTGAGATGGTTGACAACCAGCACATAAATGACAAAGTTACTTTGTTGTAGAGGAAAAACATGTGAGTACTTAAAGATATTGATGAACTGGACTCTAAGCGGATTATCACAATGCCATGTGAGTAGAGACTAATTTCCCAGTAGAAAAAGCCTTTTGAAATGCAAGGCAAAATGTCAATCCATTCACTAGTCCCACATATTTAAAACATTCCTCTTCTTTTACTCCCTGCTGCCGACTCTCAATGATACAGAACTGAGAGGAATGTGCAGCATTTAAACACCACGTAACTTTCAGATGCTCTGGAATCTCTGGATTTGATGGAAAGGCACAAAGTGTGTACAGTTCCACAGCCTCTCCAAACTCCCTCTGGAGTCTACAGACACAAACACATAGGTTTTCCTTGAAGATGATTGCTTCGGGGCAGCAGGATTTCTCCCGTGGACTGGTGGAGTAATGCAGGACTAAGTATACCTTGAGGGCTTCTTCCAGCCCCTTCCTGTAGTCAAGTGCGAAATTCCCTTTGATTTTTGCATGGCAAAGAGAATATACAGCACGAAACCCATACTGGAGGGACCCCCTGACTTTTAGTTGAGATACAATGGCTGAAAGAAAGGAGAAAATAGAACTAGAAGGAACCTGTGGAGAAACCCTGGTGCCTGCTGTAAACACACAAGAGATTCCTAAGAAATAGCAGGGAACTTAGAGGGACTGCTTCTTCTTTGGGCAAATCACAGCTCACCCTTGGCAATCTGCAGGTGGATCACCCAAGCCATGGATTCAGCATATCTTAGGGTACGTGAGCCTCGTGCTGTGCCACTTGCCACTCAGAGCAGGATCTACCCTACCCAAAACTCTGCTGCTGGGCAAAGGAAATGTCAGGGTTTAGGGTCAAAGAGAGCGCACAACTCTGTCATCTGGAGCTGCAATCTCTGCCTGGCAGAAAGGAGACCTAGGATGAAGCTCCTGGTGTCAGAACTGCTTCTATGTTTTAGCAAGTGACCCTTTAACTTCAAAAACCAGGTCCAGGAGCAGGACCTGTGCTCTACAATCATAGAAGAGTTTGCAAAGGGACCTTCAAAGCTCACCTAGTCCAACCCCCTGCAAGGAGCAGGGACATCTTCAACTAGAAGTAGGGGCTGAAATCACACAGGGAGGGCTGAGCCAAGTAAAGTCTGACCTGGGAGGGGAGGTTTAATGGCACAACCCAAAGGGGATGCTCCAAACCTAACTGAAGACATGGGGAATATACCCACCCATCCCTTTGGGTTAAGATTTGAGAGCCATTTTGGGAAAATACATCAGCACACGATAAATCCAATTGAAGATGATGACATTTAATCACATCCTTAATTCTGCCCTCATGCTTACACATGTACCTGGATAGGAGGCCGACAGCAGCACTCAAATTAACTTCCACTGTTCAGACATTCAGACATCAGATGATGAGACCCTTATATCGCCAGGGTCACGTAACTTGGCTGGAACAGTACCCAGGTTGCCTGTCTAGACATACATCTATTTTGGAAAAAAAAAAAAGAGGAAAAAAGAGGGGGAGAGGGAAGAATGAAACTCTTTTAAGCCATTTTCATATACCTCAGCTTGAATTCGTATTCAAACAATGCAATTTCACAGCCGATTGCAGGTTCTGGTTTTGCCAATGAAAGCAGAGAGATGGTTTTTAGAGCCACAGAAGAGGGTCCCACTGAGGCAGAACTGGAATCCCCGTTCCTGGCTGCTATCCAGGAGGATCAGGCCCACCAGCAGAGCAGGTGGTGTGTGGGTCACCCGTGCCTGTGTGACAAACTGTGATAATTGGATTGTTTGGGGAGCTGGGGAAGGGATGCGACCGCTGTGCACCAACCTCAGAAGGGAATTAAAAGCGAGGCCGCATCCCGGCTAATAGAGCTCTATAACAATGCAAAGTGGCTAATGATAAGCAAAGGAAGTTCCATTAAGGCTGGTGCAAAGGGGCATCATCGACCCCAAGAAGGGTGTTTGCTGGGACCAGGTGCAGAAATAAAAGCAACCCAATGGCTCGCTTGAAAGTCCCCAATCTGCAATGTTAATGAACACAAGGGCCAGGGAGAGCCAAAGAGGCTGAAGTGGCCAGAGAGTAATTTTTCCTCTCCATTAAAGTCATAGGCATGCTTAGAACCAGAGGAAAACAGGGAATTGGCTCGCCTAGTGCTGGCCGTCCACTCGCCCTGCCACACAGAGGTTATTCGGGATGGGGTGGGATGGAAGGCAGGGAAAAAGCTCCCCTCAGCCCCAAGCACCCACCAAGCTGCGATGCGGTCAGCGTGGAAAGCAACTCTTGTAGGGCCGATAATGAGCCGCCCTCATTACAAGATGAGATGGCCAAGTGAACAACACCCTCTTAATAATGCACACATCACTATGACAACCGCGGAGTTTGATACCTGAGGACAACTTTATTGTGCTTGTGAAATCTCCTTATTTTAAAGACACTATTTATAGTTATCAGACATCGATTCGCCGTTTCCACCCTCCTCCTCGTCTCTTCGCCTTCCTTGTTTCCAAGGCAGGCTCGGCCAAAGTGTTTATGTGTCCCTCCTAAGGTTAGCAAACCACTGTCAAGGATCAGCCCCAGAGTCTGCTGACACAATTACCCTGCTAGCCCATATATATAATTTGTAAAGCTAAGCCCAAACTATATTAATACCAGGATTAATTACGGCGGGAGCATAAACAAGGATATTAGCGCTATGAAAGCAGCAGTCCGGGTATTCGCCAGCCCCGTACGCTTGTCTGTAGGACCACTAGGGATTGTGTGGAAGCGGGAGCTGCACGGTGCCCTGACTGTAATGAGAAATGAGAAAAGTGCTGAAAAATTGATGCCTCCTGCAGCTCGCACAATCCGCTGAGCAGCAGGGGGTCGGCTCCTTCCAGCTCCCGCTCCCGGTACAATATGCTAATTCCTGCATGCGTACCAGTGTAAAAGGGAAGAAGAAAAGGTTTCACAAAAGGAGGGGGGAAAAAATGCAAATGACAACCACAAAGATCACTGCAGAGAAATCCATGAGCTTTATATGGATTAACTGTGTTGGAGCTAGTGCTCGCCTGAGTTTAACCCTTCCTTCTCCTGGACCATCGGGCAGGTCCTTTTTGTGGCACAGAGGAATACTTGCAGCTCCTTTGTGGGAAGGGAGGGAAGGAAAGGAAGGCAGCAGGGAGCTGAGAGGATGGAAAGGATCTTTTTGCTCTTTTCCATGACTGCACTCCTCTTGCTTTAACGTTGACAAGGAAGGAAGGGTCTGGAAAGGGGGAAAACAGGGACAGGAGGGGAGTTGAGAAAAGGAGTGTAATCCAGTGTTGGTAGCCCATCCTGGTCCAGCTTTCACTGGGGGGGACTGGCAGCAGACCCTCCCTGGTACTGAGAGCTCCTCTAACTCCCTATGCCCCTTAGAGGGTGACTTTGCAGCATGTGGCCAGCAAGGTCCTCCCAATAACTACACCACAAACTCCTCACCACAGAGACAATTACCCCATGATTATTTTCTACTCTCAGTTCACCTCCTCTTCCTCCCAGGCAAAAGAAGCTGATGTGATGGCTTGATGACAAGCTGGAGCCAGCCAATGTGGTCCTGTGGCTCCTCAGCATGCCTGCAGACATGCAGGCTCCAGGAGCACCCAGACAATCCCACTGCCCTTTGCATCCAGATCCAATCCCATAGAGAGCCTAACCTGCAGCCTGCCCACCTCTGCTGCCCATGGGAGACAAGGGAATTGCTGTTACTGCAGCTCCAGGGAGCAAACCGAACCCTCTGCCTTGCACAGAGCATTGCCAGTGTGAGATAAACACTAGTGAGACCTCACTTGGAGTATTGTGTGCAGTTCTGGTGTCCTCAACACCAGAAGGACATGGAGCTGTTGGAGCAAGTCCAGAGGAGGCCACGAGGATGCTCATGGGCTGGAGCACCTCCTGTATGGAGACAGGCTGAGAACATTGGGGCTGTTCAGCCTGGAGAAGAGAAGCTGCGTGGAGACCTCAGAGCAGCTTCCAGTGTCTGAAGGGGGCTACAAGGATGCTGGAGAGGGACTCTTCATCAGGGACTGTAGTGATAGGACAAGGGGTGATGGGTTCAAACTGAAACAGGGGAAGTTCAGGTTAGATCTAAGGCAGAAGTTCTTCCCTGTGAGGGTGCTGAGGCACTGGCACAGGGTGCCCAGAGAAGCTGTGGCTGCCCCATCCCTGGCAGTGTTCAAGGCCAGGTTGGACACAGGGGCTTGGAGCAACCTGGTCTGGTGTGAGGTGTCCCTGGCCATGGCAGGGGGTTGGAACTGGATGATCTTAAGGTCCTTTCCAACCCAAACCAGCCTGGGATTCTATGGTTCTATGATTCTATGTATATACCCCTCATGTATATAACCGAGGGGTGGGTGTCTGTATAACCCTGCTCTTCCTTCAGGTGCTGGTGGCAGAGGCCACCCACCCACCCAACAGTTTAAGCCCCTCTTGCTACAGAACAGAGAGGCAAAGAGCATCTCCTCCCCAGCCTGCAGGGGGGAAATACCTACGCTACTGCTCTAAGACAAATCAAAGCCTTAATTCCTCTCCAATAATTAAAGAGATTAGTTGCTCGCTCTTTAGTAGCAGCAGGAGCAGCAGCAGGTGCTGTTATGCTCAGCTCTGTGTATGCATAATGCAGCTTCTGTATGCAATCCTGCGTTCAAGCATGGACAGAAATCCTAGGCAATACCTGTCATTAAAAAGTTGCCATGGGGCCTGCGTAATACAGCAAGTGCTTAGCAAAAAGGAATTGTTTTAAAGGGTTTGGGGAAGAATTTAGCACTCTTGAGAAAAACACAACTGCTCTGGACAGACACTTGCAGTGAACAAGAAAGGCTGCAGGAGGTTGAAATACAAAGAAGTCCATCCTGCCTCCCTATCTGAACGTAGCAGAAACTGTGAGGAAGAAGGAAGGAGGACAAATGTTTGGGATGCTTTTTTGTGGCATAAAACTACCATCAGCAACTGGGAGAAGAGCCAGTGACCCCCCTGCAGATTTCAGTACCTCTGAGCCTTCAACCCATAAATGAAAAATACTTGTATCCCACTGGAACGTCTCCAATCTGAGAACATTCTTCTCAGTGCTCTCCCATCCACTAACCTTCTCCCCCAGTATATCATCTCCCCTCCTCCTCCAAGCCTTTTTTACCCCCAGCACTGCTTACATTAATTGCTCTTCTTCCTCTACTGAGTACTCTTCCTATCAAATGATATCGAGTCTATTCCCTGGTCTGATGCTGGAACCTGTAAGAGCAGGTGAGTTCTTCACAGCAGATCCTCCTTCTGTATGGTTCTACAAAGCCTTAGAGATCCTGGTTCAGCACATCACTTAACTCAGCAGGTTAGGTGATGCTCTGACCCAGGTGACACATGCAGTGATTGTACTCTAACCAAAACCTTCTGGCTCTAGCAATAGCAGTCATAGCAACAACAGATGAAGACGAGCAGTCAGCAAACAACGAGGAATATGCATTTCTTGCCTCTTCCCAAATACTTTTGCTTGTAGCAAAATACTTATTTGCTTACAGCACCAGTACAAAGAGCAGCCATTCCCCTAATATTTGTGCAAGAAAAGTCCCTTTGGGCAGATGTTCAAACAGCAAACAGCAAGTAAATGAAGTATGAGTTGCTGAGCAGTAACCATTTGGAATAGCAATCAAAACTATGTTTTGACTGGATTTGATCAGCTCCATCATTTCAATAACCATCACACAGGAAGTCTGGGCTGGCACTAAAATATCTTCTTCTCCTATCACTCTGTTTGCAGCAGCCTGACAGACTGAATATGAATAATGTGCTTTAACCTTGTGGGAGTTAAAAGGTGTTTGGGGAAAGGGGGATGCAGTGTGTTTATAGCAGAGAGCCTGTCCTCCTAAACGATAGAGTAGCACAAGAAGACGTGGTTATGAATATCATAGGAGGAAAAACCCGTGACTGAGGCAAAAGAATCTCCTGTTGGCAGTAATTTAGAGCTGCTGTTTCAGGAATAAACTGCCCACTCCTGAATCCCCTCTACCCAAAGGTGTTCGCCAGAGCCAGCCCGCTGGACAAAGCCCACCACCATCTGCCCAACTATGTCAGATTAAACCAGCTCATTAACGTGGCCTCTCAGATTTCTAATGAAGGCTTCTCCTTTGTCTAAGCTAAACTGGCAGCCCCAGACTACACACACGTTTGGTTTGAAACAGAAACAATGCCTCCTTCTCCCAGTCTGCACTGGCGGGCCTGATGAGCAGGTTCATTCTGACTCCTGCTGCAATTTAACACCATGGTGGCAAATTTCAGTTTAAATCCTTTTTACCCCTCTCCTTTCTGTTGCTTTTTTTTGCATCCCTGCATCACCTCTGGGTAAAACTGCACTGTGAAACCAAGCCTGCCCTTTTCTTATCATTTAACCCTGGACCAGGTCATTGATGCAGTCCAAAGCCCAGTGCCACAAGCGATCAGACCTGCTTTGCTGAAGGAGAAGCACAGAGGCAGGGACAGAATCCCTTAGACCAGGATCCCTGCTAAGAAAGCAGGAGCCACACACCAGCAGAGGCTTCTAGAAACACCAAATGCTGTTTCCACTGGGGAAAGCAGTAACTTGAAATCCACGGCAAGGCAACGCAGGACATCCTCTCATCAGAGCACATCCATTTGAATTTGTGCTGAGCTCAGGAGGACCAGGTGAGTTTGCATAATTAACGACCTGACCTTGCAACCGGAATGCAAATGCAGTTCGCAGCAAAGTCAACAGGAGATTGCTGCCTGTGAAGAAACCAAGGCTCCTATATGAATTTCATATATGGCAGTGATGAATTCAGCCATAAAAGTGTTGATATGGTTGAGATATTTCTTTCCTTAATTTTTATTTATAGGGAATTTCTAAGGAATTTGTGGTGCCAGTGATGTACAGAAAAGGCAGCGACCGCTCCACCAACATATGGATATCCTTTGTAGTGATAGGACAAGGGGTGATGGGTTCGAACTGAAACAGGGGAAGTTCAGGTTGGATCTAAGACAGAAGTTCTTCCCTGTGAGGGTGCTGAGGCGCTGGCACAGGGTGCCCAGAGAAGCTGTGGCTGCCCCATCCCTGGCAGTGTTCAAGGCCAGGTTGGACGCAGGGGCTTGGAGCAACCTGGTCTGGTGTGAGGTGTCCCTGCCCATGACAGGGGGTTGGAACTGGATGATGTTAAGGTCTTTTCCAACCCAAACCAGTCTGGGATCCCATGATTCCGTAACACCTTGCTGCTGTTGCAAAAGACTCCACATAAATTGAGCTTTGCAGAGCACTTGTACTGCCACAAGCCCCACTGAAGACTTTGAGGAGGGTGACTGCTAAGGAGAAAAGCAGTGAGGCAATGGCAAGACCCCTTTCCAGAGGCTGTTCCACACAACTTGAGCCATGTGGAGACACAAGCTCTACCTCAGATATGCTAATTCCCTGGCTCCCATCCAGGGAAGCCATGGCACCACGGAGATTTCCCTACCATTCCTATTGCCTGGAAAAGTTGTGTCACGCTGCTGCTTGCACTGTTAGACAGATGCCCCTCACTGCTCCTGCCCAGGGGATGGTAGATGCGCACAATATGCTTCTTGCTGTCACTTGGCTGCGGTGGCACTTTGAGTTGTGTGGGTTTAATTCCTGGATAAAAGGGGCTGCGTGAACACAAGTCCTGACTGCTACCCCGGGTTGCGTGCAAGCCCTCTGAGCGGGACTGATCTGTCACGGTGGGCACTTCTCTGTCTGATGTGACCTGAAGCAATTAAAAGTGGCCCAGCAGGCTGCTGCCTCCCTCCCTCATCTCTCCTCTTACTCCATTTGCTGGCACTTCCCCAACAGAACAGTGAGCGATGGCTCCGAGAGGCTGCCACTGCTTTCCCTGCCATGATAGGGCCATTGATCCAGCAGCATCTGCCAGCTCAACAGCGCTCACTCTAATTCCCTGCCTCCAGGTTTGGCTTTTCCTTTTTCCCCTTCCCCCCCACTGGGTGATAATTGCTGCAAAGGAGAACTCCCTTTTGACCAGCCTGATGAGATCCAATTACCATCACTGTCAGTGCTCAACCTTGGGAATGCTCATGACCACACACTGACCTTGACTGAGGATGCTCAGGCCAATGCCAGGGCAGAGGGATGATGGCAGAGTGGAGGGGCAGTCACTCAGCTTGACCCCCAGCTGCCCCTCTGCTTTGGGTCCATCACTAGGAACCTGCCTCAATGCTAATTCGCTGTATGGCCCTAAATAGGGCCTGTTATGGGTTTCTCCTCTTTCTCCCCATCTATGAGGCACAGGGAAGAATCACTTCAGCCACCAAGATGGAGTTATACTCTGGAATTGCAAAAACTGCACCAACAGTCTGTTATTCAGAGCCCGGATGTGGTAGTTTTGCAAAGCATGAATGAACTCTAGAGCAAGGAGCATCTGCTGTAGCCTCAGAGATGCAAAGTGGGGCTGCCCTGGGTCAGATGAGGGTGTGCAGGTCAGTGTGAGCAAACTTCCCTCATAGCAAAGCAATCCTCACCCTTGGAGCTGAAAGAACCACCACCACCATTGACACACCGCCTCTCATGCAGCAAGTTCATTATAAAAGGAGCCTTAGATCTGACAGTTACATGAAAAACTTGGTAAGAACTGGCCTGGCTCCAGATGCCTCAACACAGCTGCATGGGAATCGCTGCAGCTTCTGTGGCCCTGGGGGATGTGGGGCCCACAGACAACACCAGTAGGGTGTCAGACTGCTTACAACAATGTTCAAGAGCACCTTTTTTCCTCTCTTCCCTTTTAATGCACAATATAACTATTACTGCCCACAAATAACAAATGTTTCACCATGGTTTTAACTTCAGTGCTGACCTCAAAACACTGTTTTCCTTTTTTCCTTCCCTTTTTCTTTTCCTCTTGGTTGCTATTTTCAGATTGAGTTGTGCACACACAAAGCAAAGTGATACCTCTTTCACGCCATGGAGGTACATGGGTGACTGCTCCACCAGGCACTTCACATCCTGGGGTGCAACCTGCAGGTTTACTAGCAAGCTGATCCTCTTCCACACTGTGCTTACACACTGCAATGCACCCACCACTGGTGATGGCATCCATGAGCTCCTCTGCCCTAGGGAGAGGGAACAACTTTTACCTTCCCACTAATCTCTTTTGTTTCAGGTCTTACTTTGCTCAGTCTCCATCATCTGCATGAACAGCCTACCAACAAGATGAAGACACCTCACCTTTCCAACCACAGGCATTCAACAACACATCATCAACCAGATACTCAAACATCTTGAGAGCACCTTAAGCTTCCTAGGTTTGGGGATTGGGGGGGGGAATATCACAACACCAGTTTGCTGCCTTCAGGAAGCTCCTTTCTTTGGCGGTGTGAAGAAGAATCAGAGTGCTTGGCTCCGTCTCCTCTTGCTGCTCCCAGCCCACCCCATGGTGTATTATGGAGCGGAAGGAAAAGGGCAAAGACACATCTGGCTGCTGGCGGTTTCCATGGAGCACCATTGTCAGCACCACCAGATGCACTCCGGAGCCGCATGTGGCCCGCCGGCTGCACTTCTGTCACCTTGTGCAGTGGGCTAGTGTTGAAAGGAAACATCAGTGTGCCGTTTCATCCCCAGCCCGAGAACACCCCATGAGGTCTGGAGCTCACGTTTCATCCAGATGCAGCAGCGCAAGGCACAACCAGGCACAACCCTGGGAGGATGACGTGATCCCGCAAGCATCCCGCCGGCTCCAGGCCATGGGACTGAACCGTGGCTCACCCTTCGGGGCTGGGAATGGGCTGAGCACGCAGGGGTTGGAACGGCAGACTGCTCTTCAAGTGCTACAGGGAGGTCTCGGGCAGCAGGCAGGGGGAATCCTGGCCAGCACCACCCTACCATGAGCTTCATGACGAGAAGCTGTGTTTTGAAGAAAGCATAGCATAGCAGCATGGAATCATAGAATCCCAGACTGGTCTGTGTTGGAAAGGACCTTCAGATCATCCAGTTCCAACCCCCTGCCATGGGCAGGGACACCTCACACTGGACCATGTCGCCCAAGGCTCTGTCCAACCTGGCCTTGTAGAGATATACTGACAGAAGACACAGGAGAGAAATGGATTTTCTTGCCCGTTTTTGCTGCAGGATGATGAGACATAGAATCACAGAACCAATCAGGCTTAAAAAACCCTTTAAGCTCACCCACTCCAACCGTTCCCAGCACTCCAAGGCCACCACTAACCCATGGCACTGAGGCCTCGTCTCCACGCTGTGTGAACACTTGCAGGGACGGTGACTGCAGCCCTGCCCTGGGCAGCCTGTTCCAATACCTGAGCACCCTCTGGGGAAGGAATTGTTCCTCAGCTCCATCTAAACCTGCCCTGGTGCAGCTTGAGGCCGTTTCCTCTATCAATTTCCTTGGTAGTAAAGCAATCCTCACCACTGTTACTTGGGAGCAGAGACTGACCCCCACCTCATGAAAGTCTTTTTTCTGCTTTGTGTTCCCAGAGAGTGTTTAAAAACATCCCCAGTCTGGTGAGATTACAAGGCAAACACTTTGTTCAGAGCCACAGGAAGAACTCTGCTGATAACATAAGTATAAATACAAATACAAATATAAATATAAATATATAAATAGCATGGTAATAATGCTTAGCAAACACGGGTCAGATGCTTAGCTAAGAAAATGGGCATCGCTCATCAACCCACAGCAGAGCCCAGGTGGTTTATACCAGAGGAGGACCAGGGCTCCTTATTCTACCTGAGCATATCTAGATAGGATTCCTTATTTGCTGGGGTGGCATCAAGCTGTTATTGCCATGAATTTGGGATGCCTGCTCCACTCATGATTAATTAGGCCACAAGTGAGTTAGTTATATTAGTCACCCTGGCATGACTGACACTTGAGAGTTTTACTGTGCCACACCACTGCATCTTGTTCATGGCAAAGGATTTATAGGCACAAACCCTGACTCCGAGACCTTCTTTATACCTGGTTTCTTAATGCCTCTACCCATCTTGCTAATTTGCCTTAGCAGAGACCTAGGAAGGGAAAGAAATAGCAATATGCATTTGAAATGTCAAAGCAACTCCCTCAAACAGCAGCTCTGTCAGTCAGTGTCAGGATTTTTAAGTCTTGTTTTTCCATGGTTGGAAAAACTTGCTGTGCTCCTCTGGAAAGGAGGATTTCTCAGCCATCCCGGAGCAGAAAGCCTTCCTTTCAAGCCCTCATAATGATATATATTGATATTTGTTCCTTACAACTGTCACTGTTTGGGGGACTGAATATTGTACATCCAGCGAAACCAGCTGGCAGACGGATTGATTGACTGGATGCTTGAGTTTTGAGTGGAAGCCGGGGTTTGTATTTGAAAAGGAAATTCTTGCTGTCGGTCAATGTGGAGAAGCTTAAAGGAAATGAAATCTCAGATATACGTCCTCATTTACAAATAGATAAATTTCCTCTAATTAGGGTTGAGTTTTCCAGCCATGTAATCCCAGGGGAATTCGCAACCAAGAAGCTGTTCTCAAGGCAATATCTTCTTAAGCAACCAAGGCCAAAGACTGAGGTGATCAAAGGTGAAAGTTAGATTAAGTACCTGCTTGTGCAGCATACCGCATGGGTGTATGATGGTGGTAGGGTATAAATACGTGCATGCATGCATATTAAATACTGAATAAATTCACTTCGACATTGAAAAGCTTCCACTGCCATAAACCACAGTGTAAATCTAAGTTCATAAAACTACTCCAGCGCTGTCTCTGTGGATATCCTCACCCTGGTGCTGGCTGTGTACTGCCGTGCAAGCATTTCCCACCGCAGTCACTTCCGAACTCCCTACCTCAGCTGTAAAAGACTGTTTAAGTGATCTAAACCCCAGGCACAAAACACCTATTTATTTACACTGGCTGCTTCATTTCCACCACTCCATGGAGTTCGTTAAGGCCAAACTGAAAAGCAACCACTAGTATCTATGGAGATAGTTCAATAAAGAAATGTATATTGCACCCACAGCCACAAACTCATTTTCACTTGGGAGGTGAATGCGCTCAGGCAAGTGGGTCTAAGAACAGCCTTGACATTTTCATTATGTTGAATAAAGGGAGAGGCTGAAGGGAGAGACTGAAAAGCCTGGGGAGGTGAAAGTCATGTAAAAGCTGCTTCCAACTGTGTAAAATGGTTAGAGACTCCGGTGTCATAACAGTTTAACACCCAGCTGGCAGCATATGTGCTCCTGTATGCCAGCTTCTCATGGGGCAAAGGACAGCTTTCCCTGCATTGCCAAGCCTGATCCCGTGATCAGATATTACTGAAGAGGTGACAGGGGCAGGGACTGACAGGGCTGGTTTGTTTTCAGAGGTATTAGAGGTATTATATTCAGTTCCACAGTAGTGACATCTGCTCGGACCCACATCCTCATGAGGCTCTTACTCCTGTATATTATTTACAGCCTGCTTCTTTTCCAGGGGCAAATGGCTAAAGATTTTCTAGTTGGCTTTTAGGTAAGAGAAACAGCTCTAGCTTACAGAACCATCAAGTGAAAAGAAGGATGGAATTAGAGGCAGGCAGGGTTAGAAGAAGAGCAGCTGGGGAAATAATCAGACTTGGCTGATAATGGAACAAAGTGCCCAGATGATTTATTTCCTTTCTTTCACTGGTGTCTTTTGCTAACAATTAAGTATCAAAACAGGATATGGACCAAACCCCAGGATATGAACCGTTCCTCCCTGCTCCTCTACTGAATTTCAGGGAAGCTCAGCTTCAAACTTTGTGCTTTCTCCTCTTGTGATATTAAATACAAAATCCCAGTATTTGCCAAAGATTTTATTCCTCAGCGAATCCACCTGCTGCTGCTGTGCTGTTTCCATGGAGGTTGAGCTCATCAGCTGTCGGACTATTTTGATGGCCATGCCATGGTTTTAGCCACCTTGAGGTGATACCTGAGAATCCTTAAGGTCCCTTTTTCAAGAAACATTTTGTAGCTGGATAGCAGAACCCTACAAGGCTCTACTGCAAGGCTGAGTCCCAAATCTACAACCAGCTTGACAAGAAGGCCTGTGCCAAGGTGGTAAGAGTTTTGCTAAGAAACTCATCCTTTGTTAACAGAGAATCATAGAATCCCAGCCTGGTTTGGGTTAGAAGACAGCTTAAAGCTCATCCAGTTCCAACCCCTGCCATGGGCAGAGATGGCTCACACTAGAGCAGCTTGCTCCAAGCCCCTGTGTCCAACCTGGCCTTGAACACTGCCAGGGATGGGGCAGCCACAGCTTCTCTGGGCACCCTGTGCCAGCGCCTCAGCACCCTCACAGGGAAGAACTTCTGCCTTAGATCTAACCTGAACTTGCTCTGTTTCAGTTTCAACCCATCACCCCTTGTCCTGTCACTACAGTCCCTGATGAAGAGTCCCTCTCCAGCATCCTTGTAGCCCCCTTCAGACACTGGAAGCTGCTCGGAGGTCTCCACAGTTTCCCTTCTCCAGGCTGAACAGCCCCAATGTTCTCAGTCTGAGTTTCTATGGGAGGTGCTGCAGCCCCTGAGCATCTTCGTGCAAGGCAGTGATGAATTTAGGAATGAAATTTTAAATGTCTATTCTTCCCAACTACTCTAGCTACCAGGTGAGGATAAAAGTCTCAAGATGCCAAAAAGCGGGCTGTCCCTGCCCAGGTTTGCCTATTGTGTGCTCCAGGGAATGGTCAGCCTGATGTCCTGACTCCACTCAGCCTTCTCCAGAGCTCACTTCCCCCCTATTTTGTCAGCATAACTGCACATAAAAGGGCTTCTTTAACCCAACTGCTGAAGTGATGAAAGCTACAAAAATAAATGTAATCCTGGAAGTGTTGAGGCTGACCCAGATTACTGTGACAGAACTGGGTTAGGGAGCACCTCCAACCTGCAGCTATGCTGGCAGATAGTGCTTAGCAGGGTGGAAAAGGACAGCTGGGGCATGGGGGTGCTCTGAAACTGGGTTCAGCAGAGGCCAGAAGAGCACATTAACCCCTGCTTTAAACAGCACCTGCTGTCCAGAGAGCATCTCATTTCTTAGCCGGGTGAACTCTTCCCTATGGTGCAGGCGTTCAGGAGGCTTTTCAGTGATGACAGCAGGAAAGCTAAAAGAAGCAACAAAGAGGGACAGGGTGAGAAGCTGGTAAAAGGTGAAGGTTGTCCTTGCTTTAGGGTCTATTCCAAAGACTTCTGAATTATGTACAAGTAAGGGAAAAGGCCTCTTCTTTCACCAAAACTTTGGAAGGGAAGAGTTTTCTTTCCAATCCCCAGAAGCTCCAGGCTAGAGATGAACTCCGCCACCTCAGCAAGCGCCTCTGAACTGAAGTCCATCCCTCACTCAACATTACCATTTCCCCTTCTCCTAGCACTTGCTACAGCAGCCACTTGAGACAGTGAATGTCAGAGCCTTTCACGTCTCCGCAGCCTGACTCTGGTCATGTGTTAGAAAAGATTATTACAAACGTAGGAACAATTATTGCAAAGAAAATCAGGTTCCAGTTCCCTGGAAACCCTCTTCTGCAGCAGGCTGTTAATCAAACTGTGTCAGAAGTAAACCCTTTTTCACAGAAATGAAGGACAAAGCCTGCACTTCCCATTTGGAACAGAGCTGGGTGAAGATCAGGAAAACTGGGAGTGGAAAGCAACCAGCCATCCACCCTGGTAAAACTGTGTTTTTGTAGAGAGAGGGCATAGGTAAGACCAAGAGCAAGCTTAGGAGATGAAGACGAGATAGGAAAGGAAAGGCAGGAAGGCTACTTCTGGTTTTCAACCTCCCTGGAGCTGTGCTGGCAGGGTGCCTCTGTTGAGAGAAGGAAAGTCACCAGAAGCAGGTGATGTGGCCAGGAAGAAGTCTTCCTCAGCACTGGAACAGAACCAAGACATGATATTAAGGAGAAGCTATATGCATTTGGTAAACAAGTTGTATTAGCTTAACAAAACCCTGCAATTAAGCTACATACTCTGGGCATCACTCACTGATGACCTCTCTGCTGGTCCTCAGGAATAATGTGTGTATATGCTGATACAAAGCACTGCTCTGATAACAGCTTGAGAGCCGTTTGAGGGTGTTGGGTTTGTGGTAACCCCTTGAAAAACTAAGGCCTGGGTCCACTACCCTATAACTGATTAAAAGCACCTCTTATTCTTAGCAGCACCCCCTCAGGTCTTGACTTTATGATTCAGGTAATGAGAGCAAGGTGATCAGAGATATTAATAACCATTGTGGCTAGATGGAAGATAGGATGTGAATGCCTCCCTTAAGTGAGCTCTGTCTGTGAGCTTGGTGAAAGGACAGAAGCACAAGGGAGAGAGAGTCATTCTCATTTCCTGTAATATTTTATTGATTTCCTTCACATAATGCAGCTCAATAACTCATCCCCCAAACTGATGAAACTTCAGCTCCATATAAACAGGTATTAATCTCAAGTAAATTACTGATGAATCTCAATTAAGCCACGAGATGGAACAGCCCGTATAGTTGGGCTGATTAATGGTACACCTTGGACATGCACTGAAGCACAGGGCAAAATAAAGTGCTTCTAGTTTAGTCTGGAGAAGAGAAGGCTCAGGGGGGACCTTATTGCTCCCTACAAGTGCCTGACAGGAGGATGGAGTGAGGTGGGATCGGTCTCTGCTCCCAAGGAACAAGGGATGGGACAAGAGGAAACGGCCTCAAGCTGCACCAGGGCAGGTTTAGGTGGAGCTGAGGAACAATTCCTTCCCCAGAGGGTGCTCAGGCATTGGAACAGGCTGCCCAGGGCAGGGCTGCAGTCACCGTCCCTGCAAGTGTTCACACAGCGTGGAGACGAGGCCTCAGTGCCATGGGTTAGTGGTGGCCTTGGCAGTGCTGGGAGATGTTTGGACTGGGTGAGCTTAAAGGGCTTTTCCAGCCTGGTTCATTCTATGGCTCTAAGGTGTGAAATCCATCAGCAGAATGGTAACTCCAAACCCACTCTCATGGTACTGGCACAGCTGAGGGCTTGACTGTAGCTCCAGCCATGACCATGGCACTTCCAGGTGTGTGTTTAAAAGGAAATATGGCAGGAACTGAGTCCCTCAGATTCTTCCAAAGCAGCAGGCTGTGTGACTGCACTGCTGTTCTCATCTCTCCTATGCATCCAAATAAAACATGCCAGTAAGAGCACCAGAAGCATGGGAGCAGGTGCCTAATGGAACAAACTAAGCAGAGAGATGCCTTTGTGAATCCCTGGAACACCTCATGTTTTTCAGTGCAAGCCAAAACCAATTCTGCACGTTTCAGAGAGCATCATTTCAGTTCTTGTTTATGGTACTGTAAATTAGGAGGGACACCACAGAGGTCCACAGAAAGAGTGTAAAATTGATGCGGGGGGGCGGAAGCTCTGTGTGTTTCTCCCTTTGCACATGAGCATCATAGTCTGCTTCCTGGTTTATCAAAGCATGCTATAGCCCTTTCTAGAGAAGCAGACTATTAGCATACAGCTGCACCTCTTAGGAGAGCAAAACAGAAAGAAGTGGAGCTTTGGTGAAGTGTTTTTCTGGTGGTTTTTTGTGGTGTTTTTCTTTCTCCACAACAGGCAATATAAAACACACAGAAGAGGGAGAGCGACAAAGCAAGTTCTCAGCTCCAGTAATTCAGTGCAGCTCCACTGCAGTCAGTGGAATGACACTGATTTACAGGAGATGGCTAATTTACATCAGTCTCCCCCCACTTCTTCCTCCCCCTGGGTCCAGAGAGGTTGAAAGCAAGCACTGAAGAGAAAGCACATAAGGCCAAAGAAATTCAAGTGTCAGGGAACCTTGCAGAATAAGAATGCATTGATATTTAACAATGCAAAGGCTGTATGCCATAGAGGGAAAAGGGAGGCAGAGGATGTACCCAGACGCTGGGAAGTTTCCACTGGAAAATGCATTGCACCTGCATGGTCCTGAACTGCTAACGCTGCTTCTGAGCCTGCTCTGAGAAGGGGAGAAAGTACGTTTAAATTAAAAGTATGTTTAAGTAAATCTCTACACACTGAGATTCTGGGTTCATAATTATGGGAGCCCACTGATTACAGGTTCCCATTCTCTTCTTGCTCAGAGTCTTCTTAGGCTCCTGCATCCTGAGGCTCTGCATGCCTCCATTCCCAGTGCTTTACCTCTGTCTCATGAGGATCCCTCTCTCCCACCATCACAGGACCTGCCGGGTATCTCCTTTCGCTTCCTCCTTTCTTCCTGTGTCCCTTCACCACTGATTTTGTGGGCTCTGCTTCCATTAAGGCAGGAGGTAGGTGAAGAAAAGAGCCATTAGCGATTGATTATCAGCACTAAGGACATCAGCCCCAAGGATAACTGCCCTTGTTGATTAAAGTACTGACTGTGGCTATCAAATCACCTTCTAGCTTTGGAGTACTCTTCCTGTGTGCTCTGCCCACCCTTCCAATCCAATTGGAAAAGTCAGGAGCAGGCTGGAAGCTTTGACAATGAAAATCAGATCTTTTACAGGACTGTTAGGAATAAATCACTTGTTGGGAACAATTCCTTTGAATCAAATTAATACAGTAGGCTGTTACCCGGCCCAGCTGAGGAACAACCAGGTCACTTTTTCTATCAGAGAATCACAGAATCCCAAACTGGTTTGTGCTGGAAAGGACCTTAACATCATCTGGGTCCAAACTCCTGCCACAGGCAGGGGCACCTCACACCAGACCAGGTTGCTCCAAGCCCCTGTGTCCAACCTGGCCTTGAACACTGCTAGGGATGGGGCAGCCACAGCTTCTCTGGGCACCCTGTGCCAGCGCCTCAGCACCCTCACAGGGAAGAGCTTCTGCCTTAGATCTAACCTGAACTTCCCCTGTTTCAGTTTGAACCCATCACCCCTTGTCCTGTCACTACAGTCCCTGATGAAGAGTCCCTCTCCAGCATCCTTGTAGAACCCTTCAGACACTGGAAGCTGCTCTGAGGTCTCCACACAGCTTCTCTTCTCCAGGCTGAACAGCCCCAATGTTCTCAGCCTGTCTCCATACAGGAGGTGCTCCAGCCCCTGAGCATCCTCATGGCCTCCTCTGGACTTGCTCCAACAGCTCCATGTCCTTCTGGTGTTGAGGACGCCAGAGCTGCACACAGTGCTGCAAGTGGGGTCTTATGAGAGCAGAGAGGCGGGATCACCTCCCTCGACCTGCTGCTCACACTGCTTTTGATGCAGCCCAGCAAACGGGTGGTTTCTGGTCTGTGAGGGCACACAACTCACAACAAGAATTTGGGAGTTTTCACCTAACACTAGAATAATGGATTGCATATTAGACCTCTTTTTTCTTCCACTATTCACTCTGCTCTTCAGCTACCTGCCGTGCACTCATGCACAGACACACACATCCCGCTTGAGGTACTGGCAGTCCAGTTATATCCATCCTAGCAAAGCCCTCTAGGGCAGATGTAAGTAATACCAGCCAAAAGTGCTTTGGGTAGTGCACCTTTTAGTTGGGTTCACTGATGTAAATGAACTCTAGCAGGGGAAAAAAAAATGTTTGTTTTTATGCCTGATGTTGGTTTAACTGCAGCTGCCATAAAAATCTAGCTGGAAATGTCACAGCAGAATCACACCCTGACTGACAATGAAATGTTCCTAGCATAAATCTTGCACAAAGAAAGCATCCAGGTCTAATTTCTAGGGCAAAGGGAAGCGGGCAGACCCAGCAGGAAGGAATTTTGAAGAAAAGAAAGAAGAAAGACATCTTAGGAGAAAACAATTCTACTATTAAATCGATCTTCATCCGTGTACGTTAGCAGATAGCGCTGCAGCCCAGTCGTAGTCACTCTTACAACAGTCACAGTTTTTCTGTCTAAGACCTCTGGACGAAGCTGCCAAGTGTTGAATGGAAAAAAGCTCCAATGAAAATATTCAGCTTTGGCAGAGACAAGGCCACCTACGAGGCTTTCCATTTCCCTTTTTTTTCTCCTCCTTCTCCCTCTCCCACCCCCCTTGCAGCCATTAATTTACTAGCAGCAGCTGCGATTGTCTGAGATATGCAGGGAAGCGTAAGACCATCCTGTGCCTCATGCCAATGCTGTTAGTTCAGGAATATTACAGGATTATTTTTTTTTAAGATGTCCCTCCCGTCGTAGGCAAGGCTGGAATTGAAAAAAGAAAAGGGAATTTAAGAGGATTTTCACGCAGTGTGTTTGTGATTCGCGTCGTTGTTGCCACAGCGTGTGGGGTTTGTGCGCGTTTAAGGTCTCAACTATGTGCCCTTCACTTCATTCCTTGTGTTTGCCAGCTGATGGGATGCCAAGGTGAAGCAACTGAATCAAAGATTTAAAGTAAATACCATTTAGAATATGGGGCAAACAGTGTAATACTGGTGAGGTGGCTAGAGAAGGGGGAGAGGAGGGGAGGAAAAGGGCTATCATGTGCTGTTTTAATAGAGGGTGCCTCTCCGAAAGACTAATGAGAGGAGAAACCAGCTGTCCTGACAAAAATCATCTCAAATGTTGCCAGAGACTTCTGTTGTCATCAGTCTCTTCTTTCAAAGGGCTGCTGCACTCAGGTTTTATTTGGTGATGTCTTTTACTGTGGCCTGAAAGGCGTTCCATTCATTAGTTATCCTTAAGAGGCTAACTACAAATAAACGACAGCGTTGGGCTGCAGGTTGGTTTTGTCCTGTTTGCACTGTTTCTTTACCAGATAGGCTTTATCAGTGTATGCCCAACAGAGTTTGCCTTTCATCTTCTCATCCTCAGATTGTTTTCTTTACAGGCACCAAGAAGGTAAAGGCGAAAAGCTACATGTTTGGTGTATCAGCACTGGCCGCACACTGTGCCCTACCTCCTCGTGTTTGGAGAGCTTTATTGAGTTAGATCCTATGTTATTCACTCAGCCAAGCTTTGCCCAAGGGGCAAGCATGTGACATTACCTTCACTCCTTTCTAGTCGGGAATGTAACATCAGCTATCACACACACCTATCTAAAATGTCACTTTTCAAGGAGAGCGGCAGTGGTCAGTAGCACATGTTTTAGAGGCAGGAATGAAACATCCTGTTCTTGAAAATCAGAAAGGAACTTGGATCTTGAAGAACTGGCTTCTGTCAGGAACCATCACTGCTGCACTGAAGGCACTTCAAGGTTGGGGTCATTTATGTTCACTCTTTTAAACAATATTTTCTTTAGGGAGCACACTGGTGTGGAGAATGAAGAAAAACTCTCTCTTTGTACCTCTCTCTCTGCTCCATCCAGACTTTGGCAATTCATTAACAGTGGCAAATTGGAAAAGATACGGCCCAGCGAAGGGGAAAAGTCATTGTTGCTCCTTGCAAAAATCTTTCTTCCAGCAGCTTCAAAACTCATGGACATGCCAAGACAGCCTCCAGGTCGAGGGAGCGGATCCTGCCCCTCTGCTCTGCTATCATGAGATCCCACTGGGAGCAGTTTTGCTGTCCTCAACACAAGAGGGACATGGAGCTCTTGGAGCAAGACCAGAGGAGGGACACTAAACTGATCAGAGGGCTGGAGCACGTCTCCTGTGAGGAAAGGGTGAGGGAGTTGGGGTTGTTCAGCCTGGAGAAGAGAAGGCTCCAGGGAGACCTTATTGTGACCTTTCAGTACTTAAAAGGGGCCTATAAAAAAGATGGAGACTTTTTACCAGGGCCTCTTGCAACAGGACGAGGGGTGATGGTTTTAAACTAGAAGAGGGAGGTTCAGGCTGGATGTGAGGAAGAAACTCTGCACAATGAGGGTGGTAAAACACTGGCACAGGTTGCCCAGAGAGGCGGTGGATGAACCATCCCTGGAGACATCCCAGGCCAGGCTGGATGTGGTTCTGGGCAACCTGATCAGGTTGAAGATGTCCCTGCTCATTGCAGGAGGTTGGAACTGCATGAGCTTTGAAGGTCCCTTCCAACCCAAACCGTTCCGTGAGTCTATGACTTGACAGGAAAGGAACCAGTGTTTCTGGGATCAGATAAACATGTCAAGCATGAAGAACCAATGGCTGAGTTACCATGCAAAGGCCTGATTTCATGACTGTCTTGGTGCCCTTCAAGCCCTGCTGCCTTCTGCAGAGCTGCCCATAATAACACATCTAGCCTTAAAATGGCATCAGGAAACCAAACCCCCTGCACCCATGTTACAGCTGGAGGGGCAGCGCAGACGTTCAGAGCAGTGAGAAGATGAACGCAGATCTCTACCACAAGTGATACCCCATCCCCAAGACCCCTTTGAGCAGTACATGTCTCCCAATAGTCCCAAATGTCATTGTGCTGCCAGCATGCCCCTGGCTGTGCCCAGACTGCAACTGTGCCTGTAGAACCTGCCCTTCTGCCAGCAAGGGCAGTAACAGCAGGGAAAACAGAGGCAGCGGGGGCTTTGGCACGTATTAGGAATCAAACCACATAACCAGGATCCCTGGAGTGTTTGTATGGTGGTTGCTAGCAAATGTTTGAGGCCCGGCAGTAACACAGGCACAGCTGCTGTCGCCCACACTGCTCAGAGTGATGTGGGACATGGTACACTCACACCTTTGCTCTTCTCTTGAGGCTTCTGGTCATTGCTCGAGTCACAGCCCTGGGGCACCGGACAAGATGTTCGGAGACCTGAGTGCATATGGCCTGAGACAGGTCACTCCACTCCTGTGCCTGGTTTTCTCAAGGGTTTACAGCCCTAATAATTATTCCTATGCTATCATTGAATCTTTTCGTCCTGTTTACAGTACAGCTTACAAGGATGCTGTGTACTCCTCTCATGTACTTTTAGTTCTTTAACCTCTATTGTTTCAAACCCCACTTAAATGGCTGAAAACAGAATTTCTCTATTGATTCCTTTTCTTTTTCCATTTGGCAAACATTGATTTTTTTTTTTTTTTGCCTTGTGTTTTTAATGGAGCTTGAAATTAACATGAATCTGTTTGTTCAGATCCCTGGTTGAATTAGTGCAGTTTTAGTAATAAAGTTTAGGTACCTGTTACCTTGGAAACAGAGCTCTGTTTTAGCAAACACATTAGAGCCTACCCAAACAGAGGTAGTAAAAACAAATGACTTGATAAGAGATTGGTGGATGTTGGTATCAGCCAGGACCTTCAGCCCAGACCATGCTGCCTGCCTGATGATGATGATATTTAATGTGTGTTAACTCAGGGGCTTCGGCTGTTTCACAATGTTCCTCCTCTGGACTTGCTCCAACAGCTCCGTGCCCTTCTTGTGTTGAGGACACCAGAGCTGCACACAGTGCTGCAAGTGGGGTCTCATGAGAGCAGAGCAGAGGGGCAGGATCCCCTCCCTCGACCTGCTGCTCACACTGGTTTTGATGCAGTTGGATAAGGTTAATTTTTCTCAGTGTCTTTATTTTGCAGCATCATGCAACTAGTACAACAGGATAGGATCATTCCCCCTTTTTCTGCCCCTGAAAGAGGAGGCTTTTAACAGAGACCGAAAAACCACAACATCAGAACTGTTTCAACCTCCTTGAGTTGGAACTACATGACCTTAAGGTCCTTTCTGACCCAAACCATTCCATGATTCTATGACTCACGTATGCCCGACTTTCTTTGATCATGAGGCTAAGAGGTGTCTCAGCCATGCTTGCTCGGGTTCCAAACAAAAGTCCAAATTAAAGGAATGCTGAAGGAGACATGACATGCTGTGCTGCTGAGGTCTGTTGGGGTTTGATTGTTTCTGGCTTCCAATATCACCTTCAATGAAACAAAACTTGTAGTTCTGCAAAACACCAACTGCCTGGTTACTTATGCAGCTCCGTGCATCTTCTGTGGACAAGCTGCAATCAATGAAGGTTAACACTTAGTGTAACCTCAGCATTAACACATGCAGCATAACAGATGAGTAGCCACGAAGCAAAGTAGAAATGATATGTGTGCAGGATATAATTACAGTAGTAATGTAGTAGCATTCTGTGTTAGATTATTAGGGATCTATTCTGCCCTTAACATGCCTACATAACTCCCATTAATGTTAACTGAGGTTATGCACTCACCAGCTGAACAAATCACTAAATTAATTACATGCAAAGTACCTGTTTCGTTCTTTTTAATATCTACTGATGCATTTGACCAGTACAAATGCTCATAGGAATGAACTATCACAGGGTGGAGGGGATGTGCGAAACACTGCACAGATTTAAAACCCCCATTAAACAAAATTAAGTCTTGACAAATAGGCAAGGGATAGTGGGAATATGAATTCCTGGACAAGGATTCCTGTACACTCTTCAGAAACCCTGGGGCTCTGTTTGAACAAGCTAAGAGAGACTCTTGCTTCTTTGCAGCCTCCTGCAGAGGAGGTTCTCTCTTTGTAAAGCAACGTGTTAAATACTGGCTCTGCAGGCAGAGGTGGCACCTCTTGTGAGTGCAGCCATAGGAGCGACCACAGGCTCGGAGAAGGCACACAGCTTCTATTTTTATTTTCTTTCTCTGCTTGGCAGCCTCAACCCCCACGTTCTGTCCAGGAATGCTTTGATCAGGCAGATGTGATGACAAGGACCAGTGCGATGACAAAGTCTTTGCATATGGTGGGAGAAGTTTGGGCTTCACATTCAAAGAGTGTGTTTAGCTGAAGAGTCTCATTCTGCAAACACTTACCCTGGCGTTTGAAGGGTGGAGATTGTTCTACAAGAAACTGAATCAACCTTCTCTCACTCTGCATTTGTTTCATTTGTGGCTTAAGCACCGGGAGCTCTTGAGCTTTCAGTACTCCTGAGCTGCTAAAACTGGGGGGCAAAGAACAGAAAGTGCTTCCTGGAGAAAGGAGGGTGGCAGTAAAACCCCTCCATCATCTGCACCTCTAATATTGCCTCTTCCTGATGCTATAATTAGAGCGGAGCTGGGCTGTCAGCCTTTGCCACAGCAGGAACCCCCTGGAATCCCCTTCCCAGCTGGGCAGGATCTGGAAGGGATTCCCCCACCCGTTCAGCAACCCGAGAAGGCCCGGATGGTCATAAAACCCCAGCACCTGTTTGTGATCCCCCACTGGGAGCGGGGACAACATCCAGACTTCCTGAAATAGAGCAATATCCATGAGAGCCAACAGAGCCCCCCTCACTATACATTAGAAAGGATGCCTGAGCTTTTAAACCTTTATTTTGCATGGAGTCAACAGCCTCTCTGGTTTCATCTGGACCTCTCTGAAGTCACACTGAGCTCTGCTGTCCCCACAGAGAGTCTGTGGCCCGGCTCCCCATGTGTGCCTGGTGGCACTGGAGCATGCTGGATGTGCCTAGCCATATAAAGAAGCCTGGCTTCAAAGAGCATACAGGCTCACTGCCTCCCTCACAGGCAAAAGAGGAACATAAGTTTCACCTCAAGACAGTGTGGACACAGCTGCCGAAGTAAAATGAAGCCAGCCCTGGCCAGCTGCACTGCAGATGGGGTTGCCAGTTTAGTTTGAATCCCAGACTGGTTTGGGTTGGAAAGGACCATCAAGTTTTAATCCCCTGCCATGGGCAGGGATGCTTCACACTAGACCATGTCACCCAAGGCTCTGTCCAACCTGGCCTTGAACACTGCCAGGGATGGGGCAGCCACAGCTTCTCTGGGCACCCTGTGCCAGCGCCTCAGCATGCTCACAGGGAAGAACTTCTGCCTTAGATCTAACCTGAACTTCCCCTGTTTCAGTTTGAACCCATCACCCCTTGTGCTATCGCTACAGTTGCACTACTTTCTGTAATGCTTAACAGAGATGCTTGTAGTAATTTGCACTTAGGAGACCCTTGTTATCACTGGGGATGATACCAACTGCAGGTATGAGCAACCTGAACACCTGCCTAGGGTAGCAGAGAAAGGAGAGCAATAAAACTGCAGCTTTAAGTAAGATCTCAACACAGCACCCACGGCACCATCATCCCTAGCCTGAACTGGTTCCATGGCAATGGTGTAGCTATTCATAGAACCATAGAGTGAACCAGGTTGGAAAAGCCCTTTAAGCTCACCCAGTCCAACCGTTCCCAGCACTGCCAAGGCCACCACTAACCCATGGCACTGAGGCCTCGTCTCCACGCTGTGTGAACACTTGCAGGGACGGTGACTGCAGCCCTGCCCTGGGCAGCCTGTTCCAATGCCTGAGCACCCTCTGGAGAAGGAACTGTTCCTGATGTCCAGTATTCCCACAGGTCCTATTCTTCTCGAGGAATAATGAGGAGAATACATGACAGCTCTGCTGCCCTGGCAGCTGGCTTACCACTGCCTCCTCCCTCACACAGGATGAAGACAAACAGCCTATACAAAAATTATGCTTCCTGGTGGCAGGGAAACGAAGGTGAGATGGAATAAAGGTGCCTAGAGACAAGGTTGTGTTTCTTTCTCTCCTCTCCCTGCTCTTCGGTATGTGTCTCAATGCTGGCTTGGTGAAAGTCCATCAGCAGCCGGTAGGGCTGGGGAACCTATGCTCAATGCCTCAAAATGCTCAAGAGAGATGATGCTTAAGGAAATTAGGAGTTGCCATGGAGAAAGGGCTGGTCTCTGTCTCAGAAAGCTAAAAAGCTACTACCTAAAACCACATTAGAGTACAGAGAACAGAAACTCAGATGCCAAATAAGAATTTTGTGGCTTAAATTCAGACATTCATGTCTAATAATGCAGATGTATGCATTTGCCTGAGAAACAAAATGGCCTGTTCATCCCTTGGTTTTGTTAAGTCCATACAGGTCTCCACAAGGCAATTCCAGGTGACAGAATTGGTATTTTAAGAAGGAAAGCTGGACCTTGTGGACACAGGACTGGCTTTCCACCCCTGTCTACATTCCAAAGTGCTTGGCTCAAAATCTCAGGTGCTGCCCATTTCTATTTCAAAACACAATTACAAACCAAAGAGAAAACAGCCTGTGGGAATGCTCAGCAGCAGGTTTCAGCGTGTTTTAAGGACGGACACCTTTCTGTCCTCATATCAAAAAGGAGGGGACTGGCACTCTGGAGAAGGCAGCCACCATATGGCAGATCCACTTAAATGAGCTGCTGTCCCATATCATATCATGCAAGTTTCATCACCTGATGTGCGCATGGATCCTATTCCCCTCGCAGCTCAGAGGTACCAGAAAACCCAACTCATCTCCAGAATGACTTTAACCCTCTAGCACAGTGTCTTTCTAAGACACCACCTATGCATACGGGCTTGGTGTAAGTATACAAGGTCTAATGATTAAATATCCCCGAATCAAACATCCAGCAGCTGGAAATTATACTCTCCAATTCCACAAATATTGATTCATCGACCTGAACTCTTCTGCACTTGATGACATATTAGAAATCACACTTTCCTAGGGCCTCTCTTTTGCATTGCAGATTGCACTTCAGCCTAAACATTCAGCTCCAGTTTGGTTTGCTTGATAAAGTTCCGGGCACCTCTGCGCTGGGAGGCAAGTGATAAATAAGGTGGAAAGATGGCAGGTGAGGCACTGCAGATAGAGCCTGCAAACCACAGAGCACTTGCAAGCTCCAGACACTGATGATGCTAACGTCTCCACAGTGGCACGCAGAGCTGGGCTATCCCCCATGAGGCTATTACAGAGGCTGCCACTGGCAAAGTCTCAGTGCAGACTTTTCACATAGCTAAGTTTCCATCCCTGTATATAATACAATCACTCAATCCCAGACTGGTTTGGGTTTGAAGGGACCTTAAAGCTCACCCAGTTCCAACCCCCTGCCATGGGCAGGGGCACCTTTCACTAGACCATACTGATGGCAAGATACAGCCCATAACCACTGCCCTACATAGGAAAGGGGCATCTTTTCCACTGTTCTTTCTCCCTTGAACTCTAAGGCTGCCTTGCTAAGCTCCATTCTGGGTCCTTGGTTGGGGGCCCCGCCGGTAGTAACCCATACCCCGTGCAGTTAATCTCGCTCCCTTCCACCACCAACACAAGCGACCCGACTCAGTGCTGCCCATCAATTATGCCACTGATCCTGGGCTGTGGCATCAGCAGCCAAAGCAGCGGCTTGGAGCAAGCTGCTCTAGTGTGAGGTGTCCCTGCCTGTGGCAGGGGATGGAGCTGGAAGAGCTTTAAGGTCCCTTCAACCCAAACCAGTCCGGGGTTCTGTGATCTTACAGAGACCAGCACGCACTGCCCCTCACAGTGCTTTGTTCCTCACTCATCCCAAATTAAACACAAACCGCAGCGGCCGGTGTTACCCTGGATACGCAGGGGAGAGAGGAGGGAAGGAGGGAAAAGGGAATACGGCGAGGGACAAGGAACAAGTAACAACAACACGGACTCTTGCGCCCGCAGCCCCTGAGGTAAACCCGGCCGGGGCAGGGAGCGGGCTCCCGCGGGCCGGCAGCGCCGCCGAGCCGGCAGAGCCGCGGATAACCCCAGGGAGAGCGGCCCCGGCGCGGCAGCCGCTGCCTGAGGCGCGGCCGCCATCTGCCGCCCTAGCCGCCAAGCTGCAACCGCCCGGCCCGGCCCGGAGGGGAACGGAGGCGCAGGGGCGCCAGCGGCCTCGGCTGGGCTGGGCTGGGCTGGGCGGAAGGAAGTGGGGCGGCGGAAGCCGAGCTCCACGGAGCAGCTTCGGCCCTGGCTCGTCGGGCAGAGGCGAGGCTCACAGCGGCCCCCCCCCCCCCATAGGAGCTGGCGAGGCAGCAGCGGCCGCCTCCCTCTAATCGCTGTGGCATTTCCTTTGCAAAGCTGTGGTCGAAGGAAGCGAGGTTCAGAACTGGCGTTCTCTTAGCCCCCGGCTGAAACCGAGCCGCTGCAGTGTGCGCGGGGCTGCATCGAAAGCAGCGTGAGCAGCAGGACAAGGGAGGTGATGCTGCCCCTCTGCTCTGCTCTCGTGACACCCCACTTGCAGCTCTGGTGTCCTCAGCATCTTAAAGGTGTTTACCAACCTAGCTGGATGATCAGAACAAACCTAGTTATGATCGTCGTTAAGACCCCCTCACGTCCTC
Source organism: Pezoporus flaviventris (assembly GCF_033815535.1). Classification (NCBI taxonomy): domain Eukaryota; kingdom Metazoa; phylum Chordata; class Aves; order Psittaciformes; family Psittacidae; genus Pezoporus; species Pezoporus flaviventris. The sequence goes on from NW_026892585.1 coordinate 3,167,937, forward strand.
TCAAACACTAGCAGCAGACTGCTGCCTGCCATCCCCAAGCCACTTCACGCAGGGATTTACTCCTTCTGCACTGTTCTGGGGCTGATAAACTGACGATGGGAAACGATTATCACCACTGCAGTCAAAAAGTAGGCATAAGTTGTTAGGAGTAAGTGCTGAGCTGGAGGATGGGAATGGCCAGGACCAGGAGAGGAGTTGCTCTCTCTTGTGATCCCTGTCTGAAATGCTATTCCATCTCAATGCTTTCTTCACACGGACAGCAGGCAGGGAATAGTCCCGTGGGGTTTAGTTAAAGGGAATAAGGCTTGGTTAGCAAATACTTATTTCTCCATACCTGTATTGATTACCTTTAGGTATGAATAGCAATGGCATTCTTATCCTCCAAATGTTTCTTCTAGTCAATAACAAAATTAATTTGGACACCAGCAAATCCACACTTATCCACCAGGCAAATAAGCTCACTGTATAATAGAGGGGAGAGTTTTGGCAAAAGGGAGCGTGTAGAAAGAAGCCTGCTCATAAGAATTATTGATAAAAGAATTACATGTTTATAGAATCCAATTCCATATCTGGAAGCGTTTTATACGCTCAGTCCTCAGCGATTCCTGCCACCATCTCAATACTTGCTGTTTGCTGAAGAAAACTGATTTTAAAATCTCCCTGATTCATTTACAAATTGCTGTTATTTTTTGTTCTAAAGTAACAGCCGGAGTCTGTACCATAAATTAGGGCTCCTCTGGGTAGGTGCTGTGTAAAATCATAATACAGGAGTGTTGTACTTCCAAACCATCACCTAGGTACTGGCTTTCTGAACCACACAGCTCAATGAGATCCATGGGTATGTATTTCTGCATGGGTACTGAATGACTGCTCTGAATTGCTCTCCAGTATCTGGAGGGGGTCTATAAGGAAGCTGGAGGGGGACTCTTCATCAGGGACTGTAGTGACAGGACAAGGGGTGATGGGTTCAAACTGAAACAGGGGAAGTTCAGGTTAGATCTAAGGCAGAAGTTCTTCCCTGTGAGGGTGCTGAGGCGCTGGCACAGGGTGCCCAGAGAAGCTGTGGCTGCCCCATCCCTGGCAGTGTTCAAGGCCAGGTTGGACACAGGGGCTTGGAGCAACCTGTGTGAAGTGTCCCTGGCCATGGCATGGGGTTGGATCTTGATGAACTTTAAGGTCCTTTCCAACCCAAACCAGTCTGGGATTCTATGAAATGAACACCTGAGATAAAAGTATTAATATATTAGAGCCTACACAGGCTCTCAAGCACTGAAAAGTGTCTTTAAAATGCCAGCATCCACCCATGAAAGTCTCTTAACTCCTTTAAACCCCAAGTCCAGATGGTGTTGCAGTCACCGTGGACTCTCTGAGCTCTTTAGAGGCACAGAGGAGCTGGGGGAATGGTGATTTGGCCTCCGTCTGTGCCAACCCAAGGGGCAACACAGGAGGCTTGCGGAGGGGTGACAGGATGCAAACACCTCCTTTCAACTGAAGAGCAAATGTTCTGAGAGGTACAAGGGAAAATGCACTGGGGCACTCACAATCCAAAAAACCAATTGCCACCATTTGTAAATAGGTAAGTTAGACACAAAAGTATTCTCCTCATGCTGTGGTATGTGGTAACCTGCCAACAAGACGGTAGGAAGCAGCGCTACCCAGGAAACGTGACAGGAGCAGGAGATGATCCCTGTTGCAGTGTCTGAATAACAAGGTTTACCTTCCTCTCAGTGTTTTAACTGGTGAGCAAAACGAATGAAACTGCATTTCAAGGTCAAGTGATCCCTTGTCACAGACTGTACCCACAAGGAGGAGAAGGTAAGTGTTCTGAGCAGTGCAGAGCACAAAGCAGGAACAAGTGACACGGGGGAAATCTGCCCTCACAGAAAAGCCTGTGCTGAGCCAGTGAATCTGAAGCTGGAATTTGGGGGGTCACATGGGTTCTGGAGCACTGACCTGGCAGTGCACTTTATCCCCCACATACACAACCACAGCAGAAGCTGGGGAATGTACACAAAGAATGCACAGCAAGAAGGAAGGTAGCCATGGCCACACTACGGTGCCTGTGTTATTTGTCCATCTATCTCTAGAACATGTGAGGGACAAGTCTTGAGCGGAACAGATGTGCAAATATGGCAAAAGCTACTCTTGACTCTGATCCAAAGCTCACAACAATCAAGGGAAGTCCTCTGCAGCAACCTACATGCAGTATCCACAGCTTCAGTGAATGCAGTGAATCTCTAACAAGGAAATATCAAAGATACATAGAGCAAAGGGTGTCTTACAGCATCCTCATGAGCTCACCATCACAAAAACAAACTGACAGCATCCTTCTCTCTGCTGGATGCAGTAAAACAATTTAATGGCCAAATATCCAGTCGTATGTTACCAAATTTCATGGCGTACGTTGAATTTTTTGAAGCCTCAGCTCCTGGAAGCTTTATGTGATTATAGGAAAAGCACAGCTTTATTCTGGTTTTGGTTTTATTTTTACTTTAGTTTCTAATCTTCATGTAGCTGTAGAGAAAAGCTCAAAAGCAAGAAATGGTAAAGAGCCGAATTCAAACTGAAATATATGATATATAAATACATACATATGTGTGTGCATGTATATTTATTATAATCCCACTTCATGGTTTGACACAGACATTTTTAGGATCTGAGGCTTTCGCAATACTGCTTTGCCCAGAGAAGCTGTGGCTGCCCCATGCCTGATAGTGTTCAAGGCCAGGTTTGATGGGGCTTGGAGCAACTTGCCCTAGTGGAAGGTGCCCCTGCCTATGGCAGGGGGTTGGAATGGGATGAGCTTTAAGGTCTCTTCCAACACAAACCACTCAGTGATTCTAGGATCACCAATGGCAAAGCATGGCCTTCACAGAGGAAAACAGACAGGGTCATATCGCTGAACGCTAAGGTACTACCAGTCAAAGAAGCAACAGTGCCAAATTCTTGGCTGCTCAAAACAGGCATAATTCTACTGAGTTACATAAACCAGGAGCTGGGTCACGAACTAAGGCTTGAAATAAGGGAAAATACCAAATTCTGGGAATGCTAACATTTCAGTTTTCTTCACACCCCCCATCTTTTGTTAAACTTAGTGCTTTTGGGTTGGTTTTTTTTTGGCATTTGCACAGAAAACATGCCAGTGTGTTTTTTACAGCACTCATAGGAAGAAAATTCAAGCTGCTCTGCCTGATATTAAAACATGTGGCATTTGGTAATATTTGGATGCAGTCCAATTGCTAAACTGCTGAATGTCTGTAACACCAGCACATCTTGAAGGGAAAGCAGCAAAAGACAGATGAAAATGGAATCTATCAACAGGAATAAATGAACGTGTGAGCAGAAAGCAGCAGGAGGAGCACCCAGTGCCTGAGAATGGAGAAAAAGGTACCAAGCACATTAACAGAGGTATTAGTGATAAAACACAGCTGCATAATGAAGATGAGCACTAATGTCACAATAAATTGGAGTGGAAGAATGAGTTTTGGAGGGAGTGGAAACACAGCATGTGGCCATATGTATGATGGCATGTGAAATGAGAGTGACCCCTCCTGGAGTATGTTAGATCCTAAAGACTTACTCAAGTGATAAAACCTAAGTTGCAATATGTAAGATTAATACACATCAGGAGAAACAGATTCTCTTGCTATTAAAAAGATCATGGGCTGGTCATAAATAACTCACAGTTGTGTAACCTCCAGTATTTAGCTTCTGAACAAGTCCAAATACATTTAAGTGCTAATAATTAAAGGTGGGATATCAACCTTAAGCCATCTATTGTCAGTTTAAATCTGATTCTTGGCATTGCTACAGCATTGCTTTCAGAAGGAATGGTGAGGTCCTAGAAATATCCCAGCAGCCTTCCTAATGAGAGAGCCATCAAAACCAGGGCTGGAAGGGACCTTGCAGGGTCATCTAGTCCAGCCCTCTGCCCTAAAGCAGGATCAGTTCTCCCCAAATCATTCCTGACAGATGTTTGGCTAACCTGTTCTTAAAAACCTCTGGCAATGAAGATCCCACAGCCTCCCTGGCAATCTGTGCCAGTACATCACTTCTGTTCCAGCTAGAAAGTCTGCCCTAATGTCTTCCTTAGATTTCCTTTGCTGCAATTTAAATCCATTAGTTCTTTTTGTATTCCTAGTGGACACAGAGAACAATTTATTATTTTCCTCTTTGCAGAGCTCTACATATTTGAAGACTGGTATCACATTCCTATTCCATCTCCTTCATCTCCTTTCCCTAGATGCATAAAGCCACCTCTTTCAAGCTGTCCTCACAGGCCATGTTTTCTAGACTTCTGACCACTATTTTCTGTTTGACTTTCCAATTGGTCTGCATCTTCCTTCTTTGACATATAGTGCACAAAAGCAGACACACTACCACAGCTAAGGTCTGAAGCAGAGGATAAGTAAGGGTAAGATTACTTCACATTTCTTCTCCACGACACATTATTTATAGGGCTGAAATTGCATTTGCTTTTTTCATCCATGGCCTGTGTTCAGTTTTTAACTCACAGCACTCACAGATCCCTTCCTGCAGAATAATGACCGCTGAGTCAGTCACCCCCATCATTATGCATGTTGGTTATAGGAATTCAGTGGCAAGATCCTGGAGTGTCCAACACTTGAGTTTCAACCTACTTACCTCAGTCAGGTCTAGTACACAGCTCATGTTATCTACCAGTGTCAGTTCATTGCAAGCAATGGAGTAACATCAGAAAATGGTTTAACCCAAGTCACCCATCCAGCCAGGAGTTCAGCAGTAGTGTTTCCCACTAGTATCATGTTTAGCATATTCCATCTGCAATAATCTGAAACATAGGGATTTCAGTTTAGAGGAGGTGGAGCAGTTTAAAACACAGGGAATCAAACACCAAACATTATAGCTAGAAGCCATCCCAATCATAGAATCATAGGTTTGGAAAGGACCTTTAAGATCATCAAGTCCAACAAGATGAAAGGTCTGCAACCCAACTGCATCCTGATGGGCATAATGCCCAGTGAGTGGGAAACCCTTTCAATCACCAGTAATACCCAAATCAGGATGAAATGGGAAGAGTATCTGATCAGCTCCATGTCGGCTGGTTGTCCAGAAAGGAAGTTCAATCTCTGCTCCTATCTGTAATGTATGGAATTATATTTTCCATATTATACAACATAGAAATGTACCCTGAGGAACCATGTATTGTTTCTGCTCTACAAGCAGGTCCTTTCCAACCCTAACTATTCTATGATTCTGTGATTTATGTGTACTTCCCACAGTGCCTTTGAAAATCCCTATTTTGAATGTTGCTGTCTGTTGGATAAACAGCTTTCTACCAAACCTTCTCTGCCTGCAATAATTTATGAAAATCACAACATTGATTTAAACTCTTCTCAGTGCTCCATAAATTTTATACAGCCCTTAAATTATAAAACTGCTGCTGCTGGGGCACCGCTGAGAACAATGCTTAATCTCTTCTCTTGAGAAAGTTGGCATATCAGAGGAGAAAAGAAGAGACTCAGGCAGCTGAACTGTTTGTTTCAATTTACAGGGCAGAATAAACCAGCCTGGATGCCAGCGCTCTAGTCCCACTGAGACCGTGTGTATCAAGATTGTATTGCCAAAATACTGCTTAGCTGCTCTGACCTTCCTCTGCCTTTCCTTGGGTTGAAAATCAGAAAAGAACTCGCATTGATTTCACAAGGATACTTTTTTTTTGCACACATCATCACCTTTGTGACACTTGAGATGTTCCCCTTCTCATTTACAGTCAGCGTGTTCCTGCTCTCAGATTCATTCAGACAACAAAACCCTGCATCTGCCCAATTACATATTGGTGTAAAAAAGCTCTGCAAACCTCACTGTATCCTTATCACACAGTCTCCCTCCCAGCCCAAAGCGGCACTAGAACAAATGTAGGGTGGTTTTTTTTTTTGCTTTGACTAAAATTAGAGTTCTTAGGAGCGTTTGATTTCTTTTTTCTACCTTCTCTGGCAAAGATTAAAGCCATCATTTTTGGCACTGAATCTAACACAAGGTGAAATTAAGGTCCTACTATAAAGAAACTATGCTTGAATGGGTTCCTTTCCTCTTAAACCTGGCCTAGTCACACATTAAAACTGCAGACTGCTTTGGCCTTAGTGAGATGTTGGCTAAGAGCATGGTTGTTCCTGGTGAACCCTCATCTGGAGTCATTATTAGAACCACTCTTTTTGGTGTTTCATCTGGGGATCCAAAGACAGCAGCTCCTATCGTCTTTTTCTTACCACTGACACTTTCCAGGTCTTTCCCCTCTCCTGATAACACTTCCTCCTCTGTCATTCAGACAGACTTTAAGGGATGTGTTTTCAGCCTTTCTGTACTCACGCTTTTCTCCCACGTAACCCTGTGGGTTTCATCCTTCCTCGTACACTGTTTTTGCTCAGAGGTATACAAACCATCTGTGCCTCTAATACAACGTTCTTAAATAGCCTCCAGGCAGATCTCTGTGGTTTTTAAGTACTTCTCTTTGCCCTTCAGCCTGCTGTTAACCATTTTCCTCATAGTTTTATAATCTGCCCTTTTAAAGTTCATTGTTACTGTGTTGTCCCTAAGGGAACCACTCTTTCATGATATCAAACCTAAAAGTGTGCAGTGATCACCGCTACCCCACGGAGGCTCGACAACACCTTTCTCTAATAACTTCTACAAGGTAGCTCCCTCTTGCCTATGGCCTTAACTAATCAGGCATTGCACTGACTGCCACAGGAGTCAAGGAAAAGGAATCCTTTGCCATATGGACTGGAATGGCACCAAAGCCACTTTACATCTTCTGATAAGAGGAAAAACTGCTTTTGCCAGCTGTCGCTTTACCTTCAACAAAAAGCAATCATGGGGTAAACACTAAAATTCAATCTTGTGCAATTTTCCTGAGCAGTCCCATCCATTTCCCCAGGAGGATGTAACTGCCCAGGGGCTGCCTCTAAGATTTTATAGGTTCTCAAAAGCCCAAGGAACCCTACAGGAGGTTGCAGTCACTCACATAAAACCCTGTGCTGTTTCTCCCCTGGTTTTAATGGTTACCTCCCGACTGCCGCCTTTGAAATGCTCTGAAGGAAGTGGGGTGAAAGGGGAGGTCTGTGACATGAACAAACTCTCTGCAGATGGAACACCTCGCTCTAGGAATGGGCATAAAGGGATGATTCTCAAGAGGCAGCTGGTACATCAGCCTTTCAGTTTGCTGTACGCACAAAGGATTGATTTATGGCATCCTGCCACAGGAGAGGGCTATAGGTTATTAACCAACTTCAATAGACAAACGCTTGCTGAGGCTGCATATCATACCTCTTGTGCTGTACCGAAGGTAATGACTCATCTTCAGGCATGCCTGATGTCCTTGAGGATGCAATTGGCTCTACACAGCAGAGTAAAGCATCACTTAGTTAATACACTACAGCACAAGGGAAACAATCAGCTGAAATGATGACATTGCTACTTCCTGCTTCATTATAAATCTCCAGCTTCCTAACAGGATTATATACTGAAGCACTGTAAGAAAAAGAAAAGACATTAAGTCCTGTAATGAAACATAAAAAATGTGTAATTAAACCAGCTAAATCCAGGCTTCTTGTGCTCAGTGTCTGCAAAATGCAGCCTTTGATCCTCCAAATGATGCTTCCTGCAAAAGTGCTGGACACAAAACCAATCAGATAGAATTCTGACTCATTCCTTCCTGTTTAGGCCAATGAAATGAACATTTGCAGTACAACAAATTTGGTTTTATTTAAGGGAAAAAAAAAACCAACCTTTTCAGACAGGCTGAAAACCAAAGGTAGGAGCTCTTGGGCCACTCACGCATGCATTTTCTTGCTCATTCTGTCCCAGGTCTTTGCCATTTCTATCTCATAATGCAGCATTCTTAATGATTCATCTTGATTCCTATCATTTAGAGAAAGATCCTGTTTCTTCAGAAGTAAGAAAGGTGACGGAGCATCTCACTTTTCCTGATGGCATCCAAGTGCAACATAAAAAGCTTCCCCTATAGGCATCCATTGCTGCAGTGCTACTACAGCACACCAAGTTTCTTTTGGCCTCCTGCTCAGCAGTGAGAACTGACACCATCTTCAGTGAAAGCTTCGGAGTCTTAATGAACTGGGAAATAGCCGATTTTATTACTAAAAACTGCATAAGATTCCTTTGTTAGCTAACAGGCCATGTCTGACCAAGATTACTGTATTAGGTAGCAAGCCTCAGCTACTTTCACCTTGCTCCTCAAATAGAATCAACTAGGTTGGAAAAGACCTTTAAGATCATCAAGTCCAACCATTCCCCCAGGACTGCCAAGACCACCACTAAACCGTATCACTGAGGGCCTCTCACCCTTAGCTGAGCAAGCTCCATAAGAAGAAAACAAGTCAGCATTCCCCACTACAGGAGGGTAAAAGGACTGGGGATGGGAGCAGGGAAGGAAGAGAGAAAGGAAAAGCAAGAAGAACTATCAATTCCAGTCCTAGCCCCATGTTCTATGCACTTACTTTGCCTTCCCCTTTATTAGAAAGTTCTTGCCATTATTGGTTTTCTATGTTCCATTGCTTAAGGCAGGTGATTGCTTAAGACAGTTTCACATTGCCTTCCTAAATGAAGAAGTAAAAGTCTCTTTAGTCTCAGGTTTAATGGGGAGTTGGTGGCATGGATAATTTTCCTGGTGTGGCACGACTATTCACACTATTCACTTGACTAAAATGCTTTTGTGCATCACTCACACCTCTTAATACATCCAGTTAGTTACTGTGAGGTGAAATGGGAGTGAAATACAATGAACACAAAGGACTCCTCCTGGTCAGAGCACTACAAATCACAGTTGGAATAAAGGAAAGATACTGAGTTTCCATATCCACCTTTCTTTCCCCTGCTGTGCTGCCTGAAGAACGACATACCTTTCATTATATTATTTCCAAGTAAATCCAATAAATTTATTTGCATTCCAGACATCTGTCATGAAGTCATACGGCAAGAAGCATGATTAAGCAAAAGCACTGCACCCAGTATCTTGAGGTAGCCTTCTTTTTACTGGACTTGTCTCCCAAGTCTCTCACTAGGAACAGTAGTTTTGTTTAAAATGCAATAACTAGCAAGACTCAAACAGGACCACAGTCTTATTTTGAACCAGCTGCACATCTGGGAGGCCTTCTCTAATTTTAAGGTAAATCCAGATTCCCTCTCATCCTTGGCAAGCATTTATCTCTTGATCGCCGTGTCCCCTAAACTGCCTCACAGCTAAAGGGAAGAGCTTTCAGGCTGTGCAAGAAAAGTGTAAGCAAGTATTTTTTTGTGCTGATAAGCAGAACCAGGAGAGTTTAAGCAAGCAGCCGGTGGTTAATTCAATCTTTCAGATGAAACTCAGCAAGTCATTTGTTGAAATATACCCAAATATTCCTTCAGTATACTGTAATGCTACAAGATTTCTCATGGGAATATATATATATATGTGTGTGTATTTTAGTGGATTCACACAAGTTTTAAGTCTACAAAATAAATTGAAAGATTAAGCCCTGGGAACCTCTGAGTCTGTATTTCTTCTTCCTACATTTTATTTTCTGTTATTTATGCAGAATATAGATAAATTATGTATTTACAAATGTAACACATCCTCATGGGAATGAGCAGGTTGTTACACTGCGCTTCTCTGGCAGTGTGAGTATCAGACCAGTGCTACAGCAAGACTTTAATATCCATTTATAGGTCTGGTTTTGCAGTAAGTTGGTATGTGTGGAGACAGGGAGCAGTCATGAGAGACTTAGTTATCAGCTGACCCAAAAAATCCCACTTTATGTACTAAAAATGTCGTTAAAATATCTTTGGACCACTTTAAAGAAACCATAATTTATTGTTTAAAACAGATGAACAAACTAAACCCAGCTGTTTCACACAGCAACTTCAAATTTGCTCCTCAATGAAGCTGTACAGCCCAAATAATTTGGAATGTCCTGTTACAACAGAAGAACTGGTTTTATACCCTGTAATTCTGCAGCAGTCTCAGGCCTTGCTTATATATGGTTATAGAGCACACCATACACCTAAATGATTTCAAAGTCACTGGTCCCATTCCCACCACCTTGTTCTTCCCAATCCCAGCAGCTTTCAGTGCTATTCTGATTTTCAGCACAACCTGTTATATAAATGGCACAAAAATGGTCCCATTCATTGTACTGTACATGGGCCACCGAAAGAGTTTAAAATCCTCTATCACAGTTATGATGTTCCTTGACTTAAATATCCTGTTTATAATTCCTACTTGAAGAAAACCAAAAGAACGCTTTTCCAAAGCTTAAAGATTAAATACAGTTTCTTTTAAATAAGCTGTTTGAGATCCCAAATAATGATGAACACAAAAGTAACCAAGCGGAACAAATAGACTTCAACAAACAGAAACCACCACCACAGCACTAAGCCCATCAGTGTGATAACCAAAGTGCACAATCTCCAATCTTTCTTTTGCATTAGTTGTTATCATCAGCTACAATCACCATTTCTTTATCTTGCTAGCACAATCAATTTAAGTGAATTTGATGCTTTTTAGATGGCATTCACCACAGGCAGCATTAAGACTACATAATTTTAGCAATTGCTGCAAGGGCTCTGCAAAGAGCTAATGTGCCACACCACACATGCAAAAGTTGTGCAAAAATCCTCTGCCTCTGTTCCACAGCAGTGAAGTGTCTCTCTTTTGAATGTCAAGGTAACAGTAACAGGTAAAAAACACACAGTTGTCAACTAAGGCCAGTAAATAGAGAGGAATTACACGTTTAAAAATGTACTGATTGAAAATTTATATAAGGCGGATATGTACAGGTCTATTTTGCTACTCATTTGTGACCTCAAATAGCTTTTACATACATGGTTAAATTCTCTTTTAAAAGAAAGACACGCCATACTGCTCATACAGTTCCATCTGAACTGCAAAGACTTGTCTCTTGCTAGTTTTACACTATGTTTCTCTAGTTGGACTACAGCAAAGTAAGAGAAGACCTGCATACCATGCTCCTATGTCTAGGCAAACCCTCAGTCTTACTCAGATCCCTCCAAGGGTAACATATAAAAACATACAACTCCTAATCATCATTTTCCTCATCATCAAACGAGAGAAGGCTGCTGTTTATTTGCTTAGCTGTACTTTGAGGAGTAGTTGCTTCTCTCTTAGTTTTCTGTGCCTCTTTCATCTTCTTTCTTGAACTTACATTGAAGTCCAAATTTTTCTCTGACGAACGTTTGGCTGGTTTCCTGAACATAATTTTTCCATCAGCAGGTTCTGGTTCACCATCTATAACAAAGACAGTAAAATCAGAACACATCTGCACATGTTCACACACACATACAGACCTTCACCGCTATCTATACTTGGTCCCCAGAACCAAGACCAGCGAGACCCTGACAAAACACAACTGTGAAAATAGATTTTTTTGGCCACAAAATGTCCTTCATCCACACACATCTGCTACATGGCAACCAGCCCTTGAAGCCAGGTCTCCTGCAGCTCCTATTAGAAGTGGGTTCTCACTAACCAGAGCTATAACTTCAAAGAGACTGTGAGCAGTCTCACACAATCCAGTCACATCACTTACCAAAATGGAGAGGACAGCTTCATAGGATCCCTTAATTCCACTTCACTGTTTGTACAATCCATGACAACACATGCACTTATTCCAGAATTATGGTGTATCTTTGAAGAGCAAAACGCCACATACACAAGACAAAGCTTTTTAATATCTGCTGTCCTGCTGAAACAGCTAAAAAGATCACATGGCCATAAATCTGCCTTTTACTGTCATATAGGATGAAAGTTTTAGGGCTTGTTTGTATCTGCAAAATCACCAAACTATTCCAAACAAGTAATTCTGCTCCTCAACATGTATTAGAGCAAATAAGTTAAAAACAAGGATTTGTTATCTTCCTTCAAGGATTATCAGAGACAGGCAGAAAGCTACTGCACAAGTAACAGCACCAAGGCAGTATTCCTGGGGAAAAAGTGCAATTGTAAAGTCATGAATTGGACATAAACGCACATGCAGTGATTTGCAACTTGTATAACGTATATCTGACTGGGTGTTAGAAACCATTAGGTTTTGAGCAAGATACTTTTCCTAAAGTACCTTTGTGAAATTCTTTATTCAGTAGAAATTTCCTCACAATATGCATGTGTTGGACAACACGATGTGCTATTTAGTTATAAACACTAAATATCTTTTGTCTTTAGCACGAATTCTTTCCTCAATATATAAGCATTATGACAGAAGAACATTTCAGTGGTAGCATATGCAGCACTGCCTGAAACACTCTTCAATGCATACTCTAAGCATTACAACTATTAAATCTAGTGTCTTAAGGGTTGTGTGGTACAAATGACCACAGAATCATAGAAGCCCAGACTGGTTTGTGTGGGAAAGGACATTAAGATCATCCAGTTCCAGGCCCCCTGCCACAGGCAAGGACACCTCACACCAGACCAGGTTGCTCCAAGCCCCTGTGTCCAACCTGGCCTTGAACACTGCCAGGGATGGGGCAGCCACAGCTTCTCTGGGCACCCTGTGCCAGCGCCTCAGCACCCTCACAGGGAAGAACTTCTGCCTTATAATCAACCTGAACTTCCCCTGTTTCAGTTTGATGCTGCACATGTGACATCAAAGTTTAGGAAATGCACATGGTATATTCTGGGAGGGAAAACCAGCTATTTCTGAAAAACATCACAGCCAAACAACCAAAATGCACTATGTATCATTATCCTCAGAAGCTGGGCATCAATTTTTGGGCTCAGCAGTTTAATATCAAATAATTCCCCTTACTAATTGTTGCTTAAATACCTTGTTTATTTGGAAACCCTGATCTGAAGCACAGTGCTAGCCAAATTCTGGTAGAAAAAGGCATCTGTAAGAAAAATTGCACTTAGGAGCAGACACAACTGTCCATGTACTTGAGTGTGCACACTAGACACAGCACCAGCTCTGCTATAGGAACAGGACAACCAGCTACTGCATCAGCATAAGGAGCATCAAAAGTCTTCATTGAACACTCTTTGCATTTTCTTAGAATAGTAAATTGAAAACTAAACCCCTAAAACTGTACTGAAAGCATATGCATAAAATAAGTCAGATACACAGCTATGTACTCATACATATGGAAAAATGGAAGCCAGAAATCTCAGTGTTACTCCAAAATCTCCTGCGAACTGCACAAAATGATTTCCTCTTGTCTACCACAGAGAAACTGATCTTTGTAATGTGAATTTAATGCCTAATAAGCAAAGTGCATAAACTGAGCAAAGCTCAAAAACTCCATCAAAAAGTCCACTACCTTAGCTCTGATCTTCAAGGCCTCAGTACTGTTTGTGGATCATTGTGCATCAAAGGAAAAGGTTTTACCTCTTGGCCTGGTTAAACACTGGCAAAATTTCATCATATGCTCAAGAACATTCCTTTCAGCAGGAAGGCCAGGGCACCTTAGAATCACAGACTGGTTTGGGTTGGAAGGGATCTTGAGGTCATCCAGTCCAAGCCCCTGCCATGGGCTAGAACCCTTCCACTAGGCCGTGTCGCCCAAGGCTCTGTCCAACCTGGCCTTGAACGCTGCCAGGAATGGAGCATTCACCACTTCTCTGGGCACCCTGTGCCAGTGCTTCACGACCACCACAGGGAAGAGCTTCTGCCTTAGATCTAACCTGAACTTCCTCTGTTTCAGTTTGAACCCATCACCCCTTGTCCTATCACTATAATCCCTGATGAAGAGCCCCTAATGTTCTCAGCCTGTATTTGTACAGGAGGTGCTCCAGGCCCTGATCATCCTCATGGCCTCCTCTGGACTTTGGATCTCAAACCAAGGCCTGAAGACAAGGACCTTCAAATGAAGACAATCACTACAGATACAAAACAGGAAAGACCAGAGCCTCAAAACTGAGTATTTACATGTTTTGAAAAAGTAAGAGGTTCTCTTCACAACAGCCGGCCAGCAACACATCATTTATGATTTATTAACATGTCTTAGCATTCATATGCAGTGGAAAGGAAGACTCTCAGTTGGGAAATTTACTTCCCTGCTACCTTTTCAGCTTCAGAGTTTCACAAATGACCTGATTTGGGGGTTTATATATTTCCTTTTATACACACACACACACACACACACACACACGTATATATATATATCTATATGTATTTGGACCAATACCTGTTAATTTCACTTTCAACTCTGGGATAAAAATCAAAGCAACAAGAAACATAATTAAATCATGAGCATCAAACTTTCTTTATAGTTCCCATTTTTAGAATTGACCTTTATCCAAAAAAAAAGGAATTATTCAAACCTCTCTTTATTAAACTGGAAGTAACCAGCCATCTAAATACCTGCCTCTGAGTAGAAATCAGAATGTAAATCTAGAGGTCAGACTGACAGTGCAAAGATGGCCAAAGACTCAACAAAGCCCACAGCAAGCTGTAGCACACTCACCCACACTTTCATTTCCGGTTTCACACCAGGTCCTCTCCATAGCAGAGGAACAACGAAGCACTTATCCTTTTACTCCCATAAGGCAAAAATAGGAAAAGGAAGCCAAGACCTCATATTAACTACTGGTGAACAAATAGAAACACAATAATGTAGAACAAAAGGCACCAGTCCCCAAAGCATAGCGATCCAACACTCCTGGTACCTACTCCTGTGGATTTTTTTCCTCCAAATGCAAGCTATTTCCAAGGGGGTAATAGGCAGAGGTGCCAAAATCCCATAAGGACTCAGTACTATACTCCTCACGCTACATGCAATTATGTCTGAAAAATTCACATAACTAATGAAAGGCAGTATTAAATGGTCGAAAAGTAAGCAAGTATCAAGCTCCCTTTTATGGATTATCTCTCTTTGGCTGTAAGCAAGAAATAAGTAGTTTGCAACTCACCTGATTCATGTGATTTTAAGGACTCTTTGATTTGCTGTTTAATTTTCATCGCTTCTTCCGCAGTCAAGTCCCCCTTCTTCAATGTTACCACTTGAGGCTGCTCATCTTCCTTGTCACTGACATTGTCACTATCCTCATCTGCGAGTGGAAGCTGCTCTCTCTAGACAGGAGAGAAATAAAAGCAAGTCTGACCACCCCACTCAATCACAGCCACTGAGGATGGGCTACTTGTCTTTGGTTTCACTTCTGCAGTGAGGTTAGTGAAGAGATTTTGCATACTTGTCAATGCCAAACTCTCTCAACACACATTGTCCCAGTGACACTCCAATTCTATCCTGAGACATGGCATCCCCCAGAAAAGAAACTGTATGGGCTCTTTCAATTAGAGACCAAAACAGCAGGAACTTGGAAGGTGAAGAATTCATTCCCTTGTTCCTTTACTGTACAAGCACTATCTGCCATGCAACACTAAGAAAATCTTAAAATGTGTGGGTCCATTTTTGAATCTTCTATGCTGTACTCCAAGCAGCACAGAGAAAGGGAGTCTATGGTGGCCTTGTTATTAAAGCTGCCTAACCAAATCACTATAAGCATTATGGACTGACACAAAGAAAACCATGTCCCTGTTTCCACTCTCTCAAATTCATGCTCTGAGACACAAGAATCATTTGGGATAAAAAATTGTAACAATAAACTTTCTGGCATGCAACAACAGAAAGCTTGGAAGTAACAGAGGAACTTAAAACTCATAAGGAAAAGTATAGATAGCATTACCACTATCTACTGAATTTACCAAGAGCTAAACAAAATCTTCTTGGGGGAGTGAAACAGTTTGTACAACTCAAGGCATGCTTTTATCTCAAATTTCTTTTTTTAACAAATCCTTGTGACTATTACTTTCCTGGAGAGGGTAAGGTGATAATGGCCACTTTATACAGGAACTGAACCTTAAATAGTAGTACAGGGAAATGGTGCAAGTGGCACAAGTCAATACATTGGCTGCTTGTGATAAGAAATATTTTCATGAATAAATTATATATCCAGTGGCACAAATACAGTTCAAATTAAGGCGGTAACAATGGTGGGGCGCTTTCTTTTTTGCTAGCTTAGTTTTCAGCTGCATCGGTTAGGGTGGGATCATGCAAACACCTGCACAAGTACAACCAGGTCACCACCGCCACTGCACAAACAGCACTACCAGCTGATGTTAAACGACCGCTTCAATTTACAGTTCCTTAGTTATAACACATACATAACTCTGCATGTGTTATAATGACAGGCCTCTTTTACAAGGCATCCTGCAAAATCTCAGCAGGAAACACATGCAAAAACACATTGGAAACAGAAAACCCCTCAGAAAAGGCTGCCTTTTAACAAGCTGTCTCCAACACCCCTGCCCTGCCATCACATCAGTTTGCTGACCTGTATTAAGATGATGTTAACTCCTTTTCGATGTTACTTTTTGGCCGCTAAAACACTTTTGTACTATATTATTCAACCGCTATTTATTCTGTTTGGGTTTTGTAAGGCCAGGTGAATTTCGGACATCACTTCTGTTTCCCTGTTGACACAGACCCCTTGCACACTGACTACTCTGCGAGGTGCACCATGCTCCCCTCGGCTGCGATCATCAGAAACAGCAGCGGGAAAAGGCGCTGCAATTTCTTGATGGTTTGAATCGAAATAAGACGACAGTTTTCTTAATTTTAAGCAGGCAATTACTGTTCCACTTCTCCTACAGGGACAAAGCTGTAGTGCTGCTTCCCCACCGCCTTCCACTTAAGCCTGGGGCACGGGAGGCCCCATGAAGCGGGGGCTGCCGCTTCCCACCCCCGGAAAGGGCCACTCGCCGGGTTACAAAGGAAGCAGGGCCCCGCACAAGCGGAGGGCCGCGCTGCCCAAGGCCGTTACCTTGGTTTCCACCGTGGGGCCCTCCCGATACCCGACCTGCCGCTTGAAGCGGCTGAGGAAGGCGGGCTCGGCCGGCCGCACGTAGGACACCTGGTTCCGCTTGCTCATGGCCGCCACCGAGCCGCCTTCCCCTCAGCGGCCCTCGGCACGTCAAGGCACGTCCAGCCAATGGCAGAGAAGACAGAGCGAAATGGCCGCGCTGACGTCACGTGCGGGAGGGGGCGGAGCCACGTCGGCTGCGTCTCTTGGCGTCAAATTTGAACGCTCCGCGGTTTAGCGAGCGGCGCTGCGCGGGCGGGCGGGCGGGAGGGAAGGAGCATGGCTTCCGCCAGGAAACGTAAGCGGGGGCCCGGCAGCCCTGAAGAAGGTGAGGAGCGTTTTAGCCGCATGTGGGGAGCGGGCAGCGTGAGAGGGGGGGGTTCACCCGCATGTGGGAACCGAACCGAACCGGAGCGGCGCGGTGTGGTGCCCGTGGCCTGGTGAAGGGCGGCTCTGCTGGGCTCCTCAGCACAAGACGGGCAAGGAGCTGCTGGAGAGGGTTCAGTGAAGGCCGTAAGGGTGATGGGGGTCTGGAGCATCTCTTTTGTGAGGAGAGATTGCGGGAGCTGGGGCTGGTTAGTCTGGAGAAGAGCAGACTGAGGGGGGATTGGGGGTTGGACAAGATAATCTTTACAAGTCACTTCCAACCCGGCCGATTCTGGGATTCTGTGGTGTCACCCATGTGCGAGAGCTAAGAGGGTCGAGTAGGGGCCTGGCTGGGCTCGGTGCCCCATGGAGAGGCCGATGCTCCGGGGCTGCGATCCTGGAGGGGCCACGGTGGGGTCGGAGCAGCGGCACGGCGAACAACGATCCCCGCCGCTTCCAGGAGCGCTTTTGGCATTGACATCCTTGAGTGATATCCCTAAGGGCTTCCCATAGTTGATAAGTGTGAGCTGCCCTCCCGAGCGGGAAGCTTCACAAACCCGGCTGCTCTCAGCTGCCGCGCGTTAATCGGTTCGTTCTCTGTAATGTTATCGAGTTTGAATTAGCTGTGAGTAAGGGGCTGGAGCACCTCCCATACAAAGACAGGCTGAGAACATTGGGGCTGTTCAGCCTGGAGAAGAGAAGCTGCGTGGAGACCTCAGAGCAGCTTCCAGTGTCTGAAGGATGCTGGAGAGGGATTCTTCATCAGGGACTGCAGCAATAGGACAAGGGGTGATGGGTTCAAACTGAAACAGGGGAAGTTCAAATTAAACATAAGGAAGAAGCTCTTCCTTGTGTGACACCGTGCAGATGAGGCCCTCAGTGATGTGAGTTAGTGGTGGCCTTGGCAGTTCTGGGGAATGGTTGGGCTTGGTGATCTTTTCCAACTCAGTTCATTCTATGGTTCTGTGAAAGCAGGCAGGCTCACACAGCAATGGCAAAGTATTAATGTACCTACACAGCAGCAGCAAGTTATTTGTGTAGTATTAATGTTAATGAGAAGGTTAATATCTTTGTGCATCTTAATTCCACTTGTAAAGGAATCTTCTTACAACAAAACCTATGCACTCTTGGAGACTTTATGAGGTCTTTATTATTGGAGTATTTTGGTAAATCTTTCATTGTCACTTGTTTTTTTTCTTTTACATCTGATTATGTTAATATTTTGACTAACCTGTGTGAAATAATTTCATGTCAGAGTCATCCTTAAGTAGAAGACAAGTAACACTATCTACCTATGTAGTTATAGACCCTTGAGATGTGAAGCTGTGCAAAATGATGCTGATAACTGCAAGAGACCTTAATGCATTAGAGTGCTCTATATTACTTCATTAAAATGAAAGGAATTTGACTACTTTTTTTAAAAAGTGAAAGCTGTGAGAGCTGTTCAGGTTTAGGAAGGTGAGTTTTTGCAGTGATGACAAAAAAAACTATTTCCTGCTGTGTTGGTTTACCTGCAGTTGAGTTAGCAGTTATAAAATATAAAGGGAATATACAATTCTATTAGTATCCATGTTCCTAATTCTCCCAAACACTTGCAAACCCTTATATATGTTAATTTAAGAGCCTACTCACACTGCAGGACTGGAATTTTCTCTACCTTTGCAAGAAACTTAGAACTTTCTGTCAGGGGAAGATAGTTACTTACTATTGTTGTAAAGTTCTGATTCGTGCAGGAAGCAGTTATTTGCAAGGCTCTCCATTTATCTCCCTCATTTTCTATTTCTAAAATATTTTCAATTTAAATGACTTTTTTTAAGCAATAATTTTATCTTGTTTAATTATGTGTGTTTCATTTTTATTTTCTAGGAGATTTATGTGACTCTGCATTACCTTTGAACACATCTAGGTAAACTAATATTGGACAGTTTGCATGTATGAATAATCACATTTGTGTCAGGGATAATTTATAATGGTCCATGTGTTTGAGCACACAAAGATAGAAAAGTACTGTCTGTCCACTTTGGCTGCTCCCCAGAAAGTCCAGTTTGGTTCCTACCTGGAAAGTTTGGCATTAGAATGCCCTGGAAAAGTCTCGACCCTTGGAGACCTTTCTAGGTATTGCTGGCCACTTCTTCTGACGTAGGCTGGCCCCCTGCATCGGAATGAGTGTGTATTTTTGTCAGTATAAAAGCCCAAGCCTCATGCAATGCGAGGAGGCAGAGCCTCATACCACCCGGGTCAACATTGCCTACCTGGGGATGCCCGCTAAGATTGAGCCTGCCACCTCGCCCTGCCATGAAGTCTCTTGGAGCTTGTTTGCTGATCATCCTTGCAAGGTCCTTGGGGTTGGTAAGATAACCAAATGTCAGAAGTATCCTTTACTGTATTTGCTAATATCTCTATATTTTCCTATATTAATAAACTGGTTGTGAGTTCTCCATTTGTGTCTCGTTTCTCTCACCCGGAATACTCGAACTCCGGAACAACATTGCATATAAAGTGCAAACAACACCTACTATAACTGTGAAATAAACTTAAAGCTTTTCTTTCGGTGTTTTCCTGCGCTATTCTGTTCCTTTCTCTTTTTTGCCAAAGCTAAAAACTGGTAAGAGTTGTAACACCCTTGTGCTATAACTGCCTTTTGGGAAAGAATGAAGTAAATTCAAGATTGCTACCACTTCATTTAAGATGTGAGTTCTTTAATATTATATCTGTATATACTGGTATTTATGCCAGAACTTCTCAAAGTTTTAATGTCAGAGTCATGTGCTTACTCAAGCTAAATTTACTAGTGCATCTTCTGATAAATGTGATGAAATAGGTTAGGCAGCTTTTAGATATAGGTGCTGCTGTACTTCATTGGACTCGTGGATCAAGAATTGGTTGTTCTTTCCCTTCTTGTGAGCAGCAAATTGAAATGCTAGCATTTTTCTTGCTGGAATGTAGCATTATCCACTCCATTTATAGTCTTTTTCAGTAGAGAGAAGGATGCTTGAAGCTCCTGGTCTTAGAAACTACTGAAACACTTGTAACAACACTGTTTTTGCATGTCTTAGATTCACTGTGAAATGTGTTCTTTTGGAGCTAAAATTACGTGGAATAGCAATGAATTCCAATAATTCCATGTTGTTTGCTTTTAAATCTGCACATTGTGACCTTCATTAAATCCATGGCTTGTAGTGAATTGATGTGTACACAGTGAATTGATGCATATAATATACTACTATTACAGCTAATAGTGGTATATTTTCAGGAGGGACCTTTGTATGACTTTATGTTTACTCTGATTTTTGTGATCTAATTTTCTCAAACAGCTGCTAAATCCATTTTGAAGTAATCTAATGCATAAATATTCCTTTAGTGCTGAAGGTGATGCTATCAAAGTCTGCGTAAGGGTACGTCCACCTTCAGAGGGAACCGCCTTAAGCAATGGACATCAAGGCTTGTGTTTATCTGTTCTTTCCTCAAAAACCATCCGTCTGCATTCGAAGCCTGAGCCAAAGATCTTCACTTTTGATTATG
The DNA here is from genome assembly GCF_033815535.1 of Pezoporus flaviventris. Classification (NCBI taxonomy): domain Eukaryota; kingdom Metazoa; phylum Chordata; class Aves; order Psittaciformes; family Psittacidae; genus Pezoporus; species Pezoporus flaviventris. The sequence goes on from NW_026892585.1 coordinate 3,188,674, forward strand.
TTGCAAATATGGAAACAACACAGGTAATGAATGACTTCCAGAGTCTTGGAATACTATTGCAGATTTTCCTCGCTTTCTGGCAACTGCTACACTAAATCTTTGTGAAGATGTGTGATGCTTTGGGTCTTATTTTTTTCACTGGTCAGATTGGTGATATGCAGTTATAATACAGAAATGTTGGGATAAATTCTGCTCTCTAATAGTTTTAATGTATTTTTTAACTTAATTTCTTTAAAGTTTGTGTTGAAATTGGAACTTCTATTTGTAAATGTTACAGTAACACCTTAGAAAATAAACCTGCCTGTTGGGACAAACATAGAAATCACTGGCAGTCAGTAGCTGGTGATTTGTATATTGGGAACTTAAGAGTTTGTAGCCTGTTTGTTATATTTCTTTCTTATATTTTCCTTTCGAGCAGATGTATTATTCATCTGGGACTGATAATATGGGAAAGAAAATCCTTCAATTTAATTTCTGTGATTGTGCTTGTGATTCTGAACATAATTTTAATTCCTCTAAGACTTCAGTTCCCTTTAGCTTCTGTTTAAAATCACCCTTAAATATGTTAATTTAAGAGCCTACTCAGCCTTCCCCACCCCCTAAAACCCAAAAAACCTACCCACTCTAGGCTGTTAATCTGTAGCTAGGCTGCTCTTGCAGGTCTAAGAAATCTGTGAAAGCAGATGAGGTTAAGAGTTGGGCAGACCTGTTGAATATGCCATTTGGCAATGCAAATGTTGAAAGTTAACTGTATTTGGTAAGTGTCATGGGCTTAATTTTGACAGTATAAACCATATAATCAAAAACACTGAACCAAAATAAGTATAATATCTATTTGAAAGCTGTTACCATGATGCTGAGTTTTGTTATTTTTCTTTCAGTTTATCAAGGAATAAATGTTTTTCAGAGGAGTGGTTTATGTCACAAAGACTTAGGATGTATTATTTTGCTGTGAGAAGTCCAGGGAACACGATACATGTGTAATATTAAGGAATGCAAGTGTTCAAGGCCAGGTTGGATGGGGCTTGGAGTAACCTGGTCTAATGTGAGGCATCCTTGCCCGTGGCAGGAGGTTGGAACTGGATGATCTTCAGGTCCTTTCCACCCTGAACCATTCAATGATTCTATTTTATACATTATAAAGCTATGATCTGTAAAATGCTGGTAGAAGCAAGACTTAAATGAGTGGTGCCAAGTGTTTTCTCTTTCCTTTGTCCCCAGGAGTCAGTGTTCTCAACTGTGGCCAAAAATATTGTTGAATCTTGTATGAATGGCTACAATGGAACAGTCTTTGCATAGTAAGTCATTTAATGGTAATTCATTGCACCATTTGAGGGCACTGGGTTAATGAGTAGTAGTTGTGGGTTTAAGTGCCAGAGCCTGCTTGGTGTTACAGTAAACTTTGCAAGTGCTTTCTTAGTGTAGCCCAACCCAGGGAATGTTCTTGCATGATGAAGAGTGCTTCTTATTCCTCTTTCAGATGAGTCTGTGGGTGTTATACTTCTAATACTTAAGGCCAATAATGTTGGTTGCTAACTCACTTCAATTTTACTATTCTTTGACTAAAACCTACAAGTTTCATCGTATTGGTAAAGAAAACGCTACTTGTTTTCATTCCATTTTACTATGGGCGTACTGAAAATCTCTTTAACTGCATATTTAGCCAGCTTAACTCTTTAGCAAGTCTTAACTGTCTGTGGGAATACTTGGAAATGATGATTATGACTTTCATAGTGTTTTCAAGGTAGAAATATATCCATGACTAGTAGTATGAATATAATTATATTAACTCGATATCCTTTGGAAAACTGAGATAGCACTTTGATCAAAAATGCTAAGGTGAAGGCACAATCTAATCAAAACCTTACTGTTTTTTTTTTTAGCCTAGCACAGCATTTGCAAAACTGAAGGCACATCTACTTTGTTGCAATATAAAAAGTGTGGAAAAATGAAAGGAAATTGCTCTGAAGTTTCTCTAGCATGGTTAATAACTATGGTCTAAAAAGGGCATACTCAGCTTACAAGTATTTTTTGCATTTTGGGTTTATGTGTACAACTGAGTGACAGAAAACCCCAAAACTGACTCAAAAAGTAGTTTAATATAAATTTGAAAGCTTTTGTTTTTATGTTAAGTTCCTTTCCATCACAAATAAGGAAGAAAATGATGGGGGAGGGGGAGAGAGTAAAGGTGATTTATCCAACAGAATTTCATGTTCTATTTGTCTACCTTTTTAGCTGACTTGTTTCTCAGCTTGCTTCTATAGCTTTTATTTTAAACCATGCGTTCTCCTTAAAAGATGCAGATTAATGAAAAATAAGGAGCCAGAATAAAAATTTGTCTGACTTTTTTTTTTTCTTCTTGTTATTAGTGGCCAGACTGGCTCAGGAAAAACCTTTACTATGATGGGTAAGTGCATGAGAGAATCTTTCAGTGCTTTCCTGGTGTTTTGGTTTTTCTCTTGAGTTGAAATGTCTTGGGATGACTTAGTTTTTTGTCTTGCTACAGATAGCTTTCAGGTTTAAGAAATGGTGTAGTGCTCAGTGCAGTTAATTTTGCTTTATATCAAAATAGTGCAGTATAGGTACTCTCATCTACCTTTTTAGCCCTGTTTTTAACAGGAGAGAAGCTATTCAGGTAAACACATCTAATAAATGTTCTCAAAAATGAATATACTATTGGCTTCCCCTTTTTGGCTGGTATCTCTTGCATGTGTAGCAAAGTACTGCAGTGTGCAAGGGGCTTCCATGTTAAAATATATTGGGGTTTTCAAAATGACTGCTTCCAACCTGACCAGGAAGGTGGGGCCCCTCTGTATAGGGAGGGATCCCTTTGTAATCTTGTTCTTCATACAGTGGTGATTTTAAATGTATTAATAATTTTGCTTGATGTTAGAAAGTTACTGAAATAACCAAAACCAGTTTAGCTGATGTGTATTTGAGAACTACCTAGGAATTAATTAAATATGGGGACAAATCCACCCTATCTTTCTGGTTCTTGAAATCAGGGTTAAAGTACCTGCATTGGCATACCTGCACATTTGTACATGCTTTCTGTGGAAGTCATGTGCTTTTAGACTTGGGTGATCTATGGACAGGTAAAATGAACTTTCACAAGCATCATTTAGGCTATGTATGGATCTGATTATGGGATATTATCTTAGATCTTGAAAGCTGATTTTATTGCATTTCTTCTGTGGTTTTGCCACAAACTGACTAAAATGTGGTTGCTGAAATCATCTGTAATGATGTCTTGAAAAGGTCAAACATTGCTCTTAAGTAGTAATAATTCTTGTTTTTAATTCCAAATCTCTTTAGGACCATCTGAATCTGGCAATTTCACTCACAGTTTGAGGGGTGTCATTCCACGGAGCTTTGAATACTTATTTTTTCTAATTGAACGTGAAAAAGAAAAGGTACATTTACCTTATACTTAGTGCAATTAAAGTCTTACATTAAAGATTAGCTATAGTTCTTTGGTAAGTGAAGTTTCCAGGATTATTGCCATCTTGTGTTGGATTTCTTTGTGAGAAACACTTGCTTCTAGTACTCTACCAAATTATAGTACTTTCTTCAGACCCAAGTGTGCTTGTATTTTGAGTCTAAATATGCATGTAGGTTTTGGGATGTTGGTTGTCATCTGGGCATCAGGAATATATCATGCAGAATGCATACGCAAACTAGTAGCCTTAGGTATGTGTAAAAAGAGACTTGCTGCCATGCAATGCCAGACTTAATAAACCCCATCTGTTTATAGTGTAAATTACTGTTTTTCAGGCTGGCAATGGAAAGAGTTTTCTCTGCAAATGCTCATTTATTGAAATCTACAATGAACAGATATTTGACTTGCTAGATTCTGCTTCAGCTGGGCTCCTTCTCAGAGAGCACATCAACAAGGGAGTCTTTGTTGATGGGGCTGTTGAACAGGTGTTGTCATCTGCTGCTGAAGCATACCAGGTATTTTTTGTTGCCTTTTAATATTTTGATGCTTATTCGGTAAATATTCCTCAGATTAAAGCACATACTTTTTGCAGAGTGCCTCCGACACTCTTTTCCCCTGTTTCCATACACTGCAAAACAGTGTAAAAAGCAGTTTCTAGATAATGCTTCCTGCCTATTCCACACATAAAATCATAGAATGGTTTGGGTTGGAGAGGACCTGAAGACCATGTTGCCCAAGGCTCTGTCCAACCTGGCCTTGAACACTGACAGGGATGGGGCAGCCACAGCTTCTCTGGGCACCCTGTGCCAGCGCCTCACCACTCTCACAGGGGAGAACTTCTGCCTTAGACCTAACCTGAACTTGCCCTGTTTCAGTTTGAACCCATCACCCCTTGTCCTATCACTACAGTCCCTGATGAAGAGTCCCTCTCCAGCATCCTTGTAGCCCCCTTCAGACACTGAAAGCTGCTCTGAGGTCTCCACGCAGCTTCTCTTCTCCAGGCTGATCAGCCCCAATGTTCTCAGCCTGTCTCCATACAGGAGGTGCTCCAGGCCCTGAGCATCCTCATGGCCTCCTCTGGACTTGCTCCAAGAGCTCCGTGTCCTTCTGATATTGAGAACACCAGCACTGCACACAATGCTGCAAGTGGGGTCTCACAAGAGCAAGTCATATAGCTCTGGATTTTGGAATATCTGAATTGCAATTATAATAGTCTTTCCCTAATACTTGTCCTACATGTCTGAAATAACAACAGAAAACTGCATCTCCTGCTACTTAGGCAGCATATATGTTGTAGAAATTGTCAGGTTTATTTCTCCACGAATGAGACACATATGCATAGTATTCTGTAATTGCGTACTGCTAATATGCACTGTTATTGGATACATTATACTTTCCGTCAGCAATAGCATTCTTGGAGGAAAGAAGTGAATATTATAATTCATGTTTTCATTAACCTTGAGAGCAGCTATGCTTTTTCAGTTTTAAAAGAGCTCTATTGGAAAAATGTAGAGAAGTCCTTGAGATTTTTTGAAAGCTGTTGCACTGAAATATGCTTACTACTGTGGGAAAATACTGAGTACAGTCTGAGACACTTGGTATCATTAGGTACCTTTTTCATTCTTAGGTATTAACAATGGGCTGGAGAAACCGTCGTGTAGCATCAACCTCAATGAACAGAGAATCCTCAAGATCACACGCTGTGTTCACTGTCACAGTGGAATCCATGGAGAAAAACAATGAGGTGGTTAACATTCGGTCTTCCCTGCTCAACCTTGTAGACTTGGCAGGATCGGAGAGACAGAAAGACACCCATACAGCAGGAATGAGATTAAAGGTTAGTTCTGTAAAAGCTGTGGTATATTTTTCCTTTCAGACATATTGCCCTGTTCCATCCACCAAATCAATTCACCTTTACTCTTTCCCTTTTTTAGGAAGCAGGTAACATAAATCGATCGCTAAGTTGCCTGAGCCAAGTAATGAAAGCACTTGTTGATATTGGTAATGGAAAACAGAGGCACATCTGTTACCGGGATTCCAAGCTCACTTTTCTGTTACGGGTAATACAGATCCTCTGGATTTTACATGCTGCTTAGGATGTACAGAAAATACTTGTTTGGGTTTTTTTTTTACTGTAAAAAGCTGAACTCGGGTATATTAAAGATGTTTCAATATTGGGCAGGTGGAAAAGAGCTTGAAAAGTATCTTTTTACCTAAGCAGACTTCCAGTAGATTTATTGCTGTAGACAAATTTAATAGGAGATTATGAGCCTAAATCCATATTTGCAAGTTTTAAAGAAAAAGTGTTATGTTTTCATCCCTGTAACTTGGGAAATAGTCTGCATTGCAGTGTAGCATTTGGAGATGTGTTGAAATGTTTGAAAGAGTTTTCAGGATTAGTCTACATGTCGGTATGATGTTAAGAGTTGGAGACACTTACAGTTTCCTACCTGAAAGCTTATAGGCTCTTTTCAAGGTGAACAGAAAACAAAGATGGAAACAGTTAAAGATTGGTTGGACACCAGCACTCGTTAAAATCCTATGAAGGGTAATGAATACCTGTAACACATTTTTGTGTTTATAGTGCTTGTACAAAATACAGTATTTGTGTTACAACTCTGTTTTGATGTGATCACAGCTGTATTTTCCAATCTTTCCATTCCTGTTTTATGTATATCTTAGAATCATGAGTCTCCGAAGAATTATGTTCTTTCAATGCAACCCAAAATACATTAAAATGGAATTGCAACTGTATAAGCTGTTTAAGTGGTTATGTTCTTTTTAGGTGGCTGTGCTATAAAGATATCCACAAAAAATGGTGTTTAATAGGGAGGGAGGATGCCATTGAGGCTTGTGGGCTATTTTGGTAGTACTAGGCTTCTAGTCTTAAGTAGAACTGCTGCCTTCACCAGAGATTTGAGAGCTACTTGTTTTACAGCATGGAAATGCATGAAAACATGCATGTAAAAAGGAGAGGTTCCGTTTATATCTTTAGTCAAGAATCTGTTGGTTTGGGTTTTTGTTTGGCAGTTGCCACCAGAAGATAGGTTGGAACAGTCAACAGATGGTTGAATATCAGTCTGCTACTTTACCAAGATTAAAGTGAAATATCTACTAAAGTTAACTTCTGTGTTTTTTAAACAGGATTCCCTTGGTGGTAATGCAAAAACCTGTATAATTGCAAATGTTCATCCAGGATCCAGGTGCTTTGGTGAAACCCTGTCTACTCTTAATTTTGCTCAGCGGGCAAAGTTGATTAAGAACAAGGTAAGAGACTGACTCAATATCTTTGTTGTTGTAACAATTTCTTGTCATTTAAACTACACATCTGCAGAACGGGGAGGCTTCTTTGAAATACTCCTGTGCTTTCACTAATTTCAGTGAATATAACTGAAGTTAAAATACTGAATTTGTTTTCCTAAACACATTTTACAGCGAATGATGTTTGCAAAGTACTTGTTCACTTTTGCTTATGACTAGAGTACAGCAGCTGGGGGACTAGGGAATGGCTGATAATAGTGTGTATTCATTGCTTGTTTTCAGAGCACTTCATTAGAAAAAGTAATGAAATTGTCATTAAAAAAATTGAATTCACTGGTATTTCAGTGCATCTACTTCTTATCTATGCTACTACCCAAATGTAATTTCTCATGAGTGGGTTTTGAAAGCATGTTGGCATCTGGCTGGACGCTGCTGCCTTCAATGTATAATGCTTTGCTGGTCAAAAAGCTCCAGACAAAATTCTACAGAAGACATTAATATTTTTAACCATTTTAACCTTAAAAAAAGGAGTTTTGCTGCTTTGCAGTGTTTCTGTTTCCTCTTATTATATAAGACTTCTATTTGTGCCTTTAGTAATTTTCTCTTAATGTATTTGTGAAAGGCTGTGGTAAATGAAGACACACAAGGAAATGTGAGGCAGCTGCAAGCTGAAGTCAAGAAGTTGAAAGAGCAGCTTAGTCAACTTACTTCAATGCCATCTATGCGTGATATTTCTGTATCACAAGGTAAGAGTTGGGAGTGAGGGAAGAAAATGTCCTAGTTTGGTAGCCTTCAGTGTTGGAACCTTAGGTAAGTCAAAGTTTCTGAACAACTAATACTTTTACAGGAGCTGACCTGCAGAGGTTACCTTTGTCTTATGGATCCCATTGCCTGTGTATGTACAGCATATTTTGCAGAAATTGTTAATGTCATTTTTATTTTCTTCCTCTTATAAGTATATTGTCCTGGGTTCAGCTGTAACAGTTATTTTTCTCCTTTGTAGCAGCTGGTGCAGGGCTGTGTTTGGGCTTTAATGTGAGAGCAATGCTGGTAACACACCAATGTTTTAGTTGTTGCTCAGTAGCACTTACCCCGATCAAGAGCTTTTCAGTCTCATGTCCTGCCAGTGAGGAGGGGCACAAGAAGCTGGGAAGGAGCAGAGACGGGGACCAGACCTGAACTAGCCAAAGGGGTATGGAGTAGCACATCATGCCCAGTATAGAAACTGGGGGGAGTTGCCCCTAAGGCCCAGATCGCTGTTTGGGTCAGGCTGGGTATTACTCAGCAGGTGCTGAGCAGTTGCATTGGGCCTCACTTCTCTGTGTTGAGGGTTTTTTTTCCCTTCCCTTTTTAGTTTTATATTCTCTCCCCTTGTTATTTCCCTCATTATTCTTATTGGTGGTAGCAGCAGTGGTTTGTGTTATACCTTAGTTACTGGACTGCTCTTATCTCAACCTGTGGGGTTTACATTCCCTCCATTCTCCTCCCCATCCCCCTGGGAGCAGGCGGGGAAGAAGGAGGGAAGTGAGCGAGTGTCTGCATGGTTCTGAGTTACTGGCTGGGCTCAAACCACCGCAGTGTATGTGCTGAGCTATGGTTTTATTATACCTAGAATACTCTTCCAGTTTGTAAGAACCATGCTGCCTAATCCTCTAAGTAACCAAAAGTTTACATGTAATTGTACATTTAGGTCAGGGAGGACATTATGGTATTGATGATGCTGCATTTTTAAACTCAGGACTGTTGTGGGGGCTTTTTCCCCCCTCTTCCCTTCTTGCCCCTTCAGGAAGAACCTAAGAAGGATGTCTACCTTTCAATAAAAGATCTATTTCAATGTGAGATATTAATTGGGGGTTTATGTAATTTTCTAGCAGCAGCTCTTCTTTAGACCATTGTATCTGCAATGTAGATCCTAGCACGACTTTCTACTATGTATACCTCCCTCTGCAATATGCTACTGTGTAATTTTGGTAATGAAGTAGTAAACTTGGTCTTGTAACTCTTCCTGTGTTGCTGAGTCAACTCTTTCCTGATCTTGCCAAGAAATAGAAGATACAGTAATAGAAGTAATTATAAAAGTTGAAAGACTTGTCTAATACAAAGCATCTGTGGTTGAGTTTTCCGAAGGAAATAAAACATCTCTGTTAGCATACACACTTAACCAGTAAAAACAAGTCAGTCATTATGTGGGACACTGAATCATTGTCCGTGAATACATGAATATTGACAGAGGACTGAAAAACGTTCAGATATGTAATAGAGTTCTGAGGGAAAGCAAGTGGTGATGCTTAAACACTGAAGAGAGGTTTTAAGCAGAAGCCAGTACATCAGAGCTGTGTTTGCCTATGCAGTTAAATTGTGTTTGTAATATTTGATCACACAAATATGCAATCTGCTTGCTAGCTGCTTTAAAAACATGGTGGTATTCCATAAATAGTCTTGCTTGTGTGAGGATATTCAGGAAAGCTATTTGGAATTAATATCTAAAGTGGATTAGTTAAGCCCTTTTATTCCCTTGTGTGGACACTTTCCTTCCAGATCAAATCACTGTCTACTTAATTCAAGCTTTCGCTGAATTTCCTTCTCCTAAACCAGCTAGTCCACTTGTAATATGTACAAACTGCAGTAATAATGCTAAATAATGGCTTAGTGTTATCAAATTAATTTCAGAGGGGTTTTGCATTTTATAAATATACTCTGCTGAACAGACCAATTCTTTCAGTTTAATAGAAGTTCATTGTAAAGCCACTTCATGCTTGAACAACTTGAATTATACAGTTATGTATATGGACTGCGTTCTTTATCAGCACTTGCAGGTAACTAGGATTTACTGTCTAAAATTCCTTGCTCTGGGTATGACATTGATCCCTGTAGAGGAATTATACTGTTCAATGAATGAATTTAAATTTTCTCTACACAACCATGACATGTATCTAGGGAAACCTGGTTGATTGGTATTTTAATAAATGTGGTATTTATTTCTTTGCCTTACCTTACAGGTGCTGTTGAAAAAGGGCACAACCATCTAAATTACATGAATAAGTTTCTTGAAGCAATGTTGTTCTGGGAGAAATCAGAAGGTGAAAAGAAGGTATGGAAGCATATTTTTAAGTGCTTAATATTGAAACTCACTCTCTTGATGATTTTTCTTTTTTTCTTTGGTTTTGGATAAAAATGTTCTGCCTGAGAATAGTATGGTTTGGTAACAAGGGAACCCAGTCAAATGACAGGCAAGATAAAATCTGCAGGTCAATTGCCAGCAGTTGGACAAGTTTTGACTAACCTGAACAGTTCTGTGATTCTCGTCTGTCTTTTACATTCAGACAAGCCATGGGAGAGCTTTCATAGTATGTTTAGTTTTAGGGGGTGGATTGTTTTAATTAGAAAAATCACAATTTGAGAAGCAAGCCTCCCAGTCATCTCCATTTCTTGTCATGGTGCACTATTGAATCAGCCAAAATGGATCAGTTTTTTGAGAAAATCGACTGAAACCAGCACTCTAGAGGTGCATCTGATGTGCTTTACCAAATACCTAGTCTACCAAGTCATATTGGAGTTTCTAAGTATAGAATCATAGAATTCTTTGGGTTGGAAAAGACCTTAAGATCATCCAGTTCCAACTCCCTGCTCTCACACCTAGACCACATCACCCAAGGTTCTGTCCATCCTGGCCCTGAACACTGCCAGGGGTGGAGCAAAGTAACTGGATGAAGTAAAGCTCTTCCAGTGTAGTGAGTAATGTGGGTTCTTGCTATGAGCTGCTGCTCTCTGTGAATCTGCTGCAAATGGTAGTCTGCATTTCACAGAATTACTGTTGACTGAGTTTTGTCTCTGTGTGTGCGATATGTGCACCTTAGAAATTCATCTAGTGTGACCATGGCTTTTTTCACTGATCTGTATATGTACTTTCTAAGAGTTTATTAGAAAAAATTGCTCAACTAGAAGACCTGTGTGGCAAGAAGGAGAAATTTATTCAATCCAACAAAATGATAGTTAAATTCCGTGAAAACCATATTGTCCGCTTGGAGCGGTTACATAAAGAGGCTGGGGGAAGCTTATTGCCAAAAGAACAAGATGATCTCTTCAGTGAACTGAGGGAGGAATTGCAGATGCTCAAAGAACAGGTAAGTTCTTTTCTAGAGCAGTTTTCTTTTGTGAGAATAGCTCATGCAATGGGTCAATACAGGCTTTTTAGGAAGAGCAGGCTGGAAAGAAGATGGGTGGTGGGTTCCCTTATAGAAGCATTTCAAGTGCATGGAATTTGCCTATGGAATAGATAGGTTTAGAGTTTGTGAGTGAGTTTGCCTTAAAGGAAAGGTTGGTAAGAGTGATGTCATGGTGGAAGCTGCTACAGGCCACTTGATCTAGGTTAGGCGGAGAACCGAGTCTCCTACCGAAGGAAGTCTCCAAATTACAAATCCTTATTCTTATGGGAGACTTTAGTGTTCATGACATCTGTTGAAAGGGCAGGACAGCAGGATGCAAGTAATACAGCAGGCTTCTGAAAGATAAGAGCACAGATGCCAGATGGGCCATTGAGGAATAATGCAGTCCTGGAGCTGTTTGAGGAAGGCAAGCACCAAAGTACATACCTAAGCCTCAGAAGAGGAGACTTCAAGTTATTGAGGTATCTTTTAGGTGTGGTATCATTTGTGAAGCAGTTTTGAAGACCAGAGAAACTTAAGAGATAAGGCAGATTCTTTAAAAACAATCTCTAAGCACCAGCAGGAAAAAGGAATAGAGGTACTGGAAGACCAGCTTGAATCTCTAGCTCATAACTGAGCTCTGAAGTGAAAGGAGGGGGGAAGTACACAAGTCTGGGCAGTCATAAAGGGCTATAGAAATCTTTGTATGGCATGCAGGGACAGTGTTAAAGTCAAAGCTAAAGCTGAAAATGAGTATCAAGAGCAGCAAGAAAAGCTTCTACTGCTCTATTGTCAGTTAAAGCCTAAAGATATCAAACCCACTGTGATTTCTTTGAGAGCAGATTCCAAGGGAGTAAGAAAATTAACAAACAAAAAATTGAGGTGGTTTTAACCACTGTATGGAATATCTTTATTCCTCTTCCATTACAGTTTAATGCTTATTAAAGTTACTGGTGTAACAGGACCTCTAATATATATCGTAGATATGTATAGCATTGCCTGGAAAATAAAACCTGTTGAATAAAATATTGCTTATCACAGGTGGAACAACACCCACAGATTGCAAAGTACGCCATGGAGAACTATAACCTCAGAGAGGAGAACAAAAAACTTCGTTCTTTGCAGTCAGTTAAAAAGGCTCAGGAAATTGATGCCCACACAATAGCAGAATTGGAAAAAGCTTTCTCAGAAGCTTCAGCCACAGAGAAAAATACTGGAGGTAACAATATGCTCATGTTTTTCAGCTAAGTAAGCTTACTGTGTTTCTGGTGTGTTGAAAATGTCTGTTTTGATGTATTTTTTGCCTTCTTCAAAGTGATTCCTGAAGACTGATAAAACAGGTTTACTTCATTTTATTCACAATGACCTTCAAGCAAATACAGCAATAGGGAATTTGAATTCTGGTGCATCCTGTGAACACCAGCCATGATCTCATTTTGCTGTCTTTAGTTGTCCTGAAAACTGCAGTAATATGAATTATTCTACTTTTTTTTTTATGTGGGCTGTAGCTAATACCCATTTATTCTTTTTTCAATCTGAATTGCCGTTCAAAAGCCTACAAATGCTATCACCTTAGTAAAAACTTAAGGCATTTGAGCTACGCTGTGATTTCAGAGGTATATGTTTGTTCTTTAGGTCATCATTTATATTCCACCACCCTATCAGTGGAAGGCAATTCGCTGGCATCTGAAAGGCTGAAAGCGCGTCTGCTACAGACTCAGAGTGAACTAGCAAGTTCAAAACAAGAATATGAAGAATTTAAAGACCTAACCAAGTGAGACAAAACAGTACAGAAGTGTCTTTCATTAAATGTTTTTATTACTTGTATTGATTTTTAAAAGTTAGTCTCAGATCCTGAATACAGAGTCAAAGAATTTCCTCTCATGTAAGAGAGGGCCAGGATAAGATGATATGAACACAGAGGATGTTCCTGTTGAGCTCAGTTCCTCACAGACTATGGAACAGCCATGATGCAATCTGAAGGCACGTCTGCACTGTTGCAGATTTCTTTGTCTTTCCAAAAGCTCTTTATGCTAAGATGCAAAACAGTGCTTCACAACATGCAGGGAATGGACATGCCCTGGAATTCTGATAGTCACCTGCTTTAACAGGGCAGGGAGAGTTTGGCTTAGTTTCCGTGCTGGGGTGTGGGGGCATATTTTGGGGTTTTGTTTTAGTGCAACCGTAGTTTCTAATATAACACCTTTAAGATTGCAAGCTTAAGCCACTATAAAGTAGAATCCAATCACCCCAGAAAATCTTGGCTAAGCCATTGGTTAATTTATTCTCTCTGCTTCAAAGATATTTAAGAAAGCAATAATACCACTATCTTGAGACCTGTTATTGGAATAGGGAATTAATTCACATAAAAACAAAGCTATGGTGTCAATAATTCATTCACATCCATTTGCTTTGGGACTGAAACATGAGATAAGGGTCTACTTTATCCTTACTAATGTAGTAAATAATTTATTGTCATAGTTCTCCTTGAGGGCAGAGCAAGATAATGCAAAAAGCCTGAGTAATACCTTCAAATGCAAGTGAATAATACATGGCTTAACTTGATAAACAGCATTTCTGACAACTTTATGTCCTGTCACTAGAAATACAAGGAAAATAATTGCATTTCCAGCAAACACAATGGAAACCTGTACAAATCTGTTTTTTAGTCTTAGATTCTTGTGTAGCAAATCCTATGAACTTTATAAATCCTAAACTTAGATTGTAACGTTACAACATCAGTTGTCCTGTATCATTAGTTACAATGGTTTGTTTGTATCTTCACAGATTAGTTTGTTTTCCTGCCCACTCAGTGTATTTCTATTTTATGTATTCCATGTTTTGTGCAGGTCTTGCTCTCTTGATAGTATGAATGCATCTGTATATCACTTACCCACGTTTCCTTAGTGGAGTGCAGTCAAACACCATTGTGCTATTGAGCCTCTGGATTCACCTCTAGATTCCACTAAATTTTAAGCTTGTTTCCCATTTTGGAGTAACCGGATGCTTCATTTTACATTCAAGTGTAATTACGTGATGTAACTGAATGAGTCAGTCTGTAACATTGTTCAAGTTTACTCAATATATCCTTGTGCTTTTGTTGTCCAATAGCAATCAGAACTGAAGTTCTACCCTGTTCCTCAAGTTTTATTGGGGATACTAAGAAAGGGAGGATAAGTGATAGCATTAAACTGCCAAAAGATGAAATGGTGTCTGTAGACTTTGACCCTACAATTGTGTTAGGAAGGCCAACTATCACAGTATCAGCATGTAGCTCTGCAGAAATACCTTATGAAAATCATTCCTATGTTTCTGCTCAACTGTTGGAATTCAGCTAAAGCACTCTTAGAGGGCAAAATAATCTTAACAGAGCAACACTTCCAAAATACATCTTTAAAGGAATTTCTTTAACCCTGGCAAGCACCAGTTCAGCCTTCTCATGTAACTGGGTAACTTTTTTAAAGCTTAAAACAATGTTGGTATGAGTGATGCCGCATTCTCAACAAAGGAATTGCAGAGCTCTCAGCTTTATTTCTTACTATGTAATGGACTTTTTCTTGACATGTTTAGTTCTCCATTGTTATGCAAGCACCCAGAAGCCTCCTAGCTTTGTCATTTTGTGTTTCTTTTGACTTTTTAATACAGCAGTGGTGGCTTTCTTCTCAAAATAAGGTATTTCAGTGTTTGGGCAAGGGCTCAGCTTCAGCTTGCTCTTTTGGCAATACTGCAGCTTATCCTTATAGGAGGGCATAGTGATGGAGTGGTTTTGACAGTAGTAAAATACTTTCTAAACAGGAAAAAGCATATGGAAATGGAATCAGAGCTTCAGTCCCTTCGGAAAGCAAACCAACATCTTGAAAACATTCTGGAAGCAACTAAAGCAAGCAAGCGCCTGGAAGTCTCTCAGTTACACAAGCTACACAGAGAAACTCTAAAGGTATGGTAAGAAGTTTCTTTAAAACCACATATACTTACACCTGAGTTAGATGGGAACACAGGCACTTTTATTTGTACGATCCCTTAACCTAACTAGCAGTCTGGCATGAAATCCATATGGGATAAACCAGATCTGATGCTTTTTTTTGTTCTGGAATATTACTGACTGACTGCTACTGTAATCAGATGACACTGAAAAGCATAATGGTGTAGAGCTAACCACTTTGAGCATTTTATTTTGGTATTCTGCTTTGTAATCTCTATAACAGAACATAACCACTCCATCAAAAGCTTACCAGCTGAGATCCCGCCTAGTGCCACGGATCAGCCCGGAGATCTTAGCTCATCATTCTGAAGCTTTTCAGTGTTCTGAAGAGGTGATGGATGATGTTTCAAAAGAGCCAGTTTCCCCAGAGGTGAATGAACAACAAGCATATGAGGCTATGGTTGAGGACCTCAAACTGACACAGGTGAGGGTTAAGCATAAAAACTGAAGCGTATGTGTATTCTAAAGCTGGTTTTGGCATGAAATACTGCCCCCCTCATGAAATGTGTTTTCTTTTGCATAGGAAACTGAAGCACTTGATGAATACTCAAGGCTTCACTAAACAGATCTCTTATTATACATGTCTGTGTGCATATGTATGCATAATTGTACTTAAAAAGATTTAGCATGAAAATGTTGAAAGGGACTTGAGTTGTGTATCTTAAGTAGTTTAAGATACACAGGGTATTTAATCTTTTCCTATTTTAACCTGATACCTTGACTTGGAGGAAACTTCCTTACAAGTCTCTGGTGTGATCTACATATGGAATAATACCTAAGATTAATGTATAATATGCATTATCTGAAGAAACCTGCCAAATGATGCTTGTCCACCATTACGCTTTCTTTTTTCTAATGGACGCTGAAGGTCTTTAGTCACATAAAGTACTCTTCAGAAGCTGAAACTAACCTCGGGGCATATATAACCCTGGCACAACAGCTAAAACCCCTCTTTCATGCTGCCATAATGCAGAGATCCTCTAAGGAACTAAGCTAGTGTATATTGAGTGACTTCTTTGTAAAGTGTTACTTCTCCAAGATGAACACGTGTCTGAAAACTAAGCGTTTACTGGATTTAGTCCTTGTATCCCCTGGCAGATTGTCTTGTGTTCTGGCAATTTAGTTGGCAATAGGAGAAATCAGCTGCTTTAAATACCAGCTGACTTTTGAATGTTCAGTTTTCTGTTGGTTCAGGTCATTAAAAAAGCTGACATACTTAATGTGCACAGACTGCCATACGGCATGTGAGAATAGCAGAAAGATGGGTGCTCTAATTTTGAGTGTCTGTTGTGTCACAGGAGCAACTGAGCACAATGCAGACAAAGCTGGATGAAGAGGAAAGCAAGAATCTGAAACTCCAGCAGCATGTTGATAAACTGGAGCATCATTCTGCACAAATACAGGAGGTGAGAGAACAATACGACATGTGAGTGTGAATATACTTTAAGGTGATATCTACCACACTCATGCTACTGTGCCTTCAGTGAGGTCTGCAGTGTTACTGCATTTTGGCTTGTGGAAAATGTACATAGCATCATGGCTCAGGGCTGTGCAGGAAGACAAAGACTTTATTTAACACAGCACTACAGGCCTGGGGCTTTAGGGGATGTTGTTTTAAGTGTTGTGATTCTGAGCTGGCTTGACCTGAAGTATAAGCAAGTAGACATTCAGGATGCCTGTGATTGGTTTTGACCAACTTGCTGATTTCTGGAAAATAGCAACAGTCACAAGGAAATTTTCAACTTTGGAATACTGAAAACACTACTTGCCTCAAGGAACTGAACTGAAATGTTCTTACTGTATAAAACACTTGCAGGTCTTCCTTCATTACTAGATTTAATTTAACATAGAAAAGGAAATAAGGCCTGTATGCCTCCTGGATCAGTCTCATTTCTGTTCCAAAGTAGACCTCAGCTCCTAAGCTGTGGGTTGCTTTTAAGTAAACTTCTCAGGTAAGGTAATATTTTCAGTCCTCTTTTTCTTGGACTTCTATGGATTTCAGATTTGCTAAACATCAAATTGAAAGAAAAATGTATCTTGTGTTCATAGCCAGTTGATGAAATGCTCTAATACATTCTTACGTCATTATTACTGCTTTGTGACTTGGCCACTCTTACATTTCCTTCTGTTTAAAACTTGTACTCCTCTTCTCAAGCTTCTTTCATCTGAAAGGAATGACTGGAATAAACAACGCCAGGAGCTCCTGGAACAAGTCAAGTCGCTTGAAAAGCAATTTCAAGACAGTCAGAGCAATACTGATAGTAAGTCTATGTAACGCTGTATCCTGGGTTAAACCACAACACTGACATTCCATATGGAGTTGTTGAGGTGTCTTTAATGTTTTGGATCAACAATAATACATTTGAGTAAATATTTGGGGTTGTTAATCCCCCAGAAATGGATTTTATGTTTCAAAGAATAAATCTCTAACATTTAAAGAACAGTTTTTCTCTGCCCAGTCTTGCACAGTACACAATATTCAGAATTGTTCTCTGGTTCACTCTGAATGCATAGGGAATACAGGATATAGTATATAAACAGAAAATAGTAACTAAAAAAGGGAAAATCTTCTATTGGTCTATGGACATGCAGTGATATGGTTTAGAATGGTTTGGTTCTGCCTGTACTCTTTAGTTCTTAAAGTCAATGTTTCATTGGCCTTTCCCCATTACAAATCCTTCTTGGGTGTGTGACCTCCAAGGTTAATTCTACTGAAAATGCAGGAAGTTTTCTGAGGCTTTCCCAGCATATTCTGTAGTGGTACATGCCTTGTATCTAGCACAGTTTTCCAACTAACATGTCAAATGTTTGGGTTTTGACAGTATTAAAAAGTGAAGTCTGTGACTTACGCATTGTCCTGAAGTCTGCGGACAAGGAGTTGTCTGCTGTAAAACTGGAATATCATGCCTTTAGGGAAAAGCAAGAGAAAGAAATGAGCCAGCTTTCTGCTAGACATATGGATGTGCAGTTCCAGCTGGACAGCGTCAGGTATGTTGGCAGTTTGGTAAAATGCCTTAACCTCTGTTTTTGGATGCATCCAGTGATTTAATTCTTCTCTTCTGCATGTCAACTCACACTTAGTGATCTCTTATTTAAAGTTGTTAATTTGTGCTTATGACCTTTGCTTATTTTGGGTTTTTTTTGTGTGCTTAACTCTTTCCCTACCTACTTCAGAACAGGGAACATAGTGAAATTAGCAGAAAGAAAATAAAATGTGGCTTCCTTAACTTTGGTTTGCTACAGCATTTTTGCATTAAGTAGTATATACCTGTAAACTTAGTGACCTCCAGAAATGAAGTGGCTGAAGAGGTATAGTTTGGTTGGGGTTGGGAGGGTTCATATTTTCAACTTAGTTTCAAAAATTAACTGTTGCTGCAGTCACATGAAGCAGATGACATAATGATGCTGCTTTAAAAATATAAGCAGAAAGAAACCATAAAAATAAACTGAAGTTTGACTACTGAAGCCTGAAAAGCTCACTATGTTGTATGCAAGAATTGCCATTGTTATTGGCAGGTGAAAATCAGTGAGGTTTTTAATCATTAGCATGACCTTAGTTATGTTGGAGTTTGGGTTTTGTGTGGTTTGCTGTGGATTCGTTTTGGGGACCAGTGTCCTGGAAATTTTAACTATGTTAATGGATTATCATGGGTCATAGAATCATAGAATAGTTTGGTTTGGAAAGGACCTTAAGATCATCCAATACGAATCCCCTGCCATGGGCAGGGACATGTCTTGGCTGAAGTCAATTCTTGAGTGATGCATTGTGAGACTGGGGTCCTGGAACTGAAACTAAATGTGGTTTCATTGATGCCTTTCCTGCGTTAGCACATGTACTATTTGGAGGGTATTCTTTCTGTAGGCTTTCCAGTAAGAGCATGGTTCATAACACTTGTCCTGCAGCTCTTTTACCCCTCTTTGCTTTTCACTTTTGTGGAAGATGCAATTGAAAAAGTTTTCAGGGCAGCAATTTAGAGGTAAATAACCCACAGTTGTGCAGAATATATAATGATATGTAGAACATAAATAACACAGATATCAACTAAGCAGATATAGGTACTGAAGATCATTGTAGCAGTCTTTTGTCCAACAACTGCCTAAACACATATAAACTTGGGGGGGGGTTACTGGGGGAACACCGTTGTCAAGACAGTGACTGAAATTTCTATGGGATTTTGTAACTAGTAAATTATTTCTAGGGATGAGAGAGTACTCTGCCTTCTCTGCCAATGCCACTAAAGTGAATAGGTTTAAAAGAAGTTACCATTTATTGTCATTCTTTCTAAAATATTCTGTATATTAGCTATGGGTTATTGAATAGACTTGATTGGAATAGTTTTGTAATGAAACAAACTCCTAATGTGGGTGGGTTTTGGTTTGTTTGGGTTTATTTTTGACAGGCTAGAACATGAGAAGATTCTTGAGGAAAAAGCAAGCCTGCAGGATGACTATGACAATTTGCAGGAAGTAGCCAAGTTTGAGACAGATCAGCTGAAACAACAACTTGAACAAGAAGCAGAAGCAATGAAAACTGAGCTTCGTGTAAGACAGTCAAGGCTTTTAAAGGACTTCATTATACAGTTACCTGGGTAGCCAGATTGTTTAATTCATAAAATCATGCAATGGTTTTGGGTTGGAAGGGACCTTAAAGCTCAACCAGTTCCAAGCACCTGCCTGTGGCAGGGGTTTGGAGCTGGAGAAGCTTTAAGGTCACTTCCAACCCATAGTAGTTTCTGTTACTGTATCATTGATAACAGATTTCACAGCAATAACCAGGTTTCCTGGTGATTTCACTTGGAAGATGTACCCAGAATCTGTATTAAAACTTGTTGCAAGATTTTTGCAACTGCAGGGCTACAAGAAATATCCAACATGTTGAAGCAGGAGAGGTTTTGGCTGAGGAAACAGCTCTGGAAATGTTGAGGGAAATGGATTAATCAGTAAAGGAATAAGAAACTGCTTTGAAAAAGAATCCTGACATCAAAATGCTGGTGACTTTTCATCTCAGAGCTAGCTAAGGCTGGTTTACTTCTTCTGTCTTTACAAAGCAGTTTCTTAAACAATTTCATAATGGATGTGGTCTTGTTAAAATGATGTGTGGCTTCTTGTAGTGGATCACTGTCCTGCAGTTCAGTCGATGGTGTCCTTGAAAGCCTGTCACACTGAAGTGGCTGCAAAACAGCAGCAAGGTTGCCCAAGGGCTTTTGCAAATGATTTTGCCTGCTTTTTTGCAGTGTACACTCTGCCTGCTCAGCAAGTTTGCTTTAAGTTTTACTTTTTAGTGTTTAAAGGAATAGTGACAGATTGAAAATGATAATTTTAAATTCCTTATAGTCTGATACCTTGTCCTGCTGGTTGGGGTTTGAAAAGTCCCCCCAAATGAATCTACAGGTTAATTTCTCACTTTAAAACCTTTTGATATTGAGGACCATTATAGCTACAGGAAATGGTCATCAATGGCAGGTGAAAAGAGCTGATTGCCTAATATCAATCAGACTTTGCTTTTGAACTTGTCCAGGACAAAGATAAGGGTCTTTCTGTTTCCATTTAAAGTTTTGTGGTGGGTTTTTTCAGTTACCTTAGCAATTTCAGGTTTTCATTTTGGTTTAAATGATTCTAAAGACCCTCTCTTGTAACAACATCTATTTTGATATTCTAGAATCTTTACGAACTCCTGAAAACAGAAAAAGAGCTTAATGAAAAATTAACATTAAGATTGCAAGAAGAAACCAGTTCAAAGTAAGTTTTAATTAGCAGTGGGCCTTGTTTTCATCTCGCTTCATTGGGTTTGTCTTATGCTAGGTTTTCTATTCAGATGAGGCTCTTGTTTGTAGATGCGTAAGTGCAATAGAGATACGCTTACATGACTTAATTCTTGTTAGAGCTTGCTTTTGTTCTGATTATATTTCTTACTAGAAATGTTTTCTTCTCCAGGGAGCTCTTGAAAGAGCTTGGAAAAGCAGAGGTGGAGAAACCTTCCTCTGAAATGGTGACCCAGTGTGAGCAGCAGGTACAACAGCAGAATTGAATGTCTAAATCATGTGCTCTCAGATTTATTTGAGCATTAATAGCAACTTCAGCAATGAACCAACTGTTCAGTTGATTACCAGCAAAATAAATGTAGAATTCCTGAGTTTCAGACATTGTTAAGCTATTCCTTAATTTTTCTGGGGAGGTGAACAACTTACACCTTCCCTTTCTGCATGGCTTTGTGCTTTACAAAGCATACTTCAAAAATAATGAAGTCTCTTCTGCACCATTATTATTTCTTCCAGGAAGCAAAACTGCAGAAATTGGAGCAGGAGCTGGCTGCTGCTGAAGAAACGATCGTTTCTTTGAAGAAGACAAATGATACAGATAAGGTTTGGGCTTATTTCTGTTATTGATACCCAGTTTTGCAGGTAACTTTGTTCTGTAGTAGAACTGAAAGCCCAGAGCAGCCTTTCTGTGCTACTTAATAATTCTGTGCTTCAAGGCAATCTTGGCTGTGTATCTAGGTAAAATAAACCCTTCTTTTTCCTGGCGTAAACATGAAGTTTGCAGGGCGGTGGGATACTGGTATGTGTTCAGAGACAACACAACAGAACTGACAGTTAAACAACAAAAATATCAAGGTAAAGCTGTCTGCTGGGCAAAACATTCAATGCATAAATGATGCAGGCTTCCTAATGATCAATAGGGCCTTCCAGTTAGTGCCATGTTGGAATGGGCTAATAGAAAAGGTAAGAAAGGTGATGTCAGAATGTGACTCTGGGTATCTTTATGAACAAAATCAAAGCATTTTTTTACAGGGAAAGATTCCTCCGGTGATTTGAAAGCTTAAATAGCAAAAGTTCCCATAGTACAAACATTTATGCTGTTTGTAAAACAAGCATAAGAAATAGTGCATTTACTATCCAGCATGATGCAGTGGTTAAGTCTTTCTTTTTCCATGCTAAACTTAAATATCTGACATGTTGCAAGGTCGGAAGAGTCTGCTATTGTCAGTGCAGTGGTGTTTCTTGAATGTGCCTTTTCCCACTACAAACAGATGTAACCTTAAACAGTAGTACTTCTATTTAAACCTATTACAGCCCGAGACTAAAACAGAGGGTGAGACTTCTCTTCTAATGAACACGGCAGGTTATTTAATTCTTTGTGTAAGTGCTTAGAACATAACTCGATTTAACAACAAATCTCCTGTTATTCCTTTACATGTGCATATTGCAGCCTCGTTTTCAAATTTGGTATTGATACATTACACATCAAAGAGTCCAGTAATAAAATATGTATTATAATGTATCAAGATTAACTTTTTTGTGTTGCAGGAAGTTGTAACTGACTTGATGAGACAGATCCAGGAGCTGAGGTCTTCACTTAATCATAAAACTGAGTCCCTAGATGGTCTGACAAGAGAGCTCGAGGATATAAATGTATGTTCTGTCATTTTGAAGGGCATGGTATAGTTCTTCAGCAATGGAAGGCAATGACATGTCTTATGGGTCTCAAACAGCATAACTCTCTGTAGCCTTTTGGAAGGAAACTTCTTTGTTTTGACATGTTGAAGTCATCTGAACACTTTTTTGCCTAAGGCTGTCTTGAAAACTGAACTCTCCATGTGGTGGGTAAAGAGCTGTGTCTCCAAAGGGGCCTATTCACATCCTGTAAACTACACTCAGCTGACAGTCATGCTTAGGTTTGCTCAGAAACTGGCAATTTAGGAGCTCAGCAATTGAGGCTGAGTTGTAAATTCATTTTTGAGTGAATTCTTGTTGCTGATAATAATACTATGTTCTCAATCTGAAAGCAAGTATAAAGAACTGAAACTACGTATTTGAGTAAGTGAATCAATATGATGCATTTTCATATTAAAACAGGTCTGGTTTGCAAACAGAGCAGCCCACAGAATGGTTTAGATGATGTATATATATGAGCTATGAATTCAAAAAGTCCTACAAACAAAATGGTGATGAGCCACATTTCTACATATTGTTATCTGTTTTTTAATAATGGTTTTAGTGGTTAATATGTATTGTGGTGGCTAATACATATTAATCTTTTTCCATTGTTTTGAACTCATTTCTAATAGCATAGTTTGTACAATATGGCAAGTATGATCTCAGTCTGATTTTAGTAATTGACCCCAAGATATTAAATGTTTGTAGTAATTGTCATCATAGGATTTGTGAAATGCATTTATTTGTATTATGTTGGCCAACTTTCTTTGACATTGATAATATTTCCCAAGATAATATAAAATTTAATATAATACTTTTTGTAGTGCAAGTATAATCTTCTTCTGACTGCAAGAGAAGAAAGCAAAGTAGTCATACAGGATCAGGAAAAGAAGATTGAAGAGCTGAGGGAAGCCTTGGAGAGAAGTAAAATAGCTGATAACATTGAGGTAAAAACAATAATTTTGGTATATTATTCTATGATCATGATAATTTGTTCAACAGACCAACTGGATGTAGTTTTGCTTAAAACACTTGGTAAAAGATAACATCATTTTGGTTCAGACTGTAGCCAGTTAAGCTGTTCTTAAAGGAATTCTTAATGAGATACCTGACAAATTCTGTTAAATTATCACATTACCTGACATAAATGTTTTATAAGCTACTTCATAAAAACCTATGCTAAAAGCCTGCTTTAATTGTGTTAAGGCCACTGAGGAGTCATCACCTGAATTTAATGGCAAAATTACATTAGCAGCTGAGAAATTCAAATAGGTAGACGAATACATTATGTTTAACATTCTCTCTTCCCCCACTGCTTCTATATGCAGGAACATCTTCTCTTTACTCATAATTTTAACTAAAAGCTCCATCTGCTGGAAACAGATTTAGGATGCATTGTTGATTTCACTGCTTGCTTTTCAAATCGCATCTTTCATTTTTTCAACTCTCTTTCCTGTTGCTGCTCTCATATTTTGGTGAACATGCCCATCAGCCTAAAACCACTAACCTCTCCTTACAAGTAATCCCTGCAAGATCCTCTGTCATATTACATGTGCTTTTAGTCCAATCATATAGCATCGATAAAGCCTCCCAGAGTAGTGTTTGCTTCCCCAAACCCCGTTCTTAAATAGATTTCTGCTATGTTTAATAAACAGATTGTCTTCAATAATAATCATATCTAAATCTGACGTTCTGCAACTCCAACTGAGTTGCCTGCTAAATGGATCACCTTATTATAAACTGAAGTACCAATTCTTACTACAGTGTTATCCATGAGTGTATCTGACTCCTAATAAACTCATAGTGTTTCTCTTTCTTTGACTTTTTACATCAATTACTGATTTCCTTCATGCTTTCTTGACTGGACGAGAAGAACTAATCTAAGGTGACATTTAAAACACTTTAGTGTTTCTCCTTCTAGGTTAAACACACCTTGTGTAGGTATGATGCTCTACCAGGTAGTATGGGAGTCTAGATAGTCTACAGAAGAGCAGTGCACTAAAAAGCTGTAATCACCATTTCAGCATGGCTTAAAACCTATATCTTATTGTTTCTTATTTAAAGCATTGTGTCTCTTTTTAAGGATAGATGATACTTTAAAAGAGTGGTTGATTCCAAACAGCTCCCACAAGTATCTAACTGACTTTACTGTGGTAAAGCTCTCATTTTTGTTCTGCAACCAAGACACTGGATGCAGAAAACATGCTAAAATAAGAAATTTATAGTTGAATGCTTGCTACAATTAATGATGAAAAAGTGAAGGAAAAAAGGGAGATGCTTGTAGCTGTTGGCATTCTTAGCAAGAATTACAAAAATTAGAATCAGTGAGCATGGGAAAGCCCTTTAAGCTCACCCAGTCCAACCATTCCCCAGCACTGCCAAGGCCACCACTAACCCGTGGCACTGAGGCCTCGTCTCCACGCTGTGTGAACACTTGCAGGGACGGTGACTGCAGCCCTGCCCTGGGCAGCCTGTTCCAATGCCTGAGCACCCTCTGGGGAAGGGATTGTTCCTCAGCTCCAGTCTAAACCTCCCCTGGTGCAGCTTGAAACAACTGCTTTAGAGAGTAACTTTGACATTTCTTTTTTTACTCATCCAATGGCTTTAAATAGAGAGACCTTCTGTGTGAAGACTTGCATCATACTGTTGATCAGCTAATAAAACTGACTGAAGCCTCCAAGAAGCATGATTCATTGCTTCAATCTGCACAGGAAGACATAACAAAGAAAGAAGCCCTAATCCAGGAACTCAGGGAACAGGTAAAACAAGGAAATTCTTCTGATAACTGGCTCCTTGTGAGGGAGCTGTGGTTAATTGTAGCTTCTGGAAAAGGCTTTGCTGGTCATTTTAGGGCATCTTGTACGCAATACTCTTGGTGAAGGGCAGCACTCCTTCCTGTAAAAGTAAAGTAGTAGTTCAAAAGCTTCTGAACAAAGGCTAGGTAGCCTTTAAATACTTCAGAATGGGTGTCTAGAGATCATGAAAATGTTTACTCTGAAAACTGAGTAAAATTGTCCATACCTCTAATAGAGCAATCTGAGGTTGTAAACGCAGTAACCTGGGGAGTTACTTTTTCCTCTGCTGAACACTTAGCCACAAACAATATCATTATATAATGGAGATACTGTTGAGCTATATAAAGTATGCAGTCTGAGAGCGAGTTGGAGCTTTTGCAGAGCAAATGGCTATCTTAAGCCTTTGCCCAAATTTTAGTTGTCATAACTGTTCTAGCCCCAGGTGATACATTTGTGCTGGCAAAAACTCTACTTAGGATAAGCTGTTTTGTGGAGAGTTCTTTTGTCATGTTAGCTTATTCTCTTCCAGGAAACTGATTAAATCTATACCAGTAAAATCTTTGTATTGAATCACATCTTGTCCAGTAATGTTTGCCAATAAAGTTGGTATTGGTTTTTCTGTGCTAGCAAGCTCTTTGAAAGATAGACTTAGCAAGGTGAACCAACAACGGGAGCAAAATTCAAACTCATTACATAGCATATAGTGTATAGGTGCTTTCAGAAAATGCTTGTTACATGCAATTATGGATTGATTAACAGTTATTAGGTGAATGTACAAAGTATTCATGAAAGTGAAGTCTAAGGTAATGTGAAATAACCCATGGTGTACTTAAGCTTGCTCACAATAGAGATCTGGCTGTTGTTTACTATTTTTGTATGTATTAACTAATTCACTTCTAATTGGGGTTTCTAATAGTTGGACAAAGCGACAGAAGAACTGGAGAAGAGGAAGAATGAATATGAACTAAAAAGGAAGCAACTCGATTGCTTTGTTGACTCATCTTCAGAAACATTTCCTCAGGTATAGCATTTGTGAGAGAAACATTTTCATTGTAATGACTGTTAAAACTCATTGAAAAGGACTAATAAACTTGACAATATACCAAGAACGGTCAAATCCCATTCAACTTCTTTGTAACTCTATGTATTATTGATGGCTTTGCCTGGTATTTATTACCGTATGTCTCCAACTGAGCATGAAAAGATGTAACCAGTACATAGGGGAACCGGTTCTTTGCTAATAGTCTGTTGGTTTTGTCTCTTTTAACTTACCAGTGTGCAAAAACTCCCCCTAAGTTTGATGTGAATTTGGCAAAGCTCTTGGAAACTCGTGAGCAAGAAATAGCTGATCGGAGGGCATCTGCAATAAACCTGGAGCACCTTGTGCATGAGCTGAATGAAGAACGGAAAGCTAAAAATGCTGAAATTCTAAGGCTGAAGGTACTGCAAGTTAATCTCTAAGGCAACTTGAAAGTTGGAATAAGACAGAATATAAAGCTCAGATTTTTAGTGAGCTCTGCTAAGTAGTCTGTCCATTAAAGCAGGAAGGTAGTTCTTGGTCTTCTCTTTACTTAGGCTGATAACAAATGGTGACAACTTGCTTGCAATGTTCCATATATCTCATCTTCCTAAGGACCGAGTTGTTTCGTGTTCATGAATATCAAATGGTATCATCATTTTTACTGATGAAACTATTCTGACTTATTCTAAATCAAGTTTCTAATGAAACTGTAAACGGAAGGGTGATGCAGATCTTGGCCAGAGAACTGTGCGTCTTTCTGATAAATAGCTTTATCTTCTCTTTTGCTCAAGAAACATATTCAACTGGAACTGAAAACAGGACTTGCAATTAGGTCTTCAAATAAAACCTTTCCAATTTCACTTGCTTAGGAACAATTAAATGAGTTGGAGAATTTGCGTCTGGAAATGCAGGTACTGGTGGAGAACAACAGGAATTTACAGAACCTTGTAGAAGCTCAGAGACCAAGCAAGAACAGGTAAAAATCAACCAAGAAAACCTGTCTTAACTTGACGCAAGTTAAGCAAGAAAAATAAACAAACGTGCAGTTTTTGACTGAAATGCAATCTTACCTATTGCTCATATAATTAGAGATTGACTCAGCCTCTTCTGTGCAAGTCGTTTACTGGCTTGTAAACTTCATTGCCTTTAAATCACAGATTCTTGAACACAAAGTTTTATAAAAGAAATGGAAATAGAATTTAAAATAATTACCTGCATAACCATTTCTGTGTACTGTATATTATCACTTGTGCAGTTATGGATTCAGTAGATAGAGAATGTCTAAACGAATTCAATACAAGCTTTAACATGGAGGCCTGATTCCATTTAAGTCTATTGTTTACCTCATCCTATTTACCTTGGTCCCAAAGCTGTCTAACATACAGCTGTATAGTTATTAAATTTTGAATTGTTTTCATTAAAACATTAGTTTTTCTATACTCTAAACAAAGGAGTGTGTTCTTGGAATATAAAAAATTAAACCCTTCTAGAGTTGTTTCATGATGTTTGGTGTTCTGAGTAGGAAGATGTGTCAAGACGGCTATACACATTTTCTGGTTTAATCTGGATAACGTGATGCTTTTACAACTGGCTTCCTCTCTTTCTGAGAACCTTTCCTTCTTCTTGGACTTCTTAGTGACCAGAAACATCCTGACGTTCAGTACCTCAAAGAGAAAGATGAGAAGGCTGCTGAAGAACAACATGCCAAGGTATTGCCCTTCTTGTGTTTCCCTGCTGTGAAGTATTAATATGTTCTTCTATTACATGGCGGTGAAACATCACTGGTTTCTAGTGAATGCTAATAGATGTAGCCTCTTATCTCTTAAGGTTTCTATTTAGGTCTAACACCAATGAACTTTGTGTCAGATTGCACAATAAGCAAAACCAAATTCAGACCATTAAAATCTGACTCATCTCTAGAGTTGGAAACTGAAGATTGTGTCACTTGCTAACGTCAGGGCACTGCCAAAGGGAAGTTAATGTCACAGCAGAGGTTGCCATGGATCTCCTAGACAGAAGAACCCCCTGTTAGAGCTCTGCTCTGTATGAACGGGCAGAGATACTGCTGTGGGTCACTCTTGCTGGCATGAAACTGGAAATAAGTACATACAGCAAAGACATTAATACTGGAGATGTGAATTACTGGGGAGTAGGATGACTTTTGTAGGATCTGGAATGAGTTAAGTAGCATCAATTCAGTGACAATTAATTCATATATGCTAAGCATCAAGAACGTAACTAACATTTTTGAACTTTTTACAGAATAAAGCAGTGGAGGAGATGCTGAAAATCAAAGCAGAGTAAGTTTAAACATTGTTCATTGAACTGGAGACTTGTATTAAACTCATTAATGCCAAAAAGATATATTTAAGTAATAGAAGTCCAAGATCTGAAACTATAAAAGATGTCATTTGTAAATGTTGTTTATGCTCCTGCAAGACTCATTGAGTTCTTACTCTTTCTCATCAGTAGGTGGTAGTAGCACCTACTACTACACTTTCTAAAATGGTAGCATTGTATCAAGACTGGAATAGGTGAAACCACAGAAAAACTTAAATTGAAAGGGACATTTTGAATTTTAAATTATAGATATTTTGAATTTTTATGTGCACATGCCTTTTAAAATTAAACTGAAATACTGCTTATTTCTTTATTAATATCATGCGTATTTTATAGTTTTAGACTTAATCTGTTTTCCCTTTTTTATGCTATGTGCTAAAATATTTTACCCTTCAACTTGAATAATGGACATTATTATCAGAGGATTCCTAGATAATGTATGCATTATTGTGCAAGTGGTCCTCAAAGTTCAAGTGATTTGCACCATGGATGGATAGTAGTTAAGAAATAAAATACCAAAGTAGGTAACAATTAGTTTGAAAGTGTTGCTCCTGCTACTCACCTGTATTGCTTCATGATTCATAGTGGCTGAATCTCCTAATATTTGAGTTATTTATATTTCATGGAATACTTTCTATGTAACTAAGGATGAAGATAAGGTTTTATACATATGGTCATTTCAAAAGTGATTTATATCAAGCTATTTCTAGTCTTGATTAGGGTTATTTTGCTATTTGATGCATACCTCTCTGGTCTCCAAACCCGTGGTACAGTGTCTCCTACAAACAAATAATGTGCAAAGAGGGGAAGAAGACAACTCTTTTATCACCAAGGAAACATCTTGACAGGTGCAGCAAATGAATTCTGTTGTGATATATTGTGATATGTTGTGGCTGCAGTGAAATAAAACCAATGGCAACAATGCTCCATCCCTGGCGGTGTTCAAGGTCAGGTTGGATGGCATGGTTTAGTGTGAGGTGTCCCTGCCCGTGGCACAAGGGTTGGAACTGGATGATCTTAAGGTCCTTTCCAACCCTAACTATTCTATGATTGTAGTTGAGTCTGTGATTCAATGGCAAATATCATTTATGCAATATTTGAATGGTTATGTATAATTACCAAAGTTCATATCATCAGGATATAGGCTGCTGAATTTGGTGGTATGGTTTAATATATTGGGAGCCTGAAAGAATTAAAACACTTTCAGCACACAAGATGTCTATCCAAAGTGGTGGTCCTGCTGGTTCCAGGCCAAACAAGCTCAGAGCCGTTCAGAGATGTTTCTGAGCAGCAAGGCTGTTGGGAAAGAGCCACAATTTAGATGAAACCTGGAGAACAGCAGAGTTCATCTGGCACATTTGGATGCCTTTGAATTCATTTTAAGTGTTCTTGTAAGTGAAGCTTCCATTTCTCTTTCATGAGTGGAGTTATACATCCTGGATTGGAAGCAGTGTACTTCCCAAAACAGCAGCAATTCCAAAACATTGCCTAGATAAGAGACAGTATCAAGCACCAGCACTGAGAAGAGGAATGGAATTTTTCCTTCTCTTAGCACCGAGTTCTAAGGAAAATATATTGTCTCAAAAGGATACTCTTAAAGGAGCCTGCCTCCATGTCCAAGGCTCACAAAGTAATTCAGCTGCATGCCATTTATGTTGGGGGGGGTTCTAATATTTCATGATTCTTTTACATTGGCAGATTAGAAGAAACCAAAAATCACCTCAAAATCAAAGAGAACACTTGCCTTGAAATTAATCTGGAGATGGAACGAACAAGAGCTTTGGAGATCAAAGCGTTTAATGAAAAAGAAGAAATAAGGTCAAAACTGGAGGAAATGTATGAAGAGAGAGACAGACTTGCAAAGGTTCTACCTGTCTTTTTTTGGTTTCTTTACAGTAGAATCCTATTCAGCAAGTAGAGCTGTTGCTAATTGCACAATTGAATTGGCAATCGAGGGCTGCCTCTGAAAATGTTTTGTCTTGCAGTTGTATTTGTAATGCTGTTTCCTGCACTAGTCTAACTCTGGGTGTGGAAATCACGGTCGCATTTCATAAGTCAAATCAAAGGGTGCTTTTTTCTGCCCTTCAGAGGGATCTCATCTACTATCTAAGGAGGCATAAGACAAATAAGATATTTCCTGAATGAGCAGACTCTTTCATCATGTGTTACAGCACACTTAAATGTTAGTATGTTCTAAAGAAGCTGTTTCTTCTGGAAGAAAGGAGGGGCTACAGTCTACAATGTATTTATTAATTGCAGGAAATGGACTTGCTGAGGAAGCAGGTGAAGTCTCTTGCAGAGGAAAATGGGAAATTGATTGGTCATCAAAACCTAAAACAGAGGATTCAGTATCTTGTGAAACTGAAGAAAGATTACACTGAACTTAGTGCGGTAAGTTGCAGAGTAGCACATAAACAAAGTAATGGCCTGTCATAGGGAGCTGAGCTTTGAGAACATAAACTAAAACTCTTGCTCTTCTGTTGGTGAGCCATGGATAAATATCTCTGATTTGATGCAGCTGTGTGGTTGTGGCTGGTCTGTCTCCTTGCAGGTCCCAGACACTGTTCTCCCCATTTGATTTCCTCAAGTACATAGTGTGTGAAACACTTGAATGAGTGTAGATGCCACCTAGTTAGAAGTATGAAAGTGAGTATAACTTCCTTAGTGCCCCCGTGTTCGTTCTGTTTTCCAGGAGACTGAAAAACTACGAGTTGAAAATGCTTCTCTGAAAGAAGGAAGAAGATGTGACACCTGCAAGCAGCGGGAGCAGCTCTGATGGCACAGCTTCAGAGACAGAGTTTTCAAGTGTACAGAATAAGCAAAACACCAAGTGTCAAAACCTTATTTTCCTGGGACCACAGCAAAAGTCAAGTCATTTAGTTCCTGGATTTTGGGCTGGTAATAACCTTTAGTGAAGAATTGAATTCAGCCATGTGGGCAGCTATCAATGACCTCTTATCACCTTCCTGGCATTTCTC
Source organism: Pezoporus flaviventris (assembly GCF_033815535.1). Classification (NCBI taxonomy): domain Eukaryota; kingdom Metazoa; phylum Chordata; class Aves; order Psittaciformes; family Psittacidae; genus Pezoporus; species Pezoporus flaviventris. Next base: position 3,220,071 of record NW_026892585.1, read on the forward strand.
AAAAACTGATTTTTTTTTTTGTGTCAGTGCTAGAAGGAACTTCCTTGAACGTGTCGCTAATTCTATCCACCTATTCTTGGCTATCTTATACAGTACTTACTTTTGCCCACAAAGAAATGGGGCAAGAGAGCATGAAGAAAGAGACCCATGGCAGTTGGAGGGCAGGATTCCTAGTGGGTTCCTGCACTATTTGACTGAAGGGAAGAATAAAGCTTATCTCTGGATTTTTGGAGTTGCCTAATCATGTAGACTTGTTTCTACTTGAGCTTTGATGTAGTAAGGTAAAAAAAACTCCTTAAACTGAGGCATTTCTTTTTCTGCAGACAAATAGCATAGTTGTATGCTTTCTGCGTTGTATGTCTGTAGTAGAACTTATACTCCATCCTTTTCTAACATAAGAAATAAATCCTTTGTATATAAACCACAATAGCCCACATCCATTTTTCCTTCTTGCCCTTCACCAACACAACCCAGCAGCAGGGAGGCGAGGGGCTGCTGGGGGCAGCAGCAGCCACTGGGGCTTTGTGGGGAGCCTGCCTGCCACTGGATACGGAAGGAGGAAATGGCACAGGGAAGCAGCTTGTGCTGGTTAAAGCATGCTCTGCATTATTCAGGGCTTTGCTTCTTCCTGCATCTGTGAGGGGGAAGAAGCATATGGGGTCTTCAAAGGGGTTTGGAAGCAGAGTGGGACAAGCCCAGCTATGTCTCAGCTCCTGAGGGCACCCACAGGGTGAGCAGAGCGTGGTGGGCATGCAGGGGGCTGATGGAGCCTGTCTGCTGGTGTGTAACAGAGAAGTGAAGTATGGGGATGCCCAAGACCAAACCTGGCCCCGAACACCCATTTGCAGTGGGTTTATGTCAGTTTGCCTTTAAAAGCAGGGTGTTGGTATGCTTGAGTGTCATGCTTGTCTGCAGCCTGTTGTTTCATTGATAGAGCAGAGACTCGGAATGGTTAGGTTGGAAAGGACCCTAAAGCTCATCCAGTTCCAGACCCCTGCCACAGACAGGGACACCTTCCACCAGAGCGGGTTGCTTCCAAGCCCTGTCCAACCTGGTCTTGAATGCTGCCAGGGATGGGCAGCATCCATGCTGGGAAGGTGGGAACAGGGTGGGAGGAAAAATGGATGTGGGCTTTGGTAGTTTATATGCAAACCTTATATATACTCCATCCTATTTATAGAAGGATGGAGTATGTAAGTTCTACAACAGGCATACAACGCAGGCTCAGGAGTAAGCAAGCTTATGGCAGGGATCACAAAGGGAGGGACAGAAACCACTGGTTGAACAGACAGAGTCCAGAAACAGCCACACAACCCAAACCAGTTTGGGATTCTATGGTTATTAAAAATGGTTAAAAACCAAAACCTAAGTCCTTGTTAATCATGTTGCTCCTTTTGTGTATATCAGAAAGGACAATCAAAAAAGCATCAGAGTTTCAATTTTATCAGTGTGGGTCTTGTGTGTCTTTTTCCACCCCCAGGAAGATTGTGCTCTGCACTGACAGGAAAGAAGAGTATGGAATTGCTGAAAATGCTGACAGCATCTTTTCTGGGTGTTTTTCTCCTTTGGAATGTATAGAAACATCGCCCATTTGTTGGTGGGGTTTGTTGGTTGGGTGTTTTTCTGAAGGTGCTGTGATAAATCCTTGTGCTATTGAGGTGAAGTGTTGCCAGCAGGTCAAGAAAGGTGAACCTTCCCTTCTGCTCAGCACTGGTGAGGCCACAGCTGGGGTGCTGGGTCCACTTACAGGTTCTCAAGATGGATGTGGAGCTTCTGGAGACAGCCCAGCAAGGAGCTGTTCAGCCAGGAGAAGGGATGGCTCGGGGGATCTCATCGATGTGCTCAGGCACCTGAAGGGACGCTACGCAGAGGATGGAGCCAGACTGCAGTGGTGCCCAGTGACAGGACCAGAGGCAACAACTGAAACACAGTTTTCCCTCTGAACATCAGCAAACATTTTTCCACACTGAGGGTGACTGAGCACTGGTACAAGTTGTCCAGGGAGGTGGTGGAGTCTCCATCCTTGGAGATAATCAAGAGCCATCTGAACATGGAAATCTGTGATATGGAAATACGTACTTTGAATCCTGTGTTCTGTTCTGGGCACCTCATGACAGGAGACATTGAGGTGCTGGAGCAGGGCCAGAGAAGGGCAACAGAGCTGATGCAGGGCCTGGAGCACAAATGTGATGGGGAACAGCTGAGGGACCTGGGGGTTCAGTGTGGAGAAGAGAAGGCTCAGGGGGGGACCTGATCGCTGCCTACAACTGCCTGAGAGGAGGTTGTAGTGAGGTGGGGTCGGTCTCTGCTCCCAAGGAACAAGGGACAGGACAAGAGGAAACGGCCTCAAGCTGCACCAGGGCAGGTTTAGATGGAGCTGAGGAACAATTCCTTCCCCAGAGGGTGCTCAGGCATTGGGCCAGGCTGCCCAGGGCAGGGCTGCAGTCACCGTCCCTGCAAGTGTTCACACAGCGTGGAGACGAGGCCTCAGTGCCATGGGTTAGTGGTGGCCTTGGCAGTGCTGGGGAGCGGTTGGACTGGGTGAGCTTGAAGGGCTTTTCCAACCTGGATGATTCTATGGTCCTATGCCTCTAGGCATGAGAGCAGCCATCACCTGGCAGCGGGGAAAGCAGCAGCAAACATTAGAAGTGTATTGGCATTACTAAGAGTCTATGACATGACACAGGGTAGCAGGATACTTCACAGTAACACCAAGGTGCGTTTCACCTCTCAGCCAGGATGATGTGTTGTGTTGGCTGAGGCTGAGAGGGGTCATTTCACTTGAACAAAAGTTCTCCTTTACTTTCTCCTCTCCCTTGCCAAACTTCATCTAAAATGATTTCTGCCGCTTCAGGAGTGATTCTGGATTATCTGAAGTGTACACTGAAATTAATCTCTTGGAAAGGCAATCAGAACAGTAATCCTTGACTCACTGGGCTGGCTCGGCTGAGCCCTTGGCAGGGGAGAAATTTCTACCTCTCTCCTTCCTTGTGGGGAACACCTGGGGATATTCCTATCTCTGCCTGGATGCCATTGCGATGACCATTCCTCTGCCCAGGATGAAGAGGGACTTAACCTTTCACTGGAAAACCTTCCTACTGGGCACAATGCCACCCTGCAGCTGATTTCCCTGGCTCTGCCGTAGAGGAAGGTAAGAACATCCCATTGGGTTGAGGGTTGCTTTTAAAGATCACAGTTGCTATGGTAGTGGGAACTAGCTTTGCTCCATCACTCATAGACCCACAGACTAACTCGAGTCAGGCAAGGCATCTGGAGGTCTCTAGTCCAACCCCTGCTCTGCAACAGGTCACTCCTGGCCTTCTTCTCTCCCCAAGTCTGGAGAGCCCATGGCTTCTGTTTCTAGTGTTTGATCATTTGTTTTTCCTTGTGTTGGATGGAAATTTCACTTGTTCCAAACTTGCTGCCTCTTGTCATATCCCAATGCACCCTGGCGAGGAGCCTGGGCTCCATCCTCTCCATACCCTCAAGCAGATGGTTAAGGATAATATCAAGGCCTCTTCCTTAAGGCTTTACTTTGCCCCAGCAGTGTACCTTGGTTATGCACTTTCTGACCTGTAAATACACTGAATTTAGGTGAAACACAGAGAATCAGTTTCCCTTCTCATCTCTTCACTCCCAGATCTGCCTACCCACTAGAAGAGGGGAGTGTGGATGTACACAGCTACCCAGAGCAGGTAAAACTGCCTGGTCAGAGGCAGAGAGTGAAGCTGGGAGGCAAACCCCTTCCCATGGTGAGCCATAATAGAAGGCTGACCGGGCTTGCTTGTCCCTCTTCTTCCTCTCCATAGGGTTTGCCAGGGCTGTGGTGGGAAAGCAAAGTGCTTCACTGGTAGGAATCCTATTGGATCATTTCCCATTGCCCTGATAAAGCTGGAGAGCTTTGCCACATGTGGGGCTAAGCGGGACCAAACTCCCTGAACCTCTGTGGCTTCACACCTCCGTTTCTGTCTGCTTCGAGGTGAATCCCACCGTGGATGGAAAGGTGACGGGATAGGAAGGCACGATCACTATGGGCTTAGGGAAAACCTGGCTTTCCCTTGCCCTGGGCACTTTTAAGAGTCAAGATGTGCCTGTGATCTCCTCCCTCGGTGTCTTCACATCAAGTACATGGTACATGGGGGCTAGGGAGGTGGCTGTAGCAGCTAAAACTAGGGGTGTGGGGGGAGACTGTGAATGGGGAAGGCTTTTTAGGCAAAGCTGTGCCCTTTTTTCAGACTGAGGCTATTGCATAGCTTGTCAGGTTGTCCAAGGAGGGAGACCTTGAGAACCTAGCTTGGCCTTGAAGGCCCTGGAAGAGGTGGTTTTCTTGCTGCTAAATACTGGAGCAGCGAGCTCTCAGTGAATCAGTGAGTGTGCAAGGTCAGGGATGAGGCTCCTCAGCTCTGTTGCCTTGCAGAGGACCCTGCTTTGCCCTCACTGCAGCAGTAAGGCAGGTCATAGGAGGTGCTGATGGCCACAATGATCTCAGCCCACAGCTGATGGGTCCTGGACCAAACGCATCAGCAGCATGAGCACCTTTGGTGTTTGTCTCTAGCAGGGCTGAATTTGACCCTTTTGCATACATCTAGCCATGAGGGAAGGGCATTTCTCTGCGTTGCTTGTGCCCCACATGGTGAGCAGGAGAGCTTTCCGGAGTTTGGCTTCTGGCATGGCACCTGCTGTGCGTTGTCCTGGCACTTCTCAGCTTGTCCATTGACTTTGTTTGTTTGACTCAGCTTTGTAGTTTGGATTCAAGGCAGGACGTGCCAGGGTCATGCTCTGTTCAGGGCTGTTTCCTTACTTCTGTTTCCTTCTGTGATTCCATAGAATCATAGAATCCCAGACTGGTTTGGGTTGGAAAGGACCTTAAGATCATCCAGTTCCACCCCCCTGCCACAGGCAGGGACACCTCACACCAGACCAGGTTGCTCCAAGCCCCTGTGTCCAACCTGCCCTTGAACACTGCCAGGGATGGGGCAGCCACAGCTTCTCTGGGCACCCTGTGCCAGCGCCTCAGCACCCTCACAGGGAAGAACTTCTGCCTTAGATCTAACCTGAACTTGCCCTGTTTCAGTTTGAACCCATCACCCCTTGTCCTATTGCCACAGTCCCTACAAAGAGTCCCTCATCTTCACATGATACCAGCTGTAATTTGGCTTCAAAAGCCCACACTGTTGAGTGTTGCTCCAAAGCACGCATGAACTACTGAGTGTGAATGAGTGCTCAGTGAAACACGTGGGGTTTTCCCTTTTGTCCACAGCTGCCTGTGCTGCTTCACACCAGCTGTGTTGGTTTGCTGTTTGCATGCAGCGCAGTGGTGTGGATGGTCTTTGCAAGAGCCCTGCAACTTTTCTTCTTGGCCACTGCCCCTGTGACTACGAGAGTCTCCAAATTCATCTCTTCCACGAGCAGATCCCTTCCCCAGGTGCTAAAGCCTGGAGGAGCACAGCAATTATCACTCTACAGCTGCCTGAGAGGAGGTTGTAGTGAGGTGGGGTCGGTCTCTGCTCCCAAGGAACAAGGGACAGGACAAGAGGAAACGGCCTCAAGCTGCCCCAGGGCAGGTTTAGATGGAGCTGAGGAACAATTCCTTCCCCAGAGGGTGCTCAGGCATTGGACCAGGCTGCCCAGGGCAGGGCTGCAGTCACCGTCCCTGCAAGTGTTCACACAGCGTGGAGACGAGGCCTCAGTGCCATGGGTTAGGGGTGGCCTTGGCAGTGCTGGGAACGGTTGGACTGGGTGAGCTTGAAGGGCTTTTCCAGCCTCACTGATTCTAATGTGATGGTCACAGTGGATGCGAGCGGTGGCAGCTCATCCGATAAGCCACATCGCTGGCCACAAAGGGAGAGTTACAGGCAGAAGCTAAATGATTGTATCAGGTCTCAACTGCTCTGACTGTTGTTCACGTCAGAGGCTGTGGGACTTCCCTGGGTGGTGCAGGAGGAAGGGAGCTGCTGCCCAGGGCAGTGCCTTGCACAGTTTACTGAGCTGCTCTAACTGCCAGTGAGAGCCGGAGCTGGGAGCTTTGCTTTGGTTTGCTTTGCCTTTGTCACCTGTGACAAGGCAAAGCTGCCCTGGCTGGGTCTGAAGATGAACTGCCTCTGCTGACAGCAAGAGCAGCCATCCAGGACCTGCAGAGAAACTAGGAGAGGGGCTTTTGACAAGGGCATGTAATGGTCGGACATGGGGGAATGGCTTTAAGGTGAAAGAATGGACGGTTAGATTTGACCTTAGGCAGAAGTTCCTCCCTGTGAGGGTGCTGAGGCGCTGGCACAGGGTGCCCAGAGAAGCTGTGGCTGCCCCATCCCTACCAGTGTTCAAGGTCAGGTTGGACACAGGGGCTTGGAGCAACCTGGTCTGGTGTGAGGTGTCCCTGCCTCTATGGCATGGGGTTGGAACTGGATGAGCTTTAAGGTCCCCTCCAACACAACCCAGTCTGCGATTCTGTGATCTCAGCAGCACCCACAGCAGGGTTTTTCCTGGGGCAGCTCTCTCAGCCCCATTCCTCACAGCTCTGGCAGTGCAGGAGGCTTTGGGGTGGCTCATCCCAGCAAACCTTTCTCTCTGTCTTTGCCTTCAAGGCCATCCTGGGTGAGTTTCTCTTTGGGGAGACATGGACACCTCTGTGCTGGGTTGGCCTCGCAGCGATGCTCTGCAGCCTTGCGCTGCTGCTCTGGCTGGTACAGCACCCAATGGAGGGGGAGTGATGGCTGCTGGAGGGGACATGGTGCTGTGCTGTGCCACCCCTCACCAGCCTGCCTCGTGACCGCATTCCCAGCCAGTTCCATACACGTACATGGACCTGCTAACACCTACTCGCTTGCCGACTTGCGAAGTCACGCTGGTGGCATCTTTCCTGGCACATCGGCTATGGTGTGGTGGCAGCGGCAGCCTCGGAGAGAGCTGCTCTGCTCTGAGTCAGTATCGGTGGTAATCACAACCACGGGCTTATCAGCCGCTGTTCCTCTTCACACCCTGTGGCTGCGGAGCTTTCCCAGTTCAGGGAAGGCTGAAGGTAAACTGTGGAAGGTGCCTGTGCATCGGTAGTTTTCCATAAGAGGACCCGTCCCGAAATAGAAAAGCAATCAGGCGCAGAAGGCAGCTGATGTTTCTGCTCTGCTGTTCCTGCTTTTCCTCTTGAAATGGCTCCGTGCCTGCCCTGTAGGGCTGTGGAGCCTTTCATTAGTCCCTTCAGTTTCCCATCAGTCGCATACACCTTTTAACTTGCTATTTGTACCCTGTAATTCCCAGCTAACCCTTCCTGATGTTACGCACTGTAAGGTTGCTGTGCTTTAAACTCCTCACCACAATGGGGTTTTGATACACACATTCCTGCTGTGTGTAGGTCCAACTCCAGTTTTGGGACACTGCGAGTGTCCATGTTCAACACATCCCTCTCCCCTCTTTACTTGGGAATTGCTTTAATGGTTGCTAAAATGGAGTTTCTCAAGCCACATTTTTCTTCACAGCTGTAGGTGATGCTGATTCCCACCGGGGCGATGCAATCAACCACATCACGGGTACCCACACATCAGTTCGGGGTGAGTTCATCTGTGTTCATGTGCTGACACAGCGCATGTGTCAGGCATCACCATTTCTAAGGTCCTGACTTCTCTCTGGCCACGCATCTTGTTTTGCTTGGAAGTTTTAGTCGCAATCCTCATTGAGAAGCATTCTAACGATGCCTGTAAATGTGTGCATCACGCTGGTGATATCACTTGTTTGCTCTGGGCTTGCCAGGTTGTCTTCTTGCGACCACAGAAAGTGAGTCACGGCTGTGGCATGTGCAGAGAACCTAAGGACACATTTCTGCCAGCCTCTGTATCAGAGCCTGTCAGGTTTATCAGGACTGGCAGACCTGTGCCGTGTCCAGCAGGAGCGTAAAAATAGACTTGGGGTGGAAATGCCACTGGAGTTGGGTTTGTGCCTTCTCCTTTGCATCAGAAAGGTGTAAAGTGACTGCCCCTGGAAGAGCCCGGGAGCTGTTTGCTCCCAGTTTGCTTCAGGAGACCGTCCTAGCTCATCACATCCAGCAGCCATGTACCAAGGGGTACATGGTACAACGCCTTTGCCTCTCTGTTCAGTGTCTTCATAAGTCTTCTCCTCCAAAGACAGGAGCTGCAGATGCGGTGGGGAAGAGGGCAGAGTGCTTTCCTCCTTACCAACATGGGGCTTTGCACCTGGGAGCTTTTTGCATAGCAGCAGTAATAGAGTGGGACATGTCTCTGCTCCCTTCAACAAGGGATGGGACAAGAGGAAACGGCCTCAAGCTGCACCAGGGCAGGTTTAGATGGAGCTGAGGAACAATTCCTTCCCCAGAGGGTGCTCAGGCATTGGACCAGGCTGCCCAGGGCAGGGCTGCAGTCACCGTCCCTGCAAGTGTTCACACAGCGTGGAGACGAGGCCTCAGTGCCATGGGTTAGTGGTGGCCTTGGCAGTGCTGGGAATGGTTGGACTGGGTGAGCTTAAAGGGCTTTTCCAGCCTGGTTGGTTCCTCCTCCTAACAAACCTTTTGGGAAGGTTTTTAGCACGGGCTCTCTCAACACTGGTATTTCTTTATTATAGTCTTTGTTGGAGATCAAGGTCTAGGAGATGTTTGCACACGTGCAAGAAGTGTTGGCAGTGGTTTACCTTGTGATGCTCGCTTTTAAGGTGGAAGACATACTCTGGAGCTGTAAATTCACTGTCGTAAATACTGGAAGGTGGGAATGGAATCGAGTTTCCCTCCAAGTCCTCCTGGAGGAAAAGATTGCCAAGCAGAGTGTGGTTTTTTGGCAGAGTCTCTCTCCTGTATGTACACAGGGTTCTAGCACATCCGCCAGTGTTGCTTGTCAGCGACAGGGCTGCAAGGAAGGCTGTGATTGCTGTGCTTCATGTGCTCATGCGTGGCCATCCAAAATGCCATCTCAAAAAGGGGTGGCAGCATTTACAACATCCCTTTTGTCTGCACATCTCTCAGGTGTTGGCTGTAAGGAGCCTTTCCTGCCCCTTCCCCTCATTCTGAAACACAACCCTAATTTCTCACCATCTCTTTCAGCCTGGAGAAGAGAAGCTGCGTGGAGACCTCAGAGCAGCTTCCAGTGTCTGAAGGGGGCTACAAGGATGCTGGAGAGGGACTCTTCATCAGGGACTGTAGTGACAGGACAAGGGGTGATGGGTTCAAACTGAAACAGGGGAAGTTCAGGTTAGATCTAAGGCAGAAGCTCTTCCCTGTGAGGGTGCTGAGGCACTGCCACAGGGTGCCCAGAGAAGCTGTGGCTGCCCCATCCCTGGCAGTGTTCAAGGCCAGGTTGGACACAGGGGCTTGGAGCAAGCTGCTTTAGTGTGAGGTGTCCCTGCCCATGGCAGGGGGTTGGAACTGGATGATGTTAAGGTCCTTTCCAACTCAAACCATTCTATGGTTCTATGATTTTCCTCGAGCAGGGCTATACCCTGTCACCCTTCAAGCAGTACAGGAGCAGTACTGTTCCATACAGGTTAACAGCAACACTCACAGTGTCACTCATGAGGGTTGAAGTATTCTTGGATTAATGGTGGGAAACATTTGAAATATCTGTTGCATAAACAAGGACCAAGAGTATTATATTCTAAGGTAAATAATACCTTGGATACCTTTACAAAGAACAAAGCCGAATGAAATGGGAGTTGCAGTTGAACCTGAAAGCTTAGTTTGATTAGAGAAGGAACTATGCATAAAACCTGAGAAATGTCCCTCTTGTCACTGACAAGGGGCAACTGAAAGTTGGACGATTGGTCATAGGGGATATCAGTGTAACTTGAAGGATGATATGTTTGCCTGGGTGTTAAGTACTAGAAGTAGATGCGATCACTAAGATCAGTGGCTTGCTCTGCCAAGCTTGGTATATTTGCATTTGTTTCAGTGCCCTGTGCTGACCCTTCAGAGACCTTAAATACTGATCCTGTTGCAAGGGTGTCACACACTTAATTCCACTAAAATATTGGAAGTGGTGGGGTGTTTCTGAAGAAGGAAGTCATTCGTGGTGCCGTGGCTCTGACCTTGGCTGGCACAATGAAAACATGATGTTATGAGCAAATGAACTAATCCTGATGTGCTCGTGGTGCCAGAACTCCTTTTCACTCTGTTTTATCAGGGAAGTCTGGGGTGGCCTCAAGTCAGTGGTAAAAGCCTTCCTAGGAAAGCCACGAGTTTGCCTCTAAAAACCCATCCTATTTGAAAGGAAAGGGTTGCAAGAACACTGTGGTGCCGAGGAAGGAATAAAGTGTTTTAGACTGCAAAGCATCAGGTGGCAGATGGTTGTTGGGTTAGGTGTTTCCTTGCCCTTTCTGAGACAAGGCTGGTTCTCGATGCTTTAACCCCCAAAAGAAGTTTAGGGACTTGTGTCTAGTATCTGAAATGGGGTCTTGGTTCATGGGCAGAGTGGAGAGCATGTTCATATGGGTTGGCAGAGGCAGTCAGTCCTGGTGATGTCCTCAGGGACCTGATGTAGTCAATGTGTTGTTTCCAGTGCTGGACTCCACCTTCCAGTTCAGAAGGGGTGTTGGGAATGGATACCAAGTAGGGGCATACAAGGAGAGGCTGATGGATGTGGACTTGTTGGAGATGAGGAGGCTCAGGCTAACGTGATGGTAGTTCAGAAAGGAGGTCGTCGTAAGCAGGGGAGCCTTGAAAACCTCCACAGAGGAGGCTCTGCTGCCTCTCTGGGCAGTTAACATCCTGATGCCATTCTTTTCCTTTATGGCCAGCTTGAAACTCCCAAGAGATAACCTGTGCCTGTTACTCCTTGTACTGGCTGTTTCTATGGAGTGGAGCTTGGCTCTGCTGTAAATCCTCTCCAAGCACATAGCATTAGAATGAACCAGGTTGGAAAAGCCCTTTAAAATCCTCAAGTCCAACCATTCCCCAGCACTCCAAGGCCACCACTAACCCATGGCACTGAGGCCTCGTCTCCACGCTGTGTGAACACTTGCAGGGACGGTGACTGCAGCCCTGCCCTGGGCAGCCTGGTCCGATGCCTGAGCACCCTCTGGGGAAGGAATTGTTCCTCAGCTCCATCTAAACCTGCCCTGGTGCAGCTTGAGGCCGTTTCCTCTTGTCCCGTCCCTCGTTCTTTGGGAGCAGAGACCGACCCCATCCTGCCTCCATCCTCCTCTCAGGCAGTTGAAGGGGGCATTTTTGCACAGCACAGGTTCCCAGCAGAGCCATGCCTGTGAGTTGCCTAACTGGGAGTGCCCTGAAGAGTCATCCAACATCCCTCCTCTCTGCAGGAGGAAGCAGTGCTTGGCAGCAGCACTTGTGGCATTTGTAATGCCTGATCCTTCCCTGGGGCAGCGCTCATTTCTCCCGAAGTGTTGCTGTAACTCACCAAAAACCATTAAGTTCAAAGCCCTGGCTGATGTTCAGGCCCTGCACATGCAGGAGAGCAGGTCAGGTGCCAGGCTGGCGGCGTGGTTTAACTCTGAACTCTCACTGCAGAAGCAGAGATGGCAGTGGGCTGGAACTGGATGATCTTAAGGTCCTTTCCCACCCAAACCATTCTATGAGTCTATGCTCGCTGTGTCAGGGGAGGACATGAGCTGTTCCCATGGCCAAGCCCCATCCCCAGCTCATAGTGACCTCTGAGCCAAGGGAGGTTAAGCGATGGATGGGTTCAAGTCATGCCCTTCCCAAAAGTGCTGGCACCATCCACCCCACCCCACTTACTACTGCCCTTCCCTCCCACTTGTTTCCTTTGTCGTGCCTTTATCCCTGCAGCACGCAGCGGAGCCTCAGCACCACACAAGACCCGTGCAGGGTTGAGCAAGGTGCGCATCATCTCCCTGCAGCAAATTGGAAGCACTAAGCCAGCACCAGCAAGCCCTCAGGACTTCGAGGGCATGCAGTAGCCCGAGGAGCTGCTTAGGAAGCCTTGGCAATTAGTATAGCCATTCACAAGCACTCTTTCTTAAACCCTGAGGGGAAATTGAAACAGGTAAGACTGTTACTGAGCAGTCAGGAACCAAAAAGTGTGCTTGGAGAGCAAGCAGAGTGGCTGGTTGTTTGCTCAGCAGGGCAAAGTGTCCTGTGTATGCCAAGTGCTGCTACTGGATGTGGGTTACTTCAGTGCTGTGTGCAGCTATGGGATGGAGCGCTGCAAGGTCCAGGTTTCCCAGTGCTTTGGTCGGTGCTGCAGCTGGGCTGTGTTAACCTCCTCAGCCAGCACAGGTTCAAATGGCCAAATCAGTTCCCAGAACCATAGAATCCCAGACTGGTTTGGGTTGGAAGGGACCTTAACATCATCCAGTTCCAGCCCCCTGCCACGGGCAGGGACACCTTCCACTAGAGCAGCTTGCTCCAAGCCCCTGTGTCCAACCTGCCCTTGAACACTGCCAGGGATGGGGCAGCCACAGCTTCTCTGGGCACCCTGTGCCAGCGCCTCAGCACCCTCACAGGGAAGAACTTCTGCCTAAGAGCTCATCTCAGTCTCCCCTCTGGCAGGTTAAAGCCATTCCCCTTGTCCTGTCCTTACAGGCCCTTGTCCAAAGCCCCTCTCCAGGTTTCCTGTATCCCCTTCAGGCACTGGAGCTGCTCTCAGGTCTCCCCTTCAGGAGCCTTCTCTTCCCCAGGCTGAACAACTCCAGCTCTCCCAGCCTCCACAGATCCCTGCCCTCTATTGCTCCCACCATGCCAAGGAGACTGCCAACCTACTGTTGTGACATCCACATGTCCAGGGGTGGACCAAAGCCCTTGCACCCGCTGTGCCTCGGGTCTGGTCCCATACAGTGCAATGGCCGGATCCCCAGTGCTGTGTGGGACCAGCTTCTTCCTGCAGATCCTCCTGGTTCTCCCCACCACGCGGTGATTTCAGCCGTGCTCTGGATGCTGGGATGTGACAAGGCATAGCCTGACCTGTAGGCTGTGTATATGGGTATGTGTACGAACATGCAGACCCCCGTGGGCAGATGGGTGAAGCTGCTCTACCACCCCTGCAGAGCAAAGTGTTACTGGAAGACACTGGCAAGTGAGTTTGTGTTTTCTCACCTAGACACGTGCAACCAAACACATATCCTGGAGGTGGGAAAGTATTCTGTCAGCGTTTTCCTTGTTCTCGGAGGCTGCTTTTTAATACATGGATAAACTGTTTTATCCCTGATTCAATATTTGTGCTATTGATTTCCTTGCCCTTACCATTTAGGTTTTTTGCAGCCCTCTTCTGCTTTATTTTTCCTCGTACCTTCTCGTGTTGTTTGCTTTAGGTGTAGTCTATGGATACGTGTTCGCACTGCAGTCTGTGTGGTCAGACATGCACACTCCGAGCTAGTTCATGGGTCAGTGGCAGGAGGGTGGATACAGCCCTGGAGTAACTGCACCCACTGGAGCCTTTCCAAGCACACAGTGTAGGCTATGGGATGGCACAGCAGGGAGAAGGTCCTTCTCCCCATCTCAGGTCTCTCAGTGGGGTGGGAGGCTTCCCACACCGAGGTGTGAAGAGCGAGTTAGGAGGCTGGGACCATTCAGTGGGGAAAGGAGATGGGGGCGTTTTGTAATGGGGGCTGAGAAGACCATGGGTTGCCTGGAGAAAGTTCAGCTGAGATGGCTGATGGCTGCTTCAAAGGCAGAGGAGCTTCCTCCTCCCCACAGTGTGTCATGAAGCAGCAGAAGTTGTGCCTTGCTCGGGTTCAAAAAGGGAGCAATTGCATGAAAACCCAAAGTTGGTAACGGGAAGCAGTGACACGATGGAGATCTCTTTTTCGTTATTTCCAGCACAAAACGTGCTGAAAAGCAGAAGTGCCTTATCCTGAGTCATACAGGAGTAGTTTGGAAGGGACCTTTTGATGCTCATCTAGTCCTTCCCCCATGCAATGAGCAGGAACATCTTCAACTACATCACTGTAGTCAAGTGCCTAACTCAATCCTCTCAGCACTGGAACATGCTTATTTTGGTGTCTCCGGTGCCCCAGTTGTACCAAAGCTGAGGGTCATAGTATCTGTTTGGTAGAATCCCAAGTTCAACCTCCACACATGGTTGCTCCCTATATTTAGGTTGATTTTGCAATTTTGCCTCTTGCACCTCAGCCAGGGAAGGGGAAAGGAGTATTGAAAAATAACCAGAAAAGGTGTTTTAATGTAATAGCATCTTGATTTACTGTTATTTTTCCAAGGTGGTTTGGCCTAAAACCTCGGTTTCCTCTGATGACCAAAGGACTTCTCTTTCAGCGCTACACTAGCCATAAGTCTACCTGTGGTGTATGTGTAGTTATGGTCTCTGTTTTATCCCTGTGTTTGCCTTCTTTGGGAGCAGACTGCCCGGGTGGCACTGGGTTGGGCACAGACTGATCCAGCGCTCGTTCCTTCTGAAGGTAAATGCCCAAATCTAGTCACCTACATCCTGAACTTCAGGTACAAATCCCCTCTTTCAAGGTTCAGTGTGAAGGAAACAATGGAATTCCCGTAATAATTCTGTTGGCATCAGTCACTTCTCTGGTATTTGCCTGTGAGAAACTCATTGCCAGGTTTTGATCAGACGACATGGAATCAGTTAAGATCTGGGCTTGGCCATCTTGCATCAACCCCTGACATCCAACTGCCTGCCACAAGTTGGCTCATGTAAGATTAGAAGAGAATCTGCCTGCTGGTAACAGGGGATGCCCTCGGGGTGTAGCTGACAGGTCACTGTCATGGCCCATAGTTGGTGATCATGGGTGAGAAGTGATCGAATCAACTCTCCTGTCAGAGTAACAGCAGCACGAGCACGTCGGGATCATTACGTGGACGAGATGTGTCTCACTGCTGGGAAATTCCTAATGACTGAGATGCAAGCCTTGTTGGAGCAAGTCCAGAGGAGGCCACGAGGATGCTCAGGGGCTGGAGCACCTCCTGTGTGGAGACAGGCTGAGAACATTGGGGCTGTTCAGCCTGGAGAAGAGAAGCTGCGTGGAGACCTCAGAGCAGCTTCCAATGTCTGAAGGGGGCTACAGGGATGGTGGAGAGGGACTCTTCATCAGGGACTGTAGTGATAGGACAAGGGGTGATGGGTTCAAACTGAAACAGGGGAAGTTCAGGTTAGATCTAAGGCAGAAGTTCTTCCCTGTGAGGGTGCTGAGGTGCTGGCACAGGGTGCCCAGAGAAGCTGTGGCTGCCCCATCCCTGGCAGTGTTCAAGGCCAGGTTGGACACAGGGGCTTGGAGCAACCTGGTCTGGTGTGAGGTGTCCCTGCCCGTGGCAGGGGATTGGAACTGGATGATCTTATGGTCCTTTCCAACCCAAACCAGTCTGGGATTCTATGACTCTAAGCCTCATGAAATGGGGAGGCAAGAACCTTCAGAGCCCCTCAAATAAGGTCCAGCTCAAAAGAAATGGACCAGATCCTCAGCTATTCTCCATCTATGTGGATTTTTGCTCTTTTTATCCCCCCAAGATTCCTCATCACTTATCATTTCCCAGGCTGTGACTCAGGAAGGACTTAACACGTACTGGATGTGGGACACAGGCCTGCTGTGGTCCATGGAAGGCACCTTCTTGCTATGGTGCCCCTAAGGACCCATTCATGGTCTGAATGCATGGAGGGTGACTCCATGAGGAGGCAGAGAGGATGAGTTCACCTTTCCAGAATGCCAAAAAGGAAACCTGTGGTGCTTTTGATCTGTGTTTTATTTTGACTGTAAACTCTGACTGGACACTGGGGAAAAGAAGGCAAAACAGAAGCAACCTGAAACCTCAGATAGTGATAAAACATGGAAGTCCACACATGGCTGTTACGAAAGGCATGACTAGCCATGGGATTGCAAGTATAAAGCTAAGGATTGGGTTACAGTTAATGTCCTTCCTACCTGGCATTGATACCCGTGGTCATGCTGTGGTAGTTTGACTTGTCATTTTTGATACACAGACTAAACAGAACCTGAGACAAAGGGCAAGCTTGTAAATAGGGGAGCAGCCACTGCGGAATCCTGGTTTTATTTGTGTTTTAATACCAGCTAATAAGGTGACTTACCTTGCAGCAGATAGGTGCAGATAAGGCTGATAGCCTCTGGTGTTTGGTTTTGCAAGCTGGGAAGTGAGTTGCTGAAGTTCCTGGTAATAGGCTGGAGATGGCTTGTGAAAAAGAGATGGTCTCCTGCTTGTGTTCATTTAATATACCTTTATGAGACAGATGGAAGTGATTGTTGGAACTGGGGGGGGGGGGGGTGTCAAGTGCAAAAGGGCTGCTGTTTCTCATAGCTTCACCAAGGAGGAGGAAACAAAGCCATGCTGCTGAACCCCAGCCAGGCACTCGCACCAGCAGAGACGGAAAGAGATTTGCCTGTAGGAAGGACAGGCTGCAACCACGAAGCGAGCTGAAACCATGGCTTTGAAAGAAGTTCCTGCAGTTTCAGTTGATCGCCTTGCCAACAGCTGCCTTGGAGGGTATCACAGTTCAATGGCCTTTCTTGGCAGGGCAAGCTTGTACGAGCCAGGGGAAGAATCTCATGTAGGAGCATTGTGCCGTATGCTAAGTTTAGCGCCGCTGTGTTGAGATGCTACCAGTCTGAAGAAGATAATGGGAGCAGGCAAGACCAGCAGCTGCACAAAGTGAAAGGAGAACTGAAAACTCAGTGCTGTCTGCTGGCATAACCCAGGGAGTCTCGTAGACAGTGAAAAGGCCAACCACTCTCCAAGGTGGAGTAAGTTCATGTCAGGGCAGGACCCACACACATTGCACTTCTGCATCCTTCCTCCAACTCTGAGGGTCAGAACATGCACACTGTTGAAATCAGCCTTTTGTAATATCCTATAGTGCTGGAAATGGGACTGTCCTGGGTGAATACATGCCCTGACTGCACCACTGACCCTCCAGCACACACCTAACCAAATGATCTCAGGAGGGGAGTGTTACCAACATGAACCAGTTCCTGTTGGCAGAAATCTGTAGGTTTTGCTGTAGGGCTACTATGTCAACGCTATTTAAGCTGCCTCCAATCAAGCATGGAGTGATAGAGATGTATATATATCTATAACAGGTTGAGACTGGGTTAGAAAGCTACTGTCAGTGTTGAGATGAAGTGGATTAGACTGTTGCCACAATTAAGTGGAATCCAGTAACGCACATCATTGCATGTACTACTGGTTATGTTATTGTGCCGCCATTCCATGTATGCTTTACCTCATCCCATGCTGTTTCTGAACAAAACTCTTTCACCTTGCAGGAGGAAAGAAAAGCAGAGTTAAAGCAATGCTGAAAGGTGAATTGGGGTTGTAGTGGGTATTTGCAACAGTGAAATATGTGATTGCCAGCGCATTGTCTGGGGCTGAATGGTGAGTGATGCTCTGTCTCCTGAGGACGCGGTGGTTCAGATGCTCACGGAGATGTCCTGTGAGATTACATCTGTGTACTGAACCCCGGATGCCCTGTGATGCGCTAGTCATGCTCTCAGGTAAGGACACCCAACGTACACCCGCCAGCAAGCACTGACATGCTCCAAGGGTGGGATGTGCTAACTCAGCACCCAGCTTGCGCCGACATCGCGGCACCAAACGAAACTAAGTAAACACGTGAATTGATGGAGAAATGTCGGTGCCTTTGAAGGCTTCCACAGCCAGGTCTTGTTTAGGAAGATCCTACCTTTAGATGCATGATCCTCACAGACTGATCCTGCCTTGGTGGACCAGACTGAGGGTCTGCTGCCATGGAAGGAGGCATCAGGGGGCTGAGGCTGCTCCCATGGCTCAGACACCTCTACACTTTAGTGTATTTGGGGTATTTCTATTTGTTTCTAGTCTCTGTGCCCAGGTGGCTGTTGGCCAGTGTGCCACCAGCTCTCCCCCTCTGTGGGGCAGATTCATCTCTCCATTGTCGGTCATCCTGAGGACCACGGTGGCAGTGGGGCACATGGGATACAGCCACCTCCTGGGCAGAGACCTTTGGTGCAGCTGTAGCAAAAAGCAGCCAGGAAGCAGCTCCTGATCCACCATGTTTCTTGCTCCTCCTGGACATGTTCTGTTTGTCCTCTTTCCCATCCCAATCTCCCTTCGTGTCTGTTTGACCCCAGGACATGATGACCAATGCCAGCATCCTTGGGCTTTCCACCTTGCACATGTAAATGTTGGCCTTGCAGTGTCTGAAGGGGGCTACAAGGATGCTGGAGAGGGACTCTTCATTAGGGACGGCAGCGATAGGACAAGGGGTGATGGGTTCAAAGTGAAACAGGGGAAGTTCAGGTTAGATCTAAGGCAGAAGCTCTTCCCTGTGAGGGTGCTGAGGTGCTGGCACAGGGTGCCCAGAGAAGCTGTGGCTGCCCCATCCCTGGCAGTGTTCAAGGCCAGGTTGGACACAGGGGCTTGGAGCAACCTGGTCTGGTGTGAGGTGTCCCTGCCTGTGGCAGGGGGTTGGAACTGGATGATGTTAAGATCCTTTCCAACCCAAACCATTCTATGCTTTTAGCTCACAGCTTCAAGTGCTTCTGTCCCAAATGCAATGAAAAAAAATCTCACTATCTTCCAAGAAAATGAGACTGGTCCCAATGGGGAGCCTTGTTTTCCTATGGATTAAGTGTCTGTGGGCTTCCTTGTAAGGTTAGCCCTTGCGTTGCAGCCCCAGTAACCTGGATGTTGGGGCATAGGCGCATTCCTGTTACTCATCTAGCCCATGATTTTACCGTTTGTCAGGGAAGGGTCTGTCCACTTGTCATCTGATTGTGCAAATCCACCTTCCATGTGAGTCGGGATTTGGGTTTCGCTCTTTTCCAGGCTCTGACTATGTGCACAGGGAGTTGCAGTCATGGTTTTTTTTCCATAGGCACTTCCTTTCTCTAAACACCTCCCCTTGGCAGTGGCCCTGCTGACACCTCAGAGCAAGACACTGATAAAAGGGCAGCCTGCCTTCCTCCTCCACGCTCAGCAGCAAGCGGCACAGGCTACTCAGGAGCTCGGGAGCAGCATCGCGGGCATCTCCGGTCGGAAGGCTGACAGGAACCATGAGCAATAACGCTGGTGAGTTTCACTGCTCCGTACCCCTGTGTTAGACGTGCAGTTTGGCAGGTCTCCAGCGGGCAGTTCCAGTGGAGGTGGAGAGCTCTCACCCCTCACTGCCATGGGGAACGTGTTATCAGTGGTGTTCCACCTTGGGGGAAGGTGTTTCGGTACCACCGCTGCTCAAGAGGGGTGGGTTTGCTGTGGCTGTGCAAGTTCTGGTTTTAGGGTCATAGAATCCACTAGGCTGGGAAAGGCCTTTACATCTTGACAGATCAGTAAACGGGCTGTGAGATGCAACTCGCTTATTATCAACATCTGGTTCTATCTATCAGTGGCCATGGACAATTCATGCAGCTCCTTTAAACTTGTCCTTGTCAAGGTGAAAGGAATTCCTTTGATCCAGGCTACTTAATCGTGGAGATTATTACTCTTCAGTGATGGCTGATACCATCTGACAGATGTTTTAGAGTAACTGGAAAGAGGATTTATTTGGATGTGAGCTCTGGCCTATTGTCAGCACATCCTGCACCTAGAAAGGTGCCTGAGTCACTCCTTCAGCACTGCAGAGCCACCACCACTGGTTGTGCTCCTGGAGCCAGACCCAGGGTGCTCAGAACCCCACATCTGGGGAGCCAGGAGCAGGTCTCCACAGCATCAATAGGGGAATGATGGCCTGACATTGCTCTGATCCCCTCCGTTTCATGCCTTACTACTCTGGGTGTGGATGAGCTGAAGCTCCCCAGGAAGTCTTGGACATCAAGCAGCATCTCTGGGATGTGATTTCATGTTGCTGGGATTTGTGAGAGTGTTTGCCTGGAGGCTGGGCAAGGATAGCGAGTAAATGCAGGTGTCCAGATCTTGCTCTCTCTTGTAAAACTACAGTTCTCATCCCACTCCCATCCTGTCCTCCCTTATTCCCACTGAATCCAGCTATAAATGCTCTGCTCCACATCACCTCATCCTCATGTTAAAAAGGCTTCAGGTTCTTACCACTGCAAAGTCCTCATGTCCCTGGTTTTGTCCTGGGTGATCACTCAAAGCTCCGAACGTCTTCCCAGGCGGATAGCAACGCGATGGGGCCAGCAGGGTAGTGCAGAAAGGAGCTCCATAAGGGATAAATCATGGAACGAGGAGATGAAAGCGAAACACTGCCTTGCAATTTCTGCTTAAAGTAAGGAAACAAAATCAGTTGAGAACAGCTGAGGTTTGGGTTTGCTTCTGGCTTGCCCTAGGAGCAAGCACAGCCTCTTGCACGGTGAGCCTCTGCACCGTGAGCAGGCATGTTCTCAGCGTGCTCCGGGCAGGAGGCAGGGCAGGAAGCTGGAAGTGGCACACAGGGGCTGCCCGGGGAGCTTGGCTGCAGCCCAGCCCCTCGGATCACCGGGTACCACGTGTGTGTTTGCGCAGGAATCAGTGCACTGCGACTGGGACAGGTCTTTGGCACCGCACTCTGCACTCTCAGGGCATAGAATCATAGAATATAGCCAGCCACCATAGCATCAGCCAGCTTGGAAAAGACCTTAAAGAACAAGTCCAACCATTACCCCAGGGCTGCCAGGCCACCACTACACCACAGAATGGTTAGGATTGGAAAGGACCTTAACATGCCTTGTGTTCCAAGGCAGCTGCTGTCTGTGGTGTTAACCTGTGCATCCTCAACATTGGTAGTGTCCAGAAACAGGGGGTGGAAATGCACTCCCTAAGTTAGGAAATACTGTAAGGACAGATTCCCCAGAGCCCTTTCCCACAGCCGTCCTATGCATTCAGCTCCCACATTCCTCCATAGCCCTCTCCCATCACCAGGGCTGGTTTTGGGAGCTTCTCACCCTGGCACCAGTGTTTCCATAGGGAACACGGTTGAGAGCAGCTTTGGTGGCTGGAGATTTGTTAGAGGCACTTCCCCTTCATCCTTCTCAAGAAGGTTAAGCAATTATTTCAGCTGAAGTTTCTTGACATTAATACAGACGCAGATCCCCCCCCACACACATTGTTGTGCAAAACATCAGCCAGATGTTGGCACCTGGCAGGCAGCAAGCAAGCAGAAATGAAATCGCTTCAAAGGTGATGGCCAGTTTTGAGTCTGTATTTGCTGTACCACTGATAACTGTTAAGTAATGAGGATAAATATGGTTTATATCGTTCCTAAGAAGAAATACACGGAGGCAGTCATCTAGTGGGGGTCCATCAGTTTGCTTGACTCGAGGCTGCTGCCTTCCAGGTGTCAGTGGCACGCGTGCCGCTGATTCCAGCCTGCCCCATCTCTCGTGCCGCAGCAGCTACCACCAGATTGCAGCCTTCTCTAAGCACGGCTCTTGTTGAGCTCAGCCCAGCAGGGGCTGCCTGATACCGTGTGAATCTGTCATGGCATTTGCTGAATTAATCCCTTCCACCATTATGCCTTTGATTTGCTAATTTATGGGTTAACGTAAGTGGGTTTGAATTTCCTGACTCTCCCAGGTCTTCATCTGAATCACTCCTGAGCCAATTGCTTTTGCGGTATTGTTACTCCCCGCTGTTTACACGGAATTTATCCTTTAAGGGTGTTCAATGGGCAGGTACAAGACAGGTCAGACACTCCCAAAGACGTACAGCTCAGCCACGTTCCGGCATGCTCCGGCTTTCCCTGTCACACCTCCCAGGGCAGCCTCCCAAAGCCTGAGGCCAGCATTGAAAGCTGAGGTCTTTCTCTTTGCTCCAGTGCAGCATCAGGTTCTGCCTCTTGGAGCCCCACTCCTATGACACAGCCCTGAGCCAGGAGCTGCTGGACACGAGGTCGTGGGGTTTTGCCTGGCCCTGCTCCCATCAGGCTCATCCAGTTCCAACCCCCTGTCACAGGCAGGGACACCTCACACCAGACCAGCTTGCTCCAAGCCCCTGTGTCCAACCTGGCCTTGAACACTGCCAGGGATGGGGCAGCCACAGCTTCTCTGGGCACCCTGTGCCAGCGCCTCAGCACCCTCACAGGGAAGAACTTCTGCCTAAGAGCTCATCTCAGTCTCCCCTCTGGCAGGTTAAAGCCATTCCCCTTGTCCTGTCCCTACATCCCTTGTCCCAAGCCCCTCTCCAGGTTTCCTGCAGCCCCTTCAGGCACTGGAGCTGCTCTCAGGTCTCCCCTTCAGGAGCCTTCTCTTCTCCAGGCTGACCCAGCCCAGCTCTCTCAGCCTGGCTCCATAGGAGACGTGCTCCATATACCATACCATACTATACCATACCATACTATATAGTGCTCTGCCCCCCATGTTTAGCATCTTCCAGGCAGGTAGCATTTCTCCAGCACAGCTGGCCCCCAGCCCCTCCTTTGGTTATCTGGATTGCAGGAGAAACCAAGTTGCAAAGATCCATGTATTCAGACTTCCATGCTAGGCTGGTCAGTGACTGTTGTTATATGACTTGGGACTAATTCTTGGGGTGGAAATGTAAAACATCAACTTCAGTGTCTTGAAGAGACCCATTTTCCAGGCCTTTGGCATCCTGAGACATTGGGTATTTCAGCAGCTGAGGGGAGCTGAATTTTGGAACACTTAGTTTCCTCCCAGCTTGACTCTATGATGTGCTGCATTTTGTAAGGAGCAACTAAAGCTACTGTTAGCTATTATTTGATAATCATAAATAATACATTCAGCGCTACTATAAGGCTGATCTTTGACCAAAGGGGATTACACTGAGATTAAAGTCCCAAACGGTGAGGTTTAATTTTTAAGCTGCTCTCTGCTAACTGAGGGCTGCTTGGGAGCATCACCTCTGAATGTGCATTGGCAAGCAGTGCTTTCTCCATATGTCTCTACTACTATTACTACTACTACTACTACTTGTTTTAGTACCTGCAATAGGAAAGAATCATTTGTAACACTCAGAAAGCTGATGCTCCATGCATTCAGCACAGATGGGCAGCAAGCAGCAAACAGAAGTTGCTGTCACAGCCCTGGCTTTGACAAGGTGCCACCAGCAAAGCAGCTGAGTAGGTGAAGGAGATAGCTCAGGGACATGGCAGGACCACGGGCAGAGATGTTGCGGTGATCAGGACCTCTGGTGGTGTGAGATGCTGGGGGATGCAGCTGCAGTGGTGGGATGCAGATGTGCTTTCCCTGCTCTGGTTTTGAGAGAGAAGCAAGACTTCCGCAACAAAACGTGCTGTCATGCATCTGGCTGTCCCGTGGAGCTGGCTGCTGCCATGTGCAAGGGTAGGCAGTGGGTCAGCAGACATGGGCTGCCAAACCACTGAGTTCCCATCTCTGAGGAAGCAGCCCCAGGGAGCACAACCTCTCTCAAGTCACTCATTCCCCACTTGCCCAGGGCCGGTGCAGAGGTCAGGCATACCTCAGTCCAGGTGGATTGCTGCAGCACTCACCACTGCCTGCCTCTGTAACCTGTTCCAGCAACACAACTGTCTCTGTATCTCTATATACACATATGAAGTCGTTGTTATGTTATGTGTTATACGTTATGTTATCAATTATACAAAACGATATGATCATAAGAGAATCATCGTATCACAGAATGGTTTGGGTTGGACAGGACCTTAATGATTATCTAGTTTTACCCCCACCTGCCATGGGCAGGGACACCTTCCACTAGGCCAGGCTGTTCAAAGCCTTATATTATAATGTACTACGATACATCATATTACATCATATATTACGTATATGCACATATCATATTAGATCATAGACTACATATATGTAATACATCATGTTACATCATAGACTACATAATGTAATACATCATATATTACATTGCATTTACATTACATTTTGTTATGTTATATCGTACCACATTATATCCTATTGTATTAGTGTAGTGTAGCATTGCATAGTATAGTGCATTGTAGTGTAGTATAGTACAGTACAGCATAGCATACAATATGATACTGTACTATTTATGTGTATATATGTATAGATAAACAGTTGTACCATTGAAATGCCACTTGACACTCAGATGCTTTGGTGCCTCCCGGGGCTCCATTAAGAAGAAGAAGAAAACTGTCTTTACTGAGCAGTTCACCACCAATCTCTTTCCTCTCCCCTCTCCCTTCCTGCTGAAGGCTTCCCAGGGAGCGACCTGAAGGTCGCTGGGCTTGACTTCCTCAAGAGCCAGAACTGCCGCCTGCACCACACGGATGCTTACAACACCAGCAACCTGGTGGTGCGGCGCGGGCAGCCCTTCCAGCTGCAGCTCACCTTCAGCAGGGAGCTGCAGGCTCCCGACAAGCTCTCGCTGCGCTTCAGCATCGGTGAGTGCTCCTCCATGGCCGGCAGGAGATGCTCTCCTGGCAGCCGCGCTCCGGTCGCTGCGGACCCGTGCAGCCCTCCTGCATCCTGTGCCGGGTTTGCTTCCAGGTGAAAACCCAATGAGATCCAGGGGCACCCTGATGTCGCTGAACCCGAGGCGGGAGGAGGACCTCAGCAGGTGGCAAATCTCCATCCTCAAGAGCAGCGGCAAAGAGGTAGAGCCCATGGGAAGCATTTCCGCGTGGAAGCAGCAATGCCGAGCCCGTTGGGAGCAAATCCTCCTCCTCCCCCTGCCCTGCTTTCCCTTAGCCCTATCACTTTGGGTGGGCAGCAGCCTTGCCTTGTTTAATCCTGTTTAACCCATTGCTCCCACACTGCACGCCCAGGATGCACCCATCCCATCCTTCCCCTCTCTCCTTGCCCAGATGCCCTTGGCTGCCAGCTTTGGCACTGATCCTGCAGGACAGTGCTTGTGCCTGTGGCTGGGATGGAGGCTCCATCATGCTGTCTCTTTTGTTGCCTCCCCAGTGCCTACTGTCTGTCACCAGCTCACCCATGGCCCCAGTGGGAAAATACACCCTGAATATAAAGACTGGAAACAACATTTACAAGCCCGAAAACAGTGAAGTCTACCTTTTGTTCAATCCTTGGTGTGAAGGTGAGTGGTCCTGCAACCACAGCGGTAATCACTGCTCCCTGGGGAGATTTTCCTCGCATTTTTCCTGCTCTCTTTCCCAAATACACTCCTTTTTTTTTCCCCATAAACCACCACAAGCAGCATCCTCATGGAGCCAGTGGGAAGCTGGGCTATAGCAATGACACAGCTCCTCACTGGGGAGTCCTCAGTGCTGGGTTTAAGGGACATCTCTCTCTCACTCCTGTCTATTTCCCTGGGTCAGCACTACAGTTAACTGAGATCCTTTGAGCCTGGAGAAGAGAAGGCTCCTTCAGGAGAGACCTGAGAGCAGCTCCAGTGCCTAAAGAGGATACAGGAAACCTGGAGAGGGGCTTGGGACAAGGGCCTGTAGGGACAGGCCAAGGGGAATGGCTTTAACCTGCCCGAGGGGAGACTGAGATGAGCTCTTAGGCAGAAGCTCTTCCCTGTGAGGGTGCTGAGGCGCTGGCACAGGGTGCCCAGAGAAGCTGTGGCTGCCCCATCCCTGGCAGTGTTCAAGGCCAGGTTGGACACAGGGGCTTGGAGCAACCTGGTCTGGTGTGAGGTGTCCCTTCCCTTGGCAGGGGTTGGAGCTGGATTAGCTTTAAGGTCCCTTCCAACCCAAACCAGTCTGGGATTCTGTGATTCTATGACTGCATTGGCTTAAAATACAGCTACGAAAGTAACGGGACAAAAAAGTGTGCTGTTGGTTGGCATCAGTCCCCAAGGTCCCTGCTGCCAGCTTGGTCAATTAAAGTGTTGGGAAGCTCTTTGCTACAACAAAACACTGGTCACACAGCAATAGACCTAGAGGAGTAAATTAAAGGGTAGTCTTAGAGGACAATTTTCCATGATAGGAAAAAGAAATGTGAGTGCTGCCTGGTCATCGTTTGTGTGAATGTCCCAGACCACCAGCTCTTCCAGTTGGCATCCCAAGGAAAGCTTTGACTACTGTGTGCAAACCACCTAACACTGAGGGTTCTTTTGCTCCAGATGATGTGGTTTTCATGGCTGATGAGGCACAGAGAAAGGAGTACGTGCTCAACGACACAGGCTACATCTACATTGGGTCTGCATACAGCATTTACAATAGACCATGGAACTTCGGGCAGGTAAAGCAGCACTTGTCGGTGCTATTACCCTTATTTGCTCTGTCTGCCTTAGGCATTCAGTTCAATGAATCAGAGCTACAAACAGTTTAATCCCATGAGTAGCTCAAAGTGCTTGAGCAGCCCTGCCAGCTTCACCTGCTTGGAGTAACCTGTGTGCTTCAGTGTTTTCCCCATCCACAGCTGGAGAACAGGGTTCAATGGCATGGTAGTAGTCAGAATACAACCCCCCTGGCAAAGGATGTGCAAGCTGTGCAAACAGAGCATTTCTGGTCGAAGAGATTCCCAGAAGGAGTCCTCCCCTCTCCCATGCAACCTGAACTCATGAGACATGGCGAGGGCAAACAGATCTGATCATTTACTTTCTGCATGTGGCAGAGGTTGTCATCACTCCAAGTGGCGCCTTCCCCGGCCTCGAAGTGAGCTGTTGGATGCAGGACACAAGCATCCCACCCTCCCAGGAAGGGTGTTCCTCACTGCTGCCTCTCAGATAACTCCATTGAGTACAATGACAAACACACTCAAGGGTAGACATAAGAGGGAGATGCTGGAGCAGGTTTATTTGCACCCCATAGGAAGCACACAGGCACCCAAACAGAGCATCTTACACTCTATCCACACAGAATTCCCACCAAACAATGTTGGGATCTGTTTGCTTGGGGTTTCTTTATTTGTTTTTAATTATTTTATATCGTTTTATAAGTCTGTGGTTTCAAGCTGCAGGATACAGAGAGCCCAGCAAAAGTGCTCACACTGATGCTTCTTCCACAAAGGGCACTGGCCTCACTGCAGTTCCTATCCTAATATTTATTCTGCTGTTAAGCAATGGGAATTCATATTGATCTTGAGATTGATATTCTGCCGAGCTTCGTTGGATCAGATGTTTCACATCTCTATGACTTGAACCTCAGGGAGCTTTATCAGCAATTGCTAGTTAGGAATCTTTTGCTATAATAATCTCCATTTCTGCATCTTTTTCTCCTCTCCCCGGGGTTCATTCCCTACCTGTGTCAATAGACTGAAAATCCATAGCGCTCTTAAACTTCCATTATTCTTGTGAGTAGCTTGCAGGAGGATGACGTTGGTGACATAGGGCTACTCACAGGAGTAAAGATGCTGGGTCAGGTTCCAACCGTGTTTGCAAGACACATGAGGCTTTTGTCTTCTGGCCATGGTGGGGGTCATTTAAGCTCTCCTTTGAAGAGAGTAGCTTTCGGAAGCCCTGTAGGCTTGGAAATTCCGTACCATAAAGGATGTTTAGAACTGGTCAGCCAATTCCCTCCACGTGCTTGGATAAACTTGAGCAAATCCTGGGTTAGAGCAGCGTATAAACATGTCTCCATTTTCTCTCCAAAACAGTTTGAGGAGTTCATCTTGGATGCCTGCATGTATCTGCTGGACAAAAGCAAGCTCAAGCTAAGCAACAGAAGGGATCCTATATTCGTGTCTAGAGCCATGTCTGCTTTGGTACGCCTCTCTTGTAGAAGTGCTTTGCCCTTCCAGCTTTCCTTCCTACTTCTCACTTGCTCTTCTTCCCCTGGGGCCTTGAACACCATTTCAGGATGCATCTGAGATGGGTTCCTTTGGGAAACTGCAATGAGAAAGCCATTTTGGGTGGAGGGAAGGGGCGAGTGATATACAGCATCGCCCCATAGACACAGATACAGCTTGCTGCTGCCCCAGTGGTTGTCCCTCCCCAGGGAGGGTCAATACAAAGGTTGTATTTTGAGGGGTTACTGCTCTCTGTGGTGGGACTCTTCTTGGAGCCCTAGGGTTTCAGATGCGAGACGCAGAGTGCATTTTGGCTTCCCTGAGCAGCACCTTGGTCTAGATAATCCAGGTGGAGGATTTCCAACCAGCCTTGCTGGCTGCCACAGGGCTGTGGAGCAGAGACCCTGGGTTTAAGCCTCGTTCAGCATCGTTCTCCTTTGCATCTGTGCTGCCACAGGTTAATGCCAACGACGACAGCGGTGTCCTGCTGGGGAACTGGTCGGGGAATTACAACAACGGGACATCCCCTCTGGATTGGATCGGGAGTGTCTCTATTTTGCAGAAGTATTACAAAACAAAGCAGCCGGTCCTTTACGGTCAGTGTTGGGTCTTCGCAGGAGTCCTCACTACAGGTAAATGGTGACCTGTCTCCCTTCTCCAATTACTGTGCTAATAAGCCAGATTCCTGTGCCTCTGAACACCAGGGGTGCAAGAGTCATCACAGCATCCCAGTGCGGTTTGGGTTGGAAAGGACCTTAAGGCTCACCCAGTTCCAAGCCCCTGCCATGGGCAGGGACACCTCCCACGAGAGCAGAGGCACACACCAGCCTGAGTGGTTTGGTGACGCTGTGTTTTGTCCATGCTGCAGTGATGCGCTGCCTGGGGATCCCGTCCCGCTGCGTGAGTAACTTCAACTCGGCACACGACACGGAGGAGAACCTCAGGGTGGACATCTACCTGAATGAGCTGGGAGAAAAGCTGAACGGGATGTCCCTCGACTCTGTCTGGTACTGACAAAAGGGGTTGATGCTTCTTACACACACCCCCCACTCCCCTATCCCAAAGCACCTCCTTTCCCAGCCTCAGCAATCCCTTTGGGAATTTCCCTACTGCTTTGGGTTTGCTGCCTGGGAGGTGGAGAGAAAGCCTGGGGTTTCACAGGGTTACACACAAATCCCCATTAAACCTGCCCTTACTTAAGAATTAA
This sequence comes from Pezoporus flaviventris, assembly GCF_033815535.1. Lineage (NCBI taxonomy): Eukaryota > Metazoa > Chordata > Aves > Psittaciformes > Psittacidae > Pezoporus > Pezoporus flaviventris. Next base: position 3,248,671 of record NW_026892585.1, read on the forward strand.
GGGAGAAGACTGTGGGTTTTCCAGCTCACTCCTTTCCTTTCCAACCCACATGCACGCAGGAACTTCCACGTGTGGAACGACGTCTGGATGAAGCGGACAGACCTGCCAGCGGGGTTTGATGGCTGGCAGGCAATCGACTCAACCCCTCAGGAGCAAAGTCAAGGTAGGGTTTGCCTAGAAAGGCTCTTCAGCAGCTCGCAGAGGAGGCAGGGACATGAAAACCATGGCTCCCAGTTAGCAAAGCGTGTGCTCCCCATGCACATCTTCACGTACTTGGGCAGCAGCATCCTAAAGCTGGAGGTCCCACTCCTCTTGTCTCAGCCTGGCACAGGAGGAACAGCATCTCAGTAGGCAGAAAACCAGCCTTGTAGGAAGCTGTGGAGAAAGCAGGAGCTGTGGGAGAATGTTATTTCAGAGGTGAGAGCACACGCACACAGAGCTAACAGAGGTTAGCTGGAAGATCAGAGCTGATTTCTCTTTCCACCGTCCTCTGATAGGTGAAGTTGAGGACTCAAAGCGGTCTGTAGTAGGTGACACAGCTTTCCCAGTAAAGATGCTTTCTGTAGAGCTTTCTTGTGGAAGTAATGAGTTACTTCATTGGTAAATGAAAGGGGCCAGTGCCAAAACTGGTGACTACCCTCCCAGGGTGCTAAAGAGGTGTGAAAGAAAACATGAATCCTCAAGGCTGTGCAGAAAGTGGGGTATTGCCAGATCAAACACAAGTGGCTAGACACGACTGACTCATCGCCGAGCCATGACTTTCAAACCTTAAACTTATTTAAGTGGGGGGAAACACATAAAAGCTCTTAGTAGACCTTGGTCACCTATAAAAAAGCCCAAACAGCTATGGGATACATGGGGGCTCTTGGAGTTCATGACTGAAATGGAGGAGTATTTACTACTAAGAGCCATGGCCACAGATTCCAGCTTGAGTGGGTCTGATGGTTGGAACAAAAACTGGAGGCTTTGCTCGTGTTTGGAGAAGTAAGTGTTGTTGAATGCACTTTGTAGGCATTTTCCAGTGTGGTCCCTGCCCGCTGAAGGCTATCCGAGAAGGGGATGTGTATCTGCCCTTCGACAGCAAGTTTGTGTATGCCGAAGTGAACGCTGACAAAGTCTACTGGGTGGTCAAGAAGGTGAACGGCAAGGACAAGTACATCAGGATTAACACAGAGACCCGAGGCATCGGCATGAACATCAGCACAAAAGCCGTGGGGCAGGACAAGCGGGAAGACATCACCTGGCAGTACAAGTTCCCTGAAGGTAACTGCTCCATCATCTAAAATAGAGTCACAGAACCAACCAGGCTGGAAAAGCCCTTTAAGCACATCCAGTCCAACCATTCCCAGCACTCCAAGGCCACCACTAACCCATGGCACTGAGGCCTCGTCTCCACGCTGTGTGAACACTTGCAGGGCCGGTGACTGCAGCCCTGCCCTGGGCAGCCTGTTCCAATGCCTGAGCACCCTCTGGGGAAGGAATTGTTCCTCAGCTCCATCTAAACCTGCCATATAGTGCCAAAGAGCAGACCTCTGGCCTTTCTCCAGAAAACACCCACAGAGGCAGCTGCAAGGGCAAGCCCTGCGTATAAGACCTGGAGAGAGGCAGCATTGCTCCTGTGTATCTTCATGCCCAGAGAGAGTGAACCTATAGGCAAGCTTGCAGGCAGTGAAAGTAATGGGCTGAGTGACCACTCTAGTGGTTGGACTCACCGCTGCTTCATTTCTTCATTCTTCTTCTTGTCTTTCCATTCCCCAAACCACACTGGAAACACAAAACCCCACACTCCCTCCCCACGGTTCTCAGATCCAGCCATGCTGGGCTAGACTGTTAAAACCTTCCCAGTGAGGAGCAGGAAAACCTTAGGCTGAAAAATTTAAGAGCATCCATCCTTGAAAAGCATCTCCTTTAGGACACTCTTCTATTCCAAAATGCTACAGTTAGATCTGGTGGAAGCATAAACCAAGAGGGTCTTTGGGCTGGAGATGCCTTGACATCCTCCCTGCTCAGAAGCAGAAGCATAAGCATAAGGAGAAGGTGGTTCTATATGAGGAGACTGAGATACAGAATCCCAGACTGGTTTGGGTTGGAAAGGACCATAAGATCACCCAGTTCCAACCCCCTGCCATGGACAGGGACACCTCACACCAGACCAGGTTGCTCCAAGCCCCTGTGTCCAACCTGGCCTTGAACACTGCCAGGGATGGAGCAGCCACAGCTTCTCTGGGCACCCTGTGCCAGCGCCTCAGCACCCTCACAGGGAAGAACTTCTGCCTTAGATCTAACCTGAACTTCCCCTGTTTCAGTTTGAACCCATCACCCCTTGTCCTGTCACTACAGTCCCTGATGAAGAGTCCCTCTTTGACACCTAAAAATAGCTGTTACCCATCCTTTTTCTTCATCCAGGCTCCGAAGAGGAGAGGAAATCCATGCAGAAAGCTTCCTCCTTCATCCGCCCTTCAGGAATAATGCCTCGTGCACGCTTCGCTTCGTCTTTGCCCGCGGGTCATGTGGACCCCAAGCCTACGGTCCTGCAGGAGACAGTCTCCAAGTCTGGGCTCCAGCTTGAGATAACCAGTAAAGCACCTCTGTATCCTGGCAACCCCTTTGAACTGGCCATCATGGTGAAGACCTCAACTCCCGGGACCTGGACCATCAATCTCGCCAGCTCCTGCCAGCTGCAGTCCTACACTGGGAAGGTTGAGGCCAGCCTTGGACATGTCAAGGAGACCGTGAAGCTTGAAGGCAAATCTGGTAGGCACAGAAAGCTTGCTGTGTTCTATGGGCTCTTTACTGTGGCAGGCTGGGGCTTCACTTGAGTTTGTTCATAACAGCTTCACTATCTGAGCAGAGCAGGGCACACAGAGCAGAAATTGCCACCTAGCTCTCTTGTTACTGCATTTAGGAGCCTCAGTTATAGCCTGGGATCCCACCACAGCAGGGACCATGAATGCCCTGTCTCTGCTGCAGCTTCAACGAGATGGTTAGAAATACATCAGTGTGGGTGGGATGTGCTGGAGCATCTACATCCCATTCTTACTGTGTGAGCCTCAAAGATGCCACCACAGGCTCTAGGTGTACGTGTATGCATCAGGTCCCTCAGGGGATTTAGATGGCTGGAAAAATTCACCTTGTTCTTGCTCTTGCTACTCTGACATTGATGAGCTGGTGGTGGTGCTGCTGAGTGTTACTGTCTGAATCCTTCACCCAGGACAAATGTCAACCTCCTGGCTGATCCCAAGGGCTGTTTGCTGTTCCTTGCGGACCTTTGAGTGACCTGATCCCCAGCAGTGGGATTGAGATTTGCTAAACAGGAGGCTAATGAGTGAGAATAACAGCAGTAGGGCATTTCAAGCATGAGTCACTCATTAGAAGAAGTCTTTGCTGGTGGTGGTTGCTGAGTGTTCTCATACATACATAGGACAAGGAGTAATGGCTTTAAACTTAAACGGGGGAGATTTAGAATCATAGAATCAGCCAGGTTGGAAAAGACCTTTAAGATCAAGTCCAACCATTACCCCAGGACTAGTGTGAGGTGTCCCTGCCCACGGCAGGGGCTTGCAACTGGATGATCGTAAGGTCCTTTCCAACCCAAACCAGTCTGGGATTCTATGAATACACCTCATTCCACACCCACCACCAGAGCTGACTTTGCCACCCAATCCCTGGGTGCGTGATGAAGCCACCGAGTTGTGTTTTCTTCTCTGCAGAGGTGCAGGTCCCTCTGAACATTGCAGCTGACGCATACATGAAGACGCTGGCATCGGTGGAAGATGAAGTGCTCATCCACATCACTGCCATTGCTGAGGTCCAAGGGACAGATGACAAACTCACCAAGGAGATGACGATGAGCTTTGAGTACCCCCCCATCACTGTCCAGGTGAGGCAGAATCCCAGAACCATTAGGGTTGGAGGGGATCTCAGAAGATCATCCAGGGCAGGTCACACAGGATTGTGTCCAGGTGGGTTTGGATCCTCTCCAGAGAGGAGCAGCCACCAGCCAGGCTCCTCAGGGATGAGGGGTAAAGCTGGGCTCACTGTAACACCATGGTGATGTTAACGTTCCCAGAGGATGTGGTGGAAAGGAGGAGGGTGGAAAGGAGATGAGTGGTTGTCCTCCACCATGCTGGCGGTGAGGAGCAATCCTACATCAGCTCCAGCATCCTTATTACCCCTCTCATCTCTGGTATTTGGGTTTGTTTCTTTCCTCCTCTGCCAGATGCCAGAAACAGCCAAACTGAACAAGGAGTTCACCTGTGCCTTCATCTTCAAGAACAAGCTGAACGTGCCCTTGGACAACTGCAAGCTGCTGGTGGAGGGCTTGGGCATATTTAAGATGTCAATGTTTGATCAGGGGTAAGGATGTGACTCCAGTATGAAATGAGTATGCCAGGACTCTGTTTCTTCCTTTTTAATCTCCTTTGAAGAAGCAGTTGGGGGATTTGGAGTAACCAGCCCCTCTGCATTTGAACCTGAACCCAGTCTGGGTGCAGTACAAAGACCCACATAGAGGGTGATGTTCTCAGGGCATTTGGGCACAACAGGGCTCACCCTGTGCTGTGCTGTGCTGCTGGGCGCTACCCAGCCGCTGCGAACACAGCTGCTTCCTTCAGAAGGCCTAAACTAAGTCCCTGGGAGGTCTGGGAAAGATCCCCAGGATCACTGGGACCAACAGCCAGCATCAGTGTGCTGAGACCCTCCTGCTGCACCTTGGTGCTGGGAGAAGGGAAACGGTCACCCTGAACACAGGCAGCCACTGGTTCTTTAAGTGAAATGAGTTGAAAGCAGGAAATAAGAACCATAACTCATAGGATCATAGAATCCCAGACTGGTTTGGGTTAGAAAGGACCTTAAGATCAACCACTTCCAACCCCTGCCATGGGCAGGGACACCTCACACCAGACCAGGCTGCTCCAAACCCCTGTGTCCAACCTGGCCTTGAACACTGCCAGGGATGCGGCAGCCACAGCTTCTCTGGGCACCCTGTGCCAGCGCCTCAGCACCCTCACAGGGAAGAACTTCTGCCTTAGATCTAACCTGAACTTCCCCTGTTTCAGTCTGAACCCATCACCCCTTGTCCTATCACTACAGTCCCTGATGAAGAGTCCCTCTCCAGCATCCTTGCAGCCCCCTTCAGGCATGTTGGGACTACTTGTTTTTCCTTTGTCCTTAGGGATGTGAAGCCCGGCAGGATCATTAAGTCTGAAATAATCTGCACTCCAACCAGACTGGGGGAGAAGAAAATAGTAGCCAAGCTCACCTCGAACCAGATCAAAGCGATCTGCACAGAGAAGGCCATCACCATTGTCGAGTAGGATGGGGTGGCCTCACTAAAGGCCTTTTCTAACCGAGCTGCATGTGGCAGACACTTCCTGCCTCCTTCCTTGCTGGATAGTCCTGTCCAAGTAAAAAGCAATAATCCCATGAAGTGAACTAAACTGATCGAAAGGGCACAGTTGTGTTGATTGCAGCTGTGATTCAATAAAGATATTAAAATCGATGGCGTGATTGGGTCGTGTGGCTCCCACTTCAGGCCAGGGATTGGAGCTCAGGGAGGTGCCAGTGTCAGTCATGGTGAGTATGAGCCCAGGGCTGTTCTGCAGCCACTTGGCTGCGGTCCTACATGGGAGGCCACCAGGGAGATCACTGCACCATGGGCAGCTCAAAGATGCTTTAAGCATTTCTCATTGATCCTCTTCCTGTCCCACCCAATTCTTTTGGAAGCAGTGGAACCTGCAGCAGCGTTACCAGTACTTCCCTAGAAGTGTGTCATCAGAGAACCACAGAATCAAGCTCATCCAGTTCAACCATTGCCCAGCAGCGCCAAGGCCACCACTAACCCATGGCACTGAGGGCCTCGTCTCAATGGTGTGTGAGCCCTTGCAGGGATGGTCAATCATTTTACGTGCCAGCTTATAAAAAAGGGAGGAGGAGAAGAAAAAGGAGGAGGAAAAAGGCAAAAGAAGGGGTTTGACCCTCTCTTGTGTTTCAAAGATTTGGGAAACCCCAGGAGGAGCACCCAGGTAGCTGTTGGGCTCCAGAAGGTGGTCAGGCTGCCTCAGCCCCTGTGCCCATGGCACCCTGGGTCCCTGCAAGGCCACCTCCTGCAGGGGCAGGGCTCATGTGTGTGGTGCCTGTAGGAAAGGGAAGAGCAGGAGGTCCTTGGCAGTTGAAGTATTAGATCTTTAATCAGTACAAGAGCGACCGGAGGCATAAAAAGGAGTTACAAACAGCAACGCATCTCTATTTTCAAGAGATGTAAATTCCTTACTTGCACAGAAACCCCCTTTAGAAGACACCAGACAAGAAGCACAAGGTCTGCCACAACCCTGTCCGTCACCTATTAACACCTCACACCAGAACAGGGATCTCCAGCAGATGATGTTGCACTGAGCAGCGTGGGGAGCATCCCCTCCGGCTCCCCACGTTGGTGGCACTACCAGCATGATCTCAAGGAGCACCTTCCCCAGGGCCCAGCGAGCTAGTCAGGACCCCAGCAGCACGGCCTGGAGATGAAGGCACAATTAACCAAGGGGCAAGGAGTGTGCAGAGGGAAGGACAACAGCAGGGTTGGTTTCAGTGTCATGAATATCACTGTTGGTCTCCAGCTACCATGTAGTCATTAAAGAAGATTTATGATAGAGCTGGGGATAAACCAGATTCTTCAAACTTGTAAAGACTTCAGCAATTTCCAATGGTTGCCCTATACTGAGACAGAAGAGATGCACCAAGGAGTAACAGGGACTTGGTGAGGGAGAAAGAACAAGGGGACAAGGGAGACTGACAGCCAACAGACAGCAGAAGAACTGACTTGGTGGATGGAGGAAGTCACCCCTTTAGGTCGGGGTGGCTGGGGCTGCCTATGGCTCTGCAATAAGGCACATGGGTATGTCTCCATCTCAGACTATAACCATGATGTTGGAGGAGGGAAAAGCGTTCTTGTGGCTTCCACCCTCCTCTTCACACTGCTTTTGTGTTTGAGCTATTAAAAATCCAAACCCAGAAATGCCAGCACCTGAGGAAGAACAGGAGAGGTGGGAAACAGAAGTGAAGGATGCCTGTTCTCCTGACAAGGTGAAGCCAGTTTGAAAGTGGAGGAGGAAACATGCCACCTCCATCTATGCCTACCCAAAGCCACATAAGTGGGATCCGCATCCTGAGAAGCGGCACCAAAATACGCACTCCAACAAGAGCAGGAGAGAAGAAAACAGTAGCCAAGCTGACCTAGAACCAGATCAAAGGGATCTCCACACAGAAGGCCATCACCATCATCAAGCTGATGTCCCCACGTGCCCGCCTCAAGGTGAGCATCAGCCATTCCCCACTTTCTCTCCCCAGGACCCTGAGGCATCATTCCCACTGCAGACATGCACTGGAGGCAGGGAAGTTAACTGAATGCAAGGTCAGAATTAGAAAACATGAGGTAAAAAGGACACTCTCCCTCTTTCAACATCCCTGTTTCTCTATGCAGGAAATCCATTAAAGATCTATGTCCCTGATGTCCCTTTCCTGTGCGATGCTGACAGGGAGGAATGTAGGCTGGTGCAAAAGCAGGAGAGCCTCTTCCCTCACTATCCCACTGCTGCACAGAGCAAAGACATTCAAGACCTCAGGTCCAAACAACATGAGAGGACACCTCAGTTCCCTCCAGATGCAGTGTTTCCCTTTATAAAGGTTTTTATAAATACACAATTCCTAATGATTTTTTTCTAAGTCTATTTTGCATTGGCAAAGAGGAGACATCCAGAGAGGACAGGGAAGGGGATGACTTTGGAAACACCCCTTGGGTTTTCACCAAGCTGTGCTCCGAACAGTCACAGCATCCTGCTTGTTCCCAGTCCCTTTGCTAGAAGAAGGGATTGCTGGGGCAAGAGGACAAGGCCAGGAATGAATCTCACCCCTGCGCAGTAGCCCTGGATGTCATAGAACCATAGAATGGTTTGGGTTGGAAAGGACCTTAAGATCATCCAGTTCCAACCCCCCTGCCATGGGCAGGGACACCTCACACTAAACCATGTCACCCAAGGCTTTATCCAGCCTTGGTTAGTAGTAAGACCCTCATATGGGTACCAAGCTCTCAACCCCCCAGACTCCTCTTCTCTTACGTTCAAGAGGAATTATCTTTGGTCCATGCTGCAGGGGAGGGGGAGATGGATGTCCTGTGAGGGGAAAACCAGGATCACATTTCTAACACCCTGCAAAATGTACTGACAGTGATGCTAAGGGAGACAGCAAACTAAATGTGAAGAACAGCGTCAGTTAAAGCTGCATTCACATCTGGAGCACGCCGAGTGTTTGTAGCTTGATTTGGATACAGAGGCTGGCGTCACCTCTGCATGATTCTGCTGCAAATATTGCCACCTTCCTTGAGCAATACAGGATTCATCCATGGGTTTACCAATGGTCAGCAGGAGCTGGCTGCAAAATTAGTGTAAGGAAATCCTGCTGGCAAATACCAACAGGACCAGGTTAAACGCCAGTAAGGTTAAGAGGCGATATGCAGTCTCAACTAAGTGGCTACCAAGAAAAGAAACAAATTAAATTAGACAAGTCAAACGGAGAGAGCCAGTACCTCCAGCAGCAGGATGCCCACGTCTCCCTCTCTTCTTTGACCACAGAAATAGTCCTGGTGCTTGGCCTAGCATGGGCTGCTCCCATTCCATGTGTCCCATGTGCTAATGAACCACAGTCCCAGGGTGGAAGCCTCCCCCCACCACCAGCTCAATACTCAGCCAATATTTACCCACTCTTTGCTGCATGGGCAAACATTCCTGCTTTCCTGGACCATCACCACCACTGCTCAGGCAAGCACCACCAACCAGCCTTGGGCAACCCACGAGCACAGAGGGTTAGAATTCACCCCTGAAGATATTCCACAGCCCAAAGGAATTATGCCCAGTGAGAGATCACCCATTTGCCACAACCACAATCCCATATCCCACCTCTGCTAAAACCTGAGCACCAGAGGCTTGCATAATCCAGAGGCAGCATCCATGGGATGAGCTAAAAAAGGATGTGTTTTTCAGGAAAACCTTTGGAGCTGCGCTAACCTGGCCATTGAGAATCTGGCTAATTGCTGCAAATGATAAACAGAGCTTATCATTTAGGTGTCCAAAAGGCTGTGAGAACAAAAGACTAACCAGACTCCTGAGGGCTGCATCCATCCAACAACGACATGCTTTCCTTACAGGCCATGTAAGAAAAGATCAATACAGGAGTTGATGCAGGTCTGCGAAGGAGCTCACTGCGAGTGCTGTACCTGGCTTCCAAACACCCCTGAATTTCTTAATGCACCAAAAGTCTGCTAAAAACCCCAAACCTCTGAATCTCCGGCACAAGTAGTTACTGAAACAGAAAACACCCAGAAGCTGCTCCTGACACGGTGGAGGATGCTTTGCTTATTCATGTAACACTTGGACAGCAACATCCCGAGCGAGAAACTGCTCGATTTCTTCTTGGGTCATTATTGCAGATGCAGGAGCTGCTGCCACCACGTCGGCTGCTGCTGGGCTCTTGCAGTTCAGGTTTGAAAAGGGGTTGAACCAACCCAAGGAGAAGGCACCACCGAAGGCCAGCTTCATTCCTTCCCAGCCGCTGGTCCTCTCCCATGTTGGCTTCTGATTCTTGAGACGCTCAATACCCTGCAAGAAGAAAAGAGTTCTGGGTTGTTTCATGTTTATAGCAGGTATTTGGGCATCAACTGCTGTAGCAGGTGCAAAAATGTGTATATATATATGCATATACGTATATGTATATATATATTCCTAACTATTATCTTTTCTAGCCAGCACGTCATTCTAGTTTTAGTTAACAATGAAGACAGATGTCCTATGTAACAGAGAGTTTCATTATAGAATCCCAGACTGGTTTGGGTTGGAAAGGAGCTTAAGATCATCCAGTTCCAACCCCCTGCCACAGGCAGGGACACCTCACACCAGACCAGGTTGCTCCAAGTCCCTGTGTCCAACCTGGCCTTGAACACTGCCAGGGATGGGGCAGCCACAGCTTCTCTGGGCACCCTGTGCCAGCGCCTCAGCACCCTCACAGGGAAGAACTTCTGCCTTAGATCTAACCTGAACTTCCCCTGTTTCAACTTGAACCCATCACCCCTTGTCCTGTCACTACAGTCCCTGATGAAGAGTCCCTCTCCAGCATCCTTGTAGCCCCCAAATTTAACAACAAAACCCCAAACCAAGACCAAATTCATGGACAATCTAAATCACGGTGACCTTGGTATCAGTGGCTATTGATTTTTATGGTAAAGAGATAGCTTCTTAAAAGCCATCCTTTTAGGAGACATGGGTTTTGAATTCCTCCAAGGAGCAGTAAAATACAACTCAACATTTCACCACCTCTGGGTATTTTTACAATAGTTCAGATACAGGCAGAACACTGTGACATTTCCCAGTATTCAGGGATTTATCAGAGCAAGTCTGTATGGGTGGCAGTGGAGCTGTCAAACTGAGACCAGAGCCTTGGACAATCAATATCCTGACTCATTGTCCCTCCAAGAACATCACTTTCAGTACAGCAAACATTGTGACTGTGTTTAAGTAACAGGTCCATCAAATTTGGGCAGTGACAGGTTTTTCTGTTTGTCTTCTTCACGTAGAAATAAGGAACTAAGAAGTTTTCTCTACTTTTTTAAGGCTACTGCTATGGGCAGTGTGCCCATCACCTGTATCATGTAAGAGGGGAGTCAGATCCACGTAAGATATGCCCATGATGATATGCAAATGATCACATAGAAACACTGTTCTTAGAGAAGCAAGAACACTGGATCCAAGTCTTGAGACCCTCAAGGAAAGTTAAAAATGAGGAAATTCAGTTAAAACCATTTAAAGGAGCAGTTTTAGAAGAGCTGGATGAAAATTACACTTCCCATGTTCTATTTCTGCCTATTTTCCCTAACAACCCACAGATCATTCCAAAGCTTCACAGAGATGGGAAATGAATACATGCAGCAGCTCAGTGGCATCACAGCAGGCCTTAGAAATGACACATTTCAATAGAGCAGCAGCTTGGGTTTGCAAAAACAGGGAGTCAGCATGAGCAGCCCTGGGAGGAAACACAGCATCAATCTAAGACTTGCATGCAAAGCCTTTGTGAGCTTCATTCATGCCCCGTTTCTTGTGCTGACTTAGGAGAAATTGTAGAATCATGAACTGGTTTGGGCTGGAAAGGAACTTAAAGCACACCCAGTTCCAACCCCTGCCATGGGCAGGGACACCTCACACTAGAGCAGCTTGCTCCAAGCCCCTGTGTCCAACCTGGCCTTGAACACTGCCAGGGATGGGGCAGCCACAGCTTCTCTGGGCACCCTGTGCCAGCGCCTCAGCACTCTCACAGGGAAGAGCTTCTGCCTTAGATCCAAACTGAACTTCCCCTGTTTCAGTTTGCATCCATCATCCCATGAAATCCAGCAGTGAACCTGCAGAAATAAATGTGGCAAGACCAAAACTGAAGCCTTTGGAGTTGCAGGAGAAATCCCACTCCCAAAGGACAAACATGCATCTTGCACCGCCAAGCACAGGCACGCATCCCTTGGCTCTGCTCCCAAGCTCCCAAATGTGCAGTTTCCACTGGGCACATCTCTTGCAGCCTCTGTCCCCTTGGGTTGCAATGCTTGGTGCCCAGCACAGCAGAGCCTTGACAAAGTGTTTTAGCACTACCATGTGTTTTCCCTTCAGGATACTCCGCCTCCAGCACCCTGCAGCTTTGCAACCAGGAGGGGGATGCTTTTGCAGCTCGAAGCAGGAGACCACCTTTGGCTGTCAGCTGTTCCTTAGCGAGCTGCAGAGGTTTCTAACGCGTTAGTAACAACCCAGCACGGCGGCTGCAGCGTTTGTGGTGTGAGTATCTAGAGAGAAGGAAAACAGCACAGGGCAGGAGGAGAAACAGACACCGCACACTTCAACCCTTTCCCCAGCAGCACAAGCTTTAACTCTGCTGTCAGTCATGTGTGTAACCCATTTCAATCCACGCTGGTGCCTAGATTGGGAATAAGGATTTTAAGGACTTCTGGGCAGCAATCCCGTTCTTCCCTCCCAAAACAACCATCATTCACCTGCTCCGAAGAGCATTTACTAACCAAGGCAAGGTCAGACTGAGGTTGTACTAATGCCGGATTAGGCAGGGACATACTTTCTCTCTCCCAGCCTGACCTTACTAATCCCTTCACAGCACGTATGAAAACCAAGCAGAAGTATTCAAAGTTGCATCCTGATCTAGTTTTGGCTGCTTGCCCCACGGTCAGTAGGGCGTGAGGTTTTGCCTTAAATATAAATCAAAGGGGGGTGGAAGGAAGGCACAACTGCTGCAGGCATTTTGTGACTGTTTAATGAAAGCCTTTTTACTTTTTTTAAAATACATTTACCAAAAATCTCTCACCATTATTTTAGAAAGTGAGAATTTTGTATTTCAAATGAAAGCAACACCTGTTTCTGCTTTCCATCATGCAGCTTTGCATTTAAAAACCCCAGAGCTCAGAAATCACAGAATCCCAGACTGGTCTGGGTTGGAAAGGACCTTAAAGCTCATCCAGTTCCAACCCCCTGCCATGGGCAGGGACACCTCACACCAGACCAGGTTGCTCCAAGCCCCTGTGTCCAACCTGGCCTTGAACACTGCCAGGGATGGGGCAGCCACAGCTTCTCTGGGCACCCTGTGCCAGCGCCTCAGCACCCTCACAGGGAAGAACTTCCTTATATCCAACCTGAACTTCCCCTGTTTCAGTTTGCACCCATCACCCCTTGTCCTGTCATCTTTCACTCTTCCCAATTATGTATTTTTGAGCAAATACTGAAAAGAGAAGACATACATCAAGAAATATAAAATACTAAACGCTCCCATTTCAGTAAGAGACACATCATTGCAACCACGGGGACAGTAGGACAAGGCTGACCTGTTACCACTGTGATGCTGTCGGGTATACCCTGTTTCTCCCACTACTGCCCTCTGTATCAGCTCCTGCAGTGCCAGAGGAGGAAGCTGGGCTGCGTGGCCTGCCCCGAAGCGATCTGCAGAACAGCTCTTGGTGTTAGAAGAGATGTGTTAGTTTGTTTTAAGAGAAAAAACAACAGGAAAGAGCAAAGAGAAAAGGCAAGCACAGTAACAATTTGTCTGTTAAGGGGAAGACACAAAGAAGCATTGCAAGCAGGAATCATGGTTAAGGCAGACTTTTCCTACAGCAGCTCCCTAAGCTCTTTTCTGCTTGAAGCACCATTTAGCTTTGCAAATGAAGTACCTCGCCTCTGATTGAGTTTGTCCTTCAATTTTTGGCCATGTTAAATCAGAACTAGCACCTGAAATTAGGGAGCCCTCCCCAAAGAAAAGCTTTCCATGAGCAGATGGGTAAGTCTGCCTTGCTCATAGTAATACCTGCACTTAGTATCATTCAAATTCCATCAAATTGTACCACCAAGTCATACAGTGCAAGTAAAACTGAGGACCCCCAGTTACACACATGCACCAGATACCAATGGACATTTCTGCAAGCTGGGATGATATTTCACTTAAAATGAAAGCAGTTTGACTGAAAATATCCATACTATATAATGCTGTTTAAGAATCTGCAGCTGTTTGAAGCAAGAAAAACTGAGTAATTACATACTTTCTCACAACAGTCAAGACGCTGGAACAACCAACCTTCCTCCGGACTACACAGTGAATAAGGGTGATTAAAATAAACCAAAACTGGAATGTGCACCAGTGGAATTCATAATCAAAACAAGTTTTAAAGCAATGATCTGTACAGAGACGCATTCACTTGTAATGGCCTGGGTGACTAAAACGTTGATTTTGCGTCAAGGCAGCTTTAGGGCTGGACTCTCTACCAGTTCAAGTTGCCACCTGCATGTCTTTCAGTCGACAAGGTTAAACCTAAACTCTTCCTGAACTTCTCTTTGTGAAGGGAACATGTATGAAAAGCCGCATTTCCTTCACGTGGCTCTTCCCACCAAGGTGCAAGTGCAGCTTGTGGTTCCTTCTATGCAGGCCTGCAGCAGACATGACAACCTACTCCTGATGTCCTACCCTGAGCAAGTAGGACTGTAGAAACAGCCCTCTTACACAGCAGAGCAGCTACTAACAAGCCTCTTCCAAGTGCTGAAATAAACCCACCGATTAACAGATCAATGTACTAGTGATTAACCCATTTTTAAACATAAAAGTTGACTACTCAGTTAACCTTTATGTGCCTGCTTGTGTACAGAAGCGAAAGCTCAGAAAATCACGACAGACTTTTGCCAACATTTGAAGTTAAGAAAAAGAACAAGCAAACAAGTTTTTGGAAAAGTTTTATTGCATTTGTTTTCCATATGGAAGCATTGACAGATTGAAAAGATGCAGCATTCACATTACTTCCAAAATGAGACATCCATTCGGTTTCTCCTTCCCTGATTTCCCTCCCTTCCCCCATGGCTTTGAAGCAATCTAAACAAAAAAGGATCCCATTTCATCTTAAACCAAGGAAAGCAAAGATTCCTTGGAAGTCATGGACACAGCTGAGTTGTATTTTTCTTTTGTTTGCAATTCATTTGATGAGCCCACAGGAATCATGATCCAAAAATATAACAAAGCTCCTGCCTGAACACAAACTGTCAGTTGTAGTTAAGAATGGGTTAGTTCTACCTGGTTTTGGAATGCCTTCTGTCCCTCCCACTTCCATCACCACACAGCTCATAAGGGTATGCATGCTCCTTACCATAACTATTTCCCAATTTAAAACACTCACACATACATGTGTGTTTACACACCTACACATGTATGCGCAAGTATGAGGGAAGATTTACAAAGCTCTAAACCAGGGCAACGCCGAGAATATAGAATCCATCACCCCAGTACACCTACACATCCCATCAATATCAGTCTTTACAGTAATCTGGGCATTCAGGTCAGTTTTTCACATTAACACTGTTTAGCAGGCATTGCTCTAACAAGTCATTACCAAGACAAACACACACAAAGAAGATGATTCTGCTATTCTAAACACTTGGAAATTAGATTTCTTTCTTTCCTGCAAAGTGTAAGGCATTTAATAATCCAAAGAGTCTTCTAAATCTGCCAAACATTATCCTAAGAGGGCAACAATTTCCTGCACACCAGGGAGGGAACAGACAAAACAATGCAGAAAGATGGAATCAGTTCTGTGCCTGGAAGGAAAAAGGAGGGTGGGGTGGGAATTGGTGTTGGCAACATGTGAGTACTGTATGTGATCACCAGGTCAACTGGCCCTCTTGCAGTGCTGTGTTCTTGTCTTGCACCTTTTGGTAAGTGAAGTGTCTGCTGCCCCGATCAAGTTCACTTATGAAAGAGCAATGTGCTCCTTCAGGAAGTCCAAAGGTGTCTGTGAAGGGCTGTTGGCACTCATATGTCTTCCAAAGAGCTCATCACAGTCAGGAGGACAGCATGAGAATCCACTCAGAAGAGGTGGGGCACAACAGAGAAAGAGGATCCCCTTCACATTAGTTATGCCATACAGAAAACAGAGAGAAACAAATGCCAGGGAAGTTAACAAAATTAAAATATAAAAAAAAGAAAAAAGAAAAAAAAAAAAAAGAGAAAAAGGGGGGTGGGGTAGGGTGGATAAGAAAAGCAGCAGCACTTTCAGCCAGAGATCTCGAATTGATATTGTGAAATACAGGGCCTTTTTTTTTTGACTCTGAAATTATCAGCCATTGAATAGACATAAAAAAGTTTGTTTTGCTTTTTGTTTGAAACAATCATGGAAAATTTGTAGCAGTAGTGCTGTAATATGTTTCTATTTTAGTGGAAATGCTGGTCAGGAATTCCTCAGACCACATACTGGTACGGGTCTGCTTTTCCTTGGTCTGGTGTTGCGAATGGGCTAAGCCATGCTATAGAGAACGGATGGCCAAATACTGCTTTCATGTTCATCCATTTTGTTTTTTTAGCCCATCTTCTCTCTTCCTTTTTCAACTGTTCTATTCCCTGAAAACAGAAATATCACATTTTCAGTCAAACACTCAGATTTTGGTAGTTCTGGATTTGGGGAAAGGTCTACTCTCAGTTACCCCTTATCCAAAGGCTGGAGTAAGTAAAATAAGGCATTTATCCTGCCTTTCCTTTTCTTCTCATTGTTTTATACTAAAAAAATAGTAAGGATTGAAAGTATTCCTCAGAAATAAAATTACTTCCATCTTGTTCAGGCTTAGCTATTTCATAAACCTTTCAAGACCTGCCATCCAATTGCCCCTCATGTCAATTTAAAAGACCCCACCACCTAAACTCAACCAAAAAGGATGCGCTTTAATGGCTGAACATTGTGTACTAACCAGATGGAAAAGTTTGAGAGAAAACCACTGTAAGCTTGCAGACAAAAAGAAAACCCCCAAAGACAATCTCTGTAACGCTCCCAGATTCACCAAGCAAGTTCAGGAAGTGCCCATGGCTCAGTGTAGCCGAGTCTACCTGGTACCTCTTAATGTTTCATTAGAGCCACTGCTAAAACATGCATGGACTGAGAGCCAGGAGAAGAGGTTAAATAAGATACTGATTTGAGAGAAACCATTGGCATTGTTTAGTAAAGGTTAGAGGGAGAACAAAAGCAAACTGTGAAGCAGCTAGCTGAAACATTCCCTAGTCAATCACTAAGAAAATACAAGAGTTACCTGTATTGTGTCTAAAAACCCTAAGTGAGTTTGGTCTTTCAGAGAAGCTATGCCTGGCTGCCACAGAAGCAGAATGAATGCAGTCACTGAAGAGCATTACTCTTCCACAGAGAGCAGCAGCAGGCAGATCACTGTTCCTTAACTGCAGATCTTTTGCAAGGTAAGCTTCTCCTGACCTACATGTCTCTCCCCTGCTACAGATTAATGCACTGTAATACATCTGTGTGTCTCAAATTACTGATTCTGGGAGCTCTGCAGAACACAACATGGGTCATCTGCAAGTTGTGCTGATCCCTGGTAAATGTCACCTCTAGAGAAAGCAGGAAAATATGTGGTTCTGGGTCCTTTTGGGCAGAAAGGAACCATCCCTGTGGGAAAGCATACATAAGATGGGGAAAATTTTAGAGCACTGGCTCTAAAATGTGAGGTAAAACACTGAAAGATATCACACCAAATAGAATTTCACCTGGAAATATTCCTCTGCTTAAAACTGATTGCTTGCCAGACATAGCTAGCTCAATGCTAGCAAATCAACAATAACACATTCCACAGAGCAAGATCACTGGTATATATTGAAACCAAAAATGAAACCCCACAACCCAACAGGGGCAGACCATATTTCATTTTTATTTTAGAATGTGGTGGTGTTCCTTTAACATCTGTGAGTTCCAGAATTTGAGGGGAAGGTGAACATCAGGGGACTTACTGCCCAGCTGTAGGAAGCAGCTTCTGAAAGTTCTCAAGAGGTTTCAAAGACTGAGAAATTCCAATGATGATTTCACAGGCAGCATTGCTAATTTACACACTTACTGATAAACTCAAGCTTGGATCTTGTTGCTCTGTATGACACTATACTTCTTCCTGGGGCTCTCCCCAGCAGAAAGAACAAGTCTTGCTTGTTCTGAAGTCTTCCTCTGAACACACAAAAGCCACAGTGTGAACATCAGCCTCTTGCAGAAGCCAAGCATTAAGAAAAGCACTGCAAAAAAGACTTAGGAGTGATGGGTTCCTACAGTCTATAATGCCAGTCACATCTCTCCACTGGCAGCAAAAATACCTATTTTAGCTTCAACTGGCCATGGGCAGTCAAGTGAAGGGGAAAGAAAACTGAAGGAGGCAGGGGAGGAAGAGTTGTCATTCTTCTCAGACTACCACTTCTCTTCAACCTCTGCAGGTGTCTGAGCATGCTTGGTGAAGGTTGGCAGTATCCACAAGAGTGGGCACATCCCCAGGAGTCACCAGCTTCATCTTTACGGAAGTGGGGAAAATGCAGGGATATACAATGGACCGCAACACTGCTATGTAACCTCTACTGTGCCATCTTCGGACTGGGAATGACAGCAGACTGTACCCACCAGGCTTCCATGAGCCTACTCCACTCCCTTTCTTCTTCACTCTGGTAAGTGTTTTTCAACTGCTTAATATGGAAAGAAATGGTACTCTTCTGGACCAAAAGAAGTGTGTGTATGGGTGTGTGTGTGTGCGTATATGTGTGTGTGTATATATATATATATATATATATACACACACATACACATATATATATATCTCCCTCCCCCACCTACTTATCTTGGCTTTCCAGCACATAAAGCTGTAAATAGTGACACCAGGGGAAACACATCTGAATTTCAGACACCACCAATGGAAAAGAATGTAATTAAAGGAAAAAGGTTCTTGATTCCACAGGGACAAATACTACCTACAGAGTAATCCCAGCTACCAGTGCTGGCCTTGTCAGAGGTACTGTCAACACAGCATCCCAGCTAGTACACAGGTGTACACTGCTTCTCACAGCAACCTTTACAGAGCATGATCCAGCACTATGTCAGCTCAGTTTATTACACTGGATCTTTCCTCAAAGGGTACACATACATTAACTCCTTGTTCAACAAAGTAGAATCATAAAATCATTCAGGTTGGAAAAGACCTTTAAGATCATCAAGTCCAACCATTCCTCAGCACTGCCAAGTCCACCATTAAACCATGCCACTGAGGGCCTCATCTACATGTTTTAGCCCTTCACTGTTTCTACAAATGGTGAGAGACAGGATAAAGGACTGTGAGACACCCACCGTTTCATCAGTGCAGATGGAGTGTACTTGAGTCCCAAACATAACCGAGGTGAAGATGAGGAATAGGAGAGCCTCAAAACACAAGAGGATGAGAAGAATCACTGTAGTTGGTGGAGAGAAGGAACTGCATTCTGTGAAGACAAAGCAACAGAGTTGGAAGGGAAGAGGTCAGGTAATGCAGCAGCTGCAAAACACATGCTAGACCAGGAGTTCTCCATACTCAAACTCTCATAATAAATCATATGACCACTACTCTCAGAAAGATGCATGGGGAAGCTCTGATATTCTTCAGGATATTCAACACTGAAGTCATCACTCCTGCAAGTTTAGAAAGAAAAAAACAACAAAACACAACCTTGCAACACTTCCAAGAATGCAACTTCTTTTCCCTTTAAGTGTTTGCCCCAGCACACTTGCCAGGACTCCAGCCTACTCCACTGCACATGCAGCTTCTCTCTTAAAAACCTTAATCTTCATGGATTTTCCATGGTGATAAAGTCCATTAAAAATTTCCAGCTGGTGGTCAGGACGCAAGGGTAATTATTTCTGTTGGCACCAACATAAACCCAGAGCACGTTTCCTTTTGTAACTGCTCTGTTGTAGCCTAAAGAAGGGCAGACTAAGCCAAATTCTTATTTTTCTTCATTCTCTATAGTGCAAACTAAAGTAAGAGCTGCAAAAATATCTGAGAAGGCAGCTATGAAAGGGGAACAGATAAGAGGAAGGGGAAGGAATACATTACAGGGCAGTGTTGTGCTGAGTGTTCTAAATGTCAGAACATCTTTCAAATCCATGAATGCGTATCACCAAACTCCCCTGTTTTTCCTCATGTTAAGCTTTAACAGATACACCAGAATCAGGGGCCAATATAACCAACACAAATCCAAGGCAGCTGGAAGAGCAAACCCATCTCTCATAACAGCTCTGTTCTGCCCTCTAAACTTGGATCAGGTGGGAAAGCACTTCCCTCATACATACAAGCTCTGGGAAAGCAGGCAAAGGAAATTATCCTTTGATGTATCCTTCCCCTATAGCCACCATAGTCAAACCCAGACATTCTCAGCGACAGCTGGCAGCTGTTTTACCAAGTTCTGAACTACAGAACCACCTTGTCGAATTCAGTTCCTGTGTGTAAATGTACCCATCCTCTCCAGTAGGATAAACCAAAAGCAGTCATTAGACTGAAATGCCAAGAAAAACAAAGCTAATGCTTTTCCAAAACAATCCACAAGCAGCACATACAGTTGCACACATATTCCTGGACAGCCTCCTGTTTGATTCAGCATTACCTAGATGATTTCCTACATCCATTTGTGTTTTTCAAAACACATCTTAACTGGCTTTGTGAGCATTTACTCGCTGGCTGCTCCAGAGAGAGGGTTGGGATTTTTGTCTGTGCCATTTTTATTCAGTTGTTTGGGTTGTTTTGTTTGTTTTTTTAATTCCCCATTTTCTTATGGAAAGGAATTGTTGTTCTTACGAGCATGGATTTTTGGATCCGAGTTAGAATGATTTTCTGGCAGTCTTGTAAAAATGATTCACATTCCCCTTGTAAAAAAGCAGACACATTCTTCTTATCTTGTGTGTGCTAGCATTCAGGAAATCAGTGCTGAGTTCATGACACAGGTGATTATTGGACATTGTCAGGAATTGACACAGGTTGCCCAAAGAAGTGGGAAATGCCCCATTCCTGGCAGTGTTCAAGGCCAGGTTGGACAGGGCTTGGAGCAACCTGCTCTAGTGGAAGGTGTCCCTGCCCATGGCAGGGGGCTGGAACTGGATGATCTTAAAGTCCTTTTCAGCCCAAACCATTCTATGATTCTATATACTATCTAGGTGTGTTTATATCTCACCTTCTTCCCAGGCAGTATTGGGCTTAAGTGAAAACAGGACTTTTCAGGATAGACACCCCAGCATGTCACAAAGAATTAGGAAATTCCACGACTGATCATAAACCAAGTTGCATAGCAGAGCCCTCTTAGCATTCTTCTGAAATCAGCTTAAAAAGGGGTTGCCTTACAAGCAAACTACATTGTAAGGTCTTACTCATCGGCTAATCTGGTATTTAAATGAGGTGTTTTGTTAGTACTCACTTGTCCAGTCTTCTTCAAAGCAATACAAGAAGTGAAATCCCACCATGATTAGAGCATGCAGAGAAATCAGTGCTATATACATCTGAAAAATAAAGGATGTAATACAGGCATCAGGTAAGTTTAAAGACTAAAATGCTAAATCTTCCAAACACTTTAAATAAGGCAAGTGTTATGATTTAAAAAAACCCAAACCACCCCAAACTCCACCAAGCCCTCCCATCTCCCCTAAACAAACATCCTGAAGCTGGCCAAGATTATACAGACTCATTCTGCCTTTACTAACAGCCTTAAAACAGTGAACAGGAGGGAAACTGCTTAACTCAAAGCCAGTTGGACACAAACCCAGCTCCTGCATCCCAGTACAGCCTCCGCACAGGTAACTTGTCTTTATCTCTGCTGAGCACAGCACAGCTTTCAGAGAAAAGCAACACTGACATCAAGGCATCACGCTTTCAGAGCTTACATCTTTATCCTTGAGAGCTCTATAGCTTTCCCTAGAAACAACAGCTAATCTGCTTTAACCACAAAATGCCACTTTAAGCACTTTATCTATTTTCCAGCATGAGTTTCAGAATTTTTTATCTTTTTTTATTTTAGTAAGTATTTTCCCCTGAGGCAGACACTGGCACAGAAAGTTTCTTTCAAGCTTTAACACTTTGCATTTAACCCCTTCTGGTTTAAATTAGGTCTTAGCTTTGTAACAAAAAGATTTAAACTATATTCAATGCTACACATACACGACAACTTACCAAGACAGGGCTAAAAAGGTGACTCTCCTGAACCTACAGACTCTGACAAAGGCCAGCAGATATTAGATGCGAGAGAGATGTTGCTACAAGAAACCCCTGTGGAAGCAGTAAAAGGTGCTAGGAGAGCATTTTGGTTTTGTGCTGCCATTCTTTCACCTCCTCAGGTCTCAAAAGTAAACAAGAACAATACCAGCAACCTTTGTTTTGTTTCTCTCAACTACATGAAGTGTTTAATACAGCCTGCTTAAAGGTAGATGTCAGTTTTAGCAGAAACAGAAATCCTTTTCATAGGATTAGAACACCTAGCTCATTCCTCATGGTGAGAAAAAGCCTTGTTCAAGGGAAAGAAACAGGATTTGTTTTGTTCTGCAATTCACATCCTAACAAAGTAAACCACACAACATAAACCGTTTCATTTAACTGAAAATCTTCCCCTCGTAGTTGGTAATATAAGAACATTCCTCCTCAAACCTACAGATGTCTCAAAAGATTTATTAATACAGCAGAGCATCACTGAAACCCAGACTTGTAATGTTCACACTACACCCACAGGGTATCTGCAGTTCACTTTGATGAAACAGATTTCAACCCCTCCAGAAATATGTAGTACTCAAGTCTGTACTCCTCTTTTTACTCGTGATGCCACAGATATAGTACAAAAAGTCAAACACGTCCTTGGTTTTCAAGTATGAAAATAAATCACTTGCAAGTAAAAGGTGGATAATTCTTGCCAAGGAGACTGCAGACTTCCCACTCCTTGCTTAAGATGTGGCAACAGCTCTTATTGTATGATCCCACACAGGTACTCATATAACTACAACAGTTAGGAACCCTGCCTATGGCCTGGGACCCTACCAGGCACAACACGTTTTAAAAGCAGCGCCCACGCCTCAAAGAGCTCAATGCCACAATAAGCTACTCACGTTGAAAATAGGTGCTGAACAACTGTCAACACAAACCTCGCAACACCCTGGCAAATATTTCCTGTGATGCCTTTTTCCCCTTGTTGTGTATGCTCCCTAGTTACTGAAACCAAAGTCTGCCGCAGTTCCCTGTAAGTCCAACCTTGGGGGAAGAAATCCAACCCTGGGAGCTGTTTCAGACTACATACAGCCTTTCAGTGCTGCCCACTGGCCAACCACAAACACCACTGGCAAAATACTTACTGTAAACAGTACAAAGTACTTCTGGTTGTTCTCTCCTACACAGTTATTGACCCACGGGCAGTGATGGTCCATTTTCCGAATACACCTCTTGCAAACACTGAAAGAATACAGGTCCTTATTTGTAGCACATTTCATTCCAGGAACACAACATTCAGAGGGGTTTGGGGCACACAGAGATTAAAGGAAAGAATCAGAGGCAAAATCTGAGCTTTAATAAATGTACTAGTCATCACGTTCATCTTCTTGGTCTGCTCACTTGACTATGTCTGTTCAAAATGAACCATACAATACCAAATCACCACACAAATGCCAAGTAAGACACCTGAACATAATATTCGCATCAGTACTTCTGCCACAACATGCTTTCAACAATGCATTCAGGCAGAGGGAAGAAAAAATATCTATGATTTAGTTTAGTTTTAACCTATTTGGTCTGTGAATAGGTCCACAGATTAAAACCAAACAAAAAACAGAAACACTAGACAAGCCATAATGAATAAAGACCTTTTTCAGAGTTACTAATAACACTCTAAGGTTTATTTACCAACATTATCCCTTTGCAGGAACTTGAAGAAAAGAAAGTTAAATAAAGCATTAGGAAAGATTCTTGCCATCAAGGTAAGCCACATACTAGCAGCAAACAGCTGTGGCAGCTAGTCAGGAAGCCAGTATCACAATATACATTCAGGCAAAATGTGGTGTTAAAGCCCTTGATAAAATAAGCCTAATAACACCTCAATTCAAACTCTTGCCAGAATGCACATTGTGGCTCCAAGTCAAAGAATTCAAAGGTTATGACTCTGTGTGAACATCATCCCCTTGCTTAGTCAGTAACTGCTTTAACTCCTATAATAAAGGAAGTCTTTTTCTCTGCTGCTTTCTCATATGATAGGAGACAAAAGGCAGTCTCCTGATACCACATTGCACAAACAAGCACAGAAATCAAATATGAAAACACCACAAAAACCCCAAACCAAACCAAGAAAGGAAACAGCCATTCCAGAACAATTCTGGCAGCACTCAAACAGTCTCAACATTAAGCTCTGCTAGTGTTGGTTTTCTTCTTATAACAAAAGATATTTTGATCTTAATATAACCAATAAACTTCAACAGCCGAAAGCTTAAGGGAAACAGACAAAAATATAAACATGTTCTTATGAGGGCATATGAATAAATAATAAAAACCTCTCCGTCAGAACAGTCTTGCACTTGCTCTGTGAGGCAGGAGGGGGTAATCCCCAAGGATACAGCCATGCCTGATAAACAAATGAGTTGCTATAGCACTGATCTTAAAAGAAACGTTGGAGAGGCAGATCCCAGCCGCCCAGTGTAGGGCCAGATCAGAAGCTGCTTCTCCTCAGGCAGACTGGATAACTTATTACCTTCCAGCCCCAGGTGAGGTAGAAAACAGGAAAAGCCTGGTTTTGCTAGGATAAGAAGCTTGGAATTATTTTCAAGCTACATGGGGACAGAAATCAGCTGGCACAGTAAAAACAACTCATCTGTCAGATAATGTTATACTTCATATGACAAATACCAATTCCTGGTTTTAAAACACAAAACCAAAGAAAGACAGGGCGGGTGGTATAAAGCAGGAAGATGCAGAAGGAAGCAGGAGGATGCCTCCCTGTGGTCTAATTTACTGTGTGCAGATGTGCACACATTTCCCATGGGTTCTGAACCATGGAAATATCCAAACAACCCCTCCAATTGCACCTAGTTCCCCAGTGGGACAACCTGAAGCAGTGGAGCCAAAAAAGACCTCCATGAAGGAGGCTAAGAGGTTTTATTCCATGTGTCCATACCAACAACAGTTGGATGACAGGCAAAATATGAAAGTAACTGGGGGAAAAGTAGTCACAAAAACAAAGACTGAAAACTATAAGCACCAGGAATTGCCCATACTCAAGACACTCTCCCCCATCGCAACCAGCCAGCTTCCAAATGCTGTCAGGAGTAGTTTGCTGGACATGGGGGACTCCATATAGCACACGGATCAAAAAGCACCCTGGCCCCTGAGGCATACAGCTAGCAGGATCTCCTGCTGATGCATATGCACAACTCTGATGTGTGAAAAAACAATAAAACCCCCTACTCCACAAAGAAGATGTTTGATTCTCAACAGCACCAGTGCTCAGTGGATCGGTTTCCCAAATCTTAATGTCTACAAAGTTTTCTTAAAACACATTAAAAAGGACCATGGAGATGAGGCTTTGTGTTCGTGTTAGGCTACAAGGCGTCAGCAAGCCAGCATTTTAGATGCAAAGTTTCATTCATAATTGAAGAAGTGGCAGAGGGGATTTTACAGTAGCATTAATAAGTGATAGACACGATCGTATTGCTCCTGCTGAAGAACCAACTCCTGATTTTGATTAAGAAAAAAACACAAAAAAAAAAACATTTGCAAACTAAAGCTCTGAAAATAAACATGAAAAATGCAAGCAGCCTTACATGTTTGTTCAGCTCAGTACCATGTATTCCCCTCCTCAGAAGACACCTGCACAAATGAGCAGTAAGCCTGATAGGAGCTCTCTCAGCATGTACTGGTTTTGAAGGAAGCAAGGAAAGGACACCAGTGCAAACTCATTGCTTACTGGAACGCAGGTTCACTTGCTTTAAAAGCAGGAGAGAATTTCAGAAGTAGTTAATTCTTTTTGTTCACTGCCTTTACTAGTAAAAAGCTTATTACCAGTTACTCTCTTCAGGGAAGTTTATCCTACCAGAAAAAGCCAGGACATGATACATCAGTAGCTACTAATCTATCACAAAGCACAAAGTAACAGTACTTAATAGAAATGCGCAAGTCAGAACTCTTAAGAGATACACTGTTACATGAACTTTAGTTTAGTTTAGTTACCTGAACTTAAACCTCACTCCTAAATAGAACCTACAGTTAAACAGGTGAGTAAAAACAAACATAGAAAAGATACTGACCTTTGAGAGACATCACATTTTACGGTTTTCTATGCATTCTGGTATAGAATGTCTCTTTTTAAGTAACCTTTACATGTAAAGGTATGGAATGTCAATTACAGGTCTGGAGTCAAGGTAGCATTTGAGGGCTTCTCACTTTGCAAGAAGTGCCCCCAGGCTGCTCTAGATGAAAATGTGCCAGAGAAGGCCTGAGAATTTTTTCAGTGTCTCGCACTATAGGCAACAGAATCTGGATGCCAATCTCTCAATAACTCCAGTCTCAGACACCAAAAACAATTACGATCAAGGCCCACTGGATAATTCCTGAGGTTTTGATAAAAGAGCAATCCTCAGAAAAGCCTTTACCTGCAGTGATGTGCTCTGTCAGGTTTGATGCTACAACACTTTGGGCACTTGTAAACCACCTGTCCTGGCTTTAGCTGTAAACTCTCGATGAACTCCTTTGTGGCATTACCTTTGGGTACAGCACCCTGCAGAAAGAAAAGAAACAGAACAAACCAGAAGATTAACCTGTGAACGTTGCAAGTGCTACAAACAAAAGGATGACTTAAAACAATGGGAGGAGACGGAAAAGAATAAAAACTTCCCTAAGTCTTCTTTCAAGAAGAGCAAGAATAAAAGAAATTAAAATGAGGTCCTAATTCATGAAACCACATACTTCAACATAGTTTTGGTTTAAACATCAGTAAATCCTCACTTAAGCAATTAGTCTTTTGCAATCCTATAGTAACCATAAAATATTTAAGCATCCTCATCCCTCTCTTCACATCCATCAATAAATCCATCATGCCAGTGCTTCATATCACAAACTGGAAGCTGCAGATATTTTATTCCAGTAGAAACAGCTACTTCTGAAGTATCATTGTGTGCACTAAGAGTTGCTGGTAAACACCTTATATATTTATAGCTATGCTTCCATGGGGTATTTGTTATTTAAATGAGGGTTTAACATTCAAGCAGTGAACATTAAGAATCCTCCCACCTGAATAAGACTAGGTAAAACATTCTCAGGCTGTGCGATTCCCACTTTAAAATGTGTGTCTTTAAACAGGTTATGCATTGCTGTTGCTAGAGTCTGGCTTCAAGAGTTTCCAGAGTTTCTAGGACTGTATATTTGCTAAAGAAACACCCAAAACCCATACATGCACACCCCCAAGCCACAAACCCCCCCACCCCTGCCCCCAACCCCCCCCAAAATCCCCTCGAAAGTCATGAAATGGGCTGTATGAGATCAGTACTGGTACATTGGCACAAATGCACCTCTGCGGATGCAAGGCTTTTATACTGGAACAAAAGCAGGGATGTAATATTTTAACAGGTTTCTGATGCCTCTTTTTAACACATCTGTATGACCTAACAACAACAACAGGAATAATACACAGCAATGAAAGAACTGCACATTAAACTGGTACCATAAGGCTTTCTTGAGCAGTCTCTGGGCTTTGCCACAAAAACCTCCCAACAGGCCCGGCCAATTTAAAAATTACCAAGACCCATTTCCACAAAATGCTACAACTCAGATGCTCTGTCTTTAGTACAGAACCATAGAATGAACTAGGCAAGAAAAGGCCCTTCAGATCAAGTCCAACCGTTCCCAGCACTGCCAAGGCCACCACTAACCCATGGCACCGAGGCCTCGTCTCCACGCTGTGTGAACACTTGCAGGGACGGTGACTGCAGCCCTGCCCTGGGCAGCCTGTTCCAGTGCCTGAGCACCCTCTGGGGACGGAACTGTTCCTCAGCTCCAGTCTAAACCTCCCCTGTTACAGCTTGAGATCGTTTCCTCTTGTCCTATTGCTTGTTACTTGGGACATCAGCCACCTCCTTTCTCCATCCTCCTGTCAGGTAGCTGTATGCAGCAAAACTCAGAACCTTACGAATGTTTTAGCAAGACATCACAGGAAGCAGTTCCTGAAAAGCATGCCACAGGCTATCAATTGTGAAGGATTCAGGTGTTCACTTATTTATAATTAGAATTGGTTTTGTTTGCCTCAGCAGTGCTTTCTGTTTCATTTTGATCCTAGACATGCCCCTGGTTCCCCATGTCCCGTCAGCATCTTTCATCCCTGACTCACACTGTCTGACAGATGTTGCTGCACCCCCTCACTTTATCTTCCCTCCTCTGTATTTTTTAGCTGATTGCCTCATTAAAAAAATCAGAATCCCACTGCCTCTCACCATCCACACACAAATTCTACCACATATTAGGAATTCACATATCTTTTCCCAATTACTCTGCATAGAGATTGTATCTGCTGCTCCAACACTGCTTGCCCAGCCTGCTTCAGAATACAGCTTTTGTTTCAGCAGAGTTCCTGCTAACTCTGCAGAATAATTCCAGTGACTTGAAGGTCCCCAGGCATTAAAGCTACACAATATACAATAATTAACAACAAGAACGAACCCCCAGGGTACAAACTATATAACAAATTGCTGCAACCCTCTATACCAAAGACCAACAACCATCACTTTCAGAGCCTCAACTACTGCTTACAGTTCTGCCCAGCAGCAGTGTCGTGCAAGTCATTAGTCTACTATAAACTGTGAAATTACCCCAAAGCAAGCCATTTCTGCAGTGCTGTGGCTTCTGGGATTGCTGGAAACTAATAACCAATGATGACACTGAAGTTCTAATGGCATCTAACAAGGTTTCAAGTAGCAAATGATGTTTGGAAGGAATAATTAGAGTATCAGAGGCACATGCCATTCACAACAGCAGCAAGAACACTCAGGAGGAAGGGGCCACAAGAGGAGTCTAAGCTTGGTTTTCCTTCCACTGACTAGCAGAGATGGGGTTTTGAGCTGAACCTACTCACCAGTGGTTATTAAGCAACTACACCATCACAGGCCAGTCAGAGTAAGTGTTGTGATACTAAACTCTATCTTCTCACTAGCTGAAAGACAAGAAAGGAGCAGAACAGCTCTCTCAAAAAGCAGTGTCCTACAGAGACATCCGAGAGGGTCTTAGAACTTGTATGCTTCCCACTCACCTAGAACTGTCAGCTCTTTAGTATGCTCACACAGTCTTTATTTCAGCATGGTCCAGTACACTCAACTAAATCACTAGTATGAGAGATGGTAACATGGCTTTTCAAACCGATACACATCCTGCTCCCTTCCGGTGAGGCAATACTTGCCAAGGCAGACAACCAAAACCAGCTTTTCCAGCTTGCCCGTTTGTCAAGACAGGACAAGCCACATACACACACACACACACACACACACACACACACACACACACCCCAGATCTGCTACTGGGAGGGGGGGAAAGTGTCAGAGAGAAACACTCTCCTTCCCAGGGCAAAAAGAGAGGAGCTGCTTGCACAATGGGAATCTAAAGCTGAGTCCTTTGCATCTGACTTGAGTGGGAGGAGAAATTAGCATACCACATCAGCAGCCTCAATCTGTAGGGTGACACACAAAAGTTATTTAAATCTGCCACTCACTCAAGCAACTGAGTTCCCCAACATGTAGCAGACAAGAAAAACACTGCCTGCTTTTTTCCGAGACATTACAGAGAGAGGTATACTTACTGGATCTGTCAGCATAGCACGAAAATGTGAAGCCAAAGCGAGGAAAGCCAAGGTGTTGAACAGCGTGCCATTGATGACACTATAAACATAATCTCTTGATGGAACTAGCATGACAAGGAGGACTACAAAGTCGGCATAGAACACCAGCATCCAGGTAACAACAGCACATGCAATACCACAGCCATCTCGAATAAACCACATTGTTCCCAGGGAAGCGTGGCTAGGAGGTGGGACACACTTTTCTGGCTGGAGGTATTCAGGTTTCCTTTCAATATCTCGGAAGCGGTGGACTGGAGTAAGCATCATAGGCTATTATGTCCATACTTGCATCTGAAAGAGAGTCAGAAACAGTGGTCACTGCTTTGCAAGACATGCAGACCTCTGTTCTCATAATGGCACAGGGATCATGTGGGAAATGCCACACTGCAGAAAGGGAGTTGAAAAAGCAAAAAAGGTAAACAAATGAAGCACAAAATAAGGAATTTGGAAACCAGACTACTGTGCTTATCAGAACACTTCTTACTCAGAAGACTTTCTAAGTGCTTTTAAGGAATTAACTTTTTTTAATTAAGTGCTTGCTTAATTACACATGAAGTCCACCCATGTGCCACCTCCACCCCCTAAGAGGAAACACAACAAGTGTTTTAATGAAGAGAAAGTGATCAGGTAAGTATGAAAAGGAGCTGCCTATTCAGCTGCAGGAACTGAAGCAAGACCTGGACACTTTATGCAAGATAAAAAGGAAAGACTTGGCACAGCTGGCAGGGTCCCTTTTTGCTGCCTCTGACCTGGGGAAGAGAAAAGTCTCTCCTACAGATACTGGGAAACTTAGCAAGTGGAAGAAATTTCCTTTTTCCTTATGCACTGACTCACAGCTTTGGGGTAAAA
This sequence comes from Pezoporus flaviventris, assembly GCF_033815535.1. Classification (NCBI taxonomy): domain Eukaryota; kingdom Metazoa; phylum Chordata; class Aves; order Psittaciformes; family Psittacidae; genus Pezoporus; species Pezoporus flaviventris. The sequence continues at coordinate 3,278,737 of NW_026892585.1, forward strand.
GTGCCAAACCGAACCACTGCAAAGTTACAGTGGCAGGAACTGCTGAAGAAGCAACACAAGCGAAGATCTTGACATAAATTTCTAGTCTTGGCTGGAGGATGCTCTTCCCAAACAACAGCTATCTCCCACTCTCGTCTCCTCTTTTGACCTTATGTCCCTTGTAAGTCTTCTGTTTTGCTGTGCTTCTCCCACCACCTCCATCACAGAATCATAGAATGGTTTGGGTTGGAAAGGATCTTACAGCTCATCCAGTTCCAACTCCCTGACACAGGCAGGGACACCTTCCACTAGACCATGTTGCTCCAAGTCCAGTCCAACCTGGCCTTGAATGGCATCCCCTAAGAGCATGTTTGACATCCCCTAAGAGCATTTGTTTTACCTCCCCTTTAGCACTTCTAGCTAACCCCCCTCCACTGTAATAAGGGCATTAACATGACATTTGCAGCCATTGCTCTGTCCTCACCATCTCTGCAAGAGGATTTGTCAATCCAGAAGGTAAGGTCCAAACTAGTTGATTCTATGATTCCATGACCTTGGACCCAGAAACTGCAGTACTCCAAGTATGCACGTCTCTTTCAACGCCTACCAAAAGTAGGCATTTGAGAAAACAAGAAAAGTACTTGTAAGATATTGGCAGGGGATCAATCAAACTGCCCTGTGAACACACACCACTCCATGTAACAGCACACCCACAATGCTATGCCTTGAAAGTGGCTCTTTACACACCCAGCAAGTTCTTCCGAAGACACTTCTTCATGGAGTATTTGCACGATGCTCTAAACCACTCCAACCTCTACATATAAAGACTCACCTTCTACACAAAATAGCTACAATAACTACTACCAAATACACCGAATTACATATACCTGAACGGAAGGGTTCAGCCTCCTCCCATTTCAACCTGTGAGGATTATTCTGCTTTGCTAAAAAGAGTGCATTTTCCTGTTTTACTTCAGAGAAAGGGAAACAGTGTTCACCATTAATTATGCTTTCTGCCCCAACAGTTCTACTGAAGCTATTTTTATGTTCAATTGTTAAAAAAATGACACTGTTGCCTATACAAAACGGGTGAATCTTGCAGCAAACATAGTGAGAGGATCGCAAAAGTACCTATGACCTTAAACATCTCTCAATCTCTTTTACTGCAAAGTTCTGCCAAGTACCAGGGGAAAGCTCTATTTGGCCTACCACCAACCTAAACAGATGTGCTACTGCCCCTACCTAGACAAGAAAGGAGATCATAGAACAGTTTAGGTTGGAAGGGACTTTCAACGGTCATCTAGTCCAACCCCCTTCAATGAGCAGGGACATCTTATTTGCCTTCTAGTTGTTATTTCAAGAGGACCAAATTCATAAGAGGACAATTAGTCTTTCACAGCCAAAAAGGAAGGTTATGAATGAGCAAGATGATTAATTATATTGAAGCACAGAAGTGATGAGGCTCACGTGTGTTAGTGTGAGTGACATGGAACAGAGGTGACTGGAACTGTTGCTGGCACAGTGAGAGGCAAAAGCCAGGACCACAAAGTTTCTAGGTACACAGAAGTGGGTGAGCCAGACCACTTATAGCATTTGTTTTCCTAGCTAAAACTAGGAGAGTTAGGAAGCTGCTTATATTCCTGCTCTGAGCACTTAGTATGCTGCCAAGTGAGAGAATTTAAGTATTTTATGAACGTGAAGAAAGTCACATGGATAATGTTAAAGCACAGTCATATGTATAAATACATCAACACACAACAGAAAAATCAAGATGAAAACGAGCCCGTGAGGAGCTCATTTACTTCGGTTAGAAAACCAAAACAAACCCAAAAGCCACCCAACCTCTTCTCCCCATTCACAAAATTCATATACCACATTGCAATTACTTTGTATTTTAACCACAGCTATAATTTAGCCTCATAACTCCTGATATTTAGGGAGAAACAGTGATGATCTAAACAATCTGGTGGTCTAAGTTCAGATAAATCTATCCCTACTAGTAAATCCATACCTTTTGCCCAGTTTGTCACAATTTCTGTGAGGATACTTGCATGTTCCTGCATTCCCAGCATATCTTAGAGCCTCAAACCCTCCTTCAAGGAAACAGGTTAACCTTCCCTGCATTATTTAATAATCATATTAAAGCTGTTACACTGGTTTGCCAACTCAAAATAAAGCTGACTTAATTAAAGAATTGTAAAACCACATAATGGTTTGGGTTGGAAAGGACCTTAAGATCATCCAGTTCCAACCCCCTGGCATGGGCAGGGACACCTCACACTAGACCATGTCACCCTAGGCTCTGTCCAACCTGGCCTTGAACACTGCCAGGAACGGGGCATTCATCACTTCTTCGGACAACCTGTGCCAGTGCCTCACCACCCACCTCACAACAATGTTTAGCTGTCAGTAATACCCTATTGCATTAAAAAAAAAGGAAAATAGTAATTTAGGTGGTCGGTTTTCCAACAGAAGTCTTAGAATTGACACATCAGGTGCAGTAACATCTTGTCTAGTCCTGAACACAGACTTCCAGGATCTTTTGCCTAGACTCAGACTTTTTCTTCCCCTACACCCTGAGGTTCTGCTTCCCAAAGTAAAGTAATGAAAAAGTCACAGGAAAAGCAAACTCCTATTTAACAGAGGGATTAGTACGACAAGTTACTTTAAAGTCAGTAGAAACTGACTGAAAGCTAGACAAATACATAGTGATTAAAACTGTGGGTTAAGTCTTAAACAGCACACTTCAGCAGTCAAATAAAAATCTATTGCTCTTGCAAATGAATGCAGGAAGTGATTTCACTCCAGTAAGAGTTTTACAGCTGTCTCTCAAAAACAGCATTGAGCTGAACTGGGGGACTGGGAGAAGCTATTGCTGTGTAACTAAGGAGAAAATGGAAGAAGCCTTGAGGCACCTCAGTGTGAGAGTCTGGGGACTCGTTTCTGCAGTGCACTGAGGAAGCAGTTAAGAGGATAGAGCAAAGGCCTTAAATTCTGCCTTCTGGCTGGAGGATAAATTTGTTATTTAATGTTCTTCTGTTATTTAATGCTTGCTTTAGAGGCATCATAAGGCTTCAAAATAAAAAATAAAATCACTAATAAGTACATAAACACCATACTTTAGTTGAGAAACACATGCGTTCTAGTGTACACTATCTTAAGAGTCAAGTTATAGGAGCTTAACAGTCTCAACTTCCCTTTTACATGACCCAGTTGTGTTCTCCTCTTACATACACAAACATCTGTTTGTTTTTATGTTGGCAACCTGGTATTTTCATATGAATAATAATAATTACAACAAAGATTGGAAGGGAGTGGGGAGAAGAAAACAGCAAGTTGGCCTAATCATGCTGCATATGAACTTAATTTGTAACACACAGAATATGCCAGTCCTTCCTGCTCTGGAGCAAACAACATGTTAATGATGAAGGCAAAGGGCTTAATAACTGAATCACGGTGTCAGGCTACAAGTGGGGCCACAAGATAAGTGCGAGATACAGTGACAATGCACACATCAATTTAGCTTAAGGACATGTCAGAGGAAAGACCTTGTCTTCTTTTTTATCTGGAAGGCATTTGGCATTACAGGAATAATTGAGAAACCACGTAATATACAAATGAGAAATATAAATGAAACAAATTAAAATCTACTTCCCGCTACAAAAACACTTAAAATATGCTATTACACCCTATGTAAATTAAGTAACTGTAACAAAAATCTACTTTTTAATGGCCTGTGGCCAAAGAATGTGTTTAGAATGAGCTAAGGAATGATGTGGGCCTTCACCCAATGTGTACGTGAAAGCTACCTGAGGTTCTGATGTTCTAAAACTTATACCAAGCTTAATGGCATCATTATCATAATCGCGCTGACTTTCATGGAATTACTCATGCTAGTGAAGTCAAGCACATGGGTATGACTTGCAAAACTACACTATTACTCCATACACTGGAACCATTTCCACTATTAGAATCAGGGACTTATAGAATGGTTTGGGTTAAAAGGGACCTCAAAAGTCATCTAGTTCCTTAACACTGAACTTTGGGAAAGTTACGTTTTGTCACATGAACTAAGTGAAGTTCTGCCAATTACATTAAAGCAATTCTGAAAGACAAAAAATAAAAACACAAGAAATGCAACCAGGGCCTATCATGGGCATTCTGTTGAGGTTTTCAGCTTGGGTTTTTATGTATTTTAAGGAGATACTTAAGAACAAATTTTATGACACACACAAAGTACACTGAGAATACGTTGAGAGCTGACAAGTAACATTTTTACCTTTTATTGTCACCAAAAGAAATCATACATACATCACCAGTCAGATTATATTCATGACAGCTGAACTAAGTGATCCAGATCCACAGGACAGGATGTCCCTTTAAACAAACCCAATAAACTCCAAGTACAAACTGCAAGAGAGGTAATTTTGAAGTGTATTCCATTTTTCTGTACATAAAACCGCATCAATTAAACCACTGGATATTTAATCTTCCTTTGCAACAGAAAGTAGAGAAAGTGTTTTCTAACTAACAGGATATTTACCTTCTCGTGCCATACTTTCATACAGCTCAAATCTAACAAGAAGCCTGTAAAGACTTGCCAAAGCAATTTCTAGCAGGGGTAATAAGGAAATATCAGTATTCATGTATGTTTTCCTAATAGCTCCTGCAAGGCCTAAAAAGCTTTAACTGATCTGCAGGAGTGGAACAAGCAGCCCAGCTATGCTGAGAATTTTTTGGCTGACTGCAGATTCATCCAGATACCCATCAGTATGGCAGTTTCCAACTCCTGGTTTACAAAACCCTGGAGGGCCAATGGGACATATCTCACAGGTCTGCGAAAGGCAGCTAAAAAAAGCAAGCCTATTATTAGCAGGCTTAATTTGCCAGAGCGCTGTACTTCCATTGGAAGTACACGCATGGAATCCTAAACAAGCAACAAAATAAACCCAAACCCAACCCGAAACAGGCCCAAAACTACTCCTTTTGGGTTAAAATGGCAAAAACAATGGCAAAGGATCAGGCACGGAGCTTAACTTTGCACCAACAGGACACCCTGTGACTCAGATCAGAATGTCTCAAGGCAAAGCCTAACATAGTCCTACTCCAGCCACCCCAAGAGCAGGTAATGGAGTTATGCCTAGCACAACTAATTTGTCATTCTTCCTCTGGAATTTCAGGCCATATTATAAGGAGTAGAGTTTCAGCCTAAGTACTACATTACCAACTATGTGTCTGCTTTTAGCAAGAGGCTCAAACATCCCCGATTCCCCTGAAGCCTTTGGCTACTTAAGTCATGCCATTTCTACAGTTTCAGTTCCCACACTGAAGGCAAATGGCATAAAGAAATCAGAATGTGAATTATAGTAAATACATTAAAAATAATCTGAATAAATTACAAGGCTTAAAACAAATCTGTGTTTTCTGAGGCTAATTACACAGGCTTGGATTACTTTGCCTTGGAAAGGAGGAAAGAGCACACAAAACCAGATGGTAACCCAGTTACAATGTTTTTCTATATATGAAGGGAGGAAATGGCTATATTTCAATGCTACTTTATAGTAATGGTTTAGAAACTGTTTATCTCACTATTTTGATGAATCTTACTATTTTTTATTTAGGAATGATTTTGAAGAGGCCATGTGTGAACCAGACCTTTGTAAAAATGTATCATACCTTCATTATTTTTATTTGAAGCACTTCATTAGAGGGGAAGATTTAACTGAAGTCATGCATTTCTGAAGAATACATTTGAACCAGAGTATGAAAACATTGAGGGAACTTCTCCCTAAGAAAGAAGGGGAAGGGACTACCTTGAAGACATCTGTCAGATCTAGAAACTCCATCCTGAGGCCAGATCAGTATGAGAGTGACAGGCTCAAAAGAGACGCAGCCACATAAGGCAGAAACCTCACAGTTTTGTTCTCATTTACATCAGTGTAAACAAGAACAGTGCCAGAGGAATTCCATTAGTAGGAGCATAAGGAAAATAAGACCACATTTTCTCAATTAAAAACATGGAGGGTTTCCTATCCTAATGTTTGTGGTATGTAATCTCTCAGGACAGACAGTAGCAGCTTCCTGGTTAATGTCTTTATCATTTCTGTTTAACTAATGGGTATGTATCATATAAATAAGTTATAACATGATAAAGACTGACCTAAGAGTCTGAGTTATCCTGCAAGTGACTGCACCCCTCCTACAGGGCCTGTCAGCTGCTGGTCTGAGCCAAGGAGAGGAGATCAAGACAATGTAGTTACTGTCCGAGGTACATCAACACTGCAGTACTATGGAGAAGAGACAAAACTGGGGCAACATCTAGGCACAGGACGCAAGTCCCAAGGGCAACAGAGACTAAGTTCAGGCTTAATCTGATGGCAACGTTACTGTTCTTGGTAAGCTTTTCACAGAAATGGAAGGTGCTTTATAAAACTGGCACTAAGTATGGGCCATTACAAAATAACTTAGGATAACTTTTAAACTGACAGAGCTGCAACAGAGAAATTCTGTCACATCAATCTTACAGTTTCCTCACAGACTGAATACACACAAGCTACTTAAGTAAAAGAGAAGTATTCATCCTGAACATACAAATACAAATCACTTTTGTCTCATTGCCACCTATCTGGAACAAGTATAGGAAGGAAAGAGCAGTCCTGCAAGAAGGGCCTGTGCTAGGAAATATAACACAACAAATGGGGTGTCCTGTTTTCCTACAGCACTGCAGTTATCCTGAATAGACAGTTCTGATGGACAGAACAGAAGAATCTGTCCTGGTCTTCCAGACAGCTTTGGAATTTTGATGCTGACTCAGGATTTAAAACAAGCCATGGATTGAGGGAATTTAAATTCTCAATTTGCCCTATGTCAACTTCTAACAGAAGAAAAACAAAAAGCAAAGACAAAATATTAAAGAGGGGAGGTTTGTCTATACAACTAGTACTATTTGTAGCACCTATCTGAAAAACCACACTGCTTTTATGGCATACGGAATACATTTTGAACAGCAGCAGGAGACAGTTTCAGCTTTAAAGTCTGAATCATAGTAAGAAGCTGGCAGAACCATCCTAGTCTAAAAAATATTCTGCGTATTATCTTTCCAGGCAGAAAGCACACTTTACCAGACATATCCTTTCACACAGACTGTCTAACCCAGTATTTGGCTCTCACCTGTGCCTGCTACAACCCCCCTTCACAAGCGTGAACAAGTCACTCAGCCTCTCTATTTTATTCCCCCACTTGTAGTGTATACTTCTTCCCTACCATACAGGGTAGGGAAGATACCGGTATGAAGGCTGGAAGCCATTTAGATTTTAAATCTAAATGCTATACCTAAGCAGGTAACTAAACCAAATACAGAAAACACATAGGGTATACATTAAAACAGCAAATTAATGACACAGGGACCAAAGAATTATCACCTCTATCCTGAAAAGGCCTGAAGTGAAAATCACAACTGTTAGGATCCACCTTTGTGATGTTAAGAGTTGGGCTAGAAGAAACATATGATGCTACCTCAGAGAACTGGAAAAACCTGCAGGTTCAAAGTGGCTGTACGTTAAAGCTTTTGAAATATAGTAAAGAACTCATGAGCTGGCAAACTGTGTGTTTCTTGTTTTGCTCGCTGTTGCTTTCACATCCACAAGGGATCCCTATCTCCATAAAAAATCCCCATACAATTTCTGTATGGAAACATTAATTTTGTTGTTCTTCGAAACACTGAGAGCTGGAGCCCAGGCTATCTGTGACCCACAGTACATTGCTTATATATTCTATGCTGTATTGGACATTAGTAATTCAAGTAGTCAGTGTAAAGAACGAAGATGTACACCACATTACTATCTCCCTTTATCACTTGCTATAGTCCTCTCTGTATCTATGGTATGGTACTGCTGCCTTTCCACCAGGCCTGTAGATGTTTTGCAGTCTTTTTTTATCTGTTTGGTTTTAACAGCATAGCTCTTGATGCTACCTTTATTCACTCTTAATGTTTCAGCTTGACCCCGTTTGGTTTAACTTTTGCGTGCTGCACCATATTTAAGATTGGTCACCCCTGTCAGTTGTGCTGTATTGCAAAACTCCCAGCTGAACTTCACAAACATGCCATCCACCACCAGCCTGGCAGCAAACACATCAACACAGGCCTTGCATTTCCTCCCGTTCAACATTCCTCTGTTGTCCAAGGGCATTAACACTGAGTTTTCTGTGTTCTTATTTTACTTGCTATTATAGCTCCTAGAACAGTGATTCCCAACATTTTTCCAGCTGAACTCTGCTGCTGTAGCCTTCCTTCTCATTTCCTTACTTTCCCATTCCTGTCATCTGTTTTTACTCCCTGCTCCACCTGCCCCCCAAACCCCCTCCCCTTCCTCCTTGCACTCTACTCCTTCTCCCATAACAGTACCAGCTCTCTATGGTCACCTTGTAACCTGGTGGGGTGAAGAGCTATGAGGCTACAGACAGATCTTTCTCCAGTTTCCAGAAGCACTTCCAAGCAACCCCCTCTCTGGAGGCACAGCCAGAAGCAAGCAAAAGAAGCGAACACACCAGTGCTCCTGCAGAGTAAGACCCACTACCTAGCTGCACCTTGCCTGTAACACATTGCACCTCACTTGCTGGGAACTGCTGTATAATGAGGTGTTTGGCACCCAGAGCCTGCAGAGGCAAGCTGGCTCAGTCTTTTGGATTCCCTCTCTAAAGGACACCGTATAAAGTGTTACTGGCAGCCTTGCTGCACTGCAGTTCCAGTCAAGTTACAAGCTATGTTTTTTTCTTATTGCCTGCACAACCCAGGAAATATGCAGCTCTAATGAGAAAAGCTTTAACTTCTCATTTTCTCTCTAATGCAACCTTAAGATTCAGATTAGTTACATGCATAAGTCAAATGCGATGTTCTGGGTACCATCAATCACATCTGGTTGCTGCAACCAGCGCGGGGAAAATTCAAACTGACAACAAGCCTCTCTACCTTGTCATATTTTACATTACCTGCTGTCTTCTTCCAGAAAGGCAGAAAAACTGTATTCCAGGGTATCACTCTAAGAAAAAGGTCACGTTTACACTGCAGAGGGAGCAGAGGAAGTCATAAGCTCAGTCAATTAATATCTGTAGAGACTGGCTGAGCTACAGCAAGCCGTTTTCACCACTGTGGATGCCCATCACCTACACTATAATCTCCCCTACATGAGAGATACCCTATAACAGATATATGCTGTCTGCACAAGCTTAATGGCTCCACAAGCAAGTTTTCCTGAAATAATGCAACACATGGGTTTAACTTGCATTGACTGTACATGCTGCCAGCTCCTGTTCTGTTGGAGATGCACACCATCCCACCCACCAAGAAATGTAAGTTAGTATTAGATATGGAAAAAAGAGACTCACCAAAGCAGAGTTGCCACTGCCCAGGTTACACACACCCTGTTCTCCTTTGCAGACACAAAGAAAAACACCCCCAAAAACTATATAAATACTTGGGCGCAGCAGACCATCATATGCTGAAGAATTACGCATTCATCTTCTTGCAACCTGCTCCAAATAGTTTGATTGAATTACATTTTTGTTTACACTAAATAAGAAATTTCAAACCAAAATACATGCTCTGTAACAATACCACCCAAAATGAACACTAAACGAAACAGAAACACATACAAAAATACCCAATAGGTGTTAAATGTTGCCACAAATCCTTTAGCTTTTAGGCAGACCTTACATTTGTCCTTTTACAAACCTACAACTGCACAACGCTGCTGGGTCACACCTTCTAATTCTCAATGAGCATTCAGTCAGACACAACTTAAAACCACGAGCAGCTCCCATTGGCATGTCAAATACTGTTTTGCGTCAGTGAGACAGCACTAAGAGCTACACTGACAGAGTCCTCATGTTTGAAGGACTGAGTCTTTATTGTACGTGGGGCTGCATTTTTAGAGGCATATGAATTAACATGTGCCTCACATTGTAACAACTCTTATCACCAAAACACCCTGCAACGCTAAGCAAAAGACTTGCTTGTTGGTTTCACTAAGTGAAGAACCACAGTACTTGCTCAAGCCTTGCTATCTACACCACCAGACATTGAAGGCAGTCACTCAGCCCAGGCCTTCAACCCTTCTCTGTGATTCCACTGTATCAGAGCAAGTTTGAATCTAGGCTCCTTCCCTACACATCTGACACTGTGCACCTTTGCTATCTCAGGAGGCTGGCATACAGCCTCTCTTTCGCATGCTGGAAAAACACAGGTTATCTTTTTGGAATTGGGACCAAAGGGAAGAAATCTAAATGAGCTCTGGTGTCCAAAGCATCCTTCCCTGGCACCCAGGCAGCAGGAGAGCTCAGCAGAGACCAGTGCCGCATCCTCCTCACCTGAGCATGCATTTTATTGAAGACTGTTTCCTAATGTATCCTAATAGTGAGTTCTTGCTACTTCTTAAAAATTACTTTCCTGAAGTACTCCAGTAATACTTAGAAGCTGCTGCTTAAAAGCAGCCCAGATTACTTCCTACTAACATGTAACTCACCACCCACCTCAACTAACCCCAACACAGCACTGTGCCATGGTCTCAACACAGATTACTCCTGTCCCTGAAGTCACAGCTGTCCTCCAGTAGCCTCCCACAGCCGTAGCTAGACACCGAGTGACCATAACCACCTCTGAAGTAGATCAGCAACACTGTCCAGTTGCTCACCAGCAGGCCCATTTCATCACTGCAATGCACTGACAAGTTACAGGATCCCATTCCACCACTCCGTCCCAGTAACAGACCACAGGGCCCCGACGAAATTGCTGGAGGCTCCCAGTTTAAATTTCAGGCCGTGGAGATACTACGCTGCTCTAAGGACCCCCAGAGCAGACCAGCCCAGTATTATTTAACGCATTCAGCCTCCCAGTATTTGAAGCCCAGCGCTGGAAGCCGGCGTACCAAAGGCGTGAGCAGTAGCCCACCTCCCGATTTCCAACCCATGCCAAAAGCTCCAGGTGATGCCGCTGCGGGAGAGGACGCGACCCGCCCGTGCCCGGGGCCCCGCCGAAGGGAAGAGGGTGCACGGAGCGGCCCTTAAGCGGGCTCCCGCACAGCGCGGGGAGCGGGCGGAGGGCCGAGAGGTGCTCCCTGGTTGCGGCGCAGGCGGCGGGCGCTGCACCCGCCTCAGCCCCGGGAGCGGGATAGCCGATCCGCTCCGGTGGGCGACCCGCTCTCCCCTCCGCTCCCTTCCCTCTATCACCTACCCCACAGGCCTCCGCCAACGCCGCCGCACAGCGCCGCTCCCCATCCGCCCCGCGGAGCACCGGCACGGCCCCGCCGCCGCCGCCGCCGCCCCTTACGCTGTGCTCGGCGGGGAGGTGGGGCCGACAGGAACCAGGAAGTGAGCGGCGGCGGGGCCCCGTGAGGCCGGGGTGTGTTTATGTGCAGGGGGTGGTGGTGGTGGAGGGGAATACGGGTTTTGTGGAGAGAAAATAAGCTTTTGGGGACGTATGTTTCCCATGGGGAACGGCTCCCGGCGCCGGGCAGGTTGGATACCTGGTTGGCAGGTATCGGCACACAAGCGGTGGCTCACCTTTGCTTGAGGCTCCCGGTGTCGAGCCATCGCTTCCAGGCTGGACATCCTCGGCAGGCTTTAGTTAATGACGCAGTGGGAATTCTGACATTCCAGGTGGTTCCCTCAGGCTGGCTTTACTTCAGCACGTCATCCGTTTACAAGGTTAGAGGAAAACGCATTGCTTTGTCCTTGCAGAAGCAAACACAACTGACATCGGTTTTGCCTGATAGCCTCCACCGGTGTAGCACATTGAAGGGAACGCCAGTGTCCTTGGAAGTGCTCTTCAGGGCAAGGGGATGCCTTCCGCCCTCCCAGACAAAAAACGAGCCAGGCCTTGGTTTTTCGCACCTCTGGAAAACAGCTGTCTGCAGCTGTAATGGAGATGTGCTAGCTGAGCCTCTGGGCTGTGCAAGAATTCCACTTGCATTAGGTAGGCTCCAGGCTGGGGTGGCAGAAGGGGTAATACAAAAGTAATGATAAGTAATAAAACACTTACTCCTTGCAGCTGGAACTGCCAGCTAAGCCATGAGACAGACAGGACTGGGAGGGAGCCCCCTCCCCCTGTGCTCTCAGTTGGAATCACATGGTGCACCTGCATGGATGCTTTATTTTGGAATTCACTCCTGCAAGGCAGCTTTTAATTTCTCATTACAGTAATTTGGTTCATGCTGGGGAACGTGAGGACACAAAAACTGCTCTGTGGGGCAGACAAAGGGTCCAACACAGATGCAGCACTGGCAAATGCTGCTCAAGGACACACAAACCAGGCCCCTTTCCCACAGGGGCACTGCCCTTGCCTGGTGCTCCCCAGGCTTCCCAAGGAGTATGAGCTACCCAAGCTTGGTCAGGTTCTACTGCTGCTCTCCCACTGAGCAGTCGTGAGCAACCCCCAAGTAACCCCAGTGTTCAGAAACTTGACTCCTTTTACAAGCAGGAAAACCACAGAATGCATCCCAGAAAGCATCCGCTCTGATCTGACTGGTAACAGATGGCATAGCTTGCTAACAGGACCAGACCTAACCCAAACTAAAACCTCCAAAACTTCTTGTTCCAGGCTTGTTCTGCTGGGAGAAGAGAAAGCTCTGGGGAGACCTTAGAGCAGCTTTCAGTGCCGAAAGGGGCAGCAGGAAACCTGCAGAGGGGCTTTGGACAAGGGTCTCTAGGGACATGACAAGGGGAACGGCTTTAACCTGCCAGAGGGGAGACTGAGATGAGCTCTTAGGCAGAAGCTCCTCCCTGTTGTGAGGGTGCTGAGGCGCTGGCACAGGGTGCCCAGAGAAGCTGTGGCTGCCCCATCCCTGGCAGTGCTCAAGGCCAGGTTGGACACAGGGCTTGGAGCAAGCTGCTCTAGCGTGAGGTGTCCCTGCCTGTGGTCCTGTATGCTCGATTAAGGAGTCTCAGAGAGCTAGAAATGCCTGGATAAACTCCACCATTGTGCAATCCTCATGAGCCATGGGTCGTTCTCACCCAAGCAAGCATCATCATCAAGTCAGATAGCAACTTTTACAATTATACACAATAGCCATGTAAAACAAAGAAAAGTGTTAAACTTACATTAACCCCTCACTGCTCTGAAACTTCGAATTAAGGCTGTCAAAAGAAACCCAGCCTTAATTATTGTTTTAATGTATGTGGTGTTAATTACACTTCCCATGCTCCTTTCCCAGGGATATGTGGCACAGAACCAACAGCACTCTCCTACCGAAGCACTCGGTCTCTTCTCTGCTCCCGCACCAACCCGCCTCGCTCGGTCCTTCCTCCTAGCTAAAAACCTCGCCGTTTCCCCGTTTCTCTCACGGGATTTATCCCTACGGGAGCCCCTCCTAAGCAGAGAGGTACTTCCGCAGCCCCCTTCAGCAGGTTTTACCTCAGCACAGGACAGGCAGCGAGCGGGCGCTGCCCCTTTGGTTTATCATGAGTGTCAGCTGCGCGGAGGAAGCATTTATTCAGGGACGCGGGCCGCTCCGCGGGCACCGCGTCCGAGAATGATTCGTCTGCTCCCTATGAAAGCCTTACTGAAGGGGATTTAGGGGCTGCAGGCTCCGCTTCTCCCATGAGGAGATCCCTCACTCTGCGGGCGGAGGGGCAACAATGGCGCCTCAGGGCTCTCCCCCTCCCTCAGCGCGGCGGCCGACACCGTAGAGCGGCTGCGCGCGGACGCCGGAAGCGGAAGGGCGTGAGCGCGGTGCGGCGGCGGGAGGAAGCCGGCAGTATGGCGGCTGTGGTGCTGAGCGAGCCGGAGAAGCTCTACATCGTGCATGGCGTACAGGTAGTGGTGGTTGGTGGTGGTGGTGGTGGGAGCTGTGGGAGGCCGCAGCCTGTGCCCCTCCGAGTGGGGTGATCTTCGGATTGTGCCTGTTGGTATTGTTGCCCTGGGAGGTGTGGGGTAAGGCCCATCCCCTCCCCGTGCTTGCTCCCTGTGTGGAAGGGGAAGCAGGGAGGGAGCTCTCCTTGTGTTTGGATGGGGAATCTCTACGGTGATAATTATAGAATGGTTTGGGTTTGAGGGGACCTTAAAGCTTCGGGCAGGGACACCTCACACTAGCCCAGGTTGCTCCAAGTCCCTGTGTCCAACCTGGCCTTGAACACTGCCAGGGATGGGGCAGCCGCAGCTTCTCTGGGCACCCTGTGCCAGCGCCTCAGCACCCTCACAGGGAAGAACTTCTGCCTAAGAGCTCATCTCAGTCTCCCCTCTGGCAGGTTAAAGCCATTTCGCCTTGTCCGGTAAGTACAGGCCTTGTAAAAAGGTGCAGAATTACCCAAGCACACTGAAAACGGGGCATCCAGACGGGGAGCAGGCTGGGAGCAGGACGAGGGGGTTGTTTCGTCGTGTCTTGTTCTCCTCCCCCTCTTGCTGTGCTCTTTCTCAAGTTTTTTGCTGTTGCGTTTTAGCCTGTCACTGAACTGAGGAGCAGTGTGTGGAGTGAGGAGGAAAAGTGAAGGACACGTGGGGAGCAATACTAAAGATAAAAGGACCCTTTACAAAGGACAGAAACTGTATTTTACTGCAAGTAAAACTGTTTTAATGGCAGTAAGCTATATAGTTTCTGAGGGTGTGAAATACCTGTTTTTGAAATGCAAACAAATGAAAGCATTTGGAAGGCTGGTGGGTTATTTTTGTTTGCTGGGTCCTAATTACAGATATAAAAGTACAGAACTTGGTGTCCTGGGAAAAACGCATGCGGTATTAGGTAAAGTATGTTTTAAAGTTGAGACTTTTACAGTTTTGCAGTCTGAAGCTTTCTTTTGGTATTAAAGTGACTTAATGCAGGAGTTCATGTCTGTCTGCAGAGAACCTGTTGCAAGCTCTGGATAAATGAGATTTAAATGGAAACATGCAGTTGGTTCTGTTGTGTTCTTAAGTGAGAAGCTATAGCTATTGCTTTTATATCCTTTTTACTGCTGTGTTTGGCATAGGAAAAAGAAACTTTAAAAGCACAGCTTCTTTCTTTTGTTTCTTTTCATTATTTCTTTTGTTTCTTTTCATTATTTCTTTTGTTTCTTTTCATTATTTCTTTTGTTTCTTTTCATTATTTCTTTTGTTTCTTTTCATTACTGATTCCCTTAAGTACAATGTATTGATTGTCATATGTAGGAAGATCTTCGTGTAGATGGTCGTGGCTGTGAAGACTACAGATGTGCAGAAGTAGAAACAGATGTTGTATCGAACACAAGTGGATCTGCAAGAGTAAAGCTGGTAGGTAAATTCCTTAGAAACTGTGTACTTTGCTGATGAAATTTCTGGTTTATGTGACTAGTTTTAAGATAAGATGAGGCTATTTGTAGGTGGGTTTGTGTATGTGTGTGTAATGGTGTGTGTGTATAACACTAACTGAAACTCTTGGGTTAAGGAAATAATGCCAGGCTATATAATTCATTTGAGCTGGTTTAATCTGCTTGAGCTACATTGACTGTGAAGTAGCTGGACAGCCTTCAGTCTGAACTAGTCTAGCATTTAATCTTGAAAACTGAAATTACTATTGAGCCTTATCCCTGGAAAAAAATTCTGTTCATTTAGAGTGAAGCAAAACTACTTCTGGCATGTGTTGAATGTGAAGAAGATAAATACACTGTGCAGTATTATAAAGGTTATGCAGAAATAGCTGTTTCCAGTACAAGTAAGAGTGTCTTTTTAACCTACAGAAAGCTAATATTTGAAGAATCTTCTTAGGCTTAACATTGTCCTTCTAAAGCCTCTTCTTTTTTCAAAACCTAAACTTATTTTTAGTTCATTCTGATAGAATTATCAGTATAGATAACTAAAAGGTAGAAATATCAGTATAGGCATTTAAATTGAGTAGTTCTGTGACTGTAATTCCAGTTATGCAATGTGTTGTATTGTGTTTTCTTTTTAAACAGGGAAACACTGATATCTTGGTAGGAGTAAAAGCTGAAATGGGGACACCAAAGATAGAGAAGCCAGATGAAGGCTACCTGGAATTCTGTGTTGACTGGTTAGTATACTAAAAGAGAGGAAATAGATCTAATATTTGGAATGAATGAGTAATTTCATTCTTCTGAAGATTATACCTTCACTCCACTAACCTTCTGTAAGGGTCTGAATAATAGAAACAATTTAATGTTTCAACAGTGTTGAATGTTCAGAAACTTTCTGCTGGTTCTGCAGACCCAAAATAAGCAAAGCAGTAGGAGTTAAAGAGTAAAAAAAAAAAAGTACATTGCAGAGCATCACTGCAGCTGGAAAGGAGTAATGGTTCAATTACACATGCATTTAACATGACTTCATGACTACAGTGGCAGTTGTCTTTTAAACAGTGATAGTGTACAGAAAATCTCCTTCAAAAGTGAAGTATCCCAGAAGGAAAGAATTGACTGTTACAGACGGTACTTTAACTGTCCTTAAAGGTTTACTTTGTCTATGAAAGCAGCAGAAAAAGTTTGAAGTGTGTTTTTTACAGATCCATTTGTTTTAAAAGAAGAAAAATTCTCACTGTAAACTTCAGATATAAAATGAATTAGAAAATTTGGATATAGTATTTATTGGTGAATCAGTATTTCATTAACTAAAATTGAATTAGTTTTAAATCATATTTGTGGTTTTTCTGCTACAAGAGGACTGTTATTTAGCCTTGCAGTCTTCACAGTGCACAAATCATAAAGGAAGCCAGAAGAAAACTGAGAGTTCTGTTTTCAGATTGCTCTGAGGTAGCGTAGTGATATCTCAATGTTATTCCAGACTGTCTGCTGTCTGAAACTACAGTATGCATGTCTTGCAGACTTCCTAAAACTGTTTTTCATGAAACAAGGTGCTTTGGAACCTCTCATAAAAGCCTTGGCACTGTCAAGTTAGCTCGTTGCATGTGATGTTTTGGCTTTTTTTTAATTAAAGCCAAAAATGTTGCTACTCTGACGCTAAACCAATGCACCATTAGTAAAGCTAAGGCATGAGAGCTACTAAGTAACTCTACTAAGTTACTTAGTAGAGTTACTAAGCTACTAAGACACTGTATCTCTGGTGATCTCTATGACCTAACTAGCTGTATCTGCCTTGACGTTTGTATCTCTCGTATTATGCAGCCTTACCTGAGACTGCTTCTATATATCATGAGGTCTTAGCTAACTCTGGAAACTGGTAGAGGGAAGGACTCGCCTATGAGTTAGTTGTTTGTGATTACTGTTTAAAAAATATCAGACAGGAAAATGATCTTCTCAAATGTAGTCCTGCTGTTAGAGGAGATCTGAGCTTGACTGCTTTATAACACTCATGTATAAAATATCCTAAGCAGCGCCGGCTTTCTTCTGATGGTTTCTACATGAAGAAAGTCCACTGACAGCAGGGATATCTCCTTACTAAAACAAGTGATCTGTGGGGATGTTGCAGTTCTGTGACACTTTTCTTACATAAATAAATGTTAGAAAAACTAACTCAGTAGATTAATGTTAGATTGTATTTTCTAACTGTTAATCTCTGCTCCGTGAGAAGATGGGATGGGGACGTGCAGCAATATTGTGCAAGATGGATCTTGTCAGTTCTAGAAATAGGTAATCCTTACTTCTTGTGACAACACAGACCAAAAGCCTATATTTTAAAGAAGCTTTCATACTTATGTTGTCAGGGAAAGGTGACTTCTAACCTCCAGAAAGATCCAAAAGACAAAATGTGAAGTGGCAGCAACTTGTTCTCTGTAAAGGGAAATGGATGCTGTCAGTACTCAGATGCTTTTCTAGGCTGCCACTGGGTGGTAGTAACTGAGCACAGTTTGGTACACTGCATTCTGCTGGTGAGATTCCTCTGTGTTCTGCTTGGCTTTTATATTGTTGGAATTAATAACAAAAACTTGGACTGCAGTGTTTGCTGTCTTAAAATTCTTTCCTGAATCTTTCAGTTTCTTGTAGTGCAGAAAATAATCACTTGCTGGATCATGTATATAATTCTCTGCCCCAGAATTCCATTTCTCTTCATTCTGCTCTGAGTCCTTAACCTAGAATCACATTTTGTCTCATTTTGAGACAGACTTTAATGCAAGCCTCTGGAAGAGGTGATTTTTGGGGCACTGATTTGTGATACTAGAAACTAATTGTCATAGGACAAGTAGTCCATGTCCTATGAGATGTGCTTACTGCCCTGGAGAAGACAGTCATCCTGGTCATTGATGTTGAAAGACTCCTGTGCCTGCTTTTGTCATGTTAGAGTTTTGGGGCTCTTCTAATACTGACTTTTTTTGGCTGAGGCAAAGATTTATCATTTTCAAAGTGTGAGAAATGCCAACAACAGAAATAAAAACCAGACCTCAGAATTCCTTGAGAGTATTAGTTATTGTTTGTGGAATTAGGACAAGAAGGAATTTATTTGTCCATGTGTGGCCAACTGTTTCTCCACTCTGAAGGCCAGAAATGCTTTTGTTGAAGCTGGGAGAGTGGGCCTATTTGGGATGCCTGCATGGGAGCCTGGATCAGATAAGGATAGCTGGGAAGTGGTTCTCCAAATCATAAGAGATGACAGTATTGCAAAACAACCACATCAGCATGCTCTTAGGTGATCCTCAGATACCGTTCCATTGTGTTTTGTGGGGAAAATGTCAAATTTCAGAGCAGTTGCTGAAGGTTATCACTTGAATGGTGGCTGCAGAAAAGAAACCTTTCCTCCTCTTCTTCCCTCCTACCATAAGCCCATTATCATGGCAACTTTTCTTTGTAGGAGCAAACTAATGAGTTTTGAAAGAAGTGTCTTTACAGTTTTTTAGGATAATTCATCCACTAAATATGTGTTCTCTACTGAATGGGATTGAGCTCAGCTTTCAGAGGGAAACACTATCTGGTGCTTGGCTTGAGTAAAACTGTTTCAAACTCTATAAGCAGGTGTTCTTTTGGATGGGAAGTGTGGTAACAGTGCTTGACTAGGCAAAGACCTGAATCAGTATATCCATATTGGTAGAGTTAACAGTTTGACTAGACTAAATCCAGACCATTGCTAGCCTGGTTCTTTGTAGTGTCATGAGCTTGAATATCACCATAATCATATCCACACCGTTAGACAGCGTTTGGACCTGTGTTCAGGTCTGTTTCTGGGACTGTCTTGGCAGTTCAGATGTTTCATAACTGTGATGTTTTGTGGCTGGTTTCTGGAAGAGAGGAATATTAGTGAGGTGGGTAACTTAATGCTGAGTCTAAAACAGTGAACCTGCCTTCTTGTTTAAAATGATTATATGTTTCTTTTAGTAGAAAAATAGAAATCTGATATTGGTCGATAGAAGTAAATATGGGTTTAAGTGAAGAATATCCTCTGTGTAAGGAAGCCCTTGTACACCAGGAAAATACCTACAACCTGTTGTTCCATTAACTGTTTTATCTCTGTTATGGTTACTTACCTTGTAGATTATAGTATCTTAATATTTTCAGAAGTAAGCAGCAGGAATAATCAGAAGACTGGAAGATGCAACCTGTGAGATTTCAGTCGTTCAGTAGGGAGACAACTGAAGAGAGGCATGACAATCTTCAAATATGTAAAGGCTGCTGCAGAGAGATACAGGATATGTTCCCCATGTCTTCTGTGGACAGAACCAGAAAAAATGGGGTTAAAACTCAGCAAAGGAGACTGATAGTGCATGTTGGAAACACTCATTTCTTATGTTAACAGTGATTGAAAGTTGCTGCAGAGGTCAAAGGTTGGACTGACTTCCATGAGGAATGAGATGGGTACAGCTGATATCACCTTAGTTGAGAATGATCAACATCATCTCCTCAATGTTTTTTTTTTCATGCCATATTATTTGATTGAACAAGAGCTATTTAAATTGTGTGTGTTCTCATATTTTTCTAACCCTCTCCTACCCAAAAGATAGATTTTTCCTGTTTTTTTAGTAATGACATACCTCGGGCTGATGCTTAATGATACCTTAACAAAGTTGACTTGAATATAGTAAAGAACATTTTTCATGAGGGTAGATTGGATTACCTGACTGCTCTTTTCAGACAGTGACCTGACGGCTTCTGTTTCCCCATCTCTCTGCATCAGGGGGAGTGTGGCCAGCAGGTCAGGGGGGTGATCTTCCTTCTCTACTCAACCTGTTGAGGCCTCATCCAGAGCACTGTGTCCAGTTCTGGCTTCCTCGGTACAAAGAAGGTGAGGAGTTACTGGAGAGGGTCCAGCAGAGGCCATAAGGATGATCAGGGGTCTGGAGCATCTATCTTCTGAGGAGAGATTGCAGGAGCTGGGCCTGGATAGTCTAGAGAAGAGCAGACTGAGAGGGGATCCCAGTCAATGCAGATCAGTATCTCAGAGGTGGATGCCAGGAGGATGGTGCCAGACTTTCCAGTGATACCCAGTAACAGGACAAGAAACAGTGGCCATAAACTGAAACACAAGTTTCACTTCAACATGAGGAAGAACTTTTTTACGCTCAGGGTGGCAGAGCTCTGGAACAGGCTGCCCAGTGGGGTTGTGGAGTCTCTGTCTCTGGAGACATTCCAAACCCTTCTGGATATGTTCCTCTGTAACCTGCCTTGGCAGAGGTTGGACTAGGTGATTTTCAGAGGTCCCTTCCAGCCTTAATGATTGATCCTGTGATTCTCTAATGTCCTGAGCAACAAATGGGGAGTGCTTAACTACTGTAAGAGGAAGATTTTGGCTGTAACAGCATCAGTTTTGAAATTCAGTAGAGACCTGTGATAGAAACATTATTATGCTTGAAGAATCTCTAATTGTTATGCAGTGTGATGCTGAAATGGTTTTGAAAATATTTAAAATTACATTCTGTGTGGGAGCAGAAATTCTGTGCTCTGTCTGGCCGCTACTAAGTTCTTTCTGTGCTCCATAAAGCAAATGTTTTGTCTTTTTCTCTTACTAGCGTGCTAGACTTACCCAGTGTAAATTACTGCAAGAGTCTGTCAGCATTAGGTGGCAGTATTTACCATATAGTTAATATAATAGTACCCTCCTTTTTTATATCACTTGGATTGCAAGGAACTGAAGTGTTAAAAGGATAATGGAATTAAGATGCATTTGCAGTGATATTCCAGTTGAGTCTTATGTTCTTCCTTCTAACTGTCAAAGAAATCATCTCTTTATAATTAAAAAATACAACTTCTGATATAACTTTGCTTAGAAATAATAATTTCTATTCAGAGATAATAATGAGGTATAGCTTGAGGTTTGTATAATTCTTTTCAGCTTATAGGAATCATAATGCTTGTGTAACTGTACTTTAAACAGAATGGTTAAACAGAATAAAGCTACTTCTATGGGTAAGTGCTTGTTTAATACAACCTGAAGACCTGACTGGGCATGCTTCCAGAATTAACTTATACTTAGATATGGTTCTGTCTTATAAAATTGGTGTCTGATATTGTGTGTCACACTTGTAATGCCTATTTGGGTTGCAAGTGTTGTCTGGAAGCACAGATCAGTGGTTGATCGGTGGTAATTTATTTGTTTAAAAAGCATGTATAGTGCTGTCTGTTTATAGTAGCAGCATATAATTTCTGTAAAATCCAGTAGCTTTTCTTGGCATTCTGAGTTTTCATCAGTTCTGCAAAAGAACAAGTTTTGTGAGAAATACTCTGAGGTAAGAATAATAATAGGTAATTATATATGTAATCTTATAGGCTCTGCAGACATAGACTCAGGAAGGTTTGGGTTGGAAAGGACCGTAAGATCATCCAGTTCCAAACCCCTGCCCTAGGCAGGGACACCTCACACTAGAGCAGGTTGCTCCTGTGCCAGCACCCTCCGGGAAGAGCTTCTTCCTTATATCTAAACTGAACTTCCCCTGTTAAAGTTTAAACCCAGTCTTGTTGATACAGTTCATGTGATGGTTTAAGTCATACCTAGGTAATGTGGATCTTCAGTTGTGATTTTTTTTTTTTTTTAAGGGATTATATTCTAAGACGTTGTTTTATGCTCTATGTGTGTGTTCCTGCAGCGTGCCTGTTGGAAGAGCTAAAACTGTGTATCATCATGTGTACAGAAAACGTACATGAGAAACTGCCACTGGGAGGTGCCCAGCCAGGAGAATACAAGGCTTTGCTGTTCTAGATTTTAAACCAATCATAGCTACTCCTATGGAATAACCACCTTTCCTATGTTCTGTAATGAGAAATTGATTTGGGGAGGTCTGACCAGTTTATTTAAAACCAGGATCTGCTGTCTGTGTCATGGGTCCACTGCTTGAGAATGCTTTTGCCCTCGCTATAAATCAGAGGTTGAGTTCAGAATATTTGTTAGCTTGCTATATATGCACTTCTGCACATTTCTGCTCTATTGCACTGTGACTTGGTGATGGAAACTTTGTTTTATAGGCCTGTTGTCTTTTATTGTTAATTGTTCTGTTTTGCTCTTAGCAATGTACAAGGCCCAGCACTGAAGGACTTTCTTGCATGACTGCTCATAAACAAAGTTTGTTATTATGTTGGAATCAGGGAAGTGAAAAGCACTCACTTTTGCCAGATCCCTTCTGGAAAAAATGGTTTTTAGTTGCTGCTCTCCCTAAGCTGCAGTTGCTGAAAATAATGAGCTTGATAGCAGAGAGTACACTTGGTAAAGAAATTACCATTTAAGGTCAGGCAGTCATGGAGCTTGGAAAATAAAGCATGTCCTACTTGTCACATCATCACATCTTTCTCCTCTTAGCCACCCTCTTATTAATTTAACATTCAGCTCTAACAGGCTGTCTTGTTAGCTGTTCTGAACTTCATCCAGGTTTCTCTCACTTCTTTATTTTTGAAAGGGCTGAGGTGATAGAAGATGACAGTGCTTAAGAAATAATCCCTGAGAGGATTCACTAACTTCAATATTGTAACCTAAACTGAAGATAGTGGAATTTAATTAGCATCAGAGTTTGTAGCAAAATGTAGGTATATTATCTGCCTCAAGACATTTTCTTATGGAAAATAGAAACAATTTCTTCACAGATAGGGTGCTTATTATACAAAGAAATCCTTAGATATGTCTAATGTTTTATATTTAAAGAATGTTCTTTGCATATTGGCTGCTTCAGAAGTGAAAGTATGTTTTCTTTCTTTATCTAGTTCTGCAAATGCTACTCCTGAATTTGAAGGCCGAGGAGGAGAAGAGCTTGGCACAGAGATAACAAGTACATTCTACACAGTATTTAGCAGTGAGAACAGTGTAGACTTGAAATCACTTTGTATTAATCCCAGAGAGCACTGCTGGGTTCTCTACGTTGATGTGTTGGTAAGTAAGGGAATGAAAACTAAGATTGAAGGAGGTTTTTCAGAGCACTGATTGACTTGTCATAACTATGTATATTTTCATATAAAAAGTCATATTATGATATAATGCTTCACAGCATGGATGGCCATTTTCTTTTGATTCTAGATATAATCACTACTTCTAGCTTGCTCTTTTATTCTTTTCTTAATGCTGCTGCTCCACTGCAGAGCTAATAAATTACTGAATACTCCAGATCTGTCTCATAAAAATCAGTAATCTTAAACTGACAAGGAAATTGCCACTAAAGAAAGCTGAACTGTTTTCCAAGCTAGATAGAACAGCAAATGTATTGTTCCAATGGGTGTAATTTAGCATGGGTGTATGTTAGCCCTAACATAATCGTCCATCCTCTCCACCTCCTTGCACTACTATCAGTGGTAATTCCATGAAGTGCAATAGAAACTTTTCTGGCAGAAGTTAGCATTTGGTCTAGGCACTTTCTGGTGGAAGTTTCATGCATGTATTGAATGTAGAAGAGAAGCTGAGTATTTGTTCTCATTTAAAAAATGGAACCTGAATGGTATGCGTATAAATCTTGTGCATGCAGCAGCTTAATTTCCAAACTGTGCTGTATCTAAAGTACTCTGTCATGGAAATTTAATAGAAGTCTGCAAGTCAGACTCTCCTGAGCATTATTGCCAAGTCTTATCAGTCCAAATTTGAGTTTCTGTTTCTCAAATTTGTAACTGAAAATATGTCGAGGGATTTTGTTCACAGGAATCCATTAACATTTATGAAATGATTTGCAGAATGCTAAGCTGTATTGGAAAAAGAAATACTGGGTTTTGTTTAACAAAACAGGTATGTTTAGACTAAGATGTAAATGGATGTGAAAACTAGTCCATTAGGTGTTTAAAAGCAGTAGCATTAGCCTAATTATAGTAGATATGGTGCAGACCACCATGTGTGACTTAATGCACATACAGAATGATCAAATATGTACCACTGCTGAGTGCTTTAACAGTTCTAGTCACTGGCTTATTGGGAGCTTGGCATAGTTGAATAGAGAATGAAGTGTTAGTTCTGGGAAATCACACCGAGGCCTTTAGTTACTAGGTGATTACAAGCAGAGGTACAGAATATTAAATGCTGTGCTTATTTAAGGAACACATTGCTTAACATTGCATAAACCCTGCATAAACAAAGACTTCTATAAAGCTGACTGCTGCAGAAGTAGTTCTGTATAGATTTTGTATAACTGGTCAGTATTTCATTCTTCCTGTGCAAATTTGTTGATTATCCACAGCTACAGAGAAAAAAAGTCTTGGTATTTTAATGCTGCTAGTTGCATCATAGAATGGTTTGGGTTGGAAAGGACCTTAAGATCATGCAGTTCCAACCCCCTCCTGTGGGTAGGGACACCTTGCACTAGACCATGTTGCCCAAAGCTCTCTATCCAACTTGGCCATGAATGTCAAGACCTAAGTTATGTGATGAATTTTACATTTAGCTTTGTTGACAGTGTCAGTAAAGAAACTTTGTAGGTTCATAATTAGGACTCTAAACACTGAGTTTTTTTAATGTCATATTCTGCAGGGATTTGTGTGTGAGCCATCGAGGAGCTGCTGGTACCCTTCTACCCTGGGCCTCTCTATTTTCACATTTTTGAGGTTTCTGCACTATTTCATTTTCTAAAGGAATATATATCAGCTGTGATAAAGTATACTTGATGCAAGTAGAGAAGTTGCCATTGCTGAATCATTCCTATAGAATTCTGTTTTTAATAGTACATGGTGAAAGTATGACACGCTGATGTAAGACACAAATCATTCAGCATTTAAGGGAGGCAGATTCTAAATGTAACAATGCTTATTGAATCGTTTGATGGTGTTTTCCCTCAGAATTCCTTGAAATTCTTCACACTGATGTTTGTGTTGCATACTTAAGTTGGAGTTTAAGGAGTTTAAGCCTTAAATCTGTCATAAGCCTGAAAATCCTGGTACTTTGTGGTCAGGTGGGAAGGTACTTGGTTTCAGGCCTCTTATTCCAGAGGGCAAAACCACACAATGTTACTCGAGATATGAAACCTCAGAAAAGAGTGTCTTTTGCACAGCCTTATCAGTTGAAAGCATCTCTCAAATATTGTCTGGCTGTCAGTGTACTTGGGAGTTGCTATGACTGTGTACAGTCAAACTGGAAAGAAAATAACTTCAACTATAGACATCCCAAAGATGCAGCCATAAGGACACATGTATCAGAGGTCAAGAATATATACCTTGACCTTTCAAAATGCATTCAGTCTTAATAATAGAAGGCATTCCACTTCCAAAGAACAGCTCATGAATGTGGACATACACAGTACTGCAAAACTCTTAAGTGTGTTCTCCCCCTCTCTGTCTTTCCTTCAATTTCTTTTCCCTTCTAAGCCAGTGATGTCAGAGATAAGCTTTTAGGCATTTTTGATGATGTGATATATAGAAATATATAAAATATCTTTATATATATATATATGTAGCCTTCTCCATGTAATTTGCCCCAGCAGCTTGCTGTGCTGCACAAGGAAAATCAAAGTGTGCAATCTCTCCATCTCTTCATTCCATACCCAGTCACAGTACATTGTGTGTTGAGGGGTTGCCTTAGGTTTAGTTGGAATTTTAGCAGTTCACTACTGAGCATCCCTTAGAGAATTTCCTCATCTTTTCTATTTCCTCCCAGTTGGGAAAAAGACTATTAGAAATTTGTCCTTTTGGAGGAGAAGCTTCTTAGAATAAGGCAAGATCTAGAATGTTTCCTCTTTTTCCCTATCCCAACTAATGTTTTCATTTGCATATCAGTAAATTAAAAGCAATCTTCTAAAGACTCCTTTGCTTCCTGTAACTCACGGTTGTGCATATTTTCTTAGCTCTTAAAAAGAATACATTAAAGAAGTGTGGGCTCTCAGTACAAGATGCTTCAGCTGAGAAGAGAGTGTTCACTTCTTGGAGGAATGGTCATAACCATGCTTGATACAGGCTGTGTTCTTAGCCTGTAGGTGCCACTGTAATACAAATGAGGCTTTAGAACAGTAGCCTGAACATAAGCCTAGCAACAGTGCAGGCACATCCCATGATTGTGTTTTAATAACAAAGATACTGTGGGGCTTATTGTGTTAGCCAGTAAAATCCAGTAATAACTGAAAGTGGCAAGTTAACCTCTCTGTATCCTGCAGCTGTTTGCAGAGAAATAATCTGATCACCTTTGTATTTAGTTTTCTGTCCCAACTTTTTGTCATTCTTTTTATACAGTTCAGTCTGTATTCATAAAAATAAACTGTCTTTCCAGAATACCTGATTTGTGATTTGCTCCCAGCACGGGAGCTTATCTCATTCTTAGAATCATAGAATCATAGAATAGTTAGGGTTGGAAAGGACCTTAAGATCATCTAGTTCCAACCCCCCTTAAGCAGATTTTGAAGATCAGTCAGTGCAATCAATGTTGCAAAGCTGGTTTTGCTCTCAGACAGCATAGCTTGATGTAATGTAGAAGCACCTGTATCTTCTTGCTGAAGTAGTCTCAAATACTTGGTGGGGATGTCTGCGTGTTTGTAGACTAGTACTGGCAGCTGAGAGTGGAGCTTTGCAGAGATCTAGCACTAGGCTATGGCTACATACATCTTTGAGGTATAAGTCAGCCTAGAGATGGTATTAGTGGTTATGGGAGCCCTGCATTCTTATCTAGTGTGCAGTGCTACTGTTCTCTTTGTTCTTTTCCTGATCTTCATAAGAAGAAGCTGGCCTCCACACTTTGATTCAAATGACAGTGTTACCAACAAGAAGAACGTGACATCAGGATTTCATTAGATCTTTTTCAGCTGCAAGGCAAACCTGCTGATGACTCCATTTCCATAAAGAATAGAGGATAAATCATCATGTGCCATCCTAACTAGACCTTCAGTATCTGGTTTTTTTTATGCCATGTTGTGGGTGACAATTTGCATTGCTTCTTCAGAAACAATTCTACCAATTGGGTTTTCCAGTTGATATTTTAAAACTATTCCCCTTTGAAATAAAGGACAGAAAGTGGATTGGCTTGATTTAACATTAAAGAATGAATGTGGTTGGTTGATAACAAGTATTCTGGTCATAGTCTAGTTCAGAGCCTTAGCACAAGAAGAGTAAGAACAGCAGTGGTTTCATTTCAGCTTCTATTATTAAATTTTATCATGAATTTTATTATGAAGTGCATTAACTCTTCTATTTTGCATGTGTAATACAGTTAGCTGAAATCTCAGTTTCCTATCTGTTTCTTTTCATAGACAGGCTTTAAAGACAACTTTGTGTATTCAAAATCTGCTCTGGTTCTTAATTTTGTGCCTTTTTCAAGTAGGCTGAAGTAAAATAAAGACTTGGTTTAAAGGCACTAGCCTGATTTTCTTTTAAAGAGACTCTTTTTTTCTTCCCCAGTTATTGGTATGTGGTGGGAACCTCTTTGATGCAATCTCTATCGCAGTGAAGGCAGCTCTCTTTAACACAAGGTAAAGCACAGATCTCCTTTCATGTGAATGGAAGTGTCATGGGAAGGGGAAGAGCTAATCACTTACTCTGTGAGCTAATAATTTTTGATGCTTAAGTCTTTAAATAAGAAATACAGAAGGCAACTTTTATTCAGATACAAGGCAGTCCATTTGCATGCAAGTAACAGGACCTAATGTTATTAGAAACTGAATCAAGTGTTATATTGCATTATATGCACAATTAGGCTCACAGTATAACTGTATATATCTGTAGCCAGATCCACCAAAAATTGTCTTTGACCATATGGTTTAGTTGCAAGTCATTGGAGGCCTTTGTGTGGATGCCTTGTAGGTTTAAAACAAGAAGGATTTACTGATGTGTGATGCTCCTGAGTAAGGAGCCCTCTGTCAGTGTGACTACTCATTTGTAACTAAAAAAAAAGGTGTGATTTGTAGCTGTAAAAAGTGTGATTTCTCACTTCTGATGTTCTTTCTCA
Source organism: Pezoporus flaviventris (assembly GCF_033815535.1). Lineage (NCBI taxonomy): Eukaryota > Metazoa > Chordata > Aves > Psittaciformes > Psittacidae > Pezoporus > Pezoporus flaviventris. Next base: position 3,306,875 of record NW_026892585.1, read on the forward strand.
TTAACTGTTAGTCTAGAGTTCTTTTAAAACTAAGAGGAAAAAAAGGTAGTGAGCGATTGTGAGGAGAGGGAAATGATTTGTCTTTAAAAGAACTTTACCCCAGGCATTTTAATATGGAGAATGAAAGAAAATCTGGTAGAATGAATGATGCAAGTGTTCTGTGTGTGTGTTAATGAAAACATTCAATAACATTTTTAATATCTATATTGAGAACATTCAATAATATAATATTCAATAATATGTATTGGTTTGGAAGTGTTTTCAAATGGTTCTTCAGCTGTGAAGTAGAGATTTTGTGAAGTCACTGGTATAGTTTTGGCTTATTAATCAGGGACTCAGCACACGGTACTAGAGCTGGAAAAATACATGCAAGAAGAGGGAAAGACACCTTTGAAGGCAGGCAGTATATCAGGTTAGAAACACTTTAAAAGGGAATAAGGGAGAATCCATCCGAGACTACAGCTTGTGTACATTGGTGAGAAATTTCCCATGTTAATCAAGTTCTCAACAGTAACTTTTCACTGTCAACAACATGGTTGACAATGCACTGAAAGGTAGAAATGCCTGTGTCTGTGTGAGCTGCCCGGATGCAAAAGTTATACAGTAAAAATAATTGCTCCCATGTGAGTTGTTTTGCAGATCCAAGGCATGTGCTTTATTTACAAGATAAATAGGTCTTTTTTTCCTTATGTCAGCCAGAATCCTAGTTCTGAATAAAGAGAGGGTATCATATGAAAGTAATTAAATAAATGAAGAAAACCTGTTGCCTTGGGAACATGGGCAACATGTTCCCAGAAATTATTTTCATGATTCTCCTTTATTTTCATTCTTCTGACAACTGTAGCCTTCATATAATCTGATCTGTGGGCAAGCATCCAGTGTCTTTTGGAAGGTATCAAATCAGAATGTGGTACAATGTGACGCAGTGCAGAGCCTGTTGATTTTTCACCTGTATAAATCCTGTCTGTTGGTGTGAGCAGGGAATGCTAGTGCATCTCATCTCATATGACCTCAGAAAGTCAAGGGGTGAAATTCGAAGTGAAAACCTGTTGTGCTCGTTCATTGTCTTGCTCCCTTTCCCTTGGTGCCTACTAAGTTTTGTTTGGATTGACACAAGGTTGCTTAAAGTAGCTGCCCACTCTCCATGAAATATTACTGTCCAAGCAAGACAAGATGTCAGATTGAAGATCACTTCAGATTAAGTGTTCTGGATTTCACATGTGTTTGCTTCTGAGACTTACTTGCCTTTCATAATCTGTCTACAATGGATATGACTGTTTTGGGGGAAACATTTACTCCTCGAAGTTTTGTATTGTTCGTTGTGTTCTAAAAAATACATTTCAGGATCACATGCAAAAGTTAGCAGATACTAAGTTTTCTTCTTTTCTGTGTCTCCAAGGTGCTTGAGGCTAGATTTATCTGCCAGATATCGCAAAATGTGCAAGTAGCTAAGTTAGGATTTAGCATTAATCTTGATCCTGTGGAATGTGCTTACTTGCAACCAAGGCAACAGAAAGCAAGAAAGTTACAAAAGCTAGAGTTTCTAACACAATAGCTTCTCAGATGTAATGTTTTTTTGCCAGGCAGCATGGTAGAAGCAGAACTGATGCCTACTTCCAAAAGGAGAACTGGTTTTATGGTTGTGAAACCTGGGTCTGCAGTGTTCGTTATGTGACATAAGTCCTGCTGTACAGATTTCTGCTCTAATTAGTTGCAGGAATCAAAATAGAAAACTAAACAGAATCAGCATCAACCAGGTTGGAAAAGACCTTCAAGATCATCAAGTCCAACCGTTCCCCAGTGCTGACAAGGCCACCACTAACCCATGGCACTGAGGCCTCGTCTCCACGCTGTGTGAACACTTGCAGGGACGGTGACTGCAGCCCTGCCCTGGGCAGCCTGTTCCAATGCCTGAGCACCCTCTGGGGAAGGAATTATTCCTCAGCTCCATCTAAACCTGCCCTGGTGCAGCTTGAGGCCGTTTCCTCTTGTCCTGTCCCTTGTTCCTTGGGAGCAGAGACCGACCCCACCTCACTACAACCTCCTGTCAGGCAGTTGTAGGCAGCGATCAGGTCCCCCCTGAGCCTTCTCTTCTCCAGACTGAACCCCCCAGGTCCCTCAGCCGTTCCCCATCACATTTGTGCTCTAGGCCCTGCACCAGCTCCGTTGCCATCGTTTGCCAAGTAAATGTGTACAGCTGGTTCTTAAGGGAGATCTTCAGAAGCTGGGAGAGAAAATCTGTCTTCTGAAAGTGCTTTGTGCTACACTCTCTGCCTAGTTTTTATGTGTATATATACCCCCCTTTTTATGTAACTGTGATACTTGTATTGGATCATTTGTCTTTTTGCTTCTGTAGTAGTTCAAATTTGTAGTTCTTTCATCTGTTCTTGGCCAAACAGCTCCTTGCAGGCTTTTTTTCAGGTATTAATTCTGGCAACTTTTTCTTGCACACCAAACATTGTTCTGGTTTCACAGCTGGTTTAGGATGGAGTTAAAAATTGCTTGATCTCTGATGTTTTCCTGAAATATTCCTTCTTTTTTTAAATGCTGCTCTGGCATATCTACTTCTTGTCTAGGCTGTTGTCCAATGTTGTCCATTGTTCTGGGCAGCTTGAGGGCTAGTCAACTTGTGACTTTATTTCATCAGGTTTTAATGGGGTATTTTAAACTTGAAAATAGGCTTTGATGCATTTCCAATGAGCTTCAAAGCATTCTGAGTTTCATTTCAGGAAAAAGAACACATTAGAGTTGTTCTGCTTACTGAAAGTTATAGTTTTAGCTTGGCTCAGGCTTGTAGGCAATTTGTTCTCACTGAGGCAGGCTTAGCTGTTATGAAGTACTTGCCTCTAGGACTTTGAGCAACAAATAGCTAAAATACTCTTCCAGGGAACAGCAAAAAACCACTTTGTGCTGGGGGGGGGGAATGTTCACTAAATCAGTCCCTGCCTCCTCCTCCTTTAAAAGAGATTTGATACAGAATGCGTAAACCAATGTAACCTCCAGAGTGTAGTTATAAAACACAGCTCAACTGTAAAAGTACTAATATGAAACCAGACTGTGGTTACATTCCACATGGTTACTGAAGTTAGCTTCCTGGGGATGGCTTGAAATACATTCTGTTTGCAAGTGCAAATGTGTAAGAGTGAGAGTATTGTGGCGTGGAGGTTTTACTGGCTGGTACAGCCAAGTCTCTCAGTCAGTACTTCGTCCTAGTGAGCACCTGGATAAATGAAAGATATGAGATGCTGACATTCTTGGCTACTTGAGATACCATCTTGTAGTAAATTGGTTTAAATTACTTTACTCATTATGCTAGAAAGCTGCATTAAATCATCCTATAAAACTCCCGTTAAATGGCTATCACCAATACAATATATGTACCACTGGTAAGGAGTCTTGACAAGCTCGTTTGCACAAGAGCTCATCACTCACAGGTGAAAGGAAAAGCATCTCTTGGATTTCTGCCTGGATTTTTAGCCCTGGTTATTGCCTATATCTGTCCTTAGAACAGTAGAGTCTATGCCTCTTAAAGAATGAGAATATCTTGCCAGTCTTCCCATCTCATTAAAGAAGTAGGATATTACTAATGTTATCTTTTCCCTTTAGCCCAAGTCTCCTTAGGTAGTGTCTTTCTTTCCTGAACAGCTTCACTAGTTGCATTTGCTATTGACGTCACAGCTTTGGCAAGCAGGGCAATTGCTGTAATTCTGACAACTTTACTGTTGTCTGCAAGGCTGGGATCCACAGTATGAAAGGATTCAATCTTGGTAATTTCTCTCTTGTACATCCAGGTAGATGGATAAAGAATTGTTCAGAATTGATCTGTGCATCATATATTTCCTCATATATTAGCATAAAACCCACTTCATGTTCCAAAGGTTTGACTGATGTAAATCTGATGCTCTTATCCTAGAGATCTTCCCCCTTCCAATGTTTTCTTCCTAGTCTCTGAGTTTGAGTTGTTAATACTTTGATAACTTTCTGGATTTTTTTCCTAAACATTTAGCCTCATTTAGAGGAAAGGGCACTTCCTGGAGTTGAGATGTGTGACAGCCACATTCCTTACCTGTTCTGGCAATGATTGTGCACGGTTTGTTTCCACAGAATACCCAAAGTGCGTGTTCTGGAGGATGAAGAGGGCTCTAAAGAGATTGAGCTGTCTGATGACCCTTACGATTGCATTCGACTTAATGTGGAGAATGTGCCCTTAATTGTCACATTAAGCAAAGTAAGCCTAACAAATTCCTGACCTACAGGTTCTGTTAACTTCACCTGCTGTTTGTTTTTCTCCCTGGAGATAAAACTTGTATTACAGATGCAGTCAGTGTGCACTGTGTATGTATTTGTTCATCTCGAGCTTCCTAATTAAGAAGAACTGAATAAGGTTTTATTTTTCCCCATCTCTGACTTGCAGTCAGAGATTTGCAGTTTTTACTTGATGCATCTTCTTGCATGCAGAAGAATTGTTTATTATTTTTCATCTAATTCTTGCTCAACACCCAGAGCAGCAGATCCTCCAGTATGGTAAAACAAATAGTCATTGTTGTGAGGGGCAGAGGTTGTGTGATCTGCCTGGAGTTACACGACGAGTGTTTGTTTCTGGGGAGAGAACTCCATTTTCATGGGTGCAATACTATCATAGAATCATAGAATAGTTAGGGTTGGAAAGGACCTTAAGATCAAGTTCCAACCCCCCTGCCATGGGGAGGGACACCTCACACTAAACCATATCACCCAAGACCTCGTCCAACCTGGTTTTGTTTTCCTTCTCCATACATAGCACACAGCTAATACAGTTGGTTTGCTGGATGCTGCATTTTCCATTGCAAAGTGAGCCATCTGCTTAGTTACTTGAAAGTTTGTCTGACATTTCTTTTAAGGAAGCTGTCTACATAGTAGAAAAGCCATCACTGAAGTGAGGGCTCACCTGGGTGTTAGGATGTACAGTTTTCATTTAAAGGGGAGGAAAGTCTGTGCTTGGAGTTGGGGGAGAAAAGGAATAGATGAAAGGATGGTCAGATTAAAAACCAGTATGAAATAGTACGTGCTTATCTCACCTCTCTTACGTATGTACACACAGTTTGAGGTCAGAGGCTGTTTAAATACTCTGCTGTCAAGTCAGTCTCTGACAGTTACTAGTGGCCACATGATACTAGGGTGGGAGGCTACAGATAACAGAGCTACCACTCACAGTTTAACATCTTAATAAAGAGCTTAGACAATTGCAAACTAATCATCTGTGTCATTTTGTCACTAACAGATTGGCTATAGGCATGTGGTGGATGCTACCCTTGAGGAAGAAGCCTGTTCTTTGGCTAGCCTGCTTGTTTCTGTGACCAGTAAAGGTGCCCTGACTTCTATAAAGAAAATGGGGAGGGGCAGCCTGGATCCTGAGAGTATCTTTGAAATGATGGAGGTAAGTTTTGAGCAGTTACAGTCTTGGAAGAACTGGAACTTGTGTATATGAAAAGCTGCAGCAAGGCCTTAAAGAGCAGAGATCTTTATGCTTTGATTAAGTGCACAAGGGCCATGCTGAAGGTCACAGACCCTGTGAAACAGAATCTACTATGAATGGATGTTAGCCAGAACTTTTAGATACCTGACATGTATGGTGCTCACATTTGTTTCAGATAAGTACTTCACAGCTGTAAGACTGTAAAGCTTAAGTTGTTAAACTTTGAGAGTATTTTTAAAGAGCATGTTCCCTCTCTCATTGTTTCCCTTAAGACGGAAAGAGCAAAACTTCTAACGTGGTGAAGGCTCTATAGAAGTAGTCTCTATAGAGTAGAGTGGTACTTTGAATTGTCAGTGCATGGTGTTCTCTCCTAGCACAACTCATTTTTTTTTTGTGATAAACTTACTGTTCTCATTTTACTGTTGTTTTTCTTTGCTCCTTTACTGGGTTTCTAATCCGCCCCCACTCCATGAAAGTATTAGTACCTGGATATTGTTCACATCCACATAAGAATTCCATTTTAAACCTTTTTTCTGGCTCTTTTTGAATCTGTTATCCAGTATAAATTCTCGTATTTGGCCTTGAACATGAGACAGAAGTGGGGTTTGAACTTGGAGTAAGAATGAAAACTAAGCACTTCAAACTGGCTCTGTTTCCTAAAATCCAGAACTAGTTTCAGCATGGCTGCATTGAGGAATGCAGAAATTGGAGCCAAGTTTGAAAACAATTGATCTCAAGTGGAAATTACATGCTGAGTATATGTGGCACTTCAACTGTTTCATGAGATCAAAGTGCTAATCTTGGTAGTACAGTGGGCTTTTTATTTGCATTCAGAGATGTCACCCCTTTAGCTTGGTAGAGTCGTTATCACTAATCTGACATCCTAAAGAAACCAAACTGCCCATGGACATCTGATTTCACTTCCTTAATGGATTTCAAATCCAATTCTAACTCAGTGTCATGAAAGACTTGAGGTTGAGATAGCTGCTTTGGTCAGAGCCAACTGATTACTAATTTTGCTCTGTACTGAGCCCTAAATAGGAAATAAACTTGTGCAGTTCCCTTGTGTAGCCTGCCCCCAAAGGCTGTGCTTGGGATTCTGTGATGCTCATCTAAACACTGATCAGTGTTTAGATCAGTGCACAGAAGGTAACATGGGAAATCTTGAAACTGCCCTACTCTGCTGGAGAGCTTTAGTTAACTTGTCCCTACCTCTGGTGCAAGGAGTTAGAACCTTAAGCTGAGTTGTGATGTCTGTCACTTACTTTGGAAGAAGTCTTCCCTCCTGAGTAGTGAGCAGCTTGAAGGAGTAAGGGATAAAACAAGATGCTTTCTGGGAGGTCAAACATTATCTGTTTGGCCCTGCCTCAAACTCAGCATCCTGGTTAGGATACCAAGAAAAACAAAAAGGCCTGGGAACGTCCAGTGGAGGAGCTGTGTAACCCTTGCTTGACACCTCCATTCCGTAAGGATTTGGCTGCACGTCAGAGGGTGTTCAGCCCTCCCTGTCTGGTGGTGAACAGATGTTCTAGGACGAATCTCTTAGGAAGGCAGCTTCATGGGAAAGTTTGGGAAGCTGGCAGCATTACTAAGTTCATGATCCAAGCCATAAGGGAGGCAAGCAGGAATAAGATGGCAACAGCATTGTGTCAGTACCAAAGCTCTGCACAGTCCCCATTCACTTTGACCTGGGGTGAGTGATGTTGTCCTGCCGTTGAGGAGAAGAATGCACAAAGTGTATCACCTCTCAGGACTCCAAACTGCTGTCGTGATCATTGTCCCAGTGCAGAGCTGTAGCAGTGCTTCCATGTTCTCCCCTTTATTTAGCATGACTCAAGAGTGTCTAGGATAGGCAGCTACCCAGCTGCATCAAAGCTCTTGTCATATTTCCTTTGGCTGCAATCTGTCCAAAGTCTGGGCTATGTTCTGGGCCGTATTCTGTCACCTAGTTCTTCGATGAGAGATGTACCTTACTTTAAGGTCTATGCGCTCATGGTGTTGGCAGTTGTCATCAAGAGGTGACACAGAGCTTTGTGGTCATTTGTATGACAGGCACAGGCTTTGTTGCATACATCAGGAGCTAATAAACACAGATTTAGTTTAATCTGTGGCTCTTTAGGGAGAGCAGGGCTCTCTTCATCTCTGTATGGAGTCACTATTTCAGGACATTTGGGGAAACCCTTGGAAAGGGCTAATAGCACTGCCATAAGATCTTTATTTCTGCATTGCCAAATGGTTCCTTACCGTGTAGCTTCCACAGTACGTGTATGTGGGAAGAGGCTGGTATTGGAGCTAATCCTCACCACCCTCACAGGGAAGAGCTTCTTCCTTATATCTAACCTGAACTTCCCCTGTTTCAGTTTAAACCCATCACCCCTTGTCCTGTCACTACAGTCCCTGATGAAGAGTCCCTCTCCAGCACCCCTGTAGCCCCCTTCAGACACTGGAAGCTGCTCTGAGGTTCCCACGCAGCTTCTCCAGGCTGAACAGTCCCAATGTTCTCAGCCTATCTTCATACCAGAGGTGCTCCAGCCCCTTATCATCCTCGTGGCCTCCTCTGGACTTGCTCCAAAAGCTCCCTGTCCTTCTTATGCTGAGGACACCAGAGCTGCACACAGTGCTGCAAGTGGGGTCTCACAAGAGCAAAGCAGAGGGGCAGGATCACCTCCCTCGACCTGCTGCTCACGCTGCTTTTGATGCAGCCTAGCAGATGGGGGGTTTCTGGGCTCAGGTGCACACTGAAGTGGCTCATGTTCAGTTTCTCATTGATCAGCACCCCCAAGTCCTCCACATGGGCTGCCTAGTTGGAATGTGTGCTTGTGCTTGATGCGAATTTAATTTGTATTCCTGGGTGATCAGGCACTGCACAGATCCAATATTAATGATCAGGGAACACTTTTCTGATCAGTGTGAGCACTGCTTTTATGTGTAGATTTTTCTGAATCTGAATCAATTTAAAATGAAGCTTCCACTGCCATTATTTTTCTTAATTAAAAGCATATTTTTATTACACCAGCTGGTGCGTATGAATCATTAAAGGGAAACTATTTGTCAAAAGGAAGTGTTCTGTGAGAGTTGTCTTCCTGTTAATAAGCGTATGTCTCAGATTCGGTTTGCTGCTTTTGCATTGCAGACGGGGAAGAAAGTAGGCAAGGCGTTGCACGTGGCCCTTCAGAAGATTCTGGATGAAGAAGAGAGTTTGGGGACGTCGCGGCAGAAAGTTGGATTTCTAGGATGAGTTTTTATTAAATGTTCAAAACTGGTTTTAAGTGATGGTCCGATATTGTCAATTTGTATGTAGAAAAAGGCTATTTTTTGCAATACCTTTATCCTTCTGGCTAAGAGGCTTTTAAAACGTTCCCAAGAAAAGAAGGCTACAGTTCAATGTGAATAAGCGAATCTGAGATGCTTTTTGTGTGGGTAACTATCTGCACACAGAAAATGCACTACCAGCAATTGATGCAGTTGCCTGGGAAGTGCTTGAGTCTGTTTTCAAGAGTGACTGGTGGAGGTTCCACTTAATTCTGTTTCAATGTGTTCTACTTCTGCAGACCAGCTCCTGTGTTCTACAGTGTGTATGGGGTTGTACTTGGTACAGCACAAGCCAGTTTTTGGGCCTTTTGACTTTGTTTTTTTGTTCACCAGCCAGCTGAGAACAGCATTTGGTGGAATTCTTTCATCAAGTTATCTTACTTTTCTTTGAATAAAACATGGTTAGATTTTACTATAAATACAACATGGTTCCAAGTTTCCAATTTGTATTTTAAACCAAGATTTCTTTACTCACTAGAGCTCTGCTTATCCCTTTTGCCAACAGGTAAAACAGTAACCTAGCCAAAACCTCTCATGGTGGCTAAGGAGAAGGGAAAAATAAGTGAATTTGTAAGAGTTTGATAATTCAGCTGGAAAAGCATAGTAGCTGTCGGTAATAATCCTTTCCAGGGAAAGACAGAAGATGGCAAATAAGGTAGGCAATCAAATTGTATCTCCAGGTCTTCAAAGCAGTTCATTCTCTCCTTACATCAATTGGCTGGCCCAGCAAAGAGCAAGAGTGTTTATTTGGCAGGATAGAAAGAGACAACAGATGGAAGAAGTCAAAGGATAAAGTTGATTTTTCAAGAAGTTGGTATTTTGGCTGTGTTAGAAGGACTGTTTTGAACAAACTTTACGGTAAAATTTACTACCATAAGCCAGGAATCATTTAGATCTTACTCAGGCAGTGTTTTCTGGTTTAATTTCCTAATGCCAGAATAAGAGCATTCCCTTGACCAGAACATTTCTAGTTAGAAGAAAGGGAAGGCTTTTGTGAGGAAGAGCTGTAGATAGAGGACAAAACTCAAACAAATAGTCATGATCACATTAAAATGTATAGTGTACTTAAGGTCCCCAAGTGGCTTCAGCCCTTTGCCTGGAGCTCTCATAACCATTCAAGATACAGTACTACTGTGTATTTCAGGTATGTGTAGCTACTACTACAAGGAGCAGGCAGGTTCAAATAAACAAATGCATTAAAAAGGTCCCACAAAATTTGCCCAAGATGTCTATTTTGAAGAGGGGGGATTTTTTCAGTACCTTTAGTAAGGTAGGTTGTGGTAGTGCCATGGCACTTTCTTCACACCAAGAAGTGCCAATCATTATACATAGCTTTATATACATATCTTTAATCACTCCAGTAGAGTTAGTCTATGTGAGGCAAAGACTAACTTGCCATCAGCTTGCAGCAGCTGTGGTCCACATTCCTCGCTGCGATCCAAAATCCTTGCTGCACAGAGCTAGGTGAAAAAATGTAGAAAGAAGACTGAAGGGAGAATAAACATTTACACTGTCTTGGACTTAACCACAGGCAGTATTTGTTTGGTCATGTGTTGTTTAACATTTCAGAAAATGCTTAATCCAAATGAGGATTGCAAGTCAGACCACAGCTGAATAGTTGTTGCTTGTTTTATTACAGATTAGTGGTTGGATACGAAAGGGCTGCCCAGAATTACTTCCAGGGTGAATTTTATAACATGGTAATAATAGTGTATGTCTATGTAGCCTTCCAGCTGAGGGATCTCCAAGTGTTTGCATGTTACATAATTTAAGATGCTGCTTGTCACCTCTCCAGAGCCTTTTAATTTTCAGTTGGTTGCTACAAGAGCTGGCAATGGGAGAGAAACTTGTGTTGCAAGCATGTTAACTGACTCCTTTGTGGAGGTGAATGTATGCTCATTCCCTCTCCACCTCATACTAAGGATAGAAAATATTTAGCCTATTTGAGATCTAGGCTATGCGCTCAAGATACCTAAAAAGCAAACTCTTGGTACTTGAGCATCTATGTGTACAAAATTGGCTAACTTGGTCATAAAATGCTTGGCTCCAAGGACTTTGAGAGCGTCCCTGTGAGTTAATATGGTGCAAGTATCTGCAGTGCCTCTTCTAACCATGTATGTCCTCCCCTCAGGTCTTCTGTAGCTATGTAACTAGGCATGAATGAATTGGGGATCTTCAAGGGGCCCTGTTCCTTCCACACTTGCTACCTCCCATCTGTTGGCTTGGCAAAGCAGTGGGGTTGAGTGCGACCCCAGTTCAGACTGGGGCTGCTTCTACCCCTAAATATAAATAACGAGCCTTTCCTGAAGTATTATACAGCTGCTAGTTGATCTCAGCTGCCCCTGGAGGTTTGTTGCTACCAGCTCACATCCCAGATGGATAAACAAAGCTCTGAGCAGGGTAAAAGGGCCTGCAGCTCTCCCAGCTGATAGAGCATCTGCTAAGGAATCTTTGAGATCTGTGGTTCTCAGGCTTGCTAAGGGCTATGCTGCCCATTTCTATTTTCTTAACTCTCTTTAACCCCTCCCTTCCATTCCAAGCAAAAAATAGCAGTTAGATTTTTAACAGAGGCTTCAACTGAGCCTGCTCCTGTTCCTATCTGGGCTGGTGGAAAGTTCCATGTGTTGCTGTGCAGATATTGCCACGTTTTCATTGACTCGAGTCCAGTGCAACTAAGAGGAAACATCTGCGGAGCAGGATAGCTCTCTGTTTGTCCCAGAAATTAATTGCTTCTGCTGGGAGTGTCAAGAGGCTGAGGGCTGTGTACTAGAGATGTGAAATCTAGCAACTCCTGCTAGCCTTCTGCTTGTGTTGCCTGAAAAGCACCCAGCTGCAATTTACCTGTTTGGGTTTTTTGTCTTCCCCTGTGTATCCCAGCTGAAAGGTCTGTTTGACAGGGGCACGTCCCTTGGAGCAGGGCTGGATCTGGCTGGTTTGTACTCATGTTCCTCCAGATCTGTGTTTACACTCAGGGTGATGTAAAGCAGGTTTACCAAGTGCAAGGATCCCATCAGCCAGTGTTTTGCACCTACAGTAGTGGTTCAACCTTGCAGCTGTGTGGTTTGGGGAAGAGAAGGGAGCTTGTTCTGCCCTGGGGGTGGGAGTGGAGGCAATGGGGAGGAGGTACTATGCCACCTGCAGTCAGGCTTTATGAAAACCTGCTTCAGCACAGCCTGTTGTAAAGACAAGCTTGCTCATAGAATCATAGAATGGTTTGGGTTGGAAAGGGCCTTAAAGCTCATCCATCCAGTTCCAGGCGCCTGCTAGAGGCAGGGACACCTCACATCAGACCAGGTTGCTCCAAGCCTGGTCCAACCTGGCCTTGAACACTGCCAGAGATGGGGCAGCCACAGCTTCTGTGGGTACCCTGTGCCAGCACCTCAGCACCCTCACAGGGAAGAGCTTCTGCCTTAGATCTAACCTGAACTTCCCGTTTAATTTTAAACCCATTGGGAGTGTGCAAGTCTTCAAGGGACTTAGCACCTTGATTCAACATAGGCAATACAGAGTTTCTGCCTTTTCTCTCTAAACAGGAATTAACTGGGACTTAACCACCTTCTGTTATGATTGCCTCCAGCTTTTCTTTTAAACTCCAGTAGGTGCCACTTCCCTCCTCAGCAGCAGGATATTCTTCAGCCCTGCTGTAGCACTGATTTACTTTGCCTGCAGTAAGCAGCCACTGACACCCAGAGGGAGGAAGAAGTGGCTGTGACTGGTGAGAACAGAGTGCTCCAGCCCTCACCCCAGAGGCTCCACGTGCTTGAGCAAAGTGCAAGAGCAGGTCTGCAACTGGGACTAAAGCTCTTCAGCCTCTGTGCTGTTTCCCCCTGCTCTCTAACCCCTTGTCTCCTAGGACACTGCTGCCTGTTTGCGCTCCCTGCAGCTATTCCTTCCAAGGACAAATGCGGATGCAGCTGCCAGGGGCTGGTTTCAGGCTGGGGCTTTAAATGCCTGGTCCCTCATTCCTTTACCTTTGGTGGAGTCCCTAACTCCCAGTGATAGTGCTTGGCCATAGCAGGGCACTTTGGTACCCATCTCCCCACAGAGAGACTGTGGTGCCTCTGTTACCATACAGCCAGAAATGCAGCTGATCCAAGTTAAAACTAAGACGTTTTTAGGATCTCTGACATACTGCTGTTAATGACTCCTTGGTGATGGCTTCAACCTCAGTTTCATCAACTGGAACACTTTAATAAGGCTGTGGCTATCTTCCAGGCTCTTTGAACATCTCTTGCTCTCCTGTTCTCAAGATGAGGATAAGAACAGCAGCACAGGCACACCTGAATTTTCACGTCACACTGTTTGTAGGTGAGATTTGATCTCCCCGATTCAGACTTGAGAAAATCATAGTTCCTGTGGCCCTAAGCTGATACCTTCAGAGAGGAAGAAAGGAAATGAAGCCTCAGCTGTTTGCTGATGTACAGAGATGGTGTGCAGCGAGACAGCATGGAGGAGACTGCAGCCAAGCCAGTTTGTGCTTGGGTGTTGGAGCCACCAGCCTGCAGGACCTCCCTTCCAGAGGAGCTCTCTCACTACATGTTCTCGCTGTGTTTTGGTAAGTTTTGATATTTCCATAGAAACCTACGGGTTGAAAAGTCATGATTTAAGCCCTACCTCTCTTTTTCCCCTTAGAGAGAGACCAACTTTAATCTGATGAGGCTTTTCAAGGCATGGATTGCTTTCTTTCTGCTGTCTGATCATGCAAAGGTTTCTCTAAATTACAAAAATGAAAGAATTCATGACGCTGACATTGAAATTCTTTCATAATCCTCAATTCAGCATCCATAGCCCTATGAAAGCAAACCAGTCACTCAAAGGTGAGAACAACACGCAACAAGATTGTAAACTGGCAAAACCACCATCTGCTTGCCTAAAATACTGACTTTAATTTCAACCATGACTTCCCTTGAGCTGATGCCAAGATGGATTTTGTGCAGCCTGCTCAGCAAACCTGCACAATTAGGATTGTCTCCAGAGTTATGGTGTTAGATTTAGATGCTTGCCTTCTGTTTTCCTTTGGCTGGTTGGGCTTTGGAACATGGATGACGGGCAGAAAAGCAAGACAGTGAAGACAGATGGATATACCCCTAACCCACATGCATGCTGTGAACAGAAGGGAGGGGTGAGTCCTTCAGTGCAGCTCCTTTTGGAAAAGAGAAGATTTTGAGCAGCTGATAGCATTTGAACTCAAGTTCTCTACTTTTGGGTCAGGTTTAAGGCCTGAGGGTCTCTGATAGCACAGATCCTTCTGTGCTGGGACCCTGGGTGAATATGGGGTAGGGATGTGAGGCATGCTTGTAGTGGGATGTGATTGGAATGCTCCTTCCTTAGGCTCAGAGCCAGTTTCCTGATGTTGGTGCTGAGGATAACGTTTTGGCAAAGTGCTGACTCTTTGGTTTTCCCTATCATTGTGCTTAGGAAAACCACCCTTTCCTGAGCTATTATTGCATTTCTTCTCCATTGGCCTCAAAAACAATGATCCACAGATTTGCCTTTTTCCATTTTAACCTGTCGTGTTGTTGTTTATGCTGGTGGAAAGCAGGAACGATGCCAGCACGAGTTTGGGCAGCAGCTAATTAATATCAGAGGTTTTCTTCTGCTCACCCCACTTCCTCACAGCATGTATTTTATTGTCCACTCCCTTTCTCTCCTATTCTTCTTTGAAGTTACTGTGATGTGGCTGAGAGACAGATCCTCCTCCTGCAGAGCAGATTTGGTCAAGGCAGCAGAGGAATGAAACCCAGAATGCTGCCCCAGCCATGGGTCAAACCACCAAGCTGCACAGTCCCACATGGAAAGAGGTTTAGATGGAGATGAGGAAGGATTCCTTCCCCAGAGGGTGCTCAGGCATTGAAACAGGCTGCCCAGGGCAGGGCTGCAATCACCATCCCTGCAAGTGTTCACACAGCGTGGAGACAAGGCCTCAGTGCCATGGGTTAGTGGTGGCCTTGGCAGTGATGGGGAATGGTTGGACTGGGTGAGCTTGAAGGGCTTTTCCAACCTGGTTGGTTCCATGACTCTGTGATGCTATGGTTTGGGGTCTCCCTTTGCTCTCCTGTTGTTGTTACCAGTGAGGAAGGCTGGAGCCTCCCTAGAGGAGGGGGGCTGCAGACAAAGAGGAGACACCATTCACCATTGTGATGGCCTGCCTTTGAACTAGTAACTGAGCCCTGAAAAGCCACCTCTGGTAACTGCTGATCTTGATAATTAACTGTGTGAATGCTGTTTTCTAGCCCACCCTTCCACTTTCCAGCCATTGTGCGGCGGCACTGCCTCATTTCTTGGCTTGGCAATACCTGCTTATTTCCTAGGAGCTGAATCAAAACAGCTTCTGATCTCCCTGCCCATTTCCTTGCCTAGCTGGGCATAAAATCACAGGTCTGCATTACTGCCAGGAGCATCCAGCTTCCTTTTGTGGGCTTATTCCAGCCACTGTTTTGCTAGCTGAAAGCCTTCCAAACTCAGCATCACAGCCTACTTATGGGTTTCCCAAAGCCACGTAAAGGCCTTGGGGCAGTTTCCATAGGTATAGGTTCTTCTGCCCTCTTCATCTTGAATTAGTTTCTTTACAGCTAGCAGGAGCTACGCTCTATCTGAGCAGGAGACCAGGCTTGAAACCAGGGGGTAAAGTGCTTTTATGGGGAAGTAGAATCTGTAATTGGCCAGATTTAAAACAATCATGGACAAACCCCTGGTTGCTTCGTGTAATTACAGTCTTTCTGCTTCCCATTAACCCTTCCATGAATTAGCTGTTGCTCTCTTTCCCCCTGTGCCTGCTGTTTCTCGCTGATGGGCTGTGTGTGCCTAATGAGCCCTCCAGCCGTGAATCAAGAAGTGTGAATCATCAGGACCTCAAAAGCATGATGTCTGATCAAAAAGCCACATTACAAAGGACCTCTGAGACCCCATTATTTAACTGGAACTGCAGCCTCAGGCTTCAGCAGGAGCCCAGGCAGGGGATGGGCTGGCTATGGATAATGGGTTCAAACTGAAACAGGGGAAGTTCAGGTTAGATCTAAGGCAGAAGTTCTTCCCTGTGAGGGTGCTGAGGCGCTGGCACAGGGTGTCCAGAGAAGCTGTGGCTGCCCCATCCCTGGCAGTGTTCAAGGCTGGGGCTTGGAGCAAGCTGCTCTAGTGGAAGGTGTCCCTGCCCGTGGCAGGGGGTTGGAACTGGTTGAGCTTTAAGGTGCCTTCCAACACAAACCAGTCAGGGTTCAGGTGGCCATACCCTGTAGCATCCCTGTTCAGGGCTGATTGCAGCAACACTTCATTTGCAGGGTGCATTTGCAGGGGTTTATGAACTTTTATAATGTGAAGGATTTATTTTCAATCTACATAGGGCAGAACTGGAGCAAAGCCCCCTGCAAATAGGGGTTACAGCCAGAGACGGGTGTTTTGAGTCTGCTTCTTTCCATTTTTCTCCTTTTCAAGAAAAGTGATGGTGGAATTAGCACAGGACCTGCTGGCTGGCACAGGGAGAGGCCCCTTGGTTGCAGACCTGTCCTAAGGTATTAATGGAAAGCTGCTCTCCTCATTTCAGCTGGGGAACTGAAGAAATGCAATGTCTTGGAGAATCCCAGCTACCCAGAAACCTGTGGTTAGGGATTGCTGTCAGACTCCATGCCAGATCCATCCATTTCACACACAGCAGCAAAAAGAGCTTTTTGGTTTTGTCCCCAGTGTGGCAGGGCATGAATCAAAGCAAAGGCAGGCGAGCAGATCTGGAGCCAAGGAAAACTGGGAGGTGCTGATTTACCAAAAGTACTTTGGATAGGTAAATGCTACTTAAATGTCAGGAGAAGGGAACATGTATGTAGGTGTTTGGCATCTCTTTGAGCTCCATCCCATTTGGGGATAGTCCAGGCAGGAGAACAGTAAATCCTCAAAATACATATCCTCTGGCCTACATCTGAGTGGGTTTGGGTATGTGTGGTGAAGGGGAGTGAAAAACCCATTCCTTCTTGGCTTCTTGAGTTTGGGTTGTGAATGCAAGGGAGCTCTATTCAGATGGGATATAAGGGCAAGGTTTTCCTTATTCAGCAGAAGTGCAAGGCAGGATAACACAGCTGTGGCCAAACTAAATCAACAGCAGTTCTTTTTCCAGCTACACCCCTGTTTATCTCAGACCTTTTATGCTCCTGGGACTTCAGTGGTTCACCTTGTGCTGGGTGGCATCTTGCCATAGCTATTCAGGAAAGATTTAAGGTTAATGGCCAATATCCAGAGCACTTTGTTCTCCCAAATGCCCATTTCCCCCCCCCTCCTCTTTTCTCTTCATGAATTTTCCTCCACTTGCTCGGATTGTTCCTGTTCCTCGTGCAGGAAAGACTCACCTGCTTGTGCTGTAGCACCCAAAACTATCAGGCAGAGGTCTTGGTTTAGTCTGCAGGGCTGCTCAGCACAGCCCAACTGCTTCAAGAAGTCATGCTGGGACCCTGCAAGGTGGCCTCAGGGACAGTGGCTTTTTGTGGAACCCGTTCTCCCCATTCTGCTCTCCCTGTGGCTGCACACAGGCTGGGGGGACCAAAGCAGCCCCTTGCAGTGGGGTTAAACTGGGAATCTCCATGCAGGGCCTTGCATCCTCCTATGTGCTGCCTCTGCCCCTGTTACACTGGGAGCATCCCTTTCAGGCAGCATCCCTTGCAGGCAGCATCCCTTGCAAGGCTGCCTGGGCCCCTCTCTGCTCCTTGGCCACCCAAACACCATTTCACACTTCATGTTGTGACGCATAGAATCATAGACTCGACCAGGTCAGAAGAGACCCTTAAGATCATGACCCTTATCACTGCCAAGGCCACCACTAACCCATGTCACTGAGGGCCTCATTTATATAGTTTGTGAGCACTTCCAGGGATGGTGACTCCAATTCCCAAACTCATTCTATTTCACTGAAAAGCCATAGGAAATCATTCCAGCTCTACTTCCACCCAGCCTTTCTTTATGTTTAGCTTAGCAGACTCTCAGTGTATTCATTCCCTTTTATTTCTAAGCAAACCCGAGCAATGTGCTAGAGAAACACAACCCCTCTGGGATGTTCCCAGCCTTGGCTGGAGCCGCTGAGCCCCCCCCCCGGGGCCGGGAGGCTGCCTCTGGCTGGAGCTCAGCGGGCGGCTCTCTGGGACAGTGCTTTGGGATCCAAGCCGGCTGTGTGAGGGCAGAGCAGAGCCACTGCAGCCCTGCTCGGCATGGCGCTGCGGGGAGCCTGCCTGCTCCTCTGCCTCCTCTCCCTTGCCCACATCTCCAGCCAGCAAAACGGGAAAGCCCGGCAGAAACCAGCAGCTTCCAAGAAAGGTAAAGGAGCTTTGGCATGTGCCCTGTGGGAAACCTTGCGGGGCTTGGGGGGATGCTGTTGGCTCCGGTGTTTGGGGATTTGACAGTGCTTTAATGAAGCTTTCAAGTAAGCAGCTAAAACCCTAACAGTTATTTTTCCCCCCTGTCGAATGATTGTGAAGCTCTTCTGTAACAGTGAAATATTTTGGGTGAGTTCCTCCCTTAAATAAGTGGTGGGACGGCTTGGTCTGAATTTCAGAGGGCAACACCTTTTCCATGTTAACTGTGCTTCTCCCCAAACTTGTCCTCTATTAAACTCTCCATTTCTACACCCCCTAACCCTCATTCATTTGTTTTCAGAACCAAGTGGCAGATGACAGAAAACTGTTGTAGGTTTGGAGACAGGAGTAGGCAGATCATACAGAATCCCTTAAACAGCAACATGGATCTTGGTTTTTAAACGCTTACCCCTGGTGCATGTCAAGCCGTACACAAGCTCCAACCTCTCAAGCTTACCAGAGGGCAACAGACATGAAAAGATGCTGAAGTTTTCTTTTCCCTTGTATGTTTGGTTTTTCCTTCTCCTCTCCTCTTTTGCCACTGTCCCACCCTTCCTCCTTCCAGCTCAATGCATATGAATCCTAGAAGGCAGGTAAGGAAGCAGCCTGTGTCCATCCCAGTGGCGTGAGAACCTGCCTGATGTGTCTGAGTTGGACCACTTCTGGCAAGCGCTTTCCTGCTTGGAACGAAGCAGGGAGCAAGGGAGAAGCATCCCAGGAATTTGCTTGGCCTGGCTGCTCTCTGCTCACCCAGGGGCTGTTTTCATCATAGCTCTTGGATCCTTGAGAAGTTTTTCCTTTCTCTCCCATTAGATTTCTCTAGGGAATCATGGCATAGCTGCTTATTCTAGATCTTTAGTCTGTGGTTGTTCTCTAGAGCAAAAAATACCCCTGTGGGTTCATACTGGGCACAAAAGTGCATGGAACTCACTGGAGGCACCAGGAGAGAGATAGATTACTTAGAGAAGTCCTGGTTTTCTCCCTGGTGACAAGAAGGTGGGAGAAAAATCACCTTTTTGACAGGAAAATCGGGCTCTGATTTAAAACCATTTGCAGGGGCTGTCCCGAAAATCCAGTCCTCTGCTGGCAGCTTTTAGTGGGAGCTTCAGAGCTCCTTTTCAAAGTCAAGTTTTCTGTGGGGAAAAGGAAAACACCCAACAACTTGGCATGTTTTGGGCAGCCACATCAGCTGCACTGCCTTTACTGGAAACTTCCAGCGACCCTTGGCTAACATTCTTCGGACTTTTGCCCATGCCAGGGGGTGGGATAAGAGGGAGGAAAGGGCTAAAACTCCCCTGTAAGGCTCCTCTTTGTCTCCATCCACTTGCCACATCCAAGCCTGCAGATGCCCACCCGCTGCAGGGGTGAGGATGATCCTATCCCAGCTCACCCCTTGCTCTTTCCCAGGGAGGTTCAGGCAGGGTGAAGCCACTGGAGGGTTGGGGTGTTTGGCTGGTTTCCTTTCTTTTTAATCTGTGCAGCCAAACCATAAATGTTAGAAAACGCTGATTCAAGCCAAGCTTTTCATTTCTTTATCTGCATTTTTCCTTTTTTCTTCTTCTTTTCTTTTTTTGGTAATTATTGCTTACATTTGGATCTGCTTCAGGACGAAAATGCTGCTGTTTCAACACGAAAAAGCCAAACCATAGCATGTAGAAAACGCTGATACAGCACATTCACTTGGCCTGCTGGTTGGGGGGGGGTCCCCCTTAAATTGCTCCCCAGTGATTTCTCCAGGTGCAGTGATTCAGGAAACAACCCCTGAACCCCAGTGTCTTGGGGGGCAAGTGGGACTTGCCCACAAGGGTGCCCAGGGGAGGTGGGCAATGGCACCCCTCCACATGGGGGCACAGGCCTTGGTCTGAGCTGCAGTGAGGTGCTGGGGACACAAGGAGGGAACATCTCTGTGTAGCTCTCACATGTGTTTTGAAGGTAAATGGAGATGGAAATTGGGAGTCTGGATGCTTAAATCAGTGGATAGGGACCGATTTGGGCTCCACTCCTGATGCTGCCCAGAATTTTGGTGTAACCTTGTAGTGGGTGCTCTTCCCTGAAAATCATAGAATCCCAGACTGGTTTGGGTTGAAGGGACCTTAAAGCTCATCCAGTTCCAACCCCTTGCCATGGGCAGGGACACCTTCCACAGACCCAAGCTGTAAATAGCCTTGCTTCAGGGAGGAGAGCCTCAAGGAAATGAGAGGGCAGAGAACAAAACCCTCTGGCAATAAAATAGGGAACTCGGTGTCTGTTGATGTAGCCACAGTGCTCCTTTGTAGCTGGAGTGCAAATTCACCAGTCTCCCTGTGATGTCCTGCTGAACGTGCTGCTGTAGGAGCATCTTGTGGCCCAGGATTTGGACACGAGGTGGTATAATACATATGGGTGTGTGTATATATATATATATATATATATATGGGTGTGTTACCAAGGAGATGTGTCACCTTGATGGGAACCCACCAGCAAACCCAGCTGGAACAACATAAAGAGCAAGATTCTTTGGCAGTGTCCTGCTGTGGCCCTTGGATGTTACTTAAACCTAAAAGTGGCATTTGTTCTGCTGCAAGACAGGTTTGTATGAGAAAAAAAACCACAACAAATAGTTTTAATCAGCTGTTTCCCACAGTGTTTTCATCAAAGGCAGAAGAATAATAACTAGTGCCTCAGTGTTAAGTGAACCTATTGAAGTTAATGAAGCAATAAGTAAAGCAGCTCAATGCCCTCCTCCTGATGTGTCTGGCTTTTCATACCCATGTAGTCTTCGAGCTGGTAGGTTTGGTCACCATCCAAGCTGCTTCCCCACTTGCCTGGCTTGGTGCCTCTGCCTCAACATCTGCTGTCCCACCACCTTTTGCTCCTAGACAGGAAAAATCCAAGTAGTGATTAATAGCTGCTTAGGTCCACTGCAAAGGCAACATACCTAGCAAGACATGGGCTTTAGCAGGCTGCAGCTGGCCAAGGAGCTGTTCATCATCAGCTTTAAGTTCCCCACAAAAGATGCACACGTGGCAGCACCATTAGGTCAGCACCCCAGGCAAGTGCCATACACAGGAGCTCCAGAGATGAGCCTGCACCTTGTGATGCTCGTGTGTGTGCCCCCACCACCACCACAGCAGCAGCCTAAGGAACACCTCTGTGGTAGGAAGCTCCATGGCGTGCAAAGCCCTGAAACCCAAACTGGGAATACTGGGTTGATGGTGGAACCAGGCTAGAGAGCACGTGAAGATCCCTCTGATGGATGTGCAAGGGGACCTGGGTGTTGACAGTGTGGATTCCTTTTGTTTGTCGTTCTCTGCAGGCAGAGAAGGTGGTGATGATAGGAACAGCTTTGGTGCTCCCCTGGGCATGCGACCAATATTTATGTTCCTCCCTTGATTTCCCCACCAGATGTGAGCCTCAAAATGATTGAAGACCTGAAGGCCATGATTGACAACATCTCTCAGGAGGTTGCTCTACTGAAGGAAAAGCAAGCTCTCCAGACAGGTAAAGGACTTGCTGAAGAAGGCATGGCTTTTGCTTCGAGAGAGGAGCTGCTTATAAGGTGGCTACAATTACTCCACACATTCTGACAAGAGATGCCCAGACACCCAAGATGTGAAGATGGACATGGAGTCCATCACAGGGAGACGTTGGGGTATCAAAATGCAATTTCTCCAGGCAGATGAAACCCCTCAGGCAGTTAATGGCATGTAGTCCCCCCTCTTGATGTTCTAGAGCTTACCATTTGTAAAGCTGTGGCACTCCGATGACACTAATCTAGGTGTTCATTTTCTTTTATGAGTTAGAGGGATGAGTAATGGATTAGTCTGTGCTTTAGTCAAATGTAGCTTGCTTTTTTGTCTGACTCCAGTGCAATGGTGACCTGGTCTCTTATATATACCAAGGTATTGCTCACTGGAGCTCAATCCCCCTGTGCTTCATTGAACATGTACAGAGGAGAGTCCCAGAATGTCCATCTTCCAGCCATGCTCCACAGCTGCTTTCTATGAACACCACTGACATCAGTAGGAGAAGGACTTGCAGAGCACAAAACAGAAATGAGATGAAAATGCAAGTTAAGGAGAATTTTCTCCTTTAAAGAAAAGCAACACAAGCAAAATCAAGGCTTTAGTTCCGAGCTCATATTCGTTAAGATGAAGTCAGTTTGGATATTAATGGGTGGCTCTGATTAGTTCTTGTTTGGCCACAGTACCTTGCACTGCCAAGGTTTAGAGCTTGAAAGAAAAGCAAAACAAATTGTTACCCCTAACAGTAAAGTCAGAGGCAAGCAGAAATTCCCTCTGAAGGCCTCAAGCGATGCAAGCACAATGCTGCTGAGCAAAGCTTATTGAAAAAGACACTTTCTTCATCTTGCCTACTTAAGGTGATGTAACTGGCATTACAGACTTGTTCCCCAAACCCTCAGCAGCACCCATCACACACCATGCATCCAACAAACACATCAGAGAAAGCTGGGGAGGACCATGGCCAGGGCAGGAGGACCAGGCTGTGCCTCTGCTCTGGCAGAGCCCAGGAGGGTGGAAGGGGCACCTCAAGTTCTATTTATCCCAGTGGTTTGCAGACAGGGAGGGCACATCCCCAACAGTTCATAGAATCACAGAATCCCAGACTGGTTTGGGTTGGAAGGGACCTTAAAGCTCACCCAGTTCCAACCCCCTGAAACGGACAGGGACACCTTCCACTAGAGCAGGTTGCTCCAAGCCCCATCCAGCCTGGCCTTGAACACTGCCAGGGATGGAGCAGCCACAGCTTCTCTGGGCACCCTGTGCCAGCGCCTCAGCATCCTCACAGGGAAGAACTTCTGCCTTAGATCTAACCTGAACTCCCCCTGTTTCAGTTTGAACCCATCACCCCTTGTGCTGTCACTATAGTCCCTGATGAAGAGCCTCATCTCTGGTAGCTGTGTCCTGCAAAGAAGCAACAGGGCCCTGGGGCTCTGTGCTGCCAAGGGTCACTGCGCAGCCTAAGAAATGAGCTCTGTAGTCTGGCCACTGCATTCGATGCTGCTGCCTCTTCCCTGCACTGGTTTTAACCCCAATTCCCTTTTCTGTCTTCTTTTTTGCTGTTTGTGCCATGACCTCTCAGTTTGCCTGAAAGGCACCAAAATCCACCTAAAATGCTTCCTTGCATTCCCGGAGACCAAGACCTACCACGAGGCCAGCGAGAACTGCATCTCGCAGGGCGGCACGCTCAGCACCCCGCAGGGCGGCGAGGAGAACGATGCGCTCTACGACTACATGCGCAAGAGCATCGGCTCCGAGGCCGAGATCTGGCTGGGCCTCAACGACATGGCCGTGGAGGGCAAGTGGGTCGACATGACGGGTGGCCCCATCCGCTACAAGAACTGGGAGACTGAAATCACCACCCAGCCCGACGGCGGCAAGCTGGAAAACTGCGCGGCCTTGTCGGGAGCTGCCATCGGGAAGTGGTTCGACAAGAGGTGCAAAGAGCAGCTGCCCTATGTCTGCCAGTTCATGATCGTGTAGCTGCGGGGGTCCCCCCACAACACAGGTCTTCCCCCTGGGATTATAAAGCTGTAGGTATGTGTGTGTGTGTGTGTGTGTACATCTATGTTTGTGCGCACACAGGTTTGAGTAGAGCCACTCTTTGCAAAGAGAGTTGTCACAGCTCCATGTGGCATTAGAGAGCGTTAGAGCATTTCACTTGGCCACATCCAGCCCCGTTAGCAGCTGCAGCGTTCTTCCTAAGGCACAATCTATAGATATATTTTTTTACACAGGGAATTTATTAGGACTATAGAGGCTTGGTTGCTTTGGCAAAGAACCAGTGCAGCAGTCCAGCAACCAGCCACAGCTATCACTTTTTCCCATCTTGCTGAGCTTTGTTGGGACACCAGCATGGCTAGTTCCTGCCTTCTTCTCTTGGTTTGGTTCCCCATAAGCCCTGGCAGAAACCCGTGGGAGCTCCGTGTTCCTCCTCACAGTGCCACAATTCAGGCTCCTGGGGATGGAGGTCCTGTCTTAACAAGCAGAGGGAGTTACTCCTGTTTTGCATTGAGAGATACAATTGGGCTTATCGGCTGAGTAGCAGCTGCTCAATGGGTCGTCTGACTAGTCCAGTTATGTGCATGACTGAAATAGCAAGTACCAGGCATGGTACCACTAATTCATTCATTACTTACCAGACATTGACTTAGTGAGAAGGTGGGTGTCCTTTCCAGAAGCATTCCCTGCTTTCCTGGTCCTTTTCTCATCAGCCAGAAGCCAGTTTCACTGATTCCCATGGGAGAGCGAGACCCACTGCCAGATCCTTAAAAAAAACCCATTGGAAGCTTTATTTACGCTCCAGCACCATGGGGGAAGCAGTGATGACTTGCAGCATAGTCAGTCAAATATATTAATGGAAATGGAAGATGAAAGCATTACGTAAATAACAGAAACTTAATGCTATTAGGGAATACTCTGCCTTATGAAAAACAACTGTGTATTGAAAACAAACTCCAAGACAACTTGCTTTACCAGCTTTAGGAATCATCTGACCCCTTTAAGTGATGGAAACCCAGCTGAAATATTCCAGTCTTCGTTGGGCCATGCACAGTCCTTAGCAAATATAAATCTGAAGGCAATTTTTTGCTGAGAAGAAGGTTAAAGACAATAAAAACCAAAGAACCAGCAATGATGGGAAAGAGGTGAAGGCTACCCCAGCAGTGTAATGAAGCTTTGAGGGCTGTTGGCTGGAAGGCAGCAGTGGTTCTTTGCAGTCCTGTGCTTGGTATTACCCCTCCAGTCCAAGCTGGGGGTGTTGAGGCATGATGCTTTTGGGGAGCCCATGGGAGAGGTATTTCCATTTGCTGCTTTGTGTAAAAGCAGCTCGATGGTGGGTCTTCCAAGACATCAAGTGGGAGCCAAGCTGGAGGGATCAGAACAGACACACAAACGCAGAGTGCACACTTCCAAGGCTGTCACTATTGCCAACCTCTCCGCTGTTTGAATGACTATAAAATAAAGATACATATAGAGCTTGCTGAAGGAATGGAGTTGAGTCAGTGTGGTTGGAATGCTTTTTTCTCCTTGCATTTCCCTTCAGAGCAGCTCCAGGGATCTGTCAGGAGGTCGGAGATATCGAAGGCAGAGGGGGAAAGCAGAAAGTGAGAGCCTCCTCCCCTGTGAGATGGTTCGTAGGATAACCCCACTTCACTGTTACCATCCTCGTCACATGCCATACGTAGGGGATACACATAGGAAAATAAGATTCCCTACCTCCTCTCCCTTTGCTGTTGGGGAATTTCATACTGAAATACAAGCCACCCCATAAGGGCCTTCCCTCACCCCTGCTTGGCAGTGGTAGCAGTGCTGGGGGAGGTGGCATCTTGGGTCCCAGGCTGCGTCCCACCTCCTCCACAACAAGCAGAGTATCCCACTCCTTCCCTCCCTAAGGTGGTGATGGCTTACCCCTCCTCATCCTCCTCCTCAGCATCCTGCAGGGGAGAGACCATACATGAGGAGGGCAGTGCTCCAAAGCAGGCTGGGACAGTTCAAGTGCTGCAGAACTGCACATGGAATTAGGTCTGTTTTGCACAAGAGGTCAGCCCTTTGCCAAACTTTAATCTGGACCCTAATCCAGAAGGTTTCCAAGGCTCTTTGCTGTAGGTCATTGCTGTGGTTTACCATCAATAATTCCTTTCTGAAGCATCCCTCAGAGCAAGGGCCACAGCAGCACACTGTTAACACACCTCAGCACCCAGCTAGCAGCCAGCTTGCTTTGGGCTTCAGTAAAAGGGCCAGATAGGCAAAAGTGGGTGAGAATTTAGGACTCACGAGCCAAAAGCTTGTTTTGAGTCTTTGAGTCTTTCCTTCACTGGGAAGGAAAAACACTGAATTGTCTTCAGGGATATCAGACATAGGCATGAAATCATCTGCGTTGCCAGCTGGTTTAAGATATTTGGAAACTTACTCTCTGTTCATCCAAAGAAAAGAAATCAGGGAAGAAGATCTAAGGCTTGCTGCCTTTTATTTGCTCTGCAAGAATAAGCTATAAAATGCTCACCAACCAACCATACTAGATGGTTTCATTATGCCTTTGCTTACTTTTTAGGGTTTAACACTTATGAAATAAACTCTCATTAACTTAAGGAAACGAATAAAGGGCAAACATACTTTTGTGGTTTAACCCCAGCTGGTAACTAAGTACCATGCAGCTATTGGCTTACACACATGTTCACACCCCCCTTGGCAGGATGAGGAGAACTGGAAAAGATAAAACGCATGGGTTGAGGTAAGAGCAGTGTAATAACTGAAATATAGGAAATAAGGAAAGCTAGAGAGAGGAATAAAACCCAAGACAGACAAGTGATGCACAACACAACCGCTCACGACCCACTGAGCCCATCCCAAGCAGCCATCGGTGGCTCCTGGACAACCTCCCTCCAGTTTCTATACCGGGCACGACGTGCTGTGGTATGAACAAAAAAGGGCTTCACGTTCACATTCTCATAAGGGTCACTCTTGAGCTGAAGGACTGATCATAAAATGCACTTTTATGCTATTATCCCTGAAAGGAAATGAATTTGGAATTCAATTGTGCATGTCAGTTGAATGAATTACTGGCATCGCGACCCTGCCAAGAAGCCACTGAACCATTTATCTTTAAATGAAAGCTTCCAGTATCTTAAACCCCTTCTTCCCAGTAATCTAAACACATGCCTCTAAAACCAGCAATTAATAGCAGGTCACTGGCTATGGGAGAAAAAGGACGCACACAGTAAGCAGTACCTTGCATTGTCAATGGTGCAGCTACCGACAGTCAAGCATCAAAACACCCAAGGCTGAGTTTACACACACACACCTGAGACATGCGCTACTTATTCCAGCTGGCGGTATCATTGTGTTTTATATATTTATTAAAAATAAACCTAAGTCACAACGTAATGAAAAGCAAACTGGGATTAGTGCCTGCACTCTTAACTCTAACCATACCAAAAATGAGCACAGTGAAAGTCAACCTTAGACTGAAAACAACCATAAACTAAGGTTCATACTGCTGTACCGGACGATGAGTTAAAATACAACAAATAAAACCACCAGCTAACAAGCATTGTGTTCTTCCTTCAAAGATGAAGATGCTGTGAACACAAGCCTGACCTCCATTATGTTTTCTTCTGTTGGTTAGAAGGAGAATGTCCATCTAAGCAACTGCAGAAACCGAGCCAGAGGGGTGAGACAGCCCTGAATTGCTCTTACACTTACTCCTTTTCAATAGAAGTGAGAAACACTGAGCAGACAAAGGCACAACTGGACTACTCTGATCAAAATGCACTGTGGCAATTCAGTTACCTGAGAAAAACAGATACCAGTATTGCAGGAGTCTCTTTTTCATTCTCAAATGGCATTAAAATGACCCAGTACACTTTGAAATGCATGGTTCCCAGTGACTTGCCAGAGATTTAGGAATACATATTTCTCTATTAAAAATTACAAGCATGAAAATACATGAAACAATTAAAAGGCACTTTTAGCTGGCACATGGTTTGCTATATGCTACAGAAAACTGAGCCAGATACAACATTATAGTGAATGTAATAGCGGTCCAAGCAGTATAATAGTACACACTTAAAACACACACACTTGACCAAATAAATAGGCAATCTGCAGTGCCAGCATAGTTAACACAGGAAGAAATCCACATTGTAAAACATGTAAACAATAAAGGTATCTAGTAAGGACATTCTCATTTTAGACATCATTATATGTTGAACATTACTGCATGCAACACTAAAAGTTTTATGGCACCGCTGTGTATCACTAGGCAAGAAACAGTCATAAGAAGACATCTGGAGAGAACTTCTTGGGTCTAGGGCTGCATGCAGAATGGCAAACATCCTCAGGAACTGCACAGCTGGCCCAGCCAGGTGTCTCTATGTAAAAGGCAACTTTATTCATGTACCCGTAATCCTATG
This sequence comes from Pezoporus flaviventris, assembly GCF_033815535.1. NCBI lineage: Eukaryota > Metazoa > Chordata > Aves > Psittaciformes > Psittacidae > Pezoporus > Pezoporus flaviventris. The sequence continues at coordinate 3,334,884 of NW_026892585.1, forward strand.
CACAAAGACCTGACCCTCAAGTGTTAAAAGGCACAGACACCGAGCGGCATCCTAAGTACAGCACTTACAAATGAGACCTGTGGTTTACCTGAGTTCAAGAGGTGCTTGTCAAAGGCAGCCAGACACCCTAAGTGTAAGTCGTGCTAGAAATCAAGAGCTGTTCCCACCATCATTTCAGCATGGTTGTTAAATCCAGACTGATTAACCAAAACCCTAATTAAACAATCAAGGCTTTCCTTATGGCTTCACTCTCATTCTTTGCATTTCAGAGAAACAGGCTTTGGTGCAGGCTAACCCAGTATAACAAAGTCAGCTGGAAATGAGAGAGAACCCATAACTCTACTTCTGAACTAGAAGAGCCCAAGCTCAAACTTCACTTACGCACATGGAGCTCTTCCAGGTGGCGTACGCAGTCTTTCACTACACATTCATAACCACCTGCACACTAAACATGATGAATCTGCAAGCAGCAAGAGGTGGAAATGACAGTGCCACCTCCTTTGCTTAGATGCCTGCAACCTGGAGCTGCCCTGAGACAGTGACGTAGCCTATGTCTTCCAAGAGTCACCAACCAACACTCAGGAACAAATGACTTGTGAGAGGAGGCAAATACTGGACAGGACTCTCTCCCCACTTTATTAATTGCCACAGCTTTAAGCTGGCAGTTAGGGATTCATTTTCTCTGTAAGAAAAAGCAGGAGCATACCTTTGCCACCAGTTTCACAACCAGAAGCGCATGCAGTCCTGGAGTGCCTCAACTGGTTTGGGAGTTTGATGGATGTTCACTCTAAAACTGAAAGCTATCAACGGCTGACGTTTAAAACCAACCAACAACCAAACACACACACACACACACAGAAACAGAAACAACATCAACACACCTTTAAAAATAACACTCCTCTTCAGTTATTTTTCCCTAGACCCCGTGCTTACACCTGGATTTCCACAGGAAACTGCTATACCTGGTGTAAAATTACTCCACTGAACCATCCTGTTCCTTATCTTCCAGCAAGGATGTGCTTGTACCTCCATTCTTCTCTTCATTTGTATCTCCGTTGTCCTCTGATTGCCCTGATTTCTGATGGGCGAAGGTGTAAGTGTCATGGTCCATGTCTGTCAGAGGTGGAGGGTCCTCGGTGTTAGAAGAGCATTTAATGTCTTTTCTGAAGGAGAATGGAGGTGGAGAGGGTGGCAAGCTACCAATGGGTCCATCAAAAGGCCGGTACACATCAACTTCTGGACTGACTGAGCCATTGGATTCCTTCAGCAAGTGCCCATAGACCATAGCATCATCAATAACTGCATAGACATGAGATTCGTTGTTTTTCCTCCCTTTTGTGAATAAGCCTTGTTTCCCAGGCATCTGGGTATTCACGTTAGGATTGTACACTCCCACCATGGGGTCCTGGCTTTTCTTCTTCCTATTAAGAGAGTTGAAACTGTTAACAGGTCACCAGCAACACCTGGCTGGTGAGTTTGAACCCAGTGAATAACAACAGCTTCTGTTGACTCATCCCAGCCACCCAAGTCTGCCTGGATTGAAGGTTTTACTTGCAATCTTAGGAAGAATAACTCTTGAGCCTAGACATGCTTTTTTAACAGAGCAGAAAATAACTTTACTGCTAATAATAACTATGATTGCATTTAATAACTTATGCTCTTTGGTTACCTAACTGCTGCTTTGCTGACCCTGACAGTTGTAAGATGAACTCCCAAGCATGGGGTCCTAGCTGCGCCATGTAAAGAGTCTCCCAGTGTCCACAGTCAGGATCTAGAGGCCATCAGATCCTCACAAAACAAGACTGAGCATTACTGACGATGAGTAAGCCAGTGGGTCCTTTAAGGAAGTTGAATTAACTTTACCTGGTTTCACTTTCTGAACCGTCTGAAAGGCTGAAGCTTCTGAAGCCTGTATTTGTAAAGCCTTTTTCCTGTGCCAGAGAAGTGTTCTTATAACTGCTCTTGCCATCAAACTGCACAAATTCATTCCAGCTCCATAGCTTCAGCACCCCATCACGCTGCCAGCACTAAGCATACGTGTATCAGAAACCCCAAGCTATCGATGACTTCAGGCTCTGCATGTGTGAGTAATGCTATGCATGTTTGCTTTGCTCAGCCTAGCTCTCTCCCCAAGGGCTCATCTCATACAAAAACGTTCCCACTTGATGTGCAGACTCCAGGAGAAGCTGCTGGAGGTTGTGTAGATGAAAGATAGATAGCTCCTGGTTTATCACAGCTTGTTTGGAGCCTTGTCTGAGGTCACATGGACAGCAGCCACACTCATTACAACCTCATCTCACAAGAACTGCTTATGAAGTCTAACCAATGCCTTACAGCACAGCCAGAAGCCTGTGCTAAGGCCAAGACAGGCAATGCACCGGGCGTTGAAGTGATGCGACTCCAGGAGCAGCATTCCTGGAGTTGCACTGCTTCCACCGCCGTTGTCTGCATCATGCTTCAGACCCCTGTTCAAGGGATCTGTACACGGGGAACAGATGGCCAGCAGCAATACCAAAATGCCCTCTTGAACATGCCGAGGTGTGAACTTACTTCTTCTTGACACAGCACACAGTCAGTCCAATAGCAGTGAGAACTCCAGCCCCGGCCACCACCGCAAGGATCACTCCTAAGTCTGCAAACAGACAAGGTGCAAGGACACTGAGAAAGAGAGGGAAAACATGCAGCTTTCTCCTAAAAGCTGTCTGGGTTGGAAGCTCCTCAGGAGTTCATCTGGAAGTAGAGCAGGAATCTCCCAGCCGTGGGGCACCCCAAGCCATTTCCAAGAGGCTGGAGGCTAAGCAATGATAAAACTACTGCAAGCAGCAGAGGACAAATAAAAACCCCAACCAACCCATCCCAATACAGCTTGTGTGCTGCTAAACTTACCTCGTGTGCCTCTGGCTGAATAAGGCAAGAGAAGGAAGTGCAGAGAGACAGAGGGATTCAACAGAGGAAAGAGTGACATTTCACCAAGCACCCCTCAGTGCCACCCCTTCCTCTGCATTACACAAGTTGTGTCGATCTGGGGTTTTCCAGGAGTCATAAAATTGATCAGGAAAGTCCATGTGTGAGCAAAGAAAAAAGCTGTGTGCTGTACAAGTAGCATACATTACCAAGGAGGGAAAATAATACACATTCATTTCATCCTGTTTCAGTTCTAGCCTGTGTAGCCAATACTTCTACAGACAGCAGTCTCCCATAGGCAAAGAGGAAGGACAAATGTGAAGCAAATTTACACAAGCAAAGCCTACCCTAAAAATGCACCCAACCTCCCCTTTCTCATAAAGCTACTGATGTTTTGGGGACATGAAAGACATTAAGAACACAGATTTTGCTGATAGTAGTCAGGATACTCTCCACTATATGGTCAGATCTGTCCCAGGGCTGGTTTCTTCCTCATGTGCACGCTGAGATTAACTGAACTGCTATCATGAAGTAAAGACCACTTGCATGAAAAAGTTTGCATAAGCAGATCTCAAGTTATTAGCCAGGTCTGTGATGCTGGGAGAGAAAAATATCACTTGATCTTACACGTTTTGGCTGTGATGTCCCATTAAAAAAGGTGAATTAAATAAAAGCAAATCCAGCCTTACTCCTCCAAGCCCTGCAATACCTAAAAACTCCTAAAACCCAAGCCGAAAACCACCCCAAACCCCACAGAAAGAATCATAGAATAGTTAGGGTTGGAAAGAACCTGAAGATCATCCAGTTCCAACCCCCTGCCATGGGCAGGGACACCTCACACTAAACCATCTCACCCAAGGCTTTGTCCAACCTGGTCTTGAACACTGCTAGGGATGGAGCATTCACAGCCTCCCTGGGCAACCCATTCCAGTGTCTCACCACCCTAACAGGAAAGAATTTCCTCCTTAGATCCAATCTAAACTTCCCCTGTTTCAGTTTTAACCCGTTACCCCTTGTCCTATCTCTACAATCCCTAATGAAGAGTCCCTAAAGAAACACAAAACTCTTCCTTCCTCCCCAGCTTCTATAAGTACCCAGCTGTAACTCAGGTTTCCGAAGGACAGCGATGTCCAAAGGCAGGGCTCTACTGAACCCCACACCCATCGAAGATCAAGCATCCTTTCCCTAAGGGAAAGCCAGGAAACAAGCAGGAAGCAAACCACCACAGCCCCCGAGGACTCACCTATCTGCTTGTCGGCAGAAGTCACCTGGAACTGCAAGGTCAGCTGCGTCCTCTCCACAGGCTTACAGTTGGAGACGTTGACCCAGAAGTTGTGATGCATATTTCGGGGCTGGGGCAGCAGCTCGTCCTCACGGCGCACGGTCTCCTCTGCCCCTGGTGTCTCCTCCTTTATGTTGACATAGGCACGGCCCGTCTCACACACAATGCCCATGCGGTCCTTGGAGAACCCCAGGCGGGCAACTTGCTTGCTAGGCACAAGGATGTACCAGGATATGGAGACGTAAGGAGGGAGACCGTAAGGCCAGTTGGGAGTCTGCAAGTAAACTTTGGCTTTTGGATCTGGACTCACAGTGAAAGTGCACTCATCTGTAGTAAAGGAAAAGGACAAAGGAATGAAAACTTAGTGCTGGTGTCCTCAACATGAGGGACATGGAGCTGTTGGAGCAAATCAGGGGCTGGAGCACCATCCATACAAAGACAGGCTGAGAACATTGGGGCTGTTCAGTCTGGAGAAGAGAAGCTGCGTGGAGACCTCAGAGCAGCTTCCAGTGTCTGAAGGGGGCTACAAGGATGCTGGAGAGGGACTCTTCATCAGGGACTGTAGTGATAGGACAAGGGGTGATGGGTTCAAACTGAAACAGGGGAAGTTCAGGTTAGATCTAAAGCAGAAGTTCTTCCCTGTGAGGGTGCTGAGGCGCTGGCACAGGGTGCCCAGAGAACTGGTAAATGCTCCATCCCTGGCAGTGTTCAAGGCCAGGCTAGACAGAGCCTTGGGCAACCTGGTTTAGTGTGAGGTGTCCCTGCCTGTGGCAGGGGGTTGGAACTGGATGATCTTATGGTCCTTCCCAACCCAAACCATTCTGGGATTCTATGCACTCAATTGCACCTCAGTACCAGCAATACAACTCTCTTATTGTCCCCTCCCACATGAGTCATTAACACAATTAGCACAGCTATATCCACAGAATTTCCTACAACCACCTATCCACCTGGAGTTCAAAGTTCCTTCCTTCTTCCAGGAATACACCACCTCACTGATTCAGATAAAGACTCATCCCAGCAGTGGCTCCAGGACTCCACTCTAAAGAATTAAACTCTTATTTCTATTTATCCATACGTGCTCTAGTAAGCGTATTGAGACATCCAACACTGTGCAACCAAGTAGTACAAAGCACTACCTTACCTTTAATATGAGGCACGAAAGACATTTTCAGATCCTGATGGTTAGACTCGTTGAGGAATCCTTTCCCAAACGTTTTTAAAGATACGGTGATATTATTCCTCATCTGAATCTTTTCAATGGATCCACCAGGACAGAACACACCAACGTTCAGCTCGGTCTCCGGGGTGGCACTGACAATGCTGTAACTGTAGCTCGTGTTGCACCTCTGCTCCGGGACGTGTTGCTGAAGTCTCAAGGATGGAGATGTAATTTCTATGTTGATCAGATCGGGAGCCAAGAGCTTCCAAATGAACTTATGCAGTCGAATCGGCAGCTGGGTGATAGCGTTGGGCACTGAAAGGGAATAGATCTTCCTCTGACACCACCGGAGATCGACACAGCCTGCAATCACAAAAACAAGCCCCAGGGGTTGTAGGTTTCTTGCAGATGAAATAGCTAGGAAAAGCAAGATCCCCTGTGTACACACACACAGAAAGCACTGTCACTTTTGTGTTAGAAATACACCTAAGCATCCACGCGAGGAAACATTACCCAAACATGCATCATTTGTACTAAAAAGCTCTCCTTAAAAGCGTGCAGGACACCAAAGAAATGAACAGACGCAAACATACTCAAAGTCCCTTCCTCAAGATGCTACTTTTGCTGACTGGGACGCTGCTGCAGTCAAACCAAAGTCCAGATATCCATTAGAAAACTCTCCCTAATGGTAGTTGAAAGCGTTCGGGAAGTTCCACATAAAGTGGACATGCAATCAGCACAAGATGCATTCCTGATGGCCACCTCGGACCTGCCTTTTCATGGGCAGATTTATGGCTCTCCTGCTCTGTTTTCATGTTTTGCAGTTTCCCAAGAAGACTCTTAGGTGCCTTCTGTCCTTTTCCATCTAGGAATGGCCGCGCAGTTTCTATTTTTAAAGGTAGAATGATGTAGCGAACAACCGATCATCTCCAGATTCACTATATCCACCTCCCAGCTGGCCAATGCCTGGTTTCCAGCCACACTCTTATTTAAACCCCAAGCAAGAGAGGTTTGGGCAACCCCTGGGGAAAAGCATGCAAAAATACTTCTGTAGGAAACCCCATTAAGCCACTTCTGTCGTACTTATGCCTTTCTCAGCTGTGATCCTCAGCCGGGACAAGTCCTTGCACAGAAAGGAGATCTTGTAGATGGCACCAGACACTAAAGTCAATGCGCGATCACAGTTGCGAGGATCCTTACAGATGAGGCATATGGGTTCAGACATGAGTGGAGCGCGGATGGGCCACCCTTCGAAGTGAATCGTCACGGTCGTGTTCCACTCCTTGCTCAGGTCGACCAAATGGGTGACATCTGCAATGAAAAACATCCCAGAACTATTACTGGCAAGAAGCAGATGTCCTTCAGCTCTTCTCCCCCCGTTAGACAAGCGGATGTTTCTGTATCAGCTAAGAAAACATTCTTTACTTCTTTCCATGAGTGTTATGGAACTCAGGCAGCATCCTATCATACTTCAAATTTAAAGGTTTGAGCTTTTCCACACACAAACCCCATTTTCCTACGACTTTCCAGCTACAACACAGTAACGCATATGCTATCCCCTTTTGAACCATAAAATGGTTTGGGTTGGAAGGGACCTTAAAGCTCATCCAGTTCCAACCCCCTGCCATGGGCAGGGACACCTCACACCAGACCAGGTTGCTCCAAGCCCCTGTGTCCAACCTGCCCTTGAACACTGCCAGGGATGGGGCAGCCACAGCTTCTCTGGGCACCCTGTGCCAGCGCCTCAGCACCCTCACAGGGAAGAGCTTCTGCCTTAGATCTAATCTAAATCTACCCTCTTTTGAAGAGGTTAGGCAAGAGGTCAGACTGAATCCTCCAAGTCACTGGCACACGCAAGCACAGAACCTAGCACTTCAACCACAAGGTTTCTGATTCTCCAATACGTTTCATAGCAGCTAAACACAGACACGGTTAGAACAAGAAGTTATTTCAACTGGAGAGAGCTGTATCTTCACCCTATTTAATGCCAAGCACCACAGACAGCTGTGTAATACTCAGATGTTTGGGAAGCTTTGAGAATATGCAGATAGCAATGCATTTTTAATAAGAGCCATGTTTAACTTGCACACTGCAGATGGCTTATTTTAATCAAAGTTTCAATACCGTCCTGAGGGCTGAATGTGAATCTTTGATGGAACTTACACGACTACCAAATCACAGATGAAATCCTCCAAAATCCCTAGAGAAACCACTGTTGTCTCTTAAATACAAGGGCTTTATTACTTGTGTTTCCAATTTGTCACTTCAATAAATGACAACCTGGTTTTTATTTTTTAGGCTATTATAATCTTGTCTGCTGGTCGTAAACGTATTAAAATTCATCTTTGCTTTCCAAAAGTAGAAGGGAGAGAAAGTTGATCAACTGAATACAATGTTTTTGCTCTGCCTAGCTTCCAAGCTGCAGCACACAATAAATGTGAGTGAATATGATTTGGTTAACACCAGTTTTAGGAGTATTTGCTGTTCATGGATGCAGCCGGACCTGACAGAGGCAGAACCGAGGGTTACAGTGGTGAGATGCTACAGACCCTTTGTGGATCTGTGACTTCACCATACAAGCCATTTAAACTTGATTCCCTTTATAATTCCCTAGAAAGCCTCTGGGTAGCTCCTGCTGCAGTGAGTCCAGAGTGTGGGCTTTCCTCTACCTGCTCCTCTGCAGTGAGTGTACCTTCACTATTAACCTCCACCATGAGCTAAGAAGCCAGATGATAAATCACTAACTCCACAGCCTTCTACCACTAACTGCAATACCTAGCCAGGCCTTTTATTTCAGGTTTTAGGTAACTGCTCTGGTATTACAAGTCATTGTGTTAAACCAGTCTGAATTTGGAGCAAGAAAACAGGAAAAAAGGAAAATTCTTAATGTAAGAACAAGCAGCAAAAACCTAAAGAACAGCCATATATGTAGGAGATATTATCAGTGGGGTATCTTACAACTTCCATGTCCAGTGTGATTTCTTCTCTAGGAACCAAAATAAAACTCAGAGGAAGAAAGGAAGGAAGGAAGGAAGGAAACACATATTGATGCCATTAGCAGTATGGAGACAATCTCACATGTCTCTTTTCATGCTACGGATCTTGCTGCCTACCATAACAGCAGGTTTCCCCTTGCTAAGTATGACTGTTTAAATCCAGAGCAGAAACCTGGGCTCCCATTGTAAGTATGGTCTTTAAAATGTTGAATCTTATGTCTGAAAATAAAACTGTTGAAGCTTGAATTTGGTTTCTCTCCTGGAGAACAGGCAGCACATGTGAGTCTGGGCAACTCTTGTCAAGCAGTTAAGGTCCTTGCCCAAATAGCTAGATCAGGCCCTTAGAGGGAACACAATCACAAGGAAAAGCTAGCCAGTGCTTAGCTCTGTCTATGCAACGTGCAAGACCTGATACCCCAGGTGTTACAGGCATTCTTCAGTTACATCTTGCATGTGTTGGAAAAGGGATCTCCTTTGCAAGCTACAGTGTAAAATCTACAGTGGAGCTTTGTACTCCATTGCAAATCTCAGCATCACTGTTTGCCTTGCTGTAACCGTAGCCCGTGGTACCCAGGGTGGTGAAACACCTCAGCATCGCTTGGCAGCCCACCTCCTGAAACTCAAGGACAGTCCAAAATTCAAGGAAAATTACCCCAAAACCCCCAGTATTCCTCTTTCTTGTGGTGCTCAGCCCAGCTGTCTGCAGGCAAAAACAATGGACGAGGCAGGCCAGGTACTTACTCTCATCGACCTGTGGGTGCTGAACGACGACTTGGAAGAGCAAGCGGAGGATGCCTGGGTTCTGGGCATCCTGATCACAGCCCTGCAGGGACAAGTTGAAGCTGCCAGCGATATTGGCAGGCTGGCTGTCGCTCAGCTTGAACACCTCTGGGTTGCTGGGGGAGCCAGGGATGTAATACTCGACCCTCTCCTCTTTCCTTTCGCAGTTGGAGAGGCTGTAGTTGTGGAAAAACACGCTTGCTCTCATGTTGGAAGGAACCACGAACTGCCACGTCATGAGCTCATCTTCTGGAAAGCCCAGCGGGTAGTTTGGGGACATCAGGGTGATTGAAGACTCCTCCTTCAAAATGGATTCAATAATGCATAACCCTGAAACGGGGTAGGGGAAACCATACAAAACAAGTTCCAGTTAATGAAGACAAGCTGGCATATCTAGCAGCCCAGCAGCAGAGTATTTTGACAGTGAGATCATCCACTTCAGCTACAGGTTAGGTTATTACAAAACCTTCAGACTAAAACATATACTCCAGTGAATGCTTCTGTCTTTAATTACAGGAAAGGGGAAGGATATAGTAATGCTCTGTTTTCAGTTTAGTGGGTTCACCTTTCAAGCACATGGACAGACAAGCCTGTATTCTTTGGAAAGATCCCAGTTCCTACTTCTGCTCCTGCCTTTGCAAGATCAAACGTGCAACCTGACAACTGCTTCATTGGGTTTTGGGAAACAAAAGATGTGAGCTTTCATATCGGCACCGAGCTCCCTGGCCAAAAACCTCCCAGATCTAACAAGAGCACGCCAGTGAAGAGCCTCAAATACGCACGATAAAACACAAATGTGAACCACGGAGGCTGTGTAAGACACTTCATGCTTGGATGACTCTTGGCAGTGTGAAGCTGGGTACACAGAGATTATGGTCCTGCTCTAAGACCATGCGACGATGTGCAACTGTGAGCAATGCCAGGAGTTACAAAAACTCACATTCTAGAAGCTCGAACCTGGACCAGGTTCCTTCTATAACTGATAGCAAGAACTGCATAACTCAAGCACAGAGCAAGAACACCTCCCAGAGAGGGTTTGTCATGAGATCACAAAGTAACCCAGTGATTGATTGCTATATAATATTCTAGGTATTTTAAGAAGATTATTACACAATGTTTTCTGTTGCTGTGCAGGTTGAAACAGATAGCTGCATTTAAGCAGCCTCATGTGCCTTCCAGGCACTGCTTCCCCTTTTCCCACCTTCCTCTCCTGAAGAAAGGCACTGGTTTGAAGCTCAAGAAGTTACGTAGCTTCATTTAAACATAATCAAACCCAACTACACACTGCAACCAACAGATAACTCTGTTGGCTCATTCTAATTACTCTATCTAGTCTCACCTAGCTGCAAACACAAAACCAACAGAGCAGGTACATTTAAGTTTTAGGAAGTTTAAAGAGATCAAAAATGAATAATATGTGCCAAAAGCAGCGATGTGACAGTTTTTATACCTATCAGCTGACCAAACTAAGATATTTTGACCCCAGAAGAGCACCAGCTACCGAACTAAAACCCATACAACAACAGCTTTTAGAAACAGATGAAGTGGAAGCTCCGGAGCTTATAGATAACAGCACCAAAAAGTTACCCGAGAAGCAAGGCTTAAAGAATTGTGCTGCAATGCGCACAGCGAGGAAACATTCCTCTCCACTCACGTTTTATGGAAGCCCTGTTAGCTATGTTGAAGCCTGAGGTGTTGAGAGGTGAGTTCCATGGGAGGTGCAGAGCCATGATAACTCCTCCCAGCAGCTTGACGCGAGACACGGAGCCGTTCCTGCAGAAGGTGCCAATGTTGACCGTGGCCTGATCGATACAGCTGTTGATGTTGTAGCTGAGGGAATCCGGGCACGTCTCCCCTGGTTCAATCTGCTTCAGCCACGGGGTAAATTTCAGTTCAAGTCCAGCCTTTGTGCTCGCCTTCACGTCCCAGATGAAAGTCCTGTTAAGGCGAGGTAGCGCCGGTGGGTATAGATGAACATCTCCAAAGGGACAGGGGCCTGATACACAGTCTGAATGCAGAGAGAGAACAGCCATGATACACTCTGGAGAGCATCCAAGTAAACAGGCATTTTAGTTTCCCTTTCATTGCTATTTTTCTAAGTTTAGGTTGCTCTTCTCTTTGACATGCACTGAAGGACACTCCTCTACTCTGTGATTCTATGGTCACATGCTGTCTCTAAACAGACTCCTAGCGTAGACAGGATAAACCTGCTTTACTCAGGCTGACTAATAGAAGGGATTCATTGTCTCCAGTATTACTGCCTTGTTTGCTGAAGAACTTAGAAGGTATTTCGTGAACAGGGCAGAGTGCTGAATGGGCAAAAGGGAGAAACACAAAGTCGGGAGAGCTGGAAACCATCGATCTAGGGAAACTATTTTATCCCATCTCTCCCTGAAAATTCCTGGCAAATCATTCGTCTTTAAATCTTCCACTGCTTGCCATGAGCCGTATCTTATTTCCTTGCTGCCCTGATGAACAACCTGGGCCTCAGATTTTGCAGAGGTGATGAATGACAATGGCCACTGCAGGATTCTGGGGAGAACTCAGAAACCTTGCCTCTGAAAAATCCAAATCACTGGTATCTCAAGCTGGACACTAAAAATAAGCACACTTAAACCTATGTCTAGGCTCTAACTTAAAAGAAGAAATATCACAAGTGCAGCTTTCAAACACATCATGAAATACTGTGAAGATTATTATTTGCATCCACCATACGCATAAAACTCCAAAATGTGAAGAGAACCATCCCTGAACACCTCCCCAGAAGTAACAAAGATGCTACCAAAGACTGAATACCCAATGAAGTTTGGGACCTCATTGAGAAGTAGCACGTGTTCCTGCGATTAAAAAGCACATTAACACACATACACCATGGATAACATTCAGTGCAAAGGAAGCTTTAGTTACAACACTTCCAGCTTTTTGGTTTCTTGACTTCAATAACGTTCGTTAAATACAAGGAAACACGTGCATGCTTTCAATGCTTCTGCTGCCCTTATAGGCACAATCAAGCAGTGCTCAGAGGCTTTTGACAAGAAGAAAAAGATTCTTTGATGGGTTTATAAACTGGGGGAAAAGGGAAGGCAGCAGGAACTGATGCAACAACCACGGAACAGTTCGCCAAACAGCCAAGTTAACATTAACACCACCAGCTGTAAGGCTGTTTATCAGCATTCAGATTCTTCTTTCCAAGCTTATAGGGGATACCTTAATACAGTAACAGGAAACCAAGGTATGTGGTTTTACTGGAGGAACATTACCATTGGGGGGGGTGTTGGGTGTTGGGTGTTGTGGAATTAAAACCCTGTATCTTACCAATTTTCTTCTCAATTTCCATGGTGAAATACTTCTCTGGAGTACTACAAGTGAAGGTAAAAGTCGTGTTGTTCCCAGGCTTTATCTTGAGCTCAGACCTGGTGACATTTTTAACCCGAATCCGACAGCTTGGTGGAACACTGGGTCTCAGTTTAATCGTAACCGTGACATTGTCCACTGTGCGAAGGGAGATTGTAAAGGAAGCTAGGAAGGGAAACCAAACAGAGGTGTTCTGTTACTAGCACATATGGGTATCACCAGCCTCTCCACACATCCCCACAGATGCCACGCTGTCAGAAGGAATATCTGCATCCATGTTCTTAGAAGTCTTTGGTGTTGGATTGACACAAAACACCTCGACTCTTCCAGCCCAGCACGCTTCATGTGCCCAGAGAAGTATATATGGAATTAGTGTAGGACCAGTTCTGCTCCACTTCACCTTCACCACATTTATTAAGTGGTTCAGCTATTCCTCTCAAATTTCTGTTGTCTTGATTTTGGTTTTCAGTCTATTATGCCCATCACACAGCCTGCTTCATTTCGGAAGGCACCCATGAAGTCGTGGCTCAGTTCAGGAAGTTTAGCAGCAGCCAAACAACACCACAGCTTCAATCGCACATGACGGTACAGGTGAATCTCTGGATATACCTCAACAATTACAGTAGACCAGATGAGGTATTCCAGCAATACCAAAAGCACATCCCAACAGACATTTATACCTGTGGTCACAGCCCTTTCCCACCTCCCCACCTTCTATAGCTCATTCCCTGAAGGTACAAGATGCCCATGCAATGCCCCTAGGAAGGTATCTGTGGCCTGGGATGGACCATGTGTGCTTGGACACCTCCTCTCCACCCCTGACATGACCATTGCCTTTTTGGGAACACATTAAATCCTCAGCAATCTTCACAGATTTCAGCCCAGCCCCAAGCACTACCAAATGCATGAGAAGCTCTCACAGGAAATACTGGAGCCACAGAACGAACTGCGTGTTGAATATCTTCTTTTACGGGCAGTGATTTATCAACGAATGGACCAATCCCATATGTCTCCTGAAAATACACATGTGATATAAGACACCAAGGAGCACTGACTGCACATTCAGGATGACTAGAAAAGTTATCAGCATCAGTTTGATGGATTAAGCCCAGCCTTAGCGGAAGCATGAGCACACCAGAGACCCTCAACCATCCCACCATCCTTCCCAGGGTGCCACTGGGAACACTGCAGCTTCAGGTTTGCAAACACCAGGCATCAAAAAACCTCCCTGGTAGGGGGAGTACAAAAGAAGAGAGTGCTCAAAGAGTTACTCCATCGTGCTTTCAGTTGAGTTTTGCTGGTCTTGAGCCTTCTTCCAGCCTTTCTGGCTTTTCTACACAATCTTGGAGTTGAGAGACTTAGCAAGTCCTTGAAACTGCCTTACCTATTTGCCTCCAGGATCAAAAGCTTTAAATGAAACCCCTCACTATGAGGCTTGTGAAATTCCTACACATACTTGTTAACAACAAGTTTACTAACCCTGTAATACCATCAGTGAGAGCCTGATCACCAAGCACCTTGCCTCCAGCTTTTAAGTGACAGACAGTCCTCTGACCGCAGAGCCTGATACTGAATTCTCTTGCCTCTTCCAATGCTAGCACTGCTCAGCATCCGTGTTTCTGCCCTAGGAATGCTTGGGCAGAGGTTTCCAATAAGGGGTTTCCCTGAGGGAAAATAAACAGAAAAAGAGGACCATACAGGCTAGGAAGAGTCTAGAGTTTGTAAGTACTGCTGAAAAGTCTGCCCCTTGCTTTCTGGTCAAGCAGTTATCACTGTTCCTTGCCCCATCCCTGGGATAGCACAACCATAGGGCCACACTGGCAGGACAGAGCAACACAAATAACAGCCAGCATTTCTGAACCAAATCATGGAATGGTTTGGGTTGGAAGGCACCTTAAAGCTCATCCAGTTCCAGCCTCCTGCCACAGGAAGGGACACCTTCCATTAGACCAGGTTGCTCCAAGCCCTGTCCAACCTGGCCTTGAACACTGCCAGGGATGGGGCAACCAAACCTGCTCGTGCATGGCCCCAAGACCATTTTTAGTCACGAGGATTAAGTTTAAGCATAACCTTAAGCACATGACTACCTTTAGACCAAAACAAATACACGCCCTGAGCTGAAACCAAGGAGCAGAGATTTTCCATGTTTTGAATAGCATATTGAAATAAGCAAAGCCTCCCTGCAAGGGTCAAAACAAGGCATCATCTTCCCTGGCCTTTGAAAGACTTGACTTCTGCTGCCTGGGTTTTTTGCTCCCCCCCTCCTCCTCATAAGCAGGTAGTCATTTGTTTGATCTCCCTGCAAGAATACCAAATCCTTGTCAGCTCAGTATTAATGATTACTACTGACCTCATGCCTCAGCCTTCCAAAACAGGACCTGCCCTCTCTTCATCACGGACTGTAGTGACAGGACAAGGGGTGATGGGTTCAAACTGAAACAGGGGAAGTTCAGGTTAGATCTAAGGCAGAAGCTCTTCCCTGTGAGGGTGCTGAGGTGCTGGCACAGGGTGCCCAGAGAAGCTGTGGCTGCCCCATCCCTGGCAGTGTTCAAGGCCAGGTTGGATGAACCTTGAAGCAACCTGGTCCAGTGGAAGGTGTCCATGCCCATGGCAGGGGTTGGAGCTGGATGATCTTAAGGTCCTTTCCAACCCAAACCAGTCTGGGGTTCTAAAATCACAGAATTACTTTCATGATCAATGTACCAACATCCCAGTAGGCAACAAGGATGCAGACACAAACCAAATTAAGCTCAGCAAAGCTGTTAGAAGGCCTCACCAGGACAGACACCAAGCTAAATCACTGCATAAAGAAACAGCTTGCTAAGATGAAACTCATAGACAGTAATTTTGGCCAAGAAACAAGAGCACAGCGCTGTAATGTCAACAGCAGGCAGCTGCTAGGGATGTGCTAAGCTACATTAGACTACCAAATCCCATCGCCATAGGAAAAATAGACAAGAAGAATGCAGAAAGTATATCCAGTGATCCCAAAGTCACTAAAAATAAATGGCTAAATGGGCTAAACCCCCCAACCTATAGACACACAGAGCGAACTTTAAAAGCACCTCTATTGCAGAGCTTTTATGAACAAGAGCGAGTTTCTGTGACTCACCCTAATGTGCTTTTGCCTTTTTATTAGGATTACCAGTAACTGCACACGGTTCTTGTAAAGGAGGAATTTCCATGCCTCATCAATGCTGCACAGGGATGACACACAGGATATCCAAACCGACAAGAGGAAGAATTGCCAACCCGGATCTAGACTCTGCCTACACAATGGAATCGTTGGACTAGAAGATGTCAGAGGTGAAGCCTCAAGCCCTGAGCTGGTTCACAGCCTGACACAGGCATCTCATCTCACCCTATTTCTCTTCCTCTAAGCAATTAGAGTTTTGCAGCCTCTCATGGCTGTTTCTTTCACTTCCCTCATCCATTCCCCGCATCTTCTCTGCCGCAATAGGATTTCACCCCTGCTCATTCTCATTTCAGACTGCCTTCACGACAGCTGTCTCACCACAGCATCCCTTTATCACTAGAGTAACACTCCTCTCTCTGCAAGCACACGTTGGCTAGCCTTTTCTCAACTGTGTGATGCTTTTCTCCATACCTTACATCAATTCTATGGCTCAGAGCTCTCCAACTTGACTTACAAACAAACTGCATAGCGTAAACCAAGTAGGATTACTCTGGAGAGTTTAGCCTAAATTTATCTACTGTGGTTGCACCTGACACTAATCTCCTAATATTTTTCAATATGTATATATAAATGTCAAAAAGACATTTTTTTCCTGTACAAGGGTGCAATGTAGAAGAGTAGTAGAGCCAGTGGCACTCATACAGCGTGTGCATACATACATACATACATACAAGGGAAGGACTTGGCAGGGCAGCAATTTTCATGCCTATATACAGTGCCTAAACAGAGCAGGAGTTTGAATGGAGTCCAACTAGTTTCAGGTAGAGGGCTGCGTTTTATTGC
The DNA here is from genome assembly GCF_033815535.1 of Pezoporus flaviventris. Classification (NCBI taxonomy): domain Eukaryota; kingdom Metazoa; phylum Chordata; class Aves; order Psittaciformes; family Psittacidae; genus Pezoporus; species Pezoporus flaviventris. The sequence continues at coordinate 3,351,341 of NW_026892585.1, forward strand.
AGCAGTTTATCCATAAGGATCTACGGATTGTTTCATGTGACCTCACTGGACAGCCCGAGGAACCAAAGCCCACAAGAGCCACCAACAGGAACGTCCCAGATGTGACTTTCTCCCAAAATGACTGCTGTTTTGCTCATTCCAGTTCAGTCGTGGGCTTGTTCCACTCGAGCCATTTTGAAGGCAAACCAGTTGGATGAGGCTGACTCAGGCACCATTCACAAGCCAGCGGCAGCTGGAGGAGGCAGGTTTGATGCAGAGGACGAGTAGTGGCAATGCTCACTCCGGATATGAAGTATCTGGATCCAAACCCTTGTTCTGCCCGAGGGGGATCTGAACCCACACAACCGACACACACCTCTCCAGAGAACAGGCTTGGCCACCACAGTGCTTCATGCCATCACCTCGACACAGGGGTAGCACCACGGTGCTGTTTGCTCTACAGCTTGGTAGGCTCTCCTGGAAAGCTCAGCACCTCTTCTGCACCTTTTGCAGGGATGCTGGCCTGCATGCATGCTTGTAGCCTGCTGAGGTTGTTCCACCACACATCATCTACTGCAAGGGTCATGACAGAAGCAAAGGGTGCAACTTAGCTAGAGGGATGATGGTTTTAAACTAAAAGAGGGAGATTGAGGCTGGGTGTGAGGAAGGAATTCTGTACAATGAGGGTGGTAAAACACTGGCACAGGTTGCCCAGAGAGGCGGTGGATGAACCATCCCTGGAGACATCCCAGGCCAGGCTGGATGTGGTTCTGGGCAACCTGACCTGGTTGGAGATGTCCCTGCTCATTGCAGGGGGTTGGAACTGGATGAGCTTTGAAGGTCCCTTCCAACCCAAACTGTTCTGTGGTTCCATAACAACACAGTAACCAAGCCATAAGTTAAATGATTTCCACTTCAAGCCACACCAGCTCCTCTCTCTGATCTGATGGATAGCCTAGGTACAGGAGATGTCAGCATTAGGACACATTCAGGGCAATTCATCTAGTGAGGGGACCTCAAGGCTGGCTCCTGCGTGATGCGAATCACAGGCTCCAGCTCCCACATCCCAGTGTCTCAGCCCCAATGGCTCAGCTAAAAGCCCTGCACCTTATCAACCATTTCCCCACCCCCTCCAACACAATTCACTGCACAGTTGACTCAAATTTGCCAACAGGTCAAAGAATACTCAAATAAGTAAACACCTCCCTGCTCTGCTGCCTCAAACTCTTTGTACCTGCCTTACTGCGTTTGTGTTTGGCACTTTGAGCCCAACTCCACAGTTTCACTACAGCATCTGACTGCCCAAGCATCATCCCCTCCACCAGTTCCACTTGCAAGGCCCATCCAGGTAATTGCCTTCACATCCTTCAAGCCCTTAGCAAAGTTAGGCAGGGACCTACACACCGTTCATACTCCCTCCTACTAAATGATGCTGTGAGCAGCAGAGATCACAAGCACAACCCCAAACTACAGCCAACCCTTCTTGCTGCAAGCTGCTGAAATCCTGCTGGACCCCACAAAGCAAACATGTTTTCTGTTTACATTAACATGTAAACTAACTGCTCTCTACCTTGCTCAATGACGTCCTGATGCTTGGACTTGGTCTTCCAATACCACGCTTGTTTGGGATGTGAGGGCTGGATTTTGCAAATGGATTGTTCTAGGGAATCACCTAGAAAATTAAAGCTTCAAAGCTTGCAAACACTTAGAGATGCTGCAAATGATATGACATGATAGGGCAATCATATGCCAGCGTTATCACCCACATCTCAGGACAGGGCACCTGGGGGAGAGCATCAGTTCCTCGGCCACCACAGTACAACCCCCTAATCTTCACTGATGGGATAGGGGATGGGAATGTGAAGCAGGCGAGATGTCACACATCACATCCTCCTCCTCATCAGGGAGGAAGGGTGGATGCTGCTGGGGTAGTGATGTTACAAGCACAGTTCACCAGAGAAAGTGTTGTCAGTACTCCGGGCCAGCAAGGATGCTCACCCAAAAGCTGTTCATTCATGAATTTGCAATGCCTGAAATGATTAAAATACCTTTGGATTCCAAAAAACTTTATAAAAAATGAGTACTTTAGAGCCTTTTTGGAAGATAATCAGGACACACTCGTGTAAAAGAGACTTTTAAAAGGAGCTTTTTCCCCCGGAGCGGGAAGATGAGGCACTTTGGGGTTTGGCAAGCTTAGCTGTAATTGCAGAAAGGAGGATGTTGCCTCTGAGCTGCCTTTTCTTAATCATTATTTTACAGACACGAAGCTCGGTTGCTTCTGTGGCAGTGAGATGCAGAGCTCAGCTAACGCTGTCTGCAAGCTGTGTTTGCCTGCCCAGTTTATCCCTACCTTGATGCGAGCCAGTGAGAAGCCAGCATCTTAGAGCGTGTCTGAGCAGCTCTTTGGTCTTGGCTCTGGCTAATCAAAGTGGAAAAGCACATTTCACAATCAGGGGTCCCTCCCATGCTAAACATCCTGCCCACAGCTCTTTGTCTCTCGCTCATGAGGAACTTCAGATCGTCTCTCACTTCTGAGGAGCTCCAGATCATCCCTTTCCAGCCCTCAGTCTGCTGCCCCCATACACTAATCTCTCAGCACAGCTCCAAGCAGGCTCTCCCATGGCATGCTTGAGGGTGGATGGCTGTTAAAGGGTGTCCAACAGAACAGGCAAAGGCAAGACCTTTCCCCATTATAGGGGATAGGTAAAAAAAACCCAAACCAAAATCTGTTTTCTGGCAGCCCGAGCACTCAGAAGCAAGACTAGACTGTACTAACACATGTGAAATTCACATCTACTAGGCATTAAGGCATAATTCTTTAGGTGGCTCTGCCTGAAGGTCTTCCAGGGGGTCACATCAATGCTGTCTGCACTGGGCAGGTTCAGCTACAGGCAGCATAACCTCACCTCTGTCACCAGCTAATACAAACCCACCAGGTTGAGCCCTGACAAAACAGCCAGCAGTCAACAGTTTACTATGCACAGCACAACCTGCATCCTTTCCTTCATGCCCTGTCCTTCACAAGCAGATGCTGAGCAAAAGGAATCTGTTATATCACCATGTTATATATATATATATATATATATATACATATATATGTTATATATGTAGTCATATCACCATGTTATATGGGGGTTGGAACTTGATGATCTTAAGGTCCTTTCCAACCCTAACTATTCTATGATTCTATGATATATATATACATATATATGTTATGTATGTAGTCATATCACCAACAGATTACAGATGTTTTCAAGTTCAGGGATGGTGACCAGGCTCCATCGCCTGAATCCTACTAAGAGAGTACCAAAAGTCACCAAGTGCCCTATGGGAACTGGTTAATGGTTTGGCTCCAGCAAATCAACCCCTGCTGCAGTGGGTTGTCTACTCCAGAGCTGAGGTTTGCCACAGATACCTGAGCAGCATCACTGAGACGTGTGATATCCTAGAATGTGCTTTGTTAAAGTAACAGCTTCAGTTGGGCAAAGGTTTTTAAATGATTATAAGGTCTATAAAGGTTTATAAATGATAAAAATGAGTAAAAATGTGGCCTTCACATTACCTCTACATCCTTTAGACTTATTAAAGACAGAGCAACACAAATCTCACCTGTTCCAAACAAACACTTCAAACCTGGCACTGAGGGAAAAAAAATGTGTGTTTTATGGTAGAAAATGTAAGATAGCAGCACCTTGTATGGTCTGGAATGTAAGGAACCGAGGCAAACATATGGAATTGAGACACATGCTTAAGTAATTTACTATAAACACAGTATTTTCTAGAGAGTAAAAACTGGGCACTCCAGACTGATAATGGCATGAGGCAAGCAAAAATAAAAGCACAACCAAATGCTCATGCACGTTAGTTGTGGTCTTAAAAGGAGAGGTTTCCTTCGAGTGAGCAAACGGCGATCCAGAATGGAAATAATCCATCTTCCAGTGACTGTCAGAGGAGCACAAACAGGCCCATTATTTATATTCTGTCAGAACAGCAGAGAGACCCTGCTAACAGCTATGGGTTTTCTCAGTTTATTAAAAGAAGCAGCTTTACATGTGGAGAGTGACTCAAATCAGGTTAACTGGAGGGTAAAGCAAGAAGGAACACAGCATTATCTGCAGATTCATTTACTATAACGATGACATTTTAACAACAAAACCCTAAAATACATATGAAGATTTTAACATATAAGGATAATTTAAATCTGAAGTACTTCTGTTTTGCAGACATCATAAAAGTCCGAATAACTCAATTATCAGTGCTTCAACAAAACACGATTTAGTTGGAAAACACATTGGCAGAGGTCAGATATGCAGTACTTCAGTCACACATCCATGCACAGCTATCACACCAAATACTTCTTTCTGTAGTTTTCCACCTATAAATTAACCAGTGTTTCACTTGATAACTTATGCACACAGCTGCATCTGAAGTAAACCCTCTGAGGACAATGTGACCAGCCATGCTTGACCTACACATCCCTACAGGACAAAGACCACCACCATAATACTGTACCTGCTGCGAAAGGGTGAAGGGAGAAGAAATGACTTCATCAAGATGACAAGAGACAGCTTTAAAGATAGGATCACCAGGATTTGTACCTGTTTCAGCAGAGCTTCACCAGACCCCGAGAAGAGGCATCTGTGCCTCATACCCACCTTGTGTGTGGCTCTGCACACCTAAACCTGGCCTCAGTGACAGGGAGACAGCTTTAACCTGAAGCCAAATGGCAGCAAACACAGAGCCAGCATCAATGTCAGCACCAAGGCAAAGGGAACTCCTTAAAGATTACAGGCTTGGGTTTTCAGGACAAACTTTTGCTCAGGGAAATGTTCCAACCACAGTTTTGTTGTGCAATAACAAAAGCAACTCCCACTGGGACGAAGCACACAGTATCTGAAGGGGGCCTATAGGGATGCTGGGGAGGGACTCTTCATTAGGGACTGTAGTGACAGGACAAGGGGTAACGGGTTAAAACTGAAACAGGGGAAGTTTAGATTGGATATAAGGAGGAAATTCTTTCCTGTTAGGGTGGTGAGGCACTGGAATGGGTTGCCCAGGGAGGTTGTGAATGCTCCATCCCTGGCAGTGTTCAAGGCCAGGTTGAACAGAGCTTTGGGTGTCATGGTTTAGTGTGAGGTGTCCCTGCCCATGGCAGAGGGGTTGGAACTGGATGATCTTAAGGTCCTTTCCAGCCCTAACTGTTCTACGATTCTATGACACACCAGGCACATGAGATCTGCCAGCAGATGCTCCCCGGTCCCACTAACACCATCACAACCTTCAGCCTACCGACCCCCATCACTAAAGCAGCTGAGATTGAGCCACCTCTTTTCTGGGGGGCTGGGGGTACACAAAGACGAGGAAGGCACGGAGTTTGATGGGATGACAGAGGATCCTGGCACACAGGAGCAGCGGAGCTTGTGCTGGAGATGGACAAGTGAGCAGAAGCACGCAGCTGGAAAGGAAGGGACTGAAGGAGGTTATCAGAGGGACCACCATCAGTAACAGCAAACCACTGGGTCCACCACTGGTGCTTTGTGCAACTTCATTGTTATTAACTTGGCTTTACAGACCAACTCCATGGCTTGCCCCAGGGTAAGGTCAGTGGTTGGGGAGCTCACTGGTTCCTCTAGCTGAGAAAGCCCCAGACCACAGACATCTCACTTGTTGGGAAGATCTGCACACTAAGAACAGACCAACGTAAGTTCTTTGTCAGACTCACCATCTTTCTTCCATTTCCTGCACCTTCCCATCAAGAGCTATTACAATCACACACAAAGGAGACTTGCTCAGCTCTCAAAGGACACAACCTGCGCCCACCACCACCACCACGCAGCTGGTACCCTGCTCACCACTGCACCAAACAAGCCAATGGTGCGGGCTCAATCTCGCATAAAGCAGGTATAAACTTTTATTTTTAACACCGATGTGAATGTATAATTTGTTCAGATGTTTTAAGCAAGAGAGAGGGGAAAAAGACATAGGAGCAGGTGATAACAACAAGAAAAATCAAAGGTGTGGGCTCATAGGTAACAAGTTCCCACGGAACAAGGGACAGGACAAGAGGAAACGGTCTCAAGCTGCACCAGGGCAGGTTTAGATGGAGCTGAGGAACAATTCCTTCCCCAGAGGGTGCTCAGGCATTGGACCAGGCTGCCCAGGGCAGGGCTGCAGTCACCGTCCCTGCAAGTGTTCACACAGCATGGAGACGAGGCCTCAGTGCCATGGATTTAGGGGTGGTCTTGGCAGTGCTGGGGGATGTTTGCACCTGATGACCTTAAAGTTCTGTTTCAACCTCACTGATTTTATGCATGAAAAATGATGCAGCTGACGGTTTTTTCACTTGCTGCTTCAACACCACAGGACCTTTGGAAAGTGTAGCTCCTCTCCTTCTAGCACTGACCCATCTAGGGTTTGTTTTCTTTGAAAGCAACACACAACTAACTACAGTCTAATAGTCTTTCTTCTTCCTTTGAAGTGGCTTAGAGAGGCAAATAGCTGCCTCACAGGCAATACATTAATAGCAAATAAAACTACACTGCCTTAAACCTCACTGCCTAATTTTACAGTCAATGTTTAGGCTGTATTATCTACAATAACAACAACCGTAAGCCACGCTTCAGCATAACCGGTGCAGTTAAAGGTAACAGCAGTGCTAAAAAAGGCACAAGTTTCACATCAGACTCTTCAGGTTATTCATAATCACTGCTAATAACTTGGTAGTTATTTTGGATAGAAGGACTCATACTTCAAGAGAGTTTAACAGGGCTAATAGCTGCAGAGCCTTGGGTGACATGGTTTAGTGTGAGGTGTCCCTGCCCATGGCAAGGGGCTGGAACTGGACGATCTTAAGGTCTTTTCCAACCCAAACCACTCCGGGATTCTATGATTCTAAACCAAACTTTAGATTTGAGGATGAGCTGGGGCTTTTTTGCAATCAAGCTGCTCTGGAAACCGAGGCAACCCCCACGCACCACCTCTGTGGTCAGAACTGGAATTCTTTTGGGGTCGCAGACAGGATTTAAGGAAATTATTCACGGGTTACATACACGGGATTGCATCAAGCATCCCGGAACTTCAAGAGACAGGGAGCTGGTAGAGAGCAGCAGCCTCCCACTGAACTACATGACCCAGGTGGGCAGAGGAGCCATTCTGTGTCCCTGCACGTACAAAGCATCCACTGCTCTATGTAAATACTATGCAAAGAATCGCATTCTATTTGCTTAACAGCTTATGTGACCGCACGGTCTCACACAGAGCACGATCCTGCAAGCTCCCGTTCCTTACAGGGAATTAAAGCACCCAGGGAAAAGGAGTTTGTGAAGTTTACTTCCATAATTAATCCTTCGCCAAGAGAGGATGCAGACATCAAACCACTCGTCCTGTTAGGAGCTATCTCACGGAGAAAGAGGCTGGAATGCCTACACCAAAGGTGCTAACAAAGGGTGTCCCTATGCCGACGCTGTTTGCGGGATACTGGAACGCCCAGCCCGACGCTTCCCGGGACCGGGACCGTCAACTTCCACCGCGGGCAGGGCACCGCCTGCCCGGCCCCGGCCCCCCACCCCGGTCCGCCGGCACCGCAGAGGCACGACCCGCTCCCACCGGGGACCACATGCGAGCATCACCGAGCCGATTCTCCCCCTTCCGCTCCCTCAGCCCCCCCTGCCCGGGCAGCCCCGCCGGGCTCACGGGGTGCCCCGGCCGCCCCATCCCTACCTTCTCGCTGGAGGAGCTGCGCCGAGGCGGCGAGGAGCGCGGCCAGGAGCGCGGCCAGCGCCCGGCCCGCCGCCATCTCCCCGCATGGGCCCGGCGCCGAAGCGGGCGCGGGTCCCTCAGGCGCCGCCGCCGCCGCTTCCTGCTCCACCTCGCACCTGGAGCGGGGCGGGACGGGCAGGTAGAGCCCCTCCTCTTCCTCCCGGGCGGTGGCGCTCAGCTCGGCTCATCCCATCCCATCCCGTCCCGTCCCGTCCCGTCCCGTCCCGTCCGCTGCCTCCGCCCCGGCGGGGAGGATGGACCCGGCTTGACGTGCTGCGGGCAGCAGTCAATGCGGGAGCCGCTGTTGCTGCTGCGGGGCGTTATTTCGCTTTACCCCTCACTCGAACGTTTTCCCCTTCCCGTTTCCAATGCTATGAGCTCCCACCAAGAGGGGGTTCAAGTTGTGGGCAGCGAGGTGCCCTCGCACCCCTGAGGGTGCCCGCTCTGCTGCCGATGTTGGGTGAGGCGCACCCTGCCTGCAGAAGCACCTCTCAGCTGATGTACGGTCCCATCTACTCACGCATAGGTGGGGGGGGAGACCTTATTGTGGCCTTTCAGTACTTAAAAGGGCTTATAACAAAGATGGAGACGGGTTTTGAGTACATCCTATAGCAGTAGGACAAGGAGTAATGGTTTAAAATAAATGAGAGGAGATTCAGAGATAAGAAGAAAGCTTTTACAATTGGGGTGCTGAGGTGCTGGCACAGGGTGCCCAGAGAAGCTGTGGCTGCCCCATCCCTGGCAGTGTTCAAGGCCAGGTTGGACACAGGAGCTTGGAGCAACCTGGTCTGGTGTGAGGTGTCCCTGCCCATGGCAGGGGTTGGAACTGGATGATTTTAAGGTCCTTTCCAACCCAAACCAGTCTGGGGTTCTCTGGAGGTGCCACGTTTCACACAGAAGAAGGCTCCTCCCAGCATTTTGTACCCTGCTTCTTGAATGTTTGGGAACTTTGCAATGAAAACCTGAGCAGAAACCATTGTGTCGTGGTCAGGAGTAGATGTTTGCCAGGTCAGTAAATGCCTTGCTAACCTCAGGCAGCTCATTTTCTAGTAATTCCCTGCAGTTGCTTTGGAGCATTTGTTTCTTTGGCAGTATCGTTATAAACCCCAGTACTGTTACACCAGCCCACAACAGCACCCGGCTGCTACAGAAATGTGCACAGGAATATTCACATTCAAAGAAGGAGAGAAGGCAAAATGGTGTCAGAAGTGCAAGACCTATTTCAGATTTAAACCAAGCCATAAGGAAGACTGAAGACCCTTTGCTCTCGCTGATTTAAGCTGGTGGTGAGGGTACTCAGCTCTCCTGGGTGATCTTTACACCTCTTGCATAAATAAACCTGTTGTTGAGTGGTCTTCTGCATACTACAGCTTTCAGTCTTTAGATATCTTTATACCTTTAGATGATCTCAAGGTCCTTCCCAGCCCTAACCATGCTATGATTCTACATGGCCCGTGTTCATATGAAAGTAATGAACTGCTTATATCACTGTGGAGAAGTGAAGGGGTGGGAGTTTTACAGCACATGAGGAGGAACAGAACAATTTCTTAGGGGCCCAAATCAATTCTGATGCCATTTCATTAACATAAGGAAACAAGGAAGGGTTAGGGGGGTTATTTTCTCCTATGGGAGAAATAGGAAGGCTTTTGGCCAACTCACAGCTTTTAGTTAATGTTAGTTGTGTCTTACTTCATAAAGTTAAGCACTTTCCCACTTACATCAGATTTATGTTACCTTACAGTTCCTTTGTTTTCCAGATCGAAGCATGGAAACAGTGTGTTAGACTTCCTAAAACGGATGTGGGTTTATGTCTATTGCTATTCTTTATTCTGTTCTTTGTAATTCTGATGTAGGTCTGGCTGCTCTTAGGTTCTCCCCAGTCACTCCTCTGGTCACCAGCATTTCCAAAGGAGCATGGAGTCATGTCATTCTCTTTGTAAGCTGTGTAAGCATTCACCAGCCAGACTGACATCTCTCTGAGGCAGCTCTCTTCTGTTCCCTCTGACTTGGAGATGATGGGCAGAGGGATGGGAGAGTGAGTGCTCCTCCATAGGGTTGAGAGGGTTGTATAAGGACAGACTGGCTAGACACGAGAGTCACTTCCTAGTGGATTTGCACATCTACTGTTGCATAAACAGCGCAGATAGCTGGATTAAGATGCTTAAGATATTTGGCATGGGAAAGCATGCAGAAATGACCACTTCAGGTCATTGACTGTACGCATAACTCTATGGGGAAAGAAAACCACCAACACAAAGCAAGGGCATTTTGCATTGACTTGTTTTTTGCATAAGCCCACCAAAGCTGCTCTATTGCTCCTTAAACTGGGCAGGGGAGAGAAAATAGAAGAAAAGGCTTCTGGTTCGAGATGAGGATGGGGAGAGATCACTCTGCTATTACCATCATGGGCAAACCAGGTTTGACTTGGGGGAATTGGGTTAATTTATTACCAATCAAATCAGGGGAGGACGATGATAAACAAAGTAAAATCTTAAACCCACCTCCCCTTCACCCCTCTCTTTACACATCTTTTAACCAAAGTTTCCTTGGAAACAGCTATCAGCGCTCCCTTCAGTGTATTTTCTTGAGAAGGTGAATATTCTTGTGTCACTTGCTGTCACTTTGTCCATGTGCCTGTTTTGGCTGATGCAGCTGCTGAACAATTCCCAAAGTTGCTCTTTTTATTGAAGATGAATAATTTGGTTTTAATTGTTCCATCTTTCTTTTTGTGTGTGTGTGTGCTTAAGACATTTCTGGTTTTCCCCTCTTTTTGATTATGCTTGTACATTGACAGTGATGGGAAGGGTCTTGATTTAGAATCATAGAATGAACCAGGCTGGAAAAGCCCTTTAAGCTCACCCAGTCCAACCGTTCCCAGCACTGCCAAGGCCACCACTAACCCATGGCACTGAGGCCTCGTCTCCACGCTGTGTGAACACTTGCAGGGACGGTGACTGCAGCCCTGCCCTGGGCAGCCTGGTCCAATGCCTGAGCACCCTCTGGGGAAGGAATTGTTCCTCAGCTCCATCTAAACCTGCCCTGGTGCAGCTTGAGGCCGTTTCCTCTTGTCCTGTCCCTTGTTCCTTGGGAGCAGAGACCGACCCCACCTCACTACAACCTCCTCTCAGGCAGTTGTAGGGAGCGATCAGGTCCCCCCTGAGCCTTCTCTTCTCCACACTGAACCCCCCAGGTCCCTCAGCCGTTCCCCATCACACTTGTGCTCCAGGCCCTGCACCAGCTCCATTGCCCTTCTCTGGCCCCACTCCAGCATCTCAATGTCTCTCTTGTACTGAGGGCCAGAACTGAACACGGGATTCAAGGCATTTGGTCCTAATATAGGTTAAATATAGAAGTATTTGGTCCTAATGTGGGATAAATATGAAAGCGTTTGTAAGCAGACCTATGAACTCAGGCTGGAGGTGAGCTAGAGCAGCAGACATCATTTTGCATTCCTCCTCCCTCTTCTACAGTCATTGTCTTAGAAAAGGACAAGAGTTGGGCACATCAGATTTGCAGGTCAGCCCTACTGGATCAGCTTCCTATGGTATGTGAGTCTATGGACTGAAGCTCACAGAGACTGAGGAATAATTGCCTCTGCCATCAATGGGCAATGAAAGCTCCATCAAACCTGACTAATTTGGCTTTTACCTCTCATTAGCTTAATGTGCAGTGCCCTGGTCCAGCTGGAAATGGTGTAGAAAATCAGAAGGCTTAATCCTTGTTAGCATTATTTGTTGGTTTTATTGCATTCTTCTTAGGCAAGACTTTAAATGCTTTTAGCAGCCACTTCACGAGCTGGGTATCGTCCTTCAGTGGTGAGCTTCACTGACCACAGTGATGTTGATACACTGCTGAGGCAGAGCGGGCCTTAGTCATCTTGGAAAGGTGAATTTAGCCAGGGAATCCAGAGATAAAGATGCGATAAAATGAGGAAAAACATGTACGTGCTGCTTAGTCAAAAGTATTCCTCTGCTTTGTCTGTGGGAGTCATATCCTTTGCCTGGAAATGCCCTATAAATTACAGAGTCAGTTAGAAGAAAACACTGAAAATCTATAAATAGAAGCAGAAGAATTCTAAACCTCCTTACTTTTGAGGAGCAAATCTCCCACTTCAGCTTCTTTACCCCCACATTCAGTGTGTGTAACGCACCTAAATGAAAACCTCAAAGACAGAGGTTTTCCTCTGTCTTTCCAGTGCTGTTCCTGCCAATAGTTGTCAATGAGACGTTCAGCTCTCTACTTTTTTCCCACCTAGAATGAAATCATTCAAGGGATAACCATACAGGCAGCTGTATGGGCACAGACCCCCATGGTCAGCCTGGGGACGATGTCCAATAACCTCACACGGAGAGAGACACGCGTAAATGTGCTCTTTGTCCCAAGGAGAGAAAGTTCACTGGAGTAATATTTAGGTTGGTTGTTTCTAACCCTGTGCTGTCAATGGCAAACCAAGCTCAGATAATCCTGAAATGATGGGGTGTGTATTCAGTGCAGATGTCCATGAGGCAGGTGGTACCAGAGCTGATGCAGGCTCAAAGGGAGTGATCAAGATGCAGTTGATGGTGCTTGAAACGCAGCTGCTGTATGAGATAGCATTTGCTCTCGCTGTGTAAACCAAAGCAGCTTTCAGCCAGCTGTGTGACACTCATCCAGCTGCCCAAAGAGCACCAGATGGGTACCCTGTGCTGGGGAGATGTAGGGCACTCACTGGGTATTCCAGCTGAATTTCCAAGTATTTCATCTCTGTTATTAAACAGATCAGGTCAAGCAGCTGCTTTATATATTGTGGTCATGCCTAAGGACCATATGTAACATGGGCAGCTTCACCCTTGGCCAGCACTGACAGCCAGCCTTGCTCCACAGAAATTGCAAATCCATAAGCAAAAGGTAGCAGAGACTGGAACGGAGAAGAGGATCTGTTAGAGGAAACAGAACCCAGGGCTGTTGGTGTCTGTACACATCAGACAGGGGTGAACATAGCTGTGATATATTGGGATCTGACGTACTGGTGTAACTGGTGTGCACTGGCTCTCTGGTTCTGCTGCAGCTGAGAATACCAATCAAGGAATCATAGAACCCCAGACTGGTTTGGGTTGGAAAGGACCTTAACATCATCCAGTTCCAAACCCCTGCCATGGGCAGGGACACCTCACACCAGACCAGGTTGCTCCAAGCCCCTGTGTCCAACCTGGCCTTGAACACTGCCAGGGATGGGGCAGCCACAGCTTCTCTGGGCACCCTGTGCCAGCGCCTCAGCACCCTCACAGGGAAGAGCTTCTGCCTTAGATCTAACCTGAACTTCCCCTGTTTCAGTTTGAACCCATCACCCCTTGTCCTATCACTACAGTCCCTGATGAAGAGTCCCTCTCCAGCATCCTTGTAGCCCCCTTCAGACACTGGAAGCTGCTCTGAGGTCTCCACGCAGCTTCTCTTCTCCAGGCTGAACAGCCCCAATGTTCTCAGCCTGTCTCCATACAGGAGGTGCTCTAGACCCCTTATAATGTACAACATCTGCTTCCCCATGCTGGAAGCTCAGCTCAGCGTGAGCTGAGTGAGGAGAATGGTAAGCCCAGTCTTGCAAAAGCACAGGAAATATGGCATTTGTCAGCCCTACCGAATCCCATGGGTATTTTCTTCACTATCTGAAGCTCATTACTGGAATAGAGAGTGAGCTGCCTCCTGAGGCAGGCCTGGAAAGGTGTGATAGCATATTCATTGTTTAAGCTGGTTTCACTTACCATGCTTTAGGGAAGTGCTCTATGTCCCTCGTACAGTAGTTGCATCGTGCCAGCAGACCCGGTTAGTACTAAGGAAAGACCAAAGAACTTTCTACGTTCCCTTGTCTCTGTCCAAGAGAACCAAACTTACTATTACCTCTGCTTCAATCCTAGCAGGCATAGCCAGCTATAGTAATATGGCACACGGCGTTCATGGGATGAGACACCTCTCTGCTGTTTGTGGCCACTGTGTGGAGGAGGAGAAGGAGTTGGACTCTCGTAACTACCTCAACAAACATGGAAGGAGAAGGGATTTTTATTGCCTGCCAACAACAGCCCCACATGTTGTATTATGGAAGTGTGAGCCCCAGCAACCTTCCCCACTGCTTGGGGGAAGAGGCTAAGGAGGAGCAGGGGAAGGGAGCAAACATAAATGCCAAGGTGCAAAGAAGTCAGGCCCCCTTCTGATAAATGTAGGTATATACTTAGATAACTTTGTAATCAGCGTGATCAGTGTGGCACTGACACTGGCTCTAGTCCATTAAACCCTCTGGGCACAGGATTAAGTCCGTCTCTGCAGGATAGAACAGAATTTCCTACATTAAAATGGAATTATTTGCATGTATTTAAGTCCCGTTGCTTTTGAGTTCGGCAGTTGCTTAAGGCTGTTCTTGAAATTCGAGTTTCCTGACTTGAAGTGTATCTGTGCTGAAAAACACCCATTTGCTTTATTTGGGAGCTACTTATTGCACTGTTTAGCAAGGATACTTATGGGGCTAACCTATCATTGCAGCTCTTCATGACTTGTCATAATATATACATTATTGCTCATCATAAAAGAGGAAAGAAACAGGCCCAGCTATAATAACGACCCATGGAATATTCTGGAGTCCCCCAGTCGGTCTTCCATAGGCTGAAGTCATGCAGCACATCATTTTGGCCAAAAGCTTCATTCTTTCCAAGCTCTTCCTGGTGGTTAGGTGGATTGTAGGAAGCACAGGGGCTGCTTACAGCCCTTGAATGCACACCCTGGTTAGTGATAGAGTAAGAGTGAGATTCAGCAGGGCTTTGAGCAAGTTACATGTGCAAAGTCTTACCCTGCAGTCTTTGCCTGAGTCTTCACCGGTGGGGCTGGATGGAGCAGCAAAGCAGAGAGGGGATGTGGAAAGCTGCACCCTGAGCAAAGAAGGCGATGGGGACCCTGCCCCTGGCCACTGCTCATTCTGTACAGGTTACGGATTCACCTAAAGGTGAAGAGTGGGATTTGCTTCCAGAAACAGTCATCTTGGAGTTGTACATTTGGTTTGGTTTTGGTATGAAGTTATTGTTTTCTTCTTGCTCGCATTTTAAAGGGAGTTTTCCCAGGAAAAAGAAATAGAAGCAGGACTTCATGAGAGGCTGCTATGCAAAATGCAGGGGAAGAAAAAACATCTGCAAGCCAAAGTGGCTGGATTGTGTCCATCTGCTCCCAAATGGTTGTCAGGGGTGGTTCAGCATAAAACATTACCATGTGAGACGTTGTGGCCTGAAAGGAATAACCTGCTTGCGTAGGAAGAGAATGCTCATCATATGTCACACAGACAGGCAGAGGAGACAGCAGGGACAGTCTAGAGGCTTGGGCACTTCTAAGCCTCTGGGAAGAAACCCAAGTTTTTGTCAGGGAGAAGTCATATTCCATCATCTTTATCTGTTGCTGAGTGAAATCATAACAAACCAGCTTAACAGCAGGAACATTCCGCAGTGGGTAAGGACTGGTTATTTATTGCATACGTATCCTTTGTCGCTTTATACAGACATCTCTGGTACAGATGTTCAAGCTCTGATAAAAGATATAAATAGTGTGTGTGGTAAACAACTTGTAGAATAGGACAGTGCTACGGAATAACACAAATGCCCTATGGATGCTTAGCAGAGACAGCGTGAGTCACATAAGGGAATCCATGGGGAGACCAGCACTTCCCCATGGCTCTCACGCTGGCATATGTAATGGGTCCTTTCTGTAAGGGAGCTATTAGTGATGTGCCTGCACTCTTAGCTGTCCTGATGCAAACATAGTGAAGTTGGGAAGAGCTTGAGACAGTGAGGTTTCCCCCTTGAGCTGCACTACAGCTTCCTTAGGAAAGTGAATCAGGTGCTTTCTGCATAATAGTCTGCCTTTAAATGGGTTGTGTTAGGTACTGAAATGAGCCAGTTGACTCAGACACCAAATGTGCCTGGCACTGATGGTCCTTTCATCATGGATTTATAAAGCTCCCAAGCAGGGATTTTCTGTTGGCAGTCATACCCAGTCCCACTCTGGCAACATATTTGTCATCTAAGGTGGACAAGGGTAGGCCCTGTCCACTAATCACTAATGATCAGTGATTAAAGACCATTGGGCTTTAACGAGACTTTGTGGTCTTGCTGCAGGTGCAGCTGCAGCAGATGGTCCAGGAAAACTGCAGCTAAAGTTCTTATTCCACACATAAAACTGCTAAGGCTTTCCTGGAATGTTGAATGAGGAAGAAATGAGCATTTGCTGAAGCTATTTTAACTTATGTAGAATGTATCCAAAAAATGAGATTCTGCCCTACAGGATAACGTGAAGCGTTAACATTTGGTTTCAACTGAAAAGTGTGCACTTAGATCACCAAAGCCTTGGAGAGCTGGACATGATGATGTTGCATTTACACTTGTTCAAGTGGCTTCTAACGCTGCTGTGATGATTTGCGCAGGTTTCAGGGTGCCAAGCTAAGAGGCTGGCATCTAGATTTGAATTTGGTTCTCTAGGAATCCATGGCGTGCATCCTAACTGGGGTTTGTAGGAACAAAGCAGGATATTTAACAGCCTGCTCAGGAATGGGAGCAGTGCAGTCAGTCCTTAGACTTGGCAGTAATTAGATGTCTTCCCATCACTTCCCACCCATCCTCACCATGCCCCTCTATAGCCCTGCTCTTTGGTGGGGTGAATGAACTTAGTGGAGAACTTACTGGGCTGTACTGGGTTTTGTGTCTTTAGATCCTTGTATCTTAGATCCTGCTGGTTGAGAGCTGCATTGCGTTGTGCAGATGCAATCTTAGCCCTTCTGTGCCTCGGTTGCCAAATGCTTAACAAGGAAAAATAGCAACACCTTTTTCATCAGTGATGAAAGACATTGAAAACTGGGGGTGTGGGGCTGGTTCTCTGATGCTGTGGCAATAGAGATTGTGTAAGCGTGAGAAATTGTACTGTTGGTTGAAGCTGTTGACTTCAGTATGCCTCTTGTTCTCAAAAGCAGCTGGAGAGGAGGCTGCTTTACCCTCTGGGGAATGGAGCTGGGTTTCGGAAGAGCTGGCCTCCTCCCAGAAGACAGATATCCTGGATGCTGAAAGGGCACAGATCAGCAGAAACTTTCTGTAGAACCTGTTCATACTGAGCACATACAGTCCTGGGGCTAGCTTAAGCTCTATTTTTGTGTCCATAGATCATCCACTGCTCTTTTCGGTACTAACTTTATAATACATACTGGTGTCCTTCTGCCACAGAGATGAGATGTTCACGAATCCCCAAGCTTGTACTTTAAAGACCAAACCTTAGGTGCAAGGCAAAGCTGTACATAAAACAGGAGGAGAGAGAACAAACTCTCTAGGGCACTGCATCTGTACCAGGTTGTGTACTAAGAGCAGCACAAGGAGGTGTGACATCCTCGAGTCCCCAGGGAGAACAATGGGGTAACCAGGTCTGTTCCCATCAATTCAGGAGAGACTTCTGGTGGGGACAAACAAGGAGGTGAGACACCTTTGCCATCCCCTCCTTACTGGCAGGCAGTAAAAACTCCCTAGCTTCAAGCTGGGAGGCAAACCCAGCTGAAAATCCTAGTGAGTGTTCCTACAGCTTCACCACTTGGAAGCATTCGGTACACAGATGGTAACTGCCTCCTGAAATAGTACTGAAGACCTCTGTGCTGTCAGGTGGCTTTTTCTGGGAGCTACACAAGGTGTCGCAGCTCAGAGCATCCTTTTATACCTCCTGATCATGCACTGAATCCTTATCCAGTGTCCCCAGGCAACCGGTGAGGCCAGCAGCTTTCCTGGAGGGGCACAGAGACTGTTGATGTGATTCAGACTGATTGCTCTGCTCAGTGCCATGTTCATTGCATGGAGGCTGAATGCCCCTCGGGTTATTTCAGCAGTGGTAAGTTACATAACATGATGGCCTATGCTAAATGGAAAAGCAGTTCCTCATTTCTCACTATACAGCAGCTCCAAGTAGAAGAAATTATTAGTGCTCAGCAGTTCACTGGGACAAACGTTCCTCTGCAGAAGTCAACAACCTTATGCAGATAGCATGAATTAATGCTGGATCTGCCCAGGGCAGATGTATTGCATGCATGTATTGCAATGCATGATTCTTTAATAAAAGTCCAAGCTGAATATCTGAAAATATAACTGTACAGCAAGGAAGTCACCATCATCATCACCATCATTCAAGGAAACAGCGCTGTACCACAGGAGGTACCCATGATCTAAGGCAGAAGCTCTTCCCTGTGAGGGTGCTGAGGCGCTGGCACAGGGTGCCCAGAGAAGCTGTGGCTGCCCCATCCCTGGCAGTGTTCAAGGCCAGGTTGGACACAGGGGCTTGGAGCAACCTGGTCTGGTGTGAGGTGTCCCTGCCCGTGGCAGGGGTTTGGAACTGGATGGGCTTTAAGGTCCTTTCCAACCCAAACCAGTCTGGGATTCTCTGATTTTCATCAGTCAAGTTTCCAAAAGCTTTGTCCATGAGACAGGCTCACCAGTGCTGTGTGGAACAGCAGAGAGAAGAAAACCCAGTGGACAACAAGATCTCCCCAATAAACTTAGAAATGCTCCAAGACATTTCCCTTTATTCCCCAGTTACTTTGCCATAGTAAGGATAATAACCAAAATTTCTTTGTCATCTGAGACAGAAAGCTATTATTGCTACTCATCACCACTGAGCAAATAAAAGGATGAATAATTTATACAATTAATGCGGTCTTTTCTCCCATTTATACAATAATTGACGGAGGATCACACTTTTCTTTTCGATGCATTCCTTAGTTAAGTTTTTTTGATACATCTTAATGATCCTACCGCTCTGTAGATTGAATGTTCATTTTAAGTAATCACTCACCTTCCTTAATATGCACTTTGTTTTCTAGTGGCTGCTCAAATAAATCAAGTGATGTCATTTTTATTCCCTGACTAAATAAATCTGCAGTCCCTTCCAGTGCAAACATCCATAAACCTGAAGGAAATGCTTATTTTTTAAAGAGGCAGAAATACAAACTTTGAAAATACTCTTCTGGGTTTAATTTGAATGTGGAAACCACGATTTCCCCCATACCTGCAAGCAAATGAATGCAAAAGGTGTGACAGCACATCTGGAGTGGATGTATGTAAAATTCAAATGGATATTGGCTTAGGGCTTGTCTGTTTGTACGTGTTTTTCCAGTCCTTCAAGTGCAGCTGATGCACACAGCATCAGACTGCTGTACAAAAGGCATTATTCCCTCCGAATTCTGGCATCTCCCTTTCTGTAACGCATTCCCAGCAGATAAACAGCATCCTTTTTGTCCTGCTGACAGGCATTTAAGAGCTTCTTTAGCCAGTTAGCAGCAGTAAAGAGAAATAAAAAGGGCTTCCTTGATGCAGTGTGGCCAGACCACAAGACCTACCTTCCTAAGGTCTCTGCTGCCTTCCAGAGACAGCAGCTTTTTAGTGTTGCATCATCCCTCAGTAAATTCCCTGCTCATTGTGGTCTAAAGCTCCTGGGAATGTCATAGCAACAACACTGCCTTGAAACCGAATGTTTAGGGCTTCCTAAAAGCTGAAGCATAATTATTACCATCAACCACCATGAGAATTTCAAGGGTGATGATAAACCAGTTAGGGGCTTGCTGATCTTGAAATCATTAAGATGCCTTAAAAAAACACCCCCAAGCACCCCCATATAATACAATAGTCATAGAATCGTGGAACGGTTTGGGTTGGAAAGGCCCTTAAATCTCATCCAGTTCTACAGGTAGGGACACCTTCCACTAGACCAGGTTGCTCCAAGTCCCATCCAACCCAGCCTTGAGCACTGCCAGCCATAATAATACAACCAATATAGTATAACCCCCAAACTACCCCATCAAATCCTTATTTTGGTGTGAAATGTACTATGGATGAGGAAAGGCCTCCCTCTGCACGCTTAAAACCTCTTTCCTGGGGGATTTTCCCTGGGAAATCATACCACATATCGCTCTGTTGTGAACACTGGGTATTACTGATGTGGTGGGAGGCTTTGCTAATGCAGAAGAGCCAGGACAGCTATGAAGTTGTTTTGATTGCATTGATTTACAGGGGCAGGCTTGAGGGCAGGCTCTGGCAGAGGAGCAGGACACCAGGAGGTGCCCCACTGGCAGGCAGGCATACGAAGAGTGATGATTTTAGCTCCAATTCATAGGTTGCCATGGTTAGTGCAATCTACTGCCCAGAACGACCGGCTCAAAGGCATGCAGGCACTTTGTGCTCTAGCCAGGATTTAAACAAGGGCTGTAGGTTGCTGAGCTCTGGCCCTGACTTCAGGTTCTCATTCCCTATCAGCACAGGGCTCTCTCCTGGCTTCATCCCTATCTTTCATCCTCTGCAGGTTTTTGCTTCGCCACAGATATTACTCACCTGCCCAGCCTTTGTTTTCCCTCCTATTGTTAACACACTCAAATATCCGCTTGATAAAGCATTTCTCCTCTGATTCCACCTCCTCCATTGCTCATTGCTCACCGCCTTCCCAAGGGTATCCAGTTGAACTGAGGTGCCTCCTGGGATTAACCATGGGAGATACGTGAAGCATCATCTCCTTTGCAAGCCTGACTGTCCTGCTGTTATTTGTCCATTTATCTGCATTTTTGGCTCATTATTATTGTTTTGCTCTTGTTGTAAGTGCCAAAGCTCTATCAGGAAAGGTTTGATGCTTGTTTAAATAAACTAAAAGAGGTTTCTGTGATAATATTCAGGTGTCAATCGTTTTAACAGCCCATTCGGTGGCTGAGACAGACCAGGAGTGACCTCTGTGGTAACTTAGGTAGGCTGAGCCCAAGGCAGAGGCTCCAACCAGCTGGAGACAAAGACAGGGCTGAGTCCCAGCCCTGCAGATACCAAGCCATGCCTACTCCTAGGCTGAGCTACCATGCACGTGACAAGAGCCATAGCAACAAGTCTGGGAGGAAGTTTGAAGATAAAGTGTGTTGACATAAAGTATTCTCCAAGTAGCGAGACTAAAAAAAGTTATAAACATTATAAAAGTCATTGATAGGAAAAATACACTTGAAATACAAGAGATGTGTCTTGTCCATGTATAAAATAAGAAGAAAACAAGCAGCTTTTCACAAACAGATATCAGAGACTTGTCCCTGACTGTGGCAGAGGGCTTGGAGTTACATTATCTTTAGGGTCATCTATAAATCATAGGGTCATAGACTCACAGAATGGTTTGGGTTGGAGGAGACCTTCAAAGCTCATCCAGTTCCAACCCCCTGCAATGAGCAGGGACATCTTCAACCAGATCAGGTTGCCCAGAACCACATCCAGCCTGGCCTGGGATGTCTCCAGGGATGGTTCATCCACCGCCTCTCTGGGCAACCTGTACCAGTGTTTTACCACCCTCATTGTACAGAATTCCTTCCCCACATCCAGCCTCAATCTCCCTCTTTTAGTTTAAAACTATCTCCCCTTGTACTGTCACAACAGGTCCTGCTAAAAGGTCTCTCCCCATCTTTCTTACAGCTCCCTTTTAGGAACTGAAAGGCCACAATGCATAAGCAATTATACAGACATCGGTCTCACTCTTTGGTAACGTACATTTGGGATTGATTTAGACGAAACTCTTCTGTTAGTTAAAAAGAAATATAAGAGGCTATTGGACACAGAGGTACCCTTCCCTCCAATGTTAGTAAATAAGGATGTGCACTAGTAAGGAAATCCAGTTGCAAAGCTCTCAGGATACATTTTCTCATGTGGGGAAGGCATTCACATGGGGAGCTGCCTGCATCACAGCAGCAGCCAGCCAGGCTGCTCGTACTCTGATGCAAACCACTATGGTCTTTATTTTTCTCTGAAGAGGATGCTTGTGCTGAGGGAACAATTACAGGGTTAGCAGGTCTCTAGATAATGATCCTAAAGGAAGCTTTTAGCAGAATAGATTTCCCGTTATTGTAAGGCATCTATTCCATGGCTCTAATTGTTCTGGATAGATCTAGTGCTTTCCATTAGGCATCGCTCCGATTGCTTTGATAAACAAAGCATTTGCTCATGTTGACTGTAAAGTGAGAAGGAAACTCACGCCCTAATCCAATCTAAACTGTAGCCAGGAGGTGGATGCTGATTACAGTGTGAATATAGGCACCAGCACATCAGTGCAAGAAGACCAGTCGCCAGATTAGGCAATAGGCAGCTTGGTACCTGCAGGGCAGGAAAGGAGTGGTACCCTCTCCCAGTACCCCTGCGAGTCTCATGGCTGTTAATTTTCCTTTATCTCCCTCCCTTACCCATTAGAAATGTGCTCCTCGGTGTCTTCAGGCATTCTGCTTATTTCAACCACCTAGAGGTGAGATGGGAAAACAACATTTGGGTTAGAATGTGAGCGCAGAGCCGCAGTCGCTGTGTGTGGAAGCAGGCTGTGATTGTAACCGATAGCCTTGCTTTGAAAAACCTCTGAGAACTGAAGGAAGGAAGAAAAGAAAAGCAGGAGAAGAGGAAGAGAAATAGGGAATTAAGGGAGAAGGGGGGAAAGGAGACAAGCAAAAGGCAAAGGAATGCTCCTGGGGAGCAGCATGGGTATTAATGTGAAGAGATAACCCTCACCCCCCAAAGACTCAGGGTTCCTGTTCCCAGATCAAACCTGTTAGAAATAAAAAGGCCCTGTTCTCTGTTCAGTTCCATTGTTAAGGCAAACAAGCAGGTGGTCTCAGTTCATTTCAGGTCTCATTGCAGTTTCCTCATCAAAAAGCCACTTACACCAGTGCCCTTTTTGTTACCAGAGTAGCCACAGATGTCAGGAGCTGCAAGATCAGAGAGCCTTCATCTTGCTACAGGCTCTCGCTTGGTCCCCATCCCTGTAGTGCCTGAGCAGAACGATAAACCCATCTGACAGAGGGGGAATGGAAGTGATGCTCGAGTTCGGCCAAGCAGCCAGTATGAGAGCAGGGATTGAATCTCCTCAGCCCGAGTCCAACCTTCAGCCATCCCTTCTTGTGAGGTATACATGCACTGGAGCCTCTGTGCCCCCTCCTGAAGAAACTGGTCTGGTCCTTCCCGTAGGACAACAAGGCACAAGGAAAAGGCTCTTGATTGTGGCTTTTCTAATGGAGTTTTACTTCGGGGAGCGGTGGTGGTTTTGGGTAGCTGGATTGTTACAAATATTATGAACTTCAGATTAAGACAACTGCCTTTGTTTTCCTTAAAAAGATAGTGCTCAAAACCAGTGTCAATGAGATCCTATGGACCTACTGGTTTGACTGCAAGCCAGATTCAACTCTCTGCTGGTATAAATGGGGATAAACCCAACTGCTGTCTGTAAGGTCGCTGCGAACTCCTGCTCAGGCAGCAGAGAACAAAATCCACTCCTGTTTCTGCTTCAGAATAAAGCCAAAAGGAGCATGCTTCCGAAAACATGTCATTTCCCCTGAAATCTTACGGCCAGCTACTCCAGGTTTGAGCTAGACATGTCTGAAAACCATGTTTCTGTAAGAGACTTGGACTAACAAACCAGCAATAAGATTACATGCTTTTTCTGCAGGGAAATGTTGTCTTGCCTTGGTAGTGCTCCGAGCCAGGCAGAAACAACACAGCCAGGTTAAGGCAGCGTTAGATCTGCAATAGCTACAGCCCCTCATTGGACAGTGCTTCTGTATTGGACTTGGCTCCGTGCTGATTGCACCTCTCCATCTTCCACCTTAGAGCTGAGCCTCCGAGCATGGGCTGACTTCAGTTGTGTGAGGATGCAAAAGCCCATGGAGATACATTCCTGGGCAAAAGCACAGGAAAGAAAAGCAGAAGAAGCAGGGAAACCTACTGCACACCAGAGAGTAAGATGTGTACAGCAGCCTGTGCCTTCTCCCTTTCAGGCTGTTACCAACACCAAAGCATGGCTCCACCAGGCCACTGAGTACAAACCAGGAGACCGATACCTTCTGCTGGCTTCACATGGACCAGGATACAGCCACAGAGCAAGACAGTAGAGACTTAGGGGTTCAGTTTTGCCCATAGGATTGTTCTGGTCTGAGACTGTTGTGGTTTAACCCCAGCTGGTAACAAAGTACCGGGCAGTCCTACATATATAAGTATAATATATATTAGTATAATATAATATGTACATGTATTAGTATAATATAATAATAATTGTGATAAAGTAATCAATATAGCAAGGTAAATAACAGAGAGAGAGAAACTGGCAGAACATGAGACACTGCAAAGTCCTTGATCAGGGTAAGCTCTACCAAGCAACAACTAAACCCTCAGTGTGTTTTCAGCTGTATTCTCACACTGAAGCCCAAACCCATCACTGCACCAGCTGCTAGGAGCAAAATTAACTCCATCCCAGCTGAAACCAGGATAGAGATACCACAAAACAAGCTGTACTGGAGCTTAACAAAGCCCCACTGACCAAGACCAGGCAGATCCAGCGAGCCATGAGTCAGGACTCCTCAAAAGACAAGGCCAGTTTGTGGCACGTCTCCCTGTTCTTGGGGGTAGCAGCTTCAGCTCTAAAACAGATGCTCAGTGTGGTTATTCTGCTGGTAATATATTGCAGGCATGAAGGGTGTTTGGCTAACATGAAGCAGGTCTTGGCCATGAGACATCTATAGTCCAAGACTTTGATGGTGCAAGGAAGAACTGGGTACGTTTCTGGTCTAAACAGATTTCACAGCAAGGTGGAAAAGAGCGAGGGAGGCTAACAGAGTCCAAGTGAGATACTTCAGCACTTGGGAGAGGACATTCTGGTTTTATCACTCTCCATTCAAATATTCCTCTTTTCCCCTGTTTAGCCCACCCCAAAAGATCATTTCAGCCCTTATGGCTGTGGATCTGCATCCCCTCCTGTCAAGCAGCAGCAGCAGCAGGCAGCAAGGCTTGGCTGTACTTACCTCTCACGTAGCATCCCCTTGTGTGGCTGTGGATGCTGATGGTCAGAAAAGCAAGAGAAAGGAGGACTAGGAGCAGCTACCAGATTTTCTTCTTTCCTCTAGTTATGCTGTTTGGTGTCATGGCTGGCTTGAGGATTACAGCAAGAAAAGCAACAGATTTTGGGGAAGAAAATGTTATAGGAGGATTAGACTGCAAAGTCCATCCAAATGGGTTATGAGCCTTATACACATACAGACACAAACACACACATATATATATGATATAAAGCTCCCAAGCAGTCAAAAATGAGTAATAAAAGACTACTGGAAATCAGCAGAAAGGCATTTCTGAGAGCAGAAAGGCAAATGTAGGATATGCTCAGTTATTAGCAATACACGGAGACTCTCTGCAGCCCATTTCTGTACCTGGAATGGGGATAAATGGAAATATTGACTATTCTCTTTGTCAGCCTCATTTCCCAAAGTGCCCCATATTTAAAAGACAAAGGACTTGACCCCAGTGTTGGCTTATTAGAATGAACCTTGTCTCCTAGCTGGCTTTGGAAATCCTCTCTTTAGCGAGGAACTGAAAGATGCAGAGAAAAGCTCTTTTTTTCAAGGGAGTTTGGATGCACTTAATTTAAGTGCCTGTCCCTTTTCCCCATGTTTTTTTGCTTCGGTTGTTCTATCACTTAACATACATTATAGCATTAAATGAACCCTGGCCAGGTAACTGTTGCTTATTTACAAAGAGGCACAGTTCTGGTCACCACCTGCAATGTCAAGCTTCCACATAGCTCTCCGTGCAAGCCGTTTGGGAAAAGCAGCCCTACAAGCTGTCTATGCAATGCTGAAAGCCACAACACCTGTACCATATTCCTCAGAGAGCCAAGGAGCCCCAGCAGTGTCTCAGTGGTGAAGGATGCCTACCTTATCCTTGGGTTTATCCTCACAGCTTGCAGGATTGGGCATGCCATTAGATCCAGGGGCAACCTACTGATGGCTGCAGCAACCCTCCCTCACACAGTTGGGTAGCCAGCAAAATGCAAGGGACCATGACCTACAAGCCAGCTTCCCTGGCTTAAGGTTGTGTTAGTGGAGCCAGCCTGCAGTGATGGCTCACTTTTGGGCTGCACAATAGCATTGTCTGGTTCCTAAATCCCAGCAGTTATTAAAGCTTCTCTACCTGGCGGTTGTTGCTAGGCAAGAGGTACCCTGCAAGTGCTCCATCACTGAGGTCAATTAAATGCTATCCTCAAGCAAGCTGCTTTGAACTGAAGCCTGGGTGAAAACAAAGAGACAAGATTCTCGTTGTCTTCATTAAAGAATGATTCGAGATGTTGATAGCGACGAGCCTGAGTCACAGCTTTTAATTTCCTCAAAGTAAAAAGGAGGTTTGGACAATGATTGTTAGGACTAAGCAAGGACATGTAATTCTTAAAGAGAAAGAAAATGCATCCAATGTAAGGTACATCACTTCGCATAGTAATGTAGAAAGGTCTGCCCACCCCCTCATCCTTTGCATCACTTTTCCATCTGATTTGGGTGTCGATGTTGAATGTCACCGCTGTTCCTGCCCATGTAAATGGGGGGGTCCCTAGTTGTCGCAACAGAACGAGGCACATTTCTGTTCACATTTGGGATTTACTGCAAGAGGAGGAAGATAGGAGGGTTGCTAAGGCTTGAAAGAGACAGTGAAGCAGAGAAAGCAAGAAATGGAAGGAAAAGATTGTGGGTAGGCTTAAAGGTACAGATGTTTTCTCACTGATAATAAATGTGCCAAGGGCTGAATTCATTTGAAAAGGTCATTGGAGAAAAGTCAGATCAAGCACATTTTGATGATAGAAATCCAAAGCTTTGTGCATATTCTTTCATCCCGGGTTTCTGTTGGCTCAGCCAACCAGCTTCTGGGCAAGCAGCACTGTAAAGGAGCCTGGCCCCCTTCTGCATGCAGCTCTGCACATCTCCATCAGGCAGATAAGTAGGGGGGAAGAGACTTGCAGTGGCCAAAAGACATCAATAACCTGGGGAACTGCTTGCCCTAGGATTGGGGAAGCACACAGGGCTCAGCTAAACCACCTGCAAGTGGGGCTGTGGTAGAGATTTCCCTCATTTCAAAGCCCCTGCGTTTCCTTTAGCCAAGCAGACACAATTGTATTTTAAAAAATTAGCATTATTCCTTTTTTTCTTGAGAAATTCCAAATCCAGGATGTCAATGCAACAGCTTTTCCTGCCTCCTTCAATCCTAGGGGTACCTAAAATGATTGTTCTAGTCAATAGTATTTTGTGTCACTGAGACAGTTTGGAGCCACTGTTACGTATCTTATTCACGTTTCATATTGAATTTATTGAACAATTTGGGCAGAAACAGATATTTAGAAAATGTCAGATCATTTTACTTTGAGTTTTTTGGAGTTTCATTCTGCTGCAGCACTGTAAAGCTGAAGAAAACAGAGGAAAAACGTTGGTGGTGTCAATTCCTTCCCCAGATTGGGTGACAGGGTGGGAAAATTCACATCTTACTACTGAGTGAATTGGAAAGTAGAACCCACGTGCCCCCTCGCTGCTGAGCCTCTTGCCACCAGGTTATGGGGTTACTGGCTCAGCGTAGCTTCAAGTATTTAGGGTATATTTATATTAAAGTATTTTGGAGCTACAGCATTCGCCTCAGAGATGAGGAAGTCCAACTTTGTCCTCCCACAGCGAGGGTGCATCCCTAAATGCTAGGCTTCTGTGGGAAGGGGGGAGAAATACCGTGACCACGTCAGTCTTCAATAGCATAGAATCATAAAATCATTGAATCATAGACTCACAGACTGGTTTGGGTTGGAGAGGACCATAAGATCATCCAGTTCCAACCCCCTGCCATGGCCAGGGACACCTCACACCAGACCAGGTTGCTCCAAGCCCCTGTGTCCAACCTGGCCTTGAACACTGCCAGGGATGGGGCAGCCACAGCTTCTCTGGGCACCCTGTGCCAGCGCCTCAGCACCCTCACAGGGAAGAGCTTCTGCCTTAGATCTAACCTGAACTTCCCCTGTTTCACTTTGAACCCATCACCCCTTGTCCTATCGCTACAGTCCCTGATGAAGAGTCCCTCCCCAGCATCCTTGTAGCCCCCTTCAGACACTGGAAGCTGCTCTGAGGTCTCCACACAGCTTCTCTTCTCCAGGCTGAACAGCCCCAATGTTCTCAGCCTGTCTCCATACAGGAGGTGCTCCAGCCCCTGAGCATCCTCGTGGCCTCCTCTGGACTTGCTCCAACAGCTCCATGTCCTTCTTATGTTGAGGACACCCGAGCTGCACACAGTGCTGCAAGTGGGGTCTCATCCAGAACAAATACTGTGATGCTGTACCTGGATATAAATAGTTCTTGGAACTTTTTAAAGAAAAAGGAATGTCACATTTCCTCCCAGCTGCTTCCACCACCTCCTGCTCAGGCTGCAGCAGACATGAAATGCTTTGTAGCTTTTTCCATTTAACCTGAAACACAGTTTCTCAGCCTTTTTTTCTGTGTGAAATAAATACTTGACTTTGGGATCAGCCCAAAAAACGATATATCTTTATTGTTTTATTATCCTATGGCAATACGGTGCCTTATTTCATTCCCCCTCGAACAGCGTTCCACCAGGAAAAGAATAAAGCCTTATCCTTCCTTTGGTTCCTGAGCAGGCATCCTGCTGGAGATAGCAGGCAATTAGCTATTTGCCGTAGGATGGCAGCATCTTGAATCCATATTCAACCGGTGAACCATTTGTCTTTTGAAATCTACAGTCTGCACTTTCTGGATAGAGACGACTTCCCAGCCTCACACGCTGGAGTAACAGGCTGCTTCCAGTCATAGCTGCAAATACCAAATCTGCATATCAAAATGCAAAGTATTTGGATCTGTGGGCTTGGTTCTGACCCAAAAAAGGCGCTTCCCCCCCAAGTCCTCCTTCCCCTCTTCCCAGCTTGCTGTGACCATCATATAGAGGAGAAGGCATTCCCAAGTTCTTTCAACCAGTCCCAGTGCATGGCAAACCACAGCAGCATTGCCACAGGGTGCTGCTTCCTGCTTCCTTTCTCAGCTGGACTTCTCCTCAGTGCTGTGGAAGCTCCCACCGGTGACACGCCATAGGAGACCTTTAGGCTGTGGAAAAGCCTTATGCAGAAGCCGCAATTTTAGAGCCAGAAGCGTGATTTTAGAGCCATAATCAAGACATGGTTTGCTCCCAGTGCTGCCTAGCAGAAGTGACAAACGTTGCCCACGAGAGGCGATGGCAGTACGCAGTAAATCATTGGGCAGGAAAACACATGTTCATTATGTAAGCTAAGCGACTGGCAACGCTGAATTGTCCTGCGACTGCATCTCACTCCATTTTACTGTTGGATCTTCCTGTAAGAAGAGTTAATCTACTCACATGTATCGAGATTTGCCAGGGTGTTTCAGGTTTGCTGCTGTGCCAGAGGGGCATGTGGCAATGACAGTGATTTCATCCAGCTTTAGCATGAAGTGGAACAATAGCGCTCTGGCAAGGATGCTAACTGGGGGAATCAAGTCATCACAGCATGTAATTTCTCACCCAACTTCCCTTTTTTTCCCCTCTGGACAAGCTACTTAACTGCAGTCATCTTAAGTTGCCTTATTTTCTGTGTTAGAGACAGAAATATCTGTGCCACGTTTCCATGCCTACTCATATTTACGGAGTTTGTTCTGAAATCCCGAGCTGAAAGATCCAAGGAAAGGGTTGCTAATAACGTGACAGCAAAGCAGGACACCTCCTGCATCCCTTGGTTTGTCCTGAGTCTTACCTCCCAAGAGAACAGCTGTGCAGAAAGGGAGGTCAATCAAACCCTGAAGACAAGCTAAGTGAATAGTTCGTATTTCTTATAGTCCTTAATGATGTTCAATGACATGAAATTGTTACCATGGAAACTAGTTTAACAAAGGTGTTATATGTGCTATTTCCAAGGTTTGGACAAGGCTTCTGCCTCTACCAGTGAAGTTTATTAATGGAAGGGATGACTTTTCAATGTCTTCATGGGTCAAGAAACAGCTATCTGAAAATCCACAGTACACTAATGGGATGTTTGTCTGACTTCACTCAGAAACAACATCCATTGTCCTCAGCTCCTTGTTTTTTTAAGTAATCATTATGAATTTAAGATACTATTTGTTGAAGAGTCTTCAGGAAATGGTAGGATTGAGTACAGTGAAACTGGACCATCTGCTTTCTATTGCTCTGCTTCAGGTTACTTTAGAACAGAGAAGATATGATTTGGGTATTCAAGATGGAGTTCTTCACTTCTGTTAGATGCTGAGAAAACAGAATATTCTGCGCCTTTAGGGGTTTGATGGTGAATCTATTCTCATTATCAAAAAACATATTTCTGTAAGGAGTCCTTCAGAATTTCATCCAGAGTTCATAGCAGACTATTTATTCTTCATAGAATATAATTCCTGTTATAGTCTAGTCCTATTCCATTCTTAATAGAATTATATCAACTAGCATGAAGAGCGAGAGAGTAGGCCTTTGGCAGTCAATAGGGTGAGATTTGCTCAAGTACTCCAAAACCAGCAGTGGCTATGAGGTAGGAGCAACGGCAAGTTCATCTGTTGTACCATGTTCCAGGCTTGCAGGAAGACTGCAGAGGCAGAGGTCTGCTAAATGGAAGATGTCTAGACATATTATACCCAAGGATGGCTGCCTTAGGAAAGCCAGCCTGCTGAAGAGACCCCCAGTGTCACGAATCTGAAAGTCTAGAAAATAAGATCTGCAAGGAGCAATGGAATGATGTGTGGTTTTTAGCCAAAGAGAGCAGAGGAATGATGTAGGAGGGTCTTTGAATACTTCAAGGGTATCTAAGCAAATGTAGACACCTACTGAGTAACTACCTCACCTAGGCTTCATGGAAAGACATAATCTCTTAGAGAACCACGGAATCAGTGAGGCTGGAAAAGTCCTTCAAGCTCACCCAGTCCAACCATTCCCAGCACTCCAAGGCCACCACTAACCCATGGCACGGAGGCCTCGTCTCCACGCTGTGTGAACACTTGCAGGGACGGTGACTGCAGCCCTGCCCTGGGCAGCCTGGTCCAATGCCTGAGCACCCTCTGGGGAAGGAATTGTTCCTCAGCTCCATCTAAACCTGCCCTGGTGCAGCTTGAGGCCGTTTCCTCTTGTCCTGTCCCTTGTTCCTTGGGAGCAGAGACCGACCCCACCTCACTACAACCTCCTCTCAGGCAGTTGTAGGCAGCGATCAGGTCCCCCCTGAGCCTTCTCTTCTCCACACTGAACCCCCCAGGTCCCTCAGCCGTTCCCCATCACACTTGTGCTCCAGGCCCTGCACCAGCTCCGTTGCCCTTCTCTGCCCCCCCTCCAGCCCCTCAATGTCTCTCTTGCAGTGAGGGGCCCAGAACTGAACCCAGGATTCGAGGTGCAGCCTCACCAGTGCCCAGCACAGGGGCACAATCCCTGCCCTGGCCCTGCTGCCGCACTGGTGCTGATCCAGGCCAGGATGCTGGTGGCTTCTTGGCTGCCTGGGCAACAGAGCACAGATCACCCCATCCTAAAATATCCATCTAACACAGCGCTCTGACAGTACCTTGTGCTTTTCACCTATAACAGTGCAAACCTGTTTCTTCCACCCAGCACTTCCAAACCGGTTCCTGCTCTCCCAACCCTAAACACTGAAGTCTGTGATCATTCTGTGTATTCAGGACTGGGTGCCAGGGGCTGCTAACCCTGATAGTCCTAGTTTGCTAAGGTAAAGAGCAGACCCAGGAGCAGGCTGAACTGCTACACGCAGTTAGTGCTAGTGCCCATGTGAGAAAGACTGTCCCTGTTTCCTGCTGCCAAGTGCTGGCTCTAGGTTGTGCTTCCTATGAATCCTTTCAGGAGGAAGAAGGGAGGAAAGGAAGAGGGAGCATCACCTTGGTGAAGGACAGGTTTTCTCTCCCAGCCCAAGT
This sequence comes from Pezoporus flaviventris, assembly GCF_033815535.1. Classification (NCBI taxonomy): domain Eukaryota; kingdom Metazoa; phylum Chordata; class Aves; order Psittaciformes; family Psittacidae; genus Pezoporus; species Pezoporus flaviventris. The sequence goes on from NW_026892585.1 coordinate 3,382,830, forward strand.
TGATGGCGTGGCACAGTTGTCTGTGCAGCATCACGGGTTTGGAGATGGGGAGGATGAGTGCGTGATGACCAAGTTTTGTATAATCAGAGAAAAACTACAGCTTAGCTTGTCAGAGGGTAATAAATTAAATGACTGCATCTCTCAAAATAACATCTTCTCTTCACCACATTGAGATCTGTGCCAGAGACGCTCCTTCTCCTTCTCATGTAATTCTTTATTCCAGTATTAATGATGCGAAAGGCCAGCAGCAAAATTGCCTTCCGTGCAGTGAGCTGACACACACACACACACATCTCCTCCTTGTTTCTTTTCCTTTGATAATGCCTGTAACAAAAACACAGGGATGCCTGTAAGGGCTAATGACAAACAGTAATAAGGGTGCAGGCTGGAACATTATTATTGCCTTTAAAGAAAAAAGCAAATGGCAACAGCTGTGTCATGAGGAAAGGAAAAAAAAGCCTCTCCAGCCAGAGCAAATGGAAATGATTGCACTTTGCCCATCTCTGTTCTAAGCCACAGGACTCAAAAGGGCTAAAGGTTGGGTTTAAAGATCTCTTGATGCAGTGTAATGAAGGATACTTTCGCTGCCCAGAAACCCCAACCCCACAGCACATTTTACTTACAGAAACACTCAGAGCCATGGCTAAGCCACCCTGCCTTTGAGGCTCTGGTAAGCTCCTGTATATTTTGGCAGATACGGTAGAAAAATACCAACCAAAAGAACAAAGAAACAGGCAGGATCAGTATGCAGAAATCAGGTCAGCAAAGTGGTACTTGTAAAACACAGCGAGCGTATGTTACACCGCCAGCACAGGCGTTAAATCAATACATGAGACGATGAGGTGTTAGCAGAGGGCAAGCAGCTATAGATATCGTCTGGTTTAATTGCATTGCTGCACCTCTGGAAGCTGTTAGAGGTGAGTAAACACGCCAGTGTAAAGGCTTAATGATGACTTACTCTGTAACGCATTCCATCTTCAGAACACCACCCGCCTGAGACATGTAGGTAAATATTAACCCCGCTCTGCAGCTGGCTTACTTACAAGCTACCAGCAGGCAGGTGATGCTGGCAGGCTGCAGAGCCTGATTTATAGCTCAGCTGTGGGGAGTCGCTCGGTTTGTCTGCACCTCAAGGTAGTCTCATGCTGTCACGAGTCCTTCTCCAGCCTGTGGATAGAGATGTGGGTAGTCAGGCAGCTCCTGTGGTGGGAGGATAATGGGTAGCTGGCTGCAGGAGCACTTCCAGCCTCCTCAGCTCTGGATTTCATGGGCAGGCAGTTTGCCCCCCTGTTTGTCAGCAATTGCTAGGGGCAGCCAGGGAAAAGCTTCCTCTTATTTGGCAGAGAAAAAAAGGTCCTGACCTCATTTCCCCAGTGTAAATCAGGAGAAATGATGCTAAAACCACAGGGGTTGCAGCATTAGGGCCAGAGTGGTTACAAGGGAATCGGTTCCTCATTATTTATTGATCACACAGAGGATATGATTGTTGCTGTTACAAAGAGTTGACCAGAGAATAGAGGACTTTTCATTAAAGAAATAAATGTTGCAGAGTGTTCTAGAGGCTAAGGGACTGAATAACAAACGATTTATGGCTCTTTTAACATCTAATAGCATTGCAACACACAACGTCTATCACTTCCTAATTCACTATAAATAGTTAAAAAGCAGGTCTTTAAAGATAAATAAGTGATACTTTCTTGACACTGGCTTATTGAAGAGACCGCTCTTGCTGTCTTGGAAAAGGGATGCCCCTGGTGATCATGGCTAGGTACACAAGGGCTGTGGGGTGGATGGCAGCCAGCACAGCCACATGGGAGACAGTCAGCAGGGCACGGCAGGACCAGCACCAGGATTTGGTTTGCAGGCTAGAACACACACACACTGAGGTCATAACACTGTTTTGGGTAAGTCTGTTTAGCCTGTGTGTACTGAGATATTAATAGTGCCCTACACCACTGTGCACGAATGGGATGGCTGGTGAATGTGCATTTTCATTCCCTTTCTTTTGTTTAACTTGCCAGTGAGTCACTTTGGCTCGTTGCACAGGCCAGTATTTGTTAGCATCATTAGACAGTGTGATTGCATCGTAAATCACACTGCTATTAAAGCAAATCCCCAGCTCTGCAGAGCACAGATGTGCCCTGTGAACACCCAAATATCTACAAGTCCCTACTTTCTCTGAGAGGGCAGGTTATATTTATAGAACCATAGAATGGTTTGGGTTGGAAAGGACCTTAAGATCATCCAGTTCCAACCCCCTGACATGGGCAGGGACACCTCACACTAGACAATTTGGTCCCATTTTATTCTGATGTTCTGTAAAGAAATCACTCATTTGTTTGCTCCTTTGAACTCTGTGAATTACTTACGTCCAAAATGAATCATGAGTCATGATGAGGTGGAGAAAAGCTATCTGTACTAAAGGAACAAGTCCTTCCATCTTGGGATGGAAGTCCAAGTCTCCCATCTGAAGAACTTGAGTCCCAAAAGTCAGGTCAGGGGTAGTGAAGGATGCAGTCTGAGATCAAACAAGGTGAGGTGAAGTGGTTAAGAACAGAGAAGCACTGCAAGTGGTGCAGAGGCCGTAAACTAACACACAACAAGTCTCACCTCAGCACGAGGAAGAACTTCTTCACACTGAGGGTGTCAGAGCCCTGAACAGGCTGCACAGGGGGGTGTGGAGTCTCCCTCTCTGGAGACATTCAAACCCTCATGGACACGTTCCTGTGTGACCTGCTCTGGGTGGCCCTGCCTTGGACCGGGTGATCTACAGAGGTCCCTTCCAACCATAATGGTTCTGTGATCCTGTGAAAAGGAGCAGTGCAGCAATGGCACCGCACCTCTTCTGCTGCACTGTGGCTAAGCTGGAAAGGTGCAGTAGAGCTGGAAACTCAGTGGGGTTCCTTTGAGCAAGCAGGATGAGGCCATGTGCTGATTATGCTGCTGGGCCGTGGCCTGAGGTGTTGACTTGTGCCTGCAGCACGTCAGGATGGGCTGGCTGAAGCTCATAATACAAAGAGGTACTCATGCTAGCCTTTCCGAAGTCTGTAGTAAAGTCACACACTTCCAACACCTTCTCACAATCATGGTCAATTCTGTGTGCTCCATGTTACCGTTCAGATACTGTGTCATTCCCCATAGAAGCCCAGTTTCCATTAATACTGCCTCCAATTGCTTCCATCCATCTCATACGTTTTTGCACTCATTTTCTGCATTTCTTACTATGCAGAAGGCAATCTGAGTACAACTTCGGCCTCTCAGACAAGGCATAGCTTGTTTTCTAAATGCCATCTTCTGGGTAACGTACACAGAAGCATAACCTTATTAGACACAGTTTCTGGTTATTAAAGACGTGAAGCATTAATATCCATGCACAGAGATTCTAACTAAGCATACTGCTGAATTAGAATACCAGTCGTGTTATCACTAATCATTCAGACCTTTGGGCATCAGCAGAGCTCACCTAACAGTGTTAGAGCGAGGAATGAATTTGTCTGTGAGAAGAACAGCAGTAGTTGGTTTATCTTGCCTTCATCTTCCAAAGAAAATCCAGGTTATGCAATTAAATACACGATTAAGAATATATCTGATTCAAAACCATCATGCGCCGAGCATTCTGATGAGTGAGTCAGTGAAAACAGGAAACCCTCCAAGTTATTGTGGGGTCTAGAAGCCAGAACATCAACAGGGAAAAATAACATGGGGAAGGAAGCGTGAAACCTTGAATATGCATGGAGTACTGGTGCAGGCAGTGGCGACATTAATGCCCTTCAGCCACGACACTTGGATTCCATTTGCTCAGCACCTTAAGGTGCAAAAAACTGCAAAACATCTTACTTGATTGAAATGCTTTGTAAAAATGCTGGCTGCCACGAGTAGGTACCAACCTGAAGACTTTGTTTTGGTGATTATGGGTGCTAAACACCCAGGGCATTCCCTGAGCAGCCACCTTTAAGAGTGGAGAAGAGCAAAAGCCAAGGCAGGATGACTGAGCTCATGGAAATGGAAGTTAGAGCAGCTCTAAGTGCCTCTTCACACCACCCCAAACACACGGTGGGTTTGCCACTGTTCCTGGAGCAGCTCTCACACCAACAGCCATGTTAGCACAAGGTGGTAACTCTCACCAAGCAGCCACAAGAGGAAAGCAGCTTCTCAGATGCTAACGGCTCATGGACCTGTGCCCACGGCTGTAGGGTTCTACCTCCGAAGAGCTTACTTGACAGTGGCGATGGTGACTGCTGCCTTCAGCCCTTGCCTTGCTCTCTCTTAGGGGTTTCACTCTCCTGCTCCCCCCGAGGAGGAGGTTCAGCTGTTTCAGCTTACTGAACTGGCATGTAACGATGCTGTGGGATGGTCTATAAGTGGGACTTATGGGAAGCTGTGCTGCTGTGCAGTGCTTTCTATCAGTAATGCTCCTCATGTGCTCTATTCCTTTAGCATATGTCTATTTTCTTTCTTTTTTCTGAAGTAACTCAAACCTCTACATTTCAGTTCTCTGAAGTAACTCAAAATCCTACAGTAATGTATAAACTTGCACCCCTCAACACACCTACTTATTAAATTCATCGAAACCACCAAAGCTTAAATTAAGAGCAGAGGAGCTGATACATCCTCCTTCCCTTATTCTTCGTCCAGGTTGGCTGCTCAATGCTTTCAACTGATGAATAAAGATCAATTTCTTAAAATCACCGCAACGAGCATTGATTTAATTCTTTTCTGAAGCCACACTCCACACTTTAGAGCAGGCAGTGTAAGGAAGCCTCCAGCACTCTCTGTTCCTGTGCTAAGTCCAAGCCTAGAAGTATTAGTATTGCCTGCAGCAAGTTTTAGCTGAATTGCTCACATATTCCATTGCTTGCTAAATAACCGCAGCTAGAAACATGCTGAGCAAAACCAGACAGTGCAGCAGCTGTAGGAAATAAAGGCAAGAAAATGAAGATGGTCAAAGGGAAAGAACATTTTGGACCTTTTAAACCCTAATGTACGAGACAGAGTAATAGAGAGGTGAAGTATGCTTGTGTCATTGAGGGAGTCAGAGTGGGAGTTTGAAAATGGTTTATGTGCACTGTCATGAGAAATTGGTTTTGTGATGAATGTGGGATTGGAATATAAAAAGAGGTAGATAAAGCATAACAATTATTTGTCAAGTAATAGCACACAACATGTGCTTGGGCGCTTGCTGTGAATGCTTTCTGTTGCTGTAGTCCTCAGCACTGAGGCTTCTGGTATTTTAAATACATTAAAGAAATGTATTAACTCTTTGATGTTTTCCAGCTTAAGAGCGCTCTGAATATCGTTGTTAGAAACTGGGATTTTAAGTAGGGGTTTTTGTCAGAAATATCATCAATATTATTCATCTTTCTATATGTAACAGAAGAAAGAGATCAATAGAGACAACTTGATAGCCATGGAGATACTAAAGACAGTGAACTATCATCTGAATCACACACAGTTTGATGGAATTAACTGGAGGATTTTCCCAAAGTGACCCTGTTCCAGTCACACAGTTACACGGGGGCTGTCCTCATGGCCATCAGCAGGAGTTACGTGCACAGATAATGGTTCTTGGGTTAGTTTTTGAAGAGCTGGATCACTCAGCATCTGTGCTTCAGGGACTTTGTTTTTCTTACACAGGTAAAGCCACTGGTTTCTGCTTCACTGTGCTCTGCACATGTAAGAAAACAGATTAGCAAATGCTGTTTTCTTCTGTACTTTATGTGGGAGTAAATCTCTGACCCATTCCACCCACAACACTTCAGTTAGCATTGGGCAGCACCATTATCCATCTTACCGGCTGAATTCAGGGAATTCAAAGTCGTCACAGGCATGAAGCATTCCACATGTAGGAGGAAAGTAAGAGCTGTCTTAACCCAGCACGGGCTGGTGCTTGTAAGTGTTATGATGGCAGTGTCAGGGGGAGAGGATATGAGTCCCTTTCAGAACTGGAGATAAGTGGCATTTTGGAGGATGAGTTTCGTCATGGGCAATCTGCTTTCCCATCAGGGTAGCTAAGGCAAACTCTATGGATTACACATTATATGCAGGGCAAAGGAGCATTCCCAGGTTATCTACAACAATTCCTAGTCAAACTCTGAAAAAAGATAATAAAACAACCTAAAAAGGCCTCAATAAAGCTGAGTATTAGTTAAAGACATCACTACAAGGCTCATACAGAATCTCAGAAGGCTTTGGGTTGGAAGGGACCTTAAAGCCCATGTAGATCCAACCCCCTGCTTCTGGCAGGGACATCTTCCACTAGACCAGGTTGATCCAAGCCCTGACCAACATGGCCTTGAACACTGCCAGGTATGGGGCATTTACCACTTCTCTGAGCACCCTGTGCCAGAGCCTCAGCACCCACACAGGGAAGAGCTTCTGCCTTACATCTGACCTATACACAGGCATTCCTGAATAGCTCAGTTAAAGTTCTTTTCTGCTCAAAAAGGCTTTCAGGCTAAAACCTCATTTATTTCCTAAATTGTGAATGTGGTTTTCCTAAACTGCCCTACAAGGAAGTCTTGCAGTATTCTGTGGAGCTGTGGAGCACTGCATGGGATGGAGTGTAGTCAACAGAGGGCAAGAGGAACGCGAGGTCTGCTGGTGGTGCTCCTCTCCAGAAGCTGCCACCAATCCAGCTTTGGTGAGAAACTGCTGCTTGTGTGAACCTGATGTAAACTTGTTCACAGTCATATCCACCATAGCTGTGCTTCCAGGGCAGCAGGAAAGGTCATGCGTGGCCAGGGGAGAGCACAGAGGCATAAGGCATCTGTCTTCATGCTCCTAACACCATACGAATAGATAGTGGGGATTGGGGTGCCATGGGAAATCACCGTGTCGGGGAAGGGATGGGGTGTTGCATGTAAACATCATGCCTCAAAGTGGGTTTCTCTGGGTTAAGAAAATGATGTGACCCTGCATCATTAAGCGCTTTACTTGTCCTGGAGGAAATGAAGAGATCTCAGGAATTCACAGTAAGTATTGCCTGAAGCAAGTAGTTTCCAGTATCCGTTTAGAAGCAACTACATTTCTGGCATAATTAGGCACAGCTCATATTCCCCAGAGAAAATGTGCTAAAACACGCAGTGCAAGAAAATAAATGAAGTAGCCCTATGATTAAATTTCCACTGGCTCCCTCCACAGCAATTTCTTCATATATTCACCTTCTAGAAAGTATTTCTTACACCCTGGGGGATTCTTTTGGATTAATGAGAATCTCTTCCAGGAACATTCATCATTTAGTAATGATTTGTTTTTAATACATCAGCTCACAGCAGCACCTTTCAATGGGAAAAGCAGTTCCAGAGAACAGATATTGCCTGGCTAAACTGTGGGCAAAATTGTGCGGAATACTTTAATTTAACAACACAAGGCTCAAACCATACCCTGAAGTGCAAAAAAGAACCCATAATGAATAAAATAATGTTCACGTTCTGCATTTTTTATTGTGCTTCACACGCTTAAAATGCCATATGGGATTTAGCTCATGAATCCTTTCCCTACCAGTATGGGAAGAGTAAATATTATTTCCTCCACAGGTAGACACAGACATGTTTTCAGAGGGCTTGAGCCTCATAAACTGTGACCTGTACACGTATATCAGCTTATAAAAGCAGGGCTGCAGTGAGCTGGCCTGGCCACTCAGCCATTTACTACTAAAGCTAGGTTGCTACTAGACCAGCACTTGAAACATCTGCTACGTCCTCTGCTTGCACAGCCTTTCCATGTGCCATCATCCAGGGCCTTCTGTTTCTGCATTACCTTAACTGAAAAGTAATGTTTCGGACCCAGGAGTTGCATACCTGAGCTGAGTGTAACTTTAAACACTGATTCCTAAATGAGATCATTGCTCCTCTGACTGTGCAGAGGTTGCCAAGGTGTGAGACATCTACCTTTGGTTAGCAAAGGCAGGGTGAGACGCATCCCAACATTTTGATCAAGGATATGTGGGAAAGGTGGCATGTGAGGGCTCCCACGATCCATGAGATAGGGTTTTGGGCAGGCACATGAGTAGAGGGTTATTCACACACAGGTCTTTAAGGAATTAAGGAGGAAGGAAGCTCTTCAAATGCATCGATTTCTCATTTAGCAGGTGAAGACAGTAGTTTAGGGCCCCTGCTCTATGCCTGGGGCAGGGTGTGGAAGAAGTCCTGACCACAGGACATAGGTTAGGTGACCTACAGGGTGAGACAGAGACAACTTTGCACTTGGGTTTTGCCATCAGCACAAGGTTTCCTTTGTCTTATAGGTACCACAGACCAAAGGCTTGAGAGGTACAGTCTGAATGGGTGGAAAGCAGAGTGGAAAAGCAGAAGAAACTGATAGCACAGTTTCCTGAAATACTTTCTTATAGGTTGATAATAAAGACGTACTTGTGGGAAAGAGAAGTGAGAAATCTACAGACAGAAAATGTCAAGATAAAAACATGCTATGGAAAGAGAGAAGGGAAGAGGGAGATAGTAAGAAAGAACAAAGCTGAAAATGATTGCTTTTCAGTGACAGAAGACAAATGGCGTGAAGCTTTGGAGACAATGAAGACAGGGACTAAAAAGGAAAATTATGTAGGTAGTCTTTAAAATGTATGAGTGAGAGAGTACTGGCAAGACAGATAAGAATGCTATAAGCAGCATACCAGCATGTAGTCTTGTTAACAGCAGTGGCCCAGCCTGGGAAATACAGTCATACCAGCATTACTTCAGTTCAGCTGAAAAGCTTTAATGCAGTTGTGATGAACATTCCTGTGCCGGACAACGAGAAACGGGCATTTGACACAGAAAGATAGGGTGGAAGATCCATATCCACCCCATAAAAACAACTTTTAGCATGCTTTCCTTACAACCTTGGAGAACATCTGAAGCAAAATCAGTGTATGCAGTGTACGCAGGAGAGTGCCGTGCCGTTTCATTGCTTGGTTTCCAGCAACATGTAGAGTGATTCCTTTTCTCTTTTTGTTTATGGTATAGAGGTTCCACTTCAATTTTTCCCAAGCCTCCCATGTCTTCCCAGGCTCTCATTCTCTTTTGCCTTCACTTTTGCCATTTGGCACCAAAACTGCAATCAACTATTCAAGCAAAGCACTAAAAAATTTGATTGAATGTGAAGTACGGAATCAAGTCCCTAATTCATCTCTGTCAGCTTTCTTTTTTCTCTATGATCTTAATCACTGCCTTTTTCCTAGTTGATACTTAGCAACTTCATCGCAGAATGTGCTGGCACATTTCATCTCTTTTATGCTTTTTCTATGTCTTTTGTTGCCGGTATTCCTCCGTGCTCTTCTTCTGTAGCTCCGTTTTAACCACTTCATGTTGCTTAGCAACACCCAGAATGACACCAACAAGGTAAGGTCCCACTGCTTCGAGCGAGTGTCACCACAAAAGGGACAAAAATACAGTTTAACTTCACACTCCCAGTGAATTCACTTCCTTGTAACGGCATCCATGTCAAATCCATGTCTCATTAATCAAATGTTTTCCTATGACAGCTAGGAACAAGACGAACACACAGCAGCACAGTGTTTCATAGGATATTTGGATCTTCCCGTTCTGCTCTGACATTGTTAACTTGTGGAGATAATAAGCAAGCTAAAACAAGAGATAAGGTTTTGGATCCTGGCTTTCCCAACATGCAGATCCAGAGACTCTGATTATCATATAAATGATCAAGTTTGGATCCATATCTTGGAAGGCGTTTATATTGTGACAGTGTGGGCACAAATGTAATGAAACACCATCCCGATATATCCAATCAATAACTTTAATATCCCAAATTTTCTTTGCTTTCTCCCTTGGCATAAGAGAATAGGAACAAAAAAAGGGCTAAGCTACTTCTTCAGTTGTTTGGGGGTTTTCTAATTTATAATTGTTTGGGGCAATTTGTTGGATGAGAATCACTATGAAGGTGGGACAAGAAACACAGAGCCTCATCCATCACAACCTGTTATCAACTCTAAATCATGGAAGAGATTTATCTTCCCCACAAAATCACTTTTGCAAGACGAAACACTCAAACACACTTCTGATCTTGATTGAAATGTTCTGCTTTTGAGGGGAGAAGTGGAAAGCGATGGTTTGGTTTTAAAAGGTGTTTTTATGAATCAGTTACTGGCTACAAAGACTTTTTATGTTTGGAAGTCTGAATATGTTTGAGATTTGATATTTACACAGTTACTAAAAATGTTTTTCGAAAAATCAAGACCTTTCTCTGAACTATGTTTTAAAAAAATCACATTTATTCAGTAAAATTCAATAAAAATAAGTGGCATTTTCACACTAGCATCAGAACGAAGCGAATTCCCAGACTAGCAAGGACTTACATTGGAGTGAGAAATCCTGGCTCTGGCTTTATAAACTGCGTGTATAAATACCAGAGAGGAACAAGAATGTGATACCTACTCTTATATCTAGATAGAGATTCTTTGATCTTCAGTCATACAAAACTTCAATTACCTATTTGATTTCACTGGGCTTTTGTTCAGCCCCTGGGATCACGTAATGTCAGCCCTGGAGATACTTTTATTCAGCAAGCGAAGGTCACAATGAGTAATAATTACTCAGCCAACTAAGTCTTTTAATAAGGTTTTTCTAGGGCCTGGTTCAGTAGCCCTTACTCATATTGAGGGTTATTCACTGCACAAACATTGCTGCTGTTGCAGTCGTATTAATCATCGAAAGCACTAAAAGGACTAAGTCCTGAATAAGTAACAACTCTCACATTAATCCACGTATGGCAATTTTGCCCCAAACACTTCTACTTTCTGACATATGAAACTGCTACTTATTACTGATAACCTATCTAACAACAGTGTGCTGATGTAATCTGCAATTATGATCATACAGTGCTACTTTTGAATATGTTTATTATGGGAAGCAATGTGGCACCAAGTAACAGCAACACTGTTTGCATGCTAAAACTTAAAACTACATATTTGTCTGTATACTTTTGCTTCTAATACATCTATAGATCATAACAAAGAAAATAACGTGAAGGAGATTCAATTCTGAGGTCTGAATATACAGAAAGAATATATGCCAACCTAACACTAGCACTTTACAACAGTCTCTCTCTGGAAAGAGCTCCTGGTTTCTGGAATGAAACGAAAGAAGTAAAAATCTGTAATATAGTTGCACTACATAAAAAGGAAATCAAGCAAGTGCCCCTGTTTCTAAGTACTCCTTGCTTTCCAACAACGTACATAAATAAAGTCAGGATCACTTACCAGGGAACACGATCCACCAAATAGTGAAGGAAAACCAGTGTTATGCAGTAGGACTTGTTCCTCACCATCCTTTTCCTCCCTTTTGTTTTGACATAGTTCTACACAGCAAGTCCTCTTGTACAGATGTATGCACATATAAGCATAAATATACTTACATATAAGTGTAAATATGCCCTCCCTAATAATATGAAGGGTTATATATAGCGACTAACCTGCTCTCTCGCTGACCCTGCTACCAACTGGTTTTAGGAATAAATCCAAATGAATACAAAAGGCTTAGAATCATCCCCAGCAAAGCAAGCTCCACCGCCAGTCCAAAAGCAAAGAAAGAAGACACTTCGGTCTCTGAAGTTGGCATCTAAAACCAGCTGGGGTGCAGACACATCGCTCCACATCGTGCTGGGCTTGACTCTCCTGGCTTTGATTCAGATGCAATCCCCATGGATGTGGGCGAAAACTGTGTGCACCTTTTGTTACTCAAAATTATCAGTTACTTAAAGTCATAGCAGCAGCCACAGCTATGGGAGCAGGGTTACCGACGTTAGGTATTATAGCAACTCACAGTCTGCATAATGCATTTCCACTCTCTGTTCTTTACAGGAGAAACCCTGCTGCCTCCTCACTGAAACCAGAGGGTTCAGGGAGTTGGGTCCAAGCTCAGCCCTGTAGATCAGGTAATATCTGTGCCCTTCACTGAACCTTAAATGCTTCTTTAAAGCACAGAAACATGGACCATCCTCTCCCTGCAAAGCGAACATCCCTAGGCCGATGGTTACTGTGATCTAAGGAAGCACCTTCCCTAGCTTAGAAGTGCTCTTTGCGCATTGAGTCTGAGCTCAGCATACCCTGAAAATGTTGCAGTTTGTTGTATTCTGGATGAGATTTGCCTTTCAGTTTTCTTGCTTGTCTGTTCAATGCCATTCCTGTGTTTTAAACATTCCACATTTTAGCAGATTCTTAATAGTAGCTCCACTTACAAGGGTACTTATAGGACACCTATGAGCAAACCTCTCTATCTGTCCCTTCTATCACGCTGTTTAAGTGAAGTAGCAAACTATTCTGAGCGTGGCACTGTCTGTTTGCAGGGTTTGTATTCAAGCTGGTGTCATTAGAAGTTGGAAGACACAAACCATATTGTACCAGTTTTGGCGTGCCAGCTGAGAGGTGTCTGCAAGAACTGCAAATAATAATCCTTTAATAACTGAAGCTGCCTGTTTCAGACAGCAGCACCACTCTCTTGACCAGATGACCTGTGGAGGGTCCTTCCAATCCAAACTGTTCTATGATTCTTGCTTATGTCGATGCAATTCAGAAAACCGACAGCACGTCACTAGTGAAACTAGGAGAAGCAAAACAGAGATCCCAACCTTGAGTTTAAGCACAGGCTCCCTGCTCGCAATGCACTGAAAAGGCAGCAAAACCTCCAGCAATTGTTAACCCTCTGTCTAAATGGATCTCATCCAAAAAAAAAGAAACACTGTCCCTAAGTACATCTTCATTTAAAAGATCAAATCCTTCCTAGCATGGCAGCTCCTCTGAGGTTTATTCCACATGTTAGAGCAATTCTCTTAGCATGTCTGTGCATAGAAGGACTTGCACGAGGTGGAAACAACGCTATGTTCTTCACATCAAGGAAAGAAAAACAGGGCTCTGTAAGCTAAGTGTATGACGGAAGGTCCCCTTTGGACCAACAGGTCAGATGGACACTTCTCATGGTGACTGGATCCTCTACTTTCTGATAGCAACACTACTGCAGTGTTCACTCAAGTGGTGCGCCCATTAAGAATAATAGGAAAAACAGCGGGTGCAGAGGGAGGTAGCCTGGTAACATGGATCATTTTATCATCTTGATTTATTTCTGCTGTTTGTCCATCTTTTTCTCTCTGCATTATTTTTTTTCCAGATAGCACACACATAAAACATGCATTTATTTTATTTTGTTCTCAATTAAAAAAATAGGAATCCTAAGAATTTAATCCTTGCAGACACTTCATCCAGTCATTTCCACCAGTCCATAGGGAAGAAAACATTACAAATACATCGAATAAGCCTCATGTGAGCTTGTGTATTCCTAACAAATTAAATACATTGATCTTAACAGAGGAATGAGTTCCTATTGTAAATCTTTCTCATTTAGCTCATGTTTTGCTTTGAAACTTCAGCTGGACTAACAATATCTAAGGCAAATAGAACAACTTCTCATCAGGCTAAACAGTTGGAGGTATACAACAAATGATATCTCAGGCTGTGCAGCTGTCTGCTCGGACAAGAGAGAAGAAACCTCGCACATCTTTCTTCCTTGCACACTTGCACAGTTCCTGATCAACACCTCCTGCCTTCTCTCCACCCTACAGGCTTTCTGTGAGCAACCCCATGATGAAAGAGAGGTGTGATATTGCCATGCCTCCAACAGATACACTGCATCCGAGTTGTTTTTCATAGAATCCCAGAATGGTTTGGGTTGGAAAGGACCTTAAGCTCATCCAGATCCAACCCCCTGCCACGGGCAGGGACACCTCACACTAGAGCAGCTTGCTGAAAGTCCCTGTGTCCAACCTGGCCTTGAACACTGCCAGGGATGGGGCAGCCACAGCTTCTCTGGGCACCCTGTGCCAGTGCCTCAGCACCCTCACAGGGCAGAATTTCTTCCTTATATTCAACCTGAATTTCCCCTGTTTCAGAACCCATCACCCCTTGTCCTATCGCTACAGTCCCTGATGAAGAGTCCCTCTCCAGCATCCTTGTAACCCCCTTCAGACACTGGAAGCTGCTCTGAGGTCTCCACACAGCTTCTCCTCTCCAGGCTGAACAGCCCCAGTGTTCTCTCCCATATTTTTGAGGGACGCACTCTGTGGAAATCAATGACTTGCCCCCACACTGAAGCCATCCCACCAAGGAGAAAGCCATACTCTGTGACGTAAATCACCTTGGAAGGTGTCTGCACAGACGTGCTCTGCATTCCACACCACACAACCTGGATACAGGTGTATAGACCTCAACCTACTGTAGGGGTCAGGTAAACACCATTCAGACAGTGGTTGGGATTCCCTTTTTCCACCATCAAACCTGGTATAACCCTCACAGGAGTTTTGCAGCCCATTTTTAGCCAAACCCTCCATCCCACCCTGGCAGAAGCAGACCAACAAAAGGCCACGGTGACTCCAGAAAGAAAACCTCTGTATTAAAAGCCAGATAACGCAGAGCTACAATAATACACACTATCTCAACTGGGAAATACAGTGTAGAAGGTTCATTAAAGTTCAGCTTCAGCATTAACAATACATATACTGCTCCAGCTCTCCATCCTGCCCTAAAGAGACTTCCCTTTCTGTAAATTAAGAAAACAAAACCACTCAAACTGTATCCATATACAAAAAGCTACCCCGACTACAACAAAGGCGGTTGGGTGGGAAGGTCTTTTATTTCCCGCGTTGATTTTTTTGGCAGCTTTTTATCTCTTTTTGTTTTTTTTCTTCTGTTTTTTTTTTTGTTTGTTTTTTTTTTACCAAAAGGATCGTTTAAAACGGGTATTAAAGATACAAAACGAGCACACAGGAGCAGGCTCTGCTCCCCTCAGGGAAACAAGAAAAACACGACAGAGTCCGGCCCGTCGGGACACGGTGAAGAGAAGGGGAGTCACCAGGAGAGGCTACTTGGAGGTGGCGGTGGTGGTACCGGCGGAGGTGCTGCGGCGCTGCTCCATGCCGTTGGGCAAGAAGCCGGCGATGATGGGCACGGGCCAGATGAGGGCGGCCACGCTCCACACGATGATGACCAGAGTCATGAAACAAGCCACCAAGGTAGACTCGATGGGCTTGCGGTTCATCCGCCAGCCCGGCTCCCCCTTTAGCTCCTCCAGGCTGAAATCCAGGCAGCAGAAATTCAGTGGCTCGCCTTGCAGCCAGTATTGGCCGGGCTCTGCCGCCGGCGGGTAGGTCAGCGAGGAGGAGGAGGAGGAGGAGGAAGAAGAGGAGGAGGAAGAGGATGCGGCGGGGGCTTGGGGCGCGGAGCCCCGCAAGCGCCCTCCTCGCCGTCCCCGCACCCAGCTGCATCCGACGCAGAGGCGCAAGTCCTGGGGGGCTCCGCCGGCCGCCAGCCCGAGGTGCTCGATGAGCAGCGGCGGCCCAACGCGGTGGAAGGCGGCGGAGAAGAAGGCCCGCCCGTGGCTGTTGGTGGAGAAGAGCAGCAGGTCGCACTGGATGCCCAGCGGGCGGCTCCAGCGCACCAGCAGCGAGCTCAGCATCTGCCGCTGCACGCTGATATTGCAGTGCGGGTCCTCGGAGGGCTGCGGATGGGGACGCTGCTGCTGGTGTTGCTGTTGCTGCCCGGAGGAGGTGGGAGAGGAAGGGAAAGGCTCTTGGCTAGGAGCAGCCGCTGTGCCAGGGTTGGAGGTGCTGCCTTCCTCCTTGCTTGTTGCCCCGTCGAGGTCCATCTCGAGGCTGGCCAAGGAGCTGGAGGAGGAGTTGACAGCGGGCAAGAAGAGCTCTTGCTCCGGCTCCTCCTGCCCGCTGGCAGTCGGCGAGGGGCTCCAGCCCTGGCAGGGCGGCAGGCAGGCGGCCAGCAGCGCCGGGAGGAGCAGCGGCAGCATGGCATTAACTTCGAGGCGGAGAGGTGGGAGAGGAGGAAGGAGGAGCGGGAGGCTGCATCGCGCTGCCGGCTGCCATCTGGGAAGGGAGGCACCGGCGCTCTCGCCGAGAGAGCGAGAGAAAGGGAAGGAGGGTGGGGGCAGGCGAAGGGGTGGGAGCGGGGCTGGGGCTGCCGCGGCGGAGAGCCCGGAGCCTCGGTGACGGCAGCGGCTCCCCCTTCCCCTCCTCCCCCGAGCCGGCCCCGCTGCACCGCCCGGAGGGGCCGGCCCGGCTCGGGGAGAGCATTCAGGAACCGACCTCATTCACTTGACTCTATAGGAAGGGAAAATGACGGGGGAGAGGCGGAGGAAGGAGTTTGAGGTGTGCACAGAGGGTGCAGTGGAGGGGCCCTTCCAGCGGTGCTCTGCGAGTGCCGACTCAGCCCCGGGATCTGCTCCTGGGCTGAGGCACAAGGCATCCCGCAACCAGTCCCTGTAGAGAAGATGTAAACGTGGAAGCTTATTACAAGGACCACTGCGAGATTTGGCTGCTTTTTCAGGAAGGCTGCTTTATAAGCATGGCGCTTTATAATCAAGCTATGTACTCCAGCTTGATTCATCACCTTGTGCTATAGACACAGGTTGAGGCTTTTGGTCTTGTAACACGTGGAGCCTCGCGGAGGGACAGAAGTGCATGAGACAAATGATAAACGTTCCTTAGCCTTTACTTTGGGCAGAGGGTGGGGTGGAGTTACATTTTCCTGACAAGCATCCATAACTGAGACGCTCTTCTTTGCCTTTGCAGCTCATTTTTGACAAATACAGATGCAAAAGGGAGATGTGAACACGAAACCTAAGCTTTCCCAAGTACATGTGGGACAATCGATGTAAAGAACTCCATAAGGTGCTCCTCTGAGGCTGGCATTTATCCCACATCATACATGGTCCCACGTCAAGCAACACATGGGCGAGTTCTCATGTGGAGAATGAGTTCCTGTAGTATCACTCTCAAGTCTTTCAGGTAAATGAGGGTAGAGAGTAAGTTTTACACTTGCTATAATTCAACAAATATGAAGCTAGAGAGTCAGTTTTCTTTCAAAACCCATGCCACAACAAAAGTCAGAGTGGTTTGCCTTCTATTTAAGAGATCTGAGCACCAAAATGGACTTGTGTTTAGTCCCAAGGGTATTGTCTACCAAATGCCTATAGTTTGGCTAGCGTTTTAGTTTGGTACAGAGAAACATGCCTAATGAAGCGTTCAAAGCAAGTGGCCCCGTTCCCATTCTGGGTTTTTGCTTAGATGTTACAATACAGTTGTTTCATCATTCAGTGCCGTTTCAATGTCTTTTATTTAAGAGTCCCCTAATACTTTTTACTGTCCTTTGAATGTGTCTCTACATGCATCTCCTGATGTTCTTTGTCATATCCACAGACTCATGCATTAGTGTGGCTGTAAGTTTTTCCGTTGTATTGTGTCTACAGACCCCAAACCAGATTAAGAGAGGGCCAGTGTGTAGCAAATCAAGCCAAAACTGTGCGAGCACTCACGGGCACAAATAACCTTGCATTGGGCTTTTGGCACAAAGAACCTGGAAATGAAGCTAAGCCTCATAAATAAGATTTAGCTCCTGAACACTGTTGCAGTATGTGGGTGGCGAATGTTCTCAGGCAGAGCTTCAGTTCTTCTGGTCTCAACTCCCAGCACCCGGCTGAATGCAATCAGGGGGATTTGTGAAGGAGTCAGTCTGGGGAGGGAGAGTGGAGCTAGGAAAAATAACCGGCCATTTAGCATTATTGAGACTACCCCAGCAAAGAACCAAAGAAGGGCAACTTATTTCAGGTTGGAGAGGCATGGGTGCCTCATATCTATTCCTCTTCATCAAGGAATAATTGAGCAAGTGGGTAGAAGAAGTGGAAAGGATGCTGCATTATTGGTTGATAGCCACTGTCCAGCAGGGCCCTTTGGACAGATTTCATTTTTAGGTCTATCAGATATAATTAATCCCTGCGTGGATTCAGTCATTCAAAGAGGTAGCAGCACACTAGAAAACTCGTTAGAAGTAGTATTAATAGATAGCTCTGTTCTGTGGCTTCCAGGCATAAATCTCAAAGAACAAAGTAGTTTCGTGGCTGGGGAAGCTGAAGCATAAAGAAAGCATGGGCCAGCCAAAGGGGACCTACAAGTCACGGGCAGATCAGGGCATAGGTTTTGTAGGTTTGATTCTATAGCTATAACTGGAACTTTAATATGCACTGTAGGTCACAGCAGCATTTTTCAGTGTGGTAGAGGAGGTGTGAAGTGGGCTATGATGATAACGTTTTAGAAGGGAATAATGAGGTATCAAGACAGTAGGAGTTTCATGAGACAGACTGCAGAGCTTTGGGGAGGATAAAGACTAATGATAAGGGGCAATCAGAATCTGTGAGAGTTGTTTCAATGTCATTTGAACTAAACCTTTTTATTAAAGTATAGCTTGGAGAACTACTTCAAGTCAGATGAAATCAAGAATAAGCATTTCTGCCCAAGTGCCATTAAAATTGCTTCCCATGAGGGTGCTGGCTTAGATCATGAAGTCTCACTGCAGCTTCTAGAAACTGACCCTAAGCAGGTATAGATTCCAGAAGGAAATCTGCAATTGCATTCAAGTCAAAAGCTTGTGAGCCTCAAGCAGTGTTTCTTGACTCAGCAAACTTTAGTCAATATGCACTGAGGAAAGAGAATAACTGGAACAGTTCTTGACAGAGGATGTGCTTCTGAGATTGTCATTTCTGAAGGGAGTTGCATGTGGGAGAGAAGATGGGACAGTAGTAAAGACCTGGATACCCAGCTCTAACATCACAGGGGTATTTGCCTGTGGAAAGACACGTACTGACAATTACAGGAGAAAAGATGTTAGGAGCAAATAGGTAGAGTGATGCAGTGCTGATCTCTGTTGAAGTGCCAGGTAAATGAGGAGGATTTGACAGCAGCTGAAAAGGGAGGTATTTGAGTCCTCTCAGAAAAGAGCAGTTTCAGTTCTGTGAAAGAAGTAGGATCCAATCGTGCTGGGGATTGTTCTAAGAGACAGATTTACTGCCAGTCAAGGAAAAATGTTTCTGTCATATAATTTAGAAGGCCAGTTTGGGTAATGGTTTCACAGCTGATGTGTGGGGAGAAGCTCGCAGTAAGCTGATCATATGATGGCTGTAGAATATGCTCTTTGAAGAGTCATTAATAATCACTGGGTTGCTGGTTGAGGAAGGAGCTATGGGATGTTTCGTACTGCCCACTGATGCGTTGCTTTGATTGTGAACTCAATGATCAGAACCTTCTCTCTCCTTTTTAACCATAGACTCATAGAATGGTTTGGGTTGGAAGGGACCTTCAAAGCTCATCCAGTTCCAACCCCCTGCAATGAGCAGGGACATCTCCAACCAGATCAGGTTGCCCAGAACCACATCCAGCCTGGCCTGGGATGTCTCCAGGGATGGTTCATCCACCGCCCCTCTGGGCAACATGTGCCAGTGTTTTACCACCCTCATTGTACAGAGTTTCTTCCTCCCATCCAGCCTGAATCTCCCTCTTTTAGGTTAAAACCATCACCCCTCGTCCTATCCCTAAAAAGTCTCTCCCCATCTTTCTTATAGGCTCCTTTTGGTATTCTTCTGTATTTGCCAGAAATTATTTATGATGAAACACTTAAAGGCTACTGATGCATCTGCAATGAATAATAGAAGCTGGTTGGACTAAGTGGCTTGCTACTGCTACATCATGTCAGAAAGATTTATCCACAGAGAACAGAGATCATGCGCTCTACAGAGCAAGTCAGGGTTCTGCACCACCCTTTATATGAATAGCAGAAGCCCAGACAAAGGGAACAGCCAGTTGGCAAACAGGCTGACAACAAGGGCACAGTCTCTCCGGAGAAGTCAACACATCTATCTCAGCAAAGACACTAAGCTTGTCATTTTACATGCATTTCTATCTGCAGCAGATACTGCTTCCACACCACCCTCTCAGTTATACAAACAGACATCCCTGAAGCCCTGAAACAGCCCATGTCAAAGAGCTGGGACACATGACTGCTATTTTAAAATGCCTTTGGCATACATGCCCTTTTTCAGTAAGATACCAAAGACATTTTCAGCCCAGCCTTAACCCCAGTGTTTAACCCCTTATCCAAATCATCTGCAAAAAGCTGTACCTGTGTAGCTGAGGGCATGAGGCAAGGCAGCAGGGAAAGGGAGAGGGTTTGAGCAGCAGGGCTGTTTAGCCACTGCATGTCAAGATGGGCTCTAGCGATGTTTCTACAGTCTGCAAACCTTATGGCTGATAGAGCGTGGACCAAGAGAAAGTCACTGCCATCAGGAATCCAACAGAAGTACTGAAGGAGTTATCCATGGCAATTACTACAGAATCTAATCCAGCTGCAAATATGGTTGCGAGCAATCAGGAGACCATTGCTCTCTACAAGTGCCTGAGAGGAGGTTGTAGTGAGGTGGGGTCGGTCTCTGCTCCCAAGGAACAAGGGACAGGACAAGAGGAAACGGCCTCAAGCTGCACCAGGGCAGGTTTAGATGGAGCTGAGGAACAATTCCTTCCCCAGAGGGTGCTCAGGCATTGGAACAGGCTGCCCAGGGCAGGGCTGCAGTCACCGTCCCTGCAAGTGTTCACACAGCGTGGAGACGAGGCCTCAGTGCCATGGGTTAGTGGTGGCCTTGGAGTGCTGGGAACGGTTGGACTGGGTGAGCTTAAAGGGCTTTTCCAGCCTGGTTCATTCTATGATTCTAAATCAAGACCCTTCCCATCACTGTCAATGTACAAGCATAATCAAAAAGAGGGGAAAACCAGAAATGTCTTAAGCACACACACACAAAAAAAAAGATGGAACAATTAAAACCAAATTATTCATCTTCAATAAAAAGAGCAACTTTGGGAATTGTTCAGCAGCTGCATCAGCCAAAACAGGCACACGGACAAAGTGACAGCATCACAAGAATATTCACCTTCTCAAGAAAACACACTGAAGGGAGCGCTGATAGCTGTTTCCAAGGAAATTATGGCTACACGTTGTGTAAGGAGAGGAGTGAAGGGGAGGTGGGTTTAAGATTTTATTTTGTTTTTCATTGCCCTCCAGAAGAGAGCTGTCTCAGAGAGATGTCAGTCTGGCTGGTGAATGCTTACACAGCTTACAAAGAGAATGACATGACTCCATGCTCCTTTGGAAATGCTGGTGACCAGAGGAGTGACTGGGGAGAACCTAAGAGCAGCCAGACCTACATCAGAATTACAAAGAACAGAATAAAGAATAGCAATAGACATAAACCCACATCTGTTTTAGGAAGTCTAACACACTGTTTCCATGCTTCCATATGGAAAACAAAGGAGCTATAAGGTAATATAAATCTGATGTAGGTGGGAAAGTGCTTAACTTTATGAAGTAAGACACAACTGACATTAACTAAAAGCTGTGAGTTGGCCAAAAGCCTTCCTATTTCTCCCATAGGAGAAAATAACCCCCCTAACCCTTCCTTGTTTCCTTATGTTAATGAAATGGCATCAGAATTGATTTGTACTGAAAGGCCACAATAAGGTCTCCCCCCCACCTATGCGTGGGTAGATGGGACCGCACATCAGCTCAGAGGTGCTTCTGCAGGCAGGGTGCGCCTCACCCAACATCGGTAGCAGAGCGGGCACCCTCAGGGGTGCGAGGGCACCTCGCTGCCCACAACTTGAACCCCCTCTTGGTGGGAGCTCATAGCATTGGAAACGGGCAGGGGAAAACGTTCGAGTGAGGGGTAAAGCGAAATAACGCCCCGCAGCAGCAACAGCGGCTCCCGCATTGACTGCTGCCCGCAGCACGTCAAGCCGGGTCCATCCTCCCCGCCGGGGCGGAGGCAGTGGCCAAAGACAGCACGGGATGGGATGGGATGGGCTGGGATGGGATGGGCTGGGATGGGCTGGGATGGGACGGGATGAGCCAGGAACCGGAACCCGAGCTGTGCTGAGCCATGCTGAGCTGGGATGAGCCATGCAGAGTCGTGCCGATCAGAGCAGGTTGATTTAATGATGCTATGATTGTTCAGAGCATCAGGTGATGTCAATCAGATAAAAGGCCTTCAGGATGAGGGCTCTGCATGCTTTGAGGAGTACCCAGGAGCTGACATCCAGAACTCCATTAGACTGTGTGTTATGCTGGAACAGACTAAAAAGACTGCTTCAAATCTAAAGATAAGTGTGAAATATATGCAGAGAATGCTAAAGGGAATGTATTAATAGACTTTCAGAGCTTTTTTTTGTAGAATGCTTTTTGTAAGTTGAAGCTTTTAGACAAAGATCAGAAGGAAACAACAGGAAAAGAAGAATCTGTAGGAATGGGTGTGAGAGAGAAGTAATCCAAAGAGCAAAGCTTGTGCCTCCACAGCTGAAGGTGGTCTTAGAACAAAACCAGATTGGCTTAAGGTAATCACAGAACATTAAAACCCCCTATAATATAGATTGGTGGGATCTAGTTAGCCTAAAAAGAGTGATGAATGCAGTATTTTCATGTATTCTGTATATACAATGAAGTCTTTAAAATGGGTTTTATCCATTTCTAGAAGCAGTGTTCTAGAAAGACTGGATTCATGTTTCTTGGCTAGGTTCCCACTTGCAGGTTGAATAAGACTCTCACTCATGTGAACTTCTAAAGCTTAGGCAAGATTCAGCTTTGGACTGTATTTCTTTTGCCTCATAACTACCACACTGTAACCATAACCTACTTTGCTTTCGACTTGTTTCACCAGTAAACCTATCAAAAGTTGAAGCTTGGCTGAAACTGGCAAATTTAGATCTCATTTGTGGATAATGAATCCAAATTAATGCATTAAACGGTGTGTGGAGGCAGAATTGAGAGCCCAACAATAAGCCATTTTTAAGAAACCTCAGGTAGGGTTAAAGGGCAATCAAACACCTTCATTCCCACCAGAGCAGGACTCTTCCTACCAGCTTGCTAAAGGCCATTGCAGGGTGGGTTTGACAAGGTGCCAACCTTTGTGTGTGCATGAAGAACAGATGTATTGAAAACCTGAGTGATCCTCAGGGCTCTGGGCAAGCCCCGACATGCCCCAGCTGTTCTGGAAGGAAAAGAGATGCCAGCTGAAGCAGTAGTTGTTTAGTGCCGATGCTGTGGAGGTACTAAGGACGCTAAAACCTTTTGTGTGATTACATATTAAATTGCTCCAGAAAGAGCATTCCTTAATGAGTGGTTTGTGAGTTTGTCCTTGGAAAACCTAAATGTTTACTACAACAATACATTGAAAAACAGCTCCCTGGGAAGCAGTTGCTTGAGCACATACTCTGAGTGTTTCCCAGGCTGTTCTGAACATGGCCCTAGGGCTTGCCTTTGCTGTTATTTGTCTCTGTATAGGAAAGAGAACTCTGGTATTAGCCTGCACTAAGCAGATGTGGGTCTGGCATTCCCATGAGGTTTAAAACCCAGGTATAAAATACAACACTTTGCTTCCCTAGGAAACTGCAAGACAGAAGACACACAAACAAGACATTGTTGGTGACAGTCTGTACCCTAAAGAGCTTTTCCATAAAACAAGAGAATCAGAGTTCAAAGGAGAGGGTGTGATTCAGCTCCTGTGTGCAGCTCCTTAGCCAGCCTGAAGCCCTGAGCATCCTCTGCCTTGCTGCTGTTAGTTGGTGCTTCAGTGCTATGTGGTACATGACAGAGACGTTGTAAAGGAGCCTACACGGGGACTTTACTGGTTTTTCTGTAGGTTTTTGTTCCCAGTAATAAAGGGAAATGTAGAATCCAGAAGCAGAAATGGAGGCTGCAGTTGACAAAGAGAGGTGGGTGGAAGGATAACAGAAACCAGGACTGGTATGAGTATGGTATGGTATTGAATTGTGAAGGGTTCTGGAAGTGAGAACAAGGAGTTTGCATTTGCAGTAGTGGAAGAGGAGGAAAACTGTGGAAAACTCAGTGATGTGGCCAAATGAATGAACTTGGGATGATTCCAGGTGCTGTAGCCAGGCCAGAGAAGAGATTACAATAGGAAAGATGCACATGTCTTGGCTAGAACTTCTGGCTGAGACAAGTCATGACACTTTGGGAATGCACACACATGAAACAAATCAGTAGCTTTAAAGCACAGCAGTACCAACATCCTCAGTAGCATTATCAGTAAAAACTTAACTCTTCCCTGCCTCCAGACTGTGTCAACACCCTAGACTGGGGCTTCCAGAGCTGCCTGTAGCTGTTGGTGTGCAGAAGCAGAGACCCTTGAATCCTCAAGGAGCACTCAGGTACCACTTACAGTGGTCTGCATACGACGCATGCCCCTGTTTGAGACCCGTTGTCTGCTGTGTCCCTCCTCCAATGAGACACTCCTGCTGTACATCAAAACAGGAAAAGAGATTTATCTGCCTCCGTGAGTCAGCAGAACCACATTAACTCTTCCTGGAAGTGTCGATGCCAGTGAATGGGGCTGAGTCATCCCAGCAGCCTCATGCCCACCCATTCCTCCAGCTGGGAAGCAGCCCTAAAGTGTCAAAGAGAAGGTGGGTACATTTCCCATTCCACTCCGCAGTCCAGCATCAGAATTACTTGCAAGCCAGCAGACAAGCTGAGTCTCGACTGAGAGATTCACAAACCTGTTTCTGGGTTAGATAGGAACCGGACTGAAAAAGAATCAGCATGTGCCTTGTTTCTAGGGAACTCGCTAGCTCACACTGCTTATTCTCCCAGCAATGGCCACAATCGGTATCACAGTTGTGTGAGCCAATATTAGGCACTGAGACCCCAAGACTGGTGCTCGGACATCTCTGTTATGCCTTTGCTAAGCTGGAGTAGCTTCATAAAAGTCAAGGGAATCAAAGCTGCAGTTCCTAACTTCTAAAACACTTCTTGTCCTCATCCAGCCAAGTCACCCGAACAAGGAGAGTGATTGCTTTCAGCAGGACCATTGCCCTCACAAATGCTACTCTGTATGGTACCAAGGACTGAGTCCTTATTGCAGTGGTACACAAGTAAGAACAAATGCTGTTTCAGCCTTTAAAACCGATCCCTGGAACAAGCAGCAGAGGAACACAGGCTCTTCAGAGACAACGATTTTCTATTCTCATGCAAATGCCCCCAGTGTTCCGAAGCAGAAGGAGATGCTTAGCAAATACATGCATTATGAACAGCTTTCTCTCTAAGAGATCGATATCCACTCAGCATTGCCTCATCTTTACATGAACTAATAATCCCAAGTAAGTAGGAAATACAGCCTCTGATGCTATGTGCCTGTTCTGCACTGAAATGGCCAGGTTTAGAAGGTATGCCTGGATTTTTACTAGATCTTGAGTCTGCAGATTAGGGGGGTGCATATCAGTCCTCAGGTGTGCACCTTAAATTAGTCGGTGGGATTTCTTGCTCAGACCATTACATCAAATGCTGCTGTTTCCAATATTATAAGGCAATCTGTCACCCACATCATTGCATTTGCCCTTAGCCCTTTTTACTATGTCATTGTAAAGCACCCAGCCTTTTTATCTTCTCAGAGAGACTGGTAGGTGGCAATCTGTCATAACCATATTCAGGCTCTTTTTCTCGAGTTCTACCTATGAATGAATCTATTGTTTCTCTTCTCACTTATACCCATGTGCTATGGTCTATCCAGACTAATCCTGCTGCAGCTGACAATCTGCACTGGTAGAAGTGCACAGTCCCCTGGTTTCCAGGCTCTAGGGTGCATGTCCCAAACCCCATAGGAGGACTCAGTTATGAGCAGGTGACATAGGCATGTTTGTGCTTTTGGTCACATCCATTGTACCCAGATAAAACCACAGAGGTGAAAATAGGATTTTTAAATAATCCCCTGAATTCTTATTGCAAGTCAGGAACATTGAATTGGTCTCGATGAGAATTCCATGTGCAATGCCAGTCAGGGATGCTTACCACTAGAATAAAGAGGATAATCTGATAGAGAGTTTATAATACTTAACTAGCCTGGTGCCTCATGAGAATATTATCCCTATTGTATTGACTATCTGAATATTGAATTAACTTTCATCCCTGCCATAAAATACTCACTGGCTACATTTTCTTCCTCATGCCAGATAAGTAACATCTGCAAGCAGCATGTTAGATCAAAATCTGCTTTCCCAGCTTTGCTGAATATGTACAAGTACAATGCCAGAAGAGAAAGGAGTATCTTCATCTCTCAGCACAGGGAAGCAGAAATGCTCAGAAGTATGATTAGGATTACCTGAGTACCCTGGTTTAGAATTTCTCCAATTTCCTTTCCATTAACTTTAGTTTATGCTTTTGCCATTTGATTTTGGTTTGTATCTCTTGACACTGCTGAGGCACACATCCCTGCCTGCAGTTACACACACGACTCTTTGTGCTACAGAGTGATAGACGCCAATCCACTGCTCATGGCTTTTGACATGTCTTTGAATTGATGTCAGAGCCTTAAGTTTTACACCCAGAGCCATGCAATATACACAATATGAATATAACTTTTCAGAAAGCCCCATCATTCATCTTGGATTTTCATCTGTTTTCTATTAGGGTCTGTTCTCATCCCTGTGCAGTTTTGTTTTCTACTATGCTGATTGATGGATGATAAAAAACCTTCCTCAGAAGCCTGAACCTTGACTTACGTACTTAGAAGTTATAGAACCTACCCCAGGCAGCACTGGTTTTCTGCCTGCAGTATCTGAACTGGTACTGCAAGTCCTCCTATGTCTTGTAGCCATCAGCTCTGAAACAGCGCAACTCCAAGTTAGTGCCTTTTACTATGTAAAATGACCATTACAGTTTATTGTCACTTTCTGCTAGCCCCTCTGCTTAAATGGCCATACTGGATGCCTGGTCCTAGGAGACAGGAAGCCCAGATTCAGTTTAGGGACATTTTTATCTCACTTCTATTCTCCCTGCTTCTGGCCTGCAAATAGGAAGACAGATTTGATATGTTGGCGGTGACAAGAAGGATGCTGCCGAAACGTTGAGTGGAGGTAGCTGCTTGTTAAACTGGCAGTTCAATAAGAGGAAATACAGAGCTTAGTGACACATGTTAACCCAAACCCCCCCAAAACCAAGAGATTGGTGTCTTGCAGAGAAAATCACGTTATAGGGAGAAAATTAGGAAGAAGCACGGAGCTTCAGCCTCAGTCTGCCAGAACTCCTGTTTTTCATGAGGTTGGAGGAGGTGGATATTAGACTCTCCAGCTGTTCTCCCTGTTGTCAAGTACCCCGGTAGCTGCTTTTCTCTAGAGATTTTACGAATGCTGATGCTATTTTTGGTGCATAATTTTATACCCTTGAGCACACACGTAAGGAACAAAAATGAGTTTAATAAACAGGACTCACTGAGGCTCTGCTGATTAGTGAAGATGAATATGGTTAACTGTTTAGCATTGCTTTCTTATTCCAAATAGCGTCTTTAGCATCAAACACTGACATGAACCACTATACAGATTTCCCCAGTGGTAAAATCACATTATATCATGTAAGCAAACTGTCCATACAGCTCAGATCTGAGGCTTAACTGACACAGAAGCCCTTGTGCACAGTGGGATTTCTTGTGTCACTGTTGAAAAGAGGAACTTGAAGTATGCTTGAAAATGACATCTTCAAAAGCGAAGTGCAAAAGCCGTTTCAAGGCAGTGGAGCTTCTTATTTACCACAGTCAGCACTGGTTTGAACTGAAGCCTCTTCCACAGGCAATTCTGTCATTAAATGAATGAATGGGGTTGGACTGGATGATCTCCAGAGGTCCCTTCCAACCCTGATGATTCTGGGATCCTGTGACTGTAAAACCATTCTGAAGTAGAACTGAAAAGAGAAATTCCTCAGGAATTTCACATTCTAAAGAAATCCGTTCCAAACTCTTACTGTCTGCATTTTAAAGAGTTGGCTCAATATTACCATGTCAATAACAAAAAGCTATTTTGTGCCAGCCGTACTATCTTGATTCATTTTGCTTAGACTTTTCATCACATTAATGTCTGATACGTTACGTATCTGCAATATTGCTTTTATATATATTGTATTATGTAACACAAACACAGAATCTCATACATACAAAGCCAGTATCGAGCAATAACTTCAAAAGGGGTTGTATTTTATTAAACCAAGCATTTCTACAAGATCACAAACAAATCGAAAAGGGAGAGAGTTCAGTTTTCATCGTTGAAAACTGAACTGGAAAGTGGCAAGTTGTCACAGAATGGGTTGATATCAACACAGTACATTTGGTACCAACCTTTCAGGCCAGGCCTTTGGCTCATTTACACCCCAAACATTGCCCTGATGATTAAGGCTGTTGGAAAAACCTCTTGTGGAGATTTCACTTCGGGTCACTCACAAATGGTCAGATTCTTCTAGCCCTCCTAATGTACGGTTTCCAATGTGCCAGGGCTACAGAAAGGGAGGAATCTGAATGCTAAAGAATCCATTCAAAAAGCCAGCTTTTCCTTTGAATGCAACATTTACATCGACATCATCCTGTTCGTTTTGACAGTTATTTCTGATTAAACACATAGGCACGGAGAGGCTTGAGACCATACATTTCATTGCAGCATTCACCTGCTGAAATAATGGTGATCTCCTTGATTTCAGCAGTAATTTGGGGGTCACGTTTTTCAGCTCCTGGAGACTGCTTTTGCAGTCAAATCCATTGAAAAAGTATTTGCTTCATGGAAAGTATTTGCTCCCAAGACCCGTGGGGACTGTCAGCACAGAATGAACAGCTCCAGGATCTCAGCGCTGGAGACCATCACTGTTTAAATGCCTGCTGTATGACTGCACCAGGATCCATTCAGCTCACTGCAAAGGAGTTACAATAGGCACTAGAAAATCTTATGGATGATAACTTTGGCAATGTTCTTGTGTATAGGTAGTCCACAAAACTATTCCAAGAGTTGAAAGCCTGTACCTGAGGCAGGATGATACATATATATACATATACATATATACGCATACACACATATCTGCAGTATATATAGATAATATAAAACATGAAAATTTCTCTTTCATTTTCCCATTGAGTTTTCTATAAAAGCCAGACTCAGACATACACTGAGCAATGTTGAAGCCCACTGTAACCACTGAGCTCTTAATGGGAGGCAGTTCCTGGCCCTCCATATCCTGTCTCCAACGTAAGTCTAGTGCGTGGCCCTCAGAAGAGGCCCTGGAGTGAATCCCAATACTTTGATCAACCTGTCTGGTCAGGGGACAGAACAGGGCGCTTTCCTCTGCCACTGCCTCCTGCAACTTCAACCTGTGACTGCAAGCACCTGGGAGTATGTCCTGCATTTTGGTCTATGTAAGTGCACAGAAGCATAGAATAGCTTGAGTTGAAAGGGACCACTGTACCCAACCCTTCTGCTCTAATCTGTGTCAACTACAGCAGGTTGCTCAGGGCAATGTCTGGTCAGGTATTGAACATCTCCAAGGAAGAAGACTCCTCAGCCTCTCTGGCTAACCCGTGCCAGTCCTTGACCACCCGTATTTAAATGGAATATCCTGAATTGCAGTGTGTTCCTGTTGCCTCTTGTCCTTTAACTGGAAAACGCTGTGCTACAACTCAGTGGATGTCACTGCAGCACTTGGCGCAGTAAGAACTAAGTTTGGGGGTGCCCCTGTAGTAAAAAACCAGATCGATAGCAGTAAGTTATTCAGGATTTGTCTCCACAGCATTCCCAAAGGCTTCAGGTTCTTCTTAATTAAACTGAATAATGCCATAGACATTGCTTGAGATGGCCTCACTGTTGATGGAGTGGGAACTAGGAGTATCACCACCAGGAACAGTATCAACCTCCTTGGTTGCTGGAGCTCCTTCTGTGCACCCAGAGGCGAGGCAGGGAGCCAACAGCAAAGTTAGGCTCAGGCACTGGAGTAACAATACCTGCATGGGGCAGGAGACCTTCTGCTGGACGCTCGCAGCCCGCTCTGGGGCTCTGCAGAGTGCGTGGGCTCAGTTTTCCTCTCCCCCCATCCTTTGCCTGAAGTTTGACATAAAGTTGAAACTCAGCTTTACTTGTCAGGAAAGAATGAAATGATCCCTAAGGTTAGCAAAGCACTCAGAGACTCTTTGGGAAGAAATGTGCTATGTAAATAGAAGCTGATTCCTAGAGGTTATTAATAGATATAGCTGCAAAAGTAATGTGCAAACTACAAAGGAAAGATCATTCTGAATTAAATTACCATAATTTTTTTCATTGCTGTCTCTTTCCAGGAGACCTGGATAATGCTGCTCACAATGACAGGTTGAATAAGAGACAGGGTTTGTGTGGGCCAGAGGTGGGAACAGAGAAGGAGACTAATTATATCTTTTTTAACCTTTGCATGCAGCTGGGCAGGATAAAAATGCATTATGCATAACTGAGCTCTTATCCCAGTGGAGGCTGCAGAATGGTGCCCAGGTCATCCAGAAGCATGGTCTGAGCTGTCCCATTTCCTCTGGATCTAGCCATTTTGCAAATCATTACATCAAATGGGCATTTTCTGCATGCTTCACCTAAGGCCCATGTTATTATCCTATGGACAAACCAACCCAGATTTATCTTACTTGCTTTTATATCAGCGATGCAGAGGATGAAGAGCAAGCACTGATGTGGTATGGGAGAGCTGCAAGCAGCATTCTTCAGCGTACTTTTTGAAACCTGCTGGGTTGAATGGGTTAAAGATGATGACACTGCTTTTACAGTCACCCAGATGTGTAATTTCAGCGCTTTATTGTGTGGTATTTATTCCACTTTTAATGCATGTTGTGACATGAAGCCTTGTTCAAAAGTCAGAGATGGATGAGAAGGTTTAGAGCGGCCTTTAATACATGTATTGCTCAGCAAAATAGCAGGTATCTGAGCAGAAAGGGAAGGAGCCTCTTTTCAGGCCCATGAACCCATGATTAAGGATCTGGAGCATCTCTCCTATGAGGAAAAGCTGAGGGAGATTGGTCTGCTTAGCACAGAGAAGAGAATGCTCAGTAGGGGGATCTGAGCAATGTGTATAAGTGTATTTGCAGGGAGGGTGTCAAAAGGATGGAGCCAAACTCTTCTTGCTGGGGCAGGCAATAGGATAAGAGGCACAGGCATAAAATAAATCACAGGAAGTTCCACTTGAACATGAGGAAGGATATCTTGACTGTAAGAGTGTCTAAGCGTTGGAATAGGCTGCCCAGGGAGGTTCTGGAGTCCCCTGGAGAGCTATCTGGACACAGTCCTGAGTAACGTGCTCTGGGTGACCCTGCTGAGCAGGGCAGTTGGACCAGATGATGTCCTGTGGGCCCTTCCAACCTCAACCACTCCGTGATTCCATAATTACAGAGAGATGGAGGAATACATTCCCATGAAATAAGAACTCTTCTCTCTGCTCCTTGATTTTCCTCTCCCAAATTCAGTTCAAACTACGATTGAAGCTGTGTGGCATATTACAGGTATTCTATAACTCTACCTCTTTAAAGGGCTTTTGGCATAAATTGGCATGATATTCCAAGCAAGGAATTTGATCTTGAACTTTTCTGAACTCTATTCCCATCAGTTTGCAGTATCGCCTCTGCCCTTCATGCTGGGATGGGAAAGGAGGGCAGAACCTTGTCTTGTGGCCTTGGTGATGTAGGGGCTGCTTGTAGACCAGCCTGGACTTCTCTCAGCACCTGGAACACTCACTTTGGCCAAGTGACAGTGAGCGCTCATTGGGTTTTCAGCATTCTGATTGGGAGGCACCATTCTGAATTGCTTCTTAATCTAACTGACTATAACTAAGCATGATTCCAGTTGCTTGCTCCACATCAAGACAGAGAAAGCAACACGCAGACATGCACCAGCTCTCCTTTGAGGAGACAGACTTTTCCATGCCGGGCACAAGCATAGGCTTTGAACTTCAGCCATCTTCCCAGGCAGTGTCTTTAATTAAAGTTGTAACTTATCCCAAGGAAGAATCCAGAAAATCTGCAGATCTTTTCATCCTTTCATCAACCCTCTGCCCTAGGCAAGCAGATAATGAACCAGTCACGTCAATATAGGGCTCACCATGAACTAGTTTGCTATAGTTTGGAGCTTGCTCTTTAGTACAGACTGAGGATTTCTCCGAGACAGAGCAGAGTATTTTAAGCTGACTGGAAAGGGGAGCTGGCCTCCTCCAGCTCTTCAGTTCTTCAGCAGAAAGAGAGACATCAGGAGCATGCATTTCAATAGGTCAATAGATGCTGAATGTTCCAAGACCTGGATGGGAAATGCAGAGGTGCGGTTGTGATGTGCAGCGTCAGTGTGTGTGCTCCCTCCTTCCTGCAAGAAGCTTCCTTTGCAGGACCCCACAGGAGACGTGGGGAGCAGAAATACCTGTGGCTGTGCTGGACTTTCTCTGCTGGCTTCTTCCCCACCATTCAGGCCTCATTATCACCTCCACACAGCCCATTACAGCGCAGGATTCTCTATCCAATCCCCTCAAATCCGTTATCCCTGCTAAACCTTCGCATCGACTCCCATGATCTGAATTTGTTGCTGTCACCCCATTTTCTTTGATGACTTTGCTGCTGCAGAGAGGTCAGATGAAAGAAGCTGGGGAGAGGACAGGGGAGCTGAAGACCCTCCTGTGTCTTTGCCCATCAAGAAAGTTATTCAGAGCTTGAGACTTGCAGCCTTTCAGTGGGCACTAAGCTGGGGCTGAGGCTGCGTTTCTAGGGAATCATTAAAGGCGAAAACTGAGGGGGCTGAGGAGGTAAGGAGTAAACCAGCTCACACTGTTCCCAGTTACTGTATGTGCTTGGACTAGATCTTCTCCACTTCTGAGTCAGGTGTGGCACCAGTAGGCATCCTCATGTCACGCTGTTGTCATGAGAGGAAGAAGAAGATAAAAGTGTGTAATTCTCTCCCTGCTGAAAATGGAAGAGCTGGGAGCTGATTTCCTAGAATCAGAGAACCATAAAATGGTTTGGGTTGGAAAGGAACTTAAGATCATCCAGTTCCAACCCCCTGCCATGGGCAGGGACACCTCACACTGGACCATGTCACCCAAGGCCCTGTCCAAGCTGGCCTTGAACATTTCCAAGGACTTTTAAACACTTATGACCTCCTCTTGCCTGTCTGATATTCTGCAGCTCAGTTTCCCACTTACTGAGCCAACAGTCACATCCTAGACCCTTGCCATGCACTGGCTCTGAGCATCAGGAGGGATGCTCATGGGGATGGAGGTGCTCCTGCTACCATAGGGTAAGGCATTCAGCCGCGCAGGGCTCTGGGTTGGGGTGGCTTCCCGAGTGCATATTTGGGCCAGAAATGATGAAGAACAAGGCTCATGGTTGGAAGAGCTTCTCTTGACACCAGGGCCAGGAGAGATGCTCCTGGGGAGCAGGGTTTACTTCCAGTGGATGATCCAGAACTTCTGCTGAAGTTAGGGGGTCAGTAGCAGCGAGAGGGTTGTGATATCACACTGCCCAAGTGTGCGTCCTTAGCAGAGAGAAGACCATGAAGCCTAAATTCTGAGTTAGGAACTTTAAATTTCAGCACTTCTACGGCTGAGCCTTTTCCAGGCGGCTGCCATTTGTGTTTTTCACATGAAATTCAAGGGGATGCTGCATGAGGTCAGGAGCAAAGAAAAGGAGACGGAAACAGCCTCAGGATGGTGATGACTGTGACCTCATCCTGGATCTGGTTTGCTTGAAGTTAGCTTTATAGGTGAGCAAAATAGGAATCTGTTTTCCTCGGAAGCTCATCTCCAGTTTAGCTCCACATTTACAGCCAGCAGGGAATCCTTTCCGCTGACTGGAGCCCAACACCAGAAGGGACCAGTGGAATTTCTATGCGAGATCTTTGAAGGAAAGCAGATCCTTCCAGGAAAACCCGTGCTACATCCGTGCCATTTTTACCAGCTAAAATGTTTGTGTGTTGTTTGAAAGGCTGCGCTACCCCAAGCGTGAGAGCAAACAGCAGGTGTCATCTGTGATCAATTCGCTTCCAGTTTTCAGACACATGGAGCTGAATCCTCAAGTGAAACTCATAACAGGGTGTAACCAAAGACATGCAGATGCTTTTAGGAATCTCATGAACAAAATGGCTTTATGAAGTCCTTACTTTTGGTCTTGCAATATGGGAAGGCTTTGTGAAACCGAAGATAGCCTTCACTGGACTAACCTTGATGTCAAACCTCCTGATGAATTCAGGCTCTCATTTTAATTCAGGGATATTTTTCTTTAGACCCACTTAGAAACTTTAATCTCTTCTTTCAGAGGAGGAAGCAATATATATACCAAGCACAACTTCATATCTGTTGTTGGACATGCCTGCTTGAATCCCATCAGGACCAGACACGAAGAAATAGTCTAATTCCACATTTAGCTGAATCTAATGCCTACATTTGTGCATTTCTTGGTGTGCTCATCTAGATTTTCCTACACTGTGATTCTCCTGTTGTAAATTTATACCAAATTCATCTGCTGTACATTTATATAACCCTGCAGAGTTCCCACTGGCACCACCAACATTCAACCTTGAGCAGTGACAGTGACTGCACAGTACACAGCGAGGAAACCTTTCTATCTGTAGTTTAGTAAATCAGAAACCTACATGGCAACACGTGTTCTAACTCAACAGTGGGGTCTAAAAAATGCAAACAGCAAAACAGAGGAATCAAATCTAAAATTACATTGATTTTGATTGAAGGGAAAATCTGAATGCATGGGGGAATTGGTGAAAGCCTGTCTGTTCACTCTAGTTTACTCTGTTTACTCGGTTATGTAAAGCCATGTCAATAATTACATGACATGCTTTTTCCGAGTGGAGGATCATACTAGCTATTGCCCCTTTTTGTTCAGAACCAGTGGTGAGGTGAAGGCAAGCTCTCTGTCTCTGCTCATAGAGAGATCGGCCACTTGATGGAATAGATCACTACAGATCCTCCACGTTTGACTTGGAGAAGTTTTCCAAACAGGGGCGTTACTGTTGGGTAGTCAAGATGCTGCCAGCTGTACAGAGAGCTCACAGTCACCTTCTGCATCAAGGAGACCCGTATCTGCCCTCAGCTCTGGGCAGATGTTCTCTCCTGGCTCTGGTGATGCCCTCTGAGGACAACACTGATTCTGCTCTCCTGGTGCTCTCAGCTCCCCATCACATGCAGGTACCCGTTTGTCTGCCCACCACTCTGCTGCGTCAGCTCTGTCTGATCTACCCTGTGACTATTGCCTCATATTCATCCTTCAAAGCAAGATGATCCCACCGACATTGCTTTTCCTGAAGCAGGGGAGGGAGCGTTTACAAGGTCCCTTCCACTTGCAGAGGTGGGGCAGTGGCGACCTCCAACACAGATGTGGTGATAGGCAGCTGGGAATGGTACAGCTGTTGTCAAATGAATCTCTGTGTGCATAGATATGTGTGTATGTATATCTATTTTATAGCCTGAGCATTTCTCCTTTAGAAAAAGGAGCCTGTGGTCTACAGTGAGCAGGCTCACCTCTGGTACCTTGTAGAAGCGGCTGTTTCTGCCACAGTCAGAGGAAAACAGTGGCCCTTTTCCTGAAGTCAGTGCACATGCATGAGCAGAAGGGTTAAGAGTTTATTCTGCTTTTTTAACCCAAGACTAAGACTTCCCTGTACGAGTGACACCCCCTGCTCTGCCCTTACGGCGTTTTTACGGGATGTCTGAAGAATAAAAGGAAGGTTGAGGTTTTATTTTTAGCCTACCCGTTTCCTCTGGAAGTGCTAAGAGTTGAAAACCTTCCTTTGTGATTTCAGTGCTGCAAGGTTTCCTATAATTCTCCTAAAGAGAGAGATTTGCAGTCGCACCGTATTACATGTGTATAGCTATACTCAGGAGAACAGAAATGTTTGCCAGTATTTAAGGGGATTTGCTGAACACTGAATGGATCTCCATTACAATTTTATGATGGTTTTCTGCAGTCCAGATACTGCTTTTCACGCTGATTCTTGTAACAAGACATCTCTCCCTGCCTTCACCCCTTCTGCAGTGTGCGTAACCACCTACGTGTTACCAATCACTTTGATTTACTCAATGTTTGACTTGTTAAGTTGGTTGGAGGTCCCTTCCAACCCGATGCATTCTGGGATCCTGGGATTCAGTAATATCTCATTTTACCATCAGATGAAGTCCTGCTTTTATTTTCATTCTCCATTCTAATGGTACTTTGTAGACTTATTTTTGGCAGGACACTGAAACTTAACTCAGCGTTACTTAATTTATAACACACCCTTGATATATTCAGGTCCATTGAACAAAGGAATGTCTTCACAACCTCTTCAACAGACAAATTATAGCTCTATTTGAGCATCTGCTTTTGAGACGTTCTTTCGCTCTAGCCCACGTAGGACATTCAGTTCCTCTGACCATATTCCCGTGTGGGATCCGGGTAGCTGTGCCACAACAGTTCATCCTGTGCCTGCTTTATGGAACAAGCTTGATTTTTGAACTTTAAATGAAAGGTGCAAATCTTTGCCTGTGCTTACAATTGTTATCTTTGGCTTGCAGAAGGAGAAACGTCCGAGAAATGCCCAAAGCAGGGAAATTTGCTGGGTGCCAAATGTATTACTGCCAAGGACCCAAAGATGTAAAAAGCACACAATGGAATAGTCAAGGACATCTTTTCATAGCTCACATCAAGCCAGATTATTCTAAATGTCTTTATTTTCCTATTATTAGAAGCTTAATTTGTGTAAAAAAGTGTAGGAGATGAAAATGTTGTTGCTACTAAGCAACTGTAGAGCATATATAAAGATTAAAAAGTCTTAGTGGTTTTATAATGTGCAATAGCTATATCTATGTATTTATATATATGTGACCTTATCATATAGATAAAGAAACTCATTTTTTATTAGCTGCTGAGGCATTTCGTTCTATTTCCATCCCTTTTGTAACAAACAGACATTTTCTTAGGGCAGGCAGGTTGCATTGGCTTGCTTGTCAGAGGTTCACTTCATCAAAGGTATTTAGGTAACAAAGGGCATTTGTTACCTAAAATAGCACTGAGGAGCTGGGCATAGCCCCCTCACAAAAAATACAGGGTGAAGCCGTGCTTCAATTCCACTGCATTTGGTGGCATTCCCCCGTTTGCATGATTTGGTTTGATAACTATTTGCTATAGCTGGCCGAAAAGGGAGAACGCAGGGGAGGGAGAAAGCAGGGGTGGGGGAAAGCAGAGAACAAGAGCAAAGAGTCCTGGAATTCCAAAGAAAAGGGGAATCAGCTCCTTGAGGGCTGGAGAAAGCTGAAGGAGGTGTAGGAAGAAATCCCAGACATGGTCAAAGCAAGGTCCCTCCAAGACTGCAGCTGAAAAATCGAATCTCAAATGTTAGCAATTCCTTTCAAGATGTTACCAGCCACCACTGGTGTGTTGTCATGGGGAGAAAAAGGCGTTACAGCATCAAAGGAAATAAGGAATGTAATGAAGAAAGAAATTAGAGGAGTAATTTGCATCTATTTGGTGGTGCAGTCTTCAGAGGCACTTTTGTAATTAGAAGGCTTGAGCTGTACGCATTAAGAGTACCGAGAGGCTGGTGGAAGTCTCCAGAGGGGTTTTGAGGCAGCGATTTGGATGGTCACAGAACATAACTGTAGCCTCACAGTATCTCAGAAGAAGGAGTTATTTTTCCTTCATCATTGACAGTCTGAAGGGAAAAGAACCAGCCTCTTGCAGGAGCCTGTTTCTGTGAGCAAACAGAATGCTTTCCCATAGCTGCTGCTAAGATGATGGGAATGGCAAGCTCCCTCTATCCACTGGGGTGTGACTGTATTTGAGTGTACCCAGTCTCACCTGTGACCATTTTGGTCTTCTCTTGTGTTGTGGGTTTGATTCATTTCTTATTATACTTTCTGGGAGTGTTTCGAGGTCTGCATAACCGTTCTGGAATAAGCAAACCAATCAAAACTACAGGGAGGGTCAGAGAGAGCAATTCCCTGCTCTGCTGAAGCCAGTGGAGACAGGACAGTGAGAAAGCTTAGCACACTTTTTGGCAGTGTGTATCACTTCACATGTTACTTACATGGACTTCTTTATCATTAGCAGCTAAAGCTTCCACTGGCAAAAGCACATAAACCCATATATTTTGTGAGTCGGAAACCTAAACGTTTGCTTTTTAGAGGCTTATTTGCATGTATCACTTACTCTGAAGCTGAGTTTTGAGTGAAATCAAGTTTGGTTTTCTATATACCTTTTCTTTAAACCATAGACAGACCTATCCATCCCTGGTACAGGAACCTCCGCAGTCTGACTGTTTTTTTCCTTCCTTTCTACCTTGTATTTCCTTCATCCAGGACTTTCTCTGGTCCTCAAGTTCTCCTTTCCCTGGCTGTGTCCTCTGCTTCACAATACTCCATGTCCCTGCCCCTTCCCTCTGTGCCCAGCTCCATTCATTAGGTAGACAATTGACTGCAACCGTTTCAGCTGAAAACAAGACTTTATCCAAGTCCAATCTCTTATCCCAGCTGGAGTCAAACTGAGCCACAGTGTCTAATATGATCCCTGAGGACAGCTCCATGGAGGTAAATACACTGGATTTAAGTCTGGGTTTTTGCTTATATTTCAGGGGTGATTATTTACTCAAATTTCAGTCTAAACTTACAAGTTTTCAAACCATATTTTCATTGAAAAGGATGAAGAAAGAGCTCATTCATTCCTATTCTCTTCACACAGCAGCTGTACCGAAGACAAAAATCATTCTTTTCTAACCTAAGCAAGCAGGCTGCTTTCACAACTGACTTGCTTTACCAACCTTTTGCTGTAACCATGGACCTATAATGCCCTGTTTTGTGTGTGGTGGAACTTGTGTTGCTGAGAAAGAGGATGTGGCTGAAACAAAGGTGTTTTCCACCATTCCGTAGAGAAACCTCCCAAAGTGTCAATTGTGACCATTCCTCTCTCCATCTGAACACTTGAGGCTTTTCAGAAAGCTGCTTTTATGTAAGATTAGAGAGCTGTCTCCATGACATGATGCTTGGCTTCTCTTCACCATTAGTTGGGCGTTAGTTGTTCTGGCTGTAAATAGACAGGCACAGATGGTACCACGACTCTCCGAGCCTCCACACATCTTGCACTGCAGGCAGTTTTGTTATTCTTGTTATCCCTCTAGCAGCTCCTACTCTTTCCTAACAGTTTGTTGAGCAGAAAAAGGGAAGGCTTAGGAACAATCAGTCCCTTTCCTCTCTAGTATTGCTGAAGGCTTTAGGCAGGACAGCAGCATTCACTTTGACTTTCATCATTTTAACTGGACGAGCTTTGAAAGTCCCTTCCAACCCAAACTGTGCTACGATTCAATGATTCTATGAAGCAGAATTGCTGCCAGGCTCACCAGGAGAAGGCAGTCCTCCCTGAGACAGCTGAGCAGAACTAGGTGGCCCAATGGCATTAAACTGTGAGACACGAATGACACATCCTCCCCTAAGTGCCCTGCAGCTCTGACAAAGACACAGAAAGAGCCACGACAGATAAAAGAGAAGCTGCTCTACTGACAGCCTGCCTTGGTACACAGGAATAGCGTTTGTAGGAAAAGAGGCTGGAACAATTAGCAACACCGAACCTGGAGAGGGCATGGATAAGAAGGATGTGACAATCATAGAGTCATAGAACGGTTCGGGTTGGAAGGGACCTTAAAGATCATCCAGTTCCAACGCCCTGCCACTGGCAGGGACACCTCCACCTCCCTATGCACATCACGGAGAAGGTAAAATGGGTGCTGCTCTTTAGTCTTTCATATAACAGAGCAACGAGATGATAAAGGCAACAGATTGTAATCTGAGAAAAGGTAATCAATTTTATAGAGAGTGCAGTTAACCTCCTACAATAACCACTGAAGCCAAGAACATAGCGGGGCTATGAAAAGGCTTAGATATTTGTATGAATTATTAAAATGTTCTTTTAATATTTTATCTAGCCCATCTAATGTAAGGTTATAAGCTTCTGTGTCTCTAGAGAAGTCAAGTTACTAGCATAAGGGTAAGAAGTAGTCTGCCTTCCTTGTTGGCAGGCAAATCAGTGATATGGAAAGGGGGTTGGCCATTCACCTGCTCCTTGACAGCACCTCCTGCATTTTCACCTAGGAAGCTACTAACAAGAAAACTGGTAAAGGTTAGACGTGTGTTCATGAATAGCTCACCTCGCTCCTGGGCCTCAGACTCTTTGTATAAACCTATGCAACACGTTTTTAGGGGGACTAAGCTTTTTCAGGTATGCCGATGCCACAGCAGTAGACAGAGGAGCAACATCTGCAGATACACAGGTTTTTATGGTCACGGGGTGGTTTCCTTCCTCTTAACTACCTCTGTTTAGTCCAGACTCACACACCAGAGCCCTGTAATGATTCTGGAGAAGGACTCTTAGAATCATAGAATAGTCCTCTTCCTTTGTCAGGGACTGTAGCGATAGGACAAGGGGTGATGGGTTCAAACTGAAACAGGGGAAGTTCAGGTTAGATCTAAGGCAGAAGTTCTTCCCTGTGAGGGTGCTGAGGCGCTGGCACAGGGTGCCCAGAGAAGCTGTGGCTGCCCCATCCCTGGCAGTGTTCAAGGCCAGGCTGGACAC
This sequence comes from Pezoporus flaviventris, assembly GCF_033815535.1. Taxonomy (NCBI): domain Eukaryota; kingdom Metazoa; phylum Chordata; class Aves; order Psittaciformes; family Psittacidae; genus Pezoporus; species Pezoporus flaviventris. The sequence goes on from NW_026892585.1 coordinate 3,423,092, forward strand.
AGGGGCTTGGAGCAACCTGGTCTGGTGTGAGGTGTCCCTGCCCATGGCAGGGGTTGGAACTGGGTGATCTTAAGGTCCTTTCCAACCCAAACCAGTCTGGGATTCTGTGATACAGCTTCTCTGTATACAGGTAGTGCTGCTCCTCTCCCGTGTGCTCTGCCCTGCCCTGGGGAGTTATTTATCTGTATTTATCACCCCATCACAGGCCCTATCTTAATCAAGACTGCAATATCCTGTAACAGAGGACAGGCTTGCAGGAGAGGAGAGTGTGAGGAAAATATTGTGAGAAGGAATGTCACGACTCACCTCTGTTTTTTAATGGAAGGATTGACTGAGAACAGTCCATCAGAAGGGGTAGACATCCAAGTGATGATAGATGGATTTCCTAGAACTGCAGTGCTTCAACAAGAAAAATTAATAGCATTGTGATATTAAGTAGAAGCTGTGACTGTCATGTAGAAATAAATCCATGGCAATCTGAAGAGGAAGCAGTTGAGGGCACAAAAAGCCTGATGAGATTATAAATAATATCTTATATTGCATTACAGCATGTTCACGCTATTTGTGTTTCCTCAGCTCCTCACTATAGATTGCTATCAGTTCACCCCTTATCTGCTGCAGACTTTGGCTCTCTCTTAGCTCCCCCATAAATGAGACAGCTTGGACACCAACATGTAGATGTGGGAGGTTGTCTCATTTCTCTGCAGATGCCAACATACGTGGCAAATCCGGGTGAAATCCTGACTGTGTGAATGGCTCAGGATATGCCAAAATGCCTGGAAAAGGCAAGTAGAGTTTCAGTTCTTTGCGAATGTGAAGACAAATAAATACATAATTCACTTGGCCGAGTCAGCATTGATGGCTTTGAAATCTATGGAGGGGTTTGCTGGTAGTTTTTGCTCAGGCTTTTCTGCACTGTTTTACCTGGTGGCTCCCAGGGAAGCCTGCAGACATCCTGCTGCAGAGCATGGGAGACAAGCGATCCCCCCGTGCTTGGTGCTTCCCAGTTAAAACCAGCTGCATTCCCAGAACACGTGCATCAGCTGGACACGTGATTGGGATCAATGCAGAGCTGCAGAGGGCAATTTATTGGCATCCAGTGTCTTCTAAAACCAACCTTTGAATATCTATGAGGCACTCATCGTACTCTTGCTTACCTGTTCCTCTCCCCAGTATGTCCTACCTTGCTTTCAGAGTGTTGCAGACAAAGCCCATCACCTACCATGCAGTACCACAGCAGGGTGGGCCTGCAAAGACGTTCTCAATAGAGGTTTTTAACAATATTCCTGATCCCTGCCACTGGTTCTGATGAAGAATAGAGCAGAGCACTAGAGCCAGGTACGTGTCTGCCACTTACCCCCTAATGCTTTGCTGCTGAAGTGAGCTGCTTGCAGGAGTTGCTAAGTAACCAGAACCTGCTGATCACTTCTGTGAGTGATCGAGATGCTTCTGATGTTGTCATGCTTCGTATTTGTGTTTTATATTATGTATTATATGTTTTCAATCCATTCTTATAAGGACAGATGCCTGGGGGAGCTCTTCAGTGAGGCAAAACTTCTTGCCCCATTGTGTTTATGTCTAATTTCACTCTTGCAAAACACTGTAATAAAGCAAAATTGACCAGGGATTCTAAAAGTGTGATTTTTAGGGAGAATTAGAGCTGTTCAGGCCTCTTTTATCGTCTAGACACCAGTGCAAGGGCTGACTCTGTGGAAACACAGATGTCTTCGTTGGCCACTCCACTGCCTGCATCTGAACAAAATGATGATTTACTCAGGAGAATGAAAGTGGGAGCTTTGTGATTGTGCTTGTCAATAACACTAAAAGTCAAACATTATGTGCCAGAAATGGACTGAAGCTGGGAGTTATGCCACTTTCTATACGAACTCTGTGCCTATCGTCAATATTTATTAGTGGGAGTCTGGTTACACCAACGTGTGACATTGCAAGCGTGTGTAGCGCATCTTTGACAAAGCAGATAGAGAGAAGCTTCTCAAACAAGATGCCTTAAACATGCTGTTGGGAGTTTGGGGTGGATGAGCAGGATGTCACAGAGTTGTGAGAGATCTAACAAGCCTGGTCTTGAAAGACTATAGCCTGCACAAAGCCTGCAGGGTGCATGCATCGTCATTCCTAAGCCCAGAAGGGATGCACGCTCAAAGCGTGGTGTGTCTGAAGGCTTTCTGCCCATATAGGCAGGCAGGGCATGAAGGCAGGTGGCTGGCTGTGGCTGTGTGTGTTTGACTCCCATTGGGGTTCTGCAGGTGCATTTGGCATCTTTCCTGGTTTCTTCCCCCCAAGCTGACCTTGCCTGTTTCTCCCTGGAAGCCAGCATTTTGCTTGGAGGTCCTCCCCTGGACTGGAGGATGATGCGCTGTCATCTCTGAAGAGGCCAGTCTTGTTGTCTCCTGGTCTTTTTCTCCACTGTGTGCATTGGCACCAGCAGGAGCATCACACCGCAGCAGCAGCTGGTGCAAACAAGGAGAAATCAAACCCTTTGTCTCTTGTCCCCCAGCCTGGGACACTCGTGCATCCTCTGGGAGTTACTGCCTTCATCCCTGGCACTCCTAACTCTGTCTATTGGTTGTTCTCCCCCTGTTTTCCTGGTTTGCCATCTGATACGATCTTCTTTTGCTTGATCATTGCTCTTCTCCCCCACGCTCTTCCCCCTGTGTGCTAATTCCTAATGAGTACAGAGCGCGGGTCCCTGGTGAGTGCTGGGCTGGGCTGCTGTGGCAATTAGCTAACCCCGGAGAGTGCTGAGCAGCACAGTCTCCAGCATGCTATTTTAAGATGTGCAGTCTTGATCACATACACCAGTCTACCTAGCAGGAAAGGAACAGAGGCAGAGCATCCAGCTGACGTTCCCGAGGCTCCGGATGGCTGCCGGTATTAACTGGCACAAGGAAGACCATTTTCTGCAGAGAGGGAGCAAGCAGGCACTCATTAAGACAGGCACAGTCCAGAGGGAAAGATGAGATGCCCCACTGTCAGCAAGTGCCTTGGTACCCTCACCTATTTGGGATGATAAGACAAGAAGCACCCTCCCTCCAAGATGAACCGAAGGAAACCTTTCTGCTTTGTGTCACTTGCACAGCAATCATTGGGGTGATCTGCAGGGATGTGCAATTGGAAATCAAGCCCTTGGAGTTCGGCTGGGTTAGGGTGCATTTTTTCATACATGCTGTGCATGCAAAGCAAATGGATTTTCACTCTGCACTGCACAAGGTCACTGAATTAAGCAGGCACATTTTGATTGTCTGCTTCTCGGTACGATACCTCTCCCGGGACATAATACAGTTACTGTCATGGCCAAAGAGCACAGGGTGTCTGCCTGTCTTCTAGTAACAGTCCTGTTCTGCCTGCAATTTTCTGACTAGTTGAAAGCAGTAAGTAAATGAGGACAATTACAATTGCTGATCCCCTTGGGAGACTTTTCTTTCATGTATATTTTACATACCAAGACACTCTGATAAATCTAATTTACGAGCAAGAGTCTATGGAGAATTAAGTGTCTGAGATTCCTGTTGTTTTCCACGTGATACCCTACTTGTTCTGATGTTCAGGCCAGACAATAACACACACAATGGCAGAGCAGAGGGCTCCAGAGCTTTACAGCATGATCAAATGCATACCTTCAGCCGCATCAGTCTGCATATTGCTAAAGCTGGCAACTAAAGATCTGATGATTTTTTCAGAAGAAGTCAAGTAAATGAAGACCAGCACAAGAACAGGAACAAAAGAAGGTTTAACTTTCACTCTCTCAATTACCTGCCACAAAACCCTGCCTTTTCTGTTTGAATAAATCACTTAAGTGCCAGCTAAAAGAAAGTCTATTACCCAGAAATCCGGCCATCGTGTACTGAGCTGTCGAAAACCCCAGCACTTCCCAGTTACACAGTGAAATATTTATGACTTATGACTGGTGGTGATACGTCCTCAAGGCAGATGATCAGCTTGTACATAAAGCAAATCAGGCCCTGGTAGTTAGGAAGGTGTCAGTAAAGTCCCCAGTTTTGCACCTTCTGATGGTGAATGATGTTTTTCACTGCTTGGTCCCTTCCCAAAGAGGATTCCTTTTAGATATTCATAGTCTTTGTAGCTTCATAGCTACATTTGAAGAATGCATCAAATCAGCACCCTCTTCTGTATGATTAACTAGAATGTGCTGGTGAAAAAATATGTGTATATAGAATAAGGGCTTGACTCAAGAGGACATCTGTAACTCAACATTTCAATTGTTGAGGGCCAACAATAAATGCTCCGCTGTACAACTTGATGATGGTTATCTGATATGTTCACAGAGGGAAAACATTTTTGGTTTGGATAATCTGATCTTGCTAAATAAAAGGCACATTAATAAATGATTCATAAAATGCCACAGAAATTATAAGCAGTTCTTAAGAGCACCCCTTCTTGGGATTAAGGGTTTGAACTTTTTCTCCCAAGTTTTGCACCCGCTTCTCATCTCCTCGTACAGAGATGGCTTGATTTATCATGCTCTAAAGAAAACAGCTTACCCAGAGGAAGGCACCTCCGGATCAGCTGGTTTTTAACAGCTCAGTTTGTGTTTGTACTGTGACAGTCAGTTGCATTTTGGTTCTGTAGGAACAGCCATTATCTGCCCTGGCCCATCAGCGTTTCCATGGTGGCTGTGTCCCAGTGCTGAGGGCTCAAGTGAGATCACTGTGGGTGTGCAGCAGTTCTGCCCCACTCTGTTCACCTGCAACAGGAAGGCTGGAAGCAGGATGGAAGGCTCTTCTTCCCAACCTGCAAGTTACATGGATGCTTTTCACTGCAGAAACACGATGCTGTGACATTAAAACAGAAGGAAGTGCGTTTCATCCCAGCTCCAAACGGTGCTCATGGGTGTTTGTTCAACAGTAAAGCTCCTCCACAGGGGCAGCTGTCCCTCCTGGCGTACAGAGCTGCAAAGCAGAGGTAAGGAGAACATCACCTTGAAGATGCCAGCAGCCATCACACAGGACGGAGGGATGTACCCCCACAAAGGCAGTGTGGGCATCCTGTGATGCTTCCACTGCTGAAGTTGGCTGCAGCCTCCAAGGAGAATGATGGTGGGTTGCATTCTATTTTTATACCCTGAACTTTCATCTTTACACTGATAAAGGAACAGCTGCCTCTAATCTCACTTCTAAATCCCGAGCCTGGTATGGCAACCTCTCCAGCATCGTGGTGCTATCCTTAACTGGCCAGTGAGACTCAAATGCCAGCTAGTATCCTTATGGCAACTATGTGTGGCATTAGCTGTGGGTCTTTTTTGCTGCCTAGTGAATTTTCCCATTAGCAGTTGGTGCTTAGGACTCATAGAAAAGCCCTGCAGTTGCTTCTCTTGCTAAACACTTGGATTCACTCACCAGAGGCATGCAGAGGGTTGTTTGGGGCTGCTTTGACACTAAAGGTGTCATTTCCAGAGACTGTCACACAGTGATGCAAACTGCCAGGGGAATTTAAGCACGGATGATTAATACATGGTAAGGTAACCTGTGCACCAGCTGAGCTGCTATTCCTCTGGAAAGACTGCCTTGTAATATCTCATTTATCTAAGAGCAGTGAGACACTCTGCCCTCAGAAAGGCCATGGTTTGAGCTCACCATTTCCATAAGAAATGTGAAGGGAGGGCATGAGGTTTCTCATCAGGGTAGGCGAAAATGCAGCTCTTCCCACCACGGAGGAGGCTCAGCAAAGGCCGTGGAGAAGGATGCAGGAAGCTGGTCTGCTCTGCCTATAGGAGATTCGGTCTGGCAAAGAAAATAGTCTCCATACACATGGTATGTTTCTGCCTTTTGGATAGTAAAGAGGGGACCTGCATTTCCAATGACCGTAAAAACGTGGAAATGGATCTATCATGTGCGGAAGCTCTTCCTCTTTATCAGCTGGGAAAAGGAGCTTAATGCAGGTGAAAGCAAAGTGATTTCAGTCTTCCCTGAGATGGGGAGTTCAGTGTGAAAAGGCATTTCCCTCTTCTGGTTGTTAACTTGAACTAAAAGTAAGGAATTCCTTCCAGAAACTTGCCCACAACATACTCCTGCGGGGGTCAGTGGAGGCAACACCGGGTAAACCCAGCTCCTCTGGAGGTCAAACGAATGCCTGGGAAAGAGATGGGGGAAGTACAGAGCAGGTGCCATGCAACAGACCGGAAAAAGCTCATTTACCCTTTTTGTTGCAAAAAGGAGGCTTAAAAAGGGCTTCACAGTTGGTGCTTGTATCTACATAAGGTGTAATGCATATTCTTTCTGACTGCGATGACTTGCATTGGTCAGAAGAGATCGTTTTCCATATACAGAAGGCTTGGATGGAGTATTTTCTGTTAAAGTGACTGGGAGCTGATAGTGTTCCTTTAGAGTTAGTGTTTTGTTAGGTTCATGTTCCTCTTCCAGGAAAGGCAGCGTGCTGAACAAGCATCCTTCATGCTCCTGGCTGTGGGCTGTGATTTACACCAAGGGAGTATTCTCCTGTGTCTCCTTGCCTTCATCCAACAGAGAATACGGTATGTTAACATGTGAGATATCCTGTGATGGAAACCACCAAGAAGAGAGATTTATGCTCAAAACCATGAATTCTTCTCCTGACTTCCATTTACCAGTCTTCTGGTCTGAGCCCATAGCCACAGCTGCTGAACAGCAGCAATTCATCTGGGGATGGTTCTTTTATATAAACAAATAGATGCACTGATGTACGCAGGGAGACGTTTGCAGATGTTTGCAATTCACTGTAGTGACAGAGGACATAACTCAACACTGTATGAGGGATGCTCGAAGTGGTTTTGCACAGGAAGGTTCAGTAACTTCAGGCTCATCCAGTTCCTACCCACTCTGCATGGCCTCAGTCATTTGGTAACTCACAGCATGAATCATTTTTGAAAGCTGTAATAAAAGCTGCTGCCTCCTTTATCAGGCAAGGTAACAGAAATGAGAGCAGCTTCTGTCCCAAACACCTCCTGCTTTGGTGGATGGGAAAGGATACTGAGCAGAGCAGCTAAGGAAGAAACATCTTAGGCCCCTTCCACCAAGTGAAGGCTGGATTTAAAGGGCAGATGCCCAACCTTTTGGAACGGAGACAGGAGATGAAGAGAAGCTTTCCCTCCACCACCCTGCTGAGTTCTGTAAGGGAAAAGCTCTCGGTGCCTTCTGCCAGAGTTTTGGGGCTTCTGTCTTGAATCTCCTTTTATCAATGTTTGCAGATTGTCTTTCCTTGTGGACTTAAGCAGGGAGGGAAGAGTGGGAAGGGCAGATGGGGAGGCAAAACCATGAGGTTTATTATTCTCTGCTCATGGGCTTTGTCTATATTCTAGACCCTCCTGAGGAGCCAGTCTTTTTAGAGATACAACAAATATCTACCTCAGACATAATTTTGTATTTTCCCTCTTTTTATTGCATTAGTAAATCCCCCCTGAAAAGCAGATCACTTTGAAATGCATCGCCTGGAATAATACTTCATTTTCAACCCCACTGCTCATGCGGGGGTACTCCTGGCCCCGACTCTTCTCGAGTTTGTAGTTAGCAAGCAATATTAAAAGGTAAATATGAAAGCCTTTTGCACCAGCATTATAGTCCTGGTCTCTCAGGACAGTCAAAACCTCGGTTTTATTTCCCTGCTACTTTTCTTGCTCAGCTTGTTTGTACAGTGTTTTTTGTTCTACAATACCCTTACACAGCAAAGGCTGATCTGAAAGACTTGTGTTCATCAGGCATCGCCTTTCACTAGCAAGCATGTGGAGGGTTTCTCTCTGGCTGTTCAATTGCCCATCTATGAAAGCTTATAGCTGGTCTACCCAGCTTGAACAAGGAGAAAGCTGATGGGCAACATTCAAGACCCTGGGAGACCCTTGAAGACCCTTTTCTTGCACTGGTTTACAAGCTAGCTCTGAGCCAGTAATTCCCCTCAGAAGGTGATACCTTATTTTCTTTCATAGTTATAGTGGTTCAAGAAGGGAAAGAAACCAGAGGGCATCTGTCCGTGACAGTGAAGAAACACCTCCGTGATCACTGAGCAATCTGTTCATCGATTCCCAGTTCAAGCCAATGTCTTTATCACCCCATTTTGATTCTGCAGCCACAACCAGTGTGAGAAAGATTGAGCTGTTTATGCACAGCCTGAAACGGATGTCCGAGACGCTGCCTTTTAACTAACTGTGTTGTATTGCTGACTGGTTTTCTCCTAAGCAGGCACAGTTACTTAAATGATGCTGTGAGATTCACACTGTGTCTTCTGTTCAGTTCCAGGAAATTTGCCTCCTGAGGATTAGACACGCTGCCGTCGGCAATGCAGACATTTCTATCCACGGATGTGACCAGGAAAACCTGCTTTTGGTGAGCAGCTTCTCCTAACAATAAGCACTGTCTCTTCGAAGTGAACAAGGAAAGAGACATGGAGCTTTAAAACCATTCTTCTAATTAGTAGCAGAAAACAACCCACATCTCTGACTGTTTTGTAAGGCAAACACCGTGGGGATGGAGCAAGGTGCTAATCCTCTCCCAGCTCAAATGCAGTTTTTGAACCTCTGGCCCACGACAGTGCTGGGACCATTGGCTGGAGAAAGGCCAGAAGGATTCAGAAGGATTTGAGGGTCTCCATCTCCATTCACCTCTGGAGGGGTGAACATCCCTTCTATGCACACACTGGAGAGGAGCTGCAATAGGAAGCATCGGGGGAATGGCACAGACACCCAAGCTACTGAGATGGGAAAGGACAGATAGCATGGGTCAGATTAAATGGCAAGATCGGATCTTCTCCTTATCCCATAGGACCAACCTGGGCAGACAGCAAAGCCTCCATGCATCCTCTGAATGGCACAACACATCTTCTTTTGCAGGCTGCTAACCAAGGGAGTAAATCAGAGCTTATCATCAGCCAAGGAGCAGCTCTTCTCTCTCTCTTAGAACCAGGTCTTTTGTGCTAAGAAAGAGACAATTAAACTGACATCAACTTCTTAATATACCTGCTCTAATGACAAGGCTTTCGTCACCCTGAGCTGCACCCCTGCTTTAGCTTCAGATGCGGTTTTTACCTTTGTAAATACTCCCCAGCAGTAATGCATTAGGCACAAACAGTAACTGCAGTTACCAGCCTTCGCACAGACCCACAAGGGGAGGAGATTTGAGTCCCCTCAGGGACCAAAAAGAGATCACTGCTTCATTCACAGGCCATAAAGAGATCACTGCTTCATTCTCTGGCACAACTGAGGGGGCACAGACATGTGGCCCGGAGGCAGGGGGCAGAAATGGGGCAGGAACCTTTTAGAAAGACAATCAAAAGGTCAACTAATTATAGTTTGTGACAACAGTAACCAGTGAACAGCCCACCATTTAGCCCCCTATTTCTACTGTCATTCTGAGTCACCAAGTCTCAGTGTGACAATGTAATGGAAGCTTTCAGTGCAAAAGTGCCCGGTTGCTGGTTTGTCTGAAGGAAACAACTGGAGAGGGTTTTCAAGGCTCAGGGTTTTAAGGCTGGGCCAACCTTGCCTCTAAAAAATGATGGCTTTCTAATAGTGTCTGCTTGGACTTCCAGGTGGGAGAAGTAATTGCTACTGGTACTGAAAACAGAGAAAACATCTTCCCTTGGCCCACCTCTCCCTGTCCCACTGGCGAAAGCTTAAGGACAGTCCATTATCCAGCCTTGGTCAGGAGTCAGCAGGGAACTTCTGGAGTCTTCACAAGTCCATGGAAGAGAAATGAACACAACGTGAAGCGAAGCACCCGCTGCTTCCTGAAAGCAGGATAGGTACAGACCAAACCAATTCCCATCTTCCAAACTGTCATCCTTGCCCATACATACCTGCTAGAGTCAATCCAATAAACCAAAAGGGACAAGTTTCCACAGCAGGACTCTGAGCAAAGCAAAGGGGAGTCTGTTGAGCAGAGGCAACTGTGGAGCCAGCCAAGGGTGCTGTCCTGGTGCATTACCTGTGCTCTGCTCCGGGCACTGCATCCTTCAGGCAATTTCACTGATGAATGGGCTTCAGGGGCACTTTTTGCTGGGTATGAGCATGAGATGGGAGAATCTGAGCTTTTAAATGCGTCTGATTTCAGATAGTTTGGGTCTGGGTTGCTTTTTGTGACTTGCCCAAGCTACAAAAGGCGTGAAAGCCACAGGAACTTAGCTGGAGAGAAAGTGCATGATGCGGGAGAGGAGAGAGCTGGGTGACGTGTGTGGAAAATGATGGTTGGTTGTCAAAGGGAGTTTCTTTACAAGTGATGATCTGATCAAAGAAAGTAGTAGGAAGTCCTGCCTGCTTGGACCCCGCAACTACTCCGGGTGAAGAAAGAAACAGTCTGCACTGGCTGCACCTTCTGGCTGTTCTTCTCCCCAAAAGCCATACCCCTGGGGCATAAATACGTCACAGCACAGCTGGCTATGCAGGCAGCAGGCTGAGGCCAGTTGTGTGGCCATTTCAGTCCCTGCTCCACTACAGCCGATGTAAATCAGTGCAAAGCACTCTCACGGGAAAGTAGGGTCTTGGAAAAGGCCCTGAAATACAGCAGATAAATCAGCAGCAGTGTTGGCACTGCATAAAGGGCAGGGTGAATAATAATAGCCACAAAGAACTCCCAGCATCCAGAAAGCATGGCAGAGGTTAGGCCTCGCCACCAGCACAGTTGTTCAGGAGAGATTTAAACGCTGGAGGTGGTTGGGTACATACTGGTGGGCTGTGGAAACTGGAGCCTGCTCCCCAGCAGGCTGTGTAAAGGTGCCAGCATCACCCTGCGCTTGGCCAGCTCTTGTCCTCTCTCCACCTTGGCTATTTTCAGCTCCTTTTCCTCCAGAAATTCAAGCCCGGAGCTGGAAGCTCCCCCCCATCCAACCTCACCCTCCCTGCTCCCATTGCAGCACATTACCAGAGCTTCCTTTATAGATGCCAACCATATTCCCACTGGCTACTGTATTCCCAGCAAATTCTTCCTGTATCCCTTCAGGGAAGCCTTATGGTAACACATTGCCACAGCCGTCGTCACTGTGCACTGCCTCTCTGGAGTCTGAACAGACTGCAATGTTCTCAAATGTGTCTGCTCTTCAATGGATCAGCTTTACATTCCTTCCACGATCAATTCTTGGTCTGTACCCTGACTCACTGAGTGCTCTACTTCTCAAGTGATGCATCATCATCTCCTCTGGATTTTATAACTAGTAGTGGTGAAAGATGAAAGCCCAGTATTGCCTGTTATACTGGGCTGCAGTCAGATGCACTAAAAAGCCCCCCAAACCCTCCAAGATGACATCTGCTGCAGCCAAAGTTCATCCATTCCTTCATGAAAATTCAACTACGTCCAGAAAGAAAAAGAAACAGACTTTGCAATAAGCGGAGGATGATTCATGCTTAAATATACAGCTGAATGCCACTCAAAATGCTCTCTTTTCCCCAGTCCTTGCTCTTTTGTGAGTCCAGCCAGGGAGAACCTAAGATCAGTGCTAACAAATCCATTCTTTCACCTTGTCCTTCAGCATTTCATCATACCTAACAGTAAAACCTGGTGCTTTTTTGACACCACATAAATAGCATTCCCCGTCTCTCGTCTCCTCTCTCCAGACGACTGCTTTACCTTTCATTGCTCAGCAAATCTCCGCATGAAGATAATATTTAGCTTCAGAAACGAAGTGGGTGGAGGATGTGCATGAATACAGAAGGTAGCAGGACTGCCACTGACTGTGCCTTTTGGAGAAACTGGCCCCGTTTCAGTGCTTAGTGACCAGCTGCTTCCCAGCTGAGCTCCATCAGCTAAAGACACGGTGATATAAAATCCAGCAACAGCAATAGAGCTGTGAAAACCAGAGGGCTTCTTTCTGTCTGTGCTCTGGCAGTGGCCGAGCCCGGGTATTTATGTCCCTGGGAATGATGCTTGGGTGTGTATGAGTAGCAGAGCTGTTCCCAGCAGCTCCCATAGGGAAGAAGTGGGCCCCTGCAGTAAAGGGATGATGGTGCTGAGTGCCAGCTACTAGAAGAAAGCAACACCGAAGCCATGAGACGAGTGCCCAGATTGGTGTCTGGCACAGTCTCCTGCCTCTCTGAGCTACAGAAGTAGGTCAGAATCTTAAGAGACAGACTGTAGCGTTTCTAGCCTCGTAGCATCTCTTCGAGTAGGAATCCTGCTATGCAAAGCCTCAGGCTAACTCTGAAGCTGGAAAGATGTGCTGGATTACGGGAGAGGGCAAGGTGTTACTGCAGCCATTGCCATCTTCCTTTTTGGATGCCTGCAGCAGCAAAGTGAGGTGGGACCATCCTTCCGTGGACTCGTGCCTCTGTTATGTGTTTCTGATGACTGTGGTTTAGAATGAAGTGAGCGCAGCTTTGTGGGGCAAGATTAGCCTGCTAAGACACTGGTCCACCTCCAAAGCAGCATTGTCAAAGAGCTGGTGGTACATGGTGCCACGTTGCAAGAATAAGATGGGGAAGGTAATATCCATGTAAGTATCCTATAGGAACCATGGAAGAGAAAAAATGGGGCTGGGATCCCACAGACAGGAGAGCCCATGCAGAGAACCATGGAAGTCATTGCCCAGGGCAGTCTGGGGCTGTTTGTGCAATACAAACTTCTAACATCCTGCTTATGTTATCAGCTAAACTGGGAGGTTTTGTCCACCAGAAGCAGAGAGGCACTGCCAAACACCTCCATTTTAACTCATCCAGCTTCCATGTACCCATGAGTTTCACAGCTGGGCTGGATCCTCACGGAGGATGCTTAAGTGGGGTCCTGCAAGGGTGCAGCTCAGGACTGCAGCACTGAGAGGCCATGCCGAATACACCACGCCAGGCAAGAGAAGCAGGATACCAGGCAGGAGCCATGAAGACTACTTTGAAGTTAAGTGTGTTTGGGGTTTTGTCCTCCTCTCGTGCCTCAGGTTGTTCTGAGGGTTTGATGGTTGCTCTGGTAATCGAACGATTCTCTGTGGGGATAAAAATGCTATTACAAAAATCCCTTGCAAGTAAGTGACAATTAGCTGCCAGCAATCTTTGCGATGCCCATCACAATCCCAGCTACCAGCGTGCTGATTGAAACCAAGGGCCACCCCTGCAGACACACAGGGGGAAAATCACTTGTGGTCTCTTGCTAATTGCAATTTCACATGCTGGCAACCCACCAAAGCGCCCTGGCCAGCCAAAGCATGGCAGCAGCTTTTTCATGTGTCTTTCCACTCGGGTTTGATGTTAATGGAACCTTCTAAAAGGTTGGACTAATTCCGTTGTTTGGGTTTGTGAGAGCTGAGCTGTGTTAGGCAGGTTATCGAGTAAGAAGCGAAGGGAGGCGGTGTGCAGGGGAGCAGGGAGGTGGTTTAAGGTGTTTTCATGTGGCAGCTTGCATGAAAAGGCAGATGAGGCGACCAGTGAGGAATTCAGCTTGCTGACCAAGGGAACAGACACCCACAAGGCTCTTGTCCCTCCCTGAGCCAGGCTCCACCTGAGCAGCTCCGGGGACGAGAGGGATGTGTAGGGATGAATAAATCACTGCAGATCCACTCTCCGGCTGCACAGCAATTCCTTTTTTCTGGGTTGCTATTTTTAATTCCAATACTCCCACATGTGTTTGGTGGATTAGAGATGTATGAGAAACAGGAGAAGGTGGCTGACGCAGGCAGGTAGCAGAGCCTGGGGGTGGCAGAGGTTGAACCAAGAGCAGGTCCAGTGCCACCTTCCTGCCGAGGGCAGCACCTCTGGTTCCTACTTAGGTGGGAGCTGAAAGCCCCCAGCACTGTTCACTTGGATTTACACCCCTGTGTTGGCAATCACAAGGAGGCAGTGGAGGTGCCCACATGGTTATAGCCGGGGCTGGATGTCAGGGTATCTTGGGTTCAGTTTTGAAGCCTGCTGCTTATCTCCTGTGCACAAACCTTGTGAATCTTCCCTCTTGTAGCTCCAGGTTGGTTAGTGGGGAAATCGTTGTCTCTGCTTCCTTTGGCCTGCCTCACCTTGTACCTCTGGGCAAGAAACCATCACTGCTTGGTTACAGCTACGGAAGATAACTCATGGGGCAGCCGCTTCTCTTGAAAGATGGCATCTTTCTATCAGACTTTTTAACCACAAACATCAGAAGGAAAGAGCTGTCAAAGTGCTTTATGAGGAGAAAGGTTTTAGCTGCAGCACCTCAACGAGGAGGTGAGGGACTGTAGGGAGCAATGGGACAGAAAAGCTGCCAAACTATCATTACTATATCATCATCCTTGTGAGAATCCGGATTTCCAGAAGAGACTGGCTGGTGTTTTGATGTGTACACGAGCTCCTCCAGACTATGAAACCAAAGATCAAAACATAAAGGAAATCCTGAGACTCTTTCCCTTCGCTGCATACACAGTGTTTGCTAATAAATTACTTCAAGTGAGACCTAATATTACTAATAAATGCTTTCACAAAGTCTAGTCTGTGTCTCCAAATCCCAGGCTGGTGTTCCTGCAGACCCGAGGAAAGCCTTGAAATTAAGAGTAGTTGTCTCTCTTCTTGATTATATAATTACAATATTATATTATTATAATATATATTAGATATTATATTATAATTCTATAAATAATAATAATAAATATTATAAGTTATATGGAATCTCAACTCTTCATCTCTCAGTCACTAGAGATGGGGAACCTCTTCAAAAGGAGAGAAAACAGAAGGAAGCATTTGAAACCCAAAAGTGAAATAACTGACGTGAGATCATCCCGTAGACTGCTGCCAGGGCTGTGGAGAGCACCCATGTTTCTGAAGCATGGTGCGCCTTGCTGCCCTTTCTCAGCATCCAAATGAAGGGCTTTATGTAAAAGCCCTTTACTTCTTTCTCTATTTCTTGATGCTTGTTATCAAGGAAACCCTGGGCTATTGCTTAATTGCTTGATTCCAGAGCAGGAAAATCCCCCGGATTTTGGGGGGAGAAGAAGGGAAATAGAGCATTAATCTGTAGTGATGAAGGAGCTAACATCCTTCACAACAGCTATTTCACAACTAATGGCTCACAAAGCCTGATATGGTTCTAGCCATGTGATGTTCAGGAGACTGGAGCGAAAAGCTCCCTTGGTTGCACTCAGCTCAGGAAGCAGACTTAATGTCCAATAAGCTCCATTGATCACACACCTTTGGCCTCCTGACTTCAAGGAACACAACGAGCACCAACAGGTCCACACCACACGGGGGTTTCTCACAGCCACGTTTTACAAGGAGCAGCTACAAGTGTAAAGCACCGAGCAATGACCCAGAAAAGGTTTCTCTGTGCTAAAACATGGATTTAATCTCCAAAACCTCCACTTGCCAGCAGCCCCCAGAGAGCAAGCCCACAGCACTGAGATGGAGTCGGGCTTCAGATATGAAACCCTTGGAGGCATTAAGGCAGGTTGGTTTATAGCATTCAGAAAGCCAAGACTGCCGGCTGTCCTAGGGGATACAAAGCATTCAGTTTGCAGCAAGACCAAAGCACTGCTTTTGAATGTGCACTGCAGATCATTTTAGGGTTTCTAAAGGCTGATGAAAACCTAATGGTTTTTCTTCTCTCTCGTGGCATACCTAAAGGCACGATGCAGAGCTCTTGCACACCTTCTTGGCCACCTAATTCTACACCACTCCTTCCAGGTTTTTGGAGAGTTGCTGATATGTGGCTTTTTCCCTCTAGTTGGTCTTCCCCAGTTTTGTCAAAGCTCAGATGGATGGAGACCCAACCAGCCTTCAACCTGTGAATCAGCTGTAGGGCAGCCACTTGGTAGGCTTCTATGAGGAAAGTGCGAACATCTGATTTCCCATCAGCAATTTGGGAAGTCATAGACTTATAACAGCCTGTGGTAACCATCTCCCAGCACATCTGTGCAGCTGCTGCTTGTGCTGGCTCCCAGCTCCAGGCTCCCTCAGCACACAGAGGAGCTCTCTGAAACTCCACTGCATTAAGGAGATGTCTTGGAGACATCACACAACGCCCTTTGTCAGCATCACTCCAGGACATGGAGTGCTCTCAGTAAGCTACTGCGCATTGGTGGTACTGGGGTACCAGCACTTGCACAGGCAGTGCATCCGCTCCTCAGCGTGCTGTGAGTCCCAGCATGTCCTGCGGTCCAGAAACTGCTGCTGAATGATTGTCCACAGCATCCTGGGGGATGTGGCCTGTGATGGACTAATGCCTCAGCCACAAATGAGGGAGAAGCCCTTGGTTTGGGATGAAGGGAAGTGAGGAGTACTGCAATGGAAGCCTGAAGCAAGTGAGAAGTACTCCTCAGTTTTTCTGTCCTTCTTTATACAAATGATGGCCCATTTATTCCCCACAGACATCAATGCACTTAATAAAGAACAGGAACTAAAAACCCTGGACAGGCCTTAAGGAATCTTTGCATTGCGTTCACATAAAAGCAGTGCAAATGTGGGCAGGGAATTCTAGGTGTGAAGCTACCTTCTAATCTTAACTCCTCTCGTGGGCTTGTGAATGTTAAAGAGTAGGAAACAATATTTAAATTAGCATAAGGTTAACAGTGTAAGTATTTGGTTTGCAAAACATACACACAAACTGCAAACATCACATGCTCTGCTGAGACTTGGGAATGTTAATAGGAAAAAGTAGCTCCAAAAGACCCCTTTAGAAGCAAAATCAAAGTAGGAATCTGGCTGTACGGGCTGTATACAGAGGATCTCTTCAGTGTCTGAAGGGGGCTTATAAGGATGCTGGGGAGGGACTCTTCATTAGGGACTGCAGTGATAGGACAAGGGGTGATGGGTTCAAACTGAAACAGGGGAAGTTTAGATTGGATATAAGGAAAAAGTTCTTTACTGTAAGGGTGGTGAGGCACTGGAATGGGTTGCCCAGGGAGGTTGTGAATGCTCCATCCCTGGCAGTGTTCAAGGCCAGGCTGGGCAGAGCCTTGGGTGACATTTTCTAGTGTGAGGTGTCCCTGCCCATGGCAGGGGGTTGGAACTGGATGATCTTAAGGTCCTTTCCAACCCAAACCATTCTATGATTCTATGACCTGAATGGTGTTTTGGTATTCTGGTCACTTCATGCAAATTCTTTTCACAAGTTCAAGCTGAACTAAAAACCAGTGGAATTTGGCTGTTGAATTAACCCCAGACTTACCATATGGGACATGACAAGCCACACAGACAGGTCACCTCAGCATCCCTAGGAGTCTGCATAGCTAGAAGCAAAACTTGCCTTGAATTCCAAAACAGAGCCTGGCATTGCAGAGTTTATTTACAGCAAGAGAATAAAGAATGAGCCGTAGTCTCCAAAGAGACACTCTCAGCTGTTAAAACAAAACGTCTGGATTGTTGAAATAAGCTACTTAATCATCATTTTATTTGAAAATATATGTATTTTTTTTCTATAGCACATAAATCTCAAACATCTCGCATTAAGCAGCAATGTATTCCACATCCTTGTGACAGTTTTGATGGTGTCTTTTCCTATCATTTCAGCTACACAGAGAAAATGAGTGGCAGGTTTGAGAACATCAAATCCTGAAAATGAGGTTGTCCTGGGTTCAGCTGTAGCAGTCATTTTTCTCCTTCCTAGCAGCTGGTGTCGTGCTGTGTTTGGGCTTTAGTCTAAGAACAGCGCTGATAACACCGATGTTTTAGTTGTTGCTCAGTAATGCTGACTCCAGTCAAGGACTTTCTGACCTTCATGCTCTGCCAGGGAGGAGGGGAAGCTGGGAGGAAGCAGAGACAGGACACCTGACCCAAACTGACCAAAGAGGTATTTTGTACCACAGCACGTCATGCCCAGTATAGAAACTGGGGGCAGTCACCTGGAAGGGCGAGATCACTGCTCTGGTCGGGCTGGGTATCAGTTGGTGGGTGGTGAGAGGTTGTATTCTCTTCCCTTGTTATTTCCCTTATCATTATTATTATTGGTGGTAGCAGCAGTGGTTTGTGTTATACCTTAGTTACTGGACTTATCTCATCTCAACCCATGGGAATTACATTCTTTCCATTCACCTCCCCATCCCTTCAGGAACCGGGGGGACAAAAGAGGGGGGATGAGCGAGCTGCATGGTTCTGTGTTACAGGCTGGGCTTAAACCATGACAGTTTATATACTGGAATCACAATCCAGAGCATTCAATCATACTATTAGTTATTATTGGGAAGCAAGAGGATTTTTATCTAATACCAATGGATTTGAATAGCACAGACATTATGGCTAACGACCAAGACCATGTAATGGACTTAATATCTCTGTAGTCTATGTGCCATTAAAAATATCTGTTTGTCTCATTAAGAGAATCATAGAATGGTTTGGGCTGGAAAGGACCTAAAGCTCACCCAGTTCCAACCCCCTGCCACAGGCAGGGACGCCTCACACTAGACCAGGTTGCCCAAGGCCCTATCCAACCTTTCTATTAATACCTTATGTATTAATAGATGAATAAAACTAGCCCCCCCTCCCCCCCCCCCAAGACAAAATCATAGTAGATGATCATTAGGAAAGGCCACCAGACTTCAAAGAGCATCCTCAATGCTTTCCCAATCCCGTCGTGCTTTCTTTCCAAAGAAAATTAAATTGAGAATTCCTTTACCAGTCCTCAGAGCTGCAAATGGTGCTAATGAAGAACAGAAACTATCTGCAATTGCATGAGGGGATCCTAATAACATCATCCCCTAACAACATCTCCCAGCTGCAATAGATGCACTACCCTAAAGCAGTACTATAGACTCTCTGCTGGACTGCAAGCAGGCTGCTTCTCTCCTCTGTGCATACCAGCCCCGACACAGTGTCTTGCTGAGCCCATCATCTGGTTGCTCCTGTGCTTGTCCTGGTTGGGCTCCCCGAGCTGAAGAGCCTTCACCATTCCCAGATCCTGCCTGAACCTTTCCAGTGTCCTGAGGCTCTCATCCCATCACTTGTTTCCCTTCTCTGCTTCAGCCCTGGGCTGAGTCTGACTGTGACAGCAGGTTGTTAACACCCACACTCCTCCTGGGACCTTCCCATTTACCATCTCTTGTGTCTGTTGGTGATGGAGACCTCACTGCTCCAGCAGAGAGCAGCACCCAGCTTTGGGCAGAACACCGTGTTCAGTGCTTCATGGAATCCCTCACTCTCGATTTACCAAGCTGTTCCTATGCATTGTTGGCTTTCCTGCAGGTTTTCCTCCCTGTCCCAGCACCACGAGAAGCAGCAGGTTGGTAAAAGGAACACAAAACGCTCATTTTAAAACACAGAGATGTTCTGCAGCTCTCACATCTTCACAACAGTTCATAGAATCATAGAATAGTTAGGGTTGGAAAGGACCTTAAGATCATCAAGTTCCAACCCCCCTGCCATGGGCAGGGACACCTCACACTAAACCATGTCACCCAAGGCCTCATCATGAACAGGGGGCACAGCAGAGGGAGGTGTTGTCTAAAGTTATTCCTATGGGAAGCTAGATCCCTTCTTTGGCTCCTCCTGCAAGCAATGGGGTCTGACTTAGGTGCCCTGTGTTGCCACTGGATGAACTTCCCTAACACAAAGCATCCCTCAGCAAAAGAAAGGCTCTGATGAGCACTGTCCCCAGCCTCATGCACAGGGTGGGCTCCACAGGGTCCTGGTGTGGTTCCCATACATCCCTTACTGACCTAGGACAAAGTGACCCACACAATGCCCTGGCACAAGAAAACAGCCTGTTCATCCTCTGCAGCACCATCTGCTCTATCACCCCAACAGCAAGGGGCTGCCACAGCTCCATTGTGAAACAATGCTGATACGGAACAGCGTTGAGTGACCATCCATGACCATCATCCCTAGGCCAAGGGCATTCTTGAGCAAACAAGTGATTCCCTTTCGTCAATGAAGTATGAATCAAGGTATACACTGCACTGAAATTGCTTGAATCTGCTTCTGGGGACAGGAACTTTGCCAACTAAGCATTCCTTCCATGAGACCTTAAGGTTTCCCACTGGAAAGTAGGGCTGTGTCTGCCTTACTTGGGGATTCCAAGCTAACAGCAAGCAAGGCTTCCATTTAAAATGGTACTTCGCAAGGCAAGTTAGATTTCTTCAGGGAAATAGGGACTTGGGTGACCAGTAGCAGTATCTGAAGAGGCCACCTCTACATTAGCTCAGCAGAAACCTGCCTTTCCACTGGGATCATGCCACATCATCTTGTTCTGTTAACAGGCTTTGTCCTAGAAGTTGCTGGAGTTATTGGAGCAGGGAGGTTGTTTCTACTGCTCTGACCTAATAATGAGAACCTGTTCTTGCTTTCCAGTCTGAATGTTCTGTGGTTACTTGGGGTTTGTATTGTTTTTTCCTTTAAACAGCTCCCTTCTGTCCCTGGTATTAGGCTAACCACTGTACCCTTAGAAAGAAATCTGTATCCTACCGTAGCCTTTATGTTTCAGGCTAAGCAGTACTTTATGTCATATCTCTATGACACGCTTCGTGGTACCTCTGCACTTGCTGCAGATGAATTCCTCTTTCTTAGAGGAATGTGACAGCGATTGTGATGCAGATGTGCCCTTATCCACGCCCTCCACAAGGAAACTGGCTGCTTGTCTGATGTACGCCGCGAGCGTGTCCACCTTCTGCATGGCTTCATCCCATGGTTGGTTCATAGTCACCCTCCGATCAACTCCACCTGAGTCACCTCTCATCTCCCTTAGAGAAGAAATTGCTCCTTAACCCTGAAGTGCCTGCCCTGGCATTCTGCTGTAACCACACTTCTTCCCCTTTATCTACCTGTCAGAGTCAGAGAGGTTTGGGTATATGAGGGTCTTCTTCCATGTTAGCTATGCCCCCTCATGGTCAGATTTCAGGAGCATAATGACTTCACATACCTAATGAAAATGCTACCTGACCCTCGAGGAGCTCGCAGTAAAACCCGCTGCTTGATGTCTTTTTCTCCCTCTCCCAATCAGTCAGTTCTTCATGTCCTCTGTCAACCTCCATCTTCTTTTGCTTTATTAGCATCTTCCCATTTAGGAGTGTATCAAATGCTTTGTTAAGGTCCAAATGATATTTACCTTCTTTTCTATTTTGGAAAATCCATTATCCCATGTAAGGAAAGCTATCAGGTCATTCTGGCACCACGTTCCCTCGGTGCTCCTTTCATCTTGTTTTCTATTTAACTAGAAAAACTAATTCAATCATTCCTTCTCCTTTGGTAATTAGAGTGTGTGGAAATACAGGAAAAAAATGAGGTAGATCACATTTAACTCTATCTGGGCACATTTATATGTATATAGATAGAAAACATACATATATATGTACATGTGCATGTGTTATATGTTCATATACACACACACAGAGACAACATACACACATACATGTAAATATGTGTATAGAACAGCTTCCAAGCTGCACTGAACCTTTTAGCAAATACTAGCATTTGAACTTTTCCATGCAACAGAGATCTATTAATGCTCATTCGCTTTAAGCCTTGCGGATCTTTAACTCCTGTTCTCCTCCAGCTCTTTTGGAGCCAGCTGCCAGCCAAGGAGACAAACCCAGTGTGCAGGATGATTTTACCCAGCACTCAAAACTGCTTCCTGCTGCCAGGTACCATTAGAAAGCCGAAGTGCAATCTAGCTGTTGGGTAATTGCAATGATGAAGGTTGGCCATCAGGGTAAAAAGCTGTTTTAATAGTCACAGTGAACAGGAAGCGTCCGTTCACCACCTATTTTAAATATGAGGACCTGGTTCTTAATGAAATAATCATGGCATAACAAGGGTTTGAATACTGCAAAGGGGTAATTTTGCTCACTGCTGTGTATAACTAGTTCCAAAGAACAGCAAAAATGGGCTTGTGAATTAGAAGATGGCCAAGATGAAAACACAGCACAGATTACTCGGAAACTGGACAGCTGATGAAAGGCAAAACAAGGGGAAGGTGCATTGATTCGGATTAACTTCTCCTCACCTACATAAACACACACAAAATCCGTCTGAACCAGTAAGAAGCTGTCACAGACGCTTTGAGGGGAACATCAAAGATGATGTGCAATTTGGGTTAAAGGCACCCCTCTGCAAACCCAACACAGGTGCTGCACAGCATCACTAAGAACGATGCTCACCTAGGACTCAGAATGATGCTCCAGGGCCAGCATCAGCCTGCTAAAACAATGCTAAACAGCACAATCCCACTAAGTCTGGACCTTGCACATTTTCAGACCCCTCCCGTATCATTCAGTGGTGTAAGGAGTGACACGGGGA
This sequence comes from Pezoporus flaviventris, assembly GCF_033815535.1. Lineage (NCBI taxonomy): Eukaryota > Metazoa > Chordata > Aves > Psittaciformes > Psittacidae > Pezoporus > Pezoporus flaviventris. The sequence goes on from NW_026892585.1 coordinate 3,445,191, forward strand.
CAGGCACTGATTCATGGGGTTTCCAACCAGACAGGACCTTCCCAGTCACTAAGTACAGACCCCTGGATGGTGGGGCCAAGGATGCTGGCTTCTTATGTAGCTGATCTTTTCTTCCCTTGACACATTGTGTTTCTTCTTCATTGTGCAAAACCAAGGGATGACAAGGAATCCCGTGCTAGTTTGGATGACAAGAACCTCTGCTGAAACGGGCATCAACTGTATCACGTAATACTTGTCATAAGCAGGTTAAGCTCCATCCCTAGTACCTTGACTGGTCTTGCCCAAATCCATTCCTTCCTATCCCAAAAGTGTAACTCTACCTCTTCTGCTGTAAGAGTTTATTCTTCCATTACCACAATACTTGAGTGCTTTGAAATAGAATCCATTACAAAAATGAAGCTGCTATTGATCTCTATGGGGTCACCCAATTCTTCCCTTTGAGATCGAGGCTCAGACAGTTGACATGGCTTTGAGAGGTTGATTGGTCTTTCATTTAGCCTATTCATTTCTTGCCTTTTCATATTCTCAAGTGCTCTTCCTCACACCCCTGCAACCCAACCCCCTGCACTTTTATCTTACCCTCCGTTTTAAAGCAAAACCACTAAACACGTGTCCACGTAAGCAAAGGCAAAATGAAGCTGAACAGCAAGAACCGCTCTCAAAGAGTTTAATGGGAAAAACCCACTCAAGCAAACTCTTTAATTACATGAAGCGAGGCTGGGATTTGCAGCGTGCAGGCAATAACAATGATTTTGTATTCCAAAAGCTGCTGTTTAATCCCCTTTTTATAGGAGGCTGGAAAAAACGCTTCTCATGTTGTTGGTGCAGGAGCAAAAGAGCAATGCCAGGAAACACGAGCATCAATTCCAGTAACTATCAGCACAGGCAGCATTGTACTTGTACAGAGATTTGGGAAGCATGTCTATTGAAGTGACAGTCAACAGGGGCACTTCTGCACGTTTCCCATACAGGAACTAATGCATTACCCAACTACTTAATCATTTCCAGGCTTTGTGTCAACAGAAATGCTAACAAACAAGTCAGTGTATTCTCTAAAACAGAAAAGAAGGGAATAGCAGCCTGATGGACACCAGCCTACGACCAAGGCTATTATCACCCATTCCCCGCAATTAAAGGAGAATGAGCAAGCCCAGGTTAAGAAACAAAACCCCACAGTGGGTCAGTGAAGCACGATGCCTGTTTGGAAAAGCCTTTGGAGCTCTCGTATTTATCTTGTCACAATACACCCCACCACGTGTGGGGTTCGGACTTTGACTTAAGCCCCTAACACATCTCCATGCTCTTGAATCTGGAAAGAGCAAAGCAGATGCACAGTAGCCTCTAAGCCCTCTATTCGTTTTCAGCAATATCTCAAGCTCCCTCCCATTTAAGAAGAGGGCGATTGTCCCTGGGAATTCTCTCAGACCCTTTATCTGCTTGCCATACATGCAGCAGGTGAATTACATTCCTTTCACAACAGGGCCAACCTTCCACTCATCCATGCTGGGCAGTCTATAGTAGGCGCCTAGCAGCATACATAGCTTGGCTGGCCTTCTCCCTGGTCTTCATCCACACAACCTGAGTTCAAGGCAGCCAGTGCACTCCCTGATGTACAACACAGCCCCACCACCTCTTTCTCCTTGCCTATCCCTTCTGAAGATCCTGTAGCCATCCACTGCAGCACCCCAATCACGTGAGTTGCCCCATGTGTAGGTGATGCCCAGCACCAGCTTTCCATCCTGGCACCTCAGGTGTGGGAGCAGGGGCTGGATGTTGGCACTGCGAGAGCCACGCTCCAAGACAACCAAGTGCGCTCGACAAAGGGGCAGTTCAGAGATGGAGCTTTTACATTAGAAAGCAAGTGCATGTTGCCATGTTGGTGGCACCAATCCGGAGCTCTCCATGAGTACACAATGCCCAGCACCACCTTTCTGTCCTGGCACTTTATGCGTGGAAGCATGAGCTGGATGTTTGCACTTTGGAATACCTGAGATTGATGCCCAGAGCGGTAGGACACAGATGGTGTGTTAGGTATTGTTAACTGTCCTCAGCTTAGTATGAAGCACTCCTTTTCCTATCAACCCCCTGGGATGTGAAGTGGAACTCATCAGCTGGTCCCCTCACCAACACAACACTCCTACCTGCGGGAAAGAGTCAGCTCTTGCTCCTTTGAAAACAAGTTGCTTTCTTGGTTTTCCTCTTCACCAGCCATTACCATCCTGTAGACAAGCAGATGCACAACAACTGTTCCGGCTTCCTTTATCCCAGGTGGTGGTTTTCCCCTCCCCTTTCCCTATGGATTGTGGGAAGGTGATGGGACCTGGTGCACTTGAGGCACAGCCGCTCAGTAGGGAGTTCATTCAGCTCTTGGGCTCTGCTGGGATCACTCCTTTGTTGTTCCTTCAGTCTTTTGACGGCCTTGAGCACTTTTTGCTTTGGGTTTTTACGTTTTCAGCAGCTGAGATTTATCCAGGATTATTTCTGGGTGGGCTGGCGTTCCCGTACCAGTCAGGATCTCCACGTGAAGCCTTTTTATCTCAGGTTATCAGTATTGGTTGTCTAGGCAGGGTGTGAGGGACTGGATGTGTGCACCCTGGGAGCTGGTTCCTGGGATGCCTGAGAGCCCTGCTGCAGATGCAGTACACAGATGGAGGTTCTGGTGGCAAAGGAAGAGTGAATTGGTACCGCTCCGGAGGTCTCCTTGTGTAGGTGATGCCCAGCACCAGCTTTTAGTCCTAGCACCTCCAGTGTGGGAGCAGTGGCATTCTGTGAGCCGTGCTCCAGGACAAGGACACCCAAGGGCTCTCAACAGAGGGGCAGTACACATGGAGGTTTTGATGGCAAAGCGAAGGTGGATTGCCATGTCGGTGGCACTCTTCCAGAGGGCACCGTGCGTAGGTGATGCCCAACAAAATCCTTCTGTCCTGGCACCTTAGGATTAGGAGCAGGGGTGGACGTCTGCACTTAGGGAGCTGGCTTGTGGGCAAGAGGAGAGTGCTGTGCAGTGAGGCTTTACACAGGTGGAGTTTTAGGTGGGTAAGTAAGTGAGGATACCCATGCTGGTAGCACGGCTCTGGAGCCTAACATGTGTAGGTGATGCCAGCGCCAGGTTTCAGGTAAGTGAGCAATGAATCTCTTTGATTAGCGGTGTTTGACCCCGTTTGTGCCTTAATCTTACCCTGGGTACAACAAGGAATCGCCCTGGCTCGGGCCCTCCAGGGTCATTGCCCAGAACCGGCCCCGTGGGGCTCCGGCTGACGAGAGGGGCGGTGATGGGTCCCGACGGAAGGTCCGGGGCTGCGGGGGCGAAGGGAGAAGCCGCTGCCGAGAGCCACAGCCGGGGTTAAAGGGACAGAGAGGAGCGGTCCTGGTGGACACCGGTGTGGAAGCGGCGTTGCCGGGGCTGTGGCTGGGCTCTGCCCCCCAGCTCTGCCCGGGGAGGAAGAGGAGAGAGGCGCCCACCGAGTGCCGTGGGGCTCCGTGCGGTGCCTGCTGCCGCCGCCGCCGCGCCCCCCGGTGGCTGCGAGCGGTACCGCGCCCCGGGGCCGGTTGCACCCTCGGGGGCGCTCGGCACGGAGCCTAAGGGCATGGGAGCGGTGCGGTGCTCCCCCTGGCGGAAGAAGGGCAGCACAGCAGGGACGCGTAGGGGAAACGAGGTGCGGGAGCCCAGCATTCCAGTTGTTTCCCTTGTTATCCCAAGGGTTCTCTGACCACTCTTCTACCTCTCCTCTGGAAGCGTGAAGGAATCCCTTATCAATGGAATTCTAAACTCCAGGTCTACAAACCCATCACTTCCATGCCTCAGCAGGGACGTCCACGGTCATTCCCAGCCCAGCCACGGTCAATCAGTAAAGCGTTTGATTTTGTTAAGGCAGGATCCTTAGAGATGAGCTTAGAGGTGTCCAGCCCGGTGCAGTGCCACGTTTGGGCACGCTGGAGTGAAATGCCAGAGGTGCTGGGTGTCTGCGATCAAACGCTGCCATTCTGCACTCGCACTGCACCTTACATCCCAACACCCGTGCTGCTGAGCCCGGGTCTAGAAGTAACGCTGCCCTCATTCCTCTCCCCTGGACGTGGTCCCTGCCCCACAGCCACCAGCAAAGTCACCCCAGGCCCATTCTCTAGTGTAAACCTTGCCAATGCTAGACCCATATCTATCTTCCTGTGTTGCAAGAGATGTTGTTTTAGTTCCATTCTCAGCAAAGGCCTATTTGCATCATGTACATCACCATCAGTGCAGTTATCAGTGACTTCCTTGTTGGGAAGCCAAGACCTAAAGGACTATGGAAAATGCAGCTTCCTTTTCCTATAGTTTTCTCCAGGTTGACTTGGACCCCCATGGGTGTCCCCCCGCTGTGCCATGGGTACCCCATGTCTGCCCCATGTGTCCCTGCATGGGCTGGAGCTGGGTCCCATGAACCTGAACTTTGAGCTTCCTCTGCACCATGGTGGGGGGGCAGAGGGTTCCTCACCCCCCATGGCTGGGTGCACTACATAACCTATGGCAACTCCTATGTCATGTGCCTTGGAGCAGGGACCCCCCCCTGCACCCTGGGGACCCCCATTCTGACCCCCCAACACCAGCAGCTGCCAAACAACTCTTTATTAACTGTTAACAAAGTGGCCCATGGGGGGGTGCAACCCCCCCTAAATTTGGGCTCATAACGATGATAAACAGATTCCAAACTGCACCGTGCCACCGCAGGGGGGTGCGCTGGGGTCCTTGATCACCCATCCTGGGGCTGGGGGGGAAGAAAGGTAAGGGGGTGTCCCCCAAACTGGGTGGGGTGGGGGAAAGGCTCCCCCAAACCCAGGCCCACCCCTCCAATATCACCTTCATGTTCAACACGCTGTCAAAGGCGTCCCAGAGGCAGCCCTGGGGGGGAGGATGAAACACACAAGTGAGGTGGGGCACCCCAGGGTGGCTGGAGGGGGTCCTGGGAGGAGGAGCTCACCCTGCCCTCCTCTTCCTCCTCTTCGCCTCTCTGCTCTTCCTCCTGCTCTTCCTCTTCCACCACTATCAGGCTGCAGCTGATGTAGAAGCAGGGGGGGGGAAAGGTGGAGGGACCCCTCCAGACTGACCTCTCCCAACACACCCAGTATCCCCCTCCAAACACCCCAGTACCCCCCCATGGCCTCCAAAAGCTCCATCCCCCCAATGCCCATGCCATGCTCCCCACCAAAGCCCCCCAGTTAGACATGCTCCCCTTATCACCCCCAACCTCCACCTGCCCTCTCTAAGCCCCCCCCATCACTCACGGCATCAGACGATTGCACCGCAGAGTCATGGAGCTGCTGCTGTGGTGAGGAGAGGATGGAGCCAGAGAACAACGGCCGGGGGGGCCGGGGGTCACCCCGTAACATGGTGGAGGTCAAGGCTGGGCTGGAAGGGTGGGTGCTCGGCAATGGGCTGGAGCTGGGGGCCTGCGGTGGGGCTGCGGGGGGGATGTTAAGCATGAGGACCCCCCAAACCCCACAGAGCCCAGATGGGTGCTGGGGGTGATGCAACCCCCAGGACCCCTGACCCCCACCCGTACCCCAGTCCTCACCCTCCAGGCGGGGTCTCTTGGTGCGGTGTGGGGTGGGCGCTGCACCACGGCTGCTCTCCCCGGTCCCCCCCTCATCCTGTGGCTGTAGCGAGTTGCGGTAGGTGACAAGGGGATGCCACTGCCCTGTGTCACCTGGTGCCAGCACCCCGAGCTGCTCCCGGGACACCTTGTCCAGGTAGGTTAAGCTAGGGAGGGACAACAAAGGTATGGGGAGGGGATCAGTGGGGTACTGGGGGGGCAAACAGACACCCCACATCCTCCGAGGCTCCCCATGTTGACCTTGAGGACCCCAATGGGACCCAAATAGACCTGAAAGGACCCTCCAAGACCCTGCCCTAGGGTGCCCCCCCCAAATAACTCACAGCAAAGCTTTATCTGGGCGCAGCACACAGGGCGAAAACTCGCTCAGCACCTCCAGGAAGGGTAAATTGAGGGGTGGAGATCCCGGTTCTGAGCCCGGGATCTTCTGGAAAGCAAACAGAATCCCTTCCCTGGCAGGGATAAAGGTATAAGGAGGGGGTGACACCCCCAAAAATCCCCTCTGCCCCCCCTGCATTTTCATCCTGTTGTACCTGTGGATGTTGAGCAGCAACGGGCGGCTTCGGAGCTGGTGGAGGCTGAAGAAGAGGGAAAACCTTCGCGCCAAGTCCCGGATTTCTGGGAAAGCTTCCGACACCCGGATGTCAGGACCTTCCTGGTGCAGCAGCTCTGTCATCAGCTATGGTGTTGGGCACAAGGTTAGGGGGGAACTTTTGGAAACTCTCCTCCCCCAACCACCTTGGAGCAAACCCAGAGCTTCCCAGGTCCCTGGACCTCCCCAAAGACACCCCCCCAAACCCCATCCACATCGTCCAGAGCCCCCCAAACCTCCCTAGAGTACCCCAAAGCCCCCCTCAGAGCCACCTGGAGACCACTTCAGATCCACCCAACCCCCTGGAGTACCACCAGACCTCCCCCTCAAACCCTGTCCACACATCCTGGAGCCCCCCAGACCTCCCTAGAGCACCCCAAAGCCCCCATCAGACCCACCGGGACATCACTCCAGATCCACACAGAAATCCCCAACCCCCTGGAGTACTCCCAGACCTCCCCCTCAAACCCTGTCCGCACATCCTGGAGCCCCCCAGACCTCCCAAAGCCCCCATCAGACCCACCTGGACACCACTCCAGATCCACATAGAAATCCCCAACCCCCTGGAGTACCCCCAGACTCTCCCCCCGCATCCCCAGACCCTCAAACCCTGTCCACACAACCTGGAGCCTCCCAGACCTCCCTAAAGCAGCCCTCCAGACCCCCCTGGAGACCCCAGGCCCCACCCCAGGCCCCCCCAACACACACAGCCCTCCACCACCACCCCAACCTGCTGCAGGCTGAGGAGCAGCGTGCGAGCCCACTCCTGCCGGTCGATCTGCCGGGTCAAGCTGAGCGTTTCTTTGATGATGTCCCCATAATCGCTGTAAAACTGGGGAGGGAGGGACAGGACCCAGTGTGCCCGAGGTGTTGTGGGGACAGTGGGACAGCAGGGACCCACCCTGGTGCGCCCAGTTACCTTGGTGTAGTGCTTGAAGACGTCGGAAGCGGCGCTGAGCTCCAAGACGCCGTAGATGATGAGTTTGCAGAAGCCGGCCAGAAGCACGCGGCGTCGGTGCAGCTCCTCGATGCGGCTCTCATTGTCCTCTATGGGGACAGGAGGGGACAATTAAGGGGGGGGACAATTAAGGAGGGACAATTAAGGGAGAGACAAGCACTCTAGGGGGTCAGCCAGTGATTTACCAGTGGCCAAGAGCTGCTCGTGGCTATAAGCAGGGTAGAAGACGTGGTCCATGAGGAAGGCGGCCAGCTGGGATTGCAGCTCAGCATCGGGACGTAGCACCAGGGGAGCCAGCTCCTCTCGCCCGTCCTCTGGCAACCGTGGCCCCAACACCAGCAGCAGGTCGCTGAGCACTCTGAAGGCCTGAGAACACAAGGATGGGCTTGGCATCAGGGCGGGTTCCATCTCTTCCCATCCCTCCAGGTTCCTGTGTACCTGTTCCCGGACGCCAGTGTCCACGTCGGACAGGCAGCTGTGGCACAGAGAGCAGAAGGTGATGACTTTGGTCTTCAGGCTCTGCAGCTGCTCCTGGGCAGGGGGACATGGTAACGTTTGTGGACATGGTGGCATTTAGGGAGACAATGGCCTTTAGGGACACAGGGGCAACCCCAAATTGTCCTGGTGGTCACTCACCTCAGGGACATCGGTGCTGGGCAAGCAAGAGAGCTCCCAGAGGATGTGGAAATAGAGGCAGGTGATGGTGGGGACAAGGACCTGCAGGGATGGATGTGGGTGAGGGATGTGCCTCATCGTGTCCCCAGTGTGTCCCCAAAGCTGTGTCCCCAGGGTGGTACCTGCGGTGGCACCTCACCCGTGTCCACGGCACGTTGTAGGAGCTGGGTGCAGGGATCAAAGAGCTGCCAGGGCGTCAGGTCATGGGCGCTGCGGGGACAGAGCAGCATCAGCGGGGTGAGGGGACATGGGGGACAGGGATGGGGACATGTGGAGCATGGGGCATAGGACATGGGGGATGGGATGATGGGGACACGGGGAGCAGATGGGGATAGGGATGCCAGGGGATGGGGACATGGGGAGCAGAAGGGAATGAGGGCATCCAGGGGACCCTTGGGGACATGAACACAGGGGTGGCATGTGGCCTCCCACTCACTTGAACAGGATGGAGATCCTCTTCAGTGTGGCTGCCATGCTGTACACTTCCTCCTCATCCAGGAACGAGGCCTGGGCAGGGCCAGGGGTTGGGGACACCGCATGAAGGGTTGGGGACACCGCATGAAGGGTTGGAGAACCACAGCTGGCAGGGTCCCTTGCTGCCTCCCCGACCCAGTACTTCCTAGACCAGCTTTTCCTGCCAATTGTCCCTACCCAGGCCACCAGTATCCCTACAAGTCCTGGTCCATCTCTTGTTCCCAGCCTGGCTCCATGTCCCTGTCCCTAGCCCCATCCCTGCTTCATGTCCAGGTCCCCAGCCCTGTCCTGACTCCAAGTTCCTGTCCCCAGCTCTGTGTCCCTATCCCCAGCCCTGTCCTGACTCCATGTCCCCGTTCCCTCTACCTGGAGCATCTCGGTGACCTCCTGGTTGAACTTGTCTGCCAGCTGGTCAGCCAGGCGGCTCCGCACCCGGTCCCCGTGCCGCTGCAGGGCCAGCTCAGGGTCACAGAGCGCGTGGAGTGCGCGGGATGCAGCTTCCAGCACCGTCTGCTCCGTGTGTTTCTGCACCACCTCCTCCAGCTGCTCCAGCACCAGCTCCAGGTGCTGCAGGAGAGACACGTCACCTCACCAAGGGGACAAAGCCACCCAGGGGCAACCCGTGCGGACATATGGACCCCCTTGTGAAGATGGGGACAGCCATGGACACTCTGGGGTGATGGGGACAGTATGCTGATGGGGGGCACCTGACCACCAAAGGGGACATTTGGGGAACACGCTGCATCCTATCCCTGCCTCAACAGTTTTGAGGGGCAAGGTGGCTCAGCCCCAGTGCTGGGGGGATTGGATGCTACCCGGGGGGGTGACAAGAATTGGGGTGACACCAGGGGACAACACCTTCTCCAGCCGCCCGGTGCAGTAGATGCTGAGGTCGAAGCAGCACAAGACCTCCAGGAGCGGAGCCGCCTTCTCAGCATCTGCTGAAAACTTGGTTGGGGGGGGACATGACAGTGAGAGGATGAGAAGGACAACGGGGGGGTCAACACCAACTCCCCCAAAGCCCTGGGGATGCCAGTGGGGTATCCCCCCTCCCAGTCACCTTGCCCAGCAGCTTGGGAAGAGCTGGGATAAGGCAGTGGGTAAGGCGGATTCTTTCCTCCATCTGCGCCTTCCGCTCTCGGGATGAAGGCTGGGATCAAAAAGAGGGGGTCAAGGGGGGTCCTCCTAACCCCCCTGAGTTTTGCCCCTTCCCAGCCCCGTTACCTTCTTGGCTGGCTCACGGCCCACAGGTTGCCCCTCAGCTGCCTGGACCACGCTGGCTGCCAGGATCTCCACCAGCACCTTCTCCTGCTGGTCTCCCAGACCTGGGGAATGGGGAGGACTGGAATGAAGTTTGGAATGCAACCAGCACCTCCCCATCTGCAAGCCCAGGGCACCCTAATACATCCCAGTATGAGTCCTGACTGCCCACCAGTGCAGTGGCGATGACAGCGCCAACACAGGGACATCCCAGAGTGTTCCATGGCTGTCCTAGTGCCTACCACTGACATCCCAGTATCTCCCGGTAATGTCCCAACATGTCCCAGGAATGTCCCCCAGTGTCTCTCAGCACATCCCAGTGCCTCCCAGTGACATCCCCGTGCCTCCCAATATCTCCCAGTGTCATCCCAGTGCTTCCCACTTTCTCCCAGTGCCTCCTCCATGATACCCCAGCACATTCTGGTGTCTCCCAGTAGCACCATACCCTCAGCAGGTGACTCCTCCAGCAGCAAAGCACTGATGGTCTCCCAGTCCCGCAGCCGAGGCCCGGCGCAGTCCCACAGGCTGTCCACCAAGTAGGCTGCGTGCTCATGGAGCTGGGGATGGTGGGGACAGGGGAGTCACGGCACGCAGGGACCACCCCACTGTCCTGCCTGCCCCCGCAAGGCCATCCTCACCTCGATCTCGATGAAGAAGGTCAGAAGGACATGAAAGAAGGTCCTGTTGTCCCTGTCGTGAGATGCATCCACGCCCGCACCTTGCTGGGGGTCCAGCAGCCTGAGGACACAAGGACAGAGTCAAACACGGGGGTCCCACATCCCCCCTGGCGTGGGGACAGAGCTGGGGGACACGCAGGCACCAGGCACCCAAGGGACATGGCAATGGGGGTCCCATGTACAGCCCACTTTGGGGACAGAGCTGGGGGACACCAAAGGGACAGGGATAGAGGGGTCCCATGACCCCCACCGTGGGCTGTACCCTGATCCCTGCATCCCAGGGGATCACATCTGCCTCTGCCCCAGATGTGCCAAACCCAAACACCGCTGATGCCATAGGCCTGTGCTGAGACAAACACATGGCTGGTGGAAGAGCACGAGTGGCTCCGGTTGGATTTGGCCACCCTGGCATCCCGCTCTCATTAATGCTGGCACTAACGAGGCCGGGATGAGGGGAGCTGGCAGGAAGACGGAGCCTTGACTCATGCTTTGGCAGGCTCGGTGTTTTGGGGGTTGTGTGTGCGTGACAGCAGCACTAGGATGGGCTGTGCCGGGTATCGGGTCTTGCTCACCGGCGGTAGAGGAAAATCCCAGCGGCAGTGGCGAGAGGCCGGTTGGATACAAAGATGACGGGGTACACGCTCTGGCAGTCCTCATCCGTCAGTGCCTCCTCCATGTTCCTGTGTAGAAGGAAGGGTGGGGGGTCCCCAAAGGCCTCTCGGATGTCCCCTCACCCCCTGCAAAACCCCATCCCCATGCTCACTCCAGCATCAGTGTCAACAGCTTCACCACCTCCACGGCCACGCTGAGCTCCTTGTCGAGCACCATGGACACCATGCGTGTCTGGTGAAGGACACATCGGTGTCACCCTACTGGGGGTGGGGGAGACACCCAAGGGACCCTCCTCATGGGGGCCTCCTCACCTTGAAGCGCCTGGTGAAGAGTTCCATGTGGGCAGCCGTGTCCCGGTGGCCGTAGAGCCCCTGCAATGCCTTCACGCACTGCAGGCGCACCTCCCACTGCTGCAGTGGCAGCTGTCAACGGGGTCCTGTCCCTGCACCCCCCGTGCCCCCCCATCGGTACCCACCTTGTCATACAAGGTCCACCCGATGTACTTGAGGTAGCTGTCGGTGAGGAAGGAAGCCGCGTAGGTCTTCATCCACGTCCCCAGCTCCTCCATGCAGATGGCTCGGATGTCCGGCACCACGTCCCTGCACCACACGGCAATGCCAGGGGTCTCCTGCCGCTCACCCCTAAATCTCTCCCCCACCCATGAGACCCCCCCCATTCCCCTCCCGAGCCACCAACCTGTAGCGATGTACGAAGACACCCTTGAAGATGGCGTTCATCATGTTCTCAATCTCCTCCTGCTGCTCTCTGAGCTGGTGTGGGGACGTGGCGCAGTTTGACCAGGGCCCGTGCCACCATCACCGTGCTGGCAGCACTGCCACTCACCTCCTGGCGCTTCACCATCAACGCCTCCAGCTTCTCGGTGGCGCGGCGGCCGGGCCCCTTGCTCCGCTCGGCCTCGTATTGCCGCAGGTTGTTCTCCTGGTGCACGCTCACGCCCAACGCCACCTTGACCAGCGCCGACATCACCTTCATGGCTACGACCGCAACGCTTGTGGGTACCGGGACCCCTTCCATGGGGTGCCCAAGGGGAGCCACCCACGGGTGCTGCCTACCTGCCAGGGTGCTGGTGTGGCGGAAAGCCCGTACTTGGGAATCAGTGAGGCTGATGAGGAAGGAGATGAGGGAACCCATCAGGAATTCATCATAGATGATGCTGTATTGGCATCGCTGCACCACTGCTGTCAGCAGCTCGCAAAACCCAGCCCGGAACTGGCGCCAGGGTCGGGTGCTGAGCGAAAGGGGGTACTCGGATGAATCCTACATGAGATACGGATGGGGTGAGCTGGATCCCCCCTCTCCATCGCCCACTCCCACACCAATCCAGCACCTCCTTGAACTGCTCCGTCAGCTGCTGGATGATCTCCGAGTTCTGCAGGTCCCTGAACATTTCTGGTGTCACCACACCTGTGGGGGAGAGGGAAAGGGATGAAACTGGGGTCCCGCCAGCAGCACTGAGGGGACTCCTCCACCCTGGGGACCCCGACCTCGGCAACCGCAGGAGCAGACAATAAAGTTGATGAGCTCCAAGAACCCTGTCTCACGGTCTCGCTTGTAGGTCTCCAACCAGTCATCCACCACCGTCTGCGGGCACAAAAACAGGTTGGGAGCCCCCCAAACCCCCCTTCTCCCCCCAGATCCTCACCCATGCGGCCCTGCATCCCCAGGGAGCGCTGCACCAGTTTGGGGTTACCTCCACGGCGATTTTGGCCGATTTAATGGCTTCAAAGAGGGTGCTCGGCTCCGGGTTGACTGTGGGTGTGCTGCTGCGGTCAACGTTTGGCTCCATCACCCGGGGACGCTTCCTGACCTGGGGGCAGACACATGGAAGGGGGGTCAGGGATGCCGTGGGACGGCACCCACGCGTGGAAGGGGGAGAAGGGAGGGTCAGGACATACCTGGCTGTGCTTTGGCCCCTGCTGGGGTCCCCGTTTGCCGCATGGCCGCAGAGTGGCCTCAAAGTCACTGCTGGAGTCATCACTGCTGGTGAGGTCCCTGCGGGGATGGGGGGGGGGGCTTAAGGGGTCGCTCTGGGTGCCCCCCACCCACCCTAAACCCCCCTCACTCTCCCGTCACTCACGAGGTGCCAGAGGGGGGCGATGATGGCCCCACGGATCCCGGTGTGGAGCCGGAGCTGGATCCCTGGGTGCGGGATGAGTGCCGGGGAACCATGGTGACAGCAAGGCCTTGGGGGGGGGCACAATGGGTTCAGGCAATGGGGGCCCCTCAGCCCTGACACCCCACAGTCCAGGGGATCCCCCAAGCACCCAGAACCATCCCCCCCCCCCCCCCCAGCCCAGCCTGGGGCCACCGCGGAGCCCAAAATGGCCCTTGGGGCACGCATGGGAAGAAGAAGCCAATCCCAGGGTCACTGTTCGGTGGGCCCAGGCCTCCCCATGTCCCCCCGGGGGGTCAGCCGGCCACCCATAGCCCCCATGGGCACAACTGGTGGTGGTGGTGGTGGTGGGGGGTCAAGCCTCCCCAAGTCCCCCCCCCCTCAACCCGGGTTCGTTCCGGCCCCTCCGCCCGCTCCTGCCTCGCCTCCCGCCGCCGGGTGACCGACGTCCGGCCCAGCGCGCCCCTGCGGCGCCCCCTATGGCCTCCCAGTGACCCTCGGCTTCCTGCCCCGTGCCCTCCCAGTGCCCCCGACACCATCGCTTCACCCTGCGGCTCTTGGGGCCCCTCCAAGCGCAGGGGACACCCCCGACCCTTCCTGCCCCAAGTACCCCCATGGGCACCTCGGGTGGGATGCGGGTCCCTGTATCCGCCCCGCACTGTCCCTCGCAGCCTGGCACTGGAGTGGAACAGCCCCTACCGCGCAGCCCCACACTGGTACCAGCACAGGCAAGGCAGGCACATGACAGTGAACCCAGAAGGCAAACAAACCTAAGCCTACAGGCAGCAGGAAGCCAGGGATTGCCCCCATACACACGACCCCGCTAACAGCAGCCAAACAGGAGTCAAAGGCAGCCCAGTGGCACTACTGCAATAAAGATGGACAATAAATACAGCAATAAAATAGAAAAACTCATAGAAAAGAAGAAGATCTAAAACACAGGTCTCAGAGCTCCTGACCTGAGCTTAAATACAGAGCTGGGGGCAATGGGGAAGGGTGTGTGGCTGGGGAGGCTCCAGGTGAGGCCATTGGGATGATAGGGACCTGCTGGGCACCCTGCAACCCTCGCTCAGCTGCAGCTGGAAGGGAGCAGCTCTGACGCCTCCACTGCCCCGTCCAGGGCTGCCTTCCCAGCACCTCGGCACCCTTGGAGTGAAGGGGGAGCACAACCAGCATCTCAAAGCGTCTTCTCATCAGTGACACACGGGAGGGGGCAAGCAGTGAGAAGTGTCTGGGGGGTGCCAAGAGTCACCCCACACACCGTGGGCTTTGGCATCTGACTGTTTGTGTGAGGAGATGACCTCCTTTGTGCCTTAATCTCACCCTGGGTATAACAAGGAATCGCCCTGGCTCGGGCCCTCCAGGGTCATTGCCCAGAACCGGCCCCGTGGGGCTCCGGCTGACGAGAGGGGCGGTGATGGGTCCCGACGGAAGGTCCGGGGCTGCGGGGGCGAAGGGAGAAGCCGCTGCCGAGAGCCACAGCCGGGGTTAAAGGGACAGAGAGGAGCGGTCCTGGTGGACACCGGTGTGGAAGCGGCGTTGCCGGGGCTGTGGCTGGGCTCTGCCCCCCAGCTCCGCGTGTTCTGTCCGGGAGAGGAGAGAAAGAGGGAGAAGGTTAGGGAGAGGGAAAGGAGAGAGGCGTCTGTGTTAACCACTAGATGGTCCTGTTTCCCAGCTTAAAACATAGCTCCAAAATCCAGCCAGTCCTGGCTTTTCGGTAACCTGGGTATCAGTGAAGAACAGCGCAACGCTCTGTGTAATTAACAGTGTGGTTTGGCTGCTTGAATTGACACGGTGTTCTGAATCATAGAATCATAGAACAGTTAGGGTTGGAAAGGACCTTAAGATCATCCCCACTAGAGATCAGGGAAGGATACCCACATTTTCCGCTCAAAATCAACGTGAAGATCAGTAAGGGAAGAGATCTGTGATGCAAACCCATAAAGGGTTTTACTTACTAAGAAGGTACCCTCTCCATGCATACACATGCAATTATCACAGCAGAAGCACAGTCACTGCCTGCTCCTTAGATGCAGATTGATTTTTAGGCAGGGAGCGTTGGCAAGGTTCAAAGGGAACACGCTAAAAGGAGGATGCTGAAGAAAGTATGTGTATACACTATCGATTGTGTTAGCTGTAGAAGGACCTTTTGTGCTAGCACAGACATGGAGTGCTCTTCACGTTTTGCAGTTGTAATCCTGAGCAGTCTGATTAAACTCTTGAAAACTTGGATGAGGGAGACACTTCTTTTAGCTGTTACTAGGTGGAAATCAGAGAATGGAAGAGTATTGCTGCAGTGAAATAGTGTCATTTGTACATTGAGCTGCTCCCCGACTGAAAGCATCCTCATAGAGAAACTGAACAACAGAGCTGTTATTGAACCTACGCTTCACCCTGATGGGGTTGCAGCATTTCTTATTCAGTCTCCTCCCGGTCATCAGTCTCACAGGAGCAGAGCACCCGTGCACCTGCAAGGGTGTCAGCAAGAGAGCCTGCGGTGACACTGCCTGTCTCAGCCCCTGCAGAGCGATGCTGAGGGAGTGAGGTATCTGCTGCTGTAGCAATACAATATCGCTCAAGATACGAGCCACAAAGTTGGTCAGCACCTGCTGAAGCACTGACCCACAAGCGATCCCATCAGCTCCTTGGGTGCTGTATTGCAGTATGGCCTAAGACTTAAATGGGGATAAATTGATCCCAGTCATGGCTTAGGGGCTTAGAGCTGCCATCAAGTAAGATTCTAAGCAAAACATAGTGATGGGACAATAGCAAGAGGAGCAAGGCCTGGGAAAGGATGCATGGACTTACTGCTCCAGCTTGCCGGCCCTGAGAGCTCCCCACTGTCCATCTCCTCCCCACACCTCAACCCCACCATGAGTGTTTTCCCCCTGCAGACACGTGCTTCAGGCAGAGCATCTCAGCCAGGCAGCACAGAGAGCTTGGCTCTGCTGTGCAGGGATCTGGCAGCCCGTGCTACTCCGTTATGCCGTGTCCCCACATCCATAGGGATGTGGCAGCGATCTCCTTCACTCTGCCCCCCTCCTGGTGTGCTGGGGGGGGTGTCTCAGCACCCTGCCATGTGCTGGTGCTGTCCTCGGCTCCTGATCAATGGCTTTCTGAGGGTTCCTGTCACAGTTCTCAACCCCTCCTTCCGCAAACTCAGACTGCTCACTGGTACTGCTGACGTGCTCCTGGCCCCCCTCTTGGCTCCCCCGCACTCCCTCGAGCCCAGTTCCTCCCAGGATAAAAGGCACAAGCCCCCAGCAGCTGCCCTGCTTCTCCTTGCAGCAGTGGCTACCTGAGGAGTGGCTCTGGTGCAAGCAGGTGAGTGCCTCGCGCTGTCTGCTTCAGTGTTTGTCCTGCCTCTTTCTGCCTGAATGTCCTATTGTTCCTTTGGAGCTTCAGCCTTTCTGCACTGATGCGCTCAGCCGTGCTCTGTGCTCACTGACTTCTGCTCAGGTGTTGCACTGGAGGGACCATGCTAAACACTACAGGCAGTGTTTAGCCCCTGCATGGAGAGCCCAGCCTCTTGTGCTGCTCAGCCCTGAAATGAGCCATGGTCCCAGGCCTGGCTTCAGCAGGGATTTGGTCTCATGTGGGGATCTCCAGCACTGCTTTCAAGCTTGAAAGCTATTTGTGTTTGCATGGGAGGGGGTATTCACAGTGCTGATCTTGAGGAAGATGCTATTTTAGGGTTTAAAGTGTTAGTAGCACCTTATCTTCTGAGGACATGTCTTCAGTAGGGACTGTAGTGACAGGACAAGGGGTGATGGGTTCAAACTGAAACAGGGGAAGTTCAGGTTAGATCTAACGCAGAAGTTCTGCCCTGTGAGGGTGCTGAGGCGCTGGCACAGGGTGCCCAGAGAAGCTGTGGCTGCCCCATCCCTGGCAGTGTTCAAGGCCAGGTTGGACACGGGGGCTTGGAGCAAGCTGCTCTAGTGTGAGGTGTCCCTGGCCATGGCAGGGGGTTGGAACTGGATGATCTTAAGGTCCTTTCCAACCCAAACCAGTCTGGGATTCTATGACATCCATGGGAGGCTTAGACCTCATGGATCTGCAGCAGAGCTTGAGTTTGGTGTGCTGAGAGCCCCTGTGTGCCAGGCTCGTGTCCCATGGCTTGTATGAGGCAGACTCACAGCAAGCTGTGATGCTGTGGTTTCACTGTAATGTTATTAATGGCTTTACCTTTCCCCTCCCATGCTGATAGGAATTGCCAGATAGCTCTCACAGGTGTTGCTCAGTCAAAATGTAAGGGCTCTTTCTGCTCAGGGACAAAGCAGAAGCAGCAAACTGCCCAAGTGGCATCAGTGCTGACTGCTGCTGAGCTCCAGGGGAAAATCAGTCCTGAAACTTCTCATTGTGCTTTGTTGAAACTAGTCAGTTTTCCAAGCTTTGGAGGCTCATTCACTGGTTGGAAGCGGAGGACACACACAGAGTGACTGCAGGAGGTCTTGTTTTTCAGCTCTCCCTTTGGAAGAAAGCTATAGATCTGTGGGCTAAGGCAGGCCTGGACCCGAGTTGCTCACAGACCACCTCCAGCCCCATTACTCGTGGAAGTGGATAACCAGATTTTGTGCTTATCCTCATAGCCTACTGACAAGGTACAGATGCTCAGCAACACACGGGGTTAAGTTTGTGGCATCTCTTCCTCAGCTTCTCCCCATACAAATGGGGTGGGATGATTAGGAGGAGCAAAAATTAGGGAGGATTGGAGGTGCTGAGCTCCCTCACTGTTTAGGGTACTGAGGAGCAGTGGAAGCCCTGAGCAAAAAATGGCAACAAGTAAATAATGGCACAGCCAGAATGGTGGGGACTTGAGACACAGGACTGCTTAGGAGAAGGCTTGTGCTAAAAGCTTTTCCCTGTGTTTCTGTCTGTCATTAACAATGAGCTCCAGGCAAGCTCTTCCTTTCTGTCACTCAGTTCCCAGGCAAAAACTAGGCAGGAGGTAATCTGGAAAGCCTGTCAGCAGCCCTGTAAGCACACCAGGGAGATTCCCCAAAACACCATTGTCTTGTCTCATTGAATTTAAGGCTTTGCTAAACATGGAGCAACGTGAGAGACACACCAGCTGAAACCAAAACTCATCCCGTGTGCTTTTATGTGCCAAAATCCTGATTGGCACGAGGTTGGCATGAGATATGTGAGTTAGAAAAGTTAACTCATGGTTCCGTTGAAATGGTGGGTTAAAATCAGTGTTCTCCGAGTTGCCTGCTGACTTAATTGTTGATGTGGGATAAAAACCCCCAAACAAGCCTTCAGTGATAACTGGGGCTTGAGGAGCTTTTGACTTTGCATTTCAATGAGACACAAGCACGTTCTCCACGTGCTGCTGCTGCATTGCCTGTGTGGTGTGCTTGGGAGCATCTCGCATCAAAAGATGTTCATTCCTGCTTGCCTGTACTGCAAGCAGGTTAGGATTTTGACAACCACAGGGGAAAAAACACAAGCAGAAGCCTCTGTGCAGGTATTGACAAGAGGATTTCCTATAGCTCTGTGCCTGCATATCTGCCTAAGGGATGCTTAAGCAAATGGGCTCCTGCTGACTGTAAGCAGAGGCTCCATGCTGCCCAATATGCAGGCAGACCTTGTGTGTTCAAGGCAGAGTGTCCTTGCATGGCATGTGGGAATGCTGCTGTGAGGAAGCTCCTACAAACTGCCACTGACAGGGTCAGCAAGGAATTGGTGACACAGGCAGAATGTTCCCTTTCATAGAATCCCAGACTGGTTTGGGTTGGAAAGGACCTTAAGATTATCCAGTTCCAACCCCCTGCCATGGGCAGGGACACCTCACACTAGAGCAGGTTGAACACTTGAACACTGCCAGGGATGGGGCAGCCACAGCTTCTCTGGGCACCCTGTGCCAGCGCCTCAGCACCCTCACAGGAAACAGCTTGTGCCTAAGAGCTCATCTCAGTCTCCCCCCCTGTCAGGTTAAAGCCATCCCCCCTTGTCCTGTCCCTACTGAAACACATTTAGTTGTACAAGGAATGTGTAAAATGCAAACGTTAGACATATTTTGCAAGTGAGGAAGGGGTGAAAGGCAGTGGCTAAAACGCATTTTGGTGGCCAGTGCCCATGCTCTTACAAGGGGCCACATAGAAAGTCAGAAGCAAGCTCAGGGCCAGGACTCCAGTGTCCTGTGAAGCCAAGAGAGAGGCTTTCACTGGTGGTGAGCAAAACCCACTGGTTGCAGAGTTACCTCAGTAGATGGCTCACTGCATAGCCTTTGCCTTCAAACAGAAATACCCAGGACAGCCTCAGCACCAGTGTTTCAAGAACTGAGTTGTGACATGGGTCTGA
Organism: Pezoporus flaviventris; assembly: GCF_033815535.1. Taxonomy (NCBI): domain Eukaryota; kingdom Metazoa; phylum Chordata; class Aves; order Psittaciformes; family Psittacidae; genus Pezoporus; species Pezoporus flaviventris. The sequence goes on from NW_026892585.1 coordinate 3,464,464, forward strand.
TAGATAGAAATACCCCGTTACAGTCAATACCTTCCTTCACCTTGAGAGCTTTAACTCATAACGTGTTCCCTATGTTCACTTACCTCCTCACAGCCTTCCCACCGCTGCTCCATCATGTGGCATCCAATCTCGTGGACACCGCGTGCCCAGTGGTCACCAAAGCACTTAAAGATGGTCACTGTCTACCTGCTGGTGCTCCTGGTATCGCTCAGCTTTGCTTCAGGACAGAGCAGACCATTTAAACACCAGATAGACAACAGGAGTAAGTATGAGCATCACCTGATGGAATGCAATAGGCTTGAAATTTCAGCTGTGTCCTGTGGAGCCAAAGTAGTTCACAACTACTATACAGTAAGAAGAAAGCAAAGGCCAGAAGTTTAAGTGTGCTCTACAGACACTTTGATTTCTGTCTGGAACCACGAGTTGTCTCCAAGTCAAAATGCAAGTCAATGGTTGAAGGGTCTCCATTTAGAGATGCTGTGAGGAACTGAGGCTGGAGGGGGGACACACACAGAGTCCCGTATCACCTGAGTAAAAGCTAACAAACACACAGGCCAAAAGGTTTCTGAGGAAAATCTGTATCAGGAAATGTCATCTTCCCCCAGGGAGCAAAGGCTGGTAACTGTATGTGGAGTGGGGGAGAGGAGGTGCGGGGAGTAAGGCACATGGGCTCTCAGTGGGACACCTTTCCCCATTAAAGAGCATTAGTGATGGTGGGAACCTCGGTTTTTATGTACCCAGGTGAAGAAAGTGACCTTGTTTGGGTGTTGGTGGGCAGGAGGGGGTTAAACATGTGGGAAGACTTCAAACATGCACTGATAGAGAAAAAAGTCCAGCCAAAGGGGGGTTTCTGTTTTCTCTGTTCATGCATCAAAATGCACAGGGGAAAATCCTGCTGCCTTGCCTGAAACCTTCCTATGAGGTGGATGATCTATAATGCACTTCAATTCAAATGTGTCCCTGTTCCTGACAGTCCTTTGGAATCATTTGGCGTTTCCTTGGGATGGCATCATCTCCAGCACTTTGTAGATATTCCCTCTTGTTGTATCTTAGTCTTTTAGTATAACATATACCCCTCTCCACACCTGCTCTAAACCTAGATGAGACTATCAAAGTAAGTAAGTCAGGTATAAGTGCACTTCAGATGCTTTCAAAGCAAAATGTCATCCATTTTCCATAGGAAACAACTTCCTAAGTGAACAAGAATTAGGTTTTCATGCTTCCATCTCACAGGAACCCCCCTGCACTCCAGTGGATGTTACTCTATAGTGTACCTGGTGTATATAGCAGTGATGGAGCTGGATGCTTGGACTTCAGGTCTTTAGCTAAGAGAAGAGAGTTTTAAAGATGGTGGAGGTACTGTGGTGTTTGTACCTTGCACTGACACCTCTTCCAAGGTTCAGATCAGTTTTAAAGCATCCTGTGCCCTCCTGAATCAGATGGGTACTTCGGCTTACGTTAGATTACAAGGATGCTGGAGAGAGGCTTTGGACAAGGGCCTGTAGGCACAGGACAAGGGGGACGGCTTCAACCTGCCAGAGGGGAGATTGAGATGAGCTCTTAGGCAGAAGCTCTTCCCTGTGAGGGTGCTGAGGCACTGGCACAGGGTGCCCAGAGAAGCTGTGGCTGCCCCATCCCTGGCAGTGTTCAAGGCCAGGTTGGACACAGGGGCTTGGAGCAACCTGGCAGGGGGTTGGAACTGGATGATCTTAAGGTCATTTCACCCCAAACCAGTCTGGGATTCCATGATCTGCAGGCTGCAGCCCAGACAGATGAAAGTTATTTCTGCATCTGAATCTTCCTCCTTTGGTCTTTACACATGGAAAGCAACCCTCAAAGACACCCCGAAGTCGTGTGTCTGGCTGCAGCCTTTCCCCTTGTGTTTTCTCTTGGGCTAAGCCATCCAGCACTCTCCAGATGTTCAGGAAATGTTGCCTGTAAGTGCAGTGGTAGATGCTTCATGGTCTGCTTTGAATTCCAGGTCCTGAGATCGATCCTTTTTGGTACGTGGGCCGTGGCGTGCGCCCCATCGGTCGCTTTGGGAAGAGGCACCTGAGGAGCAGCCCTGACAGCCTAAGGCCTGCAAGCAGACACCTGGATTATATCTTGAACACTTTGTGGGAGCACAAAGTGTTGGGCACACAAGACAGTGACTGGTGACCTCTGTTCCCTGAGGTGGCAACCCAACCTCTGTGCTTGGAATCACATCCTCCCCTGCACCTCAGGCACCAGTTCTGCTTTTGCCTAGCAATCCCACCCTGCTCTTCTTTCTGCTCCTTGTGCAAGTTCCTTCAAAGAGAAACGTGTTCAGGGTGAAGGTAAAAGGCATGGACACTAGAACTAAGTGCCACCACAGCTTATTCTTTGTCTTCTGTCCCCACCCATTTCCTGATGCTGTTCACTGTAACGTTCAGTCTACCAAAACGCACACAGCCTTTGTGCTGGGATTTAAACTCTGCAGTGTTAAGTCTATCATGAAACCTTCCTGTCACATTTCAAAGTAAATGGCTGTTGATATGTAAAAAATAAAAAGCAATGGTTGGAAGAAAGAATAAAGGCTCTCATTAATTTTTAATGTACCTGCAGTAATGCTGGTGCTCTCTGTGTAGTTTTTACATAGCTTGTTAGCATCCACCTGTAGGAATGTTGCCCTGAACTGTCCACTGGCACTTCATGATTCTTCCTGTGCTGCTGGAGAGGTATCTCACTGAACAAAAAGCTGCTCCTATCAAGGATAAGTGTTTTCTCCCTGCTGAAGAGAACAAAAATAGAGGCTGATTGAACTTTGAAGAGTAATTCTGTGCCTACTGCAGGTAGTTGTGCACCACTGCCCAAAAGGGGTCAGTGCCCAAACCAGCTGATTCCCTTTGAAACGATGCAGGTGTTTGTAACCACGTTACCTGGTCAAGCTAAAGTCACTCTTGGAGGATCACAAGCCATGTGCTGCTGCTACCTTAGTCCACATCTACGAGCCTGGGGCTGTGGCTCAATACATCTGCCATGGTGATTAACTATGTTATATTAGTAAGACATGTTATTTACAGTATGTTTAATCTTGATTCATATCTATTACCAGCAATAATATTTGAATGCAGTTTAATCTATGGCTTATATCCAAAAAAGATAGTTGACAATTTAGCTAATGACCAATGGTTAAATCCAGGCCACAGCCGTTCTGCAAAAGGGACACTGGAATGAACTTGCATTTCTAACTGTGCCTTCTTGGAATTACTACTACGATTTAATAGTGGTTGAATTCATCACTGTAGGTGATTTAACCCTTTTTGTTCTCTTTGGATTTTTACTATAATAGGGTATTTACTACTATTTAGAATACTATGTGCTTATTTATAATACTATTTCTAATACTATCTGCTATTTGCTACTATATCTAAATACTACCTGCTGACCCGAAGTATTACTTAAAACATGCGGGTTTAAATGAACACACTCATAGTGGAGAAAAGATGCTAATCAAAAAGTGTTCTGATGAGCATTCACTGCATGAGACTTTGGACACACCAGACTATGATTATCTAGGTTGAGCTTCTTGCTCTCCCTTTGGGCGCAATCGTGCCTTTTGAGATGCTATTTCACCCAACAGACTTGGGAGCTTGGAGAAGACTCACCATGAGGCGTTCCCAACGGCATTCCTCCCACCGCAGCCCCATGGACATGAACGGAGCGTGTTACTGCGTGCTCCTCACCTCAGCTAAGGGAGGCTGTGACGGGTCGCTGTGGACAGGCTTCCTGGCCCAAGTGCACGGAAATGCAAACACCAGAGAGCAACTTTTGGTTTTTCTTTATGAATCAAAGGCATTCTGTTCATAAACCACTTTTACTCTTTTATAATTCCTCTGGACAACAGTTCTTGGTGAGTACGCAGATAATAATAACAAGGCAAACTTAACATTCACTCAGACTGAACCCAATAGATCATCTAGTCCTCGTTTTGCCCAGTAAAATAGTTTTCATTTATAAAAATCAATCTAAATATAAATATTAACACTGAAGATTGAAATCACTCGATGACAAAATAAGTCTTTGTGTGCTCTAGCAGACGCTTTGAGGACTTTTTTAAACCAGTGGATTATATCTTTGCACGTATTTGGCACAATCAACACCTGGAAGAAGTCAAATGCCTTGGAGCGGGGGGGGATTTTTTTTATCTTTTTCTATTTTGTTGCTGCAATGCCTACACAGTACACGTTTTTTTTCTGTCAAAGACTGAATATTTTAACATTGTAACACGATAATAGATGCTTTTCATGCCTCTTAAGGAAAAAACAACCTATTCCGAACGGCGTTGGCTTGTTTAAATCGCACTAACAGAACAAAAGCCAAAGAGTTAATTCTATTAAAAGTAGTCATTTCTGTATTGATATTACATACACGAGATTAGTTATTAGTTATTAGACGGATATGTAGACCAACCACCATTAATGACGTTTCATAACACGCATACCTGCATAAACCAGAACCTGGGAATGTGCTGTATACATACAAGAGAACAGTCAAGGAAGGAGGAGGAGACTGGATAACAAATCCCTAGGCATCCTACTCTGTTTAATCTCCTTTACTGGATTGCATATATAAATAAAATATATTTGTTTTATATATGTATATTTATATATTAAACAGAGTGGGCCCAATTCTACCCTCATACCTGTGCAAAAGCAATTTCAGAGAGCTAGGATTGTGTGAGAGCAGGGCAGAATTTCACCCAGAACAAACACATCTGGGTAGATCTTGGGCAGATGGGAATCCCTTGAAGGGATGGAGTGATGCTTACGTACTCCAGGTGGGAAGATGGTTGTATTTATTCTGATGGTTCCTTACATGCAGGTGGACATCAGGGTACTGACAAGTGCTAGATGTCAACTGCAGTGGCAGATTTGCAACTGGCACTGCTGTTCCAACTGCCCCATCCAGCCGTTCCTCACCTTCCCACCTGCCCCACTAAAACCCACCCAGCCAGGAAATTTGCCCAGTTTTCCTCCTGTTTGCCCAACTGGAGCCACTTCATAGCCTGGTGTTCCAGGGGATGGCATTCCTGCCATGTAGCAGGTAACATGTGGCACTCTACTAGTGGGTATTTGCTGGGGGCCCAGGGAAAAGAGCAGCTCTCCTCCTGCCCTGGTACCCACTGCTCCTTGATGCTGAGGGGGAACTTGCCAGCCTGTGCCTTCCTTCATGGCATGCTTCACAACAACCCACTCTGCATCTGGGGACCTGCTCTGCACTTTGCATGGAAGGTAACAGATTCACTGGCTTATCACCTCCTCTAACTACTTCCTTTGTATTCTTCAGAGCAAAAAGTACCACAGATTGGCAAGGTCCTCCCTGAAAGGGAGAGAGGGACACCCTGTAAGCAGCATCTTCCCTCCTAGGCATCTGCTCAAGGGCCTTCCACCTTTGAGGGCTCACCTTCTGAAGGTCTCGAGCAATGAAAGATGAAATTCTACCATTCACAATCCAATTCAGAGTGGTTCAACAGTAGTGGGGTGCACATGGCAGCAGGTCCCAGCTACTCTACGTTGGAAGAGATCTCTGGGCTACATTTGCCTCCTCCTCAGAAAAGCCAGGAAATAGCAGAAGGGAATCTCTCACAGACTGCAGCCACCCTACAACCACCAGCAGAGATCTCATCTACAATGTCTTCACCTTCTTTTACCAACCTTAACGGATTTGGTCAGAATTTATTCTGAACTACAGCGTGGTTGGCCACCACCAAAGCAGACAATGCTCCCAAGAAGAACGAGACACAGAGAGGTGTTGGTTTCACAACAGTGCTCGGATGCTTCCAGACACCAGGATCATAACAGACATCTGGTCCACATGTGCTGCTACCAATTCACGCTTCAACACGACATCCATGTTCCCCCTGCTGCCAAGAGCAAAATACCTCGCTCTGGAGCTACAACAGCGACTGCCAAACGTACCCTCAGTGAGCAGAGAAGCCTTTGCACATCCCACACCTCCTCCTGTGAACCCTGTCAGAACCTCCCACTGACTCCCAGAGTGAGGTACACTGGTTCTCCACTCCCACCACCCTGCACAGGCTGCGCAGTTGTTCTTATTGCTTGACAACATGGATGCTAGTAACCAGCAAATATGGATCACAGGTCTGGTGTGGCAGATTAACTGGCCTATCATTCTGACTGACTGTGTGTACAAAAACATACTGCGGTGTAAAGATGACATACTTCCGTACAATCAATAGGGAGAAAAAGTGCATCTTAAAACGTGGAGCCTTGCTCTTGAAACTCAGCATCCTGTCTGGACTTTTGTGAGAACTTTAAGGCAGAGTTTCCTTTAGCAGACCACAATGCTGAAGACTTGGACAGCTTTCTCAGTGAGGTATCCAAACAAAGCCCTGTAACTGAGGCTTTGTAGGTTCTTGAGGGTCCATTTTCAGCTGGACGTATGCAATGGCTGTTAAGTAAAGGCACTCTAGTGTACAGCCTTAGGCAGTGTGTTACTGGCAGTAGGAGTAAGTTTAGTACATCACAGCAGATCCTATTGCAGGTTCCTAGAACAGAAAGGGACAGGAAAGAGAAAAAATGAGCAAACCACAAAACAAGCTTTTCCACTTAGGTAACCTCTGAATGTTTCTGAAACGTTGCTGAGATTCAAGGGGACTCTCACCTGCTGAGTTACAGTGTGCAGCTGGTTCTGTGAGGGCCTGGGTCAGGTCTGACTTGCAGGGGAGCACCAACTGATTTGATTTGATTTGATATGGGGTTTAATAAGGGTAGCACACTCCTGGAGACCTGGCAGCCAGGGTACATTCACACAAGCTGATATTCAGGAGCTGCTCGACTATGGTATACAGTCAGACAGCTCCCAGGACAATGGTTGTATTTGTTCAGAGCTGCCTCAATGGTCTCTCTTCTTTTTCCCTCAAACTATTAAGAGAAGTTTTGTGAAGATGATGAAATGCAGCTGCCTACACATCTACTGCTCTCTATTTACTGCTTTTAACAGCAGTTTTAGTGATGCGTGCAGTTCTGGTGTCCTCAGCATAAGGACATGGAGCAGCTGAAGCAAGTCCAGAGGAGGCCACAAGGGTGATCATGGGCTGGAGCACCTCCCGTATGGAGACAGGCTGAGAACACTGGGGCTGTTCAGCCTGGAGAAGAGAAGCTGCGTGGAGACCTCAGAGCAGCTTCCAGTGTCTGAAGGGGGCTACAAGGATGCTGGGGAGGGACTCTTCATCAGGGACTGTAGTGACAGGACAAGGGGTGATGGGTTCAAACTGAAACAGGGGAAGTTCAGGTTGGATCTAAGGCAGAAGTTCTTCCCTGTGAGGGTGCTGAGGCGCTGGCACAGGGTGCCCAGAGAAGCTGTGGCTGCCCCATCCCTGGCAGTGTTCAAGGCCAGGTTGGACACAGGGGCTTGGAGGAACTTGCTCTAGTGTGAGGTGCCCCTGCCCATGGCAGGGGGTTGGAACTGGATGACCTTAAGGTCTTTTCCAACCTAAACCAGTCTGGGATTCTATGATATGTTATGAATTTACCATTAAGTCCTTGGCAGTGCTTTTCCTCTCTTTAGTTCTTTGTGTTAGAGATCCTTGAAGCATGAAGTTTCTGTTGAACGTCCTGACAGTGGTAACTGGAGAACCATCTATTTTTTCACCTGGGAAAAAAAGACAAAAAGGGGAGATTTTTCACAGAGCAGACTGAAGGAGATGTACCAATACTCCCGCAGAGTCACACCTGAGGAGAGAGAAAACTTCCCCTAAGCTGCATGAAGAAAGGTGGGTTTAATTTAAATGAGAGCCAGCAGGCTGTGATACCCCCAATTTACTGATGTCTGAGGCCATGTCAATCAGTGGAATTATACAAGACAAGAGTAATGAAAGGTGAAGCATGCCCTAAAATTGCCAGATAACACACCATGGGGTTAAAAAGAAGATAAACCCAAACTGTTCATTTGGTAACTTAAATCTTTCCCCTCCTTTGCTGAACTGCCCATTATATTGAATCTTACAAACAGAGAATCTCTTTCTTTAATGTACGTAACAACTGACGTGCACCTTTTATTGGTGGAGCTGGAAGTTTTCTCCTCTGCTGTCTTGATGTGTCTATTGTGTGCATCTGTAAACAACACATAAGCATTACTCCATGACAGAAAAGGAGGCAAGATTCCAATGTATTTTGGAATACTACAGAATGTTCTGGCACCTGGTTTGTTTGCTTTTGATCCCGTTTCCTTGTCAGGCGAACACATGGAGCCACGTTCAAGCCTGCAACTGTGAGAGCTGATATTCTGCTCTCAATATCTGAAATCTTCAATGGAAATAAAAGAGAGAGACAGACAGATGGGGAGGGGGGAAAAGAGGTTTTCAAATTACTGTAATGTCACTACTAAAATAGCTCCCATCCCAAATCAAACCCTCTTTAATCAGAAGATGCAAACAGATGGCTGACTTGAGCACTTCTGACATCTGCCTGTATTCTTTAGTCCTGATGTTAAAAGGGGCTTAATTTGTTAGTAAAGATGAAGTACAAGAACAATCCAACCTACCTTGTGACCCCAAGGAAGAGGCATTTCACTCCTTTTGAGGAAAACAAGAAAGGAGGAGAGAAAAGCTGCATCTGCCATCTCCCAGTTACCTTTAGCTGCCTAATCTCAAATGCATGCAAGCTGTGATTTTCAATGGCTGCATTCAAAGAATGACTTAGTGGGATACATTTCCTAATTCACTAGTAATTCCATGCACACACAAAGTACATCCTCCATCACAAAATCAAAACATTTGATCTTATATATTTATAATTTAAGGGTATATGTATGTTAAACACAAACGTGCATAATGCAGGTACATACTACATAGAAACACTCAATGGAAAACAAATTGCTAGGGAAGAAAAGAGTCCATGAAAGCAAACACCTGAGGGAAAGTAGGCCGATGTTGAGACTAGTGGAAACACGTTGCCAAAAGGGAAAGCAGTGCCAGAGAATTCAAACATAAAAGCCAGCTCCTGATTCACAATGATACCTGAAGCTGTTCACTCTGCAGAAGAGCTTTCACTGGCCTCTCTGTCATCCTCCTTTATAGCTTAGGCCTCTCTTCCCCTCCCCTCTCACTCCCATTCACGTATCTACCATAAAGTAATGACCAAAGGCAACAAAACATCGCAGCCAGTCACCCACTAGTGCAGAAGCAATGAACTTCTGACATCAGAGAGATGCCAGACTCCCAGATCTTTGCTTAGTCCTAAAAGGAGATGCTCCTGCTGAGTAGAATGAACAGGTACTTCCCAAGAAAGCTTGGACCAGGTCAGAGAGCCTCGGTGGTACAGCCTGGTCATTGAGAGCACTGGCAGTGAGTTGCTAGCAGGGTTAGCCCCTTGAGGACTGGTAGTGTTACTTCATTCAACTCTTAGCACCAGATCACAATGAGTTCGTCTGAGCCCCAGACTATCCGGAGCCTCTAGAGAGATGCTAGATCACAGCCCACAGAGCACCTGCCTTTAGGCTGGGATGTGTACTGCTTAGAGGCTAAATCCCAAGTGCTAGGCTCTGTGCTTGGCTCAGGTGCTGGCTGCCCTTGGCCCCTCTTGTTAGAACTGCCAAGTGCTTCTTTTGGGAAGTGCTTTACAATCTGCTGACTAGATAAACTGCCTAATGCTGCATCTGCAGCCTGACCACAGCCACGCGTGGGACACGGAGCACAGCATGTGAGCTGCCTGGCAGCAAGGAGCAGGCTCAGCATTAGCACTGCACTCTGAAGCTGCTGCACTCCCATGGCAAAAGCAAATGAGTGGAAGAGACAAATACAGGTTGGGAAAGCCCTTCAAGCTCACCCAGTCCAACCGTTCCCCAGCACTCCAAGGCCACCCCTAACCCATGGCACTGAGGCCTCGTCTCCACGCTGTGTGAACACTTGCAGGGACGGTGACTGCAGCCCTGCCCTGGGCAGCCTGGTCCAATGCCTGAGCACCCTCTGGGGAAGGAATTGTTCCTCAGCTCCATCTAAACCTGCCCTGGTGCAGCTTGAGGCCGTTTCCTCTTGTCCTGTCCCTTGTTCCTTGGGAGCAGAGACCGACCCCACCTCACTACAACCTCCTCTCAGGCAGTTGTAGGCAGCGATCAGGTCCCCCCTGAGCCTTCTCTTCTCCAGACTGAACCCCCCAGGTCCCTCAGCCGTTCCCCATCACACTTGTGCTCCAGGCCCTGCACCAGCTCCGTTGCCCTTCTCTGGACACACTCCAGCCCCTCAATGTCTCTCTTGGAGTGAGGGGCCCAGAACTGAACACAGGATTCGAGGTGCAGCCTCACCAGTGCCCAGCACAGGGGCACAATCGCTGTCCTGACCCAGACAGTACACCTGATTGGGCCGAGTTACACATCTGAACTACACTTTGCTCAGCTCCTGTGATGCAGTCAGCATCCTCGGATCATCAGTCCACTGCGGGACAAAACATATCAAAAGGAAGTGTGTGCAGACCACAGGGAAGCACACAGCAAGGCAGCGTGACCCTGCAGATGGGGAGGAGCTGCTGTCCTCACCTGAAGCTCTGCGTGATGAACCTGGGCGGCTGCTGTGGCCACTTGGTCTTCCAGATGGGCCAGCTCAGACTCTGCAGTGACACTGTTGATCTTGCGTGCAGCATCTTCCAGGCTGGTCAGCTGCCCCTCCAGCCCATACACCGTGCTGGCTGTCAGGTACACCTGCAGGGCCAAGGCAGGGAGAGCATCACTGATTTCTGTTCTGGGGGCATAAAGGTTGAAGCAGCCTGCATCTTCCATGATACCTTTGAGCTTCCCTCCTTGCTAACCCACGAGAGGGAGACTTACCTGGCAGAGGAAAGCCACAGGGGAATCCTCTGGATGCTGGAGAGGGACTCTTCATCAGGGACTGTAGCGATAGGACAAGGGGTGATGGGTTCGAACTGAAACAGGGGAAGTTCAGGTTGGATATAAGGAAGAAGTTCTTCCCTGTGAGGGTGGTGAGGCGCTGGCACAGGGTACCCAGAGAAATGGTAAATGCTCCATCCCTGGCAGTGTTCAAGGCAGGCTGGACAGAGCCTTGGGCAACATGGTGTAGGGTGAGGTGTCCCTGCCTGTGGCAGGGGGTTGGAACTGGATGAGCTGCAATGTCTTTTCCAGCCCAAACCACTCTGGGATTCTATGATCCTAATGTGAAAGCACACATTCACACGAGGTGGCTGCACTGGGATGTCCCAAGTGCCACAATGGTATTCCAAACCAAATCCGTTCCAGGTTCGCCAGCAAAAACAAACAAACCAAAAAAGCTGGAAAGTTTGCTTTACTTTTGATATTCCAATTACTCACAACAACTCAAAGTCTGCAAGTGAAGGCATCAGATCACACCTCGTATAAACCTGTGCTTATTATGAAACACAGCTTTAGATGAGGTGTGAAACACGCCTAATGCCTTCTGGCAAGCAAAACTCTAAGAATAGCTGTTCAGCAGCATATGGTTATTAACTTCTTGCAGAGTATCTGTGCTTACATGTACAACAGTTTCCCATTTTCATTCTCACCCAAATATACAGCAGCCAAAACCTTCCTGCCTCCTGGCCCTCTGGAGGGCCAATAGACTTACATGTGCCATACAAGACACAAGTACAGTACCTCTGAGACCTGCAGGTAAAGGCTTCGTTTCCCATTCAGCTCAATGGAGCAGTAATTCATGATATGCTGTGTTTTATGTGTTTCTTTTATTTCACAAAGAAATCTAAGGTACTCAGATAGATGGAGGTCCCTGCTGTATAGAAAAGGGTGATTTTCAGGCATTAGCTTTGGCTTAAAATTGGGCATAACCCATGGGACAATACTGCACCTTCTGCTTATTTGCTACATAGCCAAGAGACTGTTCCCATGAGGCTGGTAACAGCACAATGGAAAATAAATATACAACCTGATTTCCCCCATTGGTGGCCTCACTCACTTTAAGATTGTGTTGCTAACAAACTAGCATTAACTAAACATGTTCATGGTTCAAGGGGCAGGCAGACTGAACCAGGTCCTTGAGCACATATCTTCACTTCACACGTTTTCCACTCGGGTCATTATATCTGCTCACAATTCCTAGATCACACAGTCCTTTGGTGTAACAGGCATTCAAATAATTTCTGGCCGTGCTGTGACTTTGTGCATCAAAAGTGGTGGTGGAGAATGACTAGAGTAAGATTTAAGTGTTTAGTTTTTATGATATTTATTTGCCCTCCCTCTTGCATCAGTTGTTTCCAGGCACAAATGTAGAGACCTGCTTTTCATGTATGTGAAAGGGGTGGTGAATGCTCCATCCTTGGCAGTGTTCAAGGCCAGGTTTGACAGAGCTTTGGGTGACATGGTCTGTTGTGAGGCCTCCCTGCCCATGGCAGGGGGTTGGAACTGGATGATCTTAAGGTCCTTTCCAACCCAAACCAGCCTGGAATTCTATGTGACATTGCTAAGAAACAAATTCACTACATCCTGCACAAGCTGCATCCTGTAAGACCACAATCAAACCGAAGGCATGACATCTGTGACAAATGTAGCCAGAACACAAAAGTGATCTGATTTAACATCTTAGCTGAAGTACCTGGAGGCACAAGTGGGCCATAAAGTTAACATGCTGATTAAATAGAAATGCTCCTGCTTTTGTGGGTTTTGATTCTTCTTTCCATTCATTGAGATGATACATCCTTGTGGTGTGACATACCACAGCCCCTTCAGATTTTAACATTGCCCTATCACATCTAAAAGCCCAGAGAAAGAAGAAATAGGAACATTATGAACAGAAACACCTTTAGAGAGTAAAAGAAAAGATGCATTCAAATGCTGTCCCAAGCTTCTCTGCACAGTAGGTTGTACATTTCAAGAGGGAAAACTAAACCCTAAAGAAAATAGAACTGATAGAAAAATGCGGGATGGGAAAGTCATTATTCCCTTTTCATATTGAGATTGCAGAGACCATCACTGAGGTATGCACATCTTACAGTAAAACCTTGTGCTGACAGCCCCACAATCTCTACACTGATGCACAGTCCCTGTAATGCTACCGAAAGCAATAATGAACAAAGCGTCTGTATACACCCAGATCCTCTTTGGGTGGATTCTTGGATTTCTAAAGGCTCTTTACTATGAGGTGTGGTGGTGAAATCTTGAAACCATGGAGGTTTTGCCATCTACGTCATATCCTGTATGGGGCAGAGAAAGATGCAGGAGCGTAGATTCTGCCTGGAAATACTCTGGGGCTAAAGCAAACCATGTCCAGATTTCTGTGAGACCCTGAAGAGCTCCTAATGAAGGGCAAAAAATCACTGACAGGTACTCAGCTACACGTGGGAAGAAGGGAAAATGGAAGTGACAAGTGTACCAACTCCTTTATGTGGATGTATAAAGATTTCCAGTGAGTAGTGACTTCCCTCTGTGATTCAGCATTGCGTTTTTTCCTGCAGATGACAAGTACTCATGAAAAGGGAGAGATGATTTGGATGTGGCCAAACAAATGTTTGTTTAATTCTGCATCTCCAGCCCCTGCTCTTTCTAAGTGTGCAGTACACACTCTCCTCTGCGTGACTGGGGACATGATTTCCTACCTGTGCTTACATGCAAGAGGCTGTGCTGGGACTTGGGAGTGTGGTTTCAGCCAGGCATGGTGCAGCTACACAGCCACAGAGGGTTGGAAGGCTTAAGGTAACTTGACATAGAGAGTCTAAAATCAGTTGTAAACCCCAAAACATCCAACACTCCCCAAATACTTTCAAGTACACATTAGGAAAAAACCCCAGCAAGAGAGCAGAACACTCCTTTACAACAGGAATTTTTGTTCTTTTTGTGTATTTAATAACCCAATATTAATTGTGAACATCCACTCTTGCTGCCAACGCATCATATTGGCACACACACACACACACACACACACACGTGCTTACTCACACATGGGACACTTTCACATACTGATCCATGCTCTTACGTTTTCTTCCAGTGTGGTGAGCTGCTCATCAAGCCTGATAGGGTCTGTCCCCAAAGGGAAGGTCCCTTTTCCCCTGTCCTGAATGTCAGCTGGGAAATCGCAGGGACCACTGGATTCTGCTATCAGTTCTTCAGTGGCATTGATGACTTTCAGGACTTCTGTGGATATGTTGCAGAGAGAGACAGCAGAGTACTTCTGTTTGGTTACAAGAGCAGACAGAGAAAACAACAGCATCACATTAGCACAGAGGGGTAATATACAAAATCACCTTGCTGCTCCTAGCTGCAGCTTTAGCTGGGCTAAAACACCACAGCTGGCTACCTGCTATGAACAAACACAAGAACTGGGGAATGAAATCAGATCTACTTCTCTTCTCCTCCCTTTTCCACATCTGCACGCTGCTACAGCATGCACAATAACATACACATGCAATGCCTCTACAACACAGTTTCTACGGGAGAGATGGTCCAAACCTTATCCCAAAGGAGCGAGCTAGATAAGGCTGTTTATGCAGCAGGCTTTAAAACACAATCTTCCTTTTTGGGTACTGGCAAACAGATGTGGAATCATCTGTCTCCATATCCACAGGAGCTATTGCATGGCAGTGCAAACATGGGAGAGTCATTTTCAGCAGGAGGACAGCATTTTCCAAAGATTTTTTTTGCTGTGAATTATGTGATAGCCCCAGAAATTGAAGGTTGAGAGCTCAGTGTGTAAGCATTTATATCCTCAGTTATATCACATCTCAATTTACCTTATTTACTCTTTATGAAGTAAATTGAGATCACATACCAAGGAAAAGCATGCAGGTTTATCCATGGTGTTTGCTTTGTTTCATCAGCCATAAGGCCCTGATGTGTAACTTGTGATCAGCTACCCTGATTCTGGTGAGTCTCACAGAGTTTTAGGCTTCAGGACAACTCCTCTTGATAGCAATAAGATGTACCTGATGTATCTTCAAGCACCAAGCTCAACATCCAGACTATACAGCTTGGAGGCTGAGCTAAAAAGCTCGTTGAAGCCAATACAAATACTGCCACTGAATTTATGTGTGATGCCTTTAGTGTTGCTTTGCCTAACAGAAAGTGGGGGAAGTTTAGACCTAAATTGAATTAATTCCTCAAACCTGCAAATACATAAGCCTGTGGATCAGGGGCTCATCCATCTGTAAATTTTCCCACAGAGAGAATGTCTGAGGATTAAAATCGAGGGAACAGACTGATTTGGGGTTCTATACAGTAAATGCTATAGCACAGGCAAAAGTATAACTGATTCAAAACGTCTGTGACAGAAATGCTGCATCAATCTATACGTCAGTTGACCTCGTAGGCAGGATGTAGGAGAAGTAACGTTCCTTTGCTTCACACAAACTCTGGTGGCTGTAACTGGAAGAACAACTTCATTATCTCTTTCCTTTAACCAGCTGTTCATTTTGATGTTAGGTAAGACTTACTGAAACCCTCTTTTTTTTCAGCAGTGTATGCTCAATTGCTGGGTATGGATACATTAAAGCACCTTTAGCGCTGTTAGTTCTCCAATTTATAAGGAAGAATTAGAAACATGAGATTAAAGAGAAGGAGAACAAAGCAAATACAGTACGCTACAGCACTCAGACCTTTAGCTTCTTAGGACAGCCAACACAGCCCCAAACAAGCAGGTCTACGACTCTCTTACTGAGAACAAATACTTGAACCCCAGAAATAGCCTGCTGCTTTTTCCATCTATTTTCACAAGTGCCAATTAGGTTAAAACCAGATCAATAATTTTATAGGACAGAAGAGGAAATCAATGTTACTTTGTTTTATTATTTGCTTTTACAAGTACCTAATTCATACTCTATTCTATGAGCAAAACAAAAAAGGATAAAGGCCAGACACTACATTCTCTTCATCATCTTCACTGATGTACGTTTCAAGAACTGCAGCCTCACTTCAGTGTTCCTTAAACTTTGTATTATCCTTTGTAGTTAATGATGGATTTCCAAAAAAGATTATGTTACCTTAGGAAAAAAGGGCTCTTGCACCAAATATGAGAATCCACATTGACATTTATTGCAGCCCAATCACTACAAAAGATGTTTTGTTGTTGTTGTTGCTTTCATCATAAAGTGTTCTGCGATACGAAGCTTTATGAAATCAAGAGTTTGAGTCAAATACTCTATCTTCTCCATAGGTAATGGATAGGGAAGAAAAGTTCAATGAGAAATAATAGGATAGGATAGGATAGGATAGGATAGGATAGGATAGGATAGGATAGGATAGGATAGGATAGGATAGAGTAGGATAGGATAGAGTAGGATAGGGTAGGGTAGAGTAGGATAGGGTAGGGTAGGGTAGGGTAGGGTAGGGTAGGGTAGGGTAGGGTAGGGTAGGGTAGGGTAGGATACTTTTTCAGTTGAAAGGGACCTACAATGACCAGTTAATCCAAATGCCTGACCAACTCAGGGCTACCCAAATGTTAAAGCATGTTGTTAAGGACGTTGCCCAAATGCTTCTTAAACACTGTTCACCTCCCTGGGAAGCCTGTTCCAGTGTTTGACTACCCTCTTAGCCAAGAAATGTTTCCTAATGTCCAGCCTCAGCCTCCCCTCATGCAGAAATGTGATTTTTAGCTTTTCTAGAATTCTGAGGTCAGTTTTTGGTGGCAGATGCTGTTTGACTTTGAAAACCAAAGGTCTGCTTCCCACTAAATGTCACACAAGGCAGATGGAAGGCTGCTCTTAAAGTGTGTGCATCACTGAATGTATCTTGATCTTAGCCTGTGGGTATCTAGACACAGGAGTCACAACATCAAACCTTCTCTTTCAGCTTGTGAAACATGGACTTTTATAGGGTAACACAGATACAGCACTAGAGTTTAAACATGGTAAATACGTGGCAAGCAAAGGTGATTTTCCTTGGAGTATATCTACCTGAGGAGCAGATCTCCCATAGCTGAAGAGCACAAGCAATATATCAGTGTATTAAATATAGAACTTTATTGAAGTTTTCTCCTAAAGGATGCGTAGAACTCAGCTTTGCCCTGGGCTGTACTTTATGGAGAAGCAAGAAGAGATTAATGTCTGCCCGAGGGAGAGAAAAGATCAACATATGGGGAGTTCAAAGGGTTCTCAAACTGGAAAAACTGGATACTCAGTCAATGGGTTTGAATATGCTTTTACCTCTTGTTGAGCAACTGTCAAAAGCTGTTGAACCAGCTTGGGTTCCACACCAGTCAGTTTGCAGACCTAGCAGGAGACTCTAGATAGAATTATTTAACATGAATAAAGGGGGGGAAAAAAAGGGGAGGGGGGAAACAAGAAAACCAGAAAAAGTGTCCTGGAATTGCAGTGCTTCCCAGTCCTCTCCCTGCACTTACAGGATTTATGAGGATTTATAACAATCCCCTAAAATTCACAGACACATGCACACCAAGATCATCACGGCAGGTGGACATCTCAAACTGTTATAAAGACCTCCTGGCTGTCTAATTTATCCTGCAGGAAAGGTCACTGTTAACATTAATAAGTGATTCAAAGAGGCAGCTATCATGCCATGATGAAGTCAACTCCCATCTGTCTTGTCAGGCAAGTCAAGGGACTAACATGGAAGTGATGGATGCAGAAAGCAATCTCTGTGACAAATATCAAGCACAGAAAGGCTGAGCACAACTACTCCTGAAACACTGGGATGCATTTGGATTGTAACTGTGCTACCTTACTGCTGGATTAACACCAGCCCTCCCAAATCAATGCAGCTGTTTCTACTGGTTATGAGAATGGCATTTTTTACTGAATTTGAGCCCAGGAGTTTAGTGAAACGAGGAAAACATGGATTTATACTTCTAATGATAATTAATGGCCACACTCCCCAGTATGTTAAAGACACAGTCAGAAGGAGATGCTCCTTTTCCCTGAGTTCTTTGTGGGTGAGTTTTAATGAAATACTAAGCAAGTGTGTGCATGCAAGCACATATATATATACGGGTGCACTGAACATCACAAATAGCATCTTGGAAAACGTCTTCACTGTCATTTCTACGTGGGGTTGGACAGATGGAAAGAATTCCTGTTTTGCTGAAGATTACATTTCAGTGGTCTAAGCTAGCTCTTGCTGACTTGCCAGTCATTTTCCTTCCCGTCTGCTGTCCCTCTTTCCTTTCCCTGCTGATGCTGACAATATTTCCTTAGTTGCTTTACTTAAGGATGCTGCACTGGAAGGTGCTTTATAGAATGGTATTTGCATCCTAGCACAAAGGATGAGTAACAGAAGGAAAGCAGGATGGCAAAACTGAAGCAACGTAACTGCCCAAAGTGCTGTGAGCAGGTGAGCATTAAGTCCTTGTATAGAATCATGGAATCCCAGAGTGGTTTGGGTTGGAAGGGACCTTAAGATTGTCCAGTTCCAATGCCCTACCACGGGCAGGGACACCTCACACCAGAGCAGGTTGCTCCAAGCCCCTGTGTCCAACCTGGCCTTGAACACTGCCAGGGATGGGGCAGCCACAGCTTCTCTGGGCACCCTGTGCCAGCGCCTCAGCACCCTCACAGGGAAGAACTTCTGCCTTAGATCTAACCTGAACTTCCCCTGTTTCAGTTTGAACCCATCACCCCTTGTCCTGTCACTACAGTCCCTGATGAAGGGTCCCTCATGAGCCTGCATCTCATCAGCCCATGACATTTCCACATTAAGTTTCCTTTGCATGAACATTATTGCTTTTATTTTTAGTGTTCTTACAGCAGTTCTCCTTCACATGCACTATTTTTTCTCCACACTGTATTCAGCCATTAGTATGCTCTTTTTTACTACTATAATGTTACTCCATCGCTAGGCTCTATTTAACCGGCACGGGAGGCAGTGACTTGCAATTCAATAGAGAACAGTTGACATCAACAGTCAGATCAAGAAGTAGAGCAAGAAAACCCTTCCATCACAAGCAGTGCTGGCAGTATTGACCACACACTTGATGACTTGTGCAATCATCTTTAGCTCCATTGTGAGCACTTCTATCATGTGCCTGTGTCGCAGTCGATACCCCTCATAGCGACCTTCTTCTGCAGTGTGTTGAGGGGGACTGGGGAGAAAATGTGTCCTGCTTTGCCCCTTTGATTCATCTTTTCAGAGTAACCTGACTGAATCCAACCTTGATGAAAATAGTACCAAGGCCCAACCCTGCCTCCCTCGTCTCCCCACCCCATGGGAGTGCATTGTACAGCTTTGGGAATGCCCTGAAAAGCCCAGCAAAAAGCCCATCTTCACAGGCAAGATCTGGGACACTCAGCAAGTCACAGCATGGGAGAAACAGAGCCATCAATGCCCAGCTATCAAGCGCAGTTATCAACCTTGATCTTCAAAAGATCTTGGACCTAAAAGTGAGCCCTAAGCACTTACGAGCTCAAAGACTGGGAAAGCAAGCTAAAATTTGCCTTGCTATTTGATGGAAGGCAAGTATCCTATGATGGCGTTTGATACTGTCCTGCATGACATCCTTGTCTCTAAACTAGAGAGACATCAATTTGATGTATGGACCACTTACTGGATAAGGAACTGGCTGGATGGTTGCACTCAAAGGGTTGAGGTCAACAGCTCAATGTGCAAGTGTAGACTCGTGGTGAGTGGTGTCCTTCATGGGTCTGTGTTGAGACTGATCTTGTTCAACATCTTTGCCAGCAACATGGACAGTGGGACTGATGTGCCCTCAGCAAGTTTGCCAATGACACTGAGCTGTGTGGTTCGGTTGAGGCACTGGAGGGAAGGGATGGGATCCAGAGGGACCTGGATAGGCCAGAGATGTGGGAGCAGACCAGAGATGTGGGAACAGGTTGCCCAGAGAAGCTGTGGCTGCCCCATCCCTGGCAGTGTTCAAGGCCAGGTTGGACAAGACTTGGAGCAACCTGCTCTAGTGGAAGGTGTCCCTGCCCATGGCATGGAGCTGGAGCTGGATGGGCTTTAGGGTCCCTTCCAGCCCAAACCAGTCTGGGATTTTATGATAAACTATGGTGTTAAAGAATTACTCTTCTGTGCAGGTTTAAGACTTCCTGCCTTGACCTTAATATCTACATTTATGGGCACTCATTTACAAATATAAAGCTAATTTATCTTACAGAGTGAGCAATTATTCTACAGACATTCTGCAAAGTGTAACACAAAGAAATACAGCCTCTCTTTTTGCCTGTGCTAGGTAATTTTGAATATAAGACTTTTACAAACAAATCCAATCCACTGTCCTAATGTAGTTCCAGATGCTATTCCTAACAATTTGCAATGCCTCATTTCTAGAGACAAGTTGCCTACAATCATGAGAAAGGAAGTTACTTCCAAGAGGTGAAATGCTAGGGTCCAAGCTGGAAACATTTAAATCTTAAAGTGCATGCAGGGTTTTGTATCTGCAATGGGCACAGATTGATGACACTGCACAGATGGAAAATACTTGTTCTTTACAATCATCCTTGATGATGATAGAGAAAACCAAGATGATTGAAAGGTGATTAAAACTCTTGGTGCAAAATCAGACTCTGAGGGTGAGGACAAAAGAGATGTTGAGAGGAGGAGCTGAATTAAGCATAACTTTTGCAAGAAAAAAGTGATTTTATGACTGAGAAAATGCTACAGAATTCTTTTTCTTACCACGACACATGACATATTAAAACAGCATGTATGTAAAAATATAAGAGAAGCATATATTTGCTCAGGGAATAAATGAAAACCTGTTTTAATAGCTGATTCTCATAAGCTGAAACTCAAGTAGCACCGAATATGGAACCTCTTCCCACCTAGACAAATGCTAAGCAATAGACTCTAGCAGCAAAGTGAGAAAGTGCCTACTCACTACGTGCAATCACTACAATGAATTAAGGGTTTTGCTTATAAATTGGGAGCTTGGATGGTCAGAAATTGCTGAAATAAAAGTTTAATTGTTTTATCCCAAATTTCTTAAAATAGGGGAGTACATAAGAATAGGGAGATCATGCACCTCATCTTTGCTTCTGTTCTTCTTAATAAAACCAAATTCCCATCTCAAAGCCAAATAAGAGAGCCAGTCAGCTTCACATACCTACTTCATACTCATCCCTCCCACTGTAACACAGGGCTAACTGTGATTACAAAATGATTTTCTGAAATGACTATTGATTGTGGCCAAAATGTATGAATTTTCAGGCCTGATATTTCCAGGAAAACGTTTTGAGTTTGAGACTTTTGCTTGGGAAATGTGGAAACCCTCAATATCACTTTATAGCATCGCTTACTTAGTAAGAGATGCAAGAAGACACAGACAAAACAAAGCATTCTCACCTGCTGCAATACAGTGGATAAAAACTGCAGCTTTAAATGTAGATCAAAAGCCTTTTGTATTTCCTAGATAGTGGGAAAGCAGTTAAATAGAAAGGCAGAAAAGTTATATTAACAGCTACAGAGGTTAACATTTACATAGGTTCAGACTTACAGAGAACTTTGGGATGAATAACAAGGATAAAGAAACTAGCAAATACACCATCAACCTTAGGTTTTACATTTGCTCCTAAAATGTTTAAAACAAAGCAATGCCTGATTTATTTTTGTCTGTGGGATTTGAGAATAACATTATCTCCTTAAGACAGATATTGCAAATGACATGCCATAGAATCATAGAATAGTTAGGGCTGGAAAGGACCTTAAGATCATCCAGTTCCAACCCCCCTGAGATGGGCAGGGACACCTCCCACTAAACCACATCACCCAAGGCTCTGTCCAACCTGGCCTTGAACACCATCTTTAATAACAGGAAGCAGATGGGAAATACTGATTTCCACCATCACAAAAGTGGCACTAGCAATAGAAAAAGACTTGTGCAGCAGCATTAAGAAGAAAAGCCATCTATCTTCAGGTTTTGATTGGAGTTTGGACCCTGTACGTGTTTCTAGTTACAAAAGGGTTTGTACTTCACTGATGCCACAGACAGATGCTCACAGTAAGATGCCTCGTGTTGAATCACGTCCTACTGTTTGCTGCTTTCCCTCTCCTGGACTTCACTGTTCCAAAACAAACCAGTACACCCCTTCATAGAACCACAGAATGGTTTGGGTTGGAAGGGACCTTCAAAGCTCATCCAGTCCAACCCCTGCAATGAGCAGGGACATCTTCAACCAGATCAGGTTGCCCAGAACCACCTCCAGCCTGGCCTGGGATGTCTCCAGGGATGGTTCATCCACCGCCTCTTTGGGCAGCCTGTACAGAATTTCTTCCTCACATGCAGCCTGAATGCCCCCTTTTTTAGCTTAAAACCATCACCCCTCATCCTGTCACAAGAGACTCTGCTAAAAAGTCTCTCCCCATCTTTCTGATAGGCCCCTTTTAAGAACCGAAAGGCTGCAATAAGGTTTCCCTTGAGCCTTCTCTTCTCCAGGTTCATACTACCACTCTCCAGTGTCAAGTCACGAGACTTACCTTAAACCCCCTAATTTACCTTGACTATTTAAACTAAACTGCCTGGCTTTGCTTTGAAGTAATGACACAAACCATAGCCACCCTGTTGGCTGTGCTGTGACAGAAGAATCATCCAGCTGAGGAGCAGCATTTACTTGAATCTCTTCCAGCTAGATCTGAAAAAGCTCTTCTGTTACTGCCAGGTCTCTGGGCTGCTTAGAAGGCAAGAACACCGTAGCTTTCTCGTCACAGTCTATTTCCCCCACCTTGTTACAGCAGGTTAACACTGATCTTCACTGATGTCCTGTATATGGAAAGTGGCATTTACATTCTCTTCCTAAGTGAGTAAATCTTTGGTGATCAGACAACTGAAGAAGGGTTCCAGGCTTTGATTCAGTCGCTTACACACAGGCAGAGAAGATGCAATTTGAAACATCTTGAAATCTGAGGGTGTTCAAACAGCACTGTCAGATATGGCATGGACCTGGGAGATGCACTTTTCCCCTGGAATAGCAACTTATGGCCCTGTGGAATCCCCCAGGGCATCTCAGGTGAACTGACTGCTCATAGACATACTAACACAACTGTATTGAGGCAGAAAGTGTCAGGATGGGAGGAACACAAAAAACACTGCCCATACGTGGAAACTTACAAAAAATGGATGTTTATGGTCTTGAAGTAACTATTTTGCTCAAAACCAAAGACTCGTATTTTGTCAAGATGAACTTCAGATCAACTAAATTTTCTATATACTAAAGGCTGATAAATAATAGGAAATACAGGGGAGAAATCCCTTGAATGGGGTTTTTGTCCAGCAAACGACTTAACCCTGTTTGAAACTGAATATATACTTGACCGCTTTGTGGAATTGAGAACTTAAAACTTTGGGTCCATTAGGCCAATGTGAAGATTAAAGTCTCACACCCCTTTTTTTAAGAAGAAAAAGCCATCGTTTCAACTTCCTTAACCCAAATCTTCTTTTTTCTGCTGTCACCCCAATCCTTTGCACGGATTATGTGTACTTCATACATTTTAAAGATCCTTTTTTACCATGGTGCCACATTCAGTTTTCCATCTTGGGCTTTGGAAGAGTGTCCAGATAATTAACATCACAATAAAAGCCAAAAGACAAGAACTCTTCTGAGCATCCTGCATACAAAAATACGGGACAACAGCCACACAAACACGTTCTGAGTTGTTAAGCCGGGAAGATGTCTTTGTATTACACTGTTCATCTTTCTTAACATAGCAGTAGCAATGCAGTATAGTTCCTATACTGTTTCTTGACTGGGTGAGCCACGGGGTTCTGACTCCTTTAGGAACTTTGAATCACCTTAGATGAATGTTTCCAGAGAATGAAGGCATAAATATTTAATGGAAAGAACAGTTTTGCTGTTACTCATTCGTCAAGGAACTTGGGAGGTTTCACTTGGGGAACAGGATCCAACTGTGCTACTTAGCAAACTTAAGAGGCTGTCATTCAGAAAAGAGCTATTGTGTGCCTAGTCATATAATAACATTAACAGAAACCAGCAGGATTTAACCAAAGTTACTAAGCCTTGGTTGTGAGAGTGTCTGAGTAGCAGTAAATGCAGCACACTGCATCAATACAAAGAGGAGAGAAACTCAGCGTTATTACTTCAAGGTTAACTTTGGCATACCTTAAGCAAGGAGGAGTACAGAGTAGAAGGAGACAAAAAGAGAAACACAGGCAAGTTTTTAACAACTATTTCAGGGTCTGTGCAGTGTAGGACAATGTGAAAAATAGCAAGGGATATGCTGGTTTTAGTGGTCACGTTCAAAAGGCAGTCTGCATTAGGTACTGCTGAAATTGCCTTCTAGAATGTAATCCTGGGGTATGCCATGAGATATAGACCCAGCCTATCCTCATGAAAGCATTAAAGGAGAAAGAGAATAGAGGAGAAGGGGAACTAAATACATTTATCCCATTTATCATGCTTGCCACTCTCAGGATCAGCGCCATTAAGGTACTTCCAAGGGAATGTACATTTTGCTTTTTCCTTTAGGTATTTGTTAGGATTTGGAGGGGTGAAGCAAAAAACAACCCACAACACAAGCTGTTTCACTAACACAACAGGCGGACAATGTGATTTTGGGGCAGTTCACCCCTGAAGTCTAGAGGGGCTGAAGGCTGAGCATAGGGCATAGAGGACTCCATGGCCTTTCACTGATCAAGAGACAAGCAGGCTTTTCACAGGGCTGCGTAACCCTGAAGAGCATGAACTACTTCTGTAGCTTAGGAAGTACAACACGTCACCTATAAAAACATGTCTGCTTTAGGTATGCTTGCTTTAGAGCTGTGACTCTCCACAAGGACATTTTAGGCAATCACAAAGTTAGAACTATTGAAATGAAATGTTGTGCGGAAGGTCTAAGTGGATTTAAGTCTAAGGAATTAAATTAACTGATGTTAATGAACACCCACCTCAGTCCTTGAGGATCCCATATGAATTAAAACAATGAATTCATAGGTGAGCATTTCCAAGCTCGTATCTTAAAGGTAGACATACAACTCAAAAGCTCAGTTTGAAGTGAGAACTGAGAGCCTGCAAATGCCCAACTTCAGCTAACTCCCCACTCAAGACATGCTAATTCTTGCCATTGCTTCAGATCTTAATACACTAAATACCTGTTTCAGAGGATCAGTTCAGCCTGTGAGATTGCCAGCTTCCACTAAAAACAGAAGTCCAGATTTGTGAAGGGGCAGGCATATGAAAGACAGGTTTTCAGGAACACCAGGTATTTCATTTCCAGTGACTCAATAAGCAATCCATGGATTTTGAAATCATATTCTATGGTCAGGTATACTATAGCTAGAAATTAGGTTCCTAATCTGTTCCAGAAGAACCTAGTGAGAATAGAAGACTGAAGGCTAATAAAGACAAGCAGCAAGGCTAAAATCTAAGCAAGATGGCTAAAATACAGTATTTAATTTGTGTTTAGGAGCTCAAAGCAGATTGGAGGCATTCAAGCTCTTGTTTTAATGCCCCAGAATTAGTGCTTCTGTATACCTAATTTGAAAGCCAGGTCAGAAGCCTGCATCTCTGGCCAAGAATGTTAAATGCCAGTCTGAAAGATCTCTAATTCCCCACATATGCAGAAATCACATTTCTTAAGGAGAGAGCATACTGGGACATGTGGCTTTTAAGGCATCTAAAATGACTGGTTCCCTGAAAATACGTTTTCTATGCTTGTCTCCATTGAGACCTGCCATTGACTCATCTTAAGTGACTGCATGTTTGATGAGCTCAGCTATGGCTTCATGTTTTAGGTTACCATAGCCACAACCGGTATTACACACTGCCATCTTCAGTATTTCATTGCAAGATGCTGGTCAGCCACCTTTCCAAAGAGAAGGCACGCAGCAAAAGATTTTATAGCACTTTTAAGGACAGCTGTCAAGAAGAAGAATGAAAGCAGCCTCCTTATTTCTCTAGAGCTGGAGCAAGTTCTACTATCAATTCCAT
Organism: Pezoporus flaviventris; assembly: GCF_033815535.1. Classification (NCBI taxonomy): domain Eukaryota; kingdom Metazoa; phylum Chordata; class Aves; order Psittaciformes; family Psittacidae; genus Pezoporus; species Pezoporus flaviventris. The sequence goes on from NW_026892585.1 coordinate 3,490,269, forward strand.
TGAAGTCATGACCATGAATAGTATTGGGATAGTTTGGTTTCTTTATTATAGACAGAAGGAATATATACTGCGACCAGGAAACCAATCAAGCATTAAGAACGCCAAACATGCTGAACATGGTATGCCTCTTATTCCTTTTAAACTTCAGGGAAGTTTACTGAGGGAAAGAAAATATTAGTCTTTGCTTTATTTGAAATAACTGACATACAAATCTAAAAGCAATAATAAAATTAGAGGAGGAAAACCAACTGATTTTACTTTGTAGATGCATGCAGATGAATAAGTACACCCCAAACCATACATTTTCCATTTTCTGTGCTCAGTTCACCATATAGGTAAATACCCTATTTCCAGCCTTTAATTCTGGACATTAATAGCATCATGTTATACCCTACCTAGCCTATGTATCCTGTTGAATAATTTGATATTGCTGGTTTGTAAACCAAAGACAAGCTGAACTGAATGCTGCTGACAAGCACTGGCTATAAAGCTTTTCTTTCCTTTCCATAGGAAGGTTGTGTGGACGTCCTGGAGGTATTTGCATACATGATGACAAATGTACTTACACTGCTGTGTAGTCCACGGCTAAATAACTCAGAATCAGAAAGTCACAGAATACCTAAGTTTGGAAAGAAACCTCTGGAAATTGCTTAGTCCAACCCTTCTGTTCAAAGCAGGGTCAACAAAATCAGGTTGCCCAGGGCTGTGTCCAGTGAAATTCTGCTTACCTCCAAGGATGCAGACTCTCCAATCTCTCTGGGAAACCTATTCCAGCTTTTGTCCACCCTCACAGTAGAAGAGCTTTTGATGTTTAGATGGAATTTGATGTATTTCAGTTTCTGCCCACTGTTTCTTGTCTTGGCACTGGCCAAGGGTGAGAAGAGTCTGATTCTCACTTCCTTATCTCCGACCTCAAACCCCCTCCCTCATCCCCCCATCAGGTATTTATACACATTGAAGAGATTCTCCCTGAGCCTTCTCTTCTCTAGGCTAGACAATTCCATTTCTGGGAGCTTCTACTCAGATACCCCAATCTTTTAATCATCTCTGTAGCCTTAACTGGACTCACTTCAGTATGGAGCTGAGAGGGAGCTGGACTGCTTGCTCCAGGCCCAACACGTGCAGGGGCCACAAGCGTCCACCATAGCAGACACAGAAAAGAGGGAGGGCTTCTTCACTGCTCCAAACTTTCCTATAGGTCTCAGGGGCTTAGGATTCTTGAGGGCAAATCCTGCCTGTAAGCTGAGGTGAAAACAATGTCGTGTAACAGCCTTTTCCATGTTTTGTGTCATCAGGTCATTGCAGTGGTGAGCCCCTCTTTCCCTTATCTGCCTTTTGGGGCTGATATACCTGTAGAAGCCTTTCTTATTTCCCTTCATGTCTCTCCCCAGATTCAACTCCAGGTGACCACTGGCTTTCCTGACACTTGGACAGCACCTCTACTGTCCACCTGGGTCACTTGATCCTGCTTCCACCTCCTGGTGTATTAGCCTTTAATACAGTTTGAACAAAACACCTTCCAAATGATGAAGAGCAGATTTCCTTTAGAAAGCTGTCTACACTCCCTGCCAAAGATGAGCTGCTATGCAGACAAGACCCCAGGAGGTGAATCAAGACACACAGCAGACAAGAATGAGCCTAAGTGGGTCTAAGGGATGACCTGAGTGCAAGGGGCAGTGCTGGGCTTCTACAGCACCAGATTCAAGCACACATCATCTGAATTTAAATTCAGAGGTAGGAAGGGAAGAGAGCAAATGGCAAGTCCTGTGGAGTCACACTGAAATCAAGTATCTCACTGTAAGGGTGAAATAGCACAGAGGATCTCATACATTATCAGAACTGATGCTGAGTTTCATTAGAGTATGTTACTACTCACAGAGGTCTATTAGCTGACAGAGTAATAGGGTTGGAAAGCATTAAAGAAGCATGAACTATTCAAATGGAGAGGCAAAGAAGAATCTGTGACATCAGAATGAACTACATGATACTCTAAAGACAGAAGCAAATAAAAGGACTGTAAAAAACACTTAAACCAGCTAGTTAGCAAGGAAGATAAAAGAAGAACTGGATGTGGTGTTAAACAAAACTATATAAGCTGATTCTCAGTCGGTATAAACTCACATAGTTCTGTTAATATCAGTCACTTAATAGGTTTATTACACAAGCTAAGTTCAGTGCTTTGAATTGATGCTGTAGGCTGACAGAGAGAAACACACACCTTAACTGAAGGTTCACATGCACAAGAGTTGCAGGCTCAGATACAGCCTAAAGAACCTTGGGTTACTTTTAAGCTTGATTTTCTGACCACAAGTTTCTCATTCTGGATTCCAGCTTTCACAATACTGTCCCCACTGCCCTCCAGTGACCACTTACCTTCTGTAGCTCTTCCTGAATGCTTCTGCCACCGTTTTCCTCTGAGGATGAATTCTCCTTCTGGTTTTCAGGGTCTGTTCTAGGTTCTGACTCCTGCTCTTCACCAGAAGATGTTTCCTTGTCACTCATTTTAGCAGCAAGCTGAAATAACCTGGACTTAAGTTCCTCCTCCGTAAGGTCAGGCTTGCTATGATGACGCTGATCTTCACTGCTTCTATCTGCTTCTGATAAATCATCAAAATCCTGCAAAGGAATTAGAAGAACAGTGTAATTACTGTGTGGGCACAGAAAGGCAAACAGCTTCCTAGGAAAGTATAGGTATGATCACTCTGCAGGGAAGCCAGAATGAAGCACACTAAGTGTCTGCTGATAAAAAAATACCATGTCTTTACAGAGGGATGCCAGCAAACCCACGTTTCTTGGAGTATATTTATCATTCCTGCTTACTTTTATATTATGTAAAAAGGAACTATCAAAATCATTACGCATCTGTGTGCAACCAAGCAAGCATGCCTAAATGGCACTTCCCATTCCCAGCACTGCAGGGCACAGATAAAGAAAGCGTAGTTTGGGAAAGAAGTAACTCGTGACCTGGCAGTTGTGTCCAGCTTTCAGTTCCCTGACGGCTTGGCTTGAGCATTGTCTGTGTTTGGCTTGAAGACTACTGGAAACATGCTTTGAAAAGTCTCTCTCATTATATCATAGAATCATAGATGATGCTGCTTAAGATTTTCAGCTTCCCCAGTGATTATAAGCATAGGTGCATCTCTACAGCAACGACTGTTTTCCAAACACCAACCTCCTTGGAACAAGTTCTGTCTTTTAGAGCACTTCCTTTACTTACTGTTGGATGTAGGTGGGAAGTACTCAGAGGCTCAGTTAAGTACAGTGGGTGTTCAGACTTGACCCCACGTTCCTGACTTCAGAGGCTGAACAGAAGAAGACTGCAATCTCTGTGCAAGTCTGTTTCGCGGGGTGCCTGCCCAACATTTAATGTGCAAAGGGGGATGTTTCTGTCAGCCCTCGCAGGAAATCTGTAAGCATCTCATGTTTGTTCCACACATCAGTTCATTCCTGTGCTATCTGATTAGGACTTGGTATCTGCTACAGTCCGTGGAGAGAGACAAGCATCTCGCAGAGCACCTACAGCATTAACTGCCTTCAGGAGACATTTTTCTCTCCCTGCTGACTGCTAAGAGAAAGTTTTGACTCATTATGTAGAGTGCTTTCAGTCTAGTCCATAAAATAAGCTGCAATTAGGTGGTTTTAAAAGTGCTGAACTCCTTGAAATGGTCTAAGGGGATGATTTGGAACAATTCTCAGTTAGGAAACGATTCCTATTTGCCTTACGCTCTCCTACAGTGACAGGACCAGACACTGCTGGAGAGACGAAATGCTGTGCTCTCTTCCATTCACTTGGAAATACATAAAGAGGGGATTTGCTTTGCGAAAGGGCCACAGCAGCAGTGTTTATGGATGGACCGATTACCTCCAGTCTTCGCAGGACACTTTAACTGTGCCAGCTCCCTCGCAAACCCTCTGCACCAAGCTGCTCTTAACGCATCGTGTTGGCAATGCCAGACTCTCCTGCACTAAATTGCACTCTAGTATCTAGCACTCTCACAGCTTCCTGGACAATTTTTGTCTGTAGTTATCTGTGAATCAATTGCACAACTAAATTAGAAGCATAGAACCAAAGAATGGTTTGGGCTGGAAAGGACCTTAACATCATCCACTTCCAATCCCCTGCCATGGGTAGGGACACCTCACACTAGACCATGTCACCCAAGGCTCTGTCCAACCCAGCCTTGAACACTGCCAGGGATGGAGCATTACTCTTTATAGCAAAAATTACTGCTTTATAGCTCACCTTCAGGATGCAGAATGCCTTTTAGGAAATCAGGATTGGGAAGTACTAACTACAATAGAAGGGGAACCACTGCTTATGCTGAAATCTGTTCTTTTCCCAATCAGCTTCTGCAGAATGAAAAGCTTTTTCTGCCAAATGAGCTTCGAAGCTCATCTGAGTAAGATCAAGATTTCAAATCACCGTGTTTCTACTTTAGTTTTATAATGTGATATGCTGTAAATATGCATAGATCATAGCACCATAGAATGAACCAGGCTGGAAAAGCCCTTTAAGCTCACCCAGTCCAACCATTCCCCAGCACTCCAAGGCCACCACTAACCCATGGCACTGAGGCCTCATCTCCACGCTGTGTGAACACTTGCAGGGACGGTGACTGCAGCCCTGCCCTGGGCAGCCTGGTCCAATGCCTGAGCACCCTCTGGGGAAGGAATTGTTCCTCAGCTCCATCTAAACCTGCCCTGGTGCAGCTTGAGGCCGGTTCCTCTTGTCCTGTCCCTTGTTCCTTGGGAGCAGAGACCGACCCCACCTCACTACAACCTCCTCTCAGGCAGTTGTAGGCAGCGATCAGGTCCCCCCTGAGCCTTCTCTTCTCCACACTGAACCCCCCAGGTCCCTCAGCCGTTCCCCATCACACTTGTGCTCCAGGCCCTGCACCAGCTCCGTTGCCCTTCTCTGGCCCCCCTCCAGCCCCTCAATGTCTCTCTTGCAGTGAGGGGCCCAGAACTGAACACAGGATTCGAGGTGCAGCCTCACCAGTGCCCAGCACAGGGGCACAATCCCTGCCCTGGCCCTGCTGCCGCACTGGTGCTGATCCAGGCCAGGATGCTGGTGGCTTCTTGGCTGCCTGGGCACAACCTGCTCGTGTTCAGCTCCATCATTCAGCATCCACAGGTCCTTTCCCATGAGCAGTTTCCAGCCCAAGCCTGGAGCACTGCAGGACCCAGCACTTTGCTTTGTTGAACCTCACCCCATTGGCCACAGCCCATGGATCCAGCCTGTCCAGATCCCCCTGCAGAGCTTCCCACCCTCCAAGTACATCAACGCTCCCACCCGATTTGGTGTCATCTGCAAATTTACACATCCCAGTATGGAGTGGTATGGACCAGTTTGCACCAGTACAGACCAATATAGCCCCCCCATCATGTCCCACAAAATGGTGGCATCCATCAATCCCAGGGCACCATTAGCCCCTCCTTGGTGCCCCATGTTCCCCAAGAGTGGAGATGTGTTGGATGAAGAGAACTCTGGGGTTCAGAGGGGATCTGGGGGTTCAGGGGGGGATTCTGGGGTTCAGGAATCTCTCCAAAACTCCCCAAAGGGATGCAGGGATTTGGGAGACCCCTCCATGTCCCCAAAAGAAGGGTACATCTGTCCCTGAGTCTCTCTTCAGTGCCCCCCGTTAGCCCATGGCAGTAAACAGGGGGACTTTGGGGTTCATGAGGGTGACCTCCAAACTCGGAGTGGGGGGTAAGAGTAATGTGGGGGACCACCAGAGCCCTCAAACAGGGCCTCCTCCTCCTTACACAGTGGCCAACGCTCTTCCTAGGGCCTTACCAGAGCCCCAGCGCTCCCCTCTTGCCTGCCAGGATTCCCGGTGGGCACCCGGGGGCTTTGCCTTAGTCCATGAAGGACACTGCTGCCTTGCTTCCCAGTGCCTGCAGGGCTCCCATGGCTGGAGCCCAACAGCTGCATGGTGCCCTATGGAATGCCCGGCACAGGGATCACTGGAACCTGCCAGGGCCCTGCCGCCTTCCGCAATGCCCGGTGGGATCCGTGGGTGTTGCCGGAGCCGGGCAGGTCCCCTTGTGGGTTGCTCCTGGTGACGGCACCAGCATAGCACTGCTGTGCCAGCGCCTCAGCACCCTCACAGGGAAGAACTTCTGCCTTAGATCCAACCTGAACTTCCCCTGTTTCAGTTTGAACCCATCACCCCTTGTCCTATCACTACAGTCCCTGATGAAGAGTCCCTCTCCAAGCATCCTTCAATCAAGAAGGAGACCAGTAACGAGTGGTGTCCCTCAGGGATGGGTGTTGGGACCGGTCTTGTTCAACATCTTTGTCGCTGACACGGACAGTGGGATTGAGTGCGCCCTCAGCAAGTTTGCCCATGACACCAAGCTGTGTGGTTTGGTTGATACCCTGGAGGGAAGGAATGCCATCCAGAGGGACCTTGACACGCTTGTGAGGTGGGCTGATGCCAACCTCATGGAGTTTAACCATGACAAGTGCAAGGTCCTACAGCTGGGTCGGAGCAATCCCAGGCACAGCTACAGGTTGGGCAGAGAAGAGATTCAGAGCAGCCTGAGGAGAAGGACTTGGGGGTGTTGGGTGATGAGAAAATGAACATGAGCCGGCTTCAGTGTGCGCTTGAGCCCAGAAAGCAACCGTATCCTGGGCTGCATAAAAGGAGCGTGACCAGAGGTCGAAGGAGGTGATCCTGCCCCTCTACTCTGCACTTGTGAGACTTCACCTGGAGCATTGTGTGCAGTTCTGGTGTCCTCAACATAAAAAAGGACATGGAACTGTTGGAACAAGTCCAGAGGAGGCCACGAGGATGCTCAGGGGCTGGAGCACCTCCTGTATGAAGACAGGCTGAGAAAGTTGGGGCTGTTCAGCCTGGAGAAGAGAAGCTGCGTGGAGACCTCAGAGCAGCTTCCAGTGTCTGAAGGGGGCTACAAGGATGCTGGGGAGGGACTCTTCATCAGGGACTGTAGTGATAGGACAAGGGGTGATGGGTTCAAACTGAAACAGGGGAAGTTTAGGTTGGATATAAGGAGGAAATTCTTCCCTGTGAGGGTGGTGAGGCACTGGAATGGGTTGCCCGGGGAGGCTGTGAATGCTCCATCCTTGGCAGTGTTCAAGACCAGGTTGGACAAGGCCTTGGGTGAGATGGTTTAGTGTGAGGTGTCCCTGCCCATGGCAGGGGGGGTGGAACTGGGTGATCTTAAGGTCCTTTCCAACCCTAACTATTCTATGAGTCTATGATAAGAAGAGCTTTCTTTTCCAACATACCTTGCATGTCATTCAGGAGCTCATCCCAAGCCCTGCCCAACAATCATCTAATGAGGAATACTCACATATTGCTAAACTACTGCAAACAAACCTGGAAGTTGCTGCTGAATCAGTTCATCGCTTTGTACCCCAGAGAGAACCAATCTGAACTGATGGGATTTACAGGCTAGAAAGCACAGCTAAACTGGACGCTTGTACTTTAGGAGCACACAGCTTAGTGGAGATGCATCTCATTAAACTGGGGGCTCTTTACAGCTAGGTATCTAGTCTAAGCTAATTACTGGGACCTCTCTTTCCCGCAGTAACTCTTCTTGAGTTCCCTCCATATATTTATTAGGTCCCTGCAAAAACCTGCTGAGTTCTTGCTGCTCATTCCCTTTATCCCTTACCAGGACATTCACAAACAGCAAATTCCCAGGCACAGCAGTGGTTTCTCAGTCTAAGAGCAAAGGAGTTAAAAATAAGCCCAATGCAACCAAACAGTGATTAATCAACAGTGGTGGCTGTTGGCAAGTCCTAGAACACTGTATTTTACAGCATTAACAATGTCACTGATCAGATGGAAGTGGCAGATTTGAGACAGAGGCAAAGCCTGCCCACGGTACGTGGAACATTTTACCTTTGCTGCTTCTCCGTTAGGAGGCATGAGGAAAATAAAGCTTGGAAGAACACCACCTCCCACTCCCAATTCACACGTTATTGCCAGCATCACTTAATTAGTTGTGCCCAGATCTTTCTGAGGAGCGTGCATTTGTTAAGCTCAGACACAATTACCTGACTTGAATTCATCTTGTCGCCTTTTGTGCAGTCTTTTTCTTCACAGAACTCTTCGGAGATTGCTTTGGTCTTTCTCCACCTTCTCGATCTCTTTTCTAAGTCATAATGGACCTCTTCAGTCTCGCTGCTGTCCGAGTACTCCAGGCTCGTTGCCTGCGGGTTGAAATTCACATCCAGTTCCCCGTGGAAATGCTTTCTTTCCATTCTGGGCACTTCACTTTGAGTTCTGCTTTGTAACCAGAGAAGTTTGCCAGTTCCTTTGGCTTCCTGGGAAGAGTTGAGTGAAGATGTTTCCGAATCGGAGAACAGTGTCTCAGTATTGGTGTATAAGCCAGAGGAAGGGGAGGTCACTGCCTGGTACTGATCGCTGCCGTAAACCCAGCCAGTGCCGTACTGGGAACTGGTATCATAGAAATCGCCTGGTAACTGCCGAGGTCTCCGACGCAGCTTGTTCAAGGCCACATTCCAGTCGTAGTCATCCTCACTGTCTGAGCCCATCTCGTCATAGGCAGACACAACGCTGGATTCATTCTCCAAAGCTTCAAACACTTGACTTTTTGGTTTGGCGAGCATGCGAGGACGAGGCAAAGTGACGTTCTGCAAAGCTACCCAGTTCCCATCAGTGCTTTGGAACACAGAAGGTAGATCTGTGAAGACAAAACAAGAACAATTGCGCTCACAGTGTGAAAAGCTCGTTTTACTCGCCAGTTTGTGATCAACTGACTGCAAATCGGAGGGTTCAACAGAACTAACAAGTGTTGCTGCTACATGAACTCATATTGTGAGCCATGCTGCTGTACTACTCTGAAGCCACCGCTTAGAGTCATGGCAATGACTCTTTATAGAGAGTACTTGGACCAAGGTTCTTCCTAAAAGAGTTATTTGGAAAGGCTGAGGGAACATCAATACAGAGACATATACAAATCCTGTGTTTTGCAAATGTCTTCCATTCTGTGTGCAGTTCTTGTCCCCCATCTTGACAAGGAAAGATGGAAAAAGGATCAGAGAAGAGCAACAAAGGTTTCACCAGGCTCTGAAGTGTCTTCCATTCAAGGAATGACTAAATAAGCCAGAGCTCTGCCATCTGAAGGAGACTGGGATGATGCATGCTGAAAGAGATGAGGGAATCTCTTCCAACCTAACTACCAGAGGATATCACATGGAATTAGAGAAATCAAAGTTCAAAACAAAAGAAAGAAGTGGGATGCAGTGGGTACCAGACCTATGGAGCCTCTTGCCCAAGGGTGTTAATGGATGCTAGAAATTAATCTGGGATAAAGCTGAGATGGCTATAGACCTGGAAGAGAAATCCACTGAGGTTAACTAAATACAGAAAACCACTTCTAGCTCAGATAGTCATTAAGCTGAAAGACATGGAGGTTCAGAGCCTACACACAGGAGGATTGAGAAATACTTGCTTTCTTCTCCACTTGCAACACTGTGTGCAGCTCTGGTGTCCTCAACAGCAGAAGGGCATGGAGCTGCTGGAGCAAGTCCAGAGGAGGCCATGAGGATGCTCAGGGGCTGGAGCACCTCCTGTATGGAGGCAGGCTGAGAACATTGGGGCTGTTCAGCCTGGAGAAGAGAAGCTGCGTGGAGACCTCAGAGCAGCTTCCAGTGTCTGAAGGGGGCTACAAGGATGCTGGAGAGGGACTCTTCATCAGGGACTGTAGTCATAGGACAAGGGGTGATGGGTTCAAACTGAAACAGGGCAAGTTCAGGTTAGATCTAAGGCAGAAGCTCTTTCCTGTGAGGGTGCTGAGGCGCTGGCACAGGGTACCCAGAGAAGCTGTGGCTGCCCCATCCCTGGCAGTGTTCAAGGCCAGGCTGGACACAGGGGCTTGGAGCAACCTGGTCTAGTGTGAGGTGTCCCTGTCCACGGCAGGGGTTTGGAACTGGATGATCTTAAGGTCGTTTCCAACCCAAACCATTCTATGATTCTATTCTAATCTGTCCTAGGCTCATGCTTACAGTTACTATTGCTGCTGCTGTTGTACCCTAGACTAACTGAGCTTTTAGTCTGACCCAAGCACTGCTGCTCTCGTATTCTTACACTTGTTCAGAGTATGTTTTACAATTCTGACTGGAAAAAAATATTAAAATGGCACAAATATGGTCAAAAAGTGATGTTTAGCTCAAGAACCGCATTGCTTCAAATTTAGTCCATTTCCAGTCAAACTTGAAATGTCCCTTCATGGCCAATGTGAATGTGTGATGACACCCACAGCAGCAGAAAGAATATGTAATGCTATGGCTTTACACAGTAATCTCAACCTCCTGAATGGCTTTTCAGCCTTGCAGGTTCCTTCCATGGGTTCAAATCTGCCACTTCCAGAAAACTGTAAAAATAAACTCATTATAGAATCATAGAATCGTCCATAGAATAGGGTTTGGGTTGGAAGGGAAGCTCTTCTAGTCCAACCCCCAAACTATTAGTTTTCCAAACCTATAGAGAGAACATCACCATTTAAAAGATGGACAAAGTAAAATCCGGATTGTGTTGTAGATGACACTCAGGCATCTTGCATCACATGGTGGCAAATACTTGGAGCTCACGAAGATGACTTGCCCCCTGGAATCGTTCATAAAGAACAATCTGCAGTAAGAAGGTGGGCTTAGCTTAAAAGATAACAAGAAGAAAGGTCCGTGGTGCAGCAGCACCACCAAAACACCCCCACAAAAGAGAAGCAATAAATCTAAGGTAATTAAACGCCAGCTATGAAAGACTTAGAACAGGTTTTGTATTTGTTACTCATTTGAGTCCTTTTGGCCTGTTTTCACTTCCTAAATTTCATGCCGATTAAGAGACCTGGAGAAAAGCCATCACTAAAATTGCTACTCCTGCTTCAAAAGAAAGCAAAACAGGAATAGTTTCCTTGCAGCAGTGAGCAGCCGAGGATACAGCTGAAGTGGGGTTTCTAGGGAGAACTAAAAGCTCTCTATTGTAACAGCTGATTTAGGAGCAAAAAAGAACAAAAGTGATGAAGCATAAGGAGCTTCTGCATGTTTGCTTTTTACAGCTATGCCACCATGATGCAAAGGGTTAACCAATGTACAAGGGAGGAGGTCAAGCTGCTTGTGTAAGTGTTACTGCTTGCTTATGCCTATTGTACTTACAATGTACAACGGGGTAGATCAAGCCGCTTGCTTAACAGTGTTACTTCTCCTTCATGCTTATCGTACTTGCTGTATACGCTAGGACAAGATGTAAGGACGTGACTATTGTTAGGAAGTAGGGACTGTGACTTGATTCTCATCCTCTGGACACCTAGGCTGGCTGAAATTGGTCTCTGTGCTTTGGACAATGACCAAGCCTCCAGGGGACATGTGTAAAGACTAGAGATGAAAAGTTCAGGCTCGAGGAAGACTCATTTACTTCGTCTTGAGACCCTTGCCCACGACCACCAGGAGGCACTGTGCAAGTGCAAAGGACTTCTTAGTTCATTATAATACGAAGTGGGGATAGGACATGAATAAGTATAGGCGTGTTGTACAACCTCATGCATATGTATAACTTTAGAGGATAAATGCAAAGGGAAAACAACGCTGCGATGCGCATGCCTTTGGAGGAGCTATCCCCCATGTGCCTCAGCGCTGAATAAAGCTTACCTACTTTACAACTTTAACGAGTTGTGCAGTCTATCCGTGGATCAACCAAGCTAAGCATGGGTTTCTCTTGAGAGAAAGAAGATCTTTCTTTAAAGCACCGTTCTTTCAATCAAAGCAAACACTTCTGCAAGATCTAAATCTCCAACAGGAACTGAAGTCAGCTGCACCACATTACACTAACAGAACGCAGTGGAGTGCCACAGGAATGCCACAGTCTATTTCTCTCCCAAGCCATATCCCCCTGTTTTGTGCAGCAACACCCTATGAGAATTGCTCAAACATCCTCAGTTAACTGAAGAAGGGACAGGCGTGTAGCTGATCACATCAACAGTTACTCAGAGACTTTACTCAGCAGAGTGGAAAGGAAAGCCACTGAGTACGTTATAGTCAGAAAGCTGACTCAGTTTTATCCCAGCTTCAAGTAATGCCACATGTTCCCTCCTGATTTTCCAAAACAAAGTCACCTACTTAAAGGAATGGCTTTTGCACATAATTCTTTGGCCATACGCTATAATTTATCCATGTGAAAATGAAAATTAATCAGAATTATCATTGTGAAACGATTGGTAAAGGGGAAAACCCCCAGATTCACGACTTGGCTCTTGAGCCATCATTTAAACCAGTGCAAATGGTAGCCAAAATAAACTGTGAGCTGCTTTTTGGCTACATGACTAAAAATCCCACTGATGTTACCACTCCAAACTCTTGGTTGTGATTTCTTTCATTTTCTGTATCCTAACATACAGCTGCTTACTGCTGCATAGGTGAGATCATTTTTACACATACTAGCACGATCAACTATTTACTATAAGCTCAATGGGCACCACAATTTCATCACAAATGTGGTTCTTAGATGAAAGAAGCAGAACAAATCCTCTGAATAGAGCACCTGAAAGCAAACTGGGTCAATTTGTCATTCTGTCATGGTTAAGCAATTGTTAAGTGCTAAATTGCTCAACAGTTCAATTCAATGGGCTTGAAGTGGGTCCTTAGATTTAAGCACCCAATTAAACTGCTCTACTGAAAATAGGCCTTCCACTAAAACACCCAGGAAAACACCACTTCTGAATGAGCAGTTCACAAAATAATGCATACTTAGTTAAGTCAGGTTTTAGTACTACTTTACAACTACTTCAGAATTACAACTACTTTCTTTTGTTGAGGGAGGAGGGGTATTGACACTGTTTAATTTGCAGTCTCCCAGGTTATCAACTGGCATTACAGATAAACGAATTGGATTGAACTGAATTGAATTGAATTGATGGGCAGCCCTCATCCCTGCTCCCCACTATACCTACACACATATTGTGGCTGCTTCTGCTTGCCAGTGCCTAGTGTGCCAGCTGCAGGAGCAACAGCACTAGTAAATTCACGCTACAAAAGAGAAGTTTTCTGCTTCTTTAGCTCCATGAAGCAATTTGCTACAAGGATCAGATGGGCTCTACAGCTGTTGCAAGCTGGAACAGCAGGAACAAGCAGACTGCATCATGGGAGGACAACAGCAGCAGATAGGATAGCTCTGCTGTTCCCCATCACCTGGGGGCAGGGGCTGCTGCAGTGAGCAGCCTTCCCCTTGTGCTGCTGTGTAGGTGAAAACTAAACAGCTCTTCTGTGCAGTCCCTGCCTGGTGTTACACTCTTGTGGCCTCATGAACACTACAACCAGAACATAAGAGGTGGTGGCAATGGGACTCCCCGCAAGAGCAGGAACCACCTTCTTCACTGACAGACTGTACTTAGGTCATTTTGAAGCAAGCAGGGAATTGCATTCTATCCCAGGGTGCTGATTCAGGAATGGGGCTGATTTAGGAAGCTGCTTACCAGCCATGATCCATATTCACATCCATAACTAATGCAGAGATCCAGGGAAGCTGCTGGTCTGTGAAGCTTCTACTCCTACAGCTTCCTCAAACCTGTGTGGAAGCAGCAGTCAGTAGCGCTGCACAGAACACTGCATTGGTGAATTCATTGGGACTGAAAATAAAGGTGAAAGGGGGAATCCTAAATGTGAGTTATTTCACCGTTTGGTTCACCATGTAACCTCATGAACAGTTAACTTGCGCAGCAGAAGGGATCTCATGGGCAGCTGCAGACTCCTTCAACTGGAGGACAGATAACCGAGTGACAAAGAAGGGCTGCTGGGCTCTTGTGTCTTAGAAGCTCTGAAATTCACCCAAATGAGATGCCTGATGTTTCCTAACAGTCCAAAATAAACTCCCCAAAGGCCCAGCTTTTGAATCTGTTCTTGGAGGAAAAGAAAGAAAAAGGTAAAGATAAGCAGTGACACAGTCAAATGAAACCAGGACATTCAAGCATCACCGCATAGACATTTCTATATGTAACCCCCCTAACAGAGATCAGCAGGAATCCCCTGGAGAAGGTCCTTAGTTTAAGTCATATTTATGTATGTGTATGTGAGCAAGAACCAAAGAAAAGAATCTTATTCGTACTAGAAATATTTACTTGTTTCATTTAGCCTGTCCACACTCTTCCAGCTGGGTAACGCAGAGAGCTTGTGCTCCTTCTGCTTCCTCAAGTGGCCTTTTGGCTGCCTCCAAAGAGCCTCAGTCACAGACGATGCAGGGTCGAGTCCTTTACTGGGCATATCTTCACTAGCCAGGGAGAACGCAGACTGAGACCTCTGTGGGGATAAAAGTCAAAAAGCATAATATAAAGAGACAAATAATAACGCATCAAACTCTTTAGCAGATTGAGTATTCAGTTACGCATGGAAGGGGGCATCTGCTGGCACGCATAGATGGAATTTAATGTGTTCAAAAGAATTGTTTCAGCACTAGATTGCTTATTTACGTGCATTTGTGATGCGATGCAAGGAGGCAGGAAACTGTTTATACCACCACGGACCAGATGGAAAGAAATAATTAAGGTGAAGGTGTTAGGAATGGGCTTGGTGAGGACTGGTATCTAACTGTTTCGACTCAAGCTAGCCAGAAAGAGATCCCATGGTGGTGAGACATGATGATCTATTGTTGGCTCAACAGCCCATCTGCTGTAACAATCTGAAGAAGTTAAAAATGAAAAGATAAAGCAAACAAACAGCCTGTTCCCCAGAAACAGATTATTTTAACGCAGAATCCTTTTGTTTGCTAGGACATACGGATCACACAGTACGCTGGGCATATCTATTATCCCTAGGAGGGTGACATTTCAAGTCCAAGTGAGGTAAATTACTGGTGTGGTTGTTAATGAGCCCTGACTAATACCGAAGGAAAGATGCTTTCCTTTGGATCTACATAAATAGCTGTGACTGAGGCACCTGGGTCTGTTACAGAAGTCACATTAAATCCTGACCAGCTTTAAGAAGCTTTTTCCCCATAAATCCCCCATAAAACCTCAGTCTTGGCCTTCATAACAAAGTTGGTAAAAGGCTGCCTGTATGGGCCAGAGTTTCATTAAGAAATATGCTTTCAAGTGACTCAGCTTCCTTCTGCAGGCCAAGTTGGCACTCTCAAATCTGATCCTCAAATTATGTGTTATAAATTATTAACTAAACCTGTTAATGTCAAAAGGGCCGGTCTTTGCCCGCAGCAGAGCCCTGCCTTGCACCGGTGCAGATGAGGAAAAGGATAACTTCAGCTACTTCTTTGAAGTCCATTCCATTCCTGGGGCAGCACAAGCATTGCTGGGAGTCCCACTGGCTTGAAAGCAGCACCTACACCACCTTACTGGCCGCCCTTCCATCTGAAATGCTCCTGTGTGGGACCATGTGCTATGCCAGAAGATTTAATTAACTTCAGATCTTCCTGCCTCCTTGGCTCAGCAGTGTAATTTCATAGCAGATTCAGTAATGAGAAGCGCAATTAAGCACTGGCGTTTAGTTTGGCTTTTGAACCCTGCAGGAAAGCCAGAATTATTGCCCTAGAATCAAATGTTTCTGTAACTACAATGAGATTACGTGGTTAATCCTCCCCTGTGCAAAGACACAGGTCCTAAAGTGATGCATTGGAGTCTTTCCTTTCAAATTCAGTGACACAAACTGCTGACAGTAAGCTCATAGTACTGTATGATTTTATCATAGGGTACCTTTTAGATGAGTCGCTTATACAAACCAACTACATTCCAGTGTGTATTTAGGTTGTTTCGAACCTCCAAATAGATCTTCACCTGATCAAGACCATCCGAATCCTCCTTAACCCTCTAAAAGGGTTAATAATTTAATACAAACAGGTACATAAATTGTTTTGCTATAGGAAGTTGTGCATTAACTTTGATTTATATATATATAAAACAGGATATATGGACAACATAAGCAATCCCACCACAAATTTGGAGCCCGAACTATGACACCTTTCACTTCATTGTAAGCCAGGATTCCTGAACTTCCCGTCCTTCCAATAAATTTGGTCCAGTTCACGTCTGCCATACCCTCTGATATCTTTGTGTGCAAGCTGGTATGTACTGAAAGCAGCAAGTTGTTAGAGGTGTCACCATTTTCACAGTACCAGGACTATTCCCTCAGGGCACATTCTTTTCCCCCTTATATGGCAAACACACAGAGGTAGGAGATGCTGAAGAACCCAGAAGAAGGGATATCCGCTAGTACCTATTTTCCCTTATTACTTAAAGAACTGAATCATAAGAAGAAGAAAAAACCCCAGGAAAACCTTAAGTAGTTTGTATAATAAAAACCTGGGCTCAGAGAATGAAAAGAACATGTTTTTTCTTATGTAAAATCTGTAGATTTGACAACTTTCCTGGGGTTCTGTTTAAATGGCAGCTTCTTGCTTGCCTACTCACTGCTTCCTAAACATCACAGGAAAGGCTGCAGCACAGGGATGCAGTGTCTGCACTTAGCTCCCGGCTCACCTGAGAGAGCAGGTTAGCCCTGGCAACACAGTACTTGGCATGGCCTACAAAATCCATGGAAGGAGCTCAGCGACCCATGCTTCCACAGGAATGCTGCTCCCAGCACTGTCTGAGCAATCTGAAGCTAGTTCAGGTGCATCTACACCACAGGATTTGGGTGGTAAAACACTGGCACAGGTTGCCCAGAGAGGCGGTGGATGAACCATCCCTGGAGACATCCCAGGCCAGGCTGGATGTGGTTCTGGGCAACCTGATCTGGTTGAAGATGTCCCTGTTCATTGCAGGGGGTTGGAACTGGATGAGCTTTGAAGGTCCCTTCCAACCCAAACCCATTTTATGCTTCTATGACTCAGAAGGACTAGAAGATACACAACAGCTTGAAGGGTTTAAAAAGGAGAAGATGAGCATGAAGGGCCTGATGGACAAACAGCAGTGAAAACCAAGGAAGCACAGAAAAGAAAGTAGAGCCAGTCCATGTGCTATAGCAGCTTAGGATCCCCAATAAGCTTATCCAAACAAGCTGATCTAAACCAAGCTGAAACTTTTAGGTCAGGTCAGAGGAAAACGGCTCTCCACAGTTTCTATCAACTCAGTGGAGAGCAGGGAACTGGTATTTGGCACTGCTAATTCTTGGGAAAATCCCTCCAAATGCAGTGAGGAGAAAAGATTTTGGTACCTCCAAAGCTTGGCTTGAGCCCATCTTCAACAACTGTCTACATGTTAAGTGGATTTCTGATGAGATCTATCTTGGACTGCTCTCTTAGAAGTACCACCACTTCTCACTGGATATGGTTCAATGTCAGAAGGCTCAAGGAGAGAAAAGTAATGCCAAGCTAAAATAGCTTGGCTGCACCCCTGCATTCAGCTCCTGATGAAGGGTGAAATGATGCTCCTGGAAGAGGCTGTTTAAGCAGCACTCATCACTACTGCTTTTGTAGTTCTCTGTGGCTCTTGTATCAGGAGGGATTTAAATGCTCAAGAAGTGACAGCGTTCTAATAAGCACAAATTAAAAAGAATCAATGAAAGTAGAAGATTAGGTTATTTCTTGGTCTGAAAGTCAGTTTTAGATAGGGACAGCAGGGCAGACAGAACCGTGCTTTACACAGACAGGTATGGGTGGAAAGAAAGTGTAAGAATTCACCCTTGAGAGCAGTTCAAATGACTGGTAACAGCGATAACGGTACAAACCAGGCATGTCAATAGCCAAGCCCAGTGTACAAACAGGACAGAGGCATATCCTGCCATGAGAACAGCTCAGTCGACATTAGCAGAAACCGGCCATTTCTTTCAGAGCACAAAAGCAAATGTTTGCCCACAAGTTCACCTCCAAGCAGTTACCAGCCTGACTGATGACCCTCTCTGAAAAGCAAATGACTTGGGTACTTCCCTTTGCTGCTTTTGCAATTAAGAGCAAACTAGAGAGTTAGTTATTTGGTGTGAGGTTAAACTGCAAAAGCTCTAATCTGGGTTAGATTAGAGTCAGCTCAGCTGGCACCACTAACTCGACAGCCCTTCAGCTACAGCATGGGCTTCAGCAGAGGCTACAAACCCGTGCACCCGCCTGGCTGTGCTGCTGACTTCACTGCAGCACTTACCTTTGGCAGGCAGCACAAGCTCCATCCCTTGGCAGTGTTCAAGGCCAGGCTCTACAGAGCCTTGGGCAGCATGGTCTGGTGGGAGGTGTCCCTGCCCATGGCAAGGGGTTGGAAATGGATGATTTTAAGGTCCTTTCCAA
Organism: Pezoporus flaviventris; assembly: GCF_033815535.1. Taxonomy (NCBI): domain Eukaryota; kingdom Metazoa; phylum Chordata; class Aves; order Psittaciformes; family Psittacidae; genus Pezoporus; species Pezoporus flaviventris. The sequence goes on from NW_026892585.1 coordinate 3,508,472, forward strand.
CCTAAACCACTCTGGGATTCTATGATTTGTGCCTCCCTTGCACAAAGAGATACCAGCCTATCTGTAAATCCATAGGGAATACTTTCCCCTTGTGGATATTTGCATAAGAAACAAAACACTGAACGTAAGGGAACAGGATTGAGAAGCCTGCTTGTGGGCTGGTGCTCCACGGTGTTTCCCTGTGTGCGGATGTGTGGATGCAGAGAAGTCCTGAAGGAAAGGCTAGCTACCTCAATCAGTTCTTGGATCAGTTTGCATCGCAACAAGGGATCTTTACTGCCCAAATGGTGCAGCCATGGCCCTGAATCTTTACCCCTTGCCTGCAGACTTGGATAGCAACAAGATCTCAGCGCAGAAGAACTAACACAGTCTATTTTCCAGAAGCATCCCAATCATAGAGCAGCCTAAATATGATTTTCAAAAGAAGGCAGCAATGGGGGAGCTTTGGTCCTGATTTATAAGACACGAAAGCTTAAGAAGACCCAACCCTGCCAGGTACAGACACAGGCACCTTTTTTAACCAGAAACTCTGGTTCCTCAACAGAAGAAACCCAGAAACCCTGCCAGCCTGGCGCTATTCTGGGTGTATTTACTTGTGCTTAGTTACAAAGCCGCCCCGTATGTTTGCAGTCAGACGCTGACTGCTGCTCTGCAATGAGTGAGGACATCAGCAGGCGGCACTGCAGCCCAACATGCCATGGGTACGGTCACTGCACGCCGGATGGCTGAGCAGCAGCCTGCAAAATACAGCTACGGTATTGACAGGCACCCTCAAACGCTTGTGTGGGGTGAGTTCCCCACCGAATCCTGCCTGCTGGCATCTGCTGCGAGATGTTGGTGTCTAAAGAAATACAAGGCACATTATTATTCTCTTTTCCTCATCCCTCTTCAGGGGATTTCTGCTGCATGAATGGATGAACTCAGCCTTCATCTTGTACTGGGCCAGCACTAGAAGAAATCGTTTTTTGCATAGGATCATAGAACAGTTAGGGCTGGAAAGGACATTAAAGCTCATCCAGTTCCAACCTCCCTGCCATGGGCAGGGACACCTCACACTAAACCGTGTCACACAAGGCTCTGTCCAACCTGGTCTTGAACACTGCCAGGGATGGAGCATTCACAACCTCCCTGGGCAACCCATTCCAGTGCCTCACCACCCTCACAGGAAAGAACTTCTTCCTTTTATCCAATCTAAACTTCCCCTGTTTCAGTCTGAACCCATCACCCCTTGTCCTGTCACTACAGTCCCTGATGAAGAGTCCCTCTCCAGCATCCTTGTAGCCCCCTTCAGACACTGGAAGCTGCTCTGAGGTCTCCACGCAGCTTCTCTTCTCCAGGCTGAACAGCCCCAACTTCCTCAGCCTATCTTCATACGGGAGGTGCTCCAGCCCCTGATCATCCTCGTGGCCCTTCTCTGGACTTTTCCAACAGTTCCATGTCCTTTTTATGTTGAGGACACCAGAACTGCACACAATACTCCAGGTGAGATCTCACGAGAGCAGAGTAGAGGGGCAGGATCACCTCCCTTGACCTGCTAGTCACGCTCCTTTTGATGGAACCCAGGACATACAGCCCTGTTTCATTGCTGGCTGGCAAAGACAAGAAAAAGACTGGGGTTTCTGAAGCTTAAAGACTGAAGGAGTGGATAAAATGTAATCACATGCACTCTCTCCTATTGCTCAATAAATGCTCCATCTTCTGTGTACAAAAACATACAAGCTCCTGCTTCTAAACACTGAATAAAGAAAACCCAAATGAGGAACCAAAAGCAAGAACAACTTTTTACAAAACACACTTGTGAATATTAAGTCTAACACTGATAATCTATGGATTCTTTACCCTGAGTAACTCTCTCACATGTATGCATATTGTTTAGAGAGACAAGATACAGATTTTGCTCTACATCCTCCCTCAGAAGGTGAAGGAGGATGGGGAATTCCTCTTTCTTCTAAAGAGAAGCCCGAGGATATTCTGGATCCAACCTGTTTTTCTCCTCCTTTCCCTCCTATTTCATCCTATTTTTTCAGTCTGGTTTAACCAGCAAAACTGTAGTTCATCCTGCCCTTGTTTAGAGTAGATTTGCTCCTAGGGAAGCAGCCTACAACTGACAGCAGAACACAGATGAGTTGATGCAACCTTATCCATCCCCTCTTCTCACCCACAAATTCTATAGCCATGCTAGCAGTGCAGCAGAAACGCTCTGTGAAGGCAAGTAACACACAGACAGAACCAACACGTCCCACCCACCTGAGCAAATACAGTCGCAATCCCTAAGCATCACCACCAAGTGCATCCTTTGGTAAGTAAACTCCCACACCAGGAAGAGACAACATGAGCCTGGGAATGGTGCCACTCTGCCACAGCTTATTTATCCCTGGAAGTGATTTTTGCTCTGCTCAAATGTATGCAGTCCAGACATTTAGCAGTGTGAGCGAAATACCAAGGGTTTCAAGCATCTGTTCCTTAGTTAATCCTTTATGTTAACAGCCCCATGGCTTCTGAAAAAGGGCAAGACCAGGCAGATGAATAGGAGATTTTCACACTCAGCTGAAAGAAAACTCCCTTCTTCAGGCCCTGACCTAAACCCTGGTTAGAATATCCCAGCCATCAGGGCAAATCCTTGAACAGCAGGCTGGGAGAAAGCAGAGAGGACTGCTCCCTCTCCTGTGAAAGCCTTAGAGCATCCCTCCTTCCAGTGTCTGCACAAGCTGGCTGCTTGTTCACTACTGACACAGACATAGCCTGGCTGCACTGGATGCTTTGCCATCCTTCTACTGGCCTCTCAGACAGCTGATCCCCCTAAAAGCATTGGTCCTTTAAAAGGAGCACAAAACTAACACTCAGCTCATCAGGAGGACGAACTGCGCAGCTGCGTAACAACACGTAGAGCCACATCTGGCTGTGCATGTTACTTTGGTTCAGTTTGGATTAGCTGACCTTGAGGATCCAGAGATGGGCTGCAACAAAGAGAGGCAGGAGGTTATTCCCCAGCAAACCCATTGCTGCTGAGGACACAAGCAGCTCTACACATCACCACATAGAAGTATAATGCATAGCGTCTGAGGGACTTCCCTCCTTCCCCCACATAATTAGCAGGGCCCACATGTGATAATGCTATTGCTTTGGTTGCAATAATAAGGGAGATTTAAATATTGGTTCCAGAATATAAGCATCCATTTATGGCACTTATGGGGCTAACCATTTAGGAAAGTGTTAGGAGCATGAAATAGCATAGTTCAATCAATGTAATGTATTTATGTGAATGAGTGTGTAGAAGTTTGTGGTAAATCAGTTACTGGGTGCTTAGGAGTAGAGGACGCATGTACCAATGCGACTGTAATCTAAGTAGTACCTTTACAAGGTACCCTTATTCCTTTAGCTGTTAACATTCCTCTCATGTTCCCCCATGGCCAATTCTTTTTCCCTCCTCCCTAACCTGGAATATTCCATTACATCTCTTGAAAAAACCCCACCAAACCCCAAACGCGGGAGGTGCATCCCAGTTGCGTAACACCTTCCATGTGAAGATCCCGAGAGCTCAGTCAGCATCCAGTTATGACAGCATTACCATACTATTTACATATGAGACAGCTGAGCAACTGCAAAGGCCAGATCCCTGGGTCTGCTGTAGGACATCATGATTCTAAGTCACTACTAGCGCACCCCACCTGTATAAAGGGGAATGGAAGGAGGGGAGCTGGCATTTTGGTCTCCAGTCTAACTGTAGCCTCACACACAAACTCACTTCTTGGTTGTTTTTTATAAGACAATGCTCTTTCTGAACATGATTATTCCTTTTTCTCACTGATTTCTAGGTTGCTCAGTGCCCTGCACAGCCTTTCATGTCCTGTGCTGACCCTCATTTACAAGCTGTGCTCAGCAGAGCACTCACCCAGCAGAATCACTGTATCACCTACTCAGACGCCTACTTGACAGAGGAAGCCTGAAGTGTTCTGTGTTTATTTGCTTCTTGCTGTGATAACATGCACCCTGGTTTCATCTAAAAAGAAAGCAAGAAAGTCAGATTTGTCAGGCAGCCCAGCTCTGAGCATCACAGGGTTGAAGTCAGACCTTCAAGCTTTGTGATACCCAACAGTATGTTACAATAGCATCTTTAAAGTGAAATAAACCAAACCAAAGTGGGAAGAACAACTCATGATCTAAACTATTTGGAAAAGAACATTACAGAATGGCCGCCCTTCTCTGTCCTCTCTTCTGCTCCCTTTCATGTCTTAAAACCTATCTTGGTTTGCTGGCAGTAAGTGCAACACAGCTGAATTTAGGCCTGCATGGGCTTGATCATATACCCAGCATCCAAAACTGTCTTCTTCGATGTCTGTCAAGTGCATGAATAGTATTATGAAACAAAAAAAAACAGTAATCTTCTGCTAGAGATACATCTCAACCAAACTCACACTACACAAGCAAGTCCAAAAGCATAATGCTGTCATTCATCTTGCACTCATTATTTGGCCACCTGAAGCCTTGAAGTGTGGCATTAATTGCACAGTGAGAGCTGGGAAAGCACTTGTATCCTTCTGGAAGGAGGAAAAGCAGCCCCATTACTATGGACAGGGCTGTCTTGACCTGAAATCCAGATTACTTTTGCAGTGAAAGTACAATGTTACACCTGCAAAGTCAGCAGATGACAGTAAGATTTGTAACCTGGAAAGTGCTTAGAGATAGTTTGATCTTCTCATGATGAACATTAATACAAAATGACCCATCATTTCTAAACCACCAAGTGCTTTTCCATTCAAAGCGGACTGCTCTTTCCCATTCTGTGCAGAGAAGGTAGGGCTGCAGTTGGCTTCTTCTGGAAGGAAACAAGACACTAAACTACCCATCAGGATCCAGCTGACGGGCTTCATGCCTGCCTCATTGCAAGTAGGTCCCAGCAATGGACTTTGTGACAACCTTCTGATCCCAGCTCACGGATAAAAGCTAAAAGCTCCATCTTCCCTATGACATGACACATTATTAATGAGACATATTTCTGATACAGGGTTGTTGACAGGGAAGAAGTGATGTTGGCACAACTTCCTACAGTGTTGTGCCTCCCTCATGTGAAATAGCCCTGCCACTGTCTTGTAGGGCAGGATTCCTCCTCAAAAAGGTTTCAGACAAACCTACAAAGGTACAGAGAACCTGCAGAGCCCCAGGGGTTTCCAAGGCAGCGCTGGACCTCAGGCATGCGGAGCCCTCCTTCTCTTCAGAACAAATCAAAGGAAAACAGAAAGAACAAATAACCCACTGTCAATGCACTGTGGATCTTATAATGAGCTTAACCAGTAAATTTCTGCTTCCTCTGAGGTGCACCATAATGTGTATTTAATGAAATCCTCCTTTTCCCTATATCCCTAGCTGGTTTATGTACTATAAATTATGGATGAGCTGCTGTTTAGATATGCAATCTTTCAGCTGTAATACAAAGATCACTAATTCAGCACTTAGAACACACCAGGATGCCTGCATTCCATCAATGTTTGTACAGGATACAATATGCCAAGCAGTTGTTTGCTCTCACTGGCAGTGATCTACGGGGGTAAACGGATTGAGAGAGCAGAGAAGCATCCTCCCATTGCTCTAAACTCCTCCTATCCCAACTTTGTACAGCCTTTGCTTATTGCTAATGAGGAACAGAAGGTGCCATCCATCTCTTTTTGTGGGATAGGGAAATAAAAAATTCAGCCTTGTATCACTATTTTTAGTATGGGCAAAGGGATCTCAAAGAAATCTAAGAGGGGAAGGAAAGGAAAAGAGAGTATCTATAGTTACTACCACACCACAGCACTGCAGTTAAACAATCAGTAATACATTGTGTGTGTGTGCTCCTTAATATGAAGACCAATAGATTCTGCTCCAGTCAAGCAGGTCTCATGCTGGTGGTCCCCTGGCACTGTGCTGCCCTCAGCTTACACAGCCCAAGTTCTCTGCATGCAGCATTTCCTGCATGCTACAAAGAGGCAGTTTTAACTTATTTAACGATGATTTCAAAGCAAGTGATTTTGGTTGGGCAGGGAGGTAACGCAGGGCGAAGCTTCTGGCTGATACGGATGAGCTGCACATAGAGATTAAAAGAAAAATTGCCTGGCAGGTATAACCACACAGCTATAGCTGGGATTATTACAGCTCCCACTGTAACCAAATGCAACGTGGTAACAAACATGGGGTTCTAAAGGCCAGTGTTAAAGATGCAACTGCCATGAGTAACTGTATGTTGCTAGCTTTACTATAGTAGAGAAACCACGCATGTTATCTCCTACACATAAGACAGATAAATTTCCACGTCCAAATGATGAAATCCTACCTGCCTTAAGATCTGCTATCCTTACCTCCCTTTCCTCTGTATGTCTGTCTTTCTCTTCGTCATGTTTCTTGTCCCCTTTCATTTAAACTACCCTGCTTCTTCTTGCTGCAAGTACTAATCTACTTGCCAGGTGTCGTGGCAAATGGTCAAATTCATTCTTGTTTCTTAACGCACCACGGGATGACAATTGAACCAAACAGTGACAAATGTGGTGACAGACCAATAAAGAGCTAGGAAAATCCTTACAAAGCACTGTACAACACCGAAACTTGTTACTTCAGAACAGAATTTAGAAATCATAGAATGGTTTGGGTTGAAGGGACCTTAAAGCTCATCCAGTTCCAACCCCCTGCCACGGGCAGGGACACCTTCCACTAGACCATCAACCCCATCCAACCTGGCCTTGAACACTGGCAGGGATGGAGCATTTACCACTTCTTTGGGCAACCTGTTCAAGTGTGTTGAGTTGGAGCTTATCTCTCCAAATGCAGAAGAACAACAGGCTTCTAGTGTAATAACTGAGGATCTGAGCAGCGTGCTCCCCCAGGTCCTGTCCTTACACTGCAGAAAGAAAACTCGGCTGAGTCACACAGCAAATGAACTCTCCCTCTTCTGAGTCTTATTCCACAAGTAAATTGCCTAGGAGCTACAGAGCAAAGCACTTAACCATGCTCACCCTGACTTGTTAACAAGGACCAACTTGGTTAACAGCAGCAACTTAAAGGCATTACTCCTTCCATCTGGAAACAGGTGGGGACAAGAATGTGAGACTGTATCTCAGCCATTCTGGCCCCCAGTCTTAGATTCTGGCATCAATCTATTTTCACTGCAGTCTATGCTAGCAAACTTAGCTGGAAGCTAAAGCACACATTCAGCTCTGGTGGTTCTGCTCAGTGGGAGAGAAGTGGTTACTGGGAGCAGCAGCTTAAACCACTGTATCAAAATGCACTGGAACTCATCTGTGACTGCTCTCCCTCTCCTACTATGAAGCGGCTTATCCAAGCCTATAGCTTGTTCTTCTTAAAATGTTCCTAATGCAACTTGTCAGATTTTCTTCAGCTTTATAGCAGGAGCTAAAGGCATTGTGCTGAGAAGTTAAGTGAAAGAAAGAGGAAACACTCTTCAGTGTAAGACATAAATAGTGCTCTACAGTTGGTTTTACTTTTTGTTGCTGATGGTTGTTTTCTTTAAGATGGCAAAGGAGAAAAAGAAACATTACAGAAATCTAATACTGCACAAAAGAAAATATAGCACTTAGCAAAAATCCAGATAAAAGCTAAGTGAGCATAAAAACTGTTTGAAGGAAGAAACACCAAGGCATTGAGTGCTGTTAGCATTCAAATCAAGCAGTGAGATTGCTCGTATCACAAACATAGCCCTCCCCAACACACTCGCCAATACAACACAAAGTCTGTGCTGATCTTCCATGGCCAATTACATGCTAGGAAAGAATGCAACTGAACCACAATTTGTCTGGACACGGGTTTAATGCTCGTTCTCTGCAAGAACAAGGATGCTGAGGATGTCAGAGAGGGGCTCTTCATCACGGACTGTAGGGACAGGACAAGGGGTGATGGGTTCAGACTGAAACAGGGGAAGTTCAGGTTGGATCTAAGGCAGAAGTTCTGCCCTGTGAGGGTGCTGAGGCGCTGGCACAGGGTGCCCAGAGAAGCTGTGGCTGCTCCATCCCTGGCAGTGTTCAAGGCCAGGTTGGACACAGGGGCCTGAAGCAACCTGGTCTAGTGTGAGGTGCCCCTGCCCATGGCAGGGGGTTGGAACTGGATGATCTCAAGGTCCTTTCCAACCCAAACCATTCTATGAGTCTCTGATTCAAACTATCTAAGCATCATTGCAGGCAGTAAGTGCACTTAGCCATGAGTTTAATCTTGCAGTCTTGTGCCGCAGAAAGCATCAATACATCACTCACCCATAACGTGTAGGACCCCCTGCGGCTCCCTGGAAAAGTCAGCATGCTCTGATCCGAGACAGCAACCGATGCCAGGCCACTGCTCCTGGATGGTGGCCATTCAAAGTCAGCTTCAGCCTGCTCAGTTTTGCTTTTCTGCTTCTTTATAATCTGTAAAGTAGGGGGCAAGGGAGAAAAGAAAAGGGTGTTTGGGAAATACTCTGAGCCGTACGGAGAAAAAACCATCAATGCCGTCTCATGGCAAACTGCCTAAGAGCATTTGAGTTTCCCTTTGCTTTTACTCCAGTTCATGCAAAGATGATTCTGGCACTTTGCATGCATTCCTTCTTATCTGAAGCCATACTGCTTGTCAGCACATAAGCACTGACACAATAAACCATGATCGATGCCTGCAGAAACATCAGAGGTGAATTAGACGAAGGTGGAAACCTGTTCCTACAGTAACACTTTCAGCATCTAAGTGTCACATCTTTTCTCAGACAGCAATCCTTGCAAAGAAACATAAAGCACCAGATGTGAGGGGGATTTCAAAGGTTCCCATGACATCTAGATGGGATTCTGCTGAAACTGAAGAGGTCTTGGGTATCTTGGCACTATTTTTGCTTCTGAAAATCTACATTGCCTTAAGAGAGAGAGATCGCACAAGCTGCCTGTCTCCCTACACTGACAGAGCACATCCTGCCACACTTCACTTCTGCAACCTTACTGACTCCAGTCTAAAATACCCACAGAATATTGCTCTGTGGCACAGAATATCTTGTTAGGCAGCTTTTGACTAAAGCGGTAGCAATTCTAGCTTGGCTGAGATAGGCTCTGGACTATCAAAGACTTGATAAGCAGAATTAAGCTTCTAATATCCCTATTAAAAAGAAAGCAGATCATTTCCCATTGAGCTGCTGCTGCTCTTCTGGTTTTACTTTAAAGCCTAATAAACAAGAAATTCATCTTCTGATATGGGATCCATCCATTGTTAAATGCCACATCCCATAAGCAGATGTGGCAATTAGCTTAGTTTGCATGGAGGGAGACCAACAGAGTGGTTACTTTACTGACCACGGGAGCTCAGGAGCACCTTCTTCATACTTGTCCCTCCTTGCTCCAAACTGTCCAGCCAAACTCAAGGGATATTTGTTCCCACTAGCCCCCATTTCTGTGCTGCATCAGTGTCAACTGCAAGCTTCACAGGGAGAAGAATGAGCTTTCCAGAGAAAGCCACACAAACAGACACAGGGTTCTGTGATTGTTTGGGTGGCTCTCCCAGCATCATTACCAGAGCTCTGTTTTCATGATCAATGTTTTCTTTGCAAGTGTTGCAGATGCAGAGCTCAGTAGATGGTATGGTCAGGAGCCATACTCCCCTACATTGGAAAACTTCATCCCTCTTGGGAATTGAAGTACAGATGTAAAATTCCACGGAGCAGGAGCCTGCTCTTGCAAGAAAAGATACCAGAGATCTGAGGAAGTGGTACCTCTCAGCTCTGAGGGTGTAGGCCAACATCTTAGGCACTGGATTAAGCTTTTTTCTGTCTGATGTAGCTGATTAAGCCTATACTGTGATGATTGAAGTTGCGACTTGTCATTTACTCCCCTCTCTACACTGGTGTCATCCTTTTTGCTGTTCGCAGAGTTAAAGCTCACCAGACTAAAGGATTGTGCTTTGGCTATTAAACAAGGTAGGGAAGAAACTGCATGCCATACCTTCTGCACGATGGTTGTGGCCAGCTCTTCTATGAGGTCCTCCTTGTGTTCCTGCAAGTAACAAGCCTCATTCTGCTTGTCCTGCATGAAAACGGTTATCTGTTGTGGCTAAAATCACAGAAAAACAGCCTTTCCACAGAAATGGTACAGATCAGGAAATGGGTAAAATGCCCTTACTGGCATGGTGAAAGAAATGACAGGTTCTTACACCGCATGCCACCTTTGAACTGCAACATGCATCTTGGGTACAAGGCCATGAAACTCACACCCAGCTCTTTAGATATGGCATGAGATAATCACCGCTTCCTCATGTTTTCTTTTGTATCCAGTTGTTTTTGTACCACTACCCAAATTAAGAGAAACATAATTGTTCTATTTTAATTACTACATTTCATATTTGGTAAATGCCCCTGCCCGTGGCAGGGGGGTTGGAACTAGATGATCTTAAAGTCCTTTCCAACCCTAACTATTCTATGATTCTAAATGTTACCAGGCTGTCACTGTAGGTCTCTGCCTTCGAAATAGCTTCTTCCACTGCTTCCTCTGCAACACGTAAGGCCACAGCAAGGGTATCCATCATGCTGTGTCCTAGGTGAAGAATCAGATAAAAACACCATGTTCTTTACACAGCCACATTTTGCATGATGAGCTCCAGAATTCAGACTCATATTCTGGAGAGAAATTCAAATCTGAGGTTGTTCATGACAAAGTTCATTTCCTCAATCCATAATTCTGCACAGGAAAACAAACACCGGAAGGCAGAGAAATCGGTCTCAATCTCTACGTTACTTCTGAGATGTAAATATGAAATACAAAAAACCCATGGGATTTTTATGTTCCTTCTTTTAGAACCCAGCAAAACGGTTCAGAGGGAATCACAGGAAGAAAATCTCTAAACTTCCTATGAACACCAACAGAACAGATGAAAATGCATGAGCACACGAAAGGAAACAGGAGAGAAGTAACAAAACCTGAACGCTGAGAAAATCAAACTAGCATTGGTTGTAATACCCCAGTGTGTTACACAAAGGCTTTTTAGTATTGTGGTGAATGCTGGAGTTGACTAAGCAGCATACCTTCTGTCTGTCGGTAGAATGTAGAGTCACTGCCACAAATGCTTCCTTCATTTTCAAAGCTGCCTTCAAGAAACCCTCCTTCTGCTCCAAAAGAAGACAGAACTGTGAATTACTATAAGAAATACCCTTGAACAGCTGAGGCATTAGGATTAGAAAATAGAGTTAGAATAGAATTAGGCCAGAATATTCACTCAGGATACGGTGGCACTGCACACAAAGAGGGATAGGCAGAAATTCCTCCAACTTCTTGGATAAACCATGACTGCAGCAGCTTTTGTACAGGCCATGACTGCTTTTATATGGAAGACCTCTCCTTTTGGATGGAGAAAACTACTTGTACAGTGAAAAAGAGAGGAAGAAGCTACCAGGTATAAAGCACAGCAGAAGTTAAGTACAGGGAATTTGCCTTTAATATGACATTTGGGGTTGAAATAGATTCTACATTTTAAAGGGCAACGCTGTATAAATAAGCCAATCCCTAGACACATATGCTAGTATTTATCTTCAAAGGGAACAAAAGGTTTACCTAACCCTCACACGGAGAGGAGAAGCAAGTTAGCAATGACATTTAGACTCAAAGACCTGCCTTAGAAAGGTCTTGCAGAGAGTGCACATGCCACTGCAACTCATCACTGCATTGCTCACACTTCCATTCCAGGACAAACTCAGTGACACTGCAGCTTAAGTACAGGCAACACATGATATTAACATTCTGAAGGATCCATCCTCACAGCTTTTAATTCCATGTGCCACAAGTGCCCTCACTGGCACGGGTTTCCTTGCCTTTTGGACATACTTGGTCTCAACTGTTAAGGAATCCTCCCTAGAAATACGGATTTGATACAGAGAAAGCTAAGACTAACAAATCAGAACTGAATGCATGGGTTGTTTCCTCCTAGAAGCCAAACTCCACTTGTTTTAGCCCATTTCATATCTCCAATTACTTTTATGGGCAAGACATTGTAACAGCAGAGTTAAGGGAGAGCTGTGTCTCTTCATCTAAAAGGGTGACACCGATACTTCATCAGCATCTTTGACCCCTTGACAAACATCAGTACAATAATAAGATGTGGCCAGTTTCAGACTCTTAAGCATGCAAAACTCTGAGGACAATCTGAAGTTTTGGTCAACTTGGATACTGAATGTATCCCATTTAACCAAATCCCGCTTCAAATGTGCTCTAAGGCCAAACGCTGGATGCAAAATTACTTTCTCATTCACAGACTACTCAGAACTGTGATAAATTTTGGAACAAGGGCTAGCATATAAACTGCAATTTACTTCACAGACTGAAGATAACAGTTCTCCCGTATCAGTGGCATAATTATGATTAAACATCCTTTGAATTCAGAAATAGATCTCCAGACACTTCACCTCTTTTTTCTCTTCACTGAGGTACTTGATTTAAAGAAAAACCCTTAAAAAGATCTCTTTTGAATTTCTCTCAGATTTTGCACTGTCTCAGCTTGTGTGTTAAAGTAGACAAGCTGAGGGGGAACGGCTTTAAACTGACAAAGGGTGATTGAGATGAGCTCTTAGGCAGAAGTTCTTCCCTGTGAGGGTGCCGAGGCGCTGGCACAGGGTGCCCAGAGAAGCTGTGGCTGCCCCATCCCTGGCAGTGTTCAAGGCCAGGTTGGATACAGCAGCTTGGAGCAACCTGTGTGAGGTGTCCCTGCCCGTGGCAGGAGATTGGAACTGGATGAGCTTTAAGGTCCCTTCCAACCCAAACCAGTCTGGGATTCTATGATTCTATAGCAAGAAATCTTACCTATTACATCAGGACAGCCTCCGCTCTCCAGTCTATGCTTCTTGTATAAGTTCTTCAGGACTTTGGCACTTCCAAAACACTTGAAGCGGCTTTTGACATTATTGTAGTACCAATCCAGAGACTGGGTCCTTAGGAGCCTAAACCAGAAAAATAAAGGACATATCTGGAATGATTCTATAACAAATAAACAGCAACAGTCACCGTCCTTCTATGTTAAAAGGGATCTTTTAGGCCTCAAAGCATAAGCATATACATTTTTGAATACTTCTTTACTATTTATACTTTTCAGGCATCTGTTATACTGAGGCAAGAGGAAAAAAGAGGTCAATCATGAGCAAATCTCTGATTTGTGTTACTCACGGTTTTATTTGGTTTGGCTGCTATCAGAAGAGGCGCTCTCCCCTTTTACGCTATAATGCCAATACTACAGCCTGGAACAACACCAACACCAACCACCACCAAGCCTTGGAACAGCACAGGGAGGTTTTAGAACCAGCCTTTATCTACCCCGATTTACACATAATGTCAGAACATTAACCCATGAACGCAGTGGTGCATTCATGGTGAAACCAAGAGAGGAGACAAAGCATAATTAAAGGACCTCAAAGCAGAATGAGCAAAGAACAGCAGGTGGAAAACCTACTTTGGAGGGAAGGACTCACAACTGCAGCTTGGTTTCTCACTTTCAGCATTTAGCATCATTGATGTCGATAATTCATCCCAATGGATTCGTCTCTGGAGCTCCTATACTTTTATAAAGCCATGAGATGCTCTCAAGCTCTTCATCCTTTTCCAAGTGGCAATGGATGGAGGGAACCTGCACCATTGCCAGGCAACACTACCAAAAGGTCACCTATCTCACTGCACACACTGTATGAGTTATGAATGCTGACCTGGCAACTTAGGAAAAACAAAGAGATGGGGCCCACTGCAAGGCTCTTTCCCCATGTTACCATGGTTTTTTGGGGGTCTGATCAGTACTGTTTCTGTAAAAACTGAAAACAAGCAGCACTGACCTCTATGAGGGGAGAGTGCTTTGCAGTAACACAACTTTAGAGTCGGGCTTTGTATCTGTAATGGTATTTTCCACATGCGAACTTTGGAAGAGTCAAAAGGAGAAGAGATGACACATCAATGAAAGAAGAGATTTGCCTCTGTACTAGTTAATCTGGTGTAAACATCAGGATTGGTATTTTTGTCTTAATTTCCTCATTGCTGCAGGATTAACACTTTGTGAGTAATGGAATCATCTTATGCTTCTCTCCTATGGGTTGGAGAGCTACCAACAGCTCCAAATCTGTGCTTTGGTCCTGCACACGTTTTACAGCAGATTACAATGCCCCTTTCTCTAAAGCTTTTGAGCCTCTAATAGTGTGCAAGTCCCCTCTGTGAAAAGAGAGTTCACACTTCAAGCTGTATGCATTCTGAAGAAGCAGAAACGGTTGGAGCCTCTTCTTTTGCTGTGCCATAAAGACTGCTATGTCTTTATTGCTAAACAGTCTTAATCCCTATGGGCATTATTTATGTTATATCGCATTGCAGTGCAGCTGAGTTGCATTTTGATGTGCTTTTGGCAGAGTGGAACACCGTGATTTTATGATCCTGCCTTACTCCAAAGTGTGCAAGGTAGGCAACCACTTGTGGGTTAGTGACAATAACACTTGAATAAGTGTTCTTGCTGGGCTGCACCTTCAGAGCGTGAGCAGCAGTCGAGGGAGGGGATTCTCCCCCTCTGCTGTGCTCTGCTGAGACCCCCTCCTGCAGCCTATGCCCTGGTGTAACATCCAGCCCCAGGTCCCTTGAGGTCTGTGTTGAGCAGACTCACACCGGACAGGAGCCGCCTCACAATTCCTGGACCTTTCTACTTTTGTGGATGTGACTGTTCTTTAAGTGAAGTAATGACAACTTAAAAAGCCAAACCACCCCACCTCTGAAATACAGAGCTATCCATCCACAGCTCAGAACTGCTGCTCTGTGGGAGACTCCAAAACGCAACACACAACCACATCAAACCGAACAGAGTATTACAAGTGTGGAAAAGCAACATCAGTGCTCTAGTTTTCACCCCTTCAAAGCATCCTCAAGGCTCCTTGAACTTCCCGGGGGGCTCAGCTGTGAGCAAAGAGATGGAGGGGTTGGGAGCCAGGAGAAGGGGCATAAGGGTTGTACTATGGCAGAGTTGGGACACTGGTGGCCAGGACCTCTCCAAAGCAGACCTGCTTTGCCACGCTGCTGGGCTGGAAGCAGAGGCATGCTGCAGTTCAGTGTTAACCACGATGTTTCCCCCTCCCCAGGTAGGTGATGAGTGCTGCAGGATGACCTCCTCCATCACGCTCTTGCTGCACTGGTGCCATGTTCTGCATCAGGGGTTGTGAAACTCCAGCTAATCCATGCGATGCTGTCTCAGGCACTGCCACGGGACCCCAACGCAGGCTCTCTCCCTGTCCTGGCCTCACACACACTATAAGGCTCCAAGCTCTTAATTCATTTCCCAATGGAGAGAAGAGACCTCAGCCTCGTGCCCAGAGAAACAGGTAAGATTTAGCCTATCACTTATTTACTAGTTTCAGAGTAAAACTGCTTCAAACTCAGCGTCCTGAAATACTCTTTCTCTGCCAGTAGCAATATTTGCCTTTTCCCTTGGGCTGATGTTTTAGAGCTTGTAACATACTGCTTGTTGCAAATTGCTGAATTAAAGCATTTCAGTTCCTTTCAGTCCCAGTGAAATCAAACCAGCTCAAGAATGCAACTTCACCTTCATTCCCTTCGGGATGAATCGTTACTATAGCACACAAACACCGCAGACGTGAATATCCTACCGAGGCTCAGCTTCCTGAAAATCAGACTTTATATGTATATATCTATTGAGAAAGTTCAGCCACAAGCAGAACAAAGCAGTTCTTCCTGTCCCTCACACTGAAACCATGAGTATCCTGCGCCAGCAGAAATGAACCTGATCTGATAATTGCACTGCAGCCTATGTCCATTACTCAGAGCTCAACCAAAAGGATGGTGCTATGTAAGGCATTTCCTAAAAACACGCATCCCCTCGACCATTCACACAGAAATTCACTGCCCCAATTTGGGCTTTTAAACTTCTTCCTTAGATCTAACCTGAACTTGCCCTGTTTCAGTTTGAACCCATCACCCCTTGTCCTATCCCTACAGTCCCTGATGAAGAGTCCCTCTCCAGCATCCTTGTAGCCCCCTTCAGACACTGGAAGCTGCTCTGAGGTTTCCACGCAGCTTCTCTTCTCCAGGCTGAACAGCCCCAATGTTCTCAGCCTGTCTTCACACAGGAGGTGCTCCAGCCCCTGAGCATCCTCGTGGCCTCCTCTGGACTTGCTCCAACAGCTCCATGTCCATCTTATATCAGGGACCACCAGTACACGAGGTGTATCACTGTAGTGACAGGACAAGGGGTATGGGGCTCAAACTGAAACAGGGGAAGTTCAGACTGGATATAAGGACAAGGGGAATGGCTTTAACCTGAGAGGGGAAAGATTGAGATGAGTTCTTAGGCAGAAGCTCTTCCCTGTGAGGGTGCTGAGGCGCTGGCACAGGGTGCCCAGAGAAGCTGTGGCTGCCCCATCCCTGGCAGTGTTCAAGGCCAGGTTGGATACAGGGGCTTGGAGCAACCTGGTCTAGTTTGAGGTGTCCCTGCCCGTGGCAGGGGGTTGGAACTGGATGACCTTAAGGTCCTTCCTATGATTCTATACCACCTTCAGCTGAGATTTATACCCTTTTGCCACTTATACCCACCCATGCTGCCATCTAACAACAGATCTTCATTTACCTAGCCCCATGTGCACACAGCTCCATCACTGCATCCTCCTTCCTTCTTGGCAGTTGTCTGCATACTTAACTTACTTTTCCTATGAAGCTATTTGGGTCTTCTCTGAAGTTTAGTCTTCCAATTATATTTCCTCAGTATTAAAGGAGTTCCTTTCACAGAGACTTATTGCATCAAGACACCTCCTTTTCAAGACTTCTGCAAAGGATAAGGCTGGATGTAGGTCAGGTTCGGTGCGTTTTGCACCTCATCCAGAGTTAATCTTCCCATTTGAAAATGGTCAGGCTAAAAACATCTTCTGGTTTAAGTTGAGCACAAAGCCATCATCCTGGTTTGCGCATGAAGGCTGCGAGGGTGAGTTTGGTAAGGACCATTTTCAGGTCTGTTCCCCAGAAGATAAATGTCCTGCAGCAGTTGAGGAAAACCCTGAAACAACACTGGTATAATTCTAATTACAGTTTGATCCTCTGGTAGGAAAACCCACGTAAGAGTACAACATGTCAGCATTTAACTGAGCTATTTTACCTTATATCTTCCTTGTGAAGCTGAATGTCAGGAACCCCTGGCTCACAAATGAATGTGTATCTAGCATATTAATCGGACCTGCTGCCTTCAGGAAACCTATTGTGTTTTAGGGCAACTGAAGTGATTTTTGTAGCAGTTATAAAAGTATTTTTTAATAAAGAAGAGGGTTTTCAAACTCGTGCTCCACTGTAATTTAGCTGACTCTAAACACTAGGGGGGAAATCATGACTGTGGAGAGTTAGCAGCAGTTAAAGGAACAACTTAAGAAGGGGCAGGACCTCTCTTCAGGCGTCTACCGGCAGTAAAAGATGTGAGAAGCCATATCCAACACAGCTCCTGACAGTATCTCAGCAAGAGCTAATAAACTCTTGCCACAACAACGCGTTTAGGAGGATGTTTGCCATGTCTTACAGCCATTAGTGAATACTCTTCCTCCAGCGCTGCTTTGTAAAGCGAGCATCGGCTGACGGATGCTTATTCGTTCAGAGCTGACTTCTGAACCTAAAAGTTCAGAAGGCTGCATTGCAGGGGAGCTTGCAGAGAGCCTGCAGTACAAGCTACTGCTGCTTTCAAGCCACTCTGGCAGAGCCTTAGGCTGTGAAAGCAATGGGATCATTTAGGTGTTCCCTTGTCCCCACACGATGAGCAATACCGAGATCACTGCCAGCAGACATACAGTTCGCCTGCTTTTCATGACTGCTAATGCTGCAGAGCTCACGAACCATCCACTGGTGTTTTCCTATCCTAACACTGAAAGGTTTTCTTAACATTTAAGCTGAATCCTCCTTGTTTCTATTTAAACAAGACAGTTGAAGATGCTTGCTCTTTTCTTCCTTCTTTTCCTCTGTTTCAGCACAGATCACTCTCACTGTTTTTTTTTCCTGGGACAAGGGAAAAAAGACCCAAGTGTCCTATATTGTTATTTAAATACAAATCCCAGAACTGGTAATTCAAGGCTTTACCAATACTCCTTCAAGAAGGCTAAATGTAACTGTCAGGATATGACAGCGCAGCACAGGCCCTATGAATGAGGTCCCACTGAGAGCACCAGGGATGTCACAATGATATTGAATCTGGGCTGTGCAATGCTGTGAGTCAAACATCATAGAATCCCAGACTGGTTTGCGTTGGAAGGGACCTTAAAGCTCATCCAGTTCCAACCCCTGCCATGGGCAGGGACATTTTCCACTAGACCAGGTTGCTCCGAGCCCCATCCAACCCAGCCTTGAACACTGCCAGGGATGGGGCATTCACCACTTCCTGACAAAGTCTTCCTGTAGAAACCCCCAACCCTTTAAAAAGGAAGTTCCTGTTGAACTAAGCCCAGGGCATTTTCACTCCACCTTTTCTTTAACCCCACAATTGCACGGATGCCGCTCTCAGAAATGAGGTTTAAAGGGCACCTCCACACTAGCTGGTAGAGGTACCAATGGGCTAAAATGTTGCTTTCATGGGAGAAATTCCAGCACACAACTGTTAACACCTTCTCATCACGAAGCAAAGAACTCTCCCAGATAATCCAACCATGAAGCTTGTCATTCACAAGAAGCCTTGTGGCCATATCCGTTCCACTTCCACCCCACAGGCCCCCAAAACACCCATCTCTCTTCATTTTACTGCTTTCATTTCTAGGTTGGTGCGTAACAAGCCCCAGATGTTACTGCGACCACTGGGGATCGTTCAGTGGCCAAAAGCAGTCTGTGGTCCTCATCACCAATGGTGTGATGGGGCCCAAGAACTTCTTTTCTCAGCCCTTCTAGGTTTTGCATTCCATGGCTGGCAATCACTGCCCCACCACACTGGATTTTCCTCTTAAGCCTTTCATTAAGCTCTTCCACAGCTGAGGAACAGGACCTGTCAGCCCAGGTGGAAAGTAAGTAATAAGCAGCTATTGAGTACCTGAAACCAAATCCACATCCAAACACCTCTCCAAAAGCTGCAACAGTCCTGTATTGTCAAAATGAAACATTCCACACGTTCACTGCCAAGTGCTTTTCATGAGGATATCATAGATTATGGGCTGCATTCATGACATTGGTATGTGAGCTACAGGATTCATGCTATGACATAAAAAGCATAAATATACCAATAATAATATTGCTACTGAAACAAATCTTTCTCCCTTAAAGTAATGGAAATATTTCACTTTAGCTGAATCCCTTTCCCCCTTCCCGAATCCCTTTTTATTTCATGTAAAGTCGTCGTTTTCCTCCCTCTCTATTTCAATTTGCAGTAAAATACATTTTCAGTGTCTCAATAGTTACAAACAGAAGAAATTCCATCTCCTGGTCGTTCGGTACTAAGTGGTTTTTCAGGCAAATCGTAAGAATTGATTGCCACTGCATCATTAGTGACTATATGACACTCGCATTCACCACCATGCTGAAGCAAAATAAACCAAACAGGAATCAAAGCTTTATTACAGCTACACTGAACACAGAGAAGTTGTCATTTACTGCCACAGTTGTTTCTGCTTGCTACCACACATCAAGGTAAATTTCGCTTCCTATTTCTGATAGCAGACAGGCAAAAAGAACAAAAATCCACCCTGACAGTACCTCAACATGAGCGCATTCTGCTGCTTTCCTTAAGAAACAACAATAGCAAGAGATGTCCCTAAATTCTCTTTGGAGAGGCGTTCATTTCCTGCTGAGCTATTACTACCAATGTACCCTTAGCACCTACTTGCCGAAGGGAAGGACAATACAAGAACCTTGTGTAAATCAACTTCAGAATGCAGACAGCAACATCAGAACGCTCTCAGGAGCGTTTGGCCACTGAGCTTCGCTCTCACGTTAAGGAAACACAAGTACTTACAGCCAAAATCCAACCGCACATAAACGGCTACAAACAAACGCACCCTTCACCCGCATGAGAAACGCTTCCCATGGCGCCAGCAGATACCAACTGAAGCAAGAGGACATCAAGCCGCTTTGATTAGCTGTTCTAATTACCCAAGTGAAGGCTTTGCTTTCTGCAAACTTCATTTTCAATCCACAGATTCTTGAAAAGCAGCTGAACACCACAAACGGGTCCACGAAGCATAAAAACCATCGCGAGACGGATACAAACTCTGCTCCATCCAAGATACCCGAGGATAAACCATGCAAATGAAGTCTGTAATCCTGATTAGAAAATAACGCAGGGCTTTTAACACAAAGCTCCAGGACACCAAAAAGACAACAATCCTCTGCTCTGAGGTCTGTTTCTGTTCTTCTCTTGGGAGAAAGCTGTGAACAAAGAGCTGTGAAACACCAGCAAGGATGAGCAGATTCATCCCCACGTACAACCAGGAAGAACGCTGGGCTCATTTCAGCGTCATTTAAAACAGAAAGGGGGAAGAAAAATGATTCAAAAGAAGCCCAAAACCTTAAAACGTCACTGGGGAGTGAAGAGATGTGATTTCAGTTCCTCTTTTGCAGTGGTTAAGCTTGCCCAGCAAAGCCCAGCTTCTGAAGGAGGTTTTCTTCTGGCAGCTGTGCAGCATCACCCCACTGCAAGACAACACGTCCTTGTAGCTTTGTGATTCCACAGCCACAGAACAGCTTAAAAACACGTTGTTTGTTCAGTGCCATGTTATCCAGCAGGAGCAAGACACCTCCAAATCCATGCTCCAGGCAGGTCCCTAGCTGGGAGGCATAAGGAACGTATTCCCTTGCCACCCATCTACCTACTGGGGTAGGAAGGAGGAGTGAGAGGGAGTGATGCTTCACTTGCCATAGAGTAAACCTACCCATTCGTGCTTCACATGTTTATCCAGCAGTTCAAGCAAGGAGATTACCTTGAATTACAGTGGAAAATGGGGAATTGCTGGCCAGCCCCAGAAGGTGGGCTCAGGCAACCAGCACACCTCAGCTGCTCTTTTGAGCATGGACCAAGGAAGGGCTGAGCGAGGGGATGTGATGCTGGGCAACGGTGCTTTCTACAGCTGTGCGCAACGAGCATCATGAGCATCCTGAGCTCTGAAGCTCCTTACCATTCTATTGCTGCTTTTGCAGAAAATGAGCCTCCTGTACGTTGTGCTACTTATCCGTGGAGCTCTCTTTGATGCAGCCTTTAAAACATGCAGGGCATGGGTCTTTTCCCTTCTTATTTTCTCAGACTGCTTCCTCGTCGCTGCATGTAAAGTGGTGGGGTTTTCCCTGCTGCACAGGAAACAGCTTTAGTTGGCAGCTTTATTGTGCAAGCTGCCCAGCAGCCGGACAAAAGCTAAATTCCAGATTATGGCTCAAAACCACCGGAAAAATTCCAAAGCCTTTACAAATTATACAAATGAGACCTTAATCCCAGCTGGCCTCACT
Organism: Pezoporus flaviventris; assembly: GCF_033815535.1. Classification (NCBI taxonomy): domain Eukaryota; kingdom Metazoa; phylum Chordata; class Aves; order Psittaciformes; family Psittacidae; genus Pezoporus; species Pezoporus flaviventris. The sequence goes on from NW_026892585.1 coordinate 3,529,870, forward strand.
AGCGGGGGCTCCGCATCTGGGCACACACACACAGATGTACCGCTTGTGGGGATTTTCAGCTATTTGAATGATGAAAAATACAACCCCCTCGCCCTCCCTCTATTTTTGTTAATACTTGTATCACAGTAATACACCCCATACAGTCCTGCAGGCACAGATTAGCCAGGCTGTCAGAGAAATACAGCTGTGGTGGATGCCCCATCCCTGGAGACACTCAAGGCCAGGCTGGATGTGGTTCTGGGCAACCTGATCTGGTTGAAGATGCTCATTGCAGGGGGTTGGATTGGATGAGCTTTGAAGGTCCCTTCCAACCGAAGCTGTTCTATGGCTCTAAACCTAGCCCTGCTCAGAGCTCCTGGGCAAAACTGATCTGCTGTCCAGAGATGGATTCACTTCTCTAACAAACAGAAAGCTTCAAAGCCAAGCAATCCGCCTGTCTCATCCAGGGCAAGTTACTCTCATCTGCATGAGGCAGGGGGTATCCTTATAGGGCCACCCAGTCGTGGTAAGATGTGCGGTATCAGTAAGTTAGTTCAACAGCAATCAAGGAAATGGAACTAGAAGAAACACTGTATGAACAGAATGGGTGAAACCAGGAAGAGCTGCAAAGCTACCTGGTCATGCACATGGTGATGACAGGGTCCTTGAGTCCCTTAGAGCTGGTTTCTGACTGTGGGCACTGAGTGGAGTGCAAACAGCACAGCCCTTCTCAGGTACAGCCACAACGCTCATCTGAGAAGAGCCCCTCCTTCACAAAGAGAAGAAACACACACACCAAGAATTTTCTAGCTCCCATTAAACTGAGATGAAAATACAGTAGCCAAAGGATCCTAGAATCCCAGACTGGTTTATGTTGGAAGGGACCTTAAGATCATCCAGTTCCAAGCCCCTGCCATGGGTTGTAGATAAACCTCACGCTGTCCTGGCCCCTTTTTTCTTGCCATTCTTTTTTCTCAACTCTTCATTTTCTTTCAGAAGACATGAAGACAAGCTTGGAGAATGCTGGGGTCGCAGGCAGAAGGCAGCGCATCAGTGGATGTGCTGCTTCATTAACGTACTGACCTTCTTCCAGGAGGTCAGTCTCCAACAAATCACTAGTCCTTGCCCAGCAGACCCAGATATGAAAAAGCCTATTACCTATAAAGCTAAAATATGACCACATAGCCTCTGCAGTTCTGTGTTTGATCTGTTACAAAAGCAGTGCAGGTGCAAAAGAAACATCTGTTACCTATGTATCAACAGGAAAATAATTGGGTGGCCATTATTAAGGATGGTGCTATGGATAGAGCAAATACATTTTCAACCAAAATAAGCTAAAAATTGTTTTGGACCCCTAAGAACCATTAAAAGAATCGGATAATGGAGACATAGTCTCCAAGAAGATGGAGTAGTCTATCTGGAGTCAGATGGATACATTAAATCTGGTACTTATGTAATGGGAAGTGGAATGATAAAACAATTATCTGTTTGAGACATGAAACAAAACCATGTATACTGGCTACTCAAGGGCATTTACACACAACTGTTCTTTTAGCTATGCTAGAATCATATTCTGTCATACGATTCTGTGATTCTATGGTTCTAACTATTCTTTTAGTTATGAGTACAAAACTACTCCTCTCATTTTCTTCAGAGCTTCGATTTTGAACAGGAGTAGAGACCCCAGCGGTAGGAACACCAGGGAAGAAGGAAAACCAGACAAAAATCAGGGAAAACAAGAATTACGTGAGTTTCAAGATGGGAAAAAACCACCTTTCTCCTTTCCCAGCCCCCAAAGGTAAGAGACTGTACCAATATAAAGCATTAGGAGTATCTACAAATACCTAAACTTACATTTGAATCATACTCTGAATAATGAGAGGTCAGTGTTACTGCTTTGAAATATCTGGGATTTATACATTTAATCCATCTACGATACTGGTTAAATAAGACCAGCTGAGATGCTAATGTTAAGTACTCTGCAAGCTGCAACAATGGGATTATTTATTGAGTACTCCTCAGCTAAAACCACAGGTAGTGAAACGAGATTTTCCAGAGAAAGTCCAGAAGCAAGCTTAAAGCCAAGAACTTCTTTCACAAACAGTAACAGGAGTATTTTATAGACTGGAACTACCTCCCAAATCCCGTGACACAGGTGATGACTCAACTCCTAGTTTTGTGACAGGTAACTCCTTGAGGGACAAAGTGCTGTAATTCTACAGTAGGTGAAGCAGCTAATAAAACTATTTCACATATATCCTATTTCATGCTTCATTTTTCTATGGATTATTGCTACACTTTACGATCAGTAAGTACATACCAGATATCGCAGTTATTTAAAACTTACTAGCTCATTGGCAATAATGCCATTATATCCTAAAGCAATTAAAATCTTTGAAAGGCAGCTGATTAAAGTCTCAACCAGTAAATAAAACAAACGGTCAAATATCCTTTAAATCCATTTTACAGGTGAAATACTGAGGCAGCAAAAGACTATTCCAGTGACTTTGGAAATCTTGCACGTTGAGGAAGGAAATCCGGTATCTTGACTATAGAAGCCTCTGGTTTTGACTCAAGTTGATCCTTTTTGCCTTCTGAGGCATTAAACATTTGCCTTAAAGCTCTGTTTTCACATCTGCAATTTGCTCAAATTAAGTATTTTAGATTAAACGCTTGTGTGGAAGAGTAAAGGGAACCAACCCTCTCAAAATCCTTACACATGAAGGACTGAGCGAGATCAAAGGGTCGAATAAGGCACTGTGACAAAGCATGCAATCCTCCTCCATATCCACTAGGCAAGCAGCACATCCGAGCCTGGAAACAGCCTGTAGCCAAGGATTTTGCAGATTGGCTCAGTAAGATATACAGCAAGACTTCTAAATGGCTGCATACAATGACGACAGTTGCATGCCCTGAAAAGTGCTATCTGCATTAAGCCTATTTAGTCCTGCTTCTACTACAACAGCTAGGCTGCTTGGCTCGGAAATGGATCAAAGAAATAAGATATTCCCATTTTACAGCCAATGAGCCTCAAACACTTCTCATATCTCAGCCAACTCCTGCCATACAAATCCCTTTGTGCAAGCCTGCACTCCCTGTGGGCCAAACACTGGCTTTGTTCTCAGAGGATTTGGGATGACACAGAAACCTATGTGCCCCTACCTAGAGACAGGACAAGAGGTGATGGGTTCAAACTGAAACAGGGGAAGTTCAGGTTAGATCTAAGGCAGAAGTTCTTCCCTGTGAGGGTGCTGAGGTGCTGGCACAGGGTGCCCAGAGAAGCTGTGGCTGCCCCATCCCTGGCAGTGTTCAAAGCTGGGGTGAATGGAGCTTGGAGCAACCTGGTCTAGTGGAAGGTGTCCCTGCCCATGGGAATTGCTGCCTCCCCTGATACCAACCTCAGATCCTGTGTTGCCTCTGAAGCCACTTGTAGCATGTTATTTTGGGTAAAAGCTTTCATAAGAGTCTTCAATCCTATTAGAAAATGATGCACACGCTAATTGCTGTATATCCTTGACAGGTGGATGCACCCACCACTGTACCAGTAAAAACATACTCAGACAATCGACATTAGGGTTCTGATATAGCCTTCATAGTAACATGTAAATGAAGAACAAATAAGCCACTGTAAGCCACTGGTCGATATGTGGGGATATGAACATAGCAAGTGATGGCACAGACACTGTCATATGCAGTCCTGGGGTAAAAAGTTGGACTTGATCATCTTAAAGGTCTTCCCCACCCTTGTTGATGCTATGACTCTGCTGGGCCATACAGTACAGAAAAGTTTTGGAATCTACCTCCACTCTAAACAGCCTTTTTCAGACACCCATATGCATACTGTAAGGCATAGGCCAGAGATCAAACACAGTACAACACATGCAGCACCATAGGTCTACATATGCTGCTTTGGAGCTGCAGAAGTCTTGCATTCAAGACCCCTCTGCTTGCCAAGCCAACCATTATCACAACACTTCAGCTAGGTTATGTCCATATTGCCATCATGTAGGGTCTGCACTCACTGCTTACTTAGCACGATGATGAAACTTAATCGGTAGAGAACAACGTTTCTTCATGGAGCAGCTCCCTTCTGTTAGTCTAACCTCTGATAGCACGGGAGCAATATGTTGCTGCCTTTGGAATTGAGTCACTTCAGTAGTAGGACAGGGATGATGAATATTGAAAGCTCTTTTCAATATTAAGTCTTCAAACACATGAGAGCCCAGTTTGCACGGATGCCAGCCACTCCTTTTGGCAGGCTGCAGGATGGCTTGTATGCTACAGCCAATTTGTTGACTCTCATTAGCAATTTGGGAATACAGTAAGAAGAAAAGAGAAACTCAAAATGGAGCGCACACCGCCATGCTACAGTGGGACACACAGTCTGCCACTATGACTGTTTTAATGTAGGTGAACATACATTGAATACGGGTGTTTCTTCAAAACCAGCCATGGGTGTGAGTAGTGAGATGGGATGCGATAGGACAGGATAGGATAGGTTGGAAAAGACCCTAAGATCACGGAGTCCAACCATTAACCAACACTGCCAAGTCCACCACTGAAGAATACAATGCTTAGCATTAGAAAAGACCTTAAAGCTCATCCAGTTCCAACCCTCTGGCACAGGTTGCTCAAAGCCCTATCCAACCATGTCTCCAGGTACCACATCTACAGGTCTTTTTAATACCCACAGGGATAGTGACTTTACCAGTTCCCTGGGCAGCATCTTCTGACAACCCTTTCTGGGAAAGGAATTGTTCCTCAGCTCCATCTAAACCTGCCCTGGTGCAGCTTGAGGCCGTTTCCTCTTGTCCTGTCCCTTGTTCCTTGGGAGCAGAGACCGACCCCACCTCACTACAACCTCCTCTCAGGCAGTTGTAGGCAGCGATCAGGTCCCCCCTGAGCCTTCTCTTCTCCACACTGAACCCCCCAGGTCCCTCAGCCGTTCCCCATCACACTTGTGCTCCAGACCCTGCACCAGCTCCGTTGCCCTTCTCTGGCCCTGCTCCAGCACCTCAATGTCTCTCTTGCAGTGAGGGGCCCAGAACTGAACACAGGATTTGAGGTGCAGCCTCACCAGTGCCCAGCACAGGGGCACAATCCCTGCCCTGGCCCTGCTGCCGCACTGGTGCTGAATCCAGGCCAGGATGCTGGCGGCTTCTTGGGTGCAAGGGCACGAGCTGCTCATGTTCAACTCTGTCAGTTATCACCCCCAGCGCCTTTTCCATGGGCAGCTTTGGTGAGAGCTGCCATTGATAAGTCACAAACACCCATGAGAGTGCTCACACAGCACTCATGAGCACATTAAAACCCACAGAGAATGCACAAGTAATACAAAGTTTAATTACAGTCTTTATACTAACATTTCAGATTTGCATTTTGAAAACGTGCATTCCTAGCAATAGATGACATCTGATTTTGAAACACTAACTCAGGACAGTTAGCCACTACTGGCTACTCAGTCATTTGTATCTCTTTCAGGAAGAAAGAGTTCCCAATGGACATGATATTTATATCAAAACATTAAAATGTACACGATAAAAGTAGGATTAGATACAGAACAGTCAAAAATCTTAATTAAAGGGGTGATACTATCACTGTGTGCAGAGTTTCTCATCTACAAGGATGCTGGAGAGGGACTCTTCATCAGGGACTGTAGCGATAGGATAAGGGGTGATGGGTTCAAACTGAAACAGGGCAAGTTCAGGTTAGATCTAAGGCAGAAGTTCTTCCCTGTGAGGGTGCTGAGGCGCTGGCACAGGGTGCCCAGAGAAGCTGTGGCTGCCCCATCCCTGGCAGTGTTCAAGGCCAGGTTGGACACAGGGGCTTGGAGCAACCTGGTCTGGTGTGAGGTGTCCCTGCCTGTGGCAGGGGGCTGGAACTGGATGATCTGAAGCTCCTTTCCAACCCAAACCAGTCTCCCGAATTTTCCCTTTACCCTCTCCTTATAGTTCTGTTTGGGCAAGAGCCTCACTGGCACTTGGTAGCACTTGAGCCAGGCACATCCTAGCCACTGGCCACTGCACTCTGTGGGCTTGCTCACCTATTTTTGGCATGCCCAGCATGTTACTGGCAGTGGCTGGCTGGTGTACAGCAACTAGGCAGGGCTCAGATGGTTCATCTAAACAGGTAAGCTGCCCAATTTTGGCTATCAAGCCTAGACTGGAATCCAACATGCACAACAGGTTGCCTGCCAGCCAAAAAGATTACCAACACAGCAAGAGCTGTGGTCTTGCGGTGGGTAGAAGACAGGGAGCACGAGGCAGTATTGGAGGGAGAAACATAGGGAAGAATGATAGATGCAAACCAAACTGGCTTGCTTTTGCTTATTGTGCATCCCTGCTCTAAAAGATTTAGGGCAAACCAAGCCGTACATTCTTACTATTCGTCAGTGTCTCCACAAGCTACTGCAGGGGATGAGAGCTGTTGCAAAAGATGGGAATGTAACGATCCCTTCCCCTTGAGAGAAAACACAGTGAGTGGCACTCACATTCACCTAATCTTGGGGAATTCTGCATGCTTCCATGTTCTGTTCTAAGAGCTCTGGTACTATGTCAAAAGCCTCAGCTTCTTTTGGGAGGTAACAAAGAAAATAGGTTCGCTGTGCAAACAAGAAACAAGGCTTAAAGGTTTGACTCCAGAGGTCAAGAAACCCTCTTTGACTGACCTGAATTATTTTCTTCACCTCTTGGGATTTCTTTAAAGGCCTGACTCATGTTGTTGCTTCTACCTGGACCTAATTCCAGTCCTGACAATGAGACTAGCATGCTCTCACCAAGGGGCAGGTGCGTGCTCAAAGTATTATACAGCTTCTACAGACAAAGAATCAGAGGGATGAGAATAGTGGCTTGGGTTCACCTGTGATCCACTTCTTCCTCCAGCCCCTCACCATCCTTTTTCTGTCTGTCTTGCTCAGAAGGGGGTGTCCAAAAATCCCAAGTCCTTCCTCCAAACAAAACGCGTGTTTGAAGTCTTCTTTCTGTGCATTACACCCACTCTGCCAGATCCACATCAACACTTCAGCCCACCAGCACCCCAAGCCTAGCAAGCCCTGGTATAATTAAATGCCGCCTCCCAACCTTGGCTTCAACAGCCGGTTCTTCTGTGTCTGCCTGGCACTTTGCATTTATTGATGCTCTCCTTATCTATCAAGTTTCAAAGGAAGTTAAGAAATGCAAAGCTACCCGATTGCAAAATGCTTTCTCCACATAAGGACCCCCTGAAAGGGTAGAAAGCCATCAAAAAGTTCTTCCTCATTCTTTTGAGAGAAAGGTGACTGACTGCACTTGAATCTGCCAACTGTAACACGTTCCATTATACATTAAGGTATCTAATATACATTAAACATTATACAACCTGCAGATTTATGTGGGTTAAGGTATTTCAGACAGCTACACAGAATTAGTGTCTTGGAGAAGCTCTTCACACATACATACCCTGTGAATACTCGATGCACTATCATGGGAAACAGCATGCATATTCAGTTAAACAAGAGGTCAGAGAGAAGGATCACAGACTGGTTAATGATCGCCTCAGTTCGTTAAATGTCATTTCCATGCTTTAAGTCAAAGTTCAGCCAGGCAGTTCAGAACAGCATTAGGACCATTATTATTTCATGAGACTTGATAGGGAGCGGTTTGTAGCAGCAGCTTCTGAAATTAATATATGAATTCTCAGGTGACTCACTTGTATAATTTCTCAGGCACTTGTGGCTCCAATACTTAAACAGGGGAAGTTCAGGTTAGATCTAAGGCAGAAGTTCTTCCCTGTGAGGGTGCTGAGGCGCTGGCACAGGGTGCCCAGAGAAGCTGTGGCTGCCCCATCCCTGGCAGTGTTCAAGGCCAGGTTGGACACAGGGGCTTGGAGCAACCTGGTCTGGTGTGAGGTGTCCCTGCCCACGGCAGGAGGTTGGAACTGGATGATGTTAAGCTCCTTTCCAACCCAAACCAGTCTGGGATTCCATGGATAATCACAAATAGATAAACCAAAGCTACAGCAGCCACACTTCTAAGACACAAACTGGGCTTCTTGTTCATGTGCAGGCGCAAGGAAAGTTAATGAGTCACATACAGTATGTAAAACTAGAAATGTTCTGTGTTCCAGACAGCTCCGCCCCAGACACCAAAAGACTGCAAATACATGCAACACGTAATACCAAATGGGTTTATCCTTAGCATGTACCTTTGGATTAAGAAACATGACCACAAGATTGCACACGCCTACCTCTTACACATTTGAGTTAGCCCTAAAATGCTTTTTCAAACTAGTTAGGTATCAGATGCAGGGAAAGATGAAGGATTAACCAGAATGTTGTCAGAAGAGTACAAATGACAATATTAAGGAATCTTTGCCTATTCCACTCACCATGTTTTCATTGTAGTCAGAATGTAAGAGTTTGCCTGTTTAGAGGAATTACATATAGGCACAAAAGTAACATGGAACGCCACTATGATGAGATGCTCCAAGTTACATGTAGGTTTAGCCTCTTTATTCTACATTTACATCTTTCTTTGTGCTGACACTGTTTCATATTTATCTTGGTGTTCTTATGATCAGAACTGGATTCCTGGAACTGCACAATACTACCACAATAGCTGTGGTAGGTGTAAAATCCACCGAGGCTTTCATTGGAGTCTTTTGAGTAATAATGCGTTTGATGAGCTGTGTAGGAAGAGGAAAGTGACCTCCAAATCACAGATTACAAAGGCATTTGTAATGCAAGCCCCAGAGAGGCAAATTCTCCAGAAAACATGTTGAAATCTATGTTAGGTGGCAGCCACTACTTAAATAGGCACTTAGACCTGCAATGGAGGTTCATGGCTACTACTACTTTTCAGAGTACTACCAGTAACCCAGAAAAAGCCACGACGGCTCTCCTTAGTTTTCAGTACAAGGTCTAATGAATTCTTTAGCATTTAGCACAGCACCTTCTTTTTACTATGAGAAACATCCATTTACAAAGCCTTCACTAACAGTAACGCTGTTTTCAACTTAGGGACAAGATAGATGCCATGAACACTGGTGTTTGACAATGACTGCTCTGTTTCAGATAAAGTTGCCTTTGTACCAAAGTGATGATGCTTGTTCTCCCTTGGTTTCAGGTGCACCACTTCTCCCCGCTTTTAGCATCAGGCTTGTGTATTCTCTTTTGCTTCCTTTCCTTTTCACAACTACTAGACCCGAGTTCCCCTGAGGACTGCAGTTTCCAGCCTCTCCAGACCTGGAGTACCACATAAAGAGGACACAAACGTTCTACCTTCTTTACTCATGCTGTCCATTGAAAGGGTATAATTTAAGGGTGAATGTGTTATTTCACACATAAAATCTGGTGGCTCAGTGTGGCCACCAACCTTTCAGCTGTGGCACTTAAACACTGGTATTGTTGTTTGTGGAGGAATTCCTACACACACACAAACTACGAATGCATTCACACACTGAGCACCACAGGGCATCAGGCAGAAGCTAAACTCTCCATGAGCCAGAGCTCCCATAAAGTCATGAGAGAGGAGAGAGGAGAGTGTGTTAAAAACGCTGCTGCACTGAGCACTGTGGAGGACAGCACCCATACACTGACTAATTTCTAGGTAGAGCATCATATAATCAGTTTCATGCTATTTTCTGCCTCCAGGACATAGGGAGTCCATCAGCAGCATCAATGCAATCAGTCCCAAATAGCCTGGTTGTTTAGGACCCACACTTAAATCATTCAGAAACACTTAAAGGACAGAGATCTTAAAAGGTAAAAAACATTTTACTTTAAATTCATCGGTGTTCTCAAACACCGATGCGCAAAAAGGACCAGATTTGAAGGAACTGGACCCCAGCTCTTCTGTAATTCTAGTGATCAAAACTGAGCGGAAAAGGGTTTTCTATGAGGTCAGCAACACCAGAACAGGACCGAACTCATCTCAGTTTCCTGACTTACAGACACATCAACATGTGCAAGTGCATTCATTCCAATGCTGCTGATGTAATAGGTTTATCAGTGCGTAGTCACGAAGCTGAAAGGGATATGGGGACGTTGCTCACATGCATGCATCTGAGCCGAGCAGGACAACAGACTGCCAACCGCAGCAGGACCACGGGTCATTATTACACACGGAGAAGGAAACCCCATGTTCCTTCCATGGACTGCTCTTTCCTCCATCTAATGCCCAGTCATCTGGCATTTGCCAAAACAGGAGCCCCAGCAGGTGCTAGCAGAAGGAAGAGCAGAGAAGCCGGTACCCTTGTGTGACCCTCTGGCTCACAAGCATTGAGTCGCTGCTGCGGGAGCCTGGCCAAGTCGTTCACCAGCTCTGTATTACTGCTGGTGTGACAGGGGAAGGAAGGGGCAGACAAGCAAATCCACTACAAATGAGTCAGACTGAGCCTTTGTCAACCGGCTCAGAGTAACAAGTGAATAACAGGGATTACAAAAGTACAGCCACCGCTGCATGAGGCCATTCATATGACTTGTGTTCCCCACTGACGCAAGAAGCAAATGAACTGAGGACTATTGACGGTGTATGATTCCTATCTCACTGCCTGCAATGCAATTTAGAGGATGCTTCCAGAGATAGGCTGAGCCAGAGATAAAAAGTGACACGAGACAGCTGGGAAAGAAAGAGAAACAGACTTAGTTGAGTTTATTTTCTGTCTTTTTTCACTTTTTTCCCCCAGAGAAATGGAAACAAAGTGATTGCTAAAGGCTTATCAAATGGGGCTCATTCTTCTAGTGGCACTGCTTGTTCCCCTGAGGAAGCAGAGAAGCTTTCTGCACGCTATGGCTGTCTGGAAGCATTAGCTCCTCAAAGCCACACATGCATCACCTAACACTATGAAGCATCTTTCTCCACCAGCCAGACATGGGAGGGCATGAATATCAACTGAAACCCAGGTCAGCACTTTGCACAGGCCCCAAAGTAACTACTATAATTCCCCCTAAGAGTCCAGCAGCTAAATGGGATGAAGTTCTAGGCTCCATCACCGTGATTTAGGGGCTGTTTGACATCCCAGACCAACACTCAGTCTCCCTATCAGGAGAACACTAATACCAACAATGGCCAAGGCTTTTCCAGCACTGTTTGACCTGCAGATCCAGAAGCTGGCTGTGTAAGCGTCCACCCCTTACCTCCATTTTACACATGGGATAAAGAGTGTTAAGCACAGAGAGCAGTGCTGCAGTGGTAGTTAAGATCTTTTGCATGAAAGGGTCACTCAATGGTCATATAAAGTCACCCCAAACCCGCAGGATTTCACTACGTGCCAGCCATCAGGCCTCCTGCCTTGCATTTCTCATGTCTGACAAAGCCACGATCCTCCACATTCAGAATCGTTTCTAGCCAAGCGATCAACACATTGAGTGACAAGAGACAGGGTCCAAATGATAAACAGTTCAGATTAAAAGGTGACCCAGGTGAGCAGAGGGGCCCTGTTACCATCTCCCGACACCCATGAGAACAATCCATGAGAAGCACCATGTGCCACTGGCACCCACAGAACCTGCGGCACCTACTTTGCCTCTGGATGGAAACCTCTTCAGGAATGGATGGTGCTACCTTCGCTGCCCTCAGTTCTCCATCAGAAAAGGAAGGGGTTTAAATGCACACATTCTTCTAGGACTTTGCACAAACTCCTCCATGGGATGACCCCAAGAAGAACTACGCTTTGAACGCAAGAGCTACCGTTACACTGGTAAAATACTGGTAGATTGAGTGTTTCCTCATATGAGACAATACTAAATGAATGCCTTAACCTTTCCAAAAAGGGTTTTGATGAAGTTCATGTACACTTTTAGCCATTAGGAATCTCCTGGTCATTGCTAAAAGCCTACTTAACCAGCTCTATTTTGTCTAGCTAAATGCCTCCTGTAGCGGGCATTCTTCATCTCTTCATTGTACTCCAGGTAACAGAAAGGAAACCTAAGATCCAGCAGACTATTTAGCAAAAGGTTCTTCTCATCTGAGTTCATAACGTTTCAATATTCTTTTTCAACATGTCTGTGGTTAATTTGTTATTTATATTATAATATTACATTATAATTTGTTATTTCATTAATCTAACCAGAAGACATATCAGTTTTCTAAGCCTCTCCTCCCCCAAAGAGATGCTGCTTTCCTCTTCATTAAGAAATGACAACCTAAGTAGGGCAAAAGATACAGAGCAGTAACTTGGGTGATACTGAAAAAGCAACAAGTATGCCAAGCTCATTAGAAGCAGTACTGTAAGAAAATGAAATAGAACTCTTTTTCTCTGGCCTAATGACACAATCACATTTGCTTTTAAACTGCAAATGAGTGTCCATCCCTGCTGTGATATCAAACATAGCAACAGTCCTCCCTCCCGAAAACCACCCAGACTGACTCAACAGAGAGTTTCTAGACCTTGTCCTCTTTGTTAACTGGGCCTAATTAAAACACCACTACTTTTTTTCTGACATTAACTGCACAAAAGGTGATGAATCCCTGTGCTACAGAGGCCACACAGATACCAGAAACACAATCTCTATTCATTCCCACTTCTCTTTAAACCTTCCTACTGTGATTTGCTTCTGTAGTTAATATGATCAGTAGCCCAGAAACCTCAGCCTCAGCTTTCTCCCTAAAACCACTTGTTTGCTACAGAATTTGCCTAAACCGTGTCTCACTGCTCCCGTAAAGATTCCAGCCTGGTTGAGTTCCTAAGCTACCCTAACTCTGTGGATCAAATAGGATCATTAACTCCGCAGTTTCTGACACATGCTAAGTCTTGGAAACTGGGCAAAACCCCAGAAGGAATACCTCCCCAGTTCCATGCATGTTTGAATGTCAAGCAACATGTCACACATTTCCCACACCGGATCTCTTTGGGAGACACAAATGCACCTCCTGAACTCACAAGCACTGCATAGCAGGTCAGGATTTCTTCTGCATTACCCACAGACCTCATAACAGCACTACAAGGATCTCTTCAAGAGCACTTCAAAACTCTACACAATCTCAGTGCATTTGAAGCAAGAGTCCTGATACAAAAGCACACGACTAGCTGGAATGCAAACCTGGAAGGCAACCTGGCACAGGGTGCCCAGAGAAGCTGTGGCTGCCCCATCCCTGGCAGTGTTCAAGGCCAGGTTGGACACAGGGGCTTGGAGCAACCTGGGCTGGTGTGAGGAGTCCCTGCCCATGGCAGCGGGTGGAACTGGATGAGCTTTAAGGTCCCTTCCAACCCAAACCGGTCTGGGATGCTTAGCTTTAAGCTCTGTTTGCTTCATGTGATGTTTCCTTCATGGATCATGTTTAATCTTGCCTGTGTCGCTTCAGAAAGATTTATTCTCAGGCATATTTAGAGGGTATTCACTTATGCTTCCAGAAAGCAAATGCACTTGTAAATTGTTTCACAGAATAAAAATCACTCCTGCCACTTACCAACTCTTCCTTCACTGAATCACATCGCAGTTCAGTGGCCTCTACAAGTACCCAGCAAACCTGGAAGCTGTTGCTAAAGCCATTTTTGCCATCGCTTCCTCTAGCAAAGTGTTACCAAAAAGCCCCCAGCTACAGAACACCTAAGCCCCAACTTTCTCATGAGCTATCACCAAGGGAAAGCATTGGAATCACAGCATGCTAACACACTACTACAGAGAACCACAGAGTACCACCAACACATGTAATAAGCTCCTTCCCTTACCAACACTAGGATACTGGTTCTATTCAAAGTCAAGATTGTGAATCCACAAACCGTATCCCGGAGCCTTTCAGAGTAATGCATCAGATGACAGTTGCTCATCTTTGCCAGTATGAGGAGCTCATATTCCGAATTGAAATGCCTATAGGCACTAATAAGAAGATCTATGGAAAAGTTTATAGTATATGACATAGGAAATGTAGAACTACATTTAAATAAGCTGTCCTTTGGACAAATCCTACTGTTGCTTGTAAATTATGAAGTTACTTCGTTCCCAGGTTTCTGAAATAGTCATATTGCAATTCAATTCGGAGTTATTTTAGGTAATTCTTTTTTAAATTCAATAAATATTTTTCCAGGTATTGAAAAAGAATAATTCCTCATTACTGCCAAGTGCTTTGGGATTTCTCTCTCAACTTTTTTCTCGCTGAATCTTTCCTCTTCTGATGCCCTATTTTCACCAGGTTTCCTGTGCTATCAGAAAAGCAAGGAAGTGAAGATAGAATGAAGCTGTTCACGAAGGGCAAATGCCTTTCCAAATCTCCTTGTGTTCTGAAGGTTCTCTTGGTCTAGTTTTCTGCAGCTTGGTTTTTGCCTTAAAAGCACAACTGTGATTTCTTCTTCATAAAAGGTATCAACAGTGAGCTGCCCATGACAGTGCTTGACATCAATGAGGAAGGAGCAAGATGCCGTATCCAAAGACAGCACCCGCTTGACAAGCCGTGCCCTGCTGCCTTTTACATCCCAAGCGCTCCAAGGGATGTTTCAGATGAGGCTAAGAGCATAACAGAGCCGATCAGCTGCAGAGGTGAGGTTTTCCCCATCAGCCCGTGCCAGCTTGATGGCAGGGTAGGACCTGAGCACCGCAGCCAGGGGGCAACTACGGGATTTAGTCTGCTTTAAAAGAGTACTTTTAATGCTGTTGTAGTTTTCTGCAGCGTTGGCACATGGAGCAAACCCGAGCACTGCCGTAATTCCAGCTCCCCGTGTCTCAAGGGGACACTTTTCACTTAGTGAAGTCAAGGTTGCTTATTCTTTTCTGAGAGAATCACAGTTTATCATTAGAGTATTTAAATATTTTACAGGCCAAAGTGGAGGCTGGAGAGCTCAATAACTGTAATCAGGCACACGGAGCCGCTCGCATTAAAAGGATAGATCTAATAAGACACAGTTAACATTTTTTGCTCTCATTAAGTCAATTCATACAAATTTAAAGGCAAGATTTATGTGCTGATAAACTGGGCGAAGGAAAACACAGGCTGCATTTAAAGTAGGATGAAGCAGGAATCTTTGACACTTCTTACCAACCAGAAGCTCGGAAGGAATGAGCTAGGATCCATTTAATGATCTCTGTGAAGCCTGTGTCAGGGAAGCAGCCCGAGTTACACCCAGGCAGCAGCAGGCATGAAAAGGCAGCGTTATCCCTAATTCTGCACAATGACGTCTTCCAGGGAAGCACAGCTTAACATTGCAATGGTGGGGAAAACTACTCCCCGCTTTGACAAAGGGGAAAATCAGGACACCGAGGGTTAAAACAGATGCAAGCCAGATTTTACAGTCACAGACCCTCTTAGCAGCCTGTTCTGAGCTCGATCCGTTTGCTTCCTAATACCTTTCATGCTTTATTTTAACCGCGGTTTTAATCGAGCTGGATCCTTCAATTAAATGACTAAACCCAAACAGCCCCAAATCTTCATCATTGGATACAGAGAGAATCTTCCCTTGAATAGAACTGCTACTGCTTTATACACATTTCATGGTCAGAGGTTATTGGAGGAATTTGAGACTGATGACAGCACCATATTTTGCCCAGATTTGGTTCCTCTGCCTTGGTGATCGAATGAATTCTGCACTTTACTCATAAGGCATCCTTACTTTTAATAAGGATGATGACCCTGAGGACATGCAATCATATGGGACTTGTTTCCTGCTCAGGAGCCTTCATAGAGAAAAACAAAGACTTCGGAGCTATGCATGTGATAAAAATCATTAATTCTTATGGGCTTCATTATTTCAATGTCCAAAGGAAACAGGCAGCTCCTTGTTATTCCCTGCTCCCCCTAAAACTGCCGGGAAAAAACCAACAAAATCAAAATCCCTCCATTCAGCAAAGGGAAGCTCTTTAGAGGGCTCAGAGTGACCAGAAACGTAATGCCTAGAAATATTCAGCCTAGTTATTGTGCCAAAGTGAAGGGGATGTCAAGCAGGGTCGTCAAGACTGCAAAATGAAAATCCATTTTCATGTCATTCCTTTATGCACTTTTACCTTTTCATCTCCCTAGCAGAGTGTTGCAGCTGGAACACAGGCCTCAAAGGCACTTAGGGAACAAATGGGACACTAAGTGTGGTGGGAGTTCTGCCATGGATGGTAGCTGCGTAAAATGAGGCTGTTAACAGGAATGTTGGATACAGTGGTTCATTTATGGTTGTCATCAACTTCATCCTGACAGTAACTAACCAAATGACTGAAATGCTTTTGACTGTTTATATTAACTCTCCTTACATTGCTTCCTCAGAGCAGCTTCCAGTGTCTGAAGGGGGCTACAAGGATGCTGGAGAGGGACTCTTCATCAGGGACTGTAGCGATAGGACAAGGGGTGATGGGTTCAAACTGAAACAGGGGAAGTTCAGGTTAGATCTTAGGCAGAAGTTCTTCCCTGTGAGAGTGCTGAGGCGCTGGCACAGGGTGCCCAGAGAAGCTGTGGCTGCCCCATCCCTGGCAGTGTTCAAGGCCAGGTTGGACAGAGCCTCGGGTGACAGAGTCCAGCGTGAGGTGTCCTTGCCTGTGGCAGGGGGCTGGAACTGGATGATCTTAAGGTCCTTTCCAACCCAAACCAGTCTGGGATTCTATGATTACAAAACAGTCTATTGCAATACAACAAGGCACTACTGAAATGGGTTTGTGACTAATCAGTAAGTTACATTGCACCCAATCCCCGCGTAGAGGGGCCTCTGTGTTCTGCATCATTCATAAACTTAACTGGAGCAGTGCAACAAACCTAATTGTGTTCCTGGCATCATTCTTCAGAGAGCGCTGGGAAAATGCTTATTCTCCCTTTCTTTAAATTTATTACCCAGCTCTTAGAAATGAAATTAACACGTTTTCATCTTGTCAGCTGTTGGGAAATCACTATAATGCTTGAAAGCAGATTTCGTATGCAGCCAGCTAAGTGTTGTTCTCCGACACATGACATCATTAGAATGACTGCTCTTCAATGTCATTTTCTCATTCATATTTTAGATATATATGTTTATAGAGGTGAAAGTAGGCATGAATTGTATTTTTCTGTATGAACACGCACAAAATAAGTCAGCTGTTTGCATGAACGGACAATGAGCACCTTATACATCACAGTTATTCTTGTATCTTTAAATCTGTATACAGCAAAAAGACTTTTATCAGTTGAAGACATACTAGAGAAGTCCACTGAAAGCAGAACAGAAAACCTGCTGCAAGTCTGCCATGGCATAAACATTTTGGCCTTGACAAGAATTCACCAGTGTCCCACGGTACACAGTGGGATTTGGTCCTCTATGATTTTACCTATTGAAGCTTCGGACTGTTCAGCGAGTTCCTAAATGCCAGAGCATAAGGAAACCCCAAAATATTTCTGATCACAGAACCATAGAATCAACTGGGTTGGAAAAGAGCTTTAAGCACTGCCAAGGCCACCACTAACCCATGGCACTGAGGCCTCGTCTCCTCCCTCCAAGTGAACACTTGCAGGGACGGTGACTGCAGCCCTGCCCTGGGCAGCCTGTTCCAATGCCTGAGCACCCTCTGGGGAAGGAATTGTTCCTCAGCTCCATCTAAACCTGCCCTGGTGCAGCTTGAGGCCGTTTCCTCTTGTCCTGTCCCTTGTTCCTTGGGAGCACAGACCGACCCCACCTCACTACAACCTCCTGTCAGGCAGTTGCAGGGAGCGATCAGGTCCCCCCTGAGCCTTCTCTTCTCCAGACCTAAACACTTCTATGATTCTCTGTCCCTTCAAGAAGTCCCTCCTGAGCCCACAGAGATACAGCTGGTTTCGTGGCCTCTCCCTCAGCTTTCCCTTCTTGCTGCACACTCTAGCAGCTCACACACCACAGAATCATTAGGGTTGTAAGGGACCTCTGGAGATCATCTACTCAGCATATAGTTTTCCATTACAAAGGCCTACCCTTCTAATTGCAGAAGCATCAACAGGGATGGCAGAAACTTGTCATTAGCCTCCTGACAACGGAGGGAGTCAGGTGAGAACTGCTTTCCCAAGCTGGATATCAAGGGAGGAAACTCCTGAGATCCCAAGATTGGGGTTTCTTTAATACCAAGAGATCTTTGTAGTAACTTTTTCTCCTGGCAGCCAGAGCTACACTCTCTGCTGCCTCCAGCATCACAAATAACTACCAGATATTCACACAGGCATATCTTCTGTGAAGAGTACAGAGAGAGACTGATGGGCACAGACAGGAGATCAGCCCCATCACATAGGCAGCAGAGATGGAAACAAGTCAGCAGCAAAAATGAACTCAAGGAAGTCTCTAATAGCATGCCCTGTAGCAGTTTTAATGGATTATGCTTGCCAGAAAGACATTACATTCTTTCAATCTGGAATATGTTTAACAGTCACCAAACCAGTTGGGTTACTTGAACATGCCTGACTTCTTTTGCTGTCCATCCCACAACAAAAATATTCAAGATTTCAAGGCTGCTGTGCCTGGCAAGACAGAAGAGAGAATTATCTTTCCATTACCTGTGCTTAAGTGTATGCAGTGTGCTAACGTTTCAGCTCCTGCTCACTTCACAACTTGTGATTCCCCCTGCGCTAGTGGGATAACACACCGCTGCTCTGTCACCACACAGATGCTGGGATGCATCTGGCAAGGCTTCCCGTTGATGCCTGTAAACCCTGTGTTATGACTGCAGCAGTAGAAAACAGTGTTTAATGGTAATGCTGCTTTCCTGGAACACAGTTAGGAGGCATTAAGAGAGCGTATCTCCAGGAGCACTCCAGAATCTTTGTCAAAACACTGTCAAGACGAAAAACCACGCGCAACGCTGAAGGAAATGTGTCCTACCTCGGGTGCAGAGAACACTGGGGATCATCAAAGCAGATTGTCAAACCTCTTAGCAGTTTACTTTGCTCTCGGCATAGCTATTTGTCCAAGGAAACTAACGCTATGGCTGTGTCCGCTTCCTTATGCAGCCACACAGCACTGCATTGCTTGGGATTTCAGCAGTGCCAGTAAACACAGCCTAAACATTTGTCTTTACTCACACATGTAAGAAGTAGCGTTCTTTTATTCAGGTAAACCTCTCCAGTGCCAAATTTTTTTAAGCTCTTTCAAAAGTCATTATAAAGGTAAAGATAAATCAAAACACCTCCAGGAAAAACGAAGCTCCTGTCTGTGCAGAGATCCATTTGTCACAAGTGCAAACAACCAAAACTCAACATTTTTGTCATGTTTGCTGCATCTCAGCATCTAATATTGACAGGTACTCCCAGTCCTGTGATGAAATCACACCCCGACGTTAGGAGCTGAGAGAACTGCATTGCAAGGACTGTGATGCACAACACAAGGAATGAAGTCATCTCACTGTAGTATCATGCACGACAAAGATACGTGTATCACCACTACAAATGATAAGAAACAAAGCAGTAAGGTTTACCTGGAGTAGTTACTGTGCTCTATTCCTGATGTGTTTCACATTCCTTTCAGGATAAACACCCCCAGAGTATATTCCCCGCTCTGTGCTAACATTTGATTCACAACATGAGTGCTCTTCAAGACAGACGGAAGAACTGTACAGGCTTTCGGATGGAAGGTGGAGGGTGGGGGAACAGAAATCCCCCCATTCCCAGCTCTCACCACTGAACTCTTAACGCTGCAGGTGGACAGAAGGATTGTGCTGGAGGGAAGGCGCAGCGCATGCAGCTCCTCTCAGCAGCGCTTCCCTCCCCAGCACACGCAGCTCACTCGCGGTGGAACAGCCTGCAGTAGAATAACAAGAGAATTTCTCAAGTGCTAGTGGAAGCAAAGGAGGGGGTGTGAGGGAAGGCAAGGGAAGAAAAAGCTCAGGAGGCTGCTCCTCTCTTCAGCTGAAGGCATGCTGTTTGTCCCTCCTTCACTGGGGTCTTGTGAGGATAGGCACACCAAAGATTTCAAGGCTCTGAGATGCTGTGTGCGACCCAACACAGTTGGCTAAAATAACCAAGCACAGGGAATGCAAAATATTAAGTTTCCAATAGCAACATCAACATCTCCCTGTTGTAGCTCCTGTAACGGAAGGTACATTTTGAGACAAACAGCG
This sequence comes from Pezoporus flaviventris, assembly GCF_033815535.1. Lineage (NCBI taxonomy): Eukaryota > Metazoa > Chordata > Aves > Psittaciformes > Psittacidae > Pezoporus > Pezoporus flaviventris. The sequence goes on from NW_026892585.1 coordinate 3,549,785, forward strand.
ATACCGTGTTAGGACAACATTTCTGGCCCAAAATCCAGTTGCAAAATCAGTTCTCTTACCCCTACTCAAGACTCATTTGCCACTTACAGAATTGTCTTTGAATTTACAAATACCATTTCCCCCACTGTACTCTTTACTATTTTCTCCCCTCTGATGGCGAGCAAAACTAAGACCTTAACCCCTGAAGGTGCTTAGCTCTGTTTGCAGCTGGATGGTAACTCAAGCGACAACACAGATGAAAACCTATTTTGCGCCAGCAAACCTACACAGCACATGTGCTGGGAACAGAGGAAACCAGACCTGCTTCAGATGCATGCAAGGCTCATCCATCCATCATGTAACTCGAGTGTAAAACCCGTTGAGCCTTATTCCTCTGGCATCCCCTCCTGCAGCTCCCTGGCAGCTCCAGCAGCGTTTGGTGTGTGTGAGTGCTGGCCACTTCCCCAGGGATGGATCCCAGGCATCCCGCACATGTTGGCATGAGGTTTTGAATGGCACCTTTTACATTACACAGCAGGAGCTGAATGTTTGCTTCCATACATATATAGTGCTAACAGACAGCAGATTTATTAAGGGAACTCTAACTCTTCAACTTCTCCTCTTGTCCTTGCTGGCTTTGATTACCAGCTCTAAGTGACAGGAACCTAGTTCTACCTCACTCACCATTTTAAGACCACAATATTATTTACAATTAGTTGTTTTTAAATAGTAAGTTATGAAGTGTTAATAATATTCACAATGATCTAGTAATGACTACGCTGTAATCCCGTAATAATAGCTCAGAGAAGTTTCTCTTGGGGAGAATTCTCATCCCCATGTGGTTTATATATGCTAATTCCTATGCAAATTAAGAACCCACTGACACATCCTATTATAATACTTGTCCATTTTGTACATGTATTTGGTGAAATCACTGCACTCCTATTATGCTTTGGAAGAAGAACACGTCCCAGCCTGCACTGTTGCTACGACGAGGGATGAGATCCAGATCCATCATGGGAGGTGGGTGTTGACTCCCACTGAAATGGCACGGACAGTGGGCGGCAGCAGGTTATGATTTCTTTCCAATCTTATGGAATTAATACTGTCAATCCTGGCCGTTGGAAAACTCAGAGTTCAAGACACAGAACAAACCCGTGTGTTTTTATTTATTGCTTCCATATCCCAGCCCTTAAGATTCCCATTTTCTGTTCTTAGGTATCACAACTGATTTTAGAAAGAAGGCTGGAGCTTTCCATCATTGTGGAAAGTGAAAGTTTAAGGAAAAACACAACAAAATGACTGTCAGCAACCTCACACAGCATGTGAAGAAGAAACCCCTTAAAAGTATCATATAAGGGTGGTGAGGCACTGGAATGGGTTGCCCAAGGAAGCTGTGAATGCTCCATCCTTGTCGGTGTTCAAGGCCAGGTTGCACAGAGCCTTGGGTGACATGGCTTAATGTGAGGTGTCCCTGCCCATGGCAGGGGGGTTGGAACTGGATGAACTTAAGCTCCTTTCCAACCCTAACTATTCTATGATTCTCTGTTCAAACACAAACTGCTGACCGCTTACAAGGAAGCAACAGCATGTAATGCAAGCCAGACTGAGTGCCACGTCCAACTCAGCCTGGCTGGGACACTTCTGGATGGCAAAGGGGCTTGTGCCTGTGAGGGGAGTGAGACACAGTCATCAGCCCAGCAGGCAGTGCTGTACGGATTGCACTGCCAGTGCCTGCTCTGGCGAGAGCTGTGTCCAGAGGACACGTGCAGTTGTTGAAAAGCTTTCAGAAGGGCAGCACTCCTTCAAGGCTGAATGCAGAGACCTCAAACAGGTCAGGACTGGGAAACTCCCGAGCTCACGGCATCTATATGCCACCTACCTTTCCACCAGCTAGTTAATAGAGGGTATCCTGGTCTGCTTTTAAATGCAAACGTAATACATGGCTCCAACCAGCCCTGAGTGAGGATAATAGTGACTATTCTCTCTCTTAGAATCCCAGACTGGTTTGGGTTGGAAAGGAGCTTAAGATCATCCAGTTCCAACCCCCTGCCATGGGCAGGGACACCTCACACCAGACCAGGTTGCTCCAAGCCCCTGTGTCCAACCTGGCCTTGAACACTGCCAGGGATGGGGCAGCCACAGCTTCTCTGGGCACCCTGTGCCAGCGCCTCAGCACCCTCACAGGGAAGAGCTTCTGCCTTTGATCTAACCTGAACTTCCCCTGTTTCAGTTTGAACCCATCACCCCTTGTCCTATCGCTGCAGTCCCTGATGAAGAGTCCCTCTCCAGCATCCAAGAAGAGAAGAGCCTTGTTGTTACAGCTCCCTGTTGTACATCATTAACACAGGGACCAGGAACATCCGTCCCTTTGTGAAGATGAGACTCCTCAGATCTGTATATGAGAGATCAGTGGTAAAACTGATCTGAATCACTTTTATTACAGGGCTGGAGACCCCAAGGCCTCCAACAAAACCCAGGGAACGTTACAAGCAAGAGGCATCTGTTGCCTAGGGGAGCTAATCATCTAAATGAAAAAGGCAGGCAGAGTTGGAGGGGAAGCAGAAGCACAGAGAGGTGAAAGCAATTTCCCCAAGGCCACACAGCCAGTCTGCGAGCAACCCAAAAATAGAGGCTGACCCCTTGATTGTCAGCCCATTGTTCTCTCCACTAGACTGAATATCCCATGGTGGATGTGACATTCAGTTGGTATTTCTGTTGTGCTGCTGTCGTTGTTAAAAATAAAGCATGACGGCAATGGCCCTGTACCGAGCTGCTGCAGTCGAGGCCACACGAGCCCTTTTAGAAGCAATGCCATGGAGAAGTTTTGCTAAGAGAAGAAAGCAAAGCCCCTGGACACAGGCTCTGGAATGCACACCCTGATTACCAGCGACTCCTCTGCCATTGAAGACAAAAGTGGTTCGAAGATCATCAGCACCAACACCTTTATCAGAGCAAACCCTGGACAAGAAGTGCAGCTAAGGGCAGAAGCCATTAGGAATTGAGAAAGGATCTGGCCCTGCAGAAGGGTTAGTAGCACAAGAGGGTGTCTGCAGTAACTCAAGTCTGGCAGGGCAAATTGTCCTGTGCACTGCCCAGCATGGACTACTGCTGACGACTGATTATAGAATCACAGAGTGATTTGGGCTGGAAGGGACCTTAAAGCTCATCCAGTTCCAACCCCTGCCATGAGCAAGGACACCTTCCCTAGAGCAGGTTGCTCCAAGCCCCTGTGTCCAACCTGCCCTTGAACACTGCCAGGGATGGGGCACCCACAGCTTCTCTGGGCACCCTGTGCCAGTGCCTCAGCACCCTCACAGGGAAGAGCTTCTGCCTAAGAGCTCATCTCAGTCTCCCCTCTGGCAGGTTCAAGCCATTCCCCTTGGCCTGTCCCAACAGGCCCTTGTCCCAAGCCCCTCTCCAGGTTTCCTGCAGCCCCTTCAGGCACTGAAGCTGCTCTCAGGTCTCCCCTTCAGGAGCCTTCTCTTCTCCAGGCTGACCCAGCCCAGCTCTCTCAGCCTGGCTCCAGAGCAGAGCTGCTCCAGCCATTGCAGCAGCTCCAGGGCCGCCTCTGGCCTTGCTCCAACAGCTCCAGGTCCCTCTTGTGCTGCTGCCCCAGAGCTGGATCAGGACTGCAAGGGGGCAGAATTCCCTGTCTGACCTGCTGCTCACGCTCTGAGGGTGCAGCCCAGTACACAGGGGGGTTCTGGGGTCAGATGCACACCGAAGCTGGGTCATGGGGAGCTTCTCCTCAACCAACACCCCCAAGTCCCTCTCCTCAGGGCTGCTCCATCCATTCTCCCCATTCCTGTGCTTGTGCTGGGGATTGCCCTGACCCAGGGGCAGGACCTTGTGCTTGGCCTTGCTGAACTCCATGAGGTTCATGTGGTCCTACCTCCCCAGGATCCCATCCCTTCCCTCCAACGTGTTGACCACACCGCACACATCTTGGTGTCATTGCAAACTTGCTCAGGGTGCATCAATCCCACTGTCCATGTTGCCAACAAGGATGTTGAACAGGACTGGTCCCAACACTGACCCCTGAGGAATATCACTCATCACCAGTCTACACTTGTACATGATCCCAACGGGTTGCTTCCAGTCTCAGCGACTCTGTGATTTGCTGGTGCTTTGGTACATATACAGCACAGTTTGCTTGGAATGACCAAACTAGAGTCAGGGCAGGTGCATGCAAATATCTCACCATGGTTTCTTGGTGTGCTCTCTCCTCCGGCCACCAGCAGATCACATCCAATTAGAGAACTCAATGCTAGTCTTAAGTGCAATGAGCAATTAGTTCCTTCATAAGCAAGTGCTAATTCACCTTTGTGTCCTTCCGACAGCTGCTGTGCGGATTCTGCTACCTCTGACCTTCTGGCATGTGAACTGCACTCACGCACCTCATTCCCACTGAATTCAGGATGTAGAAATCAACTCACAGTGGAGGCAAATACATAACTGTGAACTCATTACAGAAAGCAGAGGATACTGCTTTAAAAGATATAATCAGGTCTGGTAGAAAAGCCAGTGAAACATATGAAAGAAGCGAAACAACACCATTTATAAAGATAGTGCAATCTAGTATTAACACAGGGAAGATACAGACTGACATTCAGACACTGCAATATGTCAGGGTACCACAGTGTGAGTGAAGGAAAGAAAATAGCTTATATCCTTCGTTTACCAATGTCAAAGCACTGCAACTTGCTTAAGCGATAAGCTGACAGGTTTCAATGCATTATTAAATGAAGACATTTAGTACTTGCTCCACTCTTGGGGAAAAAAAGATAAGAAAACTATTATTTGAAGTAGTAAAAATGTCACTGTCCCTGGACTTGCTTGAGAAACCAGTAATACCAGATGTCTGTAACATGGACTTGACTTCTAGGATATCCAAAACCAAAACATATCTGAAGGAAGACGGCAGAAGCAGTTTCCTAATTCCACACACCCACATTTCCACTGCCATCTGGGAAGGGAGTGCTCTTCAGTAACCCACAGAGACACAGAACAATGCCAGGGTAATGGGTTCAAACTGAAACAGGGGAAGTTTAGATTGGATATAAGGAGGAAATTCTTTCCTGTTAGGGTGGTGAGGCACTGGAATGGGTTGCCCAGGGAGGTTGTGAATGCTCCACCCCTGGCAGCGTTCAAGACCAGGTTGGATGAGGCCTTGGGTGATATGGTTTAGTGTGAGGTGTCCCTGCCCATGGCAGGGGGGTTGGAACTGAATGATCTTAAGGTCCTTTCCAACCCTAACTATTCTATGATTCTAAGTTCAGTTATACAAACCAATTACGCAGACAACTGACTATCATATAATAATACATTAGTTCATGAATGAGTACCACCGGTTGCAACTTCTTCTGGGAGAATCCTCTTCTCATTTAAATCAGCAAGGGGATTAAAAAGATTCACTTCATTGGAAACAACATGTTTCCTTTGGCAGCAGCTACTCGCTGTACGCTCCCTATTTCTGAGCACAAGTTCTGCAGTTATGCTTAAGTGTACTTTTAAAATCAGAGACATTTAAACTCCTAAATGCATACAAGGGACTTGGTAAGAGTTTAGATAAAGAAGTTGTGCTAACTTCAGAGCAGTACTTACAAAATTACTTCGAACCTCTGCGTTCCTAAAATACAGCTGGGAAAGAGCAGCTCCTGGGATCTGAGAATTAGTATGGGGAGACTGGAGAAGGGATGTGGGACTTCCTACTACCACAGCAAGCCAGACAGTTGAGCTCTCGTTTCTTGTTTAGGTATTATCTATTTATCTATGAGGAGAGATTGCAGGAGCTGGGCCTGATTAGTCCAGAGAAGAGCAGACTGAGAGGGGATCCCATCAATGCAGATCAGTATCTCAAAGGTGGGTGCCAGGAGGATGGTGCCAGACTCTTCCCAGTGGTGCCCAGTGACAGGACAAGGAGCAATGGCCATAAACTAACACACAACAAGTGTGTTCCTCAGCATGAGGAAGAACTTCTTCACACTGAGGGTGTCAGAGCACTGAACAGGCTGCACAGGGGGGGTGTGGAGTCTCCCTCTCTGGGGACATCCCAAACCCTCCTAGACACGTTCCTATGTGACCTGCTCTGGGTGGCCTTGCCTTGGCCCCAGTCCACTCAGGCTGGACCAGATGATCTCCAGAGGTCCCTTCTAACCCTCATGATTCTGTGATTCTGTAATATTTAAGACAAGCAAATCCCCAAGATTCATACCTGGACTTTGTCTGACAGCAGCAGAAAGATCCCTCTCCCCGGTGGCTTTTTTCCCCCCAAAGAATCTGACTATATTTCAAAGTAATGCATCTTACAAGCTAAAATACTGCCTTCCATATTCTGATGACAGTGTTGGTATAGGAACTGGCCTTAAGATTCCACAGTCAGATGCTAAAAACTGTGGCTATGGCAACCCTGGCTTCCTGTTGTGATCTCCACAGTGATGCTTCGGAGCACAATATTATCCAACCAGAGCTAAAAAAAAGCAAGCTCAGGAGATCGATGGAGTGTAATTCCCTGGAACAGGAATGCAAACACCTCAGTAAGGTGGCCAAGTTTAAAACCTGGGTGTTTCTGGAGCTGCTCAAGTCCATACCAGAGATCAGCAGCAAAGTAAGAAAACCGAAACGGTGCTTTCCATTCTTTATGCTCTGAAGTCCACCACGTAGTTCAGTTACACATGGATTGTAGCTCAGGAGAGCTCAGACCCTGAATATCTGCCACTTTGAGGTCAAGGCTGTTGTGTAACCAAAGACAGCAAGTAAGAGACTTGCCACCTAAAGAGCACACACAACAAACATCTAAATCTTACTTCTCTTACGCAACCAAGAAGACTTCTGTGGCTAGTTTATTAGAAGATTTAGCATGGGGATAGGCATACATGCTTAATGAAAATAGACTTCTTCAGGAACTCAGGATATGCAGCACTCTGGAATAGGAGTTTCTGACAAAAGAAACCCACGGTTACGCTAGGCACAAACCCAATCTGCCAGCAAGACAAGAGAAACTTGGATTAAGCTTTCACAGCAGTAATTAGAACAGGTTTTTAATGTAGCTAATTATATGATGTTTACCTGGAGGTGAACTGCTGTGCCCATTATCACAGGAAGTCATTACAAAGATGATCACAACGGTGTGTTCTTCCATTAGAAGAAGAAAACGCATACATGAAGCTGTAGATTTTCATCCTTTACACAAAGCCCTGTGTAAGAGCTTCCCAGAACCGTTCTGTCATATGCTTCCAATGAAGTGCAATGCCCTGGAGGACAGCAGACTCTAAACTTCTCATAGGAAATAAAAGAGCCGCAGATGAGAAGGTTGATCATGCAAGCCAAAGGCTTTACATAAGACCACTTGTCCTAAGTAACACAAAGGATCATCTTGCTTGCAAACTCCACACTGAAAGGCAACTTTCTCACTTGCCATTAGAATCAGAGCAACAGAAAGGAAAGACAGAAATATAGTAGATAAACGTCTAAGGCTTAGAGATCATCCCAATGAAGTTCTTCTTTCCCCCAGTAACCTGCAGCTTTTAGCAACTGGTACTAAAGTCCCCAAGGAATAGGTTAACTCAACTGAGGTTTCTTCTCCCCAGAGGAATATCAGATGTCAGGGAATGGTGCCACAACTTAAACCAGATTTTAACAACGCTGCAGTTCCCAACTGTGTTTTTCTGATCAAACAACGCAAGGAGATGAAGTAAAATCACTTTTCCTCCTGGTGCCATACATGAGGCCTTTGAGGAAACAAATGAATGGTTTCTCTTTATACATCTCTAAAAGAGGCCTCCTTTGCAATGCAATTATTAAATCCAATGGCTCCAAAATGATCAACAATCATGCCTGCAAGCTGAAGGAGTACAGCTCAGACATCACGTCTGATCGTTATTTAAGATGCTCATGCGTTGTACATATATTGCATCAAAATCACTCCCAGCAGCCCAGAAATAGCATAAATATGCATTTATGCAGGACATGTTTTATTAAGTAATGCTGATACGAAGCTTCCATGTAGGCTCCCATAATTTGTGAAAAGGGGTTTAGAATGTGCATGCCACCTTTTATGTTTTTAACCTCCATTTTATATACATGGAAGAATATATAAGGACAAATCTTTATTATTTTACATTATTACATAATGGCACTATATACACGAGAAGTTAAAACCCCTCGGTCAATGTATTTTCACATTAGGGTAGTATTGATCTCGTGCTCTTTGATTAAACTTCCATAGGAAAAGATGATGAGAAGCGATAACCCAGACAGGAAAATTTAGGGAGAAGGAAGAACACTTTTAATTAAAACTTCAATGTGGTCCATTGCTTGCAATGTCACCTTTAAAGCCAGAAAAGGCAATCTCCCCCGCTACAACATCTTCCCTTTCATGGTTAACACTTCATTGATCACCAGGAGCAGGAAAAGGATCCCGAGTTCAACCTGGCTTGCAATGACAAGAGAGGCCACGCTCACCGTGTCCAATAATCCATGCTGGAACGAGTCCAGGCTCTGTTAATTAAGGTTATAACTCGATGTTCAGGCTCTAAAGGAACTTCCATAGGGGGCTGGGAGGAAGGCAGCAAGCCACTCTCCAGACCTGAAGGAAGCCAGTGTTAGAATTGGCTGTTCCTGCAGTAAGTCCATCAGTATTAAGGCCCTACCACGCCTGACAACAAAAACCAAGTGTACATAGGAGATTGTATTTTATACCTGTATACAAACTCACTCCCCACGGGAAATCAAATTTTCATACCAGCATTAAGAAAGGGTTTTGACCCCCTCCTTTGCAGATGAGAAACATGGATGTTCCCATAGAGCACATCTTACAACCCTGACCAAATCTCTGAACCCCACTCCGTGAATGGAAAACGCTTGTAACTGAAACAAGGCTCTTGCTTCCTGCTGTTTCCCAGCACCTGCTGTGTCTTCATGCTTTTTCAGCGAATGAAACTGCATTGCAAAACCTGGCAGATTTACAACAGAAAGTAATATGGCTTCAAGGCAGCACGACACCTTTGCAAGGTGGTTCCCTTGCTGAAACCAGCTCCAGTGCAGGGAAAGACAAACACACCCTGTAATGCAATTAGCTTCGAAGCGTAAAAGGGGTAGAATGATCAGAAAAGGATTTATTAGCATCAACTATGAATTATCACACAGTAAGAAATGAAACCACTAATCAGCAGTAGGAAGTGTGTTCTTATTAAGTTAGCTAATTACAGGGTTGCCAGGAGGTGGGCAGATAAGGGCTGAAGCATACTGTAAACTGGCTTGTAAGTACTGGAAACTGGCTTATAATTTACTGCTACTCCAAAGATTACCTGACACATCTCCATCTGCTGTTCATTACTTTGATAAACTTGAAGTGCCTTGTGGCAGGAATTTGCCTCACATTAAATATCTGGGAATAAACATCCACATTGTGCTGCAGTTTCTAGGGATGAAGCTAAAGAACAACACGCTTCCACGTAGGTCGAAACGTGCTCTCTTCTTTGAAATGCTTTAGTCTTGCATGCAGTGGACGACACCCGGAACAGACACTAGCAAGTCTGTGCATCTTTGCGATACCAACACGCAAAATCTGGCCAAACTATGAGGGTTTGTGAAGTTTACAGAGGCTCAGCAGAGCGGGCTCTGTAACCTCCGCTGGCACTCTGTGCATCAGGAAAATCCACTCACTAAAGCACAAGCTCTTGCAAAGGCAGGAGCAGAGCCCGAGTCACTGACTGCTGACACACCTCTGAGGAGCAAACTGACAAAGCATCCCATCTTCCTCTCCTGCTGCAAGCTTTGCTGAGAGATGCTGACCTCGCTGAAGATGCGTGCAGGTCTCAGTCTATTAGCACACGGGAAAGACTGGGTTTGGTTTGTTTTTTTCTTTGCAGAAAGAATAGAGATGCTGTAACGCCTGCACAGCAACAGAAGCTGCGCCTCCAGGGCAATTTGTGGCTTATTGACCACATTACTCCCAGCTTCTGAAACAAACAAAGCAAGTGCTTCGGGCTCCAGGCAGTTCTTTTCCACTCCTGCAGTGGGATCACAATAAGGCAGATGTGCTGCAGACAAACCGATAGACTGAAAAACAACTTCAAACACACACGTGGACACGGACACGTGCTTGTGCACGTCCTGCTTGAGTGAGTCCAGAGAAGGGCCATGAAGGTGATCAGAGAGCTGGAGCAGCACTGCTCTGGAGCCAGGCTGAGAGAGCTGGGCTGGGTCAGCCTGGAGAAGAGAAGGCTCCTGAAGGGGAGACCTCAGAGCAGCTCCAGTGCCTAAAGGGGCTGCAGGAAACCTGGAGAGGGGCTTGGGACAAGGGCCTGTAGGGACAGGCCAAGGGGAATGGCTTTAACCTGCCAGAGGGGAGACTGAGATGAGCTCTTAGGCAGAAGCTCTTCCCTGTGAGGGTGCTGAGGTGCTGGCACAGGGTGCCCAGAGAAGCTGTGGCTGCCCCATCCCTGGCAGTGCTCAAGGCCAGGTTGGACACAGGGGCTTGGAGCAAGCTGCTCTAGTGTGAGGTGTCCCTGCCCATGGCAGGGGGTTGGAACTGGATGAGCTTTAAGGTCCCTTCCAACCCAAATCAGTCTATGATTCTATGTTTAAGTTATCCCTTCACAGTCTTCTTAATCACTGCAATACATACACTTTAAATATCTTTGTGTGTCACTTTGAGCATCAGACCACCTTTAACTTGTCCCAGTGATTTTCCTTTTGTAGCCCTCAAGGTGCTACAGAATGTTAAAAGTTTTTAAGAAACCAAAAAGCAAAACAGACAACTGGATCTCTACTGATGAACACAACCAATCTACTGCATTAGCTGATGAAACACGATGCCAGTTAAAATACCTAAGACCACTACGAGAGACCTGAACTGTATCTTTTCTCAGTACCAACCAACTCCTGTATTTCAAGGTAAAGCCAGTGAAAGGGAAAGCAGAAAAGTGAAATGTTACCATGGAAATGGTTGACATTGAAGACAGATGGAAGGGCTCTAGGAAAAGAGATCAAGTTTTAGATAGCAGGTATCCAGTACAAATACAAAAGCATAAAGCAAGCAATTACGGGAGAGTACATGTTGCATCTTTCTTTGCATACAGTCACTTGTCTGTTCATTTGCCTTGAGTTTTCTCAGTACCTGGGCTATTTGCAAGCTGGAATTCCTGGCCTTTTTACTGGGAAATGAGCTGCCAAAATTGCCTTCAACACTGTAGGATATTTTACCCCTGATATACTTTCAACACTTGGTTTTAATTTTTAAGCCTATATCAATCTAGCATTGCAGCTGAGAGTCTGTAGCATTAAATATGGAACAAATGTATCTGTAAATCGGTGCCAGCCATCCCAAACCCAGCAAAAGAAAAGGCCAACTTACAGCTCAAACAGATGCTGCTATATTAAGGTATGTAACTGCAAAGCAGAATTACTCAGACAAGTAAAAGCAGGAACAATCAGAGCCTCTAATTCTACCAGCTTCATAACCCTAGGTTAGACTGGGAAGATTTTTAAGGAACATTTTTCATTCCCACTCAAGCCTGTACTGCGACACAGCTGTGGTTCATTTGGGAATGCAGCATTGATATGCTGATACTGAGCAGAGCAGAAGTTTAAAGCCATTACCTTAGACTTAGCCCCTTTAAGAGCTCAGTGAGCAATGTGCCCTTTAAAAGACTGTCCTACTGCACACAAGTATGGAAAGGCATTCTGAGACCACAAAGGGATTTGAAGAGTTTGTGACAGTGAATCATTGTGTTTTAATTCCCTGCTGAGAGAGAAACATTCAGGTAGAGAGAATGGCAGAAAAATCATGACCTAAGAGCCAGTTCTCCAAGTATACCAAAAGGTTTAAATGATTTAGTGACATGGGAAGTCTGAACCACATGCCCTGGTCTGTCATTGCATTGGACTATGGACAGAAATGATCCTGAAATTAGATTAGATTCAACCCAATCAAGATACCCATAAAATCTTCAGAATATTTACTTCAACCCTCTAAATAGATGAATATTTATAGAATATAGATATATATGATGAATACATATAGAATATAGATATATGACTAGATGAACCCTCTAAATAATATGAAGCATCCCTCTTCTGAAGCTCTGCTTCAAGTATTAACTTTCTTTTAACTTCAATTCTGGAAGCACAAACAGTACTGGCAAAACAACATCAACATTTCACAGCTGACGTTAGTGAGTATTTATCTATATAAACCAGACCAGGACCACACGAGCCCATCTGACACGCACGTGTGCTGACTCTGGAAGGCAGATTTGGTTTCAGGGTGGTTTTGCCTCCCTCTGACAACATCACGGTGGCTTTTAAAACATTCCAAATTAGCATTTCTCATGTCCTTCTTGTAAGGAGACCAAACAGGTTGTAAATACACAGCAAAGCCATTCAGACATGGTGTTGTTAAGCACAACTTAAACTCTTGGCATCAAATGAAAGAACCCGAAAGGATCTGGCAGCGGCTTTATCTTAACCAGTGAAAAGGCTTCTGAGCATTTTGTGATCTTTCAATGAAAACTTATAAGGAGTAAGTAGAGAAAAATAACCTCAAATTGGGATAGTGTTGCACTAGGAGAAAGCTGAGCAACTCTGCCTCATGGGAGGAGCTGCTTATGGATTGCAAACCCATACAGACAGACTTTGCAGTTTGGTTTTAAAACCCCCCAAAGAGGGATGCTACAGCTGTCATAAAAGGAACAAAGCTCATTTAAACCTTGATGTCAGCTTGAATGGATTTATTTCAGACCCACGGCAATATCCCACGACACTGCAGGTTTTTAATTATTAGGCATAAAAGCAGCAGTCTTAATAAATCCCAGCAGTAAGGATAAAGGCTTTCTGTGGCCTCTCAGAGGCACTAACTGCTCCATTTATTCTGAGGGCAAGATCCAGCTCGGAGACAAATCTATGGAGGCATCTGGAGACAATTATTCAGCAAGAATTAAAAGCAGGAGAGACGTGTGAGATTTGTGTCTGAAAGGAGGCAGCCTTTCTGCACTGGGAACAGCACTCTGCCAGGGCAGAGGCTCGCAAGATGTGCTGGCTGGGGGTTTGGTACCACAGAACATTTGACTCCATCTCAGAAGGTGGTGCGCTAACAAAACCGAGTGGTTTTAAATGAGGAAAAGAGGGAAAGAAGCCAAGCAGCCAATATGTTGCTGTTCTGCTGGGTTTAGGAGAAGTCACATCGAGGAGAAGCAATAAAACTCTTCAGCACCTGGGTCCCCCACCCCAGCTTGCTTTAGATTTGCCAGAATCTTTGCTGGGAAAGACATTTTTAGCTAGAGGAAACCTTCACAAAGCCATGGTAGGGCAATGATGCTTTCCAGCATGACAGGAACTTCCCACTGCTGAGGAAAGTCTAAGGCAGAATCCCAGTTAAAAGCATTTCCTTAAGAAGTTAGTTCTTTCCCTCCAGATACTGTGTTGCTTTCATACTTCTCTTGCAAACACAGGTAACAGAATTTGGGAGGCTCCATCTATAGTGCTTCAATAACAATATCAGCATGCAAGGCACCTCTGCAGAATGATCCCGATCTTACCAATGAAGGGCATCGTTCAGTTTGCTACATGCTGGTTTTCTCTTACATAGGCTTTAACAGTGTAACACGTGGAACAAACCACTTCCAATATATATATGTTAGCTCACTGTACTGCTACAACCTCTGCCAAAAGAAAATCATGCAATCATAGAATAACAGAATAGTTTGGGTTGGAAAAGACCTTAAGATCATGCAGTTCCAACCCCCTGCTATGGACAGGGACCCCTCACACTAAACCATGCCACCCAAGGCTCTGTCCAACCTGGCCTTGAACACTGCCAGGGATAGGGCATTTATAGAACCCCAATTCTCACATATATGAAGTTCTTATTCTCACCCCTGGTCCCTCAGCTGCATCTTCTTTGTAAACTGCTCTTTGTGTTAGTACACCCATAGCTGATTCTAGGGACAGGATTTGCTGTGATTTAAGGAATCCCACCCCAATGGACAAGGTTACTTGTGAAAGATCCCATTAGAAGGTAATATTTAGAGTCTATTTTATCAGCTGTGTGATTTCAACCTAATGAGCCAGCCTCAGACACAAATCTTAACCAGGCTTTTAATTAGGATGCACGATAATCCCCATCTACGTGAGAAGCAGAAGTATCATTTTTAGACTTTCCTCTCACTATTAAAAAAGCCATTAAGATCATGAAACCTAGGATCTAAAGACAGCTCCTATGGAGGAGGTGTTTCCCTTCACTAAATGCAAGGCTTTATTTTTGTTTTGTGGTCTTTTGGTGCTTTTCTTCTGATCAAGATTTCCCATCTGCTATGTTATCAACTAAGAGAACTTGCCAGAGAGTTCTCCTCAGATTACACTTGACAGTCACTTGGACAGGAAACAGAATCACAGAGTCATAGAAAGGTTTGGGTTGGAAGGGACCTTCAAAGCTCATCCAGTTCCAACCCCCTGCAATGAGCAGGGACATCTTCAACCAGATCAGGTTGCCCAGAACCACATCCAGCCTGGCCTGGGATGTCTCCAGGGATGGTTCATCCACCGCCTCTTTGGGCAACCTGTGCCAGTGTTTTACCACCCTCACTGTACAGAATTCCTTCCTCACACCCAGCCTCAATCTCCTTTTTTTGGTTTAAAACCATCACCCCTCATCCTGTCACAACAGCCCCTGCTAAAAAATCTCCCCATCTTTTTTATAGGTCCCTTTTAAGTACTGAAAGGTCACAATAAGGTCTTCTCAGAACCCTCTCCTCTGCAGGTTCATGCTAGCACTCTGGTTGAATTGCACTGCCTTGATCATATCACAGCATCATATAATTATGGAATGGTTTGTGTTGGAAAGCACCTTAAAGCTCATCTAGTTCTAGCCCCCTACCATGGGTACCATGGGCAGGGACACCTCACCCCAGCTCACCCAAGGCTCTGTCCAACCTGGCCTTGAACACTGCCAGGGATGGGGCAGCCACAGCTTCTCTGAGCACCCTCACAGGGAAGAACTTGTGCCTAAGAGCTCATCTCATATATAATCTCTTGCCATGTATATGGTTTTATTCAGACACTGCAGGTCTGTATGACCTCAAGTAATAAAAGAATTATACGAAGCTCACTATCAAGGTAAGGATTACGTCTCTCTTATAATGGAGTAAAAAAGGGAAAGGCAGGGTGACCTCAGCACCAGGTGATGAGCAAGTGATGAGTAGGAAGCAGAATACAGGTCCACCTCCTACTTCTTCACCTGATGAACTCTGTCACCTAAAGAGTAAGGAAAAAATTTATTCTCTCCATGCACTATAAAAGAACAACTATCTACAAGCCCTTATATATACCTGTTGTAAGATATGAAGAGACATGAAGGAAACACTCTTCTGTAGCAGGATCTGTGTAGTAATTTTCTACCTTTAAATATACACTGAAGCTACATTTTGATTTGAAGTTCCATGCTTCATAAACCATCCAAGAACATTTGCAATGCACAGAATCAGCATCAGCAATCATCCAGGAAAATGGAAGCATCCACATAAATTTGGACGCCACGATGATGCCTTCATAACCTAACTGGGAAATGTGAAAACACAACCGACAGCTCAGGAGTTTCAGCACGATTCAGGAGCTTTCTCAGTGAGAATGCAGGCATTCACTTCCTATTTTAACAACTAATTCTGTCAGCTAACACTTTTCAGCTTAAGCATTCTGGGGCAGCAACTTCTTAATGCGCCTTTTAACAACTGGAGCAGTCCATTTGAACTGAGAGAAGCACAACCTTCCTGGGAGAAGAGTTAACAAAGCCCAGGTATAAGCTGCATATTGAAAGGCACCCAGTTACATGAAGTGAAAGAGTTTAGAAGTGCTGCTGTATTTGCACCATCAGCTGCACTGTACCTGAGATTTGAGCAGAATACCGAGGTGCTCCTTCCTGCATAAGCCCTGCACTTAAACATAAAGGGACTTCCATCATCATCCATTATACTGCACCGAAAAGGGACTGGGGCATGCAAAGCTGGACAGAGATCAGCTGAAGGAAAGCTGGGAGCTTGGCTGGACGCTGCCGAACGCAGGGCAAGCCTTCAGGAGCTGCCATACCTGCTCATTTAACACTCAGTGTCCCTTTGAGAGTCAGCATGTTTAAACAAAGCACTCCAAAGAGCCTGCAGGGATGGAGTCCTGCTTACAGCAAAGGGGATTTCTGTCCTCAAACTCTTTAACTTTTTCACATCCAGATTCCTCTGGATGCTCATCCAAATGTACCTGGCATCCATTAATCCTACTATCAAAAGCGAGCCGCTGCTAAAAACAAGTGCCATGCAAGTGCTATCACCACAGTGAGCTCAAGGTTTTGAATTTGCTTCTGCATCTTGCTCAGGCTCTTATTTGCAAAGAGAAACCATGAAAAAAATTGAGTATTTAACTGTAGGTACCTACAGTCACCTCAACTGCACACAGTACATGGCCAGAGGAAGGCTCCGGTGGTCAAACCACTGCCACAACCATCTCATGGCAAGAGTTAAGGAAGGAGGCACCAGACTCTCCTCAGAGGTGCCCAGAGAGTGACAAGAGGCTGTGGATGCAAGTGAGGACATGGGGAAATGCTGATGAGGTACATGGAAACACTTTTCCCACCATGGGGGTGACCAAACCTGAAAGGCTGTGGGATTTGCATCCTCGAAGGCCTTCAAAACCTGACTGGAAAATCCAGCTATACGGAGCTGGAGGTCTGGTTTTGCTAGGAGTAATGACATTAAGCACTGGAATATCGTAGCGTATGGTGCATGTGAGGCAGGTATCTGTCAAACCATGTGCAATTTATACACTGGAAGTGTTGTTCAAGCTCCTGAACATTCCCCTCCAGTGTTACTAATCCTTTATGCAGATATGTGCTGTCTAATTGCCAGTTGGGAATTACGATGACACGTTACATGACTAATCTTTCAAACTCTTAATCGTGCTGTTCTCCCCGTCCTCCTCCTCCTCCTTTTCCTGTCAATCTCCTTCACTCTGTTCTGTTGCTCTTGCCACAACCACCTTCTTCAGTAGCAAAAGGAAAACTCTGAAAGTGGAAGATAGGGTATCCATACGTACCGCACAGAATGCAGTCATAGAACAATGCGTTTGTAGGTCTCAAAACCAACCCTCTCTACCCAAACTCTGTGTAAGACTGCGTTAAAATCCGGTGTTTCCCAAGCATATTCAATCTCTAATGAAAATGTCCCTGATGAGAAAAGTAACTATTGCCACAGTATGTTTAGGAGTCTCAGAAACAGTGGGTAAGTGTGCTTTCTGCACGAGTGCTCTAGTTTCCATACTCAAAGTTTCAGGGAGCAACGTTGATACCGACACATTCTGAAATACTAACCTCAAATTCCCTTACATCCAGTAGCCCTTTGGTCCTAGAAGCAAAGCACAAAAAGGCTTTTTGACATAAAGGTCATGGAACCTAAGGATGCAAGGCACCACTTGCAATGTTGGCTTCTTTTAGACATGTAACTGAAATACGTCCCCGCAAAACAAATAGCTCAGGATTTCAGTTCTGGTGTCCTCAACATAAAAAGGACATGGAACTGGTGGAACAAGTCCAGAGGAGGCCACAGGGATGCTCAGGGACTGGAGCACCACCCATACAAAGACAGGGTGAGAACATGGGGGCTGTTCATCCTGGAGAAGAGAAGCTGCGTGGAGACCTCAGAGCAGCTTCCAGTGTCTAAAGGGGGCTACAAGGATGCTGGAGAGGGACTCTTCATCAGGGACTGTAGGGACAGGACAAGGGGTGATGGGTTCAAACTGAAACAGGGGAAGTTTAGATTGGATATAAGAAAGAAATTCTTTCCTGTAAGGGTGGTGAGGCACTGGAATGGGTTGCCCAAGGAAGCTGTGAATGCTCCATCCCTGGCGGTGTTCAAGGCTAGGCTGGACAGAGCCTTCAGTGGCATGGTTTAGTGTGAGGTGTCCCTGCCCATGGCAGGGGGGCTGGAACTGGATGATCTTGAGGTCCTTTCCAACCCAAACCATTCTGGGATTCTATGATTCCAAAGCACAGGAGATAGTCATTCAAAATGTAGCTCAGAGTGGGTACTTTCCCATAGAACACCACTCCATAGTTTGTTTTTCCCCCTCAGGACACTCTCCAAAGCATTTCTGATCAGCAATCAGTGTGTACCAACTGCCATCACAGAGAGAGGCCTGGCTACCTGTGAGGGTGCAGGATTAGGATGAGTTATCATAAGTTTCTTCCTTGTCTCTAATAGATATCAATTCTTCTTACCTTGCCAGAGATTGAAAGTGCTTTGGACAATTACAAGTACCTGAGACAGAGGGAACCTAAGAAGTCCCCTAGGTTACAAAGCCCTGAATAGACATCAGCAAGACAAATTACAACTGTGACTACTGATGCAACTTCCACCATCCTTTACACAGATTTCCCCTATTGCACGACTATTCCATCAAGTTTCCATGCTCCAGGCACTATTCTACAAGCCACTACGCTGCCCAGTGAGGGAAAACCATGACTGCAAAGCAAATGTGTCAACAGCAAATTGAAGACAATGTGAGCCGTGATGTCTTTGTTAGCCCGTTAACCTCACATACAACCTCACAGGGTGACAGATGATGGGAAATAGGACTTACTAATTAAACAACCTCATTCACCATTAATTATCTCTTGGAGCTTTGTGAGAAGAGAAGGAAGGCTCTCTCAAGCTGGGGCCTGGAGAAGCATCCCTCAGTCTTCACATCACTGGAGAGAACCAGAGGTGAAAACTCAGAAGAACCAGTATGGACCCTGGAGTCCCACCTACTGCCAAGAGACATCACTCACCAACTTACAACCAGCTTTACAGCATATCAAACCTCAAATCAAACCGATCAGGGCAGGCAGTTACAGATCCAGCAGCAAAGAGCATCTCACTAGCCACAGTAAAAGCGTTCAGTTGAGGAAGCAACACCACTTGGTCATAGAACAGACCCCAAGCCATAGAATCGTAGAATAGTTTGGGTTGGAAAGGACCTTAAGATCATCCACTTCCAACCCCCTGCCATGGGCAGGGACACCTCACACTAAACCATCTCACCCAATGCTTTGTCCAATCTGGTCTTGAACACTGCCAGGGATGGAGCATTCATAACCTCCCTGGGCAACCCATTCCAGTGCCTCACCACCCTAACAGGAAAGAATTTCCTCCTTATATCCAATCTAAACTTCCCCTGTTTCAGTTTGAACCCATCACCCCTTGTCCTATCATTACAGTCCCTGATGAAGAGTCCCTCCCCAGCATCCCTAAGGGCCCCTTCAGATACTGGAAGGCTGCTATGAGGACAGAACTGCTTCAGAAGAGCATTAGCAACTTCCTGTTGGCATCCACCAGTCTGTAGAGAGAAAAATCACACTTCAGAGCCACACCATGTTCATACCCAGGAACATACAGGAGTTTAAAATGCTTTGGGGGGCTATGGGGAGAACAAAAGTCATATTTGACATGATTCTGAGGGAAGGTCTCAAGTTCAGCTCCCATGTTTCAGGCAAGTGAATTGTCACCTCTCAGAGGCTCTTCTTCAGAATTTCCATATTTTCCTCATCGTTTTCCATTCAAAGCAAGTATAAAGCTTGTAAAGAATTCCCACTTTTACTGCAGTAGCTTTGTGATGAAAACATTTTATCAAAGTAATTCCCAAGCACACTATAAAGCCCAATACTCATCTCAAAATGAACAGGAAGCTTTCCTTTGCTGTGATCAAACAAGTGCTTTCACATGGTCCCCAACTCCTGCAATCACAAGTGATCTGGTTTTAAGCAGCTTTTATCTGGGCACTATGTTAAAATTTGATCTTCATTTCTGAAGCTATCTCTGATACAACCTGAAATGAATGGGGGTGCAAACTCAAAGACAACTTGAGGTTGCAGATGGTTTCCCCCACGTTAACATGATTTTATTTGGGGATATAAGATAAGTACAAGCTGTCTAATAGCTCTCGAGCTAAAATGAACAAGACTGTCTGGACAGCTACAGCAAAAGCTATAAAAGTATATAAGTGATAAAAGGTGCAAAAAAGATGTGCTACTAGAGCAAAAGTAGAAGAAAGCCATAGACTTAATTCTGCACAGAGATTTAGAAAGCCTTGTGTGTGGCAGAAAGACAGGGCAATGGCTTTTCCCACCTTCCTTTTCCCCCAGGTCACAGAAGCAGGATGAGTTACTGCGTGGTGATATAACTGTATGTATGATCTTACAGTATCTTATTGAAAATACTTAGCAGTAAGATGTATTTCATGGTGGGTTTGAAGAGTAAGAGCATAGAAGGACTTACTGATGTGATTATGCCTTTTAAAAATGACAAATTCTCCCTTTAACTCCTTTGGTAACACAAGGACCTTTTAAGAGGGTACTACTCCTGATTGCAAAGTGCGTTAGCTGCAGGAAAGCCACATTTGTTATGGCCATTCACAGGTAGTGGCTACAAGTCTGGAGGGTTTCCAATTCTATCACCAAGACAAAAGCACACCCAGTGCTAACCACTGCATTTTTAACGCTTCTAAGGGTACCCACACACAATTGGGCAGCAGGTCACGGTTAACAGGATCAAGCTTCTGGAGGAAAAAGCACTGAGGAAGCACAGAAGGTCTTTGATCCATAGGAAGTGGGATAAAAATAACACAATTTGGCAAAAAAAACCTC
The DNA here is from genome assembly GCF_033815535.1 of Pezoporus flaviventris. Taxonomy (NCBI): domain Eukaryota; kingdom Metazoa; phylum Chordata; class Aves; order Psittaciformes; family Psittacidae; genus Pezoporus; species Pezoporus flaviventris. The sequence goes on from NW_026892585.1 coordinate 3,570,432, forward strand.
TGAATTACTTGTGAACTGTAGAAATCATCTTTATACACAGCTTACAATGGCAGAGAGCATGGTATAGAATGCAGATATAAATAGTGCTCTCTCTGTGATGAGCATATGGGAGCTAAATCTAGGTGGTGCTTAGGTGGGCTTCCTCCTTCAGCATACAGACCTTCCCTCGTGATGCCCTGGTACTCAAAGCCACAGCAGGCTCCACCAAACATTAAGAACCCAACACCTTCAAGGTCAGACTTCCCCATTACAAAATGCAAAGAACACTCAAATAAGAAGCGAAGAACATGCAAAAAAGAAGCAAAGAACATACACGTGGTGTGCCCCTTTGGGAGTGGCAGGGTACAGGCCAGAAGCTGGCTTCACTCTTGGGGGTGGCAATGACAGCGCTGGCTGGGATTTTTCCCTCTTAAAAACAACTCAGCATGTTGACATTTACCAGAGACCAGAAAAAAGAAATTCTAATGCAATAATATATAAAGATACTATGACTTGACCCAAAAATCAAGTATCTGATCTAGATTGAGAAGTTGTGAAAAACTCTGCTTACACAAGTTGTAGCACTGTGTGCACCTCTGGTGTCCTCAACATCAGAAGGACATGGAGCTGTTGGAGCAAGTCCAGAGGAAGCCATCAGGATGCTCAGGGGCTGAAGCACCTCCCACAGAAGACAGGCTGAGAACATTGGGGCTGTTCAGCCTGGAGAAGAGAAGCTGCGTGGAGACCTCAGAGCAGCTTCCAGTGTCTGAAGGGGGCTACAAGGATGCTGGAGAGGGACTCTTCATCAGGGACTGTAGTGATAGGACAAGGGGTGATGGGTTCAAACTGAAACAGGGGAAGTTCAGGTTAGATCTAAGGCAGAAGTTCTTCCCTGTGAGGGTGCTGAGGCACTGCCACAGGGTGCCCAGAGAAGCTGTGGCTGCCCCATCCCTGGCAGTGTTCAAGGCCAGATTGGACACAGGGGCTTGGAGCAACCTGGTCTGGTGTGAGGTGTCCCTGCCCATGGCAGGGGGTTGGAACTGGGTGATCTTAAGGTCCTTTCCAACCATTCTATGATTCTATTCAAAATAAGAATCAGTAGATTTTAGTTTAAAATTCCACTATTTTTTTCCACAGGCACTAATTCAGTTGTTTCAAATAAAAAAAGTTTTACCAGCTTTTTCAGATTAACACGTTTTGAAAAACATTTCTCCCACAACATTATGGCAGGAGGATTTTAGAAACCTAACCAAAAAAGGGAAAAACATGAATCAGAAAGGAGCCTCTGTTGTGCAAGTAAAGATCCAATGGTCCTGTAGAGGACGAGGAAAGGCTGATGCTCACCAGAGCCAAGGGACATCCAGCATGTTCCAAGGCCAGGAGATAGTTCAATGCTGCTACATAAGCTTGGGAGGGAGATGATGAGGGCCGAAATGCCTCGCAGCAAAGGCTTCCTCCTGCATTTTGCCTGATTGAGAAACTCCTGCTTGAAGCACAGTGCCTTGCATTTCAGATACAGTTAACACAGACCAAAGCCAACAGAAAACCAAAAAGAGCTGGTATGTGACCTTCTGCAGGGGATCACCTTTAAGGGTCACTCAAAGCACCAGCTGGAGAGAAAGACAGGACCAAACATGAGATAATCAGAGGGGTTTATCAGAATCCAAAAGCGCCCAGACATGTTGAGTTTATAACCACAGGTCCTCATGGTTGCCTCTGCCTCACCTTCATAAGACTGAAGAGTAAACTTTGTCAGAAAGGCAAGCTCATCCCCTCCATCAATCAAGAAACCCCCATCACAACACACAGGATGATCATCCTACTTAAACTGCAGAGGTCCAGGAACAACTTCCTCAGCTTGCAAGCTGTCCTGGGTTAAGCAGCAGCAGTCATTTTTCTCCTCCTCAGTAGCTGGTGCAGTGCTGTGGTTTCAACTTTCAGCCTGGGAACAGCGCTGATAACACCGATGGTTTTAGTTGCTGCTCCATAATGTTTACTCTGACCAAGGACTTTCTGAGTCTCATGCTCTGCTAGGGAGGAGGGGAAGCTGAGACAGGAAACCTGACCCAAACTAACCAAAGGGGTATTTTATACCACAGCACGTCATGCCCAGTGTAGACACTGGGGGGAGTTACCTGGAAGGGTTAGATCACTGCTCTGGTCAGGCTGGGTATCGGTCGGCGGGTGGTGAGCAGTTGTATTCTCTCCTCTTGTTATTTCCCTTATCATTATTATTACTGGTGGTAGCAGCAGTGGTTTGTGTTATACCTTAGTTACTGGACTGTTCTTATCTCAACCCATGGCAGTTACATTCTTTTCACTCTCCACCCCATCCCTCCGGGAGTGGGGGTAGGAAGGGGAGGAGTGAGCGGCTGCGTGGTTCTGGGTTGCCGGCTGGGCTCAAACCACGACAGCATGGTAAGTCCTAGTTACAGAACTGACACAAGGGAAGTTCTTCCCCAAGCTGTGCTTGATACTTAACATTTCCTATCTCAGCAAGCGTAAGGGGTGATGTTCATACTTAAGTGCCCGCACATGAAGGATCCTCTGTATTTTTCATTAGCTTTCAGTTTGTCACCATCACTAAAAGCCCCCCTTATTTAACTGAAAGGTTAAATAAGTCCAATCTAGAATTTTTCTGCTGCTTATAATGTGGGAAAACTGTTAGATCCTTTCAGATTCCCCTCCTCCCAGTTCAGCAGTCCCAATATTTTTGCACACTATTTATATAACTTTATTCCTACTAGGGAAAATGTTTGAGAACTTCTCCTAAGGTGACTTGCCAAAGGGAGGTGGGGCCAAAGTATTTACATATTATCACTGAAAATAAACTGTGATATCCTGTCCTCATTGATTCCCTACAAGAATCCAAGCACTTACTTTTCTGTGCTGCTGCAACACACGAAGCAGAGGTTTTAACCATGCTGACTGCAGCAAAACTTCTGTAATAGCAGAGAATTAGGAATACTTACACTTCACAGCATTTAACTTTTCCACCACTGACCTCCAAGAGCTCAGCGTCAAATCACAGACTGGTCTGGGTTGGAAAGGACCTTAAAGCTCATCCAGTTCCAACCCCCTGCTATGGGCAAGGACACCTTCCACTAGAGCAGGTTGCTCCAAGCCCCTGTGTCCAACCTGCCCTTGAACACTGCCAGGGATGGGGCAGCCACAGCTTCTCTGGGCACCCTGTGCCAGCGCCTCAGCACCCTCACAGGGAAGAGCTTCTGCCTTAGAGCTCATCTCAGTCTCCCCTCTGGCAGGTTCAAGCCATTCCTCTTGGCCTGTCCCTACATCCCTTGTCCAAAGCCCCTCTCCAGGTTTCCTGCAGCCCCTTTAGGCACTGGAGCTGCTCTAAGGTCTCCCCTTCAGGAGCCTTCTCTTCTCCAGGCTGACCCAGCCCAGCTCTCTCAGCCTGGCTCCATGTACCTACAGAAGTTTATCTTAAAGTCCTTGGCCAGACTGACTTCTATCAGGGCTTCCCTAACCTGAGCCTCAGCTGCTCTGGCTATTTCTCTGTATTCTTCCCAGGCTTCCCCTTTTTGCTTCCACCCTCTGTAGATCTCCTTTCTACACTGGAGTTTGTCTAGGAGCGCCTTGTTCATCCACGCAGGCCTCCTGGCGTTCTTGCCCGACTTCCTCTTTGTTGCGATGCGATCCCCCTGAGCCTGGATTAAATCCATTAAGTCATTAAATCCCTTCTGCACATGGGGAAACCTCAGAAGTTCCCCAAGGTCACTTGACAACCAGGTGAAGAGCTAAAACTGGAATCCAGAGCTCCTAAAACATGGATTAGTCCTCCAGGAACCCAGACACACGCTGACTTCTGAGGCTACTTCAAGCTAGGAAAGCACCTCATTAACACTTGTATTTAGCTGTTTAATAGACCCCTCTTTGCTACTCTCCTCTTCAATTCCACTTTTAGATACGTTTCCTAAAGCGGAGTGCGGCACTGAAGCCTGCTCTATGTTATGCAAGTACAGCTTTATTCTGTCCAGCACACTGGAATTCTTCACAGCGCATCCTTCAGGAATCGTTAAGAGATCAGGATAGCAGAAAATCCAGCAGAGATGAACCTGCCACAGCAACCAGTTTGCACAGTTCCCTCTCAACCGCTCAAGCCAGGGAACAACTGAATGAACCAAAGTTCCTGGCTCTTAAGCAAAATCCAAGCCATTGACCTTGCCCTTTATGGGTTCTGTAAGCAAAAAGGTATGGTGTCTGTGATGTTAAAGCACGTATGGGGAAAGGAGATCAAGAGACAGGATACAACAGACAGATAGGGGTGGGAGAAGGAGGAGGAAGAACATGGGAACAGAGCAGCAGGCATTTTTTGACAGAATTACATCAATTCCTACAAGGACACAAGGATGAAGAAAATAATAGTCACTGCTGCCTACTTGAAACTAGGAAATACTTTAAGCACAATATGAATGAGATCATTCAGAGGGACCTTGACTCGCTTGTGAGGTGGGCTGATGCCAACCTCATGAATTTTAACCATGCCAAGTGCAAGGTCCTACACCTGGGTCGGGGCAATCCCAGGCACAGCTACAGGTTGGGCAGAGAAGAGATTCAGAGCAGCCTGAGGAGAAGGACTTGGGGGTGTTGGTTGATGAGAAAATGAACATGAGCCGGCTTCAGTGTGCGCTTGCAGCCCAGAAAGCAACCGTATCCTGGGCTGCATCAAAAGGAGCGTGACCAGCAGGTTGAAGGTGATCCTGCCCTTTTACTCTGTTCTTGTGAGACCTCACCTGGAGCATTGTGTGCAGTTCTGGTGTCCTCAGCATAAAAAGGACATGGAGCTGTTGGAGCAAGTCCAGAGGAGGCCAAGAGGATGATCAGGGTCTGAAGCACCTCCCCTATGAAGATAGGCTGAGAAAGTTGGGGCTGTTCAGCCTGGAGAAGTGAAGCTGTGTGGAGACCTCAGAGCAGCTTCCAGTGTCTGAAGGGGGCTACAAGGATGCTGGGGAGGGACTCTTCATCAGGGACTGTAGTGATAGGACAAGGGGTGATGGGTTCAAACTGAAACAGTGGAAGTTTAGATTGAATATAAGGAGGAAATTCTTTCCTGTTAGGGCGGTGAGGCACTGGAATGGGTTGCCCAGGGAGGTTGTGAATGCTCCATCCCTGGCAGTGTTCAAGACCAGGTTGGATGAGGCGTTGGGTGATATGGTTTAGTGTGAGGTGTCCCTGCCCATGGCAGGGGGTTTGGAACTGGATGATCTTAAGGTCCTTTCCAACCCTAACTATTCTACGATCCTATGGGACTCCATGTACCCCTAGTCCAGTCCAGAAGTCAGAACAAGACCCATACAGCTCGAGTGAAGGCAATACAGGGCAGAGCTGAAACTTCACCTTTTCTGCTCTGCCACACAGCAAGTGCCTGTTCCTGTATAATCCTATCTCAGAAGGAAAAACGTGTTTCCTGGCATGACAAAGTCCCAGCTTCCAAGTTCTGTGTAAGTTCTAACATCAGACAAGGACCTCAGACAGCAGAAATAAGCAGCTCTCACGAAGTATACACAAAGCTGGGGCTGAGGCAGGCTACTGAAAAGATCTTTCAGCTTCCTTGGACCAGTTGGTTGAGGCTGTTTGAAAGCAAAACAGGATTGCTAAAGCAGCTCTACATCTTCATTAGCTTTCCACAACGACATCCTGCAACCAACTGGTTTGTTACAGCCAAACATAACAAGTAAATACAAGGTTCAGTTATCAAGGAGCATCCCCAAGTTTTGCCAAATCTTGGTGATTTGTACTTTTTTTTCCCTACAGAGACTACAGAGAGTTTTATGCTACACCTTGCATCAGCTAGGCAGAAGAGATGTATCCCTTGGCAGGCTCAAATCACATCTACCATCAATTTTACCATGTTTCTATAAAAATATGCTCTGTTCTGCATTATTATATTTATCAGAGACTCATAGAATGGTTTGGGTTGGAAGGGACCTTCAAAGCTCATCCAGTCCAACCCCCTGCAATGAGCAGGGACATCTTCAACCAGATCAGGTTGCTCAGAACCACATCCAGCCTGGCCTGGGATGTCTCCAGGGATGGTTCATCCACTGCCTCTCTGGGGAGCCTGTGCCAGTGTTTTACCACCCTCATTGCACAGAAAGTCCTTTCCAATCCCAACCATTCTATCACTCTATGAATGAGTGGTTTGGGAACAAGCAGGAAAATCACCCAGCATATGGATGTGAAGGCAGGAAAGGATTAGGTGTCATTGCTCCCCCTCACAAAAGACACAAATCCTTTGATATGTAGATGGTGAGACTAGAGTGAGATTCTATACTGAGCTGAACTGTCCCATGTTTAAAAGATGCAGCAGGAGATGTGCTGTAAGGGAGTTCAAACACCAACATTTTCACTGGCTTATGAGTTTTCTGCTTTTGGAGGAAGCACAGACTAACTCTTGTGGCCTAATTCTTTACAAATGTTCTGTGTTAAAAATGCTGACCTGCATATTTGGTCTCTGCTAAATGTCAATGTAGATGGAAAAATGAAAAACAACTGCTGGAGAACAGGTATCTCCCTTAGGGTCATGCTTTGGGAGACTATCTCAACAGGTCAGATTTTTGCCAGTGTCAAGATCACTCTGGTACAGCAATATACCAGAAGAATACTTCAAACCTGCAAAAGTTGACAATTGTTCCTCTTTGATTACTGATTATTCCTCTTCTGGAGGAAGACCATCAGAAATAACCAGAAGATTATCAGAAATAAGGTCTAAAGAAAAGGGTACAGCTCCCAGAAGGGTTTTCAATCCAAACCCAAGGGATCGTTCTACCACGTACTGCTTTCAAGACGAACTTAACCATCCCCAAGTCATTGGGTCCAACTCTCACAGCATATGGGAACTGTTCAGCATTTCCACATGTGCAGAGAAACAAAATGTACCTTCCAAGTAACTCACCTAATTAATCTCAAGCTCTAACGTATGGGGTGAACCATCTTTACAATCACGATGTATGCTGAGAATGCTTTAAAAGCCTTTTGTACAGCGAGGACACGGTTCTGACATTAGAGAACTCGTTGACATATTCTAGATACAGGCTAGAAATAAAGCTCAGGATTATTCGAGCCTTGCTCTAAAGCTGAAGAGCATAAACAGGTCACTATGGGAAGTCTGAACTATAGATAACTGTACTTATCCAGTTCATCTAAGCTTTTTCTGCACAGCAGAGAATTACAACATTCACTCTTGGAGAACTGACCAAAAACATAGAGGAAGGGGGAGAAAAAAAGGAGAACAACCTGCAAATGCAGTATTATCTGAGGTATTTCTAGCGTACTATCTATTGCACAGCAAGGTGCCCAGACAAGCAGAAGCTAAAATGACAACCGCATCCACTACTTGCGCTGTCTTAATAAAGGCAAAAATAAAGACATAAGGGGAGCTACAGAAGGACAGGAGAACACAGTCCATGCTCCATGTGAGGGTAAGTCACTGAGAAAGCAACAGGAACTCACAACACACTGCGGTGCTTCCCCCCGGAAGCAATACCGAGCATTAAGACCAAAAGCCTTGCAAAACCAAAAAGACCCCCCCAAAACCAAACCTAAACACCTCAGCAGCCCCCGACGAACACCAGCCCCTGCTTTCACACAGTCCAATCAATAAATCAGATCATGAAATGATTTGCAGCAGCGTTAGTTAATGCATTCACTGAAAAATAACTCAAGCAGTGTGTCAGGTATCACCAATAACGAAGGAGTTCGTAAGTGAGTTACGGGTGGGTGACTCTGAGGTCTACACAGGATTGTAGCACTGACTTCCAGGGCTGGAAATAGCATTTTTCTAACACAGCTACAGATTTTTCTGCTGGAACTAAGTTCTTCTGAGGCTTGTTTTGCAGAGTCAGCAAAACCTATTTTAAGCGCAGTTCATCAGCATCCTCACTCCTGGCTGCCCGCATGGGTGATCGCAGGAGAAGTGGAAGAAAAGAGGTGTAAAATGAAACGGGTGAATGACTAAAGTGGAAACAAGCACTGGCTCTCCAGCTCTCTGTGCTGCTGGAGAAGATGCTCCTGTGGCTCTTGTGCCTCCCCACTGGGGGAAAGAGGATGTGTGCGTAGGTTTGCTAAGGTAAAAGGCAGAGAAGGAGCAGGTGCCCTGGAGAATACAACCTCATTCATTCTCAAAGGTTGCCATTTGGAAACATGGCATCATCCATCTGGGATCACTATTATTTTAAGGCCCTGTGTCAAGGCCCCCTTCATTCACAGATACTGCATGAAAACTTACATTTCATGTGAGTGTGGATGGGGAACAAGTGGGAGCAATGAGTCTTTGGCAAGCACTGGAATATCATACAGCATTGGAAAGGGACTCAGCTCTTGTCTTCATCCTGTGTTCTCCACTGAAGGGAACCATGAAGAACAAACTGCTACCTTCGTCACATTTGCTCAGCTGCTTTAGTCAACAACAGTCAAAATTAAACTACTAGGAATCAAGTTATTTCATTCACACTTCTTATCTAAATGGGCCTTGGTCAGTGCTACATCGCCACAGCTAAGGCTGCTTTTGGAACCTAGCCTGTAATGCAGACAAGAAGGACTATCACAGTCACCATCCTTTGCTGCTACCACGTGTTTGCTTGAATTTGCTTTGGTTTTGTGGTACTGCCTTTAAACGTTGTGGCTCTGTTAGCCTCAAAAGGGAGAGATAGCGAAACCCTGCACTCTCTACAAATGGAAGCCTGGCAACATATTCTTAACAGATGTTAAGAATTATGACAGGTTGCACTACTGTTTTCACTGGTTACTTGCCAGTAAGCCCAAAGCATTCCTGCCAGTAAGCTGGCATTTCTAAAAGCACTCCAAAACACAATCGCACCTGGATGATTCATTCACCAAGAGTTTTCCTTCCCCTCCTCACCCCTCAGTGGGATTTGCTGCTAACTGGATAACTGCCTTCCCACCATCTGCGCTCAGGTCCCATGAGTAACCCAGGCATTTCAGACCCTAGCCCTGCTCAGGCTAAATCCAGTTACTGCTTGCTGATTCACCAGGCCAGCTAAGCAAGCCTGGGAAGTGCACCAGGTAACCAAACACTCTCAGAACAAATTAACCTCTATAGACATCAGGCACGTCACACCTCAGGAACAAACCAACCCCTACACAAGCAGGCACTTTGTGTCCTAGCCCGCCAGTGTTAACCACTGACAAACAGAAGGAAAAGCTCAGGTCAGTCCACAGCTGCTTAACACAGGTTGCTGAACAATAAGGCCCTTACCTTGCTTGCTGGCAGACGCTGCAAATCCAAGCCTTCTCCTTCTTCTGGTAAGAACTGCAGCTCTTGCAGATGTTGTACTTGCAGTCCTGGCACTGTCGTTTGCTGTTGATAAGGAATGTGAAAGGAGCACAGCAGCGAATACAGCAGTGCTCGTTGAACTTCTGCTGCTTGGAAAGGATGCTGCACTTGTTACCCTCTTCATCCAACTTCTGCTTCATTTCACTGGAATGGAAAGCAAAAGAACAATGCGAATTTCAATGGGAAGATTCCCCTTCGCCCTTCTCTTCACACATCTTCATGTTACACTCTTTAAATAACTGGTGCAGGTGTGAAAAAAATGGCAGAAATGCATATTCTAAATGCAGAATGGGAAGTAAAACCTCCTGTATTCCCTGGAGTTATCCATGGGGAATTCATCTAAATGTGCTGAGTCACGAACCAGGGCAAGCAATCTCCTTTCACTCAGCTCCAGCAAGGGAACCCTTAGGAGAGCTGCTCCAGGTACTCCAGCTGGGCACAGCCACAGCATCATTTGAGGCCTCAGGGCTGCTTTTGGAACACTTCACAACTGAAAACTCAGTCTAGGAAATCAAAAGGCTCAGTGCACAGCAGCAGAAAATCCTACTGATGAGCAGGTTTGAAAACAGAAGTGCCAAGTTTGCTTTGTTCTGATGCAGTGGGGTTGCATTATTCATAACAGCTCCAATTTGTCAAGGGTGGTTAATCACATACTTCGTTTCAGAGAAATTTGGGTGTTTTACTAGGTAGGACCAATACTAAGCCAACTGCTAATTGTTTGTGAATTGTTGCAGACCCCCTCAAGTCTTCTGTATTGCAGCAGAACTCATTTATTAAGAAACAATAATTATAGAGCTCTCTGTGTATGTGCGTGGTATTGAGCCATTTGCTACCTCCCATTTTACACTGCCTTTGGTATTTTTTGACTGAGGGAATATATATTCCATGGTAAGAGTAATAAAACACATGCAGAAAGAGCAGTTGTATAAGTAGACACGTCTACATCACACAGTTCCTGGCGCGTACAACTAGGATCTACATTGAGAGACCCAAAAAAACCCCTTAATTCATGAAAACCATGTGCAACAGAAGCTTACAGAACATACACATATTCATGCTTTCCAGTTCTCAGAATTAGTGATGACTACCTTACTATTTCCAATTGCTGATGAGAACCACGTAGTAGAGTAGCACAAAACCCTCAACAGAATGTAAAGGTACCACAAGAGACAGAGTTAAGCTATATCTTGTGGTACATTTAAATTCTGCAGGAAGAAAGAGTCTCAAGATGCTGACTTACACTCAAATTAATGCTGAGGTACCTTGCTAGAGGGGAAAAAAGAAAAGGAATACTCTTACTGCATACTTATTCAGGAACTCAAGCAAGATCATCTATAAGCATCCTCATGAGCCAAGCCTGGAATGTTAAGAAGACTCGCCTCGCTGGCCTATGCATCTTCTTCTTTGCAATTTCTGCCTCAGATTCATCACTCATAATACAAGCAGCCCATTTGATGGAAGTCTGATGGGTCAATTCTAAACCTCAAGTCTAAAGGGCAATCAAGGCAGTGCTCTAAAGCATATCATTATTGAACTTGCATATATATCATGTTTAACCATATTCCTGCTATACCCCTTCTATTAAACTTGAAACCCATGTACGCTGCTGTTGTTTGCCCCCTGTACAAAGGTTTCTTACACCAGCTGCTCAAACCCAAGTAAATACTCTTTGGAGTTTCAAGTAAAATAATCTTTCTTGGAAGATTTTTGTCCAGATGGCAAAATTTCACATGGTTTTCTGCATATTTACAGAATGCTGAAGGTGAAAAATGTGAGATTATCATGTAAGAGAGGGAAGTCTGAGCTATGCAACTCAAACTGGCTTCCTTGGGTAAACTGATAGTACTATCCCACACATTAAATGGGATAGTTAGAGTAGTTATGTTATCTCCATTACCCCCTCCCATCGTACCACATAGGCAATCTCTCTAGGGAAAGAGGAGAGGAAGCAAGCTGTTCCCACATCACTCCTCCATCCACAGCACCTGTCCTGCTCCACAGCAATGGAACAATACAGCTAGTGCACAGAGGTCAGGCAGGAGCCCCAGATCCCAGGAGAGAAGCTGGTGAAGGTAAGTGCTATATGACAAAAGGAGGATTTCTGGCACAGAGAAGCGTCACCACACCAAGATGCTGCAACCTTTGCTTCAGGTTGGAGACCCCAGGCAGCAGGTGCTGCCCCTTCTCCCAGCCCAAGATGAGAACAGCTAAGGAGTCAAGGTCAGGAAGAGCAGGGAAAGAAGAGATTTCATTCTCATGCAGCTCTGTTATCTCCCAGAATTAGTAACACTGATATGTGGTGGTATCAGCCTGCACATTCAACATCAGCACGCTTGATGACATTTGAACCTTCATTAGGTTTCTCATGAATGACACTGAAATAAACTACAGGAGCAAAGCCACCTATTAAAGGCACTAAAATAATGCTCACACAATATAAAACCAGGCAGTTTCCTTCACAACGGAGCTAATAAAGCCTTATACCTAAAAAAAGCTGAGCACACACTGAAGCCTTTTCATCAATACAGGCATTAATTACATCTCTCTTCTCTATCTGGCTGCCAACATTCATTACAGTGGTAGAACCTTAATACCATCAAGGCATCTGCCTCGCTGTTAAACAGGACTAAAATGGGCCAATGATTTGGAAAGTCAATAGGATAGGGTTGGAGAGGCTGGCAGAGAGACAGCATGACAGAAAAGGCCTCATTTCCAGAGGAAGCCAGGCAGAACAGAAAAGAAAGCGATGCACATCCCTCTGATGGCTGTAACAAATCAAGGTCCTCGCGTACCACCTGCCAAAGGCTGTTCTGGTTTCTGCCAGGAGTCAAAAGAGACTGTCCATAGGACTTGGAAGCCACAAGGCTACACTCCACACTCTCTCCTTGGAAGGCAAACACAAGTTCCATATGAAGGCAAAGTGCTGCACCACACTCGTGTGGTGGTGCAGCCAAACCAGTGTGTCTGGTTTGAGGAAAATTACATAGGCAAAGGGAAAAGTAGGCTCTGGTTTACCCCCGTGACTTCAGCTGGATGATGACTGTGAGCAGGATGGTTAACAGCAGATCCAATCTCAACACACTGGGAGTCTGCAGTGCTGGAATTCAGGAGGTACAAGTTCATGTCCAAAGCATCCCGAGTTTGACAGTTTTAGACCGTACCTTCAAGCTGTTCAAATGGCTTGGTGCAAGTAACAGTGCTCTAAGGAAAGGAGGGCAGTCAACAGCACTGATCCCCATTCAGTGAGACTTACTTCCAAAAGGATGACAGCCACTTCCAAGAGGCAAGTTTAGGGGGCCTATAGGGATGCTGGGGAGGGACTCTTCATTAGGGACTGCAGTGACAGGACAAGGGGTGATGGGTTCAAACTGAAACAGGGGAAGTTTAGATTGGATATAAGGAGGAAATAATTTCCTGTTAGGGTGGTGAGGCACTGGAATGGGTTGCCCAGGGAGGTTGTGAATGCTCCATCCATGGCAGTGTTCAAGACCAGGTTGGACGAGGCCTTGGGTGATATGGTTTAGTGTGAGGTGTCCCTGCCCATGGCAAAGGGGTTGGAACTTGATGATCTTAAGGTTCTTTCCAACCCAAACTGTTCTATGATTCTAAGTTGAACACACAGCCATCACAAACGCTCCCTCTTCTTCACCATGCAACACCATTTCCCTCAACAAACACAGATGAGGGAGACGGGACAGAGAACAGAGGAAGAATGTGCGTGCACTCATGCACTTACTGCCACCAGCATTACTTCCCAAGGAGGGAAGGTAATGTATTTAGAAGTATATATTTATAGGTGTATATACACATAATATGTGTGCAAATAAAATAAGCAAAAGCAGAAAAAGACCAAGCACAAAAGAATTCCCTTTTGTGGAAAGGTTGGAAGAGTGGGAAGCACAACTGACAAGAGTTTATTCACATCCCTTAAGTCATAGCTGATGGTGCTCAGCTAGCAGGATTATGTGCTAGCTAGGGTAACCAGGATCTGCAGACGCGAGAGCTCCTGCTGTCTGACTGAATCTCACCCTGTATTCCATTTTCCTTTTCAAGTGGCTGCATTTCAGTTTGCCCCTAAATACAAAAGCAGCAAAGAATACTCCAGAGATAAACACGTCTGTCACCAAGATTAATCCTGTCAAAGAGCACCGTACTGAACTGGAAGTTCCAAAATACACAGATGCATATTCAGATTTTCCTAGAGGCTTGTATTAATTAATCTGCAATGGTTTGTATAATGAATATGTAATTACAGTCAATGTTTTGGGTGTCTTCCCATACGAAGACAGGCTGAGAACATTGGGGCTGTTCAGCCTGGAGAAGAGAAGCCGCGTGGAGACCTCAGAGCAGCTTCCAGTGTCTGAAGGGGGCTACAAGGATGCTGGAGAGGGACTCTTCATCAGGGACTGTAGCAACAGGACAAGGGGTGATGGGTTCAAACTGAAACAGGGGAAGTTCAGGTTAGATCTCAGGCAGAAGTTCTGCCCTGTGAGGGTGCTGAGGCTCTGGAATGGGTTGCCCAAGGATGTTGTGAATGCTCCATCCGTGGCAGTGTTCAAGGCCAGGCTGGACAGAGCTTTGGGCAACATGGTCTAGTGGAAGGTGTCCCTGCCCATGGCAGGGGGTTGGAACTGGATGAGCTTTAAGGTCCTTTCCAACTCAAACCAGTCTGGGATTCTATGATGTAACATGCATTAGTCAGCTACAATGCAGCACACCAAGCTGTGAGAGTGCACAAGTCTCCCTGCCAGGCTCCCTGAAACCTGGTGCTCTGCTCTTTTCCAAGGCAACATCTCCAGCTATCAGGCTGTAGCCAGCTTACACTCGCCTCCCACCAGTCTCCATTTCAAGCTGCCTTTAAACTGGCACTTGCCAAAGTCCAGCTGATGAGGCTCCCATTTGCTCTGTTGCTTTCTTGGGTGATGGACAAATACATGTCTTCCTAATGTTCAACCACAGAATCATAGAATCCCACACTGGTTTGGGTTGGAAAGGACCTTAAGATCATCCAGTTCCAAACTCCTGCAGAGACACCTCACCCTAGACCACGTAACCTGTTATCTTTCCCAATTAAGAGTAGAGGTTATATCTATTCTAGTTACCTGCACAGGAAAGGAGGGAAGTGGAGAGACAACGTTCCTAGGAGTTACAGAAGAAACCCCATTTCCTTCACATCACTCTCCTGCTGAACAGGGAAGCAGCATCTTGACCCCAAGTTATCAAGGACAGGCAGAAACTTTCTCCTTTAGTACTACAGATGAGGGCTTCTGTTCCTTGCACCTTCATTTAAATTACATTCATGTCATAAAATAAGCTACCTTTTACCCACTTGGCACTGGAGCCCTTTGTCCTTCAAGGACTAGTGAGCTGCAGAGTGCTTCTTCCCAGGGGAGCAGTGTTCTGCTCAGCCGCGTAACCGGCTGTCTCACTCCTCTTCACCATCTCACCTCTCGCACCAGATACAGAGCGGCCCATGAAGATCACCAATTTGTCTTAAAACTGGTTTTAATCTTCATTTGACCACTGTTAAGGGCCTTAAAACACTCCCTCCACAGACAGAATGCCTTTAGACACTCTTCAAGCCAGGCACACTTCATGCTCACCTACCCTTTATACTCACCCTTTATACTTCTACCTACACATACAAGCTCCTGAGATGCTTTGCTTAGCATGAGATCTGTACTTCCACATAGTCTGGGAGCAGGCGAACAAGTTCTGATGCCCAGTTCCCAGCCTTTCAGATAAGCCACAGCTCCTGTTTTTCCACTCCCAGTCAAATCCAAGCCTGTTCTATTGGGATGGGAGTTTCCTTGGGATACAGAGGTCAGCTGTAAATACAAGTGCCAGCAATGCCCTCTAAGCTACAAAGCTGGAGGACTAAGGGCTTTTCCTATTCCGAGGCTAAAGTGCACACAGAATTCCTGTCTCTGCTCTCCTTAGAACCCCCAGGTGTGCACCAGAGGCAGGGGCAGGGGTAAGGCTCCTCTAACCTGTGCAGAACCTGACAGCCTCTTACCCCTTGGCTACTGGCACAATGAGGAGTCACAGGCTGAATGACTGGATTTCCTCTCCCATTCATGCGTTTTCAATCTGACGTTCCAAGTCACCAGACTGATTACCAGAAGTAGTTCCCACACCTGCCCTTGTTCCCTCTCTCCTTCTCCTAGCACATATCTTTTCCCCCACTATATTCAGTAAGAGCCACGTGCCACGATGACTTATTTACTCCCAAAGGGTTCAGTGTTAATTCCTTTTAGATGCCTCTTCCTCTCAGGCAGTTTATTCTTTTCCATCAGGACGGACATCTAACACAACTCTAGCCCCAGGCAGTGCTACACCATCACCAAGCACACCTTTTGTTTCTCTTATGTCTGCTAAACAGTCCTTGGTGACACTTGTTCTCTGAAAGAAGCAGAGCTCAGTATAGTACTATGTCTCTTTACAGCAAATGCTAACTTCATTCATTATCTTAAAATGATGGCCAAATTTTTCCTAAGCTCCTATCAATGCAGTCACAATTCTGCCTTGTGCTGCATTTAACACTTAGTATGTGTATTAGTATTCTGCCCATTACTGGTGCTGTCAAAAAGCCATGGTTTTATGCATCCAAACACACTGCTTGCACCTGGGGAGCCCTCGAGGAGCACACATCACTTGAACCTGTGCAGAGGGATACTGCTGCAGCAGCCGTAGCTGGCAGTCAGCAGGGAGTGCATCAAAACTGGGGGGGGGAAACAACTAACATCAAAGCCAAGTGAAAGCAAAGCACAAAGTCTTCAGAGGAGGACAGGAGATGGGGCACCTCAGCTCTTGGCACTAAGAGGCTCACAGAGAGTTATGAGTAAGTCACTCATCAAAAACCAGGGAGATGGGGATTTCACAGTCCAATTACTCCAAGCGCAGCTGCATTCTTTTATCTAAAATCTTACAGGTATCTCCTAAGGGTATTTTCTCTTCAGCTTTTCATTCCTATAAAATTTAACTTCTATAAATAGTGGGTATTCCTATCAAATCTAGTTCTAATTTTCTTTCCTTCTCCTTTCAAAACCAAGAGCAAACACTGGGGGTCCGTCCTGTATATATGTTGGGGCACCAGTATTGTGTACAGTTCTGCTGTTCCTGACATAAGAAGGACATGGAGCTGTTGGAGCAAGTCCAGAGGAGGCCACGAGGATGCTCAGGGCCTGGAGCACCTCCTGTATGAAGACAGGCTGAGAACATTGGGGCTGTTCAGCCTGGAGAAGAGAAGCTGCGTGGAGACCTCAGAGCAGCTTCCAGTGTCTGAAGGGGGCTACAAGGATGCTGGAGAGGGACTCTTCATCAGGGACTGTAGTGATAGGACAAGGGGTGATGGGTTCAGACTGAAACAGGGGAAGTTCAGGTTAGATCTAAGGCAGAAGCTCTTCCCTGTGAGGGTGCTGAGGCATTGGCACAGGGTGCCCAGAGAAACTGTGGCTGCCCCATCCCTGGCAGTGTTCAAGGCCAGGTTGGAGCAATCTGGTCTAGTGGAAGGTGTCCCTGCCTATGGCAGGGGGTTGGAACTGCATGAGCTTTAAGATCCTTTCCAACTCAAACCAGTCTGTGAGTCTATGTGCTAACCAATGATCTTGTCCCATTAAATTCTTTACAATTATTGTCAAAGTCTCGCCCTTTTGTTGCCTGACTCAAAAAGCCATGATGACATCCTGTTGCCCTTAAAAATCAATGCTAAAGATTCAGCCAGTACAGGGCATTCAGACCTGACACTGTGTCCACAACACACACCACAAGCAAATTGTAACAAAGAGTGGAGAGGCAAGGTAAGTTGCCTGGTACGCAGCTTCAGTGCCATCAAAGGTCTCGTAGGATTTAGAAGCAAAGGATTTAGGAGCTTGGGATAACATTCACATTTACTTAAGGTGAAGTGAGGTACAAGAATAAAACCCTGTTTCATTGTTTTATTGAGCAAGCCTTTGCAACAGCAATGTTGAGACTTAAATGGACCCCGTATTACCCTACTGAAATACTTCATCTGCCTCAACTGATGCTCCTTGGAGCTGAATGAATTCAAGCTGAACACAGATGTATACCCTACCTTTAGAAAACACAGTTATCCTTCTACAACCTGAGACAGGAGTATGAAAAGAGAAAATGAAATCAGTTACCTACATAAATCATATCACAGATTCTGGAGACAATTTCCTTCTAAAAATGAATTAATCGAGCACTGTGGAAACACCGTTATTGCTGTGTTTTGCTTTTTGGGCTTCTGATGTTGTTAGGCTTTGGAGCTTTGTATGTGTGTGCTTGTTTTACATTTGCAGACATTTCTGATACTAGGAATTGACACTTTCACATTTCTTATTAAATACCATAAAATAAAGGTTGTGAAACCCAACCTGTGGTAGTTTTGTACCAAACACAGTTGAACCAGTTGAAGTGCTGACCGAACCAGAAAAAAGTCAGCATACTGAAAACCCCATCTCGGGCACTGCATTTGTTAAAGAGAGAGCACAGATTCAGCCAGCACTGAAGTAAATTGTGGTTCACCCGCCCCAGGCCACTACCTCACTTGTACCAGGCTCTATCCTAATCTGTGAACAATTTCATGCTCAGGTGAAGCCGTTCCACAAAAGGAATGATTGATGCTACAGTACACTACAGGCCCGGGCTAGTGGCTCTTAAGGGAAGCTTCCTCTTATGTTGCTGGCACAAGCACTGTCAATCAGTGTCTACCATCAGCTGGAACTGATTGACGTGTCAGGGTGTAGATAAAGGAAATAAATAATACACTGGTATAATTCAACTCCTTCCTCTCACTTTGTAAACACATAAATTGTCAAAAGGCACTGCATTTAACCCCGTTTTCTTCTGTCACCCTGGGCACCACAGGAGCACGGACCGCACCATGTTTAACTGAAGGCTCTGAAAACAAGCAGGCAGATGAGGCAGTGAGGAAGAAGCGGCTCTGGAATTACACAGCAGATATGCAGGGAGCTCTAGGGACATCAGAAACCTCCACATGAAAGCTGCAATGATCTGTTCCAAGTGCTGTGAGCACAGACTCCTTTGCCCTCCAGTTCTAATACTGCCACGTGAGAAAATATCTGTGGTTTAAGATAGTTTTCTCCCCTCACTCTTCTTTTGCATCTGCCCTTCTATCTCAGAGACCACTGTGCAGCCAGGTAGGGTGTTCTGATGTTAAATAATTCCCCAATACTGGGGACAAGCATTTCTACTACAGGGGCAGGACCTTCTGGTTAATCCTGGGTTTAACTCATCCATTGAGAAGGACCAAAAGGTGTGCTTCCATGTCGGACATCAACCACAAGCACTGATAAGATAAAACCTTTTCCCCCTTTCTCATTACTACATTCACACTGAACCACTGACCATGACAATCTGAGCCTACACACCCAGCCAGTTTTACTACATCCCCACTGCATCTACTTACTACATCCCCACTGAACCTGCTTACTACATCCCCACTGAACCACTGACCATGACAATCTGAGCCTACACACTCAGCCAGTTTTCATTCCCTTTACACAGCCCTACACTGCGACTACATGGTAAACTTTGATTACCATTTACATTAGCAGCTTATGACACCTTCCTCTTAGATTACGAAGATGCACTACTTCGTATTATACTACCCTATCAAACATCCTGATAACCCCGCAAAACATCCTTAGTTTAGCACCTTTCTTACATCCCTTCCCTGATTTCCTCCTTCCCATATTTGATAGTGATTTATAGTTGTATAAACATTTGCTACGTTCCCCTCTATCTCATTCCTGCTCAACACATGTCATTATGTTCTCCCAGAAGCACATTTCTCGCTGCCTGTCTGCTATCTCTCTATAACTAATATGCCAATATTTCTCACCTCTTTTCTTAGCTAATTTTAGTACAACTTTATCTTCCAATGTCCTTTCCAAATAATTCCCAGAAATATAAAGAAGTCCATAGAATTGCACTGAATAACTACATACCACAGAGTTTATCTCACCTGGTAAACTCCACAGCCTAAGAGCTTTCTGTACCCTAACATCTACTGGGGCTTACCCCGCATGTTAAGCAGCCAAACTATAGTTCTAACAGTCTTTCTAATGCAGGTCTGTGTGTGTGTAGATCCTGAAGTCCACTTCCCTGATCCAGCTCTTCATGCTGCCCGTGCTCTCAACACACAGCAAATAGGGTTCTTAGATAGCCCACACAGCCTCTGCAATTCCAAACACTGCAAGCCCTGAAATCCCAACCAACCAACATATGAGTCAAGAAATAGCAGCTCGATATTTAAGTCAATTTAAGCCTACAAACAATGATTTTCTTAAGTACAGAAACCGTCTGCAATATCCACGTAGGCTTTGTTTGCTTCTTTCAAAGGCAGACTTAGAAGCTTCAAATTACCACGCTATTATACACAAGGAAGTATTTTGACAGACAAAAGAATCTGTTTTCACAGGATGTGTTTTATATTGAACGCGATATGTTACCCTGGTGCCTTTCATCTCAACAATATGAACACGTTCTGGAAGCAGCATCGTATTCCTTCTTGCAATCCAGACAAATCTCTGCAAAAGGGTAGGAGAACACTGACAGCACCTCTACCTCTCCAGCAAACACGTGTATTGAAAGGTATTGGCACATGCTATTGGTAAAGTAACACTAACAAAGGCACAGTCTTCATTTAACACTGTTACAATCCTTCTGATGTCCCACAGTTCATGTTAACTTCATCCATATCCTTTTTATTAAGGGAATCTTTCTGCAAATTTAATAACATACTGCTATGTTAACATATGAAAGAACAGACATTAATGGAATGCAAGGAAATTGTAAGCAACCACAACAGAGGTAAACCACTGATAATTTGGAATTTATTTAGAAACTAATGGTCTTTTTTTTTGTAGCTGTGACTACAAGAGCAGCTATTTAGCTTTATCCAGTGTATGCGTGTGAGCATGCACGCGGACGCATGAACTGCATTATTCCCTATCCCTTGCAAAGGAATCTCACCCACCTAGCACTCTCCATACCCCATCCCCATGGAAACAGTCCTAAAGACTGTCCTTGAAAAGGCAATTCAGCTAGAGAAGAGGAAACACAGCCAGGGTACCAGAGCAGTGGGATATTAAGGAACTAGTGACAAATTCGGGTACTCTTGTGCAGATGCTCCTACGTCAACCGAGCCAAGTGCAAGGTCCTACACCTGGGTCACAGCAATCCCAGGCACAGCTACAGGTTGGGCAGAGAAGAGATTCAGAGCAGCCCTGCAGAGAAGGACTTGGAGGTGTTGGTTGATGAGAAAATGAACATGAGCCGGCTTCAGTGTGTGCTTGTAGCCCAGAAAGCAACCGTATCCTGGGCTGCATAAAAGGAGCGTGACCAGCAGGTTGAAGGAGGTGATCCTGCCCCTCTACTCTGCACTTGTGAGACCTCACCTGGAGCACTGTGTGCAGTTCTAGTGTCCTCAACAAAAAAAGGACATGGAACTGTTGGAGCAAGCCCAGAGGAGGCCACAAGGATGATCAGGGGCTGGAGCACCTCCTGTATGGAGACAGGCTGAGAAAGTTGGGGCTGTTCAGCCTGGAGAAGAGAAGCTGTGTGGAGACCTCAGAGCAGCTTCCAGTGTCTGAAGGGGGCCTACAGGGATGCTGGGGAGGGACTCTTCATTAGAGACTGTAGTGACAGATAAGGGGTGATGGGTTAAAACTTAAACAGGGGAAGTTTAGCTTGGATATAAGGAGGAAATTCTTTCCTGTTAGGGTGGTGAGGCACTGGAATGGGTTACCCAGGGAGGTTGTGAATGCTCCATCCCTGGAGGTGTTCAAGGCCAGGTTGGACGAGGCCTTGGGTGATATGATTTAGCGTGAGGTGTCTCTGGCCATGACAGGGGGTTGGAACTGGATGATCTTAAGGTCCTTTCCAACCCTAACTATTCTATGATTCTATGTATCCCAGCGATTCTTCCTTGACTGTATGCCTCACCAGGGACATAGAAGGCTTATCACAGTCAGCCTTCCCAAGGGGAGAAAGGATGCAGGGAACATCAGAAACCTGCAGTTTTCATGCCTCCTCTCGGTCCACATGTGCTCCCTGCTTCTGCCCAATTAGGTATCTATCAATTTAAAGTACAGCAAATGTACCTCAGGAGGATGGTTTTGGTGCATGGTAAAACAACTGAAATAACCCAGAACCATTTTTGTTCTCATTTTTTACTAATAAAAAAGTTGGAAATACTATTATTCAGTCCTTCTGTGGATAGTGCCATTCAAATAGCTGATGGCTTTCTCCCCTTTCCTCCCTCTTGCATTCTCTCTCTTTAAGAGGAGGAGATGGAAGAGATATGGGTCTTGGGCCACATGGTCTAGCAGAAGGTACCCCTGCCCATGGCAGGGGGTTGGAACTGGATGAGCTTTAAGGTCCCTTCCAACACAAAGCAGTCTGGGACTCTGTGATTCTATGCCTCTTGTGGGGAGCTTCTGGCACAGTCAGACCCTAGACTCGGTTCATGTGCTCTGCGCAGCCCCCCCTGGCTCCATCTGAACTGGCAGCAGAGAGCTCAGCACACCAGGAGCACATCAGGAGACAAGTCACAAGGCTGGTGCATGGGCTTTTCAAAGTTCTCCTTGACACAGCACCTATGGGCAAAGCATACACAGGCTGTCCAACACACAATCAATGCCTGAGAAAGCTGTTTCACCTGGTAGATTTCCCCCTCCCAGGAAATACTGAAGCTACAAAGATTCATTTTCTAACCAGTGCTGCCACTATCTGTGTCCAAGAAGTACTTAACCCATTCTACACATCCAGTTAAGCTTCCCAGCTCACTTAAATAGCTGAACCTATCTCTAGCTTTGCAGAAATACCAACTCGTGCCTCAAGGTTTGTGTTCTGGCATGGGAAGTTACAAAGACCAAGTGCTGTATCCATCATGTCATCAACTGTACCACCTAAATTTAAGTGAAGAAGTTGCATCTCAAAGAAGCTTCTCTCCCAAGCTGTCTGCTCTCCCACCTCCCACCCTTATGCAGCTTTTTCCGGAGCTCTCCTCATTTCTTTACATCTTCCATTTCATTGATGTTGGAGGAGGTATATTCCGCCAACTGAAAAATCTCCATGAGGACCACAGGAGGCCTTCAAAAACCAGATCACCATTCACATTCCTCAGTCTTGTTTATCTGCTGAGAGAGGCCAAGAAAGCCAGATACCTGCTAGAATCATAGAATAGTTTGGGTTGGAAAGGACCTTAAGATCATCCAGTTCCAACCCCCTGCCATGGGCAGGGACACCTACACTAAACCATCTCACCCAAGGCTCTGTCCAACCTGGCCTTGAACACTGCCAGGGATGGAACATTCACAGCTTCCCTGGGCAACCCATTCCAGCACCTCAGCACCCTCACATGGAAGAACTTCTTCCTTAGATCTAACCTGAACTTCCCCTGTTTCAGTTTGAACCCATTCCCCTTGTCCTATCACTACAGTCCCTGATGAAGAGTCCCTCTCCAGCATCCTTGTAGCCCCCTTCAGACACTGGAAGCTGCTCTGAGGTCTCCACACAGCTTCTCTTCTCCAGGCTGAACAGCCCCAATGTTCTCAGCCTGCCTCCATACAGGAGGTGCTCCAGCCCCTGAGCATCCTCGTGGCCTCCTCTGGACTTGCTCCAACAGCTCCGTGTCCTTCTTATGTTGAGGACACCAGAGCTGCACACAGTGCTGCAAGTGGGGTCTCACCAGAGCAGAGCAGAGGGGTAGTAGAAACGGTTTATAGAAACTCAGAGGCAGTATAACAAACAGATCTATGATCTGCATCATAGCTGTGCCACAGATCCTAAAACAAGGAAAACCTCCAGCATCAGTGGGCTTGCATACCCACTTTGGCTTTGCCCTGCAACACGCCACTGGGTTACTGCCATTGTGAAAAGGTACCCTTCAGACCCTGTCCTAAGCAATCCGCTGCTCCTGCTGACAAAAAAATGCCTTGCAAGCTGAAACAACTCCAGGAAGCATGTGGTAGATGCAGATGTATCCTAGGGCAGCTGAGTGCTTTGGAGCAGCCTTGTGAACAAACAACAAGCAAAATGCTGCCTCAGATGAAGCAGGGATACTAAGAAAGCAAAGAAAGGGATGATGACTGGTTGATCTCAACATTGCCATGCCTGCAGGCATCTGGAGGCTCACATGGGACAGATCACTATCAGTTACACCCAGTAGCTAGAAAATATACAGACTAAACTCAAGAAACAATAAATAAATAATCACAGAACCATAGAATGAACCAGGTTGGAAAAGCCCTTCAAGCTCATCCGGTCCAACCATTCCCCAGCACTGCCAAGGCCACCACTAACCCATGGCACTGAGGCCTTGTCTCCATGCTGTGTGAACACTTGCAGGGACGGTGACTCCAGCCCTGCCTTGGGGTGGGAATTCCAATTATAGTGATGCTGTAAAAGCAAGCAGCAGTTGCAGAGATTTGTTGGCTGTACAGGGTCCAGCTAAACCCCGGAGCACAACCTCATCATTGGGTTTGGCCATCTGCATTCTCTGCTCAGGATAAGTCTTTCAAAATCCCCTGCTGAATGTTTTCAGTCTGGGTAATCGGAAAGAAAAAGCTCACCAAATAAAACACAAATGCTCATTTCTTAGTGGAGTATGGTTTTCTTCATTAATACCAAAAGAACCAATTCTCATTCATTGTTATTTACCCATTACCATATCTATATATCAGGATAAATATGTGAATATTAAATCATACTTTTTATGCACTTCATATATGGAGCTGGACGATTCAGGTCAGAGTTTTGTCTCCTCAATTATGGATGTAGAATAACAGGTTCTTTAAGGAGTTTGGGGTTTAGTGATGGCTTAGACCTTGAAAATCCATCCCTTAAATTCCTTCCTCTCATTCTTCTCTCTTTGCATACCTCAAATTTGAACAATCCAAAAGCATAGATCAAGTAGAGCCTTTTACCCTCTATTGTTAATCAGATTAGCTTTTAGTCACACCTCATTACCATGGGTTATATCCAACACACTATATTTTACCCAGAATATCTGCATCTTTTTGCTATCTTAAAAGCAAATATCCAAGTAGGAGAAAATGTGCTGAAGTAAACAATTGTCTTTAAACTGCTTCTAACCTTCAGCATCTTTTCCAGAGTCTTCAACGACTTTAACTTCTTCAAAATCCTTAACTCTTAAATATTTATTTACAACAGGGTAGAAAGCCCCAGATTTATTATTGAATCAGAAGAGCAAAAAGGGCAGTTTGTAAAAGATCAAAGAACTAGAGATGCACTCAGAAAAGCAGCAAGCTCCATGATTTGGATAAGCAATTCGAAATACGCATTGTATGCCTGTTACATTTGTGTGCATCCCATTCTAACAACCAAAAGTCCAACCCAACCTCTGAGAGCAAGGGTTTTAGTGAAGGAGGTCTTAGCATCTGTTCAGCAGAGCAGAAGTGACGCAGGTTTTGCTTACCTGGTTTCCCCTACTTGAAAAGAAGTAACAAAACCAAAATCATGGCACTTACATTGAATCTGAGCCTTGATTCTCACATCTAAGGTAGATGGGGCTTTGCCCTTCACTGAAATAAGAGCGTAATTCAAGCCATTTAGCACAGCCCACAATACTTTGTCATGAAAGCAGGTGACCTGAGAGTTGTCAGCCCAAGATTCACCTACTTCAGTACCTTCATATTACACAGTGCATTACACACAGCAAGCGTAACAGAACCTGCTACTTGGAAGGAAGGAAAGAAGGAAGAGCAATGGCATTTATGTTCATCAGCAGGCTGGGTATTCCTAAGGTGTCTCTGGCACCTCAGTGCCAATTATCCTGGCATGCACTGTTTCATCAAGCCATTAAAAGTGTCTCTTTAAGGGTAATTATGCTGTTCAGAAGCTCAAACTATGCAAGTTCCCTTTAAACCACTGTAAAACACCCTTCACTTTGCACATATAGTCATAATAAATCAAACTACTTAGGATTCAGCATTTCACCCAGGATACTGTTCCCAAATCATCAACAATTTCTACTTGATTAACAACTGCTTTGCGGCTTCTTTTCCTTTCCTTCATCACCCTGCATGTCTTCATAGCTAACAGTATACATGCTCTAACGCTGCTAAAAGAAACAACTCCAACACCCACTTCCCTGCATGCTCCCCCCCCCCCCCAAAAAAAAAAACCAACCCTATCCCAAAACAACCCTAATTATAATAGCATAAAGAGAGTGTCCAAAACAAGCTTGAGCCTTTGCTTCAGCAACTGGTCCAAATCAGAGCAAAGACTCAAAACTCCCTTTAAATTAACCAGATATTTGACTAAATAAACTTTTACTCCCCTATTACATTGCATCACATAAGCTTGCTTTAGCAAGGAGAGGCAGGAGCAACAGGTTAAACTGTCACTAACAATGGACCTTCCGCCAGATCTGATGTGAGGAAGATTTCACATCAATACATCAGCGGTCTCACCTATATGCTTCTGAGAGGTCACAGGGATGCTGTGCCTTCCTAAAGGCTGGGGCACTCGTACAAGCAAGTGGAAATCAAAGGGAGAAGCTGCTTTAAGTGTTATTTCTCTGTATTACAGCTACGTGCTGTTAGTTCTCTTGCCTCTCTTTCCCCCCTCCTGTGTTTCTACCTGCTGTTAATGCAGCAGTCCATCCCGTAATGGATGCAAGCGACAACTCCACACACAACCGCTCTCAGGTGGGACTCTGTGCTCGTGCATCCAGAAAGAAGTCATGGAAACTGATGCGTTTCTGAGAGCAGCAATAAATATCACCTTGGAGATGTGTGCCCAGTAACATTTACCTCGTCTTACATTAGGCCAAACTACACAGCAACGATTCCCATTTCATTTCATGATGCTAACAGAAAAGGAATCATGAGGGTGTCAATAAGTATTGCCCTCTGAAAATGGACTTCACCATTGAAAAATGCTTATTCACTGAAATACCAGAAAAAAAAAGAGAAGAAATGAAAGGAAAAAACCCCAATCCAGCCGGAGCTTGAAAAAAACCCTCTACTTACATCCTTGCAGATACCTTAAACTTTACCTAATCTAAATCCTTCTACTGCTTGTCTTTCATTTCCAAACCATCATTTAACAGCTAAAGAAGACCTTTAACAGGAAGTCCCACATGCTTCTAGCCAAAGCTGAAAATTCACCATTTATTCCTTCCTATATCCAGCTGCAGTTTCCAATCTACAACAACTCTTTATTTCTAAGCTCCTGAGAACATCACCACCTTTTTCTTCATTTTTTTCTTTATTCTAATTGGATTTTTTCAGAAGCTTTTGGAAATCAAAAGGAATTCATCTTATGGAGTCAGGCAGAGCAAATAGCAGAATGGGTCAGGACTAGAGACGGACTCTGCCACCTGGAGCTGGATAGAAACTCTAAATGCTCTGCCTTCCATTTTTAAATACTTTAACAAACGCTAATCATAAACTCACAGACTGGTTCAGGTTGGAAGGGTCCTTAAAGCTCATTGAGTTCCACCCCCTGCCAAGGGCAGGGACACCTCACACCAGACCAGGTTCCTCCAAGCCTCTGTGTCCAAGCTGGCCTTGAACACTGCCAGGGATGGGGCAGCCACAGCTTCTCTGGGCACCCTGTGCCAGCGCCTCAGCACCCTCACAGGGAAGAGCTTCTGCCTTAGATCTAACCTGAACTTCCCCTGTTTCAGTCTGAACCCATCAAACATCCTGACAACCCAGCAAAACATCCTTACAGTTTATCACCTTTCTTACATCCCTTCCTTGATTTTCTTCCTTCCCATACTCCTGGCTACAAAGAGCCCTCTTTACTGCTGGCAGCAGGAAGTCTGCTTACTCTTCCCAGGCCAACTCCTTCAAACTGTCCCACAACTCCTCTTCAGGTTGCAAACAGTGATCTGAGAAGCGCTGCTCCCAATCTCCCTGCCAAAAGCTATTCTGCATCTCTGATTGTTCTTTGTTGTCTTTCCAGTCCTAGGAGCCTTCCAGGTAATGACCAAGATGCTGGCATACTAGAAACACAGTATTTCTTATTCCTGCCACACTAACTCTTAGATGTTCTATCTGTACTTTGATCACCACCAACTATTGACTTTGTGTGTGCAAGAAGAATTTACCATGACTGATGTCGAGATCTCTTTTCCCAACAGAGCCCACTGGTGCACCTGTGTATTTTAGGGCATATATTACCTATGGTAACACTGGTGTAATTTGTGTAGATGCATACACATGCATGTATAAAAACCTATGTGAATTGACCAACACTTCGCTCACGTGCTGCTCTGCTGCCTTGTCACTCTCTCTGCAACTTTCCTCAGCAAACTTGATCATTTCACTATTTATTCTTTTTGTTCTGGAATAACACCACAGCTGTTAAAGGAAACCCACCAATAACGTGACACTGAGGAAAGTGATCATTTGGTCCTGGGTTTCATCCTATCCCGATTGTTAAAAATCCATGAAATACATTCCCTCTTGTTCAACAGCTCCATTTCGTCAAGAGCCTCCACTGAGTGAACTCATTGAGAATCTCTGAAATCCAAGGGTAGCACAGCAACTTGATCACCTTAATTCACGTTTTTCTTGGCTCCTTTAAGGCCCTGTGCTTGATTTGCAAGGAATAACTTTGCTCTCTCCAAAACCATGTTGATTCCTCCCCAGTATCCCTGGTGTATGACTATTTTCCTTGTCAACTTTGTCATTCATACAGTGTACAAGTCAGCCTTCCTGGTGTGCCGTTCTGCTCCTACATCCCCTTTTAGAAACCAGCATCACAGATCAAATCTGTTTTCCTGGTAGCAAGAACAATTTAGGAGGCAGTTTTTGTATCACAGTTCACCAATTTCATATCCGAGTTCCTTGTGGAACCTGCAAGCAAATTGCCATCTGCTCCTGGAGACCAATTTCTCTTCTTCTTTAGTGATTTAGTCTAAAGCTTCCTCTCGGCACTTCCACTTAAGGCAGACCTTCACACAGTGAGACTGATGTGAAAACTCGCCTTAACACTGCTCCTTTTCCATCCTCCTCTTTAGAAGAGCAAACTCCCTCCCAGACCCTCTGGGAAGTTTCCTCCTCCTGGTATCTGCACAGGAGTCTTAAAGGGTGCTTTTGCAGCCCTAATTCACTGGCAGGGTCAGTCACCCGTGCTGTAGAAACCAAAGGAAGTCATCACAAAATGGAATTGCTAGGCATCCCATGAGGAAACTCCACTTGAATTTCACATCCTAGTAATAGGCTGCTTCCTCTCCTACACTAACCATTTTGATGGCCAAAACTCCAGTTAATACTAACAAGATACTTGTTGCCACCTGAACTGATACAAATGGGATAGTTTACACCTCCAAAGCATCATTTCTGCTTTCCTGCAAATTCAGCAAACATGAATTGCTTTGGTTCTTACCATGTTGGGGCTGTTCAACCTGGAGAAGAGAAGCTGTGTGGAGACCTCAGAGCAGCCTGCCAATATCTGCAATTCTGCTTTCTAAAGCTTTCTCCATAAAGGAGCTTTATTTTCCTTGCAGAAGTATGAACTACCAAAGCTGCAGCCAAATGTTTTGCTCAGATTTTCAAAATCAAAAGGGCAGCTGTCTGCATGAAATTCTTCTTGTCTGAAAAAAAACACATTCCAGTGACATGCCGAAAAGTATTCCAGAAATAACCTACTGTCACTGACTTACAAAAGGGCACCATCACCTCCACAGGAGCTTTCAAATGTCCGGAATCAAATATAATCCTGTATTCATGGAACACAGAATCCCAGATTGGTTTGGGTTGGAAGGGACCCTAAAGCTCACCCAGTTCCAACCCCCTGCCATGGGCAGTGACACCTCCACTAGACCAGGTTGCTCTAAACCCCACCAACCTGGCCTTGAACACTGCCAGGGATGGGGCAGCCACAGCTTCTCTGGGCACCCTGTGCCAGCGCCTCAGCACCCTCACACAGAAGAGCTTCTGCCTTAGATCTAACCTGAACTTGCCCTGTTTCAGTTTGAACCCATCACCCCTTGTCCTGTCACTACAGTCCCTGATGAAGAGTCCCTCTCCAGCATCCTTGTAGCCCCCTTCAGACACTGGAAGCTGCTCTGAGGTCTCCACGCAGCTTCTCTTCTCCAGGCTGAACAGCCCCAGTGTTCTCAGCCATGTCGAACATCCTGAATTCCTCCACAGTTGATGCTAAGATGAACAGCAGCAATAATGAACACTGCACTGTGATTTTTACATTGCTGAGTAATTCACTTTCAAAGTCATTAGGCACTTTCATATTGTTTAAAATGAGCTGCTGCTTCACAGTCCTCACTTCAGCCTTAGTTACGCAATCCTGCGAAAGCAGATCCCTTTGGTTTCCGAGAATAGTTTTCCTGAGTATAAAATTAACAAAGCAAGAACCCAGGGATTCTGCAAGCAACAGACTGCTGCTTATTGATTATTATTTCTCCTGCAAGCCTGATTATTCCACCCCTAAACCTTATTAACTAAGGTCCTGTACAACACTAAGAAAATAAAGACTGAAAGGAATATTTTGCATGTGCTCCTGGTTGTGTACTCTAAAGTTCTGCTGCGTTACCTGCTCCAGAAAATCGCGTTATATGCTTACTTCATGAATTTTCCCACCTGCCAACAGTGCAAAGAAGGCCCTTACATGAAAGGAGTTCATTTATATCAAAGGTTATCATTACGCACAGCTTGGCAAACGATACTGCAATTACCATTTTATTGGCTTTCATCAGCAAAAGAAAACAGCAAGAATATGTTACAACTAAGTATTCTATGACTTAATGCAGTAATATTTGCTCTGCTTTTTGAGCTTGCAGGAAGGCAACATAAACGCTTATAGAATCACAGAATCAGCAGGGTTGAAAAGCCCTTCAAGCTCACCCAGTCCAACCGTTCCCCAGCACTGCCAAGGCCACCACTAACCCATGGCACTGAGGCCTTGTCTCCACAGTGTTTCAGTTTGAACCCATCACTCCTATCCCTACAGTCCCTGATGAAGAGTCCCTCTCCAGCATCCTTGTAGCCCCCTTCAGACACGGGAAACTGTTCTGAGGTCTCCACGCAGCTTCTCTTCTCCAGGCTGAATGTTCTCAGCCTGTCTCCATATGACCAATATCAAATTACTCTGGGATAACAAAATGAATCATTTGAGAAATATATACTTTTTAATTGCAAACAGCTATGTAACCTTGCAAAAAGAAGACAGAAAACTGGAAAGGTCACATGGAGCACAACAGGACAGGACTGCTCCATTTGATCTGCACGGAAAGTTACACGAATGCCAGAATAAAAACTAGAGATAGAGCAGCACTCAAGAAGTTGTAGTCTTTTTTACAAAATCAGTTTACTCACATCTTCTTTCTAAACTGCTGCATCGTTAATGAATTGGCATCTTAGGGATGCTAGGACACGACACTCCATCAGTGCAAGTAACTGCTTCTCAACCACATTTTTAATGGAGCTGGTTTCAAGCGTGTAATAAACAGCTCCATCTACTGCAGAGCAAGGAAAGCATTTCCCAGATGGATGTTTCCAGTCTGTGGCAAGTACAACAGATCTCTCACATCCCTCTTCCATCCTGCCCCTTTGTAATGAAGGGCTATGTCTGAAAAACCTTAATATCAAAGTAAAACAGAAGAACCAGCCCCACAATATCCCACTCTATGGTTCTTCAGATCTCCTGTGGGCAGGGTCCCCATCCCAGCCATAAGAAACACCCTAAGATGCAGAGCCTCTCACTCAACTCTTGACACAGAGCCCTAGGAGAGAAGGAAAAGGCGGTCCCCAGCAGGTCCTGGTTTCTTGATGTCTTGCAGGAATAGCTGCTTCTCACTGCTAGGGTCTGTCTTTCAGTGTGAAAAACACCTCTGACTGAGAAACACTCAAGCACCACGCAGGGCAAATCAAAGCTCGACTCAATCTGTTGTGGGCTTCTCCTGCATTCTGAACATTCAGGCTTCTTGAGTACGACAAAGAGTATACCCAGAAACAGGAAAAGACAGCTTGAACCTGGATATTCTGCTGCGTGAGGAATAACACTGGAGCAACCCCTACCAAATCAAGGAGCAAAATCCACCTGATCGGGTCCCACAGCCTCACAGTAGTTCAGCCGTTTTGATGCACTGGTGAGACTTTTACACAGCGTTTCCAAGTGAAACTCCCCTGGTAAGCAAATCAATTATGAATGAAGGAGGAAAGACTGCACTTCTCTTCCTTTCAAGAATCAAAAAAGACATTCAAATACTACAGTAATGTGAAACTCGCCAAACCACAACTTGTGACCCTCGAGACTACACCCATACAAACTATGGTTTGCAACTCAGAAGGTTCTTCAAAGGATCTCAAAGTAGGGAAAAGTAAGTTTCATAGAATCCCAGACTGGTTTGTGTTGGAAGGCACCTTAAAACTCATTCAGTTCCTACCCCCTGCCATGGGCAGGGACACCTCACACCAGACCAGCTTGCTCCAAGCCCTGTCCAACCTGGCCTTGAACACTGCCAGGGATGGGGCAGCCACAGCTTCTCTGAGCACTGTGCCAGCGCCTCAGCACCCTCACAGGGAAGAACTTCTGCCTTAGATCTAACCTGAACTTCCCCTGTTTCAGTTTGAACCCATCACCCTTTGTCCTGTTGCTACAGGCCCTTGTAAAAACTTCACCTAATGTTTTAAAACCAAAGTTTCCTATTTTAAGTAACCATCCAGTTCACACATACAAAATCAACCCAGATACCACTCACATGCTCAACGGGACACCCAGATTTCTTACGGTCCAAATTAAACAAGCACACCTGTAACTCCTACTCCAACCTAACCCTAACTCAGGCTTTAAGCACCTTTGATAGAACAGAGCTACTAACAGGCTTGTGAGAAAAGCAAGCACACCTTGCCTGGCCAGCTCTTTGGGAAGCACTGAGGGTGCCCTGCTGCAGTGTCCTGGCAGCATTCCTCCCCAGCTACTCCTCACGGGTGGGATGCTACCACTACTGCCAGATGTTCCAAATTCTTGTGACTTCCGATGGAAAAAACACCCTTCGTGCAGAAAAGAAGAATATTTGGGAAGTTTCTGTGGGGTTTTAGTTGGTTTTCGAGGTGTTTTTTTAGTACCATAAGATCAGGGTGATTTAAATAAATTATACTGAAGTTAACTTTGCTGAGAGTAACTTGAAAGCCAACTGGTGTGAAGAGGGATAGCAACTGATCATAGCACACCTCCTAAAGGGGAGAGCTGTGCTGGGAACTTGACACTAACCCAGCTTCATTTGCTTTCAGCAGGTGACACCGAGTGATGACGTTAGAGGAGAGCTGAGCAGAGCAGAAGTCACAAGGAGCAGCGTTTGGCTTCCTTTTACGACAGTGCCGGCACCTTCCCTCGAAGCCCCAGCCTGGATCGTGACTCGCACTACTTCACCCTGATGTTCGCCGCTTCCCTAAATGCCACCTCTCAGATCTTGAAGCCAGCAGAAGCAAAGCCTCCAGCCCAGAACGCAAACCTGCAGCGAACACCCACAGATCCTTACCCAGCAATCTTCCTGTCTCACTCTGCCTAGAGGCTGCTTTAGCTCCTGCATTTAGGATCTGTCACTCTATCAAGTAGATGGCACTACAAGCTTTTGCTGAGTAACAGCGAGACACACACTCATTGAGGCTATTCTGAGCAGCACAGCTCAGAAGGATACATGAACTAATGGAACACAACCTACCTCTTTTAGGAGAAAACAGCAACACCTCCTTAACCTCTGCAAGGGAAGGCAGGCGAGATCGGGAAGTGCAATTACTGGCAGCATGCTGCTGCCAAAGCTTGCAAAAATCAGGAGCTGCAAGTTTAAGACTGCTGTTTTTCATAAATACAGACCTATTCAATAAATATGAAAACTTTCCCTATGAGGAGGATTAATTAAATACCTGGGTAACATCTTTGGCCTTAATTATTAGGAGAGCATGTGGAAACGTGTCCATTCCAAGGAAACTAAAATAACGGAAACACATAACCCCAGACTGGTTTGGTTGGAAGGGACCCTAAAGCTCACCCAGTTCCAACCCCCTGCCATGGGCAGGGACACCTCACACCAGACCAGCTTGCTCCAAGCCCCTGTGTCCAACCTGGCCTTGAACACTGCCAGGGATGGGGCAGCCACAGCTTCTCTGGGCACCCTGTGCCAGCGCCTCAGCACCCTCACACAGAAGAACTTCTGCCTTAGATCTAACCTGAACTTCCCCTGTTTCAGTTTGAACCCATCACCCCTTGTCCTGTCACTACAGTCCCTGATGAAGAGTCCCTCTCCAGCATCCTTGTAGCCCCCTTCAGACACTGGAAGCTGCTCTGAGGTCTCCACGCAGCTTCTCTTCTCCAGGCTGAACAGCCCCAGTGTTCTCAGCCTGTCAAAGTTACGACTTCCCTGCTTGCCCAGCAGTGAAAACATGGCTCACTGAAGCCTGGCTTCACCTCAGGGCTCCACAAAGGCTGTGCTACCTTAAGCCTTGCCACAAGAGCACTTCTCCTGCCTGCTATTACCTCAGGCACACTGGGACACACAAGAACTGAGCACATTGCTAGGTGGAGGCTGCACCACATTCATCACCACCACACTGAGTGTTCGAGCTGACTTCAACAGGGCAGACAGTACCATCCATGCATGCAGGGCAGCCCAGAGCTGCCCACCACAAAGTGATGCTAATACACACTTTGGTGCACTGACACTAAATTCCATGCGACTTCTGCTACTTTGCAAACAGAGATACCTGAATTAGCTCTAACATCAGGCACTACCTGAGCTGATGAGACTGCAGCGAAGACAGAGTTTTACTGCTCCATCTCCATTTGATTTCCATGTCCAGTGAGTTGGAAAAGCTCTGGCTATTCACACACATGTGCCACTTACTATTTGTGTCATGACCACTGCAGGACACATGCTCTGCAGCAAAAACCAATCAGTTTAACAACTCAGCTCTAAGAAAGCAGAACAGGATTCGAACATTTGTTATTTGAACTGAGACTTTTATAGAGAAGATGTCCAAGGGATCAAGTTTCCTTAATGTGTGCCATGAATCTGCATGCAGCACCGTAACCAAATGAACTGTTCTCCTTTAGGAAAGTAGTCAGAAACCACTCAGGACCCATGAGTGTGCTGTACCAGTGCTCAGCAAGAAAGTTCACACAGCTTGTCTCTTAGGGCCCTTTGAACCCTATGGTAAATGCAATCCCAGGCACAGCTTAACATCATTGTAATAAAAGTAGTCATTGCAATTAAAGCCAGTGTTAGTAATCTTAGGCTTTGCATGTGTCTCAGTGGGAATACGTTGGGTCAATCCTCATTTTGTTCTTTCTTACAGATAAACCAGGTAAATCCCACATTTCTTTAGGTGCATAAAGTGTGAAACACTGTACAATCCTGGCAAGCCCAGTGTCTGAAAGTCAGTGAAACATACAGCTTGACACACTAAATACACTATGAATGCTCCATCCCTGGCAGTGTTCAAGGCCAGGTTGGACAGAGCCTTGGGTGACATGGTTTAGTGTGAGGTGTCCCTGCCCATGGCAGGGGGTTGGAACTGGATGATCTTAAGGTCCTTTCCAACCCAAACCATTCTATGATTCTATTTGCTGTAATGCCCTCTTTGGCTCAGTACAATAAAGGAGCTCAGAAAAGGTGCTTTACTATTGAATTCAGGTTGCTGATCTGTGAGATGTTTTCATGCAATTTTATCACAAAGAACAAGCGACCACATTCTGAAATAGATTTAGTATTTACATCTATTATAGACCTTTATTCCTATATATTGTAACATGATTAACTGCATTAACATGATCAGAAAATAAAAATATATCACCAGAGGAAACAAAGTGGGGGAAAAAGAACACATACACAGCACCAGGAACAGCGTGCATCAAGTATTTGTTATTGGCATCTTTATTATGAAAGGAAACAATGAAAGCTCTGTTGCACTGAAAAAAGCTGCAGTAGCTGTTCAAAAGCTGAGCCTTAAGGGATTCTTGTGTCTTATCACCCCAAAAATCCTGATTTATTACATTCCAGAGGGGGAAAGAAGTTCATACAGCTACAGCAGCTGTACACCTACCCAAGGACAGCTCCCACATCTTTCACAGTACATCACAAATGCTCAAACAGGGAGAATGTAAGAGGACATGGGAAGACCACACATGCTCATGTTTTCTAATTCAATACACACTTTAACCTTCCTTCTTCTCATGTGATATTTCGGGGTCATTCATCCTTCCCTGAGGAGTTCACGCAATGCCTTTTACACCTTACTAAGTGTCAGCCAAAACAAGCTTTGTATTAAAGAAACTGTAAAGTAGCAGCTTGTATGTTGTGTCTTATGAGATAGAGTGAATGAAGTCTGACTGGAGAACTACCTGCTTTTCTTTTGCGTCCATAACACACAAAACTTGCCACATGCCACCTTCCCTTTCTCCCCTACCCCACTTGGTGAATTCCTCAATGGAAAGGGAATGCACAACCGTCTGAGTCTATTTCATTGTCCATCCAAAGGCGAGTAGTACATGATAAACATTATAGTGATGTTGGAATTAGGACAGTTTAACACCTCTGACTCAAGCAAACACTGTACACACATCCAGCAGCATGGACATGAGATGGCCTACTAAAAATTAGTAGCATACTCCTTAAGCAATGACTTCAGTTCTTACCCTCTGGCAAGCTTCATCACTCCCATGCCATGTGCTACACAGCCACACAGAACCATAGAATGAACCAGGCTGGAAAAGCCCTTTAAGCTCACCCAGTCCAACCGTTCCCAGCACTACCAAGGCCACCACTAACCCATGGCACTGAGGCCTCGTCTCCACGCTGTGTGAACACTTGCAGGGACGGTGACTGCAGCCCTGCCCTGGGCAGCCTGGTCCAATGCCTGAGCACCCTCTGGGGAAGGAATTGTTCCTCAGCTCCATCTAAACCTGCCCTGGGGCAGCTTGAGGCCGTTTCCTCTTGTCCTGTCCCTTGTTCCTTGGGAGCAGAGACCGACCCCACCTCACTACAACCTCCTCTCAGGCAGTTGTAGGCAGCGATCAGGTCCCCCCTGAGCCTTCTCCAGACTGAACCCCCCAGGTCCCTCAGCCGTTCCCCATCACACTTGTGCTCCAGGCCCTGCACCAGCTCCGTTGCTTCCCCGTATTCCCTCTTGTCCCCAGAAGCTGACTAAAACTTGCTTTAGGAGTCTTAATGCTGCTTGAATTTTTATCATACAGCAAACTACAGACCATAAATCAAAACCAAGCGTTTGATAGAGGCACAACATCCAACAATAAAGTGGCAACGAGGAAATGCTTTTCCTTCCCTTCTTACCTATCTACACCTCTAATTACTCCTGACAGCTTCAGTTAACTGAATTTCAACAGAGAAGGTCAAATTACAAAGGCCTAATTAATTTTACAAATACTCAGCAGGATAAACTCGAGATTTCCCTGGGGAGACAGGGAACCTGGAAGCCCTAATGAAGAACAAGAAGCAGACATGGTAGCTTAAATTCTGATTATTCTCAGTTTTTGCATGCGTTTTCATTCTGATCCAAAGTACCTGGAACCCACTTCAAATATTTCACCGAGTTCTAATTACAGAGGAAACCAAGAG
Organism: Pezoporus flaviventris; assembly: GCF_033815535.1. Lineage (NCBI taxonomy): Eukaryota > Metazoa > Chordata > Aves > Psittaciformes > Psittacidae > Pezoporus > Pezoporus flaviventris. The sequence goes on from NW_026892585.1 coordinate 3,607,325, forward strand.
TGTGGAAATATTCCAAAGAAATTGTTTTCCCCACTTTATGAAGACAGGCTGAGAACATTGGGGCTGTTCAGCCTGGAGAAGAGAAGCTGCGTGGAGACCTCAGAGCAGCTTCCAGTGTCTGAATGGGGTCTATAGGGATGCTGGGGAGGGACTCTTCATTAGGGACTGTAGTGACAGGATAATGGGTTCAAACTTAAACAGGGGAAGTTTAGATTGGATATAAGGAGGAAATTCTTCCCTGTGAGGGTGGTGAGGCACTGGAATGGGTTGCCCAAGGAAGTTGTGAATGCTCCATCCCTGGCGATGTTCAAGGCCAGGTTGGACAGAGCCTTGGGTGACATGGTTTAGTGCGAGGTGTCCCTGCCCATGGCAGGGGATTGGAACTGGATGACCTTAAGGTCCTTTCCAACCCAAACCATTCTATGATTCTATCTTTCCATGCTGTCTGCAAGTGAATAAAGTGAAGTAAACCCACAAGACACAGTCAGCAGTGACCTGTTTCACAGTAGCAGTGTCTGGTCTAACCCCAGCCAGCAACTAAACAGCACACAGCCTCTCACTCCTCTCTCCCAGTGGGATGGGGAAGAGAATTAGAAAAAGAGATAGAACTTGAGAGTCAAGAACAGTTTAATAATTGAATTGAAGTAAAATATGCTAATAATAATAATAGAAATGGATGAGAACTATAAAGAACAGGGAGGCGACAAAGAGAGGAATAAAATCCAATAAACAGCAGTGATGCACAATACACTTGCTCATGGCAGGAGGTTGGAACTGGATGATCTTAAGGTCCTTTCCAACCCAAACCAGTCTGTGATTCTATGACCATTACCCAGCTCGATCTGAGCAGCAATCTGGCCCTTCTGGATAAGTCCCCCCAGTTTCTACACTGGGCATGATGTGCTATGGTACGGAATACCTCTTGGGGTTGATGTCCTGGCTCTGCTTCCTCCCGACTTCCCATGCCCCTCCTCACCAGCAGAGCAGGAGACTGAAAAGTCCTTGATTGGAGTAACCTTACTTAGCAGCAGCTAAACCATGGATGTGTTACCAGCATTGTTCTCAGGGTAAAGCCCAAACACAGCACTGCACCAGCTGTTAGGAGGAGAATTAACTCTATCCCAGCCAAAACCTGGATAGAGAGTGAAAAGGACTACACTCACTCTCTCTCTCTATATATATATATATACACACATATATATGTAGTTCTACTTTGTATGTAGAGGACACTTGCTACCCTGTGGACACTAACTGCTCTGCTAGCAGAGGCAGATGGAACAGTAATTATAATTAACTGCATTTTTTTTTCCACTGGATGAAAGGAAAACTGATGTTAATACAGCAGAATAAAAACTATGTCTCAGAAACAGAGCAAAATATTACTGCTTAAATAATAGCAGAGATTGGAACTTCTTGTGGGGCTTTTTGTTGTTAGTTTTCCTTTAGAATAACCCCATGTCATTTTTCATAGCCCCAAAATACATAGATCAAGGGTATATTCGTCTAGGCTCCCCTAAAATATCCCACTAAGCTGCACTGAAAATACAATAGAGATTAAACAATCACAGTAAGGGTGTCACAAGATCAAACCCCCAAACCAAAACCCATCCAAATACAACCAACAAACCAAGCCCCAACAACCCCCCCAGCATGCCCTCGCTTAGTAAGCATAGAGATATGCTTCACAATCTTTAAACCAGGGTAAGCTGTAGTTAATCACAAGTGCAGAAATCATTCACAATATCCAGATATAGCAGTATGCAAAGTTACTTTTGAGACTGTAAGAGTAGCATACAGCTCCATGAACTCCGAATACATGGATGTTGCTGTCACCCAGGAATCTACAGAACCTCTCCAGCTACACAAAGGACTATGAGCTTCAAACTTCCTGCATTTCAAATTGCTTCCACCAAAAATGAAGTCCTGTTTTATCACCAGTGACCAGTTTGTGGATAGCCTCCACACCACCACCAAGAGAGAATAATGCATTGTCAAGAAAGGATGGGTTATCTTTAACATAAGCCTTAGGGCTTGCATCTCCCAGGCCTAGTTTTGCAGTGTTCTGTCATTAAACATCTCACAAGCATACACAAGCATCATTTTTTTCCTCTGAAAACGATGTACACTCATTAAAAGCATCCTCTTTTAACAGCAATGCACTCTAATCCTTGTTCTCTGGCTATCTGGGGCTGACAAACACAGAGCTGATCACTTCCATGACAATTAGTAAAGAACCAACAGCATTTGGGCAAGGAACAGAAATCTCTCATGGAAATAAATCCTTAGCTATTCCTTATCTGAAGAAGCATTAAAATCATCTTATTATTTATATAATCAAACAGTGAGTCCAAAAAAAATATCCTAAGTGGCATATGAAGATACCGAAGAGCAGAAATTTATCTGACTTGATAACAAAATGTAAGGGGGTGGGAGTGGATATGAGAGTTTCCATGGCATTCAATAATCTGTTCCCATGCAGATTAGATTGTGATTACATTTCAGCTCTTTTGTGTTTTGCAAACAACATAGTTTGCAATGAAAACTTAGCTCTATTGTTGTCATTCTTTTAATACGTGTGGAAAGAGACCCGGCTGGGAGGATGTAACACTTCCAATGAATGTAAACTTCAAAGATCTTAGAATGGTTTGGGTTGGAAAAGACCTTAAGATCATCCAGTTCCAACCCCCTGCCAAGTGCAGTTACAACTCCTGCCACGGACAGGGACACCTCACACTAGACCAAGTCACCCAAGTAAAGAACTTCTTCCTTAGATCTACCCTGAACTTCCCCTGTTTCAGTTTGAACCCATCACCCCTTGTCCTATCACTACAGTCCCTGATGAAGAGTCCCTCTCCAGCATCCTTGTAGCCCCCTTCAGACACTGGAAGCTGCTCTGAGGTCTCCACACAGCTTCTCTTCTCCAGGCTGAACAGCCCCAATGTTCTCAGTCTGTCTCAATACAGGAGGTGCTCCAGCCCCTGAGCATCCTCGTGGCCTCCTCTGGACTTCCTCCAACAGCTCCATGCCCTTCTTATGCTGAGGACACCAGAACTGCACACAGTGCTCCAGCCTGTCCAGGTCTCTCTGGATCCCATCCCTAACCTCCAGTGTGCCAACCAAACCACACAGCTTGGTGTCATTGGCAAACTTGCTTAGCGAGCATCATTCCCACTGCCCATGTGGTGCTGGACACTGAGCCATTGACCACACAACTCTAAGTGATGTCATATGGACTTTTCCATAGGAGTAGGTCCATATTTCTGGGTGGGATTAATCTTTTTTTCCTAAATTAATGTAACACCTGCTCATCTTGGGAGATCTCCCTTTGAATATTCCCAGATGACCGCCCCAGAGAGGGGAAACCAGAGACAAGGTAACGTCTAGATAATAAAATCAGTTTAAATAAGGAAGCCAAAGACTTTTCTAGGACTGCACTTTGATTTCTCCAGTTGCCATGAACAAATCTTTTGCTTCCTCCAACAGAAATATCCCCAAATACTTGATTAGACAGAAGTTATTAACATCCTGAACTCGGGGGAAAAAACAACCTATGGAAATACAATGACATATATTCAACACTGCTGGTCTATTAGCTACATAATATGCAATGTTTAATATTGCTTCACTACAATTCCATTCTGTTGGGTAATCAAAAAGCCCATGAAGAACGCTCAGCTCAAGTCTTTACCTGGGAGAACAGAACGACAATCTTTAACCACAGAAAATGTTGTGCATTCTTCTGTTTAGTTGTCCCATTGCCCCTCTTCACCCTTTGCCATTAGGGGAGCACTGATCAGAAGTCCAAAGTCTGGAAATGGAAGTTTAATGACCTTTATTTTCTATGTACTTTCATTGTTGATTTTGGGATTCAAGCAAGCTGTGTCACACTCCCATCTGGCCAGAAAGGCCTGTCTGACACTGCCTACTATCCCACACAATATTCATTCCATAGTATTAAATAATGCACATCCTGCTGCCTTCAAAGTCTTCTCTATATGGGGAGCCTAGTATAGAACTTATTTTAACTAGGCTGTGATTCATCCTGAACCACAGTTTCTGTCGTGTTTTCACAGCCCTACACAGACAAGTGCAGGCTGTAGCTCAACCTTCAAACCAAAGCTGACTTCCATTTGTGCCTTCAAGTACTTACAAGAGGTATTCATAAGAAAAGCAATGAAACAGCAATTTATCATAGAGATGAAAACTCCTCAAACTGGTCCAAGGCAAGGAAGGCAAGGAACCAGGGATGGCAAGGAAGGAGGGACAGAGCTGCTCCTGACTACCAGTCTCCCAACGTCAAGCAGGTCCTGGGGCAGGCAGAAGGAGGGCAAAATCAGAGCCTACTGACCAAGAGCTTCTGCTTTTGGCATGCAAAGATGCTCTGTGCTCCCCAAGAGATCTGCCATTGTTCAGCAACTATCCTGGAGCCTTGGCTTGCTCGAGCGATGGAATACTGGGTTGTAAAAGCCACTTGAGTAGCCTTTGTGTGGTCGCTGTTTCATCTGACCAGATCTAAGGGGTAAGGGTGTCAGACACGGGCTGGTTTTCCTCAGCAAGAGCCATGGCACAGTCTCTCCCCTACAAAAAGGGATGCCCAACCTGGGCTGGGGGCTAACAGCTTAAACTGTCTAAATCCCAAAGCAAGAGGCTCAGTGAGCACTAAGGCAGCCTAAGCAGACAGCCCTGCCAGAGCTACTGCTGTGGTGGCCCAAGCAAAAACCCTATGCTCGTGGCCAAGCTCCTTGGCCAGTGCTGCCATGGCACCCAAGCTCAGCATCCTTTGTCATGTTGAGAGTGGTATCCTGCTGGACTCTGGACCAAGCACACTGTGCTGGGTACCCTCTCAAAGTCTACCATCAGACTTCATCTCCTTCATGGCATGTCGTGCATTGCTGCTGCTCAGATATCTGAGACAGTAACAAGAAACAGAACAGAGATCTAACCAAGACTCCATAGCACACAGCCTCATGCCCAGGAAAACAGAAGAGCTCGAGTAAGCCCTCACTGCCATCTTGATGTAAACTTACTAGTGTTGCACAGCAAGTGCTACCTACTAGCTAGCCAACAGCTAGGATCTTGGATGCTGGAGAGGGACTCTTCATCAGGGATGGTACTGATAGGACAAGGGGTGATGGGTTCAAACTGAAACAGGGGAAGTTCAGGGTAGATCTAAGGCAGAAGTTCTTCCCTGTGAGGGTGCTGAGGCGCTGGCACAGGGTGCCCAGAGAAGCTGTGGCTGCCCCATCCCTGGCAGTGTTCAAGGCCAGGTTGGACACAGAGGCTTGGAGCAACCTGGTCTGGTGTGAGGTGTCCCTGCCCACAGCAGGAAGCTGGAACTGGATGAGCTTTAAGGTCCTTTCCAACCCAAACCAGTCTGGGATTCCATGATTCTATGATCTCACCAAATGAGACATCAAATTTCTGTTGCTTGATGAAGAAATCTGGTGCGCTGACATAGTTTGATTCTGCTTTTCCTGAGGACTTTCAGCATCCAGCGTGTTTTGCACAGCTTACAACACACATTATCTCTGACACTGAGGTCTTTTATAACCAGGGATGTGCTGTACTAGGCAGTATACATACATACAGTAAGAAACATTCACTGTGCCAGTAACTGGTCCTGACTGCTCTGCTTAGTTGGGCAAAACACTGCAAAACAAAGAGAATTAACTTGCCAAGACTCACACCTACTTGGTCACAGAGCTCACAGTGTTCTCCCAACTTTCCCAAGGCCACAGCTGCCTTGTTTCTGGGTCACACTGTCCCCTTCTCACAGAGATTATAGCCTCCAGGGAACGCACATTAGGAATGAAAGGGGGGTGCAGAACACAAGCCCTGCAAGCACTTTGAAACCCAGCACTATCAGAGCAGCTGGGATCCCCTGGCTGTAAAAGTTTACTTCAACTTCTGCCTTATCTCTAAATTTAACGAGGAAGCAGCTCATTTTCTGCTCTTTTCCAAATCTCTTTGATCTTATGATTACGTATGTGATGGTTGCTTGCTATTATATAGAGTCTGACTAATGTATATTGATGCTAGATAGCTCCAAGTACATTATGTACCCAAGAATAAAGAACAGCTACTCTTTCTGTAACAGCAATCTCAGAAGAGGTTCAAAAAGTTTGGGAAGGAGAGGAGGAACACATAAAGCTGTCCCAGGGTGATCCTATGCTTGCTCCATGCCTGCACAGCCCTAAACGACACGTGGATGGATGCAGGGGGGTGAAACAAGCAAACAAGGAATAAGACAAAAGTGAACACTGTTGCGCTGAATCCCATCTCCTTTTGCATCGCTTCCAGTTCGAGGGACCCCCCAAACATGAGATTTAATTCTCCCCATTTTTATCTCTCCCCATACTATGATGATAGCTGAAAACCAGTGACCTGTGCTGTGGAAAGCTTCCCTGGGACATCTGGCAAGTCACTGCTTGTCTTCTGGCCTCTAGGTCCCACCTGTATCTCAAAATTGCATAAAAGCAAAATTGCATAAAAGGTTACACAGCCTAAAGATTCAAGTACCCAGATGCTACAGTGATTAAGGATTAAGTAAATCCTGAAGCGAGATAGATGGAAAATCTTAGTGTTTATTGAAGATTATAAATCCTTAATAGAAAGCAAGAAAACATAATGCAGGCAGGGGCTCAGGTGCCAGAACGGAGAAGAGCCAAGTCCCTGAACAAATAGCATGCTGCCAACTCTTGGTACTCAGAACCAGCATCCCTGCATCTCCACACCAGGGCTATATACATTGATTCCATCGTCTTCCTTAAACCCGCACCACAACACCTATCACACTCAGCCCAAGGGAGAAACAGGTTTCTGAGCTTAGCGAAAAGCAAAGTTCCAAATAAACACAAAAACCTGATTTCCTGAGGCTCTATCGGTGTTAAGGTGTTAAGAAGGCATTTACACACAGATGTTGTTGCATAATTCACAACTCCGTAGGGATCCCCATAGAATTAACTATTAAATCATAAAGACAAGTAGAATTGTGCTTGCAGACAAGCTGCCTTTTCCCAAATTATAACTAAAAGAGTATTGAATAGACACTGCAAAAATAAACTCATCGATGTTCACTGCTGCTGTGTTTTCTCAGTCATAAAGGTGATACCCCAAACCGACACCATGTTAAGCAGGGGTACGCTGATACAGGAGGAAACTCCCTGTTGCAAAGTCAGCCTTACTGGCTTGTGGTAAAGTTACAAACTGTACTGGATCCATCGACAAACATCTGAAAACTCATCAGACACAGCTTTATTTTCTGACCCCGAGTTAAAGGGACTACAGAGAAATCATCCAAGTCTTCAATCTGTCTCATAGTGGCAGACATAGAGCTCTGAGTCACAGCAGGAAACATACGCGGCTTCAGAAGAAAGCTGCCTTTGCAGGACCTCCCAAGAGATCTAAGTTCAAACCAAATGCAAACGTCATGAATTATGCGAGGACACAAAGCAAGCACCTTCATTCTTTACATCATGAAGGAAATGGTCAACACAACTCCATGGTGAAAGGATGGAAGGGTTTTGTGGGTTTTGGTTATCAACACCATGAAGGAACCAAAGTGGAGAAAGGCTGTCCAGGCCAGTATTACAAGTTATCTACTACTACACAAGCTTGACTATCCACCCCCAGAAAAAGCTTTCTGAAGGGCAGTAGACTGAGGCAAGATAGTTCCTTCTCTATCTAAAAATCCCTAAAGTGTTTGAAAGAAGAAAAATAGAAGAAAAAATACCAAAAAGAAGGCATAAATAACTCCATGGGAAGAACAAACGTCACCCTTTTTGTGAGCAAATCTGCTCTTCAGTAACGTAAAGAGAAGATACAAGTATACTGGATATCCCTTAAGAGGTATTAAGCAATTTAAGAAACAAAGTCTATAGCACATTTAAAAACCAGCATCTCTCTTAACTCTCTCTAAACCTTGGCACCTGCCTGTTATTTAGCATCTTTCCTTACTAACTTTGGTGTTAGAGGACTACATAGCCCAGATAATCTGGGCTCCCATCTTCTTTAATGCATTCAGAGGTGCTGTAAAGATGAAGAGACACTTGAAAGCTAGTTCTGGTTTGGAGGGTCAGATTTTAATTAGCTAAGCATGGTGATGGGATCACTAACAATCACTGCCTGCAATGGCAGTGATTACATCAACTTCATAGAATGACAGGATGGTTTGGTTTGGAAAGGACCTTAAGATCATCCAGTTCCAACCCTCTTGCTATGAGCAGGAACTTCAACAAGCCAAACTCCACTGTCAGGCTTGGCACTTCAAAGACATTTAGACATTTAACTCAAGGAAATCAATGGAAGTAAGGACTTCAGATACCTCCAACGGGTGAGACCAACTGACTTCTCCAAGCTCACTCAGTGAAGTTTATAGAGAAAACTTCAGTTCAGCTCTGGTCACAGGATTTTCCAGCTTTTCTGTGAAACTTTTGGTGCAAACCAGGCTGGATAAAGCTGATGTAGAGGCTCAGGAGTTTTTGTTAGAGTGAGGAATATGGGGACAAAATTACTTTAGTTCATGGGACCTCCCACAGAACCTCACTAAACAATCCAGCATCTCGCCCATTTGAGTGAACAGAGTGATGTAGATTAGTCAGTCTAACAGAGAAAAAGAAACTGTGGCAACACTTCTGTTCTTTCACTATGTCCTATTTAAGTTCAATCAACCTACAGCAAAATCTAACCTCATCAACTCGCCTTATGTAATTTACAGTAACTGCATCTGCCAGAAAAAAAAAGCAGTTTTTACAAGCTTTTATTACAGCAAGAAACAACTCTGAGCTTTTCAGTGATCTTCAGAACAGCTTCTCATTTTCCTCACCAAAAGCCTCTCAAGCTAGGTGTTTAGATGTCCTTTATAAAAGCACTAAAAAAATCAAGGCAAATTAAACTGTGCTGGAGTCTTCACGTTAACGTAGTTGCTGAGCTACTTGGTAGAACTACAGAGAAAGAGAACCTGTCTGTCAATGGACCTCTCAAAATGGAAAGACGTATCAAGCGGCGCTGTAAGCTGTTCCAGACAGTCTTAATGAAGCTGAAGGAAGAATATGCTTATTCCCAGATGCCAAAGGCAGCCAGAAGAAACCCAGAATGATCAGGATTATTGATAAATCATCTGGAAAGAATCCGCTGAGAAATTCAGTAAGGGATAAACCCAAGGTTGCCGACTCGGAGACCATCAGCTGTGTCAACACAGCATGAAGACAGTGATGGAGCAGCAGCTCTTTGAGGATGAATCCTCCCAGAGAAGTATCAAAAGCTGAAACCATCATACTCAATTAGAAGGACTCAGCTGAGACCCAGCAGCTGACTTACCCTGGAAGAGGCACGTTGGGGAACTTCCTAGGCTCAGCACTGACGAATCAAAGAAGCAAAACTCAGCAATCCACAAGAAGTCTCTGTTATTTAATCCTTCTCTCTTGCCCTGCTCACTAACGAAATGCTGAAACTCTCTCTTGAAAACATCAGAGACTAAAGCACACCCATTTGGAAGCTATTGCTTTTGTGCACAATGAGGACTTTCTTTGTGGTATAAACTATTCCACTTGAACTCCATTATTGCAGTGTGATCTTTCCTTATCAAATTAACCCCCTTCATTTCCAAGTCATTGCTTTTGGTGCTTTGGAAGCCTGATGGCATAAGCAAAACTAACCTCCATCCTCTTACTTTCTGCCTAATTTTGTGCCTTTAGCTCTCTTCTCCAGTTCCAAGCATGGAATCAGCAGAAAAGCATGCACATCCCTGCATTCAGTACTTTGTATATTACAAGTGCATCCATAGTCATTTCTTTCATGCTGGAAGTCCAGATGATGGATGAGAATCTTTTCTGTTTGTCCCCATGGCTAAAGCCTAAACCAAATGAGGGCTGCAATCTTCTAAGTCAGCACAGTAATAAAACCACTGCTATCTGTATTAACTCAAGAGTTAGAGAGATGCTATTGCCTCTATGACCTGTGTTCACATTTGCAACACAAGAGTGTGCTGGCAATTGGCAAATGCTGCTTAAAGAAGAGGAAAAAGCAAAAGCAAAGGGGAAAAAAAAGTGAAATCCTGCTAAGCAGGTGCTAAAACACTGCAATAAAACAGTCACTGGGAAAAGGAAATAAATGCACTTGTCTTGCCTTTGCTGAGATCTCAAGAACAGAAGGAATGCCTCTGGTTCTGAAGATGACTGTGATGGCAAAGAGGCAGTTAAACTGGGGGAGGGAGGATCACTCAATGGTAGTCATTTAGTTCTGTTATTTAAATTCAATTTTCCACATTTTATTGCATTTTTAACATATGGTAGACTTACAGAGTTAGCATATTCACCACTACCACTGAAAGCTCCTGGGGTGGAGGAACAGGGTAAAAAGACACTATTTTGGGGAGCTAGACAGAGCTTTTTGCAGTAGTGAGATGTAGGAAGCATTCTGCAGGCAAAACATAAACATGAATTAATACCCCCAAATCTATCAAATGATGACACAGCTTCTGCAATAATTCATCACCTTTCCAACTGAAGGCTTGAGAACCCTTGGACAGGTAACATAAGGAATGACCATATGACCACAGTGTTACTTACCCATGATAGTAAAAGGGAGAAGAGCACATAGCCCTGAATGTACTAGAAGCTCTGCATCTGAACCTTTCTACTTGCCTTTTTTTCCCACAGAATCCCAGACCAGTTTGGGGTGGAAAGGACCTTAAGATCATCCAGTTCCAACCTCTTCCATGGGCAGGGACACCTCACACAAGACCGCGTTGATCCAAGCACGTGTCCAACCTGGCCTTGAACACTGCCAGGGATGGGGCAGTCACAGCTTCTCTGGGCACCCTGTGCCAGCACCTCAGCACCCTCACAGGGAAGAGCTTCTGCCTTATGTCTCATCTGAATCCCCAGAGGCCCCACAGTAGACGAGGCATGTGGTATTATGGGGTATTTCCCAATGTATGACATGTACTGAGGAAATGATGGACTTGCCATGAGGAAACATTCCTTTACTGAGGGGGGTGGTCAAACCTTGGACCCGGTTTCCTGGAGAGGTGGCTGATGCCACATGCCTGTCAATGTCTTAAGAGGCATTCTTTTGGACAATGTCCTTAATACCGTGCTTTAACTTTTGGTCAGCCTTAAAGTGGTCTTTCTAAGTCCCTTCCAACTCAACTGGTCTAGTCTAATGTTTTCTTCTTCCTGCCTCCTCTTCTCCCTAGCAGTACACGGTGAGGAAATCATAGAATAGTTTGGGTTGGAAAGGACCTTAAGATCATCAAGCTCCAACCCCCCTGCCATGGGCAGGGAAACCTCACACTAAACCATACCACCCAAGGCCTCGTACTTCCCAGCCTTGCCTGGGTAGAAGGCATTGAATACCCATAACCATGGTGCATGAGCAAGAGGCAGGAACCAAACCCATGGACCAGAGGAGCTCCTGTTTGATGCTGCAGAGGAAGGTAAAACTCCCCCAGAACCAGTGCCAATCTGCCCTGGGGGAAAATTCCTTCCTGAGCCCAACACTGGCGATCAGGTGCTCCCTGAGCATGAGAGCAAGACCTGCTCCTGGCGCACAGGCAGGGCACGCCTCCCAGGAGATGCCCAAGCTCTCTTCTCCTTCAACCTCAAGCCAACTCAGGGGCTTCCAAGTGAGCCCAAGGTCCCTGGCCTGATCAACCTTGGGGGCAAGAATCCTTCCTACGCCTGTCAGGGCACCAGCAGCTGCAATCCCTGCAAACATCTCTGCATCCCATTGCTTATGGCTGCTGCCCCTGGTTCTGTGGGGAAAGAGGGTGGTGAGCTCTGCAGTGCTCCTCAAGAAGGCGTCCCTATGGTCTGGTCATGGCTATCCAGCTGGAAAGGACTGCTATCCCTCCCATGAGCAAAGAAGCTCATCCCACCAGGAGCTGGCCTTGCGGCCCAGAACCTCCGATAGCCGCGACCCCCACTGGGCTTCCTGCCTCAGCCCCCTGTAAGTAACTCACCAGCTCCCAGAGGACTTGCTCTTGGATGTCCTTGGGCTGCCCCGCGCCATCTCTGCCAGGGGACACAGGAGGCTCCCTTCTATCCTGTCCCAGGGCATTGTGACTGCTGCGTTGCCGGGTGTGACATGGAAAGGTTTTGTTTAAAAACCATGCTGTTTAAGAACCATGGCATGGCATGGTTTTTAAACAGCCAGACCAAAACCACATCAACCAAACAAAAGAAAGCCTCAAACAAAAGAAAGCTTTGAAATACAAGCAAGAGGCAAAAAAGGGTAACGTTAAAATCTTCTTTGAAGATTTCAGTTCTAGCACTAAGAGCCAATTTTAACCCTGAATTTTCCCTGTTGGACCCAATCTTGCCAGCTGATGTTTTTATCAGACTAAAAGGTGGGTAACAGGCCTTTTACAAGAACACATTTCAGTCACAAAGTAATAGTCATTACTCTGTTATTTACCAAGAAAAGCCTGGTAAAAGCAAAAACCTCTTCATTAATACTTAAAAAAGAAACAGTTCATCTGATCCAAACAACTGGTTGGGTTTTAAAGTTATGAATAATAATGAACAGGACATTATTTATGATTAAGAAGCAGGACAGCTTTACAGCTGACATTAGAGAAGATGCTCTGTTCAAGTAAGCCACATGAAAAATTAAACCTCCCTAAACAAAACTTATTTAATACACCCATTTACACTTTACATTAAAGAAGCACGCACAGATCTCTGAACTTGTGCTCGTACTGTATCTCAGCTTCTGAAGGACTTCTGAATCAAAGAAAATGCTCAGAGGCAACACAGTGAGGTCTGACTCCTGTCTGACCACATGTTTGCCAAAGTAAACCTACTCTGTAGGAGTCAAAGAATAATGAAATGTCCAGATGCCCATTCAGTTCTTACCCTCTGGCAAGCTTCATCACTCCCATGCCATGTGCTACACAGCCACACAGAACCACAGACTGAACCAGGTTGGAAAAGCCCTTTAAGCTCACCCAGTCCAACTGTTCCCCAGCACTGCCAAGGCCACCACTAACCCATGGCCTGTTCCAATGCCTGAGCACCCTCTGGGGAAGGAATTGTTCCTCAGCTCCATCTAAACCTGCCCTGGTGCAGCTTGAGGCCGTTTCCTCTTGTCCTGTCCCTTGTTCCTTGAGAGCAGAGACCGACCCCACCTCACTACAACCTCCTGTCACGTATGCCCAGAGCTTGAGGCTAGGACCAACACCTCACCGCAAGACAGGCTGCTGAGCAGAGGGCAGTGACTGTGTCATTGCCAGTTCCATGTGAATTTGAACAGGTGATCTCCAGCTGAAGGGCTCCATATCCTGACAGCAGTGTATTAAAATTGTTTAGTTCTTTAAACACAGGAGAGCAAATATAACCACCAAACGCCAACCACAGAATGGGAAGGGGTCTGTAAATCACGGCCATGAAGTCTGATGCACTGCAACATCCCTTTCAGTCACTCTGCTCCTCTTTGTGCTATCCTTGTGCTAGCTGCTGCTCCCTCTGTAGGGTAATACGGATGATGTATGCACCCTGCCTTTTTCAGCTTCAAAGATTAAAGAGCAAGCATGGCTCATATTTTACCGATTATCACAAAATACAATCCTACCCAATTAAAGTGAGACGTTTTTAACCACTGCACTGCTTTATTACTGGCACCTTCATTACTTGCCACTAGTTTCATATTTAAAGAGTGACAAATGACATGAGATTGTCAACGTTTCTTTTTTGCAATTCATTTTAATGAGGCAGTGTGCCCAATAAATCCCCAGAATGAGTGAATATGACACATGTATGCACACATCTGTTTGCTACTGTCCTTTAGATTACTGTAGTACATGCAACAACATTACAATAGGCTGTTAACTCTTACTCTGTGTTTTTCCATTATACTCATCTACAGTATAAGACCACGTAGCTACTTCTCACTGTTGCCTGGCTTTGCCTACAGTGGCTCTCAAATTCAAAACTGGAAAACACCTTCAAGCTCCTCCAGTCCAAACGTCCCCCAGCACTGCCAAAGCCACCACTAACCCATGGTCCACAGGCAGGGCACGCCTCCCAGGAGATGCCCAAGCTCTCTTCTCCTTCAACCTCAAGCCAACTCAGGGGCTTCCAAGAGAGGCCAAAGGGCCCCCGGCCTGATCGACCTTGGGGGCAAGAATCCTTCCTACACCTGGCAGGGCACCAGCAGCTGTGATCCCTGCAAACATCTCTGCATCCCATTGCTTATGGCTGCTGCCCCTGGTTCTGTGGGGAAAGAAGGTGGTGAGCTCTGCAGTGCTCCTCAAGAAGGCGTCCCTATGGTCTGGTCATGGCTATCCAGCTGGAAAGGACTGCTATCCCTCCCATGAGCAAAGAAGCTCATCCCACCAGGAGCTGGCCTTGCGGCCCAGAACCTCCGATAGCCGCGACCCCCACTGGGCTTCCTGCCTCAGCCCCCTGTAAGTAACTCACCAGCTCCCAGAGGACTTGCTCTTGGATGTCCTTGGGCTGCCCCGCGCCATCTCTGCCAGGGGACACAGGAGGCTCCCTTCTATCCTGTCCCAGGGCATTGTGACTGCTGCGTTGCCGGGTGTGACATGGAAAGGTTTTGTTTAAAAACCATGCTGTTTAAGAACCATGGCATGGCATGGTTTTTAAACAGCCAGACCAAAAAGCCATCAACCAAACAAAAGAAAGCCTCAAACAAAAGAAAGCTTTGAAATACAAGCAAGAGGCAAAAAAGGGTAACGTTAAAATCTTCTTTGAAGATTTTAGCTGTAGCACTAACCAGATCAGAACCAACCAGGTTGGAAAAGCCCTTCAAGCTCACCCAGTCCAACCGCTCCCAGCACTCCAAAGCCACCACTAACCCATGGCACTGAGGCCTCGTCTCCACGCTGTGTGAACACTTGCAGGGACGGTGACTGCAGCCCTGCCCTGGGCAGCCTGTTCCAATGCCTGAGCACCCTCTGGGGAAGGAATTGTTCCTCAGCTCCATCTAAACCTGCCCTGGTGCAGCTTGAGGCCGTTTCCTCTTGTCCTGTCCCTTGTTCCTTGGGAGCAGAGACCGACCCCACCTCACTACAACCTCCTGTCAGGCAGTTGTAGGCAGCGATCAGGTCCCCCTGAGCCTTCTCTTCTCCAGACTGAACCCCCCAGGTCCCTCAGCCGTTCCCCATCACACTTGTGCTCCAGGCCCTGCACCAGCTCCGTTGCCCTTCTCTGGCCCCCCTCCAGCACCTCAATGTCTCTCTTGGAGTGAGGGGCCCAGAACTGAACACAGGATTCAAGGTGCAGCCTCACCAGTGCCCAGCACAGGGGCACAATCCCTGCCCTGGCCCTGCTGCCGCACTGGTGCTGACCCAGGCCAGGATGCTGGTGGCTTCCTGGCTGCCTGGGCACAACCTGCTCGTGTTCAGCTCCATCAGCACCCCCAGGGCCTTTTCCATGAGCAGCTTTCCAGCCACCCTGCCCCAAGTGTGGAGCAGTGCATGGGTTGGTTGTGGCCCAAGTGCAGGACCCAGCACTTGGCCTAGAGTATTATGAGCTGGTTTTCTCAGACTATGGTATTTGTACTATGGCTTAAGCCTCTTAGCAAGTTACAATCATATGTAAGAAAAAGGTAAAGTCTCAAAATTGTATACTCCTGCAATTAGGTGCCTACAAGAGACTCCAACAGAGAGGACAGTAGTTTTGCTTAACCAAAAGGGCAAGCCAAGGTGTTCTGCAGCTGGTTTGGGAACAGATGGCAGGCCGGGCAGCACGAACACTACAGCATCCAAACAGCTTCAGGCCAGCTCCCCCAGCACTGTCCTTGCCCGTGAGAGACAGATGGAGACCTGGAGTTGCTGGGCTGGAGAGGACACAAAGCAGCCTGACACTGTTCACACAGCAGTTTCTGTACGCTCTGATTTGAGGGGAGATCATTTTGAGGCTGTTTTTAAGCGCTTGTTCAAAATAGCGCTAAACAAATTGGAGTAAATGGAAGCAAAACCAACTGCAGTCAGCCCCAGAAGACATTCACCCTGGCCTTCCATTACAGTAGGCAGTACTGTGCATCTGCTCCCCCAGCCACAATGCAGAGTGAGATCAGTGCTGCTCAAAGCAGCACAGCATTTACAGAATGATAGAATCATAGAATAGTTAGGGTTGGAAAGGACCTTAAGATCATCCAGTTCCAACCCCCTGCCATGGGCAGGGACACCTCACACTAAACCATCTCACCCCAAGGCTCTGTCCTACCTGGCCTTGAACACCGCCAGGGATGGAGCATTCACAACCTCCCTGGGCAACCCATTCCAGTGCCTCACCACCCTAACAGGAAAGAACTTCTTCCTTAGATCCAATCTAAACTTCCCCTGTTTCAGTTTGAACTCATCACCCCTTGTCCTATCACTACAGTCCCTGATGAAGAGTCCCTCCCCAGCATCCTTACAGGCCCTCTTCAGACACTGGAAGCTGCTCTGAGGTCTCCATATGAGGTCTTACATGCTATGAGGCCTTCTTGTATTATAAATCACTCTCCCCACAAACACACACACACACACACACACACACACACACACATTCCCTTTCCCAGCGGAACAAGCAACCAGCCAGGCACCAAACGGCTCAGATGAGCTCGTTTTGCCCATGCATGTACCCACACGCAGAAAAATGCATGTTTTCTTTGAAGACTCAGCCCAAGGTTAGAAAACATAAGCTTGCAAACCTCCAGAAAGGACTAATAAAAGAGCAGTCACTGCTAGCCACCTTCCACCAGCTTTGTAGATCATAAAGTCATGTCTCAAACACACACAAAGCCCTGGCTCCAGCACTCGAGGCACCATGGTGGGGTTTTAATGAACATCTCCTCGTTCCACAGCCTCATTTCACCCTAAATGCAGTAAAACCCTGCAGCCTTGAGAGGAAGCGCTCATTACAGTACACACTGCACAGGAAGACAAACAGAAACACCCCACCAAAACTCGGCAGCAGCAGTCCAAATCCACTAACTTAACTAAGGAAGTAATGAGAATCAAACCAGAAGCTTTGGTTTCCATAAGGCCCGTGGAAAAACATCAGGACGCTGAAGAAAACAAGTAGTTTGCATTCATTACCAATTCATTACCAAAATATTAATGAATCAGCTCCTGTAAACCTTGGAGAAATGTTTCCTCTTGACTTCTAAAACAAATGGAACCCAGTGGAGAATTTGCCATGCAAAGTCTAGCACCACTCTTCAAACCTGACACAACCAAATTCCCAGTTACTGCGGAAACAGCTTCCTGCTTATTTTACAAACAGCATTTTGCATGCTGCTCCATCGCATCCATTTACAAGCAAATGCCCTTATTTCAAAGTCCTTTGCACTGTATGTGCTGCTATTCACATCTGTATTTTGCCATCACAGTACTCAAGGTACTCCACAAACTGCAGGGCACGTGCTTCAAACACATTCCAAGAATACATCCCTCTTTGTGCTTATCCCCTCTTCTCAGTTTTCCTTCATTCCCACAATTTAGGCTGCTCTAATGTACACCACCGGCTGAGAGTCAAGGATGATTTGCTACCCCAAGCTACGAGAGCATCACCAAATACTGTCACCACAGGAAGATTGCGCATTAATTGCTGGGCCAACTAAGCTGGGTCAGCAGGGTGATGGAAGGCCCGTTCAGCACTGGCAGCTGCACAACCCAACCCATCAGAACCGAATCAGCTGAGCTGCTTTATTGGAAACACACACAAAGTTGATAGTTGCAAAAGAAGCCACCAGGATGTGCTTGGAGATCACAGGCTGGTTTGGGTTGGAAAGGACCTTAAGATCATCCAGTTCCAACCCCTTGCCATGGGCAAGGACACCTCACACGAAACCAGGTTGCTCCTGGAGGGTTCAGCCCTGTGAACCACCAGTCAGCATCACCATCCTCTATTAAGAGCCACTTGTGTTCTGAGTTCATAGATTCTATTGATTTTTAGGGTTTCTTTTTTTTCCCCAAAAAAATAAACTCCCAGATGTTACTGTGTGGTACTCGAAAAGACAAGAAGCAATCAGTTTGTACTATATTTAAACACTGCAATTATAAATAGACACAATGGGTGTCTTTAAATCTTTGATTAAATATAAATAACAGAGCAACTTTGTCTCCTTTTTCTACAGGAGAACAAACAAAGTGCACTAATGCTTGGCTCAAATTTCAGTTTGAAAAGATGCTGTCAGTACAAGGACAAAAGTTTACTCTTCATCATCCTTTATTTCGGGATCAAGCTAATTTGGTGAGATCTGGTTGGTGAATTCTGATGGTCTTTAACCAGAATTCCATTTCCTTTAAACTTGTTATGTACCTCAGGGAGCACTGGATGGTGGTACAAGCCTGATGGCACGAGGCAGAAGCTGTTCAGCCTGAGAAGCTTCCAGTGTCTGAAGGGGGCTACAAGAAGGCTGGGGATGGACTCTTCATCAGCGACTGTAGTGATAGGACAAGGGGTGATGGGTTCAGACTGAAACAGGGGAAGTTCAGGTTGGATCTAAGGCAGAAGCTCTTCCCTGTGAGGGTGCTGAGGCGCTGGCACAGGGTGCCCAGAGAAGCTGTGGCTGCCCCATCCCTGGCAGTGTTCAAGGCCAGGTTGGACACAGGGGCTTGGAGCAACCTGGTCTAGTGTGAGGTGTCCCTGGCCATGGCAGGGGGGTTGGAACTGGATGATCTTAAGGCCCTTTCCAATGCAAGCCATTCTGTGATTCTATGATCCTATGACTTCTTCTTCTCACACTTCACCCATTACAAACTCACCAACTTCCCCATGGGTTGGGTTCACTGCAGTAAAAACCGAATCCAATGCTTGTTTGACATGTAACACAAGGACACACACATAATCCTGACATCCTGAATACAGTTAACAACCAAAAGGAATAAGCTTACCAATGGTGGGAGCAGGAGGTGAAAGCCCCAGTTCAGATCACCTCTGCAAACAGCTCAAATCCTAGCCCCGCTCTAAACATCTATTAAAAGCTACAGCAGTCTCTGTTTTAAATGGCCTCACTGCTCACTGAGCCTGCTCTCTAAGTAAGAGCCAGATACAGCAAAATGAAAGCAAACAACAAATAAAACTAACCAGGACACTAAAAGTTCCATGTCTCAACTGAAAGTATCAGTTGAAATAAGCCTGCCTTTTCTAATCAAGCCATTACTTTAAGGAGACCCTTCAAATCCATTCTGGCCTCAGTCAAAGCATCTTCATATCCAGACAAGCATCTCCCCATAGAGCATCTCAGGCCATGTGCACCCTGAGGTCATTAAACAGGAGCTTATCTACGTTAGGCATGTAAAACCATAACTCATCTTCTGACACCTTAATAGGATATAAGGGCTCCTATTAGATTAAAGCAGGTTTGTAACTGAATACTGAGGTGAGGTTGCACATGGTGCACTAGGAAAGCAAGGAGCTGGGCATACTGTGTGTCTGCTTGACAGTTCTGCACCTCCAGCATGATAGTGCCCACCTCACAGAGGTGTTTCGGTCTTCTTCCTGAGAGGCGACAGAGGACACTAAATTCCCTTTAAGGGGTTATGCCCATCCAGTTAATTTGGAAAGATGGATTTCAAGCCACAAGGTAACCAACCAACAAGCTGCTCCAACATGGTGGCTGTGAACCAAAACAGTGCTTCAGCACCCCTGGTTCTGGACCATGCCTTTCAAGCCTCCTGAAGCAGTGTATGTTACTTGTTACCTCCTCCTGAGTGACTAGATCCCCATCAGTATCCACAGCACTAACTGCCACTCAAGCAGCCCCTGCTCCAAGGCACAGCCCATGCAGAGTTCAAGGTGTGAGCAGACCAAAATAGAGGAAAAGAAAAATCAGTGCTAAAAGAAATGAAAGTGACACTAAAATGGTGGGTGACACTTGAGGGAGAATGAGGAAGGGCAATGAGAGAATGAGTTAAATCCGTAAATACTCTCTCTCAAAGTGCATGATTGCTTATTTGACTTCATAGTCTATGGGATTTTTCCAAATAGAACAATGCTGTATTCAACTAAGAATTACTGCTGCTGTAATTTTCCAACCTGAGAAACATGGGGAACTGTGAACTGTGACTGAGGGAAAGGGTCAAGTAATTTCCTAGCTGAGATTTTCTTTATTGCTCAGTGGGGTAAGCAACAATTGGAGGAAGGAAATGCTTAGGCACAACATTTCAGAAGTCAGAAGCTGTTCTTGTAAGGCAGAAGAACAGCGCAATTCCAAACCAGGAAAACCACCTATCATTTCAGGCCAAAAAGCTGAAAACATTAAGCAGGGGGAAGAAACAAAACAGTAACAGTTTAAGAGACCAACAAAATAGAATCAACTAGAACAAACCTATGTATATTAGCAGAAAAAGTAGGCAAAAAGTAGTTAAACTGAAATCTGGCAGGGCACAGACCCGTCAGCATAAAGGGATGTATTGTGTATTCAAATGCTCTCTTGTCTTTTTCTGTTAGGAAATAAGTATGTCAGATTTTAACTTTAAAAAGGAGGGAAGAAAGAAATTTGCTGTCCTTTTATTGAATAGCATCCCCATTTAATGAATATACTTTGGCAAGCCAGTGGGTTATCTGTTCAAATCAGTGGTTCATTAAACAAGACTACTGTAATTGTACACCACTGCTGCATTTACATATTACAGAGATTTATCAGTGGAGAGTGCTGTTCTTATTTCCAGGCTATTTGAAAGATCACGGCGCATATATCGAAGGGTTTGGGAGCAGCAGAATGAAAATGAAGAGGAACTAGTTCAGTCTCGTTTACAAGGAAAAAAGCTCAGCTTCAGGATGTTCACAGATACTAAGGAGAGTGCAGATGTGCCTGCCGCTTGAAACAGTTACAGGGTTTACATCTGATACAAAGGTTAGATGATTCACATCCACAGACCCCTGCTTACTAGGTCTCCTTTAATTCTCTTTCAAAATTGACTCTGTGCTCTCTAACAGGCATAACAATGAGGTTGTATTTCAGTTCCCTTCTCTTCTTTAGCTCCTCCAACTGCTGACTTCTTCAGCAACTAAATAACCTAACAAACGTGCAGTAAATACCCACCAAAGCGCTTAAAACTGAAATGACCACTTTGAAATACACTGAAGTCATGCTACGCAAAAAGCAAACTGATATCAAACGGAGACAGTCCGGACTCAGACCAGACTGCAGCTTTTCCCAAGGAAGAGATGCAAGCAAAGCGAGATGCATCTCACCTTTTGCCAGGCCACAGCTAGCCATAAATATGGACCTGATCATTTGGTACGCGTTGTACATCATTTCACCATCACCCATATTAAGAACCTGCGGACTTCTTCAACAACGAAGCCACGCATTTGGAAACAGGGTTGATCCATTTAAATCCTTGGTCAATTTAAAAGGCAAAGTCTACAAAAACCATGATTATAATAAAATACATTCCTATCAAAACAGTCGCCACAAAGATTTTTAAGTGAAACAATTGGGCCTTGGACACAAACACATCATGTAATGCTTACACCACCATGGAGAGCAAGGAGTCGTCTAAAGAACCAGCTACAGATGCAAGAAAACCTGTCATCAAAGGAAATGCTTTTCCTTTGTTTCAACTACACAGCTATACACAATTGATGTGATTACTGAATCCAGGGTCATTTCCACAACTTGGTTATTTGAGCAGCCAATGCAGCAGGGGAGGTGAAGAGGGAACACATGGATTGTGGACACGTGGGGCTTTCTTCAGATTACTCTGCTTTTAATAACCGTGTCTTGTGGGGTAATAAAGAACATTCTCTCTTCCTACAAACCTTATCTTGTTTTTTTCTGCACACAGCCTGGACTACACTGCTAGTACAATCAGGTTAAGGACTTGGAAAGAAGAGACTCATTGGTTTGTTCATTCATTTGCTCTTTCTAACCAACCCTCTTCCTCCTTATTCAACCGTCTATTCTCTCTTGCATCATTAACATGAAAGGGTGAAAGCAGAAGTCTATACTCACATTCTTTACTCCACTCAGGATTAAAAAAACCCATCTGAGCTACTCCCATACAGCTGGGTTTTTCCTATGCTGAAAAGTTTTAGTCAAAGTATTTGGCTTTAACCAGCAAATATTCCACACCTTTGATCAACCATGGCAACCTTTACCGTACATTTATGACTGCTCTAATAGCTTAAAAATAAACTATAACATTAGGGAAGTGCGTATAGTATTGAGAAGTGGATGTGGTACAGATTTACACATTCATGTAAGTCATGTTTCCTGGTTTGTTCTCCATTCCTTTCCTATGATATTGTCAACCCCTTCAGATTCAGTAGTTCAGTACCACTGAGGACTGAATCAGTTCCTAAGACATTTTCTGCAAGTCCTTCTTCAGTAGCCTTCTTTAGGCCAGGTTGGACAGAGCCTTGAGCAACATGGTGTGGCACAGTGTGAGGCATCCCTGCCCACAGCAGGGGGTTGAGACTGGATGATCTTAAGTTCCTTTCCAACCCAAACCATTCTGTGATCCTGTAACAGGTAATTTACTAATGTAAAGGTTAAGGTTTGGTTTCCTATTCACAATGTACATTGCTTGGCACTTACAAAAGTTTAAGCTCATCTGCATTTAATTACCAAAACCACAAGATCCCTCAGAAGTCTCCATAGTTGGCTTAGACTCACAGGAACCTTTTGCCACGACAACATATTTCAACCTTCTGTCTCACGTTTCAATTGGGGAAACATCCTTGAATGCTTCAGACACAAACTCCAATGAAAAGTTGTTTAACTTACCTGTGCTGCAGTCACATTATCCACTAGTAATGCTTCCTTTACATCCTAATAATGATCAGCTTTGCCGACTTCCCTGGCAAAGCTGTTTCTTGCTTATTCTGTATTTATTGTTAGCTGTTATGAGCTTACAAATTTGGCTTTGAATTTTTTTTGGTGTGGTTTTACCTTTAAAATGTCAAAGTTTATGTTCTTTTCTATTTCCTTCTCCATCTTTTTATGGCTGTCTTTATTCCGAACACTTTTTCCTTTTGGTCTTTTCAGATTCTTCCCTTTCCCTGGTGGGACACATTTACTTGAGCCTCTACCTTTCAACATCATTCATCCTGACCCCAAGCACCCTCCCTTTCAGCTGTTCCTTTTATTTTCTGTTATATTAAAATCCTTTTTATAACTCTAACCACTAGACCAAAGTAAAGCCAGGGTGGTCCAGCAGCGTGCCATCCTCTGCAGAAACTGCTGGCAGACAAGAAAAGGCCTTTCAGTTCAGTAGCATCATCAGTCTCAGGCAAAACACAGGTAAGATCTAATCCAAAAAAGAAAGTTTTAAGAACGTGGGGATACTGTTCAGTTCATGACGTAACTGTGAAGATGAAACTTGTTTAGTCTTCCAATTGATGCAAGTTGCCAGGGAGGTTGTGAATGCTCCATCCCTGGTGGTGTTCAAGGCCAGGTTGAACAAAGCCTTGGGTGAGATGGTTTAGTGCAAGGTGTCTCTGCCCATGGCAGGGGGTTGGAACTGGATGATCTTAAGGTCCTTTCCAACCCTAACTATTCTATGATTCTATAATTGTGCACTGATAACACAACTCCAGGGTTACTTATGGACTTCACAATGCAAAGCGTTTCTATGCTTAAGAAAGGTTACTGGAAGTTCCAGCTCTTTTGTGTTCTGTTCCTCTACAGTCAAGTTTGCTAAGTCATTCCCTCTGAAGATCAGAGCAAATTTCTTAAATCACTACAGAATGGGAGTCATTCCGTGGAAAAACCAAGCAAACCACAAGGCAAACATACGTGGCTTGGTATTGTTTTGATAAATTAAGTAAAATACGGAAGACCATTTTCTATAGCCTAATAGTTTACTTATTCATCGGAGGTTTGTAAGCGTATGCATATCGCTATCACTGAATTTGCCATTATTATGCAAATATGGGATTTAAAAGCTTCTACCTTATTCACCCTTTTTACTACTACTTCTTCAGTGACCTGTCAGGCTCTGCCTTGCCATCTAAACTGCATCCCCCGTCTCGTGTGGCTTAAGTAGTGCTGTGAAACCAGAAGAGCGAGCTCCCCAAAGACAGTTCCTCTGACACCCGGTGGAACGCAACTGCTCTGCTGCCAAGAAAAGATGACTCACAAGATTAAAAATCTGAGTCGTTTCAATATAGAAACACAGCTGGTTAGCAAGAAATAACCAAAGCAACACCCCTACCCAAATCCAAACTCAAGGTAGGCATTTTCTTTTTCTTCCTATAATAGCTTTAGCATTAGGACTTTCAGCCACCGTGCATCAGTATCCAGGGTGACCTGCTGCAATAATAAGATACCTTTACAACATCTTTACAGCTTATAAATACAAATGCAATAACTAACAACAATTAACTTGGCCTAAACCCAACTTACATTAACGTTCTGAATCATGTCAATATTTCTCCCAACTGGGCGCTGTGAAGAGGGTTCTGCTGTCACATGCAGAGGATTAGGATGCCACTTTGGAAGTCATCAGGAACAGATGGATTTATGAGAAGCACTGATCCTGCTTTTCTGAGCATATTTTCCATACATTTTCCAGGCTGCAACAGCAGTCATCTTTTACAGCAAATATTTTGTTATTGATTCTTTTTAAATACAAACCTTCCAGAATTACAGACCAAAACACAAAGAGAAGCTAACAAGGATATACCACTACTAAAAAGTTCAGAAAGCCACTAGTCAGGCTTAACTACTCCAAACACATTGCTTAGGCTCAAACCCAGCAGCTCTACCATCCATCTCAATTTGTAAAGGACACACTACTCACGTGTCGGAACTGGATAATCTTAACATCCTTTCCAACCCTAACTATTCTATGATTCTATGTCACAACTGCACAGTTCAGCAAGTGACAGGAAATACAGAAGTTCATACAGAATGTATCATGTGTTCACTGGCACAGGGTGCCCAGAGAAGCTGTGGCTGCCCCATCCCTGGCAGTGCTCAAGGCCAGGTTGGACAGAGGGGCTTGGAGCAAGCTGCTCTACTGGAAGGTGTTCCTGCCCATGGCAGGGAGCTGGAATTGGATGAGCTTTAAGGTCCTTTCCAACCCAAACCATTCTATGATAAATTAATTCCACATTAGGAGTCATCCTTTCAATTACGTTATCTCAAGCTACAGCTTCAAGATGCTCTTGAAATCTCCCACTGATTCACAGAGTCTTGATGACCTTCAGAGTACTTTTGACTCCTGAATCAGATACTTCCAGTAGGAAGCTTTCCTTATCCCATGCTGTTGTCAGAAGCCAGAAGCCATTGCTATCAGAATCCTGATGCAACTCTTCTATAGGGCAGAGTAATATATGTACACAACACCCAGATATCAGCTTTGCTTACAAGAGAAGCACTCTCATTAGTTTAAAAAGATAGTCTGAGCCTGAAATAAAGGTCTCCCAAAAGGACCTGACAAAGAAACCTGGATCTCCCATGCTACTTCATCCAACTTTCTGGATGGTTTTGCTAACATACTGAAGGAGGAAGGCCGTAAGTTTTTATTATGGAAGGGATCTACTTAAACAAAAGAAAAACTCAAAGAGCAAACAAAGAAGCAAAATCCAAACCACTGAACCTAACACAAAGAGAAAACCTACAGTATCAGAGTTAGTGTTCATGACCAGTGCTCCTGGAACATGAAGAATCTCAGTCTAATAAATGAGTCTTTTTAATATGCTATCTGAGGAGAATTATCTTTATTAAAACCAATCTAGCCTTTATGAATAATACATGCCAGCTTCAGACAGATCAAAAGAACAGTCACTCTCTACAAAATTACTTCTACGAGGGAAAAAAAGGCACATTCTTACTCAACAGATCTGCTTCCTGATACTTTCAGCCAGAAGGATATTCATTCACATTCGTATATTAAAAAGGCCAGAAAAAGGTAACTTGCATAGCCAGGCTTGCTAAGAAGGAGCACAAGCCATCATCGTGCCGTGAAGCGGTGAATGCTCCATCCCTGGCAGTGTTCAAGGCCAGGGTGAACGGCACGGCCTAGTGTGAGATGTCCCTGCCCATGGCAGAGGTTTGCAACTAGATGAACTTAAGGTGATAGCAGCCTTACAGTACCTGAAGGGGGCTTATAAGGACGCTGGGGAGGGACTTTTCATTAGGGACTGCAGTGAGAGGACAAGGGGTAATGGGTTCAAACTTAAACAGGGGAAGTTTAGATTGGATATAAGGAAGAAATTCTTTACTGTAAGGGTGGTGAGGCACTGGAATGGATTGCCCAAAAAATTAGAGGTCCAAAATTTAGTGGAACACTGTGAAGGAAATCCCAAACTCATGTCCTCCATCTACTGTTCAGCAATAGCTGCTATTCCAGCTCTATATTCTGATCTCTTTTATACAGGTACTCATACCAAGCCCAGCAGAGAACCTGTCCCTAGCAGATTTTAAAGGAACAACACATATACTTATGGACAAGCTGTCACTCGTAATATATCTGTTCTGAGAGCAGGATCTGGATGCTTCAAGTTCACAGGCATCTGTTAAGCGCTACATGTCAAGCCCAGAAAATACTGTACTTGAAAGCTATTAGGTGAGGGTGGAAGCTGCAAACACAGAAGACAAACACACCTCTGGAAAAGTTAAGGTTTTATAAGTACCTTGGAGCAAACAATGCTGGAAACCAGTTGGGAATGAACCTGTGGGTATGGGCCAGCAACTCGCTTCAATTCTTAGTAAGAGGATGGAAAACATAATAAAAACACACTAAACAGAAGCACAAATAATGTGGAATTGAATATATTTCCTTTGCATGCATGCACCACTTCCTTTTAAAAAATGAACCACAATTAATAGATGATAAAGGACAAGGGCAATGCAATACCCAACTCCAGCTGATAAAATCCTCATTCAGATCACAAGTATCTATGCATTAAAACTCTCCCCAAATGATACAGGGGATTAGAATTTCAGGGTTCTTTATAACACACTGTAAAGGATATGATTGGAAGACTGGCTGCTCTTCATCATTTAGAAAACAAGACTGGTTAGAAGTGAAAAGATATTATTCAGTACACAAATTCTTGAATCCCACGATTTAAGAAGTTATCCTGATAGCAAAATGAAGAAGATTTAAGAAGTCACCCTGATAACAAAACGGGATGGAGCTAAAGAGAGCAGCAAAATAGACATAAACCGATATTCAGTTCCAAGTTGGTCTTACCACCCCTACCAAAAGCCCACCAAAAACTTCACAGCTTTGTGTGATTATCACCCTAGCTTTTCTGCACAACTCTCCTAGCATTTAGCACCAACATTAAGTGTGTCGCAGGAAGACACACCAATGCTCCAGAGGGGTAAACCTGTACGCGACACTAATCTGTCGTGCCTTGTTTCCTCTAGTGCAGCCTAACACAGGAAAACTTATTTGTCCTTCCTTGCCCATTACCTCAAAGAAACTCTTCTGGCCTGACAAGGTCTGCCTTGCTGCCAGAAGCCTCATAAATGTCCCTTTATTTCTTTTCTTCACTGAGCATCCTTCAATGCAAACGGAAAATACTTGTTTATAGATCATTTCATTAAAAGAGACCTGACAGCTTATTGATATAATTAATACATTTTAAAAAAGAAAAAAAACCTTCAAGTTTAAATCACTGGACCCATTGTTATAATGTGCAAACAGCACCAGCCAAGGCAGCAACAATAGTCCTCTTATGCTCTGCTGAGAAGGTTGCGTACAGGATTAAAGCTGACAAATCTCCATGGGTGCATGGCTCCAGAGAGCTTGCATCTTTAAGATTAAGCCTTTAGCTTTTATTAGTACCACAAAGAGCAAGAACAAGCCCCTGTTAAAGCAGACACAGAAGCTTATTTCAGGAAATGCCAAAGTTCTAACTCAAATTCATGAAGATAAAAAACACCCAAGACACTCTCAGGAAGACTGAGGCTGGAGCCCAGGCCACTGTACCCAGCTAATCCCCTGTTAAGTAAAGGTCAACCCAGCTACAGCCTTGGTACCCACAGAACTGCGTTGGTTTCATAGAATCATAGAATGAACCAGGCTGGAAAAGCCCTTTAAGCTCACCCAGTCCAACTGCTTCCCAGCACTCCAAGGCCACCACTAACCCATGGCACTGAGGCCTCGTCTCCACGCTGTGTGAACACTTGCAGGGACGGTGACTGCAGCCCTGCCCTGGGCAGCCTGGTCCAATGCCTGAGCACCCTCTGGGGAAGGAATTGTTCCTCAGCTCCATCTAAACCTGCCCTGGTGCAGCTTGAGGCCGTTTCCTCTTGTCCTGTCCCTTGTTCCTTGGGAGCAGAGACCGACCCCACCTCACTACAACCTCCTCTCAGGCAGTTGTAGGCAGCGATCAGGTCCCCCTGAGCCTTCTCTTCTCCACACTGAACCCCCCAGGTCCCTCAGCCGTTCCCCATCACACTTGTGCTCCAGGCCCTGCACCAGCTCCACTGCCCTTCTCTGGCCCCGCTCCTCAGGTCACGTATTTGCTCAGCTAAGCTTGCAAGTCTATTAGGAAAGGATCAGCTTGATTTCCCAGGGTGCTTAAACTGGCTCCCAGCTTCTCCTCTATTCACAACGATCTTTGCCCAGTTTAAATCCCTGTATGAAGGGTCAGTAACCAGGCAGGACACCTCCGGGAAGCAGCACAGCTCAGAACCAGACAGGGCTGCCAGCTCCAGAGCAGGACCAAAGACACACAAAAGCAAACCGGTTCCTCAGTCCACACTCCCCTGATGCAGAGCAAAGTTAAAACCAGGTCTGGATTGGTGCAAGAAATGTGGAACCCAATAGAACAGGCAGCTTCAAATGAAACAACATTACTTATTCTGTACTAGAGCTGTTGGCTACAGTGAGAAAAGTACACCCAGCTCCTGGACAGGTTCAGTCACCTTCTGCTTCTTGACTCATGCCAAAAGGTAAAGGAAAGAAAAGCTGTGAGCCTACAAGTGGTAGAGAGACAGACTGACAGCACCCAAAGGTTAATCAGAAACAGGTCAGAATTACACCTTCAATGCGAACATGACTTTTCAGAGGAACTTTGCAGTGATGAGACCAAAGCAGTGCTGCTGCACTAGCAGTCAGAAACCAGCCCTGCAAATAAAAGCAATCACACTGACATTGAAGAAGCGTGAAGGTTGCGGTTGTCCTGTGAAATACTTTATTCCAGTCACTACTAAACTCTCCCAGAACACTCTCTACAGGAAAAGGCACGGCCAGAAATCTGGTTTAGAACCCAGTGGCAAGGGGATGGGGAAACAAACAGCACATTCAGCTCACTAAGCTTATTCCACCCCCCCAAACAAAGAAACCTTTCTGAACTCCCTCTGACCAGTGCCACTGTCACCTATGGTCCCTCAAGCACCATTAAATCCATGGGGAATCCAGGGGACTTCACCGAACTTAAATATCCCTGTAAGACCCTGCATTTACCTCTGCCAGGTATGTGTGACTCACAAAGACCACTGTAACACGTTTGGCAGCTTAATATATCGGAACCAATTTAATACTGCACTGCTTCAGTTGTGATAAATTCACCAAAGACTTGCCTGACCCACTGCAAAGGTCTCTTCTTCCAGCCGGCATAAAGATAATGACATTAAAGCAGTGGACATAAGTCTGCATATAGTGCTTACAATAATAAACATGCTTTAAAAGGTCAGCCATGGCTTAGTATTTACACTCATTGACTTTTAGTAGATCAGGAATAGATGTGACACATTTCAAGCTCTAATAGAATAGAATCATAGAATCACAGAATGGTTTGGGTTGGAAAGGACCTTAAGACCATCCAAGTTCCAAGCCCCTGCCATGGACAGGGACACCTCACACTAAATCATGTCTCCCAAGGCTCTGTCCAAGCTGGCCTTGAACACTGCCAGGGATGGAGCATTCACAACTTCCCTGGGCAACCCATTCCAGTGCCTCACCACCCTAACAGGAAAGAGTTTCCTCCTTAGATCCAACCTGAACTTCCCCTCTTTCAGTTTGAACCCATCACCCCTTGTCCTGTCACTACAGTCCCTGATGAAGAGTCCCTCTCCAGCACCCTTGTAGCCCCCTTCAGACACTGGAAGCTGCTCTGAGGTCTCCACGCAGCTTCTCTTCTCCAGGCTGAACAGCCCCAATGCTCTCAGCCTGTCTCCATACCGGAGGTGCTCCAGCCCCTGAGCATCCTCGTGGCCTCCTCTGGACTTGCTCCAACAGCTCCATGTCCTTTTTATGTTGAGGACACCAGAACTGCACACAGTGCTGCAAGTGGGGTCCCACTTGGAGATGAGCCAATTACAAAATTGGAAAGCTACATTATATTCCTCAATTTTCCCCAAGTGTTTCCAAAAGATGACAGGAAGACTCCCAAAAGGCAAAGGCCTGCTTGTCTGAAGGGAAGTCCAGTAACATACGGCTCCAAATACTCATAGGGACAGACAACAGGGTGGGGTTTTATTAGTAACTCTTGCTTTCCAGAAAGCAAATAAAAGGAATTTTCCATCTATCATTTTAAGCAGAGGTGTTAAGAACCTGTTTCCTGGAAGGTGATTTTTACTTTTGATACCTGGATTGACAACATCCAATGTTTTAACTTCTCCTTAGATGCAACCTGGTGTGGCAGAAGGTGTCCCTGCATGTGCCAGAGGGTTGGAACTGGATGAGCTTTAAGGTCCCTTCCAACCCAAACCAGGCTGGGATTCTATGACTGCAGGCACTTTGCACATGTTTCTGTCAGGACTGCATCTATGCTGGAGCACAGTAAAAGTCTCACAAAGATCTGGCTTGATTCCACAAACCATCTAGGACCTAAGCAGGAGGTACACATACAAACACGCTGGTGGGCTTAAAGATAACAAGGCACATCTTCCAGCCACTGTAACGCATGCACTGGTCTGTAGGGAAGACGAGAAGCTTTGGAAGGAAGTGGGAGCATCTGTCAGTCAATGCAAGAAAAGAGCTCTCTCCTACAAGTTTTCTCAAGCTCCCAGCAGTAGGCAGAGACAGATGGGAGACAGGCAGACTCTGCTAGCTCTTCATTATTGGGAATAATTTACCCCATTGATGATGAACTTCCATTCTCTTCAGTTCAGAGATAACGAAACAATATCAGACTGGCTGGAAAGAAGTACAGCAAAATGCATTTGAGTGAATGGAGCTTTGATTTGTGCCTGAGTGCAGAGAGTTGGTCCCGCTCTTCTTTCTGTGAAGCTGGAAAACTGGCCATGGCAATGCTTCAAGAACATTCAAGTCCCAGAGAGGGACTTTCCATTAGGGACTATATGGATAGGTCAAGGGGTAATAGACTCAAACACGGGAGATTTGGGTTAGACATAAAGGAGTTCTTCCCTGTGAGGGTGCTGAGGCACTGACACAGGGTGCTCAGAGAAGCTGTGGCTGCCCCATCCCAGGGTCAGAAGGTCCCTTCCAACCCAAACCAATCTGTGATTCCATGTGTTCTGAGCACTGATCTGTACTGTGACTGTTATTTAGTGCAATCCATAATAAAATGTTTCTCTATACATCATGCAGTAAATTGCTGTAAAGTCACAAAGGATGACTTACAGTTGAATGTGTCTCAGAATTTGTATTCTACAGCAGTTCCTCATCTGATCATACAATACATTTTTACTGCTGTCCCTTGTATACATCTGCAAAGGTATTTACCTATCTAGGGAATAAAACTGTAAAAACTTAATTGCTCACCTGAAGGCAGCTTTAGATGGATGAAGGTTTATCCTCACTAGCAAATGAATGTTTGAATCAGTTTATCTCCTTATTTAAAAGAAATAGTTTAAAACTTAGAAGCTAAAATCCCCTTGCTGCTCTGACAGGGGACAGGCACCCACTTGAATGTTAGAATCACAGAATGGTTTGGGTTGGGAGGGACATTGAACTCATCCAGTTCCAACTTTGTGCCATGGGCAGGGACACCTCACAACAGATCATGTCACCCAAGGCTCTGTCCAACCTGGCTCTGAACAATGCCAGGGATGGGGCAGCTTCTCTGGGCACCCTGTGCCAGCGCCTCAGCACCCTCACAGGGAAGAACTTCTGCCTTAGATCTAACCTGAACTTCCCCTGTTTCAGTTTGAACCCATCACCCCTTGTCCTATCACTGCAGTCCCTGATGACGAGTCCCTCTCCCTGTCCTTGTAGCCCCCTTCAGACATCAGAAGTTGCTCTGAGGTCTTCAGAAGCAGAACTGAAGTTTTACATATTTGCTTACCATATCCTTGTGAGGAGTCCAGAAATCAAAATAAAAAACAACTTCCTGAAAGCATTTATTTGCAATGTCACATGGGTCTTGTCTGTTCTGATTCTTGCCCTAGACAAACATGAGCAGGCAAAGTCCTCCAAAGCCTACTTCACTGTTACCACTGTAATAACGAATTCACCTTTCCAACAGAAGCTAATGATGGATTGATTATCCACCAACAGTAGGAGGAAACCAGCTGAAGTAGAGGAAATCTGAGCATTGTCCACTATATGCATGTCTGCAATCAACTGCAATCTACCTTGCAAGGGACACTTATTTAACATTCAGTTGTAAATGGGCAAAACACAAATAGCAATAATCCCAATTCTCTAACTGTTGAAGATCCAGGTCTGTAATGAAAGCTAAAATCCTTCACACGAAAGATTCATTTTAGCTGACAGACAGAGAAATGGTATTTGATCTGCACCTAACCCATGGAAACTAAAACTATTAAGACAACTGTAAGTAACAGCACTTAACCAAAAGGCTCAATGTGCCTACAATTTCAATGTTTGAAGCATTAGCACCACAGGGGTGGCTTTGCGGGGTGATGCTTCCACAATCAGTAACTTGAACTGAAACACAACTCTCCTATTCTTCTGACTCCCACCGAGTATTCAGTCAGACCTGTTTGAGAAAAATCAGTATATAAATTCTTCTTCCTTAGAAGCCCTGAGGATACAGCACTGCTAACCCGAAACACAGATGGGTTTATTGCTTCCTGTGCAGTCTTTCACAAAAACTCTCCTTACTCACAATCATGCAACCCTACTAGTGATGGAAAGGCTGTGCAAGCCATTCTTTCCATCTCGCCAGTGCTGCAGGGACTTGGAGACTACAGTAAGGCATGAAACAGCTCAACTTCTGCAGCAGGAGTCAAGTTTGCAGTTAGTATTAAAGGGACAGAGGATGCGTTTTGGAAGAGAACGCCAAAAACCAGGCGTTATGGGACTTCAAACAAGCATTTTTACATTTAAGCTTTTTGAACTAGGTGTACATTAAAGGTTCTTATTCACCCAAATGTGATCATACCTTATGCACCTTGCTAAAGTGCAGTCCAAGGAAGAACAGAGATCTGGGAGACTGTCCTGGGTTAAGCAGCAGCAGTCACTTTTGCTCCTTCTCAGTAGCTGGTGCAGTGCTGTGGTTTTGACTTTCAGCCTGGGAACAGTGCTGATAACACCGATGTTTTTAGTTGCTGCTCAGTAATGTTTCGTATGACCAAGGACTTTCTGACCCTCATGCTTTGCCCGGAAGGAGGGGAAGCCGGGAGGAAGCAGAGACAGGTCCCCTGACCCAAACTAACCAAAGGGGTATTTTGTACCACAGTACGTCATGCCCAGTATAGAAACTGGGGGCAGTTATTTGGAAGGGTTAGATCACTGCTCGGGTTGGGCCGGGTATCGGTCGGCGGGTGGTGAGCGGTTGTATTCTCTCCCCTTGTTATTTCCCTTATCATTATTACTGGTGGTAGCAGCAGTGGTTTGTGTTATACCTTAGTTACTGGACTGTTCTTATCTCGACCCATGAGAGTTACATTCTTTCCATTCTTCTGAACCACAGCCACATGGTTCCGAGTTGCCGCCTGGGCTTAAACCATGACAGAGACTATTCTGGCATCACACAGAAGAGCTTCAAGATCCCATTTCATATCATCTATGTAGACACACAGACACTCATTTAATAAGATGAGCACAGTACTTTGCCCCCTACCACCTGCTTCATGAACCAAGGAGGAGGCAGGATACTAAGAGAAGCATGACACAAGCCTAGTGCCAGCGGAGACCTTCCCAGCACACCGAGAAAGCTCCTACAGCCACGGTGCTCTCCACCAATAGCCAAAATCACTGCAATGCCAATGGCAGCTGGGTTGTGCTCCTCAGGAAGCATCAGGCTTTATGCTTTTAATGGTGGCTGCTCACTGCACACATTGTACATGTGTACATGTGCTCACTGCACACATTCCCTCACTGTGCTAGGCTCCCTTTCCAGCCAGTTTTTGGGGTCATTCCATCAGATTTCACAGGGCATGGAAGGCACAGAAGGACACCCTGCCAAATGGTCCCTTCCAGCAAACAACATCAGCTTTTTCATAATCTACGCATGAGCTTTGTTTAAAAATGATATTTCCATTGTCTTTTCTGATTTCAATAACAGAGAGAAGGTTCTGTAATAAACCTGTGTGGTTTATTATGTCTGTAGAATCACAGATTAGTTTGGGCTGGAAGGCACCTTAAGATCATTCAGTTCAAACTCCACTGCCACACGTAGAGACACTTCACACCAGACCATGTTGCTCAAGGCTCTTTCCAACCTGGCTGCTCCAAGCCCCATCCAGCCTAGCCTTGAGCACTGCTGGGGACAGCAGAACTGTATGCAGTACTCCAGGTGAGGTCTCACAAGAATCAGGTATACTGTCTCAAACTCCAAAACTGTGGCAATATCTGCGATCTTCTAAACATTTGCTTACCCATTAAAGCAAACCTTAAATGTTTTTCTAGGCAGCACATCATGTGTGATCAAACCAAATGAGTCATTAAATAATAGCTCGCAAGCCACGGAGGAAAA
Organism: Pezoporus flaviventris; assembly: GCF_033815535.1. NCBI lineage: Eukaryota > Metazoa > Chordata > Aves > Psittaciformes > Psittacidae > Pezoporus > Pezoporus flaviventris. The sequence continues at coordinate 3,642,040 of NW_026892585.1, forward strand.
GGGATGCTTAGCATAATTTAAAGCTTTGCAAAGCAGTGAAATACTTGGAAACCAATGAGGAGGTCAGAGAGAACACCCTTATAACATGTATCACATATCAGTAGATAGATCTATTAAGCACTCACACAGAAACAGCATCCTCTGAACTTTTCTCTAGAGAAATGACTTCCCCGATACCAAAATGTTCTAAACCATTGATGAAATGTACCACAACACCTTGATTTTGGGAAGGATCCACATGATTTTACACAATGAAAGAGGACTGGCAAATCATCACAGTATGATCCTCTGTTTCAGGCTTATTTGTTCTACCGCAGCTTTCTAATTCATCTCTGTATCTCTGCTAAAGAGAGTATTCTAAATGGAAGCAATCATGGAAATGAATGTGTAAGGTCTGTTACACAGCCAAAGGTTGACTGTTAACAGGACAAGGCTGTGCTCCATTGCTACTGGACAGGTACCGCAGGTAAGTCGCTAAAAGTCATTAGAAACACAATCTGAGTAACATGGATCCTTCACAAAGAGCTTTATGACATAGAAAAGTATATAGATTACTATATAGCTTTTGATCTATGCCTAAGGAGTTCTACTCGCCAACTATCAAGAGATGTAAAGAAACAGGTATTACTTAGTCAGCCCCTTCATCAAATCCCATGTGTTTTCCAGGAAAGCCACATTCTTCACCAGCAATAAAGGATCTGAATTCATCTGTCCCCTAAGAAAATTGCTCAGATTGAAAGAGGGAGGTCTGGGGAGCTCACTGTAGCCTCAAGCTTTTCTTCTGCATTCCCAAATATGAAAGTCATAGATGAAGTTGGTTTATCATACTCGGACATAAGGTGTCTGGTGATGTGTTCCTCAGAACATGGCCACATTCAAGTATAACTGCTCCTAAGCCATGACATATTTTCTAATCACAAGTTTCTGTGGAGGATGCTTGTTTTTCCATGACTGGTGGCACATAACAAGATACAGTGCTTGTGATTTCTGTCATCCAATTTCTGACTGCTTCATGGAAGCCAATATCCATTAGCATCTCTATGGCAAGCTGTTTCTGTCTCACATCTTCCTCCATTAGGCACCTACAAAGTTAGGTAAGAGACAGGACCAGATTCCCAATGCAAAGACTCAAATCCATTTGTATCTTGGAGCTGTAGTGCCTCGTTGGTTGGTTTTTACTATTCAGAAAGACAGAGACTAACCCTTGACTTTCAATCCCCCATGCTAACTGCTATTACCTAAACCAAAAGCATTTGCTTATGAGTGAAGAAAGAAATCCACAGTACTGAAGAGTTTCATCCATCAAAACCAATTGAACTACAGTCATAAACCATACTAAAGACAGCCAAATCATGAGAACATAAGCAGGATAAAAGGAACATCAGCCTTTGATTTCATAGAATAGAATCACAGAATAGAATCATAGAATAGTTAGGGTTGGAAAGGACCTTAAGATCATCAGTTCCAACCCCCCTGCCATGGGCAGGGACACCTCACACTAAACTGTATCACCCAAGGCCTCGTCCAACCTGGTCTTGAACACCGCCAGGGATGGAGCATTCACAACCTCCCTGGACAACCCATTCCAGTGATAACAGTGGCTTCAGTGACATTCTTTCTTCTTTCCCCCTTTCCCCAACCTTCCTTCTCTCAGATAACCCCAATCACCATTACAAAGCATTGTAAAGTACTGAAGCAACTAATCAAAGGAAAGTATCACCCCACTAAGCAAGTTAAACGTGGAGACATCAGATATGCCTGAAATGGTCTGCCAGTTTCTGAGGTTATTCTTCTGCAGCAAACATGAGCGCTAAAAGACTTTTGCACCGATAGGAAAAAGCATCATAGCTGTCTCCAAAATGCCTGTCTGTTCACAGACACTTATATACTGCTGATTTACTCATCACATTAATGGCAAGGTTAATAACTAATGCTAAAGCAGCAATGCCTGCAATACCAAGAGAAACGTGTGTTCAAGACCACCATTTCTGCTCAAAGGGATCACATCGGACGGGCACACTCTCTTTTTGCAACCCTTTCCTCTTTGCTAATTTGTTCCAGGTTGGTGTTTGGCCAGGACTGTGTGTGTCGAACACTTCCGTGTAGAGACATGGTGTTGGGAATTCCCTGTTCAACACTCTGAACCCCTCCTGAATCTCAACAGTCCCCATTACCATCCTAGCAGGAGTCACCACTGCCTCTAAGGCATAACTTCAGACAGCTATAGCGACTGAGGAAACTTTAGAAACAACCCAAGTTACCATAGAAACAATCAAGTAACCCCAGTTACTCTAGCAACAACCCAAGTTACCAGCTTAACAAGAGAAACATAGGTCAAAGGAGAGCACTCCTGAAAAGTGCACAACGTGAATTTCTGTGTCCAGGTGATGGAGTTTCTGTCCTTTGTTTTATTAAACTGAGCCCTAAGTCGATTAAATGCATCTTTTTCCATTACCCAAGGGCAGAAAGGCTTGGCTTTAGAGTGCTTGGAACTGCTTCCTCAACTGGTTAAAGACAAGTGAAATCTGAGAGAACTGCTGGGCAGGAGAACACTTGTTGATTGTCAGACTGTGCTAAGGACTAGAATAGTATTTTGCTTGATTAGAAGGAAAAACTATTCACTCTTGTGCTACCAATATTTACTTTCTGTCCTCATTTTTCTTCAGAATGCAACAAGATGAAGATACCAAGCTGGATCTAAACTAAGAGCATGGTAAAGGTAAAGAAATGTCAAGGCTATTCCCCCTTAGACCCTCGTCCAGCAGGTACTCACAGACAACAGATATACTGTAAGGCAGGAAATCCTCTATTACAGCTGGCTGACAGAACTGCCATCCAAAAGACTCTGTGTTTACACTATCCCAAACACATGAACGTTAATTCAGTCTAAGTGACCAGCCTCTGTACAGGTTCTAACCTAGCATTTCAAATGTGAAGTTTGCATCTTTGGAGAGCTACAAGTCTAGCCTGTATTAATGATGGAGTCACCATCCCTGGAAGTGTTCCCAAACCATGCAGATGAGGCCCTTAGTGACACAGTTTACTCGTGGATTTGGCTGTGCTGGGGAATGGTTGGACTTGGTGATATTAAAGGTCTTTTCCAGTGTGGTTCATTCTATGATTCTACATGTTTGACTTGATACAAACCTCTTATTCCCAAGGCTGACTTCCTCAAATTTCTCATCTGCTCTGGCATTTACCAGTGCTGTTGTGCTGATTAGTATTTAATTATATAATATACTGTCAGTATATTATCATGCACTATAATATACTATTAGGATTATATATAACTTTATAATAGAATCATGGAATCATAGAATGATTTGGGTTGGAAAGGACCTTAAGGTCATCAGTTCCAACCCCCTGCCATAGCCAGGGACACCTCACACCAGACCAGGTTGCTCCAAGCCCCTGTGTCCAACCTGGCCTTGAACACTGCCAGGGATGGGGCAGCCACAGCTTCTCTGGGCACCCTGTGCCAGCGCCTCAGCACCCTTCACAGGGAAGAACTTCTGCCTGAGATCTAACCTGAACTTGCCCTGTTTCAGTTTGAACCCACCATTTCTTCACTAGTGACAACATTATTTAGGATACAGTCCCTATCTAACAAGAGATATTCCAGACCTGTCATACAAGTATTTGACTACTTTCGTGCTAGGCCACAATGCATTCAAAGAATGCTTTCCAAAGGCAGAATGACAGGTGACATCCTGCCATCAACTGAAGGGACATCAGCTAAAGAGACAGGTTCGTTCTTTTGTGTGACTGGGGCAATGGAAGGATTAGCACAGGATGACCTCCAGGATGACTGACAGCTTACATGCAGCTACAACAAAGCCTTTAAAATTAAGCTTATTTTCAACCTTCCTAACAGAAGCATACAAGTTTATTTTATATTCTTAAATAAGAAAGGAAATAAAAACCCCCAAACCAGTCAAAATGGAAACAAGGAACTCATCACCTCCTGCAGGTTCAAGAACCATAATGAAAACACGAAACCACAGTGGCAACACTAATGAACTGCCATCCTGTACTGACACGTCTTCTATCACAACACAAGGTCCTGTCACTTCTAGAGACTCTCAAGTCTCACCAGAGTGTTTCTGAACAGCAGTAACATTTGATTAAACCCCTGTCACCTCCAACAGGTTTCCCTTTTAATTGTGTCTTGATTTCAAGTTCTTTTGATTGAGATGCAAATGCTGAGTTCTGTGCTGTTTCCAAATGACTTTCTTTCCAATGTGCTTGACAAAAACAAGGTAATTTCAGAATGCCTTTTCAAGCTGGAAGCGCTGCAGAAACACCACACCATTTGCAGCCTATATCCTCCCATATTCCCTAGCCAAACTATAATCCAAAGTGTATCAAGAACCACACCATATTTGCCATAAGGCTGTAGCAGGTTTGCATTACGTTTGAGTTCTGCTGCTTTCGTGAGGATTTTAAGTCATAGCCAGAAAGAGAAACAAAGGATTAAAGCAATAAGGGAAGAGAGGCACAAGCCAGTGTTATCCATCCCAGTCAAAACCAAAGAAACACAGTCTTCTTGGGTGTGCAGCTCAAACACTTGCTGTAGCCTCAGGCAGAGAGCCAAATATACACCAACCACAAAATAAAGGTAAGAGCAGATGAAGAACTTATCCCAAGTTTACGCACAGTGAAAAGTATGACTGCAATGGCCCATATGTTAGCTCCTTCCCCTAAGCAAACATGAAGCTCCTTACCATACCCCTCAAGGGTAAATCATATTTAGCTCACATTTATCACAGGGTAGGATAGTACACGTCTGTTAGCACCCATTCCAGCAATAGTTTATGGTATATTAACTTGCTGAGACACAGCTGATAGTTTCTGCATCCCAAAAACATTACAAATGCAAAACTTAACATCTCCATTTATACTATTATTTTCAGAAAGGTAAGAAAACCAAATCCATTTTATTTCATATATACAACCAACAAGTGCTAGAAACTGTTACAGTTAGAAAGTATCTCCAAAAGCATTTCTGAAACCACCACTTTGGAAGTGTTGACAAAGTGTTTTGACATCTCTGGAGTTCTCCCACACACCCATACCCCTTTTTCCTTTAGCTGAAAATGTTCCATTTCATCTAGAAAGAAAAATGCTGAGAATACTGCCATCTGTGAAGCAGAGATCAGCTATCTCTAACATGCACCTCTTAACTCAGGCAGATCCCTTCACTTTGGGAAGTTGTCTGGCAGTCCTTTGAACTCACCATGAACACAGAATGTAGAATCCCAGATTGGTTTGGGTTGGAAAGGACCTCAAGATCACCCAGTTCCAACCCCCTGCCATGGGCAGGGACACCTCACACCAGACAAGGTTGCTCCAAGCCCTGTCCAACCCAGCCTTGAACACTGCCAGGGATGGGGCAGCCACAGCTTCTCTGGGCACCCTGTGCCAGCGCCTCAGCACCCTCACAGGGAAGAACTTCTGCCTTATCTCCAACCTGAACTTCCCCTGTTTCAGTTTGAACCCATCACCCCTTGTCCTATCACTTCATGTTCTATGAAGAACATAAAGTCCTGTAAGCAAGCAAAGGCAAAGACTAACCCTTGAAATAAAAACATCAGCAAAACCTATTTCCAATCAATATTATTTGCCTTAAATGTAGTAACTATGAAATATAACAATACTTTTTAAGAATGGCAACAGCCATTCTAGGTAGAAGCAGAAATCTGTTCCTTTCACAGACATCAGTGTTTCTTAAATTCTCAAAGTGCTTTTAAACTTCTATTATACATAAGCTTCTGGGAAAACAAAAAAGTATTAACAGGTCAAATTTCAAATTTAAATGCTAAGTAGCATTTCGGATTGACAAACTTCCTTCTGAATGAGCAGCATCTCTTATTTCCTTGAAGACCAAAGGTGACTATATTCAAGACAGGAAGTCATACAGCTTCAGACAGATCCATCCAGACTGATGCAGCCAAGAACAGGTCTACAGCACGTTGCTATAGAAACTCACAGTAAAACCATTCCCTTCTGGCATAAAAAAGAAACAAAGCACGTTTTAAATACAACACTTCTTCCAAAACTGTAAGACTTGGCACATATTGCTTACAACTTAGTGGATGCTTAATGGAAATGCATTTAGAGCATCCCAGCGCAGCAGCAGGGCCAGGGCAGGGATTGTCCCCCTGTGCTGGGCACTGGTGAGGCTGCACCTCGAATCCTGTGTTCAGTTCTGGGCCCCTCACTGCAAGAGAGACATTGAGGTGCTGGAGGGGGGGCAGAGAAGGGCAATGGAGCTGGTGCAGGGCCTGGAGCACAAGTGTGATGGGGAATGGCTGAGGGACCTGGGGGGTTCAGTGTGGAGAAGAGAAGGCTCAGGGGGGACCTGATCGCTGCCTACAACTGCCTGAGAGGAGGTTGTAGTGAGGTGGGGTCGGTCTCTGCTCCCAAGGAACAAGGGACAGGACAAGAGGAAACGGCCTCAAGCTGCACCAGGGCAGGTTTAGATGGAGCTGAGGAACAATTCCTTCCCCAGAGGGTGCTCAGGCATTGGACCAGGCTGCCCAGGGCAGGGCTGCAGTCACCGTCCCTGCAAGTGCTCACACAGGGATGCGAACACTAATGTCAGATTCTTTCCAGCACCCCGATTTCTCTCCTGTAAAGCATAGAAACTGCAGTCACTTTCTCTGCTTACAGGCGGACCAATTCTGAGTCAGCAGAACCTACACGTTAACCTTGTACCTGGTTCCTGTGGATCTGAGAGTTTGGAGCAAATCACAGAGAAAAGGACTCCAAAGCACTGCACTGCACACGATGTGGGATGGAATACTTACTTCTTTGTCTACCCCCAGACACAGCATTATTTGCTAGCAAGCAGGATTCTTGCATCAGTGTTTCTTGAAATTAGAGACAAGGAAGAGTTTCTAACTGCATTTTAAAGTGCATCCCTTCATGACTGCAGCAAAACCAACCATTAGCTCTCTGGCTCTCATGCAGAATTCATCCAGGTCACTAACTGGGTTTTGATAAGTCATTCACCCTGACCTGAGAATATGCCTAAGGGATACCTGTTAAAACATTAAACACTGCAGTTGAGGCAGAGCTGCACAGGAACAGCGTAAAGCAGCTAGTACACAAACAAAGCTACTGACAACTCAATCCTGACAGCTTGCATGAGCTAAGAAACAGGTTTCTTTCCATCTTGGAACATGATGTAACAAAATTGGTGATAATCTATAAGTAAAGATGTCTTGCTCTTTTCTAATCTTGTTAAGGTACCTTTACTTCCAACAAACAGCTGTCCTGCTCAAGATATATTTTACTCTTGTTCTATAAGCCAAAGCAGTAGCAATATAATCTATGAAGCTGCAGCTATGATTCTGTTGAATCATGCAGTGCACTCAAAAATAAGCTTAGACATGTGAGTGCTAAACTTATGACAGCTCAGCAGAGCCTTGCATTGGAGAAGAGTAAAGCTAGGTTAACAAAAAGCTTTTTGTTAAGAAGGAGCAAACCACTCTAAGACCTTTTATCACAGGGAGAGAATACGTGTGTCAGGACAGCCCATCAGGAAGTGCTGACCATTCTCCTTAGCCTCATGGGCAGAGAAGCAGGGGTATGAAGTGGTATGTTACATGATCCCCTGAGGAGTTAATGTGCAGGTACAAGAACCAGAATGGTGCCTACCTGCTAAAACAAAACAACAAACCAAAAGCAGAGAAATAAACAAGAATGCTCCTTGCGTTCTGCCCATGCTGCTCATCAGAGGGAAGGGCAAGCAGGCTGACCTTATAAAATCACTTTGAGCAACAAGGTATTGGTCAGAAGTTCATCTGCTGGAATTCTGAAGCTTGTGGAGATGAGAACCATCTCCCACTCCTTCCTCTGCAGGAAAACAGCTTCATTTGGAGGTGAGAAGAGGGAAGACGGACAGCGGTTTTGAGTTGGGTTTTGCTGGGGGATTTTTTAAGGTATTTGAGACATACCTGTCCCAGGAAGGAGGAACAAGAACCGATACACAGAATCAACAGATAGCTAACCAAATGGCTGACGTGGCATTTTGCCACTTCGATATGATTCACAGAGATATTTCAATTATCAGAAGCTGGAAGGAGTTTAATATTTTATCCACTGCAAGACCCATGACACATACTGTAAATACAAGAAAAAGCATCAAACTGGTTTCTGGGTTTTGTCAGGTATGAGAATTGGTTTCTTAAGAAGCATCTTCACGTCTATTAATGCTGCAACGGGCTATGATGCAAAAGGAACAGAAAGGAGAAAGCAGGCAAAAGCAACTCAGTTAATCTACAGCATTTCATCATCTTCTATGCAAGGCTCTATTCTAACCCCTTACCAATTGCCTGGCTAAAAGAAAATAAGCAGCAGAGTGGAGAGGGCCCTCCAGTGAGAATACACCTCTCTTTTCTGCAGATAAAGCACTGCTGGAGATCTGATCCTGAAACACTGCAGTTTCTCTTTACCACAACTAAAAATGTAACTGTATAAAGGCAGACAGCAAAGCTGATATTCACCAACCCAGCTCTCAAAGACACAACATCAGGCAGGACGTGGTGATGTTGCTGACTGTGGGTGACAGTCAACTCCCAACTCTTACTTTGTGCTATTCTGGTGACTCCATGTAACCCTATTAAGTGTTTAACACGCCCTTAGTGACATGGTTTGAACTTGATGACCTTAAAGGGCTTTTCTAACCTAGTTGATTCTGTGATTCTATGATCACATGTCCATGTTATACCAGAAGGCCAGCAGTTTTTCCTCGTAAATGCATCTTCCCAGATGATTAACAGCAGTGGTTTGAACAAGGGAACCCTGTCCCCTGCAGAGAAACGTTTCAGCCCTGCGCAAATGCAAATTTCTAAGGTTTATCACTAGAATTACTCTTAAAAAGATGCTGACTCAGCGTTTGCTACAGTGATGGAAACTTTAGTTAGCCAATGGTTATCGGAAGAGGGCTCAAGTCACTTAGGCCATGACCTCCTAAAGTAAAGTTGCTGCTGACAGGTAAAGCATCTACTTTGTTGGCAGCTGGTCAGCACTGAGCCCTTTCTATACCTGCCCCCTTCCCCACCCTTTTGTAGTCATTCGGAATGTTAAATTCAGTATCAGAACACCCATCTTCTTACCTGCCCACATGGCTAAAACACATCAGGTCAGGAACATCTGCCACAATAAGGTGATCTGGAAAATTCTAATTTCACTTTTTTACAACACCCTGACTTCTCAACATTCCTGGCCTCAAATAAATGGGCAAGCATCTCTATAAATACAGCGGTAAGAACAAAACCCAAGGGGGAACTGATTTTGCCCACGGCAGAGGAGAATAAAGAGTGGCACATTTAGGCAGTCTAGAAAACTGAATACACAGGCAGCAAACAGAAACAAATACAAGGCAGCACTCTCTTTTACACATCTGCTTACATAAAGAGGCCTATCTCACGAACACAAACACGTATTTGGCCTTGTAAGCTCTCCTCTGCCATTTCTTTAAAACATTAAAAACCGAAACACCAACTGCAGATATGACAAGGACATTATACACAGCAAAACACCAAAAGCTCAACCCACAAAACAAGCCAATCCTCCCTCCTGCTGCTGTCCTGCAGCTGCATCAAGTCTGACATGCAAAGATTAAGAACATAAACTTGTTCCTGAGAAAACAAACCATGAGCGTGTGCAGTCAACCTGCTGAACTAGCCAACTATGGCTATCAGTGAGCCAGGAGCCCAGAGACAGCCTGCAGAGCTTCTGTGGCAGAGGTGATGTGCACAAGGCTGTAGTGCTGAGCACACATGCCAAGCAACACAAAGCCATCCCCTTCCTAATTCTGTCTGATCTGCCTGGTTTGCCTGCCTCAATTGATTCACAGAAAACCAAGCCCATCTATTCACCAGCGTGCGTTATCACTTCAGCCTCAGTGACTCCGGATGATTACACTAACGTTGCAGTCAATAAAAACACAACACTACTGCCAAAGAACAGAACCAACACAATCAAAATAGAAAGAGTATGGGTGAACAAACAACAAAGAACAGTAAATATTATCCATCTGGGATCAGGCCAAGAGCCAGAGCAAAACAAGAAACTGAAATAATAGGAAGCAATAAGGCATAATAAAGCAGCCACACTAATCACTGACTATTTACATATGGTTATGTCTTATTGTCATCTATTTTTAGCCAACTACACGATCACAAAACATGCAAGAGCAGCCTGTCTGCTAACACGAGCAAGAAGTTAGAAGAAAGGTCTGGATTAGAGAACCAGTGCTAAGAATTCTCACTGCAGAGAGCTTCCAAACAGCTTTGCAGCAGAAAATGCAGATGATCAGCATGGCTTTTCTCCACACATTCATCATGTCATTTTGTTTTCAGAAGATGGAACAATAAATTAACGTGGAATAACAGACATTAGCATGTTTGCTCTCAAACAGTTGACATTTTACTATCTTAAGCGCATTTATGAGGGGTGAAGATAAACTTCATTCCTTGTCTTATGTTACTTAACTCTTCAGCTTCTGCTAACAAAGCAAAACTGAAGCTATCAACCACTTGGAGGTTTCCTAGTTTTCATTGTTCTCCCAATACTCTAGAAATCTGCCATATATTCCTTTAAGTAGTTCTTGATCTTTAGAAATAATTGCTACCAGTAGGAATTATCCAGAGAGAGACCTGTCAAACAGCTACTTACATCTTTGTGGGGAAAACCACCCCAAAATAGAACTATTGTACAAAGAATTACTCAGAAACACTATTTTAAGAAAGTATCACACATGAAAGCTTCAACAGTTCCATCCAAAGACTAAAGTTGCTACCTGGAATTAATTATGGGGTAATAATTAATTAAAGGTGCTATAATTAAATAATTAAATAAATTAAATAATTAAATAATTAAATAAAGTTGCTACCCGGAATTAATTATGGAGTAATAATTAATTAATTATTACCCACAAATACAACTTGGGTTTCTATTTATTAACAGCAGTCTATATACAATAATAGATATGTAAAATATATAAATATATATATAAAATATTTGAATTAATGGCAGTCTAACATAAAGCATTTTTTCTCTTACAAAAAGATTCCAAAGCTTGACAATACTTCTGAAGTGAGCCTATACTGGAGACTTTGCCAGTTGATAGCTTTCTAAAACCCAATGCAAAACAGCCACGAACATCCAAGCAGACACAAGAACTGGTCTGCTTTGCTACAGGCTGAAAATTCTCATCTAGAGCAAGGTTGAAGTGTTTTATGTGACAACATTTTCTCTTACATAGTATGACAAAAAGATGTGTTGCTGCATCCTTTTAACTTCGCATTTTGTAAAAAAAGAAAAAGAGAGAGTAAGCTTTAAACTTCACTGGTCATTTTGAAGGTCATTAAAATCATTTCAGTACCAGCCTCCCTTTCAGAACTTGGTCTTTGTCAGTACAGCTCCTTATTTCCAGCTTAACACACTTACATAACATACTACATTCAAGAGAACACTACAATACAAGCTGCATTGAGTCCATGTGTTTTGCTTACCTTTCCAGTGTTTCATCTCCCTTCCCACACCCGTTTTCTACTTGTGATCATTCAATTATCAAGCCTCATGGACAACTATAGCAGCAAAATGGTAAAACACAAACACCAGCAAGAACTTTCCAATCAGTTTTCTGTGGGCATGCCTTACATCCTTCCCCCTCCTCCCCTCAGTACAGCATCTTTGTATAGCATAGGCAAGATGCACCAGCACTTGCTACAGGTGGTATGCTTGCTCCAGTAAGATACAACCAGTCACATAAGAAAAAAGCCTACACATTCACCCTCCTGAAGCTGGTTCTAAACTCCTGGCTTTGTTGTAAAGGACTCAAAAAGAATCAGTGCTACCCACAGCAAAATAAACAGGCAAACAAATAATGTGCATGCCATCCTCCTCCAGTCCTTCTTCCCTGCAGCAAGCTTGTAGTACCAACCCAAGCAAGAGCCTGCACAGCATGCCAACACTGAATTAGGCCTATGCCACAAGCTGCCTTTCTTGTTCTGTTTCTACTGGTTTCATAAAATAGGAAGAGAAAATTGACACAGGATTCCTCTCAGTTCCAACTTTATCTAATATATATGCCTAGTTTTGTGCTTATTTCAGTCATCTTCCTGCTCTGTTGACTTCAGCTTGATGCTAAATGATAAAGAAATGGATGGTATCTATAATGCTAGTAAGATGTGCATTTGCCAACTGAAAAGGGAATCTTCAGACTGTTCTAGAGAATAAATAATACGTTCAAAGAAGATAATAAAAGTCAGACATAATAATTTGAGGAAATATTGTTGAAACTACAAGAAAAATACTGCATCTACCAATTCAGGTCTCTCTCAGTAGTCCCCTTGTCACATACTGAAGTTCCTGGGCCAAGAAAGTTACGTTGCCAACAAGTTCCATTTATTTGCTTCTGGGTTGTTTCTGCTTGCAATCATTTTTTATAGAGGCTACTGAAAGCATAGTGAACTTCTCAGTACACTGGATAATGTGTCCCATTGATTATTTTGGAGGAAGGAGACGCCTTGAACTTCTTCACCTTCAGATGTTTCCATATAAATGAAGTTTCTGAATAAAAGGAACTGACTACAGCAAGCAAATTCTCCTAACCTTGTGTTTGTTAAAGCCAACTACTACACAGTCTCTAACCCAGTGACATACACAGATGATTCAGAGCCCACTGTTGTGGTTTAGGCCAGGGTAGCCTAAACAAAACTGAATTACTACTTAATACTTGAATTCATTGACAGAAGTCTGGATGTTTATTGCCTCTGTGACAGGAACACTGTAAAAGAGCTGTGTCCTCCAGTTCCCCCCCCAAAAAAAAACAGTTTGTAATAATCCAGAGAGACCAGTATTTTTAATCATGTTGTTATTCTTACCTCAGCCTTTCTTCTTCTTTCTTCCGAAGGCTGAAATCTCGCTGAACCACCTGGAGCACATGCTCTGCTTCTTCATCAGTCAAGCCTGAAAGATCCAGTTTTCTCCCCATTGTATACTCTGTTCTGGATAGGAACAGCTATGAGGACTATCTGAAATCAGAAACAGAACAACAAAATGCAAAATCAGTTGAAAGCACTGATATTTTTCCCCAGTGTGTTGAAATCACAGGCACATCTGCCCAACAAAAAGAAAGTTACTGCCATCAGAGAAGAACATCATAGAATCCTGCAATGATTTAGGTTGGAAAAGACCCTTAAGATCATGGAGCACAACCAGTAACCTCACACTGCCAAGTCCACCACTAAACCATGTCTTTAAGCACCACGTCTACAGGTCTTTTCCATATCTCCAGGGACGGTGACTCCAGCCCTGCCCTAGGAAGCCTGTTCCAATGCCTGAGCATCCTCTGGGAAAGGAATTGTTCCTCAGCTCCATCTAAACCTGCCCTGGTACAGCTTAAATGACACATTTCAGAATTATCTTTCAAGTTCCATGCACTGAAATCAGACACACACACACACACACACCCCCATTAAAAAGAAATGCAAATGAGAAATCATTTTGGGTAATAAATAATATTGAGGGGAGACCTCGGTGTTGCTCTCCACATGGAACACGTTCAACGACCTCAGGTGAAATCGCATTTGGATTATTTCTGAAGTTCTTACACCATGGCTCTGCAAAACCATTTACAAAACAAAACCCCTGTGAACGTGTTTGAATAGAGAACATCCTCTTCTGGAACACTCAGAGGGGTTTTTTTGTGCTACCAACTAAGAAACAAGGATTTTAAATCATCATTAAAAGGAGTACACAGGTATCATTTCAAACGCATTCCCCAGTGCGACTGGAAAGATGTAGATGTCACTGCTACCACCACAGGAAAGAAAGCAGGATTCTTCCCATTAACTTTACTCACACCCATGTGCTTTATAGGGAAAACTCAGGATATAACTGAAAGGAAAAAAACACCTATTTTAAGCAACTGCTAGAGCCAACGAAGACACCTCCATGGTACAGCTACAGCTGACCAAGACACAAGACAATGAAGAGACTAAGAGATCAAAGATGTAGTTCCAGCTGTTCTTGAGCATCAAGTTAACAACTGTGATGAACACTGTCACAATAAGCTCTCCCTTCAGGTCTTCAGCAAGATGCTTTGGGAAACAGTGTCAAAATTAATAGTGGTTTTTCATACCTGCAAACTTACCACGGGGAAGGAAAACCAGCCCTTTGATGCAGCTGCCACTACCAATGAGCATGTATTAGAAGGGAGAAGTTCACCCCTGAATGTATGAGAAGGGGGAAGCATGCAGCCCGAGTACCTTTGATTTGGGGGTCAGAAATGACTTAATTTGAAGCAAAAACATGGTTTAAAATCACCGCTGACTTTAATTTGATTTTCATGCGGTTTACTTAGAATCCCAGAATGGTTTGGGTTGGAAAGGACCTTAAGATCAGCCAGTTCCAACCCCCCTGCCATGGGCAGGGACACCTCACACTTACCTACCTGTAAGACTCAGCCTGCATTCCAATGGTACATAAACCACTAAGGAACTTGTGTAGGATTTTCCCCCCAGGAAATAATATCTCTGATCTGGGAGTATCACAGCAGTTTAAAAGGACTTATAAACAATGCTCAGACGTCTCTTTTTCAGTAGATCTGGATTATGCATTTCGGAAATGCACAAGGGCAAATACTCCAGAGGAAGTGAAACAAGTTACATGAAAAACCAGAACACAAACAGGCAACAAAATAGTTTCTCAGCCTAAAATAACTTCTGGCCTCAATTGAAATAACTTCCATGAGGCTGTTCAGATGTTTGCTTTTAGGTGTTTGCCTTCATGAGTAATAAATACTTCTTTGCTAAGGCTGTTCAGCCTGGAGAAGAGAAGCTGCGTGGAGACCTCAGAGCAGCTTCCAGTGTCTGAAGGGGGCTACAAGGATGCTGGAGAGGGACTCTTCATCAGGGGCTGTAGTGATAGGACAAGGGGTGATGGGTTCAAACTGAAACAGGGGAAGTTCAGGTTAGATCTAAGGCAGAAGTTCTTCCCTGTGAGGGTGCTGAGGCGCTGGCACAGGGTGCCCAGGGAAGCTGTGGCTGCCCCATCCCTGGCAGTGTTCAAGGCCAGGTTGGACTGGGCTTGGAGCAACCTGGTCTGGCGTGAGGTGTCCCTGCCCATGGCAGGGGGTTGGAACTGGATGATCTTGAGGTCCCTTTCAACCTAAACCAGTCTGGGATTCTAGAAAACTTTTGCTCAACAAATTAACCCACTGTAAGAGGAAAGCCTGGGCTTGCAATACGTGATTATTGTTTGAGTAATACTGCAATCTTAATACTTCTTACAGGCAGTTTTAAAATCAAATTAAAACTTCCACAACAAAAACATTCCTTGAATTTAACCTTAAAAAAAACCAAAACACTGAAACACCCAAAACCCCCAAAATCCCCACAGAGCAATGAGCAAATGAAACGTTGCAAATGCTTCTGAATTTTAAAATGGACAAGAGCATCTACCCAAGAAACGAGGGCAAGTAGGATATTTCCTAGTCACTCATATGACAGCTGAGCTGCTCAGACTTGCAGCCTCAGCAAAAGATTAGCATTCCTGGAGGGTGGGGAGAAAGCCCACAAAGCAGCAACTAACGTTTCAAACAGATTTACTGCTTCACAATGAGCCCCCTTCTGAAGTTAATCCTGCAAGTGCCCACGCTGAGTACTGTACAACACAGCATCTTAGTTTTATGTTGCAGCAAAGAAATCAGCCCTAGCTAGACTGCATCTGCATCCAGTCTGGGCTCCCCAGTACAAGATACAGACTTAAGAGAGTACCTGCAGCTCAAAGCCACAAAGACAATTAAGGGACTGGAGCATCTTTACCATACAAGATGCTGGGATCTCCATAGCTGCAAAGTCTCGGGGCAGGACTATACAGTGTGTATCCAGCAGAGATGCTTCCAGTCCCCTGGCACCACAAACAAGAATATCCTATAATTCTTCCCATTCCCGAGCAGATTTATAATCAAGATTCACCTGCTTCCACAACACAGTATCATTTTTGCTATAAAATGCTGCTCCTTGAAGCGCGTTGATGAAATGTGATACTTGAGGAGCCAGTATCACAAACGCCTTCAACCCAGCTATTTGCAACTCGAGTATTTCATACAGAATATGTCTCCCTCACATGCTCTCAGCTTTAGTCACCAAACCAAACACCAGTTTTTCTGCTCTGTTCTGCTACTCTACAACTTCCAGCATTTTCCAGGTAGAAAAATCAAGAAGAAAACATTTACTAGTAATCTTTTGATCCTTTTGCCAACCACCTCAACTTTAGCAGCCTGTCAGGCCCTAAGAAATACTGCTTGATCTGCCTTGCCATTATGATTTGGCATTTAATCAACTTTTGCAGATGTCTTTTAGTACCTTAAGACATTCTTTCTATAATCTTATTGATGAACATTTTGCCCATTTAAATCAGACAAGATTGTCATCTTTTTAAGGCACAAAGGAAGGCAAGCACTTTGTCCACAACAGAGCTCCGTCACCACACCTTGTATTTTAAAGAGTTCTGCCTACTGGCTGCCTGAAATAAGTGATCCCTTTCCCAGCAAGAGGCCATCACACTCATTTTTTAGTGTCATTGTCACAATACATATCATATAGAAATTATCAAGTGTCACACCATTTATTTAGTGACAAAAACAAGGTCCAAGTGTTGAAACTAAAGGGAATTCTTGTGTTTTATGTCGACAGGCTTGAAGAAAACAGACTCTAGACAACAGACAACATTTAAAGAGCATTACTCTCCAAAGTAATTTCTACTAGAGCTAGCACATCCATAAGTCTAAAATTAGGCATAATTAATGTTGGCCACAAATTTCATAGGGCTTTTTTTAATTCTAAGGAATTCCAGAAGCTGCAGTAAACACCACTGTGGATATTTGTCCCTTTTCACTGGAAATAAACTTATGTCCCAAAACAACAAGAGGGAAAATATACTCAAAGCCACCTCTTCAGATGAAAAGCGAAGCACAGCCCCACTGACTTTAACATGAGGACTTGCATCCACTTTTTAAATGAGATGCAAGAGCAGGATCTCGATGTTATTCTTTGTACCCACACTGATTTAACTGAGATTTACTGCATGTCTCCTGTGCTAGATCCAAAGCAGAAAATTCTCCTCCTGTCAACCTCGTGCCAATTTTACATGAGATTTGTTTAGAAGAGCAAACGGCTTGCAAGTGCCTGAGCAAAGTGAGGTTTCTTTCTCTGGGGGATGCACAGGGTGAAGCAGCAGGTTTTAAAAGAACCATGAAGTTCATTCACTTTCTTCTGGGAGAAATAGTCCTTATTAATGCACGTTACTGCAATAACTGTGTGCACTCCTTATCTAGAGTGCAAGGACATACTATAGTAGGGGAAATTATATAAATCTTCAAGTCCAACAGGCAGTGCTGTGCGGGTTTAAATTTAATGTATTTAGGAAATAAATAGGAGTTTCACAGGGTTCTTGCCTCTATAGTTTACATTATTTTAAGTACTATGAATATGAAATAGCAGAAGCAGAAAAGCTCCACTAAAGTCACATTTTAGTTTAATAAGAATGGAATCTCTCATCTAAGCACTCTCCCAGAGGCAGAACACAGCATATTAAACTGTAACTAAAATAACCAGGAGCTATTTTGTTTATATAGGAAACTTCATTTTTACAGAAAAGCCTAAAGATTATAGGGAGGACTTATCTGTCATCTACTTTTGACAGATTAAAGAAAAAAAAAAAGTCACATTAAAAAGAGAACCTTCCTAATAAATCATGACCATTTCATAGCTACGTATCAGGCCTGTAACTGACACACAGGTATAAATCCCATTGGCAATTCAAAAGCCAAGTTCATTGACCAGGATAATCTCCCCACTGCTAACAGTGAACTCCCTAGAGGAAAGGCTTATGCAAAATTTGGCTCTACAGCTGCTAAAGATCAAAGGTCATCCAGCATATACTGCTAGCACATATTGTATAGAGTCACAGAATTAGTTTGGGTTGGAAGGGAGCTTCAAAGGTCATCTAGTCCAATCCCCTGCAATGAGCAGGAAATTCACTGCTTTCCAGGATGCTCTCATTTTACTTCAGTCTCATCTTCCACTGTTTATGCGGAATTTAGTCAAACCACGTGCAACTCTGTGCTCTCTATTTAGTAGCAACTGTCTTATGGGAGAATGTGTAGTGGAGATGATGGGTCTTGACAGCATTCTGACTGTGTGAGACTGACTGTTACGCTTCCCGACATGAGGAAGACAGCTCGGAGACAAAGACAAAACTGGAGCGGTAATGTGCTGACATGCAATTGCATCTTGGATGATGCAGCTGGTCTCTTTTTCACACGCCTTCAATTTAAAGCACTCATGCAGCTCATTACTGTAACAGACTGTCAACTAACCCCCAAGGTGAACCATCACAGCCCATATGCGCACTTAGGGCATGCATCTGAAGAGCCCTACGCTATCAGAAATTCCACGTCTTTAGGAACCAAACTGCAAGGGCTTTCCTTTGGATGCCCTTGGATGCAAAGTGGGACTCAAAGCTTTCTGCTTCGTACCCAGGCTCCCTGTACAGAAAGAACAGCAGCCACTGAACAGTTATGTCCCTTCTTTCACCTTCCCATGGTACAACCCACACCAGAACACACCTGGCAAACCCATCTTCGCTGTACTTTCTAAGCTTGAGAGAGCATGAAGGAAACACTAAACAAAAAGCTCATCTGTATTGAGGTAATGCTGAGCAGAGGTAGCAAAGACTGCAAAAATCACATTCACCCATCTCTGTCACATTACACGTACATCTTTCTCTGCAGACACCCACCAGTCTCTGCCTTTCACAAACAATGGCCTTCAAATGAGCTACACAGTTTAAACATAGAATCACAGAATGGTTTGGGTCGGAAAGGACCTTCAGATCATCCAGTTCCAAACCCCTGCCATGGGCAGGGACACCTCACGCTAAACCACGTCACCCAAACTGAAGGGAGGTGAAAGGTTGAAGGGAGATGAAAGAAAGAGCAAATCCTTCTCTGCTCTGCCAGAGAACTGATGACGGTTTCCATCTCATTTTAAGAGGCACAGAGGGAGTACTCACTTTAATCTGTATAGCAGCCTACCACACGCACCCAGAAAAGGGCTCTGGTTCAATGCCACGTTAAGCCTGAAAATGTTCAAATATTTATCTCCCTCCCTGTGGAAGATTCCATAAGATAACACAACTCAAGATATTCCTGTGCAGACCTCTACTTCGGATGCCAACATCCCATCTTCTTGTATGGTCTGAAAAATGAAACAAAGGTCCACTACCACATGAGCTGCGGAGCAGCACATGACAAGTATGTGTTTTGAAGTTAAATGCCTTCCCCAGCACCACAGCAGTCACTATTTGTACGAATAGCTATAGAGGAGCATCCTACAGATAAAATTCCACAAACTAAGCAAGAAAAGATAGGTCCACTGAGATAACTCTTCCAAGTTCAAGATGCCAAAGCATCCCTACTACATAAAGCGCTGGTAAGGCCTCTCATCCGTGTTACTTACACCTTTTAACGAGGGGAAGAGAGCACTGAGAAGAGAGGTGAAGCATTTTTAAAACCTCAAACAGCTCTGGAAACTCTACATTTTAGATCTGCACATAAATTCCATTTTGCATTTCAGTAATACAGGCAAAAGGGTTATGATATATTAAGCATCTCATCGTTACTTGAAGCCATATTGTGATCAACCCATGCAAGCTACAAAAGTAAACAGTTAAGTGGATTGCTTGACTGCTACCAAAACATCCGTAATATAAAACCCAACCAATATGCAAACACACCACAGGCATACTTAAAGGATCCTACACAATAAAATGGGTTTTTCCCCCTCCACAACATATGTTGCGCTAATTGATATTCTGCATCCCACTTACTAAATACCACTCATCAGCATAGCCTTAAGTTTAATCCAGGAACTAACCTCTGTGAGAATCTTTCTGCAGGACTAGGACAGAGAACAGAGACTCTATTTTTAGAGGTTAGAAAATTCTCCCAACAGCAGTTGCCACGATGAGATCGTGTTCTCTAGTGCTGCCAGATGTGAAAACAAACTTCATGCAGTAAATCACTGCTAATTCTAAGCACTGATGGGAAACCCCACTGCAAATTACTGCATTTTACAGATTAGCAAGTAAATGAACAAAATAAAAACAGTTTCATAAGACCGTGCCTTCTGCATTCGTTCTAACACCTGCAAAGTGATTCTAACCCCGACTTATGCTAGAACAAGCAAGAATCGTAAGAGATTCGATAACAAAGAGTGATGTCTGTAAAGCCACATGTCCTATTTCACTGAGACTTGGTGATGAGCTGTGGTTGGTTGGCACACAACCTGCACCCCATGCATGGAAAAAAAGGGTTTCAGGAGCAGGTTGTCCTTCAGTTGTTTAGATAAGCATTTGTTAAGTGATACAGAACAAGAGCGAAACAGAGCCAGGCCTGTAGAAAGCCTCTGGAAACCAAATTAGGAGCTGGTTAATCTCCCAGGTGGGGGGAGTTAATGGTTTAGTTTGTTGACACTGGGAGCCACTCTACACAGTGCTTAGAACAGGCTCTGCTCTAGGCCTGAGCTTGGCTACTAGGTTTTTTCCCCCCTCTATTGACACAGCACAACACAGAGGTAAAAACAGCATCTGAGCCCTGGCCAACAAACATGAACCTGAAGCTCTGGATCCCAAGTTCATACAAACAAGGCACATTTGCATTCAAGTACAAGACGCAGCCAGGCACCTTCTTGAGCTCAAAGGCCAACTTCGCTATCAGTTTTTGACTGCTGGTTCACTCATATCTGAATCCAAACTGGAGCAGCCTCACAGCTCCTTTAATTTGAACTAGAGAACCAAAGCAGTTCATCCTTTTACAGGTTTTGAGAATCATCCAGGCAGCACAGACACCTTTTTAGAGTCCCACAGAAGCTGCTATCTGATCAGCTTACATTAAGCCACTATCATTAGGAACTAGCTCGGACTCTTCTGCAGCTTAGTTCCTTCATTTTTGAAGGCAGTTCCCTTTATCAGGGCCCAATCTTGAAGATCGAAGTGGCATTACCAGTACACTGCATAGCATGCTCCTTTGATAAGCTCCTACATAAAGGACATCAGCTTTACCAAGAAAACTCCTGTCTCTATTGCTCTACATTAGCCTCTGGACCTTGATACGACATTGACAGCAACTTCTCCCCTAACTGAAAGCACAATCTTAGCTATTCTCCATCTGCCACAACTCCACAGATGACAGAACTCCACAGAGGAGGTACGGTTCACTTAATCATGTGTGGGACACAGTATTTCATCTATTGATTCCCCTCTTTTTGACCTGTGATGGAGAAAGAACCTGAAGCCTCATCATTAAACATTAAAAGTGTAAGGAGTTGGAAGAAGCAGGCTGATCTTCTCTAGAGGAGAACTGTTTGCTTCTTAGCTGGGACTCAAACCATGACTTTTGTGCTTGCAGTGATTAATTTATGGACAATTTCTGGCACTGCCTTTTAGCTCAAGCCCAACTAAGGTTGTAAAACAGAGCATCACCAGAAGACACCTTTTATAACCCTCCTCAAAGCTCTTTGTATTGTTTTTAAAACCTGGTGTTGCTCCAATTCATGCCCCACAGCTTGATTTAAACCCAACTCATGTTCCATCAAACGAATACCAAAGCACTGATGACAGCTAGATGCAAGCGTTGAGATAACTTCCAGCGGTACACCAAGCACTCCCGGGGATGACCACTGAGGGGCAGAGGGATCCGTTCTCTTAAAGGGGAAAAAAGGGAAGAACCTCTTGGAAGATTAACGATGCTTAGAAAAACAGGTACACTCTGCAGCTCGAGGTACTCCAGTGCAGCGTTAGCTGCATCTTTGAAAACAGCACACAAATCACGCACTGAGCATCCATGTCCTAGCAACTAATGCTAATGGCACAAACCAGCACTTTTCGGTTTGGATTGGCCTGTGACACAACATCCTGTTCACACAGCCCAAAGGGAACAAAAGAAAAGCACATTAAAATTACCTTCTGCATCAAAGGTAACGCCTGATAAGCACAGAAGCCCTTCTTGAGTTAGTTTCAGAAGAGATAAAACTCCTCATCACAGGAGCAGAACATAAAACTTACTCCTCGAGTTGTAAACATGTTTTGCTTTCTTTCCTCTCCTGAAGGCAAATAAATTATGCGCTGCCTTCCTCCAAGGGTAGAAAGTTGGTTTATAACAGCAGAGCCATGTATTAGTCCACATAGAGGCAGGTGGAGGGTGCTGGAGAAGGGACTGTTTTGTTACTAAAATACCCCAAAGATTTCAGGCTGTTTCCCGGATTCAAGACTCATTAAAGCCAGTGGGAGCGCACAGACTTTAATAGCCTTTGAATGAGGCTCAACACTTCAGATTGCTATCACAAGAAGAGACTACATCTCACTCTCTACAGTAAATTACCTCAGCACCCTTTAAACAGACTTGATCCAGAAATGATGGCTGCATTAGGTCACTTATCCATTTATTCTTCTCCATCAAAAAGCAGCATATGTTGCAAGGAAGAATCCAGACAGAGAAGGTTTTTGGAACTGCTGCACAGCAGAACTTGAGCTTGGGTCTTCAGCAGTACTAGAGTTCCCTTCCTGCCTGCCAGCAGTACCAGCAATACCCAGGGAGACTACTTAATTGATTACCATGAGTCAACTTGAGACAGTGCCATTGAAAGCATCTCATCTTGAAGATTAATCTCCACAGCAGTTAGCTCCTCCACTTGTATAGGTGAGGTTATACTTGTACTTTGCCTTGAAGAATGCAAAATTTACTTCCTAGGGTAATGCTCTGTATCTTAAGTCAACCAACAGACAGCAATAACTGCAATGATCCGAATAAACACCAATATTAGCTTTATGTTCATCAGTTGATCAATAAGTAAACCAAGCACAGAGGAAGTAACAAGAGCTCTTGTTTCCTTTACCCAGCTCAGGGACTGCTATGTCAGTAAAAATTTGCAAGATGTGGGGTTTTGTCAGTGTAACATTCTTAAATAAATAAATAAATAAACATTCTGCTCTGCTGTTGAAATTTAATGCTTATTGGCCTGGAAATCTGATGTTTTCCTGATGTATTCCTATTTCCAGAATAGCATCCATGAGATCGAAGTATGGGCCATTACTGCAATAACGCTGAGACTAGCTTTTGTCCGGTCAAGCCACTGCAGCCCTTATACTCTGTTCTTCTAAGCTAAAGCTTTCCACTATATCGTGCTTTATTGCTTTATTTTCAAGACACAGAATGTCAAACATCCTGTTTCTTTTCTGAAAGTACATTTTTTAAGAACTGCAGCATGATTTTTTTTCCATAAGATTGTTTAAAACAAATAACAGGGTAACACATTTCAACTGAACGTTAAATAGCAAGCAGGTCACAACCACTAGTCTGTACCATATGACTCTCACTAGTGTGCCAGCCACATAAAAGGGGTCTTCCTTTGGGGCATCTGTCAAGTCACATCAAATTTGGAGACAGGTATTTTTGCCAAATCTCACAAAGATAGACAAAACTAAACCATGGCTTGGAATCTTATCAGACTACACCGTATTTAGTCCTTCTACAAAATTCCTTATTTATGCCGTAGATAAAGGCCAAGTTTCTCTGGTAATCTCAGCAACAGTCTGGTATGCTTCACTCCACACTGAAATACAGCAGTTATCTTCCTCTTTTAATAAGCTTCTTTTGAAAATAAGCTGATATAAACCTCTGAATGTAAGAAACTTGGGGCTGGTTTATTTTCTGGCTGTCAGGAGTTGACAGGTAAGCCAGAAGCCTTTAATATCTCTCAGAATCTATTAATAACCTACCTGGGTCCAAAAGGAAGGTGAATAAAGCATTCCATGGGAAGGCTGACTTAGTCTGCTCAAACAAATGAATCTGCTTTTTCAAAGACAATTAATTATTCCTATGGTTTTCACGGAACTATATTCAACTAGTTTCTTTTAACTTGTCCAAGTCTCCATGGGCAAGTTAAGGCAGTTCACACTGCCAAACAGCAGTTTCCAGTCTGATAACAATAGGGCATGTTAATGTTGGCAGCAATACAAAGGAGTCCCATTTTCATACAGATGTACGTTTATGCACAATAGCATATTTGGTATTTGCAGCTTTTCTTCAGCATCACCCATGCATGGTTTAGGGAACTTTTCTTCTTTGTTTAAGTACAAGTTCTTCAAGTGTTCTGTTTACTGCAACTGTTCAGTGAGAGAGGTGAATTACTGCTGCGTTCATAACACTCGGGTACACCCTCTGTAGCACACTCAGCTATATTCATCAGGTTAGAGTGGAAGCAGGAAGCCGACTCAGGAAAATAATCACAAGTTTTAGCTTGGCTTTCTCAGTCTCATATTGCTCCTGGATGGCAGTGGTGAAGACAACCATTAACCTGTCTGAAAGGACAATATTGTAGCATTTGAATCAGCAGGAGGTCCAAAACGCACATCCTGCCATAGGGGCAGTGCTCTCTCATGCCCAAGGGAGCTACTAGGGTGGAATTGACTTCTGGGAGTTCTCAATGGCAATTAATGTATCACAGCTGCTGAAAATGCTACTCTGTTTGTGATTGCTATATGCATTGCATTAAGTTACCTGACAAATTCCACAGGAAGGCTACAGGATCGCCGAGTACATGTTTGGACACTTAGGCAAAACGCATTAGTAAATACGCTCTGATGCAATCCAGTTCCTGAGTGAGGATGGGTAAGGCAATAGCCTGAGGGATTATGTACCAGATAGAGCACCTTCTGCTTCTTACACAGCTCTGCTCACTTTCTCAAGCTAGAAGCAAGCAGCAAACGTTTCCTGTCTGACACTTAACTGCAGGGACAGAGCCAGTGCTCTCGATGCAGCTCACAGGGATCCGCTATCACCATTAATAAGCGGCTATAAAACCCCATCCAGTCCGATGACAGTCAGAACGATGTCTGCCAATGGAAGAACCAAACTAACTTTCCCTCTTTCCTCTTTGCAGCCTTGCAGAAAAGGGTTTTCAGAGGAACAAGTAAAAACCTTTACTGGCGAAACCCTTGCAGTGCCTGTTCTAACAAACTCCGGGCTCCACAGCAAGGCAGCCGCCCGCATTTTCAGCGGCACAGGAGCCAGTCAAAGGGGAGGTGTAAGGCAAAAGCCACCATTTGTCAAGAGATCGCCAGGCACGGTTAGCATCCTTGCAGAGGCGCTTGAGGAGGGACGCCCGCCCGCTCCTAATGCGCTCTGCGATCTAATGTGGTTACGTTCGCCTCAACCACAACACAACCCCCAGCACAACACACGCTCCCGCTTTAATTAGATTCCCTCCCCAAAGTCAGCCCGAGCCAGATGGTATTTTCCTCAGCAGTTACGACAAATTGACCTTGATACTAGGGAAACGCACGCTGCTTCTGTCTGTCTGAGGCACACATTACAAGCGGAGCCGGCGGGATGCTCCTGTGCTAAAAGGGGGCAGAGGCAGAGCCGCGATGAACCCCTCCATGTGCCGGCGGGGAAGTTGATCGAAAGTAACCCAGTGTAACGATAATAACGGCGATGATGATGATGATGATGATGCACTGCGGTGACAGCGCTCGCACCGCCACGCCGCCAGCGATGAAGCTCCTCAGACATCACCCCGCTGATTAAAGCGGCCTCGCACCGTGCCCCGCTCCCCCCACCGAGTGCCCGCGGAGGGCGGCGGCCCCCTCAGCCCACAAGGCCCGCGGGACCGGCCCCACCCGCGACTCCCCTCACAAGCGGAGCGGGGAGTGGGGGGGGAGCCGAGCACCGACCGAACACCCCGTCCCCCGACGGGGCGCTGCGGCGGGCGGCCCCAAGGGTGTCCCCTCACCGCCACCCCCTGCCCGCCCGCGGCCGTACTCACCCTCAGCCAAACGCGAGGGCTGCACCAAAATGGCAGGCGGGCAGCAACTTCCCCGCGCCCCGTCGCTCATGCAGGGAAGGGGCTGCGGCCGCCCCACGCCGGCCCCCGGCCTGACACCTGCGTGGAGCCGAGGGGGCCCGGCTCCGCACCAGCGCAAGGCGAGAGCCCGCAGTCGTCGCCGCCGCCAGCACCGCCGTCTCCTTCCCCTCCCCTTAGCGCCGGACGCGCCGCCGGGTGCTGCCGCGGTGCCCCCGCCGCGCACCGGCACCTGCCCGGGCGCCGGCTGCCAATGGGCGCGGAGGGGCCGGGCCAAAGGCGGGGCGAGGGGTGGCGGCGGGGCCGCGCCTCACCTCAGAGGAGACCCGCGGCGCGGTGCTGGCTGCCCGGTGCCCGCTCCTAACGCCGTGTGCGGGGCTGAGGTGGGGGGGGAGGACGGACCCACAGCGGGGCTCCCTCGGCGCCGCCCAGCCACCAACAGGGCGGAGAAGGGAGCGGGCAGGGAGGGGGGGTGTCTCCTGAGGTAAAAGGGAGCCGGTTGATGCCAAAGGACAGGAATTGCATCCCTATGGATGCAGCACGCTTCGTGCGGCCTGGTCAGTGACTGCCGCCACCAGCGAGCCTAATGTGACCGTGTCAGTTCGTGTCCTGTGCCGCTGCGGATCGTGCTGCAGCCACCTCATTACTTTACCCGAAGTGTTATTTTTCATCCCTGCTCTGTGGGGTGTGTTGTTTTTTTTTTCCCTTCAGGCTTAACTTCATTTTAAAATATCTGCAGCTGTTCAGCGCAAGGAAGGGGTTTGTTTGATCTCAGCTGAAGCGCTTTGTCAAGACAGATGTGTTCAATAAACCCTGGCAGGTTTCCAAGGGGGATGTCTTCTGCAATGCCTCTGTTTACACTGATTTCGTGGTGTTACAAACGGACTGGGTTATCAGACGGTTATTCCTTGGGCCACCCATTAGTAGAACGGGTGCTGCTGTGTGAGGCAGACACAACACTGATGCCAAAACCCTGAACAGCTTTAGGAAGTGTTCGGCATCCCATATTGATTCCTGTGTCCCAAATGCACCTATAAAACAATAACACATCTGGGAGTTTCCCAAAAGGAAGAACTTCTTTACATAGAAACAAGGAAAAGGAGCATCCTGTCCAGCAGCTTTTCATGGCATGGCAGCAAAGCAGGGGCTCACTCAAACTAAAGGTCATCATTGCCTCGATGAGAAGAAGAAGTGATAACGTGCACCAAGCATTGTCAATGAGTGAAGAACTACCCATACAGAGCCCCCTCCCCAGCCTTGCTGCTAGCTGAAACCCTGGAAGTATAATATGTTTTAAAATCATCTGTCAGTGCCAATGAGCTATAATGGTGCTGGTTATACAACCACGAGATCAAACAGGTTGTTTGCCTTTGCCCTGCTCCTCACACTCAGTAAGCTAATACTACGTTCAAAAGTGATGTTTCACCCTTGCCTCAGCACTGTGCATTGAGGTACACAGAGTTTATGCTGTCCTCTGTCGTATTTCACATTCTTCTCTACAGGAGACAAAGTGTTGGACGTGGGGCTCTTTTGTTCCACACCAGACAGAAATCAGTATGTTTTTATTCTGCATCAGTACCCCATGGGGAAGGTATTAACTTAGGGCATGCTTAAACCAACCATTAACCACTGAGAGTGGTAACTAAGATAGGGGAAAGAGAAGAACAGTGCATAAGCGAAGAAATACTGTAATGGCCTTATGGATGCTATGCTGGACTTCTCTGTCTGCATCCCCCTCCCTTGTTGGATGCTTTGTTTGTCTTCGTCTACAGCTTGTGTTGTCTCACTTGGAAAGAAACCAACTTCTGTTTGCAGCCATAGCAAGTACTTTCTGATGGCTGCTATTCACAGTAAAAGAAAACACGGACTCCAATCTCTTTTTCACAGCTACAGGCAAAATCATCAGGCAGAGATGGGCGAAATTGAGATGTGCCAGGCTTTCCCTGGGATCACATACGATACAGCCATTGCGTGATTAAAATAGGTACCTAAATAAGGATGCAGAATAAACAGTAGTCTGAGGAAGATAAATTCTGCAGTGAGAGATGAGACTCAAGTGGTAGCAAGGGATTTTCATGCCCTCTGAGCAAGATGTGCTGAAACACCTTCCCATCCAGTGCCTGGTGACTGGAGGGCAGCAGGGCACCAAGAGGTACAAGGGATACCAGCAACAGTGGGGTGGTCACCAGGGAAAGGAGAATGCCCTCTATGTGTATCTCACTTCCTACAGCTCTGAAATTCCCAGTCCTCCTTACGTCCATGGCAGAGCTCAGTTAAACTGCAGCCATGCAATCTTTCAGTGATACTAACCTCAGGATGGAGACAACCAAACAAGAAGTCAGCCCCCCAGTATGCAACCATTCTGCCACGTGGTGCTAAATAAGCTGCAGCATGGAAAAAACCTTGTGAAGAAAAAGATGATGGATGTGGTAATAACAGGATGCAGGACAAGAAAATGTGTGTTTTCTCGATGGTGAGCTTCTCTTGTCACAATGCAGCCTTTTCCATACAGAAAAACTCATCCAAATATAGACTGAAATAAGCAGGTGGGTTTTGCTTGGAAAGCTCAGCACTAAATCCCATGGTGCCATAAACTACATGCGGCTACAGGGCTGCGGTGGCCAATGGGTACCGGTACCTGCCGGAAAGCCACAAGGCACTGCGTTTGCCAGAGTTTTACTTATTTATTTCTATTTATTCAGAATAAAGGTCTATTTAGAATTTGTATTACATTTTATTAAATGTTATTACATTTCTGTTTAGGATATTTCAGAATAAAGTTCTACTTATTCAGAATAAACTCTTAATTTCTTGCAGCCTACTGCTATCTGGGGGCAAAATATAAAGGCAGTAATTGGCCATTAAGTCTCTCAACTGATCTGTTAAGACCTCAGAGTGTTGTCACAAGATGTAGCAAACAATGATTTGATGGCAGTAACCTGGAAGTCAGTGTAACCTTTTACCTCTCAAAGAACATCCTAAATACAAACAATTCAACAAGTGCCTATGCAAAACACGGAGTATTGTGATAAATCACTTAAAGCATTTAAGTACTTCATAGGCCCATCAGCAACTGAGAAAGGGGTGAAAGAGCTGAGAAGAATGGACCATTTTTTAACAGTATTTAACATGGACAGCATACGATGTGATATGGCACTTTGCCATGGCTTTTCTATAAGGTGCTGAGGCACCGGAATGGGTTGCCCAAAGAAGTGGTGAATGCCCCATCCCTGGAAGTGTTCAAGGCCAGGCTGGACAGAGCCTGGGCAACATGGTCTAGTGTGAGATGTCCCTACCCATGGCAGGGGGTTGGAACTGGATGATCATAAGCTCCTTTCTGACCCAAACCATTCTGTGATTCAATGATTTCAAGTCAGGTTCCCTGCCCCAGAAGCCTCATAATGTACGGAGGAGCTCTGACAAACATTAAGTGGGAAAAGAGAGAAAGGAAATCTGAGAGAAGGCAGAACTGGGATTCTCTACATATGTTAGTAAAGGAGACAGCTTGAAGACGTTTTGCTATTTAGCCAGCAGCAGAACTTAGGCACTTTGAAAGCAAACAAACACACCAAAATCCCACAACTGGAATGGAAGCACCAGCGGATAAACTGTAAGTGATGCAGTAAAAATGATTTGTTGCAGTCACTGAGGGGAAGGCAAGGAGAGGTTTTTTGGTGGTGGTGGTGGATTTGTGGTCAGTTCAAAGATGATAACAATGGGAATAAGAGATAATAAGAGAGATGGTAGAGAACAAAAACCATGGTGGTGAGTGATAAGAGCTACCCATGGTTACTAGAAAGAATAATCCGAATGGGAGTAAGTTCTGGAAGAGAACGTGCTGCTGACTGTGCCACTGTTACTGCAGATCTCCTCATTTACACAGAGGGCATGCAGGCAAGCTTGAAGGTGTCTGCAGAAGATGCTGCCTGCAGAGAAATGAAGGCTTTTTCAGTGCTTTACGCCTGCCACCAAATGGGTGAGGTCAAGATCCAGCTCTTACGTTTCTCCAAGTAAAAAAGGTGCGGTGTGGTCTTCAATTTCCCTGAAGAATGAACTTCATTTCCTAACAGTGGCTCAAACACACAAGGCAAGTGTCCTTCATCCCCAGCGGATTCTATCAGTCTTTCTCTCTGCTTAGCCCCACTTTTCATGCAATAACTCCCTGTTGCTCATCAATCCGAGGACGAGCAGCAGCAGGAGGGATGTGGTCCACTGAAGCTTTTCTTTAGAGCTTCATTTCTGTCCTGTGCAAAACAGCACTGAGGGTGTGGGAGCATCTTTTATATGGTGCAGCGCTGAAGGTGTGGGAGCACCTTTTATATGGTTCAGCGCTGCTTTCTTATTTACAAACTGGGAAAAAGCAAGGAAAAGCTGCCTGGTGCCCAGGGGAGGACTAATAAAAACCATGCAAGACTGCAGCTAAACAGGAAAATGCTCGTGTCAAGACAGCTTTGACTTCACAGATTCAAGCGCTGAACAAACAGGAGCACTTGTTGGTTTAGCTCTTGTGTTCAGTGGTACTTTCTTTCAGGCTCACTTGGTTTCTTTGTACCAGAATCAATGGGTGGCTGTGAAATTTGGGAGTTAAAACAAACCCATCTAAAACCACTCTGCTTGCAGTTGCTTCTAGAGTTACTCTCTTGTGTTTTTACTGGTTCAATTCTCTAGTACTACCAGCACTTGCTTTCAAATCTAACTCTTATTAATGCCTCTGATTCCTAAAGCCAGCCTACAGCCAAGTAGGTTCTTTCATAGGAAGACCTAAATGGTTTCCTCGTTCAAATAAATTGAGCTATTTCATTATTTGAAAGTATTAGAAATCAAATTTTCGAAGCTGTCATCAACCAACTGCCTTGGGCTAAAGCTGACAAATGAAGGCGATGGTGTTAAGAGCTTCTTGCTCCCTTATTCTAACTCTATACAGACAAACTGTCCTCACATGCAGCGAGTACACAGTATATAATTCTCTGCTAATCTTTTACAAGCAAAACCACAGCCATAATGTAACAAATCCTCATGAAGAGAGTCTTAAAATCCTGGGCAGTATGAAACCAGTGCATTCCTTTAAGCACCATTAGTCAAAATGTAAATACTGATTAAAATACTTCCCATTAACGTCCTGTATTTTAGTACATCCTGAGTAAAGTTGTTTTCACACTGATTTTTTCTTTCCTTTTTTGAAAGAAAAATTAATCCTGGCAGCAATTTCTGCATGGGAATGGGGTCAGCAAAAAAGCAGAGCAGTGTTTTCCA
The DNA here is from genome assembly GCF_033815535.1 of Pezoporus flaviventris. Lineage (NCBI taxonomy): Eukaryota > Metazoa > Chordata > Aves > Psittaciformes > Psittacidae > Pezoporus > Pezoporus flaviventris. The sequence continues at coordinate 3,673,236 of NW_026892585.1, forward strand.
CACTTTTATTTAGGGGACCGAAGATTTAACCACTTCTGGGGTAAAGAGTAAAGTGAGCTTGCTCACTTCCCCCCCCATCCCATTAGACTGTTGAATGGAAATAGGTACAATTTCATGCATACAAGTGTTTATACATTTACAAAACTTTTATGCAGCTATCTTATATCTAAGTCCCTACTTTTGTGATACTCATCTGTTGAGAGTCAGTACCACATGGATGAGGAAAAAATGAACAGCAAAAACACCTGGGGACAGTGAGGCAAGCTCTTTGCAGGTGACACAGGTGAGTTCACGGACATTTCTGAGCCTTGGAAGCCAAGCACATCAATCGCATACACTGACCGATGAGATTTACCCAGGTGTAGTAGAATCACAGAATCAGATAGTCTGGAAAAGCCCTTTAAGCTCACCCAGTCCAACCATTCCCCAGCACTCCAAGGCCACCACTAACCCATGGCACTGAGGCCTCGTCTCCACGCTGTGTGAACACTTGCAGGGACGGTGACTGCAGCCCTGCCCTGGGCAGCCTGTTCCAATGCCTGAGCACCCTCTGGGGAAGGAATTGTTCCTCAGCTCCAGCCTAAGAACAGACATGACCCTGACAGATGTGGTACTGAACAGATGAGTATCACAGAAGTAGGGACTCAGATATAAGACTGCTGCATAAAAACACCTAGGAACAGCTATTGTGAAAACTTCTCTCCACAGTGCATCTAGCAGAAGTGGACATTATTGGGCAGAAGTTATTTCCTGGATGCCTCTTTCGTTAAGGTAGTTTCTCTGCTGCCAAACCCAAAGCTTAGAGACAAACACATAGCAGCAACAGTTAAGGCAATTAAAAGAAGGTTGCCTGCCAACATCCCTTTCCAGAAAAGAACTGAGTCAAAGTATTATGAAAGTAGATGCGTCAGATGCTGGCACATCTAATGACATTATTGTTTGATATATTCTTGCACAACCTCTCACATGCCTTCATTACTCTCAGGAGCCTTGCAGCCATGTTCTGTACAAGCCCATAGAAAATACCCAGTGCTTGTTTCAAAGAGCTTACCCCATGAATCCTCTAATTCCCCTCCCTGGATTTTCTCTAATCAGTTTGTTCCTTGGTGCTTTCTCACACACAAAGTAAAATTCTTCTTATTTAACTCCCCCCAAAAGAGCATGGGACGTACTGGAGCAGGATTATATCTGTCACAAGCTGCTGAAATGACTGTGTGGTATTATGCAAATCAAATCCTCCAGGGATTGTCTTAAACCCACACAAGTTTCTTTTCAGTGTATCTACCTTGGGACCTCACATCAGTTTTGCTTCTCAATCTTGTTTTAAAGGTATCGTGTCTGACAGGACTGTGTCACTCATTTCACCTTGGCTCGCCCAGGGCTCCAGGCATCATACAGATGCACTCTTCCACAAGACTAGGATGAGCCCTTTAAGGCTTAGTCCTCACCTCCTTCTGCTCTGCCCAACATCACCTTACTGCAAACTAGACTTGAGGAAGTTCTCATTTTTATCATTCCTACGACAATCACTTTTCCAGCTTGGAAACTGGAGTAGACCAAACCTCCGATAGAGCCGGTACCCGCTTCCACACATCCTCTTTCTCTGCTCAGCTCTGAAACTCTCAGCCCTCAGCCCAACAAGGTGTGTCCCTCCCTCCAGACAAATATTTATACACCAAACTCCGTTTCCTCATGCAAGTTCCTGGTGAATGCATAAAACCACAGTCACTGCGATTTTAAAACCTAAAATACCCACATGTAATTCATTCACAATTGAAGGGGAGAGCCTGGTCTCTAATTGCACAGCTCAAACTGTTCATTTTCCCGTGGGTGCTAATTATTATTGCTCTCCTCAGTGGCATCTCCACCACAGGCCGTGGGGTAATGAAGAAAGCTGAGTAAATAGTGCACACAAGATATCTGTGAATCATTAACAAAGTCATTAAAACAATGACAGATGATTTGTACTGAAACAGGGTCTAGCACAGAGCATGTGTCTTCCGGTGCCCAGGCAGTCTGTGGCACAGGGAATAGAAGGCTCTGCAGCCAAGTCCTAAATCCAACAGCCTTTCTGATGAAATGATCCTCTGACACACAGCCACTGTGGAAGCCCTCGGTTGTTTTCTTGTGGTCATTCTTATGATGGACTATTCTGATGCATTGGCTGTTTGCCCACAAGAAGGATGCCCATGAGCTCTGCAGCAGGGCTCAGCAGGGCAGACATTTCAGTTGCCCAACAGAGCAAGTGTTGGACCCTGTATATGAAACAAATATAAAGTTGCAGACCAACATTTATTTACTTTAAATACATCTAGGCACGAGCATGGCCACCAACGGCCTCCCCAGGTTTTCCATGCTTTGGTACCAGTGTGCTGTACACGTTCTTACCGCATTCCCTGTGACAAGTTGCTGCTGTCTGGATCCTCCCTGTATGCAAACACACTTAGATCAGGCCTCTGCCAATGTGCAATTAAGCTGTTACAGCCATCACTGTTCAATGGCTTCTCTTCTCCAGGCTGAACAGCCCCAATGTTCTCAGCCTGTCTCCATACAGGAGGTGCTCCAGCCCCTGAGCATCCTCATGGCCTCCTCCGGACTTGCTCCAACAGCTCCATGTCCTTTTCATGCTGAAGACACTTAAGCCCTTTTCATTTCAGTGCTCCTGGTTCTGTAACTTTAAGACCTTAAGACCTCTTGCCTGAAGAGCAAAGTTGGAGTGGTCTTGCAGTGGCATCTGAAATGCAGCCCTACTCCTATTCCCACAGCTAGTGCTGTGAGGAATTCACTCTCTTTTAATTAAACTGCTTTCAGTGAAGGTCATCCAGTTTCCTTTTTCTTTACAAGCGCTATGGAATATAATCCTTGAAAAAACAAACCCACTGCAGTTACGTACTGCTGTGGTAGAAGAGACAAGACACTAAGGTTTCCACAGCAACTATTAGTGGTGACCCAGAGTACACCCTAAGTATTACGTGATTTCGCTACTCCTAAACCATTTGATGGTCTATATTAAACAACATTAATTGGACTGTATTCAGTTACAGTTTTAATACCAAATCCCAGTTGATGTTATCGATGTAAACAACTTTACAGCAAGCTGTAATTCCTTCCCAGAAAGACCCCAAAACCCAACCCAAACAGAACAACAAATAAATGGTTAAGCCAATGGTGCTATAAGAGTTGAGCTTTCATATCTGAGGTTCATTCGTTTCATTTGCAGCTGGATTGCCCTTCCTTGCAATTTAATCTTACCTCTACTGGATGCATAAATGGAAACAAAAAATCTCCGTATCAAGTACCAAACAACAGAAAAGACAGTATCAAGGCTCTTCACTTGGTAGAAGGGGACATTTTTCCAACAGAGAAGTGAAAGGGGATGTAAAGGGTAAGCTGAGGAGATTCACGATTCCTGTAGCCTCCCAGGCACAGCTTTATCAGTAGAGTGAGGGTCTCTGAATGAAATACGTTGAGGAAAAGGATGACTTCTCAATAAGGAGCAAGACAGAAATACATAGGGTTTTCCCAGCTGCATGAATGATAAAATTCCTTCAGTTTGTTGAGCAAATGGAGTTGAGGAGCACCAGCTTCTGTGGTCAGCTCTAGGACCTGAACATCCTTTCCTGCTTACAGAGAAAATTATAGAGAACACACACTCATGGAAGGTGGTATTTCAAATCTCAGGACTTCAGGGGAAGGCAAAAGAGAAACGACAGATTATCGATATTGGTGGACTGTGTTTGACTGTTAATGGAGGGATCCATTCTCCTAACCTTCCCTGGAGCACTCGGTACTCTAGACCATAGGTTCCTTCTGTTCAGCTAAAGAAAGGTCTCTAGATTTCAGGAGAATCTGCTAAGACTTTCACAGTCTTTTCCTGGTGGGTTGTGACTAATACAGCACCTCAACCACGATCTCCCTCATGTATGGAGCTGCACACCTTTTAGCTGTCTTTCCAGACCCAGTCAGTATCTCTTTAAAGCCACTACATGGAGAGAAAAATCACACAGTCTCCAATATCATTTTCCCATCTCTGTTTATATCATGCCCAATATGTTATGAGAGATGGTACTACAATAATAAGTGACGGGAGAGAATATAGCCAGCGATAGCCATAGGCAGAGAATAACTCACGCCTCTCCAACTTCCCTTTGTGTGACTGCGGTAGTTTGAAAGACTATTACTTACATATAGGATTACTTAAATTGGTTAAAGTCAAGTGAATGGCTGACTTGAGAAATACGAGAAGAAAGCAACAGCAAAATGGTGCAGGTACCAGCTGAGATCAGCTCAGCTAGCAGAAGCTGAACCCAGGAAAGACAACAACTGTAAAGATGTATGGGGGGAAGGAGGGGAGGAATCACTAAAAACACCTCCCTTCCAAGAGCTGTCAGAAGCATCAAACACAGGAGCCACAGATCCTTTTTGGTGAGACCACACTGTTGTGTCAGAGCAATCTCTGATTCCTTCCTGCTATTAAACTCCACCACCACAAGACCTCCTTTTGGCCAAGAGATTCCATCTCAAGGTGGTGAATGACATTCTGACCTTGTTACAGGAACTCTAGCAGCAGCAGGACACTGCAGGGCAGCTCTGCAACCTGACTTATCCCTGGTATAGCTGTGTTGCATAGGCTGGAATAGGGAGTTCAGCATCTCAGTCCTTTCTTCCAGGTCCATGATAGCATGGGCTCAGCATATAAAAGGTCTTTTGAGGCTCTAGGGTAGACAGCAAGGCTGACTATTCCTCTGAAGCTTCCTAAACTTAGGGGACAGAGCTTCCTAAAGGTATCACTTACATGTGGAGCCGATGCTGAGAGGAGCCACGCTGTCAAAACCTACCTGCACTCTGCTATAAAAACATGCTGCTCTCTCCACCTTTTTCTTCCTGTTTGGTGTGATTTGCGTTTTCAAAGTAAAGGCAGTCAGACCCAGAAGCTTTGCAGCGCATCCCACAGACACTCCAGGAAGGAGAGAATCAATTCTCTGTTGGAAATGGCAGTCGCATCCTCTCCTACAAGAAAACGAGATGAGGACAATATGTGATTCTGTCACGTTTGAAATGCTGGCACTGACAAAGTGAGTCTCAGACACCTGCATTACTCTCCGGGTGTGATTACTTTGGTAGTTCTGATCCTAAACACCCATTCCTTGCCTTGCAGGGTCTGACCATGACAATTATTCTACCCCTCCCTGCCTTATACTATACCAAATGTATCATGGATAAGAACAAGCATTTCAAGCAGAAATAATCCCTTTGGGAAATACTGGCAAATCACTTAGCAACATTTTTATGTGACTGCATTCATTAGCTTGCTTATTATTAGATTTTATGAAGTTGAGGATTTTGGAATGGCTTCCTGGGACTTCATACCTTACACACTCATTCAGATTAACGTGCTTGAGCCACAGCAAACATTCCATGCGTGCAAATAGCTTCTTTTTACCTTGCTGAACATTCAAATGTACTTTTCAGTTAATGACTACAAGAAATCTGCTTCTCAAATTACATTGGTTTATTTCCCCTGTCGGGACAGGCAAATATTGCATATACCTGCTATTCATCAGCCTTTTAATAAATGGAATAATAAAAGGCATCAGCAAAGAACCCTGCAGCAAAGTGAACACCTGTCCTTGCACTCTAACTATGGAGATAAGTTGGACTTGTTTCCACCATAAATCTTAATTAAAACCTCTAATTTCTGTCTTTGGCCTGCTTTCTCCCTCTACTGGTCTGAAACAGAATCTTTCCCATAGGGAATTTCAAGGCCTTCCATATTAGTATCTGACCTCCGTAATACAGGAAAGAAAGCACGATGGCCCTGGAGCTCATTCTCTGTGGCACTAACAAACCACATGCCATTGGAGTTCATGAACAGGACAATAAACATCTTCAATGATTTGGCCATATTTATGCTATGCCTTCTTTAAACACCTCCTCTCTATGGGGATTTGAGCTTTCAGAGTCATGTGGTAGCATAAGAATTAATCACAAATCAAGGCCAGGTTGGATGGGGCTTGAAGCAAGCTGCTCTAGTGGAAGGTGTCCCTGCCCATGGCAGGGGTTGGAACTGGATGAGCTTTAGGGTCCCTTCCAACCCAAACCATGCTATGAATAACACACCATCCTGAACCTCGGTCAAGTGATGAGTGAAAGTTACTCCGTTTGAAGATTGCTCTCTCCTAAGGAAAATGGAACATAGGAATGGGACAAGGTGAGGGACAACTGTCATTTAAACATATTGTAAAGGCAAGAACATCACCAAGTCTCCTTTTGGGAGTTTCTTGCTGAAGAGAAGCCAGTCTGGATGAAGGCTGAACTCACATAAAGTTGCCACTGTCTTCCTCCTCAGTTATGTTTCTCTCTGCTTGGGTGTACACACAGTGACCTAGCTCAAGGAAATGGTCTGGCCAAAAAGTGCCTTCTTTCATAGAGCCCTAATTTCATTTACCACATTTCCTGTGCTCTCCCCTTCCACAAGCAGCTATTCACTCCATCCCTGGTTTAGACGTGCTTTGTGCCTGAGAAGTGTCCTTTAACCTTCAGCACCAACACGCAGGTAAAGCATGCCAACACTGAAGCCTGCCCCCATGCTCTTAAATACGTATCCCCATGGGATGCAGGGGAATGGGCTGGTATAGATCCCACCCTGAATATCCATCTTCCCTGCGATCCCTTCCCCTGACCGACAGAAGAAACACTGATTTTCAGCATGGCTCATTGACAAGTTTTTACTTCCCTGCTTAGCACTGATGAAGGCCTGAGTTACTGATTCCCCCTGTTTGCAGCCACAAAACAAGATGATCTCCTCCAGAGGCTGCCACCCCATGGCACCAGGATGCTGCCGTTTGCATTCCTGCAGCAGGAACCCACTGCATTCACACAAACAGCAGGTCAGGGAAAGCAGAGCCATAGGGGAAGCTTCCCAAGTCCAGGCACAAGATTGAGCTGCTTGCATGGGAAGCCAGCTCATTCCTGCACTACAGGCTGCTTTGCTTTTACTGATGCAACCTCAGCCAACCCGGTTATTCAGGGCCTCTAAACTTAATGGCTTTTTCTTTTGTCCCCTTGCCACAGCCTGCAGCTTTGAGTGCAGAAGAAAAGGGGGGGGGGGAATAAAAATATTACCAAAAATAAACGTAAAAACCCCAGCATCAAGCACTTTGGCTTGGTGGCAGTGTGAAACGTTTGCTGAGGAGCTCAGGGAAAAAGGGGCAGCTACTTGACAGTGTGAGAAAGCACATAACCTTGCCGTCAAAGGAGAAAAGGCTGTTAAGCTAGAGGAAAGGTGGCAAGCTCAGCATCAAGGATGCCTGAGCAAGTGCTTAAAGCTAATCCCAATTTGGAAAGGTAGCCAAGAGTTGAGGCAGGAAAAAAAAGCAGGCCCAGCCAAACCCATGAGGCCAAGGGAGGGGAAGAAACACTCTTGGACCGATGCACAAACAGCAGAAACAGGTAGTGAGAGAGGACATCTTAATGGCAGAATTTCACATGCTGTCATTCATAAGGCTTTCTGGCCTCTAAATACAAACAAAGGTACAAAGGTGCCTGTCTCCAGGTTAGACTCTTGCCATGTGCCACTGCTGCTAAGGCAGGTACGAGAGGGGTCAGCCCACGCCACCATGCTGGGATACACATTCCTGCACATCCCAGGGCACTGCAGCCACCCATCCTCATCATCCCTCCCCATGCAGCTCAGGCAGCCCGCACCCCAGAGACCAGGGGAAGCCACTCAGGACCATCACAACCGGCAAACCAGGGTATTCCTCCCTTTAGCTGTGGTACTTGATGCATAGTCCCTGCGCAGCAGAGCTCCCAGTCATCCTGCAGCAGAGGCAGATAGAGGCTGTGGCTGCACTAAGCAGCTGGGGGATTTAAAGCCCAGGCCTTGCTCTCCTAAAGTGAAGTTTCTATTGCTGCATTAAAGATAATTCATGAAACCTGAAGGGCCCAGCCTGGCCAGAATCTCAGCTCCCAGCTATGGGCTGAAATGTAACCAAGCTGTCTGGGTTGAGTTAAAAACCAGTGTATGAGGCTTTCTCATTACAGACCCTGTGTTCTTTCTCACTGCTCGGTTTGAGGATGGCAGTGACATGTCCTAACAAAATGCCCAGGCTGTTCAAAGAGACTTCTAGCTTCCTGTTCCCTCTAACGTGTTTGATCGCTCATTGTCCATCTCTGCACGCTAGGATGAAACGGGTGGGTAAGAAAGCAAGAGGAGCAGCAGTCTGCTGCAAGGAACAGACGTGGCTTTGCCATCTGACAGGGTAAGAGATGAGGATTGCAGCGTGTGCCAAATCCTTCTTTATCCACCCAGACAGTCAGGAGAAAGCTTTGATTTCTCGACAAGCGCTGCCTGCATGAAAGCTGCCCGTTGTGCTCCTGTGCTCCCCACGGTGCTTAAATGGAGCAACTGGGCACAGCCTGCACGGAGATGATGAGCAAAACCACCCCCTGCCCCGGGAGCGTGTGCACACAGCGGGTCTGATCCAGAGCCAGCTGGGATTGCAGAAGGGAAATACCACTGGAGCTGGCTGTGCCCGAGGAAGGGCCGTGCTGTGAGCAGGGAGGGATGTGCTCAGGGTGTCTAGCCATGAGCTGCTAAGCCAGGAGAGCAGGAATTGTGAGCATGGCTCAGACAGGCCCCGAGAAACAGCCATGGCACACAATACATTGTACCCAGAGCTTCCTGCTTGGCTGCCATTTGCTCATTTCTCTTCATCCAATTAGAGATGTTTAATCCTGTCAGTTTAATACCCTGCTTGATTCCTGATGGCTGGAAGGACCCACTTCGAGTCTCATGAACTTAACTTGTGATCAGCATTTGGACAAACTGGATAAACTCCTGTTTGCACGGCACACCTCAGCCCTGGACCACTGGCAGGTCACTTGGGTGTTACTGCCATTCAGCTGTGGGTTCAGTGGCATCTGCACAGGTGTCAAAAAGCCATAGCAAAGTGATGGATCACAGAGTCATGGAATCCTGGACTGGTTTGGGCTGGAAAGGACCTTAAAGCTCATCCAGTTCCAACCCCCTGCCATGGGCAGGGACACCTCACACTAGACCAGGTTGCTCCAAGCCCCTGTGTCCAACCTGGCCTTGAACACTGCCAGGGATGGGGCAGCCACAGCTTCTCTGGGCACTCAGTGCCAGGGCCTCAACCCTGTTGCTCTTGCCTGTGTGCTGAGGCCGACAGCCTCTGCAGACCAGATCCTCTGCACTTACAGGCCTGGACCCGACCTCACCTTCTCAGCAGTTTCAGTGTGCTTCTGCCTCTCCTCACTCAGCCTCCTCCAGCCCATCTTGCTTTTGGAGCTTTCCCTACCACAGTCCTGAGCAGAATTGCAAAGTCTTAACAGAAGAAGATGAAGACAACGATGATGAAGACAATGAAGATGAAAAAGAAGGAAGAGGAAAAGGAAAAGGAAAAGAAAAAGGAAAATGGAAAGAAAAAGGAAGAGGAAAATGAAAAGGGAAAGAGACACAGAGAAAGAGAGAAAGAAAGGGAAAGGAAAAGAGAGAAAGAGGAAGAGGAAGAGGAAGAGGAAGAGAGAAAGAGAAAGAAAGAGAAAGAGAAAGAGAAAGAGAAAGAGAAAGAGAAAGAGAAAGAGAAAGAGAAAGAGAAAGAGAAAGAGAAAGAGAAAGAGAGAAAGAGAGAAAGAGAGAAAGAGAGAAAGAGAGAAAGAGAGAAAGAAAGAGAAAAAGGCAGCAGCAAGCTGGGAGAGGAGGAAATAAAACCATTTCCAACCATGGCTTAAAGCTGCTTGCCCCCAGCCCCTGACAGTGCTCATGTCATGTCAGTGCTGTCTGCTTACTTCCTGAATTCCCTCCACAAGTTACTCTAGTCAGTGACAAGCAGTGCTGAGGCATGGGTGCTCTGGAGAGGGCAGGGGCAAAGGCCTCTGTATGGGTTTAAAAACAGATGTGCTGCAAAGGGTACAGAAAGGGAGACTTAAGAGTTCCTCCCCTCCCCATGGAGCTTCTGTAGGCACTCTGAATGCTGGCAGTGTCACCACATGATGTACTGGAGGTATTTAACAAGGAAGGCAATGCGTGCTGTTGGGTGACTGTCAGAATGCAAGGACTTCATGGTTTGGGATCCTAATCCATTCCCCCAGCAGAGCACAAAGCCATCAGCATACTCATCATGCAGCTTTTGCCTTCATCACGCAGTTTCCTGGCATATTTACAGCAGGAAAATTAACACTTCATCAGTTACTACAGATCAGTTTGACAGAAGAAGAACTGGAAACAGAGCAGGGCTGTGTTAGTGTTTGGCTGGGCATTATCCCCTTTCGCTGCAGGAATATATACGAGTCTCAGGAGTTTTGTCTCCCTCCTTATAATAACAGGCCCGGTGCACAGGATCACAATCTCTTTAATCAATCAAGCATACAACTGACAACCAGCTTGTGGGGTTTGTCTGCAATTTCCCTCAGCAGCAGCTTTAGTGGAGACAATTGCACAGCCAGGGCTTGGTTGGAAAGATCACATTGAAATCAATTCAAAGTTCTATTGCAGCTAAAAGTTGCTGGAAAGGACTGATACGCTCAGCCCTGCCTAGCAGGGAAAAGGTATCCATAATTATAAGGAGATGATACCCAATTCCTTTCAATCAGTTTCTAACCACAGGTTAGTATAAGGCTGTATGAGGCCAATTATATTTCTTATTGGCATTAAGACACAGACAACTGTTGTGAGAGGAGCTCAGGAGCATTATATTTATATACATCCTAGGACTTTGGTAGCCCTACAGCAATTCACCCAGCACTGATGCTGGCTTATCCGTACAGCACAACCAGCCCCACATTTGTTGGGGACTGTTAATGATTGGGGACTGATGTTTATACTGCTTCTGTAATGGAGTGGACATATAGGCTTGATTCCTACCCATCCAGAAGTCCAAGGGGTCAGTGGAGATGACCTGGCTTAAGTAGGAAGAGGTGTCTTCTACTTTGGTGTGCCACATAGTCCCAGAAGAAACAATGGAAGTTCCCTCACCTCCTTCGTGTTAGAAAGGAATCACAGTTTGGGCTGTTGGAGAGCAGCAGATGACATCTAGAAGAGGACATAAATGATTCCTATGATTAGTGCACAGAAGAAGTAGTGTTTCTGTAAATCTCTGAAGGATATGTACATAGACAGTCATACTGTGTTTGCACTGACTGTAACAGAAAGCCTTCCCCTACCCTCAACTACCAAAACTGAAAGCACTATTCCAACAAAATATTTGGAGGAATGTGATCATCACTAGGAAAAACAGGGAAAAATAAATGAAAATAAAAAGGAATTATGTTGTAATAGGACAGGGATTCCTTTCAACCCTGGAAACTTCAGACATCAGCTGAGAACAAGCAAATGACTGTAGCGACTGCAATCATAGAATCATAGAATAGTCAGGGTTGGAAAGGACCTTAAGATCATCATGTTCCAACCCCCCTGCCATGGGCAGGGACACCTCACACTAAACCATATCACCCAAGGCCTCGTCCAACCTGGCCTTGAACATTGCCAGGGATGGAGTATTCACAACCTCCCTGGGCAACCCATTCCAGTGCCTCACCACCCTAACAGGAAAGAATTTCCTCCTCTCTTTACAGAATGAAACACTTGACATTATTTTTGCTCAGAGCCATTTACTATCCAAAAGGAACGGAGCACTGCAAACACAAGCCAGTACCAGAATGAATCTGGAAAAGAAACTAAAATTAGCCCATGTCTAGCTGAAGCCAGTGCTATTTATCCATTTTATATAAGCAGTGAGAACAGAAACCTTTCCTAACAACAATTCCTAGCTGAAATGCCTTCAACGTAATGTTTTTCCCTTCTACATCTGACTCTTGCTTTCCACTATTCCTTGATAAACTTCTTGTTACCCGCAGGCACTTTAATAAACCAACTATTCCTGAACATACTTCCTCTCAAAGCACAACAGTAAATCCCCAGTTTAATCCATTATGCAGTTTATTGTTGCTGCAGGATCCAACGTCCCTTTTCTCTCTCTCCCAAGTCACACCTTCATAAATTTCCCTTCCTCTCCTTCACTCCTTCAGAGGAGCTTAACCACCCACAGGCTGTACTTCTGCAGGAGCACCAGGCTGCTGCCTGTTCGGTTGTGACTGATTCTGTCTAAGCAGAGACCTTTCACTTGTTTATAAGGAGATCTTCACTCCCTCCACAGCACAGGGTAAGGTGTCTGTCACCCTCTGCTCCTCTTAAGAGGGGATGCCCTTTGTGTGGAGGCATCGAGTGGTTGGGTTGATGGTTTTTTTCCCCTTGCTAAAGCTACCTTTTAGCTTCTCCATCAGAGTCCCCTCTGATCCCAAAGCAGGATCTGCTTCTCACTTGCTCTTTGTGTCCTTGTAGAGCAAGCAGGCATTTTCCAGCACTTAAATCCTTCAGCTAAAAGGTCCTGAGGAGCGATGAACACAGTCAGGCAAACGGCCTCTCCTCTGGGACCTCCACCTTTGCACTTCTCCCAGAGCAAGGTTTGTAACGACTCGCTGGCAAAGTTCCTCATACAGATGTTACCTTGCTGCTAGGGTACATGAGACTTGAGCATGTTCTTGGTAATGCGGCCTGTCAGTCTTAAATCATCTGGGTTAAATGGATGTGCTTGCCTTCTCTGAAGCAAAACAAGCTCCATGGAAAAGAGGAAAAAAACAGAGAAAAGAAGGAAAGGGAAAAGGGAAAAGGGAAAAGGGAAAAGGGAAAAGGGAAAAGGGAAAAGGGAAAAGGGAAAAGGGAAAAGGGAAAAGGGAAAAGGGAAAAGGGAAAAGGGAAAAGGGAAAAGGGAAAAGGGAAAAGGGAAAAGGGAAAAGGGAAAAGGGAAAAGGGAAAAGGAAAAAGGAAAAAGGAAAAAGGAAAAAGGAAAAAGGAAAAAGGAATGGAAAGGAAGTTGTTTCCTCTTGTCCTGTCACTCGTTCCTTGGGAGCAGAGACTTACTTAGCATTGTAAGATTGTGTGATCTATCACTATGATACTGATTTTGTGACTGATAGCGATAATAGTTATTGTCTATGACCATAGAATAACATGCAATACTGTACGGTACAGCCAACATTGAGAAGTACCACAGGATGGTATCACAGGTCCTAGGGCTATAAACAGCTCATCTATGGTCCATTAGGGAAATGCAGCTATAGGAGTTGGGTATAACCAGCTCAGGGATGAACAGAGAGCAAAGACCATGTGTCCAATAGACACGAAAAACACCGCAGACAGTAAGTTTGGATGTAATGTAGATATGGAGACCAATGAAGAAAGGGAAAGGTGAAGAGTGTATTAGTGAACAGACAAATTCACCTCAACACAATGATCCTAAAGTGAGAAGGACGGAACTATCACCAAGAACACATTCCTCCAGACGAAGGACCCGGCATGCGGAGATTGTGCCATACGTCTCCTCTCCAGATTGAAACTGCCAACGCTGACACCCAGATGGGCAGTGGGAAGATGCACGTAACACCAGAGAGAAGAGCAGAAAGCTGGCGTGTATATCATTTTGATAAATCTTTCCATAACTGGGTGCAGCAAACTGGGAACAATTACCTGGGTGTATGGATGGGGAATAGACAAATGCAGGAAGCATTCAAAAATGCTTGCTTGGAATAGCAGGAGAAAGGCAGCTGTAGTAGAGTCAGACATGTTTCTTGTTCTTCTGGGTGTCTGTCTGGTTCTTTACAAGCATCTCTTTTCCACACCAGATATAGACTGAGATGCTCAGATCTGGAGTGAGGTGCTCCTTCTGCACTGGCTAGAACTTACATATTTGGCTGCTGTCAGGGCAGCCACCATTTTTCCTTTGATTTAAGCGGACTCAACATCCCCCATTTGTGCCAGAGCCTTAAATCTTGGCCTTAGCAACACAGTTTCTCATACAACTTTTCTTCAATGAAAGACGTGATTTGTGCTCCCATGTGCAAAGAGAGAAAGAGGAGCTGATCCAGCCTAAAGAAGTCTGTATGCTTCTGTAACGTCACCCTTCATCACTACACAAAGGGATTCATTGAGATGCTGTGCAACCACAAGCACAAAGCATAGCGGTGGTGGCAGGTGCCTCTCCCCAGACTGTGCAGAATTACTCTTTTACTCTTCCATCCTTCCCCCTACTTCCTCTTCAGAGTATTCCTCATTCCTGCAGATGGATCTGTCCATGGGAAACACAGGTCCTCAACCTGGTTTTCTCCTTCATGTTCACAGCAGGACAGAGCTCAGGTAGAAATGCCACCACCTGGTACTCATCAGAGTTATACTGCAGACACATCATAGCACAAGTGCAACTCTTCTCATACAACACCTTCTTCCAGGAAACACATCTTATAGAATCACAAAATCAACCAGACTGGAAAAGACCTCTAAGATCATCAAGTCCAACCTTTACCCCAGCACTGCCAAGGCCACCACTAACCCACGTCATGATATCTGGATGTTTTCCTGCCTGTTCAGCTTGGGAGAAAGGTGGTTGCATATCAAAATGAAACAGCAGTCTGGATTGGAGAAAGCTAACCAAAAGGCTTGGGTAGAAACTGTGTGGCTCTTTCCTAGGTTGTATTTCAAATGAGTTTCTGCTTTAAAGTAAATGAGAGGCACAATTTCCCCTTTTGCCAGGACAGGTTTTCAGGACTGACAGATTCACTACTTCCAGTGCTGAGAAATGAAGCTGTTTCACTCAAACCTTGTGAGTTTTAGGGAAACTTGCACAAACGAAATAACTACAATGCTGTGAATTTCAAATGTAATTTCTACCTCCTAAAAAAGCAGAAGAACAAGTGGCCCTGGCCTGGCCAGAGCTCTGACAAGCCCAGGGTCCTGTCTCACAGTGGCTGGTAGGGGATGCCTGAGGAAGGCTGCAAGAAGAGCACAAATAAGAGAGCCAAAAGAGCTCAAGTCAGCTGTTTAACAGGACAAATGATTAGTTAGAAGTATTTGTTTTTCTAAAGGGTAACAAAGAAGGGGAGGTATCAACAACAGAGGGTGCAGATTCATCATCCTGGAAGAAATAACAACACTACTTGGAAAAACAGGATATCTGCATCAGTACAAGCAGCAGATGCTTTGAAATTAAACCTAGACTTAGGTTCAACTAGTTACCACATCCTTATAAGAGTGCTTGCCAAATAAATATAAGTTTACTTGTATGTTTCAAGCCAATCTTATCGTTAGTGCCTTCCTCCACTAGGACCATTTTAGGATTATAGAAAGCATCCCTCTATGCCTGTCAATAGGCATCCCCTGTCATGCTACAAAGCCTGACTCAACAGAACTGCTCCCAGGCTTGAAATGACCAGTGCTGCAAAGTGCCAAGCGATGCTCAGCCTGGGTTGACTTGGATTTCATGCCATTTTCTCCCTCCTGCTGCATCTCAGGCCCTGAATGCTCTCGTGTTCAATGATTATGGATGTGCAGCGTGTTACAGGAGGGATGGATTTTTGCTCACATTTGCTGCAGAAACCTTTGGTTTGCAAGGGCAGAAAGAAGAATGAAACGCTGCTTTGCCTTTCCCATGTCTGTGATTGAATGGACACACTGTAGAACTTCAGATTCTAAAACTAGCCATGGAAAACCTGGAATTATATTCCCATCAAGCAAAATGCTCCACATTACATTTTCTACCTGGAAGTTTTAACGAAGGAATGATGAATCACTGCTCACAGGCAACGCCCCTGGAATCTCACACTGATACAAACTGTGACTGAGGGTATTGAAACACTCATTAGGAGACAGAAAAGGGAAGTCTTACCGTTTGGGAAAGAGCGGCACAGCAAAGATTGACCCATTCCATCATTCCCTTTTTTTTTTTCTAGTTTATTCTAATAATCCCTACAATTTATAAAGATGTGAAAAGTCTTCATTCAAAGGGGGGATAAAAAGCCAAAACCTTTCTGAAGCTGACTTTCCTCAAATGGGCAAATTCGAAGCTGTGAAATGTTGAGCCTTTAAAGATAGATGTTTCCACTTCTTTTTGGCTCATGGATTTAACTTATACCTCCCCACAGATTTGATACAGCAGCAATGACTGCTTAGAACACTCTGAAGGAAGCCTTGGACAAAGTCTTTACAGTAAAAACTGTCCCCAGATAATTGCTCTTCAGAAGATATAAAACTCTTCAGAAACAGGCAATTATTCCATAGAAAATTAGATTTCAACTCATGGATTTATAGAAAATATCACCATTTGTTCCAGCCTGGACAAACTGTGCTCCTGGGCTAGGCTGAGAAACAGCGTCAGCTTAGATAAAGTTTTAATATGGCAACAAAACCACTACAAATATGCTACATTTGCTTATCTACATGACATTTAGGAAGTGGACTTTACCTATGTAAAGGCTCTTTTGGTGTTTTGACCCCACTGAGATCTGACCACCTTTAATAATACAATACTTTAAGAGAAGCCTATTCTCTGTTTCTGCTAGGTAGCAGTGAAGTCAGAGTGGACGGCTGGCCCTAGAAACATTGCTTTGCTTTCACACAGCATAGGAAATGGAAAGTTGTGAGGCTTTCCCAGGTCCTGAAAGGGCTGTTTCCTCTCCAGATACTTCCCTACTGATCCGTGAACATAAATCAACTGGAACTCACAGCAGTACTGCTGAAGAGCAGATCTTTTTCTTATGACTTGGCAAGGCTGGTTTAAACACCAGATGGACCCGAAATAATAAGTGGAAGAAAAGCAGCATCTTCTTCCACTGGTCCCCCCACAATCTTCTTTCTGTCTCACACACACCTACACGTTTGCAGTCACATGCTGAATGCTGCTCTTGGTAGGGCTCTGGAGCACCCAGTGCTTCCCATGAAACATACCTAGCAATCTGCTCTGCTGTGAGCCCTCCTCACTGGCTGTGCTTAAGAGAGGGTGGTTGTATTTAGCTAGGTTACACAGAGCTGCTTACCTCTCTTATAACATGGGATGGGTTACAAAACCACAATGGAAACCCTGAGGATAGTGTGAATGTGGCCTGGCTCTGCCATGCCCAGCTCGCTGTCCCTACATCCACTTTCTGCCTCCTCCAGCAAAGTCATGCTTGCTTGAGCCTGGAGGGGCAAAGCTACTCTAATTGTGTGTGTCTTAAATAGCAAACCCTCTTCCAACCTGTCTGGTTTTATAATGTCACAGCTCCTATTTGGCTGACCTTCTCCTTCCCACAGCTTTCTGTCTGACTTGGCACGGGGAGGAAGGAAGCGCAGGGTTTGGAGGGCAGCGATGCAGCAGCTCCTGAGAGGACATACCCTGTGGAAAGGCAGCACAGCCACTCGTTTCAGGCTCCTGATTAAAGGGGCTGGATCCTGAGCAGGGAGTACATCTGGCAGAAGAACAGAGTGGATGGCACAACCCACTGGTGCAAACTGGCACGTTCAATTGTGAAGTATTCTTTCCAAAAGCTCACAGACCAGCTTATTGCAGGCCCTGACTGACAGAAACTCACCAAAACACCGGTTAAACACCCACAGACAAAACAAGCCCAGTTTTTCTTGACAAAGAACCTCTCCAAGCATCTACAGGTTTCTAAATGTCACTTGAACGTTCCCCACAAGGATTTCAACGGATGGAGCTGCTCGAAGCCTCTGTGCCACTGTATAGGGTGGTCACTGAAGCTCTATCTCCGTGTCCTCCAGCATGCCTGTCATCAAAAGAGAGCATCCTAGCACGGTTCTAGTGTAAAGAGAGCACATCCCGTTTCAGGAAGCATCTGCAGTGAACAAAGTTGGACTGCAGGCACCCAGAAGTGCCACCAGACAGGCTCTGTGGGGCAGTAGATCAGCACGGAGGTTCTCTTTCGGGACTAACCATGTTGCTGTCCAGCTGGTCTGTGTGCTGGCTACCCCTCCAAGGTTCTCAAGTTGGAAAACAGCAGCATTTCAGTCCCTGAAGGCCATTTCCCCTACAGTTAGAGTGCAGAAGTAGAGCAGACTTCTTTATTGCTTGAGCCCAGAGGTAAGAAACACACAGGCTGGCCAATCCAATACTTTTAAGTGCTTTGTGTTTTCTTAATTTCACACAAATGACTCCTTCTGTGCAGGAAATGCACAGACTCTGGTTTTAATTGGGTCTGTGCAATACAGGTCGCAATGATGGGATCTCGGACCATTCCGGCTATGCTTTCAGGCTCCAGCACCAAACACAGGCAGGTGACCCCTGTTTCCACCTCCCCGTTGCCATTTTAAGGTATCATCTTCATGTTGTTTGAGGAAAACAACATGAAGGTGATACCTTGGAGGGTAGCACAAGAAGAACAGCTTGTTTAACTTCCATATTGGCCCACAGCACAGCAGATCAGAGAGGAACAGGTATATCCAATGGCATTTGTACTGGAAAGTCCATCTTGTAGGTCTTTTTACCCTAAGGCACTGATGGGAGTTAAATGCTGATTTCCAGCACCCTTGGATGCACGCCCAAAGCCCTGTGCTGTTTGCACACCAGCAGTTCTGCAAACCAAGTGTTTTACTTCTTTGGCCTTGATGTCGAAAGCCTGGAAACAAACAGCTTCTTCCTGGGAAGAGCAATGGGGTTTGCTGGAGAGGGAACCACATCGGTTTTTTCCACTCCCAAGTCAAGTGAAACCCTCTCCACCAGTGCCATGGGTTAGTGGTGGTCTTGGCAGTGCTGGGGAACGGTTACACTGGATGAGCTTAAAGGGCTTTTCCAACCTGGCTGGATTCACTCACCTGCATGCAAGTTCAGAGCTGGGCTTGATCCGTGTGGAATTTGCTATTGGTTTTGTTTCATCTTTCAACAAGGTAACCCCCTACATAGCCCCTTTGGTATCTGGGTACCTTGTTGTCCCTTCTATCTCTTTTCCTTTCCTTGGAGCTGCTCAGCACTACAACCAGCCCCAAAGCTGCCAGAACAAGGCTGCTCTTAGAGGCTAAAGGAGATAGAGAAGAATGCCTTGTTCTTATATTAAAAGGCTGTCCTGGCAAAACAAGGGCTTTGCAGAAGTAACAAATCCTTCTTGCTGGAGTATTTGCAAACACTCTCCTTTGGGCTCCACTAGACATAAGCACACAAATAACCTTTGCATAAGGCTGACATCAAAATGGCAACAGAAATTTCTATAAAGAGGTTTAAGATCGTAGAATCCCAGACTGGTTTGGGTTGGAAAGGACCTTAAGATCATCCAGTTCCAACCCCCTGCCATGGGCAGGGACACCTTTCCCTAGACCATGTAACCCAAGACTCTATCATCATGTATCTAAGCTTCCAAAATCCAAATCATATTCTTCGTGTTTCAAAACAGCCCTACAAATAATTCTTAACGTGTCTAAAGAAGCCACGAAAGGTAAAACACCACTACCATGAGGAAGGTGCTAGCACTCTGCCACCATTCCCCTTAACACCCCAAGCGCCAACCTGACAGTCATCTGAACCGAGCCAGCATCACCCAGCCCTGAAGTCTGGCAGGCAGAGATTGAACCTGATGTTTCCAGGCAGGTACGGCATCCAGGCTGTGATGCTCACTGGTCAAATGTCCTGACAATTTCCATTCCAAACCCTTTAAATGGGGTACATCTGTTACACAAAAAGTTCCAGTACTTCTTGCTTTAAGGTAATGAAATGGTGAGAGAGGAGGTGTTCTCCTCTGGGGATGGTTTGTGCTATCACTTCCCCGTCAAAGCGGATACACACTTGATTTTGCCACTCTAAGTAGTTTTGGTTGCTTGCTCTTTGTAGGTATCATCACTTAGACACATTTATGTTGAAAAGGGGCATACCAGAGAAAACGAAGCACTGGCAGAAGCACTCTGAAGTGAGGCAGTCGAAACACAGCCCTGCAGCTGGTGCATTAGCAGCCCTGACCGGTGGCTTTTGTGACGCTCCCCAATTGTGCAATCCCATTTTACAGTAAAATCCAGTGTTATGCACTTTATTAACAAATCCAAGCAAAAGAGTGTATCCTGTAATTACATTTCAGGCTCTGGAATACATGTTTTTCCTTTCCTGAGAGCCCAGAGCTGTTCTCATTCTTAAATGCAAATGCTTTATGCTGCTGGCCAGTGACACATTCTCTTACCCAGTTTTCCCAAGAAAAGGAGGTATGACACGCTCTTACCTGTGTACGAGTGCCCACAGAATTACTTTTAACCCAAAGGACAATTCCAACCACATCCCAGGGAGGAGGAGATGCCTCAAAGCCTGTGAAAACATGTGTGTGGATGGGTGGAAGGCAGAGGGGCAGTGGAGCACACCCAGTAAAGGATGGAAAGGTGCAGGTGAAGGTGTCATACACACAGCCAGCACAGCCCACTGCCCCAGAGACACTTGCACTGCTCGGCAAGACACACAACACAGGAGGCAAAGGATCCACATCTGTAGGAAAGCAGCTTTCCCTGGATCTGTTAGCAACACAACAGCTTCAACTGCTGCAGGGTAACCATCGTGTTGCTGTAAAAGAAACTAATCAAAAGGGTATGCAAAGCTTTCTGAAGCCTTTGATTCTGACGGCTGTTTAAATCTAAGTGAATCACTCCTGTTTGCCATTAGTTACGTGGTTTGATATGTATGGCCTCATCCCTGGGCTCCAACAAGAGCTGGCTGCTCTTTAGCTACCAGCCACAGACTTTACTTTCCCTCTGGAAGAACATGTCATCTCAGGAAAACTACACATGGACCTTAGAGGATTGAAACCCATCCAGCAGAGATGCAGCAGTTGCAAAACCTGCTAGCTGAAGGAGGCAAGAAACCCCCCCAAATAAGCTGATTTCCAAGTCTTTGCTTTCTTTCCCCCTCAGATGCTGGTAGTGAAATAAAATCCTTTCTAGGAGAGGTTATGAGCTTGAGAATATTAACAAGAAGTGAGAGGCAGTGTAAGAGGCATCGAAAACACTTCATTTGTGAAGAATGACTACAAAGCAAGGCAGATGGAGATAAGAGATGCAGAATGAGAAACCCCTGCTCACAGCCACCCAAAGACAGGACCACTTGGTGTTATCCCAGCACACACTGCCCTGCCCCTCTTCCAACCCATCTGGCTGCAGGGCTGGCCACGTACAGGACCCACATTAAATGCCCCAGTAGGAACCAGGGTCCACTAGACTGGAGGGCCGCTGGCTCCAGCCCTCTGCAAACATTGGCTGCCCCTTATGGTGTGGCCAGTCCTATAGCACTCTCAGCATCACCATCCCCTCTTGCACATCTCTGGAGTACATGCTCATAGCCTAATATCTCATTTAGGGACAAAAACCAGCTAAAAAAGGCACAATGCTGTGTGTATGTATGTCTCACCTTCATCTAGCAGTTGGCTGTGTCAAAGCTTGGAGGGAGCAGCCACCTGGCACCTCTAAAACCCCAGTGCACCATGTCCCATAACTCACTGGTACCTCCAAAACTGATGACAAAGGACATTTCCTGCTTGCTCGGTATGGGCAATTCATGCCGTAGGTCTGGATTAGGAGCAAATCAACATCCCAGAGTAGACAATGCAAACACATTTCCATGTTGGAAGGGACCTTAAAGCTCATCCAGTTCCAGCCCCGTGGGATTTCTCAAGAAGAGCCCTCCCCTATGGCCAGACACATTATAAAAGCCTTCCCACGCACTTACCATAACTTATTGATTTAACATGATTTGTTATTTAACATAACTTAATACACACACACACATACACATAGAACTGAACATAAAAAGCTGTAAAAAGCATGATAAATCAAGACAGAACTGTGATGTGAGAGACAACTGTTTCTAGCGTCCCTCTTCTGGCTTGGTTTTTCTCTTCTGCCTCCCTGGAAAGACCCGACCTCCTTCATTAAATCACATCAGATCCCTTGACTTCGATAATCAGTCTTCAACACTGACAAATTAGGAGAAGCACCTCAAAGCAGGTGAGACACAGGGAAGAACAGAAAACACCCACTGCAACATCAGACCTGGAACTGGAGTTACGTGGGGAGACTGGTACCCCCACCTCTTGTGCACTTTGAGATCCTTGGTCTTCCCATCAAGAGCATTTGTTGGGTGATGTTGTTCAGTCCCATTCAGACTGCAACACCCTCCGCTCCGTTCATGTTGTCCCAGGAGGCACACGTAGCACAAACATTCCTACTCTCCCTGCAGGGAAATGTCCTCATTAGGAGAGTATGCAGGCACGAGAAACAGCCCAGCCACCCTTGTTGGCTTTCCTTCCCATAAAACACAGGGACATTTCTATCAGCAGAACTCTGGAGCAACTCTTTGACATGTGAGGTTTCACTGCCGCCTTTTCAGCCCCAAAAGAACACCAGGATATTCCTGACTGGTCCATGAAAGTCCACGAGCATGGCATCAACACACAGGGCGAAAAATGACACGCTTAACTGCTAATCCCAACCCTTCATAGCTCTAGGTCTGATTTAATCATCTGAGCCAATGGTTTCAGGGCCAAATTAAATGGCAAAGGTGACAGAAGGGCCCGTTGCTGCTTCCCTAAATAGCACACATTGTTCTGACCTGTCACAGCAGATCAGGAAGAAGGCTTTAGGCTAGCAAGAGAGCCATAAAGATCAAATAGGGATGAAGGTAGGGGAGAACTAATGTCTATTTCACCCCAGACATTCTACTGTGGCAAGACCTTTACAATTTGACTCTTAAGAGTTATTTGAGGTGGTTTTAGGGATGCAAGAAGGGAATAGGTGTCAGACTCACATGGTCCAGCCACCTTGCCCAGAGCCTTACACCAGCCTCCCTGCACCCAAAGCAGAAGCCAGGCAATGACCACAAGCCTGGAAACTGACCCCTCTCTGCCCCATCTTGGCTGGCAACAAAGTCCTTGGAGGGAGAGGATGACAGTGTGATCCCAGGGCACTGCTGACACAGGAAGGACAGAGGGGTACCACCATGGCAGGCCCACGGTCCACATAAGTCTCTCCTTCCATCTGTCACCTCACCAGGTGTCATGACACCAGTGATGCTGAGGAATCATGGAAGCTCAAAGAGAATGTGCAAGCTAAAAAACAATCGAGAAGAGAATGGTGCAGGAAATGCTGCTTTCCTTATCGAAGCAATACTCAGGATGCTTATTTAGGTTGTGCATGCACTAAGCTCAGGGTTAGGGCTGTTTCTCGTGCCCCTTGAAGGCTGCCTTGTCCAGGGGACACATGCTCTGGATGTCTTAGAGCTTCCTGTGCTTTTACACAGCCATTCTACAAACCACTCTTCTTCTCTAACTCCAGCCAGTGCATCCAAATGCTTGGAAGAGGTTAACAAATAACAAATACTCAAAACCCCAGCGGATCAGTGAGCAGGGGCTTTGCAATTATCCTCCCAACACGACAAATCCCAACTGAAGGCACCAAGCCCAACTCCTCAGTGTGCCGTATGCATGTAAATACCTGAACACAAGCAGCAGCAGCGCTGTTGCGAGAGGCATCCGCCGAGCTCAGGAGCAGCAGCTATCGAAGCGCCACAAGGAGGATGGGTTTGGGTTCTCCAACGGCTTCCCGTTTCACTAAACACAACATTTGTGCTTTAATGCTTTTGGGTGGCCCCTGGGCTGAAGGTTAAAGGAAACAATGGCTGGAAAACTCTTGTTGCTGAGAGACAGCTTTTGAGATAGGCACTGAGACTGCCCTAAGCCCAGTGGGCTGGACAAGGGGCAGGACATGAGATTAAGGCCTTCTGGAACACTGTCTACTCAGATATTTAACCTCTGGAGCTCCCTCTTGTTCATTTAGAATCATAGAACTGTAAATTTATCCCCACTCTTCTTG
This sequence comes from Pezoporus flaviventris, assembly GCF_033815535.1. NCBI lineage: Eukaryota > Metazoa > Chordata > Aves > Psittaciformes > Psittacidae > Pezoporus > Pezoporus flaviventris. The sequence continues at coordinate 3,696,913 of NW_026892585.1, forward strand.
CATGCAGCTTCTGCAGCATCATCTTGTAGTTTGTGGGGGGGTTTACTTCCCCACTTCTCTGTATTTCCTTACTAGGGCCCCAACACATAGCAAACACACCGGGAAACTGAATGGCTGTGATTCAAGTGCTTCGAGGCCATCTTTACCCAGGGAGGGCTATCACAGCCTCCCTTCCACCTCAGCAAAAAGTCAGAACAGAAACTTGCCCTTGGTTTTGGTCATTAAATACAAGAACTGGGACACTTATCCCTGTGCAAGCAAAGCCAATCAATACCAGTTGTCTGGAGTTCAGGTTACAGGAGCAGAATGTACATCTGGAAGTCAGACCTTGCCCCACGGAGGTCACCTAAGAATTCAGTTGAGCCACATGTTTCTGCCTGGGAATGCTGCTAATCCCTGCCATTTCTGAGCCCTGCTACAGCATTAACTACATTGACCTGTGTGAAACACATAGGAAGGAAATTCCAACCTGGAAACTCTGTGGCCAATTCATACGTTTCCAAAATTAAGTTACCATCGTTTAACATCCCATTATTTATGTCCCTGAGGGTGAAGGTATTCATCGTTTAAAGGCAAAAGAATAAATGACCCTACTAATAGTTCATAAAATGATCTTCCCAGCTTGCTTTGAGTGGTACTGCAAAACTAATATAAGGAAAAAAGCATTACAGGACCTCGATCAAACACGCTCCTTCAGGGCTAAGGCACCTCATTTTCCTGCATACAGATATGGTTCACTCAGTCCTGCAGGATTTCAGACCACATGAAGACATCACATCCATTCTTCCTGTGCAGGATTAAGCACAGCGATTAAATAGCTACTCTGCTGCTGCACCGTGATAAAACAGAGGTGGAAAGGATCATTTCACAGGGATATCTAGTCCATCCCTAATCAGGGATCAGCTAGACTTACAGGACAACTGCTATGAATTAATGCTTCCCTTTGCAACAGCTCAGGTTGCTGTAGGGGCACTGCCAAACCTAGATCAGGCTTAAAATTCCTTCACAAATTCATTTCCTTCTTTGCAGGAATATGAAATGAATTTGTGAAGACGAAAGGATCTCCCTGGTCTAGCACTGAGAAACAGGAAACCCAGTGATTTAACAAACCAAGAGCAACCAAATTCACTCACGGGCGGTCGGAAGCAGTATATTTGCTTACTTTCAAGGAAGTCCTGATATTAAGCAAGCTGCTCTCCAGCCACAATCAGTGCCACCCATGGACGTCAGAGGAATGCCAGTGCAGCCTCTTTGAATGCTTCGCACTGAGACATGCAGTGCCATGGGGAAGATGTGATAAAGCCGAGGGAGAAGATAAGCAAGACACCTTCCCCGCTGTGACTAATACTGGTCTTTCAAAGCACACACACATGGCATGCAAAAGAGGCAGTGACAGACATGCACAGATGTGCCATTATATGGATGTGGCACAGAGCAAGTCACAGAATCACAGAATGAACCAGGCTGGAAAAGCCCTTTAAGCTCACCCAGTCCAACCGTTCCCAGCACTCCAAGGCCACCACTAACCCATGGCACTGAGGCCTCGTCTCCACGCTGTGGGAACACTTGCAGGGACGGTGACTGCAGCCCTGTTCCAATGCCTGAGCACCCTCTGGGGAAGGAATTGTTCCTCAGCTCCATCTAAACCTGCCCTGGTGCAGCTTGAGGCCGTTTCCTCTTGTCCTGTCCCTTGTTCCTTGGGAGCAGAGACCGACCCCACCTCACTACAAGTGAACTCTAATGACTTGATAGTAGGTTTTGACCAGGCTCAGTGAACAGCCCCTTGTGCAATGGTATGTCAGTGGTGGGATGCCCTGTTGACGGAGCCTTTGGTCTACTGGATGAGGTGCAGGTTGAATGCAGGTAACCTAAATGCATACAAGACTCAGAGGGAGAAATCTGCTATTTATGAGTAGTGAGCCTCTCTACAGCATAAAGCCTGGCTGGGCAGTTTTATAAACTCTGATCAGTCAGTGATTTTATATCTGTTTAGATAGACCGAGCTACTCCCAAATAAAACATGATGCTGCAAAGCCAGTGCCCAGAGACTTTATTTGGTGCTCCTGCCACTGCTAGGTGCTGACACGATGAGATTTCTACCCACTTGTGTCTTATGTGCTGAGGCTGTTATATCTTCACAGCTCATGGAGTACTTAAATTACTTTCCCAGGGACGTATAACTCATCTTTGTCAGAACTGAGACCAAAAGCCAGGTGCTCTCATTGCCACCCCAGCCTCTAATAGGTAGATTTCGTGCTTCCCTCTGTTTTACTAGCTTCTGCTAGGAGAAATGTAAGAGCATCCTGCATTATATGCAGGAAAGGAAGCAGAAATCTCAATAGTTGCCATCTGCTGGAGTTGCTTTGATTTATTGCTTTCCAGCTCCCAGCTGAAGATCAAACATGCTCTAGAGAGAAACATTTCCTTAGGTTGTTGCGCTGTGCCAATCTCTGCTCAGTGCTAAACTAAGTCACAAGGACATGAGCAGGGAACGGTCCCTTTCTTCACCAGAATAAGTTATACCTTTAATTCAGTATTTATAAGCAAGCACCCAAAAGGTATTGTTGCCTCCATCCACTGGCAGCAATTTTTGATTCAACTAGCATCAAATTCAACACTGAATAAAACAATGATGCTTTGCAGTTCCCTGTCCAGCTCACTGTGTTTTCTCAGACAGGAGCTCTCTATCCATCAGAAGCATACCCCTACCTTCTTCAAAATGTCACACAGACAACAGTCATTCGATGGCATTTCACCCCATCTGTCTATGTTTTCACAAGTAAGTTTTGCACCTCGTGCATTTTCATTCCCTGTCCAAGTCCAAAGGCAGGTAATTCTTCAAGTATTCCTTCAGATTGTATCATTACTTTCCATGTAACCTTCTTTTCACTCGAAGGTTAATACTGATTCAACACAAAGTATTACACCACTGCTAATTTTACTTCAAAGAGGGATTTTCACACTGGGGCAAATAAAAACCCCACCATCAAAATCTATGCATAAAGGAATTTACTTCCCCATTCATCTCCTGTATTCTCTCAGCCCCTTTGGTATTACTGGAGGTCTTTGGCGTTTCAGCTAACTCTGCTCCTCTGCACCCAGATTTGTCTTTGCCTCAGGTCCCTACTACTAATAATACTGGCAATAGCTGAGAAAGGTAATTCATGGGCCTAAAGGGCAGCTTGTGGCAGAGTCCTACCCAGCAGGGCAGTATACATTCTACCAAACGGGGAAAACAATGCCAATAGTTGGATCAGGAATACTCAGCAATTAGGTGGTTTCTGTGTGTTTTCTGTCAATCTCGAATGGAAAGGAAACCTTGTTTCTTCCAAAACAAATAAGAAGCAGAAAAACCAATAGAAATTACAAAAAGAATCTGTAAAAAGCCCTAAAATAACCAGGTGAATGCTTTGCCAGCTACTGCCACAACCCTGCTTTTTGTTTTAATCACATACGCCCCCACCCACCCACCCACCCCAAGTGGGTGAATATCACTTGTATGAGTGGCCAAGGTTTCCACCAGCATGAAACAGAGCTCTCAGCCTTGCAGCCTCAGGTTGCCTCTCTCAGCAATCAGCCTTTGGGAGAGAATAATGCTACCCTGCCTCTCTCAGCTTAGTCATTGCCTAAGAGCAGGGCAACTCAAAATAAGCATCCTAAATGAAAGGACCAGGTTGGATAGAGCCTTGGGTAACGTGGTTTAGTGTCCCTGCAGGGTGTTGGAACTGGATGATCTTAAGGTCCTTTCCAACCCAAATCATTCTACGATTCTATAATCCCCATGCTGCAGACGGGTATAACAGAAAGAGGAAAGACAGCCTCCACCCAGAAGTACCCTACATTCTGATCTGGCACCTTCCCATCCTTTAGAACAGACTCTGCCTGAGTTGGGGCTCCCATGCACAGAGCACTGTGTGACAGCCTGGCTCCTGGTCCCTGCCACCAGCACCTCTCACTACCTCCTTGGCAGGGTCCATCCATGCTCGTGCAAGCTGTGACAGCCCTACCTTCAGAAGCAGGGTGAGTGACCCACCTGGTTCTTGTATTAACTTCAAGATGATGAAGAGGAGCGTGGCAGGGGCAGGGCTGGCTTTTCCTGCCTCTGTGCAGCCAGCCAGCTGTGCCATGAAGGGGAGCCCGTTTTCCTTTATATTAAGCATCTTTATAGCAGTGAGCCAAACATGCAGAGCACTTGATCCAACGCTACATCCCATCCGCACCACTGACACACTGAGGAGCACCACGGCAGATGGCTGCTCACCAGGAACTGCGCCAATGCAGCACGCAAAGAGGGTTCCTGTCCTCAAACATGTCAAGAAGTAGCACTGGGAGGAAAGGATTTTGGTCCAGACAACAGGGAATAATCTTGGCGCTCCAGCAAATTACCTGTTGTCAGTTTCAGGTAGGTCAGGCATTTATAGGAGGTACGGAAGGATGATGCTGTTCATGGCTTTTAGGTGGTGTAAAGACAAGGCAGGGCAGGCAGCACCCAAAATGTTCCATGCTAGTCATCCTTTAGCCAGGACAGCTAGGAAAACTCAGGTCTCACTGTGCAAGACATGAAGATAACAGAGACCTTTAAAATCAAATCGAGTTTCCAACTGAAATTCAGTGGTCCCGAAGGAAAGGACTCTAACAACACACTATCCAACCTGGAACATGAACCCATGGATCTGTGAGAGCAAGCACAGCTTCTCTCTTCTTGTCCTGGCTGCAGTATCTCACCTCATTTCATTGTCTTTGGGGCAAAAAATGACACATCAGTTATGACAATGCTTACACCCCTGTACTCTCAGGAGAGCTGATTTACTGCATTAAATGCATCGGTGAAATTTGAAACACAGTCCTTCTCACCACCAAAATCATGCCCTACAACAAGAACAAAACAAACTCTAGTGGGAGCCCTAGAACAAAAGCATTCAACCCAATCTTTCAATAAATACCCTACAAGTTCCATTCTTTCCTCCAAAACAATTTCAAGGCAGCAATGCCATCAGACTGTGTTCAGTCAAACACAGCAGTAACGAAGCTATCTGGGGTAGGAAATAAACTGAAGAATCCAAGCCAAGCTCTAGACCTTCTTTCTTATTCCTTGCCTTAATTTTCCATTTTCTCTGGCAGATTTAAACTTACTGTGCATGATTACAACAACTTGGATGCACTGAGTTGCTCCATCAGCGTTCAATTCCCAGGAGGGAATATGGCAGGACTACAGCAAAGATGAGGATATCTTGTGGGTAACCAGCAGTGAGCTCCCAATGTCCCACTTGTCCACGTTCATTTGCAATTCTGAATGACATTCTGATCCAAGCATTAATTGGTGGTGTTTCCAATAGCACAGTGAAGTTGCTGCTTTTCACCTTTGTGAAGTGGGAAAGTGCTGTCACCTCAAATCTCTCTTGTATTGTGCCAGAGGTTTCTAGCAGACATGGGTCTGGGCTGTTAATGCTTCCATTTGTATTCCCTCTGCAGGCAGCTGAAACGTTAACCTCCCATGAATATTCAGCCTCTAGAAATTCAGACAACATATTTCACTAACAGGCCAATAATTGCAATAACTTATTCACCAGTAGAGCTGAAATACACAGAGTTGAGCAAACCTCTCTCCATCCATCCAGCTACTTGGACAGCTTCTTTATTAACAAATACAAGTTGTGAGAAACATCTTAAAGCATTTAATGGAGCATGAACTTCTACCAGGACTGGTAAAGGGGAAATTCAGCAAGAGACACTCACTGGAATGGGTTGTCCAGGGAGGTTGTGAATGCTCCATCCCTGGCAGTGTTCAAGGCCAGGTTGGACGAAGCCTTGGGTGATATGGTTTAGTGTGAGGGGTCCCTGCCCATGGCAGGGGGGTTGGAACTGGATGATCTTAAGGTCCTTTCCAACCCTAACTATTCTATGATTCTATGACAGCAGATGGGAGATACACAAGCTATTAGAGACTCCACTTCCCACTGAAAAGAAACCCAAAAATGCTATGTTTGTGCTTTAAATCTTACAAAACCATGGAAGTTTGTAGCTAGAGATTAAAGTGGTTGCAAATCAGAGCAGAGCTGGGTAAACCTGCAATAGTACAGAACAGGGAACAGCACATGCCTCTTGTGGGGTCATGGCAAGCTAATAGTACCATACAGGGCTTTGCTTCCAAGGAATCATAGAATCATAGAATAGTTAGGGTTGGAATGGACCTTAAGATCATCCAGTTCCAACCCCCCTGCCATGGGCAGGGACACTTCACACTAAATCATCTCACTCAAGGCTTTGTCCAACCAGGCCTTGAACACTGCCAGGGATGGAGCATTCACAACCTCCCTGGGCAACCCATTCCAGTGCCTCACCACCCTAACAGGAAAAAATTTCCTCCTTATATCCAATCTAAACTTCCCCTGTTTCAGTTTTAACCCATTACCCCTTGTCCTGTCACTACAGTCCCTAATGAAGAGTCCCTCCCCAGCATCCCTATAGCCCTCCTTCAGATACTGGAAGGCTGCTCTGAGGTCTCCCTGCAGCCTTCTCTTCTCCACGCTGAACAGCCCCAACTTTCTCAGCCTATCGACCAACTGTGTTTCCTAAAGGAGAGCAGCTTTCATTCCAGGAGGGACCCTCATGCTAGCTTTGCCTATATTGCTGCTGCAAGCATGCAATCATCAGCTGAACCTTCTTCCTTTCTTTCTGCCTGTGCTATCGTATTTTGGGGTCAGCCCTAATGCTGCCTGTGGTTAAGAAGTCCTGCCCTGCTCCCACAGCTCAACTGCAGCTGAACTGTCAGTATAACTTCAGTTCATGTTAGCAAACGATGACTACCAGCAAAATGCTGGAATATCCCTCAGATATCATTCATTCCAATGTGACAAGGTGGGTTTTCACCAGCGTAGCAGGCTCTCCAAAGCTTTCTGGAGGTCACCTGGTGTCTCCTGGGTGAAGTAAAAGGCAGAAGTACATGCTGATACAGGAGCTGATGAAGCAGAAGCCAAATGCAATTATTATGCATCAGGAAAGGCGTTTATAGGAGAGGGAGGAAACAATGGTACTGCACAAGCAACTCTGCTGCTGCCTCGTGTAGGGTACAGCCCACATCCCTGGGCTCTTTGAAATGGCTAAGAAAATTCAAACCCAGTTGGAATATAACCTGTGAGGATAACAAGTGGAGGCATCTGTATTTGGGATCAGAAAGAGCTGGGCTAACCAGCCTAGAAAAACAAAAGCTGGGGAAAAGCATCCTACCTGCTTTTCATATGGAGTTTGCTCAGCAAAGAACAGCTGCCTCTCATACGAAGCTGTGGTGCCAGGGAGTCCCTCCCAGCCCTGTGGTTCTGGAGTGTCCATCTGAGGCAGCAACTCACTGAAAGGAATACTTCGGAATAAGATGAATGCCCACAGTGACCCACGCAGGAAGGAATGCTTCCTTCTCAGCTCTGCCTTCTGCATGCAAAGATTTCAAGGATGATACAAAAAGATGCTGGGAGGAGAGGACTCCCCCATTCCCCTCTGACCGCCTACGTTGGGAGAAGCCCTCCAGAATAATGCATTATTCAGATACAAAATGCAGCTCTGCTAATAAACATCAAAGGGCAATGTTACCAGTAGACTACAAGCAAGCTGCTGTGATTACAGAGCAATTTTCTTGTGAGGCAACTGATTTCAAAAGGCGTAAGTAAACGCAAAGCTCTTTTCCTGGGTGGGGGAAGGTTTTCTTCCCCTTTTGCAAACCCTGTGGTGAATTCTAGCAGGACAAATGAAACCAAACAAGAAGAAAAGGCATGCTTCCTAGTTACCAGCCACAACAGGATCCCTCCCTCTGCAAAGTGGCTGCAGCAGAGCATTAGGCCGGGTGCCCTGATTAGCAGAGGCATCCACAGATACTGACTATTTTGTCCTGATTCTACCATGTATGAGTGTAATCTGGCAACATGTAGGTGGGATGGAGCTACTTGGAGTACATGCATGAGGCTCTTCATGAGCAGATGGTTGGGAAGTGCTACCTGAAGCGGCTGGAACTGGCACATCCCTCCAGGTAAGACTTTCAGGGCTAGTACAGCTGGGATGGATTTACGTTTGCTGTCTGGGGGACTGCAATGAGCTGGGGGGACCAGCCCTCCTGAGCTAAGCCAAGAGCTCTCTTCTCACAGCCCAGGATGTGCACTCTGGTACGTGCGACTGGTCCCATGGGTTAAGTCTCTTTAGATGAAAATGCAAAGCAGGTGACAAGAGAAAGAAATCTGTCACAGCCACTGGTGAGTAGGAGAGAGAAAAAAGAGTCCTTGGGGAGCTAGGGACAGAGCAACTATTAACATTTCCTTCCAATGACTAACTCATCTTCACAGCTCTGAGCTCTTTGTAAGATGTCTCTGAACACGTCCATGCTTATTATATATGGATTCTGCTATGTTCAACCTGCACAGCATCATATGCTGTGTGTAATCACAGCTATTCATTTACCTGGGAAAAGATGTCTTCAAAATCAGCAGGAAGTGCCAGATTCTTTCCCTAGTGACATCATTCCATGATACTGCATCTTACCTTTCCCTCTTAGCTAGATCCTCACAATTAACAGTGAAATGTGGTTTCTTCAAGACAGGTGAATGTGCCATCGCAGGCCAATTTTATGCCTATTTCTAGAACCCAAGTAAACAAATGAATATTGAAAGAGGAGCTTTGATGTACTGCTATTTCCTTAATGCCGCTGTAAGCAGAAATGTCTGGTTTCTTATTGTCAATGCACTGCCCTCCTGGATCCAGCATGGAGAGCAAGAGACACAGCTAAGCCTGAGATGCACTTTGTGAAGCACTTTACACGCTGACTAACACGTTATTTGAAACACCAGATGAGACAGTAGCTGCTCGAAAGAGCTTCCCACAGGAATCAAGGAGGGTAAACAGATGGGACCCAGAGAACCTGACATATACGTAAGCCCATTTATTGCCTTAAGATTGTTTTCTGCTGCAGGACTTTGCTTTTGAATAACCCACGTTTTGCTGAGAGACCACAATCTTCAGAGTCCTCTGAAATACCTCCCTCCAAAAGGAGCAGAATGGCAGGTACCTCCCAAACCCCTCAAGGCAAACCCAACAAGTACATAGAAACTGTGGATCAAAGGCTGAGAACACTGGAATCCCAAGAAGAATAGAAGTTTCATATTTGGGAGGGGAAGCATCTGACTTGTGAGTGATACCTCCACATCTGACTCTTCCAAGAGGGCCAGAGGTGCACAGTAGCTGAGATACCTCCGTTCACCATGAGATAGTGCTCTCCTGGCTTTCCAGATTGCCTTAAACATCAGTTGCTTTATCTGTGCCTTTCTGTATCATCATAAGATCATAATGGGCACTCTTGTTAAAAAGAGAGCTTTTTCTATCTTGTTGTTCAACGATGAAAATATCTGATCTGGAAGCCTTCTTGACGATGCTCTTTTCTTACCCTTTCTGTCTTCTGTTATATCCAGGTTAAGAGATGGACAGGGTAAGATGGTGCAGTTGATAACATTTGAACATCAAAGATTTCAATGAGTAAGCTTGAAGAGTGAGATGTTCTTGCCACTTGTTAGGCAAGTGTAGTTGAGTGCTTATCTATCTAGCCTTTTGCAGCCATTTAATACCATAGGAAAGAGATTTTCTTTTGCTTTTTGGCTGTATCACTGCATCGGTGAGATTCAGAACATCCAGTGGCTTCCTTCCTGTCCTAAGAAACCTTAAACCCTGCCTTGACCACTGAGAAGTTGTCATTCTTCCAAGTTACCTCACTGAACCCCCAAGACAACGCTGGGAATGTTCAGACTGGTCTTCTGCTTGTTCAGTTCAGTTGCACTCAATGATTTCTAACAAGTAAGAACAACAACAACAATCATCGTAATCCATCCCATTTAGATGGAATTGTCTCCTTCAATTCTAACTGCGGCTCAGTGAAGGACACAAAGTGTTGATGGAGGTTGCACAGCTTCACTTTTGCTCTCTGGGTGAACTGAGGGGACCACAGGCAATGCCTAATATGTTCTAAGATAAGTTTTCCCCAAAGTGCAGTAGTTTGAAATCTACAACTCCTGGCTTAAGGAAGGCTGCAGAGACTGGTTATTACAGCTATTTCCTACAACGATTCCTATTTCCTATTAGCAGACCAGTGTTTCCCCTGTACTGCCCTGCCTTTCGCTGATGCCCACACGCCTAAACTAGAGTGGCATGCTTCCCTCTTCATGAGCCTCTAAACTGGTTAAAGAGGACATCAGCTAAACTCAAATAAGGGAACTTCAACAAGGGAAGTTTAGGTTGGATATAAGAAGGAAGTTCTTTCCTGTTAGGGTGGTGAGGTACTGGAATGGGTTGCCCAGGGAGGCTGTGAATGTTCCATCCCTGGCAGTGTTCAAGACCAGGTTGGACAAGGCCTTGGGTGATATGGCTTAGTGTGAAGTGTCCCTGCCCATGGTAGGGGGGCTGGAACTGGATGATCTTAAGGTCCTTTCCAACCCTAGCTATTCTATGATAATAATGAAGCATCTGACTCATGGGTAGGCTGACAAACCTTGAGAAGGTTTCCTCTTGCTCAAGAACTGAAATTTCTCCCTTAGTTTCTTTGCCAATTGAAATCAGTGCCAGTTATAATTGCCCAGGAGTCATTGATCCAGCCCCGTGTTGTGGCCACTTGGGTGTATTTGACCTGTTTGAGCCACCATGGTTTTCTTTTCTTAAGTATCAAATGGCTTTTCTATCGTCCAGGAACGCACTGCATAGCACTGAACCCAGCGCCCGTAAGTGCCTGCAATCATGTCTTTTTTTAACATCTGAGCTATTTTTGAGCTGAACAGAGGGCTGAATGCTATAATGTCTTCCTGCCTGTGAATACACCACTTATCTGATTACTGAACATTGTGAATACTGCAATAAATTATGCCCCCGACAATAATTTTACATAACCTGCTGGAGATACAGCATAGAAAAGGGGCTGTGATTGCAATAGGAAGATTACAACCAAAAGAGTTTGCTTACAAAGTATTTTCTTGCACAAGTGAAACATTATTATCCTTACCTTACTTTCATAATTCACTTTTCAGAGATGGAATATACATATATACACACTAGGCACAAGCCTCTGCAGATAGCTGCATCTTGTACCTCATGCTACGGCTGGAATTAAGCAGGGCAGAAAGTAAAATCAATTCAACCTGATCAGGCCTCAGCTAATATTTGGTCTCAGCCTGGCCAGAACTTGAGGTAGTTCATGTGAACCCCTCTTGCACTTCCCTGTTTTGATCCCATATGATACTGAAACGCCTTTTCCTCTTGCTGTCTCCTAAGGGTGGGATTAAGATTATATATGGTGGGATCAGACAATCTGCTTTGTTCAGATGTGTTGCAATCCAAAGTCTTTGGTGCAAAAACACCTCAAGGACCTGGGTCAATCACCTACCCTTTCCTTCAGGAAATCCATCTAGGAAGACAGCAATCAGTTCTGGCCCTGGTCTCTTGCAACCCTCATCGGGGCTTCTCTGATTTAGAGCAGTGTACTTTTAACAGTACTGGGGTTTTGGAGGTGCAATGAAAAGGAATTACAGACAGACTATGGGCTCCCTGGTAATCCAAGGAGACAAAGCTGGAAATCCAACTGTTTTGTCCTTGTTGGCTTGTGGTTGTATCTGCTTTCTTTAACACACAATTCCTGCTTACGACAGATTGTAAAGACATACAATGAGGGGTCTATTCAATTGAAAACAGCATTTCAAGCAGAAAACAAGCTTTCAGAAGTGGACTGAATCCAGGTGGTACCAGAAAGGTGATGCAGTGTTAAATTTTCACAGGTGAGGATGCCTGGTCTGCCAAAGTTAGAAAGGACCAGAATTCATTGCAGGCCTGGATATGAAATAAAGAAATAATCCCCCTTCTGGTCCCTAAACCTCATATATTCAAATCCATGGCAGTCACCTGTCTTACCAGAGACTGACAGCAGTGTCCCAAGGAAGGCAGAAAGCAACACAGCTGAGAATTCAAACCTGTCCGCTTTAAGCATGACTCAGAAGTCATGGTTTTAAAAACATCACCACTTAAAGCCTTCTGACAGAGAAAAGGTCAAATCCTGTGGGTGAACGGCTCCTACAGGCACTTCATCCATTATCACTGTGGGAATCCTTTCTGAGACTTCCAGTGGTGCTGGTAAGCTTGGCCCTGTTCTGCGATGTGAAAATGCTTCGTGTGTTTCTCTTACCAATCACTGACCACCTGAGAGAGCAGAAAAGACCAGCCAAAACCACCCAGCACCCCAGGAGCTTAGAGAGTCAAACACTGAAGAGCAATAAAGAAATGAGGTGAGTGCTGCCGTTTCTGGGTTTGATTATTACGAGCTAATTCAGCTACATCCCAATAAACAGGAATTGCCATCCCTTATCCTAGCATTGCCCAGCCCCTGCAAGGACTTATACCAGACTATGGAGAACAGACAGAGTGCAGGAGCATGAATTCATGGTTTAAGGCAACTGGAGAAAAATCATCATAAACCCGATTCCCACACCTGGGTGTTTCAGGGAGCATTTCATAGATCCCAGATTGGTTTGTGTTGGGACCTTAAAGCTCATTGAGTTCCAACCCCTGCCATGGGCAGGGACACCTCACACCAGACCAGGTTGCTCCAAGCCCCTGTGTCCAACCTGGCCTTGAACACTGCCAGGGATGGGGCAGCCACAGCTTCTCTGGGCACCCTGTGCCAGCGCCTCAGCACCCTCACAGGGAAGAACTTCTGCCTAAGAGCTCATCTCAATCTCCCCTCTTTCTTGATATTAACTGCAGAAGTCAGATTTTAAAGCAGCTGGCATGGGAATAACATGAAAAGAATTGAGAATACCATTTGACTGAAACATTGCCTCATATACTCTAATTCTCCCAGTCTACCTCGAAAAACCTTAAAACCTACTACACAGATGCAAACTTGAATAAAAATATGCAGTAAGTATTTATTCCCAGGACAAGCTTATCAGGTAAGCGTGTGTTCTGCTGCCTGCCTTCCAAGTTCAACGAGCCAACACTAACAGTTGCACCCATTTCAAAAGCGAAAACCTAGTTTGTGTCTGCAAACAGATCAGATTTCCACCTCTTTCACAAAGTCATGGGCCCATAGTGAGATTTCAGAGCTTTGCTGCTATGCTACAGGATGAGAGGCAGCCAAGAGAATTATGTCAAGCAAATTCATGCCCATATAAATTACAAAGTAAAGCCCACAGCAGTATCGTGTTCATAACAGTATGATGATCCTCTCTGCCAGAAACCGCCGTCGCTGGTAGTGCTTATCTCTCAGAGCAGTTCTAGGTATCAATTTATATTTCAGGCACTATCTTGCAATTAAATTTCTAGGCTTAAAATGCCAATTTCCCATCCCTCCCCCCTTGCAGCCCTGTGTCCTCCAAGATTAACAAAACCTCCTCTGTGGCAGCAAATTAATCACGCTACAAAACTAAACCATTCATTAGAGCTGCAGCACAACACAACTGCCATTAACAACTCAGTATTGCTGGGGCTTGTCTTTCATTTGATGGTGCTGTTTGCAGCAGCCTCTCCTCTAAGTACACACAACACCGCAATAAATAGTGCCAAGCCCTAGACTGCAGTGGGTATTGATGTGCCATGAGCTTGCAGTGTTACAACACCAGAGCCCTTGTCTAGGGGGCTTTTGATGTCCACGGTGTGCAAACCCTCACACACATCAGCTCACTCTGGATTTTCCAAGACCCTCCCGAAGCATCCCGTTATCCCATGCTCACTGATGCTCTGCTGCAGAGGATAAGCAGAGACGCGGCTGCACTGCTGGCTTTAGCAGCGACCTTGCCAGTGCCTTTACTGGCCTTCCCTCAACCATCAGTCCTATTCCTTCTTGGTCCTTCACCTCTTTGGAGAGAACTGGTTGATGTAGCAAACAGCGATGAGTGAAGCAGGATGTCCTGATTCCTGCTCCAGGGTTTTGTAAGCTGTGGTGGCAGGCTCGGGCATGGGTGGGCTGCGCTTCCCATCCTCGCAGCCCGGTGGGATGTCCTCTGGACATTCAGAACCTCAGCTCTTTAATTCAGTATTGCTACTTTGGTTTTTGGATTGTGGTTAGGAATACATGGAATTTTAAACTTGTTCTGCAAAGGTAATGCTGCAGAGCAAGAGACACTCCTGCACTGTATGGAGAAGCAAGATGGTGCTCTGTGCTTATGTAGAAAATCTGTCCTATCTGCCTGCCTCTGTTCTATCAAAGGCTGAGTTCCTTCACCCTAGTACAAGCTTGAAGTATAGACCATGGTACCCTGCTCCTAGATACCTTGCTTTGGCAAAGAAATGAAACAGGAAAGCAAAACTGCAGCATTTAACCAAAACACGGGTGTTGGTCCTCTCAAGGACCAGCCACATCCCCCAGGAGTCTATAGGATAATGCAGCAACCATCAACAAATCTGAGTTTGCCTGAGTCAGCTACTGCATTAAGCACTGGAAGGAGCCCTCAGGCTTATGCACCTCTGACTTGCAACTGAATTATGTATGACTTTGAACATGCAAAATGAACCCTGGCCTCCAAGCCTTGCTGCATTAAGAACTCCTTTATAGAGCTTAAGCAATATCAGGGTAAGCAAAACTCAGGTTAAGTCTTAACCTGAGGGCAGCAGAGCTTTGAACTCAGCCCCTGCAAAGGATACCTAGGCTGGTGTAGGCTGTGGTCCTGACTTGATGGAGACGATGAAGCCAGAGCTTTGCTGCAGGACCCTCCACCACGTCCTGCTCTCACCCCGAGGAGCAGAAGGCAGATCAAAGGCACAGCAAGAGGTACAGCCCTGAAGCATCATCTCTGTCCTTAGAAACTGTGGGAATCACCAGGACTCAGGCAAACTCACCTCTCCTCCAGGAAAAGGATCTGCCACAACATTTAAAAGCATCTTTTTACCTTCCACCACTCCTTGCCTAAATGTGCAAAGAGGAAGACAACAAAACTGCCAATGAATCTTGCTTCCCTATAGCACACAGATTCCCAGCTCTTGCTTATAGAAGAACTGTGTTCAGCTTGTAGCTTTCCTGCTCAAACAGGGCAGCATAACAAATCAGCTCAAGCTTTCAGATCTGAAATACAGTCTCCAGCACTCAGCTGCTCCAACTAAACACGCATCAACAGTACTCATGCACTACCAGCAACAAAACACTTCCTTAAACAGTCCTGGTATGTATTTTGAACGTCGTAACTGTATGTGACAAAGTAAGCTGTGTAATGTCATAGCTCTGTCCATGAACCACAGTCATCCACGTGGCTTGCTCATAATATTCCATGTTAAAATCTATCCTGAACCACAGCATTTTTTGAGATAGCCATAAGGATACCAGCATCTCTGATGTGTTTTGCTTCAGGTACACACCATCTTTTTCACCTTTACCAAACTCTGCAGGTCCTGAACACAGACTCCAGGGCTTGTCAGAGAGCTTTTCCTGCACTTACCTGCAAGACTATAATGGGCTCCCTCTGAAAACCAGAAGCACAGCACTGCAGTGACGCTCTCCTCCAGAGGATGATCGGGGCTGGAGCACCTCGCATACAAGGACAGGCTGAGAATATCGGGGCTGTTCAGCCTGGAGAAGAGAAGCTGCGTGGAGACCTCAGAGCAGCTTCCAGTGTCTGAAGGGGGCTACAAGGATGCTGGAGAGGGACTCTTCATCAGGGAATATAGTGACAGGACAAGGGGTGATGGGTTCAAACTGAAACAGGGCAAGTTCAGGTTAGATCTCAGGCAGAAGTTCTTCCCTGTGAGGGTGCTGAGGCGCTGGCACAGGGTGCCCAGAGAAGCTGTGGCTGCCCCATCCCTGGCAGTGTTCAAGGGCAGGCTGGATGCGCCTTGGGCAGCATGGTCTACTGTGAGGTGCCCCTGCCCATGGCAGGGGGTTGGAACTGGATGATCTTAAGGCCCTTTCCAACCCAAACCAGTCTGGGATTCTATAATCTTCAGACACAGCTTCACTGGTCAGCTGTGGTCCAGTGCTTTGCTCCTGATCTCCTAGCAGATACATAGCATTCAGACATGAAATATTCCTGATCAGTATGTCTTTTTACATGAGCAGGATGATTTATTTCCTTGTGGGCTGAGAAAGTTGGGGCTGTTCAGCCTGGAGAAGAGAAGCTGCATGGAGAACTCAGAGCAGCTTCCAGTGTCTGAAGGGGGCTATAAGGATGCTGGGGAGGGACTCTTCATCAGGGACTGTAGTGATAGGACAAGGGGTGATGGGTTCAAACTGAAACAGGGGAAGTTCAGGCTGGATATAAGGAACAAGTTCTTTCCTGTTAGGGTGGTGAGGCACTGGAATGGGTTGCCCAGGGAAGTTGTGAATGCTCCATCCCTGGCAGTGTTCAAGGCCAGGTTGGACAGAGCCTTCGGTGAGATGGTTTAGTGTGAGGTGTCCCTGCCCATGG
Source organism: Pezoporus flaviventris (assembly GCF_033815535.1). NCBI lineage: Eukaryota > Metazoa > Chordata > Aves > Psittaciformes > Psittacidae > Pezoporus > Pezoporus flaviventris. The sequence goes on from NW_026892585.1 coordinate 3,713,316, forward strand.
ACACCTCACACATGGCAGGATGATCTTAAGGTTCTTTCCAACCCAAACCATTCTATGATTCTACTATTCTGTGTCTGCTTGTTTGGGCACTGTCTTCCATGCATCTTCCAGTCAGAACACCAATCAAGTGGAAATTGCTTGACATAAATCTTGATCATAAAAGCAGCAACCTAGGTCTACCCAATCAGCAAACTCCAGTTTATGGTTTTATACTCTTTGGTGATTTCTGGTCTGTATTTGAACCACCCCATTGACTATGGTGAACAGAGCATTTTATCGACATTATCTGGAGTTTGTTCTTTCTGCACCCCAAAGGAATAACACCTGAGCTTTCAATATGTTTTAAAGTTCATCTGAGCTATAAACAGTCAAGATCAACATCGAGACTTCACAGAAATCACTGCAAGCCTTCCTGGGGCTGAAAGCAATATTAAAAGCTGTAATCCTTGTTTAAACTCTGTTGATGAGCTTGACTCAGCCATTTCCCTGAGGCCACTTCAGAGGTTTGCATCTTGTCAGTGTTGAGCCACATGCTGCCTATCTGTGTGCTTTGTTTATGGATGGGCTGTTTGGGCTGACGCTGGAAAGAAGAGATCTGCATGAATAACTGTCTAGAAAACAGGAGCCTGTGCTCTGTCCAAGCCAGACAGAAATACCAGCCAAACCAGTGCCAAACTGGAGGCTGTGTGGCTATATCAGCATGGGACCAAGCTCAAAGGCTCTTTTCATAAGGGCAGGACTTCCATAGCCTGTGATTAAGCAACTAGCTATTGCATATATTGAACTTAATAAGGCCTTTAGCATTGTCTCCTACAGTCTCCTTATAACCAGACTGGTGTGGTATCAACTGATAACTGCAATATAAGGTGGGTAGAAACCTCTCTGCTCAAAGGGTTGTGACAAGCAGAACAACATCCATCTGGCAGCCCTGTGATCCTTGTGCCAATATTGTTCAGCACCTTTGACAACACCAGAACAGGGGAGTGGAGTGAGGTCCCAGCAAGTTCACAAGATGGGGAGCAAGTGGGATGCTGGTGTGTCAGGCTTCTATTCAGAGAGCTGGACAGGCAGGCAACAGGGTGGATGAGAACATCAAGAAGTTCAGCAAAGGCAAATGCAAGGTCCTGTGGGGGGGGATGTGATAACCCCTTGCAGCACCACAAGCCAGGGCTGGCTCAGTCTGGACCTGGCTTCCAAGCCCACATAGTTTGAATGCCACAGATGGAGGTGCAGCCATCTCAGGGCACCTGCAAGCTGCCATCTGTAGAAGGGCTTGTGAAGAGGTGAAACCCCACGCATGGAGCTGGGCTTCCCCCCCTGTAGGCAAAGCTGATGCAGCAAGGATTGCTCCAGATAAGCCAGATGGAGTAAAGACAGACCTGACTTCCCTGTGAGAAGAACAAAGATATACGGGAGCTGTGGCACTGTGCTCCATACCCCTTGGCAGCCTCCCTGGATCAAGACACAGTTCCCATCCTCATCTGGGACAAGCCCACTGCCAGCTGACCAGCCAAGGTGTCCCTGCTGGGGACCACTGTGCTCCAGCAGCAGAAAGGGATGTCTGTGCTGCTATTCCTGGTAGAGGAACCATTCACATCAAGTCCTGCATTATTTGTTACCCAGCCTGAGGGCTGTGTCCTGCACCTTTTCACTTCACAGGGAAAGGCACAAGGCTTCTGCTGACATTCTGAGATGACAAGGCTCACTGTAGAGCCTCAAAGGATGGGAGCTCAACAGGTACCATGCCAGCAAAGACTTCTATGTGATGTGCAAGCGGACGCACTTGTGCTAGCTCCTGGCACATCCAGGTATCTCAGGCCAAGAAACTCAGGATCGGCAGCACCCTCAATTCCACAACTCAACTAATATCCCATTTCACATCCAAACGATTCTGAGGTCACTGAAAACATTCAGTCTTTAAATTTCATCACTAACATGAGTTGCTTTCTCGACCCTTAACCTCGGGATAAACCACTTACTGATAGCTTCAGCAGAGCTCTTGCTTTGTGACTCAGAATTAAGCATTTCGAGCATCCCGCTATCATTTAATGCTATCCACTTAAAACTCTCATGTGGTAGTTCAGAGAACTTGTCTTATACATCCTTTTCCTCTACCTGAATAGTAATTTGTTTGGCTCATTACGTAGGAAAACACCTGCCATGCCAAATCTACTATTTCAAAGCAGGGTTAAAACGCACCAAAATTTACATTGCTGTTATTACTAACATATAGTGAGAGAAAATTACATTACCCTGTTATTACTAGCACTACCATATATTGAGAGCTATACTTACATAAGCAGTTGGGTAAGGCTTAACCACACATGCTTTTGTGCAGAAATCAGATGCTGGTATGGAAAAACACTCTGTTTTGCATTCAGAACAACTGAGTATTCGGCTGTAGATGAAATGCAGTTTTGTTTTGCAAGCAGAGGTTAGTAATTATCAGACTTGCCCATGGCTGTTTCACTGGAGGTAGGAATATGAATATATTCCTGGTTACTGGTGGGAATTACAGGTCATAGTGACACACATAAATTTTCTTTTGTAATTAACTGCTATAAATGCAGGCAACCTTATATAAAATTCTCAGTTAAATTGTCCAACACAGACACCTCATCCCTTCAAAGAAAAGGATTTTAGGTTCTTTTACACCAAACCTATTCTCATTTTCTGCCAGCACATATCTGCTCTGCCTTCCACCCCCCTCCTCCACGTGTGCCTTCCCTCTCTCTGCCCTCCTTTACCTCTCAGAGCTGCAGCACCCGCAAGCACTACGCACCGCGGAGCTTCCCCAGCACTGGCTCTACGGGAGCTCGGAGCAGCTCACCCTTGCATCTCGAGTGTGCGGCATCTGCGTTTGTGCTGGCGTTTCAAAGCAGGAAGCTCAGGGGAGGTTCAGGACAGATAAAACAGCTGATGAAGCGCCACAGTGGGAGGAGTGAGAGTCACTCCTGTGGGTGCAAACAGCCCTTGGCACCCCGGGGATGCTGAGGGAACCAGTGCCTCGCCACGTCCAGCGCTACTGAACCTCCCCAGGGAGGCGAAGGTCGCTGCCTGTTAGTTATAACGAACACCTCTGCTGCTGCAACACTATGAGCTCTGGTGGTGAGCACCAGCCTTCCTGCGCCAAGCCAAAAGCCCATCCCTGCCCCAAGTTGCTCATTGTAGCGTATGTTTGAGATGGGAGATGTCCGTAAGGCAGCCTGAGGCATGAACGCAGAGCAGTGGAGGCAGTGCCACCCTGTGTGAGGCCATAGACAGCTCGGGGTTATCCAGATAAGGAAGGAAATAGGATGTAAAAGGTCCTTGGGTCATAGCGACCCCAAATCTGGTCCTGCTGGACTGTGGTGGGGACACAGGACAGATCCCTGCTTGGAGAGGAGAGATTTGTTCCTGTCCAAGCAGGGGGATACTTTCCCCTCTTGTTTCCCCCTCCTGTTTCCAGGAGCCTGGGCTGCATTTCTTTCCTCTGGTCAAGTAAATAAGGAAAATAAGGTTCATGCATAATCAGAGTAGTCCTTCATGCCTACTGAAAGATTTAGGGACTTCATTTGGACGTTATCATGCATCCCATTATCACACTTACATCTCAACAACTCCAAGGAAGTCAATATTCAGTTAATACTTCTTACAGCTGCATCTTTGCTAAGGAAATGCTGATGAGGTTTTCTCTACAGATGGAGCTACAAGGAAAAGATTCCAGTGTTCTCTACAGGGGAAAACACAGCAATGCTATCCAGAGAGGGTTTTATTTCAAGGATTTCTTTTTCTTTTCCCCCTGTCTTTCATTCTTCCTGTTGATTTTCAACCCTTTCTCTCAGGTCAGGACCCCAGCCAAAGCACAGAGCTAGACTGGCCTATAATTCCTTTTGCCAACTCCAAAGTTAAGAAAGCTGCAGAAGGTCAAAGAGAAAAATATGAAAGAGAAAAGTGATGGGCAAACCCCCCCCCCCCCCCCCAAACTTACTCATATTCCTTTGATTTCTCATTTAAAGGCAGAAAGGTAAAGAAGGGGCATGTGGGAGCTCCTGTTTTGATGAAAAATCTACATGTAAAAAAGTGAGTTGCTCATTTTGAAATACTTCGGAAGGGAAACTGTTGACCACTGCTACAGAAACGTGTGTGCTTGGCATGCCTGGGCCACGAGGATGATCGGGGCTGGAGCACCTCCCATACAAAGACAGGCTGAGAACATTGGGGCTGTTCAGCCTGGAGAAGAGAAGCTGTGTGGAGACCTCAGAGCAGCTTCCAGTGTCTGAAGGGGGCTACAAGGATGCTGGAGAGGGACTCTTCATCAGGGACTGTAGGGACAGGACAAGCGGTGATGGGTTCAAACTGAAACAGGGGAAGTTCAGGTTAGATCTAAGGCAGAAGCTCTTCCCTGTGAGGGTGCTGAGGCGGTGGCACAGGGTGCCCAGAGAAGCTGTTGCTGCCCCATCCTTGGCAGTGTTCAAGGCCCGGTTGGACACAGGGGCTTGGAGGAACTTGCTCTAGTGGAAGGTGTCCCTGCCCATGGCAGGGGTTTGGAACTGGATGATCTTAAGGTCCTTTCCAACCCAAACCGGTCTGTGCTGCTTTGATTCTAAAATACTGGAGCTTTGGGCACTTGCCAGCATCTTTTGTCATTTCCCATCACAGTAACTTTTTCGTAACTGAAGCAAAGATTCCACAGTAGTAAAGCTAAGTTCTTGCTATTAAAACTGGGGGTTTATTAGATTTAGAGAGGAAGCTCTCTTTCCAGAGTCAACAAGCATGCTGCTTTTCAACCCACAAGCTCAACTGAAGAATGAAAGCCCAAAACCCCAACCAACCGACAACCAACCCCTTACCCCTGCTCCTCCCAAACTGCTGACCAAACAAAAGACAAACAACCAAACCCCAAAGCACAAATACACCAGAAATCAGGGAAGTGCTTTCACAGTGAGCCCTCACATGGCCCATGGAGCTGCAATTGCTCTGCCTCCATTGCAGGAACCCGACTCAAATCTCTTCTCCAGACCCTATAACTCAACAATTACAGCTTGTTATCAACATGCACAATAGCACAGCAGCTCTCCAACGCTTCAGAATGAAGCGGGGTGAAAAAAGGCATGGTTAAGTGAGAACCAAAGGTTTCCAGACCTTTACCAGGCTTTGACAAGAGTGCTGCCAACTAACATCTGGGCATCTCTTAGAATATAGAGAATTGCTAACTTCAGACAGAAGGTCCTCAGGTACTACATCTTTGTGCCAGGAGACTATGCTGATACATATTGCTAGGGAGAAAAGGGTATCACCAACTGGTGATCAACAATTCCTTCCCCAGAGGGTGCTCAGGCATTGGAACAGGCTGCCCAGGGCAGGGCTGCAGTCACCGCCCCTGCAAGTGTTCACACAGCGTGGAGCCGAGGCCTCAGTGCCATGGGTTAGTGGTGGCCTTGGCAGTGCTGGGGAGTGGTTGGACTGGGTGAGCTTAAAGGGCTTTTCCAACCTGGTTCATTCTATGGTTCTGATTCTGTCATTGTAGGAAAACTGAAAAATGGCAATCTCTACCCTAGGAAAAGGGCATCTGACAGATGATACAGGGTAATGACTGTAAGTATGCAATGAGATGTCAGGAAGAAGCTGGGAATGAATGACATCAAATATTGAAAGAGGAAAGAAGATACCAACAGGCTTAGAAGAAGAAAATGGGGGAAAAGAGGCCCCAAATCAACAAGAGATGGTTCAAAAATCAGTCAATCAACAGTGAACGAACACAAAAAGCATGAAACACCTGTTTGGGATCCCATGCACCCTTCATCATCCCAAATGCTTCTTGCCAGGCTAACCCTCCGTAAAGTTATTTATATACAAGCAAGAAACTTTGAAAGGTAGAACATGGTGGCAATGCTCCCAGTCTTACTTCTTAGCTAGACAGGCATGTTCTGATGTAACTCGTTCATTCATAACGCTGTCCTAAAGGTTTTGATTTAGCTTCAGTGGAAAGTCCCTGTAAATCAGAATCTTCTGCACGAAACTGATAGAAATTCAGGGGTGCCTGCAGCTTATTCTCCGTGTTTCTGATTAAAGGATGCTTTCCACAGGCATTTTCATACGGTTTGGGGCTATTTAGTTAAAGTCCAAATATAGAATTCTGCCATTCCCATAATCTCTGTGTGTGTAAACAACAATTTAGCCTTCCGCAGTGTGCGCAGGGGCTGAACCCGTTCCTGTACAGTCTGGGCATGCAGGGGAACTGCAGTGCTGGCACCCTTCTGCCATTGCTTAGGGACTCTCTCTGTAGGCAGCTCCAGCTCCGCAGGTGTGCGACTGGAAAAGCCAGCCTACAGACATTGCCCCACTCGCAGTGCATCTCCAGTCCCTCGTGTTCTCCCAGTCAGCTGGCTATCCGCATCCACTTTCTATCTGCTTAACATAAGCACCCATGGGAAGACTGAGATTAGGTTACCCACAGGAGCATTGCTTGACAATGTTGTTAATAAAGACAGTTGGCTCTCTATGGGCACCGTTCTTTTTATCCTTACAACATCAAATCCAATGTATCTCCACTCTGTGAATGATTTATACAAGGAAATGCGGAAGCAGCAGGTACTGTTCTTACAATCTAATGACACAACCATTGCAGTGAGCAGTACTGCGCTATAAAGCTGCAGCTCTCGGGGAATTATTCCCTGTTCAAGGACCACGGCACCTACTTCTCAAGAATATGCACAAGTGAGGAAAGCCAGGATCACAGACACTGCAAGGGAACTGCCAGGCAGAACCTTCCCCAAGCTGAAAAGATCTGAGTTTTCAAGAGCCTACCAAAACAAAGGTGTTCTAAACCTCACAGCTACCAAATAACCCAGCTTCAGACCACCCATCAATGACCCTAATACCACCTAATATTATAACCTAATGCCATCCCTAATGGCATTTTTTCCCCTTTAAGCTCTATGTTCCTACACGTGTTGTGCTACCGCAGCCATTTCAGATGAAGCTGTGATGAGATAGGCTGCTCATAAGCTTTTCAATGTCATAGAATCATAGCATGATTTGGGTTGGAAAGGACCTTAAGATCATCCAGTTCCAACCCCCTGGCATGGGCAGGGACACCTCACACAAGACCAGCTTGCGCCAAGCCCCATTCAGCCTGGCCTTGAACACTGCCAGGGATGGGGCAGCCTCAGCTTCCCTGGGCAACCTCACAACATGTCACCTTTGGGGTAGGTAGATGATGAATGCTGATGAATTTTACTGTTGCCCTACTCATTATTCAGCCAAGGCTGTTGTACATCCCCAAAATAAAAAGCATAACGGCCTCTCGTCATCTGCTACAGCAAAAACTACTTTTAAGAGATGAAACCCCTCTCCTTAATGAGAAGAAAGCACAACTTTTCATTTATCATCAGCAAGTGTAATATTAACAACTACTGACCTCAAACATACCATTTCACACTCACAGAAAGGCAATTAAAATCCAAGGCAGCCAAATATCACAGGCAAGCTGGAATGATGTGTAAATTGAGGTAAGGAAGGGAGTCTTTAAAGAGCAGCAGTTTAGCACCAGGGGAAGAGATGAGTAACTACACAATTCTGAACTGGTTTTATAGCCCCACCAATTCCCTTTCAGATATTACTCTATCCTTCCCAAAGCTACAAACCCACAGGTTTTTAAAAGCAGGCCTTGAAATAGTGGCAGGAATACATCTGAGGAGGAGAAATTACACATAAAGCCAAGACTGCCCTGCTTTTTAAGAGGTTTTGATGACAGCGCATGGCACTGTGCAAATCTCTGCACCGCTACAGACTCTGCTTGTGGGTTTTGCTGTCCCCCCTTTTCAAGAGCAGGGCTGGCACAAGGCAAGGTGTCTGAGCAGTGTTTGATACAACACTGAGGTTTTTCATAGAGGAAATATCTTAGTTTCTCTCTTTCATTTCAGCCCCTTAAAGCTGATTTTCCAAGCCGATGGCACAGCCTGAACCCACGCACCTGCAGGTGAGGCTCCCAGCCCCTGAAACATAACAGCCAGTTTTTCTCTTCCAAAAACCTGCTTTCCTCCCCAACTCAATCAGCCAAAACCTAATGGAAAGAGGGGACAGCTATGTTGCCAGACTCCATAAACGTCCCAGTATCCCAACAGTACTGCTAGGCCCAAGAGCAGTCAGAACGCCGTGCTGGCACAGGCAGTGATGCTCTTGGCCACAGCCACTCCTCTGCTTACCACCAGCTACTGTTGTTTATAACCACCATTCCCAGTCCTTCTGCTATGCCGTGTAGCACTCTGTTACCATCCAACAGGGCCAAACTGAAACGAAGAGAAACCCAAATAACCCTGATAAACAACAGAAGAGCCCCACACTGGCTCTCCCAGTAAAACTGGGGTTTGGCTAAGTAATGTGTTGACACGATACCTGGACCCTGGCAGGTTTTGCACTGTGGGTGCTGAGCTTGTAACCCCCATACAAAGCCTTACATGGTCTCCTCCAGCTCCACTACCCAAACAGAGGGTCTAGGAAGTGTTCAGGGGGGCAGGGACACCACACATGGCGAGAGGGGGTAGGGGGTGCCACAAGCTGCTCTCCCGGGTTGCAGGGACCTAGCCCTTGCTATGGACTACCCATCTGTCAGGGTCTGCCCCATAGAATCACAGAATGAACCAGGCTGGAAATGCCCTTTAAGCTCACCCAGTCCAACCGTTCCCCAGCACTGCCAAGGCCACCACTAACCCATGGCACTGAGGCCTCGTCTCCACGCTGTGTGAACACTTGCAGGGACGGTGACTGCAGCCCTGCCCTGGGCAGCCTGGTCCAATGCCTGAGCACCCTCTGCCCTCAGCTTTGTCTTGTATCCATATTTAAAAACCAGAAGCTCCCCTGCTCTACTGCGGCCTCATCCTCTCCAGCATCCCCCTTCTCACTGCTTTTGCCTCTTAACATCTTGGCAGGCCTCCTGCATGCTAATAAGACAGCACTGGGCACTTGCCCAGGCAGTCATTGTCTTGCTATTAATTCACATTTTAGATACCCCTTACAGCATATTTGCTGCTGGCCAACTTGCCAGACACACAAAATCTGGGGCTTGGGCGGGGGGGAAACAGACAACACAGCCCTGGTGTAACAAAGCACTGCCTCTGAAAGGCAGTCCTGCTTCGTTTCAGCCCTTCGTTACCTCCAGCTCTAGAGAGAAGGCTGGTAGAGATTTTAGATTTCAATCTCTGCCATAAAAAAGGCGTGGTAGTAATAATAAGAAGAAGAATAGCAGGAAAAAAAAGTGTTTTCAAGCAGAAGAAAGCAAATAGCAATTGGATGCTGGAGAGGGACTCTTTATCAGGGACTGTAGCAATAGGACAAGGGGTGATGGGTTCAAACTGAAACAGGGGAAGTTCAGGTTAGATCTAAGGCAGAAGTTCTTCCCTGTGAGGGTGCTGAGGCACTGGAATGGGTTACCCAAGGAAGTTGTGAATGCTCCATCCCTGGCAGTGCTCAAGGCCAGGCTGGACAGAGCCCTGGACGACGTGGTCTAGCGTGAGGTGTCTGCCATTTGTGGTTTTAAAGGTGGGAAGACCTCTTGTGGCATCACAAGGATGTTTTTTAGATACTCAACACCAAGCATGACCACTCTCTGGCTTTATGTGGAGGCTTAGAGGAAAAAAACATGTTTTAAATGCATCTTTTATATACAGAAACCCCAGGAACTGCACCAGGTTTACCAGAGGCTGCTGTGTGGAGTGCTGCGAGCACAGCAGCAAGCACCAGCTTGCTGGGAAACAGTGTCTGTTTCTAGGCTTCCCTCAGTTTTCCTATAATGCTTGGATTCCTCCTTCACACACGTCTTTGGGCCACATAATGGGAGCTGCAGGGAAGCTCCTTTCACATTTTGATGCTGGCTGTGTGGTTCTTCCTCAGCCAGGAACATTCTTTCTCTTGTTCATAATGAGGTTAAACCAGAAATCCATAGTGGTCTGACAAGGTGCAGAGATGCTTGGAAGATAATATGACTTAGTATTAATTGGGATTAATTCATTTTAATGTGCTTTGGTGTTTGCAGTCGGTTTATCTGTGGTTGTGTTGTCACTTACCAAACACCAAAATATGTCCATGCACATGCCAAGAAACTCCAACCAGGAATGCTGAAGTGACCATTTGCTTCTGATATGATGGCTTTTTGTCTGCCCAGGAAGACTAGCAGTGAACCTATGCTTCACAAAGGAAACACATCAGTTGCAAGCGTATCACAATATTCCTCAGACATCCTATTTTCTGGAACTTGTTATTTTAAACACTACTCTTCAGGTAATTTCTGGATGTCAATCTAATTATCTTTCCTAATCCAATGGGAGGGAGAAACGGGTTAATGATTTTTTAGCTTTAGTTAGAAATAGAATTACAACGAGCAGCGTAAAAGAAAACCATATGAGCCACGACAGGAAATAGAATTGAATATAGAACTGAAAAACCCAATCTCCCTTCATGCAAAAGGCTTTAAGTGATGCAAACTCTTAAACCAGGCAGATTTCTTTCTAATTTTGTTTTATTTAAGCCTGTCTTCTAAACCTCTGCGCTCTGATGTGAGGTGAATACCTAAACCAGCAATAACTGCGGCTAGGTATTACATACAGAGATTCATACCAATCGTTACCAAGTGCTTTTTGCCCCCAAAGCATAGCACAGAATTTACAATCTGTGGCTGAGATACAGTACATAAAAATGCAATGCTCCATCCATCACTGCTGCAGAACCAGTTCTGGCATGAAATGCGACAGGAGTTTAACTGCAACAATGCACCAAAGTTCAAGACAAGAAGCTATTAAATCCTATTACTGATATTTGGGTAGGTAGAATGTCACTGAAGGGAAGCTTTTCTATTGGCAGAGAGTGGCACTAGTGGTCAAGAGCTCAAGTAAAATCCTAACCTGAGAATTTCAACTTTTCGAATCAAGTTGAATCATGTTGGAAGCTGTAACCCAGAACAGTGGGACCAAGGATCCACCAAAGGGAAATAAAAACTAAGCAGCTTTAGATTTATCTTCCTTCTTCTGTATCCCATTACCTGCATTACACTGCTTTTTATCTGGCAATTTTTGACATCGACAACATATGCAGAGCAGAGTGCACACTGAGCCTTCCCTGAGTAGTAGAATCATAGAATCAACCAGGTTGGAAAAGCCCTTCAAGCTCACCCAGTCCAACCATTCCCCAGCACTGCCAAGGCCACCACTAACCCATGGCACTGAGGCCTCATCTCCACGCTGTGTGAACACTTGCAGGGACGGTGACTGCAGCCCTGCCCTGGGCAGCCTGTTCCAATGCCTGAGCACCCTCTGGGGAAGGAATTGTTCCTCAGCTCCATCTAAACCTGCCCTGGTGCAGCTTGAGGCCTGGTTCTTCTCCTCTCTATTTACATTAACTTGACTCTAAATCGACTTTCACATGACTTACGCTTGATTAGGAGATGCTGCGGCTGCAAAGATGAGTTTAGCTGCTCTTTTCAGCCTCGGCATGATTGTATGGAGAGACAAGGTTGTGCGTTTGGCTCATCTCAACCTCAGCCAACCCCTGATTCAAGTTTGAAATGTCTTTCCCTGTAACACAAAGGCACTTTAAGGGATTTAGGGAATTCTGACACAGGTTAAACTACCCAAACCTACACGCTCTGTATGCACACAGTAACGGCTGCAAACACATGTGGACCAGTAGCAATCCCATGTAATGTTTCATCTACAGGAAACACTTGTTACCTGAATGCTGACCAAAGCCAGCCCTGGCCTTAACTCCAGCACCCTTTTAATTGAAGAGATATTTGAAGGATAATACCTAAAACCATACTCTCAGGCTGCTTTCACTATACCTTTGGGCACAGTTCATTTCTCTTTTCTCCGAGGGTGTCTCTTGGGTATAATCTGACAGATGTTCTTGCATTTAGTTTGATCTAAGCCATGATAAGTGACAGCACAACCACGGATGGCCTATTAAAGCGAGGCTGTGGGCATGTACCTTGCACTGGCTGAAGCTGACGTGAGAGAAGAGGGTACTGCCTACATCCCTATTTCTTCAGTCTTCACTCCACCTTCAGTACCATGAGGGCCGGTGTAATTATTGCCTTTAATTCTTCTGCCAAGCTCATCCACATTAGCCCATCCTATAAAATCCCTGCTTGTCAACCAAACTGCTGTAAGCCACCTGTGAATGTTTCCAGCCTTTGCCAGGATTGTAGTTCATGATAATAGAACTGGATGATCTTAAGGTCCCTTCCAACCCTAACTATTCTATGATTCTATAACACACAGGCTTCCCTGTGAGCGTAAGCTAGCCCATGAGGCCGGCTCCTGCAGCAGAGCTCTAACTCCTCATATAAGGCCACCCAGTCATGTGGGAGTTTCTGGACATGTCTGTGAGCTGAAGGCAAACAGTTCAGGTGAATTAAAACTCAGATTGGTTTAGTTCAGCCATCAGCATGAGGCATGCATCAGATCTAGTGTCTGAGACTTGGTGTCAGAATACGATTTTAACTCTGTGTAGCACTGTCTGTTTTGAGATGTGGAAGTAATCATAGAACCATAGAATGGCTTGTGTTGGAAGAGTCCTTAGAGCTCACCCAGTTCCAGCCCCTGCCACAGGCAGGGACACCTCACACTAGAGCAGGTTGCTCCAAGCCCCATCCAACCTGGCCTTGAACACTGCCAGGGATGGGGCAGCCACAGCTTTTCTGGGGACCCTGTACCAGCGCCTCAGCACCCTCACAGTAGAGACCTTCTTCCTAGCATCTAATCCACCCTCTTTCAGTTTAAAACCATTCCCCCTTGCACATTGTAAACTAACTGCACAGACAGCAGCCACAGACACCCCAAATCTCTCTGAAAGCTGGAACCAGATTCCTAAGAGGTAGAGGTTGCAGGCATGATTGACAGCCACTAAATCACCTTCCTCACCAAAAGAGTACAAGCATCAGTTCTCATTGAAGCTTGCTTCCTTCATCATTACAGGCACTTGCAGATTTATGATCATGAAGGTATCTACAATACAAGATCTGCCTCTAGCTATTATCTCACACTGTGCTGCAGTGCCACACGCAATTAGGACTGCTCCTTGCACACATCAGACAGGTGTACTTCTTGTCCAGAATCATTCCTCATCTGACAGCACCATGAAGGATATTGGAAAAGACAAATGGAGGAAGCAGCTAAAGCAAACTGGGGCGTTCAGAGTGCCTGAGAAAGCAGAGAACCTGAAGGAAGTACAAAAGTCAAGGTGAAGGAGGGGAAAGATCCCTAATCTAAACCTCGGAAAACTCAGACTGGCTTCTCCCAAATGCAACTGAGAGCAATGTAGTACATGTTCAGATACTCCTATGGAACACCCAGCAACATCCCCACTGAGAGAAAGGGATGGAGAGGGGCAGAGACAGTCAGTTGTGGTGGGGACAGCTCCCATGGGGAGCCTGACATGCATCAGGCTCCTGGAGCTTCGGCAAGCTCTGTGCTCCAATCCAAACCACCTCCTGGCTGGGCTGTCTGCACTGTCATGAATCCACATCAGCACATTTGGTGCTTGTGTGGCACTTTACAGAGGCAAGGCTTGGAAAATAATGCAGTGCCCTGCCTGTCTCAGCAGTGTCCCTGCGGGAGCTGCCAAGCCAAAGGGCAGCTCTGGAAGGCTAGAGGAGGAAAAACTCAGTTCCCAGAGATCAGAAAAATGGGACTGAATGTGCTAACGTGGAAAAAAATGGTGTCAGAACTGCAAGTACACTGAGCAGTTATCAGTATTTCACAGGCTTCTGCTGGTACCAACAAGCTTTGGATCAGGTTCATAAAGCTGCTTTTTCTAAATGAAAGGATACAGATTAAAAAGAAACATCTCCCAGTCTGGTTTGCATGGGCTATATTGCAGCCAGATCCGGTGGCTGCTCTAGCTGCTGCTCCTCTTCACCCCTTTAACGCAGCCAGAGGGTCATGAAGCTTCCCCATCTCCATCACGTAACTGGGAATGGGATCCTGACAGTGTGTGTGAAGACCTTGGGTTTAAAAGACCAATTCAAATGATCTTTGGCCTTGCCAGGATTTGTCATTTTCAGATAAAACATAAGAGAAATGTTCAGCTGCCTCAAAAATGACTCTCTTCCTGCCTTCAAACATCTTAAATACCAGTGTGCAAAGTGCAAATAAAGACCTTGCCTGTGATTTTAACTGTTTAAATAACAATCTCTTCCATTTGCATAAGGAAGATGTGTGAATTTACACACTGCAATACCATGCATTACACACTGCAATACCATGCATTACACACTGCAATACCATGCATTACACACTGCAATACCATGCATTACACACTGCAATACCATGCATTACACATTGCAATACCATGCATTACACAGTACAATACCATGCATTACACAGTACAATACCATGCATTACACAGTACAATACCATGCATTACACAGTACAATACCATGCATTACACACTGCAATACCATGCATTACACACTGCAATACCATGCATCTCCAGAAGAATCAATAATGCTACCAGCTTAAAGGCCTTTTTTCAAAGTAAGAGGCTGGTCTTTGTGTAACTGCAGCAGAAAAGAACTTTCCTCCATATTCCAAAGAGATAAAACTAAAGGCACAAACATCTTTAGACACCTTATGGACTTCTTCCTGAGGAAGCCACTTTCACAAAGGAGCTGCTGGTGATCATCTGTACAGAGGCCGACCACTCTCAACTGGACAGCATGTCTGGCAACAAGGATGCATCCTTGATGAAGCCACAACAGTATTTGTCAAAGAGATAATCCAAGATCTCTTATACACCACTGTATCTTCCCATAGGTTAATGACTAATTGGACTCAGGCCCTGAGATAAAGCACCATTAAGCTGGATTTTGAGCCCTATCTTGTGTTAAGACAACCTGCTCAGCAGATAAGAGCCTCATCTTATCAACCACTTTCTCCACACCCTTCCACCTCCACAGAAACTTTCTTACTGGTTTAGCTACCCCTTTAGGAGTTTCACAGCCCCTGCTGCATGCAGTGATTTCCAGATCCAAGAATCTTGAGAATCATAAACCCCAGGCTTAACTCCCAGCCCTATAAAGCATTTAGCAGAGTTTTGATGGACGACAATAGAAGCAAGGTTTCATTCATGGTCAGAACACAGTTATTTATATCAGTGCAGGTTACATCACCAACTTTGTGAACTCTTTTTACCCAGACACACAGACAGTGCTTTTTCAATTACTTGCTCAAAAATCTCAGCTGCTGGCTTACAAACTGCTCTTGCAAAAGCTTCATCAAGAAATAGAATTCCTTCTACATGCACCTTGCTGTGGCAGAATCAGAATAAGACACTTGCAAACGGCTAAATCAACTTGAATATAACTGCTTGAGGCATTTCGTAGCTTTGCTTGAGGCACATCCTATCTATACTTGTCAGAGGGCAGCTGTCCTGGGTTAAGCAGCAGCAGTCATTTTTCTCCTTCTCAGTAGCTGGTGCAGTGCTGTGGTTTTGACTTTCAGCCTGGGAACAGTGCTGATAACACCGATGCTTTTAGTTGCTGCTCCGTAATGTTTACTCTGACCAAGGACTTTCTGACCTTCATGCTCTGCTAGGGAGGAGGGGAAGCCAGGAGGAAGCAGAGACAGGACCCCTGACCCAAACTGACCAAAGGGGTATTCCATACCGCAGCACGTCATGCCCAGTATAGAAATTGGGGGCAGTTACCTGGAAGGGTTACATCACTGCTTGGGTCGGCCTGGGTATCAGTCGGCGGGTGGTGAGCAGTTGTATTCTCTTCCCTTGTTATTTCCCTTACCACTACTATTATTGGTGGTAGCAGCAGTGGTTTGTGTTATACCTTAGCTACTGGGCTGTTCTTATCTCAACCCATGGGAGTTACATTCTCTCTGTTCTCTTACCCATCCCTCCAGGAGCAGAGGGATGAAGGGGGGGGAGTGAGCAACCGGCTGCATGGTTCTGGGTTACCGGCTGGGCTTAAACCATGGCAGCAGCTAGGAATGTGGAAACAAGTGTATTTTTAGTTAGTGTTTCCTGGGTTTCATGTCCAAGTTTGCTGATCTGTTTAGGATTTTAAAATCCCTTGGTTTTCCATTAAAAAATGCAACTTCCAAACATTGAGCGAAATAACTAAGTGGTGCTCACTGAACTGCCAAGTACAGAAGCAACTACTCCTGTCTGAGCTAGCTCTTCAGAAATAACAGTATGTGACAAAGGTGTGTGCTCTCTGTCAGCAAGGATACAGACCTCGTGGGGACAAAGTCATTCAGGAACACAAACAGCTTCACTCTCTCCTAGTTTAGATTTCCATGATGTGCTGCATGCTGCCTTCGATAAGAAAAAGATGAAACTAACCAAAACAAAACCATATTCCTTCAATCTTGTAGCCTCTCTCCCATTCAAATGTAAGTGAATTGATTATCTGGACCAAGAGGTTTGGGGGAAAGATGCTTACCACAGGCCAAAAAAAGCCATTAGGTTAAAGCCATATTGAAACTCCTTAAATGTAAAAAACACAAATGCATCTTTAGAAGATATGGGCCACAGGACTGAATCTGATCTACATCCCATCCAACCGAGGATTTCGTTGTGCTCTGCCTCCCTCTGATGCTCCAGGTTTCTATCATTTTTATACTCCGGGTATGTTTTAGAGTATATTCTGCCAATGAGACATTTTAAGCATGAGCATGACTTTGAGAAGTGGAGCCTTGAGCTAAATCATTCCTCCATTTAAACCAGCAAAAGAGAGGAGACTGGCACAGTGACGGATTAAGGTCAAAACATGACGAGAGCGACATGATTTGATGTAATGGCAGGGCCAAACCCCTTGTCCCTTACAGACAGATTTTAAGCATGACCAAAGCACAGTCAATTTAAACACTTGTATTTGGGCATAGCTCCAGGCAGCTTGCCCTTCACCAGAGAAAACAAAAGGGATAAAGGGTCAGCTCCCAAACTGGGGAGGCAGCTTCCAGATACTGTGGTAACAGCTCCTCAACCCAGACCCTCACTTGGGTGAGCAGGAAAGGCTGGGATTCCTCTCTGAACACTACAGGGACAGAGTAACTTGCAGCACCATGAAAAAAAGTGGTGTCATAAAATCACTGTTTTTTTGTTAGAAGGGACCTTAAAGGTGATCCAGTTTCAACTCCCTGCTATGGACAGGGACACCTCACACCAGACCAGGTTGCTCCAAGCCCTGTCCAACCCAGCCTTGAACACTGCCAGGGATAGGGCAGCCACAGCTTCTCTGGGCACCCTGTGCCAGTGCCTCAGCACCTTCACAGGGAAGAGCTTTTCCTTATATCCAATCTAAACTTCCCCTGTTTAAATTGTAACCTGTTACCCCTTGTCCTGTCACTATATTCCCTGATGAAGAGTCCCACTCCAGCATCCTTGCAGCCCCCTTCAGACACTGGAAGCTGCTCTGAGGTCTCCACGCAGCTTCTCTTCTCCAGGCTGAACAGCCCCAGTGGTCTCAGCCTGTCTTTGTATGGGAGGTGCTGCATCCTCTCATCACTCCTGTGTTATCCACTAAGACACTGTGTGAAGCCCTGGTGAAGCTTCTCTCAGCTCTGTTACACACTAGCACACTCAGGCTTCAGACTTGGTGAGGAAAGGGCTGCTTGACCCAGGTCCATGCTAACCTTGGCCTCCTTGCCAGAACAGCATCTAAGAAACCCTCCTCCAGGCTAGCTTTCTGCAAGGAAAGCAGATCTCGGTTAAATGCACTTCAACACAGCATGTGTACAGTGAAGAGGGTCTCATGCACCATGACACATTTATTCTCAGACTTACTACTGGTACCATCTACTGAGTGCTGAAGATAGCCCATGCGGAAGAGTGACCTGGTCTTTGTGGGTCCTCTATGAGCATCTTGGCTTGGATGCAGCCAGTATTCCTGCTGCAGCTATACATACTTGATTTTCTGGTTCTAGAAAGCCATCATTAACATCTCATTTCTTCAGCAAGGCCTGGAACACAGCTATACCTCAAAGAAAGGGGATTATCTACAGAATGTCTCTGTTAGCCATCAATTCCAAACTAAAACGTAGGGGAAAAAAAAGAAGAGTGCATTTCACTGCAACCTGGTTGCAAAGAAAATGATTGAAATAGTCTGTTTAGCCTGAACTATCTGTAGAGATGTCATTCATCAATAGATAATGCAATTCATTCCTCTGATATTTGCCAGTGACTCTCAAGAGCTTTGATAACAAGAGCTGTGCTGCCAGGCTCTGATTTTGTTTGAAATTTGCCTGCTTATAGAAGCATTTAGAACAAGAAGAGCTTGGCTCATGTTTCTGATTGGAGAAATCGTTGTTAAAGGTTGCCAGTAAAACAGTGAAAGTGGGGATGTTGGATCTAGAAGCATGGAATGGTCACCAGGAGAACTTGCTTATTCCTTTCATTCTTCTCCTCCCACAAGAGCTGTATCAATAGACTTCCATCAGGATTTTATCTGCTAAACACAAGCTGAGACAAATAACTTTCTTGCCACCAAATATACTCTCTCAATGATGGAACTGATGGTATCTGTGAACAACAGAAAACACAGTTCACTAACACACACGTGTAGAGGATGAGGGACAGAGCGAACAAATTGCTCAGGGTGAAGACTCTGGCTGCCTCTGGCTCTTTGCTCATGCACATGCTCTCGTTAGAGCAACCAACATAAGTGACCGTGTGGGAGCCAGCCTGCCCTCCCACCAATGGGAAGGACAGCAAGGAGAAACATAAGGGAGAAAATCAAATGAGAGCTCTCATTTTGGAGACAAATGTAACCTAATGTGCAAAACGCAGTGAGGAAAGGCAGGGTTAGGAATTGCTTGCTAAATTTCACCAAATCCACAAGAAAGTGAAGCTGTCAACTACTCAATCTGCATTTACAGCTCAGCTCCAAGCTCTACGACCTGAACAGCACAATTGAATTGCACTAAGAGTCAATCCAAAGTACTTCAAGTCACAGATTTTTCAGACTAAGCACAGCCTTTATTTGTTTGACCGAGACAGAAACCAGGAGAGGGCTGCAGAGCCACAAACTCAGCTGGGAACTAAATATCCCAAAGCACCTGTCAATGTTATATCCCTTTGGATATACTTGGATTTCCAAGTACATATACTTCAATCTGGCATGCCATGCCAAGGTCTACTACTCTGTTACCCAAGTCTACAGTTGGAGGGTGATCTGGTCCCTTTGATATGTGAATTATCAAGGCAATTAATAACATATGTAATCTAACTAGTGCGCTTTCTTACAGAATCCCAGACTGGTTTGGGTTGGAAAGGACCTTAAGATCATCCAGTTCCAAGCCCCTGCCATGGGCAGGGACACCTCACACTAGACCAGGCTGCTCCAAGCCCCTGTGTCCAACCTGGCCTTGAACACTGCCAGGGATGGGGCAGCCACAACTTCTCTGGGCACCCCGTGCCAGCGCCTCAGCACCCTCACAGGGAAGAACTTCTGCCTTAGATCTAACCTGAACTTCCCCTGTTTCAGTTTGAACCCATCACCCCTTGTCCTGTCACTTCGGTTCCTGATGAAGAGTCCCTCTCCAGCACCCACACTCTTTTTGAATTATAAATTTCTATAAAACAAGCACACTCTGTGTTTCTATAAAACACTTGATTTGTAAGGCAGGGCCTTGAAAGCTTTATCATTCCCTTTCCATTGTCATACAAAAGCATGCCACTGCCTCGCAGAACAAAAGCGTGGCTAACACATCTCCCCCTGCCTTGGGAGACAGCCGAGTCCGTGACCCAGTGCAGTGTGATTTCATTTGCTGTGACTATGAAACATGCAGTGCTGCTGCTGCAGCATAAAGACCTTCAAACCCACTCCAAAAAAAACCACAAAGCCTTCAAACAGCAGTTGCTGGAGAATGGTCAGCAATGGAGGGAAGGGAGAGGGAACAGCCACAAACTCCATTCTGCTGCCAAGTGCCTGAAACAGCAATGGAGCAAAATACCACTTCAGGCCAAAGAGAAATGCTTCCAGGTTTACACAGGGCACATAGCACACCTTGGCTGATGCTTCTGTAGAGATGATCACAAGAATAAGAGAATGGAAATGAGCCCTCAGTGAAGTCCATGGCTGAAGAATAATTTTGGAGGTATCTGAATTGAGAGGTGCTGGACTGTGATACAAGTCTTTGTTTGACATCTCATCTTGTCCCCATCAGAGGGTGAAACATGTTTCCACACAGTGTGCCATCAACATGAGGCTCTCCAGCTGTATTCATTGCATTGTATTGTCACTTGATAAGCAAGGAAAGGATGTTTTCAATACCTTGAGAGCAAACTGGATTTTACTGAGGAAAAAGAATAGAGGATTTGGAATCTTGCTGTTTAAATAAGATCCCTTCTGTCAACATTTATGGGATAAAAGCACAGTCCTGCACTTCGGAAACAGTCTTAGTTTTACTTTGAAGAACATTTGGATCCATTGCATTAGAGACAGTGGATGGTGAGTCTATTATACTTCAGGGAGGCAAACCCAGGCCCACTGAATCCAATATCACTCAGAGGGCTGCAAGTTTTGTGGCTTTTTACTTGTTCTTGGATTAATTATTTGCATTGCAGCAATGAGAGAGCAGGAGAAGAAACTGGGGCTCAATGACCTCGCCACTGTATGTTCTAAATTTAAAAGAGAATATAATTCCTGCCCCAAGGACTTCAAGCTCTTAAACCTATGCAGAAGGACTCCCGGAAAGTGGTGTTAAATAGAAGAAAGCACAGTATCATCATGGAACACTGATCAATTTGCCCATGCAAAACCAGCAAGGAAGCAGCTCAGCAGCTGGCAGAGCCTCAGAGGGTGCAGAAACCTGTTGTAAATGTGCTCCTGTAGGAAAGGATGCTGGTTGTCCCACCACCACTGAAGTTTTGGCTGAGAGCAGTATGTCATCCATTCAGCCCATCACAGGCACCCCGCAGGGCAGTGAATTTCTTCCTAGTCCTGTAATCTATAAAGGATAAACCCACTCTTAGAAGGAGCCAATTCAGCTGTGCTAACGACTCCTGCATGGCACAGTTTAGTATGTAATAGACATCTCCCCATCTGTTCTACCTTTAAACAATAAAATCCGAGGCAACAGAACCAGCAGCTGCAATCACAGAGACAGAGGAAGGAGGTGGGTGAATACCTGCAGTACATGCGTTGAAAATGATTGCAGGAGAAACTTCCTTGAGGTACTCTGCAAGAAAGAGCACAGCACAGATTCAGCCTATTTTTTATGTTTTAGATGTAAACCAGTGGAGGAGAGGAGGCAATAGAGCTCTGTGCTGCAATCCTCATTGATGCCGGTGAATCCCCATTGATGCTGGTTTCCTCACAGCAAACAGAGATTCACAGCAAGACCTGTCTCTGATACTGGAGAGATGATAAGGGTAAATGCAGTAGGGAAGACACTACCTTTCTCTGTGGGCTGTAAACAGGTCTGAGGTGGAGCTAGGGCTTATGTCCTGCTACATCAAAGGTCTGTGTTTTACAAGGCATGCCTTTGCCAGCAATGCAGCACTGAGGGGCAGCAGTGACTCTGGAATCAAGAGTGAACACTAAACAGGCGTGAGTTATAGTCGCTGTGAACTCACAGGCAGTCCATGGTCCTCTGCATTTTTAGACAGCTTCTCTGCTGGTAGCTCTGCAGTGAGCTACAGCAATCGTTTGACTGTTTTCATCACCCCTCATACAATCAATTGCAGTCTGCACTGGAAATTTAGTTGTGTTTGAAAGGTAAAATTATGTGGCGCTGTATTTTCTAAGGAGAATTCTGAAGCTGAGTAAGAGTCAACCAAATAGACAGCAAATCTTTTTGACTGTGCATAAGAACACGACTGTAAAAAGTCTGTACGGACATGCAACAGAAGAACTAAGACTCTGGATCTGATTTTAAGCTTATGTCATC
Organism: Pezoporus flaviventris; assembly: GCF_033815535.1. Classification (NCBI taxonomy): domain Eukaryota; kingdom Metazoa; phylum Chordata; class Aves; order Psittaciformes; family Psittacidae; genus Pezoporus; species Pezoporus flaviventris. The sequence continues at coordinate 3,735,194 of NW_026892585.1, forward strand.
TTTATACCTTACTCGAATGAGGCCAAAGTCAAGAATAACATAGCTACTTGTCAGGAGAGTTAAACCCATGTTAAAAAACACAGCTGGAATCAGGCTCAGTGTCGTGGTGTCCCACACATTCAGTGTTCCTATCTGAAAACCAAAACCAATCCTATTGCGAACCGAAAGCTTTGCCAAGGGCTTCAGCGGAATGCCATGAGGGTAGTACTAGCAAAAGGAATAAAGAGCTGCTCGTGTCTTTAAGAGCAGATGTAGACAGAACTTGGTGAAATAGCTGGGAAACAAAAACAGTCATCCATCTGAACTAAAAGCCAAAACAACTCCCCCTTGTATGCCCTACACCAAGAAATACACTGCAAATAAATGGAGTTACTACACAGCCCTCAATACAGCACAGAGACCTTGAAAGGAAGTCTTATTCTCCACATAAATCAGCGTAACAATACTAAAGGCCCTCCAGCTAAGCCTATTTGCGCTACTTTAAGAACAGCTGAGTGCCAACCTTGATTTTATTAATAACTCAATCTAAACCAGTAATGAAATTTCAGTTGAAGCTTCCCTCCACTCGGCTCTCAAACACTCACCTTTAGGATTTCCTCTTCCCTAAGTCATTCTGCACTTTCTCCTGACTGGCCTCCCTGCTTGTAACCAGCTTTAGTGAAGCATAGCTCTTGTCACCCCACCTGCCTATAAGAGATGCTCATAAATCATATCCTCTGCCCACATCACATATAAACTTGAAGATCAGAAAAGCTGCGTGACTATTTGCCCTGTGCTGTCACTAAAATATATCTAGTGCAAAGAAAGATGCACAAATCAGGTTCTGACAAGACAGTTCAGACGTGTATCTTCCTGGCATGTTATAATAGGTTGCTTATTTTTCCCCTGTATCTTTTATTTTGAAGCTTTTCCAGACCTCTTTTTGTTCAAACTTTGGAAACCTGGAAGCAAAGCTTCCAGCTGGAATGAGCTAATGTACTTGAAAAGCTACTTTTAAAGATGATAAACTTTGGAAGAATTAGTATAAAGTTAGAAGAGGTGGCATTCAAGGTGGCAAAATCAGAGCTGGATGGATTTATTTCCCTGTTTTAACATTGCTTTTGTAGATGAAATAACCTTTTCCTGTGAAAAGCTTGTCTAAAATGGGAGCCAAGTTGAAACTTGGATAGCATGGTACTGGTTTTGTTTGGACATCTGCTGTTACTGCTCTTATTTACATGTTGCTGCTGAATGTTCGACTTGTTTGCAGTAAACATGATTATCATGGGAGGTTTGAAGCATATGTGTCATGTCTATGGAGCTAAGCAGGGAAGAACTTTGAAACAAGCAATGCAATCAGCTATTTCAATTCTGGATATTGCCAAAAAAACTTTGGCCTTAGTGAAATAAGATCTAGTATTTTCAGGCCTGAGGCATGAAAGAAGAATCAGTATACATAAGCCAAGTTCATTTGCTTGCTTCCTTTCTGCAGTGTTAACAGGACAGACGGAAGCTTACAGTGATGAGCCAAGATACAATTGATATGCTCCTGAAGGGACTTGTTATTCTGTCAGATGGAAAATATGCCACTGAAGCACGTTTTCATGCCATGTGTTGTGAAATCATTAATAAAAGTCTAGTCATTAATACTGATTAGATTGAGACATTGTGTACCCTTAATGTCACTTTGTTATTTAAATACCACACTAAAAACCTCTCCTCTGAGCTGTGCTTGGCTTGGGACTTGGGACAGCACTGACACATGTGTGGACCATGAGCAGTAGAAGTGAGATGTCCAGATGTCTCACCATGTCAACAAGAATGCCTGTGGAGCCCCAGCTGCTGATCCCCATGCCATGGAGAACTAGCAGAGCACAGCCAGCTTCCCAGTTCAACCATGGGTACCAGCAGGTACCAGTGTCAGCTCTTCTGTACCACAGCTGACTTCTGCCAACCTCCCACCTGCAAAGGTCACCTACCAGGACATGGTGAAGGGGTGTGGAAGCATCACTGCTGCTCCTATTATGATTATTACCGTTAGTAGTAGTAGTAGTTATTCCATCTGCCTGGAGACATCTATATTAGCAAGACTAATAAGAGCAACCCCAGGCTCCCTCCCTGCCACAGTCAGTGAAGGAAAAGGAACTTCTTACTGGACCGTGAAATGTCAAAACAGGTCAGTTCCTTCTGCTGAGCTTCATGCACAATTTGAAGAGATTTTCAAGGAACACCCCTCCCAGCAGGAGAAAACCCCATTTTCACAACCTTATAGAGACAAAAGGCAAACAATTATTATGTTTGATTCAAAATCTTAGGTATGTTCCACAATATGTCAATAAACAATAAACACAGTCCGTGTAATGCACAATGAGTACACGTGAGTTATATCCATACTGAAAGAGACATTAGATGCAATGAACTCAGAAGTCCCACTAAACTCTTCTGTGGAGACCTGGGGCTGTCTATAGAAGAGAACCCCATGCACCAGTGCAGAAATACAAAGGTCTCACCCAGGAGCAGGGCTGGATTTTGATTATCTGTGCTACTACAATAGAGCTATCCTGCCACATATAAAGCAAACCTATCTGATTACTTACAATCAGACTCATCCAGCTGTCCATGCTGAATTAAACTGTGTCACTTGCTTGTAATTCATTTAGCGATTGGAAGGGTGGATCAACTGATTCCTAGAATGCAGATCCTTTTTGACCAGTAAAACTTCAGTGTCATCTCAAAAACGTACGCAGCATCAGCTGGAAAGGCTTGTCACTAAGAATGTATTTACTTTTTCTAAGCTACTTGTCAGCAAAGGCAACACAGCTAAGCAAAATCCACAGATACAGAAGCCTTCAAGGGGCATCTATTAGATTCTGCCAAGTGAAGTGGTGTCAGTAGCTGAAATATCAGAGCACAAATTTGACAAGTGGTAGAAAAGCTAAGTCAGAGCTCACAGATTCAATAAAGCATTGTGTCTGCGGGCAAAGAAAAACACAAGTGGGGAACTCAGTACTGAAAAGTAAGAGGATCTAGAAAGCACTAATAACTTCATGATGAATAGCCTGATCAAAAAGTGCAAAGCAGACAGAGACTGACTCCAAGACTGGCTTGGAGATACGTCAGAAAGCGTTGCTGAATAACCTCAGAAATGCTTGTTTGCTCTCAGAGGGCACGATGTCAGGAGATCAAACCAACCAAATTAAACCTGCAAACATGGAAAACAAATTTAGGAACCTGAGAGGAAAAGCTGGCAATCTGTGAGGATGTCCTGGGTTCAGCAGTAGCAGTCATTTTCTTTCTCAGTAGCTGGTGCAGTGCTGTGGTTTTGACTTTCAGCCTGGGAACAGCACTGATAACACCGATGGTTTTAGTTGCTGCCCAGTAATGTTTACTCTGACCAAGGACTTTCTGACCTTCATGCTCTGCTAGGGAGGAGGGGAAGCCAGGAGGAAGCAGAGCCAGGACACCTGACCCAAACTAATCAAAGAGGTATTCCATACCACAGCACGTCATGACCAAGATGTAGAACTGGGGGCAGTTACCTGGAAGGGTTAGATCACTGCTTGGTCGGGCCGGGTATCGGTCGGCAGGTGGTGAGCGGTTATATTCTCTCCCCTTGTTATTTCCCTTATCATTGTTATTACTGGTGGCAGCAGCAGTGGTTTGTGTTATACCTTAGTTACTGGACTGCTCTTATCTCAACCCGTGGCAGTTACATTCTTTCCATTGTCCTCCCCATCCCTCCGGGAGTGTGGGAAGGGGAGGAGTGAGCGAACAGCTGCGTAATACTGAGTTACCAGCTGGGCTTAAAACACTACAGAGGAGAAGCAGGAACAGAGGGTGATAGGACGTTACAGCTAAGCACAACTGAGAGCTGAGAAGAGGTTTCCTTGATGGCTAATATATGTCTGCATATGTATTAAGGGGAGACTGAAATGGTTTCTCTCTTGGCAAGTGACTTTCTAAGACAGACAACACAAATACCCAACATCTTAAGAGAATAAACAGCCGACTCTTAGTGACTCCATCTGGAAGGATATAAAAGTGATAAAGTGCAAGACGAGAGAAGATTTTGCTCCTTTCAAGGCATCTCTTTATAGAAGAATCCCTGCTGAGAAAGTGTGGTCAGGGGAATATTCACAGAATCACCCAGTCCAAACCCCTGCCAAGGCAGGGCCACCCAGAGCAGGTCACATAGGAACGTGTCCAGGAGGGTTTGGGATGTATCCAGAGAGGAAGACTCCACACCCCTCTGTGCAGCCTGTTCAGTGCTCTGACACCCCCAGCGTAAAGAAGTTCTTCCTCATGCTGAGGTGAGACTTGTTGTGTGTTAGTTTATGGCCACTGCTCCTCATCCTGTCACTGGGCACCACTGGAAAGAGTCTGACACCATCCTCCTGGCACCCACCTTTGAGATACTGATCTGCATTGATGGGATCCCCTCTTAGCCTGCTCTTTTCTGGACCAAACAGGCTCAGACTGTTTACTAAACTAAACCTGTTGCCCATGGACACAGCCATAGGAGTGGAGTTGCTGGGGGAGGCTGCACTACAAAACAGCTTTTCCTTCTCCAATAGTCACATAAATGCACCAAGTTGAGGCAAATACTCTTGGCCACAACTCCACCAGAACAGAGGAGTACATGGTCCCAAGTCACTTATGCCCACATACTTCTCTCATTTCTGAGGAAGGGCCCGAAGGAAGGTCAGAGTGATGGAGAGGCTGAAGCCTCCTGCTGTGACCCTACACACAGGTATTTCCCAGCAGAGGAGCTCATGCCCCCTTGCCCTCGATGCTGGCTTCCCATCACCAGTGCCCCGCAGCACTCCAGGAGGCAGAACAGCACCGGCTGAGGTTGTCAGTGTGGGACTGAACTTGTCACGCACCAGGCAGGAGCACAAGAGGAGATGCCATTTCAATCAAGAGATTTGCCCGTTGCTGGGACACAGCCAGGCAGGGAGCACGCACACCTCCCCAGGGAAGCAGCAGGGGCAGGAAGGACACAAATTCAGGCACCGGCTCTCCTTGTCCAAGGCTGTGCAGCAAAATCATCACGGATGCTACAGAGGAGCAACACTGGCAAATAGCAGGAACTTGGATTTAGGGCTATTTGATCTTACTTTCCTGTGGAAGCTTTTTTTGTACAAATATAAAAACGCTCCTAAGAAAATGCCACCCAGAGGCTGCAATTTAGATGGGAATCGTTCAGTGCAATTTTCACACCAGGTTGAAACGAGCCCTGATTTTAAGTGGCCATTATAAAATGATCATATTTTCTTTTTCCCCCAAACAAGTTCTGCGCAGCAAATCTCAGCCTAAGAAGAAAAAAGAGTGAGGACAGAAACCAGAACAGCAGAAGTAATAAAGGATTTTGCATTTCCCCAATGTGCAGGTACTGAAGTCTGAAACACCTTGACAGACAGCTATATGACTTTGAAAGCTAGTTTTCAGTGCGTCCTTTCTAGGACCTGACTTTCTTCTCCACTTTAGAACTGAAGAACTGAAAAATCAGTCAAAGTTCTTTAAAATGAAGCTCCTATTTTTAATGTCATCTCTATGAAGAACAGTCAAAAGATCTCGGTTAGCAGCCCTCTGAAGCTGCAGCTTCACTTACAGCCAACCACAGAGCAAAAGCAACTTTTTGGTTCACACTCTGGAATATTCAGTTATGTTAATGGAAGAAAGAACTGTTCTGTGGGCAAAAGGGCTGGATGCAGGGCTATAACCCTGTAATGTGCAGGCTCCAGCAGATACGGGGATGAGTTTTCTATAACTGAACTGAAAACAAATTGTACCCACATAGCTGGAAGTAAGGGTTCCCCGAGGCAAACCCACAGATTACAGGGACCAACAGGTGCCAAAATTGAGACGCCCACTTGCAGCACTGTGTGCAGTTCTGGTGTCCTCAGCATCAGAAGGACATGGAGCTGTTGGAGCAAGTCCAGAGGAGGCCACGAGGATGCTCAGGGGCTGGAGCACCTCCTGTATGGAGACAGGCTGAGAGCATTGGGGCTGTTCAGCCTGGAGAAGAGAAGCTGCGTGGAGACCTCAGAGCAGCTTCCAGTGTCTGAAGGGGGCTACAAGGATGCTGGAGAGGGACTCTTCATCAGGGACTGTAGTGACAGGACAAGGGGTGATGGGTTCAAACTGAAACAGGGCAAGTTCAGGTTAGATCTCAGGCAGAAGCTCTTCCCTGTGTGGGTGCTGAGGTACTGACACAGGGTGCCCAGAGAAGCTGTGGCTGCCCCATCTCTGGCAGTGTTCAAGGCCAGGCTGGACAGAGCCTTGGGCAACATGATCTGGTGTGAGATGTCCCTGCCCATGGCAGGGGGTTGGAACTGGATGAGCTTTAAGGTCTTTTCCAACCCAAACCTTTCTGCGATTCCACGACTCTAAAACAATGGAGTTTTTTTGGCTGAAGACTGCATGCAGCTTTGAGGAACAGCTGTCACTCCATCAAAAACAAAGATCAGACCTGGAATGGTGGAAAAGCAGACTTACAGCAATTACAAGAGTTTTCTAAACGGAGGGAGTGCTAAAAAGCATCCAGGCAAGGATGCAATGCAGAGCTGCCTTTATGCAGAATTCTGTTTCAAGGGAACAAGATGCTTTAGTTTCATAATGCCCTGCAGTTATCCACTCCTTCAAGTTAAGGAGCACTGGCTTTTATCTCAGGAGACTCCAGGGGAAGAGAAAAACAGATGACAAAAGCTTTTAAGCCTTGCATTCTGCATTATCCACTCTCCTTTATGCGCTGAATTTTCCCTTGTCCAGCCTCTTTAATGGTGGGGGACCAGCTCTTGCTGCTGTGTGTCCAGTCTGCTGTACAGCACCATACCTCTCCCATCCAGGAGGGCACAGAAAAGGCTCTGGACTATCTCTCCCTTCTTCCATCCCTTCTTTCCTGCCACTCAACAGCCTGCAGCATTGTAATCAAGATGCATCTGTTTCATGAGAGGCAGCTAGAGCCCTAGAAAGGACACTTTCCTTGAACTGAAGCAGATCCATCTTTATGTGATCATAAGGTATTTCAAATCCAAATGGCACCGAAGTTGCTGATTGTCAAAAGTAACCCCAAAACAGTGCCACCTGAAGCAAAGTGAGAGTAAGAAATGAGGCAGGAGCCAGTTCTAGACATGGCCAGCATGCCCTATCCAAATCCCAAGCGATCCAGGCTCAGCAGCCCCAAAGGTCCAGTGTCACGTCAGTATCTACCCGCAGGTTTAGGAGGTTAGGGTTAGCATAACTTGACTTCCAGCAGTACACACATGGGCATGCCCCTATGCAGAGGATGCCAAAGAATGGTGTCTGACCACAGGGCCAAGCATCTGACAGGGATTAATGTCACTGAGAGGAGTGCAGAGGATTTCTGGGGAGTTCTCAGCAATCACTTGTCCCCTACAGAACTCCTGAAAGTGGGACTTTTTGTCCCTGATCATGGAAGCACTGTGGAAAATGCAGCCAGCATACCTCAACCGCCAAGCAGCTCTGAAATCACAGCCGCTTTCTTCCAATAGCCTAGGAATCTAGGCTGGGTATATGCACGAGAAGAGATTTAATTGTAATACAGAATTAATTAAATACATGAAATTAAATGTTCCGAGCTGAAATGATAGTGAATCAAAATATAACCACGTCAGCAAATTGCCCTAATCTGACAAATTCAACAAGTCATCCTAGACTTCGGTTAATGGTATTGCCTTTCCAACATTAGCATAATGGTATTTCACAACTCCTGCAGCCTCAAGTTAGTTTAAGCAGTAGTGTTACTGAGCTCCAGGAGCCTTGCCAAGAAGCTGTGACGTTCTGCTTTACTCATCACTACTGACATGATGGATGTCATCACTGAATTGGCCTTATTTCCCATCCTCAACCTGGGAAGTTTGGTTCTGGACTATACCCTCTGATGCTTGGTGTGGGAAACAATCAGCTCCATGCTGTGCTTTATGATAATCTCAGCTGACATCGCTCCAGGTCATTAGTGACACCCTCCTACCAAGGAACCAGTGTCTGCAAAGATCAAGCTGTTGGGCTGGGCATAGCAGTGAAGACTTGGTTCTGTGCTCACTTCATCTTGGAGATGGGTGTCAGGATGTGAGAGCTGACAGACAGCAGAAGACGGAGTCACTGAGCCAACAGGAGTTGACCCTATGTTAAAGTTGGGTTTGGCACATAACGAAGGGACTAGAAAAACGCTGCTTGTAGGAGATAGTCTGGGATGAAGAAATCCTGAGCTGAATCTCTTCAAAGGATCAAAGAGACAAACAGGAATCTTCTACAAAGAATGTGGAGAAATAAGGAGAACTTCTGGAAATACAGGTCTGCCGGACTGAAAAGCTCAAAGTCTTTGAAATGCAAAAGGCTTGATATTTCCACAGGTCCAAGGGAAAAAAAAGTCCTCTTTGGCATTTCCACCTGAGGCCTGTGGGAAAGGATTCCCAGAGGGAAGGAAGACGCACTATTTGGCCTGCAAAAATCAGGGATGCGGTTTAGAGGCCGAAAAGATTAAGGAAAATCTAAATGCCATCCAAAATATGAGATGGTTTTGCCTGTTTCCATCCAGGACAATCATGTTAGAGGGGGAAAGGCAGCAGAGCTGAGCTCTATCAGAGGGTTTGTGCAGCACTACATGGAAGAAGAGTAAACACAGTCATTTCTTTAAGGAGAGGATTATTACACAAACTGAGAATTAATACAGGACATTTCAAGTGTTTAAAGTGTCTGCAACGAGCTGGGCTGAAGAAAGGTTTCATCAGGCCAGAGGAAAATGATAAGCAGAACTGATTACAGGTCAACCTTTTCAGTTTTTCTGTTCATATTCATTAGGGTTTGCATGAATTACACTTTGTCATACCTACATTTCCTGCTAAGATTTCAAAGTGGGAACTCACTGTTAGCAAAGAGGACAATAAGAAGATTGTATCAGCAAAACCAGACAACCCTGAAGAGAGGAACAATGGAAATTCAATGCTAAGAAGTGCCACATCGTGCACTTAAATGCTGTAGTGAATCAGACATTTCTCTGCTGGATCCTAGGAATAGTGGGGAAGAGGGAGCTGATTTACAATTGCCAGCTAAGAGCTCTGTTCTAGCTGGGGGACAGGAGCGAGTGGACACCCAGCTGCCCTTTGTAAAGAGAAGGGCAATACACAATGGCTCAGAAGCACAGAGCTGCCGTTAGTAGAAGAAAACAGGAGTATAAGCTGGCCAGGAATAAATCTGCCTCAGGAAGTAGAGCACTCAGGTTTTGAACAGCATCCAAAATAAGTAAGAGAGGCCCAATAATTGGAACTATCACCTTTTCAAATTTACAGCCTTTATATGATCTATAAATATTCTATAAATCAAGCAAGTGAGGGTTGCAACCATGCACAGCTCACTGGAGATGAAGTGTACTGCAGATGTCTCCAGGCTCCCATTTGCCCTTTGCATCCTAACTGTTGAATTTGCCCTCTAGACGCGCTGTATCTTTGCACATATAATCCAAAATGCCTGAAAAATACGAAGTCTAAAGCAGATCTGGACCCACTGATGGTGGGAATAATTATTCAGCGTGGTGGCTCACAACAGTAGATGCTCAGACCTACAGCTGTATAAAGTCCTGCTTTACAATGCTAGCTCAACCTTCAAGCAGTTTTCCCACATCTCTAGGTTAGAAGATGAAAGGCAACGGTTGTAATGTGTAGGACCCAAGGTGACCTAGCTCCAATGGGTGTTTTCTCCAAGTAGTGCCCAGGGCAGAGTGCAAGAACAGGGCAAGTCCATAGATACACTTCACTGCACGCTCTCCCAGTGAGCAGGGACTAAAGGCACTCTATAAAGTTGATAAGAGATGAAAGATTATCCTTTTATAGAGGGCAATAATATCCTACCCTCACTGAAGTCACTGCTTCATCTATCAAGTAAATTGAAAAATGCCATTGAGCACACTATGTGTTGGAGAATAGCAAACATATTTTGGACTTGGAGTCACAGGACAGTCCACTGTGACTTCCTACATAAGTTATTTCTCCTGTCCTCAAAGCTTTTCCTCACAGATACTGTTAGTAGAACTTAGGGAAACTCCTACCCTTAAACTGCGTTACTGCATGATGGATAGGCACTAGACTTCCTCTGCATCATTTCTGTAAGCAAAAATATGAATAACTGAAAACAAGCTGATAAGACACTGTCAGCTTTGCCTGAACCCTGGTTTTGCTATATATGAAAAGGCATGTCAGGGTTTAGACAGTCCCAAATACACAGCTGTGTTGAGCTGGCAGTGGGGGCTAAAGGGGTGGCTTCTATGAGAAGGTGCTGGAAGCTTCCCCTATGTTGGGCAGAGCCAAGATGAACCCACCACTGCCCTTATCTCAACCCCTGAGCCTTTCTTTGTATTCTGTCTCCCCTGTATAGCTGAGGAGGGGGAGGGATAGAGCAGCTTTGTTGGGCACCTGGTGACAGCCAGGGTCAACCCACCACAATGGCAAATTCACGTAGCCATGCATTAAGATCCCATGCAGATATGAAGTAATCATCCCTCGGCTCTCTTCCATTTCCCACTGTAAGACTGCAGGGAGCAAAGCACTGCAGAGTATCCTGCAAATGCATAACTCCATTTCTATACTGATAAATGCTGCAATATGCAATTCTGAAGCATATCTCCAAGAAATGAATGCCATTACCTAGCAGCTATTGATATTTTATGTCTGTGCTGGTCTATAATAAAGGGAATCATTTGATCTGCTGACTTTCCAGGCCAACACGCCTCCGATTTCCTTGACTGTCCTGCCCAGCTCTCTCGTTACCTTAGCTCCAGCCCCTGCAAAAATTTAGATAGGAATTTCTCTCAGTTACAGCAATGTACTGCAAGCTTGGTAGCAACTTCTCTCAGTAACAGGGATAAAAATCATCTTGATTTAGAGGCTATAACACAGCTTTCCAGCGTGCGGGCACTGGGAATGCAGCACGCAAGAGGAAAATCAAAGCTAATGACCTTAAAAACAAAGCCAGCTCCAGCAACTGGCTCTTCGTCAACCACCAGCACAAAAGAGAAGGAAGAACTTCAGTAAAATTAAGTATAAGTGCAACTGAAAAAGCGCTCTAGAGCCAGCCAGGCCCATATTCATCAACCATACAGCAACCAGGCTCAATAACAGGAACTTCTATGAATTTCAAGTAGGTGCAAAGGATCAGCAGCAAATACTGCCGAACTGGAGTAACAGAGTTCATCTATCAAAGCCTCAATTACTCCCAGTTATCCAGGAAGGAGTATAGTTTAAGTACAGGCCGTTGCTTGCTTCATGTCAGCTTGTGTCAGGGAGTTTGCTTTTCTGGCAAACCTTGCAGCTTCTGTAATGGCAAGAAAAGATGCTCTCCAAAGAGCGTGGATGGGGCACATGTCAGTGAGGCTCCACTATGGCCCAGGCTGAGAAATCCCGAGGAGGGTCCCAGGAAGGGGATAAGTGTAAGGGGACAGCTTGGTACAGAGATGCTGGTGGGCTGTGAGACACAATTAGAGTGAGTCACAGGTTCTGATATAACATCTTCAATGTGATTTTCAGCCTTGTCCTTTCCCCCAGAGAGAGTCAAGATCTTCCTGGCTCCAGGAGGTTCTAGCTCCAGGAAGGTACAAGAAACTGGAGGAATGTGGAGATCTGTACTTTAAGACCTCCAACTTATTCCAGACCTGTGGTGTTATCTTACTTAAAACAACAGTTATCATGACTTGCCATTTTCAAGCGCATCCTACTTCCAAATGGCTGTTTATTCTGTGCGTATTACACTGAACTACATCTAAGATGGGGCAATACCTCTTTATTCTCCAAAAAAAGTAAGAAAAAGATATCAGTTAGGCTCCCACACACTCGAGACTCTTAACATTCACTGTCTGGAAACTGAAGCAGTCTTTGAGAAATGGCCTAAATCACCAAGAGCAACAAGAGGTATTTCAGCTGGCAGCACTGTTAGACAAAGGAAATGATGAATGTGGACTCCTGATGATGAGGCCAGACACTGGAGGGGGTACCAGAGGACCTCTGCCACTACCAGAAAGAAACTAGGGACAGGAGATTACATTTTCATGGAGTGGGATGGGAAAGACAAATCAATGGAAAGACTCAAATCCTTCCTGAAATAATCCCATGAATAAACCCAGTAAGATAAAAACCAAACCAACCCCACAGAAAAAGGCTTCTTCTATTCACTAATCTGGAAAAAACAGACTCCTGGACTAGTTTTGCCAACCCAGAAAAAGAGAGATGAATTAAAGTCATCACTGACTTTATAAGGCGTTAAAAGGTTCTCCTGACACAGATTTACATCAGCTCAGGTCTTTGCTGGCACCAGCCGTGTAAAAGCTTGTCTCACCCAGAGTTGAACCAGCCTTTAGCCAGTTGTGCAACAAATCAGAACCCAACTGCCTCTGAGTTACAAGTGTATCATTGTCCTAAGTTACTTACAATTGTGAGTTACTTACAAATGTGTTACTTACATTGCCGTTACTTACTTACTAACCAGCCTGCTTGAAGTTAAACCCAATTCACGAGCTTTATCAGTTCAGGAGCCTAATGAATTGTCACCCACACTATAAAATAAGAGTGATGCATTTTGAGGCCACAGTCAAAACCACTCTTACCTGCTCATTCCAAGGCCATTTTTCTGCCTTTAATGCTTTGAAAATAACAAACTTCAAATGTACAAAACTGCTTGAGCCTTGAGATCTAAGAGGCTGGAAAAAAAAGAACACCTGATAGATTCACTAGAAGCATCCTACAATCACAATCCCCTAACGAATAGTCAGAACAAACTGCACTAAGTTTGTAAGGTAAAACTGGGACTGGAATGCACTAAACCATTAGGTGATGGCTCGTATCAGATGTTTGTATGGTCAGGCTATACCTGGGGAAAACAATCAGTTGGAAAATGTGTGAAGAACCTACTTGCTGCCATTGTTAGTGGTCTCCTTATCCTAACACCTATGTCTGCTCTGGTGCAATGATTAGATTGTGTCTACAGGCTCTAATGGGACTCCAGGCCTTGAAATCTGCCTTCCTCAAACTCCTTGTGGATAAAATGATGTATAAACAAGAAAATCTGAAGAGAAAAAAGTTACTCTGTGGATGTAAATGGCCCCTGTACAAGATACTGCAACCCAGGAAAAAATCCTAAAAAGCCCAGTATACACAAAATGGGTATGATGGGAAGGAAGAGAAACTGGGTTCTCTTCCAAGTGTTGCTTCTTGTTCATTCTTAAGCCATAGAATAGTTAGGGTTGGAAAGGACCTTAGGATCATGCAGTTCCAACCACCTGCTATGGGCAGGGACACCTCACACTAACCATGTCACCCAAGGCTCTGTCCAACCTGGCCTTGAACACCGCCAGGGTTGGGGCATTCACAACTTCCTTGGGCAACCCATTCCAGTGCCTCACCACCCTTACAGTAAAGAACTTCTTCCTTATATCCAAGGTCGCTGATGTATTCTGTAAACTGCAGAGATTATAAAGATCCCGGGTGTGAAAGATCAGCACTACTGGAAGCAGCTGAGGGAGGGAATATTCACGAACTATATCCTGTCATCATTAAATCATTTTGCTGGATACAGCAAATTGCTTAGCACAAATATTTACGTCTAAATCAATGCATCCATCTATTCATGTCGCTAGCACAAATACACAAAACATATACACAAATTAAAGGGTTCTCTCTAGGGCTTCCCCCCACAAAAATAATCAGAAAGGAAATTCCTGGTGAGAAAAAGCTACCTCCTAACCTGGGATGTAACTGAGCAGCCACAGCAGCAGCTTGTAAACAAGTGCACTTAGTAGTCGGAAGCAGCATGAATCACCTCTGTTCATCTCAGTGGGGCATTAGCTTCATTTCCAGTAATGAGCCTGTAGCACATTAACACAAAGAATGATTTCACTGTTGACCAGAGTGTGTTAAGAAAGAAATTAAAACGCATGAGGTACTTGGAGTAGCACCCTATTTTGGTACCACGGAGACCAAGCACGGTGACCAAGCAATGCCAGCACCCAGGACACAAGGGAGCCGTGCCCATGCATCTGAGGAGCTGTGCCAGGGAAGAGCCTGGCTCACCAGTTCCCAAAGAGATTCCTTCACAGGAAGGGACTCAACATTATAGTGTTTACCACGACCACATGGGTCAAGCTCAGCAGTTTGACCCACACACCCCTCACACTGTGGTCAGACTGCATAGTGCTCACCACCTTCACTATAAGGGTGCTGAGGTGCTGGCACAGGGTGCCCAGAGAAGCTGTGGCAGCCCCATCCCTGGCAGTGTTCAAGGCCAGGTTGGACACGGGGGCTTGGAGCAACCTGCTCTAGTGTGAGGTGTCCCTGCCTATGGCAAGGGGTTGGAACTGGATGAGCTTTAAGGTCTCTTTCAGCAGTCTTGACCCTGCTGGTATTGGTTACCATTCTTAGGACCACAGGCTTTGCTCCCCTAAAATAAAGGCAAGAGTTAGAGAATTAGGCCTTTGGAACAGCAGGATAAAACTTTATCCATTGAAATTAAGATAAGACCTTAATATATCCCTTTGCAGGGTCTGAGGTTGCCACGGAGCAGTGCAGAGCATCCATAGGGATTTTGTTTTCCTGCAGAATCCATCATATCCCTTCTCACAAAACCTACATAACAAAAAGGGACCAAACTCTAAACACACAGTAGAGATTTCAGGCAATTATTGATTTTGCTATTCAAGTAGAAAGAGTAGTTCCCATGGCAACGAACCCATCCCTCCCTACCTATGGCACCGTGTGCTCTCATAACACAAGCTCTTTATTTAAAGAAATACATATGTAAATAGAGCTGCCCTAAAGAGCCTGATTTCCTTTCATTTCACCCTGCCATAACCAAGACCCACCCTGTGTCTGACTGCTTAGAAACACACTGAAAGCTTTCCCCATCTCTCATAGCGCCCATGGTTGCAGTGGAAGGGATGGGAGAGGGACTCTTCATCAGGGAGAGTAACGATAGGACAAGGGGTGATGGGTTCAAACTGAAACAGGGGAAGTTCAGGTTAGGTGTAAGGCAGAAGTTCTGCCCTGTGAGGGTGCTGAGGCGCTGGCACAGGGTGCCCAGAGAAGCTGTGGCTGCCCCATCCTTGGCAGTGTTCAAGGCCAGGTTGGACAGGGCTTGGAGCAACCTGGTCTGTTGTGAGGTGTCCCTGCCTGTGGCAGGGGGTTGGAACTGGATGATCTTAAGGTCTTTTCCAACCCAAAACATTCTGTGATTCTATGGCATTCACCTGCCTGCCCCAAGGATTGGCCACTGCAGCAGTGCTGGAGCTGATTCTGCCCTGAAGCACTTCCAGATGAACCATGGAAGGGAGCACCCTGCTGTGCTGCTGGCTGGGTCCCCAATGAAACCCCATTCCTTTCTCATAAAGGCTACACAGGGACAGACGTGCTCCACAATTCTTAATCATGTCACACTGAAACCTGGCACTGGTGGGAAACAAATTCACCTTCAGCATTCACAATAGCTCCTCCTCAAGCTACCCTGATAAGGGCAAATAATCCTCAAACACAACAAAAGAAAAGAAAGAACTTAAAAGAGATGTCCCATCACTACAGAAAATGATGGCAGCTCCAAGTAGAAAAAGCCAACCACTTCTGCTCTTCACTTCAATAACATGCCAGCAGGACAGGCCAGCTCTATAAGAGCTAGAAATCAGCACAGCTCCCCATCACGTTAATAGCTGTCAAGTTGCACAGGCTGATGAGTGGGCTCTGTATCTTGGGAAGAGAAATGTCTCTCAGAAAAGGGGAGATAACAGGTCATTTTGGGGTGGCCAGCAAGGAAACAAGGGGGACACCACAATGCCTACTGTATGGGAGCCTGTGGCTCTCAACAGGGCTTTACCTCCATGGAGGAGCCCTCTCCATGCCAGGAGATGGAAGGCTGCAACACATGCTGGTGAGCAGCATCAGGTGAGAAACACAAGGAGCAGCACTGCCCCGGTTTGTCTCAAAAGTTAAATGAGAAATCTAGTTAGGATGCAAGACTTTCCTTCTAGGAATTAGCCACTGAAAGAGAGGAAGTGGGGATTGGTGTGGCAGGGCTGTGCTGCTGGCTACACATAGGAGGAAAACACACATACAGACACAGACCTCACTCAGGAGCAGGACCTTTCAGGTGAATTTTGGTCTCCTGGTGAAATTTTATAATGGATAAGCTATTCCCAAGTCCTTTTCCCGTGTGGCTCCAGGCCTCTTAGCCACAGCCTCATGCAGCTGGGCCAGGCTGCCTGTGCGCATGTGAGCAGGATACAGGATGTATTTCCAGGTTGTGGTACCCAAGGGATTTGCAAGCCAGACACCCTGGCAGCTTTGGAGATCAGGGAGAAGTGTGGTGGGCACAAGTCCACCCATGCTATGGCTGCAGAGTGACACTGTTGTAAGAGGTGCCAGGAGCCTTGGCAGGGTAACTCAAACCTGGCATGGAGGAAAGAGGTGAAGATACGGGTTTTTTGAAGATAACAGAGAAAATGATGGACAGAATTACAATAAAGTGAGATAAGACAAGCTGTGGCTTGGAAGAAGTAAAGGTGTTAAAGCTGCAGCTAGGCTGAGAGGGAGAGTATATATTAAAGGCAACAGCAGGAGAAAACAGATCAATTGGAATAGCCAGAAGTGAAAAGATACGAGGACATCAGAGACATTACAGCACAGAGCCTGGAGATATGCAACAAAGACTGAGAGACATTAATGGATTTTTTTAAAGATATATATATAGTTTCCAAGAGATGCCAGATACAGGAAAGGAAGAACTAAAGAGTCCAAAGTGTTATGGGGCTTGAAGGCAAGGAGAGGACAGCCAGGCATGGGACTAGGAGGGATGGCAAGCCTGTTTGTATGTACAGAGGGATGAGGCAGAGAATAACATAGAAAAATGGGAAGATAAGCAAATGAAGGCTTCACCTTCCTTGCTGAACATGCATCAGCCAAGACATTATGGATCAGGTGAGAGCTGGAGGGGCCAGTTTTTAACAGCCAGATGTTTTCTGAGGAAATTCAGCACTGAACCTATGTGCTGTCAAGTGAGATTTTTTTCCCTCCAGCTCATCTATTTCTGCTCATTCTTGGCTTTCAGGCTAGAAACTCAATATTGGGATAGATCTTCCTGCCTCCAGACCCTGCTTGGCTGAACCTGGTTTCTGAGAAACCCTTCCTTTGAATTATATTTGCTCTTGTACGGGGTTGTTCTTGACCGCTTTTAAATACACCAGGGGTTGGACAGAGGGTAGGACTTGTACCTTATCAGTCAGCTCACTAATCCAGCAAAGACAAAACTGGTTTGCCACTGTTAACCTGCATTTCAGCCAGCTCCTGTAGCTTCACACACAGTCTTTCTAGGACATGAGAGAAGGAATAAAAGGAAACAAAGTCATTGATATCTTATATCTGGTACCAATGATTACAAGAAAATCTGCTTATTTGCTCCCAAAGCACAGAAACCTCAGGTTCTTGCTATTATACCTCCTTTCTCTTGCCATTTCCCACTGATTTTCATGGTATTGAAGGCTCTGTACCACACCTAAGGATCTAGACTATTGCCTCTAGAGAGGCATTAAAGACAGACAAGAAAATTCTCTTCTTTCTTACAGCATAATGATTTATAGGAATAATACAAATCCCTTTATTCATTTCTGGATTCACACAGAAGGGCTGAGAGTCAGGAATCTGAAAGTCATTTTCTGGGAATAACTGTGGGCATCAAGGTGCTCTGTATGTATTATCTCCATCGCAGCACAGCCGTCTGTTGGCTACTGTCATGGAAACAGAGCTGTGCAAGATAGACAGCCATGCGCAAGAGTGTTGTCACCAATTTGATGCAGGCCATGTATGAATAGCAGAAGCCTTCTCCCTGCAGATGATTGCTGCACCACTCACAGCAGAAAAAGCTGTGTGTGAGGGGTTTTTTTCCTTCATTGCTGAACAAGGTTGGGATGCAATAGAAATGATGCCCTTGGCAACTCACACAAGGCCACGTAAACAACAATCAGCCTCTTCTTCATGTCCATTGCCTCATTCGTGCCTTTGTAGCACACAAAAAAATTCCATCTTCTATGATCACATCCATTAGGATAGAAATAAGGAGAAGAAAGATAAAAAGCTTTCCTGCTATTTAATCTAAGGATAGAAGGTGGGGATGGACAGCTCTTTTCCCGTCAACATCCCTCTAGGAATTAGTCATGATAGCCCAATTATCTTCAAATACGTAAAGCACCACCTTTTAAGTAGCCTAATTTGCAAGCTTGCTCCATGGCCCTCTGCATCAATTTACCACTTAGTCCTGGCTTAAAGCACTGAGTTTGCCTGGGCAAAGTGGCACTGAGGAAGTGACAGTGTGAAAGCAGCATTTGTCCCTTACCTCCTACAAGAGCAGGATGCTCCTTTCACATGTCATGGGAATAGAAAAGCTCATCGCCTTTTCCACAGCACAGGCTCTAAAACAACACAATTATCTCCTGTGTTAAGTCACAGAGTAACAAAGAAGGATGAGAGAGGATGTGAGGACAGCTGTGGGGTAAAATTTTCATCTCCTCCATAACTTCTCTGGTTTTAACCCATGGTTTAACAGCAGAATTTGGCCCAAAGCATCACTTTACTGTGGGGATGATACACGATACACATGGTAGTCTGGTCACTTGGTGGTACCTACTTAAACCAGGTTATCATTAGCAAAACGACAGAGATCACGTTAAAAAGCAAACCCAGGGCTAGCAAGGTGCTTGTAAGGACTCAGGCTGTTTCACTGCCTCAAAAGTACCCAGGTCAGGCTGCCAACACCCTGTTGGGTGTCCAACCCCTCATAAACATGGTCTAGTGTGAGGTGTCCCTGCCCATGGCAGGTGTTTGGAACTGGATAACCTTAAGGTCCTTTCCAACCCAAACCATTCTATGATTCTATGACAAAAACCTATCTTCTGACACTTTCTCTGGAAGGGAAGCAGAAGTCAGACTACAAGAAGCAACACTTAAAATCCAAGACTGAAGAGTGGTTTCTGACACAAACCATAAAAGGAAGGGGATAGACACATCTATTTGGGCTCCACGCTCCCTGCACTGTGTGTGTGGCTATTTAATCCTGCATTTCATAATTAAGAAACAGATTGCCATAAAGGTACAGCAACACAGCCTGAGACAAGCTAACAGATCTGCTCTCTGCTTCGTCCGAGTCTCCTGGAGCAGGCAACTTGGGATTTAACTGCTGAAAGAGCAGTTAACCATAACCTGATGCCAGATGTTTAAGGATGGGGTGGGATTCTCAGGACAGGGTTCCAATGGAGGAGGATCAGCATGCAGCATCAGCATGATGTGCCAAAGGCAGGAGGGTAGCAGCCTCCTCCCAGGCAGAATCCTCACTGCAGGGGCCAAGACAGCCCATGCCTCACACTGCACCCAAGCACCATTAAGTGGTGGGGCAGGAAGGTGGAGGCTTCTGCTAACAGGGGTCGAGAATGCTGATTAAAAAGAAAGGAACAAACCCCACAAACTACACCAAAATCCCTACTGTAGGTAAAAGCATCAATTTTGCCACACTATAAGACAGCACAGAGTTCTGGTAAGAGGGCCAAAACCAATCCCATGTAACTGGAAATTGGGAGACCAACCAAAACTGTCCTTTGTCATCACAGAATTTGTTTAAATCCATGACTCTGCCCATAACTTAAATCTCTGGGGATGTTCACTTCCCAGGAAGCTAATTAAACTACACAGCATGTTTTGTTAGCTAACAAGAAGCCTATATCCTTTACAGACCTATGAAAATCCCCAGGAAAGCTAGGCTATCACAAGCAAGTGCTGTACACACAGTGCTGATGTGGCCAGTACATACTGCTGCGTAATATCAATCACACCACTGCTTCTCAAATGTGTTTCTAGGCTTTCATAGCCTTCTTTAATTATTATTATTATTTTCAGTTTCCATTCATTTCCACCTGATGCAGATGATGTTTATTTTCCACTGTTGTAGGTACAACTGATACTGAGCACACAGGGGGACACTGGCACTCTATGAGTACTTATGCAACAATAAAGAGTAATTTTACATCTCATCTGCTTGAATACAGCCAGAACCAGAGAAGGTGGGTCTGTGGTCACCCAAGTTTGGAAGTAAAATAATGCAGAGGGAGTGACTTCTGTGCTGTTCCCCTCCCTATGGGAAGGACCACCAGTCCTATGCAACATCACGCATAAAGCCTCTAGAGCTGGGAGAGCTCACCACAGGCCATCAGGAGCTCAGGCTTAATTCATTATGTTGTTTTCTTCAATGATTTTATAGAATCACAGAATCATGGAATGGTTCTGATGCTGAATCAC
Source organism: Pezoporus flaviventris (assembly GCF_033815535.1). Taxonomy (NCBI): domain Eukaryota; kingdom Metazoa; phylum Chordata; class Aves; order Psittaciformes; family Psittacidae; genus Pezoporus; species Pezoporus flaviventris. Next base: position 3,755,500 of record NW_026892585.1, read on the forward strand.
AGAATCATGGAATCATCTGAAGCATAGAATCACAGAATCATGGAATGATTCTGATGCTGAAGAGTCCCTCTCCAGCATCTTTGTAGCCCCCTTCAGATACTGGAAGCTGCTCTGAGGAGCTAAGGTTTAATTCACTGCACTGTTTTCTTCAGTGATTTTGTCTCCATGCATGATCAGCACTGTGTTCCAAGACCTGCACTGCTTGCTTTTGCTGTGCATGACCTTGGACATTCAATCATGGGCAGTCCAGAGCTTAGCCCTGAGCTCAGCATCTGGACAAAGGCCCAAATACAGTCAGTGCCGGTGGGAAACCCGAGTACTGCTGAAGGGCAGCCTGCAATCTCCCTCCTGCACCCCTGCAGATCCTGCCCCGGTGCGAATCGGTCTCAACTGCTGGTGGTGGTAGAGATGCACCTCTTTGTCCAGGCTTCACAGACCAGTTTAGATCAGACATATGGCTGAGATAAGGATGAAGTGGGATTTTAAAGAAACCTAGTCTTTGCAAGGCATAGCGATGGATTAGGATGCACGGCACAGGTTACCAGCTGGTGGCTGAAAGAAGCTTTGATTTTCAGGAGATCTTACCTCTCATTTTAACTAGTTTCCATAGCTTAGACCAGCAGGCCTGACCATTACCCATGATGCTAATTTTCACATGCTTTTGCTACTGTGAGATTATTGTCACCCTCCTCACAGGTCCCAAACCATCTCCCTGTACGCCAAGTATAACAACCCCATCCTGCCCTTTGTGTCAAAAGCAGCCACCCAGGCTGACCCCATCGTCCCCTTCCCTCAGGAAGGCAGAACTGGAAAACCCAGGCTGGGATTTTCAAGCAAGCAGGACGCACTAGAATAAGACTTGAACTTCTATAGGGACTTCTTGTTCTGCTCCCAGCACAGCACAATTCCAACCTGCTTGGTTTCTCCGTACTACAGCAATAGAAAAGTATTGATAATACTACTAATATTACATAGTGTAAAAGGTCTGTGCATTAAGATCCATACCTTTCCATGCCATTTCTGCCTCTTTCTTTAAAGCACCATACAAGTATATGAACATGGGTACATATATGCAATGTTATCTTTCTGTGGCCTAATGCAGAAGAACATAGAGACAAGAGAAACTAACTTATACATCGTTTCACCTCATAAGTTACTTTCAAACCTTTGTGGATGGAAAGAAAGAAAACCAGGATGTAGCAGGAGCCTTTGCAATCATTTTGTCTTTTCTCTCTCTAAGCTGCAAACGCCACATGGAAACCTCTCCTGAGGAAGAGACACAACTGCATTAAGTGCACTCAACTATGATCAGAGGTTCAGTTTTTCTGGACTGAGAATTAGGAGGTGCCTCACAGGGCATGCTGGGTGGCGTGTATTTGTACACTGTAATTATTGCTATTCCATTTCTAAGAACTCAGCATCAGCCATCAAGCAGCAAACGCTCTCTTCACAGCAACCTGGAGGAAGAGCCAGAGAGCTTGGTTAAAATTCGACACGTCAGCCAGAAGAAAACACAGCCCGACACAAAAGGCTGTGCATTTGTGCTCACTGCCTCAAAAGGAGACACAAGTCAGGCACAGGCCACATCAGCCATGACAGCAAGGACCCAGGGTGAATCCTGTGCAGCCAGCTTGCAGAATCCTCACTGCAGGGGCCAAGACAGCCCATGCCTCACACTGCACCCAAGCACCATTAAGACAGTAAATGTGCCTTCAGTTTTTCTCCTTTCTGGGGAATACAGTGACTTCTCTGCTTCATATGGCACTGGGAAGTGAACTGATAGCTGTAATTATGCAAGTACTGCAGTGCCTAGATAGAGAACTAATACCCTCAGCTTTCCAGCCCATATATAGAACTGATTCTTTTTGTGTTACCCCCATGTTTAAATTCAGGCTGGGAAGCTTGACCATAGTTTTCCTTAACATTAATGAAAGGGCTCAGCTGAACTATGGATTTTAATATATTAGAGTAATTTATTGATTAGATCCCTTACAAACACCAATGTTATTCTACACTCACACCAAAACTGAGAGTCCAACCCAGCTCTGCCAGCATTTCTAACATACAGTTGTCGGGGAAACACAGAAGGAACAAAGCAAAGCAGCATGGATACCTGTGAGTACATAAATGATCAGATTTCCAACCCTGAATAGGAATAATAATGGTTTTCTGCTGCTTAGCCAGCAGCTCCACTTACACTGTTTGAACCTTTTCAGCATCATTTAGGAATCTCTTCATCAGGGACTGTAGCGATAGGACAAGGGGTGATGGGTTCAAACTGAAACAGGGGAAGTTCAGGTTAGATCTAAGGCAGAAGTTCTTCCCTGTGAGGGTGCTGAGGCACTGGCACAGGGTGCCCAGAGAAGCTGTGGCTGCCCCATCCCTGGCAGTGTTCAAGGCCAGGCTGGACACAGGGGCTTGTAGCAACCTGGTCTAATGTGAGGTGTCCCTGCCCGTGGCAGCAGTTGGAACTGGATGATCTTAAGGTCCTTTCCAACCCAAACCAGTCTGGGATTCTGTGACTTAGGTCCTCATACATACATATGAACCACATTGTTTTCCCAAGCATGAGAAAGAGGAACACACAAATATATATATATATATACACACATACGCACAAAGCAAGGAATTTTCAAGAACTCATAACTTTTCTCTTACGCATTTCTGTGAGTCTCGAGAGGAATTTCCAAAGCATTTCACATCACAGTGAGATGGTTGTACATGTACCACAACTCGCGACAAGCAGCTTTGCAATCAATAAATGCAGGTAAAAGGACATGTCCCACCACTATGAAACCCAGAATTAAAAATGCCAAGAGGTTTCTGGCCAGCTCACAGGACATCCCCACATTCTTACTATTGTACCTGTCCCTATTGATGATCGTGTTTTACTGAGTGCTTCGTGCTCACTCTGAAGGTAACCGCAGTGCTCCTTGTGATGGTGTAATTTCCGGGGGCTGCTTTTACTGATTGCTTTCACTCTAACATAATACATTTTTGAGAGCAAATTATCCCAACACAATACTTCATAATATGCTTATTTCCTCCAAAGGACACTGAAAAGCCAAGAGGTGCCCCAGCATACTCCTGCTTACACTCCAGTAGAGAGATGTGAAACATGGGCTTTTGTGACACACATTCCTTTTTGGCATGGGGATTGAAAACTTGTCATTTGTTACTGGTGGAACTGCTTATGATGGAAAAGTCCCACTGACTGCTTGTGGGGTGGCAGTTCTTTGACTCATTTTTGTCATGGCTGAACATATAATGGCCTTTTTCTGCGTCAGTCTTACACACGTGAAAACTCTGGGTTGTGTTAGTCAATACATGGGGTTCTATTCTTCCAATTTCCATTTGGGAAGTCATTTTGCTGAAACCATGCACAAACGAAACCATCAAAGAGAAAGATGTGTTTAAGGTTCTTTAAAACAGATGCCTTTGCTTGTGTTCCTCGGAACTGCAAGAAGCAGTAATAAAAATGGATCTAACCGAGTCAGGCTAGTAAGAAACTCAAGGGAGTGGAGCAGCCTGAACTCCATCCTGGTAGCTGCTGCTGGTGATGAACCTAGCAATGAAATCTGCTCTGCAAAGAGGATAGACTTTATCTGTAAGAAGGGCCCTTCTGACAGCCAGAGATGCTGTAAATCTGTCCAAGTGACTTTGGAGGAGCTTGAAGTTTAGAATGCAAGCATCTTTCTTTTAGCTAGTAAGTAACAGCATTTATCTCCCATTTACCTTGTCTGAAAACTTACTCTCCTGTTAATGATATCTTGCTTTTTCCTCTAAAAATGCCTTGCCTGTTTGATTTTTACAAATTGATAACTACACAAATCTACTGCTGTGATCATTCCTTCTCCTCTGCATTTACAGCCTTGCACCCATTAGGTCTGCATATATACATATTCAAATAAGTGCTTTAAGCTCAGGATTTCTTGACAGAGCAATCTAATTTTTATAATTTATATCTCTTTTATAGTAGCAACATTTCATTCCCAGTAAATTACCACTTTGTTGTTATCCGTGAGTGCAGCCACACAGCTCAGTGCTATAGGCATTGAGAAGCAGCAAGAATCCTCCTTTTACTTGACAGCATAATGAGCCCCATGTGATGTCAAGAAGTCATATATAAACTCTTGAGACAACACTGATTTGCAGCACCAGGGGGAGGCAGGGGTCAAAAGTGAAAGCCCACTGGAATGGTGCAACGCCATCAGTGGCAAATAGTAATGAATCTATAATAAACATTTCTCAGATCCATATGTTTGTCAATGTCATGTTCATTATAAGGGAATAATTCGGCTCAAATAAGCACACAGAATTAGTTTTTGTTGTGTGATTAGTGGGTATCTTTGTGTAATGATTATTACATTCCTTAAAATGATAAGGGGATTAATACTAAAATCTGGAGGTGTGTTTTCCTTAATGCTGCCTAAAATTTTTGGTGCCTGCCTACCTCCTCAGCTTCTTATGGAGGTGCTTTGGACCCTCTACGGTTTTGGCTGCTGGCTGGGGCCATAAGGTGCACACTGACCACATGGGCACAAGGGCTTGCAAAGTCCATGGGCAGGTCCCATACCAGGGACAGGCTCAGGTTTGTGCTTAAACTGCCAGACACCTCCTAAGGGGTCCCCTTTCAAGGGCCAGGCTTGGTCAAGAAGGAAGTAGCTTGGCCTCCTGGGTCACTGTTTGAGCTGCAGAGATCTTCAGACACCTCATCTGCCCAAAGACAAGGGATCCATCAGCTGGTCCTCACCTCCTCCTGCACTCCTACACTTGCATTTTTAGCTCACTCTAGCAAGATATCTGCTTTGGGTGGGCACTGCTGCCACTGAAGATGCTGGCCCCCAAAAAAGGTGCTGGGAGCAGAGGTAGGAACAGACAGTGCCCCTCCTGCCCCCGGCAAGAGACGATGCTTTCAATTGCTTCCGCAGATACCCCTCTGTCATGGTCACAGACTCCTACTATGGTGTTTCCAAAAGAAGTTTGCATTCTCAGTCTGGCCTATTCAGCAGGGAAATGTCTTAATAGCGGTGTCTGGAATTTCTGGGTTAAGAAATAGCAATTTTATAAAAGCAGGAATTCAGTCCTGCTTAGAAATCTCTAGCAGGAGGAACACGTTCTCATTCAACCTGTGGCATCAAAAGGAATAGCTAATGTAACTGCTGAAACACTACGTAAAGGCAACATCTTGCTGATAGGCTTGGGCACGCCACAGCATGCAAATCTTTAGGGAAAGACAGATTCATGAAACAAAGGTGGGAGGTAAAAACTAAGAATAAACATGGGTAAAGCACAAAACCAGGAAAGGGAAGACCAAAGCTGAAGCCCTTCATTGACTTTGCCCTTCATAGTTTAACACCCTTCAGACTCAGTTTCCCTGTAGCAAAACAAGAATAAAGCTAGATTTCTCCTGAGGCACAATCTGCCTATATTACCCTACAGAAATACAAAATAGGTGAGCAGCAGTGTTCTGGTAACTTAAATTAGCATACACTGGAAGCTATTATAGCATAAATTAACAAGATAAATTGTGAGTCTTAGGCAAACTCCAGAGGGACTCTGTGTTTAGCAGGTCAAAAGGAAGGCCTTTCAAATCACTTTTGTATGCATAAAGGCATGAGGCTTAGAGAAAGCTCTTTAAAATACCATAAAGCCAAAGAAAACAAACAGTCTTGTGCTCGGGGAGCCAGGGATAGCATTCAGGTTGGAAACAGCAGGAGCAATCAGCACTTCTGTCACAGAGAGAGAACACCAAAATCCTTTTTGCAAAGAAAAAGAGGGATTCAGAACTCCAGCCCAAAGCAAAGCCTTAGACTATTTCACCTGGATTAAACAGTCTAAACAGCCCCTCTTTCATGCCTTGCAGAACAGCTCCCATTAACTCACAAGTGCACGGTATTTTTCAGTAATCATAAGATCATTCAGGCTGAAGGGACACCTCAGGATGCCTCTGCTTGTCCTGGGTTCAGCTGGAACTTATTTTTTCTCCTTCCTAGCAGCTGGTGCAGTACTGTGTTTGGGCTTTAGTCTGAGAACACTGATAACACATCAGTGTTTTAGTTGTTGCTCAGTAATGCTTACTCCAACCAAGGACTTTTCAGTCTCATGCTCTGCCAGTGAGGAGGGGCACCAGAAGCTGGGAGGAAGCAGAGACAGGGACCAGACCTGAACTAGCCAAAAGGGTATTTTGTACCACAGCACGTCATGCCCAGTATAGAAACTGGGGGGAGTTACCTGGAAGGGCTAAATCAGTGCTCGGGTCAGGCTGGGTATCGGTGGGTGGGTGGTGAGAGGTTGTGTTCTCTCCCCTTGTTATTTCCCTTATCATTATTATTATTGGTAGTAGCAGCAGTGGTTTGTGTTATACCTTAGTTACTGGACTGCTCTTATCTCAACCCGTGGGGTTCACATTCTTTCCATTCTCCTTCCCATCCGTCTGGGAGCAAGCGGCTATGTGGTTCCGAGTTACCGGCTGGGCTCAAACCACAACACTAGTCCAACCCCCTGCTCAAAATGGGGTCCAAACCAAGTTCAGACCAGGTTGTTTAGGTCTCAATGCAGATTGCTCTTCCTCTCTCTTCAATGGCTAAAGCAAGTTAATACTGGTTTTGACAAGAGTCCCGCAGTCATAGCAAGCAAGTATAAACCAGACAGCACATTATCAAGCCAAAAATGTGACTGTGTCGTGACACTGAAAATAAGCACTTGCTAACAAATTGTCCTAGGAAAAAGCAACAACAAACCCCACAATCCATTCTGCACTCCACATAGAAGGCTCATATTTTAATCAACAGTATTTTGCCTTCCTTAAGTAACCCACCATCCTATCTTCTGCATTCGGTCTTGGTGGCAATGTATTTCACCTGGTCTCAAACTTAATTAACAATTACTGAACAAATAAATTCCTGCAATGAAAGTCTCCGATCAAAGAAGCAAAGAAGCATAGGCCAGTGCCTATGTACTTGATAAAATTCAAACCATCAGGCTAAAATTCACCTTGCTACACTATCTCACAAGTGAAGTTTAACTCTGGGGGCTCACCAACAGCATTAAGGCTAATCTGCCCAGTGAGCATCACTGTTCTTAGCTATTTGCCAGAAACTGTTTTGCTAGCCTAACCCCAGCCTGCTTCAGCTGCTGTAAGATTATGGTTTGTCCCAGGTAACTTAGCGCAAGGTGAAGGAAAAGGCTGCTTGGACACACCTGCCTCCTGTTTTCAGTTTAAAGTTCCACAAAAAACCTGGTTTCATTGTGATACTGAAAACCTCGACCACCCCAGCTCAGTTTTAGTGTTAAAACTGATTTACCCATCTCAGAAAGTGAATCCTCCTGACAATGAAGTCAACAGAAATACCTGTAAGCTTGAAAAAACACAAATGTGCTCCTATCCTCACCATATGGTACAAGAGGTATAGATACATGGTTGACATTACACACTTAATGCTGGACATGAAGAACACCAGCCCTACCAGAACTTGACTCTGTGATGCTTGGAACAAAAGAAGATTTATATATACATGTGTACGTGTGCACACACATGTATAGTCATGTGTATATATGTGCATACAAAAGTTAATAATGGTAACAAATTATCCTCTTCTTACATCTCTAAACATAAGGAGCTCTCAAAAATCATCTAAAGGCAATAAATGCACTTGAAGATATTCAGTGATTTTAAAGAAAGCCCAGATAAAAAGCAATAGCTTTTCTTAAGCCAATTGTATCAGCATCACACTCCCAACTGGTAAAAGGCCTTTATCTATCATTACAAATGTCTCAGTCACTACTTAATAATAAAGTCATTTTGGATAATAAGCATGGAAAGAACTAACACTTGAAAAGCACATAACATGCTGTGGAATTGTCTTCCTTTGCTTTAATACTTCCAATTGCTTATTAGGTATTTAATCTGCCCATGAGATAAAACGGCACTGAATTCAGGAGTGCTTTGCTGTGAATGAGAACCTAGCAAGATTTGCTCAAGACACGCCGGCCTATTGCCTTGAGATCTGATATCCAAGTGCATCGGGAGTATGTTTAAAGAAAGAAACAGCATGAAAACAGGTTAAAACAACTTAGACTTGTCTCCTCCAAGGGCTCCGATACCTCTAAACCAGATCTTTCCAACAGAATTCCAGCAGAATTACACCAGAAGCCAACAGGGAAGCATTGCTTGCCTTGGCTGCCATGGGAGGCCCAGACTCGGCAAGTTTCTGAAACTATGCCTAGCATAAAGCATTTACATCGCATGGCTGAAGTCATTTCAAGCTTGAAACAGGTCTGCACGCACTCGGATAACTTCACCTCCACACTTTTGTAGGACTATGTTGAGTTACTGACCTCAGACCGCAGCTTGGTCCCTGCTGCGCCCAGCGCCTCCCTTCCCAAGCTCAGCTGGGATGAACGCCTCCATCCCCTCACCCTGCCGGGGAATAACGAGTTTATCCCCCTCCAGCCGTGCTCTCCGCAGCGGGGCTTCCCATAACGGCATCGGTGACAAACGACCGCCATCTTCAACCGCTTCCTCACGCTCTGCTCCAGAGCTCCCTGGGCCGCGTTTTACCCGCTCCGGGCGGGGCCGTCCCCTCTGGTACCTCCCCCTGTGAGGCGCTGCTGGGAGCTGCCGGCTCCCGGGCAAGGCCTGGCGAGGCCTCGACGCTCCCCCGGTGGCTCTCGCAGCTCGGAATGGAGGCTCCTGGAGGCGGGGTTTCCCCTCGCTTCAGGGTTGAAGGCTCCTCTCTGGAGCCGCTCGCCTCGGGACATGTCCGGCGGGGACACCTCACACCAGACCAGGTTGCTCCAAGCCCCTGTGTCCAACCTGGCCTTGAACACTGCCAGGGATGGGGCAGCCACAGCTTCTCTGGGCACCCTGTGCCAGCACCTCAGCACCCTCACAGGGAAGAACTTCTGCCTTAGATCTAACCTGAACTTCCTCTGTTTCAGTTTGAACCCATCACCCCTTGTCCTATCACTACAGTCCCTGATGCAGAGTCCCTCTCCAGCATCCTTGTAGCCCCCTTCAGACACTGGAAGACATTTCAATACCCTTCTGATACTGGAAGGACATTCTGATTGCACATCTCTCCTGACCCGAACCAGATCTCCACTAGCTTGGAGTGCACTAGGAGCATGTTACACACAAGCGATGCTGCTCTCTTAGGAGCAGAAGGGGAGTATGACTTGTATCTGTTCATCACTCAGGGAGTAAATGATACTAAGGCAAAGGAGGAAGCAGGTTACTGTAGCATGATATAAATGCACTGGAATCGTAGAACCATAGAACCACAGACTGGTTAGGGTTGGAAAGGACCTTAAGATCATCCAATTCCACCCCGGACACCTCACACTAAACCATCTCACCCAACGCTTCGTCCAACCTGGCCTTGAACACTGCCAGGGATGGAGCATTCACAACCTCCCTGGGCAACCCATTCCAGTGCCTCACCACCCTAACAGGAAAGAATTTCCTCCTTATATCTAATCTAAACTTCCCCTGTTTCAGTTTTAACCCGTTACCCCTTGTCCTTAATGAAAAGTCCCTCCCCAGCATCCCTTAAGGTACCAAGTCATTGCATTTCTCTTCCCCAGGCCACTTGCTTCTGTCCTAGCTCACTCTCATGCTGTGTGCGTTCTGTGCACCACAATGCTCTGGCTTTGTGCTGTGTTTTATTCTCTTTAAAATCTTACCAGGAAAATGTAAGGCAAAAAGATACTAATTCAAAGTGTTTGATGAATACAGCTTTACATGACTAACAGGGGCACAAGGGCATGTTGGTTTGGGTTTGTTCCAATATGAATCAACTATATATATGGCCTGGAGATCGTTCCACATGGAGAGCCTAGTTCTGACTTCCAGTCACCTTCTTTGCTTCTGACACAGACAGGGACCTTCACCGGGACCTTGTGACACTGAAGTGCTTTATGGGGAGGCCCCTCAAAGTCCCCTGCATCACTGAGTCCATGAGCTAGCAGGAGCTTTAGGGTTATTTGGCACAACCCCATGGTCTGGATGACCAAGAGCCTCCTGCCCTCAAAGCCTGTCCCCAGCAAGGGATGATAGGGGAGTAACACACACCATCTGACCGGCACCACTGCCGAACACTCATATGCTGGGTTTGGAGAGCGTGGACACCAAGCATGTGCTTAGGCTGAAATGTGGAGTCAGTGAAGATGGCAGTGAGCTTGTGTTTTGCCCTAGGCTGGGGTCTTCAGAACTGCAGTGTTTCCCACAAGGCTGCTACTAAAGGGGTGCTTTATTCTCACCCAGCTGGGCAATATAAGCACATTTAAAATGAATTAATACTGGCTTCTACGCAGTAAGAAGCAGTGGGAGACGGAGGGGCTGTGTGCTATGACTGATCTGATGCTCAGAGGCACCTTTTGTTGTGATTCCTCCTGACAGGGCACCTGAATTAGCAGCCCTCAGGCAGGAATTGTTCTCCAGCTCCAACACAGGCTAACAGCATGTATGGAGCTTGTTGTGCACCCCGATGTGCCTTGAGGCATGAGGTGAGCGAAAGCCAAAGAGAGAACACTGAGAAATAACAGTGGGAATGTAATAGGAAAGCGATGGCTCTGCCCCTGAGGACCTCCTGCTCCCCACCTAGGGTTGGGATTATTCAGATAAAGGATATTTCCATGGGCAAAGCACAGAGTTGTGCATCCCAAACACACAACATTAATCTTGTGCAGTGGAACTGCATCGTCCTTATAAGTAACTAATGTTCACATTGCAGAAGCAACGTAGGGCATGTGTTTGGCACCGGTTTACTGCCTCCAGCCATAGTCCAGACCCACTGTTCATTATGGGAGCCAGGGGGTTCTTTTCAGAGACCCCAAAAAGCTGAGGAATGTCTCTTCCAGACTATGTGAGATGAATGGGACTGTCTTCCCCTATGTGTGCAGTGAAGACTGCTGATGAATCCTTGCTTTCTGAGCCTTCCCGTGCTGCCCTGGCAGAGGACAGGCCCTTTGGACCAAAGTGCAGAGAAACACTACAGCATTGCAGAGAGTACATGAGGGCAAGGATAACTGCTGTATATGTCTGTGCTCACGGCAACATGTAGCCCATGCTGGATTTCCATGTTTTAGTCAGATTCATTTATTTGTTTTAAAGTTAACCCCAGACTGTGGCCAAAAGCTGGGCCGGATCAGAGCTGAGCTGAAGCCAGCTTTACAAAACACACCTGAGAGGAGCTGGAAAGCATGATTATTTTGGGTTTTTGTGGGTAAAAATGAGTTTTCTGTAACAGTGGTGGGAGGTGATCTCTGACTTGTCAATGTCTGTCTCAGATACAGCATTGAAGTTGGCTCTAGTTGCAAGTTTTAAGCCCTCACCAAAATATCCACGCACGGGTCAGGTGTTATTGTTATTACTCAAAAGCCTTCTCAAGTAAAGATTAACTCCAGACGAGATAAATCTTGAATCAATGTAATCCATGGATTAATTAGCTAAAGCCCTATGTTAATCAGAAAGCAAGAAAGGGAGAAACACGAGCTCATTAAGCATTTAGAAGCATGTTGTATGTCCTGGCAGGATTCAGTTACCCTCTCTCCATAACACAACTGCTTTGTATTTAACACTTGGAGGTGGGTGAGACATCCAATGCCACTGTATGTTAAACCCAAACCTTTCCAATTATATAGCCCTAGTCATCACAATGAGGAGGAACAAGCTAAATAGTACAGGATGCAAAAATTACTGCTACAACTCCAGAAATGGCTCACACTCTGTGTACGAAGTCTGACATTTACATAAGGAATAACTGGGTTTGTGGCTGTGCATTACTTATTCATACCTTATGTGGAGTAACTCAGAGGTAAAAGACTAATCCATTAATCCTCCCCTATCCATAATCCTAAGAAATCATAAACCTCGCAAGACACCTTATCCTCTTAGGAAAATCAGGCTCGTAAGCTGAGGACAGCAGCATGCTTGGTGCTGAGGAATGGCAGCAACTCCCCATTGTACAGCTATGCAGGCCCAGCTCAGCCCTACCTGGAGCTATTTCGGGATCTGTTTGATGCAAACACACAGAAGCAGAAAGTCCTCATTTGTGAGACCTCTCTCACAGTGCAGGAGATGTCTCTTTGCTCTCCCAGGCCAGCCATGCCTGGGGCTTGTTTCAAGGTTTTTATATGTGCTTCTTCTAATGAAGCACCTTCTACCACCAAGCAAGATGGGTGTCAAAAGGACATGAAATGAAGAACATTTTCCTTATTTCAAATACAGCATTGTGTAGAATGTCCCACCTTAAGTTTTTTCCCCATTATTAATTCAACCTGAACATGAAAAACTATGCATTTTATGCTTTACACTTTGTGTTTTTGACCAGCACTTGTCGGTGGCCATGAACTATAAGCACAGTATCACACAGGCAAAACCAGCAGAGACGTACAGTGAGATCTCCACCAGTCTGATTCAGGTGGGGAAGGGAAATCACAGATCTCTAAGCACATACCCAAACCCAAGGCAAACGAGGCTGGCACGTCCATGGTTTGGCCTCACCAAGCTGCACTTGGTCTTGGCTGGTGTGACACCACTTTGCTGCCCTGATCCCCACTCCTGAAACTTCCTTTGCTCAGCCTGTCTTCTGCATCACACCCTCTGGCATGGCCTAGTCTGCTTCCAAAGTGACAGTGGCTTTGCCTCTACCCCCAAGGACATGTCCCATAAGGGACAAAGACCTCAGGGTTTCTCATCATGCTTGTGTGGCTGCACATGGACCATTTTGCTTCCACGGGAGGAAGACAGCATCAGCTGGGATGGGTTTATTTATTCTGAGGCTCTAAGGCAAAGGAAGGGGAGCAGCAGATCTTATTCAAAGGGATCTGTTGGACCATAGGCTGAGTCTGAAAAGTAACGTAGGGATTTCTGAAGCTTAAGTGCTTGAGCAGCCACTTTAATAAGCCTCTTCCAACTCCTCCATGGGATGGAGTCCAGTGAAGTAGGAAGTGTGAAAATTAATGTTCCCTTCCTATGCAAGGGTAAAAGGCTGCCACCCAGCCTACAAGAGCACAGTTTTTCCATGGTCAAACTCGCTACACTGGAAAGTGTAAGTACAGGGGAGTGAAGAAACATCCATACAGAGCTTACTGCAAGTTATGTTCAGCCACTAAACAGCCATACCGATGTGTTGCCTCATGAGTGCTGCACAAAACAGCTACCATTCCTGCTCTATTCCATAGAATAGATCCCAGGGGACCACTCAGCTATCACCCACAGTGTGGGTGATTACCCCATGGGGCAAAGGATGCCCAGAGCCCCTGTGACTGCCAGGTAGCATCACACCATCACCATGGACAGATTATAATATCAAAGAACATGCAGGACAGAAGTATTACCTGGCTGTATATTTTGATAGTAAAATGAAGTGTTAGTCCCCATGATTTTTCATCTACTTGGTACCTCTGGGTATGTCAAGTGACACAAGCAGGTCTGGATCCTGCATCTGCCCCAGCCCAGTGCAGACAATGGGTGAATTACTGACCATATGGCAGGGTAGAAACAAGGACACTCTCATCTGGCACTGAGATGCTCACATAAACATACCTTGAGGATACCAAAAGCATCTGAGTATGACTTGGTGGAGAAGAAGGATGCCATGAGACAGAAGCAGGGCCAGCACCAAGCACAGTATTGCGGCTGGTTGATGGGCATCCACAACCCTTTGCTCTTACCACATGATTCTCCAGAAATGTGGCTTTCATTTAACATGGAAAATGAAGACTATTGGGGAAAGAAATGCTTAGGGCTGAGGCTTGAGGCAACTGAAGTAGCCTGAAGCAAATCCGTTCCATCAGCTTCCAGCAACTGCAATGACCTATTGATCCCATTTGGAACAACTTTTCAACCGGCCACATCTACACATAGGGCTACAGGTGAAACCTGTTCACTGGGAAGACCTTCAAAACCCACTGCCACTGTCTTCAGACCCAGTCAGACCCACTGGTGTGGGGAGCCCACAGTGAAAATGCCCTGTGCAATGAATGTGTAGGGTTAGAGTTGTTAATAATGTGCGGGTATATATCATATGCTATGTATTTAGCTCAGGCAAGTTGAGGTAAAGTCAAAGGCAGATCAAAAAAATCCATGGGATTGGACTTAAATACTTGAAAGGTGCCTTTGGACCAGAATTCAGTGAGCAAAAGCCATCAGAGAGTCTCCCATTCAGGCTGGCACCTCCTTGGGTGCTGCCCCTGACCCAGAGCAGGAATCATCCACAAGAGTCCCCGGTGCCAGCAGCCTCAAGCTGATGTCCAACAAAGCTCATCCCTTTGGGACAGAAGGGGGGAATTAACACTCTCCCTATCAGCACTTGGATAAGAGGCTTTGTGTACTGTGACCATGCCAGGCCCTCCAAGGGATGCCTGTGCAAGCTGGGGGTCTGCAGCAGCTTTCGGAGAAGGAACGAGGGTCTGTTTCCTCTTGTGAGAGCCTTCCTGCCCATCCCGCATGCCTGGGGGAGAAGCCCTGCTCCAGGGATGCACCAGCTCTCCAAAGGAGCTGCAGCTGGAGCAAGTGCTGCAGGTTTTACACCGGAGATTGCTCAGACAAACCTCTTGTTGACCCATCAGAGGGCTGCAAGCTGCAGCCTGCAATACAATACTTTGCGGTACTAAAGGACCTTCCACATGAGGGTCTCGCATTAATTAATTAAGCCTCTGAGCACCTAGAAGGAAAATCTATCCTATTTTACCAGCGAGTGCAATGAGGATGCAAAGGTCATACAGAGTAAGGGTGCAAAGGAAAGAGAGATCCCGGTGTCCTGACTCCTGACTCCTTGCTGCATCTATTAGCTCATGGGTTCCCTACTAAAGGCACACGTGGAGGACAGAAGGTGACCCACAGCCATGCCCTGAGGGGTACCGACTGAGAGGTTTAATAAGGGGCAGGGGGATGACTAACAGAGTTACACAGATTGGCGTAGCTCAGTAAAGAATATGGCATTAAGAAAATTGATCCTTCCAAAGACTTCAGCCACATGCTTATGTCAGAACCAGACGTGACTTGTGTCTGTGTTTCATACGATACCCCCATGCATCCACCAAAGGGCTTTCCTTCATGTTTAAATAATGAACTGCAATGTAATGCCAATGGGTGCTTTTTTCACAGGGAGAAGGGAGAAGAAGGGAAAGCGTTTGGGTGGGCTGAGGCAGAGCCCGGGTCTTCCCTGCCTCTCCCACCCTTTCCTTCCCTCCCCTGCTCACATGGCTCGGAAGCAAGAAGTCACTGACATCTGGGTGTGCCCATCTGTCTGCAACGCCAAGGAGACAAGCCCATGGGCACCGGAAGAGAGAGTAACCTGCATATGATTGGGGTGTGCAGCATAGCAGCTACGGTGTCTGTGCATAAGACCGGAGGCTGCCATGGGGAAGAAAAAGAAATGTGCTTTACAGGTCATCATGGAAGATGGTTGGTATCACTGTTTCATTTTGATGCTGCCAAATCTTTCCAAGCACACCATTTTGTGTCTGTCAATGCAGTTTCAGTTTGCTCATGCGGGGAACTTTTGTCAACCTGCCAAACTAAAGCAAATATGAAGAACATCACTATAGGAAAAGAATATAATGTCTAATCAGTAAGGGACTTTCTGCCAATTCCAGCTGGCACTTAATGGCTAGCTGCGTAAAGCATCACGTCTGTAAATCCCAGTAACAAATGCGATTCCTCTTTGCTCTTTGTCTTGCAGCTGGAATAGAGATTGATGGACAAGTGGAAAGTGACACAGACAGTGAAGGTAATGTAGAGATTTAAAAGTGTGGTCTTGCTTGGAATACAAGAGGTGATACCTTTTCTTTTTCTCTGTGGCTTGTTACTTGCTCGACAACAGGAACCATTTCATCAGCTACTAGTAAGCAAGCAGGTTTTCCCCTAGAGGTTTGACTTGGTGATATGTAAACTATCATCCTTAAGCAGTCTGCTCCCTTTCATCCATGCTCTAGGGTAGGAAGCTGTCAGAGCCCATGTCCCTTGGCAGTCCTCCTTAGTAAACCAGGCATTGCAGTAAAGCACCATCCTATGCAAGGTGCTTTGCATCACAGCAAGGTCCTGCTTGCCCTCCCTGTAATGCTTGCTTAGACCATAACATGCTGGTATCTTGATTAATTATGGCCACGAGAAGATAAAAATGAAAATGGATTGGAAGCAGAGTGATGGCTGTGAAGAAAATCAGGAAGAGCCAGTGACAGGATTAAAACCAACTTTAACCCTGTAAGTATGGTTAATAAAGAGAAATAGCTATGTGGTAGCATTATAACACTAACTAAAGAAAGATAAAGAGGCAATAGCACTGGAGAGGTGATATGAATATAGATGCTACCACAACAATTGTTCACAACCGTGTCTGCACAATCCATAAAACATGAGACAATAATTAGCAAATGACTGGGATTTTTTGTGGTTTTAAATCATATCCACCTTTTCCATACTTGCAGACAAGGCAATAAAAGTAACAAATGCCTTTTCCACACTTAACCTTGTATTTGATAGGTTGCAAATGAAAACTGTGATAGTTGGCTCCATAAAATGAACATTTACCCAAAGAAGGGTGGTCCCTTGACCTAGGTCACTAACTGAAATTCAGCTGAGATGGACCATTACAGAGTAACTGAAGCCTACCCTAATGGCTCCTGAGGAATGAGCTGAAAGCAACTTCTCATTCCCAGTGACAAGAGTGACAGCCACCACCTACTAACAAAACCATTTGCTTGTTACTAATTTCTAGCTTCTCACAAAGATGCTCAAACTCTTTTTCCTTCTAGTTTTGTTCACCTTTCGGCTGCTCAGTTTTCACTCTGGAGCCCATTCCCGCCTCATTTCCTCCTTCTAGTACAATTTCCCTTACCCTGGGGAAATAAACCAACGCCAAAATTATACCTTTTTTTTTTGTTGTTGTTTGCTTGAACACTTGATTTGCATCATCCAGAAATTTTGGAAAATTAGAAGCCAAGAGAGTGTGGGAAACTTACAATTGATTTTAATGCCCTTGGAGGTAAAAGCGTGGGTTTTTTTGGTTCCTTTTCCCCTTTCTATAATATCATGCAATTAAATCCTGCTCCATTCCAGTCCTTCAAGCTGGAAGCACTTCTGACTTCAGCACAAAAGAGGATTTTAGCTTGCATGCCAATAAGAATGGAACATGCATCAGAGACTATTTGTTTGTTTTTTTTTTTATCTCTGGATATAGACCTTCCTATATAAAAGCAAGCTCAGTGAAACAAAACTGGGTCCTTCCTAAGCTGTGCCTTTTCTCTCTGTAAATAGAAGACCTCCATCCCCAGCCTTGAAAAGTAAATGTCTTTCAAGGACATTGTGCCAACAAGCAAACTTCATGCTGTATAACCAACTGTGATTTCTGTTTCCATTGCTCTGGCATCTTTACAGGTTGGGAAGATACCTGTCTGTGCTCTCTGATGGATGGGTTTTTGCGTTGGTAGCTGATTTCCAGTTTCCTTATGGCCACATATAAGTCACTGATGTGCTAAAATCAGCCATACTGTCTTAAACGGGAGCTCCATAACCGAACAGTTGGATGTGGCTCTTGGAGGGGGTATAATGCAAAGCCCACCAACCTCAACAGGCATCTGCTTATTGGCTTCATTAGGGTTTGCATCAGGCAAACCTGGCTGCCCATGCTTTTCTGATGAATCCTTATTTTGCCAGCATGGATTTCCCGATGCACTTGGTTTTTATCTTTTGCAGAAGATGAAATAAAGGACAAGACACCCAAGAAAAAAACCCTCAGGGAAACTGGCAGAGCAAGCAGACTTGAAAGGAAAAAGCAAGAGAGAGACAAAGAAGAAGATGAGAGCAAAGAGGAAGACAGCTGTAGCCAAGAAAACGAAGCTTCTAGGAGAAAGAACTACCAAGGGAAAAGCAGTGGTGGAAAAAAGGCAGGAGAGGATCGAAGCCGGCAGAGAGGCAAAAGGGCTCCTACCAAAGGTCAAAAGGAGTCAGAAAACAAGGAAAAGAAAGCAAATAAGAAAGGAAAAGAGGGGGAGAACAAACAGAAGAAAGACAGGAAAAACAGGTAATTGAACAACCCCCGGGTATGGTGCCTCGTGTCGGGTGGGCAGCGGTATAAACATGCCAGTGGCATAAGGGTCGGAACCGCAAAACCTATAGACTGTGAATAAGTTACTGCTCTCCCAGGAGAGGTACAACAGTGGAAAAGAATAGTGTAAAATGGCACATAAACAAAGGGTTACCAAGGTCTTCTGTTGTTATTTCTCAGCCAGGATCAGACCCATGCATGTAGTGGAGTCCCAGCGCCTAGAGCTGGGGCTAGAAAAGCACTCCTCAACAGGACAGCTTAAACCACTCAGATCTGGGCACATTTTCTTGGTTGGCCTATGGAACCCTCCTTCAGGTTAAAATGGATCTCTCACGTTTTCAAATCGCTTCCTCTTCCAAACCTTGCTTGTCCCAACCCTCTGCTTCTCCCCATATCTTCTATTTCCTTCTGAACATGTGAAAAGCATTTCTCCAGAGCCAACTGTAGCTTAGGCAGTGCTACCGTAGCTGAAGTGTGATCTAAAACACCAAGTTGGGTGAGTTATGGTGAGGAGCAACCATCTCTTCATTATCCTGGCTTTAAACAGCCTTGCCCTGAGCATCTCGGCTCACAGCAAGCCAGGAGATGGTGAGACACTGTGAGCACATCAGAGTGGGATCTCCAGGGGCCAGTGACCTTCCCTCTAACTCCTGAAAGGCTTTCTATTCTGTGCCCTTTACTTGTGTCTCTGCCAGCACTTCTGCTTCTTCCAACTCATCTGATGAGGAGTCACCATCCGAGGAAGAGCTTGCCATGCTGATGGAGCAGGTGGAGCAAAAGAAAAAGCTGATCTCCACCATGAGGAACAAGCCCTGGAGGATGGTGAAGAAGCTCTCGGTGCTCAGGTACCATTCACACCAGGAACCCACAGCCCGGGTGTCTTTGCTGATTGCCAGATGCACTTTGCCTTTCCTAGAGACTGCATATTTGCTGCTGCTGCTGCAGCAGCACAGCCTCAGGAAAAGCAGCTGGCAGAGCCTGGCCAGCCTGTCTGGGCATCAAAGATCAGAGTTAAAATGTGGAATTTGATTTTCAGCCTCTGTAACCAAAGAACAGGCAAATCTGTTCAACTGATACCCATGGCCGGGTCATTCTACCCTTGTATTTAAAACCAAATGACTCACTACTGCCAGGCTACTTATTAAAGCAGACTGTCCTGGTTTCCTTACTCATGCCCATTGTCAGGCAGAAATCAGAGCAGCAAAGTGCCATGTTACTTCACACTCCTGAGTGGGGCTGCTTGGAAAAATGCTGTGTTATTTGCAAAGGTTTATGGAGCAGAGATAGTGTTGAATGTGGGAAGGGCTCAGGCAGCTGCAGAGACCCCTTAGTGCAGGGCAGTGGGATCAGTGGGGCAGAGAAGATCAGGGAAACCAAACCCCACAGGTCAACAGGATCATCACAAACCATCCCCGTGTCAAGGCAATGATTCAAATCCCAGCTCTGTTGGTTAAAAAAACCCTTTCTAGCAGGAGAGCTTTCAAAATAGCATTGGAAGGCATGCACAGCCCCGTGGGGAGTGGTGATGCCCCTCTGCTCCGTGTTTGGCAGAGTGTGGAGGGAGACCAGACATCACATCCATCCTTGCATGAGCACAGCTGCTTTCGCACTGATGTGTGAAGAAGTGAAAAGAAAACAACTCCTTTGTTGTTTCAATAACCTGCTTATTTATCTTGTACCTAGGGAGGCACAAGCTTTTGTGGAGAAGTTTGAAGGAGCTCTAGGAAAAGGGAAGGGCAAAAAATTGTACGCGTATAAGATGATGATGGCAAAGGTAAGTGCAGCAGTGATGTCAGGGGAAAGCTTGGGTACCTGGTTCTGTACTCAGCACTTTTTGCTTGGTAGAGTGTATTAACCTGTATTTGGAAACAGCAGCAAATCAGAGTAACTTCCTGCCTGCATTCAAAGAAGCACTAGCCAGCTTCTAAACTATGACTACTACAGAAACAACAGGGAGAGTTTGCCTCCCATCTGAATCTCCTTGAGACCTTCCTAAAAGCAAGGCAGGGCTTGTAGGAGCACGGAAAACGACAGATTTCTGCTTGCAGTCTCCAAAACCTTGATCTTTGAGACAAGGTACCCCTAAAGGACCGAAAGGCCACACCAAATGCTTGCACTGCCCCTTAGGCTCCTGTAAAATTCCATCTTCCCCAGTAATGAGGAGATAACAGGGAGAATGATGGCTGTGTTCTAAGACTGAAGATGGTAGCCAAGTTGCATGTTGTCATGGAGATTATATCGAGAAGTGAAAAATGGAGCAAGGCCTGAGATGCTGAAATCAATGGGAGCTTAGCTGCTGGCCTGATGAGAAAGGATGTGAGCTCAGTATATTACCAAATCAAATTGTATTTCCAATAGAGTTGGTTCTGCATCATAGCACACACAGCACAACTGCAGCTTTCCAAAAGCCTGGGAAGGTTAAAACTCAGGTAATGAATGTGAACACTTGGGGCTGGGGGACTTTTGGATTGAAGGTAGTTTCTGAAACAGCCCAAAAGATGAGACCCAGACCAGAGCTTCTGGTTTGGACTTTATACCCACCCTTAGCAATGCTACCCAGCCCTGCCATTAAAAAGCCCTGAAGAGGAAGCATCCTCCCTCTTCACACCTCTCTGCTCACTGCAGTGTTGTCTTGTTTCAGAAATGGGTGAAGTTTAAGAGAGACTTTGACAATTTCAAAACCCAGTGCATACCCTGGGAGATGAAGATAAAAGAAGTGGAGAGTAAGTGGAAGTTGCTGTGCTGTCTCTGTCCTTTGTAAGCCAGCTTTGATTCACCCAAACAATGCTCCAGCTCCCTCATCCCCATCTCTGATGCCAAATGAGGAGCACATACCCCGGGTAGCTCCGGGCTTTGCTGTCTCCATCAGTGGTGGAGAATGTCAGGAGGGTCTTGGGCAGCACACTGGGGAGACCTGAGGGTAAAGGGGTTGCTGGGGACAGTTTAACCCTCCTAAACTCCTAACCATGAAGTGTCTTCTGGTTTAAGGTCACTTTGGTTCCTCAGTCGCTTCCTACTTCATATTTCTGCGGTGGATGTACGGAGTGAATCTTGTCCTTTTTGGTTTAATATTTGGGCTGGTTATAATTCCAGAGGTAAGTGCTTAATTCCCCTTTCAGTAGTATCTTGCCCGTTGCTTAAGATGATGGTTTAAGGATGCATGGACATGAGATTTATAGCACCAACAGGTGTCTTATACCAGCTAGTGCTTTATGAGTATGATTGTACAAGGATGATTATTTAGACAGAACTTGTAAGGCTGCTGCTGACACAAAAAGTCAGATTGAAATCAAGAGGCCTAAAAGGCCCTAAAAGATCTTTCCCATTCAGCGGCTAAATCAGGGGCTCAAACCCCTAATTTAAGGCCAGTTTTTGTTTTAACTAAAGTGAAAAACATGACCTAGGAATCCTAGATACAAGCTCAGGTCCATAAAAGCCATAAGAAATGGACTGTGGTGTAAAAGTGATTAGAAAACCCCTTCTGCACCCTATATGTGGCGTAGCCCCAGGGCAGCAGCTAAAGCACAGCCCCACAGGAGGAACCGTCAAGGGAAGGAACAATTTCCCAGCACTTTGCCATCTAACATTTGTTTGGGAAATATCCCTTTTCTGTCCTTCTAATTCGGATGATTCACAAGGTAGAGCTTTATTTTTAGTTTTCCTATTTCTCGCTGTTCTTGGAGAAGGAAAAACATCTCATCGCCAACTTCATATGACCATTTAGTGAAGAATTTCTTAGTGCAGCCATTACAGCTCTGGCTAAATTACTCAGTGCAGTCGTTAAAGGCTGTGCAATCCACAGGCAGTGGCATCTGTTCTGTTCAATGCAGATTTCTATGGAGCAGAAATGCAGCACAGAGCCTCCCCCGAGGAATGTGCTTTTGTTCTCCTTAATGTGGTTGCTCATGCTATCAAAAGTGAAAGCTCTTCCTCCTCCCAGGACGAAGAGACATAACCATTAGCACTAAACAATACAAATGTATTTTGTTAGGAGCTATGCATATGGTAGAAGACTGAACAGCTTTCCTCTTTAAAGTATGCATACTGTTACTCATTGCCTGCTGAGCTGTTATGATATGGAAAGCCACTGGGCAATAAACATTTATCCATAAATTATTTGGAAATTAATTAGATAGCCCTAAAAAAGTAAGTGATAGATTATATACTAAGACCTTTCTAGGCTATGAATATTAATGAGATATTTTGGTATAAGCATTAGAGTCTGCTTGTAAATGTATTTAACTCTCCATAGCCCTTGATGTTCTCCACCTGGTCTTCCATAGCTGCTGGGCTTGCTGCTTTGTGTGGTGCCAGAAGAGGCTGTGCCATGAAAAGTCTTCTTTGCACCATTTTGTCACATGCTTTTTTCCCAAACCTAACTGTCCTTCACCTCACCTTGAGACCTAAAATACAAAATATACTGCGAGCTCGACCCAGTGCTCTTGACTTCTCTCAAAGGAGGAGTCCTGCATAAAGAGATTAAGCTAATCCTTTTATTGCATTACACCCATGAAGTTCAAGCTAAGAACTTCTTGCTAAGCCAAGGACGTTTAAACTGGAGCTGATCATTGAGGGATATAGGTCCTTGGCAATATACTACCTGATGTTACCAGAGAAAGGGAAGTCCTCTGGTTATTTGAATGGAATTAATTCTAAATATTTTAAACTGCTGTTCCAGAATTAAGAAATTAAAAGCAACCAAAAGGAAAACCAACCAAAAGCAACCTCAAAGGGTCTTGTTAACAAAAAACCCACAAAAACTGTGCAGTGTATCATACTATACATGCATCACTGCTATTAATGTCCACTAGGTCCTGATGGGAATGCCATACGGGAGCATGCCAAGGAAAACTGTACCCCGGGCTGAGCAAGCAACAGCTATGGATTTTTCAGTTCTATGGGATTTTGAGGTAAGCACATGAGCATTAATCGTCTGAGATTGGTTGAATACCTCCTGAAGCCCTTCAGAAGTTAGTTAGGAATGGATTTGAGCCCAGGTAAACCAGCAATGCACCTATTCCTTCCAGAAGATGAAGACACCTTCTGCAATGAAAAAGATTTGTGTATCTGCTGAGGTTTCTGGCCAAAACAACATATGGATTTGAACCACTTCCATGCGCAAATGTGCTAGCTTCTGTATGTCACGTGCGTTTGTACACACACATACACACACAGACATGTATGTCTCAGGTTTGCAGGTACAAAGCAGATACACTTTTACTCCAAAGGGGACATAGAATCATAGAACCAACCAGGTTGGAAAAGACTTTTAAGATCATCAAGACCAACCATTCCAATGGCTAACACCATCCGAAACGTGTCTGTCTGGAGTCAGTGAGACGCAACAGGACAAAGTGGAGTTACACAGTTCCACACAGAAGGTAGTTAAGGTAGATTTGGGAAACCCATGTCCTTTTATCTACACAGTATTCTTATTCCTGAAGCATAAGAAGCCAAAGTTAGGTTTGTCTGTGAGCGTTAGTAGAAGCAGGTGACAATGTTAATTGCCCAGTGGTGAACTTGGTGCAACTCTCTTAAACCACGTGCACGTAGTTGTCTCGTAGAGACATAGAACTCATTCAATGAAAGATCTTTTTTCAGAGGAAAGAACTACTTGATAAATAAATTTCTGCTGTATTTTAAATATACATAGAGCTAGAGAAATAGATATCATCATCTCACATTCCTCACTGGGATTTTATTCAGAATAGCCACTACGAACTTGCTCATAGCCTTAGGAAGGGGACCATTCCCCACATCCCTACCATCCCTGCTCCCCTGAAATATTTATAAGAGCCTGGAGCTGGAACCAAAGTTTAGGACTTGCACCCAAAAGTAAAACCTAAATTTCCATCTGCCCACAAGAGCTTGGCTGCAGCCCCAGGTCACACACCCCCCAAGTCAGTGACTCTGCCTTTGAAGATTTAGGCCAAAAGGATTAAGTGTTTTTAGGGGATAGGGCAAAAAAAGAAGATGTGTGCAGGAGTGAGGAGGTTCTGCTGTGGCCAATACCTTGGGATCTGACTTTCAAAGCTGCTACTTCTGGAGATGCTTATTAAATGCTTGTTGGTGCTGGTCCACATATTAGAGACCCAGTTCTTCTGTCATAAACCTCACTGCAATTCCCTTAGCTAAAACAACCCCCTTCAACTCTTTAATGTAAGGCAGATGATTTAAATGGATTTATTAATAAGGCTTCAAATACTGAACAGGACCAAACCTTTGTTCACCACCCATTTTCTGCTGAGGATTCTTCTGGCTATTGCTCTTCACGTTGTCTCATTTGCCAGAATCCCAAATTAAAAGTGAATTGGTGACACTCTGAATAACATAACGCTGAATCAAAAGCTCAATTGAGCAGCACACTGTAAAAATAAGCAGCATTTAAACTCATTTGTCAAAACCCAAACCAAAACCAGAAAACTACCCAAACTAACAACAAAAAATCCCCTCCAAAACAAAGAAGAACCTGTGCTGCACTGCTGCTGAACTGCAGCCATTGATTTCATCGGGGAGACCATGGACTATGCACTTGTCAGTAAGGAAATTTGCTCTTGGATGAGGCCCTACCAGCATGAAAGGCTGGCTACCACAATCTGCTAGTCTCTTGTTTGTGTCTTGGTACCTACATCTACATTGCATCGAAGGCTTGATCCTCTGAACCCCTCCGCCATACAGGTCCGATACTCACTCCCTCGCTGCTTGACATCAGGGAGCAATCTGACAGGCCTGAGAAGCTATGGGGCAGTGATGTACACCTATACCCTCAGCAGCCTGAAGATGTCAAATGAAGCCCTTCACAGGCTTGCCCTTTGAAAATTAATAGAAGCTTATTCCAGTATTCCAAAGAAATTCAGTGAGGAAACTTATTTCAGAGCAGGCATAAAATGAAGAGTCAAAACTGTGATACTGAAAAACGCATTTCAAGACAAAAGAGCCAAGGAAATGTATGCTTTGGCAGCAAGAAGGTCACATCATGGCTTTCTAGAGGAGTAGAAAGGAATAAAGCTCACTTGGACACCAGACACCATGTCTCACAAATACAGTTTACAGAACATACTGGGTGATGCGAGCAGAAATCCTCATTCTTCAGTCCCTGCTATTTGATGAATCAAAAAGACAAAGGTCTGGGATTACAATCTGACAAACAAGCTTCACTGGCACTTTCCAGGCACATTATCTTTATGAGGATTTTTTCATTACACCTCCCCAGCACATGTTACACATAACACACTATTGAGCCACAGGCTTGCTTTATGCTCCCCGGTGGCTCAGAAGCACTGACTGCAGAGCTGTCCCATACCTGTGGGACTGCGCTTTGTGCAGGGAAAACACCCAGCTAATGTTGCACCCAGGGATACCAAAGCTTTATATTAGGTTAGGAATGAAAATCCCAGTGCTTTAGGGAGAGCTGAGTCTAATTGATTAAATGAAGGTGGTCAGACACTGGATAGAGAGGCCCAGAAAGACTGCGGGATCTCCATCCTTAGAGATCTTCAAAACTCAGCTGGACATCATCTGGAACTTGGCTCTACTTTGAGCAGGAGGCTTGGCTAGATGACCTCCAGAGATCCCTCCCCATTTAAAGTGTTCAGTATCTCTAAACAAGATCTATTACACAGCCTCTGATACAAGCTTCAAGTTATGCCTCAATTCTGGTCTTTCCAAAGGCTTAATCAGAGGGGAGCTTGCTCAAGTTCCATGGCCAGACTGAATGACTACACAACTGACGAGCTGAAAGACAACAGGCAAAAAATAGAGAAGTACAATACACAATGATACACATCAACTTGGATGAGATATGACAGGAAAACAGGGAGAGAGTGCTAACGCAGGTCAGGAATCTGCACACTCATTGAATGCCCAGCAGTTTGTACAGGAAAAAGTAGATCTACTTGAGACAACATGGTTGATAACAGAGCTCATGTCTGAGCTTTGCTTTCCACATGAAAGCAATGCTTTGATTTCAGATTTTAGCTATATTTGCTCTGCAGGTGGGAGCCAGTAAAAGGAACTAAACCTCCAGGGTACCAAGCATCAGCTGCCTCCTGGCTGAAAGGAAAAGTTTCCTATCATGGTGGGAAATCCCATTGCTACAGCATTTCTACAAGATCTGAGGGTCTGATGCTGGCTTAGAGAAGCAGGTGGGCTACAGCCACAAAAAGCAATAAGGAGGTTTTTCTGGGAGGGGTGAAATAGTGATGGATAAAACCTGCATTTTAGTTCCCAGCCAGGATCCTTTGATGTGCTCTCCCTCTTTCCCCCCTCTTAGGATGGTAAGCTCTTAGGAGGATGGCTCTCAAAGGGGACAGGGCAGAAGAAAGCCAAGAATGAGATGCTAAAAACTTTTCCACGTTGATTTTCCTTGTTTAAATCTTCAGTTTTCACCAGAAACCCCTTTCCTGCAGAAGAAAAGCGGCAGAGCTTGCACAAAGGTTGGCTTTTGCTTTTCCTCCAGGGCTATATCAAATACTCGGCGCTCTTTTACGGCTACTACAACAACCAGAGGACAATTGGCTGGTTAAAATACAGGCTCCCGATGGCATATTTCATGGTTGGAGTCAGTGTTTTTGGCTACAGCCTGATGGTTGTTATAAGATCGTAAGTACAGCTGGGATTGCCCTCTCTGCTCCCAGATGTGTCTCACAGCTGGATTCCCCTCCATGGGTACAGCTTATGGCTTGATGCAGCCCTTGGGGATGGCTGGGGGAGTGTGGGGCAAAGGGGGCTGTGTGCCTGCTGTCTTCAAGCACTTGGCCTCAGCATCCATCACCCCTGGCTCTGATGGACCTGGGCAGCCCTCGCCTCAGCCATGTGCTATGTGCATTACTGTGAACCTTCCCACCTCCTTCCCCTTCCCTCTTCTTCTTCCTCCTCCTCCTCCTCTCTAGAGTGCTTTAACCCTTTCACCAACATCACTACAGGGTCATCAAAAAGGTGGAATTTGTACGTGCACATGGATTTTTTCCATTTCTGTACATGAAGGAGGATTTTACTTACAGTAAATTTCAAAGGCTCCTTTCCCCATCCTTTCAATGCAAAAAACCACCCTCAAAACCACTCCTGAAAGCCAATGCAAGTCACACAGATGGTGCAAGGGGTACAGAAAAGAGCCAAACAGTACCAGACTGCTTTTGATGTGTCTCCAAAGCAACCAGTGGAGTTTTAAAGCAGTGCCCCAATCTCCATATTCCTGGTGCACTGTCCCTCATTACCGGTGATGCCCCCGCAACGTCCCCAGGGCACCAACATTGCAGCCAAGGCACTTACTTCTTGCTGCTGAGATGTGCTTTGCAAAGCCAAAAATAACCCCCTGTCTCTGCCTGAAGGGCACTCACATACAAAGGTTTTTCTTCCTTTGTAAGAAAGAATAAACCCATGGATTTCTATCGCTGCTGCAAGTGGCTGTGCAGCAGAAAGAGCTTCTTGAGCCTTTGGCTGGGGGGGGACGGGGGGATTTGCTATACGTTTGCCAGGGGATTTCATCATCTGCTGTCTTGCTTTCCTTGAGGGACTGGTGCTAGGAACTCTGGTGGGAGTTACAGAAGGATTTCGGGGATCAAATAATAGAGAGGAAACAGCAGAAGCCATATCTGCCCTTGTGCTGATTAACAAGAATAATCCTTTTTCTCTCCCTGCATGACTTACTCCACTGGTTCCAGCATTGTGCACCTACTGCAGTCTTACTAAAACTTTGTGTTGCAGTGGGTGGATTGGACAGCATCAGTATGTAAGTTTAACTATCCAAAGATAGCCACAATCCTGTGGTAGCCAAGGACCCAGAAGCACTGTAAATAGACTTTCTTCATGCTGGTGGAAGCATTCTTTAACCTCTTTAATCACCTATGGTAAGGTTTTTTGCGTTACTTCTTTTAATACAAGACCTGCATGGCCCTGAAGATTCTGTTTGACTGTTCAGTCCTCCTTAAACCTAAAATCCAACAGCACAGACAATTGCACCCAGACCCCAAGAATGGTTACCCTGCTCCTTCCTTACCCATCAGCAACCTAAAGCCACCGGCACTGCTTTGCAAAGCTGAAGGACACGTGTTGGCTCTCTCAAACACTGTCTGACCGTGTCCTTACACAGGATGGCACGCAACGCCAACGAAAGTACAGCAGACGGGGACGATGACAACTTCATTTTCAGCTGGAAAATGTTCACCAGCTGGGACTACCTCATTGGCAACCCAGAGACAGCAGACAACAAGTTTGCATCCATCACCACCAGCTTCAAGGTAACCCTAAGTGGCATTTCTCTGTCTGCTTCTGGGGATGCTCCCAGCACCTACCCACCGTGGCAGAGGTTTAAGGGGAAATCTGGGTACCTGTGGCAGCATCTCTCCATACAGACAGGATGCCGAACCACAGCAGCTCCAGTTCCTGTGCCCTGGGTCACCCAAACCCTCTGTATAGGATTGGACAGAATTAGTTTCACTTCAGAGTGCAATTCCCCACCACATTCCCCTGGGATATGGGGCACTGTCTGCTACTTGATGTCTTTCAGTCAAACTGGGAAGCCTGTATGGAGCTTCATTTGAATCTAACACAAATTACCAAGTTCAATCTAGCCAGAGTAGCATAGGTTTGCATCTCAAAGCGTAGAAAACCACCTGATGTTGCCTTAGGCTTGGTGCCATGTGGTACTCACTCCAATCCTATGAGCACCCCTATTTTTTCAGGAGTCTATCGTGGATGAGCAAGAAAGCAACAAGGATGAGAACATCCACCTGAGGAGATTCCTGCGGGTTTTGGCCAATGTCCTCATCATATGCTGCTTGTGTGGAAGCGGTTACCTCATCTACTTCGTGGTGAAACGCTCCCAGACGTTTTCTAAAATGCAAAATGTTGGGTGGTATGAAAGAAATGAGGTAAGGGAGCTGTGCTTCCGGTTTCCTGCTGTGATAGTTTTCCTTGCACATCCACATAATCATTGTCACAGCTTGAGGACAGCATCCAAGGCAGAGGGGCTACCTACCGAGGCTCAGAAGGCCCCTTCTGTACCTTTGTAGTTGTTCTAGCTGGGAAGAGCATTGGTCTCACCGTTTGTTTCTAGTGAGAACAGCTTCTGCAGAGAGGGCAAAATACCCTTAAAATCAATCACAATAAAAGTCAATGGGTCTTCAGCACTTACAACTCTGGCCATCTTCTAAAGGATCTAACTCAAGTTGCATATTGCTGCTTACAAACTGTTATACCGGAAAGCCCTCTGGATGCTAGAAATGTCCATGCTTGGGCATAAAACTAAACTCAGATCTTTATCATCCATCTGGAATTGTGAGAATAAGATTTGAGGAGCTGCAGAAAGATTTCAGTTGTCAGATTCTTTCTGGTGTGTTATTTTGGATGGGAAGTTCAGATTTTGGAGGTCTTCACCAAAAAAAACCAACATTTCAACATACGGAAAGGTTTGATTTCAATATATACGACATTAGCATGTAGTTAGAGATCAAAGGCAAATGATAGTCAAAGCCATGCATTTTCATAATTCCCCTAGAAAACATTAGCAAGAAAGGACGTCCTCACAAAATGCTCTGATATGTTCATGCTCCATCCCTGGCACTGTTCAAGGTCAGGCTGGACAGGGCTTTGGGCAACATGGTTTAGCAGAAGATGTCCCTGCCCATGGCAGGGGGTTGGAACTGGATGAGCTCTAAGTCCTTTCCAACACAAACCATTCTGTGATTCTATGATTTCACTGAACTTTTTCCCAAAGAAAAAAGACTTTGCTGATGATAATTTGAGATCAGAATATGCACCTTTCTGGGTACTTTTTCTCTCCTGGAAAGAAAAGCACAAAAAAAAGAGACCTGTGAGTCTGAGCCTGCCAGCAGCTGTGCAGACACTATCCTTTGCAGGCCAACAGGCACTTCAGCGCTGTAAAAACCTCATAGAGTCTGAAAGTCATAGAATCACAGAATAGTTAGGGTTGGAAAGGACCTTAAGATCATCAAGGTCCAACCCCCCTGCCGTGGACAGGGACACCTCACACTAAACCATCTCACCCAAGGATTCGTCCAACCTGGCCTTGAACACTGCCAGGGATGGAGCATTCACAACCTCCCTGGGCAACCCATTCCAGTGCCTCACCACCCTTACAGCAAAGAACTTCTTCCTTATATCCAATCTAAACTTCCCGTTTAAGTTTGAACCCATTACCCCTTGTCCTATCACTACAGACCCTCATGAAGAGTCCCTCCCCAGCATCCCTATAGACCCCCTTCAGATCCTGGAAGGCCACTACGAGGTCTCCACGCAGCTTCTTTTCTCCAGGCTGAACAGCCCCAACTTTCTCAGCCTGTCTTCATACAGGAGGTGCTCCAGTCCCTGATCATCCTTGTGGCCCTTCTCTGGACTTGTTCCAACAGTTCCATGTCCTTTTTATGCTGAGGACACCAGAACTGCACACAATGCTCCAGGTGAGGTCTCACCAGAGCAGAGTAGAGGGGCAGGATCACCTCCTTTGACCTGCTGGTCATGCTCCTTTTGATGCAGCTCAGGATACGGGTGGCTTTCTGGGCTGCAAGCGCACACTAAAGCTGGCTCATATTAAGTTTCTCATGGACCAACACCCCCAAGTCCTTCCCCACAGAGCTGTTCTGCATGAGCTAACACTGACTTGCTGATGACCTCATTGACCACAGTATAACTTAGCATCTTGCACCATATAGAGGAACAAAATACCACTATCACTGCAAAAACGAGTCCTTGATGTGCTTCTATTCAAATCCACAGTTGCCTATCGCAAAAGCAAAGGTGCTGAATGCAGAAAATAAACATGAGCATCAACTAATAGGCAAGCTAAGAACCTCAGAGCTGATGCAAGCAGTACTACAAGAGACCCGAGGAACCTAAATATTCATGAACTCATCCCTCTGGGACAAAAGCAAAAGTGCTCCTGCAAGCGCAAGCCACGAAACCCAGCCCCGAAGGCTGACACCACCTACTCTGCTCACAGTAAGATAGCGACTGCTGTTACTATTTGTAGTAATCTCGTTTTCCTCATGCTGCAGGTTGAAATCGTGATGTCCTTGCTGGGCATGTTTTGCCCTCCGCTGTTTGAAACCATCGCTGCACTAGAAAACTACCACCCCCGCATCGGGCTGAAGTGGCAGCTGGGGCGGATCTTTGCGCTCTTCCTCGGGAACCTCTACACGTTCCTGTTGGCCTTGATGGATGATGTCAATGAAAAAGTAAGATGTTCATTACTGTTATCCAGAGCTGGGGGTGAGCGCAGCCCATCCCTGCAGCCAACAGGGGTAACCATCCCCTTTGCAGCAGGCGCTTCCCCCATCCCCAGCTCTCGCCCACATTGGCTGCAGTGCCCCAGGGAGACTCACCAAGCAGAGGGGTTTCCAGAGAGTCACAGAATCATGGAATCAAATCTCCAGTTTCTCTTCACAGCCCTGACAAAAGAGTGTTTATTGCCTTCTATAATCGTGGTGTGTGAGAGTAAATTGAGGTTTTTTTTCTCCATCTGACACCATTTGCAGTTTCTATTAATGCAGAACCCAAGGATATAGTTCATAATCCTCTTCCCCCGCCTTCCCCTCTTTAACATTATCCTGGTAGCATGTTGCAGGCAGATAACTGGAAGAAAGGATAAATGTCTAACTAGCTGATCCATAGAGAAAATAACTGTTTAAGCTGAGAAGAATTGGAGGAATGAGGGTCGGTTTTGCCCTGAAAAATTATGAAGAAAGTGAAGAAGAAGGGCTGGATGGAGGCTCCATCTGCACACAGTAGTCTTGAAGGAGGCCTGGCTCCTCCATGTGCAGGAAATAGGCTGCTAGCTCCTTAGAACTCATGGCTCCCCAGTCTGCTTTAGGTCTGGAAGAGCTGCTGCTCCTCCCTGCTCCTGGCAAAAGGGAAGTTTCTGTACTATTGCCAGCACTGTAATTCTGTTGTAAGCAGATGCTTATATGACAAGTGGTAACTGGTAGGGATGAGGGGGAAACCCAATGCCTTGGGTCCTCTGGCACCCCTATGTCCTGATAGTTTTGGCTGGGGGGGGTTCTCTGTTGCAGCTGGCTGAAGAGGATGTGGTGAAGAACATCACACACTGGACGCTGCTTGGCCACCATAACTCATCCATGGGGAACAGCAGCAGTGCCACCCCACCTCCCCTTGATCCTGCAGATGTACCCAGGGGACCCTGCTGGGAGACAACGGTCGGCATTGTAAGAAAACTGTTATGTAGTAAGTCTCTGGGCTGGTTTGGGGTGGTGGGAAGGGGTGGTTTATGTTTTAACATATCCCTGCAAGTGTTCACACACTGTGTAGGCAAGGCCCTCGTGCCATAGGTTAGTGGTGGCCTTGGCAGTGCTTGGGTAAAGGTTGGACTGGATGAGCTTAAAGGTCATTTCCAAGATTCCATAAGTCTCTGATTTCCAGGCTTGAAGTTTTCCTTGCAAATGACATCTCCTTTCCTGACTCATACAGCAGCAACAAGGCAGTGTAAATCCTTGGCCACAAGGCAGTGTAAGTCCTTGGGCACAGTTCTCAAGCCATGGTGGTGACATCCCCATCTGGGAGCACACACATCTCTGTGGCACGTGCTGTGAGGAGCACAAAAGGCCAGGTATCCTGCAGCCATGCCTGCACTGGGGTTTCATTTGGATCCTCGCTGTGCTTCTGAAGCAAAGGTGTTTTCTCCACTTATTGCTGCACTTCATGATGCTGAACAGCTTTGGAGCACGACTAAAATCCAACTGGAAGGCACGCCTCAAGGGAGCTCCTGACACATCCTAAGGCCATGGGATCAGAGCAGAATTAAGCAGAAGTAACCCCTGAAATGCATGCAGGGTGGCCTTCAAGTCCTCAGACTCTCACCCCACAAACCCACCCTGCAACCTTCACCTTGCACCAAGAGGTTTTGCAGCCAGGCTGTGCACAAGCTGACTTAGATACCACAGGCTTACCAAGCTGCAAGGCTGTGCATTGCTGGGTACACCCAATGGGTCTTCACAAGCTAAGTGCTTTTCAGTCAAGTAGGGGAAAGACCAGCCACCAATGCCCCTTTGGAGCAACTGATCCTCAGTTCAAACTAAAGATCATAAGCGATCCTTAGTTCATCCCCTCAGACTTTTAAACCTTTCCTTGTGTGTTTCCATTTGAATCCTTGGGACCAGCTGTCTCCATCCTACAAGTCTTACATCTGCCTGCAATTTTACCCTTCTTATCTTGTACATCTCCCTTCTCTACACTTCCTCACGGCTCTTGTTCACAACTGAGCCAGTCCATGTTAGGTTACGGAGCTGAGCCTCAGCAGAGCCATGCGCAATCAACATTACCCTTGGTGTATGTGTGTTTTACACCAGCATTATTGCAGCATTAACATTCTGCTCCCAGTGTATGTGCTGCCACAACACGTAGTGCATTCGATAATGCTAACAGCAACTCTCAGGGCTAACGGCTGTAATGGAGCTCATGGTTCCCAAACACAGAAGTAAAGCTTAGGCACTGCTGGGTGTTTGAAAACAAGCAGGGATTTTGCTCGTGGCATGCTTTTCTGAAGGTTACTGTTATATAAAGTCAAATAGCTTAATACAAAACCACAGTCCCAAACGCACTGCTGAAATTATAGGAGCTGAATGTTTTCTCCTTGTTTTAAATCACAGGAGTTTGTAAGGCTCACTGTGTCCGACATCCTGGTGACCTACATAACCATCCTGGTGGGAGACTTCATCCGAGCTTGTTTTGTCAGATTTGTGAATTACTGTTGGTGCTGGGACCTAGAAGCTGGATTTGTAAGTCTGTGCCTTATAGCTGAGAAGACAGAAGTAACCATTTGGTCAAATGCTACAAATAGATTGGTTTTATAGAATCATAGAATAGTTAGGGTTGGAAAGAACCTTAAGATCATTCAGTTCCAACCTCCCCTGCCTCACACTAAACCATGTCACCCAAGGCTTTGTCCAACCTGGCCTAGAACACTGTTTTAAATGCTTACAGTGATCCTCCAGTCTTATCTGAACATTCACTTGATGTAGGTAGCCTCTGCATCGCTACCTTGGATCAACCAGTTCCATCCCCAAAGAACCCTACAAAAATGCAGTTCTCTCCCCAGCTTCAGGTCTTTAAAACACTGAGCTTAAAAGAAGTTAATCTGATGTTCATTCAGTTTTTATAACCCCAAACCTTTGGGGTGTTCTGTATCTCCTCTCAAAGTCCCAGACCTTCCTGTCTGCAATGGAGCAAGGAGCATTTCCTTCCCCTCTCATGTACGCATAACACACAATAGCGCTGGACTCTTTGGTATTCATAAATGCTGCATTACCAAAGCAGACAGTACTGAAGCAGCATAAATACAGAAGAAAATAACAGGGGGGAAGAGGGGAAAACCATTCTTTCCCCTAAGAAGTGACAAAAACAGATGGATTCAGACAGAGGTGGAAATACCTTGCAAGATGACAGATATAGCAGTGCACCAGCTGCCCGAGCTCTCATACTGGGAGGGTTTCCAAGAGGGGTCTGGGGAAGAGCAACGAGGAGGGCTTTGCAGGTATCTATAGGGGCCTGGTCAAGCAAGGGCAGTTGAGGCACAACAGGGATTTTGCTGCTTGTGGAGCTCTTTGCATTTCTTCTAGGGAAG
The DNA here is from genome assembly GCF_033815535.1 of Pezoporus flaviventris. Classification (NCBI taxonomy): domain Eukaryota; kingdom Metazoa; phylum Chordata; class Aves; order Psittaciformes; family Psittacidae; genus Pezoporus; species Pezoporus flaviventris. The sequence goes on from NW_026892585.1 coordinate 3,790,150, forward strand.
GCAGAGGATGCTTCCCAAGATGGCTGAGAGATGTTAGAGCTTGGAGAACCTTCCTGGCAACCAAGAAGCGTGAGATTGTTCCCACTATGGGTGCTCACAGATCAAAGTCTTATTGAAGCTTCTGGTTTCCTCCTCTGGGCCATGCCCTCCTCTCACTTTGTTAGCTGCCTTGGAGTATTTCTTTTATAAGATGTTTCCTCTGCACAACCTTTAGAAATACCGCATGGGGTTTTCATCATTTTTAAGATCACCATTGTACAAAGAGCTGGAAGTCTCTTCTGTCCTGCAGGCACTCCTTGGTGTATAAAAAGACCCCAAACATTCCCTGGACATCCATCCTCCGCTTCTCAATGCAATTTAAAAGACCTGCTTTAGGGATTATTTCATGCTTCCTTCTTTCCTTTCCCTGGCATTTGGCATCAGCCCACACAGGCTGTGAGGTGATTTTTGCACTGAGACAAACCACATGCAGGAGGGGCATTCTTCATCAGGGACTGCAGCAAAAGGACAAGGGGTGATGGGTTCAAACTGAAAGAGGGGAAGTTCAGGTTGGATCTAAGGAAGAAGTTCTTCCCTGTGAGGGTGCTGAGGCACTGGCACAGGGTGGCCAAAGACATGGTAAATGCCCCATCCCTGGCAGTGTTCAAGGCCAGGTTGGACGGGGCTTGGAGCAACCTGGTCTAGTGGAAGGTGTCCCTGCCTGTGGTTAGAAATGGATGATCTTAAGGTGCCTTCCAACCCAAACCATCCTATGATTCTGTGATTTGAAGTAGAAAGGGACTGTAATCAAAAGAACAAAGAAACCAGTATTTGCACCCATGCCTTCCCAAAGCTGTGAGCAGTCAGCGAAGCAAGGCTCTGACCAGGCTCCTTTCCAGTTTTCATCATAAAAGACAAACATCTTAAGCCTCAGCTTGATGAACTACTGACAGTATTATGTACATGCACATTGTGACATCCTGCACAGGAAATTTCAAACATATTCCCATCACTTTTTAGAACCATGTTTTCTGCATCACAGTAAAAAAAAAAAAGAGTCTTTTTCAATAAAATATAAAAGAAAAATTTACATGTACTTCCATCTACCAAAAGTCAACTGAGTTTTGCATGCAAAAAAAAGCAGATCTATGTATAAGAAACAATAACTTCATCATAGGCAAACGTAGCAGAACACCGCTGTATGAAATAAATGCTGCCAATAGGTTAGACCAGCCTGTTCTGCACATAGCACCATTGGCACTCACATCAGGCAGGCTGCTGCATACAAAGCAATATCTTAACTGCTTGCTTTCACAGAGCAAAATAACACCCAGTACCCATCAGGTCATGTATTCCCTCAGATTTGTCTCCCTCTGCCCTCTGTGTTCTGCAGCTGGGGACATGGATGCATCTGGTGGTGTGTTTCCCTCCAGCAATTCGTTATCACCATTCAAACATTCAATAGGGTAGAACTGCAGGTTTGTAGCCAGATACAGCAGCTGGAGTGTTAAAACCATGCCGTGGTTCCTTTGCTCACAGATGGTTTTGTATTAGAAAGGAGAGAGAAACACAGAGCAATCCTAAGCACTTCCATATATCCTTGCAATTTTCAGCAAGCCAAGAGAGAAGCAGCAGCCCAGAGCACAATAGCTCCAACTTTGCTTTCACTGCTCTGCTGCTGGTCACTCAAGCATTATGCACTCAGCAGGAGCCCTCCCAGAAATCCCTTCACACTACCTTTAAATAAGCATCCTTATACCCAGCAGCAAATAGCAGGTACCCTTACCAACAGCACTCTCCTTTCTCTCCTCATGCAGCCATCCTATGCAGAGTTTGACATAAGCGGCAATGTTTTGGGTTTGGTCTTCAACCAGGGAATGATTTGGTAAGATACTTCCTTCCCCCCGCCTCCTTGTTTGTGTTTTGCATCATTTAGAACACCTGCAAGTGGAGTTAGAAAGCTTCCAAACCAGCTGGAATAACCTTTGGGGTTTGGTTTCTCTATTTGGCTTCCTATGCAGAAACCAGAAAGGGTTTTGGAGGCACTGCAAGCTTCCACATCAATGCAAGGGCAGGCACGGAGGGGCACATCCCAAAACTGCCCCAAGCAAGAGCAAACAGGAGTTGCTAAGCCCTGCTGTAGCAGCACCAGCTGCAATAGGCAACAGCACAAAGCACCCTCACCTCCTCTGGGAGCAAGGTTTCATGCCATGGATTGATAACTTCTGCCTGGTCCCCTACTACAGCATCTCTGCAGATTTAAGGGGTATCTCCATACTCATGATATTCACCTGGCATTGCCCAAGCTATCTCCAAGAGATTTTTTTTGCTCACAAACTGACAAAACCTTTCATTGCAATCACTGAGGGACCAGAGATCTCACTGGTCCTCAATGCCTGGCTACCTTACCCAAACATGGATGCAAGCAGCTTCTCCTTCGGAAGCAGAGGGGTAGCACAAGCCAGCATAGTCAGACTTCATTTGTGGGCAAACTTCACAGCATGAAAACTTGTTTTTCTCCTTCTGAGAGTAAAAAAACCTTCCTTCCAGCCTGTCAAAACCCAATTCCTTTCCTTCTTCTTTCCTTTTCAGGATGGGATCCTTTTACGCACCAGGGCTCGTGGGTATAAACGTGCTGCGCTTATTAACCTCCATGTATTTTCAGTGCTGGGCTGTTATGAGTAGCAATGTCCCTCATGAACGAGTCTTCAAAGCATCCAAGTCTAATAATTTTTACATGGGACTTTTGCTGCTGATCCTGTTCCTCAGCCTCCTGCCCGTGGCTTACACCATCATGTCCCTGCCTCCCTCCTTTGACTGCGGACCGTTCAGGTACTAGCAACACACCATAAAGGCCATTGTTGTGCTGTGATATGTGGGATTATGTTCATGAAGTTAATGAAATGCCTCCATTCTCCACCTGGTTAAATCCTTATCAATGGGCCGTGCCCCACTGTGGGGTGCAAACAGTCACCTGGGAGCAGTGAACTGGCTCTGAGCTCCTGGCTGCTGTTCTGCACTGGGTGGACAAGCTCCTCTGCTGCATGATTCCTGGTGTTTTCCTAACACACACCGATGAAAGCACCAGGGAAAGTAGGGGTGGGACATCAGGGTGCAGCCCCCAGTACAAAAAAGCAACAGGAACACCTCTAAGGTTATCTGGAACACTATGGGAGGAAAACAGACTAAAAACTCTTTCTAAGACCTTCCACAGAGCCAAGAGCTCCTCCAGCATGAGATGCATTTCACATCTTGAATTGTGTCAAATTCAGTAAATGGAGACTAAAAATGCCATAATAATAAATTAGAATTAAATACGATAGAATATATGTAGAATAAAAATAGAAATGGATAGGTCTGAGCCCAAAGAGTTGCATCTTTAGGGGAAAAAAAAAGGAAAAATGCCTATTTTGGGTTTTAATTAGGACAGGATCAGCACTTCACGGAGCATTCAGTGGACCGGATTAACATACCAATAAAGTCTAATTTGATTGAGTAATGCCATTTCCTGGGCTTGCTGAGCCTGACTCAGCAAGAAGCCAGCTTGGAACAAGTTGTCTCTGTAAGATAGGTTATCCACTTGCTAATGGGGAATGACAACAGGAAGCTTCAAAGCTCAGAGGAGAAGGCAAGAGACCAAAATTCCCTCAGCTCCAGAACAAGGACAGGTGTCAATGAGCAGCGTGGAAAGATCTGACAAGAAACTCGCTGTACATCCGTTATCATTTGGAGATGACTAATCTGCAATGTGAAACAGTGATTTCAATTCCCTATCAACCCTTCAAAAGCCACTGAGCTCGATTCGGGCCCTTGGCACACGGCACAGCTTTACTGAGAGCTCCTGAGCTTCAGGCACTTAATGAAGCTGGGACAGTGTTTAGCCAAGTTTGCCTTTATTGACTCCCACCATCAGGACACCTTCCTGCAAGATCCCAGGAGCCACAAGCCTAAATAGGAGGAATAGCTTTTGTAGGGGTGAATTCACAACCAAAGGGATGCTGGGGAGAGAAGGTCGATTACACAACCCAGCCTTCTCCAGATTTGCTCTCCTTTCATACATCACACTCTCATCTGTTTTATCAATCCGGTTTGAAATGACTCTTTTCACTGAGTTTCCTATTAAGCAATAATCACAGCCTGCTATTTCTGTCATTCCTTAGCAGCTCTTCAAGTTGGCTCATCATTTCAGAAAGCTGGAATTTGCATATGGAAAGTCATCTCTATGAAAAGGCCATCTTTAACACAATATTGAGTAGAAATATATGATGGATCTGCAATCTGTACATTTTTATACACTTCAGAGGGATAAATAGAGCTCATAAAGGAGCCACGTGTGGAAATAAATGTATTCACTCCAAGAGCAAGTTGGTCTAGCAAAGATTATTCTCATAGTCAATGGGGGTCAAGGAGGAATTGATGCACCAATAGATAATTTCAAATGAAGGCTGTTTAAAAACCTTGGTGGCCAAGCACCAGCTGATGCTCTGAAAGACAGAGGAAGCTACTTAGTGTTGTTAGATTAGGAGCTATTTTGGCCCTCCAGGACGTACCTATACTCCCTAACCGGCTGTTTGTCTTTCCAGTGGGAAGAAAAGGATGTATGAAGTCATTCAAGAGACCATTGAGCTCGATTTCCCACTTTTTGTTGCCAAGATCTTCAGCTATGTGGCAAATCCAGGACTGATCATACCTGCAATTCTGCTCATGGTGTAAGTTTTCCTTGCAATATTATATGCCTGGCTGGGGGGAGGAGGTGGAAGAAAAGAGAGAAATGATGGGATCCTAGCGAGGTCTGAACAGAGCTTCTGCTGAGATGACAGCCCAGATGAGGGCAGACACATGCTCACTATCCCCTCACCTTCACCCAACCCAACTTACCAAAATGGGGTTACCTGACCCAATTAAGCACAACTTTGCAGATGAAGCACACTGCTGAAAGAGGCCTCATGGATATCAAAGCTGTCACAGCTTCCCTACAAGAAACCTTCAGTAGCCAGCAGGACACAAATGGACAGTCCCAACCTGATGCCTTTGGGAGAAGCAATTTCTGTCACAACCGGTGGCATTTAGAGCACTGCTAAGACAGGGCATTCAAAACGTACGTGTTCCACAACTATGAAGAGGCGTGGGGCTTGTTTGGGTTTGTGGGGTTTTTTCTTTTTCCAAATAATACAGCTTGAATAACAGAGCATGGGCCACAACAGCCCCTGCACTGCTCCAGGCTTGGGAAAGAGCGGCTGGAAACTGCTCATGGAAAAGGCCCTGGGGGTGCTGATTGATGGAGCCGAACATGAGCAGGTTGTGCCCAGGCAGCCAAGAAGCCACCAGCATCCTGGCCTGGATCAGCACCAGTGCGGCAGCAGGGCCAGGGCAGGGATTGTGCCCCTGTGCTGGGCACTGGTGAGGCTGCACCTCAAATCCTGTGTTCAGTTCTGGGCCCCTCACTGCAAGAGAGACATTGAGGGGCTGGAGGGGGGCCAGAGAAGGGCAACAGAGCTGGTGCAGGGCCTGGAGCACAAGTGTGATGGGGAACGGCTGAGGGACCTGGGGGGTTCAGTGTGGAGAAGAGAAGGCTCAGGGGGGACCTGATCGCTCCCTACAACTGCCTGAGAGGAGGTTGTAGTGAGGTGGGGTCGGTCTCTGCTCCCAAGGAACAAGGGACAGGACAAGAGGAAACGGCCTCAAGCTGCACCAGGGCAGGTTTAGATGGAGCTGAGGAACAATTCCTTCCCCAGAGGGTGCTCAGGCATTGGAACAGGCTGCCCAGGGCAGGGCTGCAGTCACCGTCCCTGCAAGTGTTCACACAGCGTGGAGACGAGGCCTCAGTGCCATGGGTTAGTGGTGGCCTTGGAGTGCTGGGAACGTTTGGACTGGGTGAGCTTGAAGGGCTTTTCCAGCCTGGTTTGATTCTATGGTCCTATGGATTTTTTTCAATGATGTCTGATCATTTCAGCTTTGAAACAACACTTAAATCTCCACTTAAATCCTTCCACAGCACTAAGGCCAGGGCAGTTCTTTCTTTTTAAACACATATTTTTGGCATTGTTCTTGAGGTTTCCGTAGCTATCAAAATAATGGGAAAGCTGGGACCAAATTCTATAGGCAGCTCTGAACACTCCAGACTAAACAGTGGGAGACAGGGAGAGAGGGCTGGGGAGTGTACTACATTTGCTTGCCTTCTGTCACTCTTCTTTAGGCAGCCACAGACAATAGAGATGGGCCTCTTGGGCACTGTGCCCCTTCACTTTGAATAGGTTGCACTGAAGAAAATACCATTAAATCAAATCAAATCCCAGTTCCCACATTACAAAATTTCAATAAGAAATAGACTGAGAAAAATCCCAACCAAACTGACAGTTCCATGTCATCCCTCTACCTGCCTTGAGCTACAGAGCCTTGAGCAACCTGGTTGGAACTGGATGATCTTAAGGTCCTTTCCAAACCAAAATAGTCAGTGATTCAATGACAGGCAGGTCAGGGGACAGCACAGATCCAGCTGATCTGTTGAAGAGACACCTTTTATCACCCCTTCTCAGTCTGGGCTACTCCCACACCACAGCCATCCTATCTGTGCATCTCTCTTCAAGACACCAATTTGTCTCTGCCCCGAATCTCTTTGCAAACTGAGAGATCCCCCCCTACATCCACACTACCTAAACCACCCCATTTCCCACCAACCTACACTGCCTTTGAGGACAGTAGATACTTATGATTTCCAGTCATTCAGCAACCAGGAGCCCTAAAAGAAGTGGTTGCCCCCATAGACAAGTCAGACCTACAGCCCCATGGCAGTACCTCTTACATGCCCCAAGAGCATCAAGGGTCTTGCGGACGTGCTGCTGTCTATGGGCACACAAACTTCTCCTGGGGTAATCCAAGACGAAATCACAGACCGCATGCAAGGATGTTTCCTGAGGCTTGGGTCCTTTTCTGCTCTTGGAAACCTCTCAGTTGAGGGAATTACATCCCAGTAAGTCCTCAGTTTCCTGCCTTCTCCCTGGAATTCTTCAGCTTGTGCTGTGGTGCAGACAGGTAGGCAATAACAATGATTTCCAAGATGCTTTTGAGGTTCAGAGAGCCCACATCACCGAGACTGACTTTGGGGTTAATACTAGGCAAAAGAAACCAAATGTCTTCCCTCTAGACAGACCCCTGCAAACAGCCTCAAGAGAGGTCATCCTTCCTGATCTCCCACCTGGAAATTGATATGCCAGGACATGGTGCCTTGATGGGCTCAGCATCTGGCACTCTGCTGCCAAAAATCCTCAAGCCTGGTTTGAGGATGCTGAAGCTGGGCTGAAGCCACACAAGCACATGTGAGCTTATGGGAAACCTTTATTCTTTTATAGATTCATAAAGTCTCAGATTGGTTTGTGTTGGAAAGGACCTTAAGATCATCCAGTTCCATTCTCCTGCCATGGGCAGGGACACCTCACACCAGACCAGGTTGCTCCAAGCCCCTGTGTCCAACCTGGCCTTGAACACTGCCAGGGATGGGGCAGGCACAGCTTCTCTGGGCACCCTGTGCCAGAGCCTCAGCACCTTCACAGGGGAGAGCTTCTGCCTTAGATCTAACCTGAACTTCCCCTGTTTCAGTCTGAACCCATCACCCCTTGTCCTATCGCTGCAGTCCCTGATGAAGAGTCCCTTTTCGGCTCACCTTTCAGCTCCCTCAAGCTTGGCTCAGTTTTCCCCTGGCTTTTGACATGCCCTTCTCTGCCGAAGAAGGGATTGAAACCAAAGCCAGTGGCTCTGCTCTGACCTGGCTTCTGCTTTCCCTCAGTTCCAGTCTCTGCTCCCTCCTGACAGCCCCTTTCCAGTAGGCAGGAAGCAGCTGCTCCTGAAATGAGGAGGACCGTGCCTTGACCAATATGCTTTCCAGGAGGGGGCTCAGGGCCCTGCTCTGCCACCATTTTCCTGTTTTCCTAGGCTTTTCCAAAGGTCCCTGTGTAACCTGCTTTGTCACCCAGGCCAGGGTTTTCCTTTCAGCCCTGTGTTTTATCAGCAGAGTTGGTTTTCAAGGCTGGTGCCTGGTTTCACCAGGGCTGGCACAGGGAGCCCACGGCCAGCCCAGGTGGAGGCAGGAGGGCAGGATGCTCACTTTCCTTTTGCTTGAGCAGAGCTGAGCTGCTTGGGCTGGCTCAGCCCATCTTAGCTGACCACGCTATGGGATTCTTCCTAAGCCTTGAGCCTCTAAAAGCAGTTTGGAGACAGCCTGTGGGGAAACTCGGTGTTAGACTATAGCCAGAAAGTTAACTCTTCCCTCTTATGGGACTTTCTCTCTGCCCTGGCCCTGTCACTGCAGCAATACATCTGTTTTTGTAGCCTTGCCATCTATTACCTGAACGCTGTGGCTGAAGCATACCAGCGCGCCAACGCAGAGCTGAAGAAGAAGATGCAAATGGTAAGTATTGACCTGGCAAAGCCATCTTGGAGGAACTACCATGTCCCTCAAGTTTGATGGGCAACATGTGCTTTTGAATTGCTCTTCGCTTCTGAACACGAAAGCAACACAAGGGGGGAGAGGCATTTTATGCTGGTTCAGTCGTCTCTGATGGAATTTAATGGCTAATTGCAACGAGTGGTCACATCCTGTAGTAGGCTGCTATGTTGTACATCAAAACCACAGTGAGTTTTCCCTTAAACTGCACTTTCCACCTACAAAAAGCAGTTCAAGTAATGTTTTGGAGCCTGCGATTTCCCAGGGACAATGATAAGCCTATCAGAACCACAGCCAGAGTTTGTATGAGCTGAAAAGCAAAGAGCCATAAATAACAGCATGGCAATAACGTTCTTTACCAGTAATTCTCCAAGCACTTTGCAACGGAGGCTGGTGACTGTCTCTGCCAGACAGAAGGCAAAGACAAGATACAGACAGATGCAATGACTCAAATTAGCAGGGTAGGATTTGGACATCGTTATATCTAGAGCTGAGAAGGGATGCAACAAGTAGAAGACTATAAGGCAGGGACCTCTCAATCAATATGAATGAGGTCTGGCAGCAGAATACCTGCAGCAGAAACACAGCTCTGCTTAGACAATGTGTCTCAATGAGAAACAGCAAAGGTGTCCTGCTATCAGAGCCTGTGCTGGTCTGGCAGCATCAGTTTACCCCAGAGCTTTACTGGTGGGTCTCTAACCCTGTGCTGTTTTGTACTATGTAGATGTGTCCAAAGTGCCAAGTCTTGCATCAGGAAAAGACAAAATGCCACCAAAACCTGGTATCAGACACTTTACTGATACAGGGCAGCATCCAAGCCAAGGAAGCAAGGACACATAGAATCATAGCATCAACCAGGTTGGAAAAGCCCTTTAAGCTCACCCAGTCCAACCGCTCCCCAGCACTCCAAGGTCACCACTAACCCATGGCACTGAGGCCTCATCTCCACGCTGTGTGAACACTTGCAGGGACGGTGACTGCAGCCCTGCCCTGGGCAGCCCGGTCCAATGCCTGAGCACCCTCTGGGGAAGGAATTGTTCCTCAGCTCCATCTAAACCTGCCCTGGTGCAGCTTGAGGCCGTTTCCTCTTGTCCTGTCCCTTGTTCCTTAGGAGAAGAGCAACACATTACAGAAAGCAGAGATCAGTTCAACATTAAAAGTGAGGATGTCAGCACTGAGAAATGAGACTACATAAATTAAATCCAAATGCTCAAATTCAGAACCATCAGTTTCTGAATAGTTCATGCGCTCATGCACTTGGCTTAAAATAAGGGCTTGGTGCACAAGGCATCCTCAAGTATTGCAGGAGTTGAACACGTGCTACAGCACACTTGGACTTACGGGCACGTAGTCCATTTCATGCTGCACAAACCTGTTGTGATCACAGTTTAAGGGAGCTCAAGCCCTCAAGCAGGGGTCACAAAGCAGGTCCTGGTATTGCCCAAAGGAGCATCACAGTCCCCCTGCTTAGGAGCAAGGGATGGGAGCTGCCCAGTCATGGCAGGGGTGGTCAGCAGTTGGAGCTCACCACAGTCCCCTGTATGATGACCTGCTGAGCTCAGAAGGATCTGCTGCAGCTGCCCCCAAAGTCTGGCAGCTTTGCCAAATGGCTGTAGCAAGGCCACAACCACTGCCTTGCATTCCATGGCCCCAGCACACAGCTTCCTCCATTGGCAGAGCACCCTTCTGGGAGGGAAGATGGAGATGGAGTGGATCCCATCCACACTTTCTCACTGCAAAAGAGAAGGCAGCCTCTCCCTTCACCATACAGAACCCTTAGTGTGAACAAAAACAGCCCCTGGGGTATTTTCCTCTTCTTGCCACCCAGAAGGAAGTCTTCTGAAGACCTAAACGTATACAAGTAAAACCAGACATCCCTACAGCCTATCCCCGTGCTGCTGTGCCTTCCTCCTCTTCCTCTGGCACTTAGCACTCCCTCCCAAGAGGCACACACTTAAACCGAACCAAATCCCCAGGGAGAGCAGACTGGCAGTTCCAGAAACACACAGGCACCCCTACATCACGTTGTCAGCAAGCCCTCTGCCCCAACAGCAGCAGAGCCGTCGCTTCCCAAGCTCTCAGTCCTGCCTGGACCTGCTTTCTTTCCCTAAAACCCTTGGGCTCCAGACCAAGGGTCAGCACCTTGAACTCGGCAAAGGGATTGCATTCATATCAACACACACTTAGGCAGGCCAACCCTGATGTCAGGCCACCTTTTCACAGGTTAGATCTACAGTTTCAAACTAAACCCAATGGTTTTTATTGCTGCAGCAACGTGAAGAGGAGAAGAACAAGAGAAACAACAAAGCCAGCACTAACCCCATGATGCAAGACCTGGAGGAGCTGTTTACACCAAGGACAAAGAATGAAAGTCACCCCAAGCAAGGAGAAGGTAAAAACAAAATGCACACACCCCAACACTCCTGAAAATGCTTCTTTTGACAGCAGACTGGCTAAGGATGGAGAAACTGGAGGGACACACATTTGTAAGGGATGGGATAAGTATTATTAGCACAGATTTTGTCCCCTTATAGAGTCCATGGAGGAAGGCCAAGTTTTTAGACTGGATTATGTCTCACATAGGCTTATCACAGTGTGGGAACTGTAGTCCAAAGTTCTGATTCATATTCCAGCTATTAACCATGCCGGTCATGGAACCAGCAATTCATTCTAGGAGCAGTACTGGAATTCCAGCCTTGTTTCTGGGCTGATGAGCTGATCCAGGCACTGACTTTTCTCCAAATTGAGGTTTCATGGAAGAATCCATTAGGAATGGGGCAGAAGCTTTTTATAGGACTGTGTTGGCCTTAGAGCAAGTAAATGCTGTAAGCTCTGCTGCAGGGGTCCATGGCTGGGCAGAAGGCTGCAGGAGGAGGCATCGGCACCAGGGTTTGGGCACTCTCAAGGAATTCAGATCCTCCAGGAATGGTCCGAGCCAGCCATTCCCTGACCCGGGGCCTCCTGCTCTCCTCTGTGAGAAGCAGTGCAACACACGTGAAAGATATGGATTTTACCCTGATGCAGCCAAGTAAAGCAGACCAGTGCCACCACAGCCCTCTCGCATTTAGAAGGGCTGTTTCTTGGAGAGGCCAAGACAAGCTGCAAAGTTGAGGCTGACCCAATACAGATCCCCCTCAGAGAAGACCCAGGGTACTCATTTAAATGGAAACAGTGCTGGCAGCATCGTGGGGGCACTGGAAATAAAGACTAAAACCAGCAATTACCCATGACCACCATGTGGCTGGAGGTGTGCCAGCAGGGCTGGTAGGACTGTCACCTCTTATAAATGCATCAGCAAGAACCTGCAGAGAGGGCTCGGGCAGCACAGGCACATACTGGCTGTTGGCCAGGGGCTAAGGGTCTTAGTTATGGCTTCTTCACTCAGACACTCAAACACTAATCCCCACACACTGGAGTTCTTGCCCATAGGAGAAACAGCAGCCACTGGGGAGAGGAAGAAAGGCAGCGCTTGCCCTCAAGAAACTAACATCCATCATCTTCCCTCTAGACAAGAAAAGAGAGCCTCCTCATGGAAACAGCCCTGTCGGGACACAGGGCAAAGCAGCAGCCCTGGATGGCAGCCCCATGCCTGGTGGGAGAGGAGCAGCGTTCACCCCACCGCCGCACGTGCTGGTGACACAGCCGCTGACACTGGGGGTCCGTGCACCTTACCCTGGCCAGCACAGGCCAAGGGGGCACCCCTTGGGACCAATCCCTGCGAGGGGGAGAGGGCAGCCACGCTACCCACACGCTGCTCGATAAGCTCAGTGACCTTCCTCCTGTTTGACATGGAAGCAGAGGTGCTGCAATGAACTGCTGTAGATTTAGTAGGAAATGATTACTGTATGTTGGTCATCCACTCGTGACCATCTGTTTCTATCTAACACTGTCTAAAGCAGCTGTGTTTGGAAGCTTAATAGCACTTTGGAGTTGTAACCCTCAATGGCTGTGCTGGTTTTGAGCACGGAGGAAATGGGAGGAGGTCAGGATGAAAATCAGCTGTGGCACTGCTGAGCTGCTACATACCGAACAGAGCCCTGTGGCCACTAACAGCAGCACGGTGAGTTCACTTGGTGGTGCAAGTGCTTGCCAGTCCTTTCAAAGGCTTCTTGAGTTAATAAAAGTAGTGCAAGTTCATGTGTCAGCTCAACAAAGGGTGTTGGGTTCTTTTGCTGTCCCTCTACCTGAGGAATTAAGTATATATGAGTGTCTGTGTCCAGCTGCATGGCAGCCACTACTAGGAGTGGAGGAGCCCTGCTAGACCAGCACAGGAGGAGGTGTTGTCAGCAGCATTTTGTCCGTCATGACAGCTTTCCTCCAGCCTGCCACCTCCAAACTTATCTTTTTGTTCCAAGCCCACTGTGTACCTCAGCCCTGCTTTCCACAGGCTCCTCCTTTGCTCCTCTTTTCATAGTCCATTGACAGCTTGCACCATTATTTCAGTCCTTAGATAGAGAACCACAGAGTCATTTGGGTTGGAAGGGACCTCTGGAGATGACCCATTCCAACCCACTGCCAAGGCAGGGCCACCCAGAGCAGGTCACACAGGAACGTGTCCAGGAGGGTTTGGGATGTATCCAGAGAGGAAGACTCCACACCCCTCTGTGCAGCCTGTTCAGTGCTCTGACACCCTCAGTGTAAAGAAGTTCTTCCTCATGCTGAGGTGAGACTTGTTGTGTGTTAGTTTATGACCATTGCTCCTTGTCTTGTCGCTGGGCATCACTGAAAGGAGTCTGGCACCATCCTCCTGGCACCCACCTTTGAGATGCTCATCTGCATTGATGGGATCCTCCCAATCTAGCAACACCACCCAGCACAACTAAGAGACTAGAAGTGCTTTGGCCTAGTTTCTGATTATAACTAGCTAGGAATTTCTGGTACAATTTGAGGATCACATCTTCCAGATCTACAGAACTTCCCAGGACTCCATGCAGGACTTCTCTCCATTGGTCTGCTCTTTTACATCTACAGTTTCTTCCTGTTGTTGACAAAAACTCATTTGGGACAGCTTAGATCACCTATAGAATCAGGGAATGGTTTCCTATGTGTTTTCCTCCATGAACTTTTGTGTAACAAACTCCTGTTCTTCAGCAGAACCAAATCCAAATGTATAGCCAGCAGCAATCCCATTGCAGCTGGGAGAGCTGGGATTAAATGCTCTCACCTTGAATTTTCCCACTAAATGCCACAAGTCTGGCCATATATGCTCAGGACAGGAAACTCGATAACATAATTCCCCTCCTGTATGGCTTGACAGAGCACAGAGCATTTGACCTTCAGTCTGGGAATATCCACCAAAAGGAGCTGGGTAAAGGGGTCCAGTTAGGACCCCTAAGGCAGGTTGGGAAAAGGATTCTGGTTTTTGGGTCCAAACCAACAAAGTATTGGGACAGCTGATTCCCCATAGGAACTAAGAGGACATTTCCCTGAGCTGGGTCTCACAGAGAAGGTCTTGTCTTGCCTCTTTGCTGTGAGAGCTGCTGATGCAGCACGGTTTTGTTGCCTCCCCTGCACCTCTGTCTGCAGAGACACCCAGCCACTGGACTGGATACAAACCAGACAGGAGGTGGCTTTTTGAGGGAGAAAGAAGCTGTTGTCCCTATTCTTCTGCACACGTGTCCATAGAAAACATAGGTCAGAAAGCTGGGAGAGAGCTTTGCCAGCTTGCTCATCCATAAGGATGTCATAGAAATGACACAGTGCCCTGGTTGCACCCCAGCCAGCCTGCCTTGCAGACCGGTACCCTAGGGAATGGCTGCATAATGAGGAATAGGATTTCCCTCCTCTTAGCTCCTCATCTCCCATTAAAACATGATTTGGAAAGGGGAGATGTGGCTTCAGATCTCACTCACCTCTGCAAGAAAACAGAAAGGGGCTGAAAACTTGCATGTGCATACGTGTGTGCACCCACGGAAGAGGAGGAGAGAACATGACTCTATACTATCTACTTATTTGCACAAGGAATGTGAAGGGAATGAGGAAGATTATGAAGAAGCCATAGAGAACTCGAGGCCGATTTAGAAGACCTGAAAAGCAGACTTAAACCAGATAAGTAACCATTGAAGGATTTGAATGCTCTCTGAATCAAGCCCCCCAAGACCTGCAATAATACTGAGCCTTACAAAGCCTTTGTCTGCTCTGGAGCCCACAGCTGCCCGTTAGCTAAGTAATCTTTCCAGGTTTGCTCATCTCTAATTATTACACATTAGGTTCACTCCTTGATCAGTATCTTTGCAAGCTCAGAGGCTTCAGGATACAAGGGTGCTGGTATCAGCTAGACAATGATTTCTGCAGACTGGTGGCAATCGTCTTCCCCAACTCCAGCTCACAAGAGGGCTCTCTGTTAGAGCACAACAGTTGTGAAGGGTGTAAAAATGCCAACCCTTGGTCTTCATATTAACCAAAACTGATTATTTGCCTCTCTGAGTTTTGAGCCTATTTAACAGTTACTTACATCAACAGTCCCTCCCCAGCCTCCCTATAGCCCCCCTCCAGTCTCCGAAGGGATACTGATTCATTAGGACTGTAGTGATAGGACAAGGGGTAATGGGTTCAAACTTAAACAGGGGAAGTTTAGACTGGATATAAGGAAGAAGTTCTTTCCTGTTAGGGTGGTGAGGCATTGGAATAGGTTGCCCAAGGAAGCTGTGAACGCTCCATCCCTGGCAGTGTTCAAGGTCAGGCTGGACAGAGCCTTGGGTGAGATGGTTTAGTGTGAGGTGTCCCTGCCCATGGCAGGGGGTTGGAACTGGATGATCTTAAGGTCCTTTCCAACCCAAACTATTCTATGATTCTGTGATTCTATGAACTGGAGGTTAAACTCCACAAACTCATTAGAGTAGTCAGCAGCTGGAATGCTGTGTTCAAAAGGTTTTGGTAAAAACCAAGGAAACATCTATGTTTAGATATACCTACATATAAATACATAGATAGCAATCTATTCTATCTCTATCTATATAGGAATTCTTTCGTTATTCTTCACACTGAAGCCTTGTTTTCAAGCAGGCAACTGCCATGGGCATCAGTTTTTAGCCTGGAAAGACTGAGCATCTGCGCAGTGCTCCTCATGAACAGGCATCTCAGCAACACCGAAAGGACAACCCGAAAGGACAGCTGTGCAAAACACACGTGGCTGAAGCGGAGCTGTGAAAGGGATGCCAACACACACACTTCTCTGAGGGTCATTCACCCATCCCTTTCATCCTGTGCTTGGCTGTGGTGCGAGACAAACTGCTTTCCGTACTCATAGGGAACGGAAAACAGTAGATGCCGCTAAACAGGCTTGCTCATAAAGACAGAAAAGTGGCCTAAATATCTGATGTGTATGCAAAGAATAGAGCGGCTTTGCATTCAGAAGCATAATATCGAGGCCTTGGCTTCTCCAAAGCAGAAAAATCAGCTTTTCACTCCTAAGTTCCTTCCAAAATAGAGCTTTGAAAGAGCTGAGCCTGCATTTCCAGGGAGCTTGTATGAAGCTCTGCCGGGAGAGAAAGGGGACAAGCACTGCACACCACCACTGCTGACAGCATTCTGTTCTGATGGCCTCGCTTGCTCCAGACAAGACTATTGTGTTGAGCTCTCTTTCATCCGTTCCTGTAGCTGACCCTGCGCTTACACCCTCATACCAGTCATGGGGTTCCTCATACCAGTCATACCAATTGGCAAACCAGAGCTCTGGGGAGGGATTTCTGCTTTCTTTCAAGGTGCCAAGGAGGGGCATCATCCACACATCTCATCTAAAGAAACCTCTCAGCAACAAAGAGCTTCCAGGCACCACAACAGCCATCACAGGGATAGGGGCCACTGGCTCCAGCACCCACTGAGACACTTCCACCATCGGATCCAGGCGAGGAACACAACCAACAGCCGTTTCCTCAGGCCCAGAGACCATGCCTGGTGATGGAGACCGTGTGTTTGCAGCCTATCCCACCCCACAAGACGCACTGCTCAGCATCCCCACCGTGGCTTTCCCGCTGGTGAAGATGCACTAAAACTCCATCTGATGTCCTGCAGACCCCATCAGGCTATGGGTGCAGCAGGTTGCCCACCTCTCTCTGCACCCCAACATGCTCAGACCCCTCTATACAACAATATCAGCTGGTTTTGCTACCACCAAAGCAGGTTGAATGGGGACATCTGAAACCTGACCTTACTCCATCTCCAAACCATGGCTCTGCCAAGCACCAATGTCCTGACAACAGAAATGAAGTGCTCACCAGAAAGCTTTAAAGAGTGATCCCCCCAGTTCCCGTTCATGCTGCCTGCAGCACTATCAGCTCTGCAGCCTGACAGCCATGGGGATTTTCTTCTCTCCATCATGCTCTTCTTGCTGCTTGCCTAAGCCCCAAGGCAGCAGCTCGTCCTTTGACAAGGGGCAGCCCCGTTTCATCTGCAGCCAAGGCTTCAGCACTCACAAATGCTCGGATACAGTTTTTCCTCAGGGGAAAAATCAACTCTGGAAACCAAGGGTTTCTAATACCAGCCCATTCCTCGCACAACACAGTCACCATTGCTGAATCAGAAGTCAGCAGCGTGTTTTAATGGTCTGTACCAACACAAAGCTAATGCAGGGAGGCTTGGCTTTGCTGCACGCCTTCATTTCCAATCACAGGGCCCAGCTCCCTGGGTCCCCTTCAGTTCAGCCATCTATAGACCAGCAAACCCAGTGGTGGGCATTGTCTCAGAGTCTGAAATGGGTGCCATGTGGTGCTGCCCAGGAATACCCACCTTCCCCATGCACTCAGCAGAGGGAGAAGAGCCTATAGGCACGCAGGGATGGACAGACAGATGCCATCTCCCAGTAGACAAAAGCTACCATCACCATCAAACCCTCATGGGAAGGCCATAGGGCAAAAGCCACCCAATGGTGGCAGAGCAGCCAAGGAGAGGGGCAATCACAGAGGATCCCTCCCACCTCATGGAATGGTTTGGGTTGGAAGGGACCTTCAAAGCTCATCCAGTTCCAACCCCCTGCAATGAGCAGGGACATCTTCAACCAGATCAGGTTGCCCAGAACCACATCCAGCCTGGCCTGGGATGTCCCCAGGGATGGTTCATCCACCACCTCTTTGGGCAACCTGTGCCAGTGTTTTACCACCCTCACTGTACAGAATTCCTTCCTCACATCCAGCCTGAATCTCCCTCTTTTAGTTTAAAACCATCACCCCTCGTCCTGTTGCAACAGGCCCTGCTAAAAGGTCTCTCCCCATCTTTCTTATAGCCCCTTTATGTACTGAAAAGCCACAACAAGGTCTCCCTGGAGCCTTCTCTTCTCCAGGCTGAACAACCCCAGCTCTCTCAGCCTTTCCTCACAGCAGAGCTGCTCCATCCCTCTGATCATTCTGTCCCTTCTCTGGCCCCTTTCCAACAGGTCCACGTCTTTCCTGTGCTGAGGACTCGGGAGCTGGATGCAGCGCTCCAGGTGCGGTCTCACCAGAGCAGAGCAGAGGGGCAGCATCTCCTCCCTCACCCTGCTGGCGACCAGACCCAAGGCAGGAGGGTGATGCTGGACACAAGAGCCCAGCTCTGCTCCCCGAAGCTCCTGCCCAGGGGAACTGGATTGGGGTTGAGCATCATTAAACCCAGTTTACAGGGGGGTTGGCCCCAGCAGATGGGTTAGAACCCAGCAGCCCTGCGCCCACCTCTGCTGCACAGGAGCTTTACAGCGGCAGGATGCTAAAGCAGGAACGGAGGCGAGGAGAGCTCCTCTGGTGGGAACCCAGTGGTGCTTGCACAGGCTGCCAGTGCTGCCTGTCTGCAGGCAACGTGGGAAGGGGAAAAAATAGCTTCAGCTCAGCTGAGGATGGAATAAGAGCAACCATAGCAGCGTGGCACCGTTACCTGGGCGGCTCGAGGAGGGCAAAGCATCACAGCGTGCAGAGCACGCTAGTGGGAGGTGGGACATTAATAGTAACCCATTCCAACAGGGATCAGGAGCTGCACAAGCATCCCAGGCTGTTGTGTCCTCCCCTTGTCCCCACTCTCCTTCCCTCAAAGCAAAGCTGCTCAGGGAAACCAAAGCTACTTCTGCAAAAGGCTGCAGATCCAAACCTCCCTTTAACTGGGAAAGATTTCACACATATGGGCCTTTTGGGTTGGTTTGGGGGGGTGTTTGGCTAGCAGCAGCAGTGAGTATTTTAGTGCCCAAGCAGATGTTTAGGAGCTTCAGAATATGAAGGTTATTGTCAGATCTCTTTAGATCAGGTAATGGGAGGGCTCAGGGCCAGATATAGGAGGGGGAAACAACACACTGCTTGAGCACCTACCACAACAGCTAAGCCCACCCCAAGCCTCAGCAAGGAAAGAGGTGGCTGCTCAGTGCCTGGTCCCTCCCCTGCTCCCCTCCAGGTCCCACTGCCCCATGGGAAGCACTCATTGCTCTTATTAGCAGGAGAGCCCCAGGAGTCTCTAATCACGAAGCCACAGTCCCAGAAGACAGCAGGGCCTTACAGCAGCCCTTGTGTCCTGGGAAGCACACGAGCACCCACGTGCACACCGAGCCTCTTCCCAAGCCGCAGCCAGCCAAGAGATGCTCTGCTCTAACACAGCTGCCCCGCAACGGACACGAGGAGGGAAGGTCAATCCATACCCTTGCACCAGTGGAAGAGTCAACATAAAGATTAAATGAACACAAAAGGTTGGCACTTACTTAACAGAGCAACCTCTGGATCCCAGATCCCAGGGGAGCAGAACCAGCACAGGCCAGTCTGTGAGCACAACAGAGCGCTTGTCCCACCTGGGTACCACGCAGCGCTGGTAACCTGAGCATTGGGAACTTGCAGGATTCCATAGCACAGGCCTCAGATGGGACATTCTAATGGAGTTCCTGCTTCCCTCTTCGAGGTGTGGCTCCTGAAATCCCAGTTCTCCTCTTGGAACACAACCACGGATGTGCTGCTTTCTCAGAGGGGAAAATAAGGTTTGAAACAAAGCGCAGAAGCATCCTGGGAGTCACGGAGGGATCCAGGTCATGCTTAAACAAACCAAATCAAGACTAAAAACCAAGCTCAAAGCTTCCCAAAGGTTGGAATACAGAAACACAAGCTGCGAATGGAGAACATCAGCTGCCTGCAGCAGTCAAAGGGGGCTTGCCCCACCAAGCCAACACCCTCCTCGCTCCTACTCCACCCCACTCCTTATGAGCAAGGGGGAGGAGATGCTCCAGCCCCTCACCCCTGAGGCTCATAAAACCTTACCCAGCTGGGAGCAAGCTGTGGCACAAAGGAGCCTTCAGAAGCACTGCTGAGCAAGTGCTGGTGGCTTGGTCTTGAGGGTGATCTTGCCTCTCAGATGAGAGCCTCTAAAAGCAAAACAACAAGTGAAGGAAAATGGTGCACACTCCAATTCCCCCTCTACATGTGCTGCTTAATGTTTCCCTATATAGGTAAAGCCAAAGGGTGCAATAAGTTGGGTACCTGTGAGCTTTGGGGGTACTAGGGACAAGCCACTCTAGAAATCCTGGAAGCAGTAAGGCAAGCAGGATGGATGAGCATCTTCATCTAGGAGCACTGTATTGCTCTGCACTGAAAGCCAGCAGCATCCCACACTTGCTCCCTTAGGGAAATTAAAAGCAGCTGAGCGTGGAGGCAAGTTTAACACCCAGACACATAGAGAATAACACAGGGTCCGGGTTGGGGTTTTCCTTACGAACAGTGTATTTGGATCCCTGTGAGAGGGTGGCACCATCCTGCTGCAGGGAAGTCAAAAGCCAGGCAAGAGGCACAGCAAGCCTCAGCAGGACCAGCCCCGCTCCCACTGCAAGAGATGGAGCCAGGCGCTGAAGATGCATCAGACCCCACAGCCAGGGGCTTTGCAGTGGTGTGAAGTCGCTCCTGCAGCACTAAATAGCAGCTGGGGTGTTTAGGAGGGCAGGGAGTCACCTCAAAAGGCTCAGGTGTGCTTACAAAGCAGCTTTTGGCCGTCCTTCCCCTCTGTCCTGCAGCGGAGGAAAGCGGACAAACCAGGAACAACAGCCCCATCTACTGGGACCTTGGAAACGATCCTCACCCCGGCACTTGGCAGCTGTGCAGCCCCGCACCATCATCATCCTCCTGATACCTGCCAGGTGGGAGCGACGCTCCGAGGGCTGTCTGCCCCCGGGGGCCCATGTTTGTTAACGTGCCCGTGTCCGAGAGCAGCGGCAGGCAGGTAGGGTCATCCTCCCCTAGCTCAGACCCAAAAGGCAAATATAGAACCATGGAAAGGTTTGGGTTGGAAGGGACCTTCAAAGCTCATCCAAGTCCAACCCCCTGCAATGAGCAGGGACATCTTCAACCAGATCAGGTTGCCCAGGACCACCTCCAGCCTGGCCTTGAGTGTCTCCAGGGATGGTTCATCCACCGCCTCTCTGGGTAGAGTAGGGTAAAGGCAGATCAGTGTTACCAGCCTGCAGATGGGAAGAGTGGAACATCAAGCAAACAGAGCCGAGTCTTCAGCTGTGCATAAAGCCCTTTGCCTCCTCGAAGAGAAAAAGCCCTGCTGTAATCCTACCACAATACCCGAGTACTAAAAATGCCAAGTGATTATCTGAGCAAAGAAATGACCGGAGAGGAAAAGGAACATCTGTGAATGCGGGCACACGGATTAGAGAGGGAATTAGGAAGCACGTGTGTATGCGAGACCCACGGATCACATCATAGCAAACTGTCCTCAACGGCTCATTTCTCCAGAGGGGCTCTGTGATGCTCAGCAGCACCAGGTAGCTCCTGCTGTGACCAAATGTGGGAGAGAAAGGCTGTCCTAAAAAACATACCTAGCTCAATTCAACCAACCCAAACACATAAAGATCCCTCTCTCCTCCCCTGTGCCCCTGCATGCTAGGAACAGAGCCCTCCTGCAATGGAAGCGAAGGAGCTCTGTTGCAGCAGCCAAAGCTGCCTCCTTTTCCAGAGGCCTGCTATCCATCCCCCCTGCAGAGGTCCTGTCAAAGGAACCCTTCCACCCCACCCCAGTCACCCCAGAGGCAATTCTGATTCCACGTGCAGAGATCTGAGGGTATCATTTTGGGCAATCTCAGAACTGGGGAGTGCATCAGCAGCCACTGTGCCCAATGGAGCTACAGCACTCACCCAGGGTCTCAAAGCGAACAGGATCTCACCATCCCCTGACACACAGTGACCAACCGCAGGTGGCAGGAAGCAGCTGCCCACTGCTGGGTGCCAGGAGAAAGGCTCAAGGATGTGCCAGAAACACACCTGAATCCCAAAATGGTTTGGCTTGGAAAGGACCTTAAGATCATCCAGTTCCAAGCCCCTGTCACGGGCAGGGACACCTCACACTAGATGATGTCTCCCAAGGCTCCATCCAACCTGACTTTGAACACTGTCAGGGGTGGGGCAGCCACAGCTTCTCTGGGCACCCTGTGCCAGTGCCTCAGCACCCTCACAGGGAAGAACTTCTGCCTTAGATCTAACCTGAACTTCCCCTGTTTCAGTTTGAACCCATCACCCCTTGTCCTGTCGCTACAGTCCCTGATGAAGAGTCCCTCTCCAGCATCCTTATAGCCCCCTTCGAACACTGGAAGCTGCTCTGAGGTCTCCACGCAGCTTCTCTTCTCCAGGCTGAACAGCCCCAGTGTTCTCAGCCTGTCTCCCTACAGGAGGTGCTCCGGCTCCTGAGCATCCTTGCGTGGACTTGCTCCAACAGCTCTGTCCCTTTTATGCTGAGGACAGCAGAGCTGCACACAGTGCTGCAAGTGAAGTCTCACAAGAGCAGAGGGGCAGGATCACCTCCCTCGACCTGCTGCTCACACTGCTTTTGACACAACCCAGCACCACGGGTGACATTTGTGCTGCTGGCAAACAGAATGGGAAGGGCCTTTTTAGGGCCAAACAGTGAAGCGCTCATGTGCCTCTCAGATAAAAGCTGTGCATTAAGTAACAGTATCTGTAGCTGCCTTGCATCTAATAGGTAATGCCAACAGGTCAGCTCCCTTTGCACAACAGCATAGCTGGGTTGCTTTAGGCTTTTTACTGCTAATATGCACTGTTACAGTAAAAGAAATGAGCACATGTGCTAAGGGAGAACATTCTTCACAGGTTGACTGACATGGCCAAAGGGAGTGCAAGGAGAATACCAGATCACAGCAACATGGGTAAGCACATCCAATTTGAACCCATCTCCACCTCTAACCAATCCCATTTCTCCTGGTAAAGGGTCTACCCTCCATCATAGCTATTAATCACAGAAATATACTCCCCCAAAATAACTAAAATCAAAGAATTAAGGGGGGAAAAGGTGTTTGGTTTGGCTTTGATATTTTTTTTCTGAGGATTACTGCAGCACTTTTGAGGGAGGAACCGGTGACACCGGTGCTAAAACTGCAGCTTCATCAGGGGAGCAGCTCCCAGTCCAGGGCTCTCCTCCCTATTCCATCCACCCACCCTCAGCGGGCCACAGGATGCCCTGCAGCCTGGTGGAAGCTGGGACACGTGCAATGGCAGGCACAGAGCTTCCACCACCCTTGGCCATAGACCATGCCCCACACTACCCATGTACTGCCAGTTTAAGACAGCAGTGTGTGGTGTGTATTAAACCAGTCTTTATTTCCCTTGCAGTACAGCAGGACTGAAGTTAGGACCACTCCGTGGCAGTGCCAACCCACTCAGTTGCCTGAGCTGTGGGAGCTGCTGACCAGTCCTCAGTGGCAGGCTGGGCACTCCAGTCCTCTGCAATTACAAAGCCAACAATTAGTACAGCACAGCTCTTCCCACCCCCTGCAACAGCCCCTCTACTTCCCACAGCCACCCCCCAAACTGACCTGTGGGGAACTGCTGGATGGGCACAGATGGGACCTGAACTCCCTCAGACCAATCTGCAACCTCAGGCTGAGGAGGAGCAGTGAATTCAGGAGCTGGGGCCGTCCATTCCGTCTGGAACTCCTCCTTTGTAACTGCTTTCTCAGCAGCAGCCTGCTCCTCCTTTTCAATCTGCAATGGAAGAGCACACAGCCTAAGTCTCCCAGAAACACCTCACCACCCTACATGGACCAGACAACAGGCACCACAGTGAACCAACCATCACCTTCCAATGTGAAGTGCAGTGATGATACTGGCACAGCCTGTCTCTAACAGCAGGCACAGACATGGGGCAGGAGCACCATGCAAGCAAGGCACGTCAGACACATCTCCTACCTCCTCGGGATCCCTGTAGAAGTACAAGTCAGGCATGACTTCCCATGGATGCTCACGGGAGATGGTGCCACGCATGCGCAGGACCTCCCGAGCCAGCATCCACCACATCAGACCCACAGAGTGGGCTCCCTGGAACAGGAGAACAGGGTATAAGACCTGCTGCAAAGCTAAAACCTCCAAAACACCTTTTCTTCTTTGAAAGAGCAAGACTTCCGTGCATCAAATCCAAGGTTCTTACTTGGCAAGTGAAAGACATTACTTGCTAATGCCCAGACTTGTGCACTGGGGACTCAGGAAAAGGCAACTTGCTGAGTTCCCAGTGACATTTTCAGGTCTCTGCAGGAATCAAAGCACAGTTCAAATCGTCAGCACCTGAATTTGCTGTATCCAGCATTGCTTGAAGCAATTCTCCTGCTATGGAGTTCCTACTGCTCGCTAACCCACGTGAATCTTATCCAAAAGACAGGGATTATGCTCATCACATCCTAAAATGAATAGAAAAGTCAGCTAAATGAGCAAATCTCAAAACATGCTCAGAACTGGCTTACATAAGTTGTAGTGAATGACATCTAGATGGAGATCAAAGGTAAGTTTCCCATCTTCCTAGACTTTCAGGTGGTTTCTGGCAAGGTCATGTTTCTGAGCAGTTTCTTCAGCATGTCTCTCTCACAGAATGGCTTGGATTGGAAAGGACCTTAAGATTATTCAGTTCCAACCCTCCTGCCATGGGCAAGGACACCTCATACTAGACCGTGTCACCCAAGGCTCTGTCCAGCCTGGCCTTGAATACTGCCAGGGATGGAGCATTCATTCATATGCATGGACTGTGGCAAGAGTGACTACCAAACTTCATTCATTGGGCCACAAAGACCCTCCTGGTGCCAGTACAAAGTCTTGCCAAGTTACTATAGCACACGTCCTACACTTGAGAGTTCCTTGGCCAGAAACAGGCCTCAGCTCCAAGCTCCAACTGTGTGCAGATCTCCTCACCCCCTCCCTCCTGCTCGCTTGCAAGAGGCCTTAACTAGTGAGACACAAGGCAACCCTTACAAAGCCTCTACCTTGTTGTTGCAGGGGATAGCAATGTCCACGTAGCGCAGCGGGGAGTCGGTGTTGCAGAGTGCGATGGTGGGGATGTTGACATAAGATGCCTCTGTCAGGGGCTGATGGTCAGCCCGGGGGTCTGTGACAACCAGGAGTCGTGGCTCACGGAAAGCTGCTTGGATCTGGTTTGTGAAGGTGCCAGGGGTGAAACGTCCAGCGATAGGAGTAGCCCCGGTGGCAGCAGCAAACTTGAGAACAGCACGCTGCAAAATAGACCAGAGTCAAGAGTGAAGCATGAAAACTGTGTTTCGAGCCACCCACCCAGGTGTGAGCATGCACAACATTGAGCTGAACTGTTTGTTTCGAGTCCTGGGTAAAATCAGGGCTCACCACCAGCTCTGCGCTCAGAATGGGACAAAATAAGGATGCTTCTGAAAATGGCTATGCCAGCACCAGGTGTTATAAAGATCATATCCGCCAGCAAAGCAGGAATTCAGGATAGGAAACCCTGTGGTTTTTTGAAGTCTGCATGGTCTACTCCATAGTCTCATAATGAAAACACAAAAAGGGGGAGAAAACAGCTTATGAAGGAAGAAAAGCTGATTTTCTTCCATTATTTCTACATCTTTCCATTATCTAGCAGCGTAACCACAGGGAAAACTCAGTAATAAATACAGACAAACTGCTGCTGTGCCCATGAAATCTGCAGTGCTTACTCACCTGCACCATCTCCTTGGGCGTGTGGCAGGGCCTACTATCAAACTCCACTCACAGAGGGAGCCCCTCTCCTGGCGTTAGCGAACACCCTGCCATGCAATTTGCTGTAGCACACTTCCGACACTTGAGAGCTCACCGGCCAAAAACTGACCTCAGCATCAAGCTTTAACAGTGTGCAGGTCAATCCCATGTGAACCCAAGCTTTTCCTTTGTAAACCCACCCCATGTCATCCACAATCTCCCT
This sequence comes from Pezoporus flaviventris, assembly GCF_033815535.1. NCBI lineage: Eukaryota > Metazoa > Chordata > Aves > Psittaciformes > Psittacidae > Pezoporus > Pezoporus flaviventris. The sequence goes on from NW_026892585.1 coordinate 3,815,705, forward strand.
TAAATATCTGTGGCACCACCTACATTGATCCAAAGAAACTCAGTTCACAGCTAAACGTCAGAGGGCAGTTGGATATTACTTAAACGTTGTTATCCCCTTCTCTGACACTTTTTTTGCTAGGAATCTAGAGAGGAAACTAAAAGCACAGTTACTCCACTTTGCTCAGGAACAGTGCAAATGATTTCCTTGGAAAAGCATGTATCAAGCACTTATTGTCCCCAAAAAGCAGTGGCAATGGCTCACAGAATTATTAAGAGCAAGGGGAGCACCGGCGGCCTGACCACCAATACGAAGCACCTAGAGTATATGAACAAAGATATCAAATGCCCTAAACTACAGAAATGAGACGTGGGTTTCAACTGATCCAAGCTGCAAGTGCAACATAAGAAACACACAAAAAAAAACATTTTCAGGGTCAGAATCTGTGCTGCTTTCACCATTAAACTGCCACTGGCAGGCAATGATGCAGCCAAGAGTCCTGGTGCCAAGACTGCAGGCTTCATGACCAACGCACATCCTTACCTGTCCAGTATTCCTAGAGGAAATGACGCTCACATCAGCTGGGTTCTCAATGGCAACAATGGCACGGGCTGCCAGGAGGAGCTTCTCCCAGGTCCTCTTCAAGTTGATGATGTAAATACCTATCGGTGACAAAAGGCTTTAGAGCAACCAGCTGATACAACACCCTAGAACAGGGCAGCACTCTCCTGCCATTAAACTTGCTGCATGGCTGTGGTTACTGCAAAATTCCATTACTGGAAAGCTATTTATGTGGGAGGCAACCTATGAACATGATGGATGCAACACTTCAGACATCTATCAACATGAACCAGGGCCTGATATGAACGTCACCCTTTTAACAGGCACAGACTGAAGAACACTGCAAACAAGCAGCAGAAATCACTAGTGAGACGTTAAAACTGCTTTGTTACTATAGTCAAGAACTATCTTTAGTGCCCAAATGCAGCTGTGGTTAATTCAGCAAGTTATCAAATACGTGTTTCATTCTACTTCTCCGGATAAACTGACTGCATCGGTAAGAAACGCCTGTGCCTTTCAGGCCATGGACACGCCGCTAAAGAGCTCAAACACTCGCACCTTGCTCTTTCCTCAGCTGCGCCCACGGAGCCGCTCACCCCCCGTGTTTACCATCGCTTTTCCTCTTGTAGATGTACTGCTCCATCTGGAAGTCAAGGTTGGTGCCTCCCAGGTGGGTCCCTGCAGCGAGGAACTTGAGGACATCCTCCTCCTTCATCTGCAGGACATCGAGACCTCCGGACATTGTGGGGTTTCCCTTTGGAAGCGACGACGGGGAACCTGTACGGGCAAACATCGCGCTCAGCCCTCCGCGGACCCCCGCCTCTCACCGCCACACGAGGCCCCTCAGCCACCGCCGCCATCTTGCCCGCGCCGCCCGCCTCCCCCGCAAGCCTCGGCCTTCCCCGCCGCTCGGCCAGGGCCGCCCGCCGGCACCACGAGGTCCGCGGGAAGAGGCTCCTGGGGACCCCCGCGGTGCCCCGGGACCCCCCCGGAGCCCCTCCGCAGCCCGCCCCGACCGCCGGCCCGCACTCACACTGACAACGCCGTATGGAGGCCCGAGCAGGCGCGGAGCGAAAAGGACGGGCGGCTCCGTGTGACGGCTATATATAGCGCCGCCAGCCAATGAGGAGCCGCGGGAGGGGCGGGAGTTGCTAGGGCAGGAGGCTCCTAGCGACGGGTCCCGGTCCTGACCCACGAGGATGCTCAGGGCTGGAGCCCCTCCTGCATGGGGGCAGGATGAGAGCACTGGGGCTGTGCAGCCTGGGGAAGAGAAGCTGCTTGAAGGTAATAGAATGGGTTGGGTTGGAAAGGACCTTAACATCATCCAGTTCCAGCCCCTGCCATGGGCAGGGACACCTCACACTAGAGCAGGTTGCTCCTCCAACCCCTTGTCCTATCGCTACAGTCCCTGATGAAGAGTCCCTCTCCAGCATCCTTGTGGCCCCCTTCAGACACTGGAAGCTGCTCTGAGGTCTCCACGCAGCTTCTCTTCTCCAGGCTGAACAGCCCCAGTGTTCTCAGCCTTGTCCCCTTTCGGTGAGCAGCCACTTTCCAACATTCCCCCAAAAGCCCAACCTGAGTGTCAGGAGCTGGCTCTCACAGTCTTCTGTGTGCTTGTTTGATGATCTTAATCAGCGGGATCACCAGAACAGTTGTGGGATACATTTTACGACAGTAATTCAGACATTTGCCACATGGTGGTGACAAAGATGAGTAAAATGAAACTCGGCAAACAGTTGCGAGCTCTCAGCAAGATCATTGACTATTACACAGGTGCCTAACACATTATAAACTTGTGTTGCTGGGGCTAGCGAGAGCTGACACGACGGGGCTATGCCCAATATATCTCCTAACAGATATGATGTGACTATTAGCTTGTGGGGAGAAGAGGCAAGGTGGTGGTGTTACCGTACTGTGTGCAGTAGATTTAGTCTGGAGAGCTCCCCTGTGTCACCAAAAGCCATCTGCATTCAAAGTGTATCTGAACAAATTGATGGAAGTTCAGTAACAAATATCGCACTAAATATGTTATCAAAGCAGCTGCTTGAGCAGGGAGGTTGGACTAGGTGACCCCATGGTCCTTTCCAGCATCAACCATTCTGAGTGCTGCTGGTAAGCATTCCACACTCCTCTGGATATATCTAATACTTCACTTATTTCTTCTTGTTAGTTTTGGACCTTTCTGGCAGACCATGAGCTCCAGAGCCCATGAGAGGGCTTGGAAAAGTCATGCTAAAGCTTGACACTAAAATATTTCACATTGTTTTCTTAAGCAACCTGAAAGTTTGGGTTATTTTCACCTGTGTGCTGAGATACTTTAAAATAAACCTCTCTCACTAATGGACATGTTATTCAGATGGAAATGTATCTACCCGATCATGTATTTTAGACCACGTCCCTCCTGTCACTATTCAATTCTTATCCTACAAAGCCAGAATTGCCTAACACCTGATACAGAAGTTGTGGAGGTCTCATTTAACCTCTTGCTGGGCTTTTTTTTGTCATTTTTACTAAAAAAAATCCTTAATGCACTACGCTAAAATCTCCCAAAGCATTTTATAGTGATCGAATTGGAAATGGAGACAGTGCAAAGTGGAAAATTGGCTCGGTACTTTGAGCCCAGAAGCAATGCCAGAAAGGATTCAGGAGCTCCACATTGAGTCTCTAGAAGTGTGTGAGATAAGGAATAATTTTTGTGCAGTTGTGGTGTCAGTGATTATGGCACATAATAGATTAAAAAAGCAAGTATTGCTTTGGCCTGGTTTTTCTATGTAAAGAGGATCCTTATTTCAGTGTTTTATTACAAGGACAGTGCCTTTAAACTGTTTTTTTCCCTCTCTTTCCCACCCTCTACTACCCAAGAGGATTAAGGAGCTTGTCCGCTATCTCTTCTCATAGCTAGGGCAGCTCTCAGCAGCACAAGCAGCAATGTTTTCTACACTGGAGGTGGTTCTCCAAGGCAGCAGGAGAGCTCTGGGGAGCCCTGCGTGCAGGACTGGGCGCTATCACCAGCATAACATGGTATCAAGTACCTGCACAAGCAATTCAGGTCCAGCTGGCCCAAGGCTGCACACCAGGACTGTCTGGTAGGACTGTTACACACAGATAACTCCATACTAGAATGTATCACTTAGGCAATATCTGAAAAGAGAAGGGGTTACAGATGCACATCTCAGTATCAATAACAGCAGTGCTTTCCTTTGCACAACCTGCTAATGAATCCCAGGACCACACTGTGGCAGCAAGAGGAGAGCCCAGCATCACCTTGCAGCAGAGGGTTATGCCCCAGGCACAATGTCCTGTCCCCTGCTGAGATCAGACTGCCTGAGTAGCAAAGACCTGGTTAGCAGGAGATTAAAAACAGTCCCCCCACAGAGTGCTCAAACCCCACTGTCCTAAAGGTGGGTATTTTACCAGCTAGTATGGGGCTTCTGTTTCCAACAGCCTTTACACACAGCAGGCAGGAGGAGGAAGCTGTGAAAAAGACAAGATTCCGCATTGTTATGTGTTCTTTCCATTTAAGCTGATTTAGGTTGCACTAGCACAGCCAGTGTATATTATAACTCACAGAAAAAGAGAATATGTGTTGCCATGTACATGCTCTGAACTCATCCAATAGTTCTGTTCTCTTGGGAGACTTCTTTTCCTTTTCTTTTCTCTTGGGAGACTCTATTCCATCCCACCCCTTGTGGGTTGATTGGTTTTGAGGGCTGGGGTTTTCAATGAAATGCTGCAGAGGTGACATGGTTCATTTTGGCAACCAGTTTTTAATAGAAATATATAATACACCTTCTCACATAAATATTTTATATAGACACATAAACACTCACAATACTCAAACCTATGCCATGTTCCAAAGCTCCAGTTCTGTTTAAACAGTTCAGGGGGAATACTCACACAGGAAGAATGGAAATGTGAAGTTTCTAAACCATAAATAACCAGATTATTTCTCTTGTGACCTTACAATTCAAATACTGACTGCCTCAATATGTTAACCAGCTGTGCTCTTACACCACAGCTGCACAGGGCAAGCAAAGCCAAAGCATGTTCACTAATACGTACCTGAGGTCATTCTGAGGAATATGATTGCATCCTGCCACATATAGAAGGCATCACACCACCTTCCCTGGCATCAAGCTAAAATGGCTTTGGAAGTGATTACCTGATAGGATCATTAGTGTTGAATTGCTGTCATGATGCAGGTATGTGATTAAACACCTGTATCTGGATCTTTTAGTTGATTTACTTTGCATTTAGGCTGTACAGTGGCCATTTGTTGTTGATTAGAAGCACACAACCTCAGGGGTAATCTATCTAAGCTTCAAGTCCACACATTTGTCTTTCTTGACTTCCTACAGCTATTAAGAAACACAATAAATCACTTCAGAAACAAAATGGTTTTGAAGAGGGCAAAAGGGTGAAGGATGCTAAGGATCAGAGCTGAGAAAGTCTTGTGCCTGCCTATGTGATACAGCTTTCAGGAGTCAGTGAAACAGCACTTCAGGCTTTCCCTTCCCCCATGTATGAGAGACCTGACAAAGGAAGTAATAAATAAAACTCACACCACAAAACTCACTCTCCCCAGCTCACATGTGCAGAAGTTTTTGGAATTGCAAAGGCTGGTGCAGTTTAGATTCTCTGTTTCTTAAACTCAAAGGAGCCCAGGCTAATTCACAAGTCAAAAAGCCTGCACTTTTCCTCTGCCGCAACAACAAAGAGCCTCCTCATTCTCCACAAAGAAAAGGAATGGAAGAACTTTCCCAAAACAAAAGCTAACGCTGCTTTAGACCTAAAAAAATAACATCAGCGGACTTAAAAACACTGCCACATGGGAATAAATTCTCTAGTTCTTCCTTTGTAACTGGACCAGGCAGGAGTACGGGGCATAAAAGCCACTGAAGTGTCCCTGCATTTCAGGTTTCTGATGAGGACGTTACTTAATTCAAGATTTACCACCTGGCTCAGGATAACTACCAGCAGGGTGTGCAGTTACCACTGTCTCATGTACTCTCACAAGTTCAAGTCACTAAGGGTAGGAGGGGAAGCAAAAGAAAGGAACAGTTCTTCATACTTAGGATTTGGCCAATTATGTGCCCACGTGCCTGACAGTGAGAAGCAGCAGAGGGAATCTGACAGCTTGTCAGTCACAACAGGGAATGATCTCATGCAGTGCTCTATTAACAGGTAGATATGCACACACAGGACCCTTCACCACCATTCTTGGAGACTCCTGAACTGTGTAGCACCACGGTCCCCTCACAGACAGGCTGAGGCTGAAAACAGGCAGCACTTCCCAAGCCTCCAGCCTGCCACCTTACACTTTACTCACACTTAACTTTCACGTCAGTCATCAAACCTTCTTGAAGTAGGAGTCTGGTAAAGAACATCTTTTACAACCCAAATCCCCTCTACTCTTGTGCTCAGGAGGTTGCCAGGGCAGGCAGTGATTGTGCAAATTCCTCTCTGAACTACAAACAGGTAGGTAGTACTGGTTGTTTGTACAGCTACAGTGCCATGTCTTTATGTTCAGAGACATCTGCTCTGTTTCTAAAGTGATTTGTAATATCCCTAGATATTTAAGAAGAGCCAAAGCTATGTTCTCTGCAAGGCACACTACAGAAGAAGATGCACACTTCCATGCCCAGCTTGGCAATGCCAACAGAGCTGCAACAATTCCAACCCAGCCAGCCAGCAGAGGCACAAGTGAAGAGGGGAGCAGGCTGTACCCAAGTTTGGACAGCACACGCTCTGAGGTCTGCCTTAACACAGTAGGAATGAGGAAGAAGGCACAGTGGATGAAAAGAAATGTATTTATCTAAGCTTAAACTCGGGAATTCTGAACTGTGGGCATCCTGCTAAGAGAAAACAATAAGTCAGGAAACTGCGAAGGGTCTGTGTGGAGCCCAAAGAGAATTCAAGTTCCCTACCAAACACTCATGTTTCAAACTTCTTCAAACAGAAAAGACCAGCCTTTTCTTTCCAAACCCAAACATATTCCACATGCAATCAGCAGCAGATTTTAAGGGAAATCTAAAGTGTCAGTATCTATATCTACTTCCTTTATACATTTATGCACTATGAGCTATGACCCTAAAAGCTACACCTAAGGACCAGCTCACACTTAGGGTGTTGATCAGGGATTAACAAATGGATAGTAGGAAGCAAATAAATCTCTAGTACAACTGGATAAAAAATGTAATACTTGAGCATTCCTGATATTGTGAGACCAGCAGGAAAAACGTTTCTCAGGGAAGAAGTACAACTTTGGTAGCAATCAATTTTAAAGTGCCTTATGCTTCTTAATTCCTGTGCAAACACTGCTGTAGAGGCAGAAGCACATTTCAAGAATGTTAAGACGCTTAATTACATGATAACACATGACACAGCAAGGAGGTACCAGTTACCTTCTCTGCTACCATGCACAGCACAAAGCGTGACAGAAACAATGTTCCTGGCTTTCCTTCAGCACTGCATTTCTCTTCCACCCACTCCTGTGATATACACAGTAAGAGACATCCAGTTTCCCACCGTGGTCTGCAACGCTCCCCTGCGAGAACAAAGCATATGAGGAAGGAGGATCTACAGAACAAACCATAGCAGGAAGGAGGATCTACATCACACAGTGGGTCATTGTGGTCTTCCGGGCCAGACCAGCAAGGATCAGGCTGGCAGGTTCTTCAACCACTGTTTTCGCCTCAAATGCTTTTGGCTCAGCAATGTCTCACTGAATAAAGGTGGTGAACACAGCTATTTGTAAAAGGGGCTTCCTAGCATAGTTATCAGGCTGTAGAAACCCTGCCATTGCCCATGGCAGTCTGCAAGTGAAGTCCTTCTGGAATGGACTGATCTAGTGACACAAAGATCCAACCCTTCCTTTCCTCTAGTTGCCAAAAGGCCTAATCCCCTGTATCAGGACTTTCTTCCTCCTGGCTGAGCAAAGCTTATTCCTCTGTGGAACTGGGAAGTTCCTAGTGCCAGTTGACCACAGCAAGCAGCAGCAGGAGTGAAGCTGGTCACTTCTTGTGCAAGAAAGTCAAGATTTCAAGCCCATTTTTTCCATCATCTGTTCATACACCGTCCATGCCATTGCTGCCATGAGAGTGCGTCTGAGGGCACGGGGTACACCGCCTCGGAAAAAGCCTGCCAACCCAAAGTCCTGCAACGGGAGAGAAACACACAGCAATCCATCACAACCTGCCTCTAGTGTTTTCATTTTTCACTGTGTATTACACAGAACAGCACACGACAGGTTTCAGCTCAGACACAGAATCGTTTCTGAAAGACTCAGTAGCATTGAATGGTGAGGAAGAACCTGTAGCACTGTACAACTGCAGAGCCTACCCAAGAAAGCAGGAAGAGCAGTGAGTGAAGAAGGGAATGCCAGGATGGAGACAATGGATGGGGAAAACCACACTCAAGCCCAACGAAGAGAAGCTGAGAGTGCAACAGTTTCAAAACACTTCAGGAAAATGAATTCTTTGGTTTACCTGCTCTGATAAAAGCTGAGATCTGCGAGTACTGAAGTGAAAAAGCATTCTGATGAGAGAAAAATGTAGCATGCACAAAAAAAAACATGCACAAATAGATTTCAGTTAAGGAGTAGAATTCAATACAGAAGCAGAGGAAACCTGTCAAAGCCTTGCCCTTCTGAGGGCACGAAGGGAAAGGTGGGCTTTGACTCTATCTCCATCCCATTCCTGAATATTGATCTCTTTTAGTGTCCAAAGGGCAAAGAATTGTTTTGTACCTGGCTTGTATCTGAAACCAGCCCTTCACAATGAAGAAACCCTTTGCCCCAGTGTGGTAACTACAGATGTGCCTACACCGATAAACCAAGCACAGCTGCTTCAAGCATACATACTAAGCTACGCTGAAATGAAGTTACAATGAAATAAGCCAAGAGCTTTCCATCACTACCAGTGTAAGAATCAGTATGTAGCAGACAGGACTGAAGTGAAATCATTCACCAGCCTGAAAACATGAAGCAGGTCTGTGTGGAGAGATGCTTACTGGAATACGCCCACCTTTGTGCTCCAGTACTCTGAGCCTGCTCTCCAATTGCAATTTTTTGTGAAAACAGACAGTGGGCTGAGGAATGATAAAATAATCAGGGAGCAAATTCACTGCGTTGTAATAAATTCAAGAGGAGCACATCATCACAATGGCCCCTCTAGTTACCAGGAAATGCAAGGAATGGGCTGAAGTTTCTGACTGCTTTCAGAGCATCAACTGGAGTACTTTCCACTTAAGACTGAACAGGTCTGCACATAAACAAAAGATTCAGCCTCAGACTCCCACAGCATGACCCACTTCAGGTTCTTAAGCTGACAGTGATTAGCCTGACTGCAAGAGCGTATCAGTCACATTTGTTCACCTCCTTTAAAAGGCAACAGCTTTCTTACAATAGCTGTGCCTCGTGAAAGGAGATCACCAGTGAGGCTGAGGGGCACAAGAGAAGGGCTTCACCTCACCTTGTAGATGAAGGCAATGGCCTGGCTTGTCCTGCGGTACTTCTGTGGGGATAGCTGCATGTGTGTTTTGATGACATCAGCAGGCTGCGTTGCCAGCGAGGCCAAGATCCCCGCAAAGATCCCACAGCCAAAATTCAGCAAGGGCATGAGCACTGGATCCAGCTCGTCTGCAACAGAGCAAAGGGAATGCACTCAGACACGAAACAGGCCAGGAACACTCATGCTGCGTGACAAAGTGAAAAGCTACCAAATGATTAAAATCAGCGTCAGAGTCTAAGGGAAGTTAAAATCCATGCAGGGTAGAGAAGCCTTTCAAGGGGAAAAGGGGCTACGAGTGTAAAGTTAGCACTATTAAAAAGCCTCACTTGCTGGGGAGCTGAATTTCAGTTACTCAGAAAAGGAAAGATTGTGCAGGTGTTGCCCCAGCCAATTCTAACATCACAGAAGCTCTGGTTTAGTCGAAACTGATCAGTATACAAGATAACCAGCACTCAAGACATCCTCCCTTTCAACTGTTCCCTAACCCACCTGATGCACCAGTCTGCATAAAGACAATCAATCAATTTAGGGCCAATTTCCATTTTCGAGTTATAGGTCTAGAGTTCTCCAAAATGTGAATGTCCCACCTAAAACCCTACAAGAGACTAATTACAACCGCTGAGGTAGAGGGCAACAAGCAGAGCATGCAAGCAGGCAACTGCAGGGCAAGATGGTGAGAAGATAAACATTTTCCATTGCAGCCTCCAGTGCTCAGCCTTACCCTGAGGTGTGAGGTTTTTGGTCTGTGTGTAGAACATCAGGTAGATGCCAGAGAAGGGAGCATCCCGCAGTAGCGTGGCAGTGAGCCCGCTGAACATGCCACGAACCCCTTCCGTCTGATAGATGTTCTTCAGAGCTCCATATACACTCCCATAGCCAAATTTTCCACTCTGCAAGGGGAGACAGTCAGTCACTCACACAGGACAAGGAGCCCTATACACAGCCTGAGACCATAGCAGCCAAAAAACCCTGTAGTATGCACCCTGTAGTATGCCCAAGATAGCAGCATAGAGGACAGCCCAAGGCCAAAAGCAGGTTTCACCTACCTTTAAAACAACCCTTCAGGAAGGTAAAATATGAAAAACGCTACACAAACATTCTATACAACTGGAACTTAAAAATCTCAGGGTGAATCCTGTTTCATCTTAACAACTCTTGCCTAAATATCGGTGTATGGCATTTCCTGCACAATGGGATAGCGCAGATGAAATCAGGACTACATCCCTGGCTGTAGCCAAGAGGCAGGAACCTTCTCCAGATAGAGGAATTTCTGTCTCATCGCAAGGAAGGTGTGTGACAAAGTCATACTCACCTCATATCGGGTCTTCACTACAGTCACTGGCAACATGCAAACCCCAGAAACTGCACGTGCAGTGACACCCAGAAGGACAGACTCCAGGGCTGTGGGTGACCGGTCCACTAGAAACTTTTGCTTCATCATGTACAAGGTGCTGAAGTAAATCCCAACCCCAGGAATACATCTTGCAAAGGACTTCAGAGGAAACAGACGCAGGTAAAGAAAGAAAAAGCATACATAAGACAAAATGTACTACAGAACATTGTAAAGACTGTTAAACTTGACAGGAAGCTTGGTAGAAAATGAAAAATCACCGAAGCGAACATGCTGAGGAAAGAAGACAAAGTACAAATCATTTACCCATGGCAGGGGGTTGGAACTGGATGATCTTAAGGTCCTTTCCAACCCAAACCAGTCTGGGATTCTATGATGTATGGCACTGAAAGCCAATTGATTCAGTTTTCTAGGAACAAAATATTCCAAAACAAAATATTAAGTTGGTGCAGTTGCTACCCCACATTTGCAAAAGTATCAAAGTGTTCAGCTGCTGGGGACTCCAAAACCACAAGGACCACCATGACCAAATCCATGGAATTCACAACATTAATTGCTTAAAATAGGATGTAATCTAACACACACATGGTTTCACTCACAACTGTACAATCCTGGCAGCCATGGTTAGTAATAAAAGAGGGTGATGGGTTCAAACTGAAACAGGGGAAGCTCAGGTTAGATCTAAGGAAGAAGTTCTTTACTGTGAGGGTGCTGAGGCGCTGGCACAGGGTACCCAGAGAAATGGTGAATGCCCCATCCCTGGCAGTGCTCAAGGCAAGGCTGAACAGAGCCTTGGGTGACATGGTCTAGTGTGAGATGTCCCTGCCCATGGCAGGGGGTTGGAACTGGATGATCTTAAGGTCTTTTCCAACCCAAACTATTCTAGGATCCTATGAAGCAATAGGTTTATTTATCTACTTATTTTTAGAAGTCAGAATTAAAACAACCACTTACTGGAGAGACTCCTTTCCAGAGCCCCAGAAGACTCTCAGTACGAACAACCCTGAAGAGCAGTGTTACCATCCCAGCACGGCTGGACCTGAAAGGAAGACAAGAACTGCAGAGGTGACCTGCTTCTGCACTGTGGCAGATGTACTCCACAGCCACTCCCTTTCACTCATACCTCTGTGCACTACCCCAGCACCTCTGAGGTGCTTTCTCAATTCAGCCTACTTTTCTGTGTATTCTTTCTAGGGCTGCTCCATCCCTTTCTGCTATTTGTAATACATGTCTCTGTCATTAGCACTTTCACTTGCTCACTCCCTTTGTTAGCAGCAGTAGATGTAGTCATACTTGACTACACCAAGCAAATGGGAGTAGCAGCACACCTGGAAATGTTATGTGACAACAGTAGAGGATTTTTCAGGCAGCCATTCCAGCAAACACTGGTCTCTCCAGTGAGAATAGACAAACGTTGAGGTTGCATGATATCAAGTGCAACCTCATGTTATAAAATGCTCACAAGAGCACCCATTTTCTCTCTTCTGGAGCAAATTATCAATCCTTTATGTTATAAAAATATAGCTCCTATTTCAGAAAGACTCTCAGTATCCAAGTTAAAGCCCTATGAACTCCAAACCCCAGACAGCAAACGAGGTGGAAGCCTATGGTGGAGCACCCCACAGCCCCTGTGCACACACATCCCCGCTTTCTTACCCATTCACAGCAGGCTGCAGAGTTTGCAGGCGAGTTTTCAGCAGGTCCAGGGGTTGGAAGAGGAGTGTGGAGCAAGTCCCACTGATGGAGCCACACACAAAGGCCTTTAAGACTGGATGCATCTGGAAGAGGAAGAAAAGGAGTATTTAATTAAGAATGGCACCAGAAGAAACAGAGCAGCTGGTATTATGCATGTTAAAGGAAAAGAAGACGAGTAAATACCAGATGCCAAGGACATGGCACAGGAAACTTTTTCAGAGCCTAAGTTTTATTTTTGGTGTTTGGTCTCTCTGCTTTCCCTGGGAGATTGTTCCACAATGTCCTTGTAATTCGGTGGTTGGAAAGAATTTTCTGAATGTCACAAAATCACAGAATCATCCAGGTTGGGAAAAGCCCTTTCAGCTCATCCAGTCCAACCATTCTCCAGCACTGCTAAGGCCACCACTAACCCATGGCACTGAGGCCTCGTCTCCACGCTGTGTGAACACTTGCAGGGACGGTGACTGCAGCCCTGCCCTGGGCAGCCTGTTCCAATGCCTGAGCACCCTCTGGGGAAGGAATTGTTCCTCAGCTCCATCTAAACCTGCCCTGGTGCAGCTTGAGGCCGTTTCCTCTTGTCCTGTCCCTTGTTCCTTGAGAGCAGAGACCGACCCCACCTCACTACAACCTCCTCTCAGGCAGCTGTAGGGAGCGATCAGGTCCCCCCTGAGCCTTCTCTTCTCCACACTGAACCCCCAGGTCCCTCAGCCGTTCCCCATCACACTTGTGCTCCAGACCCTGCACCAGCTCCATTGCCCTTCTCTGCCCCCCCCTCCAGCACCTCAATGTCTCTCTTGTAGTGAGGGGCCCAGAGATGAACATAGGATTTGAGGTGCAGCCTCACCAGTGTGCAGTGCAGGGGCACAATCACTGCCCTGGCCCTGCTGGCTATTCACCTCTTTTATACACACTGTCAAGTTCAAAACTATTTTAAGTGCCCCTACATCTCTCAGAACACAACCCACTGTAAATATTTCTTCATCTGCCCAACCTTTTCTTTGGGCTGAGGTGCCACAGGGGGGTTAGCCAGTGGGAAAGCAATGCTGGGGGCCTGCAGAGTGGGGATCAAGTGATCTTTGATTGGTATTTCAGGATCTCCACATAGATTTCTTTATACTTTCAGTCAAATCTCCATCTGCAACCTCAGGAACAGCAACAGCAGCAGTCTCCCAGCCACCATTTGCTAACCATTTGCCATGTAAAAGGAAGTGGGTGCCTCCTTCCCACCACCATAGAGCTCCCTGTGTCTCAGCCCTAATCCCATCCAGCTCTGTTCGGCACTCTGCTGGCAGTGCCTCCAACCCTTCCCAGTGAACACCAAGGCCACACAGTGCCACGGACACTAGCGGGGCTCTCCCTTAAACCTGTCCCAGACACACCCACACACAGCGTGGCCTGCTTAGCTAAGGCACGGTTTTCCCATCCACACTCACTGCCACCTCCTGGCACTTCAAACCCCACAGAGAATCACAGAACGGTTTGTGTTGAAAAGGACCTTAAGATCATCCAATTCCAACCCCTGCCACGGACACAAATGCCTCACACCAGACCAGGTTGCTCCAAGCCCCTGTGTCCAACCTGGCCTTGAACACTGCCAGGGATGGGGCAGCCACAGCTTCTCTGGGCACCCTGTGCCAGCGCCTCAGCACCCTCACAGGGAAGAACTTCCTCCTTGCATCCAACCTACACCTCCCCTGTTTAAGAATGGTTTGGGTTGGAAGGGACCTTCAAAGTTCATCCAGTTCCAACCCCCTGCAATGAGCAGGGACACCTCCAACCAGATCAGGTTGCCCAGAACCACATCCAGCCTGGCCTGGGATGTCTCCAGGGATGGTTCATCCACCGCCTCTCTGGGCAACCTGTGCCAGTGTTTTACCACCCTCATTGTACAGAATTCCGTCCTCACATCCAGCCTCAATCTCCCTCTTTTAGTTTAAAACCATCACCCCTCGTCCTGTCGCAACAGGCCCCGCTAAAAACTCTCCCCATCTTTCTTACAGGCCCGCTTAAAGACTGACATTAACGCTGCTTGGTTAATGACGAACGCCAGAACCGGGGCTTGCCGCACGGCGCTTTCCGAGGAGCACGCTGACGGCCGCCTTCAACCACGGACAGTCGGACGCGGATGAAACCCCTTTCCGGCCCCACATTGGGCCCACAAGGCCCGCTCCTCTCACACCCCCTCGCTGAGGGGAGCCCGGGGGCACCGGCCCGTTACCGACACCACCTCCACCCGTACCTCAGCCTCTCGCCGCGGCATCCCAGCACCGCCCCGCAGCCATTGAGCGCGCCGGGACGCACTGACGCAAGCAGCGCCGCTGGCCAATCCGAGCAGCCAACCCGGGGGGCGGGAAGCGCATGCGCCTGAGCTTAACCCTTAGCGCCCCGTACCCCCGCCGCAGGCCGGTGCCGCCTGAGGCGGCGTCGCCGCCATGCAGCCGGGCCTGTGAGGGGGCACCGCGGCCATTCGCCTCACCGCGCACCGCTGGGCCGGGCTCTTGTCACATCTCTAGCTGTTGTCACGTTCTTTGGCTGTTCAGATACCCAGCGGGCTCTGTGAGGCGCAGGCAGCGGGAACGGGGTGGTGTATAACGGCGTGGCCTCCGTGTCTTCCCTCAGCCGCCTCGCTGTGGAGATCCCAGTTCATAAACCCGAGCGCGTCCCTGGCGCTGCCTTACCCCCGCGGTGTCCGCTTGGTCTTCCACCTCCTGGGCCTGCAGCAGAGGGGTGAGCTTCCAGAGCATCGAGTCACAGGGTCATGGAATAGATGGGGTTGGAAGGGACCTTCACGGCAGTGAGGCACTTGTAGACTGGCATCAGCCCTCAGCCCACGGGCCTGAGCTCCATTCCTTATCAGAGGAGCAGAAGGAGGCTGGGAGGAGCGCACAGCAGCTTCCAGGAGCTGCTTTTCTGGGAACCAGCTTGCTGTGCCCTGGCTGAGTGCGGGCCTGCATATCCCAACACACTCCAGCTGCTGTGGGCTCTTGTTAGAAACGAAGTCGTGAGCACAGCAACAGCCACATGCGTGGACCACTTAAGAAAGAGAATATACTTCTCTGAGAAAATAACACACAGGCCAGCAAAAGCTCTCCATTAGGGACCCCCTCTTGCCTTCTGCAGGCTCCTCTCTCATTACGCAGTTCCCTCCTCCAGGCAGTGACTGCGTTATGTTTCATGAACTGACTGCTGATAACGCATGGAGAAGAGGATCAGCCCAACTCCATCCCTCCTGGTGCTTCTTTCCCTAGCTCTCACATTTGGCCACCACCAGTGATAACCTGTCTCACCATGGTCTGTACCATGGGCTGCATGAGGATCTCTGCTCTGCACCGCCTGCCTCCTTCTGCACTGACCGTGGTGTCTGCATGGGCTGTCTCTCTGTCCTCGTTATTCATTCCTCTCTCCTAGCTGCTGTTACACAGTGGATTTTACCCTTTCTGAACGTGTTAGCACAGAGGTGCTACAGATACCGCTGTGGCCACTGATGAGTCCATCTTGGAGTCAGCTGGAACTGGCTACTTCCAACATGTGGGCAGCTTCTGGCATCTTCTCATAGAAGCCACCCCTGCAGCACCCTTGCTATCAAATCCTGCCGCACAAACCCAATACATAATCACTGATAGGGAAACTGGCAGGGAGATATCTAGTTTTGGAAAAGCTCCTTTGGCTGGTGTCCTTTGGCATGTTTCTGCTGTGCTGGGTGGGACTGGTTAGGTGCCTGAGCACTGAAGGATATGCTTTGTTCTCAGGACTAATTCTGACTTTAACCATGGCAGTTTACATTTGCCTTCAAAAAGGCACAGTAAAAACACATTTAAATGATTGTGTAAAGGAGTGGTCTTAAGGACTCTAATAAGGCTGACAGACCCACGTGATGTGTTTGAAATGTTTCTGTATGGAGGTGAGATTTTGTGTGGAGCTGAGCGTGGTGTGGCTGGATCTTCTCCCTGTATGTCTTTGGCTGGAGAGACAATGGACACTTCTGTTGTTTTCCAAAGCAAAGCAGGGACTGTCACAGTAGCAAACAGTGCACATCCCACAAATGAGCTCTTCCAGCATGAAACCCTGACAGTACCAGCAGCCTCCGGGTTCTTGGCTTGCTGTGGACCTGGAAGAGTTTTGCTCCCTTAAATTAAGCACTGATGCTGCTTCACTGACCTATGGAAAGCACATTGGACCCATACGGATAGTCCTGACCAGCCATAAGATGACAGCAGTGTTGGGTCAGGATGAGGCCCCAGCAGGTGCACTCGTCAGCAGAGGCTGTGGTAACCCAAATCATGCTGCTGCTGTTCCGAGGAGGGGATTTCTGTGACCTGGCTCTGTGCATTTGGGCACTTCAGCCAAGTCAGCAGGAATGCAGACCGATGCAGCAGCACACAGATACGCAGCAGCACGCATGTGCATCAAAGCTGGTGTAGCACAGCAGGAGCTTTGCTTTGCTCAACATTACTTGCTGCCTTTGAGGTACAAGTATTAACCCAAAATGCATGCCAGCCCACGTCTTACAGTTAAAATTGACATATTCAGACTAAGGATCTAATTCTCTTTTAATTACCTAAACTGGTTTTTACATCTAGACAGAATACTTAAAGTTATGGGGGTTTTGGTTTGTATTATTTTCTGTTGTGAATCTTTATGGATCCTGTCCTGGGACAGTTAAGAATCTCCATGGTGCTTCGTAACTGGTATATAATGGTATATAATCAGTGTTTTCAAGAGGCTGAAAATAAAACAGGATTACGATACAATTACTGGGGCAGGAGGGGAGTTTTGTGCATGATAATGCAAGCCTGTTCCTGTGCAGGAGCTTCTTTCAGCCAAGAGTGGTGCAGGACACAAATACTCTTTGTTAACATTTCTTTTACTCCCTTGTTAAACCTTTGGCTGGTTCTGACCTGCAGGCACAGCTGGATGTTACCACAGCAGAAATGGAGTTGTGCTGCTGGCTGGGAGGACTCTTCTGGAAAGGATCAAATCAGAAGCTCCCATCCTCATCCCCAGACTGCATGCAGTGTCTTGAACAAGTGACTTGAAAGCCAGAGATGCTGCCAAGGATTTAATTAACATTGTCTCCATGTTGCCTTGGGAAGGAGGCTTCAGCATAGTGCCAAAAAAAGACGGATATGGACAAGTTTCATGCCATTTTGGATCCAGACACTGCCATTCTCTCTGCTAAAGTGGAATTTCTGCAGCGCAGAGCTGAAAGATGTGGAAGAATCCACCAGGTCCCACTTCATGCTATTTCCCAAAGGGTCTAGCAACACTTTAAGTGAGCGCTTCCTCATATATCCCACTTTTAGCTGGTGTAGTTCAATAGGTGGTCCTTAAACATACCCTTTTGCTCTCTGCAAGTGCTGCAAGGTTTTCACAGTGCAACAAGTGACATTTGTGCAAGACGAGCCCCACTGATGTCACTGATGCTCCAGCATGTCAAGTCCTGTCCAACTAAACATACAGAGCATTATAGGTGGTATCAAAGACTCCATCTTTCTAACAGAGACCCTCTGTAGAAGGGACCCTCTGTTGTGAATAACACCAATAAATCAAAAGAAAACAAGTGTGTATTCTAGATTGGAGCTTGAACGTGGCTAACAATTGCTCTGGTCTCTATTTTAAGGTGACATGGTGAAGCCAAAACAAGACTATTTAATATGCCAGCATCATCCTGAATCCTCTTTAACGTGCATCGTCTCAGCAAAAAGGAAAAGCAAGATCAGGATATAAAGCTAAGTAGCAGATATGAGCAGGACCAATATAACAACTGTGGTGGGTACTTTTTATGCAAGTGGGTGAACAGACATGGGGTCCATGGCAGGGGGGATGGAACTAGGTGATCTTAAGGTCCTTTCCAACCCAAACCAGTCTGGGATTCCATGATGGTCTAGCCTCAGCAGCTGGGTCCTTCTTGTGCTCCCAGTTCTTGGGATGACCCTAAAATTTGGCCCTACCCTCAAGCTTGAACAGATGCAGGAACATGCCTCCTGCTCTCCTGTGCTCTCCATGCCCTCCAGACACTGACAGGGCAGCAGACTGCTCCCAGGCTTGTCTCTTCAGGAAGGAGAGGAGCTCTGAGGTCTTAACGATGCTGGCTACCCACAGCAACACAGGGCAGGTCCTGTGCAGCCTCTGGATGTGGGTTTCACCTACTTTCTTTGCACAGGAAGGCAGCAGCATCTCAAAGCAGCTGGGCTGTGAGGAGAGCTGAGGTCGGGTCCAGCTCAGTGCTCCTGGTGCTGGTGCTGCTGCTGCGATGGAGGAAGGTACCTGCCTCTGGCAGGAAATCCTGTGGGCTGCAGAAAGCATCTCCTGCCTCCCCACTGGAAGGGTTTGCAACCAGTGCTGGGGCAGCAGAGGGGGGAAGGGTGCCCTTTAGACTCCAGTGAGAGCTAGGGAAGTGAAAGGCTTTGCAAACAAGGCTGCACATTTATGTTGCGCTCACACTACAGGTTCACAACCTTTGTGGGGAAGCCCTGGATAACAGCCTCACTCCAACAGCTACACACAGCAGTGAAACCTCTGAAAAGAGGGACATATATCCACTAATAGATACACTCAGCAGCACCAGTGAAAGGCCGTCCTCTTCCCAGTTTGGGCAAATAGGCTCCAGCACATATCCCAAAGTGCTCACAGAAGGGTTGGCTGCAGGGCTGCAGAAATTGTTTCTAGCTCTTGTGCTTCAGCTGAGCGAGGTCTGATCTAGAGGGCTCACAGTGTGAATCTGCAGGGGAGATAAGTGGTGCTGTCCACCACCCTTTGGATTTGTCCTGAATTTCTGTGAATCCCTTTCTGAACACCTGAGTGGTTGCAACATACAAACCCCCCTGTTTGTCCAAGGGGGATCTGTCGCGCACTGAAAGGCAGCAGCTGGATTGCTGGTCCTGCATGTGATCCTGCTGCTGGGACTAGAGCCTTTCTCTGTGGTCAGAATTGTTGTTTGTGTTTTGTTCTGCTCTCCTCAAGGAGGACAGCCCAATGTGTGGAAACATTGTAAGGGCAGGAAATGTTCCACTGACATGAAAATAAATGTCTAGAAGAAAAGATAAATCTATTCTCTGCTTTTTCCTAGGGGAGGAGAAAGAGGGAGGGAGAGAAGAGGCAGCTGGAGAGATTGGCAGTTTTGTAGCACTGCCCAGGACAGAAGAAAACACACAAGCTGAAAGAATTAATGATGAAGTAGGTTTCTCAGGTGCAAGTATGGTGCAGTTACACTGCATGCAGTGTCTTTATTACAAAACTTCAAATATAGTGATACCTTGTAGGAAGAAATAGAGCAGGAGTAAAAGCTTCAGAAAACCACTGCATTTATCTATCAATACTTATATATATAAAAAAGATACACATATATATGCATGTCTATGTGTGTGTACATATTTGGGTATATAGACACAGGTGTATATATGTTTGTCTATGTACATCTATATGTATAGGTAACCATTCACATATAAATCTCTCGATGATCTTAAGGTCCTTTCCACTCTTAACCATTCTATGATTCTATGAAACCAGTCACTCACAGTTACCAAATTGGAGCAGTAATTCCAGTCGTACATCATCCCCTTGGCAAACAGATCAGGGCTCTGCTGAAAGCAGGAACCACCTTGGCCTGTGGCTTACCAGCAAGCAGGACCACAGGAAGCTTTGGCATATCACTGTTACTGCTCTCTCAGCTCACACTCAGTATTTTTCAACTCATCTTTTTTTTCATGGTAACTATTTCTCTACTCATCCTTAGGACACTCATTCATTTCCGTAAGGGTTTTTCTTTGACAACCACAGTGTAATTTCTGAGCTACAACTTCCAAACCCTTCCAGCCCAGGAGCTGCAGGCCTTGGTAGTGAATGGAGAGCGAGGATCATACCTAGATACTCCTCCACATTGATTACAACAAAACACATGCATATGGCATTTCTCTTTGTTGCCTATCTAATTACTCACCTACTAAGCTCTTTCTGGGCTGGAAGCCTCATTCAGAGCTGTCAACAAAGCCAGGCCCTGGCATGATACCTGAAACATTAACGTTTTCTCCCCAAAGAGTGAGTTTGGGCTCCTGCTGTGAGCCTTGACCCTGCTTACAAAGCCAGTCCACTCTGATGGGATGAAGGAAGGAGCAGCCAAGTGTCCTGAGTTTGGAAACATAACCAGTTTCTTTCAGTACTGAATCTGAGGTAGGGGAGGACGTGCTTCTAAAGCACCTCTCCATGCTGCTCAGAGAGTGCAGAGGTCTGCTGGTAATTCCATCCTCCCTTTCACAATGCAGGCAGGGCAGGACATGCCGGGGAAAAGGGAGGAAGATGCTAAAGAAAGACACTAAAAACTAAGAACCCCAACTGTGTTAAAAAGCAGGCTGAAGCAGCTGCTTCCACTTTTCCTATCCTAAAAGGCTGCCCAAACAGTTCTTCCCTGTGGATGCCCTGCTGGGAGGATTTCTCAGTTTCAGGTCATCTGTTCAGGATGAAAGTTTTTCACCTGTAGCTCTACAAGACAACACCAACAGAAGATGACTGTGAGGATGCTGCATGAGCAGAGGAGTGCTTGTCCAGTCTGTGCCCACTGTGGTCTTTGCAGAACAACAGAAAACGGGCATATTTTCTGAAAGCTTCATGAAGGTGTTTCTTGAACTTCTCACCCACAAAGGCGTAGATGACTGGATTGAGGCAGCAGTGTACAAAGGAGAGTGCCTCAGCCAGCTCCATGGCGAGGTCTAACCTTTGGCTTGTCTGGCAGTCATCGATGATGTGCATGTTCTTTAGAGAGTCCAGGAAAAGCACAATGTTGATGGGGGTCCAGAAGAGGATGAACACGATGACAACAATAAAAGCCAGTTTAATTGCTCTGTACTTGTTCTGAGTATGGCACTTCTGCAGGTTTTTCAAGATGCTGTGGTAGCAGAAGATGAGAACACCAACGGGGATCAGCCACCCCAGGACATTGACTTCAAAGTTACTGAAAGTCCTCCAGCCATTGCTGCTGCCAGGATAGTGAGGCAGGCACTTAGTCTGGTTATCGTAAGTTGTCTCCTGGAAAAATATCAAGTCTGGTGCTGATGCTAAAACAGCAACTGCCCAAAGGACCAGGCTGGTGATAGCCCCACGAGCAGCTGTCCGAACCCGTAGAGCGTAGACAGACTGGACAATGGCCAGGTACCTGTCGACGCTCATGATGGTTATGAAGAAGGCGCTGCTGTAGAAGCCAATGAAGTAAGCGGAGCTGATGATTTTACACATTGCATTACCAAAAGTCCACTGAGTTGTGATGGAGTACTGAACCAAGAAGGGCAGGGAGAAAACAAAGAGGAGGTCAGAGATGGCGAGGTTCAGCAGATACACATCAGTCATGGCCCTGACGTTCTTGAAAGCTGTTAGGATCCAAATGACCAAAGCATTTCCCACGAGGCCAGTCACAAACAGGAGGGAGTACAGCACCGGAAAAAAGGCAGATGCAAATGCTGGGATATTGTCAAGATCACAGTTGATGTCCAGTTCTGGGTAGTAGAAGTTGTGTTCATAAGCTGCAGAGGAGTTAGATGCTGGGGACATGTAACCCACCTGTCCAAGAACAATGAAGTTCATGAGGCTCAAATACCAAATTACCCTCTTAGTATGCATACTAGGCACAAGTCAGCTCACAACGGGCTGCTTAGAATCATAGACTGGTTTGGGTTGGAAGGGAGCTTAAAGCTCATCCAGTTCCAACCCCCTGCCATGGGCAGGGACACCTCACACTAGAGCAGCTTGCTCCAAGCCCCTGTGTCCAACCTGGCCTCGAACACTGCCAGGGATGGGGCAGCCACAGCTTCTCTGGGCACCCTGTGCCAGTGCCTCAGCACCCTCACAGGGAAGAGCTTCTGCCTAAGAGCTCATCTCAATCTCCCCTCATTCAGTTTAAAGCCATTCCCCCTTGTCCTGTCACTACCTGCTCTTGCAAAAAGTCCCTCTCCATGAGGACTGTGCCTCATCTATTCTATGATTCTATGATGCAAACAAGGAATAAACATGAGTGATCAGTCCTCCCCTGCCAGGTCCTCTGGCAGCTGTGGTGGTAAACCAGAGGTTACCAGTATTCCCTACGAGCTCCGTGTGGGGTGCCCAGCCCCATGCCTCAGTCCAGGTGGGGCACCAGCGCCAGAGACAGGATGCATCTACAAACCAGAAAACAAATGGGCATGGCCAGGGGGCTGAGAGCCCCTAACATAGATTTCAGAGTCCTGTTCCATGTTTCCTTTTGAAAGGAGGAAAGGAGTAGGGCTCAAAGAGGAACTGATACTCATTTAAAGGCTGTGTTTCCAGTTAGCTGAGTGCCAGAAATAGCATTTCGTGGGACCAGTTCCTGCACAGTTCCAGCAGGCTTTCAGCTGTAAAGGCACCAGCACATACAGGTCACCAGTGGGTGCTGCACATGGCACGTTTCTCCATGCCAGGTGGGATCAGAAGTGGCAGGTCTGATCTGAAGGACAACTTCTCAAAGAGCAGACAGGGCTTTCTGCCCCTTCCTCCCTCCTCCCCACCAGAAGCTTTTCCCAGCACAAACTGCTGCTGCCAGCAGCTCCTGCCCACCAAGACCTTCCTCTGCCAACAGGTTTTCCTTTCAAAACCAGTGGCTTTGCTCTGCCAGCAGCTATCAGGATGCACCAGCATCAGCAACATGCCCCTTCCGTGCTCCCTGGCCCCTTGCAGCCCACCCAAAAGCAACCACAGCATCCCTGGGCAGCACCTGTGACACCAAACAGGTAAAGATGGGTGACAGCACATCTCCCACCCAGGATGTCCTCCTAGCATTACCCCTGCCCTTAAAGCCACCCTTCCTCCACAAACACAGCCTCCTGAGCCAAAGACATTCTCACCCCATGGTTTTTTCTTTTTCTGAGAAGAACAGTCACACTGATTTCTTCTAACCCCCCATCATCCCTACCAGCACTGTGTGTCCCCATAGGCAAAACTGGACCCCTCACAAGTGCTACCAGCCTCAGCTTGCAGGACAGCAGCCCAGCAGAGAGAGACTCACCGACATGTCCTCAGAGCCCAGCAGGTATGCCAAGTTCCCCTCCATAATCCAGCACTGGGTCTGAAAAAGTGGCAAAGTGATGTCTTTGTATCACAGCTTTTAAGAAGCATACCTTCACCCGTATATGATGACAGCATTTACCTTAGCAAGTCACAGCCAAGGACTTCACTGGAGCAGTGCACAGTCATAAAGTGCCTTTTCCTTTGTGAGATAAGTGCTACATTGAAGATGTGTGAAACCCCAAACCAATGATTTCAGCCTGTCAGTGACAGTCAGAGGAACGGAAACTGCCAGGTATATTTTCTGAATAAGCAGTGTGTTTTCACTTTGAGCATCTCTATGAACGTCAGTGGAAGAGGTTTGCAGTTACCCCCCTGTGCCCATGACGTGCTCCCATCCCACCTCCTGCCCCTGCTCTGCAGTCCCTGTGGCAGGGAGAGAGGAAGCAGCGCTGCCTCTCCTCTGCTCCAGGGATTCTTGATGAAGAAGCCTGTGGAGGATGGCCCAAGGCTGCCAACAGTCAGCAACTGTAAAGGGCACGATGTTCACATTAACATTTATCCTTGGGAGGCACCTTCACCCTTGCAACCACCCACTCACAGACAAAAGTACCCAAGAGAGCTGATCATAGACTCATGGAATAATTTAGGTTGGAAGAGACCTTTTAACATCAAGCCTAACCATAAACCTAACAACTCCGTATCACCCTTCCTTCCCACGCTGAAGACACTCTCACAGATAACACTGAAGTAAAGCCCTGAATAACTTTACTGGATTTCCACTGGCTCTGCCAAGTGCCTGCTGGTGCCTTATGGCCTCCTTAGTCAGTCCTGTACCTCTCCAAACTGGAGCTGCCAGGCTGCCCAGCACAAGGAACAAGCAGCGCCAGCAGCCCTAAGCCTGCTGTGGAGCTGTGAGACGCCACAGGGAGAGTGGGTCAGTAGCCACCCCATGGGAGCTGGGGCTGAGGATGACACTGGGACACTCACCCCACTCCCATCCTGCTCAGGGAGGCGTTTC
This sequence comes from Pezoporus flaviventris, assembly GCF_033815535.1. Taxonomy (NCBI): domain Eukaryota; kingdom Metazoa; phylum Chordata; class Aves; order Psittaciformes; family Psittacidae; genus Pezoporus; species Pezoporus flaviventris. The sequence goes on from NW_026892585.1 coordinate 3,839,826, forward strand.
AGCGAGCTGAGCACAAGAGGAGCAGCATTGGCTGCTGCAGCATCTGCACAGAGCCTGTGGCAGGACATCCTCTGGTGCACACACGGCAGCACAGAGCACGTTCAGAGCCACTGCTGCTCCTGGGACACACAGCACGGGAGGCTTCACAACCCTTCCTGGGGTCAGGCTGTATCCCCAGAGGGACAAATTGACACCAAAGGGCACCTCTGCTTGCAGCAAACCGAGTTCCAGCCCAGGCTGTGCCTATGGGGGCAGGATGAGGGGTCAGCAGGCGTCAGTGATGGCAGTGGCACAGGCTGCTGGCACCTCTTGTGCAGGGGAGAGACATGGTCACACACCAGTGTAGGAGACCCTTGCTGTGCCCTGCATGGCAGCGGAAAGCCCTGTCCGAGGGGCGCCTGGGAACAAGGCAAATTAGGCACTGGCTCTGGAAGAAAGGTGCATTAGGTTTTAGGAGACCTGGCTGAGCTTCTGTCAGCTCTCCAGAGCAGGAGGAAACATTTTCATCCCCAGACGTAACTCCTTATTCTCTCAAAGGACAATTTTTGCATCCCCACCTTTTAAATGAAGGATGAATGTGTCTCCCAGGGGTGGCTGGATCGGCTGGAAAGGCACCAGAGCTGAGCTGTCCCCTTGCATCTTTCAGTGACATGAAGGGATGAGGCTCCCTTTGCTAGGTTTTCCTGCAGAAGTCAGGCACAGACATGACTCTATGCAGGGCTGTGTATGTGATCACATACACACACACATGGCCCTCACTACAAGAGAGACATGGAGGTGCTGGAGTGGAGCCAGAGAAGGACAATGGGGCTGGTGCAGGGCCACCTCCCTACAGCCTCCTGCCAGGCAGTTGCAGAGATCAATAAGGTCACCCCTCTTGAAGGCCAGATATTTCTTCACAAAGTGCTTTAGTCCACAAAGCTTGAACTTGCCACAGCCTCAGGAGCAGGAGCAGGAGGAGATGCTGCTGCTGTGGAAACACCACTCGTGTCCCCACATGTGGAAAGAAATAAGGTCTCAGATTTGGAAGGAAACTCAAGAAGGAGGGGGAATAAGAAGAAAAAGGGTTTTCCCCACTCTTTACCCACTGTAACCCTGCACGGCACATCCTTTACTCCTGATTTCCTCCTTTGAAAACCTCCCATACCCCACAGTTGGGAAGGCACCAAAGTCTGTCTTAGCCCTTTCCAGGAAAAGTCTTGCTGGTTACAAGAGATGCATGGTCTCTTTTTAACTTGGAGAAACAAAAGATGCTTTTGCCCTTCATGTAAAGACCAGAATGAAAGTATTTGCAGCAGCTTTCTCAGACTTTCTTATCCCTGAGGTGTTTCCTGAGCACCAGAGGGTGAACAGAGGTCAAAGATGGAGAGCAGAGATATTTCTTGATGTTGCAATTGTTTTTCAGGCGGTGTTGTGTTCATTTCATACCTATTCATGTTCCACTGCAAGTGCACACCATGATAATGAGCGACACCCTTACCTAGGGTTATCACTATCGCTAACAGAAAGCCTCTTTTGTCTCCCTGGGGAGATGTGTTGAGGATGCCTGTGAATCAGCCTGATTTGGTTTCTCTTTATTTGAGGTCCTCCAGTCAAAACCTGTGGGTATTCCTTTTGGCAAACCTCATTTCTTCTGTGCTAGCTTCCAGTTGAACTCTGGGCAGCGCTGGAGGGCAGGGGTTGACTGCTGCCTTTAGGGAAACACAGCTGTAAGAGGAAACGATGAGGTTTAAAGATCTGCTGCTCTGGCCCTTTCCTATTCCCTAACCTTTAAACTTCCTTTTCAGTATGTACCTTTGCTGTTCCTGGCTAATGCCTAACCAGGAATTGGTTCCCTGATTATTTCCACGGGTGCTGACATCACTTGTGCAGCTTGGTTGATGGCTGGAAGCTCAGTTTGACCTCTGGTGTATTGCTGTGTGGCTGTTGGGGATGTAACCTTTGCTAGACAAAGCATAATGCCACGAAAAGATATGTAATTATCAGAAATAGCAGAACTCAACTTACACAGGAATATTTGCCTGGCAAGTCACTACACCAGTCAGTGAGCTGAGACAACCTGGAAGATGCTCACCATCCCAAAACCTCCCATCCAGCCCAGCCTGTCTGGATGCGGCATTACTGACTTTGGAGAGAAAGCATTTTAACCTCCCTTGGCATCTGAGGCAGGGGCAGGACCTGGAGGTGTTTTCCAGGGCTGTATTCCTGTGTGTGCCAGAGGACTTTGGTATTGGTACCTTCCCCAGCTGGACACTGTCTCGGATCCCCATAATAATACATCCCACTGCACATGCCCCAGCCATGCCAATTGGGATGTGTGGCATCCCTGAGGGTAATGCTCATGTCAGGGGCCAAGAAGGCTCCTTGATTAATGAACATGCCAGTGCTTAAACCTTCAGGCTCCTCCTGTCCACTGGAAGCCCTGGGCTGCAGAGAGATGTACTCAAAACCTTGTTTACAGGCAAAGAGGAAGCACGTGTGTAGGTAAAGCCAAGAACTGATTGTCAGTGTTACAGCAATCTCAAAGCTCCAATCATCGTCAGTCTAGATCTGCTGGATGCACAAAAAGGAAGACTACTAATGCAGTTTAAGTTATTCTGCACATGCAGTTTCTATCCCTTTTCATGATGGCACATTCACCCTTCCCTGCTGCTTTGGGTCCTAAGGCTAGTGCTTTTACCCAGGGGGTGGTGTGATGCTGGGAAGGGAGGTGTTGGAGTGAGCTGTCAGCATCTCCAGCCCTTCCCTGTGACCAGTGCAATGGCCCTGCTGATGGGTTTTCTCCCTCTCTCTAGGATCTGCTCAGGGTTGGTTTTGTATGTTTTCTGACATGCTTTAATACCTTCTTCTGCCTTCCCTGGTCTGCAGCCTCGTGTAACACCCAATTTACTATGTGTGGTGCCCCTTACATACATTAGGTACTATTTTTATTCTGTGTGTTACTGCTAAATGCAGTTTTGCCAGCTCCAGGAAGCATTCTTTTAACTGACCACCAGTGAGTTTCTTATAGCTGCAAGGATATAACCTTGTACCATCCTGTACCTGTACTCCTCTGTGCTGCATCCTGTGTCCCCACTGCTCAGGGGAGCGTACCAGGCTCGCACTTGTATACACTGCACCGAGTCAAAAATACCTCATTCTGCATAGGACAAGGGGAATCAAGGGGGTGGCAGCTTTTACACCCCAAATATGAGGCTCCTCAGGCATTTCTGCTGTGCAAGTCCTGTCCCCTGTAAGCAGTTCTGCCCCTCAGAGTGGCCGCATCCTGCTTCACAGTTTCACAAGGCACCAGCAGGACCGGAGCAGAGCACATTAATACTTTCTCAGCAGAGCCACGAAGCTCAGCCCAGGAAGCTGCCCTGCCAAACTTCACATGTTTCATAGGGTAGGCATCAGCTCTAAAGAGGAAATATACATTTAAACCCAAACAGGCTCCGCTCGAAGAAAACATTGGTTTTCACTGCAGCTATGAATTAAGGTAAGAGACAATTCCACTTGACCTATAATCTGACGGAGCAGGAGGACAACAAATGGTGTCTGATGTACTTACTTAAGCGAACTCTTCACTGCTTAGTGCTTGGAATCTAAATAATACTTAATTTGGGTAAAGATGATGTGGGTAATGCTTACAAACTGTGAAAGTAGAAAGGGAAAAGCTTTTATTAATCAAAGTGACCCAAAGCAGAGAGATTTTACTGTGATGCGTTATTTGTGGCAACATTCACCCTGGCTAGAAGTCTTCAAGGTTAATGCTGGCAGATGGCTAGTGTGCAGCATAGAAAAGACAGAGCAAGAAGATGCAGCCATTCTACTTCATTAGAGGGCTTTTGTTAGATGTCAGAACTCACCAGTGTTGCTTGATTTTAGTTCCAGTCAGTGAACCAACATCCCAAACATCACCGACACTGAAGGACAGCCCGAACCAGAAAGTCTGCTAGAGATGGCAACAAGTGTCTGATGAGGACAGAGCAGCAAGAGAATGGCAGAAATGAAAAGAACCCTTGAAACCCCAACTTTCTGTATGAACAAATCACTTAATTTCTCTGTGACTCAGATTTCCATGGGAAGGTTTTGTTGTTACAAGGATGGCTGCTGGTTGGGGTGAGGCATTTGGGTAATCCAGTGACGGCAGCCCGTTAAGTGTTTGTGTGATATAAACACAGATCCAGAAACAGAAGTTCTGCTGGGGCAAACCCTGTGTTGATGCAGCCAGACAGAGGCAGTGAATTGGGTGAGAGGATAAAAGACAGGAACTGAAATGAATTCTGAGGGTTTGGGCCGCACAGAAGAAGTCCAAAAGGGAGAGGAAAAGGCTAAAGTTTGGCAAAGGAGAACACTTAAGACTTAACTCTGAGAGTAGATCACAGAGTAAATGTGATCTTCCCAGGAAGGGGCTGTCAACTCCAGAACCTAAATCTCATCTGGACATAGTCAAGAAGGAATAATGCTCTTTAAAATAACAGAGAAGGTGATCTAAGAGATGCCCCATTTGTAGACAGCCTTCTCAGTTTTCTGAAGGATGCTGAAGCAATGTCAGCTTATTAATAACAAAAAAGGGGGGGGGGGGCAGGAAGTAAATAGGCCCCACAATAAATGTGGTGAGAGGATGGGGCGAGTGGTAACCATAAACAAGCACAAACGGTGCACATAGCTCCAAAAAAAGTCATCTGTTTTCACTGTCCCCTCAACAGAGAAAACAGAAGGAATTTGAATGCTGCTTAAGAAGGACAGGCCTGGGAAAAAGGACTCCTGAGGAGCAGCAGGTAAGAGAAAACACCACCATAATGCTCAGCAACAGGTATAAAATTACACAGTGTCACGAGTGACTGCGCGGGCAGGAAAGGCAAAAGGGAACTAACTACAGGACATACCTGTGAAGCAGATTTCCCAAGAAAACCCTGATCCTGGCAATCACCATCCAGTCAAATGACAACCCCAAACCCCAGTGTCCTGCGGGCAGCTCTGTGCCCCAGCAGCTGAGTTAAAGTGCTCCCCAGCTTCTGTGAGGACAAATACAACTGCTGCTCTCCAACAGGATTCTCGCAGCCTTCACCTGGTTCCCTGTCTCCTGGCTGGTCTCTGCCTGGAAACCAGCTCAGGTTGCAGAGGCTTTGCAGAGGACCCTTGGGTCTGGCCACAGAATCATGACCCTGAGAGTCACGGATGAAAACTTCAGAAGCATTTCAGTGATTTCTGAACCTCAGTTTTAAGACCTGGAGAAAACACAGGAGTCTGAATCATACTGTCAGGCCATGGCTCCTAAATGCCCAAGTCATTTCTGAAATGGGTTTTTAAGGCTCTGACCTCCATAGGGCCAGATTACTAAAGGTACTTTGATTGCCAGAGGTTCAGGCTAATGCCCTGTGGGACTTTTCAGAAGCCCCCCAGTATTTAGCTCCCTTTCAGAAGAATGCCCCATCCCTGGCAGTGTTCAAGGCCAGGTTGGACGGGGCTTGGAGCAGCCTGGTCTAGTGTGAGGTGTCCCTGCCCATGACAGGGGATTAGAACTGGATGAGCTTTAAGGCCCTCTCCAACCCAAACCAATCTGGGATTCTGTGAGTCTATGATTGGTATCAATAATAGCTCCCCAGCAAGGTGCCTTGATGTGACTATTGGCATGGTCACTTGCTCAAAAGCCTTGGTTATGCCCTGAAAGTGGAGCCATGACAAAATCAGAGTATCACTTTTGATGTGATGGGTTAAGCTGAAACTTGTGCCCTGGTTACTTGCTGCCCTGCAGTTATCTCCAGGTTAGCATGGAGCATCTCTAAGAAAGCACTTTGCAATGCTATAAAGCCTTAGGGAAAGGTGAAAAAGATCCTCTCCCACCCTCCATGATCCAAGACTGATCTTTTCAAGTGTATTTTTTTACCCCAAACTCTTGGTTTAAGGTTGTAGATTTTATTCCACAGCTGGTGGAGTCTGCTTCCAATTCAGTTTGTGATGCTGGTGTCAAAACTGTAGACCTGGTCCAGGGAAGGGGCATTTTTTAGATCTCTTTCACCTAAATGCCTTTCTAAAGGGACCACAGACCTCTGCAAGATTCAGACTTGCATTTATCTTAATCAGCAGTGGTTTGATCGGCTTCCATTGCTGGGTGCTTTATTTAGGACACCTTGAATGCCCTAATTTTCAGAAAGCCTCAGCATCACGCTTCTGCACCTTGAATCCACCTTGAGCTGGAAACTATAATAATGAAGCAGCCCGCAGCACTATTCTCTCTCAAAGAGCTCACCCTCAAAGTCCAGGGCCAAGTCTCCATAAATGAAATCAACCAAAGCAGTAAGTGATTATTAAGAATAACTCTGGAAATGGCCTGGCTGATGTGAGAATAAATCACAGAATTAAAAAGAAATACCAAAGAAAGGCATTTTCTCACCTTAAAGTCAGCAGGGAAGGACTGGAGGACCAGGGAGCAAGGATGCATCTGGGATGACACCACACACCCACTTGGAAGCGATGGAGGAATGATAAAAGAACCGGTTAGAAGGTGGCAAAACATGCAGGGTTTAACAGAGGCCGTACAGACTGGCTGTTTGATAGCAACATCCCTGTCCCCAAACAGGGGACCAAAACAGAGTCGTTGCTGAGTGTGCCCCAATAGCCCATTTGCTCTGCCTCCCTGCCTATCAGGGGCTGTAGGATTGGGCTCCTCCACTGTGTCTGGCCTAAAGCCATATCCCAGACTGGTATTTTCTCTTGTGGAGGTTCTCAGGCATACAAAAACCTTCTTTTCCTACTCGAAGTCTGTTCCAGTGATTTGCCTTTCACTGTTAAAATGTGTATCTGATTTTCAGCTTGCAAGTCTCTGGTTTGAATTTCCATGCGTCAGTTTGTGGTATAGCTAATCCCACTGCATGAGCAAGGCTATGAAATCAAGTGTATGCCTACAGCCCCAGTCCCAGGCTCTGCAATGGTAAAGCCACTTCCCATTTAGCACGCCTTTAAACATCTGTAAGCACCCGAGGGTTGCATCAGCTTTTCTTACTGCAACATCTGGCTGAGGGCTGGCTTTCAGACTGCCCATAGCAGCAGCCAGGTTTCCCAGCAGATGATCTCCCACTCTTGAGACACGGTCTGTGGTGTTTAACTCCCTAGCGTGTCGCTTCAGCTGCATTAAAGCCAATGTGAATCATCCAGGAAGCCCCAGATTATTCAGGTCTGTCTGAATTACTGTCTAATTCTCTAACTCGTTCCTCACTTCCCCTACCAGCTGTGACTCCCAGTCAGATTTCAGACCAAGGGTGAAAATACAAGTCTGGGGCTTTCAATTCATTATTCCCACAGACCTTTTATAAGCAATACTCTGTGTTTGGTGAGACATCCTCCACAGTTGTCTGGCTTTTGAGCTCTGACAGTTAACCAGCCTGAATCCCATCGTAACGTGTTGCTGGGCTTGTGCTGCATTGGTCTGGAGAGCTGTGTCCATCAACTATTCTATGTTTCTATGAAATAAGCAGTCAGTGCAAGTCAAAGCTTCAACTCTTCTGCACAATACCCTTTATCAACCCTGTAATTGCATCAGATGTCCAGACAAAAGCTTCTCTAAGCCACCCACACTGGCATCAGCTATGCTCCCCCTCTTTGCTGTTCAGATTTCATTTTGACCAGGTTCAAGGTTGCTGCTTCACCTTGCTCCCTGCTTCCAAAGGTCAGAATCATGTCATAGAATCCCAGAATGGTTTGGGTTGGAAACGAACTTAACATCATCCAGTTCCAACCTCCTGCCATGGGGCAGGAACACCTCACACTAGCCCATGTTGCCCAAGGCTCTGTCCAACCTGGCCTTGAACACTGCCAGGGATGGGGCATTCACCACTTTTCCGGGCAACCTGTGCCAGCACCAGCACCTCATCCTCGTGGCCTCCTCTGGACTTGCTCCAACAGCTCCATGTCCTTCTTACGTCAGCTGCTTCCAGCACCTGTAGAGGTGGAACAGGGAAATTATCTCCTCAATTCAGGACTGAATAAAAGACAGATATAAATTTAAAGTAACTGCAGCTGCTGTGCTGCTTTTGACCCCAGCTATCTAACAGGATCCCAAACAGCTCCAGAGACTGTCCCGTAACAACAGAACCGCCCAGCTCTGAAAGATGAGCTAAGTGTATTACAGGAACCAGTTGGGTGTAGGACTAGAAACTGGGCCCCATCACACATTGCTGTAAGTAAGCCCAAGTTTTGTTTTGGGTATCATACAAATGGTGGTTAGAGATGTCCGCAGCAGGCTGGTGGTTGCGTGGTAGCTGCTTGGTGCCAGGCTGCTGAAGCATTTCAGCCAGAGTGCTGTTAAGACTTGCATCTCTCCTGTTGGTTTCCATCTAGTTCTGGTTAATTCTCTTAAAGCTCTTTCTTTTGTGTGTTAGAAGAGCCAGCGGCAGCTAAACCATGTCATTTGGATGTACCCAAGGACACCCCTATGGTGTGGCTGAGACCCCCCGGGCTGGCCAGAAGCAGATGGGTGTAGTCACAAATGCACAAAAGCAACACGTTTATATTTGGGTAGGGTGGTGACAGCTCACATCTAAGGGTGAGAAAGGCAGATGTGCCCATTGGGTTTCATAGGGCTTCCCACAAAGCCTCCCATCTTCCCTGGGTCGGTGAATCATTGGTGTGCAGCTTTGCCTTCATGAGAGAAGTGCACAACTCAGCCTCCCCCAGAAGTGCTGACTAAGGTGTGAAAATCCTTCTGAGCCTTAAAAATGCTTCTGTCAGCACATTGTGCAAGGCTGAAGCGTGACCCTCTGCTTTTGGTTATTGTTTGTTACCTTCCCACTGGGGGACAGCACCGTGCAGAGGTGAAGTGCCCACGAACCCCCCTTCTTGGCCGTAACGTGGCACTTGGCTGAAGCACCAGGGGTGGCAATTGGAAAGCTCAGATGCATAAAGGATTTGGCTCTTGTCACCCAGACTGATGCCAGTGCTAGTTTTGAAGGCTGAAATGCACCTTCTGTTGCTTAGAGGAGTTTGTGGCTCTCTCCTAATTTCACTTCCCTATGTATTACTTATAGTGCACGTGGTTGTTTGGAACAGCTGGGTTGAGAAACAGGGGGTTTGGGTCCTGCAGGCTGTTGTCTTTGAGACAGCTATAAACATGATGAAGGGCAGAAGTGTTTGTGGGGAGCAGGGTGTAAAACTGTTGGGGAAGTCTGGACAGAGAGAGCAAAGCGGTTGAGCAGTTCCATGAGAAGCAGAAGTGAATCTACTATTTCCTGTACTCAGCAAGGGAAAACATCTGGTGGAGGGACCTCACAGCCCTGCAGTCTTCTTCAGCATCCTCTGTGCTCTTCAGGTCACTTCATACCCCAGACTGTGACCGTTCTGTGCCAGCAGTTTTGGATGCCAATGTCATTTATGTGAGTGTAGTTCTTGCTTGCCCCTGGCCACGCCATGCAGCATCTCACCCTTCCTGCTAGCATAGGTACCACAAGCTTTGCAACCACCCATCCAGGGTAAAGGAAATGATTTGTTACTGTAGAAATAAATGATCCCCATCAGTGAGCTAGAGGAGATTACCTGACTGAAAAGGTACTTCAGGAAAGACCAGAGCCCAGGTGACGTTCCTCTTTGCTTCAGTAAGAGCAGGAGTTCCTCCTGCACCTCCATGTAAATGGTGTCCCGTGAAGAAGGTGGCCATTCCTGCACCCAGCTTTCTCTGCAGGCAGTGCCAGTGGGTGCAGCCTGCGCAGCAGTCTGCCAGACCTGAGGGCTACCCCATGGTGGGAGCTGCATTTCCTTACTCATGTGAAACCCTCCCTGTGCTCAGGAGAGCGCAGTGGTTTGTGTGGGCACGTATGGAAACCTCCAGAGGAACAAGCTGCCTTTCCAGGCATGAATTAAGGGAGCAAGCATCAGAAAGACCAGTGCAGCTACTGGTTCTCAGAGAGGAGACTAAATCATTGTGTGCTCTTCCTCTCCAGGTCAGGGATTTCACCCAGCACACACAGTCTAGGCAAGCACCACCGAGCAACCCTCTCTGGATGCTAATGGGATACAAGCAGGCATCAATCAGTTGTTACCTCTGTGCACAGTGGGACTTCTGCTCATCACACACATGGAAACAGGAGCGTACAGAGCAGAGAAGAAGCTGGGGCACTTTGCAGAAACATTGTGGCCTCTGCCTGGCTTTGTTTCAGAGTCATGAAGTTAGGACGGGACTTCTGAAGGTCTCTTGTCCAAATGCATGCTCAGAACAGGGCCAGCTGAGTTATAAGTACCTCCAGGGATGGAGAGCCCACAGCCTCCATGAAGCCCTGTGGAGGTGTTTGTTAAAATGACTTTCCATATAGTGAGTAACAATTTCCCGTGGCCATTGCCTCTTACTCCTCTGAGGGAAGTTGCCTGCTTTGCATGTACACCTTGCCATTAGATTCCCTTTTGAGATGCCTCTTGTTGGGGCTGATCAAACCCACTTCTCAGCATCTTCTCATGCACCAGACCCAGTCATTTCGGTAGCCCTCAGCTACTGCACACTGGTACCTCAGTGAAGAACCAGCTGTGGAGCACATCAGCCCACAGAGGAAGATGGAGGCTCTGGTGCAGTCACAGCTCAGTGGCAGAGCTGGGTAGGCTGCTGTAGTGACTTATTTTCCACACAAGAGACTTGGTGTACCCTGACAAGTCTTTCCATTTTAAAGGCACCTTCTGCCCACATTTCAGCTCAGGAAAGGAGAAAGAAAACATCTCATTATAAGAGGAAACGGCCTCAAGCTGCACCAGGGCAGGTTTAGATGGAGCTGAGGAACAATTCCTTCCCCAGAGGGTGCTCAGGCATTGGAACAGGCTGCCCAGGGCAGGGCTGCAGTCACCGTCCCTGCAAGTGTTCACACAGCGTGGAGACGAGGCCTCAGTGCCATGGGTTAGTGGTGGCCTTGGCAGTGCTGGGAACGGTTGGACTGGGTGAGCTTGAAGGGCTTTTCCAATCTGGTTAGTTCTAGGATGGGAAGGTAGAACATGATGGCCATTGGGATTATATGCGATCTGTCCTGCTCATTTCTGTATCCCTCAGCAGGATAAAGTAAAGAGATAAGGAACCTGACACATACCCCTGTAGGCACCTCTAATCTCACAGTATCTTGTCTGCAATTGCTGTCAGCTTCTGCCCCAGCACCTAGGCATTTCCTGTGCATCCCATCTAATTCTGCTGGTCAGATACCACATCTCCAGAAGCTGGAGAATTAAACTGGGCTGCAAGCAAGGCCAGGCTGTGCATTCAGACTCAGCTCCCAGTTCTAGTGGGCAGGCACTGCAAGAGGTGCTGAGCCCATGGGTGTGCCTGCTTGCTGCAAACTGCCTTCCCGTCCATGCCCATGCTCTGAAACTGCCAGCGCTGAGACAGCCCTTCTTGTAGCCCACTTTTCCTGTTCATAACCACAAAGATTGTTTTCTAATGACTGTGGGCACTTCTCATTTCAATGCTTGGGAGACACTGAGGCTTCGAACTTTCAGAAGAAGAAGGTACTTTCAGATGGAGAGCCTGCATTTCCAACTAGCACAGAAAACCCATCTTTGAGAAATGACTGCAAAATAAGAGGCCAGAAATTCATGGCCCACACCACAAAGGGTGCTCTGGCAATGAAGCCTTAAGAGAAAATACCAATGGTCACAGTAGCCACCCATGGGAGAGTTTGTTGTTGTTACCACTACATCAAATGAAACTTCTTGGGCAAGGACTGTCTCACACCTCACGACATCTCTATTTCATGCTTAGTCTCACAAGGCTTATTTTAAACAGAGGCTATAAAAACTATTGCTATCAGTGAAGAGTGGACGTGCTGGGATTCCAGCCACTTCACTCCAAGTGCTAGGAGTGGGAGCAGTTACACACCATCGGCGTCTACCACTGAGTACCGTGCCCATGCTCTCCTTATAGTCAAAAGGAGCTTCAGCAACACGGTCAGCGGAGTCTGGAAAGCAGCCTGCCTTGTCTTAAAGTACATTTGGCCTCACACTGCTCTTCACTGGCTCTATTGACCACATCTCCCACTGACAGGAGATGTAAACGTCTGATTAGAGGCAGCTTATGGTCACTGAACCAAGTCCCTTCCTTACAGCCAATGGGGGTTCCTGTAAGAAGACAGTGACACTGTGACCAAGGGGTAGTTATCAGTTGCAGGTTTTTTCCTCGCTGACCTTTCCTTCCAGATCCAGCTTTAACAGGCTGGTTTGGCCGTGTTGTCATCTCCCTGGATCTCCCTCTCTGACGTTATCCTCTTTTCCCTTTCCATGTAGCCAGAAGATTCAGCATGACGGAAGCATTCACAGGAACAACGGCCGAATACGCTTACGACGAACAAGCTTTTTCCTGCAATAAGACTGACATCCAAGAGTTTGGGAAAATATTCCTGCCAATATTCTACATTGCAGTGTTTGCTCTCGGCCTCACAGGGAACCTCATGGTGGTTTTTGCCATTGTGAAAGAAGGCAGCAAGAAAAGCATCACTGACATCTATCTGCTGAACTTGACTATCTCGGACCTGCTCTTCGTGATCTCCCTCCCCTTCTGGGCCTCCAACACTGTGCGTGGATGGACCCTCGGGACTGTTCCATGCACGGCTGTTTCCTCACTGTATTACATTGGTTTCTTTGGGGGCATGTTCTTTATCACCGTTATCAGTATTGACAGGTACTTGGCCATTGTCCGGGCGACGTATTCTCTGCAATTCAGAACGGTGAAGCATGGCTTCCTTATAACCTGTGCAGTGTGGGCAATAGCTGTTCTAGTTTCAGTGCCACAGTTTGTGTTCTCCCAGCTGGTAGAAAACGACTGCATTTCTGTCTACCCCCAGGAGCTGGAGAACATCTGGCCAGTGTTCTGCAATGTGGAGCTGAACACCCTTGGGTTTTTCGTCCCGGTCTGTATCATTTGCTATTGCTACTGTGGGATCATCAGAACCCTGCTGTCCTGCAAGAACCAGAAAAAAGCACGGGCTGTAAAGCTGGTCTTGGTCGTGGTGGTGGTGTTTTTTCTGTTTTGGTCCCCCTACAACGTCCTGATTTTTCTAGAGACTTTAAGGCACTATGAGGTATTCACAAGTTGCAACCAAATTAAATCCCTGGACTACGCAATGCACCTGACTGAAACCATCGCGTTCAGCCACTGCTGTCTCAACCCTTTTATCTATGCCTTTGCTGGGAAAAAATTCAGGAGATACCTTCATCGTGTCTGCTTAAAGTACTGCCCATTCCTGTGCTTCTGTGGGCCCTGCAGCCGCTACCAGGTCACCCCTTCCGCCAGCTATGCAGAAAGCACTGTCAACAGCAACATAACCCTCAACACCAGCGACCAGGATGGCTCTGTCTTCGTCTGAAAGGCTCTGTGGAGAAGAAATGTGTGTGAATACATCATCTGCAGGGCCAGCCACCTCTGAGAGCTGCCATTACCCGTATGAAGAGGCTCACTGACGTGCCTCTTGTTAAGCATTAGAAGTTCTAAACCAGTGAAGATTTTAAGAACCAAAGCAGTACAACATGTCAAGGCTGAATGTGGAATTGAATTGAGAGAGAGGAAGGGGGAAAGTGGAGCAAAAGCAGCACTCTTGGCCTGGCGTGGGAGTTGGAGAAGAATTTAAGGAGAGGGAAGCTGTTGAGTAGTTTCATCATTGAAACTTGCACATGTGCCGGTGTATGAACACGGGGTACAAATGTACATAGACCTCAACTCAGTTTTTGAGGGACTGGATATCTGTTTAATGAATGGTAGCTGACTGTTAGCAAGGGCAATGGTTTTGATATTTAAGGGGTATATTTTTGATGCTTCATATAGAAGTGATTTTGGGGTATTGGTTGCAATAAATGTTTTACCTGTGCTTTCATACCTAATAAAATCCTACTGTTAAAACACCCCCGACTTATTTCTGAACACACATTTACTGCCAGCAATGCACTCGGTGTTTGTAGCATGCACTAACCAGAGCAAAGACCATGCTTAAGGATTTAGGTCCAGACCTGGGGCTGATCCAGGAAAAGGTACGGGTTTGGGAATCATTGTGCTTAGTCCAAGTACATCACAATCAGGCTGCGAATTGCTTGGAGAGGGTGGTAAGCACATGCTTCATGCCCATACTCTGCTTGCCACCCACTGTAAACACCAGCTGTGTCTATCCCATCATACAAGAGCTTTCAGGACAAAATAACCACTTGCCCATGCTGTTTACCACAACCTTCCTCAACCTCTGGGGCCTCCCCTCCCATAGCTGATTTCCCCAGGGAAACCTGCAGCTGTACCCGGATGAAACCCATCCCAGAGGACACATTTACCTTGTGCACTCCTCATCCTGCAAACATCCATTCTACTCTTGCAATCAGACAAGTGAGAGACCTTCTGCAGGGCCCTCCTGCCATCATCTGCTGCAAGAGCAATGGAGGTTTGCGTTGGCGCTGTGGGGTGGAGGTAAGGGAATGGACCGCAGCCACCTGCGAAGCTGAGGTCATCTTACAAGGAAAAATCAAGGACTGATCTCCCAAAACAAGTCCATGCCAGTGGGACCCTCTCTGTAGACACTGATGGAAGTGGGAGTATGGCAAACCTGCAGAACCCCCCTCACTTTCCAACTAGCACAAAAGAGTTGTTCTCCGCTATCAGTGGGAGGAGTAAGCCCTTTTTCCTACCACTTGTTTCTAAGAAGGCTGGAGGAGAGCCTTTCCATGGAGACATTTTCCATGTGCAAAAGAATCACAGAATGGTTTGGGTTGGAAAGGATCATCCAGTTCCAACCCCCTCACACTAAACTGTGTTACTCAAGGCCCCGTCTAACCTTGAACACTGCCAGGGATGGGGCAGCCACGGCTTCTCTGGGCACCCTGTGCCAGCGCCTCAGCACCCTCACAGGGAAGAGCTTCTGCCTTAGATCTACAGTAACTACACATATATGAAATTGTCCACCCTGGGCTACTGCACACCCAGCTCGCTCTACAGGATCACAGCCCCTTTCATAAAACACCCTTTATTAGGTGTAAATACATTCTATGTGCTCAACTTTAAAACCAGAAGCTAGCAGTGCACTTCCAGATACCAGACTTACCATCTAAGATGAAACGCAGCGTAAGTGTCACTTGAAATCAGATTCCACTTCAAAGTCCAGCCTGCCCAAGCGGGATCAGACAATCCCCTCTGTCCCCACCCCCAGGCAAGTGGCATTGGAAGTAAATGGGATTTTTACAGTGTTTTTTAAAGAAATGCTAAGATGTGCAGAAAGAAAGAAAGAGGAAGATGCTCCGAGACTAAACAAGAAGTCGTGTCTGCACGAAATCAGCCTGGAGAGGGTGGGTTGCCAAGCTGAGCAATGCAGTCTCACTTGGCTTGTTTGAATTCACTTTTCTATTCCAGACAACAGGGAGTTACTGAGTGGGAGGAGTAACAGGCACATTTGGATATGATCCATGTCCAGCATGAAGCCTCTCTGACAGCTCTCCAGGGAGGACAGCACTTTCCTGCCTATCCCAGTGGTTTCCCAGCAATCCTGCCCATCCCCAGCCCAGGACATCCCAGCACACATAACTTCCAGATCCACCTGCGCAGTGCAGTGCTCCTGTGAGCCCAATGATTGTCAGCCTAAGATCATCACTGCTTATGCCATGTATTTGCAAGTTATTATCATGAATGTGTTATTTATGTGCTCAGTATTTGAGAGTTGGTATGGGATTAAAAGCTTCAGGGTGGCTTCTTGGCACTGGGTTCTGCAACAAACAGCTTGTCCGTGCAGATGCCTCCTCATAGCAGAAGTGGTAAATCAAAGAAAACCCACTGAAAACCAAACCATTTTCCTTCTGTTTGCATCAGCACTAAGAGTTTCCTTGTAATTGTCCCTTAGAAACCCTTCAGCCTCCAGGAAACATCCAGTGCTCTGAGGGCAACCAGTAACCAGCTTTACCAGGACTGGGCTGAGCTGCAGCTGAAGGCTTTGCTGCTCTTCACTGTACTGCAGCATGCCAGGATGTACGGGGAGCCACAGCCCCACAGCTCCTGCCCATGCCGTGCCTCTGCTGTGCTGTGTGACAGCAAATACTGTGTGGTCTCCTGTGTTTCTGCTTATCTTATACCTCGAGGTGTTCCTTGCACCATTTGAGCCTGACTGAAAGCCCACTGGTGTCTCTTTAAGTCCCTCCACTGGACTTCCAGTTAAGTACAGCCTTTACTTAAAGATGCTGCTTCCCTTTCAAAGCCTCTGCAGTGGGAAGCTGGTGCTTTCTAACTGCCCAGCCAGTTTACAGCATACACTTTCCTATGTACAGCACTAAGGCTGCATACATCCTTAGAGTGGATCAGCGCATCCCCGAGGATCATCCAGTCCCTATCCATCACATATGAGAAAGGAAACCAGTCTCTCAGTACAGGATAACCCCTTTTGATCTACCAGAAACTACAGATAGACTCTTGCTTACTTGGCAAGTCACAGTTTACACATGAAAATGCACACACAGAAGCACACTTGGTATAATCTATCCATTGAATAGCATCTGCTTGTGCAAAATGGTCAGAAAACCTCTGGATTTGGGGGATTTTGGGGGGGGGGGGGATGGGGACTGGGCATTGTGGTTTTGGGGGTGGTGAGTTATCTTTGCATCTTATTTTGCCATTGCAGTCAACGCTTCCTGTTTGAGAATCACACTGACACGTAACATAAATCTTTTAGCAGCAGGGTTACCTTTTGAGGAACAGATAAAACCTGAGTCCTCATCTACTTATAAATAGAATGAACAAGGCACATATTTAGCCAGACTGCTTGCAGTGAGATAAAAAGGACACTTCATGTCCACTTAGGTGCCACTGTGAATCCCTCTCATTCAAATATCCCATATAATACGTCATTGTTTGCAACACTGGCATCAGGAGCCCCTACCTGCACATTTCCTTTGGATCAGAGTTCGCTGGGAGTGGATCTGAAGCCCTGGTCCAAGGTAGTCTGAAGTTTTAAGGCTCTATTTAATAGAGAAACTATGAACACATTGGTTGTGGATTAACTTCTGTCATTTCCATTTTGCCTCTGTTACCTTTGGGACGTCCTTCGCTGAGGTCTCATAGGTAATACAAAACCATTGTCCCAGCAGGATGCTCTGATGCCAATGAGGGCACAAGTCCCATCCATGCAAGGTTCCATACCAAGTCCTGCTATTGCTAACCACCAAAGGAGAGTTGCCCAAAGCAAACCTCAGTTACCAGCTTTCTTCTTCCCAAACCTGAACTCTAGTGGTTGCACTGTCTCTCTCCCCATCATTGCTTTTGCAGCTCCTGGCTGGTAACATATTTCCTCTGTAGCTATCACCAACGCACGCTGTGGTGCTTTGCCAAAGGCCATTTACAGACCCCATTTTAGCAGTGAATGAACTATTTTCTGTATTAAGGACTTACCCAAGTCCTTAATGCACCAAGATTTACTGCTTGCACTCCGGTCTCTTGACTCTGTAAGAGACCCAGAGCTCTAATGAAAACCCGTGACCTGCAGAGATGTCATCCTGAGATTCAAACCCCGTTACCAAAGCTAAACATGAGTTTGGATGTGCTAAAGGACACTTGTCACACACATATACAGCCCTTCTGGTGAAGCTGGTGGTGATCCTGCTGCCACTCTTCGTAAGAACTTCCTAATTTGCTTGGTAACTACTGCAAGAGCTTGGTTTTCAACATACACACACCCAGACCTCAAGACCTGGGTTCTGCAGTATCAGTGCTAATGCAGAAAAGAACACCTACCAACTGCTCCTGTATGATTTTGTTGCATGGATATTCAAGACATGAATGTCAGTAGTTAATAGACTGTATTTAGTAGTTAATGTATTGTATTTGTCATTCTTTTCCTAAGGACACAGTGTATAATAGCTCCCATTGGAGATGGAGAAAGCAGTTTGCTTGTGAAGGAGCTTGCTTCTATCCAACTTCCAGCTGTGGTCCTTCAATCAGCTGGAAGCAGCACATTAACCTTGTGTCACCGAAGGCAGAGGTTAGTGGTGGGACAGAGAATACAAGCAAGGACCCTGGCACTACTTTTTCGCTCTGTAGATGATATTATCCACTTGCCATCAGCAGCTGTAACCAGAACAGTCCATTTGCCACCCCCCTCAGATTTTAGGTCTCTGATAAGTTAAATGCATTTGTCACTGTTCCATACTAGCCTGTAATCCAACAATCCAGCTACAAGTAGGTCAATCGGCGGGGATAATGCAGGCCATAGAAAGAAGCTGTGCTTCACCCGCAAGAAGTTTGCATTTAGCCCCTGAATACTACATTTGCTGTATTAAAATCAAGCCCAGCAGCACGGTGACATTAAGAAACAGCAGCACAGCTTGCAATGGATTTGCAGGGCACATCAGAGGATGCTGAGGAAGCAGAAGGGTCGATGGCTCCATGCATCTGCTGACAAGACAGTTCCCTCTAGTGCCAGATGTGCTGCTGCTTCCGTGTGCACTTCACTAGCACAGCTCCTTACATAGAAGAACTGCTTGAAACCTTGAGCTGCAGCTCCCATTATTTCTCTGGGCTTCAAGGAAGTAGGAGCAAACTAGAAGGAAATGGCACCACCTCTATCCCACCCCTTTGCCCCAGGCAACTGAGTAACGTGGGCTCCAATTTGGCCATAACAGGAGCACAAGGCAGCGAGGAGCATCTCCCACTGGAAGGGCCTTGAGTAATGGTGCTAATGGCCTAAGACTGCTCAGGGATGGGGAATTGGGTTAGCACACACAGGAAGTGCTTTTCCAGCTCTTCCTAGGGACATCTCGCTAGATTCCTGGTACAGAAGGACCTTCACCACCACGTTTTGGAAGGAAGGTATTTGAGGAGGCTTAAAGCTGGGTTTGTCTGGTTTATAAATGGTTTATAAACTAGAGTTGGCTCAGATTTGACCAGGTCTTAACCCCTGGGTGCTTCAGAGCCCCTCTCCAGCACGTCTTTGCTTTACTGTAGCCCCTCTCAGTATTACCTTAGGGCACAGAGGTCCTCATACTGCTGCCAGATGGTTTTTCTGAGGGAGCCCTCATTTGAAGCACTAAGACTCACCATCACTTGGTCTCTTGTTCAGTTCCTTCTTCTTGGTCCTGTTGCTGGTTCCTGCTCTCCAGATCCTCCTCATAGCTCAGGTTCCAGGAGACTACAGTGCAAGGGATGGTCAGAATACAAGCTACCATAAAGACAACACTGAATGCATGGGCCAGAGGTTACAGAGCAAGCCAGATTCAGAAAAGGCAACTGGCATACGTCCTTTTATACAAGGCTACCAGCACCTGGAACCAAGTGTTTCCAGTTTCCCTTCTCACTATCCTTCTATCCACCCTTGTCCATAGAATCATAGAATCCCAGAATGGTTTGGGTTGGAAAGCACCTTAAGATCACCCAGTTCCAACCCCCTGCCATGGGCAGGGACACCTCACACTGGACTATGTCACCCAGGGCTTCATCCAACCTGGCCATGAGCACCGCTAGGGATGGAGCATTCACAACCTCCCTGGGCAACCCATTCCAGTGCCTCACCACCCTCACAGTAAAGAACTTCTTCCTTATATCCAAGCTAAACTTCCCCTGTTTCAGTTTTAACCCGTTACCCCTTGTCCTATCACTACAGTCCCTAATGCAGCACCCTCTGTCCTGAGCTCACCCCATCATTTCTTCTGTCCATCTTTAGTGGCAATGCTGTCTCTGCATTCTCACCAGAGGGTGGCATCATTAAACCCTCTCAGACTTCAAGGTCAGTAATGGACTCACTGAGTAACCAGCAGAGTGCAGAAAGTGTACTTAAGGGAAGTAAGAAGAAGATTAGTCCTTGCATTCTGGCGCTGGAAGAAACATCCATTTCTTCAGGCCTTTTTGATTTGCTTGTCCTTGAGCGAATGAGAGCCTGTGGGTATTAAATTAAGCAGCTTTCCCAGCGATTCCCGAAGCACATCAGGATCTCTTGTGAATCACAGAGAGAGCTGTTCCAAAGAGAAGCTTTTAGTGTTGTTATCACAGTTTCATTTCAGTGCCCCGCGTGCTTTCCCCTGCTACTGAATAGACCACATCAGTTGGCTGTAGAGCTTGTCTTGAGGAGGACGTGCAGTGAAACAGCTTTCACAGTGGGATGGCAGTGACTGCGTCTCAGCAAGCATAGAAGGAAGATTAGTGATTGATAAGAGCAAGGACTGGTTCTTTCTCAGCCTTGATCCCCTTCAAACACTGTTTTCTCTAACTACCTTCCTTTATGTCCCAGCTGCCATGTGAGGAATGGGGCAGGAAAGGCTGTGGAGACACTTGTGTCCAGGATAAGGCCAGTCTTTCAATAAGCTTTTTAACACTACCAACCACTACAGGTTTGAGAGCTGGGGGCACTACCACAAATCAACCAGAAATCAAAGCTTTTACACCAGAATGCCACCATCCCTCTGTACCTAAACATCTCCGTGAGCATCAAACTGGCTTGAGGAGACCTCTGCTCTTCGATGCTGCCTTGTCTTCTTCCTCCCTTTGGAGAGACCAGCCTTTAACGGGACATCCGTGATCCTTAGGGGGTGTTTGGGAAGCTTAAAGAAGAAAAGTTCTATCATCTCACAGTGGAAACAGCCCCAAATTTGTCCTCCTCCTGTTAGAAACAGCTTGGGAGCATTCCGTAGGTGACTGAAACAGACAAAGCAAGCTCCTCACCGTGTCATTGCACGCTTAAGAAGAACCCAGCTCATGGCTCTCACATCAATGTTTTTTACTTCAAGTAAAACTCAGCCTTCAAAATGACCGTTCCAGTCGTGTTTGAGGTTTGAAGTTTCAGTTCTTTCTTGAGGAGGAGCTCTAAATACAGCACCTTTGCAAGCATGTGAAAGAAAGCAAATCAGGCTGAGGAAACGATGCCTGGGGCCATTCACAGAAAGGCCGGTGGATGCAAGCAGCAGGACGCACAGGACTGGACCACCGAGAGGAAAACAGATGTAGGGAACTGAACTTGGCAAGGAGAAGATGTTTTGGCCTTACCTCTTTTGCTGTCAGTGCAAAGGCTGTCTTGGCCAAAGGGAATTTGGAGGTTCAAAAAGATTGAGGTGAATGATGAGTGGATCACCTGGGACAACAGCGTAGACAGTGGCTGTCTCTAAAACCAGCTTCAGCTCTGTCCCATGCCTGCGGGTTGAGTCACGCACAGGGAAAGTGGACTAAATCTAAATGACAAGGAAAGGAACTGCACAAGGAATAGACGGCACAAACACCTTCCTAATGAGCAAGGATGAGAACTACAGATGCGCAAACCGCCCTTTCAATTCACTTGAATTGCAGAAGAAGAATTGCACAAGGCCTGACCACGCCAGCAGATGGAGAGGATGGGATTGTTTGGCCAGGTGTGACTTTGGCTCATCCACGAAATCAGTCCAAATACTCGTTTTTGCAAAAGCTGCTCCCTTCAGTTACCATCAGCTGCATCTCTCCTGAGACAGGGTCTTCTGGATGAGCACTTCTCTAATAAACACTTCTGGGTCATCTGTCCATGCCAACGCTGATACCGGAGGCAACGGATGGTGCGCTGCCATATCAGTGGTGGGTATCTCACAGCCTGGCTTGTGGCTTAGATAAACATCTCCCTCTAACCCTTCCTTGCAGAAAACTCTTGGGCATCCTGTAAACTGGCAAGTCAATGATAAGACCTCCTGTAAAGGTGGGAGGGGCTGAACGCATCTTTCGGTCGCAAGGAAGGTTTTAATTCTTTGGCTTGTTCTGCTTTTTGCTTTTATTAAGTTCCCTTCTTTTGGTTTTGATGTGCCCCCACCTCCGCCTCCCATCCCATATAAAAGGTTACTCTCCTCCCTGTCATGCGAATCAGTTTTGGTTGACCTCTCTGCACTGTCGTGATTTATTTGGTCAGTGGCACATACCTGATGTCACCTAGTAAAGAGGTAAGGCTGCTTTCTGCTCCCCTTCTCCTGCCAACCATTAGTTTTACAGCAGCATCCTCTGCATCGCAGTGAGAGCTCTTCACCCTTTCCTCTCAACTTCGTGGTCTCCTCTTGTTAGTCTCCGCCAGGTTGTTCTTCTCCAAGGAGGATGTGATAAAACCACGCTGCCATGTTAGAAGGGGACCTCAGAGCTCCCCTATTATGGTCTACAGTTATCCTTAGTGCTTTTCACTCGTCTTTCTCTCCAAGCTCTTGCAGGACCTTTGCTCACGCCACCTTCCAGCCATTTTCTGCAGCATTTCATTTGCTCAGAGATTTCTTTTTGTTATCCTCTCTCCAGTTTTCCTCACAGGCTCTCCCAGGGACTCCTTTCTTTGGGAGGCCATCACAAGGTGTTTCTGGGTTCATCTTTATCCTCTTAATTTTCATGAGCTGGCAGATACGGGGGTTTTTAAGCTTCATTTGCTGGTGTTCAAACATCCTAAGTTTTCATTGTCTGTAGCCACAACCATTCTTCTCTTTTTGTGGCTCTTTTCCTCTTTCTATGCATGCACTCTTGGTCAGTCTCCTTACAAAGACAGACCTGCTGCAGCATGAAATGCACTGGGATGGCAGCTTCTGCAGTACAAATGCTGCTTTGCAAGGCAGTGTGGTCCCACCATTCCTCTCCACCCAACCCAACAAGGATCCTTTGCTGCCCTGCTCCTCTGGTGGAAGCCAAGCTTCTCACCCAAGGCAGCGAGCAGATACAAAAACCTGCTTCAGAAGCATTTCCTACTTGAAAGTCCTCCAAGGAAGGACTGGGCAAAAGGCAATAAGCCAGATAGATAGGTTCTTCTTTCAGGCCAGTGCCATATGAATCGTATTAAAGTGGAATCCATAAGGCTGCAGACCTGGTCCCTGCTAACAGTGTGACTGAAAGATGAGAAGCACATCTGAAGTGTGGCATGTGTGCTAAGGACAGGTCGACTGATCTCAAAGGGTTGCTGATGATGGGAGATCACCCCTTAACCAAGAAGGGTTCTTCCAGGGTAGATCATATATGGATTCAATGCTATTCACTACTCCTATTCTGGAAATCAAGAAAAATCACCACTGATGAACTTGAAAGGAGATGCTGAGTTTGATGGAGTAGGAAATGATGAGTGGAGCAAAGATAAGCATGCAGATACACGGTGGTTTACTGGGGCAAAAACATGACAGCCAAAACTAAGAGAGAGCAATGCCTATAGAGCAAGAGGTGGGGTTTTCCTGAAAAGCAGGTGCTTAAAGAAAGATTTTATGTCACTGCTAACGTGGGTGAAGAGCTGAATTTTGCCCCTAGTGCAACGACATGTGAAGGAAGAGATTAGTGGGACCCTTACATGGACAGCAGAGCACCAAGAGGAGCAGCTTCTTGTTCCCTGAGCAGAGCTGATGAAACGGGTACCGCAGCGTTGCCTGCTCATCTGCTGTCTGCATCTTCAAAGGACTGCTAGTAAACTGCAGTGAAGATGCACACGTTGTGCAGGGCGACAAAGTGCACTGGAGGAACATCTCCCAGTGACAGAGTTGAAAACCTCCAGAGGTGCAGCTTGTGACAGGTAACTGAGAAGCCATCTCCCTACAATCCTTTTATCCCAGTGAAACACAGAAGCAGGAGATCCCACATCTCCTGCTGTCTGCACACCAAGCTTCTCAGGAAGAAATGCTTCAGCCAAGTGTAAGTTACTGGCCAGGATAACAATGCTAGTGGCATATAGGACAGCAGCAAATAGCATAACTGAACCAAAGGTATAACAGGATAACACTGGAGATCAAACCAGGAGATGTATGCTCTGTCCTGGACAGAGATCTTTGATTCTTCCTACCCTCCCAACCACCTCCTGTAGCTTTCTTGTTTCCTCTTCTCATCATGTCTCTTCAGTTTCTCCTGCTACCAAGAAAGCAGCCTCCCCTGTTGAGAAACAGCTTTTACTTCTGCTTAACTGATCTCTTCTGGGACATGGAGAAGAGCAGCGCTTGCCAGGTGCTAGCACTGATGTTCTGCTGGTGGGACTCAAACCATTTGACTACCAATGGCCTCTGCACTCCCTTCTCCTTTCCCAGGATCCCCCAAAAGACCAACAGAGCCCCCAGGAGAAATGCATGGAAGCTGCTGAGCTTCCTGCTGTGACAAGAGCCATGGTAAACTCCTGCTCTTACACCACGCACCCATGCACGTGTGCGCACCCTGCTTCTTATCTGGTATATTATTACTGCTACCATTGGCACCAGGTCAGTGGTAGCAGATAATGTGCTGCATAGAAAACCTGCCACAGGAGATACCAAGCAGCATGACTTAACACGCCTTCGTTTGGTTTCATAGCAAGATAAGTGGGGGTCAGGAAGCTCAAGCAACAAGAAGGAACCTTCCCCTCACTGACTCCATACAGCCATTGCATGACCGAGTGACTCCATATACATTCAATTACAGAGTGCAATCTGCAGACTGAATGATGTGGCTGGAACCACACCTCACTCACACACACACACACACACCTCGAGTGCCTTCCTCCTCTCTGCCCACCCCAGATGACCCCTTGAGTAGTTTTGCTATGGTTAAGATGCGTTTTACACCCCATAAGAAAGAACAAGGTTTCGGCTGAGTGTGAGCTGCTCAGTGACAGCTGTTTTACTGATCATTGGTTAAGGTGAAGCTGCTTTCACTCAGTGATCAGACCCAGTGGAAACTTTGCGCTTCCTTACACATAAGGTGCGTTTTGTTTGATTTCAGAGTTTAAGGGACCATCTCTGATGAGCACTGAGGGAAGAAAGCACTCGTGATACCATCTGTAAGGAAGTACGAAGCTTCCGTTAAGAGGCAGCTACCCAATGCTCCTGCAGCTGCTGGCTATTGCTGTGTAGGCAGCACCTCGACAGAGCTACCTGGGCAGAAGCAAGTGATCCTGCACCTTTAGAGCAAAGAAGCTTCTTCCCATCATCCCAGAAGAAAGGAGGAGAAAAGGTAAAGCTCACAAAGTGCAGTTGCGCATCCTGTATGCTCATCATATGTAGCTGCAGTGCTGCTTCATTAAGCTTCAAGGTAACTTTTAAAACCCTTTTAACTCCTGCATCAGCAGAGGTGTATGTGCATTCTGTTTGATATGTTTTCAGGTTTAAGTATTGCAGTATATTGCACTGAAGGTATATTGCATTCAGGTACGGCTAGGTGCAGTTGCCGCAGCGCTCTCATCCTCACACCACTGGCATCAAACAGTTCTGTCACTGTCACTTGTGATTCAGATTAAGCTCCTCGTTGTGTGTAATGGGACACGACTGTAGGCTGGAGAGGTGTTGTGCCTGGGATGACACACAGGAGGGGTCGGGTTAATGGAAGTCAGTGTTTGTTGTTATGCAGCAGCAAGGCACAGTGTAAAGTCAAAGAAATCAATGATGCTGTTCTGCTATTCCTAAACACAGACAAAGGTGAAGGACAGAACTCAGGCTTAGAAAAGCTCTGTTGTGTGAAGCTAAAACAGTAACACACATCAGTGATACATCAGCAGTATATCTGCATTGTGTCCAGGTTACCTCAAAGTAACATGACTGGAATAGGTTGCCCAGGGAGGTTGTGAATGCTCCATCCCTGCAGTGTTCAAGACCAGGTTGGAGGAGGCCTTGGGTGAGATGGTTTAGTGTGAGGTGTCCCTGCCCATGGCAGGGGGGTTGGAACTGGATGATCTTAAGGTCCTTTCCAACCCTAACTATTCTATGATTCTATGACTTAAACCCCTGTCTCTGCCTGTTAGAAAAGAACATGCATACAAAAATGACCAATTCCTGTTACTCATTTAGCCATTGAAGACAGCACTTACTGAAACCTGAGGTCAGCTTTCAGTGAGTGTGAATTCTTCAGAAAGGTCAGATCCATTTTCGTTACTGTCTTCTTACAATAATGTTTGCCTGATGAGAGAGGGGGTGAAACCCTGAACTGCTACGAATAGAGGCTTTGCTTTATTCCACACAGGATTTATCCCTCTCAGATTTGATATCTGTGGTCCGTACCTTTCACTCCTGTTTGCTTTCCTCTTCACTAAGCTCTGCTGCTTGACATCCAGGCTGCACAGTGCTGTAAGGACTAAACAAATGCATGTCAGGTGTGATGGGGAACGGCTGAGGGACCTGGGGGGTTCAGTGTGGAGAAGAGAAGGCTCAGGGGGGACCTGATCGCTGCCTACAACTGCCTGAGAGGAGGCTGTAGTGAGGTGGGGTCGGTCTCTGCTCCCAAGGAACAAGGGACAGGACAAGAGGAAACGGCCTCAAGCTGCACCAGGGCAGGTTTAGATGGAGCTGAGGAACAATTCCTTCCCCAGAGGGTGCTCAGGCATTGGAACAGGCTGCCCAGGGCAGGGCTGCAGTCACCGTCCCTGCAAGTGTTCACACAGCGTGGAGACGAGGCCTCAGTGCCATGGGTTAGTGGTGGCCTTGGAGTGCTGGGGAACGGTTGGACTGGGTGAGCTTAAAGGGCTTTCCCAACCTGGTTGGCTCTATGACAGTACATTTTGCAAGGGTGCACGTGCAGGATGCTTAACCTGTGTTAGAGAGCCTTTAGTGAGAAGCGTTTTATAAGTCAATCACTGCTAATGATTCAGACTTGTGAGGTAACCGCGCGATCTTCGTGCACCAAAAGTTACTGACGTTTTTATGTTCTCTCCTTCTCAGGAACTGGGGGAAAAACCATGAATTTTTCAAGTACTGAGTCCTTTGAAGTCGACACCTCAACCTCATATGAGTATTACGACAATTACGACGATGCTCCAAAACCCTGCAATAAGGAGGCTGTCAGGAGGTTCGCAACCTCCTTCGTACCTGTTCTCTATACTCTGGTCTTCCTGGTCGGGCTCACGGGAAACATTCTGGTCGTCGTGGTCCTCTTCAAATACAAGAGGTTGAAGAGCATGACTGATGTGTACCTGCTGAACCTCGCCATCTCAGACCTGCTCTTTGTTTTATCCTTGCCCTTCTGGTCTTATTTCATGATAGACCAATGGGTTTTCGGAACTCTCTGGTGTAAAATTATCTCGTGGATCTACCTGGTGGGGTTTTACAGCGGGATATTTTTTATTATGCTCATGAGCATAGACAGATACCTGGCTATTGTTCGTGCAGTGTTTTCCTTGAAAGCAAGGACTGCCTTCCATGGCTTGGTTACTAGCTTTGTCGTATGGCTTGTAGCTCTTTCAGCCTCAGTTCCAGAACTTGTATTCGCAGAATCTTTTACTGAAAAGAATTATACTACCTGCATGGCAAGATATCCAGGCAATTTCACAACATGGAAGCTTGTTTCCACTTTGGAAATCAACATCTTAGGGCTCCTAATCCCTCTTACAGTTATGACGTTTTGCTACTCCATGATCATTAAAACATTAGTGCACTGTAGAAACGAGAAAAAGAACAAGGCCGTGAGGATGATCTTTGCTGTCATGATTGTGTTTTTCTTCTTTTGGACCCCTTACAACATCGTTATCTTTTTGAAGCTGCTGGAAAACATGGGAGTCTTTAGAGGCTGTCAAGCGAGCAGCAGTCTGGACTATGCCTTCCAGGTGACAGAAATCCTCGGCCTTTCTCACTGTTGCCTCAATCCAGTCATCTACTTCTTCATGGGGGAGAAGTTTAAGAAGTACGTGAAGATGCTCTTTAAGAACTGGTGGTTACCTGGAGAGATGTGCAAGTGGTGTAGAGTTCACATCACTTACCACTCCGAATCCACCAGTTCTTTCCACACGCAGTCTACAGGGGATCAAGAGGCTCTGTAGCGCGTTTCGCACCGCCCACGGGACTCACCAGCAAGCCGACTGACAAGGGGAGGAACTCCAGAGAGCCAAGGAGGTGCACATGCATTTAACAATAAGCTAGTGCTGGACAATGAGTCACGTCAGCTTTGATTTCTGCCCCTAGATTCGCTGAAGGCTATGACAGAAGGTGCCCTACGTGTGAAGTGTGGGAGATGGACACACAAGTTTTGTATGCTGCAATCCCCAATTGCTGCTCAGCTGTAACGGCAGCCCCAGCTCTCTGCAAAGCACTGTGCTGTGCATCTGCTTTTCACCAGGGTCAGCATGGAGGTTGGCCCCTCGCACGGAGGGGGAAAGGAGAGTCTTGTCACCAGCATCTGGAAAACACATTTGTTTCTTCCAGGAGGATTATTAGTACTGTTGTGTTTTATTCTGCGTAGGACTTGTTCGCTCTGACTCTTAGCAAGCTCTTAACAGTACCTGCAACTGTCAAATGTTTCATCTCAGGGGAGGGGGATAAGCCCTCTGTCATTAAGGACCTCAGATATGCTCTTTATGTGCACAAAGACGCAAAGCAAATGCATTACATTGTGTTACAGACAGTTTCTCTTAGGTATCCAAGTTGCCACTTGTACCTATGTGTAAGTGTGTATACAGGCATTTTGAATTACTTTATCACTGTAACTCAGGTTTCTGTATTTTAATTAACATTTTTTAAGTGCTTTGGATAGAAGTGTTTTAAAAAACCTTATTTTCCAGCCTGTGTGAATAAATTCAAAGCATCTTGGTTAAAAGTCTGTCTTTAAAAGTGAATGTTCTTTGTTTCAGAAGTACTTAACCCCAAGGCTCAGTTTTCACTCACTGAACATGTATCTGGCCATCAAGAGAGTAAAACCAGAGACTGTATAGAAATGGTCTGTCAGAAACCACACCAAGAATCCTGGGGCTTGATAACAGCAAAACGCAAAGAGTGCGATGCTTCAGTAGCCACTCACAGACTACACAGCATTAATCAAAGACCTGATCAGGAAGCAAACTCACACTGCAGTGCTGAGGTTGTGGCACAAAAATGACTTAAGAAGAGTTAAAACTCAGTACGGTGGTTGGCGGCAGGTAAAGTAAGAGTTGAAAAAGTACACATTGGCAGGTATTTCTTTGTGTCTTTGTGCTGGATCACGACCATTCAACATGAAGACTTAGGTTGCCAGTAACAAAGTGCCTGCTCAGCACATAGGCAAAGAGCAGACAAGAAGGAAAGGCTTGGAGAAGACATGTAAAAATACCATAGTGGTGTTGCTCTCATGACCCTAAACAAGAAGTGTTAAGTGGAAGCTCATCTGTGTGACACAAGACAGAGCGAAAAAGTCTCATGCACACACACATCCATCCATCAATTTTGGGGCTGAATTACCATCAGCTCTTTGCTGAGGCTGACAAGCAAGGATCTGCATTAATGCAGGTAACAAGAATAGCTGTGGAAGACATTACTTGTGGCAAGAGAAGTGTCTTCCTTCCCAAGAAAAACCACTATCGAGTCTTACTACTCAAAACCTTACAACCACTGAGTAAATCGGTTGTGGAAAAATGCTGCAAGAAGTGGGTTAAGCCGTTCATTACCTACTTTGAAAGAGAAGACAAATTACAAGTGCTTGAAAGCCACTGAACCCAACAACACGTCACTCCCAAAGCCAGCACGGCACCTTGTCCTCACAGATGCGATGCTGCACTGTGAGCTGCTGAGCTATTCACTGGTTAAGTGCACAGATGAACTTGGAAGCCAGACAGAGCACCACGGTTCTAGTCAGTAAGAATAAATCACTCCTTTAGAGGAGCCTTGCTTTCCAGTCTGGGGGAAGCAAGCAAAAAGCAAGCCATAGACAGGTTCTTGATGACCATGAGGTAAGAGAGGTCATCAAGTGTTTGATACAGGGTTGAGGAATGGCATCAAGACAACCAGCAGCTTGCAGGCTGGTCCAGCTCAGGGCATACACCCTGTGGTGGGGAGGGCACTGAATCTGCTCATGTGTGGAACGAATGTGCTGCACCCATTGCCATGCATAGAGCTGGTGTAAAACCTCTGTGATGCTCTGATTCTCTTCTCCACACGAAACTCAGGCGCTTCACATAGCTCGGCGTTGTGCCCCACAGCCTGTGGGCATGGGCCTTTGGTCAGAGGGTGCCTGTTGCAGACAGAACTCTCACTGGGTGAGCATTGTCCTTGCTCCTCTGACCAAACAACCTCTCCCAGTCCACCCAGTGATACCCATCACTCCTCAATGTGTGTGCTGGAGAAGCAACCAAGCTGGAAGCTGTGCTCTGAGTAGGTTTGCTGATTCGGGTGCAAGGGGGGGGGACTCACCTTTAAAGTGATGGGCTCAGGAATTCAGGTCCTGGAGCTCATCAAACCTGGGTGGCTTCCTCCTCTGTCACTTGGAACAAACCCTTCTCCTCCGTGCACTGAGCTACAGTGGATGATGCCGCTCCTCTTTGTAGAGAGGGCTTTGGCATCTGCTGGTGAGAAAGGACAAGAGGATGGTGTTAGTACAGACAGGAATACAGCAGGGATTTTCATAATGCCACTTGGACAAAGGTGCCGTTTTAGCTGAACAGGAAGTTTCCAAGCAATGAGTGATGAAGTACAGACCTCCTGGACCATTAAAGACTAGAATATCAATCCACTGACGGGCATTCTAGTGAAGCAAAGCTGACTCATTCTTAAACCCACACTTTTACATCAGGGTTCCTCGGAAGGCCAGCCTGTGCCCTCCCTTCTGCTGAGCTCAACTGGCATAGCAAAACAGATGAAGGGAAGAATCAGCTTAATTATATGAAGCACGAATCATGATGAAAACATAAACCCAAGTTGGCTGGTTGTTTTCATACAGCACTTAGGTCACTGCAGCACTCCCTAAGCATGACACTTGATTTTTACTCTGGAAGTCAGCCTCATTCCTTTTGACTGTACTGTGTGCAGTTCTGGTGTCCTCAACATAAGAAGGACATGGAGCTGTTGGAGCAAGTCCAGAGGAGGCCATGAGGATGCTCAGGGGCTGGAGCACCTCCTGTATGGAGACAGGCTGAGAACATTGGGAGTGTTCAGCCTGGAGAAGAGAAGCTGCGTGGAGACCTCAGAGCAGCTTCCAGTGTCTGAAGGGGGCTACAAGGATGCTGGAGAGGGACTCTTCATCAGGGACTGTAGTCATAGGACAAGGGGTGATGGGTTCAGACTGAAACAGGGGAAGTTCAGGTTAGATCTAAGGCAGAAGTTCTTCCCTGTGAGGGTGCTGAGGCGCTGGCACAGGGTGCCCAGAGAAGCTGTGGCTGCCCCATCCCTGGCAGTGTTCAAGGCCAGGTTGGACACAGGGGCTTGGAACAACCTGGTCTGGTGTGAGGTGTCCCTGCCATGGCAGGGGGTTGGAACTGAAGTTCCTTTCCAACCCAAACCATTCTATGACTGTGCAAAAGAAGCACTATGGTCACCAGCATCCTCCCAGTCTGCTCCTCCGAGTCTATGAGCAAAACAGGAATTGCTGTTCTCCTTCCTATCCTAATGCTGTTTGCCTCTGCCCCAGCACCAGCTTTGCACACTGGTCTGAAGGCTAGTACAATCCAACAGGCACTGCAGTGCTCCTCCAACACTAGGATGCTTCCAGCAGGGA
Organism: Pezoporus flaviventris; assembly: GCF_033815535.1. Lineage (NCBI taxonomy): Eukaryota > Metazoa > Chordata > Aves > Psittaciformes > Psittacidae > Pezoporus > Pezoporus flaviventris. The sequence goes on from NW_026892585.1 coordinate 3,871,081, forward strand.
TCTACACGCACACATTTTCCTCCAGGAGCTCTTCCTTGTTCCCAATTATATCCAATCTCTCTCTCTTAACACAGCCTGAGACCAACTTCATCAACTCCCATCTCTGACACAAATATGCCCATTTGACTCGATTTACAGAAATCAAGGGCCATTTAGTAATGCCATTCCAAATGATCATTAAAACACTACTGAAGGCAAATCCTATAAGGACCCCACTGGACTTTGCTACTCTGGGTATGAATGAAGCTTTTAAGTAGGAGGCTGGAAATGAATAGTCGATAGAACTGTTATGAGATTTCTACACTTGCATAACTGATAAAACCTTTCAAAGGTGATGCAGTGCTGATGGTATCTGCAGTCATCTTACTGTAACCCAGCACTGATGGATGCAGGTCCTGATCGCAGGCAGTGTATTTAAGCTCAGTAATGGCACGGTGCTGCAAAATGAAAGCTACAGAGGCACCAAGAACTGTGGAAGATTCCAAAGAGATGTTTGTTTCCTTGCTTTTGCTTTTAACGAGTACAGCAAGTAATCGAGAGCCTGATCTGCAGCACTGCTCTGCTTCCGCAGATAGGAAAACCTCAGAAAAGGTACTTTCGGTGCTGCTAGCAACCTGTAAGACAACAGACTGCGTGAAGGTTGGCGGTACCAGACCCACTCTTCCGCTCCAAAGAGACCGGGGGCATTTGATCAGCATTTCCCAAGCAGCCAAGCTCAGGATGAGACTTTTGCACCCGGGACTGCGATTGGAACAACTGGTAGAGGTGTCTGTGTGGAAAGCTTGTCTCTTGTGCACAGGGAATTGTCCTTCTTGAAGCATCGCCATTGAAGTGTCGTGGGTTGGGCAGCCGGATCCAAGAAAAGGTCCCTCCCTGACGTTGGGCCTGTCACCATCACACACAAAGAGAAAGAGCAATACCAGCTAATAGTAACACTGAGGTATCTTAATCAAAGTGGAGAAAGACCACAAGAGATCTCTGTACTTACTCAGAATCGGTAAACTGAAACTTGACCACAAGTCAGACCCGGTGACTTGCCTCTGACGCTACCAAAATAGGTGGGAAAGCTGTAAAAAGCAGATAAGGAAGAGAAAGGATGCTTGCTCCCATTGCTTCTGCCCTTGCTGCTCTTTCACAGTACCAGGAATAGAAAGGAACCAGGGCTGGTTGACTGCAAGGAACAACATCGTCTACAGGGCCTTGTAGACAAACAGTGTTGAGAAGCTGCAGAGCATAAGTCCACCCTTGCCATCAAAGCACTCTCCAGAAGAGTGAAACCCATAGCACGAGGTGTTTTGGGTTAAAAACCCCTGCAGCACTTCAGAGCAGGGGCTGCAGAGCTTACATAAAGAAAGAAAAGGGAAGTATGGATTTAGGCTGTTTTCTCCTCAGTTCTGCTTCACCAACCCATCTCTGCACAACGCAGGTCAGTGCTCGCTGCCTTTCCTGAGAAATACTAGGGAATCCCCAAAATCCCTGTCCTGGGTTCAGCAACAATCCCCCATGGGGATGCTGGCTCTCATCTGCTCCTGCTCTGGCTTCTTGCATGAACACACATGCCACAAGCTCCTCTCCCACAGCCACATGGAGTAAATCCATTCATTCCCTCACCAGCTCAAGCTCACGTTCTCCACAGAGTCAAGCAAGCAGGACCCCATCTTCTGACAGCACTGCAGAGCATTTCGCATTTGAAGAGGCAGGTTCTGGAAGATGTCCCCACTCTTGGCAGGGGGTTGGAGCAGACGACCTTCAAAAGGTCCCTTCCAACCCAAACCATTCTGGGATTCTCTGGTTCTATGCAGATCTCAGCACTGGAAAGGACAGATTTTTGGTGGCAGATGCACTGGCTACTGATCATAGAATCACAGAATGGTTTGGGTTGGAAAGGACCTTAAGATCACCCAGTTCCAACCCCCCCTGCCATGGGCAGGGACACCTCACACTAAACCATCTCACCCAAGGCTCTGTCCTGGCCTTGAACACTGCCAGGGATGGAGCATTCACAACTTCCTTGGGCAACCCATTCCAGCGCCTCACCACCCTCACAGTAAAGAACTTCTGCCTTATATCCAATCTAAACTTCCCCTGTTTCAGTTTGAAACCATCACCCCTTGTCCTGTCACTACAGTCCCTAATGAAGAGTCCCTCCCCAGCATCCTTATAGCCCCCCTTCAGATACTGGAAGGCTGCTATGAGGTCTCCACGCCCTTTAACCCAACACCATTGCTTGCATTTCACTTCAGCTTAAATCCCCTTTTGAGTAAGCACAGCCTGTTTTTCACCATTATTGAAAGAGAATATTTCATTATTTCTCATTAAAAGTACATACTGATGGGGGAAATCATTGCAGAAGCCTTCATGCAACCAAAAGCTGTGGAAAGCACTCATGGATTGGTCTTAATTTAACACACTACCTTTTGTGAGCAACTTGGATAGAGGAAATCCACCACACTAATCCACTACTAATAATACAGTAATTTACTCCATGTACCCATGGGAATGGGCCGGAGTTTAGGACAAAGCCAGCATAGGAAGCAAGGTTTCACTAAGGTGATGAATGCTACTGAAGAAAACCCACCAGGAAGAGAAGGGGTTTTAATGGCAGTTGGTTTATAATGACTTGGTTCATAAGAACCTGCCAAGCAAATGAAGTTTTGATGCTGCTGCAGTGTAAAAACCCCACAGCATTTTATAGACTATCAAAACGGGACTGCATGGATTCAGTGTCGATGGTTAAACCTTGAATGTGCATTATGAAAGGTCAGCTCTTCAGTGACAGTGATCTAACCATTTGCGTCAGAGGCCGAGAAGGGTCAGCAGGAAGCAAGATTCTGCAGAGCTTTTCCTTTGTGGGACTGTTTCAGTTCCAGGAATGGGTTTGTATGGATGGAGTCAGGGCATAAACAGGGAAAGCAGCCCACCTCTTCTGTAAGGTGACTCACAATACAGACCTGAGCCATAATATGGTACGACTGAATGCGGCTTGGGCTTTCAGGAGGGCACGTGTCTCATTCACGAATTGTCACAATGACATAAAGCACTGGAGATGTTCAGTCTTCCAAGTTCCTGGAAAAAATACAGGAAGAGCTCTAGAAACATCAGCTGCTTGTACAGAAATAGCTGTGGAAAAGCTGATACTGAGAGTGGAGGAAACAGGCGGCTAGCATCAATGCTCATTTCGGTGACAACTAAAATCATCTTCCATAGTTTGACACCTGAGTCCACAGGAACCCACAAGGATACTGTAAGAGCCCACCAAGTTTAGCAAAAGCAAAACAAAGCACAGTAAAACAAAATCCAAACAGATCTGTCACTACCTATCAACCAGAGTTTGTATCAGCCTGAAACAGGGGAAGCTCAGGTTGGATCTAAGGCACAAGTTCTTCCCTGTGAGGGTGCTGAGGTGCTGGCACAGGGTGCCCAGAGAAGCTGTGGCTGCCCCATCCCTGGCAGTGTTCAAGGTCAGGCTGGACAGGGCTTGGAGCAAGCTGCTCTAGTGTGAGGTGTCCCTGCCCATGGCAGGAGGTTGGAACTGGGCGAGCTTTAAAGTCCTTTTCCAACCTAAACCATTCTATGATTCCCAAGTCGAACGAGCATCCCATTTTTGCATCAAAATGCATACAGCCTGACAACAAGCAAGTAATCCCCCAAATCAAAACACTGTGAAGCACAGACCAAGGTTGTTCAAAGAGAGCTGATGCTTTTAAATGATCTCAATTACTCCAAACACCAGTCTGCAATTCAGAGTGTGAGCTTTAAGAGTTTGGGGCTGGTTTATTTTACATACTGAGTCATGGTGAGCAAGCAGCTGAATCCGCAGCTAAAGCTGAGTCTCTTCCACTGAAAAGGGCTTAAAAGCACTGAAATTGCAGCTCAACTTAGCAAGAAACAGCAAACCAACAAATAGCCTGGAGAAGAGAAGCTGTGTGGAGACCTTGTAGCAGCTTTCCAGTATCTGAAGGGGGCCTGTAGGGATGCTGGGTAGGGACTCTTCATTAGGGACTGTAGTGACAGGACAAGGGGTGATGGGTTAAAACTGAAACAGGGGAAGTTTAGATTGGATATAAGGAGGAAATTCTTTCCTGTGAGGGTGGTGAGGCACTGGAATGGGTTGCCCAGGGAGGTTGTGAATGCTCCATCCCTGGCGGTGTTCAAGGCCAGGTTGGACAAGGCCTTGGGTAAGATGGTTTAGTGTGAGGTGTCCCTGCCCATGGCAGGGGGGGTGGAACTGGATGATCTTAAGGTCCTTTCCAACCCTAACTATTCCAGGATTCTATAAACCAAAAATCACCTGCAAGCTTAAGGTGTTGAAGCTCAGGAGGCGGTCAGATATGCCCACCTCCAAAAGAGGATACAGGGCTGAATGGCCCCAGTCAAACTCAGCGCCATTGTACTTACATGACAAAATACACCTTCATTAAATGAGAAAAAGATAACAAATGACATGAGCTGGGTGTTTTTGAAGCCCTCAGCCTCTGAGACAGCAGCATTCTCGTGTGCTGCACACTCAAACTCATCACACAGAGAGAGAGAACAAGTCCCTGGATATTCTTTCACCCACCTTTCAGGGCATGTACAACCGGATGGCTGCATTTCGGAGCAAGGTGCTTGCTCACCAGCAACCACAGTGAAACCAAGGCAGGCATCGTTTCCCCTTGGTATTTCATGAACGACTGATAAGAGGTGATGCATATCAAGGGCTGTCACAAAAAGCACGGTTTGCACCTGGAATTGCAAGGATAAAACAGAAGACAACGATAAAGCACTTGGAGAGCAGATCTTTGGGTATTCACAGCCTTGCTGTAAGGCTGATTTCTGTTAGGACGTGGATGTGTTTTCCTCCCCCTGCACATCCAGCCAGGGGAGCTGAACCTTCACCCCAGGTCACTTCCTTTCCTTCATGTGCAGTTCTCCACTCTGAAAGCGTGCAAACGACAGAGCTCAGCATCATTCCCCTTCGCCAGCTCGGTGAGATGCAAAGCCACAGCATGCAGCTGCGCGGCGGTGGCTGAAGGCACCAAGGAAATGAGTCTCTTTCCCCTCTCCACTGCCAACCTGCTTGGGTTTGCAAAAGGAATTGATAGGAATAAAGCCATAAAACCCACCGAGGAGCCACTCTTCACCTGACTCATTATGGTGCTTTTCCCTCTGTCTCCATTAGACCTCTGCCTCCAGAGCATGGTTGTGAACACTGAGTATTCTTGCTTGCTCTTATCTCCACCAGGCTTCAACATCCCTTCAGAGCACTTTATAGCGTACCTACAGGAGAAACAAACTCCATGCAAGTCAAGGTTGCTGCTGCTGTAACCTCAGCTCAGCCGTTCTGCACAGGTTCAGAGTGGAAGAGAAAAAGAAAAGAAGCCTTTTGGGGTGTTTGCAGCACAGGTCTTGCTTCCACTCCTGCATCTGTATCCCAGTCTCCTTTATTACCTAGGCCGGGTGGACAAGCTTAATTTGCAGGTGGTGGGGTGTCCCTTTCTCAACAAAAGGCGTTAAGAGGAGTGTGCAATGTGGCTGATCCTAAACCACCAAGCATCTCGGTGTCAGACAGTTAAAATTAGACAGGCTCCAGAGAAGCTTGAGGTTTTCTTCGAGACATCTGAAGCCTTTGAGTCAAAGCGAGCAGAGACGAGAGGTTAGACTTGAAAAGGTAAAAGAAAAAACCCCAAAAGCTGCCTCAGCAGATACCAACCAGCAGCAGTTTTCTTCTCTGTCAAGGCAAGATAGGTGGGACTCAGTGCTTTAACTAAGTCATGGCTCGACTACAGCCAAACATAAGATGCAAGGCTCGCGCTGTTTTATCCTCAGTAGATACTGCTCTGGCTCAAAGGCCCAGAAGAGCACCACAGGAAAGCACTGCAGCACAAGCCAGTGCTTTGAGAAAACCGTGGGGGAAATCATGCTAACTCCTCAGCAGTTCAGGATGAGGTTCTTGGGTTCTTCAGCACGCCGGATCTACCTACTCGTGGTTACTGCCAACCACATCCTAAGTGGAGGGGGGGGGGGGAAACAGTCACAAAAGCTTGAGAGAAGATATGTTGAGTGCATGCAGACCCCTCTCTCTGAGCCTGAAGTGTTCTGGGACGCCTCACTGGTACAGTGGAAAGGAAAGAAAGGAGTGCAAGTTTTCCTTCCACACAGCTTCTCACCCCGTATGTGCCTGCTGTGAAAACAGCAACCAACACTGTCAGTTAACAGGGGAAGGGTGCAATCTAAAGCTCAGCCACAGACAGGGCCTTAAGAAAGCCAAGAGTTAGATACCAGTTTCTTCTCAACAGTTCTACCTGAGCTTCAGCAGGCAGGTTGCCCAAAGAAATGGTGAATGCCCCATCCCTGGCAGTGCTCAAGGCCAGGTTGGACAGAGCCTTGGCTGACGTGGTCTAGTGCGAGGTGTCCCTGCCCATGGCAGGGGGTTGGAACTGGATGATCTTAAGGTCCTTTCCAACCCAAACCATTCCATGATTCTAAGTCCAGATCCTGCAGCCATCACGCCCAACACACAGCCATTCACCTTCTCCCAAGACAAGTGCTTTGGAGGGTGCTATTGCAGGATTCCACAACCAGGGAAGTCTTCTGGCTAAATTGAGCCTAGAGATCCATAAAGAGCGTTCAGTCTGTTCACCTGACTGAGATCTGTGGGACTTGTGAGAAGGAATCTGTGAGTGAGATTTGGAAGCAAGGAGAATATCGTAAGCAAGCTGGAAGCAAACGCATCTTTACCCAGCGTGTGAACCAGGAGCAGAGAGGTGGAAGCAGTGGACACATCAGCTCTGCGTCAGACAACCAAAGACACACGTAAGACTCCCCTGGTGTGAGGGTAAAAACGAGAAAGGAAGACTAAAACCTGAAACAGAGAAGAGCAATTTCTTAGCTATAGCATTAGAGGGGTGACCCACAATTATGAGGTGTTTCCACGCTCAGATCTCTGGCCCACAACCACTGACCCTACTGGAAATGCTCAGTTAGTATCGGTAGAGAAGCACGAGCCCTACAGAAACACCAAGCTCCAAACAGAAATAGTGCTTACACTGAAAACAAATAAGGAAGCTTCACAGAAAATCCTCTGGAAACACAGGCACTGGCTGCACTTCCTACTCCATTTGCACCAGTATTCAACAGATTCACCCAACACAAGCCCTTACCTGGTGGAGTTTCAAATGCAATTCCCACTTCCATTAGGGAGCCTCTTCCCACCCTCTATCCCCCACTGTCTACCAAAGCCAGTAAGTAAGACAACACAACTCCTGTCCTGCAGCTGTAAGCACGTTACCCAAGCACAAAGATCTTATCGTGATGCTCGCACAGAGTCTGCTAACAACACATGCTGGGGAGTTTTGTGAGCAAGACTGTTTCCCATTGCAACACTACGGAGTTAAAAGTGGGACCTTCCTAAGACCCCAACTTTGCAGTCCTGTGTACACTTGGCTCCTGAAGGGCAAGCACAAAATAGGACTTCTTAAGTATATCCCCAATTCCTTGGCCAGAAAGACCATATATTCTACTGAAAGGGGACTGCATTACCCGAACCAAGCACTGGTTCTGTGAAACTCTTGTAGGTGAAACACACAGGCTCAAGAACTGCCCCATAGCTGGGGGCTGGGGGTCACTACTCCCATCTTTGATAGCATAACAAGAAAATACTGTCTGAAAAGGGATTTTGAGACATGCACTCTTTATTCAGTACAAACAAGACAAAGATCCCTGTGACATGTTTCCAACTTTTTTCCCATTAAGCCCTTTGCATCAAGTCCCAAGATTATCTTGTCCTGCCCAGGTTTGCCTTTGTGTGGAAGGAGAACCATTAAAGCAGACCCCATTCTTCGGCATCTTCAAGTTCCTTTTGACACACCATCTTCCAGCCAGGATCTCAGGGTCACCTACCTTTTAAGTCCTTGCCTGGAAGACAGCATTCTTGCCATTGATCTCTTCAGAAAGAGCTGCTGTAGAACCTGGACCAGGTCAGGATCTGGTCACCCTTTCACATCCTTGCTGAGTCTTCTCTGTTTTGCTCTGTGCCTTTTAATGTATCTGTAAATCCAGTCCATCAGGGAGGTAAGAAAACAACAGAGAGGGCACAGAACAGTCTCAGAGCACACAGACTGCTATGGACAGTGAAGGTGATAACTGGCTTACATACAGCAATGAAGACTTCAGTTAGCTGTGGGCAAGCTTCCTAACAGTAGAAGCTAGAACAGCTTGCCTAGGGAAGACTACAGTCCCCATCATAACAGGTTAGAGAGACTGGGAGTACTTCAGATACAGATGATGTTGGCTTAGGGTACAGAAATACAGAGCTAGACCATCTCTCACAAGCCTTTCATCTTGCATTACCTGTTAAAATAACGTTTGCAGTCTTGTAAAAGCTACATACAGGACCAGGTCAAAGACAATGTACTGCACATCCATCAGCAGTTCCTTTGGGACCTTATGTTGGACATTTGCAAGCAAAAAAGGGAAGATAAGTGATTGCAAAGCCACGTCAGAAGAACATTCTCCAGTAGTTTCCTGCTGATACAATGACCAGTAAATAACCAAGCTGCTGTCAGAGGCTCTGGTCTATACTGTGAGCTATTTGCTCAAACACAGATGGATTTCCAGGAAGTGTGTCCTAGGAAAAGGATCAGAATATCTATTTAGACATACAGAGATCCTGTTGTCCCCAGTGATTTAAATATATCCACAATGAGAGTACAAAGGCACTGCAATAGTCTAATCAGACATCCAGCGATATCAACGTGCCCAACTCCATCCAAAGAGAGCAGATTCCTTCCCCTTGCAGTCCAAGCTTAGGGTGGACTTGTCCTTCTCAGCATGGACAATAAACTATCACCTCCTTCAGAGCACGCTGTTAAACACAGGCCTCTTCTGTGACTGCCATTACAGAACACCCAACACGTATTTGTCAAGTGGAAAGTGTCTGCTGGCCAGTCAGGAGGAAAGAGCAGGTTAAGAAAGAGAATTCAACTACATAGCACACACTATTCACCACTTCATATTCAGCTACCTGCTCATTCATCCTGAGTAATCACATTTAAAGGATTCACCCATGCATAAGCAGGATTAGAGTCTGAGCTTAGAGATCTCACTCCAGGGACAGGAAAAATACCTGTGGTCAGATGAGTGCCTGCAGCTACACTGAGCAGGCAGATTTCAACCCCTACAGAACTGCAAACATCACACCTATCTTCCAGATGGACCTGTGTAAAACCTCTTCTTACAGACCAATTCTGGCTAAATACCAGGTTTACACCCATCTGCTAAAACCACTGTGCCTCTTAGCTGCTGTGTTAACAAAGCAGCACTTCCAAATTCCCAAGGTCAGGCAGCAGGGAGGATGTGAGGAACGACCATTTATAGCATTAGGAATATTTCTTCTTGTCATGCCTTCAGGAGGCAGCCGGCTCCACCAGACAGGCCATCCCACTGAGTTTCAGCATCTGCCTTAGATCACACAGCTACACCACAGGTACCAGCCAGGGCTCTGACAGTAATCCCACACCATGGCCTTCAAAAACATTAGATGCGCCAGTGCCTTGACCCTTGGGTCAAGGTGAGCCAGATGACTCCCCACAGTCCCTCTTCTATGCATTTGCCCTCAGTCAGGTGGTTTCATTCAGATCTCATCTCCACCCTTGGATGTGGAAAACAAACTACACTTGAGAGGTTAAAATAACTGACCTGCTCGAGACTGCAAAGGAAGAAAGGCCATTGTCCCATTCTGCATCCCATAATCCAGTTGCAGAAGTGCATGCCAAGGCTAAAAATCCTAGGGTAAGTCTTGTGTTGTTCTTGGTATGCTGTAATTCCTGTATCTAACCAGATGCAGGTTTGTAAACCGTGATGCAAAGCCTTTCTGCTTGTAATATTACACAGAGTTATGGCAAAAAAGCGATGTCTCATGTGTTACATTACATTTTCACAAGTACAGTGTAAACCCCAGTGAAGCTGGAATAAGAGCCAGGAGTCTCACTCCTCTTACAGCACTAGAAACCAGAAAAATAGAAGTCCTCCTGGCAGTTAAAGCACTAAACTGTTGTAGGAATAATACCCAAATACCACCATCATTCTGCACACTTCAAGCCCCAAAACCCACAGCTGGTATGAAGCTAATCCTGTTCCATTCCTTCCTTCCAAGGCCTGGCTCTCAGGTAATTAATACTTGATGATAAACTGCTTGCAGGGTCTGTTCCAGGGTCTGCAAAGGAATGGTGTCAAGAAAAAAACTGTCTGGGGTCAGAGCAGACCACTTTATTCCAAGAATGAAGCACATCTGGTAATGACCACACAGCCCCCAGCCATTAGACTTTGCATTTGGGGTAGGAACTTGAGAGTAGAAGCTCTCTGGCTCAAGTGACCTGCATGTGTCTGGTTTGAAAGCCCAAACATGTCAATCACATAACTGAGATGTAGATACCCATACAAGTGGTGCTGCTTTTCACTCTCTTCTCCTCTGGAAGTATCAGTCCTCATCAGCTGAGAAGAAACAGTCAGGTTTTTGCATTGGCCATCTCAGCAAAAGGTGGCACCTCCAGAGTCCACACAGCCCATTACAGATACTTGTGCTTTACTTTGCACACATCTTCATCACACAGGAAAATGAGACATCAGCAAGAACTCCTTGTCCATTAGAGACTTTACAACCTCATTTCTCCCTTAATACTGTAATCGCTCCTATCTCTCCCCCCTCTCCCTTTTCCTTCTCAAACACACAGGACTGATTTTATCTTTAAAGAACCATTTTAATCATGTCAGACAAATCAAAGGAAGAAACCAGAGATTATGAAAATACTCAATTCCATCTTGTTGGTTGTTTAAATCTCACCAAAGAGTCTGCATGATTGACAGCAAAGCCATAAGAATCAAAAAGAAGATTCTGCCTTCTGCTCCCAAGGTGCTGGCCTATGAAAAACATACTCCAGACCCCAAAAAGAAGGGAAATAAACCCCAACTGGGATCCATTAATCCATTAAAGGAAAAATGTCTCATTTTAAGACTATACACTGCAGGCAGGTTAACCAGGCTGTTTTGACCCAGCCAAAACAGCCTAAATTTTATATGTTATATGCATCCTTGTACTTATCAATTTACTTAAAGTCTTCAGAGGAAGCAGAAAAGAAGCAGTGAACTTGCTGTCCAAGAGATGACAATTGGCTTTCCAGATCTAGACTACCAGGTCCTTCTCCATGCTACTGCTATTTGGACCAGCTTGTTCTCTTTCACACTTCTCACTGCCCCTGTAAGAAACCAACTGAAATGTTTCCAAGGTCACTTGCACGGAGGTGAGGTTCCCCTCAACACAGGCAGTAAGCCCACTCAGACTCAAATGATATTGATACTAACCAGGGGATAAAATCAGCTGGAAGTGTCTAGTCTATTGGCAGCTTGGATCTACCCGTCCCCATGAGTAAAACCAGCAAGCTAGTGAGACTGCATACCCCTTTTGCATGCTCCTCTCCAGTTGCAAAACATGGTAAAGAGAGAGAAGTGTAAGAGGCTGTAAGCAGCCTACAAGGACTACATTTTCACCTGTCTGCTGTGCATCTTCCAGTGAAGTTCAATTTCACAGTCCAAGGCACATTCTGAAGCTACAGCTTTTATTTTCTGAGATGATTTCAGTATTTAACTCTGGCAGGTTTAGAAAAGGAAACCTACTGGTTAAAACTGAGGCTTTAAAAAAGGGAAGTACGGGTTGAGGGGAAGGGAAGGAAAGGGAAGATAAGGAAGCACTCAAATCATTAGAGATGGTTCAGCCACAAGTCTCTAACAAAGAGCTGGGGAGCATAACTTGGATACTGTGTGGTTCCGTTGATACTAGGTTTGTCTACAAATTCTATCTCGCACGCCTGGGTGCTGCAAGGTGAATGCTCCAGCTCCAACACTGTTATGTTGTTTGGTGTTGATGAAACAAGTATATTCCTTGGGACAAAAAGGGTCAGCTGAGGACCACGGGCTGGCCAGTAGCGACCGAGATTAAAGCCATTGATCCAGATTTGCCCCTGTTGAGAGAGAAAAACAACAGATTAATAATTTGACAGAGAACAAATGATGCTTTAAGCAGAGCAATAGCTTTAAGTATAATGCTCTTCACATAGTAACTTAATTCCCTCCATCCTTCTGTTTGGCAGAACACAAGGAGAGAAGATTGGTCCAAGGAAATGCTAGTAACAGTGAAAAGAATGTAAATCACCTGATGAGTTAAAGCCATCATTAATGCTTAAAAAGAAAGTGGTCAAATACTGCAGTGATTCCATGTATGCCAACACTTCAGACAACACAACTGCAGGTTCCTGGCACTGAATTCTGCACCAAGTTTAAGAGCACAGCAAACCTGAAAGTTGTATTTGCTTGAAGCTGAAATCACACTGCAAGAGAGTACTGTATTTTGCTGTAGCTACCTACACCCATTACAATCCCTGAAGGTCTGCAAGCATTAACTGAAGTTCAATGAAATTGTGGTTTACCTGGGATGTAAACTCCCTTGAAATTACTTTTCACAGTGGAAATGGCCAGAACCCCTAGTTCTGAATACTGGTTTAACATTATAAATACCTCAAGTTCAAAAGATTTCCAGCAGCACAATTTTAACAGTGAATAATGGCATTCAAGCTGGTTTTGAGGCATTTTTCTTGCGTTTTCTCTTTCCAGTATTTATGGAAACAAAGTTTTGCCAAACTCCCAAGAGAAATTGTATGAGGAGCTGGCACATCTGCAAATGCAGGTGAATTAGTTCAGCTCTGTGGTATGAAATCCTGCCTTACACAGTTCTGCTAAGGTGGTCGTTAAAAAACAGGTTTGAGGTCAAAGTTTGTTCATTTTTTGACCAAGTTCATCATGCTTTGTGGCTTGTTTTTGCTGCATTAAAAGGCAAGAGGAAGAACTATTTACTACAGAAGCAAAGGAGTGAGCTTGAAGAGTTTTAAAGGAAAACATGGCCTTAATGCAGCCTCCCTACACAAACTGAATTAGTGTACCCAGAAGACAGTAGCTTATCTGCTACAGAGTGACTCCACCTACTACAGAGAGGGACTGTAACCCTCTGGGAAGAAGGGGCTTACTATAGGAATCAACTGCATTACAGTTCTAATACAGATGGTATGATCAGACAGGTCCCTTGTTTCTGATCTTGGTCACTGGTTGTAAACTCATTTTCCCAGTAAAGCTCTGGACTTCACTGCTCAATTCCAAACTATCATTATTAGCACTGCAATTTCCAGAGACTGCACGCTCAGGAATTTGTATGCCCTTAACCAGCAAATCCCAATATTATAGACTACCAGTCAATGTGCCTCAGACAAAATAAAGGCATGGGGGGATCTCTATCTTCAGTACCAAGAACTCCTTCAGCAGGGTCAGCAACTACAACCCATGATTCCACAGAAATCAAGAAGTGTCCCGACTCCAAATCCTCTATTCTGCTGAAGAGAAAGTCTGATAAACCTAACCACACATGCAGGGCATGTATACTCAAGGCCACCGTGCTTCCTCAAGTGAAGGTGGAGGAAGTTTTATCAATAAAGAGTTTAAAAACCACTGAAGCCAAGCAAGCTACAACCATAGGCCATGACTGTTAATGCTGTACCCTTCCTTCCAGGCTATCCAGCATGTCAGACTTCTTGTCTTAATATGCAGGACCGTAGAATCATAGAATAGTTAGGGTTGGAAAGGACCTTAAGATCATCTAGTTCCAACCCCCCTGATGTTTTCTTGCTAAATGTTTGTTTCCATAGTTTTCCAACTACTCCAATACATCAATTTCAACCCCTTTTAAGAGTCCCTCTCCTCAACGTGGCATCGCCAGTTCACATAATGCCACTCAAGGGATTAAGGCCCAGATACAGTGGGACCTGAGTGGAATTCACACCCTTAAGGCTCTCTACCTTAACTTCACCAATGAGCAAATGCCTTTATTTGGAAGTCTTGGTTTCAATACCCAGTATCACTTCAATCTTACTCCTGGGTGCCTTAAAACTCTGGTCTGATCCATATAAAGCTTGAAGAATCAATTCAATAGCCCTACTTACAGCTCAGTTGGAATCTCCTCACCATGACTGCTTTAGAGGGTATATAAACTATGTATAATAGGGGTTTCTACAGATCAGAGGAATATATTTCCACCAATATATAAGTATTCTTGGGTTCATTTGCCATTTCAAAGACGAGTTTGCCAGCAGGCAGGTATGGTCATCTCACTGCCTGAACAAGATCTGCGATTCATGGGTCTCAGATTCCAGCTGCTGTGCAAACAGCTGGTTTTGGATTTTATGCAGTGATTAAGACATGCACATATATAGGAATGAATAAATCAAACTTCCTCATCCAAGCTCAGTGCCAGCAACAAATCAGAGTCTTCTGCCTATTGGGAAGTGCTTTAACCACTGCAATACTGTAAATAGACCACCAGCATCTCCTTCTCCTATTCTGTTTTAATAGCAGTAAATTAATTGTTTCAGAAATCAATAATTCTGCCACCTAACACTATCACAGGCACTTCCCATAAGCCTGGACTTAGATGCTCAGGTCTTTAAGAAGAGTGGCACTTGAGTGCACACATTCTGCTCTCTGGGCTTCCCACCAGTGAGTTGAGGTGGTCTCTACCCACCCTGCATGTTGGCTGCTTCAAACACGGCACTGTGAAAACACACTTTGTTGCTCTAGCTGCATTCCAGCCCTATGAGAAGTTTCCATTAACACAGATCTGCCCACAGGCTTCTCAGAGTAGTGCTCTCTGATCCATTCAGTCCAGGTAACCTCCAGAAGACAAGCAGTAACATATTCCATGCATTGGATCTGTATCTATGGGCACACCACCAGCAGTTGTGTCCAACCCTCTGTTTTCTAAGAGGTCCATATTTCTTCAGACAGCACTGCAAACATGTTTTTAATCAATTAATATAACCAGGAAAGTGTCCTTCACCATGGACAGGCATTTCTAAATAGCCTGACATTTCAGCTTTCTCAGTGTTGAAAGACTAGGGGTTTAGTTTCTGATGATGGCTCCATTTTCTACACCCACACTATGTGTCATTTGAATATACCTTTCCCTTCTCTTTTAATAGTTTCTCTCCAGATTTACTTAAGGAATGAACTTCCTAGTTGCTTAAATATATTTGAGATACCCCACCACTACAATCAACCTCTACCCATCCAAGAAAGGTGGATTTTGATTGTCCATAGAAGTGGACTTCCAACTTTTTACAGCAAAACATTGTACCTTTGTCCAGCCAGGAAACTTGACATAGGTGTCTTGAGGCAAGTCTGGAATTCCTCCAGGAATTGAAAGTGTTCCAGTGTAAAAAGTAGGTGCTTCGTAACTCAGTGGATCGTCAACAGATCTCTTTGGTTCATCAAGGTGCCTGTTAATATCATGGTTCACTGCTCCGTCTATGTCCAAAGGATAGATTTCCCATTCAGCAAGTATATCTTCATCAAGAGTTAAATTTGAAACGAGACCCTAGGAGGAGGAAAAAAAACAAACCCAAAAGAGAACATAATTAACTTCATGCTATTGAAGTTATTTGGCTGCAGCCATAACTCAGTCAGGAATAAAAACTGCATCAAACCATTTGCAACAGCTGCCAACCTGTGTCTGAATAAAACCCTAGCATCTGGTCTTCACCAAGTTAAAAGCTTTGCTTAAGAACAAAGAGTTCAGTTTTTTCACTGGGAAAGATCTGTTCCCCTTCTAAGTTCTGATCTTTCACCAATGCCCAAGGGTTTTTGTCTGTGGTTTGTCTGTTTGTGGTTCTGGTGCTGGGGTGTTTTGTGCCTTCCCCTCCCTCAAGCTTTCTTCACCATAACTGTGGAAAATTTCTGTTTTGCTTCAACATGAACATGATTCCAAAACCTAGGCCTTAATATAAAGTGGAAGAAGCATTAAATATCATAGGTCTGAGATATCATCAAGAGATTTGGTAACACTGAGTCACTAACCCAAGACATCAACCTGCACAATAGCAGAGAAAGCAGTATTTCCTTCCTGCAAACCCTCTCCAGCTAAGATACAGTATGACAAAATCAAGGGCACATGCTTTGTGACCCTGATTCAGTGAAATACTCTAAAGCTTACAGTCAGCTTCAAGACCACAGAGTTCTGTTTCACTTCTATGGTGGAACCAAGTGTGCAGCACACCAGTGGACTCACACAGCAAATGCAAAAGCAAGGTATGGGCATGCTATAAGAAGGAACATTGTTACCCCTGCACAAATCCTAATTGTGCTAGAATAAGTTTCTAAAACGGTGTTTTAGTGTGACACAAAGGGTTGATTTTAAACCACTGCTGCTACATCCATATAACTGCTTGAACAGACCCTGCAGAGAGGTTGTTTATCAGTGCAACTTAAGTTCTGCAAACACCACATGTCAAACAGGAACAAGCAAAACCACATTTTCTATGGCCTTGGAGGGCTGATCTATGTTGTGTGTCTCTTCTGATGTCTAGTAAGCACTGCACTGACTCCACCAGCCTCATCATCAGTTCAAGCACTAACTGGTTTTCTCTTCCTTTACCTAGATGCCCAGTTTATAGAACAGGATCTTATTTCTCTCATAGCAAAATAATGTATCTCAATGGAGTTAAGTGGCAAAACCTTTCTACACAACCCAGACTTTCCTCTGTCAACAGTCAGATATGGATATAGATTTGCCAAGTGAAACAATGATGTAGGTGGAAGCGAGCATATGAAAAGAGACAGAAAAACCAGAAGCCACATTCTCCCTTTGTGTCCTTCAACAAGACTGAGATCAGCAGGATGTTTTAAAGTGAAAACCCTGTTAAGATTCCTTCCCAAAAGCTCGATGCTTTGCTCAATTTCAAGCTCCATAAAAGTGACTGAAAACCAGCCAACCAAAACCCAGACAAGCCACCCTAATCTGCTTCAAAATGCAAGGCTTCAGGAGGCAGGAACCTCTTCCCCCAGACTGCTTTTGAAAGCATAGAGTGCCTAAACCCCAAGGTACAATTATTCCCAGGTTTCAAAACCAACACGAAGAACAGCATGAGGGAAGGGTTCTGCAAGAAGAAGCAATGCGCATATTCCAAAGCTACCTGAGAAAGGCAACCTCTTGTACTGAAGGAAGCCTGCTTTTAGAGGATTATCCTCACAAGCTATGTGCCTACTCAACTTGCTTTGCAAGGTTGAAACCCTGCTGTAAGGGGGAATTTCAGCTCATTCACAGCAACACTGAGCACCTTCCTGATCCAACATCTAACCCTCAACTCGGTCACCTTAAGTCCACAGTAAGTACATAGGCTTCTTTATCACCTAGCCTGTTATTAAATAACTGAATGCAACGCTTCTGCTGCTTCAACACAAAGGCAACACACTGGGGTACTAGCTGCCCTCTCTTGCCACTCAGATAAAGGCAAGGTACCTTGGAAAAATAGCATGAGCAGAGTTGACACTACTGCTACCCACTGAATTTATACGCCTCAAGCACAGAAAAGCCTCAGTTGCTGATGGTTTTAATCCAGAGGCTTTCATACATCCTAAGAATTCCCATAAGAACAAGTTTAGCTTGTTCTGATTAGGATTTAAAAGAACTGCATGCTTTTTAAAGTGCTTTTACTGCTGCCTGTAGGCTACCAGCTTTGCAAATGCTTAGAGTTTGTATTGCTTTGCCTTGGATGGAGTCTTAGCATAACTGGAGATATACCTAGAAAACCTCACCACAACACACTTCAGAATAAGACAACTGGTCAATGACATTCCTTTAAACCAAGTCTCAGCTCCAAATCTTCTATAACAAATATACATCCTTCTTCAACAACGCAAACAGGCCCATCCTACTCACGGCAGCACAACACAAGTGTGAGAATGGGAGTTTCTGCTGCTGTCAATCTTTCAAGTCTCTCTCTGTGTTTTAGACAGAACGAGCTAGATTCTCTAACAACCCCCAAATTTACCAGCTTTTGGTCTCATCAACTAGGCTAGAAAAGATATATCCTCACTTGGGTTCACTCTTTCCTCTATTTACAAGCTTTAAAGTCCTGTTTCCTCACAGCACCCATGCCTCTGCTTGATAACTAAATGGTACTCTTCAGGCCCATGTCTTTCCTGTGATGTTTATCTTTCTGCTGCTCTTGCATCTAAATTAATGAAGAATTGCTTTAGAGAAGTCTAAATTCTGCTCCACAACACCTATCACAGAAAGACTGAGGGGAAACAGCAGCTTCTCATTTTCCTGGCATCACCCTAGCACCAAAAAGCACCGTAATAACCAGCCATTAATCTGGACAGCCACTGAACATTTGACAAGCTTTCTGAAAGAACATCATGGAATCAATACAAGGCAAGTCAAATCTAGCAGTTAGGGGCTGCAAATCTCTTCTTAATTGTAAAGCTTTCCAATTACTTCATTATCACTTGTGGCCTAATAATATCAAAACCTAAAAACAAATAGCTTGCTTTGACACTGAACATAGCCAACATGAAGCACAGCAAGCCTGGCCTCTACAATGCCCTCACAAATATCACACCAGGGATCCCATTAAGTCTAAACCAAGAAAGGTTTCCTTTTTGCCCCTGCCCTTCCTACCTCAGCAGCACCTCCACTGCATTGGTTTACGTGGCAAGGTTTTGGTAGCAGGCAGACTGCAAGGGTGGCTTCTGTGAGAAGATGCAAGAAGCTGCCCCTGCGTTGGACAAAGCCAGTTCCAAGACAGACCCGCTGCTGATTTCCCCCAGTCAACTCTCTTCTGCCCAGTACCAGTGGTAACTGGTGAGTGATCTCCTTGTCCTTATCTGGACTCATGAACCCTTCTGGTATTTTCTCCCACCTCCTGTTGACGGAAGAGTGATGCAGGTCAACCCACCACAGCCACTTAAGGTGTCAGTCCCAAAGTGTAGCATTGACTCAGAAACATTCAGAAGCTTTCTGATCATTATCTCCAACACCTGATCAGTCCAAACCTGAACTGGCAGTGTTTACATGGTAAAGTGCTCATGAGACAGCCCTTCCTAGCCACACCAAAAATACTGCAAGGATACGCTGCTGACAAAGGAAACGTGACACGGTGAGAGATACACTATAGGCATGTAAACACACACAAATGCAATCCAAGGATTCAAAAACCTCAAAGGACAACCCAGATCGATTGGCAATCAACCAGCGATTTTCCAACTCACTTTTGGAGTTCATCCAAACAGCTTCACACATTTTAAAGTGTTAGCTACAGACTTGACAACCTGAAAGTCTTGTGGGTGACACTGTGGCTCACAACAGAAGTGACCCACCACCACCACCAAAAAACTTCCTGTGTTTGGCAGTTTTTAGTTACACATAGATTTTGGTGACTGGAAAAAAAACTCAGATGAAAACTAGTAGTTATACCCTGAGGTAAAGTTAGAGCTGTGTAATCCTTTTTGTTCTAAGCCACTACTTGTTTTTCAGCCTGTGGAAAAGAGGAAAACCCACCACAGTTCAGTAACATAAATGATTTCACTTACCTTAAAGTCATTGTTGTATCTACCAAAGTTGACTCGGCCCATATTCTCCACCAAGATGTCCAGATTTGCTCCAGCCTTTCCAGTTATGTTTATTGAAAGTGATTTGTCCCTTTCAAGAACACCCTGAGGAACCTATATGAGTTATACCAAGAGGAAGAAAATGACAACCAGTGAAAACCAACAAACCCCTGTTATTTTTCTCTTCAACTTGCATGTAGAAAGGGGAAAAAGGAAACAAAATAAGTGAACCCCCTCATTTTCCTTTCCTCCTTTTGCATGTGAGAACACGTGCACACAAAAGCTGCTATATCAATACTCACATCTCAGTACATCAGCAAGTGCTACTAGGTGGCATTTGTCTAATTGACACCATCTCTTTCCTTACCTGGTTTCAACTAACTCAGCTATTAGAAACCTAGTGGGTTTTGAGGCACCTGCTTCACAAAAAAGCAGGTTCTCAAACTGAGCCTAGTGACTGAAAAGTTGTTGGCAATAAAAAGGGGTTTCATCTTCCAATTAAACTTGCTTCAATGTTGAGTTTTCTTTATTCCCATTTTAACAACATAAGGAAAGAAAGGCTTGACCTGGACACAAAGGTTGTGAGAGTCAGCACAGGTCAGAGATTAATTCCAAAAAAGGCTATCAAAGCTTGTGAATTCATATCAGTTCTCATTAAGCAGGAACAAACCCCTTCTTAAGGGAAGAAAGGTACAGTTCACATCCTGTACAATAAACTTGGGGTCTTTTTTAACCTGTAGGCAGTAACCAGTTTTTTAAGACAAGAGTTAGGCTCAGGCTTCCACTTCCCCCACACTTAAAGAGAATGAAATCCCTCAAAAGCTATGGAAACACTGTAAAAAGCCACCAAGTATATATATCATTAACATATTTCATGAACCTGCAAGTAAATCCTTCTTCTAGTTTGGCTGGTTTTACTTAAGTAAGGACTCTGTATCAACATTCAAATGTGTCAAAAATGGAAACAATTACATTTTCCTTAGAAATAACATAGTATTTTCTGAAATATGAACATTTAGTATGAATCACAGGATGGCTTGGGTTGGAAAGAACCTTAAGATCATCCAGGTCCAACCCCCTGCATGGGCAGGGATACATCACATTAGACCAGGTTGCTCCAAGCCCCGTTCAACCTGGCCTTGAACACTGCCAGGGATGGGGCAGCCACAGCTTCTCTGGGCACCCTGTGCCAGCGCCTCAGCACCCTCACAGGGAAGAACTTCTGCCTTAGATCTAACCTGAACTTCCCCTGTTTCAGTTTGAACCCATCACCCCTTGTCCTGTCACTACAGTCCCTGATGAAGAGAATCAACGGTATACTTTCTTCCTTCCTTCATGTGACCGAATAAGATTACCTTATAGAGTTAGTTTGGTAAGGCAGACTACAGGAATGACTTTCATGAGGCCACCCACTGCAGAAATTAATACCAGGAAACACTGTTTACCCCATCGACGGAGACATAGGCACGGTCATGGACTCCGTTTGAAGGTGAAGACAGTTGCGTTGGCTCCGTACAGTTTTTGGGAAGCGCAGTTCTGTACAGTACAAACCCAAAATACTAAGAAAAGAAAGGAAAAACCCCAAACAGATTAATGAACAGAGTCATTCTGTAGCTTCAGTTCAAGTCATGAATTAGATGTATCCCACATTCCTGCCTACACGCTCAGACTGAAACGTTAACTTTCATTCACTTCAGACAGCATCTATCAGATACCAACTCCAGATTAGAACTCACTTTGACCTTCAAGTAACGGGTGTAAATTCCACAGTTTCCATTTTTAAGTGTTGCACCCAAACATTTATGTAACTTTAGAAGATAAGGATCTTGCCTATGAAGTTATCTCCTCAAAACAAAGCAATTAATAACTGACAGTATTATCTCTTCACCGAAATCAATGAAAAGATAGCTGGAAAACCCCTTCCCAACTGAGTTTATGTAACAAACTCCATCACCCCCTGCCCATAA
Organism: Pezoporus flaviventris; assembly: GCF_033815535.1. Taxonomy (NCBI): domain Eukaryota; kingdom Metazoa; phylum Chordata; class Aves; order Psittaciformes; family Psittacidae; genus Pezoporus; species Pezoporus flaviventris. The sequence continues at coordinate 3,892,512 of NW_026892585.1, forward strand.
TTGACATATTCATCCAGCCTATATTATTTATTTTAAGAACTACCTAATCTACATCAAGAATATCCCAGAATCATAGAATGTTTAGGGGTGGAAAGAACTTAAAGCTCATCCAGTTCTAACCCCCTGCCATGGGCAGGACACCTCACATTAGACCAAGCTGCTCCAAGCCCCATCCAGACTGGCCTTGGACACTGCCAGGGATGGGGCAGCCACAGCTTCTCTGGGCAACCTATGCCAGTGCCTCACCACTCTCCTAGTAAAGGACTTCTTCCTTACACCTAACCTGAACTTCCTCTGTTTCAGTTTGAACCCATCACTCCTCGTCCTATATTTTTCACTAAGTTCTCCATCAGAAAACAAAGGTCATAATGATTAGATCTGCTCTCATCACAAAGTGAAACGCAAATAAAAAACAAGTAAAAATGGACCACCTGTTTCACTCAATAGCCACAAAACCATTTATATTATAGGCTTGGATTAGAACGTAACCCTGTGTCCTGGTTTCAGCTAAGATAGCGTTAATTTTCTTCCTTATAGCTGGTGTAGTGCTGTGTTTTGGATTTAGGATGAGAGTAATGCTGATAACATGCTGCTGTTTCAGTTGTTGCTAGGCAGTGCTTACACTAAAGTCAAGGACTTTGAGCTTCTCATATAGCCCTGACAGCACAGGAAGCACAAGAAGCTTGCAGGGGACACAACCAGGACAGCTGATCCCAACCTCCCAAAGGGATGTTCCACACCATATGACATTATGCTGAACAGTAAAGTTGGGAGGAGTTGGCATCCTGCTGCCTGGGGGATGGCTGGGCATCAGGCAGTGGGTGAAAAGCAATTGTGTTGTGCCTTGCTTGCAAAAAGGACTGTTGTGGTTTAACCCAGCCATTCAGTTACTCTCCCCAATGGGATGAGGAAGAGAAACAAGAAGGTATGGGTTCAGATAAAGCCAGTTTAATAGGAAACAAAAAGAAGTGGAAAATAATAACAATGATAAAAGAACACATAAAGCAAGTGAGACACAATGCAATTGCTCACCACCTGCTGACTGATGGTAAAGATGCTGGACTCAAGAAGAGTAATATCACAGAGGGTTGTTCAAGGGAACTTGACAAAACTACTGACAAGTGCTTACTGAAAGGATCCTCACCTGCTTTAGCTCAACAAAGGTTAGTGGGTAAGTGCTTCTCACTGGTCCAGCATGCGACAGCCTGTCAAGAACTTCCACCACAGCACCGACCTGCAGCACAGGAAATGCAGATACATGAAGGTCAGTAAGTACCTGTCCAAAAGTAACAGCTTGTATATCCTGCCACCTACCTGCATCTTTCCAGAAAGCAAAGAAGTCCTAAGCCATTACATCATCCTTAGAGATAATAATACAATGCGGAGAACTGAAGAACCCTGACAGAAACTTGCCCCACGTGCAGCGATGTTTTACAAATGCAGATGTTCTAAATTTGCTATACGTTCATAAACGTGACACTTTATCATTTAATGAGAACTAACCCAGGAGTTTCTCCCAAAGGTTCTATGAACACAACTGCTCTGGACAATTAACACAAACCAGTTAGATTATCTGAATTTTGCTCACTTAGACTTCCAATCAAAGTAGGGAAAATATTACTGATTTCCAGTGAGTTACATTGGAATCATTGTGAGGGACCATGTGTGCAAGGATCTCATTTGGTTCCATCACAAGTTATCCAAGATGCATTTACCCTATTTAGTTTGAAATGATTTTATAAACCCTAATGTTGTGATTCAGTGTCACACTGAAGTAGCTGGACCGATCTTAGTAAGACTGGAGCACGGTTGAGGCTAGTCACATGCATAAGTACCTTGCTGAATGAGGACTTGCATGTGTACAATTTAATTTCCTTTCATTGCCATTTGCAATTTCCTTTTGTGATTCTGGAGTTTTCCCCTCTCTACAATTCTCTCTCAATGTCCACTATCAATTTGATGGTAGTCAGGATGCACACTATATGCTTTACAAGCTCAAGAAACCTAACTGCATTCATGTTTTTCATGCAAGATGTCTTGGCTGTTCCACAAGAACTATTTCACTGTGGTAATAACAAATTAGACATTCAAAATAGTCCTCAAATGCAGATTTACTTACAAATCCTTCAGAAAAACGGTACAAAACCCCAATGTAGGCATTTAAAATCATGTAAAATTGTGTACTCTAACAGCATTCACAGCAAGTCAAACTTCTGAGGCTACTTCAATAGCAAGTTACTGACTTTGCACAGAGCACAAATGAAAGTCAGCAGTGCTGAAATGAAAATGTACATCACTGTGCAAAATGCTGTACGTGATGGAAGTCAGCAGGAATCATCTATGTACATGGATTTATTTCTTCAGTATAGTATCGGGTTTAGCTGGGATAGAGTTAAATCTCTTCATAATGTATGGGGCTATGCTTTGGATTCATGCTGAAAGGTGTGGATAACAGGGATGCTTTACCTGCTGCTGAGCAGTGGTTACACAGAATCAAGGCCTTTTCTGCTCCTCACCCCACCAGTCAGCAGGATGGGGGTACATAAGGAGTTGGGAGGGGACACAGTGGGGACAGATGACCCTAACTGACCCAAGGGATATTCAACACCATGTAATAAAAGCTGGGGGATAAAAAACAACGAAGGGGGAGATGTTATGGCATTTGTCTTCCCAAGTTACATGTGATGGAGCAAAAGAAGGCTGTAAGTATACAAAGGGCAATACCATCACTACCTGGAGGTTGGGTCACCCTCACTAGTCCATAGCTAAGATGGTCACTCTGGCAGGAGGGCTGTCAGGCAAATGATGGCTTGCAAAATCTGGATGATAGTGGCTTGTTCTTATTTTTTCAGTTGAAGCATTGTACCTAAACTGATAACCAGAATTCCCCAAACACTCTGTCCTGGATGTGCTCCATTCCTCATCTTGTGCTCCTCAAAGGGAGCCAGTAATGTTAAAGCAACATGTAAGACTTGGCAGGCCACAAGAGAGACTCAACCAACCAGGTCTTGTACAGTGGCTGTGAAGCAAGAGATCAGTATCTCCACATAGACACTGACAGAGCCGATTCACAGAACTAAACAACAGTCCTATGAGCATGAAGAGTTTTGGCCTGAGGTGGAAAATGAAATTAGAAATTAATGTAAGCAGTATTAGGACATACATGGTCACTTGAACAAGCTACTGGCACTAAGTGCACCTTTGTGCCTTGCTGAACTGATATCAGCAGCTTGGATCTGTGCCTGTTTGACTTTGGGTTTGTTGGTCTTAAGTTCCTGCTATCAAGGAGACTTCTGTTCTAAATACAGACTGACCACATATGATTCATACATGGCCTGGGCTGGTAGCAGCTTCTTTCTTTGACACTTCAATGGATTATTTTTGTTCAGCTTTTCACCATGAAGTGGTGAATACACGAAGAAACCTCAAAAGCATGATCTGCTCTTGCTGCAAGTTCCTGTCGACTGCTACTCAGTGGATAATCCGGTTCACAACAGAAACTTCACAGTAAACTTAAAAATCACAAATACTGTCAAGAACATTTAAAACCAGATCAAAATCTGTTATTTCATCTGTAAAATAACAGATGACTACTAAGCAAAAAACAGGAATGCTTTCTTATCCTCCAGAGCAATGTCTTCAGAACCAAAGTGTAAGAGCAAGCATGAAACTAAGCCTCAACAAGAATGGTATCAGCAACTACCAGCATCCCGTTTCCTTAACCCTTTTCTGTCCCAGCTCATACCAGTGCTGCCCACTGTTTGCTATTGCTTGAGGTATGCACATCCCAAGGACTGATTATGTCTCTAGAGCCTATCAGTCTGCAGCTTGCAGTACTGGGGCACTTATATACAAGCCCTCCTTAGTGGTGACCAGAAACTACCACCTGCTCACAAGCCTGTACAGACACATTGCAGGCACTGAGACTCATTCACTTCCCTTTGGAAACGATGCTCCCCACATTCTGCCTAATGCCTAAACCCTGTCATCCTGCTCACATTTCTTGAGCCCATCTACTGCCATTCTGCCTTTGCTTACCCTCATTCCTTATCTCCAACACACCTTCTGCATCTACGCAACAAGATCTTTTCCTTATCACCTGCTTTCATGTCTTCTGCAGCAATGTCAGTGTCCCCAGCACCTTTTAACAAATTTATCCCACCAGGATTTCTTTAAAATAATTCAATAGCTCAGACTGAACAAGTGTCTGAGAAGGGAACAGCAGGGGAGGTGTGCTGCTGTTGTAGGGTTTGGGTTGCATAGAATGTTGGGTTGGAAGAGACCGTAAAGCTCATCCAGTTCCAAACCCCTGCCATGGGCAGGGACACCTCACACCAGACCAGGTTGCTCCAAGCCCCTGTGTCCAACCTGGCCTTGAACACTGCCAGGGATGGGGCAGCCACAGCTTCTCTGGGCACCCTGCGCCAGCGCCTCAGCACCCTCACAGGGAAGAACTTCTGCCCTAGATCTAACCTGAACCTCCCCTGTTTCAGTTTAAATGCATTACTCCTTGTCCTATGTTTGGTGGTGGTTTTAGTTGGTTGGGTTTTTTTTACCCCTCCCCAACTAGCCTAAGTTCCCAATTATTTTCATCTGGGGCAACCTATTTGCAGACCCCCGAAAGCCAGCAAATATGACAGGTAACACTGCTAAGGGCAAAGCTCTCTTTTCCTCTAGGTTAGGTCCTGAGCAGTGGATCAGGCACTTAAGGATTGAATTGTCACAGAATATCCTGTGAGAAAAAACCCAGCCTGCTCTGGTCACATATACCCCTGTAAAACACACCATATGACCCCTGAAAACACTTTGGAGTCTCCTTTCCCTCTTCCTTTCTGTGTAAGTACCAAGGGATTCAGTTCACTGTGGTAGATTCAATGGTCTACATAGACTGCTGGACCTTGACTGCACAGTGAAGCTTCACACAGTACCTGTACTAGCATCATCACTGCAAATGATACAGTTGGGAAGTTTGCTGTTCCCAAAGCTAAGTCCTATCATTCTGAATATTCCCTCTCTGATATTCACCCAAACACATTCAAGCTTCTCCATCAACAAGGTTCACTGGACCTGGTTCCAACAGGGGCTAGAATGCATCATGAAGCTGGGAGGAAGGCTTTGGCTGGGATGGTATAAACACTCTGTAATTTAAGACTCCTCCTGCGTTGCAGGTTAATGAAGCAGAGGAACAAAGTGCTGCTGAAACGAAGCAGTGGTTTCACAGAACGGAAGCAGCCTTCCTCCCAGAAAACTGCTCTAGAGGTTTTCAGTGCAGATGGCAGCATATGTACAGGCAGCAATAGGAACCTCACACCTGGCAGGTCAGACATGCCATCTGGACTGCTACAACTACTAGGCGGAGAGTAAAATGCCTCCCCTCAGAAAGCAGGGATTATAGAAGCTGAGAAGGTGCAGGAACAGGGCTCCCAGTGTGATGGCTAGGTCAAAACTGTGATATTTGAGTAATTTGACTCATCCTCTGTAAGACAGAGGTCTGGGCTTTCTGCAGCATTCATTTCTTGAAGGCATGAAAGCTCATCATTCTACTGAAACTGAACAGCCTTATCTGATAGCCATGAACCATAAGAAGATGGAAGAGGCAAAATCTGATTGCTGTGCTTAGTGATGAGCTTTGATAGCAGCAGAAGTGGTGGGTGTACTGGCAGTGGTATAAAATTAGTCACTACCAAGCATCAGCCTGTTCAGTGAAACCTCATATGGCAGTCTCCAACCTAAAACGACCGAGGATACTCGAAGGCTGGTGAAAATGATGAAGATCTGGTGCTATCACTTTGATACAGGAGGTGTTTCTGCCCACAGCTTGAGTGGGATGACTTGAAAGCACCTGCAAAGCCTCTGCATTACCAATTTTCCACAACAGAGCAGATACATCACTGAGGGGAAAGGTGACCTCCAAATTCAAATTACAAAACCAATGCATTCTGAACTACAGCATCCAGTACAGTAACCAAAGCAACTTGTCTGTGCCCAGCAGAATGAATACAGACAAATTCATACCTGTGGTCTCCTCCATCCCCCCCTCAAACCATCCTCTATACTCAGTGCAGGAACACAGTTCTCAACCATCTTTCACAGAGAATTGCCCCAGCTTGCAAAATGATGGTGCTGTGGGCAAATCCCAGCTACTCAGGTGCTGAGCAGCTATATACTACTGTGTCAGACAGGGTTTAACATATCTGTATGCCCTTCTGTCGGCAGGAAACTGATTCCTCTCACCAGCTACAGATTTTCACAAGTCCAGCAGACTTTCAAATGCATTGAAGTGTTCCACATTCAAACTTTAAGCACCTAGAAATAATTCAAAGACAAGTATATCCTACCTGCTGCTGCTACTTCAGAGGCATCACCAGCTACAGAAACACTCCTTGCTCATAGCTCTGATGCCAGCATTCCCCCAGCTACGTTAATCAGACATGAGTGATCCTGGACAGCTATGATTCTGTTGTCTTAATAACATATTGATCTCAGTTTAGTAAAACTTAGGTACAAACTGCATAATGTAAGAATTATCTTTTCTATGCAGGTAACACACAGCATATCACAGGTACAATTTACCTTCTGCAAGCGAACCTTCCCATATGCAAATTTGGGTGTTGTTGGAGGGATAAGACCTTCTGGTAGCTGGTTATACTAGAAAGGGAAGGAGGAAAAAAAAACAAACACATGAAACAGATTAAAGCATGCTTTAATGGAAGTCTCACTTTCCACTATCCACTTTAAGGAGATAATCTCACTGTGCTAAAGGATTACAGCTGCATCTAGTGTAAGACTGAACTTCCAAACAATCAATGCCCTTGGAGCCCTCCCGTGGCTAGAGCCTGCACTACTGGCTTCTAAAACCCTCTTGCAGTCCTCTTCTCAGTCCACAGGAGCTTGAGTGAACCTTTCTAAGTCTGAAGCTGAGCCTTCCTTAGCAGCACTTCAATATGGGAATCATTAGCCTTCCTATCAACGAACAGAGGAAAACCTGATTTCTATTTCTGGTAACAAGTCCATTTCTTTCTTTCTGTATTTGAAAATAATCAAGATACAGAATACAGACTGGTTTGGGTTGGAATGGACCATAGGATCATCCAGTTCCAAACCCCTGCCATGGTCATTTAGGCTTAAAGAAAAGAAAAACTGTAATTCAGCCAAGAGAAGATGTCAAAAGTAGGAAATCTCAGCCCAAGCAGTAAAAATTAGAGAATGCTGTCAGCAATTGAAAGAAGCTGTACACTGAAACCTTTATTCTTTATTATATTTAGTAACTGAAGGGAACAGTAAAGGAAGATTGTAACAGGCTACCCTTCTACACAACCAACATGTGGAACACAGTCATTAGTGGCAGGCAACTTAATTTTCTTCCATCAGCTCCACTTCAAACTGCAACAGAGTAGATGGACTGTTATGGGTTTAGAACCCACAGATACAGGAATTTAGAACCCACAGATACAGGAAAACTTTACTGAGATGATATGGAAGGTAAGAGAGAGACCACAACACCAACACGCCTTAGCTTATACTGAACACTTCAGATCTCATGAAGGCTCTCACTGCACTAGAACACTACTTGCATTTCAGATAAGGATCTTGCCTCGAAGAAAACAACTCAAAAACGGGAAGCTTGGGAATTTCTCTGGTGAGAAAAGCTGTACCAAGACAGGAGGCTCCCCTTGAAAGGCTATTAAAATGATGCCCTCAATGGAAAGCTTAGGGATAAGCAGGCCTTCTACAGGTACAGAGACAAAGGCATGCTCAATCCTAGAGAAAGTGTAGTACACCTTTGGGAGACCTGCTCCCATCAGAAATATGTCTTTTAGTCACTAGGGATGTTGCTAGCATGCAACAGGACAGCGAGTACAAGCTTGAGCCTTGGTATTCCCATGGAATCTGTTTTTAAGCCTCATCTGAACCCTCCAATGCAAAGATATTCAAAATCCAGATGCAGGTTCCATGCTTCACTTCAGTCTCCAGTTTGTAAAGATACCGTGCACTTTTACAGCAAGGCAAGGCTGCTCCCAAGCACTAGTTACAGTTTGTGGCATGACAAAACCCAAGTAAGTGTTCATTTGGACAAGCACACTCCTTCTGAGAGACTCCAAACCACACCATGCAGGTTTGGGTACAGTCAGCCAAAGCACTAAGCTGCAGTGATGAGCCGGAGCTAACCCAACGGCTGATAGATGCTGCAAGAGGAAAAGCTCTGTTCACTCCCCATCAGGACAGAAAGGATAGCCAGAGAGGTGCAAGATCTTTCCCCTTTTGTAACAAGGAGCAGTTAGGCTGGCCTAATTGCCTTGTTATACTTCCCTTCCCTGCAGGAAGCAGTAAACTCAGAAGTAACCCATACCAACACAAAAATGAGAGTGTTTGCAGTACACCAGTGATGTTTCAAGGGAACATGTCCTGGGGACACTCACCATGCCAATGACTTCCCTCAAGGCAAAATACTTCTCTGTCAGATCCCCTGCTTCACTCAGTGGAGCATCATAGTCATAGCTAGTGGGCTGTGGCATATAGGGCATATTAGCACCTGAAGGGGGGAAAAAAGGCAATTACAAACAGTGGTATTTAGCACAGAGAAAGTTCTTGATGGAGGACAACATTCTTCTGAGCTCACACTGCTCTATCATAAAGTCTTCAGAAATACTCTGAAGAGAAACAAGTTTATCCATGTTTCAACTGCTTCAGAGGACTGAGGCAGAAGTAGCCTTTGCAAGCCTCCAAAACCATGTGGGTTTAGGACAACACGCTGTCAACAGACAGAGAACAGCTAACACAGTCATGCTTTGTCACGTGAAAGCAAGCAGAGCTTACTCTTTCACAGAGTACCTAATTCATAAAGATCTCCCCTACATCATGAGCATCACTTAAATCATCTCTTACCATTCCAATAGGCAAAGTTGGTCCCACCTATAAACATGTACCTAAAAAGGGGAAAAAAGCCATCCACTTAAATCAGGTTTTGCTGAATTGGGGAAAAAAATGCTCCCCCCAAATTAACCTCTACTAAGCACACACTTACAGGTTAACGTTAGCACCACGTGCCAGGATTTCATTAAGTGTTTTAGCTATAGTTTGTGCGGGCACAACAGAATGCCGGTGCCCCCAGTGATCCAACCATCCAGTATAAAACTCAGAATTAACCTGAAAGGAGGAAGGGCAAAAGAGGAAGGGAAAATATGAAGAGGGAACAAGAACAGAATGCAATGTGATTTCAGGTTACTAACTGTAAGAGGGAAGGAAAAAGGGCACCTTGACTCATTAGAGCTATTTTTGAGCTACTATAAATACAGCAAAGTACACACTAAGTCAGGCCTTTTCAGCAGATTACTGGGCAAATAAATTAAACAATTGTTCCAATCATTTTATAGGAACACTTTGAAAATAAATGTGGAAGTACCAAAGAGCATGAGCTTCCTATGAACCTGTCAACATGAACACGCTGCAGAGGCTTGACATTCAAATAAATGATGGAAGTAACACGTTATCTGCAGGGCAGCACAAGTAGACTAAATTAAAATAGATCCTTCCAATATCAAATGGCATTCTAAACAACTTCACAGCACAGAGATAATCTTGCATGCTCAGTGGGCTTTCTCCCCTTGTCGAAAAGGCTTCCAGTGATCTCAAACCCCATTATAGCTCGTGTAAAACCTCTAAGGTAGCTGAAAACAGGAAGCAACTTCTAATCTACCCTTTTAAGCTTGCTTTTAGCTTCCACCTACACACATACCTCACTAACCCATCTCTCCATCCTCACTGTTTCCACTGCTTTGTAAACATTTGTCTTTGCAAGGAAAGCGCCAAGGCAAAATCATTACCTTTGACTGCAATAGTATTTGCAGAGCAGCAGTTAACGTGGATTTCAAACACACACAGAAGCTCCTCTATTCAGTTTCTCTGACTTGGAAATTACATCTTTGTAAACATATCCCTCACTGTCCAACACACAGTTGTCAACTCCTCTCCTATTAAGTGCACCATTAAGAACAATACAAGAGATTTAAGTGAAAGGACATACCAAAGGGCCTGTAGGTTCACTGCTCCTTTGAGCCAAGAATGCTGCTGTGACATTGCCACCTATAAGCAAATAGAAATAGAACTGAGTTGCTACATCCACGGCTTTTTTGGTCCTTCATTTTACTGAAATAGATGTCTTATCTCCCCTCAGGGGAGAGTGTTGGGACTGATCCCATTCAACATGTTTGTCAGCAACGTGGACAGTGGGGTTGATGCACCCTCAGCGAGTGTGGCGATGACACCAAGCTGTGTGGTTCTGTCGATACGCTGGAAGGAAGAGATGGGATCCAGAGGGACCATGAAACACTTGAGAGGTGGCCAAATGCCACCCTCACGAAGTTCAACCAAGCCAAGTGCAAGGTCCTGCCCCTGGGTCGGGGCAATCCCAGGCACAGCTACAGGTTGGGCAGAGAAGAGATTCAGAGCAGCCCTGCGGAAAAGGACTTGGGGGTGTTGGTCAATGAGAGACTGAACATGAGCCGGCTTCAGTGTGCGCTTGAGCCCAGAAACCCCCCGTGTGCTGGGCTGCATCAAAAGCAGGGACAGCAGCAGGTCAAGGGAGGTGATCCTGCCCCTCTGCTCTGCTCTCCTGAGACCCCACTTGCAGCACTGTGTGCAGCTCTGGTGTCCTCAGGATCAGAAGGACACAGAGCTGTTGGAGCAAGTCCAGAGGAGGCCATGAGGATGCTCAGGGGCTGGAGCACCTCCTGTATGGAGACAGGCTGAGAACATTGGGGCTGTTCAGCCTGGAGAAGAGAAGCTGTGTGGAGACCTCAGAGCAGCTTCCAGTATCTGAGTGGGGCTACAAGGGTGCTGGAGAGGGACTCTTCATCAGGGACTGTAGTGACAGGACAAGGGGTGATGGGTTCAAGCTGAAACAGGGGAAGTTCAGGTTGGATATAAGGAAGAAGTTCTTCCCTGTGAGGGTGCTGAGGCGCTGGCACAGGGTGCCCAGAGAAGCTGTGGCTGCCTCATGCCTGGCAGTGTTCAAGGTCAGGTTGGACACAGGGGCTTGGAGCAACCTGGTCTGGTGTGAGGTGTCACTGCCCGTAGCAGGGGGTTGGAACTGGATGATCTTAAGGTCCTTTCCAACCCAAACCAGTCTGGGATTTTAAGAAAATCTAGACAAGAAAGTTACTTCAGAAAACAGAGGAATCAACACCTTTGATTACAGTGTTTAAGTTGTAGAACTTATTTAAAATATATACATACATCTTCTGAAACCCCAGCTTTTCCCAGGAATGACAACTTAGCACCAAAAAAAAAGATATGTGCAAAAGGACTACTTGGTCACTGGAAAGCTGAGGTCTGGGGTTGCGGTACCAAGACTGTGGTGAAGAACAGAAGCCAGGCAGTCTCTAAAGAGGAGCTTCACTCTTCATCAATCCCAGTGGCTCTAGCTACACAGCCTGGAAATAATAATTCCAATAGGAGCTTTCCATCTCATAAAGGATCTGCATGAAGGAGTTCCCAGGTTCAATCTACTTCTAAGAAAACAGTTTCCTTCTAAGGAAACATCTTTGAGAATAATGTACAAAAGAGGCCAGATATAAGAAAACACAGAAAGATCTATCCTGGAGTTTGTTTCCTGTGCCTTAAGCCCATTTTGCCAAGTACATGCAGCATATGAACATTTTCATCATTACATTAACACTCCTCTTCCATCAGAAGGGCACTCTCTGAACAGCTTCAGGCCTGTATCACAGCCTACTGTGGCAGTGTGCACATTTCCAGTGATATTCAGCAGTCATTTTGTTTTACAGTAACCACTGGCTTAAAAAGAAACAGACAAGGAGGGCTGGATTCTGGGACAGACAGAGCACATTAAAAAAAAAATCAATGGAACCTATGCCAGCTTTTAGTGCTAAGATTTAGGAGATACATGCTATGAGAAGTGTCATTTCCTTATTCATGGTTTCATGATGCAAGGAAGTGATTATGACTCTCTAACTGGGTACTTGTGGGTGATTCTTGTACATTTAAGAGTATATCAAATACACCTAAATGCCTATTACCCCCTTTAAACAAAGCAGGCAGGTTTGTCAAGCAGTCAGGTCACTCTGTCCTGCCACAAACACACATGCAACGATTTTCAGTAACAAACAGCAGTCTCCAACCTGGGGCAAAGTCCACTGTTGCATAAAGACCCTGAAGAGCTCCACATCTCAAGTGGAATTGGCTTGCACCATCAGTTGTGAACAGCACCACCTCATCACCAAGATGCTGGCGAAAGAGCTTCAGAAGGGCACGCAGGTAGTCATAGTCACAAGCAAAGTAGCTTCCATACTCATTCTCTACCTGCACAGTGAAAGCAAGTCAGTAAAGCAGCAGGCAGTTTCAGCCTGCATCATATATCAACAATGGAAAGCCCAAATCCAACCCTCTTCCTTCTTTGGCACCAATGCTGAAAACATCATTTTAACTCCATGCCTGAGGAGTAACAGAAGACAACACTTAGGTTCTCATCTCTCTCATCTGTATCTTACAATGAAGCAAGCATTCAGTGGAGGTAAGGCATTTTCCTATAGAATCACCCTCCACATAGAAGTCTCCACTCTAGCTACTTCACAGCAGTGAAGTCTCTATTAAAAAATGGAGAGCACAAGCACAACAGTCAAACCATAGAACAGGTTGTGACATGATCAAAACTGGACTTTCAGAACAGAGACACCTACAAGGGGCTCACATAAACAGCAATGCCCTGCAATGGATTCAAAGGACTGGAAGAATAAGGACAACCCTGCTACTACTGAGAAGTATGCATCCTGCCCCTTTCCCAAGGGGCTGGATTTTCAAGTTCCAGATCCAATGCTACACACACCTGAAGGTTATTTCTAGAAATCATGTCATAAGCATCTTATTTCTGACAAAGAATAACATTGCCAGTGGTTTTGCTCAACAGATGTAATACATTGTTCAAGAACAATGCATAATACATTGTTCAACATCTTGGACATGCTGTAAGAAGGGTCTCCTACCCTTATCCTGTTCCAACCAGGATGTTTAAAGAAATACTATACCAAAGCTTTTGTTATGGTCAAATACTAAGAACACTGAATAATCACCACTGCACATCTAGAAGGAGTTTAAGAGACAAGCTACTCACCATGAACACACCCTACATTTCGAGGCTCTTTTTGTCACAAGTTTTAGCCTTGCTCCATGCTGGTTTTGCTTCTATCTGTATTTCTTATCCTAAGGTAACCTTGCATCCTAAATTATCCCTATTCCCTTTTTCCCTGTCAGAGAATTTCTAGCAATTGTAATGTATTTTGGCTTTATGGCATAAAACTCTGATCTAAAAAGCTCCACAACGTTCCTCTATTGCTTCCTATAGCTGTGGGAAACAACTTTGATAGAGCAGATAAATCCTCTCTGGGCTCTGGAAACAGTGCATTCAGTTCTTTAGGATAAGGAAATTCATCAGAATCTTCGAGCTTCCTGAAACTGTTAAAGAACACATGTGACATTACCCTCCAACACCCATGGAGGGTCTGCAAGAGCAATATAAGCACCCATGCTGCTTGGATACACTGAATCCTCACGGAGTTACCTGCACCATGATGATTGGACCTCCATTTTGATAGAGGTGAGGCCTCATCTTTGGCAAAAGGACACCCATCCATTTCTCTACTGCTGCCAGGTAATCTGTGATACACAAAATAGAGATTTCACAGCTTTTCTGCCTTTTTTCTTTTCCTAGTTTTTGTTTTAAATGATATATGTGCAGTTTTTACCTAGTGTTCTAAATACGTAAAGTACAATGGAACAGCATTTAATGAACTGATGTGCTCTTATACCTCTCATACATGGCAACGCCCAGTACTGTTCCTACAAAATAGATGAACTTGGAAAACCACCAGAGGGACTTCAGTATGTCTCACACAGGTTGTCCTAATACATTTCAACAGCAAAATGCATGCTGCTATGTGTACTCTGCTCTTTAAATAGATAACTTACCCCACCACGAGCAGAACTGAAACCAGATACGATACGTATCTTTGTCCCCTAATACGCACTCTTAACAACCCTGTTAATCTCCTATCTCATCTCAATCCCTCCATGGCCATGAGAACCAGCCCAGTTGGCTGTTGTAAAACCAAAAACCTCACAGCTGAGGGCAACCTGTCTTTTCCTCAGTGGCGACGGTGATTTCTCTCTTGGCACCAGTTTTCATGAAGGCTGTCAATACCTTGGAAACTTTCTACCCTACTTTGTTCATTCCATATGCTTCTGACCACACACTTCTGATTCCAAGATGCCCTAAGCTGAAATACGAGTTGCCTAATAACAGCCCCAAACAGTAAGTCACCCTGCTGCTAAAGTGTATTTTTGCTAGTCTTTTTTGATGCCTTTACCTGAATCAGAAGACCTGAGAACAATAGATTTCTTTTCCAACAGCCACGCAGGAAGACCTCCCTGGGAAAAGAAAGGGAATCACATAAGTGAGCTTTTTCTTTTTTCTTTTAGGAAACGTAAGAAGAATTTTGCCTTTTATCAAAACATACACCTGAAAATTGATTTTCAACAAGTAAGTAACAGCTCCCAATCAAAATACAAACACAAAGTAAGCTTGTGTTGGAAGAAATCACTTGTATGCACGGATTTTAATACGCTAAACCAAGAGTCTTGTCCAAGGATATACCAAGTATGTTTGCCTACTTAAGATAGAAGTACTTGCATTAGATTTACTCATGAAATGAGGTAACTGTTACAGAAGGCTGTACCATGTCCCATTCTGCACAGATGTAAGGTCCAGCTCTCAGGATAACCAGCAAACCAGTGTCGTTAGCAAGCTGCAGGAAATACTCTAGATCTCTGTCACCAGAAAAATCATACACGCCCAGCTGGGGTTCGTGGTAGTTCCATGGCACATACCTATGAAGAGAGAAGATCACCTTCCATTAGGAAACTGAGGCTTAAGCAGAACTCTGAATAACTACTGCCTGCACCACACACCTCACATCTGTAATGCTGGCTTGGTCTTCAGATTAGTAAAATACAAGAATAACCCCAAGGCCTTTCTTCTGTGAGGTACTTCAGATGGCAGAAAGTGTTAATACTGAAATAAGGCTTAGTACTTCACAGTATGCCAGCATGAGCAGCAGGCCAAAGGAGGTGATCCTGCCCCTGCTCTGCTCTTGCGAGACCCCACCTGCAGCACTGTGGGCAGCTCTGGTGTCCTCAACGTAAGAAGGACATGGAGCTGTTGGAGCAAGTCCAGAGGAGGCCACGAGGATGCTCAGGGGCTGGAGCACCTCCTGTATGGAGACAGGCTGAGAACATTGGGGCTGTTCAGCCTGGAGAAGAGAAGCTGTGTGGAGACCTCAGAGCAGCTTCCAGTGTCTGAAGGGGGCTACAAGGATGTTGGAGAGGGACTCTTCATCAGGGACTGTAGTGATAGGACAAGGGGTGATGGGTTCAAACTGAAACAGGGGAAGTTCAGGTTAGATATAACTCAGGTCAGACAGCAACTCATTCACTGAAAAATGCTTCTAGCAGACACCTGTAATTGTTTCAGCTAAATCAGGATGACTAGATATTAACTTCATAACAGTTTCTCACTACCTAAAATACTACTACAGAAAGACAAGCAACTGCTTATACTCCTTTCTCTTTAAGCTACAAAACAAGTTAGTGGTACAACAATTGTACTAAACAAGTCAGTTTGTACTAACCTTAGTACAAGTTATAACTCGTAAGTTGTTACAGGTTAATACAAGAAAAGCATTCTAGTAATTCAACTACACCTTGTAACCTGTTAATTGCAAAAACAATCATTGGAGAGTTTCATGATCTTGTTCTAGAAAGAAGTCTGTGCTTAATAGCGTCCGAGATGAGGATAAAAGGGTTTCTCCAGCTCTATTATGTTCAAGATAGAAAAGTATAGAATCATAGAATGAACCGGGCTGGAAAAGCCCTTTAAGCTCACCCAGTCCAACCATTCCCAGCACTGCCAAGGCCACCACTAACCCATGGCACTGAGGCCTTGTCTCCACACTGTGTGAACACTTGCGGGGACGGTGACTGCAGCCCTGCCCTGGGCAGCCTGTTCCAATGCCTGAGCACCCTCTGGGGAAGGAATTGTTCCTCAGCTCCATCTAAACCTGCCCTGGTGCAGCTTGAGGCCGTTTCCTCTTGTCTTGTTCCTTGGGAGCAGAGACCGACCCCACCTCACTACAACCTCCTGTAAGGTAGTTCCAGAAATAGTTCTAATTTATGTCCCATGCATTCCCACATGGCCACAAAAATCCCACAGATTTTGGTGGAGAAGGGAAGCAAACGAAGACAAAAACATATGTGAAACGTTTTCTTGCAGAATGAATCACGATATAAATGTATTTTAAACACTGGTCTAAAAATTGTTACTAACACCCTTTCATCCCCCAGTCTATTGTCTACAGCTAGCAACAGCCTCAAACTAAATCATTTTAATTTGAAATTGATATTATTAGCAACTATAATTCCTATGTAACGTTGTACAAATTTACAGGCAGTTGTTAATGCTGTACTGCTTTAGCTACAGAATAATGAATTTACAAAGGAATGCCACAGTCCTTCCACAGACTTGAAACACGGTGTTTCTGTATTTGAGCAGCAGCACTTACTCACTATTTACATACAATTTGTAAGCTTTATCCTATAAACTTCATTTTCTTCGGGTCATTTTCCTCTCTCATTTAATCCTGTACATATTTAGCCCCATCTAGTGGTTAATTATGTAGCTCCTCCATGCCAAAATACCCACAAACCCCAAACCAACCACAAACTTTCAGTATTTTCCAGATGTCTTTTCATATTCCAGATGTTCAGGAACTGAAAATGAGGAGAGGTACCCTTGTGTGACCGGATGCCTCTGCATGCTACCTGCTGTGGTCAGGACTGGAGCTCCAAGAACAAGACTCTTCATCTTCTGGGATGTTACAGCAACGACAACATCGAATTTCAACCTGCTATTTGAACATTTGGGCCTTGATATATTTATAGCTTTAATGTAAGATCAAGCTTCCTGTTGCCTGTCTACTCATATTCTGTTATTGCTTAAGAAGCACATGGAGCTGTTGGAGCAATTCCAGAGGAGGCCACGAGGATGATCAGGGACTGGAGCACCTCCTGTATGGAGACAGCCTGAGAGCATCGGGGCTGTTCAGCCTGGAGAAGAGAAGCTGCGTGGAGACCTCAGAGCAGCTTCCAGTGTCTGAAGGGGGCTACAAGGATGCTGGAGAGGGACTCTTCATCAGGGACTGTAGTGACAGGACAAGGGGTGATGGGTTCAAACTGAAACAGGGGAAGTTCAGGTTAGATCTTAGGCAGAAGTTCTTCCCTGTGAGGGTGCTGAGGCGCTGGCACAGGGTGCCCAGAGAAGCTGTGGCTGCCCCATCCCTGGCAGTGTTCAAGGCCAGGTTGGATGGGGCTTGGAGCAACCTGGTCTGGTGTGAGGCATCCCTGCCATGGCAGGGGTTTAGAACTGGATGACCTTAAGCTCCTTTCCAACCTGAACCTTCCTATGATTCTGTGTTTCCTAGTGCAGAGGGTTATGGACATATACTGACTTCAGCCATCCAAGAGTCCCAGATAAGCTGTGTGCTGACTCACACATCAGCTGAATCATGCATCAAGGCATGAGCAGAACAGGAAGGAGAGCAAGCCTGGCATGCCTTCACCACAAGGTATTTAATTTAGGAGCACGATCCTGTAATAAAAGGATCATGTTTACTTTGAAGTGGTGAAGCCTCACTGGGACCACCTTGATAAGAACAAGGCTCCTATACTTCGGATTACAGCAAGACCTTACCCTGTCTAACAGGAAAAGCCACAAGCAACAAAAGCCACAGCCTTCAGAGGTGGCCCCAAGGCTGGGAGTCCAAGTACCACATTCAGCCAGAAAGTCTGGCAGCGCTGCTGCCCTTTGCACAACAACTTCACCCAAGTGGTATCTCAGTGCCTTGCTAATAGGTTTACTGATCTAGGACATAACAGGAAACAAACACAACTAAATAACCACCTAGACTGATCTCCATTTTTACCAAAACCACACAAAATCACAGGGCAGTTTATGTTTGGGGTAACATGAAACAAACACTGCTTTATCTCAAATAACCCAGAGCAGGAAGGCATGTAAAAACCTGTTACCTGTCACCAGTGATTCAGCAACAACATCTAAAGCCACAGGTCGTGTAACTACAGAGCAACATTTGATAGCTGTATCAGAAACAAACCGCCCAAGACCAACGTGCAGCAGGTTGGCAACAGCAACGCAAGGCAGTTTCCTCTCCTTCCTGCACGGTGGAAGGACAGTGATGGGAAACAGTAAAGCACAGAGTAAGAGATCTCAACAGGTGAAAAAAGACAAACTGAAGAAGGAAAACCCACAACTTTGTTAGCAGATTATGAAGGAAGAAGGAAGCAAGGGTGGGGGGGCACTACTCACAGCCCTGCAGCAACTTTGCTGTTAAACAACAGTGATGGAGTGAACAGGGAGGATCCCAAAAGACCAGTGATACAGCAGAGACATGAACAGGCAATTTCAAAGGAAAAAAGAAGGGACTGGTTGAAAAAGCTGGAAGTGAACAGAAGGCACTGAAGATACATGGGGTTTGGAAGGAAGAGGAAAATAAATCAGAGACATAAGGGAAATATGAGACACTACAGACCATAAGAGTCACAGAGCCACTGTCAGGGCCCTGATCTTCCAAGCCAGACATCAAAAAGTATAGTTTTCAAGTCCATTTGAGATTACTTTTATTACAGCAAAAAACAATTCCATGGGCAATTCCATGTCCTGAGCAAGTGGGTCAATTCCATTGCTCTTACTTGAGGCGAGGGAAAACAGAACTTGCTTTATTAGAAAAAAAGACCCCAGAAACCACCCCAAAACACACCCACCAAACAGTCATTACATCATCACAAGACAGGGAAGAGGGTTAACACATGAAAAAGCCACCCCAACACAGAGAACCCCGAAGGGGAAGGGAAAGATGGTACACGACTCGCCGAGCCAACACTGTCTGGTCTTCCATAGCACACAAGCAGCTCTTTCAAAGAGAAGCATTAAGCCTTGGAATGATTTAGGAGAGAAAAACCAATGTGTTTGGGAATTACACTCATTGCTTGAAAAGACTGTGCCTTACATTTTAGTACTGCTCCTCTTCCCTTGTCAAGGAAGCTTGGCAAATATAAGAGTAAGCTGCATGTTGTCGTTTAATCTGTGCCTCGGCTGCTGTACTAAGTACACAACCAGATAGGAAAGACAAGGAAGAGGTTTGGTACCTGCAAATAAAAGCTGTTTAAACACCTAGTTCCCAACTACTCTTCTAAATTTAAGATCTCCTGGTGAAGCAGCTTTAAATATTACTGCAGCTTTTGCCAGTATTTTCAAGGCTTCAGGGAGATATTAGGCTGTATTCAGATGTTATTGGCTCCTCTCCCCTTTTCTGCCTACCAGAGACTACAATGCAGAGCACATATATATTGGGTTTGCTGCAGGAGTTGTAACCCATGGGGAACAAACACTGGAGGAGCTTGCTCCTGAAGGATGCACCCCATGGAAAGGAATGCACTGGAGCAGTCTGTTCCTGAAGGATGCACCCCATGGAAGGGACCCACACTGGAGCAGTCTGTTCCTGAAGGATGCACCCCATGGAAGGGCCCACACTGGAGCAGCCCATGAAGAATTAGAGCCACTGGGAAGGACTCAGACTGGAGAAGTTCACAGAGAACTGTCCCTCATGGGAGGGACCCCACACTGGAGCAGAAGAGTGTGAGGAATCCTCCCTGAGGAGGAAGGAGCAGCAGTCATCCTCTACCACCCTTCACTTCTTCAGAGCTTTCTTAAAGCTCTACCTGTGACTTGCAACTCAATAAACCACATAACAATGGCAGCATTCCACTTCACTACTGCTCATAAGTGTCCCAGGACTACAAATCACTTTGAAAGTCAACAGCTACTTACGTTTGAATGGCATCAAGTCCTGCCATCTTCATCTTCAACAGACGGTCTTTCCAATAGTACTGGGGCACCCGGGAGTAGTGAATGCTACCCGAGATGTAACGGAAAGGTCTCCCATCCTTGACAAAGCAGTTGCAGTCATAATCAATCCCAAAACTCCTTGGGGGTATGCTCTGTGTACCAAAAGAGATAATACACAATATAACCTTTTTCTGCATTGAAAGACATGGAGAACAGCCTATGCAACATCTGTAGGATGTCCACAATAGAAGACACAATAGTGTTGAACTAACTGATGGTGAATGGCTCTCCTCTAGCTACATAAAGCCTTCCTGAGCCTAACACACCAAAGGACTACAGTACATCTGCCAATCACTCGGAACTCTACTACAACCTCTACTATACTAAAATATGCCATATGTGGTATATAGTACTACCTCTCTACAGTGATACATTTCACAGTCACACCGGTGCAAAGGATAAGGGAATTACTTAGGAGATTTGGTGAATGCCAGCACTTGCACTGAAGGGATTAGTTTACCAAACTGCTGGAAAACACAGCCCAAATTCCAACTTCATGTCATGCTCAAGTCTAGGAGCAAAAGCAAGCTGGGAGCTTTTGAGGGACAAATAACCCATTCTAAATGCTCCATGTCTGAAAAACACATTTGAAAGCTTAGCTTCCAGTAAGTATAAGAAGGCTTGATGGATCAGTCTGGCAAAGTGCAGACATGAAAATAAGTAATCTGGGTAGAAAGTCCTACTTTATATGCCTTCCAGCTGAGCCAAACCAGTGACTTCAAAAAGAAGCAGGTATATTGAATGTAAGAATCTGCACTTCACAGCCACAAAAAACCCACCTTCGCTTCTCCAAGTATGGGATTACTCCTCAAGTGAGATGAAGATCTTGGTAAGATTCAGATTACTATGACCACAGCAGTACTTCTTTTGCTTTTAAAAACAAGGGAAACCAGAAGGACTTTCGCTAAGTGCCTGGCCCTGTGTCTTTAAGAACCTTTAACTTTATTAACTTATTGAAACAAACCTTAACCTCTCACATCTTGCATATGTCTTTGGCATCCCAGTACTACTTCGGACCTCCAGAAACCATGAGTAGTTGGGGTTGTTCATCATGTTTGATGACTTAGCATCAGATTCATTACTGAGCAAGGAAAGATCAGTGGGGATTTACAAAGTAAAATGAGACAGCAAATGTAATCAGTTAGTGCTCCGTATCTATCAGAAAATAAGTCAGAAGTCAGCCAAAGTAACCTCATGATTCACTGGAAGTTAATGTTATACTAGTCTAAGTGAAATACACCTTTCACTAGGTAAATTTAAAGCTATTGAAGGACACTGGCCTTGCTCTTGAAATGATACACCTTGCTCTGTCCCATATGGAAAATAAGGCTTAGCAATTAGGAAATTGCTTGTATGAAATAAAAGCAATGAAATTGAAAAGCAAGGGAAAGGTAGGCCATCATATAACCCCAGGTGATCCCCACTACACGAGAGCATCCGCCACCAGAGGAAACCTGCCCAAAGTTTAAGTAGAGACCCACAGACTACACAGTTTTGAAGAACCTTCCCACGAAACCACTTCTTTCTGTTAAGTGGTGAACTGCTTTGTTACAATAGTGGGTACAACTACAGGAAAAGCAGAGAGAAGGGGATGGAAAAAGTGGAATACAGCAGGCATGTAAAGTTGCAAGCTGCCAGGACAGAAACTCCTGGCCAACAACTGGGTGCAACTGCTAAGAGCATATCCTTAGTGCAACACAACAGCAAAAAGGAGCCAGTGCAGCGTGTCATAGGCCAAAAGAACAAGAATACAAACTACTGGGCACAGTACAAAGAACAAAGCAAGCTCCCTGAGAGCTGGAGGATGAAGCTGCTGAGCAAACATGCCTACCCCTAGAGTGCCGTTAAACAGAGCCATTGAGCGAAGTAATGCTCTACAAACACTTGAACACTACAAACTGCAAGGAGGAGGAAGACTACAGTGGGTTGCAACTGTGACAAAGGCATTTCTTCACAGAAAACCTAAAATAAAGCTGTGGAAAATATCTTAAATGCTTGTAGCAGCCCAAAGGATTCTGCCCTGCCTACAGTGAGCAAGTGAAATCGCCTGTGTGGTGGATATATAACAGCAGATGTAAGATACAGCCCTAAGCTGGCAGGGAAACAAGAATCCCATACTGGTTTGGGTTGGAAAGGATCTTAAAGCTCATCCAGTTCCAACTTCTGCCATGGGCAGGGACACCTCACACCAGACCAGGTTGCTCCAAGCCCCATCCAACCTGACCTTGAACACTGCCAGGGATGGGACAACCACAGCTTCTCTGGGCACCCTGTGCCAGTGCCTCAGCACCCTCACAGGGAAGAGCTGCAAGGGACTGGCAAGTACTGCACAACAGAAGGTTTTGAAGCCCTGATCCCACAAACACAGACTCATTTTAATATTAATTAACACAGAGTTCCATGAACACTGAAATAATCTTTACTGAAAGGCATGGATGCTCCATGTCTCCATAAAATCAGGACCTCACAGAGCTGAGAAATACAAGCCAACTGCTCTGGAGCACCTCAAAGGCTGGGGTTCTTCCTGGGAAATTATGCTGTTGTAGTAAGTCCAGACTGTTAAACCTCAAGTAAATCGCCACTGCAGAGGTGGCACAGGTAGGTACCATCTGCTTACTTTCAATTCAAATACATGAGAGTGTTGTGCTGACCTTTAATTTATAACCTGCTTCTTGATTCCTGAGCGTGCCATACTCAGATGGGATTGCACTGTGCATATCCCCAAAGGAAATCATTCACCCTTAGGAACACCAAGCATGGTTTTTATTCTAGGGCACTGAGACAAATTGCAGCATCAGTGAATGAACCGAGAGCTTCAAAACGATCAGGACTAAATGAAACGCACAGCTCAGGTGGAGCAACACAATTCTGCAACGCTATTAAAAGACATAAAGCAGCATTAGGGAAAAAGCACATTGAGAAACCATTATCCTTGGAAATAAAGGAGGAGAGTCAAAAATAAGTTGCTGCTGTTTCCCTCTGAAAGAGGATTTTAGCCCCCTCATTCAGACTAACTACAGAGGCCTATGCAAAAGACACTTTGTTCCATTCATGGCAGGTAACTGTTGGGAGATTATGACCACTGAATCAACATCCTCAGGGGACACAAACCTCTGGCAGAGAAATAAGACTTGTCATAAAACTATGAGAAGGTATTAATTATGCTTATCATCACTGAGCCAGTTGCCATTTAAAAGCCACACTTTTAAAGCTGTGACCATAACTGTACACCCCCTTTCTTACACATACACTACCTGCTACAGGAGTATTACAGGGGTGAGGAGAAGGAGGAAGCTTCCAGAACACTTGCTCTGACTCATCTCATTTATTGCCCATTGCAACAAACATCCCTTCACGTGCACTTACTCAACATTCTTTTATTGTCAGTGCATGACTCCAGCCATTGCTTGCAGATCAGGGCTTAAAACCGAACCTGTTCTCATCATGAATCTATGGCTTGCTCTGTTAATGCTGTGTACTCACCATTATCAATAAGCATGGAATTCATTCCCACTCCTTCTCCCTAGAAGATGGGGTAGCAGGTCTGCTAGTCCGGTAAGCACATGCAACAGACAAACTCGGTGTGCACTTTAGGATGCCAGGTAATTCGTGCCACATCACATTAACACCCATGGGTGTATAACACCCATGAAAATCCAGACCCTTGGAGGCAACGGTATAATGTCATATCTTACGTGCTCAGAACACACCCGCATGGAAAGAAACTACAGGATTTGTTCTTTCTTAAATCAAACAAGAACTTACTTGTGCAACCTTAATATTCTTTGAACATTTTAGGATGGGCATGTCCCTCACCATAGGGAAAAAATTAATAGCTTCAGCATGCAAAACTATTTAACTCCAAATTTACAAAACAGGGTTTTTTGCCTTACTTGGAAAGCAAACAACAGTGGATACAAATCTTCAATGAGTCCTTCCACCCAGGAGTACATCTAGAATCTCTTATGGAGACCATTCAACCATACAACACCCCTTACTTTATCCTAAAGCTCAAGTATCAAAATTGATAAACACAAACCACTTATTTTCATCTGCTCCTTCCCCAAAAGTCCTCTCATCATCTTTTCTCTGCCCTTGCAGCGTTCCATTTCTCTACATCACATCCTCATCTCTTCAAACTGCACTTCTTCCCCCTAGGAGAGGCATCAGGCAATTTTAAGTGGCCTTACCTTTCCCACTTCCCACCACGCCTCACAGGGCTGGTGCAAGACTCCCCCAAACTACTCACATCTATCATCAGTACCGTTCTGTTGGCAAACAGAACTAGTGTGTTAGAACGATTCACCATGAACTGCTACAGTAAATACTGGTACAAAAGAAAAGGTCCTCAGAGGCATCTTTCTTAATAAGCAAATAAAGTTTTATTAAATCCCAACATTTAAAGCATTTGTTATACCACAATTTACATATTTTCAAATCCACTCTATACTGATTATTTAATGTAATAAATATAACTTCCACAGAGTGATGATACTGTTCTATTCTGGTATTATTCTTACAGTGATTAACTTCCTCCCAACCCTTCAACTGGCCTTTTCAGGAAGAAATATATATTCATTTAAGTTCTCCAAATCAAATATATTCCACACACACCAACAAAAACATCATTACAAACAAAAAAAACAGCACAGCAATTTTCTTCCCATCTGGAATACTGAACATAGGTCTGCACGGTGAAAAGTCAAATGGGGAAAAGTATGGAGAAAGCCTTGAAGGATAATTAGGGATTGCTGTCAGATTTCACAAGAGGTTAATTCCTCTTGCTATCAAAACCAAAGTTGATCTAGAATCCTTTCCACCCATGCTTAAAAAAGAAAAAGGCATATCAGGAAAAGGCTTTGAAGTGTTTTGGCACAGAAAGAAACCATTGGAAGTGATAACCATCAAGGCTTCAGAGGGAGAGACTTAAAAATAACATAGAACTACTAAATTCCACTGGGAGTACTCAATAGATTCGTGAAATGATAATGTGACCACTCCTAAAAGGATGTGCATTGGTCCTGAAAGGATACATGGAGATCTTCTAAGAGAGGCATGGACAAAGTAACAAAGAAGCCACCTATGCACCCCTGTGATGGAAGGCCCACTTCAGCTAGGTTTTTGCACACAGTGGGACAGAGTGAAGAGAGAAGTAACAAGGATAGGGAGGAAAAAGAGAAAAACAATACTAGCAACTCACTGGGAAACTAATACTACCTAAAACCAGTCCCACAAAAGCATCCTGATGAGAAAACTTGCTTAAAAATGTATTCCATCTAATAAATATGGAATTAGTTAAGCTTAACCCTCAGCCTAACAAGTGAAAACCTATCCTCCTGGACCACTGGCCTAGAGTGAATCCTCTGCACTACTAAGCCCAGAATACTGCTTTTAACTGAAGGCATGGTGATAAGAGAGGATTACAGGCTATCAAGATTCTCTCTACATAAAGACTGTTTGACATTACACTACTGATGGGAAAGAACCTCAGCTGGATCCCACATGGGTAGTATTAAATACATGTGGAAACTTCAGGATAATTAAGCAGATACTATTGCACAAGCATAAAGAAGTTCATAAAGTTTTAAGTGCTGGGGAGCAATAATTATCTAGTCCAGAAAGCAGGGAGCCTGGCTGATAACGTGCTCAGTTTTCCATGACTCCTCCAAGTCTTCTACCAACCTTCCAGCACATGACACATTTGCCCTATTTCTCAACATTCCTGTAGTAAAAATGAAAGCTTTTGAAGAGAGGCAGAGGATACAAAACCAGCTTAGCAGCTAGAAACTCTGCTAGGGCAGGGGTGTCTGAAGGCAGTGGACGAAGTGAAACTGAAATGTCGCAGACAGAAAAGCTCAACTTCACTGTGGCACTGCTCAAATACACCCACATTCCTCCTGCAAAAGGACAACAGGAGCAGAAGAACAAACCAGCAGTGTGTCTGGTTCAGGATCACAAGGAAAGCAGGAAAAGATTGAACACCACCTGGTCATGCCATCCTCAGTCTCCTGTGTAAGAACCGATCTCTTTCGCCACATGCTGCATGGGTCTTCCTGAGAGGAACCCAGGTACTGCTGGGCAGAAGGGCAAAGCAAGGGACATCCTGCAGCTACAGACTTCAGAGGCAGGATTCCCAGACTTGCACTGTTCATGGTTTTCATACAGCAACACCAGGGTTGAAGGGCAGAAGAGAGGAAGATGTGCAGAAGTCAACTGCTTCATCATCCTGGATGACACACACACATGAATTTACATCCTGGCTTTCTTATATGAAAAGAGAGATAAAAAAGCAAGAATTGCATGGAATTATATGCCCAGAATTATATGGATTTGTGTTAAGCCCTTCTAGGAAACACAGACAGAAAATCTCCATCCCTCATTTTTCTGTAGCAGTTGTTCTGCTATGTGCCTATCAGACAACCAGGACATTGACAGATAAACACTGCTAAGGAGAAGTCAACTGCTGCAGAGTTCAGTATTCTCAAATAGGGCACCATTTACTTGAAATATTAAAACCTCGAGCAAAATTCAAGCATTAACCCGTTTGCATTGTTTTCAAATAGCATCTTCTTACTCTTGTTAAGAGAAAAATCACAGAAGATCAATTGAGCATCAACAAAAAACGTGCAGAATGAAAAGAGACTATTTCAGCTTTGGATTTCTGCTTTACATAGGAGGTCCTGTATGCACAGACAGCAAGAGAAGTTTGGTGATTCCAAGTTTTCTCTCTTATTTGCTTTTATGAGAGCTATTTTCAGCAAGTAATGATCCGATGCCCAGTTATTCTGGGGGAAATGCCTGCAGAAACACAGCTGCTTCACCCTTTGGTATCAGTCTCCCCAAAAATTGGATTTCAAGGACTGATGCATGGCAACTTACAGTACTGATAACACAGACTGGAAGCCCTAGTGCGTGCTGCAGACAGCTAAGAAAATACCCTAGCAAAAGGCTTCTTGAGTTTACAGACTTTGTGGATACTCTTCAATTCCTTCTGCAAAACATGCACAAATGATTTCGCTGCAAGAGATGAGGACTTCACCTGCCTCAGGCTGGAGAAGGCAGCTCCTGATGGATAACCAACAGTGGAACACGAAGCAGCTGCACGACACAGATATTGCTGAACATGCACAGGACACATTGTCTCTGTCACATCAGTGCTATCTTTAAATGCAGAACCTCAATAGTAATAATAAACACAAAGAATTAATTTCCTCAGCATTTTAAAATGCCCCCATTTGTTTTGTAGGCCCAAGATACATTTGGTGTTTTCTGCTCACACTGAACAGAACCTGCTGAAGTCCACCCCAACGTATCTTCTGCAGCTTCCCTGAAACAGGGTGGGCTTCCAGAGTGAAAGAGCCAAGATACTGACCAAAAAGCATGGTCCAAGTCTGTCAAATGGAAAACTCCTCAAGGAGAACGGAGAATTATCTCTGTTATTTCAGCTCTGCTGCCCAGCCTCATGGGTATTCCAAAGTACATCGTCCCCGGGCTGACATACACAAAGGTGTTCTGCCCAACTTTATACAAGCCAACAAAGAACGGATTCAGCAAATAAGCTCCAGCATTTAGTGGGAAAATTTGCCCTCCATGAGTATGGCCAGAGAGAATTAAGTTGATGTCTGGTCTCTCCCGAAGGGCCCACTTGGCAGCAACAGGCTGATGAGCTAACAGCACTATCGCATGCTCACTGCTACAGCCTTCCAGGGCTTGCTTTAAATCCATGCCATGTCCCGAGTAGTGCAAGGCATCTGCTTCAATATCATCAACACCAGCCAGACAGAACCAGTCCTCGGTGCTCTGTGGGGAAACAATCTTCACATTCTCATTATGCAGCGGCCGAATGTTGAATGATTTTAACAGCTCAAACCAGTTGCTAACATCTGAGGTGTAGTACTCATGGTTTCCTGTGACAAAGTAAGTCCCCAGAGGGGAGGCAAGTTCTCCAAGAGGTTCAACAGCAGGTCGGAGGATCTCTGCCTCAGAGTCAGTCAGGTCCCCAACAATCACAGTGATATCTGGTTTTAAAGCCTTAACCATCCTCACAATCATAGCAAGCTTGGTCTTCCCAACTGTAGGCCCCAGATGGATATCTGAAAGCAACACCACTTTCAGGTTATTCATGGCTGAGGACAGCTTGTGAACTGGAACTTCCACCGAATTCACAGCAGGAGGCTGGGAGGCATTTAAAAGCCCCACAACAGTCAGCACAACAGTCAGCAGCACTGCCAAGACTGGTTTCATCGCTGGTCTGTTCTTGTGGCCAGTGCCTGCCTTAGCCCCTTTCCCAGCCAACAGCTTGTAAGCCTGCTCTACAGAGCCTAGAGTGAAAAGGAAGAACATCAGAATGATATAGGCCCCCAGGCAAGTGTAGGCAGCTAAAGAAAAGAAATAGGGCTCTTCTGCAACAAGAAACAGCATCGTGAAGAAGCTTGAGTGTGCCAGAGCCAGAAACATGAACACAGCTATTTTCCAGGGCATGAAACAGAACGAGCTGGCAAACGAAGCCCTGGAGAACGTGGTAACTACACTTCTCCACACGTGAAGAGATCCTATCAACATAAGTGCATTAGCAAACAGTGCCATCTGCAGCCTCAGGAGCCAGCGCCGCATCCTGAGGTCGAGCTTTTCTGACAGGTAACTCCGCGACAGCATCATGGAGAGGAAAACCACTCCTGCAGCCACTGCAGCCTTTGCTTCAAGGGATGCTTGCTTGAAGGACATCATCTTGGCTTCCCAACCGGTCCCTTTTGTTCTGCAGGAGTCTCCAGTAGGCAATAATGTGGTTATGAAGGGATGCCTTGGGTCAACGAAGCCTGCAACCAGGAACCAGCATCAGCCCATTTAAAACAGCACAGACATTCCCTTTTCCCAGCCTGCAATGAAGGACTGTTACTCTGTACATGCTACAAGAGACTGGGTCATGCAGAATCACTATCATAGAGACAGAGAGGAGACTTCCTGGTGTGGAATAAATCAGGCAACTGAAAACACTGGATTCTGGCAGTCCCCTTTCAAGCTCTCTGCTTGCCTCCCTCAATTACTCCTTCCACCCCCCTTTTACTTTTTAATACACTCTTTCCTCATTAAGACTTCCTTATAGTAGATGGCAGCAGATCACAACAGTGATGCAACAAGTCTGGGAACAATCATGACACTGTTTGTAAGCCTCACACATGTTCTGGGACTAAGATGCTCTGCTGTTAACTTCACACACACAATTTTCTGCTTTGCCCAAGCAGCCAGCTCCATCTCAAAAGCAGGTCTCACCCCACATCATCCTCACTGAATGCAAGGCATTCTACTAACACCTGCTGCAGCAGCAGTGAAATCCCCACTGGAACAGCATCAGATGCAATTGTGGGACCAGAAAATCTAGGAGATGCATCATCCACAGGTATCTTTGCCTCCAGCTGTAAATAACACCTCCCCAAAGCCCTCAGAATCAGTAGGGCCAGCGAAACCACACTGCGCTTGGCTACTCACCTCCTGCTCACTTCCACTACATGTACAACTCCTAAGGCTCAACAGCTACTCACACATATCCTGGTCTAACAGATGCAACTATGATGAAAAGGGACTAAAACATCACACACTGCTCCTGCAGAAGTAAAGGGAGCACTAAGTGTAACACATCACTGATTCAGACTGAAAGTAAGCAAGCAAGCACCAGTTAGGTTTGAATCCCACCGTAATTCCCTGTTTGCCCTGTATTTTGCACAGAGTTCATAGGGCTTCTGCTAAAGTTTGCACATTTCTGGTTAAAATAAACCTACTGGTCTTTCATAATACACAGTAGAGAGAAGGCTGAGATGACAAAGTGCCTTATTTAAAGCCATGCAGCAGCATACACACACTTTCAAAACCCTTCCTCTCTCTCAGCCCACACTTGACTAGAGAAAGAGAAAGCAATCTTAACAGCCAGAAATACCTCAGAACTAGGGCACAAAAGCAGCCTTGTGGTGCCCTGCAGCAAGCTTGAGCCCCTTAGTCTACAAATCCAGTTTGCCTGGTTGCTTACCTGCAGCACATACTTCCCCACGCTCATTTCAAAGCGCATCAGCACCTCTGTGATGACAGGACCCTGCTGTATTTTGAGAACTAGACCAAGTTTTAACGAGCACCCTTCCCTCAGTGCTTGCTCAGGGAGCCGTGGGTCGATAGTGAACCATCAGCCCTCGCAGCTGGTACAAAACTACTCTATTTTACACACATGCCTCTGCAGCAAATGAGCGGAGCCAGGAAGATCAGAGCATAAGAAATGCCTTACTGGTTTGAGCCCACAGCTCCTCGACACACCAGGCCACATTCTGTCTGGACAACAGCAATAAGAAATGCTGTTTAAGGGAACAGCCTGACCCCGGCCACTGTCTGTGGCTGCTCTCCTCACGCTCCAGCTGACAAGAGCTCCTGCATCAGGGATGTTGGAAGGCAAATCCTTGCCTGGGCCTTTTTGGATTGTTTTGTTGATTAACCCAATGTATTTTAATTTGGCTAATCCTCATTTGGGACCTGTTAAACCCTGCCTGCTTCTACAACCTCCCACTGCAGCAAATCCTTGGAACGGTTTGGCTTGGAAGGGACCTTCAAAGCTCATCCAGTCCAAACCCCTGCAATGAGCAGGGACATCTTCAACCAGATCAGGGTGCCCAGAACCACATCCAGCCTGGCCCGGGATGTCCCCAGGGATGGGGCATCCACCGCCTCTCTGGGCAACCCGTGCCTTACCCAGCTGCAGCGCCTGCTACGGGAACATCAACGCCGGGCTTCAAGCTCCAGCCACAAGGCTCCCATAGCCGATACAGCGACACAGGACGTGCCCGGGCACCTACTGCACACACCGCAGCAGCAGAGCGGCTGCGGACCCTGGGCAGCTCCGGCCAGGCTCCTCTCCCTGCACACACCACACCAGAGCAAGCTTCCCCTGCGATGCGCTCCCCAACTCCGGTATCCCCCCCCCGCCCGCCCGCCGCGGTGCAAAGGCCGCACCGCCCGCCCCTCCTCAGCGCCGGCAGCGAGGTCCCGGCGCGGCCCAGGCCTCACGGGACAAGGCCCGGGTTATCACCACCCGCAACCACCGGAGCTGGTTAACGCGAAACGGACCGAATTCATCACTCCCACCCGCGGGCAGACATGCCCGCCCCGCAACCCCCGCGGAGCCCAGGGCCGCCCCGAACCCCCGGAGGAAGCGGCAAGGGACTCACCGCGGCGCGGAGGATGGCCGCCAGCCCGGCCAAGGGGAGCAGCAGCCGCAGCATGGCGGCCGGCGGTGGGCAGACTGGAACCGGCCGCTCCTCAGCCAAGCGCCCCGGGACGAGGCGGTGTCGGCGGAGGGGAACGACTGCTCCGCCAGGCCCCGCTCCGCTCCGCCCCGACGAGGCCCGCTCCGCCCCGCTCCGCTCCCAGATGGCCCTGCCCCGGTTGTCAGCCATGGAGCAAAGCCCAGATCCAGGAGCTTTCAAGGCTGAAATTGTGTGATTTATAGCTCTGTAGGACCACGCTTTTGATTTGCAAAGCGTTTGCAGGTGTCTCGGGTGGGAATGATGTTCTGCAGGGGCATCTTGGCCCTGCTTGAAGGTGAGAGGGAGCAGTTCCTGCTTGTCAGGAGTAACCCAGGTGCTTTGCTTTTACCTCGCCTTGGGGAAACGAGGAGCAGCTGAGCGGACCTGCCATGGGCAGGCTCGTCTCGAGTTCTGAGCTATAGAAAGTTCCCAGATAATGGGATTTGCTTGTGTGTGAGAGGCACCGACCTCACCGAGCACAAACATGCTCCTCGTAGAGGTACATGGAGTCTTAGGTGATGTGGGTTTAGTGCGAGGTGTCCCTGCCCGTGGCAGGGGGTTGGAACTGGGTGATCTTGAGGTCCTTTCCAACCCAAACCAGTCTGGGATCCTATGGCATTGGATCACAGCCACACACATTGCAGCTGAGGGGCTGCTGAGCCTGTTTGGACAGAGAAGGGTGAATGTCCTCCGTTTACCCTGGTAGAGGAAAACAAGTATGTTAAGAGATAGATCTACTGCAATCACAGAGGAGTTTTCACTGTGAGGAAAGGAAACCTCTTGGTCAGCCTCAGCAGAGGGTGTAACCCCCAGTTCTGTTCCATTTCTGCAGAATCTGATGGTTTTTAAGCTCAGCACATGGAGCTGCGTATGCCCCTGCCATTAGCACACACACTGAATGAGGAGCTTAAAAGTCAACCCCAAATTGGGCTCAAAAGTGAGTATGTGGAAGGTAAATGAAGACACAGAAGAGATGCTGGTAGTTGTCATTTTCCCACTTAAAGCAAACCAAAAAGAAGTGTTACACTTGCAAGTTCTCTTGGTGAGCAAAGAGAGATGCTTAGTTTTGTAATGACATGAGCTGGAGGGAAGTGACAGCTTGTTTCACGATCCAGGCTGGTATTGCAAGAACTGAGCCCATTGTCTCTGCTTTGGTTTGAAATGAATTACCTGGGGACAGCCCTGAGCAAGGATGCAAATAGGGAACCAATTTGGCAAGAGGATTTGTAAGGTTCACCCTGTTCTCCTCCTTTTGTTCCCACCAATGGGGTAAAAATGATGGTGGCATCAACTGCGGTCACTGAATAAGTGGGACGTGGCAGAAAAAGCACAAACAGGATGAGCAGCTGCCCATGTTCTGCTCTGGAGACTCTTAAGACAGTGGAAGTGTCTGTGTGCCGTGGGTAGCTTAAGTTACATTTATTACTTTGCTTCTAGGGATAATTAAGCTAAGCCTAATTAAAGTCACTGAAATACAGAATGTGAAGGCTCAGATTCATGAAGGAGAGGCCAAAAGACATGAAGATCCTTTGCACAAGAGGCTTTACCCATGGGCATGCCTTTACCATACTGCAGTTAATGCAGCTTTCCCAACGAGGAATGACTGCATTACACTGAGGGCCAAACTAGCTGGAATTAGGGGTATTTCCATGGATCCACTGGCAGGCAGCCATGTGCCATGCACTGTACAGAGGTACTGGCACATACAAGCCTACACCCGCTGCAGGAGGAGTTTCAGCATGACAACTGGTTATTGAGGGTACAGAGACACCTTAGCGGCGATTTTGCAGTTTAGCACCAGAGCTTCTTCCCCTTGGAAGGGGATGCCATGCTGCTGATGCTGGAGCGTGGTGCCCAGTCACAGCTGAGCTCATCCAAAACCAAGCCCACATCATTGTTTTCTCCATAACTGGAACGGAGCCTGAACTGTGATTTGGAAACTTTCTTGGAGTGTGAGTGGTATGATCATAGAATCCCAGGCTGGTCTCGGTTGGAAAGGATCTTAAAGCTCATCCAGTTCCACCCCCCTGCCACGGGCAGGGACACCTCACACCAGACCAGGCTGCTCCAAGCTCCGTCCAACCTGGCCTTGAACACTGCCAGGGATGGGGCAGCCACAGCTTCTCTGGGCACCCTGTGCCAGCGCCTCAGCACCTTCACAGCGAAGAACTTCTGCTTTAGATCTAACCTGAACTTCCCCTGTTTTAGTTTGAATCCATCATCCCTTATCCTATCGCTACAGTCCCTGATGAAGAGTCCCTCTCCAGCATCCTTGTAGCCCCCTTCAGACACTGGAAGCTGCTCTGAGGTCTCCACGCAGCTTCTCCAGGCTGAACAGCCCTGATGTTCTCTGCCTGTCTCCACACAGGAGGTGCTCCAGCCCCTGAGCATCCTCGTGGCCTCCTCTGGACTTGCTCCAACAGCTCCATGTCCTTCTTATGTTGGGGACACCAGAGCTGCACACAGTGCTGCAAGTGGGGTCTCAGGAGAGCAGAGCAGAGGGGCAGGATCACCTCCCTTGACCTGCTGTGCACACTGAAGCTGCTCATGTTCAGTTTCTCATCAACCAACACCCCCAAGTCTTTGTCCTCAGGCTGCTCTGAATCTCTTCTCTGCCCAATCTGTAGCTGTGCCTGAAAAATGAGCAGAAAAATGATGGTTGTGAGAGGTCTTCCCTTTGCTATTGAAAAGAGAACATTGTGTTTGAGCCACCTAAACCATGCAGAGAAAACAGCCTGTAACAGGTCTTATTGGGCTGGGGTCCGGGGAGGGAGCACACACCCACCTCAGCCCACATAAACCTCAAAGTGATGTGACTGCTGGCTGTGATGATGAAAACAGCTAAATAATTAGAACCCAGCCGTCAGTTTCTGTGGCGTTGGTTTGTCTCCCAGCCAGAAGCATTTCAAAAGGTTGAGGTTTTACATTAAAAGAAGACAGCACAAAGTCACAGCTGTACTTCAGAGCTGTTTCAGATCAGTTGTTTTCCCTGCGTCTTTCCTCTCCAGGTCACGGAGCCTCCTTCAAGACTGAGTGAAGCTCTGGGTGAAGATGGCTGCTGCAAGTGTAGTGAGTATACAGCTACAATGCTGTGTTATCTCCTTTTTACTTTCCCCTCTCTTTGCCCCCATCAGTTTTCTGCCTCTCTTGAGCCACTGATGGTGTCCCACAAAAAGCCTCTTACCTCTTTCAAAGGGGGGGATTTTGCCTTTTGTTCTGTATTTGAAGCTGCTGAGCCAACAGTGATTTGAATAGTCTGACAGAGATCTCCCCACCTGCCATTTTAATAGCTGAAGTGGGCAGGAGGTGGTGAACTGCTCCTTCATAAAGACTTTGTTACTCAACGGGTCATTTTTATACATCTCTGCCATGCCACACACTTCAAGCAGTCTGAAACGTGCTGTGTTTCACCGGCAGCCTTTGCTCTTTCCCATCTGAAATGGAACATATTGGGGATCTTCAACTGCACTTGGTGGAGAGAGGCAAATTTGTGCTTTACTGAGATACCTCTCAATACAAATTTGCCTCATGTCTCACTGCAGGTCACCCACCCTGGCAAGACCAACCTGGAATACTATAGGAACGACAGCACAGAGCTGTCCCTGTATGGAATCCCAGTGAACAACAGGGACTTTATGTGTGACATGAGGCAGGTCAGGCAGTTTGCTCGAGCCTTCCTGCCTGTGTTCTTCTGGCTCATCTTCTCTGTGGGCACTGTGGGAAATGCCTTGGTCCTGCTCGTGTATTGCAAACACTGCTTCAGGAGGAGCTTGATGGATCAGTACCTGCTTCACTTGGCCAGTGCAGACCTCCTCCTCCTCTTCACCCTCCCCTTCTGGGCCAAGGCTGCCTCCGATGGCTGGATCTTCAAGAACCTCATGTGCAAAGTTGTCAACAGTATGTATAAGATCAACTTCTGCAGCTGCAGCTTATTTCTAACCTGCATC
Organism: Pezoporus flaviventris; assembly: GCF_033815535.1. Classification (NCBI taxonomy): domain Eukaryota; kingdom Metazoa; phylum Chordata; class Aves; order Psittaciformes; family Psittacidae; genus Pezoporus; species Pezoporus flaviventris. The sequence continues at coordinate 3,927,794 of NW_026892585.1, forward strand.
AGCTTGGGCAGGTACATCACTATTGTCCAGGTGACGAAAGCTAACGCCTCTAAGCGAAGGCAGCTCCTGCGCAGCAAAGTGATGCGCTGGGCTGTCTGGCTGACATCCGTGAGCCTGTGCATCCCAGAAATCATGTACAGCCAAAGCATGCAGGTGGGTGACACAACAGTTTGCAAAATCACATATCCACCAACCATCAGCATGAATTTCAGAGTTACTGTCCTAGCCTTGAAAGTCACATTTGGATTCTTCCTCCCGCTCCTTGTCATGATTATTTGTTACACCCTTATCATCAACACCCTCCTGCAAGCCAAAAGATCCCACAAGCAGAAGTCACTGAAGATCATCACCATGATCATCACCGCTTTCCTCCTCTCCCAGTTCCCGTACAACATTGTTTTGCTGGTCAAAGCCATCAGCACCTGTGCCAGGGCGACAGAGAGCTGTGATGCTGCCGGGCGGCTGGACATCACGCTGCAGGTCACCCAGAGCATCGCCTTCCTCCACAGCTGCCTCAACCCCTTTCTCTACACCTTTGCTGGTGAGCGGTTCAGGACAGCCCTGGGCAGGGCAATGCTGAGTGGTGGCTTCTGCTGGGGCAGGGGCCAAGACCAGTGCTCCTCTGCCTGCAACAGCCATGAGCACAGCTCACACTGGTCCTTTGCCGTGCTGGGGAAGCGGCGGGTGAGGAGCTCCTTCACTCTCAAGCGCACGCTTAATCATAGAGTCATAGAATCAGCCAGGCTGGAAAACACCTTTAAGATCATCAAGTCCAACCACTGACCTCCTCCATTATGGCCCCTCCGTGCCAAGTCTTCTTGTAAGTTAGTGTTTGTCTCTGCCCTGCTCCAGAGGAGCACCAGACTCCTTGGAAACTCTATATCCCAAAGACTCTCCTAGAGGAGTGGGGAGGGCTGGGAGCTGCTTGCATGCCCCATCCTTGCTGCATGGGATCCAGCTGGGGCTCGCTGGCTTGAAAGGAAGGGAAACCTTCAGCACAGGGCAGCTAAATGGAGCCATAGTCGTAAGCAGAACTGATAGAGAACAAAAGCTGTCTCTGAGGCAGTTGTCCCATCTGCAGCTCAGACCACAGCCTGACAGAACAAGCCTTGCAGGGAGGTGGTAAACCAGCTACAGCAGCAACGGAGGCAGAGGAAGCAGCAGGAGGGGGAATCAGCCTTCATTTGCTGTCTACCCAGTTTCCTATGGGGAGCCTGCCTGCTCCTACACCAGCTCCTCTCCCCTCTAATGGAGGGCAGCCTTTAGCTCCTCGGTTTACTGCACTAGAAAGTGCTGCTCTCTGTGGCTGTGCCTGTGCAGGTGATTCTTCTTGCAAAGAAAGGGCAATAGTTTGTGTTTATCAAGTGGCTGATGCAGAAGTAGTTCTATACTTTAGCTGTGTGATGTCAGGTGAAATTGGGTACAATTTATTTGCTACAGTTCCTTATTTTGATACTGGAAACAAATCACACCTCACAATAAAAATTCAAGATCATCAGGGACACTAAGTTATATTTGCCATGTGGGGGATAGCCATAGTAAACCAGAAAGCAAACCCAAGCCTGTGGGTCAACAAAGTGCAGGCTATTCACTAGTATCTTTGCTAATGGTGAGAAAAACACATTTAGCCTGGGGCCAGTAAGACAGAGATTAAGTATTAATGAAATCTAGATTGAAACTCCAGGTTGGTGAAGGCAGGGGCTCCCCAAAGCAGTGTGCTCTAATGCACCCCACAACTTCTATGGGGCTTTTGGTGTGCCAGGGTCGGTGCCCATGGCCATCCCCTACCTGTCCTGCATCTCCCAGTCTTCAACTGCAAGTTACAGTGCCCAGAGGCTTTGTTTTAAGCAGCCACATTGAAATTGTTTTGCTTCCTGGTCATTGTTTCTTGCATTATTGGTCACTATTTCTTGGTCATTATTATTTCTTGCAGGTAGAAGGTGTTTTCATTGTGCATTGATCACTAAAGCAGGTTGATGAACACAAGTTTCTGCACCGTTTGGTGCTGCTTTTCCAGCTGACAGATGGGGTTCTAGTTTCGTATGTGTTAAGATTTTGTGAGCTTTTGTACCTTTTCCTTAGGGAAAAAGCAATGGTGAAGATGGATGTGAGTTTTTACTACATCTGTAAGAAGGATGTGGGGGGGAGGAGGAGGTTGCAATTTGCATTAAGCTCAAATGCAAACGGAAGCTGAAATTCTGTCAAATAAAGGCACTGCCAGGTATGCTGAGAGGATGAACTGGTTGTTGCTTCCCCCATGCCCTTCCCAGGCTGGAATCCTGTTTCCAGTGACAGGACTTGCCCTTCCCAGACCAGGCAAAAGGAAACCTTTGCTAACAGGGTTTACTTCACCCTTGGGATGCGAGACCTCAGCCAAGCACCCCAGAGCAGGTTTTGGCTCCCGAGGCGAGGGGTAGGTGCAGTTTCAGGAAGGAGGGCAGGTTTCCAAGGCCAGGGGAGGAAGGAAAATGCTTCCCTGTGGCAGCTGAGCCCCACCACCCCTTCCAGGGGTGAGCATGAGGATGCTCCTACACAGAGGGTCCTCCCAGCCCCAGAAGAGCCCTTGAGTCATGCAAAAGAACAGGCACCAAATTGCTGCTGACCTGTGGTCCTGCTCTGCAGTCTCGAGGCTCATCACCCCTGCACAGCCTCTCCCCAGCCCCAGGAGCCTGCATTCTGGGGCCTTCTCAGAGCAGGTAAAAGCATCTTTGCTCTACAAACCACGGTGGGAAACCACCGTGCTTGGTCTGTGAGTGAAACTGCTGAGGGTGGTGACACGGCCCTGAACTTTCAGCACTCGGGGTGTCAGGTTGTGACAGGGTCATGCACATCCCACTCTGAGTCAGGGCTCCAGCACCCCCAGGACAGGTTTTCTCTCCTGGGGTCTGTCCTACCAGGGCTGCCTGTGGTCTTGGGGCTGCTAAATCCCCCTGCCCTTAGGTTTTAGCTGGATTTATCCCAGCAAAATCCACCTTTGCCTCCCAAGGGTGTCCCCAGCCTTCAGCTGATGCTCTCTCCCTGAAGGGGAGGTTTCCCCAAGGGTGAGGGGTATTGTGGCCTCTCACATGTCCCATGGGACACTGTGCCTTACCCACAGCTCCAGCAGGATGGCCACCTAAGCAGCTGATGGAACACTGGAGAAGTCTGGGCTCTTCCACAGCTCCCTTCCCCTCTCTTTAAGGACATTCTCACCCAGATGTTCCTAGTTTTGGGCTGCAGCCTCCTCTGCTGTCCATTTTCTGAAGGAGAAGATAAAAAAGCTTGGCTTTTCTATGCCTTAAGCATTGCATCATCACCCTGAGAGCCTTCACTTTAACTCCTCATCCCCATAGAATCATAGACTCATAGACTGGTTTGGGTTGGAAAGGACCTTATGGTCATCCAGTTCCAAACCCCTGACATGGGCAGTGGCACCTCACACGAAACCAGGTTGCTCCAAGCCTCGTCCAACCTGGCCTTGAACACTGCCAGGGATGAGACAGCCACAGCTTCTCTGGGCACCCTGTGCCAGCGCCTCAGCACCCTCACAGGGGAGAACTTTGCCGGTGGCTCTTAGCCAGCAGCACACAGTGATATTTCCTCTATCTTGGGGTCCAGCTCACGCAGCACTGATTTATGGGTCTATTGTTGCTCTGTTTTGCTGTACAGATGTGGCCCTTCTCCACCAGCATCACAAACTGGTTCCTATTTTCCTTCTCTTGTGAGAATTCTTTCTTGCTCAGAAGCAGAATCATACAATCACCTGATGGATCCTCCAGGCAGAGCTTTCCCTACAAGACAAGAAAAGGGACACACGTTCTCAGTGATAGAGAGTTTTATTTAATTCCTGAGGTTAAAAAAGGAGGAAAAAAGCATCAAGAAACATCCCAGTACACAACCGTCTACATCTCTGTAACTGTACAGACGCTGGGACACGTAAATCCCTCTTTCCCCTATCTGAAGCATGAAGTTTGATGTGAAAAGGGTTTGCAATTCTTTGGCAGTTAAGACCAAAAGATGCTTCTGAACAAGTTACAATCTCAGTGACTGAGCACAGCTAAAACTATAGTGCAATTTCCATTTTCAGTAAGGAGCAAAGACAGGCTTTTGTAGCTTTGCTGTCTTGTAACGCGGTGCACTCTGGTGCAATACACCTCTGGTTTGTCATAAAGCAACATGGAGTAACGCTGAGTAAAGGAACACTGTCATTTCTTAAAGCAACTGCATTCTTTCCTTCACATAAACCTCTGCATAACAACAAATACTACCCACCATTGCTCCAGCACCCAGGAAAAACCTCAATTGCTTCTGCTGACCTCTTTGTCACATGAATGTGACATCCCCTTCAACTCATTTCATCATCAGTTTTAAAAGGGCTTGACTGTTTGCTCTGCACATCCCCTGAGGTGGAAAAGGTTCCTTCTTCCAACTGACAGGATGAGATTCCTGTTCTTGAATAGTTGCTTGGAGCAGTTGCACTCCAGCCCACTTGTGGTACGTTACCAGCCAGTGTATTTAATCTTTTTTCTCCCTCTTAAATACTCTTCTTGGTTAAAAGCAAACTTTTCATCTTTAAAGTACAGGTTCTGGCTCCTTCTCTTAGTGTCCGCTTTCAGAGAGCAGTAAAGCCCCATAAAACTACTCTCATGGGGCAGGAAAACCTGAAGAAAAGGTACCATAACAACACAAATGCTAACTAAAACCAATCCAGTGTTTTTATTCCCCTCCTCACTGCTTCAGCCAGCCTCAGGACTGATTACATGGAAGGCTTGCAGGGAAACACCTGCCTTACTAGATGGAGGCAACTACTTGAAGAGCTAATAACCTTTAAAATACTTAATAATACTTAAAATATACTTAAAACCATTAAAAATACTCGCCAGAGGATGAAAAATGTTAAGAACTGGGATGCAGAGAGGAAATCAAGAGGCAAATCTGTCAAAGAACTTTGAATGAAGACATTTCAAATACTTCTGAGCAGAGATGTATGTCCTATTTTGGCTTAAGATACTTGACAGTGTCCCTTTACCTTACATTTGGCATTTTAAGAAAGGTATCCTAGTAAGATTAGTATTCTAGCTAAACCAACAGCAAAATGCTTTTAAAAAAACACACCTGAAAGCTTAAAGGAAAACTTGAGGAGCAGCTCAGTGAAGCTGCAGAGAATATGGTACACATTTTTAAGCAATAAATAATCTTTTCTTGTCTGATTAAATATAAAACATAGCTTCAACACTGAAATTTGCCATAACTCACCAACCGATCCGTGTGCCTGTTATTGCCTGTTTATTGCCCACTTCAGTCTCTTGTCCATCTCACTGCCATGCACACAGCCAGGTCAGGGTTTAACTGCATTGCAGCCTGTGCCCTCAGGAGGGGAGTAAACCAGTTTGCACCTTCCACTGGTGCCTGGTGGAGGCTGGGAGCACGCCACCAATTCTGGGAAGAGGCATCTGAAGGGAAGGCTATTGATGAGCTGGATGAAGCAGACACCTAAATCTAGGTGCTCCATGAAACGGAGCCATCCTTTCACTGTTTTTTCCAACATCACTGGATTTATGCATTGTTACCAACTGGAATGAATGATCAGCAACCTTCAGCTTCACCTGCAGTATTCTTTCCTTTCCTATAATCAGAATTTCCCTCTACCTTGGCTGCTGCTATGTAAATAGAATCACAGAATCGACTTGGTTGGAAAAGACCTTTAGGATCATCAAGTCCAACCACTGAATCTCCAACACTTACCCTGTGAACCCCACCTTTTAAACAACCAGCCTTTTGGTGTAGGAGATCCCTACAGGTAATGGATCAGACCTGCAACACAAAACACCAGCTGGACTCTCCTGGCTACCTTCCCTAGTCGAGCTGATCCCTCCAAATCCCTTCCCTTGCTTTTGCACTTACAAGATTTGCCCCTTTCCCCTCCCCTAAATCATATGCTTCAGCTTGTGCTGTTCTTTCCCCTCATGGTTTATTTGCTGTCTCCCACCATGACCCCTTGTATACCAGCCACCAAGAGTCTACAGGGCTCCTGGCAGGCTGTGTTGGCCTTCTATTAAATGCTGTGCTAAAACCTTCCAGGTTTGAGGTTTCCCCGGGAGAACAACATCATGAGAAATCAAACACACCTAAAATGATGAGGAGGGCTGATCAGGAGAAAGAGCTTTTCTTCTTTCTCCTGTCAAATGTTTTGCCTTTCCATTAGAAGACAGGATTTTTAAAGAGAAAAACCCCTCATTTTAGATATCTTGACAAAAAGTTGAAATTCTATATAGACAGCAGATGGTTTGCATGGAAATGTTGCATAAATGAGAACCCAGCCTGCCCTAAAGGGCAGGACTGAGAGCCAGCTTTATCCCCAAATCTGAGACAAACTTAGCAGCTGGCTAGGGCAAGTGCAAGGGGTAGGAAGGGACAGAATACACCAGCACTGGGTGAAGAGCCCATGGGGCTGGATATGCATTTGGGTTTGGATGGATGTTTTGAGACTGATTCAGACATTATTGCTACGTTCCATGTGTTCCAGAGAGAGAGAGAGACACTGCTGACCCCCTCAGAAACTGTGCTTCCCTGTGAATGCTGATGACTAAGGTGCTAAAGCAGGAAAAGGGAATGCTCCCTTTCCTAATACCACAGTGAGCAGTGCTTCATTCTACAAATGACACTCCTGATTCTGCTGCTGGTACTCACCATAAGCACTGGTTTCAGTGCACCAGCTTACAGACGCTGGTGAGAAAAAGTGAAAGGAGTTGCTGCTTCCTGTTGTGTTGTTTTGTAACTGGCATTCAGTACCACAGCATTTTTAAAAGCCAGGTAAGACTTCCCAAATCTTATCCTAAAATGTAAGAATCCCCTATGTTTGCTGTTTATAAAACCTGGAAAAGATAAAATCTTCCAGTTGGATTACTCTATATGCCTGTGAAGATGGAAGCATTGCATACTTGCTGTTCTGACTGCAGGAGCAGCAGAGCAGAACATAAGTGGTTGTATTTACTCCTCAGTGAAGAGGTCAACAAAAATACACTTCTTTTTTTCTTAAATTTCCTTTTGACGGAGATTTTTGGAAGGAATCAAAATTTCACTTTGCATTAACACTCCCCCACACTTATTTTTCTCTGCACTGAAACTGATTCTCGACCTGTTACATCAAAGAACATGGCTTTTCAGCAATCTGTACACAGTACAGAACCATTAGTGTTCCTAAAAAGACTTCCATTTTTAGTGTATACACATTCTCTAAGTGCATTATAACTATTGCATAGTTTCAAAGTCTTCAAATACAGTGGTAATCATAATGCTTCTGTGTACATAAATAAGATCATTTCTTAAAAAATTAATTTAAAATAACACAGTATAAGTCAAGGCTATGGAAGATCACTTCCATCATAGATGACAGGTCGCTCGACAGCCAAGTGATAGAACACTCTCTTTGAGATAAACCTGTCAAGGGAAAAAAGAGAGAAAGATAATCACATTAGCTGAAGACAATTAGACAGGAAGCCTGGATTGCAGGCTTTCAGCTCATACTCAGTCAAAACACTGACTGTTGTTAACAAAAGAATGCCTGTGCAACAGCTGCCAGGGCTGTTGTTAATATAAGATGACAATCCTGACTAAACTGTCTTGGAAATAGTCACAAGTGACTGGCTTACTTCTGTTTACCTTCCCAGATGTTGAGACAGAAAGGTGGAATTCTGGTGAGGTGAAGTTTAAAACCAAAACAAGAACAAGAACCAAAACTCAGGCTGAAGATATTCTGGCAGGCTGGGACCAATTCCTTATCCTTACTTCTGAATGGCAGAATACTGGTACACCTGATCATAGAATCATAGAATGGTTTGGGTTGGAAGGGACCTTCAAAGCTCATCCAGTTCCAACCCCCTGCAATGAGCAGGGAGATCTCCAACCAGATCAGGTTGCCCAGAATCACATCCAGCCTGGCCTAGGATGTCTCCAGGGATGGTTCATCCACCGCCTCTCTGCGCAGCCTGTGCCAGGTTTTTACCACTCTTATTGTAAGGAGTTTCTTCCTCACATCCAGCCTGCCCTTGCTTTGAGTTACAGCAGTGATCTCACAAAGAGATCTTCTCAGACCATGACCATGATGGACAGAGTACCCCTCATGACCATGGTCAGTTCCACAGTCTGTAAAACTAACTTTTCCAGCCAGCTAGGACCTACCTAGAGAATGTGTTGTCAAATATCAGCGTGTAGATTCCAGAGTTTCTGACTTTCACCTGTCCTCTGATAGTTTCCTTATGAGAGTTGCAGCGGGTCATAGGAATAAGGACCTGGAATTCAATACAAATCAAAATGAAACTTGCCATTTGCCCTATAAATTGACATTTGCCTTCATATTCAGACTTGAGCTATCTTGAAGCTCTCACAGTCCTTCTGTGCCTGCAAGACTACTTATTTTCACTGATTAGCATTAAAAATTCACCCAAACTAACACCTCACATTGAGACATCTGCTTTCCTTTAATAACCTCTTTACAGCATTAAACCATGGCTATAAATCTCTGCTTTAGAGACAGAGTCAAACCCGCATCTTTTTAATGTTAATCTAAGTAAGTTTACTAACATCAGCAATGATCCATTAAATATATCCAAGAGCATGATTTAGCTAAGTATGTCTGGTAATACCTGGTTTTATACTCCCAGCATTATAAAATAAGCTTTCTCAGCAAATCTGAATTGTTTATCTAAGCTGACAGCAAAAGTATGTGTTACCATCTATCTTGCTGTAAAACTCTACCAGAGACAGTTGTCAGAACAGCAAGTGACACAGATCAAAGACAAGCCTATAAACCCCAAAGTTGTATCAAATAGATGTACCAAAAAGCAATATTCACTTTTCCTTCAGCTTTCAGGTTAAGAAAAAAAAAAAAGAAACCATGGAGGGAATTAATGCATACTATAAATGTCGTCTTGCCCCAGAGAAATCACAGCCTTAGAATTCATAGACTCACAGAATAGTTTGGGTTGGAAAGGACCTTAAGATCATCCAGTTCCAACCCCCTGCCATGGGCAGGGACACCTTACACCAGACAATGCTGCCCAAGGCTCTCCACCCTGGCCTTGAACACTGCCAGGGATGGAGCAGCCACAGCTTCTCTGGGTACCCTGTGCCAGAAACCTCAGCACCCTCACAGGGAAGAGCTTCTTCCTTAGATCTAACCTGAACTTCCCCTGTTTCAGTTTGAACCCATCACCCCTTGTCCTATCGCTACAGTCCCTGATGAAGAGTCCCTCCCCAGCATCCTTGTAGCCCCCTTCAGACACTGGAAGCTGCTCTGAGGTCTCCACGCAGCTTCTCTTCTCCAGGCTGAACAGCCCCAGTGTTCTTAACCTGTCTCCATACAGGAGGTGCTCCAGCCCCTGATCATCCTCGTGGCCTCCTCTGGACTTGCTCCAACAGCTCCATGTCCTTCTTACGTTGAGGACATCAGAACTGCACACAGTGCTGCAAGTGCAGTCCCCCCTTACCACAGTGGGTTAAACCAACAGCTGCCCTGTCTTCATTAAAACTTTGTAATTAGCTGAATAACATTGATTCACTTAATCCATAATCCTCAGGAAATACAGACAGCACACATAGAAAATGGTACCTGGGGCACTGGCAAAGCAATTCTGCATACCATCAAGGCACTTAAGTCTGTGCCTCACTGCTTCATCTGTCTCCTTGTGGCCTCTGCTTAAGAGCAGAGAGAGGAGGGGGAAAAAGAATAATTTTGGAGACTTGGACTTTTATCTTTGATTAATAACAAGGTGAATTTTAGATGTGACCTATAGAAGCTACAGTGCTTTTCAACTTCACATTTCCAGGCAACACGAAGATGTAGCTCTGCCTTCAGCAGCACTGTAGCTTAATTGCAGAATCAAGTCCTTAATGCAATAGCAACTGGCACTCTTGTGGATACCTTCTAGCTATATTTGCTGATTCCTCTGGTGGCTGACTGTAGTGTACTACAACCTCTTGTAACAAGGAAACAAAGGCCTTACTTTGCACTGCTCCAGCGGTGTGTCCTCTGATTCTTGGTAGACAACGCTGAAGGATATGCTTTTAGGGTCTGATGAAAAGATCCAGCTGATTGTTAGCCCTGTCTCTGTAACAGTGATGGGAATGATACTGTAGGTGCTGGACTTAATGAACAGCTCTTTGTTGCTTTCCCCAAAATTTAAGATCTCTTCCACTGTAAGGGGTAATCTGACCCTGGGAAGGAGAAAAATACAATTACTTGAAGAGACCCAGTGGTTTTAAACCATGACACCCAGTCTAATCACTCAGACAGAAACAGTAATCATTGTCTTTTATTTTCCATCTATTTGAGGCAGACTCCACAGAAACTTTGGCACATGTTCACAAGATGCAGGAAAATTCAGCCTGGGATGAAGGCAAGAGGTACAGAAGAGATGACTGATATCAAGCACTTTCACTACTCTGGCAAATGTGGATATTATTCACTTATTTAGTTCATTTTGACTAGAAAAATGTAGTGCTTGAATAAAGCTTTATAGAATTACAACGCAAGGAGTACAACACATAGAGTACAACAAAAAAGGTCTGCTGCCCTCTACTGTTCTTTTTAAAGAAAAACTGAAACAAAAAATAGTCACCTAATTTGTTCACCTTTCCAGATACTATTTATTCAGGAAATAGGGATCAGGAGTACAGATGGGACAGAGGGTTGGAATGTGAACAGCAGCTCTGCCTAGATCCTCCAAAGCATCTAATGCTACAGCTGTTTTACCCAAGCAAGCTGCATAAAAGCTGACTTAAAGTACAAGGAAAAACGGAGTTCTTAGATGATCCCAAGTCCTGAAGCATTGTATTAGCCTACCTCATTCTGATATGTATTCCAAAATGCAAACAGTGAGGCCCTTAAACAGGAGAACGCTGCTTGCTCTCTTCAGGAGAGACCTGTCATTTCTAAGAGCTGTGGATCTCCTCTACATGACCCTAAGTAAAACTGATCTAACACCTCTCTCCTTAGGCCAACTAAATTGTTTCCAAATCAGTGGGCTCACAGCAAACCACAGTACCGCGATTTGTTATCAAAACCCAACACATTTACCAGAGGATATTATACAGTCACCATGACAATTTGCTGCTCTAGAGTAAGGAAGAGCTCAGTGTCCAGCCATGGCTACACAGTGCTTAGGGATCGCAACAGAGGAAACTTTATATGAAGTTTTGCCTAACTTGCTACTTCCTCTTGGCTGAAGTGTGTCTTGGTGTTCTGGGGTGTCTCAGGTGTTCTTTGATTTTAATACTCTTGGGTTTGCCCTACAGCCCAGCTATGATTTTAGTTACTGGTTCTGCAAAGAGCAGCAACCAGATTGAAACACGGACTAATTTACCTCCCTGCAGACTGAAGTTTAAAACCTTCCCCGTAACTATGCCAAAATTTCAAAGCTAGGCCTAAGGGGACAGGGAAAAAAGGGGAATTTCTCCATGTGCCAGGCATTTACGTATGTTAGATTCCCTTTTTGGCTGTGCAAGTGACATGCTGTATCACTACTGCATGCAACTGTTAATTTCAGAGCAGGATACAGCAGGGAATTGTGTGCACACTCTTCACAAAGGTTGAACAGAGGTTCAGCTGAACATTTGATGCTGAACATATTATGCTATGCTAGGCAATGCAGTTTCCATGAGACCACCAATAAATAATACATACATGCTCTAAAAGGCCACAAATTCCCTCCCTGGGACAAAGGTCTAACTCACACTGCACTTCCTGACTTGCCCTTGCAGTTTCTTCCAGAGACTACAAGAAATACATGGCCTTCTCTCTAAGCCCCCTTCCTGTTCATTGCACCTCCTTCAATCAGAACAGGAAAGAAGGTTTTCTAATGTGATGTGGACCCAGATCTTTCCTTCTTGCTCCCTCTTGCACTGAAGTTTTGCAGGGCTGAAGAGAGAGGGCCCCGCTTATTGCTCCTGCTCTGTGTAGCTGAGCTATACCCTCTGCTCCTCCTCCTCAGACCAAATTCTACTGTGATCAGCTCTCCCAGGAGTCTGCAACTTATTCTTGCATGGCTGATACTTGAGCTCAGTCTACTCTTTTAGGTTGCTAGTAATGAAACTGTTCTGCTTACATGATTTCTCCTGACTTCAACAAGCATATCTCAGCATCTTGAGCAACTTGCCACTCTTCCGATTCATCAAAGGTTGAAGAATTGCACGTGCTGTTTCTAGGACAAGATAAAAGAGGAAAGACATGATTCTCTGAGTGATATGTGGTCAAATACCATCTGCATGCTGATGCCTTCCTAAAACAGAAACCTTCCGACAGTCACGATGCCCAATTCTAGAATCTTTATTTTGTGAATTCTAGTGACAAAACTGGGCAAAACTGCAGCCCCAATCTGCTACCCACTGTGCACAAATGGCACACTCTTCTGATCCTGTTTCCATGAGCTAGGAGCACATACATCCAGAACATCCCTCCTACAGTCTGAAGATAATCTGAGATGCTGCCAGGTTTTAGAGATTCCCTGGCAGGTGGAAATCTTGATGGAGGGCAGGCACAAGCAAGACTTGTCCTTTAAAGAAGCTTCCACAGGGATGTGCCATTTGCCCTGGATTTAATCTGTGAGGTGTTTTACAGACATGTTATCCAGTTCCCTACTCTGACAATGGTGCCCCAGGTGTATCTTATTGCTGTAGAATCACTACCATGTATCTTCTTTTCATAGAAGAAATACTGGGTGATTCAAACACAAATACCTCAAAACAAGCTGTTACAGGACAAAGCAGGATACCTCCTCCCCACCATGATGCATCCAGAAGAGCAAAGGAAGTAGATGGAATAACCTGCCATGGATGGTAAGGAATAGACTCCTTGCCTCCAAAAGGGTGCAAGCTCTGGGTGAACACTGGGGTATCACTGGCTAGGAATTACAGGACTGGGACACAGACAGAATGAGCTTGAGAGTCAGTAAACAAGTGCTGATAGTTTCCATGTAAGAGCTTCTCTAACTGATACTTACTTTGCTTCTCTGCACCTCAGCAGGTTGATCAACTGAGACAATTAGGCTGTCTTTCCCAGAAAAAAAGCCAAGGCTTCTTATACACAGGGAACCAACTGGTTGGTTCCTTCCAAAAACCAGTGGTATCTAATAAAACCTTGTATCACATGTAGCATATGTGCTTCTGAACCATCAATCATGTAGCAACAGCATAACTGCCACACATTCTGTAGACCGATTCTTAAAACCAATGCACAGTTCAGCATTTTCTTTGAAATCCTATGGGACCTTGCTCTATAAGCAGCAGTGTTGAGTAGAAGAGCAGGAGAAAACATCTCCAGGTAACAGCACCTTCAGTCCACAGATTCATGGAATGGTTTAGGTTGGAAAGGACCTTAAGATCATCCAGCTCCAACCCCCTGCCACAGATAGGGACACCTCACACCAGACCAAGTTGCTCCAAGCCCCTGTGTCCAACCTGGCCTTGAGCACTGCCAGGGATGGGGCAGCCACAGCTTCTCTGGGCAGCCAGTGCCAGCATCTCAGCACCCCCACAGGGAAGAACTTCTGCCTTAGATCTAACCTGAACTTCCCCTGTTTCAGTTTGAACCCATCACCCCTTGTCCTATCACTACAGTCCCTGATGAAGAGTCCCTCCCCAGCATCCTTGTAGCCCCCTTCAGACACTGGAAGCTGCTCTGAGGTCTCCACGCAGCTTCTCTTCTCCAGGCTGAACAGCCCCAATGTTCTCAGCCTATTAACAGTCATACCAGGACCGTTTATACCCTAAGGAGACAGCTGTGACCTGCAGGAAAGACTCAAACCTGTCACTAAGTGCCCAAACCTGAGCAAGAAACAAGCACAGTCTGTCCACTGAAATGCAGGAATGAAATACTACATTTTCATCCCTAAAGGTTAATACAACACCTATGCAAATAAAGCAATACAAATAATTTATTATCTTTACACAACTATGTAAGAAAACTGCTTCTGATAAAAACCCTAGAAAACTAAACTACAGCCTGTAAACCTATGCATATATTTTGTTTGCACAGCAGCAGACTTCATGCTGTGATTCACAGAACTCTACCCTCTCACCACGACAGGTACACAGCTTTCATTTTGCAGCCTGGAATTTATACAGACCAAGAGAACTAATATAGAATCATAGAATAGTTAGGGTTGGAAAGGACCTTAAGATCACCCAGTTCCAACCCCCCTGCCATGGGCAGGGACACCTCACACTAAACCATCTCACCCACGGCTTCGTCCAACCTGGTCTTGAACACTGCCAGGGATGGAGCATTCACAGCCTCCCTGGGCAACCCATTCCAGTGCCTCACCACCCCAAGAGGAAAGAATTTCCTCCTTATATCCAATCTAAACTTCCCCTGTTTCAGTTTTAACCCATTACCCCTTGTCCTGTCACTACAGTCCCTAATGAAGAGTCCCTCTCCAGCATCCCTATAGGCCCCCTTCCAATACTGGAAGGCTCCTATGAGGTCTCCATGCAGCCTTTGGTTCCCAGAAGTGTCTAACTCCGTGATCTATTATGCAATGCCATTAGAGTTCCCTATTTAATCCATTATTTCACCTTTCTTTTGGGACCTGGAAATGTAAATTGAATCCCAGGACCAATACATTTTCCATGTTCTCCTATGAAATGTGATTTTCCTTATTCCTGCTGCTTCAAGCAAGCACATGGCTTGGTGGTTAGCTTGCCACTTGGATGCTCTAATCCATAAATTCAGCAGACCTACTCGCTATAGGTTAAGGGAACACTAAGTCTTCTACTTTGTCTCTTAAACCCAAGTGCATTACAATCACAAAGCAAATCTCCCTTCTCTTTAAGATATCCCATTGAGTCCAATGGTCTAAGCTGAGGTCTGGTAGCCTATATGGAAAATATAAGAAACAGTCCCAAGATTTAACAAGAGCTCTTGTTCCCTGACAGAATTGATTCTTGCCTGGCTTTTCACACCAGGTGGCAGCATTAAGGATGTTCCTGCAGCTTGCCAGTTCCCCAGCTTGTGAATATGCACCCTCTGGTATCTATTAAAACAGTCTGGACTGTTTCTCTTCTTTGTCTTTTGAAAGTGAAGCGGGTCTGAAAAGCAGGAAGAACTGACACATGGGAAAGACACTACAGCAAGAAGAGAACAGCTCTGGTTCAGCAGCTCCTTGAGACAAGTATTGTCAGAGGCTGGTGGAGCATTTTGAAGAGGTATTACTTAATGCTTGTCCTGTTCTTATGCTCTTCCTCAGGCATCTGCTGTTGGTCACTATCCCTCCACTGAATGGTCTTATAAGATATACTTAACTCAGTGACCAGTTTTGGCTCAGGATCAGCTCTGATCAGGAAAAGCATGAAACACCTAATGCTGATCACAATGTCTTTACTAGTGGGATTGTATTTCCTCTTTCCTGCAGGCTGCCTATCTCAGTATTTACAAAGAAAAGAAAAGAAGCTGTAAATAGCTGCCAGATTTTCTAGGCAGTTTTATAGTGGGTACATAAACTAAGTGACATCATATACCCTTGGGCTCTAACACCAAGATGCTCTAACATTCCTCAGATGTAAACTCTCATGCCTTAATTCCCACACACTCTTTGCACCACGACGTCTTTCTTGGTTTTCCTGGCATCTCCTTGGCACCCTGGATCTCTTGCCTTGAAACTCTGGGTTCCTTAAATTGTTCTCCTTCCTTGTTCCTGCAGTTCCTCTTTTCCACCTCTGGCCTTTTAATTTCTCAGTGGAAGGCAAAAAGGTGCACAGGGGCAGTGCAGACTGGGGCAGAAAGTATGCAAAAGCTCCTGCAGAGAGTGGCAGAACAGGAGTGAAGACTGGATTAGGGAAAAGAAAGAAGGGATGCTGCAGAGGAGCTGAGGGAGAGCTTTATGCAGCTGTGGGCTACATATGATGAAAACAGGGTTGGGTCTGGCCCAAAGGCTGAAAGTCCTTTGTATCACAGCTTTCAGATACCAGGTTTAACCTGTTTCAAACCATTCTTGCAATAGCCATGTTCACTCTGGATGTTCCTTTTCTCCCCATATTCGGTCTTTCCTACCAGATGACTGCAGCTCAGTTGTATCTGACCTTTATTGGCACCATGACATCCATATCACTTTTTTCCCCTTAGCTGTTTATGCAATCCTTTCCTTACTACCCAATTCCTCTTGTTTCTCCCATAGTGAAATAGCGCAACATCCTTAAAAACAAAACTAGGAAGTAATGTGCTGTGCTTGTGTGGCAAGTAAAGCTGCTCCAACAAGGCTGCTTTTATCAGCAGAGAGTGGTGAGAAGCTCTCCTGTCCCCACTTCTCTCCCTTGCTGGTTCTGTGCAGGCCAGAGAATGCTTCAGACCACAGTCAGCTCCCCCTTTTGGCTACACTGGCACCCTGCCCAGCCATGTGAGTTGTAATCAGGTCAGGAAAGACTGTTATGAGTCTCTAAAAAACAAGAATCCAAACCAAAGCAACCACAGTGCAGACAGGCCAAGATGTGCTTTCTACCAAAAGCAGCCAAAGGTGTGAATACACACAAAAGGTGTGAACAAAGACATTGTTTCCATACCAGGGTAGTGGCACCTTTTGGTTTTTTTCACACTTCTGTTTTGATCTTGATTCTGCTGCTGCAATGTTAATTGCAGGCATGGAATTTCTACAATATGTGAAAATGGGAACACTGGTTTACCCTGGGGACTTTGATCCAGTGTTATGCAATATCCTCCTGACCTGTGTTTTAGAACACAATCTGCAAATGTGAAAAGAAATAAGAGCTTCAAAATACAACACTCCAAAAGAGAACCCATGAGCCTTGAAGTAGCAGGATGTGCTGCAACTGCACAATTTACCTCAGCTTCTCACAATCAGATTGCTTCAAACTTACGTAACAGACCTGAAAGCATGAAGTGACTACTCTTTAATCCTAGCCTTTAGGAAAGCGCAGTGTAATAGACACCAAAAGGGGCACAAGTAAAAAGGAAAATATCCTTTAAGATCATTCACTCTTTTGAGCACTAACTTGCATTTCCAGGCAGCAAGGACTCACACCCAGAATAAGGTAAGGCAAGCGTGAAAATCTCAGCCACACTGAGATGCTCAAGTCATCCACAGTGTAATTCTCCATCCAAGCAATTCTCCTCTCCAGTGTTCAGAGTGTCTCAAGCACAGAGTAGGACTGATGAACCAAGAGCAACAGAGGTTAAAACACTATTACTTGGCTTTCCTACCTCTAAGCTGTGAACAAGGGGCGACAGACAGCTTCTAACAGTTTACACGGTCAAGCAGGATGTTGCACAAGTGCCCTTCAAGAGTAGTATTCCATCACTAGTGGCAATCCTTCCGTCCAGCTTTAACATTTTGTGGGACAAGTTGAAACAAATGGTGACACACACTAATTTCTTTAGTCCTGGTTGTAGTCACCGGATCTAACTCATTGACATCCCCTCTGCAGACAGCATGAATTCGAAGTACATTACACTTGGTTTTCTTCTTAAAAGAAACAAAAACCCCACGCACAAATTGTCCCTTGGCAAAACAAGGGCCAGATTCACTTCAAAAGAGCACTGTGAAGTTCAGTTTGCTCATGTCTGTCTAATGCATGAAAAACATACACTGTCACAGTACACAAAATGAGCAGGATACATACAACTTATTTACCAACAACAAAATTGGATTTTTTTCCCCCAACTAAACCAGTCTGTACAGTCTGCCTTCTACCCAAACTGCAAAATGCTGTGCTTTGTGCTGGAAACTGGTCTGCTGAGGGCAAAAGAGTCAAAGTCTGCTTCCTCAGCAGCAGGCTGGTTACTCTGTGGCTATCTTCAGCTTAGCATTTTCATTTATCATGCTTCTTTTCCTGCTCAGAAGCAGAACAAGCCCAGAACTGAGGTGAAAATGCCCTCTTTTTATTTTGATTCTCAAATATATAGGAGATTTTGAAAGACTATATATTACAGAACAGAAACTTTGGAAAATATTTAGTAGCATTTTAACAATATTTTGTCTAAATATGGATATATATTAAACTCTAATGCCACAACATATTTTGCAAACCAAGTACTTTGATATTCAGATGGCCTTAGGTCCTCTTCCTTGCTCATTTATGTAAACTAGATGTAAAAGACATGACTGAAACCTGCATTTGTGCTCATTTCAGAAAAAAAGAATAAACTTGTGCCAGATTTAGCTATGCAGTTCCTGTTCTTTTTGCTTTTTGTAAGTAGCTATCTCTAAAGCAGTAAGGAATCCTACAGATGCAGACCAGCTAGTTCATATTCAGTTCAATAAAGCCTGTCATAAAAAGAGCATATCTTTCCTTATCTTTTCCCGGCCTCCTTGTTCACTTGATATTAAGTAATGGTGAGTCTGATAAAGAGTACTGCTTTGCTCCTACTGTAAGTTAAGTGTGAACGTGATCCAGTGTAGCCTGCAAGCTAATTTTGACATGCACTGAACTGTGACTACTCCTCTGTGCTGTGGTGAAGTAGGTGGACCTGTTTGGATTCAGTAGACTTGATGTGGATTGTGCAAACAGGCCAAAATCAGTTTGTGTTGGTCTACTGAACACGTGGCTGGTAGCAGAAGTGTCTTCTCTGTATGCAGAGGTTGGCTATCCCCAGTGAACTGAAAAGTAACTCAAAAAACAGTACTGCAAATAAAACCCAGAAGAGTCCCCTCTCCACGAAGCAGTGTTTACTCACAGATCTGTCACGCTTTGATCCAGAGAATCTTGCTCCATCTGACTTTCACTGTGGAGAGAGTCCGATTCCTGTACTTGGCACAGCTCCTCATCAGTGATTATATCAAATGCTGCATCATCTGGTGGTTTCGAGGCTTCACCTGAAATGGTGCCATTCAAAGATACAAAAAGAAACATAAAACAATATTAGCTGCTTGTCTGGAAACCAAACAAGGAAAACCCTTACAGGGGAAGCCTGAGCCATTCCTTTACTTTCACGGAAGCATTAGGTCACTATTGGAATCAACCGAAAACCTCAGGCTGAACGACACTCATTGAATACACATGCAAATGTCTGTCAATACTCATCAAATTCAATAATTGGACCAGTCCCACCCTGAAAACACTCCATGAACATGTAGGTCCTTGATGCACGAGGTGGCCATGGGGTTTCTTGGATAATGCCTAAGAACTCTGCTTGTTTCCCCAGAGCATGCAAACAATAAGCTAACCAAAAGCCCCCTCGGATGGTGACACGGGTGATTCCAGTGAAGCTGGTGATCCTTCCTGGTTGGCACTGGATCCAGAGTCATCTGTACTGTCCACAATGACTCTAGGCTTATTAAAGCAAGCTCTGCAGCAACGCTCCTTCTTTCCACCAGGCTTTGTCACCATGTAGTTGTTGCAGCAGTAGTAGCAGAAAATGCGACCGCACATTCTAGAAATGAGTCAAAACCAAAGGTGTTAGAATAGTACCACATCCAGGTGGAACACATCCATGTGACAGAGCCAGGGGCTTTGTCATGATGGTCTTGTTCTTTGCAAAGGCACAAATGCTGTACCCATGTACTCAATACAGACTGTGCTGCTTCCTGAGATGAAGCAAGTTTTCTTGACAAACAGGACAGATTCATACTTAACTGCCTTAATAAATAGGGAAAACAGAAAAAAAAACTAAAAAAAAAAAACACTAAAAACCCAATTACATATACATTTAAATATAAAAACATAAGCCAAATAAATACTCACCAATGTGCAATACAAATAAATATTACATATATTGAAGGAAGGAAATATACTTACAAATAAATATTACATATATTGAAGGAAGGAAATATACTTAACAATATTACACAGGCCAAATCTCATACTCAGAGCCAAACTCCATTTCATTGTAAGGGCTACAAGAACACATCTAGACATCTCTATTAATAACCATCCTTTTCCCCTTCAGACAGGGGAGAAAAACCAGCATTGGACACATATATGAACACCCACCCCTCCTGCTCTCTCACCTCTGCAGCCTCTCAGTACTAAACCTGACAACTACTTCTTAATGAATGTGTTAAGATTTTCCTGAAGAAAAGCACCCAGCAGGGATGACTGCTCTTCATGAAGTCTTGGTGGTTTTGGTTTCTTAAATAAATCATTAGCAGCTGAAAACACAAGCAGGTTTTGCAGATTTTAGTAGAAATGAGTAATCTGGAAGTTGGTACTGGAAATGACTTCACTATTCATTAATCCTCATTGAATGTTCCCTACGTTCATATGCAATTGAAACAGTCCTAGTACTACTCACCTTAGAGGATGAATCGAGGATAGAGAACAGTAAAGAGAGACAAAACAAACATGACTAAGACCCTGAAATGTATCCACTTAAATACATTTCAGTAAATCTAGATCAAGTCATTAGTTAACTCCAAGCAGGCTCACTGCATAGGAAGTAATTTAATGTTAAGGTTTTTTTACAGTTTACTCTGCAATCAGCAAATATCCCTGAGCATACCTAGCGTAAGGAACCAAATTTGTAATTGCACAGCACGTTGCTTGTGTTCTGAAATACTTCTATCACAATAGCAAAATCATTTTAGTGAATATTGTTTACACCATGCACAGAGCAGTGCATAATAAATACATTAAAACATGGACACACGCTATATAAGGTGTGATTATCTTTGTTTCCAGAAATGAGAAACTAAGTTGCATCCAGATTCTTGCCTTAATACATGTCAAGAGACCTTTCCATTGATGTCTCTTTTCCCCTTGTGAGCTCGTGTTCTTTCAACCTCTACAATGACTCGTATTAATGATTTTGACCAATGAACTGTGAACATTAGGAAGTACTTCATCCATAAAAACATTTAAACTGGATTTTGCTTTTGAGCAGCGTAGTGGAGTTCCACAAACTGACCTGCAGTGGTGTCGGCGCACCATCCATGAGAACTCTTTCTGGCAGTCCAGGCAGTGGTTAACCTCCGTGTCCCCCTGCCACCTTTGCTCTGCACTAAGCTTCTGCTGGAACTCCAGAGCATCTGATTTTTGCCACAGAGCATCTTTATCTCTGCAGAGACACAGTTAAAAGAGAGGAAAAACACACAGAAATGATTACTGCTGGTTTACTGATAACCGACCTCAACTTGAACGTTGGCAAAAGTTTCACAGTAAAAATTGCTTTGATGAAACTTCTGAGGAGGTTTCAGACATAAAGATAGATCAGAAACCCACCAAAGCTCTTAGGGAGGAGCAGAGAAAAACGTATGTCATGGAGAGAACTACGTATTTTTGCAAAACAGACAGCAAATTAAGGAGGAAATAATAGTGGATGCTATATTTTTGACTGCATTATGGAAATGCAGAGTTTCAACTGCTGCTGAACTTGGCCATTACCTGTATCTTCCACTCAGGAATACAAGACTGAACCACCCTTAACATCCTAAGCTAGGATTTTAATCGCTTCTTGCTCTTTATTTTAATGCCAACCTGATAAGTTCTATCAAACGTTCTTCAAGGAACTGTTTTGTTCTTGTCAGATCATCCACTTCAGCAAATAACTTCTGGTCGCTTCTGTCTTTGTCTGCTGCCACCTTGCGGAGCTTCTCACTGTAATCCAGGACCTTCTCTTTTGCTTCCTCAGCTTCTTTTTGCATCCTGATCAAATACAAAGGCAATTAAGAATAATTTAGCTCATGTGCATTCAAGTCTTCCCCATGGAAGAAAGGGGTCCTTCACCCTCATAAACAGATATGTTCTCAGTGTGCATAGTTTTTACAGTTAGTCAGAATCTCTCCACTTTTCTACATCACTGAAAGTGCACACAGATCTGTTATCTAGTGAACACACTCAGCAACCAGCAATTTCTTGGATGCCCTGCTTATAGCAAAGCTTATGATGGCTACCACACTGGGAGTAAAATAGCTGTTCTTGGAAGCTAAGATCAGCAGCAGCTGCAAACTGAGCTTCACGTTCACAAAAGGGAAGCAAACCAGTTTCTCACTATGCTCTTCTAACACAGATGCAATTCAAGAACTAAAGGCTAGAGACAACTCAGTTCACTGCACAGTCAGTGGAAGGAAATTTTCCCAGGAAGCTTCCAAGAATGTAAGTTTTGAGTTAACAATATGGCAGTTTCAGTCCTGTGAGTCCCAGCAATGGATCAAAGATGCTACAGCAACACAACCCAAAACGGTTGAGCTGCTCTGAACTCACTCAGCTAATTCAACTGTATTCAAATATTTTGACGAGTTAGATTTTGCACTGACAACCTTCAGTACAGATCAAGAATCATCAGTCTTCCCACAAAGACAGATGATATCAGCACAAAAAATGTACAAACAAAGTTGGTTAACCGAAACTCTGTGTGAGCCCATGCCCCATGAAGATCTATTCTGGACTGCCAGTTAATCCACACCACACAGGCTCACATTTCAAACCTGTGTTAGATACTTTAAACTGATAAGAAACATGACAAAGACATGCAGGATGTGGCCCCATTCAAATAATTCTTACTGATTCTCTGAAATATTGAGGAGAGGAAAAAAAAACCTGTTAAAAAGCACAAATTTTCCATTCCTTATGAAAACAAAGAGCCAATATTGATGCTTTAGTTTTGTTATTACGCTGTAAGGTAAAAAGAAGCTGTAAAATGTCTTTCAGTCTCATAAAGGAAGTCATACAATGAATTTATGTCATCAGCTAAATTAAAAATACAACAAAACCCAACCTTGCACTTACGTGTGCTGTGCAATTTACAGATTTCTCATCTGAAGTGTCAACCTCATACTTTCCACCAGTGCCCAGGCACTATTTGCCCTATATAAACCCTGTGGCATATGCCACTTCATAACCCACAGCCATTTTCAAGATGCTTTGGTTACTGGCCCCTTACTTGGCTTACAGGTAATGGTGTAAAGGACCCAAATTCCCACCTTTCCAAGAGTTCTCTCAGAGATGCCACCTCTTCTTCTTTCTGCAGCCGAGCAGATTCTGATTCAGACAGCAGCTCTCTTGCTTCATCCAGCTTTCTAGACAAGCTTGTGTTTGTAGCCTAGTGAAATAAATGACTGTATTTCCTTACATAGAAAAACAACACTTTATCAAGTATAGGACAATTACCAAGACACCTAAACAATGCTTTAAAAGAATCTGTTAAAGCCAAACCACCAATTAAGATATTCTTCTATAAGCAGATGCTAATTAGTTGTGTACTACTGATTGATTACTCCTGTCACACTGAGTAAGGGATAGACTCTAAAGCGAGACAGTATTAAGTCTCTAATTCTTACTAGTCCGTATCAGTTGAGCTTTTGCCTCCTTATCAAGGAACATCTCTCAAAGATAATGGCAAAAGAATATGCCCTGCAAGGTTTTTCACCACCTGAAAGTTTCAAAAGAACAAAGAATGTATTTGGGAAATGTTTACTGCCCAAGGAAGTGGTAAATGCTCCAGCCCTGGCAGTGCTCAAGGCTAGGTTGGATGGGGCTTGGAGCAACCTGGCCTAGCAGAAGGTGTCCCTGCCCATGGCAGGGGGCTGGAACTGGATGAGCTTAGGGTCCTTTCCAACCCAAACCATTCTCTGCTTCTATGATTATTAAAGCTATATGACACATGAAGTATAATGGAAACAAAAACTTCTTTCACACCTAGCCTCTCCAGAGGAGTCTGGCAAACTTGGGAGTCCTCAGGGAACATACCTAGCTGCATCTAAAGGTGTACATATCTCTGCTAGAAGGCAGGGCCAGGTTCAATAACTGTCTTATTTCTGGGGTCCTTACACCCCTCCTAACGCAACTGTTTGATAAATGTATTGCAAAAATCATGTTTTCTTCCCAGCTGGATTATTTCTCAACCAGATTAATTCTCAGATTCAGTGTGCTTTGCAGCCTGCAAACAGTTGGATCCACACACACGGCTGTGTGCAGTGGGCAAGCAGGGCCTAAGACAGACACCTTTTAAACCTGCACCCCCATTTAGAAGTGTACACATAGCTAGGTTTTACTTAAACCCTAACTAGCTTTCACTGCAGGACAAATCCTAAGTGCTGTTTCAGTGGCTAACTTTCAGCTGCCAAGTATTTTGTCTGCAGCACTTGTATTCATTCAGGGACATTCCCAGCCTCATATCCAGTCACCAGAAATGCTGCTGCCTTCTCAGAGAGAACACTAATGCCTGCTGACACAAACACCTCTGCCTTTTAATCAGATCAAGCACCTACTTGTAACTCTGCAATCTCTTCCTCTGCAGCACGCTGTTGTCGCTTCTGCTCCTCTAGCTGCTCTCTTACTTTCCCACACTCTTCACTGACAGCCTAGCAGAGAGATGGAGCCAAGAGTTAGCATTCCTCTAGCAGCCACCCTTGCTCTCTCCCATTTGTCTGTTGTCTTTCGTGCAGCCCCATCTTTGCACCCCTGTAAAAAGCCCAGCTCTTTCTTCTTAGTAACTCTGAAGGCGCTGGGGGGCTGCTCTTTGGTCCCCATGAAGCTGTGTCTTCTCCAGGCTGAATAAGCCCCATTCCTCAGCCTTCCTGCACAGAGCAAGTGCTCCAGCACTGATCCTCCTGAGGGCTTTCTGGTGATCAAGCTGCAGGTTACTGATGGTTTTGAAGGGGCAAACAATATTTCAGATGTGGCCTTGTAAGTACTGAGTAAAGAGAGATAATCACTGCCCTCAGGCTCCTGGGAGTGCTCCTGTTAGTACAGCCCTAGATAAATTCCCTTTTGTATCTGCCACAGATGCCACAGAGCAGTTGTCTCCCTCTGACCAGTTTTCTCCAGGCAGCCGTCTCCTCCCTGGCCACCAGAGGTGTTTCAAAGGCCTATTTCATGTTCCTTCACTTTCCCCTTCACTTGTTGCTCTGTGGACACTGGCCTCCTGTTTAGATGTGCTCTCCTGAGATGGGATGTTCTCAGCTGAGGCGCTTATGCATGGGAACCTCTACAAGATTCCTAGCTGTAAATCAAGAGTGCTCCTACTGCCATGTATGGGATAAACACAGCACCACTGTCAGCCTTGTGAAAGGCAGCTAAGGAGAAACACAACTCCTGGATGCAAGGAAATTCCCCTCTGTTGTGGCAGACTAGCTGTGGTTTACTGTTCCCATTACAGCTCTCAACAAAAAGGCGGCCCAACTTTCAAAATGCTTTGGCTCAAAAGAGGGAGATAACCCAAATCATACAAAGGTTTATGAAGCCTTCATGGAAATGAAACAGAGGTGAATGGGTGCTGTTTTGTCAAACTTGTGGGATTTCTGGATACCACCAGCAGCATACGCCTCTGATCGACTGCCATTCTTAGCCATGATCTCAGCACGGCAGCACAAACACAATAAAACCTTCAGCCTTTAGGTGTGCTGTTTCACATACACAGGCCTGACTTATGTTTTCTGGAAGCAAAACTTTGATCTTCTCTGCTCCTGCTTTGAACAGCTGAACACAAAACTACATGAGGGAATTAACTGCAAAAGTATCTGGTCTCAGTCTAAGTTTGCTTTCGTCAGTATCAGTTTTAAGGAGAAGTAGCACTGTGGGTGTTGGGAACAGGTCTTGCAATGTTCCTACCAAAAGAGAAAGAAATCAAAGCTGTGACCAGAGGGAACAGCTCCAGAATACACTGCCTAAAGTGCCAACTCTCTCTCCATTACTGGTGGGCTTTTCTATATTACATGGCCTCTCCACTGTGCTCTGGTGGCCACACTACACATCTCCAAAATACTAGAAGAGTGCCAGGAGGATGGTGCCAGACTCTTTCAAGTGGTGCCCAGTGACAGGACGAAGAGCAATGGCCATAAACTAACACACAACAAGTCTCACCTCAGCATGAGGAAGAACTTCTTTACACTGAGGGTGTCAGAGCACTGAACAGGCTGCACAGGGGGGTTGTGGAGTCTCCCTTTCTGGAGACATTCAAACATGTTTGGGCACATTCCTGTGTGACCTGCTCTGGGTGTCCCTGCCTTGGCCCCACTCCACTTAGGTTGGACCAGATGATCTCCAGAGGTCACTTCAACCCTAATGATTCTGTGATTTTACCTCAAATAGTCCTAGGTAAGAAGTGTAGAGGCATTTTAAGACTCCTAGGTTAAGACTAGCTGTGTGCTAGTCTCAGAGCCTGACAATCACAAACCTCAGGGTTTCATGCAGTTATTGCTGCAGCAGATGGTAAAGCTGGGGAAATCCTGCACAGCTCCCTCAGCTGTAACCATCACATTCATTTACCTTGAATTTTGTCTGACAATTTAGAATCTCAGTGCTCATTTGAAATTTTATTGCAGACAGCTCTTCTTGGCTGGTCTCTTGGAAACTCTGTGCCCGTTTCGTTGCTGCCTCCAGCTGCAATTGCAGACTTGGGACAGCTGAGGCACATACTTGAGCCTCCTCTAATTTCTCTTGAAGGCTCTTGTTCTCCTGTCTGAGATTAGAGATATCAAGCTTCAGCTTCTCCTGTTGCTTGGCTGCCTGTTCTTCCAGTTCTTTGAAGCTTTTTGTAGCCTGGGCTAACTGCTCTTCTGCATCCACCTTTTCAGAGGTCAAGGCACAAATCTGAATACCAAGTTCAGCCATATCTGTGTTGGTCCTGTGGAGGAGATCTTTGTTTTCTTCATTTTCTATTCTAGCAACTTCCAGGCACTGCTTAACCTTGCATAGCTCTTCCTTCATGCTCAGCAAATCAATTTCTAGCTGAGCTTTTTGGTGGGCTGCTGTCTCATGCTCTTTTTTCAGCACTTCTTCTCTTTCTTTACATTGCACCAGTTCTTGCACATGGTTTCTGTTGAGTGACTCACTCCGCTCTTTAAGCTGCTGGACAAGCGCCTTCTGCTCTCCCAAGGAAGCCTCTGTGACTGCCAGCTCACCTCTCATCTGCTCTCTCTCATCAGCAGCCTGCTGAAGCTTGACTCGCAGGTCAAGGACCTCTGCTTGCAGTCTAGACACTTCACCACGGCTGACCTCCAGCTGCTCTTCACTCATGGCCAGTCTGGAGGTCAGCTCTTTTGCCTCCTTCTCCAGAGAAGCTGCCTGCTGTAGCTGATGTTCTTCCACGGATTCCTTTTCTGATGTGAGGGATTCTATAAGCTTTGTCTGATGAAGGCATGTCTTTTCAACACTGAGCTTTTCTACCTCAAGAGCCTCTGACTTCTTCCTATGTCTTTCAGCTTCTGCTCTTAGCTGCTCACACTGGCTCTCCATGTCTTGCAGTTTTAGTTCCTTCTCCGAGAGCTGTGTCTGGAGACACTCTTTGCTTTCTTCCAAAGTGCCTAAGCTTTTTTCCATTTGTAAACTGTGCTGTTTGGCACTCTTCAGCTGTCCTTCAAGTGAGGCGTAAAACTCCTTCATGGTCTCTTCTCTTTGCTTTAGTTCTTCATAGTCTGAGTGCAGAGCCTCTAATCTCTCCTCCAGGATTTGGCTTTGCCTCCTGGCATTCTGCAAGTCTTCATCCAGCTGTTTGTTCTCACTCCGGAGCCTCCTCTCTTTCTCATCAACTGACACCAGGGCATCATCTATCTCACTCTGAAGCTGTTTCTCAGAGGCTCTCAGCCTGGCTACCTCAGCTTCCAGGGAGGCTTTAGAAGCTTCCAGATTTTTCAGCTTCCCTTCCATCTTCTTCTTGGACTGCTGCAAATCCACATTCTCTGCTTTCAGCTTCCTGCCCTCCTCACCCATTTCACTCACTGCAGAGTTTTGCTGCTCCATCTGCTCCTCCAGCTCCTTGACTTTCTGGCCGAGATGCTCCTTCTCAGACAAGAGATTCCGGTTTTGCTCCTCAAGGCTATACACAGACTGACTCACCTTTGCTAAGCGACCCTCCTGCAGTTCAAGTTGCTCTGCTTGTGACTGGGCTTCCTGTTTCAGTGTTCCTTCCTTCCTACCATATTCCTCCTCAAGTTTCTCTTTTTCTTTCCTTGCTTCCTCAAGACTTTTTTCCAGTGACCCCACCTGAGCCAGCGACCCCATTACCTGGGTCTGGAGCTCAGACACTTCCTTTTCTTTCAGGGTTAGGGCCTTCTGAAGTGCTTCCATTTCCTTTGCCATGGATTCCAGCCTCCCAAGCAGCTTTTCATCCTCTTCTTTGGAGTCAGCAGTGAGGTGATTGTATCTAGATTCCAGCTCCTTCTGTGCCTCTTCTTTCAGCTGCAGCTCCTCCCTCATTGCTTTCAGCTGAGACGCTTGCTCATTATTGAGTCTTTGCATGCCTGCCTTTTCCTTTTCTGATTCCTGAAGCTTCTCTAACAGTGCATGTACCTGTAGGGCAGAATCACAGTGGGCTGTGGCTTGCTGTCCCCTTTCCTCCAAGGCAGCATCAACTTTTGCAAGGAGATTGATGTTCTTCTGTTCTGTGGAACTCAGCTTGGCTTTGAGCTCATCAATGCAATGATCCTTCATAGCAACCAAAGCCTTAGAGGCCTCCAGCTCCTGATTCAACACCTGCAGTTTTGAGGCATAGTCTTCCTTGCTGGCCATGAGCTGCTCGAGTTTTGTTGAATATTCCTTCTGCTGCTCCACTGCATTCAGCTCTAGTGACTGCAGGCACTTCTGCAGGTCATGAACAGTGCTCTGAGTGGAGTGTGAGACCTCACACTGTTTCTGTAACTCTGTGATCATCTTTGTCAGCCGGGAGTTCTCCTCATTGTAGTTATTGCTCTTCTCCTTTTCTACCTGTACTTGTTCCTTCTGAAGGCTGACAGCTGCCTGGAGCTCCTGATTTTCCATTTCTAGCTGGTGAATACGATCTTGAAGTTCCCTCTGCCTCAACTCAGCCTGGTCAAGTTCTACACGCATCTCTTCAAAGCCCTCAAGGTGTTCAACATTTAGTGAGTTATTTGCATCAGGGCTGGAGGGGAACTCCTGGGCCTAAAGGAACAGAAGGGGAAAAAGCAGAAAGTTTAAGAATGCATTTAAATGGTGTGCTCAGATGAGAGCAAATTCAGGTTTCTAATGCACAGTGATGTTGTATGTTGCACTCGCAGCGTTATAAGATATCAACTCCCAGGAAATAGGGTTTGTTTTCACAAAAGATAAACGAAAAAGCATGTAGATGAGGCCCTAAGGTTTAGTGGTGTTCTTGGCAGTCATGGGGTAATGGTTGGACTTGATCTTAAAGGTCTTTTCCGACCTAGATCATTCGATGATTCTATCTGCAGGCAGATACAAGGTCTGCGTGTTCAGTTGAATCAGCTACTGGACAATTCTCTTTACTTTTAACTAAGAACACTTTTTTGTAGTTTACCATTACATGAGTCATAATCACCATAAAGCTATCAAGCGCTCTGGAATGATGCCATTAATTAAGGATCTAATATGTCACATAAACATTTCTTTGTAATATGCTTACCTGCAAATAACTGCTCACTAAACTGCTCATGCTGGAACTGCGACTTGGGGGCTTCCATAAATATGCAGAAGATCCAAGTGAGGACAGTGTCCTCCTGTTGATCACACAGAGAAACATGCTATAAGAGAAGTCTAAGCACATACATGCATGTCTTCCTACTCTCACATGTAACATTTGTGGAGTTGGAACTACTATATACCAAAAGACATCACAGCACCTGCAGTTATGGGGCAAACAACCACTGAAGTGGATGGAAAACAAACTAAGGATGTCAAGAAAGCTTATGGGATTGGCAGCCATGACTTCCCACATCCACGAGAACCACGATGCAGCTCTGCTCTAAGCAATTGCTTGGTGGCGGCTCAGCCAGGTGGTGGCAGCATGCAGCCCTCGAAAACACCCACTGGAAAATGGATCTGGATCAGGCCTAAAGTTCTCCCCGTCTTTGAAGTAGGATCAGGCTGTGAGTGACCACATACTGTCATCTCTACCATCGCTACAAGTGAAGCACACTGCTTGGCTTTTCAGTCACCGCATGTCTCAGCTCTTAAAACAGAAGGAGCTAAGAATATTTGTTCTTGTTCCTCTGAAGGTGAGAATAGCTTGGGAGGTGGCCTAAACTGCTCTTATTGGAAGTACTCCATTACAGAGCACCAACTCTGATCTCTGGTACACAGGATACTGAAAGAAATAAAGGCCAATTTGATCATAGACTAATTACATAGAGAAAGCGTATACTGCTCTAACACAAATATTCCTACCTTCAAAAGCAGAAGCTTTAACAGACTCTGAAGAATTTTATGCTACATTTTATGGCCCTGTTAATACTAAATGACAAAGTAGTTCTATCATACCTGGCAAATGCTGGCCAGGCAGCATCTAAATCATAGCCTCTTGATGCCAAGTCAAACTGAACATCAGTCAGCTCATAGAGATGACCCACAATGTCAGAACTCATCCTGGAATTGAGAAATGGACTTCTTGCGTAGTACCAGTCACTTGAAAACAAACAGACACAAAAATAAAGTAAGCAATAGTCACAAAACTCATTCATAAGTACAAAAGAAGCAGCAGCTTCACTTGCAAAAAGCCCCACAGCATCATTTTCACTCCATCCCAGAAAAATTATGATACACTGTACTAACACAAACTGAAACAACCCATCCCTTTGATATGAATGAAATTCAACAGTTTTAATGAAGTCCACAGAAATATCTTTAGAGGAGCCCCGGCACAAGGTATTTTTTGTTCTAGTGCTTGGCCAAAACACCAGCAAGACAAAATATTTGCTATACACTGGGTAATCACACAGTAGATACCTAAAGCACACACTTGAAACATCACAAATGAGGCAAAGAATGCAGCAATCAGAGTTAAATACACTGCGTAAATAGATGGCTTTTTCTAACAGCCACAGCAATGCCCCCCCCAACCAACTACAAACTATCTTTGGTGTTCCTTGGCCAGGAGCAAGCTGTTCTTCTATGTGACAACCCAGAGATACACTTAAATGCTTTCTCGGGCTTTGAGCAACACATCCAAATTAATCCTCCTTTATGATGCCCAGCACAGAAGATCAAGCCCAGGATCTTCAATGCTTCTAAAAATGTCACCTTTGAAACAAACAGACAGAAGCATCAGGACAGATATTTAGCTGTAACAACTTTCAATCTTTACCAGCCTAAAATAGGTATGAACCAGTGACCCAGGCCAAAAGGTCTGTTATCCTTCCTATCCTATTACCAGCTCTCTAAGCCAACCATTTGGAAGCGTTTCAATTCCTTTCAATAGCTACTTTATGATGCTGCCTGATCACACTGAGCAAACACCCATTAGTGAACAAGGTACTTCGCTATTCACCTGGTCACCTTGGTGTTCATAAAACACTGCTGCAAGGTGTCTGCTAGCCTCTGGTGCACCAGGGAGTAACGAAGAAATGCTCTTCCTTTTCCAAGAGATGTTCGTAGCTGAAAGGGAGAAACCACAAGAAAAGAAAATCCTAAGTATCATCTGTGATGTAGAGACGTGGCCAGAACAGCCTACGTATCAACTCAAAACCACTCACAATAAGCCACTAGTTGTAAAGGAAGCAGTAAGAACTGAGAGACGCCTTCTCCCAATACTGTCACTGGGTGGAACCCTTTTTGAATGATGAATGTGCACCTACAGCTGGCTGATGTCCACTTTTTAACAGTGTAAAAGACATCACAGGACCAATGATTCATTTCATATACTGAGTACATGAGTACAGACTACGCTAAGGACGATTCCCAACACAAGGCAAAATCCCAATGTGCCCAGCAAAGCCAGAAGTGTCTGCTTAGGTTACTTGGGATGTGTCTGGCCACAGCTGGAAGAGCTTTAGAGCAGCTCTAGTCATAGAACAAAGATGTACACATACACAAATACACACCCCCACAGACCCATTCACCCTTTCTTAATACTTAAGCCATTAAGTTAATAAAAACCTAATTCTTACTTCAGACCAAGAGCAGCTGCATGACCAAAATTAATGGCTCTTTCCATGAAGACAGCTGTTATATCAACATAAAGGGCATCACAAAACTCAGTATTTAACTTTGTTACAGCTCTTGACTTGGGGAATTGAGACGTTGGTTTGTTTTTTACATCTGAGCTATTTGCTGTCCTGCAAAACAGTGAAACACTAAACAGCAGTGTTTTATTTCTTCTAGCCATCAAAGTCACTGATCAATTTAGGAATGGAAACTGATAGTGATGAAAGAATCTCTCACCAGGCAGCAATGCTCCCGACTAAACCATTCATCCAACTAACAAACCAAACGTACTCAAGACTCAAGAAATGGAATCCAACATGAGAGGGGCTGAGGCACAAGTTAGTAGGTTACTGTGAATATTGACTGAACAGTTAGTGTGAAAGAAGGCTCAAAGGCCACACTTTCCTTCCTTCTTCATCAGTATTCCATGCTGCTACTGGGCTTCTGTGCTCAACTCAGACTCAGGTTCCTCATTTAACTCACTGATACACTATATACAAAAATGTTCTTTATAAATGGAATAAGGAAATAAATGTGGAGCAGAGGCAGCAACACCTTTTTGGTTTGAGTTCTAAAGGAATCAGCCAGTCATCCTCAACTCTACTGACTAGCTGAAAAAGTCTTTAAAAATGTGAAATATGGTGAATCTTTCCTCTTACTTAGTGCCAAGTCCTGCTGTAAGCTATGCTAAGAATGGCAGGCTCTACCCTTGACTTCATTCTTTTAAAGAGAAAATGGCACTAAGTTTATGAAAAGGCAAGGCAGAAGCAGAGACAAACAAGGACAATCACTTGCATAAGTGGTCTTAAAAATAAAGTAAGAATTGGATTACTTGATCCTATATAATTTAGTGCCTTAGTAAAAACAGTAACTAGGTATTTTGATAGAATCATAGAAAGGGTTGGAAAGGACCTTAAGATGATCCAGTTCCAACTCCCTGCCATGGGCAGGGACACCTCACACCAGACCAGGTTGCTCCAAGGCTCTGTCCAACCTGGCCTGGAACACTGCCAGGGATGGGGCAGCCACAGCTTCTCTGGGCACCCTGTGCCAGCACCTCAGCACCCTCACAGGGAAGAACTTCTGCCTTAGATCTAACCTGAACTTCCCCTGTTTCAGTTTGAACCCATCACCCCTTGTCCTATCGCTACAGTCCCTGATGTACACTGGACAGACACTGGAAGTCCCCCTTCAGACACTGGAAGCTGCTCTGAGGTCTCCATGCAGCTTCTCTTCTCCAGGCTGAACAGCCCCAATGTTCTCAGCCTATCTTTGTATGGGAGGTGCTCCAGCCCCTGAGCATCCTTGTGGCCTCCTCTGGACTTGCTCCAACAGCTCCATGTCCTTCTTATGCTGGGGACACCAGAGCTGCACACAGTGCTGCAGGTGGGGTCTCAGGAGAGCAGAGCAGAGGGGCAGGATCACCTCCCTTGACCTGCTGCTCACGCTGCTTTACATGAGAATTAAAAATACAAATTCCCAACTTTTTTTGTTGTATGTTAAAAGCAGTGCATTTTCTTCTGGTTTCTACTGCTCTCAAAGACACAGCAGAATGTAAAGCCATATATTATGATGATGAACTGATATACTCACTTCTGTAATAGACTTGACAAAGCGGATTCCATCATTAGCTCCCTTGACTTTTGCTAGACAGTCACAGAAATAATCCCAGTAGTCTTTTCTGTTCCCCAGCAACGAGTTCTTTTCTTTCTGGTCAAACTTAAGCAAGAGAAAATGCAATAAGCAAAACTTAAATACAAATATAGTTATATTTAGCTACTTGGAATTCTCTTCCTCTCCCAGCAACAAGCTTTCGTGTCTCCTCTTTGTTTTAGCCAATGTATGCACAAAGGAAAGAGACACTGATGGAATCCAGGAGATCCATAAGCTACTTTACAGACACTAACAGATAATAATGTTCTGGGTGTAGTTAAAATACAGACATTCATTCAAAACTGCTGAAACAAAGATTTGCAGCAGATTCAGCAGCTGTCTAAGAGTGACAATCAGTTGCTGAGAGACCTGGAATCAGGTGTGGCAACAGCACACGTGTATGTATCAGAAAAACCTGGTCTATCTAAATCACCTTCAGAGCAGCAATGCAGTGAGGGCATGGACTGTAGCTTGGACCATCCAAATCCCAAAGGAAAGCTGAAGAGCTTCTGCTGAAGCCTCTGCAACCCAATTAAAACTCCCTTTGCCTAGATTAGCATGTCTTTGTCGCAATCAGTGACATGGACGCACTATGTGTGGACACGAACATATGCAAACTGGATTTCAGTTTGCCTAGCAGTGTCCTCTTTTTACTTAAATCCTGAGGATGGACAAAGAGCAGCATGCCAAATGAATAATCAGCCTTTTGTATTAAGCCTTCCATACAATTAAAATGAATCTCCAAAGTGAGTTGCTACAAATTCTGTCAGTTACTCACAGCACTATATTTGCACTGTGAACACCTCACTAGTATTTATTTTGTGTTAAAATGTTGTCAAGATCTCATTACCATTGTTTTTTTCCAGGATAATTTACCAGGAGATATCTTTAAACTCAAGCTTAAATCTTTCAGATCAATTAAAAAATGCCTTGCATTCCTCAGTCAAACTGCCAGCACTGCCTTTTGATCACATTTATTTACTGTCACTTGAAGTATGTACAATGAGTAGCACATACTTCAGTTCTTACTGAAAAGAGGGAGACTCAAACGGATATTTATGATTATTTGAGTTGAATCCCACATACTGAAGTGGCAAGAAGAGAAAGCAAGGCCTAACTTTGACAGTGGATTATGAATGACAAGCATCACTTTTTACCTGTAGAAGGTACTCGAGCTTGTAGGAGAATTTTTGCAAGTTGACACTGTCATCTGTGATTGGTTCCCCTCCTTCTTTAAATTCTTTGCTTAATTCAGTCACAGCATCTTGAAAACAAGACACCAAAACGGTTAACTACTGCAATAGATATATAGCACTGAATCCATAAACGACTAAATGAATGGCTTTTCTGCATAGACATTACATGTGTATGCAATTTCTTTCAGTCAAAGTGTCTTAAGGACAGTGCAAAAAGCTTCCTGATTATGTGTGCAATTTAAGATGACCTATAAAAAACTTACAGCTCAAGTTACAGCAATCTGTGGCACGGGCTAATTCTTCTTGAAAAGAGCAAAACCTCCTTCTGACACGAGTAACAGACAGTTGCTAACTGGTTCTTCAACAGAGGAAAGAGAAATAACTTTTTGCTGCCTCATGTGCACATTAAGGTAGTGCCACAGGACAAAGAGGATTCTGATTAGAAAGGACAAAGCATGTCATCTGCTAGAGGGGATCAGTAACATGAGAACAGTCAGCACATTTATCTTCTCCATGCTTTATTCAGGAAGGTTCAGCTTGTGCTGGTTACAAACACAAATGGGGAAAATAATTTACATTAAAATAAGCAGACAGCAACTGCTCTTCCCTAAAACCTACACCCTTAGTGGGTAAGGAAACCCCAAGTCAAAGCAAACTCTGTAATCTTCCTGGACACTCTGGCCCCCAAAGGGTGCACTTCTCAGCATCAGAAATTGCTGGTTTTGAGCTTGCTTTCCACTTGATTTTTTAATTCTTCCAGGTGCCTGAGTGAGCCTTAGCTCACAGTCCCACTTGATCCCCTTTGTGAAGTAAAGTCTCTTCCTGTTAGCAGGCACATATCTCTTTTAGTATGTTAAAGGAAGATCTAGATTCCCAGCTTTGGCGCATATCACACTTTACATTTAACCAAAATTAAAAGGAGAAATATCTGGATCTTGGTATAGACAGCTGGTTAGGACAGAGACAGAGCAAGCAAAACAGTTACGAATCTCTGCCTGCCTGCAACAAGAGCTGTGGAAAATTAAGTTGGCTACTGGTAGCGGAGGACAAATCAGGTGCACAGAAAGCACTTTCCAAGAACAGCAGATCCAGTACTCAGCACTCTTCCTCTGTGTCTCTATTCCAAGATTGGTTTGGCCTCTTGTTTTTTATCCTTCCCACATTAGCAACAGCTCCTCACCAGCTTCCCACCAAGGGAGGGTGTAAAAACCAGGCCTCCTCCTTTATGTCACATTAAGTCTTGTAACAGCATAGCCAACAAAGTCCTAGCTCACACAACACACCCCAAAGACACTTCTTTTTTTTAATTGTAAAACTTACTTCTCATCTTGCAAGGTTAAATTTGCAGGATTTAAGAATGTAAGGAGCTGCAGAAGGTATAGCACATCTCTCACAAGAAACATCAGCCACATCTCTACTGAGCACATCACACACCTTGAACGATGTTGGTACAACTGCCGCACAACAGTTACACAAGTGAAAACACAACTCCTTCTGTTTCCAAACACAGAGGTGCATTCCAGCCTACAGAATGAAGCTGCCAGCATGGCACCGTACCTTGCAAGTCCCTGATAATCCGCTGCAACTGGCTTTCACCACCACTTGCTGCCATGCTGAACACCAAAGGAGCTCCCCTTATGGGCTGTTGACCTTCTCATCCATTTAAGTTAAAACAGCAAAGTTCATGTCCTTGATGATCATTGGGCTAATGAAGATGATTCTTCTCTGTGATACCTGCAATTCTGTAAAAGTCAAAATGAAAACAAAAGACTTTATAGTGTCAAAGAAGCAGAAGAGAGGTGCTTTGGCATTTTAGATCCTGGTTAGTAATGAATTCCCACAAGGCCAAGCCTTTTCCAGGAACCTCTTTCCTATTTCCGTCTAGATTTGAGTTTCCATTTCAGTTATTTCTTCAGTTAGATCCTTCAAAACTCCTGAGCAAACCTCAGAGAGCAATTTTCCCTTGCTGGAGTTACAACACAGTCGGTCTGACAGCCCAACACAGGCTGGCATTTCATGCCATTCACCTTGTGACCCTGATGTCGGTTCTGATGACAAGGGACTTTCCTCTCACAAACCCTCTGCCAGATCTTCCCCACAGGCTGCAGAGTAAAACGGTACAACAACTTTTCCATTGCAGAGAGGTTATTTCAAGACACAGACTAGGCAGAGACCAAGGAGTCAAAAAAATGATGTATGTTTGATTCTCTGGCATTGATGCATATTTTTAACTCATCAGAGCTACTTAAAACAGTTAGCACTGGTTTTAGCACGAGAAACATCCCCTCCTCAGAACCCGCTGTTCCAAACACATGTAAGAGGATACCACTCTATTTTAAGCTCTGTAGCAGCACCCCTGGTTAGATAAATATACCTTGCACCACTTCCCTTGCTTAGAACAATGACAAGCAAGTTACACCATTGCAAGGGGGTTGGAACTGGATGATCTTAAGGTCCTTTCCAACTCAAACCATTCTGTGTTTCTATTCTATACCTAGTACTCGTAGAAAACCTCTCCTTCGTTAAATTTAATGAACTAAGATGAATCTAAAGCCTCAAACACTTTGCTAAAACAACCACGTCTGGCGACCCAAACTTTCAAATACGAGCCTAGGAACATTTGTTCTCAAAACCAGGCATTCTGCCTGCAATGGTACAGCCAAATTTGCAAACAAAGTACTGAATTTTCAGAAAACGTGCTGTTATACTTCTGTGCTTTTGCTATCATTCAAGCTCAACAATAGTGAAATTAAGCTGTAATGAAAATCTTACAAACTTCTGAAGTACACACGTAATTAGGTCAAATTATTACATCTTACTCCTTTCTTTCACTCCCCTAACTACATTGGCGCGGCTGAAGCAGGTGTTTGAATGAATAAAACGCAAATCCTTCTGCCCTATGTATCGAGGTATTGTTTGGAAATTATCCTGGTGTAAGCCTGTATTCTTTTCCATTTGAAACAAAGCAAACCTTAACAAAGCCATAGAGATAGAAACATGGGAAGTATAAAGAAAAGGCTGTAATTAATCTTACTAGTGTGATGCTTCTCTCAATACCTGTGTTTTGTTACCTGCTAGTTTCTATTTCCATATTTTGATGGCAGTTGTTACAACACAAGTGTCTCATGGCCCATGTGGTGTCTGAGGAAGGGCCTTGGCCTGCAAAATCCCCACCCCAACTGGGTTGTTTCAGGAAGAGGAGGCCAGCACAGCACAACCCTTTGCCGTGCCAAACATAGACTTTTACCCTAAAGCAACAATATTACTTACCCAGGATTCCTATCTTGATTCTACTGAGTGATCATATAAAGCACCACACTTCCTTGCTGAGTTTGGGTGCCAGGGAAAAAAAGCAAGAAGGGAACCCAGCAAGTCAATGTTTCCATGTCTAAACATGTGCATTAACATCAGCTGTATCTGTTCACTTCAGCAACTGTTACAGAAAGGAGCTTAAGTGAGAAGACTGAAATATGGGCAATGGAAAACCAAAGCACGTGGCCAAACAAAATGCTCTTCCACACACAACGGGAGAAAAGAGCAAGGACAAACCAGGGGATCCTGCCTGTCCTTCTCAATGGCTGGAACAAGCCCCAGTGCAAGGTCCCAGAGGCACAAAGACTATGCAAGAGGCATGCCAGGAAAAGTGAACAGGCCAACTGCAGGCATGAACAGAGATCCCGGAAAAGAAGGCAGTTGACAGCTGAGCTCCTGTCTGCTCCCAGTCACCCCCTTCCTCAGTACAGGAAGCAGGATCTCACAGCTTCCCCCTCCCTTGCATCAGCTCCCACCCATGAAACTTTTAGTTCCTCCCTCCTCTTCCTGGAGGTAAAAGGGATCTTTAGACCTGGGCAAATGCACATGGAGAATCAGGGAATCACAGGGTGCTTTGAGTTGGAAAGAACCTTAAAGATCATCTAGTTCCAACCCCCTGCCATGGGCAGGGACACCTTAATGTGCTGGAATGTTTTCTACCTGCCTTGTCTGCAATATGGGAAGAAAGGTACTTATCCTCTCCATGGTCCTTCCAGATGTGGTCCTTGGAAGCACAGTCCATCTCATGGAAAGGTTCAGAGCTCTCACTTCCTATGGCAAAGAAAGCTGACAACGGGCCTTAACTGGTTTCCTGAGGTTTCAAAACAGGAAGAGCTTCTGTAACACCTGATCTAGTCCTTCCTGACCACGGAACACTTTGCCCAGGATTCTTTAGAGCACAATCCTGTTCCTCCCCAGCATTTCCTATCCTATTATGTAGGCCTATAAATATTTGCTAGGTGAAAACAGCACCATCCATGTGTCAGGCACGAGTGGCCAGCTGTGGGTCAAAAGCTTTTTAGATGATGCATCGCTCCCTCTTATGCAATAGCATTTGACTAAGGGGGAGGGCATTAACTGGCATAAAACTGCAGAGCTGCAATGACATCAGTGCAGTTACACGAAGGACCTGGCACCCAGAGGGCAGAGAAACAAGACAGGGCATGTCACCAGTCCCTCCTTGCATTCTTGGGCCATGCCTGCTGGTGTCTGAAGGTGGCTGCTCCCTTCCCTGCTGGCATAAGTACTGGTGTGGGGGTGTCAATCTTCTTTACAGAGCAGGATATCCTGGAGATTTAAGAAGCAGATAGGAAACAGCCCACTTACAGGAAAAGACTGACCTGAAGGGGAGTGAGACACATCCAAAACAAGAAGCAAAATGACTGTAATTAAACTGGTTAGTGGAGCAGTGGCAATGACCCACTTTTAATCTGATTTCATAACATTTCTCTTTGTGTTTCTGTAGGCATATTTGCATCTCCAGCAGCTACATTCTGCTTAATTCATTGGTTAATTCTGGCCAACCTTGACAAGGTAGAGGTGTTCAAAATACTACACTCCTCCATGTGCAATCCCAACGGGAAGCTGGAGGAAGTCCATCAGCAGAGCTCCTCTTCATTGATAAAAAGGCTGCAGCGAGACCTGTGTCACAGCCTGGTATCAGAGAATACACCCACCATCCAAGTCATTTGCAGTGCATACTAAGGGCAGAGCTCACATTTCAGACGTGGTATAGCTCAGTTCAAAATCAAATAATAAGGGATGATCAGGAGCTGGAGCACTTCTCATACTAAGACAGCTGAGAACATTGGGGCTGTTCAGCCTGGAGAAGAGAAGCTGCGTGGAGACCTCAGAGCAGCTTCCAGTGTCTGAAGGGGGCTACAAGGATGCTGGAGAGGGACTCTTCATCAGGGACTGTAGAGATAGGACAAGGGGTGATGGGTTCAAACTGGCAGTGTTCAAGGCCAGGCTGGACGGGGCTTAGATCAACCTGGTCTAGCAGAAGGTGTCCCTGCCCGTGGCAGGGGGTTGGAACTGGATGATCTTAAGGTTCTTTCCAACCCAAACCATTCTGTGATTCTATGATTCAAATCATATCTGCAAGGCAAATTCATTGGAAACCAAGGCCACAACTGTCTACTGCTTACAAAAATACTTTACATTGACGTAACTACTCTGGTCTAGCCACTCAAAACAAGGACAACTCACCACTTGGCACCCACTACTATCACCAGACCTTTATTTGGTGCCTGCAATTCCATACCTGTTCTAACACTCTGAAACAAAACAGAAAAGTGAGGGTAACCAGCCAAATCCTACATCCATGAGTCCCAACAATTGTAACTGTGTTATTCTCTTGGGTAATGTGGATCTTGATTTGTCCCATAAAAGCAGATACTGCAAGGCACACTTCTGGAAAGCGTGTGGACAAAACCAACCTACTCGGTCATACAATGCTAAAAGAAACATTGACAAAGAACACTGAATGCAAACCTCACAGCAAAGATGAAGTGGGAGCTGGGGAAAAAGAGCTACCTCTACCTCACAGGACTGTACCACCACTGGTTCAGTTAAATTATTTCATTCCAGTAACTATGTGGGGAAAAGCACTTTGTTGTTGCAGGAAATATCAGAGCACCAGTGGAATTTACTACAGCTGTGGAGTTAGTTTTCCTCCTTTTGCACCACAAAGCTGCACATCCATAAAGCTAAAGAACTGTTTGCTAGAAATAAGGCTCTGAGGTGAACTCCAAAAAAGACAGCACGACTCTTCTGTCAGGCACACACACATCCTTCTCCTGAGCAACCCAACCCTTTGTGCTCAACACTGCATATAAAGATATGGGACTGATAAAAACACACACTGGCCTACGTGAAATAGGAGCATTAAAAAACAAAAGGCAGGCACAGCCTGAATGTCAACCAAGGTTTCCATTCCAAGAAGTGAAATTTTCTTGCTGAGTTAACCTTCCCCCTTCATTTTCTACACCAACAAACCTTCACATTTCAATAACAAAACTAATGTTTTGGAGGAATATTTTTTCTTTCTTTTAGCACTTCAAATCTAAGACCATGCTGCAAACCTATGCTGGATTTCCACACACTCACAGATACAAACCTTGTTTTGAAGTGTTCAGGCATATAAACCTAGACTCATAGAATTCCAGACTGGTTCAGGTTGGAAAGGACCTTAAAGCTCATCCAGTTCCAATCCCCTGTCACGGGCAGGGACACCCCACACCGGACCAGCTTGCTCCAAGTCCCTGTGTCCAACCTGGCCTTGAACACTGCCAGGGATGGGGCAGCCACAGCTTCTCTGGGCACCCTGTGCCAGCGCCTCAGAACCCTCACAGGGAAGAACTTCTGCTTTAGATCTAATCTAACATTCGGTACTAACACATATCCTGCAGAAAATATGCATCCAGAAAAAGAAATTCACAGAGTATAGCTCAGCAAAACCGAGCAACCAGACAAAGTGCACAAAGCCAATCACATATTTTGCAGATGCCTAGCAGAAAAAGTAGCATGCTTATAGTCAGGGGGTCCCTACAATAAAGACCTTTTGTAGGGAGGCCCTTGTGCTTTAGCCATAATTGCATCTAACAGCATAAGAATACAAGCTAATGACATAGACAAAATCCTGCTTTAACCCCTGACAGGAGAGACTGACACAAAAGAACTGGAAAAGTTTTGTATAATCTTTGTGCAAACTTCTCTATTCTATGGACACCTGGCCTGCATTCCCCCTTTATTCCTTATAATTGCAAGCTGTTCTTTGGAAAAGCTCAAAACATAACCAAGTATACAAGTGGCAGGATAACAGCTCCATGAGATAAGTTAATATTTAACTCTCAGTGGTGAAAGCTGACAACCCTAACAACATTTTTTAATGCCACATTTCCCAAATTGGATCTCTACTGCAAGACCTGCCTTAAGGGCAGATGCGTTAGACCAGGAACACAAATTCCTGACTGGAAAAATACAGTGCTTTTTCTGATACTCCTCACGTCAACAACTGCTGAACAACGCGAACTCAAATGACCACTTCCTGCCACCACCACCACAGGGATGAGCTTGTACGTATCTCACAAAGTCAAGCCTGTCTCAGCCCTGTCTTATGACTAAAGAAGTTGTCTGTTTGAGGAAGCAGTCAGTTCACAAGGAGAAGAAAGCTCTTCTGATAACAGGAATTGCACTCGTATCGCTTTTAACAAACACTTCTGCCCTCTTCCCTTAGGACACCACAGACTTCACTGTGCGTCAGGAATGCTAGGCTGTGTCTATTAACATCTAACATCTAACTCTCAGAGACTTGCTTCTCCTCAGCTGCTCCCATCCTATTTCATTCCCCTAAAATGTACCCTGCTGCCTCAGCACCTGTATGGCTAGTTTAAAAGATATATTTCATCCAAAAGTTAAAAGTTATTTTCCCCATTTGCATTCTCATTCTTCCAAGCCATTCTCCCCATGGCCCTATGTACCTGCCCTGCCATAAAACCTGCTCTCTTCCTCTCCATAACTCACCCAGCTATTCTAACCTCTTGCACGTTCTTCAAGCCAGGCTCCTGCTGCTGAAATGATACTCTGAGGAGAACAATACAGACACTTACAGACACCCTGCCATAAAACCTGCTCTTCTTCTCCATAACTCACCCAACTATTTAAATCTCTTACATGTTTTCAAGCCAGGCTCCTGATGATCAGATGCTACTCTGAGGAGCACCACACAGACACCTACAGAAACAGAAACACTAGAGGTCTTCCAGCTGCGAAGGAGCATTGGTGGTCCACGATACTTGCTCATCATACAAGCTTGGAGTCTTCAACAAATCTTGAGGTTTTCAGGTCTCCAAAGCTGGTCTCTGAAGTTTAACTTCCTCAGCAAGCTCGGCCTGCCTACAGCATCTCAGCCACCTCCGGGCCTTTGGGATAGTTTAAAGCAACAACCACTGCAACCTAACGCTGAATGGGAGCTTTCCTCAGGATGATTTTGTGACCTCTGCATCTCCCGTTCCACACTGACCTTCCAAGCCGAGGTTTCAGAAGTACTTCGAAAGGCTGCCTCCAACTAAAGGTTTTGGGAAGTTTGGCAGGTGGATGTTGAGACTGGCTCATCTGTAGAACTCCATCTGTCCTCCATCCAGCCAACAGCAGTAGTAGCTCCCTAGCCCATATGTAGTTCCCAGGGAACTAGCAACAAGCAACACTGGAAATTATAGGTTTTGGGCACACGCACATAAATCAAATAGGAGGTGAGGCAAACACATTAAGCAAAAAACGCGCTGAGACAACCCACACTGACAGGTCACTGGGTGAATAATGCTACTCCAGCCAACAGCAAAACACCCTGTTTCCTTTCCTCTGTAGCAGGAGGTACGGAGTATTTTCTCTCTCCCTCTTTTCTCCTGTGAAGGTCACCATTTTGGGGGAAAAGGGAAATTTCCATTACAAATCCCAACCATTTAAAAGCCTTTGGAAGAGAGACCTGTATGAGACTGTCACCACTGAGCTGTAAACTCAGTGTCATGGTGGAAACACTCAGGGGTTAACTGTTTACAGGTATCTCTACTGAGATCACTTTATCATCCACAATCACAGAACACTGTGATGGACAAAAACACTAATCCAAAGGGAAGGGTGTACAAGTCAAGGCCCTGTGCAGCAACAGCTTCCCAGAGCTATGCTCTACGCAAAAGGTTCTGCTCCTTCTGCCAGTGTTACAAACTGTAAGGCCTTCTTCTGAACACATCTGGGCAAAGCATTCAAGCTTACTACTATTATAGGATTTTTGGACACAAAGAGCAACCACTCCCTGGACAAACCCTACAAGAAAATATGAACTAGATTAGACAAGAGCTGCTAAAAAGTCTCTTTGCACTGGCAAAACCAAACAGAAATAAAACCATAGGAATGTCAATAAGTAAGAATGTGTCACAATAAAAACACTTAGGGCTCTTACAGTTCCCTCCGGTTTAATCATCTCAACAACATCTAAGGAATACCAGAAGGATTTGGCATTTATTTGACAAATAGGCAATTGTTCATTTTAAACGGGATCAACTAAGAAAAACAAGTAACACTCTAAACCGAAAACAGTTCTCAGCACT
This sequence comes from Pezoporus flaviventris, assembly GCF_033815535.1. NCBI lineage: Eukaryota > Metazoa > Chordata > Aves > Psittaciformes > Psittacidae > Pezoporus > Pezoporus flaviventris. The sequence continues at coordinate 3,971,820 of NW_026892585.1, forward strand.
ACTTTTCCTGGAGTCCACCAGGTCATTTCTGTACTTACACATATTTTTCTTCACATTTTGAATAGCTTTCTTTCCCTATTTGTTCCTTTATGTCTTGATCCCATACCAACCAAGGCATAGAAGACCCTGGGATCCAGGATGTCTTCCTTTTATGCAGCAATGGAGAAGAGTGCCTGCAAATACAATACACTCTTTCACTGTTATCAGATGGTGTACATAAAAGGCTAGTTTCTACAGGAAAATCAGGCTCCAAAACTAACTGGCTTGTCAGAAGAAGTCGTGAAACTGCGTTCACAACAAATGCTGTCAAATATATATATACTGCAACATGAGCAAAATCGACCATCACTTGTTTTCCACCATAATATCTCAGATACAACTTTCTAACTGCAGCGTTCTCTTCTAAATGTGAACATTCAGAAACGCTGTTTGGAACACCAGGAACATTTTTTAAGTTCAAGCACTCCCATGAGGATCATTGGAAGACTCCAGAAAGTTGCCTTGTACAGAGTAATATCCAGAAACCAGAACCCGCAGTCCTGCAAGGCAGTTTATCTCCTCTGCTGCGTGGCCTGCAACATCACGTCAGAGCCAGTAACAGAGAACGCGTCACCATGAGGCCAGCAAACAGAGTCTGTGTTTTACGCTGGAAGTTTAATTCCAGCTTGCTTCCATGGGTGTGTGAAGCCAGAGCTGGATAAAAGCAAACACCCACTTTCACTCTTCAGCACTGCTACTCCTCCCTGTTTACACTTGAAAAGTAACTGGGTTTCAAGTGAGAGGCCACCTCCACAGGCCAAGGAAACCTTTGCACAGGCCAAAACCAGCAGGAGGCTGGCTGCAATGACCCGGGGAACATAAACACCGGGACCCTGAGCTCCGAAACCGGCAGCAACAGATCCACCAGCGTCCAACACATGGCACAGCCCCGCCACAGCCCGACTTACCTCCGCCCGAGGAGAGCCCAGAGCACAAAGGCAGCAGATGACCATGTCACTAAAGCCTCGCTTCCCCCCCTCCTTCCTTGCTGGCTCTGGATTACCGGGATCAACGCAAGAGGGCTGGCTGCAACCCCAGCATCTGCTCTAGAGGCAGACCCGGCCCGTCTGTGCCAGCAGAACTCTCCCTGTCCGTCTGTCCGCCGGCGATTTGCCGACACAAGGGCGAGCGGGATTAGGGCTGCAGCAAATATTTCCCTGTCAGCACTTTATAGCGGGTGAGAGCACGGACACGGGCCGGCGTTTAGTTTCTAGCAGGGCCCCAAGTGACTGCTCCCGCCGCTGCGCGAAGTGGGGTGGATGCCAGGGGACAGAACAGTGTTTATGTCGGCCTAAAGCCACCGCTCACCACGTACAAACAACGACCCCTGAGATGACGGGGCCTGGGGGCTGGCTGCCACCCCCTTAGGGACAGCCAGCGCCTGGCCGGACACGGGCCACCCCCGGGGCCGCTGCGCTCGGAGCCGGTCCCCGCACGGCGGGCAGAGGTGGCCGACACCCCCCCCCCACGGCGCTGAGGGCCCGCAGCTCAGCTCTCTGCCCCCCTCCATCCGTCCCACCGGAGCTCCTCCCCTCGGAGCCGAGCTCCGAGAGGCAACAAGTGGAAGCCACCGAAGTTACTTCCCTCCTTCCTTCCTTCCCTCCCTCCCTCAGCGGGCTGTGCGGGGGCTGTCGCACGGTACCTGCGCGGCCGCCGCCATGTCGCGGAGAGGAGGCCCTGGGGGTGAAGCTCCGGCTCCGGCGCCGCTCCCCGCCGCCTACAACTCCCGTGAGGCCGCTGGCCGTGCCTCCCCACCCCGCGGGCGGTGTGCGCTGCCCGCCCGGCCCGGCCCGGCCCGGCCGCCTCAGCGGGGAGGCCGGGGGAAGGCCCCGTGGTGGAAACGGAGGGGTTTTAAATGTCTCTGTGGGGGAAATAGTCGCTTTTCCGCACAGCTGCAGGGTCTGGGGGTTACTTTGAAGGGGGCTGTGTTGCTGGGACCCCCAAGCACTTTTTAATGCAGTACGGACCTGCTCTCAGCACGGTTCAGCATGGATTCGTTGTCGGGTTTTTGTTTGTTCTGGGTTATGTTGGGTTTTGTGCAGCAGTTCCTCAAGCTCTTTGCACGGACAATGCAAGCGGATGTGGAAGTCAGGCTCGGCAAATCCAAGGCACAGATTTTGCCCTTGCTGCCCTGGTTGACGAAAGGAAAAGCCTCTTCCCACAGCTGAAAGGCGTAGGTAGGGATTAGTAAAGGCTACAGATGGGAAGGAACTGTGAGGAAGCAGGTGTGAAACTGGAAGAGGCCCCCTTCCTAAGGTGGGGTGCGGGGGGTATGTGGTGCATGGAGTTCCTTAACACTCCCACACCAGCTCCTACAAGCAAAGTATTTCCACTATGCAAATCTTAACCCTTCTGTAACACATGTGGTACTTCAAAGGTATTTATTTCACCGCAGCTGAAATAGGCTATGCTGGATTGCAACTTGAAGCGTACTTGAAAACTCAGTTTCTGTGGGTTTTTTTTTTTTTGCACGTTGCTTTGGTAAATAAATGGTTTTAAATAAAACTCGTGACCAGTTTGTCATCAATTCTGGTCACAATGCTTGTGACTATGTTAACGTCATAATCTTCAGCTTAAGGCAGCCATAAGGTCAAAGCATCGTATTTTCAACACTCCTGAGGAAATACATATAGTATGTAGTCACTGGCATGTCACCATCATCCTCATTTCTATATCCTCAGCTTCAGGATGACTAAGGGACCATAAGTTTTGGTGATTAATCTTCCCCATGGTTTTGCATAGCTCAAAAGCATTCTGATGCCCTCAGAAGTGCAGGTTATAGTGCTACCTGGGAATAAAGGGTTAACATTGGGCCTGCTTGCTTAAGCAGTCATTGTGCTTGGTGAAGCAGAACTGTAGGAGTTAAAGTTGCTAGAATGGCGAAGCAGAATTGTAGGAGTTAACAGCTGCTAGGCAGAATTGTAGTAGATAAGATTCATAGCTTAATATTGAAGACATTCTTGTTCAAATAGTATCTTTAGAAAGAAAAGGAACAAAAGATAGCCAGAGTAACAAAATTTACAAACTTGACAAGTTTTTGCTTTAAGATACATAAAACCTGCTTGTACCAAACCTGAAGTTTGGATGGGAGCCAAAACCCCATTGAGTCTGCGTGAAAACAAGAGGTTACTCACGGTGATGAAGAGGAACTGCAGGCCTTCATCCTCACGACCCCGTAACAACCACCACCAGGAGGCACTGTGCAAGCGCATCAATGGGACGATACCAGAAAATCTAATTATAATACTAGACGGGAATAGATTTTGCATATATATTAGGTGTGAAACAATCGTGTTTATATAATCATTATATGTAATATAAGCAAACTGAATAACAAAGGAAAGGTGCGCATGCCTTTGGAGGAGCGATCCCCCATGCGCCTCAGCGCTGAATAAAACATACCTACTTTACAACTTTAACGCGCTGTGGAGTCTATCCGTGTATCAATAGGGCTGAGGTTGTTGTGAGTACATGACTTGTGAAGCATGATGGGATGTCTCGCATAGTTCAGAAGCAACCTTCAGGCTGACTTCTGTTTGTGTTCTTTACGGCATCATGGACTACACGACCAAGAGCATCTGATGAAAACAAATGTCTACCAGTGATCAGCAGACAACTGGGTGTCTTCCTAAAGTAACCTCAGGGTCATCAGTTGCAAATAATGATAAATGAAACCCCACATCATCTCACTGCAATGGCCTTTTTTTTTGCAACTTTGCATAAAGTCTATGTGCAGTTTTACTTCTCACTCAACATTAATCAAGTACAATAGAGTGTTCCTCTTTTTAATCATGTAGTGACAAGCTACTGTCTGAAATATTTAATAATTGACATTAATTATTGTATTCTTGCCTGTTTATACAGACAATTTCTTCTGAGAAGAACGTTCTGTTTCCAGTTATGCCCGTACCTGACCAAAACTTACTTAGAATTCCTTACATCTTCTCATTTCTTAGCAACAAGAGGGTCAAGGTTTTTGATTTTTGGAAGCTGTCAGCTTCTGAGACTGACTTCCACCAGGGCACAGCAGGTTTAGGAGCTACCACTGCTCAGAACTGGCTGAATTTCACTCTTGTGTGGACAAAGCAGGTAGAGCTGGTTTGATGCTGGTTCAACTGGAGCAGCAATGATATGGGAGAACCAGGGCACAGACTCTGGACCGTGCAGTTTAAATGAGCTGTCTTTTATATACACTGAGATGTATGGCATATGTATAAAGAGAATACTGAGGTTTAGGAAGTTAAGAGCTGGTTCAGAGGGCTGGAAGGTTTTCACCACCAAGAAAGAGAACTTGACCTCAGAAGGCAGCATTATTTAGAAGAATGAAAGAAACAGAGTTATCTTAAATTTGGTATCAGCCGTTCCTGTCTATGGAGAGAGTACTCCACTCCCTGCACTTCCCTTTGCCATTCTCAGTTCTTTGCTTCACTCCAGTCAGGATCTGCCATATTACACCGTTCTTTTGATGTAAAACTGAAGATACATGTATGTTCTTTTAACTTCCCTTCATTTATCAGTAAAACTCTCCGTTTAACACAAGCCCTTCCTATTTAAACACTGGATGAGCAAGAGCATTTGAAACTGCTGAGTAGTAACCATAAGGAGAAGATACAATAGAATTTTATTTACGATTTTAATAACACTGGTGGTATTTTCAAACTACTGAGTTACAGATGGAGATATCCTGACTCCCAGTGACAATCCTTCTGGCAATAAGCGGTGCATGCTGTGCTTTGCCCAATTCATTGCACCCACTTACGAGTCTGACTGTTGCTCTGATTATGATCAGAAGCAAAGTTATCATTTATTTTAGTACGAACAGCATGCTTTCTGAAATGTGTGGATTTTAAGTTTGCTTATTTTATGTAAGTCAGTTTGCATTAGCAGTGGAAAGGGTGAATTTGGTGCCTTGACCCTTACCAGTGAGAATCTTCCCTACTGGTACAAGCTCCCATGGCTGCACGGAAGGTTGGAGCTCTGACAGGCTGTGGCAGTGATGCTCAGCTTTGTGTTGACCAGCTGTAAAGAGAGCTAGGGAGAAGGGCTCAATCCAGCTAAACTGCTTGTGAGAGAAGCCGTTGTCCTCCCATTCCCACTGGGTGGAATTTAGTATGGACTTAATCAGAGCAGCGAGAGCATGTGCATTTAACTGGAACTTGCAACTAGGGTTAGAGGTGCCACCCTGGCACTGTACAACAGTTGTAGTACTCCGACCACTCAGTCTGACACCACTCCCAGCCCCCAGATAGACTGTGGTTTCCAAACCCAATTGATTTCTCCTTTTTCACTTCACAGGCTTCTTTCTCTCAGTTCTGCATTTGCTCAGACCACATAATATTTGATTGATGGAGTGAAATTAAAGATTCAAGGTCTCCTGAGCATTATGTTTTATCTGGAGCAGTCTGTATTTTCCAAGCATCTGGGGGTCCTGGAGAGAAAGAGATGCAAAGGCTGCCCATCCCTAGATCTGCATGGGACACATCCTATGGCTTTAGCAATATAGATATTTAATAACATATATGTGTAAACAAAGGTGGAAGTCACACCAATGTGTTTCTTGTTGCTGATGGCTGTAGCTGCAAGTGCCTTACAGGTTTCTGTGCCTAGTAGCAGAGTTTGGAGAGAGGGATACAGCCCACACAGGGGAGAATGGCTTCGGAACAACTTAAGTAGACTGGATATATAGTTGTCTGCACTGGACAGGATGCATGTGATAGTTTCTGAGGGCATTGCCCAGTACCACTGCAGCATGCTATCTATTGCCTCTAAAGGCCATGGTGACGAGGGGAAGTCCATGGTGATTTGAAAAAGGCAAAACTCATGCTCATTTTCAGAAAAGGCAAGAAGGGCAATCCTGGAAACTGGTCAGTCTCATTCCTGTGCCCTTGGAGGATGGTGGAGCAAATCCTCCTGGAAGCCATTACCAGCCAGAAGCAGGACAAAAATGTTTGGGAGCAGCCAGCAAGGACATAGAGAAGGCAAGGAAAAGACAACATCACCAGGTTGCAGCAAAGGAGATTTTGTTCATGTAGAAGGAAAAAATTCCACCATGAGAGTTGTTAAGCGTTGGAACAGAGACACAGAGGAGTTATGCAGTCCTTGGTCTTGGGGGTTGTCAGAGTTTGACCAGACAAGGCCCCAGGCAGCCTTGTCTAACTGGGAGCATCCTCCTCCACCTTAGCTTCGAGGACTCTTCCAAGATAAATGAACCTATGAAAAGTCACAATTACTTCTTCAAATACCTTAACTTTAATAGGTGGTTATCAAAGGCAGAGAACCATAGTCACAGTGAATTCCTGAATGTTTATTAGTACAACTTTATTAGATCAGGAGGGGAAATCTCCAGATTCTGAGTTACTTTGGTTATGGTAGGTAGCAGTACAAGTGAGCAGTATTAAGTATTCCCTTTACACACTCAGACATACTGTAACAAAACATGCTCAAGCTACAGACAACTAAATAACCTGTTCAAGCCTGCACAGAGCAGATATTTCAATCTCTCATTTTATTGCTCCTGTTAATTCTTGACTGGTGTTTTTAGAGACATGTAAAATGTATTGATTTCAGGGTGGTATAGCTCTAGTGCCAGGAGTTGAAGGACAGTTTGTTGAAATGATGTAGGTGCATAAGACCTTTCACTCCTCATCATAGCATTTTCCTCTTGCAGAGCTTTGCTGGTGCCCATGAGGGGGTCCTGGCTTAGCAGAAGAAGAATTTGGACTCATTAGTCCTTCAGTAGGTTGTCTCTTCATAATTGGTGGTATTGAGTCTCTAGTCCAAAGTCTCTTGAAGTGCACAGAAACAACCACATCCATTTCAAATGTCTCTTATCAGGTGACGAGAGCCAAAGGCTGGTCTTCACCACAAGACACATGGCAACCTCTGCCTTTCCATTTGTCTGAACACTTTGGGATTAATGAGTAACCTGTTCAATTTTTTTTAAGTTTTAGGCAATATTTGTAGTAATGGAATACCAGGACTGACTTGTGCTATAAGCTTCTTAGAAAGTTTAAGTCTTCTCAGCTCCATGGCAAAAGGAGAAAGGGAGAGAGCATTTGGAGGCAAATATGCTCCTGTGCTGCTGTGGGGATGGGCTGCTGATCCTCTGCAGCCTCCTGAAGGGATATTCAGAGGCTGGAAGGTGCCTGAAGTAACAGGAGGAAAACTACTATCCTAGTGAAGTATCTGCTTAAGAGCTTGTGTTCCTTCTAGAGCTCTCCCAAACTTCCCATTTTAGATCTGAAAGACTACTTTTACACTAATCTACTTATATATATATACATATATATACCAAGAGATAAAAGAACATTTGTGCTGAGAACTTCAAAGACTTAGAGTTCTTATCGCTGTTGTCAGGCCAGTTAATCCTGAGAGTCCCCAAAAGAGATAACCAATGAGTTCAGCACTGGTAAACACTGCAAATCCTATAAAGGCTACAGAAATACATGTGTCCATTGCTATATACAGCCCATGTATTCTAAGTCAGGTGACAAAGCAACATGCAGCACTGCTTATATTAAAACCCAATGTTTTAGCTCCCAAAGAAAAGGTGAATATATTTCTTTTAAAATATATTGCTTTTAAAAAGAAACTAAACATGGGAGAAAACCCATCTCACTGCACAAAACATAAAGATAAGACTTACAGGTCAATGAAGTGATTTCTCAGCATCCTCAGTTCCCCATCCCACCACAAGTACATTTTGTTGTGACTTTCCATACACGGCATGTTTGCAAAGAGTAAATTTATGTGTCTTTCTCAGGGAAGTGCCTCTAAGAATTAGAGGTTATCCATGGCTTTTAGAATCAGAAAGCTCATCCAGGGTAAGTGTTACGAGTGAGGTCTTGCTTCAGTAGATGGACACATCTTCATAGTGGAATTTGCCTTGGGAGAAGACCCTGGGGCTGGAGACTTGTTTGTGGCCACAGGGTGAATACTGACTGCATAAACGGAACAAATGCCTCTTGAACTTGGCTCCAACAAAGACATAGAGCACAGGGTTGAGGCAGCAGTGGAAGAAAGCGATTTTACGGCTGATGTAAAAGGCAAGGTTGGAGTCTTTTTCATACTGACAGGTAGGTGATGGAAAAGTAGTCAGAAAGCTGAGGATGTTGTAAGGTGCCCAGCTCAGGAAAAAAGCCAACACAATGGTGAGGATGAGTTTCACAGTTCTGTGCTTTCTGCGAGATCTTGATCTGAGCAGGATTATCAGTATCTTGATGTAACAGAATACAATAGCCCCAAGGGAAAGCAGGAAGAGTATATTTCTTTGATAAATGTCCACCTTCTTCCATTTCCAATCATCATAATCACAGATCTTGTCCCCCAGGTTTCCTTGCACTGTGGTGTGGATAACCTCAGGAACCACGATTAATGTACTACCAGTCCAAACAGCCAAGCTCACCAGAAGCCCACAGCACTGCGTCTGGGATCTCAAGGTTGAAAGTGGGTTCGCTACGGCCAAGTACCGCAGGATCGTCATGAGTGTCAGAAAGAAAACACCGCTGTAGTAGCCAATGGAGAAAACAGCATTTGCTGCCTTGCAGAGGAACTCACCGAAAATCCACCCAAAGGACTGGTCCACTGCCCAGAAAGGCAGCATGCAGGAGAAGGCTAAATCAGAGACAGAGAGATTAATGATGAAGATGTTCGTTAAAGATGTGAGGTTTTCGTATTTGAATAGGATCCATAACACGAGGCTGTTTCCAAGCAGGCTGAGCATAAATGCCAGAGTGTAGAGGACAGTAGAGAGATGGGTGTAAAATACAAAATAGTTGCCCATTTCACAGACATTGCTTTCATTAAAAACATCTTCATAGGAGTAATTATCGCCTGAATTGGGTGTATAATAGTATTCATCCATTTGCCTCTGCAACTCTTGAACTGTTCTCCAGCAGCTAGTTTGAAGAGCTGCAACAATCAACCCAAAATCCTTACGACAATCAACCCAATAACTAAACTCCGGCTGTGGAGCCTTCTGTTTTAAGAGACAAAAAGAAGCAGTGAAACTACCTTGTTTGTCCTGGGTTTGGGAGGGAAAGAAGTCATTGCTTATGGCTAGAGAATGAATTGATGGGTACTGAAGATTTACCCTCAAAGCAATGTTGAGATCTTAAATACTTAAGAAGTCAGAAACTAAGATGCTTCTAAATCAATACAAAACAAACAGGGATGCTGGAGAGGGACTCTTCATCAGGGACTGTAGCGATAGGTCAAGGGGTGATGGGTTCAGACTGAAACAGGGGAAGTTCAGGTTAGATCTAAGGCAGAAGCTCTTCCCTGTGAGGGTGCTGAGGCGCTGGCACAGGGTGCCCAGAGAAGCTGGGGCTGCCCCATCCCTGGCAGTGTTCAAGGCCAGGTTGGACACAGAGGCTTAGAGCAACCTGCTCTAGTGTGAGGTGTCCCTGCCCATGGCAAGGGGTTGGAACTGGATGAGCTTTAAGGTCCTTTCAGTCTGGGATTCTATGAATATGGTTGGTGACAACTGTTAGTTATTGAGCTTCTACAATGTGAAGGTCGAGGGTGCATTGATTCTCAGGAGTGCAGCAAGAGCAGAGCTCACATCACAGCCCTCTTCTGTGGGGTTCTGCCCTCTGCTTGTCTAGCTGTCTGTAGTCAGGAGTTTAATCCCAACTGGATGGTGGTTTGAAACTTGCCAACAGTATTAAAAGTTACTGGGACTTGGAAGATGACATACAATCAGCTAAACGTTACATGGTCACAGTACCCGCATTTCTTCATGAAAGTCAGCTAAAAATAGGTATAGAAAAGTGCATAATGGCTCCAGCCAGTGGTTCAAAGTCTAAAGTAACAGCCTGGATGAAGGCTTACCTACAGCACCCTGTTTGGATACTGATTTGACTGAAGCCAGTGAGGGACCTGCCGCTGATTTCTTTGGCAGTACAGTTGCAAGAAAGAATCTCCCAGACTCAGGGCAAAATTGTGCTGGTGATGTTTTCCTTTTTGGATCAGGGAAGGCAGAACCTGCCTGCTACAGCCAGGAAAAGACACACTGCCTTTGGAAGACCTTTGGATGAAGGGAGGGTTGTCTACAGCAGGAAAGCTGCCAGGGAGCACTGCTGGCTGCCAGCGTTGAATGCCATCCGTGGGGGTAGGTGCTTCAGGTCAGCCAGAGCATCGCACAGGCAGCACAATCCAGGGACCGTCTATCCACTGGGATGTGGTCATCCAGTTTTGGAGGTGAGGTGTGTGTGGGATTCAGCACTGTGACAGCAAGTGGCCCTGGCACGTTTGTCACCGGTCGCAGCTCTAACTGGAAACGGTGCTTGTGGCCCTCAGTCTGTCCCATGCTGCCATCTTCAGGCTTGCAGGACAAGTACCTGCCGAGGAAGTCATCCTCTGGTTTTACTGGCGGTACAGATGGTATTTCAGAGATATATGGATTGATATATATGGATTAATAGAGATTAATATCTGTGGATTAATAGAGATTAAGAGAGGGACTCTTCTTCAGGGGCTGCAGCGATAGGACAAGGGGTGATGGGTTCAAACTGAAAGAGGGGAAGTTCAGGTTAGATCTAAGGCAGAAGTTCTTCCCTGTGAGGGTGCTGAGGCGCTGGCACAGGGTGCCCAGAGAAGCTGTGGCTGCCCCATCCCTGGCAGTGTTCAGGTTGGACAGAGCCTTGGGAGATGTGGTCTAGTGCTAGGCATCCCTGCCTGTGGCAGGGGATTGGAACTGGATCCTTTCCAATTCTAAACCAGTCTGAGATTCTCTATGGGTTAGATTGAGGTCTTGATCACCATCATGTCCCCTTTCATTTTAGGCTGAAGGTATGACTCCTCCATAGCATCTCGATGGAGGATCTCACCTGCCCCCAGAGATGGCTCATTGTTTCCATGTCACCTGGGGCCTCCTGCTCCTGGGTGGAGCAGGACTAAGTATGTGCTTTGATGTTGTGTTTGTACAAGCCCTCCATCAGGTCACTGATTAATAAAGGAGCCTTGTGGGAAACTGAAGCACCTGGATCTTTCCCTTCTTGCTTGAGATTCAGTAAAGCACTGCTGGGATTAAACCTGTATATTTTCTTTATTGTATTTGACCTTTTTCTGCTCTGTAAACAGGAACTCCTGTACATGGATTTTTCAGCAAAGAAACGTGCAAAGGAGGCAAAAACCTGATCGGATTGAATCAACAGGCGAAGATGCTACGGTAACACATGAAGTACAAATCATACAGGTGTTGTCATTATATATATGATGATACAAATGAGAGCAGAAGGTGACTGGAAGGTGGGAATTACCTCAATTTCTGTTGTCAGGACAAATAGGAACGGAAGAAAAGCACATCCTACAGTTCAAAGTCATCCCTGTCCTTGTGAAGAGCACTCAGCAAGGCATTCAGCATTCATTGCATTCGCGGCCAGAAACCACAGCTTTTCCAGAAGCTGTCTTTTTCTAGCAGTGTTGTTCTTTGCCTTGGATCATGGAAAAAAAAGGGATTTTAACAGAGAAATGGGGAAGTGTTATCATTAGGGGCCTCCAGTTCACTCCTGGTTTTCAGTTAGACTTCCTCTGTCAGCTGGCGGTCCACGATGTTTGTCAGCTCCTTTCTTCCTTATGCTGAGCATTGGACAGAGTGGCTGGGAAGAGTTGTCTGCTCCTTTTACAGTCAGTGGAGGGAGAAGTTGGCACTGGCAGAACCCGCATCACCCTCAGTGGGTATTACACCAGCCTCATCCCCTTGCAGTGGGAGCTGAGCTCGCTTTGGGAAGGTTCCTGTCAATTACACAGGCAAACCGAGGTTAACCACATCTTCACTGGAAAGGACGAAGTGAATCTAGCATGGACAAGCCCCCTACCATGAGGCGTGCACTGATGGCACCTACCTTGAAAGCATCTGTGTTCAGACTCCTGTTGCTCCTCTGGGCAGCACAGGTTGTTCTCCAGGTTTCTCAGAGTCTGATTTGCACTTTAGGTTGCACGGAGGCAGCAAAGGTCAAAAACCAAGTTTCTGTTCCCCTAACCTGGAATTTACCTGGTAGCTGCTTCCTCAACCAATCTCCTGTTCCAATTCGGGCTAGCAAGAAAAACCCCAAATGGGGATTCTTTTTGGCAGGAAGGGGGTTTAGTTTTTCAAACAGGTTGATGGAACAGCCTTTTATTTGAAAGAAGTTAAAGCACATTAAAGAATGTTTCTCCTTCCCTAACTATGACTGGTATCAATCTCAGAGCACACACTTGGAGTCACATATAGGAGGTGGACAGCTAAGTCCTGGAAGTCATGATTAGGATGTCGACTTAGCCCAAAGCACAGAAGTATTATGGACAGTGTGGGGTGAAACGACTTTTTGTCTGCCTTAGGGGAGTTTTGCACATGGTAACAGACTCTTTCAGTACATGGGTAAAGTGAAAAGTCAGCAGGACTTTCTTTGCCCCATTCAGTTTTGCAGAGCCCCAAGAAGCACAGCTCCTCAAGAAAACTCTTACTGTACTTTTAAAGCAAAACCTGCTCTTGAGTTGGTGTCATTTTTTGGGGACTAGTGCTTCCACTTGTGCTCCAGGGGTTTCCCAAGGCAGGTTCCCAATACACACGGTGCACTCAGCTCCTTGCTGAGCTCCAGTTCCCCCCTGATCTCTGATCTCTGCCCTCAGTCCTGAGCCCTTTGATAACCTCAGTCTAGGGAAGCAGAAACATCTCAAACTAAGAGCCTGGCCCCCGCTCCTGAAATACCTATAGGAGATCAAATATGCATACTAGGTACCACTACAGCCAAGGCAGGACCAGGTTATGTTATCTGTGTAGACACAGAGAATTAATGTGTGTGACACTTGCCATGCAAAGGATGATATTCTTTGGAAGCACTGCCACAGCAGCTGCTGAAGCAGCAGCCCTTCTCCTCATCCAGAGTTGCCCTGGTGGTAAAATTAGCAGCCAAGTCTGTCTTTGCAATGAGGAAGAGGTTATGGTGTCTTCTTCTTCTTCTCTCCCTCTCCAGCTTCTTCTTTCCGAAGAGCTGCCAGCACATGCCCGGGGCCCTTTATCACAGTTTCACTGTAGGTTCCTCTCTTCTGGAGGTATTTTGTGGGGGGGGAAATAACACCCTGGCCTTCACACTCTGCTTTTGCTACCTTTCCTTCCATCCCAAACCACACTTCTGGACAGAAGGGATAAGAGCGAACCAAACTGTCATTGTGAGTTACACATTATCAACAGGACGTGCTGGCATTTGGGGACTCCCTTTGGGGGCATTGCAGTAACCCCTCTCCTGCCACCCTGCTGGTGAGGGCATATAGCCTGCAGGACCATGGTACCTGATGGTGAAACCATGACCCTGTGCCTACTTGATCCAGTTTTGCTGGCTCTAAAGCTGATAGGAAAGGATGTGGTGCTGGTGGCTGGGCAGCAACCAACCATGAAGCACTCAGGCAGGAGCAATGTCGGCCAAAGAGGCTTTGATGGAAGTGGTGTTAGTTAACCAGCCTGTGGTTGCCCGCAATAGGCTTTGAGCCAGTGTGTTTATAGCTCAGGGTATTCCCCATGCTGCCCAAGAGCAAGGGGAACGAGCAATCCATCCAGCCCCTGCTGGGCAGAGTCTGGCCATGGTTTTCCTGGGAGTTCATGAAGGGATGGGATGAGCAAAAGTGAGCACCCTGAGCATGAGAAGAAATAGTCCTCTGGCAGGAAACAGCAAACTGGAGCTGTCTGGGGTTTTCTGAGTGAGGAACTTGTCCATTTGTTTCTACAGGGTAGAAACAAGTGAGACTTTAAGTGTATTGTCTGCAAGCAGAGAGATTGCATTGATCTCTGTGTCTGACATGTAATTCTGATTTGTCATAATAGCAACACTTACCAGGCACCAAACACTAGTGCATTTCTCATAGGCCAGACAGCAGGGATGTGACAGATCAATTTTCCATCTGCTCCATGGAGAGCATAAACGCTCCATTATTCAGCTGTGAAAAGAACATCTCTTTGGTTCTTAGTAGGAAGCCAAGCAAATTGGCTTCTTATTTTTAATACTAAAGCAGAACAGATTTGCAGGTTTCTGCTGCCAACAAAGTGTTGCCCTGTGCCTGCTTTGGCTCTCTGTGTGTCGATGTACAAGCATCCCCCCATGGTATACTGCAAAATGGGGCTGGCGTTGACAGAACACAGCAAACACTACACCATGTATTTCATTAGCTAATGTTAAGACTGTGGAAGGGGTCTGTTAAGTAAATGTGTGTAAAGGAGCTGATGCTGTTCTTTCACCAGTTCTTTCAGTCACAAAATAAAGAGGGTGATCAAGGCAAAGGAGCATATTCCACTTTGGGGAAAAATAATTGCTTATCTTCCCTCTGAAGCTTAGCAAAGCTTCGGCCTCTGCAGGAAGTTCATGAGCTCATTTTTATGGCTCAGGAGCAACTTCCAGACCAGGGATGTATTTCTCTATAGAATTCCATTGCTGCTGGTGTATTTTTGCTATACACACCCCATTTTTAAACACTTTTTTCAAGAGGGTTATAAGCCATACGTGCAAAGAACTTGTGTACCACATGTGGGGTGGGATTTCCAGTGTTGCTGCAGGAATGATGCTGAACCAGAGGGAAGCTGCTGGCAGTGCTGGTGTGACAGCAGGTACAGGGGAGAGGCACTGTTTCCCAGCTCGCTGTGGATGCACTGATGAAACAGAGCAAAATAAATCGCATTTCATTAAAACCCCCAAGCTGTGGTTACATTCAGAGCACTGTTTATGCTAGCAATGAGGCAATTCGTAACTTGCACCACAACGGACTGACCGCAACCAGAAACACTCTTGTGCTGGTGTAGCCACTACTTCCCCAAATGCCAGCGCTTCCTCCTGGTGCCAGAGGCACAGCCCCATCAGGGTCATTTGCAAAAGCTTCATCTGAAGAGGGGATCTCATCTCTTCAAATGTTTCCCCCAGTTCTTAAGAACAACACTGGCAGCAATGGCTTCATAGGATCACAGACAGGTTTGGGTTGGAAAGAACTGTAAGATCATCCAGTTCCAACCCCGTGCCATGGGCAGGGACACCTCACACCAGACCAGGTTGCTCCAAGCCCCCGTGTCCAACCTGGCCTTGAACACTGCCAAGGATGGGGCAGCCACAGCTTCTCTGGGCACCCTGTGCCAGCGCCTCAGCACCCTCACAGGGAAGAACTTCTGCCTTAGATCTAACCTGAACTTGCCCTGTTTCAGTTTGAACCCATCACCCCTTGTCCTGTCACTACAGTACTGGATGAAGAGTCCAGCCCTCCTAAGCTGATCTGTGGTGATTGCAATTCAGGTGTCACTGGACTGCTCTTGGTCCATGCTGCCAGGCAAGACCCATCTCCTGGCAGTCAAAGTGCATGTTTCCCTTTCAATAGGCTTTTCAGAGCAGAAATCCTTTCCCTTGGCTCCCCTTGAGCCCAGTTGTTCCTTTCAAAGGTTTGGGCTGAAATACAGCTGGCTGAAACCTTCAGACTGAGCCCAGCAATTCTGAAGCTCCTGCTAGCCCTGGCTTGCTTTCACATTCCCAGAGCTCATTTCCTGATCTTGAAGATCCACTGCTGCTGTTAGAGGCAGCACAAAGCGCTTTACCCTGACACAACCAGAAGACATCTGCACATTTCCATCTGCCAGTGCCGTGCGGTTTGCACACACATCTTTCAGCACCAAACTATGAGCAAGCAGGTGGCCAAAAGCACCAAGCCCACCCAGATAATCTGTTCTTTAGCATCAAGTCAGCTCTAGGCCACATTCCACAGCAGGAAGTAACATCAGGGGCTCTGTGCGGGAAGCATGGGTGAAGCGAGACGAAACCTTCATATTCCAGTTCCTGAGGCATTTCAACACATCTCCGGCCATCTGTCCTTTGGCGTGGACTTGTGGTAAGGGTAACGAGGGCAACCAATGCGTCATGCAACAAGGGTTGGCATGTTCTGCTCCTACGTCAGCTCCAAGGTAGCTCCAATCGCTCAGGCCATCTGTCCGGTCAATTCACATGGCAGAGGGTTATGCTTCTTCTCTAGTGATGTTGTGCTCAAACCACGTTAAACAACCACTGTTGCTTCTCTCAGGGAAAATGAAGTTTGGGAGCTTGGAAGGATGGCCAATTCCTTCCCTCAAATTAAGGGGCAGGAAACAAGAAGCTGAAGGCAGTAATGTGCTTAGGAGCTGTGAGCATGAGTCTCCAGGCTTGTGTAAAGGACACTTTTCCTTCCCAATTGTTCCTTACTTAAAACAGATTTTAAATACCTTTGTGGATGGTAACGTGGAATTGAATTCAGGCTGATGAGCCATGGATGGCATGAAGGATCCGTGCAGGATGTAACATTAAGAAGCACATCTCCATTCCTCACAGCTGGGACAGATGTCATCCCAAATACCCCCTCCCTGCGCAAAGGAGCAGCTCCAAGGGGTCCCAGCCCCAAGGAGCACAGGGGTTTCAAGTGCCCCTGTGCTCCTTGAAGGAAACCTTAAAGACTTTAAAACTCAAAGACAACGCTGTTAGATTTTGCTATATAACTTAAGACACACACACCCCCACAGCAGTACCTCTGTGTTTGTCTGCACCTCTTACAGAATCATGGATTCTCAGACTGGTTTGGGTTGGAAGGGATCTTAAAACTCATCTGGTTTCAACCCGCTGCCATGGGCAGGGACACCTTCCACTGGACCAGGTTGCTCCTTCTACAAGTGGAAGAACTAGGAGCCCTGTGCTTCCCTGGGCTTCAGGCATAATGCAGTTTCTTACATGCATGTTATAGAAGACACCCTAATATCCAGAAGGGTTATTGGGGTGTCTGCTTTGATTGGTGACAACCCACCCTGCCCATGCCCCTCAGCAGCAGCGCTGCCCTTTTCCGTCCTGCTTGAGGATGAGGTGTGCACGTATTTAAGGGAGTTTTCCTGCATATTCACAGATACTATTGCTTTTCTTAGATCTCTAAGTAGAGCTGGAGGAAAGGAGACTCGTGAGGCAAGAGCTCTGCCTGGTTTCTGCAGCAGGACCAGCTGATTTGACAAAAGCTCCAGCACATCTTGCCTACACTGGCTCTGCAGAAGGAAGAAGGGTGCTGGACGGGTGCAGTGGTGAGGGTTAGCAATAGGTGGCATGCTTTAATAGGGTTAACCCCTGCCTTCCCCCAAGCAGCTCAAGACATCCCGTGGAAAGGACCCCTTTGCTCTCTTCCAAAGGCAGGCTTAGCTGAGCTCATCTGCAAGCAGATACATCCATATCCACACTGGCATTAGATCACAGGCAGAGGTTTGATCAGGTCTTACATGTGGCTGGAGGTGAGCCCGGGCCCCTGGTGCTGTTTGCTGGCACTGGGGTGCTGCTGGTGTGCTCTTCACCAATGCTGTTAGAGCTTCCTTTTGGCCCCTACTCCCCTCAGTCACTGTCAATGAACCTCTGCAGGACTCGGTCTCCCACCCAATCTGAAGCTCCATCACACCAGCCTGGGACTGGCCATCCTCTTGCTGCATCACCCCTTCCTCCCTGCTGCCTTCAAGCCACCAAGCTGGATGTTTCTGGGTCCCATGGTCTTCAGCAGGCCTGGAAAGCACACGAGAGGCTCTGAGCACTGGCAGCATCCACATGGGTAATTCATGGCTCACTCTGTGGAGCTGGACTAAAACCTTGGCAGCAAAGGGAGGATTTCAAGTACACTTGAAACAAAAATGCATGGGGTTTGTTCCTAGTGAAAGAGCAAGAGAAACATCCATTTGCTTGGGACCAAAGTGTTTCCTGGGGAAGGCAGGAGAGCACTCATATTGCCTGGTGCTCTTCTCAGTTTTGGAAGTACAAATACCATTTTAAACCACAACCACAAGGGCAAGCCTTGCATTTAGAAGCTGAAACTTCCCATGTCGACTTTTGGTAAGAGGCAGGGTGCCTTTACTCCATTACCCAGGCCATGCATCTTTGTGCCTTGGCTTGCCCCTGGATGGGAGGAATGCAGAATTGCTGCCTGCACCTCCTCCTGAAGCATCTTTCTCATGGGATTTCCAAAGAGAAGGTGTCTGAAACAGGAGGCACCAACTGGCCAGGTCTGATGCATGGAAGTGTTACGGTTTTGCTTCAATTTTAGATAAAAAGATAGCATGTTCTTTCATCACAGCTCCACCACCAGCAGCCACGTTCACACTTCATCTGATAACAACCGCCTAATGTGGTAACACAGTATCTAGGTTTCAACGTTCCCTTTCTCAAAGACACCCTGATACTTTGCCCCATCTTGGCTTCCATCTGGGTGTATCCACATTGCTCATCAATGATGCTTGTTCCTAAATATCCCTATGAGGCAGGTGATGCAGGAACCAGCAAAAAGGGGTGACAGGATTTTGTCAGAGCTGCAGTGGTTAGTGCTGTATCTACCATGTATGGACGGTCATTTGGCTGCAGCAATGCTTCTAAGGTAATAAACAAGGAAATAACCCTGCTATAGTCAACTGGAGTTCGAGTGGAGGAGATACAAGATGAACTGATGAAGTCTT
Source organism: Pezoporus flaviventris (assembly GCF_033815535.1). Taxonomy (NCBI): domain Eukaryota; kingdom Metazoa; phylum Chordata; class Aves; order Psittaciformes; family Psittacidae; genus Pezoporus; species Pezoporus flaviventris. The sequence goes on from NW_026892585.1 coordinate 3,990,307, forward strand.
CTTTTCTATGAGCCTCTGGTTATGAAACTAAGTCTCAAATCTCAATTCATAGAATCATAGAATCACAGAATGGTTTGGGTTGAAAAGGACCTTAACATCATCCAGTTCCAGCCCCCTGCCACAGGCAGGGACACCTCACACTAGAACATGTCACCCAAGGCTCTGTTCAACCTGGCCTTGAACGCTGCCAGGGATGGGGCAGCCACAGCTTCTCTGGGCACCCTGTGCCAGCGCCTCAGCACCCTCACAAGGAAGAACTTCTGCCTTATCTCCAACCTGAGCTTCCCCTGTTTCAGTTTGAACCCATCACCCCTTGTCCTATCACACCTATAGAGGTATTTTTGTTTCAGTTCTTAATCTAGGATTTTATGTGACTGTCCCTCAGGTATCTGAGCAACAGGGTATAACTCTGTTCTTTTGTGCTGAAGATTTAATGCCTATATTTTCTTTAACAATGACAGAGAAAAATGACAAAGTTTGCACCCTGGCTTGGAAATGCATCCTTATGATACATAAAGGAAGCTCAGAAAATTAAATACAGGCAAAAAGGCAGGGCAAACTTCTAGCTGTGGCCCACAGCACATGGCAGGTTTGACTCTTCTGGTTTTCCTGAAGTGCTCTGCAGCTGAATGCAGAGATCTTCTGCTGACTGGCAAATGAAATATGACTGGTTGAGATGGGAAGTGGTTTTCCTGCATGCTAGGTTGATTTTGTTAATATCTTTCTACCTCTAATGACAAAGGAATGCTTTGGAGAAAACAGGTTTAATGAAGTTTTGAGTATGTTTCCACTTCAAGGCTGGGAAAGCTCTTAAGTGCAGGGAAGCAGGGACCTCTCCTAGCAAAACCAGGCTTCTCAACCCCAGTATAGCTGAGGCAGAGCACAAGTGAGCCTGAGAACCCCCTGCCAAGGCAACAGGTCTACTTCTGCTCCAGACAGACAAAACCAAAGCCGCAGCTTGAAGACAACACCACCAGAACAGCCCCTGCAACTCTTGTTCCAAGTGCCTGTGTGGGGTTTTAGCTGGTCGGGCTCTTGTGGGCTTTCATACCCCATCGGAGGAGAACGGATGCAGCATTGTATGTGCTGACCCTTGGGCAGGTTTTTCACCCCCTGGAGGGATGAAATGCGTGCACCCTGCATGCAGGTCAGGTTGTTCAGCTGAAACTGGTGAGGAAAGCAGGGTTAACGTTAGTGCCCCGCTTTACCAGACATCACTCAACACCCCGCTTTGCTGCTTTAGCACAGGGTATTGAAGGCAGGGATTCGAGTTGCTGCCATAAGAAGCTATGACGCTTTAATGGGTGGTTATGAGCTGATCTGGTTAAAATCATGCAAGTGACATCGCAGTTCGGTTCAAGTCTGGTTATATCTGTTTATGTATTGCTGTATCAACTTCATACCTTACTCCTCTCAAGGCAAGCTCAGTTAATAAGCCCCACTTCAATCAGATTTGGTGTAACCATTTGTGAACAGGTTTCTCTAAAACCTGCTTTTAAGCTGCCTGAAAGACTTTTCTATTCTAGAAACTGAGTCAAAGCATCACCACATGTTCCTGCATCGGGGACTGGTACGGTTTTGGTAGCTTCCTGCACGTTTTTACTGAAGTCATCATGAAACCAAGCATCAGACTTAGCTGAAACATTACCTTTCCCCATTTGAGCCCCTGCTCTGCTGAAGATGGCAGAGTGGATTCATGTCCTGTTTAGAGGACACCATGAGGACCTGACAAAGTGTGGCTGACACAGGGCCAGCTGCACCCAGGGCTCACACATCCAAGCAGCCCCTCTCCTTTAGGGTGATTCCCTATGGGGTAGTGTTTTGGAGGGGTCCTGGGAGCCTGGCTGGTGCCATGAGGCTCTGAATGGTGTTTGGGAGTTTGCCCAGACCTCTTGAGCAGTACTTTGAAAGATGTGACCCTATGGAAGGTCTCGTGCCAGTCCAACACTGCAGGGATGAGGAGCACAGGGCGCAGGAGTCAATCCCTGCTGGCATGACTTGAGGATTGGAGCAGATTGGAAAATAAAAGCTATCCTCAGCAAATCACTGTTGCACAATGAAAGCCTCAAAGTGGAAACCTCAGGTATGAACCATCTGCTTTTTGAAACCTCTTTGGGTTTCTGCTTGAAGGTTAAGAACAAGGAGCAAATCAGCGAGGCCCTCTCCATTGGGGTAAATGCAGCACATCTGCGTGCCCGTTCCCAAGTTTGCTGTTCCCACTCTGCAGCTTTGACTCAGGAATACAGTCACCACAAGAGCTCAGATCAAACCGAGTCAGTGTAAATGACCTGCAGCAGGGATGGGAAGAGGGATGAGGCCAGAAAGAAAGATCGCTGGAGCATTTCACCCAGTGCTTTGTGCAGCAACCCCGCTGTGGTCAGTGGAGCTGCACCCGGGTGGCTGAATTTGACCCTGTGGGCCTCTGTCCTGCTAAACTGCAAGAGGAAAAGTGGAAAGGGAGGAGAAATACACAGGAGTGAACTGGAATCCTGCTCTGGAACTGGAGCCGTGATGATAATCAAAGATATATAGTCTTAATTTTACTTTTACAAGTATAAACCCAGGCAGGAGCAATCTGGGTGGGGACAGTCTGGACCCTGATGCATCTTCCTCTTCCCAATGCTTCCCTTTCAAGCTAATCTCTGGCCCTGCCCTTCCCACAAGCTGTTCTGTAGTCTCTGCTCCTTGCTGCAATGTGTGCCACCACAAAACCAGCCCCGTGACGTGACGACAATCAGGATCTGAGATGTGAGGGTGAACATTTGAGGGTATTTCAATAGGGTAGGTTTTGGAGTCAGGACCTCGGGACAAATGCTAGCTCCAGATCCAAAGCTTATTCTTTAATGTTTTCTTGCAGAAAAGAGCATGTCTTTAGTGTGCTAAAGAAGAACACTGGAGAAGGAGCATCTGAGAGTGAGGTACAATGCCAGGAGACAAAGACCCCAGGGCAAGGCAGATGGGAGGAGTTTGGCTTGCTTGGCACTACTCATGGACAGGTCTGATCTTCACAGTACTTTTACTTACGTAGCTTTGGAGAGCTACAGGGCAATGGTGTGTTCTGGAAGGTTTCTCCTGTTGTCTGGAGGGATTTGGAGTAGGAACTCCAGGGTGTGCAAGGAGAAGCTGAGGAGAGCTGGTAGCAGAGCAGAAGGTGGACCACATCTCTGCAGAGCCACACAGCTGTGAGGAGGCCAAAAGTGAATGCCGGGGTGTGTAGTCAAATAGGCTTTGCACAAAGGGGAACTGGATGCTCTCGGTTTACAGCAGGTAAAGTTAAGCATCAGTTAGCTGCAGAAAACCAGCTCCACACCCACCTGGCAGCAGTGGCAGCAGAGCTTGCTCCCTTGGGTCAGCATGGTGCTGCGGATGAGGGATTGGTGCTGAAGCACCTCAGAACACAAACCTAAGACAGATCAGCTCAAGCGTGGCCGAGGCTGAGGACTGTGCAAGATGTTCATCACCAGCTCCTTCCTGTTTCCCTCCTGGTGCATCACTGCTCGTCCTGCCTTGTCCGGGCTGCCCATGACCTCCCTGCATCTCCCCTCCCTGTGCTCTTGCTGTTTCGCTCTCTTCTCCCAAATCCATTGCTCAGCTCTTTTCCTGTTGTCTGCAATTCCTGGCTAACATGCTACACCAGATGACAGAAAAGAGGAGCTAAGATCCCTTTGACTCCTCTGCTGAATGCCTGCAAAGCCCCCTCTTCCCAGCAGTGAGATGCTGGCAGGGGAATGGTTGCAGTTGCAGGACTGTCACCCCATGTTGCGGAGATGTCCTTTGAGGGAGAGCTGTGGGCATCCAAGGCACTTCTGGGCTGTGCTTTGCAGAAGCCCAGAAGGGGTCCCATCAGCAGATGTTGTCTGTATCCCTCCTCCTGCTGCTCCTCTTGGGGTGCCTGGATGCCTCTTGCCATCCTCTGCTTGAGGCTGCCCCTGCCATCCCATGGTGGTCCCTGCCATCCCGTGGTGGCCCCTGCCATCCCATGGTGGTCCCTGCCATCCCGTGGTGGCCCCTGCCATCCCATGGTGGTCCCTGCCATCCCGTGGTGGCCCCTGCCATCCCATGCCAGTCCCTGCCATCCCATCAGCCCAAGACTTAGACGTGCATGTCTTATGGGTGGGGGGGTGGCTCTGGCCATTGAGGAAGAGTCTGGTGGGGGACACCTCCAGAGGAGATGCTGCTGCCCAGGGGGGTAGATGGTGCACAGGGCAAGAGGCTGTGCAAGGGGAAGACACCCCTAAGAGGCAACTGTGTGGCTTGAGAACTGTGCACTGTAATGGTGTAACATGAAATCTGTGTGCGCTCTCGGACCCCAGCTCACAGTTCCATGCAGAGGAGCTGCCTGACAGCGGCAGCAGCCATGGACACAACAGCCTCATGGGCTGAAGCACACGGAGACACCCAGGCTCTATCTGACTGCTCAGGGAGGGGGGAGCCGTGATGCCCAAAGCCACCGGTGCTGTCCCTGCGCCAGCTTCCAGCTGGGAGCTCCACAGGAGCCAGCAGCTGCTGCCCTGCAGCACTCAGAGCTGTTGCCTCCAGCATCCCGCACGGCTCCTGCCACAGCGCTGCTCCGGCCGAGGAGGAGGAGGAGGAGGAGGCTGCAGCGGAGCTGAGCTGGGAGGTAGGTACCGCTCCCAGGCACGGGAACCTGCTTTACCCCCCCGCCGCTGAGGAGAACGTGCCCAAACCCCGGCACTGTTCCACAGGGGGACTCCGTGGTGGTGGTGTTTTCTCTTTAGGACAGCCCGTTGGTTTCCTTCTTGTGCTCTCCTGGTGTGTTTTGGGTGATGGAGAGGGGCTCTGCAACAGGGACTGTAGCGACAGGATAAGGGGTGATGGGTTCAAACTGAAAGGGGACGTTCACGTTGGATCTAAGGCAGAAGTTCTTCCCTGTGAGGGTGCTGAGGTACTGGCACAGAGTGCCCAGAGAAGCTGTGGCTGCCCCATCCCTGGCAGTGTTCAAGGCCAGGTTGGATGGGACTTGGAGGAACCTGTTTGGTGTGAGGTGTCCCTGCCATGGGTAGGGGGTTGGAACTGGGTGAGCTTTAAGGTCCTTTCCAACCCAGACCGTTCTGTGACTCTATGACTCTATGAAGACTAATTGTTGCCACACATTTCCTCCTCACACAGCTGCCTTTGCCATATGGAAAATTTGCCCCTCCTTCCCCTCTTTTTGATTGCTCTATGTTTGCACCCACAGCTCGGGGGACAGTGACCATATGCATCCGTCAGCTTTGTGGTGCTTCTTACCTTTGGTAATTCAGTCCCTACTGCCTGTGACATGAGAGAGGAGCTGAGCCAGGCCTGCTAGGGGAGGAACAGCGTAGATGATGCTTTCAGCTCAGGCACGGTGTGTTCACACTTCGGCAATGGCCAAAGGGCTGATCCTTTCTCACCTGACTGGTTCTCTGAAAACACTTCAAATGGGATGTGAGACCTCTGGAAGGTCCCAATCCCTGGTACCCCTGATTTGCAGCCGAGCTGCCTGCTGTTCATAAGAGCATCATGTTCTGTCTGGTGGCAATTCCCTCCCCACTGCGCTTTTACCATAGGCAAGCTCCTTCCATTCAGCACAGGTGGACTGTACTGTGACCATGTGGCAGGAGTGAGATGTCAGGGCAAGAGCAGGCAGCCGCAGGCAGCAGCAGGCAGATTCAGGCAGATTCAGGTAGCAGTAGGCAGGTGCAGGCAGTACCAGGCAGATGCAGGCAGATTCAGGTAGCAGTGGGCAGATGCAGGCAGATGCAGGCAGTACCAGGCAGATGCAGGCAGCAGCAGGCAAATGCAGGCAGCAGCAGGCAGCATCTCTTCCCCACTGCCTGCATGGCACCTCCCTGCCACCGCAGAGGGAACCGGCCTCTTCTCTGATGCTGCTGAAAACCTGTTGTTCTGGTGCCTTTTCTGCTTGCAGCAGATGGATTGGCAGGGAGAGCAGGCAGCCCTGGCGTGCCCCTGGCAGTGTGTGCTGCAGGGGTTGTGCCAGCCGCAGTTATGGCTGTGTTTTGCTAGGCCAACCTCTCCCAGTCCTTTCCAGGTCCCTCGGTTAGCATCCTGTTGGTCGCATGCGTATCCAAAAGCCTACATGAGTTTGTTTCCTGAAGAGCTTCTTGAAGGACCACCCTTGGGGGCAGCATTTTGATGGAGGGTGGTGAATGCTGCTCCTGACATGGTTCTGTAACCTCTGCAGGCCATTTGTGTGATCTCGTTGGCCACCAGCATGCACAGGCCATAGTTTATGATCCTAGACTCAAACCCAGCTTCGTGTTGAAATCATGTCTGAATATCAGGCTTGTAGATGAGTCCCAGGGCTGAGGCTTTAACACAGCGAGTGATTCAATGACCCTTCTTGGTCACAGGTTTCTGGAAAGCCTGGAGGCAAACATGTAATTGCTCTATGTAGTTACTTCCTCCACAATAGGCTAGTAAAAAGGTGTGTTTTAATCCAAGCTCAACACGGAGAGCATAAATGAAGTGATGTTGGGAGCACACTCGTGTTGTTGAGTAGCATGCCTTTATGGGAAGTACATAGAACATTAACCTCCTGTGGTATATGTGGTTAGGTGCTGTTTAATATCTCATCAGAACATCTATTCACATTTCAAAAGGCAAAGAAAACCCCAAACATTGTGCATCTGGGGGTTTATGAAGTGGTTCCACTTTGCTGCCTTGGACCCTGGATCTATTTTATTACATTATAATGGAGAATCTCCACTTTAACTCTCTGGATTTAATTTTCCAAAACTGAAACGAAACACAACAGGAATAAACGAGGGTTGTTCTGGTTCACCTTCAGACCCACTTTACTGACAAAAAGCCTAAGTGACCACAAAGGAAAGCCTTCCTTGTCCCAGCTTATGACAATCAGCAGTAGCAAAGTGGGGTGCACAGACTTCCCAGTGCAGAATGGGGTACCACCTTTGCTCTGTGCTCTTCCTTAAGGAAAACCTCTGTGTTTGGAATCACAGCCTTTGCACATGTTTGATAGAATAAAGATGAAACAAGCAGACAGCATTCGGGGTAGAAGAAGCACTAACACCCGAACCACTACTTTTCATTAGTGGATATTCAATATTATCTGAGGCTAATTCAAGAGCTTCCTTTTTCTTTAAAGGTGGCCTAAAGCATCGGGGCTCAGCTCTTGACTTCAGGGTTTCTCAGTTGTCCTTTGTTCTGCCCAAGCAATATGGACACTTTGCTATTACTCTTGTCTATTGAAGTTGGTCTTGTGTTAGGTTCTGCTCAGAAAGACACATTCACACACAGTGATTTCACAACAGCAATGAGACGTTTGACTTTTTACCCCTTCTGCCTCCAAACTTACCAGAGGTGAGGTATGAATCCTTGATGGTTCTTGAGATGATTGGGCTGTATCAGCAAAGAGAGAGCAAGAGAAATTCTGGGTATTATAAAAGGAAATGCAGAAGTTACCTTCACAGTAACAAAAGTTCATCTATTCTGTCCCACTCATTCAAAACCCACAAGAGCACCTCTTGTGCTTTCAGTACACCAGAAAAACATGAAACTGCAGTTTGGTAATGAGAAAACCTGCCCCATGCATCTGCATGCCAGAAAGATCCTCTTCCTCCTCCTCTTCAACCCAGCCTCTTGCTGGATCTGGTAGGTTTGTGCTGTATCTTGTATCATGTTTGAGGTGTGCATGTCCATCCCCAGCCCGCAGGAGAGGAGGACAGTGTAGGTGGTGGGATAGCCCTGGGTATCCTAAGGGATCCTCTTTGCTGGTGAGGTGAAGAGGGGCTAAGAAGGACTGATGCATAAAGCAAACCCATTCCTGTCAGTGCATGATCAGCCCTGCTGCAGACAAAGCCAAGCTTGCAGCTCCAGGCTGTGGTGGGAGGAATGCCTGTCCGTCCCTCTACTCCCCACAGCTTCACCCTCTCCTGCCAGCATTACCTTGTCTCCCTGATAGCATCAGGGGCCTGATTATCTGCTTGTTCTCCTAAGCAAGATTAGGAGAGACTTTAAACACAGTGAGCATTGATCCCTGCAGGATTTGTACCTGCACTGCTGCCTGCAGCATAGGACAAGTCACAGATATCTGCCAAACCCTTGTAGTGTCTGTCCTCATTGCTCCTGATGTGTCTGGGGTGACTTGCTGGGTCCATGCTAAGGTGCTGAGCACAAGTGGCATCCCTCTTCCCCATCACACTCTGGCACATGGGCTCAGTGCAGCTGCACTTGTTTGCAGCAGTGTGGATGGCGCACGAGCCTGGTGGGGACAGCAGGCTCCATGGTGGGACTTTGGTGTTGAAAATGAGTTCCTAAGAGGCTGGTGATGCAGCTCTGGAAAGAGCTCTATGCCCCTGGCTCTCCTGACCACAATGCTTTGAAAGCTCTTTCTGATACTGATGAAAAGCCCCTGAGTTTGGGGCTTGAAGTAGATGATCTCCAGAGGGCCCTTCTAATCCTAATGACTGTGACTCTGTGATCTAATCATAGCACAGATGTGTGCAAGTGTCTGTATTCTGCACGGTTGAATTGGTTTAGCCTTTCCTTCACTACTACGAGCTTCAGCTTTTCAGCGCAAGTTTTCAGTGCCGTTGTGATGCCCTCCTTGCCTTTGACTCACCGCCTCTTGTAGAGCGGCTTGGGCTAACTGGGAGGTTTTCAACACTTTGTATCTTGCACGTTTCCTGCAAGAGGTGGCAGAAAAAATGTGTTTCCTGAGATGAAATAAGCAGAAAAAAAAACAGCTACTCAAACCAGATCAAAAGAGCCTAAAAAACCCAAGAAAAAGAATAAAGCCGCTCAGCAGCTTCCTGTTTACCAGCGGCTCAGGTATAGATCGATCAGCGGCATTGCCGAGCTCTCCTAACGCTTCCTCTCCCTCAGCAAAGCTCTCTTCACAGTCCGGCAAGGGCAGAGGCCTGAGGGAAGATGTGAAAGATGGGATAACACCGCTCAGACGCCTGCTCTGCCATCGTAGGCACTGTGGTCTAGATGGGCATCGCCAATGGATGCGCTGTGTGATGCTCTTGTGCTAAGAGCAGCCCACCCTGCGAGGGCATTGCTAAAGGCATGGGTCCCTCCAAGGGGTCCTGCTGCAAGTGGCAGGGTCCCCAAGTCACCATCCTGCTCTTAACCCACACAGGCTTCCCTGTTTTAAGAGCATGGTTGCATACACTGAAGGCCTTTTATTTTTCCTTTTAGAACATGCTAAATGACCAGAGCTGCTTCCTGTGGTGAGAGTGGACATGGGCACCGGGGGCTGCACGGGGAATATCCCACCCTGCAACCCCTCACATCCCCCAGGCTGGCATGGCCAAAGGCAGGAGAGTTTGTCCCCTTTGCAGACTGGGGCTGGGTGCTGTTGGGGCAGGGTGCTGGCTCTGGTGGCTCTTTGCTTCAAAGCAGAATTGCCAGTGCCAGACTCCAGTGGCCCTTTGCTCTGAGTCAGTATGGTGAGGAAACAGCAGCCTACACCAGAGAGGGAATTCCGTGCCAGTCAGTGTAATTGCAGTTGCTGGGAAGTACAGGAAGAATAAACAGCCTGCAAGAGAACAGAAAATGTAAAAGACAATACATATTTGTCAGGAAGCAGCTTTATCACATCATCCTCAATTGGATGCTGGAGAGGGACTCTTCATAGGGGACTGTAGTGATAGGACAAGGGGTGATGGGTTCAAACTGAAACAGGGGAAGTTCAGGTTAGATCCAAGGCAGAAGTTCTGCCCTGTGAGGGTGCTGAGGCGCTGGCACAGGGTGCCCAGAGAAGCTGTGGCTGCCCCATCCCTGGAAGTGTGAGGTCCTTTCCAACGCAAACCATTCTGTGATTCTATGATTATTAAGATCATCCAGTTCCAACCCCCTGCCATGGGCAGGGACACCTCACACCAGACCAGATTGCTCCAAGCCCATGCCCAACCTGGCCTTGAACACTGCCAGGGATGGGGCAGCCACAGCTTCTCTGGACACCCTGTGCCAGCACCTCAGCACCCTCACAGGGAAGAGCTTCTGCCTTAGATCTAACCTGAACTTCCCGTGTTTCAGTTTGAACCCATCACCCCATGTCCTATCGCTACAGCCCCTGATGAAGTGTCCTTGACAGATTAAAAAGCCTGGGAGCAATGGGTTGCAGTTCATTAAGGACAAGCACCAACTTCTGCACATAGACATTGAGTTTGTGGTCAACTGAGACCACAAACACAGGATGGGGAAGGCAGGGCTTCTGGAGAAAAGGATTTGGGTGCTGTCATCCAGCACGACAGAAGCATAAGTCACCAGTGGTACGTGAATTGCAGAACAAGACAGCTACTGCAGGCAAGAGGCTTCCAGTCTGCTTTGCCAGGGGTGAGGCCACAGCTGGGGCTTTATGTCTAGTTTTGGGCACTGTGATGCTAAAAGGATTAAGGAAAGCTTGGCAGCTGCTACAGGAGAACAGTGGCCACAATTAATAGTCTAGAAAACATGGCCTAAAAGGAGAAAGATGATGGAATATGAGCTACTGCAATCGAAGGGAAAACTGCACTTAGGGTGCTTTGAAGCATCTAGAAGAAAGTAGTGCTTGTTCCTCCAGGGAGAAGGTCAATAACTGACTCGAATCATACCAGGAGGGTTTTAGACATTAAGCAGTAAGTACTTAAAGAAGAAGAAGTAGTAAGACAGATTTACTAGGAATGAGTCTGAAGAAGCACTGGGTGGTTTGTAAGGAGAAGCTGGGGGGAAAGCAGGGGCTGTAGGAGCAGGCTCGGCAAGGATAACAGTGGGACACTGCCCTTGCCTTCAAGACAGGAGATGGACTACCTGATCTGCCAGCATCCCATCCAGCCCTCTCATGGGATTTCTCTGCTCTCATTCTTTCCTGCTTTTGTCCTTCTGTGTTCCCCACCCTCAGGCAAAGCAGGGTCAGATGCAGATCTGAGAGGTGCCCTGTGCTGAGATACCAAAGGTGTGGGACAGCAGAGTGCTTCAGGGTGAGAAGAAATGCATCAGATGAGGGGCAAACAAGGGGCAGTCTTGTTCTCAGAGATCCCATGTGCACGGGGTGGATTCGGTTACTTCTTTCTGTCCCACAATCGCCCTGTTGTGAAACCTGGGTGAGAAAACCCCTCTGGCTGCTGGCACTGCTGTGAATGAGTTAGTGTGCTGGGAGGTTTGCAACGCTCTGATTCCTGCCTGGCTGCAACTCAGCAATTGCGCCAGGCTGCAGCTGTCAGAGCCGTAATCCTTGTGGCTTTGGTGGCGGCAGTGAGAAGCAGAGCGTGGAGGAGAGTGAGCCGGAGGCCTCGCCATGCACCTCCAGCTGCTTCTCCTTCACAGACTCAGCACCGGCTTTTGGAGGATGCCCTGGATCACAGCCTTTTATCTGCACTGAGCATCTGCTGCAGAAGAGGGAGACAGGGCAATGCCCAGAAGGCTTTTCATAGGCACATTTGAACATGTGGCGTAGGCAGCAGGGCCAGGGCAGGGATTGTGCCTCTGTGCTGGGCATTGGTGGGGCTGCACCTCAAATCCTGTGTTGAGTTCTGGGCCCCTCACTGCAAGAGAGACATTGAGGTGCTGGAGGGGGGGCAGAGAAGGTTAATTTAGCTGGTGCAGGGCCTGGAGCACAAGTGTGATGGGGAACGGCTGAGGGACCTGGGGGGTTCAGTGTGGAGAAGAGAAGGCTCAGGGGGGACCTGATCGCTCCCTACAACTGCCTGAGAGGAGGTTGTAGTGAGGTGGGGTCGGTCTCTGCTCCCAAGGAACAAGGGACAGGACAAGAGGAAACGGCCTCAAGCTGCACCAGGGCAGGTTTAGATGGAGCTGAGGAACAATTCCTTCCCCAGAGGGTGCTCAGGCATTGGACCAGGCTGCCCAGGGCAGGGCTGCAGTCACCGTCCCTGCAAGTGTTCACACAGCGTGGAGACGAGGCCTCAGTGCCATGGGTTAGGGGTGGCCTTGGCAGTGCTGGGGAACGGTTGGACTGGGTGAGCTTAAAGGGCTTTCCCAACCTGGTTGATTCTATGATGCTGCTTGCACACACAAGTGCGTTGTCACAGTGATGCATTCACTGTGGTGGAGGGTGTCAATGTGTCTGCTGACCAAGCTGAAAAGAAAACTACACGTTTGTGTCTGCTGTCAGCAAAACAGGCACATCTTAGCTCTACTGGAAGAACCTCTGAAGCTTTGCAGCCTGCCTGGTTTGAGGAAGCAGGGTTAGAAGAAGAGGTTATTTCTGTGTAAAATGCTGTATTTGAAAACGACACCTTTAAGGGTGAAAAATGGCAACGGTTTGGCTGGAACTTATACAAGAGTATTGTGACTCTTCTGTTACTTTTCTTTTTCCTCTAACTTGGAAGGGGGAATCCCCCTCGGCACTTTCAGAGGTTTTTGTCAATATAAACCTACTTTTTTTGATGACAAAAAGCCCCAAATACTCAAAATCTCACCTGGTCACAAAACCTCAGCCCCCTCTTTGTACGCAGGCATACAGACACGATATCCCCATCAGGAAAGTGAAACGAGCCCTTCTGTGTATGGCATTTTTGTACCTCTACACTGGCAGTGTTTGGTTAAACATCTTTGGTTAAGATCATGCAGTCCCGCTAAGCTGGTGTCTTGGTAGCTGAGGCTGATTGTGGAATCACAGTCATAGAATGGTTTGGGTTGGAAGGGACCTTAAGATCATCCATAGGCACGTTTGAAGAACTTCTGATTGATAGACCCAGATACCGTGGCAATAACTGAAAAAGGCCAAGATTCCTCCAAGACAGCTCCTGTGTGGGGTTTCCTCCTGTAGCTCCCAGGTGAGTGCCAGCTCTGTGCACTCAGTGCTTTCCAATCCCTGCTGCCCTGTGGGAGAAGGGCGCAAGGGGGATACAGCCAGTGGAAGGTTCTTGTGGGTCCATGCAGGCAGCAGAGACACTTGGGAGAGGGATTTTGGTGCAGAGGGATGGCCAGGGAGAGGAATATGGGGTGAGATGTTCGTCAAGGTGCTACCTGCCGCATTGCTCTCCCTCCACAAAGGACATGCTTGCCCCGACCCCCTGCCTTCCCTGCAAAGTCAAGCTGTTGTCATTGTTCTCCCCATCAATAGTGATGATTCCTGGTGGTTTATAAACCATGTTCGCTGAGCAACCCAGCATCTGTGAGCATGCATACCCCCTGCTGCACTCAGTCCTGCCTTTGTTTCCCCTCCTGAGCTAAGTCACCTCTCCTCCTCTTCTAATATGGGAGAGTAAGAACTCTGAGATGCAAGGTGAGGGCTGGTTTGAAAGGGAAAGGCCTCTTTTTGACTAAGAAGCTGCTCTTATTTGGCTGTCAAGCCAAGGTAGAGAAAGTCTCTGGGCCTCACTTGGATGGTTACCACCGTGTTGAGGTGGGTGGAAGCAGAGCATCACATCAAGGCAAACTTGTCCTCCACTTTCCACTATGACAGTGAGCAGTTCCAGGAAAGACTTAGTCTTTTCTTGGGAAATATCCTACCAGGTAGGGTATCTTACTCTGCTTTTATTCCCATCCTTTCTTAATGGCTGCTGCACCAACACCATAGCCTTTACCATGGTGACACAAAGGTGCCTCCCCTCCACTTGACCAAACAGCCAGAGCTATAGCAGGGCTTGTGGCTGAGGCTCTTGAGGCCAAAGCAAGTTCTTGCTGGTGGTGTCTTTTGTTTCAACCGCAGTTTCCTTTCTGTGATGAAGCTCGATTCACCCAGACCATTTGCAGGAGGAAGGAGAGGTTTCTACAAGAGCAGGCATAGTTTTGCAGCAGCTAAGCTGGCTGTCACCCCAAAGGGACAAGAAAACCCTCTGGGGCTGATGTCAGAAGCTGAGCTGGTGTGCATGGTGGTTCCCCCAGTGCCAGCAGGTATGGCTGGCTGTAGGAGCTGCAGATGTGGCCATGCTCCTTGCCTCACAGCAAGATTCGTTGTGGTCGTGGCATTTGCCACAGCCTTTCCAATTTACATGGGCTTCCACAGAGCATCACTTCCATGACCTCAGGGCTCTGAATAGTCTGGGGGAGAGGAACTCTGCGTTACTCAGATGTGCTGGTCACTTTTAGGCTGACAGTGTCTACATGAAGCATTGCATGGGAGGTTTCGTCATCACTGAGGCAGAAGCCATAACTTCAAAGTGGCTGCTGCAGGCTGAGCCTGGCAACCACCATCAAAACATAAGACAAACCAGAAGGCTTCTCCTACAGTGACATTTTCCCTGAGTTTTTGAACCTGTGCACCAATGTTTTCACCATGGTGGTGATGCCACGTGGCTCTTCCCTCTGCAGTTCTGACTGGGGGCATGGAGCAGTGTGTGGCATAGCTCCTGCACCCAAACTGGCCATAGGTTGGAGCACTGGAGATACCAACAATCAGCTGTCTCTCTTGCCATAAGGTGTTTCTACCAGGGAAGCCCACAAGAACATGGGGAGCCATCACTACCACTGCTTTTAGCATCCAGATAAAACTCAGCTGGAGTGTGCTGCAAGGCAGCAGCCAGGCCTGCTGGAGGAGGGAGCTCTAGGGTGGGTTTTGGATGGGTTCTTAGCAAGCAGATCTAAGACCTCCCTGCCCTCCGTGTCCCACCCAGCACCTTGGGATCACCCCCAAAGCCCTGGGAGGGACTGTTTGGTGCCTGCTGCCCCATCCCCAGCTATGAGAGCCTCCGGGTCTGGTGTCTCCCTTCCCACACTTAACCAAGGAGCACTTACACCAGCTGGCTTGCTCTCCTCCTGCAGGAAGGCTGCTCCACAGCACCAGCACCAGCTCCCTTCAGCCCAAGGGGCAACCTGCAAACATTGCCCTGCTATGCCTGTGCTTTCTGTAAAGCAAGACAATCCTCTTTTCCCCTGCCCTTCTCCATGCTGGGCTGTCTGTATGTTCCAAATGTATCCCTCACATGTCTTTCCTTTATCAGGCTAAGCCCAGCTCTCTCATGTGGGTGCTCCTGCCACCTCGCAGCATTTCTGCACCTCTTTCCATCCGAGCTCAGCACTTTCAAATGCAGGTGACCTTTAACTTCAAACCTCTTGCTGGTTTACCACAGTTTTTGCTTTGTTATCCTCTGCAGGTGAACTCCAAAGGATGTTTGTTGGCTCCATAGAGAGTCCTTGTTTGCCTGCGTGGTCCTTGTGTAACTCAGGAGGAGGTGTAACTCAGGGTCATAGAATTATAGAATGGTTTGGGTTGTAAAAGGACCTTAAGATCAACCAGTTCCAACCCTCTGCCAATGGACAGGGACACCTCACACTAGACCATGTCACCCAAGGCTCTGTCCAACCTGGCCTTGAACACTGCCGATGCTACTTGCAGACTGAAAAAGGATGGAAAGGGTGCAGGTCATTGCAGCCTGGCTCATAGCTGATGGTGGAGAGCATTGGAAACACGTCCCTCCCATCCTTCCCCCTCCAGGTAACCTCTTCTGAGCTTTCAAGGGAAGCGTAGCATGCCTACAGCATTCAGCCTCCCACATCTGTGAACACACATTCATCTCTACCACCCTCCAGCCCAGCAGCGCTCTCTCTGCCCATACTCACCTCAAATTACCTGTAAGAGAGTGAGCAGCCAGATTAGTCATCTCCTAAACCCATCGCTGCTCCCCTCATTTCACTGCCTTCAACAGATTACATCTTCCATTGCCATTACTGAATTGCCTTCCTCCATTGAGGAAAGCTTGGAGGATGACTGTGCCAGGATCACCCATCACCCTGGGAGCTCCAACCACAGCAGTCACCAGGCCTGCTCACTTGTATCTCCTCTTTTGCTGCTTGAATTCAAGCTCTTTTCCTTGCCTTTAAGGTTCTCTGCATCTTCTTGCTTGCTCCTGCTTTCTCCAACCCACAGAGTGCTCCCTGCCACACTCTTCCACCTCCATGCCTCACTTTGCCTGGCTCTGCAGGACTGCTGCTGCTGCACGTACACAGCTTGAAGATCTCCCAGTTGAAACCAATAGGCATTTTGAGTGAACTGAAGTCTTTTGCAATAGCATAATACCTGCAGCAGAAAATGATTCAAGAAAAAGCACAAGATTCTCTTTCCATTTCAAAATAATCATGAATATTTAAAATTTAGCTGTATTTCATTGTTTTATTGCTTTCACGACAAACTCTTCATACTTTTGTATATATGTTAATAACTTACTGGCCAATGCACAAACCATCCAATGGAAAAGGAGGCACCTTTAATTGACTGATGTTCGCTCATAAGAAGAAATGATGAAAGCTATTGATTTCTAAACAATGAAAGTAGGTAGAATGGAGTTACATTATGCGTGTAACAGGAGGAGGGTTCTAACAGTAAACCCTGTAACTGGGTGCTTAGAGGCAGAGTGGTGCCATGGTCATTGGTAGCATTCTGAATTCCTCAAGGGAGAGGTCTTATCTTTCTGCCTGTGCTACTGACGAATGCCAAGTCCTTTGGCTGCATCCAAAGGAGTGTGGCCAGCATGCCAAGGCCAGGCTGGATGTGGTTCTGGGCAACCTGATCTGGTTGAAGATGTCCCTGCTCATTGCAGGGGGTTGGACTGGATGAGCTTGGAAGGTCCCTTCCAACCCAAACCGTTCTGTGAGTCTATGATTCTATAAATCGGTTGTTTCTTCATTTTTCTCTAGCCCATTTTCTCACCTTTTTCTTTGTCTGCCTCCAGCTTTTAGCTCTTCTCTTTTTTTGGGATCCTCTTTCACTATTTGTTTCTGCACCAGCCAGCAAGCTGGAAAGCTACTTTGGATTGGAGCTGCTACCAAAGAAGTGAATGACTTTAATAACAACCAAGCTCTGGATCTAACAAGTACTTGTTTGTGTCTCTTGGGCAAAGCTCATCTTCTCTGTGCTCCTATAAATCAGGAAACTGGTGCTTGTTGAGATTAATGGATGAGAAACGTATCATTTGGCTGACTTACAAAGCACCACAGTTTACAACATACAGTACAGACATCATTTAAAGCTATTGAATAAAGTAAAGAAAGTCAAGCTTGTCTTTGTTTCAGTATTTTATCCTTGACCTAAAATAATGCATTAGATTATACCTAAAAGAACTCCCAAGTAGCAAAGAAGCTCTGAGATAGCTCCACTTGAATAAAAGCTGCTTAAAAACCGATTGCGAAGAGGTATCAGCATCTGTGAGTTCTTACTTTGCTCCTAAGGTGAATAGGCTACTGATGGGGAGGGCCCCAGCCAGGGTGCAGATCTTAGCTGAAGGAAACAGAACACTAAAATAACACAAGCTGGAAATGATCCACCAGCTTCTGTCAAAAGCTGCAAGTTTATGTATGTGCTCTGTGATGGAGATATCTCAACTTCACACCTCTGTCAGGGGCGGCTGTGAAGCAGTGGGGTTTAGCAAGTGCTCTGGAAGGAGAACACCTATTCAGGTGCTACCGTTGCTGCCTTGAAAAGGGCCGTGTTTGAGTTTTGTTTCACATAATGTGTTTGTGTCACCTCTTTTCCTGTTTACCGCAGCTTCAGGATCTTCGGTTTGCCTCTGTTCTGTAACTAGCAGCTGCCCATTCGATACCTGCATATCACCAAAGCTCAGCCACCTCCACAGGCGATGGAGTAAGCGTCCTGGAAGCTCCCAAGCCTGCAAGAGAAGACAAGGACACGGTAGAAGGACGGGACCAGGGTCAGCGGAGAGAGTAGAGGCTTCTTGCTGTCAAAGGTAAAGTCCATCCACATTTAATGCGCTACTCATAAAAGTAATAGTCTAACCTCGGCAAGCAGGGTGAAGGGACCTGCAGCAGTTACCTCTCTCCTCGGAAAAACTGCTTTTTCATTCTGACTGTTCCACTGACTGATGTGGAGAGGGGAGATGATGGAAAATGTGCCCACGTTGGAAGCTGTCAAAGGTATTAAATGTTTCAAAAGTCATCTGAAAGCCTAAAGCGGAGCCTCTCCAATCCCTATTCAACCAAAATCAGATGCTTTATATCTATAAATCTACCAATCGATGCATGTATTTATATACCCATATATATCTATAGCACAGCATTCATTATTGTTTGATTTTTGGTTTTACTTTTGATTCAATCTATTGACTGCTTTTAAGGGGTCCCTCAAGGAAATAAGAAAATCAAGCCATTGCTGAAATGCGAACAGTCACAGTGCGTGTGAGGGGTCACACATCAAAAGCATTAGCAGGAAACATTTTCTACCCATATGTGTTGCTGCATGAACAGCCGTTATCTAGTGACTCGAAGTGTCAATATTTAGGGGCTTAGGCATGAAAACAAAGTTGAAGTTAATAACACAAATGTCCTACGTACAGCTGAAACCTCAATATAGGAAAGCATCACACGATCAGCATAGGTTGCAGTGCTGCTTTCTTTTCATTACTCATATTTATGAACAAGGAACTCCATAGGGCTGAGTGCTGTATTTGTAAAAGGTTTCTCTGCATTGCATATGCCAGTTGCCTTTGGAGGAAACAGTCCTGGTGCCCCAAGGAAAGCTGAGGCAGATCAGTGGGGGATGAGTATCCATAGCTGGAGCAGAGGATGACCACTGACTCCAGCACCTCTTTGTGTTGTGCATACTGATCCTCCTATTTCCCTGCACAAGGTGGCACAAGATAGGCAAGAAGGGGTGAATTCTGATTCCTTCCTTGTCAATATGAACACTTCCACCA
Organism: Pezoporus flaviventris; assembly: GCF_033815535.1. Lineage (NCBI taxonomy): Eukaryota > Metazoa > Chordata > Aves > Psittaciformes > Psittacidae > Pezoporus > Pezoporus flaviventris. Next base: position 4,008,867 of record NW_026892585.1, read on the forward strand.
TTCTCTGCCTTTTTGTATACCTTTTAACTTACAAGAGCATGGCCTCTGCTTTAATGAATTAATCACTGTCAATTATTTTATTATTAGAGCTTATTAGCAATAATTATAGTCCTGGAAACGGTATCTTCAAAGGTCTTTCAAGACGTGATCAACCTGTACGCAGGCGTAACAGAGGTGCAGTGAACAAGAAACATACAAATGTCTTGGCAATGACAAGGCAAACACCTTTGAAACAGTGTCTTTCGAAAGAAGCATCACTCCTTAAAATGTGGGTACCTCACCCTGCAAACCAGATCCCTCTTATAGGGGTGATGAGGTGACATCTGGAAACAAATGACCAAACAAAACCCAAAAGGTGGCTTAAAGCACTGACTCCCTTTTGGAGAGGAGATCAGACTATTTTAACACTGTCTTCACTGCAATGATTCAGAAAGGACAGAGAGGAAATGCTCTCCATGCCCTCATCAGCTCAGCTGAAAATGTGCTGATGCTGCTGGCTGATGGCTTCTTCAGTCAACACACTTTCATAAGGGTCTTTATGCTACAAGTGAAGAACCTCCCCAGCCAAGGAACCACGATAAAATCCAGATTCTTAGATCAGATGCAGGTTTTGTACCATTTTACACCATTACAACTATTCAGAGCATGAATTCTTTCTAATGGTAATGGTCGGACTTGAGGTCTTAAAGGTCTTTTCCAACCTAGTTAAATCTATGTTCCTCTGATGAGGGGCTAACTCACTGCCACTGAGGCAGTTTGGGGGAAACAAAGAGCACCCCAGTGCTCATAACTATGCATGTAAAGGAATGGTGGCAGGCTTCCAGCACCAGCCCCGTGCTTTTGAGTGGTACAAATGAGACCAAGACTTCATATTGCAGTCCCTCTCTGCCTGAAGGCTGACCCATGGGCTCGATGCAGCACAGAGGGAGGCAGAAGCCACTCTGGGAGTCCCATGCCAGGACAACCAGCCATTTATCCCTTGCTCTTTCCTGCACAGGTATCTGAGATGAATCCCACAAGCCCATTCTTTGGCACAACAGAATATGACTATGGATATGATGAAAACACTGCTCCATGCAATGAAGGAAATGGCTTTCGCAGGTTTAAATCCCTCTTCCTGCCGATTCTTTACTGCCTTGTGTTTGTCTTCTGCCTTCTGGGAAACACCTTGGTCCTTTGGGTTCTCCTGACCAGGAAAAGGCTGACGACAATGACTGACATCTGCCTGCTGAACCTCGCAGCCTCTGACCTTCTCTTCGTTGTGCCTCTCCCTTTCCAAGCCCATTATGCTTCAGACCAGTGGGTTTTTGGCAACGCTATGTGCAAGATAATGGCTGGCATTTATTACACAGGGTTTTACAGCAGCATTTTCTTTATAACCCTCATGAGCATTGACAGGTATATCGCAATTGTCCATGCTGTCTATGCCATGAGGATACGGACAGCCTCCTGTGGTATAATCACCAGTTTAATCCTGTGGCTGGTGGCTGGCCTGGCTTCTGTCCCCAACATCATGTTCAACCAGCAGCTGGAAATCGAGCAGTCTGTGCAGTGTGTCCCCATATACCCCCCAGGCGACAATACCTGGAAGGTTGCTTCTCAGTTTGCATCCAATATTTTAGGCCTCTTGATTCCCCTGAGCATCCTCATCTGCTGCTATGCCCAGATACTGAAAAACCTGCAAAAATGCAAAAACCGGAACAAGATCAAGGCCATCAAGATGATTTTCATCATCGTCATTGTTTTCTTCCTCTTCTGGACTCCCTTCAACGTCGTGCTGTTCCTCGACTCCCTGCAGAGCCTGCACATCATCAATGACTGCAAGGCAAGCTACCAGATAGCCCTGGCGCTGCAGCTGACGGAAACCATCTCCTTCATCCACTGCTGCCTGAACCCCGTGATCTACGCCTTTGCTGGGGTGACATTCAAAGCCCATCTGAAGGGACTGCTGCAGTCCTGTGTCCGTGTCCTCTCCAGCCCCATTGCAGGTGCTGGGGCTGGTCAGTTGTTCCCAGCACCCAGCCAGATCTCCAGCTGCTCGGACAGTGCAGTGATCCTGTGAGCCCATCCGAGCTGCCTTCTTCCTGTGTGAGTAGTTGGCCTAAGGTCCAACGTGGACCTGGAGGCTGGTACCATGTGTGCAGCATCCTCTTGGGAGAACCAGTATACCTCCTTTTGGGGTATGCTGTGAGCAGAAGAAGAGGCCACGTTAGTTTCCTAAGGGTTTGTAAGATGGTGACTTTACGAGTTTGCCACAGAATGGGTTTTAGCTAAGCTTTAGAGCTCTTTCATTTCAGCAAGTAGCGTGCTTCCTCTACTATTTATTTTCTCTTCTGATGAAAGCATCGGTTCTGCCTCACCCCAGACTATGCTCTGCCTTGTGGAAGCTGTTCCATACATGAATCCTTACATCCCTGGGACAGGCATGGGACGCTCCTCTAGGAAGGCATGGGATTACTTCGCATTGCAAAGAGGGAGTCACGTCAGCAACTGTCACCATTCCCATTTTGCTTCAGCTCCCAGATAACGAGGCCACTCATACCAGGGCCCTGTTGCTTTCCTGTGGGATGATCCCAGGGGACACAGCTAGGGGGGTCCTTGCAGCTGCAGCTGCCCAAAGGAGCCTTTGGGGTGGTGATGCCTTCAAAAACAGCAAAGCAACACCTCCAGGTGCCTCATAGAGTCCCGTACACTCCAATATGTCATCATCAAAGCAGCCTGGTAGTCTGCATCACTGCTGGGGGTGTGGGATCTCCAACTCTGTGCCCCCAGAGCTTGCAGCTGAATGTAAGCACCACCCAATGTAGCATGTAGCACGTAGGCTCTGTCTCTTTTTCCATACATCATCATCTGCTGCTTTAGAATTGTCTTCTTTGAATAAACATATTAACTGCACCTCTTTGTCTTGGCTCCTGAAAGTCTTTCCAATGGATGACAAGCTTCGGTTAGGAGGAGGAAAGGATGTTCTAGCCAGTGTCACATAAAACACATTGCATAGAGATTCGCAGTGTTGACTGGTATTTAAGAATCCAGTAGTATACATCTAACACACACACACCCACACACCCACACACCCTCCTCTCTCAAGCACTGTTGATCTCTCATAGATTAAGATTGCTGATCCTTAGGACACTTTTCCCTTCAGAAGGCTATTTCTCTGCCTAATGTGTCTGTAGAAAGCAATAATACAAGTAGCTCTTTTCCCCCTTTTAAGTATGAACTACCAGACTAGAGACACAAACATACCCAACATAACCCCAAGTTCTCATGTACAGCAGAGCTCTCAGGAGCATTGTGCCTCTTCTCTAAACATGACACTGTTGAAAACCCGCAGGATTTTATGCTGCTCCTATATGCGACGGAAAGAATCTATGGAGACGGTAAGCAGTGCTCAAAAATGTTTGCACTTCTACACACTGAAACAGTTCTGGACCACAGCATCACACTATTAAGGAGCTGGTAGTGCCATTTTTTCTGTTACAATTACTTTTAGCTAGAGACTTGTCAATGACAATCTCCTTTCTCCTGCAGACATAATATTCTCCTTGGGATAAAGCAGGTAGCAGATGCACTATTTCCTCAGTTGAAAGGGTTCTGACACAAAGTAAAGTTGGCAAAAGGATTCTGCAGTCTACTCAGATCAGTTCATTTTCATGTGCTGAGATGTTGTCAGATGCAAAGGCAGCAAGGAACATTCAGATTTGATGTCACCTGGATTTCCTGGTGCTGTACAAGGTGATGTGAATATATATACCAAAATATCTAGCCCAATATTGTTCCTTTAAATCAGTGGAAAGCTGGTCACTGTTCTGAAGAGGATGGAGTAAGGAAACGACTGATGTTTGTAGACCAGATCACCTAATCAGATATTGCACAACTAAAGCAACTGGTGTTCCTCCAAGGGCCAAGCTGTAACACGTACCATTGCTATCAGATTGCCAAGTACCGCTTTTCACATTGCTAGCATCTCCCTAGCTAGATCTAGAAGGTTTGTGAACCCAACCGAACTTTCTAGCTGTTGATTTTCATCTAACACGTTTCACAATCCCCCCTTTCATGTTTTCTGCCCTTTTGCATGGTGCGGAGGGCACTGAGAGGAAAGTCTGGCCTTTTTCTAGTCCAAGACCACTTGGCAGTGTACAACAAAGCATCCAAATGCACACACCTTCAAAAACACCTACCTTTAAAACAAATAAGGTGCTATTAAACTGCACAAAGCAGTGCAGGGGAGAAAAGCAAGAACATCATGTAAGATGTGGTGCTGCTGGTGATCATCCTTTCTCTCTTTGGCCCCATGAAGCCCCCCTCTTTCCATAAGGAATAAATGAAGAGCTGTGCCTGGTGTGAGAGCAGGGTAAAGTGCTGGTTTGTTCTGTGTTGGGCTTTGCCTTTGTCCTTGAATGATGCAATACTTTAGGATGTTACAGCTCTGGAAAAGAAAAAAGATCACATGAAACTATCTTACAATGAATTCCTACAGACCAGTCAGTGTCACCTCTGTGCCTGGCAGGGTCTTGGGGCAGATTCTCCTGGAAAGCATGCTAGGAAACATGAAAAACAACAACGTGCTTGGTGACAGCCAGCATGGCTTCACTAAGGGGAAATCCTGCCTGACCAATCTGGTGGCCTTCTATGATGGGGCTACAGAACTGATGGACAGGGGTAGAACAGTTGATGTCATCTACCTGGACTTGTGTAAAGCGTTCAACACTGTCCCACACGACATCCTTGTCTCTACATTGGAGAGACATCAATTTGATGGATGGACCACTCAGTGGATAAAGAACTTCCTGGATGGCCGCACACAAAGAGTTGTGGTCAATGGCTCAATGTCCTGCTGGAGACCAGTAACAAGTGGTGTCCCTCAGGGATCGGTGTTGGGACCGGTCTTGTTCAACATCTTCGTCGCTGACATGGACAGTGGGATTGAGTGCGCCCTCAGCAAGTTTGCCAATGACACCGAGCTGTGTGGTTCGGTTGATACGCTGGAGGGAAGGAATGCCATCCAGAGGGACCTTGACACGCTTGTGAGGTGGGCTGATGCCAACTTCATGAAGTTTAACCATGCCAAGTGCAAGGTCCTACACCTGGGTTGGAGAAATCCCAGGCACAGCTACAGGTTGGGCAGAGAAGAGATTCAGAGCAGCCCTGCGGAGAAGGACTTGGGGGTGTTGGGTGATGAGAAACTGAACATGAGCCGGCTTCAGTGTGCGCTTGAGCCCAGAAAGCCCCCGTGTGCTGGGCTGCATCAAAAGGAGCGTGACCAGCAGGTCAAAGGAGGTGATCCTGCCCCTCTGCTCTGCTCTTGTGAGACCTCACTTGCAGCACTGTGTGCAGCTCTGGTGTCCTCAACATAAAAAGGACATGGAACTGTTGGAACAAGTCCAGAGGAGGCCACGAGGATGCTCAGGGGCTGGAGCACCTCCTGTATGGAGACAGGATGAGAACACTGGGGCTGTTCAGCCTGGAGAAGAGAAGCTGCGTGGAGACCTCAGGGCAGCTTCCAGTGTCTGAAGGGGGCTGCAAGGATGCTGGAGAGGGACTCTTCAAGAAGGGAAGTTCAGGTTAGATCTAACGCAGAAGCTCTTCCCTGTGAGGGTGCTGAGGCGCTGGCACAGGGTGCCCAGAGAAGCTGTGGCTGCCCCATCCCTGGCAGTGTTGAAGGCCAGGCTACACCTCCTGTAACAAAGGAAGTAGTCCTCTGCACCTTGGCAGACAGGCTGGGTTGTGGCACTGCAAATTCCTGAGTAACAGCACCACTATGGGGAAACCCAACACAGGCATGAGATAGAGAATGTGGCTCACCCTGAAACCCTGAGCTTTCACTGCTTTGTGTATTATAGCCAATTTAAAGCCAGGTTCTGTCACACATTTGAGATCCACCACTGAATTCAGTGAGGTTGGGTGCAACGGTCAGCATGACTTGTATAACATTCTCCATCAGCGTTAAAAAGATCCAGATAAGCACTACTTATTACCTTCTGCTCTTATTTAAGATAAAGATATAAAGAAGAGTTGGATCAGCCAAAATTGATATTGTTCATTTGTGGCCATGCACTCTAAATACCTCTAGCCCTTGGCTACAAAAGCACACCTCATCCAGTCTTCTTTCTGACACCTTGTGTGGGTTCTGCTCTTCTGAATCAGAAACACACTCTAACCCAAATACATTATCCAATGCAAACCCCAAATGCATTAATGAATTGACCCAGAAGTGAGACACAAAACTTTGTGGTTTACAGTATCTGCTGAAACAACCTCATGATGCCACGAAGTTCTGAAGCTTGCCTGCCTTCAGCTTTCTCTAAGAACCTGAGCATCTCAGAGATATTCATGGCCCTTAGACGACTTCTGTGCTCAGCTTCTCTCTCTGTCAGCAGCTCCTTTCCTTCTCTTGAGCTGGAGAAGATAACCAGGTGGCCTCTCTCATCCATCCCAGTGCACTCCAGTGTTGGCTGCTCAGTCTGTCTCCCCTCCTAATGGGTCATCCTGTTCTCCCCCTCCTTCACACCGATGCCCAGGCTTGGTAACAAACTGTGTTTTCCCTTCTTACAGCTTCCTGATACAGCTTTTCCAGGCTGTGATGTCCAAAGCCTTTGGGCCTAGCTTTTCCAGGCTTTTTTTCACAGGCAGAGAAAACAATAGGAGGGGACTCCCTGATTTCAGGTTAAAAACACAGGTTTATGGGGCTTAGGCTTACCTGACAGTCTTTTCAGTTCAATGGGTGGAGGGAGGGAAGCTGGAAGTTGTCAGTGGTGAGCACTCTGTAAGTATTTAATGCTTAATGCATTTAGCATATGAACATCTAGGAGATAAGGAATAGACCTTTGTCAGTGTAAAAACAGGTAACAGACAGTAAACTTCACTCTCCAAGGACAAGTGCTAACAGTACTGAAAGCATATAGTGACTTGAAAAAGTCTTGTGAAATGGAGCCTCAGTGCATGATGGTAATTCCCTAAAGAAACACTCAAGTGGTAGTTTGGTTTTGAGATTTCAGGTGAATCCAAGTGCACTTCAGGCAAAGCAAATACGTTTTATTGCTAAGATTCACTTAAAGCTTTAGGTAAGACTTCATCTGAGCGTACTTTAGCCCGAAGGAGGTAGAAATACCAGCTTTCCTTTGAATTCTCTTGCTCAGATAGCTCTTCTCTTGGTTATTTTTATCACTTATTTGTGGCTTTCATCTTAACACTTGCACAATCTCTTCCAAGAAGAACGACAAACTGTTTTTCCTTATGAGGAAAGACTGAGGGAGCTGGGTCTCTATAGTTTAGAGAAGAGGAGACTGAGGGGTGACCTTATAAGTGTCTATAAATATATAAAGGGGGAGTGTCACAAGGATGGAGCCAGGCTCTACTCAGTGGCAAACAATGATAGGACAAGGGGTAATGGGTACAAACTGGAACACAAGAGGTTCCACTTAAACTTGTCTGTGCTTTTGGGATGCTTTTCTCCCACTGCTTCCTCCCCTTCCATCTCTTGGGCAGTTCTTTGGATTAGTGAATGTTTATAAAGCTCATTGAACCCTTGCAGGAAGGATGTGAGGAGTAAAATCATAGATGCAAGTCTGGGAGACCTTTCCCAATCCTGTCTCACAGACCATGCTTCCTAGACCAATGAACATTGCATTCCTTTCCCCTATACTTCTTCAGTCTCAAGATCCCTGCAAAAGGGATTTTGGGGTTGTTCTGTCCTTTCTAACAGGTCCTATCCTCTATAACATAACAATTAGAACAATGATAATAACAAAAATAGCTACAACTCAAAATGTAGTCCCAGTTAGAATCATAGAACAGTTAGGGTTGGAAAGGACCTTAAGATCATCCAGTTCCAACTCCCCTGCCATGGGCAGGGACACCTTGCACTAAACCATCTCACCCAAGGCTCTGTCCAGCCTGGCCTTGAACATCGCCAGGGATGGAGCATTCACAACTTCCTTGGGCAACCCATTCCAGTCACCTAAAATGAAGTGTCCAATATGAAATATTTCCTCTCTTTTGAATCCTTCTTTCCCCCCTCCCCCGTATTGTAATCTCCATCAAACTTTCTGAAGTAGCTTCCAAGTATTCACATCACCTTTTTGGAAAGAAACTGTCCATTATTATCAAAAGTGAGAGCAATTGGAGCTCCGGCAACCTGAGAACACTGCCCACTTGTCTTCTATCTAAGCACCCAAGCTGGAGGCACAAAGAATTAAAGCTCTTTTAAAACCAGATGTGCAAAATCATGCTTTGTTTCCTTCAAAGGATACGTTTTTAGTCACGAGTCACTCCTTCCCCATCACAAGGGGAACCAAACCTAGGTCTTCCAAGCAATGACTTCTTTTATGATCTTTCCTACAACTGGTCTGTGTAAGACAGAAAACAAAACCAAGTTCATTAACTCCTGAGAGCCTTCTAATATTAGCAATTCAGTCAATATCTGGATGCCTGCAGGTTTGCATGCACTTTTTCTTCCCACATTTGTTTAGAAACGGTTGTCTGCCCTTCAACTAGGTCTTCTTCCTGCCCTGCATGGGAGGGACTCGATCCCAAAGTGCCGCATTTGCCAAGTTCCCCAGGCTTTTGCCATCTTACAGGTTGTTGTCCCAGCTTTTTGCTTGGGTGAACTGATACAGCGAGCAAAAAGAAGGAGCTTGGTGACTCCTGAAAGGCCCTGGAAAAGGCAGAAGGAAGCTCCAATGTCACAAGACAGAGCGAGGATTACTTCTGGTACCCCCCAGACAATTCAAACCCTCTGTAGCCCCTGGGCAATAGACTCCAGAGGAGCCCTACTCTCAAGAGTGAAGACAAGCCCCTCTTTTTGATAAGGCAGTGAAAACAAGGTGCCTTAGGCAGGATTCTTGGTGCTGCAAGCCAAGTGTTTCTTCACCAGCAACAGCAGTTCACCAAAGATGACACTTGCAAACCAACCTGCTGAGCTAGCAGCCGGTACGTGGAGGAGGAAGAGATCTCCTGAGTGGTAAACCACATAACTCTGCAAATTCAAACAGCAACTCAGAGGGAGATGGTACAAGAAGAAAATCTGTGGTATATGTCTCCCTGTTATTGTTGTGTTCCTGTATGGAAAGTCCTTCCTGCTCAGGCTTGAAGGTTTTCCGTGATTTGCTGTCTCTACTTCCAGCAAAATTACACAGCTCCTTTGAGATCAACAGGAAATGTTTCTCTTCTTTCAACCATCACAGAAACCCCTCTTCCTAGAGCCTTGCTTAGGCACCAGCCCCAGCTTGGCGAAGTCTCCTTTACACTCTCTGGAACGCCTGTGGTCATGTCTTGTATGGCTGGTCTTATTGAAACTACCTAGATTTTCTAGGAAATGACCCAATCCAGCTATAACTATAGCACAAGGCAGTCTCACTGCTTTTGAGAAATGCTGTAGGAAACCACCCAGCAGTCTTAGAGAAAATGGTCAAGAGCTGCTGCCTGCAAGCCTGCAATGGGTAGCCTTGCTGTAACTTGCTACACAGTTGTACAAAGTCTCCTCAGGGAGCAGGTAAGTGGCCATATCATTCATTAGTCCTGGTTTATCATCCATCCATCCATCCATCCATCCATCCATCCATCCATCCATCCACCCATCCATCCATCCTCCCATCCACCCACCCATCCATCCACCCATTCCATCCCTGACAGAGCCTTGGGTGACATGGTTTAGTGTGAGGTGTCCCTGCCCATGGCAGGGGGGTTGTAACTGGATGATCTTAAGGTCCTTTCCAACCCTAACTATTCTATGATTCTATGATTCTATGATTCTGTGATAATGATCACTTATACAGGCCTCCATCAGCTGAAGGCTGTTGCAGATGCAGTGCCAATGGCATCGGTGAGGTGAATGTCTAAAACCAACAAATGCATGACACCACCCTCTAGACTCGACTGCACTTCCTGCCTCTGAAGCAAAAACTTATCTTAGCTACTTTGTGTTATTTTAATCTCTTTCTTTCTATTGCTTTCAATCCCGCGATGTCCCATCATGAAAGGGAATGAGCTGCAGGTTCCAGCTTGCCTCATACAAGAAGCTCTTGGAAGTGTAAGATCATTACAGAAATTACAATAGATGTTCAAGGAAGGGGTCTGCACCACAGGGTGCAGCGTGGTGTAAACCAGCTCAAGCAGTCTGCACCACATAGCTGGAAGGAAGGTAGGTGTACCAGCACAGTGCTCTGCCTGACCTAATAAGCTCAGAAGCCTCTGGACCTTCACTTGTGTCTCTTCGCAATGCTCACCTAAGGCAAGTGTGATGCTATTGAACTTGGCACACTAACGGTTTGCGCAGTATAAACACATCCTAATTTTGCTTACAGATTCTTTTTCACTAGCGATGACACAACCGTGTCGAAATGATGTACAAGTCAATCGGTGATAATGAACGTAAAGAATACGTTGGTGGTGTTGTTTCAACAGAGACAACAATTTCATTTCTAAAGCACACGTTCTGGATGCCAGGTATTTCACACCACTTTCTGTCGGGCTGCAGAAGTGTCTAGAGCAGCTAGAAATACTCAGGTCTGATTGAATTCAACCACCCAGTCTTAACCCAGCAGTTGAGATACTGACTGCTCCAGTTCCAGCTGGAGCAGGACACCCATAAGGTCTTCATCCCTCAGTTCTGAACCCAGCCTGGAAATGGAGTGTTTCCAGAAAAGAAGAACCATGCCCTTGATTCTTGTAATTATGTGCAACACACATCACACAGGAAGTGCTGTTTCCTATTTTCAGATATAGGGTTTAACTATGTGCTTGTTCACGAAGTAGAAGACCCGGTCAGACAGCCCCAGCTTGATAAATCAGTGAGTAGCTTATTTTTTTTCCTTTTTTACATGTAAATGTGTCTATGCAGTTACAGGTTCACTCAGTGGGGATGTATATGTGCCTAATGACAGTGGCAGTAGAGCAACCATTCAAGCAGAGGCACTATCTTTAAGAACAATTGAGTCTCGTAACTAGCTTGCGACTGGGGATGAGGTTAAATGTGAGAGTAGAGGATTGCACTGGACAAACGGTGTAGGAAATGCTATTCTTTTTTTGTACTAGAAACTTACTGGGTCTTGATTTTGAACCTGTTCCAGGAGATCAGTAGCTTGAAGATGTATTCTGCTAAGGATATAAACCACTCAGATGTGAAACCCTTCATGCTTAACCTAACCTCTGCTAATCCTAGCTGCATCTTGCCCTGTGAGATGCAAATGCTCTGCATCTCCTCTCCTCATCATTATCCTATCGCATGGTTTCTTTGTGTTATTTGTTTAATCTGTTAAAAGTGCTGTTTCATTGTCATGTTATAGAAGAATATGTTCTTTGGGATCAGTTCTGCTTTTTAATGTGATGTCTCTGTGCTATTACATTAGAAAGCCTCTACCCCGTAACTCAGCTGGAGACATCAGCCATAATCTGGCTTGCAATTTTTGTGAACACGTTTTTCCATGAATAAAACTCATCAGTACTACACTGGAATTGTACTCTCTCCATATACAAGGGATGGTGAGCTCTCTGCTTGGATAAATGAGACTTGCCACTTGGGTATTAGTGAAAACAGCTACAACAGCCTAAGAATATAACTTGTGTGTGTGTAATATATCAAATATGCAGCTATAGCAACACTTGCTTTCATGGGAAAACTGCACTGTGATTTGCAAGGAACAGTGGGCTTGAACTCTGCGTGGAGACCCTTATAGCAATAACATGACCGGGACATGATCCTGCCATGCAAGTGGCCATCTCCACTCCGGACTGTTATCCTTCTTTCTTATATTCGAGTTCATCTCCAGATGGGTTGTGACTACAACTCAATGTTTTATGTGAAGCAGTTTAAGTAGAGAACACTGCGGAAAACCCACACCACTGAACAGAGATACTAGCACAGGACTTTGCCTACACAAGGGAAAAGTCCTCTTAAACATACAGCCACGATTTAGAGGAAGACATTGAATAGCTGTCACAAGTTTCTCTTTCTCAGAGTGCTCATTTTCGGTGCTTATGCTGCTCTTTCACTGTACATTTGTTTAGGTAAGAATGCTTCCTACTTCTGTCTTGTGACCACAGACTGCCTCTATTTAGATGCATAAAAGCTCAGAATGTTTGCAGTGTCTTTCTGGGTTTGGTGGGGAATAGAGACAATTGGATCCTGAGGCTTCCCAGGGAATTAAGGCAGTTTCTTCCAGCCCAGAATATGTTTTTTCCGTGCAAGTTCTGCAGGGATGAAGAAACCTCCTCAGTCAGGAGGCAGTTCTGAGGAGCTGTTTCTAATGCTTAGCTCTTATAGCAGGGGAGGGGTTTCCAAAGCGAGGTTTCGTTATGGAGGGGACTGTCTGGTGAGGTCGCACCTCGGTTGCCTGCTTTTGCAGAAATCGTCCAGACTTCCTGTTAGCAACCAAAAGGACCCTGCACAGGCAGAGACTAGGGGGGGTGTGGGCACTGGTGGCCACATGCAGTCCATAAAACCAACGAGAAAGCCCCTCAACTGAAAACCACGAAGACTTCCTCAATGTTCATTTGTCATTTTGGAAGAGGGAAATAAGCCAAATAATCACAAGTTGTCAAATCATAACCTGTCTGAAGAGCCTGTTTATATGTACAGCACAAGAGCAGAGGTAGCTGGAGATTTCTTTGCTTACACACCAACATGGTGCTCCATGCCTAGATAATTTTACAGCCAAACCCAGACTTCTTGGCAAGGAAGTCTGCAGATGTTCCCTTCGGCTTTAAAATCTCAGTTAGATTGGGTATTAGGAACAATTTCTTCCCCAAAAGGTTTGTCAAGCACTGGAAGAGGCTGCCCAGGGCAGTGGTTGAGTCACCATCCCTGGAGGTATTTAGCAGATCTGTGGGTGTGGTGCTGTTGGACATGGTTTAGTGGTGGACTTGGCAGTGTGTGGTAATGATTTGACTTGATGATTTTAAGAGTCTTTTCCAATCCAAATCATTCTATGATTCTACAATGCCATGATTCAATAGATGAGTGTATATGTATGCATGTACACTTGTGCATTACACACAAAGAAAGTTGTTTTAACACAGTATAATAGATAGAATTTGTTCAAGAACACTATTTATATTACATATATATCCACTGGGATAAAGACCCAGATTAAACTACGTCCTCTAGGCTGCAGTATGGGCTGGCATGGTGAGAAGGTGGCCGTGTCCCAAGGAGAAGCACGGTGCACTTTGCACACTGGATGCTGTGCTTGCTTTTTGCTGCCTTCCTTGCCCTCTCCATCCCTTTGGAAAACCACCGCTGAGCACAACAGCCCCATGAGCAGCTTCAGTGTGTGCTTGAGCCCAGAAACCCCCTGTGTGCTGGGCTGCATCAAAATCAGTGTGAGCAGCAGGTTGAGGGAGGTGATCCTGCCTCTCTGCTCTGCTCTCCTGAGACCCCACTTGCAGCACTGTGTGCAGCTCTGGTGTCCTCAACATCAGAAGGACATGGAGCTGTTGGAGCAAGTCCAGAGGAGGCCATGAGGATGCTCAGGGGCTGAAGGACTTCCCATACAAAGACAGGCTGAGAACATTGGGGCTGTTCAGCCTGGAGAAGAGAAGCTGCGTGGAGACCTCAGAGCAGCTTCCAGTGTCTGAAGGGGGCTACAAGGATGCTGGAGAGGGACTCTTCATCAGGGACTGTAGTGACAGGACAAGGGGTGATGGGTTCAAACTGAAACAGGGGAAGTTCAAGGCAGATCTAAGGCAGAAGTTCTTCCCTGTGAGGGTGCTGAGGCGCTGGCACAGGGTGCCCAGAGAAGCTGTGGCTGCCCCATTCCTGGCAGTGTTCAAGGCCAGGTTGGATGGGGCTTGGAGCAACCTGGTCTAGTGTGAGGTGTCCCTGCCTGTGGCAGGGGGTTGGAACTGGATGATCTTAAGGTCCTTTCCAACCCAAATCATTCTGTGGTTCACAGGTATAGAGATGGGTTTCCTGGGAGCTCCACAGGTACAAATGCTCACGTGCTCAACAGCAAAAAGCATTGCAGAGGAGGACACCAGCGTGTTTCGTTCCCATCACTGACAAGCTTGGAGTTTCTCTACTTTAACATCCTTCTCTTCCTTTCCAGACCAATGCACCATGGAAAACCACACCACAGACTCAGGCAACTGGGAACAGACAACAGGATATGACTACGGTGATGCAGTACCGTGTGAGGGAACAGAGGAAAAGCACTTAGCAGAGAAGCTTTTGCCACCGCTCTATTCTTTGGTGGTGATTTTTGGCCTCACAGGCAACATGCTTGTTGTCCTTGTCCTGGTAAAATACAAGAGATTGAGGAGCATGACTGACATCTACCTGCTCAATTTGGCAATTTCCGATTTGCTCTTTGTATTTTCTCTCCCTTTCTGGGCTTACTATGCTGTCCACGACTGGATTTTTGGAGAGGCGCTGTGCAGGATTCTCTCCGGTGTCTACCTCCTTGGCTTCTACAGTGGGGTCTTCTTCATAATCCTGTTGACCCTAGACAGGTATTTGGCCATAGTGCACGCAGTGTTTGCTTTGAAAGCCAGGACAGTTACCTACGGCATCCTCACCAGCGTGGTCACTTGGGCTGTTGCAGCGTTTGCTTCCGTTCCTGGCATGGTGTTCCACACAACTCAGAAGGAAAATGGACATTACACTTGCAGTCCTCATTATCCAAGTGGTACCGCAATCAACTGGAAGTACTCCTATACTTTAAAGATGAACATCCTGGGTCTCATTGTTCCAATGGCTATCATGATTTTCAGTTACTCACAGATTCTGAAAACATTACTGAGGTGTAAGAATGAGAAGAAACAGAAGGCAGTCAGGCTTATTTTTGTGATCATGATCTTTTACTTCATCTTCTGGACACCGTTCCACATTTCAACTTTTCTGCACACATTTCAATATGTACTTTTTGTCACAAGTTGTGAATTCGAGGCTCGGCTGCACAAAGCAATCCAAGTGACGGAAACGCTCTCCATGATCCACTGTTGTATCAACCCTGTCATCTACGCGTTCGCTGGAGAAAAGTTTAGGAAGTATCTCCGTGTCTTCTTCCGAAAGCACGTTGCTGCCCACCTCTGTAGGAAATGCCCAGCTCTTTATCATGAGGACCTAGAAAGAGTAACTTCCATAGCCACACCATCCACTGCAGAGCGTGACGTCTCTACTGGACTGTAAAGATACCCCAAGGCAATAGTTAGTTGCATCACTTGCTTTGCCTTAGGGACCGCCTGATGCTATTGAAGGTCTTTCTGCCAACCACTACTGAATGAGCCTCAGTTCTTGTGGTTAACTGTTCCTGGGGGTTTTATATATAGCATTTTCCATTCTTAAACTAAGTGAATCATGGAGTTCTCCAGAGCATCAAGATTTGGGTGGGACCTAAACCAGTATGATTCTGTTTCTTCACCCAAATTCTGTCCAATGAACCAATGCTAGTGAGATTGACCTGGGGACAATACAGTATTGAAGAGACTAAGGAGTACTATATCATCTCACAAGAGCCATTTACTGGTGTGTGAACACCATAAAATGAACGCTGGGATGAAGCTTTGAGGATAGATGTACCTGTTTAGCATTCAGCATTAATGGAGTAACGTTTGGAAGTGGCTGTATTCTTTCTGCAACACGGTCACAGGCATTTGATAGGGGGAGGCCTTAAGTTTTCTTCATGTCCAGCCCCTTATTTCCCCTGCATGAATAAAAGATATTTCCATGAAAAGGAATTTGAGGATGAATATGAGATAGATCAATGTGATATCTCTCCTCTGATGGGAGAGTTGAACCACCTTTATCTCACAGGGCCATTTAACCCAGGGGTTTACCTGTTAGCTAATAGTGTAGTAATTTTTCAACATAATCCTTTGGACTATAGGCTAAGTTATAGTCTTTTTGTTGGAGTTCTTTAATGTTATGCCTGCCATAGCTCTGTTCAGGTGCTAACATTTTCCAAAGTGGGCTTAGTGGATGCAGTTTTTCTCCAAGGAAAGCAGCACTTTTAACCAATAAAAGCCCCTGAGCAGAGATCTGCAAGGCCAGAATGAAAATCACCTTGGTTTTTGCTATGCAACTTTCTGTTTTAAAGAAGTACCAGGATTCTCTGAAGGATTCTGGACACTGTGAGCACAGCACTGAGTGGGGGCCTCCCTATTCCTGGACAAGGTAAATCATGTGTGTAGAGGAAGACTTTACATGGCAGATGCAGTAAGTGGGTCAGGTTAGGCTCCTGCGTGAGAAAAACATGCTCTTCACAGCTCCTAAGTGTGATGCTTGGGATACACTTCCAGGCAGACAGTAGCCTTGGAACTGCAAAAGCAACCAACTGCAGAGGAGTCATACCTGGAGAAGAGTGCTCATGGCCTACTGCATGCTGATTGACGACTCGAAGCCGTTAGTCAACTGGTGTCCTATGGCCATACATTTATGCCATTGCTGTACAAGAAAGTGGTGCTCTGGGGACGTGATGTTAGCAAAGAAGAAGAGGGAGAACTTGCTTCAGACTGTAAGGAAGTGCAGGTGAACACTCTTTATACAAGAGAACTGTCCTCCTGCTTTTTCTCTCATTTACATCAAAGGGCACCACTCTTACAGGTAAGGCCTTGCCTATGGGAATCTGGAAGTTCAACTAACCTCCAGGCAACATAAGGACACAAGAAGGGATTCCACACTACTTAACATGAGGCACATGATTCACATGCCTCATCTGAAGCAAGTATCTTCAAGGTCCTTCAGTGGTCAGCAGAGAAAGAGAGATGCCCAAGTCAGAAGCAGACATATGATTGAAACGGGACGATTACCTGTCCAACTGCAGGAGGAACTTAGAAAACCCTCTTCATTTGGGTTCAGATGCCTTAATCCAGGTGGTGCAAATACTCTTCTCCCTCAAGCCTTGTAGCATCAACCACTGCATCTGTTAGTTGTTAGTTTTTATCCTATCAGCTGTTATAATCTGCCCACTGTCTTGTGATGTCAATAGCCAAAAGACCCAAAACTATCCCCACAGTAAGCTTCGTTGCTTGGAAATAATACTCTTCCTTCCTTTTGTACTGTTTTACTGCACAAAAGGGGAAGCACCTTTTTAATATTAAAGCAGAAATGAGTTCAGTGTGATACAAACCCTGCTGTAACTGTGATGTTGCTACTGCTGTAGCTTAAATTCTTGCCCTGTTGGAATTATGTTTCTTTCTGTTTCCATGTTAATGAAGGGAAATTAATAAAATCAGTGTCTGAAAAACAATGTAAACCCTGTAGCACCGTGTCCTTCTCCATCAGTAAAAGGGCATCAGCTCTGCTCATAGAACAGATTTAAACCCTCGCCATACCACACTCCAGCAAAAGAAACCAAAGAAAGAACTGTCTGCCCAGTCCTCAAGCTACTGTAACTGGCCCAGATTTATCTATCCACAAGCTTGAGTAGAGGGCATTACAAAAGCTTTGGGACCACAGGTTTTAGATGGGTGAAATCTGGAGAAACAGGGCTGTGTATAAGTAGAAGAGGAGGTATAAAGGAGCGTAATAACAGCTGACACTCTTAATAGTGATATAAAGACTTTTAATATTGGGATGAAGACTCCATAGACTTTCTGCAGCTGATTTCCGACCTCCTTGCACTGTATAGAGTGACACCAGCCAGGTGATGCACCTGATCTCTCAAGGTTTATGCTTAAGGAATGTTAAGCGTTTAAAGCTCAACATGGAAATATGCTTCTGCTTCACCGTATCATTCTAGGAATGTCTTTACAGCGGGAGTGAGTGCCACAATGCTAAACAGGACTCCTACTCATCAATGAAATAAAACCATAACAGGTACAGTTCTGAGCTACATCAACCCACTGTGTGATTCCTTTTCTTACTGAACAATAGCTTCAATTGCTTGGTAAAATCAGGAGGTTCACCTGCAGGTGAAATTCTTACATGTGCTGTAGCTCCTGGCAAGCAGCAGCACATGTTCCCAAAGAGATGCTGGGCAAGGGACTGAGAAAAGCTGAAAAAACCCTGACTTGTAGCAATGCTGCTGGCATTGTCCATACCTCAGTGTTGACACACACGCTAGATGGAGGCAATCTAAAGGACAAGGATGCTGGAGAGCGGCTCTTCATCAGGGACTGTAGCGATAGGACAAGAGGTGATGGGTTCAAACTGAAACAGGGCAAGTTCAGGTTAGATCTAAGGCAGAAGTTCTTCCCTGTGAGGGTGCTGAGGCACTGGCACAGGGTACCCAGAGAAGCTGTGGCTGCCCCATCCCTGGCAGTGTTCAAGGCCAGGTTGGACACAGGGGCTTGGAGCAGCCTGGTCTGGTGTGAGGTGTCCCTGCCCATGGGAGGGGTTGGAACTGGATGAGCTTTAAGGTCCTTTCCAGCTCAAACCAGTCTGGGATTCTGGGACTCTATGAAGGCAGCAGGGAGGAAGGGGTGATGCAGCAAGAGGATGGCCAGTCCCAGCCTGGTGTGATGGAGCTTCAGATTGGGTGGGAGATCGAGTCCTGCAGAGGTTCATTGACAGTGACTGAGGGGAGCAGGGGCCAAAAGGAAGCTCTAACAGCATTGGTGAAGAGCACACCAGCAGCACCCCAGTGCCAGCAAACAGCACCAGGGGCCCGGGCTCACCTCCAGCCACATGTAAGACCTGATCAAATCTGACTTCCCAGCAGCTCTGCTTATGTGCAGCTGCTGTAGAGCTGAGTGAACACACGGTGTAGGTGCTGATAACAAAAGCCACAGCGCAGGTTCCTGCTGCCAGCATGTGTCCCTGTATTGGGGCTGCAGATGTCACAGCTATTCTCACTCTGCGTCTCAGGCAGCTGTAAGACCCAGCTGATGAGCGGACCAAAACCATTCCCCTTGGTTAACCGCTGTAACCGTGAGTGCCAGAGGCCCTCTTTTGGCGTGCAACCCCCTCTGCACTCTTACAGTGGTGCTCAGTAAATGCGATACCCAGCTGCTGATCACACTGAGATTGCGGAAGGTTTTGGAGCCTCCAGCAGGCTCAGTAACATGTAACAGAGAACAGTGAGGCAGGTTTCAGAAAGGAATTCTTTTAAGTGTCTCTTAATTTCAGTCTGTGGGCTCTTTAGGAATTATACACTGAAACATTAATTTGATACATTGAGAATTATAAGAATTAATGGCAAAAGTGCAGGATTTTGGCAGCAATTAGGAGCTTGATTATTTAGGAGTGGAAACATCTCTTCCCACTGACTCTATAGGGGGTCCATCAGGTAGTGCGAGCATACCCTTAAAATACCCTACAGTGGCCATTCACTTTGACCCTGAGAATCCAGCCCTTAGAGAGCTCACTGAAACAGGTGATTTGGAAAGGAAGAGAAAAATCTATTGATCCTTTGGGATAAAGACCTTGAAGAGTCCTTCCCTCATGCAAAGAAGGGCTGACGAGGAAAACAGGCCATGCTTTTTGCTTGTTACTGTCTCCCCCCAGATCTGAGAGGTAACTGAGAAGCCGTGATTCCCTTGGCTTCCATTAAGGAATGGCAGCATCCAAAGCAAGACATCTCCATTGGGCTTTTGGCAGTTTAGAATCTTTTAAGGCTACTGAGGACTGAGTGCAGGAAAGATGTTCCTTGAGCACCTTCACTAGGTTGATAGAATCAGACACTCTGGAACTGCCCAAAGAGATGTCAAGGGGGGGGGACACAACAGGAGGATGTGCTTTATTTGGTATCTTCTCAAGGTTTCTATCTCAGGGGTTCCCAGGTATCTGATAAGGCATCACCTTGTTCTTGCTTTTTTCTGTACCTTTCCAGCCTCCCGTGTGGTTTCTTTGATGTCTAAGAAGGATCTAAAAAGCTGCTCATGGTGCAGCTTCAGTTTGACTCAAAAAGGCACAGGATCAGCCACAAGGAAGTGAACTGATCGGAAATCAGATTCTATCAGGTTTTTCTGAAGCTTGGTTCCGAAGTAACAGTGTTGTTTTAAAAGAAGTGAGACTCACTATAGAGGCTAAGTCATAGTCTTATGAGAGGGATTGAAACAAAAACCACAGTCCAAAAGACTAGGTTGGAGGAGAATAGAATCAATCACATCTCCTAAAATACAAAGACTGAAACTCAGAGCAAGCCAACGCAAAGCACAGGTAATTCTGAGTAGAAGCAGAAGCTTTCTACAAAAGCTTCACTTTTTGTCCCTGGGCAAACCCCATAAAGCATTGAATGATTCAGAAACATAAAGGGATGAACCTCCTGCAAACTGGTCCTGCTCCAAGGAGCTTAGCTCAATCAAAAAGAGACCACAACAATATAACACCCCCCTTTCTAAAGCTCCAGCTGCGGGTTGTGAAACCGTGAGTTCAGCTCCTAGGAGGATCCACATTTCAACATCTCTGCACGTCTCACAGCAAAGTAACATCTGATGGCTCATTTTTAGCAAAAAGAGAACTGCTCCTTGATTTATTTTTTTTTTTTTCAATGCAAACAGACTTGTTTGCTAGAAGTTTTCAAACGGATACATCCTTTTTCAAGCAGGAAGAGGTGTTTTTGAGCTTCCTCTCGTGACTGACAAGTCGGTTTAGCGTTATTCTCCATCTAATAACCCAAGCCATCACTCCCACCATAAGACACATGGTAAGTCATCTTTGCTTGTTTTTCACATATAGGAGTTGCTTAGGTAGTCTAATGCCTGAGGTGAAAAAACACTTGTGGAATCTTGCCTGGGAACTCCCCTTTAACAGTTACACTGGGAAATGCATGGGATATTGTAAATGGAATACATTATTTCTAAGGGACAGAACCACTACAAGACCTGAACAGAGGACCCAGGCAAGCAAAAAAGTAAACCTGTAGAGATCGAGCTAAGAAATATGATGGAGAATGCTTGTGATATTTTTTTTCTCTGAAGATCATAGAATCACAGAATGGTTTGGGATGGAAAGGACCTTGGGATGATCCAGTTCCAACCCCTGCCACGAGCAGGGAGAATATATAAGAAATGTATAAGATGATAAATAGTGATGGAAGTCTGGATTTTAAACCTGCTACTGCAAGGACAAACCAGCTTGTTTCAGTGAAGAGTCCTAACTCTTCTCACAGGATGAGTACAGAAAATCTGATGCTGTGTTTTAAACACTGTGCCATGGAACTTGTTCACGTGCAGCATAGCTGGCACTTTACCTCTATTTACTACAGCTTTTGAACTGCTACCATTATATAGCACTGTGCAAATGAACTGAAAATCACTTAATAAAGTCTTGCTTCTTTAGAAACAGAGGGCTCTGCCCTGAAACTCAGACTGAAACACGGCATGAGTTACTCAGCCTTTCTATGGAGCTTTTCTCTCCAGAACTGCATGACAGACTGCTGGTCTTAACCAGAGCAACAGAATTTGTACAGCAGATTGCAGATATCCAGAGATCCTGCATTTATCTAAGCTGTATTTAACATAAGATAGACCTCTTTTTGAAACATCCTTTCTTCAGGGATCTTCCAGTATTATCTTTGAGCTTATCTGACCATTAGAACATCAGGTGAACAAGCCAGGTCGATTATAACCCACTGAAGCGTTCTAGCCAGTGGCCAGCACTGCGTCCTAAAGGAGTGAGATTTCTGCATAAAGCACAAAACCACTTACAATTCCTTCTTCTGCTTTCCACATTTAGTACCTCAAGTTTCCCTTGTCAGCATGTGCTGCATACTACACAATACAATGTAGTAAGTAGTAAGAGCTTTTGCAGAGAGGCTGCTGAAGCAAGGGCTGGGCTAGAGGAATAGGGCTCAGTGAAAGGCAGCACCCGGAGGGGAGACCACAATTTAAGCATGCAAAAAGGGTTGAGAGGAAGGAGATGAAACGCAGGGAAGATGTGGTTGTCTTTCCAAGAAAGCAGAGGAAAAGGAGGGAAGGCATTGAGACAGCAGTTAGCAGGGAGAAGGGGCTGGCACAGAAAGAATTACCACAATAATGTGGAGGCAGCATTTTGCAGTAACATTTGCATGAATCCTATTGACCATAAACTCATAAAATCCCATTCTGGGTTTATGACCTGGGTGTTTTCCACACCCGTGTTTATACACGAGCATCACGCAGGTGCCAAACGATCAAGACAGGACGTGCTGAGTCTGGCACTCTGCTGCAGCCAGTGCCACATCCCATAATCCCAATACACAGCATGGCTGAGTGACACATCCGAAATGAAGGTATTTGGCTAGGTGCATTACCAGGGACTTGTACTGTCAGGGTATGCAACACAGATGTAGCTGAATGGAATATTAACTATTTCACAGTGTCTGAGTCTGGTCATGTTTTGAAAGAAAGAAGTTCATTTTTTGGACCAAAGAGTGTTTTATAAAGGTGGGTTTGTGTTTTTTTTTCCTAGAAAAGTTGCTGAAAATACTTAAATCTAAACCCTCAGATACATTAAAATCAACTTATTTACTGTCAATACACCTGAGCCACAACCACTTCCTTTCCCAACAATCCCACTGTCTCAGTATACAAATAACTGTGTAGTTAGTATGGCTTGCGGGGGGGAAAGGCTTCACAGAGATTGCCTTTGAGAAGTCTGGCAGCAAATCTTTCCTCCCCAAGAAACTGTGTCTGGGCAAAGCTGAGACCCAAACCCCAAAACACACCAAGTTTCTCTTCTTGTTCTCCTGAAAACTTCACGCCATGCTCCACACACCAAAGGAATGGATGAACATGGATGTACTCAGTCTTGATGCTCTTCGGAGCAGAGATGACAGCCGGACTGGGGAAGAAGTTGGGGAAGGGGTGGGAAAAAGGTTTGCAGAAACAGCACCTCTTTTTTGTCCCCAAGGTGCAGACTGGGCTCCAATAGTTCTTGCTCCTTTTGGGGCAGGTTCCTGTCTGTGCTCTACAGCATGAGAATCTCCATTAGCACCTGGCAGCTCAGGAGGGGCTCAGATCCTGGGACAGGAAACTGGTCAAAGACCGTGCAACCAGTCCCTTCCCAAGGACCTCAGCTTAGGTTTAGCTAAATTAACCCCTTTAACACAAAATACAGTAAGGACATTGCCATTTTGAGCAATCAGTGCTTACAGGATGAAAAAGTCCTTTGAACTTAACAGTTTTGTCTAGAGAGACACAAAGAGGCGCTTCAGGGATTTCACAGGCTGCAAATCAGAGTGGATCACTATGAGCATCACCAAAAGCAGACCAAGGGTCTGCCCCTGGCTCCCTCCAGCCATAAGCTGAGTTTCTTCCTGCAGAGAGAATGAAGTGGTGGTTTTGAGCTACTGCTGAGCACAACAGCACCAAACTACCCGCTGCTCAGATTGAATTCATCATTCCTCTGCTTCTGGTTGGGTCAGGCAGCTGGTGGTAAGGGAAACCACACCAGAGAGCGTACACATAGGAAATCATCCTCAGCACACTTCCAACATGCAGCAGTGTGGCTTCACAGGTACAGAGATGGGTTTCCTGGGAGCTCTGCAGTTTCATTCTCATCCACACCCTGAGGTGCAAATGCTCATGTGCTCAACAGCAAAAAGCATTGCAGAGGAGGACACCAGCGTGTTTCGTTCCCATCACTGACAAGCTTGGAGTTTCTCTACTTTAACATCCTTCTCTTCCTTTCCAGACCAACGCACCATGGAAAACCACACCACAGACTTAGACAACTGGGAACAGACAACAGGATATGACTACGGTGATGCAGTACCGTGTGAGGGAACAGAGGAAAAGCACTTAGCAGAGAAGCTTTTGCCACCGCTCTATTCTTTGGTGGTGATTTTTGGCCTCACAGGCAACATGCTTGTTGTCCTTATCCTGGTAAAATACAAGAGATTGAGGAGCATGACTGACATCTACCTGCTCAATTTGGCAATTTCCGATTTGCTCTTTGTATTTTCTCTCCCTTTCTGGGCTTATTATGCTGTCCACGACTGGATTTTTGGAGAGGCGCTGTGCAGGATTCTCTCCGGTGTCTACCTCCTTGGCTTCTACAGTGGGATCTTCTTCATAATCCTGTTGACCCTAGACAGGTATTTGGCCATAGTGCACGCAGTGTTTGCTTTGAAAGCCAGGACAGTTACCTACGGCATCCTCACCAGCGTGGTCACTTGGGCTGTTGCAGCGTTTGCTTCCGTTCCTGGCATGGTATTCCACACAACTCAGAAGGAAAACGCACATTACACCTGCAGTGCTCACTATCCATCAGAGCAGAGAGATGTATGGAAGCAATTCCTGACCTTAAAAATGAACATCCTGGGACTGGTTATCCCAATGTTCATTATGATCTGCAGCTACACGCAAATTATAAAGACATTACTGCAATGTAGGAATGAGAAGAAACATAAAGCGGTCAGGCTGATCTTTATCATCATGATTGTCTACTTTGTTTTCTGGGCACCGTACAACATCTGCATTTTCCTGCGTGATTTTCAAGGTGCCTTTTTCATCAACACTTGTCAAGGCAGTGGTCAACTGCACAAAGCGATCCAAGTGACAGAAACGCTCTCCATGATCCATTGCTGCATCAACCCTGTCATTTATGCCTTCGCTGGGGAAAAATTCAGGAAGTACCTCCATAGCTTTTTCCGAAAGCAGCTTGCATTCCACTTCCCTAAATTCTGTCCCGTTTTCTATGTTGACACAGCTGAAAGGGCCAGCTCCACCTACACGCAGTCTACTGGGGAACAAGAAGTTTCTGCTGCCTTGTAAGCTGTGCCCAGCAAAAAGGGGGAATTGACTAGCGTGGAATTAAGTCTGTGATGGAAACCTGCAGAATCTGTCCTGGATTTTGGCTCCAAGGCAGCTGCAAAAGACCACAGAATGCATGTTTACCAAAGCTTGGTTTTGCTCATGTATTTGGGTATTTGTATGTAAATAGCTTTAAACTGAAACAGGGCAAGTTCAGGTTAGATCTAAGGCAGAAGCTCTTCCCTGGGAGGGTGATGAGGCGCTGGCACAGGGTGCCCAGAGAAGCTGTGGCTGCCCCATCTCTGGCAGTGTTCAAGGCCAGGTTGGACACATGGGGCTTGGAGCAAGCTGCTCTAGTGTGAGGGGTCCCTGCCCGTGGAAGGGGGTTGGAACTGGATGAGCTTTAACATCCCTTCCAACGTAAACCCTTCTTTGTTTCTATGATTAATGAAAAGGATGCATCAAATTAGCTACCTAGATACGCTCACCTGTACGGGGGAAAAAGGTGTTCGCTTTTTTTGTGTGACTGCAAAAGCATGGTTTTGTATCAGAGAGCCCAAAATCACACAAAAGCTGGGGGCCTAAGCTAACAGGCTCATGAACTGGTTTTTTGAAGTGAACTAGAGGTTAGGAATTCACACTGGTTCTTCGGACAGATCTCTTGACTGTACCTTATACAAGGTATCTCACTCATTTAAATCAGTCTCAGTCACAGCTTTTACTAAGCCTGGTTGTATATCTCTGTAAATAATGCTAAATTACTGAGGCCTGTGATAGAGAATCCTTACAAGTGGTATGGGAAAGTCTTACACATTTAGAATAGACTCTGATAGTTCAAGGTATATTTTCCTTTGTGTATGGTTGAGTACCGATCTCTTGGATCTTTCTCATAATAGCTTTGATTACTAGGTGTTGGCATGTGAGTGACTTAAGAGTTTGATATTTCAGCAAGCTCTCTCTTAATCAACTGCTGCTTTATATGCTATTTGTACTAAAAAGCTAATCCAGTGACCTATCATTGATCAGAAAAACCCATGTGTTTATGATACCTTAAAAATAAAGCACTGCACATGGAGTTTTAACCAGGCTACATCAAATACGGCTGAATCAACACAGGTTTAGCTTTTTAGTGCAGTGATTTTGCTTGCCATTTTTCTAGCCTACATAAGAGAATAACTTTAAAATCTCAAAAGAACACAGCCGCAATGGCTGCAAAACCACAACACCATCAGAGGTGTGAAAATGATGTCTGAACAGGGTTGACCCAGATGTTTTCAGTGATAAACATATGCTATAGACATTTAAGTTATTGAAACATACGAGTAAGTAAAAATATTCACTGTTCTACAGACTACAGCATCTCTTTTCTGTTTTAGAAGCAGGCTTTTTCTGCCCTTTAGGAGTTTTACTGAGATAAAAAGCTTCCATAATTAGTAAGACTGGTGGACAAATAGGATTGGGGTTCCCCTTAAAGCTCAGATGCTACAAAGCACTTGAGCATGTAGAAAAGATGAAATGAAAGGGGAATACTCGTGTTCTTAAGATCACAGTATTAATTTAGGACAAATTGTCCTTCCTAGCATTTCCTGTATTCCCCCTAAAATATGTGGGTTTGGACAACTGTGTAGACAGGAAATTAAAACTGAGGATTTTGATTTCCATCAGAGCAATTTCTGTTTCTCTGCTCCTCTAGATAGCCTCATAAATATTATTTTTCAAAGAAGCAACTGTTTTAAGCAGCCCCAAAGAGGTTTTACATTGCCATGTGCTTGTGAAAGCAGGAAGTAAAATAGGGAAATCTCTGCTTAGCAAACCACTTGGTTGAAGTTATTCAGTTTTGTCATATTAAGCCCCACTTTTGGACTACATCCCCGTGGGAACTGGAACAGAAGTATGCTGCAACTTCTAATATACAAGATCTTCAGCTGCATGTAAGACCCTGCACATCTGTTACTTTCTGGACTTTGCATATGCCTTTAAAACACACATCAGTATAAGCAGAAACTGGTTACTTTCAGCATCATTTGGATGTTTCCAAGTGACAAGCAGCTTCCAGAGGGAAGATGTGGAACTGAAGAGATTGGTGGCCCAGTGCCTCAGCAGCTTATCAAGACTTGCTATCCCATCACCGAGAAGGGACCACACTTCAGCAAATGAGAATAAACCAGATTTCAGCTACTGTAGTGAGCTGTGCTCCACATTCAAGGAGACAACAGAGAACACAGTGTCTGGTAGCTCTGCTGGTACGTTCAGTTATAGACTTTGCCAATAGATTGTAATAATGTTTTGTGTTATACAAGCCATTAAAGTTGGTTAACTTTCTTGTGTTAGACTTCTTGATCTCCCCCCGTTAACTGAACATAAATTCCCTATCTAATGAAGACAAATTCCTCTTCATAACAGGTTGCTGAAAGAGTAGGCAGGATGAAGTCAGGGGTTTACAAGTGGACTAAGAACCAGCATGATCAGATAACACAGGACCACCAAGATGACTCCAGTGTTCTTAACTGCTTGCCACTAATAATCTAATGCTAAATATGCTAGTTTGGTCATCGTCACATTTGGTTTTCTTTATTTTTACCGATGGTAAAAGCACTATCTCACACAATTCACGCTGATCCTAAAAGACTAAGTGTTTGTAAAATAAATAAGCATGCAAAAGAATTGTTAAGTGTGTTTAGGATCTGCCCGCGACCGAACACCTCAGCCACAGCAGACTTGAGCACACACTTCCCTTCAATTCCTAGGATTAGGGTGCCATCCTGTGGCCACACCGTATTGTTTCATGCTATCAAACGGGTTGGGTTGGAAGGGACCTTAAAAGCTCATCCAGTTCCAACCAGGGACACTTTCGGCTAGACCAGGTGCTCCAAACCCCGTCCAACCCGGCCTTGGACACTGCCAGGGATGGGGCTTAGGAAACACTCTTGGCCACTACGAAAGGAGGACCATTGATGGGTGGGCATGGTCACCCTTTAACGGTGGTCCAAGTGGGATGTAAGAGAAGTGAGGCTTGGTGTCAGCACAAGTTTTGCACGCCCTCAGGTTGTCCGGATTCCAGCCATCTGCTCTGGAAGGGGAGCATTTGGCACTCTTGTCCATGAAGCGACAAGAATAAAACTACATTCCCTGCCATTATTTCCTTTGGAAAGACAGAAAGGATTGAAACTTGGACGGCAATGGGATGCTCACGCTTCCAACCTCTCGCAGCCCCTGGCAGCTGTGACACTGTCCCTAGCACAGCACCGACACCCCAAGCCTATTCCATGTAGCCTCCCCGATGGACTCAGAGGGGGGTTTAGGAGACTAGTTTCTGGGGGTGCCGGACTGTGGAAGCAGTATTTCCCGACAGTTCCTATGGCAGCAACGACTCCCGACCTGGAGAGGCTTCTCTAGAATTACTGCTAACGGGGAGGGGGGAAAGGAGGGGGGGAAAGGAGCGGAAAGGAAGGGGAAGAGGGAAAGGAGGGGGAAAGGAGGGGCGGAAGGAAGGGGGGAAAGGAGGGGGAAAGGAAGGGGGGAAAGGAGGGGGAAAGGAAGGGGGGAAAGGAGCGGAAAGGAAGGGGAAAAGGAAGAGGGAAAGGAGGGGGAAAGGAGGGGCGGAAGGAAGGGGGGAAAGGAGCGGAAAGGAAGGGGAAAAGGAGGGGGAAAGGGGGGGGAGGAAGGGGGGAAAGG
This sequence comes from Pezoporus flaviventris, assembly GCF_033815535.1. Lineage (NCBI taxonomy): Eukaryota > Metazoa > Chordata > Aves > Psittaciformes > Psittacidae > Pezoporus > Pezoporus flaviventris. The sequence goes on from NW_026892585.1 coordinate 4,037,097, forward strand.
AGGGGGGGAAAGGAGGGGGAAAGGAGGGGGGGAAAGGAGGGGGAAAGGAGGGGGAAAGGAGCAGAAAGAAAGGGGAAAAGGAAGAAGGAAAGGAAGAGAGAAAGGAGGGGGAAAGGAGGGGGAAAGGAAGGGGGGAAAGGAGGGGGGGAAGGAGCAGAAAGAAAGAGGAAAAGGAAGAAGGAAAGGAAGAGGGAAAGGAGGGGGAAAGGAGAGGGAAAGGAAGGGGGAAAAGGAGGGGGAAAAGGAGGGGGAAAAGGAGGGGGGAAAGGAGGGGGGAAAGGAGGGGGAAAAGGAGGGGGAAAAGGAAGGGGAAAAGGAGGGGGCGAAGGGGAGGCGAAGGAAGGGGAAAGGAGGGGGATGATCAGGTAGTGAGGTGGACTGCGAACTGGCTGAAGGAGAGAAGCCAGAGAGTTGTAGTCTATGGGGCTGAGTCTAGTTGGAGGCCTGTAACTAGTGGAGTGCCTCAAGGGTCAGTACTGGGACCGGTATTATTTAATATATTCATCAATGATTTAGATGAGGGAATTGAGTGTACTATCAGCAAGTTTGCTGATGACACTAAGCTGGGAGGAGTGGCTGATACGCCAGAAGGCTGTGCTGCCATCCAGCGAGACCTGGATAGGCTGGAGAGTTGGGCAGGGAGTAACTTGATGAAATATAACAAGGGAAAGTGTAGAGTCCTGCATCTGGGCAGGAACAACCCCAGGTTCCAGTATAGGTTGGGGAATGACCTGTTAGAGAGCAGTGTAGGGGAGAGGGACCTGGGGGTCCTAGTGGACGACAGGATGACCATGAGCCAACACTGTGCCCTTGTGGCTAAGAAGGCCAATGGCATCCTGGGGTGTATTAGAAGGGCGGTGGTTAGTAGGTCGAGAGAGGTCCTCCTTCCCCTCTACTCTGCCCTGGTGAGACCGCATCTGGAGTATTGTGTCCAGTTCTGGGCCCCTCAGTTCAAGAAGGACAGGGAGCTGCTGGAGAGAGTCCAGCGCAGGGCAACTAAGATGATTAAGGGAGTGGAGCATCTCCCTTATGAGGAAAGACTGAGGGAGCTGGGTCTCTATAGTTTGGAGAAGAGGAGACTGAGGGGTGACCTTATCAGTGTCTATAAATATATAAAGGGGGAGTGTCACGAGGACGGAGCCAGGCTCTACTCAGTGGCAAACAATGATAGGACAAGGGGTAATGGGTACAAACTGGAACACAAGAGGTTCCACTTAAACTTGAGAAGAAACTTCTTCTCAGTGAGGGTGACGGAACACTGGAACAGGCTGCCCAGGGAGGTTGTGGAGTCTCCTTCCCTGGAGACATTCAAAACCCGCCTGGACGCATTCCTGTGTAACATTATCTAGGTGTTCCTGCTCCGGCAGGGGGATTGGACTAGATGATCTTTCGAGGTCCCTTCCAATCTCTAACATACTGTGATACTGTGATACCACCCCCATCGAGCTACCCCCCGGAACGCACGCAGGGTCACGCAGGGTCACGCAGAGTCACGCAGCGACGTGGCACCGCCCGCCTCCCCGCCCACTGCCGCCTGGCCCCTGTCCGCGCCTGCGCAGAGCAGTGAGCGCTGCTTTCCCGCTCTCTGCGGGTTGGGGTTTGTGTCCTGCTGTGGGGCCGGGAATTGGGACCGGGACCGGGACTTGGACTGGGAGGGGGGTGTGTGTGTGCGGTTGAACCGGCGGCACCCGGTGCGGAGCAGGGCACGGTGGGTGCGCTGGATCCCTTCGTGAGGAGGGGACCCTGTGGTAAAGGGCCTCCCGGTGGGCCCCTTACTTCTCCGGCGGCCTGGGGCGGGCCGTTGAGGATCAGGGGCAGGAGGGGGTTCCGGGCTAGGCCGTAATGCTAGGAGGCTTACTGGGCTTTGCTTCTCAGTTAAAGAATGAAACGCAGTAAGGAGCTGGTTTTTGTGAAGTTCATAAAGTCTGCTGCGAGCTCGGAGTATTTCTATAAAGCTCTTGAGGTGAGTAGGTTTGATCGCTTTTCTGAGTGAGCTTGGTGAGGCATTAAATGATTTCTGTGGTTGGCTTAGATGTAACTTACATGCATACATAAATAAAGCTACTTCCGGTGTTTAATAAAGTTTGATGGGCGCTTTTATTGAAGAAGTTGCTTCCTGAACACGAAATAATTGTAATTTCAAAACCTGTTGACATTTAGTGAAGTGGCATGTAGTTTAAGTGGTCTGGATGGGTGTCACTCATATAAACTAAGCAGACTTAATCCACCTTGAGAGGATAGTGGGAGCTAAGGGCACTGTGTGGTCCTGAAAGTGTGTGTGGTGAAGAGTCCGGGGAATAAGGGTGACACCTATGAGGTGTTTTAGCCCTTTCTTTTGCCAGTGTACTCCTGTGTGGTAGCTTTGCTGTGAGCTGTTTCAGGCAGATGTACTTATGTAGCTTCCACAGGATTGGCTGTTTGTGATTTGATAATCAAGTAAGTGGTGGTGTATATGCTGTTTACCTGCAGTCTATGAAAGAATTTCAGTCAGAAGAACATCTCCAGATCCTTGACGAAGGGACAGCGCTCAATATAAGAGAAAATGATAAATCGCTTTACATTTGTGATCCTTTTACAGGTGTCGTTTTCAATCATCTCAAACAGGTATGATACCCATCAACTTACTTCTACCTATATTCTCTTCTAGAAGCATAGGTGCCCCTATTTTGTATGCTCTTTTTACACTGAATACAGCAGTATGAAGTATTCACAATAAAGTCTTTGAAGCTTCACTGTGTTCTGTGTTTAAGGAGGATGACTAGCAAAGCATAAGGAATATTTTGAAGCACGTGCAAAAATAAATGGCATGATCGGTTCTGATTCTGGTGGAGGTTTAAGCTTATTTTCACACCTTTTTGCCTCCTGAGTAATATGATTTTGTTTGACATGCAAGGAATAGCTGGGATTCTCTGGCATGTTAGCTTATACCATCTGCTGCTTTTTACTGAGGTCAGAAAATCTACAAGGATTGTACTGAAATCCACAGCTGAAAGTAAAACCAAAACTGTCAGCTACCTGGAGATGCTAAAGGAGTACAGACCAGAGGTCCTGCCTTCCTCAGGATTCAGAGACAAGGAAAACCTTTCTGATACCATTGTACCTTCTGCTAATTCTTTTTCCCCCTGTTAATTTATTGCAGCTTGGCTGTAGGATTGTTGGACCACAGGTAGTCCTGTACTGTATACAGGCCCAGAGATGTGTCCCAAGAGCTGAGTATCCCGTGTACAACATGACCATGGTCGATGTAACAGTATCCTGTACCAGCCTTGAAAAGGATGTTAGGGTAATGCTTTGTACAAAATAGATTGCTTAGGTGGTTGTCATTGACATTTGCTTCAGATGGATCACTGCTACAGCAGCAGTCATACTGTATCTAAGTTTTACTGTGCCTCTGTCTGGATTCGTCTGCTGTAGTTCATACACTACATATAATTTATGTAGGGAGTTGTATGGGGAAAGAAGGAGTTGTAGATGTAGTGTATAAATGTGTATCTCTCTGGTGGTTTATCCATGCATGCACATATATATATTATGTAAGCATATGTATATATGTAGTTATAGAAGATTTCAGCTGTATTAATATGGGGGTACATGGAGGGTTTAGGGATTTTTATTAACTGATGGGACAGATCACTTATCTTGCTGGTTTATCTGTGGCTGTAGCGCTGCAGGCAACATGCTCTGTTTCTGGTTACTCAAAACTACATAGTAAAGATCTGCTACCCAGGCAGCTATGGTTTAAATGGTTTAATTTGAAGTTGACCTTTTAGTTATTCCAGTATCTCTTTTTAATATATAGTACCAAAGATGTCAACCAGCCATAAAATTTTACTTGTACCATATGAATGTAGTATTTATATTAAGAATGTGTATTATGTTCAGCTTATCATAAATACAAATCAAATGTAAACTATATTTGATGGGTTTTTTATGGCTTCCATATAGATCCATTTTGTGTTTTGAACCATTTTTTAGGAGAAACCATGGACTACTGAAATCCACGATTTTGGTTTTTAAGGTGAATCATAGAATCAACTAGGTTGGAGAAGATCTTTTAAGATCATCAAGTCCAACTGTAGAACATAAGTACTGTAGGTTTTCTTTTTTCTTCATAATGTTCTGTATTTTTTTCCTCACTCAGGAAGAAGTTCATAAATATGTGCAGCTGATGGGTGGACGTGTGTCCAGAGACCTCAGTGTGGCAGTAACTCACCTGATAGCTGGAGAAGTTGGCAGCAAGAAATACGTAGTAGCTGCTTCTCTGAAAAAACCTGTTTTGCTTCCAGCTTGGGTTAAGACTCTGTGGGATAAGTCTCAGCAAAGGTATAAAGAAACTAAACAAAACCAGTTTTGTTTTGGAGACTGCTAATTCTTATGCTGATACAGTCTGCTTTCCTTTTCTGGTTGATTTTACTTGGAAGAAAAACTGTTTCTTTTTCTCTCTTCCTCCTTTAGCATAATGACATACACTGATGTTAACATGGATGATTATGCTTGTCCTGTGTTCCTTGGCTGTACAATTTGTGTAACTGGCTTAAACACTTCAGACAGGAAAGAAGTCCAGCGCCTCACTGTTGAACATGGTGGACAATATACGGGGCAGCTCAAGATGAATGAATGTACTCATCTGATAGTTCAAGAGCCAAAAGGTAGGACCTGCAGAATAAACATTATTCTCACTTCTTGAGTTGAAGTAGTGTAAATATGTATGAGAGTTTAAACTGTCAGTTTGCTTCAGTGTTGCTCTCACTGATGCTGTTTAGGGGAGCACTGTTCATAAGAAGAGTAACACAGGGCACCCTGACTTTGCTCTAAAGGCGTGAGAAAGAGAACCAAAGAGCAAAAGAACAGAGACCCAGATGGTATTTAAGGAAAGAAAAAGGGAGACTCCAAGAGGGGATGGAAGAATAAGGAAAAACTAAGTTTTTTGGGAGAGCTGCATAGGACTTAATTTATATTCTGATTGAAATTGTGTTGTGGACTAATGTTTTTTTACCTGATCTGTTCTGTGTGCCCTCTGAGCACCCTACTAAGGTAAAATGAAAGCTTCCTTAAGCTACTTTTCCTTCCTCTTGGGAAGATGAAACAATTGTAGTTTTATTGTGAGAAGAAAATTTTCCCCAATTTCCCTCCCTTTTCCTATGGGTAAATATCCTTGGACTTTATAAACTCTTTTTTCCCCTGTGTATGAAAGCTTTAAAGCCCTTTTTATAATTTTACTTTAGTGTCCTGTCATATTGTACCCTTGAGCTAATCATTAATGAGAGTTTTTGCTCTAACTTTATTTCGAGAATAAATAAGCAGCTTATCAGAAGAGTCCAAGGGTAACACAACCTGCACATTGAAATCATGAATTTTTAACTTTTCTTCATGTCCAGCCACCTTGTAGTGATCACTTTTTGACAGCATTTTGGTGATCTGTGGTTTGTATTTTTGCTTACATTTGAAAGGTCAGAAGTATGAATGTGCTAGAAAATGGAATGTGCATTGTGTGTCTATCAAGTGGTTTTCTGACAGCATCGAGAAAGGCTTCTGTCAGGATGAGACAATGTATAAAATAGAAGCTGGATCAAAACTGACACCCAGTACATCAACACCTACGAATGATGTTGGGAAGCCTGATAGTAAGTAAGACATTTTAAAATACGTTTAAGGTAGGAAACGTGTAGTAAGGAAGAAAGACTGTTCCTAATTAGTAGGGCACTGCTTGCTTTTGCAATGCTGGTTTGGCAGTTTGGGCTCTGATTCTACTTATGCTTAAAACACAACAGATTACTTCTATGCACATTGAATATTCCAATGTGTGTAGACTTAACATGTGAATACTTAAAAAGTAGACTTGAATTAGGCACAGGATTGTCTGTTTAAGAATCAGTGGTGTGTATCTCCTAAAAAAGCATGACTGTTCATACATTTATAGGTTAAGATGAGTCTGTTATGATTTTAATCTCAAAAGCAGTTTTGGGGAGGGGGGAAACAAATGCTGATTTTATTTTAATTATTAATTTTCTGGGGTTTTTTAATTTTTTTTTTTTTTTTTTTTTTTTACTTTAATCCATGCTGTTGTCATAAGGAAAACTAAAAGCATTTTGTAAACAAACATGAAAGCAGCATGAAAGACCCAGTTGGCTTTAAATGTGCCTTTCGAAACACCTATTACTGCCTGGGACTTCAGGAAGTGACTAAGCAGGAGCGCTGGGTTAGCACTACCAAAAGAGCATTGGGAATTCAAGTTAGGTATTATGGAAACTGCATATAACTCTTAACATCATTGGACTTCATGTTGATTTCTTTTTACTATAGAGAGGATTATCTGTTTTTAAGAGTGTTTCTAATAGGTGAGCACAAAACTGGGATAAAAGCTTTGAAAACTGCTAGTAAGACTGTACTCAGTCTGCGTATAAATAAAGCCCTTGGTTTAACCAGTCGTACTTCTCTAGCGTTTGTTGTTATTCAGATTTATGTTTCCTTCTATCATAACAAAATCATACATGGCAGTTTTGTGTTCTGTTTAGTGAAGCAGCAGAGAAAGATGAATCAAAACTAACACCTCCTCTTTAATTTTAATTTTTGTTACAGATCATGCCCTTCCAGATGTCAGCCACATTTCCAACATCAATCTGAGTAGTGTTAATGAAACCGAATTCAGCTCTGCTCTGAGCAGCAGGCAGGATCCTCTTCCTGATGAGCTGGAAAACTTGGATATAAGTTCCTTTCAAGCCCCCGAAGATCTGTTAGATGGGTGTCGAGTATGTTTAACAATGTCTACTTTGAAATGTTCAGCCTTTAACCCTGTGGCAGCATCTAGGTTGAAGCTGGCAATTGCTGCTTGAGTAAATTGTTTCCATGGTCAGCAGCAAACGCCACATTTCTTTTGTGTCGACATGCTGTAGTTTGCATGTGTGTCTAACTGTATGTGTGTGTGTGTGATTGTATTAAATACGCAGTATAAGTACAAAATGACATAGACATATATTTAAACACTATAGAGAGTGGCTGGGGGTTCATTCCATTAGTAAACACTTTGCTCGATTTATGCACAGAGATAAATGAATCGAGTTCTAAATGCTTAACTTTGTTGCTGCTTCTCAGAAGCTATACCACTTGTTTCTGTGTTCTACAGCAGTCAAATTATACCAAAATATTTTTTTTTTTCTTTTCTTTCTTTTTTTTATTTTCCTTTTTTTTCAAAGCCTTTTTTGTTGCTGTGTTCCCTTTGCAGATATATCTATGTGGCTTCAGCGGCAGGAAGTTGGACAAGATGAGGCGGCTTATTAATTGTGGTGGTGGTGTTCGATTTAATCAACTTAATGAAGATGTTACCCATGTCATTTGGGGGGAAAATGATGAGGAGCTGAAACACTTCTTGGACAAGACGTCTCACAGGTTATAGTAACTTTGTTGCTTAAGGTCTACTTCTAGATTGTTTTCTTTCTCCCACCACCCTGTAGAAAGGATAACCAGTTCTTCAGTGAGTATTCATAAGTACATCCTCATGGGTTCTTGAATACTGTAGTTCTTTGGGTAGCTATGAGTCACCTCAGGAAATAGAAGAACAGTATTCTAATTGTTGAAAAGAAGTGTTAACATGTATTTGTTAATATATTGAGGAGGAAAGGGTTTGGCAACCCTGCAGTGGCAGATATACTTCACATTATAGAAAATGAGTATGAAATTCTTTGGTTTTAGACTCAAAGAATGAAAAACCAACCAATCAAACAATAAACTTGAGGTTTGTAAAGTGCCCAAAGCTTTTTAGTGTTGGAGTTACAAAATTCGTGTGTGTGTGTATTTACTAGTATTTGTGGAGTAGGAAAGAAGAATAACAGGTTTGAAACCTGCTGTAACTTGTGTGTGTCATACTTCATTTTATAGGCCTCATGTAGTCACAGCAAAATGGTTGCTGGACTCATTCAGTAAAAATAATCTACAGCCAGTGGAGCAATATATCCCTGTAAACTATCAGCTGTTAGAGAATCCAATTTTGGAGCAACCTGGAATGAAGTCAGTTCTTCCTAAAAATAACAGTCTCTTGAAGAAAGAAGCTGTGAATGTTAGAAAGCATCAGAAAGCTGCTGAAGATGATGTCCTCTCTCAATATGTAACTAATGATTCTACATTAGGTATGTTCTGGTCTCAGCATACCATAGAAAGTTTAACTGCTCATGGTTATTAGCATGCAAGTCCTGCAGCATTTCGTTATTAAGAAGCTAGCCACAGCTAGTGTGTTTTAGAAATCAGGCCTATATAGAGCAGTTTTAACTAAACCTGGCTGAAAACAGCAGACTCATAGAATGGTGTGGGGTGGAAAGGATCTTAGGATCATCTGGGTCCAACCCCGTGCCACGGGCAGGGATACCTCACACTAGAGCGGGTTGCTCTGAGTTCCATCCAACTTGGCCTTGAACACTGCCAGGGATGGGGCAGCCACAGCTTCTCTGGACAACCTGTGCCAGTGCCTCAGCACCCTCACAATGTATAACTTCTTCCTTCCATTTGCCCCCAGTGTCCCCTGTTTAAGTACTGTAGTTTCTTCATGAAACTATTTTGAGTTGTCTTTAATTTTCTAATCAAGCAATTACTGGTTTTGGTTGGTTTAGATTTATTCTTTTTTCCCCTTTCAGATGAAACTGGAAAACTAACAACCAGAACCTTCAGTGATGTTACTCACTTGACTGTTCAAGGAGAGAATGAATCTTCCATCCATAGTGGTTTTCTGGGAGAGTCGTCTGCACTAGCTGAAGAAGGACTGTTTGTCAGAAAGAGCTTTCTTCTTCTGGGTTTTGGTGAAGAGGATGAGTCTTGCATTGCAGATATTATAAAGGAGAATGCTGGGAATGTCCTGCCACTGCAAAGCAGAACCCTGGCAGACTATGCAGTGGTACCTTTACTGGGGTGCACAGTGCAGATGACTGTTGGTGATGTTGTCACAAACACATGGCTGGTAAGGGAGTTACACTGTCAGTTCTGTGAGTAGACATTTATCTATTAGAGATATGTCTTGTCAGTATGCAGAGTTATGAGTGGCTTAAATATAAGTAAGATTCTGAGAGATTAGCCTTGTTGCTTTTGATGTGTACTAAATGAAAGCATGTTTTAAAGTGTCTGCATTGGTAAGTAATCTTTTATCTGTTCCACTTCGTTTTCTGCTGGCTTGTTAAACAGACTTCATTGTCATGACTCAAAGGCTCCTTATATGACAGTCTGACAGCATTCTCTCTAACTAATAATTGTAGAAGGAGCCATTTGACTAATAATGATTTCGTATGATATCTTTGTGCTTAACTTTTTGTTTCATGCTTTTTACAGCTTTTTAATTGCAAGTCAGCTTCATAGCTCAAAGTCAAATACTAACCTTATTTGCCAAGAGTGTGCACATGATGTAGACTAACTGCTATTAGTATTTCTCAGTACTAGGTAGCTTTCTGTGAAGTAAATCTATGCAGAATCTTAGGACATGTCTTAAAACTACTTTCAGGGAGCCTTCAGGGTTGGAAGCGTAGTAACTGAAAAGCTCTGAATAATGCCTCAGTATGTCAGACCTGACAAAATCCTTCAGGGAAGAATTTGTCTGATTCAATGGGAAATACTTTGTCTCAGATGTAAGGATGGACCCAGAATTGCTTGCTGTTGAGTCCATAAATGCTATAGTACAGTTACTGAAATATTGTTGGCTTTGTTGCTATTTGGCTTGATTTGTATTTTATTCTCTTTCGCTTTCATTAAGTTAACATGTGTGGAACAGCAGCTCCTTTTAGATCCTCAGTCCAATCCACTTTTCACACCAGTCCCGGTAATGGAAGGAGTTACCCCTCTGGAAGATTGTGTTCTTTCTTTTAGCCAGTTCACTGGTGCAGAGAGAGACTCTCTGGTTTATCTGGCAGGACTGCTAGGAGCCAGGTATGTCTTCTGTCACCCTTTTTTCTTGTTCTTAGACAGCCGTTGTTAAGAACAACATATTTAATCACGAAGTGGCCGTTTCATACATTGTATATATTTTTACTGTACAACTTAGAATATCATTTGATCTGATTTGTGGTCTGTTTGGACTAAATTCTCTGCCTGTGAGTTCTCAGTCCTGTGTCATCTTGGAATATGGGTCCTTGATGATAAGAGAAAAACTAATATGAGGAAAAGTATTGTACATTTGAAAACGATGGTTGTTGGCCATTGAACAGTGTTCAAGGCCAGGTTGGACAGAGCCTCGGGCAAGATGTTCTTTTGTGAGGCATCCCTGCCCACGGCAAGGGGTTGGAACTGGATGATCTTAAGGTCCTTTCCAACCCAAGCCACTCTGCGATGCTATGATTTGAAAATGGGATATGTGAGGATTTCTAGAGTATGAGAAATGTTATGGGGTTTTTTGCCTGTAAGTGTAGAGTAGGTTAAGTTACAATGTGGATGGTCTTAGATAATTCTATAGGTCCTTTTTCTGTTGCTTGAATGCACTTTACAATAGTATAAATCTGCCCTAAATGAATTTTGTTTATGACTAAATGAAGATTTTATGGCTCAATGAGTATTTTATTAATCTGATTTTAGAGTCCAAGAATTCTTTGTGCGGAAAGCCAATGCAAAAAAGGGCATGTTTGCCAGTACCCACCTTGTGGTAAGAGAAGCGGATGGTTCTAAATATGAAGCTGCAAAGAAGTGGAATTTACCAGCAGTCACTGTAGCTTGGCTTTTGCACTCTGCAAGGACAGGAAAGAGAGCAGATGAAAGCAAGTTCTTGGTGGAAAATGCAGAGGCTGAAGGTTGGTTATTAGCAAGTTAGGGAATATGGTTGTGTCACATCACTGTTCATTCATAATGAAGAGTATAGGTAGTATGAATTTTTCTTCCCTGACACATTTGAAGTATTAGAGCTATAGGATATTTTTCCAAGTATTTTTCCATATTTCTTTCTCCTGCTGTTGAGTTGTGATTACAGAAACAATACTGTGCATTTGCTCTAAGTATTTTGGAGCAACCTAGTGGATTCTTGTAGTTATCAGTCAGTTGGGAATCTGGCTCAGTTGCTCAGCTTTGTCCTTTTGGACACATTCTGCTCTGTAGGTTGCTTGGGACTTGATGGTAGATCCCGCTTAGAACTTCATACTTGTTAGTTTGCAATGACATGATGCCCCTCTGATGCCTGCTTCATGTTCTGAAGCTTCTGCTCCTTTTACTTCATGCTTTTTATTTGGCAATATTTCTTCCATATCTAATGATTCAGTGATTTAATACTGAATGCTAGCAGACCTGTACTACCAGTGCCCTTGTGAATTAGTTATATGGATCACTTAGAGAACAAAAATACATTGTTGGCATAGGCATGTTTTCCCTGTATATTACATTTTTAAGGAAAAAAAAAAGAAGGGGAAACTGGGAACATGAGCAATAAAATGTAAAAGCAATTCTTGTGCTAATGTTTTTGAGCTATGCTTAAATAGAAGCATTTATGATGGAGAAGCTTTGAGGGCTTATTGCTGTCTAAATTTCAGTCCTATTTATCCGAAGGCATAAAGGACTGGAAGTGACCTAAAGAGGTGTGATTAAGAGTCATGACATTTTACATTGCTTGGGAAGTAAGGAGCCAGAGAGGAAATGCCTTTAATGTTGAAAGGGAAGGATTTGTTGTGTATTACATCTGTATTTTGGTAGTTGTATGAGGTGTATGAGCTATACAGGGATGTGTGGAACTGTGTGAGCAGACCTGGGCTTGCTCTCTCCTTTTCAGACACTTAGGGTGTCTCAGTATTGACACTCAGTGCCAGTGTAGTTAATGGAAGTAGTTAACTGGAAGAGACACTTACAATACTGGCTTTTAAAATGGAACTGTCAGTTTCAAGCATTTATTGGAGAGGATATGAATTATATTTTTTTTTAGGGAAAGAAAGGTCAGATGAACTTCTTGTTTAATAAGAGTATATGTGAGATCTCTGTTAAAAATCGATTGCTTGCTTATGTTTTTTTTGCTTCTTTTAAAGATAAGGAGAGTTCCATTACTCAGCTTAGCAAGACACCAACAACTGTTAAATCTCCTGATGTGAAACAATATAATTATCTCCTTGAAGTTGGAAGAAAAAAACCTGTGACTCCTCTTGATATCAGCAGGTTCCAGAGTAAAGCTTTCCAGGCTGCCATCTCTCGTCACATGGGGAATACAACCCCTCTTGCCCAAGGGGGAGTGCTACAGAAAGAGCCGTCTTTACATCTTGATACACCATCAAAATTTCTTTCCAAGGACAAGTTGTTCAAGCCTTCTTTTGATGTAAAGGTGATCATCATTGCATATTCTTTAGTCTGTAAAGCCAGTAAAGATGTGTATAATCTTAAAACAGCTCAGAAACCTTTGCTTACCCTGTTTCATGCTCTTAACATGTAGACTTTGCATTTTCAATGCTGGAGGGGGACCCTTCATCAGGGACTGTAGTGATTGGACAAGGGGTGATGGGTTCAAACTGAAAGAGGGGAAGTTCAGGTTAGATCTAAGGCAGAAGTTCTTCCCTGTGAGGGTGCCCAGAGAAGCTGTGGCTGCCCCATCCCTGGCAGTGTTCAAGGCCAGGTTGGACAGAGCCTTGGGCAACATGATCTAGTGTGAGGTGTCCCTGCCCATGGTAGGGGGTTGGAACTGGATGATCTTAAGGTCCTTTCCAACCCAAGCCAAGCCAGGAAAACTGGCTCTGCTTACACACACACACATATATTGTATTAATATATATAGTTAATGACCTGTGGACCAAATTTATTGACTAGTAGATGCAATAATGTTCTTAACAAATCTCCTTTGTGCCCACTGCATCATATGCTTGTGTGTTCTACACCTCACACAGTATGCAATCTGTGTTTTCATTTTTGAGGCCTTAAGTGAAAGATCAGTGCATTGAGTTCCTGCAGAGTTGTTAGGTTTTTCTGGGGTTTGTTGTAGGTTGGCTGTTTTGATGTGGTGTTGTTTTTCGGGGTGTTTGGGGATTTTTTGGGGTTGTTTTGTTGGTTTTGTGGTTTTGGTTTGTTTCAGGTTTTTTTTAATGCCTCTGCCTGCAATAAAACAAAACCTGTATTACCAAACCAGAAGAATTCAGTGTTCTGCTTCATGAAGAGAAGACTCCAAGAAGACCTTATAGGACCCTTCTAGTACTTAAAGGGGGCCTGCAGGAAAGATGGGGAGGGACTCCTTATCAGGAGTGTAGTGTTAGGATGAGGGGGAATGGCTTTAAACTGAAAGAGAGTAGATTTAGATTAGACATTAGGCAGAAGTTCTCTACTGTGAGGGTGCTGAGGCTCTGGCACAGGGCGCCCAGAGAAGCTGTGGCTGCCCCAACCCTGGCAGTGTTCAAGGCCAGGTTGGACAGGGCTTGGAGCAAGCTGGTCTAGTGAAAGGTGTCCCTGCCTACGGCTGGGGGTTGAAACTGGATGAGCTTTTTAAGGTCCTTTCCAACCCAAACCAGGCTGGGATTGAGTGATTCTGTGATTCAGTTTGGTGCCCTGCTTTTCAAAATCTGATAGTTTACACTGGTATTTTCAAAAGTGACATACTCTAGACCAAAAATTCTCCTTCTTAAAAAGGTGCAGGTAGAATCACATACTCATATGCAACTTTTGTGGGAGGTATTAGTAAATTAAAGTAATAGATTGGGGTTAAGAATACCAGGGTTTGGCCACTGGCTTTTCCACTGAAGGCAGTTTTCATTGATGCAATGAAAAGAGAGACTAATAATTTACCGTCCTATTTTGCTTATATAATCTGAGATTGGGATTGTTTTGTACTGCCTTTGTACAGTGGTACTATAGTTGCACTTGCCAGCTTCTACTGTAGTATCCTGTCCTGGTTTAGGACATGTAATGTGGTCCTGAAAGTCACTTGCTTCTTTTTTGGTAGGATGCTCTGGCAGCTTTGGAAAGTCCAGTAGGTCCTGATCAAAAAAACAGGAAGCTGAGCACACCCCTCTCTGAAGTCATCAGCAGGAACTTGAAGTCGGCCCTGGCAAACAGCACGAGGCATGCAGCAGCTCTGACTGCCAGCCCACATCTGACTGCTGCACAGCCAGAAGAGGTAGGAAACTTTGGGGTTTCTGTGAGGGTGCTGAGGCGCTGGCACAGGGTGCCCAGAGAAGCTGTGGCTGTCCCATCCCTGGCAGTGTTCAAGGCCAGGTTAAACAGAGCATTGGGCGACATGGTCTAATGGAAGGTGTTCCTGCCCATGGTGGGGGGTTGGAAGTGGATTAGCTAATGATTCTATGCGGAGATTATGTTCCAGGGAAACTGGCTGAGGGTGAATCTTCAGCTTTTGGATTCCAAGTGCATGGAATTACAATAGTACTGGATTTTGACCTTGGATTTTGGGAGAAGTAAAAGTGTGGTTAGTTTTCTTATTATTGCTTATTTTACTAAATGTGTGGTTCGGTTGATATGCTGGAGGGAAGGAATGCCATCCAGAGGGACCTTGACACGCTTGTGAGGTGGGCTGATGCCAACCTTATGAAGTTTAACCATGCCAAGTGCAAGGTCTACACCTGGGTCGGAGCAATCCCAGGCACAGCTACAGGTTGGGCAGAGAAGAGATTCAGAGCAGCCTTGCAGAGAAGGACTTGGGGGTGTTGGTCAATGAGAGACTGAACATGAGCCGGCTTCAGTGTGCGCTTGCAACCCAGAAAGCAACCGTATCCTGGGCTGCATAAAAGGAGTGTGACCAGCAGGTTGAAGGAGGTGATCCTGCTCCTCTACTCTGCTCTTGTGAGACCTCACCTGGAGTATTGTGTGCAGTTCTGGTGTCCTCAACATAAAAAGGACATGGAGCTGTTGGAACAAGTCCAGAGAAGGGCCACGAGGATGATCAGGGACTGGAGCACCTCCTGTATGAAGATAGTCTGAGAAAGTTGGGGCTGTTCAGCCTGGAGACGAGAAGGCTGCGTGGAGACCTCAGAGCAGCCTTCCAGTATCTGAAGGGGCCTGTAGGGATGTTGGGGAGGGACTCTTCATTAGGGACTGTAGTGATAGGACAAGGGGTAATGGGTTAAAACTTAAACAGGGGAAGTTTAGCTTGGATATAAGGAGGAAATTCTTTCCTATTAGGGTGGTGAGGCACTGGAATGGGTTGCCCAGGGAGGTTGTGAATGCTCCATCCCTGGCAGTGTTCAAGACCAGGTTGGACAGAGCCTTGGGTGATATGGTTTAGTGTGAGGTGTCCCTGACCATGGCAGGGGGGTTGGAACTGGATGATCTTAAGGTCCTTTCCAACCCTAACTATTCTATGATTGTATGTCATACTTAATATTAGCGTTTTTTTGTGATTGATACAGAAACCTTCCAGACATTATCTTCTGTTTTATCCTTGCTGCTTGAACAGGAAGAAGAGCCCAAGCCTCTAGCAGATGTTGTTATTTATGTTAGTAAAAAACTTGGTAAGAAACAAAGTGAACTGAATGCAGTAGCAGCTTCTCTGGGGGCAGACTACAGGTATGAACTGATACAAACAACTTCTAAGCTTCTGCAGTGATGTAACGTCTAATAAGTATGAATCTTAGGATTCTAATATGCTTTATCTACATGAGCTTTTGCTATAGCTATACATTAGATTTCACCATCTTGAACAATTTCAATTGCAAATAAGGCCATCCACTATTAATGAGAAATAATGCTACACACATTCCCTGACATGTCCCCAGTCTCTGTGGTCTTGATAAAAGTCTGTCTTGGGAAGACTGAAAAAGAATTATCTTGCAGGTTGTAAGCCTGGCCAAGTTGTGTGTGTAGAAAAGCTCAGGAAAAATAGGTTGTCATGGAAAGAATTTTTGGGATTTAAGACTGCTCCCACTAAATCCAATTTATGTGTTTTGTTACTGATTTCTACAGTAAGTGTTACTATTCACAGGTTGGATAGGTTACACTTATGTTTGGTTTAGAAATGCTGAAGATACTTGCATTAGGTAGCAAATACTAGGGTTTATTATCAGTTTAAGTGTTAGAATCCTGCATTTTGTATATTTTGAGCTTGGAGGATCAGTATTTCACTTGTAGCTGAGTACATCAACCAAAGATAAAAGCTTTCTCATCCTGGGTCACATATTCTTTTCAGAAACTGATTTGAAACTCCACTTACTTACATAAACCCAAACCAAACCAAAGCAAAATTCCTCCTATTCCATGTGTTTATCACATTTGGTTTGTTTGCATCAGGAATGCTTTCAAAAGACACTGAAGTTGTTCAATCCTGAAACTGCTGTCTTTTTCTGATGATGAAAGTGGGCTCATTGCTTATTTAGGCATAACAAAATAGGCAAACCAATATGTTAATGTGAACAAGGGATAGGACTACTTCTGCTTTGGATTTCTGATACTTTTTCATAGAAATGATATCTTGGAGTTACATTTGAAAATTATTTGAAATGATATCTTGAAGTTGTATTGGAAGGTGTCCCTGCCCATGGCAAGGGGTTGAACTGGATGATCTTAAGGTCCTTTCCAACCCAAACCAGGCTGTGATTCTGTTTCATTTTCTTTTCTAGATGGTGTTTTGATGAATCAGTAACACACTTCATCTACAAGGGAGGACAAAATGACAGTAATAAGGAGTACAAATCAGTTAAAGAACGGGGTATACATATTGTTTCAGAACACTGGCTTTTGGAGGTATGGAGCTTGCTTTGTAAAATTGAAGGGAAATGGAGTCTTAAAACCATTTCCCTTCATTTTTTCTGTTTTGCATTTATATTGAACATGTATACTTACTGATGTTTTGCATCCTGTTTTGAATATATAAATTCATCAGTATTCACTGATGTACTTTTACCTTGCTGTCCATGAGGAGGAAAGAAATTCTGTTCCATTGAACGTTTCTTCTGTGTCTTTCCCAGAAAGAGAACCATGTTTTTCTCTTGTGTAAAATACTTCTTTTTTGCGTTTTTATTATACTTTTCCTGTGTTTAGACGTGAAATTTCTTTTATCCTAGATCGTTTTCTCATCTTTCTTACGTTAACTGATATTATTGCAGTGTGCCCAAGAATGTAAACGGCTTCCTGAATCTCTCTTTCCTCACACATACAATCCCAAAATGAGCCTGGACATCAGTGCAATGCAAGATGACAGACTCTCTTCCTCCAGTAAACTTCCATCAACTGGAAAACCATCAGAGGAAACCGAGGTATAATGTGTGATGTGAATTCGTGTACTAAAAAGCAATTTAGATTCAGTTTGTTGTTATAATAACATATGGCAGGGGGTTGGCTGCAGGGTGTTAAAGGTCCTTTCCAACACAAACTATTCTATAAATAAAAAACATAGATGCTTATTCAGTGATGACCTGTATCAGGTTTAGCTAGTAATTAATAGTAGCTATTGCAGATGTTCTTCCAGGTTTTTTTGCATTTGTAATACTCTTCTTTGTAGTGCAGTGGATGGAAACACAGGCATTTCGGGCTTAGAAGCACTTCCCAGATTTGAAATGAATATAGGTCCAGTCTTCGCCTTCCCTTGTAGGTAACGAGATCCAAGGTGTGAACTTCCCTTAGCTGACATTTAGACTGCAGAATAGATGTCACTGATGGCACGGTTCTACTGTTCTGCTGTCCCTGCAGTAGCAGAAAGGTTAGATTTACTCTCAGGCAAGATTAATGATCTTCAGTATTTATACAGGTGGTGAACATGGGTAAAAAGCAAAAAACAAAATGGTGTTTGAGCATTCTGCTTTATTGTATGTAGATTATTCCAGTGGATGAAGATGATGTGGAAGATGATGCAACCACTGACCAAATAAAGGAAATGGTCACTGCAGGAGAAGAACAAATTGGAGCAAGTGAATCCAAAGGAGGTAAATGTAAATCAAAATAGTTGTGGAACATCACACTAACAAGATAAATTTTTTAGTTTCAGGTGCTGAATATTAAGATCTGGTATTTCTTTATTACATGCTGGTCAAGTATAGCTAGCTCTTATTGTTGCTGGATGACAGGAAAGGGTTTTGTTCTCTATTTTGAAGACTTTGATAGCCCATAGAAAATCATGATCATCCCTTGCAATTACTTAACTGCCATTTCCTTGTTCTTAGAGCACTGAAGTTGGTCTTTAGCATGAGAAATCTCTATTTCAGAATATACCTTTTGTTATGCAAAGAAATGTGTGACAGGAGAATTGTGGGTGCAAGTTAGATAATGTTAGCAAATTCAGAAGTGAGCCAAGGGGAGACTTCTTGTGTCTAGGACAGGTGACCTGGCCATGTGTAGTTTTCCTAGGTAATTTTTCCCAGGTATCTTTTCTTTTCCTCAATGTATTGTCTTTGTCCCAGTGCAGGGGGGAAGCTGACTGGAGGTTTGGTTACTTTTCACTTGTTATAACAGTCTTGATCTTACGAGTTCTGTTCCTTCTCTTTAAGTTTTAACCCAAGCACTAGAAATGAGGGAGAACTTCCAAAGGCAGCTGCAGGAGATCATGTCTGCCACATCACTGGTGAAACCACCAGGGCAAAGAGGATCCCTTTCAAGGAACAGTATTGATGGTTCTCCAGCCACTCCTGATAGCGCACGGTCTGCGCGGAATGGCCGCAGTAGGGTCTTGGAAGCTCTCAGGTATTGGTTTGTGTTTCAGAGCTGTTATCTCTGCACATACTTAGACATTCATTGAAACATGAATAGGTGGCCAGGGTTTCAAGTGTACTGTCTTTCTCTACTGATACACTTAATTTGCGTCTCTTGCAATTCACAATCTTTAACTTGATGTGCCAGATAAAGTCAGAATGTTACCTTAATCTTTTGGTTTAAAGAAAAAATCACAGAATGGTATGATTGTTTTTTAGGTCTTAATTGAATTAGGCCAACTGATTGCTTTCTCTTCAGATTAGTTAGTGTTCTCATAAATTCCAAAGACAGCAATGCTGCACTATTTCAATACATAGGTCATATACAAGTAGTGGGTATTCCTGCAAAGTGCCTCTTTGGATGGTTCTCCTCTGTTTCTTTTCTCTCTAAACAGAGAATAGGTTTTGAACTCTTAACAGTGCTGAGCTACAGTGAGGATGTAATGGAAACCTTGCAAAATTACTCCTTTAACTTGATCATTTGCAAATTCACAGGTTCAGTAAAGAGTGGAGTACACTCATTTTGGAGTAATTTATCAATATGACACATAATAAAAACATCTCCTACTGAGATGTTGAGGGTGGTGAGGCCCTGGCACAGATTGCTTGAAGAAGTGGTGAATGCTCCATCCCTGGCAGTGTTCAAGGCCAGGTTGGACAGAGACTTGGGTGACATGGTCTAGTGTGAGGCATCCTTGCCCACGGCAGGGGGATGGAACTGGATGGTCTTCTCCAACCCAAGGGTCCTTTCCAACCCAAACCAGTCTGTGATTCTGTGAGATTTTGGTTGCCTTTTTCCAGCCATGCTGACACTTAAGCTCCCAAAGTCAGGCTGCTGGAGTTACCTTTATACTGAAATTGTCCCCTTTCCCAGCTATGCCTTCTAATAACGAGGTCACTTGGATGCTACAGTTGATGTGATTTGTTAACACATTGCTCTGGCAGTCTGTACAACAAATGCATATTTAAGGTATCTGTGCTCTTCTCCTTAGGCAGTCCCGCCAAGCTGTCGCAGATATAAACACAGAGCCATCGCAGAGTGAGCAGATCATCTGGGATGATCCTACTGCCAGGGAGGAGAGGGCAAGACTTGTCAGCAACTTTCAGTGGCCTAATAGTCCTTCCCAGTACACTGAGCAAGGTCAGAGTAATGCCAATAAGAACACAGATGAAACTGTCTTCAAAGGATCTTTAGCTGATGCAGAGATTGCTGCTATAGGTAAAATGAGAAATACAATATCCTTGTTCTTTGCTACAGCATCCATTTAATACTGGGGACTTTAAAATATGGTAGTGTTTGAATTCTACTTAAAAAGAAACAAAACAAGAGCACTGTTGCCATTCTTGAATGCCAGAAATGCAATTTCACATCTTTGAGCTCCATTATGTATTGCTGTTTTATAAAGAGAAGCTTTCCTATCCATTTACCATTTGTGGTCAAACACCAAAACAATGCTTCTCTAAAATGGTCTACCTCAACTTCAGGAAATCCCAGTGTTTTCTGAACCACAACTGGTTTCCAGATAACCTGTTCAGGTCAGGGTAGTGGAATTCTAAAGGGAATACTAGTAGCAAAGTAGTGGAAGTATTAACAAGTGAAGAATGAAGATTACAGGAAGCAGATAACCCATGAGCCTGAAAAACAGGTATGTCAGAGCTGCCAATGGATGTGCTTCAGTCAGGATTCAGTGAAGGTACTGTATTTGTCTTCCCTGTTTTTTTTAAGCCTTAGTCTGCTGCTAGGACTAAGGAAGCAACATACGTCTGTTTTTTCATGTGCTTTTGCTTTCTTCCCATTCTGCCTCCTGAGATAGCAGAATCCTTTATTCCTCTCTCCCCACTGCCTCCCTCCTGCCCCCATCTCCTTCCCTCAGTCTACTTGGAGAGTTTCTGCTTGTGGCAACAGTCATCCTGAAAACTGGCCTTGTCCTAGAGGAGGCCGAAGAAAATCGGCTAAATGCATTCCATTGCTTTTTGGTTCAACCATGTTGGTGTGGTTTAGACAAAGAAACCGGAACTGTTGAGGTTTTGAGTCTTTTTTTCCAAGGAAGGCATCCAGGGACATGAGTTTGCAATATTACAATTGCTGGTTTGTGGTGTGAGGAAGAGCATCTTTCGGAAGGGCAGTGGTGAAATGTAACTGTAGGTATTACAGCAGCAGTTGTGTTTTGTCCTTTTAGGATAGCTACTTCTTTAATTGTTAATTTTTGTTACCCATAATTATATTCAGCCAAAAGCAAGTCAGCACTTTATTTTCACAGCTCTTCCTGAGGCTGTAGATGGAGATGGGATTGAAGGTCTAAAGAATCCTGTATGTGGAGATCCTGAAACACCAATCAAAGATCACTCGATCCCCACTCTGCAGGCCCCCAGCATTGCTTTCCCACTGGCTAACCCTCCTGTTGCACCTCAGCCCAAAGAAAAGGTTGGTCAGATGAAGAAATATTTACAGTGAGTTGTGTTCTGAGAGATGTAGGGGCACTTAAAATAGTTTTGAACATGACAGTAGGTATAAAAGAGGTGAATAGCCAGCAGGGCCAGGGCAGTGATTGTGCCCCTGCACTGCACACTAGTGAGGCTGCACCTCAAATCCTGTGTTCAGTTCTGGGCCCCTCACTGCAAGAGAGACATTGAGGTGCTGGAGGGGGCCAGAGAAGGGCAATGGAGCTGGTGCAGGGCCTGGAGCACAAGTGTGATGGGGAACGGCTGAGGGACCTGGGGGATTCAGTGTGGAGAACAGAAGGCTCAGGGGGGACCTGATCGCTCCCTACAGCTGCCTGACAGGAGGTTGTAGTGAGGTGGGGTCGGTCTCTGCTCCCAAGGAACAAGGGACAGGACAAGAGGAAACGGCCTCAAGCTGCACCAGGGCAGGTTTAGATGGAGCTGAGGAACAATTCCTTCCCCAGAGGGTGCTCAGGCATTGGACCAGGCTGCCCAGGGCAGGGCTGCAGTCACCGTCCCTGCAAGTGTTCACACAGCGTGGAGATGAGGCCTCAGTGCCATGGGTTAGTGGTGGCCTTGGCAGTGCTGGGGAGCGGTTGGACTGGATGAGTTTAAAGGGCTTTCCTAACATGGTTGATTCTATGATTCTGTGGTTTAAAACCACAGAATTCTGTGGATATTCTGTGGATATTCTGTGGATAACTTCTGTGCAGTTCTATTTCTCTTTCCTCCTTTCTTTGAGATTTTGGACAAAGAATGTTTGCTGAAAGAGAAAAAGCTTTTTTTGTTCAGACAGATAAAGCTTTTTGTCCAGTTAGTTCCTGCTGGAATGCTGAGGTAGGCTTTGGAATGAGGAGTTATTATGTGCATTCATTGGAACTCCTCCAGCCGTGTTAGGATGATGGAAGAAGTTTAGTGGTTGGTTGTGGTATCTGGAATTTATGCTTAGATACAAAGGGGAAGTTATTTTTCTGTCAAAAACCTGATTTAAAATTCCACTACTTTATAGGGAACTAGGAAAGGGCTAGGAAAAAAAGCTTAGTCTTTTGTAGTGTATCACCTGATGCACAAACTTCCAGCAGCAGTGTGTCTTTAGAGGCATAACTTGTCATGCGAGTACATAAGCTGTGGTAGAAATGCAGAAGACCCTTGAATTATAGGAAGTGTGAATGAATGAGGCAGTGTGATAGATGGATGATGATTTTTTCATGCGTTCAACTTGTCATTCACTGGATATGAATGAAGGATTAGTTTTTATGACAGGTTGGTTCAGTTGTGCCCTGAAGAAAGGGGCAACCACGTGGCTGTTAAGCAGGAACTTAACATTGATTTGATGCAATGTTTTTTGTCAAGTAATTGACAGGTTTGGTTCTGCTTTTGCTGGCTAAAAGAAAGCTGAGTATAAAAATAATCCAGAATGTTTGGGAGAGAAATAGTCAGCTGTCAACCTAATCTTTCTGTCATACATTCAGAATCTGTTACTGTACTTCCAGGCTGTTACAGAAGAAGAAAAGGCTGATGAAGAACCAGAAAAAGTCCGTAAATTTCAGCTGTCTTCTTTTAATCCTGAAGAAAGATTTGATTACTGCCATCTGATTGAGGAATTAGGTACCAGCTATTTGTGAAATGCAAAGAATAGTATGTGTGTGGATGTCTCTGGTCAGCTGTGGCTCACTGGGGAAAAGAAAGGACGTCTGTTACTGACTTACCAGATTTGAGGTCTGAAATTTATGGCTTTCTGTGCTTATGAGTGATTCTTTGAATGTATTATTATGATGTGAGCACTCAGCTTTGCCATAAAACAGCAGTGGGTTTGTCTGCTGGCAGTTTTCTTCTAGCTGTCTCCACAACAGCCTCATTCTTTACTGCTGGGAGTGCCCAGGATCTGCTGTCCTCTGGTGTCTCTCTTATTCCTGTCTGTTTATCAGAGCCACTCTTTCCCGGCTGCTTCTCCTTCCTTGCCAGTGTGACTTCAGTGATAATGCTTTCAATGTGAATTTGAGTGAAATATATTTTTATCTGGATTCAAGTAATTCTCATTTTGAGTTGATCTTTTTTATGGTACCTTTTAAATAACGTGAATAAAATTCATTTCTCAATTCAAGGTGGAGTATTGCTTGAGAAACAGTGCTTTGATCCAAGTTGCACACACACCGTTGTGGGACATCCTCTTCGAAACGAAAAGTTCTTGGCTTCGATGGCAGCTGGGAAGTGGGTGCTTCATCGTTCCTACCTGGAGGCATGTAGAGGAGCTGGCTGCTTTGTTCAGGCAAGTGACCTGTACTTGTACACTGCTGCATTTCCTTTTAGTTTAGACTTAAAACTCTCAAACCCAATTAGGTTTTTAGGGTGCCTGTGCCTTAGGAGTTTTAGAGGATCCAAAGACTGACAGGCTTTTCTCTGGAAACTAGTCCTGGACCAAACTCCCAGTATTGGCTAAATGAAATACCCACAGTTTTTATAGCTGCTTCTGAAAACTGCAGCTTGCATACCTTTTGATAAATTCTCACTAGTATCAGCTGGCATCACATGGGCTTTGTTGCACCAGGAATTGATCTTGATCCTTTCAGTAAATGAGCATGGAATAGTTTTAAATAATCCAACTCTCTAACCATGGACATAAACAGTTTTTGAACAGTATCTCTTCTAGCTCCTCACCTTCCTGTTACTTCACAGTTCTCCTGAGTCTGGTGGTTCTTTTACATTGACCAGGCTAATTGGTTCATATCTTGATGTATCAACACCAACTCTTATTGCTGTGGAAGACACTGCAGAAATGTAGAGTTGATGGCACCCAGAGTAGTGAGTTAATTTGCTCACTACTCTGGACTCACACAGAGGAATTCACTTGCTGTTGAATTCCTTTGTAGATAACTGCCAGAGGAATCTGGTTGTGTACATGACTTGATGTCACAGAAATACATGAGTAGATTTAGACATGTATGTGCAGTGAAGAGCCAGGTCTCTCATCCTTAACTAGAGCTGCTTGGGCCAGATAAACTCAACGGATAAAACTAGAGTGAGATGGGATTTGGAGAGGATTGGGGGGATGAATTTTTACTCTTAAACTTTTTTTTCTGCTGGTAAAGTTGTCAGGAATGTTTTGTAATTGAAGCTTCTGATTGTTCTAGGAAGAAGATTATGAGTGGGGAAGTAATTCCATACTTAATGCTTTGCCTGCAATTAGCATAAACCAGAAGAAACTAGCACTTGCTGCCATGAGGTGGCGGAAAAAAATCCATAAAGGGAGACAAGAAACTGGTATTGTTGAGGTATGGTATTGTGGAGATATTTAGATACTCAGCATGGGTGGACAGGACAGGGCGGTGTGCATACTGTTACATTTAAAACAGTGTAAGGTGCTTCCCTAAAGCACCTTCTGTGATCTTTATGGTGCGAGTTCCATAGTCTTTCAGTGAGGCTTTTGAAAGTGGGACTTTCCTTCTTGTTAAAAGACTCCCTAAAGAGGTCCCAAAAAGTGTTTCCTAAAGTCTTTTAACTCTTCTCTCACATCGAGCACTGGAGTTGAGCATTCATTGAAAGGTAGAAAGAGTGCTTTTTTTCTGCTATTTACACTTAAAGACAAAACGAGGTGATGGCATATCTTTATCTGATGGATATTCCTGAAAGAGGAAAATGAGAGATCCAGTAAGTCTTTGTAGTACAGATGTACTTTTGACTAAATTGAGTCTTTTATCTAGGGAGCTTTCAGTGGCTGGAAAGTGATCCTGAATGTTGATCAAACCAAGGAAGCAGGATTCAGACGCCTTCTTCAGTCAGGAGGAGCAAAAGTATGTAGAGTTTTGGGGTTTTAATAATTAAATATACATATGTGTTGGATTTTGTGGGGTTTTGGTTGGTTGGGGGGGGTTCTTTCTGTTAAACTCTATGCTGGGCAGTTTCTGTATGAGTAAAAGGTCTGAAGCAAGAAAATTGCTTACACAGGTGTCCTGGGTTCAGCAGTAGCAGTCATTTTTTCTCTTAGTAGCTGGTGCAGTGCTGTGGTTTTGACTTTAGTCTGAGAGCAACGCTGGTAACACCAGTGTTTTAGTTGTTGCTAAGTAATGCTTACTCCGATCAAGGACTTTTCAGTCTCATGCTCTGCCAGTGAGGAGGGGGCACGGGATGCCAGGAGGAGGCAGAACCAGGACACCTGACCCAAACTAGCCAAAGGGGTATTCCATACCACAGCACGTCATGCCCAGTATAGAAACTGGGGGCAGTTACCTGGAAGAGCTAGATCACTGCTCGGATTGGGCTGGGTATCGGTTGGTGGGTGGTGAGCAATTGTATTCTCTCCCCTTGTTACTTCCCTTATCATTATTATTATTACTGGTGGTAGCAGTAGTGGTTTTGTGTTATACCTTAGTTACTGGACTGTTCTTATCTCAACCTGTTCTTTCCATTCTCTTCCACATCCCTCTGGGAGTTGGGGGGAAGAAGAGGGAGAGTGAGCGAGCTGCTGCGTGGTTCTGAGTTACTGGCTGGGCTCAAACCACGACAACAGGATATCTGAAACGTGGTCACAGGGTGGGAGGAAAGAGCTGTGTCATTTCCATTTCCAAGCAGTTGGGCACAGCAGCTTACCTGGGGTCACACAGTCAGTAGTGCTGGTGGGAATTAGGATAGAATTTCTGTGCCCTGCTCTGATGAGAAAGATCACCCTTCTTTAAAGGTGTGTGAGGGTACAGACTGCAGTGTAAATGGCATTTTATTCCCCATTGGTTCACTAGTTAATTTGATGGGTGAAATTATAGGTCATGAACTGCATTTGTCTTGGGGAAAGAGCCACAAAACTAAACTTGTTTTGTCTGTCATGTTTTGATGTGTAGGTGTTCTCTGGTCACTCTGTGTCTCTCTTCAAAGAAACAACTCACCTCTTCGCTGACTTCAGTAAGCTGAAGCCAGGGGACAGCAGGGTCAATATAGCAGAGGCAGCAGCCCAAGGAGTGAACTGCCTGAAACCAGAGTACATCGCTGACTACCTCATCCAGGTGTGCATGCTGGAATCCTGGCCACAAGTGCCTGTGCTCAGCACTTCTGTATGTGGCCTCAGACTTTAACCTGACTTGTTCTAGAGCTGGCAGTGCTGCAGGATAGGCAGCTTGTGAAACCTACTCAAAATGTAGGTGTGCAATGTTGGGTTTGATAGTTTCCATTTTAGAAAACAAATGAGCTGTTTCTTCTCAGAAGCTTTTTGAGCTAAACAAAGACTTAAGGTAAATCTATGGGTTGTGTCTTTTTTTTGTCTTCTTCTACTGAAGGATCCACCTCCCCCAGTGGAGTCTTACTGCCTACCAGAAGCTGTATCTTCCCTTCAGAACAACCCAGAATTTGGAACGGGGTTGTCCCAGAAAAGAAAAGCAGTGGGAGAGATGAGCCGAGTCAAGCGATCCAAAGTCCACTGAGCAACTCCTGTGCTTTCCAGCTGTACATTTTTAAATTCATATTTATATTTTTTCATTCTTGCCACCAAAATTAAAAGCTTCTGAGTTTCTCTTCTCATTTGTCTTGAGATTAAAATAATCTTACAGTAACATTCATAGGAAAGATTGCTTTGGTTACCAGGAGCATCTAAAAATACAGCAAGAACTCATCCAAAAAATAGTGTCTCCAAAATGTGCGAGCTGTTCCACTAATGGTTTCCTTTAGGAACACCATTGTATAATAATGGGTAAGAAACTTTGTGAGGTGCTTGTCATGTCTTCTCTGCGTGTGTTGTGGGGAAAATACCAGTTGATAAGAATTCTATTCAGGAATTCTGTTAGGTTCCACATGAATTTTGCCTTTTGTTATTTTCTGTTGGAGGGGAAAGGGGGAACAGGACAAAAAGAACTGCCTTGTAAATTTTTGTACTAAGAGTATATGAATGACCTCTATAAAGCAGAGGCACTGCTGAGGTGCTGCCATTCTGAGTGCTGATGCATCTGTTCAGCAAACACAGAACCAGCTCTTTAACATGAGAGGTGAATTTTGCCTGACCACGCTCCCAGTCTGGGTCTGTGACAGGAATCAGAGCCAGAACAAAGATACTGGTTTCCAGCAGCTGGAAATGGCCTTACTCAGACAACCACATTTGACAAACTGACCTTTTAGTAACTATGGGGTCTGGGTCTCTATTTACTGAACTTACTGTATGTGAGTTGTACTGTGCTTGGGTAAAAGTGTGCTTAGGAAAGAGTTGTGTTTAAGCAGCTGGAATTGCTGTGGCCTGTCCGAACGGAAAAGCACAATGTCCAGTTACACAGGACCCAGTGTGGTTGTCTGGGGGAGCATGTAACATCTTTATATTTAATTTACCTCTCCATTGTTTTGAAGGGGAGATTTATCCTACTTGTATTTTCTAGTTGCTGAATACTGTTGTACAGGAAGTCTTTGCATCAGTACTGGTTGCAGCTAGAAGACAGGAGGAGCCACAAGCATCTAGTAAGTGCTGTGCAGTCTGGAGAGCCCTGCCCCAGGCTGGGGAGAACTAGTGGTGGAGGAAGGGCTAAAGGTCTCCAGGTGGGAGGGGACAGGAAGGCAGCCTGCCCTGGTGTGCAAGGCTCCGCTGTCTGCTTCCTGCTGCAGTGCAGGGGATGTTTTGTCAGTGAGCTCCACAACACACTGTCATGATGACCCGAAGGAATTGTCAGGAAGATGCCCGTGGCCATGAGGGATCTGATTCTTTTCTGTGCTCCCATCAGTGGGCACTTGGGCTGTGGCACGATTGCTGAGCTGCAGGCACTAGTCTTGCCACCTGCTTTGTTTTTCTTGACCTTAACAGCTTGAATGCTTTTTGCTCTTTGTGGGTGCCCAACAAACACCTCCAATTTGCTCCAAATCCACATGCTGAAACTAATGCTGCTTTTAATGCCTTAAATCACATTTTGAGTTAACTTCGTATTTCCCTGGCAATTCTCTGTTCTATCCCCAAAATGCTGCTTTGGTTGGCAAGTTTTGTAAACAGGCATGGATATTGGCAGGTGAGACATGAGGGTCCTGGGATTTTGCTGTATTTTCTTCTTCCCAGTCCTTGGAAAAAGCTGCTATGGAAGGGTCATGCTGCTATTCTCACTCTGCAGCTAAGGAACCACTCCCTGACCCACTTAGCTAAGCTTTAAAGCAGTCTTGGAGCCACACAGCCACAGTGAATCCTGGGGGCAAAGCAGAAGGGGAGCAGCTGAAATCAGACACATCCCAAGCTCCAGTGGGACCAGTGACATGGGATCTGAGCATTACCTGTTCTCCAGGCATCTGCTCAGCGTGTGCACGTGTGTGCCAGTCCCGCTTCCACACCGAGCCTGGAACCAGCATGCTGCTGTCCCCACACTGACTGCTCTGTCACTGAAGAGAGGGGTTAACACAAGAGCGAGACAAACTGGAGGTAGGAATTCAGTTGGTGCAGTTAAGATCAGTTTATTTTCTTCAGCTTTCTTCACAGGAAACATCACAAAAGTGCTTTACAGAGTTCAATACCATTCCTTTAACGTGGGACATAAAGGGCAACAAGGGGTGTGTGCACTGCACAGTTTGAAGCTGTCATCTGCAGAAGCCATGCGAGGTAAACCAGGGTAAAAAAAATCTACTGCCAAAACAATGGAGTTCAGGTTTGGAGCTTAAATTATAACTCTAAACTATATATATAAACATACAGGCACCATTCGGTTCCTGTGTTAACTGTGGGGGCCACACAGGGATTCTCAGATCATATTGTACTCAGCTTTGGCTCAAGCAGTTTCTGCTGTGCTCGGGGGGCTCCCAGCCACCCCTTTTCCCAACCAGATGGTATTGTTTGTTCTTTTGCACTACAGTAAGCACTCAAATGGCTTTATCTTCCTTTCTTTAGGTTCAGTCTGGTGGTGAGACATTATGGTACACTGCTGAAAGCAAAGTCAGTTTCCTATTTTTTCAGTTAGACTATTCTTCAGTCATCTCTTCATTAAAAAAATAAAGGCTTTAGGCCAGACCCTGATGTCCAGGTACGCCAGTTTTGTTTGAGCTAGCATGTTACCAGTCATGCAACCCTACTCTTTCTCATAGTTGAACTGTGCTGTACTGTGACCAGTGCTTCCTGCCTTCATTTTGCTCTTTCCATGGGAATTAGGCTCCTGTGTAGCCTTCCAGGGTCTAGGTTTAAATTGCCCATGGAGACCATATTTACTTGCTAAGCAGTTTTGCAACAGATGGAGCCATGTTTTGATGCTGGGAGCCCGGACTGAAGAAATACAGCATGATCAAGACTCAGGTTTTGCTTACAGAGCTTTCTAAATGGTGAATTTCTACAGTGGTGAATAATTCAGGTACCTGACTAGAAAACTTTGGCATGGTAATAACGTAGATGAACGAAATGAGGGAATGCTCTGGGGTGAAAAAAGGTCAAATCAGGAGATTTTTGCTGGGCTGTGAGTTGTAGAAAAAAAACCAAACCAACCAAAACCAGCAGCAGAGCCAATTGTCTAGAACACACTGTTATGCCAGTTCACAAAGCCAGTTTGCCTTCTACCTAATTCCCAGATTAAAGACATTGCACAGTCAGAGAACCAACTAGTCAGTCCTGAAGGTCACGGGGTGGGTAGTAGGTAACAGGATTTACAGTGGCAAGACATGGCTTTGATGAGTGTAGCAGCAGAGAGGAGTCTTTCATACCCCGTCCCACACACATGAAGTACTGCACTAACAGCTCTCAGTTACTCCTTATCTGCTCTCTTCCCCCTCATCCCCTCAGAATTAACTCGCACCTCAGCTCCAATTTGCCAGCTTTATAAACACCAGCAGCCACAATTGCTTTTGACAGAATACTGGTAGTGGTGGAACAGAACACCGGACACTTTGCATGAAAAATCCAAGGTATGTTCTTCATACTACTCATCTATTAGAACTGAGCTGCAGCTGTTGTATACGATGCTGTATTCTGGTATTGAGACAGTGCAGCTCTCAAGTGGCAGGCTGTGCATTCCAACAGGCTTGAGTCTTCCCTCGTGACATCCCCTTTGTATTTATAAATATAGCATTGCTGGTAGATGCAGTCAGCACTTAACAACTTAACCTTCTTTACAGCTGTACCATCTTTAAAGTACAAGATGAGAATGTGAAGAGATGAAACAAACCACAAAGACTAAGCCTGTCATCCAGTGTTGCACTCATCTCCATCTCAACTCCTGTAATCTAATTTCAAAGTCCAGTTAAATACTACAACAGGTATGTTCAGCTAAGTGTGGCTGAGCCCAGCTGGTTGCTGCTCAGAGACCAAGTAATACATCTGCTTCATCTCTGCCACAAACATGGAGGAGAATAACCCAGGAACTTAAAGCAAGCTTGCTATGGGGCTTATTCATTGTGTTCCTTTCCAGCTGCTGTATCTAGACTTCAAGTGAGAAGATCTCAAATCAAGTTTTAATGAAACTGAGCTCATGTGACACAAATAACTCCACTGAAACCAAAGAAGCTAAGCTCTGGGAGATCAAACTCAGACTGTTTGTTTCTCAATATGTTTGTTCTTTTATCATCAGCCTGTTTTTACAATTTGAATCATTTTGTTGTGGTTGTACATACTCTGAAAGAGGTATAGGGTAAGTTATTTGTTTTAATGGAAAAAGAAGCTTGTGCTGACAGTTTTCTGGAGGCAAATTACTTGAAATGAAGTAGTTTTAACTTGGTTACTTAAGTGCTATAACTGAGCTAGGTAAAAACTCAATACATGAGACAAGAAATAGAACAGAAAAGGTCAGACTGAGTAAAAATTGGTAAGAGCGTGCCATGCGCTAACAACTGGTAGGGAGAGTGGGTTATACACATGAAACTGAAGACTGAAGTACATCGGATGGCAAGAATCAATACCCATAGAAAGTTGTTAGGTTTGTCAGCACTGGGGAAGGGGGTGAGTGCCAGGGGATGCTAAATCCCTCTGTAAAGTTGGCATTTCAGTGGTGAGAGAAAAGAAGCCCAAGGCAGTGAAAACTGGAAGGGCTTTAAACTGCTCATACATGCTCTGGTGGATTCTGAGTTAGTTGTGATCTTTCAAAGGGACGATCTAGGCATCACCATGGACAGCTGGATGAAGACATCTGCTCAATGTGTAGTTGCAGTCAAGAAAGCGAGTAAGGTGTTAGGCTGCATTAAAGACAGAATAATATGGAAAAACATTACAGCACGTATTTCTCTTAAAGAGCCTCAATGAGTATTTGCTGTTTCATCAGCATCTTTAAAAGTGACAGATTAGGAAAGTATAGGGAGGAAAGTGGTAAGAGAATGGCAGAAGCAGCTCTTTGTAGCTGAAAGACATCAAGACCAAAGTAATTTGTTTAATAAAAGGGAAAAAGGATAGATGATCTACACCTTTATTCTCTTCCCCACCATATAGCAGGATATTTATCTTATCCATTTTAAGCCACCTACAACTCTCTTGACCTCAATGTCACTCATCATCAAGTATTCCAAAAAGCTCCCTGTGTTATTCATTAATGCTTGTAATTCAGCAACTTCAACGTTTCCTCTGAAGCAACTGCAGCAATGTGTTGAAATTTAGCAGTAATCATTTCTGACAGAGCATTGTCATGGTTGATGCAGAGGAACAACTGTCTTAGAGGTGCCGCAGTGAGAAAAACATTAGGAAGAGAAAATAGCTGCCAGGCCTCACCTCTGGCCAGTCCCCACCAGAGCTGCAGTCTGTCTGCATGTATGCCACCATCATGTTCTCTGCTTCTCCAGTGGAGGCCCACTGTAAAAGCTGAGCAATGAGCCTTGATCTCACCACTATAGCAGACAAGGGTCTCTAGTATTCCTAACGATCATTTCTTCATGTTCCTTCAGCTGCAGTTAACTGCTAAACAGGAGATAAGTAGATAGGGTCATCACCACCTCTGTATTTATACACCTTCCTCTCCTGCCTGCCCCTCTCAGCTCTGCCTTCTGAGCATTTCTTTATCCCTTTGACAGAGGCCTCCCCATGGGCAACTGTGTCCTTTTGTTTTATTTCCTCATCTTTTTCCCCCACAGCCTGCCTCAGTACCAGCCTTTAAAGTTTCAGATTACTGTCTCTCCCAATTTCCATTGTACCTGTATGCTGCTTCAACATGGGAAAGGATAAAGAGCAGGACAATCGTGTGTTTACAGTGAAAGAAGAAAACTACTTTCCAATCACAAAACACCACTTAGTACCCTGACACAAATACATACTTCCAACAGTGAACATTTCTAGTTCACATAATTGGAATAGACTTTAAACCAGCCACGTTATAAGAGATGGCTATCCACTGTGCACAGGATTTTATTTCAGACATTGGTTTTTATGTGGAATACATGAAATCAATTTTGCCCTATCTCGTAAACCCAAAAAGCCTTATATTAGTATACCATTTGTGTTGCACAGAGAATTAGAGATGAAATACCAGTTAGATGGAGTGCTCAGCCTGAGCCTTTTCCTTACCCATACATACTACGTCTAATTACATAATGCTTAAATAGAATGTAATTTACATTCTGTAGAAATAAGCCTTTCCCAAAGTAGTATTAAAATACTGTAATGAAAGCTAATATAAAGAGCCTCTAATGAAGGTTTTTAGTCCTCTGCAGCACCTTCCAGCAGTCCCAAACCTTGACAAGGAGCAGCTTTGGCCTCACAACACCCCTGTGAGGTAGGTGGCTGGGTTTTTTTGGTACAGCTGGGGAAACTGAGGCAAAGGGAACCTAAACTGCTTGAAGTCAACAAAGCAGCACAGTGGAAAACCAAGGTCAAATCCCACTCTCCTGGGTCCATGCTCTTGCTACAAAATGGGATGCTTCTCAGTGCATGCAGTGATTTCAGACAATCTTTTCCATTCTGGTATTCCAGCTGAACTTGTTCTGGTGATTCATTAACACTGTTAATTAACATTTCCAATAGTTGTATTCTGGCATAGCAGCCCCTAAGTTACTGAATATAAGCCCCTCGTATACGTACCATTAGAACATGCTTCACAATAAAAAGAAAGGTCTTCACAGCAATTTGAATCAGCATTTCAGCTTTTCATCATGCAGAAGCAAGAAAGGTTTCTTAAAAATGAAACAAGTTTTTTCCTAAGAAGATTGCTGAGCTGTCTTGGAATTTGTCCTTTCTCTGTTCTCTCCACAGGCAACCAGTTAAGACAGCTTTGGACCAATGCAAAACTCTACCTTCTCTCTGGACAGGTATTCCCAATCCTTTTCTTTAAGGGAAAAAAGAAAATGGGATGGCTTCCTTAAGTACTGAACTCCACGTTGCCTCATTTCAGGTCAGATGGATCTGTCACTTGCGAAAGCAGCACTTCTACCCAACCACTTACACTCCACTCCCTGCCTCAGGCTATGCATCTAACACTATCCTTTAGGAAAGCCCCCTTCCCAATCCCTCTCTTACCTTCTGTTCTATTTGCATAATTTCCAATCTCCCTTATTTAAAAAGAATAAAAATCTCTTCCTTGCTGTTCAGTTTCACTTCAAACAGAACACAGTAGGACTACACATGGGCTTCAGAAGCCAAACTATAGGTACATGACAGTTACAACTTATCCAAATCAGTATTAGACTCCTCAGCTGTTTCCTGCTGCCATTTCTTCTTCCATCAGCTAAAGCAGGTTCTTGTATGAACCTGGACACAGACAAGCCACCCTTTTAACTTTTTCTTCAGAACTCCTTAGCAAATACCCATCAGATTTCCTCCCCCTTTGTACGTACCTAATTCATCTCTCTGAAATGTAAAGGCATGTTATTATTTTTGTTACATTCCCCAAAAAAGCCCCAATTTGCCTTCAATTTGTGCAATCAAAAACTGAAAGCAGAGAGGGGACAATTTGGGAACTCAGTTACAGCCAGGTGCTGAAACCTGGATTGTGGCTATTCATAAAGACTGTGAAGTACTCAAGGTGGTTTTGATATATTTAGTTTCTTGGGCCTCTGATACAAATTGGTCATGTAAAAGAGGAGGTATTCATTTCTCTGACCATGTCAGTATTGGACAGAATAATGTACTAATACCTTGTAACTAAGCACCCTTTAAGCACATGAAGCTGTATTAATCTAAAAACCAATCATCCGCTCGTTACTTACAGTATTTGACAGAAAACCCCAAGCAAGTTTAAAACTACTCAACCAGGCTGAACTTAGACAAAAAAAAGAAACCCAACAAGTATTGCAAAAGCTCAGATAAGCAAACTCTAAGATCTGCAGCCCTATCACATTTATATGGTGTTTACCTGACCTAAACAGTGTGTTGTGGTGAAAGTTTCTGAGAGCTAGCACATGCAGACACCAAAACACTGGTATCAGGTCTGTAACACAGTCTGTGCTATTAACAATTCAGCTATTCCCAAGTTTTGCAAGAGTTACTTTGGACATGACTGGTAAAGGTAATTTCAGAGACAAAACTGAAGGAGCAGGAGATGGTTGCTTTTTGTTGTCAGTTCCTCTTTTTTTGTAAGATTAAGCATGGCACAGCTAAACCAGGGGCAGCAGGGATCAAAACTAATCCTCTTCTATATTTATCATCACTTCAAGGAAATACAGATGCCAGATTCCTACAGCAGGGATTTGGGAAGTCCAACTTTATTAAAAATGATCTAGGTTTTGGCATTTCAACATTCCTTAAATACAGACTGCACCACTGAGAGTCACAAATCCCAACTGTTCCTTTCCCTTTAGGTACTGGACGTTTAAACGTTCTACCAGCAGGTCGGTAACTTCATGGCTGTATTTTCATTTTATGTCACAGACAAAGTAAAATGGAATCTTGAAGTTGGAAACTAACAACCAAGCCACCACAAAAGCATGTTACAGGTTCGGAAGGAGCACACAACAGCATTTTACTGACTGGTACCAAGAATCTCATTTCTACAATCCTTCATTTATGGAATGAGCCTTCAAGAAGCATTCTGAAGGAATGACATGGACAGTCTCAGCGTGCCTCGAATGGATGCAACAACAAACCAGGTAAAGTTGGACTTCAGAGTCTCAAAAGCATACTGAGCTTCCACAGAGGGATGACTTCCAAGATTTCAGGCATGCACAACAATTCACTGTTACAGGAAGATACTGACAACTGGTTTTTTGCTAGTTCGTGGCAGCGATATTTAACACAAGGAACAGTTTTCAATAGTTTAACATTCTGTGCTATGGAAATTGCTGTGTTTTCTTTCTTTTCCTTGATGCCTCCAGAAAGAACCTGGAATGAAATGCTTAAGAAAAGCCCCCCAGAGTTACAGCTCTAGTTATCAGTAGCTGATGGACTCTGATGGCAGCACCCATCCAAGAGGTTTTACGGGTTTATTTCATTCTTTGATTTAGCAGAGCTACTTTCAAGTGAAAAGCAAATCAAAGCTTCATTCACACTCAATTCACGATCTCAATCCAGTCATATAGGGTGGGACTAAGAAGACACTCTGACAGAAAGCAACTAAACTTCTCTGTACAAACAGAAGTTGTATTAGAATGCACTGCTATAAGCTCTTACACACAGCCCACCTGACCATAAGGCTGACTTGACTACCCACTCCATGGCCTGTCCCTTAAGATCCAAATGCTGTGTCTCCTCAGCTGTCTGTCATAAGCTAGAACTAAAGGTAAAGATTCATTACACTCCAGACTCCGTATTTCCATTTTATTTGATTTGAAACTGTTACAGGGTTTTCTTGAACTGCCAGAATTCATGCCCAAAACCTCAAAGATGGTACAATGAACAGTCTCATCTACCCTTCATACAGTAGACTAAAACTCAGTTCATTGGTGATCCCAATTACTTTAGAGCATCAAGAAAAGTGTTTTAAGCTTTCATGTTTCTACCACATCAAGCAACGTGTCCGTTTACCATGAATTCCACAGAAATCTTTAGTGACAAATCAACAGTTTTGCTGGCAACAACATATTTTCAAGGAAGATACATGGCTCAGAGTCCAAGGTATTGGTATGAGTCTTTCTGTGAGGTTTTGTTTCCAAATGAACTCTCCAACTTTAAGGATAGTCTCTTGAGCCCTCTTTAATAGCAGCTTCTAGCAGAAGTTTTAGAGACAGGTAACTCTGCAAGGGCAAGGCCAGTTTTAGTCTGTGCACAGAAGACTCAGGTGAAGCCCCAGCCCCACTGAAGTCAACAGCAAAATTCCCATTGGCCTCAAGCAGATTTAAAGAAAGTCAGCAGTCAAAAGGGAACCCAATGAGGCGATTCCTGCACTAACCTCATCTTCTGCACATACACACAACTACCACACGAGCCAACAAGTTTTGTTTTGTTCCCTGGTTTTTCTTGCCATTGGCAACTCCTATAGATGTTGGGTCTAGTTTTTGGCATTTACTCTGAGAGACCTCAACACTGGAGCATGCCACTATTTTACTTCATTTTGCTTCTGGTATAAGAATTCAGAGAAGAGAAAAGCAGTTACAGCAGGACACTTTTGGTACTTGACAGGTTTGGTTCATCAAATCAGTGTTGGGGGCAGTGTCCTAAATTCTTAGTGTATCAGTGCCATTTTGCCTACTTCCACTCAATTAAATCAAAGATGAAAACAACTGGAAGAAGTCACTGCCTTCCATTAGTACTAAACTTCCCAACTTTGAATAAACAGCATTTGAGTTTTACATAGAGGATTTATGCCTCAAAGAGCCTGCATGCTTCACAGAAGTAGCCAAACAAATAAGGCTTACCAGCTCTAGTTATCCCTCTGCATACTACATTATTCTGGTTATCAAGTAACCATTACCCTTCAACAAACAAATCACTTT
This sequence comes from Pezoporus flaviventris, assembly GCF_033815535.1. Classification (NCBI taxonomy): domain Eukaryota; kingdom Metazoa; phylum Chordata; class Aves; order Psittaciformes; family Psittacidae; genus Pezoporus; species Pezoporus flaviventris. The sequence continues at coordinate 4,073,795 of NW_026892585.1, forward strand.
TTAATAGAGGAGAAGTTTTTATCTAGTACCACTACTGCCACGTATCTCATTTTTAAAAGCCAAATTCTTTACTTAAAGAGTCTGGATACCTCTGTGTAAAAAAAACTCTTAATGCTGCAGGGTAGGAAAGACAAACCTCATGACAAAAGCCAAAATAAACCCTATTTCACTACAACATCTCATCATTACTTAAATATACTGCAATTTGATATCAGAAACAAGGCAGGCATTTGTGGAGAACAGGAAAAATAAGATGCTTCAACAGACAACTGTGAAAATGGCTAATGCAAACAGACCATTCAAACCCATTGTTCCCCCAATCTGATAGTGAGTTTTAATTTGTTTTGCAGTTACTTCAGAACAGCTATCTAAAAAGGTAAACAAACTACAGCTCTGTTATACTTGGGTAGCATGAGTGGTATTGGTACGCTCCAGAAGTCTCTAGTAGGCTATGGCTACACATGACAGGATTCCTCAGAAGGGGAACAGAATATGTTTGTCATTTAAGGTCACTTAAATCTTTGTTATAGCAAATTGGAACCAAATGGCTGACTTCTGCAGGATTTCTGACAGGAATCCAGTAGAGCTGGTTTCAAGTTTCAGATGGCCACTAAAACAGCTGTAACCTTCTCTTCCAGAAGTTGTGATCCACATGGTGTCCACAATGAGTGCAGCAAGTCTGAGGTAGTCAACCTTTACGAAGGCTCAGTATCTGAACATAAAAAGATTTTGAAATGACCACTGGCTGAAGGTATCTTTCTGAGCAATTAAAGAACACTGATGACTCTTGTTCAATCATTTACATTTAATCTGCCCCATTTCCAATGGAGAAGTTGTAACATATAACGCTTCCATAGCGGAGGAGAACCAAGCACTTACGTCAAAAGTAGTCTGCACTTGCTGCAGTAGATCCAGCAGAAATAAGGTGGCATGTTCATCATAGCCGTTAGCTGTAGTTTAGTTACCTTAGTAGAAGGGTTACCAAAAAAGCATTCCTTAATTGTAATGTGTATGCAGCTCTACTGATCCCCAAGCACAGCATACTGGTTGTCTAGCTGAAGTTTAAGTGCCTGTTTTTTTGACACCTCATCCCTACCTCTAGTTTTGTGTTTTACTACTTCAAAGCTCTTCTCCATTTCTTTATCCCTAAGGGAAAATAAATGTAATCAGTAAATATCTTATCACTAGCTTGTGAATTGTGAATTTCTAGTCTACTTCCACCCCAGCCCAACAAAACCATTAAGAACACAGAACACTTAAGGTCTAAAGTTTTAACACAACAGCCAAGCATTCCCAAGCAAAACTTGTAAAACCTTATCTCCAGAATAAGCTCATCACCCACTACAATTCAGATCACATTCCAAGTTTCAGTATTAACATTCTCAAAAGTAACTTTCAGTGCATTTATGAAAAATAGGCTTTAAAAGGCAGCAGTCTATCTCTAGAATGCTCGCTCAGAATTTCCTCTTAGCTCAATTTGCACCCCTCAAACACTAAAGGAGCAATGACAGCACAGCTCATTTGCCAAGCAGACAAAGCCACACAAAGAAAAAAAAAGGGAAAAAAGAAGAAAACAACCCCAAAAAACCCAGAAGAAACAAAAGAACCCAAGTGTACTGGCCTAGCTATATCTTCTGTAGGGAATATGGCTGTGAAAAGATGAAGACTCTAAAGCAGGGTGAGACTGCAAGTCTTCAGCACCACGAAAAGAAAACCCTTCAGCAAACTCTGGGAGCTCATCATTGTAAACCACAGCTCCAACAGCAGGTTTATTGATTTATATTGGTATTAAATCCCATTCCTCCATTTAAGAAGGAATCTTATTCATCTTCACAGCTCTAATAAGAGGGCAGTGTGCTCGAGACACCCTACTCATGCCTACTGATGCTAGTAACACAGAGCCTCACCGTGGCTAGTATCCCAGGGAACCAGATGCTATCACTGCTACAGCAATATTCTGCTTTAGGAAAACCCTTCAGCAAGTCAAAGATAAGGGAACGGGCAGTCTTGTTTGGCTATTTCACTGGGCTGTGTCCTTCCTAGAGTTGGAAAATCCTGTTTCCCATAAATAATTTCTTAGTTATTTCTTTCCTCTCTTGACTGATTTAGGCTTAAGCTCTAAACCGAAGCAAGACCTTAGAGAAGGCAGTTAAAATGCATCTTATAGGGATGTACTTACCTTCGACTGTCTATGAGCTTGGCGATGGACTGCAGTGATGGGAACTGCGTATCACTATAGATTTCTGGTGGTCCTTGCTGTGCTCTCCGTGGCCTGCCACCCTCCCGGGCACCAGGAGGCCTGTACACACCACCAGTCTGAACTGGTTCAGGGGCTTCTGTAACTGGGTATAAAAACAAGATTTAGACAAGAGAAGTTTGCCTTCATATCTGGAAAACACCACCAAAAAAAAACAAACCACAAATGATAAAGAGAAAAGACAGGTATGTTTTTGCGCTTTTAAAAGCTCTGACATCAGGTGTCACCTGATTTAAACTATACTTAGTAGTCAAATTAAGATGTGGCTTCAGTGTATTGCCTCACAAAGTTCAAGGAACCAAAAGCAATGATGAGGACTTCACGTTTCTTATCCGCTATTTATTAGCAGCTTATATTTAAAACTAGAGATGCAAACACATAATTATGTATTGGCTGAATCTTACTTCAAGCACCTCTCCAGATGCAGAAGAGAATTCCCAAACAGTTCATATTTAACGTAACAATCTACAATGAAGTAACTCATTAATTTTATCTCCTTGCTTGCAGAAACAAGAGAAAATACATCAGCCCACTTTGAAATGAGTTTCTCCATGGAAGAGAACAGCCTGAATTCGGATCACATCCAAGTGATTTATCTCCACTGAAGTCCTATCCCAGTTAAAGAGTCAATTTTACAATGTCATGCTCTCTGTGCCCTAGAGCAGATTTGAAAAGCGTCCTACCAGCTACAGAACCCTACCCAAGAACTGCCATCCACACAGCCGATAGTGGCTGAACATCCACTTGACTGTCAAAGCAGTATTTCTGGATCAACAGAAATGCTTCCAACAGGTATTTTGCAGATAGCAAAGCAGAGAGATCGCTTTCAGCCAAAACCAAAAACCCTTCCACTTGTGTTTTCTTAAAGTACCTGACAATGCTATCAGTTCAGTTCCTCAGATCCCTTTACAAGAAAACTACACTTCCTAGTATGTCAACCAAGCCAATGGTATGTTAGAACATGCCTGAATAGGAACTGTTCCATGAGCCCTACTCTCTGAGGAGCTTCATTCCACCCAACATGCTTCTGGTTGGAAAAAACAACAACTCTTGAGTTAAATTTACCAACTGGTTCGACGACAGGTGCCGGCGCAGGAGCTGACTTGTTCCAAGGACCAGATGATCTGTCTACACCACCACCACCAGTCTCCTCCCAGTGGTCACCGTGCTCTTCTCTTTTTTCACTTTCATCATCATCTTTTTCATCTTCTTTTTCACTAAAAAAGAGCAATGATAAGTAGCCTTTTACACACAGAGGTTTAAGACTCGCCAAAGGCTACGCTATCACCACAGACAAGATTTCACAGCTGCTGCACTGAAGATACTGGATTTAACCAGACTGCATCAGTCCTGTAACCACTGCACTGGTACTTGCACCTGAACAGCTTTTGGTACACTGCTACATAACTTGGCAAATGAGAAGAAAAAAAGTCCTTAAAGAAGAATTCAAACTGTACTAAGTGACCCAAATAAACTGATTTCTTATTTTGTGCTTCAAGTTACTTAACAAGACAGTCAAGCATTTGGACATGAGGAGAAGCTAAGGAAGGAAAGCGCTACAAGTCCTGCTTTCATAAAATGCTTTACTCAAGAGGAAGAAATTGTGGAAAAATACAGTGACAGAAAGCAAGTCCTGAGCTCCCCTTCCCTATAACCACAACCAAGAAACATTCCTATTGCCCATACCAAGGCAATCTACAAACCAAGTCAGTGCTGTTTGGTTGGGCTTTTAAAAGAGGGAATCAGAAAAACCACAGACAGAATTACCCCAGTTTTTAAAGAGAAATACTCTGAAAAAAACTATTTTAGTTAGACTATTCTTTTTTTGCTCAGAAATAGTCAAAAGACTCCAAATAAGCTGCTAAACAAAGCTGCTTCAGAAAGATGTGTGGTGTAATGGGATAAAGGTACAGGGGGAGGCTATAGAAAAACCAAAGCCACTCATGTGCATCGCAGCACCAAAGTGGGAATACAGAAGTTATAATACACTCATCATGATTGGATAAGTTTTCTTTAAAAGTAATCAGAGAACAGTTAAAAATACCTATAATTGCTGAAAATTAAATGCCCTTTTATTGTCCAAACACAGTAAAAATCACAGTAAGCTGGACCAAGAACTTATACACATCACTATCCTATTTTAAACTCCAGTCAAAGGCAGATGCCTATAGGCTAGCTACAGCAGAGCAAGCACACACATCCCACTCCCACCACAGACTCCATGGCTTATTTTCAGCAAAGAGATCTCCAGAGCTGGATAATTTATAACCTCCAGTGGGCTGCTCTTCCATTTACTTCTCCACTCTTCCCTTGAACCTACTGAGTAGCTATAAAATCCTCTGGCAGAAGCTTCCATGCGCCTGAGAATGTGCCACAGCACCAAAAGCATCCGGAATGCAAAGTACCAAGAGGTAGTGAAGCAGCAGCCCAGTTGTCACGTGTCTGTTGAGACATGTGATTAGCCACTTCAATGGCATGGCACAGGATTGGGTTTTTTGACATAAAAATGCAATGGCTCAGGAATTCACTCCCCAAACTGAGATGCTGAATGGACTGAGTCAGCTACCCTTACAGCAGTCCAATGATTCAGTGGGAATTACTGTCTTGCACTCCTCCCTCAGGAAAATTCCTACTTCACTATCTTTACAGAGGGCAATGTTAAGCATTTGTAATAAAAATCTGAACCCCAACCAAACCAAACAAACCTGGAGAATCCACAGAGATACAGAAAATAAAGAGAACGTTGTCAGAGAACAGTCAAACCTCAGCAAACTTCTGCACTAGCAGAAACATATCAGACCTCTGTTTAACTGGACTCCCGGAAGGCAGCTCTGAAGAACATAGTTTTTAGGCAGAGGTAATGATTATACTGGAGAGAAGAATTAACAAGAGAAGTAGTACCTTATTTGCATGGACTGAACTCTAAGACCACTATAATCAATTTCTTCCTTTTGCTCAAACTCCTTCCAATCATCTTCTTCCTGTAAGACAAGAGAAATACAAGTTAACTTCTTTACACTGAGAGTAGAAGACTGTAACTAAGGTAACTAAGATAATAAAAAGAAAACTAAGGGTGAAGGTGCAGTTCCATGGGAAACTGATCTATCTGCGCCACTGCCAACTGGGAAGGAATTCCACTCCCTCCTCCCCTCACTTACCATATGTGATGCACTTGTGAGCTGACTAACTCACTGCCACAGCTAAGAGATGCCCCAGCAAAAAGTTGTTCAAGTGAAAGAAAACCACATCATGTCAGTAAAAATCCAGTGGGAAGTCACAGGGCAGCACAGGACCAGGAAAATACAAGGACAAGACCTCTCCCTTTACATAAAGGAAAGCTTCTGTGACAGCCTGAATGCACAGAAGGCTTTAGATTTACTTTTCCATCGCTTATTTCATGAGCCAAACATTAAAGGACATTTGGAACAGCTTACAGTGGATTTATGACAAAGATTAATATTGGTACATTTGACTTTTTCACATTCACAACCACATTTACAGCCTTTCTTGGCTTTTTAATAGTGTTTTTAGAATAGTAAAAAGGTCAGCTTCAAATCCCACAGCAATCTGAGCACACAAAACCAGTGGAATACAAGTCTCTGGAGAGCCCCACTTTAAGGTTTTAAAACAGGATTTTGACTGCATGTTTGGAGAAATCAGGACCCACCTAAGTGGGTCCAATTTCGTCCTGTTGTGTAATCAGTAGATTCTGGGGATAAGGTAGGCCAGAAATGGACCAGAAAAGCAGGCCTCCCGTGTTTCTAGTCACATCTTTAAGACACACACACACTCAGCCTAATTAAAGTTACCAGGCTTTAAGTTAAACATAATTCCTACACTCTACATGAAATGCAGTTTTATTACTTCAAATATGAAGACCCGGCAAGCAGGGTCTACCCATGGCATGGCCCCTTTCAGCCGGGAATACAGCTTCTTTTAAGAGCCCTGTCCTAGGACCTTTACATTATCAACCTCTAGCAGGAAAACTTTGACCTGCTTTAAAGTAACAGCAGAAGCAGAAAATGACCTGATGTACTGCACCGTCTGCTGAAGATCCAGTCCTTTGGAAGAGCCTGAGCCAACAGCTCTAAAATCTCTTGGATTTCTTATATCCCCATCTCCATGGAAACATCACTGTTTCCAAACTAAAGTACCTTTCACATTTAATGATCTTTATCTCTATTCCAACTACAAGTTTCAATCACAAGCATGTATTATTCTACAAGCAAATGAGCAGCTAAAGAGTACCACTGACCCTGGTCTATTTAGGGAGCTACTGTTGGTGTCAAGCTCCGCAAGTTAAAGAACACTGGGAAGTAGCAGGGTGTTCCTCAAATTGCTTAAAATACACAGCACGACCAGTTGTAAGGCATTAACTCAACTATGAGCACTTAAGCTTCTCTCGCATTCCCGTTGTTTCACTGTAAATCGGCACAAAAAGGACTAATGACTGGCAGTACAACCCTTGCCGGAAACGGGGAAGGCAATGAGCTCGGAGTACTTTTCCTGCAGAGCCGGGGGACCTTACCACCGAGGTCCATAGGCCACACACCCAGCTGGCCTACAGCCGTCACCTGATCCGAACAGCCAGTTCCGGCTGCTACCATGCGTCGAGGCCCAGAAACCTGTGCGGGCTGGGTAGGGCCGAAGCCGGAGACCGGGAACCGGCCACCCCACCCTTCCCTCCCCGCCAGCGGATACGAGGCCGGCAGCTCCGCCAGGCCCCATCGGCCCCGGGCGCCCGCATGGCCGGGCGGCGCCGCGCCGCTGCCGCGGGCCAGGCACTGCGGCGCCCCCTGCCGGCGGGAGGAAGCCGTGACCCTTCCCCCACCGCCGCCCCGACGGCGCGGCCCCGCTCCCGCCCGCACCTTGGTGGCCGTCTTGGCGGAGCCGGCGTTGGAGGCGGCAGCCCCGGAGCCGCTTCCGTCAGCCGGGCGGGTTCCTCCGGCCGCCCCCGAAGCGCTCGAGGCGGCGTTGGAGGCGGCGGCGGCGGCCCCTCGGCTGCTCTTCTCCTTCCGCTTCTTCTTGTCCCGCTTGGCGAAGAAGTCGTCGAGGCTCCTCTCCTCGGTGGCCGCCATGGCGGCGGCTCCCAGCGGCGGGGCTAGAGAGACTGTCGGGGAAGGAGAGCGCAGCGGCGGCGCGGGCCAGCAGCAGAGCCCGGCGCGGCAGACGGCTGCGGCTGACAGGCCCCGCGGGACGAGCCGCCGCGCTCCACGCTGCTGGCCGCCGCCTGACACGGCCCGAAGGAGGGGGTGGCGGTGGGGGCGGCCCTCTGAGGGGAACGGGGCGGGGCTTCCGTGCTGCGCCCCCCCCCCCCCCTTCACGCATGCGCTCCAGTGCTCCAGCCAATGAGGTTGCCGGAAAGGACGCTTCCGCCGGCCAGTCAGAAGGGGGCAAGCAGTGACGTTACGACGTGAGGATTGCGTAACGGGCCGGCAGGCTGAGGCGCGGGTAGGGATTGGCTGGGCCGAGGCGGGAGGGAGGGGAGGGGCGGGGCGGCGCGTGCGCCCGGCAGCCGTTAGCCGCGGCCGGTCCCGCCTACCGCTGAGGGCTGGGTCTGGGGTCGCGGGTGGGACGGGACGGGACGGGACGGGACGGGACGGGACGGGACGGGATCACCCTTCGGAGACCCATGGCTGAGGTGCTAGAGGGGGCTGCTGCACCCCCCTCCGCGCTCCGCCCGTCCTACCGGGTTTGTGCCCTGCGCTTGAGGCGAATCGGCGTTCGCTCCTATCGTGCGCTGAGGTGACCAGCCCAGAAAGGGCCGCGCACCGTTGTAAAGGGTGCAAGGGAATAATGGCGCTTTTCACCTCGTAAATGCGGTGTGGGTCCGTCTTGGTGCGGTTAAGTAAGACGTGACACACCGCCCTGTGTGCGATGTCCGGATGTGTCGGTGAGAGCTTCCCTGAGTCAAGGGTGAATCCTCGGGAGTATCTGCGGCAAAACGAAGCTAACAGTGGGTGTCTGCAGTGGTCACTGCGTGCTGCAGTGACCTTGAGCTCCGGAGAGGGGAAGAACGGTGTTTAAAAGGTTCACCGTGGCTTTAAAATGTGTTAAAGAGTTTTGAGGCAGGACGTGTTGGAAAACAGGAGTCGTAGTTGCATGAGACGTTGTTTCTGATGACTCGCTTTGGTCAGCCCTCAGGAGGAGACAAGTGTTCCTGCTGCTAAAGCGTGAGCCCAAACGACAGATACATGTCAAATAAGCACTGGTTTGTATTACAGGAATGTAAAAGTAAACATGTATGTGTTCCCAATACAGGATCATTTCATGCTTTGTGACTTCTTCACTTGAAATCATTACATATGTGTATATAAACATATAAAAAGTGCTTCTGATTTTGGGGGAGTGTTTGACTGTCTCTGTGCCCATGAAAATACTGTTATATAGTGTTTTCCACCCATATTCCTGGGCTTACTTGACAAAGGGAAGGTGCAGCTATCCTACTTCAGGCACTCTCTGTGAAAGGGTTGTTAGCTGTAACTGAGCCATTGTAGTTGATGATTCTGTGTTGGGGAGATTTGTTGCAATCCTCTTTATGTCCGTCATGCTGTGTTCTCCCTGTATTTCTCTACCACCGCTGTGCACTTACAGGGGTTGGCTTCACACAGAGCAGGCCCTAAGAACTAAAGAGTGCAAGTGTGACAGTTCATCTGGTAACACCAAAGATGTGATCAGTGGCACCTATTTGTATCGGGAATAACTACTGAAGCAGAGAGCGAAGTTGGGAGGTAAGTCTCATTTCCTGTGCCTCCTTGGTGCACCCAGGCTCCCCTCCTACTCCTGCTGTCCCCTTTGGTTGCTAGAAGGTCACAGGAAGATGTGACAGAGGACAGTTAGATCTGGAGGAGTGTTTGCATTGCCTTCCTTTGTGTCTGTACTCCAGCAGGAAGCTGTAAGGCTGGAATGCCCAACTCTGGATTAGAAGCTGTCAGGAGCAGAGTACCAAGAAGCATTTCAGCTGTTAAATCTGGAACAGACTCAGTGGAAATCATAGAAAGTAGCAGCAACATTTTAGGCCTTGGAAGGCTTAGGTCCAGGTTTAAAGGCATGTCTCAGCTGGCACTTTGAAGGCAGCATTAGTTACACAGTTATGCTGGGATTTGCCTCCCACCTCTAGTTTTATTTATGTAAAATTGTGGAAACGTGCTGGTGCATCCCATTTGTATGCAGTTTCTCTGTGAATTCATCATGTTAGCCTTTATGGGTAAGGTGGTTGTGTAAAATGTTAGATGCAGGGAAAAGAAAAGGTCAGTATTTCTGCTTTCCTCGCTCAAATGCAATGATCTTCACTACGTGTGCAGAGGGCATTTGGCTGAAGGATGACTCACAGGCATGGACTGGCAGAAGTCATGCTCATAATGCAAGGAATATATGCGGGTTGCCACATTGCTGTGACAGGAGCATGAGCTCAGAGACAGCTTTCTCCTGCAGTAGATATCACTGACCTGTGTGAGCAACCTTTGCCAAGACACTGCTCTGAATGCAGAAGCTCAGGTACAGATTTACCTGGAGGACTCTGCCTCCTCCCCCATGCTGCAGCGTGCCTGTTGTGGCACACGGAGGTGCCTTGGCTCCATCCTGTAGCTGAGTCTTGCAATGGTGCTGTTCCTTGTGCATCCTGGTGCGTTTTACAAAGACTGAGAGATGAAGTGCTGCTCCCTGTAGGGTAAGTGATGTAGCAGCCACTGTTCACATGGAGAGACTAAAGTGAGCTGTGGGTGATGCAGGAGTTAGGAGCAGGCTTCCCTTTCCAGTCATCCAGCGTTTTATCTTGCCCTTACTTCTTCACACCAAATTATTTCCACTCTGTGACATGAAGGTGATAGCACTGCAAACTGCTTTGACATTTGCAGAGCACAAGCAGAACAATTCATCTGATAACACTTAACAGATGCCTGCGTAAGGAAGTTGGAGAAGGTGCCCTTAGGCACTGAGCAGCCTGCAGAAGGGTTCTGGTGGGCCCTTGCAGCAGCGTGAGCCCTGGTTCTTCTGAGGAGGTTAACCTTCCAGTCAGCTTTGGGATGCTATGATTTCACTGTGTTTCAGAAGGGAGAAGTGTTGCTATGCCCATTTCTCCACCAGTAGGTGCCATCTGAAAGCAGGCAGAGGTAGAAGGAGCGCGTGGTGTTTTGTTAAGTATTATTATACACAATGCCAGCTCAAAGTCACCTTAAAAATAATTTTTCAGGCATAGAACCAGTATGCTATTGCTTATGCTAAACTGAAAACACAAGGCTGGTAGGCTAGAATACCAGTTCCTGGCTGGGATGCTGCTCACTCAGTGTGAAACCTGAAATGAAGCATGAGCTAGCATTGGGCTGGTACCCTCTGCTTCCCCCGAGGGTGCAGCAGTGTCTGTTCCAGCTGTGGCACAGAGAAAGCTGTGCCTGGGTGAAGAGGAGAATAAAGTACACATATGGTTTGACACTGCAGCAAATCCAACTGAGTGACTAGCAAGCACCAAGGGGGTGACTGTGCTAGTCTCCCTGCCCAATCCAGCCCTGTACTGGTGCATGTCTGACCCTGTGTTAGCCTGGTTCAGGGAGCTGAGTGGCAGGAAGGTTTCCCTGCTTTTTGCAGGGCTAATTTTCTGCTGGGTTTGCTTCCTGAACTGTCTCCTGAGATGTTGGGTGTTGGTGCAAACACAGGACAGTGTGATGGGAACACAGCAAGTCCTTTATGCAGCAGCTGGCTGTTAGGTTGTATTGTCTACAGCATCTTGAGTTCATAACAGCAAACACCACAAATCCCTCCATGGGAGTAGAGGTGTGATAGTTACTGCAGTAGGAGCTAATCAAATCTGGTTCCTGGTTTTGGTTTTCTTAGGAAAACCAGCTGGAAACGTTCACATGTATTTAATACAGCAGCTGCTAGACCAGAGGATAAAGGTAAATCAGTTTATGAACCTTAGCACTGACAAATACTTGTGAAAGCCTTTAGTCTCTTATGTCTTCAGTTTCCCATCTCACACAGTGAGGACTGTTAATGCTTAGCTAGCATTCAGGCTGGCAAGACGTGCTGGAGGGGCTGTATAGGTAGCTAGTGTCAACCTGTGTGAAGGTATAGATCTGTTCACAAGAGCTTTAGCACTTCCCATGAAAGCACTTTGTTTTCAAAAGGCCAGATATGTTACATTTGACTTCTGATAACTAATCACAGAAAGAATCTTTTCAGTTGCTTTTGGTCCTTGCTTGGGATAGAGAGAAAAGCTGTTGGAAATTCATTATTTCTGCTTAGGTGCTCTCTCCTTTTCCAGCCACTTCCCTGGAGTACCTTGATGATTTTGCAGTAAACTATTTTCATTCCACTGAATAAACATCTTGGTAGGAACCTAATTGAATTTTAATGAAATATGCTGGATCGTTTGAACCTACGATCCAAGTTTTTTTTGGAACAAGCACTTGGAATGGCAGGTAAGAAACTCAAAAGAAATCCTTCTTCTCATATCACAGTTGTGGACTCATAATTTCGCCAGGTTTCTCTCTGTTGGTGACATTTATAAAGAACAGCTTCTCAGTGGGATAGCCAGCAGTGTTTTTTTCATACCTGCAGCGTCACTAGAAAACAGCAAAGAGATCTGACTCCAGATTGTATGGTTTTGTGCTATAGATTTGATTATTTATAGAAGCTGCTGTCTGTAATTTCAGCACACATGAGACAGAAAGAAAACCTGAACACCTATCGGGGCGTGCTATGAAGAAATACACAGATAATGTGTAAATTCCCTCTTCTTTATCAAATCATACAGAAACTGCTCTCTCTTATGTGTCAAGAAGGAGGGGGAGGTTATGTTTCACTGATGTCCAGAAGTGACTATCCCTAGGCAGCATCCAGTGAACAACCCAAGGGTCTGTGTCATCCCATCTTTTGTACCACCTTTTGTGTCTGTTTTCCCTCATCACCACTATTGATGGAGTCTCAGCTTGGTAACTTCTGTACTGATGTGGAAGTAGGTATCATTGCGTGCATACTGCGAGGGAAAAAAAGGGAATCTGTCATCATCAACCTTTCTTTTCTTGGTGGTTGTTAGGTAATCTCTTAATGCAGTGAACTGGGGGATTTTTTCATCACAGTCTTGCAGGTGGTACATGCCAAATGGCCTTTTTTGCAGAGATTAAGGAATTGTTTGTCAAGTAATCCTATCGGGAAGGATTTTCCATGTCTGGGGAAATGAGCAAGGCAAGCCATGACAACACTTGTGTGCTGATTCCTGCTACTCACTCGTGGGTCAAGTATAGTGGATTTGGAGTGTATTTGATTTCATCAGTCATTAAAAACTAAATAGCTATGTTAGCTAGTGTTCCAATGGAAGATCAGAATGTCTACAGACCACCTCTCATACATGCTGTGTGCCATTATGTTCTCTAACACATGCCATTTCTCTCTAGTCTTTGAGTCCACATAACGAACTATGTTGTCACCCTGTGTAACTGTTAATATTGTAAAGTCCTCATCCCACAAACACATGTATGTTAACTTCCCATGCAGGGACTTGAACAAGAAAGGCAGCCATCTGCCTAGCTGCAGATGCAGCTAGCCTTACACTGGGCTTCATCAAGAGGAGCGTGACCAGGAGGTGATCCTGCCCCTCTGCTCTGCTCTCGTGAGACCCCACTTGCAGCACTGTGTGCAGCTCTGGTGTCCTCAGCATAAGAAGGACATGGAACTGTTGGAGCAAGTCCAGAGGAAGCCACGAGGATGATCAGGGGCTGGAGCACCTCCCGTATGGAGACAGGCTGAGAACATCAGGGCTGTTCAGCCTGGAGAAGAGAAGCTGCGTGGAGACCTCAGAGCAGCTTCCAGTGTCTGAAGGGGGCTACAAGGATGCTGGAGAGGGACTCTTCATCAGGGACTGTAGCAATAGGAGAAGGGGTGATGGGTTCGAAGTGAAACAGGGGAATTCAGGTTGGATATGTTATATATAACCTCGCAGTGTTCAAGGCCAGCCAGGTTAGATGGGGCTTGGAGCAAGCTGGTCTAGTGCGAGGCGTCCCTGCCTGTGGCAGGGGATTGGAACTGGATGAGCTTTAAGGTCCCCTCCAACCCAAACCAGGCTGGGATTCTAACATTTTGTGTAATAGGGGCCAAAGTTTGTTATTATCTCTGAAAGGGCAGGTCCATCTTGGCACTTTATATGATCATACGGCACATGCAACACCATGAATATATCAATGTTTAAAATAGAAGGAAGGGTAAGAGGGCAAAATCTTCATCATGATACCATCAAAATAAGAGGAACTACCTATGGTCACCCACATGTTCATGCTGCTTGGGAGCCTGTTCAAAGGGAGTTTGGCCAACCTGCCTTAAGGGATGCTGATAGCAAGAAAGAGCCAAGCACTTGCTGGGAAGTGGAGGGCCCATGTTCTTAATCCTATCATGCCAAATATTAGAAGGAGAAATAAAAGTCAAACAACCCCCTTGATCTTCTGTATGTTTATTATAATTTTAACAACATGAGTAAATTGGAATCTGTAAGCAAAGCAATTACGTGAGGAGGGTCTAATAAAGTTGTTCAAGCTACAACCTACTTCGATTGTTGAGTCAAACTGAATAGAGCAGGCTGCTTTTTGGGTTTTTAGCTTCCATGAACAGAATGGGCAGTGACATCTTTCGCTCGCATGGCAGTGGTCTTCTGTGGGCTGGGAGTTTCATAATCAGCTGAAAGTAAAACAGAGAAGATAGAAATAAACCGGTCGCTACTACAAGTAGGAAAATTGCTGAACTAAGACCTGCCTTTGGCTCAGCTGCTGAAATCCCATCAACCTCAGCGGGATCCTACTATAACAAATAATCTCCCTGACCTGAGCAGAAGAGCAAGTCAAAACCTCTGCATCAGATTCTCAGAGGTTCCATGCCTAATGGTGATTAAGGTTCTTATAAAAGCCCAACCCAGCAACCCACCCACTCTAAAGGCATTTACAGGTTATTCCCAGAGGACAAATGTCAAGAGTCTGAACTGTGTTTCTTCACAAAAGGTACAGTCAGAGTGCCAGGTCCTGTGCTCTGACTTTGAGGGGCACTGGTGTGCTTAGAAAGGGAGTTTCCTCAGGATAGCAGCTTTAGTATTAGGATTGTGTAATAGTAGGAGGAGGGAAGGCGTAATGTACCCAAGGCAAGAAACAAAAGAGCTGCTTTGCGGCTAATGTAGCCCCCAGATGCTGTAGTAGCTTTTTAATCTCGCATCTCAAATGTTCAGGGAAGTGAAACTCATGATCTACTGGAGCATTGCTAAACCTCATCCTCCCTGCAAACCACCATCTCCCCAGTACATTAGGAATCTGGGGTTGAACGACTGGGGTTGAGGTGTTCTTCCCATTTGGCAGCTTTTCCAAACCTCACCATCTACCACCCAGCCTTATGAAACACGAGAACCCTCCTAGTCCTCCTGCTCCCAGCAACCTCCCAACCCCTTCCCAGGCAGCACGTGTTCTCCATCCTCGTGGCACACCTGCTTTTTAGGAGCAGTACCTGCTGTGTTCTCCATCCAGAAGGCAGTGGTACGCAGCAATGTCTTTCTCCAGCTGTTGTTTGCTGCTCAGCAGATTTTCACGATCCCGCTGCTGCTGCTCGGTTTCCATTTTGATTTCCCCCATCTCTGCCTCCAGCTTGGAAATGACAGAGCCTAGGTTCTGCAGCTCGATGTCGTGCCAGTGCTTGGCGTCATATAAAGAGTTCTCCAGACCCCTCTTCTGTAAGGGCAGGACAGCAGACATTAAAACAGTCAGGTTTCATATCACAGAGTCACACAGGATGGGTGGCAATGGAAGGGAACTCTGTAGATCATCCATTCCAACCCCCTGCCAAGGCAGGGCCACCCTGAGCAGGTCACACAGGAATGTGTCCAGGTGGGTTTGAATGTCTCCAGAGACTCCACAACCCTCCTGGGCAGCCTGTTCAGTGCTCTGACACCCTCAAAAGAAAGGAGCTCTTCCTCATAGTCAGATGGAACTTCCTCTATTTCACTTCATGCCCATTGCCCCTTATCCCATCACTGGGCACCACTGAAAAGGGTCTGACCCCAACCTCTTGACAGCTGCCCTTAAGATATTTGTATGCATTGGTAAGATCTCCTCTCAGTCAGCTCTTCTCCAGGCTAAACGGGCCCTGCTTTCTCAGCCTTTCTGGGATTCCTGAGGATCTGGGATTCCTGAGGGCTGGCCTTGGCAGTAAAGGCTAAAGCAAAGAAGGCAGTCAGTAACACCACCTTCTCTGTATCCTTCATCACCAGGGCCCCCACCTCACTCAGCAGCAGGCCCCCGTTTTCCCTAGTCTCCCATTTGCTACTGATAGACTTGAAGAAACCCTTCTTGTTGTCCTTGACATCCCTTGCCAGATGTAATTCCAAATGGACCTTAACTGTCCTCATCGCATCCGTGCATACTCTGACAACGTTCCTATATCCCTCACAAGTGGCCTGTCCCTTTTTTCACTTTCCATAAACTTCCTTCTTCTATTTGAGTTTTGCCAGAAGCTCCTTGCTCATCCCTGCAGGGCTCCTGCCTGCTTTGCTTCATTTCTTACTCAGAGGAGTGTATTGATCATGAGCTTGGAGGAAGTGATGCTTGAATATTAACCAGCTCTATTGCCCCCCCCCTAACCTTCTAGAGCCCTGACCCACTAGATTGCTCCAAGTAGGTCACATATGCCTCATAGGGATTTTTATTCAGGTTTGGCCAGTATCTCTATTGAATATGCTTAAGTGGAGATGGAATATTTTGAGAATTCCTTTCTTTAGATACTTTGCAAAATGTCTATTACCATGACAAAGGTTGAACTACTTTGGTTACAAGGTGCAGGTGTTCTTCACGTTGTCAAGTACTGCCCACCCAGCAATTATTACTGAGTACGAAGACATTGAAGATTGACATTTGGGGTTTGGTACGCTTAGTGCACCACGTCAATCAAGAGGAACCCGGAAAGGTCTGGCATCTCTGGAAACAGCATCCACTGGAAAACGGGATCTATTCCTAAGTCTCTATCCCAAGCTGGGAGGGTTTTCCCCAGAAGGCACGTTGAATTTGCACGCAGTGCCCCCAGCATGACTTACCAAGGTCCTCAAGGATTCCGTTTCTGCTTGCAAGCTCTGTATTTTGCAGGCGGTTTCATGGAACTCGGTCCTGAGGCCCTCCACCAGCTCCTCCTCCTGGGTTCGCACGGCCGCGGTCGCTTCGGCCTGCTGCTGGTAAAGGATTGCCACTGTCATCATAACCTACTCAAATGATGGGTTAGTTTCCTTACGAACCAAAGTGACAGCTAATATTTACACAGTTCATGGCAATCCTGACTTTACATCTCGTTCTTCTATTTTAAAGCCCTCAGTTGAACAATTTGGGATACTTCTTAGTGTCAAAATTACCATCTTTTCGATGCATTTACTGTAAAATGGCTTATACCTCTAAGTGGGTATATTTTATCTCTGACCACAAAAGCTGCTCAGCATTCATACTAGTACATTTAAAATGACCTATAAAAAGAAAATGTGACTGTAATTCTCCATCTTGTAGCTATAATTAATATAATTATGCTATATATATGATATAGAATATAGAATACAGAATATAGAATATAAATATAGAATATAGGATCTAGAATAGAATAGAATTATGCTATAATTTTTTTAAGAAGCAAAGTGATTTCACTTAGTCTGTTGGATTTCAGAGGTATTCGTGGCTTGATTTCCCACTTAGGATTCGGTGAGTCACAGAGCAAGTCATCTCACACAAGTCAGAAAGATAAGTTGAATTAAGATGTTCTTATGTCATTTCATGCTCTTGTTTCTTGTGGGCTTTTATACGTGTTTAGGTCAGGGTCCTTGAAATGAGGTGAAGGAAAATGTACCTTAGCAAACCAGAAGTGTCTATAGCTTTTAATGAGGGCTGAGGTCAAGGTTTTCAGTCCAGAGCTCTGGGCTCTCTGGCAAATGGAATTCTTCAGTCAAAACCTACATTTCTTCTGGTTGACGTTAAACTATGCAGAATAGCTCTGTTCCACTCAGAAAGTTCATCTTGACCCTGTCCTGCTTTTCTGATCATGCATTTTCTTCCCAAATAAGAACAAATTTAAAGTAAGTCTGGGACCGTGCATCAGAACTAGTTTTTATAGGGGATGGTTTTGGTACCGTCATGTGAACCCCACACCTTGGTCACTGTGAACGAAATCATCTCAGGTGCAGAAGGTCATTTAAGTACAGGGTTAACCTCAAACAGAATTTAGGCTTTATGAAGCTGTATTGCAGAGGGTGAATTTCAATGCAAACACCAGTTGTCCTTCACAGAGGCTGTGCTTCAGAGAGACCTAATCTCACCTCACTAGTCCTGATGATCCCAGCCTAGTGATCCCTGGACCTGCCACTCTGGAGTCATTTGTGTCTCTTAAGTTGCATTGAAAGTGTAGCCTGCGTGTTATTATGCTATGAGGACTATAATACCTCTTTTTAAAGGGCAAGAAGGGTGCTTTTGCTCCTATACGTATAACCTACACCCATTACCTGAAGCCTAGTATCTCTCATTCACATTTACCCTGCTGGTGGCCCTAATGCTACCTATAAATCCAGCTTGCCTTTACCACGGGTGATGTTGAATCTCCTCCAAGAGATACCCTAAGCAGTCACAGCTACCTGACTTTAGCGATATGAAGGATACAACAGGCAGATGGAGTAGATGGGCCCTAAATACCAAGGATTACACAGCAAGTAAGCACACACTGAATGAGCTCTAAAGCTTTTGGTACACGCAGGGGCTCCCTAACCTCCTTACAGATTACCAGCTGAGTTGTACCAACAGTCCAAGTGGAGGGTGCTGCTGGACCCTCACTTTTGGGTTTCTTCTATAGAGAAACCTCAGCCTAGGGGTTCCTTCTATAGAGAAGTTCAGACATGGTCCTCGTGCCCTCTTCCCTTGTCAGTTTGTGGTTTCTGCTCTGCTCTTCCTATTCCTTAGAGGCTCCACAAAGCAAAGGCCATACTGAACTGTGGTGCCCACAAACAACTGGATTAATGAAGGGAGAGGATGAAATCATCCTCCTAAATCTTTACCAATCAGCTTGGTGCCTGAGTTGCCTGGGGATGTGTGGATTTCAAGCCCATCTGTACAGTTCTGAGCCAGGCGTTGTGCAGAATCTCTCATTAGTCTGTTTTTCATGGAATCAAAAGAATTAAAGGATGATTAGGGATAGAACACCATCACCCAGGGTCTGACCAGCATGACAGCTGCAGGGGGAAAGTGGCTTTGATAAGCTCTGAATAATTCTGGGAACGTATTAGCAAAGCAAGGGAGAACCTTTCATGAGATGGACTATATGGGACCACAGAGGAAGCCACATAATTGTGTGTTCAGAGCAGAGCATTGCCATGGATCAACAGCTGGTCAAGAGACAGCACATCAAGAGGATTAAGGTCTAGCTCCGTTATGACAGAAGCTCAACAGCTTGATGCCTCAAGGTTTTACTGCGTTGGGGATGAATCATGAACTGGAAGGGTTTATGGGGGGCAGGTAAGCAATGAGCAGGGGTGGATGTGTGGAATCAAGCTATGTGAATGAACAGCACCACGTCGTTAAGTAAAGCATTTTTCAGGGAAGAATATTAAAGAGCTTGCATGTCTTACAAGGGTTTAAATCACTTCTGACAATTCGGAGAAGGGTTCGAGCATTATGGACAAAGAAAAGTGCAGATGTCAAACCAATGGGCTTGAGTTTTGAGGTTACTGTCTCATCTAAGGAAGTCTCATGTGAAACCCCCTTAGGTATGTATGTAAATTGGTATGGTTTGGTGCCTGCATATCCCTGAGAAATCCAGGCAAGACTGCAGTTCCAGTCGGAAACAAAGCAAAAAGGGCAAGAGTCAGAGAATAACAGAAATACTGCCCTGATGTGTAAGTCAGTGCTAGGACATCATTTGAAATACCTTGGTCTCAGCTGGTCACAGCTACACCAAAGAGTGGGTACTGAGAATTATAGAATCATAGACTCATAGAATGGTTTGGGTTGGAAAGGGCCTTAAGATCACCCAGTTCCAACCCCCTGCCACGGGCAGGGACACCTCACACCAGACCAGGTTGCTCCAAGCCCCTGTGTCCAACCTGGCCTTGAACACTGCCAGGGATGGGGCAGCCACAGCTTCTCTGGGCACCCTGTGCCAGCGCCTCAGCACCCTCACAGGGAAGAACTTCTGCCTTAGATCTAACCTGAACTTCCCCTGTTTCAGTTTGAACCCATCACCCCTTGTCCTATCCCTACAGTCCCTGATGAAGAGTCCCTCTCCAACATCCTTGTAGCCCCCTTCAGACCCTGGAAGCTGCTCTGAGGTCTCCACGCAGCTTCTCTTCTCCAGGCTGAACAGCCCCAATGTTCTCAGCCTGTCTCCATACAGGAGGTGCTCCAGCCCCTGAGCATCCTCGTGGCCTCCTCTGGACTTGCTCCAACAATTACAGGGAGCTTTCTATGTCAGCTTAAGCTCATGATTTAAAGAGGAATCCAGTCTGTAACTTCATTCATTTTGCTCGTTCCCATTTTATTATCTGATCGCTCTTTACTCCCGGAGCACAGAATGGTGTGCTGTTACCCAATGGGCAACTCTTCTCTCATTTTCTCAGCCTGTTTTTGTACTCCAGCCCCCTGAGAAATGAAGTTAAAATATCAGGGACCAAGGAAACTCTCACAGGGAGAAACTGAAGGAAGTGGCAAAGAGGAGGGAACTGCTCTCCCTCTGCTGTTGCAAGAGTAAGAGCAGGTTTTTCACAGTGTGAGTAACCAAGTAATGCAACTTGGCCATGTAAGATAAGTGTACAAGTTGAAAAAAGCTGAGCTCTTGTTACCAGTATAAATAGTGATAACCTAAATACATCTGCCTGAGATATAAAACCGCATGAGGTATGAGATACATCATCATGCGGATTTAATGAGAGGTATACCTGGGGACAAAACCCTCTAGAATGTCATACCAGAACGTGATCAGAACCACAACTGATCTTGCCAGAAAAGCAAAGCAGGAAGAACTTAAACTAGTGAGAGCTTAGGGTAGGATGGCTGAGCAGGGATAGGTTAGGTATCAAAGACACGGGAGCGGGATCCAATGATCAGTCTAGTATGAGCTGGCAGTTTTGTCCTCAAATGATATCTCTGCAAGAGCAGGTATTGGAAGGTGTGAAAGAAATAGGAAGGAAGAAGTGGTGGGGCTTTGTTTGCACAGGAGGAGGCAGACCAGGCCACACAGGGAAGTGGGGACACTGAGGAATTTGGTGTGTCAGGGGCATGAAACCTGTCTGTGAACCAGGAACAGATTTTGTGGGAATAGCTCAGGAGGTTTCTGAGGATGGGTTGGCTTCTCAAGGCTGCCTATGCCTTGCATGGAGGCACTCTCCAGGCTCACGTAGCTTATTAATGTGTCACTGATGTCCTTTGGGGCTGAAAATCAGGGCCCCACAGAACAACCTGATGGAGACTTTGCTTAGTAATGGTCTGGCACGGCCACAGACTTGATGGGCCCTCTCTCTGGTTGGCTTCTTGTGCGTCCCCTGGCACCTTTGGTATCAACTGTTGTCACAGTTTCATTCTTTCTGTTGAAAAGAAACGCCTACTCAGAGCTTGCATATATGTTTGCAAACACAGTTTTGGCTTTTTTCTTGCTGTTTGCCTTCACTTCCCCCCACTTTGTACCATGGAACAGGGGTGTGTGTGCTTTTACTATATATTACATATAAATATTACATATAGCCCAACTGTAGTTATGATCTGCTGTGCCATGCTGTGCTGTAATAGCCACCGCAGGATGAGATGGCTGCTAACAGACAGGATCATTCCCTGATGGTCATCTATGATCATTACTCTTCTCATCACTTTTCATTTCTGAGTTAGTATCCAGCTTTCCCACTGCTGCCAAAGGATACAGTAGTAAGGAGGAATCCATGAGGAGTCTGTGTAATTAGTAGAGAGCATTATGTATTACCTTTTTGATTTACAGACCCCTCTAAAGTGTTCAGCAGAGGAGCGGCCCTAGCGAGAAGGGTATCAACCGATTGAGTTCTGGGCCACCACTTGAAGATGTTCCTGCTCTTTGCAGGGGGTTGGACTGGGTGAGCTTTAAAGCTCCCTTCCAACCCAAACCATTCTATGGTTCTATGGTTCTAAGTCTGTTTTCCTTGGCCAACATTTCAGAGCCCCTGAAGCCTCCCACAGATACCTGTGGTATCAGCAGGGTCATTCCCACCACTGCTTACCTCTGCCTCCCAAGAGAGCCACACACTCTGTGTGTGTTTTCCCATGGACTTGGACCAAAACCCTTTAGATTTTTAAGACCATTTTTGTTTCAAGGAGAAACCAAACACCCAACCCTCAAAGTTACTGCAGGGTGTTAGGTTGGTGTTTGCTTCAAACCTGTGGTGCTGTTGTGCTTACCTTGGTACGAAGCAGGGCTCCTGTCTCAGCACGATTCTTTTCAATGTCTCTCTCCCAGTGGATCCTGATTTTTTCCAGGATGTCATCCAGGCCACTTCCCAGGGGAACATCCAGTTCTTCCAGCTGAGATCCCGCTAGCTGCTTGTATAATACCTTCACATCCTTGAACGAAAATGACAGGCAGAAAGTGAACTGAACCATTGACTTCAGAGAGGCTCGAGGAAGAGCTTGCTTGGTGCCAACAAAGAGAATCATTACATTTGGCCCCGAAAGGCATCTCTACATCAATGATTTAATGCACTGGAGGGTTTCTTTGCCAGATATGGATTTGCCTTTGCTGCCTCATGGGGAGTCTTGCTTCAGCTCTGGGGTACTGGAAGCCGTTTCCCCTTTGGTGAAGGAGGCTGAAGCCCTGCACCAAGTCACTGCCCTCACCGTGGCAAGTTTCTCCAGCAGTCAGAGCTTGACACATGCACACTGCAAACCTGGGGCCCAAACCCAGCACAACTGCGCTGCCAGGAAGGCTGCAGTGTGGACATTGGGTCAAGGAACTAACAGCTTGCAGCAAACCAAACCCTGCTCTTCCCTCTCTGCTGCACCATGCAACGACATAGACACAAGTCGTGCAAAGAATCTTGTGTGAGCCACCTGTGTGCTTCTATGCATGTGCATGTTAGATGAAGAGCACTCTCCTTCTCCATGGCAGCATTCTGTTTCTTTACTTGTAAGTGCTCCAAAACCGTGTAAGCAGTAGAGAATTGCTGTGTCTAGAACTTAAAGGTAGCCCATCAGCTGTACCTTGTGTTCAGGAACACAAGAATAAATGAGGTTTGCACATGTATCTGAACTATCTGGCACCACAGGCCTTTTACATCGATCTGTTCGTATGTCCTATTGGTGTGAGCAAAATGAAAAGTAGCATAAAGCCATCTGCTAACTGTATTTGTAAGCAATAGCCTCTGACAGTGACAATACTGGGGGAAAGTGGATGGGAATTACATGAATTATGAATCTTTAAGAATGAAAGCCTTCAAATGTGCTCACTCCGTGTTCACAGGAGCTTGACATGGATTGGAGGAATGCAAAGTTGGAATGATTTCAGGAAAGTCCTTGGGACTTCACTGTGCCACAGCTCAGCTGGAGTAATGGCAATAGTTGCTTCCAGCCTTTATTCTTTGCCTTCTCTTGAGCAGCTTCCCCTGGTGCTGCTGCCATGGGAAAACCAGGTCCGTGCTGAGGTTGCTCAGATACTCCAAATGGGTAAGGAAATGAACATCATTCTACCCTGCACGGGCTCCTCACTGGCTAAATGTGGAGCAAGAGAAGCTGCTGGGAAGGTGGTGTCCTTGTTATGCCATATTTATGGGCAGAGAACAGCCTCAGTGCCAGCATTTCTGGTTTCAGGAACACAGACAGAGGCTTAAAGGGGATCCTGTGTATTTCTATCAATGTTTTGTTTTCCCTCTTATCTAAAACTATTTCCATCTTTCTCGTGCTGTGCAGCACTGATGGAGCCATAGGTTATTTTCTGCACAATGCCAGCCTTGGGATTAGACTTGTGAAAGCAGGGAGGGGATAAAGGAACTTCATCTTGGCAAGTCAAGTCCATATATACCTGCCAGTGATGCTGGAATCTTGTGGTTGGAGAAATAACCTGGAAGAAAGGTAAGGCAGGATAGTGCCTTGCTTCCATGAACCACCTCAACCCGATCTCCCTTTTAACTTTTGAAGCATCAGGACCCTTGCTTGTTGCCCCTTATGTGGAATTAGTAGTAGCTCCATATCCAAACTGCCATCAGTAAAGAGGGTGATGTGGATCTGATCCTGAAACCCCTGCTGAAGGCAATAAACCACCTTCATGCACAGTGCTGGTGAATGTGATGAGTAAGTGGGAAAGCATTGCAAGACTGGGTAATGATGGGCTTCCCTTCCAGCTGCCTGTCCCCCTGACTTGCTTCTGGGGTGTGTTGCTCAGGAGAGATTCTGCTGTGGGAGCTGAGCAGCTCGCTGAGCCAAGCAGGGCATGTTCAGAAGGACCTGGCTATAATGTTCAGTGTTAGTGCAGCAGGACCAGAGCTTGTTCCCTGCACACTCTTTACATCTCTGGCTGAGGATCAGACCTCTCTGGTGAGATGTCCACATAGGTGCAACCCTGTGACCACCGTGTGGTGTCTAGCAAGAAGTGACACGTCTTCCATGTCATGTTTATCAGGCAGGAAAGACTTAAGACTTAAAGGCAAGCAATTTAGAGGTTAGTGCTTGAAGTTAACAGAGAGAGAGAGACATAAGAGCGGGTTTCAGAAGAATCCCCAGCCCCAGACATGACAGGCAGAGCTTTTTAGTGCTTGGTTTGCACTAGATGTATGATACCAACCGGATGAAACAGGCACACATTGGCTTTGCAGTGTCCCGAGTCTGGACTTACTTCTTCATGAGTCTTTGACAGCAAAGTTAGTTCTTCTTTCATGCTCTCTATCTGACTCTCCAGATCCATTTTAGTTAAATTAGCATCATCAATCACTTTATATAGCGAATTAATTTCGTCTTCCACTGCCTTTCTGAATGGCTGCTCATTTTCATACCTGCAGAGAACACAAAACCCCCCCAAAACCTTAATCCAGCACAGTTCAGCGAGAAAAACCTGCTTTCTTTTCAATGACACCATTTGGGCTAATTGCCTTGTGTCCCAGACAGAGGCACAGAAGATATACTTTGCTCTCACCTTGTCTCACTGTGCTTGAATTTAACTGCCAAAGGACCCTTTCATGAACTCAGAGTGTAATAAAACAGGCCCCTTTGCGCTCTGCGCTGCCGTGGTTACAGCCCAATAGGAGTCCTGAACAAGCACGGAGAGGCATATGGTATTTATATACAGTATGACTACGGGTGGCTCGTTCTCTATTTGCTTGGCTGTAAAATGAGAACCACTGCTCCTTCATCGACATGAAGACTATTCAGAGCTATGGTTAAAGAAAACACGTTGCACGTCAAATGCATTACTGTTACTACAGACATGCTGACGGAAGTCTGGTCTATGTTCCAGGGCCCCAGCCCATCCTTAAGATGTAGTAGTATCAAAAGAAAAAGGGGATTTGAGTGGCTGGTTTGTCAACTAGAATTGCTGCTTGTTTCTAAACCGTGGCTGCCGTGGTAGGAACAGGTTGTGTCAGGCAGTTGTTGCTATTCTACAGCGCTGCTTGCTGCATCACTCTTGTTTCTGCCTTTTCATTTCAGGCTTTCCACTGAAGATGTGATGAATCTCCTTGGTGAGAATCAGGAGCTTTTCCTATGCAGTGGGTTGATTTGACATTGGTTTTGTGATGGAAACTGCGTGCCTACACCGCAAGTGTAGGACATAAAGCCGTCAAATGAGTATCGCAGAGCGGTACCTTTCTGAAATGAAAGGCAAACCTCAGAACAGGATTAATGCTCTTTTTGATATGTTTAAATAAAATAATACCAGAGGGATGATAAAAATCAGAGGAAATAAAGCCCAATGAGTCTGAAACACAGTTTGTGTGTCAGGTGGTGCAAAAATCTATTTGAAAATGAACGAGCCCATTATGAGGAAAAGCTGGAAGCTGAGTCAAATCTAAAGAGCTGCATGCACTCATGCACATCAATATCAGACTCTGAGAACAAAAAGACATCAAGCAAGTAGTTTGCCAGTATTTAAGATCTTTTGCTATTCCTTTCTCTCAGTAGAGATGAGGAAAACCAGTGCAGCCCATTTGTTTTCTTATCTAACACTTCCACGCGGACATGTGTAGTGGTGTGGTTTTTGCTTGTCAGCTGCTGCAGCAGAATGGTCGTGACTTCCCAAACCATTTATGTGGGACTGAAAATCACAACTAAAAAGCACATGGAAATTTTGCCTTTATTAAATGTCAACCCAAATGTGAATGAATACTGACCTCTCAGTAAGAGACCTGTGTCTGTATGCCAAAGAATAGCTTGCGTAATGTTGTAGTGCACATTTATGTTCCTTTAAACCTTAAAAATATTCCCAAATAATGTTAGCATCAGAATTATTTTGCTGTTACAACCCCCCTCCCAAGGCAGGTGGTGAATGCTCCATCCCTGGCAGTGTCCAAGGCCAGGTTGGACAGAGCCTTGGGTGACACGGTCTAGTGTAAGACATCCCTGCCCATGGCAGGGGGTTGGAACTGGGTGATCTTAAGGTCCTTTCCAACCCAAACCAGTCTGGGATTCTATGAATAGTCAAAAGAATGAGCCCATTCTACTCACTAAGCATTGCTCCATCACAGAGTAGGGGTTTGCCAGGGTAAAGTTTCAAAGGATGTGGCCAGTTGGTGCCACCACAACTTTACCTGTCTTTAAAATCTTCAGCACAGGCTTGAATGTTCTCGGTGTGCAGCATAAGACGAGCATTTTCGAGGACTGCTTCGCCCACCTAGAAGAAAGAGACAACGGAGCTCAAGCAATGAGGAGCTTCAGCACCTAACTACGTGCACTGTACATGTGTCTTAAGCAGATGGATAGCTTTGAGTCTGAAAACAAGCCTCTAGCCGAGGGCTGTTCAAGTGACTCATTCCAGATAGATAGCGTAATCAATTACATTTGTACCTATAAAGGCACAAATTCTCTGCAAAGAGGCTGTAATTTGTCACCAAACTCATTCCTCCCCAGCATTCATCTTCCTGTGGAAACACATTTATTGTGATCATCAGCTGGTGGCAAGGGGCAAAATTCATTCCAGCGCGCGAGGTCCGGGCATCGCTTAAGTCCCACTTATATTTTCACGGTACAGTTTAAGCAGCACTTATGCAGTTCCTATGCTACTTCCCATATCAGCAGGCCTCTGCGGGGTTGTCCTCTTCAGTGAGTCAAGGAATACTTGTTGCTTATTCTGCCTGCGAGCCGTCCTCAGCTCCCAGAGCATCGTTTTCCTCCTCTGATGGGATCCTGTAAGCTCCTGTGATACGTGTGAGACCTGAGAAGCAGGGGGTCCTGCGAGATTATTACACTGAATGGGAAATGCTTTGGAAAGATTGAGCAAATAAGTCTGTGCTATCATTGCTGTGGCTCTGGGGTGGATCTTTAATGCCCAGGAGAGGCTTGAGGGGTAAGCAAAGCGGAGAGGCTTGTGACTTAACAGCTTGCTGTGATTCAAGGATATATAAAATGATAAAAGGGTTAAAAAGACCACATGTGCACTGAGCTATGGAAGTGACCCAAACCATGTGGAATTTAGCACCAGAGAGTTCACCCCTGCAAACAGCTATCTGAGGACTCCAGCCTTCCCATGGTCCGTGATGTCGCTCTGAAGGAGCTAAACTGAGCATCTCTTTGGGCTTTTTCAGGACATACCCATGGAGATTTGCAGTTGAATCTAAACCACCACGTGAATAAAAGCAGCTTTTTAAGTGGGATTTAAAGGGAGAGTTCTTGAAGCAGAAATCTTTCTTTCGACAACTGAGTCTGCAACCAAATGAGATCACAAATCCCCCAAAGTGTTCTGCTGCCCTGAGGTGAAACTGGCCAAGTCATGTGGAGACATCAAGGCTGCATCCTGCAAGTTATCTGAAGTACCACAAGTGGGATCATTGCCTTAGTACGGTCCTACCTGCCCTTCAGCCTGCTGCTTGGTGATGGGGTGAAGGTGAACATGCAAGGCTGAAGCTTTTCTATGTGGTTATGAGTATTCATCCTCACAAAAAAGGGCTTACTGCTCCAAATGTCTGGGACAAGCAAATATGAAATCTATGAAGGCATCTGACAAGGAGAGATCCGGAGGAATTCCACACATTAGGAAGTGCATAATGGATCATGACGTTAAAAGCACTCTGCATCTTCTAAAGAGTTAAAAGAAGTGGTTTGCTTGCTTCTCACCTACTCTTAGGAACAAAGAGGGAAGGTGGCTGTGGCTGGAGCTCCATTCCTGCCAGCTCCAGCTCGGCGCTTGGCTTCCGAAGGAAACAGATCTCATACCATTGCACTGGCGGCCAATTTCTCTTTCCTGTGGGATTTCTTGGCCGATTCCACCCCATAGGGTAGAGGGATAGGCCATCAGAGACAGGCAGTTCCAACACGCTGCATGCAAATAGCATCTAGACAGAGGAGAGAGGCCTGAGAACACTGCTGCTGGGCAGAAATGGGTTTCAGCATGGGAGAATGAAGGGAGAGCAGGAGCCAGGGATGTTACAAAAGCCATAGGTATGGGCAAGGAGATGGTATCTCAGGGCACACCAGCCAGACCTGCTGGGCCATACGCAGGTACAAGAGACTTTCATGTGCTTGCTGGCACACAGAACAGGCTCTTCTTCGTTGTTCAACCCCGTATTTCCTTCTCCCTGCTCTTTTGCAGCCCCACTTTGCCAGCACTGGCTTAACACCCCAACACCTTCTTTGTCCTTCTGCGGCACTGGGGACATGCTGCTTTGCCATCCTCGGGTCCCAGTGCACCAGGAGATCTGAGTGTCTCCTGAAGGATGGAGGGAATACATTCAGTTTTTAGATGGCAGCAGTATGGAGCTAGAGGCAGTTCTTTGACTCAGACTCAATGGTTGAACTGTTTTCTTCCTCCTTTTCCTTTTCCTTTTCCTTTTCCCTTTCCTTTTCCTTTTCCTTTTCCTTTTCCCTTTCCTTTTCCTTTTCCTTTTCCCTTTCCTTTTCCTTTTCCTTTTCCCTTTCCTTTTCCCTATGGACAATGTTTTATATTCCTGTCAACTCACACCCCTGTGGATCATACAGGAGCTTTGATTTCTTTTTCCTGATTCAAATCAGGGAGCTGCCCTGTGATTTGCCCTGCCCTGTCAGGACAAACCCATCAGTGAGCCCAAATCTGACTTAAAGTCTGATGAGAATGAATGTCTTTGAGGGAATTTGGAACATCCCACGAGCAAAAGCAACATTAAATGCTGTGAGCTGCACGGTGCCACTCAGAGGCATGTTGGTGGCCACATTTAGAGGCTGAATCCAGTGGAAGATGGCTCTTGGGCTGCAATGAGAGCAGAAGCAGGGAATAGCTGGTGATGTGCCGCTGCCTGGATTCCTGCCCCTATATAAAGTGCTTTTTAAAAGTGCTTTTCAGTAGAAATCCTGTGGGTTTATTGAGGCCTTTGAGGTGACTTCTTACCTGCCCCACAGTGGAACCCTGGTACCATGCTCCTGAGGACTTGGTCAGTACCTGACTCCCCTGCCATAGGCCGGCAGCTAATGCCAAATACTCAGGGAGGAAGACCAGGGCTCTCCAAAGCTGCACACAGACCTGAACTGTATAAACAGTATAACAAAGCCTCATGTTTGGAAGGCTTCAAACGAGGGCTGTGGGGGGAGCCAGCAGGCTTTAGCCTTTCAACCCTCCTGGACATCAGCTGAGTATGCTCCAAGTCCAGCAGTGGACTTGCAGGGTAAATAGGACATGGTAGCCTCTATGCAGAAACCAGGTATCCTGGGAAACTGTGCTTGGCACAGGCTGTGAAGCCCTTTCCCAGGCTTCAGCAGAAGGGATGTGAGAGTCCCATCTAGCGGCCCTTTGGTTTGATTGAACTCAATCAACAGCGGGAGGCGAACACGCAGCGTTTTGCTGACACACGCACTGAAGTGCACGGTGCAGCGGTTTAGGAAACACGTTTCTTTGAGTCCATTGGGAATGAGAGGGCTTGTAATGCTGCAGGCACTTAGACATCGCCTTCTCCTGCACCTCAAATCCTGTGTTCAGCTCTGGGCCACTCACTGCAAGAGAGACATTGAGGTGCTGGAGCGGGGCCAGAGAAGGGCAACGGAGCTGGTGCAGGGCCTGGAGCACAAGTGTGATGGGGAACGGCTGAGGGACCTGGGGGGTTCAGTGTGGAGAAGAGCTGAAAGGTCTTTTCCAGCCCAGTTGATTCCATGATTTTATGATTCTCTGTTCATAAAGCAGAAGGCAGCACTGTCCTGCCTCACAGGACTTACAGGAGGCTTTGGTCACTGATGCTCCTGTGCCATTTGAACAGCCAGAATGGGAAGTGTTATAAAAATGCAAATATCATTACTAACAAGGGCTCCTCTAAGTCACGCATTGTGTTCAACACTCGGAGCTGTGATGTGCATACACCTTTTGAACGTGGTTTTTTTTCGGCTCTTGAACTAACACTATTTGTGGTATAAAGCATCTTCACTAGAGAGCAGCAACGATTTTCTTTGATTTCACTGGGGTTTTATGGACATGCAAATGCAGTTCTGATTTTTAGGATAAAAACCTTATCAGAAATCTGCATCAACATCCCGGCCCATTTACTGTGTTACAACTGACAACAAGGAAAACCAGCTGCTTCAAGGGACTGCAGACTCCAGCCTTCATCTCAAAGCCTGATGTGAAACAGACACACATGGGGAGAACTTATCCCTGGTGACTGGCAACCTTTAATGGGACCAAGCTTGGCATTGCAAGGTTTACTATGCCTTTCAAGATCTTAGCTATGCTTTAAATAGCTTTAAATAGTTTTGCCGTTCTTATAAATGCCTAAATCCTTTCTGAATGCAGCCATATTTGTGGCCTCAGGTTTGACCTGTGATAATGAATCGCATGGTTTAATTATTCATGTAGTGGAGAATCATCTGGCTTTTAAGTTCAGTTAAAGCAAATGATGTGTCTCTGGAGAAAGATCAGAAGACGCCGGTCTGGTCTTTCCTTCCACACACAGAAGGAAGTTCTTATCAACCCATCACCTCCAACGCACTTTAATTCATGCCTAAACCAGGCCAGAAGCATGCAACCCAGTGTCTGCTGCTCAGGTGCCAAGCAGGAAGAGCAGAACACTGTCATGCTTTCCATGTTGAACCTCTTCTCAGGGCCTGAAGAAGGAAAACTCCATGTTCACAAATGGTGTAGACGAGGCCTCAGTGCCATGGGTTAGTGGTGGCCTTGGCAGTGATGGGGAATGGCTGGATTGGATGAGCTTAAAGGGCTTTTCCAACCTGGTTGGTTCTATAAGTCTACGATTCAAAGGTAGCAAGAGTGGCATTTGTAACACCACCTTGGTAAAGGTAATACCTGGAATGGCTGGGAAGATTGATGGGTTCTTTGCTGATTCCTGCTACATCCAGGAAAGCACGACTTCATTTGTACATCAAATACTTTATAAGTAAACAGGACTGCATCAGAGAATGCCTGGTTCTTAAAGCAGGATACCTTCTAAAGAAACACTCTGTAAAACCTGGAGTGTTGCCTAAGCACAAGGAGAAAACCTCAGCCCTCCTCCTCACATCTGCAGGTGAAGGGAGTCCAAGGTTGTGCTCTTGGAGGTGCCTGAGACGATACCATTAAACCTGATCTATTGCCATCCTCTGTAACGGTGGTTGATCAAGCTCCATGTCATTTGGTGGGAGTTTGTTGTGCCATTCCACACATTTCCATACACTACTCATGCACTGTGTTGTGTTGGACTGTGTTACAGGTAACACCCAGCCGCTCTCCTGGCCCCCGAAATAAATCACTGCATGTGAGTCCTCAGGCTGTCAGTCCTGTATATTCCCCAGGCTTAACATTAACATTGAGTAAATGCTGACGGTAAGGTCAGGTGCACATAGAAGTATCTCTATAGAAAAACCATGGTGATGATTTTTCAAGCGCTCCCAACCATGCACAGGAGTCACAGCAGTGATCAAGTTGGTCCAGGACATCGATTCCTTCTCCTGTGACCTGAACCATGCTACATGCCAGCTCATAGACAGCATAGATCTGTGTGTCCCACAGAGCTGTAATTGCACGGTCACAGAGGCTGAGCTTTTCTTCTCTATAAACTTGCTGAGAGTATTTCAAGCACCCTCTTTTCCCAGGTGCTGCCCTGCTCTGGGGGAAGGAATTGCTGTTACATCCAACCTCCTACCCTGCCCGAAAGACATTTGATCAGAGATGGGATTTTCCACAAGAACACTGGGATGAAGCCTGGAGACAAGAAGTGTGCCCAGGGTGAAATGAGATGGATTTGAATTTCTTTCACATGAATTCCTCTCCAGAAGGATTTCCCATTTCCCTCATTTCCTGCAAGGCTCCTCCCATTTTCTGCCTGTCCCGGTTAGTGTGTGTCCCCCTGCTCTGCTAAAAACCAGCTGCCCAGCAGAGAACCGATGTTGTGAGCGGGATAATGGCTTCCCATCATTCAGCTCCTGTCAGTGTTCCCCTGCTGCAGTAACAGCCCTGACAATCGTGGTGCAACACGAGGGAGTTTTAGAATCACAGAGTCAACCAGGTTGGAAAAACCCTTCAAGCTCACCCAGTCCAACCGTTCCCAGCACTCCAAGGCCACCACTAACCCATGGCACTGAGGCCTCGTCTCCACGCTGTGTGAACACTTGCAGGGACGGTGACTGCAGCCCTGCCCTGGGCAGCCTGGTCCAATGCCTGAGCACCCTCTGGGGAAGGAATTGTTCCTCAGCTCCATCTAAACCTGCCCTGGTGCAGCTTGAGGCCGTTTCCTCTTGTCCTGTCCCTTGTTCCTTGGGAGCAGAGACCGACCCCACCTCACTACAACCTCCTTTCAGGCAGTTGTAGGGAGCCATCAGGTCCCCCTGAGCCTTCTCTTCTCGCTGTCACGTTTTCCCCCCTAGCTCTGTGTTCAGTACTGGCACTCAGTTGTTATTGCTGGGAGGAAAACCACCTGACATTTGGGATGCCAAAACACACCCCAGGAAAGGTAGGGGGGAAACAGGACCTCAGGACCACTGGCGTCTCTTCTATCCCACTGTGGAGATGAGCCCGTCACATTTCTGACTGTGGGACCAGGAGAGCCCTATGTGCTGTATCATTGTCTTCTCACCAGCGTGGCAGGAGGAAAGGGCTCCTGTCTGGATACCCCACCTGCCCAGCTGTGTGTGTTTCTGTGCTGATTCTTGTTCAAAACCGGTTCCTACCATGCACATTTGGGCTAAACCCAGTGGCTGCTCCTTCCACCCTAAAACTCTCACAGCTGCTCCATGCAAATGGCACCAAGGGGGCTGTAGTTGCTGGGCATCCTTCTTGGCTGAACAGATGGGGCTCCCTGGGAATCCCAGACTGGTTTGGGTTGGAAGGGACCTGAGAGCTCATCCAGTCCCAACCCCCTGCCATGGGCAGGGACACCTCACACCAGACCAGGTTGCTCCAAGCCCCTGTGTCCAACCTGGCCTTGAACACTGCCAGGGATGGGGCAGCCACAGCTTCTCTGGGCACCCTGTGCCAGCGCCTCAGCACCCTCACAGTAAAGTGATGTAATTCAGAAAACGTTATGCATTTTAATGGTTAAATAGGTATGGATTAAGCTAATCTTTTATTTTCTATGACACTTGCAAATGCTATTACTACATAGCTTTACTGTGCTGGTTTTACATAGGAAAAGCCTATTGTCTAAGCTCAATTTCATTATGAGCTGCTCTTACTTACTCATACAAGAGGCAAGGCAGCAGGGTGACGCTATAAAGAAAGGTTAAAAGGAAAGCAATTTGGGTGAAAACTCATTACATGAGTCGGTTCATCAGCTCTACAATGCTGGGCTTTCCTAAGGAGAAAAATCAAGTGGTCCTTCCTAAAACACCTACAGTCCTACTTCTTTGGTCCTAACCATAAGCTCTGGTGGGTTTTACAAGGGAGTCTACAACTGCAAAATGGACACTCATCGGGAAAACATGGGATGGTTACAAAGCATTAACCCCCCCATCTCGCATCAGTCTCCATCTACCCCAGGGGATGGTAGTTTTGAGGGCATGTTTTTTGGGAGCACACGTTGACATGATCTTTGTATAACAGCTTCTCCTTCTGCATTCAGGGTTTGGATGCCATTTGTAGTGTTGTGGGTGAAGACCTGCCCTAAAAATGGAGCACACCATCAAAATGCACCCTTCTTCCTGCACCAGTGTGAAACTCGGGACAGCCCAAGGGAAAACACATGTTTGTCCTGGGGAACTTAAGTCCTTCATGCTTGCAGAAGACCATCTGAAGATGGTGTCTTCTGTGCCTGCTGGGAAGAGATGGGCAAGACTCGGGATTCCAGCTCTTTGGCTCCACTGGCTGGGAGTTGGGAAGCTGGGACTCGCACCGAGAACTCAGCGGATAGAGCCCTGTGTTCATGCAAGCAAGGACATCAACTCACAAGTCCTCCTGGCCAGCAAAAGGAACTGGGTTTTGTCCACAGGGTCAATGCAAAGACCAGTTGGCACCCCTGCAATAAGCAGTTTCCCGGACCACCCGCAGCCTGTGCCGTATGGAGAAGGTGGGAGTAAGGAATGGTGGAGGGGTGACGAAGGGAAGGAAAGGAGCCACTCATTGGTAGCCGTTATTATCAAGCAATTACTGGTTTTAAATAAATAGACCTTTTGGAAAGGCAATGAAGCAACTGAGGGAATAAAGTAAAAACCTGAGTTGCTGATAAATAAACCCAGCCCAATGTGCTAGCCATAAGGTGAGGGATAAACTGACCCAGCCCTTGCAGTCTTCTGTTAATCACTCTGATGCTCAGTGTCCTAACTACCGCCAAGCAAAACATAAGAAACACCCTTTCCCCCCATTTTGATCAGCACCTTGGGCTGCATTTCAATTGCCCCCGTGTATTGCCTAAGGCAACTCTTCCGCTCAACAGGCGCCTTCCGCAGCACACTGTGAAACGATAACTGCCATGAAGATGGATTCAAAGCCCTTGAGATGAGGCGGCGTTCGCCACCAGCACCAGCCAACCCTTGCGCTTGGGGCTGGAGCTCTCCCCCCCTCCCCTCCCTCTCACCTGATGGTAGATGGCCTCCCAGTTCTCCCGCAGCGCTCCCCAGCTGCCCACGCTGGCCGCTTTCTTGTCCAGGTACACTCTGATGTGCTCCTCCAGCTCCTGGTTCACCTGCTCGAGCGCTCGCACCTTCTCGATGTACTCCACCAAGCAGCTGTTGAGGCTCTCGTACGAGAGACCCCGGCCCTTCTCCAGCCCCGCGGCCAAGGGCACGGCGGCCGAGGAGCTGCGCAGCCCCTGCAGGAACACGCTGCTGATGCCCAGGGCTCTGCGGGACACGCGGGTGCCCAAGCTGCTCACGCCGCCCGTGGGGACGGTGCCCACGTAGACACCGGGGGGTCTGGACAGGCTCCCCGCACCGCCGATGCTCAGCCGGCGGCCGGGCGGCCCCGAGCTCTCGGTGGCGGAGGCGGAGGGCTGCTGGCCCAGGAAGGACGACCGGCGCCTCGGCAAGGGCATGGTGCTGCTCCGGCCTGGCCCGTGCCGCAGCTCGGCCCGCACTGGTGGGAGGGATGTGCCGAGCCCAGCACGTCGGGGGCTCGCCGGGGGCTTCGGCTTTGTGCGACGGCTTTCTGGAACGAGGGCTTTGTGCTGGGCGGGAGCACCCGACACATTGTGCGGGAGGGCGCTGGGTCAGCAATCCCATTGCAGGCGAAATCTCCCTGCTGCTGCTGCTGCAAATGTGGCCGGTGAAAAGCACAATGGTGTTTACAGGGACAGCGGGGCGAGCATTCAGCACCACACACGTGTTGAAATACCAGCGGTGTTTTCTACGCTGACAGCCCGGTGATTTCCTGCCCTTGCACGCACAGGTATCGCGACACACGTTACACGTGCATTGGCCGCTCGCACTCGTGCTTGCTCCAGGCAGTCTCCTGCAGCGAGATGTTACTTGAAGGTGGTGAAACCCAAACGGCTGAGGAGCTGGCAGGGCAACAGCCGAGCAGAGCCGAGCAGCCTTTTGCTGCTGCAGAGCCTCAAATGCCCCCTCGGTCCTGCTGCAGCTTCTGGATTTCTCTGTGCTTTGGCTCCATAGAATCCCAGAATGGTTTGGGTTGGAAGGGACCTTAAAGCTCATCCAGTTCCAAACCCCTGCCACGGGCAGGGACACCTCACACCAGACCAGGTTGCTCCAAGCCCCTGTGTCCAACCTGGCCTTGAACACTGCCAGGGATGGGGCAGCCACAGCTTCTCTGGGCACCCTGTGCCAGCGCCTGAGCACCCTCACAGGGAAGAACTTCTGCCTTAGATCTAACCTGAACTTCCCCTGTTTCAGAACCCATCACCCCTTGTCCTATCCCTACAGTCCCTGATGAAGAGTCCCTCTCCAGCATCCTTGTAGCTCCCTTCAGACACTGGAAGCTGCTCTGAGGTCTCCATGAGCTTCTCTTCTCCAGGCTGAACAGCCCCAATGTTCTCAGCCTGTCTCCATACAGGAGGTGCTCCAGCCCCTGAGCATCCTCATGGCCTCCTCTGGACTTGCTCCAACAGCTCCATGTCCTTCTGATCCTGAGGACACCAGAGCTGCACACAGTGCTGCAAGTGGGGTCTCATGAGAGCAGAGCACCTGATCAAGGCACATTGCCCCAAACCCAGCAGATGTTAACTAGGGACAAGCACCTTCATGTCTGCCCCTTCTCAGTTTAATGTCACATTATCAGCTGCACTTGGTCTGTTCAAAAAGGGCCCATTTCACTTTGACTGCAAAACGTGGCACCAAGTGAGGCAACTGTGAACTGAAAGAAGGAGGCAGAACAATCCCTGAGACTTATTGCAGGAGATGGGGCAGTTTTGCCCTGCTCAGCTTTTGAAGTCGTTGCTCTTTAGCGAGCAGCAACCAAGTGGGCAGTTTCTAAGTACGCAAATAGGATGCGTTCATGGTACAGTGGGATCCTTCACTGTACAGTGTTAGATACGGCTTTTTCTACCTACACCCAGGGAAGCTTCCCAGCCAGGATGCCAGGCTTGTTCCAGTGTAGGATTCCCATCCTTGCAGGCATGCCTGCAATGTGCTGATGTCGGACATTGCCCTAATGCGGGGTAGGTTTGGACAGGGGTGGCGGCGAGGCTTTGGCGAGACGGAATGTAATCAGAAATCCCTGTTTTCCGTGGGACCCTAATCCTGGCTCGCCGCATTGGTGCCTGGTGCTTGTTTGACTTGCTTTTTAAGCCTGAGAACTGAGAGACAGCCTAAAGTTGGGTCCCCACTTCCCAGTTGTGTGATGCTTGGGAATAACGCAGCATCTCGCAGCTTGGTGAGCATCTCTGCCTGGCCTCTAGGCATTCTGCAGTTAGACCAAGCAGGCTGGGTTGGCTAAATGAGAGGAATCCTCCAGTGTTCCTTACATGACATCCTCAGTGTATTTGCTTGTGTCAAATAAAAACCAAACATCTGCCTCGCAAAAGCAGCCCCGTGCACAGCAAACAGACCTAAACCTATGGACTCCTAAACAAAGAACTGAATTTAATCCTCTCTATCCTTGTTCTTTCTTCCCACCTCCTTGCTGAAACAGACATGATGGTCCTCAGGGGGCTGCTTTTGCTCTCGGCAAGACTCTGGGGAAGTTTTTACTCTCTTAATCCACCTATGATTTCCAGGAGGCCATTTGGTATTTGATCCTGAGGCTCACAGATACCACACTGCGTTTATTTCACTGTGAAAAGATACATTCCCAAAGTTCCCATCCGTGTCCATACACAGCCACGTCTTCCTGCCTGCCCTGGTCACCTCGCAAGGAAGCAGTGGATTACCCTGATGTGAGCAGAAAACCACATATCCAGGAGGGCTCCTATAGCATTACAGTGTTCTCATTTTAGACACCCTGTGCCCCCCATTCGGATGTCTACCCTGGCACAGTAAAGCGCACATGTGGGACAGGGAGCAAGGAGGGTGACAAAGGCTCTGTGGCCCCCTTGGTCCCGGGGGGAGCCACGTCTTGGTGTCATTACAGCCATCATGCAGTGAAGTTGCCAGGTTGCTCTGAGTAACTGCAGCCACCAGGACACTGCTGGCAGGTGGGAACATCTGGACCAGATGTGCTGTAGTTCCCCTATCTGGTACCAGCTGTGACTCCCCTTGGACAAGGTGCTTGGTTAACGATGCTACACTGACCCTGACCTCAAAACTTCCCTTCACAGAATCCCAGACTGGTTTGGGTTGGAAAGGACCTTAAGATCATCCAGTTCCAACCCCTGACATGGGCAGGGACACCTCACACCAGAGCAGTTATCAGTCGGCGGGTGGTGAGTGGTTGTATTCTCTTCCCTTGTTATTCCCCTTATCATTATTATTACTGGTGGTAGCAGCAGTGGTTTGTGTTATACCTTAGTTACTGGACTGCTCTTATCTCAACCCATGGGAGTTACATTCTTTCCATTCTCCTCCCCATCCCTCTGGGAGCAGGGGGAGGAAGGGGGGGAGTGAGTGAGCGGCTGCATGGTTCTGGGTTGCCGGCTGGGCTTAAACCATGACAACACCTCACACTAGACCCTGTCACCCAAGGCTCTGTCCAGGCTGGTCTTGAACGCTGCCAGGGATGGGGCAGCCACAGCTTCTCTGGGCACCCTGTGCCAGCGCCTCAGCACCCTCACAGGGAAGAACTTCTGCCTTAGATCTAACCTGAACTTCCCCTGTTTCAGTTTTCTCAGCCAATGTTCTCAGCCTGTCTCCATACAGGAGGTGCTCCAGCCCCTGAGCATCCTTGTGGCCTCCTCTGGACTTGCTCCAGCAGCTCCATGTCCTTCTTATGCTGCAGACACCAGAACTGCACACACCAGGCCAAGTGGAGCAGCTGAGTCCAACATGTAGTATGGTTAGGGCATCTGTGCAGGAGAAAAGGTAATTCTTGTCCATGCTCATTGTTCTGGAGCTCAATCTGGACCTTGGCTCCCCTGATTAAGTCTAAAGAAGGCAACATAAAAAAACTTGTGAGGCAACATGACAACCCCAACAGGTTTGCCCGTGTCTTGCCTGGCTCTGGATCCTATGGGTGCAGTAGGTTTGCTTGTCATCCCACTTCAGCCCAGCTCTCCTGCTCCCCGTCTGCTGACCCTGGCTGGTTCCTACTGGAAAGAGGATTCTGAAGGGTTTATCCCAGTCAGTGCTCAGGCAGTACTGGAGTCACACAAAGGACAGAAGACTGGCACTCAAGCTGTAAGGACTTCTTCTGGCAATGGAGCTGGTCCTGTCTGCTTGTG
Organism: Pezoporus flaviventris; assembly: GCF_033815535.1. Taxonomy (NCBI): domain Eukaryota; kingdom Metazoa; phylum Chordata; class Aves; order Psittaciformes; family Psittacidae; genus Pezoporus; species Pezoporus flaviventris. The sequence goes on from NW_026892585.1 coordinate 4,112,341, forward strand.
TTCCTAAAGGAAAGGAGTGACCAAAGTCATTTTACAGCAGGAGAAGGGACGGCTGCTGAGCAGGAATGCTCATAGCCAGGCTGAGGGATGTCACGTAGGATGCAGGATGCTGTGCCCAGCACATGCTGCCTGCCCCAAAACCAGCCTTACCCAATCCTCTTCCACACCAAGCATATTGAGCAGCAGGCTGTAAATGACAGTGAAGAAACCAGTCCACTCGAGAGGTGTTTTGCTTAGAAATACCTTTATTTTATAAAGCCACAGTTCTGTAAAGTTTTACCACACTTATAAAAAAGGGGCTGACAATTCTGAGGGAGAAAAAAAAAGCTGAAAACGTTTCTTGTAATTCAGGGTTACACAAAGGCTATATTTATAATATATATATTTATTTATAATCTGGGGACAGTCGAGATGGAACTGCAGTACGGGGGAGCTGGGGGCTCATATTTCAGAGACTTGCTCGTGTCCTACAAACAGTGTCTCTTGGCAGAAGGGGTTCACAAGGACCATCCCACTGTCACGGTAGTCGCCGTTGGCGGGGGAGCGCGGCTCGGAGAGGTGGTCCTAGGACAAAGACAGAGAAGCCGGTTGAGCACCTCGCACCTCCGCTGTGAGCACACGGGGCGCTCTGCTGCCCTGTACAGCACGTGTGGGGAATGGGCTGATGTTTTATCATAGAACCATAGAATAGTTATGGTTGGAAAGGACCTTAAGATCATCCGGCTCCAACCCCCTGTCATGGGCAGGGACAGCTCACACTAGACCCTGTCACCCAAGGCTCTGTCCAACCTGGCCTTCAACATTGCCAGGGATGGGGCAGCCACAGCTTCTCTGGGCACCCTGTGCCAGCGCCTCAGCACCCTCACAGGGAAGAACTTCTGCCTTAGATCTAACCTGAACTTCCCCTGTTTCACTTTGAACCCATCACCCCTTGTCCTATCACTACAGTCCCTGATGAAGAGTCCCTCTCCAGCATCCTTGTAGCCCCCTTCAGACACCGGAAGCTGCTCTGAGGTCTCCACGCAGCTTCTCTTCTCCAGGCTGAACACCCCCAGTGTTCTCAGCCTGTCTTTGTACAGGAGGTGCTCCAGCCCCTGAGCATCCTCGTGGCCCTCCTCAGACAGATGACGTGACCCAGATGACAGCTTTTGAATACGTGAATATACATCATATACATATGTAAATATATCATTTGATTCTTGGTTAGTCTAGACCAACTCCTGCCGTAGCTTGAGCAACATGATTGGGGTTAATGAAGCGGCTGTGAGTGCTTGTTTAATCACATCTCAGAGGTTGCTTTCTAAACGCTTTTGTTTGTCTCTAATGAGATGAGTTGGTAGCTAACTGATCTGAAAAGCTCTTTAGCATAAACCCAAACTCTCTGCTGTTTCTAAGTTTTAAATACCTCTGAACTAAGCTAAATCTTCTCTGTCTCAGAGGCCAGGGATGCATTTCTACCCATAGGATCACCTGCACATGTATGAATAATCCCAGTGAACCAGTCAGATCCCTCAAGTCAAGGCTGATGAGTACACACCCCTATTACACACTCCCATTGATGTTTCACTTGCTTACATCCTGGCAGCACTCACCAGAACTGGTACTGAAGAAGCTCCTGAGACATAAAAGCATAAAGTTTCTTTGCATTATTAAGTCCCACTACTCCCCTTACCTGATGCTGTGTGGGACATGCACAGCACACAGAGCAGAAGGACTGACTGTCAGGAACAAGCCAGCCCAAAGAACTCTCCTAAGCAGTTGTGGTACGGGGCAGACATTGGCCATAGGCTCAAAAGGAAGAGAAACTCAGGAACAAAGTCACCTAGAGGTGATGAACTCCCATGACCACACAGCATTATGGAATACACGTGCAACAGCTGGGAATAGGATGGCAATCCGCTTTTGGTGACATACGTGTGTAGGGGTGAGTCCTTCCCAAAAAGCTGTTTCCCTGAAGGTGCACATACCTCTGAAGTCTCCAGTGACTGGATCTCTCTCGGTAACTCCACAGCGTGCCTGTTGAAGTAGTCCATGGTAATAGCATTGTTCCAATAGCTCAGGTTGTTTTCTGGGTTGGATGTCTTTTTCTTCCTCCTCATGCAGCAGACTGTCAGCAGAACTGCTGTCAATGGAAACATGTCAAAAATGTGGTTATTTCCTTTCAAGAAGGACTCCTCAGTACCATGGATTTGGGTTTTACGTTACTTAAGGGGAAGGCTGGTGACCTTTGTTCATACCATTCACTCTTGGTCAGATCTAGCTCTCTCCTACCAAACCCCACACAATTACGTGAGAATCTGGGCCAAGCGGATGAGACTTTGGGCTTGGCAGAAAGATCAGGTTTTGCTTCCCTTTTGATGTGAGTTTATAATCTCCAAGATGTGGCTGCCTGGCTAAGGGTGGTGTAGCTGATGGCATTTTAATACCTAAGCGGGGATTTATAGACCCTGTAGGACAGAGGACTCTCCCCAGGGAACGTGAAGGATGCTGCTGTGCACATCTCTTCTGCTTCTAGTGTGTTCAGACACTTCAGCGACGAGCACATTAGCAAATGGGCAGTGAGAGATGTGTCCTAGGCTCAGACACCAAATTAATACATGCAGGTAGTTGCACGTCTTCAACACCAAAAGCCTCTGCGCTAAAGTGACACCGATCCCTGCCTCTGGCACCTTCCATTTGTAACCTGGATTTTGGGTACTTTGTGACCATGCTCCAGAACATCAGTGACCAGATGGGCTTTTGAGCGGGATGAGGTGGCATGGAGACACCCTCTGGTACCTGTCACACATGTGAAGCTTATGCTTCCAGTGCAGCATTTACCCCAGAGTTGGGGTTTTCCTGCCTGCCTCCATCAGCTCTATCGGGATGTGGGATCTACTGATAAGTGTAATCCATTCCCCACACTTCCCTGGGCAGCAGCAGTTTCTGAGCCTGCCTTTTTCTCTTATCTGTGGAGCACACCGAAGCTCTGGCAGTCTGACATATTTGAGCTTAAAGCAGAGCAGTGAGGGAAGGCGAAGTGGAACCTGCCTGCTCTCCCCTGGTATCTCCTGTGATAACGGGATAACGCTCCCGCAGCGCGCGGTCCGAACACAAAGCGCAGCGCTGTTTTCTGGAACTGCTTTCTGTTCAGTCATCCCTGCTGCCGTTCAGACGGGTGATCCTGGCACTGTCACAAGCCCACTGTACCAAACTCGCTGCTCCCACCGGTCCTTGCTCAGGCAGAAGCCCAGGCACGTACCCCGCTCTGCTCAGAGGGTTAATGCATCAGCCGCGTGCTTACCTTACACCTGTGGAATGAACCGACCAGTTGTGCTTGCGATCCACCTGATTTACCCAGGGAATGCCCTGCTGTAAATTCACCCCTTTCTTTCTAAGCCCCCGGTGGTAGAAAAGAAGAGATAAAATATTCATGAAGCAGAAAAAGATGTGATTTTCTCTGCTACAGCCAAAATCATTGATTAGAATGATAGCCCAGAGGCGAGACCAGACTGCAGAGAGGTCAGAGCTGCTCTGCGTGTTTTGACAAACACTGCAGCTCCCCATAAGCTGTGGGTAAAGTGGCAATACAGCAGTGCAAGGCTAGAGCCCTGTTTCAAACCAAATAATGAGCTACTAAGAAAAAAAACCCTGATGGGTTTGAGTTCAGGCAATTTATGTCTCATTCAAAGGGCAAGGTGAGCTGAGGCCATAAATCTTCTCCCGAAACTAATGGAAAAATCCCCCGCACTAGCTCCTGCAGGTCTCACAAAAGCAGGTCATCATCACACTGACTGTTAGCTTTGACTCATATTGCTTCAGTCTTTCTGTCACCAGTAACTTCATTTGCTGACAGCATGACTCCTGCTGCTGTGCCTGTTAGCAGGCACCCCATGGGGGCCACCAGAACTGCCCATCCTCCTCAAGGGCTGCATCCCTACTTTGCCTCTGCCCTCTCCGTGTCCCACCCTTCCTTAAGATTAGAAAGTGAAGCAAGCCCTACCTTTAGTCCTCCCCACTGCTGGCGAGAGCCAACAGACCTTGGAGCTTTCCAAGTATAGCATCAACAAGTGCTCCCTAAGGCACAGAGCATTTGTGAACGTGCCTGAGGATATGAGAACCCCAGTAAAGCCAACTCGATTGCTGTGCTGAGGTTTTCCAGCTATAAAATGGTGTGGCTGCTGACAGAGAAGCATTGCATTTGGGTTTTAGGGGCTGGAAAGCTGGTGACAGTCAAGAGATACCCTTCTTCTTCCAGCAGGAAATGACCTTGCCATGCGCAGATATGGCTGCCCTACAGCAGTAATGCTCTCTCCCTTAATTACACCCTTGGCCTCCAACCTTAGAGCACACACAAGCAAATGGATGGAAACCCACAGCAAATGGGCTCCTGAGATTCCCTGAATAAAACATGTTTTAGCAGAAGGCTGTCTACCAAAGCAAAGCACAGATTTAAGAGGGAGAGAGAGGACAGCAGGGCTGGAACAGGGCTATTTCCATCTTATGTGGACTACCCTTTTGGGGTATAATTTAGTGAAATTAATGTAACTAGCACAGGACTGATCTTTTCCAGAACATTCCTAGGAGCAGGGTACAGCTTTACCAATATTCTCAGAGACCTATGTGCTCCCACAATTAGAATTATGTGTATTACAGCAAAAAACCTCTTCCCAGAGAGGCAGCTGCAATGGGCAGCTAGGCTATATTAAATGGATGAAGATACACAGAGGGCAGAGATGGCCTGGGAGGGAGAGATGGCAACAGCACCAACAACAGAGCTGAGGGGAGAAAGAGTAGCTGCAATACCCTGCTTATCTTTCCTGCTGCATTATGTGATGGCCTCAAATGGAGGAGAAAGTGCTGCTGCTCAGTGCTGCCATGTATCACCTCTGCTTCAGAGATGGCCAGCCCTCTGGCCAGGAAAAGGACTAGCTCTTCTCTGACTTTCAATCCATGCATTCAGGGGCTGAGCAGCTGACAACTTGCTTCTTTCTGGCCCTACAAGTGCATTATCTGTTGTCCATCTCCTACCCCCTGCACTGGAACAGGACATAACACATCCCACAAGCAGGAGACATGAGGTTCTCACAGCTTTACAGGTTTTGAGGCTGCTGGGAACATGTTCATGACCCACATCTCCTGCACAACACCTGCACACCAGGAGACACTGCCCTGTTAACCACAAGCTGCATTTAAGGTACAGCACATCTCAGACCCAGCATCACTGAAGGACATGGAGTTTCCAGATATCCATCCCATTCCCACAGTGTTTGTTTGAATGCTCATTTTCCATTGTGGGGCATGTTCACACTCCCCTTGTTGTCTAAATACAGCTTCAACCACCACTTCCTCAATCTCCTTTTGCCTGTTGTATTAAAAGCTTTCCCTGTGTATCAGAAATACCCCTTACATGTGGGCTTTAGCCTCTTCTTGGACTACAGTGTGACACAATTGTGGTTATGTTGCATTTCCCAGCTCTTAAACCATTCACAAGGCCCTTTCCTAATCTTCCAATGTTTTAAAAACCAGAATCCACCAGGATTATACCCATGTTTCATACTGGCTTCATAAACACAGTGTAATCAGATCATACCAACTCCCTACCACTTCCTGATAGTCTCCCCTTTCCTTTCAACTCACTTCAATAGTTTACCAATCTTGCATAGCAGCATACCCCTTTCCCACACAGAACACGACGTTAACAGACCTGAAGGAAATACTCAGACCAGAGGTTGGCAATTTCCTTCTCCTTATGCCTGCAGATCGTAACATTAACTGTGTTGCTACGGCACCCTTGCCTCAATGACTACAATATTGAGGATTCAAGTCCCTTTCAATTTCCTTAACTCACTGTGGCCATCTATAGTTGTATATATAGTATACTACATAGAGAGTATATGTGCATATATATAGTATGTAGTATATGCTATATAGTATGTGTGTATATATATATATAGCTTAACTATGATACAGATGTTAGGGGGGTGGGTTATTGATCACAGCTGCTTCCCTGTGGAGGCAGGAGGCTCTTCTCCAGCTCAGCCTGAGCTCACACCTGAGGATTACACTCAGGCCTTGGGATCCCTCTTGCTTCAGACCAGGAAGCAAGTGCTGGAGCTGATACTGGAAAGCATCCCAGTGCATGCAATGTGAGCTAAGTGGGGTTAGGTCCAAGGCAATTCTTCACATACTCTTTGAGTTCTGCTGACGCCGGCGTTCAGGGGCTCAGCCTTCCTCTCGTGTTCTCCCGTGTCAGCAGAACTGCCTGAATGGATTCACTTCTGCACATCTGATTTGCAAGTCTCTGTTCTCCCACGTTCTATCCTGTCATTCTGTAATTACAGAGACACAAGCACGGGGAGCCCAAGGACCAGGACGGTGGGGTTTTAAATGAATGCATACTGCGTCTTGCTCTTCACTGCAGCACCTCCACATGTACGAAGGCATGGGCACAAACATGGTCAAGGCTGCCTGAAGGACATCGCAAATCCAACCCCAACTGTGACACGCCACAAATGCTGCTATCAGTGCTATATAGGACTTTGCTTTTCCAGGAATGCAGTGATACAGAACCCTTCATTTTTTGCAACCCTCAAATGGCACAGGTAACATTACCCCTGCTATTTATACCAGGAGAGTGAGGTACCAAAAGGTGAAACGATTTCCCCAGGTTCACGTAGCAGACATGGCCCACACATTCCTATTGGAAGAATTACTTTTCTGGCTAGCATTTTAAGGGATTTCAGTGGGACTCAGAACCCTATGCGTCCTTAAAGAAACATGTACCATAAGGACAGGGAGGCTAAATCCCATCTCTTATTTGAGGCCCACGTCTTCAGGCTAGTGCTTATAATCACTGAGCTGTGCCACCAGCATGGTGGGAGGGAGCTGCCAGTCCTCAGTGGGGCTCAGATGCCGGGGCACAGCAATGCTGTGCAAACCCTCTGCTGCTGCCTGCTCTTAGGTGCACAACGAGGAGCCCTCGCAGGGTCCTTCCTGCCAGGAAAGATGGAAAAAGCACATGAGGAGAAGCACAGCATCCCAGGCACTTCTTCCAGAGAGCTCCTGTGGCCACGCTCTAGCAGGTCACTTCCCCTGCTATGGAAGCTAAAATGGCCACAGGTTTTCACTTAGCAAGTGCTTGTCAATAGAAGGTATCACAGCAAGCGGTCCACGTGTCGGAGCAGGACGGACGCGTCCCTGCAGCGCCATGCTGAGCCTTCCCTTCCAAGGATTTCGGGCAGCACAAGCTGTCCCCACAAGCCCCCTGATAAGAAATGCTTCTCCAGCCTCCCCCCCACCCCTCATGCAGGGCAGGGATGTGGAGAAAGGCATCCCTACTCTGGCCACTGCGCAGCTCTGCCAGGCAACAGCCAGTTAATCAGGCTCCTGCAGCTCTGCATCTCTTCATAGGCTTTGGTTGCATCTCCTCACCTCCCTCCGCTTCTATCCAAGGTGTGCTGCCAACCTCCCCGCCTGGGGAGCCAGGCTCAGATATTTAAGAGCATGGAGCCGAGGCTCGATACCCGAGATCCCTGCACATTCCAGCATCCCAAGCCTGGAGCAGGACAGCGCTTTCTCAGCACAAGCCCGCAGGCTGCGAGAGCCTCTCACCGGAAACGTTTTCACCCCTTGAAGAGGAAATGAGATCCCAGTGTTCTGTGGTCTTCACCCATCTCTCGACATCAAGCCCCTCTACACCAGAAGGGACAGTGCCAGCGTGGGGCCGCCTGTCCTCCGCTGCAGGCGCTTGTGCCCGGGAGGTGGCGACAGTCCCCTTCAGATGTCCCGCACCGTGCACCCACACACGGTACAACGCACACCCCACACCGCGCAGTGTACACGGTACACCCCACACCGTGCGGTGTACACCCCATACCATACACGGTTGTCCTGGGTTCAGCAGTAGCAGTCGTTTTTCTCCTTCGTAGTAGCTGGTGCTGTACAACGTACACCCAATGCTGTACACTGTACCATACACCCCATACCATACACTGTACAATCTACACGCCTTATTGTATGGTGTGCATTGTACAGCGTATACCCCATGCCGTATGGTGTACCCTGCACAACCTACACCCAATACCATACACTGCACACTCTACACCATACACCCCATGCAGTGTACAATATACAACATACACCCCATACTGTCCTGTACACTCCATACCGTACAGTGTACAACATACACCCAATACCATACACTGTATACTGTACAATGTACACCCCATACCGCACAATGTACCCTGCACACCCATGCCTGAAGATACACAGATGCCTGAGGGTCAGGAAATAAAGTGCTCCTCAGGTGTACAGCACAGAGGGGAGCCGTGACCGACACGTGTGCCCCTGGGTAAAAGCAGTCCTGGTATTACAACTTGCTTTTGTTCTCTCTAGGAATAACCACTGACTGTACAACAGCACTCAGCACGGCACAGGTGAAACAGCACAACTTTTGGATGAGGCATTTCAAGCAGATCCCAAAAATGCCCATTTAAATGCCTGCCTACCATTCATTTCCACTCTGAAATACGGCTGAGGACTGTAAAAGGAGAGTCTTGCTAAAGAGCATCCTCGGATATCGGGTCCTGAGACCAGGACTTCAATACAGGAATAATGTATATGCTCAGTTGTATTAGAGCTGCTAGAGATCATATTCCAAATAACTTTCACCCTGCTTACAAAGCACAGCTTACAACTACAAGAACAAGCACATTCTGTTACAGCACATAAGAGTTTAAACACTATTTAACAAGTGGCTTAGAAGCCCTGCCAACAGACTCTTCATATTGTTGTTATTATTAACAATAACAGCAATAATAATTACTAGCATTAGTTATTAGCTCATATATGGCACACTTCAGGCAGAGATGTACATCAGTTTACAAACTGCTTATGCTTCCTGTGCTTGTGTTCTATCATATTACATTGTGTTTTGTATTTAATAATAGAATCACAGAATGGTTTGGGTTAGAAAGGACCTTAATATCATCCAGTTCCAAGCCCCTGCTATGGGCAGGGACACCTCACACTAGAGCAGGCTGCTCCAAGCCCCTGTGTCCAACCTGGCCTTGAACACTGACAGGCATGGGGCAGCCACAGCTCCTCTGGGCACCCTGTGCCAGCACCTCAGCACCCTCACAGGGAAGAACTTCTGCCTTAGATCTAACCTGAACTTCCCCTGTTTCAGTCTGAACCCATCACCCCTTGTCCTATCGCTACAGTTCCTGATGAAGAGTCCCTCTCCAGCATCCTTGTAGCCCCCTTCAGACACTGGAAGCTGCTCTGAGGTCTCCACGCAGCTTCTCTTCTCCAGGCTGAACAGCCCCAATGTTCTCAGCCTGTCTTTGTACAGGAGGTGCTCCAGTCCCTGCACATCCTCATGGCCTCCTCTGGACTTGCTCCAACAGCTCCATGCCCTTCTTATGTTGGGGACACCAGAACTGCACACAGTGCTTTGAATGCTTTCTCTCTAGATCAGTTTGCTTTCTAAATATTGGCCCAAACAATAATGCTTGGGAGAATTTATTTGATCCTCTATTTCCTCATTGATAGACAAAGCACTGTTCAGCAAATCAAACAGTGCTGCTTCTCACCCTGTGCTTGCTATATCCCAGGTTCTCCTCCCCATCTGCTGCAGAAGCGTGCTTTCACACTTCTGCTTTGGTGTCTCTTTGATTGTCCATCTTTTAGATTAAAGCTTTGCTCTCACTCATGTGTTTAACCACAACTGGAATAGCAGAACTGATGGTTCCAGAGGCACAAGTCTAACAGATAGTGCTGAGCCAACCCAATAGACTGGAAAGGATTAGTGCAGCTCCCTCTCCAGGTGTGTATTCCTGCAGCCTCATAGCTCTAGGTCTGAGCCTGATTCAGCTCCCTGGGTGGACAGAAAGTACCAAAGAGCAAAATGAATAGGGTTTAGCAATCTGAAAGTGTCTCAGGGAGGTGCCAGGGCAGGCCCAGGCAGAAGGAGAGGGGCAGGATCAGGAGGCTGTGCCTCAGGGAGGACAGGAGACAGCAGCAGGGGTAAGCTGTGTGTGCAGGACTGGCTCAGTCAGCTCCCCTTGCTGATGTCCTCAGTACAGCCTGGAGCCATACGTAACAGAATTAATACTCAGTATTGGTGGCTGCTCCTCTTTTATGTTTCCTCAGGCAGCAAAGGCTGGGTAATGTTGGCTCTTGTTCCACTCCAGACAGATCAGCATAATCACACCCCGCACCAGTGAAACCCCAGAGAATACACTGCCAGCTTGCCAACATACCCCAGCTAAGCCGGGGACACCCAGCACCCAGCTTTCTCATCATGTCTCCAGTGGGTTTTGTACCTGTGTCGAATGCTGAGACCCTAAAGCCAGCTCTGGGAACCCAACCTGCCCTGCTCTCGCAGGTGCCCAAAGACCAGGATTTCAAACTCTTCCTGCTCTCTGGAATTCAAACGGAGGAAGCCAGCACTTTGCGTGCCATTCTTTAAAACCTGATAGTTCATGAACTGCCTGCAATGAAATATTGCCCTGGAAAACCGGTGTTTCCTCAGGGATCAGTCATTGCAACTGGCACTAATCCTCTGCGTTAGCGCTGGGCTTTTTAAATCCAATTCCAGGGCAGTATATAGCAGTTCCTAGATTAAAGACTGGTACAACCTTTTGGTCACCAGCTTATATGCTTTGAAGTAAAGCTGCTTCACCTTCTGGAGTTGTTCAGCCTCGTGTTATACCCACAAACGAAGGCCCAAAATGACTGATTTCTAATAGCAACAAAGCAAGTATGCTTTGAGTGTAAACATTTCAGCTCTGCATTTTGAAGCACTTTGGTCAGTGAATGCGATCTCGTATCTAGCGATTGCTCCTCGTCCATCTCAAGCCACCCTCCTCTGTTAGCTCACCACCTCCTCCTTGAAACATGGGCTGAAATCTGAATTTTATGGAAAGAGAAAGCAGAACAAAGCAGCTGTTAACTTACAACATGAGGATATAGGTACGCTGATAGCCAGAATGATCCAGGCAATGTCCATCTTGCTGAGACAGATGGTTGCCCTGTGCTGGGGCTTGTCCCCCTCGGTGACATGGGAGATGTTTCCTTGCACTCCAGGTTTCCAGGTCCCGGCAGGAACCAGTCTGTTTAGGAAGTTCCCAGTGGCAGTGGAGCCAGCGGTGGAAATGGAGCTGGACAACCTGGTGGCAGGAGCTGCAGACAGAGCAGTGCTTAGCAAGGTCACGTTGCTCACCGTCCCATGCTGCGTTGGAGAGGGTCCCTTGGGGTCTCCCGCTGCCGCGGAGGAGACACTGACATCAAAACTGGTCTGAACCGAGTGCCCCGCTGCTGCTGTTGCAGATCCAGGGCCAGCAAACAGAGGGACATTGGTACTGAGGTTCAAGGTTACCCAAGAGTTGTTTTTGCTCAGCATATCCCATACGCTGTAGTGGGTGGGTTTAAAAGGCACCGACACCGCTTCAGGATCGGTTGATGGTCCAGCAGTTGTGGTGGCAAAATCTGCCTCCTGCAGCACTAGCTCGGCCCCATCGCCTTGCTCTGCTTCCCTAAGGCTTCCCGAGGGGCTGCGGTGGGGTGAAGGGTCTGAGTGTGTAGTTCTTGCCAGCCCCACGCCATTCGGATCACCGGATGCTGGGGTCTGGGACTGAAAGGGGTGGTCTGTGAAGGGGCTCCTCAGGGTAGGGAAGGGAGAGTGCAGGGTCGTCTTTAGGTAAGGCTCTGAGGACTCTGTGAAGTTGCCTTTGAAAACCTGGAATATTTTCCCCTTGGGGCGAGTCTGTCCCGAGTACAAAGCACTCTGGTTGTGTAAATGATACATTCCCTTGTCGCCGAGGCGAGGGCTGCTCGCTTGCTTCTGCCCGGTGGAAGGGGCTTTCTCCACCACGTTGATGGAATGGGGCATGGTGTGAGCAGACGTGGGAAGGGGCTCTGCTGCGTGGTGGTCTTTGTGGCGAGGCGTCGTTCCCATGGCTGTGACAGTGGTAGTGTTCATCGGGAAGCCCTGAGAGGAGGAGACAGTGGGAGACAGTACCTGAACAGAAAACACCAGCTCTTCTGTCAGTGCCAAGATCAGTAGAACACCTAGAGGGAGAAGCACAGAGAGAGGGTGAGACCAGGGAGGGACCAGCGGGCAGGGAACGGCACAGCTTGTGCGTCTGGCAGGAAGGGATACCTTCCATATTCAGAGTTAGCATCCAACTTTGTTGGCTTCTCTGGGAAAGTAGGAAGGGAAAGGAAAATCCATGGTGGCCCCATGGCTGTGGAAGAGGTGAGGTGGGAATGGGAAGGTCGCAGGGAATCTGGAAAAGAGGGAGAGTATGGACTCAGGACAGTGCTTTAAAGTGCCATAGGCATAGACAAAGCATTTAGGGGTAGAAACAAAAGATCTTTTCATCTTTGTTTTGTCCAGGAGGCCTCCAGCTCAATGTCTGCATCACTATGGGGGGCCTTAGTCACTCCTTTGGCTGCAAAACCCTAAATTGGGCTGCCTCCAGTCTTGGATGTCATTAAGCAATCTGGGGTTTGAGAGAGCAGCTGCTTAGCCCTTGCTGAAAATTAGGTCAAGAAGGGATGTCTGATGAGAAGGCTTCCTGGGTTATATACATGCTGCCCTTTACCGAGCAATTTCAGACAATCTAGTCACTTCTTTTGGAGTATGAGACATGGACAACCTCCAAATGCTAAAAGTGAACAAGAAAACATAAAGAAACAAGAAGAAAATCACAGCCATCTTTAAAAGTCAGGCGACTATGAAGGGACTGACTCAAATCTAACACGACTGCCCTTTGTACCCATGTGCAAATGGTGGTACCCTGTTCTGTGCTCACATGTGCTGTGGAACTGGATTGCATGAAATTTGTCTCCTGCCACTCTCTGCAGTGCACACATGTCATGAAGTACCAGATTCACCCCACCAGGAACATCAATTCTTCCTTTTATCCCTAGTCCGGATAACAGACATGGGCAGCTGCAGTAGCATAAGCCTCCCCGGGATGCAGGGCTAATACACTGTGAGTTAGTGTGACATGCAGTGACCACATCGATCACAAGTCACCATTTCCATATGTTGGAGCTGTCGAGTGTAATGTGGAACTTTGCCCACTAGGAAGCACACGGAATAAATCCACTCTGCACAGTCCACTGAGCATCGTCAGATGGCACCATCAGCACTGTGCTAGTGTGGATTTCAGTGTCAGGGTGAAAAATGTTGCCACAGTCTTAATAAATCAGGGACACGAGTTCATCAAAGCTGCAGGACTCCAAACCTTCCAGCCAAGACTGTGGAGAACCTTCCTGCCCCTTTCTCCACCCTTCCCAGGTGTGCCAGCTTCCCCCATGAGCATTGTTAGGCCATTTGGTTCTACCCTACTTGGGAAGAATACCTGTTACGGGCACCAGCAGAAAAGGAAGGCAGGGGCTTGAGACAATAAAAGATCTCTGACGAGGTGTCCAGTGGGCCCTAGGGCTCTGTGTTGCATGTTGGGCAGATGCAGATGCCATGAAATGTGTTTATTCTGAATCCTGTGCACCATTCACACCCATCCACATGCAGCAAAGCTGACCAAAGGAGCAGTACCTACGCCTCCAACCCAGCTAAATCCTCTACTTCGATCACTAGCTTTGATTTCTGAACCAGAACAGCACAGAATTCTTCAACCAACAAAATTCACCTTATCTCTCCCCCCACCCCCCCCAGCCTCCTGTTGAATTCACAGCATCCAGAAAATGAAACCATCGACTGGGTAACATAGTGAAAGACAATCACAAGCAATGTACTTGTAATGTGATGTACTTGTAATGCGTATGTTACTAATGTGTGTGCTACTGATGCTAAAATTAGCTTTTTGATTTATTTATTCCTGAAATAAAGATCTAGGCCAAATAAACCATCGCCTGTGATCCTGCTTCCCAGGTCCCAGCCAGCTGCAGACAACACGCTCTTAGCGGAACACCTCATCTAAAGGAAGACCATATTCCATGCACTGAGATGCAACCAGGAGAGCAGACCGTGCTGTATTCATGGAGCATCACTCTTGGAAGTGAAAAGGAGAACCATATCTGCACATTTGTGGTAGCGCTTATTCTGAGGTCAAGGTCAAAGAAGATATTCTAGTGTCCATATGGCTAAGACTTCGTGCCAAGACAAGTTGCTGCCACAGAACAAATTCAAAGAGGAAAGGATGATGATGATGTATTTGGGGTATGGTGTGTGGAGATAATGGCTCAGGAAACTTTAGCCCTGCTTTCTGAGCACACAAGAGAAACTGCATTGGCAGACCTTAGGAGACACTAAATCGGAATGATTATAATGCCTGCTAAGATTTGGGGATGTTCTTTGTGTAACTACTTGCTCTCACACCTCATGCAGAAAAACATCTCTACTGGGTTAATACTTTTCTTCAGGATCTTCCTCAAGGAATGAGGAAGTTGACAGCTCTTCTGCATATTGGGCCCTGGGGTTAGAAACCCTGCTCTTTGGCTGAACACCCACCCAACATCCACCTCCACTGCTTGCAAAACTGATAAATCAGAAGCTTGCTGCTACAAAGATTTATGATCTCCCTGGGGCAGCCTGTTGTTGTGCAGGTCACCACATACCAGGCATGGGAAGCCAGATGCATTTAGCTAATACCTGTAGGTGGCTTGTAAAGTCTAATTATTCAAAGGAAATACAACATCAGAAGTCATTTATCTGACAATAAACAATGACCCCCAAGACATTTGGCTGTCTCAGGTGGTGGCAGTCACAGTTTGCTTGTCCACTAGGCTCCTTTTAACAGCTTCTGCAGAGCCAACGTGGCCCATAAGCTACTTAGGACTTTGGTTTACTGTTTGAATGGACCACAGGACTCCTTCAGTGTCAACCAGAGCTAATCTGTGCCCCTAACTACTCAAAAACTGTTCAGTTTAGTAGATCATTGTGAAAATAGCCTGTGCTATATATATATATAGGGAGAACCAGATAATAATAAGGACTTCACAGTGGCCTTTCAAGTAGAATTAATTTGCTTTCTAATTGGTCAACAGCCAACTGGAAAGCAGAAGTAAAGCTGGAATTGGCATTTCCAGATGCTCTGCATCACTACCTAAGCATGCTCTGGCTGGATGTGCAGTGACCTGATTGCCCAGAGCTCCCAGTTACTTTTCTAACACTTGAGGATATGCAATGTCTTCCAAAGTAGGACTCATACTGAGGTCCTTGATATTACACTGCCCTGTTTGTCAATTCTGCCTTAAGCCTAGGAAAATGGTATTCTAAATTCCTCCACTAAGTTGCAGGAGGCGTTTATCACAGAAATGGACTTATCCAAACCCTTCCATTTTCCTTCCTTCCCAACCTCTATCTCTGCTTTGCACCCAGAAAAGGGCCATGGTGGGTATGACGCCAACTGTCCCCCAGTGCCTCAGCTCACCCTCAATCAGACTACCACTGGAATGAAACCTGGTTGCTATCAAGTTGTCATGGCCAAAGTTTGGATATCCCAGCTGAGGTGGTACCCAGCAGATGCCTTTGGTCTGTTCAAAGCACAGTCCAGCAGCTCTTTGCCAAAATCCTTCAGTTTTGGCTGCCTAAGACTGTTAGGACTGATCTAACATTCAACCCTAATGAGAAGGCCGATTGACCTGACACCCCTGCAGTGTGAATGGTGTCATCCCCTGGTTTTGCATAGCGCACCAAGAAGGGAATTAACACAGAATGAATTAACTCAAGGATGAAGCCCAGCACAGTGACGAGTACACAGAAGATGCTGATGTGCATTTAGCCATAAAGCCTCCTTCCTAACAACATGGTGCGATCTCAGCAGCGTCTCCCTACAGTGCTTCTTCCCATCATACACTCACATGAGGAGCCCAGAAATGGAGTGGACGTGAAGAAAATGAAGGAGTTCCTATCCAGCAATGTTTCCAAGTACTGCTCGATGTCCTCAGTGAGTCTCAGGGAAGTTGGGGTTAGGAATACTTTGCTTTCCCACCCAGGCTGCAGGGTCCTAACATCTGGGAACTGCCTTGCAGCCCTTTTATTTGCATGCAGGAGGCAGAACTGCCTCCCTCCGGACCAGAAAACCAAAGCAATTCTGGTCCCAGCAGCTGACATCCTTTGACTGTTTTATCTCAGGAGCTCAGAAGCCCCTGCTAGAAGCCAGTGTCCTGGCACAGAACAATATGAAAAGGCTTCATTTAGGAGCTAACACTGCTGGTGCTGCACGGGCCGCTTCATGGGCACTTTTGGGAGCAGCCTTTTTTGCACGACATGGCAGAGTCAGCTCATGCGTTCAGCCTCCCCGAGGCACCCCCTTTAAATGACACAAACTTTGGATTTACAACCAAGTGCTGATCTGAAGCCTATGGAAAGGTTCCCAATGACTTTAGCAGGCTTTGGACCAAGTCCTGACCGCCAGAGGTACAGTGGAAACTTCTGCGCTGCACATTCATGTTTTCTACAGCAAATGAACGCACTCAGTCTGGTGTTTGACCCCTTTTGGCCTCTGCTGCCTCAGACCTTGCAGCAGGACAAACAGAGCCAAACAGTTTTGCTTTAGGTAGTCAGGAAGAGCTTTTTGTTCGGAGCCCTACTGCTGGACTCATTATTTCAGGCTGCCGTGGGCAGGAGAAGCAAAGGGAGCTTTCCTACAAAGGACCATTATCTCCAGACCCAAGGCTTGGGGGCACACGGGCAGTGCAGGGGATGCTGAAGCCGCTTCCAACACTCGTGACTTACTAACAGTGAGAGAAGGCTGTGCAAAACCTGTTCAAAGCAACAGCAATGTTATTGTTGTGCTGAAAGCTTCCTTCACAACGCTATTAACTTCTCACGTGCCTCTCGGCAAACCTCAAACGTTACAAGGAGTAAAATGAATCTTTAATAGATGGAAACTGTGCAGAAAGTACAGATCACTCCTCTCGTTACGGTCATTTTGGTTACGGTTTCTTTGTCATCTGTCAGAGCAATATGATTTTCATTCACAATAAAGCAGCCCTTGTACAAACAAAGAGTTAAGCAAATTTCACCCATGATTGGTGGCAGAACTGAGGGAACAAAAAGTAGGTTACTCAGCATAGAAAATTTCTCTTCCTTGCCCATCTCTCAGTGGCTGTTACACCAGAACTCCCAGGTATTAATTTACAAGTTATTGCCTGCTTTCCTCTGTAAGTATTGGGTTGATTAACGCCGACTTCAATACACGAGGCATTGCAGGGCATTAGACACAGACTAACAGCTCTATTTGCAGTAACACAAGCCAGCATCAGCAGAAGCTCTGGAAATCACATGTACAAACACAAATTAAGCAGCACTCACTGACACTCCCTGTGCAACAACAGTAACGGCGGCTCCAGGTCTCATGAGGCAAGACTTCCCGGCCCTTTAACCACATAAACCCAGTGCAGAACACCAGCACTTCCTCTAAGGTGCACTTCCATCACGGACTTCAAGAGAGTGAGCCTATAAACCAAAATCCATTTCTCCAGGGAGTTAAACAATGGGCGATACAAATAGGACAGTATCGCGTAGTCGCAGAGCAGGCAGCTCCCAGTTCATTCTCATACTGCACTAGAGACTCACAGATCCTACAGGAATGCTTCAGATCCCCTGTTCAGCTAAGTATACACAGACATCCGAGCTGCTGAACCTTGTGAAAAGGCTTGCTGACAATCTAGGGCAACAGTAATGACTGAGAGGAGGGTAATAAGAAGAAAGAGCCTGACTCTAGCTACTTGCTTAAGGTAATCACTCACCTGGAAATATCATTTGGGCTTGTCAGCAGACATCCTCACCTGCTCACATCACACGGACTGGGAAGCTTCATCCCTCAGCAGAGAAAGGCAAAACACATCTTCTCTCTAATGAGGCAGCTGCAGCAGGAGTTGCTGTTATTGTTGGAACTGGTTTGGAGGAATGAGGGCAGAGACAGCCCAGGCAGGCGTGTCTTGCAGGGCTGTGCAGCGAGAGGGCTCGCTCCTTTATGGACTACCTTTGCCACTGCAGGGCAGGATTACTTACGGAGCCAGACCCCCTCTCTGCCAGCAGATCCACGGGCTGCTTGGTATTCCAGCTTGGTTTCCCATCAAGTCCAGATACAGTTTGTCTGACACGGGTCTATTCAGATGCCAGAGGATTGCTGGCAGTGCTCCTTCCCTGGGAACAAAACAGCCACAAGCACCCCAGCTGCACGCCCTTGGGAAGCTGCTCAGTCCCCATTCCAAGGCAGCGTGCCCTCCCTCCAGCTTGTTGTGTGTGGATGGCTTTTACACATCTACCTCCTGCTTCTGTGCCTCCACCAGACTTTCCACTTCATTCAATTACCTCTAATGATATTAATATTCCTGTCAGAGGGAAATACAGGGAACGAAATCAGAGGCTCATCTCTCTTCTGGCATCTAAATGCATGGTCTGGTTTTGATTTCTTCACTCCTCAGTGGTGAACTGGCCATAAAGATGCTCACAGATCCCGTGATTCTTAAAGCCATAATCCTGCCTCTCTTCTTCCATTTCTTCTTTTTTCCCCTGTCTCTCTGGCACAGCTGGGTGTCTGGAAGAACACGCTGCCTGGCGAGCACACAAACGTGCCCTGTGCAGCCAACTACCCATCCCTCAAAAGGGAAACGGTGCGAGAGCAACAAGTTAGGGGCTTCTTGAGAGTGGTGTGGGGATCCCCTGGGAGTCCCAGGGCAATCCCCATCACTCAGGCTTTGATTCAGAGCCCCTGCAGCAGCCCGAGCAGTTTGTTACATGGGCTCCCCACAAAATTCAATCCTAGTATTTTGCTAGAGAGAAAAGCCAGTTCCTTCTTCACTCTGCTCCCACCAGCTGAGAAGATCCTTCTGTTTTCAGGTCTTGATACAAGCATGTTGCAACCAGACTTCTTTGTTGATGCTGTGGCTGAATCAGACAGGAATGATGCTGTGACAATAGGTTTGAGTTTGGCAGCACGAGCAGCTATGGGGCCTCCAACAGTGACCCCAGTGCTGACTGAAGTCCCTAACGGGAAGGCTAGGCAGGTGTATATGTATATCACAAGCATATCTTACCCTTAGTTATACGAACTCTATTTTCACAGCCACAATCATTGCATGAAGGATATGGGAAGACAAAGTGCAAATTATAATGATCTGAGATCTGCTTTGCATTCTTGTGTTCTCCTGCTGATGGTTCTTTTCTCCTTCCCATCTGCAGCTCACTTTTCCCCCTTGCTGTTTCCAGTCTGAAGGTTTTTCTAAATAAAGATATTTAGTGAATTATAAACTAAATGGTCCTTACAAATATCAGCTTGTTTAGCAGTTTCTGGAGCTCAAGGCTGATGAAGAGCTTGCTGCTGAAACAATGATTTAGCACAGAGCTGCAGCTGGCATAACAAGAGAACCATGCCACGTATTTAACCTTTGCTGGAGGATTTGCCACATCTGTAAGTAGTAACTCACACAGATTTCTTCCCCGTGTGCTGTCATGGATGGAAACATATGGCTCAAAACTGCAGAAACCATCGTTTGGGATTTCAGATGAAAAGCCTTCTGAATGACAGAGGTTCTGTGCATTCCCTTGTCCAAAAACACATGGAACAAACCAAAGACCCTTTTAAAAGCATGTGAGTATTCCTTGGTCTGACAGCTCCCCCCTCACACAAAGCTTGTCCAGCCCCAGCTTTGCAAATGCACATCCCTTCCTTTCCAGCCTTTACTTGGCAGCAGTTTTTGTTGGCAGGATGCTGTTGCCAAGGGAGACAGAAAGGATGTGCAGCTGGCTTTTCTTTCACCTGCACTTACTGATGCTGATCCTATTTATGCTACTGCAGAACCTCTGGCTTCTAAGAGACCTCCTGTCAATGTCACCGGACCTTCTGAAGAGTTTCAACAATGACACAAATAGCTGTGGCCTCTGATAGAAAGCTAAAATAGGATCTCACCAAAGAGAGGATGCAGTTGGTGTCACAGATGCTGACTTAAGCAAGGGTATCCATTTAATGAGCAACAATAAGAAGGGGGAAAGGAGGATTCAGAGCCATCTTCAAAAGGTTTCTGACAACTCCCCAGTGAGAGCAGTGAGTAACTTCAGATATATGGAAGTTACATGCTTAGCCTAAGGTAGCTGTGGCTCTGGCAGGCAATTCACCCCATCCACACACTGACTAGTACCCCAGAGAGGCTCCTCTCTTGCCATTAGCAAGAGGTCACATAGAGGATGATGAGCTTTAACCAGATGTCCAGCTTTCAGGTGATGAGAATTAGGTGAGATGAATCCCACCTCGTATCCCTCCATCTGTTTACGTGGCATCATCATAAAGCAGAGCGAGGATTTGTTTACTTCATACAAGGGATAACTAAAAGTGATGTTTGGAAAGGTGAAATGTAGTCTTTCTATTGCAGTACCTTCCAGGAGAGGAAATGCCACTGCTTTGGCCATTCAGAACCAGTTTCTCCTGAGCACCACACAACAAACCTTATAGAGCAACACTTCATTGACATGAAGAGTGAACTACAGCAAGACAGCCCTTCCATGGTAACACATTAGGAAGCATTTTTCTTTCCCATATTAGAGGGTAAATGGGCAAGCACTAATTCAGATGAAGCAAGGAGCTGCTGTCTCTCAATTAAACAGCATGCAAGGCAAGATGTCTGGGGCCTGGAAGGTAGCACAAGGAAGCAGGAGCCACTGCTTCATGCACAAGCCTTTTCCAAACAACCACAGCTCCTGGACCTGCTGCACTACTTTCAAAACCCCAGCTGGAGGCAAACAAGTCAGAGGCTTTTGATTCCAGAGCCACACTATACATCTTTTCCAAACCTACCCTCCAGCTTTAATTTACACTGACTTACCCATCAATCAGGACACTTATTCGAGACCCAGGATGCTCTTTCATTACAGCACAGTCATTTTTAGCTTGCCTTTTCTAAGAAAACATTTGTAGGGACAGGTTGTCTATCCCTCTGCCCATCTTTGACCCATGGCTAATTGCAAATACTGCAACACACTGTATGATGACTGCCAGGAGGCAGAGCAGAGCAGAGCACCCTACTCATGGATCCCTCTGCTGCAACGATTCAGGCCTTTTTCGTTCCTCTATTTGCAAAAGCTGTGCTTAAATACTCCAGCTGCAGATGCAGAGATGTCGATGCTACAGCCAGAAGGGATGTTACAGCAAGGCAGAGGCTGACTAACTTCTACAAACCCTGAAGGTATTGCACTCATTTCATCTGCTCACTGAAAGTAATTTGGATGATGTATTACTTATGCCTCCTTCAAGCACATTATTACCTCCAAGTGCCTGGTTACCCTTATGCTTGATCTCCAATGAGAGCTTGTAATGAAGAGCTTGCACCGATTTGTTATGTGAGCAGGTAACACGTAATTAGAAAGTAACCATTGTATTTACCTGCAGGAAGGCTTTACTCTGAGGTTTGGACCAGTTGAAGCAAAAGGGACACTGAGCCTCAGAGTAAGCAAATGCTGGGGACTTATGTAGTTATTCACGGCCTCAGTTTATCATCTGGGCAAGTAAGAACCAAACCAGGTCAGGATGCAGGGAGTCAGCATTTCCAGTACGGGGGACCGGCTCTGTGGGTACAAAGGGTCATTGGAATAGGGATAATCCCCAAGGTGGACTTGGGCTATAAAAGGCAGTGAGAGTTTCCATGTCCAGATTTTCTCCTGTGAGCACAGCCTGAGGATATAAGGCTATGTATAAACCAGCTGGAAAGGCTGTAATGTGCTGCTTTTATTATCTGCTGGATTATACAGGGCTAGCAAAGCCTCTGGAGTGGATGTCACGTTGCTAAGGAAAGAAGTGAGCTGTTACTTTTCATTTCTGTTCGTTCTTCTATAGACTAGAGACAGCTCTCGTTTGGCTTCTGGAACAAAAGCTTGTATTGCCCCTTAGCTGTCCTGAGTTGAACCTAGTTTCAACTAAAGCTGATTTCAGAATAACCTGGATGCTCACCATGGCCCAGCTGCACTGAGCCACATGGGTGCTCCATGAGGTCTGCTGATGGCCCGAGGGGGTCAGAAACTGGAGGTACATGCTTGAAGCTCAGGTGGGTCAGGGGTGCAGGTTGCATTATGACATACCAAGATAAAAGGGAAAGATCAAATTCTCTCCCTGGAAGTATCAGCTGCTCACTGCAGAGATGAAGAAAATGGGGTTTGCTCCATTAGACTGAGATACAGATTTTTTGCCATCCTTTGAAAGCTGGGTATTGGTCTGGAAGGAACAATGGTCCAACCTGGTGTTGTAAATCAAACGTTCCTATAAGTAAGGTCACAGCAGTAGCTGGATATAATTTCTGCTAATGGAAGCAGGACTCTGCTGCTTATATTTCGCTCCATGTAACTGCTCCTGCACTAGGTTCATGAGATGGAGATATGCAATATCATACGCAAAACCCATAAGGATGAGATGGCATGGGGCTACAGAATTACCTGATGAGTCAGGGGGATCAGTAATTCACGTGGAAAGACATACGAAGTCAGGAAGAGGATCTCACTTTATAAAAATATGCTCTGCCAACTCTGCAGTTCACTCCTGCAACTCGTATTTCCTATTCAGCATGCGTGTAGTTCACAGCAAAGTAAAACGTTTCACATTTCCATCTGGATAGTCTCTTTGTGTGTGCTGCTTCAGAGTGTCATTTCAAACACGTGTTTGTCCTTTATTTTCCTAGGCCTGTCTTTTCACAGGAAACTACTGCGGATCTGAAATCTCATTTACATTCAATGGTTTAAGTGTTCACAGTGGACTCAGGTCATCAATTTCACCTTGCCTTAAACATGAAAGGCTAGCACTGATATATGCTCTTCTCTGCACTGTTAACATAGAATCACTGTTTGGAATAATAGTAATAATAAGAAGAAGCATAACCCCTATTGCAGCGTTATTCTCACAAGTTAGATGTTTGTCTCTCCTTTCTGGTTCCACCAGCCTCTAACTACGCAGAAGAGAATCTACTTCACCCATTCCTGACATGTCATCGCCTCCACACTTTAATTCTATTTTGGAAGGAAATTGGATTGACAACCCTAACTGCTTCTGATTATTCACACAACAGCCCTTGTGAAGAGATTGCACGTACCAGCTTTTCCGTGTTGCCCTGTCAGCACACAGCCCTTCAGGGATCTTCTCTCGACGTGAAAGTTAGCTCAGCCTCAGGGTTCATCCATCCTTGACTTCTGTTTCGTTAATACCAGTTATGTTGTTGGTGATATGACGTGGTCATCTTATCTCTCCGCTTTCCCCTCCAGCAGCTACACTGGGAGCCTCATTCCATTGCACTTCAGTCAGGTTATTACACAGTTCCCAAAGCATGGTATTTACTCTTCAGCTACTGCTGATGGGGGCCAGAGTCAGCTCTTCTCCTGCCTCTCCCCTGCATCATCTCTCCTCCAGGAAGGAGGGGAGCATCAGCATGGCTGCGTGATGCTGCACAGCAGAGAGCACCCTGTGCTCAGACACCTCTGCCTCTACAGCAAACATGCAGCCTGGGTGCCCCGTGCTGAGAAAGCATCACAGGAGCAATGTCCTAATGCTTTGCTGTGTGATGTGTCTCTAGCCCTGTGATCCGACTGCCTCTGCTCTTGAAGGCTATTGATTTGTTTCCTGGTGGAAGTGCACAAATGCCAGCCATGTAACGGGAACGTTCGATTTGTGGGGGTTTCAGTGCCTATCTCAGTGGTAGCACCTGGCTTTGCTGCACTGCCCTTAATATGTATGACTGCCTGGAGCCCAGCAAGGGCTTGAGACCTCCCGATGCATCAGCAACAAACTCCAAACACAGCTGAGGGTTGTTTCCTCAGAAACGATGCAACTGCAAATGTACCCAGTGATGCATTTGGAAAGACAAATTCATCTCTGAAATAGCTCATAACATGGTTTTACAGCTTACACTGTTTTTTGACAGCTAAACCCAAGTTATCTGGCATGAACAAAGGTCAGTGGCTGAAATGCCTAAGATAACAAGAACTTGCTGTTCAAGCCTTCTGAATGAACCACAATTAAACATCACTCTGGGTCCTCCACAGAGAGATGCTGCAAGAGCTGTGTGGCAGTCAGATGTTACATTCCCATGAAATGCAATGATAATACTGACATAAGTGTCTTGTCACACTTTTACTTTATTACGTTTTCCCCTTCCTCTCTCTCCCCTCTCTCTTTTTCAGCATCCTCAGCTGTCACTGTACCAGAGCAGTAGAATTATCCCCCCAGTAAAGTGCCGTATCGGAAAGCAATTCTGTTTGGAGACAGAGCACTAAGTGTGGCACATCAGTGTTAAAGCTGCAGGAGAACATTAGTCTTTGCATTAACATTAACTACCATGGCTAAGAGAATGTATTAGCTACAGCCTTAGCAAAGGTCAGGACACTGAGAGGAAGGAATATCAAGCAGCATTATAGGAAGGACATAATTTTAAGAGAAAGTGCTGAGTTTCAGCCCCATTCAATACAAGCTGAAAGGACTGCATGGAAATAAATAACAGAAGGCTTGCTTGAGGGACCAATTCCAGGACCACAAATAGCAGTGTCAGGAGAAGTCCACTGGGACAGATGGTAGCTTCTGCTGCCCTGGTGTAAATCCAGGACAACTCCTCTGCAATCAGCAAGATTATGCAGCATACAAATGACTCTGAGAGGAGAACACAGAAATAAAGGAACCAAGGGGAAATTCAGGTTGGATATTAGGCAGAAGCTCTTCCCTGTGAGGGTGCTGAGGCGCTGGCACAGGGTGCCCAGAGAAGCTGTGGCTGCCCCATCCCTGGCAGTGTTCAAGGCCAGGTTGGACACAGGGGCTTGGAGCAAGGTGTGAGGTGTCCCTGCCCATGGCAGGGGGTTGGAACTGGATGAGCTTTAAGGTTTCTTCCAACCCAAACCAGTCTGTGATTCTATGATAACCAACAGAAGTAAAATGTGGTTGGGAACTGAAGACCAATGACCAAACGAGAAGTATGAAATAATCTGAAGATTTATGTCCAATAAGAACTGGAAGGAGTAGTCAAAGGAACAGAGAGGCTTATCTTTTGTTCTCTTCAAATCTGGGCGCTGGGTGGGCCACCTGAAGCCATCACGACAGCTCAGCACAACCAGTGCTTGGGTGCTTAATTCCCCCCTTTACCTGGTTTGTTGGAAATCAGTGTTTCAGACAAATAGGGGATTTAAATAAAATCCAAGTGTTTGCATACCAAAGATGCAGAAAACAGCTGCTTGGCCCAAGATTATTGACAAACAGCAACTTGTATATAGCAGGTAAACCTAACTTATGTGGCATGAACTAAGGCTGAAATGCTTCAGATGACAACCAACACATAAGGCTGTATTTTGATGCAGTCAGAATTTGACTTCTTGTTTTGGGCACTGGAGCAAGAGCTGCTTCCACCCGATGTCAGTGACATCACCCATGTGCCAAAAGCATCATACACGGTAAACCCTCAACCAGGACCAGGGTGAGAGCAGGCAGATAAAGCAAGAGGGAGCAGCAAGTTCAACATGAACCTCTGCTGTTACAGGCCTAAAGCACAGAGTATTTTTGAGGGGACATACAGCATGCATCTTTTTATGCAGATGCATTACTCTCCCATTCTGCCGTGCTTATTATATTTATTCAACAGTGTCCCTGCTGGGAGCTGCTCCTGCCTGCTCCTTCACTGTCAATTACATTGCCAGAAACACAGCAGCACCCACAGCAACTTTTCTCTTGCATTACAACTATTTCCTTAAGATGACCTTGGGTCCAAGATATCTTTCAGGAGGGAAATAAAACAAAAAGAGGAAAAAAATGACAGCAATAATTTGCAGCAATTTGTTTGTGAAGGTGGTGTGATCTGAGCTTGCATACTGCCAGCAAACACTGTGGACTTGCTATGGCAATATAAAGCATCTCGTCCTCAGAGCTCCGTGTCAACGTCTGCCTCTGTCTAAATTAATGCTTCCAATTAGTTCTGTTTTACTGCACATCCATCACAGCAGATTCACTGTTAGGGCTTTGAACAATGCAAATCCATATACGAGTAATTATGGAAAACTACACTGAGCAAGACACACGTTTCATGAGTATCAGCAGGGCCTGGGGAGCTTTACAGGGCTTTTTCTAATACATGTAACTTCAACAGTCAGGTTCATCTTTGGGTTTAGTAACCAGCTAAAGTCAAAGGCTTCACACCAGGCACACACTTGGCTGCTTTGCTTTTTCATCTACCTACCACACATGTGTCCAAGGCATTAACTGAGCTTCCAAGCTACGTGGCACATACCATGTGGGGGGGGGGGGGGGGAAACATCTAGACTTATTCCTTGAAATGACATCATGCTACCTAACTTACCCAGTGCTGTTTCCAAACGTTCCCTCTTTTTATATATAAAACCTTTGGCACACGTTAAAAATGTATGTGGAATAGCTTAGAAAGGACTAAAAAGATGGCCAAAGGGAAGAATGTACTTAAGCACCAACCAAAATGATGGATCCCTAATAAGCTTGTGGTTTTAAGAGACACTGAACTGTCACAATAATGATTTAACTGGGCTAAAACTTTTCAGGCTTGGAGGCAGTCCAGATATGATATTTCCAGAGGACAGGAGGAGAAGGAGCAATATAAGGCTCAGCCTCAAACTGAAGCAGAGCAAGTGCTTGTCTCTGCTCGTTCATCAGGGTCTCACAAACACCCTGTTACCACTGGAGCAGCCACTCTTGGCAGTGGTGATGAAAAAGTGAATATAATGACAACAACTCTTAGGAGCTGTTTTAAAAAGGATCCCTGAAAACAAATTAAATCTTTAGTTTTTAAAGTGAAACATTATGCAGAATTGCTGGAAAGCAAAACGACGACACCAAGCTTTGATCTGAGCAGATCTCCACGGATTCTTTACTGCCCAGTCACCTCTAAAGTGGTTCTGGAGGCACAGAGAGAGCACGACCTCCCTCAACAAGACCCTTCTGACACAGGAGGACTGTCTGCATAGCACTGACTTACCTTGCCTATCACAGACCCTGATGCGACGGATGAGGATGAGGGGATGCAAGGACAGGGATGAGGATGAAGAGGAAAGGGTGCAGCTGGAAAGCTCTGCCTCTTGGTTTCTGGAAAAGAGAAGTGCCCGAGGGCAGGCTGAGTCACTTTGCAGAGAGGTGCTCTGCTTCGCTGCTGCTTGAAAGGGAAGCCTTTTGAATCTTGCTCTCTTTGTGGCTTCAGAACCACAACGACCTAGTGAGAAAGAGAGGGCATCACAAGCTCTGGGGCCAGGAACATCAGATGCACATAGCACCAGGGTTTTCTTACTTGCTGCCATAAAGCCCATACGGGGGCCTGGGAGAAAAATCATGGATGAAACCAGCAGGTTGCTGCAAACATTTTTTCTTTAAAATCCTTTAAGTTTTAGTAAAGATTCAGCTCTTTTTCTACAAGAGGCTAAAACCTGTCCTGCGTGATTCCAGCCTTTTTAACTCTAGAGAGGGTTAACTTTTCCACAAGAGGTGGAGGTAAAGAACCAGTGGGACAGAGGGAGGCAGGCATGAAGAAAGGAAGCAAGGAAGCAAGCAGGCAGCAGGACTTGTGGTGTGAGCAGGTACCACCTAGCCCTTTGTTTTCACCTCCTGGCACAGGTAACACATACACTTGACCATCTTGCAGCACTTCAGAGCAAGGGACCAGAGTTGTCTGGCCCTACTGAAACCCAAACCCCACAGCTGGCTGGCTCCGTACCTGCAAAGCTGCAAGGCCAAGTGTGCTTTATCCTTTCGTGATGTTTCCACACCACGCTCACAGCCAGCAGTGCAGAGAAGTTCTCCAAAGCTCTAGCCTCATCATAGAGGCATCAGTTCATTAACAGGCTTGTGTCAGGGCATGTGTCTCCTTACACCTCCCTCCTGAGACAGTGCTGGTTAGGTAGTAACCTTAAACAAACACACTGGTTGCAAGGGGGAGGAGGAAAGGGTAGACAGAAGGAGAAGGGAGATGAGGAATAATGTTTTTAGGACAAAATGGTACATTCTCCATTCACTCACAGGCATGAATATGCTCAAACACACCCTCCATGGAGTAAGAGTTGCTGATGGCAGTTATGCAAATCCACTCCTAGCGGATGCTAGTGATGAACATTTACATGTCGTTCTGTGATGTGTGTATGATTATGCTGAGTCTTCTTGTCCAAAGATGCAACCTCTGGACTCACAAGGCACCCCTTCTGTGTCCCCACAGGCACAAGCATGCTGTAGCAGTGGTGGTGGGGGAATAAGGCTTGGCATAGCAGTGTCATTTCTAACGCTGGTATTAGAAATCATATCATATATATCATGAATAAGATATATTTCATATTGATTATTTGTTCTTTTTATCAATAAACATATAAGGAAAAAAATGCAATCTTTTATAGTGTAGATCCTCTGCCACTAAATGCATCAGGGACTTTAATTTGTTGGAAGTTGTGAGGCCCCTTGGCAATCTCTCTTACAGACCCTGGGCAAAAACGTCTCGTATGGAGGAATCACCTTGACATATGTCAAAATCCCCTATCATGTATGCACAGCATACAGCTTATGAAGATAAACCCATTTTAAAGGATGCCTGCTTATGCAAAGCGAAGCCACAATCTCATTTGCTTAACTCTAAATGTGTGTCACGACGGCTGAAGCTCAGCCCAGGTGTAAGGATTGAGTGCTCTGACTCTATCTAGACCTGGAGGGCCTTTCTGAGGCACATGGCTGCTGGACCAAGCAGAGAATACATCAAGAGATGTCAGGGGATGGCTGGGCCATTTGGGGAGGCTTCTTGTGATGGTTCAGGAGTAGGAAGACTCCATTTCCTACCTGCTGTTCATCTGCAGTTTGCCTGATGCAGCACATGGCGATACAATAACAAGCAGGGGCTGGAAAGATTCACTTCCTGTAAATACACTGTGGTTTTAAGGGGGTTTAACATGTTTGTTCCCCTTAACCATTTACAGCTGACAGTGATTTTTCCTGCGACAAGCAGCTTATTTGAGGATGAAGAGGCAGATTTGGTGGAATTTTAAGTGGAATTCATGTGGAATTTCAAGCAAAAGCTCAGCTTGCCTGAAGCCACAAAGTTCACCCAATGAAAAGCCCAAGTCAAAGGCTGGTTCAAACCCTCTCAATGGATTTATGTGTCCGATCCCACAATATCCCGATGAGATGCAATCTCTGCTTGTGTTCTGGGTTTCTAAGAAATGGAAGTTTGTCTCTCCTGTCACCAACGTATCAAGTCAAAGCCCCAAACTGACACTTAAATGGCAGCATTAACTCTTTAACTATCACTCTCTAGAATGAGGAAGACATTACAGAAACCCCTGCAGACATCAGGCCTAGAGCATCTCTTTAAGGATGGAAAGGAAGCAGGAAGGGCAAGGAGGTGCCCTCAGAGAGAAAGGCAGAGGAAAGAAAAAGGAGAACAGAAAAATAGGAATGGAAAATGGCAGAGTATGCATATTTTCCTACCAAGCAACACTGGATACAAGAAGCATGTCCAGAATGATGTTATCTGCAAAGGTTAATTGTGATACGTGGCCAAATCCTATCTCAGATCATGGCACAACCCCCCCGGTGACACAGCCAAGGTATTTACTCCATGCTGAATGACCATTATTGATACTTCAGCCCATGGCTGTGCATCAGAGCTGGAACTGGGCATTTTGTGCAGAACAAACCTGACATCCACCCTGTTTAACACTGATGGGGAAACAAACCTCTCCATGAGTACATACAAAACACCAAGATCAGTCCTGCCCTCGGACTGGTGTTTCAGTGGGGCTGCACTGCTGTATTTCAACCCCATATTTGGCCTTTGACTTGAATTGCTCCCAACTCCAGCAATACTGAATTGGTTTCCTTCTGTCTCCTCCTTCATCACTGAGCTCTATAGAACAAGACAAGTTCAGATTTCCTAGCATCAGCTGTTTCTGAGTTAGGAGGGCAGAGAAGCTGCAGCCAGAACGAATAGGAATAGCTGGTTTCTTTTCACACCCACATCTCATTAAAAACAGCCAGTCTGATTTTTGCTGAGGGCTCTCAAAATAGTCACCTTTAGGGTGAGACCAAGTACCTGAGGAACCTGCTCGAGAACATTAGGAACAAGTGGAAAATGGAGGTAAAATCAGCCCGAAGCCGTAACAGTGATTTGTTTCCACAGGACTGATTAGCCTGCATCATAAATCAGCTTTCTAAGAGCCTACATGCTCCTGAGTGGGCCTGTGGCTCTCTTCTTTCCTACAAGAGATGTTTTTGCTCTTAGCATTAAGTAATCATAGGCTGTTTAAGGTGATTTTAATCTGTTTCTTATGTCTGGCAGACAAGAACCCTGCCATGGTGACTACTGGGAACATCAGCACGGCTTCATCCAGATCCTTACTCACCGCCTGCTTTGGCAGCCCCATATTTCAAGGCCAGCCTTGCAGCCCAGACTGCAGCTGGAACTGCATGAGCAGACCCACACTGCTGCTCACAAAGGTTTTATCATCATCCAATACATCTATGGCTTTCACATTGAAACATGTCAATCGGATGAGGGGCCCTCACTGCTTTAGTTAGTGCAGGGACACTATAGTTGCCCATTCGTTCTCTGATGAACGCTTGCACCCGTGTTTGTCTTCTGCAGCTTTAATAAGAGCAAAATAGACAGTTAAAACTTGGAGCCGCTGGAAGCAAAAGCCCCAACTCCAACTGCTCATAATGGAGGGCTGAAGGAGAATGAGTTTGGTGCTTAAAAACAAGCTTTCTTTGTTGCATGTAAGATGCACAGACTGACAAGAAAAGCTGGTTTAGTGATTTAGTCAGCTCTTTACTGCTAAAGATCATGTGCACTTGAAAACCTTCTGACCAGCCTAAGTGCATGCACTTCTTTAGCCAAAGGCAGTGCTTATGGAACAGTACTTAAGTACCCTGTTTCACATGTCATTCCCTGGGACAGGGCATCAAGTACAGCAGGCAGACAGGGAGGACATCAAACGGGGCTACCACGTGAAAACATGCTATTACTCAGTTGTCACGCTGTCAAAAGCTCCAACCGCTCACTGCTCTAGTGAGCCATGAACAACTTGTTTTGCTCCTGATCAAGTTCTCTTGGCAAGAATAGAAATACTGAGACAGAAACGCTCGTATGTAGTTCACCAGCATTATGGGGATGATCAAGGGCAAGAGCTGTGGGCAGAAGACAGGAGTTTCTCAAGGATCTGGCTGCCACTTCATGCTTCTAAGAAAAAAAGCTTGCAGGGTCCTCCTGCGCCATCAGGATTCCCAATCAGGTTCAGTCTCCCCCTGATGCTCTGACAACGATCAGGACATACCAAGATGCAAGGGAGAGCAGGATCTGCCTTTCCACGAGGGACCTGTGATGCACTGAAGTCACGGGGGTTACGGAAGCAGAGCTGAGGGCAGATCTGGACCCATTATCTTTTGGCTGTTTTGAGAAATGAAGTGTGACAGTGAAGTTGTTCCTCTGTAGAAAAGGCTTGCAGGGTGTGTGTATTTATGGGGCTTTGACCCCCAACTCCCATTTAGCTACTGTGGCTGGCGTGGGAATGCCGAGAGGCGGAGAGATGGGTTAATCACAGGTTTACCACTCAGGCTTCCAGTGTCCATACAGCATTCTTGTTTGAAAATAACAGAATAATAGTACTTAGAAAGCATCTGCAAATCAGCAGTCAGGAAAAGAGGGGAATTTAATCAGGAAAAACATTCTGAACCCTAAACATGATGATATAATGCAATAGTAGTGAGAATTAAAGAAGAAAAGCAGATACAATCTTGCCCAGGGACATGGGGGACAAGGGATGAGGAAGTACCTTTTTTTTTTATATAACCAAAAAAAAAAAGGCATTTTTAAAGTGGGAAAGAAGATCAGATAGATTTTAGGGAGGAGAAGTGACCAGCAGTCGCTGGTAGGATACTGTAGGATAGATCCCAGTAGAGACTACACTGGATTTTCTTGTACTGCATATGAAACAAGTGATTCTTAGTGGGCAGGCGACCCTGTGTTTCTCCCTGCCTTTCCAATGGGCAGGTGACTTAGTATGGGCTCAAATGCCTCGAACGTGCATTTGGAATAGTTGTATGTTCTGGCCAGGCCTCAGCAATTCTGGAGCGTGCTCTTGCTGTCCAGACTGCAGCACTAGGAGTACAGGAATGATGTCTGCACCACAGGGACTGGGGTGCATCACTCAGTGTGAATTTGGTTTATGGATGACTTCCTGAATAGGTAGTTAGTGAGTCCAGAAGCTATGAACACCAAACCTCAAGCATGCCCTGCTGTATGGATAGACAAGTGACTGTGAAGAGCTAGGCTTGGACATCGTGGACATTTCTGGTTTTCTTCAAAAGGAACCTTAGAGCCTGCATGCAAAGGAACGTCAGGGAACACAAGGAAAGCCACCCAAGCCCTGACATCCGATGTGCTGCCCTGTCTGCCCCTGCCTTTTCAGGAGCTGACAAAGGAACCTTCCTGTGAAGCTGCA
This sequence comes from Pezoporus flaviventris, assembly GCF_033815535.1. NCBI lineage: Eukaryota > Metazoa > Chordata > Aves > Psittaciformes > Psittacidae > Pezoporus > Pezoporus flaviventris. The sequence continues at coordinate 4,144,751 of NW_026892585.1, forward strand.
GAAGGGCTGTCTGCAACTCCTGGGAGCATAGGGATGGAGCCTGATGCGTCCCCATGGTGTCCTGGACTCCTCTTGCCCAAAGTGGGACAGGACACAGGTGATCCAGCCCACTTATGCCCCACTCTGACCCTGCAATGAATGGGGCAGGGGCTTAAATGAAAGGACTTATTACAAGATGCTTCAACCAGCTGGCTTTTTAAGGATATAGTAATATCTACCTATCTACCACATACACTCCTTTGTATGTATGTAGATACAGAAATAAATAGGGTAATATATATCCACCAGTATAAGATATGTTGTTAAAATAGTTCAAAACATTTGGTGCCAAATTTCCCTGTTGCTTTGCACAGCCAGACATCCTCCAGTTGATCCAATAGATTTGACGAAGATCTTTGGTGGGGAGAGAAGCACACAGCCAGCATCTTTGTACAGCTGCCCTCATGCAGAGGCACAACAACAGCTAAAGCCATGAGGGAGCCTGGCAAACCAACCTCCCTCAGGTTTCTGTTCTGCTAAGGGGCAGGAGCCCCAGCTGACTGGCTTGCACGGGGGGATAGCTGGGATGGAAATGGAATAGATGGAACACTTCCCTGCATGTACAGAGTGGGGCAAATAGGCAGGGAGGGGGAAACAGTTGATCCATAGCAGTCACTGTAGAGCAATAAATATCAGCATTAATTTTGCTCATCACAACTACACATTCATTATAGCTTTCCACATACCAAATCCACAAGTCTGTATGTGCAGACCCAATGGCTTGCCATAGCAAGCAGCAAATAATGAATGATGTATTACCTCTCTTGTAATGGATTGGTTAGTTCAACCGTACTTGCCTCGATGTGATGAAATAAATGACAGCAATTTTGCTAATACATGGGTTTTCTACTCTCCCCCTCCTTTCAAATAGGGCAGAAAGGTGTCCTTTAACATTTAATGCCACAGAAGAACACAATATGTATGATGGTAAATGACTGTAATGTAGTATGCCATAAACTTTAAGTAGCATCTGGTTTGAAAGGGAGCTGATGTAAGGTATAAAGAAAGCATTTTACACACCACAGTTGTCTAGAGTTTGCTGGAGGATTTAGATCCAACTGGAGATACATCCATTACAAATATTTTTGAGGTATTGTATAGCTACATTAAGAAAGGACTTTGCCACCCAGCTGAAAGTGCTTCTGGTTCAGCTGGTGACATTGCAGCTTTGCCAGTCAAATACCATACCCATCAGTTTTCCATTTCAGACTGATGATGGGAAATGCATGGCCTGAGCAACGTATTGCACGAGCAATGTTACTACACCACCTGACTCAAACGCAAGGAATTCTTGGTTAATTGCCCAAAGAAGTGGTAAATCCCTGGCAGTGTTCAAGGCCAGGTCGGACAGAGCCTTGGATGACATGGTCTAGTGTGAAGCACCCCTGCCCATGGCAGGGGGTTGGAACTGGATGATCTTAAGGTCCTTTCCAACCCAAACCAGTCTGTGAGTCTGTGATTCTAATGTAATCTGTTTGACAAAGAAGAAATCAGGTGGGGTGAGTGCATCGTGGCCCTCTTCCTTCCCTATGCTCCTCTTGCCTTGTTTATTAGGCCAAGCTGTAACAAACAAATCAGAAGCAGCAGCCAGGAGCAAGGTTTCATGAGCCCAGTACTGGCACAGAACATTTGAGAGCCCTTTTCCCAAGCTCAAAGCAACACCACCAAATTCAGCCTGCACAAACCCAGCTGAAGCCAGTATGGCTGGAGACTCCTGAAGGAGGTCTCTCCACACCTGCAGGAAACACAGAGGAAAAGGACCTTCGTGACACCTACATGATAAGGTTATATTTGGGAAGGAAAACGCCAGGCAGGAGGAAAGTGAAGGCCATTTCATGGCTGACAGTACTGGCAAATTCTTAGGGTAACACAGAATCACAGACTGGTCTGTGTTGGAGAGGATCTTAAGATCATCCAGTTCCAACCCCCTGCCATGGACCCAGACACCTCACACCAGACCAGGTTGTTCCAAGTCCCTGTGTCCAACCTGGCCTTGAACACTGACAGGGATGGGGCAGCCACAGCTTCTCTGGGCACCCTGTGCCAGTGCCTCAGCACCCTCACAGGGAAGAACTTCTGCCTTAGATTAACCTGAAGTTCCCCTGTTTCAGTTTGAACCCATCGCCCCTTGTCCTATCGCTACAGTCCCTGATGAAGAGTCCCTCTCCAGCATCCTTGTAGCCCCCTTCAGACACTGGAAGCTGCTCTGAGGTCTCCACACAGCTTCTCTTCTCCAGGCTGAGCAGCCCCAATGTTCTCAGTCTGTCTCCATATAGGACGTGCTCCAGCCCCTGAGCATCCTCATGGCCTCCTCATCGGGTTATTAATTTTCCAGCTTATTGCTTATAGGGGTTCTCAGCCCTCAGAGTTTTAGCAGACACAGCAGAACAGATCCCACAGTGGTGGCAGTTGCTCCTGATGTTTATCATCACCAGTATGACTGTTTCTCACCACAGATTGCTGGTTTTCCCCTGATGAAGGCTGACTCGTCTCTTTCCTTTCTGCCACTTTGCTTAAGTCACATTTGCCCTCAGAGAAAAATGTGGCAGCGTCACAAGCAGGAATGGAAAGCTCTGTCATGTGGAGAGAGCGGGATGCGACGTGATTATCATGTTAACCAGCTCACTGCCCTTTGGATGCTTGGCCCTCGCCCAGCGAAGTGACATCAATACAGTGCTCTGGGCACATGCTGCAAGCACTCAAGATTCTCCCTAAATGTCAACCAGCATCCTGGATGCTGCAGGGATCTCAGGAGCTGCTCAGCTAAGTGCTGCATGTCTCTGTGCCTGGCCAGACCCATTCTCCCTCGGCAGCACGTGCTGTGTGAAGGGAGTTGGAAAGCCATCCTGCAATCCCTTAGGGGTGAGCAGGCCAATTTTCTACAGCAAATGTTAGGCTCAATAAGCCAAAATATTCAATGGATATCTGCCTTGCTAATAGAGAGCCCTTCACTGTAGGATTTCTTGAAGACCTGTGACTGAAACGCAAGTATTTCAGGGAGCCTTGTGTGCTTTGGCATGTATTTCCAGGGTTGGATTTACAGCCACACAAACCCCTGCAGCCCTGGCTCCCAGCAGAGGCCTGTGCACTGATGAAGCTCTGGCACTCATCTGCCAGACACCAAAATGTGACCAAAGGTGCAGACTGAACACCCTTTTCCAGCACTGGGCTGCCGGTTGTACCCTTTCCCAGTGCTGTCATACGCAAGCTGGGCCACAGCCTAATCCCAGGCATGGCACAGCAAATCCAGAGTCAGGACTTCATTTCCAGGCTCGGTAGCAGTACAGCCACGACCTAAGTCTTGCCCCTTTCACGAATGAAGGTTCACTTCCTACCCAGTCTATCTTTTGTTTCTTCCTAATCCATCAGCGAAGTTCCAAAGCTGAATTTCCATGGCAACAGACTGTGAGGTCAGAGAGAAAGTACTCATCAGGATCAAGGATCTGAAGGGGAATTGGGAAAGGGAAAGAACAAAATCACTTAAAAAATTAAGTCATAACAGAGGGAATTAAAGCCAGATAATCTGCTCCTGGTGTGAAGACCCCCTTTGGTTTCTGACAAAGCCAGCGCCGGCAAAACCACCCTTCTGTACGCACAGAAACGCAGTTAGTCTCTTTGGTTACTTTGAAGTCAACAGCAGGAGCAAGGTATGGTCATCCATGGAATTACACAGGGAATTTCCCAGCCACTGGGAACATTTCCTGGTGGATCTTGCCCAGCCCTCTAGTGAAAGAACACTGTCACCTCCACAGATGGTGGCACACAAAGGTTTTAAACGCTGTTTTCTAAACAGAGGACACAGTGATGCCTGCTTCTCTAGTGACCACAGCCAGTGCCTTGTCTTCCCTTTGAGCAACTCTTTCCTTTGCCTCCCAGGCGCTGATCTAGGCCCTACAGTTGCTCAGAAGAAACCAATTAGGGGCATTGCATGATCCCCTCTTCAGATCGAGCTGATTCATTAAGCTACAGCCTCGCTGCCTACCTACACCCAAGGAGCAGAGCACACATCTCCCCCCTGCAGCGCTCCCTCCCCTCCTTCCTGTGCAACCCGCGTCTGCTGCACATCACAGGAGACAGGAGGCTTTGGGGTCTCTGTGTTCCCCATTAGGGATTTTCCTCCCTTGTTCAGGAAGAACAGAGGAGGCAGGAGGCATCGGACCCTGAAAACATTCCAATGATGCTTGGAAGGGGAGGCAGAAACCTCTAGTGCCTGTCTAGGATTTGTAGTGCGTATGGGCCTCTGTGACTTAAATGACTGCCTTTTTTCCCCCACTGCTTGATCTGAGAGCATATTTGAGTCAATCTGAATATCAAAGAGATTCAGAAAGGCAGTGGGGCAAAGAGTAGGGCAGAGACTGACAGGGAAATAAGAAACCAGGGAGGCGGTACAGAGATGGTGTTACAGATAGGGCAGATTAAAGGATGAAAAAGGAGGTGACATGCCTGGTCAGCAGGCAAAAACACTCAGCTTGAACAGACTTATTCCCCCCCCCCTTTAATTTTCTCAAATAGACATTTTATGGTCTGTTCATAGGTCACACATACTCTGTTTGAAAACATGGGTTTCTGACATTGAGTGACAGAGAGCTATGATACAGCTCTGCATTGAAGTACTATGGAGCAATCACTGCAGTAAGACAGTCTCCCAGCAAAAATCCAGAGCTTGAACTGGCTCCCAGGGATGCGCATTCAGTGCACTTGGCCAGGCAAAAGCATAAACAAACCCCATCAGATTACATGATGCTCTGCAGCCCTAAAACTGAAAGGGAATGGATGTGTAATTCCTGAAGCACTCTAGCCTCTTCATGTTATGCAGCTGTTGGTGGCTTTTAGGAGGTGGAACATACTCAGCTCCATAAAAAAGAGCAGGAAGAGAGAGTATGTCCACAGCCTCTCTGGAAAAAGACCACAGAGAAGAGCTTATCATGGCTGAAAGGGCAAACCACCACTGCTTTTACTGTTATTACCTTTTCCCAGCAAAATACTCCTTGTCCATAATGCCACAGAAAGTCTAGGAGGTGTTAGAGAGAGCATGCCAGTTCCAGGGCATGTTCCCCATCACTCTGCCTCTACAGAAATCACCTCCTGCATCACAAAACCCATTCACACACATCAGTAAGGACCATACCCTATGTTTAATATCCAGGGATTCATCAGTAATGGATGACGGTGTTGTCACGAAGAGGATGGCTGTTTGGAGGCTTCATTACCAATGGCTTAAAGAGGGTAGGAGAGGCAGCTGGAAGATTTTATGCATAGGTATTATCTGTCTGTGTGTATAAATACATTTCTGCACATACATACATATACACACAAAACTATAATTAGTACTTTCACACTCATACATTCTTATGCTGCCCCTAGAATGCAATTAGCATTATTATTCTATTAATTAACATTTTCTGCTGTCTTCAATTTAAAGAGTGCACATATGGTGAGTTGTATTACTGGAGTATAAAATAATCAGTCTTTGTTTAACTCGGAGCTAAGATCCCTCTCATTTTCCCCATATGCTGTTTCTGAGGGTTAGCTTTGCTGTGATTTACTTCCCTCCCCTATTGATAGTGCAATATTCTTACTTCCGACTCTTCTTGCATTGCTCCTATTGCTTTCACACATTTTCTTCACATGGCCATGAGTGCTTACTGGTTTTATGATTTGCATATTTTCATCCATCTACCACTTGGCTCTCAGACAAGTCAGCCAAAATTACATCTTGATTAAAAGAAAAGACGTAACAATGTAGTTTTTCGCCCATCCAGCTTTTGCAATGAGCCTGTTAAGGAAACCTTGACCTGTTGAACTGCAGTTCCCAGGTTGGATTATAGCTGCATTTGGGGGGCCATTTCCTGCCTCTCTGTTCTGTTGAGAATCTTCTCCAAACTTGGCAGCTCCTGACAAGTGGGGCACTCTTCTCACAACCTGTCATCTTCCATCTTTAGTCAGGCATTGCACTTGGCTACCTTTGGAGGCTTAAAATTAACATGTTGTTATTGTTTCTGAAGACCCTTCAGACTTTGACTCCTACCTATTGCAGAAGTTCTGATTTCTGTTTATGTACTTGCTCATAATTTGGGTTCTGTTTCCAATCTGTCACTTGCTAAACCATCTGTGCCATCTGGAATGTGCCTGGCCCCAGTTTGGTGGAATTCTCTGCCTTAGGAAATTCATGAGATTCAGCCTGATGATGCTTTCACTGCTTCGCTGACAAATTTACTTCCTTTGGCAGCTTGGAGGCGTGCATTTTTGTCAGTTTCTGGGACTGCATCTTCTTGTTATTATGCTAGATGTGGCAGGGGGACACGGAACACGGAGACGTACTGATATACGAGTGAACACAAAGATTTGGGTACCCGAGATCCTTATGAGCCGTTTTCCCTGTGTTTTGCCATAAAATCATGGGCACTTGAGACTGCAGGTGTAAGGTAAATGACATTCATAGCTGTGCAGAAGGTCACCCTCAGGTTTTATATTCCAGATTAAGTGGTTCTGCAGATAACAGCATTCAGGAAGAACTGGTTCAAATACTCCACTCGGACGAAGCCATACCTTAGCCATCAGTGAGGATTTTAGCTCCCATGAAACAAAACCACACTGGAGGTCTCCTGAAGATCTGATTTTGGTGCTTTGCAAACCAACAAGTTGGGCCCAATAGGCTCCTGAAGACTAATGAAACCTGCCAGACTTTTAAAGGATTATCTGAGACCCCTGGCTAATCAAAACGTGCTGGACCAACCATGGGTAAAATAGAGGCAAACGGGGTCTATGTGCTTCTAAATATGGCATTATCAAGTTTACTCCCTTTTTAATGCCCAGGATGAAATCCCCTCCAGGAAACTTCTTTACTTTTATTTGCTGACTGTTCCCTTTTCTGGAGCAGATTCAGTTTGTAGGAACTAATGATTTGATGAACAATGATGGAAAAATTTGGTTCAAAGAGCACAGATCTAACAAAGCGTTCAAAATTACAGATTTTTTTTTTTGTTTTATGTGAAAGAAAAACTTTTCCATAAGTTTTCTCCCCCATCCCCATTCAAACTGTGAGTTCTTAGAAATCATCAGCTGTGAACACATCAAGTACGTTAGTACGTATTCTAGCACCTTACAAAGTGAGCTGATTTCCAGGGAAGTAATCCCTTCCTGGAAGAAGTAATTTGGAGAAAATGAGAAAAGCCAGGTAATAAAGAACTCCTGAAGCCAGATGGTACCTAAATCCATCCTGCTGTGCTTACCTATTTTCCTCTGTCACTCCCTACGGCTGCCATGGCTCAATCTGCTTCATAATACAGCATTAAACAAAGCTTCTGATGGTTGGAATTTAATCTGCTAGATTGTCATCAGGAAACATTCAAAGTGAGCAGGCTCAGAGAGAAACCCCACAAAACCAGGTATGTTCTACATTGAGAACAGGAGAGGACACCATTTGTAACAACCTCCCCTGAATCCTTTCCTTACAGCAGCTCTTTGGCAAAAACACTATAGCAGGACCACAGCAAACAGAGAAGGGGACAATAAATAGGCTTTGCTGGTTATGTTTTCTTCCTCGGTGTAAGCAGTCATGGAGCTATATTAACAGCAACCCGACTGCCACAGCTTGAGGCTCCCACTAAGATCAGATGATTGGCCTGACACGGGTTTGTGGCGGTGCACTGTATTTCCACATCCTAATTTTACTCCCTCTTCAGACATGTTGTTATTGTAATTACAGTTGTGTTTAGTGATTATAAAGCACACAAAGAAGCCATATAAGGTTAAAAGGTGCTATCTGAATTTGTATTTGCTCATGTCATTAGCGCAAAAGGCTCCTGTGGAAGCCCCAATGCGATGTGGTCTGGATTTATGCTAATGGGCAGCATCCCAGCTGGAAGACGACACGTGCTTCATCACGATGCTGGAAGGAGTTTGTCTGCAAGCCAGAAACTCTCTCCTACTGTTTATAAAGCAGTATCTCACTGAACTATCCCTCTTTCTACAGTTCATTACTGCACAGCCTTTGAAAGGCATTGGCTGCTGTTCAATTTCATGGCTTCAGAGTTGCAGAAAAGCACCTTTCAGGGTATCTAACCTTGCCTCCAATCTCCTGGCTACTCAATGCACTAGGTAATATTTCACTAGCTCTCTTGCTCAGAAATACTGTTTTTAGCTCCTGTGATAATCACAAGCAAACACAAAATCCATCAATCCTGTGTACCACAGCTAAAGATAATCGGGGCTGCGTATCCTTCCTGCAGAGTTGTATGGGTCAGGATTGTAAACATAAAATGGTTTTCAGTGGATTGAGCACTCGGCCTCTGAATAATGCAGTCCATAAAAGTGCCTTTAAAAGATGACATTCGTGTTCTTTATTGTCCTCAATTAGAGTTGCTGGACTTTAAAACCAAAGCTGGTATTTCTCCTCTTCATAGGATTGTGGTGAGAGGTACCGCATTGTATGTGGTGTAACTTTTTAATTCTCCTAACAGTCTTTATGATTCCCTTCACATAATAGATCTCCCTTGTATCCTCATATTTCCACTTTTGATTGGAGGCAATTAATTCTTTTAACCATAAAAAAAGCCTTCTGAAACTCTTTTATAAGCTTGTTTTCTTTATCTAGTCATTAGCCTGTGATGAAAGGGACACATCTAACAGCTCAGTCAAAAAGCTCTCTACTGGCAACATCTATAGATCTGCTCTGAGGGGTTAATCTTTCATTAGATTACAGTTACTGTAAAAGCTGGCATTCAATTGTTTAACAGGTTTTCTTAACTCTAATCTGCTATGCTCTAAGAAATAGCTAGAGGTAGATGCTAAAAATGTCTTGGGGCTTTGCTGCAGGTGGATGGGTTCCTAAGCATGAGCTACTAATTACTTACAGGCTTTTCATCACTAAAAAAATCCTTTTATTTCCTTTGCAGCCAGTGCCATCAACATTTTAATACAGCACTTAGGAATTACTGAGAGAAACAAACAGTTTCTTGAATGAATTGCAAAAATCACTTTATGCAGATACATATGTAGATGACTTCCACAAGCTCGTGCTGGCCACCAGCACTTTCTGCTGCACCTCTAGCATGGAAGAATTTAGCTGAATGCATAACATAGTGTCTTATGCACATCCTTTGTGATCCCACTCAAGCGCAGGCAAAGACTGTTCTGACCTCTGGGAGGCCTCAGCACTAAAACACCCAATACAATTAGTTGTCCTTGCAAGATGGAACCTTTGTTTCTGAGCGCACTTTTCACATCACAATGTGCGTTGTTTGGAGGTGGACTCTACCCTGGGCTTCCAGCTATAGAATCACAGAATCATAGAATAGTTAGGGTTGGAAAGGACCTTAAGATCATCAAGGTCCAACACCCCTGCCATGGGCAGGGACACCTCACACTAAACCATATCACCCAAGGCCTCGTCCAACCTGGTCTTGAGCACTGCCAGGGAGCATTCACAACCTCCCTGGGCAACCCATTCCAGTGCCTCACCACCCTAACAGGAAAGAATTCCCTCCTTATATCCAATCTAAACTTCCCCTGTTTAAGTTTTAACCCATTACCCCTTGTCCTATCGCTACAGTCCCTAATGAAGAGTCCCTCCCCAGCATCCCTATAGGCCCCCTTCAGATACTGGAAGGTGCTCTGAGGTCTCCACACAGCTTCTCTTCTCCAGGCTGAACAGCCCCAACTTTCTCAGCCTGTCTTCATACAGGAGGTGCTCCAGTCCCCTGATCATCCTCGTGGCCCTTCTCTGGACTTGTTCCAACAGCTCCATGTCCTTTTTATATTGAGGACACCAGAACTGCACACAATACTCCAGGTGAGGTCTCACAAGAGCAGAGTAAAGGGGCAGGATCACCTCCTTCGACCTGCTGGTCACGCTCCTTTTGATGCAGTTCTCAGCACTAGGTGGGACTCAGAGTAGCTGAACCCAAGATCTTTGCTGGGGCCTGCCAGGAGTGTGCATTTAGGAGTGTATATACTTGTGGCCTTGATAGTTTGTGCAGTAATAAAGTATTTCTGCTTATGGACCGAATACCAGTTTTAGTTAACAGTTTTATGCACTGCCGGAGGAGTCCAAAATGACACCAGCCTTTTAACTATGGAAAACACACTAAAGAAAACCTAGGAAAACAGATTTCATCCAATGGAATATGCTAAAGGGAGAAAAAGAATGCTGATTCCTGAGGAATTTGCCATTTCTTTTCAAGCCTCTTCTTACTGCACTTACAAATGCATGAATTGTTCTAATGCTCTTTAGGTCATGGAAAGCAAATTGGTAAGGTAAGAACTGTTTTTCTTGTCAAGCTGGGCACCCTACCCAGTTACAGAAATGAAGACAGTCTGCTTCCTCCTCCCCATGCCATCATGATCAAAGGACTAGGAAGTGAAAATTTTCCTCACTGGAACACTGCTAGTCAAAGCCCTTTGTAGGCACTTTACAGCAAAACACAAGTGTCTGCTACAAGATGAAAAGCGAGTGCTTGTCTTTATTTATTCAGGATGGCATTTTGCAGCCCCAAAAGCAATGTGTGGATGCACGTATGTACGCATGTATGTCTGCATATGGGGGTCTCTGAGGAGGAGAGGGCTGTCTGTAGGGCTCTCTCTTGCCCCTGGGCAAAGCCTCAGCCTTGAAGGGGACTCACAGGCTGCGGCTGGCTCCTGGCAGGGCTCTGCCATCCCTTCCTCTGTTACCAGGCAACATTATCAGTGACGCTGCACATGTGCACGGGACATAAATTACCACTTTCTGGCTTGCTCTTTATGTTGTCATTTATACATTTTCCTTTAGAAACAAGAGGCATTCTTAAGGGAATGGGATTTGCGTTGAGGGGATGCCCACACCTATAAGCTAACCAGCCCGGTGGGTGAGACATGCCCCAGTGCAGGGCAGGCAGAAGACCGTGGATCTCCTGTTCGGCTCCAGCCACACTGGATGTGGCCTCAGCTTCAGTGTGGCTGGGCAGGGCTGTGCTACCACCACCTTGAACCAAGGGCTTCCCAGCACAGCACTGGGCTCTGCCGCATCTACCCACTACAGCAAGTGTTTATTATGTTAAGGAATTAACCCTCAATCCCCCAAATGAGAGTTGCACTGGGATCAGAGGAAATTTACCCTGAGCTAAGGATTTCAGTATCAGAATGTGAACAGAATGAACTAGGTTGGAAAAGACCTTTAAGATCACCAAGTCCAACTGTTTAAGAGTGGTTAAGTATAGTTAAGGTGTGACTTTGTCTCGCTTTAAAAGAAGAGATTGCAAGAACTGGACATGTGAAAAGGTAGGAAGAAGTTATAAAGTAATTTGGTGCATTATCATGGTGAGTGCATGGTGATCTATCCCCTTGTGCAGGAGAAACAGGTACTGGACGAACAGGAATGACATACACAGCAACACGTCATTCCTTCACTCTGATACATGATGAGGCTGTTATTCAAACTAGTCATGAGATGTCAGGGTTTGCCTTAAGTGTGTGGTGCACCCCACAGCACTGGCCATTCCCTCTCATCCTACCCTGGGACCTCATTTCTCAGCTCCTGTTCTGAGGGCTTTTTCCTACCAGCTGTAATGACACACTGCTGCTTAAAGGAGAAGCAATGAGCCACACACTGTACAGCTATCAGAGAAAATCCTGTTGGTGTGGGTAGGCAGCGCTGAGCCTGCCACATGGAGGGGGACAGAAGCTTGGCACTGCCACCGCCTCACCTCCTCTGCTGGCCTGCACAAGCATATGTGCTGCATATAACCATGGAATCAAAGAGTCATGAATCACAGAAGGGTTTGGGTTGGAAGGGACCTTCAAAGCTCATCCAGTCCAATCCCCTCCAATGAGCAGGGACATCTTCAACCAGATCAGGTTGCCCAGAACCACATCCAGCCTGGCCTGGGATGTCTCCAGGGATGGTTCATCCACTGCCTCTCTGGGCAACCTGTGCCAGTGTTTTACCACCCTCATTGTACAGAATTCCTTCCTCACATCCAGCCTGAATCTCCCTCTTTTAGTTTCAAACCATCACCCCTCGTCCTGTCACAACAGCCCCTGCTAAGAAGTCTCTCCTCATTTTTCTTATAAGCCCCTTTTAAGAGCTGAAAGGCTGCAATAAGGTCTCCCCAGAGCCTTCCCTTCTCCAGGATGAGCAACTCCAACTCTCTCAGTCTTCTGCGAAGCAAAATGAGGGAAATAGAATCATAGAATCATAGAACAGTTAGGGTTGGAAAGGGCCTTAAGATCATCCAGTTCCAATCCCTCTGCCATGGGCAGGGACACCTCACACTAAACCATATCACCCAAGGCCTCGTCCAACCTGGTCTTGAACACTGCCAGGGATGAAGCATTCACAACCTCCCTGGGCAACCCATTCCAGTGCCTCACCACCCTAACAGGAAAGGAAGCAAACTCACTAGGCACATCTCCTGACCCCTCTTCTGGCTAGAGCATCGGTGTCAGAAGCACCACAGCATCCTGATTCCACACAGACTGCTACTGCCCATCCTCTAAAAACTTACTCCCCAACCTTCACAGTGTTTTAGATTGAGCTGCCCCAAAGCATTAGTCCCGTTTAAAAAGCAGGCAAGGTTTTACTGTAGGAGACTGTCTTATCATAAGCAGCATCCCTTTTTTTTCCATCAGAAGCACTCTTCCATCATCCCTCCACTCTAGTGTCGTCTCTGCACCTGTGGCAGCCTGCACTCTCTCTAGCCACACATATAATAGATGTGAAGATGTTCCAGAAGACACAAGACATGATTTCAGAGAGGGAGAACTCTCTATCTGTCATTACCCTGCCTCTGGTTTCACTGCAATGGCACAATAAGTTTCTTCCAAGAACGAATTTAGGGTATATGGCTCTTCTAATCCTCCTAAATCTGGAATTACCCCAATTGCCAAGAAGAGACACATTTAAAAAGGAATGACTGTGCAACCATCTTCTCAACGTCACTGTCACTACACTGACATTGTAATTAGAACTCCTGCACATTTAGTTATAATCACTTTGTATCAATAAGGAAGTTAGATTCTTTTAGACTGTGCTCATCAAAACCTACCTCAGTGCCACTGCTTAGGGATTACAGCAAGTAACAGATTTTATCACTCTTGAAGACACGTGAATATCTCAAAGGAAAATCCTCAATTTTGTATGCTTCATGCCAGCATATAAATGGAGTTAACTGGAAAGAATCATATTTACTGCAGAAAACATGACCCTGAGTGCATGAATGCACATACTCATTGAACAATACAATGCACTTATTCATTGTATAATACTGCATTTTTTGCGCTGTGCACTGCTGCCTGACATAGAAAATGAGAAGGGATGTGAGGGAATTAGAAGGTAAATATTTTGTGTCAGCTGAAGTCTTCTCTAACTCTGGTCTCACACGCTCAGGTGTAAATCTGGAGCAGTTGCCTTGATGCCTGCGGAGTTAGGGGAGTCAAGCACTTACCCATGGAAAGCTGATGATGCTCTCCCATCCCAGACTGAAACTAGGGGAACTGTTTCAGCAATTCCTGCCATGTTTTGTGACTTTCTTCAAACCCGGAAGCAGCTCCACTGAAAAGCATACTTTTAATAAAAGTATGTTGCTGTCATGGTTTAAGCCCAGCCAAGCAGCCGCTCGCTCACTCCCCCCTTTTCCTCACCCCCACTCCTGGAGGGATGGGGAGAAGAATGGAAAGAATGTAACTCCCATGGGTTGAGATAAGAGCAGTCCAGTAACTAAGGTATAACACAAACCACTGCTGCTACCACCAATAATAATAATAAGGGGAATAACAAGGGAAGAGAATACAACCACTCACCACTCGCCAACTGATACCCAGCCAGACCGAGCAGTGATCTCACCCTTCCGGGTAACTGCCCCCAGTTTCTATACTGGGCATGACATGCTGTGGTATGGAATACCTCTTTGGTCAGTTTGGGACAGGTGTCCTGTCTCTGCTTTCTCCCTGCTTCCCCTCCTCCCTGGCAGAGCATGAGACTCAGAAAGGCCTTGGTCAGAGTAAACACTGCTGAGCAGCAACTAAAACCATCGGTGTTATCAGCGCTGTTCCCAGGCTGAAAGTCAAAACCACAGCACTGCACCAGCTACTGAGAAGGAGAAAAATGACTGCTGCTGCTGAACCCAGGACAGTTTCTAACCCACCTAAGCCTCTAATGATTTGATATCGAAAGGCAACTAAATGAACCACAAATACATTTCCTAATCTCATATTGTTTAAGACAATCTCAGGATTTCTCAGAGCCTGACTAATGATTTTTAAGCATTTAGGACTGCAATGACTCCAGCTGGGGATGTGAAATCCACTTATTTTACTGACTAAATTACTTCATAACAACTGCTTGCCTTTCCATATATCTGATCCTTGACATCCGTTTTTTCAAAAGCAAAGCCCAAATCTGTTCCCATGGGAAGGCTGTGGCACTCACTTAAGTCAGACTCTCCACCAGTACTGCTTGATCCAGACAAGGAGCACTGCCAACATCCTGCCTTCACAAAGCGGAGCTTAAGGTGACTGTAGAGACACAAGACCAAGCAGTGAAGAGAAAAGGCATCTCTGAAGTCAAAGAGGTTGAAGCACACTGGAGGGGGCCAAGGTTGCCTTTGACCTGCTATTCTTTTCTGACACTCCAGTCTCTCCAAAGAGATTCAATTCAAATGTGACTTCTGTCTATTTTCCTGGCATGCACCTGATTTGCAGTCCTTTGCAGACAGAGGGAAGCAGAAGAGTAAGGCACGTTGAGTAGTTTGCATGCAGTTAGTGGGAAGCAGAAGAGTAAGGCATGCTGAGTAGTTTGCACGCAGTTAGTGGGAAGAAGCAGGCAGTGATTTCAGAATCACTAGGGTGTATCTGCTGGAGTAATGCCCAGCTCTCATGAACTACTGCCACGACATCTAAAACAGAAAACATGCACCTTAAGACCTGGATGTTGTGCCAAAAAGCCATTGCTGGGTGGAAGAGCGGGGAGTCCAGGAAGGAAAGCCAACCAGGAGGTTAAGCTGCATTACCAGTGTAAGAGGCTGGGAAATGACATGGCATGCTTAGGAAAGGAAAAAACCCAAACATCTCCCCTCAGAATATACCTCAGCACCCCAAACCAATTATGCATTAATCACAAAAGTATCCTGTAGCATACTTTGCTGTTGTTCTGAAAATCAGTACCCTGTGCTCTAACGTTCATTGCTGTGTATGCAAAGCATGGCTGCGGTGTCCTGGCCAAAGCCCTGAGCTGATGGATGCTGCTGCCTTAGAGCTATTAAGGACTATGACAGCTACCTCTATCAGTAAAGGCAAAGCAAAGATAAGGCAGTCCTGGTAATCCTTCCCTTCAGGATGATAGCACTCAAGGCTATCTTCAAGTTAGACCTGTGCCTGCAGGTTGCCAAACTCCTTATAGTCAATAGTGAGGAGTTACACCTGTAGTTTGTTGAAGAGGAAGTCTCAGGTGTGAGGAAAGGTTTGCCACAAAAGTAATCATTTGGGAGACTGGTTCTCTGCTTTGCTCTGTTTCCGTGTGGAATTCTCGTCAAAACGTGTGTTTTGCTGCTGCTGCTGTGTTGTCTCCCAACTGTGCTGTTTCTGCTCTCCCCATCTTGCATACCAGCTGCATGGCAACATGCTGTAGGTTGCCAATAAACATAAACTGGAAGCTGACAACACAAGAGCATCTCTGAAGATTCAGGCACAGCATTCTCCTTGGGATGCCGTGCCATGCCAGAGCTGCATATCCAGGTGCTGGCGATAACACAGACACTTGAATCCCAGGAAAGGCCAAACCTGGCTGTTTCTCCTCTAGAAGGAGGAGGAGGGAACTCAGCACAAGACAGCACAACCGCAGGCGTTCATACTGACCCGCGCCGCAGCACGACAGCACCTCTGAGCTGAGGAGTTCTACTTTTGCCTTGTTTCCTCCAAATCTCACTAACGTCACTCAACCTGAAGAGGTAAAGTTCTTCCCTTGCTTTCACCCTAAGGAATCCCAAAGCGGTCACTGGGATAGCATGTGAGGTGAGACCACGATCGCAAATTAAACCCAGTAATGGCAATGAGCAATGAAACAGGTCACCCTTTGATATCTCCTCTTGTTCAGTGTAAGCTCCTTAGACATCACCCCCTCTCCTTCCTGCCCATATTTTCCCCCTTCCCCAGTATCTCCTCACTACAGACTGGTGGGTCGGAGCATAATCTAAAGCACATAGCTGCTCTACTCCAGCTAAACCAAGACTCTTTGCAATACAAGCTTTTTTCATGTCAAACATTTTTCCTCTTTCCTGCACTAATTCCTCAGGGTGCTGGAGGAGTGGTTGGTTAATTTGTATTAATGTGATCTCTCCCTCTCCCTTTATTGGTTGCATATGGGCATGAAGTTGATTAGGCAAGGTAAAAGTAAAGTCATATGTCATTTGTCTTCTCTTCCATTTCCATTGATTGACCCATTCCACATGATCCATTTCCCATTAATTTGCTATTTGTAGCACACCTTATTTTTAGAGCTGGA
Organism: Pezoporus flaviventris; assembly: GCF_033815535.1. Taxonomy (NCBI): domain Eukaryota; kingdom Metazoa; phylum Chordata; class Aves; order Psittaciformes; family Psittacidae; genus Pezoporus; species Pezoporus flaviventris. The sequence goes on from NW_026892585.1 coordinate 4,161,264, forward strand.
GTTAGCAAATGGGTTGGCTGTTCTTAATCAGCAGTTCCCATTTACAGCCTGGGGAGTGGGATTAGCGCAGCACACTGACCGTTCCGTCTCTGTCACTGCTACCTCACACTCAATAGTTTCTACATTTGGTACGGTTTGCTGATTGAGTTTGCTTTTTGGAGGAAGAACAAGCACACGAAAGCACAGCCCCCTCACTGGGCTCCGAGCCAGGTCTTTAGTGCAGGCACAGATTATAGGTATTTCCAGCGACGCTGACAGGGTGTGTAAAAGTCTAAGGGAGCCAAAATATCTCTGTTCAAAGTCACAACACAGCGGTGAGAACAACACTACCTCCTCCATTTGCATCGCCTTCAACCCTCACCCCTCTATCAGATTTGAAATGCAGTGATCAGAGACTCTTCTCTGATGCTATTGCTCATGAAGGCAGGATGGGTTTTTTTTTTCAAAGCATCACAGAAGAGTGTTTGAATGAATTAGGAGATAATCTGTTAATTCATCAGATTGTTCAGGCATAATGCACACAAATGATGGAGTAAGAAACATTGCTGTTCTTCTATTAATGGTTTCATATAATGCTGCCTTCCCTCCTGAGAGTTGATTAAAATGTCATTTCAATTGCTCCTGTCTTAGAGCTTCGTTGTCTATTATCTTGAACTGAGGCAGAGGCTCCCTATCGAGAGGATGTTTAACAGCAGAACATTAACTCATCTCCTCACTTGCATTTCATGGCAGAAAAAAGTCTCCATCTCTCTCAGCCGATCTCATTCCTTATGGAAAGATGATTGAACACAGGTGAATGCACCCAAAAGAGATCGGCATTTTTATTCCTTCATTCAGCAAAACCCACCACCAGCTCCTGTTACCATCCTTTTCAGTGGGCCAAAAATGCAACACAACAGAACAACAAACTGCTGCTGTTGCAATTCTTTTGCCTAAATTAGATAAAGCTCAGTTGGCATATCTTAACTTCAAAGAGGAACAAGCATTATTACAATCCATCACTGCAAAAAACGGAGTCAGAACTTTCTGGCTCGCTCCATACTGTTTAATCAATGGAAACTTACTTCTATAAAATGCATGGTGTTAAAATAATTGAATTGGAAGAGAGAATTATTTGTGTTTAAAGCCTTTTTTTCCTTTTTTTTCTGTTCTTTCCCTACTGAAAAGAGTGATTTGGCAACTAAAACAGTTCCTCAAGTAGACTGAGTGAAAGTAACAGTTTCTTCCCCAACTCAGCGCAAACTCCCCATCCAAGAGACAAAAATGGTTACATTGAGCTCTTTTACTAAATACTACTCCAGTATCAAACTTGATCAAATCATATATGCCTGTTTCTCTTTATTTCTTGATTCGGGTACAAGGCTTTTCTGAGTCTTTCACGCTGGGTTCCAGCGCAGTCCATTTCCAGAGGCACTTGGCACTGTAAGTCAACTAAAAGGAGTAATTCCATAGCCATTTTCTACCACACAGCACCAATGCTGATTTCCAAGTCCAATGTTTCTGATTTTGCTTAGTATTGGAGTGCTCCACAGAACAGCTATGCAGTCTCCTCCATCTTCTATCCCCTTTACACTGCCAGCACTTTGGCACTGGCATGACAACTAGGCAGCATGAACAATTGTAAATGTTTCCATCAGAAATGCAGGGAAATCTTACCATCTCAGAGCAATGAATCTTACATTGCACATCTGGCTTAGAGATTTGTACGTATTAAGTTCCTTAGAAAAGAGCACACAAACACTGAATAAAGCTGTGCCTACACTAATTGATTATGGAAGACTCGGGAAGATCCCCAGGTCCTGGGGATCCAAATTATCCAGAAGCAAAAAAGGTTTCCAGGCATATTGCTGGTACTGCTGAGCACAGTGGGGACCCAGCCAGCCTCTTCTGCAGGCTGGGAGAGTTTCATAGAACCACAGAAGAGTTTGGGTTGGAAGGGACCTTCAAAGTTCATCCAGTTCCAACCCCCAGCAATGAGCAGGGACATCCTCAACCAGACCAGGTTGCTCAGAACCACATCCAGCCTGGCCTTGAATGTCTCCAGGGAGGGATGATGCATCCACCACCTCTCTGGGCAACCTGTGCCAGGGTTTTATCACCTTTACTGTAAAGAATTTCTTCCTTACATCCAGCCTGAATCTCCCCACGTTCAGTTACCAAGCCTAGAGATGCCCATAAACCTCAGCTTTGTGCCAGTTGTCACCAGCTCTCAGGGCTGTTCTCAGGCATACTTAATTTACTAGTGTAGATACTAGCATAAATAGTCTGAAGTACTCATGAGAGACGTTGAATAAGATGAAGACCAGCTGGAACCACTTCGAGAGGTGTGATGTTAAACACATGCTGAGTGGGAGCAAGGCTGGGAAAAGCAGGACCTGCCTGAGCAATCCATTTCATGTATATTTACACAACTTGAGACTATGCAAAATAATGTGCTTGATGTTTTATATCACAAAGAGCCAGCTGGGAACTGGACACTGTGTTGTAAGGTACTTAAACACAGTAGCAGTGGGAAGTGTTTTAGGAGAGCAGTTTTGCTGTATACGCGGAATGCATTTCCTGATGAAGGAGGGTGCCGTATTCCCAACAGGATAATCAGGTGCATAGAAAAATTGCTTTTGAGAAGTCACAACCAAGCTGTAAGCCATTATGGCTGAAAAAAAAGCTTACAGAAGCAAGGATAGGAGAGGTAATCACACAGCCACGAGCACTGAAACAAATCTGTGTAAGGGTATACAGTTGTGTTTATGGTTGACAGAGCTAGCAGAAACCTGTTAAATAGATTAAGTACAAATATGCAGTCAAAGATAAATCATCTCCTGTGGCATAGTATCAAATCTAAATTGTGGTTTAAAACATAGAACGATATAAACATCAGAATAGCTGCAAGGGAAGTTGAAAGAACTCAGCATTTCACCACACAATGAAAGGAGGCTTTTTTCCCCTGCTCCTTCAATACTCATTATGTAGCATTTCTATTTTAAGCTCTGAATATGAAACCATTTGCTTTGAACCTCCGTCCTCTACACTCAAAGTAGGAGTTTATTCACTCATTTCAAGCATTCACCAAGTTAACCTGACCGCATTTCCTATCACAGGCAAGAGGGTTTGAAGAACCGAGAGGAATTCTGACCAAGTCTTCTAGAGTAATTACACCTGCAACTGGGGCCTCATCACCTGAGAGCACATGAAAACCAAGAACTAAGCAAATCAAAATAAAGGCATCATGAGCCAAAATGATGTTTTCCTCACTTGCTTGTAATCAAGATTTTAACATGGGCAGGATGACTTCTGGATTAGGTTCCCAGTGTCAGGAAGAGCTGCACATTCATTCATTCAGTCTCTTGCAAACCCAGTTCCAAAGGGAAAATTCTAACCTTCATTTTGCCTTGGGCACGTATATGCCGCAATCTTACAGCCACAATGTTTTTGCTATGGAATGATCGTGGTGCGGCCACGAAGCTTGAGACTGTGGCTGGTTTGGGGACACCTATCTCACTCAGGAATGCTGACTACAAGTGGAGATCATGCACAGCCCAATGTGACTTGGAGCACTAGAGGACTTCAGAAGCAAGCACCAAAGTCCACCTTAGCAAACAGTGTGGTACAATATGTGGGGAGCTCTAGAGTAGAGCAGGAGGTGCTGAGGACCCAAGGTCTACTCTGTGTTTTGTGGGGCTACTTCCGATTAGCTCTAGGAGCCATCAGCAGCTGGGGTACAACAGTGTGCTCCCAGGGCACAGAATCCAGCCTAGTTTCATCCCTGGGGATCAAACTGCTGCACACTGAGAAAGCTCCACGATGCGAACCAAAGTGCGGTAAGTGGGGACAGGCAGCAGATTCACTTCAAAAGGATCTTCCCAATTGGAATGAAAATGCTGACCTAGCCTAGACTGCTAGTCTAAATGAGAACCAGTCACTGACATGCAGAGAGCTCTCGGGCAGAGTAACATGACATGAATCACACACAGTACTCTGAGGCCATGCTAAGGGCAGTCACTTATGCTTTAGGCACCCAAGAAATCAGGAAACTGATAACACTACTTGTTTAGAGTTAGAAGACTTCATGGGTAAGTTTATAGATAAAGGAAGATACTGGGTCAGACAGAAGATACCAACCTTGTGCCATGTCTCAGAAGGTGCCAGCAGTAAAACACAATACGTTTATGACATCTTCCTATCTAAACATTTCAGTGGAACTGATGCCTCTTCATGCACAAGATGTGGGGTGAAAACCTACTTGAATGCAAGCTGTGTTCATACTTTATGTACGTACATACATAAAGTACATAAAATACACATGCACATTGCTGTATGTGCAAATGTTAAAGTGCTTTGCATGGTTTTAGCCATGCAGCTCTCACTGAATTCAAATGAGTTGCATATTACTGAACCACCATGAGCTGCTTAAAAAATATCCCCCCCCGGGGTCTTCAGCAAAACCTTATTGTTTAAGTGCTATTATTTTTTCTCCACTGAGATTAATTAAGGTCTTTAAGGAGCACAAGGGAAAAGAAGAAAGAGGAGTTGCTCATCAGATTAACTTTTCCATGTACGTGCAGTTAATTTCCAGTTGTGGCTGAGATACATTAACAATGAAGTCAGCACACACACAAGTGCAGGTACATGTCTTACCATGGACCTTAAGGTAACTGATCCAGGTAACAACATGAGTGAAATTGGAGTTAAGAAACCATAGAATCATAGAATGGTTTGGGTTGGAAAGGACCTTAAGATCACCGAGTTCCAACCCCCTGCCATGGGCAGGGACATCAGGACATTCATAACAAGGGATGCAGCCACTTGCATGAAAAGCACTAGAAATCAGCACTAGGCAGCCAGACACTAAAACCAACTCTGAGTATATTTAACAAAATGATATTAACGGAGTTCCAAACTATCTTTTGTTATCTGCGGTCCTACTTCCTCTGCAGGATGAAGTCCCTCAAATAAAGCAAAATGAAAGAACAAAAATAGTTCTTCCTTTACTGCATCATAAATTTAGGCAGAGCCAAATGACGGTGCTCTCCTAGTGCAAACGATCACATTTTAGTCCATCTGAGGTTCTGCTTACAGAATTATACACCAGGACTGTAAATTAGTACCGGAAAAACACAATTTAAGCAAACCTGCAGGTTAGAAATCAGGATCTAACTAACCCTTGTCCTCCCATGGGGCTGATTTGCATGAGACTGATTTAAAATGCAGAATAAAACATGAACTGCACGAGCCGTTTAAAGGTTTATAAAATCTCCTAATGCTCTCCATACTCAGACAGCTAATTTAGATCTTTGCTGTGGATTAACTCACAAGCAGTCCAAACTCATCTTGCCATTAACCCATCCTGATTAGCAAGATCCCAACAACCACCATATGAAGGGCAAGCTCTACCTCAGATGTACTCATTTGGATTGGGAGGCTAAAGTGCCCTGATTACTGGTCTCTTTTGTGCCTGAGAGTCATTTTAAATGGCTTCACTAATCTGATGTATGGGTTTGACGGGGAGGAAAACCTTCAGTCACATCAGCCTAAGAACTACCCATTATGATTTACATTAATTGAGGTGATGCACACTCTCACAGAAGCCAAGTCACGGTCCCAGACGGTCTCTGAAGGGCTAGATCTCCTCCTTAGTTGAAAAAGATCGTGACATGGGATAGTTAAGCAATAAGAAAGCCCTCCAAGTACCCAGTGGAGGGGAGACAAAACAATTAAATCCTATTGAAATGTGATGCCTGCATACAGGAACATTCAATTAATCAGCTCCTGTGCACCTGAGGTAACGTTAAATATTGTCCCAGCAGGGTATCCAGTCATTTGTTGAGTAATAATTACAGCTCCCAAACAGGACACAGCAGGAACACTGTTTATCCGTCAGTGTGCTACTGCTTGTACATGACCATAGGATAAATTGTCTTGGGCAGAGGAGAAAAGCTTCAAAGCTTGCTCTGGTGCTCTGATACTAACCCCATGATCTACAGTAGAGCTACCTTCACCCATATAAAAAACCCATGATGCATCAATAAGCTTTAGAATATTTTGATGCAGGCCTGAACAGGACACAGTGCTCAACTGATCATTATTTGGAGCTGATATTGCCATTTTATTGGCACTTCGGAGCAGACTTGCCTAGAAGATGCTTGATAGCTGGTTGGTAGCAGTAGCTCCAAGCGCAGGTCTCCTGGCTCTGGTTCCCAGGGATTGCTGAGCACCTTGCTGGCTGCTGGGGGCATCTGACTTTAAACCAGCACAAGCTGAGAGCCCCAAGCTGCATATATAGCACATCATAGTATCTGGTGTGAGATACTGCTCCTGAGCTGACCTTGCTTTTGTGAAATGAGCTGTCTCACAGCCTCTGGTAACTTGGGAATTCACAGAATCATAGAATCAAGTAGGTTGGAAAAGACCTGTAAGATCATCAAGTCTAAGGAGAGATGGAAGCTGGAAATAGCTGCATCTCCCAGAGGTGAGATCTTGCTAAAGTGAAAAAAGGAGACTATTTGGTGAGAGCAGTGAGCCAGGAAACCTTCCTGTAAAATCCATCTAGCAAAATCCACATATAGATGTGCCTCTTGGAAAGCATCTGCCATCTGCATGGGCTGGTGACGAGACTGCAGACTGCAAACTGGGGGTGCTTCAAAACATCCTAGATCAGAGCAGGAGATCAATCACCTAAAAGGCTTGTCCATAGCAGGGTGTCCTGTGACAATGAGGTCACATTCTTGAGCTTTTCCCACATTTTTTAAGGCTAGAAAGTATCAAGGAGATGGAAATATTGGGCACCCCTAGACCAGCTTGTTTTCCAGTTTACCTAGTAGCTGGCACTGATTTCTCTTTCAGAGCTCTGAAGAATCATGGCCTGTAAGGTGGCAACAACAGCAGAACTTTTTCAGCTGATACAGATGGCTTTGCAACGGGCATCAGCAGTAGTATTTACTTCCATCAGAGATGGAAGTGGCTTAATAAAGTGTCTTTGTGTCAGTGCTGCATGACGCATGTGTCCAGCATCACCATCCAGAGAACAACAGGCAGCATGGGAACTGAGGACTCCAGCAGCAGCACTGTGGTTACGCTGGAGGAGCAGGACTACATCCTTCAAGCAGAGGTCACACCTCCCCAGTCAGTTATAAGTTTCAGTTCAATTAGCTGATGATTGCTAAAATCTCACTCCTGAGGCTTATAGCTTGTTTATACAATTACCAAGCAAAATCACAACCTGTCCTGCTCTCCTTAATTCAGTCGTCAATAATCTGCCGAAGCAGAAGTGTAGGTATCTGAATCAGGAATAGATACGATCAGCTAAAAGGTACTGTTGCGAGCCCCCAGTTTATCAATACCTTGTGTTTTCTAGCTGAAGCACAATGTGAAAGATGTTAATAATAATAATTAAAGAAATCAGGGTTTTTACATGGATAAATTGAAGATACGAAGCTTAGAGAAGACACACACAGAAAGAGATCGCAAAACAGTTCGGCACAGTAACAGCCAGAAAAGGTAAACCTACCATTCCTATTTCTTCTGTCTGGGAATTCAATAATACATTTAGAATAGCAAGATATGTGAAAACTGAGATGCTGCAGAAATAACACTAATTTGGTCTTGAACAGAAGGGGAGAGAAACAGGGTGGTGACCACAATTAGTCTGTGTTATTCTTGCAGGAAGAGGAATTTAATAAGACTCAAAGAAGAGCTAATTTAGCTCCATGTGGAGAAAAAGACTTTGTGCTGCTCATCTAAATAGCTTAAAATGGAACAATAAACTCTTTTATTTCAGGATGAAAGTCAGTCATTAAGCAAAGTTGACCTAGGAGTCGTTCCTTAGGGAATCTCCTAGACTCTGTTCCCCATTGTCTAGTATATTGGCTATTCCCAGGAAGATAGTATCAGAATAGATATAGTCAGCGTTGGATGTACTAAATTGGATGAGCTGGTTCCTACAATATAAGAGCTCTTTCCTCATTTGGAAGAAAAAAAAACCCAAACTAAGCACAATCAGCTTCTAATCATGCAGCTTTCAAAGTGGCCATTAAAACTAATGAATAGAAGCAGTGGGGGAAAAATACAACCAGGATGGATGTGCTAAGCTTAAGGGGTTTGAGGGCAGTATATCAAACATGACTCGACTCTTTTCATTCAATACCACATGACTGTTAATGAAGAACAATCAATCAATGTTCTTCAAACAAAACACCTGAGAGCCACACATGAAATAAGCAAACAACAGGAATTTGCCAAGGGGGGATGCACCTTTCTTTGTTATTACAATAAAGATTGCTAATGCCTTGATTTAGACTCAAGGGACTCCTGTAAACATCGTTGCCTTATTCTGTTGCATATATTTAGTTGAAAGGCCTGTCCTAGGCATTCCTAGCTAAAGAAGATCCAAAACAATTCCAATACCAGACGTTTCAGTGCAAACAGGGTGGATTTTCTGTGTTAATACAACCCCCACATCCCAATCAATTAGTTGTGTATCCCATGACTGCAGAGAGATTACAGAAACATCAAACTTAAACCAGGATTTTTACTGAGAGCTATCTCCATTTTGCTGCACAGCTTCACTCCCAATCCATATGGAAGAGCTGAGGTTATGTTGCTCGCACTGTCCTTCAATTTTGGAATGAATTTGATATATTGAGCAATTTATATCTTATTAGAGCAACACAAGCTTGAAATCTCCCTGACCCATATGTAAATTCTCATTCTTTAAAATATGCAAGAATTATACATATATATTTGGATAGATAAATGTAATCCTTTCCCCTGCTTCTGTATTCAGGTCTGTTAAAGTCTGTAGATAAATCTCCAGCTAAAAATGAAATGACTTTACCAGCTGTCCACAGCAGGGACAGTCTATAGCTCGTCTATTACCTCATCTGGTCTCACCAGCTAAATCTAGTGAATTCTGAGATGACAGACCTCTAAAAAATGGTAGGGTTTGGGTACTGCTGACAGTTGTATCTATTATTTGTTGGGTGGCACGTTTCCTTCTCTGTCAATGCAGAGCATGATCTTTAAATGCTGCTACGGATGCTATTTTTCTTAGATGAAAGAGAAGGCAGGAGAATAAATCTCATTTGCAAGGGTGAGCCGGGATTTTCTTCCCATTTCCATCATTGGTAATAATGAACAATGGATCTTTGTTTGAAGATCAGGATTTTTTTCATTTTATATCTTCTTGTGCTTTAAGGCCTTCCACATAAAGGTACTGCTGTGACAGGCAACTGAATTTCTGGAGCTGCTGCATTGTTCCAAAGGCAGGGAAAACTGTTGGATGCACATCAGCTATTAGGTGGATATCAGATTTTTGAGAAGATAGGGAGATCAAAGCAAGAAATCTCCTTGTTCTTCCCTGTAATTCAGGGTGAAATATTTACCATAATATAGAACTTCCAACATGAACATACACCCAGCGAGTATGTATAAGAAGATCAGTCTGTAGACACTTCCTGTGCACAAAATGTACTGAATGTCAGGGAAAGCATTCACCTTTCACAAACTAATGTGACTCAGGTTTTTCCCCTCCTTAATGCTATGTAAGTTGGACCATTCAGCAGCGCCCATATATACTGAGCTGATGAAATCAAAACGATGCACACACATCACCACAGTCTGGACTCACTACATGAGTTTCTGGGCTCTTTGGAGTCAGTGTATGGAGCTCCAGCTGCCCCAGCACAGGGTTCTCTTGGGGCAGCAGACCATGCTGCTTTTACTTTATGTTGTTTAGCACCACAATATCATTTTTAACATATAGAGTAGCACCTGTACTGTTTCACATGAGATGCTGTCTGCATTAGGCAGGGCCAGTCAAGCAGGTCTTGGCAATACAATGGCAATTGGTCCCAGTGAGCTATCTTGGGTACCATTGTCTTCCTCCCATCGATGCTAATGGCCGAGCAGTGCTGGAGTAAAACAGAAACCCCCATCCCAGGTTGCTCCCCTGCCTAGCAAGAGCTTAGCTGGACCTGGGATGCAAAGGCTGCCCACTGGGCAGGGAAGCACTGCCAGGGAAGCTGTCTGCATCTGGCCTTGGCACAAAGCCACGACAGCTCCTTTCAAAGCCATAGTCCCATTAATGAACCAAACCTGTGCTGCTGCCCTCCACCTCTCTGGTGGTAACAGCACTTTGACCTGCAGAGAAGGAGTAGTGCTCAGCAGGACAGCACTTCAAGGGCAACCATGTCTCCTGCCAATGCCTGCCCTCAGGGGCAAGATGTCTATCGCAGAACCTGTGCTTAGCTCACGACAGGGCAGTAATTCAGCAGAGTTAGGAAGGCATGGCTGTCTGCATGCACACAGGTCCAGAAGAAACCTTCCAGCTCATCCCGTTGAAGGACAGGAACAATTTAATCCACAGTGACAGCTGATATGGATGAGAATTTCAAGAGAGCACTTGAGACCCAGGAGCAGCAGCAATCCATCCGAAAGCTCTCTGGCACATCTGTTGGAGCACTGGTGATTTGACTGCAGAGCTGCTATCTGCCCACCAGCACATGGAAACCTCAGCCCTGTCCTTCTCATGAAAGGGAAATCAGTCCTGGCCATTGGAAAGGCCTTTCCCCATTCCCACCATGGCTCACAGAATCTGTTCCTCTTGACATTATAAAACGGGAGCAATCACAAGCGGCGTGAGAAGCAAAGAAACGCGATGCCTTGGTGTAAATGGTGCCAGAGTTAACCCCACACACCCACCCTCGGTAGACCCACCAGCCTGCAGGGCATGCAATTTAAAACCGCCAGGAATCAAAGATCCCTTCTTGTTAGAAAAGAAGCAGAAACTGAACATTTGGGGGGGGAGGGGTCAGGGAAAAGAACTCCACTACCTTGGCACTGACTCTCATTTAACCTGCAGCCAAAGCTGCCAAGCCCTTGTAATTACAAGTACCCAAATTATACTGCAGGTATTGATCCTCTCTGGTGTGGAACAAGAGCGATGTGTTGACCCCACTATTCCTCTTCACAGAACAGCTGGGGTTTGACAACAACAGAGAATCGATGTCTGGGTAAGCTGCTCGGTGTTTTTTTCCCTCCAGTGATAATTCAATGTAGCAGCCATAAAGCAGAAGTTCATTCTTTGCCTGATTGTAGTTGGGTTTTCAGAGACTTGCTGCCCCACTGTGTCAGAAAATAGCCCTGTCTAAAAAGGTCAGAGCACTGTATTCCAAACACCCATTTCCCCCACCCCCCCCCCACCCCGCATCAGTCTTGAGTGGGCCTCATTGTTAGGAGTCTCTTTAGGATGTTTCAACTGAAAAATGCTATTTCGATTCCAGTTGCCATGGGACAGCCAGTCTCTTCAGGTGGAAAGAAGAGCTGGCATTACATTGAGGAAAAAACAGCCCATCAATGGATTCTTTCTTTATAATATTCCAAAGCTTGATTCTGCCACGTTTACACAAATCGCCTGGCTGATTTCAATGGGAATGCTCTGCTGGATGAAGGGAGGGAGAGCTGCTACAAAAGAAACAAATAGTAAATAATAAATAAGAAAAGCTCTAAGAGTATTGAGGTTTCAAACTGAGGCTCACATCCTGCGATCGGCTTTGGGCATACCTCAACTGGGCTCTGTGCAGAGCAGCTCGATTGACTGTTGTCTTATACTGGAACTAACTGCTTTGCTATCTGTGCAGAGGGGTATGTCCACCATGATCTCCTGTTCCCTTGCCAAATCCCAGAATGAATTTCTTAAGACATTCACTAAGAGGGGAGGTGAAGGTACGTGGATGAGGATACACACTTCCTATTTCTCACTGTAGAACTAGCACCTGGTGCCCTGCTCTCGGTTGGCCTGTACAGGGACACCACAGCAGTTTTGGCAGACACACACATGGCACGTTAGGAAGCAATGAATCAGTGAGTGGGATTTTGCAGTCAGAGAATTAAGAGCGCAAGGAAAGAAAATAACCCAATTCCGCTGAATATATGGCTCAGAGAGGATGGAAAGAGCCATCGGAATGCCTCGGTTTTAAAGTCACAACTTGGCTTCATGCCTGCCTGAGATTTGATTTCAAATTGCCACTGCTTCTAGTACAGAGAAACAGAAAAACAAACAAACAAAAACCCCTTCTAAATGTGACCAGCACAATGCATAAGCAGCAGTTCCAGCTCTGGAAGTGATATGAATCAGAACAAAGCTGTGTTCACTCTGAATACTAATGCTGACAAATTCAACACCATCGTTTTAAGATCTTCATCATCTTAGCAGCAGGAAGAAGTGCAACATGCTTTTTGCTGGCAGTAGGTAGTATTATTATATATATGAAGCAATATGTTAATCTGTTATTACTTAAGATTCCCCAAGCTACTTCCAGCTTTGTGTAAAGAAGGAATGAAAGGGGAGGTTCACTCCTCATCAGGTTTTTAATCAATATCAAGTATCAAAAGTCCCCAAAGATGTTCTCTATTTACTATATATTAGATACTATATCTAGTATATATCTACATATATTATATCTAGATGTATCTAGACACTAAATATGTATCTTCTTTCTCTGGACAATTTCTGTACACACTAGGATATCTGACCATCCACATCTGCACGTGATCAATGCACCAGGAGTGGAAGATATGTGTCAATGTGAAATACATGGAGCTCAATACCAAACCCAAAGGTATATGGATGAGAAGAAAAAAAGAAATGATAGGAGAAAATACGGGGGCTTTTCCATATAGTTCTAGCCCTGTGTTATATTTAGGTTTCATGTTCTGCATGATCATGGGGTATAGGGAGAGAAAAGAACAGACCTTAAATTGTTATTCCTTAGGAACTTTAAACTCCAAGGTGTGATTAAAGAGGAGTGTGTAAGGGCTGGAAAATGTGATGTGGGAACATCTGGAGACAATTGGCAGTGTAAAAATAGATTGTTTCTCCTAATATTTTTTCCCAGTGTCTGTGATTCTGTGCTAAGAAGCAGCTTTATAAAATCAGCTTTTAATAGCAGGGTATCAAATTAATGAGTATGATCATGCTTGGCCATGTGGCACCTAATAGTTCCTAAGCATAAGGTTAGAAGAAGCATCCCTTCTCTCACAGTTACAGTACCTGATCATCCCTGCTACAGCTGAACATCTTACACTCACATACTCCTGATGCGCCGAGCACATCCGGAGACGCCGCAGCCAGAGCAGAACATCTCTCCTCAGCTGATAAGCCACCCCGTTTCTCTCAGTCTCTCTCCTCATACATGCTAGGTCTTCATCACGCCTGTATCTTCATGCACATATGGCACAAAACCCCAAGTGTAGGGTTTTATACAAGTGATCCTGAAAGACCAGCATGAAAGCTTGTCTAGCTGGTACCTGCAAACCAATAGGAAGTAGAGGAATGGGGCAGGCCTGAGTCTGTCTCACAGAGGATGCTGTGCTCAGAAAAGTCAACTGCTGTTTGCTGCCTATGGCAGGGGGTTGGAACTGGATGATCTTCAGGTCCTTTCCAACCCAAACCAGTCTGGGATTCTATGATTCTATGACGTCTTTCAAGGTGAAATGAGAGATTTAACTGAGGAAGTTGGGGTGGAGGCAGTTACTCAGAACAGCTCAGCCCTGCTCTGCCATGCTTAAGCCAAGACATCCCTGCTGGCTGCGCATCACTTGGCGTGGTAATGCCAGCAGCAAGCATCAGTGAGCTAAGCAGCAAATGCAAGAGTCAAAGAGAATCCACACAATGAGAACAAAAACACATGAGAGAGAAAGAAACTCTGTCAATGCCCCCCCTCCATGATACAGTAAGCACCCCAAAAATAGCCAAAAACCCCAATGAAACCAAAGTGGATTTGAATCTGAGATGCTTAATAGGATGAAAATTGTAAAGTGGAGCAATCTCATCTCTCACAGGGGCAGTGAGGAAAGATGTGCACAGGAGCATTTCAGTTTGTACCTGCTGAATACTCTGGAATTAGATTTTATATTGCGTTATGTTATGCTATGCTATGCTACACTATGCTATGTTACGTTACATTATATATTTAATTACATATTACATTACATTCTATTACTTATATTGTATCTGTCTCACAGAAGAGCAGGGGCAAAGGTTTCATTGTGCACTAAAAAGGGAATAAATACATGTACTTCATTGTCCTTTGGGCAAGCAACGGTGTCCTACTATGTGCTCAACAGGCACTATCATTCCACTGTAGTTCATCCACATCCGTGATAAGTACAAAGCCTTCCTTTCTGAACAGAAACTACGTGTTGCTTTTCTCCCTCCTAAAGCCAGAGTGATTATGTGGAATCAGCAGGGGACTTTTGCCTCCCCAGAAGATAAGCTCCCTATGTGAGCAGAGTGCTAATCACTTACAGAGCAGCTATCTGCAGGACTTGGTACTGAGGGAAGTAAAAATCAAGCTGTTTACTCTTTGCTGCTCATTTCTTTTTCCAATCCCGAAGACCAGAGAGCTAAACCATCACCAGATCATCTCCCCTAGTTCAGAAAGCTGGACTGGTTGATAAAATGATTGAAGAACTTGCACTAAAGCATTGGGCAGGACCTCAAGCGTTGAACTGGGATCTACCAGATGTCCCTGCCATTTTGTGTAAGCCAATTCCTACATAATTTCTGTTTTCCAAGGGTAAAATAATGCTTTTGCTCATCACCCCTCTGTTCAGCTGTCGAATGCCTTAGGACTCAGGGTGTTACTGCACATGTGTGTGTACAGGGATTGAAAAATGACCCCTTCTCCTGCTTGAATGCACCGGGACTCTTCTCATCACTAGAAATAATAAAAGTAGAGGTTTTCTCAACTTTTGGGCCCTTGTTTCTGGCACTTGAGGATGGGCAGCACAACCCTGACAATGCTGTGCCTGAGAGGAACTATTCTGATTGCAGTGACTTCACCCTATTCATCATAAACAGCCCTATTTATCCAGTAGCTCCTGAAAGGTGAGAGACTGAGGGTTGGATCTGTTCATCAGTGAGAGGAAGAAGCTTCCTGAAGTTAAGGTTTCCTTATATGATTCCATTACCGTGGGCAAACTGTTGATGTGGAGACTGTAGGGCTCCCCAGCAGTCCATGGGCTCTGTTATACCACAGATTAGCCTTCTCACTATGCCCTGACTGTACAACCACTTTGCTGTATCCAGCCTTTTAGCTTCTTGCTGGCTGAAGTCATAAAAGAGCTGGAGCTCTTCCTATAAAACACTCAGTTCTTTCAGCTATGGAAGAAGAAAGCCAAGAGCTGCAAATAAAAAGCCTGGATTCATTTTCTTTCCATTTTACAAACTGTTCTGAGTAGAGATTAATGTCTGCTCATGATCCGGCATTACTTCATCCGAGAAGGAACGAGAACTACCGAGCCATCACTCAGAGAAATGGAAGCCATCTCAACCAGCTCATCACTCTCTTGCTTTGATCAAGTCACCATCTGAGCAAAGTCCAGTCAAGGCAAAAAAATGTTTTGAGGAAAGCTTCAAATCTGGGGTGAATGCTCACCAAAAACGTTCAACAAACAGGAATTACCCAAAGTCCAACCCCCCTACCACACCTAAACCCCAGCTTCCAGCTCAGGTGCACTAAAAGCCCCCAGTTATGGGATGCACTGGAGATGCCACTCCAGCTCTGCTCTGCCACCAGCTCACTGAGGATATTCAAGTACGTTGTAAGTTTCTTCCCTGCATATATTGAGCTTCCCACTCACAAAACAGGCAAAGAAACTAATAATGCATCTGGTTACACTACCCATTTTTACCTACAAGTGTTTCTAGTACACCACGCATAGAAGTCATTAAGGGTCATTTCTGATCTTACTAATGAGGTATAAGCTGTTGGGTTTATCTGCACAAAACACCAGGAGAGCCTCAAAAGAAGAAATAATGCACAACATTAGTCTTCATAATTGTTCATAACTGCATCCATGTCTGAATGGCCAAAGATGCAATGCACAACAGAGAGGTTGGGTTGGGCTGGTTTTCTTTTTGCTCTGCTGAGAGAAACACGTTGCGCCATGCAAAAGGAACTCACAAGATGCCAGTCTTACTTACTGCTATTCAGAGCCATGCTGTGGGGCCAAAGGTCCATAAAATCATATGGCTGGACATTATAGTGCCTGCCATCTGCTCCTCCTGCACCTACAGAGAAGTCAACCAGAGGCATCCATCTGTCACTCATCCAACTTTCCTCCTTGGGTTGCACCACTCATATAGCTGCAAAATTGGATCATTCAGGGGGATCATTTCCCTATGAAGCATCCTGCCCCTGCCAGATGTCTGATACTGGTCTCTCACATGACAGCCAACCAACTTAGATAGCTCCTTACTATCTAGGACTACTGTAAACAGGCAAAATCTAAAGCAAATGTAGCAAGGAAGGGATATGAAAAATAATAAAATCATTAATTTGATCAGTTTCCTCATTGGAAGAGGCGTGGAGGGGCCCCAAACACATTTAACACCAGTATAAACCCAAAGAAGATCTGCTGAATGGATTTATTTCTCCTCAAAATTACATTGTCAAAGCAACCAAGAAGAGAATGTGGAGCTGATGGCACCAGCGCTGCTCTGACCATGCCTAAATGACTGTACTAGCAAAAGAAAGAAGCTGCAAAGGAACAGAACATAAATTAAGAGCTACGTGAGGGATTTCAGTGTGAGTATTCATGCAAGTAGCTGCATGTGGAAAAGGACTTGCACAGACCTTCCACACATGCTCCTGTGAGACTACACTGATGTGGAAAACAGGAGGAACATCCTTAAGAAGATGCTTTAAGACATATCTATGAGCTGTAAGTTTTGCAAGTAAATGTTCTGCTAAATCAGTGGGTTTGCAGTAGAGTATCACTATTTTACTAACTGCAGTAAACTGTGAATAAAAGATAAGCAAGTCCTAACTTGAATTAAAACCTGCTTTTTCTTCACTGTTTGTCTTCACTTCTCTGAATGTAACCCACTAATCCAGGAGTGGGTTTTTGCATTGCAGGTATGTCCTAAACTTATAATTATGTCTAACAGAAGAATAAAACAACAAGCTCATGGACACTGTAGCTTACTGAATATATTCACTCACAACAGGACACTAGAAAATGATTCTGTTTGGCATAAAAAATACCAGTCACAGCACATCAGCTGCTTAACTACTTAAAAGCTTTTACAGACATCATGGGCAAGAAGCATCCCCAGCAAAGATATTAAATGGAACCTAAATTTTACTACTATTACCAGGTTTTAATATATTTAAATTAACTGCTATTTACTAGGACCCATCACTCTGCTGTCAAAACAGGAATGAACACTGTGAGTGAACGTAGTCACTGTGCTCTTTAACTCACCGCACTGCAGCCTTCCAATATCTGAAGGGGGCTACAAGGATGCTGGAGAGGGACTCTTCATCAGGGACTGTAGTGATAGGACAAGGGGTGATGGGTTCAAACTGAAACAGGGGGAGTTCAGGTTAGATCTAAGGCAGAAGTTCTTCCCTGTGAGGATGCTGAGGCGCTGGCACAGGGTGCCCAGAGAAGCTGTGGCTGCCCCATCCCTGGCAGTGTTCAAGGCCAGGTTGAACAGGGCTTCGAGCGACCCGGTCTGGTGCGAGGTGTCCCTGCCCATGGCAGGGGGTTGGAACTGGATGATCTTAAGGTCCTTTCCAACCCAAACCATTCTGTGATTCTATGATTCTATATATTGTATGCACTGTACACATCCAAGCTAATACAAAAGGTTTGAAGAATGAACAGTGTTTTCAACAATCCGAACCCTGACAGTAGGGCACAAGAAAGCCAGTCACAGCTTACATAAGTAATTAGTTTATATCTGTCATTCTTGCCTGTACCCTCTCCATATTTTACTAATATAAGACATAAATACATAATATAGAAAGTACATATAAAATAGTGTAACTTATTTTAGAGGAGTGATAATGAACTAATCATGCACTTACACTGAGCTAATCATGCACTGATTTCTGTGCACTGCCAATCTGATTCAGTGAATTAAAGAAATTTGGTGTGACTCTGCACTTAACACTACTAGAGTGTGATCTTTAAACCCTGTAGAAGCATTATGAATAAACTACTTTTACTTGTTCCTTATGGCAATGAAACAATTTGGTATCAAGCAGCTCACATACTGAAATATGAAAGCTCAGACTGAAACCTGGAAATGTTACTCAGAGGACTGGGTATGCCAGGATTTCCCTTCAGTGACATCCTTCTTGTAACACAGTGAAGGCAGCATGTTTCATGCTGCTCCATTCTCCTTCACTTGTGTGAAATACCTCCTAAACAGCACTACAAAACAGTCCTCATTCCCACTGCTTCCACATTCCCATTATACACAGAATCAACCAAGTTGGAAAAGACCTTTAAGATCATCAAGCCCAACCATTACCCCAGCACTGCCAAGACCACCACTAACCCATGGCACTGAGGGACTTCTTGCTTTATTCACTGCCCTGCACTTGCCTCTTTACCAAAGCATGCAAAAGGTTGCTGTGTCAGTTATAATAACAGCTTTTAGAGAAGAGAAGTTCTGGGCTATTTCTTTTCTTCCCCAAACACTCTGGATCTTCTCTTGAGCCCGACCTTCCATTCACTCATTCAGGCTAAGCCTTTGATTTAGAGACTGCCAGCACAGGGAATGGACAGACATTGGGGTGTTTTGAGGGAAGCAGCCTGGGTAGCCACAACTCTACCTAAACTTTGCAGCATTCTCCTCAGGGTCCGATTAATTCTCATTCAAATGCTACAAAATAAAGCTAAAGGAAAGAAAACTGCAGGTGTTCCATCACTGCCAGCAGTGGTGTAGAGTGTTGCTATCCCAACATACATTAAAAACAGCCTCGGGGTGCTTTTAGCACATGGACTAAGAACTAAGCAAACCTCCTTTTAAAAAAGAGAACCATTAATCCCTTCCCTCACAAATCCCCTCCACAAAAACTGGCTGTGGAGAGAAGTCATCACAAATATAACTCAGTTCAAAGCTGAATAAATAGCCAGAAGGCTTCTGGCAGGAATACTATAGAAGTACAGCAGTCAGACAGACATTTCCAAGGTCTCTCCTTTACATCATCTCCAACCTGTGCCACGGAGCACTCATTTGGGGTGAAGACTAGTCATTCCTTCTACAGTTTAGCCCCTGCCTCTCTGCAAAGGCTGTAACTTCAGTGTCTCCACACAAGTCACCTGGGAAGGTCTGCAGTATTTTTGTCAGTGTATCACTGCAATATATCTTCTCCATGAGATTACAACAGCAGGGTGTAAAGCTCACTCACAGATATCCATCGCCTTTATGTCTGTAGAGCACTTAAAAATCAGGCTCCCGGTTCTTGCCGGGGTCTGTAGAGGCTTTTGGGCTGTAAATAGGAATGCTGAAATGCCACTGCCCTCACCAGAATGTAGTACAACCACTGATGTGTGAGTACAAACTCACTGATGATTCTTTCCATGTTGTGCTCCTTGCTGATGCGGATGGGCATGTCTTGAATGAGTTACGGGCAAAGCTATGCATCTCCCCTTCTCCTGGTGAACAATCCTACCACATTCCTATGACAACCAAGGTCCTCTACAAATGAAAACAGATCTGGAGAAGGAGAAGAAACCACAAGATTGATGGAATTCATATGCAACCTTGCCCTATATGTAGTACCTTAACAATATATAGTGCCTGATGACTGCACCATAGGGAAGCAGATGTGTTTAACGCGTGTATGGCACACAGGCTGAACTCCTCTTATGCTGAACGCTGGACAAATGGATTGAGTAATGGAATCAAAATAAATGAATATTGTAAAACACTGAAATGTGTGGCAAATTCAGCAAGCTATGAGCTACCTGGCTCCCCTTGGATCCTTACTGCTCCCAAAGTCTTACAGCTTAATACAAGTGACAAAGCCCCACACCTGCCATGGAAATACATCCTCAGTAGCGGCCAGAAGCACTATGAATGGTATCAGTGAACCTCTAATGCACCTACTGATTATATATATGAAAATGACAAAAGCAGTGCTTATGTGTGGTGATTTATATCTTCATTAAAATCCTTGTCCTTCAGACTAAACCCTGCAATTCACTGAAATTAACAGGGTCTTGAAATTGGAATATGCATTACAAATGAATGCATTTTTGATCTTGTATAATGACAAGTATAATGCTATTGGCATCCTACACTTGCTGCATAAAAAATACTGCCTGCTGCACTAATAGAGATTGGCTTACTCAGAAAAGCAAACCTAAGAATGTAAATCTCTAAAGCTCATTTACCCGAGGATTCCACAACATTCTGCCAGAACTCAGTCCAGAACTACCAGGTTTGAGTTTTCCAGACCTGAGAAGCTCTCAGTTCACTGTCTTGTGCATTATAGGGCTGTCACAGTGAAACCACTGCAGCTCATAACTTCATAAAGGGAACATTTTCTCCCTGCCAAATTCATGACTGTTTCCTACTCTTGCACAGATGCACTGTATTCAACGTGTTTTGCTCTGAAAAAGCAGCCACAGATGACTAGCCTCACAGAACAGCTTCATTTTCATTCTTACTACAGCTTTGACGTGCAGGGAATCGCAGTGATCAGAAAACAGTCTTCCCCACCTTGCTGGTGAGCACCCCTTGCCTGCTCCGCTCTTCCCCTCCTTTGGTGAGAGTTTCTGAAGGGATGCCAACAGGGCAGCTCTGGCTGTAAAGGAGCTTCTTTTGGTACCTCATCTCTGGCTGTAGATGCTGAGCAACGAAATACATGGAACCGTGGGGCTGGGCAGGAGTTAAACATCAGCAGGGCCAGCTTGTGGCTCAAGAGCAGGAGGTGGATGGGTGAAGAACTGCTTGGCACTGAGAAGCAGAAGGAAGAACCCGCCCTCACTCATCCCATGACTGAGAAACCCACATGTGCTGCACAATCTTTCTTAGCACGTTTGTCTCGTTAGCCCTGACTGTAAACAAAATGCTCTTGGTTCTCCCCTTCTACCAAGTCTTTTTGCTCTCCCCTTAGCACAAGAGCTGATGGATGCAGCAGAAAAGCAGAGTGCAGAACGTGACATAATGCCTCCCTCCCATGGCCTTTTTCAGCTTGCTTTTCTCCTGTCTTTCCTACAAAGCACACCGCAGGATGGAAGCTTCCAACAGGAGGAGACAGCACCACAGGCAAAAACCAGAACAGGAGATTTCCCCCCCTTGGCTTTTTTCAGAAGCCTCTATTCAAGAGGTTTGCACTTGTGGTTGCCAGGGACTCCCGACTGCAGGAATATGCTCCACTGAGCATCGGGATGAAATGTCATTTCTCAAAGTCTTTTTGTTAATGTTTCCCCCAAATTCATGTGTTTCAATAGCAAAAGATTCACTGTGAGTTTTAGAGTGATGTTCCAAAGCCAGGAACACGAAGGATGTTGAAACTATGCAAAACTGTACTGCTTTTCAAAGTAACATTAATAATACGCTTGTAG
This sequence comes from Pezoporus flaviventris, assembly GCF_033815535.1. Classification (NCBI taxonomy): domain Eukaryota; kingdom Metazoa; phylum Chordata; class Aves; order Psittaciformes; family Psittacidae; genus Pezoporus; species Pezoporus flaviventris. The sequence continues at coordinate 4,182,633 of NW_026892585.1, forward strand.
GTATTGAGACCTGTTCTGTACTGGTTGAGACAGGGTAGGGGAATAACGGGTTCACAATCACTGTGGCTAAATGTCATGTACTTTATAGTAATAAACACTCTAGACTTTGAAGAAACACCTCTGTAAGCTCATGCCCTACTTTAAAAATCACCTGTAGATACTACTTCGATGACTTAAGTACCAAGGGAAGCCAAGTGCTTGGTCCGAGTTTCATTCCCTTGTGAATGTTGCTGCCCAGAACTGATGCATCCTCTGCAGCTGATCACAAGCTCAGCAACATACCACTCCTGTCAATACAGTCAACTGAACAGAAACAGAAACTCTTGTCCCAGGCAGTGACCATACGCCTCCAGTCCCAAAAGAGGGACACACAATATGCAGTTTGGCAACAGAATCATAGAATAGTTAGGGTTGGAAAGGACCTTAAGATCATCCAGTTCCAACCCTCCTGTGATCTTTTGCCTCCATGGATAAAAAGCTTGATTCCTTTCAATCCACAGCGCAAGAAGCTTTACGCTTATCCAAGCCATGCTGAAAAGCATCACTTCAGCTAGACCTAAAAATGGAAGCGCTGAAGACTGAGATTTCCCAGCCTCCCACAAGCCACGAGACAGTGAGTAAGAGGGACACTCGTAGCTCTTCTGGTTTGTCTGAAAAGCAGAACACAGCTTGCACATTAAAATCGGACAGCAACATCTCTGTACTCCACAACTCTCCCATTTGTAATTCAGTATATTAAGATAGGTGCTGGTAACATCATAATCAAACGCCACCTGATTTCCAAATGAGCATTTGGATTCATTGACTCATTCTGATTCATCTCCCACCCATTGACATTTTGACAGCAGGCACCTGAGGGTGCAGAGAACATTCCCTGTAGGGGACTCATCCCTTTGAGGATTAAATGTAGCATTATTCAAGCAGGAAAGTCAATTTTAAAAGACAAGTACAAGAAAAACAGATTTCCTTTTTTCTTTTTCATTCATTCTTCACACTTTCTGTAATAATCTGAAAATGCCTAAAAATAAAAGCAGAAGGATGGCACGACCAATGCCTGTTAATAGAAAAATAATTGGCTTAAATGAGGCACACATTCATATGCACAAAAAATAAATGGCCCAACAATTCTTTGGAGAGTTTCAATATTTGTAGCCATATGGTATTTCCTATTAACTGTTATAATTACTAAAAGCCAAATGTATGCTCGGCACTGTACAACACATCTAAATACTGTCAACCCCTAGTCCAAAATGCGTACAGTTCAAAACATAAGCCATGTAGCAACAAGAGATACTGAGAAATGCATGAATCTATGAAATGCAGCAACAAGAGCCCAAGATCCCCCCCATACCGGGAGGCAGACAGGGACTTACTCTTGCAGCTGCATCAGGAGCAGCCCTCCTCTGAGAATGACAAAACGAGCTCTAAGCTTTCTGTCCTCCACAGAGTGAGCAAAGAAGCTGCAAGAATCATAGAATCATGTTTTGAAGCTTGATATGCAGTGTCTCTGCAGCATATTTTGGGCCTTTGGCAATTTATGCTAATGGAATGTAACCCTCAAGCTGTTCTTTCTGCGATGGGGCTCCTCTGGAGCACGGCCAGACTAGAGCCCAGAGAAGCACAAGCTGCTATGCTGAACCATGCCATGTAGCTCTGGGTCACCACAGAGCCTACAAACCAGGGGAATGATGCTGGAAACTCTGATGCACCAGTGAAAACCACTGTGGGAAAGATGCTGCTCTGGGAGGAGTGAAGCACCTTGAACTAGACGTCCTGGTTTCGGCTTGGTGTTATGGCATCCCCACAGCTCTCCCTGCTGCCAGGTTCACTGCCTGTACAGCCTTACATTGAAAGAGTCGTGGAATGAATTGCACTTAAACAGGGGAAATTTAAGCTGGATATAAGGAAGACATTCCTTATTGTGAGGGTGGTGAGGCGCTGGCACAGGCTGCCCAAGCATGTTGTGAATGATCCATCCCTGGCAGTGCTCAAGGCCAGGTTGGATGGGGCTTGAAGCAACCTGCTCTAGTGGAAGGTGTCCCTGCCCATGGCAGGGGGTTGGAACTGGATGAGGTTTAAGGTCCCTTCCAAGCCAAACCATTCTGTGACTCTCTGACTCTCCTGCCTATTCTACATGAGCACTGACATGCACAGGAGGGAGCACTGGCCTTCTCAGGGCTGCAAAGAACCACATGAAGTCACCAAGTGGCATCATCACCTTCTGCAAGAAAGGCCAGTGAAGACAGATGCCTTGTAATTGGGAGACACTTAATACCCGGAGCTTACAGACATGCTCCAGACCATAATGATCCAGACCAAGACAGTTTTCTCAGCATTGCCTTTGATTTCTGAAACAGACTTGACACAAGAGTTAGTCAAGTCTATATACACTGCACACTCACCCCAGGATTTCTCTGGCTCTGTAAGCTACAAGGTGAGATGACCTTCCTTTTTCCTGTAGAAGCCCTTCCTTGGATGATCTATTCTAAGCAGTCACTGTCTTATGCTGTCTCCACTCCATCTCAGAGGCCAGAGGATTTATATCAGATTCCTTGTCAATCACACCGATGCTTTGCAGTGATTTTGTAAACTAATGGCCCCAGTCACAAATGTCCCAAGGGCCAGGAAAGATGCACTCCAAAATACATAGCTGAGGCCAGCATCCTGTTACTTTATCTTGTAGATGATCTCTCTCCTAAGGGAATGCTCTGCTTAGAAAAGAGCTGCTAGTGACCATTCCTATTAAGCCATAGAAACTACCCCCTCCTTTTCTACTCGTAGGAATCAGACTTGGAGCATCCCCATTCCCTAAGCACCTCTTGCTCTTTCTCTGGTGCAGGATTCATCCTCAATATCTTTCAGGGCACCTCTGTGCAGCACAGACTGTAATGTGATTAACTTTATGCTTCACAACCTCAGCATTAAGAAGTAGGTCCCGTGGCAGGGATTTAACATGAGGCTCTCAGGCATGCATATGGCCTTGATGAGAAAACCAGCTCTTCCTTCCTGAAAAGGCAGAACAAACCGGCTTTGAACTAGGTGAAATGGCCAGTTGCTCTAAGGGAACAGCACTGCCAAACCCCAGCACTACTGAAGTGAAAGACATAAAATGGGTCCATTCTACCTCCAAGACAAGGCCAAAAGACCACAGGGTTTAAACCCACTTTCTTTCTCTCCCTGTGCTTTAAGGCTCTGAATTAACTCTTTCTCTACTACAAGAGTTGCAAGCACACTGTTGTCCATTTATCAGGTGCTCTCATTGTTATCTTCACTTTCTTCTCTTTGATATCATAATTGTGGTGCTTCTATGTTAATCATTAACACCCTCAGCAATGAGAAGCTCTGATACCACAATGAATTTGTAGCCTCTAAAGGAGTCAGTGATACCTAACATTTTAGAAGGTCCTGCAATGTCATCGTTCCTCTTCCCATAAGATGCTAACTTCAGGAAGCAGTCTGTTTTTCAAATGCATAAAGAATTAGCAACTTCATGTTGAAGCACTGAGAGCCCCTTGTTCCCTTTCTAACAATAAGGAAGCTCCATGAATTAAAGACCCCAATGAGACAGAGTCTGTTGTATGGACTGAACATTTCCATGTAGGCAGTATTTAAGCTTTCTATGCAGAGCATGCTTTATTCTGTCACAGAATACACGTGTGCTTCCACTGATGATGGCAGTGGCTTGAAAGATATCTATATGCACCAGCAGTACAGAGTGAGAACAGTATAGCGAATACAGAGTACGCACCCATTTGATCAGCATAAGTGTTTTAAATAGGTACATGAAATACACCCACAGATTGTAACTATACCTGCAATAAGAAATGAATAGACCTGCTTTATTAAGAAGCATATCCAAGTCATCTCTCCCTCCCCTTGCATTGCTTCATTCCTGATGATCCCTTCCCTGACAGGATAAAAGAAAGGTTTCTTTTCCTTACTCTTCTCTTAGCAGCTGGAATCTGTTATAACAGAATTAGGAAGCAACATATTATGAAAGGAACACTGACCATGGCAGTGTGAACACACAAGAGCTGCTCTTTGTGAACCGAATGCATAGTGCATAGAGTAAATAGGGTGCATAGAAAGGACAGAATGCATCTCCTAGTGCACGAGACAGATCAGCTCATCAGCTATAACATTTTACATTGGAGGCTTAGATTAATTGCATAATTTCACTGGAACCCAAATGAATTAATGAGTGTCTGCACAATACGGTGACTTCATCAAGTGCTGCCTAAGAAGCATTTGTTACCACTCCTAGGAACTATGGATGTGCACTTGGTTCAGTGACCCATCCTTTTTTTTCTCTTTCTGAGTAACTCAGTCTCAGTAAGCACTGATTTTTGCTTTACAGTTGATGACTAACAGATTTACGTTCTGCACAGTATCACATAGTTTTGAAACAAAGTCTGCTCTCCTTACATTAGAAGAAAAGGCATCAGGTTTTCCAAAGTATCTTGGCACTCCCTATCACAGAGACATACCTAGTGCAATTCTTAAAGGCACCTGCAGGAGTTTCCCACTTAGCCACCATGCAGATAGCAGCATAACCTGCTTAGGTACTTAGGAAAACTCACTGAGTACCCAACCAAGTAACCTGGCCCGAGATCCTTGTCCCTGCATTTGACAGGAGCCTGCTCTTGAGTGAAAAGAGTAGCTCAAGAACCACGTCATTGTCACAGTATAGGAGAAAAACTCAGTGATGGGAAGGCTGGTGGGGTTACGCTGCACTGTCCCTACGAAGCCTGGAGCAGTGGGTTCCTCCCAGGCACTCATGGTGCACATAATAACTGACACACCAGTCAGCATGGGGACCCCAACAAAACAGGCCTTGGGGCTGTGGCTCCCTGACTTCCCTAGCTGAAGACATGTGATGAGCTATAAAATTCCTCATTTCCAGAACTGGTTTTGAACCCAAAAGAGGAGTGGTTTTAAGTTACTACAGCAGGGGGAGAGTATTCTTTCTGCCAAGGTCACTTTTCATACATCTTTTGTGGGATATAACAATAATCTTCCTTTCATCCAAGAATAATGGGAGGGAACAAATTATGTGAAATGAGACCATGGGCTTTTCCCAGACCTTGGGATTACATCCTGCCCTTCAGATTTCAGGCAGTAGAGAATATACACAGTTTAAACCAATAATAACAAATAATACAAAAACAGTACATTCATACCAATTACGCATAGGCCTTGATTTGTCAAGGAAGTTTTGCAGATGCCTATCTTCGAAATGAAGACCAGCCGGATGCGCCGCTTTGAGAAGTAATGGCTTCATTCCAAAGGCTAACTTAGATGATATTTCACAGCAAGATTTATCTGCAGGGGGAGTTTTGAACACCTTCACTGAGTTAAATGTGCTCAAATCTTGGCATACACTCAAGTTCTTTGGAGAACCTGAACTGGAGAGGCCGTCTATATCTTTGCTACTTTGCGATGGGACAGGGACAACACCCATCGTATGCTTGGATGAGACTTTGCTTTAGATGTATTTCATCCAAACTGCTTCCACAGCCTGCAATGAGCCTGGTGTTATTTCTCCTGAATTATTTACACAGCCTGCAGTGAGCTACAAAGGACACACACGCGAGTGCTTGAAGCTGCCACAACCTCCACAGTTAGCTCTTCCTCCCTCATTAACAACGGGATATAGAGTGCCAAGGGGTGGGTGCAGGGAGAAGAGTTTGAAGGCTTTGCAAACGGTCAAAGACATTTAACAGATAAAACTTCCAGCACCTAAACATGGGGATAGAAATATTTCTCTGCTACTGACCCAAGTGCTGTGTGTTCCTGTGCACGGCAGTTCACACATGGGGCAACATCAGTAACAATGTATATTAAGTATCTAACAGCCATTTTCGTGTGTTTCTCACAGGAATGCAGTCACAGGCACTGGGTAATTCATGGACATTAGGCACCAGCATGTGTGCTGGCAGGAACATCTTACAGAATCATAGAATCACAGAATGGTTTGGGTTAGAAAGGACCTTAAGATCACCCAGCTCCAATCCTCACACTAGACCAGGTTGCTCCAAGCCCCTGTGTCCAACCTGGCCTTGAACACTGCCAGGGATGGGGCAGCCACAGCTTCTCTGGGCACCCTGTGCCAGTGCCTCAGCACCCTCACAGGGAAGAACTTCTGCCTTAGATCTAACCTGAACTTGCCCTGTTTCAGTTTGAACCCATCACCCCTTGTCCTGTCGCTACAGTCCCTGATGAAGAGTCCCTCTCCAGCATCCTTGTAGCCCCCTTCAGACACTGGAAGCTGCTCTGAGGTCTCCACACAGCTTCTCTTCTCCAGGCTGAACAGCCCCAATGTTCTCAGCCTGTCTCCATACAGGAGGTGCTCCAGCCCCTGAGCATCCCCGTGGCCTCCTCTGGACTTGCTCCAACAGCTCCATGTCCTTCTGGTGCTGAGGACACCAGAGCTGCACACAGTGCTGCAAGTGGGGTCTCATGAGAGCAGAGCAGAGGGGCAGGATCACCTCCTTTGACCTGCTGTGCACGCTTAGTCTGAATTACTTTGAAGTAATTCTTCCTTCAAATTACTGGAACACAGCCCAAGAGCGATTCAAGCCTATGGCTAGTGGCTGCTGTAGGAGCAGTCTGCCTGGTGCTAAGAGCTCTATTTACACATTTAACTGCTTTTGCTGGATTAGGGCTTCATCAGAACATTGCCCGAAACATATCAATGTCTCATAAGCACAACCAGCAAGAAAAGAAGGCTTTGGGGAAGGAGATATTCTTGTTTTACAATGCAATGTATCAAAGCAAGGTGGGGACATGAAAACTGGGAATAAACCCCCAATCCTACTAAAGTCAATGGGAGTTCTGCCACTGAACTCAATAGGACTGAGATTTCATGGTTGCTAGGCTCCTGTCCGCACATCAGCAACAGTTCTTCCTCCACTTGACACTGAGTCTCAAAGACACACATGAAATTGCACAATCTGCTACGTCCTTGTTCTTGAAGTTTCATTTCTATTGGAGATGGATGAATAGACTTTTGAAAGAGAAAATAGGGAAGAGTCAAATTTGCACTCCTGCCTATTCACTCTCCCTCTGAAACCTCTCTTCTCAAGGCCTGAGGCAAACAATACTGAATCTAAAACAGAAGATTAGACAGACACATTGTCATACAGTGGGGACTGCTTCAGGTCCAAACCACAAATAATTCAGCACGGAAGACGGAAATAATATTGTGGATTCATTTCTGACCTCTCCAATTATTGTTTTATCAAGACAGAAAGGAATTTCAAAACCAAATCCTTGCAGCATTTTCCAAGTTGGGTAAACATCCATATCTCTATGCACTTATTTAAGATCTCCTGGGTTTCCAGCATAAGGGTCATGGACATAATGTCCCACAGCTGGTGTGTGGATGGCTGATGAACAAAAGCACTGGGAAGTCATCTATGTTATCGCTTACTCTGAAAAATCTAGAGGGTTCTTGTGCAAATAGTACCAGTCTAAGCATAAAATTGAAGGTACTTAATGCCAAGAATATAATCAGATGATCAAATGATATGTGCAAAGGCACAAATTGCTTGCCAGTAGAAAGAGCTAATATAATAATCACTGTCTATTGGCTTTTTATCCCAAATTCAGTGTCAAGGACTTACCCGATGACCTGAAATTCCACATCTTCCTGTGCTTCAGCAAATCTACGAGGCAGTGGAGAAGTATTCACAACATCTAGTTGTTTGGGGGGCTTACTATGTCCTAAATTTGTATCTTCTCTTGGCAGAACAGAGTGGACCATCCCCTCCCCAGTAACCTGTATCTCAAACTCTTCAATGAGTTTGTGAAATGCAACTGAACTATAATGTCTTTAAAGGCAAGAATGTTCACGGAACCAGCAAACCTACACTGAACACTGCAACCTGTTCATGGGAACAATCTCGGGCTCAGAATCACAAGAGCCATCCGCTTCCCACAGTTGTGCTCAGCCAGGCAGCAAGCAGGAACCTGCTGTTTTGTGTGTGTGTGCAGCTGAGATCTCACTAAAGGGCACATCAAAGACAGTGGAGCCTATACCTGATCAAAAAACACGTATCAGGTTTAGTTTCTTTATCAAGTGCATCGCTTTGCCTGTAAAGCTCTCTTTCAAAAGGTCTGTTTTCCAGGAAGGGATCACAAAATAGGAGGCTGCAGTTTCTCTCAAGAAGGCAAAGGTTTTGCTGACAAACTGAAGCAAGAGCCTTTAATTGAATTCTGGGGAAAGCAAGCATTGATGGACTGCTTGCTGCGAGCTGCCCGATGGGCAGCCTGTTACCAAGCCACGTGACTCTCCAACACAAATGCTCCAGCCCAGTGAGTATCCCAAAAAGCTTTCTATGTGAAACATACCCAGAGGCTGTTTACCTGCCCAATTTCATAGCAAATCAGATGGAATCTGTTGCTGGATAACCGCTCCCTGCTGCTCTCTCTGCTCAAGCTAACACCTACCAGCCTAACAGAGCACAACACAAATGCTGTCTCCTTTTCTCCCTGGGAGGCCTCGTGAATGACAGGAGCAGACTCTGCTGATCTCTATCAAGTGATCCCCAGTACCTTTAAGCATATGTCAGCTCTCTGTTTCTACCGCAGGGATTAATTATATATGGCTTGTGGAAGCTGAGAGCCCTCTGACAAAGCAAGCAGGCTCATTTGCGCTAAGGACACAGTACCTAGTGGTCACAGGATCAGAAGGTGCGATGGAGCTTTTGAAATCATCTAGATGACCTTTGTCTCACTGAGAGATGGGGTTTTTCCACTCAGTGCTTCAGGGGCACACTGAAATCCTCCTGACTAGCCTGCTCTAGCATTTCAGTGTCCTAACCTGCTAATACATTTTTGCCTGATGTCTAACGTCAAGCTACCTGCTCTATAAATGCATTTCTTCATGTCTTATCTACTGCTATGGACACAGAACAGGTTATTCTTCCTCTGGCAGTAGTCTTTTTGTACTGTTAGCTTGCCTCTCCACTATGGCTACACATGAGCCATGTATAATTGTACAAAAGAGCCATCAGTGCATACTATCTTATTAATACCATGTAATTATCCACAGACGGTACTTGGCAATAGAAACAGCAGTTGGTGGGTGCGGGTTCCTGTTAGAGGCCATAGGCATTAGCAGATAACGCTGCTCAGCACCTTTCAGAAGGCACTGAGAATTGGGTCTTCTCTAAAAGAGGAATTTTGTCAACTTCTCAAACGCTCATGAAAAGAATGATGAGCTCCCGGACTCTCTTCAGACCCGAATGGAGCGCTGGCTTGTCCTAACCTTTGTGCAGGGTGAGCTCCCTGAAGAGACAATCAAAAGTTAAACCCGAGGAAGGTGAGCTGCCTCCAGAGCAAGGGGACACAAGATGTGTGCCAGCCTGCATCACAAGGCACAGCCACACACCGCCGGTTTCACTCAGCTTGCTGCAGAGTGGTGCAAGCCTGTACATAGGAGACTCTTTCTATTGGTAGCACTGGGCATTGTGCCAGAGCTTGGAGATGAGAGAGTGCTGCTTGGGAACACCTAAGTGATAATGGCGTGAAGAAACACTCAGCCTGGCATTTACTTCCAAATGCTTTAGTGCGAGGTGTCCCTGCTCACGGCAGGGGGACTGGAACTGGATGATCTTAAGGTCTTTTCCAACCCTAACTATTCTATGATGCTATGCTCTGGTGACAGGTCCTCAGACAGACACTAGTGCTGTAAGTAAACACAAAATAAAAGCCCTTCAATTCTTCAGGAAAAATAAATGTGTGAAGAAGAAAGCCTCGTATACAGCTTGTGTGCCAAGGGCTTCACCAGTTACCACATTCCCCCTTAGTTTATATGCAACTTGGAAGCCCTCAGTGAACAGCGCATGCCTGGTAAATTATAACGTTCCTGTTTTCTTACAGAGAATGCAGACATATTGTGGCTCATGCTGGAGGGCTCAAATCATCACATTAGGTCTTTATAAAAGATGGAGATCGCTCAGCCTTATGGGAAAGGCATTTGCATCTTCATCATTGCGGAGGCAACAAACTTCATCCATAAAGATGCGCCTAGAACAAATGGCAGCAAATTGTGGACACATGTTTTGCTTTAATTGGTCCTCATCGACTCAATCTAGCCAGTGACTTCAAAGGGTCTGAGAGATTTCAGATGAAATAGTCTCTTTGAAGATACAGTTTGAAAGCACTGCTTCTTTACAGTTAAATCACGTGTTTAATCGCTTATTCATAAATTATGAATAGACAAGAGGTAAAATAGCATCACCCAGAGCCCCTGTCCCAAACGTAGCACTGCAGTTTTTACAAAGTCTACCTCTTTACAACTGGGATCAGATTCAAGCCAGATACAGCCATATTCAAAAGAGCAGCTGCTGCTAGTGCCATTTTCACACATACTGTTCTTGATCAGCATAAATGGGTGGAATATGCTCTTTTTGGAAAGCACAGCAGAAGAATATGGATGGCAACAGACTGATTACATAACTCAGCTAGAATTCACACACAAAACGAACAAAATAGTATGCCACATTTACAATCTTACTTAGGTATGGCCCTGACTTTTAAAGGTACAGTTAACAAACCTCACCAGTCTGTATATCAGGCAAGTATCTACTTAAGTCTTCTCTTGTAGCCCCAAAGCCAAGCAACCCTTGTAAGTGTGAGTGTCCCACTGGCAGGCACTGCACAGACACAGCTAAACACAGCCCAAGTGAAGAGGTGGAAATGAATACCAGATGAGTGCAGCCACTTCTGGCCCAGGGACTGAACCAAGACGTGTCAAGCCCCGTAACGACACACCAGGTTAGAGATGAAACTGCTTCTTCCTACATTTCTTAGCCCCAGGCACACTCACACAAGCACAGAGTTTTGTCTCTCCAGATGATTGCTGTTGCTACAAAACCCACCAACCCTTTTATTCAAGCCACCCTCATCTTCGACTCGTGTACAAGAGTACACACATAGGGCACTTCTCTATAGCCCTAAGCCTCAAGTGATCACTCACAACACAGCAGACAAGATGAAAAGGCTGCCCCATCAGAAAGGCAGCACCGCGGACCCCTTTATTGCAGCAGCAGATGAGGAAGGTGAGCACATGCAGGACACTGGTGAATCAGCCTGAAGAAGAACACCCTCTCCTGATACTTCCTCTCTGAAGGCTTGGGTGATTTCTTCTCTGTATAGTCACAGCAATTTTCCCTCTTTTGTGCAAATGAAACAAGTAAGACCATGCTGCGGGCCGGTCTTACAGCATGAAGTACAGTTACAGGAAGCACATTAAAGTCATTTCCTCTTCCTTGGTTTCAGAATGCACGCTCTGGAGACTGTTTTTAGCACTGTGGTGAAACTGGGGGAAAAGTGAGCTTAAGTAATACACCTAGAGGGCATCTAAAAGAAAACTGATTTAATAGAAATTAAGTAACTTGGTGGATCTTGCCATAGGCTTCTTACAAACCAGCCAAGTGAGAAAAAATCATTCCAGATGCCCAAAATATCTCTTCCATAGCTTTAGCTGTTGCATGTGTTAATGATAACTACACTTCATACACAGCTTTGCTGCACTTGGAAATAAAGCAGTTTGTTTATCTGTCGGTAAAAACAATATGTTCCGAATCCATCTTTGCAAATCACATCATGGAGTTCACAAGATTGTTTCTTCTTCACGCTGCATATATGTGTGTGTGTATAATTTGCTTAATCTCTCCCTCTTCCGTTTCAGTGTTTCGCTATATTCTGTCTAGATCTTTTACATATTACCTTAAAAAAGTAATTTAAAGCAGCAGGGATAGCAATGGGGAATGATGCCAAGCAGGGAAGCATGGAATTAAAAAACTACAGGAAGACCCAACACTGCGATGGGTTGGATGTGGAGTATAACTTCCTTTGGTCCTACCATCTTATTAGAGATGTATTTAGTTTAGTATTTTCTTTACAATAAACCTAACATTGGTCCAGCAGCTGAGATCAACATAGAAATAAGTTAACTATTCAACACATAAAACATGAGACAAAGTACTCTGGCTCCCCAGCTGTTGTAAAACTGCTGTCAGTGGGCTTCTGTTTAGAGCCCTCCCTGAGGAACTCTACCCTCATAGCACCGCAGCCAACCTCTGGAGCCAAAGGTGTGCTCTGGACACATCAAAGGTTGGGTAGACACATCTGGCCTAGCTCTATGCTTATGGGAGCAAAACAATCTTGGGTGCACCTCCAGAATCAACCCTTGGATGCCATGAAGACACAGCTGAGTTTCTCCTATGTTATAGGAGAAGCTGTAACTAAGAATAGGAACACTAGTCAATCTAGCAGAGCAAAACAATCTCCCACGTTATACCCTGATGGCAGTAAGTAAAGCCAAGATACAGTATTAACTAGATTTCTGTAACAGTGCCTAAAATATTTGTTACACTTACCTTTCACACATGCCAATAAAAGCAATGGTCCTTCCATTACTCATTCCATGCATGCCAAGCCAAAACTTAATAAAAAGAAACTAGTCATCTCAGGAAGTGACATAGGATTTAGGTCTGCATGAGTCTGGAGCTTCCCTCTCTCATTCATAGATACTGAGAGACCATCACCAGACGTGCCAAGTGGGATGGGTTCCTTCTGTCTACCAAGAACTAGACAAAAACCACTGCATTATTTCTTCCAGCCACCATCCTCTGTTTCTACATCTCACAGTCCCAAGGCACAGCAAATCACTTCTCTTGTGCAACTCTGCAGAATCAGCTGGTAGTTCAACCTGGTTTTTAAATACATCTCCAAATACCTCAGTTAACAAGGTCATTTAACTTCCATATGGTTCTCCAGGTACCTGAAGCAAGGCACATGGTTAAGTATCTCCCTGAACCGTGCCCTGCATAAATATGTAAGGATTTGAATAGTTCCTTTCTTATAGAAAGAAAAATCAGTATTTACTTACTAAACAGTTGGCAATAGAGGACCTGTAAGCTTCTCTTCATGGTATCATGTGGTCCTGCTGGTCTGCCAGTTTATTCATGATTCTGTCCGAAAAAAATCAAAAGGAGAAGAAAATGATTTATTACAGAAGATACACGCTATTGTTACACCTATTGATCACAAAATAATATGAAGCTTCACAGGAAAATGGTATTGATTAGCAATGGGAAATTGCCTAAATGAGCTTTGCTTGACTTAATTCTCCAACAGAGTGGCAGTGAAGGGTAGAGCTATGGCCAAAAAGGGGAAGAATTCTCAAGACTATACAAAATACACGCACTGAGGATTACTTTCACGTCGTGCCTCTGACTTGATAAAAATCAGTATCACAAGAGGCTTTGTAGTTTGGAGAAAGGGTCCTCAGTGGAGGAGCAAATGCAGCTTTGTCCTGGCAACTGTTAGCATCATGCTAGCCAGCTCATCACCTCCTGGCCTACCCCAGCAGCTACCTGGGCTGAAAGCTAGAGCTGCAGCAACTGGAGAATCCTCTCTGTGTTCTCCTAAAGTGGTGTTCATCTATCTTGGTGTAGGTGGGAATCTCGTAACTCTTGTAACTGACTGAAAATGGGATATAGCAAAAATATCCGACCATCCCACCTGGGGAGTCACTAACAACATTTTATGTGGCCTCTAGTTTTCAGGACAACATAATTTCATCTTCTGAACTCCTGGAGACATTTCTGAGTCATTCTAACATGCCCTCATATAAATCTTTCAGAGCCTATTTAAAATGCAATCATGAAGACATAAAATAAACAAGTAAAATGAATAAATAACACCTCTGAACTGAATAAATGATGAACAGTTTGTGAAAACAGAACTATGTTTGACTTCTCTGGGGAAGCCTCAAAAGGATCGTGACTTTTCTTGCCCGAGTTCTGCAACAAGAGATGCTTGGGTTTTGTTAAGTTATTAGACATGGAAATTCATGTACACAGACGTGGGTTTTGGCTCTTTCATGCTTTCCTTTGCATTTAAAATTGGACCTTAAAAACATTTGTGTAACCTGCAGAAATGTCAGGGTTTGCAAGGTGTGCTCTCCTAAATGAAAGCAACCCTCTGGACAGAGCCTTGGGTGGCATGGTTTAGTGTGAGGTGTCCCTGCCTGTGGCATGGGGCTGGAGCTGGATGATCTTAAGGTCCTTTCCAACCCAAACCATTCCGTGATTGTATAGTTCTATAAATAAAGGCCTAATTCTGACTTTGGGGTGTTTTTTCTCTATAAAGCCAGTTCCAGTTTGTACTCAAATCAACCTCACTCTAGAAAGACCCATCTTCAACAGGTAAGTTGGTGAAAATTTGTTTGCAGAAAATGTGTCACATGCCTAGCCTGTGTGCAAAATATCAGCTAAGCATTTGGTGTCAGAAATGGACACCTTTTAGTGCACAATATTTCATGTATAGTTTATCTTACAAGGGATGATGAATAGATGTGTGAAATCCCTCTGGATGGGTAGCAATACTGTCTTCCACAGTAAGTGATCCCCTCAACAGCTAAATTAAAGAGAACAATGAAGACATAATGATGAATAGAAGACAAAAGAGTCCAAAAGAGCTGACAGCTCCCAGCCATTCATTATGTCTCATGGGAATAAAAATTCCTTATGGGGCCTTGAATTAAAGAAGGAATGGAGGAGAACAGAAGGTAAGCATTGAGGCAAAGCTAACAGTCAATGGACAATCCTTGTTCTTTGTGAGTTGGTCTAAGAGAAACCAGGAGAATGAAATAAAGCAGCTGAAAAAAGGGTAATCAAAAGAAGGGACAAGCAAAAGACAGCTACTTCCATCACATAAAGCGCCCAAACTTTGTCAATGATTTCTGACTGCCTTCTCTCCTCTACAGATCATGCTGGAAAGAAGAAAAAGCTGCATCACTGACAGTTTTCAACTGTATTATTCCTGCTTCTGCAAAGAGGAAAAGACACACCCAGAAGTTCTTCCATCTTCAATCCCTGTTGAATCCCCAGGGAAGAAAACACAGCCTTGATCCTTTCCATATCCTACTGTCCCATGATGTTCAACGACTGCCTTATAAGATTGCAAGAGTAGAGCCTCCTCGCAACTCGGAGAGCTGGGACTGCCCCTAGGACTTACTCACCCAGTGTAAATTCCACCACCAAGGCCTTCACCCGCTGCTTCCCACAGGTTAGTCACTTAGAGGGTAACTGAAGCGCACCTCAACTACACAGGGGTTAAGGGCGACTTTGTGTTTCCAAGTTTGCGTGATCTGTTTCTTAATTCAGTGGCCTACTTCCACAACCCAGCTGCTCTTTTGCAAAACTGATGGCCCCAGAAGCTTTAGGGGATGCTAATAAAAACACAATTAATTTGCAGTGATAAGATTGCTCAGAGCAGGAATTCGGTGTTCTTGTTCAACATGTGCCACACTGTCTGCTGTGATTTATTTCCCACTGCGTGGAACACGCAAACCACCATCACCATCGTTCTTTATAACATCCTGAGTGCAGCATTTTGATAGTTATTTCCCCTTTGCCCTTAGCACTTTTAGTACTCTTTGGAATGGATCCGTCTTTGCAGATTCAAGAGCAATTCACATCTACTTCCATAATTATCCTCAGAAGTGTACACCTTCCCCTTTCCTAAGTTCTCCAAAGGATAGGATCTACCCTTAGGACATCACAGCTGATCAGAACCATGCTGGCATTGTGTACACCTGTCATATGTGCATAAGGAATAGTCAGGTAGGAGCCGAACCAGAGACAGTACCATGCTTTTCTGCATAGACAAGACTTACATCCTCTGTAATATGGATTTAGAAGCAGAGAATCTCACCCCATCCAGGAAAAAAACAACCCCAAAGCATCTCTTCTCTCTGCATCACATGGTTACAACTGAGAAGTCCCAGAGATGGAGATCAGAACAACTATAAAGCACTGGGCTGTTGAGCATCCTTCACATTCAATTTATAGTGCAAGAGACTTTATTTCTTGATTTCGTTCCTAGTTATAAAGCGTTAGCAAATCCTTTCGAAGGCAGCTCCAGTGGGACAGAAGTCTAAACATCAACTGCCCCGTTTGCTTCTTGTTCCCACGAGTGCACAGACATGACCCTATGTGTGTCTGCCTGTCTGTCTAGTTGTAGAGTAGGACGATTAAGAAGAAGCCTCTCCTTTTCATCCTTCATCTCTGTGGAGCTCTGAGGAGCTAACATCTTCCTCAGCATCAAACTGACTTAGCTATAAGGATAATTAGAATTTGGTCCTTCATATGCATTAAGGGTGGA
Organism: Pezoporus flaviventris; assembly: GCF_033815535.1. Lineage (NCBI taxonomy): Eukaryota > Metazoa > Chordata > Aves > Psittaciformes > Psittacidae > Pezoporus > Pezoporus flaviventris. The sequence continues at coordinate 4,198,815 of NW_026892585.1, forward strand.
AAGGAGAAGACCCCTGTGTGCATTTTAAAACCTTCATATGGTTGAATTCAGATGCAGTAGCATTTATGTAACAGAAGTTCCTTTGCTCCGCTTTCCTCCTACACCACGACTTAAGCTATGCAGCTTATAAGTTAGGTATTGTTTTGCTGCAGTTTTACCACACATAAAAAAATTCTTTTCCACTCTTGCCAATTAGTTCCAAATTAATTCACCATCTGGTTCCTGTGATCAAATTATTAGAGATGAAAGCTGAATGACAGTCCCACAGGTCACTGCCTATTATCTACAGTAACCTAACGCTGGTTCATTTTAAGGCATGACAGAATGCCATTAGACACCCTTACTTTACAACAAACCTATTGCTGCAGAAGGGCTTGTGGGTTCCCATCTGCCTCCTGTTGTTTAAAAAGGCTTCTTCTCTTTTCAGTGCCACGGTGCCATTTTTCCAGCTGGAGGAAGTAACTTCTGCCACTTGAATAACATGAAAATCTCTATTACCTCACAATAATATGAGATACAAACACCCTGAGCCATTCAAATCGCTGCCAGGAAATCTCACACAGGTGAATATGTGCTTTGTCAATTTACTTCCACTGGAAAACTCATAATAATATGTTAAGGTCTAGCTACATAAATATTTCCTTTAGAGTTACTTCTTTCCAGTTCCTAATGGCCATTTGAAACTTACTGTTGATGATGCAACTTTGTTGCACGTAACAATATGAAAAATGATGGATTTAAGATGAAGTTGTGCAATTTTCCAAAGTTTTCTTTATGGGTCTTACTGGAGCACACCCAAAGGAAATCTCTTCGTATCACATCAAGTTTATAATGAGCGTTTCACACTCCGCACTGTGCCCAGGAAGCATTAAGCAGTGCAAATTGTCTGCTCTTCGACAGGAAAACTTTGGAACCATTGGAAGCTCTCCTGCTAAAAGACCTCCCTGGCACACAAAACTGCACTGGTTAAGATACATCTATAACTGCTGGGAAAATAAAGAAAATATGCCTTACTCTTTCTTGTCAGTCACTGCAGGGAATGGACATAGAAACAAGCTCAATTTGCACGTCACTCTTGTTACAGCATGTTTTTCCCACATCCCCCACAGCATCCCACTGGCCTGAGGGCATCCACAGCATGGATGCAGACATTTGATTTACTCCCTCTGTAGACAGCAAGTAGATTGCCCCCTCTGAAGTCGGGTGCTTGTGACATCTATAAAACACCTCTGTTGGAAGGAAGAGACCCATCATTTATGTAGGGCAGTTTCTCTCCATTGAATTTCAATGGGCTGAAGGTCCACTGTTGATTCCAGCTCATAACACTGACACTGAGGATGGCAACATCTGTACAAAGGAATCCCAGCCAGTGCTTTGTCCAGCTACAGCAATCGCAGGGTTTATGGGGTTAACTTCTCTGCATCTGTGTTAAGCTGTTCCCTTGCTCCTATTGTGTAGGGTACACAATAAAAAGGACTTAATGTAAAGAACAGGTAAGCAAACAGCTCTGCCTGCACTGTAATAAACACTGGAGAGTCAAGGGGTGTACCTTTGTGAAGCTGCTGAAATCAGGCTTTTCACGTTATTCAGGTTGGTTAAATGTAAATACTTCAAGTAGAGAAGAAAAAAGGGTGCAAAAGAGAAGGTATTATATTCCCTCTCTTATAGTATGGTACCATATCCCTAAGGATGATTGACTGAGTCCAATTTTCAAGAGACTGGAAAGCATCAGGTGTAAACAGAGGAGTATGCATGCTCTGAAACCCAGACCAAAATACCAGTTTCATAAAGATGCTTGAGCGTTCAAAAACACAAGCAAGCGCCTTGCTGTCAAACATACCTGTATTATAGCACTGAAAACACGGTTACATAGGCCCTATGTGATTTGAAAAGAAACCTGCAGTAGAGATGGAAGCATCTCAATGTAACATTTTAACTGCAAAATCATCTTCCCTTTAGTAAACACCACAATTACCCAGCTAAACAAACAACCCTTATTCAAGCACCACAAAGGAGGCTTAATATTGCGCATCACCATTATCTGATCTACAGCGAACTAAAGATGAGAGCTAAGGAAGGAAGGTGCCTGTAATTGTTTTGACAAAAATCTCCCTCACTGGGTTTTGCCTCTGAAAACCTCAAGTATAAATAGGGTCCCTTTCAGTAACTTTCCTCAAGAGACTGTAAAGATAAAGAAGATCAACGGGATATGCAAGAAGGAAAAGGTCAAGATAAGCTAATTCAGTTTTGGACCATCCCCAGGGGAATTTCAACTGACCTCATGTAAGACAAGTACAGAAGAGGCCAGCCCACAACCCATACATTTGGCTCTCAACTCTCTGGCTAATCTCCATCTATAAAGCACAGAAGAAATAACTGCTAGTGAAGGACACCAACATAGCCCTCTTTTGACTCCATCAGATGCTGAATGCAGTCCCTAAACCCAGCCTTTCCGAAAACCAAAGCTGGGTGAGGAACAAGAGCTTCCAATCATTTCACATTGCCCCATCAGTGTATTTTGGTTGTGACCCATCCCATTGTATCAAACAAGATCACATAATTCAGAAGAATATAAACACCTCAGCTGCCAAAAAGGTTAGATAAAAAGTAATAAATTCATTGGTGCGCTTTTGAATTGAGCACGTATATTTATGTACGTATATAGCTGGTGTTTGCTGCTTGTCTTTCCTTGTTTCCCTATTTATAGCAGCATGCCTCTCCCAGTGACAAAGGGAAAGCAAAAAAAAGAGAAAAAAATTATTAAACATGTCTGGCATTTCACCTTTTCTAAGGTGAAATCATATTAGATTTCCTATCAAAATATATGTTTAAGAATATTACCATTTCAGTTTTGGATGGATAGAGTGTTTTGAACCAGCTCTAATCATAACGTACAGCATAAGGATCTAATTTCACAATGACAGGTAATAACAGACACATACAAGTTCCCAAGATTGAAAGAAACATTTTATTATAGTTGACAAAAGCATGGCAGGAAAGCCTAACAACCTTTTGAATTCTTAACCATTCAGTCTCAATGGTGCATTAATATATTTACTAGTAACCCGTACTGTTTAGGGGTTATTTTTAAGACCACAAATTCCTAACCAAAACAACAAGGTCTACAATGGTATTTTAATAAAAATATCAGTTGGGGGTTTTAAACACATCCTCATGTGCTTGTGGAAAAGGATCTGAGGTGTTGGTCGATGAGAAACCGAACATGAGCCACTTCAGTGTGTGCTTGAGCCCAGGACCCCCCCGCACTGGGCTGCATCAAAAGCAGCGTGAGCAGCAGGTCAAGGGGGGCGATGCTGCCCCTCTGCTCTGCTGGTATGAGACCCCACTTGCAGCACTGTGTGCAGCTCTGGTGTCCTCTGCATAAGAAGGACATGGAGCTGTTAGAGCAAGTCCAGAGGAGAAACGAGGATGCTCAGGGGCTGGAGCACCTCCTGTACGGAGACAGGCTGAGAACATTGGGGCTGTTCAGCCTGGGGAAGAGAAGCTGCGTGGAGACCTCAGAGCAGCTTCCAGTGTCTGAAGGGGGCTACAAGGATGCTGGAGAGGGACTCTTCATCAGGGACTGCAGTGATAGGACAAGGGGTGATGGGTTCAAACTGAAACAGGGGAAGTTCAGGTTAGATCTAAGGCAGAAGTTCTTCCCTGTGAGGGTGCTGAGGTGCTGGCACAGGGTGCCCAGAGAAGCTGTGGCTGCCCCATCCCTGTCAGTGTTCAAGGCCAGGTTGGACACAGGGGCTTGCACCAACCTGCTCTAGTGGAAGGTGTCCGGGTCCATGGCAGGTGTTTTGAACTGGATGATCTTCAGATCCTTTCCAACCCTAACTATTCTATGACTGTATGATCCTCTTAGCCTCTCATGACAGGGTGACAGTTCTGGGACAATCCAGACAAACCAAACTGGTTGCTTGTTTCCTTCACACAGCTATTTTAGAGCACACATTCATCTTGGAATAAAGTCTATCGCTTCAAAGACTAAGTCTGTCTAAAGTAGCTTCTTCTATGAAATGGTAACAACCCACGCTCTAAGTAACACCTTGGGCAGATTTGGATGGATGCATAAACACATGTACGCAATCACACACCGCAAAGAACAACATGATGCCTTGACCTATGTCTCCCTGGTTAAACCTCCTGCTAACAGAGCCATTTACTACCCCTCTTATAATCAGACATTCAATATGGTAAGAAGAGAAGGGAGGTAAAATGAGCTCTGAAACATGACTGCTCTGCTTTGGAAGGCTGATCAGCATACACTGGAAAGAAGAGTACACTCACTTAGAGCTGACATTTCATCTAAGGGTTTATTATGACTGTGTCTAGTTCAGGGGACACCATTTATTTACCCTCAACTTTCAGCCCCAGGGTTTGATGTCAAAGGAACAAGTGGCCTCCCACAGAATAAGGCCAAGCAACCGGTGACTTGGTCATAAATAACAACCCCATTTATAGGAGAATATTTCACACACATTTTGCCATAGGGGGTTGGGAATAAAATGAAAACTCTACATGGCAGCAAACAGAAATAGAGCCCCATAAAACCTGAGGTTTGGGGGAAGGTGGCAGGAAACAGGCTTTGCTAAGTTCCAAATTAGACATTCTTGTCTGTACAAGGTTACTGTAGTGCAAACACTGCATTTCATTTGCAAATGTATGTAGTCCTGCCTGATTCAATACAAAGAGTTTCCAAGAAAATTAAATGTCAGAGCAGTGAAGCTTATTGGGTTTACTCAATGTAAATTCACTTCTTATGCAACTCTGAATAATAATGCCCTGCTTTGTGTCAACGTGATGTCAACAACTTCAGGCTTTGGAGAGCAGGACTGAAGGCAAAAGAAGGAGAGATAAGGGCCCATCATGTGCTAACCTTACACTGTCTGAGATTTAGCTCCGCATGACAGCTCTGCAGCTTTAGAGAGGATTTAGCACTCTGATCACTGCCTTATTTTCTCCCCTTTCGCTCTGTGCAGCCAGCCAGACTGCTGCTGGGTGAACAGCTCATCTTCTCTCCTTCAAAAGGTTCAAACACTGACATATATAAAGGTGCAAGCAAGCCAGAAGAAAACACATATGAAAGAATATAGGAAACCTCAAACAGCTGCATCTGAAAACACATCCTGGTGCCAAGTAAGACTAGGCTCAGATGCACAATTTATTCTAACAGATTAGTGAAAAGTCTCATTTAGTGCTCAGAAGCATCAAGTTCTTTCTTGGACAATACCCACTGACCCTGATGGGAGCTTTGTTCCAGTACAAACCCCAGCCCTTGGCTCAGGATTTGTGAAGCAGTGCAAGCAAAGGCCACTGTTTCAAGGGGGTTGTTCTTTTCCTTCTACCAGAGGTAAGTAGCAGCATAGGCAAGAAAAGCATAAGAATCCCTGAGACTTCATGTTTGATAGGCAGATTTAATGAATTGACATTACCTCAGCTAAAATGTGCGGAGGATAACTTCAGATATTCTTTTCCCACATTGCAACTAAGATGGACTAAATCATATTCTGGGCTGTCAAGTGCAAACCCAGTACAATTCCAATGACTGCATTGCATGATGTGATTGAATATGAAAATGAACTGATGAAGGAAAAAGGGGAAGAATAGCCTGCTGTAAAGCACTGAGCAGGAAAGGACTGGGAGAGCACTGGATTATTATAGCAGGACTTTTTGTGGGTACAGACCTCAGTGAGACTCCTCTCTCATACTGAAAGCCAATGGAACCTTACTCCCATCTGTGAAAATCACCACTATCTTCCTGACCTTTTGTTTTTCTACTACAGAGAAGTCTTTCAGGGAAGCAGGGACTGCTTTCTCCTTGCCCTGTTTGAGTGCACCATGGCTTTGCTCCTGTAAGCTGTAAGAAGCTGGGGGAAACGCGTTGTCTCTTCTGAGTGCAAGTCACTTCTGAGCCATGAGTTCAGCCCTATAAGGACAGAAGATGGGAGATGCCCAGCCATAGGCGTATCATACAAGACAGTTCCCCCCTCAGCCCTGTATCAGTTCATGCAATTGAGCAATGAGGCTGCTCAGGGATGCAAAGAAAGATCCTTTTCAAATGAAATGGCAGCCTCCTCTTTTGCTTCAGGAGCCCCTACTCCCGTGGGCTACAATTCCCATGACAGAGCTACAGAAGATGGGCAACAATAAAAAGCAATGAGAGCCCTTTTGGGACATCTTTACCTGCAGTGCTAGAGTCTGTACACACTGTGACAATCCAAGTAACAAACTCACCTCCATTGGGTTTTTTGTCTGCTATCTACCCTCACTCATTGGAAAAGCTTCAGTAAGTCAAGGTCACATCAAGAAGGAACCTGCTGTTCGCTGTATCTCTGCCTTGCCACCGATGGCACAGGATAGTCCGATAAGAATGAGGTAAGAGCTTGGAGAACCACCATGGTCATGCTTAGGGCAGCTGAGAGTTGCCCTGGGGAACTGGATTCTTTCCCTGCCTCAGTGCCTGATGCCAAGGAAGTCACAAAACTCAAAGTCTGCCCAGGCAATCAACTGCATCTTCCTTGTTTGCTTAGAGCAGAGCACAAACCACCTGCGCTTTGATCTGTAGCAGCGTGGAGCAATTCCAACTGTGATGGACTCGGCGAAAGCAGACTCCAGAACAAAGGGCAACCAGACACTATCTCTGGAAAATGAGGGCACAAACATCCCAAGTTGAGCACCTAAATTAAATGTCCCTTCTTGACATTATGCTTCTGTGCCTTGTTTTCCCTGGTGTACAATGTCATTTCGCCTTACCGGCGGAGATAAATTCATTCATGTTTGTAAAGTACTCACATGCTGCAATAATGAAGCCACAGAAAGTGCTCCCCAGGAAATGAATAACTGGCTTCAAAGCTGGATCTGAATGATGTACAGTCATGGGAGGAAGGGGTGACATAATGAACTACTAAGATAAAATACAATATTGATTCATCGGAGCAGTGTTGACTGAAATCTCTCCTTATTTAAGAGAGCTTTGCTCTGCGCCCTTAACAGGCTTTTAAGTGTAACTTACACAGTTTAATTAAAACAAAAAGGAAAATGGGCAAAAAAGACCCCAGCTCAGAAAGTGCATCCCACAGCCCTACTGACACCCTTAAAACCCCCACGAGAACTGGAGTCTTTAGGCGCTCAGACCAACCCTGTCCACCTCTGTTTCTGCTGTATTGCTTCCACCTCTTCTTCAAAGTCCCTCTTCAGGTCCCCTCTGTTCCTACCCTCTCTGTCTTACCACTTGATGTCCACATTTCCTTTGTCCCTCTTCTACTTTCCCTTACATGGAGACCAAATGCCAGCCCTGTCCTTTCTTCATCATTGCAATACCGGCATCAACCACCTTGCCCAGGGTCACAACCTTCAAATCCCCAGTTTGCAGCACACTCCCTACTGACAACATCCTAGGAGCAGCCAAACTTAAGGACACATTACATGGCGAAGGATTCTTCAGACCAGAACGCAGTCTGATCTGGCAGATTTCCACTACAATCCAAAAACGTTTAACCTTGACTCCCACTATAAAAACCCCTCTTAGCTTTTGTCCCGCATCCTCCTCTCCGCCTGATAAAGCCCAGTTTCCTGCTCTGTGTTACAGAAGTCCCACAAAATAAGAGAAGTTACTGGAATTTCATTAAACATTATTTCCCTCCCCCCTCTTTATTTTTCCCTCAGAGATTGAACTGTTTTTAGTGAAATTAAACCACTACAGCCTGAAATTCCACTTTGAATGGCAACTAAACAGTTTTACTGAGTGAGGCAGCCGGCAAACTTCACCACACTCAAGGTCAACAGAGTCCTTGCCTCTACTGTTCTACACTCAGAAAGACTCTGAGAGCTCCCAGATTACATCAGGCACTTAAGTCTTTCCAAGGGAGCAATGAAACTATCAAGAACAGAAAGTCCTGTAGATAAATGTGTTTGATTCTTCGCATACTTCCCTCCAAATAATGCAGAAAACCCTTCTGTCTGCTTTTTGCTGGACCATAGCTACTCAGAGGTGTGTTATGGATTTATCAGTGCAGAGTTCAATTCCGTTCATGTTGAAAGATATGAATGCAAATCTTGAACTGAAAAATATTTGAGGAAATTAACTACAATCGCATACAGAATACTGTATTAATTGTCTGCAAACTGAATTAAGTCTTTCATTGGGATGAAATTGGGGGAAATATTAATACATTATTTTCATTGGGAAAAAAAAAACCCTAAGTTAGAGGTTTTGAAAGAGAAAGCTGCATAACGGCAGTTGTAACATTAAGATGTCATTGTAAAAATGAATGTACGTAATGAACTCGGAAAAATAGAAACAGAAGCGCCTGATCTTTCCCTTGTTTTCTGGACATCTGCACTGGAATTTGGCTATTGTTATTCAACTAGCTAATCATCATCTTTTGTGTGGTGTGACTGTGTGTTGACTCCGAGAGGCTAATCTGTGAAGACATCTGTTATTCAGTAGATAATAGCCCATTTCAAGTTGCAAAGCCCTGCAAGGCATTTCTGAAGAAGAAGTAGATACATCTATTCCCACCAGGTAGGGCTACAAGGAGCATGCTGTAACACAGCAGAACAAATGCTAAATGAACATGGAATGATGCAGACAAAGAGCAATTCTGGTGTTGTCTGGTAGGGTTGGGAGATAGACTGACTTTATATAAATAAAGTCACGTTTTCTTGAGAAAACAGAACCTCTCGCATCAAAGAATGGTGGGATTTGTCCTAGGGATCACAGCCCACGGGATCTATGAAGAGGGCACAGTCGGAGAAAGCAGTGGTCCACTGAATCTGATGTTCTGTTCTTGGGAAAGGTCAATATCAGACATTATGAGAGCAATGCAAATGCTTGATTATTCACTTGGAAAGAAAATCTTGCCCCCTAATAACTCATCTGTATGAACCAGTTCTCCCTGCAATCCACCAAAAATACACTACCTCTGCAGTATCCACAAATCAACTGCAGCTCTGAATAATCCTTCTCATCATGAATTTGGGAAGAAACAGGACACATCTCTATATTCGGCTGCCTAAGTAACCTAGCGCACAAAAGCTGCCTTCTGCAAGCTCCCGTTCCTTACATCTTCTTTCTGTCAGTCTTTCCCATTGTACTATGAATGCAGATGAGACCTATATATTCAGATTTATCTTCCCTAGCGTCTGTGACACTTTTACTGACAACTGTCTGCCCCTAAAGCAGGCTTGATGCGATGGGTTAACCGATGTACAGGGGGTTAGGGTTAAGCTGCTTGCTTAACAATGTTCATGCTTACTGTACTCGCCGTGTATGCTAGAACAAGATAAAAGGACATAGCTATTGTTAAGAGGTAGGGACCATGACTTGATTCCCGTCCTTTGGATGCCTAGGCTGGCTGAAATTGGCTCTGTGCTTTGGACAATGACCAAGCCTCCAGGGAGAGTGTGTAACAACTAGGGGTGAAAAGTTCAGGCCCCAGGAAGACTCGTTTACTTCATCTTGAGACCCTCGCCCACAACCACCAGGAGGCACCGCGCAAGCACAAAGGACCTTTTAGCTCATTGTAATACGAAGCGAGGATAGGATACGAATATGTATAGGTGTGTTGTGCAACCTCATGCATATGTATAACTTTAGAGCATAAATGTAAAGAGGGAAACGACGCTGAGGTGCACACGCCTTTGGAGGAGCTAGGAGCTATCCCCCATGTGCCTCAGCACTGAATAAAGCATACCTACTTTACAACTTTAACAAGTTGTGGAGTCTATCCGTATATCAGGCTGACCATGCAAATGGCATTATATATGTCAGTAGGAGGACAATGTGTATGTGTGAGCTTAAAATATGTACAGATCCTTTGTATTTAGGCTTTGGAATGGCACTAGCCAGAAACTGCAAATTCAAGGTGTTCATGGAGTTCCTTACTCCAGTTTCACCTACTCGTGCATTTTGGAGAGTCGTTGCCTAAGGAGGAATTCAAAGTTTTTCTGGCTTGTATTTTATTTACTGCCTTAATTCACAGGCCCAGAATAGTGCAGAGATAGCAAAGCTGATGCGGTGTTACCCCATCCTCTGATTAGTCAGTGGTGGAAATGCAAAACTGAAGAGTGACATGCGACGCTGACACTTTCTGATGGGGTATATGTACAACCGAGGGTGTTGTTCAGTGAGACCAGTTACATGTGTTTCTGTCCCCAGTGTTTCTATTACTTTTTTTAGGCTTCAGATATTTGCCCACTCTTCTTGGATGAGAAAGTGGCATTTCAACCACAAATAAGGCTCCACCCTTTAGCATAGTGGTTAAGCTAGTTACCCAAAACCTAGGTAAGTGCTTTAACCATTACTCCACTGAGTACTCTAACATAACACTTCCCTCACTGCCGTGCTACAGCTATTTTTTTCCATTTTGTATAAATAATTAAGCTATAAAACCAGCAAAGGAGTGAACCTGAGTCTCTTGTGTGTAATGTGAGTGCCCTCACCACTGTGTGCCAGGGTGAGTTTCTCTGGTTCTCTCTGGCTATGAACACTGAACTACTTATTTGAGGCAGAGCAGCTCCAGCAGGACAAACTAAGAGACACAGACTGATTCTGCAGCCTGTTGGCTTATAATTTAGATGAAGAGAATAAACCAACACACAGAACTTTGAAACTCGGGTAGCTATTTCCTTGCTCTATTTCTTGACTGGGACACCCAGGTCGAACCATCAACAAATAATGCTCTGGACAGCATTAAACCAAGCAATTCCCTGTTAAAAATGCACACACATTTTGTCAGAGATATTAAGCACAGGCACATGGATGCAAAGTAGCTGAGTTAACTGAAGGTCTTTTGTGTTGACAATAGTTTGGCGGCGGTAAGAGTCAAGACAGACTGCTGTAGATGATGGGCAGGTGCTTCTAAAGCTTCCACATGTGATGGGATGATTCCAGCCAATGCTACAGTATGCTCTCATCTTGGATATACAGCATAATAAAAACTGTGTGAATAGCAGGGCTTCAAACAGCTTAAAGGTTTGGGAATGTCAGAAACTGTTGCTCCTAGATACCAACTACATGTAAAGAAGTATCTCTCCAAGGAGCCAAGAGCTCGCAGTCCTAGGCAAGACAGACACGCTCTGAACATCTGTGTTATATCTACACAGCCTTTTCCAGTTAAAGGCAAACATTTTGCTTGAAGATGTGAGTTGGCTGAAGGCAAAAACCACACAGTGTGGTGCTATGCTCCAGGGAATAAAGCCAACCTCTTCACAGAGCTTACTGGATCAAGCATAGCTAAGATAGCTACAAGGCTTCCCATTCAAGGTTGGGGTAGGAGGAAGCAAAGCGAACTTGCACTGGCCTGCAAAACGCCATCAAAGCAAGTTAATAGTCAGGAAACCCTATTCCTGGTAAGAGATTTGTCTGTAAAACATGAAGTAATAGATCTGTGTGGAAAACGAACAGATCCGGGAAGAAATGAATGATACATTCATGGCATAAACGCTCTACAGATGAAGAAGGAAACACTGGCAATTCACTAACAACAAAAATGATAAACAGCAGCAGTGTACAATACAGCACATCACACACAAACAGTGCTGCAAATATGGTTGATGAGTTTTGACCCCATCAGTGCCTATTCCTCTCTGCCAATGCAGGGCCCATGCACATTAATTCTTGCTTTGGAAGACTCCATAGTGTCTGGAGGAATTATCACCCAACTTCACAGCAGACCTGAGGCAAGGCTCCATCTCCCCTTCTTTTCAACCATCTAAAATAGATTCCAGCTTAACTGGTTAGTCCAATAGCAGATCTGGGGGACTTGAGCAGGATCAGAAAACAAACCAAGGCTTCCAGAGTCTCTGACCAGTGCTTCAGGTTAAAACTCAAGCTTCTTTTCCAAGTGGGTGTTGCAACGGAACATATACATGAGACTCCTCTCCACAATATGTCTAGAGCAACTGCAACTATGGTCCTCAGTTCAAGGCACAGTATTGCCTTGAACAGATGCTAGCACTCAAGTAAGCTCAGAGATAAAACTGATCAAAGAGCTGGGGAAATTACAAGGAACAGTTTTAATAGACAGAGGATAAACACTGCATAGACACACGTAGTATAGAGATGGCAGCAGTGGGAAGAATCAAGACAAATTAAGAAAGACAAAATATAGAGAAAATACCATAAAGGATTTCACAGTACCCAGACACATTCTGTTGCAGAACAGTCTTCCAAGACAAGTGACGTGAGTAGAGCCAGTATGTTATAAAATAAATAGGCAAAATACTTGGAAATATACTGCCAGACACAACAATTTCACAGGAGATTTGTGATTGAATAGCCCACGTCTCTCTCCAGCTTCCACGTTTCTATGCTATCACAATCAGTTCAGTTCTTCACTTGCTTTTCACTTCACAAGAAACATTAAAATGAAATCTGGAGACACTGCTTGAAATTGCAAACAAAGATCAATTAGCATTTCTCACCATACAATTTATTACCTTTCTTCTTCATGGTCTTCACCATGCCCTTAAGTGCCACGCTGATTTACTACACTGGTCTACTTAATTACCTCTAGTGCTTTATCTCAGAAGCGATACTATTCTTAGCTGCTTCTTTATTGGCAGTACTGCATTCAGAGGGACCATCCCATCATCAGTTTCAAAGCTATAGCAGCAAGTCCAGATCCACAGTTTATAAACAAGAGACACACTTCAAGAATCTGGGGGACAAGATACTGCTGTAAATTACACAAAGCCAGTTCCAAGGTTGGTGAGAGCCAGCTGTGAATGCGTTCAGGCTGGAAATCACAAGTTAGTCACTGAGCAGCAGAGATTTCAGCCTGCAACAGTGGAATAAAAACCCCTTCATTTTTTCAGCTGGAGCTCAGTGGGTCTGTCAAAGGGTGATGGATACAGCAGCTGTGACAGAAGAGGACTGGGTTCCAGGTCTGTGCTTCCCTTTTCAGGGAAAGGCTGTTTTGTTAAGCCAAGCCAACTAAAAATGTCTCGTGTTTTTGCTACTCGCGCTCCTACATAACAGTACTTCACAGCACACGTGAAACGCAAGTAGAAAACCACATGAATTAAAAGTGGAAGAGAAAGATACTTGAAATCCAAAGAGAAGGCTCAAGTACCTAACTTCTTATTAAAAAAAGTAATTTGTACATTCAATGAGACAGATTCCTGCAGTCCAAACCCACCGTTGGCAATAGAATGGAGTCTCCTGTGATGTTTGCTGTGAAGAATCTTGCTCAGAACTTAAGAGTCTCAGATAATGGTTCAATAGCCTCCCTAGCACACACAATCACAGAATAGCTAGGGGCGGAAAGGACCTTATGATCATCCAGTTCCAACCCCCTGCCATGGGCAGGGACACCTCACACTAAACCATGTCACCCAAGGCTCCATATATTGTTCATACTTAAAAGTCCACATTTGCCAAAAGATAACAAAACCTTTCTGCAAGCCGTGATGAGAGAGACCTCTCGTCACCTGGATTCAGGCTACGTGTTGACTCCTGCACAAAAGCTGCTTGTTTATTACTGGACACTGCATAAGGAAGGGTAACCAAGGTAATGGGCTATGTGTTCATGAAGGAGAGAAAACATACTAGGGAGCTCACACCAAACCAGCTTTGAAAGAAGAAGTGGGTTTGTCTCCTGTCAGAATTCAGGGCAAATACAAAGCCGTTTCTTAAGTTACTCTTCATTTCCACATGCATTCTTCTTTGTGCCGATTGCTGCTTCTCTCTCTAACGGGAAAGTGCCCATGTCAGAAATGAGAGACATGGTGTAACTGCAAATAAAAGTTAATTACTGTGGAAATTCCACTCCAGCGCTTTAATTAAAGCCTGACAAATGTATCATGGACCCCAGGCACCAGCGTGGAGTACACCCATTAGAGAGATTACTCCTCTTTCTACGGCCTCCCATGCTAACACAAAGGAAATATCAATCATGCCAGAAAATGGCTTTTCCAAATCAAAGATGCTGGGAATTATTCTATTACCTTTCTTGGAGATGATTTTCAGAGTTGCTGAGAGGGATTTTTATGCAAGAAAGCAGCACGTTAGAGTAAATTTTTGCTTAATTGCTAGGTTAAATTGCAGCTTTTCTTTTAGGAGAAGTGGCAGCTGGTGAGCCCCTTCTATAAACCTACATTTCCTCTGTAACTTTCTGATGTGTAAATAGGTATGCAGGAGACAAACAGCTTCAAAATGACATGTGATGAAAAGAAGCAGAGGACATAGAGATGCTTGGAGTGATTTTTCCCATGGGGAAAACTGCAGTGGACCCCCACCCAGGATTCTTCAGGGAGCCCATGTGTGGTTTTGCTGCCACCCAAAACCAGCCTGCTGAAAAGAAATATTCCCACTAAAGTCCTCACTATGAGCAGTCTGGGATGTGTTGTTTCCTCTCACAACACCTGACAATATCACTTACTCTTTTGGGCTCTAACCCTCTAGCCGTGTGAGGCCACCATATAGCTAAGAGTCAGAGGGGCTTGCTTTCAGATACACTTTATTGCTCCAACTGCAATTATTTCCACTATCTGCTGAGCACCCAGAAGTAGTGAACGATGCTGACAAGCTATTACAGTAAAAGAGCCAGGCATTTTTGCCTTTATTTGCTTAATATTTAAGGCTTGGTTTCGCAGGTGATGGATAAGTAAAGGGAAATCTGCTCAGATCTCAAGAGCTGTTCTGTTACTCCTTTGGCTGCTGAGATGTTTAAATAAGGAACTTTCCTTTTCACAGCCCAGGCTCTCCCTCCCTCTTTGATCCTGAAGCAATAATCCCATATTTATGAGATTATTCTCGTTGCCATGGAAATTAACAATGTAAAAAATTCACTATAACTATCAGAGGCGTTATCATTTCCCTATAAGCAGGCAGGATGCAGTGCTCTTGAAAGACAAACATTTTCCCGACACCTCTGCCTACCCCTAACCATCCTACACACACAGCACAGCACAAGAACCAAAAGACACCCGTGCCGTGTACAGCGCAGCACAGCTTTGGGTATGGCGAGGTTCCCTATACAGATCAAACTCACACTTCTAGTTTAACATTACAGGACTACTTTTAGGACTGTGAGGAAAGATCCTTCCCATGCCAATGCCCCAGCAGACTTCACCTGTGGCACCATCAAGTCCTACAGAAAACCAGAGGCAGAAGTCTGCAACAGTTCTGATTACAGGACTCTACCCTAACAACGTAGAAGTCTAAAATCACCTGCTCCTCTCCCCATAAAGTCCAATTTGAGATCACTAAAAGTACTTCCAGTTTCTTTGCATATGCACCAAACTGCCCCATACCCCATGAAATGGGACTTCAGCATTTCAGCATCATCCTACAGTGAGATACTACTTAGCAATGCTGACTGGCAGATGTCGCTGTCTTTAGCAAACCTGCAACCCATTCAGGAACAAAAGTACCCCCAGAGCATCCTCCTCTCGCCTTGCATATGCCGGTGGCAGGTAAATTATACCACCCATAGCAAAGTTCTTCCTCAATTAAGTATTGGTTTAAACACCTTATTTTGTCTGTAAATTTACTCTTGGCTTGCAGAATTGCTATCCAGAGAAAGGATGGAAAGCCAGGATTCAGGAAACTGTACAGCCTTTGAATGTGAAAACTATACAGCTAGATCCCAGTGAGCCCGACTTATGGGAGTCAGTGACAGAATTTGCACAAAGCTCCCCAAATACGCAAAAGCAAACTCCAAAAGCATTTAGATCAACCCCTTGTTCTGATGAGCTCGCTCCTTCACAGTGATCCCATGCTTGTGCCAGGGCTGGGGATAAAACTGAATTCCTTCTCCCAGCTCCTTTGCACTAAATCCGTAACGCAACCCCCTTCCAGGCTGAGCAAGGTGTGAGTAAAGTTACAATCACACAACAACACTGCCTACATCTTTTTGGTTACATGTCTGGTTTAATAACGTCATATTCCTAAAGGACATGGACGGAAAACACAGGATTTCAACCCCAATACAACTTCACATGCAAAGCTTTGTTACTTCTCTCCTTTGCTATTTTCTCAGGTCTGACCTAAAGAGACCAAGAGAAGTAAAACTCCACTCCAGTTCTTCAATGCATTTACAACACAGACAACATTTCAAGCCAACTGTGATGATGGCTGTTATGACATGGACATCTGTTTGCTGAGCCTGGCACATTTCTTTCCTTACAAATGAAAGGGTCGAGAGAAGCAGACAGTTTTTAACCATCTTTATGGATTTCAACTGACACTAATACTCAAAAAAAAAAAAAGGACACAATCTATAGTCTGTTTTTTTTTGTTTTTTTTTAATTTTGGTGGTATTAAAAATAGATATTTTAGCTAAAGGGAAGTAGAAACAGTTTCTTGTCCGAAGTTTGTAAGATTTCCTAGTGAACTGAGAGCAAATAGGTTTTGTTGCACATCGCTGAAGGCAAAAGAAGGAGGTAACACTGAGTGACAATTCATATGACTGCCTCTAGGTATTAACATCACAGTTATCCAGTTTTCTGACCATTCCCATGAGCACACAGAGAAAAGGGTATTGACAATTGCAGTTCACAGTACCCATCACCCTTCTATTACGGGCATAGGTTGTACCTGGCTGCTGAAGAGGCTTTAAGCCAACTGTTTAGAGATGATGTTTGCAGCTGACAAATACAGATTTCTTTTCCTCCCTTGCAATTTTCTTCTTCACTTGAATGTTTTCTTCCTTGTTCTTTCCAGAAAGCTGTTGCAAGCTCCAACTCAGACAAGGTATTGAACAGAAGCTAAGAAACCTACTGCTAACAGGTTCGTGTAGAATGACCATCACAGACTACAGCAGCTACAGCAATAGGGCTTTAGGCACCAAACCTACTGCTGGCACTAAAGGGATACCGCAGTTCACTAGCAACAGCGGCAAACCCATGGCCTGCCTGGACAATCATCACTGGAAGTAACTGTGCTGGGTTTTTAAAGGATGCTGCAGAGTCTCTCTACTCATATGGATGGCTGCAGACATGAAGAACTCTGCGCTGCTTACTCCTTAGGCTTCCTTCTTTGTTGACCAGGTGCTGATCCACCCACCACCCAGTAGAAAAGACAACATCTCTCTCCCTTGCCCAAGTAAAAGCTGTTTGGCTAAGCAGAAGCTCCATGTACCTGGGGTGCTGAGCCAGAGCCACCCCTGAGTACTGAATTCACATGATGCAAAGAACCATTTGAAGGGGACAAATTACTTTCCTGAAACAAAAAGACCCCCTATGCTCAGAGGAGACACATTTGTCTGTGTTTACAAACCTTCCCCCAGCCAAGCTGTGATACCTGAACATGAATACACTGCAATTCTGATAAGAGATAAAGATTCATGTCTCCCCTCTGGCAGGTTAAAACCATTCCCCCTACACCCTTGTCACAAGTTTCTCTCCAGATTTCTTGTTGGCCCCTTTAGATTTCCCTTTTCCCGAGGGAAATCCCTCCAGACATTGTTTTAGAAGAGCTTACAAATCAGCTCTTTTTTTTTTCCCCTCTGGTTGCCACTATTCCTTAGCAACAAAGCTGGTGTGCTGAACGTGGCTCTGCTGTAACACATTCCAGAAATAACTAGCAGGGCTGGCATTGTTTAGGCTAACAGAGGAAAGTTAATGGGGTCGTTTGCTATGTGTTAGTGCTCTCCACCTCCTGACCACCTGCACGTCCCTGGGACAATCCAAGAAACACCCATGTACAGTCCTGTGCGTACCTAAATATACAGATGTGTATTTAAAGTGTATTTATAAGGGAAGATTTTTCACAACTGTTACGTGGGGGATGCAGAGGAAGATGGAGGAGGAGAAAACAAAGAGAAAACAAAGGGTTTTTTCTGTCTCTTGATAGAGTAGAGTCCTACGGAAGTCCAAGGTACCTTCCCCTCCCACCCAAGTGCTCTAAAGGGGCCAGGAAGAACCCATGTCCTTGCCCTCCATACAGCATGAGAACCACCCTCTCCCCAGATCTGCAAACCCTATTCCCCACAAGTGTGGAGACCTTGCTGAAAGGAGCTTACACTGTGTTCCCACATCCCTCCATCTTCCCAACAGCATGGACACAGCGTTAAGTATCTTCTGACGAAGCTCGTTGCATTTTGAATTCCCAGGCTTGCTGTAAGTTACACCTAAGAGGTCAAACCCCAAAGCTCTGAGCCACCAGAAGTACTCACTATGCAAGCTTCACATGCAGCGACAAAATGACGTTAAAGGCACTGCAACATCAGTTGTCTGCGCACAACATCATGTTGCAATGGCTCTGTCATCAAGCAAATTGACTCAAACTATGACACTACACGAACAAAGATGTATGGGTAAGAACTGAGTAAACATGTCTGAAATTCAGGAGAACATAGCCAGGGTGCTGGCAAGTAGCACTTCATCAATTTGAGCTAATGGCACCATCTGAGGCTCTTCTCTCAGTGTTTTCCATGTATCAGAGCTGCTGCCAACATGCTACTATTACACTGAATGGTACCATGGTCCATTGAATTTAAGGTCAAAATGGGGCAGAAAACCCAGCAGATTTAGACCTCTTTTGATTTGGTTTTTAGAAGTTCTAGGATAAATCATTCCCTGACACCTTCAGCCCAACAGAAGACAGTGGAAAGCAGATCACACCAACTGACCACAGCACGAACCGAAAAGTTCAATATACCTCCTGTCACCAGCCAAAAGGCTCCCTTTCTGCTCTGACACACACGATGCCTCAGGTGCAAGCTAGCCTATCGCTTACAAACCCCCTCGTTTTTAATGTTACACATTCACCTCTTCATGAGAGTTTGATACTTCAGCACCAATGAACCCATACAAGGCATGGATTAATGCACCACTGGCGCACAGTTCGGGTAGGCACAAATCATTCAGCCTTTCTCAAGGTGCTTCACCACATGCCTCGGGTATGTCCAGGGGGCTGTGATGCACTCTGAGTGTCCAAATTGCTACACATAGCTCTTCGCTGTATGTAACCCCCAGCACTTCATTGCTAAGACAACAGCCTCTGCTGTGATGGTGCCTCCAGGCTTGCAGCTAAAACAGGGCAGCGTGCTGGGTGCCCACAGGCTTAGGGGCACCCGGAACTCCGGTGGCCATGAACCAGTTAACACACAAATCAGCTTATAAATTAAAAGCTAGCTGTTAAAAATCTCCTCTTCTGACAACCTTCAATTACAAAGACTTGCTCTATTCACACCCAAATTAAATGTAAAAATCTGACTCTCAACTGCTAATTAGCCATAGAGGATACAGTTGCATTTCTGTTATGGCATATTATACTTTCTGTTAATTGTTATTTACTCGCACTGTTTTGAAAGCACCTCTTGATATCTAGCGGTGTTAAATGCATCTTTGTAAGACTTCAGTCAAGGTTCAGGCATCTTTTTGGGAGAACAGACGCTGGAAAAATAAAATACCAGCTCTTTGTTTGGTCAAAGTCAATGTATGTCTACTGCCATCAGTGGAGCCACACTGATTTTTATACATGCTCGAAATCCACCCCAATATTGCTTAGACCTATTAAAGACAGACCAAGCAGACCCAAAAGTGGTTGAAAGTGGTAGCAGTGAAGATGGAAGGAGATAAAAAGAGGGGTGTGTGTGTGGGGGGTTATAGGGAGGAGGAATCTAAACCACTGTTTTTTATTTACAAAGAAGGAAAGAACCCAACACACTAAGGATTCAATCTTGTGGTGACCTTTTCCTTCACTGGAGCTTTGCAAGTTAGCAGCAAAAGGCAAAACCAGCAATGGTAAAAGAGCTGAATCTTTTCTGTATCACATGGAGGGTTGTTAACGTAAGTAGCATTAGCATCTCCTGAAACCTGCTTCTCTGTTCTGATGATCTACTCCTTGGCTTACGCATTTAACTAAGCCAGTACTCAGCACTCCCCTCCCCGTGAGCAAAGTCAAAGCTCTATAAACAGCACTGCTTACTGCCTTAATATGTGCTACTTTTTATACTTGTGCTAATTACAGAAATAAAGGCACGTTATACATCAAGGAAACACAAAGAATGCATTAGATCAGTTTCTGTTCTTACTAATGTAGGATTTGTGGGATTTTAATTTGCTTCAACTGAGAGCTTCACAAGACGAAATTCAGGCTCTTCAGTAACACTGCACAAAGGGGAACACATTTACTTCTAATGAAATATGATGGGTTTGCAATGAAAAAAAATCAGTATTTTGCTTAATGGATCCTTTTCAATAACACTAAATGGTAATACACACTAGCATACCATTGCAGAAGATTTGATACTATCAAATTGCTGAGTGCATTAAATGCTAAAAAGCCCCCGAGAGGCAAATGACCCTTAATGTTTTATTTTCCTTTTCATGGCACTGAGCTGGAGTTCCAATTCATCTTCCAAAGCTCACACATCTATCCCAAGAGGCCTGAGGCCAAGTTTTGACACTTTCAAAATCTCTGGTATAATTGTCATTGACTTTCGGAGGGTCACATTTTTGATTTATGTAATTTTGGGGCATAAAATACTATTTCTGTCTCCAATGGCAAATGTACTTAAGATAGGCTCGGGCTTTAAAGATGAGCCGGATCATTAAATGCGCATCACAACAGCAATACAACGTTATCACTCACGTGAGTTATAGCAAACAAGGTCTCAAATACCTGACCTCTCTGAAGTACCCCTTTTGGGTATGGTTTCAATAAAGAGAAGATTATTGAAGCCCTTTCTTTCTTTCATCATCTAAGGTAACAGTCAGAAATCAACTAATATCTTTGCTTTCTCCTTACGTGATGGCTACTGGAATTCTAAGTGTATTTATTAAAATGGAAAGCTAGACCCTGCCAATTTTTGGAAAAGGATCGAGTGTTAACACGTCACATTCAACCTGCAATACAAGAGCCACCAAAACGTCTACACTGAACACAAAAGGGATTTTAAAACTAATGGAAATGTAATCAGTGGGGGGTTTATCCGACAGCATTCTGTTACACTGCTCCAGCCTGCTCCTCATAGCTCCTGTCTGGAAAGCTCAATCTTCTCAAGCAAACCTTTGATCTGCATGTTCATTGCTAAGTAGTTTCAAGTATTAGAGAATTAATAACCATGCAGTGTATTTCCTCATTTCTAATTCTGCATGTGGAATGGTTCTTGAGAAAACCAAGCACTATCTGCCAGACAAACGGCACCATGGTTGTTTGCAACATTTAATTTGGTGGGTTTCTAGCAATACAGTGGATCTTCAGTTATGGTAACAGAACACTGGTATTGTGTGGCTACCAGAGAGTTTTCTTGTAGAATATGAAAGAAAAAAAGACCACCCAGTCATCCTGGCAAGGATGAAATACACTGCTCACTACACAGCCGGTGGGATGAACTGCAACTGCAGCTTTTTGTTCAGCTGCTGTGGGGCATCTTCTGCGTGGGTTTTCTGCTGATCATTTATCACCTATGTAACTGCAATAATTTCTCCTATTTCATTCAGATAGCGGCAGCAATAAACACTGCTACTCAGGAAGTACTTGTAGCCTGCACTGTCTTCAGCAGCTCAAAAGGAACGTGAGCAGCAGGTCAAGGGAGGGGATCCTGCCCCTCGGCTCTGCTCTCATGGGACCCCACTCACAGCACTGTGTGCAGCTCTGGTGTCCTCAACATCAGAAGGACATGGAGCTGTTGGAGCAAGTTCAGAGGAGGCCACAAGGATGCTCAGGGGCTGGAGCACCTCCCATACAAAGACAGGCTGAGAATATTGGGGCTGTTCAGCCTGGAGAAGAGAAGCTGCATGGAGACCTCAGAGCAGCTTCCAGTGTCTGAAGGGGGCTACAAGGATGCTGGAGAGAGACTCTTCATCAGGGACTGTAGCGATAGGGCAAGGGGTGATGGGTTCAAACTGAAACAGGGGAAGTTCAGGTTAGATCTAAGGCAGAAGTTCTTCCCTGTGAGGGTGCTGAGGCGCTGGCACAGGGTGCCCAGAGAAGCTGTGGCTGCCCCATCCCTGGCAATGTTCAAGGCCAGGCTGGATGGAACTTGGAGCAACCTGGTCTGGTGTGAGGTGTCCCTTTCTAACCCAAACCATTCTATGATTCTCTGTAGTTAACAGCATGTGAAATGAAGCAAACATAATTACTCTTCCACCCCTCAACAGATCCAGAGTCCTGGCAGTGGCATTTCTTCACTGAGGAATGAAAAGGAATTATGGCATTCATATGGACCACCCATCTTCAAAGGACCACAGTTACTGTAGGACAAAGGAGGCATTCCTCCCTGGCTAGCTTCTGGTGTTTGAGAAAGGGACCTCACTCTCCCCAGCAATGAATGTACTTATGGGGCTGCTGAAGCTACCACCACCACCATCTCCACCAAGGTTGTTTTGAATATGGTGTCCTCCATCCAGGAGTAGAGATGCATGAAAGTGTGAGCTGAAGTTGCTCTACCCAGCTTGGTAGTCCCAGTCAACATCTACTGAGCAAGTAGTGTAGCCCAGTAGCGATAGTTCAGTATGACAAACAGTGGTGCTAAGAACCCAGTAACCACACCATACATATTTCAGGGTGGCTTACTTGGGACTAGTTTTACTTTAGTCTCCCACAGGTTGAATAAGAACTAGATTTTGGATACACTGGGTGCACCTTCTGTTTCATTTCCTCCAAAAGCATCCCAGCTCATAAGCACCACGACTGCTGTGAATGAAAGCACAAGACGTGCAGACAACTGGAGGGATTCACATCAAAACCAGATTGCTAAACCAAACTAAAACGCTAGTGCAGATGTACCCTGTGCCAGCTGGCTTGCTTTTTCATTGGGGCTGATCACTGAACACCCAGATGTGAGGCGATGACAGAAGCATGGCCAAGAAAGATGTTTATAGCAGGGCTGGAATGGGTGGTATTTCAGCTTCTGCATCCACAGAGGGAAGGTGGCCGAGTCTGTGCATTGACTAACGCTTCCAGGTGTACCATGCAAATGGAAATTTCCCCTGAATTCACTCCTTATGCAAGCCCGTAACCATAAATAAATGAATGTAATTGTAGCAGCTGTTGAGCAGGGAGCTGCAGAGCCTGCCAAACAGTGACGGCAGCGTGCAGCGAGTGCTGCCGCTGGTGAAGGGATAGCTACAACTGGTTTCTCCTTTATTTTTCAGCTATAGCCAAGGGACATAGATGGTGCTCACAATGTACACTGCTACTGGGAGGGGTTAGGGGGGATAAATCCTGGTCGTGTTCAAAGGATGCAAAGCAGAATACAGAAGAACTCATAACAGAAAGAGCTACTTTAACAGAGTCTTTGGATTTCTTACACTAAAGCGATATGCTCTGTCCTGCAGCTCTTGGTCTCCTTGCTAACTAACACAAGGACAAGACTAGGCCTCAGGATGCAATTAAATACAAACTCTTAAACCCATTACACTAAGAGGAATGGCTAATAGCACAGCAGTGCAACGTGCATCACCCAAGTAACCCAGCTATTTAACTGCCTGATCATAACTTTGCATTGCAAAAACCAAAGTCCACTTTTCCCATGCAAAAGGCTTCTCTGTAACATTCGTTGTCATCTACAGGATTTCCGAGTAGCAGTGTCTAAAACCAGGCTCTCACAGGACATTGCTTTCCACAATAACCTCATTAAAGCAGAATTCCATGCTTGTTTTTAAGGCTTTCCTGATGGTTACTAATATTCCAGCTACAGCTGATGCGTCCGCAGCCACTGAGTTCTTCCTCTCTCAAGCACACTGTAATATCTGGAAGAATGCATTTTTGCGTCATAGAATGGTTAGGGTTGGAAAGGACCTTAAGATCATCCAGTTCCAATCCCCCTGCCATGGGCGGGGACACCTCACACTAAGCTATGCCACCCAAGGCTCTGTCCAACCTGGTCTCGAACACTGCCAGGGATGGAACATTCACAACTTCCTTGGGCAACCCATTCCAGTGCCCTCACAGTAAAGAACTTCTTCCTTAATATCCAATCTAAACTTCCCCTGTTTAACTTCTAACCCGTTACCCCTTGTCCTATCACTACAGTCCCTAATGAAGGGTCCCTCCCCAGCATCCTTATAGGCCCCCTTCTTGGGGATCTCTCATGCCACATCATGCCAACCAGAGGCAGACACATGTCTAGGAGCATACCGAGTGTGTTCAAAAGAAACAGTCCAACTGGATGGCTGTTTTCAATCGTCACTTTTGATGCATGCTGCTTTTAGGATGGGAGTTACAAACAGTTTTCTGAGCCAGTAAAGCTATTCACATTGTTCTGGTGCCTTTAAGAACCCTTATATCCAATTATCATGGCCCCCGTTTTGCCAAACATCTTCTTCCCAAAGGAGAACGGGAAACTTCCCAGCAATATCTGGCTATCAGAAGGATTTGCTGAAGCTACGTGATCGCTTTACACCCAGAGCATGAGGCCACACTAACTTCTAACCCAGAACAGCCCAGTAACACTGTCCTACCAAGATGGCAAGCTGCTTTAAGACTTCCTGGGTGGAGATAAGAGCTAACTGATCATACAGCATCAATGACCACACGGCAGGTCTTACAGTATCTGAATAACAAAATTGATCTATGTTTTACAACTTTAGGGAGCTGAGACAGGGTGACTGGCCTTCACAGCCAGGTACTGCCTGCAATACCCAAGCATCATGCCAGTGAATTCTCTCATTCAGTTCACTGCCAGACCATCTGACACAGGCAAAATACAGCTTTCCATGCCAATCTTCAGTATATGTATGAGAGCTAGTAGAATAAATTTTATCACTCTGCTCTGGCTATTATTCCAGCTCATTTTACTGAATACAGCACCACTGACAGCCAGATCCCAAATTGCAAGTCTTGCGCATAAAGGAATAATTTTAGAGCACTCCTCCTCTAATAAGTTGAGCCCTCTCAACTCCCATTAGAGCCAAATGGAGTTAAAGGAGCTCCCTAAAAATCCAAAATATTCAAGTGAAAGATCATTATTCCAAATGCTCTGAGTAAAACAGAAATCCACTCATTCATAGAGGGTGGCTTAATGAAATACTCTCGAAACACAGCCCTTGGTACTCGTGATGCCATTCATCTCCATTCAGCTTTCCACCTATTTTACAACAAGGAAAGAAATAAAAACCCACAAAGAACCTTTTCCCTTCCATTTCTACATGAGGATTGCATGTCATCTCCTAGCTTGACAGTCTGATGGCAAGCAAAAATCAGCAAGACCGTTAATCATTCACAACCACTGATGGCAACCAGCCTTGCAAACATGAGAAGTCATAAAGGAGACAAGGGGTTTAACTATGGCATTTGAAGATCCTACCCACACAGTGTGGCACTTGGTAAAAATCATGTTGCTGAGATGCAAACACAGAGGAAAAGAACTGGCTGCCAGGTGGTGTCAATGTGTTAGGAGACCAGGAATCCTTCCAGTCACAAAAAATGTTAATCCTCTTAAAACATATATATGTATCATTTCAATCAACTGAATACATAAGTAGGCAAGACAGAAAGTCTTCAGCAGGTACATACAGGTGATCTGAGACCCTCTAGATTTCTCTAGGATTGGCTGTGGCTTCAGCCATCAGGTCTAACACTGGCTCAGGATGCTCCGTTTCAGAACAGTTGGATTTGATGATCTTAAAGGGTTTTTTTTTAACCTAGTTGATTCTATGATCTTGTATTTAAAGGCTTAGTCTCCTCCTCGTCATCTGGGCAGTTGTACTGAGAGATGCCAGCTACTCTTGTTTTGGGAAAAAGCCCAGTACATTACAACAGCAACAAAATGAAATTACCCCTTCTGTACATCCACTTCACAGCATACCCATAGTGCCCTTGAGCAGGCTCTGTTAACGTAAGAAATACTAAGCCAAAGCAGCTTTCTTCTCTGGTTTGTCAGATTTCATTACTCTTCAGGAAAAAAGGAAAGCCTTGCTCAGGACTGAGGATGTCATTTGGCTTTTCCAACGCTTTGCTTCACACTTGTTGGGACACAGCTTTCTACAGCACTAGGAAGAACACATTTTAGCTGTTACGGAGGCTAGGCAATATTAACTGCAGACTCTTAACCCATAAAAACAGAATAACAAAGGTATAAGATATTCTCAGAAGCAAGGTATTATTCCCCAAACATACCCCTTTACCGTCTGTTTCTGACCACAGGGTCAGCTCCTGTTCCTCTGCCTTTCTCCCTCCTCCTTTCCCTTCCTTTCTGCTCCACATACTGCAGGTACCAGTGACCAGGCAGAGTCACATTTGGGTGGAAATCAGGCTAAAACAAGTTTAAAGTAACGGGTCAGAAACAACAAAGCGACCGAGGAGAAGGTAAATAGGAGCTCTCTGCTGGCTTCTGAAACTGTTCAGCAGCTCAGCTGAAGCCAGAGAAGTCACATTTTACACACAAACACACAGACTTTTACTGGCCTAGAGTGAGAAGATCGCAGTCACATCCTGCTGCAACAGATCAGACAAGTCCAAGAGTCCCATCAATACCCAACTGCTACAACAAAGCATCCCGCGTACCTCTGTAAAGTATTAAAGATTCACTTCTTACTCAAACCAGAATGCATGGTTTGGGTACTGCTGAAAGTCTCTGAATAGATGTGGGAGATGAGTCTTGGTGTTCTCAGTGTAAAGAGTATATGGGTCAGGCCAAAATCCATCCTGCATGAACACAACCCAACTGTAACTGCCTTTCATCCAGTAACTCCAGGATGAGAGTAAGTGAACTACACCCAGATGGTTTTATTAAGGGAAGTCGATTTATCTGTTGAATACTATCTAATAAAGAAGCTAAACCCCAGGGAATGACTAGGCACAAATGCAAGAAAAATCTAAGCACTGGTGGTACTTCTTAAGTCTATTTACGGACCAAAGCGCTTTGCATTGCTTGTGATCCTGGGAAGGGAGGAGCAGCAGAGTGTGTTTCTGTAAGCCCTTTTGGACTTAGCACGGTGCCAACTGTTATTTTTAAAGGATTGAATTTAATGCCCATTTCATTTTTATACTGTTTAGTAAGGACTAAATCATGTTTTAAATTACCTTACAAAATGATGAAATAGATTTGTTTCAGTTGTCCTTGGTTTTCAAATAATCAGAACCCATACTGTCCAGAAAATTCTTCTGATAACACAAGCATCTACGCAATGAAATGGGCTCATGCAAAGCCCTTGCTCAAAAGACTTCAGCTCTTCAGGGGACAAGGGGAGACACATGGCATTTAGACTCTAATCCCAAATAGCTGCTGACTCACAGCCCCTCCTCAGTGCCATCAGAAAGGGCCAGGGTGGACAGAAGTGGATGGAAACTGGATGACCTGCATTTCAGTTGTGAAGCATTCCCATGCAGAAGAGGGACAAGCTTTTCAGGAGCACACAACTCATGCAAGCCCTGCTGGGAACAAGGAACCAGACTGCAGTGCTGTAGCACACAGACACGTTCAATACTACACCATTAATTCTGGTATGGATCAAATAAAGGTGCTCCAGAGCTTCATCTGTTAACAACCAACCATCCACATTTACAGTCTAAGTCTCATCTTCCTCTTTCCCACAAAGCGGTTACAAAGCAACTTTAGACAGCACAGTGTTTGCAGAATGGAGTCCCACAGCATGACTTTAACCAGGAAAGCAAATCCTAGGGTTTACATTTAGATCTCCATAGGTGCTTTTCCGCAATGATGATGCCCAAGCTGCATGACTCATTTCTTATCAAAGTAGACAAATGTGAATACCCTGGGGAGGATCAAGGAAACAACAGTCATTAAGCAGACAACTACCAAGATCAGGAGACCAAATGAATGTCATCATGAGAATGGGAATTACCCTTCCTTTTGTTGGTTTTTCTACCACTCCTGCTCAGCTTCCATCAAAATGACTTTGATGATGTTATTAGAAAACACAGGTTTCTCATGGAAAATGGGCTCGGAATGCCCCAAGGCAGCTGTTCCAGCTCCTGTAGCAAAGGCCAAATTAGGTGGTTGCAAAATGGTTGCTTCTACAACTAACAGAAGTGACTGCGGGGTTGATGCAGCAACCAGCAGTTCTGGAAAAGCTTCCAAGCCGTTCATGTTTCATTTAGGAATCTGGACCACGAGGCTGACATTTGATTACATCTGAATTTCCAAATTAAACAACCTAAAGAGCATTACATTAATAACACCAATGTCTCTCGCCAGTGACACAGCTCCCAGTGCCTCCCTGGGCGTTGTTTGGCACCAGCAGTTAACAGAAGCCCTGATAAATCTCAGAGTCAACTCTCTCCAGACTAAATGCAGGTGCTTTGCTTTCAGAGACTACATAAGCTGAGTGTGCACCACAGATGAGACCCATTTCTCTGCAGCTCTTTGGAAGTAAGTCGGCTCGCTGCTCACTGCGGAAGCAAAGGTGTTCACCTGCAGCTTCTGCTCCCTCACACCTGGAATTTTGCATTTATTCCATATGCAACTATCTGAAAATGAGTGCAAGTGCTCACAAGAGCAATGTCAGGCAGCAGATGTCCAAGCATCTCAAATGACACTGTGTCCAAGCCAGGGCTGGGGAAGGCAACAGTTGTAGGTGTTCCTACTCTGTGCTGCCAAGACTGCCCCATTAAGGCAACCAGGCTGAAGGCCATCAGTGCAACAGCTAAAACTTAATGTCTAAATGCATCTCTGTTCTAAATACCTCTCACCAGCTGCTTACTACTTATCCCCTGATGGTGTCTGGGCACTTTCCCTCCCAAAAAGCAATCAACCTCTTCCAATGTGGTGTTAAAGGCCAAGTCTGTTCCTTCCTGAATGTATGAAAAGGTCACAGAGAGCCAAAAAGAACCACTCGACAGCTCATTTTTGCATGATGGGCTGGGAAGGGCCCTACCACAACCAAAGCTGACATTCTGCTTTTGTCATCAGGAAACCCCTCCTGTAGCACAGAAGTAGCATTGCTGCCCTCCTCATCCTTCCCTGCATCTGCCAAAAGACATCAGACCAAATTCCTCACTACTGGAAGCTGGGTTCTGCTCCATGGATTCAGTGGAGAATGTAACCCAAGGCAGGGCTTTTCATGGTCCTATCACTGCTCCTGCCAATGCGCTGTCTGACTTGCACCCAGAGGATGGGTGAGGAATAGATGAGCCATGTTTTATCAGCAGAGAGGCTTCTTCAAATTCACAAAGGGATTTTATTTATGGTTGGATTTGATCATCTCAAAGGTCTCTTCCAACCTAAATGATTTTATGATCCTATTTTTAAGGGAACTTGGAGATTTCACTGTGTTTTGTACCTCCCCTGCTAGAGTCCCTGCCTCTGTGTGGAAAAATGGGCATAGGCTCAATATAAACATCAGCATTTGAGTTTGGTGCCTATTTCAGGGAGGGACTTTCCTAAAAACATTCATTCCCGAGTTAAGGAACAGCCACTGCCAGCATAGGAATGCACAAACGTGACCCAGGAGCATAAATACCAATACACAACTTTGGTCACTCTGCACTCAAACACACACTTCACCTGCTTCGTTCCTACTAGTCCAAGCAGCCAGGCTAACCTCGAGTGCTAAAAAGAGCTATTCCAAGTATGAGGTGGTGCTCGATGCCCAAACAGAAGCAGCTCTTACATTTTTGGTGGCACTGCTAAGGTATCTATAAGCTATTAACAGGGACAAAAGAAAAACTTTTGTTTATGATCCCTGTTGACATTCTGCCCCTTACCCTCTCGGCATAGCTTCTTCTCATCTCCCAAAAGAACGCTACTCGGCTTCCAGCCTACCAGAGGTGTGCTTGAATTCTGTTCAGGAATCACAAAGGAGGAGGATTAGTTTTTTATCCGAGCAGTGCTCTGGGACTCAAGAAAATTCCACTCACTCCCTGCTCTGACAGGGATCTTCTTTAGGACATTTGGCCAACTGCTTTATTTCTCCACGCTACTGAAAACAGTGTTACTGTTCTGTTACCCCCTGTGAATGGTGACACCCCATCTGAAAAACAGAGATACCATTTCCTTTTTGCTACCTATTGTCTTACCTTTTATACCACAGTCTCTGCAGAATTGGGACTTCTCCCCACTATGGGTTTATACAGCAACTACAATACAGTGGGGCGCTGGTACAGCTCAAACCCTCTAGACACCACTGGAATACTAATATTCAACTATTACTCCGAGAAGCCAAAACTACTGGGGGAAGGTAAACTGTGAAAGCTTCAAAATCAAGTCATGCAGGCCTTGTACTGACAAAACTCTTCCTGCTCTCAAGGTGTCAGGATTCAGCCATAAAGAAGGCAGGCATAATTTTAACAACCAAGCTGGTAATGCCTTCTCAGTAACACATGTAGAGGTGGAGCCCAGTCTGGCAACACATCTGTGATAAAAGAGAGATCTAAACCCCTATCTGACTGACAAACTTGGGTTTTTCATTATTCAAAACAGAAGTCTCCATACAAAGGTAACTGCAAAGGCCAGAGCTTAATTTATCCTCCATTAAGAATCCAATTGTTCAGAGCTAGATATTACTGATTCAATGCCACTCTATGAGATATCATAGCCTGTGATTTAATTGGCCAATTACTTATCCCTGATGAGAAACTGGTATGAATGCTGTGCCTCAGACTTAGTGGGTGTGCAAGTCTGAATCAGGGCATTTTGTCAATCATTTGTAAAGCAGACAGCTGTAATGTTTGGAATGATGAATACATTGGTATTTTGTTATTTATCACAAACTAATACAAAGTCCTATTAAAGTTATGCAAATTCTTTGTCCAGCATAAACAAATGATGCTCCAGGGGAAATAAAACACATACAGCATCCAGTTAAGTTGTTTTTCCTGGCTAACACCTTACTCAAAGAGTAGAGAGATTTATTTTTGTAAATGCCCAACTACTTCCCAGATTTTTCCCAATGTGCCTGAGGAAATCAGATCTCCCTTAGACATTGCAGTCACATCATGGACAAGATGCTGCCATCCGCAGCACACAATGAACTCTTGGTCCATCATCATTCTCTTGGTCCTCACCAACTGGGGGCAAGTTTATCGACATTTGCATGAGAAGCCCCAAGGATGATTGGTAAGCAGAGAAAATGGAGATTTTGCAAGGAAGAAAAGCATGTCTCAGTTTTGATGCCAGTTCCTCTCAGTCCTACGTTCACTAGATGCCGTTCAGATCAAGGTTATTGCACAAGTGCTGAAAATGGGACCACTATGCAGGAGTGGCGAGAATACCAACAGAAAGAACACAGGAGTATATGTATCCATACATGAACAGTCATGTGCTTCAACATACCCTCTTGAGCAATATAGTCACCCTATATGTGCTGACGCTATTTGTGGCAAAACATATCGGTTGCTTCATCCACTTCAAAACCTTTTGTTCTCATTGCTGGGCACATTCAGCATATCTTCTTAGCAGGAATGAAGACATTTCCATCTTTCCAATGGCACATTACAATGGCTGAGCATTTCAAGCTCTATTAGGAGTTCACTGCTCATAGAGCTTCAGGGTAAGTGCCACAAATGACTACTTCGTGCAGAACAAGAT
Source organism: Pezoporus flaviventris (assembly GCF_033815535.1). Lineage (NCBI taxonomy): Eukaryota > Metazoa > Chordata > Aves > Psittaciformes > Psittacidae > Pezoporus > Pezoporus flaviventris. The sequence goes on from NW_026892585.1 coordinate 4,230,212, forward strand.
GAGGCCTCTGCTCTTCATGCTGTAGAAAGCGAGCAGGGGACAGTGGATTCCTAATACCCAGGCAATGTCAAGCTAGTGTAAGATTAACCTTTGTTCCTTCCTTTTACCGTTGCCTTCTGATGGTGATGCCTTATCTCATTTATGGTGCCTGAATAGGAAAGCATTATCCTTTCTAAATCCAAAGGGAAAGATCTGCAAGCATAAGCAGCTTTACTTCTTTACTACTGAAGGGAAATAGCCCACACTTTGGGATTCAATGCTCACAATAACTTAGATCAGTTCCTGGGAGAGCAAAGGGGGAGAACTGGGGCTGCTATGTACCTTATAATTTGGCTTAGCTGCATGCATTTTTCATTACAGGCAACATAAAATGAGAACCCTTTATATTCTGGGGATCCACAGTTTAAACTTTGATATCATCAATGCTTAGCTTCAGTCTGCAGCATGTGATATTCAGGAACTTGGTTGAAAGATATGGTACCACTGAAAATTATTACAGACAGGAGTCTGTAATAATATCCCAAGGAAAACTGCTAAAGAAGGAAAGCCTTACAGTGAAAAAGCCCAAAAGACACGAGGGCTTCTAGACAGAGATGCTTGCTCAGTGCATGGTGAGGGAATGCCTGAAAAGGTGCTAGGTTAGTAGTGATTCTGCTCAGCTGCTTCACCATCTGCACACGCTCTTCTTGTCTACATAAGAGAAGTCCCCTAGAAGCTAAAAGAGAAAGCTTCAGCAATGGTGTTCAAGGCCTTTCAACTCTGCATAGGTAAAATGCTATAGCTCCACTGTGCTGGCATCCAGGAATGATCAGTGAGCCACATGGGTTCAAATAAACTTGGGTTGTGGTAGTTTTAGTTCTTGGAAGGAGGGAGTCCTATTTAAAGTCCATTCAACAGAGGATCTCCATGGCGCTGGAGCAGGCTTTTAATCACAAAACACACCGTGAAACACAGAGGAATAAATGGCAAGTGTTGTGCCTATGGGTTTTCCACCTTATCAAACTATTAAGGTGAAGTGGTGTCTAGGGAGGAGGCAGCTGGAAATAGCACACTGCCAGTGCTTTTAAAAGCTCCTGCGACTACTGTGCAGGGGATGAATCTTATTACACTCGATAGTATTCTTGCACAGAAATGAAAGCAGAAAGAAAACTGCTGCAAGGAATCAATTAACTGAATGGAAGGTTTTCTTTTTTCTTCTCAATCATGCTCCAATTTGGTGTTTGCTGAAAGTTCTTCCTGCTTCTTTCTTTCTATTATCCTCAAGTGCCTGAAATTCTCTTTGATGGAAGGCAGCTGCATCCCACTCAAGTTGACAAGCCCTGGAAAAATGCATCTGACAACTGAACTCTGGAAAGATGCATCTGCAGCGTAAAAGGAATCAGCACAGCAAGGTACAAGCTCTTGCTCGGCTGCTGCCTCCTGACACTCTGGTGACTGCCTGGAAGGCGATTTAGCCTGTGGGCATGACAGAAGGCTCCAGTCTTGTCAGGTCTCCTAAATAAAGGAGGACTGGAACTGGTCAGGACTTGGATGGAAAGCTATTGCAGAAGACAGTATTGGGGATTCAATAGGTGGTAGACTTACCTCAGAGGCAGGACTGAGCAGACAAACAAGGGGTGATACCAAGGGCCAGAGGGGGTGCAAAAATCAGGCACAGGCTGAAAAAAAACCCTGAAGTAATCTTGGAAGATCATGGCCAAGTGTTAATTCTTCACTGAGAAACGACGCTGTGCCAGCCTGCAGATGTCCTCTCGCCATTTCCTATGGATTCACTCTTCTGAAACCCTGACATGAGCTTTAAAGCCTCCATCTCCCACTCCAGAGATGGCTTAGTGAAAAGTGATTTAGTATATGTGTGTGTGTGTATGCGATTGGAATTCCACTGTACAAGGCAAGGAATACAGTGTCAGATGGGCAGCAGATGTCACAAGAGGTACACCAAAGGATGAATGCTTTAATTTGTAGCGTTGAATCATTCTCACATCACACAGCTAGGAGACGATTAAGCTGTGACTGTGACCATGTAATCAGAGGGAAGAGAGGTAGAAGAATTTCACTTACATCCCTGTAAGATTTATCCTGTTCCTGGGTCTGTGAAAACATGGGCAGTTCTAAAGAGGAGGGAGACAGAAAGCTTCACCTTCTGCCATGCCATGCACGGCTTGGCTAGACAGCAGAGTTCAACCAATGTCAGTCACGAGCTGTCTGGACCAACAGCAATGCTCCATGCCCAATCTTTAATGCAGGAAGCAAAGTTACATCATGGATCATGTCTAATTATTCTGTCTTCACTGGCCAGACATAATGTATTATATCAAGGCTTCAAGGGACCTGTCCTTGTGGACAATACGCTACTTTTAATAGTCTTCTCCTAAACATGAAGAGTCTTTGAGCTGCTCTCCAACAGCACATACAGCTGGATGCTTTCCATATACCAAACTCCATGCAACCTTAATAGTTCTAGATGAAGGTCTTCTAATGTGATTATCAGTGTCTGGGATGTCTGCCTCTCCCCTTCTCCCATCAGAGCACTGTAGGGACTTAATCACTGCAGCTCCAGCTCAGAGAGTCTGGAAATCCTACAAGCTAGGAGGACCTTTAATTTTGCCAGCATTCAACATGTAGAACAAGCGTCTCTTTTCTATGGATCTACCACACAATGTCAACCTCATATCACACCAGTTTTTTCCCCCACCTCTGATACAAGGAAAAAAAAACCCCTAAGTCTTGATGTACACAGAATCCCAGACTGGTTTGGGCTGGAAAGGACCTTAAGATCATCCAGTTCCAACCACCTGCCATGGGCAGGGACACCTCACACCAGACCAGGTTGCTCCAAGCCCCTGTGTCCAACCTGGCCTTGAACACTGCCAGGGATGGGGCAGCCACAGCTTCTCTGGGCACCCTGTGCCAGCGCCTCAGCACCCTCACAGGGAAGAACTTCTGCCTTAGATCTAACCTGAACTTCCCCTCTTTCAGTTTGAACCCATCACCCCTTGTCCTATTGCTACAGTCCCTGATGAAGAGTCCCTCTCCAGCATCCTCGTAGCCCCCTCCAGACACTGGAAGCTGCTCTGAGGTCTCCACGCAGCTTCTCTTCTCCAGGCTGAACAGCCCCAATGTTCTCAGCCTGTCTCCATACAGGAGGTGCTCCAGCCCCTGACCATCCTCATGGCCTCCTCTGGACTTGCTCCAACAGCTCCATGTCCTTCTGATGTTGAGGACACCAGAGCTGCACACAGTGCTGCAAGTGGGGCCTCAAGAGCAGAGCAGAGGGGCAGGATCACCTCCTTGCACCTGCTGCTCACACAGACAAGTCAATATGTTCATAAACACAACTGTGAACACACTGAATGTAGAGCAGCTGGAGTGACTGCGAAGAAGCATGCATGGGCTTGTGACTTTACTATATAACGGGTTAAAACTTAAACAGGGGAAGCTTAGGTTGGATATAAGAAGGAAATTCTTTCCTGTGAGGGTGGTGAGGCACTGGAATGGGTTGCCCAGGGAGGTTGTGAATGCTCCATCCCTGGCAGTGTTCAAGGCCAGGTTGGACAAAGCCTTGGGTGAGATGGTTTAGTGTGAGGTGTCCCTGCCCATGGCAGGGGGTTGGAACTGGATGATCTTAAGGTCCTTTTCACCCCTAACTACTCTATGATTCTATTTCTGCACATGATTTATGAGCTTACATATATGTGCAGTATTTGTCCTTTGTCAGTTTTGACCACTCGGTGCTTTAGATTTCCTTCTATCTTTTTCTGATCAGAGAGGGAATGCTCCGCACAGCTCTTTATGCACAAACTATTATTTGCCTTGTTTTCAGAAAACAAACAAAAAATGTAACTTTTAAGTAGCAAAAGAGAAAAGGAAGGAAAGCGGTGAACAATGATCAATCGAGATAGTCTGGAACGGGGTAAACAAACATATTTAAAAGGAGCCCTACCAGGCAAATTAGATTACTATTTCAACCCTTCAGAGAATTTCACCACTCATTCCATCACAGCTTTGATTTATGGTACCAAGCAATCCACTAGTCTTTGATACATGGTGCACAGAGATCTGTATCTGATGAAGAAATGCCTCAAGAAGGGATTTATTGAGGTTGACTCTTGCCCTTTTGTTAGCAATTTATGACATTCTCAGTGAATCAGTGACACAGAACTCAGAAAACCTGCCAAAATACACAAGGGGCTAACAAAAACATCAGCAACAGGGGCTGGTTAAATGAACAACAATGTGACTGGCATGAAAAAACAGGCAACAAATACAGAATACACTGTTCTCATTCACCTGTGTGACTACATGCAAAGGACATGTGCATATTATGATGTCAGGCTACAGCAGCTCAGTCATTCAAAAATGCACTCCAGCGAACACTAGAAACTTGTAAGTCCCAGGCTCTGCTCTGTCAGTGATGCTGTGTTGCTTTTGACAAGCTACTTTATCTCTTTGCTGCAGTTTAGCTAGCTGTAAATGAAGGGAATCTTACCTACCTACCTTAGGGGAAGGTTAGGATTCTTAACTACATAATAGAATTTAAGTGTTATCATCAAAAAAACCCTTTAACTGAAAGAAACATGATGTACATTTGAAGGAGTTTCAGCCACTTGTATTGATTCATCTCTTAAGACAGAAAATGCTTAACCCATAAGAGGGAGGGGAGAGAGCTGGAAAGAAAGACTTCTCAGTCATTACTTTTCAATGTAATAAAGGGATGTAGGTACTACAGGGCTGGCATGGATTGCAAGGAAGGGCCTCAGCTAATGACACCAATACAGCCAATAATGACACCAACAGACCTTGAACATCGATGACTGTACATACAATCAAGTATGATGCCTATTCACAATGAGAACAAAGTCCTCTACCTAGGTTTTCTCATAAAACAGAAAGTTTGTGTGTTCTATGCCATTACGTGTTTCTCTGTTGGGAACGAACTACTGTTCACTTAGTCCTGCTTTTGGCTAGCAATGAGGATTCAGCATTTCTGATTTCACTCTAAGCCAACCTTGGTGACCTATCTGCCTCATAACAAAAGCCTTGACTGAACAAAGAAGCCATTCCTCATCCATTTCACACCACGCAGCACAAATGAAAGCCCTGGAAGTGTTTTATTCCCCCATATCACCCGTCACAAACGCGACGGCACTTCATTTATCTTTTATCTACTTCTACACAGTAACTGCATTACCAACCAGCCCTGGAAGGGCAGGAACTTGCCTCTGTGAAAATGTGAGAACACATTTTGAACCACTTCGTGCTCACAGCAACCTGCAAATTCTGAAATAGAATCATAGAATAGTTAGGGTTGGAAAGGACCTTAAGATCATCCAGTTCCAACCCCCCTGCCATGGGTAGGGACACCTCACACTAAACCATATCACCCAAGGCCTCGTCCAACCTGGTCTTGAACATTGCCAGGGATGGAGCATTCACAACCTCCGTGGGCAACCCATTCCAGTGCCCCACCACCCTAACAGAAAGAATTTCCTCCTTATATCCAATCTAATCTTCCCCTGTTTAAGTTTTAACCCTTTACCCCTTGTCCTATCACTACAGTCTCTAATGAAGAGTCCCTCCCCACCATCCCTATAGGCCCCCTTCAGATACTGGAAGGCTGCTCTGAGGTCTCCACACAGCTTCTCTTCTCCAGGCTGAACAGCCCCAACTTCCTCAGCCTGTCTTCATACGGGAGAAAGACACGCATCTCTGGATAAGCGGGCCTGCACGGCTCACCAGGGAAGTGATGCACAAAGCAAGACCTCACCTCAGGTACACGTGTCTTGGGCACATCTTGCGTATCTATGTAATTAATATTGCACATTTCCATGTGTATTCCATCATCAAACAGTTACAACTTAATTTCAAGAATGAGCAATTGCTTTAAGACACAGAGAAACTGGCTTGCAAAAGGCACACACAATTCCCAGTGGAAATTAGCTCGAAAGAATCTTGATGACTTTCTACACACAGCAAAGCCAACAATGTATCTCAAAAGGTCTCCATCGCTGTTATTTCAGTGTCGTTGGTCTTATTCCTAGCAGAAATCAGGAATTACTTGTGAAAGCAATCCCACTGACTACATCCATGCCCCAGTACAGGTTTTGTTGGGTTTGTTCCAAGTCTTTCATATATTTTCAAACCAATTACTGTGGTACCTAGCTCAGGCCAGCTTGACCTACTCCTGACTCTGTTCTTGCCCTTTCTTTAAGGTAATAACTACAGTATTTATCAAACTGTTTTCATAGTCCTAATATGAAGAAAGGGCATCATACTAACCACGAGATGCTCACCTTGGCATAACATAACACACGATGCCCTCTGCAGTTTATGTAATTTGAGAAGGCCTACTTTAAAAGCCTGCGAAAAGGGATTACAAACAGATCAAAGGAGAAAACTGCCAACTGCGCTTAAAATACGTGGTCGATATGCTGTTAACCACAAATCCATTACTGTTGTGCTGATAAAACACTGCCTAAGCTCCAGTTGGTTCCGATTGCTGCTTCAGATTCCTCATGACACGATCAGCAAAACGAGGGAAAGAAATGCTGCTCTCTTCAGAAGAGCTACACCGGCCTGCTGTCGTGTCCGTATAATTGACTTTCAAATTCCTCTGCTGTGTTTTAAAGTGGTTAAAGCACGGAATTTGCACTTTTACATTTCCTTCAGCACACCCAGAAAGTGTTCTGACTAATGATGTAGGTCTTACCGTTCAAGAGCCTAATTCCACCTTCTGATTAGAGAGGGCTACTTTGCTCAGAGAAGGTGCAGAATCGCCACCTTCAGAGGTTTCCAAGACTCACCAAGGGACAGCCGCAGTTAACCGGCTCTACTGATGGCAGTAGCCCCCTTTGAGCTGGAGGCTAGGCTACGTGACCTCAGGAGATCCCTTCTAACCACAATTGATATGATTCTATGACTTTCTACTTGGTTGGTGATACAAGAATAGAAAGCACTTCTTCCTGGAACAGTTATTTCTAGAGCACTCCTCTCCCAGTGAGGAGTCGCCAGCGACACTCTGAAGTTGAAGATTTTATTTTATGAGGATATGTTGGGAATCCTCCATCTAACATCCTCAGAGTGATACTGTCTTATGGCATTAGAAGACAGCATGCAAAAGGAAGACATAGAATCATAAAATGGTTCGGATTGGAAAGGACCTTAAGATCATAGAATTCCAACCCCCTGCCATGGACAGGGACACCTCACGCTAGAGCATGTCACCCAAGGCTCTGTCCAACCTGGCCTTGAACATTGACAGGGATGGAGCCTTTACCACATCTTTGGGCAACTTGTGCCAGTGCCTCACCACCCTCATGTTGCAGACAAGCCACAGACAATACTTTCCTCATGCTGACCAGGGCTAAGGAAAAGACCTTGATTGAGCAATATGACATAACCACATGAATGACTAACAAAGAGATCCAAGTCCCCTCTCCCATCACAAGCTCTTTCTTTAGCAGAAGGCATTTGAATGAAGACACAGGATAACATGCAAAAATCCTTCTGTTACTCCGAGTTCTTCATGCATGCAAAGTACAGAGTCTATAGCTCTAGCCTCCCTCAACATTATAGTAACCTGCTTCTTTAAAAGGACCTTGAGAAAAGCCAAAGCTCACAAGTACTCTGCCCCATCCCTGGCACTGTTCAGGGCCAGGCTGGATGGGGCTTGGAGCAACCTAGTCTAATGTGAGGTATCCCCGTCAGTGGCATGGGGTTGGAACTGGATGATCTTAAGGCCCTTTCCAACCCTAACTATTCTGTGATTCAAACTCAAACACAAATGTAAAATAAGCCAATTAAAACAACTACCCTAGGATATGCATGTGCTAAAAAATGACAAGAGGTCTCTCAAATGCATTGAGACTACTAAGGTAAACCAACAGATTATTCATCACACTGCTACCTCCTAAGAAATCTAGCCTATTAGTAGTTTCTTTTCTTATGGTCTAGAACCAAACTTTCACTTAATAGTCTGCATTTATACATGTGATCACCTCAATCTCTAGACAAAAGAAAGCATTTAACATCCAAACATAAATTTATACATGAAACTCACCTCAGTTGCATAGAGTCTGCCTGCGAAAGCATCCGTTCTGTAGCAACTAGCTCCATCCATTAACACTTGTTCTATGTTAACCACGTTGCACATGATGTAAGCAAAAGTAACTTAAAGGCTAAAATGATTTGCTTGCAAGGAATTAGGATTGAGTATGCAAATATTGTTATTGAAGTTATACACAACACTTGAAGCATAAATCACACTAACAGCAGACACTTCCCTTTCTCTCTGGAGTGCAATCTACTCAGAAAGTCATTGCTAGAAGGTAACAGTTGTGCCAAGGTGGTGTTTAATATCTAAATAACTGATTTAAAAGCCTTGCTAGCCGATAGCTGACCACAAAAGCATTCTGTCTGTTTGCTATAATAGCTCAAAACAGCTCAGTCATGTAGGAGAGCTCTCATGAGAGATGTTTTTTTTGGCCCACAAGTCAGCATCCAGTTGACTTAAATGTTAAAACTTAAATGTTTTTCATCTGAAGAAACCAGAAGAAAAGCATTTTCTTCTCCCATATGTACATGAAGCAAGCTGTTAAAATAAGCCACCCTGAGAGCTTTTATTTGGGGTTAGATTAGCTCCTTGTTATAAACATACAGGCACAATTGTGTAGTCTAGCGATTTTCAATTTTTCTCCCTTTGCAGACCCTTCCCCTTGATATTTTCCAATGGAGGTGAGACAGTCTCAGGCAAATTTAAGCCTCCTGACAGGAGGTTTATTTTACATTGCTCTCTGCTGTAGGACATTTAGAAGTAGCTCAGTGACACCCAGGGATCTGCAGACTGCCAGCACCATGACCACAGTGTTGTCACCAGAAGTCAACTCATACTGGCATTAGCATGTTCTTGAATAGGAAACCTTCAACTAGTAACTGACCTGGTTTGCCTGTAGTTGTGACTGCACAAGCTCTGTACACCACACTTGACAGCTGTAAAACCAACTTGGATCAAAACGAACTCCTTTTTCACCTTTTTAATATTTATGACCATAATGGTGAGGTGCTGGCACAGGGTGCCCAGAGAAGCTGTGGCTGCCCCATCCCTGGCAGTGTTGAAGGCCAGGCTGGATGGAACTTGGAGCAACCTGGTCTAGTGTGAAGTGTCGCTGCCTGCGGCATGGGGTTGAAGCCGGATGATCTTAAGGTCCTTTCCAACCCAAACCAGTCCTGGATTCTACGATTCTACTCGCATAACACGTTGCTATATAGTCCCATAAGAATTCATGCTTTTCATGGCTTGCTGTTTCCATAAGCTATTCCATAAACTTACATATTTGTAACTCTTTTAACCCTGAGATTGTCCTGTTTTGAATACTGAAAAATCTGGAATTTCACCACAAAAAAAAAAACAACCCACAGCTTCACAATTTCCTTTAGCTTGCTGATAGATTATGAAAAATACACAGAAGGAGGAAAACCACTGACCAGAAGAGCAAAGTTCTCAAGTGCAATACCTGCTTCTAAAAACGTCCTCAGCAAGAACATGCTTTGCAGCTACAGCAGCTGTTTTACACAACTTATTCTAATATATTGATTCTTCAGGCCACAGCTGTTGTCCTTTAGATTTCATTCTCAGTTGTCCCTTCTTCTTGTAATCAATGCAACTAAAGCCACTGCAATATTTACTTCTGCCAGCTTTGGTCATCCAAGTGTGCCAATTTTCCCCCCTCCTTTTGGCTGAAGTATATTTTGCTAGCTTGGCTTCAAAGTTGAATCCAAACTTTTTGGCTGCATCTCCCATATCTACTTATCGTATATTAAACAAAAAGGCACCAGGCATGAATGACAAAAGCAAGGCTAATTGAAAAGTCCACTTTTCTCAAGCATGTAATGAGCCTGTTGCAACAGTTAGAGATTCACTGCTATTGCAGAGCATCTTTCGATGCAGAAAACATCTCAACTCCCTGTACATTCCCATGTCAGCATGCCACAGCTTAAAAAGGGGAGGTATGACCATCTACAAAACACAAACTTGGGTAAAGTCAATGTGTTAAGAGTTATGCTTCATTTATGCTACCCCACTCTGTAAAAGTCAACTGTCTAGAAAGGCTGTTCACTTCCTCTACAGGTGCCTCTTCACTTCTCCTTCCTTCTCCACCCCCCAAAACACAGCATTAAATGCAAAGCATCAGAGCAAGCCCGCCACAGCCAGGATGCAGTTGCGAGTGCTGAAACAGAGCTCTCATAAATGTCACTGCACCAAGACTCCTGCACTCAACTAAGTTATTGTAATGGGTTTAGCATCAGTCAATCTTGCCCCCCTTGGCAGAAACAGCGCCTGTTTTTTTGACTTTTAAACACAGCTATTAATGTCAATCATGATTTGAAGTCCATCACACCAGGAGGGCAGTGCTTGGATCTTGCAAACTCCAAGTATGACATGACAGATGGTAAAAGGCTTCCTTTGTTGCTCGTGCAGCCACAACAACAGCTACTTTGCTGCCAGGGTATACAAGCAGCAACACAAGCAAGGCTCGAGGTCAGTATTTCATACTGAAATGAGGCACACGTAGCAATGAAGGGCTTTTTGTTGGACAGGAACACATGAGGCTCTAACCCTGGCACTTCCGTGAAAGCAAGACCTGCATTTCAGATACTGGGTTAGAAAACCTGTCATGCATATGTTATTAAAAACAGATACCATTTTCCCTACATGCCCCAAAATAGTCCTCTAAGGGAATAAATACCCCATGCTAAAAGCCTGCTCGTGCTGACAACTGGGCTCCCTGTATTTCTATGCCCCTTGTCTTTGAAGGCTCCTGCACTGTCATTCTGCACCTGAAAAGCCACACAGCCATTACACTCCAGCTCGATGCCAGTTCTCTCTCCCTGGACTCCCATGCTCACAGAGCAAGAAGCCAAACAAACAACTGCTCCCTTACATCTAGCCTTATACTTCATTTACAAAGTGGGTACCTCTGGTGAATGTGCCGCTGTGAAAGGCCAAGGCTAAAACGTTTCCATCTTCAGACGCAAAACATCACATTTGAAAAGGGGTATCACAGAGATGGCCAAGCAGTACACTGAGCAATGTGCTCTTTAGGCCACGAACACGACTTGTAAGCAGGTTTGAGAAAAGAAACACATGCCTAAAATCACTCTGGTTGCATTATGAAAACACTGAACAGATTTTTGGCACAGAACAATAGTCTAAATTTATGTTTCATCACAGGCTGCTGTGCATCTACAAGGAAAAAGAAGGACTGGGGCAACAACTCCTTTCAAGGAGACACACAGAAAATACAGGGTCTCAATATAGTAGACATTGAAATGGTGTCTACTGGTGAAACTATCAAAAGCAACCAAGATCCAGCAACCCTTCCTTTGTTGCAAGCCAAGATACTGCTCCTGAGAGCAGCCTGTCTGCTAGGCAGCACTGCAAAGGAAAGATGGCAAACATCACTGCATTAGTCCCTACAACAAGAATGCATCTTGTGATGTGCACGTGGCGTTTCTTCCAGTTCCCTTCTCTCAGATGATGCCATCATATGAGAATGACAAGGTAATTTTCCATCAGGCTGTTGCCTCCTCACCATCTCCCCTCATGTTAAAGTCACTGCTGTGATGAATGACCCTCTAAAATCAACGCTTGGCTCCAAAAGGGAAAAGTAAGAATTTGACACATTTTATCACTAAGCTTCTTTTTACAACTCATAGTGACATAACTGTTTTCATTGCCTGTACTTTTGAGGTCTGGTTTTCACTTTTGCCCATCAATTTATGCTTGTGAAGTCCACAGCTGTCTACAGAACCATCTACAAAGCAGTCTCTGCAGAACATCATATATGAAAAATCACCCTGCTCAAGTCTTGAGGATTAGCTCTCCCTTAAACTTACAAGGATTTGCAATGCAGACCTGACACCACACAGCTTACAGCTCCCCAACAGCATGACAAAACTCCTTCCACAGGCAGATGCAGTCGAGAAGCACGTCTACCACTCATCCTTGATTGAAGCATTTCAAGGACCGTCAGACTTCTTTGCAGCCTCTGTATCCTAGCTCTCAGTGAGGGCTTCTGCCTTGATCTTACAGACCTTGCGTGGAGCACAGCACAAGGTTATCATTCAAGGCAGGTACCTCTTAGTTGTCTAAGCCTTCCAATTAGTGTCCATCATGTGCTCTTCTCATCCCCATAGGCTGCACTACAACACTGCAGCTGCTTATGGGGCAAATAAACAACTCTTTGTTATCCAAGTGTCCAGGATAATGCTCGCTAGTCATGAGTACCAGCAGATAAGAACAGCTTCCTGGAATAAGAGGTGGAAGACAGATCATTAAAGCAAGAAAAGGTCAGTAACCCATTTACTTTGCCTCAGACAAAACAGGTAAGAACATTTATTTGTCACTCCACTTTCCACGCCTGCTTTTATCTTCAGCTTTCCAGGTGAACCCACACCAACCTTACACTGAAGTTGGAAAGGGAGAACACAAGCCTATTTGTGAACTACATGGTCATATTTATGAACTTCATACATAGACAAGCAACAGGATGGAGCATGCAGCCAAGGTGACTGGGCAATTCCTTGCAATACTCAGAAGCTTCAGAATTACCAGCCCTGCTTTGAAATCGAAGCCTATCACAAGAGATGACCTTGACAGGCCTACTCTGTTTCCCTCTTCACATCCTTTTTATACTGCTTGAACAGTTGTACAGACAAGGACCAGAAAGATTCAACTCTGCCTGGAATTTCTGGACACTGAACAGCCCTGATCAGACAGGACCAGCTCATATCTAAAAGGAATTTGGCAGCTGCGGGTGCCCAGATTAACTGCATAAGACCTGCCCTATGGGTTAAGCATAACAACGTGCAGTAAGTTCAACACAACTGGAAACAAGCAGAACCGCTCCATGCGTGCAGGCAATGATACAGTAAGGGCCAGGCATCCACTCAGAGGCACGCTACTTCTTACTAGAAGATGTGAAGAAGATTCTCTGAAGATCCATCCCTCATTGTTTAGGCTTTGCTTGTAAAGGTCAAGGAAGAAACCTTGAAAAACACCAACTACTTCTATAGGTAAATATCAGTCAGTTGTTTCCTCCCAGTGCTCATCCATTTACTAGAAAGATTATCCAGCCTGCTCTATTTCTTATCCCAACTAAGACCAAATTCTGACTGGAAATTCAATAGGTTTACAGATCCATAAAGATACCTGGCATTTATACTTTATTTCCCCAACTAATTGAGGTTTCCTACCAGAAAACATCCAAATAACTTCCCATCCTAAGATGGGATGCAGCTCCAGCTGACATTCCTAAACCAATTCAGTCTTGGAGGATTTTTTCCTCAAAGCCTACTAGCTTAGACACATACTTGAATAATGGGGCTGTTTTAATGTGGAGGATTACATAGTCCAGCACTCGGAACAAGCTTTCCTCAGGCAATCCAAACAATCTTCTTTGGTTTCCACTTTACCCAGCTTGTAGATTCCTGCCAGGCTGCAAATAGAATACTATGTTTTTCCATAGGAACACTATTCACGTGGTATTTCCAACTTTGCACAGAACTAAGTGCCAAAATCATCCAAAAACCCCACTATCCTATTGACTGTCGTGCCAATTTGGCTTCTCTGAACTTAACAAAACTTCCCTCCTTTAGCACCGTCTTTGGCTACCCATGCTGGAAATGGCTGTTTAACATAAGCTTAGCTTATTCCCTCTGAAAGGGCAAGGCCAAGGCCCAGATTTTTCAAGTGATTTGTCTTCAGTTCATTACCAAAGCTGAGATCATTCCCAAATCTCACACAACAGCCGCTGTGGTCGTTAGTGTGAGCTGGGTTAGTTTGTGCTATGTAAGCGTTTGGATTTGACATTTCTTTCCATGAAGCTAAGTGCCACATGCCCTTTGTGAGGGGAGCTATAAGAAATGAATCATAGAATGGCTTGGGTTGGAAAGGACCTTAAGATCATCCAGTTCCAACCCCTTGCCATGGACAGGGACACCTCACACTAGCCCAGGCTGCTTAAGGCCCTGTCCAACCTGACATCTTTCCTCTTATAGTTTTAACCTAGCACTAATGGAGAGGATTAGTTGTTGGGTTTGGTTGGTTTTTCAATACCTAACCAGGTGAAATGCCTGTGAAAAGCTGCTTTCAATGGGGAGTAGGAACAGGGTTGTGTGCAATGTCAGTTTGACAATACAGTTGCTAGAAGAAAGCATATTTTATATGGGTACTAAAGGTCATCAATAAAAACTGTGGCCATCATAAACCACTGTTACAATATAAATGTGACAGCCATGCTGATATAGGGCTGTTGGGTTTTTAACTGCACCATGAAATATGACATTTTCTGGTGGTTTTCATCAGTTAATAGCAGCAGGGCTATGCTCAGTGTGTGTCTATTTGTTTGGTTGCAATAGAAACAGTTGAGGCTCTACTTCATTATTTAAACTGCATAATGGAGGCACTGGGGTTTCAGATGTGCAGCTGGGCTGTGGCTGCCGCAGTGGGATTTTCCAGGTCTCCTTGGAAAAGCGCTGTGTGAGGACATGGTTGAGTTCCAGTCAGTTTGCAGTTGCTCTTCAGATGGATTTATCTTGCTGGATGCAAGATAAAAGAATAAATACATGCAAAATCAAATAAAACTTCACAGAAAGATGGGGGGGTGAGGAAAGAAAAACTCATCTATTAGAAATTTAATGTATAGCCCAGGTAGCAATAACAGCTCAATAGGAGGGCAGGTAGATGTACAGTTGGCATCCCAAAAACTGGGCAGAAATCAGTATCTCGGTCTTCCTGACTCATAGCCCCATTGATCCACTGACATAGCTCCAAACTCTTCAGGATCTTCTAACCATGATGGAAACGGTACTGTGATGTTATTAGGAAGTAAGCCAAGGACGTGAAGTGTCTTTTCCCATGGGTTAAGGATGATGCCCATTTTACCAGATACCACTCAAACCAACTCAGCCAGGTTCTAAGTGACAAAACTCTGAAGAGACCAGAGCTATCCCATCACACAAATTACTTTGGCATCAAGGCAAAACCTCCTCTTGGCCAATGGTTATGCACACTTTTGCCATACTTCTACAAGCAAAGTATTGTTAAGTAATAAATCTTATCTTAAGAACCACAAATTGTATCTAATAAGTTCAAAGAAAGGAAAACATGAAATCTCCTATCCTTGGACAAAAAAAGGACATTGTGAAATGACCCTCATTGTACAAGGGGGAAGTACCATTATAGAAAAGAAAGTCTGTTGTAAAGAGATAAGAGAATAGCCCAATATATATAGACAATAGATGAAGAAATTTGGCGAGGTTGTTTCAAAAGCATTCATTCCACCAGACTGCTTTAAAGACCCATCTTTTCACCAGTAGCCTATTTCCTAAACAGTCATCTTCTCTCCCTTGTACCTTCATAACCCCAGAAGCCCCTATGCCCCTCAACCTGATCTCTTCCCTGGGTAAGGGAAGTCCGTACTGCAGCTCATTCTGAGCTATTCTGAGACTGAGCAGCTGGCTTCTGCCAGAGCCTGTAGCAAGCAAGTTTTGCCTGCATTTCACTCCCTGGAGGAAATGAATTCATTCCTTCCCTTCTAACCAGCCACAGAGGCTGTTCCATTATTCCACCCCATCCACACTGAATCTCAGGGGGGAAAATAAACACAGAATACGATGAATGTTGTACTTAAGTGTGGTGGAGCACAGAATGAGGATCACCACCTTCAAGTTCAGCTGCGTGGCTCATGTAAGTTAATCCTTTAAATAGCCCTGAACACACACAGCATATGTCTAACACATCCCACCCAACCCTGAACATACAGCTCCAGCTGCTGCGCCTGTGACACTGAAGTTGTCAAGGGCAAGCCGAACGGGCACTCGGGGGATTAGCCGGCACTGCTGGAGACAGCATCAACTGCTCAGTGTGTGGATTCTACAAGCCTAGGAAGTAGAGAGGAATCTGACCAACAGATCCAAATGATTCAGGTTAGCAAGTCCCAGAACAACACAAGACACTGACAGCTCCATCTGCTCAGTGGAAGTGCTTCCTGGTATCAGGGAAGCAGTGCACCCTCAAGAGAAAGCCCTCTCGATCCCCTCAGCATGGGGAACAGGGCTGGAATGAGCCTTTGGGACACAAGAGTGAGTGGTCTCTGCAAACAACACCATGAGAAACTATATCCAGCGATGATGTCTGCCGCATTAGGCTGCATCACCTCCCTCTGCTGCCCAGGCAATGAGGCTGTTATCTTTTGTGCCAGAGACTAAATTGGTCCCCATGAAGCCTCCTGCCTGGTAGTCACGAAAGCAATTTAAAGCTTTATTTGTTCACCTCTCCCCCAAGAGCTCGAGTGGGCCACGTGATTCCACGGCTTGAGCCCTGAACTGAGAGCCAGAACAAGTCATGAGCTCCCAGTCTTGTGCTTGTGCATCAGAGAAATGCATGTGGTTCCCTCCTCTGCAGAGCATTAACACCTGATTTAGCAGCAACCAAGTATTCCAAATGAATGCCAACAGGTTTATGTGGACAAGATGCTCCTCCTGCCGTGTTTTAGTCTAAAATATTAAGCCTAGATAACACAGAAGGGAAGTACTTGAAACAATGACTGCTATGGAACATCATTAACAGTTTTCAAGCTTCTTTATTAAAGAAGTTGCAAAGATCTCAGCAAACCAGTGCCTAGAATCCTGACTTGAGGAGCATTTAATTGTTCTCACTAGCAGGAGCTTACTACCTCAAAGACAGGCAGTCAAACGTATTTGAAGAGCTATGCCTGACCACTGCATCTTACAGCATTATTTGCACAACTTCAGCTTGGTAGAATTATCTTAGCATGAGCCTGGCATAAAACAGTGTCTAATCAGCCTTATTATCCTAAATTCTCAATTGTTTCCTGGTAAGCTGCATTTATGTCTTAGCTGATTATCCACTTAAACTATCAAGTGCCAATTATAAAATGCAGCACCATTAATGTCACAGATGCTTGGATTCAGAGAGAAGCAACCCCAGATCTTGGGGACAATAAGTTGCACTATCGAGGCAGCAGACCTCAGTATGAAATGCCTGTCTCTGATTTCAAATCAATCATTCTGGTGTATAAATGACTCATGCCTGAACTAGACTTCAATTAGTTAGAAATAAAGCACAGTACATGTTTGCTTACAGCACTGCTGCAAACTGGCACTAGGATCACATTCATATAACAGCACTGGCAAGTGCAATTCCTTGGGCAGTCAACAGAAAAGTGCCTCTTTTAAGACCTGTTTTATGGCTCATCCTCATGGAATAAAGTCCCCAAAAATCTTGTTTCCCTTGTGAAGAGAGGGCTGAAAAACTGCAGCAGTTCTGTGGAAAGTGACTTGGGATCCACCCCTGTTCACTTTGCCAGCTGAGCTCCTCAGGCTCAAGCGAATGGCAACCATCCAAAAGCAAAACTCATTCAAAACATTCAGCTCCTGAAGGTGGGGTAAAGTCAACCCAAACCACCGCAGTGGCACTGTCAACATCAATGCGTCTCACTGTACATCCTCACTGCCTATGTCTACATGCCGCAGTAACATCATCTTTCCCATTCTTTCCATACCCTTTAGAGAAAGCCAACCCACTGCACTCTGGGTGCTGGAAATCGGCCATCAATGCTGCTAAATCATTCAAATGGTCACTGGCTTGGTTTTGACAATTCTCAGGCACGCTTTGGGAGTCAGCAATGCGCAGATACCACCCCAAGCAAGCAGTTTGCATGTGACTGTCCTCTAGAAGCTGAAAGAGTTTAATTCTATAGGGATTAGCTGCACGTACCTGTGCTCTGGGTCCAAGTACGACTCTGGAATTGCCAGCCACATTCACCACAGTGAGGGTGGTAAAACACTGGCACAGGTTGTCCAGAGATGTGGTGGATGCCCCCTCCCTGGAGACATTCAAGGCTAGGCTGGATGTGGTTCTGGGCAACCTGATCCAGTTGAAGAGGTCCCTGCTCATTGTAGGGGGTTGGACTGGATGAGCTTTGAAGGTACCTTCCAAACCCAACTATTCTATTCTACTGTTCTGTTCATTAATACTGATGCAGCCATACTGCTACATACATTCCAGCTTCCAGCTGCAGCGCTGTGGCTAATCCCTTACCACACGGCCTAATGGCATAGCACAGGTTGTGGCTCCATCCCAATCATCCAAGAAGAAACATGAATTGAAATACTTGAGAGGCCTGGATGTCTTCTGATCCAGAAACCCAAGTCTTTTCACTCAGCGTGGAGAAGCAAAAGGTTTGCCCCCAGTAGCCAGCAGCTCACCATGGGCCACTCACAATAGAACGACAGAGTCAACTAGGCTGCAAAAGACCTTTAAGATCATCAAGTCCACCAGAGAGAATGCTCTGTCTGGGAAGACAGATGTTTAATCCATTTTCAAGCTCTGACCAACTTTGCCTTAGGTCCCCAGCTGTCTTCCTTTCCCTGTGTATTGCTTTGACAACATTACTTATGTTTGAGAACTACTGCTCCCTTGTACCTTCATGGCTTCTTCAGTCCCCCTTCATGCCATCTGTTACCTCTCACCTGCCTATACAAATAGGCTTCTCACTCAATTGTGCAGTAAAAATACATCAGGGGAACTATCTTCCTTCTCACTTTCTACTCCATCTGAACATCACCGTCACAAAAGACAGCTAAAATTGAGGGAAGAGAAAGAAAAAGAAATTAAAGGAAAAAACATATAGAAGCCAGGGGAATGGGTCCTCTGGTGCTGTGGAAGAGCAGAGTGGTACTATTTTTGGCAGATCACTATAACTTGAATAGTTTTTAAGATAGAGTCATTAAATGGTTTTAAAATGGAGTGATTTGCAAATGGAATTGATAAGCAGGAGGAGAAACAAGTGTTCAGAGCAGAGCTGCTATAATCATCTAAGAAGTGCCATCCTGAAGCTGACCAGCCACCCATCTACCCAGTATTCTGTCTTCAAGGAAGAGCATGCTTGAAAAAGCCTTTTATTTCCCCTCAGGATGTAATCCTTGGCTATTGAGAATCTTTCTTTTTAAAATGCCTGTGGCATAACACTGAGTAAATAGGTAGGACTGTAGCAGAAAGAATGCATTTTGGCCCTAATGACAGGGTAAGAGCACAAAAGGACTTAAAAACCCTCAAGAGATGTCCCCTCCTCCCCACGCTTCCCCCTCTTCCCTCCAGAACTCTGATGTATTAAGCTGAGATTCACCCCACATTTGCTGCCAAGCCAAAGTAACATATAGTAAATGTCCAAAAAGACTTAGAATCATAGCTCCCAGAGGGGTTCTTCCAGTCCTTTCCACAGTGGCAGCAATGCTGGGCTCTGGAACTGCACTATGCCGAGGTGCATGCCTACATTTATTTCTACAGCTGTACCTATGTATATGTAACTCTTCTCATTCAAAGGTCTCGAAGCATCTCGGAAATAACCTGCAGAACCCTCTATTAAATCAGTTAACTTCACCTTCTTATGGATGGGCACATGGGAGAGCAAAGGTACTTTGTGTCACAGAGCACATCAGTCACTCAGCTGGGAAGCTGGGAACTCCAACCCCACCTCCTCCCTTTGCTCAACTTGCCAAGCCACATGCACACCCCTTTCTTCTTATTTCATGAGTGAAGTGCTTGTGTCAGCATAATTCCTTAACAAAAAGGACGAATGGGAATGACTATCCAACATCTCTTTTTAAAGCCAAGCATAAACCTTTCTGGGTTTCCTTTTTTTAATCCTACAGAGATAGTTACCTGGCCAGAATTGAGAAGGATGGGCAAGAAGATTCAGTTCCCCAGAGACAGGAAAAACAATATTCAGTGTATGGATCTGTTACTCAAGCAGGATAAATGCTGGATTGTACATACTTCAGTAACCACTTCTGCTACCTGGCTTAATTCACAAGAGGAGCTATTGAGGCTGAAGTTTTATACTTCTTCTATGCATTTTGCTCTTTTAAATGAATAGAGTAGAAAAACTTTCCACTCAAAGAAGGAGCTCACTTGCAACACTTTCACATTGGGAATTATTTATGGAAGAGACCAAATGCAATCTGGAAATTAATAAACATTATCAAAGTAATCTCGTATATACAATTAAAGGTTTAGTTGAGGACTTAAGACTTGGTGGACTGTGGAAAGGAAGAGAGGAGGAAGGAAAAGCTTCACCTGGATTAAGATGACTTTGTAGGATGAGGTTAGAATGGCAATTTATTCATGAGATGGTTTAGTGTGAGGTGTGGCAGGGGGGTGGAACTGGATGATCTTAAGGTCCTTTCCAACCCAAACCATTCTATCATTCTATGTAGATTAAGAGTTATGAAAAAGGAAAGGACTCGTACTAGAGAGCAGCCTCTCCCCAGACTACAAGGAGGTTAGTAAGTATGGTTACAGAACATTGCTGTTTCCTTAACATGGGACTGAACCCACAGCTTCCCCTGGCTGACAACCTACTCACCACAGAGTTTTCCCAGGAGGTTGAAATGCAAAGCCCCATGTTTACTGCTGAGCCCTAAAAACAACCACTTAATAAACCACCTGGAAAGACTCTGTACAGCTATAAAGGGGCAAGCAGTGAGAGCCTGAGCTAGGAAGTCTCGCTGACTTGAGGCAGAAGTCTTCCAGCAAAGCACATCTTTTCCCTCTACAATCTCTCAGTATATAACCTGCAGCATACCCATTTGGCTGGCTGCCTTCTCCATGCAGTTGCACGGTTACACGGTTAACGTTCAAGAAGCAATGCCTCCACCTTTTCAGACCCTTGTAAGTCAAGGGGTCACACGCTTTCTCTTCCAATTTCATCACCTAGCCATTGAGGTTTTATAAACTGCTCCATTATTACGTGATAAACATAGATTCATCTCTATCAACCCGGCAAGTGTCATTCCACACTGATGAACTGCTTACTGCAACAAAGAACAAACCCCTTATTGCCAGTCATGTAAGAACCTGAACCTTACCTAGGGAGAAAGAGGAAATTATGGGCAATCTGTCTTTCAAGTCACTGAAGAGTGTATTGGGCAAAGCAATATAAAATACGACACCAGGAACAATCCTGCTTTGGCATGGCAATGAATCATGTTATCTATGATCTTTTTCATCATCTACTGTTGAATTATGTGAATTGAAAACAGTGTAAATACACTGTAACAATTAATTTTTCAGAAGAGAGACCTGAAATTGCTGGTATTTCCTTTAACAGACTAGAACAGATAAATTAGTCCTGAAACTGGATTCTGATACTCCTGTTCACCCCAAATAGTAAACTGACCAAAGCCAACCTACTGCAGTAAGTGTGGGAGAATATCTGAAAGAACATTGGCCTAAGTATGCAGCTATGAAATTATACGATCCTGAATCAAGAATAAGCTCTAGAAAGTTGTATAGTTTTCAAGGTAATTTATTATCTTAGACTTTTCTGGCACTCTGCAGTTAGCTATTATATTTTGAATTATATCTTCACTGAATAAAGGAGAATAAAAATATTAATAGTTGAATTCTTCCTATTAAAACTAGAGAGTGGAGAAAAAAAAGCTCTGGAGAGGATTTACTATTACCTGCCATTTGTCACTGATGTTCTTGGAGTGTTCATTAGGTCTTTTTTGATCTAAAGTACACTATAACATATCAGCCTTTTAAATACACTAAAGTGATGCAGGAATCAAGAGATGATGTTCTTCAGAAGACTGCTAGAGTATGGTAACAAACCACCACTGTTGCACTGCAAAATGACGGAAGAAATCCTAACTTTGGGCAAATCAGAATTTTCAAATATGCTAAACAATGTTGTGCATTACAGAAAACAACAAAAATATATCATCTCCAAGAGAAGAATTACAACTAAAGACACTGCAAAACCACTGCAATTAAAACTATGATCATTAACAGTACAGGGCCAAAATCTCATACTGACTCGTGAAGGGAATATCTGATCCGTGTTTCTTCAAACAGTTCTGAAACAGAAACCAAAAGCTGCTTTATCCCAATAAATAACACTTTCTGGAGAAGACCGTTCTACAACAACTTTATCCACACTTTGGAGTTTTATCGTTTTGGAGTCAAGAAACAAGCACCATGGCCAACAGAGGTCCTGCTTAGTTCAGTGTTCTCTAGGGTCAGTGCAGGACCACGGAGTTTCTAATAAACCCTATTTCCTTGCTATTAAGTCTTTGTCATACTCCTGCGACCAGTCCTGTTCCAATCTGTTCTGTTCAAATCATTGAGTACAACTGTACAAATATAGCCAACACCATTTCAATGATTAACTCAATAGAAAGGTTACTTCATAGAATCATAGAATAGTTAGGGTTGGAAAGGACCTTAAGATCATCCTGTTCCAACCCCCCTCCCATGGACAGGGACACCTCACGCTAAACCATCTCACCCAAGGCCTCGTCCAACCTGGTCTTGAACACTGCCACGGATGGAGCATTCACAGCCTCCCTGGGCAACCCATTCCAGTGCCTCACCACCCTTACAGGAAAGAATTTCCTCCTTATATCCAATCTAAACTTCCCCTGTTTAAGTTTTAACCCGTTACCCCTTGTCCTATCACTACAGTCTCTAATGAAGAGTCCCTCCCCAGCATCCCTATTCCATTGATTCCCTATGCTTCTTTCAAAAATACTTCAGCTGTAGCCTGTTTTCTGCAGTCCTGATACAGCACATATTACATATATAGCAAAAAAATCACCGTCCAAAATACAGAAACAGAGAGTGAAAATCAATTCAGCCCGGGATACATCCCAGAAGCCACTCCACATCTATGCAATGATCTTGTATCTCTTTAAGAGTTCTTGTCTCTACCCACCCAGCAGTATGGCATGAGTTCATTTCTGTGCGATTGATCAGTATTTGTGGCCAGCCTGTTATTTCGGATGATGGAGATGTTGCAGCAAAGCAGTGAGAAGCCAGCTATTTAATAACAGCAATCAGGCAATCCCTCTCAAAGTAAGAAACTAAGCTTTTGTTCATTGATTTTCCCATCACATTGTGGGTGCTATGAGGGAGGTTCAAACAGAACCCCCCTGCACAGCTAGTCTGTACTTAGAAAGGTCTGCAGTGCCAGAATGCAAAGTGGTGGATTACTTCTGACCTTTGCCTAGTTACATGATTACCCAGCTGCCAGCTACAGACAGTAAGCTTCAATGATAAGGAATCAGCTTGAACCCTGCTTTGGTGGTCATGTTTTGCAAGTTCTGTTCCCTTTATAATGGTAGGGAAAACCCTGTATTAGACCTGATGTGACAGACCCAACATATTATAGTGGAGCTGTGCAGGCTCTCTCGAGAATGAGCCTCTAAGCTTCTAACATATGTACATGAAAAGAGGGTCATGAAACGGGTGGGAAACAAAAGATGGTGGTGGTGTTTTGGCTGTATTTCAACAAACTAACAACCACCTTGCCTTGCACATTGGTAAGGGCATTCTGTCAAAGAAGGTGCCCAAGTGTTGTCAATGCTCATGCACTGCAGCCTGCACGGCAAGCATCAGCTCAGTATGATCTCTAGTATAGCTAACTTAAAAAGAAAGACAGTGCCAACCCCCTGTGGAAGAGATTTATGAGCGCAATTACCCTTCACTTAGAAGTTGGTTTAGGGCCAGACTGTTTCTCTGCAACAAAGGTAGAAAGAAGGTTGGTTAAAGCAGACAAACAGCACAAGGTCCTCAGGGAGGAAACACTGCCCAATGATGAAATCACCCTCCCAGGAGCTGAGCCTCCTGATTTCTATTTTGGGCATGCCTGTTGTCATAGCATTAAGACCTTGGGAAGAGGATCTATGACACGTGATGAGGCTAGCTTCCATGACTTTAGCCAACATCATACTTGTCAATAGCTGCACTAATGACACTATGACTACTCACCGAGCACTGCCTGGCCTAAGGCAGACACTGCCTCAGAAGGATATTGTGAAGTTTAAGTAAGGCACACAACATACTCAGCAAGCCTGAGCCTAGTCATCACTGCAAGGTAGCACGCCACAGCTACAGAGCACTGCTGCTGGTAGCTGGCAGAAAAATAGCCATGTTCCACTTGTTTCAATAGAACTGAGTATTTGCTGTAAAAGGTTCTTAATGGCAGGTTTTCGATGTCCCCATGGGTTGTCATCCATATCAGATTTCAGGATATTAGATTAAGGAAAAAGCTTATGTTACTTGTGAAGAGTGTGAAAATTCTCTTCCCACTCCCTCAACACCTTCCCCAACTCTGCCTCCTGAGCTCCCGCCTCGGAACCAAACCGGCTGTGCTATCAGACTGGGTGCTAGACTGCTTTTGTACTATCAGTTGCCGATATCCAAACCCACCTCTTCTCTTGAGAAAGACTCACTGCTGAGAGCCATGCATCCAAAGCTAAGCCTTATCAAGCCCTGCTGGGACACTGTACCCTGTGGACTGGGGGTTGGAACCAGATGATCTTAAGGTCCTTTCCAACCCTAACTCTATGATTCTATGAGCCTGAAAACTAAACACATATTGGGAAGTAGCCAATTATCTATTTCTGATCTTAGAATATCAAATGGGTAGAGGTTTTTATCTAACACCTTGTATGTTCCAGACAGAAGAGCTTTCATCTACAAGTCTTAAAGCACTTCCCAAACACACCTCTGCGCAGCAACATCACACCTTCCATGGGAATACACCGCTACAGAGAAGATGTGTTGCTGTCAATGATAGTGGACAGGTCCTAATGGTAGCCTTCAAATCAGTCATGGCTAGCTGCCCAGTGCAATTATCAGAATTACACTGAGCGAAAACCTATGTCTGGGGTTTTTAGAGGTCCTAAAAGCTTTCTAAATTAGTGCATTTACTAGCCTGGTACACAGCAGGCTGGATGGAAGTTGCAGTACCATTCTCCTCAATTGCACTCAATTACTTCTTTCCCTGTGAAGAATTACAAGAACTTAAGAAATGGATCTTCGATATGAAGACAAATTTCCCTCGGGGAACTACATTTGTTCAACCTACACCTTTCCACGTTCCCGTTTGCTCCACTGGGACAGACACGCAGCTTAGAGAAGCCTGTGCCTCTAGTATCTGAAGCAGTTAGAAATGTTTTGCAGATCTTTAGGGAAAGATCTGCAGGAAAATAGGCAGAATGGCTTCCTCTATACCTGAACGTTTGTACTGACCAGTGCAGACAGTCTTCATACTTGAGAGTCAACACTCTAGGGAAGTTTTTTAAAGGAACGTGTTCCTAACAGGTTTTATCACATCACTTTTCTACCAGTGCAGGAGAAAAAATGACAACACTTCTTTCCCAGAAGCTGCTTATGTGAGGAGAGAAGAAAGGGCTATTTCATTAGGACTGCTCAGTTCTGATCTGCCATGTGTACAGCATGAGGCTCAGGTCACTCCATTTTGCTCTTTTTTTTCCACAGAATCATAGAATAGTTAGGGTTGGAAAGGACCTTAAGATCATCCAGTTCCAACCCCTCTCCCATGGGCAGGGACACCTCACACTAAACCATATCACCCAAGGCCTTGTCCAGCCTGGTCTTGAACACTGCCAAGGATGGAGCATTCACAACCTCCCTGGGCAACCCATTCCAGTGCCTCACCACCCTTACAGGAAAGAACTTCCTCCTTATATCCAATCTAAACTTCCCCTGTTTCAGTTTTAACCTGTTATCCCTTGTCCTATCACTACTACTTTCCCTGAAGATAAGCGGTGCCCCTTACATCAGAGAGAACACCGGTATTCAGATTTCTCACCCTATTGCTGGATGAGGGACTGAAAATTGCCACCTCCATTCTTGCCAACATTCCTTTAACGAGTTCCCAATTTCCTTCACACCTCCACACCTGGAAATTAGGTGTCCTGCAACTTGAATCATGAGCGCAGCAACGTTAAACTATAAAAGATGCTGGATGGAACAAGAGTAGAAACTTTAAAGAACACAATGTCACTGGGAAGTTACGTACACACATGAGGAGCACAAAGCACCGTTTTCATGCAAGTGAAGCTGCAAGAGGCAGGTATGGTGTTATACATGCCTGTCTAGTAAGTTTAGCACAAGAGACTAGGAATGCTACTACATTTCCTTGTAGATGAAGAGACACCATGCAAATCTATTTGATCTTAAAGGAGGCAAGACAATAAAAAGCTAACTACCAACATGAAAATATGTTTGGTTTTTTGTGACCAAGAAGCAGAATGTTCTCATTTCTCTACATAGGAAAAGTTCAAGAGGTGACAGAGTCCCAGAAGAGAAAGACAAAGAAGATCCCACTTAGTGTAAAGCTGGATAAAAGCAGATTGATCACCTGTAAGCAGACAACTTAAATTGACCTAGAAAGGCACAGCAAGATGAAGGAAGGATTTCAACAGCCTAAGGGGAAAGGTGGAAGATGTCAAATTCTTCCAAAGGGGAAACCTAAGGCATGACATGAACATATTGAGTTTGAGAGATAAGGGAAGATGTAAGCTGCTGCGAAGAAACAGAAACCTGAAGAACACTGTGTTACGACATTGCTAAGGAGAGTCCAAAATAAGAGTGGTCTGGTGGTTTCTGCCAATTGGTACCTGACAGCCTCCGTTCTGAAAGCTACCGGGTTGCAGGGCAGAATCAGGAAATAAAGTAGATGATGTGCACCTAAGACAGTAGCACGTTAAGAGAGATTCGACATAAGGACATGAAGACCAGATCTGAAAAGAGGAATCGGCAACTGCCAATCAGTGAGCCTCCTGTGACAGGCAAAACATTCTTCAATGTAAAGCAAAGAGCTGGCAACAAGATTTTGCCTGCACCGTTTTTGGTGAACAGTTGCCTCCACCGGATGGTAACACAGCAGCAGCTAACAGGTCAAATCAGAAAGGAGAACAGTACAAGGTGACTCCTTAAAGTCATTCTTGGCTTTGAAAGTCTCTTCTGGAGAATGGTGTGGAAAAGACTCAGCATAAAAGGCAAAGCAGATGAACCACCTCAAATTTATAGATAATATACCCTACCTCCAAGATCTGGCTAAGCTGAGCAAGGAAAGCCAGCCATAGAGGCAGCTAGGTGAGCAAAACATACAGTTCTTCAGAGCATTCAGCAAAATGACTGGGACAGAGAATGTAACATTCTAAACCAGGATCAGACCATCTCTGCTCTGAATAGCTATAAAAGAAAGCAGGAATTATGCCAATGAGGTAATCAAAAGACAACCCCAATAGGGGATTTAGGAGATTAAATACTTTGTTGGTAGTTCATTCAGATGTCTAGACAAAGCTGCCTGCTGACTGGGTCGTTCAAACTAGACCAAAGTCATAGGATAACAGCACTTTACATCTTTAACAACACAGATCTTCAGCAACTGCACATGATTCCCCCCCCCCCCATTTCATTCCCAAAGTCATACAAAGCTAATGCCATTACTCCATTTAACCAAAGGAAAGATTTAAGGTGGGTAAATTAGGTAATTTGGCTAAAGCCATACAAAAACCCCCAATCAGACCTTGTGCTTAAGACCATGCTCCAGACCAACTTTGTCTCGCTCTCTAGCAAAAGAAATCACCATTCCTCCTTCTGACATAGTTTATCATGTATCCCATTTTCCCATGGCTTTCAATACGCCTTTAGAAAGATGCCAACAACTTAAATCAGGACCCCACACCAAAATGCATGAAAACATGCTTTTATAGAACATTTAGAAGCCAAACTCTTTCCCCACTTTCTAAGCACTTTTATTCAGCACTCAGCTAGCTCTCTACAGCTATAAACAACTCCAGCTATGTGCAGGAGAGGATGCTGGCTTTCACTTGCAAAACTTCACATGATGTGCTTCTGCCTTCCTACTCCTGAGCATTCCTTTGACTTTTTAGAGCAGCTGCTGGCATGCAAAGAGCTGAAAGGCACTCGTTTCAAAAAGGGTTTTACTTTGCATTTGCTTTTACAAAGGCTTGCTCAAGCAGTAGACATCTAACTAAATCTGAGCAATCGGTACATGCATGTAGAGAGGAACAAAACAAAGATAAAAACAGAAACAAAAGTCTTCTGCCACAAATAGAGCTTTAAAAGCGCACTTTTCATAACCTAACTTGTCATTAACAGTGCAGATATAGAAACACACAAGTCACTCTGGACATCTGTAATAGTTTTTATACTGATTTGATTTCCAGGATGAGGATCTTTATTTACAGAGACTTCTTTAGCCCAAGGTGATTGTGTCGCAGCTGCAGCCTCACCTTTGCAGAGAGATCAGATTTGAAAAGTTCAGTTTGGCCTCTTTTTTTGTAAGCAGCTGAGCTCCAAAACTGAGTCTCTCCTGCATTTCTATAGCTCTCTCTACTCCATTTACTATTTTCAGTTCTCTTCCTGAACAGCAAAAAGTTGAAACGACGCACAACCTTTTCACTCACTTTAAATCTGACCTAGAAACACACAGCTGAAACTCAGACTGATCCTTAATCTAATCAAGGATAGGAATGGCATGGCCTCCCCAGTCTGCAGAAAGATCAGCCCACTGGTGTAAGAGCCCTGAATGAGGAGCCAGGTCTGGCACTTGGTTTTAGGAGTGGAATTTAGTTCTCTGCTTTGCATGATCCTGGGCTAATCTCAGCAGCCATCTGTACCAGGGGTTGGATAAGGGCATTTCCTTACCTCGCATAGCTGATACCGGGTTGCCCTCAAAACCAGGACTTGTTATAGGTTGTAAGGAACCCAAGGCTAAATAAGCCGAGACCTAAAAGTGTCCAAGTTTTTGTTTCTATGTTTGACAAGGAATGAGAGGAAACACTATGCATCCTGCATAACCTAACCACGTACCCAGTTGGTTTTGCCCATACTTATTGACCCTCTTAAATTAGTCTCATGGCAAGTTTACATTTGTAGCAGGTTGCCCAGCTGATTTTACACAATATACCAATTTACTTTTATACCAGCTATTAAACCAGAGGTCACGCTCCCAATCTCCTTACTGGTGAATTCCCACCACACTCGACTGCATTTCACCACCCATAGGGCTTTTTTCACCCATGTTGCACATAATGGTCTCCTACCACCCCAAAAGGAATGTTATTGCTTACTATTAGGAATAATAAACTTGTCAGGGCCAGATCATCAAGTGCAGTGAATTATGCATACTGAATTCCATCAGCATGTTCAATGGCATCAACACAAACAAAACCAACTGATGTCCAATATTAGTAGTAACAAATGGAGGCAAGCACAAACACACCTGATTGTTAGTTGGCTCTGTTACTTCTATCTCTTAAAGTCTGCTTTGACAGGGTTAACTTCTGAAGCTAAGCCCATAAGGATTTAGTTCAGGAAGGATCAAGGACTTTTAGAACGCTCTTGAGTAGCAGCTGGGGATAAACTTTGGCTTGCTAGCTGTTATCTCAACCTTTCACTTCAGGCAGTACTGGGAAACACTGCAAAGCAGAACTTACCACCGGGGACAAGGGATCAAAAGGGCTGAAATTAGAAAAGACAGTTTGGCTTCTTTCAGTTCAAGTGGAAGTATTATGAAAAAGTGTTTTCAATTATGTCACACAGGTCAAGTGTCAGTGCAGTTCATAAGAACTTACTGTGCCAGGAAATGTCAGGACAAATTACACTGCAGGACAGGCAAGCTGTGCATCACCCTGGCTTCCTAAAGGGAAAGGCTTCTGCAAGAAGTCCTCCTGTTTCCGAGCCGATTTAAATCAAACTGCTCCCATTCAAATCAAAACAACACAGGAGTACTATGGTGACAGTACAGGCAAGCCTTTGGATCCATCTCCACTTGGAAGGATGAAAAGCTTTGATTCTCGACCACCTCCAGGCTACAGAGCTGCACATGTAAACGGCTGCCTGAGGGCCCTTGAGGCCATTGCTTACCATGCTGATGAAAAAGGCCTTGCTCTCCTGTGCTCCTGGGTCTGAACCCATCTAATCTTTCTTGCTTCCTTGATCATAAGCCCTCTGCAGAAAGGTGCATTTGCAACTTTTGTTGGACCCGGTGTGGTACCCAGCACAACTGAAGCCTCATCAGCACCTAGGGTCCCTCAGCACTACTAGTAAAAGTGACTAATAGGAACATCAAATTCAGTGTGCCAGAAAGGAGAAAGACAGGAGTAAGTCAGATAAAATAAATTGATCTTTCACATATGGAAACCTTTCAGTGAACTATGGACTCCTACAAAAACGAACTGGTTCTGATTCAGCTGTCCTGAAGTCTGCAAAGAAATGTTGCAGTTATAAGTCACCAGTGCTTCAATACAAAGAACAAACACATACATCTTTATGTTCTGCAGAGAAAACCATCAAGAGTTACAAAACATTTTTATGAGTTGATGGACATTTTTAGTCATTAATACATGATTTCCCAGAAGTTTCCAGGTGCTGCTTCTTCAGGCCTTCATTCCAAAGTTAGATTGCTGAAAACAGCTGAAGCTGACATGGCTTCTGTTAATACCAGAACACCCGTGTTGGGTATAAACCAGAACATAGTCTGTTCCTTCACTTCCTAAGTTACCTTTGATGTTTCTATACCTTCTCAGCTAGAACAGGATAAGCATACCTAGAAGGCCATCAAGAATAATGCCCACAAATAAATGGCAATATAAAAGTCAAGGAATCAAGGTCTGGCTTTGATTTAAGCCACTATTACCTCCAGTTATTTAGTCTATCCTACAGCCCAAATTGAAGAGTCGCTGTAGCAGACCATCTCACATACATTAGAGAGTACACAGCACTGAAAGAGCACTGAAGTTTAAAGTGAAGACAAAGACAGAACAGAGAAGTAGCTAGGCTGCAAGCTCCCATTTCCACACGACAACTCTGCAGGGATAACAGCCTTTGGCAAATGAAACCTAACAAAGCAACTCTCAGGCTCTAACAACATTTTTGCTGTGAATAAGTGCCTATAAATCCACTTAACTAAAGACACTGCAAACGCTCTGCCCCTGTGCATTTTCCCTAGCCACCAGGTCTTTTCTGAAGGGAGTCATTTTATGAGCAAGTCAGTTTGTCATTGACTCGTGTTCTGAATGGCTGGACTTGAGCTATGTTTGGGGAAGCAGAATCTGCCTCCATGTATTCATCCTCTATCCCCAGAACGGCTGCTGCAAGAATGCAAATCTTGTTTGGAAGGATTACTTGCCACGCAACAGCCAGAGGCCTGGGCTAACTGCCATGCTAGGAAGTACAGACTTAGACACTCCGATTCAGAGAATGACATGATTAAGGCAGGCAAGGTGGCAACACAAAATGCCATTCCCATTTCAGATATGTGAAACCAAGGCTGTCATTCCCCTCCCCTCCATTGTATTAGGGATCTGCACTAAAGCTGGGGATTTTGTAACATGTAAGTGCCAAGAAGCTCAAACAAGAAAGCACGAGCCAGGCCAGCGTTTCTACTTGTGGAAGCTGGCAGTAACTGGTGGCAATACAGATACCACTGGAGCACTTGTGTACAGATACCAAGGGTTACACAAGCATCTGGGAAGGGAA
This sequence comes from Pezoporus flaviventris, assembly GCF_033815535.1. NCBI lineage: Eukaryota > Metazoa > Chordata > Aves > Psittaciformes > Psittacidae > Pezoporus > Pezoporus flaviventris. The sequence goes on from NW_026892585.1 coordinate 4,261,623, forward strand.
ATGAACCCTTTAGAGAAGGGTCTGCTATCTAGACCAGATTTTACTGGTTCTCACAGTCTATGTGCATTCCTCCATAACAACCATTACAGAAAATTACTGGAATGTCCCAAGCACTCAAAAGTTTGAGTGTGTTTTTCCTTGCAAGTTGTATTTGCTAGTGCTTATCTTTGCATTTTCTAAGTACTTTGTACATTTTATTCCCGTTATGTCAGCAAGCATCTCCTGTTTCCATAGGATGCAGTGCCAGAGTCTGTTCAATCCCCACCTTAGGGAGAGGATCCCTTCCATTTAGCTCTTCCACGAAAGAATTGGAGGCGAGCATCTCGTGCTCCTGGAAATGGCAGACTGATAACACTGGACCGGTATTTATGAGAACAGCAGACTGCTAACACTGGTGTCCAGTATTTCTGTACAGACAGAAGCAATAGCAGTGCATTGCCCCAGCACAGATGCTTCCCTCATCATGTAACACTGGCTGGTGAAAATGGAGTGACTTCAGGTGAAAGTCCTCTCTTGGTTAAAGCTGAGACCAGCCAAGACCACTTGTAACTGCCCCTTTTTGCAACTGCACAGCTGCCTGATTTGAGCTCTTGAGTAACACAGAGCTGGTGCTGCGGGTATGCATTTGCTCTGTAGCAATCCTGCTTTGATCAGGATCATTATAATGTGAAGTCCCACGCAGCCATCCCTCAGCCACACAGAGCTATCTCACCTTGGAAATGAAAGGCTTGACTTTAAACTTAGTTTGCCTCATTTCTCTCTCTTGTGTTTCTACCGGTTCCAAATAAAATATGGAAAACCCGAGTTTTGTCCCTTCCCTGACAACAGCTCAGTAAAGGACGCACTCAGGACAAGTGACAGCATACCCAGGCTTCAGGCAAAAGATGTCAACAGAACGCATCAAGCGCTCCACCGCCCTGGGCTCAGGGCAATGTGATTAGTTTTTGCTGAAATAGATAGGAAAAGAAAGAAAAATGCAGCAGTTTCTGTAAGCAAACCATAAAGCAATCCTGAAAGGGAAAGAACACCAAGACTCCACACAGAAAATGGCCTAACTTGCATCTCCAGTGAGAGACATTTCCCCCCGATTAAGATCCCACACTGAAGTAGTTCAGGTTTCAAACCTACTTCAATCTACAGCAATTAATAAGCACATAAAAAAGATGCCTTAGGTGAGTGGGAAGGTCTCCTATTAGCACATACTAAAAATAGACAACCTGTAGAGCTATCTGAACAGATGCTTTACATAGTAACTCTTCAAATCATACAGGCCCTGAGGAGCCACATTTGTCATTGACTTTCAAAAGCTGAAGCCATTTTGGGTCTGATTATAGTTCAGTTACACATTCATTGCAGGCCACAGTTATTAGCTTCAGAAAACAAGCTTCACTTGCCATCTTGGGCAGTGCCACAGAAGAGAAGTGCACTGCACCGAAGAGAAACTAAACCAGCAGGAAAAAAAAACCCTTTGGGTCTTACCTTGTAATGGGAAGAGCAGATGCCTTCAAACATATCTATATCCATACAGTCCATTGGTTCAGATCTTCCTGGTAATAGCAATTCTTCCAGCTTCTGCACCCTGTACATTTACAGAAGTGGGTGTGTTAGTCCGAGATGTTTATTCGTCACATTCCACAAAGCATTCAATTTAAATATATATGGCTCTGTGCCATGTGGCTCCTATTGCTCTCCAGAGCTTTCAGTGTAATGGATTACAGACCGCAATACTTCTGCAGGTTATTGATTTGGGGGAATGTAATTAGAGGACTCCAAGATTTCTTTGCAGACTTTCCAGAGTATTACGTTCCATGTGTGTATATCATCTAATGAAGAACATGTTCCTGCCTTATGGAATTCACACACTTTACTGCACACAAAGAAAAGGCCTGATTTGCATCTCTGAATTGTCATTTTCTTTGATTTGTTAAAGGTCAATTCTTGTGGACTGAGTTAATTTCAGTTGAGTTAAATTTTGATATTAGCTCAGGAACAGGGATGCTGCTGATTTGCGACACTGGAGGTTGACAGAATGGCCAAGATTTATGTTCAGCAATTAAGGTAACAAAAAACCCCAGCCCTGCTTCCCAGAAAGTGCCTTTGGACACTGTTCAGAGGTTTTCAGGAGCTGCGTGAATTAGTGGGACAGTGGGAAAAGTCAGTCAGAGGGACTTTTTGGTAGAGCTACTCGGGGAATCACAGTGAGGTTCCTTGAACATATCTGTAGCTGCGGTGCCTCCTGGGTACCTAAATCTGGTCATCCAAACCCAAGCACCAGGTTTTCTGCTTAGCCACTGCAGATTCTATCAGTGAGACTTATGGGGGAAGGCACTTGTATGTGCTTAATTTCCCACTTCAGCCTGTACAGCATGTAGAGCATTACCTGTGCACCTGCTAGCCTGATCCCCTGTATGCAGGATCCATAAGCAGAACACTTTTTCCATGGTGGATTTCACCACAGTTTAATTCCATGAAAGTTTGACTGAACAGAGTGCAGTTACCCATTTCCTGGCAGACAGACAGTGCTCCCTAGTTCAGATCTGACTGGGCTGTGTTCAACTGCTCAAAGCATTCAACTGTTTTATTATGAGTTTTCAGCAGTCACTTACAGTAGCTCCAGTACCACGGCACAGAAAATGGGGTGTATAACACCTGCTGCTCTCCACATTTTGGCTACTGCTGCTTAGAAACTGCCTCTGCTTTCTACAAGCCTCTCAAAGGTTAACACAGCTTCCTGTATATATGGTCTGTAACACACACTTTACCTAGGCTGCTCTCTCCCACCATCTCCTTTTTTACCATGGAAAACTGAAATCTAACTCACTTCATTCCACATGCCTGAACATCAGCAGCAATGAGACCGTATTAACCACCTGTAACCTTGCATCCTGGTGAAAACTCCCACCATGTTCCATGGCAGAGCGGGCATGTCACACACTGATGGCACAACGTACACCTGATTTAACTGCTATTCAAACCTGAAACTCCTGATGGAGACAGAAAATGCCTTGATGCTGAAGATGTTTCAAGTAAGCTGTGCCTCTTCCTCAATGCAGACATGTCTCAGATCTGAAAGGTCATGAACAGTTACCCTATAGACACTGACTGAATCTCCAGATAGCTCCCAACCATATGCAGGATCTCCTTTTCCCCCTGACAACTTTCAGGACTCGATTTCAATGAAGTACAAGCTTTGTCCTTCATAAGTACTGGCTACAATGACTTATCATGGAAAAAAAGACAACACTGATTCTTAGAAATGAAGCATCAGAATGCAAACCGCTAAGGAAAACTGCTAAGAATGCCTCACTCTGCAGCCCCTCTGAACATTTCCATGTTTTCATTCAATCGCTGGATGGAACCTCTCTACTTAGGAGAAAACCTCCCTCTTTGTTGCAGTGGAGCATGTCCACTGGCCTGGGCAATCAGGTTGTATTGAGATTCCACTGTACTTTACAATCATCACATCATGCTTGTGTTGTGATTTCAGCATAACACTGTACCACTCTTCTAAATCAAAATCCAGCATCATGTCAAATACCTCCAAATAAGTAAATCTGGTATTAAGACATTAAATCTTCCTGTGATCTCAGACCTATTGGATAGAGCAGGGCCTGCAGGTGAGGACAGGTAGCCACCAAGTCATGCCAGAGAAAGAACTAGGAGCTCCAGTGGACAGCAAGTTGACCATAAGCCAGAAGCATGCCCCTTGTGACAAAGAAGGGAGAGTACAGAAGATGGAGCCAGACTTTTCTTGGAGTGGCCAGTGAAATCACAAGAGGAAACAAGCACAAACCGAGGCATAAACTATTGCATTCAAATATAAGAAACACTCACTGTGAGGACGGTCCAACACAAGGTCACACAGAGAAGCTGTAGAGGTTTTGACCACACAACCTCCAGAGGTCCCTGCAACCTCGGCTGTTCTGTGAGCCTGTAAACAGGGCCCAGCTCCCCAAATTATTTAGTTCTTACAAGTATGCTATTGACATGGTGAAGTTGAAAACCTGATTCTGAACAGTGGGACGAGAACTTCATTTGAGGGCTCCACCCTTCATGAATGCAATGGACTGCTGAAACGATGACTTGGAAAATTAACCTAGATGTCAGAGGTGCTTCTTACTCTAAGAATCACACAAGTCCTCTTGTGCTTCTCTTAGAAGCAAGAGCTCCCGTGGTTGCTGTTGTCTGCATTAAGATCAGTAACTCTGCTTGCAGCATTTAATGCATTGCCCACTTGTGGCATTATGTCTTGTCCTTTATATCCTGATCCCAGAGACAGCCAAACCAATTTTAATTAGGCAAATCTTTCCCTCAGTCTTACAGCACATTGGATAAAACCTTTCTGATGCAGAAGGAGTGATGAGAGCATAGAGTATTCATCTCCATTAACAAGTTGGACCTTTACACAGCTCTCAAGAGAGCTTTGCAAAGGAAAGCTGTAAGTGTGACAGTTCATACACTGCTTTCAGGGAATGCTATCAGCAAACGATAACATCATCATTTTGCATCAGCAAAAGATGACAATGAGTGCTTTAGCTATGGATTACATATACTGTCATCAGTGGCAAGGATTACCCATTATCAAGCAGAGATGCACCATATTCTTACTCACAGGTGGCTAAGAGTTCTGCATAATCCTGTTCCTCACTCAGCCAGCAGCAAAAGAGGGATCATTCTTCCCATGCCCATCACTCCTTATTGCAACAGTTACCACATCTTCATCAATGATCTACAGGTAACACCTCTAACCTTCTGAGTTCTAGTACCTCTAATTGAAGCTCCAATTACAACAAACTTGATTACAAATAGGTCCAAAATTACAATCTGGTCTCATTCCTATTCCTTTTGAATACTACTACAGTCTTGAGTCAGGTAAGAGTCAACTCTGAAGCTTTAAGTTGGAAACTTAACAGCAATTTTCATTGTTCCTATTTTGTATATTTGTGGTCATACACATGCACAGGCCTCCAGTTGAGCTACAGGCATTTACCCCACAGTAATGGTGTTGTCTAATAGTTTCCTTGGAGTAATTCAGGGAATGACAAGATAGCTTTTGGCTTACTAATTTCTCCTAATTTTAACTAAACCATCTTCAGTATCACAGCCATAAATTTACCCTAAATTCACTCAAAGGAGATCTGCTGCAGGCACCACATTGCCTTTAGTTGTGCCCACCATGCAGCTAAGCTTTGGATGCAAAAAAAGCCACAACCATGCAAGTGTGTCGGTTATTACTTCATTGAGTTGTTTAGCAAATACAGCCAGGCACACCAGTTCATCTATTCCACAAATAAGGACTCCACAAAACCACTCAGCACAAGTTTTTACACAGAGCCCTTAACTCCAACCAGGACAAGTCATTTGCAAGTATATACACCACAATTTAGGTACATTAATAGCCTCTATTTACCTGGCCATTGCTTAATCCAGTTTCCAGCACAGCCAGACCCCCTGGTCTAGCTACCATCCTCAGAGAAGGAATTGCTTACTGCAACAAGCTAAACTGAAGCAGGAGTTGGTCAGGTTTTATTGAAGCAAGGGAGGTCTGTCACATGCCCAGTGAAGGATTCAGCTTAGCTCAACTCTGACTATGGGCAGCTGTAGCCTATGAAGAAATGCAATCTGTGCTGATTCAGCTCAGCTGGTAAGGCGAAACTCAGCCCTGGCAAGACCTCCAAAGGAAGGCAGCACCAGAACAGATGCTACAGCACAAGCACTTAGGAATATTGCCTCCTGGTGCCAATAGAGGAAAGATTGCCCAGTGTTTTCCAACTTCTTAAGGCAGTCAGTGTCAATACATAAATGTCTTTAATGTATGCACATTACTGCAGCTATTTTAGCATTATATTGGCACATTAGTTTTAGCAGCAGAAATAAAAGGCTTTGTCAGTAATAAGCTTAATACTATTCTGCATCATGCTATTGTAACTGCAGATCCTATATACAATCCTATAATTGCATCTCTACCACTGTAACACTTGTAACTGCCTTCCTCTTTCCTTAATCTCTCCAGCAGAAAGACTAAAGTTCAGACTATTCCACATCTGGCATTAATCTAGAGAACATCAGTTTACAGGGTAAATTCCATCAGTCCTAATAGGATTAAAGGTATTTCTGCCATTTTCAAATCCTCAGAAGTACCAAATAGTTTTTACAGGAATGGGTGATCATCAAATCATAGAATGATTTGGGTTGGAAAGGACCTTAAAGCTCATCCAGTTCCAACCCCCTGCTATGGGCAGGGACACCTTCCACTAGAGCAGCTTGCTCCAAGCCCCTGTGTCCAACCTGGCCTTGAACACTGCCAGGGATGGGGCAGCCACAGCTTCTCTGGGCACCCTGTGCCAGCGCCTCAGCACCCTCACAGGGAAGAACTTCTGCCTTAGATCTCACCTGAACTTGCCCTGTTTCAGTTTGAACCCATCACCCCTTGTCCTATTGCTACAGCCCCTGATGAAGAGTCCCCCTCCAGCATCCTTGTAGGCCCCCTTCAGATCCTGGAAGGCTGATGTTCACCTTGGTCCCCCTCAGCCAGAAGAGCTGATAACAAATCTATCAGAATAATTTCACTGTGTCTCCATCAACGATTACTTTATGATGAGGACTTACAGTAAGGCTGCCACATAAGCCAGAGGAGAATAGGTCACTCTGGGACAAGAGCATAGTAAGCAATAGCCAATCGCATGCATGTGTAGATTTAGGTTTAATTAAGACATTGAAATAAAGTCCCCAGAATCTATTCAGACACAGGCAGTGTCACTGTTACCATACTGTTATCCCTGCAAGTTATCTGGTTAAAACTACTCTGCAAATAGAAGAGTTGGAACTTCATACAGATTTAACAGCGGCATCTGTCCTCCAGAGGTGCTGCAGCAAAGCAGAAGAAAATTACAGCTTTTTAAAATTCCCTTTTGAATTGCATTCCTCAATCTACTATTTTGCCCTCCCTCCCCCAAGGCAGCTGTAAAATGACTGCCTCATTCATCAGACACACATTCCCACTGCTGATTTACCTCCTGGGGCAGTCAAGGGGTCATTTTTAAACATTACATTGTCAATAGGATAAAGAGGGACTGATCCCACTTGCTTCAATTAGCAGCATTTTCCACAGAAGCCTCTCCATATAAAGGACTCCCTCCATAGACCTTAACTGCTTTCTGCAGCTGAGAGGTGGATTTTCTCTGTTAGATTATGTACCTCATAGTTGTGTTGCACAAGCACAGCCATTTATTCATAGCATGGTTCGGTTCCCTTCCTATTTTTTCCTGCAGAAGTCAGTTCAATCCTTAACTACGGTATCCCTTGCTGGTTTATCTGTTACAGCCCATCTAGTCAATCTATGCTTTAAAATCTGTTCCTCAAACAGTCTTCTGGTCCCTTCTACTATGGATGAAGGAGCAATGGATGAAGGTTCACAAACCGCCTAGAGAAAGGTACTGCCTATCACAGCACTACAACCAGCTGTGCTTCAAGCCCTGCTTAAAAAATAAGAGGGTGCTGCCTTCCATGCAGTGCTCTACTCCAAATCCAACACGCAAGCCAGGGGGCTCCCAGTTGGTTACGATACGGAGCAGTCTCATGCCTGGGGTTGTATGCTGCCAACATGCATCTCAGCAAGCATATGCTCGCTGGCTGTGACAAGCACCTTGTAGCTCCTCTAGACGGATAGATTAGGTAGATAGACAGATAGACAGATAGCTATAGATATTCTGCCTGTAGATAGATAGATGATAGACAGATACAGATAGATATTCTGCCTGTAAAAAATAAATTACCCTCCCTTCTACAACAGATGCAATGCTTTTCATCCGATGCTAAGTATTAATGTCACCTTCCCTAACAGCTTTCCTCTTATTCAAAAAAGAGTGGAAACAATCCATACGAGTTTCCCCCTGCGTGCCTACCCCTGAAACTGCTTATTCACCTCCAGCCGAGCCCACCGAGACGCAGGAGGACAGCCACAGCGCAATGCTTTCACACCGCTGCCAGCGCGAACCCGCAGGCGCTCGCCTTCAACCCGACAAGCAGAAGCGGAGCCCCATCCTCTCCCTCCCTATCTCCCACTCCAGGGCTGGTGCCGCCGATCCCGGCGCCGTAGCCCCTCAGGCAGGAGCCGCTCACCTCCGCTGCCGGCGGCCGGGCACCGGAGCCGCTCGCTGCTGCTGCTGCTGCTGCCGCTGCTGCTGCTGCCTCCGCCGCCGCCGCTCCCCCGACGGCGCGGGCGGGGCTCCCGCCGGCCCGGCCTCCCCGGGAACGGGCCCCGCGGGCGGGCAGGCGGGGGCGTCCCGGTCCCCGTCGGGCCACTGGGCAGCCGCTGGGGTGGATGAGGAGCCGCGTTGTTGAGCGCTGCGCTGGGTTATATAGCGGGAGCTGCGCCTAAAGGGAAAGGCCGGCGTTCGGGGGTGGGGGTTGCAAAGGCTAAGCGCACACAAAAGCTGTTGGCAGGAGCACGGCGCTCAGATGACATTACAGGTGGCTGCTGCAGCGGTTTGCTCCCTGCCTTTTGCTACAGGCAGTGAGTGGGCTGTTGGGAATTCTGGTGCCGTTTGACCACTCCTACTGACACCTTTCCGGAGAGCTCTACAGGTTTGAGGCTGGCTGGAAGAGATGCCCGCGGGGAATTTGCCACCACTGAGTTAGGGTTTAGCCTGTAGGGAAGGGAATGCTTCTAGGGGTGTTGGTGCGGCTGCTCCAAAAGAAATAGAGCCTTGGAATGCAGGTCCAGAAACAGTGCCAGCTCCCAGCCCAGATCTCTTCCAGTTTAATGCCTTACCCTATGCACTACCACTCACTGAAAATGTCAAGCCTTTGTTCCGCTTCCCTCATTAGCCATAGAACCACAGAAGGGTTTGGGTTGGAAGGTACCCTCAAAGCTCATCCAGTTCCAACCCCCTGCAATGAGCAGGGACATCTTCAACCAGCTCAGGTTGCCCAGAACCACATCCAGCCTGGCCTGGGATGTCTCCAGGGATGGTTCATCCACCACCTCTCTGGGCAACCCGTGCCAGTGTTTTACCACCCTCATTGTAAAGAATTTCTTCCTTATATCTAGTCTGAACCTATGAAAAAGCTTGTTCCCATCTTGCTTAGGTATTACTTAAATGCTGGAAGGCCACAACAAGGTCTCCCCAGCTGCCTGGTCACTCAGCATCCCATTCCAGAGCTTTTGCTCTGAAGTTGGTAGTAGAGGAATATTACTGAAGGTGGATAACAGACAGCTTCATATCCTGATCTGACAGGATGAACCAGATGCAGAGGAGGTGCTGGAAATGGAATAGTTGATCTCAGCTCAAGAAGAGCAGGTTTCTTTTTGCTAGAAATAAAGCTTCGGTCCAGAGAAAAGGCGCATCTGTTTGCCTCATCTTCCTCCTGACCTATCCTGACCTATAAGAAGGTAACACTCCCAAGTTCAAAAGCACCCCTATGCACCACACAGAGAGGATTTGTTTGGCAGAATGTCCATCCACTTTGATAACCTTTGAAAGTCATTCTGTTCTCTAAAAGCTCTGTCTTCTATAGTTGCTTGGTGCTATTCCAGAGGAAATCTCAGCTACTGAGGAAGCATTATCCTAAGGGTTGCACAGACCATATGTGAAGACCATGTTGCAGAGAAATCCCTGTGTGTGTTTGGCATACCTGAGGGTAACCGCTTTAAGGCAGTTTAGTAGTTTGGTTTTAACTAACCAGCAGTAGTTTTTCACAGGTTAAAGATGTTTTCAGAAGGCTACAGTTGAGCCTCTTAAGAAATGTACAATTTAAAAAGAGGTTATGGCTTGTCTCCCGTCAAAAGCCAGGGAGCTCGGCTCCTTTGAGGCACTATCATTCATAAGTAATAATAAAGAGCAAATGAGAACGACTGGAATTTCTCTCTCACTGGGACAAAATTCATGTTGATGTTACAACTAGAGTTATAACACCTTTTCAAAGTCCTCATGGGAGTTGTATAAGGATAAGACATTATTCATCCTTGTACCTAATGAAAAATGAAAAAGGGAGCTCCAAACCCAAATAAATGGCAGCTTTCCGTGCATACAGAACATGGATCAAACTGGTTTAGATACAAAGTAAAATCTGTCTTTCTAAAATGGATGGAAGTTATTAAGTGGGATGAATTCTTTGTCCTTGAAGGACTCCTCAGCACTCAAGAGAACTGAAGCCTGATAGATCTCCATCAGCTTCAAAGAGTCTGAATGAGGTGCATAAGCAACGCTGATCCAGCGTGAATGTGACATTCATGTAGGAGCCAGGGGAAGCTGAGTTTCTCTTCCTAAGCTTGCCACTCAGCACATTCTTCTGAAAAGCCAGGTCATTTCTCAAGCTCCTCTTTTTCTCTCCTGTCTTGGGCCAGTTTGACTTCAAGCTCTCTGGGATAGACACAGCCTTAAAACCAGCACACAGACTCAAAGAGCTCCCAATTTCAGCGAGAACTAGGAGGTACAATAAAAGCAACCAAGCAAATCTACAGAACTGCAGCCAGCAAATAAATGCATCCCAAATTTTTCAGCGTCCTTTTCAAAACATACCCCAGCAAAATTGCCCTCTTGGACAGTAATTCTGTTGCCAACAGAGCTACCGCCATGAGGATCCACAGATGACTCCTCCATGCCTGTAACCACTCCTTCTCTCTGTAGGCCAGACGTAAGGTGTGTAACAAACATCCAGCAGGAGCTTTTAAATACACACTGGAAGGCAAAAGTATACAGGACTTATTACACAGAGGTTTTCCACACCCTTCTTATTCTAGGAGGACTGTAATTATTCCCTGTTGCATGAGCTGTACAGGAGTAATCCCTCTCCTCCTACATGCTTCATTTACAACTGGAGAGCTAACAGCCTATTAAGTTTTTAATGAATTATACTAAAATATTGTGTCACTGTTCTAAAAATAAAACCTGGAAATGAGTTGTTAAGGATAGGTATAAACCTATCCCTTAAACACATAGGGCTTTTTACATAAGCGCCTCGGCTTATAAACATCTGTGATCATAAATACTGCCCAGAAAAGCACTGGCAGTGAATTTGTAGTATGAGAGCCACATTTTTGAAGGAGAAAGCTTTTTCCTTTTCACTATTAATCTCTTTTCCTTTCATCTCAAATTTAATTCATTTCCAGGTCTTTACAAAGTCATGAAATTATTCATGTGCTAAGAAAGATAAGGGAGCTTGAAAGAAGGAAAGACCTCATACAGACTCAGTAAACTAACAGTAAAAGTACTGGGAAGAATATAGAAGATATTGGACTTTCAGGACCACTACATTGGCCTGAGCCATTTTAGAAAGTTTTCAAACTAATGCTTCTCATTTTGCATTCACAGGACTAATTTTGATGGGCAGCTCAAATGACAGCAGGCAGGAGAGCGTTCTCTTACTGTCTTCTATATTTATGCTTATGCTTAACACTGGGTCTCTGAATCCACAGTTAAAACATTTAATTAGAATCACAGAATCATAGAATAGTTTGGGTTGGAAAGGACCTTAAGATCAGTCAGTTCCAACTCCCCTGCCATGGGCAGGCACATCTCACACTAAACCATGACACCCAAGGCTCTGTCCAAGCTGGTCTTGGACGCTGCCAGGGATGGAGCATTCACAACTTCCCTGGGCAACACATTCCAGTGCCTCAGCACCCTTACAGTAAAGAACTTCTTCCTTATATCCAATCTAAACTTCCCCTGTTTCAGTCTGAACCCATCACCCCTTGTCCTATCACTACAGTCCCTGATGAAGAGTCCCTCTCCAGCATCCTTGTAGCCCCCTTCAGATACTGGAAGCTGCTCTGAGGTCTCCATGCAGCTTGTCTTCTCCAGGCTGAACAGCCCCAACTTTCTTAGCCTATCTTCAAAGGGGAGGAGGTCCAGTCCCCTGATTATCATGCTTTTCAGGCATCTTGAGCATTCACCTGCATCACTGGCAATCACAGAAGCTATAAATACCTAGCAGCTCTAAGAGAATAAGGTTTACCTAAATCTTTATACACGATGGTCCTGGAAGTCTAACATTAAGCATACAAACTTCAAACCCCTTAACTTCGTATTTGGGGGTTTATATCCTTTTCTGTCTCTGACATTCATCTTAGATCACCCCAGAACTCGTGAAGAAGAGAAAAGGAAGGGCAGAAGAACCAAAAAGATGATCACAGATGAATGCCAAAGTCATTTACACATGGGACATGCTTACATACTGGCTACTTTGAGGACAGCCTTCACAGATTTTGTTTTGATGCACAATAACAAGATGGGCTCTCAAAAAGGTAGTGTTAATAGGGGAAAGTTGTTCTTGTGTTGCTTGCACGAACATACCGGAAGTCTCTAAGCAAATAATATCTTAAAGATGGAAAAGAAGCAATATGCTAAAAATACAACAAAACAAAGAGATTACCAAAGCTTTAAATGTTCTCAGAAAGGGACAAATAAAACCTTAAGGCTTGGAGAAGAATTGAAAAGCCTTTGAGAATACTGTTCTTTGGGTAAGACTGCAGCTGTTCAGGCTGCATGTGAAAAGAGGCTACTAGAATATAAAATGGTAATCATTGTCACAATTATTTTAGCTCTGTTCTCCAAACACTGGATGCCAGGCTTCAAAATAGGAATGTTTTTCTTATAAATATGCTGAAGAGACTGCTCCAAACCAGAGGCATTGAGGACATATACACACCTCACCTGCATCTTAATGAAGCACGTTTCTGAGCGTGATCACTGGTAACTCAATGTAAAATAGAGATATTTTGTTCAACACAGGCAAAGTAGTTTACATGGAGAAAAGCATTTCTTACAACATGTCAACAGAGAAAGCTAGTTTAAGGAAGCCCTCAGCCATAAAAGATTCCTGCTGCTGTTTGAGCAGTCACTACTGGCAGGCGCTGTCTTCTTGAAGGGTTTCCACATCACACTGAAACAGTGGAGGCTTAAATATCCATTTTACCATGTGTGTATCAGAGTCAGGAATAACAGCAGTGGCACAGAAGGGAAGAAACTTAGGCACACTGGACAGCAAGTGACTGAGAAGACCTCCTCTCATGGCATGCCTAAACCTCTTCAACAAACCTCACGTCTTCACATGTCCTATAGACTCTAGGTTTTTGTTGCTGCTGCCTTTTCCTTCATCTGAAGTGTTTCCCTAGTTTGCATAGTTGACAGAAATGTTCCAGGACCACCTTTATGTAAAAAAATAAGACGTTATTCATGTCGTATTTTCCAGTGGTTTCCAATAGTTAAAGATCCCTGGTGATCACCTGGTAAATTGCTTTGCACTGGTGTCCTGGGTTCAGCAGTAGCAGTGATTTTTCTCCTTCTTAAGTAGCTGGTGCAGTGCTGTGGTTTTGACTTTCAGCCTGGGAACAGCGCTGATAACACCAATGTTTTTAGTTGCTGCCCAGTAATGTTTACTCTGACCAAGAACTTCCTAAGTCTCATGTTCTGCCAGGGAGGAGGGGAAGCAGGGAGGAAGCAGAGACAGGACCCCTGACCCAAACTAGCCAAAGGGGTATTCCACACCACAGCACGTCATGCCCAGTATACAAACTGGGGGCAGTTACCCGGAAGGGTTAGATCACTGCTCGGGTTGGGCTGGGTATCAGTCAGCGGGTGGTGAGCGGTTGTATTCTCTTCCCTTGTTATTTCCCTTATCATTATTATCATTGGTGGTAGCAGCAGTGGTTTGTGTTATACCTTAGTTACTGGACTGCTCTTATCTCAACCTGTGGGAGTTACATTCTTTCTATTCTCCTCCCCATCCCTCCAGGAGCAGGTAGAGGAAGGAGGGGAGTGAGTGAGCGGCTGCATGGTTCTGGGTTGCCGGCTGGGCTTAAACCACGACAACTGGAAACTTCTTAGGAGCATCTTTGCACTTTGCTTTGCACCCCACAACAGCTACTTGGGCATTTGTGTATCCTCCAACCGTCCCCCATAAGCAATTCTTCTTCATGTAAATTTGAGTGAGTGCTTTCATTAAAAAGATCTGCATACCTAAACCAATAGACTTTTTAAACAAGAAAAAGATTTGCTTACTGCAAGAACCTAGCAAATAGGCTCAAATAGGTGGAATTTAGTCTCGAAGCCAGATGTACACCTCATGGAAACCGAGTGGTGTCAGTTAATTCTCAGAAGTACCTTCTGCTCAGCTCTTGGAAACAGAGGAAAAAAAACCCATGACTGTAATGGCACAAATGAATGCATAAATGAAACTAAAAGTAAATGCAAGGAAAGTTTTGATTAGCTATGAAAAAACTATTAGATACAACAGTAGTGATCTCTTCAATTCTTTTCCTATCTGTTGCTCAATGTTCTTAACTAAGTGCTTAATCCTGAACTTGGGTTTGAATAAACTGGCATTAGGGCTGTTGTTACTGTGTCAGCATCATGCTGAAAATCCAGGAGGCCTTTGGAGAGATCATCACCATCATAGCAAAAAGATAGAGCTTGCTATTTTCACAATAAACAACAGATAGAAACTTCCCTTCTATTTAGAACCTCCCTCCTGTCCAGAAACTAAACTCGTGTTCCATTACGATTACGAGCCTTGCAGATTCCTTTATAATTGCTAATTACTTTTAATCTGCCCAGCAATAAATAGCCTTTCTACACTTAATGATTTCACTCAGAAGGACTAACAGATTTCCTGGGATTCTGCTCACCATTTGTCATGTAAAAAAACAGGCAACTTGGAATTTTCCTTGCCTTTTCCTCCTAAATTACCTCTCCTTTCCTCTGGAGTTGTTCTGTCCGCATTTAGAGAAGCACGCAGCAGTTTTTGGTTGGATGCATTTATTTGTAAAAGAGCTTTTCAGAAGCAGAAATGAAACTTCCAGTGAACATCCAGACTGTCAATACGTTGCAAAAGGTTATATTAAGCTAAAAGTTGCCCTGAGAGGATAGTGCAAACCTGATTCATAAATGTAAAACTCCCTAGAAATACAATCAGCTTCCAAACTTGCTTAATTCATTTCCCAAATTAAGCAGACTAAGCTCTGTTAAGCTCTGCCTTCTTCTGAAGCGTGCCTTTCAAGAAGAAAAGGAAAACTCCTGTATTTCCAACCTCAAAGGCTGGGACTGCTTTGTAATGAAAATTAATTGGCACATAACTTACAAGTCTGGGAAGTGAGATTTTAAATACAGGTGTCTGCTGAAATTGTTTGCACTGTGCCATGGTGGCACTATATTTCTTTTTTAATGAAAATATATTGCATCCTGGCCTGGATCAGCACCAGTGCGGCAGCAGGGCCAGGGCAGGGATCGTGCCCCTGTGCTGGGCACTGGTGAGGCTGCACCTCGAATCCTGTGTTCAGTTCTGGGCCCCTCACTGCAAGAGAGACATTGAGGTGCTGGAGCGGGGCCAGAGAAGGGCAATGGAGCTGGTGCAGGGCCTGGAGCACAAGTGTGATGGGGAACGGCTGAGGGACCTGGGGGGTTCAGTGTGGAGAAGAGAAGGCTCAGGGGGGACCTGATTGCTCCCTACAACTGCCTGACAGGAGGTTGTAGTGAGGTGGGGTCGGTCTCTGCTCCCAAGGAACAAGGGACAGGACAAGAGGAAACGGCCTCAAGCTGCACCAGGGCAGGTTTAGATGGAGCTGAGGAACAATTCCTTCCCCAGAGGGTGCTCAGGCATTGGAACAGGCTGCCCAGGGCAGGACTGCAGTCACCGTCCCTGCAAGTGTTCACACAGCGTGGAGGCGAGGCCTCAGTGCCATGGGTTAGTGGTGGCCTTGGCAGTGCTGGGAATGGTTGGACTGGGTGAGCTTAAAGGGCTTTTCTAACCCAGTTAGCTCTATGATTCTAAGATTTGAAGCCTGCTGGATCTCTTGTTTATAGCTGGATGAGAGTATTTGAACAACTTCCTTAACAAAACAGTGTAATCGTTGTTTTTCAAGGGCCATAAATTCAGCCATGTAAAAGTTAGCATTTTGTAGAGAGATTTTTAAGTGTATTTGGTCACAAAACAGACTGTAGGATTCTGATTTATTGGTGCGTTACTTGTCTGCTGCTGCGATTCCTGGAAATCCCTTGGTCAAAGCAGCTTTCCAAAAGGTTTCCACAAGAGCCTCCATGTCCTGACATCAACATTTTTTCCTCATTTTGTCAAGGAAAAGAAAAAGAAGGGGTTGGGTTTTTTTTTCCCTAAATAGGACTTGCAATGGAGGTGTCAAGTATTTCAGCCAAGTGTAAGGTATGGCCAAGGTATCTGCCTTTTATTTATCAGCAAAACTAAATGTGGAGTGTGGACAAAACAGAATATGGTGTTTTCTTTGAAGAAAAAACAAAAGAAATAAGTAAAAATCTGTATGGCACTGAACCCTCTGAACCCTGGCATGTGGATTCTGTTCTATTGATTGCTTTTGATTGCTTTTGTGCGCAGAGTGTAAGTGTTGTTTACTACATAGATAAGGGAAAAACTCATTTTCAGAGAGAGCTTTTTCTTTCCTTTACTATCTTCCAGGGGGTTAAAAACGCTCTTTGTTCTCCATCCATGTGCCATCCTCCCTTTGCCTACCATTTGCTGCTTTCATCCCTGCTTGTAAAAGGTTCTTGTAAAAGGGCCAACCTCCTACACAAACCCTGCCCATTCATTTCCCATGGCCTCAGGTGTCTGACTTTGTGGGAAGACCAGCTCATAGCTCTGCCATGCAAACCACCATCAAATCCTAGATTTGCTTCATCCTTAGAATATCCCATGGATATTTATGTACCTGGCAATGTGTGTGAATCAGCTGTATTCATTAACTTTGCCATTAATTGCCAGACACAGCATTATGATCTGAGAGACAAGGCTCACAGAGTGCCATACTCTGGTTTCATGTCGGGGACAGCACTGGGCTCAGGTGATGCACTGCTCCTCAAGGACTCAGAACAACCTTCCCACTGTCAATGAGATGCAGGCACAGGGTGACAGGTTTGCAAGCACCTCTAAGCAGGTCTTTGGCTGCTTGGCAAGCTCCCATCACTGGGAGAGGGTGACACAGAAAGGAAACACAACCATCCACCTTGTCTTGACCTCAAAGCAATTAATTACTCAGTGCATCTAGCACAATTATTGATATTTGCAAGAGTCATATAGGGATTTGCCTGGAAAGGATGGATCAGGAAATGTTTTGGCATCTTATTTAATTCCAGTAAAAAAAGGTCCTAAACATGGGTGACTGTGTTTATAACGTGGGTTGAACATTGGTCACACTCTGAAATGAACAGAACCCAATGCATTGGGATGGCAACAGGCCAATCCTTGGAAAGAAAATAGGCTGTGAAATTTGGAGTGATGATTCCGCCAGCCTTGTGGCTGCAGTGTGAGGAGTCAGCCTGCTAGATGTTGAGCTTGGACTGATAGGAGCAGGGATCCTTTCCCTTGAAACAAGCAGAGTGGGACTTGGGTATCCCTCACTAGGGATGTTGTGCCATGACTTGAATTCACAGAACAGATGAATGATGTGTGTGTGTGTGTATGCGCACACATGCAGCAGTAAATAAATGTGATTGGCATCTCAATTCCAACATAGCATCTGTGTCCTCTTTCATCAATGTGCCTGATCAACTACTTGTGCGGCATTAGTGGCAAGCTTCTCTGCTCCAAAGCAAGGGATTTTTCTTGGACCATGTTCATAGTCCTGCTGTCTGCCCTGTAGCCTCCTTGCTGAACATGGAAAATGGAGGGTTTCAATCTATTCATCTGGTTCTGTTTTGAATGCTAAATTTCAATGTTGTTATTAACCAGCCTCTAGCAATTCACAGTCCTAAACCACATCAACGCAGATGATCGTAATGGTTTTAGAGGCCCACGGTCGTATTCTGAGGCTTGGAAGCTAATCATTTTGCTTGAATAAGGACTTCACAAATGTTAAAGCGTTCGGTTAAAAGCTGCAGGCACAGAAACAAAGAATACAATGTCCCTACATACCACTGGTTCTCTTGAAGACAAAATGGAAATTGTTGCTTCATTCTTCCCTCTTCCTATGTAAATGTCTGCGGTTTCACGAGGTTTATATTATTAAAAATTACCCTCCAAGGCAGACATTATAGAACCAACTGCAAGCAGCTCATTTTCTAGTCAATGAGTTTCTACTTGAGCAGTGAAGCCATACAAGTTAAGACAGTGGAATAAGAAAGCAATATTGTAGTACTGACAAAGTGGGAAGAAGTATGAGTACTTATTAAGCCTCAGTCCCTTAGGACTGCACAGTTATGTCCGAGTTTCTAAATACACTGAGCTTCAACTTAAGTCACGTGCAGGTAGTTGTAACAGATTTACACAGGCAACAGGTGACTGAGTTTTGCACTTGTGTGAGCAGAACCTCAGGTATAATTCATTTTTCCTAAGCTGCCATTCAAAATAAATCATGGAAAAAGGAAATGCAAGGCTCTGGCTGCATTCAGACACAAAGAATGCGGCTGTGTTAGTGCTGCTCTTTTTTCAATGTGCTTTGTCTTAAAGCAGGACCATGAGTCGTTTTTCCCACTGCAGTGAGTGCTGGAGGGATTGGAGGAAAGAACAAACGAACAGAAACCAAAGGAAATGTGTAAAACACCAACTAATAGAATGTGCCTGAGGAATTCTAGCCCTCATGTGACACGTGCTTGTATTCCAAAGCTCAGACTTCCTCTTCTCTCTCTGAATTTGTTTTAGGAGACACTGACCACATTTCAGCTTTGACGTAATCATTTGCAACCCCTACAGCTGCCAGCTTTAACTATTTAGGACCTCTGTACCACACAGCTAAATCCTTGGAGTTCATCCTCCATTGCTTCTTCAGTAAGAAATCTCTAGCCTCCTTCTTCCTCTACCCTTTCAACCTCCAATGGGTCTCTTCAGCCTCATCATAGATGAAAATCAAACTTTAGCCAACTAATAATCGACTTCTTCCAACCACTGACTTTATTTATTCAATACCCTTTGGTTTATAGTGCCATTCAGTGTGGCACCTGCCTCATCTCAGTCCTATTCATCCTTCACCAATGGCTCGCTAGGCACTAGTTTATTCATCTCCTCCAAGAAATGCTTTACCTAATGGAGAGCTGCCATTCTCCATTTATTAAAGGAGTGAAGGAGCTCGTTTCTCTTTGTCAGCTGCATGCACACACATGCATACACATATGCATACGTATGTTTCCATTACTCACTACACGTTTTCCCAATCATGGAAGCTTCCCTGCCTCGGTGTTAGGAAAAAACTGTGTTCTCACATTACCCATATTAAAGTCAGCTCTGATTCTATCACTAGCAACACAAACTAGAACTGATTCTTCTGTTTCCTCCTGATTTTTCTTTCCTGTCTCTCCTAGCCAGGGCAAGAAAGAGTATATGGGGAACAAAATACACTCAGGCAAAAGAAAATTCAGCCTGAAGAGACAAGCTCTGTCAAATGTCTTTCTGAAGACCACAGAAATTATAAAGAACAAATGAACTCAAAAGGAAAGACACAGGCATGCTTTACAGAACACTGATGTGCCAGTATTTTTCTACTGCTGTTGCTGCTATTGGCTCTCTCTTTGTGCTCTTTATATGATAGATGTTCATAGAATATACTTAGAGAAGTGTAGTTTTCTAGCTCCTGAAAAGCATTTTGCCCTCTTACTCAAGGTAAATTCCAGAACAAATTCCTTTGTATCTGCCAATAAAATGTGTGCTGAAGTTCAGACGTGAGCTTCAGATCACTATAAGAAAGGCTTGGAGCGCAGTTGTATGAACTACAGTTTGGGAGGGTTAAAAATCAGATTTGTTTTTAAGGCTTGATTTAATTTTGGTTAAAGAAATGAAAGTCTTTCTTTCTTCTGCATGGATCCATTACTGAAGAAGGAGAATATTAGAGGAAAAACACGACAGCCTCTTGCTGTATTGTAAGCAAGTTTGCTTCTGCTCTGGGTGGTTGCCCTAAGATGTCTCAGTATCATAGAATCATAGAATCATAGAATAGTTAGGGTTGGAAAGGACCTTAAGATCATCCACTTCCAACACCCCTGCCATAGGCAGGGACACCTCACACTAAACCATATCACCCAAGGCTTCATCCAACCTGGTCTTGAACACTGCCAGGGATGGAGCATTCACAACCTCCCCGGGCAACCCATTCCAGTGCCTCACCACCCTAACAGGAAAGAATTTCCTCCATATATCCAATCTAAACTTCCCCTGTTGAAGTTTTAACCCGTTACCCCTTGTCCTGTCACTACAGTCCCTAATGAAGAGTCCCTCCCCAGCATCCCTATAGGCCCCCTTTACCAGCACAGGTTAGAAATACCATGTTGTAAATAACAGGGGTACCACTCCAATGCCTCTAACCTGTTAGGCAGCATGCTCAGCATCTGCATTGGCATCACAAGACCTTTCGCAGTGGTACTGTCCAGATGACATCAATATAGGCCTTGCTGCTGACTCCAAGGATCAGGAACTGTATTTGAGACACGTCATTTTGCTTTCTAAGCAACATTTTTCTCTCAGCTTCAAAAGTGGTTTCAATTTCTCTATAACTGTTGCTTTCTTCCTATCTTGTTCAGTAGAAGGACTAAAAATAACTACTTGGTTTTAAATAACTAATGCCCCTGACTACAAGGGGAAATGACATGAAAGCTGAGAGATCTTTTGCATTAGATCAAAACCTGTTAGGGACAGTTTCTTTTGGAGTGTAATTGTAATTGGCCAACTTTGTGACTTAAGGACAGGGAAGACTTAAATAAAAGGAATATAAATACGGGAGGGCAACAGCCCTCTTTAAAGTTCGCATCCCATTTTGAAGTTCTGTCTCTTTCCATGACACAAACAGCCCCGGTTAATGACTTTATAGCAGACATACAAATAGACAGGTTTTCTGTCCGTAATGTGAAAAAAAACTAAAGAGAACTGAGCAATGAAGGTCTAAGGAAATACGAAAAATAGCATGGAGCTACACCAGTCAGTCATGAGACCAGCAACAGTGCTGAGAGTTGTATAGAAAGAGCAAGAAATAATCCCTTTAGAAGATGCAAATGTAAGGTATCAGACTTCTTTGCCTTGAAGGACATTATGCCCTTGCAAAACCCCTGTGTGTTTGGTACTGGCTTTCAAGCAGACAGCTTCCTGCTTGCATCTGGCTTAAAATCAAATTTCATTTTCAAGACTGCTTTGGAATCCAGCAGATATTTTTGAAATATGAAAGTTATGAATCCTTGTGCATAAGCACCTTTAATGAAAAAAGAAGCTGCATAAAAGCACACCTAGAATATGCTCTACCAGGCAATGCTTACCCATTTTTATCAGATACTCTGATTACAGAAGTAAATCATAGAATCACAGAATGATTTGAGTTGGAAAGGACCTTAAGACCATCCAGTTCCAACCCCCTGCCATGGGCAGGGACACCTCACACTAGACCAGGTTGCTCCAAGCCCCTGTGTCCAACCTGGCCTTGAACACTGCCAGGGATGGGGCAGCCACAGCTTCTCTGGGCACCCTGTGCCAGCGCCTCAGCACCCTCACACAGAAGAACTTCTGCCTTAGATCTAACCTGAACTTCCCTTGTTTCAGTTTGAACCCATCACCCCTTGTCCTATCGCTAAGAGCCCCTAAATAGACAAACACAGGTCATACCAAGTTTCCTGGTCTTACCACCAATCTATTTAGCAATTGGGATGATTCAAGGGGATGACCCGGGAGGGATTTCCTGTTCAGCAAGGTATGTTATGTTTTCTGCTAGAAGAAGGATTCTCTTTCTTCCTACTTAAAAAGCTGCCCAAGGTCACCAAAATATAAATGAGTATACTTGTATTTTCCTGCACATTACTCCTGTTTGAATGGAGAATGCTATGGAAGAGAACTCAAAACCAGCCCTACATTTGTTCAAAACCTGGACAGATTTACAAACGTTGATATGAACGAGGGTTTATTTTAAAGGCTGTAGTACAGCAAGAGGACACGGGGGAGTCTGGAGGCTCAGAGTTTCAGTGTGAGGTTCTGCCTAGCTGAATGTGCAGTTTATACCACTGGAAATAACAGCAACATGCTGATAGAGTGATGCGTTTCTTTAACAGGAAAATACAAGTGAGTTACCATTTGCTCTACCAGCCAGAAGCAGTTGAATTCCACCTCTCATTTTAACTTTGTCAGCTGCTACATTCTGGATGTTAAAACACAACCCTGCCCTCCCTGGCTGCCTTGTTTATTGTCGCTTTAAAACCTGTTCCTCAGAAATCATCTGCCAGGGTTTAAATGCTACTACTACTTGCATGGCCCTAAGAATGCTGCCTATTTATTTGTCATAACTTTGAAAGGCCTGGGGCAAACCATTAGTGGTTATCTCATAAGAATAATGGATTTTATTTTTTGAAAGGTAAATAATCTCAAGGAATTCTGTATTCAAAAGGAAGATAGCAATATGAGTTACTGCTTGTGTTAATAATGCTCAATTACTACCACACACAGACTGCTATTATCAATTTGCTACCTATCCAGCGTGAAAGCAATAGTGGCTTTCACTGCATAGAATTATGTAGTCCTGCTTTGAGCTTACATAAACCTTTATGAAATCAGAGAGGAACTGTGATGACCTCCAATTGCACGTTTCAGACAGATTGCTATAGCTCAAATCTCTTGATTTTTACCCACTTTGCTGGAAAGAAAGGTCGTAATTCTGACACATCTATTCCCATTGCAAGGACCTGACTGCGTGCATTGCTCTACTGTAGGAGACAAAGGCATGGTCCTGATTGAAGGCCAGATGCTGCAATGAACATCTGATTACAGGAGGTTTCCACTAAGTCTGCAGGAGCGTGGTTATAAATAGGTCGTGCTCAGAGCTAAGTCAAGTCAAGCATGCAGATTTTGCCCCATCAGGCATAAAAAGAAGTCTTGGTTCACTTTATGTTCTCCATCTTTGTTTGGATAACTCACTTGTCAGTCCAATACAGGCAGTAAGCAATTCACTGCACTATTTCTTCTGCTCTTATTCCTGCCAGTCCTAATAAGAGGGATATGTTTCACTTTCTTTGGCTCATTCCTGAAACACATTTATTCACTGCTGTCTCAGGGTTGATGAACAGGTGTATTCTTAAATCTTCATTTAGTTTTCAGTGAATCACTTGGGTGTTTCTGAGTGCAGTCTCTCACATCCACTCCTTCATGTCATTCAGACTTCCTCTGTGCTGACAGGATTGCAGTGCCAGATTAATTACTGCATATGAGTTTGCTTTGCTTGCAAGTCATGAGTTGGGGAAACTATGATGCATAAAGAATGCATTGTTATAGTTCTGTAGGACAGACACAACACATCTTGTTATTAGATCAAATGATAGTTAGGAAAAAGGGACACATTTCCAGGCACAAACATGTGAAGCCTCATTGTTTGTCTCAACTGTATTAGCTGGTTTAAGGCATTCTCCAAAAGCTTTGTCTCTGTCATACACACACCCCAACACGACACGCAGAGAGTACTTCTTCATGCCTTGCACATGCACTTCAAATAATGAGGATTTATTGGCAAGGCATTTCCATTTTTTATCTAGGAAATTAGGAGAGGGGGATAGTAAGAAAAATGATCAAGAGATAACACTGATTTTCCCTGAAACTGAACAATAGATGTAGTTACTTACAAAGACTGTTACAGAGTAGGTATTGGTGCCCACAACTGGCTGCACATTTCCTTGTGAGATGACTGTCATCGAGGTCCAAAGCTCAGCCCGCTGGGCTTCATAAATTGCAATCATGACAGATTTTGAGCTGCTTTGTGCTGATTTACATTCTCTCAGGTTATTCTGGTGTTGAGATGCTTACTGCCTGAATTTAGTGATATGGGGTGTGACAGCTGGGGAGAAAGACATGGGAAATGAGGGAAATGTTGAGAAACTGGTCTGGGAAAAGGGAAGACCTGCAAAGAGAGGACAAAAACCCAAGCACTTGCTAAAGTATTAGAGATAACCAGGGAGGCAGGAGATGGACATTGAATTTAGTTAGACATACATGGCCTATTCCACAACCTCTTGCTCTGCAAGTGCTGCACTCACAGCTAGAAAAAGACAATAGGAAGACTGGTAGGAAGTTTGGTAGGAAAACAGTCTGGTGACAGTTCCCAGTACAGTCTGCTACTCAGAATGATTTTCATAGTTTTAAAGAGAAGATCCAGAGGTATCTGAGCTCTGTCCTGCAGCAAAACGACAAGGCCAACCTCCCAATAATGCCTAATGCAAAAAAAAAAAAAACAACCCAGAGAGGCACAGACATCTGCAAAGGCAAAATTAATTGCAGCTTAGCACCTCTGAATGCAGCCACAAATGAGAGTATTTGGGAGCACATCATTTCCCCGTGTTTGGTGCCCCTGACTAGGCTCCAGTTCCTCATGTATAGCCATGCCCCTAAGCCCCACCACTGGTTGGTATTGTTTCCTTATTATAAATTCACCTTCATGAACTGTGTCAAAACCTTTCTGGCCCAAAGGACCCTCTGGATGCTGCATTGCACCATCAAGGGATCACATTATTAAAGACATTTTTTTTACTAACTCTCAACTAAAAGCCACCCTATTTCTGAGTCTGTCTATATAAAATACAAGACATTTGGCTACTATGTCCTTACCCTCACAGTGATCACAGAAGTTGTCACCACTGAAGGCCCACTGCTTTTGATAACGTGTTTTCTTGGTGAAAGCAAGAAATTCTTATCCATGTAAGTGACAAGCCAGTGAAGACTTCATTTGTCTGAGTGTGTCCTATGTCAATCTTACATTTACCATGCAGAGCTCTTACTAAAGGACGAAGTTACTTACTATGCAAAAGACTATGGTGAGTTGTTGGACCACTGAACTGGTGGCTGCAAAATCAGTCTCAGGTTGATGGTATTACAGAACAAAGAGACTCATGATGCTAATGGAAAACACCCCAACAACAAACAACTTAGCTATTATGATCACAGGAATAGGACATATTACCCACTGGAAAAAGTAGCCCAAAGATAACAGTTCCCCTGGGCCCTGGGGAAACCAGCCTGGCTCAAGTGCTGCCCATGCCACAGGGAAATGGCTCATCTGAGAAAATGAATGCATTTTGTAATCAAGGTTGACATTGGCGGGGCTTATACCATCCCATAACAGTGCAGTGGACATAACCAAGATTAAAAGGATTTGTAAAGCACGATTTACATGGTAGGACAATAGCAAATACTATTTACTGCTCACCTTTCTAGCCCCGTTATTCGTAAGAGTAACACTTTGAAGTCAAGAGGAGAAAGGAAGGTTGGGACAGATTTCATCGAACTGTAAACTCCCTGCCTATGTATTATGTATTC
Source organism: Pezoporus flaviventris (assembly GCF_033815535.1). Lineage (NCBI taxonomy): Eukaryota > Metazoa > Chordata > Aves > Psittaciformes > Psittacidae > Pezoporus > Pezoporus flaviventris. The sequence continues at coordinate 4,286,853 of NW_026892585.1, forward strand.
TGGTGTGTTTATTGGTGCAATCATGCTTTGTTGCTTCTATTCTGACTGCGAGGACCACAACAGCTGCTTATTGCAGTAAGGAATGATGGAATTGTTCCTAAATGCTGTCTACTGGCACACAGCAATCTCTACCCTTCAATCTCTACCCTTCTTTTCTATGGCACACCTGAAGCTATGGCTTTGGTTTGCACAAGCTCAGGAGGATGAGGCCAGCACCATGCTGGACAGTAGAAGCTCCAGCCCAAAGCCACAGGAAACTGCCGGTTATTGTGCCACATCAGCACCTACACAGTTCCTCACCACCATGATGAAGAACATGATTATTACTCAGATGATGAAACAAAACTGATCCTTTTGGCCTTTGGAGGTCACTGAAAATCCCAAGGGTTTTGATGAGACTGCTTCCATTGTCGTGGAGGCCACAGAAAGGGATCTGTGCCCAGTCTGCGCAACCATACTGTCATAAAGATGATGGTTTGCATTGATAAACCAGAAATGCTGAGTGCTACATGGCCACAAAAGGTCGGGAATCCTTTTCCCAGAACCAGTCCAACTTGGATAATCACATTCTAGGAACTTAAACAAATTTAAAACAGTTATTTGGGTTTTTTTCCCCACTTTGTCCTCTAAGCCTCCATCTTTTCGCTACTTCCTATTAAATAAAAGCCTTCAATTTATGTACATTGTACACACATGCTACTATGTGTATACACCTTTTTGATGTGCTTTGAGGTGAAAGGCAGCATATTAATGTGAGATTGCTATCTTCTCTTCAACAAGAAATCAAAGGTAAAAAGGATCAAAAGGTAGTAATTTTCTATTAAACCACAATAAGCAGTCTCTGTCTTCAAGTTTTGTCTGCCAAGTTATTTATAGCCTGTACATATTACTGCCCTTTGCATGTTGTAGATTATTAGAGTGATTATTCAGTACTGGTTAGCCCTTAAGGTTCTAATTAATTCCAAGTGCAGGTGAAATGATTTAAGTTGGTCACAGCTACAAATGGAGTAAAACCAGGCTGTTTTCTCAGCACCCGGCCTACTGCTTTATTTCACAGCTCTGTTGTCATCTTTATCTTCACTGATTTATCCAACATACAGCATTTCCACTGGCTTTGCATAAGAATGAGACTAACAGAGATGTGTCATTGCTTGGAGTAGCTTTTACGAGGCCCAGCTGAGAGGTAACACAAACCAGCACTGCCTTTTGGTACCACACACTTGCTCCTGTTCCCAACAGACCTCATTATGAAGTATTGCTTAAATTCCTGCTTGCTTATATCACAGTGATTTCCAGAGAAGGTTGCTTAAGTAAGGGCGAGAAATGAGAACTGACTTCAGGTTCTGATCCAGCTTCCAGCAACCATCACTATTTAAGGAGTAAACTGAGAGATACCGTCGATGGTAAAATGTACTGAAGTGAGACTACCCAATTTCCCATGCCTTAAATTCAATATCTGAGTAGCAACAGGGAAGTTTATCCCTCCATTAAATATCAAGTTTCAGTTTGTAGTGCAGATTCATTGAAAATTATGATGGGGAGCGAAGTATGAAACAATGGAAAGCAGCTAGTGGGAACTGCCTTGTTTCTGGGAATCTAACAACAGGGTATGCAATACCTACATGTCTGAACTGAACGTTAAGAGATAAGGGAGTTTGATCTGAATCAAAATACCAGATCCAAACTCTGAAGCTAAATTTGCTATTTTCTCTCCATCACACTTGCCTTTTGCTTCCAGAGTGTGCTGTTCCAGGACTCGTGATGCCAGTGTCGTCATCTTTCTTTGACTCATAAGGAGAGTTGGGTGTGAAACCCAATTCAGGCTTTTCAGCTCAGCCCAAATCACAGTGCATGCCTGGTATAAAATGTCATTTCATTTACCTTTCTATTTTAACTACCTTAACAGATTAAGCCCCAGATGCATTAAGAGTAAAATAAGATAGACAAGGAAATAAAATCTCAGAATTTTATTGCACAGAAATACTTTGAAAAATAATTTTTCCATCTGCAGACAAGCAGAGGAAAAAAGGAATTCATTTTTACTGCTTTTTCAGTAGATGACAAGTGTTTCATGTACTGTCTATAAGCTGCCAACTTTCCCCTGGTCTACGTACTAAGTGAAATTTGATCACCTTAAAGCTCAGAAATATCTCCTAGGACAGCAATAATATCTGTAAACCAGATGTCCTTCTGCTGAAGTGATGCCAAATTACATTTCTCTCATCCCATGGTCACGCAGACACTGATAAAAAATGCAGTGACCTCCACTCCTGTACCCAGTAAAACTTCCAAGATGTGGACAGTCAGCAGCTGGCTCTGAGCAATCCAAGTGCTGTTTTTAGAAGATGATTATGTACAGTTTATTTCTCATTCCTTGTTGTGTCATTGTGCAGACATCACTAGCATTTTACTGAAGATATGAGTTTATTCTGGCTCTCCTCTAAGGATTAATTTAAGTTATGGAGGAAGGAGCAGAGTCTGTGCTGAATAATCAATCAATACAATGGGTAGAAAATGTGACTCTAACCATATTGGGTTTGTATCTTTATTAAAGGAGATGGATAGAGAAAGAAACAAAGGTCTTGGGGTATTGCACTCAGAGAAGAAAGAACATGACTGACAATGTGATAAGAAGCAGTAGGAACAGGGGAAGGCTTATTTACTCTGGAGTGCTGAAGTCATGAGGATCATCCCATACTGAACCACTCCAACATCTCTCCTGTACTGCAGACTGCATGTGCCATATAAATTGCAGAAAATATTTTCACATGTTCACTGCACTGCTTAGAAACCTTTTTGGGGAGTAAACCATGTCTATCTAGATGCAGCAATAACTACAACGACAATGCTGTTGTTCTCCAATAGACTGCAGTGGTTTTGACAATTAAAACCTATGGCCTCTACAAAAGAAGGCCTTTAGTGAATGCTTTGGTATAGGTGGTCAGGAAACCAGAATGCATGAGAAGTTCTGAGATTTCAGTCTTTGGATGCTCTCATTAAAAAGAACTGTCAGCGTGTTCTTGGGAAGAATGAGAAGCTGAACAGGCAAACAAGACCTTACATGTGAGAGGCACAGTTCCACTGTCCTGCCCTTACTGAAAAGCAACTTAAGTCTCCCTCATTCTAACCAAGAGAGAAATCTAACCACCACAAGGGTTTGTGACTGTGGTGCCAAGAGCAGTGAATTCTTACACAGAGCACAATAACTGAATCTGGAGAGTCTGAGAGACTCCCTGCCTGTAGTATAAGGCACACACAGGACAGGTCAGCACTTGCTTGAGTCCGTGTTCCATATACAAGATCCTGTTTATTTAACCAGAATTGATCTTAGCCTTGGTCAGTGGCTGTTAGCTGCTGTGGGATCTTTCTTCATCTCACGTGCCCCTGTTGCACAAGTCTGTATCCTAAATCTAAGAAAACCTGTAAATATTTTTCCATCAAAATTGGCACATTTCAAATTTACTTTCTTTTCCCAAAAGTCAATTCTTTTAAACAACACCCCCCCAAACCTAAAAACTGCTGGACTAACTTCAGTGGCGTATACACTGTATGGAGGTGAGGAATTCTTTTTAGACTGATAAATTTGATACAGAGGTTTAGTTTTTAGACAGCTGTGACATTTTTAAGGAGAGAAAAATCATGCCCCGCTGCTTTGGAATCCTGTTCATCTTCAGGATGAACTATCCGTTCATCTTCAGGATGAACTATCTGTTCAATATTTGGAGAGATACTTGTGCCATAATGATCTTTTCCTTAACAAGCAGTTTGAAAGAGGAGCACAACTGTGAAGAAGCAGCATTAAGAAGGGATGGTAGGATTGGCACCCTAGGGCCAGCAGCAAATGTATTTCTCACCTAGTGCCTAAAATTTGCTGTGCAGATTGGGCAGGTAATCCTTGACATTTCAGAGGTACTGGTGTACACCACTCTCACTTGAAGAGGCTGCTTGCACATCTCTAAGAGGTATCAGAGGGTTCCTGTTTGTCAGAAACACATCTTAAAAAGCATGAACGACACTATAACAGAAATTAGAAAGGGAAGAAATCTGTGGGCTTCTGCAATACATTCTCCTCCTGAGGATTCATTTCTTTATTCTAAATTGTCTGAAATGTTCAGATACGTTCTAATTTTAGCACTGTGATAAATAACTTTGAAAGGAATATTTGAAGACATCGACTGGCTTTTACAACAGTGAGCTTAATGGGAAGTAGTTTTCCTTAGAGAACAAGAGTCTAAAACATCACCAATCTGTTCCTGTGTTTGGAAATCATTTACCTACCACCTGGGAACGTTACCAAGTGACATATGGTATTGTCTTTGTCTGCCTCCTGGCTGCTAGTGGAGGGTATCTGCATGAGAAGGAAGTTTAGCCTAGGTAGCACTAAAGAACTATTAGAAAGAAGAGAGCCATGTTTTTTTCCAAGTGGAAATTGTACACTCTTAACTAATTCTTGAAGTATTGAAGCAATAATTAGAGTCCAGGAGGGACTGAGCTTGCCACACTACTATTTTTAAAGGTATGGACTTAAAGAAGAGGCAAAAGAGAAGAACAATTTAACACAGTAAATAATTCAGCTGTGGAACTCGTGGCCACAGGAGAACACATTTATGAAGGGATTCAAAAGATTACTAGTGAAATTCATGTAAGAAAAATCCTTCAGTAGCTATCAAATGCTATTATAGATGCAAACTCCAACTCAAGAGGTGCCCCTGATGTGTTCAACAGACAGAAATTGGATGTTCTAACAGAAGTGTCACTATATGCATGTCATTTTTTAATACTCTCTCAAAAGCACCCGCTATTAGACATTGCCAAAAGGTTGCCCTCTTGTCTGACCTGCTGTAGCTGTTCTATGTAAGAAATGTCACTTACAACTCACCGGTCATGATGTAAGTTCTGAGTCTATGTACCGAGTACCCTTATTTATGCATTTAGTCGTGTACTTTTATTGATGTGCCTGAATACAGGTGTAAATGTCAGATTATAGGCATTCACTTCCAAAACTTTTACCTAAAGGACTTTTTAAGCAGGAAACGTAAACCAGTTGTGTACAAAATGGATATATGGCACCTTATATATGATAGTTATGACATCATTCTGTACAGGCTCCAAAGGTTATTTCAAGGCCTTTTAACATCCTGCAGTCTGCCTTTTCTGTTTATCAGCCTACATCTACTCTGGTTGCACTAAAGGAAACTTAAAGGGAGAAGGATATTTCCAATCTACAGTGGACTATATTTGCTAAGCAGTAAATATAAGCGAGAGTTCAGCTAATATCCTCTGTGCCACCATCTGCAAACCTGATAGTCACACACAACCTTATTTTTGTTATTAAACTGATGGAACTAGGTCAGTAACTTGTGTACACCTGGAGAAGGAATGATACTGACAACATAGCTTTGAAATCCAAGTGCATACCAAAGGTTGCAGTTGGTAACCTTGCAGCCAGTCTAAAATTATGCAGATGGATTAAGAATTTACTAACATTTCAAATGCAAATGGCTTATGGATCCTGAAACACTGGATACAAGATGGATCTGGTGATTATGTATCTGGAGCTTAAGTGATTTTATTGGTGAACAGCCCCAAACTATGGGGCAAAATACCCACTAGAATGCAGCTGAACAAACCTTTCTGATGGGGAAGCAACTGAACCTCCTCTTCTGTATGGCAACCCAACATGTCTTTAGAGATCAGAAGTCTACAAAGCATACAGAAAGAGCTCAGTCCTAGACAATCTGCATGATTTTGTTTTTACCTGTCCTTGGGCTCTCAGCTCTTAGAAAGACTAATGAAATTACCATTCTTTTCTATTTTAGGGGAAACTTATATGCAGTTTGCCTAAAAAACCCTCTTAGCAGTTATTTTTCATTGCTGCTTCATAGCAGCAGTAAGATGGCAGCAGAAAAGGTAACTCCCTCCTTGATATGTAATTCCTCATCACCATAAAATGCTAGTTAGTAGCCTAGTACCTCTCAGCCATGTAGCCCTTACACACCACTTCCCACAACAGCTCTAACTGAGCTGGTAGCTCCACATGCTGTAGTCCCTGGTGGAGACTTCTCATTCAAGGAAGTATGCCCTACTATGTGGGTGAGGAACCTACCCACTTACCTTGACAGGACACTGTGCTGCACATAAGGAATTAGTAGCTCTTGAACAAGGACCCAATTTTCTCCTGCTTGATCTCGCTATCCCTCAGTACAGATCTAGCTTTAGCTTGCTCTTCCATGACCATACAACATGGGGTTGAATTGGGATTTAGATCGAGAGTTGACATTACCAGCCTCCATGAGGAGAGAGAGTCAATCAGCTAATGAATTCTCCCATAATGGAAGCAGTGCATAGGGAAAAGTATGCAATGGAGCAGGACCTGATAATAATAAACTCCTACAGGCAACATCTTGTAATAAAGAGTTGTATGACTCCAGGCTACACTCCCGAGTGCAGCTTCCCCGAGGAACGTAAAACAGGAAAACACCGAGTTAAAAACCTACCAGATCAAAACACAGGGGAGAAGGAGGGAAAAGAAGAAAGCCAGCATGACTCATGACAATTAAAATTGGAAGCATAGCTGTGAGTGTGCTGCATCACCGACATTAAAAAACTGGACTTTCTGGTTGAGTTTACATCAGCATCCCCAGAGAGAGCTTTGAGATATGCAAGAAGCTCTTTTCTTCTACATTTAACATGCGTACCCAGCCCTTTCTCCTGGTTTTTAACCTTGATTTTCTCTGCAGACAATGATCTCTAACACAGAAGTGAGAAGACTCCAGGCAGTAGTTCAATGGAAATGCTAGCTTATTTTTTCCAGGGTCAATAGCCTCCAACACATTCCAAAAGTTGGCTCTCTGGATTGTATACATGGACCATTTCATACAGAGTGGTTGCAGAGTGATGGCAACAAGGAAAGCAGCCTGGAGCACAGTTAAGGGAAGTTGTCCTTACTTCTTTGCAAAAGGATTCATCTTCCTACCATCACTCAGGAAACAAGGTTTTAAACGTGACATTGGCTGAAGGAGGGAACCGAACCCACCATGGAGTGGGGAGAGAATGTCTCTTCTTGTTAAATAAGAGCTCCTTCAAATATGCCAATGGCAGACAACCACTTTATTGTCACATTATATTTTCTCCTTCATATCAAGGCATCAGGTTTGCAATGGGAGCTGTACAAGCAGCAGATTTTATTGTGGCCTAGTATTTTGATGCTGGCAATGGAAAAGCAGGTGTTGCCACTGCAGCCAGTGAGCAACAAATCCATCAACTGTCTTTTACTCTACTATATTCTTAGTAGAGGGCCTATAGCTGTCAGCAGGTCTCACACTAGGAAAATGTCATTGATTTCAATGAAATTATTCCTTCACATCGGTGCAATTGAAAGGAGGCTTAGGGCTAATGGTTTCCTTCTTCCATCTTGATAGCATAGCCAAGTTTTACTTTCATTTCTTGTAAAATAATGGAGAGTAAATGCACTAACATGTAAGACCAAAGGGGACGCAGGACACAAAACCATTTTTATGCCTTTAGAATCTGATGTGTTCAGTTGGGAGAGCAGTAAGGTTTATTTCTCTGTGTCACATCGTTCAAACCCAGCATCTCTCTCTCCAAATTTGCAATTTAATGTTAAGAAAGACTATTTATTTTCCACCCATCCTCATAAATAACAGACAAGGTCTAATTTCTGGTTCAGGTTGCTGATGTTAAGATTAACCGCAGTTTACTTGCTCTGGTATGGGGATGGGGAATAGCCAAAGGACTGTCTACAAACGGAGATGGTGCAAACTTTTCCCTCTTGCTGGTGTTGTTGCAGCTATAGCTTTGGATTTAGCCCTGATAACTGCCACTATTTAACAGCTGGATGTGTTTCATGGGACACAAAATCATGTTTTACCTATTATGGAGTAGGCAAGGAAGCAGGAATACTGCCACATGCATGTCTGCTACAGAAATCCATTGTGCACAGTTGCTCTGTCACCTGGGGTGTGCACAACTAATACTCCTGATTCCAAAAACTGAAAGGGGTTCAAATGGGTTGCATGAAAGGAACTGATAATCAGGTCAGGGCATTTCCACTTATCCTCACCTCACAAGCAACCCATTGCCAGAGGAAAGAAAGGCTGAATTCTTATTTCCTATTGGTAGGAAAGGGTTCCTTAAACTCTCCTGTTCTTCACACCACCAGAAAAACACAGCTTAGGACCTTCAGTGCTAGCTGTGACACAAGGGTAGGTTTCTATTATTTAATCTGTGCTGATTTATACCAGGAGGAAAAGGAGAATAGAGTCAAAGTTGCTGGAGGCTTTTCAAATACCTCATTACTAAAAAGATTAGTCTTGATACAAGGAAGATGGTCAATTTAACCGAATTTACAGCATTTGGAACAGAAAACTAGAGAAACAATGAAGAGTAGAATGCCATCTGCTTTGTTGACAAGACTAAAAGAAAGAGCATCATGTTTGACTACATGTTATGACAATCTCATCGACGGCCAATATCAAATACTAAAAAAAACAACAAAAATGAAGCCTTCTCCTCCTCCCCAAATTAGAAAGCAAGTTCTGTACACTACTTTTACAAAAGGCAATGTACATGTATTTCTTTCTCCAGGTTTATTTAAATGCATGTATAACACTGCAGATAAGCAGAACCAGAATACTTACTGCCAATTGAAACCGACATGTTTTAGCTCTTATAAAGGTTCAAAATTGGATATAACATATATGTTTCAAAATGGGATATGTCATAGAATCATAGAATAATTAGGGTTGCAAAGGACCTTAAGATCACCCAGTTCCAACCCCCTTGCCGTGGGCAGGGACACCTCACACTAAACCATCTCACCCAAGGCCTCGTCCAACCTGGTCTTGAACACTGCCAGGGATGGAGCATTCACAGCCTCCCTGGGCAACCCATTCCAGTGCCTCACCACCCTAACAGAAAGAATTTCCTCCTTATATCCAATCTAAACTTCCCCTGTTTAAGTTTTAACCCGTTACCCCTTGTCCTATCACTACAGTCCCTAATGAAGAGTCCCTCCCCAGCATCCCTATAGGCCCCCTTCAGATACTGGAAGGCTGCTATGAGGTCTCCACGCAGCCTTCTCTTCTCCAGGCTGAACAGCCCCAACTTCCTCAGCCTGTCTTCATATGGGAGGTGCTCCTACATTGGTTCTTATGAAACATTTCCTTCTTCAAGGTTGGAAAAAGTATTTCTTTCTTATCAGAAGACTAGAAGCGTTCTCACCTGTGGCTGAGAGGAGCTTGAAATGCCCCAAACCTTGATTTTAGATGCACAAATAACCTAAACTTGCCCTAACAAAAGAGCAAATTAAAAATATATATCCATGTAATGCATGTTTTCTGCAGGTATGACCAAAAGATTTTCTGTAATTATTGCACAATTATTGCACTGCTTGCTTACATGAATTCCTGTGAGAGGATGGCATGGTCACTACTTCCTACGTTGCAAGTATGTCTATATAATTGTGTTTCATTTCGTGTTTAAACTGAGAACTATTGTTTGATTTCACTAAAAGGAATTCATTCCTTACTTTGCTGGAGAGGTTTACCTTCACCCTCACAAAACTCTCATCAGAGCTGAAATGAATTCAGTGTTTAGTAGACCTAACATTCCTATGCATTTTGAAATTGTAACAAACAACATAGCAAGGACGAGTATATTACTAGAGGTTTGGTCATCCAATCTTTGTTCTGAGGTTAACAAGAACAGCACAAACATAGCTAACAAAATACTCAATGCAAAGAAGAATGGAGAAAATCTACCTACACACTTCTATCCCACGCCTTAGCTCAATAAACTGGTGACCTGAAGAGTCCCTATCACCCGTGTGTTCTCTTTCTACCTTCCTCTTATTCATACAAATTTCATTATGTCTAAAATTAGGCAGAGACCTGGACCTTTGTGAAAGCTCTTTGTCCATACTACAATCAAAATGCTTTCAAAAGAGAAGTCTCTCCCTTGTGCTTGGCTGACCTGGAGCACTGCTGTCTGCTCTAACCATGACATACCAATCCTGCAGAATGAGAGGAGCATAATATGATTCATATTATTAAGGAGTCACTGCTCTAGACCTCCCAGACAGGAATGTGTCACCTGTCTAATGAGATTTGCTGTATAAACCAGACCCAGAAGCTCTTGCAATTACTGAAGGAGTTGCTCACACGACAAAAAAAGGAGGCACCGTAAATGCAACAGAATTAAAGAAGAGTGCTCCAGGGGAACAGTGTCTATCTGCAACAATGGAAAGATAGAATGAGGGAAGGGATCTATATCTAACACCCCTTACCATTTTCATTTATCTACTAGAATTGATGCTTAACCCATCCCTTCTGGACTTCGAAAAGAGGCAGCAAAAGGCTGAAGTCTTTGACAATAGCTGCCTTTAGGTGTCTTTATGCTTATCTGACTGCATCCTTTCCCTTAAAAGCATTTTTTGAAGTCCGAATTAGGTTTCTGCTTACATGTATTTTGGTCTGTGATCCTCTGCCAACAGCCACGTGACAAACTTACAACAAACCTGCCCAATGCTATTTGGACATGCTTCTTATATTCCTTTCTCCAACCTAAAATACTATTATAACATTACAGCCATAGAGAGGGCAGAAATTTGTGATTCAGAAGTTGAGTCAGGAAACCTTGATGTCATTGCAGTTAATAGTAAATCACGGGTAGAATGGGAGCTGTCTTCATTTGAAGTTAAGCAGGTTCTCTTGTTGTCTCATAACAGTTTTTTCCATCATATAGCTCCCAGCCATAGTGTCATCATAATTTAGAACTGCCGTACCTGGGTTGTCCACTACACTGGTGAAGGAATACATAATGAAGGTGAATTGCTGCTACTTGGTACAAACTACAGGCGTTTTCGTGTCCTCTGAGAGCACTACATTTAGAATAACAAAGTGGATGGACCCAGAATATCTCTTCTTGTAGCTTCCTTCTGCCTGTTTGAAAACTGATATCACCTTGCCTCTGATTGCTCTTCTCTAGGATATATTTCATATCTTCCTTGGCTAGACTTCAAGAGGGTTTTCCGCTCTCTGTTTGGCAGGGAGGGAAGCATTTGCTTCCATTACTTATGCAGTACTATTGTAAACCCCCCAGATTTCAAATTTGTGTACATGATATCAAAATATGCATTGCAAGGTACATTTTAATATGGAAATGCCACCACTCAGTGAAAGGGCACTGTTAGTTTGCCTGTTTTACTGAGGAAAAACTTGAAACCAACACAAAATGCATGTATTAAGGCTAGGAAATAGTCTTTTAAAATCCTAGAGTGGGTTTTAAAGTATGATTACATATGTTATTATATATGAGTTACTCACATGATCCAGATTTACAACAGAATCTTTATTTCTCAAAATGCAACATTACCAGGTTTCAGTCTTTTATATTTAAGTTCTGTAATTATGATGAGATTAATATTTTATCCTCTACCATCTGATCACCCTAGGCTGTTTAATTTTAGACCATGAACCATATTTTAACTAATACATTAAAATGTAAGATATCATCAAAATTACTTGGGTTTTTAAATACATTGATATATGGGGTGTGAACCTTACAAGGCACTTTCACTGTACCTCCATTTACTGTGAAATTCCTGTTCTCTCCAACCTTACCACGTTGTAAAGGTATGACAAACTGTATCAGCATTACATTAGCACAGAGAAACCTGCAGAACTAAAAAGGCTTAACTACTCAGGAAGTAAATGCCTGTGTGAAAATGCTGCCTGTTCCTGCTTTGTTTCTCCCAATGTTGCTAAAATCCATGTTTCACTTTGGCAACCTCCACTACCCAAGGCAGGAAAGATAATGTCAAGGAGCTGGTGCTCTTGCATCGAGACATTTAGATGCTCCAGAACACCTCCCACTACTCCATTTTCTTCCACCCATCGCCTCTGTCACTTCCCCCACTGTTACTTCTTCTTTCTTTTTCTATCACAGAGGATGCAGAAGGATTTGAGCCTCTTTGCTTATGCACGCTACAGCTCTGAATGCTTCCATCCCCCTGTCATGGCACACGGGGTCAAGCTCAATGAATGGAAGCATTGCTTTGCCAGATTTTAGGGCACTAAGGAAGATGCCAATGCATGAGTTGTGCTCCTGATAGGAACACACCCCTGCAGCTGATAGCATATGATTGAGAAGCCTCAATTCCTTCTTGCCAAGTGTCTTAAAACTCTAACTTGGGTTCCTCTGCAGAGCACAGCCTCTTACTAGGTTTAGGCTAGTAAGGGAAATATTCTTTGTGAGATCTTCTAATGGGTTCTCAGAGCTGCAAAGTGCTGTGTAACACGTTTGTTGCTGCTAGCCCACAGTCCCCAAGAGGGAACACATCTGCTTTTACATTTGGGGTCACTTACTAGGCAAGTGTAGCCCTCAGTGATGCTTGGGCATTCCCCACAGAGCAGACCAAGGTACAAAGCCTTGTGTAAATGGGTTATGCAAGTGTTTGGGTCATCTCTGAGGTGAATTAATATCCTGTAACAAATACAAGTGGGTATTAGTTGTTCCAAGAATGCTGTCTAGTCCTCACTGGAAACCTTCAAGTATGCTGCAAGCATATGGGAATTTTAGAGTAATATCCCCTAATTTCAGAACTATGACTCTGTGCAGCACTTGCAGGTTACTTACACTGCCTTTTTCATCATTTAGCTAAAGGGCTGAGGTCCCTTGAATACTTGGTGACAATAAGGAGGCAGAAGGAGAATGCATGCACATGCATGAAGAGCCTTCTCTCCACACAGGTGTGCAATACTCCTGTGTACCTCTTAATTGAAGCACACACGAATATTGCTTTTTCTCTCCTTTGTGTAAACCAGAAGCCAGCGGTATTAACAAGAGAGGAAGAAATCGTGTTCAGCCTTTGAAGTACCTCCTTGAAATGAATTAATTTCTTCTCCTTTGTGTTGTGGCTTAGGAAGATAGGGACTTATGGTATCCCTCTGCTTTGAAGTTGCTTTTAGAATACTACTCTGGCATGAAACAAAAGCATAACTCAGAATTTGACTGGGTTTGGCTGTCATACGTTTTAAAAAATACCCTTTAAAGTGCAATGACAGTTTATTTCAAATGGGGTTCTAAACATTACTGTTAAAACCTGAAGAGAAAACAAAGCCAGAGGATTCTTTGGCTGAGTTTGTAGCTTGGTTCCAGCCTATCCTGCGAGCCAGCTCTTAGCTAGACTCCATGCTTTTGTCTGTGGGTGGTTTTAAACATCGTCTTCTCAGCACACTTGCCCAGCATGTCTCTTTTGTCTTCACAGCCACAGCAGTATGTTTCTCAGTGTTACATCTGTGTTAGAAAATACGGGGTATTGAATGCAGCTATTCCCAAATGATGAACGTTTACTATTTCTTCTAAGTGTGCTGGTATTAAAACAGAGGGTAGGAATCTCTTGTTCTTCATGGGAACAAACATTACTTCCTATTGGAAACAGACAGCAAATGAAATACAACTGGTGTGCTGTGGTTGTGCTGCAGTATCTAGAGAGGAATTTGGGTATGACACTTCCAAAATCATTTCGGTATGACACTTCCAAAATAACCACCAAATCTATTCAATATCCATCCTCACAAATATAACAGATCCATTACTAGAAAATGCTTAGTAAGTCTTAATATTAGGAGAGCCTCAGAGTAAGAAGGCAGTATATAAATAAGAGCATTTAGATGTCTGTGCTGTAGCCAGTGTAATTGGCTATAGGAAACGTAGTATTGCCTAATCCATTCGTCTACCCAATCCTCAGAGGTGTTCCATAAGCTTAGCAGCAGTAGTATGTGCATTGTCCCAGGAAAAACATGGCTTGGCATCAAACTTCCATTCTGGAAGTCCTTTGCTATCTACTAACTGTACAGTATGGATAAATACCACAGAGTTGCAACTTTCTCTCATTTTCAGGAACTTCCCTGGAGATCATCCCTCAAAGCTGTGTCCCAAAACCCACTCAATGATTTCCTCTTAGGATATCGGAAAATCCAAGTTATTTTAGCACCGTGCTTTATATTGAAATTAATGGACTTCTTGCAACAAATAACACACTTTGATTGGGCTTGTGTTCGCTCAGATAATATTGTGATGAGTTGTCACTAAGGTACACTGGAAAACAGTCAATAATCTGAAGGAAACTGGACACTGCCTAATTGGAATTGCAGATAACAATACATTTATTGGTGAGAAAATGTGTCCCCCCCCCCTTAAGAAACAGATAATAGAAAATTTAGATTCCAGTTGTATCATTTAAACCACTGACTTCGTAATCTCTGCTCACAATGGAAAATTACATTCCCTTGAAAAAACTAATTACCATTTCCGAGCATTTCCCCCAGCTCCTAAGACTTATATCAAACCCTAGCAAAGGATGGGATTGCCATAGCAACTGCCAATCTGCTTGCTTTTTATTGCTGTTCTTGTTTTCTCACTCAGAAGCCCACATAATAAACTCATTTCATCAAATGACCAGCCATGGGAGACTGAAGTCAATGGTTTCAGAGAACATGGTGCTTTCTACCAGAGCAAGATGCTGGAAGCAGAGAAAACAGCAAATACAGATCATGATTACAGCCCGACTGCACTTCGGAACTTTCAACAGGATGAATCCTTCTCACTGGGCTGCATCAAAAGAAGTGTGAGCAGCAGGTGATCCTGCCCCTCTGCTCTGCTGGTGTGAGACCCCACTGGGAGCACTGTGTGTAGTTCTGGTGTCCTCAGCATAAGAAGGACACGGAGCTGTTGGAGCAAGTCCAGAGGAGGCCATGAGGATGCTCAGGGGCTGGAGCACCTCCTGTATGGAGACAGGCTGAGAACATCGGGGCTGTTCAGCCTGGAGAAGAGAAGCTGTGTGGAGACCTCAGAGCAGCTTCCAGTGTCTGAAGGGGGCTACAAGGATGCTGGAGAGGGACTCTTCATCAGGGACTGTAGGGATAGGACAAGGGGTGATGGGTTCAAACTGAAACAGGGGAAGTTCAGGTTAGATCTAAGGCAGAAGTTCTTCCCTGTGAGGGTGCTGAGGCGCTGGTACAGGGTGCCCAGAGAAGCTGTGGCTGTCCCATCCCTGGCAGTGTTCAAGGCCAGGTTGGACGGGGCTTGGAGCAACCTGGTCTGGTGTGAGATGTCCCTGCCCATGGCAGGGGGTTGGAACTGGATGATCTTAAGGTCCTTTCCAACCCAAACCATTCTATGATTCTGTGATTCTATGATCTTTGAAGTATCCATCAACCCAATTCTGCTGCAGAAAGAAACATTTCTTAATATTCCTTTTATAAGCTTTACTCTGTACCAAGAAATCTTTATTGGTTTACTGGTGTCTAATATATCATGACATTGCAGCTCAGCAAAGCCACGGCATCAAAAAAGTTCTTCTTGGCATGAAAGCTTTCCCCTATATTCACTTAGGGAAGTTATGCCCTAAACCACAGAAAATTCTCATCAGCACGCATAACTGAATGGCAACATATGTGTAATTTCTAAAAGGAATGAAATAAACTGTAGAAACCAATGAGTTGGTAAAAAGGGCTCTTAGGACTCCTTAGGTTCTTTCTTCAATATTAAAGAACAGCTCTGAGAAAGCAATTAAATGCCCAAGCTACATGATGTGTAACTCTTCTTCTGCCTTTATTGCCACTACGACTAGTTTTGATTAAAGAATATTTTAACTTGCACACACATTGAGAGAATAAACTTTAAAGTGTGAAGGTTCTGGGGTTTCACTCCTGGAAAACCACACTCTTGCCTTGGCCTCCAAGAGAAAGGTCCACTGGTCATTTATTCAAAGGCTGAGATGCACCACTCAGAAATGGATGAAACAGGTAAATCCTACGAATATCATTGTAGAGATCACTGTAGAGAGGTCTCCACCTCTCTTAAATTTGGTACCATTTTTCCACGCAGGATTCTTTGCAAACTTATCTACATTAGTTTCAATACTCCCTAGAAGCTCACTCTCTCCTTTTATTTATATCATGTCCAAGAGCACGGGAGCTGTAAATTTATTCTTGAGAACAGGACAAATGTGGGACTGCAGAGAAATGTCAGCTGCATATAGCATGCTATGATTTAAATGGCCAGAACATCGTCCCTACAACTTAAAAGCAATCCTGGTTTCAGTTTAGATGACAACATATAAAAGGTTTCTGTGACCTATTCCTGGGTCTTTGACTCCTTCTGGTAGCATGAGGAGGAAGTTAAATGCCCTCACGCTAACCCATCCAACACTAGTGGCTGGTTCAATAATACCAAAGGAGAAATGGCCTTCACAGATACCAAAAAAACTTTCCAAAGTAGAAACAATGCAATATTTGTGCTGTTCATTGCAAATTTTAGGTACAAAACTGACATATGTAGTAAGATGAAAAATTAAACAAGATCTTTCTGACTTCAGAAAGGTTGCATCCCTTCTGGTCCTAAAACGACACACCCCAAACTCCAATTCCTTCTCTTTCAAAAATGGCTTGAAACAACCTTTTCCATCACCTCTCCTTTCTGTGGGAAGAAGGAAAAGCAGTCTCTCAATCCATCTCTCCTAAGAAAACAGGTTAAAAAATACCTATGAAACAAAACAAAGCTTAAAAACCATTCACTAGAGGTCTCTGCAGTGACAAATCAGCCCCAGGAGTACCTGTGGTTGTCAGCAACCCTCATGGTTGTCTTTTGCATTTAGGATGCTTCAAGCTTTTGTATGACTTGGGATTTTATTTGCTGTCGACTCATGAGCTTTCTGCAGCTTTCATTTTGAGTCCTATCTTCTACTGCTGAGGATCCAGGCTGCAAATGAAAGGCTGGATAATAGGTTAATCAGCCCTATCATGAGCTCCAGAAATCTCTTTCTCTTGCAAACACAGAAAAAATGCAACAAAAGCTTCTACATATACCTACGGATGGCTAATTTCCCTTTTTATGTCTACTGTGTATACTTTTCAGGTAGCTGCATATTGATTAAAAATAGCTTTGCAGTTTCTAGTGTAACTCCTCAGGACAAGTACTTTTATAAAATATATCATTTTTTATGACTTCTTGCCATAGAGAAGAAATTCCAGCCTTTAAGGGAAAATAGAATCACAGACTCAACCAGGTTGGAAAAGCCCTTTAAGCTCATGCAGTCCAACCATTCCCCAGCACTGCCAAGGCCACCACTAACCCATGGCACTGAGGCCTCGTCTCCACGCTGTGTGAACACTTGCAGGGACGGTGACTGCAGCCCTGCCCTGGGCAGCCTGGTCCAATGCCTGAGCACCCTCTGGGGAAGGAATTGTTCCTCAGCTCCATCTAAACCTGCCCTGGGGCAGCTTGAGGCCGTTTCCTCTTGTCCTGTCCCTTGTTCCTTGGGAGCAGAGACCGACCCCACCTCACTACAACCTCCTGTCAGGCAGTTGTAGGCAGCGATCAGGTTCCCCCTGAGCCTTCTCTTCTCTACACTGAACCCCCCAGGTCCCTCAGCCGTTCCCCATCACACTTGTGCTCCAGGCCCTGCACCAGCTCCGTTGCCCTTCTCTGGACACACTCCAGCCCCTCAATGTCTCTCTTAGAGAGAGAGACATTGAGCCTCACCAGTGCCCAGTGCAGGAGAATGAAA
This sequence comes from Pezoporus flaviventris, assembly GCF_033815535.1. NCBI lineage: Eukaryota > Metazoa > Chordata > Aves > Psittaciformes > Psittacidae > Pezoporus > Pezoporus flaviventris. Next base: position 4,304,446 of record NW_026892585.1, read on the forward strand.
ACACAGAACTTCAGTAAAATTTACACTAAAAAAAATAAATATCCTAATTTTATAGTTCCTTAAAGTCACTTGGGCAATAGGGGCAGAATTTCTTTCACCAAGATCAATCATCCTTTGTGGAATCACCTTATCAGGAAATCTGCATGTCTAAAGGATTAAGTAGCGTTTACAATAGCTTGTTGCAAACCACCCTTGTAGTTGTATTTCAATTAAGGAATGTAAATATTTTAGAGCAGAGTTGAATAATTGCATTATACTTCACTCCTAATTTACATGTAAAAGGACTTGCGAGCTATTAATGAGGTATTTATTACACGAGATGATAGTTCACTTACTACTAAATACACCAAATAACAGTCATTAATTTTTTTGGAATCCAATTTGCCCTTTACATAACTGGATGGAAACACTTCATGTGTCTCAGTAAATGCAGAAACAGGACCAAAGCCCATTTCTGTTGCATATAACAGAAACCCCCTAAACCATCTGAAACTATCTGAAATAAGCAATGGGATGAAGATGACACTGTATACTGTACATAGTTCAAGAGTAGTGGGACGATTTGTAATGGTTAAAGAGATGCTGTGATTTCACCCTGTACAGTAACCTTTAAAGTCATTGTGTTTCTACAGAAGAGAGATCCGTTATCTCCTGATACCCTGTGCTGTCTCTGGAGATGTTGTTGATGGTTTACAGCTCCCAAGCAGCCAACTGTCTTGCACCTTGCTCTCACTGAACGTGCATTGCTATTCTGGACCGGCAGTGCTGAATTACATTTGTCCCATGTGTTTTCCACACAGTCTTTAATGAATGCGAGCTGCCTGGAAGGAAAACCTTTGGGAGCACAAACCAAACGAAGGAACAAACTTTTAATCAAAGAACCTAAGTATGCTCAGAGCTCTGTTGTGTGAATGGCAGGGGGAGCTGAGGGTTCTAGCATCCCATGGGAATAACGGTGGAAGGTGAAAAGCTTGCAGCCAGAAAGTCAAAATCACACATTCTCAAAAATCTGGCTTTACGATGCATACCGTGTAGAGAGTGGCTCACTAAGGACAGCTGATTTGCAGGAAGAGGTTATGTATGTTCTGAAATGGAGACCCTAATTAAAACCATATTACATTTTGAGATGCATAGAGCTGTCTTCTGAACCGTACGTTTAAAAACCTTGCTAACGCCTTTCCAATGTCATTCCCTGAAAATGGCATCAGGAACCACTCTCCCCTCTTCATGTCAAGATCTGAAAAGCAATTACATTTTGCAAATTCAGACGGAAAAAAAACCTCAATGTAAGGGCAACTCTGGAGTTTCCAAAATGTCTGTCAACTGCTCGGTGAATCAACCACTATACATTGCAGTCGAGCACGTTTTGAATCCTTGCTGCTTAACCAGTTGCTTTCTTAGGCTTAAGATACTAATGTGAGGACACGTTTCATACCTCCCAAACCCATATTATGATAGTTTTACTGAGGAGAAAGGGAAGACAATTTCTTTCTTATCTGCCTATGCAGTTCAGACAGGCAGGATGGCATACAACAGTGAAAAGCTCACAATCCACCTAGAATAGGATGTAATATCCCCAGGTGATCTTCAGATTTGCAAAACAGTACTCAAAGGTAAGATTTACGTATCTTTACAGAAGACTTATTTTCACAATAACAGCACTCTGCTGGATAAGATCTATTCAGAGAAGAAAATGTTCCCAGATACAGCTTCTAGAAAAGGCTATAGATCCACAGCATCATTTATCAGAAGACGCAAGTCCCTTGAAATCAAAGGCACGTGTTTAGCTCTGCAAGAGTGTGCTTGCTCCACAGCCAGGTAGATCCGCAGTACAACCTGAGTACCCAAGTGTTCTGATGAAGAAACCCTATGGCACAATTCTAGGTCTTGTCAAGGTCTCTGCACCGGCTCATGAACCTATCAAAATAGGCTCTGTGCACAGCAGAGGATACCTCTGCACTGTAATAATGGTACATCCTCTAAAGAACAGTGATGTACTTCAGATACATAGCTTAGGTATGTATCTAAAGATATATACCATACAGGCTGGGGCCCGAACTACTAGGGAACAGTTCAGCTGAGAAGAAGTGTTGGTGGATGATAAATTAACTATGAGCTGGTCCTTGCAGCCAGGATACAAGAGTATCCTGGGTGCATCAGGAGGAGTGTGGCAGCAGGTCAAGGGAGGTGATCCTCCTCCTCTACTCAACCCTTGCGAGGCCCCATCCAGAGCACTGTGTCCAGTTCTGGGTTCCTGAGTACAAGAAAGACAAGCACACAAACATCCACTTGTCCTAGCAAGCAGAATGGTACAGAGGCTGAAAGTGGAATGTGCATGTAGCAAAGCTTTTTTTGCTTGTAAGACTCCCTGTGTCTGAGTCCATCTTCAGATGGGATAAGAATTGCTTCCTTCCAGAAGGACAAACTAGTTCTATAGCCCAGATTTTAGAATCCTAGAATCATAGAATCCCAGATTGGTTTGGGTTGGAAAGGACCTTAAGATCATCTAGCTCCAACCCCCCTGCCATGGGCAGGGACATCTCACACTAAACACTATTTTAACTCCAACATAAGTATTTAAGCTATCCCAAGATTCATGCTGAGGTGGGAGATGGGAAGGAACAGAGTTTTATGTTTGTCGGACTAATTTAAGACCTAATGTGAGAGGGAAATGTGTGAGAGACCTCATGTGTGTGAGACCTCAGAGCAGCCTTCCAGTATCTGAAGGGGGCCTATAGGGATGCTGGGGAGGGACTCTTCATTAGGGACTGTAGTGACAGGACAAGGGGTAACGGGTTCAAACTTAAACAGGGGAAGATTAGATTGGATGTAAGGAGGAAATTCTTTACTGTGAGGGTGGTGAGGCACTGGAATGGGTTCCCCAGGGAGGTTGTGAATGCTCCATCCCTGGCAGTGTTCAAGGCCAGGTTGGATGAGACCTTGGGTGGCACAGTTTAGTGTGAGGTGTCCCTGCCCATGGCAGGGGGGCTGGACCTAGATGATCTTAAGGTCCTTTCCAACCCTAACTATTTTATGATTCTGTGATTCTATTCTATGAAAATAGACCTTGTACAGGTTTTTCCTATGAATAAGTTTATAGCTGGTAATCAACTCACTCTCTTCCAGTCCTAATGAAACTGCAGAGATTATGAACAGCCCGTTCCGCTCACGTGCTAATACCATGAGCAGTCTTTGCATTCTTTTTTTATCAATTAATAGTTTTGGACCACTACTGAGAAGACTTCTTAAAGTCTAGAAATGGGAACAGCAGATCAGTTTATCTGTAACCTATTAAAAATATATTCAATTAAAAAGGTAACAGTGTAAAACTTTAATGAACTAATAAAAAATACCCAATATCCTGCTGAGAATCACAGCGTTACACAGCATCTTCCACATCTTGGATTATTTTAATAAACATATCAAACGGAGAAAATAAACTAGCTGATATTTTGGATGCTGGATAATGCTTCTTGTTCTCTTTTGTACTTTGTTTAATTACTCCATAGCTCAGAAACTTGCAGATATACCATATATTTCACATGTGGCTAAAACATAAGGCATCTCTTTCATCTGTACTCCCAAGATGAGTCTATCTGCCGGGCTTACTAGCTTATTTTTATAACACTTACTTGAAATCCAGCACCATCTATTGATGGAACATCATGAAAGTTTGAATGTGAGTAGGAAGTCCCTTTTCTTGGGATACTGCGAACACGCTCACTTGAAATAAATGTCACTTTCCATAACAGCTCTAGATCTAATGGTTTAAGATGCTGAGCACCTTCTTTTCTTGAGGGCTGGACCCAAAATGTCTTTTTTTTTCCCAAACTGTGTATATAAACTGTTTTCCACAAAGATCTTTTCTGCTAGCAACTTGCCTCCACTTTAAGAAAGCTGTTGGTGTGGGAGGTGTTGGACCATATGCCCTCCTGAAGTCCCTCTAACATAAAATACGTTGTGATACTTCTGTTTTAAGGCCAGTCAAGTTGTGACAGGCAACAGCATGCCACTAGATGTGGTGCCACTAGATACAGCGGTACACAGAACCTGCAGCCTGGAGGATAGGTTTCTGAGCACTCAGAAAGGCAACAGAGAGGCGATGGGCTGTGCTACAGAGTTCAGATACAGAATTCCTAAGTCTCAGCAACTGAAAATGGATATGTTTGGGGTTCATTTGGACATCTTTGGATTTCAGATGTCTACCATTACATGGAAGAAAAGCTATGTGTCAAATCACAAAGAATCCATCTGAAACCTTTGGTCACGTGTTTTCTATTAACATTTTGGGCCCAGTTTCACTTTGCTGTCATTCCTCTTTAGTGTCTACTTTGTGATTGAGATTTAAAGCGTCAATGATCATATCACAGTGTCTGAGATCTGCGTTGCCAGGGATTACAAGAGACCGAAAGGCTAAGGAAAAAGTTCTCCACAGCCTCTTGCATTCTGCAGATTAGTGATGACAGATCAGCCTCTCTGGCTCCTACTTGAAGATATAAATTCAGGAAAACAAAGGACCTGGCTTTAAGCCCATTCTGATCAATAGTACAAATCCTATTGACTGAAGTGCTGAGAAGACTCAGAGATGTCAATGGGAAATTTCAGCTGACTTCGGCTAAAGCAACAGAAGAGCAGTAACTAATCATGGGATGGATGCACTGTAAAAGCCAGGACCCTGGATGAGCTCCTTTCCAGATCCGTAGTTGCTTCTGTGGTAGCTTTCCCCAGCTGTTTTAGGTCAGAAACTTCTACCTTGAAGCCCCAGTTCTCTTCTTGCCCTTCCCGGTGAGACAAAGAAACATTTTTGGGAAGTCACGATGAATTTCCTAACTGGAATGAAATCCATAGCTCAGAGCGCTCAGAGACCAGACCTCCAGGAAGACATCACCGTATTCACCTGGTTTGAGTTCAGGGGATGAGGACAGAGCAGATCCTGCTCTGCCACAAGGAAATCCTAACTTAACCTTTGGCTTTTGTGTCCACTTACCACATAAGAGGTTATAGAATCTTACTACTGTGGGGTACTCTCCCTCATTGTGTGGCATGCCTTGGCTGAAAGAGTATGTACTTAAATGTGATATGTGCTAAGGAGACAAATAACTCACCAGCACACACACTACCTTCCAATCATTCACTGTGGAAGTACTTCTTTCTAGCAACAGAATGGTAAATTCTAATGAAGTTTATTAGTTAGCCTGTGAATTTTTATCCCTTGAGAACAAAAGGAGCTGGCTGCAGGATATCTCTGTTTTGGTGTGAGTTTGATCTTGGGTCCTCATTCTTAAATAAGAAATTAGTTATAACTAGGTATGCTATTCTGTAATTAAGCTGCCACAGGGAAGATGCTGATGTCTAGGAATGGTCTTTACAAAGAGTCATTTCTTTTAATGAAGCCTGCATCTTATAAACAGATTGCTCCCATTTCAGAAGGACTTAGGAAACCAGAGACATTAAAAGGGTGGTATGGATGTTCTCAATTCATGTAATTGTGCAGTAACACTCTATTCCAGAATTAAACATTCTATCCTCTTAAGCACTGGACTCATATGTTGATAGGGACAGTGGTAGGCAGAAGGGTGCTTGGTGACTTCCTGTGGAACAAAAATGACCTATTCAGAACCATTCTTTGCCTTGGGGAAGGAGCTTCAGAGCTTTAATTCTTAATTATGAAGAGCATCATTTATATTGTTTCAAGCTTTCTGTCATCTCTGCAACTCATCTCAGCCCCTGACAGCTTTCAGAATGAAAGGGGTTCACAACAAAAAGTTTCCTTTTATGCTCTGGCTTTTATTTCCATTTACATGTGACCACATTTTCCACAATCTTACTAACAACTGCTGAGGAATATTGGGAACTCTTGAGCTCGGAGCAGCTGGGTTCCATCCTAGCCTCAAAGGACATGGTAGTAAAAAGCACCGTGAAACTTGTTGACTTGTTGCACATTTGACAATTCAGCCTGATCTTTAATTCTGCCGCCTGTGTTTAATGACCTCCTCCTCCTTTCAGTTCCTCTTTGCATGCTCTCTACCCAGGCCCAAATACTAAAAAATTCAAAATCTGATTTTAAAGCCTTCCAGTCCCCAGTGAGAACATTGGGGCTGTTCAGCCTGAAGAAGCTGTGTGGAGACCTCAGAGCAGCTTCCAGTGTCTGAAGGGGGCTACAAGGATGCTGAAGAAGGACTCTTCATCAGGGATTGTAGTGATAGGACAAGGGGTGATGGGTTCAAACTGAAACAGGGGAAGTTCAGGTTAGATCTAAGGCAGAAGCTCTTCCCTGTGAGGGTGCTGAGGCGCTGGCACAGGGTGCTCAGAGAAGCTGTGGCTGCCCCATCCCTGGCAGTGTTCAAGGCCAGGTTGAGCAGAGCCTTGGGTGACAGGGTGTAGTGTGAAGTGTCCCTGCCCATGGCAGGGGGTTGGAACTGGATGATCTTAAGGTCCTTTCCAACCCTAACAAGTCTATGATTCTATGAGGAAACAGATTGCCAATTTGGGCAATTACTGACCAGTTCCAGGAACTTACCAGGGACAGTTGAAGGGGGCCTCTGACTGCTAATGGCATGTTTCTGACGGGTTTCATTTTGCAGGAGTTCCTATTGCCATTTTTATTGCTCTCATGCTATACACATATTCTACTGGTCTCAGCAATGATAATTAGCACAGCTCCTCCTTTAGGTGAATGCAACTCTTTAATTTCTAGCATTTGATCTAAGACAGATATTCCTGTACAGCCCTGCCTCAGGCTGGGTAGCTGCAGCCTTCTGGCCACTGAGCTAACCCTGGACAAATGTTGAATCCTTTTATCAAACATTACCTTTTCCAGATGAAATTTACTTCTTATGGGAGACTTTAATAGGCAGAAGAGCATCCAGAACAGGTGGATAATAACAAAAAAGAAGCTCCTGTCTGTAGATGCCTTGAACATACCAGAGGAGAGAAATGAAACTGTAATGCATGGTTTAATAAAGGTCCATCATATATTCCCCTACACACGCTCACGCTTACACACACATTAATCTTTTCGAAATGATTTTGCAGAGATTTTTCTGATCACATGCTAAAAATAAACGTGAATTAATAAATATAGATCAGCAACCCCAAGAGGTAAAGCCAAAGGCAATAGATAAAAAATGTGCTTGATCTCTCTTACCGAGTCCTTGAAAATCTTAAGCCTTAAACAGTAATTGTTTAATAGTAACACGAAAGTAAAATAAAATAGTATGAAACAGCAGAAAAGAAATAAAAAATAGAAAATATTTTAAAATAAAATAAAATAAAATAAAATAACCCCAAACATCTATGTGAAACAGGCACAAGCCATTTTCTCCTATGCTGTGTGTATGATTCACATTCTATTTAAGAATTACTGGTGATGGCTCTCCCATAAAACAACTGAACTAAAGGAAATGGTGATATTTTAGAGGAGTAGACTAAAGCAGAACAAATGAAGAAAGAAATGTAGCCCCTGCTTGACAAAGCAGCTAGGCTAACACAGCTAAGAATGATGTATTAACCGTGTGTTAAGGGTATCGTCCTCTTCATCACCCCAAGCGATTTCAGGGAATTAGGAGGCTTCTACCAGCTCCACTTAGACAACGGTGGACATTCAGGAAATCACGGACATTTGACAGGTTCCACAAGCACACTGGGACTTGGACTGAAGTACATTTCAGTGGGTGAAACAGCAGTCAATCAGTTCTACCCTGCCTCAGTTCTGGGCACAAAGGATTTCCAGTCCTTTTCTTCTCCAAGCTCCAAAGTCACAGTATGCACAAATAAGCAAGGGAGAAACTTCCCAGTACCTTTCTTTCTTCTTTGTTTGGATAAAACAAAAAACTAAAGCACAGCTCTGCCTGATATTGGTGTGTTAGTCACAGAAAGGAAAATGCATCATTTACTTTCCCTTGGAAAAAGAGGTGGGCTTCTCACACAGTGGGTCACAGGGCTACATTTGACCTTTGCACAGGGCAATCAAATGCAAAATAAACCACACTTTCATCTCCTTTTCCCCTTGGGTTTCTTTTACATTGTTCACTTGCTGTATTCCAGCAGAATTACTGTTAAACGGATGACAGTTTTTAATGCCGCTCCATAAAACGCCAGCAAAGCCCATCATCGCATCTCCATAGGTTTCAAATGATTTGGAGTTTACAGTCAAACTGCATTTTCCAGTTCAGTGAATCCTTTCGCTGACTATTGCTCCAACATCCTTGTTGTTTCCCATTTACTGAACGGAAAGTCACCATATGACTCATAATAATTTGGATTTAATTGCAACGATATGACTTTGGTCCCAGTGGATAGTGTGGTAGGGAGGGGCAAGGGGACCATTCCCTCTTTCTAAAGCCATGATAAGATTTCTTTGAAACATTTGCAAATCTCCAGCACAACATGTTCACCCTCATTCTGAAAGTCCTTATTAGATTTCCTCTAATCTAAAATATTCCTGGGGTTTCTCTCTTGTGATGTTATTGCTTAATAAATGGTGTGGAAACTTGGAATCTTTCATGAAAGCTCCGACAACATGAAAATAGTTTCCATAATGAATAGATTTCAATCTCTAACTCCCTCTGTAGAAATGTTTTAATCATGAAAGACAGAACGGAGTTCTCGTGGGGCTGTTATTTCAAATAGCAAAGAAAAATATTCCCATCTAGTATGCAGTTGTGAACTGTGGCTTGGTGCTTTGTTCACAACGGGCAAGCAGACAGTTCTTTTACTGCAGGAATTGACTGGCATCTTGTGTGCATTTTTGAGAGGGAGTGCATTATTGCTCTGTGACATCCTGCCATTTCTGACAGTCTGAAAAATTGTGTGTTCTCAGTCTACATCTTGATATTATTTGTGAGGGGATAGCCAGCATCTGGAGTAAGAAACAACCTTTCCTTATATGATTCCTCACCTGCATTTGAGGCAAATTAGTAGCTTATCTGAACAGTAAGAGTCTGTCAAACACAGTATTCTCCCACAGCTTCTTGCTATTGCTATCTCAAGGATGAAGATAGAGAAGATAGGGCATCACACTGAATTTCTGATTTTCCACCTCCACATTTTGTAGCACTGAAAATGGAAGCAATATGTAAAGGCAAGCAAGTTTGTAGACATTATAAACAGCCAAATAACATGAATCTTGGCTCTACCTATGAACAAAATGTCACTCCAGCTTCACATCCTGCATTTATTAGCAATTAACACCATTTTGATTTAATTTCTACCTTCTTCTATTCCTTTTTACATAGGCAACCTGTACCACACAGCATTCGAGTTTAAGCTAGTGTGAGTGATAAATATGGATGTGATGGGAGGTTCATGATTCCATAGATAAAAACCTCCGGGATTTGATTTTATGTATAATTAGGTAATGAAAATATTAACAAAATCAATTATTTAATTTCATTACTAATACTGGATGCACAAGTAGGGAAAGAATAACCATGGCCTTAATGACACGCTTAGCAACCTGTGACTACAAATTCAGTCAAGCAGGGAAAGCACAAGTAGGGAAATGCACAAGTAGGGAAAGAATAAGCTTGGCCTTAAAGACACATGCAGCATTCTGTGACTGCAAATGCCCTGCAAAGTACATTAATTCCAAGTGGTTTACTGGATGATAACCTTGTTAAACTATGCATAATCTTACATAGCGAGAAGCAGATTGTCTCAAACGTTTATTTAAAGCAGAACTGAAGCCTGGAGTTGGGGTGAATTTTATTTTTCATGTTAGAATAACTTGCCCTTTAAAAAGTTTTCAAGATTCTTCTGAATCAATCAGCAAATGGATTGGAACATGGGGTAAAGAACAACACCAGAAAGAGAACAGCCTCAGTTTACAATGGAAACTAAACGCTTGCCCAAACACCTTCAATAACTGTTTCATTCAGAAGTTCAAAATAGAATCATTTTTTGTACCATGAAGCTTAGTGAGAGCAGAACATCGCCACATAAATGCAAGGAAGTAAAAACTTCAAAAGCCAGAAAAGTCAGCTAGAAAACCATCAAAAGCCAAGAGCAATAAGGGATCTGATATGGTACTACAGGTACTTCAGATATAAGGGTAAACATACACTGCCAAATGAATCAAGACTGAGTCAGCGTCCAGCAAGCCAGAAATCATTCAATACTATCATATTCTAGGAATATTTTGCATCTATTTATTTACAGGGTCTATTAATAGGGCCTATGCAGAATTTATGAACATCTCCTTGATGTTCCCCTTGGAAGCACGCTTTGTTATTCAAACACATTAATATATTTTAGTGTTGATTGTGACTATACTTTCACGGCAGAGACCTATACAATGCCATGTAGAAAACCATACATTTTCCATAGCAACTTACCCTTTTGAATGGTCAGCTAAAGTTCAACCAAAAATATATGGTTATGTTAGGCATAATTGAAAAGCCTATAGAAAAAAAGGTCATGTTTTAATAAGAGGAACGTGTTTTTAATCATAACATATATGGCTGCCTAGTGGTTTTATTTCTGTTAGCTTGCCTAAGACTTTCCCTTTGGGGTAGCATATTGATCCACTAACTCCTGCTAAAGCGTTGCATGTTACTATTGACAGGAAAGGCAGCAGGATAAAATGCTCAGGAACCTTTGAGCTAATGATTCTGAAGAGCTCCACAAGGACCTATTATAACAAAGCAACTGGATGAGATGACGACCAGATTAAATTGAATGTAGAAAACTGCAAGGTAGTGCACACTGGAAAGAACAATTTAAACTCCTCAGATGCACTGATAACTTCTGAAATAGTTATAAGATCCTGGTGGAAAGAAAAAATTAAGGAGTCATCAAGAAGAACTGAATAAAGACGTCTGCTCAATATGCAGCCAGTACCTAAAAATCTTGATAAGACTTTAGGTGGAAGGAAATACAGAATACTATAAAAACTAATGTTAATACCTAAATCACTGGTGCATCTTGATTGTCAATGTTCTGTGATCTCATCCCAAAACCAATACAGAGAAACAGAATAAAGAAAAAACATAGAATAGTTGGGGGTGGAAAGGACCTTAAGATCATCCAGTTCCATCCCCCGTGCCGCTGGCAGGGACACCTCACGCTAAACCATGTCACCCAAGGCTCCATCCAACCTTGTCTTAAACACTGCCAGGGATGGAGCATTCACAACCTCCTTGGGCAGCCCATTCCAGCGCCTCAGCACCCTCACAGGGAAGAACTTCCATGCCTTAAAAACAGATAAAGATGTTACAGGACCTTTCTTAATGGTAAGAACCTCAAGGATAACAAAGTTATGAGTAGAGAAAAATAAGACTTCAAAATGGTTCTCATCCTTTATAGGAATATTCAGAAGAAAAGGGCAAAGAGGATTTCACTGTATGCAAAGAGCCAGTATGGGAGGGGAAAAAAGATACCAGAAGTCTATGGCAGGAAAATAGCAAATAAGACAAGTAGGAACATCAGCAGATCTTCTAGTCCAACCCTCAGACTCTAGACATCAAAAAATACTGAGTCCATCTTTAGCCCCTAAACTGAAGGTCTCTATGTCATGTTAGCCCATGACTTGTATTTCACAGCAGTCCCAGGGGGCTCTCATGATGATAGTGATGGTTTAAGCCAGAGATACGCAATCCTCCCGCTGAAGCCAACATAGAGGTAGGATTCTGTTGCTCTTCTTTCTGTAGGATCCACCACATTTGGATCTTTAGGTAAGGTCATGGTTTGGACATTCAGATACAAGTCAACCAAAGCAGTATGTCAAATTATCAAATGTTTAAAAAAGGCCCAATGAGTATGTTCCACAATGTCAAATCCAACATTTTAAACACTTTGTCTACACACCATCTACAAGATACTACTGAAGTAAAACTTTAAGATACTTCATGATGAACCTGGCTGTAGTAAGTAATCAGCAATTGCAACTTCTATGCTACCTTGGGTCAGCACATCCTGTCCCGTGAGCCACTTCTCAAGCAACTGGCAAGTTTTCCTAGGACAAGCCAACACATTACAGGAAGCAAAACATGTGCTGTAGCAAACCGCATGTTTCTGAGACAGGATGAAGCCTCTGCTCAAGTGTGGAACTTCCTCAGTCACTTTTGGAGGTAGTTTTAAGATACCACAGTGCCAGGTATGCAATAAATGCCACAAAGATTAGGTTAACCAAAAACCAGGTCATTTTCTAACAAATATTTTCATAATCACCCAAAGAAAGCTGTACAAACAATTTCTACTTAATGCATTCCAAAGAAAACCCAGTTACGAACAGTACAGTCTTTAAACAAAAGTAACATTTGAAAAGACAACATGGCTAATTATGCTCATCTTGGCATCTTCACTAGGGTTCTGGTTTCCTTTCCCCATCGCTTCTGGAGCTGTATGTTGGAATAAACATGGGTTTAACTGTATTGGGCTGAATGGGAGAACACGAGTGTCTTGATTGTAATTCCCTTCTTCAACTTATGTGTGCTGACTGCTGACCAAGCTGTCTGAATCTTAACAAAAGAGAGACAGGAATTACTCACAGTCTCTTTTCCTCTGTGTCTGTTTCAATTCCAGACATCTCTGCATATACTGAAGATGAAAAGACATCTCATTTTCCTGTCTGGATACAGGCTCACAGTTTGTAAAATATCTGTCTCTTACATAGACATAGGAGTAGTTGAACTGTTTTATAAGGAAAAACATGCAGCAGATGTCAGACTCGTGCCAATTTCATCAATATTGGATTTTAAAAACTCTAAACATAGCAATTACAACAAGAAAAGTTTGCTGGAAAAATGATGTCCAGACTCTCATTGCAACTGTTCTCTTCTATCAATGGATTTCTGACAGCTCCGGTCAGAATCTATACTGCTACTACTTTATAACTTTTTTTTCCCCAGGATTCATAGAATCATAGAATGGTTTGGGTTGGAAAGGACCTTAAGATCATCCAGTTCCAACCCCCCTGCCATGGCCAGGGACACCTCACACTAAACCATGTCACCCAAGGCTCTGTTCAACCTGGCCTTGAACACTGCCAGGGATGGGGCATTCACAACCTCCCTGGGCAACCCATTCCATTGTCTCACCCCCCTAACACCCCTTGTCCTATCACTACAGTCCCTAATGAAGAGTCCACCCCCAGCATCCCTATAGCTTTGTTTCCTTTATTTGCAGGTTCTGTGTTCACAAAAGGATTTACTTCACTGTCTGACATGAAAGAAAGAGACTGTCAAGAAAGGAGGTGTTAAATGTGACGGAACTCTTAAACTGCCCATTAGGGCAGAAACAGCACGTAGGTGAAACTGCCTCTGAAAGACCTACATGCCATAGAGGTAACATCTGTTAAGTTATTTCTTCTTTACCAGCTGATGTGCTTCTGGGCATTTTTTGTCAAGTTATTTTATCTGGAGTATTTCTGAAATGGTACCTTGAAGAGGTGAGCAAAGTGAAGAAGTGGTTCCAGGAGAACTGAAAACACTACATCACAGAAGTACACCTTGAAGTCTCACGGTTAGAAAGGTTGCCACTCTAATGAAGCCCCGCATCCTAAAGAAGTCTGTACAAAAGGGAACAACTATAGAAACACTGAGGTAGGCAAATGGAAGCCCAAGTTTTGCACAAAGCTGCAAATATCTAATACAGGTAACCGAGGAATTTCATATTCAGCACTTCTTAGTCTAAGTAAATTTTGGTTCATGTCTTCATTATTTGCTTTATATATCCCACTTATTTTGACAAATCAGCCTCTTGGTCTCCAATATTACAGCTTTCCAGATTTCCCAAAAGGCATCTTAATTCTTACTTCCTTTGCTGGCAAGCTGGCATCCTAGCATAAGTGTTTGTGCTTTGATCTAGGCTAGTATAATGCTGGCAGGGGATGCACTCCTCAGCTTTTACATGTTGAAAGTTAACAGAGTTCGATTTGGTCTCTGTGACTTTCAGTAGCCACGTTACTTGGCTGACTGGGGAAAAAAAACATCAGGATTAGCTCAGAAAGCAGACAAGTTATCTGTACTGATGACAGGAAAGCTGACTTAAAAGGCTTACCTGGAATATATTTTTAAGAACCTTCTCCCTTTGTTTCAATGGGAAAGTGATACTATTGCAACCATGGGGTTAGTATCAATCATAGATTCTCTCAGTTTTCTTCTAGTGTCATTATTTTTGCAGGTATTAACACTCTGAGTGTTGACTAGCATAGAAAGATGACTTTACTCAACTTGAACTCATTTTACTGAAGTAAAGGCTTCCTCAACCTGGAAAATTACCATCTCAACCATTCAAATAGTTTTACAGCCAGGTTCAATTGCAAATACAGGAATGAGATGGCAAAGAGATGCAAATAAAGAAGAAACTGATCATTCCCATTGCAAGGTCACATTTCCAAATAGCATACGAAAACCTTAACAGTACAAGGATACTTAGAGGTAATTTTGATGCTACTGTATTAATTTCAATGGAATTGTACCCGTTTACAAGAATAGCAAATCTGATCCATCCACTTATTCTGTCAGCATTTTTCAGTTTATAAGCAACAAATATAACTGCTTCTGACAGCTGAAAAATGAAGCCACAAAACCAAAACTGGGTTGTTTTCCCCACCCCTCACTGATGCTGATAAGGTGCAGAGCAGCCTAGAAAGAGTGGAAAGTTCCCTGCTGTTACAACTTTCATCTACAAACTAGCTGGCCTCCTCAATGGACTCAAGCATAAATTACTAATTGCAGACATATTATCTGCACTCTGCAGTGGGAAGTGTTAGATCTTCCAAATGCTCATTTTGATTCCACAGTCCAAGCAGCCAGTTCTGGAGGCAAGCCAACAAGTAGAAACACACATCTCCCGTACACCCTTGAATGTCATTTTTGAGCTACTAGTAGAAGACTGTCTTGGAATACCTGGTCACCAGCTGGTCAGGGTCTGGCTCAGATTACTGCTGCCCACTTCTTGGATGAAACAGTCAAATTTGGCAGATTTCAGATTAGTCCCTTGGAGAGGAAAAACTCATAATAGGAGCACAAATACCTTGGCGTAACTTCATTAACATATAAACTCAGGAGTATAAACCCCTCTTTCCCTGAACCCCAGTAAGGAATTCCCTGCCTTCTTGCAGTCAGCACTCAACCCAAGACTTTAATTTCTCAAAGGTCATCATGACTTTGGCTTCTTTGCTTTTGATTCAGCTGCATTTCCTTTTCCTTCTCCCCTTCCTCACAGCAACTCTAGTTCCTGCATGTGCTTTGTTATTTCCCACCAAAAGGTTTACCTTAAAAGGTTTCTGCTCATTCTTATCCTTATCTTATGCATTCAGCTTTTATTTCTGCTATGGCTGAACAAAAGAGAATTAACTGCTCCTTCATTCAAACTGAACGGAAGAACAACTGCTTTACACAACAGCTTCAACCCAACTGTAACAAGAATTACACATAGATTTCCTTTAAAGCTTTGGGGGCTTTTTTAATCGCCTGTTACTTGTATTTTGCACACACGAGATTTTGGAACAGAATGATGACTGATGGAATTGAGCAATCCCTATTGTCAGAGTTTAAGAAATGCTTGTATAAGCATCTGGTCTTGTTTAGAACAATTCCACCAAGGCCTTGCTTCTAGCATTAACATGCCGCATAACAATGAACTAAAGCTAAGCAGGACAGTTGGCTTCTACTAATGATATTTTTCTCTAATAAGAAGCAGAGTTATGAAAAGTCAATGCCCAGAGCAATATTCAAGTATGAAGTCACACTATGGGATCCATGCTGTACACCATGGATTTCACTGAAGACCAACCCTATATGGCAGGGGAGCCACGAGGAATGAAAAGGATCAACACTGACACAACTCTAAAAAGTGATTTCTAGAACTGGGTAAGAAAATAATCATCTTTACTAGATAGCATGTTTCCCTCTTCCTCCCAAAACAACCCTGTACATATGCCACTAATTCTAATGGAACTTTTCAATGGAAGCAGCATGAAAAAAGTATTTTCTTGGTTGCTAATCTAGTTCAGATGAGGTACACATCATTGTTAGATGTGGTTCAAACAAAACCCACTTTGAACTTCTTCAAAGCTTGTCTATTTTATCTTCTAAATACATCTACCACCAAAACCATAGCATGACTCTACTTTCAAAGCATGTCAGATGTTTGCATTCATTGTTACACACCAATTAACCCCATCACCTAACAGCATGTAGTCTTTCCATACCCTGTGATGTTGCTCAACAGAATACCTTTTGCCAAAACTATTACAATCTTCAAAGTGTCGCCTTCTTACCCAGCAGCACATAGGAGGCAACGCTGCTGGTATTTCACATGCATAGATTGTACTCTTCTCATGGCAAAAACATTCACAAGCAAAGACAAAGCTGTGTTCTCAGTATAGTCTCATATTTGTTTTTGAAACAGTGACACTACTAAAAAGTATAGAAAACATAGTCCTAAAGCTTCAGGCGCTGCTTACAGACATGTAGAGAACCTGGTAACACATTTCTAAACATCCCTGAAGACATGTATCTATAGCAGCATCTTTGCTTGTTGAAAGCATATATGAGCAGCTGTCCAAGCTACATTGACTTGGAAAAGCATGAAAATATTGAACTGTTGTTTCACAAGTAGAAAGGTAGCCAATGTGTTCAGCATCCAAGTAGATACAGGCCTGTTACTGACTATGAATTCTGGGATGGCTAATATAGAATCATAGAATGGTTTGGGTTGGAAGGATCTTAACACCATCCAGTTCTAACCCCCTGCCATGGGCAGGGACACCTCCCACTAGACCATGTCACCCAAGGCTCTGTCCAACCTGGCCTTGAACACTGCCAAGGATGGAGAAATAAGCATATACATGAATAAGTGTATTTCTACCACTGGACTTGATCAGGTCTCACGATGACAATGTGTCCCAACTACAACAGCTGTTTTACTTTTCAGCAGTTTTGCACAAATCTCTGTATTTGAAGGACTGCAGGAACAGTAGAAGTTCAGTAGAGGATTTCAGCAGTCTGTTACAGCAATTCTAAGTATACAGCAACTGTAAATTCCATTTGGGAATTTTGGAAAACAGATACCAGCAGGATGCAACAGAAACCACAACAAGAAAACACCTCCTGATTAGTCCAACATCAGAAGATGCAAATGACAGACTCCCACAGCTGGGCTTGCAAACAGCAACTGAAAATACCCTCAAGCCACCTACACAAGAAAAGCCTGTCTCAAAGAAACCTGGTTTCACAAAGGAGGTTGCAGTACAGAAGCAAGGAGCACTGGAAAAGGAAAGAGCTCAAACAAGCTTCACTGTCATGCCTTTTAGGAAATCTCAACTAGATCTTCACCTGGCAGCCTTTAACAAGTCAAAAGTGACCATACCTAAATAAAGGCTAAGTAAAAAAGAGAGCTAATTTTTCCACTGATGATGTTCTTCAGTAAAGCTCACCGAATAAAACCTCTGAACCACTGAAAAAGACAAATTCATCCGGAAACAAAATGATAGTTTCATGCCATGAGAATCTAGAGGACAAGATGATGCATGAGATATTTTGAGTTTCCAGGATTTCCAGACACGAGGATTTCCAGACACGAGGATTCCAGCCTTTTCTGTAATGAAGAGTGCGAAAACTCAAAATTATCTTCATTTTACAGCCAAGGAACTACTTGGTGAAACACAGCATCAAAATGTGAGAAGAAATGAATGCTGTTATGGAAAGAAACGCAATCATGCCTGGTTTCCTACAGAATTCCTGAGAGGTAATGGACAACTGGCATTTGACTGTCACTATTCACCCACCAGTTGTAATTATTTTAAGCATTGCCTGGGTATGCATCTCATCTACTTATTGGGTGTTTAGAAAGGAACATCTCTGGACCCCAGAAGCATTATTTTTGTGTAATGTGACTTGTGTCTATCACAAATAAGCCTGGATTAGCATCTAGTTCTTCCAGCACCCTGTAATAAAATCTCCTGAGTAGAAACTCTTCCTTCCCCCCCAAATCTCTCATTAATAACTGTATCACATATGGCCAAATTTTCTGCTCAAAAGATACAGAGAAAACTTGTAGCTTTGGGAGCTGGAATCTTAATGTGTGACTAACAGTAAAGCAGGCTTTCCTTGTTGCCTAACATTTAACACAGTTCTATGGGTGCAGAGGCTTGAAAGAGTGTTTAAACAAGTTGTGTCTTTTGTAGAGACATTACAAAAACAGGACAATGGCACACACAGACAAAGCAAAAACAGGCAAAAGGAAGGCTAGCCCAAACTAACCTTGAGGCATTGCACTGAAATAGGTTCTGTTTATTTTTTAAACAATCATAGACACTCATGTTTGTATGCTATGAAAATGGATGAGAGGAAGCCCAGAAAGCCAACCATATACTGGGCTGCATTAAAAGCAGCATGACGAGCAGGTCAAAGAGGAGGATCCTGCCTCTCTACTCTGCTCTCTTGAGACCCCACCTGCAGCACTGTGCGCAGTTCTCACGTCCTCAGCGTAAGAAGGACACGGAGCTGCTGGAGCCACAATTCTACGGAATTAGAGGATTTGAATTAGCACTTAAAAGAAGGAAGCGAAATGTGTGTCCAAGACAGAAAGCTGTCGTGGCCAAAGTCTGCAGACTTTTGGGTACCTGTAAAATCTTGTTTCTGTTAATGGTTATACTTAGCTTGAAGTGCAGACTTAGCTTGAAAGCTGCAGACCAGGTATTTTCATTTATAAGGATTTTCTTTTATAAGGATTTAAGAGATTTATTAAATTTTAAGGTGAAAAAAAAGAATCATAGAATCATAAAATCATGGAATTGTTTGGGTTGAAAGGAGCTTAAGATCATCGAGTTCTAACCCCCTGCCATGGCCAGGGACACCTTACACTAGACCATGTCGCTCAAGCCCCATCCAGCTTAGCCCTGAACACTGCCAGGGATGGGGCAGCCACAGCTTCTCTGGGCACCCTGTGCCAGCGCTTCAGCACCCTCAGAGGGAAGAACTTGTGCCTTAGATCTAACCTGAACTTTCCCTGTTTCAGTTTGAACCCATCACCCCTTGTCCTATCCCTACAGTCCCTGATGAAGAGTCCCTCTCCAGCATCCTTGCAGCCCCCTTCAGACACTGGAAGCTGCTCTGGGGTCTCCACGCAGCTTCTCTTCTGCAGGCCAAACAGCTCCAGTGTTCTCAGCCTGTCTTCACATGGGAGGTGCTCCAGCCCCTGATCACCCTTGTGGCCCTCAAAGCTTAAAGGTACACTTTACACAGAGGTTTCCAGCAACATAGATCTTTGCAGAAGAATTCACGTACTTCAGGTAATTCAGTGTAACTTACAGAAAAAACTTAAGCCTAATATTCTATAGGGCCACAGGAGATCTTAAAAAACAAACCCAAAAAAGCTTGCATGACCAAACAGCACAAATGATACCCAATATTTCTGGACAGTTTTGTTGGTTTTTTTTATTTAAATTGTTCACATCAAACCACTTCCCTCAAAACACCTACAGGCCCTGTCCTTACCTCTATGAGTATTTCTTGGTTACAATGGCACTATTTCAAAAGGATCATGGTAATTGGAAAGAGGTAGTTACTTCCCAGACATCAAATGGACTAATTTGCTCCCAGCCCATATTTCTTTCCTTCCTTCCTTTCTGTAGATTTTAAGGAAGTTGTGAGAACATGGAGATACGTTTGTAAGAAGTGTTTTGTCAAAGCTTATATTGTAATTCTTAGTCCATCATCAAGAGTGCCCAGAGCACTCAGTAGATGGCCGTAGATGGATTTTTAAAAACCTAGAAGGATAACAAAGAATCAGACATATTCTGTGCTCATTCTGCATACAGAATGCGCCTCTTCTATTCTTCCGGAGCTGACCTGCCATTAAACTGGGTTAAAATATGTTTTTTCAAAAGAATTTCCACCTTGAGCATACATGGCTCATGCACTGACCCTTCAAGGTCTTTCTAATTAAAGGCAAGACTATACCACCATTTGCTAAATGCACTTGGGAGTTAATGTAATTTGCCATGGCGTTTCTAATACATTACTGGACTTGGGTTCCAATATGAAATAGAACTACTAGCAACATAATGAAATCATTACAAAAATTAACAAAACCACAGTTGCATAAAATCCTGACCCTGCAGCAGAAAAACCTGAGTGGGATAGTGGCTAGGTCAAAATAGAGAGAGCACTTCCGTCAGAGCAGAGACAGGCACAAATGCAATCTAGCAAACAAGTGGTACCAGGGTTATTCTGCTGCAGAGCTTAAGCTCACACAAACCTAGTCTTCCACAAAGTAATTTCCAATTGTCTCCTCAGGCATTCAATAATGAATGTATTTGATGTGCTTCCCTATCCCCTGTCTGACCCAAGTTCCTAAACTATTCCAATCCTGTAGAAACAGAAGATCCAGAAGAGAAATGAATGTGCATGTTGACGTAACTAAGCAATTGCTGGTTGGAGATTTACTGGTAAGCAAGGCAATGACATACTGGATTGAAGGGAAACATCCTGACTTACCAAACACTGAGGCTCTTTTCCCTGAGCATCTCGCACTGTTCGTACAGTCATGAGTAAGATACTGTCATCACACCACCGTTACCTAAAGTTACTGCATAAATTCCTTCAAGCATCACCTCTATCCTTGACTGCTTTGAGCTAGTTTATTTCAGATGAGTTAAGTGGTTGTCTAGCTGATGTTGCCACTCATGTCATCCACTCCTATTAAAGCTAATGCAGTCTGCTATAGATCTGACCACTGCTAAGCACGATGCCTTCTCCCTGTCCATCCCACGTGTAGCAGACACCGCGCATCAGTGAACGTTCTGAAAGTGATGTTGAAACTTTTGATGATGCAGGTGCACAAACCAATAAATCAAAAAAGATGCTTTCATATCAAGCTCTGTTTTGAATGGGAGGCGATGGTGGGAAAGGAATAAAATATCTGATAATTATAACATCATTTGTGACTTCATTTTTTTTCAAGCTCAGAAACCATTTCCATAAATTATCAATCAATAAAAAACTCAAATCCCTTCAAATTTTCCCTATCTGTACCCTTTTGAATACACTTTAAAGATACTCAGCTGAGAAGAATACAGTCAGGGCCTTGCAGATGCCATGATTCCTGCAGAATTTAAGACTCCTGCAGAATAAACAGGTCTAAGTTACTAAAACATAGAATCATAGAATAGTTAGGGTTGGAAAGGACCTTAAGATCATCAAGTTCCAATCCCCTGCCATGGGCAGGGACACCTCTAAACCATGTTACCAAAGGCTCTGTCCAACCTGGACTTGAACACCCCCAGGGATGGAGCATTCACAACTTCCCTGGGCAACCCATTCCAGTGCCTCACCACCCTTACAGTAAAGAACTTCTTCCTTATATCCAAACTAAACTTCCCCTGTTTAAGTTTTAACCCATTACCCCTTGTCCTGTCACTGAAGTCCTAATGAGGAGTCCCTCCTCAGCATCCTTAGAGGCCCCCTTCAGACATCTAAGTAACTGATTAAAGCCAGTAGCTCCTTACTAAGTTAGGTGCCTTTTTTCTCCTGTAAGAAATAACTAAGCAGCTGAAAACTAGAGGCAGTGAATATCCTGAACCTTTGATGCATTACACTCAGGGTGCATCTAAAATGCAGTCACTGTGCCTTCACACATGGGAGCTAGCTCAGACACCAACAGTAGCACAAAATGATGGCATGGGCAGTACTTGGTGAAGAGCTGGGTACCTCTTTGGTCTTTTAGACAAAAATAGAAACAGTACTGTCTATACCCAAATCAGCTAGCATAAAGCTGTCTCATGTACGTCTCCATGTAGCTGACTGAGTACTGCAGACACTGCATTGGACAGCATTGGTTTGGGATGGAAACGGAACAGGTAGGAGGAAATGGAAGATGAAGAGAGACCAGAGGAAGAGGCATAAAGAAACTATGGAGCTACAAAGACAAAAAGGGAAACAGGTAAAATGGAGAAAAAAAACCAAAGGGGGAAGGATGGAAGAATTTTTGTCAGCTTTCATATGAAAATTAATAACATTCAATGACTGAATAACCACAGGGTGATGCAGAAATAGCTTAAAAAGTCCCTGCTACCCTGAACCTATAGCCCTCAAACTATAGGAGATAATCCCCAGTGGTAAAGAGCTGGCTCTGTACCAATTTCCTGAGCGGCCAAGGGAGAGCATCAGTGTAAATACTTTTGACAACAGAATCATTCACATGGATGTTTGACATGCAGGTGTAACAAAGAGCATAGAAAATGCCTGTCACCACTGGATTTTTACTCTCTTTAGAGACTGAGGAGATCCAGACAGTAGCACATCCTTTCTGATGCGTTGCCAGCCAGATAAAGTGGAGGCAGATAAAGAGGGAGCAGATCTAAGGAATGTTTTGGAAGATGTAGTTTCGATTTGTGTACATGAACGCTATTCACATATGTGCAGCAAAGTGTGGCCATATAAACAGTGATACTGTTTTTAGCAGCAAGTGGACATTCTCACATGCAGAATCTTAACATTGTCTGAGATACAGGAATTAGTTCTGAAAAAGTAAGTGACAAAGCAGCCAGTTTCAAATTATGGATTAGTATCAAACCATAGTATTACTGAGACATACAGAAACCACACAGAACTATCCCACCACAAAATGATGCAAAAATACCCAATTCATGGCCATAACCAGAGTTTAAATGAACTTCCTAAGTGGCTGGACAGGTAAAAGAAGCACCACTACTCTTCAGGCTCAGAACACCAGCTGCAATTTGGACAGTAAGCCATGCTTCTTAATGCACGTGGCAAGCCTTAACATAATCAGATGGAGAAAATCAGACATATGATTTTATGTTGACTGCTGAGTAAAAGTATCTCCAGATAGACAGAATTAGACTTCTTGGTTATAATCCCAGTGAGATATTCCTTTATTTTTAAGTCTTTGTGTGAAAAAAAAATGCCAAATCTCTTCCTAATTAAAGTGCATATTAAAACCTGAAAAGCTCAAATGGATTTCAAATTGTTATACAATGTCAAATAATTTAAGCTGTAGAAATGCTTCAATTATTATTATTTCTTTTCCTTTAGGGAACAATTTGCCATGTTGGAAGCAAGCCAAAAACCCCAGCTTCAAAATATCTTGAAAAATATCACTTTCTAAATTTGTAAATTAAGTGATGAGAATAAAGCTGGAGAAGAAAGAAAAACTATTTCTCTCCCTGCACAAGAACCTTTTATGAATCAAGAATTAAATAGCACAAATAGCTAATAGAAAACAACCACCAACCAACCACCCAACCTCTAAAGCACCACTTTAGCTAAATGCAATGCCAACCTCATGAAGTGCAGCCAAGTGCAAGGTCCTGCCCCTGGGTCAGGGCAAAGCCAGGCACAGCTGCAGGTTGAGCAGAGAAGAGATTCAGGGCAGCCTGAGGAGAAGGACTTGGGGGGGTTGGTTGGTGAGAAACTGAACATGAGCAGCTTCAGTGTGCGCCTGAGCCCAGAGAACCCCTGTGTGCTGGGCTGCATCAAAAGCAGGGAGAGCAGCAGGTTGAGGGAGGTGATCCTGCCCCTCTGCTCTGCTCTCCTGAGACCCCACTTGCAGCACTGTGTGCAGCTCTGGTGTCCTCAACATCAGAAGGACCTGGAGCTGTTGGAGCAAGTCCAGAGGAGGCCACGAGGATGCTCAGGGGCTGGAGCACCTCCTGTATGGAGACAGGCTGAGAACATTGGGGCTGTTCAGCCTGGAGAAGAGAAGCTGCGTGGAGACCTCAGAGCAGCTTCCAGTGTCTGAAGGGGGCTACAAGGATGCTGGAGAGGGACTCTTCATCAGGGACTGTAGTGACAGGACAAGGGGTGATGGGTTCAGACTGAAACAGGGGAAGGCCAGGTTAGATCTAAGGCAGAAGTTCTTCCCTGTGAGGGTGCTGAGGCGCTGGCACAGGATGCCCAGAGAAACTGTGAATGCTCCATCCCTGGCAGTGTTCAAGGTCAGGTTGGACCTTGGTGACATGGTCTAGTGTGAGGTGTCCCTGCCCATGGCAGGGGGTTGGCACTGGATGATCTTGAGGTCCTTTTCAAACCAAACCAGTCTGGGATTTTGTTTTGTTATGCACGAAAACACAAGTTTGTGCCACAAGCAAGAATCTGTACCTGCAACAATCTGTGCATGTGACTAGAGATACACAGAAGTATAAAGAGGGGACTTGAGTACCTGGCTGCAAAACCATTGCTCAGACGACAAAGGAAAGCATAAGGCTTATATAAAGCTGTACAAGCAGGGCAGACCTTTGTCCCTGACCCTATACAAAAGGTCCCACTACATTCTCCAAGTGGAAATGCACATCAGACAGCTTCCATGTGGTTAGCTAGTGTATCAGTTAAGCAAAGATGCGGACAAGACTATGAGTTACACCGCCAGTCACTGTTAAATAGACTAGTCAGATAACATTATTTACTTGAAAGGTGTGAAAGAGTTTAAAGAAGCATTTCTGCTTTGCTTCTTCAATTGCATCAGAAGTGTATAGCTGCTGGTTGCTCTTCTAAAACTGCAACATTTTCCCTTTATTTACTGTCAAATCATATTTCTGTGGTACCTCCACCCCTGGGGTGCTTCACGAGCGATTAAAACGCAATCATCATAATAGAGAAATAAATAACCTTAATTAAAGCACTGCACAGGAACCTTCCTCAGATGCAGAGCCAGTGGGGAGCTGTCTGTCTTCAGGAGATTTTACATATCTGTCAGTTACATTGAGACCCCAATGCAACATCAGCTACCATGGACATCATTTGGATTTCTTATATGCCCTGAGGGTTCTGAATTCATAGCCCACCAAGCAGACGATATTCAGTGGTAGATGACTTCTTGTTAGATAAGGTTTTTTAATTGCTTCATTTAATTACATTTTTTCCAGAGCTCTGGGTGACCACACACGAGCTCCCCTATTCCCCTGTTGCCCTTCTTATCCTTTCTTACCAAACCAACAAAGAGCATCTCCAACATTTCCTTCCACTCCTACATGCTTGTTTTCTGCTCAGGCCTGTTATGTTACAACCCTTGGTACTTCCCCATATTCTTTCTTCAGTGCTGTGTTTACCAGTCCCTCATCGTGCCAGGCAAAGAAGAAATCTGCAAAATTCTCAATTAAGTTGTTTCAATCCTCACTTTTTTAGTGTAATATTCCCCAAAGGGAACAGAGGACCACAGCAATGGAGTACTTCTGGTCTGAAGTACAGTTGCTTTCAGAAGCACTACATAGACTTACACGAGCTTCTCTGCCCCAGATCATGTGTCTAAATCACTCCTTCCAGTGCATCACATGCTAAGTAGATACTCTGCCAATTTTGAAGTGCCAGTTTTGAAGTGGATAAGTGGGAACAACCACGACTGCAGAAGATACTGACTGTGTCATGATGAGTCCAGGCCCTTAGGATGGTCGTGTTCTCTGTTACAGCTGCAACAATGATGATGGCTATTTTCAAAGCAGTCAGGGCAGATCTTCCACCCAGGACTTTTCCTAACACCACTGCAAGTTCAATGCAAATAGACAGTAGAGTTCTCATGAAGCCATGGGATGAAGGGCTCTATTGAAAAGAAGATACCCTTCATCTAACATGTGATGGCTCTTGCCTCAATTAAGTACATGGTTTCCACAGATACATGGAAAGAGGCTTATCTCAACTTCTTCCCAAGCCTGCCCCCTTTCTTGTTTGGATGAAGAGAGTCCAGCTAAGAGCTAAAATCATACTGCTGTGTTCAGCTCATTCCATGTTCACACTTTACTGTAAGGTTGCTGAGCTATGTATGTTACATATGATGCCCTTCAGATGCTTTGAATATGGTATTGGCTCTCAGGTTCAGTTTAGGATTGAAGCATTTGCATTCTGACTGATGCATTTTAATTTCAGGAGCTCTTTCAAATTCTAAATAGGCTTCAGAAGAGTGAAACACCACAGGATAACATCATTTCCTTCTTTTCCAGGAGGAATTCAGGATCTCTCCTTGCCTAAGGCATTCACTATTTATTTTCAAGTAATTACTGGAGGGGAGTTTATACACCAGGCTTCCTCCTGTTACAACTATGTTTAGAACATAGCCTCCTTTTCTGAGCTGCCCTTTTATAATTTAATTCCTCCTCTTTTGAACAAAAGGGAAATGAATTATAAATAGCTAAGAAGCAGCAACATCCATAGGGACAACATGAAAACAGGCAGAACTTTCATTGTATTGCTTTGAAACAAAGCAGTTTTGTATGCCATGATCTTAATTTGGTGTACAAACAACCGTGCCTTTCACAGGTCATTTTACAAGATGTTTGTGATCTACCATTGTGCCTCAGGTAAATACAGCTAAGCAGTACGCGCTGTTTTCTGACTGATAGCTGCATTTGGCAGCTCCTGACATTGCTCTTACAATGGTTTTACAAATTAAAATGATGTGCTGCATGAATAAAAGGCATTATAGCCTCAAAGGGCTGTCACATACCTCTGCATTTCATTTCTGTTGTTCACAAGTGCACGTGGCACACTCTGTTCCAGTGCAGGATGCCTGCATGTCCCCTGCAGCAGCAATCCAACCCCCCCAACCTCATGGCACCAGCATTATTCTCTGTGAGCCCTCCCGTCACTGCACACTGCAGAAGCTATGAAGGCTGCAAGTAGTAACCAGTTCTCCTTCCTTTGTTGCAGATAGACAGAAACATCCCTTTCCTTAAACCTAACCCCAAAAACCAAGTTTTATTCTTGCTTTTGTCCTTTCTGAGAGTGTGTTTGAATGATCAAAATCCAAACAGGACCTACTGAATAGACTGCAATTGTGCTATATACCATTGCTTGCTACACTGTCAATTGTTCGGATAACAGAAACAATCAACATATGGTTCCAAGAGGAAGAAATAGAACTTGCATATTGTGTATAGTCCACATAGCATAGACTGGTGTTTTTCTGCTCTAGAAATTCAGTATGCCAGCAAAAGAAAGACCTTAAATCCCACAGCTTCTTCTAGAAAATACAAAATTCTTCCAATAGTAATTCTAAGAGAGTACAGGAGAGCCACACGTTTACAAGACTCTCACAATTTGTCTGTTGTCAACTGAATGACCAATCTTGGAAGAAGAATTTGTTCTGGATTACTAAAAATTGTAACCCAGATCACGTTAGAACTGAGATCAGACTGAAGATGCATGATCCTATCAGGGTTTCAAACAGCCAGACTTTGCTAGGAGTTTGGACCAGCCATGTAACAATCTTTGTGAGAGAATGAAAGAGAGCTGGAGCTAATTTTGGAATGAAACCATAACTAAAATTCAATAACTGATATGTATGCATGCACATCAAAATGGATTTGATTCTAATGAGGATCATTTTAACATCCTGAAATCCATGAGGAAACAAGTTAAAACTTTACGTTATATCTTTTTGATATAGATAATATCTTAGGCACATATAAAAGAGCCTATACGTGCATATATTTAGATTTAGATGCACTATAAATATGGTGTGGGTGTATATGATGTTTAATGTATGTGAAAATGGTCAGAACGTTTATAATTATGGCATTTGCATAGAGATGGGTTAAAGGAGAGTATCCCTCCTTGCCTTCATTTCTG
The DNA here is from genome assembly GCF_033815535.1 of Pezoporus flaviventris. Taxonomy (NCBI): domain Eukaryota; kingdom Metazoa; phylum Chordata; class Aves; order Psittaciformes; family Psittacidae; genus Pezoporus; species Pezoporus flaviventris. Next base: position 4,331,976 of record NW_026892585.1, read on the forward strand.
TGACAGCTCATGGAATTACAGGAAGGAGATGGGAGACTCTTTTGACTTGCAAATTCAATTTTAAAATGCACCTGAAGGTGGGTGTTTTGTTCCTCTCTAGCCTTGTTTAGCTGAGGAAGCTAACAGGTGAATTTGAAATTCAACAGCTAATACACACTAATTTCCTGTGTGAACACTATTTCCTGTGTTAACATTAAGTATACAGACTAAGGAGAGTAAGTACGCAGGAAAATGTTTCACAGAAAGTAAAGAGATGTCCCTACTAAGAGACAGAGCGGAATTACAATTTAAAATTACTGCTACAAGTCAGTGGGATGAAAAGAAAATTATCCTCTATGTATCTTAATGGAATTCAAGCAAGTTTCAACACAGAACAGTTTCAAGATTCCCATCTGACAGGGATTTAGTAGACTGAAGAAGAGAGTCTAACTGCAAGAGGGAAGCTAAAAGCTCTAATTTTTAAAGTGAGATCTAGACCATTTTAGTGATGAGCTCTTAAATATCTAAATAGTTTGTGGGGGTTTCTATTACAAAAAATGGAAATGAAGTCTTTATTGCTAATCTGATTGCGATGTAATTACATGGTGACTAGATTTATCTCCTACAGCACAGCTTTCTTTGTAACAGTCATTACTTCATGAAAATATTGCAGAAACATTTCTAAATCCAAATCTAATACTCTTTTTTTTTTCAATTAAAGGCAAGTGGGAGTAAGAATTTCTATATTCACCATTATTTGTATTCCGGAAGCCCCAACTGATTTGAAAATACCAACATCTACCAACAGTACAATAAATGCTCCATTATACCATTCAATTTTACTCATGACAGTTCCTTCTCACATTAAGTATTCCTTCAAGTAAAGCAGCATCTTATGGTTAATATTGAATCAGTGCAAGAAACAAAGAATTGCTTCTTAGATCCATACGTAACTAAGGCTTTTAACTCACAAATCAAAAACTAGACAGCTAAAATACTGTTGAAAATACGGTCATAACCTTATTAGATTGGATATAAGGAGGAAATTCTTTCCTGTTAGGGTGGTGAGGCACTGGAATGGGTTGCCCAGGGAGGTTGTGAATGCTCCATCCCTGGCAGTGTTCAAGGCCAGGTTGGACGAGGCCTTGGGTGACATGGTTTAGTGTGAAGTGTCCCTGCCCATGGCAGAGGGGTTGGAACTGGATGATCTTAAGGTCCTTTCCAACCCTAATTATTCTATGATTCTACGATTCTATAACCTGTTGTTGTCCTGTCCAACATCTACATACACAAGAGAAGTGCAAAGGATGAATGGAATGCCCTGTTTGAATTTTGCAACTCTCATTTTTGCCAGGGGGAAGGTAAGAAGCACTTTACTTTTCATCCCGCGGTTTGTGAGAAGTGATGTATCTCCATCAACAGGGGGAACTGCAAAGATTCATCTAAAGATTGTCAGACAAATGATGGCTTTAATTTCTGCTGTACTTCAATTACTGCAACTATAAAGTATGTAATAAATGAATTAAGAATTCTGATTTTAAGTTTTAGTTCATACTAATGTCTTAAATTTTGCAATGTAATACTTGAGTCCCTATCCAGACAACTGTATTACTAAGGTCACTTGTGATATATGGATGGTCATTTTTCTCACCTCACATGGCAAGGACAACTCCTCAAAATTTGCTTTAATGAATTTGTCTCCATTGACTTGAAAGTTCCTCTGACTTTCAAAGTTTATCCTTGCTTGAAAGAGTAGCTTGTTTATTCAGCTGCAGCCACATGAAGTGTGGGGTTCATTCTCACTAATATTTATCTATTTTAATTCTCACTTTAATTTTCACAGGCTGAGAACATTGGGGCTGTTCAGCCTGAAGAAGAGAAGCTGTGTGGAGACCTCAGAGCAGCTTCCAGTGTCTGAAGGGGGCTACAAGGATGCTGGAGAGGGACTCTTCATCAGGGACTGTAGCGATAGGACAAGGGGTGATGGGTTCAAAGTGAAACAGGGGAAGTTTAGATTGGATATAAGGCAGAAGTTCTTTAGTGTGAGGGTGCTGAGGCACTTGCACAGGGTGCCCAGAGAAGCTGTGGCTGCCCCATACCTAGCAGTGTTCAAGGCCAGGTTGGACAGAGCCTTGGGTGACATGGTCCAGTGTGAGGTATCCCTGCCCATGGCAGGGGGTTGGAACTGGATGATCTTAAGGTCCTTTCCAACCCAAACCATTTTATGATTCTAATGAAGTCACTTTCAAGCACTCATCATGGGAAAGTAGACAAGAAATTTTTCTCATCTTTTTCTCTTGTCAGAGAGTTGAGTTTCAAAACTCGAAGAGTTAAAATAATAAAGCCACAAGAGTCTGCAAAATTATTTCTGTATCTTCTTCTCTCCAAGACGCAGAATGGTGCTGAACACAGCTGCAGAAACAGAGCAATAATGGGTTTGCACTCACAGCATTGTAAGGGGCATAAAACAGTTAGCCTTGAAATACATTATAAACCGAAGTGACATAGAGGATTAGTTTTATCATGCAAGAAAGAAGTCTGATAACTAAACAGTGGTATTGCCCACCCCATCCACCCAGAAAAAAATGAAACAACTTGGTTTTTTTTTCATTGTAATTAATAGAATATTTTCTTTTAACTGTTGTCATGAGCTTCAGGACAGTGTAAGAACTAAATTCACCCTTTACATTGTTGCTGCAGATTGGTAACTAGTGAAGCAGGCAAGATGCTGATGGTACCCACAATTAAGTTACAAGCGGATGATCTGACACACTCCCTGAAAAAACGAAGCCTCACACACTGTATTTGTAAAACTGCAGATGGCCAAAACACAATGAAGTGAAAACTGCCATTCCGTGAAACAGTTAAAATAAGTCCTGTAGTTCTCCCAGAAACCAGAACACAGGATTCTGTTTGTGAGCAGTCAGTGCCATTTTTGAAATGGCCCTGAATAGGACAAAAATTTAACTGAGGGCTGCATGTAACAATTGACCTTACAAAGAACTGTTGCTGTACCATGTTGAGCATATAGCAGTTACGGATCACTGTTGGATATGGGACCAATTTCAGTGGCAATGTAACTTCGTAAGTTCAACGCGGTTACAATTTGTCACTTACATCCAATTATAATAATTTACATGAAGTGAAGCATTTTGTATCAAATGACTCATTTTGTAATAATCATCACATAAATTATTTCCTGACAGTTTACAGAAACAGGGAAAGCTCTCCTGGCTTCCACCAACATAACTCTGAAACTAGAAGCAGAGCAATTCATCCACTTGCTCAAAGGAAACATAAAGGGGTGACAATACATTAACGTGTGCGATAGATGGATAGCTACATGAGCGACTGAAGCCTTCCAAACCACTGGTTTATGGAAACAATCTTTCAAAACAGTATACTGTCTTAGATCACAAAGACAAAATGTCACCCAAACTGGAAAGCAGAGGGGAGAAGAGTCTGAAATATAAAACCCTTCCAAAATCAAAGCAGTGGTGCACACCTGGTATTTCCTTTAGCTATTACCTAAAATACACTGGAATGACAGAAAACAAGTAACTGCTTGCTAGAAGTCAATAATCTACTTTTACAACAGAGGTACATCCTCAGATTTCAAGTCTTGTTACTGACTCTCTAAACCCTTTGAACTATATCTCCGTATCTATAAATATACGGAAACTAAACATATATGCAGGGAATATCAAAGAGGAGATTTGCTGCGCACAAGTAAGGTAGTGGCATTCCAAGTACAGAACAAACGAGAATAGTTTTTGTAGCTGTTACAAATTTCCTGTCAGCTACAGTATAAATGGGAAATCAGGATCAAAAGAGATGTGACACACGTCAAAAAAAACATGTTGTAGACATTGAAAGACACAGACAGTTTCTTTATAGGAAATACAGGATTATATTAGGATTTGATTCTAGTAATCCACTGTATTCTTCAGAAAATACTTATTGCTGGTGCAGAACTCATCACTAAGCTTGTGGAACGAAACAACAGCAGCAAGCTGTTAAAGCCTGAAAGACTGACTGTAAGAGGGTGATGCTCCTTAAAACATGTGTGTTCTGAGCAGCTAGACACAGATCACAACAGCCTTTTCACACCTGAAATAGACGACTCGTACATCTGTGATTAACAGGTGTTGGTACCTGAAAGAGAGACCAGTGAGTACTCCAGAACAGCTAGCAAAGTCTTTCAAGAAAATCAAATAAGAAGCTGGAAATAAAAAGACCACTTCTGCAATCAAAGAAGAAGAAACTTTCTTTCCTGTTTCAAGTATTACAAGAACTTTTCCCGTGTGAACCCGTGAGTATATATTACACATAGAAGTTATCCTTACAGGAATACAGGATGTTCAAACTCAGTAGAAGACCATTAGAAGAAAGCACTCAGAATGTGAAGGTCGAGGGGAGTGACAAGGATAGAGTCATCCTTGACTGCTACTGGACAGTCGCCTTGAGCCGCCAATTAGTATCATTAGTCTGCAACAAGGTTCCTGGATGAAGATGGAATATTATCCTCAATAACATTAGCTGCAAGGATGCTATTTATCTCTAATACTGTTATGATTTTTGAACTTCAGAGAAGATGAAGGTTACTCCAAATACTTGCCTGGAGAGCACTTTCTTTGCAGAAGTAAATGGGAGTCAGAAAGCAGATGCCCTGTACCAGAATGGCCTAAAAACACTCACTAAATACTTTGACCAGAATTCCTTTCTCAAGATAAGAGCAAAGCCTGAAGTAGACTAATCCTAACTGCTAAGGATCAAGATTAGCAGTTAAAATATTTCTGCTCTTACTGGACTTCAATGGGAGCAGAGACAGCCCAGCACCCCCTGCACTGCATTCACAGGGATTTCTCTCCAGCCAAACCTAACCTAACTAGGAGAAGCAGGAGTGAGATGGTTTCATCAGCAATGAACCCAGACAACACTCAGACTGGGTAAAATGGGTTAAATTTCTTCATTTTGTTTGGGCTTCTGATGCCCTGAAATTACTAGAAGTGCTTTCTCAAATGGAAAATGTCCAGCAGCTACTAAAACCAGTCTTAGACTCAATTTAATTGCCTTGTGGATACACGAAATTGAATACACTGAGGTCATTAACCTTCAGTACTCAAATCCTGGCTTTCTAAAATCATCTCTTCTGATCACAGGAACCCTGCCTATCAGAGCCAAACAATACCCACTTTACACTGCTAAACAAAAGCTGAGTCCCCATTGACCTTCATGTTAAACATCTATGGACAAAAATACTTTTCAAGGCAGCCATTTTTAGACTACTTCCCCTGCTGACAGATGTAATTCTAATCTTAAGGCTTACGCTATTTTGCTTCCTTTGGCATGTTTTGCCCTTAACTATGCAATAAACATGCTTGTGCAATTCATATTGCATGGTACTTGTATATTTTATTGCTCATGTTATGCTTGGAAATAAATACGTGTAAATTCAATTTACCCATCCTATATGTTGCAATATCACAGGATTATAGCTCTCCATTTAAAATTCTGGGTGCAGTTTATAGAGTAATAAATGCTTGAAAGCATTGTATTCTTCATGATCACCCTTTTGGAACATGAGATATCAACTCTCACCATGACTACCAACGCACTTACACTTAACTTCTTTTGTAATCCATCTTTGTATTGCAGTCTCGGTACTTGTTGTATTTAGTGAGTCCTTACAAACTGTAGTTGTTACAGGTCATGTCAGAAGAAAACCCACTGGATGGGAACAGTTTGTTTTCTACACAACCTTGTGAGAAATGTGTTGCTCTGCTTCCTAACTCGGTATTTTAAAAAGTGTCTGGTAATCCAGTTTTACTAATACTTATCCAACACTATGGGCAAAAGAAACACTGTCAGAACAAATGGCTGAAGGCAAAAGAAGGACAAAAGGAGGAAATGCCACAAATCACTGATCATCTTCGACGTCTGCACGCTAAGGGAAAAACCAAGAGGTTATAGAGATCTTAGCATATGATCACAGCTGGGAAATATATGGCAAAGCAGAGATCCAATGGTATAACTCAGTTGGTTGCCCTGCATTTAATCTAGTTTGTTTCAGAAAGATAGAAGAGAGAAAAGATAGAAGGTGATGTTGGCTTGCACATGAAGGATTTGCTCTGAAGTCTGGAATGTGGATGAACCCACTGGAAGTCTAAGAAGGAACAGGAAAAAGAATCAGGGGATATCTTCTGGAAAGCTTACTTATGAAACCGAATCAGCAAAATCAGATAAACCAAGATTTCTGTAGGCCTTTCACAAAACAATTCAAGCCAAAATGAGTGGTGGGAATGAGGGATGTTGGATGCCCAAATATCTCTTGGGGAAGGAACATGATTTGTCTAGTCAGCTCTTGACATGCATTGGCCAAAAAGAACTACGCACAAATGCTCCTTGTTTCTAATAAAAGGAAGCAGCTACTGGAGGAGGCTGAACTAGAAAACACAGAATCATGAAACAGTTTGGGTTTGAAAGGACTTTACAGTTCCATCTTGGTCTTCATAGGAGGGTATTAGGGAAAAAAAGATTACTCTGGGAAGGCAGTTGAACACTGAAAGAGGATGCTCAAAGAAGCTACAAAAGTTCCATTCTTGGAGATATTAAAAACTGAACAGGCCATTAGCAACCTGATTTAAGTTGGTTTTACTCTGAGCAGGGGTTTGAACCACAGGGACCTCCAAAAGTACTATCCAAGCTGTACTCTTTCTTTGATTCTAAGAAATGGCAGTGTCCTCAGTCCTCAAAAGGGAATGGAGAAAAAGTTTGAATATACACTGACACTGAACCTCAATAAACTTAAGAATCCAATATTCTTAGCTCCACTGGGGGCTGAACGAAGTGACTGTATCATTTTTGCATGAGAAGAATGGAATGTGGCTAATACGGCATCAGTCTTTAAAGAAAGGGTTGAAGGGAACATTCAACCTGCAGTAAAACCAATTCAGGTTAGGCATTAGGAACAACATTTTAGTAGCAAAGGTAGTGAATCAATAAAAAAGACCAAGTAGATAAGTTGCAGAAGCTCCAGCATTGGAGACTGTTTAAGAATACACTGGACAACCATACAGTCACCCGTAATACTCACTAACACTAGCAAAACTGGATGATTCAACTGCCTCCTTCTATCTCACAGACATCCACTCATAACAGGGCTAAAACTAACACTCTTACATTTTCGAGCTCTCCCTTGCATTTCCTTTACCAGTCACTAAATGTCTCTCATCAGTATTCACATACAGCAGCTGATCACTACTTTTGAGTCAGACTTCCCTCTAAAATCCTCACACCCACATTACATGTAAGTTTCAATCAAGTTAGAAAGCTCCACTCCACCTCCAACATTCTGTACATGCTGTCTAACCATAGGATCCGGATCTCATTACCTGTTACTCAATACTGTAACCTCCCTTTCGTTGGTCCTGATCAGTGCAACCTGTCTCTGCTCGTACATATCCAGAAAGCTGATGAAAGAGCATTTTCCAAGTTCATTTACAAGAGCTGCCTCTTTGCATCCTTCCACTGGATCTCCTCTTTTATTGCAAAAGAAGTCAGAAAAGACTGATACATATTTCCAGAACATGCACGTGTACCTCTCCCCTATCAAACAGTTCTTACTAAGATAGTGATCTGCCAATGTTGAACTCATTTTAGGCTTACTAAATGAACAGACGAGCAAGCAAACACCAAAATAATTTGTGCTTCCTTCCCTGCTGTCCCTGATACTTTGGACATCTGTTAACATCAACATCTCCATAGCTGCCTCATTGTTCTCACATTTGTCTTTGCTTAGGCATCCTCCACAGAACTGATGCTGTGCTAACACAGGGGCATCAAACTGACTGAAACCAGCCTACTGATTCCATGTCCTCCCTTTCTGGACTTCATTTAGACCCATTTTATAATACACTGACTTGTAACTATTACTTAATCTACTAGATAAAAATACATTTCTTCTTTTTTGTTTGCACAGTACCTAACAAAATGGGTGCCATAGCATAACAACACTCTCACTACTGCAGCCTAGCTTCTCAAATGTATTTTTATGTCTGAGGGTCTGGAGCTGAAAATCTATAGTTTCTTTGCTTAGTGCTTAATGTTACACAACTAAGGCCATCTATTTCTAAAATGCTCCTTTGCAAATAGGAAGCTGCTGACTCTCCATATCCCCTCTGCAAATAATTATACTCTTCTGTACAAGCTATGGTTTTAAACAAAGGTAATTCAATGTTCCTTTATGCTGAGGTACTGTAGCTTACTGCTGAATGCACATTACTTATGCTATTTGAAGCCTCTCTTTGTAAAAACATAAAGACAAGTGTAGATGGACAAGAGATGTATGTGGCTGAACCACCAGAACACAGTAAAGCCAAAATAAACCATTTCTTTAGGGACCTTGCAAAGAGCTCATTCTGTGTTTCGTCAAGGAGCAGGGGTACCAGTTCGCTCTTAGATACAAGCTAGTAGATGTCATCTGCCCGCAGGTACAATTGCCTGCTTATCCTGATGAAGAAAGAATATTGCAAGTATGATCACTTCCCTCTTTCTCTCTGCAGGCAGAAACAGCAACATATGAATGGTGAACCTGAAATCAAGGATGGCACTGTTTTCACTTCATCATTGCTTGAACCAAGATTAAAAATTCAGCTTCACACTGATCTTATTTAGTGATAGCAACCTTTTCTTTAACCTGCACTGTCTTTGTGAAGTATATAAAGACTGATTTAATTCAGTTAAATTCTTGTGATCTTTCAAAACAACTAGCCCGATGATAAACAGAAAGGCACTCAGGTGTACACCAATGACTTAAAAAGGATTCTTCATGGATGCAGAGATCTGAGCTACCATATTTAGGAAGAAGGTCAAGGCCTCACAGTTGTAATTCCACAGGGATGCTGAACAAACTTTGCACGAACTGCTCTGCACTGAAAAGGCACTGAAAAGGGTTTTGTTTCTCTTTCCTATGCTGTAAGTGTGTGACTGTTAAATTGTAGCTCTCCCCTTAGGTCAAACTATGTTTAAGAAGACTGAAGGCACTGCAATGAAATGGCTGCTCCCAGTCCATCTAATTTATACCAGCATTGACACAGCCTCCAAGCTACATTATTTAAAGTATTAAATTAGATGGTTTATTTCCAATAAAATACAGTGTGGAGAAATATCACAGTGATCACAGCTAAGCACAGGGCTTCAGGACATGCAGAAGAATAATTCAGAAATGAGCAAAAAGCTATTCAGCATGATGGAAAGCATAAGCATTTTTCTTTCAGTAAACACTATCTGGCATTCACATCTTTCTCACTACACAACACTGCAACTTCAATAGGGAAGTACTCAGAGGGAAGCTGTCTCATTGTAAACGAGGTGTGAACATACTCTGCAAGCCTTCTGATAACAGCTCTACAAATCACATACTCTGTGTGCCCCTCAAAAGTTCACTTCTCCATTCGAAGACAGCAGCAGCAAAGATCATTGCACCTTAGAAAGTACAGAGGGCTAAAGAACAGTTCATAGGGAAGGGATTCAGAATTTGTTTCTGTCTTCAAACAAATCCACTCTTAATTTCTCTTTAGCCATGGCTGTATGCCATTTACAGGAGATGACGCCTAAAACAAGAGGCTGGGTTCTTCTTTATTGGCATTAAAAATCAAAGTAAAATGAGACCTTTTTCCTCCAAAGGTTGTATGCATGTATTTTGTTTTACACACTACAGATAGATACTCTCTACTTCAACTATTCCTGTCCCCTGGGAAGTTAGGTACCTGTATAAGCCTTAAGTATAACAGTGCCTCTATATCTCCTGTTAAATACTTGCTATTAAATGTCTTGATGGAGTGACTTTTCACTGGAAAGCCAAAAGCTTGCTGTATGTGGCTGAATTATTTCCATGCAGTTAAAAAATACAGGAATAAAGAACCTTGACAATCAGCAGCAGAAACTGCTTTTGTTTCATACAGATGATGGGGGAAGCAGCTTTCAAAAAGGGTAACACCAGTAGAGGAAAAATGCAACTATCAAAACTCTAATATGGTAACCAGAAATACAAACCAGAATCTATGGAAGTACTTGCCAACACTGCTGCAAGTAATACCTGTAAGGTTTGAAAATCACACTGTCCTTGACTGTGGTCAAACACAATTAATCTTAAATTTGAAAAGAAAAAAAGCTGCCCAATACATGATACGTAATTTTTTCTCATGCTGGCACTTTGCTCTGTAGAGCTATCATTCATTTTTAATGTCAGCACAAGTCAGGAAACTTCAATTTTATCTGCTTCATCAATGAAAAAAGCTCTTGGTATTCAAGCAATCTGGGGACTTTGAGCCATTCCTCTTAACCAGTCTATTAACCCATTTATTTGGCGTCAATAAGCCTATGCAGTTAAGTTAAGCTGTTTTCTTACTAGTGGATATTATTACAAACTACTGTAGAGTAGGGCTGCTGACTTGTCCTTCCTTGGGTCAAAATGATGGTCTGTATCCTTACCTGGCCTGAAGACCTTGGCACCCTAGAAATCAGCAGGACAGGCATACACACGAGAAACTCCCTTCTTAGACACCCAGAATCATAGAATGGTTTGGGTTGGAAGGGACCTTAAAGCTCCTCCAGTTCCAACCCCCTGCCATGGGCAGGGACACCATTCACTAGACCAGGCTCAAAGCCCACATGCACTTAAAGGCTTGAAAGAAGAAAGAGTTGTTCATGGGCTGGTTTACCTACAGTATGATGGCTTTTCTTTCTTTTATTTTCCAATATTTTTTAGCTGTGTTCAACTTTGGGTATTCATTTCAGTTTTGATGTAACTTGTAGCTGCGCCAGGGGAGGTTTAGACTGGAGCTGAGGAACAATTCCTTCCCCAGAGGGTGTTCAGGCATTGGAACAGGCTGCCCAGGGCAGGGCTGCAGTCACCGTACCTGCAAGTGTTCACACAGCGTGGAGACGAGGCCTCAGTGCCACGGGGCAGCAGTGGCCTTGGCAGTGCTGGGGGATGTTTGGACTGGGTGAGCTTAAAGGGCTTTCCCAACCTGGTTAGTTCTACGAGTCTATGAATTGCAGCTCAGTATTTCTCCTACAATCAGTGATTGTTCATAGGTGCCATCTCAAGTGGATTTGATTCAAAACTCAGAAATGTCTGTAGAAATTCATAACCAATTGCTACCTAAATTATCAAATAGACTTTTGATACTAGTCAGAAATTACAGAAACTCCAGATTCCATTTTTCTGGAAACTTTAGGAAAAAACAGGAGTTGATATGGATCCAAACCCAGAAGTTCAAATACTATATCTCTATTAAATTAGGATGGGAAACTTAGCAATGGAACTATGTTGTTGTCACTTTGAAGTTATTAATACTACAAAACAAGCCAGCAGATTGTTTCTCTGAGTCAATGGACAACTATAATCATTGCTTGACATAAAACAAAAAAGCATTTGAAAGGATTTCCTTCAGTAAGATTAAGTTATGGAAACATACGTTAACTGTGCAGGACTCTCTGATCAGGCACACAGAAGTAAATGAGCTATTCAATAAGATGGGAGCATGCATCTATCATTTAATAACTTTTGAAATCAGTGGATGTTTTGTAAAAACAAGACCACTCATCACTCTTCTTTTTCTCCACACTCCTGTTCCTCTTCCTGGCACCATCTATCACTTTGGCCAAACCCCCAACTAAAACTGCGACATAGCAGTTAAGTCAGTGGAATAATGACATTTTCTGTGAGCTAGAAATCCCTTTATAGACATCAATCTGGCACTATGATGTAGCAGTGTTTGCTACCAGAAGCAACAAAATAAATCACAGCAAATATACAGCTGTTGTGTTACCTAATGGCAAGATCTATCTCTAGCTACATGGCATAGTAACTAAGCTGATAAGTTTTATTTTGCATTGTAGAAGTAGCTGCATTACTCAAAACACATTTCATAGCCTGTCTGCCCTCAGAAATGTCTTCGTTTTCCTGTCTCCCAATCAGAACCAGGCAAAAGAAAGACAGCACCAGTCCAGCTTTACTGGATGGAGCCAGAGTACTTTGAGGGCTTGGCTGCCTAAGTGCAAAGCTGGGTTTTGATGAAAATGTGCCATGCAGCAAATTGTTCTCCAATCAATCAGCTCTGCCCCTTGCACTTGCTTTTTTGGTCTGTCAGATACATTCTTCCTGTTTTCTGAAACTGCATGCTCCTCTCTGTCCTCTATCTCATTTATTTTACACTTTTCTCCTTTCATGCCACTCTGTCTTCTGCCTCCATTTAGCGGTTTCTAAATTCTACCCACATCACCTCCCCAATCCCCTTCTTTCTTTATCAAGATCCAGTGTCCATGCAGAGAACAATGAAACATTTTAAGACCTGAAAAGAATTTACAGTCTTGTAAATGGAAATCAAATTCTCCAAGGTATTATACAGCAGTCCTTGAATCTAGTCCCAAATTTGTGATTGAAGGAAATGAAGTGATTAAAAAAATTCTACTGCTGATTGAAGATTTTGAGTAACGCAAAATTTGCCATCCCAGGAAACACGGTTCTGAGTTATATACATTCCTGCTTGTCGTAATAGGGTCCAAGTTTATCATTAGTAACTCTAAAAGAGACTTAGAAGCATATATGCCCAAGGTAAGGAAAAAGAATCACAGACTCAACCAGGTTGGAAAAGCCCTTCAAGCTCACCCAGTCCAACCGTTCCCCAGCACTGCCAAGGCCACCACTAACCCATGGCACTGAGGCCTCGTCTCCACGCTGTGAGAACACTTGCAGGGACGGTGACTGCAGCCCTGCCCTGGGCAGCCTGTTCCAATGCCTGAGCACCCTCTGGGGAAGGAATTGTTCCTCAGCTCCATCTAAACCTGCCCTAGTGCAGCTTGAGGCCGTTTCCTCTTGTCCTGTCCCTTGTTCCTTGGGAGCAGAGACCGACCCCACCTCACTACAACCTCCTCTCAGGCAGTTGTAGGGAGCGATCAGGTCCCCCCTGAGCCTTCTCTTCTCCAGACTGAACCCCCCAGCTCCCTCAGCTATTCCTCACCAGACTTGTTCTCCAAAAAGATATGCTCACAAGTCTGGGCTTTTTCAAATACAAAAAACCTGAGGTATGAAACTTGCAGAAGCTCCTTTTGGAAGGCTTAAAATAACTGGTGAGATGTCTCCTCTGAAGAACTTCCCTTTTTATTCTGAGCTTGTTCAGGGAGATATTAAAACTCCAGAAGAGGCTTCTGGGTTCAAACCAAACCTTGTACTGTCAAGTTAAAGAAGCTGCATTAACAGAGGATTACACTTTCTCTGGAAAATTTATGATGTGAACTTGTAACTGAAATAATCCCACCTTTTCTTTTTGAAGAGGACAGAATTCTTTACTTCTCTTTTCAAAGAAGAGCAGTTCTCTCTGGTTTTTTATGCCTTTTACTACATTCAGTGATATTTCCAGTGTTTCTTGGTATTTTTGCAAAAAAGTTCTAGAGTTCTTGACAGGCAGCTTTTATTTTTTAATCTGCTTTGTTACGAAAGCACAGTGCTTTGCAAAGTGAGTACATATCTTAGTGGAACATTTAGGAATCACTTCTTTGAGATTCAGCTTCTTTTGGCTACAATCTATATAGCTACATGAATAGTGGGTTTAGAAAGGGGTACAGTACACTGATGGAGTACAACAAGGTGATGCAGTACACTGATGCAGTACAACACTGTCCCACAAACGAGGGTTTTGAGGAAAATCTGATTGAGCAAAAGGGACATTCAGCTCTGCTTTTTATCTTCATTCAAGCATGTTTTTCTTGAAAGAAGTGGATAAATAGAAGTATGTGGTTTCCTAAAGAATCTTGAAATGTGATGAAAGTGGTGCCATGTGTGATACTATACTTTCATTTTCATCCCTCCCCCACAATATGTAGAAGAGGTATTTACAGCCAGACTGTGCTTTTCCTTTGCAAAAGTGGAAACATAAACAGTAGACAGTGCTTTCCTGTCACAGCCACATTCCAAGGTGAAATGTCATTTCTGGTACTGTTCTCTCCTCACAGATTTCGGGCTAGGTCTGATCTGCAGGAATTACTCCTGTATAAAGACAGGAAGGCCTAGAGAATGAAGGCTGCGGATTGCTAGCAGTGCTAGCTGTACCAGCCTTGCAGAAAATACATGGATGAGTGATGTGTACACAGATGCTTCAGTAATGTTTGTACTAGGTACAAATCACAGAACCATAGGCTCATAAAATCATAGAATGGGTTGGGTTGGAAAGGACCTTAAGATCATCCAGTTTCAATCCCCTGCCACAGGCAGGGACTAGACCACTAGACCAGGTTGCTCTAAACCCTGTCCAATCTGGCCTTGACCACTGCCAGGGATGAAGCATTCACCACTTCTCTGAGCAATCTGTGCCAGCGCCTCAGGACCCTCACAGGGAAAGAACTTCTGCCTTATATCTCTATCTAAATAGACAAAAACAAGAGCGATTGAAACTATATCCAAAGCAAATATATTTTACCTCAGGACCAAAAGCCCAGAAGAGCAGCTTAAATCCAAATATAATATAAGCTCATAATTCTTTATGACTTTGTTAACCAATACATTCTGTCACCTAGTAATGACATGTGTCAGCAAACAGCTCTTATCTGCTTTTAAAATGTCATCATCCTCCTAAACCCTTCCAAATTTATTCCATGTTTCAGTTTCAAATCTACTCAATACAAATTATTTTTAAATGCTTAGCTAAAGCATTATAGCAAAGTAAAGCAAGAGTGTCTGAAGAGAAAGAACGAAAGAAAAGCAAGTAGCACACACACCAAAAGTATTTCTTTCATCGAAAGCAAACACAGTATTTACAGCAGAGATAAGTGAAGATTTACAAGGTAAGGTTCTGCAGTCTCTGTAGTGTGAATTACCATGTAGGCTTTGAAGATACAACAATAAAACAGTCTGCTCAGTGGTGGTGTTATGAGCCTAGGAAAGAATCATGTATTAAGAAGACATCTTCAGGGCTTTCAATCTCTTTCCCCTTTGGTTTCTCCTTTACACTTTTAGTTCATTTCCTACTCTTTTCTGCCAATACTACTGCTTGCTATTCAGCTTCATAAGCCAGCTTGAGTGATCTAAAGATAGAGCATAACAACAGTAATTCTCATTTGCTACCTTTCCTAACAAACACAAGGATTCTTTAAAATAAAGAAACATGGATACACACCAGGTACAGGTATTTAGGCCTCATTTTCCCACTGGCTCAAATAGAGTTTAAGACCAATTCAACATTGCTCTAAGAAATCTGATGAGCAAGTAAATTAGAATTCTAAGTCACCCAGAAGCTTTTTAAATATTTTACCTGGTGTTTAATTGAAACATCACAGCATAAGTACAAAGCAAGGCTTTGCTTCATTATGCTATGGCCTGGAGCGCAGCTCTGAACAAATCCGCTCCAAGCTCTAATAGGAAAATGTGTTTTTGAGAGGAGCAAGCACACAGATGCTTAACCATATGGAAGTGTAGCTGTGAGGAGCTCTGCTAATATCCACTTCTCACCTCCTCCCTTACATCCAAACGTGGTGCCCCAGGGCAGGTTCCTTCTTCCACCTTTGCTCCCCTACAGCCTCCTCATCTTACCATCCTTTTGTCCTCCTGTAACACCTCAGCTGTTCCAGAGCTCTGGCAGGTCATCCAGCCACCTGACAAGCATCCTGCCAAATAGACTGAGTCTTGCACAGCTTATTTTAGATGAATGTTACATGTCTCTGGTAACCAAATATACACGCATCACTTGCTAGAAAAATCAAACAAACCATTCCACATCCTTTCCACACATCTGGAAACCTGTGAAGTGACAGTGCTGGTTTGCAGGGATGTATAGTGCTTTTTCAGTCACTCGCTATGTGCAGGTTTATCCATTAACACAGTCTGATTCTCTCTATCCTTAAGTTTTCTGCAGCAAAGCTTAAAAGGAAGATAGATGGAGCCCAATGTGCAGAATTTTCTGCTTTGAAAAACTAAATCATAAATTATTCATGTAACAGCTCATGAAGAACAGACCTATGGAAGGGGTTAAACAGCCAGACTGGTACCAGAAGCATGAACATGTCTAAACCAGTTACCTTTACCTGATAAACTTACATTTCAAGTTGACAAAGAAATAATTTATGTGCCACACACAAGGGCCAATTACTTCCTCTGTTGAATTTGCCATGGATACAAGAATATTCCCCATTTATTAACATAGAATTGGAGAGGGGAACTTTTAGCACAGACCTGATTGCTTTCTATACCCGTTTTTCACCAGTTTGCTTTAAATAACTGACAAAAGAAGACCCCAATTCTTCTCCCACAATGGAAGTAGAAACATGCTATAAGAAAGCAAGATACTCAAACATTTAGCATGTGAAAATTTCCCCAAGGTGTGAGTAACTCAATAGGTAGCTCCTTGAACGTCATAAAAATTCACAGGACTGCACTGAAATACAAAATCAGACCCTGCTACCAAGCACAGCCTCTACCCAACCATCATGGAAGAAAATGCAGGCTCAGTTCTGCTGCTCATTCCCTGCGGGCTTCAAGCGCTGCATCCCATCTGTGCTCTCCTCATGTGTCTGTTAGCTGCCTTCTTAGGCTGATATTCTGCTTTCACACCCTTCTGAAAGTGCAGGAGCTGTGACCCCATGGGGACCCACACTGGAGCAGTCTGTTCCTGAAGGATGCACCCATGGAAGGATCCACACTGGAGCAGTCTGTTCCTGAAGGATGCACCCATGGAAGGATCCACACTGGAGCAGTCTGTTCCTGAAGGATGCACCCCATGGAAGGGACCCACATTGGAACAGTCTGTTCCTGAAGGATGCACCCATGGAAGGATCCACACTGGAGCAGTCTGTTCCTGAAGGATGCACCCCATGGAAGGATCCACACTGGAGCAGTCTGTTCCTGAAGGATGCACCCATGGAAGGATCCACACTGGAGCAGTCTGTTCCTGAAGGATGCACCCTATGGAAGGATCCACACTGGAGCAGTCTGTTCCTGAAGGATGCACCCATGGAAGGATCCACACTGGAGCAGTCTGTTCCTGAAGGATGCACCCCATGGAAGGGACCCACATTGGAACAGTCTGTTCCTGAAGGATGCACCCTATGGAAGGGACCCGCACTGGAGCAGTCTGTTCTTGAAGGATGCACCCCATGGAAGGGACCCGCACTGGAGCGGCTCGTTCCTGAAGGATGCACCCCATGGAAGGGACCCACACTGGAGCAGTCTGTTCCTGAAGGATGCACCCCATGGAAGGGACCCGCACTGGAGCAGTCTGTTCCTGAAGGATGCACCCCATGGAAAGGACCCACACTGGAGCAGTCTGTTCCTGAAGGATGCACCCCATGGAAGGGACCCACACTGGAGCAGTCTGTTCCTGAAGGATGCACCCCATGGAAGGACCCACACTGGAGCAGTCTGTTCCTGAAGGATGCACCCCATGGAAGGGACCCGCACTGGAGCAGTCTGTTCCTGAAGGATGCACCCCATGGAAGGGACCCACACTGGAGCAGTCTGTTCCTGAAGGATGCACCCCATGGAAGGACCCACACTGGAGCAGTCTGTTCCTGAAGGATGCACCCCATGGAAAGGACCCACACTGGAGCAGTCTGTTCCTGAAGGATGCACCCCATGGAAGGGACCCGCACTGGAGCAGTCTGTTCCTGAAGGATGCACCCCATGGAAGAGACCCCCACTGGGACAGTCTGTTCCTGAAGGATGCACCCCATGGAAGGGACCCACGCTGGAGCAGCCCGTGAAGAATTACAGCCACTGGGAAGGACTCAGACTGGAGAAGTTAATGGAGAACTGTCCCTCATGGGAGGGACCCCACACTGGAGCAGAAGAGTGTGAGGAATCCTCCCTGGCAAGGAAGAAGCATCAGGGACAACTGGGGGGAAGGTGTTTTTAAGACGAGTTTATTTCTTCTAATCCTCCTCTGATTTGATTGGTAATAAAGTGATTTCCCCAAGTCGAGCCTATTTTGCCTGTGACAGTCACTAGTGAGTGATCTCTCCCTGTCCTTATTTCAACGCTCCAGCCTTCTGTTGTATGTTCTCTCCCATGTCCAGTTGAGGAGGGGGAGCAATTGAGCAGCTTTGGTGGGCACCTGGTGTCCAGCCAGGTTCAACCCACCACAACAACGTAAGCGCAGCAGGAAGAATTCCAGATGGATTAATTTTCATGGAAAATTCTGAGTGTTTCAAGTAGCCTTTAGCTTTTCTTTAGCAGGAGCATGAGAATGAAGTGACAGGCATCAGGGAGGATGGGGAAATCAAGTAATATGTTGAATGTTTCCTTTATTGTTAGATATCAGTAACGTTTATCCTAACATGTCACGCAACCTGAAGTCATGTCAATGGAAAGGCTTCACCAGAGACTGCAAGAAATTGTTTACTCAATAAAGGTCACTCAATTGGTGCTGTTCATTATTTAGCTGCATTGTGAACATAAGGCCAGCTCTGACACAGAAGAGTTTAAAGCTAGGTAGGGTTACTGCTTCCAAGACTGGTCTCATTGCCAGATGGAATTCCAGCAAAATTGTCTGGAAGATGCAGTGTGAAATGTTTCTGCTGATTTAAAGGCAGTGTGGTTTTAACAGGTCTGAGCTATGCATTCCGTGGCCTTGTTTATCTTAGTTAAGAATCAAGCGACAATTTGCTGTTTATAAATATGTGGAAAAAGTGTTTCATAGCATATTTTTCCTTTGAAGTCAATATAAAAGGTCTTTAAAATACAAGTAGCAAAATGTAGAAAAGACTTTGCCTGCTTTGGTTTTGTTAGAAAGTGCTCTGGGGAATCAGGTCTCTTCTCACTGCAGCTTTCTGGCTTTGTGCAGAGCAGAAGCTTTTTAAATGACTGCAATGACAGCTTTCTGATGTTCTTGAGACACCAGCAGGTATTCAAGACCGCACCTCCCACCAAGAACTTTGCATTGATTTCCCAGTGATTTCTAACACCTGTGCTCTGCTTCCTAAAAAAGAGAATGAGACCAGTCTTATGGCTGCCAGAAGATACTCTTATCTACGCTGACCCCAAGCTAAAAAGATATCTCACTATCTTCCCCTTCTTTCATCATAACTGATGTCCACAGCCCAGTGAGGAGGGGTGGGGGTGGTGTTTCTGGTTTTGTTTTATAAAGAGGCAGGAGACTGAATTAGGAGCTAAAGAGATGAAGCACAGACAGCAGTCAGGCTTATAGTGCAGCACAGTACTTACAGGAATGCAGTGAAACAGGTTGCCCAGAGAAGTGGTGAATGCTCCATCCCTGGCAGTGCTCAAGGCCAGGTTGGACAGAGCCTTAGACTACACGGCCTAGTGTGAGGTATCTCTGCCCATGTCAGGGGGTTGGAACTGGATGCTCTTAAGGTCTTTTCCAACCCAAACCAGTCTGGGATTCTGTGATTCTAAATGACTGGCTGTTGCAACACTTGAGCAGCAGGAGTGAAGAGGCCCTGCTAGTAGCTGTCTGGTTGTCTTACTATTCCTTTGTTGCATGCACTGGTGCAAAGTGGAATGGGATGGGAATGAAACCAGAGAAGATGACAAAATAAGTTTGTGGAAAGAAAGAAACAGCATGGCAAACAGCTCTTCAGAAATGAAGGAACAAATTATGTACTGTGTTCGTTCATTTGAAGTCTTCAGGACAGTTTCAGTTATGTCTACTTGTAATCTCTTACGCATTGTGAAATGCCTCAATGTGTACTGCAGAGAAGCTGGAGTTTCAGGTACAGAAAGCATACAAATAGAACTGCTGTGGAAAAAGGATTTGTCATGTTTCCCAGACACAAGTACTAAGGACACAATGCAGCTTGTAAAGCATGCTCTGTAAATCCAGTATCTCTCAGATGGATCAGACACACTGCACTTGAGCAGACAGAATCATTGAATCATTTAGGTTGGAAAAGACCTTTAGGATCATCAGGTCTATCCATAAACTCATACTGCCAGGTCCACCACTAAACCATGGCCCTAAGCACCAGTCTATAAGTCTTTTAAATACCTCCAGGGGCAGCGACTCCACCGCTACATTGGGCAGCCTGTTCCAATGCCTGAGCATCCTTTCTGGAAAGAAATTATCCCTAATATGCAATCTAAACCTCTCCTGTGCAACTTGAGGCCAACTCCTCTTGTCCTGACACTTATTAGTTGGGAGAAGAGACCAACACCCACCTCACTACAACCTCCTGTCAGGCAGTTGTAGAGAGTGAGAAGGTCCCCCTTGAGCCTTCTCTTCTCCAGGCTAAAAAACCCCAGTTCCCTCAGCTGCTACTCATAAGACTTGTTCTCTAGAGCTTGCGTCAGTTTTGTTGCTCTTTGGATGTGCTCCAGCACGTCATCTTGTAGTGAGTGGTCCAAAACTGATAATCTGTAGAATGGATGTATGTTAAGTTGACACTTCATACAACATCCAACTCAGACAAAGGCACAGTGGAACTTCTTAGCACATGCCCAGTGAGCAATCTTCAGCATATCTCCCTATACAACAGCCAGTGGGACCTACCTGATAAGAACTTGTACCACTTGACACTGTGGAGATACTCCACACTCCCAGGCTTCCAGCAGATCTGGAAGATCTTCACCAGATGACAACCACGTGTTTCCAGACACATATTTTCAGTTCATAATCTGAAGCCACTCCAAATGTGGATACATAAGCTCCAACTGACATACAATTAGAAACTGTACAAGTGCACATTTCTGCTCTTTGCACTACAGACAAGGTATTTTTCCTTCCTCCCATTCTCTCTGGTCACAGTTCATTGCTACAAAACTCCTGAAGTAAGATGAATCGTGGCATGAACCTGGAATGTAATCACAGACCTTTCCACCTTCAATCTAAAGTACTCCCAGAGGAGTTACTGTAATGGCATGCCTCACATGTTCCAGAGAAAAATTAACTTTTGCCATATTACAGCCTATTGCTCTCACTTCAGCAATGCCACAACACAGTTTCAGTGTATAACTTAATTCAATATATACCTGACCGCAAAGCCTTTTTTCATTCGAGTCACATCTTTCAAATCACATGTTTAAAGGGATATATGCAGCTCTACTGTTTTCCAGGCATTCCTATTATGCAATGGTTATCTAATCTCTCTGTGTGCCAGTCAGTTATAGCCTCAGGACATTTCGAAGCTGCTGCATAAAAAGAGGAACATCCTTTGGTTTCAATGCACGTCCTAGATATAGAATTTCAACACAATATACAATGAAGTGCTAAAAACTCCTGCTAACCCAATAGCCCAGGCAATGTTTTAGGAAACTATATATACTGACTCCACAAAAATGTCACGCAATGGTTTAGAAATAAAATTCTACATCTTGTGGTTGTCAGATTCAGCTCATACATACAAAACTCATATAGCACATAAGTAATTTCTAATACCATGAACTCCATGGAAAATACCTAAGATTCTTCATTCATTTCAACAATTTCCACACTATCCAGATTAATTACTTGAAATGATATCCTGCTCAGAAAGATAGTAATACAACGTAGCAGCCCCCCTCAACAATGAGCACTTCAAACTACCCAATTAAAATGGAGACATCAATAGAAAACCAAAAGAAATTAGTATTTAATTTGCAGCTAGATGAAAAGGACCTTCCTCTGGAAGGCAGGAGTTCACAGCATCAAGACTTTGTAGGGACCCTTCAGAGCTAAAATCAGTTTCAAATGTACATGCTAAGAACAACTGGGAAGCTTTCTAGTATGTGTCTTCTTAAAGCTGGGATTTAGCATCCCACATGCTATGCCTTCTACCATTAGCCTAGCAACATGGGGATTTCTGAACAACCTTCTTCTCATAGGATATGAACATCATTTCTTCTGTATTGGATCAAGGCAGGAAAAAATCTGTGTGACTGTCCTTATAGCTCCTAAAAGCAAAATTGCTTGTGCATGGAAAGAAACCTGACACCAACCACAAGAAAAAATAGTAGAAGGGGTTAGCCCCTTGGATATCAAAGTAAATACTGACATGATTACAGATTAGGCAGGATTAGACACTGCTAAACTGATACCATAGTGAACTGCAGCCATTCGCATCATTGAATAAAGGTTGCTCTAGAAACAGACTGAGGAATGGCATCTTCTAGTACTGCCACACCAAACTCTTAAGCCTTTTGCCCTGATTGTGCAAGCTGTGGCTTTAAATGTCTGAATGCTCTGGGCACTATAGGGGGACAGTCCCATTGTACCACAGGCTGAACAAAGATGATAGCCACCTAAAGGAATGATGAAGAATGGCTATGTTTTATACCTGATCACTCTTGAGATCTCAGGTGACTCCCTGAGTCAGACATCTAAAACAAAGTAAGAGTTCATTTCAACTTCATATAGGTATAGATGAGTACATCTGGAGACAGAAGACTTGGTTTTTTAGCTTGCTGAAGGGGAGAGGAGTCCTAATCAGCAACTTAGAGAATCATGATCCAATTAGTTCTTTCTTTCTGGCCCCCAAAACCATGCACTGTCTCCTGTATGAGGTACTGTATATCCAGCTCTCCCCAGACAGCTGTGGAAGGTTTGAGACAAGTCCTCCCTACAGCCTCTTGGTCAGGCAGCCTTCTGGAAAACAAAAGGTGCAGGATCTAATTGCTGTGGTCTGAATAAGCCAGTGAACCCATTCAGGTATCAACCTTTCGGATTGGGTGGCAGCACCCTTTCCACCTCTGTTTTTGAAGAAAATTTTGTTCAGATTTAGGATGCTTAATTTGCAAGTACAGATTAGGATAAACTATTGGGACATCCAGCTCTGCCAAGAAGGCAGATGTTCTGGGCACAGACAACAGAACATAGAATCATTGAATGGTTTGGGCTAGAAAGGACCTTAAGATCATTCAGTTCCAACCCATGGGCAGGGACACCTTGCACTAGAACCAGGTTGCTCCAAGCCCCATTTAACCTGGCCTTGAACATGAAAGTACTCAGGGAATTTCAGTTGGGTACCATTGAGTTTCACATTCCCACTAGCACACGAAGGTTTTGTAAAGAGCACTCTTAAGTGATCTTACAAATTATTAGGTGCCCTCTTTAGCATATTCTATATTCATCACTTGTTATGCACTATTGCAGTACTGTGGCTCTAGGCTGAAGCAATAAAGGGCACAGCAAAACAATTGCTTATCATTAATATCTCTCAGTTTTATATTTATTTTGACATTTCTCTCCCTTTCACCCCACTTTTCTGGTGAGCAAGATTAGTTGCTCCTCAGCACAGTGACCACACACAGTATTAATCCAATTGGTCTGGAATGAAATGGCCATGAGACTGCAAAAATCTGACATCAAAATCCTTCTCAGTTCAGTGACAATTCAGTGATGATAAAATGGATGTTCAAGAGCTCTCTTGTTGATAGGATTATAACTTATTGTGGAACTTTCAGCTAAAACTCATTTCAGAGTTCTGACAAACTAAGGTCGTTCAAAGCTTTTAATGGAGAAACGTCACTGAGTGACTTGCCATAAAGATTAAGGGAGTTTAACTTGTCTGACACACTGAAGCCATGAAGGTGAAAAGTTTGGTTCCAATTATGAATTGCATTGTTCTGAATCCACTTCCTATAGCTTATGTTGAAACAGTCCTTGTATTACAAGTTACAAACATAAACATGGTTAAAGTAATAGATATTTGTGGCGACAGAAGATTCCAGTGGTTTCAGATCTTTATTTCCATTATAGATAATGGACTGCAACAACCTTCCTACATAAGGATATCTAACTCCTTTGTCAAAAATCAGAACACCTACCAGTTACTTCAGATTGCAAAGCCAAGCCCTATTCTTACTGAAATCAATACAAAATGATCTATGAATTTAATGGAACAGTGTACAGCTCTCTCAAAACTAGTCAGTACTGTGCTTTGCAAATAACGTCATTACTTATGACTGATAGCAAACCACTAAATTAAAGCTTCAGCTTTTATTTATCTGTCTCATCTGTATTTTGCCTGGAAATATCTTCCAAAATAGTCTCAATTCTTTAAGAAACTTTGTTATAAACTACTTTATTAGAAATTAGAAGCATGTAACTTCTGAACTAATAATTTCCTAACTCTTGTGCAAGAAGTTTCTCTCCTTTTCTCCCTCCGCCTCAGACACCCCCTTTTTCCTTGGGTCTTGGTGTCCTCTAGTGGCGAAGGGTTATGACACGTAAAGCTATGGGAGCATTTAAAAGCATTTAAAAGTCCTCTCCTTCCTTACGATATTCATCATCTGTGCTCCAGGGAATTTCAGGTCTCTCAGTAAACAGATTTTTGAAAGAAGCTGATAATCTTAGCTTGACAGCCTGTAATAAGTTTACTGAGTGAAACAACAGTGAGTTCAGTAGCTATTTGAACTCAGAATTATGCCCCAAGGTTGAATTTGTTAGGCAGTTTACAATTAACCACCTGTATGTTGTATTATTTTTAGCTTGAAAGCGAAAAGCAGATGCATTAGAGACTCTCATAAACGTGCCTACAGAGTTTAGATGGGATTTTCAGCACATATCTACAGACTTTGCAGTCCTATTTCTAAAAAATAAGTCTTGCTTTTGAATGTGAATTTCCAACTTTTTGAGCTAATGATGAACTGTAATGAGTTTCTTAGTTACTCTGTCTCCTGTACTCACTCACAACACCTCAAATTACTCAAACCCCAGTTGTACAATTTCACATCAGGTCACAGAAAGACTGTGCAAGGTGTAAGCCAGTCATAATGATGGATATTGCTCCAGCCATGCTGGGTCACATGAAAAAGGAAAGAAGATCTCTACCTGCCCACCATCTAGCAGACATCCCCTCAGCTCCAGAAGCACATCAGTCATAGTGGCTGGTAATCATGGAACTGCTGCTGCTTAGCATGAAGGTCTCAGAGAAGGACAGAGGCAGATGCCTGTCATGAATGAAATGCAGGCGTTAACAGGGCAGAGACAACAAAGTAATTGTCATGCTCAAAGCTAAGATCTAGCAGGTTCGGGCTTCTCTGGAACAGCAAGAGTACCAGATTCAAAACAGATCATCTCAATTGAAAAATTCCCTGACTTCATTGTGGTTTACATCAGGTCTCATGTAATACAAAAGAAAGAAGGTGAGTAAGTAGATCAGTCATTTGGCTTATTCAGGCTTGCACTCCCTGCACAGGGTTGACTACTGGTGATAGCCAGCAAGTTAATAAAGAACAGCCCAATAGCAGGCAACATTTTAGATCAAAGTTTTCATTTTCCAACCTGGCCTTGAACACTGCCAGGGATAGGGCAGCCACAGCTTCTCTGGGCATTCTGTGCCAGCGCCTCAGCACCCTCACAGGGAAGAATTCCTTCCTAATATGTAATCTAAATATACCCTCTTTCAGCTTAAAGCCATCATCCCTTCTCCTACCACTACATGCCCTTGCAAAAAATACATATAATCCAGGACAAAAACTAATCTTTTAAAAATTACCATACTGCATCTTGTCACTGTCCTCTGTAGAACTCTCTTAATCATGTTCCATCAGACACAGATATTTTTGAATAATGAATGAGATCATAAAAACTTATCAACTTGATTCAGTGCAGGCACAAACAATTTAATAGTGATTTATGAAGGGCTCCTAACGTACTTTGCATATGCCTGTGGTATATATACACCTTTTTTATATATATATATATATACACAGTATATATACAAGGCTATACATAAGGTATGTATAAATATATAAGTGATTTATATATCTTATATACAAGATATATAAGTAACTCCAGCATCTGAGCTAACAAAAAGGATGTTATGTAGAAGTTGGGTCAGCTGCCTTTCATTCATCTTCTGCTTTCAGGTCACAATCAACATTCATTCTAATCATAGCAAGTGTTATTTTTAATGGGTAGTCAATCTGCAGCAACCTTTTATCTTCAAATCTTCCTCAGTTTCCTCTCATCTTGTTGCATCCTGATCTTGTGTAGTAAATTTTACAGGAATACATATCAGACACACTGTCATATAAAATGAACACCTGCTTGGTGTTCATTTGGAACTAAACCTAAAAATGCATGTTAAAACACCAACCTTCTTTCAGATGGCCAGTTCCTGCAGTTGTACTTTTCTCAATGGGACAGATCCTTAGATTTTGTTCATTGACAGTCACCAGCAACTCCTAAAATTAAATGGAATCAAGAGTAAGAATCTTCAACAATAAAACATGTAGTAATACAATAGATACATCAAAGACAAAAGCAATACCACTACAGATGCCACATAAATGGTTTTAAACTGTAGCCCAGCAGATTTTAAGAACATTGGCAGAGTAGTTGTTCCATTGCAGATCAGGAGTACAGACTGCATACTGACCCCAAAGGGGTAGGTAGAAGAGTAAATTTGTCAGAGGACCAGCCAATGTACTGTATTCCTCATTATGGGGATTCAGGGATGGAAAGTAGTCGGGTTCTGTTACAGCTGAAGCCAGGAAGGACCTTTAAAAAGTACAGGTTCTCATTTGACAAATAGACGATGCTCAGCAATAAAACCCAGGGGTTTTCCTTCCAGCACAGCTGTTCCCAGAAAACAGCTGCTGTCTAGGAGGTGGTGAGTGATGCTATTTTCTTTCCTTCTTATTTTCTTTCTTTCTTTAAGTAATTAAACTATCTCTGTCTTGACCCACAATTTTCTCTCTGCCCAACCTGTAGCTGTGCCTGGGATTGCCCCGACCCAGGGGTAGCACCTTGCACTTGGCTTGGATGAACTCCATGAGGTTGGCACTGCCCACCTCTCAAGTGTGTCAAGGTCTCTCTGGATCCCATCCCTTCCCTCCAGTGCATCAACCAACCACACATCTTAGTGTCGTGTTGGTGGCAAACTTGATGAGGGTGCTGGATCCCACTGTCCATGTGACTGACAAAGATTTTAAACCAATTACTAGATGACAGTAGCAGAGGTCCCTTCCCACCCCAATAATTCTGTGATTCTGTAATTACTTTCTGAATTATCCCTATCAATGACTTAAAGCAGCCATTGTTAGTTTACAAATGAGATGCTGAAGCAAGCTATTCTAATTTCTAAACATTAGGGAAACCCCTGTCCATGGCAGGGGGGTTGGAACTAGATGATTTTAAGGTCCTTTCCAACCCTTACTATTCTATGATTCTACGAAGCAATAGGGAAGGAGTGTAATTTTTCTGTTTAGAAAGGGTTGTGTTAATATGGCCTCTACTATCCATGCAAATTCAGTAACACAACCAGAGGCAGCATTAGAGAAACAGCATTTACAGTTTTTCTGATCTATTTGTTAAAGTCCAGTGGTTTATCAGAAGGAATCCAGGCGCTCTGGCAATGCTACACTTTTTACTCTAGGCTTAAAGCTTGGAGATTCTGACTTTCACAACTCAGAATATGAGAACAATTCAGCCCAAGCACCAGCATGAACGTAGTTTTAGTCATTGCCAGAGCTCAAGCAGCAGTGCAGAAACAGACTGATACCAACATGTAAATGAAGGAACCAAAGCCTTGCTTTGTTAAAGAACTACCTGCCCATTTGCTGAATCACGTAATACTGGGCAGGCTCTTACTGGCAATATTAGGGGAAACATAGCAGCAGCCTTCCTCTTCCCAAAGTTGTCACATATTCTGTATCTGTCCTTTTCACTGAAACAGGGTTTAAGTGGAACGGATTACCAGCATAACCACAAATGTTATTCTGACAAGAGATTATTTTTTCCTCTTGAAAACAAAGGAGTAAAGTTAAGGAAAACTGCCCGTATTCCCAAATCCCTGAGTTTTTACTCCAGGAAATAAACCAACACCTTTTCTCTGTTGTGCACAAAAGGGATTTCCCCCTCCAATAGACTTTGGAAGTTAGAGGTGTGTTGTTGGGAAGACATTTCTAAGAATGGCTCCCCTGGTCATGGCTAAGAAACCTGGCACATACATGAGGCAAAACTGCTTTAAAATGGTGCTGTGTTTGCTATTTGCACAATGGTAGGGCAGGCTCTGAGATAGGTGCACAAAAGGACACCTGCTCCATCTGCTCCTCCGAAATCCCCAGGATAAGTGAAGGAACCACACAGGGCTTTTTGAAGAGGAAGGGAGGGAAATGCCATTAGGGGCAGATAATCTATGACCGCCTTATTCCTGAAAATGAAGGTCTTCAAACAGAGAGTTTTAGATGAGGCAGCGCAAGGTGCAGGCACTGAACTCAGGCGTGGCACGGCACAATAACCCAGTACTTACCTCTCGGGGGACCCACTACTTGCTCTTCTCAGGTCGTCTTCTTCAGAGTGTGCCTTCTTCACCATGGAGGCCGCCTCACCATTTCAGGGGAGCGAGAGAGAAATCCCCCACGAGGTCTCTACCACACGAAAGCCTGCGTGACCCTGCTCGGCCAAGGCAAACACTGTCCGGCCTGGAGGCAGGGCCGTGCGATGATGCCGGTGGGAATGGACGGCTTTGCCGTGCCTCACATTAGCGCCTGGTTTTTACAGCAAAACCCTAAAACATCCCGACTTTTCCTCACAGGAGCAGCTTCCCGCCCTTCAGCCGCTACCAGTCCCTGCCGCTCACCGCCGCGGCTCCGCCTTTCCCCGGCCCTCCAGGGCTGCTCCAGCGGCGGTGCCGCCGCTACGGGACGGGGCGGGAGAGGGAGGCGGCCCGCGGTGAGGGTTCCGCCCGCTCTCCCTCCCTTCCTTGTCCGGCCGCCGCACGGAGCGGGCCATGGCCCGCGGGCTTGGAAGGCCCTGCGGCTCGGCCGGGTCGGGGGAGCGGTGAGGGGCGCAACCGGGGCGAGGCTAGGAGCAGCCTCCTGTGGGGGCCCTCCGCCTCGGGCATGTCCCCTCCGGCCGGGCCCTCCGCTCCGTGTTAACGCCTCAAGCCGGCTGCGGGCGCGGTCATGGGGACGGCGTCGTCCCTGGTGAGCCCGTCAGGCGCGGTCGGGGAGGTGATCGAGGACACGTACGGCGGCGGCGAGGCCTGCGAGATCCCGGTGGAGGTGAAGCCCAAGGCCCGGCTGCTGCGCGGCTCCCTGCGGAGGGTCGGTGCCTCGCGGCCCGGCGGCCTCATCGGGGCCAGCTTCAAGTCGACGGCCTCGGTGCAGGAGCTGGAGTGCGTGGCCGAGTACGAGCGGCTGAAGAAGGAGTACGAGATCTTCCGCGTCAGCAAGAACAACGAGGTGGCCTCCATGGTGAAGAAGGAGGCCAAACTGGACAGGGAGAACAAGCGGCTGCGCGCTGAGCTGCAGGTAGTTCCCGCTGCTCTCATGAGGGGTCTGAGCAGAGAAGCAGTGGCAGGGAGGTGATGGGTGAGATGGCTTTGCCTTCCCAAGGTGCTGGAGAAGTCGTGCGTGCCTCAGTGCTGTCCTGGTGTGACACTGGTGTGCGGTCAATGTGCGCCTCTGGGATGGGGACCACAGGGTCCCTGGGTGAGGAGGGATGTGTAGTGCTTGGGATAACATCGTTGTATTCAGAGCTGAAGAGGAATCTAAAACCTTTCATCAGCGATTGCTTTCACTCGGTATGTTAAATGTTTTCAGGCACTTCAGAAAACCTACCAGAAAATCCTTAGGGAGAAAGAAAGTGCCTTGGAAGCTAAATACCAAGCCATGGAGAGAGCTGCTACTTTTGAACATGATCGAGACAAGGTCAAAAGGCAATTCAAGGTATGGCTTCACTTCCCTCCCTGGGAAAAAGGACCAGAGAGAAGATAAATGTCATTTGGGTACATTTCCCCAATGAACTCTTCTCCAGTAGCTTTTGTGAGGACCTCTCCCTCTTATAAAAAATAATTGGAATATCATCGCTGTAGCTGTCTATTTTGTTTAGGGTAATCTTGCCATAACATCTCTGTAAGACTCTGAGGAAAAAGGAGAATATGCAGTGATGCATCTTGAACTAAATTCCTGTGTTATTTGAGCACAGAAAGTACTCAGGTTTGAGAGTGACAGGAAAACCTGGGCTGCAAACTGACACATGCTGAAGGAATGTATAAACACAGAGCTCCATTATTTCTGAATCAATTTTATATATAGTATTGTAATGTTAAACACTGCTAGCTTACATTGAAGAAAAGTGTGTATTGGTGCATCTCTTGGCTGCTGAAGTGTGATACCCAGTTAAAGGCAAAAGCATTTGTGCTTTTGGAGAGGTGACTTGAAACGCTAAGCTGATGCTTCTGCTTTTCCCGTGCTGCAGATGGTGGTATTTCTATCACTCAGAGCAGTAGGTCTGGTTTTGCTGGTCTTGCACTGTTTTCAAGATTATCAATACCTGTAATTGTAGCAGGTGTTAATGTTTGGCAGATATATAAAAGGATTGATTTTGACCTTATTGAAGAAAATGAGACTTGAAGATGTCATCTCTTTGAATTTAGGTTCATGTTTTCTTCCCATATGTAAATGTAAAAACAAAATACATGCAGCAATAAAAGGGAGCCTTTGAAAAAAGTTATTACATATGGTGGGTTTAGAAGACAATAAACTTTAAAGGATGCAAAAAGTTACTTACAGTTTTTAATAAACTTCCCAGACTAACGCAAACTTCTAACTTTCAGAACAGTATGCTGAGGTTTAAAATGGTAAAATTGTGAAAACAGATCATTTAAAACTATGTTTTCCTGCTCATTTATAGGCTCCTGATGGCTTCTTGTTTGCATTTTCATGCCTTTGCCGGCTAAGTGACAGCTAGAACCTTATTTTTCCAACTGAACCAGATAGTATGAATTGAGGAACTAATACTGATTATTGAAAGATTTATGGTTTGTGTTTTTCTCTTCTCACAGATTTTTAGAGAAACTAAAGAAAATGAGATTCAGGACTTACTGAGGGCCAAACGGGAGCTAGAAGCCAAGCTTCAGCGACTCCAGGCCCAAGGAATCCAAGTGTTCGATCCTGAAGAGTCTGATTCTGATGATAATTGTACGGATGTTACAGGTGAGAATTTCAGCCTCAATATTTCATGTTGGAATATCGCTGAGGTTTCTGAGTGGTAAAGCACAAGTCAAGTACTTAGGTCGTACAAAAAGAAACATAAAATAGTTTGAAGGGTAAAAGCAGCTGACTTCACAGGCTTGGTTTAGATTGTGGAAACCCCACATTTCTAGTCCTGTGAATGAATTGATGAAGAAAGTAGAGCACTGTCTAGGCACAGTGACTTGAACAGTCTTTTAAATTGTTCCATGAACAAGTCTTTATTTTTCTAGTCTTTTCTGAGTTTTCTGTTTCTAGATCTGAGGATCATGCTCCAAAGTATCCAAAAAGCACACCCAAAACTAGAGGGAATCTTAGACTTACTGTTTATGAATAATGCAGTATGCCAGTCTCAGCTGCTGTCCTTTTCAGAGCAGCAGTTAGATATTTAACAACCATGAATTGACCAAAAGAGTAACTTTATTGAAGAACTTTTTGACAGGAAATCCCTCACAATATTAGTGACATAAAAGGCAAAAGTTTGTTGTAGCTGTAGGAGGTATTTGATACCATGGGAAGGATTCAGATAGGCACGAGATCAGTCCACTGGCTTTGCATCAGGTTCAAAATACCACAATAATAGTAGCAGACTTTAGCACTTTAACACTTACGGGATACCCACCATTATTTCTTGTACCATGAAGGGTTATTGAGGAGAAACTGTGTGCAAGTGCTGTTGCTTAACCTGTGTTTTGCTTGTAGAGATCAACTGTTACATCTTGGCAGGAGCATAAATATGCAATCTTTAAAAGTAGAAACATTTAAAAATGCAGTGATTGGCGTTTTGCATAGTAACTATGCATTTGATGGACTTCTTTGGTACAGCTAGTCTGTTTTATGTATTTTTTCTGTCTTCTTCTGTGTTAAATTGATTTTTTAATTTGTATTTCCCTTACCTTTTTCTAAGTCATTTTCAATTTCCTGATCTTCTCCATGGAAGGTTTATTTAGTGTCTTGAATGTTGTGTATTGATTGGCAGAAGTGTAATCCAAGCATGCTGTGAAGAGATACCATGAAAGCTCTTTCACACAGCATAGAGACTATATTTCAATTCTGACCTACAGCCCCTTTATGCTTTTCAGTGCTGGAACATTCCTGAGCAAAAGTTGTCAATTTTTGTGGTATACCAAATGACTGCAGCAATCCTGATTTGTAATGCAGGTCAGCATCTGAACCAAACAGATGTCAGCAATCTATATATTGGCAAATAAGCTCATCCTTTAGCTTCACAGTACCTTTGAACAAGTGCCTGTTTAGAACTACAGCACACAAAGGTGTGAGCAGATCTGCTAAAGGAGTAAAAATTACTATCAGTGGTATACGGCAGTGGGTTTCAAGTGGAGTATTTAAAACTGATAATTTACCTTGTTTAATGACATTAAAAAGGGGGTGGTTTTTTGTTGTTTTCCAATTCTTAGCTGCTGGGGCACAATCTGAGTACTGGAATGGAGGAGCTTTGGGAAGTGAGCCATCCATGGGTAGTATGATGCAACTTCAGCAGTCTTGCAGAGGGCCTGAGTTTGCTCATAGCTCCATAGATGTTGAGGGACCATTTGCAAATATAAACAGGGGTAAGTAATGGTGGTTTGTTTGGCTGGGATTATAGGCATCTGTGTCATTTTTCTATTCTTAAGTAATTCTGTTCTTTTCTTAGCTCTTTTTCTGTCCATTCATGGGTATGTGAGGGTTATTTGGAATTCTTCATTGTAAAAATCAAAGGAACTGTAGCAGTTCATGCTGTTACTGTTAATATATTTGGTGACTGAATATGTGTAGCAGTGATTTTTAATGAACAGCAGTGACTTGCACTTTGTTGAGGGTAAACCAAATACCATTTTGTTACTTATATTGACTAAGGAAGATACTGAGGGGGCCATTGATGGAAATCTGAGTACAAGACCAGGATGTATGCATTATTGAGTCAGTGTTAGGTATTTTCATGTCCATAGTTGTTGCTCTGGAACTCTGGCCTCTTGCAAATTGCCTTCTGGTGCTCTGGTTTCCCTCACTGTCCTGGCCCTGGAACCCCTCCTGCATACAGTTGACTTTGCTGGCAGTTTCTCCCTTTTTCCTTCAGTCCTTCAGGCTCCAATTCAGAAGTGTGTGCCTGAAAAGTGGGAGGGCAGGGTCTCCTCTATGATGGCTCCTGCTTCATACACTAAGCCTTTCATCATCCCATGTGGTAATGAAAGTAGAACCTGCTCCTATCTTCAAAAAGTGACCAGTCACAAAATGAAGAACCTAAGAAAGTTTTAAAATTCATTGCTTCCATTGCTTCTGTAGGCCTGTATATGCTTCTAGTTGACATTCAGTGCTACAGAAAGCAATGGACTTCATCTCAATGAGAATTTCCTGTAATGTTCCATTGTGATTTATTCACATGGTCTAATCAAAATAAAGAAATGTAAATCTAGAGGGAAAAGAAAAAACAGCTTTAACTATGAATGATTTTATTGTTTCTGCATATTTTTACTTATTTTACAATTATCAGATTGGTTTTGTGGATACTTTTCATCGATCCTCTTTAAAGGGTTGTAATTGTAATGTATTTGTAATGATAATATATTTAACACTGGTTTTGCCACAGTATCAAATTCTATGACATTGCTGATATGTGGACTCTAAATTCAAATTTACAAAATCGGTTTAGTAAAAATATTACTACTATTTTAAATAACACATGATATTTATGATGTTAAGATGTGACGACTTACCTGTTATCCGGTGTAATCAGGTGTGAAGATCTCTTGACTTTGTTTTGTATTTCTTAGATGATTGGGATGCTGCTGTTGCGAGTTTATTACAGGTTACTCCTCTGTTTTCCCACTCTCTCTGGAGTAACACAGTAAGGTGTTTTATTATTGGTACTGATGAGACTCAACCAGAAGTGGACATCTTCATCAGAGTGAGTACCTCACAAACTTACGCTCACTTACATGCTGGTTTGTTTCTACTGTGATACTTACTCAGAAATTTGGCTGATATTTCTTGAAAACTTTAGTGAGTGTAGCCTGATGTCAGTGAAAGTATTGTCAAGGACTTCAGAGGAAGAAACTGCTTAGAGAAAAGAAACTGAGATTCATCCGGTAGGTCCTTAGTGCCATGCAGGTTTAGTAATGAAACACCGTTACTCAAATTTGCTTTCAGAACTACTCACCAAAGCTTCAAAGAGTCTGTGAAACAATGGGGTACTTCTTTCAAGTTGTTCATTTTTCAGAAGAACATGAAAGGCCTCTTAAGGATGTAAGAAAATGGGAAATTGAAAAAAGTTCATTAATCGTTTTGCTCCTGCATTTAACTTTGCCAAGGTGAGTGTTTTCCAGACTGGTAAAGCAAATGGAAACTGGTAATCCATGCAGAGTGCATAGCTTAGTAAAATATATGTGATGCTTTGCTCAGTACTTTTCCAAAGCTACTATCTTCAAAGTGATGCTCCTTCGAACTTTAGGTTTGCTAGTGCAGACAGTTAAAAGAATACATCAGCTTTGTATCATTTCCTTTTTCTTGTGGCTACAGATACTCTAAAAATACAGCATTGAAAGATGTCTTCATAGCACAAAAATGTTTTGCTTTCTAAGAGCATCTCTCGGTCGTGTGTATTGCTAGAGTCTTAGGAATTCAGGATGGCTGGTGTGAACGTCCTCTGTGTTTTTCATGTGCTTATCTAGCTTTACACCTGGCTTTACCATTTTGATTTTATTCTGTCACATATCATTTTCTATCTTTGGCTGGTTTTCAGACTGATTTCTTGGCTCTCCTGTGTGGTACCTTATGCTAGCTTTCTACAGCTTAATTTACTGAAATCATGAGGGTTTATGACAAAAGGTGCTTCCATGTGTTCTTTTTCAGTAAGTAAATTCCTAACCTTCTAAAAGAGGAAACATGACTCAGTAAATGAAAAACACCAAACTAATAATACTTTTAGAATGGTGTTAGGACTGTTTATGTTATGTATTTGGGAAATTTGGGCAGTTTTGATGTTTGGGAGAGGAAGGGGTCTCCTTTTGATGAAGAAGAGAGAAAAAGGGATTAGAAAATGTAATACTAAGGGTCATGGAGTGGTCATTCCAAAACATCTGTATGAATGCAAAAAGCTGGAAATATTGCTATGCATAAAGTTTCATATTAGGAGTAGATTTTGAACTCTAGGGATTTCAAATACTGTGTGTTATTAGAGCTCTTGTATTAACTAGGTCTCCTGTTTCTGTAAATAAAACATCTGTCCACAGAGAATTAAAGACTGGTTTAAGATACTAGTAGCTAAGATTTACAACAGTGGAGGACTTTAGAGAATAGCCAGGTGCTACAGAAGATGGTGGCTTGTTTTCATAGAGGAATCAGGCTAGAGCTGCCATCCATTTATGCTGGTAGAAGGATAGTATAAGCTGCCTGGGTTATTGGAACTCTGAGGGGATGGTGTTACCAAATAACCAGCTCTGTGTATGTGGGTCATAAGTGTTCAATAATGAAATACACAAGGAAAAAAAACCACACACAAAGGAAATGTTCTTTCCAACAGTATTCACTTAGAGAGTTTCTCTCAGAAAACACATGATGAAAATTGCAGTTCTCAGATAAAGAACATAACATTTGAGAGATCCTGTCTTCTGTTGTCAGCATCCTCAAGTTGTACTGTTCTTTGTGGAACAGTGATAGATTGCTGGGAATGATATCCATGGTTATCATTCACATAATATAAATACAAAGAGCCTTTGAGTTTGGAGATGTGTAGTTCTCCTTTTTAACTACTAAAAATGAAAAGATTATCCTACATCTGACAAGTACTAAAGGACTTCTCCTACAGAGGACAAGGAATAAAACAGCCTTCAAATAAGTGACGACAGAGCACGTACATGGTGTTTATTAATCGTGTGACTCCATGTTCTTGCCATGCAAGGCAGTTAACCTTCACTCTGCATATTGGTATGAGAGGAGATCAACTTTAATTTACAAAGCAATGATCATAAAAAATAATAAATGGGTTTAATGGTTTCGGTACAGAGAGCATGTATTTCTCTCTTAGCTTTTCCTTGCTTCAGAGTTTATCTTAAATTCTCTGCTGTGATATTTGCTTGCCCTTTGTTGTAAATAGATATGACTCTTGAATTAGATTTTGCAGCGAAACCCATCTTTGGAGCTTCTGTTGATTGAACTGTTTACTACAGCAGTGTAATATAGCACAAGAATGCTGATTTCCAATCTAGTTGTTTGTTGGAGGACTGTGAAGAAGCCTTCTTGAGAAATCCAGAAGAGAAACCCCGGCTCATTTACCACAGAAAGGAGGATGGCAGAGTCAGTTCAGCTTCAGTGCAACAGTTCATTGAGCAAATTTCTCATGTGAACAAAGCAAAGGTATGCCGTTTTAAAGACTGAGGAATGCTAAAAGGCTTGTTTTCCTGCTATAAACAACATGGAGTGCTAGTAGTCCCACATTTTAGGAGAAACAGCATTGAACTCATTGCTCTGGATGTTCGTTATATGAGCAGATTGCTGAAGCTGGAATCTATGAATGTTATAAATTTTTCAGTAGCAGAGGAGAAAAACAGCCGCTGTATTTTCACTGAAAATAAAATCCCTGTTCCATAAGGATAGAATTTCTCACCTGTGTTTAGCCATTTAAATGTCAAAGTTATTTATCTAAGGCCCCTCTGTAGCCATGGAAGTGAAAGAAGTATGGCTTCAGAGAGACTGCTCCCATCGCAGAATAGATCAGTTGCCATTTATTTCCCTCTGCAAAGAGAACTACTGGAACTAGATGCCCAACTTTTAAAAGCTTAGACAAAGTGAATCCTGCCTAAGGAAGGCAACAGAATGGAATTTAAATGTGTTGAGAATGTTTTTGTTGGAAGCCCTAAATGCTGTTTCCAGTTGGGTTCAGATTTGTATCATGCTTTGCTGTTTACTTTTTCAGATGATTGATCATACTGGAGGTGTGGAGGAAGGAACATATGAAATCTATAACTGTGTGGAAAAGATAATTAAACAGGTAGAATACATGGTGCATTTCAGCTTTTACCTGTTCCTGCCTTGATTTATGACCTTAAGTGATGTTAGTGTGATTACTACATGTTACTTCAATGTAATTTAAAGGATCATTTTGTGGTTTTATCATTAATATTTGGCAAGCAAAGAAATATGCAAGTGGCAAATAAAAACCCAACCTGATGAGTGATTTTA
This sequence comes from Pezoporus flaviventris, assembly GCF_033815535.1. Lineage (NCBI taxonomy): Eukaryota > Metazoa > Chordata > Aves > Psittaciformes > Psittacidae > Pezoporus > Pezoporus flaviventris. The sequence continues at coordinate 4,369,042 of NW_026892585.1, forward strand.
GGGATAAGAACAGGAATGGCAGGGGGAAGGAGTCTGTTTGTGGCTAAAATTCTTTGAATTTCTCTTTAACCATATTGTAGGATAAGGAAAGACTGTATAGTCCATTGTTTCCTTATTCTTCCTTGTGGGGAGTGCCTCCACTATGAGAAGACTAAACCCAATGTCTTGAGACCTGTGCATTCAGAGTTAACTTGGTTTCATGTAGTTGCTCATTTATTTATGTTCTGTGCTAGTCTGAAAGGAAATGATCACAGTGATGTTAATAGAGCTGTGTCATGCACAGTGGAAATGAGACTAACACCAAATGTGCCTGCACATTTATATATAATAAGAATAATAAATAAGATTTATATATGGTAAAAATTATAGTTGCAGTTTTCTCCATGTAATTTTCTTTCTACTTAGGATATATTGGGGTGTGAAATGACGGAACTAGAAGGCAAGGATTTAGGTAATAAGGAAGAGTCCACTGCTCCTGAAGAAGAAGTTTTTGGTGATGTATTGTGGGATGCACATGATGAACAAGAACAGATGGAAGCTTTTCAGCAGGCCTCTAATTCAACATGTGAGCTGGGATTTGAGAAAGTAAGTACATTGGAAATGTATATGGATGAAGACGAAAGTCATCACTCCCATCCATCTCTCGTTAGGCAAGTTGTACTGCAGAAGAAGCTGTGTCTGAGAGCATCCTTGAGGCTGTTACTCCTTGGGCTAGAAAAAGCCATATGTCTTATATATATGGCATACTTATTTTGTGGGAGAGCTGCCAGTTTGTATGTTGTTGAATGACACTGATGAAGAAGCAGTTGTTGTTCCTGCACTGGAAAAAAGAGGACTGTAATGGCGTGCCAGAAGTTGGGTGTCTTAGAAAAGGCTCTGAATGTTTTGGGGTTCTTGGAGGAAATCCGAGCTCTGTCTTGACACCTGGAGTTAGGTCTTTTGGAGATGACTAATGGAAAGATTTCATCGTGCAGCCATATGTATGTGAGAAGAACAGAGAGAACTGAAGAGCTGTTGAATAGCTCAGTACTTACTCATTACTTGTAATGAAACTTTTAGAACATTTGAAATTGGGGATGTCGGGCACAATTATAGGTAGGGAAAGTATAGTGAATGTAGGAAGATGATAAACATTAAAGTGGTTGTGGAAGGTGATACAACAGCTTATTTTGGCAATATTCCTTGATGTTATAATGTAACATAAGCATGCAGATTCTGTGTTAATTGTGTTTAAATTGTTAGTACCCCTATTTTACTAGCAAAATTTATTCTTTTGCTTCGCAATACTCCTATATTGGCAATGGTTTGGAGGATAGTGCCATCTTTACTACATAGTAGAACAGGAATATAATAGAACATTAATAGAAAAAATACCTAGGTATATCTTAATGTGCCTCCACTTCTTTTTTCAGCCAAAATAGTTCTCCCAGATTGATGAAGGGTAGTTGTTTTTATCATCCTAACTCTGCTACAGCATTGTTGGGTGCCCATGTGGTGAAAAAAAACCTTTCTTTTGTATGCTTACTGCCTCAAAATACCATTTTATTACCAAAGTGCCAACTTTGAAGGCTTTGTCCTGGCAGCCATATCCAAGGCAGTGGAGTAGCTTGGGGGGAAAGAGAGGCAAGGAAGCCTGAACAAACATAGTTCCCAGTTGTTTTACTGTAGTAACATTAGTTCAGTTTATGAAGACTGAAAGTTGCATTTTAAATAGTTTTGAAAAAATGTTTAATTTATTTCACTATTTCTTTAAAAGACATAATAAATTCTGTGGTTTCTGTGTTTAATTTGAGCATTTATTTGTACTGTATTGCATTTCAGTAGTTATTCCCATGCCTTAATAAATCTGTACGTGCCTTTTGTGTCTAGATGGTTTACAATACCAAGCACTGCATTTCTCCTTTAAACAGTGCAATATTTGTAATGATTGTTGCTTTTTTTTATAGTACTTTGAACGTCTGAATGACCTTGTAGCAGCACCAGCACCAATTCCACCTCTGCTTGTATCAGGAGGACCAGGCTCTGGGAAATCTCTCCTTCTGTCAAAATGGTAGTTCAAACTATTATTTTTTTACATGAATGAAATTAGATGGATTTAAAAAAAAAAAGATGGTTTCTATTTCACACATTGTATCAGTTTAATTAGAGGTAAAATGGGAGAATTTACAAAGCACTGAAGTTACTGAAGCATCCTGGAAAGATGTGTAATAATTAAGTAGCTAACTCCATCTGGACTGTCTTTAACATCTCTCTGCCTCTAATATCAATACCCTACAGATCTGCCTTTGTGGTATCAGTAGCTTGATAGCTTTGCCCTTCTCTGATACAGAAAGGGGATCCTTTGAAGTCTTTTTAACCAACCTAATAATTTATCATAGAAATGCATTTTATGGTCACTTGTAGGCTATGACAAAATGTGCTGACATAAAAATAAATTGGTAGTGTCATTACTTCTTGGCAGCTTAGTGACATACGACTGTCCAGTGCCAGGAAGGGCACTTTTTAATGGCTCTCAGTTATGAGAGAACAAAACTTGAATCTGACACAAAAAGTTCAGTTGTAGCTCAGGAAATGTCTATCCTATTTTGCAAGATAACCATTGAACACCTCTAATGCAGACCGTCCATCTCCTTTGGCAAAACTGATTGCTTTGATTTGAGATATATTTGCAAAATTACAGTCTGTTAAGTGCCCTTTCTTTTGGATCTCTCTCATTAGGATTCAATTGCAACAGAAGCATTCCCCAAACACTCTAATTCTTTATCACTTTGTTGGGAGGCCCATGTCTACTAGTGCAGAATCTGCACTGATAATCAAACGCCTTACTTTAAAGGTAGGCTGTGTTATTACATACCCTGTATTGTATAATTCTTTGGAAACTACCTCTGTGTGTGTGTTTTTATGTGAAAAGATAAAATCTTCTACAGGTTTCAGGGTTTTCTGTATCATAGAATCATAGAATAGTTAGGGTTGGAAAGGACCTTAAGATCATCCACTTCCAACCCCCCTGCCATAGGCAGGGACACCTCATGCTAAACCGTGCCACCCAAGGCTTCGTCCAACCTGGCCTTGAACACTGCCAAGGAATGGAGCATTCACAACCTCCCTGGGCAACCCATTCCAGTGCCTCACCACCCTCACAGTAAAGAATTTCCTCCTTATATCCAATCTAAACTTCCCCTGTTGAAGTTTTAACCCATTACCCCTTGTCCTGTCACTACAGTCCCTAATGAAGAGTCCCTCCCCAGCATCCCTATAGGCCCCCTTCAGATACTGGAAGGCTGCTCTGAGGTCTCCACAAAGCCTTCTCTTCAGTTCAGAGTAATACAAATGTAAGGCGTTATAGAACTGGGGGAATCAGATCATATATGTTGACTACAGATCAATTAAATAGCATCCCTGGGATATTCACAATGGATTGGCATTGGCAGTTGTACTTCCAGTAGCCTATATTGATTGATATAAAACCATATAAGCTTCTTCCGAACTTTCCTGCCATCTGGCCAATGAGAGAGGCACGTGGTACCTCTTCTGTCTGTGTGTTTAGAAACCTGAGGCTGTATTCACCAGTTGGCACTATATCTGTTCCTGGACTGGTCTCTCTCCTCTGATTATTTATTTATTTATTTGTGGTGTGTTAAATATGTGGGGAATAAGTGAAGAGTATTTTTGTGCCAGGGCCTGAGCTTTCTTCTTCTTTCACAGGATTAAAACCTTTGGAAAAAGGTCCGGTGGAGGCCAATAAGAATGATCAGGGGTCTGGAGCATCTCTCTTTATGAGGAGAGATTGCAGGAGCTGGGCCTGTTTAGTGTAGAGAAGAGCAGCGTGAGAGGGGCCCTGCCTTGAAAGGGGGTTGGACTGGGTGATCTCCAGAGACCCCTTCCAACCCTAATGATTCTGTGTGAAAAATGAAATTGATTGTGCTCTCCTTGCAATTTTCTCATGTATTTTAGAAGTCTTCCTGTTTAATCTCTTCAACTTTTAAGCCCTTTAAGTCTCCACATCCCTTGTCCTCAGGTTGTCTCTCTAGAATTTACACAGCGAGTTCAGTAAATAGTCTTTGTTCTGCATATGCCAGCTTTCTGCATATACTAGAAGGAAAGATTTCTGTGTGAACTTGACTATTTTGTGCCAGAATAGTATGGGGTTTTGTTTGTTTGTTTCTCTCCTGCTTCTGCAGACTTCTTTCATGAGAGTTTTTAAGGTCAAATTTGTTATGTGTGTTTGTAATTCCACAGCTTATGCAACACTCGTGGTTAGTGTCACCTCTGACTTTCGATCCAGCTAAACTTCTGGAAGAGTTCCCTCGTTGGCTGGAAAAACTTTCTGCACGTCATCAAGGCAGCATTATTATCATTATTGATTCTATTGACCAGATACAGGTATGTCTTCAAGATACTTACCTCTTGTCCGTCTAGAGGAAATCTCAACTATTGCAATAGGTTTGGCTACATCTGCGTAACAGAAATATTAATGTTTGCTTTGCTCTAAACAGCACATCTAGAAAATAGAAAATAGTTCTGTAGATAAATTGTGTTCTTTTGGGATTATTCTTCTATCTTAACACCTTAATTTTTGAAGCCTTTTGAAACACCTTTATGTATTGAAAGATTCAGAGCTGGGAGATGATTTATGGGCATCCAAACAGCCTATTCTTTCTGAGGTATTCTATTTGCTTTATTTTATGGACAGTCATGCTCATATATGTCAATGGGTCATTTAGAATGGCTTCAAGAACCACATTATGAACACTTTTTTTAAGGCAGGGTGGTTGGAACTGGATGATCTTAAGGTCCTTTCCAACCCAAACCATTCTGCAATTCTGTGATGCTGGAGAACGTACTGAGCTGCGCAGTTAATGAAATATATCAACTTCCTGCATTGTTTTGAACAATCTTTGTATTAAGTAACAAAATCTGTTTTTTAAGCAAGCTGAGAAGCACATGAAGTGGCTGATAGATCCATTGCCAGTGAATGTGAGAGTGATTGTATCAGTGAATGTAGAAACATGTCCACAGGCTTGGAGGTATGTTATATTTCTGAGTTGTTTCAAAGTAGCCTGGGTTAGAATTGTTGTTTTAAATTACAGTTACTTGGTGAAGAGCAAACAGCAGCTTTGCCAAGACCTGGAGATTTAAAAGGATATGGTTTTGCAACTATTGATGACAGCAAAAGCTTCCCTATTGTGACTGCAGAGGACAGGTTTTAGCTGTTTTGATTTATTGTGATGGGTCTGTCCATGTGACATGTTAAATGCAGTCAGATGCACATGAAGAACCACAATACCATGATGTAGGTCCAGGATAAGGCTAAAAGCAGAAATTTGACTTGTGATGACTAGAATTTCTTAGTGACAGGGAATAGCCTCAATTACTGCTGTGATATAAATCGTCAGAAAGGTCTGGAACTTTGATGTCTTTTTTTTCCTTTTGTGTGCTATTTAATAAGGTCTGAATATGACTTTGTTCTCTCTTACCAAAGGTTGTGGCCCACTCTTCATCTTGATCCGCTGAATTCCAAAGATGTTAAATCTCTCATTAGTGCAGAATGTAACTCTGCAAATGTTAAATTAACTAAAGAGCAGGTATGTCTGTTGCAGTTCTAAAGTACCTTACTCTAGTATAACTTTTAATGGAAACATACAGGCCCAGGTGCCAAAGGAAAGTATTATATTTAGCTAATGAAGTACTAATGCTCAAGACAGTATACCATTTTTTTACCCCATAGCTCATAGCACTGAAACAGATGGACTAGCATAAATTATTAACACATAAACAGTGCAGTTGTACATACTGCTATAAACATGTTACTTTATATTAGAATAATAGAAGGTTTAACACTGTGTAATACTGTCACAAAGATTGGCAGAGTGGGGAAAAAAAGTATTTTACCTTTAATTTTGCCTTAGAGACCAATTCTATAATGACATCCTCATCTTGAGACGTATAATGGTTAGATCTTAACTCTTTTAAATTCAAAAGGAAACTTTCACTTCTGTGCTCCTATAGCCACAAAACTACGCAGTATTTTGTGTGCTGGTCATCATGTCATAGTGTTCACATCTTACAGATAGAAGCATAGCTAGAACTTTTATTTTCTTATGGAATAGGGAACATGTCATTGGTGCAGTTAATTTCATCTTGGCTTACAGATTTTGTTTGAAATGTTGTAGGAGAAGAAGCTTGAGAGACATTGTCGTTCTGCCACAACTTGCAATGCTTTGTATGTCACTCTCTTGGGCAAAACCATTGCCTGGTAAGTTGAGATGATCTTGAAATTATTGTGCTCATCACTAGATTAGAAGACCTGAAGTAGGTTTGTTAGCATTTTGAAATACATTCATTTAACATAGAATGAATCTTGTTAAGAGAAAAGAGTGGAGCAACCATTTCCCCCTTTCACTGACTGTACATGCAATGGGAAGAATAACCAGAATCACCATTTTGATCCTCAGTGAATCCAAATAGATATATCTACCTATTTCTGCTCTTCTGTTTTATTTTTCTGTTACTCTGCTCTCTGGGTATGTCAGTTGCTTCAATGCTTTTGAAAGGTATTTGGGGAATGTTGGCATTGTTTTATTAAACAATTTAATTCAGGTCTGTTGTATTTACCGATGTACCAGATAGTTTGCCTCATGGATTTTTAAGGCTAAAGGAAGTTCAACAACTGTTTAGTGTAACACCCTGCATATGGTACTTTGCCCTATAATTCCTGCTGTGGAGAAAATTAGTCTTCCCTCTTGTGCAAGAGAATACTTAATAAGTGCATTGGCTTATTATTAACCTAGACCTCACCTTGTTGAGAAAGATGCATTTGTAGTTGAGAGACTCCCAGGAGATGATAGACTGATTGGTAATTTACCCTAGGTGACTCATTTTGATTATTTTTTGTTTCTGTTTTATGTCCTAGAGTGCTTAATTGCTCCTGAAAACAGGCTTTGTAAATGCATTAAGTGGAACAGCAGCATGTGGTCTTACCTTTATCTAACCGGGTGTTTTTATTCTGTGCTCCTGTTGGAGGAAAGAACACTGCAACATACTTTCTTTTTAGTAAATAAGAATGTAGCAGTTATTTACAGAAATCAGCCAGTATAACAGAAGGTGGCTTCAGGAATTCACCTCTTCTGAGTTTAATCTCAGCAAGACCTGTGCACCTGTTAAACCCAGTAGGAATTCAGAGCCTTTTTGAGCTCTTCAGTACCTTCAGTTCATCTTACTCTGCCAAATTTGATATTCTAAACCATGCCCTTTCTGTCCTTCTGCTCAGTCTTGGAAATACAAGAAATATAGATGAAACCCTTCAACAGTGTTTGCAGTGTCAAGACACCGTGTCACTGTACAGGCTTGTTCTCAGATCAATTCAAGAATCATTGCGGAGTGATACAGAGAAAGGTCTTTTGAGAGAGGTAAGCAGAAAATGCGTTGCTGTTTCTGCAGGTATTGTACATTCTGTCCTGGAAGAATCTTAAGTTACAAGTAAATACAAATCTGTGTTGGTTCATATGTAGGATTAGAGATGGCTGTGTTATTAGTATGGAAGGGACAATTTTAGTAATTGAACTATATCTTTTGCATAACTGTAGAACGTCTGACTGCTTTGTGTTACATTTCAACTAAGTCATTGTCTCCCAAAACAACTTTTCCACTATCATGTGATACAGAAATAGCATTTCCTTTCTGATTGCTGCCTTCATCCAATGATTAACTACACTGAGTGTAGTAAATGTAATCAGAACGTGGGATCTTGTGAATACAGGGCACTGCTTCCTCTTCCTACCTTTGCAGAATCTCCCTGTTGTGTGGAACACTGATTTGATTAGGAGATGATACTCAGTTTTTGCTAGAAGTTCTTTGGTGCTGGCAGCATAAGGCCTTCAGCATATTTTACTGAGATGGAAGTTCCTTATCATAATGGAGTCATTTTCCAGTGTTTCAGGGGAAGGTTGAAGGAGCCATTCATTTGTCCCAGAGTGTCCCATTCGGTGCTTTATGTATTAGTATGTTAATCCATTAGCACTGAGGACTGTTCTTTGAGGACTGAAGAGGGGAAAGGGCTTGGGTAGGCAGGTGTTGTATTGGCTCCTAAAGTATTTTTTGTGGAATTTCAGCATAAGTAAGCTCTGCAGCAAACACTGCTAACTATAAAATACTTGTTGTGCTCTATGTAGATACTGTGTGTCATTGGTGTTAGCCACAATGGTGTGAGTGAGTCAGAGCTGATGGAACTTTATCCTGAGCTGTCTTCTGCAGCCTTAGCCTCGCTCGTTCACAGCCTGCACAGAATGTGTTTGCTGACATATGGCTGTGGTTTGCTGAAGTTCCAGCACCTCCAGGTAGGTTTTGTAATCCAAGCAAGTGAAACTCCACCCCCTGAGCCCTGGCTGGGTTTTAGAACAGTTCTGTTGTTAACTGGGATGACTGTGTTATGTCTGTGTTTGCTCATCTATTTTCCCTAAGGTCTGATCTGATGTTAGAATCACCTTGAAAACTGCTAGGGCTATGACGTTAGTATTGGCCATTATGGTTCAGCAGTTGAAACCTGGCATTTCAAACCTTCAGGAACTTCTGATCTATTAGTTGTTAACTAACTCCATGTGTTTTAGAACACACAGGGTGCTGGAGAGGGACTCTTCATCAGGAACTGTAGTGATAGGACAAGGGGTAATGGGTTCCAGCTGAAACAGGGGAAGTTCAGGGTAGATATAAGGAGAGTGGTGAGGCACTGGCACAGGGTGCCCAGAGAAGTGGTAAATACCCCATCCCTGGCAGTGTTCAAGGCCATGTTAGATGGACTTTGAGCAACATGGTCTAGTGTGAGGTGTCCCTGGCCATGGCAGGAGGTTGGAACTGGATGATTTAAGGTCCTTTGCACCCTAAAGTATTCTATGATAAAACACTGGTTCTGCAAAAACCAAGCAAAGTGGTAGAAGGGACTATCTGCATAACCAGAGCTCTGGTCTAATATAAGACAATGTCTTGCTAGTGCTTTTGTCATCAAAAGACTTTCAGTTCTATATGATGTGTTGCATAAAGAAATGTTGCATAGCACTCTGTGTATCATCAGCACGTAATAATCAAATGCATTTTCTTTCAATTATACTGTTTTGCAGGCTTGGGAGATGGTGAGACTAGAGTACATGGAAGAAGGTGAAAATGTTCTTTCTGCCTATAGACAAAAACTAGTGGAGTATTTCACCATGCAGCTAAGGTAGGTCAGAATTCCTCAAAACGTGTTAAATTGCAGGCTTTATGCCTTGGGGATATTTTTGTTTTCTTCATATAGCTTCTTTGACTCAGTTTAGTAAATTATTTCAGCAGAGTAACTCTGCAAAACCCTAGTTGTCAGGGTCAGTTTATTATTGATACGTTGCTTTTTAATCTTGGAAAATGCTGAGGACTATGGAGGGGAATGGGAAGGAATTTCTACCACATCAGTTACTTTGTGGTAACTGACCCCATGTGGATTTTCAACTCCCAGTAAATGCTAGGAACTTTGAAGTTGCTTGGAACTTGGAGAAGCAGAGGACAACTTGTGTTCAGCAAGCAGTTAGCACACACACAAGAGGAGGTCCAGTAGAAAAGCTGAACAGCTACAAGTTCACATCCAGCTTGAAAAGTGGTTTGGATTTACAGTCCTGAGTTAGTGTGTCCCAGCTGTGGGTTACTGCTTACTGCTGCTCCACAGAGCAGAAAGTAGAAAGCCAAGGGAGGCACAGTGTGCCAGGGAAAAGTCACAGAGGGATGGAGGGCTGCTGCAGGGCTGCAGTCCTGCTAACAGGCACAGGTCAGCCCATATGGGAGGGAGGAGCAGCTTCCTGTGGGGTACCTGGGGGTTCCACTAGCTCTGAGGTGAAGTTAAAATGAAGATGTGAGAAAATGGAGTACATAGCTCTTATAGGAGTCAGTCTGGTTAGACATTCAGGCATGGCAATTGTGTGCTTGCCTAGTTTTCACTTCAAATTGGCAAGTTCTTCTAGGCCTCTCAGGGTTTTAATGTTTGGTTTTATTTGCTTTTCTTTCAATAGTCGGGACCGAGTGACTTGGAGAAGCGCAGATGAACTTCCCTGGCTCTTCCAACAGCAGGGAGATAAGCAAAAGCTACACAAGTGTCTTTTGAATCTCTTTGTATCACAAAACCTTTACAAAAGGTACAAAAGCAGCCACTGCTTCAGCAGTTAGAAACACTTCAAAGCAATTTTTTGTCAGTATAAATCAGACAGTGACAGATACTTATTAAAAGAGCTGAAATAGTAGAGGCTGAAATGCTAAATGCTGTTGTCACATAAATCATCTCTTTTTTTCTATCCTGTTACATATGGGGGTTGGTAAAGGGACAAACAAATACTGCTGTTGAACAGCGTAGTCTCCGTGGATTGTCTCTAGATGCTGTAGCCTAAAGACAGCCTAAAGACAGCATTCATGCATATGGGCCTTTTCTTCTAAGCTAGCATGAGTCTGAATAGAGGGGTATCAGAGATAAGATGAGCTTCTTATTTCCTTGTTAAAACAGGGGACATTTTGCAGAATTGCTGAGTTACTGGCAGCTGGTTGGGAAAGATAAGAGCTCTATGGCAGCTGAGTATTTTGACTCTCTGAAAGAATATGAGAAAAGCTGTGAGGGAGAGGCAAGTATGATCTGCCTGGCTGATCTTTATGAGACCCTGGGACGGTTTCTTAAGGACCTAGGTCTTCTCAGTCAGGTAAGTGCACCTAGAGATCGTTGTAACAGCAAGAAGGCAAATTAAGCAGAGCTCAGCGTGTGCTTTCTGTTGCAGTTGTGAAGTCGTTGTAGCACGCAGGGTGCTGCCTGCTGCCATCATACACTGACCTCCCTTGTTCCAGGCGGTAGCTCCTCTGCAGCGCTCTCTGGAGATCCGCGAGACTGCGCTGGATCCAGACCACCCGAGGGTGGCACAGTCACTGCACCAGCTCGCAGGAGTTTATGTGCAGTGGAAGAAGTTTGGAAATGCTGAACAGCTGTATAAACAGGCACTGGAAATCTCTGAGAACGCTTACGGAGCTGAGCATCCTCGGGTAGCCCGTGAACTTGATGCACTTGCAACCTTATACCAAAAGCAGAACAAGTAAGCTTAACTACACCGGTATTTGTATGTGGAGGTGCCCAAAAATAACAGCAAAGATTTTCCTCCTGAAGCAATGTTTCATTGGTTCTGTTTTAGAATTTCATAAGTCCCCATGCAGCCGTGAGCATCCCCTCTGTATTCCTGTAGCAAGCCACCCAGTAGGGGCCAACAGCTGTTTTTCATTTAACAACAAAGCATTGTCTGGCCCTAAGCATCTTGAATATTTTTATCTTTGACAAAAAGTGTGATTTCTCCCCCCAAGATTCTTAAATTCTCCTCAAATTTATACACTCCAGTAATTTAGAAGCTTTCCAGAATACTCATCGATGCTACATTTAGCATTCTTCTAACACTGTAATTGTTCTCAGATATGAACAAGCTGAGCAACTGAGGAAAAAGTCCTTCAGAATACGCCAAAAAGCAGCAAGGAGGAAAGGCAGCCTGGTAAGGAGATGTTTGATACTTATAGTACAGGGCATGTTGTGGCTCTGCAGAATGGATGATAAAGTGCCCCTGCAGAGCTGACAAAGCTCCAGGGCTTTGGTTAATTGAGGGCGTAGGTAGTGGAGTAGCCCAGCAGTAGCTTTTTTAACTGCCCTTTCATCTCTGCTGTGAGTGGAGATGCATCAGTCCTGCTGGTATGGAGTTGGGAGGGGTGGAAAAGAAAGAAGTGGGTATGTACATTTTGGGTGTGCAGAATTACTGCTGATAGAGTTGGCTGTTGAACTGGCAGTGGAATAAGGTGTTCTCCAGAGGGGCTGAGGCATGTATCCTAATAGGATGAACAGAGTGTTTTACTGCAGTGAATAATCCAAGCAATAATTTTAGGTGCCATGCTAAGTTTTTCCCCATTTTGTCTTCTGTGTTTTTCAGCTACAGAATTCCTCTTGCCATTCTTGAGCTAAGGCTTTGTTTGTCATGCAGTGCTTGTACTATGAGTTCAGCTAGTAACTTCAGAGCTCTAAGTTGTACCTCTAATAAGAATAGTGAAGGGCCATAAGAGTGTTGCTATTTCCGCGGTGCTTAAGTAGAAATGAATTTGGATCATGGAGATTTTGTCCATTTCTGTAAGGAGTTCTGCTGCACAAATCTTTCTGTTAAGACTGCAAAGATAGAGAATAGGTGGAGTGTGTAACAGTGGCTCCACTTTTTACTTGTAATTCACTTTGCATGTAAGCATTAGCTTGGCAGCCCATTTTACAATGATCCATTGAACATTTTACAATGATCCAGCCTGGAGTAATAGTTAATGTGTATTTGTAAATGGCATTTTAGGATAGAGATTAAATTGGTTTCGAGTATAGAAACCTAAGAATTTGATCTGAATTGATTATTTGAACTGTGGAGTTTAAGCAGATCAGCGTGTGTGATACAAGACAAAGCGCAGTAACTTTAAAATCCTGGAAGCACTTTGGGTGAAATTCCCTGTTAGATTGTAAATAAGCAAATGTTTATGTGCCAGTCAGCTTGAAAACAGAACTTAGGTAGGATTATTGCGCTCCTTTGGTACCAAACTAAATCTTTTGATGTTCTGTCTTTAGCTGTACTTTCAAAGTAATGGGGATTGGCTTATAGTACCTTGTGCTTTGCCATAGCGTGGCTTTGCTCTCCTGCGCCAAAGAGCCCTGCAATTGGAAGAGCTCACCTTAGGCAAGGATACACCAGATAATGCTCGAACCCTCAATGAGCTTGGAGTCCTCTACTACTTGCAGAATAATCTGGAGTAAGTGTTATTAATTGTGATGCATCCACTGAGTGTCCCTATAGATGTAAATGGAGGTAAAGCATTGAGAACTAGCACTAAATGTGAACGCATGATCAAATATGATGTTGTCCCTGATTCATTCTATTGAGGTTTGTTTGCTGTGAAATTCACTCATCATTTCTAGGGTTGATGCTGTTAGCATGTGAGTATTTACTAAGTAAGTCAGTGCATTTCCTGCATTCAGAATTGCTGGTCCATGGTTTAAGGTCACTATCTTTCGTTGCACATATCAGTTCTTTCTTGACATTTGTGCCTCCTCTACTCAGCTTTTCTGTTTTGTGACCCTCCTTTGTACTGTTCGTATGTGAATGGCAGGATTGTTCTGTAAAATACACTCAAAATATCAGTATTAGTAGAAATCATGAGTAAATATTCACTGTGCTTGGAATCCTTAGGCTTTTACCCTGCTGGCCTTTTTAAGGGAGAAAGAGGACAGAGCAGCACAAAGGTGTTCTAAGAGCAGATAAACAGGGGTGTTGAAGGGGAATGAAAGGTGCAGAACAGTTCTGATTGCATGGCAAGAAGTCACTCTTCACATCAGCTTCTTCAGGCCGCATAGTAGTCTAAAAGTATGTGTTGTGAGGGAGTTGTAAAGTCATGTTAAATGTTTTCAGAGGAAAAGGAGAGTGCACAGCAAAAAAAGCACAGAGTAAGTTCTGGAAGTGTATTGCATTCTTCCTATGCCTGATGTTTATGTCACAGTAGTTGCTGGGGAGCTGCAGACATACATTGCAATTTAGGATGTGCACATGGAATCTCTGTTAAATGCAGAGATTATAAATATTTAATAGTTATATATAATAATTACATAATTATATATAATATATATTGTATAAAATATATAATTATATGTATTTCATTATATATTTTATACAGAATATATAATCATATAATACATAATGATATGATTACATTATATAATTATATAGATATTATATATATTTTAAAGTTATATAAAATGTATCTAATTTTACATTATATATAATTATAAAAATATTATATATAGTAATTATAAAGTTATAACTTCTTTATGGTGAAGAAGTTGATTTTTAACAGTATTAGAAATGTGGGGTTTTCCATCAGTTTTCCCTCATGAAGTCATGCTGAAGTGACTGCTAATAGAGGAGTGACACCTATCTAATGTCATACAAGATCATTTTATATTCCTCATTATTCATATGTAGTTCCTGTCCAACACAACCAAACTTCTAGAGTAACTGTATCTCCACTATTTCATAGGTGAGCAAAAGGATAAACTTTGTGCTAGTGAAGCTTGAAGTCCTTGTTTTAACTGGGTATTGTTTCTCCATTCAGAATCAGCAAGTCCGAGATTGAATTTTTTGACCATTTGATGCAGTTAGAATGAAATCAATGACAGAAGGGGTTTCACTTCAGTCGTGTATGTTAGATCACATCATCCCCCAGCCCCTGCGTAGAGTGAAGACCTTCTGACATTTCTCTGAGATCTCCAGAACTGAACCTACAGTTCTGCGTATAAATGACTTTTTTTTCCCCTGTAATGTGAAATGGATTTTTTCCCATTTCCTAAGCTGACCTCTTGGGAATGGTGTCACACAGAATTTGTCTGTATGTCAGGATGACAAACTGCCTGTTTGTGGATGCTGCCATTGTTACGTGGGGATCACGCGTTGCTCCTGACAGAGGTGCTGTAAATCCATAGTGGAATAGTAGTACTACACTAGTGAGACAAAGTATACCCTTTTGATAGGGCAATGCTTGAATGGTTGCATTACAGAGTCTTTTTCTACTTTGTCACTTCAAGACAGCTTCTTCTATGAGAAGCTAGCTCGACACACATAAAATCCCGTTCCAGTCTCTGTCAGCTGGTGTGAAAGCTGTCTGTTCAGCCCTATGATGTGGTTTATGTTCTTTAAAGTCCCTTGAAAAATACGTGTTCTGGACCTTTACCTCATACCTCACTATTGTTTTATCCATGGAAGTACTTGACTGCTGTGCCCAGAAGGCAGTAGACTGTTTTGAACAAGGAACAGTTACTTGCATAGCTGAAGAGGGTAGGTTGAATTAAAGAGCACCCATGAGTTAGGGTAATGTTTGCTGAAATGGGCTAGACTGGCTTTTCAGCCCTTATAACACTGGAGATACAGGATTGCACGGGAATATATTAACCAGCTTGCTGCCTACATCCTAGACACAGCAGGTCTCTGCTCTGGTGTTTGCTTATTCTGAGGAGAGTCCGCTCTCCGGTGCCAGTGTCTGTGCAGTTTCCAAGGCTGAGTTTGTTCTGTTTCAAACAGCCACTTCAGCCTGTACGGCTGTTCCCAGCTTTCAGGTAACTGCTGACTGAGTGAATGTGTTCTGCAGGACAGCAGAGCTCTTCCTGAAGCGCTCCTTGGAAATGAGAGAGAGAGTCCTGGGGCCCGACCACCCCGACTGCGCGCAGTCCTTGAACAACCTGGCAGCCTTGTACAATGAGAAGAAGCACTATGACAAGGCAGAGGAACTCTATGAGAAAGCTTTAGACATCAGGAGGAGAGCACTGGCTCCAGATCATCCCTCTTTAGCTTACACTGTGAAACACCTGGCAGTGCTGTACAAAAAGATGGTAAGCACAAGCCTGTTACCTTTTCTTACCACCTTGCATTGTTGGTCTTCAATCCAGAGGGAGTGGGGCATTGGAATATTGTCAGCTGTTGGTGATCCACACCAATAAAAGATGCATAAAGATGTGGTCAAGTGGCCTTGGTGTGTTTCCAAAAGGCCCACTAGCTTTCTCGAAACACATTTATTAAATACATACTTATTCCAGATGAGTTACTGAGCATCTTCAAACTGGTGATGCTTTGAAAACATAAGGAGAAAATATGAATTTTGCAATTCCAGTGATCCATTTCCCACCATAACAGTGGAAGTCTGCAATATTTAATTGCTATTGACTATGAGAATTCACATTCTAAGAACGGAAGCCTAAGCATACTTGTGAAGTCTAGCCAGTTAATATGTGAGCAGATTGGAATTTGGAGGAAAACAGATTTGCTGGAAAAATAATCTCCAATAAAACTAGCTGGAATGTAAGAGAGGTATTTTAGATAAACCAAAGTCAAGAAGCCAATGCCTCAATATGGCAAATGGGAAGCAACAGGTACTTGAAATGGCATCAGGCACTGTGGTTGTTCCAGGGAAGATGGTGTGAACACCACTTCAGTACGTGGAAAACTGCCCAAAAGTGAAGGCAGCTCCATTCCCATGTCACCAGTAAAATGCAGGCCCTTCAGGACAAAAAATAAGCTCTGTTCTCATCTGTGGCAGGATGAGGAAATACAAATGGACACACTTGTGGAGAAAACATACATTCTAAAAGTGAGCTAGGCATAGCTGAGAAACACATCACCTGGGAGCTGAATGTGCTCAGTGTTGGGGAAAATTGGGTCCTAATCAATATTCATGATAAAGAATCTGTGCAGAATATAACTATGAATTAATCAGAATTAAACCCTTATTCTGGAAACAGCTACATCTTCTCCAGGGCTTTTTGTTTCAAATAGATTTTACTGTTGCTGTTTTGACACAAAAGAACTGAATCATTTCCACCCCTGTTGTTTCTAGGGAAAACTTGACAAGGCTGTTCCTCTGTACGAACTAGCAGTTGAAATCCGACAGAAGTCATTTGGCCCAAAACACCCCAGTGTGGCAACTGCCTTGGTCAATCTGGCTGTCCTGTACTGTCAGATGGTAAGTGCTTCTTGTCTTACATGTTTATTATGCCTGTCATAGGTTGTATAAGAGTAGGACTAGAGCACAACATTTCCAGTGACAGGGGGTTGTCACACTATGGGGAAACACAGCTTCACTGCTGAGTCAGAGGGAAACACAACCCTTTGAATCATAGACTCATAGAACGGTTTGGGTTGGAAAGGACCTTAAGATCATCCAATTCCAACCCCCTGCCATGGGCAGAGACACCTCACACTAGACCATGTCACCCAAGGCTCTGTCCAGCCTGGGCTTGCAGTGTCTGAAGGGGCCTACAACGATGCTGGAGAGGGACTCTTCATCAGGGACTGTAGTGATAGGACAAGAGATGATGGGTTCAAACTGAAACTGGGGAAGTTCAGGTTAGATCTAAAGAAGTTTTTCCCTGTGAGGGTGCTGAGGCCCTGGCACAGGGTGCCCAGAGAAGTGATAAATGCTCCATCCCT
The DNA here is from genome assembly GCF_033815535.1 of Pezoporus flaviventris. NCBI lineage: Eukaryota > Metazoa > Chordata > Aves > Psittaciformes > Psittacidae > Pezoporus > Pezoporus flaviventris. The sequence goes on from NW_026892585.1 coordinate 4,386,072, forward strand.
GGCAGTATTTAAGGCCAGGTTGGACGGAGTCTTTGGTGAGATGGTTTAGTGTGAGGTGTCCCTGGCCATGGCAGGGGGTTGGAACTGGATGATCTTAAGGTCTTTTCCAACCCAAACCATTCTATGATTCTATGTAAAAGAAAATCTGAGAAGGCTGTAGACTTCCTAGTTTACAGCTAATATGAAATTCAAAAGAGTTGCAATCAATTTGATAAATCAATTTACCACATTCCTCATTTGGCATCAGTAGGAGTGAGCTGTTGATTTTTTTCTCTATTTCTGCAATATGCATATGTGATTTTAAACAGGGATTAAAGTTGTCTCAGGTAAAATTAAAGAGCATTTGGTAACTCAAAAGCTTTCAGGATCGAGATCTTTCAAAACTGCCCAGAAGCCCAGACCCCAATTATTACAATATTGGGGGTGGGATTGCATTTGCAAGGGCAAACCAATTGCTCTGACAATCTCAATTACCATCCTCATCTGTCAACAAACACCTTTCTGGTTAAATATGCATGACTTTGCATCTAGGATGTGTTGATATTCTGTTGGCAAAGGAGTTACAAGTGTAACATACATCTGTAACAAACGACTCTCTCCTACCCAAAGAAAAAGCAGATTGAAGCTTTACCTCTCTATGAGCGGGCGCTAAAGATTTATGAAGACAGCTTTGGGCACATGCATCCTCGTGTGGGGGAAACTCTGAAGAACTTGGCTGTGCTTAGGTAAGATTATATGGTTTAGCCCTATAAAAGCAAATTACTATAACAACTGCTGGATGAAAGAAAACATCCTGGACTTGGGTACTTAATAGGCAAGTGGAGAGCTTTAAGCATGCTTTGGCGACAGCATGGTGTGCATTGCAGTTTAAACGAAACGAGAGACCTGTTTTATTTGCTTGTTTCAACTTTGTTTTACTCTTCTCCAAAGCTATGAAGGGGGAGACTTTGAGAAGGCAGCGGAACTGTACAAGAGAGCTATGGAAATAAAAGAAGCAGAGACTTTGTTGATAGGTGGAAAAGCAACTTCTCGACACTCATCGAGTGGAGATACATTCAGCTTAAAAAGTGCATTATCACCCAGTATTTTCCTGGAACATGGACAAAGGTGATACAAACCTGCTCCAAGGAAAGGCAGGCTCTGTTGCTATTTTAAAGCAGACATGAAATGACTATCTATTTTTCCTGGGATAATGTACTATTTTGGGACCGACCCCTATCTTCATGAAAGACAGGGAAACAAATGTTAAAGCTTGAAATCCTTCCATGTTAACTTTGCAGGCTGCATGGTACAAAGTGAGCTTCTTTCAATGTATATGAAAGGATATATGAAGATATGTACATTAGTTACTAGCTAAAATCAGAGCTACTGCTAAACCCATGGATTGGTTACCTCTTAGCCTAAGTGCCAGGATTAGAACGAGTTCAGTGAGACCTATTGTATATACTCTATGGAGTAATTCTTATTTCTGTGTTGGAAGGGCTTGGCTTGTAGGATTTGTGTATTTCTGGTTTTCATCCATCCTTCCTGCCTTTTTAGAAGCTTTTAAAGGTGTTTCTAAAAGGGGTAATTTTGAATAAGTCAAAAGTTCCACCCAAAGTACCTGCAGGATGGCTTCAGCTTGAAGCAGACTTACATTCAAGGGACTTGTGCAAAAATAATTGAGGAGCTAATATCTAAATATACCCTCATATACCCTAAATATACCCTCACCTACAACTAAAGCTGTTTTCAGATTCAACTGTGTCCAGTAAAAATACTTGCAGTAAGGAACCAGAATGATGATGATGATGATGACCCGATTCCCTGTTGTTAGCCCTTTAGCAATACTTCTGCTATTTAATCTCATAGAATCCCTTAAAACACAACAATATTTGTATTAGCTGGGAAAGCCTAGTAATGCAAACTAGTTTTCCATCAGATAAAAAGATGCTAATCAAATCTACCTGCTTGCTGTATTTCGTGATACTCTGGTCAGCTGGAAGAATCATTCTGAAGTCTGTTCATTCCAATTCAATCATAGAATCCCAGATTGGTTTGGGTTGGAAGGGTTCTTACAGCTCATAGGCAGAGACACCTTCCACTAAGGTGCCCAAGGCTCTGTCCAACCTGGCCTTGAACACTGCCAGGGATGGGGCAGCCACAGCTTCTCTGGGCACCCTGTACCAGCGCCTCAGCACCCTCACAGGGAAGAACTTGTGCCTTAGATCTAACCTGAACTTGCCCTGTTTCAGTTTGAACCCATCACCCCTTGTCCTATCCCTACAGTCCCTGATGAAGAGTCCCTCACCAGCATCAATCCATGAATCAATTTAAATAAATACTAAAAAACCACATTTTTATTAAGTGAAAAATTGAAACTTCACTATAATGTTTTAGTGGCAACTGATGTAAAGATTTACTTGATCTAATTTTGACTGAAAAATGCAAGTGGCCATTACCATCAGAATGGCACTTCCCTTCCACAGTATTTTCTCTCTTTTTAGAGCAGAGTTAAATATAACCTATTTCAGCCCTTGTTCTGGAATTTAACATTTTGGTAGGGGTGTAACTTAGCAGAGGAAACAATATATAAACCCGATAGAACAAATACACAACCCAAATCTGATTCCAAACGTTAAGATTTAGTTGAAAAAAAAAACCAAATAGCTCTTGAAGGTATTACAGTACAGCAACAGGAATTGACACTGTGTAATAGCTCTCTGGGTATTTCATTCTTAGTTCAGAAAATGGGGTTTTAATCAAAGCAGGAGTTTTTCTCCTCTGTTTCAGCCACCTTGAGAAGCTGTGGAAATTGGGCAGTTCTTTGCAGGATTGTTGCTAAAGAGAAGGAAAAGAGGAAAAGGTAAAAAAGAACACAAAAACCACCCCCCCAAACCCTCAACCTTTTCAGCTTGTGGGTGTTTCTGTTGCCTGCTCTGCTCAGAGCTGGGAGTTCCTTCCTCCAAAGCCAGTGCTGGGAATTAGCAGATGTCTGCTCAAGGTTGTCACCTCTGTTCTGATTTTAAAATGTCTAGTGGTGTATCTTGTTCTCCTAAATAGTTTTCCTCAGTGTTGTTATCTTAAATGAGAAGATATGACACTGGAGGTCTAGAAAGGATCAGACTTGCCCCATTCAGTGGTTTTCACTTCTGAACTGTCACACTTCTTCCCTTGAGTGACTTCTTTCGAACTCACTCACAGGCCGCAGGGTTGATTTTAGGAGAAAAAGCAGTCCCTAAAAAGTAGCAGATCCCTAAAAAGTAGCAGATCCCAACCATCCACGCTCCACCAGCAAAGATAGTGAGGAAACAACAGGCTTCAGCTGTCAACCCAAAGGAAACCTTCTACAGGAAGTAAAACAGGACCATGAGTAATGGTGGAGGGTCTTGCAGGCTGCATGTTGGCCATGAGCTGATGCTCTTAAGACAGTTGTCCATGTATCTGCAGTTGTGCCTCATGGACATCAAAAAAGTAACTTGTGTTATCTGGTGTACGCCAAATGATACCTCTATGTAGAAAACAACAAAGAGTGTGACCAGTTTCAGTGGAGATTTCATCATAGTCAGTATGAACATGTCAGTAACAGTCATGATGCACTGTAAAAACAGAATGCTTCTTTTATCAGATTGCCAAATAAACAAAGCTGGGCTAAACCATTGCAAGATGCTTTGTTAGTTCATCATAAAAGAAGTCATAAATCTTCTTTCATATTTTATAGTCAGAGGACATTATACTTGTAAATGTCTTTTTAACTTAAAATCCTTGAAACTGCTTTTTTCTTTGATGCTGTTTATTTTTAAGTCATTTTAACCATTGGCACATACAATCATCTTAATGCATTTTCTGATTAGTTCAAGTTCTTGTATACACAAGCTGAAAGTAGCAGGAGAACCACCCTGCACGCTCTGTAAGTGAGCATATGAAGTGTATTACTTTGCTCATAAAACTCTCCAGGAAGTAGAATGGTAAATGCTTGCATCTTGTAAAGGTGTCAGTCGTGTGTAGCAGTCATGCGAGCAAATACTGAAGAGACAAGAATAACTGAGCTCTTCCAGAAGTGAGTCAACTGTTGGCCTCAGGATCTCCAGAGCCAGGCCTTACTTCAGTGCTCCCAACAGAAAGGTAAAGTCACAAAGGAATGCAAGTAACACTTAACATGCGATTTACACCAAACTAGTTGGACTTAGTGACACAGATTTGAGCATGTACCTTGTTAATGATCTCATCATCCTATTTCCCATCCCTATTTACAGTTCATTTCGAAAATCTGCTTGCTCCAGAACTGGAATCAATCCAAAACCCCACTTCCATTCTAAAAGATAATGCACCACAGCCAAAACCTCCCTCACCACCTGCATGAGTGATTTTTATGTATACAAGACCTAGTATCAGCTGTGGAGGTAAAAGATCGTGAAGTTTATAAGCATTGCTTAGAAATCAAACTGTTTTAAACTGAGTACCAGAAGCACCTGCCCAGCATTGCTCTCTCTTTACATGTTGGTTAGATACTACTACCATTAATTACTACCTGGTTCTGTGCTGGCTGCATCACACTGTGGAAAGGTAGTTTCTGAAGAGCCCAAGGTGGAAATATTTGTATTATAATGCAATGGATGTTCTTCTAATTCTCAATAATGATCAAATTCTGGATCAGATGCCCCCAGTAGCTCACATAGTTGCAGTGGATACTTCCAGTTGTGCAGGGCACTGTCACTGCAGGATGTACATTTACAGGTCAGTTTAACAGGTGACAGGTTAAAGGTACTATGACTGTACTAATGTTATTTACAGGACAAATGCAATAGTTCAGCTACTCCACTGAAGATACTTGCAACACGAAATGGAGTTTGCAGCATCTAATTTTAGAAGCTTGCCTACGCAAACACAGATGAAGTATATTCCTTAATATAACCCATATAATGGGGATGGATCAGAATTCCAGCTGAAATTTAAATAAGCAACAAAAATACTGAGATTTTCAAAGAGATAGACAACATCTCCTGTTCTCTCCAGTGGTGCTGGTAATTCTTAAGACTGTGTCACAAAAAACATCTGCCAGCTGATGTAGTGGCACTGTTAATACCCAGTTTGCTAGTATAATTACTACTAACTAGAGACTTTGCCCTGTTGCAACATACTCAAAGCATTATCCCATACAAAACATACAGGCAGCTATTTAAGAACAAGCAGTAGTAAAACATTGATAAACCCAGGGTAGTTAAAAAAAATTCCATTCCAGCAGTATTTAAAGTAGATTAAAAGGCTGAAATGATCTACTCAGATCAACAGTCACAGCACAATCCATGCCAAGAATACAGAGACCAGTGAGCAACAACCAAGTACAAGTGCCTGGAAAATCAGGAGCAGCAATCCGAGTGAGGTACTATCTGCCCTTGGCCTACCAGGTGCTCTCCAGCAGATCTCATCTTTCACTTGTCTTATACTGTGTTCTGTTCTCATCACATGATGGTGCATATATTGTGCTGTGGCTGCTTTTGTGAGTTTCATAGAAGCATGGAATGGTTTAGGTTGGAAGGGACCTTAAGATCATCCAGTTCCAGCCCCCTGCCATGGGCAGGGACACCTTCTACTAGACCAGGTTGCTCCAAGCCCCTGTGTCCAACCTGGCCTTGAACACTGCCAGGGATGGGGCAGCCACAACTTCTCTGGGCACTCTGTGCCAGTGCCTCAGCACCCTCACAGGGAAGAACTTCTGCCTTAGTTTGTCCATCTCTTTTTATTCCTACTGAACAGCTAGCTGCACACTAGGAGTGCTGAGAAATTAGAGTTTACAGTAGCACAATCCCTATGTACAAAGTAACCGCGTCTCCTTCCTGCCCCTGTAACAGTTCCATTTCATCAGAAACACAAAGGTAAGTTTCAGTGGAGGTAAAAAAAGGAGGAAAAAAAAGTGTGGTCTTCTTATAATCCACTGTCAACCCAAACTCCCCAGAGTTGTAGTTAATATTGCTACATGTTTCTCATTTTGGCCATGAGTTCTTCTAGGCTTTCTTCAGATTCTGCTACCGTTTCCTCAGTTATCAAATTCTCTTCCTATGAGAAACGGGAAGAAAAAGTTGGCGTCACAAGTATCAAACAAAAAGCCCCCCACAAATAAGCTTGATTTCTGAATTGCAACATTAGGCCTAAATCATTATCAGCTTACATTGTGAACTGTTCTGACAGGGAGTTAGAGTGTTCTGGCTGCAATGACACAGATTCTATGTTCCCCAGGTATACAAATTGCTCTTTGATTACACACAGCTTTTACAAGATAAATATGGTAAAAATCAATTAGTCACCAAAATATTAACTGAGAAATTCAGGTTTTCCTTTCCAAACACATTCATTCCTGTCACCTTGTAACTACAGTCACACTGACATCCATCCTTAAGCATCTTCTATAGAAGCACAAACCTGGACCACAGAAGGCACTACTGGGATGAACTGAGGTACAGCTACACTGTGACTGTTCCAGATGGATTTTTAGTGTAGGTTTAAAGGGTAACCAAACTCACTGCTTATTAGGAATGTAATCTACAACACATTTCAAAACTCCATGCAGAATAAATACACTACCTTGTTCGGGAGAGTGTATGCTACAGTAATGCCCTCGGGAAGCTCAGGAACCGGGCCAGATGCAGCCTTCAGCTCATCTTCTGAAGTTTCTGATACTAATTCAATGCCTTTGCATTAAAACGAATTGAGAACTCCATTACAAGTTAGAAGAACAAGTTCTTTACACACTAAGTAACCAAAATGAGAGGAAAACAGCAGAGACTCTCCCAAAAGAGAAAGAAAATTAAAAGCAGGAAGATCTTTGATTCCAGCTTCTCCATTCCATGATCAATACAAAATATTTTCCCTTGACAATGTATTAAAATCTATGGACAAGAATGGCACCTCTCCTATAGGACTTCCTTCTCCTTACCATTTAAATCTTACTGTGAGGGCACTTCTCCCAATGGTGAGCTAAGATTATTTTCTGTATCATGTAATAAACAGAAGATATATGTCTTTTCTTGAAACGGCTATACAAAACACACCATTCCTTAAGGCAATTCCTTCTAACTTAAAGCCCTGAGAGGAACATAAAGATCCAGGGGATGGTTCAGCACAGTGGGTAGGGAATGACAAAAGCTATTGAGTTACGTATTTAGTTACACAGTGAGTAAATCTTCTCACACCTTTTATATCTTCAGACCATCTCCTGAGAAAGTTTCTTATTCCAACAGCTGTTGCATTTTGAGGCTAAAACCTGCACATTACACTAAAAATACATCACTGAGTTGTGGTAACATTACTATCAAACCCTGTGAAAAGCCAGCAGGAGCTACACAGTGTAAGTCACAAAAGCTGGGAACATAAGGAGTCCACGTACCCTGCAGTGTGTTACCCAAACCAAAGACTTTAACTGAATCTCCATACTGCGAACGTCATTGAGTCTCCCGCTGAATACGTACCCCAGTCATTGTCTTCATGTACTATTTCCTCTTGCTGTTCAACTACTTCTTCTTTTGGCTGTGCAGCTGCTTTTTTCTGAGGGAAAACCACAAAAAGATAAACACCATAATGTATGTAATAGTCCCACAACAGCAAGAAAGAACATATCTAATGTTGACACTCCTTTGAATATTTAAGGCATGCAGTCACTATTCAGAACTTTGTAGGGCATAAAAAGGCAGAATACCTGCAAGGGAAAAACCCAAACCTGTTAACACTCAAACCCATGACTGCCAGAAAGGTTGAGTAATCACTGTAGAAGAAAATACTATTTAACTGAATGTCAATTCTGCTCCCCTTTGCTTTGAGATAATGCCAAGTACTGTGTTTTTAGGAACACATCCAACCATCTGAAGACAATGCTGCTGAAAACTGGAGTAGCAATGTAAGTTTTCTTCTGCTACAGATCTGTAGCTTGTTTTGTTCTTAAGACTTTAAGAGAGGAGCAAAAACAAATCAAAACTAGCAAATCTTTTTACCTTATAATTTTCTTGCTGTTTTCTGCAATTTTGGTCACTACATTGTGGGTTTGGCTTCATAGACATAGTTGGAAAGAAATCCTGCATCGCGTTGTAACCGAGATAGTAACTCACAGTACCAAAGTTTAACAGGTACCTAGAAACACGGAGAAAGCAGGTCCTTATGTACAGATTCGTTCGCTCAAGGGATCCTTTTTCCTCAACTTTTAGAATATACTTTCGTACTAATGCAGTTGTAAGGAGCTACTGTAATTGTCCTGAAACAAGCTGTAGTCACCTAACAGTGGGATAACTGCATCAACATAGAACTCTTATAGAGGCTTTTGTGGTGTAAGTGTGAGAACAGGTCAGCTATAGTCTCACAGAAAATAGGTTTAGAGTAGCATATGAGAAGTTTTCTCCTCTGCCTTGATCCACTGCTTGAAATGCTCAGTTGTCCTGTATTACAATGAGAGAGTTTTCAGCAGCTAATCAGAACCAGCTTAATCATCTTTACTGGAGGGTCAGAGATGCAATGGAAATAAACATACAAACCTTGACACACTTGAGAGGTGGCCAGTGCCAACCTCTCAACCCAGCCAAGTGCAAGGTCCTACACCTGGGTCACAGCAATCCCAGGCACAGCTACAGGTTGGGCAGAGAAGAGATTCAGGGCAGCCTGAGGAGAAGGACTTGGGGGTGTTGGCTGATAAGAAACTGAACATGAGCAGCTTCAGTGTGCGCTTGAGCCCCCAAACCCCCCGTGTGCTGGGCTGCATCAAAAGCAGCGTGAGCAGCAGGTTGAGGGAGGTGATCCTGCCCCTCTGCTCTGCTCTTGTGAGACACCTCACACTGGACCAGCTTGCTCAAAAAAACAGACCCATCATCATGACATCTCCCCTCAGGTTTCTTTCTCTCATTGTGCTGAACACGGAATAGCAACAACTTGGTCACTTACTTGAGAACATTTTGTACAAGAATTCCTGCCACAACGCCCATAGTTGTAGGGAGACTGGCTGCACAAACTCCTTCCCGTTTGAGTGTTTTCTCATCAATATTTGCAGCAACTACGAGTGGAGGAGCACACTGAGGGCACAGAAATAAAGTTTTAAGAGAAGTACTACCCCCACCCCAGATGACACAAGATTTTAAGCTACCCCTTCAGCTGTGCCAGGATCACATTCCCTAGCCAGCTCATCTTCACATTCCCAGCCCTGCTTAAGAGCCAAACAAGCAATTCAGCAGAGCAATGCATACCGCAAAACACGCGGATTCCCCAGGTATGATCAGCTGGATATGTCCTGACACTGCGTTTTCACTCACTCCAGATTCCATCCAGATTTGTCCAAGTTCATTGCAGGCCTTAAAAACACAGAAACACCAAAACAAAACCACACAGAGTGTAAATTGAGAGGGGTTAAAAACATGGATCTTCCTGCCTTAAGACAAAAAGGCTATAATCAGGAAAAAATGTAGAACAGAAATTACTCGGCTGAGTCAAAGGACAACTTAAAGTTGTCCTCAGGATGGACATGTCCTTTGTATGGCCATGTATATCCTTTGTGCTTTCCTAAGGACCTGACATTTTTGAACAACTACAGGCATTAGTGATCCAGTCACCAGCACGCTACAGAATCTCATTGCACAAACTACTATTATACGGCGTATCTGTGGACCTTCAGTGCACGTAATTTATGGATCATGTTAGCCAAAGGATAACAGAAAACATGCACTTGGCATATACCCTATGTTGCCTGCTACTATAAACACAATCTGACTAGGTACACAGCCTCAAGGCACTTTATATACAAGTATACAACAAGTCACATGAAGTATACAATGAGCTATACACAGTCTAAAGAGTTTGAAAGCTTTAACATCCCAGGCTTTGATCATACCTTTATATAAACAGTAATTTGGAAAGATGGAGAGGGCTTATAACACATAACTTTTGCTAACCATTAGCTGCTAGAAACTTAAAGGTCTACAGTTATATTCATGCATGTGTTTTATGAGAATGGGGTAAAAGCTCAGATTCTGCTTCCTTAAACCAAGGAGGAAATTTCTTAGAACATTCTGATAAGTCCCTGTCTTTTCTCTAGTCCCCACACTTCCTAACATTATTTATAGGAGAAAACAGACTTCCACAAGCTCATGCCCTCGATGGCCTTACCGTGTTAATTGCCATACGAGCTTCAAAGTTGTCCACGCAGCTCAGAACAAGATCCACAGGCTTCCCCTCCTCTAGTGCCCCGTTACTGAAATAAGCACCAGAAGTTTGTGTGAAACTGCTGGCAGAACAAAATGTCAGTGTGGCAATCCACATGGTGCTTTGGAGCACCTGGGAAGTGTGTATCTAACAAAACCTGTGCAAATAAGTACACACAAAGCCACATTGGACAGAGCCTTGGGTGACATGGTCTAGTGTGAGGTGTCCCTGCCCATGGCAGGGGGTTGGAACTGGATGATCTTACGGTCCTTTCCAACCCAAACCATTCTGTGATTCTATGAAATAAGGCCAACTCCAAAGAAAAGGTCTAGGTAGGAATGTCTCCACATAATATATATATATATTTCCCACTGGTTTTCAATTGGAAGCCATTAAATCAAACCCCCCCACCCAATAAAAGTCAGGCCGTACAGAAGGAACCACAAATCAGCAGAAGTTACCAAGATGCTTTTGTTAAGAGATTTTACCTTATTCTATCCATGAAGTGTTCAAAGTTGTCCAGTGTTGTGATGTTGTAGTTATGTACTTCAAACTGAACATCAGGATTAATATTCCTTATGGAGGAAATAATATGAGCCAATATCAGTAAATATGATAACTTGCATTCTACCCCCTAACTTCACAAGTGTTCCTACAGTGTTAAGCTTCCAGTCTGACATTTAGAATATATCTGTATTTATCAATAATTCACAGATTAGGAAAGCCCCACAACACTGAAGTGGCATAGTTTATACCAAACTTTTGAGCAGAATTAGCCATACTTAAAAAGACTCCCATTAAGGTTTTGGTCAGTATAAAAATTGTCCATAAAGTACCAACCATTCTCACAACTATTTTATACTCACATTTCCAAATGAGATCAGGCTACTTTGCAAGTGATTAAGAGTGAAACATCAGTCTTCTGGAGCAGTATCCTGGGTAAATACATTTTGATACCCACTTCTCTAAGTCATACCTCAAAGTATGCTCTGCTGCTTGCACTTTACTTAATCCAGCTTGATGAGGTTGGAAGAAGAGTCTGTTCATGTTTGCCAGTTCCACTTTGTCATAATCAAACAGAAGCAGCTACAACGAAGATTGGAGATTCACTTATGATAACACAAAGACTGTGCAACCAGAGCATCATGGCAAGGCATTTTATACAACAAAACTCACTCTAAAACCAACAACAAAACCATCCCCAACCAAACAACCCCCACTTCCACAGTTCCATTCAGTTCACATATAAAAGCTCCTAAGATTGTATGTGAAAAACTGAATTCTAAGTACTATTCAACAGGAACTGACCAAGTCATGAAAACCACTCTTAAAAACCAATCTGTCCATTTGATCTAAACTAGGAATATTCAACAGATTATCTACATGAACACTGTAATCTCTGTTACCACATTCCTACTTGCTGTTATGGCATTAACTAGGAACACATCGTTTCTTTCGCTTGTCCAGGCAAGTAGCTCTTCAAAAATAATTCACTTAAAATACCTACATCATACACAGACACGTTGAGTATTATAAACTCTGAATCAACTGTCCAATGTCCTTTTCTGTGCCCAAGATGCTGGTCTTCAGGAAATGCTCCTTCACAGGAAGGGGGAATAAACTTTGCAATCAAAAATTGCATCACCTCTGCATTTAAGAAACTTCTTGAAGTTCCAAGAGTATATGGTCAGGATTTGCCTGGAAATACAAACATCTAAGCCATTTCCCAGATTCCTTCTTTAAGGAAAAAGCCTGTTTTTTAACTCTGCAGGTTCTTGATAAACACATCAAATTCCTTTGAATCGCTGCTAACTTTTTAGCTCCAAGTGCCACAGGACAAACTAATATATGTGACAAAAATACCAGTTCTACGTCTACCATATTTCAACTTCAGGTCTATCAACTTGCTCTCATAAAACTTTAGCATCTATGTCAGTTACCCCCTCCTTTATTTTGTTTTCCTTCTGCAATAATCCATTACAAAGTTTAGATAGATGGGCTGATATAGAATCACAAAATGGTCTGGGTTGAAAAGGACCTTAAGATCATCCAGTTCCAACCCCCTGCCATGGGTAGGGACATCTTCCATTAGACAAGGTTGCTCAAAGCCACATCCAACCTGGCCTTGAACACTGCCAGGGACAGAGCACTCACACTGGAATATCAGAGCAGGAAGACAAGCATCCAAACAAAAATTATTCGCATGACTGAGGATTAAGCCCTAAGTAAATGTGATGTTTACGCAAGTGCTGCTCTTGAATGCTTTCTTTACTACTCTTTTATTGCCTGAAATCAACTGAGTGAAATCAAATCTAGTTCTTTATGAAGACCACTGGTCCATCTACTGTAAAGAAGCAGAGGAAGAAAGCTCTCATTACCTTACCAATGCCACACCGTGTCAGCATTTCAGCAGTCACGCTCCCAACTCCACCTACACCTACGACTGCGACCGTAAAGGTACGGATTTTCTGCAGAAAGAAACCAAAAGCACATCAGTTCATCAGAATTGGTCCTCACAGGGAGGAAGTGCAAGGCTGTTTCAATGCAGACAGAATCCTACCTCATAGTCTTCGACAATTCCCATTCTTTTTAACGCCATCAAGCGACTATGAAGAAAAAACAGTAACATTATATAGACAATGCTCTCTACAGTACTATAAGCAATTTTGCTTTTCAAGTACTTAAAATCCTTTTGCTTAAAGACAACCCCACCAAGCACTAAACTCAAGCCTGCTGTTTTCACTGTAGTTGTGATTGACAGCTAGATATCGCCTAAATGAGATAGCAGATGCTTTCCTATTACTCCTTCAACAGAATACTCAGCCTGCAGAAACTCGTCTACTTACTCAGCTGGTATGAGGTAGCATCACTGAACTCCATAGCTATCTTTGTAAATGAATCCCTGATTTTCACATTGAAACTCTACACATTTTCCTGTAATGAACCACACAGCAGCAGCCCAGTGAAGACTCTTCTTCTTTCTGATCAATTTAATTAGATTAACTCCGGCATCACATTAAAGGAAAATAAACTAAAAGCCAGAGGTTATGAGGATAACTGGAAGAATTTTGAAGTAATCTTTTGTCCTGCTATTGCATTTTTTCATTGAAAGCATCGAAGGAAGTACAAGAATCAACATGTATTAAAGCAATTCATCCTGAAAAAAATAATGCATCAGAATTCCAGAGCGCTGAGCATTAGAAGAGGTTGCAGATGCTCAAGACTTCTCAAATCCAAACTCTAAAATAGTTAAGTTAGAGGAATAAGACCTCATGCAATACCAACACCTGTCACGTTTAGTAGCAACTTAGCTGAAAAACCCAGTCTTCTCTCGCTCCCCCTGTTAAATCTGAGAGCTTCTCTCACCACAGGGCATCTGCCTTCACAGAACTGTCTGACCAGCCATAGAATGATTTGGGTTGGAAAAGGCCTTTAAGATCACCACCTTCCAACCCCTTGCCATGGGCAAGGGTTGTCCCAAACATAAGGACATGGAGCTGTTGGAGCAAGTCCAGAGGAGGCCACGAGGATGATCAGGGACTGGAGCACCTCCTGTATGGAGACAGGCTGAGAACATTGGGGCTGTTCAGCCTGGAGAAGAGAAGCTGTGTGGAGACCTCAGAGCAGCTTCCAGTATCTGAAGGGGGCTACAAGGATGCTGGAGAGGGACTCTTCATCAGGGACCATAGCAATAGGACAAGGGGTGATGGGTTCAAACTGAAACAGGGGAAGTTCAGGTTAGATCTAAGGCAGAAGTTCTTCCCTGTGAGGGTGCTGAGGCGCTGGCACAGGGTGCCCAGAGAAGCTGTGGCTGCCCCATCCCTGGCAGTGTTCAAGGCCAGGCTGCACACAGGGGCTTGGAGCAACCTGGTCAGTGTGAGATAGTTGTGGCCCAAGTGCATGACCCTCAGACCCCCGCCCGCACGGGCCCACCTCCACACGCCTCTTCCCCTTCCCCAGCCCCACGGCCTCAGACCCCGCACCCCTCCCGCCTCCCCACGGCTCGGTCCGGGCGCCCTCCCATAGCCCGACCCCGCCGGCGCAGCCCGCCGCCCCCGGCCGCACCTGTAGGGGTTGGTGTCCGTCACCTCCGGGCTCATGGTCTCGATGCGGGCCCGCGGCTCCGCCCGCCCGCCCCTCTCCCGGGCCAGCTCGTCCTCCAGCTCCCGCACCCGCTGCTCCAGCCGCTCCAGCCGGCCCGGCTCCGCCATGGCAGCGACACGTCTGCCCGGCCGCCTGACGGAGCTTCCGGGTGCGGCAGCGAGCGCCGTCCCCCGACAGCGCCGGCGCCTCAGGAGCGTTCCCGCCTCAAGAGGGGCTCTTGGCGCCTCACAGAGGGCAACGAACGGCTGTGGCCATGGCGGAGGGCAGCTGCCAGCCGCGGCAGGAGCGACCTCCGAGGGGCCGCGTTCTTCCGAGAAGAAGCCGTCCGTATCCGAGAGCCGGTCCTGCACTTGTGCCACAACAGCCCCATGCACTGCTCCAGGGCTGGGGAGGAGCGGCTGGAAAGCTGCTCATGGAAAAGGACCCGGGGGTGCTGGTTGATGGAGCTGAACATGAGCAGGTTGTGCCCAGGCAGCCAAGAAGCCACCAGCATCCTGGCCTGGATCAGCACCAGTGCGGCAGCAGGGCCAGGGCAGGGATTGTGCCCCTGTGCTGGGCACTGGTGAGGCTGCACCTCGAATCCTGTGTTCAGTTCTGGGCCCCTCACTGCAAGAGAGACATTGAGGGGCTGGAGGGGGGGCAGAGAAGGGCAATGGAGCTGGTGCAGGGCCTGGAGCACAAGTGTGATGGGGAACGGCTGAGGGACCTGGGGGGTTCAGTGTGGAGAAGAGAAGGCTCAGGGGGGACCTGATCGCTCCCTACAGCTGCCTGACAGGAGGTTGTAGTGAGGTGGGGTCGGTCTCTGCTCCTAAGGAACAAGGGACGGGACAAGAGGAAACGGCCTCAAGCTGCCCCAGGGCAGGTTTAGGTGGAGCTGAGGAACAATTCCTTCCCCAGAGGGTGCTCAGGCATTGGACCAGGCTGCCCAGGGCAGGGCTGCAGTCACCGTCCCTGCAAGTGTTCACACAGCGTGGAGACGAGGCCTCAGTGCCATGGGTTAGGGGTGGCCTTGGCAGTGCTGGGAACGGTTGGACTGGATGAGCTTGAAGCTCTTTTCCAACCCGGTTGTTTCCATGACTCTATGGGCCCCTCGCAGGCCCGGCGCCGGCGCCCGCTTTCCTGACGGACCGATCCGCCTCCCGTTGCCGGGGCGATGCCGGGCCGGGCGGGGCGCAGCGGCGCGGAGGGCAGGCACAGAAGGTACGGCGGCGGCGCAGGGCGAGGATGGCGGCGGAGCCGGGGACGGGTGAGGTGCGCCAGGAGCACCGCTTCGACCAGCGGGGCTTGGAGCGGTACCTGTGCAGCCACCTGCCCGGCTTCCCTCGGCAGCCCGCGGAGGCGCTCGCTGTCAGGCAGTACAGGTAACCGGTGGGGCTGCTCCCTGGCTGCTGACACGGGCCCTCTCCCGTGGGGCGCCATTCGGCGCGGAGCAGAGCGTAGCCCCGAAGCGTTATGCTGCGGGGCACCCTGAGAGGCTGAGGCGTTGCCCGCTGCCCGGCAGGAAAGGTGGGCAGCGTTCAGGCCCTTTGCCCTGGGGAGAGCAGGCAGCGGCCATCGAGGTAATAGGGCTTCCACTGGGCAGCGGGAGAAGTGAAAGTTCACAGTGGAGGCAAAGGGGACCTATGGCTCAGCGGGTGGCAGTCTGCAGGCAGGAGACGGGAATGTCGGGGTAGGACAAGGGGAATGGTTTTAACCTGCCAGCGGGGAGACTGAGATGAGCTCTTAGGCAGAAGTTCTTCCCTGTGAGGGTGCTGAGGCGCTGGCACAGGGTGCCCAGAGAAGCTGTGGCTGCCCTATCCTTGGCAGTGTTCAAGGCCAGGTTGGACACAGGGGCTTGGAGCAACCTGGTCTAGTGTGAGGTGCCCCTGCCCATGGCAGGGGGTTGGAACTGGATGAGCTTTAAGGTCCCTTCCAACCCAAACCAGTCTGGGATTCTGATGATTCTATGATGTGTTGGGTGGACTTGCCACTGTCCTCAGAAGAGCATGTATGTGGCCCTTTATGGTGCACTCTGCTGCAAGTATACACACGGTTGTTTTATTGCCTACTCATAAATCTCACTTTATGTGATTAATCTTTAATTGAACAGCAAATAATAATGTTCAGAAGCACATACATGGCTTAAGAAATCAATTTTAAAAGCCTTCAGTTATGGCCAGGTAAACAAATCCACAAAAAGAGCCTAACGATATTCTGAGATGCCCAGTAATGCCTGCAGGGCAAAGCATTGCACCAGCAAGGTGCTACCCCCAGGCTCTAGAGCTGCTGTTGCAGGGAACACCTAGCTTATTTTCGCTCAGCAGATCAATGGTGTGACTTCAGATCGGGAGCAATTAGATGTTACATTATTCTAAAAGTATTAATTCCTTTGTAAACATGACTTCAGCTGCTTCACCTGCAGCTTTCACTAAGAACCAGTAAACAAGTTTTCATTGTCTTCTGATGCGAATATAGATCATCCATAGTATCCTCAGCTACTTTAATCCTTCAATTGAGGAAACTGTAGAAGGGGCCTCAGGAGTAGCTGTTACTTAAATCTGCTAAAATACTGTCACTATGCTTCTACTACTTTCTTTGTCTTGTGGTTACAGTTTGAAGCTTCAACTGATTTAAACCTCTTTTGTTCCAGGCAGTGTTTGTCTCTGCAGTATACTCCTTAAACTCTATTACAGGCTATGCCCTTACTGCCTCAGGGAGAATGGAAGTATTGTGGGGAGCATGAGGGCAAAAGTTCACTTGATTTGGGTTTTCTGCTAGTTGTCTAATCTTTTATGGGACTAGGTCAGAATGCGTGTTAAAAATGATCTGGAAGGAGGAGAGGAAGGCAGGTGAGGATCAATAAGCTTGATTGGGATATGATAGACTAAGCCTTGTGAAGGGTTTAACTAGGTTGTCCTTGTCTTTTACACATGTATGTGATTGAAATGTGTAGTTTCTATGATTCCTTGTCACTGTAACATTCGTTCTTTAAAATTTTACAGTTACTATAGGCAGTCCTTTAAGCGTAGCATAGGTATGTGATAATCAGGACAGCATACAGTGGGGTTTGGTACTAGAATCATCAGTTATTTGGAGAGTTTTCTCTGTACTTATGTTATTCAAAATACAGCTTGCCAGAGGACAAATACAGTTCTGGGCTAGTGTGAATTCTGCTTTGTTTGATTTCCCCCAAATCAGAAAGCTTTACAGTTAGTATCTACTGCATACCCTGAAACATTAATGATGTCTCTTTAGGGAGGAGAGGTAAATGCCATCTCCATTTCGCAGGAGACCAAATTGTGTATCTGTGACCTCTCTGTAGTGCAAGAAGACATCTTCCTTATAGGCAGGAATAGAACCTCTGGCTTCTGAATTTGTAGGCTATCACTTGCATCCTTGTAAGACTATATTGGGGGAAAAAAACCAAAAACCAGACAAACCAAGCCAGCATACAACTCTTGAGAAGAGCCCTGTCCTCTGTCTGCCATTTTGTTCAGGCCAAGTCACAGTGCATTTTGCATCGTTTCTGTTGAAAGTTTGCAAAATGGTAAGTACTTGAATTTGTAAGTAACTATAATCTTTCTCTTTGTAGCT
This sequence comes from Pezoporus flaviventris, assembly GCF_033815535.1. Lineage (NCBI taxonomy): Eukaryota > Metazoa > Chordata > Aves > Psittaciformes > Psittacidae > Pezoporus > Pezoporus flaviventris. Next base: position 4,403,901 of record NW_026892585.1, read on the forward strand.
CAGGCCAGTCAAATCCAACCTTTTATCTTCAGAAGGGTGAAAAGGCTTATGTGCTCAGGAAGAAGCCCCATGGCCCCCTATTACCTAGAGCTCACAAGGTAAGGAACATACTTCATCAAGGTCCAGACACTTTGTATTGCTAAATCTGGTACATGGTGGTGTGGCACATGGTTGAATGTGTCCACAAATGCAGTGAATTGCTGGATCATTTACAGTTCTCTGTGCTATACTATACGTGTCATTGAGGAGGATACACTGTTGTTCACAGATTTGTGTTTGGGAACTTTTCATTGAACCTAAATTTCTGTGTCTTCTTCAGGTTGATAGAGAATATCGTGTGCAGAAAGCCTTATTTTCAGCTGGATTTCCAGTGCCTGAACCACTGTTTTATTGCAGTGATGTTTCTATCATTGGAACAGAGTTTTACGTAATGCAGCATGTGCAGGTTGGTCTTCTAATGTAAGGGATTTTTTTTCTTCTCTCTACTACAAACTGCTTTTAAATTCTCTAAAACTCTTCCTGTTAGAGCCTTGCCCAGCGTTTACTGCATTTTGTGATATAAACATAAGCAATCCTCTGGTATTTTAAGAAATGTTGGATACTGGAAATTCACACTGATTTCAGCTTCTTCAGGACTTATTTCCCACTTTGTTGAAGTTTTTAGCTTAGTATGTAACCTCTTGGTCTCGTTTAGAGCTCTCAGAAAGATGTCTTGAAATGAGGCAATATTGCTTCTGTGCAAACCATACACAAGGCAGAGTGAGAACAACCAAGGTATAAAGTTATACTGAACCTTGGGACATCCTGGGGCCTCTTTACTACTGAAGACAGGAATCTGCTTACAATCACCTTTTCTTGAAAACCAAGCAGGGTTCCAGCTCAAGCCCGAGTTTCAGAAGGAACATGGCATAGCTCTGTCTGTGGTCCATCACTCTAGGGGTTCTGTGGTAGAGTTGATTCTGTTTCTGCTAGGTTTTGGTGATTCTAGATTTGAAGTCTGCTGTATCATCGCTTTGTTTTTTTATATACTGTGAGAGGAAGATTGGAACTAGGGCCTCTTCCCTTTTCACTGCATCCTTCTCTGTCATGTGGTTCACTGGGAAAATAGAAACACATTGAAGCCATTGTGTGAACCAGTGAAACTGAGGAACTTAAAGAAGAGTCTGCTTTTTCTTTTCCAGTCTGTTACTGGAAGTGTTAAAGGAGAAAATGGAAGAACACACCCATGTTCTAAACATGTTAAACTGCTTCCCCTTCCCCTAGGGTCTTCATTAATAGTTTTTTTCTGGAATTTAGCTGTTAGAGACAACTGAGAAACCTTTCATTCCCCCCACCCCACCCCTCAGTACTTTAGTTTGAGGATATCTGGATTGAGTGCTCCAATTCAGACTTTCACTACTGAATACACCTGTTGTTTTAGTTGCCTTCCAATAGACATACTAATGATCTGAGATTACTGTGAATCCATTCATATGTCCTGGGCAAGGAATAAAATAAGTGAGGAAGGCATTTTTGATTGCATAGGGAGTATTGGTTCCCTGCATTTAGTTTTGCTCCTGAAATGTAGAACTTTAACTTCTCTTTGTGAGATGTGTACATCCCACCAAGTACCTGATTTCTGATGTTTCCAGGGTCGCATCTTCCGAGACGTGTCCCTGCCTGAGGTGGGCCCAGCAGAGCGTTCTGCTTTGTATATTGCAATGATAGAAACTTTGGCCCTCTTGCACTCCTTTGATTTACAGTCATTGGGTCTCCAAGGATATGGGAGAGGACCAGGATACTGCAGGAGACAGGTACAGGTCTTCAAGAAGTCTCTTGTTTTGTCAGGTCTTTGAAGATTTGTTTGATTTGCAAGCTAAATTGTTGTTATTAATGACTTGTGAAGTAACCGTCATATTTTAGCTGTTAAATGCCTTCACTTAGTTCAATTATTTGTGCACAGTATAAAGTTAGTATTACATTCAGATCAATTCTGTAATGCTATACTCAGGAAATTGTATTTACTCACTTTTGGAATAATATTAGATTTGGGCTCTGTAAATAGGATTGAGATAGAAAACAGAGGTAACATGGTAATAGGCAAAACCCAGAAGCATATGCTTCAGAAATTAGAGCTCATGAAAAACTTGTGAACCTGTTGAAATGCTTGTATCCCTTTAGGTATCAACTTGGAAAAGACAGTATGATGCAGCTGCTCATACCGATATTCCTGCCATGAACAAACTGGCTGAGTGGTTAGCAAACAACTTGCCACCGGATGATAATGAAGAAAGCCTGATTCATGGGGACTTTAGAATAGATAACATCATCTTCCACCCAACAGAGGTATTTGAAATATGTCTGTACATGTTTAGTAGGTTCTGGTCCTCCATTTGTTTGTACTCGTACCATGTAATGGGACACTTAGGTGGGTGTTTTGGCACATGATACATGTTTGAAAGGAACAGTGGAAAACTTAACGCTTCTCCATGCTCTGTCTATGGTGTTTAGCTACCTTATACAGTCCTGGTTTTCACTGCAGGAGCTAGTAACTTGATTTATTCATTAGCTCTAGTCCCTACTTCAGAGTCCAGGAACAAGACATTTTATATCACACACACAGTATCACACAGTATGCTAGAGATTGGAAGGGACCTCGAAAGATCATCTAGTCCAATCCCCCTGCTGGAGCAGGAACACCTACATAATGTTACACAGGAATGTGTCCAGGCGGGTTTTGAATGTCTCCAGGGAAGGAGACTCCACAACCTCCCTGGGCAGCCTGTTCCAGTGTTCCGTCACCCTCACTGAGAAGAAGTTTCTTCTCAAGTTTAAGTGGAACCTCTTGTGTTCCAGTTTGTACCCATTACCCCTTGTCCTATCATTGTTTGCCACTGAGTAGAGCCTGGCTCCATCCTTGTGACACTCCCTCTTTATATATTTATAGACACTTATAAGGTCACCCCTCAGTCTCCTCCAAACTATAGAGACCCAGCTCCCTCAGTCTTTCCTCATAAGGGAGATGCTCCACTCCCTTAATCATCTTCGTTGCCCTGCGCTGGACTCTCTCCAGCAGCTCCCTGTCCTTCTTGAACTGAGGGGCCCAGAATTGGACACAATATATATAAATCCAGTTGAATTCAGTGCAACTTAAGAGCATATGAAGGCTCACTTCATAAGCATCTGATCCAAAGCCCATTGAAATCAGGGGTATGGCTTCAGTTAACAACAATGGCTTTTAGAACAGGATCTGAATGGATGATACATGATGCTAGTAGAAGGAAAGAAAAACCTGCCAAAGCTGCTTAGTTATGGAGCACGTGTAGATCACAGAGACCCTGAAGTTCCTCATTCATCTTTAGGGAAAAGGGATTTTTTTTTAGTTTCTTAAATAAACATGTGTTACCTATCTGTCAACACGATTGCATTGTCATTATCTTTTTTTCCTGGGTTTTTCGTTATTTGCTGGGTTCTGAGCAGAACAAATGCTGGGGATTTGTGACCAAGACTTTGCAATTCCTGTTTCACAACAAGGAACAGGTCCCACAGATTCCTATTGTTGATAGACAACATTAGATCAGTTGATAGACACTCTAGGCTTAAATGGGCTGACAGACTTCCTGAGCAGAGAGGATCTGGCAGTGCCAGGAACTCTCTGTGCTGTTCTTGATGCAGTTGAAAGAATCAACCAAACTGTAAATAGGTAGTTTGAAATAATCTGTAGGAACTGTATATGCGGAAAAAGTCTTTTGCCCATAGATTAAGTGGCCCTGGATCACGAGTAGGCTGGAGGTGTCATTCAGGATGACCATACGTGTTACCCAATGCATAATATGAGACACTAGTGTTTTGTCCATGAGTATCTGTGCAACAGAATTGGAAACCAAAAAAAAACCCCCAAACCAACCCAATTGTCAGTACTACTGTTCTTTAGGATACTTTAATCCAATCGTATTTTGACCAGGAGAGTTTAGAACTTTCTGACAGGAAGAACACTACTCAAAAATGAAAAATTCTTACCAGAATTTCATTGGAAAAGTTCTTGTTTTGTGCCCTATAGGAATATTACTTTTCTACGGATCCTTACCTAGTGCTAAAAGGAACCGTGTTTGCCGTAGACAGCCACAGTGTGTGTTTTTAAACATACAATAACCGAGTAAAGCTGTTGGATAAGTGTGTTGTGCATTTGTGAATGGCGAGAATTTATCTTCTAGCGTTCACTTGAGGTTTTTGCTTTTCCTTAAGGCTCGTGTTTTGGCAGTGCTGGACTGGGAACTTTCAACTGCTGGTCATCCTCTAGCAGATTTAGCATATGCCACTCTGTTCTACTTTTGGCCTGCGTCTGTTAAAGACTTAGGTCAAGGAACTATCTTGGGTTTCAAAGACACTGTAGGTATGAAACTGTAATCTTTTTGTTGAAATGAATCCCAGGGTTGATTTCTATTTTGATGTGTTAACTTTATGATAATAATTAAGATATTTAATTAATAAGCACGTAAATTTGCACTTGCAAAGAACTTTTTCATTGTTTTCTTCGTAGGAGAAAACAGGCTGGTAGGGAGGTTTAAGGTCCTGTTTTAACAACCTGTGGTTCAGCCACAGGATGCTACTTCTGCAAAAGTTTATTTTGAACCTTTCTTGGAGATAATGGAAGAAGCCTGAATTGAAAATGTAAATTTATCATTGATTAGGAGTAACACCCCCCCTGCCCCTTGGTGACATTGATTTCCTGATGGAGTAGAGGCAAGGGGCAGTAAAAAGTGTTCTGTCCATCTGAAATTCTGACAACTCCTATGTCCTCTTAGCTCTCTATACCACGCTTAGATCATGAGAAGTGCTAAATCATGTTGTTTACTACGTCAGTGGAATAAAGCTGAAAAACTGTTCAGATATTTAAAGAATAAGGTGGAAAAATAATAGAAAATGTTGAATATTCTAAAATATTCTGTTGTTCTTTTGTAGAAACCCCCTCATTTGAAGAACTGGTTTCCATTTACTGCCGCTGCCGGGGTATCAGCACTACTTTAGCTGACTTTAACTTTTTTCTTGCTTTGTCATACTTCAAGATGGCAGCAATATCCCAGGTAATACACTCACATTTGCTGAAATGTCACATGGTTTTCTTATGAGTATTTGTAGTTGGTAATACTTGTTCAAAATACAGGGAAAGGTGGTTAGGGGCTCTGGGGCTCAGGTTTTTTCCATCAATTCTCCAGGTCAAAGGGAAAAACCTTGGAAAGGCCAGGTGGATCTGGCAGGTTAATAAGTGATTAAAAGTGTGGTGCCATAGTCACAGGTTTGGTTATTTAGAAGATGGAACTTGATCTGGGAGGCCTATTGGAGGCTGGTGGAGCTGATCTGACAAGGGGAAGAGCTGCTTTGGTAGGAAACTTGCCAGGCTGGTCAGCTGATGTTTCCAGTCAGTTGCCAGCACTTGTAATAAATGCTTGGAGCAATGCAGAGCTACTTCAGCCGCTCCAGCCAATGAGTTGACTTTATGTAGAGCTCGGCTCAGATGCCTCTATACAAATGCCCATAGAATGGGGAATAAACAAGAGGAATTAGAGATGTGTGCACATCTACAGGGCTGAGAAGGTTGGGGCTGTTCAGCCTGGAGAAGAGAAGGCTGTGTGGAGACCTCAGAGCAGCCTTCCAGTGTCTGAAGAGGGCCACAAGGATGCTGCAGAGGGACTCTTCATTAGGGACTCTAGTGACAGGACAAGGGGTGATGGGTTCAAACTTAAACAGGGGAAGTTCAGGTTAATTATAAGGAAGAAGTTCTTCCCTGTGAGGGTGGTGGGGCACTAGCAGAGGTTGCCCAGAGAAGTGGTGAATGCCCCATCCCTGGCAGTGTTCAAGGCCAAGTTGGATGGAGTCTTGGGTGACATGGTTTAGTGTGAGGTGTCCCTGTCCTTGACAGGGGTTGGAACTAAATGATCTTAAGGTCCTTTGCAACCCTAACTATTCTATGATTCTATGATACGATATTGTTGGGATCACAGAAACATAGTGGGATGGCCCCTATGATTGGAGTGTTGGAATGGAAGGTTACAGGCTCTTTAGGAAAGAAAGGCCTGGCATAGAGGGAGGGGAAGTTGCTATTTATGTTAGGGATAGGCTGGAGAGTATGGAACTTTGCCTGGAGACAGGTGGTCAGTCAACAGAGGGCTTGTGGGTCAGGGTTAAAGGGAGAACAGCGATGGGGGACATTACTGTGGGGATCCGCTACAGGCCGCCCAATCAGGAGGACTCTGTGGATGAAGTGCTCTATAGACAGATAGGAGCAGCCTCACACTCTCAGGCCCTTGTCCTCATGGGGGACTTCAACCACCCTGATGTTTGTTGGAGGGACGGTATGGCCTGGCACAAGCAGTCCCAAGAGGTTCCTCAGTTGTGTAGAAGACAACTTCCTCCTGCAAGTAATAGAGAAGCCGAAAGGAGAGGTGCCATGCTTGACATCGTGCTCACCAACAGGGAGAGGCTGGTTGGGAGTGTGATGCTCCAGGTTAGCCTTGGCTGCAGTGATCATGAGATGGTTGGCTTTGAGATCCTCAGGGCAGTGAGAAGGGCATGCAGCAAGCTCACTGCCCTGGACTTCATGAGAGCAGACTTTGGCCTCTTCAGGAACGTGCTCAGTAAAGGTTCCATGGGATAAAGCCCTAGAGGGCAGGGGGGCCGAGAACTGCTGGTTGGTATTCAAGGGTCACCTGCTCCAAGCTCAGGAGTGTTGTGTCCCTGCTAGAAGGAAATGGAACAAGAAGACCAGGAGTCTTCCATGGATGGATAAGGAGCTGCTTACTATAAGCACAGGAGACCAATCTTGAGATGTGATTAGAGGAGAAAAAAAGGTTCCTTGATTCATTGTTGCAGAAGTAACTGTTTAATATTCATCCATTATAGGGCATAAGTATATTTTAATGACTTGCAGCATGAGCTCAGCACACCAAATATGGGATAAGCTACCTGGTATTAATACAGAGTAAGAGTGTGTATGTGGGTAGTTAATTTAGTTGTGGATAATAAATATGTGTATACTATTGTCAGTTGGCACCAAGCATGTTCATTATATCAGAGATGGATCAAAACCACTATTAATCTGTCTGGGTGCTATTTTTTTCCTTTTAAGAATATGTGCATTTAAGTGTTACTTTCATAGTTGAGGAAATCACCAGTCTATTAAAGAGACAATTTTAAGTGCCTAATTATACCATATGTGCCTTTCTTTTGTTTTTAGGGCATATATGCTAGATATCTCCTGGGAAATGCTGCTGCAGAGAATAGTCATGAATTTGCTAAGATTGTGAAGCCTTTGGCAGAGAAAGGGTTAGAGCTCTCAGAAAGGTAAGGGTGGTCTAAGCTACTGGTCAAAGGCAAGGCAAAGCTTTTACAACATCCTTACTTTTTAAATGCCTGAATAAGGCAGCTTATATTATTATGAGGGAAAATTTGGTCTTACTTGTTATTGCATTTCATGTCCCTCTTTAGGTCATCTTTCAGCAGCACACGTGACAGCATCTCTGGAGAGCTGTTCCGTCAAAGCAGGAAAGGCCAAGACATGTTGCTGAAGGTGAAGCAGTTCATGCAGCAGCACATATACCCAGCTGAGAAGGTAAAAGCTTTCAGTAAACCTGTTTATAAATTAAAATGCTACCACTAGAGTTTATGAACGTGTCAAACTGCAGAGAAGTCACGTCCTATTTATTTCTTTCAAAACAGCCTTATGTTCATGCAGTGACGTTTGTGGCATTGCAAAGTATTAGCAGAAATCTTTATAGAATATAGCATTTCCTTTTTTCAGAATTCAAATGTTGTCTGTGTTGTGAATAAAACTGAGGTACTTTCAAAACCTTTTAAAGTTCATGAACTGTTCTTTTTTTAAAAGAGTTACTGTTCGAAGGTATTTGCCAGAAGACATTTCCCACTCACAAACCCCTAAAACTCTTGCATACTAAACAGAAAGATGCTTAAAAAGTGGAAACTGCTGGTTTTAACCATACAAGGATGAATGTTTCTGTTTCTTGCCTTATTTTTAAGGTGTGAATTCTATCAAAAAATGGGATTCCACAATGTATCAATTTAGCCTCATTCCTGTATATATCTGATATGAGTGAAGGTTTGAAATTGGATAATAACATATCTACAAAAGTCCCTAATTAGTGGAAGGGAAAATGAGGTGAAACATCTTAATTCTTAGCTTAGGGATATTAGAAATATTCTACTTGGAAAGTTTGGTTCAGCTTCCACCCTAATGGAAGCACAGATTGCTTGTGTTGCAGAATTAGGATTTTTGGCTTTTGGTGGGTTTTTTCCTTGATTTTTTTGCAGTCAGGCAGAAGTGCAGATAACATGAAAGATGTATGGAGGCATCTGCCTGTCACAAGGAAGGAGTGGGAGCAGAAACTCTTGATATGCAAAGTTTCCTGAAAGCCTATTTGTAGTTAGTTTTGGATTTTCCAAGGAAGCCTTGCTATAATTAAAGCACTCACTTTAAAACCGAGCCAACCACAAATAGCCATGCAAGTTTTGCAGATGGAGTAGTGTTGTGCTCCAAAGTTATTTCTGATAACTTGTGGATCAGGACTTAGAAATTCTACTTGGGAACTTGTCTTACTGTGTGATTTTCAGAAGAGGGCACTACTTGTATGCACTCCGAAAGTAGTTCTGGGCCAGGGGCCAGCTTCATGCCTCACTGAAACATGCTTGTGAAAATACTTGGGTTAACTGCATAGACAGTTTTACTTAGCTCAGAATGACTGCTTACATAACCTGTTAGGAATTGTTTTGACAAGAAAATAAAATGTATTATTCGTGGGGTTTTTGGTGTTTGGCTTTTTTCTCAGTTAAAAAAAGATTAATTGGCTTACATATGTGAATGTTATGATGGAAAACCTGAACCTGAAGTGTTAGTGCATCAGGCTTTTATTTGTTGTTTTACTGTAGGGTTCATGCCTCTTACGCATACCATTGGTAACAGTTGTATCACCAGAAAACACTGACACTAATGTCATCATCACATGCTTTAAACCACCCCAAATCAATTCCCTGTATGAAATAAGGAGCTGATTGGGATCATCTCCATGATGCATTTAAAGTCTTACAAAATAAATAGATTGCAAGCAACTATATAATAAAACCTGTTGAATATTTTTACTGGTTTCTTGGGGTATAGGTCTGGAAAAGACACCATGTTATTACTTGTGTATGTTACATGTGTTCTTCATTTAAACAATATCTTTTTAATTGTTTCTCTAAGGAAATAATAGCATACTATGCTGGACATGGAAGTACTGAGCTAAAATGGAAGAAACCACCACTGCTTGAGAAACTGAAGGTATGGGATAATAAATATACTTGAGAACTCTAGCAGTAAAAGAAACAGGCACTGACACAGAGTGTAAGAATGTTTGGCATATCCTGCTAGAGAAGCTACTCCATATGGAAAGAAACAGTGTGAGGAACAGTGAAAGGAAAGGAAGAAAGGAGTCAAAAGAAGGTGAGAGATACAAATGAGAGAGGAGCAAAGCAAAAGTGGGTTCTGTGAGGGATATGTCTGAATTGTAAGTCAAAGACTGTAGCTATTGAAAAGAGCTGTGGAAAATAGGCATGAGGTATTTTGGACAGTGTGTTAGGCAGGAAGGAACAAAACAGGCAGCAAGCCAGAATTTTTTATTTGCTTTAAATTTATTGTTGTTTTTCTCTGTTGATTCTTTCAACAGGAAATGGCCAAAGCAGAAGGTCTGTGGAACCTTTTTCTCCCAGATGTCAGTGGTCTCAGCCAGCTTGACTACGCGCTAATAGCTGAGGAGACTGGGAAATGCTTCTTTGCTCCTGAGGTTTTCAATTGTCATGCTCCAGGTCAGCAGTCCTGTTCTGTATCAAAACCACTTGAGAGCATTAAAAAGTTGGGCATCTTATGCCTTAGGAGTTGTATGTCTCCCGAAGTAAATGTCTGCTGATTTCTTATAGACTCTGGGAACATGGAGGTCCTGCACATGTATGGGACGGAAGAGCAAAAGAAAGAGTGGCTGGAGCCTCTCCTAGAAGGGAGGATTAGTTCTTGCTTCTGCATGACAGGTAAATTTTTCTCCAGAAGAAAATTACAGTGGGCAGACATTTCACATGGCATGTGCAAAAAGTATAGAACTACAAGTTGGCATGTGTTAATGAATTAATACAGCAATCTCCACTGCATCTGTGAATATGTTTGAATATAAAACCATCTAGGAGGCAAAGTGAAGAACGCTTGCTGCCCTTCCCCAGTAGTTAGGGTTTTTCATGGTTACAATGACTAGTATTTGCTTTACATATATTTTAAGTTTATCTTTTTTCCCAGAAAAATACTTTTTCTTTCTTTTTTTGTACCAGACAGGTTTACAATAGAACTTATCCTTTTTTTTTAATGTGCTTTGGGGTTCTCTGGCAACATAAATTAGGTACGATTATTGTGATTAGATTTGTGTAGTTTTGCAGTATGTTATAGGTAGAGGTTTTAAAACATAACGTGAAGATAACTTGCAAAACATATGATGTACTTACTTTACGTTTGTAGCTTAGCATTAGTTTCAATTCTGAAAGCATTGAGCATCTCTGGAAGGCCTGGCTCTTGATGTAGGAAGGTGGCTTTTTAACCACCAGCAGGGTGAGGTTCCGAAAACAGCTTTTCTACTGGGAGCAAAACAGTGTTACTGTCAACAGGGTATATCTAGAGCCTTATGTTTGTGGAGGTAGTACTACCTGTGTGTTTAATCGTGCTTTGGTTTTGGTGTTTTCTTTAACACAGAACCTGATGTGGCTTCAAGTGATGCCACCAATATGCAGTGCAGCATTGAACGAGATGGAAACAGTTATGTGATAAATGGCAAGAAGTGGTGGAGCAGTGGTAAGTACAGAAACCCTAAATAAGAATGTCTAAAATTCTTTCCAGGAACTGATAAACCAAAAATATGCATCATTTTTGAGATGGAAAACTGTCTCTTCTTGAGTAAAAGCAACAGGATGTAAAAAAGAAAGAGCTGAATCAAGCTTTTGTTCTACGAAGCAAAATCAGAGACTCAAATCCAGTTTGGGGTTTGGGGCTCTTTTTGGAACCTATGAATTTTGTTCACAGAATGAAGGCTACTATTTTACTTCATGTTACCTCTGTCCATCAGGTCACTTAAATGTTTATGACTGTAACCTTTATACTTTTTTTTATGTAGCTGTCTCAGGAGCTTGTGTGTGTGTAGTTACAGTAAGATTTGATTGCTTTTTAAAACTAGCCTGTTATGCTGTTGGACTGACTGTTGCAGGTGATTTTCTTGCATTTCATACTATACTTCCCAGAAAAAAAACAGTGGTAAGTGGTAAATGTCCCTGATATTGTAGTACTGTTGCTTTTTTACCACAAGATATGTGACAGCAACTTGAAAATCATCATTCCCTGGACGTTCAGAAGCCAACTAAATTGAGGTGTTAACTGGAGTGAAACTTGAATGTTTCATTTATGTACTTTTGAGTGTATCAGCTGCCTGCCGATACATGCTGGTGCAATACCTGGAATCGCCAGAAGATAGGACTCTCTGTCTTTTCTAGCACTGCAAAACCAGTGGCAGAAGGGAGCATGGTATCTTGTGTCTCCCAGAGTGTCACTTAACTGCTGGCTGCTACCTTTGCTTGGGGTGAGCGTCTCCCAAAGGTGCATTGCAGTTCCTAAGGAAGCAATGGCAAAGTTTCTAGGAGGTTACACACACAAAATATTATTCATAAAATGAGTTACACAAATTATAAAAAGGACAGTGAACATAAAAGTAAGCATGGTTTATCTGATTGCTAATAAAAGTAATTGGGACAGTCACATTTGCATAAAGACACAAGGCATTGCAGTTTCAAGAGGTTTAAGAAACGCATACACGCAGCTTTGTGTTAGGCAGCCTCCTTTTCTGCCCAGCTGATATTTTGGGTGGGTTTGCTTTTTGGCATTGGTCACAATGTCATTCTGGTTGCAACCAGTCTGTGTTTGTGAAGACAGGTCATATATCACACATGCAAGGAGCCGGTTGCCTTGTGGAAGAACCGAAGTTTCTTCCTATGCTCTGCACATCTACAGTAAAGCGCTAACCCTAAACATATTAACCCTGGTTTAAATATCTCAGATTCATTGTGTATGTGTAGACCATCTGCCAAGCACTTCTGACTTTATCTCTTCACACCCTAGTATTTTGCAAAATACTGGGCAGAAATTCTGTTAGCTTTTCTCATCCAAACAGAGGGGAGGCTCGTGGCTTGTTTATGCTACTGTTGTTTCTTCTCTGTCCTTTTGGAGCTTTCTTCTTCCAGTCCCTAATTTTGTAACTAGGAACAATGTCTAAAAATGAGAGATTCTTGTTGGCTTTCGTAATCCATAGCTCGGGCATGTTGTCAGAGCCCACGGGATGTTTGAAGACAGGGGCTGTATGCTGTAATACTGCTGTTCATTTGGAAGCTAATATATCTGTATATAGTTGAAATGCTCCCAGAGGCTCATGGAAAACTGCTGTTTTCCTGGAATCCAAGCCAGCAATGTGGCAGGGGACAGCTTTGGGAACTCTCCATGGAAAAACTCTCCAACTAAATCCTACTGAGTATGAGCTCCGTATGGAGTCAGAACCTCTCTCATCCATCAGCCAAGGCCTTGAGTCATTTCTGGTTGATAAATGACTATGATGAGAGATGTCAATGCCCATTAAACCAAGCCAAACATATATTAATAAATGAAAGGCGGTGCACATTCTGGATTCTTTGATTTTATTGTATCTCCATCTGTTTTAGTAGATACAGTTATGGCGGTGTTCGATTCATTTTACAAAGTGTGACTAGAAATTCCAGGCCCTGTATCTGAAGATTAACTTAACTTTTTCTTACATTTGTGCTAATGCTTGGACTGCACTGCTTTGGCGTTTACAGAGATCTAGAATGTGCCTCCCATAGATAGGGCACTGGCATTGTGGATGTTTAGGGTGAGCAAAACAAGAGACGTGAAAGGTTAGTTTTGGTAGTTACTGGGTTTTGTGGAGGATGTTGTTGTGACTATACATATCTGGAAACACATAGAGAATGTCTCCCCTTCCCAGTTCTCAGCCATGAACTTAGACCTCAATTCAAGCTGCAAGGCTATCTATGGAATGATAGCTGAGGAAAGAAATGGAACTGATTTATTAGGCAAATGTTCCATCTATTTTACAAAAGAGCTGGGAAGACACAAGATTATGAACTTTTGGTACAAATGGTCCTGTACTGCTGCTTTATTGCTGATGGTTTCTGTTTTAATTAGATGTTTAGGCATGTGCAAGTTGGTCATCCTCTAGCTTGTATTTCCACTTGTTTCTAGCAATTTCAATATTTAGTTCTTGCCTGATGCTTCATTTTGATCAGGATGTTCCACTTTGAACTGCTCTGTAGTGACTTGGCTGGTCTGCACGTTCAGGAAGTCATGTGAAAGTTGACTTGCAGAGAAACAGCTGCTGAAACAATACCTTTGTATAACAATAGTAGTAGTTGTTATAATCAATACTAGTAAATAATTCCCTTGGTTACATAAGATGATAAAGAAAGCAGTGGAGAGTCTATATAGTGAAACTAGTTGTTTCTTCAGTATGGTCTTCGTAATTCATGGAAATCTCTTCAGGTCTTCCATTCTGTTGCTGTCTTCTCCAGTATCCATAATTTTTTGCAATTTTCATAATGTGCATTTTAAAAGAGGCTCCCAGAAAGACATAGAGAAGAGGATTCAGGCAAGTGTGAAACAAAGCTATGCTCTTGGTGACCTGGAGTGCAACATCTATGCTTTTACTTGTCTCACAGTCAGTGATCAACATGTAGATGATATCTGTGGCTCGCCAGAACTTGACAATGTTGTAAGGTAGCTGGGTAATAATGAAAGTAGTCACTACTGCCAGCAGGACCATGAAAGGTCGAGACTTTTTAGCACTTGCAGATCTAAAGATAGCTCGAGCAGTAGCTGAATAGCAGATCAGCATTACTAGGAAAGGAAGCAGAAATTCCAGGATAACTTCCAGGATTTGAATGGTTGCTTTTAAGAGCGTTTCCATGTTCTTTGGAAATACTGGAAAGCATTCGTTCCTGTCATTGTGTTTCTTGACTTGATTAAATATCAGTTCAGGGATACTGAGGAAAATGGCAGTCAGCCAGACACAGATGCAGGTAACACTGCAGTGTTGACCAATTCTTCTGTGACCCCTGGATTCATAAGTGGCCTTGTATCTATCCACACTGATACAGGCCAGGAACAGCATGCTAGAGCTGAAATTCATGGTGTACAGAGAAGAAGCGAGCTTGCACATTGAGTTTCCAAGTTCCCACCCCTGCACTGCATTTGCAGCCCAGAAGGGGAGTGTAAAGAGCAAGAGCAGATCCGCAATGGCTAGATGCATGATGTACACATCTGTCTTAGTCTTCGGTTTCTTGCAATAGGCATAAATTGCAACCACTAATGAATTTCCAGCAACTCCAAGAGTGAAAGCCAGTGCATAGAACACGGGGAGGAATACTTTACTGAAGTTTCTCACATCACTTTTTTCACAGAGAAGCTCGTATGTATCGTAATCTATAACTGAGTTGACATCATCCTCCTCATCCTCAATCCAGTAATCAGTTGAGTTATTCATATCCCAGCCCATGGCAAAGCTACAAGACACACACAAAAAAAAGCAGGGGAAGGGAACACCAGAGGAATAATACTGGTTTAAATTTTAACATTTCTGTTGAAACCTAACCCCTTTACTCAGGGTTTAAAGAAGTTAAAGGACCCCTGGTTCAAGTTTAAAAAAGTTGGATATTGAGAGTACTTTTTTGAATAATCAAAGTAGAGCTAGACCATGATGGAGGCACAAAATAGGGTAACTGACTACATGCACCTCCCAGTGTCTGAAGGGGGCTACAAGGATGCTGGAGAGGGACTCTTCATCAGGGACTGTAGCGATAGGACAAGGGGTGATGGGTTCAAACTGAAACAGGGCAAGTTCAGGTTAGATCTAAGGCAGAAGTTCTTCCCTGTGAGGGTGCTGAGGCGATGGCACAGGGTGCCCAGAGAAGCTGCTCCAGCGGCTTGGAGCAGCCTGGTCTGGTGTGAGGTGTCCTTGCCTGTGGCAGGGGGTTGGAACTGGATGATCTTAAGCTCCTTTCCAACCCTAACCAGTCTGAGAATCTCTTAGTGAGTCTTGTCTATGCAATACAAAGTAAAATGGATTCAACTGAAATGTTTTCATTAAACTTAGCATTTGAGATTGCAAGGTGCTTTGAGTGCACCTCACTGGTTTCCACATTTCAGTTTAAGAGCCATCATTGCTTAAACTGCACTGACTCGGCTGTGTTTGACAGTATTCCACTGCAAAATGAATCTGTTTGTACCTTTATAGGGTTGAAATTACACCATCTTTATAGCCTCTTCAAAGCTGACTATCAGTTGGAGGCTGTAAATGCTGTTACAATAGAGTGGATAAGAAATACTAACAGACTAAAGCTGAGAGGAAAGCAGTAGGATTCTGGGTCTACTGTTATAGATTTTGGCAAATTTGGGGTATGAGTATAATATAGGAAGAGTGGGCATGTATACTTACGTGTCTCAGGCACACATATGTATACATGCCCATTACATAAAGCACAGCAGCGGTGGTGGTTGCTAAAGAGCAGCAGAACAAGCTTAGTTTAGTCTCCATCCCACACCAAGTGAGCCATGCCCACAAGGAATTCCTTCCAGAATCAAATTGCTGTGGGTATGCTGCATCTTCCAGCTGGAGACTTTTCAGGATGTTATGACAAGAAAGGAATCTTACCACATACTAAACTGCCCGCAAGTACCCAAACAGCTCAGAAGCACTGCTGCTCTCACAAGTACTCTCTCGTGACACGTTTACCCTGTAAACACTAAGGCTGTATTCTCAGTGCCAGTTTAGGGTTGAAGTTGGAGTGTTTGTATGATTGTGTCTCCAGCAAGTCACATCCTACAGTGTTTTCTTGTTTTCCTGTAATTGTGTTCATTGACTGATTTGATGAAATTCTTTCTGTTGTAAACTATGGTCCTGCACTGCCTTGTTTTCTTGCAATAAATGGGATTAAGATTTCCTAACAGCAGTAGCAAAAAAGGAGCTGAGAATGAAAAGCGCATCTTCTTTCTCATCCTCTCAGTGTTTCAGAATGCCAGGCCATTGTTACTGAAAGCTGCAGTTTGGCTTTTTCAAGCTTGAAAAATCTCCAGATACTATTTCTGGTTTTTAGACAAGTTTTAAATGCCAAACCTTTGTTATAAACAGGATCTCTTCAAATTTCGTCTTATGTATTCTGTCTACCAGGAAAAGTAAGTTACTGATTGAGCTCACAGTCAGGAATACAGACCAATAAATAGAGAGAAATGGATAATTTCTGGTTTTCCTTGATTTCCCCCCCCCCCCCCCCCCCAATCTCCATTTTTCAAAGAGTCTGTTAGAAATTAACTGCTTCATTTGGCTTCATCCCTAATGGCCGTTAGATTATTTTGTCAGCATTTCAAAACACTTCCTCAGATAAACTTTAAACAATGATTACTCCTATTTTAAGTCTTGTAATCTGTCATTTACTGTTGCCTAAATAAGGTGTGCAGAATGGAAAACCACAGTAACTCATGACTCGGGCAGGGGATGTCTATTCTATGCCTAACAAGCTGGATTTTTCAGCTGGGGTAATCTTTTGCAGCTTTATGGTACTTGGAATAGAGATTCAGACATCAGCAGCAAATGCATCAGACAAGAAACTGCTGCAGGGAAGGCTTAAGCCACTTAGCCAAGATGAAAGGTTTGGTTTTGGTCTAAAACACTTATTACAGAACCCACCTGGGAATGCTTAATCAAATTGGCCCCCTGGCAAATTGGCTTGAAAGCAAAACACTGAACATTTCAGTGCGACTGTCAAGGCAGCTGCGGATCACAAAGCAGTTTGGCTGCGACGAGGAACATGTGCAGCTGCCTGACAGGCTTTTGTCTGACCTGGGATTTTGACAGAAACAAAGTTATCTAAAATGCAACAGTTGATATTTTCCCCTTAAAAACATGTTTTGGGTAGCATACCTGTTCCTATTTATCATTCCTGTTAATGTTGTTTCTCAGGCACAGCTATACATGCTTTTACATAAAGCAGAGCAGTCCCATGGGAGTCAGGTGCGGAGCAGTGGTGGGATAAGCTTAGTTGAGTCTCTATCCCACATACAGCCACCTTAATTCCCACATGGAATTCCTTAAGAATCAAATTGCTGTGGGTACTTTGCATTTTACAGCTGGAGACTTCTCGGGATGTTACGCATAGGAAAGAATCTTATCGCATACAGAACGATGCACAAGTACCCAGACAGCTCACAAGCTGTTTGTTACCAGGTGCTGTTCTCTAGGAGGCACATTAATAGATATATTAACAGGCAGCTTTGCGTGTTTTCTTGCAGAATTATTCCAGCCTTCCAGTTACATACAAATTCATTGTTTCTGTGTGTTTAAACTTCACAGGGGATTGTATGTCTACACATTGAAGCGAGTTAATATCCCCAATTTAAACAGGCAGCTTTTGTATTTCAGTGAATTAAGCAGCATTTCAATCATCTACTGAACAGTTCTGTTAAACTGGAAATGAGCATGTGCCTTGGTTAAGTTGGCTTTACAGAGAAACGTCATTTCACTAAGTAAACCCTAGCTCTCCTCTGTATACACAAGATATCACAATATAAAGAGCAGTGAATAAGAAAGCAAAACTAACCTTCTTTTGTCAGCAGGCTAATAGCAGGTACTGCGAGTGAGATGTGCTCTGGTGGAATGGTCTGAATCGCTCTGATATTGCATGTTGTCTTCCAGCACCACACCCTCAGCTGGAAGGCAGTTGCACTTTCATTTTGACTGCTTTCCTGGAAACTCTTCTCACGGTGAACGTGCGTATTCCCTACGTTCCGAGCGAAACGTGAGCGTTCTGTGGGAGGTCATGACTCTCTCTTGCTGTTTTGCTGTGGTGTTGGTTGGTTTGTTCCTGAGAATCCATGTTTGTTGGTTTGGGGTTTTTTCATGTCATCAAAAGGCTTTTATCAAATCACACCTTTAAAGAGGAGATAAGGAGAGAAATGGGGGGAGGTCTGTCGGGGGCTGAGTTACCTGTATGGACTCACTATATTCTTCCCTTCAGTTTTGATGGCTGCCTATATAAGGCTTTAAGGGATCCTTATATTCCCTTTTTAAGTAACATTTTAGGGGATACAGTAGAAAGATGAGTTTGCTTTTTGTGAGATGGGGGAGGCTGCTCTTTCAGTATGTGATATGGAACAAAACCAGGAACATAATAGGGAAAAGATGTGAAAGCAATGATAACTTGTCAAACAGAGTATAAGCAGATATCATGGACCATGTGGGAGAGCTGTCAGGGACTTGGATCCAAGTCAGACTCATAATAAATGTTAGCGTTTGGCAGTGTGTCTGTGGAAGCTGCAAGCCAGGCAGATACTGAAGAAGTAAAACAGAAAGATGTTATCGCATCCATGAGGTTGCTCCCACTTGAAGAGTGCTGTCTGTATTACAGAGTCAAAATTTGGACAGGAAAGGGAAGATGGAGAAATTCTGCAGTTTGCATGCACATATCAGTATTTCTGCACTGAGGCATGGACTTTGAGGCATGGACTTACCTGTGTTAAGAATTCCAAAAGTGACTGGATCTTGCTTCAGTTTCTCAATCTCTACAGCTTCAAATTGGTCTCTTGTGCAGGAATATGTTGTGCAGTGTCAGGACCCTCCCATGATCTTCTGCAGCTTTTGCTGGAATCATCCTGTATACTGTAGCAGTGTACTGCGTTCCAGTAAATGCAATACTGAAGCCAAATAACAGAGATTTCGAGGTGGCCAGAGGTCAGGTTTTGCTTTTGGCACACGGACTAAATGGACACACCTGCCACAGCTGGATTGGCCACCTGTCTGTGCTTCAGCATGTGAGAGGAAAGCTCCTTCAAAATGGGCAGCTAAGGATGGAATGGGCAGATGTTTTCCACATACTTCTGGCTGCATTCACATTCACAACAAGAAAGAAAAACGGCTTGGGAGAGGAATTGGAGTCTAGGGAAAGTGCTGCAATATTTGTGCGTGTTTTGTAGAATCCCAGGCTGGTTTGGGTAAAAAGGGACCTTAAGATCATCCAGTTCCAACCCCCTGCCACGAGCAGGAACAGGGACACAGTGTTTTCATCTTGAGTTCTCTCAGTGCTTCACAAGCGTTCCTCAGAGTTGCAGATAAGACATTTGGGTTGCTTCCAGCACGTCTGCTTCTTGCAAGTTGAGTTGTGCTTAGAGGCCTGAGCTGTATCTCTTTGAAGTAAGTGAATCTTTCAGGCTTTGTCTCAGTATGGTCCCCAGCAAGGTCAAGCTAGAACTGTGCAAGCTCAAAGGAAATACATCTGTGTATCGCCTGCATAAAAGAATGTTGTGTTACCTGTTCCCAAGTAAAGGGTCCTGTAGGCAGGCTGCAGGAAGGCAGTTCATGTAAATCCTGTGCTGTTTGTTACCATTACATTTCAGTACAGCCCTACAGACCCAAAATAACAAAAGATATTTAGTAAGTAAGAGTGAAGGTGAAATGACAGTGGGTCTTGTTTAACAAAGAAGTGCTTGTGGCTGCATAAAAGTGGGATGAAGGTGAGGAAAAAAACATTCCTAAACTCAGCAGCAGCTCTCACTGGCACCGTGTGAGACTGTGAGCTCGAGCTGGGAATAAGCAGCCACATTCCGGGATGGGACTGTGTAGTCCTTGCTGAATACAACCACAGCATTGTCTGTCTGTACTGGTGGCAGCCATATGTGAACTAGATGCCCAGCAGCCTGGCTCCTTCAGTTATCTGCAGAAGATGAGATAAAACTATGGAATACATTGTGCTAGTGAATAGAAGTTACTGCCTGCTCTTGGGGGTCCCCTTTTCTCCATTGGAAGGTATTACACCATTATTATTATTATGACACCATTATTATCATTACACCATATTACACCAATCAATACCATGCTTCCATCCACCCTACTCAATCCAGTTTCTTCTTGTAGGAGAGTCCAGAACACGTGGTTACCAGCAGTCTTTATAGGAAGCTGACAAGTCTGTAATGCCACCAGAGGCCCCTGATCTTTAGCAGAGAAGTAACCCACCAGGCTCACTGGTGCAGCAGCCATCACGGCAAGAGTCATAGGTACTCGGGGCACTCAAGTAGATTATCCTGCCTTAGTTATCTTAGCCAATAATTCAAAGGCTGGAGACTGAAAAAAGGATAACTAGAATGCAAGAATTAAGTGCTGTTGGATTCTGAAACAGGGTTATATGGCAGCTTCTTTAAGTAAAGGTTGTTCTGTTCATGTCTGTGCAATATTTAGTACTCTCAACTAGAAAGAACATGTATGAACTGATTGTGGGAAGGTCAATAGTCCTAAGCATGTTACACTCCTGATAGCAAGGATTAGGCTTCTAACAGGGTTTGGATCAACCCTCTAAGCACATTTTAAAATATCATTGTCTTTGCAGTGTATCTGAAGGGGGCCTATAGGAATGCTGGGGATGGACTCTTCATTAGGGACTGTAGTGATAGGACAAGGGGTAACGGGTTCAAACTTAAACAGGGAAGTTTAGATTGGATATAAGGAAGAAGTTCTTTACTGTACAGGTGGTGAGGCACTGGAATGGGTTGCCCAGGGAGGTTGTGAATGCTCCATCCCTGGCGGTGTTCAAGGGCAGGTTGAGCAGAGCCTTGGGTGACATGGTTTAGTGTGAGGTGTCAATGCCCATGGCAGGGGGGGCTGGAACTGGATGATCTTAAGGTCCTTTTCAACCCAAACCATTCTATGATTCTATGTGTGAGTTCAGTAACATCATGTGTTAGTTAATGATGTTTTCCAGGGTAGCAGCATTATGGTTTAAATGTTTTGGAGAGCTTGTGTGGACGTATGTATGAAAAAGCTTATTTAAAAGCTTAGCAATATGGAATTAGGCTTCAAACTGACCTTCTAAAACCTCTGCTGGTTTTATTTGTTCAATTGTGAGTTTCTTGCAAAACTACTTCTAGCTCCTGCCAAAATGAGAGGCTTTTCTGACTCTTCTCCCAACCTCCAGCAGCTGCTTTGAATTCTGTGAGTAATGTAAAAATGCCATTTACAAATGAGAGGTTTATTCCGTCCAGACACTGTGTTTTTTCCAAAGCACTGGAGTCTTTCAGTTAGAGCATTAGAGCAGAACTTCCTTCTGGCATTTATGGGTCAAAGTTGCATAAAATCAGGTTTAGGTTTTCAGGACTTGAGACTCTAAGGAGTATAATGGCCAGGAATCTGTCTACCTGCCTGTGTTCAGGTGGGAAAACGGACGTATGAAACAGGGGTATTCATTTGCCCTCCAGAAACTTGTCCTATTATTTAGAGCATTTATGTCTAGCTCTTGGTGAACTCGTCACCAAGTTCAGCATGAAAGCTGCTTCTGATTTTGTTCAGACCCTGTGGTAAAAGTTGCCTCTTTTTGAAGCAGGATGTGACTTGAAGTTTATTTACAAAACAGCACTTGAAGGCATTCCAGAAAAGTCAGCATCTCTTTTGTGGTAAACCTCCCTTCAAGACAAATGCGCTTTAGGAAACCTCACTTGGGCAGTTCTTTATCTTCTGTGCAAAAGAAGAGTCAAATACCCCTTGAGAGTGCAGCATTTCTCTTTGCAGGGCAGTGCATTTCAAAGTGCATCTTGTGTTCTTTTGGGGCTGGTCACCCAGTGACCCATATGAGCCAGCTGGGTTAGATCTACCATGTTTTAACCAAGCTGGTTTATTCCCCCCCCCCCCCCCCGCTTTTCTCTCAGTTATTTTAACTCACTTGCATTGTCCACCTCATGGGCCACAAATCCAGCCCCACTTCAGAAAACAATGGCTGAAGAGCATATTGCAGAAGAGGAAAGTAAACAGCCAGCAGCCTGGCCTTCAGAACAGGCAGTGTTTATCAGAATGCAATAAATCTCTCTCCACTTCCTGGCCATCACAGTGGCTGTTGTGAGGAGGAAGTAGCTCAGTAGCCAGGTAGGTTTATTGTCTAGACCAGAGGCTCCCAAACCTTGTGATAACAGCTGCCAGAGAAGCTAAAAGCCTTTGTTTCTGACCTCAAAACAAACCGAGCTGGTGCAGATTGAATCCTGAATTAAATCTGTGCAAAGCTTCTCATCTGCATTGAGACAGCAATAAAACACTCACCAGTTGCTACATACATCAGGTGTAACTGAGCCCCTTTTTCCCTGCTTTATTGTCCGTGTGAGACTTAGAAAGGAATGAGAGCATGCCTTGGTACTAAGAAACCTTTCAATATAGTGAAGATTAAGGCTCTTAGAAATAAGATGCCATTTTAGTTAATGATAGACTCTTCTTTAAGATGTGTACATTAAAATGCTAGCTTTGTGCTACAAAGACATTCAAATAATGTCTTCAGTGGCTTGAAATGCTAAGAGATTATGTTCAGGTAATGATTTCCACTCAGATCTTTCTTTGAATTGCAAACTAAAATCATCCTGAAGGGGGAAAAAAACCTTCATACCAGAGAAGTTACACTGAAGTAGTAGCCAAGTCCTCGTGGCAACCCTTTGATAGCCTGATTTACATGATTTGGTTCTAATGTGGTCAGCATTTTATTCCCACACAGATCCTCCAGTCTTTAGAGCTTTAGGAGGAAGTTTTACTTTTGAAATGGCTGCACCTCACCTTGAGGTGTGCTTTTGTATCACGCTGACTTGCTTATCTGTAATGGAGACTGAAGTAATTAGTCTTCATTTCAAGTACCTTCTTGTTCTCTTTTCATAGGAATAGGTGATAGAGCTGGATCCTGGAGGGTTTGCATGTTCGGCTTTTCACTGTTCCCCTTCCCACAAGTTAACTCCCTTTCATGTGTTAAGCAATAAGATGTATTTTGTTTCAGTCTGATTACTCAGAGTATAAACCCCAAAGTAGATTGTGTGTTTTTGCTCCTGTAGCACGCAAGGAAAGGAGTTGGATGTATTTGTATGAAACTTCACTTGAGTCTACGTAGAGATTTTTATCCTGAAAACTGGCTTTGTGTTTGTGACTTGTTTTAAGGTGCTGGGAACCCAAACTGCAAAGTGGCAATTGTAATGGGCAAAACCAGAAACTCCTCAGCATCCAGGTAAGGAGTACGAGGACACTCTCCATCACCTGGAGGTACTCATGAATCACAGGAGGGTTTTAAACCTGTGCACGTGCCTGTTGTGCCCAAGCTCCTGTTTTGCTGATCAAAGGCTCCCAGCCTTTCACTGTTCCCTGCTTGCAGTGGGTGCTTTGCGCTAGCTCTGCTGTTTGTGCAGCTAACATGAACTGCACTGATGGATTGGATCAGGACGTTTGGGAGGGTTCACTTAGTCATGTTGGTTTTAGTCTGCATCAGTTGTTCAACCAACACCTGTCTCTGGCTTACAATTTATTTCATATAAATCAGTTACCAAGAGGAAGAACTGCTTGCTTAAATGATAATAAACCCCTAACTTTTCAGAGCTTCCCTGAGCAGGGAAGCCACAAGCAGCACAACAGAGACCTGCAGTTATCTACTGAGTTTTTCCACATGGTTATCTTTAGGTGCAGAAGATTACATTTGAAACATAGGATGTTTGTTACATGAAGTTGTGTGAGCAGAGAGCATTGCACATCTTTAATCAGGCCTCTCATTCCATTCCTGTATGTGTAAATATAATACATCCCTCTTCTGATTGAAAGTATGTTGTTCAACCCTTATTACCAACCTAAAATTGCCTTTTACCAAAACCTACACCAGTGATGAATAAAAGGCTTTGTGACTGGTTCCATTAAAATCACACAGCTTCTAATGCAAAGAATTTGGAACATTTATATCTCAAGGTTGGATTTTAGCCCAAATCCAACTGCTTATCTTGAGATCTGGCTAGGTTCCACTGAGCAGTAAACAGTAACTTACAGCATGCACAGGATGGTTTCTTTAGCAGCTGTACAGACGCTCTTGGAACACAAGTTTGTGGAGGGGATTCTGTGGTACTGTGCTTGCTGTAACTGTGTACTGAATTCAGGGCCCTGGGATGGCACCTCCCGTTCTGTGTGACTAATAACTGACCTGAAATACTCTGAAGGAATTTAAACATGGAGATTTTTCCCCTAAACTATAGGCAAGCCAAGATGCTGCTGCTGCCAATAAACATGTTTTGAGAACAGAAAAGAAGGGCAGTGGTGGTGGGGAAATTGGGTGATTCAGAAGTACTTGCACGTGGCAGAAGTGGTTTTGCACAAGTGGTTGTAGTGCACTCCAGTACCAGAAGTATGTTTTTACGTGTTGACTTAGGGATTCAAGGAATGCTGAAGCATGCATGCCATGCTGCATGCAGATGGGGATGGCAGTGATGTGTGTAGGTAAATCACAACATTAGCTTTATGGGACTCCTAAATTGAGGATAGAAAATCAAAGAAGTGGAGGGAGGGGACAGCAGGAGGCTCAAAGCTGATCCTAACTTGTATGTTTGGTCTTGGTCAGGTACAAGCAGCACAGTATGATTATTGTTCCCATGGACACTCCAGGGCTGAAGCTGATAAGACCCCTCTCGGTGTTTGGCTACCTGGGTAGGTGACAATATTCATCAGCTCTATGTGTATGAGTTTGTCAGCAGTCTCAGAAGCTGCAGTAATACTTACAAGTACTGTATATGAAATAAATCTGTGAAGTGCCTCTATATAAAAAAGGTTAGGAATTGAAGGCATGCATTCTTACCCTCCTGCGTTTTACCCTGCAGCTGTGTTTTCTCTGCCCCTGCAGATGAGATCCACGGAGGACATTTTGAGATCCACTTTAATGATGTGCGAGTCCCTATCTCCAATATAATACTGGGTGAGTTTCAGTGTTAATTCCTTTTGAATTCATACAGCAATGAGCCAAATCATATTTTCTGAATCATCCTGTTACCGTGTTGGTTGTGGTCAGTTGAGCCAGGGCCTCAAACACACTCAAGAGGGAGCTCACTCTTCCTTTAGCAGGCTACCTGGTGCTGGAGGTGCACAGCAGGAAGGTGACTGAAGGAAGCTGTAGCTGTCATGTGAAAATCACTACCCTGAAGCAGAGCAAAGCAGAAACTGTCAGTTCTTTCCCCAAAGCCAGTTCTCATAGACTGTATGGGCTTTGAAAAGAGCATTCTGTGGCTATCCATGCCCAGTGTCTGCCAACTCAGCGGAACTGAAAACAGTCATGAAAGAATGGGCAGGCCAGCTCTGTGCCCTTCTGCAGGAAGAACTTTCCTTTGCTTCTCTCACTGACTACAAATCCTGATGTCTTCTATTTATTTCCTCTCTCCTATTTTCATTTCACTGAAAGAGCTTTCTGTCTTGAGCAGCCCTGGGACCTGGAAAACAAAGCCTTCCCCCAGATTCTCATACCAAATCTCTTACATGTATTTTTCAATGTATTGATTTAAATCAGGTAGATCAAGCCCTCTCAGAAACCATCTTAGGGTGTGCTGTGGGCTGGAAGTGTTAACAACAGTGTGTCAACATAGACCTAGGTGGCAGAAACAAGCAAGATTTCTGCAAAATAAACTTGGAATCATAGACTAGTTTGGGTTGGAAAGGACCTTAAGATCATCCAGTTCCAACCGCCCTGCCATGGGCAGGGACACCTCACACTAAACCATGCCACGCAAGGCTTCATCCAGCCTGGCCTTCAACACTGCCAGGGATGGAGCTCTGGTTCTGTGAGGCCACTTCTGCTCAGAGCCAGGGATCACTCCCAAGAGGGAATCAGGGACTCTGCATGTGCTTGTTCTTCTTTCCATCAGGTGAGGGCAGGGGGTTTGAGATCGCTCAGGGTCGGCTGGGGCCTGGCCGAATCCACCACTGCATGAGGTCCCTTGGCGCAGCTGAAACCGCTCTGCAGCTCATGTGCCAGCGTGCGGCGCAGAGGGAGACCTTCGGGAAGAAACTCTATCACCACGTAAGCACCTTCCCTCTATGTCCCCATTCCTGTGCTCCAGGCACCACCCTTTGTTTTGCCTGCACAGAACCTTGGGATTCTGCAGTAGATGTGCCCTAACTTCAGTCTGTTGTTCATAGTGCCTCAGGTAGCAAAGGAAAAACCCTATTGCAAGGCCCCCAGTTTTCACTATAAACTATGGGATTTGAGTGAAATCTGGCATTGTCCCAAGTACCACAGGTTAGGTAAGTCTTCCTGCACCAAAACCATCTGCTACAAACGAATTGCCCAACTGAGGAACCCTCTGTGCTTTAAAGGCATTCATTTCTGTCTCAAAGATTAACCTAAAACCTGCCCATGGTAGGAAGTTGGAACTGGATGAGCTTAGGATCCTTTCCAACCCAAACCATTCCATGCTTCTGTGATTCTATGTCCCCTTGCAATGACTTGGATACCCTTTGCTGGATCTGAACACAGGTTTTGGCCCCATGTGTTTTGTCTTTCTGCTTTCACTCATCAGTTTGGAATGGTATTTTTGTCAGCCATCCACCTCATGGTTCTGTAGTTACAATCCAAATTCCCCATTTTTGTGTGAATTTGTCATCAAGCCATCTCTGTTCGTGGTGACCAGCGCCACTCAAGGGTCTGAATGTAACTAAAACTGTTACTTCTCTGCTCAGTTATTTGTACTTATGAAAGTACAAACCAAACCACGGCCCTATTGGGATTTTTGGTCTTACCTTGCTCTGGAATTGAAATACTGTTGTGTGGGAGAAAGCATAATAAAAAGGTGACACTGTTTTTTTATAGGAACCATCAGCATTTAGTAGTTGCTTATCACATGTCAAGTGTTCCTATGTCTATTTCAAGAGCTAGGATGACTTTATTGGAAAAAACAAGGGCAATGGAAAGAGGAAGCTGTGTCTGGCATAGGTTAAAGAAGTTTGTACAGATCCGGAGGGAATCATCTTACATCCCCTTTTCCAGTTGTGTCAGCGCCAAACAACTTCCATTCACGACCATAACCCAGAGTTCATGCATTGCATGAGGTGCACTCTTATGTCTCAGCAGCTCAGTGAAGTAAAACTGATGTTCATGCAGCAGCAGAGCTCCCCTAGAGCTGGGAGGAACCTGTGCTAAGGGGCTGCCTTGGGGAACAGAGGCTGTCACCACCCTTCTGGAGGCAGCAGGGTGTACCTGAACCCCTCCTCCAGCTTTTGCTGCCATGAGGCTTCACATTGACACGAGCACTGCATGTTTGTTCATGCCTTCATAGCTACAACATCCCTGCTCCAGGCAGCTTTTGCGCTGACAAACGTCCCATGAGCAGGGTTTGGTTTTGCTGTGGTATGTTGGCTGAAAGGGGAATTTGTGAAAGGAGCAGGGAAGGGTTGCCAAGGCCATAACTTCCTTTGGATCAAGGCAGCTGCTGATTTATCATCATTGGTGTGAACAGGCAATTGTGGCAGTTATCAGCCCCGCTGCAGCTGTGCACATGACACACCACTACCAGTACTTGAAACAAAACAGAACCAATTCCTCTCCCTTTTCACCTCCCACTGGCTGGAGCCTGAGGCACGTTAGACAGGGAGAGGGTTGTGAGTCCTACTGGGTAAAGGAAAGCAGTAAAAAGCAGGCTTTGAGGGGCTTTGGGGAAAGGGGGAGCAGGCAGTGGTGTGACCAGGAACCGGGTGTGCCAGAATATGGAGTTTTTCCCCTTTTCCTCTTTCCTGCCAGGAAAAAAACTTCTTTCCATTGAGTATTCTGTCAGTCAAGTAGTTTCTTTCTTTTTACTTCATTCATGCATTAAACTACCTTTAATTTGCACCCAAGTGCCTCCAAGGGATGCTGAAGGTGAGGGGTGTCTTCCTTCAGGCAGGGCTTCCCAGGCAGGCTGGGAGCATTCACGGCCTGCTGCTGGCTTTGCTTTCTGCAGGAGGTTGTTGCGCATTGGATTGCTGAATGTCGCCTCGGGATAGAACAGGCTCGGCTGCTCATGCTGAAAACAGCCTGCAAGATCGATGCACTGGGCAACAGAAAAGCAAGGAAAGAGGTAAAACTGCTTTTGGCAGCCTCAGGCTAGGACTTGGCCCTGCAATAGCTGTGCATCCAACTGCCTGAACCACAAGCTAAAGCACAGCGCTAAGCGTAGCGTAACTTTGTGTTGAAAATAGATGGTCTTGAGTTGTGCTTTTGATTGGCACGAGCTTGAAAAGTGTTCTCAGTTAAAAACTCTGGGCTTCATCTGATGAAGTTGTTAAAAGTTAAAGAAGCTCAAGTATTTCTTCCCTGTCTCAACACAATGAGAGGTTTAGGTGACTGGAAACAGTTCTACCTTATGCAAGTAAGCCCTCATTCAAGCCCAGGGGGAGGAATGGGCTGGGAGCTGCCAATCTCACTAGAAGGGTTAGGTAAGCATTTTCATTTCATTATGAAACTCTTTACTGATAATGTGGGTTCTCGTCTAATTCCAGGTAGCCATGACCAAAGTGGTTGTCCCTCGAGCCGTGCTTAAAGTGATTGACTGTGCAATCCAAGTGTGTGGGGGAGCAGGAGTTTCCCAGGATTTTCCTTTGGCTTTTATGTGAGTAAAGAGAGCCTCAGCTGTAGCTTCTGAGCATTCCTTTTAAAATCATTTTATAACCCATTTCACCTCAGATAGCCTGAAATAATGGTCTTTACGCCTTTAAGCTAGAAAAAGCTCAAACCATTTGGTTTTACAATTCAATTCCACTGCAATTGCAGTGCTTTACCTTACCTAAAATAGTTCATAGCAGCACAGAGGGCCTGTTCCTAAAGCTTTGAGGAAAAGCAAACTTTCCCTTTTCCATCCCATGTACCTCAGGCCTGCCAGGAAGATTCTGCTGCAGTATCTCCTGCGTGATGACCTTTTCAAAGAGGTTATTGTCACAAGGCTGGCTGGAGCAAACAGTGCCGAGTGCTCCTGCTCCCCCTAACCCAGCTCTCCCCACAGGTTTGCCTACATCCGGACCTTGCGCCTGGCAGACGGGCCCGACGAGGTTCATCTCTCGACCATCGCAAGGTGGGAACTGCTTGAGCAGTCCAAGAAGCTAACAGCAAAAATCTAACGTCAGCACAAAGCACCTTGCAGGCAGGAAGGACTCTGGAAGGATGTTGTTCAGTGCAGTAGTGTTGTTTAAGGTAAAACTGAATACAACCACCTTATAGAATCATAGAATGGATTGGGTTGGAAAGGACCTTAAGAACATCCAGTCCATACCCCCTGCCATGGGCAGGGATGCCTTGAAACAATACACATTCTCTCACTCTTTACTTGCATTTTACACTTTAATCAGGGGCTTGCTTTTAAAACCTTGCAGAGTGCCTTGTAAATACCAGAGTGTGGCTGAGTTTTCTAACACTAAATCTATTTTCTAACAGCCCTAAAGTTTCTTCTTTGCTCTGACCCAAAGCCTTCTTTATCCCTTTAGTGTAGGCAAAGCAGTTTTAACTCAACAGTTCCACCCCAGGTAGTTTATTGCAAGCTGGGTAATGGCCAGGAGCCCTGTTTAGCTGTACTCAAGTTCAAGGCTCTGATCGCTCTTGTTTCTCACACCTTCAAAGAACAGCTTCATAAGGCCACCACCTTTTCTCTCATTAACAAGGCTCTTAATTCCCTTTATTTTAAAATTTTCTGTACATATGAATGATCTGTATAATGTACACTCAATATAGAAAGTTTTTATATACTGGATAATGTATAGAACATTTCACAATTACACTAATTTCTTACATAACGTCAACTTTAAGGTTGTTTTTTTGCTGAAGCTCTGTCAATTTGGTCAAGCCAGTTATACATACGAATGTCTAATGGTGTCTGATCTCAGGAAGAGGAGAATGTTAATGATTAAGGACATCAGTGAACCGGTGCAGGGACAAACCCTTTGCAAGTCATGTTCAATGGGAGTGATCATGTCAGACTGGGAAGAGGGGGGGATGCCCTTTTAGTGGGGGTGGGTGAGGTCAAAGTGATTTTAGCCCAATTCCTCTAGACTGTAGCTCAACTCCAGTCGTGCTAATTCATAAAATATAAAAACTAGGAAAGTTTGATTCACAGTCTTGTAAACAAATAGAAAGGAACAAAATGTGCTTACGTACAACAAGAAAAAAAACTTCTTGTGTACCCATTTCAGCTGATCCACAGAGTGCTTCCTTGTGGTACAGTGTGACAGAATCACTGACTTTTCCCTAAAAAAAGAAGAACCAAACAAGTCTTAGAAAAAGGAATAACACTGTCATAAACACTTGGAAAAGGCAGTAAGTTCACTTCAGAGCGTTGGAGGAAAGTGCTGTTCCTCATCACTGGCCACGCTGCCTTTGCCTCTTTCACACAGGTCTGCAGTCCTTAGCTGCCATCTCCCACTTCGTTGTCTACCGGGGGTGGTACGTGGGGCATTACAGATGCTGTCGTCCCTGCAGTGAGGTAACCAGCGACTCCAGGGCCTTTTGGGAGGAAAACACAGTGCTGGTGAGGAACCTTGAACCCAAAGAGCAACTGAGCAGCTTTATCCCCTCTGGTACCACTCAAACACATCATTTAAATCAACCAGACACCTAAACAAGAACATGTCAGAGTTTCCATTTAGATTCTTTGGAATCTGGGAATAGCAGGAATTCCAGCTAACTCAGCCCACCAAGTAGAGTAGCTTGTGGAGGCCGTTCTCAGACTTGCTCAGCATTTTTTATTCTAATGTGCCAAATGAGTTCCAGAGGAACCCCAACCACTCTCCATCCCACCTGCACCGTGGATGTGGCACTGAGGAGGGGGTGCCCAGCCTTTACTAATGGGGGGATCCACTGCAGGAGCGAGGTGAGTTTGGGTGAGCATCCCACCACTGCTTCAGCACTGCAGGGGGTCCCAGTGTGTAGTTAAAGGAAGTGCAGAGAGCTGCCTTGTGCTTTAGGCAGCTCTTAGTGCCTCTGCCTAGGAAGAGGAACAGCATTCTTGGGATACACAAACTGCATCAGAGATAACTCCTCACCGTCAATACATCTCGATGTCAGTAACTGGAGGGGTGGGCAGTTTTGCACTGCAGACAAAGCCCGTCTCCATTGAAGCTTAAGAGTTTAAAATGTACTTGTATAGAGACTTCCAAACACAACCAGAACTGCTGCTGCAGCAGGAGGCGTTCCAACAGCAGCTCTTACCAGATTAACGACTGTAATAAACTGCCAACCCACAACACGCTCCTGCATCGATACAGTGATCAACTTGGTGTTAGACCTTCAACCCACTGCTGATCTTCAGCAGGGTAAGTTCTGCTGCATCCTTAATGTTCCCCCCTTAAGTCACCCTCACTGAGTTCCCCCAGATTTGCTACCCCTTCATGCCCAAGCCTCCCTCCTCACACCACAGCCTGGAGCCATCACATGAGTGGTGTTTGTCTTCTTGCCAACAGTCCTCCACTTGTCCTGCAAGCAAGAGAGCAAAGCAAAACAGTGTCTGTGGTAACAAAAGCTGTCTGGCTTCAGAACAGGCTTCTCTTTGCCAGCCCAGCAACAGCATCTGCCCAGGGCCAGTCCCACTTCTACATGTCCTGCTGCAAACATTCCGCTAGTTCTTTTGTCTCTCAAGCTTTTCCACCACAGGATTCCTAATGCACTTCACAAGTTTAGTAGTACCAGTGAGTATCAGCCACTGCAGTTGTTAGTTTTATGCTCCTGTGTGTTGAAGGTGGCATGTTTATCAGTGCTCTGCAGTTCAGGCCCACACGTTTGTTACAGTTCTGACATGCATCTACAACTTGGAGTGCACCGAGTGCAGCAAGTGTGTTTGCAAGATGGTATCTACCTGCTTTAGAGAGCTACACAGAAGTGAGCAAGCTGCCTGGCAGAGCAGATCTAAAGCCCACTTCTCAGGTGAAGGGGACTGCTGCCAGTTAGAAGGGAAGGAGAAGAGACACCTGAGGGAAGAGAAACAAGCAAGGGAAGTTTCAAGGGAAGTGCAAATAGCAAAGCAACTTGAAGCAAGACATAAGGCAGAATATAAGATAAAGCAGGTTAAAAATAAAGCTTGTAGTTTGGTTTCCATCAAATACAGCTTATAGTTTAGTTTCCATCTATACTTGGCATTTCTACAGCATCTTCATTCTACATTTGCAAGCACTTAAACATTAAGCAATTGAAATGCAGCAGAGGCCTTAAGGAACTGGACAGCTGTATTACCCCCAGTCTCAAGCCTGACAATGCCTGGTAGAGTTTCAGTTCTTGGCCAGTAATCCACCAGCATGTACTTCATTACATTTCTCATTACAGTATTTATGAGATACCCATGAAATTCAGCTCCAAGTGAATCAAGTGGTCTTTGTCAAAGCAGCATTAAACGGTACAATAAACACAAAACTCCTGGTCAGAGCTGAAGTGCTGAGTCTTTCCTGTGTGGAAAGTCTTGCCATATACCTGCTCTCAAAATACTAACCATCACTTCCAGAACATCTAAAGCCTGACTTGAAAGGTTCTTGCTTCGTTTTCTCAAGACACACGCCAGAAAACCTTCCCTGTCTCTGTGGCCATCTGATGCGTACCTTGTTAATTCAGTCACACTCAAAAGCTTTACCACGATTCCTACACTGGGTTGTAGCATGTGGCACACGGGAGTGTTCATACTGTCACAAAGGCCTTGAAAACCTCACCTGGGAGCCTAGACTTGTAAGACTGAGCATCAGCTGATAGCTACTGAGGAGTCAGACATTTGTACCATGCACGGCTTTAGACAAAGCTTGCTATGATGTTGTTACACAAAGTATTTTCAGATACAGCAACAACTCTGTGACAGCAAAGTTCTGGACTGTGATACAGCAGAATACAGTCAAAGATGTGTCTGTCAAGTGCTGCGTGTGAATGAAGGGAGAACCAGAATTTGATTTGTTATGACTTTACTGTCCCAGGATTATGTCCCCCCAGTGCAAGTCCCAGCAAGGACGTTCACAGCAGTTGCTATCCTTTGTGGGTTCACAGTACATCGCACAGCTACAATGCTCTTCTGCACTGTTCAGGATGCAGTAGGACTGAGGTGACAGCTCAGGCTTGGTGGTGCCATCACAGGCTTGGTGGCACCAGCAGGGCACTCCAGGGTGCACCACAGATGCATTCAGGCCACAAGCTCTGTGTACAGGTACGAGGCTGTCCCCAGCAGAGGGGCCCTGCCAGTGCTCCGAGTCTGACTGGAACATGGGCTCACACCTGAGCTGTTCACTTTCACGCTGCTCCAGACCTACCACTAACACACCCTGATTCATGTGGCACAGTTCAAACAGTCTCAGTGATTCTGAGCAAAGTTCACTCCTCCCCAAAACCTTGGAAAACGTCATGCTCTGCAACTCAGACTGATCCTGAGAAAGCCTGGAAAGATACTGTCATCCATTAGTTCTGATCACACCTCTGCTTTATCACTACAGGGTAGTGGCAAGACTTGCCAGTGTCCAGACTCCACTGCACTGATACATAGGTACAGCGAAGACACTGCAGAAAATAGATTCTCAACCACAAAAGTCTGGCTTTTGATGAGTGTTTTAAGAACTTACTGTACTTTTACAGCACTGTGTTCAGGCCACACGATGGCTCTAGAACCTGAGGATAAGCTGTATGTCCAGAATCAGTGACAAGTAACAGTTCAATAGGATGCAGGACATAAATAGGAAAGGGTTACTAACCTGTGAGGTATCCTGCTGTTTGTGTCTCAGAAATGAACAAGTCATGTTTCTGATCCTTGAAGGCACTCCACACAGAAGAACGAGACAGGATTTCATTTACCTACAGTTGTTGAAGAGATTAGCAAGATGAGCAAGTGACATTTGTAACGTTCCAGGGGAACAAACCCATTCTCTAGAACCAAACCATTGCACAGGTATTGCACAGCAATAGTTCAGGCTACAGTGTGGAACCTCACAGTTCCAAGGAGACTGTATCAACTGTTTTTTCCCTGTGAATTGTGCAGCTGAACTTCATGAGCCTCCTGCATTATGTGAAGTCATTTAGTTGCTTGACTTTCTTCCCCATTCCCCAGTTCAGGTGACAAGGAAAAGCAAACCCTGCAAGCAGCCACTCGCCATGAATCTAGAGCTGACCTACAACAAGATGTTTCCTGTACTACAGCAAGATAGGGACAGCCTGGAGGAAAAACCCATCCCCACTTTCCCTTCTACTGATAAAGCTTTCAACACAAGGGTAAGAGAAAGGCACCAAGAACTAGCACAGTTACTGGGACAGATTTTACTTGCTTCAGTATAAATCCCTAACACTGCTGCAGTTGCTTGGGATTTGTCTTTTATTGGCAATCCTCACAGGAATCAAACCAATGACTTCTTCACCAGAGATGGAGACCTTCCAACCCATAATGATTCCGTAGTTTCATGACGTTAATGTTTTAGGTGGAATGATGCACATGAGAGACAGATGATGAAACAAGAGATGCTGAGTTTGATGCCCAGGGAAGGACTGGTCAGTACTCACCTGCTCTCCATACTGCAGGCTGCGAGACATGGACTTCAGAGTTTTAACAATCTGAGCTTTTGTTGCAGCTGGGCTTTCCAGGTTCTCGAGACCAACCCCTTCAAGCAGCTTTAGAAGGTAGGGGACCAAATCTGCCTTCAGAGCCTGCACACATACCCAAAGGAGTTGTCTTAACATAGGCTAGGAAGTTCCATACAGAGGTTTTACATTACTGTGTTAGTGTGAACCACGAGTGCCAAGAGCTATTACTAAGTATGTACAGGAGAAAGCAGAGGTACTGTCCAGCAGTTCTATGTCTAGCTCTAAGCTCAGTTGAATTAGTTGGCATTCCTCTGTTCTGCTTTCTCAGCAGACACAAGCCAACACTATTCTTACGCAGTAAGGTTCACTGCTAGGGTAAGACCTTGAACAGGTCTGCATTTTGGAGAGAGGACTGACTTCCAACTTCTCCAACATGAAAAGCACGCTAGATAGATGGCTTCTGGGAAGCCTCCTGCATACTGAAGTTGAACAGTCGTCCTGTTCTTATGAACAGTTTAGATACCCAAATGTAACCACATATTTTACAGTCTGACAATGTACTACTTACTTGGGCCACCAAGTCATTTTGTTCCTTCTGAAACATTCGATTAAGTGCTTCACAGGCTACACCAACTATATCTGATCTCTTTTTCATCCCATTCATGAGAGGGCTGATGGTCTCTAGTGATGCCATTGCTCGAACACAAAGCTACAGAGAGACAGAAACATCCAGAGTAAGCTTGATGAGTATGGCAGATAGGGGCAGCCAAGGCCATCAGTTTCTCAGTGTATTTAATTTATCAACTCCCCATCAATTAGCTGCAAGTCCCTGCTCATCTGGCACAGTATTTATCATTACAGTAAGGCCCTTCTAGGAACAGTGCTAAACAATAGCAATAACTCCAGTGATGCTTTTCTCTCCCCTTGAGCACTCAGAGGATTCCTCACCTCATTGTCAGACAGTATGTGCACCACACGAATGGCACTTTTAGGAATGGCGTTGTTCTTGTGATTCATAGCTTGGATTATCTTGTGAAGATGACCAAGTGGAGGAACTTGATCAGCCAGCTGAGGCTGGGCACTGAACAGGCACACAGTTGCTGTGGTAATGGTTTCTAAAGTTTCCCCCTGCAGAAGACAAGCACAAAGTGTAACTCAGCAAAGCCTCACGTATCACACCATCACAGCAATGCTCCTCACTTGCTCTGCATCACACATTTGTTTTCCTCTGATGCTTTTATCACATCACTTTACTCTGAAATCGCTAAAACAAGAAGTTCAGAACACGATCAGCTCCAGTAGTGACAGACATTCACTAGTTTCATGAACACACATCACAAACAAATCCTAAGCACTATCTCCAGTGGCTAGAGAAGCCAGTGTCCAGCTGCAGCCTCTGTGTGCACAGCAGCACACACGCCAACGTGCTTGCTGGAAGCGGATGTTTAGGCTGACCACCTGAATCCTTAAAGGCTTCGCTTGCTGTATTCTGCATGCCTATACAAAGTGCTGCCACATCCAAAGATGACCATTACATTCAATGTGCAAGTTCACTCCCTCCCTGCGATACTAAGGATACATCTGGACAGCATTTAAAACACATTTTTTAGTAATATCATTAAGTTAGACTTGAACATTGTTCTTATTCAAACTGTAACACGTTCGTTCTACTGCATTCCACTGACTGTTAGATGTCAGTCTGGTGTAGGTCACAGTTTACACCAGAATGGGAAACCAGTGTTGCAGAAGGACACGAGAAGTGTCAAGAGTTGAAAACTTCCAAGCAGGATAGAACAAGTGCTATTTGCTTAGGTTGGTGAGTCATGGGATAATTTAAGACACTTTATTAGTTAAGCCTCATCTTTATCACAGAATAAGCCTCTAAGACCTACTGAAGCTAGTTCTATGCCTTCAGGGACTTTAAATGCACTGACTCATGCTCAGAAGTCACCTAAATACATCTACATGCTTTTATAGAGAGCCAGAAAAGAGACCAAAAAGCATCATGTAAGAAAGTGCAAGAATCCAAGTTACTCAGATACTAAAAGACTAAAAGCTTAAAACTGCTAAAGAAATCCAAAGAGCAGAATCAGAAAATCCATCTTACATGGGGGTTATTCTTCTCCAGCAGTTCAGTAAACTTTTCCAACAGTGCAATGAGAAATTCTCTTGGTTTCCGCAAAACCCAGGCCGGCTGGGCAATAAAAATCCTTAGGAAGACTCCCCCCACTGAAAGTTCACCTTCTGCCTCACCATACACCACAGCAAAGTCTTCAGGAAGCTGTTGATTGGAAAGCAGAGTTATTGGCAAGGGCATTTGTGAGAGCTGACATTGTTCCTTTAACATCACGGCTCTGGGGGTGAGGGCCACTGAACTAAATGTATTCTTCAAAACCAAGGAACACTTCATCTTGAAGGAGCACTAGGTAAAGAAGCAAGAGAACAGTGCAGGCAGTACTGCTACAGTGGAGCTTTCAAAGAACGCAGGTAACTGAATCTACATCTATCCTAGTTCAAGAGAAACACCAGCAACAAGACTGATAAAACAGCCCTTTCCCTTCTTCCTTGTACACCTCAAGGGATGGCTTCTCACCATCAACTATCAAAGCTTCCAGTTTCCACCTGCATCTAAACAGCCATCCTTGCATGTGTTCAGTTGTTTTCATGTTGAACTGTTGGCAGGAAGTCATACCAGGCCTTTCACAGACCCTGGGAAATAACTACAGACTGAAACATCTCACTGATGTACCCAACATGATAGAACGGACAGTGATTTTGGAGACTCAGTGGCCTCCTGAACATTCACCAAGAGCAAGTTTACTGCAGCAATATAACCAGTGACAGGACTTTACCCAACAAATCCATATTCTCCTTTGCTGCTGACTTTTGGTGAGTTTTAGAATGACCTGAACTGTCAGAAAATTCAGGCTATTACTGGCAAAACCACTGCCAATGCAGTGTCTGATTTCATGGTACCAGAAACAACGAAAGCATCAATTCAACATTAAAACAGTTATGTTAGCACAGAAGTTAAGTTCCTGTTGGTACTTTAAGACAAAAGCCTGCCAGAGAGTTACATACATGCAGATACTATCAGCTGGCTTAAAGTCTCCCTGGATGCACTCAAAGCAGAAACGGTGTCCTCTTACCTTCCAGTTAGTGTCAGGGTTGTCCCTCTGAAGTTTAAAGTGCCTTCAAAAAGAAAGTACATTTAAACAAGCAGTGAAAGAAGCAGTTTTTCCTGCTTGACACCTCAGTCTGCCCCCCTTGTTGTGAAGGAGTTCCACTTTTTGACCCCGTTTTCTCCTCACTGTAATCCCCCTTCCAAATCTTACAGCAGTGAGCAAACACCTGGACTGTGCATAAGCTGCACTTTGCATCACTGAGTAACAGCTACAATATACAGTGAACAAGTTCCTTCTCACTGAAGTCTGCCTTTTACAGGCAGAACTGTCTGACAGTTCTATAGCAACTCTGGTTTACTGCCACCAAAAGAGCCTCAGTTAAGGAAAGAGTTAGTAGGTCTCCACATACTCAAGCATCATTTCTCGAACTGTTGTTGATACTTTCTCCCTGGAGTTGTCGTTCCAGATTAACTCGGGATTTTCATGAGTTCCCTCAAAGATATGAACGGCAGCTTCAGGGTTGTCTCTCATGGCATCCATGAAGACTCCAGGTAAAAACTTCATCAGTGTAATTCTAACCTAGAAGTGATGAACAGAATTGACATTTCGTACACTGTGAGACACACTAACTGACAGAACAGAGAACTCCAGGAGGTCCAAGTATCTGTAGTACTGTCATGCCAACTGCTAGAACACAACGGCACCAAACAACAGTGCTATCGTTTTAAATAGCGCTAGCCTCACACTGGTGACGGGTCTCAAATCTGGGGACCTAAAGTCATTACAACTAAAAACCAAGCTGCGTAGAGCAAGTACAGTAAATACAACTGCTGCTAGAAGTCTGCTCACCCTTCTGAAAAAGCCACATTGCTCTTCACATGAATGTTTCAGTCACAGAACAGGTTTTACTCTTTCGTTCTGTCTTTACAGCAAGGCAGGTAATATCAGGACAAGAGTTCCAACAGACCTCTTAAGATCCTTACCTTTGGACCCACCAGTTTATCTGCAGTCATTTTGGCAAAGAGCTCTGCTGTTTGGGCTCGAACCTGCGGGTGAGTTGAGTTGCAAAACATATCTAGTAAGTAGATTAAAGCACCTGTACAAAGAGATGGGAAAACAGTCAAGTTTTCTGCTGGTCACAAGTAGTATGTATTCACCAATTCCACATTGATTGTTCTAAAGGGAAGAGGAGGATTTGACCGCTGTATTTACTTTAAGTCCTGTGCTGCAGAACCATTTGCTTTCAGTGAGCACTGTACCTTTTGCCATGGCCTCTTTGATTATTTTTGTGCTAGATGTCAAAGCATACAAAGTCTCAAGGACGAGCTGCCGACCTGTCAAAACCAAAAGCATCAAGAACTTTGATTAGTTAATAGTCTTTATGGCACAAAGAGGAACTGAACGAATCTTAACAGAAAGCTGTATCGAAACCGCAGTTAAGCTTGTGATAATTTCAAGCTTAGAGATTTCTGGTTAAACTCAGTTAAGGAATGTCCTGTTGTACATTCTAGAGTGGCACAACTCTTAATCTACCTCAATTGGGATACCTCAGTTCCTTAGTCAGTAAATACCACACACTTCAAACACTTGCAATGCATATGCTTCAGCTCACGCATTTAAGACAACAAACAGGTTACTGAAATGCTGTTTTAGCCTAAATCTCAGTAGTAAGCTCAACCAGCTGCATTCTAACTGATTTGAGTTGGAAACTCTTTGCCTTGCAACACTTAAGGATTCTATAGTACATACTTGAAGGTAAGGAATGCAGGAGTGCCAGTAAGTTCGCAAGAACCATTGCCTCAGCAATGTTGTTAACACATTCTTGGTTA
Organism: Pezoporus flaviventris; assembly: GCF_033815535.1. Classification (NCBI taxonomy): domain Eukaryota; kingdom Metazoa; phylum Chordata; class Aves; order Psittaciformes; family Psittacidae; genus Pezoporus; species Pezoporus flaviventris. The sequence continues at coordinate 4,443,286 of NW_026892585.1, forward strand.
CTTGTCACTATGTTCACCACCTGTAAAAGACCACAAACAGCACTTGATTATACTCCAGCTGTTAAGACACTGCCCAGAAAATGCAGTGTAGGAAACCAATCACCTCCCTGGCCAACACAGCTAGTATCTATAATGCTTATTCCCATCACCAAATTGTCTTCTCACCTCAGATGGGAGCAAGGACAGAGGCAAGAAACTGTCACTTATTCCTCCAAGGAGGAACTGACACCTTGGAACCCCAATCTTGATCCTTTTTAGGTAACTAACAGTTACCCAGTCAGTTTTGTTTATGCTGATTCTGTACAGCATCCAGACAAGGGGATTTGTGGTTGTTTGTCTGGTTGGTTGGTTTGGGTTTTTACCTCCAGAGCCAACTGCTGCACCTGGCCAGCTCCATGAACACGCAGAAGGGAGAATATCAACTTAAAGTGACCTATGCATTCACACTCAGAACCTGCAAGAGACCAAGGAAGTTATTCTCCTCATGTTAGCCAAGGCATTTACTGAAGGCTGTCCCAAGACCACATTTCACTTTACAGAGGTGTTAAAGAATGCACGTGTGTATATAGTCTGCCACAGTAGTTAGAAGATCTAAATGCTGACACTGTCTATTAATGCAGCTTCTACAAGGTCACACTTCAACAGTGTTTCAAAAGCAGAGGATACTTCCTCCCTTTAAAGCTAGTTCTCAGACTCCCTAGTTACTTGCATTCTTACAAGTTATCATCAATCATCAGTACTTCTTGTGTTCAAATACACCTCCCTTTCTGATTTTCCCAGCTCAGAGCAGGGTTGCTATCTGCTGCCTTCAGGCTTATAATTACCAAATACAGAGAATCCATTCAGAGAACAACTTAGCCAGCCATTATTAGAAGCCATGATAGTAACATGATTTGCTTTTAGAACTAACATAGTACAGTAGGAAAACACCCTAATCGTGTCTCAGGCTTTAAGTCTGTACATTGATACCTGTTCATTAACCTTCGCTGGTATTAGCTGCCTACTCTCAAGAACATCTTTTCCTGCTTTCATAAAGCCCTGACACGTTTTTAGGTTTTACCAGTAGGCAGTACTCAGCTCAAGGAGGTTCTTCCTGAAGCAAGGAAGTTTAAAAATCAGCTAAAGATTCTTCGAAGGACTACAAAAAGTTGTATCCAAAAGGTGTAAGTCTTCCTGGCAAAAGCAGGCTAGAATTAAACCCCAGTGTTTCAGAAAAGAAAACAGATAAGGCTTGGATTTCACACAAAACTAACCCATCTACTGATAGTGTTCTCTGGGCAGAGAGGAAAAGCCTGTATGGCTTATCAAAGTGCTAGTCTGTCAGCCAGCAAAACAAGCTTGCTTCTGGCTGGAAGATAAAGACTACAGAGCTCTGCATTTTGAAGGTTGTCCACAAGAAAGCTACCAGGGAAGTTCAGTTTTAAGCCTACCTGGGTTGTGTTTTATCACGTTTCTCAGAGCCTCCAGGGCCATCTCAACTCTCCGTAACCGATCTCCATGTTGATTGGACTCGACTTTCCCCGTCTGGGTTATTGCCATTAGCGTATGAAGGTACTGTGCTTGTGAGCCTATGTAATCCAAGAGGCTTGCAGCAAATGCTTTAGGAAGCTTTAAATTAGAGATGAGAGCATTTTTAGCTGTGTGATGCAACAGTGTTCACACTGGAAGAAAGTGCACCCAAGTAACTTGGCCTACATTTCACAAATCCCTTTCTTCCAGACAAGCAGCCAGGAAACACTTTGCTACTACGATCACTATAGTATCTGGAGCATATCAACCCTATTTCAGTCTAAACACACCCTTACAAAGCTGCTGCTACTTCAACAGCACTCTTAAGGTGTGTGTTTGTCTATATATATATGTAGACAGCAAAGCCATGAGGCAGAATCACCACCTCCTGCAAGTACTGAATCAATCCGAGTATCTGCAGTCCAAGCTGTCAGAGAACAGGCATTAAGACACCCAAAGCAGCACGTTTTATGACAAATTTGGACTTGTTTAATTTTATCTGCTCCAACAGAGATATTCCATAACATGCTCATCCCATTGAAGGAAGCTGCCATAAGCCTTTGTTTTTCTCCAGTCTGTTTGTACTGACAGATAGATGAAGAGGAAGAAGTAGCATTCCAAAGACTTTTTTCAGTAGGAAGGTTTTAGCTACATCTCACCTCTAGTTGGAAGGTAGGGACCTCATTGTAGACTCTAACAAAAATCTCTCCCACAATAAGTTCCTTTGCATGGTCACTGAAGACAAAGTCAGATCCATAGCTCTTGTCACAATCACCCTTTAAGCAGAGAGAAGCAACACAAGTTCAGATAGAAAACAATCTTATTGAGTTATAACTCAATAACAAAATAGACAATATCTGAACAGAAAACTTACAGATTTAGCAAAATCACAAGCTCTCATTGAAACATTACAAGAAATAAATACACAAACTCTTAGATTTTAAGACTCCTAAATGAAGAAAGTGACTTAGGCATAGACAACAACGAACACTTGTATTAACTACACCACTGCATTACAAGTGGACACACCAAAACATGAAAGAGGTTTAAACAGACAGTAGTGGGATTTGAAATACAGAGTATCTTACTTTCTTAATCATGCTTTCTTGTTGAGATTCCAAAAACTCAACTAGTTCAGCTCTTGTCCCATTGTTCCAGATTAAGTAGGGGTTCTCTGTGTTACTGTTAAGCATCTTCAGAGTCTAAGAAATAAGGAACTGATGTGATGTAATGCATTTACAAACACTTTTCAATCACTATGCACAATAATCAGCGTGTTTCATGATACTAGTTAATCACATACTAGAAAAACAGTATTTGTAAGTTATTTGGTACAGCACAATGTACATTTTCATTTTTCTTTATGCTGCTTGGAGCCATGCTTAGTTCAACTGCCCTTTTACTTTTGATAGTGAGCAGCAACTATAAAGTATCTCTTTGTAGATGACTTCCTTGGTACCACTTGTGAAGAGAGATCTGAAGGGGGCCTATAGGGATGCTGGAGAGGGATTCTTCATTAGAGACCGTAGTGACAGGACAAGGGGTAACGGGTTAAAACTTAAACAGGGGGAGTTTAGGTTGGATATAAGAAGGAAATTCTTTCCTGTGAGTGTGGTGAGGCACTGGAATGGGTTGCCCAGGGAGGTTGTGAATGCTCCATCCCTGGCAGTGTTCAAGACCAGGTTGGACAAGGCCTTGGGTGATATGATTTAGCGTAAGGTGTCCCTGCCCACGGCAGGGGGGTTGGAACTGGATGATCTTAAGGTCCTTTCCAACCCTAACGATTCTATGATTCTATGATTCTGTGTTTAGTGTTTGCTCTCTATCATCATTATATCCTTAAGCCTTGAACAATTAACTTTTGTTCCCATATTTGTTTTGCAAATATTATCCTACAGGGTACTGTTCCTGCCCATTGTGTTTGAGGCTAAACCAACTTCTTTTCCTTGCAGTTACTCCAAATGCAAAGAAAACCAAATTGCACCGCTATTCTCTGTATCAAGTTGGTCTAAGAGAGTTTTGGTTGGTCTAAGAGAGTGTTTTAGAAGTGAGCAGGTATTCCTTTCATGAATCACTAAGGTAAGTTTTGGCCAACAGATGCTTACCTCAGTAGGACTGACCACAGAGAGCTTCCTTGCAATGTAGGGTGTCAGCATTCCAGCCAAGCTTTTCCTGATCGTTGGGTTTTCAGGCGTAGCTTGTTCTTCAGACAGATAGCCTCCAAGGCGACTCAGGGCCAGGAGACTGAGCTTAGCAAGGCTATTTGCTACCTCCTGAAAAATACAGAGTTAAAAAACCTTAGAGCTCACTGGAGAAACGTCAGAATAGCCAGAAAGAGTTGTCCAACATTTCTACACCAGAGCAAACAATTGGTATCCTCTATTTGCCTGCACCACTAATTATGTACTGATGTCTAATAAAGCACTAGGTGCTGCAGAACAGCACATATAATCACTGTGTTGGGTGCAATAATAACTGACATGAGCACTGATAAGTAAGAAAAACCGGGGCACCAAGATGAGCTGAAAACTACAAGAGCTCATAGTAATAGCTGCTGACCAGTCCACAGTTCTTACTAGCATAATCAAATACCAGCATAACAAGCCTTCTATGACAGTGATACAAAGAGGTAATAACTCCACACTGTTCAAAGCTCATCTCATCCAGTAGCTGAGGATGAAATGCCATAGAGGCTCACCATTCAAGGAAATGAAGTGTGAAGCTACTTTCACAGCTGTGGGGCAAAGGGACAATACAGTCCTAAAGTAGATATTTCGGATAACTTCATGGTTATCAATAGAGAGCACCTTCAGTTGAGCTTCAAGAGGCAAAAAAAACCCCCCAACCAAACAAAACTACTTCTTCTGATTGCAGAAATGTACTTTTTTACTGTTCCTTGTAGGTAAAAATCTCTTGCATTAAGTCTACCAGAAACTCCAGGGTTTGGCAGCTTTAACATTTGAACTCAAAACATAAGCTACTCAAAAAAAACCCCAAACCCCAGCATTACACTGCTACATAAAGGTCTCCTTCCAAAACTCTTCTGTTATTGTTCATGTAATTCAAGGACTCTCACAAGTATTTGAGAACACTTGGTTTGTTACCAGGAGATGCAAGCAACAACTCTTGGTGCCTGAAAGCATTCACCTTGTTAACATTACCTGGTGATTTGAATCTTCACTTTTCTGAATACCACTCTCTTCTAGTGTATAGTCGTAGTTGAAGAGGTAACCCAGTAAGTACCAGAGAACTCCAGCTTGGAATAAGTGTGTTTGTAGCCAGTAGTCTAAGGCAAAGGAGCTCACACACTCTACTCCCAAAGCAGCTACTCGTGGTATATTCTGAGGGAGGGAAAAGAAACTTGCCTTAGTCCCTGTGACCAAAGCAAGCCAGCTGGCTTCATTACCAAAGACTTAAAGTCAAAACTTGCTCATTCTAGAATACTATCTAAACAGCACAAAGATGAAATCTGAAGTAGACTGAACACCATCTGTGGTCAAGTTCAGTGTCCAGTAGCCCAAACCATGACTAAGGAGTCAGCATCCTTCAAAGGAATAGTACTTGAATAGATATTTCATATGATTATAAAGGAACCCTGAACAACTGGTGGGAAAACAGTTCAAGAAGGTGACAGAGATTCCCAGGTGAGGTTTTTGTGCCAATACATTTGCTCTGCAGGGACTAAGGAACACACAAGCATCTACAGTCAATACTATAGTCTGATTTTAGTCTTGTGTTTTCTATAGTCTTATGTTTTCACATACCTCATATGAGAAGCACAAAGACAAGTTTTCCTTTCTTAATACAGACAAATCCCAACATTTATATAACATGAGGCGAGTTCTGAAGAGAAACTTCTTGTATACCATTTCCAGTGTATGACGATTTAGGAGTCTGCTTATATAACATCTAGCTCTAGTTCTTTATCTGCTGATTTAGTAAACCAGTGAGCTAGACATGTCAGTTAAAGAGCAAAAGTAACTGAATCCTTACAGTGATTGTATTTTAAGTGTACTAAATGGATTCAACTATAAGCATTGAGAACAAAGCAGCAGACTTCTCTATCCCATAATGATTAGCAGGGATCTTACAGAAGGATTTAAACAGTCTCTAAAATTGCCCTATCTCCCTTAAAAGCAGAACATTCCCCGTAACATTTAACAGCTAAATACCCATTTACACAAAGAAAAGGAGCTCTTACCTTGCCATAATACAGTAGTCTACAGAGGTCCTTAATGATGTTAGGCTTTTCTGTAATCTTCTCTCTGCACTCCTCAAACTGAGCTGCCACACTGTAACACTTACTAACATAGCCACATACCTACAAAAAGCAGTATTTTATTGGCTCCAAGTGGAGGGGAAACGCATGTTTACAATCCTATTTTTAATGTATTTAATACTACATTGATATTTTATATTTTTATATATATATATACACACTTCTATAATATCGTATTTTATTATATGTGCATGTATTATTATAGTGGTAAATGCTCCATCCTTGGCAGTGTCCAAGGCCAGGTTGGACAGAGCCTTGGGTGACGTGATCTAGCGTGAGGTGTCCCTGCCCATAGCAGGGGGGTTGAAACCTGATGATCTTAAGGTCCTTTCCAACCCAAACCAGTCTGTGATTCTATGCTTCTATATGAACTGTCCTTGGAGAAGCTATTGCCATCAGTGAAAACTGCTGTGACTTACCTGCACAGACATATCATCTGGTTTACTAGAATGAGTCAGGACTGCTACACAACGATTAAATGCTTCTTGCAATACCTGTGAGGATTGGATGATGCATAAATTCAGTCACAACAAAAACTGATAAAGGCTGGCAGAAATACAACATTAGCTGGTAAACCCATTTTTAATGGCTGAAGGAAAACACTGGACAAAATCTACTGCTTGCTCCAATGGTTATTAGAGGAAAAATTCCTTGCAAGAGCTGGTATTAGCCTTTGGTGCTTTAGAGTTGGTGGCATTCTCACATGTGAGCTCATACCTCACGAAGTTTGCAGATGACACCAAGCTGGGCAGGCGTAAAGATCTGCTGAGGGGTAGAAAAGCACTAGAGAGGAATCAGGACAGGCTGGACTGATGGGCTGAAGCCAGTCATGAGGTTCAGCAAGGCCCAGTGCCGGGTCCTGCACCTGGGCCATAACAAACCCCAGCAATGCTCCAGGCCTGGGGCAGAGTGGCTGGAAACTGCTCATGGAAAAGGCCCTGGGGGTGCTGACTGATGGAGCTGAACATGAGCAGGTTGTGCCCAGGCAGCCAAGAAGCCACCAGCATCCTGGCCTGGATCAGCACCAGTGCGGCAGCAGGGCCAGGGCAGGGATTGTGCCCCTGTGCTGGGCACTGGTGAGGCTGCACCTCAAATCCTGTGTTCAGTTCTGGGCCCCTCACTGCAAGAGAGACATTGAGGGGCTGGAGGGGGGACAGAGAAGGGCAATGGAGCTGGTGAAGGGCCTGGAGCACAAGTGTGATGGGGAACGGCTGAGGGACCTGGGGAGTTCGGTGTGGAGAAGAGAAGGCTCAGGGGGGACCCGATCGCTCCCTACAAGTGCCTGACAGGAGGTTGTAGTGAGGTGGGGTCGGTCTCTGCTCCCAAGGAACAAGGGACAGGACAAGAGGAAACGGCCTCAAGCTGCACCAGGGCAGGTTTAGATGGAGCTGAGGAACAATTCCTTCCCAGAAAGGCTTGTCTAGCATTAGAACAGGCTGCCCAGGGCAGTGGTTAAGTCACCATCCCTGGGGTATTTAAAATACCTGTAGGGACATGGTTTAGTGAGACTTGGCAGAGTTATATTAGCGGTTGGACCTGATGATCTTAAAGGTCTTTCCCAACCTAAATGATTGTACTATGTGCAGTGGGGAAAGCCCTTCTGCTCAACTGATTTGTTCATCTATTCTTTCACATACAGAACGCAGAAGCTCTCCACAGAGTTTTGTACAGAAGCAGAGAAACATCACTTGTAGTTTGGTTATCCACAGTTCAACAGACAAGCCTACATCCAGAAAGGGAGGCTTCTCCTACTGCATCCAGAAAAAGGGACAGTAAGAACTGAGAAGTGTCTCGACAAGACCAAAAGCGATTTTCAGTTGCATCTCATGTCTTACGCATTGAGGACTGTGGGAAGTTATAGACTAAAAGAATTCATTTAAGTAAGTTTCTTTCCAGTTACCTCAATTCCATTTTCTCTTCTCAGTTCCTCTGCATTTAACGCTGAGCAATTGACAGTATGAAAAGCAAGTTCTGTAGCAGCGGGCAACAGAGGAGATTCTTTGGAAAACAAAAGGTCATCTGATGTTTCTATGTTAATAGTCTTTATCAGCATAGGATAGCCTGCATACTTGTAAGGTTTTAACTCTGAAAGAGGAAAAAAAAGTCAAAGGTTACACAAAAGCAAATTAAACCACTGCATAATTATCAGCAGCAGATGTGTCAGATATAGAATGACTATAGAATGGTAAAGAAAGCAAACACTTGGGAAAACTGAAGCATGACTAAGCAGTCCACATAACCCAACTCCTTGGTCATGTAAGACTGTTCAATGAGAGAAGCTGAAAGAACTCATTTAAGATTAGACAGACTTATCTCCATCTCAGCAAAGCCCCAAGCTCAGAGCCTCTCAAATGATGCTTGTCTGTCTCCAGAGAAACACAAGTATAGCTTATTCTGTCAGAGGCCAGGACTGTTCAACAATAAGCCTATAAGGGCCTTTCCAGTTTGACATGTTTTAAATGATTCTGGTTTTTATTCCTTTAAGGTTCAGCGGTGCTAAAGAACAACTATGCAAGTCCACATCAATGTCACTGCCTCCACACAACTGACAGACCTATGACTGCATACGAGGGTCTTAGCTCACCACTTATGCAGCACAATACTGCAACTCTGCAAGACTTGGACACTCCAGCAGCTGCCAGCCAGGTAGTCTATCTAGAGCTACAGGTAGAGGGTTAGGGTACTCCAGTTATCCCTCTTTCCTAGCTGGGTTGTGAAAGAGGTACTGCTGCAGCACAATCACCACAGGGCTCTAACAGTAGTCAATTCCTGCAAGACTGTCTCATTTTTCATAGCCACATGAGTGTAATCTCATTTATACCCAGAATCTGCCATCTGGGTGACCGAGTGAGGACTTTTCTGCACAGACAGAATGTAAACCTAAGTTATACAAGGAGGAAGAGTCAAACTGATTACTATTGGAGCAGAGTGTTTCAGAACGCACTTCATGCTTTTTTTGAAGTAAATTTTACTTCAGATCTATTTCCTTCATGGAAGCAAAACCCCTGTTTTGAAGCCCTTTACCATAGCTACGTAATGCTGCAGCAAGACAGAAACCAGATCAACAAAACAGACTCAAGAAGAGAGGAGATTAAAACTACCCACAACGGCCACTAAAGAAATGAACCTCAAACATTCTCCTGAGGCAGTATGCTTACCTTCCTTATGCCTGTTGAAGAGGATGCTTTGAGTTTTCAAGATCAAAATTATATTTTCTGGATCTGGCCCATCTATCACCTTGGCAGACTTTGTGCACAGAAACTCGTATGCTTTATTTACTTTCTCAAACATATCCTGCAAATAAAAAGGAATAGTCTTAACAGTTGCCAAGAACCCCCTAAATTACTACAAGCCTTTAGATGCAGGTAAAAATAGAGCATTCCAGGTTATTAACTGCAACACTAGCTTTGATGCCTTACTACACTTCAGTAAATACTTCAGACAACACTGGTGCAGAGATCAGTTTTCTTTTGTCTCCTAAACTCCACCCTAGGCAAGAGACTAAAATGAATTCAATTCCACTATGATAAAAGCAGTAAGTACAGTTTAATCAATTGTAAGAATGGGCAGAGGATGCAGTCTGTCTTTGAAAGGGAGCAATTAGCTTATTTAGGTCCTGCGTAACTCTAAACCAGATGCTTTGAGATGTGGGTCTGACCCGATTACATCAGTTTTCTGTAGAAATCCTAATATTCCTTGGCTGACACCAGTTCAATTACTCCTCTGTGGTATTAATCTGTATTCTAGTACTCATCTAGGGTATAGCTTTTAAAAGGGAGAAAGAAAACGGAAGTTGGCATTTCAGAATTCTTAGTACACAAACCAGCTTGATTTGCCCCCAGTCTATTAACACCATCAATTTGTGTCATACATACCCTGCCTTCTGGATTCTTGTCTGGGTGGTATTTTTGTGCCAGCCTGAAATAAGCTTTCCTGATCTTGCTTTCATCATGCCTACAAGAAAACAAGTCCCGTTGCATTAAATAACATCGAAAAAACCCCAATCAAACACAAAAACAAGCCTGGATTTTGACAGCAGTACTAACAGTAACTGCAAGTAAGTGAAAACTATAAAGCTCTTCCAGTTGGAAAAATCCTGCTTTATCAGCTGACATGGAATGGTAAATTTAGAGGTTCATGATTTGTAGTGAGTGCACTGCTCTGGAAGGAAGAATACAAAGTCCTGTCAGTCCTCTTCCAGAGGCCTGAAGTGAGAAACCAGTGGCAAGATAGGAAGCAACAAATCCCAAGGATATTGTCACCAAGAAATGGAGAACATTTGGCAGGGTGAAGAAGCATGATTAGCGAAGCCAAGTTTCACTGTGAACGTATTCAAGTTCTGCCATATTCTTTGCTCACTATGATTGAGTCTAATGCTTGTCCTGTAAAATAGCTTAGTGAATGCTCTGAAGCAGAGCTCAAAATACTTCCCCCCTGCCCCAGTTTCAGTTTATCTGAATGTTCACAGGTATTCTCTCGAAGGCTGGAGCTGGATTTTCAAGCCTTGATTCTTTTTAGATAAGGCAGTCTTCCCCTGTGAAAGGAGCAGGTGCTAGACATAACCAATACCACTAACTGGTTGCTAAGTTCTGATGTTTGCTCATCAGTTTGTTCTGTGTACAGAGTTTATGTAAATGTAGCTATACAACTTTAAATGCTGAAAACAACTTACTGGCCTTGTCCTTTGGGAAGGTTAAGGACTTCATAAGCATCATCTATTGACATGGTAGGTGGCTTCTTTTCTACCTCCTTTTTCCAAGCTTCTAGTGTATCTTTCAAGAGTTTAACCTAAATAAGTACAGTTTATTAGAGGTTTATTTACACTGACACAAAGTGCACATCTTCTTTACTAACAAAGTGCTGCTTTATTAATGAGTCCTAATCTTTTTACCTTTATAACCATGGTTGCCCTCAGGTCACAAAGCCATTAAGACTTTGCTTCACTGCAGTGCTACATTTTATTCACAGTAAGAATATCTTAAGATCAAAACGTCTATGCAAGAGTCACATTAGGAGAGAAACCCTTAAATGATATGCAGTTCACATCTCAGTACTATAGAAGTTGCATGAATAAGTAAAGCTGCTTAGAACATAAACTTCTTCCCCAAAACCTCATCAATTCAGTTAATGTACTGATACCAAGTTAGCTCAGTTTCTTGTACGTCAAGGACAAATAAGAACCCAAAAGTGAGGATTCCTCCCCCCCACCAGTCACTTGAGGTTCATTGGAACGCTATCTGAAGTTTCTTGGCTGCTTTATTTTGCTTTCTTAGTAGTTACCACAAGGAGGATCACTTAACACAATTGCTATATGGCATGAAGTCTATTCTGCTTCAAGATAGAGAAGTGTTTAACATATTTGCTTATGAACTGAAAGTCAGGATTTACCAATTACTTGCAACAAACCTAGCATTTGATCTCCTTAATTTGTTACAAACTCCACTTTTAGGGCTTTGAAAGATCAAGAACAAAATGAATCCTAATATACTTTACTTACTGGATCTTTAATTGGCCAGTCTGGAAACCTGAATGTATCACAGAGATGTTTGAGGTAATAAATGTTACAGAAGAGCTCATTTTCCAGTTGTGGATAGTTGATAACTGGGATTGGACAGTACTGGTAGAGTGCTCTTGTATTGCTCTGAAGACGAGGAGTGAAGTCAGCAAGATGAGCCGCAATCTTCTCTATCATAAGACGCCTAAAAGTTAGAGACTTTGGTTTAACACTTGCCAAGCAGTCTTCAATCTCCAGTGACCGTACAAGTGTGGGCAATGATTTCTTCTGTAAAGACTGATCTTTGTAGTTTCCCACATTTTAGAAGGGTTCAGAATAGGCTTTGGTCCTATTCTGTTATAAAGCCATTTCAATTCCATGAAAATCAGATTATTAAAAATGATGTAAAGTAACATTGTGCCCTCCCTCAACACCTCTTTACTTTTTGGGAGACCCTAAAAATACATTGTAATATTAGGGGTATAGGTCTTAGATAGGTGCTGGCAATAAATGAGTGCAATACACGTAAAAACAGTCCACATACCTAGTGAAGTCTCACTCATGAAAGGAACTTAATCAAGTATAATAGAGGCAGATGTAAAAGTTACAGATATTCAGAAAAAGATTCCCCCTTCCACTGCCAATTCTGCTCCTCTCCACCCTGTTATTTTTGAGAGAAGCAGAGGGCAATGCAGGACACTGTCCTTGCAGAAGGCAAACACGGAGAAGGAATGAAACCATGGAATCTAGGTATTCTTGGCTTTCTTTAGAAATGGCAAAGCTAAGACCTCTTTAGCATGAGGTGCAGTTCAGATTGGTCTCTCTGAAAGAAAACAGTTACCTCATTTCATTGCTCCAAATTGCTTCTGGAGTGTCAAACTCTCCAAGGAAAATCTCTGAAAACTTTTCTGGTTCATAGTTTTCCAAGTAACACACCATTGCTTCAGGAAGAACATGTCCAAGTATACTTCTTTGAACTATATCTTGACCTTTTGTCTACAGAAGAGATCACACTGTCATCACAAAGGTAAGCAGTCTTGATAACCAACTTGAGATCTAAAACACTCCTCCCCCGTTTCCCTTTTAGCTCTTAAATGCTAACTCTTGAGACCTTAAAGAAAGAACAAGCATCAAGTATTGTTAAAAGGACTACCGGTGGTCTGCAAGATTATTTGGAAAGAGAGGCAGTTGTTTCTGCAATCTACTCACTTCTTCAGACTTGAAAGCTTGTTTTGTATGTGTGTATTTCAAAAACCTACAAGAGAAAGAGTAGTTATTTTCTGTTTGATACTTATGGCACCCTGCAAAGATAAGGAGAACAACACAGTCCAGCTGGCGAGGCTCAGACATTTACTTTGAGATAAAAAAGTAACAGCAACAACTGCATGATATCTGTACAAAGTCCATCAAACCCATAGGAACTCCAAGTTAAGCACTCCCATGTTTTAGATGTTGCCTTATGTTCATCACTTCAGTTTGAAAGTCCTGTTCCCAAAAGCTTCTTTTCTCCACACAAAAGAAAAAGCGGCAGAGACACAACCTTTCCCTATCAACCTCTCCTTGCACTGTTAGATCATCCTTGCAGAGATGGAACAAGATGATCTCACACTAACTGCTGACAGCCCTGTTGCACTACAGTCATCATGTAAACATGCAATCATTTCCCAAGGCATTTATGAAGAGACTTGACTGGAATTCTACAACAGCTTTTTATGAACTATTGACTTCAGAGGAAGAGCACTGGAATGAGCTGCAATAGCCACCTGCACGTGCAGTGTGGCTGTGGCAGGCAGTACAGACTGATTTAACTACTTCAGGCTTCAATACTAAAACAGGCTATTAGATTTTTCCACCTCTTTTGATAGCTGCTTACTATCAACCACCACATCAGCACATCAGTAGCATATATTACTTCTCTTGAGTGCTAGTAAGCATTGCTCTACAATAAGCCTTGCCTAGCTGTACTGCTAGAACTACATAACCAGACATGCTCTCCTTCCCACCCTGGCAGGGTCGTAAACAATTCACTTTTTTAATGCTGACTAAACCATATGGATAGAACTCCTCTACAGGGTGTTTGCTCACAATCTCATATTGGTTCTAGCAAGTCACACTCCCTGAAGCATTCAGAACAGCAGTCCTTCTAAGGACCCGTCGAGAGGCAGTTTTACTTTTCCTTACCTTGCAATAGGAAGTACATTGGAACCCGTGTACATCATGATAAAGAAGAATACCCCGCTCAGATAAAAGCGAGGTAACTGAGGGTTATCTTGCATGACATGAAGTAGCAACACAGCGACTTTTTCCACGAGGATAGGATCAAAAGTCAGTAACAGCTGAAATCCAACACAAGCATTTATATTAGCTGCACGAGTACTGCAGTTACCTAGCCAAAACTGAAGTTTTTGCTAATTCACTACTAGAACAAGCCAGTAAACTTAAAGAGTTTCAGTTGCCTCAAACCAACAAGTTTTAATCACAGAATGTTTTAAAATTGGAAGGGACCTCTAAAAGTCATCTTGTTGAACCCCCCTGCTCAAAGCAGGGTCATCTCCATAACATTCTCCAGACTGCTTTTCAGTGTGTCAAGATGGAAATATTATGAATGAGATATTGGCTGAAACAACATGAAATGTGTAACACCCCCCAGTGAAATAAACAATGTATTGTCCAAAGATCTGCAGGATGTTACACATGTCATTTCATGTGTCTGTCCCACTTACAGTATCCACACAGGTTAGATGGTGGATGAAGTCAGATTTTAAACTCGGACGCATTTTTGGAGAGCTGCTCACCTGAGTGATGTGAGGAAGGCAAGTACTATCTGACAACAGCCTCTTCACTCTAGGCAAAGGTCTTATAATAGCATTGTCTTGATCCCTGAAAAATAAAGTGGCACAGCAGTAAGGACACCTGTTGTTCATTCTTGAAAGGAAAAAGGCACGTAAGCCACAAGTATCAGGCTACTGAGATCACACTCAGTGTTGTTTTTTTGTTAACTCCAAAGCTTGTTGTTAAAGTAAGCGTGATTTAATGTCATGCATTAAAGCAGCTTTAAGTTAAACAAGAGGCTGCCTGCTAGAGTAAGACTATGCCACTGTGCATTAGAAACTCGGGTAGCTTGTGCATTCATTCTTGCAGTCCCTTTCACAATATTAGTGTTGTTTCATTTACAAACTCTATTTTTGCTCACAGAATTACTTACTACTACATAAAAAGGCTCTTTACTACAGTTCATTCTTGGTTTCCAAGGAAAGCTTTAAGCTAGAATATATACAACTATGCATCTGCCAGAGACAGTTAACCACTTTTGCTGAGAATTAGCGTTTACCTGCTGGGAAAATATCCACACATTGTGATGAGCATGTTGAGTACAAGTGTGGCAAGGTCAGTCTCATTCAATACAGGCTGGCCGCTGGCAAGCAAGCACCACTTCAGCTGAGGGATGACCTGCAATGGTCGCCAGCCATCCATACCTTGAGCCCAGCAACGTGTTTTGGAAGTCAGCTTTCCACTGTTCCATAGTTCCTGCATCTATTGCAAGGTAAGAGATGAATTTAGTTGATTCAGTATTCAGAGCTACCGCTGCTCCTAAAAACTCACACTCAAAACAAGCTTTTCACTGCTGTACAGTAGACTAACAACACTTAACATGAAATTCCAACGTATTTACAACTCTGAGGAAACATGAAGTAGAAGTTGTTAGACTAAATTACAGCATAAGGGGGCATGGAGGGGTAGGCAAAAAGGCTGTGGCTCTTAGCACAATGTAAATCTCTTCTGTAGCTTTAGTCCTTACTTAAAGAGTTGCTATGAGAATACAGTTCAGCGTTGTTTAGAGTTTTACCTCTCACTGTTTAAACACACTCAATCACCAGGATGGAAATGATTTGAGAGTTTGAAGCTGACAGGTACCTCTTGAAAGCTGTAAGGACCACTCCTTTCTTTGTCAGCATTGCCAAAGTACCATTCTTTCTCGCTCTCCCTCTTCATATCAGGTGCTGCCTCAATCACATTGCTCTAGAAGTTGAAGTTTAGAAGAACAGCGTTAGCTTCAGTGCAAATATCAGGAAGTCTGAAAAGGATACTGATTTTTTTGGTTGGTTGGTTTTGTTTGTAAGAATTGACCTTTTAGCAAAGCAATATATGAGTAGTAAGAAACAAAGACCACATACCTGCAGAGGGACTGTTGCTCTGCTTGTGTGAAGATGTGCTAGAGTAAGCAGATCTACAAGGATTCTAACCCCATTTGAATCCATAAGGTCCTTCACATTTTTCTGTTAATGGATGAAGTGAGTTAACAGAAGCATTTTCTAGGTAAGAGTTATTACAAGTACTGAACAGTTTTAGTCAAGTAAGAAATGACCATAAGAAAAGGCAAATCATTCTCTAAAGTGGCTAGAATGGTACAATCACCACAATATCTACACGTTTCCCTCAGTTTTCTCAGCAGCAAGCAACATCTACCACACCCCACAAAGCTGCATCAAACACTGTTTTAAGACTCTCAAGACCTGAGTATCTATTCAAGTTAACTGAAAGACCAGTTCAGACCATTTTCTACAGCTGAAAGACCAACAGGCTACTGTTAAGCACACATGTCCACCTCACCTTATTCAGGATCAGCTTGTTGAGAAACAATATCAACCTGTCCCGCTCAAGCCTGTCAGTGCACTAGTGCAACAGAAGAGAACAAATTAGTATTTGGTAGCACGTATTACAAGTTACCTTCAAAAGTCAGTACAGTTGTACCTGAAAAGACCCTTTTACCTTTTTCATGCCCAGCATAAAACTAGTACCAAGTGTCCAGTTTCGTGCACAGCTAATAAACCCAGCTTTCTGCCACTGAGGAGGAAAGCCTTCCGTCCCCTTTGCTGCTCTGGGTCTGCCACGTGAACCCACTTTTCTGCCAAGTCTACTGTTCTAAAGGGACACTGGATTCCCCAGTGAGCTGGTTAACACAAATACAAGAAGGCTTTCAGCCAGCAGGCAGAATGGGTCTTTGATGTTACATCCCTGCTGAGACTATCAAGACTAAAGGCTAAACAACAAGAGAGCATTGGTTGTTTCACTTGAAACAGCCATATCTAAAACCCACACTGATGTTAGCATAGAATCCCTTCTTGACCCCATAGAAATGCAGTTTTGCAAGCTGTATCAGTTCTCAGACACTTAATAGGTGAAGGAGTCACCACTAAAAAACTAATCCATCACACGTGCCCATCTAAGACACATTTCATTAGCTCAGGGGCTGTTGCTACTACTCTTGAAGTCAGTATTTCAAAACAATGTGATATGGAACAAAGTTCTCTGCTTAAAAGCTTTCTGCTTCTGCGTTTTTCAAAAGCAAGCACGAGATAACCACACAAAGTTCCTTCACACTGTTTCTGTACAGCCTGAAAACCTGTTAAGGTCAATAGAAGGCAGGTAATAAAGAGACTAGATTGAAATACCACTATGACCAGCAGGGGATTTTTTTAATGAAACTAAATCAAGGAAAGATACTAGGAACACTTGGGAACAGCATGGAAAAGACATACTCATGTTGATGCTTCACTTTCTATAAAGCCAAAATTTGAGTTTCGCAGCAATCTGAAATATCTGAACACATGCTGGACTAGCTGTATGTTAACTAGTGTATCAAGTGATTTTAAGTAATTCTTACCCTTTCTAACATCCCGACAATGTACTTGGTATCAGAAAACGGTCCTATTTCTTCATGACATCTTCCATAAACTATAGCCAATGCTTGCAGACATAAGCATTTCATATTCACTTTTGGGGTAAGCAAGAAGCGGTGGTAGAGTTCATTGAAGAATTCATATCTAAGGAAGAGATGAGATTTTAGCAAAGGAAACAAATGGAGACCCTGGGAATGAGAGAGTATTTTAATAATGCCTCACGATTTTTTGATTGCTCCACTCTCTTCCGTTTCATCTTCTTCCAGCAGCAATCTTAGATAATAATCCCCTATTTTTATTTCCTCAGAAAGGCACTCGTATTTTACCTGCAATGCAGAACAAGTTATTTAACAGTAAAGATTGTTTCTGCTTCATTAAGTGTTCAGTTGCGTAACAATACTGTACTTGCTTGTCTCCATAAGCTCAACAAGGTTAGCAACCTCTCCTACAGTCTAAGGAAGACTGAAATCTGTGAGTTTGCTGTTAAAGAAACACACCTCTACAAAATACATGCCGTAAGCTTTCGTTTTGCTTAAGTTCCTTATCTTCCTGAAACCCCTGTTTCCAGCCTTTAAGTAACTTGTTTCTGATATCAGCTGGTTTCATTAGCTGAACTTGGATAATACATGATGTACTCAGTGACTCAAGCTTTAATAAGTAGTTATTCCACTGCAAGGTATTTCACTCAGTGTTACCACACATATAAAATACAAATATGACTTAATTACTAGTTTTACTTGCTATTAAGCTGGGTAATAAAAGCCTAGAGGCATCAGGATACACAACAAGACACTGAAGTGAAATTGCACAGTGAAACCTGTTGTTAACTTCAGAGCAACTATATTAATTTTAACCATGTGCCTCAATGCTCAGTGGTTTTAAGCATTTGGCAAGTGCTCACTTACAGGTACCTCCAACATACCACAAAAGCCACTCTTTACTTTGTTTTTTCTTATCTATAGCTTGCAGGGCACTATGATGAGGCCAAAGTTGACAACAGATTTGAACGCAGCACGTGATACAAAGACATCCCACTAAAAAGTACACTTCCAGAGCAATCTCAAGCCACCATTCCCCTTGGCACAGTGACAGGTCCCACAGCTGACAGATAAGCCTTTAACACCACTATGTAGTTAGGTCAAATACTAGCATTGCCTGATGAAGTATTCATTTAAAATATATAAAAGCAAGTCTATGTGGCAGCAGTTGTTCAGGGTTCCCCGAGCCCATCCCAAAGCCCTGTACTGGGCTGTAATTGGAGGTATGCTAGTGGTGCATTCCAGTCACACAAGCCGCACTGCGGCACAAAGTGCAGGTGGGAAGCCTGCATTACTAAGTTTCAGACCTCTAGTTTTGATTCTGCCCCAGTTAGCACCTCTAAAGTGGAGAGACAGAGCTGGGATAGCAGACCCCAGAAGCCCTGCACCTGAGCCATACCTGAAGAAAACTTGGAAAGCTAAATGCCAGTACAAGAAATACCAGTCCAGCCCAAACGCAGCTATTTACTGCATCAAGAACTGATCTGCAGCTGTGTGATAAGTTGCATACACAAAATCATTCTTTCTCCTAAAGCATCAGCCTCATGCGTTGCAGTTCTGATTTGCCGGAGTAGTCAACTGAGAATTCCTCAAAAGCAGTTTACTCTTGCTTTACTAGTAATCCTCTGCTTGAATTTTAACTATAAAGCTGTACCGTGACCAGGATGGCATTGGGAATATCTAAGAATATCTTGCAGTTGAATTCAAGCATGGTCTTGCTTTGCTTTAGGATTACATATTAATTAAAACTTTGTGGCACCATAAGAACACAGGAAGTGCTTATTAGCTCAAAAGCATCTTGCAAGTTGTTTTGAGAAAGGCAATTAGGGCCATACCAATTGCTTTGCAGAAGCCCAAAGGGTATTTTGACTCTAGGTACTGCTGTGCCTAGAATGTGAAAACAGCATCCTCAGTTTGCAATTTACAGCACAGCATGGTTTTAGCCACATAACCTATTCATGGCTTGGCAATGCAGTATTTAACAGCCTTAAGATCACTGAGACATAATGGAAATCAAGACAAAGAACTCACTATCGGGAGGAGGTGACTTGTGAAACTACCCAAAACAAGTGTGATGGAGCACATTTAAGAACAAAAATCTTGACCACGGAACTCCAACTCTTTTCCTCTTAATGCAAGAATACATCAAGGGTTCTCATCATTGTTTCATCTCTACAGTGTCATTTGTCAGGCTGAAAAGGTTTCAGTTTTGCAGAGTGACACTGGACAACAGTACCTGTTCACAGCCCCAAGGCCTTAGAACACTTTATATCAAAACTCTAGCTTACAGTCACAAGGGATTGTCAACACAAGATTCACTCATGTAGAGACAGAAAAGTGACATTTAAAGTAGACATTTTACATACACAGTTTTCGCTTGTTTACCTCAAACTCCTGATGGTTCCATGAGATAACATTAGCACTACCAAGTTCTCTGTCAATATTAAATGCTCTCATCTCAGACTCAAGAGTATCTCTCAGTTCTTCCCGTGTTTTGAAGTTCCAAATCAAGTTTGACCTAGCATGATCCTGAAGAAATCTAAGAAAGAAGTTACATGGTTTAAGCCCCTTAAAACACCATCTGAAAGGCAGACAAGGCTCAGCTGGCAAGCTACAGATTAGCATCAGTGAACCTTAATTACAAAGCACCGAGTAGTGGTCCCTAATCTGTCACAGTAGTTACGGTTGTTCATCTACATGTTTTCATAGTCATGGAGGTCACAGAATCATAGGATGGATGGGTCAGAAAGGACTCATCCAGATCCAACCCCCTGCCACAGGCAGGGACACCTTCCACTTGAGCAGGCTGCTCCAAGCCCTGTCTAACCTGGCCTTGAACACTGCCGGGGATGGGGAAGTCACAGCTTCTCTGGGCATCCTGTGCCAGCATCCTCACAATGCATAGTTTCTTCCTTGTATCTAATCTAAATCTCCCCTCTGTCAGTTTAAAGCCATTTCCCCTTGCCCTATCCTTGGTCAGCCTAGACTAAAGCATGTGTATGTCATCCTTTTTCACTCATTTGTTATCTGCACATAGCTGATGACCAGGAGGCACGCAAGCTATTCAACATATCTGCCACTAAGGGCTCCAAGTGAACAACAACCCAGGGCAGCAGACACACACAGACCCCCCCCAAAGTTTATGTTTTAAACAAAAAAAGTAGTTCAAGCAGCAAAACAGAAGTCGATGCCTTGAGTGTCACAAACAGTCTGTGGACATTCTGCAGTGGCAGTTACAAAACAGCCTTTGGATCCAGAGACTGGTTGAGAGCAGCATTTAATACTCAAGTTTAGGAGCATGCCAATCTTCCTTTCATACATCACTTGTGCAGAATGGACTATATTTGCCTTTTAGAAACATTAAGCATCTAATCAGCTAAGTCTGCAGAATTTCCCCAAGCTCTTTTTCATAGTTTGCCAGTCAAGCTTTATTAGCCCATTTAATATAACACCTCTAGATAAAGAAAACCATTAATATTCTTCAGCTGGAGGCCCCTCCCTTGTAACTTTGAGTTGTAAGAACTCACAGGTAAGCAAGCCGCATTTACAACCTGTGGCACTATTCCAAATCCAGTACCCACGTGTTTGCTTTTTGCTGGCCTTAAACTCATTTCTATTCCAACCCAAGTTAAAACATCTTGAGTAGCTGATGGTGATGCACCAACACACTACAATGATTTTCAGTGCTGCTTTGCTTAGCCTGCAGCATAATGCAGATCTACACCTGCAGTTTGTTACTCATTCCTCCTTTTGATTCAAAGGAAAAAATGAAGTAGTTTGATGACATTTGGCAAGCTTTCCAAATCTCCCTCTTTCTTAAACACAACATAAACCCTTAAGTATACCTTCGGATTTCATTTCTCGTAAGTTCCATTTACAAAGCACAGTTTCAAGGCAGGCAGAAATTGGAATCAAGCCACAGCAACTCAGAAGACCTTAACAAAAAGAACAGCCAGCTAATAATTCCCATCTGAGACCACCATACCAATCTTTGTATCTTACCTGTAATAGAACAGATCCCAGTTTGCTTCTATTTTTATTCTTTGGCGTCGTTTCCTCAGTATCACTGGCTTTTGAATTATATTCTGCAAAAGAGCCAAAAGAAGTCAGTGGAAACAGATACTGCCCTTTTTTCCCTTTTAAAATAAGAAGCTAGGCTTTTTTTTCACTCCTTCAAAAGCCACGCTGAGTTAAGCCTCATTAATAAGGTCTACTTTCCTAGCAAGTTGTAGCAACACACTTCCACAAGCGTTATTTACACCAAGTTAAATCATGCCAGAGAAGCTTTCAGCTGTTTAATGAGTCATTAATTCAGAAGCAAGTTACCCCTGAGAAAAGCTTAGTGCCCATCATCATAAACACTCATCAGGTCCAAAGCTGATGAAGGGGAAACCCCCAGGAATGCTTTGCTCTTGAAAGGCAATAACTGGAGCAAGTCCAAGTAAGTCACAATCCTGACTTGGCCACTGAAAGGTTCCCTAGCTTGACCAAGCATGAAATCGATGCTATACTCTACATGAGGCATCACATGCAAGCAGAAGTCTGAGCAACATAACCCACAAGCGGCAGGGATACAGACTCACCATATTGTTTCTGTCCTGATTGCGAAGGAAAGTTGGAAGAAAAAGAAAAGGTACATTTAACAAGCCACAGCCACTGAAGTCATTCCAAGTGGTAACACCAAATTTGCTACTCCCTTTGCCAAGCTACACTTGCATACGTTGACTGTGAAATTGAACAGCCCAGAAGTCCGGACAGAAAACTGCCTGTTTAAACTCAGTATCCAGACAAGATGTTTAAACTGCAGTTTGCCCTTCCGCCACTGTTGCCTACATTTCTGCATTAATACTTTGTTTGGAACCTAGGTCACCATTACTCCAGAAATATTACCTGTCAGAGTTCTGCACCACAGACTAAACCTTGAGCTAAGTTTTACCAAGTTAAGGTTTCCCTAGATTAAAGCTTGTTACATCCGATCAAATACAAAGGCAGGCATTTTCAATACTCCACACTGAGCTGCTTTTTTCATTCTTCCTTGCATAAGTAAGAGTGTTGTTTCATTTCCAGAATGCATAAAACTCAAGCTTAGCCAGAAGACTAGAGAAAGTTAAGGGAAATGCCTCATTATTCAAGGAGTTTATCATACAGAACATGACAATAAAATTAGAGGAAGAAGAGACCAACAGTAAGAACTCAAGCAGTGATTGCCTCTTATAACACCAGATGAAAACAGTCACTTATCACTTCAATGTTAACCACGGTTTATGTAGGCTATTATGCTGCTATTTAAGCACTGAGATACCTATATTCAAGGTAATACTAAGCTTCTTCTAGCAGGTTCCATAACTAAACCACCACTAGCATGAAGCACAGAATTTTGGATGCAAAGACCTAGTTTCTTCCAACTACAGCTTAAAAACTGGTTTGTCTTATTTCAAGGAATTTCCTATTCTCCTGTATAATTATCTTGGAAGAAATGCACATCAGCTGCAGTCCAGTTTGACAAGGTCAGCTAAAGCAAGAATAAGGTAAAGCTTAATACATATGCTGCTTTACATTGCTGCATTTACATGGAATACACTTCTAACTCAAAATGAAGCGTAGTAAGAGGCAAAGTTTCCTGAAAGTAAGCAGGACCATGGAGTTTCTCACATTCCTGCACTTCTATTACTGTCAAATCTCCCTCTGATTTCATGGACTTGTAGGTGTTCCTCTTTACACTTAGTCAAGTGCCTGTAGCAAAGAGCTCCAAATCCTTTTACCTCTTTTTGAGCTATGCCCATTCGATCTCTCCAGTGCATCAAGACTAGATCCACCTTCTCTTTGGCAAATTTTTCCACTTCTTTTGCAGCTTTTCCAGCCAGTCTCTGCCACTCTGGCACTTTATTAAACTTGCCGTACTGATCCTGCAGAATAAATCCTATTAGTTATTTGCAGTTGCACGTCTATCAATGCTTGATGCAGGTCAATGCTGCAGTCAAGTGTCTGCATTAGAAAAGTCAAAGACTGTACATCTATAAAACGTAAGAGAAAAGATATCTCCATTTACTTACAGTTGCAATTTTTAAGTTATCTCTAACATGCATCCTATCAGCATCTTTTTCAGGAACAGGATCAGCGCTGTCAAGGTATGCCAGCAAACCTGGTGGCTAAAAGCATTTAAAACCAGCGTAAATACGCATGCGGCTAATGGAACAGAAACCATCACATTAGGTAACAAGATCGTTTCTTTAACTTAAGATATTTCAAACCAGAATTTGCATGCTGCTCTAAAGTAAGTACGTAAAGCTACAGCAGCTTTCTGTTTTTATTAGTGAAATGCCACCATCTTCAACAGAACCATTCAATAGATGCACATTATCGCCTTCAGTAAAGCAGAGCTCCTGCCTATAGCCATTTCTTAAAGGAGTACTTAATGAAGCTAAGGACTTCAGGAAGAAGAGTTGATCCCACAGGAGTATTGAGGTGGGTGAATGCTGTAACACTTGAATCCATCCGTGTCCTCTGATATGGACTGAATGTTGCATGTGACATTAAGAGATTAGAGTCTCTCATCTGACTCAGCCTTCCGGAAGATAGTGATCAAGACTAGGACAGTCTGCTCTGCCAAATAATGAAGGAACTGCCATTTTGAATTTAAAAGTCAATTAATTAATCTGGTTAATTAAAAGTTAATTAATCTGCTATTTTTCCAGATTTAATAGTTCATTACAACACTGTTTTTTGAACTAGTTTCACTGAAGTAACTTGAGAACCTTTGAGGAGGCTGTAAGGGTGAAAGAACATGGGAACTATGAGCCAATATCTAAAGCTGTGTTATAAGCTAAGTTGGACAGGCATGAAAGAACAGACAGAATTGTTGCCTTAATTTCTTATTGGCACTGAGCATTAGAGGCTACGTTTACTGTGCCTCCAGATTTTTGTCCTTTTAATAAAGAAGTCAGACACCTTATTTTTGTGTCATACACCGGTTCTAGAAGTGGCAGGAAAATAACAGAACACTTTAGGAACCAGAGATGATTTCTACTAGTCATCAATATCTGTTCAATAGCAATGCCAGACTGCTATCTCCCAGGCTAGACCTCCCCCATGGAGCAGAAAAGGGTTATGCTTGCTCTATAAACTATCCCAAGTTTTCTAATACTACAGGCTCTCTGAGTTTATTCTTTCCCTACTCCGTATCTCATTTTTACTCACCAAAATACGTTTCAACAAGTTCATGGCAGTTTTGTTCTCAGCTGTCCAGAGGCCAACCAAATGTCTACTTAACTGCCTGGAAAAGCCATTGAAACTGCCTGTTAGTATTTTAAACAGCATTTTAAGCTACTAAACCAACACCCTTACCATGCTGGTGAAATGAAGACGAGCAAAAGCTTCATGCTCTTTAGTGAGTAAGAGCACAAAGCATTATATTGTTCCAGTTCAAGTATATGCTTAGCATGCTTTAAAGTGTTGCCTTTATGAAGTTCCAGTGAAGTTAGTGGAACAGTATCAGCACATGCTTTTTGATCTAGACCTCAAAAGAACACTTGAGCAATAGAGCAGAAACTAATAACCTAATAACCAAGAGTGAGTTTATCCACTCAATCTCAAGTTACAGTTAAAGTTAAGAGTCTAGAAACCATCAAGAACTCTTAACCGCTCCACTGGAAGCTCTTTATACCAGCTATTGGCTAGGAAAGCCTTTCTGGGAGCCCACCTTCTATGCCAACTGACACTTGCTGCCAACGTTTGTCTCTAGGGTTCTACTGCACTGAACTGAAGCATTGCTTACAAGTGAGTCATAAATACCAGCTCCAAACAGAACTGGTATGACAGAAGGTTTCTTACTAGCTCCCTCCTGGACAACACACAGAAGCAACAAGTTCCACTTGTCACTCCATTGCTTAGCAACTGTTCAAGCGCTTCAGAAATGTGTGGCTAAAAATGAAAAACTTCTATAATCTTCTATTTTGGTGGAACACATTTGAATTCTCACTCATCTTCCCCAGCACACCCGGAGGTTCGGTCTCACAGCTCCCAAGTTCTACTGACTGCTGAATTCAGGGAATGATTTCTGTATGAGGAGGCTTTTCTCAGACAAGGATGGGTGATCCTAACTGCATGCAAGATGTCCAGGAGCACACACCAGAATCTATACAGTTGTATAATCCAAGCTGAACCTTTTTACAGTTCCAGACATCCTACTTGCCTTTCCTTTCCCTGGATGTTTTCAGAAAAAAAACACACAAAAATCAAAACTCAAGTCTTAATGAGTTACTTAAGTGCCATTTTTTGGGGAAAAAAATAAGAAATCAAAAATTTATTAAGTGGTTGCAGTCTCAGCTGAAGTTTGATCTATTTAAACACAACAGCTGAAGGAAATATTCTCCTAAAGAACTGCAAGCTTTCTTCCTGACCTCCCAACTTTTGTAATGTTAGCTAGGCCATTACTTAAGACTTCTTAAACACAGCATATCAAGCGAGATGGACATACCTATTCGTAAGCATCCTCTGATCTGTGCTTATTGTAAACATAGCAGTGTGCAAGTGACGAGGTAAGGCACCTTCACTGAGGGCAAGATCTTGCATTTTGGTAGCAATCTCTTTGTCTCCTTCCTTTGGAAACAGGGCAAGATGATTACTAAAGAAAGAATCTTAGTTAAGCTGCTTTTATCTTAGTCTATAGTTCCAAGGCCTTCTTAACCATCAGTTACGTCAACTACTATCCAAAAGCCAGGAGCTAGAGTATGACGGGCTTTAAGTGCAAGTTCTCAACAGCAACTGATCAAAGCCATAGTAAAGTCATGGACCAGATAATTGGTAGTTACATCTATGAGGACAGTAACTGGACAGGGTAAGATGCACGTCTCCCATCCTACTTCAGGAGGTTTGTAGCATACATTTTACGAGTACCATTTCCACACTGCACTTGCAAATTAGGGTTAAAAAGAATGACAGCCACAGACTGTTGCTTGACTCTGGTCCACAGTAATAATTTAAGAGTAACTGGTGCTGTTTGGTTTAAGACAGCCACATGGATAAGACTGTCATTCAGGCAAGGTACAATAGTTGCAATGAATAATTAGAAAAAGCTTTCATTGCAGTTTTACTTGCCCATGTCCCACTGTAGTTCAAATGACAGGAGCTGTAGTAAATGGGATAGCAACTTTTAACTAACATTATCAGGTCTATCAGTGGAAACTTGCAGATTTACAATACCTCTATTTCAAGTGTTCATTCACTTCCATTCGAAGAATTTCAGATGCATAAGCTATTGTGATACAATGAGACACTAAAGCCCTGAATTTCAACACAGGAAGTGTCGAGAGCCAGTTAGCAAGGTCACCCTGCAACAATCATGAGCAGCCCTTGAGAAGTATGGGCTTGGCCCATACATCATGTGGTATGGAAACTAACAAAGCCAAATCACTGAAGCAGAGAGCAAGAACAGGCTGACATCACTAGTCTGCTCTGGGACATTACTGCCTGCTAATCCCAGTCCCATTCTGTCTGGCAGTGCATCCCAGGAAATACAGGCTCTCCCCCTTGAGAGACCCTCTTCAACATGCAGGAAAAGTCTGGTGGCTCTGAGGTATGTGACTGAGCTACACACAACATTAACAGCCAGATCTCAACTGCAGTACGAAGACATGCAAGGCGCTACCTAATGTCCCAACCAACTCACATGCCTTCCAACCCCCCAAGTGTCAGATAAAGCAAGTTGCTATATTAAAGCACTTACAGTTAAGCAGGTGTCCTGTTCCTCACCTTCCCACTCACCTCCCTCCCCACAAGAAGCCAATATACCAAACTTCTATTGCAACTGAACTTCTGAAACAGACAATACACAACAGACATGTATTATGCTATCCCAGGTAACGTTGATAAGGCTCACCTCTATTATTGCCTTCATTACCAAACCTGCTCCTTTCACAATTGCCATGGAAGGGTGCTAAAACAGAACATTGACAAAATCATTATCCAAGTGCAAAAATGTGAAGATCAGATCATCTTCCAGTCAGTTTCTTTATCACATCTACCTGGCTCTTCTACCTCCATTTCTGGGCAAAATTTAGTTCAGTTCTGTGAAAGCTAGCCCCAGGAAGAGTTCCTAGCCTATGCTTTTAAGCAAGGGTCTCTCATGCAAGTATCAGATGGACTTCTGAACAGCAGTATATAGCAGAGAAGCTGGAATAAGGCTGGGAAACTGTCTGACAAGCTGACACCAACCAAGAAGCAGAAGAGCATCCTGTGTTTTCAGAAAGAAAGCACTGACATTTTAGCTAAAAATCCTCTTATTCTTACAGGTGTAGCATTCAAGCAGATGTTACTCTTGTTTTGTAACTCCCTTAACTCTCACTTACCAAGAAACAAAAAGGTGGCAGATTCACCAAAGAGAAGAAGTCCTGTTCATCTGCTGAATCTAGCTTAATATTTAAGTGGTATTTTCAAGTGTATCTAGAAACAAGCCTTAGTCTATTCTACAATGATTTGGCATATCATCCACTATGGAATAACCACCTCAATCCAGTATTTGATGGTAAAATCAATAGGTCACTTAACTCACCACGGCAGAAAAAGTTTAGGCACATTAACCAGCTGAACAGTACAGAAATGTGTCTTTCAGGAGAAGAAGAGAAAGTTCACGTTCACTTACTACCTAAGGCCTCTAATGGTAATAAACCCCCCATTAAATCTTACCTGAAAGAGCTTAAATAGTGTTCTTCCATTAGATGCCACCATTTCCAACAACATGTCAAACTGCTGCCCCTCAGTAGTCTCACTATATGGAGCACATAGGGCAAATGTCAGGAAGTCCAGAAGTGAACTAATTACTAGGGCACCTGTCCCATGATCCTGAAATTAGGAAGACAAGTATGTAATACAGATACAGTGTTTCTCCCCTGCCCGGGGTCCTCATGGAAGTCTTAGTACCCATGATGCTGAAAGTGCTCCTCCTTGCCACATCTGCAAGCAAACACTGCAAGCTTAAAATATGCCATTACTCGAGTATGGCAATACTCTGGTAAAGTATTGGCTCCTAGTACATATCAGAGGCTCATGACCTCATATACTAGCGTGCTGAAATTACTTTCTCTAGTTTTAATCCCATAATTACCAGTTTACCCAATCTTCTCAGTTCCTTTTAGTTAAAAGGAACACCCAGTTTCCATATTAAACACGCCGACATCTGCTGCATGACACTCAAGTTCTGCAGCACAGACAGCTAAATTCTCACCTGTCAAGATCCAAGCTTATTTAGAACAAGCTTCAGTGCCAGACAGAGCTGTATTTCCTTTGCTTAGGTTCCAGGTACAAACACATTCAAAGATCTACCCAAGCATGATAGAAGTGTTTTCAGAGCAATTAGGAAAGACACTTAGGTAAGTTATTCGTTTGCAAAATTTGACTTACCACATGGGAATTGAATTTCTCTAGTAGGTTTTCTAGAAACTTCTTCGAAGAAAGAAGGGAAGCTTTGTTCAGCTGCTCCTGCCTCAAGTCATAGTCATCATGCATGGGCTATAAAAACAAAACCACCAGTATTCACCATGCAGTCCCATTTCAGCCCTTTGTTCTTAACAGCTGTAGTCCAAAAGCTGCACTCTGAACCCATAAAAAGTACATCCTACTTTAGTTCAAGTTCAGCAGGAAGTCACTGTAGGACAGGTTATTTCACGTTTGAGCACGCTGTGAGTTACAGGGCAGACCCTATCTGGTTCCTATGTGGTAGAAGTTCACACATTCCAAACTGAAAGAGCTGCAATTTAATACTTACACACATCAGAGCACAAAGCATGTCAATAGAGGCATGGGTTACTCCATCGTTGTTCCTTTTGAGGGCTTTCACAACCTTCACTCCTAACCGTTCTCGGAATCTTTTGAAAGGAAAGCAAAATCACCAAGATCAGAGAGGAAACAAACCCCTATTCACAGAGAAACAGCCCGAGACCTTTATCGGTTCTAGGTGCGTCCATCAACCTTTACATCATCCAGCTTCCCCATAGTCCAGAGTCAAAAATACTCCAAAGAATTTTTAATTTTCAGAAGAACAGCAGGCAGTTTTCCTGCTTTCTTACGTTACCCAATAAAGACAAGCTCCAAGCAGCCTGTACTTGCTGTAGGAGTACACCTCAACTTCTTAGAACCATAGAATCCCAGACTGGTTTGGGTTGGAAAGGAGCTTATGATCAACCAGTTCCAACCCCCTGCCATGGGCAGGGATGCCTCACACTAGACCATGTCGCCAAAGGCTCTGTCCAACCTGGCCTTGAACACTGCCAGGGATGGGGCAGCCACAGCTTCTCTGGGCACCCTGTGCCAGCGCCTCAGCACCCTCACAGGGGAGAGTTTCCTTACATCCAACCTGAACTTCCAACCATTAAGTTTTATCTTCTGTTGAACTGAAGCTAGCAATGACATCAATATACTTTAAGAATGAAGAACTGCCTACTTCAAGGACATATGAACGTATCATTTTTGACTAGGGAAAACATTAAGCTGTATTTGAGTCCAGCAGAGAGTATTTTGTAGCAAAGGAAGAATCAGCTTTACATACTAATGCTCATTTTCAATTCACATTAAAGCCTGATAGAAGCCAGCATGTACAGAATCTTCCAGTCTTTTTCAGACTCCAATTCTCAGTTTTTAAGTTAAGACATCACCAACAGCTCAAGAACTGTTTTCACCTATTACTTCCAAGCTTGAAGAGACTTCTCACTCACTTTGGAAGCTGAGTAAAGGCAAGGAAGCCTGCTTTTGAAGCCACTAGTCGTCTTACTGCTTGGAACTGGCTTTCAAGCTCTGCATTAGATGCTGCAATATCTCCCTCTTGTGAAAGCAATGCTGTTATGGCATTATTAATGAGTTTCTCCTTGTTTTCTGAGAACAGACCCTGGTTAAGAAATAAAAATGATTAATATCTTTATGCACTAATGACACCTGAAGAGGTCAGACAGAGGATTTATTCTTACATCTTGTGTAACTGCATGTAGTACCCCACTGTAGGAAATGTTAGCATTGAACCTGAACACAGCATCTGCAAAGTTACCATCTGGAAGAAAACATAACAAAAGTTAAGTGCACAGTACCTGGATGTTCCAAACAGCACTATAAAAACCATGTAATAAGCATTAGCTTACTTGGAGGAGCAGCCAAGAACCTCAGATGAAGGCTCTCTACTTCTTCATCTACAGGCATACTGAGTAATCCCCAACGCTGGCCTTTGTGTGTGGAGGTCATCTTCACACAAACATCTCTATTACCAGAAGCTCTCACTCCATCCAACAAGCTAGCCAGGAGAGAATCTCTGGGTTGGGTGAAACACATAGGAATACAATTTAGATCAGAAAAGTGATGCCAAAGATCCAAGCTGTAAGAAAAACAGACCAAAAAACCCCACAGAATGAAATGCAGCAATTGGAATCTCTTACTAACACAGGTGCTAGCAGCTACACCTCTGGAAGTCACTGACTTTCAAGTGTTCCTTTATTCACTGTAAGAACAGAGCTGTCTTACACCCAGTATAGCCAGATGCAGCCTTTCACTAAAGGGATAAGCTCTGGATTATCTGTTAATGAGTGACACATGTTGCAAGCCAATTCATCCCTGTGCCTTCTGCAAAACCTCGCTTAGGAGGATTAGACTGCATTACAGCTGCAAGTCCTCTTCTGTTGGTTGTTTTAAATAGAATCAACCAAGACCATCTCAAGCAGACAGCTCAAAGGGTTTACACAGCCTTCACATTTCCAGATCACTTAAATTGGGCTTTCTTTCCCTGTCTTGGATATACTGCTTAACCAAGTCAAATATACACAGAACAACGCTGCTTTGGAAAAGCGGGCTGTATCTAACTGTCCAACACCCTTACATGTTGATCTAAAACCTTTCTAGACAGATATGCTTAAAGCCGGGATGAAGGTAAAGGGGAGAGACTTAGGTCTTGAAACAAGTCTTGATTTCTACAGTGGCAGACCAGCAGAATAGCAAGGCTTTGAGTTAACACTTCCAAGGGTCAGAGTTTATAGGAGCAAGGAACACCCATGGCAACTTCCATTGGAATTCATGACCCACCAGAGCTCCAGTTACCTCTCTGTTGAAGAGTATTTCCGAATTTGTCCTTTGATAAATTCAATGGTAAAAAGCTGGGGATTTTCACAGTCGCATACTATTGCAAATACCTAAAAATAAGAGATAAGGATTTCATTCAGGAACCAGTGTTATTTATCTACTCTACCAATTAAGGCCATCTTATCTATACTGTCATATTCCTACATTGATCTTTTAGAGCACCTACTTCAAGAAGTCGTATGAGGAGGGTTGCCTCTTACCTCGCCTAAAGGTTTCAAAGTTGCAATGTTATAGGTAGCTGGATCCCGCTCAACTAAGCAAGCTTCCGTAAGAGCTAGCACTCTTTTCACAGGTTCCTTAAGCAAATGGAAAAGGCATGTTAGGAAAGAGAATTCTTAGCACTTAGGAGGAACCAAGTAAGTTTAGTGTGATATCTTACCAAATGTCTAGGTGTTATTTTCTGAACAACAAACTCTGCTAGAGATGTCACAGATTCATCAGTGCTGTATTTGCCAAAGCGAACATTCAAGTATTGCTCAAATTCGAGGGATTCTTTCCTTATCCGCAGAGAGATCCCTATGAAGTTGCCAGCATGTTCTATTGCACTTTTGATAATCTCCTCCCTCTGCTCAGATGCAAACAGGTGCTGCATGTTTCAACAGGAAAAAAAACAAACCCACAGGTAAAAATATGGCATAGCTCAAGATATCATAGTTCTGTAAGTAATCCCCCCCTATATACTAACAGAGAGAATCTTTCCAGCAGCTGGGCTTGACTTGGCTAAGTCCATGGTATAAAGAGGTTACTTATTACACAAGAGATTCGCTATTAGGCTCACATTTGCTCTTCAAAAACACCAATGTACAGCAGCTATTCCTAAAGGATACCCTGCTACACATCAGTGTGGTATTGAAGTAAAGGCCTGTATGCCCTGCGTTGGCAACAGATGCTGACAGGCTGGCAGGAGTGAGGAGCCAGAGCCATAGGGGCAGCCCCAGCTGCTATCTGTAAAGGCTGCTACCCAGCCTTACTAGGCAAGGTGAGAGGTTCAATTCTGTATTGCTAGTTTTATGCCAGAGAAAAGCACGCTGCAGTACATGAGAAGCAGAAACCATGATCTAGAGTGCAAAGTCCTATTTTGTTAGTAGTGACCAAGGTAACAGTATTTACATCAGTGACCATGAATTAATTCCTAAAGATTCACTTCAGCTGCTTGGCGTATTGCACACAGAAAGCCTGGATCCCAGGATTCTGAAACCAACATTACACTGCAATATTTCCCAAGCAAAGCTGCTGAATATCAATCACAGACCTAAAAAGGAAGCACCACCCCTGACCAATCTATTTTTGAACAGAACCTCTTCATCACTTAGGCGGATTAGGAACACTGACTGTCACTTCTGTAACTTTGAGAAATGTCAGGAAACTCCCCGTCCAAATTACAGACATACCATCCAAATATAAATAACTGGGTATTTCATGCTAATAAAATAGAATACATTTGGGTCTCAGAGATGCACATACTTACATGACCAAATTCTGCTGAAGCTTCATTATTAAATATACAGCTATAAATAATCTAAGCACCATACCAGGATCTTTTGTTTTAGTACTCACCAATCTACTAAATCCTCCATAGAGGATACAGAAGCCTCCCTGATAGCCAGCAATATCAACAAAGCCTTCAATATTTCTGTAGTCATAGGAGCACAGGACTTTATTCGTTGCAGGATCAATTTGGTCAATACCTCCAGGAGTCACTTCCAGAATCACAGATTTCCTCGTATCACTCCAGTGATGTTTATAGCAGTTGTATCTCTGCAGAGAGAGCTACTTTTAGATATCCACACACGCTCCTTTACTACACAGCAACAGTTCTTTCCCTGTCTAGTAAGCAGTGTGGGTATAAAGTTCAAAACCTATGATTTCTCTTAATGCTCTTATCTATGTTTAGAACACTATGAACCCAAGTAGCTGTCGACTGACAAGGAAGTCAGCTCTGATAATGTATTCTGAAGAGAAAACAGCCACTCCAAGAGGAAGTTGCTACAGAAGGTGATCTATTCACAGATAACGTGCACTGTGGTTAGACAAGGAAATAGCTATTGCACCAGGTCCTGTTTTTCAGCTAATCAAACTAAATTAAGGTAAGCTTACCACTACACTGTGTATTTTTCACCTCCTGCAGCCACATTCCTTTACAACCACACTTACTAAGAAACAGCAAAAGCTAGAGCAAGACAAAGGAGACACCCAAATTCCAGCAGTCTTGCTATGCTCATCACTAAAGATCTATTCTATGCAATAAGTGCTATCTTCTGTGACAGGAAGGCATAAAACCAAATATCAAGTCCAGTACTCCGTACTGCCTTGATCATTACTACATAACCAAGATTCATTACATAGCAATCTTGTCTTTAATTTGACATACACAATCTTCCTAGGAAACAACATTCCCACACCAAGCATTCGGGATGTTACACAGAAAATTATCCAGCATTGGAAAGTAAAGTGTTGGAAGTAGTAAACACTGAATGATCAAAGCTTCTGTTTTAGCTCTTCCTTCTCTCCAAATAAAACACCACGTGGCAAAGGCATTTATTTCAGCAGTAACATTCAGAGTCTTTAAGTGTACCGCATAAGGCTTAGACCAAGGGGAGAGAACTCAAATAGTCTACTGTTGAGAAGGTTCCCATTGCTTTTGATCAAACTCTTGACTTTCTCTTCTCAAAGCAAGACTTCAGATACAAATTTGCAAGTGTTTTAAGTAGTGTATACAGCACAAGCATCACATACATGAACAAAGTAGTTTAAGTCTTGAGATCATTCATTAATGATCCAGAGAAGCCAGGCACTCACCCTTCCTGTGATTTTTCCTTCTGAGAAGTCTGTCCTGAATCTCTGTATTTAAGAAAGTTAAAAATGAATGAATGCAAATGACAGCCAATCTATCCAGAAAGCCTACATTTAAGCTGACCCCGTTTTGAGGGACTTGAACTAAGCCTCCTTGAAAGCTCACCATTTCACTGCAGTTCAATGCAGTCAGTATTTGCAGCTTTACTATTTAAGAATCATGCATTAATTGCTGCAACTGACATTAGAACAAGTACGTTAACATAACACACCAAAAGACAACCTGCTTTTATGTAAGGAAACAAAGCAGAAGAAGCTACCACAAATGGTAACGATAACCAAGTACTTACTGCTTGCTTGTAGAAAAAATCATCTTACCAGTGCCTCTGTAAGGAGTTCTGTTCTGTGCTCTGTGGAAAACTTCAGAGTTTCAGACTTTTTTCCACTCCCTTTCCGAAAAGTGAGGCTAAATTCTGTTCCTTGTCCTTTTCCAACAGGGGAAATACTACAGATATCTCCATAAGGCCACTAGACAATTGAAAGTAATTAGGTTACCCTGTTAGTAATTTTAAAGCTCCATCTCCTCCACTCAAAGCCACTTAGTACCTATAATAACTGAGTAAGTTGCTGTAATGAAACAGTAGCTAGCATGCTACGTGACAGCTTTAGCTTGAGCTTCCTATTTGACACTCTGCAAAGTAAGTAACTGCCCTGACTCCCTCCAGGGACATAGATTTAGAGTGATCAAACTTACACCAGTTCATTCAGAACAGCACACCCAAAAGCAAACTACTACCTAGTGGCCAATAAAGACAAATTGCCTGAAAGTACAAAGCCCACTGGATATTTGTAGAGTTAGTGAAGGCAGCACCAGTTTTCTGTTCTGGTTTTGCCAAGATCTCAGACTAGATAGTTTCTGACCCCCGAATGCCACTATTCACTCTGGATGGTGAATGCAAGTCAGAAATCAACTTTAGAGATGATAGTTACCTGATTTGTAACTTCTAGCGTGTTGGGATTGTATGTGGTGATGGCATGGGTTCCTACTGAAAAGACTCGCTTATACCTAGAACACAGAAGAATGTTAGTTTCTCCAGAAGTCACAGAGAAACCCTGCTGAAGCTATACACAAATCATTGTCAGGAAATTGATACGGAATTTTCTTTAGCTCCTCTGTTCCATATAGCCTTAAAGGGCACATACGAGTTAAATACTACTAAATATATTTCCTTATGCATATCTTCTCCCAAGTTACCAGCTAAGTCAGGACCAAAGACTCTTGGAACGTGCACTGAAAGGCACTACCAGATCAGAAAAATTATAATAAAAACCCAAACCAAACAAAAACACACCAAAAAAAAAACCCTACACAGATTGGAAATGGTCCCTGCAATACTCTAAAGCATCTGTCTGAAGCTGTCTCAGACTACAACTGTAACATGAAATAATCCAATTCACACACCCGTTCACAATACTGTAACAAGTCAAAGTGTTCCTATGGCCAAGCCTGATTGTCTTCACCTTGAGGAAAATTAGGGTTACTAAACTCAGAGACACTCAGATTGCTGAAGCGATAGTGCAATATGCAGCTAGTCATTGCCTCTCAATATCACAGGTATTTTAACTGCTATAGTGCTTAAAGAACAGTGTAGCATGGTAGCTGCTTGCATTTCAGGCATGTCAGAAACAAGCAGCAGTGAGCTAAAGCTAAGAAATTCAGATACAGCAAGAGCAAAATGGAAACTTTACCAGTTTCATTTCCTAGACAACATTCACAGCATACCCTGAACCATCTCTTTATATAGAGACTTATTTACATATTTCTGCATCAGAAAGTTTTGCAACATAACTAAGCAGAGTTTGAAACAGAAGATTACACTAAATCCTTACTACTTGTACAAACTTCTTGGTTTAGGGGACTTTATCTGGAACCAGTCCTGCCCAGAAAGTCAAGCAAAACCTGAATCAGAACCAGTTCTAGTAAGTGTTCTTTGACCAAAGAATCAGAATCTAAACACGGGTGCCTTTCTTGAATTTGAACCAAATAAAAGCAATACAGTTTCAGTTCTTGGTAACCTGTGGGTTTGCTAGGGATAGGACCAAGCAGATGGGAGACTAATCAGATGCATCAAGAAACCACTTCTTTATACTCTGGCATTACAGTCCCTTCTCTCTCACATCCCAGGTCTGCAGCACAAGCCATCATTTCTATACAAGGTCAAACTTTGCATGAGTTTCGGATACATTCAGAGCTGCTGTCTCATGTTATTTGACCTATCCTCTCTTGTCTCATAATAGCAAAGTCAAAAGTATCTCCCTGACACAGTCAATCTGACAAATTTCATTCCCTACCATTTTCCATTATTCAATCTGGTGCAGGTTTAAGCCATTACTGGCCCAGAAGAATTTATCTAGGAATTAAAGCATGTGCTTATTTTCTTCAAAGCTTAGAAAAAAATCTGTAATACTGAATTGACCTGCCACCTTAAAGATGTTTAATCTATTTGAAAAGCCTGCTTGGCTTTCCACACAGTTGAATTTTCCTTATTTAAGATGCAGGCGAAAAGAAGTTGTAGCAATGAAGCAGAGCATTTGAAGTCACTCTAGCTGCTAATAATTCCACTATATTCGGTCTGTCAAAGAATGCTCCAACTCTTAGATAAGAAAATCCTTTGAGCACCCCAACTCTTCCCTCCTCTCTTGTTGCACAATTTAGGCAGGTGTTGTGTCTATATAATTTACAAATAAGGCTTCTTTATCCTACTCTAAAGAACTTATCACAAGTAATAAAGCACTTCAGTACTTGTTTAAGGATTAGTTGTTTACTCACCATACTAAAGAGCTTCACAGTGCTTTGTGGCAGAATAAGGATATGCAATGAGCACATGTAACTGAAGACTAGCTTCCATATGGCCTCTACCCTTCCTCCCCTCATGCTCAAGCCAGCATTTCAACATCTAGGAAGCATATTGATTACCCAGCATTCTTAATAAGTGATGTGACAAGGAACACAAGACAGAACAGCAGGTTTACTGAGTTACCATTTCTTTCATTTCCTCTCCGTAGGTAAATTCAGAAGACCCAAGTCTTGTTGCACGAACAGAAGAGACTCAGAAGTCAGTTCTCATGAACGCTTAAACATACTCTTGTCCAGAACCTCACCTCTACACAGAAAGGTATTTATATCTCTGGGCCTTGAAGGCTTACCATTAATTCTCTCTCATAGTCTGCAGTACAGGCTAATACTAGGCTGCTTTGAGAAGAAGAATTTGAAGCAAATCTCCTCCTCCCAGTAAAAAGGCGTTTGATTACTCACTACTTCCTTCCAAGCACTCTAGAAGTCATATTTTTTAATTAGGATCAACCTGGTAGACAAATTTTATACCACCACATTCAAAAGACAGCATTCATTAATTTTATAGAACAACAGAAAAACACTGGAGCACCATCATCTGTGCTATTAGAAAACACTTTAACTGCTATGCATGCAGCCCTTGAAGAGATTCAGGCCATTTAGCACTACACATTAAGTTACTGCCTTTTTTTTATGTTATCCATAGATTATACTGAGATTATAACTATGAACTGAGTGGACTTAAGTATTTAAATATTAGCTTACTAAAAGCCATATAAGCTTCTGCTGCAACATGAGGCAGCTGCTCACAAGATACTGCTTTCCCCTTCATTATGTGAAAAGTAAAGGGTCACTGAGTTTTAAACTAAGCCTCTGTCGTAGACTTTAGACTTAGTGAGAAGTTCTAGAATACTTCACAGTTTATCAGACCACTACTGCCAAAGTTCAAGATCATACTACTCTAACTTCAACAGCCTGCGTCATGTAGGAAGAGGCTCTTTAATGGAAGGCATTGGGTAGCAGAAGCAATCCGAGTTCTATCTAATTGCCACCAAGTGGCTCAAATCACACGCACGCTAGACTTGCATACAGGCCACAGGAACTGCAGAAGAGGACATCAGATATTTTCTGCTGGGCAACAGAAAGATTAGGAGGGACAAGCTGTCCTAACATTCTACCCCACCCTAATATCTTTTTATTAGTGAAGGAAACTGTTTCTTCACCCATGCCCACACAAATCTAAAAGCATGGATCTTAACTCGGGTAGGACCCAATTTACAGAAGTGCTGAGGTAAAACTAAACACTAAACTTCTAATTTCAAGTCAATCAAGAACTTGTCTTGATAAAGGAAAGATTCTGCCCTCAAGAGAACTGCTCAGTCTAGTCTCGACTCCGAACTACGCAGGGCTTTAAGTTTTGCTGACAGAGGCAGGGAGCAATTTGATTAGACACTAAAGCAATCTCATGGTTCTTCAAAGAACAGTTGAGAAAGATCTGTGGCTGCCACTCCTTGCAATCCCATCCTCCTTTCCTTCCCAGGATTCCCCAAAACTGATAGGAAAATTTCATGAAGTATTTATCAGCAGACAACAACAAAAAACACCAAGAAAACCAAACCCAAAAGAACCCAATCCGTTTCATCTCACTGGTCAAACAACATCATCTCTTAGCGCTGTCATTAGAATAAAACTGTACTCATGCTCCTGAAGTGCAGACAACACACCCTGTTGGTTCTGTTGATGTTTAGGTAGCAAGGAAAAACCCCAGTTCCACAGCACTACTGTGCATGTGAGAAGGAACAACCAGTAAGGATACCAAGGAAAAACCTATGAAGCTTTATGTATGTATGTACTCAGCCTAACAGCTATGACAATTTAATGGACAGCTTTATTAGAAGTTCCCTAGCTTCTGCGGTCAGATGCATCACTGAAAAATCATTTTATAGATTCCAGACCCCCTTTAGGGTTGAAGTTTATTTGTAGTAACAGAATTCTTCAATCCCACCTAGTACTTGGGTAGATAATCTATTACACAACGTGTTAAGTATATGCATGGACTGATCATGCTCATCTATACATAACATACTACTCCTCCAAGAACCTGTTCCAAGAAGCAGCATTTCCACTTTAAAATTAGTGCTTTATACAGTAATTTCAAGACTCAGAAGCTGAGTAAGTCAGGTGGTTCATTCCAGAGCTACAGAGTGTGGGAACACGGGCAGGGGAAGGCTAAACCACAAAACTGATTCTAGTGAAGATCCAGTTCACAGGCTGAGCAGCAGGTGCCTGTAGTTCAACTTCCATCCATCAATACAGGAACTACACAGTAAAATCCAATACTGGAGAGGAGAAATTACACACAAAACATTAAAAGAACCCCCAAACTTTAAACCACTTACTTTCCCCTCCATGAATGTTTTGTTGTGTAGAAACAAGCAAGATCTCTGTTTTCTCGAATTATATTCATGCTGTGCCAAGCCCTGAGAACAAAAGATACATCCTGTTAGTACTCATGATTTTCCTTTAAAAGCGAAGTTCACTCATCATCAATATGCTTCAAGACAAAAAGACTTTGTTCTTGGAAACTCAAGTCACTGCTATGTCAATTCCAAACAAAAAATATTAGGAATACTTGTTTATCAGACAATGCATGGACTACGTGGCACATGGAGCAGAAGCTACTCTGCAAGAATTCATATCCATAGCTTGCTTGAAGCTATGCTGAAGTAATCCGGCCCCAGCCCTGCTATAAAGTTAGACCTAACCCCAGTTATCTTTTTACATTCAGCTAATTTTCCTTGATTCAGCAAAGGAAGGTTTCTCATTTTGAGATGGATGACCTGTAACATTAGCTCATTGCTAATTCCTATCCTCTGCAACTTCAGGCTATTTTCTTGCTGTAGTCATTACGTAGTCATGAACACAAGAATGGAGAGCCTGGCAGAAATGAACTTGAGAATTCCTGCCCCCAGGTGAATGACCAGCACAATCATCACAACCTACTGGAGAGAACTGGTGGTACTGCTGCTGGAAAAGGAGAAAAGAGGTATTTACACATTTCAGTGACTCAATTTTTGAGTCAAGCTTTCAGAGTTAATCCCCCACTGACTTGTGGCAAGTTAAATTCTCTAAATCCAGTTTTGGGGAACAAAATTTCAGGAGGGGCAGATATCCAAGAGCATATATACATATACCTGAACTCCTCCATTCTGCCCAGTGTAAGAACTACGTTGCATTGTAATTGCCATGGATAAGCATCAAAACACTACACTCCGTGTGTCCCAACTACACAGATATTGTTGGAGAGCAGGACACATTAAAATACAAAATTATCAGATCTGAAGTTATCTTTCAGAACACAGTGCCAGATACTCAATCCCAATAACCCTCTTTTCAAGCCATTTTCTTGACATTAACTAATGTGTTAGTAAAAATAAAATAAAAGGCTTATAACAAGACTAGCTCCACTAAGCATAGGATTATGAGATCTATTTTGCTGTAATTCCAGGTTCCCTAATACCAGACTCCTCTGACCAGCTCTATTAAGTCTCCCAGACCTGAATGCTACCTGCTGTAGAGTATTTAAAGCAAGATGTTCTCCCACTTGCAAACATCTGGTCTTAATACTGAACTGAGAAACACTCATTTTATGAGCCTCCATTACTTTCCCTTGGCTTTACCACCAGCACGTCACTGCTGGTCAGGATACTGCCACATGAAGTACTGTACATGCAGTGAAGTGACAAATTCCCTAGACTGCTTTTTTTATTTAATGGAAACTATTCAAATGATAAAGCTTTGATGCGTTACTCACTGCTCTTCTGGACAGTGATTGTAACTCTGTCTCCCACTGAGAAGACTTAACACAGAGACAATATATGCCAAAATCTAGTAACAATTAATTCTTGCACACATCTTCCTGCAGTTTAACAGAGAACAAGGCTAACAATAGCCCAGTGTTCTGAGCTGCCGTGTTGAAGCCCAGCAATCATTTTTCAGTTGTCTTTGGTTCCACAGTAAGAGCAAGATGAAAGGAAATAGTTCATCCCAAAGACAAAAACATTTCAGAAGAAACCAGGAAGTTCTCTTCCTTCCCTCATTCTGGCAAAAGCAGCGTAGCATCGCTTTTACTACACTATCTACAATGTAGATAATCAAATTATGATGTAATTTCAGTACCAAAGATAGAATTACCATTGACTTTGCAGAGCACATCAGGTTTTAGTATTCACAAAATTCAGCCTTATTACCAGTGTAAGCTATAGTGGCCTGCTTATAGTGGTCATATCACATTAATTTTCCAAAATAAGAAAGCCTCCTGGCTCCCCTTTACCTCTTCTTTCTGTACTCAAGAGACCTTTAAGAAGTTGACCAACATAAAAATTGAGTTCAATTCTTTATTTCACCCATAGACTTATCCAGGACAAAAAGGCCCCAATTTTAATGACTATCTTAGCATCCTGGGATACCTGACAATAGAAAACCACAACTTCTAAGGTTATTTTGCACATTTTGCAGCACAGCCATCAGCTATCTGATACTGATGGCTCTCAAAAGCTTAATACTAGAGACACCTAGTTCAGACTTCTACTTCCTCTGGGTAGAAGCAACAAGTACTTTGGAAGTAGCAGCTTATGAACAGGTTTCATCTGGTTGAGGAAGAGCGAGCAACTCCTTTTGGGTGCCTAACTACAGCACTCCCTAGTACCTGGATATTTGAATTAGCTTTCCCACAAAACAAAAGTTCAACAATACTTTCCTACTTGATTCTTGTAGTACTGCAAATAGGAGTGAAACAGCTTTTTGGTGAAAAAACCTGAAACCACACTTCTGTAAGCTGCCTGTACCAGAACCAGCAACCCCCAAAGTGAGAGGGCCTGAACTGCTGCCAGGACTCCCCCTTGCCTCAGAGTTTAAGCTATACAGATAGGTATATTACACAAGGTGTGTTCAACTTGCATACGCTTCCCACTTTTCCAGGATTTCACATTCTTCAGACAAAGCCACTGTCTGGGAAACAGAAGCTATTTCAGGAAACAGAGACAAGTCAGTCTCAAACTAACGAATGGAGAGTTAGAAACAAAGCTGTGACCTTGCAGGCATCAAAGCAAGAGGCAGAGCTGTAATTATACATACATCCCTCAGTTTAAACAGTGAGAAGTGTGGACACAGGTTCACAGAGTTTAGTGCAGTACTTAGATTTCAGTTTTTCCTGATTATGTTATTCCTCTGCTATTACAAAGCTTCTGTATTTTTAAGTGCAGGTTTAACCTATGCTAAGGTAGCACTTCAAAGCTTCACACAGGATTACTCCTCTATTCCACTGGGGTGGTAGGAGTATTACAGCAAGGCTAAAACACAAGGTAGAGTTCCTGGAAAGTCTATATGACACAGGTACAGATCCTCACATCAAGCTCAAGTGTGGTTTCTCAGAGAGAAGACATAGCAAGAACATAAAAACAGGGACCAATTGGAAAGAAATGAGAGCAAAGCACTGAAAAAAATCCACCAAGGTTCTGGGGTTCTACACACGTACCTTTTAGCTTCAAGGTCTGAAGCCTCATTTCCAGTCATCTACTCATGGAGCTTTAAAGGCATTCTTTAAATACATGGTTTTTCTGTACCAAAATGCTTTGGCCATCTGCCTCTTTTAGTGCTGTGTGT
Organism: Pezoporus flaviventris; assembly: GCF_033815535.1. NCBI lineage: Eukaryota > Metazoa > Chordata > Aves > Psittaciformes > Psittacidae > Pezoporus > Pezoporus flaviventris. The sequence goes on from NW_026892585.1 coordinate 4,485,710, forward strand.
GCTAAGTGGCAGGTTTGCCTTTTGCCAGATTCTTTTTAACAAACACTAAACTTTTTCCTTGTCCCTAAACAGGAACTCTGCTCTTTAGGTATTACAGCCTCATCGCCTCTGGAAGCTGAGATTTCTTAACTGTTGTGCAGAAACTCATAGCCCTTAATGTAAGAGAAGGAGAAAGACAAGAGATCCACCAGATCCTTAAGAGAGGATTAGCACAGTCTGCCACACTCATCAGCATCGCATACTTCAGTGGTCCAGGCTGCAAATGGGCTGAGAATTTCAACCTCACTACTACTAGAAGTGATGGTCCATCCTCCAGCTGACTGCCCCATTCCCTCACTGAGGACAACCAGAATCTTCCACACTTGTTTTGCTTTTCCATCTACATTAGCATGCTGCTGTATCAAGGAACCAGTCTCATTCCCCAGCGAGGCAGGTCAGGGTCAGAATAGAATGGTTTACTCACTAACAGGAGGAAGAAAAAAAAAAAGTGCTTCTTTTCAGTCATGTTTTGACCATCTTGTCATATTTCTCAAGAAAATTGTTCTATTTTAAGTCTTACTAGTGAGGTGGGATAATTGGTAAGTTTTTTATGGCATGAGAGTATTTTTGTGATGCAAATCAAGAGGTTGAATAGTTGAAAGTTAACACTGCAAGATACAGCTGAATGCCAGCTGAAGAATTACTTCATTACCTCAGGAAGCTTCACTTACTGAGCCTCAAATCACCAGCTCAGTCTGAAACACAGATCTGCCCCTTCAGACCAATCCCCAGCACACTGCTTCGAATGTGGAAATTCCCAGTGATTCAGTCCCTGAGGACAAATACGTGCTCGGAAGCTGAAAAATACCACCGTGACTCCCAGAGGAGCGAGCTGCACACACGAAATAAACCTTCCGAGAAGTTTATTCCAGCAAGGCTAAAAGGCAAGGTAAAGTTCCTGGAAACTCTGTACTACCCAGGGACAGATCCTCAGCTCTGAGTCTCCAAACACTTTGAAATCTGCAAGTGGAAAAAGCCTGTCAGCAATAACAGAAAGGAGTCGGTAATCTCTGGTTAAGTGTTTTGGCACTTGGCTGCCTTTAGCAGGCAGGAATCAGACCAAGACGCAGATCTATAAACTGAAGCCAACTAGAACCAAGCATAGTTTTTACATCTATAACACTGGTCCTGTTATTTTGAACCAAACCACGGCAGACTGTTTGAACAGCATCTTCCAAACCCAATTCAAAGACAGAACTTGAGCCACTAGCATCCCTTCAACAGCCTTCCTCCTTTCCTGTGGACGTCACTGCATGCAAGTGGCCTGCACAGACAGTCTTAATTAACAAGAAAAGGCTTTGGCTTCAAAGTATTTCAGTTCCAAAGCAAGGACTATTTTGTGAAACACAGTATTACTTAATTGGTGCTAAGCAATAGGAAACAAAGCCGCTACCTACTCAGCTTCTCAGACTCACTGCCACAGATCTGATTCCTGAAAGAGCACAAGAGAGCAAGCAAAAATACATTTCAGATTACATTAACTTCAAAACCAACCACGGAGCAGAGAATAGCTGCACTAACAGCAAGGCTCTAAATAAATGTATATGCCTATGTTTCCCTCTGAACAGCACGCTCAAACATTCATTGGGCTTGAGGGCACTAAGCTGAAAACAGAACAAACCCTCCCCACCCCAAGTGAAGCACTGAGCACATTTGTACAGCTCAGAGCTTGGCCCTCAGCAGAGACAGCTATCAAGGTGCAAGCTCCACAGCACCTGACAGGAAATCTATCTCAAAGGCTGCACGCAGCTCACTGCGGGCAGAAAACCATTGAGGATGTTGATTTGTTTTGCCTTGAGGAAAGCAAAAAAATATCAAGTAAAAAGCATCCAGGGAAAAATTTAGAAACCTCTGGAAAAATAAGCACATTAAGGGCAGATTTTCTGAAAGACACATGTAGTTCTACTCATGCTCTTCAAGCATATTATTACCACTCAAAAAAGACATAAAATCTCATCTTTGTGAGAGCAAGTCTCCTTCTTGTCTCTCCCACTCTTCCCAGAGCATCTCATGAAGGGTATATTTTGATCTGAGGCCTGAAGGCAAAAAGTAACATATCTTTTCTCACTGGACACGCTAGAGCTCATCTAGGAAAGCGACAAACTCTGCCCCACGGCTACAGAAGCTGCATCACGCACAGAGCAGTGAAGCACCAGGCAGGCTGAGGCTGGAGAAAAGCCCAGCCTTTCCCCTGCTCCGAGATACAGGAAGAGAAGGGCTCGGGAGTGCAATAAAGCAGGTTCCACAACAGGGGAGGAGCTGGCTGCTCACCGCCGCAAGCCGCCCCCCGAAGCCCGCCCCTCGCCCCTCCATGGCTGGGGCAAGACACGGGGGGGCTTCGCGGGCGTAAGCATCTGTCCCCGGCGGCAGAGCGCTGCCGCGCTCCCCACACCGCCCTCACCCGCAAGGCCTCGACAGCGCCTCGGTGCCGAACGGCCCGCCCGGGGCTGTAAGGAGGCAGCGGGAGGGACACACCGCCGCCTCCTCCTGCTCACCTCCCCCGCCGCTGGGATTTACCTGGCCGGGGAGCCTTGCGCTGCCCGGACCTGCCCCCAACCAGCACCGCACTTCCCGCCGCTGCCGGCGATAAGGGCGAAGGGCTGCTGAGCGGAGCCCTCGCCCCTCAGCCTTCAGCTGCCCCGGCAGCAGCCGCTACACCGCTCCAGCTCCCTCAGCGCCTGGCGCTGGAGGCCGCCATCTTAGCTCCGGCACCGAGACCGCCCTCCCCACGCAGCCGCCGTCGGGCCCGGCACCGTCACGAGATGCGGTCAGCTGACACGCTCGTTCACGCGACCCCAGCCACCGCGCCCTCCTTACCCCGCCCTGCCGGGAGCCGGAGCGCTGCCGCCGGGCGCATGCGCAGAGCCGCCGGCGGGCGGTGGGGACGTCGCGGGCTCGGCGCCTCAGGCGTGAGGTGAGGTGAGTGGTTGTGTAATTGCCGAAGTAGCATCTTATGGCGCGTTAAATGTGGCTGAACCCTGGTTTGTGCGGTTGTGTGGCCACCAGAAGAAGTTCCTACGGGACCATTAAACTCTCCGTCAGCTTCCCTCATTCTGTACTGGACATAAGACTTGCCAAAGACGGTGTAAACTACAGCAGCATTGTAACAGCTTGACACGCTTGCCTTAAAATGCCTAAAGATGTAAGTGTTTTGGAACATGACTCATTAGAACATATGAGCTTACCATGCCTTTACTTTAAAATAGTGTTCTTACAGTTTGCCAATCATGGAAACAACCGGGTTGGAAAAGAGCTTCAAACTCACCCAGTCCAACCATTCCCAGCGCTGCCAAGGCCACCACTAACCCATGGCACTGAGGGCCTCGCCTACACCATGTGTGAACACTTGCAGGGACGGTGACTGCAGCCCTGCCCTGGGCCGCCTGGTCCAATGCCTGAGCACCCTCTGGGGAAGGAATTGTTCCTCAGCTCCATCTAAACCTGCCCTGGTGCAGCTTGAGGCCGTTTCCTCTTGTCCTGTCCCTTGTTCCTTGGGAGCAGAGACCGACCCCACCTCACTACAACCTCCTGTCAGGCAGTTGTAGGGAGCGATCAGGTCCCCCTTGAGCCTTCTATTCTCCACACTGAACCCCCCAGGTCCCTCAGCCAAGAAAGAATTGAGGAATAAATAGAACTATTTGTATTTTAAGAGAAAAAAAAAATAATTAAAATCACAGGCAGTATATTGCTAATTTTCAATTATTAATTATTTATTAATTTTATTGTAATATATTTTATGTAAAATATTCAAATCCCAGTTAGTCCTTCTTCTGATAACTCTGGTCCTCTGAGTCCAAAATAGCGGTAATGGGAAAATTACATTACATTGAGGAAGATGATTAATTACTTTTTGGGCACAGAGCCTTGAGGGTGAAAAAGTTGTATTGACATACTAGGAACTGCAGAAATGTAATTTCAGATGGAAGTGATATGATTCAGGAAATTTTCTTTGCATGGAAGAGGTTTTGGAGGGGCTTGGAGGGATTTTTTTCTGTTCTCCTTGGTTAGTTGGCTTTGAGGGTTATTTTGTTCTGGGGGTTATGTGCTGGGTTTAGTGCTTTTGTGTTGTTAGCATAGGGTAGGTAAAACAGCAAGCAAAGCAATAGCTTGTTGGATGTTTATTACTTGAGGCCAAAGAATGACATTTCCATAATGAAATTGGTATAACAGACTAGTAGTCAATATTTTCATAGCCAAATTTCAATCTGACAACATAGATTATGTTTCAGCATATTTCTTCAGCTCAAAATAGTATTTCAACAATGAGCTATGTGTTTACTGTCTATTTTCCTTTAGACGCTATCTCTATTTTTGGACATGCTTTTGGGTGAGTAGTGAAGTTGCCTTTGGTTATAATGCAGTAGGATGGTAAAAGGAAAAGAGGATACAGATTAAGAGTGAGAAGATCCAAAAGAAAATGGAATAATAACTTTGAAATTATTCAGAAAGCAAGCAAGCAGGAAAGGTGTGTTTAGCAGTTGAGACAGGAAGTTATGGAAATGATATTGTACAACATGGGAACATATCTTCCAGAAATTGAAGTAGATCAGGGTTTCATAACCGTTTAATTGTAAAGCGTGTGTGAAATGATAATTGTGTGTAGACAACAGCATTCTAGGTTTCTTGGTCATTGTTTCATGTGAGCTGCTACTACTGGATGTTTCTTCATTTTCTGTTTACCTAAAGATTTGTGGAAAGCCTGGAATACAAAAATTGTGGGCCTTAACACCATCTTCCAATTTTAAAGCTTACAGTTTTATTTTAAAAAGCCATAAAAAAAATAAGAAAGAATAAAATTCTAACTCCATTAATGTCAATGGCAGTTTTATTGTTGGCTGTGACACAGGTGGTGTTTCACCCTTACATTTCGCAGTCACTTAGAGAGTAAGCAGCCGTTTACATCCATTGTCATTATTAAAATAAGAATAATAAAGCATAGCTTTGATGCGTTCCTGAAAGATAGAATGTTAGGTTGCTGCAATCCCCTTTGGAGAAGCAAACTCACCTTCATTACTTCTGGATCTTTCATCTGAAGAACATCAACCTGACCTTGTCAGCTTAAATACTGTCATTTGCATACAAGGTCAGCCCACCTCCAATCTAGAGAGCAAGGTTTCTCCTTACCATCCAATTTCTGAACAGCAGAAGGAATACAGAGTTCCAGTCCACTACTGAATAATTAACAATGCACTGGCTATTTCTGTGATCAGCACCTAATCTGAAAGACTGTGGTTAAGGATTCATGAATTCTTCAAGCACAGTACAGGTACAGTGGAGAGCCAGTGCTAGGATTCTCTGCAGCAACAGTAACTATGATGATTGTAAAAACCAACCTATAATAGCAGAGCTCCTGTTGTGTTTCAAACAGATGTGTTGTGGTTTATAGCAAAACCAAAGAACAAGTTTCTACCCAGCCTGCCTGCAGTGAGCAAAGGACAAGACAGCCCCCTTTTCCAGTACTGATTTTGATGGGGCAGAATTTTGTGACAGCTTTCTAGAGAAAGGTGATGTTCTTCCATCCTTCCTTGTCTTACCAGAAAATAAGTTCCTAGTAGAATTGGGAATAGTTACTTCATCTTCTTACTTACAGCATATTTACAGTGTAGGAGGTTGAAGAATGATCCGCTTTGAGGCCAGCTACTGTTTTTCTGCCATAAAGTAATGGGGATCTAAAGATTGTATCTAAGTGGTTCACCACAGCTTAGTGTAAATTAAAGATAATGAAGAGAGAATATGCTTAATAATTGTATTTTTAGGTTGCCAGATAACCTTAACAGTAATACTTTGATACCTATTTATAGGACTTGACTGATAGAGGATCACAGAAGCATTTGCAAAGGGATAGGAAGGGGGGGTGTAAGTGTACAAATCCCACCTGAAGCCAATGCAGTAAGATGCCTTTGAAAACCTCTCTCCTGAATCTCAACACTGTTACTCCTAATCTGTTGCAGATGCCAAAATAACAGGTTACACAGACACTCTTCTGGAAATCAGACCCACGTTACTGGATCAGTCTTTGTTCTACTCTTTGTTATCCCAAAGGTGCATTAAGACTATGCTGACATTTGCCAGGAGTTCAAAGCTCACATCAAATTTTTATGTATCTTGACATATGTTGTCTAGAAATAGACACAGATAATACTGATAAGTTAGCTTCTCTGTCAGCTTCATTCAGAGATAACTTCTGGATACTCCCTGTTAATGATTCTTTATTTCCTGATACACCCATTAAATGATAAGTTGTTTGTTACCTCGGGTATTAGGTTGGTAATTATGGCAGCCTATACTAATGAACTTCATGATACTCTTACTGAATTTTGTTGAATTATTAAGAAGGAGCATCGGCAATACAGTGATTCATGCTAACTTTATTCATATTCCTACCATTTATTTTGTCTACAATAAGCCCTGTGGATAACCCTTTCATTCTGGCATCAACATATATGCAGTAAATACTGCCATCCTAACTTTTCATCTCTTTATCCACCTAGAGCCCTGGTCTTTTTGTTTTGTCTTTTGAAGATAATCTACCCATTCTTTTGAACTCTTTTACCTTCCAGTAGATTTCAACATTACTTGCAATCCAGTCTTAGTAGTTTATGTGGGTACATCTGGAATAAGAACAGTGATTGTAATAGATTTACTTAATATCTTAGTTGTAATTCTTAGTACAATGAGTCTTTACTTGGATCATAATAGCAATGGACAATGATGTGACAATTATTAACAGATTTCTGTTGTTTGAAAATGTGTGGTTGTATTTTTCCAAAGGAAAATGAAAAGGAGAAACATACTGTTTATTGCCTATAAAACTAGCAACCATTATAAAGTCTGTAACCCCCTTCTCTTTTGACTTCATTTAACCAGGTTGTGTATATCTGAAAAACTCCATTCACACATGCTCAGTGGAAACCTTGATAAAATATGACAACGAAAACTTCCACATACGTAGCTTCATCTTGGTATTGCAAGCCTGCTTAAGGTAAGTTGCTTTTTGAAATGTCTGGCTCTTGGGGACCATTTTGTGATTGAGAGTACTGAAGATATGCCAGTCTTTTTGTCTTCCTGCTGTTGATACACAGCCCCTGCAGTGAAATGGCCAAAAACACTGAAGAAGGAGCAGACTGTAAGAAAGACAGGAGGCCTAAGGAGAGAAGAAATTGGAGTGTAGGAAAGGAAGGCTGGAACTGGGGAGCAGGTGCTAGGTGAGGCCAATGTGATATGATTGGGTTTTGCATATAGGAATCATAGAATTGATAAAGACCTTGGAACAGCTGAGAGGGGAGACGGAGTGTGACCTTCAGCTTCAACAGAGACGTGAGAGCTAGGCAGTTCGGAAGAGCTGTGAGGCTGCAACTTTGGAAAACTTGAAAAAAGTAATAGACTATGAAGAGATGAAGCACTGATGTAGGAGTTTTCCTCAGGAAGACAGGTACAGGCAACTCAGAGAAGAGGGAAAGTAAAAGAAGAGTAAGAAGGGAGGCACCTAGATCTGGCATAGGGAGACACTGCAAATGGTATAGGTAGCTGAGAAGCAAGACTGAGAATAGCTAGGGACTGAGCTGAAGAATTCTGTGAGAAGAAGGAGCTGAGCCAACAAAAGATTGCAGGAAGAGTCAAATTTAGAAGTGAGGAGAGGGAGAAAGGGCTTAGCAGAGCAATAGGCTGAAAAAGACACGGCAAAAGAAGCAGTACCCACAATGGTTTCTCCAGGATGACTCCAGCTGAGAAACCCAATGCCCAAATGTATGTAGCATCCTCTCTATGGATGTCAGCTTAATTCTCCTGCTAGTTCTCTTGTCAGAGAGCTGTGGTACAGATCTGGATGTGGTATATGATATAATCCCACATCATAATTATGTGGATGTTTGAATTAAACCCAGAGAATTAGACATCCACACATATAAGCAGCTATGCAATACTGACATGATAAACCTAAAAGACTTTGAAAGTTTAAAAATTCCAGAAGATGAGGACTGCGTTTTCAGATAGTTGCATGCTTATGTACCATTTTTTTCCTATGGGAATTTTGCCTTACTCACTCCACAAGATGAAAGGACTTATTGAATCAACATGTATGCAATGCTGTGTTCTACCCACAGTTGCTCAGTTTGCTGCCCCCAGATTTATGTAGCTATATGAACTCTATTATTCAAGCTCCAGATATATTAATTTCCATATTAACATTGCTGTGCCATTCTTTAGTACACTCTCTGAGGGCTCCAAAACATGAATTAACTTATTTTTGCAACATCCATCTGCTTTTAATAATTGACTGGTTGAAAGTAAATTGATGTGTTTTTTTCATATATATTCTTGTGTGTAATTTCCAAATATCCTAGCACAGGCTTTAAATATCATGTGTCTCTTAATGAAAATGGACTCCTGTAAAAAAGCAAAATTGCTGTTTGATTCTTTCCCTGTCTCTTTTTATGGACAGTAGAACCAAAACAGATGATAGTGTACACTGATTGATGATTCTGTGATTACAGGCTTATTCAGTGTATCAGTCTATGTGACCCCATGTCATATCTTTTTTTCATGCCTTACCTAGAATCATAGAATGAACAAGGTTGGAAAAGACCTTCAAGAACTTCAAGTCCAACCGTTCCCCAGCACTGCCAAGGCCACCACTAACCCATGGCACTGAGGGCCTCGCCTACACCATGTGTGAACACTTGCAGGGACGGTGACTGCAGCCCTGCCCTGGGCAGCCTGTTCCAATGCCTGAGCACCCTCTGGGGAAGGAATTGTTCCTCAGCTCCATCTAAACCTGCCCTGGTGCAGCTTGAGGCCGTTTCCTCTTGTCCTGTCCCTTGTTCCTTGGGAGCAGAGACCGACCCCACCTCACTACAACCTCCTGTCAGGCAGTTGTAGGGAGCGATCAGGTCCCCCTTGAGCCTTCTCTTCTCCACACTGAACCCCCCAGGTCCCTCAGCCGTTCCCCATCACACTTGTGCTCCAGGCCCTGCACCAGCTCCATTGCTCTTCTCTGCCCCCCCCCAGCACCTCAATGTCTTTCTTGCAGTGAGGGGCCCAGAACTGAACACAGGTTTTGAGGTGCAGCCTCACCAGTGCCCAGCACAGAGGAACAATCCCTGCCCTGGTCCTGCTGCCGCACTGGTGCTGATCCAGGCCAGGAAGCTGGTGACTTCTTGTCTTCTGGGCACCAGCTGCTCATGTTCAGCTCTGTCAGTCAGAACCCCCAGGTCCGTTTCATGAAATTCAACTCTTAAGACTTTGAATTGTAAATTTATTTGTTAAAGGTTGCTTCCTGTGGAAAGGGCTGAGTTAAATTTCAGTACTAGCTCAGGAACAGGGATGCTGCTGATTTGAGAAACTGAAGGTTGACAGAATGGCCAAGATTTATGTTCAGCAATTAAGGTAACAAAAAAACCCAGCCCTGCTTCCCAGAAAGTGCCTTTGGACACTGTTCAGAGGTTTTCAGGAGCTGCGTGAATTAGTGGGACAGTGGGAAAAGTCAGTCAGAGGGACTTTTTGGTAGAGCTACTCGGGGAATCACAGTGAGGTTCCTTGAACATATCTGTAGCTGCGGTGCCTCCCGGGTATCTAAACTTGGTCATCCAAACCAAGAGGACCCTCCAAACCCAAGCACCAGGTTTTCTGCTTATCCACTGCAGTTTCTGTCAGTGAGACTTGTGAGGGAGTCATTTGTAGGTGCTTGATTTCCCACTTCAGCTTTAGAGCATAAAGTATGTACTAATCCTCTGATGAATGTCTGAAGCTCACTGTGCAACACCAGTGATCACTAGTGCTGGTCTGAACAAGGGTGGAGAATATCACCAGGCAACATGCCCTCTCCTCGGAAGATGGGCACAGGTGATGTGCTTATGAAGCTCATGTTATGGTGGGCTGTTTACAGCAATAATTGGCTTGCATCCATGTTAACAACAGGAGAGTGTAGCATTACGCTGCAGTAACGCTGAACTCCTGCTTTGCAAACCGCAGGCATGGAGAAGCTAATGGTTTGTTTTTCCCCTGTTACTGAATGACACCTTCACTCTAAGAATGCCAGACACAGTGAGTCACGAAAAGAGCATCAGTCAGCAGAATTTTCAGGCTCTTTCCCTTTTTCTGTAATAAGCAGAAGCAGGACTTTGGAAATTTCAGTTTTCTTTTGGGTTGGTAGATATTTTTTCTTAGGTCTTTACAGTTTCACCTTCGTTTTCCTCATGCTGTTGCTGGTTTCGTTTCTCTCATTATGACTGAATTGTTAATTCCTTACCAGTTTCTTGGTACTTCAGAGGTACCACCATTTCAGTTTTCAGAAGTGTTGCTTCTGACAACCAGAGGGTATTTCACCTTTAGTATCCTTAAAATGGTCTGTAAGCAGGTCACTGGTTGAAATGAATGGAAACAGAAGTCTATGAGTCTGAGAAAGCACAAGAAGCCAGGCAGAAGTGCACTCAGCAAGTTAACACCCGTTCTAGCATCCATTTCAGGCAGTATATTATCCACATTCTCTTCCCACTTCTTTTGCTTTGCTTTGACACAGATCGTGACCAGTGAATGGTATATAAGGCATATGCTGTTGTCTTTAAGCAGAAGCATATGGATACTTATGTAATCTTATTTAGTGCTAGTTTGTAATGATACTATTAATGCTTTAGGTTTTGGCCAAATTTCCCTAAACTTCTGCTGTCCCATTTTTAGTGTGTGACAGAGAGGCATGTATGAAAAGAAACTTGACTATATCCCCATTTACATCTCTATTTCTGGAAAATACTGAATTATTATTGCATTATAGCAATAAAGCAGGTTTGGACTATAGGAATTAGTTAGTTATTTTATGAATGACTCAACAGTGAACTGAAATTAGCTAGGACATTTGGTTAGTTTGCCAGCAGTGCTATCCACTTGAGAGAAGGGTAGTCTAAGGTGTTTAGAAATGGTTGAACCCCAGTTGAGGTGATGTTATAGCGGCCATGAAAAGGTGCATGTTCTCTATCATACAAGCACAGAATTCTTTTGTTTCTGCTCTAGGTCCAAATTCCATTTTGACAATTCATAGTTTACTATTTCTGTTCCACTACTGCAGTGTCACAAATAAAATTAATGGATGAATAAACCACTTTCATAATTGCTTGAGCTTTTCACTGATACTTTTTCCTCACAATATGCAGAACAGGTGGTTTGTTACCAAAAAGGCGCTGAGCATGTTCAAACTGAATCTTTCATGAGGTGGTCATTAGTTGACCTGACCCTTACAAGAAAACTTCTGTGCAAAAGATTGAAGCCAAGAACATGCTCTATACAGAAACAGCCTAAAAATGCATGTTGTTTTATTGAATTTGAATAAACTAAGCATTTTAGTAGTCGTTAAGAGAAACTCATGTATTGGATTTATATATTTTCTGCTCTTTTCGTATGTAAAAGTGACTAGAAATTACGGCTTTAAGAGAATTTGTTTTTCTCTCAGGCCAGTACTTAGAGATCTGGTACAGGCAGTTTGTTGTTGCATGTTATTTGTCTGTTAGAACACTAATAGAGCTTTTGACAGAAGCACAGAGAGATGACTCAGTACTCGGCAGATAAAACTGTTCAGTCATGGCCCTAAATGCATTTTATTTTAGTTCAGCCAGTGAACAGGGGCACTGCATGGACTTTGCTGATTAAAAACAAAAGTAAGGAAACAGAAGCTGGGTTTGACAATGTTAAGTGGAAAGCTGCAACCACAGAGAGCTCGGATAGGCAGTAGGTGGCAGAGTGCTCCCAGTAATCGGGAAGAAGTTGTGACTCAAGCCTTTTCCTGATGTCCCCGGTTTTGTAGTTCAAGCTGGTGTAAAGATGAGAGATGTAAAGGTGGAGAGAATCATAGCATTCAAACATGCTACCTACTTTTATAAAGTATGCCAGGGATACTGGGGTCAGCACTTGCCAGGAGAGGGGTTGTTGCTTCTATGTATGCTGCGTTATCAGTTCCTAAAGTAACTGTAGCAGTTTATCCTGCCCTGCAGCAGTTGGGTGACCTTGATCTTGCTTTGGAGCATTTGCCACCGTTGAGACTAAGCTAGTGCTTTGCCACCTCTAGAGAACAATATGTACATAGTTTACTCACTACTCAGAAATCCCTCTTAGCTCCATATACCTCAAGGAGATTTTAAACCAAAATGGAGTTTAACACATGGATTATTATGTCTGAGGATGTCTATAGATAACCAAGGCCTCCACTGTTTTCTGCATACATGCAACATAAATGATGTGTCTAAAGTAGTCTCCAAAGAGCAGACCATCCCATTAAAATAGTTTCTATACAGTACCCAAAAGGTGGGATCCAGTCTTCTGGCAAAGCCTTTTTTCCATGCTTGCCCTTCCCTAAATGGTGCTAACCTGGAACAAATCTACCTATCTCTATTAAGCACATTGGTTTAAAACAAGTTCACCTTGAGCAGTTTCCACAGTGCCCTGCTGCAAATAATCAATCCACTCAGGGAAATACCTTGTCCTAGGGAAACTTATGGTGCTTCCACAAACTCTCCCATCACATTTGTTTTTCATGTCGTTATTTTGCTGACTGCCAAAGGCTCTCTCTAGTATATACTGAGAAGTTTTATTACCTACTTAGGACTAGGCTGCTCTATCAAAGTAGGAGTGCCCAAAGACTGCTGAAAACCACACCAGGAAATGGTTGGTAAACACTTGGGGGAGCTGCCCATCCACTGTGTGAAAAGATTTATGGAATGATATGCTTAGCATTCTTCAGATAATCTGGAGCTAGTTTTGTCACCAGACAAGATTTAAAGGCAAAAGTATCTATAGGCATAGATTTTTGTAATTGGAAAAGCATTATAAAACTACAAAATAACCAAACCTTATGGAAATGATATTTTTATTGAGGTTATGCTATTTTTAAAATTATACTTCCACAGCTGCTTCTATATTTAAGTTGGCTTCTGAGACTGACCCTTTAGGCTCTGCTAATAGTTACTGGGACATCACATGGATAGGCAGAAACTTAGTTCTTTTTGCTTTTCTTCTCAGGCTATTTAACATTTCTACCAAGTGCTTTGGTTAGACTAAGATTATACCAGTAGTCTTCAGGATGCTTTCTCCTGCTTGTATCTTCCTTAAGTCTTGATGGAATAGCTTTACAAATGATACATCATAGAACATAGAGATTGTCTGAGTTCCCTTCCATTTGCAGAGTTAGCTTGCTATCACTGCATCAATTGCTTAGCATATAAATGAAAGATTGATTTGAGAATGGGTGTCCAGCTGTGCGTAGCTCCCCTCCTTCCTCCCTCATACACACTTAGTCAGACTTTGGGGAAATCAGGAGCAATGCTGTCGCAGGAATGTTTACGAGTGCTCAGTGCACATGGAAGCACATGGTGGAAACCAAAAACATCTCTGCAAACAGAAAAAGTCGCTCCAGGACCATCCCAATCATGGTCATCCCAATCTTCCTGTCAGAAGAGCTAGTTTTCAAAAGTGTTAGGTTTTATTAGAAACCTCCCCAATTTCATCCTATTCTATGAGCATTCCTATTGTATTTCCAGTTGTTTTAGGATTTGCTTTGGACAGATAAGAGTCTGTAACATCTTTCTGAGTCAGCAGTGCAGTTATTTAAAGTTTAGCATTGTTATTTCAGGATATGTGGTCTCTTTCTTCCTGGCAGTGTTGAAGGCCACTGTTCAAGTGTTGGACAGAGCCTTGGGTAACATGGTCTAGTGTGAGGTGTCCCCGCCCATTGGAGGGGGGTTGGAACTGGATGACCTTAAGGTCCTTTCCAACCCAAATTATTCTGTGATTCTATGATATAATTCTTTGTGGTTTTGCTGATATAATTCTTTGTACATTCTAGAACTACATCCTAAACCAGAAAGATATGTCATTATAAAATGACACACTCAAGAAGAGTGAGTGTGTTTGCGCTCTCCAAAGTGGCACTTACTTCACTGAAATGAAAGTTTGTTTAGAGTTTTTATTCTACTTTTGCTAATGCAAGCTGTGGTTATGAAAGCCACCTAGTATTTTGTTGAGATACTGGTCTGAAGCATCAGGTAAAGAATTATTAGGTAACTACTCTTTTGCCTGCAATTCTGCAGAAAATAGTATTGTTCTTAAGGCTCAAGTGAGACAGCCATTAGTGACAACAGCACTTCATGGTGGAGAATGGTCTTCTTGACAAAGAACTGGTATTCAAATCATAGGGAAACATCAACCAGATAACCAGACTCAAAAACAGCTCAAACTCAGCCAATGGCTTTTTTACATTAATGTGTGGTGAGAAAGGGAGAGATCTAAATCAGCAGAGACTATGCTTTGGTACATTAAGGTTGAGTGTGGTTATTAGAATGAAGAGTTGGGGGATTAAAGACCCATTTGGTTCCCATCTATAACCAAATAGGTTTGGTGGTTAAAATGTGTAAGAGTAAGCAACAGCTTACTCTTGTCCTGCTCACTATATTTCAGTATATTTGTTGTCCTTCACCTACCATGTCCTGTCCTGTCTATCCTACCAGTAGTTCAGAGGTGAGAGCAAATAGGCATACGAGAGAAGACAAACTGATAACTGTGTTGGAGATAGGCTAACCACCACATAGTGAGGCTTAATATATCCTGTCTTTGCCAACTCCAACTTTGCAAATAGTGTAGTGAAAATTAGGTCTTCATTTGTCAGAAGGAGGTTTTCATGTGCTTGTTTGAAGTTGACTTACGGATTAAGGTGGATTTTGATCCACATTTTCTCTTACCAAGAAAAGAGGACTTTGTGTTCCTTGTGCATAAATGGATTGATAAGGCTCTCTTCCGCCAGAATATTACAGAGGATGCACAAGATTCTTACGAAGGGCTGCTTATATCAATGGCAAGTAGTCTCTTCTTTATATGAGTGTAACATGATGTATTTGAATTGTTCATTTAACTCTTCTGCCCTGGCCTGTATTGTAAATGTACTTCTCTGTCGATTTCTAAGTGAAGAAACTGTTGTACAACAAACAGTAACTTACTAATCATCGCATCCATTTTAATTTTAAGTGTGTGTGGTTCAAAACTCCTGCACAGGAAGTAGGCTTTTTATCCACTTCAGCTCTTGCTGCTTCCTGAAGTGCACCCAGGAGAAGCCCTGAGAAGGTCTTAGAATGAAAAGAATGGAGAAGCTCCACTTCCAAGAGGTACTGGAAATGTCCTCAGTCAGCTCAGTAGTTGTAGGTGTTACAGAATTATGCTAGTCTTCCTATAATTATAGATCCAAATGCTGTCAAGACTAGTATTTCAGAGAAGAGAGGACATGTGCTTGCCTATTTGAGTCTTAAGTTACAGGGGTGTGAGTCCATATATCCTTTTAATTCTCATCTTCCTAAAGAAAAGGCTTTATGATCATCCTGCATCTTACAACCTTTCTCTCCAAAATTTATAGGGTAGGTGAGCTAGCAGAATTGCTGTGTCTTTTGAAGCCAAGGGCTCCCTGTAAGAGGGCAAGAGCTTTAGCTGCCATGAAGAGAACACAGGAAATATCCTTTTTCTTTTGACGTGAACATGACTGGCTAAATATAGAGAGAGTTGGAGCCAGTACACTTTTCTTTTACCTGTATCTGTTTTGAACTGATAAATGTTATCTTTCTCCTCTCTACAGCTTTTTTAAAAGCTCACTGCAAGCTCAGTCTGGAGGATGGCTGGGTTTGACTATGTACTCTCAGCTTCAGGAGAGAAAGCAGTGTCATTATTGCACTTTAAGAGAAAATACAGAAATTAGCACAACTGGACTTTGAACATGGCTTTTTAACTGACTTTCCAACTGTACCTGATCTCCTAATTGTGGCCTTGCAGACCTTGCCAGTGCAAAAATCCCTCTGGAAAGAAAGTTGCCTTGTCACAGAAGAGCCCATGTGATGTAAATAGTTCCAATGGTTTGCTATTACTTCAGGAGCAACTCATGTTTATTTATTTGAGTCTTAATACTTGGCAACTAGTGATGAAGAAGCATTATTGTCTAAATCAATAAAGCTAGCCATTTATAGCTAAATGTCCACCTTTCCTCCCCAGCTTGATAAGAAATACTCCAAGGAGTACAGTAGTTTTAGCTAGTCTATGCCAAGAATACAATCTTAGGCAATATTGCTAACATCACCTCAGCATGGATTCATAAGGGCCAAAATTCATGCATAAGAATAAGCCAGCCCTACCCTCATCATCACTGTCAAACTCTATCACTGTTAGTCTTTACTCTTATTTGTAGAGTAGAATTTTTAGCATTTTTGGTTTTGGAGAAAAAATCAGAATCATAAACTTGTCTTTTAATCCAAACTCAACATTTTTTTTTGGACTGAAGAGATTATTTTTTTTTTTAATACAATGTATTTATTATCCTGTTTTCTGTATCTTTACCACACCAAAGCAAATGTGTTTAATGAGAAGAAAGGCTATAATTAGGATCAAATCTCCCTACATTACAGGTACACATGAACTGAAACAGGGGAAGTTCAGGTTAGATCTAAGGCAGAAGCTCTTCCCTGTGAGGGTGCTGAGGCGCTGGCACAGGGTGCCCGGAGAAGCTGTGGCTGCCCCATCCCTGACAGTATTCAAGGCCAGGTTGGACACAGGGGCTTTGAACAATCGTGTGAGGTGTCCCTGCCCATGGCAGGGGATTGGAACTGAATGAGCTTTAAGGTCCTTTCCACCCCAAACCATGCTATAATTCTATGAACATTAGTGCTACAGACTGAGCTGGTGTTACTCTGCAAGCCAGACAGCTCTGCTGTACTGGTGCAGTGTGGGCAATATTCAGGACTGTGAACAAGTTCCAGAATGAAATCAATGCAGACGTTGTTGCTGACCGAGCTGGAGAGTGCTGTGTGTGCACTGCTGTCTACCATATGCACCAGAAAATCCTGCTGCAGAGCTTCTAGTTGCCACCATGATTATCATAGAGGCAGATGATGTCACCGCTAGAGGGCAAATGGAAAAGGTTTTTGTCATCGTTAGTGTTATTTATGTCAAAGCATCAGTGCTTTAAAAATCTGTTTTTAGAGAAGGAACAAACCTGAACATTCACTTTTGTTTGGGAGCTCTGGGCACACTGAAAGCTCCATTATTTTTTACTTAAATAGAACTGCAGCTGTTGAATGGTTTTCTATAATGTACTTTATTGCAGTGCTACAAGTTGCCTGGAGATATTTTCTAGTCACAAGCAGTCTGCAAATTATACCAAGCAAATTGTAAATAGGGCTGAAAAATTAAGAAATCCACAAGCTTGTCTGACACAACTTTTTACTCCATTGGAGAAATTTGGCTTGATTTAATCACAGCAAGACAAAGCATCTTTACTATAAGTGAGATTCAGGGCCTACATTACTAATGTATTACATCTTTATTGTACCTTCATTAATTCTGAAGTTGTATCGTCTGAACCTCTCCATTACATTCTGTGTAACTTGTGTTCACTGCATCCTTTCTAAAGGACATTTTCAAGCATGACTATCTGTTAACAAAAAGATGTACCTACAATACGATTACTTAATGACAGCTCCTGCCACAGCTAGAATTACCTCATCTCCTGAAATCCTCTGTAACGGCTTAGGCTTGAGAAGCATAACCCACAGAAGATATCTCAGACATTTCACATTTTACTTTCTGTCCAGATGTACTTCTTGTAAGAACCAATTTTGGAAAAAAACATGCCCCATACTACTTCTTGTGGACTCCAACTGACTTTCTGCTATTTCACAACCAGTTCTTCCTCTAGTTATCAGTCACTGATACATCTTCACTTGTCAAGCATCTGGCTGCCTCTAATAAAAGACATACTCTCTATACCCTTCAGTGAGTACCAGCAGCACTGTGGCCATGGTAATGCAGAGCTCAGCATCACATAATCACTGAGTAGATGTATATTCAGGACACAGGATCAGTTTTGCAGTTTGCCCTGAGCTTTTCCCCATTCTGAGTAAACTGCTAATAGTAGGCAAGCCAGCCCAGGCTTGTTTCCTAGAGCTGCTGTAACATTTCTCACTGCAGTGTAGACATTCCATTAACTGTTTTCACTGAGGATCAGAGCAACTAGTTACAATGTGAAGCTTGTAAGTCCAAAACGTCTGATTTAAGGATAGCCTTTTATCCTTTGACAGCTTTCCCCCAAATTGTTATACAATAAAACATCCTTACCGTGTAAGAATCAACTCCATCACTTGATTATATTTCTTAAATCAGATAAAATAGAAATGTCAGAGATACTAGTAAAAACTTCACTGAGTGGGAATACTGCCTCAAAAGGTGGACACCTCAGTAGCTGGAGTAACTACAAGAAAATGCAAAGTGCTGTATTTGCACTTGCTACTCTGATTTATGCTGTTTAATATCAATACACCTAACTCCAGCACATTTTAACTGTGTCCATAGCTGTAATACTGAGGGCTGATCTCTAGATCTGTGGTAGCTGACCCAAGCTTTTAGGTTCCACCTTGCAAGCTACAGATGTGCATCAAAGTCAGCCTAGAAGCTGCCTGTTCACATTGATGGGATGCTTCTATCCCTGAGCTAAGCAGCTCCATCTAAACTTCTGCACCAAAACAGGACTCATTAGCCTGAATATGATTGCTCATTATGTCTGTTGGGCTGAACCTTCTGTTATCACCTGTATGTATAGTTGCCTTGATTTATAAAAAGGCTTCTCCATGGCAATGTGGTTCACAGTATCCTCTGCAACACTACAGGATAAAAACATCTTGGTTCAGTCCTTGAAACGTGTGATGATAAGCAGTATTTTATACAGCAATATTAGTGCTTATGATACTAGTTTATGGTATAGAGAGCAATTAAGGGAACACATTTCCTGCCCTTAGGAGCTTACAATCTGAACAAAATACATTGCACGGAAGAGATGAGCATACAAAAAGCAGAATCATTGTTTTCTTACTTTCAGTGCAGGTCTTGCTATCATAAGGGATTTTGAACAGAACAAGGAGTTAAAGGTGTTACTGTAAATTAAAATGAAAGGTGATAAACAGAGTGATAGCTCAAGGAATTAGTATAAAAGTGGCTCAAAGAAATAAATTATAGAATCAATTAGGTTGGAAAAGACCTTTAAGGTCATTGTGTCCAACTCTTAACACTGCCAAGGCACTAAACCAGAGCTGTTGAAAAGCAGGCTGCAGACCTTTATTAGCTGAAGGCCAAGGTCAAAACTCATGCATAGATTTGCATGAATAAATGCTGAAGCAGTCTGCACAAGTACTGGCTTGAATCTTTTCACACAGTAATTGCAGCTTCTGCTCACTGAAAACATTCCCTTATGCGTCAAGAAAATAGCCATTTATAAGATGTAAGGAAAATATTACAGACTGTGATTTTCAAGAGACTCATTGAGCAGCAGAGGGACAAATAGTAATAGGCAATATGAGAAGAAAAAGGAAAAGCATAGGCAATAGCATCCCTTCACCCCATTACTTAACTTCAGAGTGATTAATAGTAGTAGAAAACCTAAGTGCTAAATTGAAGTAATTCCATCTTCCTACAGAAGTGAGTTCTTAGCAATAACGTATTTCTACAGTATTTCTCATTGCAGATGTTTAGTGGTTTAGGAGTTAGGCCACAGATACCTCAGCTCTTCAGACTTTTGGAATATGCTTTGGAGATTAATTTGGCCACAGCAAACTGAGGGATATAATGAACTTAAAGGATTTCTGCTCTCTCTTTCACTTCTTTACCTCCCCTTTAAATGTCTTGGTAGTTGTTTCTGCGCCTGCAGCGTCCATAATGATAAAGGAGGTAGAGCAGCACAAGGTCAAAGATGAACAACAAGCCAACAGCAACGTCAAAGCCAATGAAAATATCTGTGAAGGAAAAAGAGTAAAGGAAAAGTGAGTTGATAGAGACATACATGGGTATTATTTTAGATAGAGTTAACATTCAAATGTACAATGTACAAATGTACAATGGAAATAGAGTTGCATTTGGTCATGTTTCTGGCAAGATCACGTGGCCTGCATTTACTGACATACACAACACAAGTATAAAAACATATACCTGGAAATGCATATCTATGCTTTTTCTTTCTCCTGTGCATTAATCTTTCTCCTCTGTTTTCACAGGCCAAGAAGGAAACGTGTAGTTAATGAAAACAAAAGCATTTCATCAGGGATCAGCAAAACACTGAATAAATGCAGGAAGGGGAAAATACCAGGACTATTGATTGGAAAGTAGCATGTATTGCCTTGCCCTTCACTTCGCTCCTGGAAATAATACTCAGGCAGGAAGAGGTTATCAGCTGTGGGTAGTCTGAGGCAAATAGCTGCTCTCTGTGCATGGATCAGCTGCACTCTGCACAGTGGAGGTTTAGGTGTCCTCAAAACATCGTACATGTGCTATCAATATACATGCAGCAATCTTACTGTGCATGTGCAAGCCATTTTTGCTTTGCATCTACAGAGGGTCTGATGTGTCCAACATGCACAGGACTCCTTGCATAGTACCTGCACCCGTGTTTCCCTTGGACATTTCCAGCAAATGGAGCTCTCATTTTGGCCATGGCCTTTTGGTAGCTCCTTATGTGAATATGCTATTAAGAACACTTCCTTCACACTGCTGGGCAGATCTGCTCTTCACATTTTCAGAGAAATTTAATTTCTCTTGGCTTTCCCCGTCCATAGTAAAGCTGGTCCTCACTAGTTAAAGGGAGATCTCCCTCCTGTATGAAAGGTACAAAGTTTGGAGCCAGTGATCCTATTTCTGCCTCAGTGTCTTGTGTAGAAAATACAGAGCTGTTACCCTACCTTTCATTTTGTCTCTATTCCCACATTCTTTTGACCAGTTTTCTGTAATCACAGGAGAAACTAGTTCAGCAAACTTCTCAAGTGGACAAGAAGAGGTGCATCCTGGCAGGGTCAGTGGGTAAGGAGCCTTTGAGGAGTCGTTCCGATAATGCATTTCAATACTGTACCGCCTGATGAACAACATCGAAAAGGTGTTTTTGAAAAGGTTCTTAAATAGAAGCTATCCTGTTTAGAGACAGAATGTTGGAAACATCCTACTCTAGAACCTGTTTGTAAAGAATGGCAGCTTTGTGGAAGACATCTGCAAAGCCCACTTTGCCAGTGCTGGTTACATTATTTACAGATCGCTAGCGAGCTCAAAAGGTCCTTCTGAAGGTTCCTTGAGTTGCAACAGCGCCAGGGTCTTCTAAGCCAACTGGTTTACCTTGGGATTTATGGCATGTCTTGGAAATGGTTTTGCTATCATTTGAAGTATTAGGAAAATGTATTTTACCATTTACTTCCTGCTAGTAAGGACTGTTTTCTTCTTGTTCCTGTTTTTCAAAGCACACAGATGCATGCATCAAATGTAATTGCTCCTATTTTTAATCTAAGTTTGTATCTGTTTACTGCTCAGTGAATTATCAGTTTAAAACAATATTTGAGAGGAAAGTGATTTGGGGGAAAGGGGAAACCAATTCCAAACACTCCTTGTTCTGGCATACGTAAGAAGATACTTGCCCACTACTTTCTTGGTAGAGTTCAAAGAACTGGCAAGCAGCATATGGTGGCAGTTTTCCATTGAAAATATTGAGAGCAATCTGGAGGGCCCCAACTGTGGTGTCATGCTATTGGAAAGAAAAAAAATCCCATCCTTGAAAGTCCATTTATCCAGAGTAATGAAACAAGAGTAGAGGGGGAGCAGAAATCAAGATAAATCCCTATATGCACCATTGGGAAAACCACCTTACTACAGACAGCAGGAGCATTCTCAAAGAGTTACTGCACAATGTGTCTTACACCATCTGGCAACATTTTGGCAACAGAGATACTGGAGGAAAGCAAGATGTGGTCTGAGTAATAAATCTAGTTTTTCAGTGCATATTGCTACTCCTTCTTTCGGGGGTGTTAGGTTAAGGCAGCATAAGGTAGTATATCCTGTGGCATTTCAAGTGAAGATACAAGTTCTTGTTTTTAGGTAGAATAGCAGACAGATAGTTGCATACAAAGACTGTCCTCCACACACACTGCAGAACTTTAAAAATTGTTGTTCCTTTTGTTTGGAATTACACAATAAAATCTCAGTTTGGCTTCTATTTTGATGGAATCGGTTACCAACCCAGCTGCAGTCTCTTCCTCTCCCTATTATCCCTCCTCTTGCAGGGTATGCCAGGAGGAGGAGCTGAAGGAAGTCCAAACAGCCTGATGTCTAAATTTTGCAAGCATCTTTATATATATATCTGCAAGGCTTATTTATATTATAATCCAATAGCCATGTTTTAATTATTATTCAGGATCTGGAACTTTCTAGTTTGAAAAATAAATGTATACTTGGCCTCAGGGCATTAAAGCAGCAGTGAAAATTCTGGATGCACTTCTTCCTTACCAGAAAGAATATAGTAGGGCTAGAAAACATGTTGAAAAGGCAGCAAGAAAGATTTAAGGTAATGAGCAGTTTCTATATGAGGAAAGATTAAATAGGGTAGGACTGTTGTCTCGGAAAAGGAAAGATGGAAGAGGTGTGACAGAAAATAGGAAATTCAGGAGTGACCCAGAAAAAGGGGCTAAAGAATGATTATTCCCTGTTTCTCACAATAGAAATGCTGGGAAGGAGCTAAATCAGTATTAAGTTTCAAAAATAAGAAATGAAGTACTTCTTTTAACACACAAGTCATTGCCACAGAATGTTGCAGAGGCCATAAGTATAAATGCATTCAAAAAGGGATTAGATAAATTAATGGAAGAAAGTCTGTCAAGAGCTATTAAACACACAGACATTCTATCTCAGAAGTCCCTTAGCCACAGATTGCAGGAAGGTTGTATCAGGGGGAGCATCACTCTGTGCTAGCATTATTCTCGCATTCTTCCCTGCTCTTGGCCATGGTTAGAGACAGGATAATGAATGAGCAGAGTGGATCTTGGTCTGATCCAAATGGCTGTCTTCATTCTCTGAAAGAATCAAAGAAGAGCCCACAGCTGTGTCATCCCTTCCTAAGCAGAGGGAAGGTTTGGAGGTGCAGCTGAAGTTCTGCTGTTTGCCAGCATCTCTGGGTTAGGAGCACTTCAGGAAAGATGCAACTCATCTTTCCTGATGCATCACCCTTTTCAAGTGCAGAAATGGATGATCAACCCCATAGTTTTCTTTAGCAAGTACAGTTTGACTGTAACTGAGATTAGATCCATGCTCCTGCTGTGTTCTTGTACTGACTGGTGTTCAGCTTGTTACCTGAATTGAATTCTATTATATTATTCTTTAACTTGCAGGGAGACTCGGATTATTTTCGTCAAGGGTCTTTTACTGGCAAAACCATAGCAAGATTTATGAAAGATGAAAATACTCACTGCAGAGTAGACCTCCATTTTTCTTTGTTTTGAAGAATTGGCAGCTTGCTTAATACTATTTAAAATAATATTCACAAGGACACCTTTAAAATGTGGGAACAAGGAAGAGGAAAGTGAAGATATAACATTTGCATAGAAACCAAAAAGGCAAAAGGTTTTGCATATCAAACAGAAGGCATCTACTCAGGCTTTATACTCTTTTTTTAGCTTACTACAATTTCATAACTAGAGAGAAGGTATTGCAGAGGAAACCGTCCAGAACTATCCTGAGAACTGGGGCTAATGACATTTCCAGTTTTGTTAGGCTGAAACCTCCTCTCCATCATTTTCTGTCTGTTCGGAGCGTTGCAATAATGCAAACTGTACTAGCCTCTAACTACCGCCAAATGGCCCATGCTGTGGATATTCAAGCTCATTTGTTTGGGTTTACTGCTCCTGGACACCTGGGAATCATATGAGAAATTCCTGGGTTGTGTCCTGAAGTTGTATCAGAATGGGCATAGCCTATGTGCCCCAGTTTTGGAGGTAAGCACTAGTCCTAGTTCTTGCAGTTTAGAAACAACTTGAATCTCCCTCTTCTGATCAGGCTGGTTTGGAGCAGCTTTATATCTGTCTCTCAGAGAGCCACCAGTGTATTGTCAAGTTTTTGGCACAATATATAACCAGTTCATCAAAGGAACGAACAAAGATCAGGAAGCAATTAGAATAAATGCTGGAGAAACAGAACTTAACCTAACCTAATATCAGACAAGTAATGGCTATACCCATGAGGGCTTACTTTTTCCCCCTTGAATTTCAGTACTCTTAAAATCCTGGAAAAGCATAGGATAATTAAAGACATTAATGTTTACACCTGTTTTTAATATCTCCACCATGCAAATGCCAGCATTCAGCACATATTTTGGTGCCGAATATGGCATCCAATGTCCAGAATTACAAACCAAGGTTCTGTATCAATGCTTTTGCATGAGGAAGGTGACAGGATGTTGCATGTTACCGTAAGCATTGTCTCCTCCTGTCTGAGAGCTATGCATTTTATATTTACCTCCTTGCAGTCGTGATTTCTCTTCTGTCTTATAAATCCCAAATAGTGATAATAAGGACAATTCTGCCAGTTCTTCCATCTTGTTGATTACATCTTTGGTAGCCCATACAGGGAGAGTGAAATTGTGAATACCCTGGTGAGAAAGGAAAGCAAAATCATGGTTTTTTTTCCTTCTATTGCCCTATTGCCCATGCTCACACTACTACATTTAGACTCTTTGAGGCTGTCCTGCACTTCTTTGCCAAGTGTGGTATCATTCATCAGCATGCCTGAAGTGGATGAATGGGAAAAGGGAAAACACCTGTGAAGGGAATCCTTTGTAGATATAACGTGTTCTTTCTATAGAGGTATACGGGTTTGGTTTTGCTAGTGTGAAAGATTGCAGACATGTCTTATCATCTTCTTTTCTTCTTTGTCTTTATGGTATAACCTGGATCCAACTTTTCCTGCCTTTTCCATACACTTGTCCAGATGCCAGTTTTATCAGTGGCCATTTACAGACAAGTGTCACTCTCCAGGCATGTAAGAGTGACAGTGTCTTACAGTGTTTAAGTGCCTCAGTGCCTAGAGGGCATGTTCAAGAGCCTTTATGTGCTGCTCATAATGACTGGGACCAGATGGTACCATGCCATGCTTGGGGCTAGTCTGATTTTACTCACTGGAAGGTATCATTGTCTCCTAATTTTCTAACTGATAACTTATAATCTTACCTCTCATTTTCAACATCTCCATATTTTGGTGGTTACCTGTTGGTAGGTGAAAGCAAATTATTCCCTGTTAAAAATCATAAATATGTCATAGGCAGCACACTCGATCCTATAGCAGGTTTTTTGGAAGGAAAAGGAGGCAGTAAAGGGAATGGATTTCAGTATCAGTGCTTCAGGATAAAACGTGAAATGGAAACAACAGTTTCCTGAGCTGTGAACCATGGGTTTTGGTTATCCTTAACCAGTGCTCTGAATCAGAACTTAGATTCAAATTTAAAAGAATTAAATAAGTAATAATAAAAAAGGGCAAATCCAGAAGAAAAGGCAACTCCTTCCTATGAAGCCACATGGCCATGGTTTAACAGAAGCACCACTTGGGAGTCATTCCTTCCTGATTCCTTCTCAGTCGCCTTATTATTACCTCGCAGTGAAGAGTGTCGTATGTATTCCAGAGCTGGAAATTATCCAGTATTTTAAGATGATTTAGTTCAAGTCCTGTGTTAACTGCCATCGTTTGTATAAAATCCTGGTGGAAAAAAAAGTGCAAAGTGTACCACAAGTACTCAATACATATGGAGCATAGATGCATACAGATACATTTCCAACCCAGAAACACAGTAGCATTTAATTTTACACCAGTGAAACCCTTGTAGCAGAAGGTTTTCATTGCAGATTTGATTTTGTAACCATTTGAAGGTTCTGATCTCTATTTCAGGTGCACTTTTTTCAGCCCTGCTATGGGTAAATTTGGTGCTTCCTCTGCTGCACTCTTCTCTCCCTCTTCTGACTGCTCCAAGAGGCTACCTCAGTCCCCTCAAGCCTTCAGATACAAGGAAGGGGAAAGCACTGAGGGAAAAGGAAAATGAGAATAAAGGTGAGGAGAAAATACAAAATTAAAGAGAGCTGAGGATAATACTCAGGGTGAGGTAAAATGAAATTGAAAAGGAAACGAGGTTTTCTTTCTGCCCTCAAAGGGAAGCTGAATGTCTGAGTAATAGTTCCACAATAGTTCCCATAGGGATTCGTTCTGCATGCTGCTATAGAAGAATAAAGGGATTCCCTAGTGTGCTTTATTCCCATGTTACCTGTTTCCTACTAATAGCTGAAAGACAGGATGACTTTGAAGTCAGAATTCACTTCCCTGTGTACATGTGCTGTCAGGGTTTGAGGAGCACAAGATCCCTGTTAGATTTGTGCTTGTACAAAGTGCATGGTAGGCAAACAGGAGAGCAGCAGCAGCCGCTCTCCAGAACAATTGTTATCGTCAAGAGCATGGTTGCTTGAGGCAGGTACACCATCCATGTGCCTACATCCTGCTGCAGCACTGGGATGGGAAGTTCTGAATCTCTTGACTGTGGCATGTTTTGTGATGGATCCAAAATGCACCTCAGAGAAGTCTGCATAAGCCAGAGTGTTCGCCAGCTCGGGCAAGCTTTAGTTCTCTTCTGTAGTGTCAACAGGTTTCACAGCAAGAAGGCATAAACCTTCCCAAGGCTCAGATTTACCAGATTTCTTAGACTCGGTTTTGTGCTGCCCATTAAAACTAGAAATCCCTGCATCCAGAATTGTCTTCTCCCCTCCCATCATGGCACTTTCCTTACATGAAGCTCTAAGTAGTCTCAGCAAATTAATGTTAAAGTCATATCAAAGACTAATATAGGAAAATAGGAGAAATGCCTGAGAATATCGAACACACTTTTTGACTGTATTGGTCTACATTCCTGATTTTAAGAGAGTCCTCAGGGCTTTATTTTTGCATTTTAGGAAAAGGAAACAATGCAATTCTGTAACTTCTACCTCTGAGTTACTTTCCTTCTTAGATTTTGTTTCCTTCTTCTTTTGTCTTACCATGTATGGTTGTATTCTCCTTTGAAATTCACTTGATGTTTGTGTTTCATTCTGAAGTTCATCAAAACGGGGACAGTCACGCAGAGGAAAATGCAGCCTCTGAAACAAGAGAAGTAAGCTTAGAATAGTTCTATAATGAATCAACACGCCGCTGGTTTCTCTGTTGCTGAGGTTGCCGATGTAGTACGTTTGATAGACTCACGGCTGTGCTACTGCTACTCCATAATGATTTGTTTGGGTGCCTTGGTCATGAATTCATTTAACATAAGCAATGGGCTGTGGTAGGTTGACTTTTCAGTGGCTACTTGTGTCTATGACAGCTCGATTTCCGTCAGTTTAACTGATTTTGCCAAAAAGCGGTTGTGCATGTCTGTCAGAGGATTGCTTTGGGAAATGAATCAGGATCCATGATTAGGAATTTAAAATGCTACGATTTCCCTCTTAATTTCTGAATCCCTCCTGATTCAGCTTGCCTCCACCTGGTGTGGAATCTTAATTGCTTCTGCATCTATACATCCTGCTCTCATCTCTTTGGAGGTAAGCTGCACATTATGGTAAGCATTTTAAGTACCACTTAATGAACAGAACTTGAAACAAGAGTGACAAGTAAATCATGTGGCTGAAATACCAAAAAGCTGTGAGCCTAATGGCTCTGCTCTTGTTTAGGGTTATGGTTCACTTTTAATAACTCCAAGGGTATGCATTACGAGGTTACCTTGTACTTCATATTTGAGCTGAACCATGTATACATACATATGTCCATGAAACTGTGCTTTGGTAAATATACCTTATGCCATTTCCAGCACAGATGATACCTGCTCCAGCACTAAGTGTCAGTGAAAAGTTAAAATGAGCAAATAAGCTTGTGCTACTTCAGCACTTTCTGTCACATCATTAGAGCATTTTTGACCCAGCACTAATATCCTATAACCATATAAATCATGACTTAGTATACAGTGGAGAAATCAACCTCAGTAGCTATGGCTTCTGTATGTGCAAGAAGCTCTGCCCTCACTCAGGCAGACATTTGCAGGCTGCACTTGGAGCACGTCTCTTTTCTCTTTGATTTATCAACGTGAAGCTTGTGGCAGCCACCAGCTGACACTGGCACACTTGCACTTGGACAGAGCTCCAAGGGTGCATTTTTCCTGTAACAGCAGCACACTGGAAGGTGAAGTCTCAAAGCTGCAATATGAAACTTGGCAGTGTTGTTTAATTACACAATAATAAATGTTTCTCTCGCTGTATGGCTTAATTATCCCCCTCTAGGTGTTATTAACGAAGCCACTCCCTTTGGCTTCATGATGCAATGCTCAGGACTGGTGCCTCTCAGGTCTCGATAGATCTCAGTGGCTGAAAAAATAAACTATGATTAGGGTTTTTTTACAGGACAGTACTTGGCCTCAGCTTCCCACTTTGTGTTGCTTAGGGCTTGAAAATACCCTCAAACATCTGCTTGGCTGAACAAGGGAGCAGTTTCTTTTTTCAGGTGGTTTGCATATTTAACAGGAGTTCTAAGTTGCTCCAGGGGTGTGTTTCAGTGACGCATCAATACCCAGTCCTGAAGCAGCAGTGATGAGGTACTAGTGATTCCTACAAAGGAGCTTGCCTTCTCCAAACAGGTCATTGTGCAGCACTGTGATTCTCCTAAGGGCTTTGAGGTTTTATTTGGCCAAAGCTCTGACCACTTTGATGCTTTTTTGGTCTTCTGGTGAAAGAACTTCCTCTAGTGTCCCACATTTAAATAACAGTGACAGCATTCTTTTCTGTTGAGAGACGGAGTTACGTTTGAAGCTGAATCACGCTGTGCCTAATCCAGTTTGTGGAAGCCCTTTTTCTCTGTACCTGCTTTCAAGTATGGCCTCCAAGAACGGAGAAATGCCAATGGGAGGCAGGTACAGCCACCCCCTAATGACAGAGTCTATCCTGTGATGTTGGTGACTGGACAGGCAGTTACTTAATAGGGTTTTTGTAAACATCAATTTCTGTACTCAAAGGCAGAAGAAAATTAGCCTTTATGTCATTAGACTCAGTAACTTTTTGTCCTTGTTCAACACACTGTTCCTTACACAGTCCTTGTCACAGGAGCCACTGAAATTCAAAACCTAAACCTGAGTCAGGCAGAGATACAGTAATACTTCTACAAGACCTTATTCAGGTAGATCTGCTCTTCGTATGAACTGCAAGGCAAGTGCCAGGGTTTCATTAAATGTTTGTGTAGTGCTGAGCATAAAAGGGCCCTTGTCTGTAATTAGGGTGCCTAAGTGCTACCAGAAGAGGAAAGTAATAATTGAAAGGTCATTACACTGGCTGGTGAAAATTCCATTGCTTGAATAAACTATGGAGCAAACTTCCTAAGTAGGGGAGGTCTGCCTAGCCGATTGCTGCTTAGAAAAGCACTTGTCCTCTCTAAAGGTCAAGGGCAACTTTCCTTTAATGCTGCCCAAAAATGTCCTTCCCAGGAGAAATGTTAGAGCTGTACCTTGGAAATGGTAATGTGTGGTCAACAATTCAGGTATTCTGCAACTACAGAAGGAGGACTTTCATGCTGCTACTGCATCTCACCTATGATATGCTTGTCAGCCAGTAGCTGCAGGTGATGTTTTCTGTTCCATTGAACTCAAAAAGAATAGAACATACTTTTTAGCTTCCCCCCCCCTTTTCCCTCTTTTTTTACTTTTGGGAAAGTTTAAGGTGTTACAAGAAATGTTTGGCCAGTACTCACCCGATCTGTTGATTTTTGAATAACATGAACTGGAATGGGTTGCCAGAGAAGCTCAGGGTTCCAAATTTGGCTGCTAGTTGGTGGAAAGAGGCCAGAAAGGTATGACTGGGCACTCATAATGGTGCGGTCATAATCTGTACTTTGGATGTAAAACTGAAGATAGAATGGCAGAAAGTTACGAATAAAATGGAAACAATACAAATAATAAGGAAATTCGACCCAACTCATCAATCCTGCCTTCTTGGTTTCAGTTTTGTGTTTCTGCATAAAGTCAAAACAGTGAAACTGTAACTCAGCTTTCAGTAACTCAGTACTGCATTTAGCTAAATGGAATTGCCAAAGCATCTCTCAGTTTGGAACCCAACCCTCAGACTGAACTGAGGATAATAAGAAAGCATGATTTAAAAGAAGGAAGCTTTTCATCTTCTGAGATTCAGAGGAACATTGATGTGTGTGCATGGGGTGCTAAGGGACATGGTTTAGTGGTGGATTTCCAGTGTAAGATTTACATCTGGGACTCAATTATCTTAAAGGTCTTTTCCCACCCAAATGATTCCATGATTCATCTGCTATACCTGAAGAATAAAGGCACTTAAAACTGTAAATCTCTCTTGGAAGCATGGAAAAGCTGTGGTTTTTATGTTTTTTTCCATCAATGCATCCTTCATGTATAGATCAAAATGGCAGTGTTATCTTCCCCACAATGATCTGTACTGTATGACAAGCATATCCAAACAACTGTTAGACCCCTCTTTTACAGGATGAAGTATGTGACATGGCACATGGATGCATTCGCCTTTCAGTGGGGTAGAAGAATACTGGGTCATTATGTATAAATTGCCAGTTCATTCAGTGGTTTGGAGCTGTTCAGCCCTGGAGAATTGGGCAGTTGAAGACCCAAGTTGAACGTAAGAGCTGAAAGTTAGACTTTAGTCTATGTTTTACCTTGACATAAAAGCCTGACTTGCAATAATGTTCTTCTATTACCTTAATTTTTCCATTAATGAAATGAATATGATGATGTGGTTTTATCTAGCACAAGTCCATGGTTCTGCTATGCCGGAGCAATGTCCTCCAGACAGTCTGCTATGTACCTCTTGCCGGTTGTATGTGCTGTTCAGAAAGCCGGAATATCTTTCCCTCATGTATTGTCCAAGTTCATATAGCTGTTGCATTCCAGTCTGTGAGGCAAGCATACAGATGATTATTAGATTAAGGTGACTGGAGACTTTTAATGTAGAAGTTTATTTTCTGTGTTCTTTCTTGTCTGCAGCAATCAGTTTCTAAGTGAACATTAGCCATTTGCATGCTGTAGTGTTGTGGTTTAAGCCCAGCCAACAGCTAAGCACCACACAGCTATGCACTCACTCACCCCTAATATGACTGGGGAGAGAATCAGAAGGTTAAAAGTGACAAAAGTCATGGCTTGAGATAACGACAGTTGAATAGGTAAAGCAAAAGATATGCACACAACCAAAGCAATACAGGGAATTCATTCGCTGCTTCCCATGGGCAAGTGTTCAGCCATCTCCAGGAGAGCAGGACTCCATCACACCTAACAGTTACTTGGGAAGACAAATGCCATCACTCCAAATATTCCCCCTTCCTGCTCCCCCCACTTTTATATGCTGAACATGATGCCATATAGCATGGAATATCCCTTTAGTCAGTAGAGGTCAGTTGTCCCCACTGTGTTCCCTTCCAGCTCCTTCTGAACCCTCCTCCAGCTCACTGCTGGGGTGGTGTAAGGAGCAGAAAAGGCCTTGACTCTACAAGCACTGCTCAGCAGTAGCTAAAACATCCCTGAACTATTAACGCTGTTTTCCAGCACAAATCCAAAACATTACTCCACATCAGCTACTGTGAAGAAGATGAACTCTACGTCATCCAAATCCAGCACAACTCTATATGTTGTAGGTGATCTAAGTTTTAGCAGAAATACTAAGTTTTAGCTATGAAATAATTATACGTCGTGAAGTGCTCAGGCTCTAACATCTGCTACAGGAAAAGCAATGCTCCTGATTCTATACGCGTACATTTGCCACAGAGCATAGCTCTGTAGACACTCCTGGAGTCACTGATGATCAACATTGTTCTTTAAAATGCATGTCAGTGAGAGCTGAGAAAGGATGATAAATAATGTAATAGTTATTATTGTTACTGCTCTGCTATTTGATCAGCCTCATAATCTGTGGCTTGCATTTCAAGTAACATTCTTCCATATTTGCCTTGGTACACCTGCAGTTGTCTTCGATTGCACACCGTCTTTCCTCTTCTTCATTACCAAAGCTGTGAGCTGAGCTTTTTAACTTCTAGCTGTTGGAGAAGTACATTCTTGCTTACTGTTGCTAAAAAGATAATAAAGTAGCAACAAGCTCTCAAAAAGAATCTGTGCCAAAGCAAGAACTTTTTGTCTTCTTGCAACATAAGCCATGTCCCTGGGGATAGTAAGGTGTTGTCCGAGTGTCTGAATTCTACAGGTCCTTCAAACACTAAATGCTGAACTGTCTCTGATTCATGCTTCTGCATCATGCTGAATTATTATTAGGAAATACATTGGCCTCTCTTTTCGCTAGACTTGCATATGTCAAATACAGTTAAAGAGCTAAAGCTTGATGTTGAAATGCCAGGGCAAGAAGCAGGTTCACTGCATCCTTGTGAAACTGGTCTGAAAGCAGCCTCATTAGAAGACACATTGTGCCCTGAAGCAGCCTTCTCCTGCACCTCTTCCCTTGTTTTGTGAGTAGATAGTTGCTAGTCAAATGATGAGATGGCACTAGGCCTGATGGGCAGGTTTCATCCCTTTGCCCTGTCACAGGGCCCAGTGCTTAACGGTCATTAGAACTTCATCAATGCTGAGTATAGGCAATGTTTAAACTTGCCATTTAAGTGAATGCAGACACACTATGAGAGAGCTGTGGGTTTTAGGAAGGGTTATAAAGCCAAGATGACCAAGATTTCAATTTAACAGAAGTTGGATGGGTAATGTTGCAAACATCTTTATGAATTCCATGGCGTGGCTAATACCAACTGTCAGTTCTTTGCATTTGCTGATGTTTCTGAGACACGCATAAAAAATCTGCCCACTTCCTATTTTAGTAGTATATATAAGTTCTTCTAAATAAGTCAACATACCTTGGTAAGTTGTCCAAATCCCTGGGGCCATTCACTTTCCTTGTGTAGATCAGTTGGAAAATTTACAACTGGTGTTCGATCACCATGTCGGAAAACCTAACAATATGACCAATAAAAATGGAGTTAATTCCTGGTAACATCCCTTCCTTACCTAGCTAGAAGTCAAGCAGACACTATCCTTCCAGGGCCATTTTTCAGATGAACATTCTGGAGAGTCTGCAGAAACCTAGTCAGTAAGACTGCAGTACATTCTGTACACACAAGAATAGGTATAATTATATAAGAATGGGCATGAGCTTGATGATTCTTCCTCCTAGAACATAAAATTAATCAGCCAAGATGTTAATGCTGAGATGACATCCATAGCTAGGCAGCCAGACAAGAAAACTGACTGAATTTTGGACACTTGGCACCTCTGAATACTAAACCAGTTATTGATGTGCTCATATTATTTAATTATTTTGGCATAGGCACTTGAAACTTTTGGTAACTACTTTCATAGCAGTATCTTTAAAAGCAATTCCATATACACATGGATCTTATGTGTGATTTCTTAATCATCCTAAAATATAGATGTAGATATATATAAACATTACACTGTTATCTGACTTAATATTTATTAATTGGATGCCAGAGACGGACTCTTCATCAGGGACTGTAGCGACAGGACAAGGGGTGATGGGTTCAAACTGAAACAGGGGAAGTTCAGGTTAGATCTAAGGCAGAAGTTCTTCCCTGTGAGGGTGCTGAGCCGCTGGCACAGGGTGCCCAGAGAAGCTGTGGCTGCCCCATCCCTGGCAGTGTTCAAGGCCAGGTTGGACAGGGCTTGGAGCAACCTGGTCTAGTTGAAGGTGTTCCTGCCCATGGCAGGGGGTTGGAACTGGATGATCTTAAGGTCTTTTCCAACACAAACCATTCTGTGATTCTATGAATTGTTTTGCATACACGTATGAAAATATTTTTTAAGGTCTGTAGGATTTTTTCTGTTAAACTCAGTAAGAGCAAAGGGTATGGTTGCTTTGCTACCCTAGACACTCCAGCATGGTGAATATTAGCGTGATATGTACAATCCTATGATTTTTACATCAGAAACCTTATATGAGTCTTTCTGGATTTTTATTCCAGCAGCCAAAAAAAGTAAAACTCCCAAATTAAATAGTTCTGACAAATTCTGAATTACCCTCCCTAAGCACGTTAGGTGTGGGATTAGAAAAATGAAGTCACAGAAGTTTCATGTGAAAGGAAATGCTGGAATACAGATTCGCAGGACTCTATCCAATTCAGTATTCATTTATTTACATATATTCAGTAATACCTCACTGGGATGTAGCCTGACTTAATGAATACTCTCCATTGCCTCATGAAGCCACATCGTTCTTGCCCTAACACCAGAGGTTTGTACGCATTTGTTTGGTTGGTTGGTGTTTTATGTTTATATTCTCCACAATAAACACAAGCAGTGTGGCTTAATGTTGTAATTACAACATACACCCTTTCCATCAGCCTCCTGCACTAATGTCGACAAACCTGCACTAGAGTAGGTGCTTCAGAGATGGAAAATACTATCCTTTAAAGGCAAATGCAATTGGATTTCTCCCTCTGTTCACTTTCTATACTAGACAGCAAGGTTCGCTAGAGTAGATGTTACAATTAGAACCACGTAGAAACCTGCTTATTATTATTTTTTTGCTTTGCTAGCTGAATTTTGCAGATGTGGCCAACCCAAAATGAATATTTTTCAGGAAATCAAGGAGGTTTTTTCACCCTTTTCAATAACATGTTGATCAACATGAATTTGAACTTTCAACAAAGCAAAACACCTTTTCTTTTATGAGAACTCATAAAAAAGAGCAAAAAAGTCCATAAAAGCTTTACTGTAGATTTTATCTTTGCTTTTCTATGTGATTTTTCATTCTGTGCATGTTCTTTTCTTAGTAATCTGGAATCTCATTTGGTTTACAATAGCAATTTCTTAGTGAACCTCTATTGAACAGGAGAATATGTAAAGAGCTACATTGTCTGCTGCCTGATTCAGTTGCATGCAGGAAAAATGAGAGAGGAGGACTTCTGTGTCACTGCTATTTCCTTGGTGTTTTGACATGCTGACATACATTGGTGTCAGGTAGGATTCATTAGCTTTTCTGGACAAGCTGATGCCTCTGTAGAGAATGAAGGTTACGTTCCCAATTGCAATGTGTGTGCATACTTGTTAAATTATCCAACTTCACAGAAAAACATTTTTATGAGTAACTGACACTTGCTCAAACCGACTGACGTGATGAAATGGCTGTTATTATTTCTTTTTAGGAGGTATGTAGCAATGGATCAACACTTGGCCAGTGAAAAACTACTGAAAATGTGCTAGATTTGAAATAGTGGTTTACAATACTTTATACTTAATGTGCAACGTAACCCTTAGTGTGTATTTCAAAGTCACATCACTGAAACCCTAAAATCTTTCAGTAAGCCAGAACAGAGGTTAGAGGGCAAAGAGGTCAAGATCAAAAGATACTCAAATCTATGTAGGAGCAGGAGACGTAAAGGAAAATATTTTCTCTCTTTGTGACCTTAAGAAATGGAAGCAGTGGAGGGTGTTCATTCTAAAAAGCAGCACAGTTTCTCCAAGTCCACACAAAATAGAAGAGTTCAGTTCCTTGTTTGTATTTCTGCATCTTCATTGCACAGTGACATGGAAATATGATATTAACACTAAGCTGGAACTGGGAAGAAAGAAACGACGACATCTAAGAGCAAAACCCTGCTTTTGGGAATTGAAGAACTAAGCTTTTCAGACCTCCTTGCTTGCTACTCCTGAAAATGACCTTGCTTCAGCTGTAGCTGGAAATGAAACAGTGACCTTATGAACAACCATTTAACCTAGAAGGCTTAACTTGTTCAGGCATTGCTACTTTTTAATAGACTTTTTTGTTAGAAAGTATTAAGTCTTTAAGAAGAGCTTGTGTATTTGGAAGTTTGTATTTTTCATTAGAAAGCCTGATACTGTTAGGGAAAGAAAATATATCCCTACAAAGCTTCAGATTAATTTAAAAACATACATGCTGCAGCATTTATTGCTTCTGGGCTACACATTGCCTTCCCGACCTTTCAGAAGGCATAGAACATGGCAGGGTGAGCAAAAAGGAACAAGGAGGCCTCATAAAAGGTGAAAAGATAACTAGAAATCAAGAAGGACGGGAGGGCAAGGAGGATGTACACGAAGAGAGCAAAGCAGACCTGTTTGGCATGTTCATTTCAGCACTTTTGTCTAGCTGCAGTGCTTCACCTCAGTTAGTTCTCCAAAGGAACAGATGGATAGTTACCAAATACCCTCTCCTTTAGCTCTAATACAGCTTGAACCTGATTTGGTGTCTGGATTCTCCCATTCACTCTTTGTAACTTGGTGAGGGTGGTCTCTTCAGATCAGAGTGGCCACAGGACTCAGGTTTTGGCCAGCATTTGCTTCTGTTATCAGGTGAAAAATCATGTTGGAAGAAAACTGGTGTGAGGAAGAGTGAACTGAGAATAAGGCATATGTAGTATATGTAGCACTTTCATTCAGAAATGCCATGGATTACTGTGAATTATCTTACTTAGAAAACTTAGATGTTTTCATTGACAGACTCGACTTACTTACAAGAAAAAGGTGACTTGTTTTGAAGCCAGCAATAGGAGTGAAGAAACAAGAGAGAAATGAAACCAATCATACTGCCAGTGCAGGGAAACCAGAGACATACTGAGCAAGTCTAGTCAAGTTTCCAAATGGCTTGGCTTGATTAGACAGACAGATAACATGCTCAGACAACGCTTCCTGTCCTGAGTTACAAGAAGAAAGACATGATGAAATCGCAGCACCTCAGAAACCACACCTCTTTGTATATATGACAAGTGAAATGCATGCCTGTGCAGAGGCAGAAGTGAGAGGTCAAAACTTCTGTATACCAAAGCAATAAATCAGTATTTCATTTCTAGTTGGGTAATCGATGGTCCTGTGTATTACCTGTTTTCTTCTCTTCTGCCTAGTTTAACTTCAGTGTGCAAGAATTATGGTGAAGATTAACGTGTACATGTGAGGACGAAGATTGAGAGAGCATTTTGACAAATTGTCTGGAATTAGAGGTTTTCAGACAAATGGACTTGTGGCCAGTAACCATAATGCAGAGAATCAGCACAAAGATGGTAATTGTGAGGAGAGGGAACACAGAACAGTTCTAGAAGTGAGCAAAAGAGAGCATTTGTCTGAGTTTTACTCCCCTGCAGATGGATTTTATATTGTGCAGTTCTGCTAAGAAAGTGTTAAAAAGCCATTATGACATGCTTTCACAACGCAGTAATAGTCTCCTATGAAAATATAGAAGTTGCCTGGTACAGCTGGAAAATGGCTATTGAATTAGGAAGATGCCTTTCAAACTTACCTTAACTGTAGCCACACAGTCATTATATCCCATTATACCAATGAAATGCTCTGGGTCCAATTCCTATCTGATTGATTTATGCTAGCAGTTCTGTTCCTATGAAAATCAAGTCCGCGAGTACAGAAGGCAAAGTTCAGTTGAACGCACAGAAACCATGCTTTGTTAAAAGAGATGTATGTTGATCATAAGAATAAACCTGTTGTAATGTTTTCGGGAGATTGGTCAGTCTGAGGAAAGTATCAGGGATAAAAGGAAGGCAGTTTAAATGGAATTTACCTCTTATTAATTTGGGATAAGCTACCCTATAAATAAATGATGTCATGTCTCTGTTTGTTTGGTAGGTGGCCATGTAGTTGTGGTAAGCAGCTGATTTTGGATAAGAAGCCTCTGTCTCCATAATGGGGAGCATTTCCTGTAACTCCTTCTGCAAACCCAATGCTTGTTAGAACACAAGAACAGCTACAATTCAATAAAAGTCTCCTTCCCTTCATAGAGCTAATTCTGCAATGCTTGCTGACTGCCTGATTTCATCTGTGTGTCCTATTCTCCCTCTTATCACTGAAACAACAGTTCAGTATATTGCTATACACAGAACATTACTGGAATTAGTGTTGAGTTTCTGCTGTGTGTAGTGTCTATTGGAGCCATAAGCCTGAGCAGGAGTAGGAACTGGTTTTTCCTGTGCTCTCTGGCCTCTCTCCAAGTGGCACATCTACAATGCAGCCAGCAGACAACTAGATGTGAAATATTTTATGTGGAGCTAGTTGATATGTTTTGGACGCAGTACTTCTATCTGTTTTCTGTATGTGCACATCATGTCTCAAATAGAGAAAGAAGGAGGAAGACCTTGAAATTCCTATTTCTGATCTCCATGCCTTTGTATTGAGAAGATCCCTTTAGATATTTTTATCATAATACCTCTTATTAAAAAAAGAAATTGGAATGAAAAGGGGGGTTGGAACTGGATGATCTTAAGGTCCTTTCCAGCCCTAACTAGTCCATGATTCTAGGATGCAGTCTTCATGATCTAAACTAATTCATTGAATTAATCTCTCTTTCACCTGAGGTTCTGGGCAAAGCGACACTGAGTTAATGTCTAGTTACTTTAAAATAAGAAATAGCCCAGCAAAATTCCCCTATTGAAGTCCATTTTCAGCCTCATTAATATCAGTTAAAGCAACATGTATCTCAAATCTCTACATAAAAATAAGCCTTTCTGTTTCTCAGTATACTGCTGTGCCAGTTCAGTTATTCTGAAACGGAAAATACTTTTGTTTTTGTGGTAACTTCTGAAACATCATAAGCTTCAGCTTTCAAGCACAGAAAGGGTAGGCCATAATCGCCAGCTCTTAGAATATGCACCAGAGTCAGTTAAATTAAGCAAGAACAGGTAAACTTAGACCTCAGATCTCTTAACTGCCTTGTACTATGTGTCTACGACAAAGCTAAGTTGTTCAGTTATCTTGAAAGAATAGCTAGGCATTAGGAGATGGAAATTCTCATATCCAGAGGCATTTGTATCTTTGAACTCAGCAAGCAGAAGGGCAGCAGTAGTTATTCCTAAGTCTAAAAAAGAGGCACAGCTACTACACACCTTGTTTGATTCGACAGCCATTATCTAATTCCCCATATTCCATGCAGCAAAATAGGAAACAAAACTACTTACTGCAACCACAAACTTCAGTTCTCTTTCTGCAGTAGTCTGTTGAAGCAGAAGGAGGGCAATATGAAAGGAAAAACACAGGATCCTGGATGGGTTGGGAAGCCATATCACTCCCATCCTGGCAGAGGATGAAAACAGGCTTTGTAGCTCCAGCAGCTGCTCAGGCTGAACAGCCCAGACGTCAGGCTGTACTTTCAAAAGGGGTGGAACTGCTGCTGGTGAACTTCAAATCCAAGAGGAATGTTGTGTGACTACACAACAATTTGCATTGCCCTTTGTTTTCAAATGACTGTTTACATTCTATTTAATAAAATCATAATTCAGTTCCTTTTTCTCTCTGATATTTTTCTCTTTTGGAGTTTAAGGATGAGTTTAAAATAGAAGGAGTTACTAAGCATTCCTAATTTTTTAACCCACCTGTTCTGTTTCCATTTCTCAGAGCTTGGAATTTTTCCAGACCATAGCATAGCCATGAGGATAAACTCAGAATCAGGAGTAAGGTAAAACTCTTTCCTTTCTGCTGCTCAGCTAGTCTTCTTTCCGCTTCCCTCCCTTTTTTTCTTTCCTCTTCTGCACTGTCACAGTGAAATCAGAGTAATTATTTCAAACAACACTTCCTATAGGTTAAGATTACCAGTTCCTCAGATAGTTGAATAAATCTTGCAACAAATATGTTCTTTAAGATCCTTGCTAGGCAGTTATTTGCTCTTCGACTTGTGTGTGTTGCTTTGCTTCCACTTGGAACATATATATACTTTTGTAACTGCTTACGTCAAGTTCTTTTTTTGGCTTCAATTCTCTAAGAGAGGAACCAGCCCTGGAGCTCACGTTTTTATTGTTACTGATTGAGAACACTCTTTCTGACAGGAGCTCACTGGCTTTGAGAAGATCACTCAGCTTGCCTCTGCTGACTTCCTCTTTATAAAATAACAATACTTGTGGACTTGATTTCTTAAGGATTTTCTGAGTAAATGAATCACATTTTGCAAAGGCCTATAAATAGAGTTCTCTAAATGTAAGAACTTGAGATCTCTTGTGTGTTGTCCAAGTCACTCCATTACTGTCATATCAATACCTGTCTTGGGGTCTTCTCTCCAGCTCTCTGCAGCAGTGGTCTCTACAGCAGGTATTTTACCATGTACCAGAAATGCTGTCTCTAGGTCCCTAAGTCCCACTAAGCCTCAAGTGCTCTCTTCTCTGAGTTGTGTGAACGACCTTCTGCATCTATTTTTTCAGATGGGTGTGAGCAGAAGGGAGGAGGACCACAGCTCCCAGGCTTCCCCAACTCTCCTGTCAGTTCATGCCCAGTTTTGAGCCGTTCCTTAAACATTCTTCCTCCACTGATAACTCCCCACCGTCCTTTTTGGTTGTAGTGATTGTGCCTATGCAGAAAGTATAAGAAAATAACTTCATGAATATATAATACTTTGCCTTTTTGAAAGCAGAAATAAGTTGATCATCTTCCTCTGCTATTCAAGAGTGCCTCAAAATCAATAATGCATATCCTATTTTTCAATCTATGTCTTGTTTTAGATAGGTGGTTCCTAAGCTTTTTGGATCAAGGAATTCTTGTTGGCTCTCAGATTTGGTTGTTGTCCTTCCTAAGCCCTTACCATGAGATTCATAACTGGTTTGTTTTTACAAGATTTGTTGCTTTATTGTCTTTCTTCAGTGAGTGACTATGACCAATGAAGCCTCATTATTATGGAACCCTTATAGTAATTTCTCTTTAGCCTGGAACTCAATTTGCCATCCAGCATCACAGGAATTTCAAACAGGAATGTTTGAAAATATACAACAACTACATTTTACAGAAAATCTTCGCTAGCATCTCTTGATGAAATTTCAACCCAAGACCAAGAATGTGACAAGTAGTTCTGCTTTCCATGGCTTCACTCTTCCCTTTGGCGTTATACTTCGCTAATGAGATAATTTTATGCCAAAAAGAATGGACACCACCAAGTCTTAAATAAACCTCTACACATTCCAAAATGGAAGAATACCCTCATTCATGTGCCATAGTGGTTAAGACAGCATCCTGTAAGAGTCCTGTAGGTAAGCTGTATGTTGTTAGCATGTATTTAATTTGGGAACTTTCTTGCTTGTCTTGATTGTTTCCATTTTTACTGTGCATTTGGCAGATGGAAACTAGTCATATTCTGCAGCCATCAAGTCCTTATCCTTTTGGGGAAAAATAGCTTCAAAAGAAAAATGTAATTCCTAAATCAATCTAGTTACAACTACCCAAGCATTACCATGCAAGTGGCCTGAAACAATTTGAATCATGTTTATGTTAATTTGGCTTATTGGCATATATTTTAATGATGAAATTGTGGCATTAAGTAGGATTAGCTTAAACATAATTGTCCATTTTAAGTGCATGTATCTGTCTTGAAGGCTTGCTGAAGCATAGCTAGATTGGCTTTGAAGTGGACTGGTTGCAAAAGAACCCACGCTTTTCTGTACACAAGGGTTACCTTAGGTAACTGCTGCTGGTGAAGCACAACCTACACACTGAAAGGGTGGAAATCGTTGCAATCACGGCAGCAGGATGTAAAACTGCTGCTTGTGCTTATGGACCAGGCCGCTCACATGGAGAAACAGCTCAGGTTTTTTTACTGACTGAATTTGCAGATCAGCACTTAACCTAGTTTGCAGTTTATCTGCAACCATTTTTTTCAGGCTTTATTTCAGTTGAAAAAGGGAAAGATATGAAAAAGGGAAAAATGTTGGTTTCAGAAACCAAAGTGATACATTTTCTAAGCACCATTTTGAAGCATTTATGACAAAAGCAGAAGACTGCCTTGCAGTCCTGTGTTGGGGTGACTTCCCCCTATGCGGGGAGTAGGAAGGGCCAAAGGAGTTAATTTGTGACATAGGAAGAATTAACTTAAGCTGATGGCAACACATGAACCTGTATCTTGTACTACAGGTGCAAATGCCCTAAGTACAAAGTTAGTATTCTACGGCAGGAGGGGGGAAGAAAGTGACTACTCCCTTGTCTTCTAATAATTTCTTAGTTTAACCCAAATTTGTAATATTCACCTGGTTACAGGGCACTCAGAAAATTTATTTCTGGTCTTATGATTAAGATGTTTGCCTAAGAAACAAGCAGCTTAATTTGAACACTAGGAAATATGTAAGCAAAGTGAACAGCAGTGAGGAAGAGGCAGAAAGCACTATTCGTCTTCATTTTCCTTCTGAAACTCTTCAGCCTGGTGGTGATTTTATTTTCTGGAAGGTGTAGAGCCAGATCCTTTTGGGAAAGGAGGGATTTAACTTGGGTCTGCCACATCTCAGTTGAGTCCCTAAGCACCGAGTCAAAAGAAGGAACACGTATTTGTAGTACTACTTCCATAGAGTCATAGGATCAGCCAGGTTGGAAAAGACCCTTACAATCATCAAGTCCAACCTTCACCCAGGGCTGACAAGTCCACCACTGTATAACAGGAAAAATAGTGAACATCATGAGCTACACCTCACCTATATTACAGCATCTATGACTATTCAGGTTACTGTACTATAGCAAGCCTTCTTTAAATCATGACTGGACTGTCTATGCATTGTTCGTGATGGGAGGGAGTT
The DNA here is from genome assembly GCF_033815535.1 of Pezoporus flaviventris. Taxonomy (NCBI): domain Eukaryota; kingdom Metazoa; phylum Chordata; class Aves; order Psittaciformes; family Psittacidae; genus Pezoporus; species Pezoporus flaviventris. The sequence continues at coordinate 4,528,142 of NW_026892585.1, forward strand.
GCATTTTCACATGCTTCTGCTTTTGCAACATGATATAAAAAACCCAAATAAACACAAACCTTTTACTTTGTATTCCAAATAATTCCAAAGCTGAACTGTAATGTGTTGGTCATTTCTTCTTTAAGAGAAACTGAAATGAAACTGTGGTTTCAAACCTACAAAAGACTATGGGACAGAGTTTTCAAATGGAGTCAGCTGGTGCAGTGTTAGGAAAACATCATTTAGAGTGTTTTATTTTTCATCCAGTGACATCCCCAATTTATAGTCATATAAGAGCTGGAATTGATGTTTAAGACTTAAAGAACACTGTATTTATTTTTCCTTGGAGTAAGCAAGGTATAAATGAAGTCTTCCTTTCTGTGTTTCTACAGTGACAATCCTGAGAGCAAAAAAACCTCATAAAGAATGGGATGGGGTGATGGGGTGTCTGTTGAATGGGGATTGGGGGAATAAAATAATTCTGAAATCTCTTTATTTGCAGATTAAATTTGAAATCTGATTTTACTTAATAGGAATCGGAATGTTCAAGGTACCTTCACTAGGACATGTGGTCTGATGATGTGATGTAAAAATGATGAAAACCACCTTCTATTTGTGTTCTGTGAGCTGTGGCCTTAGCTAGGGTGCACTTGCATAGTTGCGCTGCAGTGGTCCAGCTCCATGGTCACCCCTAACAGACAACTCTGTAGGACAAATGAAGGGTCTTCATGCAGAAATAGGAACAGGTTCAGAATAGAAGAAAGGATGCCTAGGAATTTGTTTCTGGCAGCCAAGTCGACAATCTTAATAGAAGCCTAATAGCAATAAAGATAAAATCTTAAACTCTCCTCTCTATTTGCTTTCTTTCATCAATTTTTATTTGGATTGCTTCTTGTTACAGGAGGAGTGACAATCAGCTGCATTGGTTTGAGATGAAGCATTTAAATGGCTTGCACTACCTGTCCTATGAGGGCTGCCAGAGCTAGGAAGGCTTTCTGCTGGTGCCCATTTTGGGTGTTAAGGTAATATGGAAAAAACAAGCTTGTTTTAATGTGTATTAAGAAAGAGCTAGAACTGATTGTTTCATGCAGTTGGAAAACATTTTATCCTTGTTTGGATGCTATGGTAAAAGTGCTTGCATTTTTTCACTAGAGGGAATAATTCATTTTTATCTATGTGTTACAATTTCTTTGCTGTGAAATCTGGCTATAGCTCTTCTGGTTGAACTGTGTTTCTTATGCTGGTTTAGGAAGCACAGGATTTGTTGCTGGGTCCTGCTGAGAAGAGAAGAGTTTTACAGTGAGAATTCTGAAACTTGAGTTCTTGCTGAAGGAGAAGGGGATCTTTTGATTCTTTTGTAGCTTATGGGATAGCAGTTATCTGCCTATGCTGTATTTCTAAAAAGGGATATACATTTCATAGGCTTGGCATCCATTTTAGAAGCCTGGTCCAAGGGAAAGAGTCTAAAATGGCAAAATTTTCTGCATGTCATCTGTTACTCTTTGAAATGACCTGAGAGCAACCAGATTGTTGGAAAAAGTCCTGTCCACTGTGAGAAAACAAAAAGTCAGAAAGCCTAGTTCTGCAAGCAAAGAAATCTCCACTGTTTTCAGAAGGTAGTTGCATCTGGTCATTATGATCCACCTTTTGTTCACATCAAGAACAGCATGGGCTGACAGTCTTTCCTGAAGAACAGACTTATATGATCAGATCAGGGTATACAATCAAGGTAACATAACAAAAAGAAGGTGTTTGAAAAGGTTTTTGAAACCAGAAGTGGTTTTTCTTTCAAAATTAACACTTGGCCTTGCTGTCTTTTTGGAAAGAGGTAAAATGGCTCAATATTGGAAAGCCTTGTCGGATTAGACAGTTGCCTGCCAGGTCTTCATGGTAGCCATCCTGGCTGTTTATAGGCTTCTCTTAAGTCTACAGCCATGGCCTATTCTTTCTGGAAGTCTCACCTTCCTTTTGTGTAGAGGTGGGGTATTTGTGCATGTATAAGAGAAAAAAGACATTTCTTAGCTAAGTAAACGGCCATTATCCTAATTTTTGTAGCTTCTGAGATATGTTTGTGTTAAATACTTCATTACTTCTTGAATAAAATAAAGCACAAATATGCTGGGATGACTCCTCCTTTTGGAAACTTCTTTTGAAGCGCTGCTTCCGTCACGAGTTCTGGAAGTTCTTGTCTCATTCTTTGAAAGAGAGCAACACTCCTTTAGAGGTATTTTCCAATTTTGCTGAAATTTAAGGCTATAGTCCTTCATAACACTTTTACATTCTTGAATTAGTCCTGCCAAAGTCCTTTTGGAATCAAGAGATGTTGAAATAGTACTCTGGTTTTGTACTGCATTTGGGTTTTACCGCTTGATAAAATGAAGTGAATGTTCATGAAGGATAAATCACCACTTCTTACAATTTTAGCATGTTTTCTTTTGATGGAGATCAGGAGACTTGTTTGTCATGTGATGGAAGTTAATGAGAAATGTTAGATTGTTGTCACGTCACAGTGTGGGAGGAGATGTTTCATGAAGCTAATCACACTGAAGACCATGGAGGGAACACCTAAAAGTAAGACAAAAAGAAAGAATCATTCATAGCAAATGGCCTCATTCTCCAAAACCATGGCAAATCTGTTTAGCAGCACCTCAAGAAGTGCATGGCTCAGCTTAAGTTCAGAAGTGTTAACAAATTTGCTCCCATTTTGATGGAATTAGGAAAAGTCTGTTGAAACGGTGAGACAGTCCACATCAAAACCTTCCTGAGCAGCCAGAAGAGCACAGAGGGATCTCCTTGCCAAATACGCTGAGCTGCCTTCACTTCCTGTGTTCCACACTGTGGTCACTGTCATGCGGTGGAACTTGGTTCTGATTTATACTGCTATTCTCTTGTGTGACCTGTAATAGCAATGCTTGCCTAACCTCTGTATTTTCATGTACTGCACATATAAGTCATCTCCATGAAGCTTCAATTCAGCATTTTCTGGGAACAGCTCAGTTTGGGAAATGGTATCTCCATGTAGAATATCTATGCTAGTGCTGTAACTTCACTGATTTCATTAAGAAGAATCACATTTATGGGCTTCTGTTAATCAAATGCTCTGAGGCATGTATAATCAAAGTATTAACATGTGCTTTAGCAAAGGACAATATTTGAGATTATTATTGACAAAGATGACAACAGCTGAAATCAGTGTGTGTATTTGGTGCAAACGTGACCTATAAACTCTGCATCACTTTTCAGTTCAGTTCAGCTCCATGGTGTTAAAGATCAGCTGTTCCAGCCTATCTGCAGTCATTGAGCATTGGCAATACCCGGTGGTTTAGCTCTGCTAGCAGGCTGTGTTGTGCAGGCTCTGGGGCTGTGTGCCTTGGAATTTCCTCAAGTGCCACTCATGCATAGCAGAGTTTACAGCTTCTGCCTGCAGGAGGAGAGTTATGAGCCCCAGAATTGGGATCTGGCCCCAACAGTTACTGAAATGGAACCATTCTGAACCATGATAAAATTGGGGAAAGTGTCAGATTTTGATATCACAGAATCCCAGACTGGTTTGGGTTGGAAAGGACCTTAAGATCATCCAGTTCCAGCCCCCTTGCCATGGACAGGGATGCCTCACACTAGACCATGTCACCCAAGGCAAATATTGTTTGATTACTAATGAAGGCAGTTGTGAGCAGTGATGCTGGACTTGGTGTAAATTGCCTGAACACCATCTAACTTCTACTTAAGCAGAATTTGAGAACTGAAACAGTGCACAGCCTTTTTTTTTTAACTTAAAAGGCTAAATATTTCTATCTTTATTCATGCCAAATTTTGATTATATGATTTTTTTTTTTACTTAATTACTCTGTCAGTTTAACAGTTTGCTTTGTGAAGGAAGGGAACTGATTTCCACAAAACTTAGATTACTAAGTACTGCAGTATAAACATTAAATACTTACCATTGTCTTCCATGGCTAAATTAGTTGTTTGGCCAAAAAAAGAGTCATTAGAACCAACCTCCTCCTTCCCCTAAGGAATTAATCACCTTCTGCAATTAAATGTGGTCATTTCCTGATAGGTCTCCTGAGAATTTGTGAGCAGTAAATATAGTGAAGAAATGTATTTAGTGAATCGTTTAGTTGCTCATTTTTCATTCATTCTGACTGAACTGTTTCCAGTGTGTTCATGGATTGCAGACATTGAACTGGAAATGATTTGTAAGCAGGCGAGTTGGCTTGCCTGCATTCTTCTGATCGCTAACATTTCAAATTCTTCTTAAGCTCAGTGATTCAGAAAGCCATATGGTATTTTATAACATTAGGTCGAACATTTGATCATCAAAAAAAGTGGGGACACTTTTGAAGCCTGGGGCCTGTTTGCTTTTCATCTCCCTTAAGGAATATAGAGCTAGCTACAACAGAGAGAATGTAATTATCTGCCTTCGTGTTCCCTCTTTCTGCCTGCAAATGTAAATATCATCAGTAGTCAAAATGGAAAGTCAGACATCCTAATATTGAGATAGAGACAACCTACCAGGGGATGTGTTAGTATGCCAATGTGTGTCTGTATATGTTTGTCATTCTGGTAAGTACCGGTTGGGTATACTATTCAGTATTCATCTGTTTTGATCTCTGAATGTCTCCTACAATCAAGGGAATGCATAATGTTGTTTATCAGCTTCTATTTCAGCAGAAAGTTGGGCTGGAATGGATAAATGTGTCAATGGAGTAGAAATTATGGCCAGTGGGTACAATTCTGTCTTAGTGGACCTGCATATTTTTAATTTCATACCAGACCCTTATGAAAATGCTTGTTACCTCAAGTGAGCTCTTGGCAGAAGATGTAATCCTGACTTTACATTTGGCTACATGTCCCCAGAGCACTTAACTTACCTCGTTTTATGTCCTACATCCTACATTCTCTTGTCCAGTAGTGTACGAGGACTGGGGCGACCAACTGAGTGAATCTCTCCAGTGGACAGCGAAATCTGCAGCCAGGGAGAGTGAGGGGGTGAGGATCTCTCTGAGTATTATTCCGATAGTACATTTCTATGGTGTATTGCCTGTTCCAAGATACAGAAGGGTCAAAAGTTAGGTATGCAGAACCACTCCGACTTTCCAGGATGTAGGGGTAGTACTTCGGGACAAACTTGTAGCCAGCTAATTTTTCTGGCTGTTAATATGTGCCATTAGTACTCTGAAGGGATCTTTTAAACAATAGATGGTCCACAGCAACTTGCATGTCATTTGTCTGCTTGGGAGAGAATCAAGGAGTTAAATAGATACAAAGAGTAGAGTAAAACCTCTCATTACTGTAATGAACTAATACATAGAGGGTGTTCAGGCTGCAGTGCTGTGATTCCGCTACTATCAATAGCTGCTAAATTGAGTCAAATTGTAATAATTCCAATAAATCTATAATCTTTTTGTGCATAGTGAGCCTTGTTGCATCCAGTTCAAGTCATCTGGGGTATTGCTTTTTAGGAAGATGGTAAGTTCTCAGTCCAGCGTGCAGATACTTGCCCATTTTTTTCCTGGTAAAGTTCAAAAAAGTGACAGGCACTGTAAGGAGGCAGTTTCCCATTGAAGACATTGAGTGCCATCTGTAAGGCAGCAATGGTGGCTGCATGCTGTAAATAGAAGAAACCTTTCATTAAAGGCCTATTGAAAATGCTTGCATGTACCTATTACCTAACAATATGTTCAGCACATTATCTGTTACCTGTCCACTTAACATTATTGATGGGGCCTCATTAATACTTGCCCTCTGCAACATTAAGCAGTTCTATGGTGGCTGTATGAACTGAGATGCTACATGTGTAAAATATGCACATCTCTAAATATCAAAGAAGTCTTAGTCACTTGTACTTCTTATTGAGGTTAGTAGGAGCTATAAAAACTTCTAAAAAGAACTAGTGGCTTTGCATGTTAAATAAAGAGTATTTTAGATCAGATTAGTTAGCTGTTTGGCTGATATACACCTGATAGGTCATAATCTTACTGCTGTTTATAAATAGGAGCTTTTTACCAAGAGCAACCCAACAATTTCATTCTCCAGTGACAGCATTTGCACATTCTAAACAAAACAGTTGAGTAGCTGCCTTCATAGACCTTCTAAAATAACTACTTGAACTTCATTTCTCTTGTCTGAAAAAGATGCAGGAAGCAGGGGTTTGTTTCTGAAGTATCTTTGTGATAGAATTTCAGTAAAATAAGGCATGGTTCCACAAAACATGAGGCATGGTTTTCTCCAGTTCTCTGCTTGATCAAAACAATATTACAAGGAAACATGCCGTGGCATCAGGTGAAAAATGGAATGCTGCAGGTTTCAAAGTAGGATCTGTTCATTACAGAGTGAAAATAATCCAATTATATTGAAGGTTAACCAAATAAAAAGTGCTTGTAGCGGTATTTCATGAAGGAAATAAAATTTCATAGCTTTCACTGCATTTAATAACTGCAGAAAAAGAGCATAAAAGAAACAGAAGGGACTCACCGCAGAATACATAACCATTTTTTGCTGGTGTGAAGGCTTTCTAGCATCTGAGATATGCTTTAGAATATTTTTTAACAGAATACCTGCAACAAAACGGGGAGCAGTGAAAATCAGAGGAATGCTCATGGTAACATCTGTATCACTTGTTGCTGGTTTAGCACAGTCTGTCTTTAAACGCACCAGATTTATTCAATTGACTTTACAGGTGATTTGTGCAGAGTGCCTTGGTTAATTCTGATAACTATCTTTTATGTGAACAGCAGGCCTATTTTACTTCTATGTCAAATGTTTTGGGGACCCGTAACAGCCTCAACAGCTTCAAACAGTGAATTCAAAGCTGCTATGTGCCAGCAGAACAGTGCAAGAAGAGCACGGTAATGAATCATTCTACCCTCTTTTGTGTGTAACTCCACGGGCTTCATGATTTCCAGAGAAAGAGCATATCCACTGGACTCTGGGCCTTCTTGAATTATGTGGTTGTCTGTGTTTTGTTAATGTTAGCTACTAAAACCATGAATTAAATCAATGCCTATGCTAGTATGTTAGCATAAGGTTGGAATCTTGACAAATTAAAATCCTAAACTAAGAACTGCCCATGCTAGCAGAATAAGACACATGTTGTCTTCAGCTACTGATGCATTTTTTAACAGCAGTTGTTGTAAGGCAAGAGCAGAGGTTTGAACTTTGTACTTGGCTTTGTAGGTTGGAGCTCCAAAAAAGCGAACGAATTGATCCATGCTTCCTGACTGTACAGTGTCCATATGAAACAAAACCAAGTAACAGTGAATGAGTGGAGGAGAATGAGTGATTAGAGAAGGTATAAACTATTCTAAATTTCAGCTACAATTTGCTGAGCAGAATAAAGTTTAGAAGCAGTTAAATAATCTCATTTTAGTACTTTCAGTAATGGAATATGAAGGCAATCAGGCAACAGAAGTTACATCCTGGAGATTATACAAGTAATACTTTCTTAAGTAAGTTAAGCTTGGTGGCTTACATTAAATTCAGACTTCATTCAGTTCAGCAAGAACCTGCATATTACTTTGGGTTTCTTATACAGTGTGATCAATACGGTATCTCCTTTATAATGTTGCATTAAGACATTCATGATTCATATCCTCACCACCTCTCTTCCCATCAACCAAAATCTGGGCTGATCACCAATATCCACATCATGGCATCTTTTGCAGTTTTACTACAGAACTGGTGTCAATGTTTATTATATATCCTTCTTTTCCATTCTGTTGTAGGTTTTAAATGGGGTAAGAATACAGCTTACCTCCCTGCAAACGTGATTTCTGTATTTGTTTGTGGAACCCAAATTCCGCGTGCAGCAACAGTTCTGAGAGCTTTGTTAGCTTGGTCCTGACACCATGAGTAGCCCAAACAGGTACAGTGTAATTGTTAATATCCTATAGCGAAGAGAGAAAACATGGTGATTTTCTTATTGATTCCTGCTGCTAACTCTTGTTTGTTCTGGTACAAAATGCTTGTCAGAGTAAATTCTGAGTATTTCAGTCATGTAACACTTAATAATGACTGTATTTTGCATTTAGACAGCTGTAGAATTCCGGTCTATGGCATCACGCTGCTGAAAACAACTTTGAAGGGCAGTGTTCAACAGCAAGAGGAAAAATAATAGTAAAGAACATGCAAAAAGCAACTGGCATTATTTATGCCAATTGCTAATGCAGTTGTCTAGTGCAAAAAAAGTTCACTTGGTGACTCTTTCAGCCGTCTACTGGGATATATCCTGAGATGCTTACTGAATCAAATCCTATATACATGCCAGAATTTTAAGGGCTGGCAGTTGAGATCCAGAGATGAATTAGGAATATGTATAGGTATAATTCAGGCATACTGGAATATGAGGTATATGCATAGGGATTAGCTAGATGGATGGAATTCGTACCTACTCATGCCAGCTCTGTTGGATACTGCTGTAGTCCTCAGGCTAAAGCGGGATGGATTAGTCTTTCCTTGGGGATGCAGCCCAAGATACATTAATGGTCACTACTGCAAGAGGGGAAGATACACCCAGCTCTCCTGGTTTCACTTATACCCTGGATTCCTGTTTAAGCAAGGTTGGTATCTCTCCTTTAGTGCAGGGTAACCATTGGACTGATCTCACCAAAGGGAGTGTTCTTGTAACAATGACTTCTAAGGAAAATGCCAGCTACTTGAAGGATTTGTTTAAACAAGTGAAACAATAGAAAATGTTTGGTTAAACCAGCTCAGGTCACAATGTCTCACTTTCTCCTTTAGCAAATGTGATTTGTGTCCTGTGACTTGCTATTTAAGACAGTGCTGTAGGCCCACAGGCACCTCAGTCTCCAAGGTACCTGAAAGTCAGATGACACTTAGCCAAAAGTAACAAATACAGAGAGATGCATGCTCCTGTAGTTTCATGAGTTGTATTTAAAAATCTATGTAAGAAAGCTCTTTTTGTATGCTTGAAAGGGTGAGAGTGACCTTTCTAGCAGCTGTCTTAACTGATACCCCCAGTCTTCACCGAGTAGTATGAAAGACCAAAGCTCATCAAATTTAACACTAGAAGGAAAAAAAAAAAACAGTTAATTATTTTGTCTTGCAGCATTTAGCTGGATCCCTGATGGCAGCTGTGGATTTTGCACACCTCTCTGGTGACACAGGATTCTCAGTATGACATAACAATTGAAATAAAACGTTTTGGTCCTGAGCTATCCTGCATTTAAAAACCATGGAAGGGTGATCTCACTGAAATTAGTGAGATGTCCCAACCTGTTAACATTTCATGTAGCTTAAGGCCCTGGCTGACATTCCATTCACGACCGCTTTCGCCAAAGCCGGACCTTTGCAGAAACTGCAGGGCAAAAGGTAAACTCATTATGATTACACCAAAGTATTTCACGTTGCTTGTGAAATCCACCTTAAACTGCCTTAGTTTTCTAGGGGATATCCCAGTACTAATCATTAATATTAAATGTTAAAAGAATTATGCATGAAAGCATTTGTAATGAAAGCTGCCTGCAACAATAACTTCTTAACAGAAGACACAGCTGTTTTCACTTGCTCCACCTGAGATAAATCTACACTTTGAAGTGACAGGAAGCGGGGCTTGTTGTTACATTAAGGGCGCTCAGGTTTTTTCAATCCCACTCAGAGGTACCAGGCTGTGGGACCCAGGTAACAGTTGGGCTCCACAGCACCCTGTTTGTTATAAAAATCCATGCTTCTGTAGGATGTGCCTGGTTCCTTTGCTTAGAAAAGGCTCCAGACTTTCACAAACAATTGTGTCATTCCAATGTCTGCTTAATTCATGGCCACTCCTGTCTGTATGCAAAGAATGACTTCTCTTGCCTATGCAATATCTTTGTGGAAGCATGCTTGTTTTATTCCTGTGTTCCATATTTTATTCGTGTGGATCTCTGTGATGGGCTTTGGAGGAGAAACAAGACCCATTTTATCTTAAGGTATGCTTTTGCCTAATTCTTCATATGTAGTCACTGATAGGATCTTGAATTCAATAGGCTATCAGTTTGTGTTCCTTATAGTGGTGGACAACCCAGAGCCTCACACAGTCATAGTGTCTTTACAGGATTTTCAGTTGGAAGTTTGGTGTTAGGTGAGGGTTTCTGATGAAGCCAAAAGCAGTCTGTGGCTTGAAAAGTTTGGAAGCATAGACCTACCCTCTATGGATATCAATACAATAGAATTAAGAGCTAAAAATCCCAGTTTTGAGGAAGCACAAGGATATCTATTGGACCTTGGGAATTTTCTTTATATTATTTACCTCATGTTGTAAAGTGTCAGAGAGCTTCCAGATTCTTTCAGTGTTCAACTTCTTCAATGGGTATCCTGTATGGGTGGCTAAAAACTTCAGAAATGGCTGGAATACAATAAAGCAAACTTGTAGTACACAGGTCCTCTTTACATTGTTTCCACACACTGCCATACTAGTACACAGCAATTTTTAGAAACAAGATAGTCTTCACACTTAAGCAATGAGCCATTCATTACCTATTAGTGAGAGAATTTGGCCTGTCCTTCTAGGCAAGCTTGGTTATCTGAGTTCAGATTTGAAGTATGGTGGTGGTTTATGCTGGGTGGAAATGTTTGGAAGAGGGTTGAATAGAAGGGACACAGGTATCTGGGGAAGTCTGGTGTAAATCCAGAAAGTGCTTAGAGGAAGTGTGACACAGAGAATCGTGATGATGTTTGTATTCAGCAGAAGGGAGATATAATGTAAGTTTCATAAAACTGGGAATTGTGATTCATTTGCATACAAGACCCAGATGCGGAGCCACAGAGAGATGGCTGAGGTCAGTGGTTAAAGATTACACGAAATTGGGTGAGTTTGATAGTGTCATTTTGAATAAACTCATGAAGAAGTTTACAGCAGAGCAGACAAGTGGTTACATACGCATGATGATTCTGATGGTGGAGGAGGGAAGGAAAGGGATACCTTAGAGAGGCAAGAACAAAATGTGAGAACCTGAGTGAAGACTTTGGGTGTGAAACATGAACAGGTACTTGAGGAGAGCACTGAGGCTGTTAACAGAAAATCTGGAGTATCGAGCTGCGAGCATTTTGTGGTGAAAGAGGAATCTGAACAGAGTTATAGAGACAGAGACGTCAGAGGAGTTGCTTTACTTTGGAGTAAACAGAGCGAGGTATTGGCACTGATTTGATCAGAGTTTTTGTTTTGTCTGCTCTCCTGGAAGGTACACAGACTCTTTTGTTGCAAGGTAGTCAGTAGTTTCTCCTTGCCATGACTTGCAATTTTAAACTGATGAGAAGAGCCCGGTCCAGATGGATCCAGAATGTTGTAATAGGTTTTTGGTATGCTGTCTACACTCAGTGTGAAGATCAGAGATCTGAAGGAGCACTTATTGACTGCCATTATTTAAACCTACCTGTTAGACAATGTTGACAGAAATGGTACATTTGATTTCCAGAACTGAAAATACTTTACCCTGTACTGCTTGAGTTGCCTTTGGAAATCCCTTGTTGCAAAGGTTTCTCTCAGAAGCTCGTTGTATTTTGGACAGTGTGAGAAAGGGAAGTAGAGCAACTGAAACAAAAATTGCAGAACACTAGTTAGGCAAGGTGCTTCTTGTTCTGCAGTCCAGTGTGCCCTTGCAGGGTTGTTGTTACGATTGGCTGCACTAGTTGAGACAAGCTGAAGAATAATTTGGGAATGTCGTTTTCAAGGATATTCATCTTGAGGACTGTAAGAGTCATACTGATGACTACTTACAAACTAAGCTTTGAATGTTCAGAGGAGTAACAGCTGCAGTAGTTCAAAGTTAAAGGGTTCATTTACACAAGATGAATTTGTTCCTTGACAGAACGCTAGCACAAGCCCTCGTGAACTGCTTTGTGCTTGGCTTCCCCAGGGATGATTTCACTCCTTGTGTTCCATCCTCATTTAAACACATCGTCACCTTTTACTAACAAATTACCCAGAGCGGCTGGACTGCAATAGGAGTCTTTGTGCATACTCAGCTGTATTTAGTGGCCTTACCACAGCTTCATTTAGTTCAGCTAAATTGTGGAAACTCCTGAAGTTTCTATAACTCAGTTTTGTCTTTCTTTAATTCAGGACATATGAAGGTTAAAGGTTACATGCGACTGGGATTACTTCAGACTTTGTTAATTCATTTATCTCAGCTAAACTGAGTTTATTCTTGTTTGAAGCTTTTAATGTTACAATTTAAACAAAAGTTAAAACAAAATTTGACACTGGGATACTCTCACTGTTCTTCTATAATACACTTTTTGCCCTTTTTCCAGTTCTATATAGTTCCACAGTTAAAAGAACTTCAGAAAGAGCTTGAGAGCCCTGAAGGGATAATTGGCTTGGAAAGCTTCCCAGCAGTTCCTCAGTCTTTTTAGAAATAGAATTTACCTATTCCAGAAAGTAGGAAATTTTTTCTGAATAAAACCCAGAGATTCATGGACAGGCATGACTACAAATCAATGTGAGATAGTTGTTTTGGTTATATATGGATATATGTGGTCTCAAACGTAGCCTGTGTATGTAGTAAAGATAAATATAGTTGAACAAAGTGTGAAAAACATGTATGTATTCACGACTTTAGGATTTGTTTGAATAAACTTATTTGCTCCCCTAGATGTGACTAAGGTGCAGCACCTGTTTGCTGAATTTGCTAGAGGTGTTGATATCGGCCACGTGTATGCTGGAGTGTCTGCTGGGGTACCACCATCTGTACCAGTGTCAGAAGGAGCTCCTGACTCTATGCCAGCTGTGTGGATGAACAGGAAGACATGTGTCTCCATATCCTCTGTCTTCATGCTTTCATCACCCCAAGGTGAGAACCATTGCTTCATGGCCTATTTAAAATGATTCACTTACCATCACAGGCTGAGTTTGCTAGACTTATAAGCCCACACAATTTATCTTGGATCACATGTGCAAACCTCCTCTCTCAAACTGGGACTTACTTTGTACACTCCTCATCTTTCCTAGCTTTTTACCATGGGTTTTCCACAAATGGGAAACTCCAGCTCCACTCAGCTGCCTAGCTTTCCGCTCTAGGACGAGTTTATGCAGTTACAGAGCTGCTATCCACAGTTTCTTATAGCTCCAAGGTGAGGAGTTGAGGAAGAGAGATGAATAAATACATTGCCCTGTGAACTTATGCTCTTAAAGCTCTGAGTCCTCCTTCCTTTTCCCTTTTACTTTTTCTACCAGCCCTCAAAGTGCAGGTGCTGACCTTCCAAGTGCATGAAAAACAGTCCTCTGACTCAATTCTCACAGCAATGAGAGTCCCAAAATAATGGTTTTGTCTTTTCGTGGTTGACTGTGGATTAAGAAACGTTGAAGCACTAGTGAGAACAGTGCTTCTGTTCTCCCACAAAGTCACGTTTGTGATAAATCTACTTCTGTCAGTGTTTATTCACATTATAGGTTAATTCTTTTTCTCTGTACCTAGGACTTCTGCTTTTCTTCATTCTGTGTTAACTCCAGGTCACTGTAGAAACTCTCAATATTTCTACTCGGCTTCTTTGGCCTTTCTGCACAATGCCTGTAACGTTATGTACTTTTCATTGCCTTTACCATGCCCTTTGTCCTGCCCCTTCAGCTCATATCCTAGGCATTTTACTAATGATTAAAGGCAAGCGAATGCCCCTGCCCCTGCAAGTTTATACTCACCCTATCATGTGACAGTGGCACCGTGTGGACTGGAATTGGCTGCCAAAGGATTCCAGGGTTCCAAATCTGGTCCTGTGTTGGTGGGTACAGCCCGGCAAGACTTGCCTGAGCACTCGTAAGTGTGTAATCACAATCAGTGCTTTGAACATAAATCTGAAGCAAGGAAAAAATAATAGTTGTTGAAGGTCATTTTTCCTGTTTTGTTTTGGGTTTTTTCCCTTGGTAGGAAAGGAAGGGACAGGTACTACGCTGAGAAAGCTGTCATTAAAGTGGAGTGGAGTGAAAGAAATGATAAGGAAGAAGGAGGGAGAAGGAGTGAAGCTGGAACAAGGCCTTGGAATAAAACCTTGTTGGACAAGGAACCTGCAACATGGTAGCATTTCCCTTAGAAGTCCTAGTGAAAAGCAGTAGGACTCACTCCATTTGAACATGTAGGCTTTGGCACAATGTGTATGCACTGGACTGCTGGACCCTAAATGAATACTCAGCTGTATCTGCACTCCATATGGAAGTATAGCATTGGAGATATCCAGTATCCTCAGAGCCAGGAAACACTGAGGCATCTGAACCTGATATACAGCCTAAAAAGCTTTCACATGGTGTTTTTGAGTTAACCAGCAGCCTGAGTAAAAGTTGAGCCACAGTTTCAGAAATACTTTGGAACGACATTGGATTCAATGGATATTACGTTTTCTTGACCACCATCAGCTTCAGATTCTCATACGTTCAGGAAGTTCCATTAATATCCATGAAAAACATCCTTCCTCCCAGATACAGTACTTGCCTCACACTGCTTGTATGCAACACTCAGGAAATAAGAGTATCTCCTCCGCATGTACTGGCCAAGCTCGTACTGTTGCTGTATGCCAAGCTGTGGAAGTAACAAAACAGTGTAAGAGGCTCCAGAAGTGCATTATGCATCTTCTTCTACAACCACAAATTGAGATGATTTTTCATATTATTCTGAGGGAGACCTTTTTCCTTTCTAAAGTGAAGGAGGACAGAAGACAGGTGAAAAAAGCAGTAAAGTTGCTGTGTCTGCAGTATCAGATAATGAAAGATATGCCTTCCTGATGCAGCTTTGCATTTTGCTCTGTGGAAGGCATGCTTACCCAAACTAGTAAGACTGGCTGAGGGGCAGGGGGACTTAACGCAGGCTTATAGATGTCTCAACACCGTCTGCATAGTGGAACCACCTGTCCATGAAGATGTGTCCAGGATGTGAATCACAGAAAGTATTGCCAGCAGTTCCCTATGGAGGCCACAGCTGTAGCTTGAGCAAGATCTTATTTCTCAAGAAGATTGAAAATCTTAAATAGAAGACTTCATGTAAAAGCCCTCCAAGCTTTCAGGTATTTTGTGCAATGGGTAATTATATCAGCAGCCTAAAATGTATGATTCTTGGTTCTTGCCTAACAGTGTCCCTATCTTTAACCACTGGATCCTGTTAGGCTTTGGAATGACATATTCTATACCATCACAGATCTTATTCCTAGTAAGATAATAATAAGATGGAATCAAGTCACTTAATCTTTGTGTTGAGCTAAATAGATGACAATTCTCTACTCTCATAGCAAAATGGGGTTTCCAGACTCAGCATTTTAGTAGCTCTTTGCTGAACATTTTCCAACTTACCAGCATAATTTTGTAAAAACATGACATGAAAATCACATGCAATAGCCCTGTACTGGCCTCCGTATTGTCATCTTTTTACTTGTACTTGGTTTCCTGACCTAAATTGAAACATATTCAACTTTGCTGAAATAATCATTACTCTGCACTGGAATCTCAAGTACAGTGATTACTCATTGCTTCCTGAAGTTCTTTTCTAAGTCATAGGATCATAGGATAGTTCAAGTTGAAAGGGACCTCAGGAAGTCTCTAGTCCAACCTCCTGCTCAAAGCAGAGTCAGCTATGAGGTCAGACTGAGTTACTCAGGGCTTTATCCAGAGTGTCAGACACGGCCCACTTCTGTGTGTATGTGCTCACCTCTTTCTGTCGCTGGAATTGTGCATCCATTTTCCTAGGGCATATGCTTGGCATAGGTTTCTGCCCCAACTTGCCTTATATGT
Organism: Pezoporus flaviventris; assembly: GCF_033815535.1. Classification (NCBI taxonomy): domain Eukaryota; kingdom Metazoa; phylum Chordata; class Aves; order Psittaciformes; family Psittacidae; genus Pezoporus; species Pezoporus flaviventris. The sequence goes on from NW_026892585.1 coordinate 4,543,830, forward strand.
CTGTTGTTAAATCCTGACACCTGAGTACTGAAACCTTCCATGCCTTGGAGCAAGCTGGCATGTAGTGCTGAACTTGCATAGTGTGTCTGTGGAATGAGTGAGTCACAGCTGAATTAGGGCACAAGAAGCTGGTCTGTTACTCCTGTTTCTTCATGGGAGGTGATGTGAGAGGAAACAGGCCTGTCCTTGCACTGAAGATCAGTTTGGCCTCCTAAGAATGTTGATGAAGAGGAACCCCTCATGCAGTTTGTTCTGTTTGGGTTGTTGGAGACCTGGCAAATGACTAGTTCCTCTAGGAGAGAGAAACATACGCCACTGTGCTGGACATAAGGTGTGTGAGTGAACTTATTCTAGAGCAGCCTGCGACACACACTTCAGTCTGCCTACACATGCATAATACCCATTTATCTGGGACATCCAGACTTCTGGCACTTCTTCGGCTAGACTGCCTGGTTCCCAGAATCCTAGGCAAATAACTAGTGGATTTTTCCATCCAAACAACATATCCTGGGGGAATGAAGCACAGACACAGTGAGTGCTACCGGTGGGAGTGAGCAGAAGTAGGGTTCAAAGCATGTAGTGCCCACGTATTCCCTTCGAGTCTGATAGTACAGGAGTTCACCCTTGGCTCCATTCACAAGAGGAGGCAGTTACTTACAGTTAATGCAAAGACACAGTTTCTGCAGTTGGCCTCTGGAGTTGCCTTTGCTGCTGCTAGTTACTACCATCTGCTGATGCTTGTTTGCGAGCTCAGCTCTGCCGTATTCCACCACTAAAATAGCTGAGCTCTAAAGCTATGGCTTTAAACTTCCCCTGGCATAACATGAGAGAAGATTCAGCTATTACTGATCTTAGTAGTTTGTGAGCTAGGAAGTGCTCAGCAGAGACTGAGGATGGTTTATGAGCACTTCCACCACCTTATCCTACTGATGTGTTTGGCCTCAGGTGAGCTGTGATGGTCACCAGTGCCTGGCTCCTTCCCAAAGACCCTAGTCTGCAATAGAACAGGTCAACACATGTTGCTCTTGGACTGGAACACGCTGACTCAATGCCATTTAAAATCAGTGACTGCTCATAGCTGTAGCCTTTTAGTAAGTTCTTTGGCTGTCCTTTTGGAGATCTGTATATGGCAATTTAATATGGGCTTTTTCCAAGTGAAAACAAAATTCCAAGAGCCAAGTATCAACAGACCACATTCCAATAGTTCAGTGTATTGGCCCAGGTAAGCAAACGCACCTTGGTAAGCTGTCCACATCCTTGCTGCCTTCCAGCTTCTCTGTGCTTATCAGTTGGAAAAAACTCCTGTGGGGTATGGTCACCATGGCGAAATACCTGGAAAACACATGGAATTCCCTTTGCTTTAATGGGATCCTTTGTGATGAATGTAATTAGTGCAGTCACAAGGAATGCAATGACAGTGAGTACTGTATCTGACAGATGCTAAATATATTCATGGTGCTTTTCTTGGGTCTGGATAGCTATAATACCTGTTTGATTTAGTTAGACAAATGTAACTCTTTTCTTCCTACCTTTTGAAAAGCAAGCAGCTCAACATCTTTTTTTTTGCATGTTAAAAACCATGCCTATAAACCCCCCATGATGTATCTTAATATATTGCATATATATTTATATTTTGCATATAAAACCCATGATATATCTTAATATATTTTAAATATATTTTAGATATTTAGGGAACTATAGGCCAAAGCATTAAATAAACAGGAAACAAACAGAAGCATGTAAGTAATTTTCCAGAAATATGTTGATAGAACTAACTGGGAATCCCTAAGGAAAAACACCCAGCTACTTCTCTAGCTACATTTTCTGTGCCTGGCTGCTGTGAAACACTTTCTGGTCAGAACTTAGCCTTAAAAAACTACTTGTTGACTTTTTCAGCATTCAGAGGTGATAAAAGTGTCATCTAATCTAAATAGCAGACTAAACTGTTAGTCTGAAAACATTGAACCTGTTCTGGAATTTCACTTCAGATACAGATCAGCCTATAAAGATACTTGGAGATTTTTCATTCCTGTACCAAATCCTTGCCTTGCCCAGCAGAATTCCTGTAGATACGTGGATTGTCGTTTTAAAATCTTACCACCAGATGGGTTTGTTTTTTTACTTCTTAATCAATGTAGAGAGAGCTAAAATGGAAACCTGCAGCACAAAGAGCATGGAAGTGATTTGCAAGCTGGTGTGACATTCAGAACAAGAATCAGGCTTCTTGCAAACAAATGGTACAGCACAATCATTGCAAGTAGCATCAGTTTCCCAGCACTGACTCTGTGTTGTTCATTCAGTGCCACTGTGCCCTTGTTTGGGTTTCAGCGAGTGAAATTTGGTTTGCATGGTAATCCATTGAAACCACCGGAAAAGTGGAAACCCTTCCAAGGCAATGAGGGGGTTTGCACAGTTGATATTTAGTTATGCAATCCTCTTGTACAGCTCAAAAAGGAATCCTGTGTAATTCCCCTCTCAGTGCTATAAGAAAAAGCTCTCTTTGTCAATCCAGAAAGGGAAGTTCATGTAGGACTGCACACGAAACAAAATGATAGAATCTGATTGAAAACGGAGGATTTTTTTGTACAGTGCAGTAGTGAATTTTGAATGTGCAGGAGCCAAATATTCAGAAAGCCCCCCCCAGAGGTACAAGAAGAGCAGGAAGTGACAGGTTTTGACAAGTTCTATTTGCCCGTGAGCTATCTACTTACTACAGACACAAACTTCAGTTTTCTTTTAGCTGTCGTTTGGTGAAGAAAGATGCAGAAAAGGCAGAACGTGAAACACAGACTCCAGATTCCACACACCAGCTGCCTCGCTCTCATCCTGATGGTAGCTTTCAGCTGCTTTGCACACTAAGGTCCCTGGATGTGGTGATACAGTACGTATGCATCTAAGAGGGGAGGAGCCAGTTGTGCTCAGTGAAGTCTGAAAGTGGGCTGTGAGCTTCCCTTCTCTCTTCTTTCCCTTCTTGGGTTAGTGCTTTTCAGGGAATATGTGAAATGAAAAGTGTATTTTGCAATTGTATTCCATTTCTGTGTCCTTTGTATAGCATGCCATGGAATCTCAGCCCTCTAATTCCTACCCCTTGCACTTGCAAGGCAGGTGAACGTAAAGAACTAGAAGTTGCCTTCTACTGTTTAACCTAGGATTTAGGATGGGTCAGTCAGCCTTCCCAAAAGTGAAAATGCTGCAGATATGCTGTCTCTTGCTGTATGCAAAAGAACTAGTAAACCATCCTCCTTCCTAGTGCCAGGAGAGTCTTCTCTGAACGCATTGTGCTAGAAAGCTAGAAGGAGCAGTGCTGACAAGTGTTCTTTTATAAAGGGTCCCTGGATTTTTCCCTGGGTTTCTGTGGTCTGTAGAAAGAATAAACAGCAGAATGTTTTGTTGCACAGGAGCAGGGTTAAGCCTAAAGTCAGGGCAGGAAAATAAAGGTACATGGATGAAATTGATTGACTATGTCTCTAGAACTATCCCCCAGAATTTCATAGTTAGGTACATGTTGTAGTTTTATAATGTCTCTTGCTGCAAACATTGTTACAGAATGCACAAATCGAGTTCTTTCTGCCATTTCCTTGATAGACCTTAAGTGAAGAAAAAAGTCTAGCTCAGACGGTGTTGCAAGAGACAGGATTGATGTTACAAGCTTATTGGTCTATGTTCAGTCACATTCATGTGTTAATGAAAGCCCTGTTAATATGTAAAAATTGAGGATGATTCTTAGTGATCAAAAGCTCTCTGTGTTTCAGAATTCAGAAGAAATGACTGAAAAAGAAAAGGCATGTTGCTACCCAAAAAGGTTATACAATCACAAGAGAGCTCAAGCACAAATAACAAACCTTCTCTTCATAATTATTAGATATAGGCTTCTCTAGAGGGATCACTTCCCCAAAGTAACAATGCCAGATCTTTCCCATCTGTCAGAGCTAAAGAGATTCCTCTATGAAAGATTCAGAGGTCAGACGTTGCTGGTGCGAGGTGGTGCATCTGTCATTTCTGCTTTTGTGCCTGACAAGTCTAACACACTCATGCAGAAATAGAAGATATGGGGAGCTGCCCACATTTATTGAGAGAGAAATTAAAAACCGAGGGACCTGGGGGAGATATGAGTCAACTGATTAAAGCTATTCACACCCGGTACGTTCTCCTGCCTCCACTGGCTGTCATACTTCAAAAGCCTCTTTGAAGAGACTATGGTGTTGTGCTGTTTCTACAGGATGTGACACCAGATGCTGCTCCTGAAAGACACTGCTCTGCAAGGCTAAGTTTTTAATGAGACCAACTTGTATGGCTGAGGGAAAAGAAGTGATTTCTCAGAATCACAAGGCTCCATTTGGGTTCTTCTGATACCGTAGGTATATCTAGTAGTGACAGCAGATTTACAACAGGAGCTGAAAGGTACAACTTGAAGCTTTTCAAGCAGCCTCTGCCTCACCCTTTCTGTGAGATTAACAAGAAAGGTGAAATTACTCTTACTTTGGTGATGCAAAATATTAGTGTAAAATCTGATACTTACTTCCTTTGATTTGATCTTGGTGCTGCTAGTTCTGTGGCAAGAGATACATAAAAGGCTGGAGTTATTTTAAAGTAAATCAAGTTGGTTAACTCTACTTCTTTTGAAGGTCACAGAGGGAGAATGAAACAGTGCTGTGCCATGTACCGGTGTTCCTGAGACTAAAACTCTAGAGAGCAGAAGATGGAGCTTTCTTGGCAGCTAACTCATACCTGCAGAAATCCCTCATTGCATGTGGTGAGAGGTGTGAAAACTACAGCTACTTTCAAAGTCGAGGTAACTGATTCTTTAATATGCCTGCAGCCTGTGTTAAAACAACAGTGGAAGGTGGAAGAGGAGGAGGTAATGATAAAGGCAATAAATGAACCTCCCTCACTGCCTTGGGAGTACAAAGGAAAATACATGAGGTGTAGATCATATGCCTTTATCTTACCAATAAACTTGGTGAAATATTTATGAGATTGTGATAAACATGCTATTTTCAAACAAGTAAAAGTACAGCTTTGTATTGCATCCTGTATTGTGCTATCTGAGAAGTCGGTGTCCTAAGAAATGCTGCTGGTCCTTTGACATTGTTTAGGGATTGTAAGTTTTCATTAACAGTCCTTCAGTGCTTTAAAGTAGTTTCATGGTAGTGCTGTTACTGTGTTTAAAAGCTTAGTAATCCAATGGACAAAACTTAGCCCTCTACCTCAAAAATGCAATATGGAGAATCTTCTCCAAGCTGTGATGCTTGGAGAAAGCCCCCTTCCCCAGCTTGTAAGTGTAAAGTGAAATCTGCTTGGTATTCAAACACAGTGTAGGATTGGCCTTGTGGCTTGAGATGCTACTTCATTGACAGTGGAGGAGGATCAGAATCAGTTGAAGATATGCTGATAAAAGCATGTTAGGAGAAGACTGCAGTGTAGAATTAGTGAGGGGAGAAGGAGGTAGGTATAGGAGGACTTCAACCCTGCCTCCCCTCCATTCCCCTTGCTGAAATGTCCCTTAGTGGGGTACTCATTCCAGCCTGTGGTGTTGAAATCATGACTCTGTGGCTTTTGCAGTTTTGATGTTCATGTCCACTTCCATGCCTTTTTCATGTCTTCTTTTCTCAGCCCCAGTCAGATCAGGGCTGTGCCTGTCCCTGAATAGAGTCAACTGTGTCCTTTGGTTTACAGTGTACCTGTTGGTCTCTTGCTTGCACACTGGGATTAAACAATAAAGAAAAGTGAGGGTATCATTCATTCAGGTGTGGTGAACTAACAGACAGAACAGAACATTTCCAAGTCACTTGCTTAGTATCTAAATAGATAGGTATCAGCTGCCTCTGTTTGGCTAATGCTTAACGTAGACTTCTTTGGTCCTTTATGTTAGGAAAACAAAGGCATGTTGTGTCACCATGCCTGTGCCTCAGGGACACATTACCCCCACCTCAAAAAGCATTCTGCCCCAATCAGATACACGCTTTCTGTTAATGATTTCAGTGCTAGCATGCAATATTCTTTCAGTTCATTTTAAGACCGAGTGAGAGGCATGTTCAGCTGTCCTGAGGAGCTGGGTTGAGACTTGCCAGAAGGATGAACAAAATGGAGCATCTGCACCCTGCAAATAGAGGAATCTGCAGGGGTAACAAGGGCCCTAAAAAGCTGAGCATGAAGTTCTTGCTGTCGCTTGGAAGGAGTAGGGCTGTGGTTGTTCTTAGGCCATTCAGTATTTTGGGCAATTGCCTTTCTGATGTCCATCTGAAATAAAGTACTTGTTTTGCACAGTAACCAGCTTCTTCTTCATTACACTAATGCAAATATAAAGTAACTGCACAGACGCTGGTGAACTTGTTCTAAATATATTTCCCTTGAGGGTTGCACAGCTGTTCTTGCACTGATGTTTTTCTCAGCACCTTCTGATCTTCTGCATTTTTTTGGCTGTGTTTTGGATATATGTATTTGCTGCTCCACATCCTCATTTGATATGGGTTGGATTAGCTCTTTATCTTCTATGGAGTAGCACTGGCTTACAGGGGCTTAAATATACAGGAAAAGGAGGATGTTACTATCAATTTCCTCCCCCTGTTCTGACAAAAAAGCATTATTAAAAAGCTGGCTCCCAGTGATGATACAAAAAGAGATCAAATTCTAGATCCAGTCTTCATGTGGAGTTTTGCTGGACTGCAAAGCTCCCTCTTCTCAAACGTGAGCGCTTTCTCTCCAGTCCCATGTGATTCACCTTTGTCATCATGAAATAATGACTCCAAGCAAGACTGACATGGAGGAGTTCCAGATTAACATGCAGCTTGGTAGTTGTGTCTTAACAGATGATTACTATAATATCAGAACACAGGGATTTAGCAGACATTATTCCAGAGTGGTGGTGATTGTCTTAGGCTACCAGTGAGTCACAAACCTGAATTTTGGGCAGTGTAAAAGCCCTGTATTCTTTTTTCTGTGGATGCATTCCAGCAACCTTGTTTTGGGTATGATGGATGGTTGTACCACATAACCAGACTGCCACTGCAGGGAACACTTAAAGTTTATAGCAAATTGGTAGGAGACAAAGGCCTTTAGACCACTGACACTAGGCAGTCATTTAGACTTACTAAGGAGTTGTGTGGGACTGAGAGGGTCATGTTAAATTTGACAGCATGAGGTGAGACAGTTCTTGTATTAGAGGAAAGGAACATTTTCCTCCCGCCAGCCATCATCACAGCTGTCTAGCTTGGGCATAAAGCTGAAGTGTTTCATCCAGGTGCTGACATAAGTCCAAACAACAACCTCCCTGTGTGTAATCAAGCATCAAGCTATTGTCCATGTGCACATTAGGATACCTGAGGGGTTTGGGTTGCTGCTTTCTTCAGACTTTAATAATTATATTTAACTTTGAGGTAGGCTACAATAACTACGATTAAAGCAATTGTTCTGCTCAGCTGGAATGATTTCTGATCATGCCCTAACACAATGCTGCAAAATTTGAAATGCAAATATGTGGGAGGCAAGAAATGTTCTTTTGATAATGTTTTTATTTCTATTGGAATGAAACAAAAAGTCCTTTATACAAACCCAAGCTGAGGTCAAGCACAAGCCAGCGATTGCTGATAAATATTGAATCTTACTGGTAACGAGCATCATCTACCCATGTAGTTTAGTTTTTGGTACTTAAATCCTCAATTAAGAGTGAAGAATTAGTAAATGAGCTGCTTACTTCAGAGCTAGCATCCCCTCCATCCTTCTTTCCATTCTGTGCTGTTATCATCCTTCAGTCTCTTTGGATTCTTGGCTTTTCTGGTCATTTCTGCTCTTGTTCATTTTGATCAGTGAAGCATTTTCTGCTAGGACGTGAGCATCCTTTCATGGCACATTGCAGATCGTTTTTGATCAAGTGTGTTTTGAGAAGCTGGTGATTGATTTAAATATTTTCTGAACGAAACTGTCAGAACTGTTGCAATGGAAGACTTTGGTTTTATGCCACTGCACTGCGCTTGTTAATACTAACTAGGCTTCACGGTGGCATTACTTCAAAGCTCTCTTGGCATTTCCAGTGTGACCTTTATCAGTGAAGTTTTCGTTGACTGTCAATACGGTTGTTAGAAGCAACTGTGGTTTTGCTTTAGGCCATATATCCAGTTTCTCTCACATTAAATTAGACTAAAATAAATATCGTGTATCATGGTGATAGAAATTGAGATGTTTTGCAGACTTCCACTGAATTTAGAAGTGGCATTGGGGTTGTTCTGTAAGGTATTTTGATCTGCCTCTACAAAGCAGCCTGAAAAGATGTCCCACTCCCTTACCTACTATAATTCCTGTGTTGTCCATATTTGTCTTCAGACACATCCATAAAAAGTACAAACGGTGTAAAAGTGCCATTTGCAGAAATGTGGGACAGACTATCCAGAGGGCAATAGCTAAAATGATATATGGGCAAAATGGTACTGGCAGTTAACCTGCTGTTTTGTTTTGGGATCTCTTGCTGAGTTGGTGGGAGAATAAGTTGTGTGTGAAAGTGGTAATAGCTTCAGGGACCCATCTTCATATAAAAAGAAGTGCCAGTAGAAGGGAGGTATGCAGGTATTGGCCAAGGCCTTTCTGAGCTGCTGCTGCTGCTGAGACAGATTAATGTTACCTTCAGATACTGATCATTTTTGGAAACAACCAACCAACCATTCATTAGCCACTTAGTTGATAATTATAATGCAGGTTTAGTTTTAAAAAGTGTGGGTTTATAGGTTTGATTTAGAACATGTTGGGCTTTCCAAGGAATTTGTGAAAGCACTGCACTAAGCACAGGTAAACCAGCCAAAGTGCCTTGGACAACTGGAGTATAATCCAGGATATTCTGCCTTCATAACTGACTTGGATTTCAGTAGAGCCTACATGCTTAGGCAGGAGCCCAGAATAAATAACCAGGATTAATGCTTCAGGTAGTGGGGGAAAATGTTACCCAAAGGAGCCCTGAGTTTAAGAGATAAATGTTTAGTTTCATGGTCTGATTTGTATCAGTAGATGCAAGGTGGTAGCCCACAAATTCAGCTTTCTTTTGATGTACATTTCACCAAGCATGATAGAATTGGTCAGTGTTCATCATGTAATTCTGCACATGTTTTCCACACACACTGAACAGTGAATAATTCATAGTTTACTTTCAGCTAAACAGTGAATCCCTTCTGTTGGGCCAGCTCTAGATCGGAATATCATCTGAACTTGATTTAAGCCAAACCGTGAGAAAAATGCAATAGCATGGAAGTTTATTTTCATGCAAACCAAATAAAACCTGTATGCCTAAACCTCCACAAGAACTGAGAAATAGTATAATAGTTGGGAAAATATTTGCCTCTATCTACAGGCACCTCAGAGAAATAACTTGCAAAGGCATATTGCCATCTAGTGTTAAGCTCTCTTCCATTCGTTGTACTTTGGGCTAGTGTAGTTGCAGTAGATTCCTCCAGTAGATTCTCACTTGTGCGAGAATCATTGGAAACCCAGTCATACCTTGAGAAATGCAGGACATCATCACTGCAACCAGACATGAAGAACACATGGCCACACTTAGATTACATTTAGTGGTTTTCAGTCCTGTATTCAGGGTTGCTGGCAATATAAATTTACTCTCCAGAAGGATTTTGTTAAAGTCAGCATCCAGTTCTTCTTTCAGCATTGTGAGAAGGGGTGAAAAAACAATGTAATGTTTTCTCTATACCTGTAGTATTAACTCTTCAGTCATTTTCTCTTTGTATGTTTTCATTGCTGTGGCCATAGGAATTCAGCATCTTTCACCAGAAGTCAGTATCTTTGTAGAGAGGACTTGAGTGGCCACAAAGATCAAAGTGGGGTATTTCTTCTCCTCTTTACACATAGCTTTTTGGTTTTTTTTTCTCCTTTTCTCTTGCCTCTCAGTTCTGAGTTTTAATGTTAAACAGAGAAATTCTTGATAGTTTATTTTTCAGGGTATTCAAGGATATTTCATATTCATATTCAAAGTATTTCATATCTCTCTTTCCATGTTTGCTCTTTTGGACTTACCTGATTTGTAGCAATGACTTCCAGCTAGTGAACTGGAGATTAGAATTTTATCAGCTGGCTGGAAACGCTTCCTCTTAGAAAGGACTTTGCCTCTGTGATCACCTGCTTTATAGTTCTATAAAACTTTGCCATACTTTAGAGATTGAAATTGTAATTTCCTTATCTGTATGAAGTAGGTTTTAAAAAAATAAAGTAGCTTTACCTAGGAACAGTATGGCAAAAGGTCCGTCCAGCTTTTGTGCATCCAAAAGTACATCCAGCTAAGCTACCTTCTCTGTTAAGACAATTTTTGTAAGTGAGGGGAGGCAACAGTTTCCAACAGTGCAGACTAACATTATTTCCATATGTTGAAAGTTACTGGGTGGGAGAAGGAAAAGAAAAAGAGAGTTTATTCTTTATTTCGTCATCTGTTGACCTTGGAAAGGTAAAAGTAAATACGGAGGTTTATCTGTTTCCTAATTCTGTATGTGCAACTTAACTATTAGACTGCAAATACATCTTGGTTCTTTCATCCTGAGAATAAGCAACTGGAGAGTCAAAGAAGCTTTCTTAACTCTATGAACATACATAAGAATAGCAAGTATAGCTTTTGTACTTGCACCCAGACGGAATTGTCCAAGTCAAGTTTGCAGCATCTCTTGTGTTTGCTGTCCGTTACTAAGCCAGTTAAGGAGCTGGTTTGGTTTAACTATGTTGTTCTAAAATCATGGCTGCAGTGGATTTTGTTCTTTTCATACAGTGCCATATTCTGTTTGCTTGTCTTCCTCTTTTGACACATAGCTCTGTTCCTTAGTTACTCTTTTTCAAACAACTATCACTCGTTGATTGCTAGGTTGTTCATTTCTGATAGATTTCATAACACTTTCTTCACCTCCTGTCAGTAATGGCCTAACAAAATTACTTTCAAGACATTTCTTTATTTTTTTCCTTTCATTATCACCTTGTGAAGCAAAGAATAGCTAAATCTACGCCCTGCTGGTTTGATTTTAGTTTCCTGGAAACATCGTTTGCTGACGTATTGGAAAGCTTAATATTGTTTGATCTGTCTAAGCTGTTAATAATATTCTATTGGTAATCTATATTTTACTGAATTCATTCTATTACAGACACCAAGTTTTGATAATGCCATAAACGGTTTTAGATATTTGGGGGAAATTGTAAGTAAATGCTGGTTTGGAAGTTAGATAAATGATTTCTGGTTAAGAACATAAGAAAGGGAGAGATCCCATTGGCACGTGTCATTATGCATTTCTAATTGAGTTACCATCCATCTCCACAACCATGAGACAGACACAGCATTCTGGGATTGACCTATGGTTTATAATGGCTCCAGATTTATTCTGTACGTGAGTGACACTGCTATGGAGTTGCATCAGTGGAACAGTGCAAAAGGATGATACAGGCATTGCGATGTCAGTGTTATTTGACTTGGCTGTTTTGTCTATTGGATAACTTAATTTCCATTCCCTTTTCTTTAAACCCTTGGCAGATAGTATTGCTACTTCCCTGAAGAGCCATTATTTCTGCTCTCATTGTCCCTGAAAGTTGTTTTGTTTCTTTGTTTTCTCCTGTTTAAGCTGTGGGCTATTGGTCACTCTTTCTAGGGAAGAGGAAGCTCTGAACTGAGGCACATAGATGCTGGAGGATTGCACTGCCAGGAGGCGCTACGTACAGAACAGTTAGAGAGCACAGTATCCTCTTAGAATAGTAATCAAAATTCTTTCCAGGAGTGAATTGAAAAGAAACTAAAATATCAGCCCATCCATACTGCATACATTTACACAAAGCACAGTTCCTCTGGTATCAGTTGATCTCCTGGAGACGTATAACAGAAGGAACTGTGTGAGTCTTATTACATGGGGTTCCCCATTCCCTCAGTAGTTTTAAGTGTGCCTCCCCAAAACGTTAAGTAAATTCTCCTACCAGAAGGGATTTGCAAGGGTATCACTAAGAACGTGTATTTTTTCCCTTGCTTAAATCTGAATAGAACAGAGAGAAGTGAAAGAAGCAAAGAAAATACACGATGTAACAGGCACTGCTTATGAACTCTGAAGTGTCTTACCTTTAAGTAAGCAAGACAAAAGTGTATTTCTGGTACACAATATACAAATACTTCTGCCTGTTCATAAGACCGTGTCGTTCCTAACCAGTGTAATGAGACTCAAACCTTATGTCTTTGATATACAAAAGAACATGGGAGGCCTGTGGCTTCCCACGGCTCTGATTAGAACAAGAAAATGTTTATGAACTTGTATTCCGTGAAGCTAAAAGACTGCACAAGGGAAATCTCTTGGAGGAATGTGAAGTCTGGCTTGCAGCTCTGAATACACAGTTGTTTATTTTACTGTTAACAGCTTCCTCTCAAAAACCAAGGGCAGCATTATAAACTCTTTGTGCAAATACACTTTCCACCCCTGTTTTTATAATGGAGAAATCCTCTTCACTATATTCTATTTAATAATTACAGAAAAAGTGAAAACCCAGACTAAATTCTATGTATGAGATACAGTGCAAAGGTTAAAGTCTTTCTATCTTCTTCAGTGCTCCTGAAATTTGAATGTTCACATTCACTGCCATTTAGGGGCTGAAGGAAGTGGGGCTATTCAGGCTAAAGAAGACATCCCAATGGTCTTCCCATCCTTAAAGGCTGCTTCTGAGAGGAAGGTAATAATCATCCCCATGCTGAGCAAAAAGAAGCATAGACTGGAATTGCAGAAAGGCAGACTGAGGATAGACATAAGCACAAACTCAAGGAGAGTGAAGGAGTAGCTATGAATATTGTGAAATTTCCATCACTGAAGATGTTTAAAAGTGAGTTACACGAATCTCTGCTGTAAGAATATAGCTGTAGACTTGCTGGGTGGAATTTGGAATTGACTAGCTGACCTCTTGGTTTATGGAATCAGAGAAGCATAGAATCGTAGAGTGGTTGGGGTTGGAAAGGACCTTAAGCTCATCCAGTTCCAACCCCCTGCCGTGGGCAAGGGCATCTCACACTAGACCATGTTGCCCAAGGCCCACCTAACTTTCCTTTTTACTCCTATTTTTTACTGATATTATGATTTTGCAACATAAATGTCTTAGGGTGTATTATTTATTAATATTTAGTTTGAGGAACCAGGTTTTCTTTTAGGACTGAAAAGTCTAGCAATTGAAAACTTCAGTATTGGGTCTGTGTAACAGAGAACAGTTCTATCCTGTCGCTGGAGGCAACGACACCATTTAAAGCACCATCTCCTGGGTGCTTTTAATTTCTGTGCATTGCAAGTAATGGTTTCTAATGAATTAAGTTCAGTTTTAAAACCTGAGTTCATTTTCACCTTTTTGATGTTTACCTCCCTTCTGCTGTAGTACTGTTGAATAATTGAAGCGAATGAGTTGGTTGAAGGCAATGAAATGAAATTCAGAGCATCAAGCCCAGTTACTGTAAGCCCAGTGCTCACAATTAAGAGATTACATTCCCTGCCAAGGTTTTGTTTTTTTTTTTTGAGTTGAATTAATAAAGCACATCCTGGATGTTTCTGTTGAAATTAATTTTGTCCTCCAACCCCTTGTCAATTATTGGGATTTTGCCAAACACTCCAAATTCTTTCCATAACCAAGACTTGTGCAGTCAAGGTATAAAGGACAGGCAGCATGACAGGAGAACATCTAGACAGCTGAAGATCAGCTGTCACATGGGATCAACAGGCATGAAATCCACACTGTGCACAAACTGAGTTCAAAGACACCTGGCTTTGGTCTAAGACCATAGAATCACAGAATCACAGACTAGTTTGGGCTGGAAAGGAACTTAAGATCATCTGCTTCCAACTCCCCTGCCACGATTCCCTATGTGGCTTCCTACATGAACTTTATGGTGTATCTAAAAATCACAGTGCAATGAAGAGGTAAGGAATTGGTACTCATCTAGCTGCTCCATATACCAGTACAGCTATAAGATCAATGTGCTGTCCCTAGAAGTGTCTGTTGTAGCACCCTGTGATTGCCATGCAGAGCCTGCTCTGAGACACTGAGCTAAGAATAGCTGCCCAAGAAGCCAAATGAGTGAGTTAAATTGGGGTTCTGTGATTGAAATCTTTCGGGACCAGTCCTGCCTGGCTTGTTGCTGCTCAAGTTTGAGCGTGGATGTACCTTTTTCTGTCTGTGGAGGTCTGTTACTACTGGTGAGATAATTCGTTTAGTAGAAGAGCAGTAGGAAACATGCCTACTCCGTTTTCTAGTTCTTTGCCCCAATTCCTTGCACTTTAGACCCAATATTAAATGTTCTTAGAAATAACACCTTTTTGTTTCCTTTTAAGCTCAAAGTGGAAACTTTTCTGGATAGGATTTCTACAGTACTGCTCAGGAAGCATGTTCTCCTTTAAATGTCCAGAGCATAAGTTGATCACCAGTTCAGACCAGAAAGAAAGGTGTCTCCATGACTTGTTATTGTATGATTAGAGGCTCTTACTTGAATTTTGTATCTTTTTGGGTTTTAGACCATTTTATTTTGCATGGCTGACTATTACCAGGCAATGCTGAATTTTAAGTTGCTTTTCTTCACTGCCAAGACCTTTCTATTGGGAGAATAAATTCTGCTTCTGCTCATATTGGTACTAGATGTAAGACATTGCTGTTACAACAGTCCTTGAACCTGTTGGAATGAAACAGTTTTAAAGTCCCTACGATACTTATTCAGCAAATTAAAACTTGAGTTAGTATGGGGATCTTAAGGATAAAAAGGATTAATAAGGATTATTTATTATTAAGAAGGTTGAATGCTTCAACTGTATTTAAACAAAACCCAAACAAACAGCACAAAACAAGCCTCATCTCAATGAAAGCTGACCTAACTCTCTTCCCAGGTCAGGAGTCATGTGTGGATACAAGGTCCTGAAAGTGTTCTTTGTATCTACTGCTTTTATGTGTAAGCATTTCTCTACCTCTTCTAGTGACACCTATTTCAAGGACAGACACTAGTGTGTAGGAGTGAAATTCGTATCTGCAATGCCTTTTACCACTTACGGATAACCGAATCTGCTGCCTGCCTATAGATCCTTATCCTTGCCTTATCAGAAAAGGGGAAAACCCTTCAGATCTCAACTGCACAGACTTCAGGCGGAGAAGCAATTCAACCTTTGGCTTCTTTCCACTACTGCTGCCTGGAAAGCAACACTTAGAGGCTAGTGTTCTGTAAGAGTGGAGATGGCCAAACTTTCAGTGTCTATGAGCCACAGACTGAGATTTTCCTGTGGCAAAGAGCCACATGAGGCATATATCAAAGACTTGGGAGCTTTAGGATTGTTTCAGAGGGAAGGGACAGCAACTCCTCGCTTCGGATCACACACTTTGCTGTGGGAAGAAGCAGACTGAACATGCAGCGGAAGGCAAGCTTTTTAGGTTTGCTTATAGAGTCACAGAATGGTTTGGGTTGGAAGGGACCTTCGAAGCTCATCCAGTCCAACCGCCTGCAGTGGGCAGGGACATCTTTAGATCAGGTTGTCCAGAGCCACATCCAGCCTGGCTTTGAATGTCTCCAGGGATGATTGATCTTTGCCACCTGACAGTGAGAGCTCAGGAACATGATATCTCAATAAAGATTACTCCAGTTAACTCAACACACCCTTAGGCCAGAGATGCTGGTTTGTTTCTTCACATAGTTAACAATTTGTGTTCACTGCTGCTGATTGAAGGATGGAGTTTTGGCCTGGGACCCTTTTACTAATGAATGTATTGATTCCTTAAAAGAAAAAGGAAGCTCTCTGATTCTGAGGACCTTCATGTGAACACAGTCCTGCTGCAGGAAGAAATGCCAGTCACTTCAACAGTGTGAGAGTACCTTGGAAACTGTGACATACCCAACTGTGAAGTTGTGGGGAAACTATAACATCTCCTACTCCAGGGAGGAAGGCAGTTAATAAAACGGTTATTGTAATAGCCAAGGATTTAAGGAAAGGAAAGGTCCTTTCAAACACTTGGTCTCCATAACACCCTGGCCAGGTGAATGGCTGAGAGTGCTTATGGATAGACTGGCTAAATAAAATAGGTTTCATAACAGCTGGTCAACAAAGAACCAGGTTCCCGTAACTCCATTTTCATAGGGAAAACTCTGGTTACATGGTAAAAAATCAGAGCCCTTGACGTATTGGTACCTATAAACCATCCGTTTGTCTGTGCAGTCAGCTGCAGAGTAAGGTGGGACTGCCAAACTGAACATGGGAGGTTTATGTGCTATAAAATTGCTGCGTAGAGGTAGTTTGTGCAGTGTTTGATGTGCTCCTCTTTACATTAGTCAAGGAGTCATTAACAAAAGTCAGATGAGAGGGAAACTCATAAAGCAAATGTTCCCTTTTACAGTTCGTCTGATCTCTGCTACTGATTTTTTTTTTCTCTACTTTTAAAGCAATGTTAGATGCATCCAGCAAAACAAGCCTGGCGGCGTTCTCTGCTTACAACGGGTAGTAAAGGTGTTTCTTTTCCGAGGCACATCTATACTGGTTTTGGCTAGTCTGTTGTTCATGCCAGCAAGCTTGCCTCGAAAAACAAAGGTCTTTCTTTTGAAAGCTACTATAGGATGGAATAGAGGAACAAAAATATTTGCTGTGGGCAAACAGTGCATTTGTTGCTTCTAATCACATCTGTGACTCGGCTGCAGTGTCTATACATGCATGCTTGTGCATGGCCAGACACACGCACTCAGCTACTGGTCTCCAGAAGTCTTTGCAAGAAAGGGTAAGTTGTTTTGCTGTGTTGTATAGAAACATCTGATGTTTGCTTGCTTCAGATTCTGACATCTCTGATCTGTAACAAATTTTTCTTCCCTCAGGGTTTGTCACTCATGGAACACAAGTCTGTCTTTAAAGTTCTTTTGCTGGGAAAACAGAGCCAGGTCAGATGTGTGCTCTTCTTGAACTTCAGTGGAAGTGAGGCTGTGGAATATCAAACATGATACCCTCATTCTGGCGATTACCTTGCAGTAATGAAAGTTCATATCCACCTTGTTCTTTGTAAGAATCACAAGTGAGTTAATTTCCAACTTCTGAAAATAATGCATTTGCTGCTGTAGTGCCTTAGAGGTACATTTAGGCCTAGAATATCTTCACTGAGCACATATAAATACGAAAATAGGTGTATTCCTCCCCTAAAGAACAAGCAAAAGCAACCTGTTAACAAAAAGACCTAATCTGGTTTATCTGACTTTCCCCTTTCAGTCTTTTATGCTCTACAGCATTAAATTACATGTATTTGTCACCTCTTTACAATGTTACAAGAAGAACATTGCACAGTAGACAAACTGTTCATGTTTTTAAAATGATTTCTTAGGGTGAACATTTAAATCATGAGAAGAAAAGCAAACGTAGATTTTCTGTCAGTGTTCCAATTATATGAAATATTCTATACTAGATTATAAATTATTACAAATGGCCCTCAGTGATTTACATAATTTGGCTAAATTATAGAGGTCGCTAATATTTGATCTAAGCAGTCTTCTTTTCATCATTTTTAAATAGGCATACCTGGGGCTTTCAGTTTTGTGCTGCTTATGAATTGTGAGGGTGTTTCCCTAAGAGGCATCCTTCCTTTGAGCTCACCAGCGTTAAAAAGCATGTCTAGCTTCAACTTGAAAAGGATGGCAGAAGTGCATACTTGCAGCAGGAGACATAACAGTGATGATCTGATGGAACAGTTTCATTCTTGGAGCTGCAGCATGATTGTGTTACTTTGAAGGAAACAGAAATGACTGGCGTGAGACAAATAATGAGGGAGAAAACAGGGAAGAAGTATATTTTCTAGTAGCTAGTGCAGTAGTTGGTCAGAAGACAGTTCCCACAATGACTTCTGTTGATCTTGTGCTGCATACCAGGTTGAAAAATGCCAGTAATAGTTGTAAAACTGCATTATTTTGCTCCTATAATTGAACAAGTGTTTCTTCACTAACTTATTTCTTTTCTTCTCAAGGATAGTCTCCTTCCTGACCACAGCAGTGTGCCTGTGACAGGTTCTATCACCATAGAAATTGCTGTTACGTGCTGTTCTGCGATAGGAGCAGCCTTCCACATGGCCAGCTACTCAACTCTCCCAAGCTACTTGACCCAAGCAAGAATGAGAAGGAACAAATATCTCCGAAGTATTGCCCCTTTCTGAAGTCCTCACAGTTGAAGCCTTTCTGATTCCACAAGGTACGTGACCCCTTTTCCTTGTGTCAGTTAGGACCCCTCTGATCATCTGATCTTGTTCACAGCAGCTCTATAGTAATTTTCAGCTTCTTGTAGCCTATTTTGTGTCAGTACAATGCACATCCCAAAGCACCAGCTAGACCTCTGGTAGCTTTTCAGAAGAGACCTATGTTCTCTTAAAAAGTGCAGTTCCCAGAAGGTGGACTAAATAACATCAGTAGTTGTCTGCTAGAGACTTACATGGGCTTTTTATCCACTCCAAGACTTATGTACTTTTCACATCATCTCTGATTTGTGGCTTGAGGTAACAAACCTATGTTTGTGTAGCTAAACTAACACTACACTAAGCATCCAAGTCATTGTTCCATGCACCATCCTTCTCTAGAAGTTCACTTAATACAAGATGATGTACCTCCACAGCTTTGTGTTGCTAACTTTCAATTACATACTCTGAAAGATGTAGCTGCCTGTGCAGTAACTCCACAAGCTAGCGTGGTCTAAGGAGAATGGGAGGATCAGGAGGTTACTTTAGTACAACTCAATGGTATTGCCTCTCCAGTCTCTGATTTTCTGGTGAAAAAGAAAAATGTTAAGAGTACATCTTCCCTTGTTCCATTCTACTCCTCTGGGCATCCTCTGTGTTTTACAGTCTACCTCAATGACACTTCTGGTTCCTGCCTTCAGTTTCCCAGCTGATTGGCTCAACAGGCCAGGTTTTCACATGAGATGAAATTAACACATTTGCAGCATCTGCACAGAGCCACAACAGCCATTGTGCCTTTGCTCTTTTGCTTTCTCTTTCTTTCTTTGTTCTTTCTTATTTGCCTTGAAATATAAACTCTCATATCATGTTATCTGTGTGGATATATCTGGTCGCCAGTATTGGTTGATAACTTGAGGGCAGAGAGAATGGACACATAGCATTTTGTTATTTCCAGGCAATGTTTAAGGAGAATCCAGAGAACGCTGAGGGAGCTTTTATTGTTAATCTCCAGGCAGGAACTCGGGAAAACTCAGACAGAATAATGACAGATCCTGTTTTTTTTTTTGCAGATTTTAGCAAAAGGTGTGAAATGAAAATATCCAGACAAATAAGTATGACAACCAGAAAAGACTCCATCACAGACCAGCCTTTTTTAAAGGTATAGCAGGACAGTCAACACTTTTGGCCAGAGTGTCAAGAAAAAAGAAGTATTCAGTGCCTATAAATGAGTTAGTACAGATTTGTCTGCTTCAGCCTCATAATCCTTGCATCTAACTGATACTCAGTCTCTCCCCCTGTATAAGGACATTTAAGGTCTGTTGCTGAGTGCTTGCATATATCTTTGTATTCAGAAAAGGCATTGCAGTATTTCCTAGCTCATGTTTGGCTGTCATGTGGAAATATTTCAGCTTCACTGAGCTATTTTATCTGTATTCATCATTGTTTCAAAGTCTTTTTTCTCTTTGTTTGTTGATCCTATTAGCATATTTTTACAGCTGAAAACCATCAAACAGTTACTATATGAAGGTCAGGGTATGATTATTGTGCTGTAGACATGGTCTCCTTCCTTATTGAATTGTGATGTGCTGTTTGTCCTTGATTTTGAAGTATTAGCCAACTGGTAATTTGGCAGTCCCTGTACTGCATTTCTAATTGGGTGATAGTACAATGGATATGTAGTGGGGGGGTTTTATGGCCACTGATACTATTTTCAAGCTTCCCAGCAGCTACTAACTGAAGCTTTCTCTCTTGAGAAAGGACATAATTATTCCAAGTTGTGAGTAAATACAGTTTTCATTAAACAAATAACAGCTTGGTCCTCCCCCTCACACCCCTGTGAGTAGAAACCTGGGAAGGGGTATAACTGCAGCACCTCTGTAACATTCCTATATGAGCTTTTGAAAAGCTTTACAACTGGTAATCACATCAGGATTGTCAGATTCCTGTTACACATACATCAGTTCCAGCTTACTCATGCGGAAATCAAGGCAAGAGGAGAGGTGACTTGTTCATGGATTGGCAGGAAATGAATGAAAAAGGTGAGATTTCAAAGCCAGCTTTGTTGCCTCCGAGTCCCCTCTCCAATCACAAAGGCTGTGGTGTAGAAGCCAGTCTACTTTTTCTACTACTTTTTTTCCCTTTTAAAGATACCCATGCTTTCACTTGCTGGGAATATGACTTGTGTTCAGTCCTGTGATGACTGATCCTGCACCAGACAGAGGCCAAAAGTTTAATAATATTTTAATAAGGAGGTATGTCTACTGTTTTATGGTTACAGGGTAATACTGGGTTTCTCATGATTACCTCTTACCCATCCTGTGCTTTTTAGATTGGTTACATTGAGTGAATGCTCCATCCCTGGCAGTGTTCAAGGCCAGGTTGGACAGAGCCTTGGGCAACATGATCTAGTGTGAGGTGTCCCTGCCCATGGCAAGGGGTTGGAACTGGATGATCTTAAGGTCCTTTCCAACCCCAACCATTCTGTGGTTCTATGATTCTAGACTGTCACACTAGGTAACTGGATTAGTTTGTTCCAGTTAAACACTGTTACAGTGTGTGTTAATTTTACCCTACTGAGCAGTTCCTCTGGAATTGTTAGAAGATACCGCTAAAGTAGTAAATAGGAAACTAAGTCAGGAATTCACATTCATCTGTTATAAATCTGCACAAATGCTGAAGAGCAGCCTGGAGCTGACCTTGCCTTGCTTTCTGGGCCCATAGTTAGTATTTTATTTATCCTTTGGCAGAAAAAGGCGACCCACTGTCAATAAATATTCTATGGGGAAAGTGTGACAAGAATAGGGTTTCTATCTCAGTTTTCTGTTAGAAGGGATGACGTTGTGAAAATAATTATTGCTGTTTGTGGGTGAATTATGGCATATAAAATCAAGGTATAATGAAGCAAAAATGGACACGGGGAAAGACTGGGCTTGTGTAAGAGAGGAAGAGCTTAAGGAAAGTCAACACCAGAAGTGTTAATGGCGATGAGAGTTTATTGTTACTGAGCACAGAAGACCTGTGGGAAACACTGGTGCCAAAAAAAGTGTCTCCAAGAAGTCAAAAGAGGATACAGAATTAGTATTGATTATTTGAAAATCCGTATTTACATGAAATAGAATGAAATAATATCTACATGAAAACTCCTAGTATTGGTTAGAACCTAATAGAAAAGAAAGAGAGAGAAGTTTTAACAGTGGCCAGACTGTTTCCAAATTGTCCTTCTTTTCTCTAATATATTCCCCAAAGGGCCTGCTTCTCTTCAGGGTTTCTTAACAGATACACAGACTAGGGGTTTTGTAGGGAGTGTTGGAATAACTGATCCTGTGTCTTGTCCAGTTTTACTCTTCACCAGAAATGTCGGTGCCAACATGTGCTGGTATCTCTGTCTCGCACTCTACTAGTATGAGTTGAATAAAAAACGCCCATTTCTGCAAGCAGCTTTATTTGGAGCGTTTGAAAGGTTCTTGTCTTTTCCTTTTCTGGATTTTGTTATCTCCACAGAAATGCAGTTATCAATGGCAAGACCCAAAGAGCTCACTGAGTAGTAGCAAGCCAGTAGCAAGCTTCCACTCCTAATTCTCACCAAAAAGAAAGGAAGAAGAGGCCTGATGGAGGAAAAAGGAGAAAAGTGACATTGACAGCTGAGTATTTATTAGGTACTGTTTGCTCAGCCAGTGCTCATTTGGGAATACACTGGTTTACCACACTGAATCATCCTAAAACACACAAGCCAGGAAAATGGATCATCTTGATGCTGAGAAGGCCTATTTCATTTGAATGTAGTATCCTAACTATCGATAAATACTCACAGAAAATGAAGCAGCTCTTCTCTACCATCAATTAACTCTTCTTTTTGCTCAGAATTAACTCTTCTTTTCTTCTTTTTGTACAGAGGTGCAGTTTGCCCAGTCATCCGCTGTGGACATATCTAAAGATATGCTTCTCATCCTTTATATTATAAAATAATCTATTGGCAGCGAGGTTTGAAATGCTTTACCCAACTTCTGCCATAAGGAAAAATTCCTTCTTCTCACCTCCTGCTTGACTGCTAAGGTGAGAGCTTTGAAGGCAATGGAAACCAAGCAACACTGTGGGATTCTGGTCTGAGAAATGTTAGTTCCTTTAAGTCAGCTAGCCCAGATGTCTGACAGGTACTGGTGGAAGTCTTGAGGAACTCCTTTTGCAGGGTGGCACCCTGGAACACCAGGTTTTGAGATGGATTTCTACCCAAGATCAGAAATCCTGCAGTTCTCACCAAGGCTCACAAACTTGCTTCAGCAGAGATGAGGTGCTGCACCAGCTGAGATTGAAGCTTCTGGGGATTTCACACACAGTACTATGGCAGGACCACAGGCATTTCCAAGGCTTAGGTCACTCTAACTTATGGTGTGTCCCAGGTTAGTGACTATGAAGCCCATTGCATAGCCAGGGAATCCCACTTTTGATTTGCCTGAAGTTCACTATCCAAGACACTCTGGCAAAACACTGAGGTATCACCCAAGCAGCAATTTTAGAAGTGAAATTCTGTTTCACACACACAAAAGTAACAATAACAACTACAACCAGCTAGGTCTATAGTGGAGAGAGCTGCTGGTAACAGATGATGAGGGTCCCAATACCTCTGACAGTACTAAGGGTGGTAGAGTGAGGAGAAAAATAAGAAGGGTGTAGGCTGACCAGTCCTGCTCTTTTTTTTTGCAAAGAACTAAAATGTAACATATATTTCCAGTAGTTGATCTTTATCTTCCCTTTTGGGATAACATACAGTGTTTTCCATACAGGTCTTTTCTGGCTGAACTCTAGCATCCTTGGTCATCCCAGAGTCTCTGTATATAGGACATGCATGAATAATCTCAGAACCATTTTTAATGCCAAAATCTGGCCAGAGGAGTTCAGTGAAAAAAAACATGTGTTTTTTACTGTGTCTGAATTTGTCTCATAACACATTAGAGTAATGTCCCTTCAAGAAAGAGCTGGTGGGAAGCTTTGTTCTGCTTTGCTGCTGTTCTTCTTTCTGACATCAAATTACTCAGGGAAGATGTTTCATTTGAATATCTATGGTATAAATTACCAGTGTTGTTCTTCCCTACCATTTGCTTGACAAACTAATTACCAATAGTTTTGTGCAGCCTGTGCATTTGCAGGGCTGTGTAAGGTGGCAGCTGAGGGTTCTGCTTGTGTGAATTAATCATAGGTGCAATTGACCTTGTGTGAGAGTGGCTGTGGCACATATAAGATTAAGAGCTGCTGTGTTAGGCTGCCACTCTGAAGCACCTGCTCATAGGGTGCGTTGTAGCACCCTGTGATTTCTGATTGAGTCAGTGCAATGAGCAGGATTGTATCTAATAAGCATGTGATATCTTCCTCTGGGAATCAGGAGGACAAGAGAAGGGAGGTAATGTGGGAAGAAACTGCATCTCAGGAACCTCCGCTACCTGATACCCATATGTAGATGGGGTTATGCTCCAATTTTATTCCCATAGGGTGATGCATTTAATGGCATTCTGGAGATGTTAGGACTAGCCTGAGCTGCTGTGAGGGATGGCAGTGCTACACTGGAGTTGTGCTAGCTTTGCACTTGTGGGTGACATGCACTAGTTGGTGGTACCCATGAAGCCTACTTAGCTCTCCTGATGTATCTGCCATGTAGGAAGGAGTCTTTTGGTCAAGGAAATTCAGAAAAGTAGAGGGGACAGCGTAGCTCAGTACTGACTTCAGAGAGACATGCATTGAAAGGAGCGTAACCAGCAGGTGGAAGGAGGTAATCCTGCCCCTCTACTCTGCTGTCGTGAAACCCCACTTGCAGCACTGTGTGCAGTTCTGGTGTCTTCAACGTAAGAAGGACATGGAGCTGTTGGAGCAAGTCCAGAGGAGGCCATGAGGATGCTCAGGAGCTGGAGCACCTCCCATATGGAGACAGGCTGAGAACACTGGGGCTGCAGCCTGGAGAAGAGAAGCTGCGTGGAGACCTCAGAGCAGCTTCCAGTGTCTGAAGGGGGCTACAAGGATGCTGGAGAGGGACTCTTCATCAGGGACTGTAGCGATAGGACAAGGGGTGATGGGTTCAAACTGGAACAGGGGAAGTTCAGGTTAGATCTAAGGCAGAAGTTCTTCCCTGAGGCACTGTCACAGGTTGCCCTGAGGTGGTGAGGTGCTGACACAGGTTGCCCAAGGAAATGGTGAATGCCCCATCCCTGGCAGTGTTCAAGGCCAGGCTGGACAGAGTCTTGGGTGACATGGTCTAGTGTGAGGTGTCCCTGCTCATTGCAGGGGGTTGGAACTGAATGATCTCAAGATCCTTTCCAACCCAAACCATTCTGTGATTCTGTAATTATATGATCATCATATTGTCTAGATACTGCAGTACTTTGCTGAATTAGGACTATCATCTGTCTACTTGTTTGTCAGAATGAGTTTGGAACTGGTTACATGTATAGTTTTCCTGCTGTTCTGTTTTTTAGCTGGAATGGGGGAAGGTTTTCAAGGATGCTTTTTTTTTTTTTTCCCTGCAGGTTTCATCATCTCCTGCTTATTCCTCAACAGAAAGAATAATCTATGAAATCAGTTGGTTGCTGCAGGAATGATTACACACCTTGGGATGATTGTGATTCCAGGTAGGGGATAAATGAAAGAGTCAGACACTTCTGAAAGAATAAGTAGCTTGTAAAATTTCAGATGTCCTTGGCAAAAATACATGGATAGTGCCCTAATTTCTAAGTGTGGCAGTGCCTTCGAAGTGTTACACAGGGCAGAATTACAAATACAGACATGAAAATTGTATGCATAAGCTTTACAGTAAGACCTGAAGCGCTGAACAGTGCTGAGGCAAGTGCCAGTTCCATGCTGTGGGGATGATGCTTTATGGAAAAACTTGGACAATTCGCTTGGCTGGATGTGATTTCTAGCTACATCAGCATCGGCTGGAGTCAGGTTCCTGGAGACAGTGGCAAGGGCAGTTCACTGGTGCTGAGTGAGGTGTGAAGTGAGAAGTTCATCTTTCATGTATAAGGAACTCTGCATAGTTTTTCCTGTTCTTCCTTCTCAGTCTGAGGAAATTCTCTTCTCACTCCATTTTTTTCTCTTTTCTTTACATCTTCCTTCTGGATTCCTATTCCTGGGCAAATGAGTATGACCCCTAAAATAAGATGAAGCTCATCTGCTGTTGCATGGATGATTGGTACAGAGGAACGTCCTTAAACAAAAAGACATTGCCCAGGTCTTGTTAGGGCCCTCAAAGCACTAACAGACTCTACTGGCTCTGAGCAACCTCACCCAGGGCTTCCACCCACACCCACTGATGCCTAATTTAAGCTCAGCCTTGGGCCTTTGGTCCATTCCCAAGCTATGCTGTAGGTTTGTCTGCCTCCTGGCTGGACCTTTGCCATGTACTGCAGGTAGGTTGTCTCTTGGATGAACCCCTTGGATGTATCTTGAAGTCTTATCTCTGGCCCTATCTTCTTTTGCTCCGGACCAGAGCCCCTGCTTGAAGCTTGCTCCTCATTAATCACTTTCTGGGGCTACTGAAGGGCCCTTTTACCAGTCATGGTCTGCCTGGTGTCATCAGACCCAGATGGTAAGAGCATGTCATGCACTGGGATTGCCATTAACTCCTGGCTCCATTTCCCTGGCACTTGCTGCTCCCTGATGCTACTGGGGAAAGAGAAAGTCAACACCTAAATTAAGTCAAAGCTGACTACTCCTTAAATTGTTTCCTGTGCCTGGATCTGGTTCCCCTGGTCATTTCCTATTACTCTGTTTGGAGAGGACATTAATTGGCAGAAATAGATTTATAACTGTTCCCATGTGAATATCCTTGTGCTGATCTTTCTCCCAGATGTGTTCATATGTCAGTTCCAGACTCTAAACATTTGCAAATATTCAAGTGCCAGAAATCTCTGATAGGAATGTTCATAGGAAAAGAAGAACATGCTAACTCCTTTGAGAACTGTGTTGTGGTTTCCATGCACATGTGGAAATGAAACCCAGGGATTATTCTGATGTATGCACTGTGTTTCTCAACTGAACAATAATGTGAATGTTTAGAAGCAACATCCTTTGTTCCCAGTTGTTTGGTGCTGCCCTGGAGGAGGATGTTACAGTAGGTACTTGTCCAAAGGTAGGTGCTGAGCAAATGTGAAGTCTGTGGAGTTTGGCATGGCTGATGCTCATTTGTTCTGATGTGTTGCTAATTTTTGTCACAGAAGTGCATGGTTTGGGTGATTCTGGGCTCTTTCCAGTTAACAGGACTGTTAGATCAGTATTTTATCTTCCCAATATGTGGAAAGCCAAAAAGTTTGGGAAGCCCAGATGTTGTTTAGGAAAAACACCAAACCCATCAGCTTTGTACTGCTGGTTTATAGCAACCACGTTGAATGAACTTCTGTCTAAACAGCATGCGGAGATGCTGGAAGAGCAGGCGATGAAGGTTTGCCACAGCTGGGTGTGTTTGCATAGGTGGGCAGTGTGTCAGTCGTTAAATCACCAGAGTTGAGGTTGTACTTCCGAATGAGTTTGGAAGTGCATTGGGGTGTGCAGATTTCTTAGCGGTGTGCAGATCTAGATTTTCATATAAACTGAACATGGGGTTTGTACAAGGGAAGGAAATCTGTGTGATTTCCATATGAAAGGCCACATCAGCGATAAATAAGCCCTTCAAAATCAAGATACATTTTGTGGCTTATTCTCAAAATGCTAATTTGTAAAACATGACATGTTGAAGAAAATGTTTGGAGGAAGTTTTATTTTCCTCCTGTCCTTCTTTGAAGGGCTGCAATTTCTGTGTCCAGATTTGTACCTACTAATTGTAAATCTATGTGCATGTATATACAGTAATATATACAATGCAATGGGTGGAGGTACTGTGAAACAGTAGTATGGATCCTAGAGTTGGGTTTATGACCCTTGTTCTCTGGGTTCTGGTGGTAACCATGGTTTTGCATGAGGTGACTTAGAGTTGTCTGGCCTCTGTTATCTGTCCTATTGCCTCTGGGGATTTTTCTTTCCAGAAGCACATGGCAATGAGTATTGGTTACCCAAACCTGAGGCATTCACTGGTCATTATTACTGGTGGTGGTTCATTTCTATCTTCTCTTTCTCAGGTCTTCTTGACCTTCTGTGAGAACTGAATTTGCTGTCTATGGCCGGCCTTTATTTTAGCTGCAAGCTGTTAAGCTGATGTAGCAGTGTACTTCTGTTTAGCATAGATTCTAGTCCTTTCCCATTTTGGAAAGAGAGATACTCGGAAAGTTGGTGAGGTGAGAAGAGGGGTATTTGACATCTTTTTCTGTGTCCTATTCCACTAAAGAACGGGACTGTTTGAAAGGCCTCAAAAGTAGTAGTAAAAATTACTGACATTCAAGGGTTTGGCCTTTTTTCTTCTTATAAATTTCCAATTATACGACAGAAAAGCTTATTTTTAAGTATGATAACCACTTGGATAATATTTTTGAGATTGATCATGAAAAAAAAAACAAAACTTCTTTTCTTAAATTGAAATAGAGAATGTAATTTTGAGAAAAATGAATTTTTGTCTAAAGATTTGTTTGAATAACAGGGTGATGCCTTTTTTTACCCATGTGAAAAGCTTGCCATGGGAAATTCTTGCCATTGCCCCCAGGATATAGATACACTCTGGCCTTATGCCTGGGATATGTGACTTTCCACCTTGGACCGTCTCTGCTGTTTTCATGCCCTTGTGTGCCCATGAGGAGGTGAGCAGCCCTGATTACAGCTGCACTTTAAAAAGTTAGTTCTATACAGCCCTGTTCACAAACTGGTTTTAACTCTTGAAATATTCTCTTGTTGACTCTGTTCCTTCTTTTTCCAGTGAAAGCTATTTAGTGCTGAATCTTTAGTAAGGTAGTGCTTCGTCAGGAATTTCTTCCCTTGCAGACAGCAAGTTCTTCATATTCTTCATTGCTTCTCTGTGCATGTCCAGTCTATTGGTCAGGGAAGAGGGATTTTAATGTTCTTTCTTGGCTATTTAGATCATGGTCTCTTTAGATAATTGAACTTCACTCTTGTGGGAGAAGCTTATGAAATCACAGATGGTATTCTCCTGATAAGATCTATGCTTCACCAAGAGCTATGCGTAAAGTAATTGATGAAAATCTCTTTTGGGATAGCTTAGTGATCTCACGTCATCAGCCTCTTCATTTAATTCTGTGAATGAATTAATTAATAGACTGCCAATAATTCATTTGCAGGTAGGCTCTGCGTACAGTACGTAACTGGGTATAGAAGAATCTCTCTCAATGGAAAAGTGAAACCTCCACCTAGAAATCAAAATCTCCAGATATCTCAGTGATGAACTACTGAGGTTCACAGTGATTTAGAAGAACTGTTAGTTCTTTTTACTAAATCAAGGAAGACATCATTATTTGGATTCAGACAGGAATGGGAGAGATCGATGAACTCTTAATGTCTTCCAGTAAAAATGACTTATTGTAGATGGTGTAATAATTGATGATCATCAGATGTCTTAGGGCAGTATTTCTATGGATGTCTGTGATAGTCCCTGTGCCATCTAACAATGCCTCTGACCATGAAGTGTCACTGGAATTCATGACAAATACACAAAGGAAGGCATTTAATAGTGTTTCACTATTGTTTTTTAAGGAGTATTTTTCTGAGAGCAGCATGGAGCGCTGCCACTGGGTATTTATAACCTTGTGGCCAGTTGCCAGTAATGATAAGTTACCAGCAAAGAAAGGCTGGGAAGTTTAGCATTTGGTAAGAGTTAAGTAATGAGAGGACAGATAATAACATTGGTGTGTCGGGACACAGATCTGGAATTGTAGCCAGGCCCAAATCTTCCCTTTCTCCACTGCTCTTTGAGACATCTTAATTACCCCCTTACTTTCTGTGTGATGAATTAACTCTATAGACCACAGTCTCCTGCAGAAGTCTCTAGGGTGACTAGAATGGCTCTCTGCCCTCAGTAGCTCCCATTGAGTTGATGACAATTCTCTCTGAAGCAATTTTGTAACACCGAGATTTTATGTTTAATACTTTGAAATTGTCAATTTTGGGTGGCCAGGAGTCTGCAGTGGGAGTTGGTGGTTGCAGCAGCAGGCTTGGCACTAGACTGAAGCTAAAGAGCTCCTCAGCAGTCATCCACAGGGCATTTCTGTGTGAATGCAGAATTTGGGCAGCAGCCTCCAGAGACCAGTCCTGAGGCAAACACCTTGGGAGAAACGCTCCAGCGGGTTTCTTCCTAAGGAAGCCAGTTCATATAAGCAGCCTGAAATAAATCTTTAACCTCAGGAGTTTCTTGTGCTTCTTTAAGCCTGACCTAAGTGAAAGCCAATGCTGCTGTTAGCACACTGCACGTGAGGCCACCTGCTTTAGACCATTTCTGTCTTGGAGCCTGAGCAGTGATGTGCTCCTAGGGGTGCAGGGGCAGCAATCTACTGTGCATGGACCTCACATAGCCTAATCATAGAATGGTTTGGGTTGGAAGGGACCCTAAAGCTCATCCAACCCCCTGCCATGGGCAGGGACACCTTCCCCTAGACCAGGTTGCTCGAAGCCCCTGTGTCCAACCTGGCCTTGAACACTGCCAGGGATGGGGCAGCCACAGCTTCTCTGGGCACCCCGTGCCAGCGCCTCAGCACTCTCACAAGGAAGAACTTCTGCCTAAGAGCTCATCTCAGCCTCCCCTCTGGCAAGTTAAAGCCATTCCCCCTTGTCCTGTCTCTACAGGCCCTTGTCAAAAGTCCCTCTCCAAGTTCCTTGTAGGTTTCCTTTATTAATGGTGCTCACTTTCATAGATGCTTCTTATTATATATATAAAAAAATGCATAGATAATGATCAAGATAATTAATGAGTAAATTCCATTTCCTCTTAGAGTCACAATTTGCTGATACAACCTGTGCCATTACATTTTATTTCTGAGGGGTTATGACTCGGTATGTAAAAGAGGCCGCTACAGAGCTCCCTCATTCCTGAACTGGCTATTCCTGGTTTTGTTTCTCTTACTGAAGTCTGTCCAGCAACTTTGAAATTGCAGTTTCTGGTGGTGGTGAATGTAATGAATGTAAATACTTTGATACTTTCTCATCAGACTTTTTCCTACTTTAGTTGCAGCGTATGGATATTGACATCAAATGTGGGAGAGTCACTGTGGTTTTGTCAGTGTGTGTTTCTAGCTTAGCATTTAATAAAGGGTTACACCAAGGGCCTGTAAGGATGCTGGGGAGGGACTCTTCATTAGGGAATGTAGTGATAGGACAAGGGGTAATGGGTTCAAACTTAAACAGGGGAAGTTTAGATTGGATATAAGGAAGAAGTTCTTTCCTGTTAGGGTGGTGAGGCACTGGAATGGGTTGCCCAGGGAGGTTGTGAATGCTCCATCCCTGGCAGTGTTCAAGGCCAGGTTGGACGAGGCTTGGGTGAGATGGTTTAGTGTGAGGTGTCCCTGCCCATGGCAGGGGGTTGGAACTGGGTGATCTTAAGGTCCTTTCCAACCCAAACTGTTCTATGATTCTATGATATTTCACTATAGAGAAGAGCTACTGAAGATCTGTTTTGAACTTGGCATTTTAGGGAAAATCTTTCCTCCGCAGGCACACTTCCTGAAGAATGCCACCAGGTGAGCTAACGTGTCCAGCTAGTTTTGTGTGAGGATGAAGAAGTATGTTAAAGGAACTGTGTCATCCTATTCACCTAACATAGGAAAACAATCTGTAACCACACAAATTCAAACAGCTAAGGTTTTAATAGGGCAGCCAGAACAGAAAAAAGTATATGTTCTCATCTTTATGGACTTCTATTACTGTGCTCTTTGGCTGGTTCCCGTGAACACTAACATCAGGAGCAGGAGTTGTGGATAACACAGGCTATATTTCAGCTTTATGGCAATCTCTTTCCAAAAGTGGTACTTGAAAGGATGAGGCTGTTAAGGATGGTCCTGTAAGGAAGATATGTGGTGTTTGTGACAGGGGAGGAAAAGGCTGTAAGTTTATCTAGCTATCGATATCAAATCATTTTATCTTTGAGCTAGTATAGCCAAGAATTAATGTTCTGGAGAAATACTTGCTGTATCTGTTATATCCCTGGAACACTATTATGCTGTCAGAGATAACTACAGAGTGTCATATAGCCTTCATATTTTACCCACTGACTTTGTTTGTTTGTTTGTTTGGGCTTGGTTTGGTTTTTGTTGTTGTTTTTTAATGTCTTTTATGTTCTTGATTGCTTTTACCTGTCATGGTTCAGAGCTTTGATTCGAATAAATATTTAGGAACCTAGATGCCTTGTCTTAAGCTTCTTCAAACTCCATTGTTTGGAAATATATTTCAAGGACCACAGGGCTGATCAGAGTTCTGGAGCATCTCTCTTATGAGGAGCTGGGCCTGTTTAGTCCAGAGAAGAGCAGGCTGAGAGGGGGTCTCATGAATGCAGACCAGTATCTCAAAGGTGGGTGCCAGGAGGATGGTGCCAGACTCTTTACAGTGATGCCCAGCGACAGGTTGAGGAGCAATGGCCATAAACTAACACACAACAAGTCTCACCTCAGCATGAGGAAGAACTTCTTCACACTGAGGGTGTCAGAGCACTGAACAGGCTGCACAGCGGGGTGTGGAGTCTCCCTCTCTGTAGGCATTCAAACCCTCCTTGACACGTTCCTGTGTGACCTGCTCTGAGTGGCCCTGCCTTGGCAGGGGGTTAGACTGGGTGATCTACAGAGGGCCCTTCCAACACTAATGACTCTGTGATTCTGTGTCAGACTTCTTGGGTTTTGTTCAGCAAGGTCTACCTTGAGGAGGGCTTTTTAACACTGCAGTACTTTCATCCTGTGAAAAGCACAAATACCGAAGTACAGCTGTGTCACCTTGAATCACACTCCTGGGAAAAGGTGTGCAAGAGCTGTTCAGGGCTCCCTTGTTTCCTCTGTCAGGTCAATCAGGCACAAGCTAAGGGAAAGGCTTCAGCTATATCCTGCCTATGCCTGTGCCCAGCCATGTATCTTATTGATGAACCCTGATCTGTAACTGTAGTTTCCAGCTTGACCTCAACATGCCTTTTTGCTATGGATTTGTCTGACAACCACAGGCTCAGTTGCTTTACCAGGTTAGCATCAGCAGCATTGAGCTCCTGCTCTACTTCAGGTGCCATGGGACTACACAATTCTGTTTGGCAAGGCTGTTCTGCTGGCAGGCAGGGTACTTAAAATGATCACATGCTAGCTATATAACACGCTAACATGGATTGGGTATATATAATAAAAAAGTACAGTAAAACAAATCGGATATATATGTATTAGTAAAGTACAGAGGAAAATTAGCAGTGCATCAAATCATTACTGCATAGAGAGAACAGAGATTAAGCAATACATCACCAGTCACCAGTGAATCATCATCCAGGCCCACTCTTCAGGCTGGGAAGCCCTGTTGCAGCCGATGCTGAGAGTCATGTAATCAGGAAATGGGTATGAACATACACATGTATACTCTACTGAATACACTGTGATAAAAACTTACTCTCTTATGTCCCTCAGTCACAAGAGGGAATCAGCTCTCAGCTAGGTTCCCACCCATTACAGAGGCCGCTTCCTATTGTCTGCTTTGGTGTCACCTCGGGCTCCTAACTCTCCTCTGCTCAGGGTGCAGCTCTCTCCTGCGCCTCCCTGGCAACAGACACCAAGAGATTCTTCTGGTCTGGCAAACAACTTGACTTTGTGTATAGAATAACCATCCCAAAATGATGAGGATGCTGCACTAAGCCATCTTTGAATGATACATGTTTTATGGTTGACTACTGTTATGTAGCTTGAATTTATCAGCTAGCTTGTTTTGATGCCAAAAGGGGAGGAAAAAAGCCTGAAAGCCAATTGTATCTCTGGTGTAATAAAATATTATTGACTTCAGTAGAACTATATTGATTACAAGACTGCAGAGTTTAGACTAGTGTCAAGCTCAACAGAAATATAGTTTTATTCAGGTACTGTTTATTTCAGTGAGGATAAGAAATGTCCAGGACAATTTGTCTCATATTCTTCAGAATATGAAATATCCTGCTACCATACACACTTAACAACATAACTGCAATTTCCAAACACAAAACCTAATAATAAGAATTCAGACTACTTTCAGTCTGTTGTTTCAGTGTTTCAGCTTATTTCTCCTCGTGAGAGCTAGCCAGGAGAAGGCCTGGTTAGAGTGAAAGGTCTGTTGGGATCACATGCAAACACTTAGGCAAAGACCTGGAGTTCTCATGGCCTTTTACCAAAGGCAGATTTGGAACTTCTGTAATTGCCAAGCACTAATCAAAACTGGGGAACATCTGTGTTGGGTTTTTCTTGCCAATCTTTGGTGTAAGTGCAGTAGTTAAGGAGGAAAATCTCGGCTCGTGAGTCTAACTTACTCTATGTCTCTAGAGAATTTTAGCTTCCATTAGCTCTAAATCAGTTTATAGTGACATGTCTTGCAGATGGTCTACCAGCAACCATTTAGTGCAGCTGTCCATATCTCAGGCATTCAGGTGCCAGGGTATAATGTCCAGTTTTGTTTGCTGGACATTCAAATAACAGAACAGCTGGTTAGTATCAGTGCCATGGCACTCAGGCAAAATAGCTCTGTCATTTCAGGTTCAGGGCTATAGCCAGGTACACAGTGGTGTTTAATTTACCTGTCTTTTAGGGATTAGCACAGTGTATTTGCCTTCTATAATGATTAACATAATATTGAGGAGAGACTCCCTCACAAACTGAGGTGTCAACAAAGGTAATAGAGACCGTGACACCAGATGGAAAGAAACAGTACTTGCCACATGAAGGGGAAAAAGGCAAAAAAAGTTAACTGGTATTGATTGTTATGGCACAGACAGACGTTAAACATACACAGCAGACAATTACAATTATAGAGCTGGCCTCTCACCTCAATTAAAAGGAAACCTGGTGTGGGCAATGTGAAAAGGAGAGGAACTGTTCTCTCCTTTCATCTTGTGAAGTGCTTCTTTCTCTGCTTCCATGGACTGTTTAGTCTGGTCTCTTGTTTGCCTTTAGTCGAGATGTTAGTTCTTCCTGCTTTCCTGTGGGAAAA
The DNA here is from genome assembly GCF_033815535.1 of Pezoporus flaviventris. Taxonomy (NCBI): domain Eukaryota; kingdom Metazoa; phylum Chordata; class Aves; order Psittaciformes; family Psittacidae; genus Pezoporus; species Pezoporus flaviventris. The sequence goes on from NW_026892585.1 coordinate 4,578,027, forward strand.
TCCATGCTTAAGAAGAAGAAAATAGGAAGAGTCTGAAAACTGGGAAGAAATTTCAGTGGGGATGTGGAAAGGAACAAATGGTATCTCAATTGCTATTACCTGTTGCAGGTCTACTGACTTCAGTAGACTCCTCCACAAATCTATTTCTTCTCATCCTTCAGAGCCAAAGTGACTCCCCATCATCATTGGAAGAATTAGAAAGGGCCTGGATGTTGACATCTGTGATAGCTCCTTAAATCACTGTTCAACTCCTTTCCAAATGAGCTTTGAAGATGGACAGCAGATCTCCAAATGAAGGTACTTAGTAGTACAGAACAGCTGTTTCTCACCACTACCCAGGGACATATTTAGCATCATATCCTGTTACGTATAGAAATGTCTTTTGTTATTCTTAGTGCTGAAATATAACCTAGTAGGTCATTTTGTCGCTTCTCATCCCCGTCAGTATCACTCAGCAGCATCTCGGTTGTTGACATTGTGGGTGAAGGAAGGATGGATGTGTTTTTAATAAAGAGGCAGTGCTGAACCTAGTGTTGAAAATTGAATGAATCATAGAATAGTTAGGGTTGGAAAGGACCTTAAGATCATCCAGTTCCAACCCCCCTGCCATGGGCAGGGACACCTCACACTAAACCATCTCACCCAAGCCTCATCCAACCTGGCCTTGAACACTGCCAGGGATGGAGCATTCACAACCTCCCTGGGCAGCCCATTCCAGTGCCTCACCACCCTCACAGTAAAGAACTTCTGCCTTATATCCAATCTAAACTTCCCCTAAGTTTTAACCCATTACCCCTTGTCCTGTCACTACAGTCCCTAATGAAGAGTCCCTCCCCAGCATCCCTATAGGCCCCGTGCTTCAACTGCTAAGGTAAGTTGTCCATTTGACTCCGTACTTATGACATGATGGATGTCTGAGAACAAAAGAGTAGTTCTGAACAGAGACTGAACTTACCTACTTATTCACATGACACTTTGTTAACTGTTGGTTACTGGAAGTCACTCCCATCAAGTAAGAGCAATATATCTGTACAGGAGTTAACATATACCAGAGTGTAAACATCTATATGTATGTGTGTATATATATGCAAGGGCACCTTCTACATTCCGTGTGTAACACATGCTTAACCTTGGCATGATCATAGTTGCGTAAGAAACTAATGGTAATGTGTATTTGTAGAGTAGATGGGAATACTGCTGAAAGATACAGCAGGATAATTTCTGAGCTCAGTGCAGGTGATACCATGACTCTTAGAAGTTTTCTTCCAACTCTTGCAAGGTCCTCACAGCGAAACTCTCTTTTTCAGTTTTAAGATTATACACTATTTAGCTCTTGTTGCAGGGGCCAGTTTTCTGTCTATATGGACTGTCAGTGGTTTTGATTTTCTAGACTGCTTTATATCCGACCTGTTTGATAGAGTGTTTCCTTTGGTGTGCAGTGGCAGTGAATAACTGGAAATTGAAGTCAGTGAATGAATGCCAAGCTACCTCTGGTGAGCAAAACCCAAACCCACCTGTTATTTACATCTTAACATGTTCAAGCTTATTCTTGTGGGATACTGCTGGAAACTAACATATAACTTTGGTTTAAATGGATTAGCTGAGTGTATTTATTAAAATGAGCATTATTCCATCTTCCCATGTTTTGCATAAGGGCATCTTTGTTAATTTGGTTTTCTTTTTAAGGGAATAAACTCTTTTTGTGAAATCTTCATTTCCTTTAGCAGCGGATGACATGAAACATGAAAGATGTACCTTAATGTTGCAGGTGGCTAGTGTATAGCTCAGTTGATCTTACTTCACCTTTTACTAATAAATGAAGGAGGTTTTGCAGATATTTGCTCAGCATAGGCGATTGGAAATATGGGTACCAATTTCATCAAGGCCAATTAGAAGCAGACATTCTTACAAGCTGCAGATCTTCTGACATTAAGACTTTGCATGAGATTGGTCTTGGGCCGCACTCTTTGCTTACTCAAACTCCTGTAGGTAGATGAGAGGTGGTGTAAGGTGTACTTTAATAAATGTTTAGGATCCTATATGAGTGCATGAAGGCTTAAAGTTTTATTATTTTTTTCTATTTTGGGGACAACTGCATATTCTTGGCACACAACTGAGTTTGCAGTAATGGAGACTGGAGAGCTCTGCTTAGAGCCTTCGAGCAGTAAATCTGCTGTTCATCTGAGAACCTTCAATGTGACACACAGTGATGCAGTGGATGCTCCATCCACATCCAGCTCTCTTTAAAAGTTTATGAGCTTGTTCACTAGAATACTGTGTCCTTAAGGAAAGAAGCCCAAATAAACACATTTAGAGTTAGCAGGCTTTGATTCTGCAAAAATCCTGTCTTATTCTTGGTGAACAAAGGTGAAGAAATGGACTCTGGAAACATCTGTATCCACAAGACATTCCAGACAAGGGCTTGTAAAGGTCATGAGAAATTTTGTGCCCACAGAACAAGTTGATCTTATAGAAATACTACTGTGTCTGGACTTGATTGACTGGTGAATAATTGAAAAGGAAAGGGAGTTTGTCTTCTCTGATTGTGTGAGGGAAAAATGCTGCTCAAACTTAGATTTGTATAATGAGTCTTATGCAAGTATTCTACTTATTAATAAGATCCTTCAGGAAGTTACCCCAGAGCTTGGAAAGTGATCATGTAGTTCAAATGGAACCTCTTGGCTCAAAAATCACAGGAGAATGGTTCCAATACCTAATTTCTAGTAAGAGCCTTGTGTTGTATTCACGTGATGATAAAGACCCTTCACAAGCTGTCAGACAGCTATAGCTGAACTAGTTAGGCAGTTTTAAGGTAGAAGTGCAAGTCTGGATCCTGATACGGGAACACCAACCTAAACATAGAATCATAGAATGCTTTGTATTGGAAAGGACCTTAAGATCATCCAGCTCCAACCCCCTGCCATGGGCAGGGACACCTCACACTAGAGCAGCTTGCTCCAAGCCCTCTCCAGCCTGACCTTGAACACTGCCAGGGATGGGGCAGCCACAGCTTCTCTGGGCACCCTGTGCCAGTGCCTCAGTACCCTCACGGGAAGAACTTCTGCCTTAGATCTAACCTCAACTTGCCCTGTTTCAGTTTGAACCCATCACCCCTTGTCCTGTCACTACAGTCCCTGATGAAGAGTCCCTCTCCAGCATCCTTGTAGCCCCCTTCAGACACTGGAAGCTGCTCTGAGGTCTCCACGCAGCTTCTCTTCTCCAGCCTGAACAGCCCCAAATTCTGAGGATTTCCTGAGAGAAAAACAAACCAAAACGAGAAATCCAACCAAAGCAACCCAAACTGATGCCTGGAGGGATGGTGTGGGCTGAAATACTTTACCCTTGACATTTTGCATTGCAATTAATCAGCAGCATGGATATGTCTTCTCTGCTTCTATGGTGATAAGCCTTGGCAGGTGAACCTTCTCTAAACGGAAAAATTTCCCTTCTGTACAACCAGTCTGTCACATTTTGAAGAGCACTAACTTAATTTTTAAAACAAACATCTGGAAATAGAAATGTAGGTGAGAAGAAATAGAAAGATGGGGTCAGAGGCAGCAGCCTCCCCCCAGCAGTCTGTTCTGAAAACCCAACAGTTTAGTTTTCTAATATTGACTTCACTCCTACAAGGAAAGCTCCAGGTTAGTTTTCTGATCAGGATGTGGGAGGTGGAGAACCCACTGAAGTGGTTCACTGATCAATCCGGAATGGCCCAAAAACTTAGGGTGAAACTTCATGCTTCTGATGCTTAGTGTGGAAAATGTGGTTTGTAAGATGGCAGGAGCACTCTGCCAGGGAGAGGGGAAGGGTTAAGATCAGTGTTAGAAGTTTACATAAAATAATTCCTTTCTGAATCTGGTAAATGCCTAGAAATAAAACTGTGATTTCCATGAGGCAGTGTTACACGTGGAGCTTGAGTAGCGTCGTAGTTCCTCTGCCAGAGGAAAGTAGAGTTGCAGGTAGATGACAGTTATTGAAACTAAAAGGATGTGATTTGTTTGTAACTCCTCAAAGCCTATGAAGAGAGGATGAGTTTAGTGTTTGCATGGGACTGTGTTAAACGTTTCATTTCCTGATGATCAGGCAATTAGGGTTGCACAAGACAGGAGCAAAGACTGCTGCTCATTGTTGGACTGTAGGATTCAGCAGAGTTAAGCCAGGACTGGTATTTCCAGTATCTCCATTATTGTGCTCACTGCTCAAATCAGTTCTGTCACAGGAAGAATTTGGGTTAGAAAGAAGGGCAAAACAGTCCGCTTACATGGACCTTGTGTGAGTGGTATGGCTGCAAATGCCACCTCTCGTCATAGCTTTGCGCAATACTCTAGGATGCCACAATGAGCTTGTAGGCTCCTTCTTCCTCTAAGCTTTTCCATGGGACTGATAATGCTATGTGCATGGGGAAGAGGGAGCCTCATCTTTGATACAATTCCAGTGAAGCCACTGGGCATATCAGGTGTGACTTTACCTATTTTGATGTCCCGGAAACAATAGGCTTTCAGAGTGTGTAGGTACTTTTACCATAAGTATATAGATATACTATATAGATATAGATGGATATAGAAAGGTCACAGGTGGTTGTGGGAATTCGATGCTAGATTAATGAGACAAATTGAGTTTTCACTCACTGTAAAATGCTAAGGGGTTTGGGAATGTCAAAAGTACTTTGGCCCTTAAAATGATGTGATGTAGCTTATCCCCTGCTGGAAGAAGAGCCAGTAAAGCACTTTCTGAGTAGGTGCTGGTGGGAACTTTGGGAAAAATGCAGTTCATCACTACTCAGCACTTGCCTTCTTAATTTTATTGAGTAAGGAAGTTGCAGGCAGCCCTTTCAGTGATCTCAGCTATGCACAAGAGATTCAAAGCCTGAAATCCAATAGTTTGTGCTCTCCTGCTTCCTGGCTAATCCTGTCAGATGCAGTGGGTTGAATGGATGATCTAATAAGAGACCATAACTGCAGTCAGCTCAGTCGTGTACAGAAATTAATAATGAAAGCCCGATGAAATAAAGAGAAAGAAGCTAATTTAGGAAGGAATAATAAAATAACATAGTCAAACTGGAAAGTTGCCTATTGTCAAATCAGATCTTGTAAGCAACTGCCTTAAGTATAGCATATATCCACCATGTACCATGCACATTGCAGTGTTTCCCGTGACTGCGCCTTCTAGTAACCACGTTGACAGAAAGTGCCTCGGGGAGGTGGTTCAATGCAGGACATCATTCAGAAATTTTGGGTGCAGAATCATTTAGAAGCAGAAATACATCTGAGAGACTTCCTCCCTGGCCAAGGAGGTTTGCAGACCAAATTGCTACCATAGACACACGAGTAAAAACTCTACATCTGCAGAAGGAAAGAAAAGGTAGACATGGAATTTCAGAAGCTGGTTATTGGGTCAGTTACTAAATTGTTTCTCTGTAGCTCTGTTAACTTCCTCCTTGCTCAAGGACTTGCAATCCTCCATGCCTTCTCCACCTCATCTTCTCTCGTACTCCTCTCAGCCCCCCCCCCCCCCCCCCCCCCCGAACCCCTAATGTTGTTCCAAGCTGGTGTAGAAGCCCCAAAGTGGAATGATATACAAAATGCAGGTCATTCTTCACTGCAGCTTCTTCACCTTCTGCTTTGGCCGCAGCATGATGGAGCTGTCTAGCAGTTGGCAGTTTACCATGCTGCAGATACATAGATATACTGCAAGATAAATCAGGGGCCAAGACTCATCAGCTTTTCAGTAAAGTTAGAGATGAATTTCCCTGGAAGGAAGTTCAGCCCATGTTGAGGGACTGTCTGTACCAAAGCACCCTGAGGCATTGTGCACTTGGAAACTTACTAGGAGCAAATTTAACTTCCTTTGTGGAAATTTTTCAGGGAAGTTTGCATCTGCAGTCACACATTTCTCTGTGGTGCATTGCAACGTGTACGTCCCTTCCACAGACCTGCAGCTGCTTGCCTCAGTGCCTCTGGACCAAGTGCTTTTGCTCTTCCCAAGGAAAAGTGAGTGGTAAATAGCTTCCTTTTCTTTGTGAGGGTCTGAGAGGCCTGGGCAAAACAGCAAAGCTTTCTCTCATACAGAACTCAGTTTTGGCCACATTTCAAGTGAGGAACAGGTTGGAAACATCTCACGTAACTATTGCTTAAAATCAATCTGACAAGCCTATCTCAGTTACAGTCCTCTGTAACAGAGAAACAGACTCCACTGAGCGTAGAGGCATCCCTGAAATATTGCTGATCTCTTATTTTGTGCTTCAAGACCCTTTGAGCAAGGGCTCTCACTGATTTTGAGCAGTGTCCAGCACACAGGAACTTTGATTTGAATGTAACACTAAGACCTGTGACTGTACATGGGTAGGCTAATGACACATGAGGGTTCATTTGCTGGACCAGAAAACGGTCCTAAAGTTCCCACTTTTGCAGCAAGACCTCAGAGCCCCAGGGCTCTTCTCTCCCATCAGCTGGATGAAAACCTGTCACTGATCACCAAGAAACTGAGAGGTAAAAGAGGAGTCCCTTGTGACTCTTGGCCATGCTTTGTTGCCTGGCCATCCATAGGAGCCTGGCCATCCATAGGACATATTCTTATCCAAAATGGCATCAGATGAGGTACAGTTTAGCATGACAATATTCTCTGTGATAAGAGTCAGTTAGACTCCACTATTTTACAATTTCATAGCTACAGTGGATCAGTAATAAGTTTATGTTTTAATTCCTGATATTATACCTGTTCAGGTTCTTGAATATCCTGAGGACTTTGCCATTCATTGCCTGAAAAGCCACTGTTCAGAAGGAGATCGCTATGCCAGGCAACAGCAGTGTTCATGTTTCAGGCAGTACGTACTCATAGATGCTTCTTATTGGAGGCTCTTCTGAGGCCTGATTTGTTATGTGGAGTGATTTCTCATCTAGTTTCTGGTTCTGCTGTTGTTTTTAGGTACAATGGGATAAACTCATTTGTACTCTAGCTCCAGGTTAGTCAGTGGAGCTTCAGTTGGGATTAATTAGGAGCAGTGTTTAAACTTCAGGAGTCAGAAGCAGGGTACTTAGCTATAGGTTGTGTTACTCCTGGGGCTCGTTCTGTACCTGCCAGAACAGTCTTTTAGCCAGTTTTTGTCTGATCCTTAAGGATGGGATTGGAAGGAAGCAGACTGGTTTGTGGTGCAAATGCTGTGTCCTGCAGGAGCTGATCAGGTCACAAGCACCTGCTTGCTTTCTATAGGCAATCACATACCTTGTCATTATCACAGTTAACGCTTTATTTGAACCAACACTATTACTCTGAAGGGCTTTTATATCATGGCTGGACTCTGCTCTTTCCTTTTACTGAAAGAACTGAGATGTCTTTGGCCTGTGCCAGCTATTGCTCCCACAGACATTAGCATCCATCCTGTAGTGATGTCCTTTGGGGATTTTGTTTCATTTTTCTACAAGTCTTTCCAATTGTATGGGGCTTTTACCTGCTGAACAGTGAAGTTTGTGAGTGCAAAGGACAAAGCTGAGCTTAGCTGTCTGCTGCATCTGATCTTAAACAGCAATGGCAGGACAGCAGTGAACACATTCACATTAGCTGCTGATACCAAGACCACCGGGTAGAAAGAGTACACTTCTGCTTGTGTGTGTCCCTGCAAGGGATGGGCACACTCTACATCTTAATAAATGTGTTTTCCTTCTTCTTTTATATTAAGATCTAAAGAATGAATCACAACACAGGCCTGGTGCCTGTATTATACTCCTACTGCATACACCTACAGCTATCTCATGATAAACCAGCTCACAAATCATGGCTTTCTCTCTGCTACTCTGTGGCACTGGTACTGGTGTTAGAATGCTAACTTATTAGCAGGCAATTGTCTCTAATCCAGTAACAGCAACAACACTAATAAGTGAACTGCCTGAGGGCTGATTGAAAGCTGTCAAATCTGCTCTTGATTTCAGGAAGAGCAGTAGGTTTAAGGTTGATAAGAGAATAATTTCCTTGATAAAATCAACCATGAGATATCTTCCTTTTCCTTTTTTCCTTTTTTTTCCTTTTTTCTTTCTTTCCTTTTTTCCTTTCTTTCCTTTCCTCCTTCCCTTCATCCCTTCCTTCCTCCCTTCTTTCCTTTACAGGGACTGTTAAATTACGCTATTTCCTTGTGTATGTATTGTCACTTCTCTTGATGTTTTCCCAAAGATAGCCCATTTAGGGGGAAACCTGTTCAGTCCAGCATCACTTCTCTTCCTGTGCACTAAGGGAAAACAGACATATTGTATCATGAAAAACAGCATCGCCTGACAGCCTCTAAAAATACATATCACACATCGCTTGCTATTTTAAATAGCTGGCTAAAGGAAGAAAACCTCCCCAGCACATCTCTGGTATAAAGTATTGACACATTAACATCTTACATAAGGGAAACAGCTCCTTATTACCAGAAACTTATAATGAAGTTGCAAAGCATTTTTTAGCCATTTTGAACAACAGAATAGAGAGCTACCTTAGACTGCTTAGATCCTCTAAGGATACAGATTTGGGAATTGTTCACAGAGAAATTAAGTGAATTGATACTCTAGGTACTTCCTCCATCCCCTAGAGAACATAGACCAGTTATTATATGAGCTCAAAACAACCGTAAATGACCCAAGATCAGACCAAAACACTGAGCAAAAGTCTGTAGTGAAGGTGAAGGAAAACCATACACATCATGGGGTACAATCATCCTGAGAGGCTCTCTACTCCAGGGGAGTTATTTAGCATTTATTCTGAAATACATGGTGAGAAGAGCAGCAGCTCTTGAGGGTAGATTTTGCTCTCTTCAAACTTGCCTGGATTTTGAAGCTGGTAGGAAGCGCAGTCTCCATAGACATTCCAGCTGGCAGGATGGGGTTAGGGACCTGAGTGTTGCTGTTGCTTACTCTATTTACTCTTACAGGGTACCTGACCAAGCTGTGGGGTATGAAAATGTGCTGCACCTTTCCATTGACCACACTGGTATCCTTTCCATCTCAACTATTACCTGACAGTACAGGAACGTCTGCAGTTCGCTGTACTTTTATTGGGGGTAACACCTCGATTACTATCTTTTGCTCAACAAAGGGCACTTTAGCTTTTGAGTGGGATCAATTTAATCACTTTAGAGCAAGCCAGAATGCTTCCTTTCGAAAACCCTTCCTCTTAAATTTACTGCATTGATTTTCTGCAACTCCCTACTTTGCAAGTGGTCACCGTCATTTTTGCTCTGAGAGGTTGGCAACAACAAGTTACCTGCAGTCCAGTATAACTTACAGGGCAACGGCACATCCCTGTGGGCTCTGAATGCAGCTCGACTGTCAGGTTCAAGGTGCTTAGAATATCCCTCAGCAAGGATCTGATATCAGGGGTCTTCTGAGGGTGTCCATCTGATCTTTATTGCTCAGAAGGCTGAAGCACGTTATTAGGATGTGTCATGGAGTAAGAAATCCAGAGCTTTCATTCTTTTGAACTCTTAATCTCCCTCAACACCATCCTAAAATAATACTTGATTTGAGATTAGCAGTTTTTCTGGATATTCCCAAGGTTTTATTCTGTTAAGAAATATCTCTTGCCGACACCATGTTAACAAGGAGACAGATAACATATGTGGAGTGATCTCCGATCTTCTTAGAATTGCATGGTATGGAATGGTAGGGGTTTTTCAGGGCCCATAAAAATAAACCTCTCCTTTGTAGACACTGTAGTCACCAAAAGTAGGGCCTGGGTTGTGAATTAGGAAAGTCTTCTATTATCAGCAATGCTTTTGACTTGCTGTGAGATCTTTGCCTCAGTTTACCTCCCCAGCCACTTCTCCGTGTGCCTCTGAAACATTTGGACCACAGATTGTCCCTTAAAGGAAAAATAAATAAGCAAATCTGTGTCTACAACAGCCTTGCGGTTGCAGAAGGTTGCAAGAGGTTGTCACTTGTTTTCTCACTTTTGGAATTGCTAAATCCATGGAACTGAAATACATAGACTTTACTCTCTATACATTACAGAGCATAGGGAAGCCATATGAGTTACCCAGCAGTAAGGAGCACACAGCATGTACCTGTGTTGTTGGCATGCCAGTGATTATTGTCAGAGTTTTGTGATGTGGCTGGTGTTAGATGAATGAAAAACAATGCACTTGACTAAACCTGGTTGATCTGCTTTGCTAATGGATCGAGTGATCCATTTTTCTTAGAGAATGACTAAGAAACTCACTTTAAAAAGCCCCTGAAGTTCTAGAGTACCTGAAACTTCGCGTTGTTGCAGCTTTAATGTAGTTTTCTCTTAGTTTGAGAGAAAACATTTTCTCTGTTCTTCTTTGCCTCCCTCTCTGTCTCAAAAGAGAACCTTTCCCCGGGAGCCCCTGTATCTGCTCTTGCTTCCTGCTATTATTCAGGGAGCATGCAGGGAAGTTTTACTGTCTGCACATAAAGGTTTAATAGCAAACTGCAAACCAGCATAACCTGGTCATGCTCTGCTTCATGTCTCTAGATGTATTCTCGGGACAGCCTCAAAAAGTGCCGCTGTTGTGCCAAAGAGGTGATGTGAAATGTGTTCCACTCACTGATCGTATCCTAAGCTCACTTTCTGTTCTCAGAACTGTGTGATGTATTTACAGGAGGCTTAAGATTTACCCAGTGGAACTCGCATAACTTATTCCTTTATAGAAGGGCTGGAATATTTCTCTCTGAGAGCTCTCTGCTGCAGAATGGAAGTTAGGGTACTGCAGAATGCCTCTCTCCCTTTAGAAAGAGGCACATAATGGTTTGGAAAATGCAGTGTACTGTACTGAGAGATAATTATCCTGAAGTAGGCATCCCTCTGCCCCTCAGTTTCACCAGGTAGGTGTGCCCTGGTGGAGTCATAACGTGCAATAACATGCAATCCATTTTAATCTGGGCAGATCTATGGGGACAACACTATCAGTGTGTAAGGTCAGCCAGGAAGAACTAGTGGGTCATGTGAGCAGATAGGAGACTGGTTATCTTCTTCCCCAGAAATTTGTCTGTGAGCTATACACTGAGTCCTTTTACAGCATCTTTAGGGTTAAAATGAAGTCATGAGGGTTTTCCTGTTTAATTTCTGTAGCACTGAGAGTGGGAAGTGTTTTCCACATTCAGGTCTGCGTTTTATGAATAGATAAATACCTTTGGTTAGTGGTCAGATAGAAATATAAAAGTAAGGATATTTCAGAGTCACTGAGGCTAGGGATCTGTATTTCAGCCCCCATCTGCAAAGTGCATGCTTAAGCTGTATGATGGAGTGGTAGCCACCTCTCCATTTTGACTACTACAGAGTTTTGGCTTTATTCTTTATACTCAGTTGTGGGTTTCTGGATGTCAGAGAGGGACTCTTCATCGGGGGCTGTAGCGATAGGACAAGGGGTGATGGGTTCAAACTGAAATAGGGGAAGTTCAGGTTAGATCTAAGGTAGAAGTTCTGTCCTGTGAGGGTGCTGAGGCGCTGGCACAGGGTGCCCAGAGAAGCTGTGGCTGCCCCATCCCTGGCAGTGTTCAAGGTCAGGTTGGACACAGGGGCTTGGAGCAACCTGGTCTAGTGTGAGGTATCCTTGCCCATGGCAGGAATTTGGAGCTGGATGATCTTAAGGTCCTTTCCAATCCAAACCCACATAGTCCCTCTCCAGCATCCTTGTAGGCCCCCATTGGTTGCTGGCCCAACTCCAGAGTCCTTAGGATCCTTGGCACCAGGTTTGGAGATGGGTTGGCCAAGAAGGGGGCTATATCAGAGAGCTGGTTGGTGTGGTGGATGTGTTCTTCCTCTCTTAAGGACGAAGAGCATGTTCCAGCTGATGGGCAAATCCCTGGATGAATCAAGACATCCAGTGCTCAGGCTGTAGGACAGATGTAGCTTCAGAACAGTTGCAGTTGTACAGACACTGAACTGTGGCTCACCTGATCCTGTGCATCTTGACAGGGCTTTTACAGAGACCTCTGTGTGGCAGGTCCTGTTGCCTTTGCAGCTAGGAAGGGTGGACGTCATAGAGCTGGGAGGGAGGCCCACTGGATGCAGTCAAGAATAAAGACTGGACCAAATGGGAGCAGGAGAAGAGATGACAGCTGCAATACCTTCATGCTGCTTTTATCCCATTCAACTGATCCCTTTTATTTCTTCCTGATGATCTGTATTTGTTTCTGTCTGTAGCTGGGACGAATAACTTCCTTTATACTTCAGTCTGAGAGGAGAATCTCTCGTCCTCTACAGTCAGGAATGGGATTTTTTTTGTTTAGCCGTCAGTATCAGTGTCACCGACTCTTCCAGTGGGTCTGGCATGTACAGATTTTATGGTGATTCCCGTCAGGGTGCTGCAAGGGCCATCTACTCCCTAAGGGACAAGGATCCAAGGGAACTTCCCAGGGCAGCAGAGCAGAACCTCACAAGCCAGGGCCCATCTCACTGTCTCAGTGAGGAGTGAAGGCAGCCCCAGCCCCGGGCATCAGGCAGTTCCCTGGTGCTTGATGGGATGGGATGTGGGCCCAGCTCAGTGGGGCCCATGGCCAGGCAGAACTGTGGGATGCTGGAGACTGGCCCTGCTGCATTGTTGCTGGGGCAGGGTCTGACAGTGTTGGGCAAAGAGCAGGGTGAGGAGAGTGCCAGGCTGAGGCAGTCAGGGCTGGTGGTCCCTTCAGGGCCTGGCTGTTACTGTGGACTGCCTCCAAGGACCTGGAAGGACTTCATAGAATCAGAGAATGGTTTGAGTTGGAAAGAACTGTAAGATCATCCAGTTCCAAGCAGTTGCTCTGTGTGTGGCTAGAGTATAGCATGTAAGAAATGACAGGCTCTTTCTTAGCTAATGATGACCCTTGAGGGGAGTTTGTGGACAGCAGATGATGTAGGCTTCCTTCCAGTAAGCAAGCACAGAACTTTTGACAGGAGCTTCTAAATCCTTTGATTTATCACTGATGAATTTGCTATGGGAAATAAACACCATGACTAGGTAGGACTCGGTACGTACGGTCAGTAGCACTCAGGCTACTGCATGTCACAAGCTGCCTTTTAATGGGAGCCTTCCTGGGGACCACCTTTTTCTGGAGTTGAGCCAGTTTGCTGCTCAGGCACAGAAGGGGATTGGTTTCCTAATTGCCTTCAGCAGTACAGCAGGTGTGTAATAAAGATTGTTAATAAAATGATAAAATATGTCATTAATGATAATGTTGCTAGTCCTGAATATCGTTTGGAAAGGAAAAATAAACCCAAACTTAAGATGAGTGAATCAAGCTGGAAGAGGAGAGTCAGTAGATGGGGGTGAGGAAAGAGACAGAAGAGAAAACAATGGAAGCCCGGATGAAGTGCCAGTGGTGAGATGCATGGAAAGAGGCAGGATATGTACAGAGAAGATAAAAAAGAAGCCTATAAAGGATAGACCAGTGAGTTTCTGGTTTGTCCATTGGCTTCCTGCACAGTGTCAGAACGGCTCTGAGGCATCGATACACCCATGTGCCCTTTCCCTTTGGTCATGTATGAGAACCTCAGCTACCATTTTTGGTTTAAGCAAGGTGCTATATCAAAATGCTTCTGGCAGGTGGTTGAATGTCTTCTTCACAGGTAAACTGTTCAGGTGCATCAGGGTAGAGTCTTGGGAATATCTGTTAACTTGCAGAGAAAAAGAAAATACAGTAAGAGAGAAGTTGTTGCAAAGGGGCACAGCAGGGATAACCCTTCCTCATTGAAACTGAGGGGTAAATTCATGTGAAATTCCTCTCATTACCTTCAGCCTCCACCTTCAGCAGCTATACAGAAAAATCTCAGCTCAGCAGTGTTAGCCATAGTACAAAGGAAAGCCTTCCTGCAGGAAATCTAAGGATTCCTCAGCCCTTTTATTTATGATGCAAAACGACTGAAACACGGGAACATCACGGACCCCGGTTTTGGAAGCCCTGTTACACGCATGCACAGCAGTCTGACGATAGGAGGATGGCATTCTTTTTCATACACGTGGATGGACTAAAATCAGGTAGGATAAAAGTCAGCACTTTGGGGAAAACCTAAAGCAGCAGCATGGAAGAACTTTCATGCTGAATCAGACCGATGCTTCATCTTGTCCTGACATCTCTTTGCGAGTGGTGACACTGCTTCAATGGGTAGCTGATTAATGTACAATAACCTATGCATAGGCAAAATTTCTCCCTAGTCTTGTCATGTAGAAGTTGGGCTTTGCTGTGTTGTGTGAAAATCTGCATTCTTACACAGAACAGTCATGGGTTCTGAAAAGTGTGGTTGCAAGTATAGTGGGGAGGGTGGATTTCAAGCCCTTGCCTTGACACGTGATTTGTTGTGACTGCTTCCCATTGAATTCTGCACAGCACCCTTGTCATCTGACTGGGCAGGAATCTCCCTGTAAGGGGCACCTTATTCTGGTTTCACTCAGCATGGTTTTATTTTCTGTTTGAATTTCCATCGCTCAGACCTGTTTGAAACGCTTCTCCTGTTGCTAGGAGAGCAGAGAGAACGGTCAGCACCTTGCTTCACATGTTACTATTCAAAAGAATTGCAAAGAGCACATTTCATGCTTCCTTTTGTGTAAAATGCTTTTAGAGTGTGTTTTCATCACCCCTGAAGGACCCTTCCATCCTTGCCACTGTGGTAAGTCTTTCTCTTAGCACTAGCCACAGCAGCTGGCAGAGTGGCTCAGGATGAATCTACTTAGACCTTACATCCTTCTCACCCTGTCCTTGCTATAGCTCTCCCTCACCAGAGGTGAAAACCACATACTATGCACACACATTTTGTGTCTCCTGTAAATCCAGGGCTCACCCCAGTCTAAATTACTCACATCATCTTGAAATGTTCACTGGGATAGCTATGCACTTCAACTGTAAAGCTTACCCTTTCCTTGAATAAGGAGCAGTTGCTTCATAGTAAGTACTTCCCTATGCTCAAAACGTGTAGGTGGGTTGTGATCACCTGGTTGTTCCTGGCAGCACACCAGGTGCTGAACTGGGAAGGGGTGATCGGAAGCTATGGATCTTCTGTTGGCTCTGACACTGGTTTGTTAATGAATCCTTTCAATAGATCTCTTCATCTGTGCCACTGTGCCCTCTCATGTCCACCTTCTCCGTTCAGCTGCTTTGGGACAGGGACAGGCTGCTTGTTGTATTCCTGTGAAGCACCAACAAGGGAGGCTTTCGTTCAGCTGGGATTCCTGGGTGCTACTTGTAATACCGGTATTCAGCAGTTCATCTCACCAGTATATGCTTTGCAGAAGAAGGCATTTTTATCTATGAACCCCTGAAGCTGTCCATTTGGTGGCTACTTTGCTGGAAATATGCTTTCTCTTACCTGTTCCAGGTGACCAGCAGTCTCTTTAAAGATTGAAGGGTGAAAAGCAGAAGCAGCCGTGTGTAATAACATTGCAGATGAACATACTGATTCCATTGCACAACACAGAAATGAAAATCAGGCTTTGCCTGCTTCTGGGTCAGCTGTGGAAGGAAGCAGGCAGACGTGTCATTGTGACTAGTCTGTGAATGACCACAGCCAGAAATTGGTGAATTTAGTTCTGATTCCTTAACTGCTTTGCAAGGGTTCTTGATAAAATGATGCTCTTCACACTTTTGCCTAGCTGGTTTGCAGGGAATCTTAAAGGCTTTCTAGCTTTGCCCATGAAAGAGAGGAAATACGCCAGGGTGATGTTACTTTTCCTCCAGTAGTGAAGTCAACCCTTCCCCTGCTCAGAGTACCACCTTCACAGCCTCTCTTTTCTTGCCCTGGCCACCACAACTGGCTTTCCACATCAAAGGGTAAGAAGATGGAAGCAATGGTTTCCGTGATCATTATTGCTAAAGTGAAGGCGCTGTTTAATAGCATGACTACAAGAAGGTTGCACTAGAGGTAATTTTGGCCTTGGAAAGCTGCTTCTGACACTTAAAAAAACTAGAGAATGTAAGAAAGAGTCAAATTAATGTTTATTTCTGCAGTGAAATACTAAAGAATCTTACCAATAAAACTGGAATTCATCAGCTACATTAAGCTGTCCCCTTACTGTGTTAAACTCTAAGCAGAGCAATTAGTGTCTTCTGATGCAATGCAGAGCTTAGCTTTGCATCAGAGACACTGAACTTACTCTTTTCCTCTGTTTCTTGTTTAGAGGGTATGCGTAAGAGGAGTTCTCTGTTGTGAGGCTGCAAACCTGATTTTACATTCATAGAGTGCTAGGTTATTATAGAGAACAGGCTTAACAGTATCTTTAAATATTGAAGATAAGATATTTAAGGGTTCTGAGTGTGCTTTTATTGGTAAATTCCCTGTTGGTACAGTACCTCCTTATTCATATTCTCATAAAAACAATAAAATTCACTATCAGTAGCATACAGGGAATATGGGATATTAAATATCTTCTATGATATCAGGGCTGTCAGGATCCAAGGTACCTTGTAAAGAAATACCTCTGACCGTGATGGTAGAGACTTTTTATTACTGAAACACTGAGATAGTCTCCTGCTGCGTGTGAAACTTCAGCACAAAAGGAGCTGGGTGTTTTTAAGCAAACCATTATTTCTAACAAAAGATGCTTTTTCTCTCTCTCAGCCAATTGTCGAGAGAAAGCGACAGACACTTACTGTTAAACAAGCTTTAGATTTTTCTGTTTCAAGGAAAATAGCATGAGGCTGGCATAATCAATTGCTATTTGACAGAGTGATGGAAATGCACATGCTACGCAGCAGATGAAAATCTGTGAAGAAGCAGCCAGAAGGGCAAATGACTGACCACATAGCAGCGACAGGATGGCCAAAGTGTTACATGGAGCATCATCTTTCCCTTTCTTAGCTAACGGGTGCACAAAACACAACTAAAGTGAATCATAGAATCACAGAATAGTTATTTATCTTTATTTCTAAGTGAAATGTTGTGTTTCATTCAGAAAAAATAAGGCTGTGGTGGATTCTCAGCTTCTTTTAGGCTCTGACCTTTTCTCATTCTCTACTTTGCTCTAAGGGCAGCAGCAAAAATTATTGTGGGCTACCAAAACAAGAGGCTGGTAAGAGAAAAAGTATTGTTGTATTAGTGTATCCTTGCCAATTATCACCAAAGTATATTAGATGAGGCCTACTGTATTTCCTTCCCCTTTTTTACTGCTAGAAGGATTGACTTGATGTCACTAAGCAGTGCTGGCTTTGTGAGATTGCATAATAGGGATGCATACCCTGGAGAAGGGTATTCATGTACCACCCATGGCAGAATGGTTTGGAGACCCCTTAGCAAGCTGGGCAGGCAAAGCTGAGGTGATTTTGTGTGCCTCGGAATCTTCAACCTTTATCACTTTTCTTATTACCTTCCTTTTAAAATCATTTTCTTCAAGACAGGAACCTTTCAGAGAGAAAGAAGCAAGGATATCTTTGTCTTTTTCCCATTCTTCCACCTGGTATCACTTCCCAGAGATGTCAGATAGCTCGGCAGATAGCACTGAGGATAGCACAATCTTGCCAAGTCAGTGGCATCGATTCTGTGTCAGTTATAGCTTGTGATTGTCTTGCTTAGAATAACTCCTGTCTCCTGGGAGCCGGTGGGCACTAGTCAGGCTCCTTGCAGTTATACCACGGCATGAGTGACTGTGATACAGCAGTGGCAGGCAGCAAGAGATGATACCACTTAGCAAAGCCAAGGGAGCTTTGCTAGAAAGCATGGTGCCTGCCTTCAGGATAATGTATACCTTCTCCTCTATCCCATTACTCAGTACCACATTCTGCTGACAGCAGTGGTGTCAGCTTTACGGCCATTTGGTGCCACAAAGCTGTGCTAAGGGAGCCCAGAATAATTAAGGATTGAAGCCAAGAGAGTCCAGTAATGGTTCAAGTACTGCCACATATCACAAGATCACCTGGTTGGTTTGTGATGCCGTTGGGACTCAAAGCTACAGCTCTAGCCTAGTGTTTGGTGGATTTCTTTTTCTTTGTTGTAATTCCTGCATTGTTCTCATCTTCTTTAACATGTTTTATAGCTCCAAGTCTTCTGAAGATAACGATGTGTTGGCAGAGACTCTTGGGAGCTGTTGGTTAAAATGCTGCTGCTGACATGATGAGAGTTTTAGGGTAATTTCCTGGACTGGGAGATCATCTCCTCTCTGAATACTATCAAAGCTACCAATGTGTGTCTATTGTGCCTATCTATGACACACATAAGGACCACATACAAAGCTAAGAATAGCATCACTGCTTACAAGAAAAAGAACACTCGGTCTCTGTGCCACCCACTCACGATGACTGTCGTACACACAGATTCATAACTCTCAATCTCAGGAGAACAAATCTTGCTTCATTAAGGATAAATTCATAGGAGGAAATGGAAAACTGGAATTGTTCCTATGTCAGCAGAGATCAACGATGAGTTTTAGGGCAGCATATGTGATTTCTGATCCTGGAAACGGCCTGAAAGAACCCAGTTTTCAAAAGGCAGATGAGCTGAACCTCAGCCTTCTTTCACATAGCTAAGCTTTAAAACAAAGGGGTTCCACCTCACTAGTCCTTGTGGAAATCAAGTATTTGGTCTCTAGTGGGATTAATCCAAGTCTTTTGCAAGCAACAGTGTCAACCAATGGTGGTTTCTGGGCATTAGTTGATGAAGCTCTATTGTGGCTGTGGTCTCAGGCTTTACAATTTAGTCATATGGGCAACTGAGCAGTACAAGGCACTCTCTCAAATTCTGAGAAAATCAAAGTATGCTAAAATCAGCACAAGAATGGGCTTTGTATTGTCATCTTTCATAGCCTTAAGAAATACTGGCTATGTAATACTCTGCAGGTAAGGCAGTCAGTCATTTAGCTTTGGACATTAGCACTTGTGTGCTTGAGAGTGCATATTGGTGTGGGGGAGTGCACTCACTTGTCTCAGTGTGATAAGGTCTTTACTATACAGCTACCAGAAACATGCATGACACTTGTAACATGGCAGTTTAAAACTGCAGGACAACCCTGCTCTGGTTACAAGTGGACACCTTCAAGCTGTAGTTTCTGATATCCTGGCTTGCACTTACTCTTCTGTGTCCTCTTGGATGACCATGGCAATTCACTCGTGTTCATCAGTTTGAAGCCTACATGAAAAGATAGGCAGCTACTGCTGGTGGTGATAAAGTGCTGATTTTGCTGAAGCTGTAGAAGCCGAGAGCTCTAATTATGCATTTGCATCCTCCTCTTGTGATAACTGCAACGTACACAGGGCATGGGCATCGGTTGTGATAGAGCTTTCGTAGTCAGAATAAAAGGGGCTTGTGCAGTGATGCTATTCCTTACTACTTTATAGAACAGTTCAGATTGGTAGGGACATTCGAAGGTCATCTAGTCCAACCCCCAACATATATACAACCTCTCAGAGAGCAAAACAGCAGCTTTGAAGTGTCTCATATAGAGCAAGTTAGGTAAACACCTTTAAATAAAGCTCAGTCACCCTCCAAATCCAGGCAGGGTAGTTACGGCTCTCTTTAGCCTGTGCTTTGTGCATCTTCAAAGCGGTCTGTGAAATTAGTGATATCTTTGCCACTAAATTTCTTTCCTTTACAACACTTGGTGACAACTTCCAAATAACTGGGAAGTAGCACAGCAACATCAACCAGAACATCCTCCCCTCTCCAAAGGCAAACTGCACAGCTTGGATTTAATTTGGATCTATATGCTTGCGTTTTCCAGTTTAAAGCTAAATGTGTGGTCTAAGCAAAAACCTCAGACAGTCTCCACTGCCTCATCCAAACTACTTGGATTCAGTGGGACTCACGTCCAACTGAAACAACCAGGACCCCACTTGGGCCCCGAAATCCCTTTACTTAGAGCAGTTTGCTCTATAAGGAGCTCTGTAATGCTCCATTCAAAGATGCACAGTGCTCAGAAATCTTGGTGGAAGCTGTATTTAAAATGCTATAACCCATTCATATAATGTAAAGATCTGTTGGTTTATATGAGCTCCCTAGAAAAAGCAGTACTCGTGCTGTGATGATCATCACTGTAGGAGTATCATCCCTCTCCTCTCTCTTGCCTAAGCAAGCCTTGGTCCACTGAAGATATTCTGATGCCACCCGCAGGAGGACGCAGGTACTTTCAACGATTCTGTCCTAGTTTATTGCAGCTCTCTGCCCTGTGAAGGGTTCTTCAGCAATACTAGCAGACCAGCAGGCAGAAACATCAAGGCATTGTAGCTGCATGGGCTTGTAACTACAGGGTGATGTTCAAGGCCCTTACTGTATCCGTGCCTCAGAAGGGGAAGTATGATTTGGGTGATGGAGCAGAAATCTCACACTTGGTGTTATCTGGGCTCAGCTAAGTGCTGAGTTGGAAAGGAGCTTAAGATTATCCAGTTCCAACCCCCTGCCATGGGCAGGGACACCTCACACTAGACCATGTTGCCCAAGGCTCTGTCCAGCCTGGCCTTGAACACTGACGGGGATGGCACATTTACCACTTCTGGGGAGCCTGTGCCAGCACCTCACCAGCCTCACAGTAAAGAACTTCTGCTTTATGCCTAACCTGAACTTCCCCTGTTTCAGTTTGAACCCATCACCCCTTGTCCTATCGCTACAGCCCCTGATGAAGAGTCCCTCTTCAGCATCCTTGTAGCCCCCTTCAGATATTGGAATGCTGTTATGAGGAATGCTGCTCTGAGGAAACATCCCACATCCTGGTGCAGAGAGGCTGTGTGCTTCTAGCAGGAAGCAAACCCAGTGTGCTGTCATAGCTCCTAGCCATGACACCACATGCAGTCTAGGAACTGAGCAGCTTTGCCCAGCAGTTATCCTGGGACAGCACAACCTGCCTTTGCACTGATACAAAGGTGCAAAGGTTTTCCATGAAGGCATCACCAATATATTTCAAGTGCTGTATGGTTCTGCTGTTGTTGAGCTCAAAGAATTGTGAAATCCAAGGAAAACTAAGGGAAAGCTTAGCTTTCTGGAGAATTTGGTTAGTTCTGTGGTTAGGCTGTTATGCACTGGGTGCATGAGGAAAGAGAAAAAGTCACAGCTTTACTGTTACAGAAATAGAAACAGAGAAAAGGTAAGCAGAAAAGACATGGGAAATCATACTGTTTACAGCAGTAAATTATATTTAGATGAGTTTTGTGCAGATTTCACTGGGCTATAAAAGTAAATGAAGTTTCTTTCTGTGGATGCATAAATAAAATGACTTTTTGATTTTAATGCGATGAACAAATTGCTGATGAACGATACTTTCTGCATAATGTACTCGGTAAAATGCTGCTTTTTCTTTGCACTATCACAGGGTGAAAAAACACCAGGTTGGCAGTGTGTTTTTCTACCACGTGCAGTGGTATGATGCTGAAGCCTTTAATTAGAGAGTCAGGGCTTTCTGGCAGAAGATTGCAGCTACACCCAAGTAATAGTTATTATTTTTACTCTGGAACACTTGTGATGAGTGTTCCTGGCCTGGGCTAGCAAATGTGTTTGATTGCCTACTCTCTGTTTCACACCTTGCAGTGCTCAGGAGCTGGAGTCCAGGATTTGCAAGCTCAGCAAATACCTGACATCAAATTCACAGCCCCAGACTGATCTCTTTGTTTCGTGGTCCTTTCCTTTCCCGGCAGATTTGCATCACTGGAGATACCTTCTTTTCGAAGCTGTTTTGTGTATGTAGCTTTATGCCTATCTGGGGGAGGAGGGGATGCCAATGCAGCATCTCTCTCGCAGCGGATATGGTCCAGGAGCTCTGTCATTGTCGGATCATCGTGCCTAAGAGAGGACAATGTATTTGTCTTCATGGATTCTTGCGAGGTAGGGAGGGAAAATTAGATTATACAGGTGGGGAGCTACGGCACAAAGATGCTGTATTCCACAAACACTTAGGCACGTGCCTAACGGAAAAGTGCAGATCCATCCTCTGCGTAATCCGAGGATTTCTGGGAAGCTAGCCAGGCTTTCCCTAAGAATACGCATCGGCACTGCCACAGCCGTTGATCCACAGCCGTTCGGTGGATCAAGAACGGAGTGGCTGACATGGGTGGGAAAAGTCAAACCAGTGAATCCTAATATCCCAAGTCCTTGTGCTGCATTCTAAAGACTCTTTTCTGCTTAGTTAGGGCCATCCTATCCCTGTGAGGACATCCAGAGAGGCACTGCAGGCTCAGCAATGCCTGCATGGCAGGAGGAGCAGTGGTCCATCAGCAGCCATCTGAGCCATCAGGCAGCTTCTGCAGGGCAGCACTGCTGCTTCCCTGCCTTGCTTGTTGGCATGTGGATGTTGCAGCCTGAAGTTAACCAAATGCTTAACTCCAGACTGCAGGCTCACTGAAGTATTGGTTGGACTTAGTTATCCCTGTGCTTGTGGCATGCAGTTTCTCCCTTGGTGACCAGGTTAGCTGAGGTGGCCACAGAGAAGAGTTCGGTGCCCCTGGCTGGAAGGGTGGAAATCATAGAATCAGAATGAACCAGGTTCAGGAAGCCCTTTAAACTCATCCAGTCCAACCGTTCCCAGCACTGCCGAGGCCACCACTAACCCATGGCACTGAGGCCTCGTCTCCACGCTGTGTGAACACTTGCAGGGACGGTGACTGCAGCCCTGCCCTGGGCAGCCTGTTCCAATGCCTGAGCACCCTCTGGGGAAGGAATTGTTCCTCAGCTCCATCTAAACCTGCCCTGGTGCAGCTTGAGGCCGTTTCCTCTTGTCCTGTCCCTTGTTCCTTATCATAGAATCAAAGCATGGTTGGGGTTGGAAAGGACCTTAAGAACATCTACTTCCAACCCCCTGCCATGGGCAGGGGCACCTCACACTAGACCCTGTCACCCAAGGCTCTGCCCTATGCAACCTGGCCTTGAACACTGCCAGGGATGGGGCAGCCACAGCTTCTCTGGGCACCCTGTGCCAGCGCCTCAGCACCCTCACAGGGAAGAACTTCTGCCTTAGATCTAACCTGAACTTCCCCTCTTTCAGTTTGAACCCATCACCCCTTGTCCTATCGCTACAGTCCCTGATGAAGAGTCGCTCTGCAGCATCCTTGTAGCCCCCTTCAGACACTGGAAGCTGCTCTGAGGTCTCCACGCAGCTTCTCTTCTCCAGGCTGAACAGCCCCGATGTTCTCAGCCTGTCTCCATACAGGAGGTGCTCCAGCCCCTGAGCATCCTCGTGGCCTCCTCTGGACTTGCTCCAACAGCTCCTTCTCATGTTGAGGACACCAGAGCTGCACACAGTGCTTGGGGAGCAGAGACCGACCCCACCTCACTACGACCTCCTGTCATGCAGCTGCAGAGAGCGATCAGGTCCCTCTGAGCCCCCTTTTCTTCCCCGGAGCCCCTCCAGCACCTCCCGTGCCGGGGAGGCCCCGGGCCGCCCCCCTGCGGCCGCGGTGGGGATCGAACGCGGGGCCGGGCCCGTGGCGCCCCTCTCCATCCCCCGCGCCCCACCCGGCCGAGGGCAGCTCGGCACCACCGCAGCCCCCAGGGGGCGCTGCCGCGGGCTACGGCCGCTCCGGCACGGGGCGGGGGAGCGGCCGCCATCCCGCCTCCTCCCCGCGTCCCCTCCCCTCAGCGGTGGAGCCGCCGGGCTCCCGCGCTCCTCTTCACATGGGGCTCGCCCAGCCGAGGGGACCGCGTTCCTGTCCTCCCGCCCACCGCTGAGAAGGACGCGGCGCGGGGCGCTCCCGCCGCCGGCAGCAGGCAGGTAGGGGCGGGCGCACCTGAGGGAAACTTGGGGAGCGGCCGGGCCGGGGTTTGTGGCTCCGCGCTTCCCGCTTGTGGGGCACAGTGGAAGCGGGGAGCGGCGCAACTTGGGGCAGAAGCCGAGCGGGGAGGCCGGCGGTGTAGTTTTACTCGCAGAAGCGCGGGTCGCCCTCCGCCCGTGCCTCTCAAGGGTCGCCGCCGGGAGCAGGGTGGTTGTTGAGGGAGCTCTTCGGTGTCGGTTTAAGAGCGCTCATGAGGTGAGTTTCTGCGGTTGGGAAGTTAAATGCAGGGCGAATTCTTTATGCCGTTGAATCGGGGGTGACAGACTCGCCGAGTTCATCTGATCCGCTGTTCCCGTAGCGCTAAATGAATCTTTTCGTTAAAAGGGAGAAAACCGGGTGCCGTTGTTGCAGGTTTTGGTTGTTTCGAGCTCCCTAAAGCCAGCAGGGAGTTGTGCCGGATGAAGACCCGTGATATTGCCCTGAGGTTCGTTACACAACTGGCTGTGGATGTGCAGTACGGGCTCAGTTAGGTAACTTTGCATCTGGCTCTTGCTTCTGCCCATCCGGCTGAAGTACTTCCAAGTCGCGTTAGTTGCGGTGCTCCACTTGAAGGAGTCGGCTCCTTCCCCTTGCCATGTTTCACCTGCAGGTTTACGAGTAAACCTGATGGTTAAACAGAGAAATAGGTGATGCCCGTTACAGCGATTCGAATCTAGATATGATGGCAGTGAAGTCAACTGCTTTTACCCTGACCCTGTTTTGTGCTTTATTGCTTGTGTTACAGCTGAGCCTCTCAACCCATAGCCAGGAACCAGGGACCCAGCTGTAAGAGATACACAGGGGTGCATGTAGCTGTGGTCTCTCTGCTGAAGAGCACTGCTGTCTGGTGTGATTGTTCAGAAATGTTACAGAAGACAGAGCATTGCTCCCAGAAAAGCTTGCAGTTTTCACACAGGAGCTGACTATTCACTTCTTGCTGTTTCGTCTTTCCTGTGTTCCTAAAATACCTGACAGTAGGCAGATCAGGGATTCTAGTCATTTGTTTGTGGAGCTTTTCTTGTTGTCGCAACTGCAAATGTTGCTGTCAGATTGCTTTTTTGGAAGGTGAGAAAGTCAGTAAAATTGAATGGAAACTTTCTTGTACTTTAAATAGCAGCGATATAGGAGCAGACTCGTGGAGGGCAGAACAAACAAAAGGCAACACTTTCTCTGTGCTGTAACTACTTTCACATGAGAAAACTCCTTTGGGGTGGCGTTTATCAAGCTTGTTCTTGGGTCCTTGGAATTTCAGGTTGCAGATGATCTAGCTCTTCGAATAAGAAAAAGGCAGTGTATTGTGGTCTTTGGTGTTCCAATGCACGTTACTGGAAAGCTTCACATAGCCTTAGGTTAATCCTGACTGGGGCAAGTGTATTTGCTATGTTTGGAGCAGTTGGATTTGGTTATAGAAGAAGAGGTGGTGTTTCGGAAGCAGAGGATACCAGCATAACTCTTTTAGCTTAGGTACATCAGTACTGGTGTTCCCAGTCTGAGACCATGATCCAGTACGAATATGTACGCTCAGAGTCTGTAGATAGATGTGTTGGTACTGCTAACCTCATGGCCAGGCTGGAGTCTTGGATGCCTAGTATCCTTAAGGACAAGTCTATGGAAGAGCTCAGGTGTGTGCTAAACAGCTTTCCTGGGCTAGGGTGATAGAAAACAAGTTGTGTATCACTAAAGTTAAAAGCATTCAGGGAAAACTGTGAATAACATCCCAAAAGAGTATGTGCATGTGGAGAACATTATCAGTTTGTGGGGTTCAGTAGCCAGCATGTAGCTGGGCTGTCATGCCTATCTTCTGATCACCGGGGAGAGATTTTTCTCAAATAGGGTGCTTAAACCTAGTTGAAAATACTGAAGTGATGTGAGTTATAGTGAACTAATTCTACATACAGGATTGGATGTTTGTACCTTGGACAGAAAAACTAGCTTCTTAGCAGCATGCCAAAGCTTGGAGCTCGCCATACACAGAGAAGCTAATGGAGTATGTGTTGTAGTGTTCTGTGTTCAGTGCTGGTTTGCATTTAAATGTCACCTATCACTGATACATTGCAACTGCTGATCTGTCTTCAGAGTTCATAGAGGTGAGACAGGAAAGCACCATGGATGTAGAGACTTTTAAGTGCCTTGCCAAGTTAGGAAGTGTGAGAGCAAGAAGTGGAAGCCAGATGGAAGCAAGGTCTAGACTGCAGTTCTGCTTGCCTTATCTGCCTTGTTTGCTGTGGACTGTTGGAAGTATGCTGTAAAATTAAGATGTTTCCAGGTATTGCATCCAATAATTGGCTGACAATGCTCAAAGTTTACAAAGTGGTTTTCTATTATATGGTTTTCAATGCCTTTGCATGCACATGGTATTTGGTAGGCATTGTTATTTTATTATGCTGTCGTAGCTTCCCTTTTCCTAGGTTTGCTATTGTAATGTTTTAAAATCATCTAGTAGACTGAATGCAAAACCAGCCCTCTGATAACAGAATGCTAGGGTGGGGAATTTGAAAGTGAGCTAGCCAGCAGTCAGCATTATGTTCCCAATGCAACCATTAGTCAGCAGCACTTCACAGACATACCCAAGCTAGAATTTAGTATCCTCTGCTATACCATACATCATCAGAAAGGCGATTTTAATCAAGCAGGAAGTTCTAACTTGGGGGCAGAGAATACATGGGTACAAAAAGCTGTGCTGAGGTTGCTGTACAAATGGTAACTTTGGGGTTTAAGCGTGTGTGACTCTAAGTCTGTTTTTGCACTTAAAACCTGCAGCATGCAATCTTTAAGAGTGGCTAAATAGTATTAGTTTCTTACACGATGCCTGAAAGCAAAACCTCAGCTGCTCTGAGGAGCTCTGCTTTTCCCTGCACTTGGAACTGAAGTGTCCTTTGCTGGTTCAGTTGCAGATGCTAACTCTTGGCAGTGCAAAGCATTTGTTCTGTGAAAACTCAGGTCTGAGTAGCTTCAGCCCCTCATGTTGTGTCCCGCTGATCAGCCAAATGTAATTCCTGTGTGCTTACTGCAAATCAACAAAATGAAGTTGTGTTCATTGCCTTCTGCTTGCCTTTTTATGCTGCAAATGCTACACAGCTGTGAAGTTGCCCTCCAGCTCTGGTTTAGGAACTTGCTCTTCTTCAAGGTGGTGTGCACATCCTTAAAGAGCCCTGATTCTCAAGGAAAGGTAGGCTTGAGAGTGGCATTTGTGCCCCAGAAAAAGCTATACAGAGGTAAGGGAAGCGATGTGCATGCTGAAAAATGAATGCATGCCCAAGTGTTTTGGTGAACAAGCTGGAGTGCTTTGCTGAATCACACAGCTCTGAGCATGCAGAAATACTGTATCTACGAAGGCTGAGTACAGCACTTGGAATTCAGTGCAGGTGTTTGGAGACCATCTGAACTGCAAAAATGAACTAGGAGTGGGACTGTATCAGGCAAGAATGGGAACCTAAGACTGCAAGTGGCTTAATTCAAGCTTTGCTGGGAAATCTTACCTGGGCTTCTCTCCCTGGTACCCATTGAGTACTGCGTGAAAACTGATGCAGTAAAAGACCAAATTCCCATTGATTTCCTTAAGAAAATGACTATACAAAGGGTGCAAGTCCAAGTAAACTGCCTTGGCAGTTCCACCAGCGCCCTGCAGAAAGTGTAGGATTTGCCTGATACTAACATTTTTGTGGCATCCTGATTTGATTTGTGATACTGATTTGATAAGCAGGACTAGCAGTGGGAGCGGCAGCCCCGGTACCGGCCTCTTCACTGAGTTCATCCACCCAAGACCCCCTTCCCCTTCCCCTTCCCCTTCCCCTTCCCCTTCCCCTTCCCCTTCCCCTTCCCCTTCCCCTTCCCCTTCCCCTTCCCCTTCCCCTTCCCCTTCCCCTTCCCCTTCCCCTTCCCCTTCCCCTTCCCCTTCCCCTTCCCCTTCCCCTTCCCCTTCCCCTTCCCCGTCCCGCCAGGGGGCGCCCAAGGACCGGCGGAGCGCGGTGGGTCTCCCAGGGCTGGGCTCACCCGCTCCCCCCCGCCTCCATTCTTCCCATGGGAATCCCGGCTGGGATTCGGAGCGGAGACATCAATCCCGATTTACCCGATCCCTTCCTCTGGTAAACTGCATCCTCCTCTGCTCACAGTGAGGGGCTGCGTTCCTCTGGTCCGAGCTCACTGAGAGTAGCGAGGTGGAGACCGAGGCAGTGCCCAAAGCGCGGTGCAGCAGGTTCTCACCGCGGTGTAACGCCATCCAAGAGACACACTTGAGAGCTGGGTTCAGGTCAATTGTGCTGCGTATCCCAGCAGCCTGGTGCTGCAAGGCTCTGAATAGAGGGTATCTGAGCACCCCAGCTGGTTCCCCTGCGTTGGTGGGAGAGCTGCTGGATGGGGGGGCTGTGGGGCAAGGAGAATGCTGCTTTGGCAGAAGTCCTTCCACAGCAAATCCTTTCATTATGTGTCTGGTTATAGACAGGAGCTTGTCTGGCCAGGAGGAGTTTTCTCCCCTAATTTAAATCATTGCCTCCCCCACCACTGACATCTTCAACGTGCCCAGCTGTGGCTATGTTCAAGGCCAGGTTGGACGGGGCTTGGAGCAACCTGCTCTAGTGGAAGGTGTCCCTGGCTGTGGCAGGGGGTTGGAACTGGATGAGCCTTGAGATCCCTTCCAACACAAACCAGTCTGTTATTCTTACCACTAAGAATGAGCCCTCCTAAGCTGGAAATGAACTGGCTGACAGCTTTTTTGATAGCCTGACTGAATTGAGTGCAAGAAGTGCCTCAGGATCTTTGGCCAGACCAACCTTGTATGACTAGAGCAGTGATTCCTAGCTGTAGCTACCCATGTTGCATTGATTCCTCATTTATTTTCAATAGGCACATGATTGACACGGGGGAGTATCTGACATTTAATTTGCTACTGAGTGTCATTGATGGATCAGCAGTCTGTAAGTGGCTGCTGTGGAGGGTTGGGGTAGTATGAAATAAGATTCCCTTCAGTTGAGCAACGGACAAGTGGGAAACGGATTGGTCCAAAGCAGGAAATGATTTCTTGGAGCAAGGACTGTGAGCTGTGGAGCTGCTCTGGCATGGCAGCTGTGCCGTTAATCCATGCTTTCCTGACCTAATGCCTGCTGTAATTTCCTCCAGTGAATGATGTACTGTAAACTGATTGCTAAATGTGACATGGGTTGTCAGTTGTCAGGCAGCAAGACAGACAGACAGACATTCTCTGTATGCCTGGAGAGGGCAAAAACCCCTTCTCACAGGTTGCAAAAGCCAGTCATTTGGCTCTGGGGTGCAGCTTGGACATGGGTGGTATTTGGGGTTGATTTCCAACTCTTTTTGATTGTCTGTTTACCCAAGAGAGTTTCTTCTCTTGCATTACATTGTCTATATGATGAGAAAATGAACATGAGCCGGCAGTGTGCGCTTGCAGCCCAGAAAACCAACCATATCCTGGGTCGCATCAAAAGGAGAGTGACCAGCAGGTCGAAGGAGGTGATCCTGCCCCTTTACTCTGCTCTTGTGAGACCTCACCTGGAGTATTGTGTGCAGTTCTGGTGTCCTCAACATGAGAAGGAGCTGTTGGAACAAGTCCAGAGAAGGGCCATGAGGATGATCAGGGGACTGGAGCACCTCCTGTATGAAGACAGGCTGAGAAAGTTGGGGCTGTTCAGCCTGGAGAAGAGAAACTGTGTGGAGACCTCAGAGCAGCTTCCAGTATCTGAAGGGGGCCTATAGGGATGCTGGGAAGGGACTCTTCAGTAGGGACTGTAGTGACAGGACAAGGGGTAACGGGTTAAAACTTAAACAGGGGAAGTTTAAATTGGATATAAGGAAGAAGTTCTTTCCTGTTAGGGTGGTGAGGCACTGGAATGGGTTGCCCAGGGAGGTTGTGAATGCTCCATCCCTGGCAGTGTTCAAGACCAGGTTGGACGAAGCCTTGGGTGAGATGGTTTAGTGTGAGGTGTCCCTGCCCATGGCAGGGGGGTTGGAACTGGATGATCTTAAGGTCCCTTCCAACCCTAACTATTCCATGTTTCTATTCCATGTTTCTATTCCATGTTTCTATTCCATGTTTCTATTCCATGTTTCTGTTCCATGTTTCTATTCCATGTTTCTATTCCATGTTTCTATTCCATGTTTCTATTCCATGTTTCTATTCCATGTTTCTATTCCATGTTTCTATTCCATGTTTCTATTCCATGTTTCTGTTCCATGTTTCTGTTCCATGTTTCTGTTCCATGTTTCTGTTCCATGTTTCTGTTCCATGTTTCTGTTCCATGTTTCTATTCCATGTTTCTATTCCATGTTTCTATTCCATGTTTCTATTCCATGTTTCTGGCAAGATTGCTTGTTACCGTGGCTCAGCATAATGTGAAGGACTAGGGTAGTTAGTGTTAGTTGCTACCTAGAAGGATTCTATCAATAAGCAACTGGACATCCTGAGGCATGGAGAATTGGCTTGCTGAATTAAATAATAGGTTGTGAAATGTCTGCAGTAAGATAAATATCTGTCCAGTTACATGAGGGCTGAAAGTGACTGGCACTTTAATGTCAATGCCAGTAAAATACTTGGAATTGTGGACAAATAACTAGCACACAGCTAACAGTATGCTCAGGAATGTAGACAGCTGATTCTTGTTTGGGTTAATGCTCATCGCTGCTGCTATTACTGCTGCGTTAGAGTTGATGGAGTTATGCTTCATTTGTGTACTTTGAGTGGAAGTGTTGCCTTGGTACATCGTGTGTTAGTAGCAGATAAAAGCAGATGCTTTCACTTGGCTGTTAATTTATGGAGAAAGTTTTATGGGAACATTAAGATTCACTAAAAGATTGAAAATGACTTGAATATCTTGCCAGATGTTTGGCCACATACACTCATCTTTGCTCAGAAATGAGGAAGAAAAAAACCTCCCCCAAACCAAAATTATTTATAGAATCACAGAATGGTTTAGGATGAAAGAAACTTAAGAGCATCCAGTTCCAACCCTCTGCCACAGGCAGGGATACCTTCAACTAGACCAGGCTGCCCAAGGCTCTGTCCAGCCTGGCCTTGAACACTGCCAGGGGTGGAGCAGTCACCACTTCTCTGGGCATCCTGTGACAGTGCCTCAGCACCCTCACAGGGAAGAACTTCTGCCTTAGACCTAACCTGAACTTCCCCTGTTTCAGTTTGAACCCATCACCCCTTGTCCTATTGCTGCAGTCCCTGATGAAGAGTCCCTCTCCAGCATCCTTGTAGCCCCCTTCAGACACTGGAAGCTGCTCTGATGTCTCCACGCAGCTTCTCTTCTCCAGGCTGAACAGCCCCAATGTTCTCAGCCTGTCTCCATACAGGAGGTGCTCCAGCCCCTGAGCATCCTCGTGGCCTCCTCTGGACTTGCTCCAACAGCTCCATGTCCTTATGTTGAGGACACCAGAGCTGCACACAGTGCTGCAAGTGGGGTCTCAGGAGAGCAGAGCAGAGGGGCAGGATCACCTCCTTCCACCTGCTGCTCCCACTGCTTTTGATGCAGCCCAGCACACGGGGGTTTCTGGGCTGTGAATCCATTTGTATGTATGGCATTTGTATGCAATTAGTGTATGAATGAAGGTGAGAAGAAGAGTAAGGAAAGGGGAAATAGGTAATAGGAGTAACCTGCCTGTCAGAGTGGTTTAAGTAGGGTCCAGTTCCCTGTGAGGGATTGCAGGCAGCTTGTAGAGTGCCTGGGTATGTTCCTTTTGAACTTGCAGAAAGGCTTTCCGTTTTAAACTCATGTTAATGGTCTGAGCTGAAGCTCAGCTCCACTTGTGGTGAGGAAATAGAAGAAGGTGAGGAAATAGAAGAAGGTTTGCTGTGCCGCAGCTTGGTTTTTGGTTGTTGTGCAGATGTGTAATATACAATGTCAGCCCTTGTGTTGGGACTGACAGTACATGCTGGAATTGGCCACTGACAAGCAAAGAGAGCAAGCAGAAACTTTTAAGGCCCATGTAATGTTCTCTGAATTAAAGACCTTTTGTATCTTCCTCTAGAGGAACTGCTGCTTGACTAACTGTAGCTTTAAATTTGCTTCTCTTTGTGACATAAGCAGCCATATGCTAGAGATCCTAAATAATTATTTCTGTCAGTTTTGATTCGATATCTTGAATGCTCAGGTGCAACTTACAGGAAGAATGACAGTATCAGTCTTTGCTTCTCATGCCCATCCAAGTTTGGTCTTCCAGAAGAAAGAATTGTGCCATAGGACTACATAGCCTGAATTGGGGAAGCTGGTGAGCTGTATTTGAAACTCACTTTCTCTTCACGAGCTCAGATACTTTCTATCTCACAAAGCAAATTAAATGTTTGTTCTGTGCATGTTGTAACTGCCGTTTGAAATGTCAGATGCAGCTTATAATTAGAAACAAGAGATGGAAGCTTCATCTCTGAACATGGATTTGTAAGGAATGGCTGATTCAGAGCAAACTATACACAAAAAGGCATGAAAAATGTTTAGACAAATGTTTATAGGAGATTATCCCTTAGTACGGAATGAAGTATTGTCTCACTTCTGTAATTGTAAGTGCCAAGAATGATATAAAAGTGACATTATACAAGAAAGTCCTTTTTTGGGTGGAATTTTATTGATGTTGTTTATAGGTGGACTATGTGGACTAAAATTGATTACAAGAATAATTTTGTTGAAGTAGTCTGTAGGAGATTAATTCATAGATATCTTCCATGGACTGGTAAGGGAGATGATATTCTGGGTTTTGCCTGCAAAGACAAAATGTTTAGTTTGTAGGGACTTATGATGAACAAAGGCTTTCTTACTTAATCAGTGCATTCATAACAGTAGAACTTTAAGAAGTATTCGGTGTACTTGGTCAGCAGCATAGGCCCTGTTAGACAGAGAGCTTGGTAGCTGCCCCCATAGGGAAAGCCAGTGCAGTCGTCAGCTGTAACGCTCCCTCTCAGTCACTTTGTTCACCCTTTCCTATGCACAAAATGACTAGGAAAGCAAAATATACCTAACTTTAACCTGGTCATTTTTTGACTGAGATGTATGGTAGATAACTAGGTTTAGCCATCAACCAGGCAAAGCATTGACATACCACCTCCAGGGAAGGCATCTAGTTCACAGGATCACAGAATAGCTGAGGTTGGAAGGGACCTCTGGACATTGTCTGGTCCAACCCCCTTGCTTAAGCAAGGCCACCTAGAGCCAGTTGCCCAGGACTATGTCTAGATGGTTTCTGTATTTCTTCAGGGAGGGAGACTCCACAACTTCCTTGGGAACCTCAGGTTGCTGTGCCAGTGCATTGTCACACAGGGATGAAGTGTTTCCTGATGTTCAGGGGGAACCTCCTGTGTTTCAGTTTGTGCTCATCGCCTCTGGTCCTGTCACTGGGCACCACTGGAAAGAGTCTGGCTTCATCCTCTGTGTGCTCTCCTTTCAAGTATTCTACACATTGATAAGATTCCCCCCCCGAGCCTTCTCTTCTCCAGGCTGAACAGGCCCAGCTCTCTCCAGTTCCTCCTTCATCCCTGTGGCCCATTCATGGATTCTCTCCAGTATGTCCTCTATGCCCAAAGGGTGATGAATGCTCCATCCCTGACAGTGTTCAAGGCCAGGTTGGACAGAGCCTTGGGTGACATGGTCTAGCGAATGGTGTCCCTGCCCACGGCAGGGGGTTGGAACTGAATGATCTTAAGCTCTTTTCCAATCCAAACCAGTCTGTGATTCTATGATCTTATGTCTAGTTGCAAATTCGCTGTCCCTATGCATCGTGGCTATAGCCTAAGTACTGTCACACAGCTTTCTTGCAAGCTGGCAGCTTCCTTAGAAGTTTCATCCAAGGTTACTCAGTTCTGCTGTGTCAGAACGAGGCTTTGGATCGCAGGCAGCTGAACCCCTAGGAGGAGGATTCACACAAAGCCGAGGTGCGAAATCAGTATGGGCTGTGGCTTGCCAGTTCCCTTAGGAGGACACACAGTGAACAGTAGCTGCAAGGTTATTTGAACTGCTTTCAAAATAACTGGATGCCTGCAGGAGAAGCCTTGTAACTTCAGCCATCTCTGTGCTTGGCTTTTACCCATCACTGTGGTTTTGTACGTATTTCTGACACTGATGTGGTTTATAATTCACTTTTTGCCTTGTCTTACACAGTGACAAGTGGTGCTGATAGGGGTTGCCTATGGTGAGGAAAACTCTTCTGTTTTGTTGGTTTTTTTTGTGTCAGGGGAGGTTTAGGTTAAATATTAGGAAAAAATTGTTCACCAAAGGGGTTGTGAAACTGGGAGGAGCTGCCCAGGACAGTGGTTGAGTGTAGAGGTGTTTAAAAGACCTATGGATGTGGTGCTTAGGGACATGGTTTAGCGGTGGGCTCGGTAGTGTTATCTTTATGATCTTAAAGGTCTTTTCCAACCTAAATGATTATTCTATGATTTAGAAAACCCCAAACCACAAAAAGCATCAAAAGGACTAGAGGAAGGTGAAGCGCAAGATGTTGACACGAGTTGTGAAGGAACGATTGAGGGTGAGAACCAGCACACTGTTATATGCGGTATGATATCAAGGACTGAGTGGTAAAGTAGGTAAAAAACAGAGTGAAGGTAAAAAATAAGAACAGGTTTTATAGAAGAGGAGAAGATACTTTTGATATTTCCTGAGGGTTAGAAGGATCCAAGTTACAGGTGGGTTTTAATGACAAAGCACCTAGTAAACTCAGTGCAGGACATACATTGCCTTCAGTGAGGGTGGAATGATTCCTGTCTTGAATGTGAGCAAAACAAATTAAACCTAACTTTGTTGTATTTCTAAGTTTAACAGACCTAGAGCTTCTGTTATCTGCAATGGAAAATGAGGTCAAACACTGGGAGAAACTTTCTCATTGGGACAATAGTGTAACTGGGAAAGATTTCTGAAGAAAGTGAGTTTTTAATCATCTGGAAGTTTTAAGATCAGAGAGTCTCTACCATGAGGTTTTGAGATACAGTTAATAGAATCTTAGAATCATAGAATGGTTTGGGTTGGAAAGGACCTTAAGATCATCCAATTCCAACCCCCTGCCATGGGCAGGGACACCTCACACTAGACCGTGTCGCCCAAGGATCTGTCCAGCCTGGCCTTGAACACTGCCAGGAATGGAGCAAGTTCAGTTTTGGGAGCAGTTGTTTCAGCAGCACCCTTTGTGATTTTGTAAGATTTTCCAGGAAGTAGACTTTCAAAGATGTTTGATCCTTTCTACGCAGGAGGCAAAGCTTTCTTACATTCTTGATCTCTATGCAGCGTGTCAAGCAAGCCAACGTATTTCTGACATAAAATCATGAGAGTTAACAAGCTGTGCAAATAGTGTGGTTTAGTTGGTTGGGGTTTTTTTCTTTCCTTCAGCTAAGCTCTCTGCCAGTGTGCAGCAGGTCGTGGTTCTGATTTCTAAACTGGCTGTTTATCAGTGCTCTTTGATCTTTTTGCTGTTGCAATTTTAGATACTTATTTTGACAACCGGAAGTGGCCGCTACAACTTGCTGTTGTGTGCAAGTACTGGGGTGACATCCTTGAAAAGTGCCATCCCATCTTTTGCTGCTAGACAAAGCTACACATCAAAAGACAAAGTTTGATGTGGCTTTCCACTCCTTCTTTTGAATAGGGACAGGGGCTGTGGTCTCTTCATTTAGGAGGTGACACTTAAAGCTTCAGACATTGCAGCATAAGCATTCATCAGGTGTTATCGAAGTGACTGGCACATCAGTCATCTTCTAACTACTTTGGCGGTGAAATGTAAGTAATTGGATTGTTGTATTTTACACCCTGGAGCGGTGGTGTGGGTGTTTTGTTTGGTGTGTTGTGTGGTCTGTTGTTCTGTTTTGGCTGTGGGTTTTTAGTTTTGTGAGGCAGTCAGTTGGAGAGCAGTTAAATTGCTTTTAAATTCAGCAGTTGTCTTTACAGGGCAATCGCTGCTAGCTTTGTTTGCAAAATCAAGTGAGTGCATGACAAGACTGTACCCCTCCTGAAATCCTCATTTGTATCAGAACGTCATGCAGAGGAAGGCTTTTCTTCCATCCGTCTATGATCTTCCTGCTGCAGCAAACCAATAACTTGCAATGCTTCTTGCATTCATTTGGAATTGTTTCTTACAGCAGTGTTTTTTCCTCGTGTTCATCTAATTGTGGGTTGAATTTGCTGCCTAAGTAGATGGATTTGCATTGTTTTGAGCAGTGAGTCTCAGGAGGGTTGACTCTGTAAAATTAGCTATTCTGGTGTGCAGTGGAGATGGCTTTGGTTTGAACCAAGGTTAACCAGTTTAACAAAGTTGAACTGGTGTTCATAGAAAGTAGTTAAACAGTGAAGATGCTTTCTTCCTTCTTTAAATGAATGCTTTAATTCCTACACCTTGCTACTTGTGATGTTAATGTATTGGTTTCCTGTCCTGACCTACTAAGCTACATTTGGCCTTCTTTACTGAAATAAATCTGATCCTGGCACTTTTCTTACATAAATACTACCTACATAGTATTAAGAAAGTCTAAACCTTGTCTGTACTGAGTGTAAGGTGAAGCATGGCTTTTGTAAGTGATGATGATGCCAAATGTATTCTGTAGGCATTTAGGATAATAACTGGCCAAAAGCAGATTTTTATATGACTTTATTGCCTTCTTAGATATAATGCTTTTCACTGTGAGCACAGCTACTATATAATCACTCTCTTTAGTGAGTACCTGGAGTCAGTTTACTTGTTTGTACTTATGTCTTGGTGGCATTTTTATTGTGGAAACAATTATGTTTAACAGCCCATTTAGCAGGTGAATAATTCTTCCATGCCATTGTAGCCATTTCCTGGTGACCATCCATGACTTGTCAGATAGTAATTTTTCCAAAGGGTGCTGTTGTATGTCAGTGACCAGAGGCTAAATTGTAGTTCAACAAAACAGCAAAGAGAGAGCGTTGAGGGTCTGATCAATGTGAAATGGCCCGTTTCTCCTACAGCTTAGAAAAATGAGGGGAGGTGGATGCAGCAAGTGACTTGCAGTGTGGCTTCACTGGCAAAGCAAGAGCTGCACTCAAGCAGAGTTCACCAATCACTGCTGGGGAGGTTGCCAGCAGAGTGCATGAGATCTGCAGAAGTGGCAGTGCCCAGTGGTTTCTGAAAGATAGAAGTAAAAGGGAGAGCAGCTGTATTATTTTTCATGCAGCTGCTGCCAAGAAGCTTGAGTTGAACATAATCTCTTCTTGCTTGTGGTTTCTTTGGTTTAGGGATGATGTAAGTTAGACCGCAAATGCAGTTTTGCTAAACTGATTCTGATGTGACCTGTCCCTGCCTCTGGCAGCAAAGAACTTTTGTAGTGTGGATTTTGTGCCTTTTTGTTTTGTTTTTTAACTGAGTATGGATACTGGAAGCAGATGGAAACCACCTACTGGAATTGCAGGTGGGAAATAAGGTAGCCGTTCATGCTGCTCGTGTGTTGGAGGAAAAATCAGTATGCAGCTAAGAGCTTATGAGTAAGTGAAAGGTTGCTGTTAAATGTTCTTAATAGCCATAGGATTATAGAATTATAGAATGTGTTAGGAGAAGAACAACAGGAGTTGACCTCTGTGGAAAAGGTCTGCATTACTGTATATATTAACAGCATTATATATGTATTACAGCATTAGCTGCCACTATCAAAAATCCTGTGAGCTTGTAAAGAGCAAGGCAGTTACATCTGGTTTAGTTGGTTCAGAATCCGCCATGGAGGGTGGGTTGACAGGATTCCTGCTGCAGAGTGTGACCCGTGAGCTGCAGAAACTTTGGAGCAGAGGGCTGAAAGCTGTTGGTAGGAGTGGAGGCGAATGGAACTACTGAGGTCCTTATAGGGAGTCCTGAGTTGTCTCTTAATACCTACTTACCTGTACATTTGGGCTTATATAGATGGTAAATGTATAGATGAAATGGGACCCTTGTGTCACCAGGGTGTGATTCGTGAGAGCTTTTGTCATCCCTTTCCTGATGCATGATCTCTGGGGTTTCTCTTTAAGTGTCCTTGGCAAGTGTCTTGAAGCTGTCTCAGTCAGGATGTTTTACAGCTGGGAAGGTTGGCCATGCCTGTTCTAAATAGTTTGCTAGATCATATTTGATGCTTGCAAGCATCCAGATATGTTTCCAGGGATGCAGTCAGACCTTAAACAGAAAAGGTTAAATAAGCTTTGAGCATGAGTATGATTTAGCAACATAGGTTTCTCCATCTGTCACTTGGCCTTGTCTCTGTGCTGCACTAGTCACCAGCCAGGTATTAAGGGTACACAGAGAAAGGCTGTGGGGTGTAAGGACATTGATTTGGTGTCTTTGCCTTTCCTAATTAGTAGAATAGAGATGATCAGAACATTTCCTTGTTGCAAGAAAGAAGCAAGGATGCTTCAAAAACTAAGCCCAGTGAACAAGAAAATAGGCTAAGACACGAAGTATTTCATACATGTGGAATGCTTTGAGAATGGAAAGTGAGACAGGAAACAGTATTTTCCGGTATGGTTTTTTCCTCTGGGAGTTTAAGGCATCATTTGGGGATTTGATAGTTGCTTTGTGACTTACCTGCTTTTCCTACCTATTCTAGGATAAAATGGTGTAAGTTGTGAGCCATAAGGTCTATTGATTTCTAGCTATTATTTTGAACAATAGATACCTAACTTTGTGCAGAACTACAGCACTTGCAGGGCCCTTTATTAGGCCCTTTAGTTGGGACTGACTTTTTCTTCATCAAAAATGCTCACAAAGCATCAAACAAAACTGAGCTGGGTAGAAAAAAATGGGGAAAGCAACCAAACTATGGCGTGCCATAGGTTAACATTAGACATTGTGCTCTTAGCTTGATTTCTTGTTGGAAGTGGAAATTAAAATGAAAGTTATGAGCAGTGTCTTAAAATGAGGTGTAAACTTCTGGAAAATGAGGATTTTTGTATTCTGTTTAAACAAATGATTTTTAAGGATTTTCAACTGAGTATTGGGGGTTTTTGTGTTGTATTCTGATATAAAAGTGATCGGTTTTTAGCATTAATTTAATATCTAGCTTTTGCTTCTACCGAAATCTTACTGCTAGTGCATTTGAAAATAGAATTTAAGGGGTTTATGGTTCTTTATCATTAAGGGTGAAACAGTTTATAAACCAACCAACCAAACTTCAGAATTTTATAATAACTCTTTTATTTTCCTAATCCTAGAGTTTTTAATCCATTGACCTGAACGGAAGCAGATTTGCTTCTGGTTTTCACATGTCAGGAAACATTTGTCTTTGCTTGCAGGGTTGGGTGAATAAAGCATTGTATTTGTTTGTTTGGCTGCTGAACCAAGTAACCACAAATGCTCATTTGGTTTGTTCTGATACAAATCTTCATCTAGCTTGTTTTTCAGTTTGAAAGGTGCAGTGCCTCTGGCTTCAGCTTGGTTTCATGTCATATGGGAGTGCATCACTTGCATGGGTATGCTGTCTGTGCGCCAGGCAAAGGCAGGATCAGTAAACTGAATTAATAGCACTCACTAATGTTTGGAAGGAGAGAGGAAAGCCTTGGAATCCTCTTGGCTCCTGGAAGGACTTGAATCTCATTCTTGCCTGGGGCAATATCCTTTAGACAGTAGCTGGGGCTGGCAACAACCCTTCCCTGCAGATTGTCATTTGATTTTTATTTGAAAGCTTTGATTTAGTCCATTCACTTTAGCAGAGTGAGTGGAACTCAAGAACAATTTGAGAGACAGAAACTCTGGGAGAGTTGGGGTTATTGTTTCTAGTGAATATTTTTGGTACCTCTCCCCCCATCCAATCCCACTTGATTGGAAACTTCACACAGTATTGCTGTTGCACCCGGTATCACTGGCTGTCAGGGAAAGCAATGGCTCTCTGCTTATTGTGCTCTTGTTCCTGAAGAGAGAGACTGAGGTATCTGGGGAAAGCAATGCAGAGTGACAGATCTGCCTTCACTCCCTGCCACAGTGTCTCTTCTATGTGAGGTGTGTATCTAGGAGCAGGTTTTAACCCCCTGGGAAGGAAGAAGCAATGTGAAAGGCTGAAGCAGGAAGAAAAGGAAGGGAAGATTAAAAACTGCCTTTGAAGTCACCCTTTGAACCAGCATATAAATTCTTACAAACGTAGTGTGAAGGAATCGCAAACATTGCTGCTGTGCTCTCTCAGTTACTGTGTAAAGAGAGGAAGTAATGCTACTCCAACTCTTCTAGCTGGGATCTGAGGGACAGCAGAGCTACGTGAGTTGTCTGCAGCCACACTAGGGATCTGTGGCAGGGAGGCACCAGAAGAGAGGGATGTTTGGTCCCCAGTTCAGCGCACAGCTATATGCATTTCCCCTAAAAAAAACAAAAGCACTTGTGCAATATTTTGTGTCTACTGGAGAAAAAGAGCAGCGTTTGATCCCCAAATTCTGATTAATTTCTAGTCAGACAGCTGAAGTGACAGGCAGAAGTAGTTGCTTGTGATCTCTCAGTAGCACAGGAATGCTTTTGGACTGTGCAGAAGCACTTGTGGAAAAACTAGTGTTTATGAAGAGATTCAGAGCTATTTCTCTTCCATGAGCTATTTGCTTCTTCAGCTGAGCTAACATCTATTAAACATTCATTCTAAGTAAAATACCCTCAAGAGTCAATTTAGGTAAACTGCAGTACCTCTTTCTGGACTAAAAACTGCTTTGCATAATGCACGTAGAAAAATCCATTAAATTATTCCCTTCCTCTCAGTCCTTATTATATGTTGAGATTAATTTTATGTTTCTTAGGAGGAAGTAGGGACAGAGGGAAGAAAGCTACTTTGTCAGCTGCATCAAGGGACCCTCAGAGATTTTGTGTGTAAGTTGGGGGTTTTTAATCATGTCTTCAATTTTCTTGAGTTGAATATGTTGTCATGACTGCAAACTTTCACACTCCCATTGTCATTACCAGTAGGCTAATAACCTGTAGAGCTTTGGCGTTTTCCAGCGTGGCAACCTGCAATGTGTGGAAGAAGGTTGAAGGCAGTGACTTCAGTCATGTACACAGGTAGCTTGGCCTTCAAACACTGTATGGCTTGTTATAAAACCATGTGCCTGCAGCAGTGGATGATGTTTGAGAATTAGCATCACTTCTGGTTACTGTTTTTGTGGTCTCCAAGCTTTGTCCTGATGCCACTGGCACTGTCTTACAAGTCAGCTTTACTCTGCATTTGGGTGTTACCAGCTGTTTAAAACCCTAAAGTTTAAGACCTACGTGTTGAAGGGATAGGTCATTAAGTGGCACAAAGAACTGGTGCACATCAGAAGTAGAGAGATATCATTAAGGGTCGGGACCAAAACCCACTGAATTCAGGGAATGTTTTTTCCTCTGTCTCTAGTTTATTTTTGGTGAGATTATGCAGTTTTGCCCAGGTTGGGTATTCCTGTGCATGTCCTAACATTTTGTTATGAGGACCTTTTAAAGTGACAAAGCCAAAAATACCACTTTAGGACTTTGTGCAAGGTTTCTTTGGTCATTTAAATGTGTTAATTCAACTTAAAACGGTTCAGCATTGCAGGGGAATACCAGAAGCCTATCAGTAAATGGTAACATTGCTTTTGTTGCTACAGTTGTCTAGTAAAGCTAATATTTACCTGTACTTCAGTGAATCCATTCTCCCCCTCAGTTATTTCTAAACCTAAGAATGGGATTGAAGTAATCAGTACCAGGCTCTAAACTCCGGGTCAAGGAGAGCATGCATGTTACTGTGAGTCAGGAGAGTCATGCTAGCTCTCCATGTTTATGCTTTCAGCTCTTAACTGCATCTCATTTAGACTACTTTAGTTGAATGTTGGATATAAAAAAAACTCTGGCTGCAAACATTTATTTTGCTGGACTACTTGAAGTTGGTGTCACCTTCTGGTACTTGCCACGTTGCCAGGAATTGTTCCTCTACAGCTCTGCAAGCAGAATAGATGTGTGAGAATCGTATAATCCCAGAACGGTTTGGGTTGGAAAGGAGTTTAAGATCATCCAGTTCCAACCCCCTGCCATGGGCAGGGACACCTTCCACTAGACCATGTCGCCCAATGCTCTGTCCAGCCTGGCCTTGGACGCTGCCAGGGATGGGGCATTCACCACTGCTTTGGGCAGCCTGTTCCAGTATGCTAGTCCTGTACTAGTCTGCTTCAGACTAAATCTGTGAGACCAGTTTGCATGTGGGAGCGGGTTTGAGTTAGCACACTGACTTTGCTGGAAGGAGATTGGAGAGTACTTTCTGCAAGCCATAGGGAAGGGACAGTGACAGGTAACACAACTGCAGAGGACTTCTTTGTAAAGCCTATGATTCATTGTTACAACAATACAGGTTAAAAATGTTAATGTAAAAGTGCTCAAGGAGGTTCAGACTACACCACCGGTTTTGGTTTGGTTTATACCTGTTGTGACCATTGTGGAGGAGTTCTTACATTTTGGTGTCCCAATAAAGTCCTTTGAGTGTAGATAAAGGTACAGTGTTGCTTCCTCCACCTCATCTCGCTCTACTTGAAAAAGCTCTGCTTGATAAGAATCCACCCTTATCAGGTGATGCAGCAGCAGGAGTTTGCTCAACTCCCAGTCCAGCTGAACAAGTTTAAAGCTGTTTTCAAGCAGGCAGTTCTGTGTAAGCAAGTCTTATCTCTGTAAGCATCCAACAAGCCCAGCCAGGCTGGCTTGAGATGATCTTAATTGTTGCTGGGTTCTGTTGGTTGGGTTTTTCCTCCCTCTTTCCCCCTCTACCCTGTGTACTGTACTGCGCTGGCAGTATTCAAACTCCAGTTCAAAACACAGAGTTTGTTTTCTACTTGTTGTTTTCTCACTGATGACACTTTTGCCATCCATCTTTCTTTATAAAATACTCAAATTGTAGGAACCAGACTTTCCCAGCTAAAAGTCAGGTTTTTTTCTCAACAGGAAGCGGAGGCACAGTATTTATTGCCACGTAAGAGTGTAGTTGTAAAAGGTGTCTCATATTAATTTTTTTCCCTTGGTCTTTCCCCTTACAAAAGTACACTTTAAAACAGCAGCAGTCTGGAAGTTTGGTGATTTTTTTTTTTTTTTTTTTTTTCCCCAAAATATAGTTGCTTAAAATTCCCAATTTTTGTATTTTCATATTTCTGTACATGAATGATATTATTTAAAGCTGAGAGATAGCAAGAAGTAGCAGAACACTTGGCAAACCAAGCTCGTATAACATTAAATAAGAAAAGGAAAATGCAGAACTTATGTTGTAACCAGTTATGTACAGCTGAGCATACGGAATAAAGCAGTCTTGCAGTAAGGTGTTTGTTTTAATAATGAGAGTATTTAACCTTTGGAAGTACTTATTATGGATGCAGTGAATTCACTGTTATTGTAAGTCTTACTCGTAATGCCTGTCTTTGAAAAAGTTTGTCCTGTCAGTGATAAATCAGAGGCTTGCTTTAAAACATAGGCAAAACCATTATTTATTCACTTTTTGATGCAGAGTTTCAAGCTGCTTGTTCACAGTGTTCTTTCCTGCCCTTCAGATAAGAATCTGATTGCAGAATGAGGACTGGAGTTGCTGTCTTTGTCAGGGGTTGGATATCCTATTTATGTTGTATTCTATACGTGTTGTACTGCACTCACCTGGCTGCATCTATGCCTGGGGTTTGGTGTAATTAATATGCCCACTGGTTTCCACAGTGTACAGCAGAGTCTTGCAGGTGTCGGTGGAAAATGAAGTTGGGGAAGGAAAAGCTCAGTATGTTGCACTGCTCAGGTGTTAGGCGAGGGTTGAGCTGAGGGTTTAGCAGCAGTGATACAAGAAACCGGAAAAAGACTTGTACAGTGATTCATTTTCTCATCTCTGGCAGCCATAGAAACAGATCCCGCAGCCTGTATTTCTACTTACACTCTGATACTGTGTCTACAGTATATTGGATAATAAAATGTGAAAACAGGTCTTCCCTAAAGACTACTAGTTTGTAAAGAAATGAGATTTGTGAATATACATAGATACATGTATGTATGTGTA
Organism: Pezoporus flaviventris; assembly: GCF_033815535.1. Taxonomy (NCBI): domain Eukaryota; kingdom Metazoa; phylum Chordata; class Aves; order Psittaciformes; family Psittacidae; genus Pezoporus; species Pezoporus flaviventris. Next base: position 4,621,557 of record NW_026892585.1, read on the forward strand.
TTTCCTCCCTGTTGACACTTGAGAATTGTTTCTGCAACTCTGTCCTCGACATCTTGTGCTTTGCTGATGGCAGTAGAGTGAAGTGAGCCTGCCTCAGAGTCAGCAGTTTGTTTATGGGATTGTGCCACAAAGGGCTATGGGGAAGATAAAGCTGCCAAAGAAATCTCTATGTATGTTTCCATCAAAGGTTTCCAAAGCAGCACGAAAACAAATGTGTTTAAGTCAGGTCTCTTTGAGGATGTGCTGGGGGGGTGCAGGGGCACTAAGTACTTGTTCACTGTGTTATGTGTGTCAATAGCATCTCATTTTAGACTTGCCCTGACCTGAATCTGTCATCTGTATGAAAAGGCTGTTTTAAAGAGCATGGAGTCCAAAGAATGCTTTTCCCAGCCTCTCCTGTACATTGTTTAGTTCTTTATATTAATAGATGCAAGTAAAATACAAACAGTACGCAGACTGCAGTAGCTGAGTAAATGTTACGGCTGGGGGGTGTTCTAAAAAGGAAAAGCAGTTTTAGGAAGGGCTGTTTTCTTCTTTGTGAAATTATAAGTTGCCAGTCGCAGTGGGTATTGTAGCCCCGTCAGATGCTGCTCATGAATCAGAAAAGGAGATGGGAGAGTTGTTGGAAGGGCTAATTCTGAAAGACTCAGTACGTGCAAGATGAATTTTGAATGACGAGGTAGAGCTCTGCTTCAGGTCACTGGTGCTTGTATGGAGGCTCGTCAGTGTTGTGCAATGAGTGACTTTGCTTGGTGCAGGAACTCCTTGTGGTCTGTGTAGGAGGCTGCAGAGGGTTACCTGTCAGCAGGCAGCTCAGCTGGCCCTGATGCTTTGCCCTGATGGATGTGAGGCACTGTGATGGTGGTGCGGCACTGGCACAGGTTGCCCAGAGAAGTGGTACATGCCCCATTCCTGGCAGTGTTCAAGGCCAGGCTGGACAGAGCCTTGGGTGACATGGTCTAGTGTGAGGTGTCCCTGCCCATGGCAGGGGGTTGGAACTGGATGAGCTTAAGGTCCTTTCCAACACAAACCAGTTTGTGACTCTATGATGTGTGCTGTGGCTGGTGGCATCCAGTGAGGCTGCTGCTGAGGAGTGGCATGTAAAGAACCTGCACTCAGTAATCCTTGAATGAAACAAGGTGGCTCACCTCAGGACAGCACTGAAGTGCAGGGATTTGCTATGTATTTAAAAACACAAACTAAGCAGGTAAAAATCCACAAACTCCCCCAAAACTGAAAAATGTCCCTGTTTCCTCTGAATCTCCCTTCCTCCCTGGTTCTTGTTTTGGCCTATGCTTCAGAAAGTCTGCAGTTCCCCTTGTGCCCATTTTATGTCAAACACCATCTTCTCGGCTCTGCAGTAGTTGAGTGGCATGCTCTGAATGCTTCTAGTGCTGGTATCACATCTCTTCTCATGCAAAGCGCATCTAGATAATGATCACAGAATCTTAGGTGACCAATACAGTAACGTTACTAATGCACTGCTCATAATACTACTAAATTGCATTGCCCCTACATTAACAATGGAGAGAATTGCTCCTAATTCACACACTAAATGATTGTCAGTGTGGTCATGCTTGAATTGACCTTTGCTGGCGCTGTCAGTGCGTTGCTTGCTTTGCAGTCCTGTTGTCAGGGCATCTTGGATAGAAGTTGGAAATGTGGAGGATTTGAAAATGGCAATCTGGAAATATCAGTGTGAATACTTCAAAGTGGTAGAGCGGAGGGAAATGGCCAGAAAGTCCTTGGTTTTACCCTATTTCCCTCCACAAGAGGTACCGGTGTATCTCTGAAGTGCTGGTACGGTGGGTATCCCAGCAGACTCTGTCCTTTTAACGGAGAGCAAGCGCATGACTATCATCTTTTCTATTCAACTTACGTGGGTGCTTTCTCAGTTCAAATTCAGCTAACTCACTCATGCAAGTCCTTGTGATTAGTTACTGCCCTTATTGAGTGTCATTTTGAAATGAAAAGGCTGAAAAGCTCCAACACAGGACCTTTGCTGGGCCTTTTTATTGAGCAGCCCAGTCCTTCCAATCCAGTTACTGAATTGCTCTGTTCCATGAGGCGTGGCTTGGTCTCCTGAGTCTCAAGGAGCTTGGTTGCAGGGAAAGGGGTATGTTAAACCTATTCTAATTTAATAATCTATGTTCAGAAAAGGTAACATTGCTGTTTAAATAAATAGATAACAAGAAACCCATTTGTAAAGGAATTACTAAGTTTCCAAATATGCTTTGTCAATTTTTCATAGCAAATCCAAGTATTAAGGTAATACAGTTTTCAAGGTCTTGATTTATATGGCCAGTTTTACAGTTCTGCTTTACTGTGTAGAGCAGGGTAAAGTGCTGTGCAAAAGTCATCCCGGGAAGTTTAGTCGTTGTGGTTGTCTGAAACTGAACTCTCAGCCCAATAAACACTGCTACGTAGAGGCTGTGGACAGGGGGGACAAGGGGACCATGTTGTCTGCTTGGTGCTGAGTAAATGGGGAAAAAACGCCTTGCTGAAACTCCTCAATGAGATATAAAATCTGTTGGGAAGTTGCACTGGGAATTTAAATGGGACTTTCCCAAATCTTGTTCCACTGACCTATCATTCTGAATAACCTTTCCTGATCGAAGCTAATGAAAAGCTAACAGCAAGCATCTGTGGCACTGAATACTTGAATCCTCTGTTGGCATTGGTGGGTATCAGTGAGAAGCTGAGCACCAAAATGAATGTGGAGCTGTCCTTAACTCTTTATTTAGTGTTGTATTTCATTTTAAAAAGAAAAAGAAATAGCAGTTACCTAAAGTTAATAGCATCAAAGTTCTACACTGAGGTGTGCATTGTCGCACCTCATGCTGTAACCACAAGAGGAGGTAAGTGCTAGGTATAGAGGTGAAGTAGTTTAACTGTAGTTGTGTTCTCTCTTGTATAACGTGGAGGAAGAATGTGAGCAATTGCAAACATGCAGCTTGATTCTATGAGCTTCTTAGAATTGCTTCACCTTGAAGACTAGATCATTTTAGGGGACTGTATTGATGCTAGTATGCTAGAAGGTTTAAAATAGTCCAGAACTTCCAGCAGTCTCAGATCAGAATGGGCATATGGAATTAATCATGCCAGGAGATTATGATGAGTAACTGAATACAGAAATCTGTTTAGGAACCTCTAATGAAAGAGCATACAAAAGATGGAGGAGCTCTACTTTAATGTGCTATGAAGACTTCAGTCTTAGCTCGCTGACATTGGTACATCAATCTGTTAAAGTAGCTTTTTTAGAAGAATTTAATGAATAAGTGCTTCTATATTAAGATTTCTCTCTGTGCCTGCCTAACCCCTAGATCTTGCCATTTCCCCATATTTAAGTATAAGCAGCGCACATCACATCCCTCTCTAGAATGCCTTAAATAGAGCTGACAGAACCGATCGTCCTGCTGCCCACTGTGTGGCAAGGGCTTTTTCATGTTTTCTCAATTTTCACTGTGACTCTGAGGTCTGGCGAGATAGAGCTGGCAGAACAGAAAGGATGTAGGCTGCTCAAGGTTAATTCTGTCCTCATTTCCTGAAGGTGCTTTTATCTGGAGAATGTTTGGGTTTCGCTTGTTTTCCAGCGGCCGTTCTTGAACGCAAATGCCTGGATAAACATTCTGGTAATTCTAGTTTAGTTATTTAACCTAGGACAGTAATTAGGCCTTGTGTGCTTTAAAAACTCTCATAGCTGGGTCTGGAGCACAAGTGTGATGAGGAATGCTTGAGGGAACTGGTTTAGTCTGGAGAAGGCTCAGGGGGGACCTGATCACTCCCTACAACTGCCTGACAGGAGGTTGTAGTGAGGTGGGGTCGGTCTCTGCTCCCAAGGAACAAGGGACAGGACAAGAGGAAACGGCCTCAAGCTGCACCAGGGCAGGTTTAGATGGAGCTGAGGAACAATTCCTTCCCCAGAGGGTGCTCAGGCATTGGACCAGGCTGCCCAGGGCAGGGCTGCAGTCACCGTCCCTGCAAGTGTTCACACAGCGTGGAGACGAGGCCTCAGTGCCATGGGTTAGTGGTGGCCTTGGAGTGCTGGGAACGGTTGGACTGGATGAGCTTAAAGGGCTTTTCCAACCTGGTTGTTTCTATGAATCTATATTGCACCTGCACATGTGGCTGTATTACTGACCTGAGAACAGGAAACCTCAGCAAATGGTGTCACACAGTGTGAAGACATAAATATATGTGCTATAGTGTAGGATCCTCATCATCCTGTAGGTGACAACCAGTACAAATGGCTTTACCCCAGAGCAGTGTGTAAGCATACACCTCTCCTTTCCAGTGCTTTTTAAGGAATGTTTTCACTGTATGGTGAAAGCACTTTTTTCAGTACTGTTGTCTTAATGTGACTTTGTAGTAAAGGCCTGAGTACTATAATTATTTTTATTAGTAAGTCTAATACATTAAGTATTTTTCAGGTCAGTATTAATTTAAATGTATGGTGGTTATGGGTGACAGCCTATGCTTTATACAGAATCACAGACTGGTTCAGGTTGGAAAGGACCTTAAGATCATCCCTGGGCAGGGGCACCTTCCACTAGACCAGGTTGTTCCAAGCCCCATCCAACCTGGCCTTGAACACTGCCAAGGATGGAGCAAATTCACCACTTCTTTGGGCAACCTGAAGTATATATATTCATACATAGGCTCGTGTAATTCACTTATTGCCATGGGTCAGTTGCTGGCCCCTCTTTAGTGGGTGCCAGACACTTGCAGCAAATTTAAACACCAGAAAAGAATGGATCAACTTTCTATATTATACTCATTTTTAATGAGAGCCATTGGGAATACTGCACAATGCCAGGAAGCCTATTTTGTAGAGCAGCTAGGTAAGAAGTATTCTCAATGTGAAAGGAGCTATTGATCTTTCTGAAACTTACACCTCTCTTGAATGCTGTTTCTCTGAAGATACTGAATTCCTTTCTGAAGGACACTTTTGAGGATCATGACAATTCTTTGATTGGTTTGGGGGTTTATTTAGGTGTAAATATAAATGCATTTATATCGTCAGCTGAATAAGAGGATTTCTATTTCCTGTGGCAAAAACTCAAGCCATTGCGGATGTAAGTCTGGTTAGAGCCAGTTGGAAATGATGAATAACACTGCCAAATGTTACCTGAACAGAGCAACTGGGTGAAATAGGGCAAGATGAGTTTGAAAGTACCAGCTTCCAATGCATGTTTTTAACGGCAGATTTGGATGACAGTCGTGTCACCAGAGACTGCTTCACCTGCAAAACGGTTCTGCAATGTTAAATTTAGGCTTTTAGACTAGTTCTAAACTAGTGCCTCTCTTGGGTTTGAGCAGCTGATCTCCAGGGGTCCCTTGCAATGTGAAGTTACTCTGGCTCTACCTTCTTTTATCTGGCCAAAACTAGTTGGTAAATTTAATTTCAACTCGTTTTGCTTCCCATGCAAATCGACTTTGTGAAGAATGTACTGCTTATTTAGAACAGGCAGTTGCTTTTTTCCTCCCCTTGATAATGATTGTGAATGGAAAGGTACAAACTGAAGGAGGACTGTGCTGCTAAAAAGAGTGTCAATACTGTGGGCGTATGATCAGAAGTTAAGATGAGCTGACGCTTGCGGCAGCTATGTAAAGAGTTCTGTTGTTTGGCACAGATTTGCTTGAAATCAGTGGCAACTATATTGGCATTTCCTTTTTACCCTTTGTCTTTCAGTCATTTACATAACCCATAAATTCACTTCAGTCTAGCAGAAACCTCTCCTTGTAGAGCTATTTCTGTACAGTACAACTGTAGTGCAGTCTCTCCGATTTTGTCATTCGTTTTTGTACTGAGAATATAACCCCACTGTTGACATGTTATTGAGGTCTCTGCACTCAAAGGTCAGCTCTCCCTGGAGTCTCCTTTTGTCTGGAAGGTGGCATATATTAAAATTTTATAACCGTTCCCATTAGTTCCAATCCTATATTCTTGGGATCAATCTGGCTGCCCTTCCTCACAGCCTGTCAAGTGCAATAAATGCCTTAGCGAGCAATAAAGAGATGGCAATTAGATTGTTGTAAGCAAGACGTGTTTGCATGAAGGTGTAAACCTGGCCACAGTTGTGCTGATAAGGCTCCTTTCACTTCAGGTGAAGGGAGCTGCTAACACTTTCACATATAAACCAGCTGATCTTATGAAAGTAAGTATGGGTGCCTGTGGATGCTATCATAGAATCGCAGAATGGTTTGGGTTGGAAAGGACCTTAAGATCATCCAGTCCCAACCCCCTGCCATGGGCAGGGACACCTCACACTAGACCATGTCACCCAAGGCTCTGCCCTGTGCAGCCTGGCCTTGAACACTGCCAGGGATGGGGCAGCCACAGCTTCTCTGGGCATCCTGTGCCAGCGCCTGAGCACCCTCACAGGGAAGAACTTCTGCCTTAGATCTAACCTGAACTTCCCCTGTTTCAGTTTGAACCCATCACCCCTTGTCCTATCGCTACAGTCCCTGATGAAGAGTCCCTCTCCAGCATCCTTGTAGCCCCCTTCAGACACTGGAAGCTGCTCTGAGGTCTCCACGCAGCTTCTCTTCTCCAGGCTGAACAGCCCCAATGTTCTCAGCCTGTCTCCATACAGGAGGTGCTTCAGCCCCTGAGCATCCTCGTGGCATCCTCTGGACTTGCTCCAACAGCTCCATGTCCTTCTCACGTTGATGAAACCAGAGCTGCACACAGTGCTGTGAGTGAGGTCTCACAAGAGCAGAGCAGAGGGGCAGGATCACCTCCCTTGACCTGCTGCTCAGGCTGCTTTTGATGCAGCCCAGCAAACAGGGGGGTTTCTGGGCTGTGAGCAGCTCATGTTCAGTTTCTCATCTATCCTTTTAGCTATAATTTCTTTCACTTCGTGGTCTGCTGTTTGTATACAGTTAAAAAAAAAGAAATATTCTTCTTGTAGTTTGTGAATAGATAACTTCAGCAGGGTTTCAGAAGATAAATGATATTGCCGTTCTCAAGAATCAACATTCTGTTCCCAAGAACCGCATCTGCCCTTTCCACTTCTCTCTCCAAGTCTTTGCTTTGGATTTGCTCTTCGTTTTGGTGAATGCAGTTCCTGGGAGAACTGGAGTTGGAGAGCTGCTTGGAAAGGGTTCCAGGTCATCCAGGAATCTGCTTGCTTTGATTTGTATGTGAGAACACTGGCCCGTGGTAGTCTAAGCAAGGGCTGTGGGTTGGCAGTTTTGCTGGGAGTGGCCTTGACAGCAGAGGCCAGAATTCTGCTTGTCCTTCACTCACTGTAAAAGGAGGGGATTGAATAAACACCCGTGGCTGAAAAACTGCATTTCAGATGTTTCCCTCAGAAAACTTTAGATAAGGTCAAGGCAATTAGTTCTTTCCTACAGACTTACTCTACTGTGACTTACACAATGGGCTGGTGCCTCTGGAGAGTATTATGCCCCTGGACGTTATTATGTGGATAATAAGATTAGCTTAAAAGCTTGGAGAGAGTCACTAAATTCCTATTTTCAGTGTGGGATAAATTTTTCTCAGCCAGCAGGACTCTTCATAATTGATTGCATGTTTTAAAATGTCAGGCAGTGTCCTGCTAAGTTTATTTATGAATGCAATGGGTGAAACGCAATGTTAAGGGAAAAAACTAACACAGCATCTAACAATCAAATCACGGGGTTTTTTTAAATCTCCTCTTGTCAGTGGTCTCTTTGAAGGGTGCTGCAACATATCTTTGAGAACAAATACTGCAGCTCACTGAGTATTTGTGAGTGAGTAAGATGTCTGTTCTCTTGGCCAGCTCTTTAACAGGGGTGATGTTGCCAGGGCCAAAACTCCATGAGGAAACTATTTGGATGCGGTGCTCCTTTTTACTCTTGTGAAGAAACCAAACTGTCAAATACCTTAACACTAAAGAGATTTATTGAGTTATGCCACAGTTGTGAAGGGTTTAGATAGCTCCTCTCACCACCATTTGATGTGATATGTGCCCCACTGGGACTAATTGATCACTCAGGGCTTCTCGGTGGATAAGCATGTGAACTGGACTGAACGGTAGTGATTGAGCTGCCAGGTGCTATTACAGCAGCTTGTGACAATTCCAGGGTTAGGTGATCCTGTGCTCTTGTGTAATGTCATTGCTTTTTGGACTTAAGAGAGGGGGAAAAGGAGTTAGCATCTTAACAGCTTTCTCACTGCAAAATAACCAAATGCCAAAAGATTTTTGTCCCCTTCTCCACTCCTATGTCTATATATAACTCCAGACCTGCCACCTTCTGTTCTCATGGATAAATGAATAATTAAGAAAACCCAAAGAAAGCCACGTGGATTAAATGAAGCACTTAATTTCCTCAGAATGCGGAGAGCCTTTCACAGTGTCCTGTGTAAATTGAGGAGTCCCATGAAATGAATTCAGGCAGCAGTGCTAGCAGAAGTTCAACTGGGTGAATGCTGAAAGTGAGTTTAAATGTTACTTTAAAGAAGCACTGATAAGCTCAAAGGGGTTGGTTATATTCTGATATGTTAGCTGGGGGAGAAAAATACCTCTCTTTAAACTTCAAAGTTTACTGGTTTTCTTCTGAATGTATGCTTTTCTTGCTGCAGATTTCACAGCACTGTCTTCACAACAGTGTCGTCTTGGGTGACATGGTCTAGTGTGAGGTGTCCCTGCCCATGGCAGGGGGTTGGGACTGGATGATCTTAAGGTCCTTTCCAACCCAAACCATTCTGTGATTCTATGATCCATCCACTGAACAGTCTGCCCATCAAATCTGTCTCTCTGATTTAAGAGAGAAGGATGTTTTGGGGGACTGTGTCAGAGGCTTTACAAAAGTCCAGTCAGACAACATCTGTAGCCCTTCCCTTTGCACTGATGTAGTCACTCCATCATAGAAGGCCGCTAGGCAGGTAAGTCAGGACTTGCCCTTGGTGAAGCCACACTGGCTGTCTTTAATCAGCTGCCTTTCTTCCATGTGCCTTAGCACAGCTATTAGAAGGATCTGTTCCATGATCTTGCCAGGCACAGAGGTGAGGCTGACAGGTTGTACTACCCAGGGTCCTCCTTTCTATCCTTTTTGAAGATGGGTGTGATAATGCCCTTTTCCCAGTCACCAGGGACCTTGTCTGACCACCATGAATTCTCAGATGCCATGGAGACTGGCTTGCCAATAACATCAGCCAGTTCCCTCAGGGCTCTGGTTTAAATCTTAACAGGTCCAATAGATTGTGTATGTTTGAATTCCTCAAATGGTCACCAGTCTGATCTTCATTTACAGTGGGAGGTTCCCCAGTTCCTGCCTTGCAGTTCATCCACTGGAGGTATGGGGAGAGAGCTCCCAATTTAAAAACCCTTTGTTAACCAAGTGCTTGCTTCCCTTCACCTCTGCTGCTCTAGCTGTGCTTTCTGGTGCAAGAACTCCTGCGTTTAGAGTACTTGCTATAAAGATGGGAGTATTGTATGCCCATGCCAGCAACTGTCCTTGCAGGGTAATTGCTCTACCTTGTGACATGAACTGAAAGAAGATGAGCAAAGCTCCTCCCTACAGAGCCCACAGCCACAGGTTGTGTTTTGTCACAGCTTTTACTTTGCTGTGGACTGCAGGAGAAAGGAAAGCCTGCTCCTGGCATAGGGTTCCACTTCAGCTTGAGCAGCAGATACCTGTGCAGTAAATCGCCCTCCGTCTTACTGATGTCTGCATTTGTTTGGTACCACAAGTGTTTGTTGGAATGGATGGTCTGCTGATGGCTTGCTTTCTCAATACCTCTGGCATATTTCATGTAGCTCCCCTCTTTGAAAAGCAAAGCCAAGTACTTGGGGGTCGGGAAATGCCAGAACTAAATATGCCATGTGGGCTTATCTGAGCCTTCTGGTTAGTTTGTGTTGTGACACTCTTCTATGAAGTGATCAAATGTCTTTTTCTTCTGTGACAGTCCTGCAACAGGAGGGCCTTTGCCATCTTAGGTGGCAATTTCACCCTCTTTTTCAGAGCGTATGAGTTTGTAGATGACTCACTCTATGGTGTTCCTGGACTAAAGATCAGAAACAAGTGACTATAGGGACTCCGCAGCCCTTTGAAGTAAATGGCATCTCTGCCTTGACTTCAGCAGACTTTAGGCTTCAAACTGAGGCAAAATTTGGACTGGAATTTTTTCCTTCTCCAGTGACTTAACTGATGGGAAGACATATAGAGCAGTGCAGCTCCAACAGTTTTACAGGCATTTTTTTATCCAGACAATAAATAATACAAAGTTGTTTTTTCTTGTTTTTAAACATTCGTTTGGGTGCTTCACTGTTCAGGTGTGATCCTTGATCCTCATTCATTAGACTTCTCCTTAGGTGGAAAAATACCCCCAACAGCAAAGATTTATGTTCCAATCTAGTAATGCAATTCACAGTGATGTAAAGAATCTAAATATAGGTGAAGAATCAATTCCTTTTATGATCAAGGGAATTGCAAAGCAGAAAGCATTTGGTAGTGCAAGCTGTGTGTAACTGTTACATAAGATTCATGATACTTCAGCCTTACGTGGTCACTTCAGAGCATTGTAGGGAGCTCTGGAATGCTTTGGTGAATGAGAGAAGGCGCTCTGGCTTGGAGAGCCACTGGAATCCTGCAGGATTTCCTCTGGGGAAATGCAGCTCCATAGCCACAGAATAGGTTCAACTGAGCAAATGGGTTTGAATGGATATTTTCTGTAATGGATATTTGTCTCCCAGTGTTAGGGGAGCATGGCCATGAAGAAGGTGGTAATGTACTTGCTGTGTTTGCTGTTCAGTAACATTTAAGTAGCGAACAACAATCTTGAATAACTGTTGATTGCCATTTGTGTTGCATACCTGTGACCGGCTAGCAGGTGATATGTCTTTGTGATTTGACCTTATATGACCCAGATCTCATGGAATGGGGTTTTTTCTCTTTAAGAGGCATAACACACACACACACCCCCTTCCCCCTTTAATAAGGTTTTGTCCCTTGTTGCACTGCAGGGGAAATGCAGAGATTTCATTCCTTTTGTGAATGAAGATGGGCCAGAGCCTGGTATAATTAAGATCATATGGTAATCCTCATCCTTTTCTGGGGCAGCTGCAGACTAGAAGTTTACTGGACACATTTCCCTCAGCAGTCCAGCATACTTTCTTCTTTCTCTTGCCAGCTGAATGACTCCTGTCCCATCTCAAAAAAGCATCTGTTGGTGCTGGAGACAGAGAACGTTAGTGCCACACTGAGTTCAGCTTCTGCATTCCACCTCTTATACATTAAAGCTCTCTCTAGAGCAGTAGATTCAGCTGCCTGTAGCCAGTAGGAATGACATTGCTGTGCTGCCAAAACAGGTTGGGAAGCTGGCCAAGGTGGAGATGGGACAGAAGGGCTGTGATGAGCTTGGCAAAGAGAAGCAAGTACAAAGGGAAGTCAGAGGTAGACAGTTTTGACAAGGGTTTCATGAGAACTGCCGCTCGCTGTGGTTTTTGAGGGAAGGAAACTACTTCTCTGTGGTTTTCTCTCTCATTCTAAGGATAGTATTACTTCTCTGTCTGTAGATGGGGAGAGCAACGTTGATTTTTGATGTCTTGGAGCTGTTTGGGGAGGTTGAGGCAGTTGTGAGAAGAATACAAAGCAGAAGAAACCTCTAATATCTGAAATCAAAGGTGAGACTACTGGAGATAAGGCTATAGAAAATACAGCTTCTGCTCTCAGCTTTCTGGTTGTGGCTTGAAGTACTTGGGAAAGGCAAGGCCAGCATCTGTCAGACATGCAAGTTCCAGCGAAGCTAAAACCTCTGTGGCAGATTAGAAACCCATGATATTATTGACAAAATAAGAGCCTTTATTAGTCTGTATCAATAAGTTTATTTCCAGACTTTCTTTGTCTTTCCTAGACAGTTGCGTATAATGGGGAAATCTGAAGTGTTTTCATTTTGGACATCGGGTCGAAGCTAAGACAGTGATTTTGCTAGCAAACTGCTAAGTTTCATGCAAGAAATACTAATTGTGAAGGGCAGCAGATAGATAAGCTGAAGAAACCAGGTGAATAGCCTTAAAACTGCAGTTTTAATTAAATCTTTAATTTTAAAGTACTGCAGAGAGCAGTCGTAACCCATTTTGAACAATTGGAAGGTAAAAGCAACTTTAAATACTTATTTTTTGCTAGTGCAATCTTAGATTGAACTGAGGGGAAACAAAAATCTCCAGATACCATCTGTCTGAGTTCAAGTGTGTTCACTGACTGAAGCTATTCAGGAATTCAGGAATACCAAGGAGTGAAAGAGAGTTTTGAACAGTGCTCCCTATTTATTTATCACTGTATTCAACTAAACCACCTTTTCATTCGGAAACATCATTAAGATAACCAAACTTGCACTGATTTGTTTTACCTTTCTTGAGTGTCCCTTAAGGGAATGCATGGGAAGTACTACACCCCCATAAAAGATGTTTGTCTCTGTATTAATAGTTACTCTGTAGGCAGTGTGCTAATGAGATGTTCAACAGTTCTGTTTGTAGGGTTTGACCAGCCGAAGTTGTCATGCGTTGCAAATGGGTTCCTGTAAAGTAATTTATGGATACAGCTCCCAGCTGGAGTATGCTGTTTGTTTAATGTAACTACAGTCTTCTAAAGCCTGTTTTCTGCCCGTAACATGCAGAAAATGACAGTGATCTTTTACTTCTTTGTCCTAAATTGCTTTATCTGAGTCAACCAGATAAGTCAGTGAAGTCACAGGGAGTCTTGGAAGGATCTGAGAACAGACTTTGTTCAGTGTTAAAAGGAAAACGCTAAGGAGACGTGGTCTTTGTGCTGTCATCAGAGAAGACGGAACCAGGTTCTTGGAGGACCGTGGTAGTTGAGTGGCAACAGGAACAAGCTGCAACAAGGAAACTTAGAATAAATTGTTCCCAGAGGTGGTGGTCAGACACTGGAAGAGAGGCCCAGAGAGGCTGTGGGATCTCCATCCTTGGAGATAGTTAGAACTCAGCTAGATTGGACCTGCTTTGAGCTAGGGATTGGAAATAGAGACACCCACAGGTCCCTTTCAACCTAAATTACTCTTATCAGACAATTTGCTTGCATTAACTGTATTGGAGCCCCAGTGCAATTTGACTTTAGCAGTACAGTACCTTGTCAGACACTGTCACTCAGTGTCAGTGACTGAGAATTAAAGAACACCTTTGTGGTATCATTGTCTAGCATGGTATAGATATATTCAAGACTATCTCACTTGGAAGCATCGTCTTGACAGACGCCTGAAGTGGAAGAGGCAGCTGTAGGTTACTTACCATAGATAGAAAGAACATAGGCTGAAAAAGAGGAGGAATGGAAAAAAGCAAGCTGAAACTTCCTATCTAAAGTAGCAGCTAAATATGAAATGCTGCAGTAATCACTTGGCTGAAACAGTTTGCTTCACATTGCAAAATGCCCATGTTCCTGGAAAGGGGAAAATAGCCAGCACTGAGGGTAATTTAGGTAGGAAATGTGCTTTCATGCCAGACTCTAGCTTATGGTAAAAATCTCATTGGAAGAATAGGAGTTCTCCTCTGGTAAGTATTAAATACTTGTCTGTGCTATTTCTGCCTTTAACTAAGTTAATGTTTAAGATGTCTCTCTTTATGTGCTTCATTTAATAACATATTACACAAGTGAATCATTTGATGAATTCTTCAGTGAGATGTAGAACTAATTTTCATGTAACATCAGCAAATTAACATCTAACTTTGATGGATTACTCTAACTTAATATCCCAGCTCAGTCTTTGTTGATGTATTTACTCCAAAGTTTATTTGCTCCAAAGCAATTTAGAACACTAAATGGTATGACTGTGCATTCCATCTCATTACAGACTTAGTGCAGTAACAGTCAAGCACCTGGTTATTGTATAATCTTGTAGATGGCGGAAATTATAGGGGAAATTAGCATTTTTGGCTCCAGATACCATTCACCGGGTCAGATCTGAAATGCTATAATGTTTGTAATTGGCAGACAGGGCTTATGACTGGAACAGCAAGATGCTTTTCAAAGGGCATAGCTTTCAGGATGTTTTAGAACTTTTTAGTCCATCTTTTCCATAGGTATCCAGGGCTGAACTTGATAGCACAGACCTATATAGTAAATGCTACCAAGAAGCATTTAAAAACCTGTTACTGAGACTCTGATACTGTGAGGACCGCGTTTGCTGTAAGCTGTGTTTTCTAATGTTTATTCGTGTGGTTCTTTTGTTTGTTCTTTTCTTCTTCAAGCATCTTTGCCTGTGTGGACTGCTGGCAATGGAGAATACAATACAAAACGAGTCTTGTAGTTAAGAGCAACAAAAATTAAGATCTTGGGTTCTGTACTCATAAAAGCCTTTCAGATCTCTTCTGTCTGGAGTTCTCTTACATTAGTAAGAGAACTTACTAATTTCATTCTTCAGTCAATGAATGTTCATGCATTAGGCAAGTAATTATGTGATGCATGTTACAATAACAATTGTCTAGCAATACATTATGCAATGGCAATACTTTATGTCACAATAACATAATCTTTAAAAAATTATGAGAAAACCTCTGTTGGACCTGTTTGCACTGGTTACTTGCAGATCAGGGATAAGACATGGATAAACACAGAGTACATATAGAATCATAGACTGGTTTGGGTTGGAAGGGACCTTAAGATCCAGCCCTCATATCAAATGCCTTGCAGAGTTGGAGTATTCAAAGATCTATTTGAGTGTCATCTGTTGGTGCAGTTGCATTTTGGTTGCTGTCAACATGTGTATCCCTAATTCTGGAAATACATAGGTATAGAACTTGATGGCTCTCCTTTTGAAGTTAAAATCCGGATAGAAATGCTTGTCCTGGGAAGACATTGCTTTGTGCTCTGAGCAATGATCAGGTTGTAGTGTTCTCAATTTTGTGTTTTCTTTAGTTCTTGGCAACTCTTGTGGCTATTTGGAGCCCGGTTCAGTTATCAGCACTCCTTTTTGGCATCATGAGGTATCTACTGAGGCTTTTCTGTGCGCTTCTTCCATGCTCCTCAGAAATACCAATCTCTACATGAGCGTAGGAAGTTTGACCAGAGTTGTTTTGATGTTTCTGTCTCTCGGTGGCGAGGGCAAGAACATGACAGTACAAGTTGTTGTCAGTCAAGTGCAGGGTGCGCAGCTAGTGTGGAGGAACGACAGCCACAACCAGACATTGCAGTTTGGCCTCACACCTTTATTTTTACCAGAACTGTTAAGCATCACTTTTGAGCAAAGTGCTGGTAACTCCTTTATTTAGGCTCATAAAGCTTGCTTTGTATTTTGTTTTGATGTTTCAAACAAACCAGCAACTTGGATTTCTACCTAAGCTATGCTCAGGTGAAATGCTTGTTTTCTTTCCTCCGTGCTACACTTAATGCTGCTGCAGTTTATCCTCATCGTTGTCGTGGTTTAAGCCCAGCTGGCAGCCCAGAACCACTCAGCCTCTCACTCACTCCCCCCTTTTCCTCGCCTTCACTCCCAGAGGGATGGGGAGGAGAATGGAAAGAATGTAACTCCCATGGGTTGAGATAAGAACAGTCCAGTAACTAAGGTATAACACAAACCACTGCTGCTACCACCAATAATAATAATGATAAGGGAAATAACAAGGGAAGAGAATACAACTGCTCACCACCCACCGACCGATACCCAGCCTGACTGAGCAGTGATCTCGCCCTTCCGGGTAACTGCCCCCAGTTTATGTACTGGGCATGACATGCTGTGGTATGGAATACCCCTTTGGTCAGTTTGGGTCAGGTGTCCTGTCTCTGCTTCCTCCCTGCTTCCCCTCCTCCCTAGCAGAGCATGAGACTTGGAATGTCCTTGGTCAGAGTAAACATTACTGAGCAGCAACTAAAACCATCGGTGTTATCAGCACTGTTCCCAGGCTGAAAGTCAAAACCACAGCACTGCACCAGCTACTGAGGAGGAGAAAAATGACTGCTACTGCTGAACTGAGGACAATCGTTCTCTGAGGTCTTCCACCACCATATGAAGTGGGGTGTTATATCACGGTGACCCTGCTTGGCTATTCTTTGTCTATGTGATCTCCCTGATGCTTTGCAGCTGCCTTTAAATAAACAGGGTAAGAGTTGTTAAATTCCTATTTGGAAAACAGTTGCATTCAGCAGAGAGCAGGAGGGAATTACCAGTTTCACAGCTTTGGAGAGAAAGCCCAGGAATGTCTTCAGTAACCTTCAATTCATATGGTACTATGTATAGATGGTCTGACCAGAGCTATTGAAGTGGAAACATCTGGCTGGGATTTCAATACCAGCCTCTTGTGTCTCTTCTCCCTTGAGTGCCATCACAGCAGTGTTTCCTCTCATCATTTTAACTAGCAACTGCAGTGGGTGGTTCATTTTCTTTATTGTACTTTGCATAAGTTTTTCACTGCAAGACAGAGGTATGTAGCTAAAGCCCTGTGCAGTATGTGCCCAAATCTTAGGGGTATTGCTTGCCTGATGTGAACTTCATGAAGTGCTCTCCATCCGGGCTCTGGTGTCAAGATGAAGCAGTCGTTCTGCTGTTCCCTGTGCGTGGCAGTTTGCAGTAGGACTTCCATCAGTACTGATGATACGAGTCCCTTTGTTTTTGTGTTTGTTGTTTAGGAACTGAGAGCCCCTTCCCTCCATCTCCGAACTCTTCAGTAACTTGCAGAGCTGAACTGTTCTACCTTTTGTTGTCAGTGTACGCTAACAAAGGCTGGTGGTGACTTGCAGATTCCACAAAGATGATGAACACTTGTGTATACTCCTAGGTTCCTTTTGGAATAACTTAGGAGACACTCTTGTGTCAGAGAAAGTTTTATAAAAGACACTCCAAGTAACTTGCTTCTTATCTATACATGACAACAAAGATGTTTCTCGTGTCTCTAGAGCTCCTGAGGGAGAGAAACATTTGAAAGCTCTTGGTGGCTTGGATTCCTAGAGCTTGTTTCCAGACCTGATAGTAAACCAAAGCCTTGGCCCTGTGTCAGGAGGAAGTAGCTCCACTGTAACGTTGCTGACAAAGCTCTTTTGGGCCAGGTTAGAATCTATGTGAAGCTATGCTGTGTCTTAACACGTTAAGGCCTGGCTTTGATAGCTGAGCAGAGCACTGTTCATGTGGAGCATGGACACACCATCAGAGGAGTGGTGAGGCACTGGCGTCAGGAGTGCGTTTGACATTGATAAGCCCGTTTGCTGACAGCATTCTGAAATTGTTGTATGGATCAATTTGATACAAAAATAGCTACTGGCTTCTTCAGAAGCCCAGTCTATCATGGTATGGGGGTACTGTGACTGTGAAACGCTTCCAGTAGGGAGTAGGATATAGCTCCATAGAGGAAAGTCAGACTGAGCTAGTAGAAATGAGTCTAGGAAGGAAATTAACACTTCCTCCATAAATACAATTTGGCTGGCAGAGCTGCATCCTGTTCAGGATTTTCTGGTGCCTGCAGTGTGATTGTATCCCTTGCTGATGTAGCCGAGACAGTGGCAATGTGTGCTTGGCCTAAGTCACATGGGTGACTCTTTAAACATTCAATCATGAATAGAAAATAGAAAGTATAAGTAAATGACAAGCAGGTGAGAAAGGCTCATGTTCTAACTTAAAAGGATCAAACATGTTGGGGGAGCAACTATGAAGGGAGTTGAACTCGCTTCATAGGAGTGAATGTTAAAGCTCTATCCCAGTTTTGGGCTCAGCGTGGCTCCAAGGACATTCCTGTGTGGTAGGTAAGTTCAGTTTTTCTCTCCCTACTTACTAAGTCTGAGCCAACCTGTAGCAAGTATACCTTCTGGTTACATTGCAAGTGCAAGAACTGAATGGTGAATGGGAAGTTCTTCCTCACTGTTGTTCTTGATGTGCCTGTCTCTGTGTTAGCAGCAGAAAGCAGCTCCTCTTGTAGGATCGTTTTTATGCTGCAGGAAAAGCCGTTATGGCCATCTGTTGAGGAAAATGAGCAGTTTGCAATATGTTACATCTGTAAATGGATAAACTCTTCCAAGCATTGCATGTGTTTATGTACATACTTTGGTGTAATTGAGTGTAACTGAGGAATACAACTTATTGCTTCATTTCCAATGAACCAGTGACAGGACAAGAGGAAACGGCCTCAAGCTGCACCAGGGCAGGTTTAGATGGAGCTGAGGAACAATTCCTTCCCCAGAGGGTGCTCAGGCATTGGACCAGGCTGCCCAGGGCAGGGCTGCAGTCACCGTCCCTGCAAGTGTTCACACAGCGTGGAGACGAGGCCTCAGTGCCATGGGTTAGTGGTGGCCTTGGCAGTGCTGGGGAACAGTTGGACCAGGTGAGCTTGAAGGGCTTTTTCCAACCTGGTTGATTCTGTGATTTCCCTGTAGCATTTGGCCAGCGTGATTTTGCAAGGTGGATAATAACTGTCATTTCAAATGTAATCTTTCATTTGTTCAGAATCAGCTAATTATTTTAGCTCAGATTTATTCTGAAGGCTCTCAGCTGGGTTTATGTGATAGCAGAATTGTGACTGCTACACCTTGGGGGGTGCTGGGATTATTTTGTTCTAGGCTTATCTCTCTCTGAAGTACAGTGGAGTATCCATTAAAGTTGAATTATTTAAGATTCTGTATTGTAACTATATTGTAACGCTTTGGAGTTCTTGCTAAGACAAACACTTACATTTTCCATCTAATTCCTGCGTGGGAGAACTGATTTTAAAAAAGCAGCAAACACATATCCTTAGAGTGAAGAAACTTTTTTCCCCATGTTCCATTTGCTATATTGCTTAGTATAAGCAACAAACTAAAATGGCAAAGCTAAGAGTGTTGTAATGGCTTTCAGTGGTAAGCAATCAAATAAATCAGTTTCACGTGCTCGTAGCTGTGAAGCCGTTGATTAAAGAGATTCAATTGCATTTCTGTGATTTACTATGCTCACATTTTACTTGCTCACAAGTCACACACTGTTGGCATGTAGTAGGTTATTTTTTTGTGTGAAGCTCCTCAGATGGTGTTTGATGTGGATTCAATGGTTCTGAGCTTTTTCATGTAGCAGGGGCTAGTCCCTGTGCTGACAGCTATGCTTCAGGGATCATCTCCACAATAATACAGCAGACTCCCAAGAGCCAAACCAATAGGTAAATCATTTACTTATTTGACAGCCTAAATTTTACCGGGCCTTTGTGTTGTTCAGTCCTGCTCATAAATGCCTAGCTCATGGGGTCATGTTATAGCACAGTCTTCATTTTGCTGGTATTTCTTTGCTTTCATTTTAAAATACATTTTTAACTTTGAGTTGTGAGAAAGGGCTGTAGAATGTCCGTTCTAATGGCTTTGCAAATGGAAGTGACTGTAAATAAAGCAGATTTTGGTTAATCCTCTATGAAATCTCTGCCTCTTGTCCACTAAAAAGCATTGCTGCCGCATTCCAGTAGCAGAGGAGCCTCTTGTCTGATATATCCCTAGGGAAGTTGTTTTGTTCTCTTATCTGTTCATTCTCCTTGTCTTTTGTATTTTTAGATTTCTTTTCTCTGCGTATTACAGCATTGGAAGCGGGAGAACAGTGGGAACTCTGTAAAGTAAGAGGTGACTGGTGACATTAGCTACATAGGAAAGGAACAAGGAAGAATCTTAGGTCTGCAGTTCTAGTAACAGAATATATGTATTTTAGCTGCTGTCTCTTACATTGCTTTGCATTGCATCAAATGAGTCTGACTTCAGTGGCGACTACTCTGAGCATCCAGAACTGAGCACATACAAGCATCTCTCAGTGCTCCAGTTATCGTGGTGTTTTCCTCTCCCTTAACTGAGGGGGAGTTACTTGTATAGGTGCAGCATGCTTTTGTACAGTGCTCTGTTGTAAATTAGGTATCTCAGTTTCTTGCCAGTGACTTTCCCTTCTTCCCTTACAACTGAGCCAGCTGGTTCTATGGTAATGAGTCCTTTTTGAGCTGTCAGTGCGTTTATATTTCCGTTTACACTGCTGGCACTTTGTTCTGAACCTTCTCCCCTTCTGTCCAAATAAATTACTTACACTATCAAATCTGTCTCATTGTTCACTGCGGTGGATTCTCCAGATCCTCCTTCCTTACTGAGTTTATTGCTCATTTTACAAAGGGTTCTTTCAAACTTTGGTAGGTATAACTAAATAATCCTTGTTAATTGTTGCATGAGTCAGAGAATCAAAGGGAAGGAGGAAAAGTCCTATTTTGAATTGCACAAACTCTCCCGTGAAGGGGTCTAGCTAACCTAGCGACTTCTTGTCATAGAGTCAGTTATAGTCAGACTCATTTTGACACCCAGCATTTTGTGTGTATTAGCTGTGATCATTTCAGTTTCTGCAGCCATTTGTAACACAGTTGATGTTGACCAGAATAATTCTTTAATATAGCAGAATATTGTGCAGTGATTAGAGGTACGGCCAGTGATCAGGAGTCTGGGAGCAAAGGGCAGGGAAGTTGGCGACCATGTTTTAAGATAGTACTGGTTTTCCATGAAAAGTCATTTTCCAGTGATGCACAGTGGAAGGCCAAGAGGGCACAGCTGCAACAAGGATTAGATATAAAGAAAAACAATAGTTCATAGTGAGGTTGGTCAAATAATGGCAGAGGGGTTACAGAAGGCCCTATGCTTTCTCTGCTATCACTCTGGGCTTTGTCTTCAGTCCTGGGGCAGCCAGGTGTCTTAGTGAGTTCCTGATGAAGCACAAGGAATATTAATTTCATTGACTTACTGTATCAGGGCTTCTTGATGAATTCCCATCTTTCTTCCTCTGCACAAAACTTACTTGCCAGCCACACAGTTGTGTGAGATGGAACGGGTTTGCTTTCCACCATCAGCCTTGATGCCAACAACTGGTAGATTAATCGATCAGACTGGGAATTCTCAATCACATAAAGGTTCTTCAAGGAAAATGATCATGTATCTCAATATCATTCCCTGAAGGGGTCCATGGACTATATTGTGCTGGAGCTGAACAGGTAACTGAACAGTGGAACCGTTTAAAACATTTCTACTCGAACACACAGCTTCATATCATCCTTTTCTCTAAATCTTACTGTTACTGTGTTTTATATAACTTGGTCTCACATCATAATGGGAGAAAGGGTAGAAGCAGTCCTGAAGGCCTGAGAAATGCACAATTAAAGCAAATCAATAAGTTTAGTGGCATTTGTGTTAGGCCTCAAGAGGCAGTTCCAAAGCACTCAAGCTCTCTGTGCCTTATGATTATTTTTCATTCCTGTGTTGCCAAATGATAGCATACACTGGAAGAAGGCAAGATTGCTTGGGACACTATATTACTGAACCACGTGTTGTATTGAAGTCAGTGGGTTATTTTCTCACTAACTTGTGTGGATCTCAGATCAGACCCCCATTTTACTTTGGAAATGGCATTTTACTTAATCAGGTTCTGCTTGTCACTTCTAGTTAGTGATGTCACCTAAAAATGAACATGAGGACTTAGATTTTGATTTTGCCAGAGGTGTAACATAGATCAAGAATCTGGGACAAAACTGAAGGAAACAACTTTCCTAGTGCTCCAAGGGCCGTATTTCTTAATAGCATAGAAAAGTGGGGTTTATCTCTTGCCAGCTGTGGAGCACTGTTTTCTGATAGTCTGAGTTTTATGGGTTTTAAGCTGCTAACTGTACACTTGGTTTTCATACTTACTTTTATTAGACTGCAAACCCTGGAAGATCTAAACACTGGGTTCAAAGCTTTCCATCCAGGGAGTTCAGCTGTTCCTGTGCTTTGAGGGCTGAAATATCTCTCCTGTATATCATTTGTAAGTATAAGTAAGTAGAGAGCAGCTAGTGCTATAACACCAGTGCTTTTAGGTCTTGCCCTCTTTTGGAGGCACTTAGTCACAGCTCTTACTTCATGTAACTCTACCATTAGTATTTCCCACTGCATGTACATACTGTAAACATCATTTACCTTTCCAGGAGCAAGGTCTTGCTGTTTACTGTTGCAGAAGCAGACGCTATTGGCTTGTTTTCATTTCCCCACCAGGATGCCAGTAAAACTAATGATTCAAACACAGCCCTCAACATGTGGTGATGGGAAACCTGCAACCCCCAAATCCGTTTGTGTGTGCTTTGGTCTGGAGTGCAGGTTTCTAAATAGCAAGCTTTGTTTCCAAATGCAGAGCACACTGGTTACTGCCTTTTAATCTCAATATCTTTCTTATTTCCTAGTCACTATTATCTGAACTGAAGGTGAGGCTGAGTGTGCGTGTTTCCCTGACTCTTTGTAGGATGCTGTAGAGAAGCAATCTCTTCCTACTTTACCCAGACACGTTGTACAAAGGCTTCTTAGAGGTTTTGTGTGTGTCTGAGAGAAAAATTACAGAGTGGGGAGAGGAGAAGACTTGAAAACTGGATTCAGATAACATCTGAGATTTATCCCGTGGTGAAGCTGAGGAGCCTGGTTGTAGTTTTGCAGTGAGGTTCTCTAAAGCCCCATGTGGATGACCAGTTTATAATGAGGAGGATGTGATTGTGTGAGCTGAATTCAAGGCTTTTAGATGTCAAAGAGAGGCACATACTGTTTGTATTTCATATCACAGAGATCCTTTTGTAGCCACTGGGTGACTAAACATCTTTAAGCAGTTCAGTCCCTTTGAGATGAGAAGGATGTAGCAAGCATGGTTTTGAAGGTAATCCAGTTATCTAGCCAGGCACAAACTTCTGGACTTTTATGCTGTTTCTTCTAATGAAATACCTACACACAAGAGTCTTTGTAGTACTAGTTACCAGAAACGTTGGCTCGTGTCTTCCATTTTTCTCCATGGTTTTCTCCACTGTTCTAAACCTCTGTTCAAAGCAGGTTGCTTAGGGCTGTGTCTGGACAAGTCCTGGGTATCTCCAAGGACTGAGCCTTCACAAGTTCCCTGGGCAGCTTGTTCCAGTGTTCAACCTACCTGACAGTAAAACAGTTTCCTTCTCCTTTAATTTGATTTTTCTGTATTTCATTTGTGCCTGTTGCCTCTCATCCTGTCTCTGGGTACCCAGGATTTATGTATATGAATAAGATCCCTCTGAGCCATGAATCCCTTAAAAAGGTCAAAAGAGCACATTAATTTCTACTAAGTCAGCTCTAAATACTCCAGAAACGGAATATTTTGGGGAGAGCGGAACTGTCTTCCAGGTTCCTCACTTTTTCTTTGTATTCCATAGCGTACACGGTGCTATCAAGGTCTTTTCACACTTTGGGGTTTTTTGTGGCTACCCTAGTACATGTTTCCATTTTGTGCTTAAAAGCACACAACTTTTAAGGTATTTTCCAGTTACTCCTGCCTTCATCCTTGCTGTTTCACCATGGAGAGAGTTAAACCACCACAAGCGTAAGGCCTGGTCGTGCTCCCTCATTCTGTGCAGTCTAGCACTAGCGAATAACTTTGTGGGAAGCATATGAGGATAAATTGTTCACCTCTTTTCCAGAGGAAGTGAAAGAAAATATATGCAGCAATGAATTGGGAACTTTAGCATGTGATTTATCACTTAGTTCACTTATTTCCATGTCTGTGCTATCGCTTTCTTCTCACAGATACAGCTCTTATTCAGTGAATATTAAAGCCATGTGGACATCGAAGGAATAGTGAGGTTCTAATGAAGTGGAAGAAAGGAAGTTTGTAGCAAAGACAAATGAACCATGTATTCCTCCATCAGTAATGTGTGGAGTGAACTGACAAAAACCTCCTGACGCCATCTAACTCGTTTACATCAAATAATACCTTTTGAACCACTTTCAGTAGGCTCCAAATCTATTTCCCAGGCCCCCAGCTCCCTGGTAGCATGACATCAGTGCAACAGCCCAAGCTGGTGATTACATTAAAAGAGAAACATAATGGGACAAAAGAACAACACTGTGCCTTGATCTTTTCCATTGATAAATTTAGAAATTTTAAAAGCTGAAGTAATAGTTGTAGTGAGGAAGAGAAATATGATTTTATACTCACCCGCTGTTCTAAAAAACCAGTGTATAATTACTGTGGGAGGAAGAAAAATACATCTCTCCTCCTCGCTCTGCTACTTTCCCCCCTTCTCTTTAGTATTGAAATCATCCGGTTTAATTAAATCACCAGCCTATTTCTGCACAAAGGATGACATTTCATTAATGATGTAAGATGTGCATGAGACAGAATTAACCCAATTTTCAAATGGATTTCAATTTGGAAAGGGCAGCGTGTAAAAATGTCTTGTAAATGTGTAGGACGAGCTTGTTGAGCAGCTTTCTGAAGGAGATGGGATTATAAAAGGATGAATAATTAGACAACAGTTCCTCTCCCCTCCCCTCAGTTTCTAACAGTCTTTTGGTAATGCCAGTTGATGGAAGTTTAGGTAACTGACATCATATATCAAGGATATGTTAGAAATAGAATGAGAAAACCAAAGTTGTGATGATTGCTAGCAAAATGCATATAGATACATAAAACTCTGTAATTTTTAGCTAAATATACTCTTCAGTGCCTTTGTCAAAGTTACCATCACGTTAATCTGTTCTCATTTCAGGGGGAAAAAAAAGGCAACAAAAAGAAGAAAACTAGTCTCCCAAATATGATTTGAATCATCCTTTTTGGTAGCAATTTCTCTAGACGCTTATTACCGTGCTCAGTTGAGGCAGGAGATGTCGGGTCCCTCTTGCCTGCAGATCATGGCCTCTCAAATCATGAGTAGTTCTGGTTAGTTCCGAAGTTCAGAGTACAGGCTGGATCCGTGGGCTGTGGCCAGTGGGATGAGGTTCAACAAGGCAAAGTGCCAGGTCCTGCACTTCGGCTACAGCAGCCCCCTGCACTGCTCCAGGCTTGGGGCAGAGCGGCTGGAAAGCTGCTCATGGAAAAGGCCCCGGGGGTGCTGATTGATGGAGCTGAACATGAGCAGGTTGTGCTCAGGCAGCCAGGAAGCCACCAGCATCCTGGCCTGGATCAGCACCAGTGCGGCAGCAGGGCGAGGGCAGGGATTGTGCCCCTGTGCTGGGCACTGGTGAGGCTGCACCTCGAATCCTGTGTTCAGCTCTGGGCCCCTCACTGCAAGAGAGACATTGAGGTGCTGGAGGGGGGGCAGAGAAGGGCAACGGAGCTGGTGCAGGGCCTGGAGCACAAGTGTGATGGGGAACGGCTGAGGGACCTGGGGGTTCAGTGTGGAGAAGAGAAGGCTCAGGGGGGACCTGATCGCTCCCTACAACTGCCTGAGAGGAGGTCGTAGTGAGGTGGGGTCGGTCTCTGCTCCCAAGGAACAAGGGACAGGACAAGAGGAAACGGCCTCAAGCTGCACCAGGGCAGGTTTAGATGGAGCTGAGGAACAATTCCTTCCCCAGAGGGTGCTCAGGCATTGGACCAGGCTGCCCAGGGCAGGGCTGCAGTCACCGTCCCTGCAAGTGTTCACACAGCGTGGAGACGAGGCCTCAGTGCCATGGGTTAGGGGTGGCCTTGGCAGTGCTGGGAACGGTTGGACTGGGTGAGCTTGAAGGGTTTTTCCAGCCTGGTTGGTTCTATGATTCTATGATTAGACTAGAGCCCGGTTCCCGCTGCTCGCTGTTGCTTTCAAGCTAGGACTGTGATCTTGCTATCAGTGGCATGAACTGTCCCAGCACAAAACTCTTCTTACTGTGAATTTAGAAATACTTTTCTGTTTTTTCCTTTGTAATTCATAGGAAAACTGGATGTTTCTGAAGGTGTTGGTTTGTGGGTTTTGTTTGTATTTTTAATGTCGCATTGTTGGGAAAAGACCCCTTTCATTTCCATATTGCCAGAATTCGACTTTGATCAAAACAGTTCTCAAAAATCATGAACATCTGAGAAGAAGGCCTTGTGAAGGAGGCAGTGAAGAGGTTTGAAACAGACCACACAAAAATCTGTTGATAATTTGGTAAGATAAATCTGCCCTCAAAACGTGTGAAGTCATTTTTTTGCAGCTCTTATGTGTGGGGTAATGGATGAAGGCCACTGATCCTTGTTTGGCAACAGTTTTTTAGGGGTCAGGCTCTGAAGCTCGGAACAAGTGGGCAAATTAGAGTTCTTATGTTCTTTATTCATGCAGAAATGATCATAGGGTGATTTTGGCCAAGCTCTGTGTTAGAAATCATTTTTACCCTTTTGAGAGTAAAGGCTTGAGCTACAAGATTGATGGTGGTGTCTGTACTTGGACGAAGCCTAGGGTGAGATGGTCTAGTGTGAGGAGTCCCTGCCCATGGCAGGGGGGTTGGAACTAGATGATGTTAAGGTCCTTTCCAACCTTAACTATTCTATGATTCTATTCTATGATTCTGCTTAAGTAAAGGGCCAGAGGTTCCCACTGTTCCAGCTGGCTGTTTGTGTGATTCCTGGTCCAAAAGAGCATACACTGTATAACAACAAGATTTGCCACCATAAATATCCTCTCCTAATGCTCAGATCATCAGTCTTGACTACTTGCTTAGGAATGGGGGGAGGTAGCCTTCTGCAGTAGGTGTGAAGACAGAGAATGAAATGTGTTTTGGAATTTAAGGTTTATATGAAAGGTCTCTTCTACAGAACTTACGCACAAGGTTTGTGCAAGATGAGGTGTGTGCTTTTTAGACGGAGCATGGTGACATGGAAACGGAGTCCTGGACAAATTGCATTTAGCCTTGTTTCTGGGGTAAGGTGTTACCATGAGAAATTCAGAATTAGCAGCCTGTCTATCCTTTGGCAAGGGGAAATGTGACCCTATAAGCAGGAACAGAGCTAGAAATGGAGGTCACAGTTCACCCCCTGAGTTCAAGGGCATGGTGGAAGACTGAATTCTGAGCTTATATCTAACCATACAAGATGATGTACTTCCATAGCTATTCCTTTGATTTTTATTCCCCCCTTCCCTTCTAGCTCTGGATCTCATTCGCAGTTACGGGGTTCAACTGCCTAGTAGAACATGGCTTTGTCTTCTGCAGGGAAGGACTGTACTGTGCATGCACTGTTCTTACTGGAACTCTTCTCTCTTTCAGAAAAAGGAATGCAGAAAATGAGCAACATCTATGAATCGGCGGCCAATACCCTGGGAATTTTTAACAGCCCATGCCTGACTAAAGTGGAGCTGCGAGTTGCATGCAAAGGCATTTCAGACAGGGATGCCCTCTCAAAGCCAGATCCTTGTGTCATCCTGAAAATGCAGTCCCATGGCCAATGGTTTGAGGTGAGTGTTTAACAAAACTGTTCTTTTAGTGCTTTAGTATGACATAGACAAACACGTGCAATTCAAGTGGTGAGAACAGTAAAGAGAAGCAGCAATTTGAAGCCTGTGGCATAATCCTGTAAGAGTGAAAGGAAATTCCCCATTAACCCTAACGCGTTTTAATGACACTTTGAACTTCTCTTTGGAATCTGCATTAAAAATGAAGATGATTGTAGAAAGAAGCATCATAAAACTTTTCCCTTTAGGGCCTCTGGGTTCATAAAAGCTGTATAATAGCAGAGATAACAATAATGGCCATCATGCATTCCAATCTAAAGAAGAAAAATGGTGTGGGGGAGAGGAGAATTTTATTACTGTTAGCAGGAATTTATTTGGGGATGCAATAGCTTGATTTGCAACTTTTGAGCATTCCAGTTGAATTCACAGTTGAAGTTAGTAGCTCAGACTAATACATTTTCCTTGTCAGTTTGCCTTGTATTGCAGATTGCATGCTTGATTAAAATCCCACTTTGTGTTGTTTTACCTCATTTTGGGAACCATTTGTTTGATAAATGGAAACAAGATGTCTTAGGGACATGCAAATTGTAAATAAATATCATTAGAATGGAATGTAATGTTTGAAATGAAATCTTGTTAGTTACTTTACTTGAAAGTTGCGCTTGAGTGTTTGTGGTTAATCAAGCTAAAAGGTGTGAGTTTTAATGGGAAGTATGTATGAGAAAATAGGACTGTATTAAATCCAGTTCATTTTGAGTATTCATCCCGCTTTTCCACAGCTTCAGCATTCAGAATAAGACTGTGTTATCTATCAAAAGATAAGAATAGCTGTAGACATTTGCAGAAAGCAGAATTCTGAATGGATTCTTTTATAATTTAGCATTTTCACACAAGTTTATCAGTCTTTGGGGATCTTGTTCTGGTTATTCCAGTTACGTGGGTTTGTCTTATGGACCTCTGAAGCTTTTTCCAGTGCAGGGTCAGCACCAGCATAGCAAAGTTAAGGTGTATTTGGTGGCATTTCTTCCTCTGTACTTAGTTGGCTGCTGTGGAACCATTAGGTAGGTCCCTGGTAGGAAAACTGTCTGTAAGTAGAAATAAAATACTCACAATTGTTCTAGTGCTTGGAAATCAGTGTCTTCATGTCATTGAAATTGAAGGTGATACAAGTTAGGTCTAAAAAAGGTAATTTTAGCTAGCTGTGCAGAAAGGAGCTTTTAGCTGCACTCTGTGTAATCCTTCAAATAGTAGAAATGAACCAAGCAGTGGAATAAATGTCAAAATCAGTGAAAGGTCCCTGTTTGGAAAGCACAGATTCAAATCCTTTGAGCCATTTCAGTTCTCTGAATAACTGAGTGCATTTCACACGGATTGTCTGTGGCTAGTTATGAGCAGGGTAAGTAGCTTTAAATGATGTATTCTTATGTTGGAATGGAGATTCCCTTGCTATGATGTGGGGTTTAATTCAGAAAGTGATTGTCTGAATAGAGGAATGTTGGAGGACAGACCTGCTCACTGATACGATTCTCATCTTCCATCAGTTGCTCCTACTGTCTAATGAAAAGTCCAGGGTGTTCATTTTAGGATGGACAAAAAGTTTTTATCACTTCGTGTTCCTATCAGCACTGCAGAGCCAAACCAGCTCTGACACAATGGGCCCTTTTCTGTCCAGCACATCCATAACAGAATTTGCAGTGAAGTTTGAGCTACATTGAGCAGAGTCACTCAGGTATAGCCAAAGACATGATCTGGCTGGAAGAATCTTCTGCTGGTGGCAACCAATGATCCAGCAAGACCTGAGAGAGCAGACAGACTAATATTTTCTCTTTTGAAATGTAGTTACCAGGGAAGTGAGTATATTTAACATAGATATCACCCAGTGGCAATCCAGAGAAATGGATCTGAAGAATTTTGCATCTGGATTTAGTGGCTTCATGAAATAGTCTTACATTTCCAAGTATCTTGAACCCCCTGGAGGTTGGATGCTTCCAAATAGATTGTAGCAAAATCCTGTATTACTGAAACAATAGAAGCATGAGCAGCAGGTCGAGGGAGGTGATCCTGCCCCTCTGCTCTGCTCTCGTGAGACCCCACTTGCAGCACTGTGCGCAGCTCTGGTGTCCTCAACATAAGGACATGGAGCTGTTGGAGCAAGTCCAGAGGAGGCCACAAGGCTGATCAGGGGCTGGAGCATCTCCCATATGGAGACAGGCTGAGAGCATTGGGGCTGTTCAGCCTGGAGAAGAGAAGCTGCGTGGAGACATCAGAGCAGCTTCCAGTGTCTGAAGGGGCTACAAGGATGCTGCAAGGCCTGTAGCAGTAGGACAAGGGGTGATGGGTGCAAACTGAAACAGGTGAAGTTCAGGTTAGATCTAAGGCAGAAGTTCTTCCCTGTGAGGGTGCTGAGGTGCTGGCACAGGGTGCCCAGAGAAGCTGCGGCTGCCCCATCCCTGGCAGTGTTCAAGGCCAGGTTGGACAGAGCCTTGGGCAACCTGGTCTAGTGTGAGGCATCTCTGCCCATGCCAGGGGCTTGGAACTGGATGATCTTAAGGTCCTTTCCAACCCACGCCATCTGCGGTTCTATGATTCTACATGCATGCTTATCACATAATCTGTTGTGGGGAGGATTTATGAGCATGTGGCATGTGGGTTGAAGGTGCCCGAGATGCAGACATTGAGGTTTTTATCTGTATATGGTTGTGCTCTTCTAAATGGGTGCTTTTGAAATGTATGAAAGGTACTGAGGACGTAGTGCACAGCCCCCACTGAGGAGACCCACTGAAGCTGGTGTGCTCAGCCTGATGGGATTGCATTGAGCAGGCAGCTAGGACAGGAGGGATGCAGCTGATCCCAGAAAGCGAGGAAACTGCGTATTTATCTCGGGGAAAATTTTGCTTAAACATGTCATCCTGCTGCTGAGAAGAATTCTTTTCAGTTCTGCAGCAGTGTGTGCATATGCGTGTGCTTGTGCAGAGTGTAACACCTGCATAGCTAAATATAGACTGAAAATACCCATGCTGCTGTAGAGTGGGCAGGTGCTGTTTCCAGAGATTTGGAAATGGCATATATATATATTATTATTTTCTTTTTAATATGATGCTTTTTATGGGTTTTGTTTGTTTTATTGGGGTTTTTTTTCAGTCATGGAAGGGGGTGTAGATGTCATCTGGTCCAACCCCTGCTGCTCAAGCAGACACCTATAAGCAGTTGCCCAGGACTGCATCAGGCAGGTGTGAACGTAAGGAGGGGAACTCCACAACTTCCCTGGGCAACCTGTGCCAGTGCTTGGTCACCCACACTGTTAAAAAGTGTCTTCTGATTTCCTGTGTTTCAACTGGTGCCCGTTCAGACAGCTTTCAGACAACCTCACTGTCTGCTCTTCCAGCCCATACATCAACAGCTCCTCTATGATGATCTTACAGGGAGACTGTGTCAGAGGCCTTACTGAAGTCCAGGTAGACAATATCCACTGCTCTCACCTCATCTAATAGGCCAGTCACCTCATCATAGAAGTTTGGCAGGTTGGTCAAACATGACTTCCCCTTGGTGAAGCCATGTTGACTACTCCTGATGATTTTCTAATCCTTGACATGCCTGGAAGTGTTTTCCAGGTGTCGTGGTTTAAACCCAGTCAGGTAACTTGTTCACTCACTCCCCCCCCTTCTTTCCCTTCCCCTACTCCCGGAGGGACGGAGAGGAGAATCGAAAAGAATGCAACTCCCACGGGTTTAGATAAGAACAGTTTAGTAACTAAGATATAACACAAATCACTACTGCTACCACCAATAATAATAATGATAAAGGGAATAACAAGGGAAGAGAATACAGCACCTCACCACCAGCCAACCGATAACTCGTCCCCCCCAACCCAACCAAGCACCGACCCATACCTCCTCCAACCCCGTAGTCCCAGCCCTTCTGACTAACTCTCAGTTACCTCCTGGGCATGACGTGCTGTGGTATGGAATACCTCTTTGGTCAGGTTGGGTCAGGGGGCCTGTCTTTGCTTCCTCATGGCTTCCCCTCCTCCCTGGCAGAGCATGAGGCTCACAAAGTCCTTGGCCAAACCAAAACATCCTTGTTATCAGCTCTGTTCCCAAGCCGAAAGTCAAAACACTGCACTGCACCAGCTACCAAGGAGGAGAAAAATAACTGCTACTGCTGAACCCAGGACACCAGGATTAACTGCTTCATCACCTTCCAGGAATCAAGCTGATATTGTCTGGCCCATAGTTTCCTGGATCATTTGAGGATGGCTGTGTTACTCCTCAGTTGTTCCTTCTTACCATTAGGAACACATGCACAACATGGACAAGTACTCCAAGAAGCCTGGGTTTTGAGCCCAGTTCTGGCACAGAGATGCTTGCTGGCTTTTCTTCCTGCCTGGATAGATGTTTTGCTATAAACAAACCCACACGTGCACAAAGGCACACGCATACCTGTCTCCCACATTCCTGTCTGTATGTATGTTGATGCTCTCTGAGAAGTACTATCTCAACCAATCTGGAATTAAAATGATACCTTGTGTCTCTCAGGAAAATAAGCAGCTTGCTCTTTCTCTCACAGGAGTCTGTATTTTCATCCTGAGGTGACAGGGTGTGATAGAGCAGAATTGAAGATTATGTCCCTGACCATGGCAGGGGGGTTGGAACTAGATGATCTTAAGGTCCTTTCCAACCCTAATGATTCTATGATTCTATGGTTATGTTGTCCATACGTACTAAAAGGCTGAATTTTAGCTCTTCTGGCCTTACTTTTAGGCAGGTACACTTGCAGGGTGGCCAAATGTTGTACTTGTTGAATTGTTTGTTTAAGATGATCATTTGATGCCTGTTTTTTCCATACTAATTTGAATGTGTTCAAGGGGTTTAATTACTGGAATAAACTT
This sequence comes from Pezoporus flaviventris, assembly GCF_033815535.1. NCBI lineage: Eukaryota > Metazoa > Chordata > Aves > Psittaciformes > Psittacidae > Pezoporus > Pezoporus flaviventris. The sequence continues at coordinate 4,653,507 of NW_026892585.1, forward strand.
TGGATGATGAATGACTGAGTGAAGTAGTGGAATCAGGCAAAGGTACATGATGATGAACTCCTTGGCTCCAGTGATTATATACCCACCTGCAGTGCGAATGTCCTTGTGTAGTAAGTGTTAATTGCATCTTTCACTGCCGTCTTCACCTGAGATGTGCAAGCTAAGAAAGTAATTTGGGCCTGTTCACAGGTTGTTACCTGCGCATGGCAAGTGCATGTTCCTTTGGAAGCTGAGTAAGTTGCTGACCTGCATCTGGTCATACGAGATTTACATGAGATCAGGAGGTGAATATTGCTTGATGTAGTTAGATGGAATATGATGTCTGTGAAGGTGGTGAAGCACTGGAACAGGCTGCCCAAAGAAGTGGTGAATGCTCTATTCCTGGTAGTGTTCAAGGCCAGGTTGGGCAGAGCCCTTGGAGACATGGGCTAGTGTGAGGTGTCCCTGCCCGTGACAGGGGCTTGGAACTGGATGATCTTAAGGTCCTTTCCAACCCAAACCGTTCTGTGATTCTATACCAGTGGAGCCTACCAAACAGGCTACCTAGGGATCAAACTATAGGATGGGCACAGTAATGCTCATTTGTATTTGCTTTTCTCCCTGGTCCTGCTCTTGTGTTTCATTTATGAATTGTTCCAATGTCCTTCTCCTTCCTCTGCCTCTTCGTCCACCTCAGCTCCCCATTTCCATTCCCAGCATCTGCTGCTTTGTTTTGTTCCTCTGCGTATTGGAGGATGGGGAAGATTCCCTGCCCCTTCCTAGCATGGGGAAAGAATCTGAAGAGAAGACCTTGAGGCAGACTTCAGCTAGTTGTTTCCATAGGTACCCGAAAGTGTCTCTCATGTTATCCATCTGTGGCTGACAGGCCACTGTGGAAGCCAACAAGCCATGAAATAGGGGTGTCTGTGGGTTGACTCTACTAAAGCGCTCCAAAATAACTATGAAACCACTGTGAAGAGCAAAACTAAATAGATAAATAAACCCAAATAAATACATCTTCAGTTCATGTAAGATGAACGGTCATAGAATTACAGGCTGGAAAGATCATCCAATTCCAACCCCCTGCCATGGGCAGGGACACCTCACACTAAATCATGCTGCCCAAGGTGGTTGAATAAAATAATATCACTTGTATTCTTTTTAATTTTCCCCTTGCTGATTCATTTTAAGTCCCTTGTTCCTGTATTGGAAGAGCCATTGTGAAAATTGCTATTTGTTTTCTCAATGCCACTTAGGACTTTTGTCTTCTGATTTGTCTGTGACACTATGAGAAGGCACCCGTTATGTCCTGTATTTTGAAGATTAAGCGTATCTAACCCATCAAGGCACATGGGTTACTTTGGGTGGGTATTTGGACCATGTTTATTTCAGAACCCTTTAGAGAGGCAGTGCCAAAAGCACTGTCTTCCCATAGAGATTTTTAGGCAGCAATTGGGGATTTATTCTCTGCTTTAAAGAGCTGCAAGGCTTCACAGTGGGGTGGTTTATTGGATGTTTGGTGGCTTTTGGGATATTCTTGTTTTCCAATAATAGTCAATGGTAGAGCAGATTTCCAGTTATGTCTTTTTCTGATTTCACTCTAAGATTTCGACTTGGTAACCAAGCATCCTGTATAAAATGAACTGTAAGGAATGAGGTAACAGTAAGATGAACATACCATCTTGTCAGGATTTTCCTCTGGCATAGAAAGGGAGTTACAAAGTTCTATTAAGTTGTTTTGCATCAGATTATGCGCAGTTTGCTTTCCTAACGTGGAGCTTGCAGTCTAGTTGATTGGATCCTACTGCCCGATCTCTCAGGTCTTCAGAGCACTTAGTCTTGTGCGCTGCTGCGTGCACTGCACATCTTGCAGGCTATGATCTGATAGCGCAAGTGTTGATTACTGGCCTTTGGACCTAAACTGAAATGGGAGCAGTCCTGCAGCATTAATTTCCCAAGGAATATTCTTGGAAGATGATGCTTAAGAGTTTACAGGTGCCATTTGGCCCCTCTTGTTCTAACTCATCAAGCAGAAAGCTGTGGTTTTTATTTACACCACAGCAATGTGGCTGTGTGTAATCTAGTGTATCCTCATCATTCCATATTGTACTTTGCTCTCTTCTTTTTCGTTAAGGGTGCATTGATGCTAATGCATGCTTCTTTGCTCCAGACTACATGGTAACGTCTGTTGCTGCTAAGATACTCTATTAGCTTCTGTGTTTTGCTGCTGGTAAGTTTTCCTGAAGTCTCTCTATATGGGAGCACATGACAAAGTTCATCTTTTTCCAGCCACCAGTGGAAGTCTGCAGGGTCATTGAATATTCTGTCTCCGTCCGTTCTCAGCCTGAATTCATCTAATTGGATATTTTACTTTCCAAGCCTTGGTCTTTTGGGAGTATCCTCTGTTCCAAGGATTTGGCTGTTGAAGAGCTCCTGGAATTAACTCTTTCAGCAACGAGTTCCCCACATGCAGGGAATGGACTGTGAAGTTTTCCTCCGTATCCTACAGAGCATCTTTCATAATATCCTATTCAACTCCCAGTGCACTGAGTACAGTTTTACAAACATGCATAAACACCAACCCTGGAATTGCATTTTATATTACCCTTCTTCTTAAAAGAACAACTCTGTCCCACTCCCAGGTATTTTCCAACTGCTTACGCAAAGTTGAAAGTCTGAAAACTAAAGGCTGCAGATCTTTTGTGTTGGCAAATACTTGATTATAAGGTGGTACTGGGAATTTTTTCCTCCTGTGCCCAATTCAGAAACATGAGCATCATTAGGTTTTGATGAGATTTTTCTTATTACACCCCAGGTAGTAATAAGTGACTATTTATTTTAAATCTATTTTATAGTAACTCTTTTTTGCTTTTATCTCATCCATTGCTGCTGCTTTCCTTTGAGCCTCCTCCTTGTCTCAGCATTTGAACATAGCCACAGTGCTTCTTTTCCTGCCTTTTTAAATCAAGTAGTCTTTAAACTTGAACTCACTTAATTCAGACAGATTGTCTCAGCTGAAGTCAAATACTGTCACACTGAGTCAATATATACGGACTATCGTAATGTTCCACTAGCTCAAACAGCACTTGCTGCCTGTCTAGTGCAGCTTGTGAAACGAAATGCAGGCACAAAGGAGAGAAGGAGGAAACTTGCATTGTAGAATCTTGTTTTCTTACTGGGACAGGTCAGGTTTGGATGCTTCCACTTTTACCAGCACTGTGGGATCCCCTGCCCACAGCAGCATCAGGAGGCTGGCTTCTGGCTGTATCTGTCCAACTAAATCCCTGCAGGTCCCCTGTCTTCACGTCATGGCAGAGGGAAGAGTTTTTTATCATAGTTTACATAAATAAATAAAACCAAATGTACTCCTGGGAAGTCAGGAGGGAGCACGCATAGAGAGGTGGCAAAAGCTACCTTATCTCTCCCTGATCCTGTGGCCTGGAGCATCCTCTACTGGGAAGATCTGCTGCTGGGACCAATTTCCTGGAGCCTCCTGCCTAGTAAATCTGCCTCTGGAAGAGCCATGGAAAGAATCAAAAGACTTGTGAGATCACGTAGTCATTTTTCCATGGTAGGAAATGGTTATCTGCTCAAAAATCAGTTTAATACTGTACTATCCTGTATGAAAATCTGAATGACCTGATCTTGTTCACATCCTGTTTCAGTGTCCAGTGGGTCAGGGATTGTGGAAATGATTGAAAACCTCTGTTTCTTGTGACCAATTTGTGCACAACTGTACAGCAGTCATCTTCAGCTAGTGTGTGTCTGTGTTTCTATAAGCGGCACTATCCATGGCTCTTCCCATTTGTACCTGTGGAGGAGAGAGCTGGGGTGGGTGCTCGGTTGCCAGATTTCTCTGTGCCTTTGCAAACATTGTGTATTGTGGCTGGTAGAAGCATCTTGAATGGTTTTGAGCTGCCTGAAAATTGTGCCTTCATCTCGACTGTTGAGTAGTTTGTTTGCAGACAGGAAACAGCAAGAAACAACTGGGAGGAGTTCTCACTTATTCTTGCGTTTATTGCATTTGGCCAAAATACAATGGCTGACAAAATATGACTGGTTTCTTAATAAAAGCTCTTTTTTGCCTCAGAAACAGGGCCCTGGAATTACTTCTTCCTGCCCTCTTGCAAATACTTCTTTGCTATTATTGCACTTTCCTCAGGGTTTCTAATGATCCTAAGATGTGCTTGCAGATACCGCTGCCTCTTGGGTGGTTCTCAATCCATGCTTTTCTCAACTTTTTCTCAGGGTAACTTCCCATGGAATCTGTGACTCTTAAGCACTGTTCTCAACCCTATGAATAAATCAAGAGTTTTCTAGTATTTACTTTTTCAACAAGGTCAAACCTTGTAGTTTTGTTGTATGAGTATCCGAAACAGCTTCAGAATTCTCTGAGGAAGACAGCAGGAAAAGGAAGGCTCCCAGTGCTTTGTTAACCCGGGATGACTGGCTTGGTAATCTGCCACAGTTTTTATGGTTACAGAACAGATGAGAAGCTCTCTGTCACACCTGTAAGACTGCATACTGGTGTATGGTATTTATTAGCAATAGTCTTTATATTATCCAGAGGGTCAGGAAGAGATATGAGGGCTTGCAGATACCTCCTTTCTATGGCTAACTTTCTCCTGCTGAAAGAAATAAGCCTTTCTTTCAAATCTCTAGCAGTAATCCCTGACTGTGCAAAAGGAAAGGGATACTTGATCTTTTCTGTTCACTAGCATTTAAGGACAACCTTTAAGCAGAATGATGGCCTCCTCAGGTAGGGGGGATTAAAGGGAAGACTTACCATTGTTTTAATGTGGGGCAGAGACAAAGTAACGTGGACTGAGAATGTACAGGTGGTGGGAAACCTTTGGCTGTGGCTCCCTTGCAGGTCAAAAGAGAAGTGACATCCATGAAGGATGAGTGAAGAAAGAGCTTGCTTTCTCGCAGTTTCCCCCTCTTGCTCAGGAGTAATGAGTTCAAACTGAAACAGGGGAAGTTCAGGTTAGATCTAAGGCAGAAATTCTTCCCTGTGAGGGTGCTGAGGCACTGGCACAGGGTGCCCAGAGAAGCTGAGGCTGCTCCATCCCGGGCAGTGTTCAAGGCCAGGTTGGATGGGGCTTGGAGCAACCTGCTCTAGTGTGAGGTGTCCCTGCCCATAGCAGGGGGTTGGAACTGAATGATCTTAAGGCCCTTTCCAACCCAAACCATTCTGTGATTCTATGAACCCAAAAGAAAAATGCAGTTGTTCTGCATGGGAGGCGTTGCCACGCCAGCAGCCCAATGTTCTTATTCTTTTGCTCTCTTTCACTGCAGTTTAATCACCTATCTATCAGATACGTGGTATTTGAAACTTAGATGAAGAGTCTAAGGCTGACATTATCATGGGAAGGCAGATGCACATTTCAGATTAGCTCAGTGATACGCTTTCCTCTCTTGAGCTATTTATTACAGATATCCAAACTTCACAGATCTTCAGGACGGATTTGAAGCCTGACTTGACTTTAGTAGTCTGGCAGATTGTGATAAACCTCCAGTAAACAGGAATCTGGGATCTGGAGTTGCTTTGTAAGTAGATAATTCACTTGATTAATTTGGTATGCTGATTCTTAACCTACAGCATCAGACCGGGACTGAGATTGTCAGCAACTCGAACTTGCTTCTGCTTTTACTGGGAGGAGTTTTAGGGCCTAATTCATTATTTCCTGAAGGAAACAAGAGTAATGAAACTCTGAGAATAACTGATTTAAAAAGCCAGTCTGAATTACTGCAAATGTTCTTTGAAAAGTCTTCTATTCATATAGTGCTTGACCAGGGATACAAAATTCATTAAGCTGGTTTGGTTTGAAAGCCGTACGTAACAAGATAGTACACTGTTGATGTGAATTCATGGAGTTTCAAGTTTATGCAAGGGAAAGTAAAAGTGATTTCACTGAACTGTTGTTTTTCATCTTCTCTTGTGTTTGGTAGGACCTTGAAAATAGATTGTATTAGTTGTGTTGTAATCAGGCCAGAGTATAGACACCATGAAATCCACCTGAGAGTTAAACTGTCCAAACTACATTTCCACACCGACGTGCTGACCTTATCTGTTAGCAGATCTTTTCAGTCTTTGCCTGAATTAGGGACTGTAGTGATAGGACAAGGGATAACGGGTTAAAACTTAAACAGGGGAAGTTTAGATTGGATATAAGGAGGAAGTTCTTTACTGTGAGGGCGGTGAAATGGGTTGCCCAGGAAAGCTGTGGCTGCCCCATTCCCGGCAGTGTTCAAGGCCAGGTTGGACAGGGCTTGGAGCAAGCTGCTCTAGTGGAAGGTGTCCCTGCCCATGTCAGGGGGTTGGAACTGGATGATCTTAAGGTCCTTTCTAACCCTAACTATTCTATGATTCTATGATTTCTTATAGTTTTCTAAACAGTTGAATGGATTGACTTTTTTTCTTTCCATCCTTGAAAACTTCACAATTTTGCATCTAAACCCCATGAAATCCAAGCAGAGACATATTGCATCAATTATCTGCATAGCTCTGCATTGAGATTTCTTACATAGTTTGTGGCACTTGTCTTGTATGTGCTGCTTGCTGGTGAGTGCTCAGAGCACATGCAAAGCAGAACACAAAGCCAGAGGGTATTTCTAGATCGGTCACTCCCTGCCATCCTGATTTAAACTTAAAATCTAAAAGTTTAAACTAGAAACTTTATACAGGGGAAGTTCAGGTTAGATCTAAGGCAGAAGTTCTTCCCTGTGAGGGTGCTGAGGTGCTGGCACAGGGTGCCCAGAGGAGCTGTGGCTGCCCCATCCCTGGCAGTGTTCAAGGCCAGGTTGAACAAAGGGGCTTGGAGAAACCTGCTCTAGTGGAAGGTGCCCCTGCCCGTGGCAGGGGGTTGGAAGTAGATGAGCTTTAAGGTCCTTTCCAACCCAAACCAGTCTGGGATTCTGTGATTCTATTTCAGTTTTAAAAAACAGCGATTGCTCCATGAACAGCAGGTTTATGTCTCCTGAATCTTACCTGTCAAAAAAAGGGTCTTTTTGCCCATCAGCTCACAGCTTGAAGACCACTTCACTGCCTGAAATGGTGGTCTTGTGCTTTTGTTGCAACTTTGCTTTAGGTGTTTCACTCTTTCTCTTTGAAAGCTAAGGCTGTCTAAGTAAGAAGTAGGAAGCATAATTTCTGCTTTTGTTTCTTTCACCTCCCCTTGAATTCACCAAAAGAAGATCCCAGGCAGTAGCATGTGTGAACTAGTACGAGACCACATCAGAGGAGTAAAACAACAAAACCTTCCCTATTCATTGCAGAGGCTTGGAGTGCCTGCTACTACCATGACACCACTGATACTAACAGCAAAACAAAGTGCTTTTACCAGTCCTGGCTCTATAAGGGTGCTTACTTGCTAAGAAAACATCAGCTCTCTATACAAAGCCTGTACTATCTGGGTGTAGGTTGCTTAGGTGATTTGGCTTGAGAGATTTATCTGCCTGTTGTTCAAAATGCCACACTTAAAGATGGCAAAATAAAAAGATGTGATAAGCCAGTTCTTGGCTTGAACAGTCTTTTCGGGAAGAGCATGTAAGTCATTGGAAAGGCAATCACTGCTGTAGTTCCCTATGGATAATTTCTATGTTCAAAGACCTACAGTGTATTGTGCAGCCGGTTTCTTTATAATTTAGTTGAAATTCATCATAAAATACTAACTGCAGCTAACTGAGGTAAATCCCATTGTTTTGTGGGATACTCAGTTTTTATTCCACACCACCAACCCAGGACCTATTTCTGAAGCAGAAATCTAGCCCTTGTGATAATCAGAATTTACCATGATAAGCTTAGAGTGAAAAATAAGCGGTTTGAGGCTTTTGTTTTTCAAATGTTTGTTAAAACTCCTTGCATTATGACTGCATCAGCCAGCTCATGCATATTGTGCTGTAGAACTGGGCACTGGTGGAGAACCAAGCGTACTACATCACTTCTGTATGCTTCACTGGGGAAACATTATCATGATCACTGTACCTTGTATTGAACTTTAAATGCTGTTTGACGGGTCATTAGTCTGCTGTAGACGTATTACTCTTGTAGACTAGAAGGCTTATGCCCTGTGGGCTGGCCTAGTGTCAATAGTCTTGCTGCCCTGGCTACCTTTTGGCTGCAGGAACTATTTTTACTGACAGTGACATTTACTGGTTTAAAACTATGTTTTCACTTCTGCAGCTTCTATTGAGCATGCCAGCTGCCATGCATGCGTCATTCCTGTTCTGCACAGGAATATGCACTATAAATTCCTATGCCTTTGTTTCTGTATTTGAAGTTTCTGACTTTGTTATCAGTTATCATCTGATGTCTCACCAGTCTCTTTACAGCCGAGCGTGTGCTTAATTTCCTTCAAGGCCTTGTGCTTGCCTGCTTGCTTCCTTGGTTCTTGAGTATAAACGCCAAAGTGGTTCCTTGACTATTTTTGCATCAATCTTATTCTTTACCTTAATAAAGAAGCTGTTAATGTATTTTATAAGGAGTACCCCTTTTTTCTTCCTTAGTGTAGTGGGACTTAGTTGATGTTCTCCCATGTTTAAGCCCAATAGGTCTGTGTTGGAGTCGCATCCAAAATGTTACAGCTAAATTTTATATAAGTAACTTATATTTTTCACTGGGAATTTATTGAGATTCTATGATAATACTGGAAACTTGATCATAACTGTGGTAAAGAGCGAGGCTTAACAAAAGTTCTACATGCAACCCCAATTCCTCTGTCCCCAAAGTCACGTTGCTTCCCTGCTGTGCAAAGTGCCAAGGTATATGCAGAATGGTGTTCTTTTAATTCAACTTCTTTGTGCTGCTGGCTTTTCACTTCTAGAGCTTTTTTGTCCAGATTGTGGTTGGTTGTGAATTCGCTGCTCGACGTTAAATCTCAGTATTGGCACCCAAAATAACGTGCTTGCAGGGCTTGTGTGCTTGGGGTTTGCATTTCTTTGATAGACTTTGTTTTTCAGGATTGATCTAATGTTGTCATGATTTAAAGTGGCTGTGTCCTGACCTTCAGGTGCCCTTGCTTTCTGTGGGGAAGAAGGTGGTTGCGAGTTGCAGTTTCACTGCAAAATAATACACTTTGTGTAGCTCTGCCAACGAGATCATGGTTTTGGTCTCCGAGCTTTTATTTTATGATGGAAGCCTTTCCAAGGCACGTAGTTGAAGAATAAAAGGAGTCATTATTGCATTTTAAGGAACCATTCAAAAGCCTGGATTTGTCCTTTATAATGTAGAAGAGCTGTACATATTTTCTGCTAAGCTGGGCATCAGCAGCTTATGTTGGTGTTATTTTTGGAAGGGTAGTATCAAGAACCCTAAGGAATACATGCATGTTTCATAAACTTTGCAACCAAGGAAGTCCATGTTTTTTGAATACGTTTTAGTTGTATCATTTGGGAATCTATTTAAATAGGCTCCTATCACAGTGATGGAGTTTAGAATTTACATTGTCATAGTATGCCTCTTTCCATCTATATATCCTTTCTCAAAGCAGCCCTGTGCTCTTACCCATTCGCTGGAGCACAGCTGATGTGGGCTAATGATTTTTTTCCTGCCTTCATTGTATCATTCTGCTCTTTCCACTGATTTCAGCCGAAGTTGGAGGTCAGTCTATTTAAAGAGCACACACTTGGTGTCTCTTGGGAGCTGTTGTATAATTTGGCTACTCCTGGTGATCTTTGCAGTGAGAATACATAATTTACTGACCATCTGCCTGCCTCTTCCTCTCATTACAGAGGCTGAAAAGGAAGCAGTCATATAACATGTATGCAGAACCGGTTGGTAAACTGCTGGCCAACTTACATACTGTGTTTGTCATTCAGAAGTCAGCTTTGTGCCAGCAGTTGCATGAAATACAAAGCGAGGCTGCTGTGTCTCGCATAGTACTGAAGTGAGATGTTTATGATGGATTAGTTTGTTCTGAAAGCCATTGTCTGAGCTTTTCCATAACATGACTGTTGATTTCCTTGTATCTCTATACTGCCTTCAGACAGTGTTCAGAATCCCAGCCTGCACCTTATTTTGTGACCAACATTCTTTTATGGTGGCTCTGGAAAACCTTGTTCTTCCCAAACAGGGAGCTACTGGACACCTTTAGTGAACTGGCTGGAAGGTCTCAAGCTAGATTTATTTGGGGATTTTGTGAATGCATGAATTGGACAAAGAGGTGAAAGTAAGATAAGTTGGAAGAGATAATAATATAGAATCAAGTGAGATTGTAGCTAAACCCCAGTCAGCATGGAACTTCAATACAGCATGGAGAGCAGTGAAGTGTGTTCCCAAGAGAAGCCGAGGGAATAGGCTTTTGGATCTGAGATTTGGCTGAAGAACAATGGCTGTGAGGAAGGAAAACATTGGTCATTTAACTTCTTGATGAGTGTTTTAAAATAGCTGCATTTAAGCTACCTAGCTCTGGAGAACTGTAGAAAGCTACTCTGTTCTAGAGAACAAGGCCCATGAGAAACACCAGGGAGGTTTATACTGGAGCTGAGGAACAATTCCTTCCCCAGAGGGTGCTCAGGCATTGGAACAGGCTGCCCAGGGCAGGGCTGGAGTCACTATCCCTGGGAGTATTTGTCAAAGACCTAGATGTGTTACTTAAGGACATGGTTTAGTGGTGGCTTTGGCAGTGTTAGTTTATCAGTTGGACCTGATGCTCTTAGAGGTCTTTTCCAACCTAAATGGTTTGATTCCATAATTCTAATCAGTTTTCATTCTCAGTGCAGTAATCTCACAGGTAGGATCGGACTCCACTGAGAGTGACACCAGGATGGATGCTGTTTGTGTTGGATGCTCTTGCCTTTTTGCACAAGTCACAGGGTCACAGAACGGTTGAGGTTGGAAGGGACCACTAGAGGTCAGCTAGTCCAAACTCCCTGCTCAAGTAGGGTCACCTGGAGCACGTTGCTCAGGATTGTGTCTGTATGGATCCTGGATACCTCCAGGGAAGGAGACTCCACAACCTCTCTGGGCAGCCTATTCCAATGCTCAGTCACTCTCACAGCAAGGAAGCTCTTCCTCATGGTGAGGTGGAACTTCTCCTGTGGTTTAGTTTATGCCTGTTGCCTCTCATCCTATTGCCCGGCATCACCAGATGTGATGGATGTATTCTTCACTGTCACTGCTCAAGGTGATCTCTTAAACCTTTACAGGGTTTATATCTAATCTCACCAATTTCAATTTTATTCTGAAAATAAAATATGCAGATTCACACCTGAAGTAGTCCTTTTGCCCTGATGGCTTTTTTCCTAATTGTTTTCCATGCTGTTGTCTGTGTTTCTAAGCTACTTAGATATAAACCCCGGCGGGCAGGAAATAGCTCTGCTGGTCTATTTGTAAAGGATAGGAAGAGCCTTATCTGGGTCTCTAGGTGCTATTACAGTATTAATAATCATAATGATAAGTGTCTGACTAGTAGTAAGTCTGATATAGCTGAAGTGAAGTAGCTTAACCTGGAGGGAAAGTTTTTGTTTGAAGTGCAGAGAGAAGAGAGCAAAACACACGTGGACTCTTTCTTGTTATCTTCTGCTTAGAGAAGCCGTTAAACGTGGCTTGTCACTGACTTTGGCCAGGGCTATCTTGTTGCAGCTTTCTTTTTTTAACCAGTTATTCTGCAGTATGGAGTGTTTTGCTCTACATGTGGTGTTAAAGATCAGCATTCAGGGCACATGGAGCAAAGAGCAATTTAAAATTAAAAGGCTGCCTTTCTTTTTAGAGCACCTGGATGTTGTTTTAGAAGCATTTGGAACTCTGGGCCAGCACCTTGTAGGGTAATTTAAATTCTCCCTTATTTTATTGGAGCACTGTGTGAGGAATTGATTTGAGCAGTGCGGCGCTGAGCTCTTCGGGTTTTGGAGTACTTCCAATTCCCAGTCACTTTTAGCTGCGGATCATGGTCTCCTCTTGGTCCTACAAGGCCAGCCATCTTAAGAACGTCACCCAGACAAATCAGTGAATCTAGACTCTTTTAATTCATCAAATATTTCATGTATCTCCTGTTAGGGTGGTGAGGCACTGGAATGGGTTGCCCAGGGAGGTTGTGAATGCTCCATCCCTGACAGTGTTCAAGACCAGGTTGGACGAGGCCTTGGGTGATATGATTTAGCGTAAGGTGTCCCTGCCCACGGCAGGGGGGTTGGAACTTGATGATCTTAAGGTCCTTTCCAACCCTAATTATTCTATGATTCTATGACTCTATGCATAGAAGTAGTTCCTTAGGTCCACAGGAGGACATTTATGTGTTTTTCAAAAGAAAATATAGACATGCAAAAGTAGCCAATTGTACCATATCTGTTCAGAATTTGAAGAGGTAGTTTCATCAGCAGAATGTCCATAAGCACTGCAGTCAGTTGTGTATATTGATTTGGCCAGGATAAAAGGCTGGGAAGTGGGGAGCAGAGGGAGAAGAAACAAGCCTTCGTATTCAATACTCCATTTGTGAGTATGGTCTGCCCTGCACCCCATGTGAAACAGCAGGGCTGTGGGGATGAGGTGCAGGGAAAGAGGGAGTCATCCTGTAACTGAGGCTTACCATTTCTCACAGGTACTTTCCATTCTTGAAATTACTACCCTGAGCACTTGGCTTTGAACTGTAAGTCTTTAGTGAAGACTTTCTGGGTATTTTTGGAATGAGCTATGCAAATCCAGGGATATAATGATGCTTTACTTGTGTAAAGTGACAAGACGAACATTTCCTTTCATTTTCAAAAGCACAAAAGCAAAGTGATGCCCATGCTCAGCAAGAGCGATATCCTAAACCCAGGGGTTTTTGTTCCTGCTCTCCATAAAGCAGTCAACCCCCTTGAAGACATACACAGATGGGATTGCTTCAGAGATAGTGGTGAGTCAGCAAGTCACTGGGATGTGAACCACCAAGAACCTGTCTAATGCAATAGCTGCAACAGGCAGCTCATGGTAACGGTTTGCAGCTGCTTGTGGTGGTGCTTGGAAGTGGTATGGGGAAGTGTACATCAATATGGGAATGCTTTATGAACTGGAACTGTGAAACAGTGAGGATGACATTAAACAGCATCTCCCTGTGCTTGGTGGATTTCTTGCAAGAGAGTGGAGGAAGCTGATATCATTTATTTGGGGAGAAGCCTCAGTGCATTTTTGCCCTTGGGTTGAGATAAATAAAACATCATCAGCTGTGTTAGAGATTTCACTGGAGTGTGGAGGAGAAGAACGTAAAGTCTGCATATTTTGCTTACTGTCTGAATCACTAATGTGCTACCAGTCAGTTTAATTAGAATAATTAGTCATGAAATATATAATTGGTGTGACTCTTCCTGCAGATTATAGAGAGAGCTTTTGAAGAGGAATGTGGTTAGTTGGTACTGATCCTGCAAACATTTATGCACAGCCTTAGCTCAGCATGCATGAATCGGGGTATATGCAGCCACATCCCATCGACTGCAGAAAGCAAGCTTCCCTTGAGCTAAGGGGCTTTCTCAGCTTGAGCTTCACCAGGGGGCTGCATTCTGCTGTGGCTGTGCAGTCTGTGGTGAACCCACTGTTTCAGGGGTACCTTCAGTGCTTTCAGTACCCTGAAACAATTATTGGTGTTTGCCCAACACTCACTTGGAGTGACCAAGTGGTGGCGTGTCCCCTGTGACTCCGTTTGTATCTTAGGATGCTTCTCCCATACCCATGAAGTTTATTCTTAGCATCACTGTGGTGGGTCCCGCTGGGGGGAGACAACCCAGCTAAGCAGTAACTGTGGGGAAGAGAGTGCTGTGGCTTTCTTGTAGGCTATGGTAGATCCTTTCCTGGATCTGGCTCTGTTTGTGGCTTTGCACACACCTGATGCTGTAAAGCTCAGGAAAAGTGAAGTAGAGATGGGAAGCTGCTGGTGCTGTGTGGGAGAATGGGCCTGGGGTGGGTTAGGCTTGCCTGGGTTTAGGTTGTTTTGCTTTTCCCTGTGGAAAACATGGACAAAATAGAGCCATTGTTGTAGCTACTGACAAGTGTTACCATTTGGTTCCTTTTTACCACCTCTGATGAGATTTTTTTCTTATCATGGTTTTTAGTGTTTGTTGTTTCATCATGTTCTATCATTTAAACATTTGTGTTCATTAGAAATCACATGAATAATGATGTGTCCTTCATTTCTTTTTTGGCAACTTAAGAGTGCTCATGTCCATGCTATTACTGTGACTAATCCCATCTCAGTCAGGAGCTTCTCTCTTCATAGGACAATGAAGTATTTTAACTTGTGTTTGCAAGGCTGATAAGAGGTTACTGTGAGCTGAAGGAAAGGGACTAGGTAGGAAGTGCTACTGCTAGTGTATTTCCTAGCTGCTGTTTACATGGATTTTGAATTCCTGCTGACGGGAGTCTGAAACTGCATTCCTTTTGACACCCCTTTCAGTGGGATAACATAGTTTTTATGTCAACAGGAGATCTTGTGGTCTAGAAACATGGGAAATGTCAATATTGTCTCAACTGCATACTCTCTAATAGTACTATTTTTAAGTTCTCCATGTTTTCTGAGAAAGTCACATTAAGAGTCTTGTTCTCCTTGGTCTAGTTTGATAATCTAATTGACTGTAACAGTAAATCTTTACATCAACTCTAAGAAAACATGGTTTTCCTTATCTTTGGCCCCAAAGAACTGTTGAAAGCAAGGAGTATCTTACTAGTTTTATGGTACTTCAGTGAATTCCATTTCTCTCTTTTTGGCATGCTGTGCAGTGTTTACTATAAAAAATGTGTGATTCAGCAAAAGCTGTGGAGGGATTTCTGTTCCTGTGGTGTACGGAACTGCAGACACTGCGAAACAAACTGCAACAAGAAAAAGAGAATAAGGTGTATCCACAGGGTAGGAGTGTGTTGCCCTGTGGCTTCATTTACCAGTTCACAAAGCTCACTGTGGTGTTCCCTTGAGTATTCTGTATGCACTAGAAATCCTGGCGAAGCCACCTCAGGTACCCTTTCCCACCCAGAAAAGCAGAACACCCCCAACATGTAATAAAGTTGCATCTCTCCTTCACCAGTATCAGGAACCCAAGCCCAGGTAAGCTCATTAGTTCAGCTCGGGACCTGTTATTTCCCAAGGGCTGATCTTGTCTCTTTGCTATTTGGTATCTTGTCTTTCCAATACATTACTCGGTGCACAGAAACCATCCTCACCTTTTAGCTGCAGTCCCAATTTCAGTGTCAGTGCTGTGAGCAGTATGGGGAGACTGAAACAGTGATGTGGATCTAAACTGAAATAGCTTGAGGGCTTTGTAGATGTTGCTCCTTACTGTTGGTAAATGACACAGGCCAATACGAGTGGATCTGTGAAGCAAGATAATTGTGCTGAGAACCTGACATCCAGGCTCCTCTGTGTATCTTAGATTTCTTTCTGTCTAATTAAATTGTAACTCTACTTTTTCTTATCTGGTTCCAGACACAGGATGTCTGTTAGCGACTGGGGTGCGTTAGGGGCACTGCTGGAGTGTGTCTTCCAGTTTAATTTCATGTGAAAGATGTGTGGATTCATGCACACCATAATGTCAAATAGTGAGCCGAGACCACCCAGCAACTGGCTTAAAAATTGCAGTCTTGACTGAATTAAAGCATTAGTATCAGTGCACCATCAGTTAAACTGGGTCACCTCAACTACAAATGCCTGTTTCCTTCTGTGCATGCTAGTAAGGTGTATTTAATGACCCTTCCTAGTCTGAGGGTCGTAGAGTAGCCCCTTGTCAGCCACTTTGCATGTTTGTTCACTTAAAAGCATTAAAAATGCAAGTCCTTCTGCTGTGATGTTGTTGAATTCATGAATTCATAACTTAGAGAGAGAAAAAGGTCCTGAATCATTGTGTTGCCGTCTGGTTCGATAGGTAGTATTGGCCCTTGTGTCTTGACATATTTAAAAGCCCCATGGTAGTAGCAGCTTTGCATACTTTTCCTTCTGGATCACGAATTTAGCAAGCAAATATCAGTGACTCTAAGATGAATTACAACTACTGTCAGACACGTTTTGACGCTCCTAAAGTGGGATGACAAGAGACACAATAGGTGTATATGAAATCAATGGCATGACCCAGTTTTCCTGAAGCCTAGCTTTTCTCATAAGGGTGCTCAACTGTTGGTAGCACAACATTTCTCAGTTGGTGGCCAGGAAGTGCAAGTAATTCAGATAGTGCTTTTTGCCCTTTTCAGGAGCAGAGTACCACAAGCCTGTGTATGTAGCTACCATACCGTGCTCTCCCAGTAAGATGCTGGGTTTTTGCATGCTGAAGTTATGGCGACAGTGGAAGACACTGTGTTTGGGGTTTAGTGTGTAGCTTTCTCTAATGGCCCAGTATATCTGGGCTAAGCCAGGTGAAGATGACATGATAATCTTTCTTTATCTGGGCTAAGCCAGGTGAAGATGACATGATAATCTTTCTTTATCTGGGCTAAGCCAGGTGAAGATGACATGATAATCTTTCTTGATACTGAAAGTAACAGATGTGGAGGATCTTGCTGTCACAATTCTCAAATAACCACATTTCTTCCACTGGGGTCTGGTGGAGTTCAGGTTGAGGGGCTGTTCCCTCAACTGAAAATAGCTGTGAAAAGCCACAGCTGAAGAATAAGAGTTTCTTTGGGATGCAAGAAACTAAAACAAGCATAAAACATCCAACCCAAACCCTTCTATGATTCAATGTCATTAGTTCAAGCTACTTATTTTGATGGGGTTGGAACGAGATGATCTTAAGGTCCTTTCCAACCCTAACTATTCTATGATTCTGTGGCTGGCCTTGAATTTATCTGTGCTTCTGTACAGTCTTTTGAATTCTGATCAGGCAATAAGCCTAGCAGGATTTATGTTTCAAAATAGTGTGCGTATAATGTTGGCTATGTTTCAAATAACCATTCCTATGCAAACCATGGCTTTCCTATCCTAGCCCTTTTCTAAATTGCATCGCTGTTGTCCTTGCAGCATAAAATACATAAAACCAACCAACACAAAACCTCATATTGTGCGTGAACCTCAGTTCAGCATCAGCTTGTTTCCATCAACCACCATGGATATCTGTGGCATTTTGTGTGGTTAAAAAACCTAACAAGAACAACAAAGCTCCTTAGAAACTTAGAATCATAGAATGGTTTGGGTTGGAAAGGACCTTAAGGTCATCAGTTCCAACCCCCCTGCCATGGGCAGGGACACCTCACACTAAACCATGTCACCCAAGGCTCTGTCCAACGTGGCCTTGAACACTGCCAGGGATGGAGCATTCACAACTTCCCTGGGCAATCCATTCCAGTGCCTCACCGCCCTTACAATAAAGAACTTCTTCCTTATATCCAGTCTAAGCTTCCCCTGTTTCAGTTCGAACCCGTCACCCCTTGTCCTATCACTACAGTCCCTAATGAAGAGTCCCTCCCCAGCATCCGTATAGGCCCCCTTCAGATACTGGAAGGCTGCTCTGAGGTCTCCACGCAGCTTCTCTTCTCCAGGCTGAACAGCCCCAACATCCTCAGCCTGTCTTCATACTTCTAGTACGTCTGACATATTCTCTAGGGTTGTTGCAAGCAAAATGACTGTGCCCTGCACAGCCCAGATTGTGCAGTACTCCAGGATAACCTCTTCACTTCCTTCATTCTGGAGAACGTTACAAGTCCCATTGCTCAAAGCCTAGCGTCTTTGACTGTGTTAACTGTTGTAAACTAACTTTGATTCTAGGCAGCTGCTCAGAAGCTCAGGACAAAGCTGCAAAAAACACGGAGGTGTGCAGAAAGGAGGGGGAGGTCTAAGTGTATCTCAACTCAAAGTAAAAGAAAAACAGAAGAGAGGAATAGGAAACAGAATATTTGGATTTTTTCATGCATTTCACAAAGTGTTAGCAAAATCTGTGAGCAGGGGGAGCTGGAGGCTTGCAAGGAAGCTGCTATCATAAAAGAGTTGAGCAGAAAACACTTCTCTTTGTACATTCAAGTTGAAAATGGCAGAGTGCCTTTCAAGCAGCCATATGTTACAACATTCTGGCTGAAAGAGAAGTATGTGGTTGGGTGGCTTTACATTTTTATATGAAAGTTTGAAAATGTAATGGGAAACTTGTAATTCTCCTTTTGCAACAGAAAAGAAAGCCATCTCCTGTCTTAACGTTGGCCAGTTGTGTCCCAAACTCTAATTCCTTCAGGCATTTATAGGAACCCTTTGTACCAGTGGATGAAGAACAGAGAATTAAACAGAATTGGGAATTAAAGCCAGTGTGTGGCTGGATTCCAGATGTCAGTGCCTTGATCAAAAGGCTTATCTGCCCATTTGTTTGTCTAGCTGATCTGCCTCCTTCACATAACATGTGTATGTGCATTTATACTTGTATTGCCTTTCTGAGGCTGGCAAGTACTGTTGAGTTCTTGGTATAGACGTAGAATCCAAGAATAGGGGATCTGGCACTGGAATGGGTTGCCCAGGGAAGCTGTGAATGCTCCATCCCTGGCAGTGTTCAAGGCCAGGTTGGACAGAGCCTTGGGTGACATGGTTTAGTGCGAGGTGTCCCTGCCCATGGCAGGGGGGTTGGAACTGGGTGATCTTAAGGTCCTTTCCAGCCCGAACCATTCTATGATCTAATTGAGTGCCTAAGGTTCCACAAGAAATCTATGGAAGAGAAGGGACTAAATAAAGCTTACTTAAATCCCAAGCAATAACTTTAGCTTTCTGGGCCTTACTCATTTGCTCGAGAGAAAAGCAGAGACAAAAAAGGAGAAGAAAATAAAGCTAGTAAGAGGAATGGAGAAGGGGGTTCCCACTTTGATTTGTTGAGACACAAAACCAGTTGCTTGCAATTTGAATTGCAGAAGCGTTTGGGGTTATTTTCCAGCGTATGCCTGTTTTCAGAGGAATTCTCTGATTTCACAGAGCTGTTACAGTGAGTAGAGAAGGACAAAATGAATAAAGGAAGAGAAAAGAGAGACTGCTGTGAACGGATTCCCCCTCTGTCCCCAAGACTTCCCTGCTTGCATCAGCCAGCGTTGTGATTCCCTGTCAGGGGTGGCTTTGGAACTGGCTTAGCATGTTCTCTGCATCTAAGATGGGTGTTGTGCATTCGGTCAGAGCACCAGCTCCATGCTGTGAAGCTTGGGGGAGCACGTAGTGGCATTTCTAGCAATAAGCTTGTCAAAATAAACAGTCTGGCTTTTAAAAGATTTATCTGGAATGTGTTAGCTACTAATGCATATTCATGTCTTCCATGCAAATTCTCCCTTTTCTGCACATATTGTGGCTGTTTGCCCTCTCTATTTGGGTTGTGTATCATATGGCATGTAAATAAGAGATGACAAGTTGTGTAATAAGTGGAGGGGGGAGAAGAGGAGGAGTTGAAGGGATCTGATTTAATAAGAAACATGCATAATTTACACACACAGCACTATTCCACTCTGGCATTGCAGACTTGAATTGCAAATCTTGTGGCTCTATACCAAGCAATATCTTACGTATAATATTTTACTAGCCTTAAAGATAAGATTTCTCAGATGACGTTTGCTTACTACAATAAGCATCCTGCAGTGGTTTAGGTTTACACTGAGGTTTGTCAATGTCCTTGTTTCCTTGCAAGGTGAAGGCAGATCTGCTTGCCGGGATAAATCAAATATATGGTATGAGCAAGAAGATGGGTTTCAGGTGATGTTTCTATCACGCCCACAGTTTGGAAATACAGGTGTGTTTAGGATGTTTTTATGTCTCTCTGACCTGTAAGTGATCTAAGCTAAGGGCACAGATTAGTATTAAAGATGCTGAGGTACCCCAGTGTGAAGAGTTGTTTGCCTTTGCATTGTGATGGCTGCATGAAACTAAAGGGTAGATTAAGAATATTTTCTGTAATCATGATGTTTGTTCCAATCATTCCAGGAGCTGACCATGTGAAACGGGTTCATTTTGACAGTTGGGGTCCTATCTAGGATAGAAGGAACAGATGATCCTCACCCTGAAGAATTAGACCTAAATAAACACAGGGCTACAAAAAAAGGCATGTATCACAGGAAGCATGAATGTGGAGTTGCTTCCAAGACTTTAGGTATGAATTCCATGCTTATCCTTCTGAATACAAGAATCAAAATGACTGTAAATAGGCAGAAAGTGGAAAAGATCCTGGGAGGTGTCATGCAGGAAAAGCTTCACAATCAGTGGAAGAATTTATGGGGTATCAAACCCAGTCCCAAACTACCACAGGGACTTGTCTCTTTATACAGCGTGGAGAGGAGGAAGAAAGCAAGTTCAATGTATTCATGAGCGCCTACTTTGGTGGGTCTTTGACCCATATGTACTTCTCTGGGTCCTAGGCTGAATCCCAGGGAGGTGGAACAAGATGCTGTTGGGTTTTGGAGGCAGTTCAGGCAGGTTTAGTCTGAGTGAATGTTAGAAGCGAAGGGTGATTTTGTTGGGGTTTTCTTCTGCTATAAGTAAAGTTTTTCAAAATCCAGCTCTCTCCTATAAAAGTCATTAAAAATGCTCATCTCTGACCTTACACGGGAGGGAATCTTTGGAGGTAGTGCTGTTTCTTCCTTCCCACTCCCCAAACTAAAGAGACTCATAAGCAGAAAGCATAAGCAACAAGTAAGATTTCCCACCTTCTCATACATGTGTCCAATGATGAAGAAGGATACTTGTTCAAAAATAAGGCCCTTATGATGCCTATAAATCTCTCTGCAATGACGTGAGCAGTTTCCTGATTTAGCTTATTGGGGAAACCAAGGTGCCCATCGCTCCACACGTCTTCATTTCCATGCTGTTAACGTAAAGACACGTGGCCTTTAGAGCAACGTGCTGTAGATCCAATCCCCAGCTGGTAATCGCTAACCGCACTGAAATGGGAGTCATTAGTGGTGGTGTTTTCCCCTCACTCCACGTTACCCTCTCGAAGGAGACTGAACAAAGCAATAGAGAATAGTGAGCAATGGAGACAAGTTTCTGAGCAATGAACTGCTGCTTGTCTCTCAAATACCCTTCATTATTTTGTTCTGCAAGGAATATGGCGCACATGAATACTTATTGGAATTTTATCTTTAAAAAAAAGGCAAAATTAGAATTGGTGTGTGTGGAGGGGCATAATAAGGTAATAGTGTTTTTATCAAGTTGGCTGACTTCCGTGTTTTCTCCACCTTAAGGCTTTGTACTGTTGAAGGCTCCAAACCATCCGTTTGAAGAGATAAAAATGTATTCTGGGTGGATAGAAAGCGCTAGTTCTTTCCTACCTTTCTCCCTCAGCAGTAGCAGAAAAGTAATCAAACCTTAAGTTCTGATTCTGGGTGCCTTCTGAGCAAAGAGGGATTGGATGGTTTGCAGGAAGGCCACTGAAATGGTGGGATCTGAATTTAGTAGGGTTCATGCTGGCTCAAAAGTGAATGTGTTTGGCTTAGGAGGAGGATGCTCTCCTACTGCTCTGCCGTGGGCATTTTGTAAAGCTTTATACATGCCTGTCAATGTGCGGGAGCTGGGAGTTGCTCGAGTGCCAGCCAGCCTCTTGCAGGGTGGTTCTGGAGCTCCTCTGCTGCTGGTGGGTCTTGTGCTGTGAGAACATGCCAATGGTGCAGGATGGTTGTATGTCCTGAGGCCAGGGAAGGCCTTCAAGGCCAGCTAACTGGGAAACAGAGGCTATTAAATGTCACCTGTGTCAGGTAACAATCTCTTCTTACTGCAAGGACATTCCCCATAGAAATATAACCAGAAGGTGCTATCAGGAGTGTAGGTGTTGGCATATCAGTGCTGTCAGGAGGTAAGCAGGTCAGAAGGTAACAGTGATCACCTGGTGGCTTCCACTCTATTAAAGCCTCCATACAGATGGAAGCTACTAAGTGCACAATTACTATAAGGGTTAAAGTAGCTTAGTGCCTGGCAGTGTTCAAGGCCAGGCTGGACCGAGCCTTGGGTGGCATGGTCTAGTGTGAGGTTCCTCTGCCCATGGCGGGGGGTTGGAATTGGATGATCTTCAGGTCCTTTCCAACCCAAACCAGTCTGGGATTCTGTGTTTGGAATGGAAAGGAAAACGAAGGGCTATGGTTGATTATGCAGTTGATTGAAGAAGCTGACCATAGAAAGCTTGGGTTTCCCACCATTTTATTACACTATATGTATGCTGCCATGGTTTCATACCTATCAGTTGGAATTCAGATGAATGAACTTCCTGTGGCCAACAAGGCCAAGTGCAAGGTCCTGCATCTGGGTCAGTGCAACCCCTGGTGTCAATACAGGCTGGGCGATGAAGAGATTGAGAGCACCTCAGAGAGAAGGACTCGAGGGTATTGGTGGATGAAAAGCTGGACATGAGTGGGCAATGTGCACTAGCACCCAGAGGCCAGCCGTATCTTGGGCTGCATCCAGAGGAACGTGAGCAGCAGGTCAAGGGAGGTGATCCTGCCCCTCTGCTCTGGTGAGACCCCACCTGGAGCACTGCATCCAGCTCTCGAGTCCTCAGCACAGGAAAGATGTGGACCTGTTGGAAAAGGTCCAGAGAAGGGTCACAAAAATGATCAGAGGGATGGAGCAGCTCTGCTGTGAGGAAAGGCTGAGAGAGCTGGGGTTGTTCAGCCTGGAGAAGAGAAGGCTCCAGGGAGACCTTGTTGTGGCCTTTCAGTTCTTAAAGGGGGCTTATAAGAAAGATGGGACAGACGTTTTAGTAGGCTCTATAGCAATAGGAAAAGGTGTGATAGTTTTGAACTAAACAGGGTAGGATTTGGACTAGATATAAGGAAGAAATCCTTTATGATGAGTGTGGTAAAACACTAGCAGAGGCCCAGGAAGGTGGTGGATGCACCATCCCTGGAGACAGTCAAGGTCAGGTTGGACAGGGCTCTGAGCAGCCTGATCTAGTTGATGTCCCCGCTTATTGCAGGTGGATTGGATTAGATGATCTCTAAATGTTCCTTCCAACCCAAACTATTCTATGCTTCTATGAAATGTGGGGTTTGGGGTGGGAAGCAAGTAGTGCAATAGACTCATTTTTCTGTTCCCTTCTAATAACACTTTCTTTCACATCACTCTTTGTTGGCCTTCCATCTCCCCCTGACATACATACAAGCTTTCCTTTGCCATATGTATTATTTAAAACCCTTGGTTGGCTATAGCTGCTGCTCACAGACTGAAGGTGCTGGGGGGGGAGACAGGGAGAGAATGAGACAGGGAGAGAATGGGACAGGGAAAGAGCCAAGCACTTTTTGCTCCCAGTATATCTGCAATCCAGTCCTGGCACAAAGGGAAATTTGTCCTGAAGCTCCCTTCTCACCACATTCATCTCTGCTCTGAAGCCAGGGCATGTGGGCTGATCATCCTTTGCATTAGCATCTCACACTCATGAGCTGGACTACTCATTAAGCCAAGTGCTTTTATATTGAGTGTATTGATACAGCAGCGTGAGGGGATGAAAACATAGATGTGTGCAATGTAAAGGTAATATATGGTATACTTCACATATATATCCCAAATACTAAACACGTGAACTCTTCCATCACATAGATTAGAATAGATTAATATTTTATATCCTTGATCTAATACATTAGATATTATCCTTGATATAATATATATATTAATATATTACAATCTTGATATCTGCTAATATTAATAACCGTAGAGCCGTTTCTGATCCTTCTTGCTTACCCTGCTTCAGTTACCTGAGAAGAGAGACCCTTCCCTACCCCATGTATACCTGGAAAAACTTTGGTGAGGAGGGGGTCTGGCTGCAAAGCTTAAGGAGACATTCTTGAAACTCCTCTGTTTACAACCTGACATCCCTTGTACCAAAGTGCCTGGTGTTTGCTCACTTTTTCATGTGTTACAGCTATAACCAGGGTGCAGGCAGCTGAAAGCGCTGGGTGCTGCAGGGGCTCCTGGCCGTAGCTTGAGCTGCCTCACCCCAGCACAGCACCATGCAGTTGCCAGCTTCAGTGCAAATCCCAGGTGTTACAGCTGCATCTTTTGTGCTGAAAGAGCTTGAGAAACCACAGTTTGTCAAAGATCTTTGTGCAGTGTGAAGTCGCCTGCTGGTGCTTTACAAGGGGGAGTGCTTCTCCAGCCTCCCAGTCTGAGGCTTGATTGAACCAGGCAGGCTGCAGGGACGGGGTTGGCAAACCTTGGGGATGCCATTAGTCATGCAGTGTGCAGCTCTGGCTGGTTAGAAATCCTGACTGCAGTTTGGCACAGTGTCTTACCAAGAGGATGCATAAATCTGATAAGCTCCCGCTCCCCTAGCAAATGAGAGTAATGGACGATTTACACTTACAGCGCTATCTTGCTATTTGTCAAACTGACTCCTGTTTGGCTTTCACATCCCTAATTTGAGTTTTATACTTGGTTACTATTAAATATCCTTTTATCAGCCCAGCAACAGTGAGGCCGATGTTTTGCTTGTCTTCCTCCTAACAACATGGAGATACCAGTTTACTGATTTATTTATCATTCCTTCTTGAATAGTCTTCCAAGATGTATTCTCTGGAAAGCGGCAAATTCATTGTACAATAACTACTGAAATCTAAATGAATATGGAATAAAATTTTCTTAGTTTATGCTTTCTGCTACAGGAGGTTCCTGCTGCAGGCAGCATTTTAATGATTCAGATTCATTTGTGTTTCTAGATTAATGCATCTACTTCAGTCTCAGAACCTCAATGCCTGTGTTTCTCTTCCAAGCTGCTCAGAAGCAAACACATAGTTCAGAGTTTTATGAAAACAGAAGAAATGGGCTCCTAAATCTTCTTCCAATAAATGCCTTCAACCTCATCACTAACATCTAACAGTATGGAACGACAAAGGTCAACTTAATAACAAGGAGTAGCTAAGTGGGTTGCTATGTGCAGAGAAAGCAGGAGAGAATGTATCCATAAGGTCACAAAAAAGAGCGTACATTTAGAACTGTTGAACATGTACCTAATTCTAAGATAATGACAGAATCAACAGCTCAGGATTTTGAAGCCAGCATTATTATTTCACAGGCTGACAAGTTTGTACAGCCTTCAGGTTACTGAAGCAGAAGATGAGCAGATTTCAGCGCCTTGCTTCGCTGTTGTTCTGGTCAAGCAAGATCTGATAAATAGCTGGGATCTTTACCCAGAAATGATTCTGTGCTTTGCCTTTTTCTCCTCAGCTCTCTTGAGTGTTACACTTTCCTATGGTATGTTCTTCCCTTTGCTGTCCTCGGTGGCACCTATTCAGTTTCTAACTTGACAGGATGAGCACCACTGGGGTTAGGTGTCGGTGCTTCTGTGCCAAGAAGGCTTCACAGTTCAATCCACCCCAGTGCTTTGCTGGGCTCCTGTCCTGCTGCCAACAGCACACTCCTTTGTTAACCACTAGGACTATAAACACTCTTTGAGATTTCCCTGCTAAAACTTGTTTTCACTGTTAATGTTTGGGTTGACATGCTACAAGATGGGCATAAACATATGGTGCTTTCTGAAACCAGCACTCAGAATCCAACCTGAGCTGCACGCTCATGATGTGTGCACCAGACCAAACACAATGATTTTAACTGCAGCTCTGCTCTCATCAAGCCTTTTATCAGGGGGAATTAATGGTGCAGTATGTTGCCCTACCTCTATTCAAAGATGCATTCTCATTTTGGGGTAGAAGCACTGTCTCCCACTTGCAGTTTGGTGAAGGGGATGCCTCTCTAGGCAAATCTGCTCATAAGCAGGTTTTAAACCATAAGCTTACATTTAATCAAGATTTCTTAGATCTTAGTGGGTAAACTTTTCATTGATTGTAGAGAACTTGCATATCACTACTCCACAGCTCAGAAAACCCCATGGAATTATTAATGCTTCTTTGAGAGTCCAGTGTGCATAATTGACAGTGAGTAAGATAAGGGGTCACACTGAGCAATAAGAAAGGAAGAGGATGTATGGCTGCTCATTAAGTGAGCATCAGCTGTTCTCTGTGTTGAATGTTTAACCTAACCAAAGGTTAGGTTAAAAGAAAGGGGGATGTGAACATGTAATTCAGAACTGTATCTTAATGCATATGGAGAACAGGGCCCAAGTTAGGGCTCTACAGGTAACTCTGAGAAACAGAGAGCTGTAGTAAGTTCATGTAGTAACTTTAATAACGCTTTTCTAATGGGAGAGGGGTGTGTGTCTATTTAAGCTGAGTGACAGTGTTACACAAACATAGTTCATATGCAGTAACAATATTGCACATCATAAAATGCTGAGCATTTTATCTGGTGTGCTCCCATCTAAATTATTTCTTGTCATGTGAGGGGAAATACTAATTCTGCATTGTATCAAATGGAAATTGTAACAAAACCAAAGCTGAATGCTTATGTCCTTACTAGTCTGGACCCTCAGAGACCTACTTCAGCTTTCCTAAAGCAGAGGTGCCTGAGAGCTCCTGGGTTCAAGTGATGTCTCTTGCCTTTCCAACTCTGCTAGTCTCCATTGGTCACAAAGGGAAGGCTAGACATCTAGCTCACAGGGAGGCATTAAATTGAGCCATCTTCAATCTCAGGATAAATCCTACAGGGTTCCTGCCTTCTGTGACTTGAGAACTTTGGAACTAAGAACTGGAAAAGTACTTTCCAAGCAGGTTTAAACTGGTGTAATTGCTCCCTCTCTCCCCCCATTTGTGAGTTTCTCAGTACTCTCTTCAGTAAGAGGTACTTTCTTTTAAGCAATTGTCACTTATTTCTACACCTTATAGCACGGTGTTTCAGAGTAAAGGCTGTGTGATATGATAATGGATGGATGGCTTTTTATTACATGCCTTACATCATCAGTGAACATCCTTTAGTTACTTAGAGTTATTTCTTCAACACAGAATCACAGAATGGTTTGGGTTGGAAAGGACCTTAAGATCATCCAGTTCCAACCCCCTCCCATGGGCAGGGACACCTCACACATGGTAAGAGAAAGAATGGTATAAAGACAGTAAATCTTGAGACTAGGAAGAGTAGGAGCTTACGCTTTTGCTGCATGATCTGACTACCTTTGTGGTATGTGCAATGACCTCTTTTTGATTTAAAGGCTCAGCTGCTCAGACCATGTAGTTCCTAAACATCCTGGGCATTTTCAGTGCCCAGGTGAGTGAAAAATCAAGCAGTAAGCGTTGAAGGAGCATTTAGGGGGAATGATTCTTGAGGGGCAGGGATGTGCCTGCAGAACATCGAGCCTGGTTTCGATTACATTGCTGAATTCATGGTATTTTATTGCAGGACATCTTCTTGATGTTATAAGGACTTTCCTTAAAATTAACTTGGGTCATCCCAGTTAATGCTTCTGAAACCTCTGGTTTGTGTTGTAGAAGGGCAGCCCCTCTATGGGTGTGTGCTGCTCTTTGGGCAGAAATATCATAGCTTAGGGGGCACAAAACAAATGTTACCTTTGAGTGCCGCTTTCCAATGGCATGTTTATTGCATGCAGCACTTATTCTTCAGGTATGTATTTAAGGGGTTCTTCTTCATTCTTTGGCAAAGAAGGATGGTCACTGTTATTTAGCCACTCACAGGTATGTAAGAATAGGCCTCGGAAGCAGTGGTGTTGAAATCTTCAGGGCATAGCCCACTGGTTCCACCTCACTTCACCTGCTGGTGTTCTCACCCTGCCATACCTGTCTCTCCCCAGCACTGCTAGGCTTTGCACTGCACCATTTCCCATTTGCTTCCCTTGGGTTCTTGGTGTGTTAGTTGTCTTTTTTGAATGCTTTGGTGGCATTGGCATTACTTCTCTTTCCCCAAGATACCTCGATGAGTAACAATAACTGAGAGTTTGGGTGCTAAATTTTAATGCTGCCTCCCATTGCAGATGCAACGCATTTTGTTTGTATGAATGTATTTCCAATGGGATTGACCATCAAGAGATCAGAGCCACGTTGGAGGTGTTGCCTACTCTATAGAGCGAAGATTAGCATAAAAACTGCTGCTCACGGCACAAATGCCATGTATGATGAGTGTTTCAGTTGCTGCTTTTTAGTGCTGTATCAACCACTGCAATGTCTTGTGTGCTTTTTGATTGGTTAGACCCAGACATTGGAGATTTCTTTCCTGGAAATGTAAATGCAAACCATCAGTGGTGTTAACCTAAGTAGTTCCCCTGCAGAGAGCAGATCCAGGCCATTTTCTATGAGCTGATGAGCAGCCTTGGTGGATCATTAAGTTGCAGACCAGTATGCTTTGCTGTTTCACTAGTAAATGAAGTGCATCCATAGCGTAATTACTTTCAACTCCAGGTTCCCCAAACAGCTTAATGTCAGAGAAAGCAGAGAATGCTTTTCAACCTCTGCTGTTGAAGTCTCATTTTGAGCAGAATGTGAATACCTAATTACTGCAACAGAGGGAAACGTGCAGAAGTTTTGCCTAGCTCCATGACTTCTCATCCCATCCAGCAGCCTGCTGGGGGAACTCAGACTCTTGTGCAGTTACCACCAGAGGTCTTTTCTTTGAGAAAATGGATGTTGTGACATGAAAAAGGAAAATCCTTTTAAACTTTATTGAGAAAAATGGCAGAAAGAGCAGAAGTGCAGCAAGAACTTGACCTAAGAGCTGCTTTTTGGGGGGGCTGGGAGTGGGTTGTTAATACCTTCCCATCACTGCAGGCAGAAGCTGCTGCCACTGTTAGAATCAGCAGCCCAGTAGATGGTGTGAGCTCCCTGGTAACTGAGATCTGATTTATTTGGATACTTACCTTTTGCCTGGGTCTAATGAAGTTTCTCTTGCTGACTGTGCCTCATTCTGAAGTGAAACCTAAGCTGGCAATCTCCGACACACTGAACATGCTTTCACTATAGCAATAGGCATCACTAAGGCATGCGGCACTGCCTGGTTTAGCCTTAGTTGTTTGTTAAAGGAACCGCTTCTCTTTGCAGTGCCATGGTGCCTGTGTCTTCCACATTCTGGCAGGATGGAGGTGTGTTGAATGCTGAGTAGTTTCAAAATGTCATTCAGGTTTGGCTCTATTCTGGATACCTCTCCCCATTATCCCTCCTTGCAAAGAATCCTTTGTCTGTCCTTTGCGGAACTGGAAAGGGCTTAGGACCTTGTGTTTTTTCTGTGCTCTAAAAGCAGATATATGGCTTGCCTCTTCCTCAAGATCTCCAGTGATGGAGATTGCAGAGCTTCCCCAGGCATCCTACTCTTATCACTATTACCCTTTAAGTTTAATTATACTTTCTACTGCATCTAACCTTAGTTTTGGTTTTTGCAGTCAGTGTTTCCAGGACAGTAAGCCCAGTTTGCTCACTCTTTCCTCATAAGTCATGTTTTCCAAAGCTGTGATCATTCTTCACTGTTCTGTCTATGGGCATGATTCAGGTGGTCATTCCTCTTTGAAATGCAATGCACCAAACTGAGCAGGTACTCCAGCTGGGTAAAGTTCAGTGGAAAGGTTTGCTTCATGCATCTCACAAGCCGTACTTCTCATACGCTGCTGTAAAACAATTGTCATCTTCCCAACAGTGTGATGGAACCATTGGTTGATGTGCAGATTGCTTTCCCTGTAGCCAAGTATTCCCTGACTTGTAGTGATGCTTTGGAGAAGAGAAGGCTCAGGGGGACCTTATTGCTCCCTACAACTGCCTGACAGGAGGTTGTAGTGAGGTGGGGTCGGTCTCTGCTCCCAAGGAACAAGGGACAGGACAAGAGGAAATGGCCTCAAGCTGCCCCAGGGCAGGTTTAGATGGAGCTGAGGAACAATTCCTTCCCCAGAGGGTGCTCAGGCATTGGAACAGGCTGCCCAGGGCAGGGCTGCAGTCACCGTCCCTGCAAGTGTTCACACAGCATGGAGACGAGGCCTCAGTGCCATGGGTTAGTGGTGGCCTTGGCAGTGCTGGGAACAGTTGGACTGGATGAGCTTAAAGGGCTTTTCCAACCCACCTGATTCTGTGATACACCTAATTATTCCTGCTGAGGTATATGGAATATTATACTGCTCACAGGTAGCACATGCGCTATTTTCAGCCTGTTCTCCAGTTTGCCAAGCTAGTTTGAAGTCCTGCTTTCCAATATACTTCAAGCCTTCCTATCCGAGTACAATTTAACAAACTTTTTCCCCCGTCCTTCAGTTCATTAAGAAAAATATTGAATGCTGCCACTCCTAGGACACTTCCCTGTGGATCAGCTCTGAACACGTGCCTCTCTCTTAAATTATGGTGAGCCATGGATGTCTTCTTTCTGAGTCACCTTTTCCAACCATTCGTAGAGCTCCCTTGTATTCCCACCTTGATTTAAAGAATTTCACATGAAATCAAAGTCAGTCTTACTTAAGTAAAGCAATATGACAGCTACTGTTTTTATTCTGTCCCCAGGGGCCTTTATCCTGACAGAGAAGGAAATCAGATTGATTTGATGGGACTTCTTCCTGACAAATCCATGCTCTCTGTTATTCGTCTTCTTGGGGTTTTTTTTTTCCTAGGTATTTACAAGTAGTTTGGTCATTTCTTTCGTTACAGTTATGGGGATTGAAGCTAAGCTGTTAGGTTTAGAGGTCTCTGGCTTGTCCTTTTTGTTGTTTGCCATTTTGCAGTCTTCTGGTAACTCACTGTATCCCAGGGGACCTCCAGGATAAATGCCAACAGCTCATCCAGCAGCTCTTCAAGAAAAGCCGAGCCAAACTCAATACCAAGGTGTTCTCCAATCCTTTTCTTTCCTGATTAGAGACTGATGTCTCACCATCTATGGCTGGGATTAATCATGAGAGCTAACTGATGTTTAATGAAATGATGATGCAAAAACAAGGCATTCCAGATTTCAGCTGTGTGGGTGACATCCCTAAGCACGGTCCCAGCTTCCCTGAGTAGTAGGCTGACACTTTTCTGGCTTTTCTTAATCTATCAAAATACTTATAGGACAGTTTCTTGTTATTCTTGATGGTCTTTGTTAATTACATCTGATTATGGCCTTGTCTTTCCTGACTTTGAAAGTATCAGAAAGTACTGTGCTTTCTTACCTGTCCTTAACAGTCTGACCTGGTGCTTTTAAACTGTATTGAATTTAAGGATAACAGGATGCGCTCAGGGCATAATCAAATCCATTCTCTTGCTATGAGAAATACAGAGTGACTTGTATTTCTGCCGGTATTACATTTTCTCTATGGAAATGTCACTCTTTACTGTTCTCTTCCTTTAGACCAGCATTCCCAGGGGTCTGTAGTCACACCTCTGAGTGTGCTGGAGTTTGCCTTCCTGAATGCTACCGATTTCTGTTTTGCTGGAGCCCTTTCCCTAAGCTGAAGCTTGTGAACTGTGATGTAGTCCCTGTTGGCTTTGTTTGGGTAGGAGGAAAATGCAAAGGTACCAACATCCATATTTAAACCAGGCGCTTCAGGGTTTGGAGATCTGCAGATTTGCAGTGGCTCTCTTTAGCCTGACTAAATGGCTTTAGGGGTAAAAATCACTGCTTTGAGCATTAAGGTCAGAACCTGAAATCTCTGTGTGGTGGCCCGGTCCGTCGGAGCAGTCAGTGAGAGTGATGTGTCTGAAACTGTGAAAGCCTCTGGGAGTGCTGTGCATACCACAGAGTGACTGCTGTGAATGTCAACCCCCTTTCCTCTTCTCAGCCCTCAGACCCCTGAGTGTCGGGGAAGCAGTAATTCACTGCCTTTTGAAACAGCAAAGCAACAACTCTTAGTTGTCTCTTCCATCTTTTCCCAATTAGAGGAGTTAACTCCAGTTGTCTGTATCCTGAACTAATACAAGCTTGCTTTGGAATTTTGGGCAACGGGTAAATGTAATAGTTTAAAAATAGGCTTTGAAATTTCATTTTCTCTTTTGGCAGTGTTGGTTGCCATGGAGTTCAAGTAATAGGTTGTGATGTTTAACACTGAATTAATTACTGCTTCTCACTCACAGAGAACATCTAATTATACATATTCATGAAGAGCAGTGCTTGGCATTCCTGAGGGAGAAAATCCATTTTTTCATACTGTGTATACGTACCTTTGGAACCAGATGGGGTCTGTTAAATGCGTAATCCTACAGCACTTTTTTTTTCCCAGGGTCTTTAATTGTTTCCTATTTAATTGGTTAAATTTCCTATTTAATTGTTAACAAAATTTGTAGTTTTAAATATTGTCTTAAAATAAACTCCTTTTATTATGAATATTTACATTCAATGAGTATAGGCATTTACTTTTAAAGCAGCAAAAGTTTAAATGGGTGAAAACATAGGGCTACATACGCTTTTGTCTGCTGGCAAAACAGAACTACTCTTTAGCGCCAAAGTTCAGCAGTCCTTGCTCTGTTGTGGCCAGAGCAGCTAAATTAATGGGTACTGATCATGGATGTGGGCCTGGGGTGTCTGCAATGAGGCTGTTATGTACTCATAGCCTTGCAGAGCTCTTGCATTTGGCGCGCTGCGCTTCACGGTAGCTTCACAAAGCGGAACAGCCGGCAGCGTGAAGGCTCACAAACCTAGATCTTCGTTTCAGTGGGGCTTCAGCTCCTATGTTTGGTTTGGGTTTCTGTTCAGGAAGGCATCTCTGCTCAAAAAGATCTGTTTCTGCTGAACACATTTTTCAGTGCTGTCCTGAGGCAAAGATACCTCACACGAAACCACATCACCCAAGCCCTGTCCAACCTGGCCTTGAACACTGCCAGGGATGGGGCAGCCACAGCTTCTCTGGGCACCCTGTGCCAGCGCCTCAGCACCCTCACAGGGAAGAACTTCTGCCTTAGATCTAACCTGAACTTCCCCTGTTTCAGTTTGAACCCATCACCCCTTGTCCTATCGCTACAGTCCCTGATGAAGAGTCCCTCTCCAGCATCCTTGTAGCCCCCTTCAGACACTGGAAGCTGCTCTGAGGTCTCCACACAGCTTCTCTTCTCCAGGCTGAACAGCCCCAATGTTCTCAGCCTGTCTCCATGCAAGATGTGCTCCAGCCCCTGATCATCCTTGTGACTTCCTCTGGACTTGCTCCAACAGCTCCATGTCCTTCTCATGTTGAGGACACCAGAACTGCACACAGTGCTGCAAGTGGGGTCTCAGGAGAGCAGAGCAGAGGGGCAGGATCACTTCCCTTTACCTGCTTCTCACACTGCTTTTGATGCAGCCCAGGATACGAGCAGTTTTTGGGCTCAAGCGCACACTGAAGCTGCTCATGTTCAGTTTCTTATCAGCCAACACCCCCAAGTCCTTCTCCTCAGGCTGCTCTGAATCTCTTCTCTGCCCAACCTGTAGCTGTGCCTGGGATTGCCTCAACCCAAGTGTAGGACCTTGCACTTGGCTGGGTTGAGCTCCATGAGGTTGGTATTGGCCACCTCTTAAGTGTGTCAAGGTCCCTCTGGATGGCAAAGAATACTGCAAAGAGAAGCAGTTTCTTTGACACACAACTTGGTGTTGCTTTGGCTTGCAGATTTTCCTGGTTCTTAAAGGGTCACCATTACTTTCATAAAGGCCTCTGTAGAAAGTGTCTTGCCAGGGCCCTCTGAAAATGTCCCTAATGATACGATTAAAACAGTTGGTTCTGATGACAAGCAGGTTTTATCATGAGCCACACACCTAAGGTGAGGTGATATTTGCAGTACAATTTCTGGCATCACCTAGTTTTGCACATAGCTGTCTTTTGCTTCTAGAAACTGATCTTGTGTACTTGGTGCCAAATCATGTATTTGGAAGTAGGCATTCAGTGCTGAACCTGTTTTCTCCTTGGCATATGTAGTTGCATTTATCTTCAACAAAGTGTCATGTAAATGACACATGCATGTGGAGGTAAGAATGAAAACCTTTGCTGTCTTTATATCAGTTGATTTAGCCTTTTCAAGTTCTTTTGTAGGAAAGAATCTGATGCTTAGAGATAGATTTGTTGCTTTTAGGTAGTAAATCACACTCCAGGGTGGATACTGGTGTCTTTGGCTTTGATGGGCTAAACTGAGAATCATCTGAGATAAAACAAATGAATTCTCTGCTTCTGTCTGATAAACATCTGTAGAAAGCTTTTGTGGAAAATGAACAGCTAACATCAAATAGGTATCACTGCTGTTGTTAACTAGAAAGGCTGCGGTGTTAAATCACTTGTGCTCTCTTATCCCTCTCCAGTATATTCTGTTTGCTAGAAGTGATCGGCTGAGCTGTGCTTGTTTTTAATGCAAAACCTCATAAAAGTGGAGGTTCCAT
Source organism: Pezoporus flaviventris (assembly GCF_033815535.1). Taxonomy (NCBI): domain Eukaryota; kingdom Metazoa; phylum Chordata; class Aves; order Psittaciformes; family Psittacidae; genus Pezoporus; species Pezoporus flaviventris. The sequence goes on from NW_026892585.1 coordinate 4,687,490, forward strand.
GAATAACGGTGGGTTTCTTCCTATACAGCCTCAGTCTTCCGCATTCTGTCCATTGGTGTGTATCTAGTTGAAATTAATGAGATCTGTGCTATCTTTCCTAACACATCCAGTGGCAATAATGTGCTTAGAGCAGTGATTTCCTTAAGACCAAGTCCCTTTACTTTTCCAGTTACAAAACAAAGTTAGACAGCAGGTTCCTACATTCAGATTTCTTGCTTATGTGCAAGAGGTGCAAGGAAGGAGTAACGTGGTGTTAGTGGGTTTGCTTTCTTTGCATAGTTAGGGTAGTTTTGAGTAGATTTTACTCTTGCAAAGAAGGATTGGATACCACTGAAGGATTTAAATATTTTGATATTTTTAATCCACCTTTTGTTTGCTTTTTCTGGCAGGAAAAAAATGCTGAGAGTAATGTGGGTAAAAATGTCAGGAATGAAGTAAAACATGAACAGTTCTGAAGGATTCTTACAAGTTCGCATGAAAATGTCTCTAAGAATGTTTTCCGAGAGGAGAAAAGTGAATAAATGTGCCATAATTTTGTAGGCAATTAGTGCCTTTAAAGCAGCTACAGTAATTCAGGTGTTTGAGCCAGCAATTGGCAACTAGCTGGTTGATTTTTTTTATTTTCCCATGGCTTTCCATCAGTAGAAAAAAAGAAGGAAAACATGAGATTCTGGCTTGAATGGGGTTTGCTACTCTCCTATGCTTAGCTGCGGAGTCTGCTCTCTGCTTTTATACTGGAGCTCCTGATCCCCTGTGTCATTACTGCACATGACGGTACTTGGAATTCCAGCTAGCCCCAGAGCCTGGGTTTGTTTGTTGTCTTTTTGTAAATCTGGCATTTAAAATGATTTCCCTTCAGAACTGTTGCACCTTCAGCAGTTTTCAGTGGTGATAATGGGCACCATGCTATATTCCTGCAGTTGTTTTCACATCGACTTATTTGCTGTCTATTGGAGCGATGAAGATGAAGCAGAATCAGAAGAATAGTAACAAGAGAGAGTAACAGTGATTACAACTGAGCACTTCACCATGAAGGTTCTTCTGGGAGTAGGATGTGTAACATAGGAGAAGCATTACAGTTTTCCTTTTGTGAGTTCAGAGTATGTTTCCTCCTCTTTTTACAATGACTTTTGGACTAGGGAGATGAAACTTCATTAGTGCTGTGTATAATGTTGAAATCAAGTGTGATGAGGGGCACTAGTGCAGTTTTACTGGTAATTCATAAGCTCCTGAGAAATGCAGTGTTCTGTTTTGCTCGGGCAAAGAGCAGTTCCATCCTCTAGAAATTGAGAGAAGGCCCTACAAGCTCCTACTAGTCTGATTATCCTATAAAAACTGCAACTTTTACACTGCTTTCTAACTACTTAGCAGCGCCATCATCTCCAAAGATGGTTTGGCTCAGCACAGGCTTGGTCTGGGTTTGAAACCTGCCAGTCTCACAATTTCTCATTGTTTGTCATTCCATCCCTCTTGTCTACTGGGAATTGTATTACAGCAGGGATGTTCCTTCTTTCAGATACCAAAACTCTGATCTCTCTGTGTTGGCACTCAAGGAAGAAAGCTGTGGCTCAGCTCATCTTCCCTCTTGGGTCATGATATGTAAGTGCTTCCATGGATGGCCCGGGCTTTCTACCCTTTCTGGGTTTCAGCGTTGTTTTCTGGCAGTGAGTGTTCACACACAGGGTTCTAGCCCAGCAAACCCCATTGTTCACCTTTCCTTTCAGCCATTCAGAGAAGTTCCATCCACTGTCACATCGATGCGACGGCCTGAAGGCATTTTGCATGGTGGCTCCCATCATTCAAGCTTGTATGGTCCTAAAAGGAGCTTAACATCTCCTCAGACCTAGCACCTATTGTGCACAGCTTGAAAAGTGTTCTTCTCAACTGCTCGGCCACCACTGGCCAAGCCACTGCTAGGAAGTGTAATGAGAATTGAATGGTTCAAGAAGAGGGTGATTTGGGAATGTCACCGTTTCCAAGGGAAGAGAGTTACTGATGCTTCAGTTGATTACAGACCCTATACCTAACAAGGCTGGCTCTGATTTTTGTCACTGAGGGAGCTGATGTTGAAGGTGTGTGTGGAGCTGCTGCAGGAGTTGGGTGGTAGAGCACAACGTCCCTATGGGAGGACATAACATCCTTCCTGTCTCCCAGGGACTGTCTCCCTTTGGGTAGATTTCAAGTAGTTGCTGGCTTTGATGATAATTGGCAACAAAATCTGCACTTTAGCTCCTCAGTTTGACCTGTGTTATTCTTGTTTCTCTACTAACAGGGGATTTAGATGCATCTGCATATTGATACGATTCTCACACATTATTTCTTTACATTTTAAAGTGCCTAAAGCCTTCTTTCAGTCATCAAGATGAATGTACACCATAAAGCTCCCCTGATCTGATTAATATTTTAAGGTGATGTCAGGTTTCAAATTAAATCTCACTTGGCTGTATTAAAAAGAATGGAATCCAGCCAACCTGAAAGTTGTCATTACTTTCCAAAATGCTTTTAGGAAGACAAATATATGTTAGAAAACAAAAAGTGTAATTAGAAGAGGGAATCTAAAGAAGACAGTTGCATTTAATATTTAAACCCATAAGTAGTAATGTAATAATATTTCCTGCCAAGAACATCCTTTTATTGCATATTAATGCAATTAAAATTACATCACAGTCTGCTAATTTCCTTCCAGTTCTGTACACTTGAAAGCAAGAGTAAATCCTGCTGATTAATGTTTGTAAAGGGAAATCTTTGTCTGAAAAGTATTGCAGGAGAGCAGAGTTATACAGCAAGGATGGGCTGTGCTACCCTGGGCAGTTTTCCTCTTTGGCCACTTTCCTTTACCCTAGTGTTAGCCAACTGGAAGTCTTCCTCCTGGTTAGCAAAGGCACTGCAGATAAGAACCAACCTCGAAGTTCTTGATTTAAAAAAGACATTGCAGATAACAAACAATCTTCCTCTTAAGTGGATCACATAGCTTTGTGTGGATGGCTTGTGGTTTTGTGCAGCGCAGTGCTTCAAGCATCATTAAAGATGTGACAGTGTTTGGAATAATGCAGCCTTTGGAGCTGCCTGGAATTAGGCTGGTAGAGCTCGGAATGACAGTCTTGTTTCAGAGAAGCTTTAAGCTTCTCTCAAAGGGAATGTGATATGAATTTACATAAAAGAGTTATGATTCAGACTGACATTTTCCTCAGATGGGATTTGCTGTGAGCCTTGGATCTTAGAAATCTCAGGCTTCTTTGGAGCTCTGAGCTTGGGTGGTAGGTCTCCACTTGGAGGCCTTCATCTCTAAACTACTGAGGCTGGCAGTACACCTAGTTTTTAAGCTCATTTCAGGATAAAATCCTTTTGCTTTGGGTTTTAATGGTGTTTAGAGTGAAATGAATATGGCAATTTCTAGTGCCAAAATACCATGCCTTCTGTCACTCTAACTTGAATTGTACTGCAAAAGTCAGAGCCATTCCCAGCTTTATCCATCCAGAGGACTTTTCAGCCTTTTCTGCATTGCTTTCTTACTATTTTCACTGCTCCCAAATATTGCTGTAGCCAGACATTCTTGAAGAGAAACTTTTTTCTTGCTTCTGAACTCTCCAAATGTCTCTTGTTGCTCCTTTAGCTTCACTGAGAATCACAGATCAGTTTGGGTTGGAAAGGGCCTTAAGATTATCCATTTCCAACCCACTGCCATGGGCAGGGACACCTCACACTAGAGCAGGTTGCCCCAAGCCCTGTCCAGCCTGGCCTTGAACACTGCCAGGGATGGGGCAGCCACAGCTTCTCTGGGCACCCTGTGCCAGCGCCTCAGCACCCTCACAGGGAAGAACTTCTGCCTTAGATCTAACCTGAACTTCCCCTGTTTCAGTTTGAACCCGTCACCCCTTGTCCTAGCTGTACAGTCCCTGATGAAGAGTCCCTCTCCAGCATCCTCATAGGCCCAGAGAAGTGGTAAAATGTGCTCTCTTCCACTCAGACAGGTAACTGGTCCTTTCCCACCTGTCCTGGCTTGTGCTGAGCTCTGTGACCTGAAAGGAAGGGAAAAAACAACTGGTAGGATCCCACACTGTCAAAGTTAGTGGAAATCATTCCCCTATATGGGCTACTGTTCTCCATAGACCATCTCACCCTTTGGATCCTCTAGAAACTCTGTAATGGTAATCAAAAAATCATAGAATCGTTAGGGTTGGAAAGGACCTTAAGATCATCCAGTTCCAACCCCTCTGCCATGGGCAGGGACACCTCACACTAAACCATGTCACCCAAGGCTCTGTCCAACCTGGCCTTGAACACCGCCAGGGATGGAGCATTCGCAACTTCCCTGGGCAACCCATTCCAGTGCCTCACCACCCTAACAGTAAAGAATTTCCTCCTTATATCCAATCTAAACTTCCCCTGTTGAAGTTTTAACCCATCACCCCTTGTCCTGTCACTACAGTTACTACTGAAGAGTCCCTCCCCAGCATCCTTATAGCCCCCCTTCAGATACTGGAAGGCTGCTATGAATCTTATGTGATCACTGCAGGCTTTGTTTGAGCACTCAGTACTGCATGTAATGGGTTAGGGAAGATTTCCTGCCCAAGGGCTGGCACTGATTACTTTAAATCAAAGTTGTCTTTGAGAGCCTAAGAGGTTTGGCTCGAGGTGTACCATATTTGCTCATGTAAGGACCGTGAATCCTTCCCTGCCCTGTGGATGTGCTGTCTTCAAACAACGTCACAGCCATTTAGGCTTTGCCCCTTCGTGAAATCGCCAGTGATCTACAGCTTGCTACCAATGAGAGAACAGCCACTAAATGTGGTAATACTGGGTTAAAATGGTTGAGAACTAAAAGGTGCCAGCTCAGAGAGCCTCTGTGACGTGAGACAGAAGCTTCTCTCAACTGGCTTTATTTGGCTTTAATGGAACAGCAGGTGCCACGCAGAATAACGCATGTGGTCCATTGGCTTGGAACTGTTGTCCATGCTTTTCTGTGGTTTATTTCTGTGGCAAGACTCCAGTTTCTTCAGCTCCACCTCCCTACCTTCCTTCCCCTTTAGGTCTGAGAATGTGGTATCACCATCCCTTTGAGTTTCAGGTCATCCAGCAGGTATTCAATGCAACTGAAAGCTCGAGGAAGAGATGCAATAAATATTTCATCTTTCATTTATTAAAAAGTCATGTCGTTTGTAAGGGGATGCTGGCAGGGGCTCAGCCATCCCTGAATCAAATCTGGGTTTCCAAGTTGGACCTCTTTTGATTGATTTAATTTGGCTTTTGAGTGCGGAGTTGCTCGGAGAAGACCATGAGCATCTGTTCTGCACATCTGGCCAACACTCACACTCCAGAAATGTTACAGAGGTTTCTGGTTGGGATCACCTCTTTCAGGGTATGCAGGGTTTGATACATCCCTGCTCTGGCTTGCTGCAGTGTTTGATTTATGGCATCTCAGCAAGGACAGTTTTGCCAGGTTCTGAGGGTGGAGGTTGTTTGAAGGAAAAAAGCTTGTGAAGAGCTATAAAATGATGAAACCAATTTAATTTATATCTGAATGACTGTAGCTCATTTATCTAATGCAGGTTTTTAACTATTTAACTCATCGCTAGTGATAGGAATAGGGGTTTTTCATAGCAACTGCTTAGGTGAGCTGCCTGTAAACAACATAAAAGCCAAATTGTATTTATTTAGAAATCTCTTTCAGCTAATCAGCTATTTTTAGTAAGATACTATAGTATGCACTGGTTTTAAATGCTGGATTTTAAGCCACACTGATTTAACTTAGACTTAACAATTACTTCATTTGGACTGAAGTATGTCATTACTGGGACTTACCTGTATTGCTGAGTACGTGACTGACTGCTTTGCTGGGAAAAGGGTCACTAAAATGCAGCTTAGAAGCCTGGTTTAACTGGGGCTTAAGCAGAGGCTGATTTATATTTATATGGGGGTTTAGAGTGGTTTCTTTCTTGATTTCAGGCTACAGCTTTAACAAAATCTAAAGCACTGAAAGGTGCAGTTATTTGCTCATTTTTACGTAATCTTTGATTTAAGAGCTTGAAGGCTATTGGAAGTGCATGCTGTGAAAGCCTAGCAGGTAGGTTACACAGCATACATTTTGCAAGTGAATTTCCCTTAAAAATAACTGTAAAAGTAGATTGATGAAGGAACGAATGCGCATGAAACCTTACAGGTAATATCTTCCAGGATACTGCAGTGGCAGTTATTATTAAAGCCAACCAAATAAGATCAGTTTAAATTCAAAATGTGACCTGGCTGAACCTGTAATAGTTTGATCTCATTTGTACTCGGTGCTTCGAGAGGGAAGACACCAAATTCTGGCTTTCTGTATAAAGCACTAATCCGGATTTTCAAGGCAGTTTCAATGGGGCTGATTTTCTCTCTTTATCCTTGTAGATTTCCTTTTTTTTTTCCAGGACTGAGCAGAGTTTCTTCAGGACTTAGATGCATCTGGCCCCTTCTCTTTGCTCAATCCAAGTGAAATGATGTACTTTGTCTACTCCTATAAGAGCCCTTGCTATGCAACTAAAGCAGCAGAGTTTTGGGAGCACAGCCCCTTAGGGGAGGGCCTGCCAAAGGTGTTTTTCTGCTGAAGCGTGTACACTTTCTCTTCCTAGGTTGTGTACCGAGATGACAACAGCTCTTTCTTGAAGAAACCTAAAAGGAGCTTTTGGGTTTTAAACATAGTGCGAGTTTTTCAACATGGAGCTGACAGCTATCCCATAGGAACACAGGCTGAACTGAATAGTCATTTTTCTTATGTTTAAATAATGCTTTTTCCCCTCAGCTGCTTTTCATGAGGAGTTTAGGTACATCTTTAAAACTCCTGGGTATCATTTGGGCTTGAATATACGCTGTGCAGAATCAGGGCAGGCTTGAGGGTGTGCATGAGACAAAACATCACACAACTCCGTGAGGATCATTTCCTTCCATTATTGACAAGTATTTACTGCATGCATATTAAGTACCAAAGGTGTAATTCAGATGTGTACATGCCCTACTCAAAGAAACTTTACTGTAAGGACAAGGATACTCCGAATACCTAAACTAGCTGATCCTAGGGATGCTGGGGATGGACTCTTCATTAGGGACTGTAGTGACAGGACAAGGAGTAACGGGTTAAAACTTAAACAGGGGAAGTTTAGATTGGATATAAGGAAGAAGTTCTTTACTGTGAGGGTGGTGAGGCACTGGAATGGGTTGCCCAAGGAAGTTGTGAATGCTCCATCCCTGGCAGTGTTCAAGGCCAGGTTGGACAGAGCCTTGGGTGACATGGTTTAGTGTGAGGTGTCCCTGCCCGTGGCAGGGGAGTTGGAACTGGATGATCTTAAGGTCCTTTCCAACCCAAACTATTCTATGATTCTATGACTTGTTTTCTTTGAGCCAGCCCTCAGTCTTTCTCTGTGAGCAAGGTCCATTAGAGTATCATCTGTCTTCCACTAAAATGCAGTTTAATTTATTACAACAGCCCCCAAATCCACTCAAAAACTTACGCCCATAGGACAGTATGTAATCTGATTCATAGAACAGTATAGGATTGCAGCATGCAAGGACTTCATTCAAGCAAGTTCAGTCGCATCTTTCCAGCCTGCCCAGATCTTTCTGAGCGGCAGCATGTTGTGTTACCTGTTGAGGACTGCTCAGAAGACCTGTCAGAGTGAGTTTCTGCCTCTTTTCCTAGCGGTCAAGAGAGCTGCTAGGAGGCATTTTTGGTCTCAGGAAACCAAAGGCGTTTGCAAACTCCTGTGGTGCCTCATCTTCTTGTCTGTCAGTTGAAAAACATCAGTGTGTGCACATAAAAGGTACACAGAACTGCATGCTAAAAGAAATGTTCTCCTGTGTTTATGTATGTATCCCAGCCAACTGAGAAATCACTTGAACGGAAGAGGCTATAAAGCCTCATTTGACTTTCTCCTATGTGTCTATTGCATTTTTAACCTTCTGCTTATTCTCCTTAAAGAGAACTACCAAGTGCTGTAGTGTGAGGCTTTGTTAGACTGTGGCAAGCAGTTTTCTTACCTCTCTCCTTGTCTTTTGTGTGAACCATTTCCCTTTGGCAGTCACACTTACTTTTAACCAGCACAGGTGTGAATTTTATAACCCCATCTCCCTGCCCCTCTTCTTGAATTCACATGCTATAAATACACTGCTCATGAATTGTATGTTTCTTGCCTTGGATTATAGAGAGGTTTGTGGTGGGTTTGGGTTTCCTTTCATTCATGTCTGCATTTGGCTGGCGTTGTGCCTTTCGCAGCTAGGTTGCCTGCCGTGGATGCCATATGATGATGGATTTAGCCACCTGCGTAGCGCTGCAAGTGATATTGCTATAACATATGTTTGCTCTTCACCCCCAACAAAACCATTTCAAGGCAAATCTATGTCATTAGGGAATGAACACAGACCACATTTGTGTAATCAGTGTTTTGCCTGAGTAGCTCTACCACCAACTGGCTCCTAGGGGGTAAAGCTAACGTTGCCCCTGGGCTGTGCAAACCCTGACAACACACCGAGTGAAACAACTTACTGACAAAACCCAGTCTTGTTGATAAAACTTTATTTGGCAGGACTCAGTAATCCATCTGTGTTACTCAGTACTGATACCCAATATTGCTAAATCATCACAAGCTTAGGGCAGAGGGCTGTCAACAAAGGGTCAAGGGAGGGAAGTGTGAGCAAGAGCCAACATTTCCGGAAAGGGGGATTCTCTTTTCCCCTTGGAAAGGTTTGAGTAGCTCTTTAAGTATGTCTCCCAAGATACGTACACCAACAGTGTTGTCTCCCTAGCAAAATAAACAGCTACATAGACATCTAGACCAAGCTGGAAACTGCCACTGGCTCATCCAGTGACATTTTGTGACACCACTGCATGTGCTTCTCCAGTGGCAAGAAAAACCTGCGTGCATGGGGAAGGCTGTGAAAACAAGGGCAGAAAGTAGTAGAATCGCAGAATGGTTTGGGTTGGAAAGGACCTTAAGATCATCCAGTTCCAACCCCCTGCCACGGGCAGAGATGCCTCACACCAGACCACATCACCCAAGTCTCTGTCCAAGCTGGCTTTGAACACCACCAGGGATGGGGCAGCCACAGCTTCTCTGGGCACCCTGTGCCAGCGCCTCAGCACCCTCACAGGGAAGAGCTTCTGCCTTAGATCTAACCTGAACTTTCCCTGTTCCAGTTTGAACCCATCACCCCTTGTCCTATCGCTACAGTCCCTGCTGAAGAGTCCCTCTCCAGCATCCTTGTAGCCCCCTTCAGACCCTGGAAGCTGCTCTGAGGTCTCCACGCAGCTTCTCTTCTCCAGGCTGAACAGCCCCAGTGTTCTCAGCCTGTCTTTGTATGAGAGGTGCTCCAGTCCCTGATCATCCTCGTGGCCTCCTCTGGACTTGCTCCAACAGCTCCATGTCCTTCTGATGCTGAGGACACCAGAGCTGCACACAGTGCTGCAAGTGGGGTCTCACGCCAGCAGAGCAGAGGGGCAGGATCACCACCACAGGTCCCACCACACGGTTACTGCAGGGACTGACAATGAGCTGCTGCACTGCTGTAAGAAAAGGCTCAAGCTATTGGAAATGCCTCCAGCAAAATCTTGCATAACCTTGTGGACACATCATGCACAGGATGCGCATTAGAGTGCTCCCTGAACCTGCTCACACAGGTAGAAATGAAAGGCTACACCTGCCTACAAGCGTGTTTGAATCTAGGCCAGGAACTACTTTATCTGCCAAGCATCTCTTCTCACTAATGGGAACATGCGTATTACTCTGCCAAGAAAGTATTCACCCTGAGAGGAGGAAACCTGCGGCCGCAGCTCTTCCTGGTGACTCCACTGAAGCCTTTTGAGTAAGATGCTCTGTTCATTTGTAAGTGTGGTGACATTTGGAGCTTTTGTGCAGTGAAGGGAAGCTCCCTGGGAGGCTCAGAGCTGAATGATTTCCTCCTAGAGAGCAGTAAATGAGGTTAAATCAATTTCCTCCCACAATGGGAGGGGGATGGAAGAAAAAGGAGCAATATTTCTCCTTTTAGGTCTCGGAGAAATGCAGTTTTACTTAACAACTTTTAATATGTTTCCCACTTTAGTTTCTTTCAGTCATTTGCATTTCCCAAACTGGGTAATCTTTTGTTCTGGGCATAAAATCTTCTTGAACCTGTAGTAACAAATATAATAGTGGCTTATCAAGAACCTAAATACCAAGCATATTTCTTTTGCATTAAACCCCTGTAACTGTAATGGAAAAATCAGTAATCAGTACTTGGAAGTTTGGTAACACACCAGTATTTAATATGTCAGATACCTGAGATACTTTTGACAGCTGATGGAAACACTGTGGGAGTCGGGTAGTACCTTTGCTAGATAGCAAGAGGGAGGAAAACCTCTCTCTTCTTCTCCCTGTCTCCTGCCTTTGATTCATTGAAGCCAAAGAGGTTTCTATGTATTTTGTTACCTTGCTGTCCTTTGTGTTCAGACATGATGGAGTGGAAGGGGAGGAGAATCCTGTGGAGCCACAGTCTTACTTCAGACACGGGTGCATACGCATGGAATGGTGGTGGCAGTCCGGGTGGCTCACTATTTCTGTGTCTTCCTCCTCCCTCAGCGTGGGATGAGGAAGATGTGAATAGCTCAGGGAGATGAATAATTGCATGAAAAACAATAGGTGCAAGGTTTTGAGCCCCCCTGAGAAAGCTGGGCTTCTGCCCCCTCTGCGTTTTGGCTATTTCTCACTTACTGTCTAAGCTGATGTGTGCTTCTCTGAATGCTTTCAAAAAGTCATGGACATCTCTCAAGGTGGAGTGGTGAAGTGCACTTTGACAGAGACCAGTATCTGGAGCTCTGTTGGCATCTCAGACACGTTTCTGACTGACATGCAAATGCGTTGGGTGAACTGAGCCTGGGAAGGGCTGATAACTTGTACTGTGTCAGGGCGCTGAAGAGAGGTTTATCTTGTAAGAAAGGATGTAGATTTGGATCGAAGTATTAAAGAAGGAAAAAAGCTGTATAATCATGGCTTTGATCAGAGGTAACTGAAAACTCCCTTCTCTGATTAAAGTGCTCAAGTCCTGACTTGAAGGACCTATTTCTAAAAACATATATGTACATAGAGTTTTCAAGTTGCGTAAAAACACCTTTCAGTTGTCATTCGATAAAAACAGACCAGAAAATATCACTTTCAGTAGCTTCAGTAGCTGCCTAGCCCAATAACCACGTAAACCTGAGCTATATTGAGGCTCTCCTCGTTTATCTTAAACCAGCCTTGTATTCCATATTCCATTTTCTTAAAGCTTCATGAGGGATTTGGGGGAGGCTAAGGGCTAGGGGAATTTTTCCCTTACAATCATAACCATTTTGTTACCTGTGTAGTACTGCATCAAACAGAATTTTCTCCTTGTTTACCAGGAACAGTCCAACAGAAGAAATTCCTACAGGAATAGTATTTAGAGTCAGGAGGAAGGTAAACGAAGGACAGATGCCCTCAGAACTGCTCTTTAGTTCTAATGACTCTTGCTTGTTATTTCACATATGCCTTAGGTTACTGGAGGCAGAATTCTCCATGCTGAATGGGTTGGCTCTGTTGCAGAGGAATCAGAGGCTTGTGGTAGCTACACCACGCATTTCCTGAGGCGCAGCTTTTGCGGGAGTGTCTTATAACCCTAGAGCAATTCTGGCTTTTGTTTGAATGACTTCATCCAGAGCTTAACACCCCATTTAATTTTGGCACTGTCTCTTGATGCCCATGATGCTCATGCCGTTCTAGATTTAGGTCCATTTCTTTCCCTCACTGATGATATGCATTGAGGTAAATCATTGTGGCTAAATGACTTCTGCAAATCTTCTTTTTTATCATCTTCCCTGAAGATGAATGAGGTCAAGGAGCAATATTTCATCATTTATTGACATGAACTTTATGATTGTATGCTTAATATGTGCACAATGGGCTGCTTCTGCTTGTGAAACAAGACATTACTCTTAAAGCTGAAAAGAATATTAACACAAGATTGAATAGAAAGGTCCTTGTGTTTGCAAAGTCAGCACAGGCAGCCATTTGAAATGTAAATCAAACTAAATAGTCTTGGGTTTAGTGTAAGTGGGCTACACATCCACTGAACACTGAGGAGGTTTACTACCACTTCTTTAGGACAGCCATCATCTGCTCTTGAGCATGTTACTAAGCAGTGGTATGGTTTTGGTTTGGTATCTTACAATGCCACCCTTCTCCTGTAATTCCTTCACGTTACGTGGACACCTACTGAAGTACATGTGCATCCAGGCAATAAGATGCTCCAATCATAAAGAATAAATGGGAAGAAAACATCAATGTTTAGATGCAATGTTGGTAAACAGTGTGTATAATTAGCAAGTGCTATATTGGATGGCTAATATCACTTCTGTTAGCAGTTGTTCAAGAGAACAGATTTCGGAGCAGTTTCTATACGTGTGGAAATCTAGAGACACGTCTAAATATGCTTCCATGTGCATATGGATTTAGAGCAGCTCTTCTGACTTTGCTGTTACTTCTTTGTGGGCAGTGAAGCCTTTGGAAGTGTGCTCAGTGTAGGCCCGCAGCTTAGCAGGATGGGGTGGACAGTCTTCCTCTCTGATGTCAGGGCACGTCCTGCTGTCTCTGGCTTGCCCAGAGCACTGTGGACCAGTCAGGATTTAATAGGGCACGCTTGGATTCTGCCTTTCTTTTTCCAAAGAGAGTTAAGGACAGTTGGCTACTACAACCTTATGCCACTGACAGATCCTACCAAAAACACCGCCAGTGTCTGACCAAAGGATTACCTAGTTTGGCTGCTTGTCTCCTTCAGTGGCCAGTGATAGAATCACGGAATGGTTTGGGTTGGAAGGGACCTTCAAAGCTCATCCAGTCCAACCCCCAGCAATGGATAGGGACATCTTCAACCAGATCAGGTTGCTCAGAACCACATCCAGCCTGGCCTGAATGTCTCCAGGGATGGGGCATCCACCACCTCTCTGGGCAACCTGTGCCAGGGTTTTACCACCCTCATTGTACAGAATTTCCTCCTCGCATCCAGCCTGAATCTCCCGTCCGGTTGCATGGAAAAAGGTACTGGAAACAGGGCGAACACCGGCCAATGATTTCTTTTGTATAGCTTCTCAGCATTTGTCAGAGACCTGTAGGCTGGATTTCTTGAGGAGAACTACTGAGTTAGAGCTGCCCAGCTCAGAGCACCTGGGTCTTTGTGATCTCCATCACAGGCAGCCCAAGAATCTGTTTCCCGTGAAACACATCTCTGAGCTGCATGTGGTTGAGTTTTGGGGAAGCAGGTGGGGATAGTAGTGTGTGCACACAGTTTGGAAGTGGTATGAATTAAAAATGTGTTAAGTTGTAAATAGAGGTGTTGACGCTATGGTTGGCAATAACAGATGTATTTGACAGAAGGTGTGGGTAGCTGTTTAGTACTTGGGAGGAGAGCGTTCAGCCCCCCTGTTCTTTGGGAGTTTTATGAAACGCTGTCAAACCCAATCCGTGTTTGAAATGCACCTTCCTTCTTTCAGCCAGCAGGACTGTATGTGCAGGAGAACCTGTGCTGCATTGGATGTGTATCTGCTGAGCTACCTCTGTTGTAATGGACATCTGCTGTGAACAAGGGAGTGCTGTACAATCCTGATGGTTTGTTTTGCTGTTTGTCACAGGATGCTCCTAAATCCAGGTGCAACAAGTCTTTTTCTTGTTCCTGATGGGTGCAGTGTCACAGATGTCATCTTGCTGCTCGTGGGCCACTTCTAGTGCTGCTGAGAGCCTCCCAACCATATGTGCACTCCTGCACATGCTGTTTCAGTTCTCCATATGCCACCTGACAAGCTTTCCATGGCACTTTATACCACCTTGAAACGACTCCCACTTCTTTTAAGACAATGTGTCATGTGGGAATGTTTTGCCCTTCAGAACGTTTCACAAAGACTTCAGACCTTCTCGTGGGATGAGCAGTGCCTTTCCAGAAAGAGGTGGATTTTCAGATTACTACAGTAGAGAGTAAATAGTCTGCCACCATCAGAAGCCAACAATACATGCTGGTCTTTTTGCCCTCGTATCTTTTCACAGTGTTGTTTTTTTTTCCATTATATACTTTTGGTATTGCTGTCTCCATAGGTAACTACAGAAGCAAAAATGTCTCTCAGAAGAGACCACGTGGACTCTAACAATGGGACTGTATTAGATTCTCATTGTTGTGACTCCAGGGAGCGTATCTCCACAGGTAACACCAAAGTGGTACCTCCCCTCTGAATCTCGAGCTTCTGCATGATTCCCCGCAGCAATCACCTATGAGACATTTCATCTATAGGCACTGGGATTTAAGCACAGTTTCTACTTCAGTTTTGGAATCTGGAATGGACAGACCCTGTGCTGTGTTCCCTAATGCATCCAGGGCTTTGTTCAGGCATAGCAGCCTTCCAGTATCTGAAGGGGGCCAGTAAGGATGCTGGGGAAGGACTCTTCATTAGGGACTGTAGTGATAGGACAAGGGGTAGCGGGTTGAAACTTAAACAGGGGAAGTTTAGATTGGATATAAGGAGGAAATTCTTTACTGTGAGGGTGGTGAGGCACTGGAATGGGTTGCCCAGGGAGGTTGTGAATGCTCCATCCCTGGCAGTGTTCAAGGCCAGGTTGGACAGAGCTTTGGGTGTCATGGTTTAGTGTGAGGTGTCCCTGCCCATGGCAGGGGGTTGGAACTGGATGATCTTAAGGTCCTTTCCAGCCCAAACCATTCTGTGATTCGATGATTCTATCACCAGCACGAGTTTGGATTTCGGTTTCTAATCCAGGAACATCTCAGTAATTAAGTAGCATGAGAAAAACACCTACTCCAGAGATTATTTCTAGAGATGTTGGTTTTTCTTCCTTTCTGTTTCATTCTGGGCAAAGTACACTTTCAGTTGGAGCTTTTTACATAAGTTACCTTCTAAAAAAGAACTTGACCCCAGCCTTCCAGATTCTTTTTCTGACACTAGCTGTTTACACAGCGATGTCACGTTGTGATAAGATCAGGGATATATAAAGAGTTTGGGTGTACAGTGTGGTGGGTTTGTACTGCAGGGGGGAAGAATCCAAGATAATCCTCTGAGGCATTTGTAATTAGGTGGGGTTTTGCCTTTGCCTTTCAGTAATTCCATGCAACATTGCCCTTAAGAAATTGCATTTAAAAAGACAAGTGTGTTTTTTACTGCAGAAGATAAAGGAGTGAAATCAGTGGCCCTTAATGAAATCAGGGTGGGTGTGATGATTAAGACAAATGCTGAAAGATATTCTACTTGATACCAACTCCATGTAGGGTGTTACAGCCTCTCCAGAATGCAGGTGAGAGGCTTAAAAAGCCTTTTTAAAGGTTGAGCTGAAAAATCCTGCTGCCTTTGTATGGAGCAGGGGCAGATGTCAAGAACCACAGTGTTTGTTCTGTTCCTGAGGAGATCTGTGGTGGTTTATCTGTGTTTTTTCTCTTACAATTGAATGTGTTTATGGCAGTCCTTTAAAGAAGTGCCACGAGAAGCAGGTCTGCTCCCTCTTGGGGATGCCAAGGTCTTTTTGAGTTTCTCTTCTCCATAAACCATACTAGCTGGAGTGCTGAAGGCAGGGCTTGCACACCCTGCCTCTGCAGTGGTTTTCACCCCACGTGAGATGTGTCTGAAAAATAAGCAACAGCAAAGCTTTCCTGTTAGGCTGAGCAAGGCTGGAACATGTAGGAAGGCATTTGTGCTGTTGTGCATAGCATTACTAACTCAAGACCCAGTTACAATGATAACAAGCAAAAATCAGCTTGATTTAAACTATTGAGATAATGGTTGGGTCTTTGTCATTTCAGAGAGGTTCTTCATGTTCTGCCTAGCACTGACTAATTAAAACAGGACCCATGTGCAATTTAAGCAGCAATATTGTAACTGTTAGCAGAGATGACTTTTAGAAGCTACATCATGGCATAATTAAAGTATTATGAAGTGCTCCAATTCACAAAACACTTTAGGTGCTTCATTACCTTTTGCAGTCTGGTCATCTGTTAACACTGGGGAGACTTCTGCGCCTGCATGTAAGGATGCTTTATCGAATCAGGGTTAAGGTAGGAGCACTACCTGCTGTACTCTACTCCTGTAGTTTCTGATGAGCCTTGCAAAGTCTGGAAGATTTCCTATATTCACTGGTAAGCAATTTTCCTAGAATTAATAGGGTAACACATGAATAACAAAAGGGTATTTATGGGGGAGAAAAAGGTACAATAGCTAATCTGTTCTTGTCCTATGTGTAGAAATGCTGAAAAGCTTAGCAATGATTGAAAAGCATCTCTCTGCATTTTGGATTTACATGGGTTCTGAATATTGATATATCAAGCATGGATTTACTGGCAGGGAAGCAGTATTAAACAGTTTACGCCACATTATCACTGGAGTGCGTGATCTACGCTTCCACATCAGCTGAAATGGGTGCAGCTGCACAGATGTCCTTCTTAAATCTTACCACCCCTGTTAGTGCAGCGCCTGTGGTGAAACAGGCTGCTGCTCAATCAGATTATAGAACATCCCTACCGTATCTTAAAAGAGCTAGTTCTTGCCTTGATTAGAAAGATGATGTCTGTGATTAGGAAGACAAAATACAGGCTAAACTGGGATAATGGGGAGAAACATGGGGTAATGGGTTTATCATTCATGTTTTGGTTTGAGGTTTTTTTATTAACAGTGCATATACCTATATTCATTTTCCAAAGTGTTACATCCTCTGTATCTGGTTTGTCAAATCATTTTGCTTCATGAGGAGCACAGCTCATTATCCCTAATGGGGATCATGGTCGAAATGTTCTCTTCTGAGCTGTCCTCTGTATTTTGGGGCACCTTTCAACTTTTGTGGCAGCAGCCTGTACAGCCACGTTTTCACATATTAGATTAACACTTCTGCAATACCATTATAGAGTTAATGGAACAAACCCAACTTTTGCTAATGCTGACCTGGAGTAGCAGAAGATGGCAGTTCCCTGCACCAAAACTAATTCTGAAATTGAGATAAGTGGTTTACATCCAAAAGGCTCATTAACCACCACACTGCTGTGGATTAGATCACTAATGGCATCCTGATGGTTGCATGCAACTTCCAGCGGCTTTCTTGGTAGCTAGCATTAAATCCATTTGAATTATAATGGTGAGGCACTAATACATAAACGTTTGATGCTGCAAGGGCTGGAGCAGCTCTGCTCTGGAGCCAGGCTGGGAGAGCTGGGCTGGGTCAGCCTGGAGAAGAGAGAAGCTCCCAGTGCCTGAAGGGCACCAAAACCCTATGGTCAAGGCTTTGGACAAAGGCCTGTAGGGACAGGACAAGGGAATGGCTTTAACCTGCCAGAGGGGAGATTGAGATGAGCTCTTAGGCAGAAGTTCTTCCCCGTGAGGGTGCTGAAGTGCTGGAATAGGTATTTTAGTTTTCACTGGTGGTTTCGTACTTGTCCTGGATATCGTTTCCCACAGGATCAAGTGGGATGCTATGCTTTGGCAGTTTATGACAGAGTTTCAAACCCAGTATACCGAAATCTAAATGCATGAAATCCTGGGTGCATTCCGTACTTACAACCCAACCAACCATGTCATTATAGCAGGATTGCAAAGGTTGACAAGACCAACTGCACACATTTCAGGGCATCACATCAACTCTCCCAGGTTGTGAGATCATTAAATAAGAAAGAGATTAAGAAAAATCTACGTTTGCTTCAGAGCAGCTTCCAGTATCTGAAGGGGGCTACAAGGATGCTGCAGAGGGACTCTTCATCAGGGACTGTAGTGACAGGACAAGGGGTGATGTCTTCAAACTGAAACAGGGGAAGTTCAGGTTAGATCTAAGGCAGAAGTTCTTCCCTGTGAGGGTGCTGAGGTGCTGACACAGGGTGCCCAGAGAAGCTGTGGCTGCCCCATCCCTGGCAGTGTTCAAGGCCAGGTTGGACAGAGCCTTGGGTAACATGGTCTAATGCAAAGTGTCCCTTCCCATGGCAGGGGGTTGGAACTAGATGGTCTTAAGGTCCTTTCCAACCCAAACAAGTCTGGGATTCTATGATTCTATGAAAAGTGCTTACAGTCCTTGCTGGAATTGGTTGGAGCCCTGAGAGCACAGCAGTCTTAGAAGTAAGACTGTGCCTGTCTAGATGGATAGACCCTGAGACAGAGATAGATGCCTGAAATGAAGGGCCACTGTTGAATACATTTAGTCCTAAGAGATTTGTGTTGTGTAAATACAGGAAGTGGTGTTAGAGCAAAATAAAATCTGCTAACTGGTAGAAAAAACACAAAGCAATCTTCTACTGTTAAGGAAATAAAAGCAAAGCTAGAACATTGAAGTAGACAAAGAGCAGTAAAGGTCGTAGGACTCAATCTTAATGAATAATTATTTGATTGCACTGTTTTCTTCTTGTTTTTCAACATGTCTAGGTAAAGCAAGGCATTTTCCTTGAGCTCTTTCATTTGATTAAACAGAGGGATTGTCCTATCAGAAAAGAACAGCAGGAATTTATAAGAAGGGGTGCTCTTAAGTTTAAAACAAGTTAACCTTCTGGAGATGCAGATTGATGTCTCTATTGTATCTCAGTACTGACATGTTTTGTCATGGTTGCTAGCTGCTTCACCTGCATCTCTCCATTTAAAGCTGAAGAGAGCAGGGTGTCTGTGATAACTATTCTTTCATACCATTATCTTTCTGTTCTGCAGAATGCCAATAAGATAGCAGGATGAACAATATTCCACTCCTGATTGTATCATAGGAGCTTCCTCCTACTGCTGTCACTTTTCCCTGGCCTTTATTCTCCTGTAGCCATGCTAGCTCTTCACCTGTCTTCGCCCCATTTCACAGTATGTCCTTCTGCTAGACCACTAATGCCACTGCTTCAACCTGTCAGGAAGCAGGTCCTGGCTTTGTTTCTCACTATATCAGGCTTTAGTAGCATTCATTTTTCTCCCTTTTTCTTTTAAAGAGCAGATGAAATGCTGGATATTTCAGCCAGGATGTCTCCCAGGGATGTATTTAATCCCAGGAGCAGTTGATGGACATGATCTAGTGTGAGGTGTCCCTGCCCATGGCAGGGGGTTGGAACTGGATCATCTCTAAGGTCCCTTCTCAACCCAAACCATTCTGTGATTCTATGATAGCTTTTCAACAGTGTCAGTAAAGTTAAACCTTTGGACCACATGCAGAAAGACAAAGTGGATTATGAATTAGTAAGTGATAAAGCAAGCTCCAACCAGTGCTTGGGTGTGCTGAACAGTACCCCTCTACTCTCTTAAGTCAGAGGTTGTGTTTTCTCATGCCTGCGTGTCTGCTTGTACCTAAAGCCAACCTTAATAAGAGCCTCATGAGAGCAGCCCTGGACTAAGCTGGGCAAGTCTTCATCAAAATCTGTCTTGCTGCAAGCTGCTTCTTCATAGCTTCAGTTATAGCTAAAGTCTACCAAGAAGACCGCATTCTGCTGACACTGCTTACTGATTGTGGCCCTTAGTGTCTGCTGTTTTGTGGGGGTTATCATGACTTCCATGGGGTTTACCTGAAGGTTGCTCAGGCGTAGCTATTCTGTGGTGGTTTTGGCCTAAGTTTCATCTATAGCCTTACTGACAGCTCTCCTAATAGGCAGTGTCTTCCACAAGACATTGTGCTCTGTCTGTTGGCTGTTTCATCATAAGTTAAAGTGCCAGGCACTGAGATATGCCATGCTAGAATATACTGCATCCCGAAATGGTCCATCTTTAAAGGAGTCAGCGATCTCTTACGTACCCTTCACATCCTGTTGTAAAAATCCCAAACTCCCTTACCCTTACGGTGTGCTCTGAGGAGGTGAAGAAAGAAATGGGCAGGTGCTGTTTCCCTGTGATTGAATCTACCTTGTCTTAAGCTCTTCTCTTCATGCTATTAGGCTTGGGTTTTGACCTAAATAAGACAGGAAAGCCTGGGAGTGAATTTTGTTCGAGCCATGGAATTATTAGCACCTTTTCAGGTTTAGTTAGTAAGTAGAGGTTTAATTAGCTTGTAGCTGGTCTGGGGCCTGATTTGCCTCTGTATTGCTCTGTAAAGCAGGAAGTAATAATAGCTCTGATTGACAGGATCTACAGGACAAGGAGATTAGCTGGGAAATGAAGAGAGGACGTGCAGAGATGGGAAGTTGGTTAATTATAATGAAGCAAAATGAAGTTTGAGGGAAAAAATAAGAATTGAGGGACCACTCTCAAAACCTTGCTGAATAATGGTTGAATCTCTCTTGAACTAAGAATGAGAAAAAAACGCCCTCTGAAATTATGTCTTGAATTTATGGGTTCAAACTGAGATAGGGAGATACCAACCTGAAATAGTTCAGGTTAGATCTAAGGCAGAAGTTCTTCCCTGTGAAGGTGGTGAGGCGCTGGCACAGGGTGCCCAGACATGTGGTAAATGCTCCATCCCTGGCAGTGTTCAAGGCCAGGTTGGATGGGGCTAGGAGCAACTTGCTCTAGTGTGAGGTGTCCCTGCCCATGGCAGGGGGTTGGAACTGGATGGTCTCTAAGGTCCTTTCCAACTCAAACCATTCTATGGTTCTGTGAATTAATTGATATAAATAGGATGCTTTTGCAGATGCAGGTGGAAGTGCTGAATTGTGGGGAGGGGTTCTTCACACAAATGAATTACTGAAGACATTCAGGGTTACTTTCCTAAGACATGACATAACTGTGGGCACAGTCTTGCATCTGCTAAGGCACCTGATAAAGTAGCAGATCAGCTGCTGCAGAGTATATATTGCACATGAGGAAATCCTTTTTTGAGCTCTCTTGTGCACAGGGAAACTTCCTTGTTTTTCTGTCCCTATGGCCTCAAATAACAACTTACTAAAACTTTGGAGAAACCAACTCCGTTGAAAATTCCAGTTCTAAAGTAATGCCATCAGCAAGATGATATTGAATCATTATGGAGCATGAGTAATTCACACCGAATAAGCCTGTATTTACAACATGATAGTAGGAAACAGGAGTAGATACATGGACTACTTGCACTTAATGGAAGTACCCACAAGACTTCACTTGTCTTTTAGAATCAAATCGTGTGCTCACCAGTTGAAAAAGTCAACACTTTGCATCCTTGCTGTTGTGGTACCAGGGGTGGGTTTGATGTGCTCTGCACACCTGAATCTGCTTCACAGCTATGTATATACCAACCAGTTTTTTACATTACCATGAATGTAAGAGGGACTGATGTATATTTGTGCTGTATATACCTGATGTATGTCAGGCATATTGTTTACAAGCAACTGGAAGTCATAACTCTTTCCAGGAGAGCCTGCAACCATTACAGCAAACACCTTTGGGCTGCTTATTGCCCAGTGGGGTTCTGTGGGCAAGTCAGATTTAGTAAAAGTAGGTCCCTGTATGTAGCACATCTCTGGCTGCAGTCATTCTTGAAGGGAGAATTGTGGTCATGTCAGGTTAAGCTTTGGTTAGGCTCCATGTATACCAGGCTTGATTACAGGGTTTGTGTTTTTCAGAAGTCATTTTGGAATAGATGTTCCCAGGCAAATAGAGGAACCATAACTCAGTGATACCCTTCAAGAGTAATGAAAACCAAATCACTTCCAAGTCACAAGTCTGATAAGATGCTGTCTCCAAAACTGTAATACAGCTCAGCTAAATTGCTGTCTACTTCTAATCAGTTAGCTGTGGGGCTATTCAGTGCCAGCATGTGTGCTTGTGGGTGTAATGGGGCTAGAAAACAAATGCCATCTCCTGTTTCCCTGGGTTTTGTAGTAGCTCACAGAAAGGCATCCACTGCTGTTCTGGGTCACAGGCAGATCAAGCTGTTAGGCTGCTATGGTTTGAGCAAATGGCAACCCCACTGACAAGCTTTGTAACATGCATGTGTAAAAGGAAAGAATGAATGAGAGTTGCTTCGAATGGACATGAGTCCTGAGAAATCTGTTATAAGTATGGTCCATGTTCCCCAGTTGTGTGGGATGACTTGAGCTGCCTTAAATGGGCCTTGTTAAATTCTTCCTTCTATATAAATGGAAAAGCCTGGTGTAGCAGTGTGTGTTTTGTGTAATAGTGCATTGCCTTCCTGCTGCTAATGCCTCGATGATATAATTGATTTAGCAGTTTAATTACAACATTAAAAGTAAATTAATAAATCTTTAATTATGAGCGCATCCTTAGCAAATGAATTTCTTAAACTAACTACTTGACTAGGCCTGTATCAATTGACATAATTCATTAACCTATATGAGAATCCATATTAGTTATGCTTAACTTACCTGAGTGTATGAGGCAGGAGATCTTTCTCAGTATAAATAAATTATCAAATCACTATTTATAGTCAGTTAATTAAAGAGCAAATTACTGAAGCAGTTTCCTACTTAGTGTAATGCAGTCCTACTGATACTCAGTGAGCAAAGGATCATCCCCTCACTTAAGTTTTCTCTCCTTTCAATTACCTGCATGTGCCTGAGGAGTGGAATTGTCGTGGTTTAAACCCAGTCAGGTAACTTGTTCACTCACACCCCCCCCTTCTTTCCCTCCCCCTACTCCCGGAGGGACGGAGAGGAGAATCGAAAAGAATGCAATTCCCACGGGTTGGGATAAGAACAGTTTAGTAACTAAGGTATAACACAGATCACTACTGCTACCACCAATAATAATAATGATAAAGGGAATAACAAGGGAAGAGAATACATCACCTCACCACCAGCCAACCAATAACTCACCCCCCAGCCCGACCAAGCACCAACCCATACCTCCTCCAACCCTGCAGTCTCCCAGCCCTTCCGGCTAACTCCCAGTTACCTCCTGGGCATGACGTGCTGTGGTATGGAATACCTCTTTGGTCACTTTGGGTCAGGTGTCCTGTCTCTCCTTCCTCCTGGCTTCCCCTCCTCCCTGGCAGAGCATGAGGCTCACAAAGTCCTTGACCAAACCAAAATGTCATTGTTATCAGCTCTTTTCCCAAGCCGAAAGTCAAAACACTGCACTGCACCAGCTACCAAGAAGGAGAAAAATGACTGCTACTGCTGAACCCAGGACAGGAATGATGCCAGATTGCTCTCCCTGTGCCCACCGCGCGCTCTTCCCTTTGCAGACTCAAGTGCTGCTCAGCAGCTGCACTTTTGTTTGACTGGGCAGATACTACAGCACATTTGTCAAACTTCTCAACCTCTTGCCCTCCAGAACATCAGGCGAAGAAGAAACACATCTGTAATTGTTGTGGAGGCCCAGTGCCCAGGGTGTGAGATTACCTAAAGGTGGCAATACTGAACGTTAATTCTGCAAGTCCATTTTGGAGTGATGAAATGTGCAATTAGCAAATAAATACTTTTCATCTTGATTAGAATATGTTTGAATTCATTTTGTTGTAGCCCAATGCTACAGCAGAATCTCATTGTTTGAGTACAGTGTTCTGACAGGCTGAGAACACTGGGGCTGTTCAGCCTGGAGAAGGAAAGTTGTGTGGAGACCTCAGAGCAGCTTCCAGTGTCTGAAGGGGGCTACAGGGATGCTGGAGAGGGACTCTTCATCAGGGACTGTAGCGACAGGACAAGGGGTGATGGGTTCAAACTGGAACAGGGGAAGTTCAGGTCAGATCTAAGGCAGAAGTTCTTCCCTGTGAGGGTGGTGAAGTGCTGGTACAGGATGCCCAGAGAAGCCCCATCCCTGGCAATGTTCAGGGCCAGGCTGGACGGAGCCTTGGGTGACATATCTGGTGTGAGGTGTCCCTGCCCATGGCAGGAGGTTGGAACTGGATGAGCTTAAGGTCCTTTCCAACCCAAACTGTTGTGTGATTCTGGTAATGAGCTAGGGACTCCCAAGCAATGACATTTGAGAGAAGCAACCTTCAGGTACTTGCCACATTTTCAATCATATTCTAAACCCCTAAAACGTAGTATTTTTTACTGCTGCTGCACAGGCAAGGTCATGCATTGCAGTGTGAATTGAAAGAATATTCAATCCAGAACTTCCTTTTGAAGATATTTTAGCTGATCAGGGGACATTAAAATACCATCAATATGGGTGAAAGCAGTCAAGTAATTGATGCATACCTTGATAAAAAACTGTCCTTTGCACAAAACCAAGGAAGACTGTGCTTCTCCTTCCAAGCAGACTAAAAATGAGCACCCCAAATAACAATAAACTGAAACCCCATCAGCGCAGATCTGTATTCCTAAGGCTCACTTTCTAATCTGAGGGGGAACGGTGAATTTGTGACTGAAGAGCTTTCAGATGGCTGCCTGCTCTGGCTTTCAGACTGCTCCCAGGCACTGCACTGCTTACTAGCGTTTGTGGCTACTGGAGTGGAGCTAAGTGGTACAGTACGTGAATGTTATTGTGGCCACTTAAAGGACCATTCTTGCTCTCTACAAAAAGCCAGTGTCCTCAGAGACATGTAAATTAAGGTTGAATTGCAGCTCTCAGCATCAAATGAAGGTTGAGGAATAGTAAATGATGATCATCATAGTCTTTGAACATGTGGGCTGTGTTTGGGATACAAAGATAAAGGAAGATTTAGCATCCAGGCTTCGGGTCTCGGATTTGAGGTAACATTCAAGCATTTTCAGAGAAAAAATGCATTCTCTTTTTAATTGTACCAGTGTAATCACATCTGGGTGGGTTACAACACCTTATCCATGAGTTGATGCAGGTCATTATCCACTTGCGTCGATGTTTTCTGAGCGCTTGTTAAATGTTCAGGGAGCAGAGCACACGGGTATCTCCTGCCACCGAGCGGTTTCTCTAGGGTCCCTCTGTGTCACTTATGGCTGAGTCACAACGTGTTGACTAGCTCAGAAGAGGACTCTTTAATATTGAAGTTTCTATAGCTGCCAGTTTTACATTGTTAAGGCTCATACCAGAATACAATACAGGGGTTTGATGTGAGGGATTCCATTCACTGTACACAGAGACAGTGTGAGCCAGGGATGTGTTTGCGGAGCGCAAGCTGGCATTTCTGCTCTGAATCAGACAAAGCAGAGACCTTGGCCTGAGCCTCTGATGTCCAGAAGATGCAGCCGGGTTATTTTCAAACCCAGCCAGGCAGAAATTTCATCAAAGCCTCCATACTTCTCGTTCAACCTGAGTTCCTGCTCCAGCAACACACTCCTTGCCTGGGAGATGCCTGACTATCTCTGAACTTAGAGGCACACAACAAGTAGGACTCATCCCCTGTGTTAAACCACATGTGCTAGGTGTAGTTTTTTACTGGGTGTGTATATATTAGATGGTATATATTAGTTTTAACTGGGTAGGTATGTCTTGGATAGTTGGCAGTTTACCACTAGGCCAAATTATACTTTCAGTCTTTTGTAAAAAAAAATAGAAAAAATATTTTAAGTGTGATTTAATAAAAAGCTATTTTAATAATGTACTTGAATATGTTAATGCAAATTAATTAACATCAATAGTAACATGTTGATATTGAATTTTTTATATGTTGTTTTGAATATTTTACATGCTTTTTCGTGATAGGAGGTTTTTAATGATAGGAAATAGTGGGTCAGAAATTACGCAGATTGTGTCAATGTCATCCAACTAAAACTGCCACAGAACTGTGACAGAACAAGACTCCCAGCGCTGACAAATGCAGATAGATTCCCATCAGCGATGTTATTAGGAGAGCAATTAGAGATCCAAGAGGATTACATGAAAGTTTATCGAGAAAGTATCTGTTTTAATGTTTGCTTTCATTGTAGTCCATACAGTGACTAAAAATCATCACTCCGACCCGAAAGATGTGGGTTTCGTGGCATTAGTTTCAGTGCCCTCTAACTCCTAGAGCTATTTGAAGGAAATGATATTTCTTTCCAGAGGAGAATAAACTAAAAGCAGGTATCTGGTGCATTAAGGGGTGGTGTGACTGTGCGTTAATGCATTAGTTGAGTACTTGCTTTTTTTCTCTCATATTTGATCTTTCCTAAATGACTTTGAATGGGAGGGATGCTTTGTACTTTCCATTATCTTTATGAAACCTAGACTTGCCTACGAGGTTGATCTTGACAACAAAATGATCCTAAGGCTCTAGAAACTTCTGTTGTATCTTCCCGAGTGATGTCTTTTGTTCCCTAAAACTGGAGATACCACCAACTCAAAGGTTCACAACCAGTTCAGATCCTTCTTTCTTCATACTGGGAACTGAGCATCACTCCCATCCCAGTTGAAATGACCTTTCTGTTTGGCTCCTGAATAACATGACCATTATTTGCCTGCCTGTATTGCACCCATGGGGTTTTTTGCTGCTTTTCTAACTGTGAGAGCTTGAGGTTTCTCGGGTGAGACTCTGAAATCAGTGCCTGGGAGTCTGCCAAGGACAAGTATAGGTGCTCAAGTGCAAATACTGAGTGTCTGTCTGTACAGACACTCATGTGGCTGTTGTAACTGTATAATATTTTGGGTTTGAGTGGATGAGATAAACTACGTGCAAATACCCATCAACAGTCATACTTCTCTCTCCTTTTAAGAGCTTTGAGTATATAAGGCAAAGTCCATCCAGGAGCTTCTCAAAGAATATCCTGCCTTGGCAAGGGGTTGCTCTAGGTGATCTCCAAAGGTCCCTTCCAACCCTAATGATTCTGTGGGTTTATACATAGTATATAGTATAAATTTTCTGTTTTCTGCTTCAGAGCAATGAAAAGTAACTGAGAAAGTAAAAGTAATTAAGCAGAAGCCAGGCAATGGCCCTGAAAAGAGAAAGGGGCTTTCTTAATGACAGACTTTTCAATTCAGAAATAATAATGCTTTCTTTATGGTAATTCCAGTTGTTTAGACTGGAGCCCCTTGGGGTTGGGGCTGTTTCTATGTATTGGTTTTCCCACTGCTTGAAAGCAGGTCTCTACAGTTGTGACTTGGAGGTTTACAAGCTATCTAATATATATATATGTATATGTAGATACATAAATAAAAGAAACTACTTGCAGGTAATTTCCAGGCTGTTCACATTGATGTTTTGCTGACGTGGGCAAGATTGTGCTTGGCTTTGGGCTCTACAGCCTGAAAAGAGTTAGAGACCTATTGGCTTCTTTTCACTGCTTCGAAACATCAATTAAACTGAAAGTAAGGGCTGTAAATTATGGCAACCTTTGCAATGACTTTTCATTTGTTGGATAAATCTGTGATGGTGTGAAAGCACTGTTAATAATAGTAAAGATTATTACTAACTTCCTCAGGAGCTCCCAAGCAAAGTGCAAATTGCTTTGTGCGTGGTATCGAATCTTCATGGAATGGACTCTATCATGGCAATTTTCAGTCTTGATAAAATTCAGATGACCTAAAAACAATGCTACCCCTTCAAAATGCACATTTTGTCATCTCAGCTGACAAATGTGATTCTTCTCCATTTAATCAGCATTGTATAATGACTGCCACTGAAAAACAGCCAGTTGGTTTTCCCTTGCTGTCCTGTAAAATGGATAGGGAGCCGTGGCTTAATTTGTTGGTCTAAGAACTTGCTAAAAGTCTAACAGCCACAAAAAGCGTGCTTTGGGCTGAAGAGTGGCACCACCCACTCTATTTCATGGAATCATAGAATAGTTCGAGTTGGAAAGGACCTTAAGATCACCCAGTTCCAACCCCCAGTGTAAAGGGATTTGCATGTTTCTGGCTTTTCAGCAGTTGTTTGGGGTTTATTTTTCTGAAACGCTCCAGGAAATGCAACACCAGTCAAAGTTTTCAGACCATAGTTCTGTAGACCAAGGATTTTCCTGAGTTCATGAGACAGCTATAGCCATGTTGACATTGGCCGTGCTAATTCATGAGCCTGATAAGAATTTCCCCTGCAGCATTGGCCCTTTGGTGAGAAGAGAGTGAATTCTCCATGGCCCTTTCACTCTTAGCACCTCAAAGACGTCAAGTCACAACCAGTGAAAATGCTTTGCTTTTGTGCTAGTTACGTGTTTGCTGGAAACATAGTGGAGAGCAAATAGGTACCAGTTATTTGTGAGGGACACTGAGTTCTCCACAGCTGACCTGTGCTAAAGTGTAGCCTTGAGGTGCAGGGCTTCAGGTCCTGTAGATAATTCTGTTTCCCTCGTTCCCAAGGGCATGCTGAGAAAGCTGTCCGGCTGGAGACCAGTAACGAGTGGTGTCCCTCAGGGATTGGTGTTGGGACCGGTCTTGTTTAACATCTCTGTCGCTGACATGGACAGTGGGATTGAGTGCGCCCTCAGCAAGTTTGCCCATGACACCAAGCTGCGTGGTTCGGTTGATACCCTGGAGGGAAGGAATGCCATCCAGAGGGACCTCGACACGCTTGTGAGGTGGGCTGATGCCAACCTCATGGAGTTTAACCATGACAAGTGCAAGGTCCTACAGCTGGGTCGGAGCAATCCCAGGCACAGCTACAGGTTGGGCAGAGAAGAGATTCAGAGCAGCCTGAGGAGAAGGACTTGGGGGTGTTGGGTGATGAGAAAATGAACATGAGCCGGCTTCAGTGTGCGCTTGAGCCCAGAAGGCAACCGTATCCTGGGCTGCATCAAAAGGAGTGTGACCAGCAGGTTGAAGGAGGTGATCCTGCCCCTCTACTCTGCTCTTGTGAGACCTCACCTGGAGTATTGTGTACAGTTCTGGTGTCCTCAACATAAAAAAGACATGGAACTGTTGGAACAAGTCCAGAGGGGGCCACAAGGATGATCAGGGGACTGGAGCACCTCCTGTATGGAGACAGGCTGAGGAAGTTGGGGCTGCTCAGCCTGGAGGAGAGAAGCTGCGTGGAGACCTCAGAGCAGCTCCCAGTGTCTGAAGGGAGCTACAAGGATGCTGGAAGAGGGACTCTTCATTAGGGACTGTAGTGATAGGGCAAGGGGTGATGGGTTCAAACTGAAACAGGGGAAGTTTCAACTGGAGGTGTTGAGGCACTGGAATGGGTTTCCCAAGGAGGCTGTGCATGCTCCATCCCTGGCAGTGTTCAAGACCAGGTTGAACGAAGCCTTGGGTGATATGGTTTAGTGTGAGGTGTCCCTGCCCGTGACAGGAGGGTTGGAACTGGATGATCTTAAGGTCCTTTCCAACCCTAACTATTCTATGATTCTATGATTCTTTAATCACTTGAAAGCCTGGTAAGGTGACAATAAGCTTCTACCTAATCCTTATTTATCCTGCTATATGCAATAGCTTACACTTCATCTAATTTTGATAGAAGAAAAAAAGTCCTCCTGAGGCTCTTTTTCCTCAACTTTTCAGCTAGCAGTTGAAGATAGAGAGGAGATCCACAGCCAGGATTTTGACCACTGAATTACTTCTTTGTCAGTGAAATTTCAGCTAGGCTTGTTTCCTCACTGAAATGACCGTGTGCATCACAGCTCTGCAAAGCTCACTGCTTTTCAGTAGCTCACAGACAAAAGGCGCAGCAAACAGCTTAAGAATCCTGAATTTTAGCATTTATCCATCGATCTTTTGAGATTCCTTTAATTTGATGCTTTCTGGCAGCAGAGACAGGTTTGCTTCAGGAGTGATGATGGGTCCACAGGAAAGCAGGCGGATATTTCTGCTACCCGTCCATCCACAGTGAGCTGTACAGGAAGAAAACAGCTTTCAAACCGAGCTTCCAGGTTTGATTGAGAGGATTCAGAAGGCCCAAAGGAAGAGGCCCTTTTCTTCTCTGTACTTTAAGTCCTGCTGTTGAGATGGCGCTTTACACTGCAGAGCCCTACTTTGGTGTTTGTGTGTCATTCATGCTTCCCCAAGGGGAAGCTCACAGGGTGGCTGCCTCCAGATGGGCCTGCCAAGTAATCCTGGCTGCTCAGCAGGGTGCCTCCTTCTGTGGAGTGACAAGGGCCAAAGAGATGAAGAGGGAAAGCAGCGTGAATCCATCCCGGGAGGTGAAGATGCAAGTCCTTTTCTCTGTATAAATTGTCCTTGAAGGGAAAGTGTGGGTAAAGCTGTATCATGAAGCAGATGTTCGGATCATGGTGTCAGATGAGGCTCTTTTTAAGGTCAATTTTAACTGTTGACACAGCCCAAAGGTGCATGTAGCTGTCAACTGCTTGCTTTGAACGTTCATTCTGCTTTAATAAATTGAAGAAATCCCTTGTTCTGTTAAAATAACAGATGGCTGAAATCCTAAAGCTGTGGGTATGACCCATGTTGAGAAATCTACCTGCCTTCAGGATTAGGTTGCCCAATAGTTTCATGTAGCTGGACCAGAAGTGCAAGTTTCACTTACTTACAGCATGCTGTTGTTGGACTTACGAGCTCTCTTCTGCAAAACAAGGGAGATTTAATGTGGTTGTTGGTGGTGTTCATTGTGCTTTGGAGAGCATTCAAGCTGAGAAGTTCTGGCTTTCTGAATGTTTAGTTGATGAAGCTAGGCAAAGTGAACTGTGTTTTCTTTAAGCATTTGAGCCTTCATCATCCATGCAAGTGGAAATGCTGTTACTGATTTTGGGTGACAACGGGATTAAGCACCTATGACATGAGGCTGACATCTTGTATGGATCTGTGTTTCATGTTATCATGGAACATGACATGGGATTTTGCTTGGAATGAAACAGGTCCAGTATTAGAATAAGTTGTTGTAGTCAAAAACAAGTCAGCTTTTGGGGTTTTGTAATTGTCTGCATCACTGTTGATCATGTCCTCCTTGATGATTATCAGCATGAAACTGCACCTAGCAATGGTATTCTCACTGGTTTTCATTAATGTTTCACACTTCTCCAGTATTTCTAAAGGGATGATGAAGGCTTTACAGTTGAACACCAGAGCAGGAAGACTCAAGAAAGGACAGCCTCTAGTAAGTGGCAGAAGTCAAACAGAGATTATAGCTTGTGTTTAGATAGCATCTTTTGACCTAGAGCTTCCGAGGAGAGTCAGTGGATTTATTGAACTGCTCTCCGTTCACCACTGCTTCTTCATCATGAGTCGAAGAGAGGGAATGGAGCCAGGCTTCCCATGCTGAGGACCTGCCAGATTTTGTAGCTGAAGAGTAGGGTAATTGTGAAATATGCTGACAAAGCAGACTAGAGACACAGTAGACTAACGGGGCTGATGCTACTGCATGCTGCTAGCTGCTGAGGCAGGCATGAAGAATATTATGTCACTTGTGGAGCTGTTGGCATTGTTTCCTTCATATAGTTTTTTCTCGTGTGATCCCGTGCTCTGACATGCAGGATTGATGTATCATCTCAATAACGTGGAAGGACTGGGGTAAGTCAGTGAAATGGCAGTATTTCAGTACGGTGTCTCTCAAGGGAAGGACATCAGTCAATCACAGGCTAGAAAAAGCAAACAGTGTCCGATCACTGTGTAACATGAAGTTCTTAATGTCCCTGTGTGCAGACCTGTGCCTCTGTTTTCAGGCACTTCACTTCCTGAACGGTCATGTACTTAACCTGTGTTGAGCACAAGGGTAGATCTTGCTGCATTTCGCAGTGGAGAAACACACGTTCCAGCAGCAAAGTAGAAATGAGAACCGGTAGCAGGGAAACTTCAGTTAACTTCCTGAGGAGATCTGCCATACCAGTTAAGCAATTACAGTGACGCCATTAAATTACAAGGAATGGGTTTAGGAGATCGCTGTGGCTGCGAAGAAAGATTTCACACTGATCCTTTAAATGTTTTGTTTCTTGGATCTGCTAATGAGCTATTTCATGAGATGACGGCTCTGCTGCAAGTGCATCAAATCACTTTCCGCGTAGACGAGATCTCAGGGACACCCCATTGAAATGACTGGTTGTCTGGCACAGGAATGTTTTATTTGCTAGCAGTAATGGCGATTTCAGGTCACACTGATTGATTGCAAGTGGGGATCAAAACATTTTTGAGACAGGCTAAGCACCTGAATGAAGGTAGCCGGTATCCTTTCTCATTATGCTTTGCATCATTGATATCAGAACCATCATTTTTAGTTGGTCTGAGCAAAGATATGAAGAACTGAATTTGTAAGTAAGGCCACTTTCCTTTTTGTGGTGTTCTCATCTTGGCGTAGTCAGAGCACATTGACACAGCTGTGTGGGAAGACAGCAATGGTAGCATACTGGTTTGCATCTAGTCAAGGACTGGTAGCATCTGTTTGATGATTAGCTAAAGGATTTCAGCTGTTAGAGCTGTCATCCCGACACCTTTGATGAGCATTAAAATAAATCTGTGCTACCAGGAACTGCACGTTTCCCCCCCCCCCTTTTGATTTGCTTGACTCTTTGTGTCCTTGCCGATAACTAGCAAGGCTAATGCATTATAAACTCTGCAAAGCAAAGCAGGCAGCTGTCATTTTTTGCACAGCAGATGTTCCTGATCAGGAATCAGACAGAGGATCTCATCACTCTTCCTCTGAGCAATTTAATTTGTCTATTGCATGGCACACCAGCCACCTCCTGTCTCGTGACTGATGTGCCCAAGTCCTACTTCATTTCAGGATCAGTTCCTTTAATCTTACAGAAATATTAGGGGGTTTTGCCAGTGCCAGAGCAAAGAGAGTGGAGAAAAGGAGATTGCTTCGTTGCTTAAAGTGTCACCAATCAAATGCATCATAATGAAAAGTAGCAAAGGCCTTCTTCAAAAAAGGAACCCAAGTACTACATTTTAAGAGAACTAGAAAGTGCTCGATGAGAACTTTTCTGAAGAAGCAGCAATATAGATTTCATGGTGTTTCTTCAGTAGTTGTAAGGCTCAGGAATAGTGATAAGCAGCATATAATCCATCAGATTCTTGTAATGCAGTGTAGCGAGGTGGAAAAAATGATATGTTTTTAAGAAAAGTTGTTAGCTGTGGCTCCAGTTCTCCACTCCTTAATCACCCAAGTTGTCCAAAATGAATAATTACTGGGGGTTTTGCTTGCTTTTCCACTTAGTTTCATGAAACTGTATCGCTCTGCTGCAGTTTTGCAGTGTTGTTGGGTACTGCTGGACACGTAAATTGTATGGTTATTCTATAGTTAATTTCTCAGTTATTAGTCTGGCACACGGCAGTCATTTTGCCTCGCTCCTAACTGCCCCCTGACTGATCTAGCATACCCAACCAGGGGGGCAGCCATTGCTCACCCTGCAGAGAAGGCAGCAGAACGTGCCCTTTATCTGCCAAAGACTTGCTAAAAGGAGAGCTGGCCTTACCTGGTGCATATGGGCAGCCCCACACGGAACTGCAGTGTCCACAGCCACAGTCGTAGCTGTCAATCCTGGTAAATGAACGCACTGTATTTGAGGAGCTCATTGGTGTCCATCACTGGTACACCTAGAAACCATTCATGGTCTCTTTTCCACTTGGCAGGTTGACAGGACAGAAGTGATCCGCACCTGTATAAATCCCGTCTTCTCCAAGCTGTTCACAGTGGAC
Source organism: Pezoporus flaviventris (assembly GCF_033815535.1). NCBI lineage: Eukaryota > Metazoa > Chordata > Aves > Psittaciformes > Psittacidae > Pezoporus > Pezoporus flaviventris. The sequence goes on from NW_026892585.1 coordinate 4,720,713, forward strand.
TTCTATTTCGAAGAGGTGCAGCGGTTGCGGTTTGAAGTCCATGACATCAGCAGCAATCACAATGGGCTGAAGGAAGCAGACTTTCTTGGTGGCATGGAGTGCACTCTTGGACAAGTAGGTATCACCACCATTTTTCCCCTCGTTGCTAATCCCCTGTACGTATGTGAAATATAGCCCTTTGTTAGATGACTGATGGGTGAGATTTGTCATTCATGACAAAACTCTTAATTCCTGCTTTGAACAGGGTAATTAAGAACTTCTGCTGCTTTGATTTACTGCTGTAATATAGCTTCAAGTTAGCCAGTGCTATGAGAAACAGAGCATCTGCTTGGCCCCATACAGCAGAGCTCAGGCTCTTTATACCAGTGTTGAGAAATAGACTCGTTTGGAAGGAAGCTATTGTTCCTAATATTATATGGGATTTAAAGCAAGTTTCAAGTCCAAGGAATGCTTACAGTTATACTTTATTCACACAGGGTAGTGCCTGGTGATTTGGTAGCTAGAGAGATAGGGTTGGGTTCATTCCAGTCATCCAAAAGTTAGGTGTCTAGACTAAGTTACTCTTCTGATTTCCATCTTTAGTTCAGTGGAGAGAAACAGGCAGTTCTAGCAGTTCCATCACAGATTAGGGTAATTGCCTTCAGGAGATACCTGTCTTTTCCCTTCAGTTATCAAGAGAGTCTGGACAGCTGGCTTAGAGTAGATGCCTAACTTTTGAGATTACTAAATTTAAGGGTGGTGAGTCCTCTTCACAGGATCGATATCTAGAAGTGATCAGAGCCAGGTCTGCTGTCAATTCCTATATTGCCGACTGCTAGCATGCTACAGTGCTCCTGGTATCAGAGTTTATTTCCAACTGGCAGACTTGTTGTTATGCTTTGGTCTCATAACACAGGTCCATAATGGCAATGCCAAGGATGGCCTCAGTTTCTCTGAGCTGAGTGTAAATTTGCTCTCCATTCTGTGGTAGCTTGTGTGATGAGACCAAGGGATGCTTTCATCTCAATTAAACTTTGCAATACCTCCACATAAGTTTGTAACCTGAACGTAGTAGCTTGGTGTGGAAGATGCTGCAAAGCTTTTGTCTCCTATTTTCTCACCTTCTGTTGTTGCTCCCTCAACTCCACTGCACATGAATCCCTTTGGTTTTCTTCCCAAGCATGCTGAAAGAGGAAGAGTCCGATCAGTGAGGGAATTAATGTGAAATGCATTGACTAAAGTTCAGTGTAAAAATACCGGTGATTAGGATGTTTACAGTGCACTATAAAGTCTGTTCTTTTTGACAGACTACTTGTGGCCTTAATGAAAATAAGCTATCCTGTAGCACCAAGGAGAATAAGAAACAAAGGAAAAAGTTATTATAATGTTCTTCTTGCTTAATTGGCTTGAACAGGAAAGGGAAAAAATGTCATTGCTGCTGCCTGTAGCATAAACGTCTTTATAATGATTTGATCTCTAAAAATAGCACACAGCTGGGTTGGTTGCAGTGTAATTTTAATGGTAACCAAGAAAAAATAATAACAGTGTGAAATCTGTTTGCAGCAATGTGGCCTGGAGGACTCTGATCTCACATTTAGGCTGGTTTTGGTGGGGTTTTTTTGCCCTCCCCCCTCTAGTTTTTGAACTTAACATCATGCTTATTATCTTCATGGCCTCCTCTGGACTTGGTGGAGGAGGTCCACATCCCTCTTGTGCTGGAGGCTCCAGAGCTGCACACAGTGCTCAAGCAGTAATATTTTAACTGCCATTTGGGGGTACCACTGTATAAAAGTGACGTCTAGCTTTCATATAGGTGCTTCAGATGCTATGAATCAGTTCATCCTTGGTAATGGTTTTACAAATGTTGTCTGTAACTAAGGAAAGTAAATTCTTCCGCTTCTCCTTCCCTTTTACTTTTCCCCTTTCACAACATTAGGAAAAGTTTTCAAGCACTCCACTCACCTGGAGGATTCCAGCTGAATCCCCATCTAATCACTGAAGATTTTGTCCTTCTGTTCCTTTGTGGTTGCTCACAAGAAGTGTGGTTGCTTCAAGGAGCATAGCATAGGATAGATTTATTGGGGGGTTTCTTATTTAGTAGGTTGGATTTTTTTGTCCATCAAAGAACAATGGAAAAAACGTCCTAGATGGACAAACACTGCCAGAAATTGAAATTGGATAGCCTAATTTCCATGGTATATTCAGCTGAGATAGCAAAACCAAGTCCTTTTCTATTTATGTTTTAGGTTTAGTTTATGTCTTATGGTTTAGTGCCTTCATGTGTTCTGAGCCTCTCTAATGCTCTCATCACAACTGTGCATATTCCAAACTTTATAAAGCATTGAGATTGCATTACTTAGTACAGCAAGGGCTCAGCCTTTCTAACTTCAGTTAACTCCTGAAGCACACAGGAAGGTGGCTTAGTTTGACTCTGCGGTTTCACCCAGAAATCTCAGCCTGATCTTTAAGAGCTCACCACAATTACTTCAATGAATAATCATTTTCTGTCGAGCCCTAAACAAACATACATTGCCATGACATTCTTGATTACTGCTCAACTTGTGCCTGCAACAGCGCGAAGGTACAGGAACCAGCTTACATGCTGTGAGCCATCGCAGGTCTGCAGGGTGGGAATAGCCTTTGTGCCTTTTCTTCCATTGCTTACCAGGGCTGGTCTTTGACATTTTCAAGTGGTGATTTCATTCCTTGTTTGGTTTCTTATCATTTACACAAGTGTTAAAATACTGCTACAGTTCACAACTCCCCTGCTTGCTCAACTAGCATTTTGCTTTTAGTTGACTAGAGAGTGCAGAGAGCTGCAGAGATGTAAATCTTTTCCTGCCAAGAACCTTTCCAAGTATTGTTTAGAGAGTTCAGATTTCCCATACACACATTTATGTATAAATGATATTGGAAATCTTCTTTCACCATAATGAGTATTATTGTTTCTTCTGTGCTTTTAATAATACGTGCCATTAGCAGATTATGCACTTGAAAATGCTGACTGATTATTAGCTCCGTTTCAGCCATTGCAAATCCCCTTGCTCTTGAATTGGAGAAAGGCTAAAAGAGCCATGATTGCACCTGAATTAATTATATTAAAGTAGTCTGTATGGGAATGTTTGCTTAATAGGCTGTTGACTGCTTCCGTGGTGCAAAAAGCATGGGACCAGTGTTCTCAAGGTGTTTGAATTCCTGAATCTCATTAGATTTCTGTATGCCTCCTGAAGTATCCGAGTACCTTTAAATAGCTGGCCTTTGATCTCCTCCAAATGAAGTTGCTCAATTCATTAGCGGGATGAATAATGTACTTTATTAGATAGGAATGTCATTTTTACCAGGGCTGACTCAGAGCACAGACTAATCAGCAGTGCAGCACTTTCTCTAACTTTACCTATTCAAACACCTCAGGTATCTCTTGGTTTGCTGTTGCAGCCTGATCTCTGCAGCTGTAAGATTTTCAGTTCTAGATGAATATTGCTGGGAAAAGTTAATGGAATTACTTGCACAGTTTGTACTGCTTTGTTTTTACCTACTTTATCTTCTTCTGCGAATGACTGTGGCAGTCTTTAGAAAAGTAATTCAAAGTTTAGTTTGCTAATATAAGGAGTTGTTATTATTGTGACTAATTCTGAAAGGGCTGTTACCCCTAATTAAATTCAAAGACCTTTTAGGCTATTGATAAGCTATTTCCTGTAATAAGCTTATTTCCTCTTGTGGTAGGGATAGCTTTTTTTCTCAGTATGCTGTTTTGATTAACTATTTTCAGATACAGGTCTTCAACAAAGACAGAAAGAGGTGTAATTCATCTGTAAATAGACTGTGAGCTGATCAGTACTATAGGGAAGAGTGGCGAGTATGGTATAAAAAGTGTCATGTGTGATAAAACTGGCTCTTCCAAAAAGAAGGAATTGCGTGAGCAGTTGGACAGAATGAAACTTCCTTCATTGTGGACACATATATCTGAACTTGATGCCTTGCAGTGGATTTCTTGGTACCTGTGAAGGGGTGAACTCATCAACCAAACCTTTTTCATGAGAGCAGTTATGTCACTGGCATCTGCCTGCTGCCTGGTCTCTCTTCATGTTGAAATGTAGCACACTTGATGCATCTTTGACTATCTGCCATGATTCGTGTGAATTATTTGGGGGTTCAAAAGTGGCTGGGGCATGGGTAGAAAAATAGACACAAGCATGTCAGAGTTGTACAAATCCTGCTTTGTCAAAACTGGCTAAAGGTGACCACGCAAAGAAGGAGAGAGTTTCTGCACTGGGAGACAGAGCCACCTCAGTCCTTCATTTGGGAGATGTTACAGCTGTGACAAAAGGTTCTTTAAGGGTGGTACTGATTTTTACACGAGAAGGGCAGAGCTTAAGAGAGCATGTATCGTAACTAGTAAAGACTTTTGATATGGTTATGTCCTGACTTTTACATGTCACAATCCTTCTCTCACTGTAGTCAGCTGTTGTTTTAGAAAGGCAAGGTGGCTGTATTTTGCTGAGCTCTCTGCACTTGGAGCCTACAATTTCACAAGTACCTGTCTCACTTTTTGAATCCAAGCAACGTTGAGCACATCATGGTGCAAGCAAAAAGCCAAATAAAACAGTGATTGGAACACCAAAGACAATGGGTTCTTCCCTGAAAATGTGGAGGACAGCCCAAGAAGGCTTAAAGAGCGTTCATCCTCTCACTGCAAGCAGTGGGGTAGAGAGGATGCCAGTAAGGTAGACCAGTAAGATAGATAAAGTGGGTTTGGAGCATATAATGCTTTAATAGCTGTTAGTTAATTTAACTGGATGAGGACAACTGACGCTGTATTACAAGGGTTTGAAGAATCCCCTCTGAAAAGGAACATGTTTGTTCCAAACCAAAGTGAAAATACAGCTGAGGTAAGGTTTGAAGACTCAGTCTTGTCAGTTTAGGGTATTAACTGAGTCCATCTGAAGACACTAAAACATAACTAATAACTGAGGCAAAATCCTTGGAAAAGACGACTTCAGGGCACAGAATTAGCCCTCTCCGAACATTAAGGAAGGAGGAGGAGGCAGAGCTGTGGTACTGTGAAATGTAAATCACATCACAGAGAAAGGTCAAACAGGAAGAACATGCTTCCTTGTTGACCTCAGAAACACCACCACAGGGAGATGTACACACTGTTGTGAACAAAGTGATGCCACGTTTCGAGAAAGCTGCTGGTTTCTAAGTGAAGTACACCACTTGGGAAGGACATGCATAGTGTGAGCAAAACGATGAGAAGATGATCTCGGGGAGGTTCAGTAGATGATGGGTTTGTAGTACCACAGAGGAAGATGCGTGGACTAGCACTCCATAAACATGAGGCTTTAAGGACACTAGTGCATGAGTTAATGTGATGCCAAAACCATGGACAAGGCTGAAAGCTTACAGTGGTCGTTCTGCAGCTAGAGAGGTAGTTCCCCTGCAATTTGAAAAGATATAAATTGAAGCAGTCCCTAAGAGAGATGGGGAAAATGATGCTTCTTGAATTAGAAACCCTATCAAGCCGCAGAGCTGATCAGGGACCAACATTCACTGAAGGGCACTTAAATAAATGCCTAGAGAGGAATGTGCAGATTTTTGCAAGGTGTTTGCTGGGTTTGCCTGGGGTACAGTTCATTTTCTTCACAGTAGCTGCTATGGGGTCATGTTCTGGATCTGTGCTAGAAACAGTGTTGATAGTTCAGGGATTTTTTAGCTACTGCTGAGCAGTGCTTACAGAGTCAAGGCCTTTTGTGCTCCTCACCCCATCCCAGCAGTAAGCAGGCTGAGGGATGCAGAAGGAGTTGGGAATACAGTCAGCTGGGGGTACAGTCAACTGACCAAAGGGATGCTCCACACCATATGACATCCTGCTCAGCAATAAAAGGTGTGGGAAGAAGGAGGAAGTGGGGATTGTTTGGAGCGCTGGCGTTTGTCTTCCCAAGTAACTGTTAGGTGTGATGGAGCCCTGCTGTCCTGGAGATGGCTGAACAGCCGCCTGCCCGTGGGAAGCAGTGAATGAATTCCTTGGTTTGCTTTGCTTCTGTGCACAGCTTTTGCTTTACTTTACTGAGATAAACTGTCTTTATCTCAACCCACGGATTTTGTCACTTTTAACCTGCTGATTCTCTCCCCCATCCCACTGGAGGGTGGTGCTGAGCAGACAGCTGGGGTTAAACCATGACCCAAGGGCTGGTGAAAGATCCAAAAGAGGCATTTTTGGAAGTGGTGTGATAACCACGTTTCTTTCCTTGATATATCAGCATCGTTCTAGGGGGTGTTATTAGGGAAACAGTGTCTACATGTACCACTGCTCTTTGGTGGGAGATTGCTTTCCAAACTTGAGGTTGAATCATGTATAGTGTGAAGGACTCTGCACTGGGAAAAGTGAACACATTTGATGGCGATTGAGTCTGTGTAAAAGACATTTGGATCAAGGGAAAAATGCTAGAAAAAGGAAAAGACCGGGTGCTCTTTGCAATCCTGAAAAGCATTGGGTCTGCTAGGAGAAAGTTAAGCAATTGTGCAAGTCTTTATAGGAGCAATACCATCTGGAGAAGAATTAACACAGAGATGCTGGGAAATGATTGTTCAGCTAAAGCTGTTTGAGTATCCCAACTGGCAAGGAAGAGATACAAAGGCTTCTTCAAGCTGTGTACTGTGGAGGGAAACTTGTGCTTAACCTAGCTGTCTCAATAACTAAATGTGGGGTTCCTGTAAGAAAGTCCAGTGGGCAGAAGAGGCCAGTCTGAGTAAACAGTTTGAGTCATTGAAGGAGTTACTCTATTCAACTCAGTGAACTGTGTTCTTCCTGTTCTGCTTGGTCCTGTCTGCTTGCCTTGTCCTTCCACTGAGTCCTGTCTGCAGGCTTCCTGGGGAACTTGCTTCTCAGTCATGGTTTTAGTAACTCTGTGCTAACTCTGATCGTGGATTAAGGCACTACTTTGATACAAAAGAAAAGCAACATAAAAATGAGATTACAACAAGCCATGTATTTACTACAGCTTCGGGCTTATTTCCCTTTGTTTTGATTTTTGTGCAGATTGTTTCTCAGAGGAAGCTCTCCAAGTCCTTACTCAAACATGGGAACACAGCAGGAAAGTCATCTATAACAGTAAGTCCATCTTAAATGCACTCTTGGTTTCCTGTTATGTAGAAATATCTGATGTGACTAATTATCCCTAAAAGCATCCTGCTAAGTCACCAGAACAACCCTTGATGGAGCGATTATTTAACAGATAATTACGTTACAAGCATCTGACAAATGCTTGTAAGGAAATGGCAACAGATAATGTATGATTTGCATGAAAGCCACAATACTTATTACTACTACTTTTAAGTACTTTGACAGCAGGCAAGTTGTACCACTCAATTACTTTAAGTTGAAGGTCTAGAACCTTCAGAAGCTCAGTTTGACCCATTCTGACACACGCAGGAGTCTGTTGTTTCTCAGCCCTTGGGCTTTTTGCAGTTCCTAAACCCAAGAAACTAGCAGAGCAGACACACACACATGCACCCAACACCACCAAATGCAGAAGGTTGATGAGATTAGGTATTTTAGCTGCGTTGTAATGCAATTACAGGCTGGGTAGTTATAGTCCCGTGTGTATCTTGAAATCTGCAAATCAATGTATTACCTCTCTTTCATCTTTCTCTTTGCTGGCTTGTTGGGGAGATCAAGCTTGTCTGCACCGAACCTAGCATGCTTGTGACATTTGCAGCTCTGCATTAAGACAAAGACTGTACTAAAATATTCTGCTTTGGGGATCTCTGCTCTGTTGCCTCATGGGGTTGAGAAGGGCTTTTTTTCCTTGATGTGCAATTAGCCAGATGGGTTTCTTTTGGCTTGACTGTTTAGATTTTTTCCTGCCTTCAACCACACAAGAGACAGCAGACTGTGAGAAAATGCTTCCTGAGAGCCCAGGGGAATCTTCTTTCTTAGATGTCTTCCTTGTTCCTTGGAGAGGAAGAGATTTGTTTTAATGCATAAGGTAAAGTCATGTTTGATCTGGGCTTGGAAAGGAATTCCCCACTCATCTGGCTGAGGAGAATCAGGAGAGCATTTTGCTTCCTAAATAACTTGGTTTGGCTTTCCTGCTGGCATTATCTGGGCGTACTTTATCTCATCCGCCTTCATAGTGTTCTGCCCCCCTCCTGTTCTATGAGGGACACAGAGGAGTCTAGTCTTGTGAAAACACAAATGCTCTGGTTCATCTAAAATCGTTAGGCTTGTAACTAGAGTGTTCTGGGAAAAGTTAATGCTCTGTGATACACAAAAGGTGAAAGAAAATGAGTTAATAGTCCCTGCTGGCCTAACACTGGATGATAACCGTGCAATATGGACCTTAGTTACTTGCTTTGGCTTCCAGCCAGTAGAACTAAATTGTTGACCGTGCTTGAATGGGAGAAAACTGAACTCAGACAAGAATTATTGTGTGAAAAGTTTGCTGTCCCAACAGAATAAATCAGGATGGATTATTTCACATTATTTCAGGACCTGGGGACATACCTGGTAACCACCTCCTGTGTGCCTGTGGGATGGTACTTGCATGCACACTTAGGCATCTGTGCCCCTACATGGCTGAGTGTGAATATACCACAGGTCACTGCTGTGAGGTGTCGCAGCCAGAGGGGATTTTACTCCATTCAATTTGTTGGTAATTATAACATCAACTTTTAATTACTGGTTTGGGCATTGAGGAACAAATATGGCAAAAACTCTTAGGGAAAACACCTTTTCTCCCACTTCCCTGTACTCAGTGCCAGTTCAGGCACCTCTCCCAACCCCCTTCCTTCATAGTTTCCACTCCCTTTGCCTTCCGTTCATGCTATGCTCAGTCCCTTTGGTGAGGTGATGGGTGGCACAGGTCAGGATCAGAGCATAGGAAATCTACTTTTCTACTACGCTGTTTCTTACTCATTTTCTCAGCTCTGCTGAGAGGGCTTGCACACAGGCCCTGATCCCTTTGGGGGCATCCCTGCTCCAACATAGGCTTAGCTGTGCCCTCAGAGATACGTCCTCTGGCATGGAGCACCTCCTTCCAGGAGTGCGTCTCCACTCTGATCCCAGCAGCGTTCCTTTCTCCATACCTCTTCCTGGATCTTCTTCAGGGTGAACTCACAGGGCTCCTACTGCTGTTCCCTTTGTGCCTCCTGCCTCTAGGAGCTTCCACCCTTTCTTAACTGTGTTCACACAGAGGTGCTGTATTGCGCCGCTGATGAGTTGATGTTTCGGCGTGCCAAGCCAGCTGTGGGGCTCACATCTCCTTGCACAGGTCACCCCTGAAGCCTCTGCTACCAAAACCCTGCCAGTTATGCCCAGTGCAGAGTCTAAGTTAGTTTCTGCCAAAGAAACTCCGTGAGGACCTGCAGTCCATGTGGTGGAGATGGTCTGAGCCTAGCTGGGAAGCTGATGCGGCTTCCAAATGTGTGGCTGTGGGTATAAAACACCTCGGAAGCAGGTTCTTCTGGGCAATTTAATCTCTGGAGATGATATTTATAATAGAGAAAAATCTTATAATGTGTTTTTTTTCAAAGAACATAGTGAAATATCCCAGGTTTGGTTAATACCTTCTCTCCACTGAAGCATTTTAATGGCTGTTTTGGTTGGGTTTATTGGGGTGGGGGGGTTAGCAGCATTGCACAGCACAGTGACTGGTATCATTAGCAGCATAGTTTCCACCACCTGAAGGAATCACACTATGTTACTTTAGTGTTACTTTCTTCTGGCCCAGTCTACAGTGAATGGTTTTGCCACTGTAGCTATTGCAGAAAAACTCTACCAGGAGCACTCCTCTAATGTGAATGTGCCTTTCATAGCAACTAATGACAGGTGACTTTGCTTCTTTTTCCATTTAGCTTACCAAATTATGCTGAAGCATTATTTTTTCCTGTCTGAGGAAAAGTACTTGATCAGAGGAAAGGGGTCCCTGATGGATGTTGATGTCTGTACATTGACAGGTGACTGACAAGACATAGTTGAGTGATACAGAGTGATTTGGGGTTTGTAGGCTTAAAACGGTGGCACCCATCAGCTGAGGAAGGGATTCACCGAATGCTCTTAGCGCTGATTGCGAAGGGAAACATTAACTCATGCCATGCTAATGGGGTCTACAGCCTTCACACTGGGCAATGGCACCTTTCTCCCATGTCATTCCACTATGCAAAACTCAAGTGCAGCTTTCCATTTAGGTGATTGCCGAGGAATTGTCTGGCAACGACGACTACGTTGAGCTTTCCTTCAGTGCACGGAAATTGGATGACAAGGTAAGCTGCTTGGTATTAACCTCACTGAATGACATAAGAATGCCTGCAAATAGAATTTGATGAGCTTTTCCCTGATGGATCTTTTCTGGCCTTCTATTATGAAACACAACAGAGATTTCAGATGAATGTTCACAGTGAGGCTTTCCGCAAGTTACAAAGTAATTAAACAAAAAATAATCAAGGGAATCTAATTAAAACCAAGACAGTTAATTACACTGTAACCGAGACAGTTTAATCATTTAAAATGCCACACATCAGAAGTGCTTAGAGAAGTGAACTTTCTGTAAGCAGTCAAAGATGTTGTACTTGAAGCCTCTTAAAATAAAGCTTGAAAACTTCCTAAGAGCTGAGTCATGATGTACATTTGGTTCAACAAAATGTAGCTGGAATGTGAGAAAAAGGTTCTTGCAGATTTGTTAATAACTTTTTCCCTCTTTAATAAGAAGACTCCCCACTGACTCGAACAGTGCTCTTCTTTATGAGCTCTACCCATCTCTGAAAATAGCTGTTGTTGTTTAATAACATAAACATATATTAAGCCTTTCAAGCAACACTGCTTGAGGTGCTTGTAAGCTGACTGCTTGTAAAGAACACTGTTCTTTCAGTGTAATAGCAGACATAATTATTTGTGGGAATCCGGGGGGTGTTTTTGTATATAGATGTCATAAGACTATGATCCTAATAGGGCTTTACATATAATTGGATATAAGGAGGAAATTCTTTCCTGTTAGGGTGATGAGGCACTGGAATGGGTTGACCAGGGAGGTTGTGACTGCTCCATCCCTGGCAGTGTTCAAGGCCAGGTTGGACGAGGCCTTGGGTGAGATGGTTTGGTGTGAGGAGTCCCTGCCCATGGCTGGGGGGTTGGACCTTGATGATCTTAAGGTCCTGTCCAACCCTAACTATTCTATGATTCTATGAATGATTACAGTTGTACTGGATCACAGTATCTACCATTCTTACATATAAAGCTGCTTCTAATTAGAGGCATATGGTCATGCTATACAAAAGTTTCTGATTCTGATGATCCAAGCATGTGTTTGTGAAATGTGACATTGTGAATAGCTTAAAATCAAATCAGTGAGAGTACTTTTGGATACAGACATCAGATTGTCAAAACCAGGCCCTAGCTGATGAATAGTATTTCTGGTCAAAGCTGCCAGAAAATCTCAGGTGAGCAGAAAACACCCAAGAAGATGAATAACAGTGGAATTTATGTGGATCACGCAGGTACATAACGTTCCCATGCTCAGGATCATTAACAATCCTAAATGATCAGGACCTGAATTTGCTTCTCATGTGAAAGGTGAACAACCTTCTTCTTCAGTTGCTGGAGTCTTAGTGTTTCTGAATCGCGGAATTGATTTAGGTGTCAAAATGTAGATTTAACAACCTCTCTGTAGACAGCCATCTTTAGGTGTGATTTCCAAAGTTGTATGCAAGTCCTGCTCCACATGCTGTCACATCTAGGAAAAAGGAAAGAACATACAGAGCATAGGGAGGTTCTGCTTGGTCGTTCCTTTTCCACAAATGTAAAATGTGATCTGATAGAAATTGTGATTTCTCATGGCTTTTGTTGGTAGAAATTAAAGGGATGCTGCCAGAGTGCTCTTCTGAGCTAGTGTTGTCTGGGCAACAGCTTTAGAGAGGGATGGAAACCCTTTATGGGTGTAAGTTAAGGAGGATCATTTTGAAATACTGCAAGAATATTGTCACTCTTGCCATTTTATCATGTCCAGGCAAGGTGAGCTTCATTAGGTTGCCCAAAGAAGGTGTGAATACTACATCCGTGGCAGTGTTCAAGGCCAGGTTGGATGGAGTCTTGGGTGACATGGTTTACTGTGTGCTGGCCCTGCCCATGGCAGGGATTTGGAGCTGGATGATCTTAAGGTCTTTTCCAACCCAAACCATTCTACGATTCTATACCAAATTCCTGAGTGATGCAGTGTGCAACTCAAACAATGACTTTGTGTGTGTTATCTGAATCAAAACTCTTGTCTTCAACTGGTAAAAATCACTGGAAGCCTGTTCCAGTTGAAAGAAACCTTTCAGTTTCCTCCAATTAGGGATGTAGCTCTAAACCTGGCTGGACCTTGGCCTACCTCATTTGTAAGAAAAGGCTTTCGGTATGGCTCACAGTGAGCTTTGACATCAGCACTTGCAAGGCACTGTTAGTAATTGCTGGTATTAAGGTCTGAAATTACTTAGGTTGCATAGTTTAGCCATTGATGAAAAAGCGTGGGTGCTCCAATGTCACATAAAGGTCAGTTCATCAGAGAATAGAGAAGGGTCTCTCTTGTCAGACCCTGAACATCATTTTGCATGGCTTTCCCTACTCAGAGAAGACCTGAGTAGAGATGTAACATCAGAGAAACAAACTGAGGGCTGGAACTGGCCTTGGAGTCTCCTGAAAGACAGGGAAAGCCTGTGGAAGCAATTGTTCTTGCTCTGCTACGCAGGGTCACCTTTGTTATCCCAGGGATTCCTGTGCTGGTAGCTATCGGGGTGGCAGAAGACACCTAATGAATCCTAACGTCTCACAGCTTGCAGATAAGGGAAGGCGGTGAGGGAGGTTCTGGATGTGCTTTAAAGATAGAAATCAAAATAAATCCCATCCATATTACCATAAGACGTATCTTGAATGGTCCTTGAAAGAGGATCCAGATTGTGGTCCTTAAGCATTCGAGTTTCCTTCACTAGAGAAAAAGATGTGAACAGCACGTTTTTGACAGATTTAACAAGGTTTGTTAATATAACTTAACAGACAGACTATGTTTGTTGGCTGTATTATTGGGGTGGTTTTCACTCCCTCCACATAAAACTGCAAGAGGTTTAGAGAATCATAGAATCATAGAATAGTTTGGGTTGGAAAGGACCTTAAGATCATCAAGGTCCAACGCCCCTGCCATGGGCAGGGACACCTCACACTAAACCATCTCACCCAAGGCCTCGTCCAACCTGGTCTTGAACACTGCCAGGGATGGAGCATTCACAACCTCCCTGGGCAACCCATTCCAGTGCCTCACCACCCTCACAGGAAAGAATTTCCTCCTTATATCCAATCTAAACTTCCCCTGTTTAAGTTTGAAGCCGTTACCCCTTGTCCTATCACTACAGTCTCTAATGAAGAGTCCCTCCCCAACATCCCTATAGGCCCCCTTCAGATACTGGAAGCTGCTCTGAGGTCTCCACGCAGCTTCTCTTCTCCAGGCTGAACAGGCTCAACTTCCTCAGCCTATCTTCATATGGGAGGGGCTCCAGTCCCCTGATCATCCTTGTGGCCCTTCTCTGGACTTGTTCCAACAGCTCCATGTCCTTTTCATGTTGAGGACACCAGAACTGCACACAATGCTCCAGGTGAGGTCTCACAAGAGCAGAGTAAAGGGCACAACCCAAGCAAAGCCAACTCCATTTTTCCTGTAAGGCGGCAGAAACATTCATTGACACATCATAGGAAAGCCACGGGTATGAAAGTTTCCTTTGGTGAAGTGACTTTGCAGAGATAAGGGTGTATTTTTTATTGCAGTGCTTGTTTGGAAGGTACAGCCGCATTTTCACGTTTCATTGGAGCCCTGTCTGCTCAGCTGGCACGTCTTTGTTTCAAGAGATCCACTGAGAACCCTTCACAGTGGAACAGTAACTTTTGAGAAGGTTCTATTGCAATAATAGCTGTGTCACAATTTCCATAACAAGCAGCTATGTTTTGATGATAGCTATAATAAATAACGAGCACTGGGGCAGGGAAACTGCTTTTCCTGGTCTGAAAGAGGCAGTTATCATTGCTAAGGGGAGATTCTCCAGCAAATGGCAGCAAACTACAGGCTAATGCTGCTCTTTTATATATATCAAAGTTTAAGCCTTGTACTTGTGTTACTACTGTGTAACTGCTGCACGTACTGAAAGAACAACGTGCATTCTACCACTAGCAAGTACATTAATCATTTAAACATTATTAAAGTAGCAAAGCATTAAACCTTTATTGCTGCGATTCTTCTTCGAGAGGCTATGCCTGAGAGATTATGTAAAGCTGATAGATTCAGCATAACAGTAAAAAAGCTTTGAAAACATGCATAGCTACCAAAGCAAAATGTTTCTTCAGCTTATCGTCTTGGAGTTGTTAACAAAGCATCTTCCGTATTGAAGGATGTTTTGTTTGTACCTTCGTTCTGAAAGGAATTAGGCTTTGGCTTTCCATTCAAGGAGGGTGATACATGGTACTATGCAGCATTAATTCATTTTAGGTGGCATTGCCTTGGTAGCTAAAACCAGATTATTAAGAATGACTCCCCTTGTGCTAAAATGCTGTTTCAGCTTTCAGGATACTCAGCTGGGAATGCTACACAAAATCCTGGTTTCCTTTCTGAGCCTTTCTGCACTCCAGGGTGCATTCTCGGGACGTATCATTTTGAGGTGTTTCCTTTCAGATAACTTTTCTTATCAAGCTTAGGTTTGATGAGAATCTGTTAACATTAGGCTTATAGTCAGCTTTAATCAGTGCACTTACCTGTGAGAAGAGGTAGCTCAATCTTTTTTATCCCTCTGTGCTCCAGATTTATGGCATTTCTAAGATTAAACCAATAGCCTCAGTCTCTGCTTGTTCTCTTCACTACGCAGTAGTAATCTGGCAGAACTGGATCACCAAAGCCCCTTATATACTGGCAGTTACAAGTGCTGAATAGAGTGCAGAGACTAAATCTACATCACGGCCTTAAGGCAAGCTCTGGAGTTACAGGATCTGTTGGGGTTTGTGCTCATTCTACACACTTTCACGTTAAATGTCCTATAGCCGTGTAATTGAAACACATAGGCAAACCCATGACTTTGTTGTTCAGAGCTCCACATTAAGATTTAATAAATACATATGCACATGCTTTGCAGCAGTTCTAAACGTACCGTTACCTTTCCTCTAGTATGAAAAGAAACAGATCATTCATAGAACAGCACTCTGAAAACAACACTGGTACGTGTCATCTTTATGCATGGAAAAGACTTCAGGTTGCTTGAGCGTTGCCCGAGGCTTCATGATCTGCAGGACTCCCTTTGTTCTCCAGGCATTCAAATTCATGGGGCCCTTTTCAATACCCTGATTTATTTGCTTATTTTGCAGTTCTGGAATTGTAATAATGCCCTACAGACAAAATGATGTGCTCAGACTTTTGCTAGCATCTCATCCAAAGGTGTTCCCATCCCAGTGTCTATTCAGCTAGTCAAATATAAGTATGGTGGGCATTTGGTGAGGAGTCAAAATTGTAGGACTATGCATATTACAGTCATTTTTACGCTAAAGCTTTTCTAGAAATACTAGAGGAGCAGAATTCCTCACTTCCCCAGGCTGATGTGGAAGCCTCTGGTTTTGGATATGACCTATGGAGAAGAACAATATTCATATGCATAAAGTTAATCACGTGGTTCTTTTGAAGAAGAAAGTAAAGGGGGGAGTTGAAACTATGGGAAGTGGGCTGAGTCCATTTGAATCCTGCTCTTGCAGCGTTGTGCTGTTAGAAATCTGAGTTGGCTGGCTTCCCCCCTCCAGCTATGGAGGGCTAACATCCAGCTACACTCCCACCCCCAGCCAGCATGGCCACAAGAAATGAGATGTTGTTGAAACAAAAGGTGCTTTGGCCAGACTTAAACAGAAAGCAACTTAATTGAGGTTTGTGTAAGAATGCTCAGGGTTGTCAGCTGGATGCATTATAAGAAGGCATTCTGCAGTGCAGTGAGCATAGTTAAGAGATTTGCTGGTTCTTAAGAGATGCCAAGTAATTTTATGTATTCCCCTGCTCTGTCATCTTAACATGGACCCTGTTATCACACCCTAGAGAGGACTTGCTTCTCTAACCTCTAATCCATCTTGACAGTACTTGTATTAGTTGGTAGCAGCACATCGTGGCCAATTAACCACTGTTTTGAGAGGGTGGGTGAATAGTACCCACTGTAGAATCTGCTTCAAAGGGTCTTGCATGATAAAACTGATGTCAAAAGACCAAACAGGTATGGAGACGGAAAGAAACAAGCTAGATGGATGAAGGAGCTGAAGCTCAGGAACCTGGCCTGGGTGTAAGAAAGGAAAAGGCTGTAAAATGGCATTTTACAGTTCTGCCTGCCAGGAGTGCAGTTAAACTGAGGACAACAGCAGTGCCATGGAAATCCTGGTGGAACAAGGACAAGGATGAAATATTACTCAGACACACCCAGAGGTCTCACTAAAGCCATGCTGGCTGTCCTTTTTCATTAGCAGGCAGGGGAGCACCAGCACAGTGTGCCTGGAAGGCTAAAGGAAAATCAAGTCTCAGGAGTTAACCTGTCCTATATTTTATTTTAGGACTTTTTCAGCAAATCTGATCCTTTCCTGGAGATTTTCCGAGTGAATGATGATGCAACCCAACAACTTGTTCACAGGACTGAGGTAAGGAATAGGGTTGGATTTACATTCCAAGGACACAGGTGGGCTGTCAGAAGGAATAGTTTATGCTCCTCATGTCACAAAAGGCATTACAAGCACCCACATTTCAAAACACTTCTATCTGTCGTGTAATTATTGGCTAATGGGTATCAGGTCTTGACTTATGCCCATGAGAGTAAGGGAAGATGGTACTGAAGCCAAAGATCCAAATGTGGTTAAACTGAAAGATGCTCTGTTTGAAGGTCAGGAGTTCTACATATTATGTTTAGCCCAAATCATGCTACAGAGGGGATCATATTTTTGCTGTTAATACTATATTGCATTTTCTCTACCTCATCCCAGGATGCTAATGTAAATCTGGGTGCTTTACATTAGTATCCTATGTCCCAGTGCCATTATTGCTTCCATGGTATTGCCTGGCACTGTCTTCAAAGCAGCTTTTAGGGGTACAGGCTGGAGCTGTATTTGGGATTATGAGCCTGTCTGTTATGGATCCCATAAAGTCTTACTTGCAAGGCAGACCATGTGTGTGTAAATCAGTGCTGCTTATCCACATTGACCAGTCCTGCATCTCTTCCGTGGCTTCCAGTTCAGTGATGTATTCTACGACCTTTCCCTTGTGAATTATGCTCCCCCTGAAGCATAGCAGTACTGGGGCAATCTCTGCACCATGATCTGTGCATGGGTCCATTTCCCACCCATGCTCCTTTTTGGAGCTTTCCTGAGGAGGAGTGTTGCAAACTGCAGGTAGCTCAAGGGCACATATCCCTTGCATGTTTCTTCTGCAAACCTCCAGCTGAGCTCTGCTTTCTTCTCTTTTTGATGAATGTACGGTATTGGAAACAGTACTGTATTGGAAATGCTCTTGTTAGCATTCCGTTTGGAGATGTGCAATTGTTAAGGGTTCCTTTCCTTTCTTTTCGCTCACAGGTTGTGATGAATAACTTAAATCCAGCTTGGAAGACCTTTAAAGTGTCTGTAAATTCTCTGTGCAGCGGAGACCAGGACCGCAGGCTAAAGGTCAGAAATCATCCCTACTTTTTGAATTGTTTTACTCACAGAAAGCAGAACTTTGTCTCCCTTTTTCACTTGAAGATTGCTACTGTGCTCCGTCCTCTTCTTTGATGGGAAGGATGATCACGCAGCTGCTTTATGATTACCACAATCAAAGTAAGGATGCAGAGAAGTGGGAATCTACCGTAATCAGTAGATTATGCTCTAGACTTCTTAACAATAACCTCAAAAAAAATGATGGAGCTGGCTTTGCCAATCACTTGCATGATTTGAACCCAGCATCATTTAACTGGTAGAAGTAAATTCAAGGGAAATGGAAGCCCTGCCACCATTATAACTGCTATTTCCTCACTTTTATGGCTGGAGACTCTCTGTAAAGAAACAGTTAGAGTCTGTTATTATATTTGAAAAACAGGGTGGCCACAAAAAGATATGTGCTATAGCAATGACATGTTTCTGTAGCACATAGTCAGCACATGGCACAGTCAGCAGAACACCGATGGTTGAGGTCTTGGAGTTTGGTGTAGAAAGCTTCATCTTCTTATCCCTAATTGGTGTTAAATCAAGGCTGAATCCAGTTGGTCATCTTCTAGTCAGGATTGAGGTTAATGCCAAATTTAAAGTATTAAAGGAATGGCACTGCTCCCAGTGGCTATTTAGTCTCTTGGACCTGATGTAAAGGACATTGGACCCAAAAATATGTCTTTTTTCCTTCTTCTTACCCTTCCAAATTGTCTAGTAATGTTTTTCCCTTGTTGCTGCAAACCTTTCTTCTTCCATCATTGGAGCTGCACAACCCTGCAGAAGCATCATTGTCATTTTTCACTCATATACTGCAGGATGTGCTATGCAGATAGAAGAAAATAAAATGCCAGGTGTGTACATGCATGCCACAAAAGGGTGCAAAAGGTGGAAAGGAGTCTTATGAATGCTTGGATTTGTACTGGTCATTCAGGTTGTGTTTCAATAATCAGCAGTTCTGTTGCAGGATAACAGTGGTACTGGCAGTGTTTGAATCTGTATGTGTGTATGGTATTGAGGATGCACCAGGAAGAGACCAGTATGGATGGTTATTTTTAGATATTGCTTATGCCCATTGTGGCACTTTTGTGCAAACAAGATGAGTCCAAGGGCAAAAGAAATACCAAAAGAATGAGGAAGTTTTAGAAAACAGTGAGAGATGTAGCAAGGAAAAGTGAAGGATGAAGTAGATGGAGCACAGGATACTTAAAAGGCCAGAGCAGAGTGGTTGTGACAGGTACATCTGAGATACTGGAAGGGAGCTCAGCACCCCGGGTGGTGCGGGGAAGCAGTCCTGAAAGGTATTTCCATCTACTACTCTGCTCTTGTGAGACCCCACTTGCAGCCCTGTGTGCAGCTCTGTTGTCCTCAACGTAAGAAGGACATGGCACTCTTGGAGCAAGTCCAGAGGAGGCCATGAGGATGCTCAGGGGCTGGAGCACCTCCTGTATATAGACAGGCTGATGATATTGGGGCTGTTCAGCCTGGAGAAGAGGAGTTGCGTGGAGACCTCAGAGCAGCTTCCAGTGTCTGAAGGGGGCTACAAGGATGCTGGAGAGGGACTCTTCATCAGGGACTGTAGCGATAGGACAAGGGGTGATGGGTTCAAACTGAAACAGGGGAAGTTCAGGTTAGATCTAAGGCAGAAGTTCTTTCCTATGGGGTTGCTGAGGCGCTGGCACAGGGTGCCCAGAGAAGCTGTGGCTGCCCCATCCCTGGCAGTGTTCAAGGCCAGGTTGGACAGCCTTGGGCACTATGGTCTAGTGTGAGGCATCCCTGCCCATGGCAGGGGGTTTGGGACTGATCTTAAGGTCCTTTCCAACCCAAACCATTCTATGATTCTACCCCTTAGTTATGAAATGGTTGGACCAGTTGTGTTTGGCATGTTCAGTGGGATTGAAACAGAGCTGTAGCAGATGAAATGGAGAATGAGGTGTAGGAAAAGTACAGCCCCCATTTTGAACTGCAAGCAAAATTAACAGTAGTGGCTAAAGAGGGTTTCTAATGCAAATGCAGAAGCATAGAGGAGTTATTTATTGTAGCATGTGTAGGATGACAGTAATGTGAAGTGTCAGGATAATGAGTTTGTTATCCTGGGAGGTTGCAATTTTATAAATATCCTGGGTGTATTAAATATCTGTAAGTTTATTGCCTGAAAAACAGAAGGCAGGCTAATGACTCTGTGTTGTATAAGCAATATAGTTATTCTGCAAAGCTGAAAGGGAGCAGAACTGTACAGAGCAATGCTGGAGAACATGGTATAGGCAAAATGTGAGATGCTGAGAGACTGAAGAAGAGATGTAATGTGACAGACTGTGTTACACAGCCTGTCTGAAAGTGTACCTTATAAAACCAGATGCACCCTTGCATCCTGCTTCTTCCTTGGCACAGGGTCCCAGATCACCTAGTCCAGCTTATATCTGACAGTCACTTAGTTGTGCCACCCCTCATAGGATCTGCTTCTTGAGGTAGCTTAAATTGAAATGGGTAACATCCCTTAGCAATGCAACCGTATAAGCCTGAGACAAGAGATGGATCAGATTGCTGCTGCTCAAATGAAAAGCAGAATTAGCACAGCACAGCCTTCACCACATTGTGTGTATGTGGCCTTTAAATCACTTAGATGAGAAAACCTTGGAAGAGATGTGCAAATGGCATGTAAAGCCTAGAATGTCAGAGCAAGTGACAAGTCCACAGTAGAGAAATATGGTTCTGGAGGGAGAAACATTCTTTAATCTGCTTGATATCAAGGCAGAAAGGTATGAGAAAGGCTGAGATTTCAACTTGGGCAGAAGAAGATGGGTGTGGAAATAAAGTGAGGGGTCTTTGAGCTATGAGCAGAGAGATGGGAGTCAAATTTGTTTGCAGATGATAGTGCCAAAAGGGAGGCTAAAGAGGGAGAATTGAATAGGAACAAGAATAGTCCTTTAGGACTGCTTATAGAGAAGATGAGAGGAAAGTTAGTGCAGGAATGGGTGAAGAAGAGAACCAGGGCAGGATGAATCTTATGAACCTATTGACAATTTTCACAGTAGTCTTGATTCTGCAGGGTCTTTTTTGTCTCTTTTCTTTCGGAGAATGCATGTTTTCATTGGTGTGCACAAGTGTTTGATTTCGATATGTATTTGCCTGAGGCTGCAGTTCAGACTTTTGCAGGAAAGCTAAAAGTAGTAAGATTTGCATCAGATCATTCATGAATGCAGAAATGGTTTTAAATTAATTATGGCTGTCAAAGAAGAAAAACATTTGAAGCTTCTTTAAAATTCAGGCCCTTTGTACCTTTTGGTGGGCGTAAGATAAGGCTGCTATGGTAGAGCAGCCTGCAAAATCATTTGTGTTTGACAGATAGCGTATAGTACTTGTCAGATGACTATCCTGTTTACTTTCTATAGGGACTATAAGTTAGGAATTTGATGGCAGCAGGGACAGAAGAGTGGAAATGACAAGAATTAAAGAGGTGAAGTATCTGTGATGGGTTTAGCACTGTATAAATGTTTATACTTCGTTTGCATTGACTGAGCATTCCAATCTTCACCCTACCATATTTTGGAACATTTGACTTTAGTTGTTTTGTTTCGCTTCATAAAGTGTACAGCAATATGTTACTGCCAAGCGCTGAAGAATTCCCTGTGCTGTATTTCGTGTGGGGAGATTAAGTGTATTCCAGCTGCCTTGCTGAGCATCAGCTTCTCACCGGGATTGCTTGATCACTGGGAGCAGTAATTGCGTGAGGCTGGGTAGTTTTGTACCTGTACTTGCTGTTTCTCTTTTACATCCTCTGGAAGGCGTAATCTAAAGTAAGCCTTTAAAAGGCACCAGAAATGCTTGGAGGGAAGTGTTAGCTCGTGGACGTTCTGCAAAGAGAGGGAGAGTTCTTAACATTGCCACTGTCACTGCCTGTGGCTCACCTCTGTAGGCTGTTTGGAGTTCTGAAGACTTGGGTTTTCATCTCTGCCACTGAAATCACATGTGTCTTGAGCTTAGTGGTCTGATTTGTGTTGTGAAGAATGGGGATTAACATGACAAAAAGACACTAAACCAACTCAGTTTAACTTACAGAAGTTTGTTCTTTGTAAGTCTTGCACCCAAAGCAGCCTTTGCACAGTGTGGGCATTTGAAACTTTCTTGTTCAAAATGTCTGTTTAGAAAGATAAGATAAGCAAGGTCACTAAAATCAAAGCAACCAATAATTAGAGTCTGCCTCAGGAGTCTTTTGCCAGCATCCTTTACAAAGTTCTGTTGATTTAAATTCCTTATGGGCTTTAAAAAAAAAACCCAACTAATTTTGCTTCATTTAGCTGTGGTGCAGAGAGCAGTTATTTCTTATTCCTCTCAGGACGCCTTGTAAAACTTTATTGCAATTATTGCTGCCCTAGGTTTTATTATGAAAAAGATAGATTAGATTTATGAACCTGCTGAGCTTTTCTTCCCAGACATTGAAACCATCTGAGAAGTCTGGTCACACTTCGGTGCCCGTCATAACTTCATTTAATGCTGACGGTACAGACAATTCGTGTATGCGTTGAAGTGAACAAAGTACCTCTTTGATCCCAAAGCAGTGCATTGCTTTTCTAAGCAATGGTCATTACTGGCAAATCTGAGCAAGGAATATAATCCTTCCGAGAAGAATGTCCTGTAAATTGTGAAACTTTGGCATCCAAGTTAGGTTTCAGCATGGGAGTTATGTTGCTGTGAAAGGTTGAAATACGGGCTTGCATTGTAGGTATCTTCTGGCAGGGATTACCTCGTCTCCATCCATTCTAATAGTTGCAGGCTTCCTCTTTTTCTAGAGGAACATTTTTCTAGGTTTCCTCTTTTTCTGGTCTACACTGAAAAAATCTCTCTCTCTGTTTTGGTATTAGATATTGTAATACTTGGGAAATAAGCACCCAACAAGGTGCTGTAGAGGCACAAGCCAAACTGCGCACATGGCATGAAATAAAAGAGTATCTGTGTACAGAGAACCTCACTGAAAGAAGTTTGTTTCATAAGGAAAAGAGACAAAAAAAACCCCAAACTGGAAGACATTGCTGCAGGTAAAGTAATACACTGCAAGGAGAGGGGAAGTGTGTGTCACATCTGTATAGCAAGTCCTTAAGAAGAATACCCATTAAGTACTTTCTTGCATCAATCTCTGTCATTGTTGTCAGTTTGTTTATTGTTTTGTCCCCTTCTAAACCTGATTACAGGTGATGATCCTGATCCTGGGGACATTTATGCATGTACAGTGATGAGTTGGACCCACAGCTGTGCTACTACATCTATCAGGTCATAAGTCCTCTGTATACATGAATGGCTCTTTGCAGCACGAAGCCCTGGGACATTACTGTTACCTTTGGGTAACCGTGAGAGGGTTGCCTCTTACTGTGCACTTCTAATGAGGTTAAACCCTGGGTCTGCCGTTCTTTCCCCGTCTCCCTTATGTCCATTTGACTTCCTTGGCTCTGTCCATCCCACCTGTTGGAGTAGCTGTGTCTCAGCACACCAGTTACATGTTTGGTTTTCTGCTGGGGGGTCTATCTGCAGATACTTGTAGGCCCCAGTTTGTCTACAGCGTTCTAGTGCTAGTGAGATGCATTCAGCATGTGATTGTTAATTCATTTCCATAGTAAGACCTTTGTAATACGTTGGCCTTTCCAATGTTAATTTTCACAGGCCATGAGTTTTCTACGTTTTTGTGCTAGATCATTGTTAACAAGGTCTTCCTGAGAGATCTGCACTTTGAATCGATAATCTATGCAGTGCCTCTTCTGCCTCGTTCATGCTGATGTATAATGTGATCCTTGCTTACAATATTAATAGAAGCAGCTCAACAGCCTACAAGAAAGATTTTGATGGAAAGAGACAATCAGTTTATTTCCATTTCATTAATTAAAATGAGAAAATTATTATTAATTGAATAATCTCTTCCCCGGGGTCTGTTACGGTGTTTGGGGGGATAGAAGGTTGGTTCTGCCTCAGATAGTTGTAACCTTCTGTTTCCTTCTGATTTCTTCAGTGTTGAATTTTTCATACAAAATGATGGATCATTAGGGGGAAAAAAGGGTTTCTGAAAGGTCTGTAAGTGTATTGGCTGTTCCGAGTTAAGGAAAAGCAAACAGCGCTGGGGTTTTTCTCATGCTCTCTGAGTTATTACTGCAGTTTTCTCTAAATCAATAAGCTTTCAGTGACCTTTAACATGTGACTACAAGTCTACAATTTATAAACTCCAATCCTTCAGTAAACCCTTAGTATCTCTGAAAGCCACTGGTGAAAGTAACTGAGCAGAACCAGCGAAGAAGGCCAAGTAAAGCTTAAGAGACAAGCAGTAAGTAATGCATTCAGACAAACCTATTAGTGCTTTTATTCTTGCACAGTTTCGCTGTCATAGAGTGCTTGTCTCTAGAAGCACTAATGTGGAAAGATACGGTTTATGGTCAACAGCAGTAATTTGTGCAGGATTACAAAAAGCATGTGGCACAAAGGGCAGTTCAAGCACTGTCAAATGATGATTAGAAAAGCATGAACTAAAGGATTTCACACTGTTCCATAATAGAAGACTTCTTTGTTGTTGCTGTTTTCTTTGGGCTTTTATTTCCATGTAGAAATAGATGGGCACCCAGAATGAATCACAGCGTAGGCTAGACGTGCTGGGTATGACTTGATTGGGTGATTTCAGTCATACCTGATTAACTACACAGTTCTACGTCCTCCCCTTCAATTTACTCACAAAATGAATGCCAGTGGAGCCAATCATTCCCTGCTTACTTACCCTGACATCGCTGAAGAGGTGTTTTCACATGGAGTCCTTCTTGTGGAAAGTCTTAAACCAGAGGAAAGGGGGATTTAACCTTTACGTGTCCTTCATATGAAGGAGTTTTGTGTGCAGTTCTGGTGTCCTCAACATAAAAAGGACATGGAACTGCTGGAACAAATCCAGAGGAGGCCACGAGGATGATCAGGGGCTGGAGCACCTCCTGTATGGAGACAGGCTGAGGAAGTTGGGGCTGTTCAGCCTGGAGAAGAGAAGCTGCATGGAGACCTCATAGCAGCTTCCAGTATCTGAAGGGGGCTACAAGGATGCTGGGGAGGGACTCTCCATTAGGACTTCAGTGACAGGACAAGGGGTAACGGGTTAAAACTTAAACAGGGGAAGTTTAGATTGGATATAAGGAAGAAGTTCTTTCCTGTTAGGGTGGTGAGGCACTGGAATGGGCTGCCCAGGGAGGTTGTGAATGCTCCATCCCTGGCAGTGTTCAAGACCAGGTTAGACGAGGCCTTGGGTGAGATGGTTTAGTGTGAGGTGTCCCTGCCCATGGCAGGGGGGTTGGACCTTGATGATCTTAAGGTCCTTTCCAACCCTAACTATTCTATGATTCTATGATTCTATGAATCAAAAGACGCCTTCAGATGACTTTTTCAGGAAGTTGTTTTCATGAGGTCAGGGCGTTTTCCTGGAATCTTTAGAATAATTGCCTCACTCTTGGAGGTTGCAGATCTTCCTGTATCATCAGAATAGTTTATTTCGTAGTCATTTGGAGGATGTTATCATGTTGTGAGTTTCCAGAGAAGTGCTTGTGCAGCTGATAATTTTATATAGTTGAAAGCTCCTTTTTGGTGGTCAAAAGACACAAACACAAAAAATAGGCTTAAATATTGGGATGTGGTGTGTTATTTAATAAGTGGATAGAAATATTTGTGTAAGTGCATACTGCATCACCAGAGTAGGAGTTTTAAAACAGTATTCTCAGAGGGTGATACATTCTTTTGAGGGTTATTATAAAATTAAAGTGAATGACACACTGTGAAAGCCAGTTTCTGAAACCTTGTCTCGGTTTCATCTGGGATAGAGTTAGGATTTCCTTAGTAGCTGGTGAAGTGCTGTGTTTTGGATTGTGAGAACAGTGCTGGTAACACACTGATGTTTTAGTTGTTGCTAAGTAGTGCTTACTCTACAGCAAGGACTTTTCAATTTCCCATGCTCTACCAGTGAGGACGGGCATAAGAACCTAGGAGGGAACATAGCCAGGACAGCTGAGCTGAGCTCCCAGAGGGATATTCCATACCACAGAGCATCATGCTCCAGAATATAAGCTGGGGGGAGTTGGCTGGGAGCCACTTCTCACTGCTTGGGTATGAGCTGAATATCGGTCAGTGGGCAGTGAGCAGTTGCATTGTGCATCACATGTGCTTAGTGAGTTTTATTCCTCTCTGTCTTCTCTCTGTCATTACCATTGTTGTTGTTATTACTATATTTTACTTTATTTCAGTTATTAAACCATTCTTATCTCAACCTGTGGGTTTTATCCTTTTCCTGTTCTCTTCCCATACTACTGGGGCAGTGAATAAGCAGCTGCATGGTACTTAGCTGCTGGCTGGGGTTAAACCACAACAGTCCTCCTTGCACAAATGCCATTGGACCTACTTTTCCAGTAAATGATTAATCAGACTGCTACAATTCTCAGTTAGAATACTACGATTGTTAAACGTTTCCCTTCTTTTTCCCTTCATATTTCCCTTGTTCTCTCTATGCCTGTGGTTGCAGGCACTACAGGGATCATTAAAAACTCAAGTGGCCTACTTCACAAGGTCTGCTGTGACTGGGGAATTTGCTGCGACTGCTTGCCCTGTTTTGCTAGTTTGGGTTAATCTATAATTTAGCAATTGGTTTATAGTGCCTCCTGAATTGATTAATCGCAGCAGTTTGTTTGCTACCCTGATTTATCTGAGCAGGTCAGGGACTGATCCAATCAATCTTCCTAGATGCTGTGCAGGTGGGGTGCAAGATTTAAGATCCCCCTTAAAACTGATTAACTCCCGGTGTGTGTGATCGCAGCTCACAGGTTCCTTTTTTCCTCTCCTCTTTCCTTGACTCTGTTCTTGGTAAAGCAGTTGAAGATGCTGGGAAGGAAAATACCAGATTGCAGTGGAGATTTAGGAGAGAGAAATAGGCTCAATAAATGAGCTCCATCCCAGTTTTGTTAGAGTCAAGGGAACTCATTCTGATGACTTTAATAGGCGCGAGTTTGTTCTCCCTTATTGTAACTGCTGGATCTAGAGCAAATTAACTGTCAGATTAATTAATCTAGATTTGAGTTAATTGATGTTTGTGAAGTGTTTTGAAGATGAAAGAGCTGTCAAATGACAAGCGTTGTCACAACAATTAGGGGTGCAAGCGGATTGCACAAGGGAGAGATGGTCTGATAAATGGTTAAAAGAGCTATCATTCACATACCCAAGGGATTGGGCTGCTGGTAAGGACGGTGGTAGAAGGCTCAAAAGCTGGTACACAGGATAAAATGGGTTGGATAGGTAGGGATGGGCATCTTCCCCCATCCATTGGATGACTCTGACCAAATGCAGTTGTTTGCCTTGTAAAAGGAGATTCTTATTTCCAGTTCCTTATCAGTTCTGTGTCTCTTTTGCAAAGTGAGAGGACTGCCTCCAAATAATCTGTACATTGCATTTATTGTGAGCTTGCTCACTTCCTCTATGGTTCCATCCTAAAACAAATACGGCCCTTCACAGCTTTCCTATGCGAGTCATCGGGATGAGGAAAGATTGGAAGAATGCTCTCTCGCCTCTTGAGCTGGCTTTGAAAGTGAGTTTTAATTCACTGAAGTGAAACAGAGGCACCCAGAAGTGTTGCTGACTGTAATCCAAATCAGAGGTGTCTGGTTCCTTCGCAGGGCAATAGCTGATAAAGTGCTAAATCCTATCCCTGGGGCCACTTAAAATGAGACAAAGCAAAACCCTGGTAATGAGGATCAGTTCCACACTGGGCATAGGGTATGCTGATGAATTAAATCACCTCAGATCACTGTGTTGATAATGCCCTCAACACCCCACAGACCCCAGTATTAGCTGCAGAGCTGCTTACTGCAGCAGTTTAGAAACCAGTGCTTTCATTTTGCATTACAAGAATAAAACAGAGCTCTGCTTTCACTTAAATAGATCAGGATTAAGGCTTAGATGTAACCATGTAAAGCAGCTGAATCCTATAGTGGGTGAATTTTAAAGTGTTGCATATCTTAAAGGAAATCCATCGGTTTCATAACCTTTGTGTCTTCAGGACATTTTGCTGCGTGGCTTTACAGTGTCTCATTATATTAAAAATGAGAGAAAATGAAAGTGTAACCAGTTTCTCATATGCCTTTTTCATTTCTTTGCTTCGAGACCGGAAGGAATAGTGAAGGCAATTTCCCAACAATCTCATTTGAGACACTCATAAAGTAGCAAAGCCTCACACTGGCTGACATATAACCATATCACCATATCACCATATAACCAACTGCTAAGGACCCTTCATTTCTTTTCAGATTTGTTTTTTCTACTGTGTAAATTGAAATTACACACTCAGAAGCTCTCTTGTTAAATCTTGTAATACATGTATTCTTTCCTACGAGCAGTATATTTTCTCTACTTAAATACAAAGCTTACCTCAAGATTCTACTCGTAAATCTTATCTTGACAGTTTATGTGCAAACATAGTGCCACACAAAAATAGTTGAGCAGAGCAGATAATACAATCTGTGTCTTTTAAAAGGGAGCATTCTCAGGGAACGGAGCAGAGTCAAATGCAAGGCAAAATAATGTATTTGTTCCAAAAAATTACAGTAAGTACCTTCAGGGCCCTCATTATAAATTATAATTAATTATAAATTATAAATTAATGCAGCATTAGGGCAGAAATAGCTGTTAAGTGTGTCTAAACTTTAATAATTTAGAAGATGTCTGGGTTCATAGGAGTCACTTGAGAAGTGTGGACTTTCTCTCCCTCTGGCAATCTGTGTTTATCCCTTCCATACACAGTGGTCTCTCCCTCTGGCAATCTGTATTTATCCCTTCCATACACAGTGGTCTCTCCCTCTGGCAATCTGTATTTATCCCTTCCATACACAGTGGTCTCTCCCTCTGGCAATCTTTGTTTATCCCTTCCATACACAGTGGTCCCCTGTACTACACATTCTGTTAAAACAGTTTACATCTGTGTTTTCTCTTTGCCAAAAATACGTTTCCTCCCAGCTAGATGACATGCTCTACGTGTTTTGTCACGTGTACACACGTGGGTATAATGCACCTTATATAGTGAATGGAGTGTTTCGTAATGAAAATGTTTTATCTGCCTTACCAAATCTAAATTAAGCGTGTTTAATGTATATGTTAGTGTGAGGTGTCCCTGCCCATGGCCAGGGGGTTGGAACTGGATGATCTTAAGGTCCTTTCCAACCCAAACCAGTCTGGGATTCTATAAGCAGAATGGCTTGGCTTTAGCCATTCCCATGCCAGTCTGGGTATGAAGAATTCATGCTGATTAAAGCCAACCAGCTCTAGGGAGGGCAGAGGTGAAGCAGTGGCAGAAGGTCCCATGTGTGGTTAGAATAGAGGCTGTGATAGAATCAGCCCCCAGTGATGCTTACGGCCGTTTGAAACTTGAGCCTGCTGCAATATTGGTTTACATCCTGTCCCTGAAACCTTGTCTTGTGCTGCACTGAAGCTGTGTTAAGAGTGCGAGATAATGGAATTCCTCATCAGAACGCAGTGTGTGCTACTCCAAGCAGCCTTATGAATATGTAAAACTTGCAGAAAATAATTAAAAATCACTAACTCATACTCATAATCATCTCGTGCACATTTTGAAATTGAGAATTGTGATTTTAGTAGCCCGAATGTGTTTTTTCACAGCACTTGAACCCCTAATCTCCTTAAGAGCTTTAAATTGTCAACGCGACATAGCTTTAAGGTGACCTGCAAAAGTAAAACACAACATCCTGGTAATGTAACGTTCATTGAATCCTTTCCTAGGCTGACTTGCTCCCATTTTCCTGGCTGTTCGGAGCATTAAGCATGTACTTGTAAAGCTGTTGACATTTGGGTTCTTTCCTTCGATCTTTAATGATACAGAAATAAGGGCCTGCTCTGTCTTATATACAGCTTCTTGTGCTCATTTCTTTGGCTGTTAATTTCCTGCCTTCCTAGAGAAAGCAACCCGTCATTCCGATCACCCCTGTGTAGCTGTCATTGCTGCATGCACAGGGGCAGACTTGCCACCAAGCTTAAGATCAAGATCAGTTACAGGATAGATATTCAGAGGAGCATAGGAAGTAGAGGTGAAGTTTGGGGAAGACAAATAAGCCAAAGAAAAGATAACTCCTTTGTTAGTCTTGTATAGGCGAGCATTCCTCTATAGGCAAATAGCTGAGGGAAAGCCAAGTGTTTTCTCTACAGGATATTACTTGAAGCACTCTTCTGTCTTCAAAGACATGCAGAGCTTTGCCTGTGGTTTGTTGGGGTTTTGTTGTTATATATTAGTGTTTCAAGGAGTGCAGCGTTAGCAGAGGCGGGCACTGGAATCCCTTCTACCTGTGTTATTTCGGATGTGGGATACGTGTCCCCCAGTTGCAGCTGCACTGATCCTTCGCACCCCAAAACTCTACAGATTCCAGTGAATTCTGCCAAACGTAGTACTGAAAGCTTCCCTTATTTGTTTGCCAGGACTGAGGGATATGAAAAGATGCACATTCTGTAAGCACTGTTCTGTTAATAGCTGCCAAGAAAGATCTCCTTCCTTCACCTTCCGTATTGTTTCTGTCCATCAATTTGTGCTGCTCACAGGGTATCCATTGCTACAAGTTTGCACAAAATGCAGCGATACCCTGATCCTTTTAGACGTGTGCTTCCACGTGATGTTCTGAAGAGAAATACCTGTGCAAGTCTGCAGTACAGTCCTACAGTGGCAGTCCTGCCAGAGCACTTAGTGTAATAGCCTATTTATGCTAACACAGTGCTGTGCTGAAGGAAAGCCTTGGGACAGCGGTGTGTTCTCTCCCCTTTTCACCCGTATCTTTATGCCTAGCATATGTCTCCTAAAACCAGCATAAATACAAAGGGAAAACCAAAGTTTTTCAGGATTTTCATCCCAACCTTTTTCACCAAAACCTGCTGCTTGGTTCAGCTGAAACAGCTTGAATCTGTGACGATTTTGACAGGCTGTTCATCCAAAGAAGTCCCCCCAGCCCCAGATGTGTTTCTCTTTTGTTAGTCAAAACAGCATTCCATAGACATTTTCTTCTCTTGCTTAACAGTTTAAAACTGGGAACGGAAAGCCCATGGCTTTTTCTGGTTTCTTTTGGGCTTTGGTTTGGTTTTTGAATTGCTTTGGATCAAACGGGGAAAGTTTGTGTAACACGTTCAAGGCCAGGTTGGACGGAGTTTTGGGTGGCATGGTCTAGTGTGAGGTGTCCCTGCCCATGGCACGGGGTTGGAACTGGATGATCTTAAGGTCCTTTCCAACCCTAACCAGTCTGGGATTCTGTTTTGCAGCCTCCAATAAAGATAGCACCTCACGTAGTGCTGTTCCTGTGCAAGAGGACTGGATAGCGGTGAGCTCAGGGTGACATTCCCGAGGGAAGGGCAGTGCACTGTCAACATCTTTCTGTTCAGGTGCTTGATTCAAGCCCCTCATGGTTTGTAGAGGAGTGTGTTCCAGAGGAATACATTTCATATAGGCAAGGTCTGCGCTTCTCTGCTGTCAAGTATGAAAAGGGACCACCAAGCAGTCATTTTAATGTTCTACCTCGTATGTTTTGTACATTAAGTATCTTGAGATTATCCTGGGAATCTTAAATTACCTTTTAAGTCTG
This sequence comes from Pezoporus flaviventris, assembly GCF_033815535.1. Lineage (NCBI taxonomy): Eukaryota > Metazoa > Chordata > Aves > Psittaciformes > Psittacidae > Pezoporus > Pezoporus flaviventris. The sequence goes on from NW_026892585.1 coordinate 4,752,015, forward strand.
GAATGGTACTCAAGAAATTCCACTACCACTGGCTTTGTGATAAAGCACTGGTTTCACCTACAGGAGACAATGTTAGTAAAATACACGTTGCAGCACTGCAAGGAGCAACTGCATGTTCCATTTACTGTCATTTCTTACAACAGAGAAACATTAACTGCATTTGAGCACGGATACTTTTATTCAATGAATGTCAACAGATTGTTATTTTGCAATTAATTGTGCTTGGGATTTATAAAACAGCCTCACACCTGGCTGTTTTTCTGTTCCACTTTGATTTCTTAAAGGCTGAACAAGCTGCCTAAAGCTTCTCTGCCTTGAGAATCAATTTTCCATGTGGCACTGCCATGCTAGTAATAATGCCTTAGTGCCTTTTCCTGTTCCAGACCTCAGTGATTTTACGTATAAAAAGGAGGTAGTTGTAGCTGGGAGAAAAAAAAGCCCATCAGTTTATTTTCTCTCCTTCCTCTCTTCCCAACTGAATAAAGCTCCAATTGATCTGAAATGAAATTGTTACTGGCTTTTTTCCTACTTTCTGTTTTACAGTTAATGAAAAGCTGTTCTTGTTGGCCCATCCTGTACTTAAGCATTTTAGAGAGGGGCATTTGTTTCGGAACTGAGGAGTATTTCTGATTAAGTCTTGGTTTGTTGGGCCTTTTTTAACAGAATGTGCAAGGTCTTGTTCCTCTGAACACGGTAGTCAAGCAGCAGGCAGCTTCTTTGCTCATACTTTCAAGTTCTTTTCTGCCGAGCCAAACTTATTTCCCTGCTTTGTTTTTGGCTTTCCAGTGCTTTTTTTAGCCCAGCTTCTCCTCTGCTATCCTGACTCATGTCTTATCTATCAGAGACATAACAGTGAGCCCCTGTATTCTGAGGGTTTTTGTTGAGAGGGGATGTGAATCTCCATTTCAGTTGGAGTCTCCATTGCTTCTTTGTGATTTCCAAAAAGGGGCTTACTTGTTTCATCCATTTCTCAGTGTTGGAAACGGCCATTACAGATCAATGGTGGATCCCAATCTGTCGAGAGGTACTTGATTTTAATATTTGTACCTGACCTTGTTCCTACATGACTCAAATTTTATACAAACACAGGTTCAAGCCTCACTTTTGTTGTGGTTTTTGGTTGTTTTTTTTCTGATACCCGAAGGCAGTCCCATATCCAAAAAGGATAATACCTTGGAATGTTCAGGAATGGTAAAACGCTTGTATAGCCATTTCTGTTTCAGTGCTGACATCATGGTTAGCCAACATAATATCAGCACTTCTGAAGCGTACAGATTTTATTAGTGTTACATTTAATCCCAAAGCCACCTCTGAAGTCCTTAGATATTTTATTATATCTATTAGATTAATAGCTTAAATAAAGCTTATCAGGGAGGGACTTAAACTGTAGAAAGGCTTTCTGAGGTGGGATGAGACTTCAGATGTTCTTCAGGCCTCGGTCTGTATTGGATAATAAACCTCCCTAAATTGCAGGAGCCATCCCCTGGAAAAGATTAGAGTAATTACATGGCATTCTGCTGATGCTTTAGATCTAGTTACCCCCAGATGATTACAAGTTATAGAATAATTTAGCCTGGAAGGGACCTTAACATTTTGAATTCCAGTGACCTCATTAACAGTATGAATATGTAGAACTAGAGAATAAATACAAAAGACATTTTGATATCCAATCCCTGTCCCTAAACTGGAAGTAAACTGAAACTGTGTGATCTGCGTATGATTCAAGTGCTTTTAACTGGAATACGCTGGAGATTCTTGGCTAGGTTTTGAAAGAAGGATTGTTGCTCACCTGACCTGAGGGGGCCTGGGAAGACTGGACTTTTCCAAGGGGTACGTTCTCTGCACTTCCTGAAAAATCTCTTCAGGGGTCTTCAGTCGGAGGAATCAAAATTACAGAGTCCCAGACTGGTTTGGGTTGGAAAGGACCTTGCGGTCATCCAGTTCCATCCCCCTGCCATGGGCAGGGACACCTCACACTAGATCATGTCACCCAAGGCTCTGTCCAACCTGGCCTTGAACACTGCCAGGAATGGGGCAGCCACAGCTTCTCTGGGCACCCTGTGCCAGCACCTCAGCACCCTCACAGGGAAGAACTTCTGCCTTAGATCTAACCTGAACTTCCCCTGTTTCAGTTTGAACCCATCACCCCTTGTCCTATCACTGCAGCCCCTGATGAAGAGTCCCTCTCCACCATCCTTGTAGCCCCCTTCAGATATGAAAAAATTTGGTTTGTAAAGTTATCTCTGTATCTTGTCTTTATTATTTTCTCTAGATATATCTATCTAGGGCCCCTCTGTACCAAAGTGTCTCTTATATTGACTGACTTGGGGCAGGGATCCTTCTTCCTGGTAAAGGCTGATCAGTTGAGTTTGATGAATTCCTACGGTATTTTTCAGTACTTCTGAAAGACAGGATCTTCTAACACAGTGACAGCACATCACTAAAAGACACTTCTGCTAACTGCGTGTGATTTTGTGTCTTCAGCTAGTATGCTGTGGTAACAAATAGCTGGGTTTATGTAAGTGAATGAAAGATTACAATTAAAACCACTGAAAGGAGCACCATTGTTCAACAGAGTGAATCAGATCTCAATGAGTTACACAACTGAAATAGAAGCATGACATTTTTAAATACTATTGCTTACCTTCTGTTCAGGTTTTCCCACTTTTTGGTATGTACAGAGACTCACTTTTTTCATGTGAGTTGGGACTTCAGGATGTCAAGCTTTAGAATGGTAGATACCTGCGCCAAGGCTCAAACACATTCCTGGTTTAATGCAGGGGCATCATCACAGAGGCAGCATAGCCAAGAATTTCTGCCCCTTAAGGCCATTTTTTCCCTTGTGCCAGTGGCTGGGAAGCATGATAATGTGTACTTAAATAATGTGATGGAGATCACATCAGTGTTAGAACCAGAGCACACTGCCACTTGTTCTTGAAACTCGGCAGGGTTGTAAGTTGGCTGCTAAGCATCAATAGAGGTTTTCCATAGATGACTGTTCACTAGAAGAGGTTGATTCAGCTGCATCTGAAAATTCATGTAAATGCACCTATGTTGACAAAAATTGGCCTCGAGAAATATTTTAAGCAAGGATGGAAAATTCTGGTTACAGTGACAGGGAGAAAGAGAGATTAGCACTCCAAGAGCTGCAGAACAGCTGGCAGAGATGTGGAAAAGCCATTTGAATACAAGTCATTCATACATTGGCTAATTGCAAGCTGATTTTACCAGTCTTTTCTATTGAAGATCCACATTGTATAATTGAACTGGGAGGAATGAACAAGAGAAAGGCTGATGCGATATTTAAATGCTCTCTTTTGATGCGGGAAACTCAGGTTCAAAACCTTGCCTTAATAAATATTTAAACATCTATGCAAAGTGAAGCAGCTCCAACAGAGAAGAATGAAAGAGGCACTGAGCAGAAGCACAGAATGGCTTCTGTCTCAGTGGATAAAGCCTGGCACTGAAAAGCAGGAAAAATGATGGAGCGGGTAGCCCAAGCAGAAGGTGCCCTATGCACAGGTCACTGTTTTCTGTTCCCTCACTCAGTCCCTAAGGAAAATGTGAAGAGTCTTGGGTTTGTTCTGATACAGAAGGAGGGAGGCTTCTGAAATCTTCAGAGTCCTCCAGGGAGAGGAAAACAGTTTTCCCCATGCTCTCATGAGGAAAAGATTTCTTACTGACAAATGCTGTTTAGGACAGTTGTATCGGGTAGGATCTTATTGATGTGCAGTATAGCCAGGCTGTTGACTAAAGACAAGAATGAGGATATAACATGGGGAACAAACAATGCTTAATAGAAAGATTCCCTTTAAAAGGAGCAACAGTTCCCTCTTGGAGACCCCTCATTAGCATATCAGCAAAAAACTGCTTAGCCAGCTTGATTGTCATAGTATGATTTGGGTTGGAAAGGACCTCAAGATCATCCAGTTCAAGCCCCCTGCCCTGCATGGGCAGGGACACCTCACCCCAGACCATGTCGCCCAAGGCTCTGTTCAACCTGGCCTTGATGGAGCCAGGGATGGAGCATTCACAACTTCCCTGGGCACCCTGTGCCAGTGCCTCAGCACCCTCACAGTAAAGAATTTTTGCCTTAGATCTAACCTGAACTTGCCCTGTTTCAGTTTGAACCCATCACCCCTTGTCCTGTCTCTACAGTCCCTGATGAAGAGTCCCTCTCCAGCATCCTTGTAGCCTCCTTCCTTTTAATAAATGAGTAAAGCAAAATGCACAGAAGTTAACTCCAGGCCCCAGATTGTTCTAGGGGTTCCAGACGCTGCCTCTTGTGCTTAGGTACCTACAGGTCATTTCAGAATAGGAAGCATTCTGTATGTACATTCTCTGACTGAGTGCATCAGTAGGATGGTGAGAATTTAATTCTGGGTAACAAGTTGACATCTTTCTGTGAATTTCAGTTTATTTCAGCTCATTCTTGCATAGTGCAATCCTGAAATGAAATTATGACTTCAAAATGAGCAATCCACTTCCAGTGTGAGATCTGGTTTCAGTGATTTGAATCTCCAGTAAGAACCATGCCAGCTCTTTATATACTGCTAGAATTAAGTGGAACGCTGCTCTGTGGGCAGTCAGAAAGCAAAGTGTATGACAAATACTAAAGATCTTTCTATCCTATATGATGATAGTTTGTCTGGAATGCATATTTCTGTGAGCATTGAGTACTCTCAGTCCCATTCATATAAAAGCTTATTTACCTATTTCTTTTTATATTTCCTGAGAGATTCTATCCTGGATTTCATCTTTTCACTTGTCAGTCCCCACTGACTACTCAGCCTCACCTTAATATCTTTGCTGTTAACTGCCTGAGTGCTAAGTAACAGTAGTTTTCCTACATCCAAAGGAGGTCTCCTTGGGACAGTTTATGTAGCTCTGGAATAATTGATCAAAGTGGTAGGTGTGGGCTAGCTTACATGGAGATCAACAGCTATTCCTGACTTAGGAAACTCCTCCCAGTGATGCTGCAGAAACCTGAAAGACATTGAGGCTGGTGGCTGACATGCTGATGCACACCTAGTGGAAGTGAGTGCTTTTATGTGCTGTACACCTTTGCATGCTGGTCTCCTTGCCAGCAAGAGGTACCTGTTTTGAGTGCTCCTCAGAAGTCTCCTGGGTGCATCAGTGCTTCTGTACACATCAGTGCTTCTGCTGTGTACAGAAGCAAATTCATCACAAATTCATGTGTATGCACATGAAAGGTGAAGTCTGTGCTGCCAGCAGAGCTGCTGTGGTTAGCGTGTGGCGTTGGGTGATTTAGATTTAAGACATGAACCTAATGTGCTTTTCACATACATCATAGCACAAAAGAAGTGACGTTAGAGGTTCCTCTTTTTTCCAAGCAGCTCTGCAAAGCCAGTGTCATGTACCTGCCAGCTCCACCCCAAACTTCTTGTTTTCTATACACAGGACAAGGTGAGCTTTTGGGAGGATGGTAGTTGTATATAAGGTGGGTTCCTGGTACACTGCTTGCTCCTTTTGTAAAACATGACTATACTATTTCTACAATTCCATCAGTACTTTGTTAGCAATATTATCCCTTTAGTAACATTCCCAAAAATGTCATGGCATGATTTTTTCATCTTATATCTGCTCTTCTTGTGAGGGCCCCATTGAAGGTCAGTGGGACTTTCTCAGTTGGTGTAAATGATACAGCTCCATTTACTTCCACTAATGTTGATGGTTTGCGTCCCATGATACCTCCTAATCTTTGCCTCAGAGAGAATTTCTTTTCCTGTATATGACCAGTATTAGATTGTATTCTTTATATTCACAGAGTATTTCACTAAGTAGGTTAAACTCCTCTGTTCTGCCTACTTTGTCTCAGGAATAATGTTGTTTCGTTTCATAATGACATAATGGTGCCACCTGCAGTCCAAAGCCTTATACAAGTGGCTTCAGATGATGTGGTTCACAGTAATAAAAGCATTGAACACAGTAATGGGAAGGATAACAATAATCAGTCATTTGTAGAAGTCACTGCATTTCAAGACCTGCTTTCTTTCTGTTCCCGTAATAAAAGCTTGAATTTCTTGCTATTTTCCTTGAAAATGAGACCAAAAAATCTTTGCACGGGTGATTTGGCAGGGGCAGGTAAGCTCGAAGTATTCTTTATAGCTCTTTATGATACCAAGTGTGCAGGAACCTGCTAAAACACTTCAGTGTAAATGTCAGTCCCTGTGCACGCATCAGAAATCTGGAAATCTCTTTATTAGCAGGGTAAAATCAGAATAAGTGATTAATGTTGCTCTTTGGTGTCTTTCTCATCTGTCCATATAGGGGCTGGTCAAGGAAACCTGTCTCCTAGTGCCAAAGGATTCCCAACTGCTGAATATTCTGCTATGAATTCTTCATTACTTTTAATCTGTGGGGTTTGACATGGTTTCCAGTGCTTCTTCTTCCTTCTTCTTTTCACGGCTGATAGAGTTCATTTATGCTTTGCATAAATGTATGAAAAGTGTCAACCTGCACAGACCCAATGTGCAAACATACCACGTGTTTTGGGAGACTGGGAGAAGGAACGTGATGAAACAGAGAAGCTGTTCCAAAATCCTCTCAGTTCCAGTCGCAGTTGTTCAATAGGATGAACTTGGTATTTGTCATTTAGATTTTCAATTGCTTTTCTCTGTGGGTAGTTTTGAGACCATATCTGATCACAATAGCTGATCACTTAGAACAACCACTTTGCTTTGCCTGAGTATTCTTCTGTGGGTAGTGTCTCTTTTTTACTGATACTAATCATGGTTTAATAGCTAGCCTGTTGATACTTGCATATGTTTTACTTCAGTGTCCTTACTTCTTTAACCATAGTGAGATAAATCACCCACATTAGGAGGATATAGGGGTTATAATTACATTGAATGAAATGATTGAGTCTTCTTCTTCTTCCATTGGTAATTATTTTAATTGTAGCTTCCTAATTCACCTAGCAGAGTGCTGAAAGAATATCCACACCTACATCATTTTCCTGAATATAAAGGAAATTGCCCATTAATCTGGCAGAGTGGTAAGAATTAGGGAATGAATTATCCGCTCAGTTGTAACTGGGCTTCTTTTTAGTCACCTCCAGTTATTTGTGGCAGAATTTTGGTCATTTATGCAATCTGGTCCTGCAGTCAGAGAAGATATTTAGCTTTCTGAGCACTGTCACATCCTGCCCTTTGTTTGGAGCACAAATATAGAGCTCAGCCTTCGAAAATCTGGGTTTAGGGTGCTAGCTTTACTGAAGTTCTCTCGTTTTCAAAACACTGCATTCCTTTGCATTCTCAGAACACCTGAGCTGCCTGCTGACCCCAGCGGTAACAGGCATTGCTGCTGCTTGTCAAAACACTGATAGGTTTATATGTTATAAAGTACTCCAGCATCACTGATAATCATAGTCTTTTTGTCCCATTCTACTTCGCAGAATTCTTCAGACTGGTGTGTTAGTGGGTAGTTGTGGGTAGTTTTAGCTTCAGAGCAGGCATACTGAATCACAGAATCAACTGGGTTGGGAAGCACCTTTAAGCTCACCCAGTCCAACCGTTCCCAGCACTGCCAAGGCCACCACTGCCCCATGGCACTGAGGCCTCGTCTCCACGCTGTGTGAACACTTGCAGGGACGGTGACTGCAGTCCTGCCCTGGGCAGCCTGGTCCAATGCCTGAGCACCCTCTGGGGAAGGAATTGTTCCTCAGCTCCATCTAAACCTGCCCTGGGGCAGCTTGAGGCCGTTTCCTCTTGTCCTGTCCCTTGTTCCTTGGGAGCAGAGACCGACCCCACCTCACTACAACCTCCTCTCAGGCACTTGTAGGCAGCGATCAGGTCCCCCCTGAGCCTTCTCTTCTCCACACTGAACCCCCCAGGTCCCTCAGCCGTTCCCCATCACACTTGTGCTCCAGGCCCTGCACCAGCTCCGTTGCCCTTCTCTGGCCCCGCTCCAGCACCTCAATGTCTCTCTTGTAGTGAGGGGCCCAGAGCTGAACACAGGATTTGAGGTATACATGAATCATGTATGAATCACAGGCAATCAGCCATTTTCTTTCATTTAATTTCTTTGCTTCTGTACACTCAGGGAAATGATTTGAAGGAAACAGAATATTCACAGATATGTATAGATGTTTTCATTTTATTCTTCTGCCATGGAAGTGGAAAGATTTAAAGTTGTTCATCACAACTTGGTCATCTTCAGTAACGAAAAGGGGCTAGACCTTGATTTTCTTCAGCTGATGAGTGATGTTGGTGGAACAATAAGCAATGAAGGTCTGAGCTCTCAGTCGCTTTTAACGCAGGAACTGAAGTCTCCCGTGTGAGCGAGCCTCCGTCCGCTGCTGCTAGGCAGCCGTCTCTGGAGGTGAACTGTGGCACCTCTTCAAGAGCTCGCAGGAACGCTCCGTGACAGCTCAGGGCAGGAAGCAGCAAATAACAGTGTTCCAGCCGGAACCGCAGGGGTTGGTGAGATGGTAGAAATGTAATTGCTTGTGCTGGAATCAGGCCAGTAAACAGGGTCAGCTCTCTCGTCCTCTGAAGAAGTGTTCTGGCACATCTTAGATGAAGCAGCAGCGCTTGGAGTTGAAGCAGAAATATTTTGCAGCAAGCTTCGATCCCGTTCTGAATGTGGAGCGTTGTCACTGTGCTGAAACCCCACGCTGTAACCCTGTTACCTAAGGGTTCATTCACGTAGCATCGGTGCCAGCCACAGGGTGTCTGTCTTCACCAGTATCTTTTGCCAAGATCTTTGGGGTCTGGTGAACGTGCATCTCTGCTGCCTCATTCATATGCCACCGATGATAGCCATGTGTCAGTTTCTTTGGTGTTAATCTTTATTTGATGGTTTTGAAGGAGGAGAAGTGGTTGGATATATGGGACTGTTTTCAAAACTACCAAGTATCTGTTAGAAATGTGATAGTTTAATGGAAATAGAGAAATACTAAAGATCAACTTGATCCTAAACAACGTTATTGTATGTTATCACTGGAGACCACGCAAAGAAACAGAATTTGAATGGATATTTCCTTCCTGATAACGTTGAGCTTCTCTTCTGGGTACTTTGAGCTCTTAATTTTGCTGTGATGTGAATACATCAGAACTTTGTTGAGGCTGTTTAGTACCAAACTTCAAACCTTCGCTTAGTCACAAGCAATTGCTCACAAGTGAGAAACAGGGTGAAAGCACAAAAACTCTTCTAACTAAATCTCTCATTTCACAAAAATCATCCTCAGTTTGCAGATGGTTCAGAAGAGGAAGGGAGACAAAATTAATGAAATGAATTACTGTTTGCATGAGCTTTACATTGCGTATTGGTCAAAGAGATGTCACAGCAGCGATTTAGGGCAGCTGCTTTCTAGAGCGGTCTGTGTGCAGTAGAGTATTTGTCTCTTAGCAATATTCGTACACTGACAGAAAGGTGTCAGATTCCTTCTTTTAGTTCCAGTTTATGTAGCGAAGTTTCTTTATGAGTCAGTATTTACACATCCTGTTTCTGTGCTCAAAAAGCAGGGAAGGATTGGTTTCGAGCAAGGTTAAGATTTTTAGGTGTTGGTTTGGACTGAGATACGTAATACATGTGGTACTATGCATGATACTGTAGATAGTGTATTTTAGAAGTGTATTCTATATTCTTTACATTAATACAGAATTAAAATATGCTACATGAGAATTTACATGCATATTCCACAGCGTCTCATCTTCTCCATAGGGTAGAATCTGGCCTCACCGGGTGCTACAGCAAAGCATTCAGTTACCTCATTAGGCTTTCATGTGGTTTCGAGATCATTTGACCCATGTGCAAACCTCAGTGGTTCTATTTCCTGCAGCAGATTTTCTGCACAGGTTTTTTCCCTTCCTTCCATGGCCCTGTCTCTACAAAATGTACTTTCAGAGGAGACTGCTTTGTTCAACCCATCCATATATGCCCATGCCTTCAGGTTTGCCAGTCACTGAGGGTAACTGTGGTGCTGGCACCTTGGGTTTCCAGCCTGTTCCTTCCGAGATGTTGGAAATGAGCCTGATTGGCAAATGCAAGAGCTCCCTGTTCTTGTGCCAGTTTTCCTAGCGAGCTCACCCTCCAGTTTCCACCCCTGCATAAAGCGTGTTTGCTTATACAAGGTGTCACATCCTTGGTTACAGAAGGAGATACGTCTGGAAAATATGGAAGTTACTGAGAACTCATAATTAGGAGAACATTTATTAAACACTCAAATGGATCCAAGGGGAATACAAATAGAAAAGGAAGTCTGCGTAGATAAAAACAGGTAGTTAATAGAATCTGTTGAAGTCCTATTTTCTACCCAGTACAAGAGCAAACCCCAGAAACTAGGTTACTGTAAAAAACGCCACAACCCTATAAAACAAAATCTGAGCATTTACATAGAAACTGTTGTATTTGTCAACAATATTACTGTTTCACAGTTTTAGCTTGTTCACAAGCTTCCAAGAAACAGGAAAATATCAACTATTTAGCTGATACGAAATCTCTTTTGAAAGATCCAGACACCATGTCGTGGTGTTAATTTAACTCTTACTGGAGATCTTTGATTGCTTCAGGAGCTTGTGGCAGTGCAGGGGTTTAGATTCTTCATGGAGATGCTTTCAGCATCCATACAGGAGACAAATTCAACACTGGTTACAACATAGGAGATACAGTAAGACTGTAACCAGAAAAAGAACTTAAAAGCAGTGCTGAAAAAGGCTGCAGGTTTTGGTTTTAAGTCCTTAACCTATGAACTAAAGAAGAGGAGATGTAGGGAGGATTCACCTTGAAGCAACCGTGTGTCTGTGTGGAGGCACTAACTGAAGCTCAGAACAACAAAGAAGTGAAACCATTTGCACCTACTGATGACTGTTACAGCAAGTGCGAATTAGTCAGTAGAAGGTGGACTTAAAAAGCCCAACATGTGATTATGAGGTAAGGAACTGTGACCTTTATTCGGAGACCTTTATCTTTAAATGAAGCTCAGGTTTAACAGTTAACCTCGACCCTTGTGTTACTTTAGCCATTTCAGTTCTAGTGTCTTAGGGGCTGTGTCTCTACTTCATTTAGAAATCTCATCTCTTCATTTTCCTTAGGAAATACGGTGTGGAGGATTGCTTTAATAAACATTTAGAATTGCTTCACATTTCCTAATTGATTTCTTGTCCACTTTCTGCTAAAATCCATGTTTCAGACCTCTGTTGGTCTTAGTTTCCTAAGTTACCCAGAATTGGGAAGATCCACCTCCACTGGTGTTTATGCTGTGGTATCATCCACTGCACAGAGCCACCAGTTCAGGGCCATTAAACCCAATGCTGTTTGCCAGGTCATTCTTTTGGAATGATGTCCAAGAGACATGTAATTGACTCACCCACGGATTGACAACAAAAAGAACAGTGTAATTGGTCACTTTGTATAAACACTCATCATTATTACAAGTGGTGTTTGGGGACACAGGAATGCTGCTGGGTGGGAAAGAGCATTTTGTATTCTTTCTGCCAAGTATCATCCTTTCCTGCTTGAGATATAAGGCAATGGTTGATTTTTATCCACACGATAAAGCTAATAGGCTAATAGGGAGAATAGACAGTGGGGATCATGATGAATTTCACTGCTATGTCTGCAGCTTCTCCAGTGGGCAGATAGGGGCCTGTCCCTGAGCAGTGCCTTTTTTTGCTGTGCAGGGAATTGTTAGTTAAATGAGCAAAAGTCTCAGTGGGATTGATGTGCCCTCAGCAAGTCTGTGATGACACCAAGCTGTGTGGTTCAGTTGATGTGCTGGAGGGAAGGGATGGGATCCAAAGGGACCTTGACACGCTTGAGAGATGGCCAGTGCCAACCTCATGGAGTTCAACCAAGCCAAGTGCAAGGTCCTACACTTGGGTCAGGCAGTCCCAGGCACAGCTACAGGTTGGGCAGAGAAGAGATTCAGAGCAGCCTGAGGAGAAGGACTTGGCGATGTTGGTCGGTGAGAAACTGAACATGAGCAGCTTCAGTGTGCGCTTGAGCCCAGAAACCCCCTGTGTGCTGAGCTACATCAAAAGCAGGGAGAGCAGCAGGTTGAGGGAGGTGATCCTGCCCCTCTGCTCTGCTCTTGTGAGACCCCACTTGCAGCACTGTGTGCAGCTCTGGTGTCCTCAGCATCAGAAGGACATGGAGCTGTTTTGGAGCAAGTCCAGAGGAGGCCACGAAGATGCTCAGGGCTGGAGCACCTCCTGTATGGAGACAGGCTGAGAACATTGGGGCTGTTCAGCCTGGGGAAGAGAAGCTGCGTGGAGACCTCAGAGCAGCTTCCAGTGTCTGAAGGGGGCTACAAGGATGCTGGAGAGGGACTCTTCATCAGGGACTGCAGCAATAGGACAAGGGGTGATGGGTTCAAACTGAAACGGGTAGTTCAGGTTAGATCTAAGGCAGAAGTTCTTCCCTGTGAGGGTGCTGAGGTGCTGGCGCAGGGTGCCCAGAGAAGCTGTGGCTGCCCCATCCCTGGCAGTGTTAAAGGCCAGGTTGGTCTAATACGAGGTGTCCCTGTCCATGGCAGGTGTTTTGAACTGGTTGGTCTCAAGGTCCTTTCCAAGCCAAACCATTCTGTGATTCTATGATACACGTAAGAAGAGAAGGTACTGCAAGGTCAGTACACTGGTTTATCACCACTGACAGAAGTTTTGGAAGATGGGTTCTTTTGCGCAGTGACAGAACTAAAAGGAGGGATACTCCTGGAGAAAACTGCCTGAGATGTATTGGTAACCTCACAGTAGCAGCCTTAGGGTGGTGTCTGGAGAAGTTTTTGCTGTTGTTATGTTTTGTTATTGGTTTTGTGCATATTGTATCTTATGTGAAAAAAAGTTGCATGTTATGTTATGGACTATTTGGCCAAAGACATAGGCTCAAAAACTGGAATCTCACTGATTGGGTTAGAAAGTCATCATTTTCTGTTTGGTTTAAGAATGCACCAGCCTGATCTTTCATTTGTTGGTCAGCTAAGTCTTCATGAGCACAACCAGGATGCTGAAAAATTGTTCTGTTTCTGTGTTCCATATTAAATTGCTGAAGGGGTCTTTCAGATGAAGTAATTAGGAAAAAATATTTGTAATTAACATGGAGTTCTTTGCCCTTAACATAAAGGAAGTGTAGTTTGTTACGTATTTATAGGCATGCATTACAACTACAGACCTCCATTTTAGACCAGTGCACAAAGGAAAGTGAATGTTAACTGCAGTTTCTTGTATCTACACTGAGGATTTTGTTGCATAAACCTGCCTGTGACTGCAGAGTAGAAGCTTATTTATGTTGTTACCATCAGTGACTGCAGAGTCACTGAAAATCCAGTTAAAAGCGTCCCTCAACTCATGTAACTCATAGCACATTTCTCTGTTTCAGAGGAATATCTCTGGGGCTCATTTGTCAACACTGAACAGGGTGAAGGATCTGTGTGTGAAGCTCCTAGGCACCCTTGTAATACAAATAAGGGCAATCAACAAGCTATGGGTTTAAGTAATTGATTTTGAAGTGACCCTGATGGTTCTTGCGTGCTGTGAGCTGTCAAGAAGAGGCAGCATCCAACTGGGGGGATTCCCATCTTGTCTGAGGCACTGCCGATGGCTCAAATCTTCAGTAGTGGTGTGGAGAGACTGACTTGGTGATGGCTGGTCTGTAAACAGGCCCTGTTTTCGTTTGGCAAGGAGCAAGATAGGCTCAGGCTGGTGTCATATCACAGCTGTCAATAGAACAGGACCCACTCTGATCTTGAATCAGAAGGCTTCGCGTAGGACAATACGAATTCTCCTTCCCTTCACTCTTCTTTCCCAAGCAGGTAATTTTAAATCCAAACTTCCCAAAGGTTTAGATCCACAGGAAGATCACTTTTATTTGTGTTTTGACTGTCTTGAGTGCTATGCTTACAGCAGCGTGATAATGGGAATGCTGACTCACTTCCCATTAACCAAGAAGAAGCTATCGATGCGTGTCGGTTTCAAGGCTCCTTCAATAGGCAAAGGATCTGCATCCGATATAACCCCATCAGCTTTAAACCTATCGATTACCACCATCTCTGTGCAGGAGGCACAAAGTTATTGATGAAATCCTGGCACTTGTTGAAGTCTCATTGCCTGCAGTGGAGATTCCCCAAATGCTGATGAAGCAAACAGCTGTGCTGGGGGACTCATGAGTCTTGCAAGAAACTGTGCTTCATTGCAGCTAGTTCACTCTGTTCTCACTGGAGCTCGGCTTCAGAGGAAATCTGAAATGAGCCAGACAAAGTTAATTTTAACCTTTTGGAAAAGTGCAGCTAGTGCAAAGAGGAGGAAAAAAACCCAGACCAGAGTGAAGTATGCAGCAGGAAAGACCAGATTTCCATCCTCTGTTCTCTAGCGTGTAACCCATGCGATATGTATAGTGTAGAATTTGGCCTTGGAACATCCTGACTGTAGAAGCAGGATAACTTGGAGTGGTTTAGCTTTTGTACCGAAGGGTTTGCATAGCTTTTCTCATCCCCAGGCGGGGGGAATGGTTAGGTAGTGGGTGAAGGCCTTCTTATAAAAAGACCTTTGAAGTATTCCAAGTGGTATATATATATTTCAGGGAGGTACAGTTGCAGCTTTACTTCATTATCATGGAATAATAACCTTGACAGGAGACAGACTGCTCCAGAAAAATCACTTTGATGATCAAGGAAATTATTATTTCCTCCTTTTTTTTTTCCCCCCACCTTCTCTGTTTGGCTTTTCTGAGTCTTTGGGTTTTATTATTACTTTATTTTTAATGTTGTCACTGGCCCTAGAGAGTGAACTAAAGAAGAGTTTCTGTTTGTAGCCTTTTGCCACCTCATACCACCTGCAGCCCACAGTGCTTCTGGAAGTTGAACAGGTCCCTGACATTTGCCTGAAGACTTTGTTTCTCTGAGAGAGAGCATCCTATAAACTCTACCTAAAAACGGTGCTGTTAGTTCAGAGCTGAATGGTAAGAACCTCATTACTGACTGGGCTGTAAGTTATTATATTCAAGTCCAAAAATGAGCGTTCTTCTTGCCTAGCCACAAGATATCTTTTTTCACAGAAATGGAAGGGAAAGCTATTCAAGACACACTTGTGTTCAGTACTGTTCCCCTAATGCCTAGCTAGGGACTACAGGCAATTAATGGACAATTTCTCTTTCAAAGGTACCCCTTCTACTCCTTATTAAATGTCAGGGGATAGATACTGCAGTAAAACCACCTAGAGAGATCTCCTTTTTAATGCAATCTATGAACTAAGACCTCACCTGCATCAGAGCCAGATCAGAGTGGGGAGCCTCCTACTCACGGGTTGACTCTGGCTGCTTGAGGCTGCTGTTTTCCTTTTGTGCTAGCATAGAGCAGCTGGACAGTGGAACAAGCGCCTGATCTTCTCTCCCACCCAAGCCAGTGTCTTCTGCTAACAAGTTTGTGAAGTGTTCTATGTTAAATAAGTTCTTATGCTGTCCAGCACCGTACCTCTCAAACTAGGTGGCAAGGTAGTACCAGCACAAGCCATACTAACATTTCATAACTGGACTTTGAGCGTAGGCAGAGATGGAGAAACACAGACTGGCAAGACTAGGACTCTTCTAGTCTTTGCTGGCTTTGTGCATGCTATAACTGCAGTGGCTGGCCAGCTGAGCAAAACTGAAATGGATTCTTTACAACAAGTACACTTCCATGGGCTGGCTGCCTCCAGATGGGATTTAGTCATGGCACTCGCTGCCAGTCTTTTAAAAACTAACCTTTGGGGCATGTTTTGGGCCGGTGCATAAATTGCAAGGTTTAATGACAAGTCTCTCATTACCCCTGCCCAAAGGTGCTGTATATAATACTTCTCTCATTGACACAACTTGAAGCATTTCTCTGAAGGCATATAGGAAGAATAATCTCAGTACGTACAGACACCCACACACAACCTAATACTTAAAGTAGTCAGACTTTACTCTTACTTAGTTCTCCTTGTGTTTAAAGCTAGACAGCGTGGTGAGCAGGGGAAGAATTATAACAGTCGTACGAGAATTTGTCTCAGTGAAAACATAGGCTGACTCACTTGAGACTTGGGACACCAGTTTCTTGTCTCAGATCAGAGCACTGAAATTAAACTTTAAGAAATAGCACTTGACTTTGGCTCATATGCTCTGGATCTGAGGTTGGAATTATTTTCTTGATGTTGACTTGTCAAACAGGAGAACTGCCTCACTGCATGGGAGACACTGGATAGAGAGATTGTTGTGAATGCTCCATCCCTGGCAGTGATCAAGGCCAGCTTAGACAGAGCCTTGGGTGACATGGTCTCATGTGAGATGCTCCTGCCCATGGCAGGGGGTTGGACCTGGATGAGCTTAAGGTCCTTTTCAAACCTAACTATTCTATGATGCTATGACTCTATGATTGGTTTATTTCTTATCTAGTCACTGGCACATTGTAGAGCATCGATATTGGCTGGGGCTGGAAGATGGGCCAGGTTATATTTTTGTGGAATAGAATTAAACTCAGAACTTGTGCAAGGGATGGTTTTTTGCTCATACAGAGGTAGCAAGATGAATCTGGCTGGTTGCAAAAGCACCTAGGGCTGCCTTAAAAAACCAAGCAAACACACCAAGAAACTTCAAAGTGCTTCCTAGGGAAATAACCCTCGGGTTCTCACCTCTGATCTTTACCTGGTGCTGGGTTATCTGCAAGGTTATTTTACCTGTGTGAGTGGGTTTTTATGAAAGCTTCTGGAGACCAGTATTGATATGTTTCAGAAATACCTTTCACATTCAGCTGGAATGCAGAATCCTTGCTGTGTACAACGTGCGTTGCAGAGACAGTTAATTTCTACAGCCAGATGTGAAACTCTGGAAAAAGAAGAAGTCCTAATGGATGTACTTGCAGGAACCCCGCTTCACCCTTAGCTCTAATTGTGCAAACGGCATTGAGATAGTGCTGCAGTTGTTTGTCTTTTCCATGAAGCCAAGATGAAGATTAAAGAACCATCTGGCTTTCTGAAAGCTAAAGTTAGCAGACCTCCGGCTTGAAAGAAAAAGCTGTTGGATCCCTGTTGCACGGACGTTTTAAATGTAACTTCTCTTTGCTCATCTCCAGTTCAAATTCTAACCACAGATCAGCACTCTGAGCTTTTCCCTATTCAAAAGGGTTAGCATCCAAACAGAAAGTACCATTTCCTGGAGGTCTCTGATAACCTTGATCTGTTCCTGCATTTATGATCCAATAGAGTTTAAGGACAGAACCTGAATAGTGAGTCTGGTTGGAAAATTTCATGATAAAAGTGGGTTTTTTTCTTTGTAGAACAGGTTTTTTTAACCTCAAAAACATTTTTGGAGAAGTTTTCAAACTAACCTTGTTGTACATCTCTGTCAATCTCGCTATGATGTTTTTACGAATCTTTTCCCTTAGTGATGCTAGTTCCCCATGAGCATAGAGAGTCCATCATAAAGATTTTTCCAGGGCTGTTAGTGATAAAAATACTGTGTCTGGTTTTGTTCCACGCAACATTACCACTATCAGAGCCAGAAACCCACTCTCATTTGATTACTGTTGTAAAACAAACACACACACAGAGGAACCTCCCCTTCTCTCTACCCTTCACCCAGCCCCTGAGAGTTAAAGGTGCTATAAAGGATCTCCAAGTGTAAGAGCAAAATATTTTCATGTTTTGATCTGAAGATCTTTGTTTCTCCTGGAATTGCTGCATTAAAAATAAAGTAAGAAAACTGCAGGTGGTAGGATGGAAAAGCAATAGAGGGTTCAAGAACCAGGTCTTTGCCTGACCAGTGAACCGTTTCAACTGATTAGCATCTGTAGCAGTAAGATACGCTTGCTCTTCTCCCCTGTGGGCAGTCCTTTGTACTTCTATTGCACATCTTCTGTATGGATCAGAGAAATTCCCCTTGCATCAAACCAAATCTCTTCCTGGGGCTAAGTGGAACAGTGTTGAAAGTTCAAAAGTAAAAGGTACCTAAATGATAACATGGTGGTAATTTGCTGCCTGGGGAAGTCCTGGGTATGAATTTAGGGAAATCACCCCCTGAATCGCTTCTGCAAAGGCAAATCAAGTGCCAGGGCATTTAACAGCATAATAAATTCAGGTAACTGCCTTAGACAAAATCATAGAATCACAGAATGGTTTGGATTAGAAACGACCTCACAGGGAAGAACTTCTGCCTTAGATCTAACCTGAACTTCCCCTGTTTCAATTTGAGCCCATCACCCCTTGTCCTATCACTACAGTCCCTGATGAAGAGTTCCTCTCTGGCATCCTTGTAGCCTCCTTCAGATACTGCATGTAGAGATCAAATATCTTCTTAACTACACTTCAGATCAATGGACCTCACATGGACAAACATTTGTGTGAAAGGGGCTACTTATCAGTGGTGGTCCTGGTGGGAGGATGTTAGGGGATAAACACCCATTAAGGCTGAGTCAGCCTGACACTTGTAGTGATTTAAGTTGGGTTAGATAGTTTTTCTCCTGAAACTCTTTTGTCTGCTCTCACTCAAAGAATTCAGTCATTTTGCCCACATCTTAAGCTTTCCTTAGAGAAAGACTCTGGTCTTTCTCCCTTCTCTCATAGGGAATTTACAGACCACTGGTTTAGTGGTCCATGGAAAAGAGATTGGCCACAGTGCTCACACACAGCCTTGCATGCTTATTCAGGCCAGTTAGAAAGCATAGCTGGTGGACATGGAAGTCTGTTTCAAAAACATGCTTTTCTGTAAATGTTTAATACTGAAGAGCCAGTCGAGATCCAGTGATTTCAGTTCCCTTCTGGGTGAACTCAAAAACACCCCTTTGGACCAAGCAGAATTCAGATGGTTTGAGGACTCTCTGAGGAGCAGGCATCACTTTTCCTCTTATGTTGTCTGACCACCAGTGCTGGGTTAAAAGCACTGAGCCTCGTTGAGGCAAAGTAGCCTGATAAAACACTGTTGTCAACCTCAGTAGCCCACTGTTGATGCCCCACCACCCCCAGTTATGTTTCATTCCTGCCTTTCTCAGCAGGAGCAACTCTACTACTCCCACCAGAGCAGTCTTCACCTATGCACAGACCTAAAAGACTCAGGACCACAGGGAGGGAATCAAAGTTATCCTCAAAGCCATCTGATAGCCAGATGTCAGTTCACTCCTCATGTGACAGTAAGAGCTTCCTGATTCTGTCAGCGTATGCAAGCTTTATCTAAGGAGACCATGAGGCTGAATTTGGGATTTTGCTCTTTAAAGTTGTGAGCCCCTTTGTTGTCTTTGGGCCAGATTTAAAATTACTATTTAGCAAAGCGTGTCGTTATTGCTGTGTGCTTCAGTCTTGGCTAGCTGAATTCTGTTCAGCTGTGTCTGTAAACTGAAACTCTCACAGCTCAAAGGCACTGAGGTATTCCTGCAGGCATGAATTTAGGAATGACTATCAGCAAGGTTTGGTTTGAATAGACACTGTTGAGCAACACTGGAAAACAGCCAAGATAGGAGCAGCAGACACTGACGGGTATGAATTCAAAGGCATTTCAGAAAATGAGCTCTGTAAGTGTTGTCTCACCTTCTCTGACTGTAAAAATGAGAATGGTAATGTTTGACCACAGCAGTTAGTGTTTTGAATATAGATTTGTATTTGTAAAGCTCTTCAGTGAGGTAAGTTACTCTTAATGCAGGACACCATTTGACCGTGACCGTGCAAGTACACATAATCCTGTATTTTTACACCTAGCAAAATAGATGGAGTCAAGGAATCCTTTCTTCCCAAAGTACATGACCATGCTTTCATCAGCCAGCTCATAACACAGAACTGTCAGGAACAAGCTGTGTTGAAATTACACTTGTCATTTCATTTTGATCTGGACAAGGATATGTTTTTAGTATCTCTTGTGATTTCCTTCTAGGTAAAGCACTGCACCCAATGCATACCATAGTTTCAGCTGTAGTGTCTTTCAACAAAACCTCTTTTCTGACTGAAGACAAATGTGCTCTTTGTTCTTTTTCCCTTTGCCTCCCCAGTGCATAGTTTGGGACTGGGATTCCAATGGAAAGCATGACTTCATTGGAGAATTTAGCTCAACTTTCAAGGAAATGAGAGGAGCTATGGAAGGAAGACAGGTAAGTGGAAACCCAAGCAATCTCAACATGGAAGCTTTGTGGAGTAGTGTTTCTCAGACTATCCTGTAATAAAGCAAGTGAATTACCTCATCATCTCTCCCATAGGTTTTACTGTTTCCTAGACACAAAAAGGAGCCTTTCCTGTACTTCCATGCCTTTTTTTAGTTCACATTCTACAGGCATTTCTTTAATATGATTTATTTCCCCTGAGCACAAGCACCTGGTTTCTGTGAGGTGCTGTGCTGTTATGGCAAAGCAGATGCACAGCCTTGGTGCTCAGAGTGTTTCCCTCCCGACCTAAGGCCTTGATTGGGTGAGGGTCATTTTCCACCTTTCTCCACTTCTCATATTATCGCTGCCAGATCTAATTTGAACACATCACAATGAAGCTGAGCTGTTTCCTAAATATTTCATGAATTACAGTCCTAAGGGGAGATGAAACTGTTAGCTTGTTAATAGTTTCACTTTCTTGTGTCAGCCTGATCTTTTCAAATTGAAGTTGACGGTAATTATTGAATAGGATAAATGATTTGGCATATCTAATTGCAGTAATTGTCATTTCCTATTAGTACTTACTCCTGAAGGGGTTAGCTTGGGTAAATTCTCTAAGGGGGAGTTAAAAATGTTGACTTTCTAATCTGCTGCTCATTTGCATTCACTGCTTCATGGTGTTCTCAAAACCCAAATGCCTAATAAACTTTATCTGGGCTTTATATTAAAGTTGTGTTCCTGATGTGTTAATAGCTAACAAAGAGTCAGTGGGTGTTTAATAAATGGTAAACAGTCAGGCTATTCCAGAGGTCAGGAAGTTTTTTGATTCTTCCAGATATTTTCTGTTGATGTTCTTAGAACAACTTGGAGCTTAACAGACATTGCTCATGTGTTTAAAATACTGTTGGTACATATCAGTCATATATTAACCCCCTCGAAATAACTTCTGAGCAGAACCTGAGTGTAAGTGAAACCTTGTTTTGTTCCTTCGAATTAAGTCAGAGGATCAAAACCTAAAACAAACTGAATTTGAGTGGAAATAAAACCTACCTAAAGAGGTAAACAGGTTCCGGAGCAAGGCCAGTGATGTGACAACACTCCAGTTTGGTATGCAAGTACCTGTGGCTGGGAAAGGGATCATGTGAGAGTGGTAAAGGGTGTGTATTTCCAATGTAAATGTCTTCACGGGAGCATCACAGTCCTTCCCAAACAGGCAGCTTGTTGGCCAGAAAAGAAGACTTGTGGTCCAGAGTGCCAGGAATGGCTGTGAAGGATAAACTGCATATTCTTTATCATGATGGAGAAACCGTGTGCTCTTTTCATCCTCAGCTAGTGAAAGGGATGGATACTTTCATAGGCATAAGGAGTTAGTAAAGCCATTTGTCAATTCCTGTTTTAGGTTGGCAGTGTAATATCAGAGTGCCACCCAGGAATGTTTTAGTGTTGCACAGTGCGTTAAGTGCCCGAACCTTTGTCTTGCTAAGGGTCTGCCTTTTGCCGTTGGGCAGGCTGCCTTTCACCTGTAACACTGCAATCTGCTTTTCTCCACATGCCTAAGGTGCTGGGACATTATTTCTTCCTTTATGTTCTCATTCTGTTGTTACTGCGCAGTTACTCTGTGGGCTTGCACCTGCAAAACCCGAGGCTGCTGTTACAGCCAGTTCTCACAGGAAGCAATTGCTGCCAATGTGAGAATCAGTCCTTCTCCCCCCTCCTCTTTTCTAATCCTTGTTTTGTTGTCTCATCTAGACGAAAACAAGATTTAGTGGATAACATAGAAATAGTCATTTAAGTAGCAAATAAATATTGCCCCAAAAATATATATACATGCTAGGTGGCTCTTGCACCTCATGAAAGCAGGATTTAGCAAGCACTAATAGGCAAGAAAAAGCAGTAGGGAGTTTGAGCAGATCCTGGTGAAAATTATGTATTTTTTTATATATATATTTTCCCATAATAAATGTATATATATATTTATATATATATTTATTATGGGAAAAGTATTGTGATCCACACAGAGGAGAGGTCACTTGTGTGGGAGGCTGTGTCACTTGTCAATTGGCTGAAGCCAGAAAGCAATTTCCCTTTCCCTTGCTCTCTTTCTCTTTCCCCCAGTCCCTCCCTCCCTTGTCCTTTCCCCTTCTTCTCTATTCTCCAGCAGCAACTATTGCTGCTAAAGGCACTACATTCCATTAGCTGTGGACCCCATAAGTACATCTTAGTGCATGGTTTATCTCAAGATCCTTTGTGTAACATTAAGTAATATGATTAGCATTTGTCAGTTTTTTCCTCAATTTTATTCTTCCCAAGGGAAAAGCATGTGAAATTGAGTGTTTGAATAGAGGGGGGTTCAGTAAACCTTGAGGGAATGGCAGAGGACGGAGGAGGAAAGTGTTTTGCCTTCAAGTGGATGTGTTGCTAGGTATTTCTAATAAGGAAGACCACATCAGAGAATCCTAATATGGGTGAGGAGATGAGTAGGTCAGACATAGTCCTGTGTTCCTAGAAGAGAGTCTTTCATAGCCTCAGACCGGAAAATGTTCTGTTTTCCATGTAGTGCTCTTTCCCAGTCAGAGAACTAAGACTAACAGCTACATTCTTCAGCCCATGGTGTTAAGCATTCTTTCACATAGCATCACAACAGGGAGTGATGAAAATGAGGACCAAAACCTGGAATTTCATCGCAGATGCTGTGGAAGCCAGTGCAAAGAGCAGGACTCAGATCTGACATCCCTGTTTGAGTTGCTAAAGACAGGTAGTGAAACTTTTCATTCTGATTAGATTTGATTGAATGCAGCAGACTTTATGGCCAGCTGCAGGACATTGCTGTAGTTCTGTCAAACGATAATCAAAGCACCCTAGTGATGGTCAGCTGGGGTTTTACTCACCCAGGCAACTGGAGAGAATAGGGCTGAATGTTCATTAAAGAGAGGGGATCCAGGAGCTCTTCTTAAGCGTCAGCTGCAAATCTGTGCAGTGTTAAAGTAGGATACAGCAACGGCGTGGCTCTCCCTCTCTGCCCATCAGCAACATCCCTATTAGTATCACATCCACAAGTTGTCATTTAATACATTAAGCAGTAAGAGTGGAATTACATAGTCTGTGCTGGGGAGCAGGAAGAGCTGTGTGTCATCTGTGAATTGTTAGTGCTTCTCACCATTTCATCAGCTCACCTTGTCCCTGGAGGAGTTCACAGGGATCTTGAAGTTGCCTTTTAATGTACATAGTGCATCCTCCAGGAAGCACAGAGTATTCTGACCCTCTTGTATCTTGTAGCTACAAGACTCTTTTATCTTGTGGCCAGTCTCTCAACTGCTGCAGAACCACCTGAGGTGGTCAGAATGAGTGTGTGTACTTACTTACCAGACATGATGGTGCTTCTAAAACTGTTTCAGTTCCAGCCCTGGGCTGCGTACTGATTACCCCAAGTTTTGGGTGTCAGCCTCTGATCTGATGAGCTTGACAACAGCAAGTTGGCTTGCTGGCTTGCCTCCGCTGTGAGATTACTTGGGAATTTGTGTTTGAGACCAGGCATCATTTAGATAAACCCCGTGAATCAAGCACTGGCAGCTTCCTAGTGGTTGAACCAGTACTGTGTGAAGGAAGAAGAGAAGTTTCCTTATTTGAATGGTTGATTCCTTATTTTGATCAGGAATGCTCTGAGTAGTTCTTTCCTAACTGTGGCAGGTCTTGGATGAGATTCACAGATAATGACTCCTTCAGAGTGACATTGCTTCCCATGGCTGAAAGGACTGAATTGGTCTTTGGTTGGTGGTACAGGTGAATTTAATGCATGCTGTTTAAGAAGACTTCTTGATCATGACAACCTCAGGGTAACAGCTTCATGTGTGTTTCTGTTACCTTGCTGTCACAGACTGCTGTATTCTGACACCTCACCTGGTTTCATACTGACCAGCAATGAAAAATGGCACAAATGTTGTTCAGAAGCAGGCATTTCTAAACCGTGTATTTACCCTTTTCCACTATTCCAGAATTCACCATGATCTTGACACAAGAAAACACAGTAAGAGCAAGTCCATCCCTATTTGTGATAGGGCAGGGGTTAGTGAAATACTAGTAAATAATCTGAGTTTATTGTATGCTCAGGATTTGTTCAAAATATATGTATAATACATATTTAACGTATGTGTAGCAGGTTTATAAAGTGTTCTAGTATTGATCTAGAAAACATTTGAAAACAAGACTAGAAAAGCTTTGTAAAAAATGTAAAAACTATTAAAGCTTTTCATAGCTGAAAGGAGAAATCCTCTACTAATGAGAAAAAGAAAAGTCACCTCTGTTAATGGAGTCAATAAAGCCAGAGGGATTTGGGGGCAGAAAAGTCACAGGAACATAAAGCACCTGGATCCCATGCAGCACAGGAGTTATGTAAGGGAAAAATCTGTTCCTGGATTATATAAAGACGGACACGTGTGGATATACACACATCAGAGGGAAAGGGGAGGAAGAAACGCTGCTGTACTTACCATCTCCACGGACATTGCCACAAGTTCAGGTTGTTATTAAGGGAGTGAGGATGGCTGCTGAGTTATTAAAGGGGTGAGGATGTGCTGAGTTGCACAAGGTTGGATGGGGTCCTGAGGGGATCTGGGTTGGGTCATTTGCCCAGATATCTATGACCCTCACTCAGGGCCATCGCGTCAGGTAGCTCTTGAGATAACTGCATTAAAAGCAGCTCTTCTCCAATGGTGGATGTCTTCCTGGGACAGAAGGAATTTAAAAACCCCCATCCTGTCCTCTTGCCTAAAGGGACAGCAGGAATAAAGCAGCCTTTCGGGCAGGAGTAGCTGCAGTTTGCTTAGAAGTGACTTGCTCTTCTTGAAGCATCACAAAGAGATAATGCAGGGGTTTTCACTCTCTCCATTAGACCATGGTGCCTCCTTTGTCATTTACAAACTATGCCATTTGTTGCAGCAGCTGTAAGGAAAGGACCAAGAGAGAAACAAAAGAATTGCAGGGCAGGCAAGAGAACATTCTAGTGATAACCTAGCCTTTGCCATAGCTCTCTAGCCCTTTCCTCACAGCACTACCCAGTGTCCTCCTGTACAAGTACAGCGTTGCAGAGAAAGCAACTGCTCTGTGTTAGGGTTTCTCCTGCCTTTAGGGTATGTGAAACTCTGCAGACCTTTACTTCTTTCTCTGAATAACTTGTGCTGTTCAGTAGCCACACACTGTCCAAATTTTGATTCTACAGTGGTTGCCTACATTTAGTCACCTCCGCTTGGCTTTGCTGGTGTGTGGCATGGGTGGTTGCATGGTTTGCTCCTCTCTTCTGAAGGTTTGGTAAGAGAAGGAGTAAGGATGTTTGGGAAGGCAGCATCCTTCACTGCAAAAAGTAGCATCTTCCATTGAGGGATCTGTGGCTCCTCACTGTAGCAACAGGGGGATTAGGACCTTGCAAGTGTCAGCATTAGTTTGCTGACTTTCATTGAAGAATAGCTGGATGGAGTTTGTTTTACATATAGAAATTCTCCACACAGTGGTTTAAACCTGGGGGTATAAAACACCAAAGCAATGTAGGCTGAGGGTTCCATACTAGCATTTGCAACAGTACTTATATTAAAGTAAGAGGAAATAGTTAAAACCTGGTTGCTGTTTCAGAATCACTGTGTTTGACAGAGAAAGAGCTTGTATAGCCCAGAGCTGCCAGGCACTGGGAGGAAATGCTGAGTGACTTTCAGAAAGGTGAATCCAAACTTCACAATGGTTACCATTAGTGTCAGATTGCAGACTCTTCATGAGTTTCCTCTCGACTGAAAACTGAAATTAAGAGGCAGGAATTAATCTATAAAAAACCTTGTCAGATCCCAGAGCAATACTGGGAATATAGGAGCAGAGTGAAAACTGAGGTTGGCCTCACAGGTCAAGCGAAGTATTTGAAAGTTGTTTCTCATTATTACTTACCTGCTTAGAGTTGTGTTCTGAACTCTGTTCCATCTGGAAGAGTTAGAGATACGACAAGGCCTGTATAGGGAATTTCCTTCAAATGATGCTTGTCACATCTTCAGCTCAAACTGTGGGAATTGCCAAGGTCAGAACTGGATCTTGGTGGGTAAGTGAAGATTGAGAGTTTTATCTGAAACAGTCTTACTGTTTTTTTAAGTCTAATTGGGAAATGTCTTCTCCATCCTCTCCTCTCCTATTCCCTTCCCTTCTTTATGTTATCACACCAACAGATTTAATAGGTGCAAAATTGCGCTTGCTTTCTGTTTTCCTGCTTTCTGGGAACTTGCTAGTGTGTTCTTTCCTTTGCTTTATTACCCACATGAGCCAATGACATGTTATTGACTTGCACATGGAATACTTTAAGGAGCTTTAGATAGTTGCTGAGAATTATCTGTACATCTCAAAATGCACTGCAAAGGTGGGTAAACATTCCCAGCTGCATGTTACAGTTAGCACAGAGTAGCTGAGAGGCTGGCCAGAGGCACAGATTTTTCTCCCCTGAAGTAGTTTTTTATGTCACTTTTGTCCTTAATACAGTGCAAACTTCTTCCAGAAACCAATGAAACGAACAAAATGTTTATCAGGCTTAAGCAATCGTTTTCCCAAGGAGAAGAATTGTGTGCACAGTGTAAGGGTTCATATAGGTCGGGCCTTGTTTAAACATGCACATTGAAAAGGGTTTGTGTAGGAGGATGGTAAAATCAAGGAGGTACACCTTGGCTATCCAGGAGAAAGCAATGAGGACTGTTCATTCAAGTTCAGTGTCAAAGGGAGGAACACACATCTTGGCTCTTGTTTTCTTCTCTCTATTTGATTTATTAGGTTCTTTAGAATTATTGAATCAGCCAGGTTGGAAAAGCCCTTTAAGCTCATCCAGTCCAACCATTCACCTGCACTGCCAAGGCCACCCCTAGCCCATGGCACTGAGGGCCTTGTCTACATGGTTTGGGAACAATTCCAGGGACAGTGATTCCACCATTTCCCTGGGAATATTGATGCATAACATATATGATGTGTATTTTACATGAATATGCATATTAATGTATATTATACAGACAGCACAATTTCTCTGTAGGAATGTTTCTAGTAAGTTTGAAGACAGCTGTGGCTAAACCCTTGTGTCAGACAGCAATTAATCCAGGTCAAGCAGGCAGTGCTTTTGCCTCCCTGTCAGATTGCTTTCTCGCTCTGGCATTGTGTCACGGAGCACTCTGTTTACTTGGAGAGAAAGGCTTTTATTTCTTAAGCCTCACTGCTTCCCTTGAGTAGAGGAAAATGTTAATGGAGGATTTCCCCTGAACACGTGGGCCTGTGTCTGCCTGTCTTCTCAGCTGGAAAATTCATTTCACAAGGCAAATAACTGAGCTGTAGGCTACCTGGGAGGGTGGGCAGATGTGCTTCCTGCAGTTGGAACACTTCTTTGTCTTTTCCCATTCTTCACTCTGCCACCCATATCCAGTAACAGAGTGAAGAACATACTCCTCTTGCTCCGTGCGGAGAAGGTCTCATATTGCTCCAAAACCATATGTTTTGCCTTCCTTTTTTGGACACTGGACAAAACCTCTAAGTCTGTATTTCAGAGGCATCCAGGTACGTGCTGTTAGGCAACGGTTTGAAGCTCAATGGAATTTCTGGTACTGTTCATAAGGTAAAAATAGTTTTATGTGCTCAGACACTTTCCTCAGATCCTATATGAAGGTCTTCACTATAGACAAAGTATTGTAACATGTAAGGAAGTCTTCATTATAAGCAAAGTATTGTAACATGTGAGGTCTTCTCTATAGACAAAGTATTGTAACATGTAAGGAAGTCTTCATTATAGGCAAAGTATTGTAACATGTGAGGTCTTCTCTATAGACAAAGTATTGTAACATGTAAGGAAGTCTTCATTATAGGCAAAGTTTTGTAACATGTGAGGTCTTCTCTATAGACAAAGTATTGTAACATGTAAGGAAGTTTTCATTATAGGCAAAGTGTTGTAACACGTGAGGTCTTCTCTATAGACAAAGTATTGTAACATGTAAGGAAGTCTTCATTATAAGCAAAGTATTGTGACATGTGAGGTCTTCTCTATAGACAAAGTATTGTAACATGTAAGGAAGCCTTCATTATAGGCAAAGTATTGTAACATGTAAGGAAGCCTTCATTATAGGCAAAGTATTGTAACATGTAAGGAAGCCTTCATTATAGGCAAAGTATTGTAACATGTAAGGAAGCCTTCATTATAGGCAAAGTATTGTAACATGTAAGGAAGCCTTCATTATAGGCAAAGTATTGTAACATGTAAGGAAGCCTTCATTATAGGCAAAGTATTGTAACATGTAAGGAAGCCTTCATTATAGGCAAAGTATTGTAACATGTAAGAAGGTCTTCACTGTAGACAAAGTATTGTAACATGTAAGAAGGTCTTCACTGTAGACAAAGTATTGTAACATGTAAGGAAGCCTTCATTATAGGCAAAGTATTGTAACATGTAAGAAGGTCTTCACTGTAGACAAAGTATTGTAACATGTAAGGAAGCCTTCATTATAGGCAAAGTATTGTAACATGTAAGGAAGCCTTCATTATAGGCAAAGTATTGTAACATGTAAGGAAGCCTTCATTATAGGCAAAGTATTGTAACATGTAAGGAAGCCTTCATTATAGGCAAAGTATTGTAACATGTAAGAAGGTCTTCACTGTAGACAAAGTATTGTAACATGTAAGAAGGTCTTCACTGTAGACAAAGTATTGTAACATGTAAGGAAGCCTTCATTATAGGCAAAGTATTGTAACATGTAAGAAGGTCTTCACTGTAGACAAAGTATTGTAACATGTAAGGAAGCCTTCATTATAGGCAAAGTATTGTAACATGTAAGAAGGTCTTCACTGTAGACAAAGTATTGTAACATGTGAGAAGGTCTTCACTGTATGCAAAATATTGTAAGATTTAGGACAGATCTGTCTCATTTCAAAATGTCATAATAGGGATTTTTTTAGGTAATTGGTCATCCTGGCTCCCTGTGGAGATACATTCTTAGTGTTACCCAGCATCACGTTTTCTCCCAACACATGAAACACTTCAAAACAGGAAATAGTAATGCTCCTAACCATGTTCAGTGGAACATTACAGATAAAAATCTGGATTTACAAATGCCGATAGATACTTGCATGTGCAAGCGTACATTTTCCGCCTGCAGTAAGAGGCATGAATAATGTTGTAGATGCTAGAGGTCAGGGTCTGAAAACTTGCCTTTGTCAGTCTGCCTGGAGCCAGGGGAGGGCAGAACACTCGAAGTGGAAATGTGTGAGGTCCTGGGAGCTGTTATGATGGGTACAAGAGAGTGTATTTCAGTAGTGAGATAGGACTATAGGGCTGTAGAATTGACTGTTTGTGAATAAAACTAATCAGAACATTTTCAAAAAGGGTTTTAATCTATTCCTCAGGATAATTTTCAACTTTATAAGTAATTCATTAACTGCATCTTTGTGCGGTGTTTAATGAGTTTGTTAACTTCTTAGTTTACTATCGGACTTAAAGAAGAAACTGTTGCTTTCTTTCAGGGGAGAGCGAGATGATCTCTGATCAGACTTTTTCCCATCATGAGTTTAATACAAAACACCAGTGTCTGCATCGGCACTGTTGTAATTAATACAATGCATCAGGATGCTCCCTCCAGTGTTCTAATTTGTATTAAGTTCCCTCTTTTTTGCTCCTCTTAAATGACCTCAGAAGAGTCTCACTCTTGTTTATGTACTGCCCTACCCTACAAGACTAGAGGACAACAGCACATGAACATGGATCTCTCAGTGCTGTGTCCCCACGTATGTGTTCAAAGAGAGCTGTCTGCCCCAGGCCTTTTTCTATTAAGACCATTCTCTGCATAGTTAATGGTTTTCATTTTTGGTTCTGTGTGCACCATTACTTGACAGGATTTAGTCAACTGTGGAACTCAGACAGGGCCACTTGTGTTGATTATTCAATTTGTCCATAAATTTTCCTTCAAGCAGTGACTGCTGTTTCTCACAGGTACAATGGGAATGCATTAACCCCAAGTACAAAGCAAAGAAGAAGAATTACAAGAACTCAGGCATCGTCATCCTTAACCAGTGCAAGGTAAATCTGTGTTTTGCTCTTTGGCTGTTCCTTCACTACACTCTCTGCAATGTATTTTAATGGTGCTTGAAAGTGTACACTATAAAGTAGAACTTCCCGTAGAATAATAGCAATGGAAACTGATCCTCTACAAAAAGTAAAGAGGAGGACTTCAGTTCTAAAAGTAAGCTGACTGTCCCCAGCTCTCCTCTTTCATTTCTCTTGCCCTATCCCTGCTGTTGTGCAATGGAGTAAGCAGTACTAACCTCTTACATTTGTGTCTCTGTCTCAAACTGTATCTGACACTTTCTTCCCTTCCCTTATTTTCAGTTGGTCCCTTACCTCCTTCTAACTTACTTTGTTTCAGGCAGTCTTCTGATGCTTTAGAAATGCACAGCTAAGTTGAATATCTTGCTTTCTTGTCTGCAGATCCACAAGATGCATTCTTTCTTAGATTATATCATGGGAGGCTGCCAAATACAGTTTACGGTAAGTGTCTTACTTCTCTAACTCATTTAGAGAAAGGGAATCCTGACTCATTACTTTCACAGAGAAATTATTCTTCCGTGCCATTCCTGGCTAAATTATTGAGGAAAAATGTATTAAGTGTGGAAAATAAAACTGTGCTAATGCAGTAAGATTTTTCTTACTTATGCTGTTTATGTTTTTCTTACTTAACGCTGTTTTATGTTTTGAGCCATGAGAGTCACGTTGCAAAAAGTAAAGACAAGTTAGGCTGGTATAGTCCCACCAATTTCACCTGAGCTACACCAGGTCTCAAAAGCTGGAGAACTAAATTAGCCCCTGTGACAGTGCTGACTGGCCTTTCCTTCTGAGCCTCTGTTCACAAGCAGTTTAAATGCCCTTGCTCGGGCTGTGTCACAAGGAGGGGAATTAATCTCACCTCTCTTGAAGCACTTAAAGGTAGGTGTCCTGCTCGTCAGTCCTATGGGCCAGCCTTCTTTTTCAGAATGAGTCCTCTATTAAAGTAAGTTGTTTACCCTCTAACAGTGCCATACAGAAAGTCACAGAGAGAGAGAGACAGTCCAGTCAGGGACCTCTCTGTGTCAGTCATGCTGATGTTTTGTACCTCAACCATAGCTACCAACAGTAAGATGGTGCTACAAGGGGTCACAGTTGTAATTCAGAGCAAATTCGGAAGCTATTAAGTTCAAGGAACAGGGGATAAAATGATTTGTGGAGCTCCCTATAAATAGAAATACAATATTTTGTATTTCCAAATAATCGTAATGTAATAGTATTTTTCATACATGTATTTGGGCTCAGTTCCTGTCTGGTATATCCCAATTACAGGGGTAAAATCTAATGCTCCAAGGTAATATTCTTCTTCTGGAGATCTTTTCTTGTCCTGTAGCACCTTGCCCTGTTGCTGCTCCCACGTATCACGTATCAAACATCGGATGCTACTGAAATGTTCCATTTCAATTTTTCCAGACAGGCCTTCATTTTCCAAAAAGATTTGACAAAAACGGGAAGCTTTTTTTGTTGTCCCTCGTTCCAGCAGCTGTAGGAGGAAGTGGATTGTCATCTTCTGTACAGATCCACTTTTTGAGGTGTAGAACATGCACTTTGCCAGTGCAGCCCGCAGACTCACTGGAGAACACCCAGAACTGAGGACCCTGGTTTGGGTGTTGCCGGAAATACCTGCTGTAGTGGACAAAGGTCTTTGTGGTTGTCTTCTCTCAAGCAAAGCAGCTTGTGTAATTACCTCTCCACTTTACCCCCAGCTTCTTCATGCCTGCAATGCCCATTTCTCTTCCAAATCTGAAACTCACCAGTCCCTGGAAACCCCTTTAATTTATCTTTCCTGACATTTCCTCCCTAAATATATGACTGGAAGCACTCAGTTATCTGATGTGTTCAAGGTCATCCGCAAAAAGGCAGTAATACCTTTAATATCTAAAAGCAATTTTTTATTGGGAAAGGCACTTAAGCAAATGCAAAGGCTGGTTAATATACATTTCTCACAACTCTAGCTCAAGCACAGGACCATTAGAAGGTGTCTGGGGATATACATATTCTGATGTTACAGTGGTGCTTTTCAAACTCATCTTTATTACACAGTGCACTGAAGGGTCATGGCAATTTGCTTGCCTTTTATTTACTTGTTGCATATTTCCTGCTAGTAGGTTGTGAATCACAGGTTGAAAACTGCAGTGTTAGGATGGGTTAAAATGGATAGTATTGCTTCTGCTGTATTTTACTATTTCAACATTCCATTTTGCTGAAGTGAAACAAAACCATTGACAGTAGGAAACTTGGGTAAACTCATCTGCAAGGACAGGCAGTGAGTACTTAAAGGAAATGAAAAATCCATTGTATTGTGAACCACAGAGAGCCCTCAGTTAACTGCTGCCCTCAATGGTAAACCCACCAGCTACACTATTGTGTAAACTCAGCACTATCAGTTTTCAACCTACATGGTTTCAGGGCAAGCCGCTGTGGATGTCTCTGTGCCTGTAGCTCTGTTCATGCACAACATAGTGGTTTCTACTTAAAGATTATCACAAGCTGGCTCTCTGCATATTTTACTTCCTCCTGCTTCATTTGCACCAGTCCCCAGTGATGATAGCATGGATTGGTTGTATGATGTGTTGCTGTTTCCAGAAACATAGCAGAGATTTTCCAGTGGCCACTGAAGCAAAAGGTTGCAGCCTACAGGGGATATTCAATGCTGCCGTGCTTTCTGCACACATCATATAACCTCCCTTTCACAAAGTCATAATCTGGTTAATTCAGACCACTGAATAGAGGAGGCCTATTCCTTCCACCTTCCCAGATTTCCATTTCTTTTAACTGGAATAGATCTGGAATTGTTTGAAACATGTCTCCTTGTGTGTGTATTGTTGTCTTCATACTAATGACATTGCTATTGAGTTCATGCTGTGTACAGGCAGTACGATACAACTGTGATTTGAAAGGGCACTTGCTGAGGGAGGGAAACTGGGATGCTAGGCATCCATTTGGTAACAAAAAGCTGTAGTATGATGTACCTGGTAATTTAAGGCACTAATGAAAGCTTTGGTAACATCATGCTGTGTGTTCTTGGGATGCTTTGTACATCTAGTGTAGTCTGTAGTTAGAAAGAACATCTCTGCAAAAGGAAAGTAAACTTTTCCTTCACTTTAAAACCATTTATTAGGAAGCTTTCATCTATAGAGATCAATAGTGCTGATTCCAGTACGCTATTTTTAAGCACTGCTTATTGCAAGGCCCTGTATCTCTTATCAGTGTTCCCTGCTGCAGAAGAAATGTTCAGAAGTTGGCAGTGCAGAGGGGTCTGTAGTCAGAAGACATTTTCATCACTCTAGGAAATACAGCAGAAAGGATGTGTAACATGCACAAAAGGAACTGTAATAGAAAGATATGTTGGAAAGATTCTCTCTCAGGCAGGTCACGGTATTGGGCAGGCTGATTCATTGCTGACAGATCTAGCAGGAGGTCCAAGCTATGTAGGATGTTTTCAGTGCAATGAAAATCACCACTTTACGGGGCTGAGGGGAAAAAAAGAAATACTAAGAATGTAGTTATTGCTATGTTATGTTCTTACTTAGCTGTAGGAAGATGACTGGTACATTGGAACTGATACATTTAAAGATAAACTGATAAAAATCAAATGTACACACTGTAAGAAAGATTCCTACTTTGCTGCCTACAAGATTAGCTCGCTTGTGATATTAGCCTAACTCCTGTGATACGTTAACTTAGGGTTTAGAAATCCTTACCTTATGTATTTGCACAAGGCCTTGGTACTGCTAGTTAATGTAGAAGAGCAGAGCTCTGCCTTGTTGTTTTGGAATCGTGGCAAGTAACAGCAGTCATCTTTCATGAAAGACCTCCCTTTGGGAATCACACAGAGATTTGGATAAATTCCAGCACGCTGCATCCAAGAACAAATATTCATAAAGGCTTTGTCATAGGAAATGAGGGCATTTTTTTTGCCTTTCAGCAGATCTTGACTACAAGGACCATTTCCAAAGAGGAAGCTTGTTCTGAGGAGAGCTTTTCCTTTCCCAAACCCAAGCCACAGATATTTCTTCAAGCTCATGAAACCTGCTTCTTATACCTACACTGTTCTCTTGGTGTCAGATCAAAAGCATTTAGCCCTGGCTAACAGCCATGAAGGAAGAAATATGCATCCTTTTAAGACAGCATGCACACCTTGGCTAAGATTTGTTAGGAAGTGTCCCAAAACTAAGCTAATCCATACAAGTGTCTGTGGATTTAGCTTAGGTTTCACAAACCACTGCTTGCTTTCTTACGTACGTGCATGCAAGGGAGAACAGGAGAGCTTTCCCGTTGATTTACTCATGTTCAATCAAGCTGTCATTTGGGGAGGAAAGATTGATGTGGAAAACAGGCTCTCTGCTTCAGTGCATGAGCAGTGAGTAGGGAAACAGAGCTGAAAGGCTTATTTGCAAGCCAAATCAAGCTCCTGTCTCCTGACTGAAATGTGGTGAGGTTCATAGTTCATCAAGGTGATGAAGGGATTTCCAAGCTAACCAGAGCCCTGTGAAAAATGCTTCTCTTCAGTTTCAGAGTTCGAGGTGGAAAACCAGGAACAGTGGGGAAAAGCCATGTTGGGTTGACACAGGATGATTGGCAGTGTTCAAGACCAGGTTGGACGAGGCCTTGGGTGATATGGTTTAGTGTGAGGTGTCCCTGCCCATGGCAGGGGGGTTGGAACTGGATGATCTTAAGGTCTTTTCCAGCCCTAACTATTCTGTGATTCTGTTTTTCCCTTTTAGTTTTTAGCAAGACGAAGTCAGTTTCCAGAGGACTGTTTCGTTTGTTTCCTTTTTTTAAGGGAAAATCAAAATTCCATGTTCCGTTTTCATTTTATAGCTGCATAAAATAATCTTCCTGTGCCAATCAGAAGCTCCAGCTGGGGAAGCTGCACATATGCAGGGGCAAGCTGGGACTTCAGAGTTCTTTTTGCAGCCTTCAGCAATGCCCTTAGCTGTCAACTGCACTAGAAAACTGAACTCTGTGCATTTGGCTATTGAATGTCCAGGTATAATGGGGATTTTTCGAGGAAGACATTAGACAAAGTCATAAGGAAGTTTATAAATAGCTTTGTGCCCTTCATGAAAC
Source organism: Pezoporus flaviventris (assembly GCF_033815535.1). Taxonomy (NCBI): domain Eukaryota; kingdom Metazoa; phylum Chordata; class Aves; order Psittaciformes; family Psittacidae; genus Pezoporus; species Pezoporus flaviventris. The sequence goes on from NW_026892585.1 coordinate 4,787,204, forward strand.
CCTTTGGGTTTCTTTGTGCTTCCTTTAGGAACTCCTAGAAGGTGGTATCGCAAATTCAGAAGAGGGCTTTCTGGTCCATGACAGTCATATCACAGAAGGATGCATGCCAGAGTATATCTTCTGTGAGAAGTATATAGAGCATTTTAATACGGAGAAATGAATTTTAAGAGGATTCATTAATGTTTGCTTTCACGTTGAATACTTCCCTCAATCTTCTGTAAACCTTTTCAACACAGTAATCTGTGCAGGAGTCAGTTAGTTTTACCCTGCAGCTCACCTTTAAGCTTGCTATCATCTATGAAATTGGGAGGGTTTGTTATTTAATACTTAGATGTACAACCCCAAAGAAGCAAGCAGTATCTACTACTATTACTACAGACGCAATAAGGCTTAAAATAGCAAAGATGTTCTGATTTATGGTTTTAGTAGGACTTCTAACTCTCTCAGGGCATTTTCGCTGCAAAGCTTTTATGTCCTGAACATCACCTGACCTGGAATAGTTTAATTAAGCATGAGAACCTAAAGATAGTTGTTTTCATTCATTTGTATTAGAACATAATTTACCACATGGAATAATAATGCAGTTAATTTTTGCCTGTCTATGCCATTTTATATTAGATAAGCTGTCCTTTACTTTTCAGTATATTTATCAATGCTGTCCTGATCAAAATTGGATGAAGCACACCATAAAATTACCTTTAAGGCAGTCAGAGACCTTTTCTGGTAAAGATACATGGTTGGTGTGGGTATACTTAGGCCCAGAGGAGCTCCACAACACATTGTCTTTTCTTCTTTTCCAGGTAGCTATAGATTTCACTGCATCAAATGGTGATCCTAGGAACAGCTGCTCACTGCACTACATCCACCCCTATCAACCCAATGAGTACTTGAAAGCGTTGGTAGCTGTTGGGGAGATTTGCCAAGACTATGACAGGTAAATAACCCCATTTGATAACAGAATTGTCTTTAGAAAGTGTTTTCATGGTGTGAAACCAATGACTGCCTGCTGCCAGTAGCTCCATGTTGAGTCACTTAAGAGAAACAGCTGCATGTCAGAAAGATCAGTCTGCCTTAACATACTTTTGAGAGTGATAATGGGTTTAGATTAGCTTCATGGTAATGAAAATCCCAGTTCTTGGCTGTTTGGCTGTTGTTTGTTAAGTTTCAGGTTTGTATTCACATGCCAAAATTGCATGCTTGAGTTGATTTTTCAAGTGTGTTAAACTTGAAGCCTGCTTTGCAGATGCTGATAGCATCCTTTCTGATACAGGTGGGAGTCTGGTTCTGTGCCGTCCCCACACAAACACGTTCCTGAGATGTTGGGTTTGAAGGTGAATCTTTAGTTGCCTAAACTGCTCAGTGTCCATGTCTGTTCTTAGTAGTAAACATGTGGTCTTTTTCAGCGTTCTCCTGGCCTGTTGAATATTACAGTCTCTTCTAGAATAAGTATTAAAAGTTAGTGGTAGTGTGTGCACACAGCATGCCTTTAAATAAGAAAACAAATGCAAGTAATTGGGCCACATATGCTTTGATTACATTATGTATTTCCAAAGAGGCTGCTTGCTTCTGTCAAATTAATTGCCCATTATTAATGTAATTACCAAGTGCATTTCCTTTCAGTGTTTGTTCTTTGTGGATGAGGCAGAGTATCTCATGCAATTACTCTTTCTAGCCTTTGCACATGCAGTAGTCATCCACCCACCACTTTGCCTTGTGTAAATAGCAGAGCTCACGAAACCGATGGGACTTCCAGTCACATCTGAATTATACTTTCTGTGTACATTGTGGAGTGACTTAATACCCTGGTTTGCATGTTACATGTCACGTATACCTATTAGCCTGCTCAGAGGCACTTCCATTTGCATGGTAATGAAATGTCTTCTTAAAGAAGAATGAGGAAAATACGGCCCTGATCTAATTTCTATAAGAATTTGATTGTCAAACTTAGTGAGTCTGAGAAAATGAATATTTTATTGTGAGTTGATAACTCCTCGGTGATTATCCAGTAATGTAATAATTACTAGCAGTAATTCAGAGGATTAATTCACTTTAGAATAGGGAAAGGAATAAAAAGGGCTGGTTTATGCACATAGATTCTTTTATCATGAGGTATATTTTGTAAGAAAATGATGCAGTCCCTAGTGTATGGGATATGAAGCCCAAATCAGGATTCTTCTCTCAATATAGCATATACCAATCATCTCAAACAATCATGGCCAGTCATTTTTCAAATGAAATCATCAGCATCATCCAGATCTATTGTGCTGAGAAAAGCCTATTGATGCTCATCAGTGCAAATAAGGTTGTATGAGCTATGAACTAGGGCTGAACAGAAGCCAGAATTCCTTTTCCCAGGGGAAATGTCATCTTTGTGGCACGTGTTTGGCCCGTACGTGCTCTCAAGTTGTGACACTGTAAATATATTCCCATGGGCAGTGGATTCAACATGGTCAGTGCTTTCTGAGTGAAATGTGAAGTGAGGACCTTTTCTCTGGACTTGCAGGTTTGAATCCAGCAAGCTGGAAATGAGAGCTGTAAGTTCTCTGAAGGGGAAATGAAGAAGAGCAAACCTTGACAGAAAATAATCTACAGGTCCTGTGTAGTTCTGTTTAGTGACAGCCTTGCGACACACAAGCATAAACAACCTATATATAAAGCAAATCTTCTGTAGATACAGCTTAAAAGAAAGAGTTTCAAATTCAGTTAAGAACGTGAAATGTGGCACAGGTCTGTAACTGCTCCAGTGAGGCCAGTTGTGCTTCAGGTACTGGAGTAGGATTGCTGTTTCCAGGTTAAGATCAGGCAGAAGAGATAAGAGAGGGACCTGTTGAGCGTAAGGGCTGTTAAGAGGTTTAGAGCCACAGTGTCATCATTTGCACAGGGGCAAGACTTCAATAAGATAAAAATACGAGACCACGAAGATGGCGTTGCTCTTACTGGAGTTGTATAGTTTGTGCCCACCAGTTATCTCAAATAGGCAAAACTGCCTGATTTCAATCCAAATTAAGGAAAATGGAGTGGTTTTCTTTGGGTCTCGGGATTAATGTATTACATCAAAGGAAAGAATAGTTGAAATGAAGTAATATCTGTTGTTTGCAGTGCGTTTTGCATTCCAGTAGTACTTTTGCTACACTTACAAAAGTAAAGACTGCTCTGAATATTTAGGGGCAGAGGAAGCCTGTGGCTATTACTTAAAATACTGCTGTAATTAGATACATTCAAATGTATTTGTAATTTGGGAGGAATTGGATTGGCAAGTAATATAGAGAGCAACTACACTCAACATCCGACATTTTCTTTGATATAGCCTAGTTAGCTCTGCCAGTCAATCAAAATCTTCTCATCATCTAGGTTTCTGTATGTATCAGCCTAGCATAATGTATCTGTAAGTAATCAGTGCTCCAAATTAAGTGCTGCTCACATCCTCTGATACAGTGGAACAATCCCTGCTCATCCACAAGCCCATTTATCTGTATGGTTCAGAGATTCCTGAAACAGTTAAATGAACAGCTCCGTTCTGTATAGTGAAGTGTGAAAGAATGCAATTCATTCTTTCATCAGCAATAGTCAGAGAATGAGAAATAGAGGGTGGTTATTATTCTCATTGTAGAAGTGCTGCAGTCCTGTAGGAATAGGCCAATCTGATCGTGGTATGGGAAATGGAAGAGCTCTTCACCTGCACAAAACTCTTAATGCTTTATCTATATGGTGCAATTGTTTCAGGCTATAACATTTGTCGTAAGAGAGAAGATAAAGTTTGTGTGTGATATAATCAGTGGCTAAGCAACAGCAGCAATGGATCATAAAGGAAGGAGAAACGTTCATTACTTTACAGAACTAGGCTCTAAAATGGTAAAAGATATCTAAAGGATAAATGACTCGTGAATGTTTAAACATGGCCTCATGAAGCATATTATATATATGTGTATATATAAAATACATACATAGTCATATATATTTCCATTTAAACCTTTCCACAAGCTTTTTTATTAAGAATTACATCACTCGATAGAATTTTACCTTGAAATTGAGCAAGTCTACTCCACCTTTTTGTATCATGAAGAAACAGATGGAAATGGTGAAAAATCATTAGGTACTGAAGTGTTTAATATTAAAAGGATCTGTTTCGGTATCATTCCTTATTAATTCTTTACCTCAGTAATTTCAATATTGAGTTCTTTGGATCAGAAGTCAAATCAGGTGTTTCTGATGACCAGCAAATATCAGCCTAGCAAGGATCCTGAAAAATCAGTTAGAATCAAGTCATAGAATCAACTAGGGTATAAATACCTTCAAGATCATCAAGTCCAATCACTACCAAATGGGTGTATATCCCCTCATCCTTGTTGTGAACAGTGAGTTAGCAAGTATACTTAAGGCAGACGGTGTTACACCTAGCTCTCTGTGCCAGAGAATCCTGTAGCTAAACTTGGGAATAAGGGAACATTTCCTCTCACCATGGTCTGGACATTACCTGTCCTACCTCTTCTCCTTTCCCCTTCACACATCCTGGCTTCCATCAAAAGGAAACAGAGGCATTTGGCAGGGATGTGGAAGCTCTGTGGGAGGATGAGTAACAGCGGGGAAGAACACGTCTGCAGCGGGATGTGCCCTCAGCACGTATACATGCCCATTGACAAGACTCTTTCCTGTAGCTCATCTTTCCTTCTGCAGTGATTGCTCTCTCTGGCAAAGAAATGTAAATAGTTTGTTTATAAGGATAAATGGTGTTACCTGCACACAATGCTAAAGGCATACTTCCATGCTGATCTTACTTTATTACAGGCTTTAATGATGATATTGTAAGTCTGGCAAGACTTGCCAATCTGCTCCTCAGTTTGAGATCTGATTTCTGCAGTTAGTAGCTTTCCTTTCTCTTCTGCTTATTAAGGATCTCATTATATTACATTAAATATTTATCTTTGCATTAAAACCTCTGTTCTTATTCAGCAGGACACTAAAGTTTATTATCTAATCCCATTGAATTCACCCTGACTCAAGCAAACACTGAAGTATTATACAAAATATAGATGGTACTGAGATGGAGTTAAGAGTTTTACTGACTTTGAACTTTATTAATAAGTGTCTGCCCCACACTCAAATGTTCAGTGCCTCCTGGATGATCTTTATGATTAATTTTTACACAGTTCTATACTTGCATACAGTCAGAGTTCAGCCCTGGCTTAATAAAAAGCGCTCACAAATGCGTGAGAATCAGCTTTTATGTGGTCAAATCATTACTCGTACCTTGAAAAAGACGAAGGTTAGATGTATCATTTATCAAATACTTTAAAGCTTTTGCTGCATTATTATTTGTGGAACTTCCCCTTCTTGACGGGCCATCCCTGTTCTGGTCTATGTAGATCAGAATCACTCAGCTCATGATTCTACATACCTCTGTAAAATTATGTCCTAAAATTGAGCTTCATTATGTTTGTATTCAAGAATTATTTCCTAATGATTTGAAATCTCTGTGTCCATTCACTCTTCAAGTGACTGTGGATTTTTGTTTTATTTCCAAGAGCCCTTGAAACACATGGAAGAGAAACTCTTATCTGTTTCCTGACACTAATGTCCTTTCTCATTTAGGCAATAGCTTCCTTAACTCTGAATAGTCAAGGAGCTGATACTCACACTGAGATCATCTGTTAAGTAAACTGCTTGTGTAAAACACACTTATCTAGCAACATCCCCAAAGGCTCCTAATAAGCAAAGAGTACATTATTGCTGCAAAGCACAGAAAGCATTTCTGCACTGAGCTCTGTAAAATACTTAGGAGTGAATGTTTAAAAACTGGGCCACATTCCACCAAAGTCCTGAAGTCATTCTGAGTTCCAGCATCAGCTTCTGCAGTCAATGGATTGATTCAGTAACTGACTAGATGCAGAAATTCCTCAGTATGATTTCTTCTTCCCTGTTTTAGGCCCGAGCAAGTACGTTCACTTGATTGAAACCGTATCTAAAACCTTCCTTTGCTCATTCAATAAGGAGCACTTAAAAACTAACAAGGCTAAAAATGAAGGGAGAAAATAAAAGGCCGGGGTTCCCAGTCCAGCACATCCCTTTCAGCGTAGATCTAAGGGGAAAAACTAAGTCAGTTGAAAGATCCATGTCCCAGAAACACATGTCCTGACATACCCAGCAGAGGGCAGTCAGGCAGGGGAAAGAAGGTAAGGTATGCCGAGTGCAGTATATGTTACGGAAGTCATACATAAATCAGTGCAGTTGGTCCCAGATACAAAGATCAGTTTGTACCTACCTGCTGATTTTTGGATTGAGGCTTTAGGTGGAAAACAGATCCCAAAGTTTACGTCTTGCAGCCTGCTATATTCATCAGAGCCTCATCCCCAAGAATTACTTAACAGGTTATTCAAGCTGAAGCTATGGCTGGGTTTGTGGATGAAGACTCAGAGAGTTCCCTTGGCTGGAGGGATCTGAATTAAATACCTGGAGGTAATTTTGCCAGACACAAGGGGAAAAGCAGAAACTTGCTTAGGTTGAGAGAGTAGTATAATCATAACAAATAGTTCACTAAGACTGGGGTGAAAGAATGATGCCCAGAATATATGTGATATTAAATATTTCATCAAATCCCGATGTTGAAATTTAGTCTACCCATGCAGATCAGTAAAGAAAAGTAGGCTTAATTATTAAGCATCTCTCTTTATCACTTTAATTACAGAAACAACCTTTCTGGAGTCTGTCAAGCAAAAAAGCTGATCAGCATCTCCAAATAAGTTTAAAAGCCCATGGGGAAAAAGACATGAATTTTTCCATTTAGTGCTTAAATAGGACCAAACTTGCATAAACATGCAACAGAAGAAAAATAATTACCTAGATAGAAACACTTGTCATTTATGTTTGTTAATGTCAGGTGTGGGTAAAGATACTCTGAAGTGTTTGGAAAACCCAGGACTAGAACTGCATTGGTAGAAAGGAATTCATAATACTTCGAGTCACCAAACTGGGTTGAAAGTCCCTGGATTGAACTGCTGAGGACCCGGGCTGGCACGATTACATCATGTGTACATATACATATTTAGTATTTACTTTTGCAGAACCTCTATTTGCAGACTGCTGCCACACAGGAGTCTCTACAGTCACCACTTTTTAGACCAAGAATCAGTACAGGAGTATTAGTCTAGTACAACAACTGTGTTGGGTAGGTGACTTCATACCAGTTGCTTTTCTATATATCTCAGGCCCTTTATCTGGACAGATACTGTCAATTCTTACAGCTCTGCCTTTTCCCTTACCAAGTTTTCATAGAATCATAGACTTCCAGACTGGTTTGGGTTGGAAAGGACCTTAAGATCATCCAGTTCCAACCGCCTGCCTTGGGCAGGAACATCTCACGCTAGACCATGTCATCCAAGCCCCATCCAACCTGGCCTTGAGCACTGCCAGAGGTGGGGCATTCACCACTTCTCTGGGCACGCTGTGCCAGCGCCTCAGCACCCTCACAGGGAAGAACTTCCTCCTTATATCTAACCTGAACTTCCCATGTTTCAGTTTGAACCCATCACCCCTTGTCCTATTGCTATGGTCCCTGATGAAGCGTCCCTCTCCAGCATCCTTGTAGCCCCATTCAGACACTGGAAGCTGCTCCGAGGTCTCCACGCAGCTTCTCTTCTCCAGGCTGAACAGCCCCAATGTTCTCAGCCTGTCTTTGTATGAGAGGTGCTCCAGCCTCTGACCATCCTCGTGGCCTCCTCTGGACTTGCTCCAACAGCTCCATGTCCTTACGTTGAGGACTGCACATCTTTGTTTGCTGTTTGTGCTGCCTCTTGTTCCAGGAACTCAGTTCCTATGTCAGTGTGTCAGTCACAAGCAATCTATTTGAAGTTTCTTAGCAAAACCACTGCTTCCTCCACATACTTTTCAGACACCTGCTTTATTTTGTCAGCTAGTACATCCATCAAAATCTGAACCTTCTGTGTGGCTTTTCTGTGCAGCCTTTACTGTGTCTCAATTCAGCCTGAAATCTCCCCTGGGGAAAAGCTTTGTTCTGTGCAGGAGTTGACACTTCTCTGGGGCTGTGCAGACTGGTACCATTGAGATTTCTCTGTCAGTGTTTCTTTCTGAAGAGAAGTATTTGAAGTATAAAACCCTACAAGCTTTGTGTGAAACTGCATGCCACCAACTGCTGTAGAGACTAGACATCTGTGTAAATAAGTAAGTATTAATAAGTAAGGAGATAGCAATTTATTTTGCCATTTTCACTGGTGCCATCTGATACTGATCAGGTACATCTTTAGTCAACACAACCATTGTCGCAACTGCAGAAGCATGGATTTCCTCTGTGCGCTGTTAAGGATACAACTGTTCTAGTCATCCACATCATTATGTTACCATATAGCTGAGAAGCAACTTAATTCCGTTTGGAAACCCATCTGTTGAGTAAATGAACACCATGTTCTAAATCTTCTCATGCACATTTCCTCCTTTACAGAAAGGAAACACCTTTTGCCTGACTTGACCTTAACAGTCACATTGCTCTCAGTTAAGAGTAGGCAGCTCTTGCAAGTTAAGTTTCATTTACTGTCTTACTATCCCCTCCAAATCCTTGTGAAATTAACCTTGATCTGACATTCCAAATCATCAGATGAACAGAGGAGGGCAGTCCCCCATTTCCTCCTGCGTATTCAGTAATGCCTGTCTGCATATTTAATCATCAGTATATTTCACTTGCGATTTTGCTCTAACTTGTTTTGATAGTGTTCTGTGTTTTGACTTAATGTCATTTTGATTTTGGTAAAATTACCTCAACAGCTCATTTGGTCACATTAAATCACAACATAATCTCTATTATAACAGTTTTATCCTGCGCATCCTAGAAAGCTCATTTGTGTCTTGAGAGTATTTGATGAGAAATTCCTCTCCCGGCACCTCCCTGCATACATATGCCAACATAGTCCTGTATTCCCCTCTTCCCAGCACACCCCTTATAGGTATTTTCTGATAGAACATTGTTGCAGAGGAAGGTCTCTGGCCAACTCTTCCCACTGTAAGTCACAAAAAAGGACAAAATTATGTGTGTACATAGCACAGCTTTTGTGCTTGTGGTTGCTTACTGCAGTCCACCCTGAAACCTGAAACACTTGCGTTTCAGCAGTTTCACCACTGTTTGGCTTGTTCTTCACAATCTGCACCTTACGTGATGGAGTCCTTCAACCTGCTGCCTGCAGTGTCATCTTCAAGTCATGTCAAGTTTTAGACATCTGAGATTACAGTCTGTGTGAGAATGACCTTTCCAGTGGTGATCCCACAGGATCATCCCATATGATTTCCCATACATGATCCCACAGACATGCCAGTTCACTGCAGAGTTAAGATTTTGGGAGGTAGAGGGACAGATGTGCAGCCCCTTAACAGACACGGGACTGTCTGGTGTCTGGTTTGAGAAGTTAAATACAGATCTCTGTAGCATCTCACAGCATCCCCTTCCCTAGTTTATTCTTACCTAACAAAGTCCTATTTCTTTTTCAAGATACTTTCTACTGAATTGAGTCATTCATGTAGGTATAAATCAGGTCACTGCAATTTTATTTGTCATTTTGCAGGGAAGCTTGACATTTTGCCTCGCTTTTCTGAGTGTGCCATTTTATTAGGCTAGCCTGCTAGCCAGTGATGTATCTCACTGCCATTTCATTTTGCTTTACCTACTCTCCCCTCGGGTTCTGATGACTTTTTGTTTTCTGTGGGTATTTACTTTTCCCCAGTCTAGGGATTTCTGAGTTCGCTTGGTATTTTTACCCTGCAGACCTTCTTCTGCCATTCTTTCCAATGTTAGCAAGGGGAAGTTTAAATCCGTTGTGCCTTGATTTGGCTTTGTTAGTTATTTCATGAGTTGATGCCTTTCAGTGGTTAGCTTCAAGGAATTTGTATTCCCCTGCTTCATTACCTATTCCCTCGCAGGTGAGACAGGTATTCCCTCATATTCTTGAGTCCCAATTACATGACAGTATTTGTTTCTCAGTACTCAGCAGATTCCAGCTCTCCATAGGTGATTAAGAGCTGTAATTAAAGATAGCAAATTAATTTTGATGCCAGGATTTTGCACATGATTGTGTAGTGTCTCTGATTGTGACAGACCAAACACTGTAGCTGTTGCAGTGATCTACCATTGATTTGCATGCTCCCAGCTCTCTCTTGTGAACAAGATGTACAATAATCGGTTCATTCTTGCTGCTCCATTAAAAATCACTGTGCATTATGGACTGGATGCCAAGCCTTGTTAGGTACAGTGCAGGTTTGATTAAACACACAGTACCCTGGCCAAACCAGAGATGTGGTTGCATCAGACCACACAGTGAAAGCTTGGGACCAGCATAATGGTCCCCCAGACAAGAATACAGATTGGGGTAGGGGGGAGAAAACACTGCTGATGGTGAACTCTTGCAGCCTTTCTGACTCTGACTGGGGCAGGCTGAGAGCTGGACCACAGCCTGGCTCTACCCCATCCTGTCCTGGAGGAGCACAGGTTGCAGGAGCGCAGGGGGTGAAGCGGATGGGCTCTGGTCCCTTCCACTTACTTTTATATCATCATGTAGCTCATATCCTTTATTTACCCAGCTCTGCTTGCAAAGCAGGAACTGAAAATGTTTAAATATTTCAAGTGATTTCTGTGTTTTCTTTGGAAGTGCTGCTAAGCCCTGTAAGCTGTTATGATTCAGAATTTAGTGGCATCAAGCCCTTCTCAGATAAGTACTAAATAATACACTCAGGAACATGATTCATTCATCTGCTTTAGAAAAGAAACACTTAATTCAGCTCATATTCTTCCACTTTGCTCCCTGAACATGAAAGATTACAATTTTAATTGAGTTTAGAGATAACTCTATTTTGGCTGTGGCATTTGCTGTTTACTTCTTTTCCTTTCCCCATCCTCTCTCTGCTTTCCTTCCTCCTCCTTCTTTGTTCCCTCCCCTTTCTTCTCCCCCTCCTCTCATTCACGCATTATTCAATTACATGTGTAACAGACACAAAAATCCCTTTTATTTTGGCAATTTGAAATTTCTTTCTAACAGAGGAAAAACATCAGATTTCATCCCGGGAAAAGTATGTGGAGCAGAGCAGATCCACAGTTTATTCTTTTAAGATTGGAATTAAAAGTGAAAGGCGTAGGAATTGATTTTGCTGCATCCAGCATAGGACTTTAGAAACATCCCCCTGGTAATTCTGACCCAAAATCAAAATTACAAGTGACAGCTCAATATCCAGGGATTCTAGTCAGGTGTATTCCTTGAAAGAATTTCAGAGAGCTGTAAACTTCAGACTCTTGATCATGTGAAACTAAAAATGGGTTCTTTCTCCCCACACCATGCTTCTTTTCCCCCATTCACTGCATCATTAGTACTGCTAAAGGTACTGTGTTGCTCTAGCATGAAGTGAGCAGGTTTTCGTGCTGCGGTTCTCCCAGGCCAGTTCAGTAGCATCTATACCAATTGCTGCATTTGGATAGATGACTGACTTCAGGAGCTTAAAGGTAAGTATCTCTATAGTTACGTACCAAAGGGCTTACATGAGCATCAGTAAAATGAGTCCCAACCAACCTGTTGTAAGTGGCTAGCTAGCACTTCACCTTTCAGAATGAATAAATGGCGCAGAATAACTTAGGCCTTCATTTCCCTCCTACATTTACTCCATACAATTAAGAGTTTAGATTCCCCATTCAGATTTTAAAAAAGAAACCCATTTTCAGAGAGCACAGTCCTGGCAGCTCGTGTTTCCCTTTCTGAATACAGGTATTGCCACACTGGTGAATACATGGCTCTCTAGCTCCAGCATCATCTACGCCAGCAGCTCCAAGAGACTCTCTAATGTCTCGACTAATTAAATTCACTCAGTGACAGTGTTATCTGAACTCGCCTCCTTCTTGTTAGGACTAGCAAATCTTTCTCAGAGTAAAGCTGAACTCCAGCTTTCAGTGACACTACATGTCAAAGGGCACCAGTGCCTTTATTAGAAACATATTTCTTGCCTTCCGCTTACATCAGGCTTCCTAGTGAAACAGAAAAAGGTATCAATGTGCTAATGTACAAAGCCTTACTATCGCCTCTATCCATCTCTTTTCCTGTCTGTGCAGTACAGCTCTCCCTTCCACTCCTATTAATGTACTGATTTGTCATTGCACTTCCTCTGTTCCCACTAGTTAGCTTGAAGGATATGTAACTAAAACTGAGCAATGTTCCAGATAGATAATGTGAGATACTTCCGGAATTTATTTTGTCCTATACATCACATTATAGTTGAGGTTATTGAGGGTCTTTAGCTGGTTGCATTTCTGTGCAGAAGTCCTGACACTTCCCTTTCTGTGTGTGTTAATTCACATTTACCAATATGAACACTGAACCTGAACCCCCTCCTTGATTTTATCCTTCGGGTATAACCTAGATCTGTCTGCTCAGTCTTTAGTATCTTTCAGTAATACATGCCTATTTGACTGGAAGAAGCACCAGAAGCCATATGCATCCACACTTGCATGAGTACATATGGCCTTAACACAACCAGGTATGAAAGTCAAAGCCTGATGCCTCAGCTTTCTTGATCTTCACGTCAGGTTCTTCAGCTTTGTGAAGATTAGGCCAAGTTTTTGTTTTCAAGGGAACCTGTGTAAAACAAAGAACATCAAACGTGACCTGGACGTGAATAAAGATGCTGCCAAGTCATGGTCCTCTTTTACTCACCTGACATTGTAAATTCCAGGTTTTACAGAACCAGCTTGGTTTTCCACTTCTGTGTCTCTCTCCTGTCTCTTTAGCTATCTGTCTCCAGCAGGACGGTGCATGTGCCAAGGACTGTCTAGGTTTAAACCTGATGTGGCCTGAGGCCAAGGGCGTGACACTGCCCATGTCCTTGTATCTCAGCTTTCTTCCTCCCAGCACAAACTGGTGGTGCCCAAAGTGCCATCTGGGAGTGGTCTCAAGCACAGCTGTCCCCAGCACTGTCCTGGGAAGTATCTGGAGACTGCTGGTTGGCAGGACCAAGCACTATATCAGTGTTAACAGGTATAGTTGGGAGAGTGCTAACAGACCATGCCTATAGTCATGTCCCAGTGCTGCACCCAGGGTCCCAGGCCTGTTTCCTGGTATAAATGAAGCCCAAGTGCCTTGAGCAAACAACACAAAGGAAAAGAAAACTGGTTCTCACTTTTCTCCTTTTGAGTGAGTTTCAATTACAAAGGAGGAAATGTCATTACAGCAGATCCCTTTCCTACTAAAATGTCTGGTTAGGAAACAGGGCTGGAAGCTCTGGTGCATGCAATTTATCCTTGAGGCAGGAGGAAACCTTCTTTTCATTTTCTGACTGTAGTTTCAGTCCCTGGATGGCCTAAGCCTTAACATAGCTTCCAGAAGCTGGGAAGCTGCTCTGCTTTGTGCTGCAAGCTGCTGGGATAGCCCTGGGTCTGGTAGAACAGCTCTAGTCATGCCTCTGTACCATAAGGGATTGTCCTGGAAGCCAGAGAGTTCTTGGCTGCCCTTCTGGGTCACAGCTTTTCCCCTGATGTGCCTCAGTGGTACAGGATAAGCAGAACGAGGGCAGTGGGCTCAGCTGCTGGGATTTTTCTCATATGACAAAGTGAGGGAGGAAGGGGAAGACTCGAGAGGGTTACTCTGTAAAATAAACTGCATACTTCCTGAAGAGTGAGACCTTTGTATGAGCTAAAACCCTTGCTCTGTGTGATGGGCAAAGCATTGCTTGCATTAAAATTCTGGTTTATTCTTGTCAGACACAAGTTACAAGGTGTGGTGAGGGAATAACATACTTACCTTTTTTATACGTGGGATGTCATGAGTGATACCTCAGAGCATCCTCCAGTGCCTGAAGGAGGCTACAAGGATGCTGGAGAGGGACTTCAGGGACTGCAGTGATAGGACAAGGGGTGATGGGTTCAAACTGAAACAGGGGAAGTTCAGGTTAGATCTAAGGCAGAAGTTCTTCCCTGTGAGGGTGCTGAGGCGCTGGCACAGGGTGCCCAGAGAAGCTGTGGCTGCCCCATCCCTGGCAGTGTTCAAGGCCAGGTTGGATGGGGCTTGGAGCAACCTGCTCTAGTGTGAGGTGTCCCTGCCTGTGACAGGGGGTTGGAACTGGACAATTCTAAGGTCCTTTCCAACCCAAAGCATTCTATGATTCTGTGATAATCAAAAGGTTCCCTTCTTACCTTGAAGGTTTCATGGGAGCACATGGAAATTAAATTCTTGATCCCAGCAGCTTGAATCAAAATACCAGAGTACCCAAATTCTGGAAAATTTAGGAGCTTCCTAAGGAGAGTGTGGAGCTCCCGAGTGAGGCAAGAGAAGGTACTAAGCACAGGAGCACACTCCAGGGTACCCCTGCTCTCCCTTTAAAAAGAAGCCACATGGAATCCCATCTTGAGGGTGTACATGATCAAGCTTTACCCTTTCACAAGGCAATAGTAGCAGTAACTAGCACTTGCTCAAGGAGATACAGGAGATTCAGATATAAAGGCAGGTATCCTGACTGTGATGGTAAGGTTCTCTGGGTGCTGCCTCTCAGTTGCTGCAGAGCACAAGATGGAGCTGCAGGTAGGAGAGTGCTACACTTGTTTACACTCAAGAAACATTGCAGTACAAATGCACTGTATGGGTTTAGGCGTCTCCCAGGTTGGGGAGCTGCTGCCAGCATCAGGTTTTTAGGTTGCTTTATTGAATTTAGACACTTACATTCTACCTAAGTAAATTTCTTCTGTAGTCTTTGTTTGCTCTTGACCAAAATCGGTTAGCTTGCAGAGCCACAGGGTTTGATTTTCTAATTCAACCATGCTTAATTATTGATGTAAAACAAGATTTTTCTCCCCTCAGATTCTTTTCTAATGGCCTCTTCTTTCTTGCCCTTTAAGGGAGCTCTACATCTATTTATAAGGGCTTCCCCACTTCCAGGAGCCTTGAATCCAAGAGAAGTCCATCAGCAGGCCATTAGCATCAAATGTCAGCAATTACTTCGTTTCTGACATGCAAATTACCATGCAAATGATGTTAGTCTTCCTTTGGAAAGGAAGAAACTCACTGTCACACCGTGCAACATGTGGTACACAGAATTGAGCTCCCAAGATTTATGCAGCAGCTCATTTTGTAGCAGGACAACAGCTGTGAGAGCTAAACCATCAGATGTCAGTCAGCACTGTTTCCCAAGGAGCTGCTCAATATCTCTGTATCTCATGGTCACTCTAATGTGGGTATGGGGGAGCCTGCTTATTTCTGCTGTCTTTTAAACCCTTCCATTTTTCTTTACCTTATATCAGAAATACCATGGTGCCCTTCACACCAGACAGAATAACCCAGCAGCTGTAGTGGGTGCTATTATCTTTGTTGAGTATGTCTGGGAAGCGAATTACTCAGTTGATACTTGGAGTGGCAATGTCTTGAACTACACAAAGAACACTGAAGCTGCTGTCCTCTCTTGGAATTTTGGAAAGTGCCAATAATGGTAATAGGAACTCAACTTTTCCAAGGGCCCTGGAACCTTTGTAAGCAGAACAGGGTAAACCTTTGAGGGGTTTGATTGGAGTACAGTTCAGTGGCTTCAGGATGTGTTTAGAGTTAAGCATATGCTTGGGGGAATTGTTAACCTCAAGTGTGTGATCAAGTGCTTTGCTGACTCAGGGACGAGACATTCCTTACAGCTTGTTGTTTTCCACTTTGCCATCTGGGAAGAGGCAGCTTGACAGCACGTGGGCTGTGTGAGACATTAGTGCGTTTCTGAAGGGGTTTCAACAGTCTCAACGTTTTCAGGTTCTCTGAATTAGGGAATCTTTGTCTCTACAGACCTAACGTGGGTTGAACAGCTTCACTGTAGTGTCTGAAAGCCAACTGACCCTGCCACAGCATTGGTTAGGTTATCAGCCAACCTGTGCCTAATGAAACCAATCTGATGTTTTAGTGGAACTACTACAGATGCAGGTGGCAAGCTTTACAGAACGTGCAGGTTTGGGGTGTGAATTGTCTCTTTCAGCTGCTTTAGGAAGTCTCTTCCGCACCTGGACAACTGTAAGAGCCCAAGTTTGCCAACACTTGTAATTAGAGTCATGTCTCCTCTACACCTGTTTTCTGAGCTGGGGAGCACATCCGTATTTATAGGAAGTAAATGTGGTTACAAGGCTGTTAAGACAACTCATTCTCATGCTGCAGCCAGAAGAGTGCATAACACAGACCTGTTATTGCATTTGTGGGTGAAGCGCAAGAAATCTTGATCCCTCGGGATTCTCCAAATGATTGTAACTTCCCCAAAATAAGAGGAGTTCACCTGAAAAATCTCCCATTTCACTCCCCCATCTGGTCAGCACACACTCCTCCTCCTCTGAGCTGATGCCTTTCCAGTCTGCCATGTAACACTCCAGACTTAAAAGCCGTTTCTGTACTGTTGTGCTGCTTTGCATTTTGGATGAATACTTAACAGGAGAAAAAGTGCTGGTTGTAACAAAATGCATTTCTCTGTGGGAACTCCTGGCTTTTGTTTTTTTCTTTTCCAGTGACAAAATGTTCCCAGCCTTTGGATTTGGAGCAAGGATACCCCCGGAATACAAAGTAGGTGCATTTATGACATTTCCTTATTTCCTTGGTGTATGAGACACGAAATAAGCGAGAAATGGTTCAGTGCAGGACAGGGGTTAGGGGGAACAGCTCCTACTGCTTGTTTCCATTTGTCTGGCTTTCTCACCCAGTGATAACCTCATTGAAACCAGAAATCAAGGCTAGACTTGTGTTACATCCAGAATACGTCATGGGCTTGGCAGAGCTTTGTTAATGGATGCTGGTCTGGTAAGAGAACTTGCCAAGCATATTTTGAAGACTCATGAGCCCTGTTTTGGCAGAACCCAGGTTTGGAAGATGTGGTTCAGTGAGTGGCCTAGAGTCCATGCTTTGTGCTGGACATGGGGACAAATAATTAGCTTGGTGTCTAGCATCCAGATGGAACTGAATGAGGAATTAAGTCATCTGTGCTATTGTTTAATCCCTCCCTGTGATACTCTACACAGTCCATAGAAGTATCTGGCTTCTTAAGCTGTATCAACATTTGCATGTTCCTGCTTGGCTTGGCTGCACTTCTGAATTGAAAGATACATCCTCTAAGAGAGTGAAGCCTCATCATGATGCTTTAATGCATCAAAACCAATAAACCTGCAAGTCCTTTAGTAATTCAGTCTACGCAGGTATCAGAAAGTTAATTTAAAGCCAGCAGTGGTTGGCGTTTCATGTGGAACACAGACAAGATGAATAGGAAATATGGAAGAAACTGGTACAGTTAAAAGCAACAAAGACTGAACTTGTCTCCCCTTCTTACCTTCTGCTGCAAAAACATCCCCGCTGCAGATCTCATGCTATTCAAATGTTCTTCTGATGTTTTCAGTCAAAGGTATTACAGGTCATACACATCTTTTGTTTTAAATGGCAGCAGTGTCACAACTAATAGTTCACATCCTCAAATGTCGGTTGAATCATTATAAGAACTCTAAGTTCTGTACCCATCATGTGGATTCATCAGCTTTTCATTTTAATTCGGTGTCTGCTTTTGAGCTTCCAGTCCTCATGAGATGATCTAACCTGCCCACGGCACATTGGCCTCTGCACACCAGCAGCTCCTCTTTCATTTCTTCCAGTAACAACAAATTGCAGGGGTTGTAGAACTGACTCCCACTGCCAAGGGTTTCTAAGTAACCGTGAGAGCCTCCACACAACTTAAGCAACATAGCTCCCTTAAAGGTCTAAATGAAAGCTGACCACTGTATGTATGCATAGCAGTAACACAGTGAGGGAAGGCCAGAGGAAAGCAGCCTGATAAAAGCAGTAGACAGAGTAGATTCAGGTCTAATTTATGTCATGTTTGGTCACCAGCTTTAGAAAAATGAGGCCTGTAACTCACTGTCCATCAGGAATCAGTGCTAACATTGCTATTTAGGATCAGCTGAAAGTCACTGCTTTCAGGCTGGCCATAGCTCTGCATTTTCTTGCCAAGGTCTCCTTGGCGTGCTACACCACACAGGAGAAAGGTCTCCATCTGCATTGTTGTCAAACCAGTGCCTTGGGTTTATACTGTCTTGAGCTCCCACTAATAGGCTGGGATAGATGCTGGAGGATATCTACCTGTCTGTTTAATGAGATTCCACTCTCGTCACATCTCTTTACATGCTACGAGAAAAGCAACGTTTGCTATGCCAACTATTATTCCCCATGGAAAAATACACACCATTATACATTAGCACTTCAGCACGGTATCAGTATCCACCTCTGCAGGCTCTTTATGAACCTCTTGAGGTTGATCCCCCTATAAATCATGTTTTCATACACACTTGCTACAGAATTCCCATTTCAAGAGCACACCACTATGTTATGCTGACTTTATTTTCCTTCAGCTCAGCTCCAAATGAAACACTTCATCTGTTAGCAGAAAAACAGCAGTTTCTTAGTGGCATAAGGAACCTGTGGGAGTGAAGGAAGCAAGAAATGCCATATATAATGCTCGTCATCAGTCTAGAGATCTTTCATCTAATGCTCGGCAATACAATCTTCTTTTCCCAAGCCCTGACAAATACATCACCCTGCTCCTTGATCTAAGTAAACCTCAGAGAGCAATATTCCCCTCTTGAGTTTCTATGACATGAAACTTGCAGAACATGTTGGTTATTGCACAGGAGTGTCTCCAACCCATCACTTCCTTTCTGCATCGAGAAGTATCTGAGAAGCCTGATGTAAAGTGAAGAGGTGGCAGATAATACAGACTCAGACACTGCTGCAGAAGTTCACAGTGAAGAGGAGGAAAGAAAGCTGAACCAAAGGCTTATTTCTTAGCGGGCAGAACTCAGGGGAACTGAAAAACGACACAGCAGCACAAAACTTCCTGCTAAAATGAAAAGAAAGCTTGAGTTGTGACAGCCCCTTGGCAGGTGTATTGCCAGTAAGGCAGTCTTCTAAAGAAGAACTGCAGGTTGACACCTGAGGAGGTAAAAAACAACTTGCGGTTTGTTTTAAGACAGTCTTGGTTATTTCTGCATCTTTAATGAAAGCTTCTTTCAGTGCTTATGCTGGGAAGACTTGCTGGTTTGAACCTCACTGCGGTTACACAAACAGGACAGCATCTTTATGATGCTGCACTGTCTGGTTTGCTGGACAGGTAAGGGACTCGAAAAACACTGTGGTCTTTCCTGCACTGATTCCTGCACTTTCCAGGAGCTTGAAGGCAAAAAGTATATGCAAACCAGAAGGACGTGTAACAGACCAAGGGAAAAAAGCAGAATTTGTCATCTTATCCAATCAACTTGAATTTAGACATGAAAACTGGACAACGTGCCCACAAATCAAGTAGAAGGGAAAACAAATGGCCAAGCTTGGCCAAGCAGAAATGTCTACAATGTGGTCTTAGCCAAAGATGGCAAGCTGTCCGCTTCCAAACTGTTTGATTAATGAGCATTCTGAAAATAACAGATTTTGAGCAATGGTTCTTTAAATGTTAGTGTCTAAGCTCCTGCAAAATATGCAGGCATCCCATATTTCATTTTCAGACTGGCAGTGGCTTAATAGTGTTCAATTTATTCCTAGGTAAGTGCTCAACATTGCGCATCTCAGCATTTACACTTGTATGCATCTGTTGTTCATGGAGTTTTGACAGCCTTGGCTTAAATTAGTAAGAAAGCATTCCTAAACATGCCTGAGTTGGTCAGATTTTGTCAAGTAGTCCCAGGACCATCACCATCGAGGTTTATGGAAAGCTGGAGCTATTTGGGACAGGGTGGTTAGTTTAAGGGGGCCTACAGGGATGCTGGAGAGGGACTCTTCATTAGGGACTGTAGTGGCACAATAAGGGGGAACGGTTTAAACTGAAGCAGGGGAAGTTCAGGTTAGATCTAAGGCAGAAGTTCTTCCCTGTGAGGGTGCTGAGGCGCTGGCACAGGGTGCCCAGAGAAGCTGTGGCTGCCCCATCTCTGGCGGTGTTCAAGGCCAGGTTGGACAGAGTTTTGGCTGACGCAGGCAGGGGGTTGGAACTGGATGATCTTGAGGTCCTTTCCAACCCAAACCAGTCTGGGATTCTATAATTTTGTGATTGAACAATCTAGAAGAAAGGGTCACTGATTTTCAGAATTCAGGCATCCATAGGCATCAAAATGAATCAAAAACTTGGTTTCAAAGCAGCTTTTTATAGGAAAAAAATTGAAGTTCATGTAGAGTAAAAGGGGTTTAACAAAAATGTGAAGGCCAGAATAGAACAATATGATCTTAAGTTCCTTTTCAACCCTAACCATTCTATTAGTGTATGATTCTATAACAAGTTTTGATGCAACTTAAATAAAATGCCCTTTCATAGTCCAAAAGCTTTCCATCTCAAATATTCTCATGAATTTGGAAATCCTCTTTCCCTTCAGCCTTAATTAGAAACCTCTTTAGCAAGGGCCATGCTATGAGACTGAATCTCATTCCATTCCAATACAAGGCAAGGAAGTTACCTGCTATGTTAAATCAAGGTGACTTTTCTACTAACCTGGTCATGAGCACATGGAAGTATGGTTCTGATTCTTGTAAAGGTCATCACATTGACAAACAGCTGCCTTTCTGTATGCTGGTGCTTGTCACTGTGTATGTACAGGCAATGGAGGTGTTGTACAGTGGCAAAAAGAAACTTACAATCTGCCTTAGCACAAGTCTTTTAGACTCTTTGCTTAGTTGGTGTATCCTCAGGAACACTGCTGTCCTCTGCATCATGATGTATCGTAGAGCTACTTACTTTGCTTGTTAAAAGCTGGAAGAAATTACCTGACAAATATCACGGGTTTGGGGCAGGAAGTTCCAGCACAGCTGTGATTTAATCCCATATCCATGATGGTATCTGCTAAATAATTTATCTGGAGTCCTGCAGAGGGAAAAGATTGATACACAGCCAAGTGCAAGTAAATGTCCTTAGAGGGTTTGAGTGGTGTTCTGCGCAGCAACCCAGGTAATGCCAGGGTTGGCACGATGATCACCTGTGCAGTCCTGAATTTCTCTTTCCTTTCCTCTTATGGATAGATTTTAGGGACTGATGTTAAGAGTAGGAGGGCTGAGCAGAGGGTCAGCTACCTATCCCAAACTTAATCCAGGGTCCATGACACAATCAGTTTTGTCAGGACAGTTCTTACTGTGAAGCTGACATCCACCGCAGACCACGGTCTGCAGTTCTTTACAAAGTAAAGCAGTCATTCTGTGTTGGCGTGACTGGACATATTCCTGGTTTCCTGACTGCTAGATTGATCCCTCATACAAGCCACCCTAGTAGATTATACAGAAACATGCTTGCTGCTGAACAGCCAAGTGTCTTCTTTCACCTGAGGATTTCCCAGCCTTCAGCATCTCAGATGTTCACACTTCTGCCCCCTTTTCCCCACTAGTTTATTGGTTCTAAGCGTGCACGAGGGCTGTGTCATGTTGGCTTGCCTCAGGTGATGATTTCCTGTTTGGGAACCATCATGGAGCTGCTCAGAGAGCTTCTCTCCTTCACATCACACTTAAATCTTGTTTAAGTCATGATAGAGCATTCAGAGAGCATAGGAAACAAGCCAATACTTCTGCACATCCATTGTGTTTCCTGTCCTGCCTTCAGGATGCATTTTAACACTGTTCTTGGTGCATCAGGATGGCGATGAGTGAAGGCCACTTGCTTTGGGTGGATAGCAGCCATTGCTCAGGCAGTATTAATTTCTGGATCATTGTGCACACTTAACTAGGCTTGGGCTTTCCTTTTTGGCCTGAACTGTTAGCTGCATTTTCCTTAGATACTGGCCTGGGTGCCATAGCTCAGAACCACATAAATTGTTTGCATAGTGCAATCCTGAAGGAAGTATAGCGTCAAAAGCATCAAGCCCCTGCTTGCACGTGAAATTAAGATACTGTATTCATAGCTCTGGGAAAGAACTGTGATGCTCCTTTAGCTGTAATGTCAAATGCATTTGGAATAAAGACATAAAATCACTGAAGAGGCATGGGAGAACCAGTGATAAACATGCATCGCCATCCTTCTTGCTCTGGGATACAGCTAATATAAAATACAGCGAGTCTAAAGGAAGAAGAAAGGCTATTCAGCAACAACAAAATCATAATGAGTGAGAACTCACATAATTGCTCTTGACAGCTGCAATTACCTTTGGCCTGCAGCTGGTTATGAGAGTGGCAGATACCAGCTGGGCAGAGCGTACCAAGAGACACACAGAGCAGCCAGACAAAAGGGCTCTGGAGCACCTCTGAAGCGTAGCTGACAGCTCTGCTCTTCTGTGCCTGCTCAGCAAGGAACACAGGAGGTGACTTCCTGCATTTTCTTTCAAGTGGGGTAGCCTGAATGGGCCACATCAAACCCTCTGTACAGAGGCAGCGTTGCCTGGTGTAGACATACCAGTTTCCTGGCTGGGCTGAAGGGTTGCAGACTCTTCAGTGAGTTTTTCCTTCACTTTCCCATCATGACAGAAATCCTGCTTCATTTAACCTCTTAATAAGTAATGCTTTGCTTCACCGTGTGAGCAAAGTCAGCATATGAGGGGGAAATTCAGTTGGCAGTAGTTAGCCAACTTAGAGTCATAGTCACAGAATGGTTTGGATTGGAAAGGACCTTAAGATCATCCAGTTCCAACCCCCTGTCACAGGCAGGGACACCTCACACTAGAGCAGGTTGCTCCAAGCCCCATCCAACCTGGCCTTGAACACTGCCTGGGATGGGGCAGCCACAGCTTCTCTGGGCACCCTGTGCCAGCGCCTCAGCACCCTCACAGGGAAGAGCTTCTGCCTTAGATCTAACCTGAACTTCCCCTGTTTCAGTTTGAACCCATCACCCCTTGTCCTGTCACTACAGTCCCTGCTGAAGAGTCCCTCTCCAGCATCCTTGTAGCCCCCTTCAGACACTGGAAGCTGCTCTGAGGTCTCCACGCAGCTTCTCTTCTCCAGGCTGAACAGCCCCATTTACTGTTTGTTTACCATTTTACCATATACCACTTTGCTTTTACAGAAGCATCTATGCAATCATGTATTTGATCTGCGGTTCCATCAGTCATAGACCATTTCCCAATACTGTGCTCTCAAGTCATCTAAACTAGCAAATAAACCAGCATCACCCAACAGATAAATCTCTTTCTGCAAATAATCCAGGTTCCATTGTACAGGGAGTAAATAGGTTGCTTTCCATATGACTAGGACTGTTGGTACTTTTGAAGGTCCTGCAGACATCTATGAAGTCTCAGATGCGTGTCATTGGAGTTAGCTATATAAATGCTTTCATGAATTTGGGATTAAATACCTGAGTTCAACTTTATATTTCACAAATCGCCTGCTTAAATATATATGTATATATACATACACCTTGTGAATTGGAAGACAAAAGTTGGGCCTCATTCAGGACAATTTAAGGGAAAACAGGAAAATTAAGACTAGAAAGAATCAAGGCTTCTCGGTGATCAAATGGGGCAAAACGGAATCTGGACAGAAATGCAGGCAAGACCAACCCTTAAAACCAGAAAAGAGCATCTGAGGGAAGCTTCAGTCCCAACGGATTTGTGCTGTGGATGCAGATCTCTAAGTGACAGATAGGGGAAACCACAAACCTTTTTCCATTGCCTTCCATTAGTTGTTCATACAGAAGCTGTGTATTACTTTCCCCGACCACTAAAGATACCATACATTGCTTTAGTCGAAAAGCAGCAACTTTTTTGTATTCATTCCTCTTTAAAAATAGCTCTGTAGTATCTTATTACAGCCAGATGAAGAGAGACAGAGAGACCGGAGTATTCATTTCCTCCCACCCTAATGTCACTTCCTGACCAGCTCAGACCCCTTAGATCTCTTACGTTATCATTTCAGAGTGGGTCCAGGTGTCTTCCGTAATCTCTTTGGAGAATAACTTATTTTCCCAGTACTCCCATGGCCTTCAAATGAGGAACTGTTCACACAAGTGAGTTCAGGATTCAAAAGGGGCCCGAGCTTCCACTGTCAGTGCTCTCTCACAGCCTGCTTTCTGCTGCAATCCAAGATGCTGAGCGAGGGAGAGGTGGCATTTAAAGCTCAGCAATGGATCTGTCTTCTGTGCCTGGCATCGGTAGCCCAATCCTGACACCGTATTTATGTGATTCCTCATGTACTTGGGTGGCTTTAATTTGTGCTATTTTTTTTCTTGGGTTTATTGTTATTGACAAATGTGATTCCAGTTTCATTACTTTATTCCTGTGGGGAGTTCCAGCAGGGATTCTATTTCACATTTAATGGCTGGAAGCTTGCAAGGTCTCTGGTTTAACACAGGAATAATGTAAAGGGGGTTTAACTGCAAGTCCTCTAGGAATAATTTTTCTGACTACAGCCTTTTTCTCTTCTTTGCATTTCTCTGCAGGTCTCTCATGATTTTGCAATCAATTTCAATGAAGACAACCCAGAATGTGCAGGTAACACTCGCATGAGGCCAGACTGCTGTGTCTTCGCTGTGTGCTAAACGTGCTTGCCTTTTTTATTGTATCCCCTGAGTGATTTTAAAGACAGCAGCCAGGATTTTCAAAACCTGATGGACTCCAAGCCATTTGGCTTGGCTTTAGAATCCTTAGAAAGTGCCACACATGAATTTCCTGACAAATAGGTCCCTCTGAAAGTACATCATGTCGGACATTCAGCTCTTGCGCTTCCCCAAAGCACTAAAGTAAAGCTGTGTCTTTTAGATTCATCCCAAATCTTCAGCTACATCAACAGCAGAGGTTGTACAACTAAGAAGCTGCAAAAGGAGACTCTGCCAGATCAAACAGCAGCAGCCTGCTGCAAGTCAGCCCAGCGATATCCAGCACCAAAGGTCAGGGTAGCAGCTAAGGACTGCTGTTGCAGAAGGAAGCATACTTTCATGACAGTAGATGGAGCAGGAGGCTGTTCTAACACAGTGTAATTGTGTTCTATCCATAATCAATCAATAATCCTCGGCAGTCAGAGGCCAGATTCATGTAGCAGATGTTGCTAGATGTCTTGTATTTGTAAGCATCAGTGACTGATGCTGTCTTTCTAGAAACCTGCCACAAATCACAACCTTTGTAGAAGACAGTAACAGAACAATAATCTCTAAACAGCCCAACAAATAAACCCAGACTATCACTTAGCTGAGTATCTTGGTCAGATGATCACTGCTGTCTAAAACCCACAGGTTGTTACTCTCCCTTTTCCTTCTGCTTCCATCCAGACACTGAGATGGGTGCTTCAAAATGCTCTTCCTATTTTCTATCTCATTTCTAGCTGCTTCTTTCAGCCTTTCTCAGACTTGTTAGTGGACTTTTTTCAGGCATGGTCAGTGGAATATGTTCAGGATGACAAGATGCCAGGAAATGCAGTGAAGAAAGAAGAGAGGACAAGCAGTTCAAGGGAAGGAGACATTGAAAGAAGTCAGAGTTCACTCATCCTAAATGCTAGACCTCTGTTTTCGGTTCAGTGGGCATTTCTGTTTTGTTGTTGCACTTGGATTGTTGGATTGCCCCAGCCACTGCAGGTCACACACTTGAAATGTAATTTGGTGTAAGTCCTACACTAGATGTGTTCACATGTTTTTACATTGCTTATAAGGAGTTAAAAGAAGCAGAAATTACAGTTACGCATCTGCAAGTGCCTGTATAGCTTGTGAGCCAGCCTGAAGTTGAGGCTTTAGTCACAGTGAAGACATGGGGATGAGGTGGGGAAGCAAAACAGACCTCACCATTTTGTCTGGACCATCACACTTTAAAATGGGTTAGCTTGCCTGCTTCTGAACACAGAAGGCTGGATCTGTTTAAAACACTTCAGTTAACAATGGTCGGCATTAGGTGCTATGTAATGTTCAAATATAGCTTTGTTTCCCTGTCTAAATGCAGGACATTTAAACTGTGTACTTCAGAGAAAAGCCCTAGTAGTCCATAGAAAGAACACTTCTTTTATCCTCCCTTTGCTGTCTGAGTCCAAGGCTAATTCTTTTATCACACCGACATTGGTGTATAATGGTTTGTATTGATTGAAAAGACTTTCACATCTCTGTAGCAGGTCAGAGGTTGGACAGACTAACCCTCTGCAAGTAAACAACTTTCTATGCAGACCATACTGTGTATGCAGAATAAATTGTAAGGATGGAAATGAGAGGTTTAGAAAAAGAGGAAGGAGCTGCTCTATGAGCCTTGCCTTGGCTTATGTCACTTCGTATTTAAACTTTACTGGGTTCTTTGCATCAGACTTAGTTATGTGATAAGTTAACCCATCACACAGAAGTTGAGTTGTAGGGCTAAGAAGAATTTTGCAGCAGTTCACATGCATGTGTGAGATACAAAAAGCACTTCTTTGTCCTACGTGATGCCTTTTAAAATAATACGCATCTGGATGAAAGCAAGGAAAGGATACGTACCAGAAGACATGTTTCCTTATCTTCTGTAGCTTGCTCATCACATGCCTGTCGTGGATGCTTGATCAGTTCCTATCACCAACCATTCTGTGATGTTTTCTAGATGCTCTCACTTTATTAGGTGACATGGAGCAGTAACACCAGCATGTCATGTGGAGAGAGAATGCAAGAGTGAGATGGAGATAAAGGGCTTAGTGACCAGACTATTTTTCCTTGTAATTATTTAGCATACTTGCCAGAAAACAAAGAAAAATGGCTGCGGAGCAATTCCTTAAACCAGGAAACAGGGGTTGGATAGAAAGTATGCGTCTAATTTGCTTTTGAGAAACGAAATCCCTTTCTTTGTGGGAGTAGTGAGCTTTTACTGGCACAAGGTAGTGTGAAGCATCCCTCTACATTGAGTAAGAACTGTGTATAGAATCATAGGATCATATAGGTTGGAAAAGACCTCTAAAATCAACTGTCTAAACCATCTCAGCTGCCAAGTCCAGCACTAAACCGTGCCCCTGAGTGCCACATCTGCAAGTCTTTTCAATACCTCCAGGGACGGTGACTCAACCACTGCCCTGGGCAGCCTGTTCCAATGCTTGACAAACGTTTCAGTGAAGAAATTGTTCCTAATCTCCAGTCTAACCTCCCCTGGAACACTTTGAGGCCATTTCCTCTTGTTCTGTCACTTATTACTTTGATGAAGGTGACTGGAATTCACAGAATACGGATATCCTCACCTTTCCTCTGGTATGATTTCCATTCTTGAAAATCATAGTATTTATACCCTTATGTTTATAGTATATTATATTAATAGTTTTATACTTCAGATTTAGTCTTTATTGTGTGCAAAAGAAAGTGACAACCTCTAATCAGAAGGAATGCTTCTACACATGCATGCATTTTACATGCATCTTACACCCACCTATATATGCATACGCTGTATTTCATCAGAGCTGTACAAAGTGGATTCCAATTAAAAATGCAGAGTTGAAGGAATCCAGAGAAAAGTAACCTACAAATCAAGCCACTCATATATCCTGTTGGATTTGGATGTATAAGGACAGTAGATACCTCTAAAAGATACTAATCTGAAACAAGAAATTGTTTCTGGAACATGTTTGTTTCTAAAATGAAAGCAACTTTCTGACATGTACCACAGTAAATCTGTGTGGAATGCAGGGAGTGAGTTTCATCTTATACCATTTCAATGCATAAGGAGAAAAACTACAGTGCATCTTGTCATCATCTTGGGGAAGATTTATGAGGCCCTCATGCAAGATCAGTAGGTATACGTAATGAAATCCACAGCAGGTTTAAAATTAGGAGTTAACAGAAGGTCTGGTTTGCAATATATAATTTAGTCACTGGAATTACCAAGGGAAATTTTGTAGCATTACTTTACATTTTAGCCAATGATAGCAATAATTGGAGCATGTTCCTTTGTCTGTGAGCACTGCAGTGGGAAACTGTGTTTGTAGCTACCTACAAAGACAGAAGACTGCATTCTCCACCATTCTTTTATAGGAGGGTCAGGTTTATTGTTATAAAGCCATTACAGTTCCCTGTGATTTGTTAGTAACCAGTCTGCACCCATGTATTGGTTGAGTAGCATTTCATGAGTGAGCGATGCAAACTCAACCTACCTTAGCTTCTTAGAGATGATTTTCGTTCTTCTGCATCCTTCATAAAGCTCTTCAGTCTATGACTTTCTTTCCAACTTTAGCCCTCTAATCCTTTAGGTCTGGTGTAAGCTGAGAGTTCTGAATGCAGAGGCAAAACTGCCTCCCTTCAAGAAATCCTTCTTCTCAGTGATTGAAAACATCAAATTGCATTCAGTGATCTGTCAAGCGTGTCAGCAGAAGTGCGTTCTCCCTGCTCTGGCTATGTATCCTGGAATGAAAAAGCCCAAAATAGCTAGTTCTTCCATCAAAACTTCTTGACTAAAGCTCATTTTTCTGTTGACTGCAAAGCATCCTGCTGTTTCTTCCAAGATTTTACAGCTTTTGGTCATAATCAAATTCTGCCTGTGAGCAACAATGCAGATTCACCCTGTGCTCTTTTCTTAGCGAAGGGGAGTCAGGAAAAGCTGTTTGAATTCCTTGACACCTCTAGGTTGTAAGTACAAGGGGCAGATTTGTTGGTAAGTACTGCAACAAGCAGAATTTAACTGAAGAGGAAGAGGGAGACGTGTTGAAGTGTTCCTAATTTGTGCTACCCTTTTCGCATGAATCTCTTGATCACTTACACCTTGAACTGGGGAGGATGGAGGCTAGGGTACTGCAAGCTGACACCTGAAAAGAAGACATTAAGAGGAGAAGCATGTACAATGAATTCTGTATTACAAACTAGCTTCAAGGCAGCTAGGGACAGCTGCTTGAAAATCACATGAAGTTGTCAGTCCTTCCTAATTATGTGATGTCTTGAATTTGTTCATTAAGAGCCCACCTTTTATTTGCATTTTAAACAAGCATGATCCTGGTGATGCACTCCACATTTATTTGCCTTTTGTGTGGCTTTTCATGCCAGGAATACAGGGCGTGGTGGAGGCATATCAGAGCTGCCTTCCCAAACTGCAGCTGTATGGACCCACAAACATCGCTCCCATCATCCAGAAGGTGGCAAAATCAGCATCAGAGGAGACCAACACCAAGGAGGCCTCGGTAAGGGCATAATGCTGTGTTCACCTTTCTTCTTGTATTACAATAGATCTCTTGCAGGACATCCAGACAGGGCCCTTTCATGGATGTGAATCGTGCCTTCACGGTTTTCACTAATGGCTTTCACAGCTTGAGCCTGTGTCAGCTGGAACAGTGTATCTTGCCTTTATGGCTTCAATAGTCACAACTTCAGACTCTTCCCCACTGTTCTGTTTCCTGCTTTTAAAGCTGTAACACACCTAGTTCTTCACAGTGGAAACAGAAATGCCACCTCTAAGATAACAAAACTTCAGGGACCAAGCCCTAAAAGTGTTGATTGTGCAAAGGGAGGAGTTCAGATGATTCTGTAAACACACTACCCAGTTCCAGGCTGGACTAAAACCTTTTTGTTCAAGTAGTTGGGATTTTTCCAACCATTGCTTTGAAAACTGTATGCAGTTTTCAAACTTGCTGTTACTGATGCGGAGTATCATGTGCCTTTTGGAAAGCAGGAGACAAGTCTGTTAGCCTGCATCTGATACAACACCCATGACAGATTTCTTGGCGAAAAGATTGAAGCATACATCATGTTTTAAATGTATGTCTTTGAAATGCATTAGGCTTCTTTTTCTCCTGCCTTCCAGACAGGAGAATGAGAGAACTGGCAAGAACAGGTGAGTGAGTAGGTCTGAAACGTTTACAAGAGCAGTGCTGTGGGAGTAAAGGATGTAAGAGAGAACTTGTTTACTGCATAATGAAAAATGCCTATGCATAGGATCACAATAAAGCTGTACATTGGCATGCATCTCATACCAGGCCTAGAGCTTTCCCTAAGCTTTCTTCATGTGCTGACCCTTTTTTTAAGTCCTATTAAGGCAGCAGTTCCCAAATATTTCTGTTCATGAGTCTGGGCTTGTGATTGTCATTCCAGTGCTGTTTGCAGGCTCTTGAGAGTATTTAGAGTCCCAGTCCTAAAATGGGGAATTGCTGTGTTTTCATTTCCATGCCCACCTAATGCTGAGGTGGCTCACTCTGTTCCCAGTGCTGCCTCTGAACTACTCTGTCATATTGAATAAGTTGTTCCATGTTTCTAAACCTAAGCTTCCCCTCTTTCTGATGGAAAAACAAATGAATTTATAGCAATAGTCTTCAAGATAAAGTGTTCTCCCTGTACGTTTTGTTTCATTCATGGCAGGAGATGAACAGAACTCTTGAGTTTATATAGCTGTGTGTATAATAAATGTTCATTATGTTTAGTGTGTTAGTATTGCTCATGCAGAGTGATCAGATTCTGGGAGCTGTTCATTTTTCCTATTAATGCACATTTGTTCAGCGACTCCAGCTGCCTAACAGTTCATAAAGAACCCATGTGTGAGTCACTCTTCCCCATTACCAAGTGAAGTCCTAGCCCATGATCCCACTCAGTGGCCTTTGGAGTTTTGGCAAAGAAATTACAAGCTCACAGAATTGCTTGCTCTCCTTTAGAGAATGAGAAAACCTCCCTTCAGGGCTCTGCATTAAGTGATGGAAGATGGATTCCTCCCTGCACATGCCCTTGCTCTCCCCAGGGACCCGCATACCTGGCATTATGTGGTGCTTCTCCATAGTGTGGGTCAGCCTCCAGTTTGCAGATGGATGCACCCATCCCACCTGCCTGTTTGCAGCACTTGTCTGCAGAGTGCTGTCATAACCTCCCCAGTAGCTCTGCTACAGGTTTGTAATGCTTCAGTACTCCATCCCTCCCGGCCTCCCACTGGTTCCCAAAGGGAAAACAAATGCAATCAGAAACTGACAGCATAAGTGATTGTGCAGCAGATGGAAAACAGGGCTAGTGAGGATCTCTGGATTATTCCAGACTTCCCAGCCAAAGTCCTGACTCTCCCAGGTCTAGCAGCTAGAAACCCCCTTTTCTACACTGTGAAGCCCTTGGCTCCCTCGAGCTCCTGGAAATTACTTGAACTAGAAGTAACCTCCAGAAGAGGACAGATTAGTATCTGAGGAGGTCTGGACTGGAAACAGACATAACCTCTGAGTCACTGTAAAGGCTCTTTCCTATCTAAGAAAGCTCATGGGTGGCTCACCAGCAACACTGGTTATGCTGGAAGAGGGCAAGCAGCTTTGGAGGCTGAACTAACGCTGTGCTTTCTCACTTCTTTCCCAACAACTTCAGCAATATTTCATCTTGCTGATTCTGACGGATGGCGTCATCACAGACATGGCTGACACCAGAGAGGCCATTGTCCATGCCTCTCACCTTCCCATGTCAGTCATCATCGTCGGGGTGGGGAACGCTGATTTTAGCGACATGCAGATGCTGGATGGTGATGATGGGATCCTGCGGTCTCCCAAGGGCGAGCCTGTGCTTCGAGACATTGTCCAGTTTGTGCCATTTAGGAACTTCAAACATGTAAGCTGACTTTTCCATCCACTCCACAGAAGGGTGAATGTATAAAATAGAGAGTGAACGGTGCCTGGGGCATGAAGTGTTGAGTAAGTCTGTGGCATTAGTTAGTCAGAAATGGAGAGGAATACAGAATCAGACGTGCTCCGTTAGTAAGATGTGGGGTGGAGGGAAGAGATGGGGCAGAATCCGTGTGCTTCTTGTGGTGCCAGTCATTGCTTCCACTTTCTCCCTGATTTTAGTTTCATTGTTCTCCCTGATTTATTTTTCCTGGAGTCTCTTTTTCATTCTCTTCGCATCTGTTCTATCAGGACTCCTGTATTCTGCTCTCCCTCCCTTCGTTTCCACAGGCAGCTGAAATGGCTGTGAACTTGTACTCATGGTGTTCCCTAGGAGGCTGTTTCCTTGTTGAAATGCAGGTCCCCAAGTTCTCAAAGGCAGGTGTGTCCTCCCACAGGGTTAGGGCTAGGGTTTTTCAGGGCCCTTTTCCTCCATATGGAGGCACGGAGTGGCCATTGTGCTTCTCAGCAATGCTTATCACATCTCTTTCCCTCTGTTCTTCCATCTTTCTCTCCCTTCCATGCATTTTTATGGTGACAGTGCCACTCAATCCCCTATCTGCTGGAAGAAAGCATGAGCACTGACCTGCTCATAACTTGTGATTCTCCTTCATCAGGTAATCACAAGTACATAGTGATGCACTGCAGTGTATTGCTGAGGTGTCAAGAGGTGAGTTATTTATGGGCTGGTGCTGGACCTACTTTCAGAGAGTTGAAAACACGTTTTCTCCCCTTTTCTCTCAGTAGCAGAGATAATATAGATACAGCGATAGCTAATGTATTTGCTGTATCAGAAAAGTCAATATCTCTTCTGCAAGTTGATATTTAGTCTGTTTATTGAGAACTTTCAGCATTTCAGCAAATATCAGTGTCATGGATCAGTGTCCATAACAGTACCCACTTCTGGCTGAAATTCTTTATTGCTATATGCCAGATAATCTCTCTGAACAAAGCGACATCCACAGCTATCTTGCTTCCTTATCCTCAGCACAAAGACCATGCCTTTTGCATCAACTAGTGAAAGAATTTTTCATGGGGGAAATGAGTGTGATGTTTTGATTGAGATTTATTTTTCCTCACAAAGAAAGGCAGATTTAACCCATTACAAGATTTTTGTCTTACCAGTTCTGATTAAACCCAAGAATTAACTATAAATCAGCTTATTACATTCAATAGCTTTAAGTAAAGGATACATTTGGTTAAAAATCACATCCTTTTTGTCAATGTACATTGTGTTTAGTTCTTTCTACAGAGGATCCTTCTAGACTAGTTATATAAGGTTTCTAGGTTTTTCTGATAAATCAAGTATTCTACATGCCTAAATCCATACTGCCACTCCTGCTGACAGAAAGAGGGGAGAAAAGGTTATTTGTGAGCAATTATTTTTTTTTTCCTGGAACAGAAAACCAAAATTCATTTGGAGTCAACCCAAACAACATTGCTTTTCACTACTTCCATTCTCAGGGCAGCCTGGAACTTAAAATCTCATCTGTACCCAAAGAGATCAGAAATAACCTATCCAAAAGGTGCCCCTGTGAGAATACTGAAAGAAGGGAGAAGGAAGTTGTAGAAATAACCTACAGAGTGAATCCCCTGTATTTTAGAAGTTTGACTTCAGAGAAGGTTCTCATCCTGCACAGCACTCATACAGGCAGTTAACACATTTCAGTTACTTACAATTATTCACATACCTAAAGCCTCATACCCACTTCAGTGTTGTACTGGCTCAAGACCCAGTGCAGACAGAAAACTTTATTATAGGTGCTTAATCTATAATCTAAATATGATGTAGTGTATCAGGAGTTTAAACCCATCATCCCTTGTCCTACCACTACAGTCCCTGATGAAGAGTCCCTCTCCAGCATCCTTGTAGCCCCCTTCAGACACTGGAAGCTGCTCTGAGGTCTCCACGCAGCTTCTCTTCTCCAGGCTGAACAGCCCCAGTGTTCTCAGCCTGTCTCCATACAGGAGGTGCTCCAGTCCCTGAGCATCCTCATGGCCTCCTCTGGACTTGCTCCGACAGCTCCATGTCCTTCTGATGTTGAGGACACCAGAACTGCACACAGTGCTGCAAGTGGGGTCTCATAAGAGCAGAGCAGAGGGGCAGGATCACCTTCCTAGACCTGCTGCTCTCCCTGCTTTTCATAGAATCATAAAATCATTAGGGTTGGAAAGGACCTTAAGATCACCTAGTTCCAACCCCCTGCTGTGGGCAGGGACACCTCACGCTAAATCATGTCACCCAAGGCCTCGTCCAACCTGGCCTTGAACACTGCCAGGGATGGAGCATTCACAGCCTCCCTGGGCAACCCATTCCAGTGCCTCACCACCCTAACAGGAAAGAATTTCCTCCTTATATCCAACCTAAACTTCCCCTGTTTAAGTTTGAACCCGTTACCCCTTGTCCTGTCACTACAGTCTCTAATCAAGAGTCCCTCCCCAGCATCCCTATAGGCCCCCTTCAGATACTGGAAGGCTGCTATGAGGTCTCCACACAGTCTTCTCTTCTCCAGGCTGAACCCAGCACACGGGGGATTTCTGGGCTCAAGCGCACACTGAAGCTGCTCATGTTCAGTTTCTCACCAACCAACACCCCCAAGTCCTTCTCCGCAGGCCGCTCTGAATCACAGTGATGCAGATGATACAGGCAGATGCGTATTGGCCCCGTGTTCAGTTAGGTGACCTACACGGGATCCACAGAAGCTGATGGCAAGTGCTCCTGCCCAGTGTTTTTAAAACTAGAGCAGGGTGAAGCTTCCTGATTGCTAGGGCCTGTGTGTGTGCCGTGATGCCCCAGGACTTTTCCCCACTCCCTGTTTCCACCCTTTATGTGGGGTTGTCAGTAAGATGTCACAGAGGCAGGCTAAGGTATACACAGCTTTGGCTCACTACAAAGGAGATTAAAAAGCCCCAGTAATTCTCAATAGCAACGTAGAAATCAGCTATTTCAGTGAAAACAGGTTTAGGCAAGAAGGGAGCAACTGTGGAAAATCATGGATTTCACTTTGAAGAATTAAAATAAATGGGTTCTGGGACTGTGTAACACCTGAGAACAGTCACTGCGCTATCACACAAAGTATGGGCTCTGCTTTTCCAGTTTGTTCATGCAGAAATGTTCCAGCTTTTTTTTGGCTGCACAAATACTTGTGTATGAACGTCACAGTAGGGAAGTAGCAGTTCATTTTATTCATTACTCAAAACACCAAAATAATTTCGTTTCTGGTTTTAGTGGCATTTTCTATGTATTTGTAGTATTGTCACATTTGATACTGGAGTTTATAATAGCCCAGGGGCTTTCTACCCCCTGGGTTAGCTTGCCTGTGGATAATTTACTAGTTACATTCTATGGAAGCCTATTTTTAAGACTGGAAAGATAAGGATCTGACCCCATGAAATAGAATAGGGCAATAAACGCTCAATACAACTACTTTGTGAGATGGTAGTTTTGAAACCTGGCTGACAGCAAGAAGGGAAGTGTTCACTAATGTAGGAAAAAGTACATGGTGTGTAGAAGAAATGTGACCCAGGCACCAGTTGAGTTCCTGTGCATCACCCGAGCTGCAGTGTGTGGTCTGTGTGTGCTCTAGCTGGAGACAAACACATTGGTTTATACCTCTCAAACTGACATCTAAGCATTAGCATTTTTGCTGCATTTTTGGGGTGGGCTTACAGGGAACATGGTCAGGCAGGTTGGCTCCAGGGGGCTTGGAATCAGCTCTACCCATATACATAGAAACAAGCAGATCCAAAACATGGAGCGAGAGGGTGGAGGAGTCCAGTTTTGTCACTGCTGAATTCAGAAGCCGAGGAAAATCCTTGCAGCACTTGCAGGTAACAGTTGCCTATAAAACATCCACAGGCCCTGCTGCTTAAAATGAAGCTTTGTCAGGGGGTGAGGCAGCCACTGTGTGTTATCCACTGTGTGTTATCTTCCCTGCCTGGGGCAAAAGCCAGTGGCCATCTCCATCTCTGTCCATGTCTACATTTCAAGGTCATTGGCTCTTAAATCTGGTTGACACCTACCATTTATGCGTTGGAGGAAGAGCTTTAAAGCCTTCACAAAACCTAGGCTTGAAGCTTTCTCATGACCATGGTTTAATTTCAATGAAAACAGAATAGTTTTTATTGAATTAAAAACATCCCCAACCATTAAAACACTTTTCCAGAAGAGGAGAATGGTGATGAAGGTCTCCCTTCTACAGTGACATACATTCATACTCAACCCGAAGCTCTGCAGCATTACTGCCCCCATGGCAGGGGGGTTGGAACTGGATGATCTTAAGGTCTTTTCCAACCCTTACTATTCTATTCTATGATTACTCACCAAGTACTGATGAATTAAGTCTTTGCAGCCCTTTCAGGGCAGTATGGTTCTCTCCCAGACTGCAGAGAAGTTCAGTTACCCTGAACTTAAAATAGTCCAGATGGAGCTGAAAAACATGCAGAGCACTTTGGGCTTTAGCGGACTTTCAGGCAGCTGCAGCTCCATGCCCAAACTGACTCACAAAATGTTTACAGCAGCAGTGACACTCACTTTGAGTCTTCTTTGCCTTCCATTTCTGTACCATACTTCCTCCCTTGATCTCATGGCACCAATGCCCCTAAAACCCATGGCACTCCCGGCAGAGAGGCAGGTTAACGCTTGTGTTTTCTACCATTTCCTGCAGGCATCCCCAGCTGCTCTAGCAAAAAGCGTTTTGGCTGAAGTTCCAAACCAAGTCGTGGACTATTACAATGGCAAAGGGATAAAACCCAAATGTATGTCAGAGTACGAGTCTTCCAGGACACTAGCTCCATGAACCTGCCTGCACTCTTTTACAAAACGAGCAACAGAAAAATGCTACTGTCTACAACTACTGTACTTAAAAATGAAACAAAAACAAACAAAAATAGCACGTTTTGGTGATTTTTAACTAAAATAACCTCTTTTTTTTTTTTTTATTTTGCATGTGTAGCCTAAAGGCTTAAATCTGTGAAGCTGCTGTATTGTTGAAAACTTTTTATGAGGAAACCAATCCAGACAAAACGAGTGAACTCTTTACATTACAGCATGTCGCCTTGAAATAAAAGTTACCCGGTATCTGTTTTTTATACAGGTTTGTTGAAATTTTGCTAAATTTCTTATCTTTACACTGTAAAGCATTTTGAAATATTTATTGAGAGTCGAGAGCCAAAATGTCTTTGGTTTAATCTGCTATGAACCAAGAGATTTTTCCGAATGGCAGATGCATGAACTGTATTTTGCATGTTTAAAATAAAAACAACACAGTTTTGCAGTTGTCTTTATTTCTCTCTCTGCCACAAGGCTGCCTGCTTTCAAGTGACTATTCCAGGAGAAGGGTAATAAAGTGTTTCAAGGATAACTAGCCTGAAGCATGGGCATTTCTAATGTTGTAACCTGGGCACCCGAACGTGCTCACTCGGTCTGTGGCCTGAATAGCAAGTCACACATCCACAAAGGGTTCAGACCATAGCTGTAAAGACATCTGGCTTGGAGGGCATGATCCATCAGGATTGCATGTCTTAAAATACACCTGTTTAATCCAAATGATCTGGCTGGCTTTCGAGTGGGTTGTATTCTGGCTACCCAAATGTATAAAGCGTAATGGTCGTGAATTCTTCTTTTGTTTCATTTCTACTTTTTCATCTCACACATAACACCCAACTTTGGGTGACATGCTTTATGACAACCAGTGACTTGTAACTTCATGCACGCACACATCGCTTGTGTGTGTGAGAGAAAAAGTGGCTCGGTACCTAAAGAGTATTCAAGCCACCTTTGTTTCAGCAAAATAAGAGGACACACAAGAACAGACTGGCAGTGGGTTGATCTTTCCATTGAAATACTGAGTACATAAGTGAAGATCTTAGGTCATTTTTATTCTTAGTGTTTGAATTCTGGCTTCTTCATTTGCTAAAAGACGATAGTGAAAGTTGTGGTTTGTTAGAAGTTAAGGATAAAATTTGACCGATAATAATTTGTGTGGGGTTGCCCAAAGAGCACAGCTTTGGACGAGTTGTGTTCTCACAACATCCTTGTTGCTAGCTCCAGATGAAGCTGTTCCGAGCCAGTGCTGAATATTTTGGAAAATCTCACCTGTAAGCAAGGGGGTTTGTTTTAGAAATACGTATTTTTAAATGAGTTTGCAGCTAATGTAGAACTCCAGCTCCCTGATTCTCCTCTAGAAGTAACTTCCATGGAATCAGCTTTGATTGATGATTTTGTTCCATAAAATGAAGGTAGTGGGATAGCTAAGATGCATGGGGCAGCACATTCAGTTCTGCTCCCTCTATAGATCCTGCAGTGCAATCATTCATGCTTGCTAGTAAAGATTCCTTCAGCTGGTGGGATATTGAACAGCAGCCAGTATTACTCGGTCACAGATATAAACTGTCTGAAGATGTCCTGACTGATAGATCTCCAATCCACATTTCCGTTTAATGGCTGACACTTCATTCGAGAGCTTACCCCAGCAGGCTACACATCTCCCCCTCTGCAGATGTATTTCAGCTGGAAGCTACTGAGATTTCCCCTTACATCTCATACACCACTCTGTCAACGTATCTTAATTCTTATGTACAACATCTCTAGTTTCTCATTGCCTCTCTTTTCCTTTCATTCCCTGTTCTCAGAAGGAGCATTTTCTAGCTGTTAAAGCACATGACTGAAGAATCAGTGACTCCATGTTCTTTGCTCTTCTGGTATCTTATTTTGTGATCTAGCCCAAGTTGTTTAACTTTTCCACACCTCAGATTCCTCATCCATAAAATGCAGGTAAAATAAAATGCCCTGTATTCATAAATATCTCACAGTGGTACTGGGGGACTTTAATCTTTGTAAAGTGATTTGAGATCCTCAAAGGCATGATGGCGCTCTAGCCACGTAAAGAATATTACTTGGGGCACGGATTTAGGTGTGTAAGGTACAGCTAAGGAGGGGTTAAGCCTTTTCTTTATTATTTGCCAGATTGAAGGAACGTAAAAGAAGGCTTTCACCAACAAAACTTAGGCATCAAATACATTGTTTTTCTGGTACCTACGATCTTTGGCTAAGCTGATATTTGAAGCGTTTATGGTTACATAAAATTGGGCAGTTAGAGCTCTTCATTAGCACAGGGGTACTTCTATAACGTAGCATAACAAAAAAAATGCAGAGATGAATAGGTTGTTGTATGCTGAGCTATAGAAATCATCAGTCATTTTCCTGCACATAGGTGGTCTCAGTATAGTGTCTCAAGAATCACAGTTGCTGCAGAGCTTTCTGTTTACTTCACACAATCCAGATGATAAATGTTGTCGACTTAAAACCAAATCATTACCACTGGTAACATAGATCAGCAATTCCCTAGCAGCCCTCAAGGTATTTGAAAAGACACCTCCACGATATTGAAAAATCAATTGGAAAGCTCCTTCGATCTATATAGATCCCAGCACGTAAAAGAAACACGTAACGGCGTGGTGAGCTGATGTAGACAACACACCAAAGACAAAGCTAGCCATATGGTAAAGGCTGTCTAATAAGGCTCTGAATGTTATTTTCATTACTCCAAGTTACTCAGTGGAATAAGAAAGTATGGGCTTTGTGCAGGGTAATATCATCAAGTATATGAATATATCCTTGAAATGGCCTTTTTTTTTCCTTCTGTTTTGTCTACTTAGGGTTTCAGCGAGGCCATTCTGCCTTTAGGCTGAACTGCCATCCGTTCTTCTTGTAGATTATTTTAATGCAAATTGAAACTTCTACTGCCTTTTGATGGATCATTTTAAACCTCCAAAACTCCTTTAAAATAAATTATATCTTGTTCTTTTGAGGTAATTGATGATCTAAAATGTCTTCTTTGCCAACTGCTATCCTGCATTCCTTTTTCCTGTCTCTCAAATCCAATTCAAAACCCTGAAGTTCCACTGTACTCAAAGATACTCATGATCCCTATTACCTCCAAATACATCAATATCCGTAACTCTCAAGCCAGATACTAGGCTAAGATCTTTGCTGACAGGTTAAACAGAGCTACCTACTGCAACGTGTGTTTCTGGCTGCACAAACAGAACATGGCTTTACTCCAAGAATCTAAGGGGATATTCAGATTGACCTTTCTCACTTGGGATTATGGGTCTTGTGCTCACACCTGCTATGTAAGTTTAAACCTACATCCAACCTTTCCAGAGTGAAGGAGGTACAAGACAAAAACTCCCTTTACTCCTAAGGAGCATGGACATTTCAGGCACAAAGCATTCACGCATTGACATTCACAGATTTTTGGATGGGAAGGATGAGTTGGAGGACTCCTAGGGTAAGGTTACACTTCTCAGGCTGTTTTCCCCTTTATTTAGAGAATTGTGGCCATTTTGCCACGAGCAAAATACAGCTTATAGCACTACGCATCCTCCTTCAATCATATGTCTGACTTGTACCTGCAGTCTTGGGCTGAGGAGCTGCACTTCACCAGAGGTAATCCCAGCAATTAGAGAGCTGTAAGACTGACACTGGCCAGCCCCGCTGCACGTGTGCTTGCAACACTCACTGCAAACCATCAGCTGGCTGCATGCACACCCCCTCTTTTCTGTTTCTCCAATTTCATTGCACCTCCAAACTGATCAGGTGAAAACCAGGTGACTTCTCTCTTCTGAAGGCTACTGGTTCAAAAGTGATGTGTCCATCCCCGCAGTTCTGAGGACTGCCCAAGGCAGCAGACTGGAAGGGAAGATGAATGTTTTGTGATGGGCACTTGTTCTTCCTTTTTCTTCTCTCCAAAGAAGTGCTATTTACTGCTACTGCTGTGCAGAGAGCCTTTTACTGCTGTGTTCAGGAGGCACCTGAATTCTTGTCCCACTGATTACGGCAGAGAGTTTGCAATCTGATTGCATTCAGAGCTGCAGCAAAGATGTGCTACACAAACTGACAGGAGTTCATACCTCTTTAGCATTATGAAAAGCTGCATGCACCATAAAAAAAGGGGGGGGGGGAACAGTTTTATATTGCCCCATCGTATTGAAAGTAGGAAAGAAGTACAGCATTAAAACCTTTATCTTCAAAATGTGTGCACCCCCATGTATGACTTACATGAAATCCTGCCTCAGCTGTGCAGCACAGGTGAGAAAAGCATCATACTGTGGCAAGGAGGGTAGCTAGCATCGAGAGAGCCCTCTTGTCTAGCTGGGAACATCCATCATGACTTGGCAAGTCATTTAATCTGGCTGTGTGCTTAGGTTCCACATCTTTACAATGGGGATAAATAGCATTTTTCTGCTTGTCAGGGACTTTGGTACAGTAAGCAGCACTGTAAGGCTATCACAGCGCTTAGAAATGGGGAGGTGTATCACTTAACCTTTTTAGATCATTTCTTTCTCCTGGTATAGAAAGCCCTGTCAGAGCAGCAGCAGCAGCTACTGCTGGACCCCACTAGAAAACGTGCACATGGAAGCTAGCAACACCCCTGTGGTGTTGCTGTTCCTGATGCCAGGGAGAGAATAAAAACATGCGGTGATCACCGTGACAGCAGAGATAAGCAGCTCCAGAGAGGGAACAGCAGCGGGACTGGGAACCGGAGAGATGCATTTCTGCACACACTCTGCGTTCACTTGTTAAGAGGACAAGGACAAGGAGCGTGTGTGCAAGCTGCTGGTGGTTCTCTGGGTCACGGTCTGGGGTGTGAACACCAAAATTCGGCTCTGTTACCCACTCTGAGGTGCTGCAGCCTCTTCCAGATGTGGTTAGCCGGCCACGAGCCTCCAGTGCATCACATCCACATGCATCGCGCCATGGGGAAGAAAGCGAAGCAGCAGAGTAAAGGAGAAGCGGTGTCAGGCTTCAGCTGACCCCAATGAACGTGTGTATCTTTAAAACAGATACTCCTGCTGAAACCAAGAGGCAGCCTTGGGTTTGTACCCATTCACTGGCCTTCCTAGCACTTGGAAGCCAGATCTCAATGAGGCCAGAGAGTCAGAGGTGCCAGCGCTGTGACAAGCCTGCACAGAAGCACTCTGCTTGCCCCACATGCTTTTACTTTACCAGTTCCTGTATTAAACATACATCATCAAATGTTACCCCTCTCCATGGCCTCCCCACTGGCGAGGAGAGCCTGAAGCCGGTGAGCCCTGCACCCTGCTGGGGTCTGATAAAGCAGAGACGCTCCTGCCCAGGCATCTGCTTGGCCCCTGCGTGGAGAAGGAAGGTTTGGAACCCACAACCATGCGTGCCTGTGACACCAGTGCTTGCCAGTGACAAACATCCCACACTGCCGACACTGTCCCTTATGGACGCTGACGTGTTGGGTTTCACTGGCTCGCATACAGAATACGGGCACGGGGGTGATGGCAGTGCTGAAGGGGCCGGGGGGGAAAGGGTGCCCATGCCTATTCCTGCATCATGTCTTCCCCTCAAGCCATGGGTGCTACAGCCCTGACCCGCGGGGCCTTCGGGGTTCGGAGCAGCGCGGCCAGGCAGGGCCAGCTTAAACCCCCGGCAGTGCCTTTGGTCCTTACGGGCGGGTCTGGGGAGCGGAGCGGGGTAAGGCTGACCCCCGGCCCCGTCCCTGGGCTGGCTCGGGCGGGTTTATGTGAACACCTGAGCGCGAAACAACGCCCACCCTCGTCTAGAGCCGGCGCCGGAACCTCCCTCCCGAGGCAGGGCGGAAGCTTTCCAGGACCGGACCAGGCGGCGCCGGAAGCCGGAGGCTGCGGCAGGGTGGCGGCATGGCGGGCTGGGCGCTGCTGGGCCGGCTCGGGGGCCGGCTGTGGGCGGCAGCGCCGGGGAGGCCGCTCCGGGCGGCGGCGGGGGCGCTCGGTGACAGGTAGCGAAGAGGGAAAGGGGAGGGGAACGGGGCTGCTGCGGAGGAAGGGCGGCGGGTGCCGGGAGAAGGGGCTCGGGCTCTGTCGCAGCCCCGCGGTGAGGGACAGGGCCCCGGTGCGCTGCTGGGGCGCTCGAGCCGTGGTGGTGTCCGCAGCCTGCTGCGGCGGGACGCGCGGGTTGGCAGCCGGAGCACCTCGGCTTCACAGTGAGCGGTGTGAGCCCTCCGTGTCTTGACTCGGCTCGGCCTGCGCTTCCAGCTAGCCTCGTGTGCTCGCTGCCAGTGCGGCTGAATACCCTGCCTCGGTGTACCTGCGGGGAGTTCAGTGCTCGAGTTTTCCTGAGCCCTCGTAACGGGACAGTGAGCTGTGCGTGTAAATTCAGTGGGTTTACACCCCTTTTTTTAGTGTGCACCAGTTCTGCCATTCTCCTGGCTTGCACCTTGGTAAACGTGGCCTGGCTCTGTCTTACCAGTAACCTTCGCATAGGCATTCACAAGCTGCTGTGAGGCCCCCCTAAGCTTCCTCTTCTCCAGACTAAACAAGCCCAGGTACCTCCATGCTCCTCGTAGGGCAGGTGCTCCGGCCCCTGTGTGTTTATGCACCGCTGCTGGACTCACTTGTTTTTAAACATCCCTGTTGTACTGGGTTTAGAATCGCTGATGTGGCCTGCTTGCGGTGCGGAAGGAAGAGTGGTAACTGCTCCTTCATATCCTGACCGTTGATGCAGCTCAGGCTGCTGTTGGTCTTTGTTGCTGCCAGGAGCGTGGTGGCTCCTTCTGTACTGCTTTGCGTTCCCCAGGACTCCCAGGTTCATTGCCTGACTGGGGAGCAGCTCTGCTGAAGTCGTAGCCTGTGCTTTTGCAAGAGGTTATTCCATCCCACGTGTGGGACTTTGCATTTCTGCTTTGTGAATTTCATCAGGTTCCTTGTTGGCTTGGCCCTTTGACTGGCACTGGGATGCCCTTGGGCATTATCAGCTCATCAGTTTTATTTGCAGACCTATGAAAGGTGCACCCATCCCCTCTTACAGGTCCCTGATAAAGGTATTGAACAGGACAAGTCTCTGAATAGCCTCTTGAGGAACTTGTAACTGGCTTTTTTGTAGACTGCAAACCATTAACCTTGACTCATTCAGCCTTATGTTCCACCCATCTGTGCCATAACATCCCAGTTCGAATAGAAGGATGCCACAGGAGACAGTTCTGCTAAAGCTGAACCCACTGCTGTGTCTTTATTCATGAGTCTAGCTTTTGTTTTTCCCGGAAGTAGTGATTGTTTGATCTGGTGTTGCTTTCTCCCTTTTGGCGTATTTCGGAATACTTTAAAAGTTAGATGAGAGAATGACAAAGAATTAGGTGTTGG
This sequence comes from Pezoporus flaviventris, assembly GCF_033815535.1. NCBI lineage: Eukaryota > Metazoa > Chordata > Aves > Psittaciformes > Psittacidae > Pezoporus > Pezoporus flaviventris. The sequence goes on from NW_026892585.1 coordinate 4,830,799, forward strand.
AGGGTGGTCAGTTTGAGCGATGGAGGTTGAATAGTATGCTAGTGTAATTCGGGTCTTCATGACTGTGTATTATATTGCATTGTGATATGAGGTATGTGTTACATTATGAATATATGTGTTACGAGACATTATTTGAACTGATAAGACACTTAACGCTTTTTCCCACCACTGGAAAGGGGGCAGCTGGGCCTTATAGTGAGGCACATTGACAGTGCAACGTGGTGGCATGAGCATCTTTCTGAAGAGAATGTCGAGTTCCTCAGGAAGTCAGCTGCAGAGGAATACCAAGCTCAGACAGCCAGCAAGCTGTGCCCTCTGAAAGACGAGCCGTGGCCAGTGAATGAGTGGAAACCAGGTAAGAAAGTATCCCTTATGAAAGATCAAACTTACACTGAAATTGTTGTTGTGTTGTTGCATTCAGTAACACCAGGATTGTGTCTTGTGTTCTTCTTTTTGCTTTGACCTCCATCATCCAATACGTCTCCTAGTGAATAAGTAAGTGTAATATGGCAGTTCTTTATAAAGCCTTAAGAACCTTGTAAGAATGTCACTTTTAGCCAAGGTCAGCACTTGGCCAGTCCCACCGCTGCACAATAATAAACTAAGAATTCATCAGAACAGACTCCCTAGAATATGAAGTACATGAAGGTGAAAATGTTCCTGTAAGTATTGCTGGCCTCTGAAGGTGTAGTGTATAGTACATCCCACTACACTGCATAGAAGTTCAGTGATCCCAAAGTCTGGTGGACTAGAACATAACAGAAAGGTTTTGAGCCTTCAGAAGGGTCACATCATTGGACCCCAAACAACCACCTGACAGTCTGCGGATCCACAAGAAGATCTCAGGTGTGACAGAGGAAACTGGAACAAAGAGCGTTTTTCCAAACTTGAAAGCATTTATTTTTCATCTTGTGTTCTGCTTTTTCATGCTGCAGACTTGACGGGTTGCCTTTGCTGTACAGTTACAGTGACAAAAACATGCAAAGGTTGGGATAGGAGGAACCTCCTACAGTAAACTTTGCAATGGTTTGGCTCTAATATTCTACAAGGGTGTTGTATTTTCCAGACACACTCCTCCACCCCCACCCCCCCCAATTTAGTCTGAAGCATTGCTGCTTGTTCTAATCTTAATGGGGAACTAGTCTTCATGTTCTGTCAAACACAGCTGGAACAGATAGAACTTTACTGCGAGTGGGATTAAAATTAGTGATCATGTTATTCCAAGCCTACTCAAAGGGAGTCAGCAATGTTTTTTTCTCCTTCAACTCTTTAGGAACGATGGAAAGTTAATGAGACTTTGCAGGTTATGAGATGGGCTCTTTCAAATATTAAGTGTGCATCCATGTTCTGTTCTGATCTACAGATTCCATCAGAGTTGGTGTTATTGCAGTAAAACTGGGAATGATGCCAATATGGACCAAGTCAGGAAAAAAACATGCTGTCACACTGCTTAAGGTGAAATAAATAATAATGAATTTCATCTCCTACACTATATTCAGTTCCTTAACCAGAAGTTTCAGGCAAAAGTGAGATTTATCACTTGTACAGAGTAGGAAATCCCTAAAGAAAGGGAAGGTGTCTTTCAACTCTGCATACATGTACACCATGGCTATTCTGTTTATATCCCAACACCAGAGCAGTCTGCCTTCTGCCTCAGCTATGGAAGTGCTGCAGAACTGTGTGTAGTATTACTCAGGTGAGGGAAGACGGGAAGCAGCACAAAGCTAGCGTCAACTACCCCACTTTGACTTGGGTTTTTTTATTTTGCCACTTTCAGGCACTTCAGGATTAGTTCTACCTGGGTTTCTGAGCCTTTATAGCCCTGAAGCTGCTGCTTCGTATTCTGTGGCAGCTACTACTGTGTTGAAGCTGTTGCTGCCATTAGATGGACCACGGCTGTGAAGGACATCAGGTTTACAAAGCAAAGAAGCAGGAGTCAAAAATGTGGGTTCTTCCTGTATGCCTTGCCCCTGCATGCAGTAGGGGGTTTGCAGATCTTGCAGGCAAAAGTGTATTTGATTCCTAGAGCATTTATAAACATATCCTTTGCATTATACTCATGGGGCTTTTTTGTAAGGTAAGCCTTTAATTGATTGGAAAAAGAATGTCTGTGGTATAAAGGTATGCTTCCCTACCTGTAGGCTCTATCTCCTGTTATATTATATGGATACAAATGAAAACAGAGACTGACTTAGTTTCGCTTGTTTTGATAGTCTCTTGATATGTTCTTAAAGCATACACATCTGCTTATACTCAGATAAATACTGTTTTTCCTTAGGTGCAAGATTGTCATGTTTTAAGATACATTTCAAAAGAAGAGTCGGGTAAAAAAACATCTCAGCTGCTTGTTGGAGGCAAAAACGCATCTCCTTTTTCTGTAAGTGAACCACTTTGGGTGTCTTTGTTAGAACAGTTGTTTCTGTTGTGACTACAGTATAAAAATGGCATAGGTATATTTCTCTAAAAGATTACGTGGCAGGCACGCATGCTTTGGAATTGGTCATCTGTCACATTTGCCCTTGCTTACTTCCTTAATGTTAATGTCAATTCTTGGGTAAGAGAATAGCAAGAACTTCCTGAAAGTTTGGCTCTTGGTTGTCTAGGGAAGGCTGTAGGTTTAGGAAGTTGCTTTGGTGTGTGGTATCCCATGCTGATGAAAGGGTCTGAAGGGCCATTAGCAGTGTAGGAACATGTGTGTTCACTATGTCTGTGGGGAAGCAATATGAGACAAGAACTGTGAGGTACCTGCTTTGATGGCCTGTTGTAAGCTTGCTCTGCTTCGTGGGTTGTTTAGAAGACATTGTTCTCTAGCTTACTCTTTTTTCAACAGGTCTGTTGAGATTGTTTAATTTGTATATAGTTTTACTGATGAATAGTTTAAGACTTCATGATTGTAGCTCATCAGCAGCGGTATCAAAACCATTCACTTGTTCAGACACCACAATTGCCTGATGTGGAATTCCCAGGCACGTTCAGGGGTTAAGGTTGTCTAGCAGAGCTGTCATTCCTGAGGAGGAAAACTAAGTTATAGATCAAAGCAGGAACAAAGCTTTCTCTCAAAGGATTGCACTATGAACCCTTATTTCTATAAAATACAACTTTTCACTTCCTGCAGTATCCTGACACTTACTTGTTTAATCTAGCGAGTGAAAAATAGGAATCCTGATAAGTTGGTGACTGTGGCTTTTTCAGCACATGGTGTTTCCCTTTTTCAAACAGTGTTGTCCCAGAACCTCAAAATAAACCCGTTACTTGCTTTTACTTTCGTGGAGGTGGGGAAGAAAGAGCTTTTTCCGTCTGATAAATCTGTTGGCTTTTATAGTATATTCTGATTTTGAGCAGGCTTATATTTTAAGGTATCTTCTATTCAGTGGGTTTATGCCATGTTTCACCATCATTGCTCCTACTTTTCAGGTTTCTAGCCTCACTTCAGTCCATTTCAACTTTCCAAGTGTGACATTTTTCCTGGAGAAGTGACGGCTCAGTTTTTTCTTTCCTCTTAACCTTGGTTTAAGACGTGCAAGGCTCATGTGAACAATAGTTTTCAAGTTACATCTTGCACATTGGATGCCTCACAGCTGATCTTTTCAGCAAGTCTTTGTTAGCAGTGTTTCAATATGTTGTCAGAGTAAAAATGTGCAGGAAGCAAGGGAGGTATATAGAAAATTTCTATTTACACAGCTCTCATAAACTCAGAAAATTCTTCAAAGCCAAACTACCTAAAAAGTCAAATCAAGGACTTTTTAATAGTTTGGACTAAGTTAAAGACTCTCTTGGACGTAACTTTTCCCAAGTTAGCTCCTATTGATTTGGTTGAACTTAGACTCATTTTAATAAAGAAATTCGTTAAATATCCTTAGATCAATCTGTGGTGAGGACCTGGCCTGAGACTGAGCTCTGTATTATTATTATTATTATTATTATTATTATTATTATTGGAACTAGATGATCTTAAGGTCCTTTCCAACCCTAACAATTCTATGATTCTATGATTATTATTATTGTCATCATCATCATTGTATAAACTAGATACATTATAAGGAGGAATTTGGCATGCCAGTTTTACTTGTTAAGGTACTAATAAATGATTTCTTTCTGTGTTTTAGCTGCAGGTTTGAATCATTGCTCTCCTGTGTTTATATGTCTTTTTATGTATTTCTTTTTTCTCTGAAGTGTCTGAAAGTGAGAATGAAAAGGAAGCTGAATGATACTGTATTGTAGGAGCATTATCAGCTTAGCTTCTGTTAACTCCTCATAGGAACATCTGTCTTGCTGAGATTGCTCACAGTTACTGATTTTTAATGAATTCAATTTAATGATTCCCTCAGTAATTTTACTAACAAAGAGTTTCATGCATTTCTTCTGAGTGTCAAACTGCTTAAAAAATTATAAAGGGGTATTGCATTTTTAGCAAGATTCTTTCTCCCTGTTTAGCTTGCTGGATGTCAGGCTGTTAAAAGTGAAGGATTTTTCATGATTTTTTAAATGCAATCCTGTCAGTGTCCTAACAATTTTGTTTTGTCAAAAATACTTGATACGCTTCCCTTCAGGAAGGGCATATCCATCGTTTTCCTGTAATACTGGGAGATATTGTTGGGATTTTTAAGAATAAGAACATGTGAGAGTTCACTCGGTGTTCTCCTCTTCAGTGCTGCTTTTTAGGAAGGCTCCGTATAGACTGCGTTGTTTTGTATGTAGAAATCCATCTCTCTGACTTGACTGTTTGAGGGTAGCTTGTTGTTGAAGTAAAACAGTGCAAGGCTGTAGCAGGACTCTTGAGATGTGATTTCTACCTTTCACTGTGCTTTTCCTCAGCTGTGGTAGCTCTTTCCAGACACCTGTACTGAGCACAGAGCTCCCCTTTCTGTCACCTAAGGCAGCAGTTCTACATAGCAATGGAAGTAAAGGCTTGATATGTTGGCAGTTAGTAGAAAGGGGATTCATTTCTTTCTCATTCTTATGTATGGTACTACAGGTTAATACAGTTCTCCTCCATTGATGCCTCAAATTTTTGTGGTCTATGGGGAGGTGTATTTAGTTGAGGACTTTTCTTTTTAAAAAGGCATTTGAAGTGCTATGTGCTATGAACTCAACAAATCAGTCAAAAGAATCTCTTACCTCTCAAGGACTTTGTATCTGCACTCTTCTCAAATAAGGACAGCTTCATGAAGTTAAAATTTCTGCTGTGTGTCTAAGGCAGAGGTCATCATCATCTTGCACCCTCCTTCTTCACATTCTCCTCTGTTCTAGCACTTTCTGACAGATTTTTAAAACCAAAAGGAAGAGCAACATGTGCAGATAGTCAAAATAAACCATTTGAAAGTTATTAGCAATGTTTTGTCTGAACATACACACAATTATTTCCGAGAGAGAGAACTGCACAGAACCGCCGAGAAGTGAACCTCAGAGATGTGCCTCTCCGAGTGTGACAGGACTGTCAGGTGCTTAAATTGCTTTCTAGAATAATTCATGTGAAGAAAAATGAGCTGCGTTGTTTTCCTCTGGCCATAGTTTTCCTGCATCACTTTTGTGCATTACTTGGTATCGTCTCAGTCATCAGCTGTTCTGTGAGTTGCCGTGTTAAAAAGAGCTCAGAACAATTTTAAGCACTTTTAACTTTGTCAGACTCCTCTAACAGGAAGAGATCCCCATCAGTAAGTCAGCAGTAGTTTGACACTGAGTGTATCTTGCATATCTTGAAAATACCGGAATCAGAAACACGTTCTTCATTTTTCTGTCAAGATTCTGTGGGAAGTGAAGCATTTCACAAAGTTTCTCCAAGACCAGGCTGTATTTCTATGGTTTCGTTGGTTAAATCCAATAAATTCGATTCATGGTGGCATGCAACTCAAGTCATTAGAAGCTTTGAAAAAGAGAAAAGGCTTTTAAATGACTGCACAACTCTTGGAAGGTCATTAAAAAGCAGTAATGTGTTCTGTGTGTTCTAGATGATTGGTTTCCCTTTTCTGATCTTAGAAATCTTCATGTCTCTCTTGTTTATCCGAGGTAGCTGTAGCATAGTTAGTTAACAGAAATCCACAAGTGTTTTAAGATCACTTATTCTTTATGGCTGCTCCTTGCTGCAGAAATCGGAGGCTACAATGGAAATTTTTAAAGAAGCTGGAGTACCACGGAAGCAGAAGGTGTCAGTATTTAATGTAACAGATGATGCCATCATTAAACCAGGTAATCTTTTTGAACTCCTAATGTTATATCCGCAATGATTTACCGTCTGCCGCCGGTAGACCTAAGCCAAGTTCTGATGTGTATTTCATTTTGCTGAAATTCTTATTTCTATGTCATTGAGCAAGCAAACCTTTTTCTTAGGGAAAGCTAAAACATGGGCTTTACTTTCCAGGCGATGAGAAGTAAGAGTTTTCCTTTCTTCTGGATATTACGTTTCCATTAATTAGAAAATAAGTCTGCTCTAAGCTAGTCAATATGAACATTGAGTTAAGAAATAAATGTCTGTAACCTTGACTGACTTGTTGGGGTAAACATGAATACATTTACGTGAAGTTCTCTTGATTCTCCTTATGAGGGGGGTACCGAGAATTTTGTGGTAATGTTTCTCAGGAGCCTAAATTACCAGTTTGAGGTTTGTTCCTTCTTGTGCCTTCAGAAGTAAGACTTATGGCTGTCATATATGGCATTTTTCTGACAGATTGCCAAGTAAAACACATTAAAACATGTTACAACAAACGTTCTCACTGCAAATGAATACTAGAAGTTTGGAGATTTACTGAAAAGTTTTATGTGTTTAAGGTTTTATTAGTGGGTGTGTTTAGGTTGCTTTCGGTTTGTGCTTTTTGAAAATCACAGGTATTTTCCCAAGAACTATGTATGGTTGGAAATTCTAATGTATTACATCTTTATTTGCCATTAGGGAAGGTTTTTTCAAAGACCTTTTTAAGAGAGTGCTGTATCTGATAGAAACCAAATCTGACATGAGAGAAATTCTGGACTGATATATGAAAACCTTGGGGTAAAGCAGAATTCCAGGTTTTCAATAAACCAATTTTGCAGCGTCCATATTTTGCATGTAACAACATTCATGTACGTGATTTTCTCTCAGTTGACAGGCATCTTACCCCAGCTGTGTATGGGTCATATAAATAGAACATGGAAGAAGATGAGGATTTTTATACTTGAGACTTAGGAGCGGTGTACATCATTTCAGTTTGTGTTCATAGAGATTTGCGAACAGCATGACAATGGGTGTGAACATGAAGAAATTCAAATGTCTGGTTTTAGTTGACTTAAAACAGGCTGGAAACTGTTAAAGATGCAGCTGCATGGATCTTCAGATTGAAGTTCATGAAATCTAATGAAATATGTTATCAATCCTGGATGAGTTTTTTTTTAAGCTGTTAATAAAAGGATAATGCAATTGGATGAAAGAAGAATTGCTGAAGGCAAATCTGTAATTAAAATTAAAACATTGATACTGCAGGCACTTAGGGGAATGAATGGAATTGCAGTCACTGACCTGCTGTAGCGGTAGTTCTGCTAAAGGTTAGTGTGTAGATAATACCCCAGTGGATGAAGCTGTAGTTCTGCCGCACTCTCAACACCTCGTAAAGTGCTAGTAGTTGTAAGTGGAGCATGTTCTGTTTTCTTGCCAAGTTGGTGTATTTGGAGTCCTAACTAATTAAGCATTTGGAGCTTTGTGTCAATTGGTCTAAAGTGCAACATATGAGTAAAGCCCCAGCCTTCCTTCCTACCCATCTGAACTTGGGTTAGGAACTGAGGAACATGCTTGAGTAGTGACTACAAAGCATCTGGTTTAGTCAGTGAGGCTTATAAAGAAGAACAAATAATATGTGAATAAAAACAAAGTTTTGTTTCCTTTCCTGTGACTGTAGTTATCCTGGATGGTAGCGACTGGGTAGTGGTTTGAGGATTTCAGCACTTGGTTGAACATGATCTCTCCTCTTCTTTTGAAGGTACTCCTTTGTATGCCGCTCACTTCCGCCCAGGGCAGTTCGTGGATGTTACTGCAAAAACGTAGGTACCTAATGATTTTACATGTACAGTTCATCTTTCAAATAGACTGATTGAATGCTTTTCTTCTCCCTCTACTTTGACTTGAACTCATGGCTCACAAAAGCTGAAATAGAGTTGCAAGGGTAGGGTCAGGAAATAGAAGTTCCATTCAGTCACTGGCTCAGAAATACCAAAATCTCTTTCTCTGCTGAGGCTCGCTTTTGAACATGGTAGGTAAATAAATAATACTGTAAGGGCTGTGGTTCTGCATGTGCTGTCTGGTGGACATACACAATTAGCACGGAAGGACCTGACAAACAGCTGAGAAAGAGGTCCTCAAGGTTAGCATGGGCAAAAAGGTTTATAAGGCAGCATGTGTGGGGATGCGGAAGTGGGGAATAAATGCTGAAAGACATCAGTTCCCAGAAAGGCTGCTTAATTTTGATTTGGTGAAGAGATGCAAAAGAGGTATCATGTGGACCGAAAGAAGAGCAAAAAGATAGTTGAATACGTTTAGCAGGACCACAGAGCTGTCAAATTCATCTTTTTGTTTTCTCTCATTTTCCAACTCATCTCCTTGCCAGCAATGGCTAACGGTCTTTAACGTGGGAGGAATGATTTCCTCTCAGACCAATGCAAATGCCAAATTAGAGTGGTAAAGGGTGTCCAAGGATAAACTGTCATCTTGCAGCAAAGGCTAATGATGCCTCTTCTATTACGTCCATGATTTCCACTGCTCAGAACTCCTGTCTCTGTATATTCAGTGAAGTGTATTTTTAGTGCGTTGTGTTACAGTGATAATGTTATCCATTTGGTGTTGTATTTTGCATGTAATGGACATAATACCCAACTGGCCTTGTTGAAATATCTCCCATTGTAATTGTCTTAAATGTGTGTAATACTTACAAATGTCTACTGTGACTCACAGGGCTTTGTGTATATGGGGAAACCAACCACGACAGTGTAGCCAGGAGTCAGTTCTAATACAGCTGCACCTATGAGGGCACCCTCTTGAGGAAAGGAAGCAGAGGAGTTGACTGGAATTAGTACTTTTCTATGTCAAACTTCCTTATGTAATAATTAAATCTGATATATTATTCATTCAACTTCTAAATTGCATTCAGTGAGCAGCCTATATGAGACAATAGCTTGTTTGCAAAGCAAAGCACCGTGTCATTAGGAATACAGCCATTCCATGTAAATTAAATGTCGTGCTTTGTTAATGAGGAAAAGCTTTGTTTTTCTAGAAGCGTTTCAAGAACTAGGAAACGGGGTTTTCAGCAACGTGAAAGATACTGGTAAGCAGCCACAGGGTACTTATTTGTATTTTGCTATGTGTATTTGAAAATACCAGCAACCTAAAAACAGGCTGGGCTCTTGGGAATGTTCAGTGAATCCATCCTATCTTGTAATTTGTTGTCTCTAATCTGTTTTCTTTAGATATTTATGTGATCCCATTTGAGAAGTTAGCTTTTTGTCTATACTGCTGATTTTGGTAGCGTATTACATGTTGTCCTCCTGTACAGGTGAAGGAGAACATTCTATAGCTAAAGAGAGATAATTTCATTCCTTTTTTATCGGAGGTTTTCTGTCAGTACGTATGTACAGTCATTCCGGTCTTCTATATCTGTGGGTTTTAAACGTTTTTCTGTGACTTAACTCGCTTTCTGGTTTCTGCTTTTCATGTTTCTTCTTAATTTCTACTTGTCTAGAATGCTACATTTAACTCTTGGGCAAGAATTAAAGTATTTTAATACATTTCTGTACAGATTTCACAATGCCAGAGAAATATCTGAGAAATCTTCAGTGAAGGACAAAAGAAGTTATCTTGAGAATGCAATTGGGCTGCACTGTGAGGGAAAAACGAGAATGTGCTTCACATTAGACTTGTGTTCTGAACCTCACCTCAAGAGGAGCCAGCTTCTCCCTGCTGAACAAAGAGGGAACCTGGGGAGCTTTGATCCACAGGCTGAAATAACCCTTTGCATCTTAGTTTCTAAAATCCTGTTTTCAGTAGTGAAAGCTAAGATGCTGGTTACAGTAGGAAGCACAGTTTGACTTCCATTCCTTCCTCCATCAGTGTCCGTTTTCCTGATTCCAACCATTATGGACTTAAAAGATATAATTCCTAAAACTTCCTATCACTGCCAGTAAAGCTTTTAGAAATGTTTTTATATGAATATATACTTTACATATTGAAGATGGTCAGTAATTTTGTTTTACTAGAGGAAACACTGACATGCAATGTTTGAAACCATATAGGTGAAACTAGCAGAGCTGTTGAAAACAGCATTATCAATTCTAATTATTCCTTTAAAAGGGAGAGAAAGAGAACTGATGTCACCATAAGGAGGAGATAATATAGCAGAATATAAAGGATATTTTCATTTTTGACCAACTCCTGATGATTCCAATGAGGAAGATACCATTTTGCATGCTTCCTTCTGCCAAAATGTCAAGCAAAAATACTCTCCTTACAAATGAGCAAGCTTTTCTCAGTTATTGTGGCTTCAACAAAATACTTGCGCTACATTTCAGAAGTCTTGGTTAGCATCTTGTTTTGGTTAGTGAAGTGTAGGGTGGTTATTTATTAGGACTGTCTGCTTTTAAACTTTCCTTGCAGAAGTTTTGGTCTAAGGCTTGTGAAATGCTTTGATTTATTTATACCTGTGTGACGTAAACCACTTTCACAAAAACAGGAAGGCTAAAGATGTAAGCAGTTTGTTTTTATTTGGAATCTCATAACTTGTTCAGTACAATAAGAGTAGCTTTTAGAGCATTGACAGGCAGTGCATCTGCATGCTGTCAGTCTTCTGTAGTGCTGGTTTTTTTTTCCTTAGCACTTACTTTCAGCAGTGTAAGAGCTCAGTCCTTATGTTGTATAGCAGTCTGTAATAACAAGGCTTTTCCTTGGTGCTTCAGAGATCTGTTTCAAAATTGTGGAAAGGCTTGGTGCCTTTTTTGGGACAGAAGTAAACTTCAGAATTCCTGTGGCCTGATGATCTTGCTTAGCCCTGATATGCTTTGGGCACTGTTGAGAAGCACTTCTCTCACAGACTGTGCTTCTGTGACCTCCCTAAGCTGGCATAGTAAAGGCTGCTGCCCAAAGGGGAGGTGGTGCTTGCTCCTACAGAGTTCCCATCCCCCTTCTATCGCTGGTACTGGCATCCTGAATTGCATGAGGACCAGTGTGGGTTGGTTTTCAGCTGGATCAGTTGCATACCCTGGCTTGCTGATCGGCTGAGTGAAGTTCTGCATCAGTAGAAAGATGTCCAAACTGTGGGGACGGGGAAAGGTGGGACCATGCCTTACAGCAGTAGCCCAGCAGGGTATGGAGATGGAGTTGTGTTATACCTCCTTTTCCTGCCACTTCACAGCCAGTTTCATGAACGTTTCAGGACCTCAGAAATTTTGTCACTCCAAAGAAAAAGCCAACAATAGTTTTGTTTGAAATGTGCCAGAATTAAGTGGTGATTGTGATGGGTTTATGGTTCATTTAAGCTTTGTAATTAACAGTGTAATCTGAGCCTAAAAGTATGCTCTGCAATTGTCTGAAGTTATTTGGCTAAGTACTTGGAATCCTTTTCCTCTACAGCATCTGAATAATTGTCTTTTAAATTAGCCAGGTTTGAAGAGTTAGCAGCACACTAAATTGTTCCTTAATTAGAGTTCTTTATTCCCGTAGCTTTCTAAATGAAAGTTGTCTTATTAGGTACTGGCATTTTACGTGTATCAAACCTGGAAAATGAGGTTTTATACAAAATTAGGTGCTTGACCTGAACAGCTGCTTTCTCGCAGGTCAGATTAGAACAACTGTGTGTAATTAAACTCTATTTTTTATTCTGGAGAAAGATTCTTTTTCTTTCATTTAACATTTGTGTCTTAGTTTTGCGTCTCATCATTGCTGCCTGTGGCTCCTTCCTGAGGCTCAGGTAATCATGCTTCAGTGAAGCTAAGTAAAACAAGTGAGTGAATTCTATGTAGTGAACAACAGTGGCATTATACTTGTCAAGTCTAATAAAGACAGGTCTTGTGCGTGTGGTTTTTGTTCAGATTATGGTGTTTAATGTTGCCGTTGTCAGAGCCAAATAAGTAAGTCCTTGATTCAAGCCAGGACAACAGGCAGAAGGTGTTTTAGCAAGAAATTACAAGTATAAGCAGGACGATAAACATTCTACTTCAGTACACTTCAGTGTATTAATAGTTATACTAATTGTGTTTAATATCTGGTTATAGATTAAGATCCCACTTTGACAAACCTTCATGTTTTCTGAAAATACCAGAGCTTGGCAGTGCCATGGCTGAAAGCACAAGTATTTTTTAAGCCTTTTTTTTCCTTTACAACTACCGTATTCATCACTGCAAGCTTTTACTGTAAGTTGATGCCTGAGAAACTGCTTAACAGAGCATTGCATCCTTTAGGCTTCTGTCTTGTGTTATTGATCCTGGGCAACCCGGGTCCTTCCTCCCACAGAAGCCTTCAGCTCCCTTGCATAGCCTTGACCCTCTCCATATCCCAGTGTTGCACCACCATCTGTTGGCCTGGAAGGACTCTCTTGCTGGTGGCAACCGTATGCGTGAATTGCCACCTGGCAAGCCAAACAAGTGTATTGCTACTTTAATCACGATTTAGCATTTCCTTAGTTATAGGAAACTATTCAGGGCTTTTTTTTTTTTGCCAGTAAATCTTATTTTAAACAATTACATGTCTTCTGTGTCAAATTTAACTGGAATTGACCACTAGGTTCTGAGCAGGGAAGGGGAAACCCAAGAGACAGACACCATTGTTGTACAAGTCTTGTTTTCTTACGTTTCTGTGGCTTTAGAGAGTCTTTCCTTTTTGTGGCTGGTTTGACTGTGTTGTGACTTGCTCTGAGCAACTGGGTAAGCAATCGGAGGAGAATTCTTCAAGTGGAAGAGGAAAGAACCCAGTTTTTGTGACTGTTGGTGTTTTCCACATTTGTATATTTATTCGAGTTTTTAATGGCAGTGCTTTTCTGATCAGGGGACTAAGCAAAATGTAGCCCCTATATACAGTGCTCTATGTGTGCTCGTATCCAGCCGGGAGGTCCTAATGCTTTAACAAATAGGACTAGGACATTGCAAAGTGCATTAGCAGAGAAAGGATTTCTAGACATTGGAGGAAAAGGATCATCTTGTGAAACTACTAAAATAATTAGCACTGCCATAAACCCTGTGGGCTGACTTTTCCTTTTGGAAAGGGGTAATGCCAGTTTAAACACACACTTTAATTGGCTTTTCTTTTATGCAGTAGTGGGGCAGTTTTTCCTATTGAGTCTGTCACCGCAGTAAGCTGAAAACTCCCAAAGCCAGTAATGCCATCATGTGCCTCAGTGATTCAGGAATGGACTCTGAAAATCTTTTTATTTGTTGTGGTGCTGGGTTAGACATTATTTGTCAGATGGGTACAGGTCACTAGAGCTAAATATTTTCATTACACCCAAAACTGTTTTCAAGCGGTTAGTGTATTATAGCGTGGAAATGTTCCTTGGTTTATTTTTGTGCTAGTCTGAGCAGCCATCTCTTTCCTCTCTTGGTGTTATTAAGTTTTGGTATGTGTTATTGAGCAGTTGCTTTTTATTCAGGTGTTTTGGTTGAAGTTTTGTTTGTTTGCTCTGGTGTTCACTTGGTGAAAGCTTCACTGCAATACCCTGTATTAAGGACTGTCACAGCAAGGAGCACTTTGTTAGACCTTTTGACTATTTGGCTGTCTTCTAATGCTTCTTATTCTGTAAAGCAACTTTTAATTGTTGCACTAGAACATGTTTAAGATATAAAATACAGGTTTATTTATTTAATACATTCTTCTCTCTTCTGGGCTTTGCAAAGGTAAAAAGATCATGAGCCTGACTAAAATGAATGCTATTGCTGGAAACTTGAAGTCTTACTAACCCAGGTTTGTTTGTTAATGATTTTTCTTTTCAGAATTGGTAAAGGATTTCAAGGTGTCATGAAAAGATGGGGCTTTAAAGGCCAGCCTGCAAGCCACGGCCAGACAAAAACTCACAGGCGTCCTGGAGCAATATCTACCAATGTGAGGATTCTCATTTCCTGTTTCAACATTCTTCAGTGTTTTTAGAAGTGCTTACAAAAAACGAACACAAAACAATAGTTAGCTGTTACCATCTACTCTCTGGTAGTAGGGGATCTTAGCTCTTCCAAGGGAAGTACAGAACCTGTAAAATGAGCAGTGCACATAGCTGTTCTCTTAGGCTTTGATTTACGAGTATTCTGTGTTGCTGGTAAGCAAGCAAAACCTATTTTAACTGAGCAAAATGTGATATTTTGTGGTATAGCTGAGAGAAATAGTCTTAATGATTCAAAGAATGTTCTCAGAATCTTTCATCACAGCATTTATAGATTGGCAAGGCTTTAAATGTTATTTAATACTGCAGATGTGGTAGTATTCTTCAGGACCTCAAAGATTGCTTTTGTCACCTTGCCTGGCTTGTGTAGCTGCTTAATGAACTCTTAGCTTACCAAAATAGTTTGTTGATTTTTAAGTATTTTTTAAGTAGAGTACAAAGTAACATTGTTAGGTTTGAAACTAAAAATGATACTAGTTTAAAAGCTCTTTGGAACAGATTCATTTAAAACGTTGTCCCTTTAAAAGCTGCACAATATTGAGGCTGAACCAAGAGGGATTTTTGCAAACTGGCGTTGTTATGCACCATCAAGACCAACTGAGTCGCAGCACTGAACTTGAAATGTCTGTGCTTTTCTTAGAGAAATCAAAATAAAAATTAAACGAGTATTGTTAATAATGCTCAAGAGAATAGTAAAAGCAAAAAGGCAGCAGAAAATGGAGTTAAAGTAATTGAGACTGTGAAAGCATAAACTACTGATTTATAGTCCTTCATTTCTGCTGGAAAATGAATTCTATACCTAGGCACTGTTACCTCTGAAGGCTGCAGAATGTAAATATTTGAACATACACCACTTTCTGGTTTAGCAGGTGGAGTTCATTTTTATGAGACAACCCCTCTTTAGTTTTTTTTAAACTTTCCTAAGCAGTAATGCTGGATGTAATTTCACCAAGTGTCTCGAATTGGAAATAATATTGGGAATAGGTGTGATGGATGAAGAGGAAACAAAGTGAAAGGATGCAAAGGGGGAAAACAATGCCTCCATTTTTACTTTGCAGTGTAGTGTTGGCCACCTCGGATGTTGTTGTAATCCTGGATTCATCAGTACAGAATCCTGTTCCTAGGACTTTATTGCGGCCGGTTTCCGGAAGTCATTATTTTTAATGACGTTTAATTATTCTTAATGACGTTAAACCCACAAAAAAGCACCACACAAAAAAGAAAACCAAACCCCATTATTAATTAATAACAGAGTGGTGCAGGAAACTGAAACAAGTCCCTCGATAATAGTGTGGAATTTACTGCACTTCTTCTTGCCTTTGCTTTTCCACCTTTGTTTACTGAGTTATACCCAGCCAAAAAAACAGATACAGAAACCTTCCTAAGCAATAGGAAAGAATGTAATTAAAAACCCTGTTCTCAAAAATACATGCTTTTAAAATAAAATCTGGTTTACATCACTATAAAATTGAGCGAATCACAGGGTGAAACAGGCTGGAAAAGCCCTTTAAGCTCACCCAGTCCAACCGTTCCCAGCACTCCAAGGCCACCACTAACCCATGGCACTGAGGCCTCGTCTCCACGCTGTGTGAACACTTGCAGGGACGGTGACTGCAGCCCTGCCCTGGGCAGCCTGTTCCAATGCCTGAGCACCCTCTGGGGAAGGAATTGTTCCTCAGCTCCATCTAAACCTGCCCTGGGGCAGCTTGAGGCCGTTTCCTCTTGTCCTGTCCCTTGTTCCTTGGGAGCAGAGACCGACCCCACCTCACTACAACCTCCTGTCAGGCAGTTGTAGGGAGCGATCAGGTCCCCTTTTATCTTGGGTTAGGGAGAGGGGGAAGCTGCAGTATTGTCTTCATTTTGGCAGACTCCCAGGGCAGGAGTGCTCTGAAGATGTGTTGGTAGCATCCACAAGTAGTTTAAACAAATTTCCCTTTGCTGCAATCCATGCTAGAGGTGAGTGTTTGGTGTCGATTTTGCTCCGAATCTATACACAATAAGTATTAATCAAAGCTACAATTCCTCTGTTGATACAGCAGTATTTATAGCAATTTTATGATTGAGGTAAAGTGTTTCAGACAACATCTAGAGTAATATCTAACCTCCAGTAGGAGGTATTTAAAATGCTAGTCAATAGTAGATCCTTTCAACAGTACATGTTTTCAGCATTGGAAATACCAGTAGATTTTTGTTGGTGCTCCTCTTTGAGTTTTTAAGTGTACCTCCTGCAGTTACCTTACTTTTTTTTTTCTTTGGTCCTGTTTTCGTCTAGAAAGCTTCCAAAGTTTATCGTGGAAAGAAAATGCCTGGTAAAATGGGTAACATCTATAGGACATCTTTTGGATTAAAGGTGAGTTCTGAGTATACTAGAATTTGTATAACCTGGTTGCATTGCCAAGCAATGGACTTAGCCATGTAGCCTTGTGTTGGCGTACTGCCTGTCATTCCTGTCAGAATCCAGACAGGAGTATTCATTAGGGACTGTAGTGACAGGACAAGGGGTAATGGATTAAAACTTAAACAGGGGAAGTTTAGATTGGATATAAGGAAGAAATTCTTTACTGTAAGGGTGGTGAGGCACTGGAATGGGTTGCCCAGGGAAGTTGTGAATGCTCCATCCCTGGCGGTGTTCCAAGACCAGGTTGGACAGAGCCTTGGGTGACATGGTTTAGTGTGAGGTGTCCCTGCCCATGGCAGGGGGTTTGGAACTGGATGATCTTAAGGTCTTTTCCAACCCAAACCATTCTGTGATTCTATGATCTTGAGCTAAGCAAGCTGGAAAGACAAGAGCAGCAAATGTGTCCTCCTGTCTTCTTGTTGGTCACAAGTTATCTGAACTCCCTTTGCGTATGGGTACCCTGAGAACTGGAATTTCAGGTGGTGCCTCCACATCTGTTGTGTTGTTTTTCACTGTATCCCTTGACTTCTGCCTTTCAAGTGGGAAAACAATCAGGCTTTTGGTGACTTTCAGTTAATGTTTTCGTGCCTGTTTTGCTTGTTCACACCCAACCCAAGTCTGAGTTGTTTGAAGTCCTAACTTTTTCATGGTCCTCACTTTCAATCTGTCCAGATTCTGATGTGTACATTGCTGCAGCAGTTCTTGGGCTTTTACAGCTACTATTCTCTGTCTCTCAAGGCAAGCTCTGTAGTTTACACAAAAAGCATGGTAGCCTCTAGTTTACTAAAAAATATTCTGCTGTTACAGGGAAAACTTGGGTGCTTGATTGGTATTACACTGAACAAAGAGCTGCTTGGCCAAATACAGCCTGATCACAAGCCCTTTAATAGACTCCTGCGTTAGAAAGCTGTGCACTCAGAGTAGCATCTGACTGAATTCCGTAGCAAGCTTAGGCCTCTACAGAATAATCCTCTTGCCCACACTGCCACCTCCAGTTAATCAGTTTGTGCTTTACAGGACTATTGTTTGTAAAACTGGGAATATATAAACCAAATAAGCTCAATGTCTGCTTGTTTTTTTCCCTAGGTGTGGAGGGTCAACACCAAACATGACATTATTTATGTAAATGGGTCTGTTCCAGGTCACACAAGTTGTCTGGTGAAGGTATGTTTCCTCGTTTCAATTTACTGCTGTTGATGGCTTGTAAGCTCTCTACAGCTTTTCTTGCAAAACAAATGCTGGTTGAATGCAATCTTCATTTCTTCAGAATCTCATCTTGTACTATTGGATTAAAGGGCACTAGGGTCAGGTCTCTAAAGGAGACCACTCTACTCTAAACCCCTTGTTCTTAGCTTTACACTGGGGTTGCGCACCCCCATAGCTTATGTTAAAGCAACGCAGTCGCTGTAACCCTGTGCTGAGTGTTTCAGGGCTAGGTGCATTCCCTTTTAACACTAGCCTGAGTCAATGGTGAGATTACAGAGTTCATCAAGCTCGCATGTTTTGAACTGGTTTATTGTGTTCTTGATGTGTTTTTACTATGGGCATCCATGTTTCTGTTATGTATTTTCTAGTTATGAAGCTGAACTCCACGGTTACTGAGCACTAAGTAAAACAAGTTTTCAGATTAAGTGTTTTACACACAGAAAAATGAACTTTATCGTTGTGTTCCACCCACTGGAAACTAGGCCTTTTTTGTCTGAGTGAGGTATCTCTAAACTACTTTGATTGTAACATCCAGCCCAAGCCTGGAGATTGCATTACACATTTCTCTCCCAAGATAGTGCAAATCAGTTAACAGATGTCCAGGAGAAGTAGGTTTCAGGATAACTTTAGGAAAATTGCTGGGCATGACCATCAGTGACATAAATTAAGACTGTAGTTTTTATTGGTTTTTCGTCCCTATATTGGACTGAATGACCTTTTCTTAACTGTGTTCTAAATGTTTTATCTAATCCCGAGCCGTGAACCTGGTTGCTATATGTATTAATCTGAGTTTTAATTAAGTGTGATTTTGTTGTAGGGTGTTACTTTTAAATTGCAATGTTATGTATGCAGGCAGCATAATCTAGCTGAAAAAATTAGTAACATTTGATACCCAGACTTTATTCTTTGATCTTAATAGCACTTTTAAGCAAGAGCTAATTGTTGCAAAAGGTTGTGCATCTTATTTTCCTGATCATGCTGTTAGAATCCATGCTTACATGATTCAGTGATGACTGCATGTACATACCTTGGGCATCTTCCCTGCAAAGATATACCACTTTATGAAGCCATTAAGCCTCTGAATAGAGTACTTCTACCAGCTCATAAGTTTTATTCTTAAATACACCATGAAGGTTTATTGAAATCAGTGTCCCCTTGCTGTTCAGACACTGCACACTTCCTCTTGGAAAAGAACCTACTGGAAGTATTGCGTGCTTTCTCTCATGATCAGGTAACTTCCACCCTTTTCTTCCACTTCGTGTTTTTCTTCACTCAGATATTACTCTTGCCTAGGCTGGAAAACATCCCCCCTGAACACCTTGTATTTACTGTGTTTGTTCTGATAGCAGTCTTGCTGTTAGCTTGAGCAAGTCCTTTAGGCAGCAGTACTGCCTTGTTAAGAGGAGATTGCTGGTCCAAGCCATCTGAGCATACACAGTAAAACAACCATGTTGACAGCTGTGGTGTGAAGAGGGTAATGGACATTGATTGACATGGCAGTCAGCTGCATACCCTTTAAGTGGTTTTCCTGTCCAGCAGTGATTCTGTTGGATTCACTCATCATGGATGATGATTGGAACTTTATCTGAAGACCAGAAGTTGTTGTTTGGGTTTTTTTTCCAGGTAAATTTAATCCATCAGTATTAACTTAGTGGTACAAGGCACTTTTCCTGACTGCTTTGCTGATCCTTTAACATTATGTCTGCAAGGGACAGAATCTGTATTAATTATATTTGTAAGTTACCTGTATTTGAACATGTTTCACATCATAGTTATCTACAAGTTAGAAGCCAGAGTATCTTCAAGCGTGCATTTTTGCATATGTATTTTAGAGTTGCAGCTAATTTAATTAATGAGGCTTGAGGATCCATGGGAAGAATGAGGGATGAAGAGCTCTTTTGACATAACACAATATTGGAAAGATGTCGACCAAAGTGCTGCAGACCCAAACTTCCATGGCTGGGTTTTCTTTCTCTGTTTAATCTTGCTGCACTCATGGGGTGGGTTTAGCTTGTTTCATGCCTTTCTTCCAGGCATTTTTCTTGTTTGCATCTAGACTTTGACTTTCTATGCATTGTAAGATATTTGGGTCTTTATTTGGGGAGAGAAATTATGGGATATTGGCATTCATAATTACTGTTCATTCCACTAAATGCATGCCTGTAATTAGGTAGGACTAATGTCTAGGGTATTTGGATCTGTCTTTGAGCTCTAAAAGTGGAATATCTCATAATACTTTTCTCTTTGTGTGTCTCTTAAAAGGAAAGCATTTATGTTCAGTACCCACTCGGTGTTGCTTGGTAACCATTAAAACCACAGTGCACCTTAAAGCATACATTTATTTTGTATGTTATGTATTTTTGGAAACTCAGTGCCTCGGCACTGTATCCAGACGGAGATGAAGCACTTCAATTTGTGAAGTTTCATTTTCAGCAGTATAAAAGTGCAGAATAGTAGGATTGATGGATTCCGGATTTAATTGGAAATCAGGTTTCATTTGTGCTGCACGCTGAAGCATGCACGTAAATCACTGACATAAGTAATGTTTCTAACCAACAGGAAAACTAATGGAAAAAGCTTACTTTAGCATGGAATTCTTTCTCAGTGACGAGGTCTAATAAAATGAAGAAACTTTAGCGGTCTGCTAGGGTGTATGGAAGTTTTCCGTTATAAAAGTAACATCACAGAGTAAGCATGTGAAAATCAGCATGTGCCTATCAAGATAGCCTGCCTCAGGTAATAAAACCTATTTCTCTTGGTGTATCTCAGATCGGGGCCTGTAGTTGCCATCTGTGGTGTCGATCCTTTAGGGAAAAAGCAGCTAGTTTTTCTTTTGGAAGCTTATGGCTTTCAAGTTTCTCTCCCAGCTATATTACCACAAAGTTCTCTTCTCTGTCAGCTCAAGAAGCACAAGAGTAATTCCCTTTTCAGGTAGATTCTTTATAATGGAGGGGATGCTAGAATGTGATGTTTTATAATTCAGGATGCTATAGTTTATCTTTGGTGGTTTATACCTATCTTAAGTCACCTGATTCGGTGTCAATCACTTTGAATATATCACTTGTAGAGAAAGCAGGAATTCTGGCGGAACTTGCAACCCATAGGAGTTGCTTAGCACGTTAGCTACTGAGCTGACCCTTTTGTATGCTAGAATTGAGTTAAACTTGAAGTACGCTCCTGCTTTAATGTAGTATTCTGCTTGAGCTGGTAACTTTTGCAGTCTTCCCTTTGCATGTGCTGTGCTCAGATTGTGAGGACATGCAGGACTAGTGTGATGCCTTCACTTCTTCCATGTTTCCCTGTCCCTTTCCTTTGGGTGGTGAGACGCTGGCACAGGTTGCCCAGAAAGCTGTGGCTGCCCCATCCCTGGCAGTGTTCAAGGCCAGGTTGAACAGAGCCTTGGGTGACATAGTCTAGTGTGAGGTGTTCCTGTCCGTGGCAAGGGGTTAGAACTGGATGAGCTTAAGATCCTTTCCAACCCAACCTATTCTAGGATTCTGTGATTTTATACCTTGGGCACCCTGATGGAGTAGTGTGGAGTTTGTGTTTGTTTCTTTAAGACTGAGTAAGGCGGGTCAGAAATGAACATAATTCTTGGATTCAGTTTTCTGTCTAGCTTCAAAATTAGCAGAAAAGCGGAGCTAGGTAATGTATGACACCTGAGGAGGTTGTTTCTGACATTCTCTATATTTAAACACATTTTCCTGTTCAGCAAACAACTTGCCACCTTTGCTATGATTGCTAGCACAGTCTGAAGCTATTTTAAGCTGTAAATGTGAGTTCTGACTTAAGCATCAACTTTTAATGCGCGTTTATGACCGTATTACGTATGTTGTGGGAATTGATGACTGAATCTATATTCATTTATACTGTTATGCTGTCGACATATGGGCTATGCATATTCTTAAATTACAGTGTCTTAATTGTCTACAGAACCTTCTGTGACTGTTTTAAAGATTTAGTGGCAAAATCCCAACCAGCTCCAATTTCAGTTTTCTCTAGTATTTTTCTTAATATAAAAACTTCACAGAGAATATACCGTAGTTTATATATCCTGCTATATATACAGCTTATTTGTAGTATAGTTTACTGTAATATATAGCAGCATTAATACAGAAGTTGAGCAAGCCCACTGATTCTGTTATGTTGAATGCTTTTATGAAATGTAATAAACAGATGGGCTCTTGGCCTAACTCCTTCTACGGGTGAGAGCTAAATTCACTGGATTTTAGGAACATGGAGCATTAAAACTTACTCCTTTATTAGGAATGCTCCCAGAAGGTTACTGGGAAAACGGGAAGAGCTGTGCTGGATCACACATGCTTTTTGTCTGTGTCCATGCTTCTGTAGGCAGATGTAACTGCTGCTGCATACCGTGTAACCCCTTTGTCATACTGTGACATGATTGTGCAGGAATGTGAGGAAATACCTCCAGGAGACCTTTGGTATGCTGCACCTTCATAAATGTAAAGGGAGTCGTTCAATGATTCTCTTGAGAAGACAGATAAATTACAGCATGTTTTAAGTTGCTGGTTGGTGCTTTCAGAGTAAATTTCATGTAAAATGAAATTTAGTTCTTCATTTTGATGGGAATAATAGTATCTGTCTAACAACTTTTGAAACTTGGGAGAAGGAGGTATATTCGTTCAGTTTAATAGTGATGCTCCGAGATGGTGCTCCAGGAGTCAAACTGAAATTGCATTTGAAAGCAATGAATGTAGGAGACGATGGAAAAAGAGCAGGACTTTTTGCCAGTCAAAAGAAATACTTTGCCAATTATACCAATCAAAAGAAAGAGCAACTCAGAATAAAAGCATTTTAATATTGAATGTGGCTTGTACTTCTGGGATCTGTCAACCCTTTTGAGGAGTTTCGAAGGGGCAAAATGAACAGTATTGTACTCCCCTGAAACAATGGTCTGTTGCAAAAGTTCCATGTGAATCTTAAAACTGCTTTAGGAATTCTCCTTATCGCACAAGAGGCACTAGCTTCAAAATGCCACTCAACATTAATATGTAAAAGACAGTGCTAACAGCTGACCAGAAATCTTACATTCGTTTAGATAGAACTAATGCAGGATTAAGGTTAGGCTGTTGGTTTGCTTTCAGTTAAGCGCAGATGTGTCACTCTCAAGCCCTGTGATAAGAAGTTCATTTTTTTTTCTAGGAAAAGAGGGGGGAAAAAAGGAAAAAGATGGGGAAAAAAAGGAAAAAGATAGGAGAACAAACATTAAAATTCCTTTTGTTTTCCTGGTGTCCAAAAGTGCCTGTAATGACACAGCTCGTATGTAACAGCACACATTGTTTAATGATGGAAATAATCCAAAATAGCAAAACAGCCACGAAATACATTTTAATAAGATATGTATGATATGTCATCAGAAATAAATAATCTTCCTAATGTTACTGTAACTTGTGTAGAGGAGACCATAGGGGGATTTATTGTTGGCAAAGAAGGGTTATGATGTGTAATAGGATTAGGGAATGAAAAAGAAGTGAGCAAGGGGAATAATATGTAACTGATGAAGTTGTTAAAATGTGTTTTCATGTAGCAGAAGAAACGGCAGCGATGTATGAAAGGGAAGGATGACTTCTTAGCTTCAGCAGCTGAGTTGGCACTGTTGAAGCTGCCTCACAGGGTTTCCTCTGAACTCGCTGCTGCTGGGGCTGTTGCAGTTGGACTTGGACGTCAATCTCACTTACTCCATGTCGATAGATAGTATGAGTTGCTGCACAGGTACTTCAGTAATTCTGTGGGGCAGTTTACAAGTATATAGAGAATCCTGTTCAGACGGAGGTGGCTGCTAAAGGAGGAATCCTAGAATGGTTTGGGTTAGAAAGGACCTTCAGATCATCCAGTTCTACCCCCCTGCCATGGGCAGGGACACCTCACACTAGACCATGTCTACTTGAAAAACTGAGTAGCCATCTTAACCAGTACAGCACGTTGAGCCTCTCACCCCCTCTTTCCTCGCAAAAGGTTTTCTTTTGTTTATTAAACCTGCATTTAGAAAACTGGAACTCCTCAGGAGAGAAAAACCTACCAAACAAGCAAAACAAGTTTGCCAGAAGCTAGAGTTTAAGTCAGATTTATCGTGCGCTTCATCTGTAGGAATCCTCATGGACTTCGGGAAAAGCTCAAGTAATAGCAGATATGAATTTGGTGAATGTCGTGTTGTCAGAACGTTCAGTGGGCATAAACTTGTTTTATTTCATTTCTGGTGTAAGTCACAATTGTCCTATGTGAGGTTTGTGTGCAGTCAAGCAAGAGCAAGCTTCCTGTTCTTTAGAAGCCCACTACGAAAATAAGAGGGAGAGCTTATCTTCTCTGTACTAAAATTTGGTCTAGTCTATTTGTACTTTCTTTTTTAATCCAGTTGAATATAGGGGCTGAAAGGGATTCTTACAGCTCGGGAGGAAGATCGCGTGTAACAATAATACAGAAATGAAGAATTTAATATTAAGTCAAATCCCATCTCCTGAGAATCGGTAGCTCTTTTTCTGCAGAGATACCAGCTTTCTATCTTCTCCCGCAGACAAACTGCTTTTGGCTGATAATTCCAGCTCCTCATTTTCTTCAGAGATGATTGGAGTTTCAGGGGCTAGATTTTAAATCGCTCCCCATATAAAGAGGTCAGGAAGGGAAAGGGATTTCTCTGTGGCTCTACAGTTCTTGGAAATTAACTTTCTGAAAGCCTCGTGGTTGGCAAACTCGGGTACTGATGCCTGGGTGAAGAAGTTCAGATGGTCAACTCTGCCGTAGGCAGAGGGCCTGAATGCAGCACATGCACGTATCTCTGCAAAATGCGTTGCTGTAGTTTGTATTGTAAATATCAAAACATGTTTTGGCCGTAGAAGAGGCGATTACACCGTATAATGTCACTTGGTATGTCACGTAGGAAAGAACTGGGGCATAGAAACACAGTTTAAATGAGCCATCCTTACACACGTTTGTATTAATAATACTTTAAAATACTGATCAATGAATTCATGAGGGTAGGCTTTGATTCTCTCACAGTCGTGATAAATTTATCACACTGATAAATTCTCCTTGGGTTTTTTGTGGGGTGTGTTTGCTGGGCTTTTGAAAACTTCTCCATGACGGGTAATGTTAAATTCAGTAGCTGGGCTTGGTGCTAAAATGACTGATGATAATACCTGGAATTCTTCATCTAAACAAGTGTAATGTGAACGCTGTTGGATGGTTTTTTTAATGATGCATGCAGATGATTTCTTTGATTTCCAGTGTATCGCTTCTTGAAGATCTTCTGTGAACCTTACCCTTCTCCTCCTGCTTTTTAGGTCAGAGACAGCAAATTGCCTACTTGCAAGGACCACAATAAAAACCCTCCGTTCCCCACGTTTTTTGCTGATGGAGATGAACAGCTACCAGAAGACTTGTATGATGAGGACGTTTTCCAGTTCAAGGATCCATCTGTCACATATGCGTAGCGTTCTTTACGTATTTGAAAGCACAATTCTGTTACTATCATGAACTTTGCAGTGCTGTATAAAAGTAAACCTCTGAATTGCAGTTTGGCTAACTGACTTGAACGCCTCCTTGCCGTTTTGGTCAGGTGATAAGTTTCACCACTGTCAATTTTGAACCTGTATTTAAAACAGCAGGAGAGTCAGAGGGGTAGGTTATAAAGCACACCAAAAAGTGGTCTTCGATGATCTTCTGTCCTCTGTCTCAGGCTGTGAAAACTTCCACTTTACTGAAAAGGGCTGTTCTGAAGATGGTTCCATTGAGTTTTCTGAATGCTACAAACTCAGTTTCTCTTTTGTTTCCTTTTTTGTGGAAGGTATTCTGGCCAGCTCTGATCCCTCAAAAAAACTTCCAAATCCGCCTTGGCATCTGGGGAGGGGGAGGAAATCAAACAGAATTATGAAGAACAGTCCAAAATAAAGCATATGAAATGTGTTGCTCTGTGGCAGTGTGAGCTTGGTTTGTTTCCTTCTTTTCACCAGAGCTCTTTCACTCCTTGTGGTTTAGTGTTATGTTGGGTTTAATGTAGAAGGTTTTCTAGAGGAAAGATGATGTCAACCGCTGTCTGTCTCTTCGGAGGAATCTGGCAGTGTGTGTGGTGTGGGGTGTTGGAAGGGAAATGTTCAGTAACAAAGCAGCATGAAGACTGCAGCGGCCGCAGCTTGTTCTGACCTTCACTGAGGATCCCTTGCATGCTCTCTAGAGAGAGATCTCCACATCTACAGTTGTCGCCGTATTGCATTCTCATTTGTCTTTATGGTAATGCTTGTTTTCTTCTATCCCACTGATCAATTGTGGTTAATCCCAGCTGGCAACTAAGTACCGTGTAGTCGCTCACTTCCCACCTTGCCCCATGGGATGGGGAGAATTGGAAAAGAGTAATAGCTGGAATCAATACACTCATTTTCTTTTTCATCTTATGTGTTTTACTGTTTATAAGTGTGACCTTTTGAATGCTGTAAATCCTCTCAAGTACAGAAGCAAGTACCTGCATACCTGTCAGTGCCATCTGAGCACACGCTTAATGCTTGCAGTGGTTCAGGAATTTGCAGTGCAAAGCTGCTGTTAATACTGTGGCAGAGCTGCCTGCTCGTCTTTGCAGCTTCATCACAAAACGTCACATTCCTAAAGACCTTACTAATGCTATCCAGTTTAAAAGGTGATTTCCTTGGTGTCCCTCAGGCACTGAAGGTGTTCCGATTTGGTTTGTAGCAGTTTGAAGAAACCACATGCCATCTTAAAAAAGCATTATAGGGTATCCTCTTGACTGGATTCAGTTGAACTAAGACAATCCGAATGAGTGCATCAGAATGCTGAATAGCAACGTCAGCTTCATGCTTCCCCTTCTTCATCGGCAACGCAGGCTTTGCAAGTGCAGGCATCACACACACAGCACCAATGGGATGCAGAAAGCTCATATACATAGCAACGTGTTGGCCATCATACCAGTAATGAGTGCAGCCTGTGAGCTGCTCCAGATAGTTGCCATTTCCTGCAGAGGTGTTTGATGTTCTACCTCCTGATTACAAAACAGATTTGTAAAGTTGCAGCATTTCAAATCCTCTTGCTGTTGAACGCAGGTAAGTTGGGGGGTGTCAGATGCACAGCCTACTGTTCTGCTTTGGTTAATGGGATACATATAGCCTTTCCTCGGAGAGCTTTGTTGCTGTTGGTTTTAACTCCATTGGGAATGATCCTGGAGTATCACAGATGATCACAAAGAGAGGTGCTTTCTCTTACTTCGTTTCTCAACCAGAAGTTCCAGGGCTGTGGGATCCTTTCCTGTAAGTTGCTGTATTTTGGGTTTGCTTTCAGCGTATGCCTTGGAAAGCACCAAGAATCAAATACGAGCTCAAAGGGAACCACAGATTTTAAAAGTAAATTAAGATTAACTTGATCAAATGAGAGTTCATCTTTAGGGGAAGACCAACAACCTACTCCGATTCCTGTTTCTTTGGTAAGAGAAGAACCCTTTTTGGCATAAGCAGTGAAATTCCAATGGTCTGGTTATGTTAGTTTCTAGCTCCATTATCCAGGGAATGACTGCAGTTACTCAGGGAGCTCTATAGTTAACCTTGTGTTCCACTCGTTCAGCTTTAACATTTCTGTTGAAACCTATATTCTGTCAGAGCAGATGCTGCAGTTGTGTTTCTGAGATGCACGTGGGATGTGAACCATGTGGTTTTGTCAATGCTGCTTATTTAGGTAGATATTGGTTTCACTTTTCTTGCATTGTGCAGATGAAACCTTTTCCGTCTTTGTCCATCAGCAGCACTTGGGACACTAAGGACAAGAGCTTTCATAGCTCAAGGAAAGACTGATGTCCTGAAGGTAAGTAATACATAGAGCAGATGCGGGGTGCGATGTGCAAGAGCTATTGGTGCGAACGCAGCCTAGGTTGGAACATAAACATCTATTAGACCTCTTCTTCCATAAGGCACTGGAAGGCTTATGGGGTTTTGTATTTTATTTTCTGTATGCTCCCATCCCTAATGAAGGGACCTAGTGTGGGAGAAAGGCGGGAGTTTATTTCAAGGAGCAGTGTTACTGTAACGACACTAAATGCCTTAAGCCCACCTGTGAGTTTGTTCTTGGAAAAGGCTAGGGGTGCTTTCGGAAGTAACTTTAGATTTTAGCAAAGGCACCGAGTGTTTATAGCATCTTCCCTCGACATGGCTGAAGGTTGTTGTGGCTTGTCAAGTAGATGTGCTTTTAAAAGTCAAATAAAAGCAGACAAAATCAAGCAGATACCAAGCCCTCGTGTGTCAGGTGAGCCAGCAGTTTCTGAGCTAAGAGATGTGCTCGTTTGTCTGAGAAGGCAAACCAAGGGCCCTGTTGCAAGTAGATACCTGTGCGTTTTGTTGCTGCTCCCGACTACTGAAAGCTTTTATAGCCATCAGGGAACATAAGCCCATGCAGCAATAACAGCAACAAAAAGATGCTCTTATTCTGTATTACCTGTAGATTATTAAATAAGAAGGAGCTGGATGTGTTACTGAATCCTGTAAGAGAACATCCTACCCAATGTCGCAACCTGTTCTGATGACCGAGGAAATAATTGTTGGGAAGCTCTGCTACTACTGCCCTAAGTTGTGAAGCAGCAGAGATCTGCTGTGAATTGCATGCCTGTTTTAGCACAGAGAGAAAACCAAGTATTTACGTCCTATGGGAGTATAACACTTTGAAGTTGTGCACTCTCTCCTCAGCCGTTTTTTGTGTCCTTGGCTGGTAAGGAGCCTATGCTTTCCTTGGCGTGTATTGTTTTGCTCTGTGATGCTTAAAATCTTAAGAGGATCCAGCAAAAAGCATGAGTGCTTTTAAAAGCATGAGTGTGAGGAGGAATATTTGAGGGCCACGAGGATGATCAGAGGACCGGAGTACCTCCCGTATGAAGATAGGCTGAGAGCGTTGTGTGTTCAGCCTGGAGAAGAGAAGGCTGTGGAGAGACCTCATAGCAGTCTTCCAGTATCTGAAGGGGGCCTATAGGCATGCTGGGGAGGGACTCTTCATCAGAGACTGTAGTGATAGGACAAGGGGTGATGGGTTAAAACTGAAACAGGGGAAGTTCAGGTTAGATCTGAGGCAGAAATTATTTACTGTGAGGGTGGTGAGGCACTGGAATGGGTTGCCCAGGGAAGTTGTGAATGCCCCATCCCTGGCAGTGTTCAAAGCCAGGTTGGACAGAGCCTTGGGTGACATGGTTTAGTGTGAGGTGTCCCTGCCCGTAGCAGGGGGGTTGGAAGTGGGTGATCTTAAGGTCCTTTCCGACCCTAACTATTCTATGATTCTATTGCTGTGTCCTCTATGAGTGCTTTTAAAAGCATGAATGTGAGTATTGTGTTCTCTGTTACCATCTTAGCAGGAAACCTCTTGTGCAGCCCTTCTTTTCTTGTGGCTTTAGGCAAAATATTACCGTACACTGGTCCCCGTACGTCCTGGGAATGCGACCACCGGGAGCTGCCATGAGGCAAAGCGTGGATACCAAAAAGTTCCTTTATATTCAGTCAGTTTTCTGCAGGCATTTGTGGGCAAGGCACTGAGCGTCTTACCTCTTCCTTAGGCTGTTCTGTTTATTTGGGCTAGTGGGGTGTTTTCAACATCACTGACATGCTGCTTTGCAGGAGGACGTAGGGTTAAGCTTTATCTGTTTGCATGCCTTCATGGCCTGACTGCTTTGAAAACTAGATACGCTCATTAATAACCCCTCTCAATGGCCCTGTAATAGTACATGAATAAACAGTGGCAAGTTTACAATGTAAGTAGAAGGTAAAAAACCAGCAAGAAGAGGAAATCAAAACACTCATCTGTCACTTGACAACGTAATTGCAGTCATTGGTGATAAACAAGGACGGTTTATTTCTCTGGAATCCAGAGTTGTAAATACCATTGCTCTGTCATTATGTGAGGCTGATAAACATTTTCCTTCGCTATTTTCACTTCATGCGGAGAATGTGTCTGTTAGCATTTAACGTATATTATTGTAGTAAACTGAAGGGATGACAGGAGCTTATATGTCGAATTTTATCTTCATGCTCCATTTGGCTTCTGGAGCCTGGTACAGCCTGAGCTTTTCCTCAGATGACTGTTTCCAGGCTGAGGTCTGAAAGAGCTGGAGGACTGAAAGAAAACCGATCACCAGGTGAGGTGTGAGGGAGGCTGACCCCTGTAACCAGCTGTGTTACAGCTGACCCGCATAACCAGCTGTGTTAAGCTGACCCGCATAACCAGCTGTGTTACAGCTGACCCCTGTAACCAGCTGTGCCGGTGATCA
Source organism: Pezoporus flaviventris (assembly GCF_033815535.1). NCBI lineage: Eukaryota > Metazoa > Chordata > Aves > Psittaciformes > Psittacidae > Pezoporus > Pezoporus flaviventris. Next base: position 4,860,755 of record NW_026892585.1, read on the forward strand.
GTGAGCTCTGACATATGGGGCTCGCATGTGATGCCAAGGTTGTTGCTCTTGCTGGCCCAGTCTCAGGGTGCTTCATAAAGCCTGGCTAATGGAGGGCTGTTTCTCATCCTAACAAGCACGGTGTTAGAACAGTGGAGGGGCTAACTCATTTTATGAGTGCTGTGTCTGTAACTATCACTTGGCTTGGACCATTCTCCTGATTTATGTCATTCCCACCATGTGGGGATGCCTTGGTTTTATGAGTATAAGCACCACTTGTACACCATGTCTTTTAATTATTAGCTCCTGTGCCCTTCGGCGCACATATAGCGCTTATGAATTGCAGTCAGTGAGCATCTCTCACCTGCAGCAAATTGCCTTGTGCTGTTACACACCTTAATGCATAACATAGCATAATATGATTTATTTCTGTAACATGCTTGATGGCACTTAAAAGCATGCAGAAATACTGGTCTTGCTGGTTTGGGGGAAAGCGTGCAGTTTCTGGTAGAGGAATCGAAGTTGAGTTCATGTAGCGTTAACATTATCACACCAGAAAGAGAACTGATTTCAGCTGCCGCAGCTCTGCTGTATTCAAAGTGTGGCACTAAAGCATAGAAAACTGCAGATCGTTCTGGGGTCTGTGTGTTGCAGCAAGGTGTGGAGTCGGGTAGTAAAGGGGTACATTAGGACTGACTCCAGATTAATGCAGCCTGCGGACCTGCTTCACGAAGTACCCAGAAAGATGTGTGATACGGACTGGGAAGGACTATGGCACTGGTTCAGTCCCCGTTATTCCGTCAGTGCACTCTTCCTTGCATCTCTCCCCTCATTTTACAGAGGGGTGTGCATGTGAATGTGTCGCTGGAGAGGGTATCACAATAAAGATTTCCAGCGGCATCAATGTCAATGACTAACAACACCCTAGCTCTGTGTTTGTCCCTCTTCCCTCATTCCAGTAGGATATCGTGTGGGTTCCCACCTGTGCGTATGGTTGCTATGCCATAGACTCATTTCTGTTTCAGTGCTAAAGACCTGAGGTATGTTCTTGCTTTCTGCTCTGAGTAACCGGTAATTTATGGAATTGGAGCGTCTACCTTCTTCCATGATGAACTGAAAAATCACTGCTTGTGAATCATTTGATTTGGGGGTTAAATTAATGTTCGCTTTCATGGCAGTAACTTTGAGCCCTAGAACAGACCCCAGAAGAGGCAATCAGCTGAGAAGGAGAGTGCAGTTTGCAGTGCAGGTGCAGAGAATTGCTTGAATTGTTTGCTGTAATCTAATGAGTGTATACTGGAGATGGAGCCTTCTGCACTCAGGTGTGGGCTGCTGTGTCTTGACCTCTGGTATGTAAAATCTTCGAGCATAAACTGTACATATTGAAGTCAAACTCCCAGCTTTGGGGGATTTGGGAGGGGTGGGATTGGAAGGGGAGCTTGGTACCCAAAACTGTCTCAAACCATTTTCACATCATTCACATTGTTCTGTATGATTTGGTTCGCATTTCTCTGGGTGGCACAGTAGTAGAAAACCTCCCGAAATGCGGATTATTTTCTTCCAGGCACTCATTAACCATGAAGAGGGTCCCCTGGCAAGCTGCTGCTCTGTTGAAAAGCAGCGTGATGCATCTCCCATAGGCAAGGTAGTCACTTCATGATAGCTGCTTTGTTTTATACCTAGGAGATCAAGAGGAAAGATCAACGCTGCTGAAGCAGAGGCCTTTCTGCATGTGGCCTCCGAAAGTGATGTTCCACAGCGTCTCACCAAATCCTGCCTGGAATGCGGTGTTGCTCCATGTAGCAAGGAGCTTGCAGAACAAATTGCAGTTTTGGTGCCTCGGTTTTGTTTAATGTGCATCCACACAAATACACATGGAAGATTTGGGTGGTGGGTTATTTACCACAGGGTGCAGACAGCGCAAAATCAGGGTTCATTCCTCCGCAGCTAGCAAGAAAGGCGTTTTTGTCTGCTGGTTTGTTCTCAGATTGCACCACGTTTCCTAAGGGAGATTTTCCTCAGGAGCTTCCATGTTCTGCCTTAGGCGAGCCTGAAATCTTCCTTTATTTTCCCTGAAAGTTTAAAGCTGCCTATGGCGAAATAGCCTGATAGAAAAGCACCAGATGTGATTTCTCTTCCCTCATCTTCCATTTCTCTTGGTCGCAGGTCAGCGGAGAACTGCTTTCCCCATAAGCCTCTTCGAGAGAAAATCGATTGTTTTCAGTGAAAAGTGCCAGTTGATTTCTAAACTGCTCTTTCACCCCGCAGAGAAGATGCTGTGAAACGTCCCTCAGCTCTTTGTCATCCTATCATGGATCCATACGGCCACAGCTCGGAGCCCAAAGGCTCTCAACCTGCAGGCATAGCCCCTGCCAGAGGCAGAGCATGTTATAGGAAGCCATAGCACAATCTAATGGTGCAGCCACTGAAGCTTCCCTGTTACAGGCTGCACTGAGGACACGTGGCATGGAAGGAGTTTCAGGGAGTCTTTGTCTTCTCATGCTATTGAAAAGCCAGGAAGTGCTTTTGGAAGCGCTGTTTGCTAAGTACCCTGCACAGCGGCTCCTCTCATAGCTGTGAACTTCTACCAGCTCTGAGTTAGTAGCTGGATAATTCAAACAACACAGTGTATAGACAGTGTGTGTGTGTATGTGCCTGTCCTCTGGCGCTTGCTGTTTGTTCATTTCTGAGCGGCAGCCTCGGTGACAGGCTTTCAAGCATCGCCTGTTTACGGCTCAGTTGCTCCAGTTGGCAGAGCAGGCTGTTCTCTGCGCTCTTTGAAGGGAGGAAAAAGATCAGATGGAGGCCTGAAACTCCAGTGTAGACATGTAAGTGAAAGCATTGGCCTTCCCTATTGCGCATCCCCCGCAGTCACATCAGTCGTGTTTACTGATGTCCCAAATAGCGGGCTTTAATGTGAACACAGAGCTTGCTCTTGCCTGAAAAGCAGCCTGTATCAGAAATATCATCAGGCGGTGTCATCTGTTCTCGCAGGAGCTGGCGTTTGAATTGGTCATCTCCTCTTAATCCCTCACTGAGCTTTATTGTGGAGGATTAAAAGCAATTGCTGATTTGCAAGCACAGAGATTTTTGACCAAAAGTTTTCATAGCTATTAAACCTCAAGTTAAAAGAGTTGCTGATTTATAAACGTAGAAGTAACCCAGTGGTTAATGCACATTTAGGAAACCTAATGAGTTATTACTGGCCAGTTCTTCATTTATAAAGCATTTTGACAAGCATTTTGACTATTATCTTCCATCATGTGTTTAAGTTGATGCTAGTAAGGAGCAGCTTCAAGAGAGCGCAAGCCTGGGAGATGTCAGTAAATGGCAAGATTTATCCCCCATCCCACTGGCTGTGGGACTTAAATGAAACAGGGCACAGGATAAGTGGTTCGTGATGTCCTGGAGAAACAGGGACTGCGCAGAAAGGGGTTGAAGGAAAAGAGAGCTAAGACCTGGCAGCTGAGGGCTGCGCACGTTGTTAAAGCCGTGCTGCACCTGAAAGCTGATGGAGAGAGGAGCAGCGAGGGAGGTGTGTAAGGAGCACGGGAAGCCCAGCATTGGGAAGCGGTGTGGAGATGAGCAACCGAGGAAGGAGATAGCAGTGGAGGAACAGTTCAGCTGACAGGAAGGGAGCAAAGGAAGAGATTGTAAAGCCAGGATGGACATGGGTAGCAAATGTAGGGAATATTTGTAGCTAAGGACTGTGTTGAAAGGATCTGTCTGAGCATTCTCTGAGAGAACGACCCTGCAGAATCAGATAGATACACTCTCAGAAGGGCGAGGTTGGAGGAAGATGGAGGGGGAAAGATGCCCCGTCCCTCAGAGAGCCTGCTTTAACCCGGCTGAAAAGATAAAGAACCCTCTTGAAAGGAGAAAATCGGGCACGTAATCTTCAGAAGAGGAATGCAGGGGCTGAATTATCGTCAGAGGCAAGTGCCTGCAGCCAGGCTTTCCTTCCCTGATTAAGGGCAGGATTTAAATAGAAGCCCCATCCTCGGTGATTCCCATTAGCTGTTTGAAGCAGTCCCCCGCGTGCTGTGTGTGTACTCTTGGTACCGAGTATGGAGCCAGCAGGATGTAGTGCAAGGAGGATGTGTGCCGAAGTATCCCTCAGCCTCTGCCCCTCTGTCCTCCTCCCGTTTGTCTCCATTTGCCTCCCTGTGGCAGTGGCTGTCAGTCAATGACAGACTTCATTACTGCTGGTGACTTGTTGGGTGTCTTATGGCCAGCAAACATATCCAACAGACAAGAGGAAATACAGAAGACGCAATGCACTAGGTAGGTGGAAAAAGTTATGTGAAAGGAGTTGGATAAAGACTTCATTCTGCATCTCGTACATAGCCAGAATTAGCGACAGTGAAAGACTTGAATAGGAAGGAAATGCAGGATCAGGCGTAGATGTAATCATACCCCTGGTGCTTGTTGTCTATGGGTGTCAGGTTTTACAGTCCCACTCCTGACGCTTCGACAGGTTCGCTTGGATTTGAACGTGTGTCTGACAGGCTCTGTGACTGATCACATCTGTGCCTTCCAGCACCCGTTAAGGTAACTGCTCCACAAAGCTGTTGACAGACAAAGTACTGAAAGGTGATAATATCTTAATAGCAGCTGAGCTTCCTGCTCTCTCATTTTAGGGTGTTTTTTTTTAATCTTTTTTTTGTTTGTTTCCTTGTTTTTCTTCTTTTCCCCATTTTCTCCTTTATTTTCACTTCTTTTTTTTTTTTTCTTCTCTTTTTTAATCTTTTTTTTTCCCCCTCCTTTCTTTTTTTTCCCTTCAGTACCCCACCGTAGCTGCCAGCCAGGTCTGTAACCCCTGGTCAACTGCTGGTCAGGTTTGGTGTGACAGCAGCGGTGCTTGGGTTCTGCACAGGGAAGTCCAGGGGTTCCTTTGTCCTGGGAGAAGCAGAGGGTGCTTGGCTCCTCCACTGCAGTGAGCAGGAGAAGAGATTTTATTTCACTTGACTTCAACCTGCTTTCCCTCAGCTGCCTCTCGACTTTGTTCACGTTTCCTTTGTGTTTAAAACAGGGACCAGCGGGGCAGGATCTGACCACTTTGCGCCCTGTGGGTTTGGGTATTCAGAAGCAAAACTTCAAATCCTCCGAGGCTGATCAATTTATAGCCTAGAGACTGGATCCCATAAAATCTAGCTCCAGGCACCTCTTCATGTGGAGGACTGGGATCAGCAGGGGTGGCTGGGGAAGCACTGACTATAAGCCACGGCTTGTACTGGAGAGCTGCAGCACCACATACGCTTCCTGCTCTGGGGAGGTGACAGTAGGGTTATGCTTCCAGCCTCAAAACCAACCTCCAGTGAGACCTGCGGAGCCAAATAGCGTGTTCCAGCCCTTGTCTGTCCCTGCTGTAGCCCAGGGAAGCCTTTGGACCTAAATGTAACTGGTCTGAGGGCTCTGCTGATGTGGTGAGCACCATACCAAGTTATAGACATCTGCATTTCTTTCCCCACCAGCTCCCCTTACTTACCTTAGTAACTCGGGGTGCTAAGGTTAATGTCTGCTTGGTCTCGCTCCCAGCGACTGATGAAGGCTGCCGTCCCCTTCTATGTTATTTTACAGGTTTACTTGTAGGACTCATTTGAGAATCGCGGTGAGAGGCGGGTATCTGGTTTGCAGCATCGTTTTGTTTCCATTTGGTCAGTGAAATGTTTGAGGTTTCCCATGGGAGCAGAGGTAAGGCAATGCTGAGTGCCTTGGAGAAGTGTTTGCCCTAAATAACACGAACTGTGAACACAGAAAGCATGTGTGCAATGACTTGAATTAAATTCAGGCTGGGGCGGGGGCTGGAATCATGGCTGGAAAAAAACCCATCATGCCTGAAAAGGTTTTGTTTGTATCCAGGGAAATTGCCTAAGTCCTACGCTAAATAGTTCCTCCCATTTCTGCCTTCCTCCAGTGACTCCTGTCACTAAGTTTCAGCAGGAACTGCAAACCGCTGTAGGCTACGCTATTGATTTGAACTCAGTTGCTCAGGTGCTTGGGTTTGCAGCAGGTTCATCCATTCATAAACCAGCCAGAGCTTCACGAGCAATCTCTGGCTGCCAATATACCAGGAGCGGGAGACCTTCTGTAAGCGCTCAGCCAGGACAGACGCACTTCAGCTCTCCTTGCCGTGCTGAGGTGATGTAGCGTGGTTTTCAAAAGGGTTGTGGTGGCACAGACGGCAAAACCAACAGAGCCAAAGCGAGTCCTTAAGGGCCTTACCATTTACTGTTCATAAAGTCAGAGCAAGCTGTTCTTCAACGTGGAAGCATTTCGGGTCGTCCGGTTCTGGCGTGTGCACCACCGGCAGCCACAGGAGGAACCCAAATGCTCACTGGAACATTTTCCTCGCCTCCATTCTACCCTTCCAGACGAGTTGTGTTTCAGCATGTGATGATTCAGGTAGGACACGCAGGAGCTGGTGTTGGCTACCCTGCCCCTGCAGTGAACCCGCTGCCGGTTACCGGCTTCATGGAGAGCACTGCCCCGAGCTCAGAGCTGCTTCGCATTCCTCGCAGCCCCTGAGTGATGCCCACTACACCAGTTTGTGTCAGGGTTTGCCATCACATTGTATGTGCCAAGCGCCGTCTCATTTACCAGGTCCATTGAACAAATGAAGCTGGTAAATTGTGCTTGAGCACCTCTCTTACAAAGACAGGCTGAGAACACTGGTGCTGTTCAGCCTGGAGAAGAGAAGCTGCATGGAGACCTCAGAGCAGATTCCAGTGTCTGAGGGGGGGTTACAAGGATGCTGGAGAGGGACTCTTCATCAGGGACTGTAGCGATAGGACAAGGGGTGATGGGTTCAGACTGAAACAGGGGAAGCCATCACCTCTGAGCTGCCAAATCCCAAGTTGTGATCAGACTCACAACTCTCTGTTCCAAGAAGCTGCAGCAGCTTCTTACCCCTTGGAGAGCAGCTGCTTTCTCCCCCTGGGGGCAGAGCCTGACATCCCTCACAAACTCCTGTCGCACTGCACAGCATGGGGCTGGATGGCAAAGGCCACTGCAAATTGTTTGGATACAGCCTTAGCTGACCAATACTGTCCTAAGTCTGGGAATTCTTCCAAGTGAGAAGGTCCCTTGACAAGGCTTCCAGCCCCAGGCATCTCCATCTGCCTCTGTAGTGAAGGGTGTACCCTTTGTTTCACACTGGTCCATCTTCTGCTGCTTCCCCCCCAGTATCATAGAACGGTTTGGGTTGGAAAGAACCTTAAGATCATCCAGTTCCAACCCCCTGCCATGGGGAGGGACACCTCACACTAGACCATGTCACCCAAGGCTCTGTCCAACCTGGCCTTGAGCACTGCCAGGGATGGAGCATTTACCACCTCCTTGGGCAGTATTTTTTCTCCCTCCCTGACAGATGACTTCAGGCTGACACACTGGGGCTGGAGATCCGTCCTGTCTGATTTTTCACCCCTGTTGGATAAAACCGGCTGTGAATTATTTATAACATCAAAGGCATTTTTTTTCACCCCTTTTATACTCGTGAATTGAGCAGAGTTCAAACGAATGTCTGTGAGAGAGGAGGTGGGAGGCTTTAAAGAGATGAGAATAACAGGAAGGCAGCTGCTGCATGTTGGCTCCATCGGCGCACTTCAGCACCCCCCTGTCCATTGGGGATGCATTGACTTGCATTAATCACAATGCAGTTAATGTGATTAAAAAGCAGCGAAACTCTTCTGCCTGGGTGCAGTTTCCCTTAGTTCTGCAGTTCAGCTTTCTCCACAGGCTCACCAACAGCAGCAAGCACCATTGTGCTGGTGATGGCTGGCTTTCTTCTCGGAGGAGAAGAGGGGAACAAGATGCAATGGAGGCTCTACAGCCTGGGGGTGCATAAAGAAAAGTCTGACTTGTTGCTATGGTGCTATTACTAAAACCACTTTAAATGTCTTTGTAAAAGCCTACCCTGCCCGGTGGGGTTGCCTGCAGAGCCCAAAGGAGCAGCCTGGGTGTGGGACCTGCTTTTGGGCAGCCTTGGAAGATGCTGCAGGTTGAGTGCCCCGGTGCAAGCATCTCCCTGGAGCACACCCAAATGTGGTGTCCTGGTGGGGAGAGCACCGGTTCCCTTCAGAGCATCTTGGCTGACCTTCTGCAGAGAGCTTGTTGTTTTCGTATGGCGCTGTGAACGCTCTGGGGTAGGTGTGTTTTTGTGCTCGCTTGCTTGTAAGAGCCCTCTGCAGTTTGGTTGCTCTGTAAATAGCAACGACATTTAGGTCCTGCTGAGAAATGTGCTTGGTACGAGGTCCTGCAGGAAAATTGCTGCCGAATTCAGAGGGAGGGTTTTGAAGGGGGTTACCACTCTCCATGCGTACGTGGGGCATAAAGGAAGCTGCCTGGGGTAGGTGCCAGGCAGAGAACCGGTGTGGCTCTAGGAAGGAAGCCTCTCACTGTCTCTGTGCTGCTGACCCCCACATGTGCTGGCCGTCTCTGTGCCCTGTTTGGCTGGAGGTCTGCCCGCTGGTGGGAGTGACCCCAACTCGCCTTGGTGGTTGTGTTTGCACCAAGGAAGAGTGGCAAAACCTAGGAAATTCCATAGTCCCATGAGATGTAGAGTGGAGCCTGAGCTTCAAGCATGCAATACAACCTAGTGATGCTCAGCAATGCAATGCAACCTAGTGATATTCAGCCATGCAATGCACCCCAGTGATACTCAGCCATGCAATGCACTCTAGTGATGCTCAGCCATGCAATACAACCTAGTGATGCTCAGCCCTGCAAAAGCAGCAGTTGAGGCCAAGGTAGAGCAGAGAGTAGAGTGTGGCTGTGCTGAAGGAGACATTTCTGCAAGTCCACCAGTGCCTGGTATCATGACCTGGCCTTGCATTGCAGCCAGTGTGTGCTATGGCTACCATTTTGCTCTGATGCTGTGTGGGTAAGATCATGGAGATGACTGGTCCCTTCTTCTCCTCCACCCCTACACATACAGTCTTGATTTGGTACATCTATATCATTTCTTAGCACTAGGTGAGAGGTGGACATTTGAGTAACTTGAGTAGTTCGAGTCTACTTTTGCGCTGCAGAAATATTCCATCTTTGTATGAAGGATGAGCAGGGGGATCATGTTACGGCTGCCTCTAAAACACGCTGCATGTTACGTCTCGGCTTTATGCTCTTGATTTTATTCATGCCCCTAATAATGGCACTGGTGCAGTTACTTGGTCTTCAGAGTCAGTCAGCGTCAGTCAATGAAGAGAAAAACTGTTTTTTTCCAATGCCATTTGGGCAAACGGAAGTACCTTCCAGCGATCAGTACCTCTGCCTTCCTTTCATCAGAGTCAGTAACATCTTCCCTCTGACTCCAGCAAAGGGGCTTCTTGAAATAAACAGTAATTTTCTGCCCCATAACTTACTTAGTCACAAATTTGCTGGATTTGATGGTTTTGAAGCCAGTTCCAGGAAGATCTGTCTCAGATAAATGCCAGTTCCCAAGTTCACAGGATTGTGGGGTCCTGTGGGGGTTTTGTCGGTTTTCGTTGGTTGGTTGGCTTTTCCTTTCATTATGCTGTATTTATCAAGGCAAGGTTTATTTTCACCCTGGAGTGCGGTCACACTCCCACTTCAAGTCAAGTCTGAAGTGGGAAGTGACCCAACTGTGCAGACAGCCAGAGAACAGGATAGATGAAAAGAGGCTACAGGAACGAAAGAGTCAGAAAAGGATGTAGTCCTCGTCTTCGTCGGGTGGTCAACTGATTGCATTGGACCACGTCATGTGAACGGGTGATTTGCACTGGTTGATGTTAACCGTGAAGAAACAAAGCCCTCCCATTTGTCTCATTCCCCCTCTCACCCTCACGCTCCCTGTATCTTTGGGCCTGTATTCGGTCTCTGATAGTTGCCAAATGATATGAGTTTGGTTGGATTTGTCATGCTGCCATGCTCTGGCCTCGCTCTGGTCGGAAGGGGCAAGTATCTTCTCATCAGTCTGTGTTTCAAAGACCAGAAACACATGGGACAGGCGGAGGCAAAACGGTGCAGAAATCCATCGAGATGCTCTGGCAGGGCTGTAGGCTGGAGCAGGTCCTTTGGCAGCTCTAAGCTATAGCGAGACTTGGCTCACACAGGAACGGGAGATGCATCCAGCTCCCTCTCCACTGCCCTCGGCCACCCCTTGTGCTCGGCAGGGATACAAGCGCACCGAGCCCGTATGAAATAATAGGGCATTGGCACGGCTCGCCGCCCCGGGACAGCGTGTTAACAAAAGCAGGCACATTAAAGGAAGGGCTCAACGTTTTCCTGGGGAGCGCTGGAATTTAAACAAGCATTTTGAGGCAGTCTTTTGCAGAAAGCCCAGCTGGGAGGACCACCCGCCTTCTCTGCGCCATTGTGATAAGACGGCAAACTACCTCGGAGAGCCTCCGCACCGCAGGCGGCTGCTCAGCTGGGTCCTCCGCAAGCCTTTTGATGTGCGGGGGAATCAAAGGGGGGGGGACACAAAGAATAGGCAGAAGTCATCCATATGAATGTGCGCATACATAGACGGTAACCTTTTCTCCTCTGATTACCCTAGCAATAAATGCTTGTGACATCAATACTTCATGAGAACGAACCACGCACGATTGCCGAGTGCTGCTTATGCATTGCAGGTGGAGGGAGAGGATTTAATCAGGTTGGTTTAAAGATGGTTTGACGGCTAGCTCAATTTTTATACAGTTAGAGAAGTTGGGGTGAACGAACATAGCACTGTGAAGCGCTTATATGTGTTCATTTCCATATATGTCTGTCTGTGCACGCATACGCATGAACTCACACACTTGCGTATCTTCATACGTATTTTGTATGCATTTTCCATACGTGTATATATGTAATATTCACTCATTATATATATGTACGCACACATACGCAACGCAAAAGTGCTAGGATGAAGTGCTAGGATGCTTTAACACAGACAGCTATTTTTAGTTGAGTAAACAAGAATAGGAAACATTTCTAGTGTCTGAGTTCTTGCCAGCTGTTAAGATCCAGCCAAGAGCAGGAGGTGTGTTAATTAACATATTTTTAGTCCCAAATTATGCCCGGTTTTTGGTTATTTTTTGCACTGCTCTACATTTTATGCCTTACAGCCAGATTCAGCTTACTGGTGTTTTCAGTAGGGAGACCAAAGCATGGGGTAATTTCTGCAGCTCCGATTGCCAGCTTTGAAGATGTAGTTCAGCGGATGCAGGTGTAGAAGCTGCCACAGGGACAAATGGATGGGGAAGAAGCATCGAGAAGAACATCACTGAGAAGAACCACGCAGAAGAACAGCCCTTTACCAAAGAGGTACGCTTCTTCTCTAGCGGTTATTGCCAAAGATGTGGAAATAAACACCAGGAAAGAAGAATGGTTTTAAGATGGCTAGGGATAATTTTTAGTCTGCAATAAGCTTAAGCGGTAGAGGCTAAAGGACTCCTCCAACACACAGCTTTTTCATCTTCTGAAGCCCATCTGGCCACGTGCAGTGGCTACCAGGCCTCTTCCCAAACTGTTCGCAGGTAGCTGTTACTACTTCTGCTGTATATATAATGAGGATTTCATACCTCCAAACAGTTAAAAAGCAGAGAAGGAGATGGCAGAATCCAGCGAATACGTTGAAATGAAAGGGCAGAACTCGGGGCTCTCCTGGGGAACAGAAAGCGTCACCGGCTCTTGAGATCATCTTAGCTTTGAGTGGCTGCGCAGATGTGCGTTGCTCACCCTACCAAAGAAGACGTTGGCAGTTAAAACAGCTTGGAACATCATTTCTCTAAAGCTGGAGAGCTCTCTGCAAGGGAAGATCAGGCATTTTAAATGGGGCATTTGTTCAGTTTGAAAAGAATCCAAAGCACACATCAGACTGGTCCTCTTGGCTTCGATGTCCCAGGTTTAGGAACGTTATAAAATATTTTAAAAGCCTGGGTGACTGAGGTCTTTCTCAATGAGCATGAAATATCCCATGGCCTTCGTTACAGTAGATCACGAGCCAGTTATCCTCTGCTATTAGATGGAACTAGGGCGGTCCTAAAAAGCTTCCCCTCTACCAGCTAATGGTAGAGCACAGGGTCCGCTCCTGAGACGTAAGGAGCTGGCGGTCCCGGTGACTGGTAGGCAGGGTCTGCCGGTGGTGCCGTCACAGCCAAGGTGACAAGAGCACAGGGCTGCCCTTAGCACCTGGCACAATGAGGAGGGATTTACTACAGGTCTAGACCATCCACAGGCCTTCCTGCTGAAGGGTAAGAAGACCTTCAGGCATTTGGGCAGTGTGAGACTGTTTCCTGAAGCCGACTCATGCCCAAGGACTTGGGTAGCGGTGGAAGCTATGGGATTTTGGTTAGATATCGCATTAAACTAGAAGTCCTGAACTGACATTAGACATCATAATCTGCAATAACAAAGCAACTGGGAGAGCCGTTGTGTTCCTTTTACAAAAACCCTTTAAAAATAGCCACCGATAATGTGTTTTCTTCCAATATTTCCACAAAGCTCCTAACAGGGCAGCTCTTGAGTAATGTGCTGTAAAGAAGCAGATACAAAAGGCAGATTTGGAGCAGCAAAGATGCAAGATGCACTGTGTTGTGCAATATTAGATATAAAATCTCGTAAGCCAAAGAGAGGATAGAGAGGAAGAGCCCAAAGCAGCAGCAATAAAATATTAAAGCTTTGAGAGACAGCATTGTAGGCAGCAGTTTGTGTTTGGCTGAGATGAAATGCCTGGTAATTGTCAGTTTTAGGTGAGAAAATTAGCAGGTGACTCATGGGCCGCAAGCAGTGGGGAGCGTGGGCAGCCTCATCCGTCATCTCCGGAGCAGCCTTCACTTTCATGCACTCGCTGTTGTTGTTTAACTGAAAGGCTACGGAAAATAAACCGGAAAAGGTCATAAATGGAGCAGGTTTTGGTGCAGGTAGGAGTTTAATTTGAGGCTGCACAACAAAGGGTGATGGAAATGACTGAGGGGCTTTGATTCTGGCCGGTATTCAGAGAGGACTTCCTGGAAGTCTGGCGCCTGCCATGGGGCTGGAGGTCTGGCAGGACGAGTTGAGGTGAGGTGAGCAGACAGAGCGTGTGTAGATGAGCATCAAACAGGGCTGAGCTCCAGGGAGCTCGGGAGTTTCTCTCTCTTTCCGGAGCCATGAGAACGAGGTACATAATTGATGTAGATGGCTGTAGAATGTCAGCTGGGGCTTTTCTTACATCTTCTGTGAAAAGTAAAGCTTGAACAATTCAGCTAAATGCTTTTTAGTAAGATGGATGGGATGGGATGTCTCAGCTCGTCTAGGGCATTTTGGCAGAGAAGTGACCCATTGCTTTTGTTAAGATGCAAACCTACTCTTACCTAGGGGAATATCTTGGGATGGAGCCGGGTAGGGAGGGATGAATATTACCCTAATATAAAGAATTCTATTAGCTAGATTAGCTAGAAGGACTGGAGGAAATCATGGTGCTTAGCAGTACTCTACAATAAGCACGATTGTCCCTTGATAAAAGCAGAGCTGTTCTGTTGTGACTCCATTGACAAAGCAGAGTGTAGGCGGACTGGGGAATCAATCCTTGTGTTATGTAGGAAAACAACCAAACAATGAAATGTTTTCCCTGGCAAAGTGAGTGCTGCAAATTCACTCTCTGAAACTGTGAACTGCTCTGCTTATAGGAAACGGATCACATAGGCGAAGCAAGGGGCCTTTTGAGTCCTCATCCCCTCTAAATGCAGAACAGAAGGAGCCAAACTGAGCGTCATTAACCTTCTCATAAAAACACATTGGTATGAAGTTATCAATGTGTAATGATATCATATCCTGCCATAAAATTTCCCAACAAGTGGAAATACACAAGCACTCAGGTAAATGTAGTCTGAAAGGACAGGGCATCAAATGGGTCCCTCCTCCATTGAATGGCATAGCACTGCAGGAAGGCTGGAAGCTGCAGTTGAGAAGAGCAGTTTTTCAAGTAAATTCTCACAAGAAAAAGAATCCAAAAGATGCTTTAAATTGTCGCCTTTCCTTACAAAGAAGCAATAATTATTCTGTTTCACACCAAGACTGATACACCTGGGAGAGAGGATAAAAACCTCCCACCAAACTTCAATCGGGCAACGTGCCCGAGACAGCTCCTTTGATAGCAGACTACTTTGCTTCGTGCTGTTGCAAAGGGTGTAAATGTTGTCTCACGAAGCGACTGCTGAATTACCAGGAAAAAGGCTGAATGGTGTGTATTAGCTTTATAAATCACCTAAATAATCTTTTCCAATGTATTTTCTTTTGTGTTTTTTATTCTTTAATTACAGCCAGACTTCTGAGTAAGCAGTTTATAGATATCTGCTAGGGAAGGAAAAGTGGATTTTTTTTTTTTTATTTAGCTGATAATGTACGATTATGGGAAAACCTGTATTTTGTGTTCTTTTTCATAGGTGGTACCCATCTTCCTTTCCATTGAAAACTGTTGTTACAGTAAATCCCATTAAAGTCCCTGCAAACCAGAGGCAAAGATATAAGGGCATTATATAAGCTAACAGAAGCTCAAATGTTGCATGAATCCTATTGATGCAGGATATGTTCAGTGTGCTTTTTCAGTTACTTGACAAAGGCGTATTGATTTTTCCTCTCCAAAGGCAGGGGACAAAGTCAGCTGCAGAGCAGATGTTAGGAGGCCTGGGTCACCACGCTGCAGAGCGAGCTGCCGGGAGCACATCGGGTGGTGGCACAGTGAAGATACCCTCCTGGGGCGTCGATGGAAGAAGGAGAGGCTGGCACAGGTGGAGATGAATCTGCAGGTGAGGAGGTTGGGATTCATCTTGCAGGGAAAATGGACGGAGGTCGGTTTAGTCTGGGGGAAACAGTCCTCCCCTTGTGTTTTTTCAGGGGAGCTACCCTCGTTGGACCGTGCGTGTGGTGTCGTCAGCCACCAGCAAGAGCCATAGCGATGTTACCTGCCTTTCCTGCACCCCAGTGCTGCAGTAGCGATGTCCAGCCTAAGCACCAGTCTGACATGCTGTAGACCCTGTGACTGCTGTTGCTTTTGGGCGCCTGGAATAACCTAATCTTATTCTCCTTGCAGGAATTCCTCATCTAAAGAAGGGGGAAAGCCACAGGCCAGATGTCAGTCAGAAAGGTGAGGCATGGGAGAAGGCGGCTGTACGGCAGTCTTCAGAGAGACCGGAAACACCTTCTTTCGTGGAGGTATTCCTGGCTGTGTCATTTGAGGAACCGGAACAAAACTATTCAAATAGCTGTAAGGCCCAAGGCTCGCATTTCTTCGGCAGACTTACGTTTCGCTGCTGGACAGACACTTCCCCGGACTTAGAAGGTTCCTGACAATTCACTAGAGCACTAGTCAGTCCATTTTGATGGGAGAAGTGCATTCCAGGGATGGCAGCGAGCTGCACAGTAACGGGCATTATTTCTTGGAAGTTTTTAGAGGCGGAAGACAAATGTCATCAGTAAACGTAGGGAGAGATGCTGCCGAGGGGTAGAAGGTGATTCCAAACAGCTGTAAGCACAAAGCGATGAAGAGTGCCGAGGAGCGGTTAGGGAGGTACCGTTAGAGTTACGGGTTGTTTCCTTCCACGGTCTTCCAACCCAGGATCAACCCGCTGCTGCCTAGAGAGTGTTCTTTAAAGGTATTGCCTTTGGGCATCACCATTTGTAGGGAAATAAATCACTGTGCAGTCAAGACAGTGTTTCTATAACACTGCCAGAAATTCAAGGCGGGTATTCTCAGTAAACGGAACGCTATTTTGCAAAAGGTTAATTAAACTGAGCGAGGCTCGCAGATGAAACGCAGCAGCTGCCTGCCACAATTAACTTCGGTAACGCGGTTGGTGTAAGGTGGCACTTTAACGGGGGGGAGCTCGTCTGAAGAGTTATTTTGGCACTAACTCCCCTGGTGGAGGGTCATGTATATATCAGTCATATACTGGTATCCTTCAGTAGATGGAAATTAGTGACACCTAATTCAGTCACGCGGTGGAGGAAGGGAAGATGGGTTGTTTCCGTCCAACCTCTCAGAATAAAACTCATGAGCACTGAGTACTTATAAATTACGAGGCCGTAATGAAAGTCAGTTTTCCAATGTAAGTGTAAAATGTAAATACTGTGTATTATGAAGCGGTAAATGCTCTGGCAGTGGTGATGATGAGGTTGGATAGAGCCTCGGGCACCACAGTGTACTGCGAGGCATCCCTGGCCATGGCAGTGGGTTTTAACTAGAAAATCATAAGGTCCTTTCCAACCCAAACCGTTCTGTGGTTCTACGGTTACCGTGGAATCCAATCTGGTTAAAGCTGGAGAGAAGAGCTAAGAACAGTTACATGGGCGTGGGGAGGCTGGGCAATGCTGCTGACCAAAGCAGGGTTCTGCAGGAAGTGCTGAGGAGAGCCCCGTATTTTCTGCTGAAATACATTGACCTTTAGTGTTGTCCTGGGTTCAGCAGTAGCAGTCATTTTTCTCCTTCTTGGTAGCTGGTGCAGTGCAGTGTTTTGACTTTCGGCTCGGGAACAGAACTGATAACAATGATGTTTTGGTTTGGCCAAGGACTTTGTGAGCCTCTTGCTCTGCCAGGGAGGAGGGGAAGCCAGGAGGAAGGAGAGAAAGGACACCTGACCCAAAGTGACCAAAGAGGTATTCCATACCACAGCACATCATGCCCAGGAGGTAACTGGGAGTCAGCGAGAAGGGGTGGGAGACTGCAGGGTTGAAGGAGGTATGGGTCGGTCCTTGGTCAGGCTGGGGGGGGCGAGTTATCGGTCAGCTGGTGGTGAGGTGATGTATTCTCTTCACTTGTTATTTCCTTTATCATTGCTATTATTGGTAATAGCAGTAGTGATTTGTGTTATACCTTAGTTACTAAACTGTTCTTATCTCAACCTGCAGGAGTTGCATTCTTTTCGATTCTCCTCTCCATCTCTCCGGGCAGGGGAAAAAAGAGGGGAGGAGTGAGTGAATGAGTTACCTGACTGGGTTTGGGGTTCAAACCACAACATGTGTCAACATGCATGTTTTCTGTGAAGATTGTCTTTTGTCTTGTCTTGTCTTGTCTTGTCTTGTCTTGTCTTGTCTTGTCTTGTCTTGTCTTGTCTTGTCTTGTCTTGTCTTGTCTTGTCTTGTCTTGTCTTGTCTTTTGTCTTGTCTTGTCTTGTCTTGTCTTGTCTTGTCTTGTCTTGTCTTTTGTCTTGTCTTGTCTTGTCTTGTCTTGTCTTGTCTTGTCTTGTCTTTTGTCTTGTCTTGTCTTGTCTTTTGTCTTGTCTTGTCTTGTCTTGTCTTGTCTTGTCTTGTCTTGTCTTGTCTTGTCTTGTCTTGTCTTGTCTTGTCTTGTCTTGTCTTTTGTCTTGTCTTGTCTTGTCTTGTCTTGTCTTGTCTTGTCTTGTCTTGTCTTTTGTCTTGTCTTGTCTTGTCTTGTCTTGTCTTGTCTTGTCTTGTCTTGTCTTTTGTCTTGTCTTGTCTTGTCTTTTGTCTTGTCTTGTCTTGTCTTGTCTTGTCTTGTCTTGTCTTGTCTTGTCTTGTCTTGTCTTTTGTCTTGTCTTGTCTTGTCTTGTCTTGTCTTGTCTTGTCTTGTCTTTTGTCTTGTCTTGTCTTGTCTTGTCTTGTCTTGTCTTGTCTTGTCTTGTCTTTTGTCTTGTCTTGTCTTTTGTCTTGTCTTGTCTTGTCTTGTCTTGTCTTGTCTTGTCTTGTCTTGTCTTGTCTTTTGTCTTGTCTTGTCTTGTCTTGTCTTGTCTTGTCTTGTCTTGTCTTTTGTCTTGTCTTGTCTTGTCTTGTCTTGTCTTGTCTTGTCTTGTCTTGTCTTGTCTTGTCTTTTGTCTTGTCTTGTCTTGTCTTGTCTTGTCTTGTCTTGTCTTGTCTTTTGTCTTGTCTTGTCTTGTCTTGTCTTGTCTTGTCTTGTCTTGTCTTGTCTTGTCTTGTCTTTTGTCTTGTCTTGTCTTGTCTTGTCTTGTCTTGTCTTGTCTTGTCTTGTCTTGTCTTTTGTCTTGTCTTGTCTTGTCTTTTGTCTTGTCTTGTCTTGTCTTTTGTCTTGTCTTGTCTTGTCTTGTCTTGTCTTGTCTTGTCTTGTCTTGTCTTGTCTTGTCTTTTGTCTTGTCTTGTCTTGTCTTTTGTCTTGTCTTGTCTTGTCTTGTCTTGTCTTGTCTTTTGTCTTGTCTTGTCTTGTCTTGTCTTGTCTTGTCTTGTCTTGTCTTTTGTCTTGTCTTGTCTTGTCTTGTCTTGTCTTGTCTTGTCTTGTCTTGTCTTGTCTTTTGTCTTGTCTTGTCTTGTCTTGTCTTGTCTTGTCTTGTCTTGTCTTGTCTTGTCTTGTCTTGTCTTTTGTCTTGTCTTGTCTTGTCTTGTCTTGTCTTGTCTTGTCTTGTCTTGTCTTGTCTTGTCTTGTCTTTTGTCTTGTCTTGTCTTGTCTTGTCTTGTCTTGTCTTGTCTTGTCTTGTCTTTTGTCTTGTCTTGTCTTGTCTTGTCTTGTCTTGTCTTGTCTTGTCTTGTCTTTTGTCTTGTCTTGTCTTGTCTTGTCTTGTCTTGTCTTGTCTTGTCTTGTCTTTTGTCTTGTCTTGTCTTGTCTTTTGTCTTGTCTTGTCTTGTCTTGTCTTGTCTTGTCTTGTCTTGTCTTGTCTTGTCTTGTCTTTTGTCTTGTCTTGTCTTGTCTTGTCTTGTCTTGTCTTGTCTTGTCTTGTCTTGTCTTTTGTCTTGTCTTGTCTTGTCTTGTCTTGTCTTGTCTTGTCTTGTCTTGTCTTTTGTCTTGTCTTGTCTTTTGTCTTGTCTTGTCTTGTCTTGTCTTGTCTTGTCTTGTCTTGTCTTGTCTTGTCTTTTGTCTTGTCTTGTCTTGTCTTGTCTTGTCTTGTCTTGTCTTTTGTCTTGTCTTGTCT
The DNA here is from genome assembly GCF_033815535.1 of Pezoporus flaviventris. NCBI lineage: Eukaryota > Metazoa > Chordata > Aves > Psittaciformes > Psittacidae > Pezoporus > Pezoporus flaviventris. The sequence continues at coordinate 4,879,534 of NW_026892585.1, forward strand.
TGTCTTGTCTTGTCTTGTCTTGTCTTTTGTCTTGTCTTGTCTTGTCTTGTCTTGTCTTGTCTTGTCTTGTGTCTTGTCTTGTCTTGTCTTGTCTTTTGTCTTGTCTTGTCTTGTCTTGTCTTGTCTTGTCTTGTCTTGTCTTTTGTCTTGTCTTGTCTTGTCTTTTGTCTTGTCTTGTCTTGTCTTGTCTTGTCTTGTCTTGTCTTGTCTTGTCTTGTCTTGTCTTGTCTTTTGTCTTGTCTTGTCTTGTCTTGTCTTGTCTTGTCTTGTCTTTTGTCTTGTCTTGTCTTGTCTTGTCTTGTCTTGTCTTGTCTTGTCTTGTCTTGTCTTTTGTCTTGTCTTGTCTTGTCTTGTCTTGTCTTGTCTTGTCTTGTCTTGTCTTGTCTTGTCTTTTGTCTTGTCTTGTCTTGTCTTGTCTTGTCTTGTCTTGTCTTGTCTTGTCTTTTGTCTTGTCTTGTCTTGTCTTGTCTTGTCTTGTCTTTTGTCTTGTCTTGTCTTTTGTCTTGTCTTTTGTCTTGTCTTGTCTTGTCTTGTCTTGTCTTGTCTTGTCTTTTGTCTTGTCTTGTCTTGTCTTTTGTCTTGTCTTGTCTTGTCTTTGTCTTGTCTTGTCTTGTCTTGTCTTTTGTCTTGTCTTGTCTTGTCTTGTCTTGTCTTGTCTTGTCTTGTCTTGTCTTGTCTTGTCTTTTGTCTTGTCTTGTCTTGTCTTGTCTTGTCTTGTCTTGTCTTTTGTCTTGTCTTGTCTTGTCTTGTCTTGTCTTTTTGTCTTGTCTTGTCTTGTCTTGTCTTGTCTTGTCTTGTCTTGTCTTGTCTTTTGTCTTGTCTTGTCTTGTCTTGTCTTGTCTTGTCTTGTCTTGTCTTGTCTTTTGTCTTGTCTTGTCTTGTCTTGTCTTGTCTTGTCTTGTCTTGTCTTGTCTTTTGTCTTGTCTTGTCTTGTCTTGTCTTGTCTTGTCTTGTCTTGTCTTTTGTCTTGTCTTGTCTTGTCTTTGTCTTGTCTTGTCTTGTCTTGTCTTGTCTTGTCTTGTCTTGTCTTGTCTTGTCTTGTCCTTTTGTCTTGTCTTGTCTTGTCTTGTCTTGTCTTGTCTTGTCTTTTGTCTTGTCTTGTCTTGTCTTGTCTTGTCTTGTCTTGTCTTGTCTTTTGTCTTGTCTTGTCTTGTCTTGTCTTGTCTTGTCTTGTCTTGTCTTGTCTTGTCTTGTCTTGTCTTGTCTTGTCTTGTCTTGTCTTGTCTTGTCTTGTCTTGTCTTGTCTTTTGTCTTGTCTTGTCTTGTCTTGTCTTGTCTTGTCTTTTGTCTTGTCTTGTCTGCCTTTGTCTTGTCTTTTGTCTTGTCTTGTCTTGTCTTGTCTTGTCTTGTCTTGTCTTTTGTCTTGTCTTGTCTTGTCTTTTGTCTTGTCTTGTCTTGTCTTTTGTCTTGTCTTGTCTTGTCTTTTGTCTTGTCTTGTCTTGTCTTTTGTCTTGTCTTGTCTTGTCTTGTCTTGTCTTGTCTTGTCTTTTGTCTTGTCTTGTCTTGTCTTTTGTCTTGTCTTGTCTTGTCTTTCTTGTCTTGTCTTGTCTTGTCTTTCTTGTCTTGTCTTGTCTTTTGTCTTGTCTTGTCTTGTCTTGTCTTGTCTTGTCTTGTCTTGTCTTGTCTTGTCTTGTCTTGTCTTGTCTTTTGTCTTGTCTTGTCTTGTCTTTTGTCTTGTCTTGTCTTGTCTTGTCTTGTCTTGTCTTGTCTTTTGTCTTGTCTTGTCTTGTCTTTTGTCTTGTCTTGTCTTGTCTTGTCTTGTCTTGTCTTGTCTTTTGTCTTGTCTTGTCTTGTCTTTTGTCTTGTCTTGTCTTGTCTTTTGTCTTGTCTTGTCTTGTCTTGTCTTGTCTTGTCTTGTCTTGTCTTGTCTTGTCTTGTCTTGTCTTTTGTCTTGTCTTGTCTTGTCTTTTGTCTTGTCTTGTCTTGTCTTTTGTCTTGTCTTGTCTTGTCTTGTCTTGTCTTGTCTTGTCTTTTGTCTTGTCTTGTCTTGTCTTTTGTCTTGTCTTGTCTTGTCTTTTGTCTTGTCTTGTCTTGTCTTTTGTCTTGTCTTGTCTTGTCTTTTGTCTTGTCTTGTCTTTTGTCTTGTCTTGTCTTGTCTTGTCTTGTCTTGTCTTGTCTTGTCTTGTCTTGTCTTGTCTTGTCTTGTCTTGTCTTGTCTTGTCTTTTGTCTTGTCTTGTCTTGTCTTTTGTCTTGTCTTGTCTTGTCTTTTGTCTTGTCTTGTCTTGTCTTTTGTCTTGTCTTGTCTTGTCTTTTGTCTTGTCTTGTCTTGTCTTGTCTTGTCTTGTCTTGTCTTGTCTTGTCTTGTCTTTTGTCTTGTCTTGTCTTGTCTTTTGTCTTGTCTTGTCTTGTCTTTTGTCTTGTCTTGTCTTGTCTTTTGTCTTGTCTTGTCTTGTCTTGTCTTGTCTTGTCTTGTCTTTTGTCTTGTCTTGTCTTGTCTTTTGTCTTGTCTTGTCTTGTCTTTTGTCTTGTCTTGTCTTGTCTTTTGTCTTGTCTTGTCTTGTCTTGTCTTTGTCTTGTCTTGTCTTGTCTTTTGTCTTGTCTTGTCTTTTGTCTTGTCTTGTCTTTTGTCTTGTCTTGTCTTTTGTCTTGTCTTGTCTTGTCTTGTCTTGTCTTGTCTTGTCTTGTCTTGTCTTGTCTTGTCTTGTCTTTTGTCTTGTCTTGTCTTGTCTTTTGTCTTGTCTTGTCTTGTCTTGTCTTGTCTTGTCTTGTCTTGTCTTGTCTTGTCTTTTGTCTTGTCTTGTCTTTTGTCTTGTCTTGTCTTTTGTCTTGTCTTGTCTTTTGTCTTGTCTTGTCTTTTGTCTTGTCTTGTCTTGTTTGTCTTGTCTTGTCTTTTGTCTTGTCTTGTCTTTGTCTTGTCTTGTCTTTTGTCTTGTCTTGTCTTGTCTTGTCTTGTCTTGTCTTGTCTTGTCTTGTCTTGTCTTGTCTTGTCTTGTCTTGTCTTGTCTTGTCTTGTCTTGTCTTGTCTTGTCTTGTCTTTTGTCTTGTCTTGTCTTGTCTTTTGTCTTGTCTTGTCTTGTCTTTTGTCTTGTCTTGTCTTGTCTTTTGTCTTGTCTTGTCTTGTCTTTGTCTTGTCTTGTCTTGTCTTGTCTTGTCTTGTCTTGTCTTGTCTTGTCTTGTCTTGTCTTGTCTTGTCTTTTGTCTTGTCTTGTCTTGTCTTTTGTCTTGTCTTGTCTTGTCTTGTCTTGTCTTGTCTTGTCTTTTGTCTTGTCTTGTCTTGTCTTTTGTCTTGTCTTGTCTTGTCTTTTGTCTTGTCTTGTCTTGTCTTTTGTCTTGTCTTGTCTTGTCTTTTGTCTTGTCTTGTCTTGTCTTTTGTCTTGTCTTGTCTTGTCTTGTCTTGTCTTGTCTTGTCTTGTCTTGTCTTGTCTTGTCTTTTGTCTTGTCTTGTCTTGTCTTTTGTCTTGTCTTGTCTTGTCTTTTGTCTTGTCTTGTCTTGTCTTGTCTTGTCTTGTCTTGTCTTTTGTCTTGTCTTGTCTTGTCTTTTGTCTTGTCTTGTCTTGTCTTTTGTCTTGTCTTGTCTTGTCTTTTGTCTTGTCTTGTCTTGTCTTTTGTCTTGTCTTGTCTTTTGTCTTGTCTTGTCTTGTCTTGTCTTGTCTTGTCTTGTCTTGTCTTGTCTTGTCTTGTCTTGTCTTGTCTTGTCTTGTCTTTTGTCTTGTCTTGTCTTGTCTTTTGTCTTGTCTTGTCTTGTCTTTTGTCTTGTCTTGTCTTGTCTTTTGTCTTGTCTTGTCTTGTCTTTTGTCTTGTCTTGTCTTGTCTTTTGTCTTGTCTTGTCTTGTCTTGTCTTGTCTTGTCTTTTGTCTTGTCTTGTCTTGTCTTTTGTCTTGTCTTGTCTTGTCTTTTGTCTTGTCTTGTCTTGTCTTTTGTCTTGTCTTGTCTTGTCTTGTCTTGTCTTGTCTTGTCTTTTGTCTTGTCTTGTCTTGTCTTTTGTCTTGTCTTGTCTTGTCTTTTGTCTTGTCTTGTCTTGTCTTGTCTTGTCTTGTCTTGTCTTGTCTTTTGTCTTGTCTTGTCTTTTGTCTTGTCTTGTCTTTTGTCTTGTCTTGTCTTGTCTTGTCTTGTCTTGTCTTGTCTTGTCTTGTCTTGTCTTGTCTTGTCTTGTCTTGTCTTGTCTTTTGTCTTGTCTTGTCTTGTCTTTTGTCTTGTCTTGTCTTGTCTTTTGTCTTGTCTTGTCTTTTGTCTTGTCTTGTCTTTTGTCTTGTCTTTTGTCTTGTCTTTTGTCTTGTCTTGTCTTGTCTTGTCTTGTCTTGTCTTGTCTTGTCTTGTCTTGTCTTGTCTTGTCTTGTCTTGTCTTGTCTTGTCTTGTCTTGTCTTGTCTTGTCTTGTCTTGTCTTGTCTTGTCTTGTCTTGTCTTGTCTTGTCTTGTCTTTTGTCTTGTCTTGTCTTGTCTTGTCTTGTCTTGTCTTGTCTTGTCTTTTGTCTTGTCTTGTCTTTTGTCTTGTCTTGTCTTTTGTCTTGTCTTGTCTTGTCTTGTCTTGTCTTGTCTTGTCTTGTCTTGTCTTGTCTTGTCTTGTCTTGTCTTGTCTTTTGTCTTGTCTTGTCTTGTCTTTTGTCTTGTCTTGTCTTGTCTTGTCTTGTCTTGTCTTGTCTTGTCTTTGTCTTGTCTTGTCTTGTCTTGTCTTGTCTTGTCTTGTCTTGTCTTGTCTTGTCTTGTCTTGTCTTGTCTTGTCTTGTCTTGTCTTGTCTTGTCTTGTCTTGTCTTGTCTTGTCTTGTCTTGTCTTGTCTTGTCTTGTCTTGTCTTGTCTTGTCTTGTCTTGTCTTGTCTTGTCTTTTGTCTTGTCTTGTCTTTTGTCTTGTCTTGTCTTTTGTCTTGTCTTGTCTTTTGTCTTGTCTTGTCTTGTCTTGTCTTGTCTTGTCTTGTCTTGTCTTGTCTTGTCTTGTCTTGTCTTGTCTTGTCTTGTCTTGTCTTGTCTTGTCTTGTCTTGTCTTGTCTTGTCTTGTCTTGTCTTGTCTTGTCTTGTCTTGTCTTGTCTTGTCTTGTCTTGTCTTGTCTTGTCTTGTCTTGTCTTGTCTTGTCTTGTCTTGTCTTGTCTTGTCTTGTCTTGTCTTGTCTTGTCTTGTCTTGTCTTGTCTTGTCTTGTCTTGTCTTGTCTTGTCTTGTCTTGTCTTTTGTCTTGTCTTGTCTTTTGTCTTGTCTTGTCTTGTCTTTTGTCTTGTCTTGTCTTGTCTTTGTCTTGTCTTGTCTTGTCTTGTCTTGTCTTGTCTTGTCTTGTCTTGTCTTGTCTTGTCTTTTGTCTTGTCTTGTCTTGTCTTTTGTCTTGTCTTGTCTTTTGTCTTGTCTTGTCTTGTCTTTTGTCTTGTCTTGTCTTGTCTTTTGTCTTGTCTTGTCTTGTCTTGTCTTGTCTTGTCTTGTCTTGTCTTGTCTTGTCTTGTCTTGTCTTGTCTTGTCTTGTCTTGTCTTGTCTTGTCTTGTCTTTTGTCTTGTCTTGTCTTGTCTTGTCTTGTCTTGTCTTGTCTTGTCTTGTCTTGTCTTGTCTTGTCTTGTCTTGTCTTGTCTTGTCTTGTCTTGTCTTTGTCTTGTCTTGTCTTGTCTTGTCTTGTCTTGTCTTTTGTCTTGTCTTGTCTTGTCTTGTCTTGTCTTGTCTTGTCTTGTCTTGTCTTGTCTTGTCTTGTCTTGTCTTGTCTTGTCTTGTCTTGTCTTGTCTTGTCTTGTCTTGTCTTGTCTTGTCTTGTCTTGTCTTGTCTTTTGTCTTGTCTTGTCTTGTCTTTTGTCTTGTCTTGTCTTGTCTTTTGTCTTGTCTTGTCTTTTGTCTTGTCTTTTGTCTTGTCTTTTGTCTTGTCTTGTCTTGTCTTTTGTCTTGTCTTGTCTTGTCTTGTCTTGTCTTGTCTTGTCTTGTCTTGTCTTGTCTTGTCTTGTCTTGTCTTGTCTTGTCTTGTCTTGTCTTGTCTTGTCTTGTCTTGTCTTGTCTTGTCTTGTCTTGTCTTGTCTTGTCTTGTCTTTTGTCTTGTCTTGTCTTTTGTCTTGTCTTGTCTTGTCTTGTCTTGTCTTGTCTTGTCTTGTCTTGTCTTGTCTTGTCTTGTCTTGTCTTGTCTTGTCTTGTCTTGTCTTGTCTTTTGTCTTGTCTTGTCTTGTCTTTTGTCTTGTCTTGTCTTGTCTTGTCTTGTCTTGTCTTGTCTTGTCTTGTCTTGTCTTGTCTTGTCTTGTCTTGTCTTGTCTTGTCTTGTCTTGTCTTGTCTTGTCTTGTCTTGTCTTGTCTTGTCTTGTCTTGTCTTGTCTTGTCTTGTCTTGTCTTTGTCTTGTCTTGTCTTGTCTTTGTCTTGTCTTGTCTTGTCTTGTCTTGTCTTGTCTTGTCTTGTCTTGTCTTGTCTTGTCTTGTCTTGTCTTGTCTTGTCTTGTCTTGTCTTGTCTTGTCTTGTCTTGTCTTGTCTTGTCTTGTCTTGTCTTGTCTTGTCTTGTCTTTTGTCTTGTCTTGTCTTGTCTTGTCTTGTCTTGTCTTGTCTTGTCTTGTCTTGTCTTTTGTCTTGTCTTGTCTTGTCTTGTCTTGTCTTGTCTTGTCTTGTCTTGTCTTGTCTTGTCTTGTCTTGTCTTGTCTTGTCTTGTCTTGTCTTGTCTTGTCTTGTCTTGTCTTGTCTTGTCTTGTCTTGTCTTGTCTTGTCTTGTCTTGTCTTGTCTTGTCTTGTCTTGTCTTGTCTTGTCTTGTCTTGTCTTGTCTTGTCTTGTCTTGTCTTGTCTTGTCTTGTCTTGTCTTGTCTTGTCTTGTCTTGTCTTGTCTTGTCTTGTCTTGTCTTGTCTTGTCTTGTCTTGTCTTGTCTTGTCTTGTCTTGTCTTGTCTTGTCTTGTCTTGTCTTGTCTTGTCTTGTCTTGTCTTGTCTTGTCTTGTCTTGTCTTGTCTTGTCTTGTCTTGTCTTGTCTTGTCTTGTCTTGTCTTGTCTTGTCTTGTCTTGTCTTGTCTTGTCTTGTCTTGTCTTGTCTTGTCTTGTCTTGTCTTGTCTTGTCTTGTCTTGTCTTGTCTTGTCTTGTCTTGTCTTGTCTTGTCTTGTCTTGTCTTGTCTTGTCTTGTCTTGTCTTGTCTTGTCTTGTCTTGTCTTGTCTTGTCTTGTCTTGTCTTGTCTTGTCTTGTCTTGTCTTGTCTTGTCTTGTCTTGTCTTGTCTTGTCTTGTCTTGTCTTGTCTTGTCTTGTCTTGTCTTGTCTTGTCTTGTCTTGTCTTGTCTTGTCTTGTCTTGTCTTGTCTTGTCTTGTCTTGTCTTGTCTTGTCTTGTCTTGTCTTGTCTTGTCTTGTCTTGTCTTGTCTTGTCTTGTCTTGTCTTGTCTTGTCTTGTCTTGTCTTGTCTTGTCTTGTCTTGTCTTGTCTTGTCTTGTCTTGTCTTGTCTTGTCTTGTCTTGTCTTGTCTTGTCTTGTCTTGTCTTGTCTTGTCTTGTCTTGTCTTGTCTTGTCTTGTCTTGTCTTGTCTTGTCTTGTCTTGTCTTGTCTTGTCTTGTCTTGTCTTGTCTTGTCTTGTCTTGTCTTGTCTTGTCTTGTCTTGTCTTGTCTTGTCTTGTCTTGTCTTGTCTTGTCTTGTCTTGTCTTGTCTTGTCTTGTCTTGTCTTGTCTTGTCTTGTCTTGTCTTGTCTTGTCTTGTCTTGTCTTGTCTTGTCTTGTCTTGTCTTGTCTTGTCTTGTCTTGTCTTGTCTTGTCTTGTCTTGTCTTGTCTTGTCTTGTCTTGTCTTGTCTTGTCTTGTCTTGTCTTGTCTTGTCTTGTCTTGTCTTGTCTTGTCTTGTCTTGTCTTGTCTTGTCTTGTCTTGTCTTGTCTTGTCTTGTCTTGTCTTGTCTTGTCTTGTCTTGTCTTGTCTTGTCTTGTCTTGTCTTGTCTTGTCTTGTCTTGTCTTGTCTTGTCTTGTCTTGTCTTGTCTTGTCTTGTCTTGTCTTGTCTTGTCTTGTCTTGTCTTGTCTTGTCTTGTCTTGTCTTGTCTTGTCTTGTCTTGTCTTGTCTTGTCTTGTCTTGTCTTGTCTTGTCTTGTCTTGTCTTGTCTTGTCTTGTCTTGTCTTGTCTTGTCTTGTCTTGTCTTGTCTTGTCTTGTCTTGTCTTGTCTTGTCTTGTCTTGTCTTGTCTTGTCTTGTCTTGTCTTGTCTTGTCTTGTCTTGTCTTGTCTTGTCTTGTCTTGTCTTGTCTTGTCTTGTCTTGTCTTGTCTTGTCTTGTCTTGTCTTGTCTTGTCTTGTCTTGTCTTGTCTTGTCTTGTCTTGTCTTGTCTTGTCTTGTCTTGTCTTGTCTTGTCTTGTCTTGTCTTGTCTTGTCTTGTCTTGTCTTGTCTTGTCTTGTCTTGTCTTGTCTTGTCTTGTCTTGTCTTGTCTTGTCTTGTCTTGTCTTGTCTTGTCTTGTCTTGTCTTGTCTTGTCTTGTCTTGTCTTGTCTTGTCTTGTCTTGTCTTGTCTTGTCTTGTCTTGTCTTGTCTTGTCTTGTCTTGTCTTGTCTTGTCTTGTCTTGTCTTGTCTTGTCTTGTCTTGTCTTGTCTTGTCTTGTCTTGTCTTGTCTTGTCTTGTCTTGTCTTGTCTTGTCTTGTCTTGTCTTGTCTTGTCTTGTCTTGTCTTGTCTTGTCTTGTCTTGTCTTGTCTTGTCTTGTCTTGTCTTGTCTTGTCTTGTCTTGTCTTGTCTTGTCTTGTCTTGTCTTGTCTTGTCTTGTCTTGTCTTGTCTTGTCTTGTCTTGTCTTGTCTTGTCTTGTCTTGTCTTGTCTTGTCTTGTCTTGTCTTGTCTTGTCTTGTCTTGTCTTGTCTTGTCTTGTCTTGTCTTGTCTTGTCTTGTCTTGTCTTGTCTTGTCTTGTCTTGTCTTGTCTTGTCTTGTCTTGTCTTGTCTTGTCTTGTCTTGTCTTGTCTTGTCTTGTCTTGTCTTGTCTTGTCTTGTCTTGTCTTGTCTTGTCTTGTCTTGTCTTGTCTTGTCTTGTCTTGTCTTGTCTTGTCTTGTCTTGTCTTGTCTTGTCTTGTCTTGTCTTGTCTTGTCTTGTCTTGTCTTGTCTTGTCTTGTCTTGTCTTGTCTTGTCTTGTCTTGTCTTGTCTTGTCTTGTCTTGTCTTGTCTTGTCTTGTCTTGTCTTGTCTTGTCTTGTCTTGTCTTGTCTTGTCTTGTCTTGTCTTGTCTTGTCTTGTCTTGTCTTGTCTTGTCTTGTCTTGTCTTGTCTTGTCTTGTCTTGTCTTGTCTTGTCTTGTCTTGTCTTGTCTTGTCTTGTCTTGTCTTGTCTTGTCTTGTCTTGTCTTGTCTTGTCTTGTCTTGTCTTGTCTTGTCTTGTCTTGTCTTGTCTTGTCTTGTCTTGTCTTGTCTTGTCTTGTCTTGTCTTGTCTTGTCTTGTCTTGTCTTGTCTTGTCTTGTCTTGTCTTGTCTTGTCTTGTCTTGTCTTGTCTTGTCTTGTCTTGTCTTGTCTTGTCTTGTCTTGTCTTGTCTTGTCTTGTCTTGTCTTGTCTTGTCTTGTCTTGTCTTGTCTTGTCTTGTCTTGTCTTGTCTTGTCTTGTCTTGTCTTGTCTTGTCTTGTCTTGTCTTGTCTTGTCTTGTCTTGTCTTGTCTTGTCTTGTCTTGTCTTGTCTTGTCTTGTCTTGTCTTGTCTTGTCTTGTCTTGTCTTGTCTTGTCTTGTCTTGTCTTGTCTTGTCTTGTCTTGTCTTGTCTTGTCTTGTCTTGTCTTGTCTTGTCTTGTCTTGTCTTGTCTTGTCTTGTCTTGTCTTGTCTTGTCTTGTCTTGTCTTGTCTTGTCTTGTCTTGTCTTGTCTTGTCTTGTCTTGTCTTGTCTTGTCTTGTCTTGTCTTGTCTTGTCTTGTCTTGTCTTGTCTTGTCTTGTCTTGTCTTGTCTTGTCTTGTCTTGTCTTGTCTTGTCTTGTCTTGTCTTGTCTTGTCTTGTCTTGTCTTGTCTTGTCTTGTCTTGTCTTGTCTTGTCTTGTCTTGTCTTGTCTTGTCTTGTCTTGTCTTGTCTTGTCTTGTCTTGTCTTGTCTTGTCTTGTCTTGTCTTGTCTTGTCTTGTCTTGTCTTGTCTTGTCTTGTCTTGTCTTGTCTTGTCTTGTCTTGTCTTGTCTTGTCTTGTCTTGTCTTGTCTTGTCTTGTCTTGTCTTGTCTTGTCTTGTCTTGTCTTGTCTTGTCTTGTCTTGTCTTGTCTTGTCTTGTCTTGTCTTGTCTTGTCTTGTCTTGTCTTGTCTTGTCTTGTCTTGTCTTGTCTTGTCTTGTCTTGTCTTGTCTTGTCTTGTCTTGTCTTGTCTTGTCTTGTCTTGTCTTGTCTTGTCTTGTCTTGTCTTGTCTTGTCTTGTCTTGTCTTGTCTTGTCTTGTCTTGTCTTGTCTTGTCTTGTCTTGTCTTGTCTTGTCTTGTCTTGTCTTGTCTTGTCTTGTCTTGTCTTGTCTTGTCTTGTCTTGTCTTGTCTTGTCTTGTCTTGTCTTGTCTTGTCTTGTCTTGTCTTGTCTTGTCTTGTCTTGTCTTGTCTTGTCTTGTCTTGTCTTGTCTTGTCTTGTCTTGTCTTGTCTTGTCTTGTCTTGTCTTGTCTTGTCTTGTCTTGTCTTGTCTTGTCTTGTCTTGTCTTGTCTTGTCTTGTCTTGTCTTGTCTTGTCTTGTCTTGTCTTGTCTTGTCTTGTCTTGTCTTGTCTTGTCTTGTCTTGTCTTGTCTTGTCTTGTCTTGTCTTGTCTTGTCTTGTCTTGTCTTGTCTTGTCTTGTCTTGTCTTGTCTTGTCTTGTCTTGTCTTGTCTTGTCTTGTCTTGTCTTGTCTTGTCTTGTCTTGTCTTGTCTTGTCTTGTCTTGTCTTGTCTTGTCTTGTCTTGTCTTGTCTTGTCTTGTCTTGTCTTGTCTTGTCTTGTCTTGTCTTGTCTTGTCTTGTCTTGTCTTGTCTTGTCTTGTCTTGTCTTGTCTTGTCTTGTCTTGTCTTGTCTTGTCTTGTCTTGTCTTGTCTTGTCTTGTCTTGTCTTGTCTTGTCTTGTCTTGTCTTGTCTTGTCTTGTCTTGTCTTGTCTTGTCTTGTCTTGTCTTGTCTTGTCTTGTCTTGTCTTGTCTTGTCTTGTCTTGTCTTGTCTTGTCTTGTCTTGTCTTGTCTTGTCTTGTCTTGTCTTGTCTTGTCTTGTCTTGTCTTGTCTTGTCTTGTCTTGTCTTGTCTTGTCTTGTCTTGTCTTGTCTTGTCTTGTCTTGTCTTGTCTTGTCTTGTCTTGTCTTGTCTTGTCTTGTCTTGTCTTGTCTTGTCTTGTCTTGTCTTGTCTTGTCTTGTCTTGTCTTGTCTTGTCTTGTCTTGTCTTGTCTTGTCTTGTCTTGTCTTGTCTTGTCTTGTCTTGTCTTGTCTTGTCTTGTCTTGTCTTGTCTTGTCTTGTCTTGTCTTGTCTTGTCTTGTCTTGTCTTGTCTTGTCTTGTCTTGTCTTGTCTTGTCTTGTCTTGTCTTGTCTTGTCTTGTCTTGTCTTGTCTTGTCTTGTCTTGTCTTGTCTTGTCTTGTCTTGTCTTGTCTTGTCTTGTCTTGTCTTGTCTTGTCTTGTCTTGTCTTGTCTTGTCTTGTCTTGTCTTGTCTTGTCTTGTCTTGTCTTGTCTTGTCTTGTCTTGTCTTGTCTTGTCTTGTCTTGTCTTGTCTTGTCTTGTCTTGTCTTGTCTTGTCTTGTCTTGTCTTGTCTTGTCTTGTCTTGTCTTGTCTTGTCTTGTCTTGTCTTGTCTTGTCTTGTCTTGTCTTGTCTTGTCTTGTCTTGTCTTGTCTTGTCTTGTCTTGTCTTGTCTTGTCTTGTCTTGTCTTGTCTTGTCTTGTCTTGTCTTGTCTTGTCTTGTCTTGTCTTGTCTTGTCTTGTCTTGTCTTGTCTTGTCTTGTCTTGTCTTGTCTTGTCTTGTCTTGTCTTGTCTTGTCTTGTCTTGTCTTGTCTTGTCTTGTCTTGTCTTGTCTTGTCTTGTCTTGTCTTGTCTTGTCTTGTCTTGTCTTGTCTTGTCTTGTCTTGTCTTGTCTTGTCTTGTCTTGTCTTGTCTTGTCTTGTCTTGTCTTGTCTTGTCTTGTCTTGTCTTGTCTTGTCTTGTCTTGTCTTGTCTTGTCTTGTCTTGTCTTGTCTTGTCTTGTCTTGTCTTGTCTTGTCTTGTCTTGTCTTGTCTTGTCTTGTCTTGTCTTGTCTTGTCTTGTCTTGTCTTGTCTTGTCTTGTCTTGTCTTGTCTTGTCTTGTCTTGTCTTGTCTTGTCTTGTCTTGTCTTGTTCTTTCACCAACTTTGTTCCTGCAGTTTTCCACTCCTCTCTTCACCATCCATAAACCATTACAACTTCAATGCAGACAGTGGATTTCCTGTCATTGCCATAGTCTACAGTCCACAGGAATTCCACATTTTCATTTCTGCGTGACTGCACGATATAATCTCTAGAAAAAAGATCCAAAAGCTAATGCTTACTTATTAAGTAGTCCTTATCACCAGTCATCCCTCTTCCGTCACCTGTCGGCAATATTACTGTGGCTCAGATCAACACATACTGTTTACACAATTTCATTCCCCCAAGAGGAATCATTTCACCAGCATTACTGCAGAAGGTTGGTTCTCTGTTATTGCCCTATCAGCAAGTGGCTTCCTGCCTGATCAGAGAGAACAAATGCAGCTCTTACAAGGGGCACCTCAAAATCCTTGGAAGAGGAACCCTTAAAGCCTAGTACCATCCCGGCAAAGTAGCCGAGCAACACATATCCCCAGCTGGGCAACACAGGTTATTAGCCTTGCTGCTGAAAGAAGGAATCCAAACCAAATCCTCCAGAATTTTGTCATCTCACAATTTTTTCCCTAATGTACAGAACAGAGTGAAATAATGCTAACAACAATTCAGACATCAGGTCCTGCTGTCACAAACGTAATACAGACAGCAAATGCTTGCAAAGCTTATCTGCAATTTACAGGTATTGCATACTTCCCACATCTCAAAATCTGGTCAAGACCATGTCTCAAGGAACAAACACAGACTATCTCCTCATACACTCTCCGCAGTACGTGCTTCATGTTTCGTCTATTGTTTCTGTACATAGCGAGGGACATACATAGACGGTACCTCATGTCAATAGCTGGAACTAAGAATTCAGAAGAAACGCCGTCTTGATCTGAGCACGCTCAATCTAATTAACATACTTAACCAAATAATTAAAACAAGTAATAAGAAAGCCGTAGGACCTACACATCAGAATCCAGTTACTGGCTTTGAAATGCTTTCTAAACTCTGAGTCATGCACAGTATGAACGTATACAACAGGTATTGCAGTTAGCAAGGAGACACTGCCGCTGACAGCCTGTCAGTGGGCAACTACTCAAAGGTCTTTCTGCATGCGCCCTGCTGAAAGCTGCCTTCCTCTGCCGAGCACATCCTCTCTGGTGATCTCTGTAAGGAGGGGAAAAAAACACAGCGAACCTGACTGAAGGAGTAGGAGGACACCATTTCTTGCGCTGCTGTCATCTACACTTTGAAAGCCTCATCTGAGTCACAGTCTCTGGGGAATAAAGCCAATTAAACCACCACAATCTGGAAAGCATCCGAGGCATCCCCTCCTTTCAATGAAAGTCCGAGTGACATGGGCCGAGTAGAGACGCTAAACAGGCAGAAGCAACAGCAAGCTGTTTCTAACTGAAAAACTGCAGCGTTTCGTATTCTGAAGCGCTGCCATTGAGAGGTGATCTTTTTTCCAGAGGCAGACACACAGAAGCTAGAGAAGACCGATTTCTACTTTTGCAGTCAAACACACATGACAGCAACTCTGAACCTTTGCTTTTCCACAATTACCTAAATGACACTGTAGCAGTATATAGAAAGACACCGAAACTCTGCATCTTTGGCTTGGAAAAGAAAAGCACGCACAGTTGACACTCCCAGTATGAGGTTCCTTAACGGTACGCCGCTATGATCGGCCCGAGTACTTTCAAAACAAGAAAAAACCCTGATGATAAAAATAATTCTTTCTGTCTTGTATTGCTGCACAAAAAACATACCCACAGAGCTGCCCGGAAGCCACAGAGGCTACTACAGGGTGCCACTGGAGTATACAGTCTACAGTCTATAGGTCTTTTTATTTTGCCTACCAAACTGTGCACTGATCCAAGTGACTCGAACATTGTAGCCGTCACCATTTGCCACCATACCGGTGCAGGACTACGCCCTATCCTCTTGGGTTTGATTTTCAGCCAACCGTGGCCTGAGAATCAACCTCTTTCCCAGTCCTCGTACTTAAATGTGAAAACCGGAACTGGAGGAATCCTTGCCAGCCCTAGGTTTTAGTACGTGTTTTTTCTTAAGATACAAAGAGAGCTTTTGGCACTTGGTATTTTCATCAACTGAAAGGTTTCAGCAGGTTATCTTTTAACCTTTCATCTTTGTTAAAATACCCCGCCTGAGCAACGTGTCTCAGTATGTGTGCCTGAGCACCACAGATCTTTTCTGCCCCTCTCCAGTTCCTTCAAAGGTATTTTCAAAATAAGATCAACAAAATGGAATGCACTGCACAAAGGACAGTCACAGTCTCCCACCTTGATCTTTATACGCTCCAGTCATAGGATCATAGAATCACAGAAGGGTTTCGGTTGGAAAGGACCTTAAAGCTCTTCAGGTTCCAAACCCCTGCGATGGGCAGGGACACCTCAGACTAAACCACGCTGCCCAAAGCTCTGTCCCGACCTGGCCTTGAACGCTGCCAGGGATGGGGGAGTCACCCACTCAGGGAACTTGTTCGCTCACTCCCAGTGAGTGGTGCCGGGCTGACAACAATCGAGCCCGAGCCCACCCCCCCCCCCCCCCCCGGGCTCTCCCCTTCCCCGCTCCCAGAGGAACAGGGAGGAGGATCGAAAGAGTGCAACTCCTACAGGTTGAGACAAGAACAGTCCAGCAACCAATGTACAACACAAATCACTACCGCTACCACCAACTACAACAGTGATGAGAGAAAATAACAAGGGAAGAGAATAGGATGCCACAGGTCAAGAAACCAGACCCACCCGGAAGCCCGTGTCCTTCCGGGTAACTCCCAGTTACCCCCCACCCCAGGCATGACGTGCTGTGGTATGGAATACCTCCCTGGCTAGCCTGGGTCAGGCGCCCTGTCTCTGCTTCCTCACAGCTTTCCCTCCTCCCTGGCAGGGCATGAGCCTCACAAAGTCCTTGGTCAGGGTAAACATCACTTAGCAACAACCCAAAACATCGGCTTCACCAACACTGTTCCCAGGCTGGAAGTCAAAACACAGCTGTCGTGGTTTAAACCCAGTCAGGGAACTTGTTCTCTAACTCCCAGCGAGTGGTGCCGGGCTGACAACAATCGAGGCTCCCCCCCCCCCCCCCACCGGGGCTCTCCCCTTCCCCGCTCCCGGAGGAACGGGGAGGAGGACCGAAAGAGTGCAACTCCGACGGGTTGAGACAAGAACAGTCCAGCAACCAATGTACAACACAAATCACCACCGCTACTACCAACTACAACAATGATAAAAAAAAATAGCAAAGGAAAGGGGATACGATACCACCGGCCAAGAAACGAGTCCCACCCGGAAGCCCGTGTCCTTCCGAGTAACATGATAGAGAGAGCTTACAATCGAACTGTAATTTGGGATGTGCAATCTCCAGAACCCCACAGCACCAGCACAGTCTGGATCAGTCCATGGCAAATGGTAGGGCTGTGTTTCCAACCCCTGGGACAGTCGGTTCCAAGTGAACTGGACACCCCTCCAAGTAAAAGCAAACTGTGGCCTGCACTCTGCTGCCAAAGGAATGGCGAAAAATGCATTGGCAGTATCGATCGTGGCATACCACTTGGCTGCCTTTGACTCTAGTTCATACTGCAGTTCTAGCATGTCCGATACGGCAGCACTCAATGGTGGCGTGACTTCATTCAGGCCACGATAGTCTACTGTTAGTCTTCATTCTCCACTAGACTTTCGCAATGGCCATATGGGGCTATTGAAGGGCGAGCGGGTCCTGCTGATCACTCCCCGACTCTCCAGTCTACGGATCAGCTGATGGATGGGAATCAGGGAGTCTCGGTTGGTGCGATATTGCCGCCGGTGCACTGTTGTGGTCGCAATTGGCGCTTGTTGTTCTTCAACTTTCAGCAACCCCACAGCAGAGGGATCTTCTGAGAGACCAGGCAAGGTGGACAGCTGCTCAATTTCCTCAGTCTCCAAAGCAGCGATACCAAAAGCCCACCGGTACCCTTTTGGGTCTTTGAAGTACCCTCTCTTGAGGCAGTCTATGCCGAGGATGCATGGAGCCTCTGGACCAGTCACAATAGGGTGCTTTTGCCATTCCCTCCCAGTCAGGCTGATTTCAGCCTCCAGCGCAGTCAACTCTTGGGATCTTCCTGTCACTCCAGAAATATAGATGGGATCCACCCCTTGACAGCTTGATGGCATCAGGGTACACTGTGCACCGGTATCTACTAGAGCCTTATACTTCTGCGGGATTGATGTGCCAGGCCATCTGATCCACACAGTCCAGTAAATCCGATTGTCCCCTGCCTCCACCTGGCTGGAGGCAGGGCCCCTCTAATGGTCGTCACAGCATTGGACACTTAAGTCGTGGCGAAAGGGATTATTCCTCGTTATCACAGGAGCTGGAGTAAAATCAGCTCTTCCATTCCATCTGGGAAACTGCTCACCAGAGACTGAAGCCGTAGCTCTCATGGGACGATCAGTCTTGGCCCTTGCTCCCCTCTTCAGTTCACTCACCCGTTCCTCCAAAGCTGAAGTAGGTTTTCCATCCCACTTTGTCATGTCTTCTCCGTGATCCCGCAGGTAAAACCATAGGGTACCCCGTGGCGTATACCTCCTGCATCTCCTCTCTCGAACAAGAGGACGCCTTTTGTTAATAGCTGAGACGTGTGTTGGTACACGTGAGGAGCTGGATAAATCAGATACATCGTCCCTCAATTGTTTGAGGTCCTGGGACAGTTTTTCCACAGCTGAGATGATGGAAGGGGTGAGATTGTCTTCGAACTCTCGGAGTTTATGAACCATTTCATCCACTGTTAGTGGTACTATGTCATTCCAGGTTACTGTTGCCAATGAATGGGCATATGATGACGGTGCGTTCCGCGTAAGTTTTCGCCACATGGGTCGTGTACATTCAACTTCATCTGGATCAATAGGTGTATCCCCGTTATTCCGCTTGATGTGATAGATCGTCTCTACGATGGCCGATTCCCTCAGAGACTGGATGCCTTTGTCTATAGTAGTCCACTTGGCCGAACGACTCGTAACATCGTCCTTGTACGGAAGCCTTTCTTTCACAGCCGCCAAGAGCCGCCTCCAAAGGCGGAGGGACTTTTTCTCTCTTGCGATTGCTTTGTCAATTCCCCCTTCTCTAGCAAGTGATCCCAGCTGCTTGGCTTCTGTACCTTCTAGTTCGTGACCATCGGCCCCATTGTCCCAGCATCGGAGTAACCAGGTGATGATGTGCTCCCCTGGTTGACGGGTAAAATCTTTTCGCATATTCCACGGCTCGGTTGAGGTCCGAGGTTGAGAAGTTACCTCTTCTTCTTCTTCTTCGTCATGTGATGATGACTCCTGATCAGATTCTGGACAGGGTGGTGAATTCATTGGTTCTTCATCTCGCTTCACCCTTCTTGCCTCCTTTTTGCTTCTTCTTTTGTGTACAGGGGCAACCGATATTGGTACGAATTGGTCCTCTGGTTTGGCTGCAGTGATTATCGCTGTGGTTTGAGTAGCGACTGTACTTGTTGCTGGGGGTGGTGTAGCTGCTGTGCTTGGAGCTGGGGTAACCGCGCTGTCTGTTGCAGTTGAAGTTTGAGCAGCTGCTGTACTTGCCACTGGGGTAGCTGCGCAGTTCACTGCGGCCAAAGTTTGAGTAGCGACTGTTGCTTTGCCCTCAGATCCGCTGACATTCTTTTCCTTTTGAAGGTGCTGGATAGTGTTGAACAAGGCCCAGTAAGCATAGGCCAAGCCCCAGCGCGTTGCCGTGATTTGTCCCTCTCTGGTATGGCCAGAATGACCACACACCTCATTTAAGCGCTTTACTAATTCTTCTGGATTTTGCAGTTGTTCGGTAGTGAAATTCCAAAGTACTGGAGGGGCCCACTGACCTAGATACTTGCCCATACTATCCAACACACCCTGCCACTCACGGCTGTCCAGCCTCAGGGAAAAATCTCTCGGTCCTCCTACATCGTCGTTTGACCCCAGACAAGACCCAAACCTGACTCTGCTTAACTCTTGAAGTCAGTCGTGGGCAAAACGCACTCTGTATGCGTGCTAGCATGGCGATTCCCATCACCGTCAGCAAACAAGTCTCAACAGCATTAAAAGGCCATTCAAAAAATTCAAAACTCTCAAATGTAAATGGTCTGGGGGGACGACTGGGAGGGTAAAAGGATGTCTCCTTCACAGGTTGAACACCTGAGAAGGAGAAAAAAGATGTGTAATTGCTAAGCACCTCCATCATATACCTCCCAAAGTATAAAGTTGGTGACCACACTGGGAACATAAGCCAGATCAGTTTCATGATCAATGATTCTATTGTATTACAGGTCATTACCATAAAGTACAATGAGACAAAAACCTTAGCCCAAGCCCCACACTTGAAAAACACTAATACAGCAAATACCGGATGGAAGTAAGATACGATATACTGAAACTGTGAGATCAAGAGGAACAACTCTGAGAGCCAATAAATCAGCATTGTGACGAGTGACTATTAATCCAGTCAGACCTGTCGTTATCTCAACCCCTCGTGCCCGACGTTGGGCGCCAAAAAGAACTGTCGTGGTTTAAACCCAGTCAGGCAACTTGTTCACTCACTCCCAGTGAGTGGTGCCGGGCTGACAACAATCGAGCCACCCCCTCCCCGACCGCAGCCTCCTTAAAGTGCGGCGGAGGGAGCATCCATGGCACACCCCCAGCTGCGTGGGGGACGGAGACCCCAGGGCGGGCTAGGCTGGGGAGACCCGTCGCTGACATTTTTTGATAGCAAACCCCACTCCCCCCCAGATGGCTCCCCCCGTCCGCTGAAAGTCAGCGGACAAAACAGCAGATCGGTGCAAGGGGAGCACGGCGGCAGCCATTAGGGTTAGTGAGGCTGGAGCCCCCCCAACCATTGCTCTCAGTGTAGTTTTTAACAGCCCATTGTACCGTTCGATTTTCCCAGAGGCTGGTGCATGGTAGGGGATGTGATATACCCACTCGATGCCATGCTCTTTGGCCCAAATATCTATAAGGTTATTCCGGAAATGAGTCCCATTGTCTGACTCAATTCTCTCTGGGGTGCCGTGTCGCCACAAAATCTGTTTCTCAAGGCCCAGGATGGTGTTCCGGGCAGCGGCATAGCGTATGTTTCCAGCCACCCGGTGGTTGCTTCCACCATGGTAAGCACACGGCGCTTGCCTTGGCGGGTTGCCGGCAGCGTGATATAGTCAACCTGCCAGGCTTCCCCATATTTATACTTCAACCATCGTCCTCCATACCAAAGAGGCTTTAACTGCTAAACATCACTTAGCAACAACCAAAAACATCAGTTTCACCAGCATTGTTCCCAGGCTGGAAGTCAAAAGACAGCGCTGCACCAGCTACCACAAAGGAGAAACATGACTGCTACTGCTGAACCCAGGACACCCTTCCTTTGCTCCCTGTTTTGAGAACTGCTGCACTGGGGGTCACCATCTGAAAGCTAGAGACTACGAAATGGCATTGAAAGTGCTCTGCCAGCTCAGTCACAACAAAGACATAGAATCATAGAATGATTAGGGTTGGAAAGGACCTTAAGATCATCCAGTTCCAACCCCCCAGCTATGGGTGGCGACACCTCACACTAAACCGTGTCGTGCGAGGCTCTGTCCTACCCGGCCTTGAATGCCACCAACTTCCAGCAGCCTGTTACATGTCAATTCCCTGTAAGTCTGTAATTTCAAATGGTGAACAAAGCCTCACAACAAGGAAATGAAATCACCCGGTACTGAACAAAACTAACCACAGGTCACTGTGGAAGGACACACTCGGTGCGAGTACGAGTTAAACCGTGCTTGTGATTAGCTATGATGTACATCCACACACAGGGATTCCCTTGTCCTACACGACCCATAAAGCACATCAGACTCCAACCAGAGCCTCAAGAGTTCCTGAATTTAGCTCGATTCCTTCGTTACCACATCGAGTTCATGCCTATGAGAGCAGTCGCATTTCTCCTATTCATCAGCCAGCACCTTTGACTTTCACCTGTCCTGTCACCTGCCATAACTCGTTCTTTTCATCTCTACACCTTCTGAAGGTGGCTCTGCTGCCAAACAGGAACATGGTGATCCAGCCTCTGGGTAAAGCCGTAACACAAAACCTGCTTAACAAGAGTATCATATGAGAGTGCACTCTTTATCCATGGTGCATTTTCCCCAAGTTCCCTTCATGAAGGAGCCGATATTTCATTTAAAACCATTTGCTGAAGAGCGTAAGCTTCACGTTCACGCTGCTGAACCTTAAAACAAAGGAGTAATTCAAACAGCCTACAGTCAGCCTGCTGCCAGATCAAGGGCTTTATGCTGAATTGAACTTAAATTCCTCACGGTGCCACTGCGATGAAAGACACTCGCTGTAGTAACACGAAAAGAATCATTCCTGCTTCTGTATATCTTATTATCCTCGGAAACTCTGCTCTGTTATGTATGATGGCTCACAATAAAGTCATCAGAGCCAGTTATAAACTCGGGCAAGCTCAGCAACACTCGGGTTTGCTGCGTAGGATTAGGAAGATCACCTTCCCTGCAGCTCTGGCTGAAATCATATGACTTAAGAGATGGGCCCTAATGACAACAGCTATTGGAAACAGGAGGTAAGCCATGTCAGGCCTATCTGAATTTCAAAAGCATGGCATTTTGATGGCGTTATTGCTACTCCAAATTGCTGTTTTGTTTGAAAAAGAACTTTAAACGTTAACAGATACCCACTGGATGGTAGCGCTTTCTTCTCGCTTCAGAAATGCATCCTTTTCGGGGCTTCCTACTGCCGAGGGAAAGTATTTCACCTCATTTATCAGACTGGGCTTGAGGCCTACAACTCTCCTGAAGGCATTCTGCTTCTTCCTTCTTTATGCTCTGCTCATCTGCATCCCATTCCCAGAAACTTCCAGAACTTTCCCTCAAGTTTCCTCATACATTTTCATACAGATCGTTCTCGGAAGCGTCAGCATCTACTGACTTCAGGAGGAAGCTGCATGAACGCAGTATTCCTTCCTACCCACAGAGCAGACAGAGGGGTGGCACAACCAGCAGCGGTGACCGAGAAGTCATCGCTATGCCTGGACAGCGACTTCTGCTGTACCTATGCAGAGAAAGAGAAGCGGAAAGCCGCAAATCCAAGAGCAAAAGAATAAATGCCTAAAGCTCACCTGAACGCCTAGTGAGTTTTTGTCTTCTCTCCACAATGAGAGTTGAGGCTAGCGGGTATTTATGGGTGTTTAGAGGCTAAAGGGGAGGGGGGGGGGTGGAAAAACACACAGCATTTGAGCTCACAGTGTGCTGCTTTCAGGACGCCATCCCTGCAGGCTAATCAAAGCAAGTCCAGTTCCCTCTGGAAGCACACATCTACGCAGCAGGGCTGTTGTACTGGTTCCAGAAACAGAAGCCAGGGTACAAGCAAATGTGCTGCAAACACAGAGCGTGACTGGAAACCCTCAGCCTAGCTGCTCAACCTGGCTTCTTCTGCCTGCTCCTAGCCCATAATGAGCAACTTGTGTGCAGGTAGCAGCATCACTAAACTGCTTACAGTCTTCAGTGACAGTAACTTGCACCTGTAAGAAGGGTATGACAAAGACACAAGGAATAGGGATAAATGGCCGCAATAATGCAGAAAGCCATTAGCAGTGAATAGCAACAATAACCCTTCATATCTCAACATTACCTCTGCCTTCATTTGTACGGGTCTCCATTGCCTTGTAGAAAAGCTTGGAAACTGCTGGCCTGGCCTTGGACCAGGGTGCAGAGCTGCACAGGACCACTGCATCCAGCTCACTGTGGCTCACCTAAACCTAACCACCTGAACTGGAACCTCAAGCGAGGCCCCACTTGCTCTTGAGCAGCTTTGAATGAATCATTGCTCTACAATTGAGAAATGGAAATGTTAATAGGTGTGAGAGCACTGCTCATTATAATTCATTGTAATTGGCATTTAATCAACAAATCCTCGGGTTCTGTAAATCCCCAAGTCTGTCGCTGCAAAAAGAAGTCCAATCTGTCTAGTTTTTCTGATTGCAAGTGAATAGATTGAAAGCGTGCCTCATCCTCTTTGAGAAATGAAAGCCTGGTTGATTGAAGCTCATTTTCACACAATCAGCTGATGCTGCTCACGCTTTAGGCATTTTCAAATTCTTCTGCTTTCCTATGAAAAAAAAAAAGAAAAGACACTTTCCTGCAGTATTAATGTTTTCTCCAAAGCCATTTGTCCAGGTTTTTAGTCTCTTCCATTTTTGTGCTGCCAAACTTTGATTAATAAGATGAAAAATGGTGTGTTTCCTTCGATGACAATAACAGGATGACCTTTCTCCTGTCCCTTCTGACTATAAACGCAGTTATATAAAAAGTGTTTTGATGACAAAGAATTAGATTTGGGTGCTGCTAATACTAAGATACCGCAGATTTCTTTTCTCAGAACAATGCCCAAATCACACTTCCCTTCGAGATATTTCATTACTTGGAATTCCTTCTTTTCGTAGCCAAAAACCTTCCCCTTTTCCTGCCTCTGATGTTTGGCTTTGCAGAGTCTATGTAGCCAGAATGGCGTTTTCCTCCCAAGTGTGAAGTGTTGCTCGATGCTGGCCTTTCATCCCAAGGAACAATTCTCGTTTGTCATTATTTCAGAGGTTCACAACTAATTTTAAGTGTAAGGAACACTTGGAAAGGGTAAAGGAAAGGTCCAGCTCTTAAAACACTAAAGGAAAACAAGAGGATGGAAAGCTACAGGAATCTGGTTCTGGTGTCTGGTAAGAGGCACCTGGCAAAGAAATCAAAAGCCTGAAAACTGACCCAGAGTTTCTTAGAAGTCATCCCTCTAAACTTTACACTTGTCAGGAGTTTGGATGGAGAATTTTCTGCAGTGTTATAGGGACGTGGACAGCCACTAAGCGCTCCTAAGAAAGCTTCTTGGAATCAAATACAGAGAGCAATGAGGAGAGGGAGAAAGGGGGCGGGCAGGAAGACAGGAAGGAAGGTTATTCTTTTATCATGGAAAAACTGGAGTCCAAAATGTTTCATTAACAGTTACTAGAAACTCTAGCAGAGGAGAAGCAGAAGAAGCTGCACCAGAGAGACCTGTCAGATTAATGCCTGCTGACACGGAAAGAGACAGATAGGAACAAATGGGCTCAGTGACAGACATCAACACCCAGGCAGAGTTTTCTGTTGGTTTAAGATAAAACTCACCACAAACGCACATCCTTCTGAGCTGAAAAGAGTGAAATGAAGGGACCGTCTATGGGCTGCGTGTTCCCCCAGACCCACGTGTTTTGACATCTATCTTTATAGGGACATATTTTGATTTATGGAGAAGTGCTGCTTTAGATCATTTTCTGGCATTAAGAAGGATGGAATTACAGATTCACCTGCTGCCACCAATGCTCCTTGCTGGGGAGGAGCATCACACCATCAAACACAATGTGGGGTGGAAATCAGTGATGCAAGGCCCTGTAACCCAGCCAAGTAATACAGCCAAAGGGAGCTCACCCACCTGGGGAGGGTGGCCTGCTGTCAAAGACTTGGCTGCATTTTACATTTAGCCAACTTATGAACACACAAAACCGAAAGAGGAGGGCAAGCTCTGCTTACAGGTCTCCAGATGATCTAGGTGCATTTTAATTACATTTATTTGATCTTTCAATTATATAAATCTATATCGATTTAGTTAAACTGATCAGACCACCAGGCTGCAGCACTGGTCAAGGTCTCTTCTCAGATCTCTGAATGACTGTTGCTTTCAAGCTGGGGCTTCAAACTCTCAAGACCTACCTCACTGAGGAGCATTGATGTGCTGTGTTTCGATTGATACTACAGACCAGTGTCCCCTGCTGGCGACTGTGCAGCAGTGGGGCTGGCACCCAAAGCTAAGCACATTGTTCGAATGCTGTAGGGATTTAGGGCTCATTTTCTCCCCTCTCATTTGGGCCTTTGTGTTGTGTCCTGCTCAAACTAATGCAGATTCATTTACTAAATAACCTAAGAATACATCAGGAAGGGCACAACGCTAAAGAACAAACTCTGAACGGCCCATCCACACCGACCTAGTGACGTGGATTGGATTTTCCATACATCACTTGTTAACCAAGATTTCATTCAGTATAACTTTAATTGCCTCACTGCTATAAAATAATCTATTTTTCTGATAGGCCATGCTGAAAACAACTTCAGTTTTTCACTGATGTACTTATCTGAAGAGGCACAGAGCAGTGGTGCTTTCCCTCCTTACATCATTCTTGCTGTCTTTCCCACAAATGCCTGCGTGTCTCTTAGGTATTACTTTTTAATCATCTGCCCTCATTATATGCAGCGATTGCTCCTTCTTCACTTTACAGCACGAAGGCAGAAAGAAGGCAATTAAAATTCGATAACGGTGCAGTGCTTAGACACTCATTAAGCAGTCATTAGGTAGTCTGGAGAGTCATTGTCTTCAGGAGAGCTCTTTTGCTCCCTCTCTGACAATTGTAGTATTAGCTCAGAACAGCAAGCGGGCTCTGGATGTGAATCCAGGAAGGTTCGTGAGCTCCCCAGCCCAGGAACGAGCGCTCTGCTGCCTCCTGGACGCCCATCGCCTCGAATGCGGCAATCCCCATGGTTCCTCCAGCCCTGCTGTGCTCCCTAGCCGGGAATGATGCGCTCTAGCAGCGACGCCTGCCCTCTGCAGGTGACGGAAGCAGCGCTTCCATGCCTTTGCTTGCACTGGCTTAAATAGCACCCCATTCCAGAAACACAGCCCCGAGTTGCCAAGACAACTTGTAAAAGGACACGCTTCTCGGTATGAGTAATTGGCAAAACCAGGCCTCCAGGGAGTCAGGAGCATTCACTGTCAGTATCGGGAGTGAAGCTCCTGCCAAAAGAGCATTCAAAACAAGCAAGCTTCATTTTGAGGTGGGGAAAGAACATACCGGCAGAGACAGGATGGCAAGAGTATGCCGCTGCTTGTCAGATGCATAAAGGCATCAGGAAATCAATGCTCACAGTCAAAATTGCCTTACAAAACTAGAGAAGCAGCCTCTTTCGATTATAAAGATTGCCTCTGGACAATAAACAACAGCATCTGTCCTCCCGACTCTGAGCATCTTGAGTTTGCTTTCTTTCCTGTCCTTGAGGAGGTGGAGAGGAGAGAGGACAAAACAAGACAGCAAAACCAGTTCAAGCTAGGAAGGCTCTACAGCAGTTCCAAGGAGCATTTTACCGCAGCTCACTGAAAGCAGAGGGAGCAAACTCCAATGCATTATTTAAGACTACTCTCACGCTGCTGACCCTCCATAGATGCAGAACAATATATGGGCCTCTGCCGGTAAAAGGAGGCTCAAATATGAAGAAAGTAAATAGAATTCATATTAGAGATGGTGAAGCAAAACAATACAGATCAAAGGAATACCTGTATGCCATGATACAATAGTGCAGTCCCTGAGGGGTAAGCAGGCAGCAATGGAGGGTTGCAGAGCAATTCCCAGATTCACACATTGGTCATAACACTCAGGCAGCCCTGACCACCTCGTCAACAGTCCATCACCCACACACTCACCTGCACAGCCAGAGTCATAAATCAGGAAACAACGGGTTTCTCTATCAAAACTCAATTTCTCACTAACCATCCCATCGCTCTTCATGCCTTGCTTTCCCCCAGTACCCACAAGACACCAAAACTGCCTGACACAGCGGCAGGTGAGAAGCAAGAGGAGCACTCACCTTGCAGGCTGCTTCTCTGAGCCATCTTCCTGCTTGGATCTCTGAAGCACAGATTGCCTCGGGGCTGTTTTATACAATGCCTGAAGCAACAGCTGATGGTGAATTTGGGGGTTTTCCCATCAAAGTGCATTCAGCTGTGTGTTTACCTGCCTGAAGGACTGTTTTCCTCACAGTTGGCAGGTATTTGTTAATCAAGTGAGAAAAGGTATCTTGAAGGTTTGGTCATGTGCTGTGCATATATACATACCTATACGTGTATATATGTCTGCGTGTGCATGCGTAAGTGCAGAGACAGGTAAGAGATACACAGACAATTCATGATATTCACAACTCATTCCTCTGTATAAATACATATAGAGAGCTATAACACTCTCAGGCTCCCTAAGACAGACTGTGGATCCTAAATGCTAAAACATATCCAGTAGATATGTTTAGTAGAAAGGAGCAATGTTCTCCCTTTCCATTTGCCATTTTTCTTTGGAAGTATCATTTCTTGTTTGTACACTTCTTTGTACTCTGATAGCAGCTAGCCAAGTGTTAATGAAGGTGACAACGAAACAGAGCCCATTTGACCTGTGGGAAGACAGTCTCTGTGCAAAACATTGGGAATTCTTGGCCGGGGGCCATCCAGTGGAATAGCTAAATATTCACCCAAGGGCTGTGCTTTTAAACCAGCCATCTAAAGGTCTGGTTTCGTGGCTACACAGTGTGAGAATACTAAAAACCAGGTGCCCGTAACAAGCCATTTGTGAGCAACCTAAGACTGGATCCTGTCTGCGTCGCTAACATGGCAAATTACCTGCAAGCGCTAATTATCTTTCCAGCCATGACAGGCCTATTATAATGCAGATAAAAGAGAACTGGACCCGCAGCTGTATGGCACCAGAAGCATTTGCATGTCTTTGCTTGCGCTGACCACTGGACTTGAGGTCAAGGTTTCCTGATAGGATTTCACTCCTAGTCTCACTCCAGGTTTTCCAGGGGCCTTCAGAAAACCATTCACTCTCCCTTCATTCCTTCAACCATAAAGAAGTGACAAAAATAACTAGGACTGGGTGCTGGAATTATGTGTATGAGAAGAATGTACAAGAAGAAGGAACCTACAACCCTTTTCTTCTTATTCCAACCCTTCCCCACCCCCAGTCCCTGACAAGTCCGTACATAACTGTATTTGTCTTTGCTGCTCCCAGCTCTTCTTATGTATAACCAGACATCTGGGTAGAGTTATCGTCACAACAGTCATATGCCCGAGCAGTAACGATCATCAGCCAAATCAGCAGCTGGGGACTGTATTTTCATGACACTTCTACTTACCATGGATAGGCATCTGCAGAGAACTGTCTGCTGTACCTCTCTCTCCCGAAAAACACAGTTTTTCAGGAAGACATACTAAAGGCTTTTCAGGTTCTGATGTGCTGTGAATACATATCACAAAGAAAATATGAAATCTAGTATGCTTACTTGCCTGCCATTCCTGTCTCCAAATGAACCTCCTGGTGGAGCTTTTATTCTCTTGTCCGGTAAATTCCTTCAGATAACACTGGTTGCACCTACAGTGCACTGAAAGTTCATTCTTAGTGTTATCCATAAACCTGTTTCGCTGTTTTCTAGCTTTCTTTCACCTGTGTTTCTGCTTGAGGCTCCGTCAGTGGTCCAGGGCGAGCTCTGGCTGTGCCCTGAGGGCATCTCGGAGCTGCTTGTCCCAAGGCAGCACCCGCAGAGCCAGGTCCTGTAGGAAGGGTGGTCCTTTCCTGCAGGCAGGATTTTCACATCTTGGAAACCTCTAATTCACCTTGCAGAGAGGGAACTCTGGTGCCTTCTAAGGATTATCCGGCAGGCCAGTCACCTCTAAGAATGGACTTACTTTTTGTTTGCTGTGACAGATAAATTGATCAGCCTCCTAATCCAGTTGTGGACAAGACGTTGACAGTTCAATTTCTCATGGAAAAACTCAAGTGTTCTTTTTGCCTTACAGTTCAAGCACCTTTCTACCAGGTTCAAGGTCTCAAAGCATTCACTCAACTTACTTCCTTTGTTTGCAATATCTCTGCATCGAGTAATACAGCTTGTAGCATTTTTAGGAGGGTCTATAGAAAAGCAGCAAGATTGCCTGATGCTTGTGATGCTTTTAGTACAAATATGTAGGTCAAATGGGACCTTTTATAAAGCCCTATCCACAGCAACCTAATGGCTTTACATTTATTGCCTCACATTTACTTCCAGCAGCTCTGTTGCTTTTCTATTCCTGAAGATCCATGATAATAACAATCCTTCTCCCTCCTTTTAGGTTTCTACTAATGACCACCAGCAATGGGATTTTGCTGGAAATGAACTTGCTTGTATGTTGTTTATGTTTTCACAAATCAAATGCATTTCATATATAAAAGACAAGGATTTAAGGCGGGTTTTTGTCATCTTAAACCCTTTTCCCCCAGAAAGCAAAAGAAAACTGCAAACTGAAATGTACCTTATACAAGATCTGAACTTACACTTTTTATACTAATCTTGATCGCAGAAAAAATAATTGATCTGATAACCAGACATAGAGGTTATCAGCACGGCATCTCAATAAATGCTGTTACCACTAATACTCAATCCCACTGTATCAAATGCATCTTCCTGAAGCTCAGCAGAGACGCTGCATCTGGCACTACGGCACAAACCTCTCTACCCACGGGTGTATAAGCTGTTTTCTGTCACAGTGTTTGATTCATACATCTGTAGACATTTTATAAACACTTCCTTGATCTTTTTAGTCCAAAGTATTTAAGACGAGCGGATTTTTAGCCAGTGATGACCTAAAGAGAAACTCTGATAGGAGACGTGTGTGTTTTGTGCACTGTTTATGGTAATGTAACACAAAACAAGAACAGTACAAGATAATACTAACATGATGATAATATTTGGTTCTTATATGTTGGAAAACAGAAAACTGCGGCACACGAAGTCCCCATGATGGCTACTTCCTGCGCAGCTGCGTAAGCACAGATTACTCCAAGGCCTTTAAACACCAGTAAAAACAAACCAAAAGCCAGCTATGGCACTCCTGATGCATATCCTCCCCGAGATCACGGAAAGGAGAGTAACAGAAGACAATTCGTTGGGTTTTCTCAACTTCTGGAAAGGATAGACCTTATTGTCTCTAAAACAGAGCCAGGTCTGGTCTGGATGGAGCGATTTCAAACCCAACCAGTATTGCTGAGTATTTTGGAAGAGATGAGATCTGGAAAAGGTATTTATTGGGAAATGAGAGTAGAAACTAAGGCATATAATGTAACCTGCCACCTTTCTGAAGTGACCCTCAATAGGAGCAGCAACGTAAGGATTCCTGTCTAATCCATGGGGTTTATCTCTGGGTGTTAACTACAGTTCGAAGATGAAAAGTTTCCCGTTGAGTTTGATACGTAGACATTTAATAATGCCCCCCTGACATTATTCTCACCGTTTGTTGGTTACTTCTTGTTTGCTTTGTGAATGTTTTAGTCCCTGTAACATCCAAGCGCTCCTCCCGTACCTTGGACTTCAGCGCTTGTGGTTTTAAATGGTCTTGAATGAACTCACGTGCAAAAATCCTGGAAGCAGGTACACAGACACAACAGTGAGAAGGCTGTGGAGTTTCTTTGAGCCAGGACTATAATGCCACAGGTTTTGCAGTTGGGCATGTCCTTTGCTTCCTCAGTTTGTGTTGCTGCCCAGATAGATTAAGAGGACTCGACTTACCTTTCCCTCTGAGTCTCTTAGAGCGTGTCACAAAGATGGATCAGAAGAACTGTTTAGTTTGCTGTAAATATCAGTACCTTTAGCTTTAAGTGATCTCAGGTCAAATAGCAATGGTTTTTTACATTCATATTATGAATTTCTTTTAATTTATCTCATTCAGTCCCTGAGTCCTTTAAGAGTAGGGGCAGAAGAGCAGGAAGCATAAGGATTATGATGATGGTTCAATGCTTAAAAATTCATTTGAGTTTCCTTTGTAAAGTGTATCACTGCTATCCTTTAGTGTTTTACACAGGGGGATGAAGGAGCTCGGAATGCAGAATAAAGAAGGAAGAAGCAGAAGGAAAACATCAGGTATATAGTCAGAGCATGATATGCAATTGAAATCAGCAAAAGTGTGATGCATATGCAGAAGGGAGGATAAGCATTACATGAGAAAAAAACATTACCAGGATCCATGTACAAGCCAAAAATAATCAGTTTATTGTTCCGTCTGCGTACAATGAATTTGATCCAAAACTCTCAGAAGTTGCAGTAAGGATTCCTATCTAACATAGTGAGACACGGCTCAGGCCTCATGCCTCTGCCTCTATACATTCACACACATGGTAGATGGCCAGACATCTTTCTGCCTCTGTGGATATACATACCTGTCTATCTGAGCACTCATGTCCATATAAAGATACACTTATGAACTTATTGTCACAGCTCACTTGAAAGTCACACAGATTAAATGCAGTCCTTTTGAACAAGGAATAGTGACAAGCAAACACTTGTTCTTCCTGTCCCTGTATTCTGCACCACAGTTATGCACTTCTCACTGCGGTGTGGATTCTCAGATGGAGTTTACCCACATGCTTATGTACTACGTTACCTTCAGCGGTTCCTCCAAATACCTCCCATACTTGCCGGCTGACGTGAAGAAGACACCTTCACTCCCCCTTACCTTTTCTAGCCCTGTTACTGACACACCTTTTACGGCTGAAGATGTGATTCTGAAGCCTGTAGCTGCTCCTCAAAGTACAGAAGCTGATCCACTTCAAAGCAATCGCTTGCTCTAGAAACCATCTTCTCCAGGTGTCTCCTGATCTCCTCCTCACTGGCATCCTGCTGTCTGGCTTGCTTGAGATAGCTGTACACGGCTTCAAACACCTCTGCTCCCAGCTTCCCAATGGCAGATCTGGGGATAAGTACGAGAAAACGGTCAAGTAAAAAGTTATTCGTACTCTATATTAATACAAGTCATAGCTAGTACTGATTTTTTCTACCTGCTGTAGCTACCTTTGATTAAAATGATATACTGATGCACCTAGTTTGGCTGACAGTACAAGAAACTAAAGTTTCCGGGGGAATTTCTTTATGATTGCTTGTAATAGAAAGAGACAGGAGTAAAAACCTGGGGAAGCGTGGCCATCGTTGTCATTACAAACCAAGACTCCTTTTCACGATGAATCTGACGTACCGTTTTATCTACGGCAAGCCTCGTAGACAAACGCGTATTATTGCCTCTAGGCTGCCTCAAACCCGAAAGGAGCAACCCATGGCAGACACACACCGGTGGCATTTTATGTGAACAAACACATTTCAGGATCCGTTGTTTTATTTCAGCTTCCATCAAATAACAAGGAAACCATTGCACAAGCTCAGCAGGAGCTGGCTGACGCTCGTTTTCTGCAGCACTCTTCTTTTGTTAGAAGACAGATCTGTAATTCAGGGGCAGAGAATACACTCACAGGATCTTAATGGTGATTTATAAAGAAGATCCATTTGCAAGCAGCAAGACAATGAACAGCGCTTCTTCTAAACGCAAACATCTTTAAGTTCACGTATCACGAGCCACAGTCAACACCAAATTTTCCACTCGGTGATGGGCTCATGATATTGTGCTGAAATTAAGTTATTTCCCATCAGCATGTCAGAAACTATCTTCCCGCTCCTCACACACCCAGGATTTGTGTTGTTTTCCTTCATTACGCCTTTACGTGCTAGAGCAATTGAGATTTTATTGTCTTACAGTGTCCAACTGGCTCATTTGAGGGCTGATGATGCTCTTCACTTAGTTAGGAAAGGAGCTGGACTAATTGGGATCACCTTCCAGGAACATCTGCAGTTTGCATTAAAACATGTCTTATTTTGGGTAGGTAACGTTGTGGTAAGCAGCATTTTGCTAGGATTTCAAGAGTATTCAGGTGGGACAATCACTCCTTTTTCGGGAAATCCATCACGGCATGAAGGCCTCTTCAATAAACACTAAAATAAACCAATGGTATCTTACATTCTAATGCTCTCACGTACTTCTCAAGTATTACAAGTATTGTGTCCCTAGCATGTTAAAACATGTGATGCCTTAGCACTTTGCCTTATGGCAATGCTTTTAGCAGAGCGTATCTTCAGTGTGAGCAGCGTGCTCCTGCCTGAAGGGCAGTGCTTGCGGGGAGCTGCCTGGTGCCCTGGGCCCATGTTGCCTGCGGTTGTGCTTATCGTGCTGATTTCTCACTGCTGTCGTACATGTCTAACACCAGGGCAAGGCAAACTGTTCTAACCCCCTAGCATCATCCAGCTAAAGGGGTAGCTGCTTTTTCATCTCTAGCCATCCTGTTGCTGCTGAGGAATAACATTGTTAGAGTGAGACTGCAGCCAGTGAAACTTCCACGTCGTGTCAATTCCTCCATCCTTAGAAAACCATGGCGAAGAATTTAACTTCATTGTTTCTCAAACGGCATTGGACATGAAAGCACCCCTTTTTCTCAGTGATACAGAACCGCTTTATTAGCGTGTGAGATAGATACTTCTGAAAAACCCTGTTGTTATATATATTAGGACCCACTGCTGGTGAAAGTGCACAATACATCTAATAACGTACTTTTTCCTGAAGGATATCCCGCATGACTGCTCTGATCTCACAAGAAGGAAACATCTCCTCACATCCTGTCTGCCCTCTGCAGCTCAGTCATGCCCAGCCACGATTCCAGCCCTCTGGCTACACATCGCCCCTCCTGCTGGCTCCTGACAGAGGTGGATTGGGAACTGGGGCAGAGAAAGTGAAGACCCAGGATCAGAAGCCACAGGTCCAAGCTGGAATCTCTGCAGGTGCAGACCTGACTCAGTCCTGCTTCCTGTAATTAGAAACTGCCTTTCTTTTTCTACCAACAGTGCTTTTTAGGGGAAAACTAGAATTGTTGGAAGGGATTAATTCTCAGACACTGGAAATCTAGGGATTAGATAACCACAGAAAGCTAAGTAGGGATTTGCTCGGCAAATGATGTACATTTCTTCACAACGCTTTACCAGAAATATCACAGCATTTCTCTCCAATGGTTCAAAATCGATACATAAGAAGTGATTTTGAAATCACTGCTACTTCACTAATGCTTTTACTGACTCCTCGCTCCCTCTTAGACAAGTATGTTTAATTTTTTGGCAGTCCTGTCTACTTAAAGATGAAAAATGAAGCAAACGTCCCCCAGGAGTATTGCTTCTGCTAATAAATGTGACCTGCAGACTTAAATCTTCTCGGTTAAGCTTGGCAGAGCGTGCAAATCAGCTAATCTGTATAACAGCTGATACAATAGAATTATGGGGAATGCGTTCACAGGTGGAAAATTAAGGGGTAGCTAACAAAAATTAGAACCTGCTTTTACAGAAGAAGACATCAGGCTCTGTTTGGACTCGAGAGCTGCACTAATGCGAGGCTGCTACCACATCACACATCTTCTATCACAGAGACACAAGTGTGGTATCTAAGACGGTAAATGTCAAATAGATACTACTGAGTGAATCTACCATCCTGATGAAGGCAGGGGGAAAGTGGCTTTCTGGAAAGGGAGATTTGCCCATTATGGCCCTGATCCTGTGCTAAGGGATGTTTGTCCATCCATGAGAAGTCCTACAGAGGCACAGTTATGGATTTTCCACTGACCTGTTCACAGTTACTTCTGTTTCACATGAAACATGGGACACCTGCATTACTGGTTTGAGATGATTAAAAGCCTTACCACCAAATGTGCTGCGTGAGCAAGTACAGGGCTCCCATTTACATTCTCTTTTGCCAACGTTTTATGATCTACTGGCGGTTACTCTCTTTATGCCATCTTATAGCTTACTCACCATCAGACTCAGTATTTTCCACCAGAAATGAGCCATCATCTCTTTCTCAGCCAAGACCACACGAGCAAAGGGGATACCTGACATCTGGCACATCTGGGCCAGATCCTCATCCTACACTGCCTTAAATTGTTTTTCACTATGTTGAACTCAAAGGACTTGCATCAGGCTCTATCAACCAAGGGTCCGACTCAGGATGGTGTGTAATGTGCTTAATGTCACATCACGTACTGTTCGTTCTCTAGCTCCAACGTATTACAGAGGCTTAGATATAAGGAGGGATTCATTCATCGCTGGCATTTGAGCACTGTGTTTCCTAATTTTCAGCATCTTGTTCATCAATGGAATTCACAGCTCTGTGGTCAAATCCTGCGCTCCCTGTTCAATGCAGGCAGCCCAGAAGAGCGTTGACTCACAGCGTTGGCCCACTACAACTGCAGAAAGTCATATCCTAAATCTGACACCTGTCTGGGTTTCCTGAAGTTGGGAATCACCGCTGTCAACCCAGGACTTGCTGCAGTTCAACATGACCACAGAGGTACACCATTGTCCCCTTTTATCCCAGGGTCTGTGGCTAGAGCATTCACCCAGAGAGCTGGAAACCTGGGGGGAAAATGGAATTCAAATCCACACCTCCCAAAGCAGTATCAGTCAGACCGAGGGATGAAGGGCTCTTCTTCACCCTCACTCTGATTTGTACGAAAGCAGATGTGTTGGCTCACAAGAGAACTGGATGATCTTCAGGTCCTTTCCAACCCTAACTATTCTATGATTCTATAATGGAGGATAACTCTGGATAGACTGAGGACTAAAGACAATACTGAAGGTATGTGCAAACGTCATTTGCACGAAACAGTCCCTGGATAAAATAGTATGAGCAATCCTTGGGGTTCTGCAGTCCTTGGGACTGATATCCAGGTTACCACATGTGAGCGCGTGCCCAAAGAGTGTGCTTTCTCACTGCAAACTTCAACTCAACAGTGAGCCCAGCTTTCCTCACTCCTGTCTGCAGACAGCATTCCCAATGCTCCAGGTACAGGCTGGGGTCCTCCATAGCCTGGAGGCATGCTGCAACCACCAACCTTCTACTAGCTGGACAGCAGATACTGCCAGTCCCCACACTGTCATCCATGGAAGCTGTGGTCTGAAAAATAATGCCTCTTGCTGCCAGTGTCTGTGCAGCACACAATCCACACCTAGAATGAACTGGAACGAGCCCCAGAGGCCATAGAGGCGAAGAGGTTTGTGAGTAATGATGGGGTTTGGGCATGAGAAGAAGAGTTTGGGCATGAGATAGGTTCTATCAAGGGTAAGGTGCTTCTGAGCATGCGAGAAGCAACGTGAGTATCAGCAATATCATAGGCACTTACCGCTTTGTCTCACTGTCAGCATTAGAGGGGAGCTGAATAGGAGCTTTGAGAACTGCAATTTTATACTCAGGGTGTCTAGAAATATTCACAGCCATTTAGTGGATCTGGGCCCAAATGAATTTATCAGGCTATTGGGTGGTTTGCAGTTGATTTCCTACACATCAGTGTAAAATTACTAAAACCTGACAATATAATCCTGTTGTGTTCTCAACTAGCTGAGGAAGTTGTAAATCTTTCCCTGGGTGAACAAAGGATTTTCTATTATCCCATGGGTCTTTATTTTGACTATTCTGCCACTAGCTACATATTAACATTCCCTTTCTGGTTTGGAGATCAATTACAATACACCTACCTTTATGCAACACTGACAAAAGCCACAAAACAAGATTAATGCTTCAGTTGGTGCTCCTCCATGGGCATTAGCAGCCGAGTTAATATCTCTCGGCAGTTTGTCATTGCGTGCCTTGAAGGATAACTGCGACACAAATCAGCAGCTAAGGGGGTTTTCAAGCTTCTCGTTTTCAAATGTCGTTCAGCATAATAGTGACTATCATTTAGAATCATTCTGCTCTCCCTCATCCGCCCTCAAACTGCACTTTTTTTGCTCTCAAACACCGAGTGTTCACTAGTGCCTTCAGAGAGCTCAGTGCGGTCCATGCTTGGGAGCAAGGAGAGGCTCTGCAGCTCCTGAGTTACACCAGAATTACACTGTGGTCTCTCTGGACCAGCAAGAATGCCTCACCTCTGCCATAGCAGGCAACAAACACACAGCTCCTAAGCCAACCACAGGAAATTCAAATACTGATGTCACTCTTGGCTACCTCGGTGTAAATGATAGAAAAAAAGCTTCCTGGACATGGATTTTCCATTCCAGTGGGCATTTATTTCTCCTTTTGATGCAGCCAGGCTGCCTGTATCCTACACCAACTATATTGTAAAATAGGAGGTAAATCTGTCACGATTAGGGCTCACAGGGCATAAAAGCAAGTGCAGGGCCCTTCAGAAGTATAATTTCAGCAGATGTCACTTAATTCTGCTCTCCCTGGCACAAGGGAATCCCCACGGAGTCCAGCACTATTACTCAGAAGTCCCATCAATACATCCAGCTCGGATTTGTCCTCAAACATGCTATTTCTAGCCATTAATTTATTAGCCTTATATTTCTCCTTAAAACAGAGGACAGCCGTGCCACTTTGCAGCTAACTGGTAGTAACATGAATCTTGGTGAAAAAGATTGCTACATTTATCTCCTGAAATGACTCTGCGAAAGAACCCGGAAATCACATATCTTTGATATCATACAAAATATTGCTTTCTTACTGTACCAGAAAACCTTAAGGTATCTGCTACAGAATCTCATGGACCGGTAAACAAACAGGTTTATCTCCATCCCAACACAAAAGGCCCCTTTCCTCTCACGTTATCTCCCTGTCGTTCGGCGTGTTGGCACTACTGACTATGAATGATTAAAACTTCTCTGAAACTTGAGATGGCTCTGGGTGCAGTTTGCAAAGTTGCTCCATACAGACCCTTTGAGATCTGGTGGGACAAGCACATTTTAAGATCCATCATTATCTGACAGTTGCTCAGTCTTTGCCATGTGAAAAGTATGGCAAAGTCTAAGAAAAGGGATTTGAAAAATAGGGAATTGGAAAGCATCGTTATATAAAAGCTAGTAAAGAAAGCTCTGAATTGCTAATATTAACCCCTGCCTTCACCTTCAAGCCTCAATGGGCTTTGACTTCCATCATATTACCGCGGAATGAAGATTTCTTTACTTGAAGACACAAAGATCATTTTCATCGTTCATCCTTAATTACTTCATAATTTCTGAATTAAAGCACCTGAATTTGATTGCAAACAAAACTCTCTGATGTCCTGCTTCAAAGACCTGCAAAATCTAAAGCGTATTTAGGACACGTTTTCCCATGAGCTGAGAAGGATCTTATTATTAAAAGCTGTAGACACGCAGCTGAAGAAATATCAACACTCATATTCTCCATGCACCTCATTTTCTGAGCTAAATGAATTGATAAAATTGGAGTTGAAGCTGACATCTGCTCTTGGAAGAAGCGTTAATGAGAATTTAGAGCTCCTACTTGAATTCCAGCTACTACAAATTTAGAATAGGGTTTGTCCTCAGAGAAAATGTAATTATTAAGTTTTCTTAAGGTTTTGCCACAGGGTAAAAAAAACAACACAACAAACCACGATCATTTAAACCAAACCAGAATATCACAATTTGAATGTCTTCTATGTTAACAAATTTACTGCCAATACTGAAAATGAGTGACAAAAATTTGCTTGTATACAGCAGTTCTCCAGGAGGTGAAAATGACACTGTTTAGTGCTCACAAAGAGTTATGTGTAACGCACTTCCCCAGGCTGCAGCGACTTTACACGTATCCTAAGATTTCCTAGCCTTGCTAATAGGATTTTAAACAGTATCTTGGTTTTCAAATGCAATTCATTCAGCATCACTCATCAAGATCAAGCAAAAATACAAGGCACATTTAAAACATACCTGATGGCCTTTGCTTTGGTTATCGATGCATGTGTTTTAGACAGATGTGTCTGAAGAGCAGCACAATATACGGCTGCTTCTTGAATGTGGACGTGCAAGGATAACAGTAGTTATCTCTGAAAAGTCAATAGTTACATACAATAAGAGTTTAAGGACCTCATGAAGTTCAACCAAGCCAAGTGCAAGGTCCTACACCTGCGTCGGGGCAATCCCAGGCACAGCTACAGGTTGGGCAGAGAAGAGATTCAGAGCAGCCTGAGGAGAAGGACTTGGGGGTGTTGGCTGATAAGAAACTGAACATGAGCGGCTTCAGTGTGCGCTTGAGCCCAGAACCCCGCTGTGTGCTGGGCTGCATCAAAAGCAGCGTGAGCAGCAGGTTGAGGGAGGTGATCCTGCCCCCCTGCTCTGCTCTCATGAGACCCCACTTGCAGCACTGTGTGCAGCTCTGGTGTCCTCAACATCAGAAGGACATGGAACTGTTGGAGCAAGTCCAGAGGAGGCCACGAGGATGCTCAGGAGCTGGAGCACCTCCTGTATGGAGACAGGCTGAGAACACTCTTCTCAGCCTAGAGAAGAGAAGCTGCGTGGAGACCTCAGAGCAGCTTCCAGTGTCTGAAGGGGGCTACAAGGATGCTGGGGAGGGACTCTTCATCAGGGACTGTAGCGATAGGACAAGGGGTGATGGGTTCAAACTGAAACAGGGCAAGTTCAGGTTGGATCTAAGGCAGAAGTTCTTCCCTGTGAGGGTGCCGAGGCACTGGCACAGGGTGCCCAGAGAAGCTGTGGCTGCCCCATCCCTGGCAGTGTTCAAGGCCAGGTTGGACAGGGTTTGGAGCAAGCTGCTGTAGTGTGAGATGTCCCTGCCTCTGGCAGGGGCTCGGAACTGGATGATCTTAGGGTCCTTTCCAACCCAAACCATTCTATGCTTTTATGATTAAAGCTCATCTAGTTCCAGCCCCCTGATAGAATCATAGAATGGTCTGCCAGGGATGGGGCAGCCACAGCTTCTCTGGGCAACCTTTTCCATTCGGGGGAGACCTACTGCTTCTGCTGCAAAGGACTTCTACTCTTCTACGAACAGTAGAAGAACAGTAGGGCAATAGACATTGCCTCACCCAGTTTCATTTCTACTTAGGCAGGAAGAGCTGAGGCTTCACCCATTCCTGCTTTCTCAGTTGTTGCCTTGGGACAATAACAATTCACAAGCCATCAGCATTCACTTCTCCCTGACAGGAGCCGGAACCAAATTCCCTGCTTGGTCACACAAAGCCAAGTTCAACATTCCTAGTGGAATTCCTAGGACTGTCCACCCATCATCTAATAAAAACTTAATCCACTTCTTCACTGTGGCAGTTAAAGAATGTACAGAAACGAATGTCTTTGAAAATTCAGTCTTTTTAGGACTACTTATCTAAAAGAATACCAGAGCCTAATCGCTGACTTCAGTATGACCTTTCTTTCTGAACTTTAAAGATGAAGGCTGCATTTGACGCCAGCATCACAAGAACAAGCAGAACATCTGCATAATGCTCATGAGTCTGAACCAATAGTGTTATGAGCATTCACAGGAACAGAATAAAAATATCACCAAATGCCTTTTCTCCATGCCTTCTGAAAGATGGCTTTACTTACACTCAGCAGGCGATGAGGAAATCTTCTGCCTGATCGTGGTATGCTGCTGTGTCTAAGACTTCAGGAACTGACTAAAAGGTGCTTACTGCTGTGCTAAAGGATTTTAATGTACTTAAAAATTTGGGGCATAAAAGCCTTTTCCTTTTACTGGCATGCATTTTATTGAATTCTAAACTGTGTATTAAAGTTCACTGCTATTAAAAGGACTAGGACTCATTGTATTTATTCATGGATCTCTCCATAAACGAGCACAGAATGCTCTGTACTTATGTGGCTTTCTATCTTGATTTTCTACATTGTATTTTCAGAAAAGAACAAACAAGACATTCTATTCCAGACCTATTCCAATACTCAAAAATTAGCCTGCAAAACACAAATCCTGATTTTACAAAGCCCAGGAAATGAATTTTGACTTACAGTGATGAAGAAGCTTCAAGGTGAAGCCTTCACTTCCTGGACACAAATACTTCACAGTCTAAGAAGGCGCAATTGTGGATACAGCCAACTGCATTAAAACCCCTAGTAAGGCTTGTTCTTGTCCAGAGGTTTCTGTACACACTTGTATTATTTCTCACCTTTGCTTTTCCATTTTAGATCATGCAACCCTGCACAGACTTGAGATGTCAAGTATGGATCAAAAGGCTTTTGCTACAATGACTCTTAGAAGGGCTTTCCTTAGCGACAAAGCCAATCTTTCACGCAATGACTACTGCCAAAGCTTTGGACATCTTATAAGAAGACTTGGACAAGCTGTATGGACCACAGTGAAAGAAAAAGGAATAAGTGCTCTAACAA
The DNA here is from genome assembly GCF_033815535.1 of Pezoporus flaviventris. Taxonomy (NCBI): domain Eukaryota; kingdom Metazoa; phylum Chordata; class Aves; order Psittaciformes; family Psittacidae; genus Pezoporus; species Pezoporus flaviventris. The sequence goes on from NW_026892585.1 coordinate 4,919,434, forward strand.
TAACAGGTCAAAAAATGCTTTGGCTGGAGGAGTTGTTTCTGAAGAACGGAGTGGTTCTCTTCCGAGATGCGTGGTCTCAGAAAGAGACTGTGGAAATAGCTGGAAAGTCTCTTTAGGGGAGCATCTGTGGAACTGTCATTAGTTTTTCCTCATGGATACCCTGGTGAAGATCTGGCTCTGGATACCATGTGAGAGTAAAGCTTCTGAGACTGAGGCATGCACCAAGTTACCCAGTACCATCAAGGATGGGAACCGCCACGAGAATGAGACGGTGGGCAAGACAGAGAATAGCGAGCAATGGCTCCTCCTGTTTACTGCATCTAACGTGATTCCTCAGTCTAAAAGCCCAGTACGAGGAATATGAGTCACACAACTCCGATTCCTATATTTGCTTGACTTATCACTGTTAACATGCAAGGCTGGGAAGGAGAATAATGAGAAAAAGCTCAAGATAATCTTTGTGGGAGCTAGTTCAAGAAATGGGGATTTCTTATCAACACTGCATATCAAAATCCTTAGCACTGAAGTAGAAATCTTTGCAGGGAGAATGCACTCCACTTGAAAGGTAAAGCTAAGTCTCTGCTGCTGTAAACTTTATCATGAATACTTTACTAAGTATAATGAACTAGAAATTGTTGTCACAGGAGTAGGTGATTTTATCATGAATCTTACTGACAGAACAGCAATTCCAAATGCTGGAACAGAGTGCAACGGTAATTGGAAAGAGGATGTCAAGGAAAATATTCAGGGATTGCAGTGAAAAAAGCTAGTGACTGAATCTTAAACACTACCAGTCTGCCTCTAAATTCAGCTCTGAGCTATTTTTTTACTTAAAATAGGAGATCAAGGACTCCTACCTACCGTATTCAAGAACATCAGTGGCTTCCTTCTACATTCTTGCAAGGACTTTCGGCACAGCTTTCCTCTCACATGAGTATCAGTATAAAGTCCTACATAATAATACAGTAAAAGCCACCTATATTGGCACTCTGATAAAGAGCAAGTGTTTCTACTGTCAAAGAATGCCTTCAGTGCAGAACTGTGATAACTCAAGCAACGACCACATCACATCTTGTCAAGTGACTGTTCTGCTGCAGTGATCTGCAAGCCCGCACCGCTCACACGTCAATTAGAAATGACTAAAAGGCCCCTTTTGCTGTTCAACCCCGTGTTATTTCACATGAATGTACCATTTTATCAGAGCTAATAAGAGCTTCTTCCAATAACTTTATTTGTAATGGTTAGGCACAACGCTTACTTTCTGAGTAATTCATGACATGGAAGAGTCTCCCTTATCAGAATCTATTGCTACTAGCATCTGAAAATGATGCAAATCCCAAGCCTTCATACTTCTCTTTCTACAGTTACTTGCCACCTAAACAGACTTCACTGCACTTCCTCATTGCCTCCCCTGCTCTTCTTTTGTTTCCAGCATCACACCTCATCCCTAAAGGCAGTGACCATGAAGTTCTAACAGGTAGGGTTTATCCTGTAACCATGAGAACACAAGATGAAGACTGTAAGATTAGTGGGCATTTTGACTAAACAATCCCACCTTGCAACTAGTTGGCACAACATGATGCACTTATTGATTTTATAAGTACTTTGCAAGAAAAGGGAATGGAAAGCAATCAGAGTGGCAGGCTGAGACACCTGCTGACTGTTGCACAATAAAGGCTAAGCTACAAAGTGTAACCCTATGCCTGAAATGGCATAAAGCTGAACAACTTCTATCTGGCATAAATCTGATGGGCATTTCCCTTGAATACGTGGTGCGTTTGGCACTGCCATTTGTGATCAGCATCAACACTGTTGCGGTTGCATTCATTTTCCTTAGAGGACTCACTTCAAGAACTACTGGTATTAATTGTTTGAACTTATTTGTATTCTGATGACATCCACCATGTTCTTGGCACTGTCTGCCCACAGAAGAGAAAACCGCCCTTTTTAAAGACTGTACAATCTGAGTTCAGTTGAATGTTGCAACCCTGCAAAGAAAAATTGAGTTCATAAATAATGGAGAGCATTACGATTGCCAGATCAGTACCTAAATTAGGGAGCTATAAATCTTGGAAGGCCATAAATTACTGAATCAAGATAAAAGCTCACAGTACAGTAACCAGTACATTCTGGAAAGGAAGCACAGATCTTTGTTTTATCAAGGCATTGAAATATTTATTAACAAAGCTGAGTTTTCAGTGATGCTGAAAGCAATTAAACAATGAGTTTCAAAGGGAGCTGCACATGTAATTACTCTGTTATCTGAAAATCCCAATCAACAGCAACAATCATGTTTGCTTTAAATCATCATATCATCACGGGAAACAAAAGTCTTTTGTTCGAGGCAAGAATGAAGTGTGGGTGAAAGAGCAAACATGGTGGGAACATGGCTATCTGCAAGTGATTTGTGGCCGTGTGTTGAGCTAATAAAGAAAGCAATGTTCCAAATGACACTGACAGCAGCGAAGGCAAACTGGATCCTGGAAGGATGACAGCGATTGTGCAGATTATTACAGAAGAATCAGAAGGAACAGTCAACCTTCATCCTCCCTGGAGGCAAGTAGGCATCCAGTCTATAAAGAATACCGTACCCTCCGCTTCTTTTTGTTGATGGATGGGGAAACAACACATGGTTTTCTTTGCTATGTTCTGTATTTTTTTCAAATCAATCCTCTGTGTCTGAATATTGGGAACTCATAAATATCTTACTTACTCCCTCATGCGTTTCAGTTTGGTCTCAGCCATAGTGCTGTTGAGAGCTCTGGATCCCTGGGGCACCACTGGAGACACTCCGGTGACAGTCCCCGAGCCTACAAATCAATGCACAGACAAATAACCTTATTCACCTTCATCCCCTGAGCTCTATTGCAGAGTCAAGGGCAGTCAGAAGGAGGACGACTATTGTGGTTTCTCACAAGGTAGTGCCACATCAATTAAAGATGGATTACATTATTAAATGCGTATTAAGGGAGCCTTCTTTCTGAGGGACAAGCAGATTTATAGCTTAAAGGTGCCAGAACTGGAACAACAATTTTCCTTCTCTGTAGCATAGATAGAATTACATTGCAACAGAAAGCACAGGCAGGCACTTGAAGAAGTGCTGGGACAGGTAAACAGTCAACAAAATGAAACTTGCTTAGACAATACAAGTTTTCCTCCATTGTTCTTGCACTTAGTTAGACGAGCAATAACCTTCTTCCTAAGAGGCAAGTTTCTCCTTTAGCTAGATTATTACTTTGTATACTTTGTAATACTTTGTATTATTACTAAAGTAGGATCTGTTTTTCTAATTATAAAGAAATTCACGGAGTATGCAAAAGGGAAGGGAAGAACTGAGTAAGCCAAAGAAAAGGACTGGCACAGGAGAAAAACAAGCATGAGCTGGCCGATAAAGAAGTTTTGCTGGGAAATTAAAGGGTGGCCCCGAGGAAACCCCAAGTGCTTTGCAAAACAATGCTCATGACTTACTGGGTGGCATTCTGTTCTCTGAGTTGGTATGGAACTAAGTTCCAGCTGTGGAGCTTTGGGGCTTCAGAAGCAATAAAAAAATGGATGCCCTGAGCACCAGTGGTCTAAGGAAAATACAGTATTTGTATTCTCTTAAGAGAGAATACATTTAACCACAGGCTTCACCTAATTCTGGTATTACTATTATTACAGGATATACCACTGTAGTGAGAGCTCAGGATAGTCATTCTGCTTAGTGGGTTCAATCTATTTCTTGCTACAATATCTCCTTCTCCTCTGACGTTTCATTATTAAAGACATCCTTCTTGTTTTTTCTGGGATTCTAGGCTAAGTAATTTGTACTTTGTCTACTCTTTACAACTGCAGTTGGCCAAAAAAACCTTCTTCTCTAAAAGAAAACTGGTATCTATTTTCCTCTCCATTTAAATAGGATTTTCTGGGTATTATGAGGCAGCTGCAAGGAATACCGATGGGATGATGATGCAGAAGTGGGGTTAGTCGTTAAAACAAATGAGTTCTTAAGTAAAAACTTCTAAGAGCTTTACCTATTGTTGCTACAACAAACATCAAGATTTCTTCCCGGGGTGATTCATACCCCACACCAACTTCTGTACTGGAGGTATTTTCTTAGAAGCAGATCCTTGATTAATAACATATTTTGCCCTCAGATTCAAGCAGCTTGCCTGCCCATCCATCAACACAGAGCAAGGAACTCTGCTTCTTCAAAAAGTGACCAGTGGCTCCAAGACTATGATGGCCACAGCTTTGATTACTCCCTTTCATCCCTTTTCTTCTCTGGCTTTCTCTTCCCATCAGCCCATACTTCTTACAAGCGGGGTGTATCAGAGCTTGGCACTGAAGGAACCTCTACAAGGAGGACTTCACAGGCTTCCCTATATTCTAGTTTCAGAGCCCATATTCTAATATCAGATAATACTGAGTCAGGTTTATCCCAGCTGAACAAGTGTAAACGGAGCAGCTAAACAAGACTGCAGCTCCCCTGGGGGCCTTTGGGTTCCTTTGGGAACTCTGCTGGGCTTTAGAGCAACCTACATACAGGCTACTGCTGGCACAGCTCAACCCCATGGTCTTCAAGGACAGTGGCTACGCCACACTCAGTAAACAGCCTGCTTTCATGGAAGTTTCCTTTTAGCTGTTCTTTTGTTCTTTTAGTGAGAAACCAGGCTTTCAAACTCTACATTTATAGACAGAATTTGTAGGAGATTTTAGGATTCAATTGCAACCTTGAATTCCCAGTGATTTTTCTGTGCCTGGAATGAGATCCCATAAACTGAAATAAATATTATCCAAACTTGGATCATCATTTTCATTTTTGTTTTAATATTTTAACTGATTTTCTATTATTATTACCAGTACCAGAAACTATAAAATAACTTTTGTATCCTTCAATATTTTCCTCTGGACGGAATATGGCAGAAGACAAATTATCAAAAGCATTCTGCACCTCTAGCCGTCATGCTTTATGGCTCTATTATATTCATCATAAGCACTTAACTGTGTAGGCCTTTTCTTTTGGCATATTTATACTTCTCTGCAGTAGCTTAAGGTAGAAGTGATTTTCAAAGTCACTCAACATTTTTTGAGTTATTTTGTTGCAAAGTGGAAATAATTGAAATATAATGAATACAGACTGCTAACGACTTACATTTAAAGAGGAGATATCATCTTACCCAATGAGCTACCGTTCAGGACACTCTCCAGATACTTGACCATTGCCTCAATATCACTGTCCTGTGGAAAAATTAAACAAGGACTAGGATTAGTGCAAGCACAAACTTAAACATTATAGAAGTATCCCACAAACATAAAGGTTATTGCTTACACCAATGAATGTCAACACTCAACTACAAAGAGTCTGCATTGCTCAGGACTTTTTCCTGTTTTCTTCTCCTAAAACAGCAGGCTTGGGAATGATCTTACATCAAATCTGGTCTCTTCTCCCAAGTAACAAGCGGCGGGACAAGAGGTAAGGGCCTCAAGCTGCGCCAGGGGAGGTTTAGACTGGAGATGAGGAACAATTCCTTCCCCAGAGGGTAAACTGAGTAAACTTTTGGTCAAAGAGAAACCGAACATGGGTGGCTTCAGTGTGTGCTTGAGCCCAGAAACCCCGTGTGCGGGGTTGCATCAAAAGCAGCGTGAGCAGCAGTTTGAGGGAGGTGATCCTGCCCCTCTGCTCTGCTCTCCTGAGACGCCACTTGCAGCACTGTGTGCAGCTCTGATGTCCTCAACATGAGAGGGACATGGAGCTGTTGGAGCAAGTCCAGAGGAGGCCACGAGGATGCTCAGGGGCTGGAGCACCTCCTGTATGGAGACAGGCTGAGAACATGGGGGCTGTTCAGCCTGGAGAAGAGAAGCTGCGTGGAGACCTCAGAGCAGCTTCCAGTGTCTGAAGGGGGCTACAAGGATGCTGGAGAGGGACTCTTCATCAGGGACTGTAGCGATAGGACAAGGGGTGATGGGTTCAAACTGAAACAGGGGAAGTTCAGGTTAGATACAAGGCAGAAGTTCTTCCCTGTGAGGGTGCTGAGGCGCTGGCACAGGGTGCCCAGAGAAGCTGTGGCTGCCCCATCCCTGGCAGTGTTCAAGGCCTGGTTGGACAGGGCTTGGAGCAACCTGGTCTGGTGTGAGGTGTCCCTGCCTATGGCAGGGGGTTGGAACTGGGTGATCTTAAGGTCCTTTCCAACCCAAACCATTCTGTGGTTCCATGATTCAGGTTTAACTGGTGAGACAATTTCAGGACTCCCTGCTTCTGTGGTAGAGGTTCTGATTCCTCACACAAATATTTTATTTTTATCTTAGGAACTACATTTAAAGAAGCTATTAGTCCAAAGTTTTCAAAAATCAGTGCAAGGGATATTATACTATTCCTGAACGCCTTAGAAAGACCAATTTACAGAAATTACTTGGGCATTGAAGTTCATTGCTTTCACTGAGACTTGATCATTGGAGACAAGATGCAGCTCAGCTCATCCTGACCAGATCTAAATCAGGTGCCTTTTCCAATAATCTTGAACCACCTTCAGACTGCAATCCCCAAGACTTTCATGTGGCAGCCTCACCTGATAAAGCTACTTTAAGCCTTTCAATAAGTTTTCTCTTCACTGGCACTTTCTGAGATCCTTGGGAAAGTTTGCAAGTCCACTGGTCAAGTCTTGCAGCTCACACTGCTCGCAAAAATAAGCCTAATATCAGCAGGAAGAAGTGGCAACTAGAGGTTGCCCAGGAATTAGAGATGGAATTTAGAGCTTAAGCTTGAAGTACACTTCAAGCTTTAACTTGATTTACCCATAGGTAACACATGAGAGAGCCCCACTCTGAGTGCTTTACAGTCACAAGGAAGTTTACTAACAATCCACCCTAAGGCATTCATGGGAGTGTTATCCTTAGTCCTGAAGGGATGCAAGAATCCTTCTCATTAACGTCTCGAACGAATGGCATATGCATACACGTATAACTAAATCATGGTATTGATATAAACATGCATACCTCACACAAGCCAATTTCAGTAATGATGTCAGGAGGACAAAATCTTGGAAGGAGCTAAATTTTACCATGGAAAATGAGCATCCAGTTACACTGTTTTCCCAAAGATCACATATACCTGGTGATCTGGCTTAGAGACAGTCTGTAACGCTTCCGCATCCTCCTCCTCTTCACTGCTTTCTGAACAGGATTCAAACTCTTCATTGTAATATTCTTCTGCTGCTGCTGGGTCTTCCGGGATCTCTAAAGACAATTATGACTTTATAGCACTTAGACAGAAAAAATGTATGATCTTAAAAAGGTAAAATAGATTTTATAGCACCCATGTTATGTCACTAGCAACACATTCTGTGATTGAAAGCAAGGGATAGGTTCTCCGATTAAAACGTTCACCTTTGATGACATGCTAAGCACTGTTAAAGCTGTCTCTGGCAAAAGATCAGATCCTCATCATATGTAAATTAATGACCTTAAAGCATCTATATTGATTTTGGACTGAAATCACTGAATCAGAGAATAATTCAGTCTGGGAGGGACCTCATGGAATCATCTAGTCAAAGCGGGAATTGAATGCAGCTTTTGTGAGCTGGAATCATGCCCCAGTTTGGTTTTCTCTAACACACACAACCTGTGGTGGATACAACTGCTAAGCTAAATGGAAAATGCTATAAACCAGGCACATGTTTAAGAGACAGAGGAAATAAAATCTGTATTTTCTTCCTGAAGCAAAAGCAAAGTGAAATAGAAGAAACTGGTGAAGTCCAGCTACGCATACTTGGGCGTCATGCTCTCTGAATTTATCACCATCACAAGTTTTAGCAACAGCAGTGAGTGCAGTATTTACATCGCCAATGAGCCAATAAAGTACAATAATTGTTATTAAAACTCACCATATCCATCACAGCATGAAAGCACACTCCAGCCACTCTGCTCTGGACAAAATCCTTTAGCATCCCAGACTCTGTAAGTGAAACAGCTCGAGGCCTGACTGCATCTGCTTCCAGGAGCACACCTTTCTCAGCAGAAGCCCTGAAGCATGTGTTTAGTTCCAAGCAGAGGCTGGACTGTGGTGACTATATGAATAAAAGAGCACACTTCCCACTTTTCCAGACAGAAAGCTGCAAAGCAAAGAGTTACCCACAGGAGACACGGCTCAGCAGCAAGAGGCAGGATCAGAAGACAAGGGAGCCTGGCTGGCCAGACATCCCATCAATAGCCCTAAGCATTCAGAGAGAGATACTCCAGGAGAGCTAAGCACCATGCTTTGATTTTAGGCAGTCCCTTACTGACTGACCAAGATAAGCTACATCCAAGCCCAGGAACAACGTTTTTATGCTATCATTTTTCAAAAGGAAAAATGCTCTCTGTTTGCTCTCTGTCTTTGCCTGGTATGATTATAAGAAATGTTAGTTGAAGATGAGATGATGCTGGGGAGGGACTCTTCATTAGGGACTGTAGTGATAGGACAAGGGGTAATGGGTTAAAACTGAAACAGGGGAAGTTTAGGTTGGATATAAGGAAGAAGCTGTTTACTGTAAGGGTGGTGAGGCACTGGAATGGGTTGCCCAGGAAGGCTGTGAATGCTCCATCCCTGGCAGTGTTCAAGGCCGGGTTGGACAGAGCCTTGGGTGAGATGGTTTAGTGTGAGGTGTCCCTGCCCATGGCAGGGGTGTTGGACCTTGATGATCTTAAGGTCGTTTCCAACCCTAACTATTCTATGATTCTATGAAGACACAAAATGCTTAATATTCAGTTCTCATAAGTCATCATAGTCCTAGCTTTAGCTACGGCTGATTTGTGTCATTCACCCCAATTAAACGTACCTCTTTAAAGAAATATAAATCAACTTAAGCTGCATGGAAATAAATCCAATTCAAACAGTAAGACATAAAAAAATGCTTAAAATTTTTTACTTGACTCACATGAATTAAAAAAACAACAAAACCAGAAGAAGGGTTTAAAGGAGACTACAATCAAAAAACAACAAAAGCCCTTGGAGTTTGGGCAGGAAGAATATTTCTAATATTTAAGGTGTAGGAAAGAGAACTCAGTGAAAATGTGTTTGTCTGCAGCACGAGGTGGCTGAGCTCTCCCACTGAGGTACGATCGCTGATATCTATTGTAAAAACCACTTTCTTTCTTATAAACTTGATTCACCTCCAAATTTCTCACACATTTTCACTCAGGTTTCTCAGTTTTAAGATCACAGATTCCCAGACTGGTTTGGGTTGGAAAGGACCTTAAAGCTCATCCAGTCCCAACCTCCTGCCATGGGCAGAGACACCTCACACTAGACCAGGTTGCTTCAAGCCCCATCCAACCTGGCCTTGAACACTGCCAGGAATGGGGCAGCCACAGCTTCTCTGGGCACCCTGTACCAGCACCTCAGCACCCTCACAGGGAAGAACTTCTGCCTTAGATCTAACCTGAACTTCCCCTGTTTCAGTTTGAACCCATCACCCCTTGTCCTATCGCTACAGTCCCTGATGAAGAGTCCCTCTCCAGCATCCTTGTAGCTCCCTTCAGATACTGGAAGATACTTACACAAGCTTCAAAACAGCCCTCATTCCAGTGCCACCATTTCTAATTCTTCCTGTTTCTATTTTTCACCTTAGTTTGTAAATAACCCCAAACCACCAAACCCAAACCCCAACCAAACAAAAACCCCAAACAAAGGAAACCCCAACACTGTAAAATGAAGATCCATCTCCTTTTCCAGGCAGAATGAAGTCATTTTTCTTTCTTGCAGAGACACTGTCATTTCTGTGATTAGTATAATTTTAGTAGGTTCATCTGCATTCTATGTGTATTTATTCATTCAAATACATATGAAACAGCCTATTTATGATAACACAAACCTTGGACTACACTACTGTTCTCTGAGTTGTCTTCTCCCACATTCTGCATCTGTTTACTGTTGTAGTTAAAAGTACTAAAAGGCCTAAAAATCCTCCCCTTCCCAGCCAAACAAGGCATCAGAATCAGTCTTTTACTCATAACTGTAACTTAAAAATGTCTGCTCTGGCAGCCCATGAGCATCCAAAACTGCTGATGCCTCCAAACTGTGTGGAAAGGCTGGCACTGGCTATATCCACTTCCAAGACAGCTTTTGTATCCTTGTCAGAATTGCTCACCATTTGAGAAACTGTTTTGACAGCTGTTCATATATGGCCAGTTAATCCAAGCTCAGTAATACACTTTTCAATGCTAGTTCAGACACTAGAGATGTTCCAGGGTACACAAGTTTACCAGCTGTGATTTAGAAACCATTCCAAGTGCTATTTCTGAAAGAATACAGCATGTCCAGTGGATGGGAACTTGGGATTTAGCCCCATATACAGGTCCTTACAACTTCCTGGTTTCATGACAAGCATCTTTAAAGAAGGCACTTTCAAAACATCCATGTTTTCATTTAGACTATCTGGCTCCATAAAATAGTTCCTTGAGTGCTACTAAGCAGATTCAGCTCCTAGTCCTCTGCATGCTACAGATGCAAAGGCACATCTCTGGTTTTCTGCAGAATTAATCTGCATACAGAACAGCTTATGTAGTTGAGACCGATGAACAGATGAATTTCAAGAACACATAAGATGGCTTTAGCACAGCAGATATCGTAAATCCACATGGCAAGCTGTACCCGTGCTGGCCTAGTGAAGTCTAAGCACAGATAAATTGAGTTGGTATTTCCAGCTCAGGGCAGGTACTGCCAGGGAAGGTTGGAGCCCATATGCTTGCATTTCCACATCTGCAGTCCATCCTCCGGCATATCTGCTACCTGAGTTTTCCCACTGGATATTCCATACACACCTCCAATTTCCACTAACCATGTAGCAAAAGGCTGGTTACTCCCACTATCCCTGAACATTACCACTGCACACCTTAGTAACGCAGCATGGAAGAAAACTCCTTGGTTTGTACTTTCAGAGTAGCAGATTTAATCAAAATGATGCTGTTTGGACTAGGTCTGTTTGACTTTTGTTGCCATGCCTTCGCAAAGCCTAGCATGCCCTTTGTGCTGACATAAAACAGAAATTAAACCTATTTATGCCTCTTAGGTACTTGGGTAAGGAAAACTGCTGCTAGTGAAGTGAGCATCAAGTCTACCATATCGAAAATGGAAAGAAAACACTGCTGCCGAAACCAGGGTACCTCTTTGTTTCAAAAGCTGGTCTGGGAGAAGAACAGCATCATGTTTAAGAAGGTCCTGACACTGTCTGTAGCCCATTGGACCCCCTTGCTCACACAGCACTCCTGACCTGCCCAAGCACAGCGAATCCGCATGTGGCATACACATGGTATAAGCAGGAATTCTGCTTTCCTTGCAGACCCTTGCTAAATGGTAATATCCAATGTAAAGTTTTCTACTACAATGCCAGGGGGTCAAGCACGCAGCCTGATGGCCACAACATGGCTTTAATACACTCGTCCCTTGAGTGCTTGCTCTCCCTCTGCTACAGCATACTTACATGCTCCATATGGCGTACAAAGGAAAGTCTCTACAGCTGCTTCTGCCCCTCAAACCCTTAGATCTGTCAGCTGATGTCTGAAAATACACTGTTTTATCAAGCTGTGCATCTTGCTCTAAGGCCAGCCACAGTGCCTTTTATTTCCTTCCATAGCGCTTCATTCAGAGCAAGCCCAGCTATTGCTTCCGCCTTGCTTGGTGGTATAGCACCGAGACACTTGGCGTTAGATATTCGAGAGAAAAGAAGCTTTAAACAATGACATTCCCTTTAGATTCCTTTCTATATTAACATGATGCTAACAGCGGAAGGAAAGATAAAAACAACACATTATTTAAAAACATCGTAAAGGCACAGTTATTTCCCAAGAAGACAAGCTATGCAGAAAACAAAGGAATGTGATACTCGCAATATTTTGCTTAAATCCACCAAAAGCTTGTTTCAGGTAGCATGGCAACCTGGCAATGACATGAAAATGCTTTGATAAATATCTTTAATTTTCCCTTGCCTTGAAGCCATATTTATAACTGGTACACTGATGCAGCATTCTCACATTCCAGTGCATGCAGAAGACAGTAAGTAGGGCCTCTTTTACTAAAGAAAGGGAAAAGAAGAAAAAGGAAAACAGAATGGTATGGTATGGCATATGTTCATTTTCACCATTTGTATTCACAGAAACAAAGTAAAACTCGGCTTTTAAGGACTATTATGCTTTTTTAATCCCGAGGCTTCATCGCATCTCTGGAAAAGGCAGATTTTCTCAGCTGGCACTTTCCCATCTAAAGGAAAAGAATCCTACAATTCCAGGCAGCTACACTCCTTAGTCTGCACACTGCTACAGACAGCAATATGAGGAGCAGATCGTTCAACTGCTCTGACAAACATATACTGTCATAAGACATAATGCACTCTTAATGTTACGGTGACATGAACCACGACACTAAAAAGCATCACTACCACGGCTCTGCTACCACATACTGATACAGAGAGCTTGAAAAGTCAAGAGAGGGGGCCAGGACACACACTTGCATTGCCCCTCCGCATGGCTTTGTACATGAGCTGTGCTGGGGAATGAGGCAGGAGCAGAGCAAAGCATTCCTTTTCTGCATCTGCAACTGCAGGGGGCTGGACTAGACTGCCAGCACTCCCTTCTGACCTCAATTATCTTATCTGTGTTTCTGTGGTTACATGATGCTTCGCAAACAAACTGCTTAGAATTAGCCCAGATCTATTTGTGTGTGCACATACCCAACATACACACTCAAAAGGTTAGCAGAAACGTGCCTGTTTCTGTATGTCCCTGCAATGTGTACGCATTCTGACAAGCCACAGGCAAAAGGAGGAGGTGAACAGGGCTGACCAGCACTTTTCAGAACAGCGCATCCATTATCACAGAGGGAGGAAAAAGAAAGGGATTTCTGCCTTCGAGGGAGAAACTGGAAAGAACTGAAGCACTGTCACTAGGAGAGAGGCTGGAAATATAGGCATGTTTCCCTGAGCTACTTCATCCTGAATGAGAAATTGCACGGCAAAGGAGACCAAGGGCTCTGCGCCCCTCTGCAGTTCAGGCCAATACTCATATGATTAGGAAAAATCAGATAACTCCATTATTATAATTTAAGGTTACTCAGATTGGTTTAGCTTTTTTTTCCCAGTGCAGGACGAAAAACATCAAAGAGAATGACCATCCCTTGGTCAGCTATAGGAGAGAAACTCATTTTTAAGCTCTGAAACCTTCAACAACAAGGCAATGAAAGCTTTTGTCTGGCTCTTCGAAGCTAAGCTGAAAAAGACTCTCAGAAAATGTGCTTAATGAATTAACTAATGCATGTAACAGCACTTTTGTGCCCATGAAGGTCCTGGACAATCCTTTCAGCTAAGCACAAAAGGACTATGAAGTCATTAAAAGAAGTACCTTCTGACATGGCCATGTACAGCATTGACATAAAGTGAAAGGGGCTGTTCTAAATGAGAACTAGCAATATAACCAAAGTTTAACATTAATACTTTATAATTCTCCTTTTAGCATTCAAAAAAGAAAAAAGGCTTCATTTTACTAGTGGGCTTTACGGAGTGATGATTTACCTATTGTGAAATGTCTAGAAAAATAGAGATAAAGAGGATGTGAGGGCAACCTTATGAGGATCTTCTACTACTTGATGTTAGAAAGGAAGTAGCTAGATTCTAAATGTTGCTTTTTTCCCAAGGAAAAATCAAATTTCCAAGAAAAATGTTTTATTTTAAGGACACAATTCTTTTCCCCAAACCTTCCACCTCCTGGTATTTTATCAGTATGTACAGAGACAAAGCACGAGAGGGAGAAAGGAGCTGCTAAAAAGGCGTTGTTAACAAAAATGAACAGCAAGAAAGAACATATTTCCCCTGATTTTCTGAGTGGTTTGTTTTCTCTGTCTCCTGGGGAAGGGGTTCCTCCTGATTTTCTAGTTGTCATGTATACAGATAGGGGAGCTCTGGCAGGCAGTGACAATGAAAATGATGCTGTGCTGCCTTTCAAGCACAGTTTAATGTCCAGCAAATCAAAACGTTTTCCAAATATCCAGAAATTCTTTTACTACCAATGGACGAATGAAGAGAAAGAACAAGACAGTGATGTAGTCAATAACAGGGAGCATTTAGTGAGCCACGGGAGCCATTTCCTTTATGCACAATGAGGCCCTGTTATTGTAAAGGTTGCCCTATTATTTGCCCAGTTTCCAGCAGGAACAGAGCAAGAGCTGTAAATTAAAGGAAAACTTACCATGAAGCTACCTTTTGCCATTAGTTCCGGAGGTAGTTCTTGAGTTCTTATTCTATGTTTTGATCATTCAGAGCATCCTTTCAATGAAAACCTCAGTTTTTCTGCTGGATCTGGGCGACATTGCCTGATGCTTCCCCTCTCAGTCTGATGACAGCATTAGGAAGTAAAGAGTCCATGTGTTAATGCAAAAAGATGGTCATTTTCTTCTCCTCAAGATTCACTTCAAGAAATGCCATTTTTAAGACATAGATTGAGGATTAATTTTACAACTGGGAGTTATTGAAAGAGTAGAAAAAAAATAGGAATGGTTCAGATCCAAACTGGTGTAAGCAGCTGTGAGTCTGGTCGTAGCAAAGATGTGAAATGCATTTAATTTAGATGTAAGCAGTAATATATGTTGACCAAGTACAGAAACGAGTGAATGCTTGCAACCAACCAAACCCAGGGAAAAGGTATTGAGACCTTAAACACCTGGATGAAATGAAGTGGTGAAAGCCAACATATTTACTACATTGCAGGGGCACACTTCACTCTGTGGCGCAGGTAAAATAGCAGGAGAACATAAACAAACCTCTTCACTGAGGTCGCCTTCTCATTTCCTCCAGCCAGTTGCCTGACAGTCACATGCACTGCAAGCTAAGCTAGTAGAAACTGCAACCTAATTCAGTATTTACAGCTGATTTATCCCTCGGCTGGAATTGGCTCCAGCTTCCTATGTCACCATAATTTGGCCCAGCTCCCCAGAAGAAGTCTCCCTGGAGCCATGCGGCCAAATAAGCTCCCCAAAGGCAACAATTCTAGGGAACAATTCCTTAAACAAGAAGAATAAAGCTTCAATCAAATAAAAAAAGAGGGGGGGATGAGGAGAAGTGGAGAAGTCATTGTTTTATATTCCCCTTTGTGGCTGAACCTTGCTCTTGCTAGATTAAATCAGAGTTACCATTCCTTTAACTGACCGCGGGACAAGGTTGGATCTCAGCGGGAAACCGAGCAATAAAACCCAGGGAGTGATGAGCAGGTCACAGGTACCCTCTCGTCATCCCACATGCCAAGGATGAGTGAAGGACTGGTAACTGCAAATGCTAGAACTAAAAGGGCAAGTTCCTCTTTGCAAACATCCCATAATACCATTTCAGCAAGTTGTAAGTTAGGGAATATGCCTTATGATCCTGGAAGCAGGGTAACCACTTAAGAGACCAGTGCATAAACTGCAGTAGAAGTCACCCCAACACTGTCTTCTTAATTAAGACAAGTCTTCCTGGTTACAAAGGATACTGGAACAAGAATAATGCAGCAAGTTGCTTAACACCACTTGTTATTACTCTGTTCTATTTTGACTTGCCAGACTGAAACATAGAACAAGACATGGTTTTCCTAAACGCCTTGGGTGGTGATTGCTTGTATGAGTGTATTTTGGAGTGTTACTCTGCTACCCAGTCAGTTTGCATAAGTACTGTTTTAGAGGCACTAAACAACATGTGTGTGTGCAGAGATGCTTAAACACATGCTCAGAAATATTGCAGGCTTTTAACCTTCCAAGATTTACTAAAATACCTTGAAAATCTGACAACAAAGCTTGTAAAAAAAAAGCAGCAGAGTAGAAAAAAAAATCCCTACAAGATTTTATGAGTGAACTTTTCCTATTTGAGAGTCAAATGAACTTAGCCCACTTGAAATTCAAAGCAATGTATCCATAACTTGCAATTAGCAATGGAAATATAGAAAGAATGTATGCAATTATCATAATGTAGTTAGCTATTTTGGAATTGTAATGAAATCTGGGGGTTGTCAGCTATAATGTATTGGAACATACTAAGCTAAGGGATTTAACATGTTATCATCTTTGCAGTATACAGAAATAAAAAGGAATATAATACAGATCAGAGAGGTCACATAATATGCCCCTCTAAATTACCTGCCTTTGATTTTCACATTCTTCTTCTGTAAAAAGAATTTAAAACCCACAAGTAGTCAGCTTGAGTTATTTTGCCCCTTTAACTTGACCTCTTCCCACACACAAACACAGAATCATAGAATCAACCAGGTTGGAAAAGAGCTTCAAGCTCATCCAGTCCAACCGTTCCCAGCACTCCAAGGCCACCACTGCCCCATGGCACTGAGGCCTCGTCTCCACGCTGTGTGAACATTTGCAGGGACGGTGACTGCAGCCCTGCCCTGGGCAGCCTGTTCCAATGCCTGAGCACCCTCTGGGGAAGGAATTGTTCCTCAGCTCCATCTAAACCTGCCCTGGTGCAGCTTGAGGCTGTCTCTTCTTTTCATGTCACTTCTTACTTATCACAGAATCATAGAATGGTTTGGGTTGGAAAGGACCTTAAGATCATCCAGTTCCAGCCCCCTGCCATGGGCAGAGGCACCTCATACTAGACCAGGTTTCTCCAAGCCCCTGTGTCCAACCTGGCCTTGAGCACTGCCAGGGATGGGGCAGCCACAGCTTCTCTGAGCACAGTTCTTCTCTGGGAAGAACTTCTTCCTTATATCTAACTTGAACTTCCCTTGTTTCACTTTGAACCCATCACTCCTTGTCCTATCACTAGTCCCTGATGAAGCTGATGGACATGCATGATTGCACTGAAATGTTTAAAGAAAAGAGTGTGAGTACTGAATAGCGTAAGTAACAGCTTTGACGTCGGTTTCAGGAATAACAAGTTATTCACAAAGCAAAGAGAAACCATGTAATTTCTTCTGCCCATCCGTAATGCTTTTCTGCCATGAACCCACCACGTCAACGTCAGAGGCTTTGGCAAAAGCACTTAAACATGCATTCAGCTTCATACAATGGATTGACCCAGCTTCTGCATCACAAATATAAACGCATCTAATTCCTGTCATTATACTTAAACAGCTTAATGACCTCTAAAGGCAGAAGCATCAGTTTCTTTCTTTTCATGCATGTTTTTCTGTTTCTATTTAGATATCTTTGTTTGGGTATCTGGTACATCTCCCACCCACATTTACTTTCCTGGTCCTCTATTCGCAAGCAATTGAAATACATCCATCCTCCCCTTAGGATGTATTTCTAGCAGCTGGGTTCTCTCCTACACAGGTCATCCCTCCTTATACTGTGGAATATCAAGCCAACCCCATAGACATAAACGAGGCTATATTGAACGAAAAAAGACATTTGCTACTAAAAAGCCTCACCTCCACCACAAACTAACGTGGATGCCTTGTATTTATTCACATATACCGTCACAGATGTCCTTAAACCAACACTAGAAGGCAGAGCTAGTGGCAAAAGTAGTTTTCATACTTCCAAGTATATTAACGCGTTCTTGCAAGATTCTAACCTGATTGAAAATGTTTTACCAATATAATGCTTCCACAATGGTTCTTAAGCATTTGAGAGTATGACACTATTCCAGAACACTGTAGAAACAAGCAAATGTGCTCCTAAAAAGATTTTCCTGACCCTTTTTGAAAAGCTTGACTATCTGGTCATCTATCTAGAGAAAAGTACATGTTATACAGTACTTCATACTCTTTAGACAATAGGTATTTGATGGCAGTATCAATAAGCGCTGTTTAAAGAGTTTCCATCTGCTTCTCTCATCATTACAGATAAAGCAAATGGCATCAAGGTGTATGGAAGGTGCTAATGCTCTGAATTCTTCTCCTCATTTTTGCACTGAAGAGATGATTCAGGAAATGCTCTTCTAACACAGGTCATTTCGTATGTGTAAAGTTAAAGCTATTTCTGTCTAAGTCAGCATATCTCATGATAGGAATTTCTATTTCAACATCGAATTTGGAACTCTTACCATGGTCCACAAATTCAGCCACGCATAGTTGACTTGACCCATTTCCACTTGGTTCATCATGCCCTGTGAACGCATAGTCGCATGTAATGGCTGGTTGAGAATGAATTGGACGTTTTGAAGTCTGCCCATCAGATTCCTTAGTCGAATGAAGCAGCATGGAGAAACAGGTAAGAGTTAGAGCTTTCAGCAGGATCACAATATAGTGGTTACCCTGATCTACGCAATTGTTGGGACCTGTATTATGATCAATACTGACTCAGCCATATAGCAGGGACACATTGAACATGCTATTTTCTCCAAACACAATGATAAATAGAAGCTAGAGTGATTATGAAAGAAGAGGTAGGAGAAAAAAAAAACTACATAAAATCTCATTATTTCTGTGATGCTTTCACTGAATATTTCCAAACTGACACTGTTCTCTGTGATAAAATGTAGTGGTACAATTGAAAAGGCCTGTCTTCTGTTAGAGATAGCTTAAAGCTTACACTGGGAGTCATTCCAAGACTTCATTCTTAATAAAAAGCCAATTGAAATGTTAATATTCTCAACTAATCAAATGAAAAGAACCCACAGCCCTGCCAAATTACAGTGTTTAAAGGATTACAACTCTAAACTTGTGTTGAAAATGAATGTATTTTGACCTCTGATATCATACAGACTCTAAGTAAGTCCATACCAGACAGCAGATTCAGATTCAAGGGTGACTTAATAACAGAAAATTGAGCAATGAATACAGAGTATGTCAAACCAAATCTGAATAAGTGAATGTACTTTCCCTCATCACAGATCCACAAGGTACTGTACCTTGTGGTCCAGACTTTTATGCACTTCCAAATGATTAGTCTCAGAACAGGACTCTGCCTCTAGTGCTAAAGAATCACGTGGGAAACAGAGAAGTGTTGTACACCGAATGTGCATAAACAAGGCTTCCAAAGCAATAGCCCGTTACTTACACGTAGGACATCAACATTCAGCTGCTGAAAATTACGGGACCTGAATTCTTGCATTTTCTTGATATTTTCTTGATATTTTTCCTCTGCCAGCTGTCTGTAAATCCAGAATACTTCTGGTTAGGATGTGGTATCAGGGAGAGGACAAAGGCATCTTCTAAACGTAGTTGTGGAAAACCAAATTCCATGATTAGACCCCCATGGTGCCAAATGTTCATGGCATCTTATCATCTCGAGGTTACTTTGGATGAACTCACAAAGAGATTTCAGGCCTTAATTCCAAAACACTAGTATATTTTCCTTTCACAACTTGTATAATATTATTGAGAAACCATAAATTATTAGTCCCGTTCTTTTTTGGTCCTTCCAAAGCTTTTAAATTCTTTGGACCTTATTCCACCATTTAGGGACCTTTCAGGTGAACAAAAGGCATGCAACATTTATGTTCTATGAACACTTCACCTGGGGAAGAGTTATTAACTGTTGGGACTACTTAAGCCAGGTGCTATGTTAAGCAGTTCTTCCAGTTTCCACCACTATACTCTCTTCCCATCCATCTCCAGATTTGCACTGCTGAAAGCAGTTCTCCAGTCAGAGAAGGTACTGCTTTTGCAGAGTTTCAAATGCTGTCAGTCAGAGTCGGCAGGCAACAACCCAGAGCTAAACATAGATCCAATTTAAAGGTTCACGACTGAGAACAAGGTTTGAAGATTAATATGTTGCTTTTATATTACAAAAATAAATATATTCTTTTTTTCTGGGGAAAAAATCTAACTAGAACACATTAAAATGCAAGAAAGCAAAGAAAATGAAAATAAAGCTAGAACTCCATTTGCAAAAAGTGAGACAGACTTCCTATTTATAAAATTCATATAAGTACCAAAATTTGCCTACCACATTATTGAAAATACCATGCAGAAGAGGTGTTGAATTTAATACTTTTCAGACAGTGGTTTCAATTCAGGAAGACTTCTTTTAAATGAGAATAAATTTACATACCATCTCCAGTATCAAATGCAACAGTAAGTGTCAGACAGACAGACAAACATAAATGCTCAGCAGACCACTGGTATTTTCCAAAGGGAAATTCATGCCTTTAGTTCTTCTGTTTGTAACTTTTGGGTATAGACATCACAAGATGGCACAAGTAATGCTCGGATGTGATTTTACAGAGCATTTCTGCTCAACTGAGGTTACTTTTGATTGCAGGCCTATGTAGCTGCAGAGTTCCTGAGGCTGTAAGTATAGACTTCATGTCACCTGACAATATTCTTCTTTACTAGGACATCATTGCTTTACTGAACTGATGACTTGCTTTGGCACGACAGGGTTAAGATGCTGATTCTTGCAATCAAAATTAAGTATTCCCTCTATTACCCATTTACATTGCACTTTGCAAAAATGCTTTTGAAGAAACCATAAAAGATTAATTAATGTGGTGCTTTTCACATTTTCTTTCATACCAAATAAAACATTGGATATTTCTAACTGTGAAAAGCTCAAGTGTGTCATCAAAACAGCGTATTCTTCTCTTCATTTAGAAAAAGAATCCATGCATAGACATGGCATTTACTCAATCAAAAACCATAAATCATAAAGCCTTTATAACATGTCCAATACCCTCTTCTGCCCATCTGACAAGACTATCCTCTGAGCTATTAACTTCTATTGGCAAATCTCTTTGGCCAAATCAACTGACAAAAGCTGGATTGTAACGGAATGTCCAGCTCCTCTAATTGTGCAATCCTTAAAATGCCAAGTCATTAAGAAAAAGTTGCCTATTGTAACACATCTGAAGATCTCTCATACATTTATTTAACCAGAAACACAGTACTCAATTATCAGTTCTGGGCTAATGTTCTGACTTTTTTATTACATAAAGTTCTTCAACTCATCCAAAAATCCCCATTCACTTTGAATAGCTGAAGACCTTTTCTACTTCTATTTTTGCCTTGACAGTTCTAACTGTCTGCTTAGGCTGGTGGATGGGTAAAGTGCATGGCTAGGGCACAATGCAAGCTATACGCTCAACTTACTTCAACTTCTTTGCCTTCTCATCAGCAGCATTTAACTTCCTCAGCCTCATGCGTTCCCGCGGTGTCATCTTCTGTACTTCAGACAGATCCTGCAGAGTTTGCAGATGAACTTTCCTCTGCCTGGAATTGAATACATGCAAGCCCATCTTAATATAAAACTGTAAATATCATTACTTTGATTTGATATTGAAACACAGTTGACATTTCAACTGGAATAATTAGAAATCCACAGGTTCTGGAACAGATTAAATAGGCTTTCATTTGGAAAGCAAATGTCTGTTAGATGAATTTAAACTGAGACCCATGAAGAGCATGAATCAGTTCAGGCATCTCAGGTGAAAATGGCAAAAAAAATAACCTCAGCTCCTAAAAACAATAAATGAAGAAGCACAGTGAAATATTTACCCTGTCAGGCTTCATTACTGAGCATATTCCAAGTAGAAAGGCAGTCTTTAAATGAGAACCACAGAAAAAGCCAACATAACCCATACAGCTTACATTGACTGTTACAAGCTGTCTAGCAAAGAAGAGAACATTAATGTGTCTTTCATGACAGATATAATTATCATGTTGGCCTCTTGAATTTCTGCTCCTAATCAATAATAATTCACCAGTAAAATGGTCTCCATAGACCATCTCTGAAAGCTGAGCATGAATTATTGGCATATGTATCTCAACTGCATTTATCAACAGAGAAGAGTCCTGTATCGGAAAATGGATATTAATCTCAGATTTTCACCTCTCATCCTGCAGTAATTACATATCTTAAACCATAGTTTGAAACACCTCATCAGTCATGTTTCCCTTACACCAATATGTATTTATTATGTCATGTATTTATGATACCAAGTATTCATTTCAAGTTACTATTTTTGCTCTTCTGAGCTAAATTCACTTCTGATCATCTAGGAGCCCAGTTTTGTTACCACACAAATTGTAACACTCCTTCTGGACTATCCTTCTGAAATCAGGATTTTAATAAATGAGAAGTTCTCATTACGTTTTTCAAATGTTGACTATAGAGGGAAATAGTGCAAAGATATGAATATTAGTGTGAAATATGAAAGGCTAAGGACAAAGACGAGTTCAATTATTCATAAGTATGGAACCAAGTCTTCAAGTATGAATAATGTAGACGTATTTCTTGTGCCCTATAAAAAAAACCTAATTTAAATTACAAAAATCTCTTGGGGAAAAAAACCTATTTTGCATCCAAGTCGAAACTGAACTTGTACAGTTTTATCCTTCGTTATTCAAAATGTATGACTTGCATGGGACTGGAATAAAGGAAGCCATTAGAGGACTTTACCAGAAGAAAGTAGGTTCAACTATACATGGCAAAAAAAACTTCCTGGAAAGAAAAGAAGAATCATAAATATAAAGTAGTAATGATTAAGGAGTACACCAGAACAAGCAGCTCCCTGTACACTCACTCGGACTGCGGTACTGTTTCATTACAGCAGATGTGGGAAATTCACTGTGTTCAAGTTATTTCTCCTCCAATTTTCTGCTCTCTAGCATTTCTGAGGCACTTTTATTTCATCTGGCTTCCTCTTTAGATCTGGGATTGCAGCAATTATTTGGCATTTTGCTTCCCAGTAGCCATACAAACAGGTAACATTCTCACAAATACAATGAAAGTCATAATAAGACAATGACTTAATGCATATCCCAAACATTTTGCCAAAAATAATCAGACTGAAACACATCTGAAGATAATTTACAGTGAACCTCCTCCTAGAGTATTATTTTTTAGTCAAATTGATGCTCTGAATTTGAAAACCTCAAGGTAAATTTCCATGCTCAAACAAAACCAGTTCTCACCAATTGCTCCACAATTATTAGGAACTCTGAACCTCTGCATGGAAGCCGCTGGCTTTCTATTTCCTTTTAGCACATGTATAAGATCATGATGCTTGCAGTCAGAACTTGCTCTTCGTCTTAGAGACCACAGACTTACTTTTAAATAAGAATAGGTATAGATTCTAGGATATACATGAATGTCCTCCTCCTATGATAGCTCTGTCAATACATGATGTGCATTTGGACTCAATACACTCAAACTAATGACAACGGACCAGATATGGAACACAGCATATGTCACAAATAATAGAAAGTGGCTTTATCAGACTGTTGTAGAAGTCTGTGTATGTATTTTGCAGGTAAAAATACTGCTTCCTCAAAGAGAGAACGTGAAATCCTGTACCCACAAAATAAAGACATGGATTAAAATTTATGTTTCAATAGGCATTAAATACCCAATATAATTCAGATAGAGTTTGCATAATATTTGGGCAACATTTCAGTGCCCCCAAACTATTTAAGGTATATCTCTAAAGAATATCTCTTCAGCTAACTATACTCAATTTGAAGAGACAGGAATCTGTGCAAAATTAATTGAATCAACTTGAATACAGCAGCCATAGACAAATGATACATCTAATACTTCCTGGCTATTGCATATCTACCTGTCTGACTCTATTCCCAGTATACTAGCAAATGGTTACTTTTAGCAGATGATCAGAATAGTAAGGCCAAAAACTTGATAGCAGTCTCTGCTAGCTCCACTTACTGTTATTTATTAGATAATTGCTACTTAGCCAATACAGGTATCGTTTATTGTTGCATTTTAATTCTATGCTTGCAAAGTTGAAGACCCTATTTATATTAAAGGTAGTTATTTATACCAAAATGTGGAACTTTGGCCTCTTAAAGAGACAGGAACTCATCTGTCAATGAAAGAGAGCAAGAACAGAAGTGACAGGGTGGAAACCCAAACCACAATTTCTAGAGATAAGAGCTTTACAGATATACTCCCCGTAGTTACACTACATAAAAAACACGGACAGAAGATTTTGCTGTGTAGAATTACACTGTCTTTGCTCTGCTGTTTTCCTAACACCAATAGTAAATAACACCTTGGAAGAGCTGAAGCTGGTCACTTCTCCCAAAGGGATGCTTGCGAGCAGCAGAATTGGCAACACCTACAAAGTGACCACAGCCACAAAACTGTGGGTCCTCTCCAAGAGCACAGGTCACTAAAAGCCACTGTCAGAGTCTTGGCAGCTATTTAGGAGAGAAAAAACATGGATAAACAGTGCATCCACACAGGACCACAGACTCCTGAACTTCAGTGTGCTAGCTTCTAATAGAGCAAAGCCATGTACAGAAAACTCAGGGGCAGGAAGCAAAGGGGAGGGTGAGCTGCCATCAAAACTGCAGAGATCATTTACAAAGGCAAAATGAAGCTGCCCATACTGACGTTTGCTTTAATCAGTGCAGCACTGAAATTTAATGCAATTCATTCTTCTCATATATATTCGGTGCCTAAAAGAGAGATCATGTGCGAAGGCATTGCTGGTGTAAGAGCCAAGAAACATCGCTAGTCTTAGCTTCTCGCAGTAGTTGCAAGATAATATAATAGTACCCTACAGACATATGAGCTGAATATTAGTTTAAGTGCAAATGCTTTTAGTTTAATGTCATTTAGGAATCATAGCTTTCACACTTAATAATTAGTAGCTATACAAACAGCAGCACTATAAATTATCATGACATAACTAAAATGATGATTTAAACTTTCAAAATGTGAAGACAAAGGTCATAATTTACATGCCAATGAGTACTAAATTATCGTGTGCATATACTACATGCATGTACAATTTACACAGTTGTATAATAAAAAGATTTGATTTGCAAATCCTATTGTTCCCCCCTGAATCTTAATCATGCATCTCACTAATGTGATGGCTCCTCTGTGTTTCTGGGGAATGGGTTCCTCTAAATATTAAGCACTATGAGAACAATACAAGCGGTTACAACATTATAATATTTGCCAAGACTGTAATTTTATACATAGTGTGTACATACAGACCATATACAGAGCTGCATCCCCAGCAGTGTGAGCAGCAGCTCAAGGGAGGTGATCCTGCCCCTCTGCTCTGCTCTTGTGAGACCCCACTTGCAGCACTGTGTGCAGCTCTGGTGTCCTCAATATCAGAAGGACATGGAGCTGTTGGAGCAAGTCCAGAGGAGGGCACGAGGATGATCAGGGACTGGAGCACCTCCTGAATGGAGACAGGCTGAGAACATTGGGGCTGTTCAGCCTGGAGAAGAGAAGCTGCATGGAGACCTCAGAGCAGCTTCCAGTGTCTGAAGGGGGCTACAAGGATGCTGGAGAGGGACTCTTCATCAGGGACTGTAGTGACAGGACAAGGGGTGATGGGTTCAAACTGAAACAGGGGAAGTTCAGGTTAGATACAAGGCAGAAGTTCTTTAGTGTGAGGGTGCTGAGGCGCTGGCACAGGGTGCCCAGAGAAGCTGTGGCTGCTCCATCCCTGGCAGTGTTCAAGGCCAGGTTGGACAGGGCTTGGAGCAACCTGGTCTAGTGTGAGGTGTCCCTGCCTGTGGCAGGAGGCTGGAACTGAATGACCTTTAGGTCCTTTTGAACCCAAACCATTCTGTGATTCTGTATTCTGCTGCCCATAAAACAGTTAAAAATACTTACACAGCATCAAAAATGGGAGCAGCCTCTTTCTGCCAGTCAAGTGCCTTGTTTTTCACAGTCATGTTTGTGAACTTGCACTGCATACTCTGCAAGGAAATAAGATAGCACTGGTGTCAACACCTGAGGCTGAAGTGATCCAGATTCTTTGGGAATGACCCAGTGCAGTTGTAATGCAAAAACTGACTGAGCAGTTTCCTTCCCCTCCTTCTCAGAACACCAAACAATATATACACTGAAGCAGGGGCTACAAGAGCAAGATGCTCTGGTTTTCGTTAAAACTAGGACTAATCAGAACAGTTTAGAGACTATATATACCCAGGCCCGAATGATCTGCACTTGTTACACATAAATGCCCATTCTCCTTATTGCTCACAACATTTATAAAGGGATTCATTCAGGATGCAAAATGACAAGGGCTTCATTTCTCACTGCCTCACTACCTCAGGCATATTTGCAATTTAGCTCTGGATTTCCCCCCTGGGTTAATATTCCCATGAACTCCTATCTCACCTTTTTTTCCTCAACACATTTACTTTGCCTCTATTCTGCTTTTGCACAATACACACTCAAACAGTAAGTATGTGGCTGAAGCTCTTTCTTATATACCTTTAGCTGTTCATCAATAAAGGGGATTTGAAGGATCCCAGCTGCTGTTGGTCTCGAAGAAGGGTCCTTATTTAACATGCTGAAATGTTAAAAACCAAAAGTCATCCTTATGTGGTTTTCCAAGTTTACATTGAAAAGTGCTATAAAAAGAGAAAAACGTACCTGCATAGCACAGCATTCAGCTTGCTTGGGTATCTCTCAGGAAGAGAAGGGGTATCACCCTCTACAATCTTTAACACCACAGACAAAAAGTTGTGTCCAGAGAAGGCATGGTTCAGACAGCACATCTCATACAAAATGCACCCCAGAGACCTTGAAGAAGTACAGGAGTAGTATAAGCAATATGTTTGGAAGCAGCATGCATGGTGACATAGAGACATAGAAAGAGAAATCACAGCTGTTTTCTCCCAGGAAGAGGATATTTCATTACCGTGCTATCCTTTCCACCTGAAAGATTTCTATTCAGATCACAAATTAGTAACTTTATAAACGGGAGATATCATCATTCTGTTTCTGTAAGTGTACATAAATTCTGCGTGTAAACACACATATCCATATATATCCATATATATGTGCGTGTGAAAATAAAGCAAAACCCTATCATATTAACTACCTCATGTGGCTACTCATTGAATTAAGAATTAGTGACTGCCTGAAAAGATCAGGAGTGTTTGGACACGGGTTTGTTGAAATTGGTTTTGCAAATCGATTTCTGGTAATAAACTGAGGCTAAAATTCAAGTTCGTATTCAATACTGCCAGTTTCAAATAGCAGAAGTGTCTGCTGGTGTGGTTGCACTCATTTAGCCAAACACTCACAATAGGTTATGAAATGAGTTTACTCTCAGATATAAAACTTTCAGATAAAAGCATCAGATTGCAACATCTAAAACCAAATTTCTGTGAGATTTTATTTGGAGAAGAAGGTCTGGAAACCAAGCTGAGAACCAGTGTTAGCTTTAAATCAGTAAAAAACAGGAGGAAAGATTACAAACAACTTTAAATGAGTCTTTGGCTTACCATCACCCCAGGCTTTTACTCGCCAGTCCTAATGGAGATCATAAAAGATCACGAAGATGAACATCTTAACACAAACACTCTCATAATAATTTATATCCTGATTGTTCATAAAAGTCTGCACTTCAACTGGGTTCTGTTTGCTAAATGGCTTTTAAAACATAGGAGAGTTGAGATTCCAGGCTTTGAAGGATGCTCAGTGTTACTTCCAGTTTGCTGTCAGGAGAACTGAGGCACTTGATCAAGGTCAAAGAAAATGCTGGTAAGAGCAGCTACAGGACCAGACTCATCAAAGTGACCATCTTAAATATCAGAGCCACTTTACTCTTCATGTAGGATTTGATTGTGGTATTTATAATTTACAGAAGCAGTATGAAAATAAAGCATACTGATAAGTAGAAGTACATATAGGTGAATGGCTTTGATGGAAAGGATATAAATACTATCTTCGAAAGCAAATAATGAATAGTTTCAATTATTCATTTGGGTTAAAGAAGAGGAATTGATTCTATCTGTTTGCTGATAAAGGAACAAGGGCAAATGATTTTAAAGTGGAAGTCCAAGCTCTACATACAATGCAAATAAAGAAGAAGAGAAAGAACAGCAGGTTTCACTCACTGGTACTTTTCAAACAGTATGTGAAAACAATTAGCAGAACATTTTTGCCAAGAACTGCTTTGTAAAGGTCAGCTATTGAAGGACATCAAAAATTGCCTGATTTTGTAAAGATTTAACTGTTAAGCAGCTTTTAAAATTCAAAAATCAGCAAACAGGACTGCACAGATGATGATCTTGTGTCCCTAACATAAGAAGGACATGGAGCCGTTGGAGCAAGCCCAGAGGAGGCCACGAGGATGATCAGGGACTGGAGCACCTCCCGTATGGAGACAGGCTGAGAACATTGGGGCTGTTCAGCCTGGAGAAGAGAAGCTCGTGGAGACCTCAGAGCAGCTTCCAGTGTCTGAAGGGGGCTACAAGGATGCTGGAGAGGGACTCTTCATCAGGGACTGTAGCGATAGGACAAGGGGTGATGGGTTTGAACTGAAACAGGTGAAGTTCAGGTTAGATCTAAGGAAGAAGTTCCTCCCTGTGAGGGTGTTGAGGTGCTGGCACAGGGTGCCCAGAGAAGCTGTGGCTGCCCCACCCCTGGCAGTGTTCAAGGCCAGGCTGGACAGAGCCTTGGACCATTTCATCTAGTGTGAGGCATCCCTGCCCATAGCAGGGGGTTGGAACTGGATGACCTTAAGGTCCTTTCCAAGCCAAATCATTCTGTGATTATACAATTCTATCTTGAGCATATATCTATGATACATGCTCAAACTCTAAGATAATTGCTACATGAGAAAATGCTTGCAAGTTAAAAGAAAAAACAACAACAAGAAAACCCCTGGCACACATGGAATCTGAAAGCATCAAACAAAAATGGAAACCAGCCCAAGGGAAGGAAAAAGGAAGGAAAATCCCAATCTGACAGACTGTACTGTAACTACTTTTTGTAGAATCAATCTGTTTTGGAGGCTGCTTGATTCTGGCAGCTAGAAATCATTCAATGAGCCATTAGGAGCACAGGATCTGTCACATCAGGGAAGCCTATTTATTCATCTAGTTTAGTACTCTGACTACACCTGAGGCTTTGGAGAAAGAAGAAAAGAACACCCATGGCATTCTGCTGCAGCCAGGGCTGTAAATAGGCTACCCAGGGAAAACCCCATCTGCTCCATGGAAGAAAAATAAAGGGGAAAAAGAGAAATGGGAGAAAAAGAATAAAGGTTTTGCTGATGCATACAATTCTCTGAAATTAAACAAGCACCTCCTAAGCTGAGAAATGCTGCCCTGCAGCCCAGAGCAAGGCTGCAATTGCCCAAGGCAGTTACCACCAAGCTCTTGCCTCAAGACTGCGTTTCTCGGCTGTGTTTCTACAGTTCTGCCCTAAGCATCTCGTAAGAAGCAAGAGAAAATTGCTTCCTGATTCTCATAAGCAATCTGCACATGACCCAAACCTGTAATTTAATTGCTTTTATAACCTTAGTTTGCGTAACTGCCAGTGTTATTAAACTCTAAACGGGACATTAAACTAGCCAACCAGCACATTTGGTTTGATGGCTCCCTGTATTGACGAATAGGTTTGACTCGGGCCCTAAACAACCCTTCAGCAAAATGGATCTATGACCATTTCATGCTGAAGCTGTTTATGCCTAAGTACACCATAAAACAGTGTCCGTATGGGCTCTCCACAATAGTGCCTGACAGAGCTCCAGCTTCTCCTCAGCAGAAAACACCCCGAAGCTTTCGGTGCTAATCGATCTTTCCAAACTATGTTATAGCTCTTCAAAAGCTGCAAGATCCAAGGTAGTGTTTTAAATCGAACTCCAAAGGCCAAATAATGTAAATGCATCTACCTTTGTGACTTGCATCTCTCAGTCTGAACATATCAGAATGCCTTTGCTCTGACTGCAGAGTCCATGAGCAATATGCTTCTGAATTTAACTTCCTCATGACTTTCATAGAAAAGGAACCTTTTCTTGCATATCTACAGGAAAAGCCACCTCTTTGGAGAAGAAACAAAGCCCACTTTATATAAGAATGCTAGGACAGAATTAAAGAACACCGGAGCTTTAGCTACCATCTTAAAACACAAGATCTTTTAAGGCACACATAAAAACAAGCCAGATATTTTCCCCAATAAAAAGGCAAATCATTCTTCACCTTAGCTTGCAAGAACACCTGCATACATAAAGGTTTCCTGAAGTCTTTCAACAGCTCTTAGCTTCGCACCTGGATTATCTAATCATCACTTCAGAAGTCTTGATCCCAATAATTTGTGCCATCTAAGTGCAAAACTGGCACTTTTCTTTCTACCTTTGAGCCTTTTTGCTTCTGTCCTAACACTGCAGTTATTCTCATTTTCAGCTCCCCTTCCAAGTACCTTCTTCCTTCATACATTTGTCAATGCTGTTCAGTTCCTAAGGAGGTCCTTCTGCTTCCCTCTCCTCTCAGCCAGGAATCACTCTTTCCCCATCCACTTAAAAACCTCACAGAAATTGCTTCATTCCATGTATCTGTCTCAATATGAGGAAGAAAAAGTTCTCCCCTCTTCCGAACTGGGTCTACAATCATCCTGTGTCATGGCAGAGACTGGACCTGAACCTTATGACCCTTTGAAGTCCTAGATAACCCAGAACTGTACCAACCTACATGCTTCTTAACACAAAGAGCAAACCTTCAAATCACAACGTTGCGGAATAATTTTAGCTCCTAAATAATATCAAATGCTGACATAGAAAAGAGATGCCTAATATAACCAAAACCAGCATGCCGAGTACTCACCAAATGTCAGATTTTGTGTTATATCCCTGGTGCTTCAGTGCTTCTGGGCTCATGTAGTATGGTGTCCCAGTAAATGTAGTTGCCAGATCACATGAACCCATCAAAAGACGAGAAACTCCAAAGTCCCCTAAAAGTAATAGCAGAAACAATAATTTATTCCTATAAATCTACGCTTATTCTTTGTGTTTATTATTAGACATGTTACAACTGCATAAAAAAAAACCCAAACCTGCCATTATTTTAAAAAATAGTAACACATTTTTCTGTAATTCTTCAAAATGAAAACACCACAAAATCATAGAACTATAAAATTATGTAGATTTGAAAAGGCCCCACAAGGTCATCTGATTCAAACCCCTGGCTCCAAGAGCAGTCTACTTCAAACCTACATGAGGCTGCTCAGGTCCAGGTCCAGCCAAGCTTGAAGCATCCTCAAGGATGGAGATTTCACTACCTCCTTGGGGCTACATCCCTGTGTCTGCCTGTCAAACACATAGAATCATAGAATGGTTTGGGTTGGAAAGGACCTTAAGATCATCCAGTTCCAACCCCCTGCCATGGGCAGGGACACCTCACACCAAACCATGGCCCAAGGCTTTGTCCAACCTGGCCTTGAGCACCACCAGGGATGGGGCATTCACAGCTTCCTTGGGCAACCCATTCCAGTGCCTCACCACCCTCACAGTAAAGAACTTCTTCTTTATATCCAATCTAAACTTCCCCTGTTTAAGTTTTAACCTGTTACCCCTTGTCCTATCACTACAGTCCCTGATGAAGAGTGCCTCTCCAGCATCCTTGTAGCCCTCTTCAGATACATGTTTAACCACAAATCAAAATCCTATATCAGATATGACTTTATTTAAATCTCTTGACTGAGAAAACCCCTACTAGAAACACACTAAAATGTATCTTTAAAAAATACTGAAATCTCACCAATTTTAAGCAGGTTATTCTTCAAAAATATATTCTTGGCTTTCAAATCTCTGTGAAGTATCCGCCTGGAATATAAAAGGAAATTCAACCTCACCCAACTTGAAGCATTCGCAGTCACGTATCAAATATCTCATGTGTTTAACTTGGCTCCTTGATAAGAAGGCCAGCCCACCATTGCTGCAGTCTAACCTTGTAAGTGCCAATGCACAGATGATGGTATATCAACACAGTGATGCATTCACTGAAATATGCAGGATGAGAACCTAAGAAGCCAGGATAAGAATGCACGCAGGGATCCCAGGAATACAGACACAGATGTAACATGAGCTGCAGAGAAAGGGAGAAAGGCAAGTCTTCCTATCTGACTCTTCTGAAAAGCATTATCTCTGACAGAGAATAAGATGTCTCCCAATAGAATAAAGGGTGAGAAAAAACAGCAATAAGAGATTCTCTTATTCAAGGAACTCTTCTTCAGAGAAAATGTATTACTTGCAAGACAAATATGTATATGGAGGAGGGCAGCAGGTCAAATTTTTACAGTAATGGTGTGGAAGAGAAAAACTTAATGAAGACAGATCAAACGAAAAGAAAAAGACAGCCAGCTTTTACAGACTTATTTTTCCATTAAAGACTGAAGCAACATAATAAGCCACACACCATGTGGGGACAAACAGCATCTTCTCCATTCCTTGAAATCTTAATGTGCGACAGTAATTCTCCAGCCCCTTAGGAAAATAAAATACCTCTAGAGTATACAAAACATGCTCTCAATTAATCCTTGTCAATAACTCTTCCAAAAGGGTTCCCTACCATCTCAACTAAACTAGAACTCATCCACTTCTGTGTTGGCAACACCCAGCGTTGGTTAGCAGCTCTGCTCAGGAGGAGTTTAGAATAGTATTTAGTACATACTGGTTATAGAAACTGTATTTACTTACACAAACACAGTAGTCTTTCCTTCATTTATAACAGAGAAAGAAAGCAACTGATGCTCTAAGATTCTTGAGATGGGGGCAGGAAAAACAAATATAATACTAGATTTAAGTTGTTCTGGAGGAATCCTCAATTATTATCTCAAATTCTATTTTAAAAAAGAATAAATTCAATATACTCAGGAACAGGAGAAAAACAGGAAAAAAAAGTGAAAAATGACAACTAGAAGACATTGTAGTATGCATATAGACTGAGCATGGAAAGCAAGCATTTCTATTTTGATGGGTCAAAGAAAAGAGTTCTTTATGTTTCTTATGGCAGTATTTCTAGCTTTTATTATTCTTATTGCCTGAAAGTAATGCTTGTAGAGAAAGGTCTGCACATGGGGTAAAAGGAAAGTTCCATTCAGCTTGTCTCCATTACATCAGTAAGGAAATTAAAGCAAGGTTATATTCATTATTATTTCTTAAGCCTGTATTATGCACACAGTTTTACGCAAATCTGGCTGTAAATTTAGATTCATTCTTTCCTTACCATTCATCATAGAGAGCCTTGAAAGACCTTGACTTCACCAAGCTAGATTTTTCTTGCATGTTTTTGTTAAGCATTGGTGGGTTTTAACCTTTATTATTAGTATTATTACTTTGTAGAAATATAACCACAGACTCTTGAAACCTAAGGGTTTTCTGGATATCTGTCATCTGAATAACAGGTATCTTGAAGTATAAAAACTATCCATTATCCAGAAAGCTTTCAGTAGGATGTTATTTGATAAGAAGATGAAGAGATGATGTTTCGTTTACGTCAGTTTGAATTAGATGCTAATATAAGCCTGCATAATATTGAATAAAGTGTTACACACATTATTTGCATTAACAATAATTATGCTTTCATATATTAACATGACTAAGAAATACTTGCGGTGATTCTTTGGAACTTCCCATGATGATGTCTCCCGATGAAAGCCACTCTATTCTCCCAGCATACAGAATCATAGCATAGTTTGGGTTGGAAGGGACCTTCAAAGCTCATTTAGTCCAACCGCCTGCAATGAGCAGGGACATCTTCAACCAGATCAGGTTGCCCAGAACCACATCCAGCCTGGTCTGGAATGTCTCCAGGGATGGTTCATCCACCAGCTCTCTGGGCAACCTGTGCCAGGGTTTTACCACCCTCATCATAAAGAACTTCCTCGCATCCAGCCTGAATCTCCCTCTTTTAGTTAAAAACCATCACTCCTCGTCCTGTCACAACAGGCCCTGCTATAAAGTCTCTCCCCATCTTTCTTACAGCCCACCTTTTAAGAACTAACAGGCATCACAGGCAAAGAAAAACAATCTGAAAGAGCAAAAAAGACTGGTTTTAAGATAAGTTTCCAGCACAAGAGTTTTCAACAGGTGAAGCTCAGCTGAAGCTGTGTAAGAAGGACACAAAGTGAATAGTCTATGTCTAAACCCAGAACTAATAACTTTTGCTGCTCTGGAATTAAAACTTCCATCCACAGCAGCTGGGTTTTCTACAGAACAGCACAAGAAGTCCAACCCACATGTAATGAACACTTCAAGCTTCTAACTCTAGGGAAAAGTTTTCTTTGCATTAGAACACAGTTCAAACACATATTACAGCTCTTCTCCATAACACTAATGAAATCTAGTCTGACTCATGGAGGGCTATGTTGTTACATTTCAGTAACTCAAATTAATTTCTTTTAAGCCTAATCTTTTCCATTTTCATTACTGTAAAGGTGGTAGGGCACTGGAATGGGCTGCCCAAGGAAGTGGCGAATGCTCCATCCCTGGCAGTGTTCAAGACCAGGCTGGACAGAGCCTTGGGTGACATGGTTTAGTGTGAGGTGTCCCTGCCCATGGCAGGGGGTTGGAACTGGATGATCTTAAGGTCCTTTCCAACCCAAACTATTCTATGATCTATGATTTAAGCTGTTATTTGGCGCTAAACTAATAAAATAAGGATTAAATTTTCCAATAAGCATACAGTCAAATAACATATAATACAATAAATGCAGTACAGGAGAAGTAAATAAAACAAAACTCTCAAGTCATCGGTATGTAACTGGTAAGGTGCTAATAAATAGCTATGGTTCACGAAATGAAAATTAAATGCTGTCTGGAAAATCAAGATGCTCTTAGTAGAGAATTTAATGACTTTACAGGAAATGCATTGATTGGATACATGTATTTACCAAAGAAAGTTCATTTGTAAGATTTTTTTTTTAAGGTTTGAAAGCAAGTAGAAGATGAGGAAAAATAAAGAGAATAGTAGACAAAAGGGAAAACAAGAGACAAAAGAGGCGTGAGGAAATACAATGAAAGACAAAAAGAATAACTTGTACAGTAGAGTAGAGCACTTCAATTGGAAGGGACCTACAGTGATTATCTAATCCAAATGCAATGTTGTTATTATCAACAACCAAGTTGGTGCTTTCAACCCAATCTTGTTTTCTCAATACTCGCGCAGGTTAGACGACTATGGATTCTAGTTTACATTCAGCTTGAAAACAATCTGAACGCTCATCTCCAGACTGTGGGTGTAACCTGCCCTTCAAACATGAACAGCTTCTTCCCCCCTGGCTGTATTAATAATTTAAGTGATTATTTTAGGCAGATTAGCTCATCTCACCAAAACCAACAACCATCCTTAGCCTCTGCTAAGACAGTCATTGCAGCGGTGACATTCTTATTTCTAAAAGTTTAATAGGGATAATAGCACAAATAGTTCAGCTTTCGGGCTACAGTGCTCTTCAGAAAGGATTCTCTGTCTTGTTGATTAATGTGACATTTCAGAGCTGCCAATAGGGAAAAGCAACAGGGAGGAGACAGGGGAAAGGAGATGCTGAAAGCCGGGTTAACTTTGGAAAAGCCAGTAGGAAAGGAGCCTGGTATTCCCCTTTACTCAGCCATTCCTCCAGATCTCAATGTGGGTGGCCATTTCTTCCTGGCTCAGCACAGCACTCAGTCTCCCTCATACCATGCTAAACAGTCCCACCTACCTCAAAGGAGACAGCACTTTACACAGGAAGGGGACAAAAGAGGGTTCATGCATATCCTGACAATGAAGGAAATGTTTAAATCACCGAAGTCAGCCTCCCTAATCAGATTGCAGGCAAGAACTACGCTCACAGAGATGACCAGGTAGGTATTCACCTGTATCTGCCCCTGCTCAAACCAAGTGTGAGCTCCACACACCACTGTCCGGATGACCTGAAGTAATTATTCAGGTTAATCTTTGATATGCTGCTAAAGGGGTGTCTGTTTTCAAGGAACATATGTATGTAACTTCACTGATTTTACTGGGAGTACCTCAAGCATATAAATTGGATCCTGCACATTAAATACCTGCAAGAGATCCTTGTTGTCCCCCCCTTGAAAAATGACTTTATTTTAACCTTTTAATCCATTTTCTTCTAACAATACTTAATGATTTCTGTTGTGCTGAATTTTTCACCTGGCTCTTAGAAAAAGTGTGTCTAACACTGAAAGACATCTACCACTGCGCTGCTAAAAGACATAATGCACAGTGTTCTTGCAGGATAGATAATTAATTATACTTTAGGTGTATGACTACATATTATATATGTATATATATACTATATATCAATACAAGACAATCCATACAGTTTCATTTCTGTTTTTCTGCAACTAGTTGGTAAGTCTACTCCCTCCCCTCCCAAGCTAAGCACTCTCATATTAGATGACTGTACCTTTCATGCATATAGTTGACTCCGAGTAACAACTGTATAAACCACTCTAATATTTGCCTTTGAGCGAATATCTTCCCAGATTCTTTGTACTCTTGGATTTTGAAGTCTAGATCTCCACCCTGAAAAATACCACAACATATTTGTACATTTAAAGTAAGGTTTTCAAGTGTCACCTTCTTCAGCAAAGTACAGGACTCCGCTTTCTTAGACCTTCAGGGTCCCTACCATGTAGTCTATAAAACTCATGCTTGCAAACAGATTCTGAACTCTCCCAGCACCAAAAGTATTCACAACTGAGAATCAAAATGAGCTCAAACAATCTGGCTGCAGAGGAAAAGCAGGTCAGTTTTACCTTGCTGTTACACAACAACAAAGTATTTCAACTGTTCTCACTTCATGTCACCCACCTTTACACACGTGCATCTGAGCCCGTCACCTCAAACTCCCTTTATAGTTAACACAAAGGAACAGACACTGCAGTCAAGAGACCCTGTTGTTTGTTATGCTGAAATACCCACATCAGCATAAAAGAAACCATGCTGTTCTCTTAACAATAAAACACAACGTTCTTAATCACAACACTCTGCCCCTCTTTCAAATCACTTGTATTGGAAACCATAGAAAATTGAAGCTTCAAGATTCTCTAGCATGTGTTATTGTCAATACTTTATGAAAACGACACTTGGCCTTGGAGCAACGCTAGAAATGGAGCAATATGACACACAGGAGGCAGTGAAAACAAACCAGAAATACATACAGGAAAAGACTACTTGCAAGTTCCAAGTCAGACATTTGTTAAGAAACAGTTGAAAACCAGCATGACAAAAGAGGGGGTTGAGGAGAATTATATCAAAACTGTTCATTTTGCTAAAAAAGATGATTGTCAACCCAGTTTATAAAATAAATGGATTTTGTCTGCAAAACGCTCATTAGTGGCAAGCACTGTGTTGAAGTAGCAAACCTCAGGGAAAAGAGACTGAGTCTCACTGTACTCTAGTGAATAACTACCTTACATCAGGACCGCTTATTCTCCATAAATCATTACTTCTACGTTACATGTTCTGCATAAAATGAGAAGTTTCATGTGCCATATACAAGAAAATAGTTTAGCCTATACAGCATTACCTGTACCACCACTTCCCCTCATCAACCCTTCCCACTGTTGACTCTCAACATTTTATGATCTCTTCAGCATTTCTTGGTTTTCTGTTCCTAACAGAAATGGATGCTGGATGCCAGAGCGGGACTCTTCATCAGGAACTGTGGTGACAGGACAAGGGGTGATGGGTTCAAACTGAAACAGGGGAAGTTCAGGTTAGATCTAAGGCAGAAGTTCTTCCCTGTGAGGGTGCTGAGGCGCTGGCACAGGGTGCCCAGAGAAGCTGTGGCTGCCCCATCCCTGGCAGTGTTCAAGGCCAGGTTGGACACAGGGGCTTGGAGCAACCTGGTCTGGTGTGAGGTGTCCCTGCCCATGGCAGGGGGTTGGAACTGGATGATCCTAAGGTCTTTTCCAACCCAACCCACTCTGTGATTCTAACACCACAGTGCTTCATACTGCTGCTACAAATCAAGCGGGTTCTGTCTTTGCAGATCCACACATTTCTGCCCTGTACTTCGAATGAGTTTGTAGTAATCTCTGTGGTCTCTAAGTCACAACATTCAAGTGTGGAGGGTCAAAACAGAAAGACAATGTTTTGTTATCTATGCAAAATGTGTTTCCTGACAATTTCCTGCAATTGATTTTAATTGCAATGCCTGAATCATCTTGCTCACTAGGGAAGGGAATATGGCTTCAGCTCCCCATATGCCTCCCTGCCACAGCCCACAGGGAACCTCTTCTGGGAACTTGGAGCTCTCCACAGCTGCTTCCCCTTTGCAACTCCAAATGTTCAGCAGCTTCCCCCTGGTTGCTTGCAGCAAAGCAGAGGAAGGAAAGACAAATCGACTGTCACAGACAATCCAGAGCCGACTGCAGCAATAGCCTAGAGGGCCTATAGCTATAGGGGCTGCTCAAACGTGTCAGCTGGCTACTGGCCCCGAGGGACTATCCAGGTGAGCACAAAGTGCAGCAGCCTGCAATTACTGTTTCTCCCTGTCCCATTGTGTCCCCTCTCTTGATCACACATTGCCATGAAAGACGCAAAGAAGTATAGGACCTACAGATTCAGGCTAGTGAATACTCTCTTAGGTTGGGGATATTTCCTTTTTTAAGCCTAAGGAGAACAAAAGTGGTCGAATAAAGTACTGCACATGCCCTCAGGTAACTGCATGGCTTTTAGCTTCAAGCAGAAAAGACTGGTCTCAATGTCCTACAATTAATTTCACCTTGATTTTTTGTCTAAAAAAGGAAAACAAAAAATACATCATAAAAGATGAAACACTGCTGCCACGGAACTTTGAAGAAGTTTGTTAACCCAATTTTGCATTTGGGACAGTCAGTATAATGAAGTTCATAAGAAATGGATTTTAACAAATTAAGTACATAGGGAGTTTCCAAGCTGCAGTTTCCATTTAAATATCAAGAATATCAAACACACCAGTAATCTATTTAAAACAGCTTAGCATCTGGAGCTGCTAACGTGAACAGCCACTGATTGCTTTAGTTACTCCTTTTGCCGAGACTTCTTTAGTGCATGTATACTCACATCACAGCTGAAAGCACAGTAAAGAGACAGAAATAATTGTTGGGGGGAAAGTACAACTAATTCTGGCTTATCATGTCATCAAATTATGCAACTTTTTAAGTAACTACTTTGTAAAAACTGTATTTTATTGAAGCAGAATTTACATTACAAGGCTCATGTAGGCACATTTTTGTTTGACATTTGCCTTGTCTGCCAGTATTTATATTGCCTGCAATAAAGCTAAAATAAAATAAAATCAAATAAACAAAATAAATAAATAAATAAATATTATTTTAGCTAAAATAAAGCTTTTGATTTGGGAAAAGAAGCTCAACAAGATCAAAACAGAACACATATTTCTTTTCTGTAATTCTGAATGAATTCAGTTATGATAAAAGACACTGAGCTGAGCAACAGGGACCGATGTCCTCTTTTGTTCACAGCACAGGTATAGCATGGGGCAGCTGCATAGGAGGCTCACTCTGTGCTATTCATGCAAGAATTAACAAAGCACTGTGGCTAATGAATAAGTCACAGTACTCTGGAGCAAACAGAAGGCTCAGGGGATAGTTCTGTTTCCATGCCAACTTCATGTTTATTCTGTGTTTTGAGTCTGCCCAAGAGTACCAATTACTGCAAATCTGGTAATTATTCTATGC
Source organism: Pezoporus flaviventris (assembly GCF_033815535.1). Classification (NCBI taxonomy): domain Eukaryota; kingdom Metazoa; phylum Chordata; class Aves; order Psittaciformes; family Psittacidae; genus Pezoporus; species Pezoporus flaviventris. Next base: position 4,958,718 of record NW_026892585.1, read on the forward strand.
ATGAGGAACTGAATGAGCTAGACTTCCAAACAAGGATCAGGTAGCAATACATTTTCTCTCATTTTCAATTTATGTCTGATTTAATCATGTATCTTTTAGGTAAAAAAGTCCAAATCCCACCACATACAAAGGTAGGTTGTAGATAAGTCAATATCACAGAATCATAGAATAATTAGGGTTGAAAAGGACCTTAAGATCATCCAGTTCCAACCCCCCTGCCGTGGGCAGGGACACCTCACACCAAACCATGGCACCCAAGGCTCTGTCCAACCTGGCCTTGAACACCACCAGGGATGGAGCATTCACAACTTCCTTGAGCAACCCATTCCAGTGCCTCACCACCCTCACAGTAAAGAACTTCATTCTTATATCCAATCTAAACTTCCCCTGGTTAAGTTTGAACCCGTTACCCCTTGTCCTATCACTACAGTCCCTAATGAAGAGTCCCTCCCCAGCATCCTTATAGGACCCCTTCAGATATGAAGGCATGTCTTCTGAAAATACTCTAACTAAAATAGAAAAGCACTATATGAAACTTGCTTTGTATTTTCCTTGTCTGAACATTTGATTAAATACACTGTAATTGCTTAAATGCAATGATACTACTTATTATGTCCTTTTGGGAAAGATCAGAAGCCCATCTGCGTGGATCAACTTTCATTCTGGCGTGACCTAGTAGACTCAAACCTGAAAAGATTCAGCTGCACAATGAACACATCCATTTCCTCCTCCTTCCTTTGCCTTGCTCTAATACATTCTCACGTGTTTGAGTTTATGACTCCCAGTTCCAAAGGTTATTCTGCACCAAAACATTTCCATGCAGGGCAGTCGACTTGATAAAAGAAATACTGAGGTGCTACAGCAGCTCATGATTACCCTGGTGACTCCTACCATGCTCTTTTTTATTCATCTATAACTTTACCCCAGATGGGAAAGAACTAAAAACAAAGAGAGACAGAGACTGAACAGCAGTGGACAAAAGGAGCTAGTCCAGCTCTATAATGCTGTTGAAAGAGGCTCCTTTATTTCTATAGGTTTAACTGATCTCATGTTGTCCCACTTTCTGCCACTAGTATAGAGAAGATTAATCTTAGGGTATGGTAATATCTGGGCAGTTTGAATAATCCTTCAGTTTTGAGCTCTGGATTTCCACAGAGAGTTGGCAACACTCTCAAGCCCCAGCTGTCAGACATGCAGGGAATGATGCAAAGAGCTTCTGCATGGCTGTCAAAATAATATGTGAACAAATATTCACATTGAATAACAGCAATAAATAGGCATTTAACTGTCATCAAAGACAGCTTCTAAGGAATCAGTGACTGGCAAGAACCGGACTTCTTTAACTTTAACGCCAAAGCCAAATGCTTGGAGAAATGTGGTTAGTTGATACAAGTCTGATTTGTGGACAGGTACCCCAGCAGCCCAAGATCATTAGCTTCCAAAGCATTTGAAAGGTCTATCAGAGCACAACTGACGAGTCTGCTTCACAGGTTTGTATAAAGATCGCTGTAGGTACATCCATATTTAATACAATGTAGGCTCTTGTTTTCTATAAACCCTTAAAAAGCTGGCTTAAATATGTTTACATTCTTATTTTAAAGCCCTAAGACAGATTTAAGCAATGTGCTTTAATATTTGTTGTATCTGCTACATCCTGGTCTTTGACATGCTCTATTCTTCACTTCATAAAGACAATGCTGCTACCAAACTCACTATCCACATGATCAGGCTTAAGCTTCTTGTAATCCCCTCCAAATCACAAGTGAGTTTTCCCTTCCTCATTTACATCAGATTTCATACCACGTCCCCACACTCCTCTCATCCTGTCTTACCTATCAATGGTAGGTACATACATGGCACAACCTTTCTGAGCTCACTCACAGATCTGGTAATGAGTCTGCATTTAAATCTTTCTTATCATGCTGATTACAATGAACAAAACGAACTTGTGTTTAAAAATTCCTCTTCTGGGGTTTGTTTGCCCATGAGCAATGTGCCTCACATGAGCAGATAACATTGCTTACTTGAGATACAACCAACAAGGAACGGGCAATGCCACAGGTAACAAATGGAAAGTAAAATCAAATTAAAACATTAAAAAGACTGGGCTAGGCTTCTTTCAAGACTCTGTTTTAAAGCACACACCCTGTCAAATCGCTCCCAAGTAAGCCACAAGTCTCACCTCACAGTATTCAGTGATAATGCAGAAACCATCTTGCTCCACAAAGCTTGCATAAAACCTGACAATGGCTGGATGGTCTAATTTGGAGAGTAGCTGTGCTTCCAGATTTGCTTCAACTGTTTCATTAGGCTTTAAGTCTCCAACAGAGATTGCCTTTAGAACCTTTCTAGAGGAAAAAAAGAAATCTTTATATTAATCAAACCTGAAAAAAGATCAACTATAAAATCATGTAATGCTCAAAAAAAAGTCGGAATTTCTTAAAATGCAAAATAACACAAACCAAATATTTGGCAACATGAAATGATGAGGAAAATATGGGCAAACAGAAGAATGCCTTAAAATGCAAATAAATATGTTAGTCACCACAGCGATCAAACAACGCTTTAAATATACTGTTTCCAAGTATTTTTCCCTGCACTGTTTCCTTCATGACATGTTTTCAGTGCTACGGATTAATGCATAATAACAAACATAAATAAAAAGTCAAATCGAAGTGATTTCAAACCCACTCGCAGCATATGCTCGATATTCACGTGTGAAATAAGAAGCAGCGAGGAACTGGTTTTGCTGCTCTTGCCAAAGTCTCTCCATGGAAGCATGAGGAAAATCACACGGAGGGTAGCATTCCTGTGACAGTTCTTCTGGTGATAAACCCAGGATGCCTCTTCCTTTTCCCCTGAAAATCAGCCTGCCCTTCACCTGAACCCCTAAGCAAAAAGAGCACATCTGGATTTGGGGCTGAGACTTCATTCAACTGTTTTGATGGACTCTAAGCTTTCAGTGTTCAGCATTGTGAATGTGAATGCGCCAGAGGAGAATTTGTAGTTCAGACTTAGCTCTATACAAGAACCTGGAGCTAGGGAGTTTACTGTCAACTTGGCCTGGAGAAAAGGGCGCTTGAGGAAGCATGTTTTGCTGTGATCTTCATGATGAAATGTTTAAAAGAGGCATACAGCACCCAAAGGGATACCATTTCCACCTCCTTTACCAGCACTGAAGTACAGATCTATGTGGTCAATGTCTGAAGATGCTGTTTGACACTACTGGAGAATATCATAGCATTTTACTAAAACAAAGCGATGAATTTCCAGTAACTTTTGAATACATGGAAGTCAAGTTCCACACTGAAGCGATGTCTTCACCGTCCTTTTAGTAATTATCCCATTCAACACTGCATGCTTGTAAAGTCACAGTAGCTACACATGACAGCAATAAAACTACAGTAATTTGCTTGATCGAAGGAAAAAAAAGCTGTATTTCTTCATAAAAAGATTTCTTCCTCAATCTCACCCAGCAGTTTCTGACTAACAACGCATGAATTTCAATGTAAACTTCCCTAACCCCCATCTGGCAGCGTGATGAACAAAATATACTGTTGGATTTGCCTGCATCTCTCCAGACAAGCTTCATGCTACACAGACAGGCTAATACATACTGCAATCTTGTCATCATTGACGCGGGGACATTACCCCTTCCTTCATCTAGATCACACCACGGAACTGACAAGCGAGTCCTTTTTAAACACCACTTAAGACAAGTTTCTTGTGTACACAAGACAACTATAAAAGCCTCCTGTGTGGATGTGTAGGGACAGCTTGTCATCTTAGTCACTCGGTGATTCTGAAGCTGTCATCAGCTGTCACATAACAAGGCAGGCGTTTTTCTTCTTTAAAGTCATTCCCAGAAGAAGGAATCAGGAGAATGCACTTTTTGTAAACACATTTTGGGTTGCTGCTACACAATGTTAATTCATACCCAGATCTGGAAGTCGTGTGCATCTATGCAATTAAGACGAAGCATTGGTGCATACTGTTTCTGTATGTAGATAAGGTTTGACTTTACTGCATTTAATACAAGGAATATAACCAGGCTCCAGGTTAAATGCAAAGCTTTTAATGTCTACTTTAGTAAATACACTTCAAAATTGAAAACGCATACTTAAAAAGCCTCTGTATTAAGTAGAATCATAGAATCATAGAAGTAATCGTAAGTCATTAATCATAAGTATTGACCAGAAAGTTATGTCAGTCTCAGAAGCCTCTCAGAAAGAATGGACAACTCCTCATCTAAAGTGGCTATTTTCTGATAGCTTTAGAAGAAAACCATGGAGCTAAAAGTCTTCAGTCAGAGATTCATCTGTATAAATGAACTATACTTTTCAATGCACGAAACACTCAAAGAGTGCTTAAATTCATTCTACCCCATTTCAGTATTTACACAAGTAACTTCTACCCAAACAGGCAGCTAAAATTGACACTTTCTGTGATTTACAAGATAACTGAAATTTGGCATCTCTGCTGATGTCAGATAGGTCCATAAACTGATAAAAGATTAGCAACCACAAGAAATAACAAACTTCTCCTAGCTAAAGAATCCTGACTGCATTTCCCCTCTATCAAGAGAATCCAGACCTATGCTTTGAAGGAGACAGTGTTTCTGTTTCTATGATCCAACCACCTGCATTTTAAGGTTGGTTTATAGTAAGGAGTAGGTTATCATTGCTCATAATTCAGCCATAATACTTGCATATCATCTGCTGAAAATCTGCCTGTACTTAACAGTTTAGAAGCATAGGTAACACAAGGTATTTTAAACAAACCTTTGTGACACGAACATTTATTATGAATATTGGGAATAACAGCCTGCCCTGTTTTGTCAAGACTCCATCTGGAGTATAACAGGTTCATCTGAAAGTCAAGATTCTTCATAAACCCTACACCTGTATTTCCTGCAGGATTTAAAATGTCCAAAACCATCTGCATGAACTAAGAAATCATAGATATAAGTGGTACATACTGAAAAACAGGTAGAACAACTAAAACGTTGGTGCCTTTCAAATACACTTTACCCCTTTTGATATAATGCTAGAACAGATGAACTAATTCAAATTTATCTATTTATTCTTATAAATAAATGTCCCTAAAGACAAGGTAAAATGGCAGCGAACACACAACCAGAAACCTTGGTTATAGAAGTGCTAGCAGATTTCTTAAATACAGAACAATACCCTCCAGATTTTAACTGCGTAGGGAAAGAAAACCCCAAACCAACCAACCTAGCCTTGCAATTTAACAGCACAGACACTTTGAACTTGATCTCGAACTGACCACAGCTGAATCTTGCAGTGAATGCATTTGCATCTTAAGAGCAAGAAGTTCCATGTTCACTATTTATACGCAATCCTGGAGGAAGCCGAGTATGGTGCAGGGAATAGCATCACAGTGGGAAAACTACATGAGAGAGAAGTTTGCTCCCTAAAATACAGTGAGCAGCTGCCCTGTCTCAGCAGTGCCTTGGCAGGATCCCAGACTTCCCCCAGGAACACCTTCTGGCTTTCATCAGCAGATCCTTTTTGGCTTACACAGTCACGCTTTGAAGTGCAGCCAGACCAGTGCAATAGCACGGAGCAAATGCGGATAAATAGAGCAAGACTTAAACCAAGAGGAAAACAAGCACGAAGGTGGAATCCTCCAGGACACAGACAAACGGTGGGAATCCCTTTTGGAGCATCACTAGTGACTGACAATGTTCCACAGCAGTGTTTATCTCGGTCGGTTTGCACCAATCTAAAATTAAACATTTTACTAACCATCTGCTATTTGTTTATGCTGATGACACACTTTATTATTACATAATTTGCTTTACTGGATCAGATGCAGCTCTTAGAAGAAGGCAGCCTTTCACAAAATGCACTCCGCTTTTGGACCAAACCGTGACATGAATTATCAACCAGGTACATTTGCTTGCGGATAATGAAGTAAAAGAAACCTATCTCTTTATATGTCCAGATAAACAGGTCTTCGAGAATAGCAAAGAGAAGGTGTGTTCTAGGAATACAGGGTCAAAATCTGGATTTTTGTCATCAAATAGACACTTCATTTTACACAGGCGGTTGTTTAGCTTTAATTGCAACCTGAGATTAGCAAGACCTGCTAGCAGGTAAGCAGTCTGCAAAGCAGGGAGCTTGTCATTCCATTTAGTTCCTATTTCCAAGTTGTCAGTGTAGAGACTTGTGCCATAACCCACAGCTGTGTATTGTATTTCTGTCCACTCTGACCTTTGTAGAACTGTATCTTCATCCTCGTAACTCCTCAGTACAAGGACTAGATGTGAGTCTGTAAAAACATATCATCTCATACCAGCTCTGTCATTAGGTCTGCAACTGGTCATAAACAATAAAGTTAAAGGAGTGCCTAACTAATGAAGTCTTACATTCTGTTTATCAAATGGCAAAGAGAGAAGGTCTGGTACTAAAAATGGGGACCAAAATGAAGAAGAGGCAACAACCCCCATAGAATCACGGGATGATTTGGGCTGGAAGGGACCTTAAAGCTCACCCAGTTCCAACCCCTCCCATGGGCAGGGACACCTCACACCAGACCAGGTTGCTCCAAGCCCCTGTGTCCAACCTGGCCTTGAACACTGCCAGGGATGGGGCAGCCACAGCTTCTCTGGGCACCCTGTGCCAGCGCCTCAGCACCCTCACAGGGAAGAACTTCTGCCTAAGAGCTCATCTCAGTCTCCCCTCTGGCAGGTTAAAGCCATTCCCCTTGGCCTGTCCCTACAGTCCCTTGTCCAAAGCCCCTCTCCAGGTTTCCTGTAGGTCCCCTTAAGGTATCAAAAGGCCACAGTAAGTCATTTCAACACCTTAAGGTATGTATACTTTAAGGCCTTTTATACACAAATTTGGTCTCTAAAACAGCTCCCACAGTATTAAAGCTGTTTGGGAAGTTCAGTAACAAGGATATCACATATCAAGGATTTCATATGGCACCCTATTGCCTGGAATCTGCTCCCTCACTTAGGCTGATATTCTAGTTCCACTGTAATTTTCATCTAATCCTTACACCATCATACACACAGCTATCCCGTTACCAACAGTCTTACCAGATTTCTCTGCCTGGCGTCAGTGACTGGTTTTCCTACAGTTTACACCTTACTAACAGAAATTCAGATAGCCATTCTTTCCATTTTATCCATTATATTTGGAGCAACAGTAGCTGCACGCTCAGACATGTTAATGATATGTGTCTATTGTAGAGAAAGAAGCAGGTGGTGAAAACATGGGATGCAAAAAGTCGCCATACACAAATCAGTCCTACCTAGAATGAATACCTGGTTTTAGCTAAGGAAGGAAACATTCACAGGAAATTAAGAGCCCATGATTTCTTAGGGAAAATCAAGAATATTCCCACCTTTCCAGTGTAAAAGAAACGAGCGCCATTTGCTATTCTTACTTACATATATATGTTTAGTCATTAACCAAAACATTACAAACCTAAGCATTACTACACAACTTCTCAAATCATATCTTGGCTTCCTTATATCTTCCCATTACTGATGCATTAGTAGAGCTGTAAACCCATTTCAATCCTAAGTGTTGCTACACAACTCCTTGAATCAAGTGCTGGGCTTTGTTTGTCATCCCCATGAAGGCTACTGACGTATTAGTAAAGCCCTAACAGTCATCAACGATTGTTTTGACCCATCCTCCAAAACAGCCTCTTCATGCAGTGCATCAACATTGAGAACTAACCCCTGAGTTAAACACTAAGAATTCAATCGCTATATGAGCATTGTAATATCTGTAAATGGATTAAATATCACTTCATGCTTTGAATAAGCACCTGAATTTAACTGTGCTTATCTTGAACGGTGATGAGATGGTGTAAATTTCTACGTGAAATGAATGATTCACTTTTTGTTTCCACCAGCAAGTCACAATTAGAGCACCTACAAACATTTCCTTGAGGTGCCTCATGTTCAAATGCTCTAACACACACACGGACACTCAACAGTTCAGCTCATGATGGAAACACTTTATGGTTATTTGAAAATTAACAGTTCCTAATTAGTACCCCCAAGAAACACGGAATATATTTGCTGGAGCATGAAAGGGAACACTGATGAAATAAAGGAGCTTCAAGTGATGCAGCTGGTATCATTTCCTTCTGCACTGAGCAAAGTCTCGCACACACAAAGGGGCATCCTTCAAATCATTTTTGGTCAACCATATGTGCCAACACTGGGAAAAAAAATCAGGAATGAGAAAGGCAAGCAGAGCACTTGTGTTATCCCCCACAGAACGGAACAAGCCATATTACTACCACACAAAGGCATCCATCCACATTGCTTACATATTAAATTGTGTTTATTTTGAATCATTCTTTTGGGCACTTGGATTAAAAATTACAAAATAGAAGTGGACACTGATTAATAAGGGAAGAATTTCCCTCTACAGCCATATTTTCAGGGTTTTTTTCCTAGACAGAAATGAAAACCCAGAAAAAGTAATCAGATTTCTAGTCCATTGATATGATTCAGCTCTAAATCCAATAGTAATGGACTGTGATTGAACTGAAAAAGTGGTCTACTCAGGTAAATTATTAACAATTACTATGGGGTACAGACTAAATATGTGTGAGTGGACCTTTTTTAGCAACACTTCATCTCTGCGTGTTGCATTAACACCATCTACTGTTCCTTCATGGTTTTTCTGCCTAGTCTCGTTTAAGGATGTAATTAAGGGCCACACCACCACTAACCAGAGTGGAATTTTGGAGAGAAATCTGAGAAGGACTAAATAACTTTATTCTCTGTATCTTTGAGGACTTAACTCCATCAAACATCAAATCATCTAATCCAGGCATGTCTCCATTGTGATTTCATTACGCATACTTGATGCAGTTCACTACTTACTGCTCTCTGCTAATTGTAATGTTCCCTTTCAGAAACAGGAGAACTATTTCGTTTTCAAGCATCATAATACAATTAAGCATCATGCGACTGACATGTTACATTTCTTCAACTTCCAGCCTTCAGCTACAGCATCTGCCAAAAGGAATTTTCCTTGTAGAGGAATTAAGTTGAATTTTGACTTTAGTTTCAATTAGAAATTTTGAGGAAAGACCCTCATATCATTCGATCGACATGCATCAGTTTACAGAAAGCAGTCTGGAAAACCAGGAGTTGCAAAGGGAAACCCAACACACTAATAACCACTATGAGAATGCATTCCATAGAAATTCAACTAAACCATTTCCTAATGCAAAACTTAATGGTTTCCTTCCCGAATGCAAACATATTTGTAAGTAGAATTATGTTCCTTTCAATGGTGCACAGATACTTATGTCAACAGTACAGTCCCTTCAGGGAAACTAATTCCCACAAGTCATTTAAATACTAATTGCTGCAACTTTAATGGGAAAATACACTCCTCCTATATGTCCTTTTCCAGCAGGCATCTCCTTCAGTGTTTATTTCTGACGTGTACTGGATTAAAAGGGCTGAGAGGAGAGAAAAAAGAGATAAAGGCACAGTTTCTAGATTTACAAAAGGATATTACTACATTGTCTAGAATCAAAGGCAAAGGGAGGAAATGAATTCTATCTATTGTTAGATTAAAATCTTTTCATACATTCTAGGCCTCCTGAGTATGGTCCTGTGGTCTTAGAAATCCATGAAACATGTGAAATCCAAAACTGAAGCAACTCCCCAGCAACACTGAGAAGTTATTTTAGAGCACATGATGTTACTGAGAAAGCGATGCATGGAAGAGGAACATCGAACTAGGAATCACACTCACTAATGTGTCACATCAGCACAACCAACAATGAATAAATAAAAAAGGAATGAAAATGCACTGACTGTCCAGCAAATCCACCCAGAATTCCACTGCAGCAGTTTTCTCATTACAATGGACTGAATGCAACAAAGAGCTGGAGGCTTGTTCTGCACGGAAGTTACAACATCCTTAATGCAGACTTCAGAGAAAACACTTTGCCAACACGCGTAACAGAAGGCAGTTAGGTGGGTGCTTTCAAACACTGCAAAACCAGACTGTATCTTTGAGGCAGGTGGTCACAGTTCAACCTAAAGGAATAATTCTGCACCTCTCCGTTTTCTTACTAAAGCTAGCTTACAAACGCTAAACCCTACACAACCATTGCAGCAAAGTGAATGACACAGAAGTGATCTCGAGGCGTTTGCTTAATTACAAACTCATTAAAATCTGTCTTGGCCTTACACCTCAAAGAACCAGTAATTCACCAACCATAGCTTAAGGACAATTCTCTACTCAGTGTTGAAAGTGCTGCTCGTAAGCAATCTGAAACCTCAACTACCGTCACCCTCACTGTCTGCACACAAGAGCCAAATGTGGTGGGTGCTGCAGCGCAGCTCCCAGGAGCTCAGCTCTAGGGGGGATGAGATTGAGAGTAAACTCAAGCAATGCTTTGTTTAAGGTACGCTGCCTCCCACTTCAGTAAATCAAATACATGCTTAGAATGCTCGATTAAAGTGGACGCTGAGGGGTCCCCATGATGCTGTTGGCATGGTTCCCTCAATAAGACAGTCAAAACACCCTCCGGTCCAGCAGGAATGTTCAGTGAAGGGTCCCTATAACGGGATCCGTGGTAGCTGGAGCCTTACACGAAGGAGCAGAGGCACACTTCACTGAACCAAGCAAAAGATGGCTCACTGAGAAAAGCTCATTTAAAAATAAGCATCAATCAGGAAGGTCCTATAGGAAATGCACCTTTGCTCAGTTTCCAAGGAGATCATGAATATCTGTTCACAAATATAAAATAACCTGACAGATTCTAGCCTTAGTTTCTAGGATTTTCTTATTAAATAAGGGAGAAGGGAAAAGGAAAGCAGCACAATGAGATGAACATGCACCCGACAAGTGGCAGGGAGTCATTTGTTACTGTTTTAATCAATCCAGTATCAAACAACCATTCTCCTGGAATACCTTCAGCGAAGCAAACAGGCAGCAAACACAGGGATGTGACAACACAGCAATCAGCTGTTTGTTGCTTGGATATTCACAAGTCACAGAACTCTTCCACCCTTAGATTCTATTTCATTTGTTATAAGAAATCATTAATAATTGAAAGTCACATGATAAATTATTTAGGGAAGTGCACAGTTTCCAAGGAATCATAGCGTGAGTCTGGATTAACGGCACAACGCAAGTCAGATGCCGAAGTTGAGCTGACACCCCACAATCACCACACAGGGGAGCAGTCCAGGGAGCTGGGCACTTCCCAGCGTGTGCTTTCCACCACAGGGACATAAAGCACCTGAACTATTTATGAACTATTATGAATATTTATGAACTAGAATATTTATGAACTAGAAGTCCTTATTGCCTACTGCGTACTCCAGCCGCTATGAGTTAAACCAGAGCTTCACTTGGCACAATTGATTAGGACATTCATTGTCTATAAGTGATAGGACTCCCCTTGAAGACTACTGATAAACATAAATCTCTGCCATATAACACTTGGTCTTTAACCACAATCACCTGTTCTAATTAGCTGATAATTTACTCTGGGAGACTAGGATAGAAGTGACTGCAGGGATATTACTGTTTGCTGTAAAAATGCTGGTACAATCCTGCTACTTCCTTTATACAAACCAAGTTACCTGATTATTTCGGGTAGCTTTAGATCCATGATGTCCAGGAACAACAGAAAGCTCCTCAAAAACTAAGATAGATTTTTGCAAACTCATATGCAAGTCAAGAATCTGGAAAAGAAAAACCAACCAACCAAGCAGACCAGAAACCCCACAGAAATAAAACCTAAACCACTAAACACCAGCAGACATCCTGCATTCTGAAGGTGTTTTGGTGATTTTCTCTGAATGTACCAGTAAACTAAAAGCTATAGACACTTTATTTACAAAAATTCATCTAAACCATGCCCTAGACATAGTATTGAAAAGCATTCCTTGTCTTTGTCATTAGAGAATGCACTTGAGCAGATCATAGAATCATGGAATGGTTTGGGTTGGAAAGGACCTCAAGCTCATCCAGTTCCAACCCCTTGCCACGGGCAGGAACACCTCACACTAGACCAGGTTTCTCCAAGCCCTGTCCAACCTGGCCTTGAACACTGCCAGGGATGGGGCAGCCACAGCTTCTCTGGGCACCCTGTGCCAGCGCCTCAGCACCCTCACACTGAAGAACTTCTGCCTTAGATCTAACCTGAACTTCCCCTGTTCCAGTTTGAACCCATCACCCCTTGTCCTATCGCTACAGTCCCTGATGAAGAGTCCCTCTCCAGCATCCTTGTAGTCCCCTTCAGACACTGGAAGCTGCTCTGAGGTCTCCACGCAGCTTCTCTTCTCCAGGCTGAACAGCCCCAATGTTCTCAGCTTGTTTTTGTATGGGAGGTGCTCCAGGCCCTGATCATCCTCGTGGCCTACTCTGGACTTGCTCCAAAACAGCTCCATGTCCTTCTTATGTTGAGGACACCAGCACTGCACACAGTGCTGCAAGTGGGGTCTCACAAAAGTGAGATCCTGGAGGCGGCAGTTTTATAAGCCAGTACTGAGCTGACGGTACTTTGCCAGCAAAACAGATGCTGTATTCACACATGGGTGTCCCTTGAATTTCCTATCAAATAAGATCTAATAATCCCCAAAGCACTCATATACGATATGTTAGCACAGAACAGAAGGTAGGCAGTAAACATCAATCACCTCACCTGTGCACACGCTCAGGGACCACCATGGCCTAACCTGCTTTTCTTGCAACCGCTAATGAAGGCATGCAGAGGGAAAATACAAACACTGGAGGGATACAAGAGGGAAGGGAGAACCTGCAGCTGCAATTAGGGAAAGTAAAAGCAAAGAGGGGGCATTCCAGTAGAAGGAATGTGGTCATAACATGCAGTGAAAAAGTAGGGCTTAGGAGAACCAAGGATGCACGTCTACAGGAAACTAGGCATCCATTTTGCCACACACAGAACTGCTTGCTTCCAAACTACAGAACTGGCCCCCATGATATTAGGCTCTAGCAGAGGATTGAGAACCCACAGTATAACTAAACGTTCTGGAACACATATCAACATGAAGATATCAAGGAATAGTTTCTCAAGTAGTGACGAGTTATTCTGCACAGCCTTGCTACATGAACACAGGCAAACTGTTTAATCTCCCTGTTTAATGCCCATTTGATAAACTGGATAAAAAGTGCTTTCAGGTCCCAGAACATTAAAGGTGCTAAATGCATGCAAAGAGCCATTCAGAATGCAGTGTTCAATAGTGGGCATTCATGGGTCTAGACAAGTGACTGAGTAGCATTGTCTATCCTTTGCTAGTAACATTAAATTATACAAATGTAAAGAAGAAAAAAGTGCAACGTTACAGAAGAAAAAGAGGAAAATGAACAAAACCACATAAGAAATAGGTTTTTACCCAGAATAAAGCTACCATTTTTTTCTTCTTAAAAGAGCCAAACCCAGAGCCTCTAAAAATATGTGAAACTCCACTAATGGGCACCTAGTGATGTTCATCCCCATCTGTCAGGCCTAAACTCAGTCCAAAAGGTTAATGTGAAAAAGATTAAAAACCACAGCAAATATCTGCAGGAGCATCCAACACTTATTTGGACTCAAGTTACATATCAGCTAAACCACTTTGCAATGTGAGATAAAGATTTGCCAGAGCTCACTAGAATGGAAAGAGAGCATCAACATTAAGCAGTTCAGTGTTGGTTTTAGTGACTGCACAGTACCTGGCTCAGAACAAGATCTGCAAGCCTCTAACAGGGAAAGTACCACATAACACACAAACCAAGCCATCCTGAGTTAACAGGAATTAAGCAGCTTGCTTTCATACATCTCTTGTGTTTAACTCTTATATTAACTAAGATGATATAAATTCTGACCATAGTCTCTTCCAAAACAGGGGGAAATTGATAATCTTTCTCCTGTGTGGATTGCCCAGTACATGAGAAACTTCTTTCATAGTGAAGAGCCTCCCAGCTTCTGGCCTTTCTCTTTATGAGAGCATCCATTTTGTTCTCTACTCTGCTGTTTTCACATAAATCACAGGAACTTCTAATCTTTGATTCATAGAATCCCAGACTGGTTTGGGTTGGAAGGGACCTTAAAGCTCCTCCAGTTCCAACCCCCTGCAACGGGCAGGGACACCTTCCATTAGAGCAGGTTGCTCCAAGCCCTACCCAACATGGCCCAAATAAACATCTCTCTCTCTCCCCCAGCTGAAGCAGCTCTGTGTATAACACTTTGCTTGTGACGGCCAAGATCCTTGAGGGCTAGCAAAGTACAAAACACACCCCAAAACTGTTTCTAAAATAAGGCAAAAGCTCTGCTGAGCATACATGAAATTAGATGATAACCACTGTCAGTCTGTCCTAATTCATTCAGTAGACATTGCAATCATGGAAAATCGAAAGAGATAGCCCCAAGCAGCTCCCGTACCAATATCTGAGATGTCACTCTTCTTGGGCATTTGTATTCTTATAACTTACTGCTATGCACTTTCACAGCACTTTATAGAAATTTTCAGGAAGCTCTCTGTGGCTGAGTTCAGACTGTATTTCTCTCAAGATGCTCTAGATCATCTCTGAAACAATACAAACAGACTTACTTCTGCAGAGGTCATTTGGGACCTAAACATCTCAATTCCTTTTTATATTTGCCAGAGTGCTTTCAGGTGAGTAAAAAAAATAACCACCTATTCTTTCATTCAATATATATATGCACTTCCCAATTAAAAATGGAACAGAAGCAGTAACCAGGACACTTTCATAAGAGATTATTTTCTGAGTTCAACGTAGTGTTGAGAATGTGATTTCTAGTATATTTTACCACCGTAAGAAACAAGTATTTTTAAATGGAAGAAAGTGTCTACACTCTGTCTAGTTATAGTACGTGAGCTTCCATGTTCACCTGGGCCAGTATTTTTGTCACCTGGTAGCAGTGATACAAAGTTGTGGGAATGCGCTCATCCTCCTGCACTTGAGATGAGGAGTAAGTAACTGCGATACGCAAGTACCCCCTAGTGATGGATAGGATGAACTGCAGCATTGCACTAGCACCTTGGCTTGTTAAATTTTGTTGCAGTAACAAAAAGGGACCGATAAACCAAAAAAGAACATGCCATCTGATACGCACAGAGATAGTAACTACTTAAAGGCAAAGCCCACATTCCTTGGTTTTGAGGCCTGGCAGCTTGTGCTATAGCAGCAGATAGGTGAAGACCTACATTTCACTATACCGTTAGTATTTTGAGTTCTAAGAATGAGAAATTACACAGTATAAAGCTTTAAGCCTTTAACAAACAATTTTGTTACAAAGACAAACAGCAAAGTTGTGAAGCCTCTCATATACCTTTGCCCTGCTTCTTGTCAGGGCGATGATAAACTTTATCACTGTTCTGAGTAAATACAAGGGTCTTTTCTACAGTGTATATATCCTGCATTAGCAACTTGTCCATGGTGTGACACTGGGGTATAGGTAAGCTATATATATTTTGATTGGTTTTGAAATGTGTTACAAAGCTTCAAAGGTGTATATTGCTATGGGGATGAGGGTCTGAGATTTTCCTACCTCCACTCTGCCTTGCACAGGTAATGAAACAGGACTGAAGAGAAAAGCACAGTAAGATAGACATGTCAGATAAACCATTTCAAGCAATGGACTCAGCTGAAATGCTGAGTCTGCAAAAAGCCTGCACCTATCTTATGTCCTCCCTACAGCTTAAAAGTTAAGGCTGCAATGGAATGCCAAACTGAGAGATGAGACACAAAGAGAACATCTACAATGCAAGAAATACGTTCCAACCATTTTTACTCGAAGCATATGAAGGGTTTACTTACAATTCTTCTCCTTGTTTTGCTCTTCTGTCAGAAACCAGATACACACTTCCAAAGCTTCCATTGCCAAGTTTCCTCTGAATAGTGTATCTTCTAGCAATCACAGCGCCTGAGTGAGCAGAATTCAATCTGGCAACACTGACATGCTTAGCAGTTTCTTGAAATTTCAGCATTTCTCTGTGTAACAGAAACCACACAAATTTCTCTAGAACGCAGCTTTCCAACCCTTTTACTCTTCTGTGGATGCTCACAGGAAACACTTGAAACAGTAAAAAAAAAACCTATCTGTCAATGTATCATTCTTATTAAAGTCTTCATTTAATTCTATGGTAGTGCTTACAAATTAAGTGGAGTCATTAGCTGCTAAGCTAGGGGCAGCAGACTTGATAAAGAAACTCTAGGTAATGTAGATGTGATGTTGTCAAGCCATCCTCTCAATCAGCTTTAAAGGAATTCACTGAACTGATAACACAGGAGGAATTAAATGCAGGTGCTTATAAATCAGCTTATTTTAAAGTTTCAAGTGCTGTTTGCAGAGATAACTACACCTGTGTTTCACCTGACAGTTCCCCTAGGAATGGCACTCTTCCTCACCACCACAGTACCTGACACCAAAACCTTCTGTGTTTCAGGATACAAGTTAGTTCACTTGTGTTTCATGACCGTTGTATATACTGAAGCATAATCTCCACTTGTAATATGTCACCCCCATCAGTAACTACAAAGCTCTTTTCCCTGCTCTTCCATTTGCCCCTCAGGTTTCACCCTCTGTTTCAGCGTGACTGACCACTAGAACTGGAGTTTCATGGCTGTCCACATGTCTACAGGATTTCAGTAAAACCCAATTGTGCCAGCTCTTCATTCTCTTTTGCTGCAATAATTCTTTCCTGACCCACCCTTCTAACAATGTCACTTGGATTCAGAACTCTCGTCTAACTGAGGTCCTCATTATGCAAACACAGGGACCACAAAGGCCAACTTCTAGTGTTTCTGTGGCTTCCAGTAACTGAGCATGAGCTCTGAATAACCATTTACTCAACCTTCCTCATTCCAAATGATTAAAGGGTAGGTGTTTTGCTGCACATGATTAAACAACATTGCTTTCATTACTTTGCCTTTATATAATGCTACCTGCATCATTTGTGCTTGGATCCTTTGGAACAAATACAGATGTTGTAAGACCCTACGATCAGTGCAATGAATCCTACCATCAGCACCGGCTGCTGCAGTGCAGTGTGCGCACACTCGGTTCGCTCACCATAGCATTTTAACATCAAAATGCTGCTTCTTGTTGTTTTCAAAGATAAATGACAAACTCATTTTAAAAGCTGTGTAACTACTGTATCCATGTCACCGCCTTCACTTCCTAACACACTCAGAGCCTAACTGAAAGGTACAGATTCGCATCTTACAACAACAGCATGTATGAACATAATTTAATACCCATCTCCTGAGCTGCTGTCACACTGTACCAAGCAGCCTGATGTACGATCACTATGTTATGAAACACAGCCAAATTGTAATTACCGTCTTACCAATGATACAAATCCTGTCTGCTTTGGAAACAAAAGCACTCCTGAGGTTCTGTTTCTGTATTCCCTTCCAGGTCCTAATAGCGTGTCTTGGTTTAAGCCTGTCCTGGAGGGATGGGGAGGAGAATGGAAAGAATGTAACTGCCACGGGTTGAGATAAGAACAGTCCAGTAACTAAGGTATAACACAAACCACTGCTGCTACCACCAATGATAATAATGATAAGGGAAATAACAAGGGAAGAGAATACAACTGCTCACCACCCGCTGACCGATACCCAGCCTGACTGAGCAGTGATCTAGCCCTTCCAGGTAACTGCCCCCAGTTTCTATACTGGGCATGACATGCTGTGGTATGGAATACCTCTTTGGTCAGTTTGGGTCAGGTTTCCTGTCTCTGCTTCCTCCCAGCTTCCCCTCCTCCCTAGCAGAGCATGAGATTCAGAAATTCCTTGGTCAGAGTAAACATTACTGAGCAGCAACTAAAAACATTGGTGTTATCAGCACTGTTCCCAGGCTGAAAGTCAAAACCACAGCACTGCACCTGCTACTGAGAAGGAGAAAAATGACTGCTACTGCTGAACCCAGGACACACGACAAAAGGTTTGAAATGCAAACATCAGCTAGAAAATTACTTCTTCTGTAACACCAAATCTGTCTGAAGAAGCATAAATGGCTGGTGTTGAGGTGTGGGGAAGGCAGGAAGATGAGCTCCATAAAATAGTACACTGCCAGCTCTGGAAAGCTTGCGTATTTTGCATTTACTATTCTCATCTGATAGGAAGTTGCTGGTTTATGGATGGCTCCGTAAATTCCAAACAGAATAGCTTTGAAACATATAACCTTTAGAAATGACAATGCTTACAAACACTGCTGAGCGCTCTGTCCCTTTTTTCTGGAGAAGAGTCACTTAACACTGCTCATCTTCACATTTTGATACTTACTTGGGCCCTACAAATACATCACAATCCTTTACACCACAATATCACACTTGAGATCAAGAACCCCATTGAGACTAATAGTTGTGCTTTACCTCTCACCTGCTACTCTCAATGCTTCAATTTCCCTCTGTATATAACAATTAATAATAACTATCATGGAACTATGTGAAATGCTTTGATATCTACTGCTGAATAGCGTTATATGCCAAGGGCCAGTGGTATTGCAGGCACAGAAGGGACGGATTGCTGAGCCACTGCATTTGAAAGAAATACCCTGTAAGAATCAACACACGTTAGAGCCTGCCTCAAGCATAACACCAGCTGATTCTTTGAGAACATATGAACTGGTGGCCTCTCCTACGTCACTCTAACTTTTAGCCCCAACCTTCCATGTATTTTCTCACTAGTGTCCATCTTATCCCGCTGAGTAGGCATTTCCCAAGCAGCAGTACATCAGAACAAATAGAGATAACTCAAAGGAATCAACCCTCCAGCCCTGTTGTCTTTAAAAATCACAGTATACCCTATCTGGTAACACACTGGTAAACAGTGGATGTTCCTTGTTTTCCCTCCAGGCCCCATTCCAGAGCCTGGCAGCTGCTGACACCAAACTACTGCAATCACATTGTCTGGATCACTTCTTTTTCCTTCTTCCTTGGCTGAAGTCTCCTTTTTTCACTTGTTTGTTCTCAGCTAAGGCAAAGCTGTTGTTCAGGGTTTCATAGCTCCACCTACACACGCTAAGCACACAGCCCCTCCGCTTCTTCCCCCAACCTTCCTTTGCTTATGTAAGTAAGATCCTGGGGTTAATTTCCTCTAGGTTTCTTTAGCAACGGCTAACACGCCTTGCCAGGCAAGGACATTTGCCAGTTCAATCACGTTTTCTTTTAGCTCCTGAAGAACCCCTGTGCTACATCAGCATCTGCTGCCCCTGGCAGTACAAATTCCAGAGGTTTCATATTTATTAATATCTAATATTAAATACTAAATATTTATCAGAGGGTTTATATGTAAAATGCCCTCAGTATTTACTACCTTGATTTCGTCCCTGCCAATGGCTTCATTGCTCCTTTAAACGTTCTGGAAATAAAAAGATGAGGCATTCCTGCTTTTAAACTTTGCTCAAAAAGCCCCTACCATTATCTCCTGAACACTGGGTCCATTGCAACACCTTTATAAACCCAGCCAAGCCTAAAGCAACATCATTTTGGTTGGCTCCCCGTTTTACTGCTCCCAGAGGAAGCATAACTATGAAGATTTTATTGCTCGTGTCGGTAGCAAAGGAGCTTGCAGGTGACGGTAAAACAAGGTCAAATGCGGTCGATTACGGAAGGGGCTAACCAATACCTCCCCGACACACATTCAGGAAGCGAGACCCCCGAGGGCAAGCGCGGAGACGTTACTACCTCGTCCATAGTCGGGGTAAGGTTCACGCTCCTGCGGGCGCACACACACACACACACGCACACACACACAGAGGTATGAGGCGTCCCCGCTCCCCCGCACAGAGGGCCGAGGGCGGCATGACTCCATCCTGCCTCCCTCGCCACCCCTCCGGGGAAGGCGGCTCTCCCCCGCCCCGTCTGCACTCGCCCGCAGGTACGCGCTCTCCGCACCGGTTCCTGCCCCTCAGCGCCAGGGCCGCCTGCCGCCGGGGGCTGCTGCTCCTCGGGGTCCTCCTGCTCGGGGCACAGGAGGGAGCGGCCGCAGCCGGGGCTCCCTGGCGGCCCCGTCGCTAGGAGAAGCGGCGCTCGCAGTGACCGCCAGCAGCAGGAGGAGGAGCTCCGACGGGCGGGCTCCGCCTGTCGCTCCCAGCACGCCCGGCGCGGTGACGGGGCTGCCATGGGCGTGCGGGGCCTGGCGGGGTTCGTGGAGGAGCGCGGGGGGTTCTGCGCCGAGCTGCGGGTGCGGGACACCAGGCTGGTCATCGACGGGAGCAGCCTCTACCACCAGCTCTGCTTCGCCTCCGCCGCCGACCCCCGCCGCGGCGGCGATTACGGCCTCTTCGCGGCGACCGTGCGCGACTTCTTCAGCAGCCTGCGGGCCTGCCGCGTCTCCCCCTTCGTGGTGCTGGACGGCGGCCGCGGCGCCGACGACCGCAAGCTGCCGGCGCTGCAGGAGCGCGCCGCGGAGCGGCTGCGGGCGGCCCACGGGCTCTCCCGCGGCGAGGGCGGGTGCGTGGTGCCGCTGCTGACCCGCGAGGCCTTCCTGCAGGCGCTGCGCCGGCTCGACGTGCCCTTCGTGCAGTGCTTCGCCGAGGCCGACCGGGAGATCGCGGGCCTGGCCAACCGCTGGGGCTGCCCCGTCCTCTCCCTCGACAGCGACTTCTGCGTCTTCGAGCTGGCGGGCGGCTACTGCCCCCTCACGCACTTCCAGTGGCGGAGCGTGTGCGGCGGGACGCGGGGCCGCTACGTGCCCGCTCGCTGCTTCTCGGTGGAGAGGTTCTGCGGACACTTCGGGGCGCTCAGGAGGAGCCTGCTCCCGCTGTTCGCCGTCATGT
The DNA here is from genome assembly GCF_033815535.1 of Pezoporus flaviventris. Lineage (NCBI taxonomy): Eukaryota > Metazoa > Chordata > Aves > Psittaciformes > Psittacidae > Pezoporus > Pezoporus flaviventris. The sequence goes on from NW_026892585.1 coordinate 4,979,502, forward strand.
GCGGGAACGACTACATCGAGCTGGCGGCCCTCGAGGCGTTCCTGAGCGCGGTGAGGTCGCGGCGGGGCGGCAGGAAGCACGCCCGCCTCCGGGGGCTGCTGAGCTGGCTGTCGCAGTTCAGCGAGCCCGCCGAGGCTGTGGACGGCGTGCTGAGGTACGTGAAGAAGCACCAGAGGGAAGAAGTGCGGGACCTGCTGTGCGCCTCCATGCAGGACTATACCCCGTCTGACGTGAAGCTTGAGGACTTCTTTCGGAGCAGCACGTACGAATGCGAGGCCGGCAGGGAAGCGGGCTTGCCGCGGTGGGTGCTCGATGCTTTGGCAAAAGGTAAGCTGGCCCCGTTCATCATCAATGCCCTGGTGCTGAGAAGCACTTTCCTCCGTGTTCAGGTGGAGAACATGCAGAGACCTAGCGCACATAGCACAGCTTTGCCCATTCGACAAGTGATCTATGGACTGCTTCTGAAAGCATCTCAAAATGCTGAAGCTGCTTCTGGAAGCAACGAGCTGCCGGTTTTCTGTGAATTCAGCAGGCTCCAAAAGACACTTAGGAAAACCTTTGTTCAAGCAGCAAGCCTACCCCCAGAGTTTTGTGGTGATAGTTTTTCTTTGGAGAAGTTAGTGGAGGTAAGTGGCTGTCGCAACAGATCAGGGTTAGCAGTGTTTCACCGGTGACAATACACAGCTGGGACTGGAGTTTGCCAGCTGGTTGCTAACTGTGATGCCTGAAGGAAGCCACCTCAGTAAGTAACTCCTTAATACAGAGGGACCTACAGGGCTCTCAGCTTGCCCTTGAAAGGCTACACAGGTTATCTCTCCGCACACATGTACCAAGACAAATGATATGAGAAGTTGGTTGTGTGTAGTGCTGTGTATGTAGTATTGTAGACATTCCTTTCCAGAACCTTACCTCTCACAAAGTATGCGACGTAAGGCACCTTCTAAGAGGCACAACATGAAGTTTTATATATGTGTATTTATTTACAATACCAAAGTAGTTTGGATGCATTGTGGTTACAAGGTGTTCCAACTGAGGCAACTTTTACATAGGAGTTTGAATTGAATCACCCTATTTGAAGAAAGACTGAAACCTCTTGGCACCTGTGAAGTAAAATGCTTTTCTCCTTCACCCAACATTTAACTGTGTCATTTCTAAGGCTTAAATAGTGTTTAAAAATATTTCCTGTTCAGGGGATCTGTGAAACCTAAGTATTTTTTTTTTATCAAAACCATGAACTACTGCCTGGTTTAAAACAAGCTTTTGGAAATTGCTCATGGCAAATCGTCTCTTACCTTTGTTTTTCCACTCCAATTTGTTCTCAGGTGCCCATGTCCCGCCGTCAAATGCTTTTGCTGGAGACTCTGGGAGTGAAAATGAGTTTCCTGAAACCTATCCCCAGTCACTTACAACTTCCTGTTGCTGTAACATGTTACTGGATATGTTGCTCAGAGCCAAAAGTTAAGTTGCATCAGCTAAAGGCTTTACTTCTAATGATAGTATCTGAAGAACTGCACAGGATAACGAATGATACAGGTATGTGTCCAAAGAATACAGTTCAGGTGTTAAGCTACTATGAAAAATCTATCCCACAATTCCATTTTCCTCATTTATGGCAAATCATCTGAATTCAGATGAATTGGCACAAATTTGCACTGCATCCTGAGGTGTCACATTCCTTGCATTGATAGAGCAGAAAAAAGTGCTAGCCATTGATTTAACATTTCATAGAGGTAAAACAGGACTTTGCCATCTTGTAAAACATTGATTTGCATTTACCAATGCTTGCTTTAGGACTAAAAGATTTAGAGAGAAAAGATTTAGATATAAAATATTTAGATATAAAAGAATATGCTTAACATACTCATGCATCAAAAGAGAATACCTGTTGTTGATGCAGTCTGATAGAGTTGTGTTTTTCCTCATGAGTTTTTCTGTTGTCATCTGTACTTACAAATGGGGCTGCACAGACACTCTTTACCTGCTTGTGTACTGCAGGAGTTTGGAAGTTGTAAAGTATGACAAAAATTGTTTCAGTAACATTTATACCTCCAAGAGTCACAGTGGCATTTCCTGTAGGAGTCCTTCATTTGATGGCAAAGATGAGGCATGCCAGAGTTACACGGTTTCTTTAGGTTCCAGTTCATACAAACTGGAACGTCGGGGTTGCCACCTCCTTCCTAAGTGGGTGGGAGCGAGATGGACACCTTGTTTGGAACTGATCCACTGACAGCAAATTACCTAACAAATAAAACTCCTGATTTCACAGTTTTTGAGTGTCTCATGGATATTCATGCTTGAATTTTTACTCAATCTTACGTCTTACAGGTCAGTTTGAGACAGCGGAAAACGTTACTAATGCTTCCTGAAACAGACCTGGGGGTTTGAATACCCTACACATTGCAGATACTTTTTGTACTGTTCACAGCAGAACATTTATTTGCATGTCGTTCTTTATTTATCACCTAGATGCCACAGGTTTATGTGCTGAAGATGATGTTACTGCATATAATGAATTTCTAAAATGGAAGGAAAAGAAACTGGAAGATAAAGACTTTGATTTAGATGCTGGACACAGTTTTTGCCAGTGGCAGTGCTGTCTTCAGATGGGATTGTATCTCAACCAGCTACTTGGCAGTCCTCTCCCTGAGCCAGACCTAAGTAGGTAAGGATGTTTCAGAGGTTGGCTTTCCACACAAGCCCTTGGTGGAATATGTTCACATGTTTCATTTTCTCTATTATAAACCCTCTGGCCAATTTTACTGCATTTGAACTCCCTTGTTTAACAATATTCACATGGAGGAAAATACTGAGTAGAATAGGTATCCCTTAGGAGCGCACTGCTGGATGCTGGATGTAGTTGAGATCTGTTTTCATTAAGCAGCATGTTTTCCTGGACCTGTCCTGCTGAGGCGCTATTCTAAATGGCAATTCTCTCCTTCCCTTGAGCAGGCTTTACACTGGGACCCTTGTGCACAGGCTGTTTCAAGAGCTTAAATCCACACCTTCAGTGGAAAATCTATTTAGTTCATCTCCAAAAATGACTCGGCTTTATCAGGATCTGCTACATACAGTGGAGTCAACTGTACCTCCAGACTTCTTTCAGAAGATCAAGGTTTGCAAGACCAAGTCTGAGTCCTGCAAAAAGAAGAAAGCATCTAGTAAGGAAAAAAAGGCCATCAGGTGTGCTCTACCAGAAGCTCAGCATTTATGCAGTGTTAATAGGTTTGCAGCACTTGAAGTGGATGACTGAAAGCATTATTCCTGGAGTAACTTTTAATGCAACGCAGATGAAAGAAGTTCTGTGAAGACAGGTGACTGTATTGGGATTTGCCTGGCTGTTCTCGCACAAGTTCCTGATTCAGTCTTCACCAACAATTCGGGGATTTTATTTACTGGTTTGTAACTAACACTTACAAAGAGGTGCTGTATAAAAGTTGTGGTTTGCTTTTTAAAGGCACCAGTCTGAACGAAAATGAGAGCAGAGTTGTTCAGTGTTTCAGAGTTGGACTATTTTAGAGGAATTCTTTCCTGAGCATTCCAAGGATGAGGGAAGGCTGAGGTACTTCATGCTGCTCTTACCTCAGTCTTCAGTAGTCACACCAGCCATCCTCAGGGTACTCAGTGCCCTGAGCTGGGTGATGGAGATGGGGAGCTGATTGAAGTCCCCATAAGCCAGGAGGAAATGGTTAGTGACCTCCTGCTCCCCTTCGACATACACAAGTCTATGGGGCTGGATGGGTGCCACCCCAGAGTGCTGACGTAGCTGGCAGAGGAGCTTGCTAAGCCACTCTGTATCAGTGGTCCTGGTCTAGTGGGCAGGTCCCAGGGGATTGGAGGTTGGGCAGTGTGATACGTCCCTACAAAAAGGGCAGGAAGGAAGACTCAGAAACTACAGGCCCGTCAGCCTGACCTCAGTGCCGTGGAAGGTCATGGAGCAGATGGTCCCAAGTGAAATCATAAAGTACGTATGGAAAAACAGAGGGATCAGGCCCAGTCAGCGTGGGCTCATGAAGGGCAGGTCCTGCTTGACCAACCTGATCTTCTACGATAGGGTGACAAGCCTGGCTGATGAGTGAAAGGCAGCTACTAAAACCTTAAGATCGATTAGTGCTATAAATACAGTATCTTATTTGGAAGACCTATTTAAACCAAATTACTATACCAACAACTACCTTGTCATTACATATACCGTTAAAAGAGAATTGTTAAAACAGTAGAATCCTGCACTAATGTAGAAGAATGGTTTTTACCACTTGACAGAAAATGTCATGGAAGAGCTGTGAAAAATGGAGCAACCCGTTCCCTAAAGAGCTCAGCTGGAAGCAAAAAAGAGGATTTGTTGTTTGTCCTCGACTAAAGCTGCAGTTGAACTGATCCCAGGTGCCAGGTGTATGCTGAGTGCTGCTGCTGGACCCTGGGAAGGGAATACAGCCAGCAGCTGCTCCACATTGTCACACACTCCTCACTCCTTCCTCTGGGAAGCAGCCCCATTGCAGGCTGCATCTCCCAGCCTGTGGGGATCCAGGAAGCAAAGAACACTGAGTAAATTCCAGCATGTCCACTATGGCAGTACCCAGTGGTGCCATGACCTCATTCAGGCCACAGCAGTCTCCTGTTGGTCTCCACCCTCCAGTTGACCTTTGCATGGGCCATATGGGGCTGTTAAAGGGTGAGTGTGTCCTGTTGATCACTCCTTGGCTCTCCAGTCTACGGATCAGCTTATGCATGGGAAGCAGGGAGTCTTGGTTGGTGTGATATTGCCACCAGTGCGCTGTTGTGGTGGTGGTAGGCATGACTTCCTCACTGCCCTCTCTGTGGTCCTGCAGGTAAAACCAGCAATCTCTGAACCTCATCCTGTTGCAAACTTGTATAATGAAAGACTTCAGCTGAAGCCTGTTTTGTGTCAGTCTTGGGGTTTGACTTGGTGATGTTTCAGTGCAGGTCCCTGAACAGGTTTGTTGAATCACCCTCTGACTTGGTGGGCTGGCAGGGCGCAAGGGTTTCGTCTCTCTTGGGACACTGCAGGCTGGTCAAATGTAAAGGACTGGAGGAAACCCTGCTTGTGACAGTACTGGAGGGCAGGACAAATTTGGACAAGAAGGTGCCAGTGCTACACACTCCTTTAGACATAAACCATTGACCAAGTCTTGAGACTGGGATTGCATCCAGCAGCATCAGCGGGTTGGGGGGGTCAAGGCCCCCAAAACCCCCTTGTATCTTGGGAGGGGGGGGTTGTCCCTGGGCACACTGGGGTGAGGGTGGTACCTTTTTGGTTTACACACACACTATTCACTGAATACCAAAGCACTTGACATAAACCTGAGCCCTGGTTTAGACACACAGAGCTGGTGGTCCTGCGTGCATGTGGCTGTCTGCTGCCTCCGGGACTGGGGTGGTGTTACTCTCAACCATGGGTGTCCTGGGTTTCACGTGTCTCCCACATGCCTTGAAGCAGGGGCGCACCCCAGGACCCCTCCTGACACCCCCTACAAAAACCCCCACCCTGCACCCTGGGGATTCCCATTCTGACATCCCTCCCAAAGAACCCCCCCATCACCAGCAGTTGCCAAACAACTATTTATTAACCGTCAACAAACTGGCCCATGAGGGGTGCAACTCCCAACAGCTGGGTGCCCCCCACCCCCCAACTTTGGTCTCATAACGGTGAGAAACAGGCTCCAAACTGCTCTGTGTCACCGCAGGGAGGTGCACTGGGGTCCTTGATCACCCATCCTGGGGCTGGGGGGGCAGAAAGGGAAGAGGGTGTCACTCAAACTGGGTGAAGTCACCCGGAGTGGGGAGGGAGGCTCCCTCAAACCCAGGCCCACCCCTCCAGTATCACCTTCATGTTCAACACGCTGTCAAAGGCGTCCCAGAGGCAGCCCTGGAGGGGATGAAACACACAAGTGAGGTGGGGCACCCCAGGGTGGCTGGAGGAGGTCCTGGGAGGAGGAGCTCACCCTGCCCTCCTCTTCGCCTCTCTGCTCTTCCTCCTGCTCCTCTTCTTCCACCACCATCAGGCTGTGGCAGGGGTAGAAGAGGGGTGGAGGGACCCCTCCAGACCTGCCTCTCCCAACAGACCCAGTGTTCCCCTCCAAACACCCCAGTACGCACCCCATGCCCTCCAAAAGCTCCACCCCAATACCTACCCCATGTTCTGCCCTCCAAGCCCCCAAAAGACATGCCCCCCTCATCCCCTCCAAGACCCCCAATACGCCCCTGCCATCCCTGAGCCCCCCAGCACCCTCCAGGTCCCGTCCCCCCCCCAGTGCCTACCCCGTGCCTCCCAGCACCCACCAATGCCCCTCCCCAGCAGCCCAGGCCACCCCATGCTGCCCCCTGAGCCCCCAACAGCCCCACTGCCTGCCCTATGCCCACCCTGTGCCCTCCAATATCCCAAATTTCTCTTCCCCGCTTCCCCCAGTCAACCAGCAGCCCCATTCCTCTCCAGTGCCCACCCTGAGCCCCAAAAACCCCTCAATCCCCCCCCCCCCCCAGTGACCCCCCCCCATACCCCCCCTCCCCCCCCCCACTCACAGCATCACCCGATTGCACTGCAGGGTCATGGAGCTGCTGCTGTGGTGAGGAGAGCATGGAGCCGGAGAACAGTGGCTGAGGGGAGAGCTGGGGGGGCCGGGGGTCACCCCGTAACATGGTGGAGGTCAAGGCTGGGCTGGAAGGGTGGGTGCTCGGCAATGGGCTGGAGTCAGGGGCCTGCGGTGGTGCTGCGGGGGGGGGATGTTAAGCATGAGGACACCCCCAACCCCACAGAGCCCAGATGGGTGCTGGGGGTGATGCAACCCCCAGGACCCCTGACCCCCACCCGTACCCCAATCCTCACCCTCCAGGCGGGGTCTCTTGGTGCGGTGTGGGGTGGGCGCTGCACCACGGCTGCTCTCCCCGGTCCCCCCCTCATCCTGTGGCTGTAGCGAGTTGCGGTAGGTGACAAGGGGATGCCACTGCCCTGTGTCACCTGGTGCCAGCACCCCGAGCTGCTCCCGGGACACCTTGTCCAGGTAGGTTAAGCTAGGGAGGGACAACAAAGGTATGGGGAGGGGATCAGTGGGGTACTGCGGGGGCAAACAGACACCCCATATCCTTCGAGGCTCCCCATGTTGACCTTGAGGACCCCAGTGGGACCCAAAGAGACCTGAAAGGACCCTCCAAGACCCTGCCCTAGGGTGCCCCCCCCAAATAACTCACAGCAAAGCTTTATCTGGGCGCAGCACACAGGGCGAAAACTCGCTCAGCACCTCCAGGAAGGGTAAATTGAGGGGTGGAGATCCCGGTTCTGAGCCCGGGATCTTCTGGAAAGCAAACAGAATCCCTTCCCTGGCAGGGATAAAGGTATAAGGAGGGGGTGACACCCCCAAAAATCCCCTCTGCCCCCCCTGCATTTTCATCCTGTTGTACCTGTGGATGTTGAGCAGCAGCGGGCGGCTTCGGAGCTGGTGGAGGCTGAAGAAGAGGGAAAACCTTCGCGCCAAGTCCCGGATTTCTGGGAAAGCTTCCGACACCCGGATGTCAGGACCTTCCTGGTGCAGCAGCTCTGTCATCAGCTATGGTGTTGGGCACAAGGTTAGGGGGGCACTTTTGGGAACTCTCCTCCCCCAACCACCTTGGAGCAAACCCAGAGCTTCCCAGATCCCTGGACCTCCCCAAAGACACCCCCCAAACCCCATCCACATCGTCCAGAGCCCCCCAAACCTCCCTAGAGTACCCCAAAGCCCCCCTCAGAGCCACCTGGAGACCACTTCAGATCCACCCAACCCCCTGGAGTACCCCCAGACCTCCCCCTCAAACCCTGTCCACACATCCTGGAGCCCCCCAGACCTCCCTAGAGCACCCCAAAGCCCCCATCAGACCCACCGGGACATCACTCCAGATCTACACAGAAATCCCCAACCCCCTGGAGTACTCCCAGACCTCCCCCTCAAACCCTGTCCGCACATCCTGGAGCCCCCCAGACCTCCCAAAGCCCCCATCAGACCCACCTGGACACCACTCCAGATCCACATAGAAATCCCCAACCCCCTGGAGTACCCCCAGACTCTCCCCCCACATCCCCAGACCCTCAAACCCTGTCCACACAACCTGGAGCCTCCCAGACCTCCCTAAAGCAGCCCTCCAGACCCCCCTGGAGACCCCAGGCCCCACCCCAGGCCCCCCCAACACACACAGCCCTCCACCACCACCCCAACCTGCTGCAGGCTGAGGAGCAGCGTGCGAGCCCACTCCTGCCGGTCGATCTGCCGGGTCAAGCTGAGCGTTTCTTTGATGATGTCCCCATAATCGCTGTAAAACTGGGGAGGGAGGGACAGGACCCAGTGTGCCCGAGGTGTTGTGGGGACAGTGGGACAGCAGGGACCCACCCTGGTGCGCCCGGTTACCTTGGTGTAGTGCTTGAAGACGTCGGAAGCGGCGCTGAGCTCCAAGACGCCGTAGATGATGAGTTTGCAGAAGCCGGCCAGAAGCACGCGGCGTCGGTGCAGCTCCTCGATGCGGCTCTCACTGTCCTCTATGGGGACAGGAGGGGACAATTAAGGGGGGGCACAATTAAGGAGGGACAATTAAGGGAGAGACAAGCACTCTAGGGGGTCACCCAGTGATTTACCAGTGGCCAAGAGCTGCTCGTGGCTATAAGCAGGGTAGAAGACGTGGTCCATGAGGAAGGCGGCCAGCTGGGATTGCAGCTCAGCATCGGGACGTAGCACCAGGGGAGCCAGCTCCTCTCGCCCGTCCTCTGGCAACCGTGGCCCCAACACCAGCAGCAGGTCGCTGAGCACTCTGAAGGCCTGAGAACACAAGGATGGGCTTGGCATCAGGGCTGGTTCCATCTCTTCCCATCCCTCCAGGTTCCTGTGTACCTGTTCCCGGATGCCAGTGTCCACGTCGGACAGGCAGCTGTGGCACAGAGAGCAGAAGGTGATGACTTTGGTCTTCAGGCTCTGCAGCTGCTCCTGGGCAGGGGGACATGGTAACGTTTGTGGACATGGTGGCATTTAGGGAGACAATGGCCTTTAGGGACACAGGGGCAACCCCAAATTGTCCTGGTGGTCGCTCACCTCAGGGACATCGGTGCTGGGCAAGCAAGAGAGCTCCCAGAGGATGTGGAAATAGAGGCAGGTGATGGTGGGGACAAGGACCTGCAGGGATGGATGTGGGTGAGGGATGTGCCTCATCGTGTCCCCAGTGTGTCCCCAAAGCTGTGTCCCCAGGGTGGTACCTGCGGTGGCACCTCACCCGTGTCCACGGCACGTTGCAGGAGCTGGGTGCAGGGATCAAAGAGCTGCCAGGGCGTCAGGTCATGGGCGCTGCGGGGACAGAGCAGCATCAGCGGGGTGAGGGGACATGGGGGACAGGGATGGGGACATGTGGAGCATGGGGCATAGGACATGGAGACACAGGGAGGTAATGACGGCAACACAGGGAGCAGATGGGACAGGGGACATGGGGGCATGGATGCCGGGGATGGGGACATGGGGATCAGAAGGGAATGAGGGCACCCAGGGGACCCTTGGGGACACAAATACAGGAATGGCATGCTGCCTCCCACTCACTTGAACAGGATGGAGATCCTCTTCAGTGTGGCTGCCATGCTGTACACTTCCTCCTCGTCCAGGGATGAGGCCTGGGCAGGGCCAGGGGTTAGGAACACCCTATAAAGGGTTGAGGACCTACCACCAGCTGGGGACACCCCACTCCCCATTGGCCCTTGCTGTCTCCCTCATCAAGTCCTTCCTAGACCAGCTTTTCCCTGCCAATCATCCCTACCCAGGCCACCAATATCCCTGCAGATCCTTGTCCCTCTCTTGTTCCCAGCCCAGCTCCGTGTACCTGTCCCCAGCCCTATCCTGGCTTCTTGTCCCTGTCCCTAGCCCCATCCCTGCTCCGTGTCCAGCTCCTCAGCCTTCTTCCCAGCTCCATGTCCCTGTCCCCAGCCCTGTCCTATCTGAGTTCCTGTCCCTAGCTCTGTGTCCCTATCCCCAGCCCTGTCCTGACTCCATGTCCCCGTTCCCTCTACCTGGAGCATCTCGGTGACCTCCTGGTTGAACTTGTCTGCCAGCTGGTCAGCCAGGCGGCTCCGCACCCGGTCCCCGTGCCGCTGCAGGGCCAGCTCAGGGTCACAGAGCGCGTGGAGTGCGCGGGATGCAGCTTCCAGCACCGTCTGCTCCGTGTGTTTCTGCACCACCTCCTCCAGCTGCTCCAGCACCAGCTCCAGGTGCTGCAGGAGAGACACGTCACCTCACCATGGGGACAAAGCCACCCAGGGGCAACCCGTGCGGACATACGGACCCCCTTGTGAAGATGGGGACAGCCATGGACACTCTGGGGTGATGGGGACAGTATGCTGATGGGGGGCACCTGACCACCAAAGGGGACATTTGGGGAACACGCTGCATCCTATCCCTGCCTCAACAGTTTTGAGGGGCAAAGTGGCTCAGCCCCAGTGCTGGGGGGATTGGATGCTACCCGGGGGGGTGACAAGAATTGGGGTGACACCAGGGGACAACACCTTCTCCAGCCGCCCGGTGCAGTAGATGCTGAGGTCGAAGCAGCACAAGACCTCCAGGAGCGGAGCCGCCTTCTCAGCATCTGCTGAAAACTTGGTTGGGGGGGGACATGACAGTGAGAGGATGAGAAGGACAACGGGGGGGTCAACACCAACTCCCCCAAAGCCCTGAGGATACCAGTGGGGTGTCCCCCCTTCCCATCACCTTGCCCAGCAGCTTGGGAAGAGCTGGGATAAGGCAGTGGGTAAGGCGGATTCTTTCCTCCATCTGCACCTTCCGCTCTCGGGATGAAGGCTGGGGACAAAAAGAGGGGGTCAAGGGGAGTTCCTCCCAACCCTCTCCCCCCCAGTTTTGCCTCCTCCCAGCCCCATTACCTTCTTGGCTGGCTCACGGCCCACAGGTGGTTGCCCCTCAGCTGCCTGGACCACGCTGGCTGCCAGGATCTCCACCAGCGCCTTCTCCTGCTGGTCTCCCAGAACTGGGGAATTGGGGGGGGAGGATTGGAGTGAAGGTTGGAATGAAGTTTGGAATGCAACCAGCACCTCCCCATCTCCTGCATCAGGGGGGCCCAGAGCATCCCAATACCACCCAGTATGAGTCCCGACTGCTCACCAGTGCAGTGGCGATGACATAGCCTACACAGGGACATCTGAGAGGGTTCCATGGCTGTCCTAGTGCTTCCCATTGACATCCCAGGATCTCTCAGTAATGTCCCAACATGCCCCAGGAATGTCCCCCAGCATCTCCCAGTGCCTCCCAGTGGCATCCCCATGCCTCCCTGTGTCTCAAAGCGCCACCCCAGTGCTTCCCAGTTTCTCACAGGATCTCCCAGTGCCATCTCAGTGCCTTCCAGTGCCTCCTCCATGATACCCCAGCACATTCTGGTGTCTCCCAGTAGCACCATACCCTCAGCAGGTGACTCCTCCAGCAGCAAAGCACTGATGGTCTCCCAGTCCCGCAGCCGAGGCCCGGCGCAGTCCCACAGGCTGTCCACCAAGTAGGCTGCGTGCTCATGGAGCTGGGGATGGTGGGGACAGGGGAGTCACGGCACGCAGGGACCACCCCACTGTCCTGCCTGCCCCCGCAAGGCCATCCTCACCTCGATCTCGATGAAGAAGGTCAGAAGGACATGAAAGAAGGTCCTGTTGTCCCTGTCGTGAGATGCATCCACGCCCGCACCTTGCTGGGGGTCCAGCAGCCTGAGGACACAAGGACAGAGTCAAACACGGGGGTCCCACATCCCCCCTGGCGTGGGGACAGAGCTGGGGGACACGCAGGCACCAGGCACCCAAGGGACATGGCAATGGGGGTCCCATGTACAGCCCACTTTGGGGACAGAGCTGGGGGACACCAAAGGGACAGGGATAGAGGGGTCCCATGACCCCCACCGTGGGCTGTACCCTGATCCCTGCATCCCAGGGGATCACATCTGCCTCTGCCCCAGATGTGCCAAACCAAAACACTGCCGATGCCATAGGCCTGTGCCGAGATAAACACACGGCTGGTGCAGGAGCACGAGTGGCTCCCATTGGATTTGGCCATTCCAGCATCCCGCTCTCATTAATGCTGGCACTAACGAGGCCGGGATGAGGGGAGCTGGCAGGAAGACAGAGCCTTGACTCATGCTTTGGCAGGCTCGGTGTTTTGGGGGTTGTGGGTGCGTGACAGCAGCACTAGGATGGGCTGTGCCGGGTATCGGGTCTTGCTCACCGGCGGTAGAGGAAAATCCCAGCGGCAGTGGCGAGAGGCCGGTTGGATACAAAGACAACAGGGTACACGCTCTGGCAGTCCTCATCCGTCAGTGCCTCCTCCATGTTCCTGTGTAGAAGGAAGGGTGGGAGGTCCCCAAAGGCCTCTCGGATGTCCCCTCACCCCCTGCAAAACCCCATCCCCATGCTCACTCCAGCATCAGTGTCAACAGCTTCACCACCTCCACGGCCACGCTGAGCTCCTTGTCGAGCACCATGGACACCATGCGTGTCTGGTGAAGGACACATCGGTGTCACCCTACTGGGGGTGGGGGAGACACCCAAGGGACCCTCCTCATGGGGGCCTCCTCACCTTGAAGCGCCTGGTGAAGAGTTCCATGTGGGCAGCCGTGTCCCGGTGGCCGTAGAGCCCCTGCAATGCCTTCACGCACTGCAGGCGCACCTCCCACTGCTGCAGTGGCAGCTGTCAACGGGGTCCTGTCCCTGCACCCCCATGCCCCCCCATCGGTACCCACCTTGTCATACAAGGTCCACCCGATGTACTTGAGGTAGCTGTCGGTGAGGAAGGAAGCCGCGTAGGTCTTCATCCACGTCCCCAGCTCCTCCATGCAGATGGCTCGGATGTCCGGCACCACGTCCCTGCACCACACAGCAATGCCAGGGGTCTGCTGCCGCTCACCCTCAAATCTCTCCCCCACCCATGAGACCTCCCCCCCCCCCCATTCCACTCCCAAGCCACCAACCTGTAGCGATGTACGAAGACACCCTTGAAGATGGCGTTCATCATGCTCTCAATCTCCTCCTGCTGCTCTCTGAGCTGGTGTGGGGACGTGGCGCGGTTTGACCAGGGCCCGTGCCACCATCACCGTGCTGGCAGCACCGCCACTCACCTCCTGGCGCTTCACCATCAACGCCTCCAGCTTCTCGGTGGCGCGGCGGCCGGGCCCCTTGCTCCGCTCGGCCTCGTATTGCCGCAGGTTGTTCTCCTGGTGCACGCTCACGCCCAACGCCACCTTGACCAGCGCCGACATCACCTTCATGGCTACGACCGCAACGCTTGTGGGTACCGGGACCCCTTCCATGGGGTGCCCAAGGGGAGCCACCCACGGGTGCTGCCTACCTGCCAGGGTGCTGGTGTGGCGGAAAGCCCGTACTTGGGAATCAGTGAGGCTGATGAGGAAGGAGATGAGGGAACCCATCAGGAATTCATCATAGATGATGCTGTATTGGCATCGCTGCACCACTGCTGTCAGCAGCTCGCAAAACCCAGCCCGGAAACGGCGCCAGGGTCGGGTGCTGAGAGAAAGGGGGTACTCGGATGAATCCTACATGAGATACGGATGGGGTGAGCTGGATCCCCCCTCTCCATCGCCCACTCCCACACCAATCCAGCACCTCCTTGAACTGCTCCGTCAGCTGCTGGATGATCTCCGAGTTCTGCAGGTCCCTGAACATTTCTGGTGTCACCACACCTGTGGGGGAGAGGGAAAGGGATGAAACGGGGGTCCCGCCAGCAGCACTGAGGGGACTCCTCCACCCTGGGGACCCCGACCTTGGCAACCGCAGGAGCAGACAATAAAGTTGATGAGCTCCAAGAACCCTGTCTCACGGTCTCGCTTGTAGGTCTCCAACCAGTCATCCACCACCGTCTGTGGGCACAAAAACAGGTTGGGAGCCCCCCAAACCCCCCTTCTCCCCCCAGATCCTCACCCATGCGGCCCTGCATCCCCAGGGAGCGCTGCACCAGTTTGGGGTTACCTCCACGGCGATTTTGGCCGATTTAATGGCTTCAAAGAGGGTGCTCGGCTCCGGGTTGACTGTGGGTGTGCTGCTGCGGTCACCGTTTGGCTCCATCACCCGGGGACGCTTCCTGACCTGGGGGCAGACACATGGAAGGGGGGTCAGGGATGCCGTGGGACGGCACCCACGCGTGGAAGGGGGAGAAGGGAGGGTCAGGACATACCTGGCTGTGCTTTGGCCCCTGCTGGGGTCCCAGTTTGCCACATGGCTGCAGAGTGGCCTCAAAGTCACTGCCGGAGTCATCACTGCTGGTGAGGTCCCTGCGGGGATGGGGGGGGGGGGCAGAAGGCTGAAGGGGTCGCTCTGGGTGCCCCCCCCAACACCCCCCCCACCCCCCCCCCCGTCACTCACGAGGTGCCAGAGGGGGGCGATGATGGCCCCACGGATCCCGGTGTGGAGCTGGAGCTGGATCCCTGGGTGCGGGATGAGCACCAGGGAACCATAGTGACAGCAAGGCCTTGGGGGGGGGGGGGGCACAATGGGTTCAGGCAATGGGGGCCCCTCAGCCCTGACACCCCACAGTCCAGGGGATCCCCCAAGCACCCAGAACCAACCCCCTCAGCCCAGACTGGGGATGCTGAGGGGCCCAAAATGGCCCTTGGGGACGCATGGAAGGAAGGTGACACACACACACACACACACACACACACACCCCCGGGGCACAATGACGGGATCAGGCACCCCAGATCCCCTCAAATCACTGTGTGGGGAGGTCAGGCTTGCCCCAAACATCACATGGGCACACTTAGGGTGAGGAACCCCACTTAGGTCACACTGTGGGGGCTTAAGACCCACCCAAACCCTCCCGAGGCCACTTCAGGGGGTTCAGGGCCCCCAACTCCCCTCGTGTCACTGTGCAGTGGGCTCAGGCCTCCCCATGTCCCCCCGGCTCACTCCGGGGGTCAGCCCGCCACCCATAGCCCCCATAGGCACCACTGGGGGTCAGGCCTCCCCCAACCCCTCCCCGGGTACGCTCCGGCCCCTCTGCCCGGTCCTGCCTCGCCTCCCGCCGCCGAGCGACCGACGTCCGGCCCAGCACACCCCGCGGCACCCCTATGGCCTCCCAGTGACCCTCGGCTTCCTGCCCCGTGCCTCCCAGTACCGCCCAGTGCACGCTCCGGAGACCGGGACCCCTCCGGACACCAGGACCCCTGAGCCCTCACACGGCCTTCTCCGGTGGGGCCGAGCGAGCGGCTCCACTTCCGCAGTGGATGCGACGGGGTGCACCAGGACCCGGGGGGGCCATGACAGAGATCACCGAGGGCACAGGGTCCTGCCGGGATGCGAGGAGGTGGAGAGGGGTATGGATATGAGAGGATGGAGGGGACGCAGTGGTGCTCCCACCACCCCGAGTGGGTTGCGGCTAGTTGGGGGGGCTTGGGGCCCCCAATAAAGGTGCCTTCACCCCCTGCTGCTGTCGTCCGCAGACCGTGGGGGATCTGCGGCACCATCGCTTCACCCTGCAGCACACCTGACCCCTGCTCCCCAAAACACCCCGGGGGTGCCCCACGGACGCCTCGGGTGGGGTGAAGGTCCCCATCCCATCGCATGAGGATGGCGGGATCCTGAATTGCACCCTGTACCCGCCCGCGTTGTCGTCCCCCCCCCCGTCCCCCCCCAGCCTGGCGCAGGAGTGGAGCCGCCCCACTGAAGGACCAAGCTCCCTACGGGCTCCAAATGATGCCGCTGGGACATCCCAAACTCCCGGCGGGGGGGCGGCCCCGGCGGGCGGGGCGGGGCCTGTGAGATTAGGGGGCGGGGCAGGGATGGAGCCCTTACAGCTATAAAAGGAAGGGGATGTCTATAAAAGGAGGGGGTGGCACGGGGTGGGCGGGGCGATATCTATAAAAGGAGGGTGAGGGAGGGGCCGGATTGGGCTGGGCGGAGCTCCAGCGGACTCTCACCTTCCAGAGACAGCCCACCCGCCGGGGTGGGCGCGGCGCATGCGCCACTGGCGGTGCGGAGGCGCTACATAGGTCGTAGCGACTGCCCGCCCATTGTAACGAGATCAAGATGGCGGCGTCCAGGTCGAAGGGTGGTAGTTGAGGGGGGCAGCTCCAGCGCGCAGGTAACCCGTCCCGTCAGGCCAGCGGTTCATCTCAAGCTGCCACTGCTCATCTTCATCACCCTCCGGTGCTTCCCCTGCCGTGCTGCTGCCGGCTCCGCCAGCGGCCCTGTGCCCCGCAGCGTTCCCCTCGAGTCTATGGCTGCTCTTCCCCTCGAGTCTGTGGCTGCTCTTTCCCCCGCCGGCTCCCAGTCCCACAGGGCCTTTGTTAATAAGCTGCAGGGAGGAGTGGAGGAGCGTAGGGAGATACGTGGTTTGTTTTATAAGTCAAACTTGAGGCACAGGGAAACGAAAGGGACTTGGTTGTCTGTGTCAGAGTGAAGGGAATGTGCTTGCCCTTACCAGGCAGTTTTCAATATCTTAATTCAGCAAAGGCCTCCTCTCCTGTGTACTTATTGTATCTTGCCAAAGCAGGACTCGCCTTTTCTTCCTCTGTTAGTTCAGCTTCTTTCTCCCTTCTTTGTACACCTGCTGAGTTTATATAATTCCAGACTGGTTTGTGTTGGAAGGGACCTGAGAGCTCATCCAGTTCCAACCCCCTGCCATGGGGAGGGACACCTTCCACTAGAGCAGGTTGCTCCAAGCCCCGTCCAACCTGGCCTTGAATATTGCCAGGGATGGGGCAGCCACAGCTTCTCTGGGCACCCTGTGCCAGCCCCTCAGCATCCCCACAGGAAAGAACTTCTTCCTTAGATTTAATTTAAATCTATGCTCTTCCAGTGTAAAGCCATTCCCTCTTGTTGTGTCAGTACTTGCTCTTACGTTTGGCTTGTAACCTGATGCTTTGAAGACCCCCGCAGTGCTGGCTGGAATGCCTTCAGCTGTGGTGGGAAGGTGGGCTCTTGTCTTAGTCCCATGCACACAGCACTGGAAAGACAAAACCACCTAGTGCCACATCTTCTGTATTTGGATATCTTCTGTATGTCCTTACTTGGCCCAACTTGTGACTTGCTGATTGTTGCATCTTGTGTCTAGGAGCAGGAAAGAGGTCTCTTTCTCATCCTGGAAGTCCATGTGGTTAAGTGATGTTTGCCCTGGTACTGTGACCCAGGCTGTGTCCCCTTTCCAGCTTACATCCACTGCTCTGACCCCTGCTTGCATGATGTGTAGGGCCTGAGGTCACCCCCATGTGCTCTGGCAGGTGTGACATTGGCAGGTGGGTTTCTCCTGAGCTGTGCACAAGGGTCTACCTTGTGTCTTTTCTGTCTGCTTTCATCAGAGGATTCACTTGTGTATAACTTGTATTTTACAATAGGTATTTTGTAAATCAGCAATGCTCAGAGTCTGCCACAAGGCAATACTCCTTTCTGCTGTAAAATAAATTTAGGTAATAGAAATAAGACATAAGGAAATAATAAATAAAAATAAGCCAAACAGTGCTTATCTTGCTGATTTTGAGAAGAGTGAATAAGATTATGGAGGGGGGGAGAAATTAGGTGTCTCTTCAATAACTTGAGCATCTGCGCTGGGAATCCTGAGTTCAGATCTGTTGTTGTTACAAATGAGAGAGATTATAGAGATTAGCAGCAAAAAAATAAAAGCACCAGAATATGTCGCTTGCACTAGACATATAAGTGGAAAAAGAAATGTTTGAAAGTGCCTGTTTGGTAGCTAAAGAGAAGAAAGGTGCAATTTCATACGTATGTAATGAGAGGGAATGAGGGCTTCTGTATGCATATGTTGTGGATTCTAAGGAAGTATAACTCTCACTAGCTTAGTGGGGACCTAATTTAGGTGCTATAACAGCTATTTCTACTGATAATGTTGCTATCATATGGGAAATACATAAATAAAGCCATTTATTATATGGAGCTTCTCTACACAGAAACTTTACCGGTGTAACTCTGCAAGGAAAGTTATGAACTGACTGCAATAGAAGGCTTGGTACAACAGTCAAGTGTACAGACCAAAAATTGAAAAGAAACCCCAGCCATAGAGGATAGAAAACACTGATACAAAAAAGAAACTATTTAATTTGTTTTGTGTTTTGGTTTGTTTTTTTGTTTTTTTTTTAAGGAATTAGGGGTGAAGATGAGGAAGAAATCTCAGAGTAGGGGTTGGAATTTGTTTAATGCTTTATTTCCTCCTGTAGGAAGTAAAATCAGCAAATACCTTACTGAGGCAGATCCTGAACATGTGGACTATTTGATCTTTCTCACATTGAGTAGTTTTATTTCAGAAGACTCGCTCTAAAGCATTTGAGGAGTTCTTTTAGCTGTTTTTTTGTTTTAGTTGAAAGAGGAAGCTTTAGCAAAAGTCAGTTTAGACTGTCTAGTTGAAATCTACTAATTACAGTCATTCCCCCCATCTCTTTTCAATGATGACAAATTCAGTAGATTTTCAGTATAATTTCATGCAACTTCCCCTTCTTTCTATTTGATTCTGAATTTTTACTAACACCGTCAGTCATCTTCTGTTCATCTTCCTGATGCTGAGCACCTTCAACTAACTGATCCTGCTCTTAGGGGAGATTGAACGCAATATTGGTCCCTTATTAGAGAAGACATCTAACAGAACAGTTTTGTTCCATTCAAGGGGCACAGTTAATTCTCTTGGCTAAAAGAATAAATGCTTTTATTGTTCAGACATATGGTGATAAAATGCACATAGCATAAAAAACAGGCAAGTAATCTGAATCAAGCTAAAATGTTTCACAGCTGCCAGATTTCTTGTAACTGTAATAACCACTTAATTCCTATTATATATTGTTGACTAAAATACATGTTTTTGTCTTTTTCAGAAATCATAGCCTTAAGAATGCAGTCGGTTTGTCAGACAGTTGGTGCTTGTTCCTCATGTTTGAAGAGACAATTAAATGGCTTCATGGGATTAATTAAATGGCAGAGCAGACTGGTTCCTGCTTGTGTCAGAACTATTTACAGCGAGACGGGGAAATGGGAAAAAAACTATGGATTGGAGACAAGGAAAAGAGTTGAAAATTGGTGGCTCCCACGAATAAAGGAACAGTTCTGCAGAATTTCAGAAACTGATGTAAGTATTATGAGATATTTGGAAATTACATATTTGGTATTTTTGTTTTCTCAGAATGAAGTTAATTGAAACTTACTTATTACAGTTTCTGATGCTAAGATGTATGTTATGTTTCAGGGGAAAATACTTTCATATAATAGTAGATTACTAAAAACAGTTGATGAAATAGGTGGAGAAATAATAACTAAAAAAAACTTGGGGAAAACCATGATGATAAGCAAAGTATAAACCTGTAAATTTAGGAAGTGTTCAAGTAATCAATTCTTTCTTCGTTTAGTATACCTGTGTTTGTAACCTCTGTAAGCAATTTTCTCAAGGTGTTGTTCCTAATGGTTATGCCAACTCTATTACACTGCACACTGTCATTCATTAAAATCCATATTAAGGGAAGATGATTTTTTAAGGATATTTTGTGGTTTATAGTGTTTTAGGAATAGTAAGTGACTTGCAGGAAAGAAAAAGCTCTCCCATGCAATAAAAAATCTTGAAAACAATGGTAATCCCAGTCTCTGACTCTTTTTGCCTTCACAATTACGCTCACTCCCATAGGTATTAAAGTATTTTTGTGCCTCCCTTCATCTTTATTTATTCTTTCCTGAGGTATGCTCCCCTTACAACAAAAACCCGGCATATCAAAGCATCAAAGACAGAAAAGGGGTTTGCTTTTTCTGAGGAGGAAAACTGAGATGAAAATAGTGTGCATGCATAAAGTAGCAGGGAAAGCATTAATTTAGGTTTCTGTGTGTAATATCTGACAACGTGCGAATGCACAGATATCGTACATCTGAGAAGTTTAAATTGTGTTTTTAATGATACTTTTGTTTTATCCTTACAGTTGAAGGAGATGTAATAACATCTTGTATTAAGAGGCAGGCAGTGTGTAGTGCTGCAGTCAAGTTTTCACATTATTTCTGATTTTGCTAGAATTGGAGAAAAGCGATAAAGAAGAAACATTTATAAATATATATATAAATATATATTATATATAAAATATAAATAGACTTCTTTTCAAAATGCTAAAAGGTGCTTTTTTTCCCCTCATTATTAACTTAAGAAAAATAGGAACTTTTCAAGCATGTATTGATGATAAATTCAATGGTAATCAAGATGCATTAGGAATAACTTATGTGAGAGACATTACATTTGATTTCTGTGTAACTTAAACCTATCTAAATGAAATTTTTACTTTCTTTACACTATGCAAGGTAGTGCTTGTAATACTTCTCTGGAGCTGAGCATGTGTAGTGGCTCTGAAGGATTTCACTTCAATGGATGTTCATGATTTAGTCAGTGGATTACTGTGGTTCAGCTGACGAAAAGCAATTGGCCAGGAGCAAGCTCCCATATTTGTTGTAAATACAAAGTAAACCACTTATTTAAACTATACTTAAAGAATATAATCTGTCATGTTTTCCTGTTTTGGTGGGACAGACTAAGAGCACATAGAAAATCAATTGCAGATGCTATGGTAGGGAATGGTGATTTTTTTAAGCTGCAGTTCTGTTAATCTTTTGTTGAGTAAAGATTGATTAAAAACATAATTTTCAAGTGCCATATGAATATATGAGATGACAGCAAAGTCTGGTAAAACATCTCCATCTCCATCCCTAAAGAACTTGATCTGATGAAGGGTCTAGCAGAACCTTGTTTTTCTTCAGAGTACCTTGTGGTTTATAATGTGCAGTTGTATTTAGTCAAGTGAAATGCAAGTTCATGTACTTACAACTTTCTAAAATTTCTTTCTAGAAATCAAGACCAAAATTTTATGTGCTCTCTATGTTCCCATATCCTTCTGGAAAGCTTCACATGGGCCATGTTCGTGTCTACACTATCAGTGATGCAATAGCTCGATTCCAGAAAATGAGAGGGATGCAGGTAAGAAAAGATCGTTTGTAGGACTGGGTGGGTTTTTGATGTTTTAATAGCATAATTGGTCAGGAAATTAGTGTTTTCAAAATCCATGAATGTGAAGGTTTAGTTGGAATTTGTGCTACAGATGCATCGATAATGACCTGTGGAGCTTTGAATATTGACATTTCGGACTTTTTAAGAGCAAGTGGTGTTCAGAACTCGCTGTTGATAATGCTTTGTTAGAAGCTGTCTCCAATGATAGAACTGATGCTGTATCACCTACCTGAGTCTGTTGATGTTCAGCATAGTGTTGAGACTGAAGATCCCGCTGCCATCTGGGTGGGACCGTGGTGGGGGAAATGTGTAGCTGACAAGAGAAAACCGAGGCACCACAGAAGTCAACTTCTTTCACCTCTTCTGCTCTTGAGAACTGCTTGATGTCCTTTGCCAGACTCAGAGGGATGTCCTGCACCTCTGTGCCAACTGGGAGGGAAACCTTTTGTCATGATTGCTACAAGTCAAATCACAGAATTATAGAATCACAGAATGGTTTGTGGTGGAAGGGACCTTAAAGCTCATCCAGTTCCAAACCCCTGCCAAGGGCAGGGACACTTTCCACTAGCCCAGGTTGCTCCAAGCCCATCCAACCTGACCTTGAGCACTGCCAGGATGGGGCAGCCGCAGGTTCTCCAGGCAACCTGTGCCAGTGTCTGAACATCCTCATAGTAAAGATTTTCTTCTTAATGTCTAATCTAAATCTCCTGTTTCAATTTAAAATGATTCCCCCTTGTCCTGTCCCTACATGCCCTTGTAAAATGTCCCTTTCCAGCTTTCTTGCAGACCCCTTTAGGTATTGGAAGAGATGACCAGGATCATGTCACACATCATGTAGGTGTAATAAAAGAGACAATAAATTTGAAATCATTTTCTAAACCACTGTGCCTGTTCTTCCATCTCTATAGCAACTACATAAATAGATCTGTCTCGGAGATTAATTTGAGGGTATTTTTAATGTCTCTTCGCATTCGGGTGTCTGATTGAAACCTGCATTAGTATACTTCTTCAGTTCTTTAACTTGAAGAATGCTGTTGGTTGTTCAATTGACCTGCCTTTTGAATGTGATAAGTGAATACACTGCGTGATATTTTTAACATACATGCTAGAATTGGGAAGATCTGTGTGAGCAGATAACTTGTGCAGGCATTGATGTGAAAAATGTCTGCATATGAGCTGTCTGGAGCATCAGTCAGCCCTTTTGTGGAGTCTGGAGCTGCTAATGAAGCTGTTCTTCCCACATCCTTTTGCTCACGAGCATGAGAAATGAGACTGTGTCTTGCTTTTGGCTGCTTATCTGTATCCAGGGGATCTTCAGAAGCCAAATTTTAGAAAAATTAATCTCAATGTGCATCAGTTTGCAGTAAAAGAAAGCATTTGTAGGGGTGCGAGTGTAGGGCATTTGTCTAAACAAAGGGAGTTCAAATAAGAGAAAATACATATTATACATGGAAAAGAAAATCTGCTTTGTGTCATTGTTTCTGTCCAGAAACAGGTCACCAGCAGCAGTAATGGTGAAGAAGAGCTGAACTGCAGAAACTGGTATTTCAGTGTGCCCTTAAAAAAATGCTGTTGAGATTTTTAGTTCACATGAAGTTGACCTGTCTTTTTTTTCTCTTTTATGCCAATAGTTTTGATTACTGGTGGGAGGAGGGAGAGGTGTGTGTGCTTCAATGGGGTGTTCACAAGTGGTTTAGGCTCCAAATGAGATTTTCCATGTAGCACTTATAACGTTGGAAAGCAGGGAGTTAGGGAGTCATATTTCCTGACACTGATAAGAGGAACAATAATCTGTCTGATAATAGGGAAAACTCGTGAGAGAGAATAGCATTCCGATTTCAATTAGATGTATACATCATGTATGTGCTGTGCATGGACCCTGGCTTGAATCACAGTTGATCACAGGTTAATACCTTTGGTTTTGTTGCTGCACCAGCAGAGTTTCGTTTTAACTCAGTATTGAAAATGAGAATGCTGCAGAGTCGCATCTGTTAAATCCTGTTGCATTTACACAGAGTTGGTGCCTAGAGCACCTTTGTAAAGATGTCTGTAAAATATTCTGAATGAAATAATCTGTTGGAAGACAGAAGATTAGAAGGTTGTGGCAAAGAAGAATAAAAATAATTCAAACCAGTGACAAAAGGAGCTCTTGTGCTTCTGAAATGGACAGGATTTTCACATGGAGATAGCTTATGAGATTAGTATTGCCCAGCCTTGCTTGGTTAGTGCTTGCTTGCTTACATGCAACCAAAGAACAAGTGGTTTATGTAAATACATTTTTAAGGGGTAAAATGTTACTCGGTCACCTTTTGCTATTGTTAAACTTGGCTAACTTTAATCATAAGTACTAAGTTTATAGCACATTTGTAGGTGTAAGAAATGGGATCGTTTTTATCGTGTATCGAATATATATGCGTCTAAAGACAGCATCTTAAGTACTGGCCTTTCTTTCCTTGCCTATTAAACAGGTTTTTTGAATACTTACTGAATTGCTACATTATTTTCCTATATAATATGCACTTACATAGGAAAGAGGTATATCTCTTTCAATACCATTTATTTGGCTGCAAGCCACTGTACATTATTTGGAGGCCTGTGTGATTGTGTATTTCCTTTTTGCTGACAGGTGATAAATCCAATGGGGTGGGATGCATTCGGTTTACCAGCAGAAAATGCTGCGGTTGAACATGGGCTTCACCCTGCAAGCTGGACACAAAGGTAGTTTATAATGAATTTAAGTAATACGACGTTTCCACTGAATACCTGTACTGTGGCCCTCATAAACCAACAAAACAGAGCAAAACCAGTGTAGGAGTAGAAGAAATCCAGTACAGAAAGAAGCAGGATTGTTTACCAGTGTTTTATGGGACTTTGCAGAGGAATCCGTTTTGAAAAATAAATGTATCAGGATGATTTTTAAGGTTTTAATCTCAGTGGATTTTAAATCGTAAGAACGTAGAATATTGAAAGAGTGACATTTCCCAAACACCCAAATCAGCAAGTAAGAAATAAATCAGAATTTCATTATGATGAGGTAAATCTTAGTGTGGAATACACAGTTGAAAATTGAGCCATGTGGTTAGGTTTATTAGCAGTTTCAGTACCATGCAAAAGAGAAAAAGGATAGTTTGCATTTGAAACTGGGTTTTGGAAAATGATAAGCAGAATTCAGTGTTATGTTCCCCCAATATTGATTTAAATTAATAGTTTTTATAAATGGCTCGGAAACCGATCTTAAGGGAAGCCCTTTGTCGTGCTCTGGATGCAGTAACGTGGCTGTGGTAACATTCTGGATCTTTATCCATTTCCTTCTTCGATAGTGCTTCTGGTCCCACATCAAGATACTTGATACTTTTCCAACAAAAATAGGATGGCAATTGACTTAATTTAGGGAGAACGCATATGTGCATCACACACAAATTCTGAGTTAGTTATGCTGATTTAAATATTTCCTTTATGGTTTAGATAAGAGCGTGTGTGAGAACCAGTTACTATCAAGACACAAAACCCTGTTTTTCTTTCTTTTGAGAGAGTCTGCAGAGTCACCACGCACAGCTGACTGAGTTGAATTGGCTCAAAAGAAAAGCAGTGAGCATGTGGGGCAGAGACTGCAATAGCAGAAAACCATATCAGCTCAGCCTGTTTCATCTTATCAGTTTGTCTAGGTCATATCAAAAAAGCATGTGGCAGAGCACAGCCTGAGCTGATTCTCTTCTGCTGTTCTCTGTGCTGTCGTGTTTTGCTCTTTTCTTGTAAATGAGTGTGCATTGTTCCATGCACTTAAAGTAGTTCAGGTAGTAGTTACAAGTACCAGGTCTTCTATACTGGAAGAAAATCTTGCATTGAAAATTTCCTTAGTCCTGAAGAGAGTGATAGTCTAGTTTTAAGCTAGATAACAATATATTATAGCAACAGACTGAGAAAAGTTAGCATATCATTGTTGGGACCGATTATAATAACATCCAAATAGAAAATTATTTACATACCTATTTGCATTTTGATTGTGCTAAGGGAGTTGGTTCACCACGCAGGCAGTTTAAATTCTGACCTCTGTAGTAACTGCTGTCTCCTGTCTTCTCCACTGCCCCTGTCCTGAATGTTTCTCATGCCTGCAGCAGGGAGGACTGAACTGAACGTGGAACTGTGATGGTGTGATAGCAGTCTGATATGCTCTGGTTACCCCTGGTGCAGAGCCAGCCACCCCTGTAAAAGGAGGCACACTGTAAGCCTTTGAGCTTAGTTATTCCAGGAGTGAGCAACCAAATTTCAGAGCATCCTAATTTTCTCAAGAGGTGATTTAAAATGCTCAAATTGACTATTACTTCTTATATTCTCAAAGTTAAGAAAAAAACCCCAGCCCATAAACTACGTTGAAGACTGAGTTATTTATAGAAAATACAGAAACTTCTGTTATTAAGAGTTAGTATAGTGGCAGAAGTTTGAAAGTACATTGAAATTTGAATTATTTTTATTATTGGTACAGTTCATTTTGAATGGGACTTTAATATAAGCAGTACTACTGAAAGGATGGCTTCTCCCAGTGGAAGCTGTGAGTCCATTAAGAGGATTTCCTGGTATGCATACCAGGAGAGGTGTACAGCAGGTCTTGTGTAAATGGGGCTCTGTGGCTGTTAGTGCTGGATGCTTGCATTACTCAGTTACAGTTACTCAGCAGTGCAAGTTTGTGGTGGATGAGAATTAAATGCTGGGCTTCATGACTGTCAAATTAGCCACTGTGAGGCTAGGTGATGCTTTACCTGACATAATGCATTTTAGTAGAAAGTTAAAAGTCTATAAAAAATGTTAAGCAATTCACAGCAGCTCGCTGGTTAATACCCCAAAAACTGCAAACTGGTAAACCGCCTTTAGTACACTTTCAAGCTAAAGCTTCACTGTATGTTCTGATGTATCTTGTTTTGCATTTTAATGTAACCCATATGGGGTAAGCTCTATCCCTACGGTTTTGTAGTTGACTTAAGTTCATGGCTGTGCTGCCACCAGGAGTTTATGGCTTCCTTGTCACCTCCCAGCACACATGTTCCCACCACCTCCTTTGCGTTGGCTTTGCTGTTTTTGTAGCCACTGTATTGGCTTGATCAGCCTGTTAATCAGAAGGAAGCAGGAAAACTGGGGAGGATTTTATGGAGCACCTTATGTAGGGCATGTTTTCAGTTGACGAAGAAGCTGATTCCACTCGTCTCATAGGCACACAAACACCAGAGCCAAAGTAAAATATAGCCAGGCTAGCACTGTCAGAATAGAGCAGGATTAAGGTGATGGTGAAAGTGCAGCCTATTGCATTGTGAAGATTTCATAGGACTCAACTGCAGTACAGGTAATTAAAAATAATGAGAAGTGCTGCTTCAGGAATGTTTCCCTCAAACTGTGATACTATATTTGCTTTCCAGTTACGCTCAGATCAAGAGAAGAGAAATGGTTGTCTTGTATAATACACAGTATTGAAATTGAACTAGAATACACTAGGGACTTTGAAAAGTTTTGAGTATTCTGGCAGTTCCTTGAGTGTGACTTCTAGTAAGATAATAGTGTTGTTTAGAGGTTAATTAGTGCTTTTGATTTCTCAGAACTTTATAAGCATCTGATTATAATCACAGCAGAAGTGTTTTAAGTTAATTTTGTATTATTATTTTGCAGCAATATCCAACACATGAGAGAACAGTTTGATGCGCTAGGTCTGTCTTTTACATGGGAAAGGGTAAGATTTTCTTTTCTAAGGGATTCTGCTTTATTTTATTGTGTGATGGAACATTGAAAAGCATTCAGTTTCACTATTTTACATATGGCAATATAGAAGCCTTTGAAAGTGACCAGTTTAAGTTGTCAAACTGTAAAATAGGTCTTATCTCAAGCTTTTTACAGCTTTGGACACACTGGTATCACCTGAGAAGGTCAAGGGTTAGGAGAATCTTTAATTTCAGTTTTTCATTTGTGTTGCGTTTTCAGCTCTTTCAAAGTAGCAGTGTTCTGTCTTAGAAGGTAAGCAGTAGTCTGAATAGATAATGTATGAAACGGCATATGTTTAAGGGGTATGTGTTTTGAGGAGTGCTTTTTTCTATGTGCCTGTATTTAGAATATACTCAAGAGTTGAAAGCTAGTAACTTGAAGTGGTGGTTTGGTTCTGTTATTCTGAATTTGGATCATAAGCCTGCATTTTTGTAGGTGTTCCTATCATGACCATTCTGGAAAATACAAATTTTATCTAAATACATTAGTGCCTGAGAATCAGGTGTTCATCTTAAAACCTTACCAAATACAAGCTAATGTCATTAGACATAAGCTAATATAATTTTCAAGATAAAAAGATATCAATTTTTAAGCAATTGTTGGGTTACCTCATTTACAGTATCAAAGTGAATCAAACTACCTTTACATTCTCAGCAATAACTGCTGCTTATCACCTTAATATGCTTCTGAATAGAGTGTTAGGGATGCTAATCTTGGAATTTTATAGCAGTATTGTAGATCTGAAAAGGAAAAGGATTAGTTTTCTGGCACTCTGAGACCTGCCAGCTGTTTTCTTTAATCTTGAGGGTGAATCTTACATCTAAAAAACTATATTTTAACGTATCATATATATGTCAAGATTTTTTAGTAAGATTTTAATTTTCTTGGTAGCCAAAAAGCTGCTCTGAAAAGATTTGTTGAGGAAGGGTCACTGCACACATTCTTGACAATTATTTTCTTATATTTAAAACTGTTGGTATCTCAGATTTTCTGTATGTGTAAAACAGCAATACTTCACTACTGAAATCATACTTGTGGGCTGTATTATGGAACACACCAGAGTTGAATGTTATAGATTGCCTTTCAAGAAAAGTAACTTTTATTTAACCCTTCCACTCAGAAGAGGTTTAGAGCTGGCAGTACTGAATAAGTACATAAAGAAAAGCCCCTTGTCAAGTCTATGCCTTTTCTTTGAGGCTTCCTTCACTTTTCTAGTGAACCATATTTTGGTTAATTAACTTTGATTTCTGAATACTTGTGAGAAGTGCCTTGATGCTTTACAACAACCCCATTTAAACGGTAGTGAAATTGAAATAGGGGTAGGTAGTTAATGTTTTGGAAAAGTAAAATTTTGAAACGGCTAAAAAGTGTTCCCCAAAACACAAAGAAGTTTGGAAAATTAGCTGTGAGTTATGCTACCTAGAAAGCCTGCCTTATTAAGTAAGTGTGACCTGAATGGTAACCATTAGAAATAGATGCGTTTTTTCATTGCAAAAACTGTATGATGTCTGAAATATATCTGTATTATGTGGTCTCTAAATGCACAGATGCTTGAGCTAGCCATGAAAGACCTACCTTTGGAAGCAGAATGGCTAAGCTGTAGCGAAGTGAATTTTCCAGGCTGGTAAAGCCTTTTCTTTGCAAGGCTAATTAGGCTGGGCAGAACATCTTACTGCCTCAGTTGTAGTGCATCTGGGCTAGCTCAAGCATCTTTGTAGATATTTATCTTAAAAGTGAACTCTTTGAGGTAAGGCATGTTTTTATGATTATTCTATACTTGCGTGGCGCTAAAGCAGTGGCTTGCAAGATACTGTGGCCATGCAAACAAATCCACTAATGCTGGTTGAAAAATGAAAGAAAAACACTTTTTATATGGGTTAGTCTAATTAACCTGTTATACAAAATGGGAGCTTGTTTTTAATTTCATTTCATTGGTGTTGCTTAATGCACTCCTTCATTATGTTAGTACTTAGGAAATATATGCTGGAAGGAGCCCATTCCTCTATGGTAGATCTCTATTAGATTTCTTCACAGAAAAGGTGTTCAGGCATCGGAACAGACTGCCCAGGGCAGTTGTGGAGTCACCATCCCTGCAAGTGTTCACACACTGTGTAGATGAGGCCCTCAGTGCCATGGGTTAGTGGTGGCCTTGGCAGTGCTGGGGAATGGTTGGACTTAAAGGATGATCTTAAAGGTCTTTCCCAACCCAGTTGATTCTGTGATTCTATATCCTTCGCAAGTCTTTCACCCTAGAAGTTTAGAGTCTTACCCCGTACTCCACCCTTTCTGCTACACACACTGTCTCCATCAGGAGCCGGGGCTCCTCAGAGCTGTTCTGCTATCCTCCTGTATGTATTGCCTTAGCTGTAGGTCTGCTTGCTCTCTGCAGCCTGCTCCAAGCTGCCATCTGCTTTTCACTGCTGAGCAACAGAGGCAACCTGGCTAAGGCAACTTCTTTCTAGTTTTAGAATCATAGAATAGTTTGGGTTGGAAAGGACCTTCAAAGGTCATCTAGTCCACCCCCCCAAACAGATTTGCTATTTCCTAGGTGAGGCAGCTGTGATTATTTCCATTCATCTTCTGTTCTTATATCTTTATCCACATTGATTTTGTAGAAGTTTTAGATTCCATGTTAACAGGTAAACTTCTCTTTGCACATCAAACCCACTGTCGTGGTTTAAACCCAGTCAGGTAATTCGTTTGCTCACTTCCCCCCCTTTCTCGCCCTCCCCCTGCTCTCGGAGGGACGGAGAGGAGAATCAAAAGAATGCAACTCCCACGGGTTGAGATAAGAACAGTTTAGTAACTAAGGTATAACACAGATCACTACTGCTACCACCAATGATAATAAT
Organism: Pezoporus flaviventris; assembly: GCF_033815535.1. NCBI lineage: Eukaryota > Metazoa > Chordata > Aves > Psittaciformes > Psittacidae > Pezoporus > Pezoporus flaviventris. Next base: position 5,009,083 of record NW_026892585.1, read on the forward strand.
GATAAAGGAAATAACAAGGGAACAGAATACAACACCTCACCACCCGCTGACTGATAACTCGCCCCCCAAGCCCGACCAAGCTCCGACCGATACCTCCTCCAACCCTGCAGTCTCCCAGCCCTTCCGGCTAACTCCCAGTTACATACTGGGCATGACGTGCTGTGGTATGGAATACCTCTTTGGTCAGTTTGGGTCAGGTGTCCTGTCTCTGCTTCCTCCCAGCTTCCCCTCCTCCCTGGCAGAGCATGAGGCTCACAAAGTCCTTGGCCAAACCAAAACATCTCTATCAGCTCTGTTCCCGAGCCGAAAGTCAAAACACAGCACTGCACCAGCTACCAAGGAGGAGAAACATGACTGCTACTGCTGAACCCAGGACATTATCCACCCCTTATTCCATACCATTCACGTCATGCTCAGATCCCACATTTTCAATATACCATCACTCTTATCTCGGTGCACTCTTATCTTAGTGCATGGACCAGTCCCTATAAAGCTGCTGCGTCCATCTGGTCCATGTCAGGCTCCATCTCTTGTAACAGTCTTCCAGAGCAGGAGAGACTGTGTGCAGTGTTCACACTCGGGCATAACCTGGGCAATAGTGTCCATTGTTAAGTCCACCCCTCGATCATGAGTCCATCTCTGTGTTGCATCTCTGCTCTGATGGCCTGAAGTGCCATGGGCCCACCAGGCTTAAAATAATTCACTGTCCCCTTAAGCAGTTTCTGCAGCTTGTTGCTGGGGACTCCATACAGCTGCCTTCCATCTCCGACGCTTCCAAAGCACTGGAGGGGCCCAGTGGACTAGATACTTGCCCATACTGTCCCACACACCCTGCCACTCATGACTGTCCAGCCTTGGGGAAAACCTCTTGGTCCCCCTATATTGTCGTCTAACCCCAGACAAGACCCAAACCTGACTCTGCTTAACTTTTGAGATCAGACAAAATGGTTGTGGGTAGAACACAGCCTGTGTGTGTGCCAACATGCTGATCCCCATCACAATCAGCAGGCAGGTCCCAAGGATACCCAAAGGCCATTCGAAACCTTCAGAACTCTCAAACGATGCTGCTGTACTTGTCACTGGGGCTGGTGTAGCTGCTGTGCTTGCCGGCTCTCCCACCACCGGCTTCTCTTTTCCTGAGTCCAGCTCTTCCTCCTCTGCCTTGATGGGAAATGCTGCGTGGTCTCCTGCATCCTCCTGAGGCTCGGCGGGTGGCCGCCGGGGAATGCTCTCGGCCGTCGCGGGGCTGGGCTCCTCCGCGGGGCTCGGCTCCTCCGCGGGGCTCGGCTCCTCCGCCGCCTTCTCCCGCTGCTCGGCAGCCGCTTCCTTCTGCTCCTCGACCTCCCCGACCTCCTCCACCGGCAGCCGTCCCCTCGCGGCCTCCGGCCCCGCTCCCGCCGCCGCTTGGTCCCCGGGGCCGCTCTCCCGGGCCGGTTCGGCTGCCGCCGGCTCCCGGGGCCGCTCCCCCTCAGCTCCCTGCAGCCTCACGAAGATGGAGAGTAGGGCGAGGGCCAGGCCGGTGAAGAGCAGCCGGACGGCCAGGTACAAGTCCACGGCCACGTCCGTCCCGCCCTGCTGCTGGAGCCCACCCGTATTACAAGCCATTGCCATAAAGCACAGTGAGACGAGAACCTTAGCCCAGGCCCCATACTTGATAAACACTAACACAGCAAATACCGGCTCTACGTAAGTTACAACATTCTGAAGCTGTGAGATCAAGAGAAACAACTCTGAGAGCCAATAAATCGTCATTGTGAAGAGTGACTAATAATCCTGTCAGATCTGTCGTTATCTCAACCCTTCGTGCCCCACGTTGGGCGCCAAAAAGAACTGTCGTGGTTTAAACCCAGTCAGGTAATTCGTTTGCTCACTTCCCCCCCTTTCTCGCCCTCCCCCTGCTCTCGGAGGGACGGAGAGGAGAATCAAAAGAATGCAACTCCCACGGGTTGAGATAAGAACAGTTTAGTAACTAAGGTATAACACAAATCACTACTGCTACCACCAATGATAATAATGATAAAGGAAATAACAAGGGAACAGAATACAACACCTCACCACCCGCTGACCGATAACTCGCCCCCCAAGCCCGACCAAGCTCCGACCGATACCTCCTCCAACCCTGCAGTCTCCCAGCCCTTCCGGCTAACTCCCAGTTATATCCTGGGCATGACGTGCTGTGGTATGGAATACCTCTTTGGTCAGTTTGGGTCAGGTGTCCTGTCTCTGCTTCCTCCTGGCTTCCCCTCCTCCCTGGCAGAGCATGAGGCTCACAAAGTCCTTGGCCAAACCAAAACATCTCTATCAGCTCTGTTCCCGAGCCGAAAGTCAAAACACAGCACTGCACCAGCTACCAAGGAGGAGAAACATGACTGCTACTGCTGAACCCAGGACACCCACACAAAGCCCATGTTCTCTGATTTTGTATGCAGGTGAATATCGCTCATTATAGACATTAGACAAATGGTGGCTGTACATAAATACATACCCAAACAAACATTTATGTGTTCTCAGGAGTGTTAACATAATGTTAATTAAGTTAAAATGCTGTAAGAAAATAGTTAAGAATAGTTCCAGGGATTTTTATTGTACTTTATTTCTACAGGAGCTGACCACTTGCTCACCAGAGTACTACAAATGGACACAGTATCTCTTTCTCAAGCTTTTTGAAGCTGGGATAGTGTATCAAAAAGAGGTAGGTACAAACTTTGACCGTACTTTACAGGTACACTAATGCAAATCACTCATGTCAGTGGCTCACTTCTGGATCATCCATTCACATTCATTAAGTGGATTTTCCTCTACTGGTTTTAAATCTCTGCAAAATGGGATTAATTTTATATGTAACTGAATTATATATGTAACTAAATTTTACATGTAACTAACATGAATGGGTGTTGTAGCAAGTCAAATCAGAAAGATTTATTGTTGGTGATTTATATTGAAGTGTGGGATCCAAATATCGCTCTGTTAGTTTATTTCATGGCTTTAACACGGATTATACTAGATCACGACTTCCCTCCCGTGAAAGCATATAGGATAATGGGATCATTAGGGGTCTCTTCAGCAGTGAGATTATTTAACTGTGTAACATTAGTGTGATATAGTCTCAAAATTGATAGGATAACTGGAGATTTTGTGCCTAACTATCCAATTCCTGGAACCTATTTGTGATCTCTAAAATATTATGGAAATATTAGAAGTTACAGGCCATCACAGCTGTTTATCTGTTAGCAGTACATTAAGAAATTATTTACCTTGTAATATTTTCTAAATTACATATATCAGGCTATCTGAAAAGGGAAGGGTTCAGCTAACTTCTTAGGGAGGAGGTGAAACAAAGACGTTAAATGAGCGTTCCAATGAGCTCTCTGCATAGCCAAGGCAATGCAGTTCCAAAATACCTTAACAGCTGTGCCTAAATGAAGCTGAAATTTAATGAATGTTTCTAACTTAAAATAGAAACTAAAATTTCTTAAATATGCCTTGACATTTCATTTGTATTCTGTAGAAACCAGGAAACCTGATAGGATGTAATCAGGGATGTACTGTAATTATTCTCTGAACCCAGCAAAAGAAACTGATGGTGAAAGATGGCATTTGGAATAGAAGGGTGTTACTGAGGTACTTCTCCTGTTTTTGTAGGCAGGGTGTCTTCAGAGATCTTAAATGGCAACCTGCAGAAAGATTCAATAGTTAATGGCATAACATGCTGGAGCACCAATTTCATAATGTGTTGTAGCATTACTGAAGAAGCTGTGTTTTCTGAAATTCTAGAAAATAGGTCGAGAAAATAGTAATAGTAGAATATATTGATTGTTTGTAATTTCCCAGTGAATTTTCAGAAGCCTTTTATAAAAGGTATGGTGTGATATTACTGGTAGGTCACAGATAAAAGAGAGGCAAGTGTAAAAAGTTTAAATGGATGTTATGAAAAATGCAGAAAATTCAGAGGCCCAAGGGCTGTTTCTGGATCATTCTTTTGGTATCTGAAGTTTGAAATAGCTGCTGAAAATATTAATTCTTCCTGCAACATTTTTTAGGCCTTGGTGAATTGGGATCCAGTGGATCAGACTGTTCTAGCTAATGAGCAGGTGGATGACAACGGTTGCTCATGGCGTTCAGGAGCAAAAGTGGAACAGAAATACCTCAAACAGTGGTTTATCAAGACTACAGCTTATGCAAAGGTATGAGAATACAGTTTGGGGACCTTATGCTGTAACTTAAAAGAGGTGACTTTTCATCCAGAAGTATTTATCAAGCTGAATGTGGTCTTCAATATACTTACATGTTTGTGTAATATGTAGTTAAATAATAATATAGAATCATAGAATAGTTAGGGTTGGAAAGGACCTTAAGATCATCCAGTTCCAGCACCCCTGCCATGGGCAGGGACACCTCACACTAAACCATATCACCCAAGGCAATGTCCAGCCTGGCCTTGAACACCGCCAGGGATGGAGCATTCACATCTTTCCTGGGCAGCCCATTCCAGTGCCTCACCACCCTCATAGTAAAGAATTTCTTCCTTATATCCCGTCTAAACTTCCCCTGTTTAAGTTTTAACCCGTTACCCCTTGTCCTATCACTACCATAAATATGCGTGGACTATCCCTGGGTATGCATGTATATAAAAATTATAATTCCTGAAATCTAAGTAATTGGTATGGGATTAAGTTTCGAAGAAATCAAAAAGCATAAATTAAAGGTGGGTGAACTAATTCTGCATTCACACGTTGTCATCCCATATGTACCATCAAGTGCTCTTCTGCATATTTTAGGTGTCTAGCTGTGCAATCACTGAACTAGAAACTTGTTCACTTAGTCAACCTGTTGGACTTATGGGCATGGCATAAGCAGTGAAGATTCATTGGACCTTCTGGTTTACTTTATTTCATACCCTCTTTGATTTTCTGTAACTTAAAAAATTTTCCATGTTATTTAAACACTGGATTTTGTTATGAGCTCAACTTTTGATTGTGATGGAACAGTGTAGCTTCCACACCATTGGTTCTTCAACAAAATTTAGGGCTTTATGCTCTCTGAAGTGGAAGTATCAACTTCCTGTTTTATCTGGGTGGAGTTTTTATTCCATGTGAGCTTTCTTTGTGTTGAGACTTCAAGTACAGATTGAGAAAGCTATTCCCAAGGAAATACAAAAGTTCATCTTTGACCCTAATCTTTGATCTGTAGTGATAGGACAAGGGGTGATGGGTTCAAACTTAAACAGAGGAAGATTAGCTTAGATATAACAAAATACTTCTTTACTGTGTGGGTGGTGAGGCACTGGAATGGGTTGCCCAGGAAAGTTGTGAATGCTCCATTCCTGGCAGTGTTTAAGGTGTGGCTGGACAGAGCCTTGGGCGACATGGTCTAGTGGTGTCCCTATCCAAGGCCAGGGGATTGGAACTGGATGATCTTAAGGTCCTTTCCAACCCTAACTGTTCTATGATTCTGTGACCCTTTTCCTGAGCCTCAGATTCAAGTGAACAAATTTCCACCACCATCTAGGGAGAAGAAATCCAGGTCTCACACTAGGTCCATTCATAATAAAGATAAAAACTTTCTAAATCCTTCCCGATGCTTTGATTCTTCATACACAGCCAGCCAAGGTACTTCAGATGCATGTTTTCTGACTGTGCTGCCTGTTCTGTTCACCAGTACAACTTTTCTTGAATGCCTTTGCTGTTCAGAGACTTCACATATTTGTGCTTCTAATGATAAATGAGTACAACAGTTAGGTTCTTTATGGGCCTTGCTTCTCTTTTTCCTCGGTTGGTTGGGCTTACCATGAATGTGTGTGTAGTACCTTTTCTACAGTTATTTTCAGGCACCTGAAGGCTCAGGATGCTGCAGTAGTAGAAAGCATTTTTATCCAAGCTGGGCTCAGATGTTGAAGGTACTTAAAGTACACTTAGTGAATTTGCTAACCCTTCATTCTTCATGCAGGTCACCAGCTGGCAATAATGGCTGAATGTGTAGGCATACACTTCACTTTCTGCTTGGAGCATCCACAAATTATTGTTGTAACTATTTAACCTATTTATACTGCATATTGATGACATTGTTAGTCATCTGTGTTCCTCTCCTTCACCCATTTATCATTTCATGGTTTTTCCTATATCTCACAACCTGAATAAAAAGTAAGGGTAAATCTTCATTTGCAATGCTTAACTACTAGTCAAATAATAACAAGGACTTTTGTGATCAGTAATGGGCTGTGAAGTCATCTCCTGTGTTAAAGGAGTCAGTGTTTCATTCCTACACACACTATTTTTAGATATCTGTTGTGTCCAAATCTTCTGTGAATTTGCTTTGATTTCTTTATTGTTACTGCGCCAGCTCTTGAAATACAAAATGCAAACAAAGCAAGCAGTGTTGGCTCACATTGCACTTTACCATTGGCAATGGGTTCATTTCAAAGGGCAAAATATTGGCTGTGATTTAAACACCTAGCAGAAAGCATTTTGGTTGTGTGAAGTAAGAAAGTTGCCATGACCCCCTTTTTAAACTGTGAAGTACATCTGAAATGCTCTAGCAGCTATTTAGATTCAAGTGCAGTGCCTTAACTGATGGCGTTGTTATACAAATTGTTGTGTGTGCATTTAAGATGTTTAAGCCAAAATACTTAGTTGCTATGGTTACCCAAGTGAATCTGTAGGCAGATTCATTGGAAAAATCTATCTGGAAATGTTAGTATTTTCTGTGCATACCTGTAAATGGGTGTTATGGGTATTTTATGCAGTCAGCTGAGTCCTCAAATCGGAATCTGTAAGGCTAGTCTTTGCAGAGTCCCTGTTCTTGCTAAATTGATTTTATACAATATTTTTTCATATTTTACTTTTCAAAAATCATCCAAATAACTGAAAAATTATCTTTTTTTTTTAACAAAATAAAGTAGAAACAACTTTGAAACCTCAAGTTTTTGCCTTAAATCATCTCAATTTTTTTCACAGCGACAAGTTAGTATATGTGTGTTTAATATAAATACTGGAGGAAGTGGCAGAGCCTACAGAATTCTGCCACTCTAATTGACCGTTGCCATGCAGATAGGTTTCTTCATTGTTTTTTTGTTTTCTGGTTGGGTTTTTTTGTCCAGACATTTAGAACACAAATCCTTCTCCTACTCTGTGGAATATGAGGAACTTGGAGGTTTCGCGTTGCTGACTTTGTGAATCATGGAATAACCAGGCTGGAAAAGCCCTTCAAGCTCACCCAGTCCAACCGTTCCCCAGAACTGCCAAGGCCACCACTAACCCATGGCTTACATCACCTCATGACTGAGGCCTCGTCTCCACGCTGTGTGAACACTTGTAGGGACGGTGACTGCAGCCCTGCCCTGGGCAGCCTGTTCCAATGCCTGAGCACCCTCTGGGGAAGGAATTGTTCCTCAGCTCCATCTAAACCTGCCCTGGTGCAGCTTGAGGCCGTTTCCTCTTGTCCTGTCCCTTGTTCCTTGGGAGCAGAGACCGACCCCACCTCACTACAACCTCCTGTCAGGCAGTTGTAGGGAGGGATCAGGTCCTCTCTGAGCCTTCTCCAGACTGAACCCCCCAGGTCCCTCAGCCTCTCCTCACAGGACTTGTTCTCTAAACCCTTCTGAATACCTCTGAATTTGCATCAGCAGCAGTATAAGAATACCTCATCCTATGTTTTTTCCAGGACCTTATCATTTTACTGTTAGTTACAGTTAAAACCACAGTCTTAATTTGTATGCTTACAAAAGCTGAACGTCCTCATTCTTTCTTTTTTTGCGTCAGGCTATGTTTGATGCTTTGTCCGACCTCCCTGAGTGGTACGGTATAAAAGAAATGCAAGCAAATTGGATAGGTGATTGTGTTGGATGCTTTCTTGACTTCTTGCTAAAGGTGAGTCAAATTTCAATGAAGCTGTCTTGGTTGGGCTAATCACAGCCCCTAAAATGTATGATGGAAATGGATTTTCAGATCTAGATAGCTTGAAACGTACTAAAAGAGATTAATTTACGTTCATGCCCACACCAGCACAGATTCCTGAAGAACACCAGTTGTGGGTTTAAGAGATACTCCCTGCTACCCTCTTTTAGGAAGGGTTTGTGTTCAGGTGCAACATCAGATGCAAATTGGCTGTGTGTATTTATGCCAACTAATACTAAAAGCCAGGACATTTAGGGGAGTAGTGCCAAGAGCGGTATCAAATGGCATTGCACAAATCAGCTGGATCCTAGTTGGGCTTTCTCTCCTCTGCACAGCACCTTCTGTGTCAGATCCGGGCTGACCTCAGGTAAGTCACTTTACTTACATTTGTCCATTATTTCATTTACTACATAATTATTTCAATTACTACATAATTAAAATGATGAAAACCAGTCAGTTAGGTAGTGATGGACCTACAGAGAAGTCTAGGTAGAAAGAAAGGAGAGGAAGGAAAAAGAAACCTTAAAAAGCTTATAGTTATCTACAGAAGGACTTCAGATTTTCCCATTTTTCTTAAGGGATGCAAAAGGCTTCTTGAATATGATCATGACAAAAGAGATTTTCAGAGACCCTGATGGAATTTCAGCCCTTGTGCTTCAAAGCTTTATTGTGCTTATTTTACTCTGCTCAAATGTTTTAGAGTTAACTCCTTATTTTAAAATACTGAATTTTGGGGAACTTCAAATAGAGACAGCTTAAATGTTCTTAATACCTCTGAATTGTACACTGCTAGGTGCATTTTTGTATTTAAGTTGGTTTAACAGTTGTTTCTAAAAAAGGTGTATAAATGTTTTGTAGAAAAATCTCTAAGACCACGATAAGCTCCACAGTTAGTTGACCTAAAATATAAAGCCTGTTGATAGTAATTTGCCAGGAGGTAATTCTTAAGCAGTCTTGTAAGTTTATTGCCTATAATTTTTGTCCAGTTGTTTTAATGTTCTGCCACCTTTTATTATTCTTGTATGTAAGTTGCAGCATTGACTTCACCAGAGAAGTGTAGTGGGAAGCCTGGTAACTGGCAACATCTGAAATCCTCTTTAGATTTCAGAGGTAACATAATTTCTGTTTCTTGGAAACAAGGCATGCATATTAAAAGTGAATAGGATTTCAGGTTACTTAACTAAGGATTGAATCTAGCTCAGTAGCACAACGTAATATTACATATGATTTTAGAAAGAAAAAATGTAGATGTTTTTGGATAAATTGAGGCAAGGCTGCAAAGGAACTTTCTCAAGGTTTGATTCTGGAAACTCCCTGTAGTGGGAATGCATCTGGCTCCGATACTGAGAACTGTCTCTTTCTGTAGAGTGATGTAGATTTGTTAAATGTATAAAAAGGAAGGGGAATCTAAAACCACTGCACTTCCAATGGGAAATTTTCTGCTCTTTTTCAGGTTGATGGCAAAGTAACAGGAGAGAAGCTAGCAGCTTACACCTATACACCTGAAGCTATTTATGGAGCTTCTCATTTATATATCTTACCAACTCACAGACTATTGCATGGGAATAGCAGTCTCAAGGAAGTCTTCCAGAGGGAGTTCATCCCAGGGAAAGGTGATATTTTTCTCATACAGCATTATTCTATGATTCTATGATTTTATGATTCTAATTTTAAAGGATGATCTTCAGACAGTGTGTGTCAGTCTGAGCAGGAGTTGTTCTTGTTGAGAAGAACAGGTCTTTTGATTCTTTGTATATGTCAAACTGGATCACATCCGCCTGTCCTGGCTACAGGTGTGTTAAGAGCAGCTATGTTAGAAGTCATCCTTTTATAATAGCTCTAACGCTTCGTAGTATATAAAAGCAATGGAACAGATTCTTGTTTCCTCATGTACCAGAAGTGAGTAGTCAAGCTCAGTGTCAGCATGCTGGAAAATCTCACAGCCATATGGTAACTATTCACTTGCACAAAAACAGCAGAACCAACTCTTGCACCAATCATGATCTCATCGTGTCGTAGGGAATATAAGAGGGCAGTAGATCACTAAAGCATAGTGAAGTGGATCGTTGATAGATAGCAAAATAATACTCTGCTGTGCAAATCCTTGGTTAATACAAGACTAATGGAGTAAATTCAGAGTATCTGTATGGCAGGTCATGGCTTGTGCAGAGGATACAAGTAAGTGGTAATTCTTTAACTGGTTTCCTGAAACCTCCTACCACCAATTCTGCATGTCAGCAACAATGGAGCAGGAATCTTGTGGGAAATTGTGGTGGTTGCACAGAACCTGCTTTATTCATTTCTGTATCCTTAAAGTTTGCTTGCTAGCAGAAAGAAATGGAGGCTGAATGTGTTGAGTACAAAGAGCCTTTGTCTCAGAGCTGAGCAGAGGTTGAAGAATTCTTGTTAAGAAATAAAGGGACAAATTTGCAGTTCTTAGAGTTCAGCCAAATCAAAGCACTAACCAGAGAAACACGTATCTATACATGTGCCTGCATCATTGTTGGGTCTTGTGCTTTAGCCAAACCGCGCAAGTGCAAAACTTGGTTTTAGTAAGGACAGTAGTGTATTTTTTATATATTGTTTTTTCATGGAAACACTTGGAAAAGCTTTTTTGTGTCTATTAACAATAAAGTTCACCTTTTGGTTGAGCTAAATTAAGAAATTCTCATTCAGAATAGTGACAGTTGCAAGCCCTTGAAAAAGAGGCACAATTCTAGTAACTCTGCTATTGCTGTGGGCTCCTTCTACTTGTAAATACACTTATGACTTCTTCAGTTGAAATTGGAGGACTTTTCTTACTATTTCTTGAGCATTTCAGAGGCACAGAGTGGTATTTTCCAAAGAAGAGAACACAAGGAGAAGAATTTCTGCATGGACTTTCAGATTTGCATTTCAGCCATGGGACATATGAAGGCATAACAATGGCAATTAAGTAAAAAAGAGATTTTTGGATGGCTTTGAATAGGCCTTATTTTCACATTAATCAAGATTCTGGACAAAAATTCGCCAGTAACATTAACATTTTAATGTAATTGATTATAATTATTTTCTTTTCAACAGGATAGTCTTGCAACTCCTCTTCTTCACTGTGTTCTCATTTAAATAATTAGGAAGGTATGTTTTCATATTTTCTAGGAGAGGAAAAGAAAAGCTGTTGTATGGCAAAGTAACTTGAAGTTCTAATACCTTACTCTTAGGCTAAAAGAGAGAGCTGCACTCTATAATCACTTATATAGAGATGAGCAACCAGTTTTCAAACATTCAGGTTTTCAGCCTAGAAAAATGTATGTAAATTTAGAGTCTGGTAAGTCTAGCTTTGAAAGCATGAGGTGTCTGCAATAATGAACAACCTAAGGGCCGAATGTTTATCTAGTTAAATACTACGCATACATGCTTTTACATTTATAACTGTAGTATCATCTCTTTGCAGCTATTATAATAAAGATGTGAGGAAATGAGCAGAAGGAAGAGTGCCTTCATAAACTGGAGTTATTTTGGGTTCCAGCATAACATCAAAATTATTTCTAGGTGGAAGAGAGAAGTTATGTTTAAGAGCAGACTGTCCTGCCTGCTCAGCTTCCTGTTCAGGAGGCTTTTGAAAGAGTGAAATGATTCCTTTTGTACTTTTTTAAGCAAAGGAAAGGAGCTCTGTGCACTGATTTGAACGTGAGAGATTTTCTCTAGAATATGGATATCTCAGACACCTGAAATTTGAAAAAGTAGTAATCACAAATAAATACATCATTTATGTTAAGAGTGATGGGATACAGTAGCCCTGTTCTCTACAAAGCTGTTACTATGCTTCAAGCAGCTTTTATGCGTTGCAGTACAAGCCTAAGGCGTTCCTTAGCTCAGCTATGAAGATAGGTGAAAAGAAGCTCTTAGCAGTCTGTATGGCGATTATTTTAATTATAATCAACTTAAAGGCACCAAAAAACTCAGAAACAAATCAAAATCTGGAGGTTGAATCCTCGAAACTTGGAGCATTCAGATTTGATTTTCTTCTTGCTGAGCCACCCTAGCTATGCATGGTAAATCAATTCCGGTTTACCACAGTTCTCATCCTTGATTCTCTTCTCCTGTCTCTCCCCTTCCTTGTGGACATATTCTCATCTCTAATATGAATATTCTGTTTGGAAATCAGTAGATTAGTTGGTTGGGTTTTATCACCCTGGTCAATAGTTCTCATGCTTTGTAGTTCTTTTGTAAGAAGATAGGTGCTCCCCTTCAGTTTCATCTGAATGACTGGATTTATTTTTTGCATAATTTTGTGGTAATGCATTTTAATAAATAACTCAGGGCTTACTAGAGCAAATTCATACAACCTTGCAGCAGGCCTGCATTCGGGTCAAGGACTCAATTTTTTCATTTTAATCCAGATCTTCCTCTGTTTTTTTCAGGTATTTGTTATAAGCATGAGTTTTTTTAGAAATGTGATTAGGCTTTTCATTTTCTTTCTTTTTGAAACAAAAAAGTAATTTGAATTTCATGCATGTTTAAGATGAACTGAGCTCTAACAGTAAGTCATGTTCTTAGCCTGTCATCTATCGTATCTTGCTTACCGCAATCATTCCATTTGTTTTCAGACTCGCTCACTTCAGTGACAGCTGTGAATTTGCTCACCCATCAAGAGATTCCTGTAGTCATCTCAGCAAAACCCAATTTTGAGAATTATCTTGATACTAAAATAGGTATGTGACAATTAATCTGTAAGTGGAGTAGTATAGTTTTCAGTTGCTGTGTTGGAGCACAGGATACTGTAAATCTTTGGACACGGCAGCTCTCTTCTGGACTTTGGAACTCTGTTCTTCATTCCTATTCTTCGTTAATGAAGAAGGAAGGGAAAAGTAGTTATGTGGAATCTATGCAGGGGGAGAAGAGATTTACAGGATGATAAATTTTAATGGAAATATTATAAAATTAGGACATTTAATGAGCTGAATTTGAGGATCTGCATATCTTAAGAAGGTTGATTACCCACAGTGTGCATGCATTTGGCTGTCTCTCGCTGTCCTTAATCAAAAGAGAGCAGCATCGTTGTTTCATGTAAGTATTTTGCGAACAACCCAGACTTCTAGCTCAGTTTGTGTCTTATGCTCTACACAAACTCTGTATCCATGTATCTCTTTCTAACTAAAATTGTACTAACTTCTAAAAATGGTGTCTATTTTAATCTACACCCGCTGAGCTTTTTGATTACTCTTGCGTTTTGCTATGGTCTTACAGGCAATGTTCTGTAGCAGTCCTAATCAGAAACAGTTCTCTATTTTCCCCTTTTCCACTACCTTCCTTATCCCTTAACCCCATTATGTTGTGTCCCTGTTGATAACTTCTTTCCTGCTCTGGAACTGCTACTTGCTTTTGTACACCAGTGCCAATATTGGTTGCCCCTGCACAACAACTGGACTGAAGGGAAGTTGTGAATGCTCCATCCCTGGCGGCGTTCAAGGCCAGGTTGGACAGAGCCTTGGGTAGCATGGTTTAGTGGGAGGTGTCCCTGCCCATGGCAGGGGGGGTGGAACTGGATGGTCTTGAGGTCCTTTCCAACCCTAACTATTCTATGATTCTATGAATAAAACCAGCTGACTGTTCAAAAATGTCTTGGATGACCCTCACAACACTGACGGAAATTCTCCACTTGGGCTGTGGACCTTACTTATAACACGCTTGCATCTTACACTTCAGAAATGAATCTGGTTTTAGAACCAGAATGTTTCCTCATGTAAGAGAAACCAAGTAATTGAGATACCTAACCTTTTTTTTCATTAAAAGCTTCCAGCTTGCTCACTGGCACATACCTTGGCCTTATGTCTGTTGGTAACAGCCCAGCTCTTCCCAGGAAGTTCTGGCTGCCAGCTGTTGAGCTTTGCAAATGTACATAAATAGCATCATCTTTTCAAATGAAGAAAGACCAAAAGTGGGACCTGCTTTTTCCCATTTGTAGAGCAGATTGTGAAGCCACCTATTGCAGGCTGCAGGGCTCTCTGACAAATGAAGACAGATACCTACATTATTCTGTAATAGGGCCTTGAAATGGTGAGAGCCATTTCCATTATAGTTAAGGAGTTTCACAGGGGAGTTTTCCTTAGTTCTCTGCTTCCAAACTTCCATATATTGACAGAGTTAATATATAGCAGGCATTTAATTGCCTGAACAAAGATGATTGTTAAACTGGTTTTGAATGAAGTTGTTGTGTGTTAATAATTCTAAGGGGCTCAGCAATATTTTAAGAGGTTTTCTCTGTAGTTTTCACTGGCTTAATGTTGGCATTAGCTTGTTGGAATAAGTATCTTTGCCTTTTAAAGATGGCAGAATTGTGGAGGATTGTTCCAAGTGTTTCCCTAAAAGGAAAAAATATGCAGAAGGATTTATCTCTGTGGAAAAATAACCAACTGTTAGTATCTCAATGTTGTTTTAGATTACACATGATAATAAAGGTAAGAAATTTCTTAACTCACCCTGAAAGAGTGTCCTCTAAAGTAGAACTATGTATGACAGTCCCAAATAATAAGATGCAAAGGGAAAGATAGCATCAGGGCCCTTAAGGACTGTCTTTATATAACTAACTTGGACAGCAGTAAGAAGTGCTCTCAATTGTTAATTTCTGAACAGAAAATTAACCATATTTGAGTTATTTTCCTGAGTTTATAAAGAAATCCTGTCTTTTATAATGAGTTAAAGGGATAGCAATGTAGAGACTGTTGTGTTGCGATACATCTTCATAAGCTAAGAAAGTAGAAGTGAAATTTCCTGTTGAAACAAGAGGACTGTTTCAGCTGGTATGTTTCTTGTAGTAGCAAATAGGATTCAAATTTGTATTATTTAAATACATAATGTTTATGTAATATAATTATTGAATATTTTATTATTTCTCCAGATTTTGTAGCTTTATTTTTAGGCTTTTTTGGAACCATCAAATTTTCAGCCGTTTCTGAGGTAGGACATTAATGAGCATTTGGATTACAGAGAAACTGAGAAAATGTGTTTCTAATTATTGCTTTAATTTCATTGCTTAAAGAACATGAAAACATTTTTATTGTTCTTAGACTTTCGAAATCCCTTGGGCAAACGTAAGTCATTATAGAGTGTCACTGAAATCAAATGTTCTGTCATCAAACTGATGATTGATATCCATGTTAGTCAATCCCAGAAGTGATTCATTTTTCCTCCCCTCCTAGGAATTCCTAGTACTAGTGCAGAAGATGCTGCAGTTGCTAAGAATCTGGGCATTTCTTTTACTGAAGTCATTGAGACATTGCCAGGTGGTTTGGAGAAAGTCATTAATTCTGCAGAGGTGGGTATACAAGTATGGAGTTCTTTCCAACTTGACGCAAACTGAATGTTTTCTCAAGAGTGCCAAATACTTTGTGTGATTAAAGGGATGTATTTTTTTGTTTGAGAATCGAGCCAGGGTTATGCTACCAAATTTCTAGGAATAATTTAGTGATGAAATATGTTGGCTCTTTTGTAGCAATAAAATGAGTTTTCCTTTTGTACAAGAGGGGAATGTATGTTATTGGACTGAGTTTCAAAATGGAAACTGAATGATTAAACCCACGTTAAAAGTTGATTCTTATTTCATTGTCTCAATAGATTTTTAAGTTAACATATTAGCCCTGTTTCCATGCATTCACTGAAATGTGGTATAAGCCTTTATGTTAACATATCTGCCTGAAGTGACATAAATCTTACTTTTAAACAAGATGTGTTATTGCTCTTGGAAGAATGCATTTGATAGCACACACAAAGCTCATGTTCTCTTACATGACAGGTAGGGCCTAAGGAGTTAAGATGTATGCGAAAGCAAGAATAGAAAAACCTGAAACAAACACAGGAGAAAGGAAGCTGTTTTACCATTTGCATTTCCTCAGTTTCCACCCTGTGCTGGTGATACTCTGGAAGTTTCAACACAGAGCAGTTGATTACAAGTATCAGCAGTAAATGCAAATATCTGCCAATAAGGGCTGAAGGGGTCTGCGGGACTCCCAGCCTTGTTCTGTTCAGACCATCAAGAGCATTATCTACTAGCAAAGGGGTTTAAATGAATAGCTGGTATGTGAATAGTCTCTTGGAGAGAGACTGTAGTTGGAAGGGGGAAATTATATGAGGCTCATAAAGTTTGACTCGCAGAAATTGCATTTGTGACCTTGTTCTTGCATGTTCACTGACACTGCTTCTCTGTGGTTTTCATCAGATCACAGGCATGACTCGGCAGGAGGCTCTAAAAGCTATTACCCAGCAGGCCAGAAAGAAAGGAATAGGTGGAGACCTAACAAGTGACAAATTAAGAGACTGGTTAATATCTCGACAGCGGTACTGGGGAACACCTATTCCTATCATTCACTGCCAGACATGTGGTACTGTCCCTGTACCTTATGAAGACTTACCTGTGGTGTTGCCCAATGTCACCACCTTCACAGGAAAGGGAGCCTCACCTTTAGAAACAGCTCCAGAATGGGTGAACTGTTCCTGCCCGAGGTAAGCCAGTGCTGCATGGAATGCAAACTGGGAGAGATCGCTTCGTACTTGCCTGTTTCTTGTGCTCACCACTCTGAGAGAGGATACCACTCCAGAGTGATCTTTAGTCTGACCCACCATAGGGTCCTTTTTATAACAGACACCCACTGCTATTTCTTCATAAGCAAGCTGAAGCAAAGTTCCCTGTTCTTAAGAAAACAGTGAAAACAGATTTTCTCCTGTGCCTCCTATTTCTCAACAGTATTTCTCATTTCATTTACTACAATAATTCTCATTATCTTTCACCAGCAGAGTTCATATAAACCTTCCTTTTATTAAAGAAACTAGCATCATGTTCATTTTCTTAGCAACAGTCGAGCAATAAAGCGTTTCCTATGCTATGTTTCTTTATCATGAAGTATCACATTCACTGTATAAATGACAACATGTAATTCAGATTGGAGGAGATAGCATTTCGTCAGTGCTGTAATCTTTATTGTTTGTAGTCCAGCTGTTTAAGAAATAAAACAGCCTAAAGTAGGAGAGAGATCAGTTGCCTAATCTTGAAAGCTCCTTAGATACTGTGTGCACTGGAGTTTGCGTACAGGTTCTGCAGAAAGAACTGGTAGAAGTTTTTGTCCCAGAGAAGTTTTTCATCAGCAGTGCAATGTAATGCTGCTGCTTTTTAATATTAAAGCCTGCCTTCCAGATGGATGAATGTCTAAGGAGTATCTTTTTGGATAGTATGCAGGTGACTGTGCTCTACTTACTTTTGCTAAGTGTTCTGGAATAGGAGAGTGATGTGCAGGCAACTGTTGTAGACAAGTTTTTGTTGTACCTTCTCACAAAGACTTTTGACAAGGACATGTAGTGACAAGACAAGAGGGAATGGCTTTAAACTGGCAGAGAGGTGATTGAGATGAGATCACAGGCAGAAGTTCTTCCCTGTGAGAGTGCTGAGGCGCTGGCACAGAGTGCCCAGAGAAGCTGTGGCTGCCCCATCCCTGGCAGTGTTCAAGGGCAGGTTGGACACAGGGGCTTGGAGCAACATGCTCTAGCAGAAGGTGTCCCTGCCCATGGCAGGGGGTTGGAACTGGATGAGCTTTAAGGTCCCTTCCAACCAGAGCCCATTCTATGATAGTTGTTCAGGCTTCTTTTTGGTTGCATTTTGTTTGATTTGGGAGGGAGAGGGAAGGAGAGATGGCCCTGTTGCTAGTGTTGGACTTTTTCTGAGCTTGTGACTTTTCAGACTGATCAGACCACTTCAAACTAGATGTCTTCATGACCACTCTGTACACAGTTGTTTGGGTTCTTTCCCCAAGCTTTTCACTTATCTAAATATAGCTTTTCTCCTTCTCTCTTGCTCAGGTGTAAGGCAGTGGCACGGCGAGAAGTCGACACCATGGATACATTTGTGGATTCGGCTTGGTACTACCTGAGGTACACAGACCCTCACAACACAGAGAGGTGAGGGCCACAGGCACAGGGCTGGTTGGGGGAAAGTCACTTCACAGAGTATAAGGGAAGGAAGAGGCCAGGCACTCTGATGCTTCTGGCTTCTAACTGCCTTTGGTAGGAGACTGCATAAACCCCTGTGCTACCCCAGTTTTGTGCGTGCCCTCCGGCCTAAGCACAGCACAGGGGAGACTAGGAGCTGCTCTACAAAAGTGGCCTTTGGTTGCTTCCATGCCAGGAGATCTACAAGATCAGGTTGTATAGGTGCAACTGTGTAAGCACAGGAGCTACAGGGCAAGGGGCAGAAGTTTGCATGAGAGAGCACAGAGGAAATGTTCAGCTGAGGAGCTAAAGATTGCCCTTAGTGGAGGGTTCCATGAAGAATGATAGCCTACCACGACTCTCAGAGAATGTAGTTAGTTGTGTGGACTGTGCCCTCCCTAGCAATGCACTGAGTGGTTCAATGTGTGGACAGACAGTGCTTTTCCACCAGTTAGAAGAGGAATAGTCCAATGTAACACCCAGCTGCCAAGAACAGCACCTTCATTTCTCTCCTCCTGAACTCTAGGAACTTGCTACTTCCTCATACACAGGCCTAAAGCAAAGTGGCATCGCAGCAGGCTCCTCCTGTGTCGGCACTTCTACTGAATGCATAAATAATAAAAGGATGTTTTTCATATGCTGGGTATTAGTAGCTGCAGCATAGAAAGTGTGTAAGGTAAATGTAGTCATTTTAGTTGGTTTTCTGCTTCATAGTGTGCCTGTAGTAGCGGTGCTGATAGCGCTGTTTTCTCCAGAGAAGAATTAGTGGACCAGCTATACTATGTAGTCTCAGGAAGAGAAAAAGATATTTTTTGAGATGCTGATGTATCAGCTAGGACTGTATGAGAATGTGGTTTTTTTATTGTCCAGAGCAGTCTCTGGGTACAAACCACATACTGAGAGATGTAGTATACCTGGGCC
Organism: Pezoporus flaviventris; assembly: GCF_033815535.1. Classification (NCBI taxonomy): domain Eukaryota; kingdom Metazoa; phylum Chordata; class Aves; order Psittaciformes; family Psittacidae; genus Pezoporus; species Pezoporus flaviventris. The sequence goes on from NW_026892585.1 coordinate 5,027,853, forward strand.
AGTTATTTTTGCAGCACTAGTTCAGTTAAACTGAAGAAAAATCTTCTGTGAGCACTTTTATTTCATGTTAATGTTAATTATTTTCTAGTGGTAGTGTGAATTTATTACTAATGTTACTAAGTCAGGCGCATTGCTTCCCATTCAGTGACAGTTTAAAATACTCTTATGCATGGACAAGAGGGACTTTTCCCAAAGGTGAAGAAGTAGTTGGATGTAACACTCACCTGTCAAAGTAACAGCTTAGTGTAGCTAAAGCTGGTTTATATTGAAATAAGAACACTCGTATGAACTTCTGCATTAGATCACTACCTCAACTTGATTTATTTATTTGGACTTTTTAGCTAAGCTGCTTAGATGTAAGCCTTTTATTTCCATAAGCTGTATTTCACAGGTCTAGAATTTGGGATAATTACTCTGTTGATTTTGGAACCCTGTGAACAGGTTGGTTTTGATTTGCTCCATTAAAGACATGAATCGCAGGTGCACAGTTTTCTTCTGGGCTCACCTGTGAGGTAAAAAAGTGTTGCTCTTACAAAAGTTACAGGTGAAATAATCAAATAGACCAAAACACATACATTTGCTGGAACGGGTCCACAAAGTATACGTTAAAAACACATACATATGGTATTTTGCAGGCAGAAGTCCATTACAGAACCCATAACAATATTTAATGAAGCAGTAAGCAATGCTAGAAAACCATACAGGTGACCCCAGATGACGTAGTAAATACACTGTAAATGACAGATTCACTGTGCGTTCATTGGGCATCCTTCAGTTGGAGTGCAACGTGGCCCATCTGACTCTGGAGTTTTTTGTAGTCTTAAACTGCTTCATTACCCCCTAATGGCAACAGTGCAAACCTATGATTGAAAAAACCCAAACCAAAACCTCCCAAAATCTACAGAAAAAAACCCTAGTTTTGAATGTGCGTATGTTTTGTCTTTCCCTCTAATATGTTTGTATGTAGCACTTGATAAATACTAAGAAATTCAAAGGCTTGCCACAGGGTATTTATTAAAGAGAAAAGCAAATATTTTCATCACTTTCTCAGGTAATGTATGTGAGATCTTAGTTGCTTGTCTAAAATATAGGAACATAGTATTTGTGTGGCTCTGCATCTCAGTGGGAATTAAAGTTTTGCCTATCATTTCATAAGCATACCACTTAAAAATGTGAAAGATCCGAAAGCAAAATGAAAGTTTTATTGCACATGTATTGCTCTCAGTAGTGTGTAGTCAAGTATGATGAGCTACTTTGGTACAGCTGATCTTTCTTTTCCATGCTATATTTTTACTGTACCTGTGGTGGGGTTTTTTTTAGGCCCTTCAATAGTGACTTAGCAGACTACTGGATGCCTGTGGATTTGTACGTCGGAGGAAAGGAGCATGCAGTTATGCACTTATTCTATGCAAGGTTTTTAAGCCATTTTTGCCATGATCTAAAGATGACAAAACACAAGTAAGCCTTAATATATTTCTATAAAAACCTTTTCTATTTCATTTGACTAGCAGGAGTGTTAGTGGACTGTTACAACGGTAGAACATCACAGTGAATGAGCCTGAATATTCCTGCTTGTCAGTCTTGGCTAACTACTTGGTTTCTCACACTTAGTTGCATTTCTGTATGCATGCATAGATCCATAACATTTTTATTACGTGAGTATTAACAGGCTCAGAGCAAGTGATAAAATGTTGCTGTGGATTTTCAGCCTGCAAAGGCTTGCATAAACCGCTAACTTCAGACATTCTGTGTCGTGCTATTATTTCAAATTGGGTAACTCCCTGCCAGTAATACTGTTAATGTCAGTGAAACTATGCATATGTAGGAAAGCACTCCTATAGTTCACTGCAGTATTGGAGCTAAGCAGTGCAAAACACTTCACGATAAGTAAAAGCAGTACATGTATCTGCTGTCAATTTATTTGTTATTTATCAGACTGGAACAGTTTGACCAGAGAGGCTGTGGGATCTCCAGCACTGAGTATTGTCAAAACTCAGCTGGATGGGGCCCTGAGCAACCTGAAGTTAGGGCTGCTGTGAGAAAGGACTTGGACCAAATGACTTCCAAAGGTCCCTTCCAACCTATGTTATTTTTAAGTCTTTGTGATTCTGTGGCTATATTAATTTTGGATGTGTTTTGTTCACACTCCACTGTGACAGAGCAGTAGCACCAAAGTTGCGTAGTGTAGACTGGTATAAATATGGTGAATTGCAGAAGAAAACTCTTAACTTCAATGAAAAGAAAAGGCTTAAGAAGTACTGACTGTGTATGGTGACAATAGCAGAGGAAATCAAAATTGCTTTTGTAGAAGTTAGAGACTTCCTTTGACACAATGTACAATCTCAGGAGCTGTTGCACATACGAAGATAAGTTACAGCTTTGCCTTTAGGATCCGTTGTTTGTGCTACTACACGTGCTGAGATTGCGAGGTGATTATAACAAATTCATTATCTTGTACAAAACTGTTTACTTGCTTTAGCTCAATGCAAGTTAAAGCATTAGGTGCTTTAAAGACAGGAATTCAAATGAAGATTTTGTTTTGATTTGGAAATAGTACCATGTATTTTAAATGGTTTAGTATTGGTCAGAAGTTGCTTTTGTGCAGTCTTCTGTCAGGACTGCTCAAAGGCTGGTCTAACATCTGAAAAGGGTGATAAGAAGCAACAGGCTTACTGTTAGGAAGCTTAAAGTGATGGTGTTGAAGCCTACAGCTCTGAGGGAAAACACTCGGATGTTAAAAAGCACTGCCCCCTTGTGCTTTTTCAGCCTTCCTGTAGTAGCTCAGGTCTTGTTCACTGACTTAAATTCAAAAAATTCTGCTATACCTCAGGAGAACTGCCACCATTTAAAGTGTTATCTGGTATCCTGACAAATTCTTTATGAATACCCCTGTTAATCTTTAGTAATTTTTCATTTTTGGTAGGTTTTATTCATGGAAATTTTCATTGACTCCTATCCTCTGACTTTTGAATCCATTGAAATGTTTATGATAGTCCTTAATTCTGTATTGATGACTATTAATAAAATAATGAGATTGAAAACAAAAGTTAAAAATTCCATAGTTTATATTTTTAAAGCAAACTCTTCAAATCTGATGTTCATTATTGTAGAATCATAGAATAGTTAGGGTTGGAAAGGACCTTAAGAATAAACAGCACCCTCTGGGTATCGGTACATGTGATAACAGCTTATGTGCAAATTGATGTCATTGTGGCTTAGCAGTCTGGTCTGTAAGTGCATCTAGAATTAATTCACAAGCCAGTCAGCCTTTCCAGCTGTGACCACCACAGGCACAGAAGCCAGGTAAGCAGCTGGGACCAGATGATCTAACCCCTTCCAACCCTAACCAGTCTGTCTGTTCCAGCTTAATCCACCATGGCCGGTGTGTGCTGACACTGTTACACCTGCTCAACTGTATTATTGCAAGTACAGGTTCCACAGAATTTGACTCTTCCCTAGACTTTAGTAATTGGTTTTGTCTGATGAAGAATTGGAAATGGGATCTACCACATTTGCCTGACAGGTTATAAAGCAAAACCAAAGCCTATTGTTGACATTAAGTCAGCAGATTTGACTCTGATAGAGGGCAGGTCTCTTGAGTAAGAAGGCACTATCTTCACAGAGCTGCATTACAGAATAGAAGATGTGCGTGACAGAAATAGCTTCTTTTGTAAGGGAAAGGTGCTAGAGCTTCTCTTTGGTCATTAAAGACTTTATCCCTAGTGTTGATTTTGAGCAAAAGCACTCAGCTACTGACTCTGTAAAATCTTGAATGTTCAATATTGTTTAATCTTTCTGCCTAAAATGATCAGTTTCCACATCCTCCAGCTGCTTCTATTGCTCTGTCCCTGTTCAAGGCCAGGTTGGACACAGGGGCTTGGAGCAACCCGCTTTAGTGGAAGGTGTCCCTGCCTGTGGCCCGGGGTTGGAACTGGATGAGCTTTAAGGACCCTTCCAACCCAAACCAGTCTGGGATTCTATTCTATTCTGGCCTTCCACAGGGTTGCCAGGTTGTTATAGCTTGATCTGACATAAGGTTTCACAACCCCTGAACTCAGCTGGCAGTGACTCAGCTTGCCTTTGCTCTAGGGCACAGCATCAGCATCTTTCAACCTTTCTAAAGGTGCAGGATGCAAATACATGCAGTGAGTGCCATTGCTAGGGATATCCCTTCTTCTGAGTCTTTTTATCACTGTTGCAAGCTCCAGAGTCCTTCCATCCAGGTCAGTTGTAATTCAATTGAAACTCCTGCCACTCCCCTTACAGAGCACAGCAAGGAGCTTGAGGATGTGGCACTGAGCAGATCCATCCACTGCGTGCTCCTATATAGAGAGCTTGGTCTGCCATAGAGGTGAACCTAGATATGAACATTACTGAAATGAGGAAGGATGGATTACACATTTCATAGCTAGCACATCTGATCCTGCCCGGAGGTGTCAGGCAGGTGGGGTCCCAGCTGAGGTACAACATGAGCAAAAGCTGCACACAAACCTAAGGCCTCAGTGCCCATACTCCAGCATGGGCAGAGGCAAACTTCACAGGCAGGTAAAGGTGTATCCCATTCCAGCATCCTTACAATCTGAAATGTGATGGAGCATTCAAAGAAGCTCAAGCCATCTCTTTCATTTACTGTGCCAAAATGTCTGTCTGTGTGGACATGGCTTAATTTCAGTTGTTGGCAGAGATACAGCTTCAGAGGGGTTCATGACAGGAGAAGTTCAGGTTAGATATAAGGCAGAAGTTCTTCCCTGTGAGGGTGCTGAGGCACTGGCACAGGGTGCCCAGAGAAGCTGTGGCTGCCCCATCCCTGGCAGTGTTCAAGGCCAGGTTGGACAGGGCTTGGAGCAACCTGCTCTAGTGTGGGGTGTCCCTGCCTGTGACAGGAAGTTGGAACAGGATGATCTTAAGGTCTTTTCCAACCCAAACCGTACTGTGATTCTGTAACACCAGGCTATGACTGGATGCTGCAGTATTTAGATCAGAATTGCATCCAACCTTCTGTGCTTCAGTGTTTTGGCAACTCCATTCTGCAGCCAAGAAACACATCAGTCTTCAAAGGGAAAAGTTTTAGGTGTCTTTTATTAATCTAAATTAAAGTGTAACATCTGCATGTGACCATGAGATGGAGCCACCACAACACTGGCAAAATCACTGTGCGCTTCAGGAGAAATGCAGTACTCTTGTTTGTTTCTGAGCCCTGTGTTTATTAGATGTGCTCTGCCTTTCTCATTTTGGGCACATCTCCATTCTCCTGCGGTCTCCCGCTAGGAACACGTGGGGTGTTTTTTCCCCATACTTGGTAATGTATTTTATATTGCATTTTTGGAGCCTCTGTCAGCGTAAACAGAAATAGGAAATGCTCATTCCTGCCTTCAGCTTTTAATAACTTGGCGTAGGATCTGAACTAGCTGTTTGTCATTAAAAAGAAGTGTTCTTTGAAAAATCACTTCCAGGGGAGAGCCCTATTTGATGTGAAAGTTCTGGATACCCCATTAGCTTTATTTTAGATAGCAGGAAGTGTAGCTATTTCAATAACTGCTTGAGATCTCAAGCAGACCAAAGTACTGAATGAGAGGGGAGAAACTGGTTTTATTTTTCCTTGGTGTAATGTCTTTAGTTTGTAGAAGGAACTCTCCTGAACAGTTATCTCCTGAAGCACCTTTCCCACCATTTGCTGATAGGATTTCAAGGGTGTTGTTCCTGATTTTCATCTTCTAATTCACTTGGGTAATCTGTGATAATTCTTTGAGATTTTAGGTAATTACTGCCTCCTATTTTAAAATACTTTTTCTTGTTTGTGCTGTCTGAATTTGACTTCTCCTGCAGTTCCTTTAATTTATTTCTAAGGAGGATTTGCAGGCAACCTTTCGAATATTGTCTAGGAAATATTTCTAGAGGTGCCTGAATTGCTGCTCTTAACATTGTTGATGAAACTAGGTGGCACAGCAGAGACTTGTACAGCTTCATGACTGAATGATGCACCACTATGTGCCAGTACTTGCACAGTATACTTCTAAGTATAGAAAATATGCAAGGAAGGAAACTCATGTTCAAACATGTATATGTTGGAGATAAAGTATGAAGCCTGTCACGTTTTCCTCCTAGTTGAAGGCTTTTCAAATATGTCCTTACTTTAGAGTCATCAAAAGAGCTTGAAGGCTAGTACTTGGAAGGTATCAGCTTCAGTACAGTTAAAACATTCATAATTGGTATATTATTAAAGAATATGTTGTTAAATAAATTACTGTGGTTTAAATCACAAGATAAATTTTCATATAATTTCTGTTTCTTAATAATGTAAAATACTAAATTAACACCTTAGAGGTGAGTAGTATTTTGGATTATGGCTTTTTGTGCGTGTGAAGTAAAATGTAGAAGTCTGATTTTACTCTCTCTTCTTCAGATGGATTTATTTCTGCTTTTTAAGAAGTAAATAGGAGTCATGCATCCTCTTTACATGAGTTGTTTTGGGAGATAGGTGGGGCCTGGTTAGGGGAGGTGTGGAGAATTCAGCTTGCTTAATGTTGAGCCACAAACATGAGCATTAGAAGGCGTAATCAGGAGTAACCAGTGCTGATTAGTGTGGCCTCCAAAATGATGGTCAGCAGTACAGTTGTGCTGGAGGATCCCGTGAGAAGACTCCCAGACTCTGTATGCCTTCTGGGTCTGGCTCCACACCTCTTCCCTGGCCCCTGCTCTTCTTGCGATTGCTGTTGGGACTGCCTTGCTTTCCTGACCTGTTGGGTGGGGAGCAAAACCTCTACAGATGAATTTTGTTGCCCTTTTCAGTGAAAACATCAGCAGACATCTGACTCAATGAATTAGAAATGCAAGATCATTAAAGGAGGTGGCCACAGCAGTCAGATGGAGCAGTGTTTAGTGTGTAGTGCACTGCTGCCCTTAGCTTTGGTGCTTTTAAGGCTCTTTGTAGCTCTATGATACACACACTGCAGAAGAGTTTACTCTTCAGATGTAAATTTTGCTAGAAAAGGAAAGCTTTAATGTTAAAGATGCTAAAAAAAGTTGATCCACTGACGTATGAACCTTCCAACATTGCCATTTTTCTAGTGTACATTTTTCTTACAGCTAAGTCTTCATGGCTAGTCCTGCAAAGGGACAAGGCATGCAAGTGCTTGTGTTAGAGAAACTATCTTTTCTGTTTATAGAAGGAAATGTGCAGTGAGATAGAGCTAAATATTTGTAAGGCAGTGAGGCCAGGTGCTTCAGTGCTTTTAGACAGGGAGATTTAGCTTGAAGCTAGTGAAATTGCACTGTTGGCCAAGAGATGTTTGTGTATTATGCATATGCTAATTTGAAAGGTGACGTTAGATTAACTCAGTACTAAATCAGGATGCGAGAATGTGTGCAGAATAGAAATCAATACTTAACAGTTGCCAGCCAGCCACCATGAGTAAATGCACAAAGTCCCTTCTAAGGTGGCAAGCATTTATGTACAGTCAACTTGAAATTCTTGTTTCATTAAGTAATGGTGCCTGATTGGCTCAACACCTGAGGCTTAACAGAAAGTATGCTTTTGACAGTTCTTTTCAACAGACAAGTTTCTTTTCCTTCCATCCTTAGGGAGCCTTTCCATAAGCTCTTGGTTCAAGGTCTTATCAAGAATCAGACATTCAGACTAACAACAACAGGCCAGTGTCTGAAGAGAGAAGAGGTTGATCTCACTGGTAAGAGAGACTGCATGGGAAAATCAGCATAGGTACATCCAGAAAGTCTGGGACTCCTTCAGTGTGTAATTGTCAGCGCTGGGAAAATCTGGAAGAGAAAATTAATCCTTGTAATATTTAAACTGGAGAGTGATATCTATGAGTTTTGGATGCAGATGCACTGCTGAGTGCACACAGACCCTACTAATCCAGCAGCTTTGAATTGCAGCCACACAGAAACACTGCTATGGTATTATTTTAGCTCCAGTAGACTCCAAAAAAAACAGAAGGCAGTTTTGTTAAGACAGTGATCAGCTACTTGCTGAATGGAGCTGGTAGTCCTAGCAAACAGACTACCTATAAAAGCATCATGGCAAAGCTAGCACACGTTTGTGTATTCAGTAGCTATTAGGAATGTGAAGTACGTATAGGAAAGAGTGCTGTTTCTCATGTTCTTTCCAGTGCTTTCACTGTGTAAACTGGAGCAGCAAGTCCTGGCTTGGGGACCTGTAGCAACAGGAGTGGTTTGGTCGTATTTGCCTCCCTTAAGCACTCCTCTGTGCAGCCACATTTTTGCTGTTCTCCTGCGTACAACCCCCCTTATGCTTGTCACTGTTTGCTATCCTGTTTTCATCTAGAAAAGCTAAGGCTTTTCTGGAGCAGATGGTTTTGATGGTTGCACCTTTATTAGTGTAAATGCCCTTTTCCGTGTCTAAATTAATGACAGAAGGCATGTTTTTGCCAGGATAACTTACTGCAATTGAAAACAAGCACCTATAAATCTGGTGTTTGTAAAAGCTAAGTGCAGCTCAGAATTGTACCAGATCAGTACACCTATCTAGGAGGTTTTAAATGGCAGGGTTTTAACAATGCTTAAATCTCAGGGGCTGTCATGGTAGCACATGAGTGCCAGATACAGCTTCCAAATGGTAGAAGGATGCTTTCTGTCATGATGTAATGGAAGAATTGGCATGTTAGTGGTGTTAAAACATTAAAGGGGGAAACCTTACGAGGGAAGAGGGTGTTTACAGTGGGTGGTTTTCCTCTTTAAGCTGGTTGGAAATGAATAAACCCCACTAGAAATAGTTGTTTCTTCTTATGGTTAGGGAACAAAACTTATTGCTGTTACAAGTGAGCCAAATTTGTTCTAATATTTTGCATATGAATTAATATTTAGGAACTGAACCAGTTCACCTAAAAACTGGTGAGAAGCTTCAAGTTGCTTGGGAAAAAATGAGCAAATCTAAGCATAATGGAATAGACCCTGAAGAGTTAGTGAAAGAGTATGGCATTGACACCCTGCGTCTGTACATCCTGTTTGCTGCTCCTCCAGAGCAAGATATTTTGTGGGATGCTAAAAGTAAGTTGGATTGTTTCTGTTGCTTTGTTGGTTTGTGTTTGGTTTCTTGGGGGGTTTTAGTTGGTTGGTTTTTTCCTAGTGTGTTATATTTTAAGCACAAAATTAATGTGGTTCTTGATGCCCAAGTTTTGGAACAATTGAATCCAAAAAAGTATAATGAGCAGGATTTATTGTTTGTTTCTTTCAAAAGAGAAGGAGTCATAAAGCTGATACTGAGAGGCAGGCTTCAAAGGTTAATGCAAGCAACTTACCTTTTAGGAGCTAAAAGCATGTATGAAAAGTGGTATTTTCTTCTGCAAACTTGGATTTCATTCTCTTATCTTTTTATTAGTTCTGATTGATTGACTGAAAATTATTATTTTAATATTTTCTTCATTATAAGCTGCTTTTTTAATCATATCAGATCGCAGGTAACACTTTGCAATATTTTATTATTTCTATTTATTTACCTATGCAGTGATTTTTGTAACCTGGACTATGAAATACTTCTTGAATCTCATTAGAAGGTAATCAGGGTTGCTAGTGACTAATATTTGCACACACATGACAGTTTTTATGAGCTTATTTCTTGAGGAAGTTAGGATTTACCCTCCTACACATTTATTTACTGCCATCATGCAAGTTGTCACACAGACAAATCTTAATTTCTTTTACTATTGTGGTTCATACATTTTAGTGTAGTCTTATGCATACCTTTAAATCTAGCCCTGTTGTTGCATAAGGCATTTAATCAAATGCTCCATGCCTCATTTAAAGAGGTGTGCTGCTGCTTGTGTTAGTTTCTTGCTAGTTAGTTCAGTCTGCAGTAAGTGTTATTTCAGTTGGTGTCTGTCACCTTTTACATTCGTATGTGTTCATTTATATGCTACTGCACTACTGTATGTACTGGAAGCTTTGTGAGCTTTCTCATTTGGCTTGCTATCACAGTCTAATCACAACAGTACAAAGCTAGGTATGTGAAAAGGTCTCTTAAAAATACCACTTGCTTGCAATCAGGCTTTAACTCATGCATCCCTAACAGTACACGGGTACATAATTCACTCTGAAGCAGTATATTCAGTGATGCACGGTCTCTTTGCTGTATTTTTCCACCTTGAAACTGGAATAGTTAAATGTGAGAATCGTGGGTACAAAATCTTAGCTGTAAAGTGTACTAGAGCTTGGTGATTAGACTTTATTAAAGAAAGCTAAGCGCAGGTATAATGCTAGCAAAAATGCATTTAGTCATTCAAACCAACCTGTTTCCACTTGAGAATTACAAAGAAAGATTTTGGAGTCATGTTCTGTTAAAAGAGTGTTGGAAAATGTGAGCAAAAGATGTTAGCAGCCTTAAGTTACTTTGGGGGGGGGGAGGGGAAATGGTAAGTAGGTAAAAAGGATCTCTTAAATCTTCAAACTTGGGTTTGAATTTCTTAATGATGACAGAATAGTGAATGTTTAAATTGAAGAAATCCAGCAAGCTTGATTTGTTGGTGATGGGTTTGACCTTGGCTGGATGTCCACCCAGAGCTGCTCTATCACTCCCTGTCTTGAACTGAGCAGGGGGACTAAAATGCGATGAAAAGCTCATGGGTTGAGATGAGGACGGGGAGAGGACATTCACCAATTACCATCATGGGCAAAGCAAACTCCGCTTTGGGATATTAGTTCAGTTTGTTACTACTGAAAATCAGAATAGGATAATGAGAAATAAAACCAAATCTTAACAACACCTTCCCCGTACCCCTCTGTTCTTCCTGGGCTCAACTTCACTCCTGATTTTCTCTGCCTCCTCTCCCTGAGCAGTGCGGGGAGACAGAGAATGGAGGTTGTGGTTGGTTCATCACACATTGTCTCTTCTGCTTCTTCCTCCCCAGGGAGGACTCCTTACACTCTTTCCTTGCTCCAGTGTGAGGTTCTCTGTGAACTTGTTCAGCATAGGTCCATTCCATTTGCTATATAGAGCAGCTCTATATGAGCTGCTCCAGCGTAGGTTCTTTAAAATTGAATAAATGAAGTTTAATTCTAGCATTCTGTTCCCTTTCCACTTTTCTGTATAGTTCTGTGTTCATTCATTGTGACTGAAATTCGTTTCTGCCATCTTTCATTAATCTCAGCTGATGCTATGCCAGGCGTTCAGAGATGGCAAACGCGCCTCTGGACACTTGTAACCAAACTTATTGAAGCAAGGACATCAGGAGCCATGCCAAATCCTGAGCTTCTGAAAAAGAAAGAGAAGGCTGAAGCCAGAAAGATCTGGGAGCTGAAGAACCTGGTGATTTCTGAGGTTAGAAGAAACACTGACATAGTTTGTAAATGACTGAATATGTTGCTGCTTATGCTAAAACCTCATGCTTGACTTACAGAGCCAAAAGTTTTGCCCCCACATAAGTAACTAATAATTATTAAGTGAATTATTCTCTGTACAATTAATTCTATTTACCTAAACAAAAAATTACTGAAATGTGTGTTCATCTCTTATGTGTTGGCTCATGCTGTGATTAGTGTCAGTTCCATTATCCGAGACTCAAAAGGAACCATAAATCTATGCAAAATTAACTTAAAGCTTTTATCCATAGAAAAGTATTTTAAACCCTGTGGTGAGAGAACTTCCAGGTTCTTTAACAGACTTTATAATTATGATCTTGCAATCTATGGACAAGCTTTTACAAGGATAACTGGACTTACAAGTATGAAGGCCTCTTGTCGAAGCAAAGGGAAGGTAACATAATGTTCCTCAGGGATTATAACATTATGTCCTCAACATGAGAAGGACATGGCACTGTTGGAGCAATTCCAGAGGAGGCCATGAGGATGATCAGGGGCTGGAGCACCTCCTGTATGCAGACAGGCTGAGAACATTGGGGCTGTTCAGCCTGGAGAAGAGAAGCTCGTGGAGACCTCAGAGCAGCTTCCAGTGTCTGAAGGGGGCTACAAGGATGCTGGAGAGGGACCCTTCATCAGGAACTGTAGTGGTAGGACAAGGGGTGATGAGTTCAAGCAGAAACAGGAGAGATTTAGGCTAGATATTAGAACAAATTCTTCCCTGTGAGAGTGCTGAGGTGCTGGCACAGGTTGCCCAGAGAAGCTGTGGCTGCCCCATCCCTGGCAGTGTTCAAGGCCAGGTTGGATGGGGCTTGGAGCAACCTGGTCTAGTGGCATTCTTGGATGATGATGATTATTTTCCCATACACACATATGACTGCATAAGTGATATGATTGCATCTCATATGATTCTCATGTAAGAGGTAAGATGGGCATATTTCACAAATTGATTATCAATGATTCTTTTTCATTTAAAACCCCAATATGCCATGTTTGAGAATTTCATGTAATTAATGATAGACCTTTTCTTCTAATACAAGGTGACAGAATACTTCACAAAGGATCATTTGTTCAATGCAGCTATTTCCCGATTGATGAGCCTCACCAACCTACTCCAGGTAAGTACATGACATTAATGAAAGTATTTTTCTCTCAAACCCTGTTCCTTTAAGTCTTAATACAAAGCAGGAGCTGCCTGAACTAGTAGTCCAGCTTTCTGTAAACCATTTACTGTCATAAACATTGCTACTAAGTCAAGGGCCTCTTTGAGTTCAAAAGCAGCATGTTCTGGTGTCCATGTAACTCTGAAATACACAGGTTTGCAGGAAGAGCTTGATGGTATTAGAGCCTCTAGGTTCTGATGTTCACATCTGCATCCTGTAATTTCAAAAGGATACTTTTTTTTTAGCTCTGTTCTTTGTTCTCTGTGGGTTTTGTTGCATATGTAGCTACATATAGTAGTGCATTATAGAACTACCAGACTTTCTGATTTAAGGGTTATTCTTTGCAAGGAAGATCCCACATAATCTTGCCTTCTTCAGAGCCAGCCTTCACCACTAGAACTTCCTGCTAGTAATAGAGTTTGCAGAGTCCCCTTTTTTAAAACAAATGTCAAAATAACTTAAGTCTTCAGCATTTTTTTTGTTTAGATTATGTTGTTTATCAGCCATTGGCAACAGATCAAATATAATCATAGACTCATAGAATGGCTAGGCTTGGTATAAACTACAACTGTGATTTTTTTGTTACTGTTAAATCTGGTTGGGCAATCCTTCAGGTATATAACAGTAACCAGAAATCAAATAAAAATCAGGATGTTTTCACCTTCTTTATTGAAATACCTTTTTATACTTTATGGGTTCCAAGGCAATTATTAGCAAAGTCAAAGAATTTGAGGGTGTGCACAAGGGCTGTACTGACTAACTTAACTCTGAGATACTGCATAGTGCTGGGAAGATGACACACGTTTCTTTATCTCCCAGCTCAGAGATTCAAATGCATTGTGGCTGGCAGACACAAACAGCATCCTGCAGACAGCCAGGTGTTTGAACACTGACATAGTTCTTAACCGAAGAAGTCAGTGCAGTATCTTTCAAGAACAAGTTTCCCTATAGCACGCGGACACTTCCTCTTCTACTCCCATTTGTAAGGAGGAAGTGAGGAGGTGGGTGAGGATTAAATATAGTTACTAAAACTAGTCGCAGTGATAAGAAGATGCCATCTAATAATGTTTGTGGTTTGCATCAAACAAATGACTGGGTTTGGACAGTTTTATAGTAGATGACAATGGGTGATCATCACACCCCCAAAATAATTCTCATGAGTTGACATGGTTTGCTGTGTCATTAGAGGGGCAAATTACAAAATAAATGCAGAATCTGAATTTACCATGAAATGTGACCTCCGTCCCTGGCAGTGTTCAAGGCCAGGTTGGACCGTGTCTTGGGTGCCATGGTTTAGTGTGTGTATCCCTGCCCATGGCAGGGGGTTGGAACGGGATGATCTTAAGGTCCTTTCCAACCCTAACTATTCTATGATTCTATGAAACAGGCAAAGAAAAAAGAAGCTTATCTGGCTTCATAGGAGAATGAAAGTTCAGATTTTGCCTATATAGAACCATTTGTAAGAAATTGAAAATGTTCTGTACTAAAGAAGGTGAACACTTTACCAAAGCAATCTGAACATCAAATTGTAAAAAGCTGTGCTGCACTTTTCATTCCCAAAGCTTCCTTCAGCTCTAAAACCTCAGTTTGTCACTAAATTCAGCCTTACCTAAGCTACTCAAGGACCCTGTACAACTGAACCTTATCCCAACAAACCCCATGCTGCATTCTGCACATTTTGACTCTCTTATACAAGTACTTCACCTCTTCTCAGATAGCTCTGGTCTTATCTAAGATTGCACTTCTAGAAGTGGCAGCACTCAGGATGTTTTTCAGTGCCACATGGGTCTGTGTTCAGATTCCAGTACTAGAGCAGATCCCTAAGGAACTGCATCGGCCTCTTCAGGATTAGCTTCCGAGTGTTAGAGAACACTCAGTGACCAAGAATTGTGACTTTAGTGCTCCAGAACTTTTCCTAAGTTTCCAATTTATTGTGAAATTACATTGTCCTAAGCATAGATACTGATTTTAGGTTTTACTACTGTATTTTCTTCTTAGTTAAATTATATTACCCCCACCTCAGAATATTAACTGTTCATTTTCTTTTCCTTATCTTTTGCTTAGCAAGCTTCCCGGCCTCTTCTTCTCCACAGCACAGAATTTGAAGATGCTTTGGCTTCACTCTGTATTATGGTTGCACCTATGGCTCCACACATTGCATCAGAGATGTGGAAAGGTAGTTATAAAAATAAACTTTATATTGGTGTTCCAGGCAAAAGGTTTGCAAAAAAATGCCTGTAACATAGTACATGTGTCAACTTATCCCTGAATTCTGCATCTGTCTTGTCACCTGCTCTCATAATTCCTAAACAAACTTGAAGCTTGTGGTGTTCAGATCTCTCTTTCTGCTTTTAGTTTCTTTTTTGTTGCATACAAAGGTGGATTTCTTCAGGCTAGGCAGAGAAAGGGAGAAGGAAGAAAATTTCAAGACAGGGCTTGCATAAGGAATTCCTGTGTCAGCTGCCAGCTGCTCCTGAGTGTGGATGGCAGTGTGAAGAGCTAAACGTGAGGATAGAAACAGCACTTTTCCAAACAATTGTTTCAGAGTCTTTGGACTACAAGTATTTCTTTTAGGAATTCAGGTAAAGAGAACCATGGCAGAGGGCTGTAAACTAAGAAGTCCAATCAATATCCAACTCTTGTAGGGTTCTCTGGAGGCTGAGGGATGTCATGCTGCACATCTGTTTCGTGGAGAGTGGGAATGGCAGGCAGGGAATCTTTTTTAAGGTCTGTCACAGTAGTAAACCTTGAGGTCTGAAGCCCAAGTGGGCCGAGTTGCTTGGTGCAGTTAAAGCAAGTGAAATAAGATACTTGCATGCTAGAGTTCAGCAATTGCTTTTCAGGTTTGCTGGGAGAAGTCCCAAGATGTATGGGGGAAGGTAGGAATATATTCTACATTAAGACTAGCTACAAATTGCTATGTGGTTTTGGACCTAATGTTAGCTCTTGGATGGAGTTTTAACAGTTTTATTTTCAACTGTCATCCTAAGACGTTGTGTATTCAAGTGTTTACAGAGCAGAGCTAGTAAATTGCTTCTGTTTGAGAGTTGTGCATGGCCCTGGAACAATGTTCACTGCCAAAGAAAGGCTGTTCTTGTTCGCAGCAGTAACATGGGGCAGAGCTCAGGGAATAGCAAGATGTGTTAGGAAGAGTGGGGTTTTTTTCTGTGTTTTTATTTCCAGTGTTCTTAAGGTGTCTTAATGCAAGCTTAAGTGTTTAGAATAAAGAGTGGCATCAGACTTGATCTACCTGGAAAAAAGCTATTTCTGGTTGATATTCTCTTAAGTTATGAAGTACTGCCTACTACAATTAGAATTATACTTGAATGGAAGTGATTGCCATGACTTTATTTTCCACACTGCTTGGAATGGAGGCAGAAGAGGTTCTAGGTAATTACTTAAACATAAAGTGCCTTGTGAAATTGGAATTCAAATATATGTTAGGGAATACAGAATTATCAAATACATCTGATACAATGACAAAGAAGACAAGGATGTCTTAATGTAACTTGTCAAATGTAAAGCTTAACCCTGTAACATTTTAACAGTAGAGGAGCAAGTCTTTTCTAAGTACTAAAATCACTGGAGAATGAGAATGATAAACATTTGGTGGATCTCTCCCTGATGCAAGACTGAAAAGGAAGCATATAAGAACTGGGAGTGCATTGTCCTCGGCTTCTGTCTGCATTTAAAGATAACAGTTTGCTTGTGTGGTCCAGAGACTAAGCATTATAATTCAGTGCAACTAGCATAAAAAACTCGACTGTGTGGTGATTATTGTCTGAAGAATTTTAGGACTGAACAAG
Source organism: Pezoporus flaviventris (assembly GCF_033815535.1). Taxonomy (NCBI): domain Eukaryota; kingdom Metazoa; phylum Chordata; class Aves; order Psittaciformes; family Psittacidae; genus Pezoporus; species Pezoporus flaviventris. Next base: position 5,044,150 of record NW_026892585.1, read on the forward strand.
AAAATCACAATCTCTTTGAGCACAGTCAAAATTATTAAGCAATCGTATCAGGAGAACATATGTACGTTTAACTGCTATGGTAAGGAGACTATGTTGCTTTGAAATAGCCAACAATTCTGTCCTGGGATTCAGATTTCTGGTGAAAAACACTCACCTGTAGTCTAAAGAAAGATTTTCCACATTCATATTCCAAATTGCACTCTGGTTCCACCAAGTCTTGTTTCTCTTGTGATGGAACCAATTTCTTAAACTTTATTATGTATAGGTAATGATGCTTTCTTATTTTAAATACCTTCAATATAAAAAGTAAGCTTTCTAAATACTCTCTTTGGTTTTCTTTGTGCTTTAGTTCTCCATACACACTCAGAGTAAGTCTCTCTTTTTGTACCTTGACTTTGCATCTAAAAGTAGGGATAGTGCTGCTTCCTCTCTCATAAAGTAGTCCGGAAAAGCTGACTAAGTAATTAGCTCTATAAATAGCACATATAGCAGTGGACCCCCACACTTGGTGGAAGCCTCTGCTGCTATTGTAACACCGGTAATAAGCAACACATAAGCAGTGCATTTCTAATTAAATACTGGTATTTCATTCTAAAGTAACTTGTGCGCAGCATTTACATGTTGCTTGGTTTAGTGATTAAAATAAGGAGCATTTTTCCTTCTACAGGGATAAATGAAACAGGGAAATTTGGAAGCCCTGCAGTTAACATAGTTAACATATCATAGTTTTGCATTTGAGTAGGAATAGCGGTAGGAGCAGTGACTTGTGTTAACTCTGAACCACGTTACACTTCCTTCTGTATTTAAGCATTTTTGAAGAAAAAGAGCATTCTTACTAATTTTGACTGTTTGCATTGTTCACAGAATGAATAATACTGTTATGCTGTAACCTCTCCTTTTATGCTTTTCTGATCACTGGTTATGGTCAAGAAACACTGAAGTAGAAAGTACAATAGAATTTAAAATCAATGTGAAATAATAACCTACAATAAGACCCTCACTTCATGTATTGGATTACTTAATTCAGCCAAAGATTTGAAAAGACGGAACTATAGAATTTTCTGGCTGAGCACCTGGAATGAGGCTTTGTAGTGGTAATAACATTAACTTTTGATAAGTGGAAGTTCTTCTGCTAGTGTAAGTAGTATTTTTTTGCAGTTTAAATGACAGTTCTTATGGAAATTGGGGGAAAAAAAAAAAGATCAACCAACCTTCCTTTCTTTTCTAGCATTGGAATAAAAAGCTGGGCAAAGAGATTAGCATCTATAAATATTAAAAACTCGAAGACTCTCATGTCCAAAAATATCTGATACTGATGGTTTTATTTGGTACTTACATAAAATATTTTCCTTTGCTCAAAAAAAATAACATTTTGCTGCAAATGGGATATGATAAATTTTAAGTATCTAACAGATTTTCTTAAGTATTTGCATTCTGAATGCATTTATATTTAAATATATTGTATTTACATGATTTCCGTTTCAACCTTAAAGTTATTTGACACAGATCACAACAAAATGTAAAAAGAAAAGAAGCAAATCTGTGTTTTCTAATATAGTAGCTTGTACGAATTAAAACCTGTCCAAGTGTATAAATGTGTATGTAGGTATCATCTTGGTTAGCAAAAAAAGTTCCTTAAAGCTGGGTTTAACTGCAAATCAGTCTGAATGATAACCAGCTAACGAAAGTATTGGGCAGATTACAAAGGATATGTTGGAGTGTTAAAGATGCTTTGCTTGACATTTAAAGTAATGACTAGCATCAGCGCTATAAGTAATTTTGATAGTAATACCGCTATTCTGCTTTGTAAGAGTTGCATCAGGGTTCATTTGAAATCGTAGCTTTCCAGTCCACTGTGTTTTCTTTGTTAGTATGTCAATAAACTGCAAAGTCAGAACTACCGTTTGACATGCCAAGGATGCTTCTGATGTAGCATGCAACTTTTAAGTATAATTGAGGTAAAATTAGATAGAGTCAAGGGACAGCAATTGTTGTTCTTCTGCAGATAAAGAATTACTCTCCCATGGGGTTTAGTTTATATATGACCATCCTGTTTTCATGCATCAGGTAGAAACGAAGAGTTTGGTCTCTTTGTGAGCGGGTTAAAGAGCATACTTCAGTATTGGTAGTGAATACTTCTAGTTCGAGTGAAGGACAAGCTGCTTGAGTGCTGTTTGATAAGTGCTTCACCTTTCAGCAGCTGAATAATCGTAACCCAATGCTTTCATATTTTGTGTGTGAAGGAGTTCTTTTCCTGATTAGAGGAGGAACAGTGTTTTGGTGATTCAACCTAATGGTCTTTAACTGTGCAGTGAATACACTGGTTTATCGCTTAATAACATACAAAGCGACTGTAGCCCCTCAGTGTGGGAAGAGTTCATCCGGCTGATATCTTGGCAGTTTATGAACACTAACAGGATGAGGAAATCTGTTTCCTTCCTGAAACCTTGTATCTGAGGAATATACAGACACCATTTGAGAGGTTTTTTTGTTTTTAGGTTGTACTAGTACAGGATTTTGCTGTCCAGACAAGGATATGAAACTGCTTATTGTGAGTTGTTAAATTTTTATTAGAGATAGCACATGAAAGATACACCCTGATGATAAGCACAGCTTAATATATGTTGAAATGAAACATAATTATTGGAATTTGTAATGGTATAGTTCTCTTAGCAACATTTTAACTCGCGCTACAACAGCTCTTTTGCAAGGATGTCTTTGTCTGAATTCAGTCCTTGCTTAAGAAGGCATCTGTAAAGAGCAGAGCTAAGTGTAGGAGCTAATTAATTTTGAAGGTTTTAATTGAAAAGCTGAATGCAGAAATCCCCTTTCACAAACCCAAGAAAAAACACAATTTGGAACTAATGAAAAATGCTTTATTTCCTCCAAGAGTAATAACCCACAATGGAGGACAGTAAGTTTGTGCAAATAGAGGAAGACAGATCATCTTCCAGAGGTTAAAAGAATTCGCATGAAGTTTGCTGAATTGGAAACACATTTTAGAGTTAGAATGGTTAGGCTTTTCTCAACCCGGTTCTGCAGTACTGTACTAGTAGTATGATAAGAGTTTTTCTCAGAGCTGTCTGGAAACAGTTGTTACTGTTCTTTAAGCCTGCAGACCATTTCACATATGACTGACAGACTTATTCCTCCTGGGCTGCAAAAAGGCGTTTTGGATATGCTACTGTCAAATAGGAAGATACATTAAATAGTAAGAAAGAATATCAAGAACAAATAACACAGTAACAGAGACTGCAAAGGCAAGTAAGATACTGACCCAGATGCATCTGCACTTACCCTTACATTCTCCTGCTCTGTGCTTTATAAAGACTTTACTGCTTGTCTGCTGGCATGGTGGATTTTTACTTTAGCTAAATCCGAAAGTTACCATCAGCATTTGGATAATGCACCCTCATACTCATTTTATGCTGCTCCCTCTGATCTGTTAGAAAATCCCTGGTCCTAAACTCTTGACACTGCATTGATTCAGATGCCTTCATTAACTTCCTTGCCTCTTCTGCTGTGTTAACATCTCTGTGCTGGCGCTTACTCCATAATCACATCAGAGCTTGCTAGTCAGTAAAAGTGCATTGAAGCAGATCCAATAGCAGGATCAGGGCTTCAGATTGAGCACAACTGTTGCCTTTGATCTGTCCTGTGTGGCTGTACAGATATGTATATGTAAGTAAATGGGTTACAGTAAGTAAAAATGTACTCAGTTGGCTTTCTGTCCTGTATCTGCAAGAGAATTTATAGCCATAAAAGCAAAACACATCAAAAACAGACAAAGCAAGTTGCACACTGCTTCATAATGTGCACTTCACTAGGCACTTTTCCAGTACAATGAGACAGTAAACTAAGGTTTTAATGTTTTCACAATAAAAGTCTGTGAAATGGTCAGTTTTTAACTTCTCGAACAGTGCTTTGGTGTAGTGTCTCAGAATCAAGTGGGAAGGCTGGAGGAGGGTTCTGCCTGGATCCTAACAAGTGGACCATCACCATTCTGAATCATGGCAGTGAAGTTTTGTGTGTGTGTTCGTTTTGAAAATACAACCCAAATTGTTACATTTTCTGTGGTTTACAGCTCACAAAATGTGAATTAAGGCAGGAAGCCAAGGAGGCAGCATAACCAACACCTTCATTTTGGTTTCCTGTCAAACTCTGTTTTCTGAAACTAATTCTGTTGACTTTTGCACTTTCTTTTTTAAAATGGATGAGCTCACTTTGTAGCAAGAAAATGAACCAAAAGATCAACACTGTGCTTAGTCACACTTTATCTTCTTCAGAATACATTGGAATTTTTTCTAGTAGTAGGTTTATTAGGACTAACGGCCTCCACAAAGATTAAAGTGACCTTGGTTTTTTGCTTTCGTGGCTCGAAGCTCTTGACTTATATCAGAACGTGGGGTTTGAAGAGTTAGAAGAATCCACTTCAACAGGAAAGTAGGGAGTGGCCAGTATGTATACTTCTGCCACAAGGCATGTGATCAGTTGGAAAGAAATGAGCTCATCTGGTTGTTCAAAGCCAAAAAGGGAAGAAGCTAGCAGCTGTTGTCTTTAAAGTCAATGTGATAATGAATCACTCATGCTTGGGTTCCTATCTTTTTGCTCTTTGAGTTCCTGAGCTACTGCTGCAGGAGGAAAACAAAATACACAAAACCAGATCCATTGAAGTGTTCCACTCAGTTATTTACCTAATAAGATTGTGGCTTAGCTGTTATTCTCATGAAATGTGCACGTTCTTGCTTGCCATTGGAAGCAGGTCCCATCGGTGCATCCCACTGCCCCTTTCTGAATCAGTCAGCAAATAGCAAGGTTGTGCGTCATCTCAACAAAGTGCTTTGTCTGAAAGAGTGCTGACAAAGCTCTGGCAGGTTTTTCTGGAGAAAATGGCTTGTCTCCTTATGTCCCTGATTGCTGTTACTCACTGTATGAGTCTAAACAATCCAGCTGCATTTGCGTATGCATTGTGCACGGGTTGGTTTTGCTCCTCTGTCTGCTGTTGTACTGTGTTTTCAACAGTTTCAGGTGCCTTGGTCTCAACAGTGAATCTTCTCTTGATGGGTTTTCTTTACACTCTTGCTGGAGTTTCCCTAAACCAGATGAGACTTCACATGCATTTTGCAGTTCTGAGTGAAGCATGTGCTTATGGAAGTTTTAGTTGTGTTCTTATTTATACACAGGGAATGGCTTTCATTTTAAAATCCTCTGCCTCTGTGAGATTCACAAGGGCAATCTTCATCAGTATTGATCATATTTGATAGCCTGTTGTCAAGTGGAATCTTTTGTCCTACAGATGGAGTAAACAGCAACATAAACCCCACTTAGAAGCTTTTATTCAGTCAAAGAATGCAGCTTCAGAATTAATTGTATCCTATTCTATTACTTAGACAAATCAGCAGTGAATTGGGGAGAGCAAAACCTCTTTAATACAAGATCACTTACAGCTAATGAGCAGCTTTATATAAAATCAAAGGATGAAGTGTTTCAGAATGCACATATAAGAAAGGAAAGCAAGCTGTGCAAGGTATTGTTATGTGGCACGTTCAGTTTATGAGAAAAGATACTTCACTTGACATACAAATTTAGAAGCTACGCAGCATATTACAGATGGGGAAATAATAAGCCATTATGGTTTAGCATTTTGATTGAGCTGTTAGTAAAATTCTAAACTGGTGGTGTTATTGGGGAAAAAACCCTCAGTATTATGATTGACTTCTGGAAGGAGAGGTCAGCTCTGTTGCAGTGTTACAACTTCAAATCACCAACAGTGGTCTTCTGAGCTTTTGGCAAAGTTATGGAGCGCTAGTCCACACCTAAAATGTGCCCACAGCGTTCAATGTTAGCATCCCTATGCATGGTATGAAACAAGCACTTCCAAAGTAGCTATCTCTCTGTTTACAGCGTGCTGTATGCCGATCTAAACAGTGTTATTTCTTCCTTGGGGACTTGCTTTTAAAGTCAACTTTATTCTGATGTTATTTGTTAAACAGATTGAATGTTCTGATTACAGTACAGCTGAATATTTGGCTGGTTTCATTCTCCAGGTTTGGCACACCTGCAGAATAAACTTTGTACTCATCACCGCTGGGATGCTGATGTGCTGCATCAGTCTTGGCCCAAAGTAGACCCAGAGTACCTTCAGCCATCAGATGTTGTGGAGATGTCTGTTCTGGTAAGAGCATTTTCATCTGCTTAAGTCGTGGCCAACTAATGCTTTACAAGCTCTTGTGGAAGTCACTTCCCTTCTTAGGTGGCTCCAGAGGGACTAGAAGCTGCAATTACCATTATGCTGAGTAATTAAAATGGTTTCCTAAATGAAATGAATGTAGTAAATCTGGAAGGGAGATGATCTAAATCTAAATCTTTTTGAGTGAATGCATATTGGTACCTGTGGAGATCTGACTAATGAACAACTGTGTGCAAGGGCGGTACAGTCAAAAGTATGCTCAAAATACAAGTCCCTCCAGATTTTTTGCCTGACAGAGAAAAAATGGCCCTGTACAAAAATGTATACTTAGTGGTACCTATAGTGCTATGGTTGCCTAATACAACCCCTCACAAGCTGGGTTAAGTTGCTGTCATTTTTGCCAAAAGATGCTTCCTGTCTGCCTTGGGATGAATTTCTGGCACGTTGCAGGAATGAGGTTGAGGAAAACCCTGTATCTTTGGTAACATTATAACTGCATTCCACTTTCTCTTCAAGCTCTAAGACTGTTGTGGTCTAGGGAAAAAGCCAGCAGTTCAGTAGAAGAGTAGACATGTAACGACCTTTAGTTAACCTGTAATTTTCCAACGTATGTGTACATGCACAGTGTAGTTTACTGTCATTTCCCTATGTCTTTGGTTAACTAGTCTGTATTCAGCAAGCTCCCAAGCATCATAAAGCTTTAGCATTAGATTGTACACAGTAGCAGCAAGTGCCACTGCAACTGTAAGAGAGGCTGCCTCCAGCTAAACACGTGGGGATCCATGTGTAGTGTCAGCCCCTCCATCAACTGACTCCTGGTCAACTTGCCTTCAGGTTTAGTGATATGGTTTAATGGTGGCCTTGGCAGTCCTGAGGTAAAGGTTGGACTTGAAGATCTTAAAGGTCTTTTCCAACATAGTTAATTCTCTAATTCTGTTCTGTAAATTCTTCATGCTCAGGCATGTTATGGAAGTCTGTAAATACGTAGTTACGTGCTATTAGAACTGCAGGACTCCTGCCTTTTTCACTGTTCACCAAAGAATAACCTTTAATACAGCGTGCAGACATTGAATGAAATGGAGCCTTTACAAGAAATGTAATTTGGTCCTGTAAAACTGCATGTGCTGTGTGTGTAAGAGGAACAGAAATAATGCATTTATTCTGTTAGCTTCCTCGAGTAGGAGTAAGGCCGTTAAGTTATTGCTGTTCAGCTTGGGTTTTTTTTGAGGAGGAAAGAGGCTGGTTGGATTTAGGGGAAGTCATGTTGTTGTAGATTTCCTTAATCAAAGTATCTTTGCAGATAATTTCATGTCTTGCCACATCTCTGTCAGTCCACTTGATCAGAATGAGAAATGCTGCTAAAACACTGATTTTTGTCCAACATTCAACATATGTCCTTAGCAAAGGCCACAGAAAATGTATTTTTGGAGGAAATTTTTCACTGACATCTTTTCCCAAACCAAGGAGATGGACTCAAGTATCAGCTGGGATTAAAAGCAGATTTAGCCTAATATTCACTGTGGGTTTGTTGCTTTCCTTCTCTCCTTCTTTCCTTCTTCGTCTTTCCTTCCTTCCTTCTTTCCTTCTTCGTCTCTCCTTCCTTCCTTCCTTCCTTCTTCGTCTCTCCTTCCTTCCTTCCTTCCTTCTTCGTCTCTCCTTCCTTCCTTCCTTCCTTCTTCGTTTCTCCTTCCTTCCTTCTTCATCTCTCCTTCCTTCCTTCCTTCCTTCCTTCCTTCTTCGTCCCTCCTTCCATTCATTTATACCAGTAGAAATCTTCACTGAGGTATATAATTTCCTCAAGCTTCAAAGAAACCTTTGCCTTCAAGCACAGCTAGCAAACATCTTTAATTCCAGTGTCCAGTTTATAAGGAAGTGATGAATGAGAAATTGTGTAATTATAGAAACTTGTTTACAATTGTGGGTAAAGCAAATCTGGTATTAAATATATCTTTAAAATAAAAGCTTCAGCAATACAGGGAAAACGATAAACTCCAGTGGTTTTAAGACTATAGAGCCAAACATGAAAATGTCTGAACATTTCACTGCTGGTTTTATGCTGACATTGAAACTTCCTTCTCACAAATAGGAACCAGAAAAGTAAAAATGAATTTTGCTTTAAACAACCATTATGAAAATTATGTTTTGTTTCGTTTCCTGGTTGACTGTGTCAAAGCCATAGCCTTGTGGAGAAGTCTTGTAATAAGGGAAAAAGCAGTCCCTGTGTTCTAAGTCATACATGATGTAGATAAACATCTTCCTTAGCTCTGAGAAAGCCAGGGACTGGGAGACCAAAGAGACAAGTTCCTTTTTTCAAACTGGCAATAATTCTTTAGAACAGTGGCTAGGGAGTATCCCTGGCTTCCTACTGTAAGAGGAGGGCAAAAGGGAAATATGGAGGAGCAGGGGGAAATCATAAATGTGAATATTTGTTGCCACTGTAGGTTTTTGTATGACTGCAAAAATAAATTGACCTCATTAAACCAAGAAACACTTGACAAATGGAGGAATTGCTCAGTTGCAAAGAGGCAGTGTCTCTTCACAAGGCTGCACAGTCAAACTGAGTCTTTGGGCCGCAACCCTATTCTTCTCGAGACATCTAACAGCCTCAGGCTGCCAGGGATTTGCCTGCTGAGACATTCTGGTTTTATTTCTCTTGACACAAAATACTTCATTATTTCCTGTCTGTGCTGGAGTTATGTCTTTCCATATTTAACCCAAAGCAGCAAAAGCAACCAAGTTTCTGCATCCTCAGCCGATAGAATACAGATTGCTGAGAAGACAGACTTTTCAATTCACTGCATATGCCTGGTATCTGTTACTCTAAATGTTATTGCAAAGTTGAAGATTTTGAATTGTACTGTATGTTGTTAATGCAGTGAAAAACCTGACCTGGATGCAGTGTGCATTTCAGCCTATGAACGAGCCCTGGGGTGAAATGATGAGCATTCCTCACATTTTCTAGGTGGCACAGGACCATTAGCAGCGTCTGTCTTACAACTGTGGTCTCAGAACTGATGTTTTTCTAAAGTAAAAAATAGTTGGTGTCACTTTTCTTGCTTTGGCATATGAAGAAGGCCTCAAAGTGCACAGATAGTTATTTTCCTTTGCACTTCTTGGATGGATTAATGCATCAGTGGTAAAAAAATACCAGAGTTGAACTAAACCTTTTTTTTTTCCTCTGCAGCCTCCAGGTGCTTATTTTTCAGTCTTTTGTGATTTCATTTCATCCTTGATAACCCCTTGAGTTCCCTCTAGATCCAAAATAGTCTAAAATGTCAAATAGTTAAATAATAACTTAAAAAAAGAAGAAAAGAAAAAGCATCCATTTCCTTCCTCAGGGGAAGGAAGGACCCAAGCATCATTTATTTCTCCTCTTGCAGTTTACCATGTTACGTCAGAGAGAAAAGGCTGCCAGCACCCAAGTTTCTTGGGCTGGCACTTTGACCTGGAGCTGCTGAAGGTTATGCAGAAGAGAGATGGAAGCAGAGCATAAGATATTCATCCTGCTGGCAATCTAGCCCCTCAACTAAAACAATACACAAATAGGAAGCTTGCAACACTTAGTGTGAATTAAATCTGCAGATGCTTATTTTAAGAGTGGTGTTAATATGTTTACATCATGATACCTATGATATAATGAAATCCGTGCTGCAAACATGTGCTGAAATCATCACTAGCCTAGCATTTGATAGCATCACAGCACACTGTGGGAAGGTATGCAGTGTCAGGTTGCCCAGTCATTTGTTTACTAAGTTGATTTGAACCTCTTGGCTTTTCTGTTGGGAACAGCACCAAAAAGGCTAGCGTGGCAAGTTTCCGCTGGCCACCATCCGCCCACTGGGACCTGTTAATTTGCATCACGGACAGTGAATGACATTTTAACTCAGCAGGCATAGTTTTGAACTGCAGCCTGTGTGTCCTAGCAGCAAGCTGACAAGTGTGCTTTATATTATCACTAAACGTCTGGCTGTTTGGATTGTACTGTTTTCTTTTTCCTATGGAATGCATTTCTCCCCTGAAGTGCCCTGTTGAAAAGAACAACTTGTATTTATTTTTCACAAAAGCTTTTAAAATGAACTCTTCTGTGTTTTTCAAAGGGATTTACTTTGCACCAGGTGCTAAAGGCAAAGTTTAAGACAGACAGCCTTCTATGGTTCCGTGTTACGGCTGCATGTAGGAATAGCAAAAAGCCTACCTACATTATCACTGCAAATTAATGCTGAGTCTGGTCAGAAACCAAAAATGACTCATCCCAGCTGCATCTGAGACTTCATCTTGTTCCTTAAAAATCTGTACCAACTTCCTCTGCCAGAGGATTGCCCAGATTATTGTATTTTTCAGTAAAATACAAACTAGGTAGTGAGGTAGGTCTCTCTCATTCGTGGTATGTTACATACGTGTATCCTGGCTGAAATCTAGGTGAAAACCAAACTGTGTGTATTTTTATGTCCGAGCTGTATGAAGCAACATGTTCCTTTTAGAGGGCTGAAAAGCCATTGCATTGATACTGGAAATCAAAGATCTGCAGTACCTACAGCAGACTTTCATGCAAGTAATTTGATAGAGCTGGATTAAAAAGTTCAAATTCTTTCATTTGCTACGTCATGGGATGGCTGTTCTGTTCATTAATCCTCTGCAAGTACTCCATATAGATCTGAAAGCTTTTGTAATCATGAACTTAATGCCAGTTCCAGAAAGGTACTCAGTAAAGCTCTGTAGTCTCTGTCCACTGTCTGCCCTTACTGGATGACAGAAAGTATTCACAAGACCATTTTATACATTAAGGTGATTCCCGCTGAAAGCCTTACTCAGTTTTACTTACGTGATTCTGCCCTGCTGATGCAAAACCAGCAGGGAAGCTGCTCTGAAAACCAGCCACACAGAGGAAAGCATTATTTTATGCGTGGTTGTCATCTTTGTGGTCAGTGTTGGCTTAATGAGTCATGCATTTAGGACAAATGCAACATACAGCGAGTTAAAGCCTGGTTTTCTAAAAACAAGCAATGATGAATCTTGCTGGTACCTTTTCAGCCAAATATTTTAGTAACACTTGCATTTGGATCTCTTTAAGGCATTGCTCAGCTGGAAGGAATCCAGGTTTCAGCCTAGATGTACGTCCAACCAAGATTCCCACTTGACAAACCACTGTGTTCACTCTCATTATTCAGCTTGCATAACTGTCACGTTTTTCAGCCTCAAAGATCGCCGTGTTGCATAGTCACATGCTCCTTGCTGTCTGCAAAACTAAGGCTTCCTATGGCCACTTCTTCAGTTTTCCTTGAGTATCCTGAGTCAGAGTTTCATTCTCTTATGACAGTTGGACAGAGGAGGTATGGCGAATGTTAGCCTCTACTTGGAAAGTTGGATGGTGGCGAAAAGAGAGTTTGGTCCGCTTTCTGTGTAATGAGATGGATTGGGTTCAGGCAATGAAATTGCATAAACCATTCTAGTAACTTCTGTGCTTTTCTCTCATTTTCATGTCTCTCTTTTCCAGATCAATAACAAAGCTTGTGGCAAAGTTTTTGTGCCTCAGCAAGCAGCCCGCAATTTTGAAGAAGTCCATGAGCTGGTTCTTCAGAGTGAACTTGGAGCCAAGCATCTCCAGGGGCGAACCATTCAAAAGGCCTTTCTGTCTCCCAGAACTGCCCTTATCAACTTCTTAGTGCAAGAATAGCAAAGCCTCTGCTGGGCTGTAAAAGGGACTGGAATCTTTCGAGGTGAAACCAACTCAAAAATACCAGTTATGGTTATTTAAATGTCACGTAACAGAGGGGAAGAAATGCTGTGACAATAGCTTGCTGTTAAATCTTCATTTCAATGTGGAGAAATGCGCAGAATTAAAGTTTCTAATGGAGTAATGGTAAGGTGATGTTTGTCCATATTCTCTGGGAGAATGAGAAGGAAGCACCAAATAACTAAATGATCGTAACAGAATCTAAATGATATGAAGTGCATAGGTTTGAGTCTCAGCCTTGGGAATATATCCTCTTGGAAAGTTGGCTTGGCTAAATGCAGAGGCATAAGTACGATTCCAGGACTGAAAAACTGTCCTGAACATGTGCTGCACCAAATGTTGGGTATACTTCAGCCAGTTTTTGCTCCCTACCTCTCATGATTGGGTACCCTGCCATCATTAACTAACATTTAACAGGACATGGTGTCCCTAGCCATGGCAGGGGGGTTAGAAATAAATGATCTTTAAGGTCCCTTCTAACTCTAACCATTCTATGAGTTTAAGCTGTAAGAAAATGTTACTACAGAGTGTTGATTATAAAAGGTTTTCTTTAGCCCTGCCCAATGCGCTTGTGCACAGCAGACAGCCAGAATGGAGTGGTTCGATACATTTCACATAGGTTTCAGAGCCAAGCCAAGAAAAAGGTCAGATTGTTTAGCTGAACCTAGCCAGGATCCTCCTTGCTCACTGGCATATTTGTGTTGGCTCGTGCATGAGACGTTCAGCTCCAGCAAAGTGCTGGCGGTTGTTTCTGCACAGAACAGAATGGAAGTTACTTCCTACGCATGAGCCATCTCAGAGACTTTCTCAGGGGATTCAAGAAAGGGATGAGTCTGCTGCTAGCAATGCAGCAGTGGGGAAAGCAGACAAGGCAGGCAGCAGCTTTTTGCCTCCACTCCTGATAGTGCCTGGGTCATAAAACTTGAATCAGGATTCTTTTACTGAGGGGTTCATGAGGTGGAAATAGCTGTCATGTTCCTAAAAATCAGTCAGACTTTCATAAAACACAAAGTCATTCTCATGCCTCCTTTCACCCATTTCGTTTGTACATTGTGCTGCTGTTACATCTACATGGAAATGTTTATTCTATTTAGCAAATACTTGAAAAAAGGGTGTCCGGAGGAACAATTACAGGGTTTATTGTGCAAGAATGTCTTTAATAGCCATTAAACTATATAGTCCAATAAGCCAGCCATTTCTGAGCCATTCTGACAGTTAAGAAGTTGGCAGTAACAACCAGGTATGCAAATACCGAGGTCTGTTAACCCTCCAGCCCAGCAGTCATCCAGACTCTGTATTAGATTAGAAGGAAACCCACAAAAATCTCCCACTTAACAGTAAATAAGTCCACTAGATCCTAAGAACTAGGATCAAGATGGATCACACTGTAGTGTGAGTACTAGCTAAGTAATGCTGGTATTCATTTTGGCTTTTAAGCATTTTTGGTACCGAAGATGTTGGTACATAACAGAGATGCCAACCTCAGTGAGCAGATTTGGCTCTACACATCCCTACTTCTGCAACAAAGCATTCCTGATTTCTGCTTCCTGCTGGACCACACTCCTGCAGATTTTCTCTGCAGCAGTCCTTTGACACAAGAATGACTAAGAAATGGAATATTTGTAATGAAGAGATGGTCTTTGCAGTTTTAAGACTCCAAAAGTCTCAGCCACAAAGGAATGCATTCAGACATTCAAACACAGGCCTTTAGTTGGAGTTAAAATAACTCGAATTCCAGTGTCTGCCTGACATGTATGTTGTTATTAATTCACAAACCTCCTGTTCAGAAGCCCCTGAAAGGACTGTGAAAGAGATCCTTTAAAGTAAAATCTGCAGCACAGTCCTGCTTTTATTTTCCCCCTGTATAAAAGTTGAGCACAGGCTGTGGAGCTGTTTTAATGTAGTTTTCCTCTGGGGGAAAGGTGACAGGTTTGGTGTAAATAACGGGTTTTAATATTTACAAGGATGAAGAGAGATGTTGTAAGCCCAGCAGCCCTACAGTGCTTTAACCAAAAGCTGCAGTCACTCCAGGGCTGAGCAGCAGCCGCAGTGTTTATTGCTGTTACCACTGGTATTTGCTCTTGCAGGAGGAAGTGAATTGTAGATGTCATTTGGTGATTCAGGCAAGAATCGAGATAAGGAATGGACTTCTACAGGCTATAAAAGGAAAGGTGGTGAACAGCAATCCCACCAAGAGCGGATGGTCAGAAGGCACACCAGCGTGTTTACAGTAAGTTGAATGATGTGTTGGCTACAGGATAGAAAAAAGGTGGTGGAAAAGTGAGAGCGAGATGGTGCAGGAAGTCTGACAGAGTCTAATCCCCTTGGAAGTGTATGTTTGAAGGAGGGCAGAGGTGCCAGATGTGGAGCTGTGAGGTTGTCCTGACAGCTGCTGACATTTCTTACAAGGTTGACCTGCTCTGAAGCACAGTTCTCTTTGAAGATAACTGTGGTCTGTTCCTAAATAGGGCTGATGCTGATACGCATAGGCTGCACGTAGCCTGTTGCCAAGCCTTTTTAAACTAAATTATCACAGATGCCTCTTACTTAACAGTTGTTAATTGTGTCATGGTACAGATGCATCTTTATGCTGAAGGTGGTCTAAAATGTTATCGCAGATTGTGTGCCCTTGAAGAGCTAAATAGTGTGGGGGTTTTACAGCTGGGAGGGGATACTTGAGGAGTGAGAAGGAAAGGAGCTGACAGGCCATCAATCAAATTGCATTGTGTCCGTCAGGTGTGGTGCCACTCACCTTATTCCATGGAAGGCAGGAGGGCTTTTAACATCATGCTAAGAAGCAGTGTTACACCTTAGGTCACTACCAAAAGCAGTGCTCTAGCCCGTTTGTCCTACCTATGCTTTGAGAAAATCCAGCCTACACAAGGGCCTCTACACACATGTATTTTTCCGTGCTCGACCCCAGAATCCAAACATGGAGATCTAGAGTAACATAAAATCTGTGTGCTCTCTCACTGAGCTACCTGTTATAGTAATGCCTCAGAACTGACATCTGGTTAATGATGGCTTTTTCTGCTTTGACACTGTAAAAGCCTGCTTGTTCCTTCTGCAGGGAGGAATTCCACTGATAATGCAGGTCATACAGCCTCTTTGTCTCCTTCAAGTGTAAATCCTCCTAGAAGGCTGTTCCTCTTCTCTAAACCTTTTATAAGCAACATGAACTAGAAGGAATGTTAATTCGCACTTTGCTGCCTGTTCCTTCTTCAGGAGGTTTGCAATACATGAGATTTTTCTGAAAGCTTGGCTATAAATGAGGACAGGGAGAGAAATCACTGGGTTTGGGGTTTTTTTTCCTTGTTTTGTGCTTAAGTTACTTAAGTTTTTGGAGGGTTTTTTCCCTTGTTTTGTACTTAAATTACAGTTTTACAGAGAGGGGATTGTCTTTATGTATATTTACTGGGAAGAGTACACAAACTGGTTTTGCTGGGTGCTTATTCTGCTTCTTCGTTTCTTCAATCCTACTACGATCAGAGCTGATTTTGTATTTCAGGTCTGTGCTGTAAGAGGTGTTGAACCTGAAGCCAGGTCTATCACCAGATAGACTGCGTGGTGAATATGCTATCAGTCCAGGTAACATTGCTGGAACTGCAGCAGTGCGTTATATTTCTTTATGGAAATGGGATTTATGTCTCAAAGAAGGAGCATAAAGCTGATCACAGTACATCAGAAGCAGTTTTTAGCATGTCTCAACTGTGGCAGGAGGAGAACTGAACTGGAGCATTGTCTCTGTGCAGGAGGGGACAGGATCAGAGCTCTCATCTGCAGCCCAGATGATAAAAGAGATCTTTGCCTGACATGCAGAGGAAAGGTGGGATTTTTTTCCCTTTCCTGGATAAAATGACTTTCCGGTACCACAAAGCATTCTGCAAGTCACTAACTCCATCTGTCCCTGGAGGCCCCAGTCACACACAACTGTTGTCTCTCATGGCACTTCTCTGACTCAAGCAAGCCCTGGGTTGTTGGGTCTGGTTTCAGCCCTGGAAAGCTGCAAATTGGCATCATCTTCCATCCAAAGCTGCCTCTAGTGTTATGTGTAGGCAGAGAGTTTGAACAACTGGGATTGTCAGTTGTTAGTGTCTCTGAATGGGAGCATTCTTGCTTGGATGTAGTGATGTTGCAGACCAAAGTCCTGATGGTGTTTTTCCATCTGCCAGTCTTCATCTTGGCCATGAGAGATGGAAAACTGAGTCGAGGTCAAGTGGATGCTGTATTTGCAGTCAGGTGAACATGGCCCAAACCTGTGAGAGATTTTGATCACAGGAATCCCATCAGAAATACCCCCCAATGCTGGACACCTGGGACTTTTCCATGTATGCTCATCTGCCTGTGCCACACCAGTCTGCTCTCCACTGTAGGCTGACAAGTTGCTTGTTCAGCAAAGGAACATGTCAGTGGGTAAAGCTGAAGTATAGCAAGTTGAATGTTCACATTCTTCCTGCTTGCACTTGTGATGCTCAGCGTGGAACGTTTGGGGCATAAGAGGCTCTTGTATTTGAAGAGCCTGGTCTTCTTCAGTTTAACACTAAGCAGAACATACACAGTTACATGAAGAGAAACATGTGCCTTTGTGCTTGCTGTCTTAGATGCAAGCACGCTCCCTGGGTTGGCTGCGAGAGCAAGGCCCGCAGTCACATCTAAGGCTCTGAACTTCCTTATCTACCAGTAGTTTTTTGCCCTTGCCAAAACCAAGCATAAAAGGTCCAAGGTTCTCCCAATACATCCACCTCCTGCTGCCAGAAGAGATGCACAAGCTGCCAAGCGAGGGCAGTTACTCTCCAATAACTGTGCTGGGTGCCAACAATATGTGAAGCGAAATATATAGAGTCATAGCAGCTGTAGGTGATCCAGTGCGCTGCCCAGGAATAATAAACACAGGACACATAACTGGGGCAGAGAAGAGAGTGATCTAATAAAGGAACATGAGGCATTACTGACAATGGCAGCCTGGGTTTGTTTCTGATGAAGATTAAGAGAACTGGCATAACAGGAAATTGTTTTCTGCTACAAAGGGAAATCAATTGTTTCTAAACACACAGCAGTGTAATTAGCAAACCTCACTAATTGCTGCACAACAGACATACAAGTAAGTGTGTGTTGCCGGGCTGGCTAAGCCAAGGGAGTATTGTGAGCGAAAATGTGGAAGCTTTTAGGAATGAATATTTCTCTGAAGTACGTCTCCATCCCTGGAGATCCACATGGCTGGATGAAATGCCAAGGGTGCAATAAAAGGATCTGCTTCCCAATTTTCCCATGTGAAAGAGCATTCAAAAACATCTGTTAGTCAGAGGCTTCTCCTAGGACACGCACGGAAGAACAGGGTGGATGCACTGACTGCATCTGGCAAGTCCACTTGAGGTCCACCAAGCCACGTGAGGCCAATGATTGATGGCAGGATGTCGTCTGACCTGCGGGGTGCTTCCAGCCCACGATTACTAAAGGCCATGTATGTTGGTTAAACAGGTCACTGTGCTGTTTGTGTTAATGTGCTGATAAAGAGGCAGGGAAACAGAGCTGGAAAATTCTCCAGGCAGGCTCTTGTCCCGCTAAAAGGCTCTTTTCAGTGGAAAATGGAGAAATCCATGTTCTTTCGGGCAGGGGTAGGAAAAACACCAAAGCCAGCTGTGCTATTCTGGTTCATCTCTCCAGGTGTTGGCCCCATGGAGGGACATTGAAGGGGGACCGGGATCTCCACCACGGCTGATGGTACCTGGAGAGAGGAAGGCAGAGGCTGTTCTCCTTGGAGCAGCAGCCAAGCACTTGGCCCCAGCTCTGGCCTTCCTCGAGGAAACCAAGCCACTGCAGCTCGGGGATCTGCAGCCTCTTCTCTCTGCTGCTTCCTGGGCTCCTGTTTGGGATCTGTGTGAGTCCCCATGGCTCCCCTCAGTTCCCCAAGGTGTGCCCTGGCAGGTTACCCTGCCCTGCCTCAGTTTACCCTGCACAGCATCCCCATCAAACTGACACTGCAGATGCAGTTAGTTAAGGATCACAACCCTGAAAGCCTTTCTGTGATGCATTCGTACTGCTCCACAAAGACAGTTTGGAAAGCTGTCCCTGTGCTGCCCTGGCCCTTGTGTGCCATCAGTGTTAATTAAATGACTCTTACCGTTAATTCCCTGCAGAGATCATACTCTGTAGCAGGCAGTTGCCCTGCAACATCCAAGTCTGGACCCATTTATGCCCTGAACAGATGCACAACCCAAGCTGCCTCTGCAGCTTGGGGGTTAAATGTGCATGCAGAGCAGGAATGCAGAGGCCCCTGGGGCAGCGGTGGGGAGAAACAACATCTCCCAACCCTGCTCTCTCTCTTCCTGCAAGCTTTTTGGAAGGCAGAGGATGAGGTTTGGCTTCTCCATGTCCACAATGTCCCACCCAGCAGCCTGGTCCTGGCTTTTCCACCTGCGGCACCTCTGGGATCACCTCCTGTGCCACCTTATTCCATCCCTCCCTCCATCACCCTCTTATCTACCCTCCAGCCCTGTGCATCATCCTCCTGGTATAAAGTACCCAGCTGGCGCAGATAAACAGTACCCCTGTTAGGAAGCAGAAAGAAGTGTCCATCATTTCCCTATGCAATGCACTATTGAGAGATGTGTTTGCTCCTGCAAGGACCAAGCCAGGCTCCATCCTGGAAATACTTCTGCCTTACACATTGTTCACTGTTTATATTCTAGCTCTGAAGCTTTTCTCACTTTCCTGCTGCAACACCCCAGAGCACGTATCTCAGTCCAGGTGGCCATGGCATCTTCTCTAGCCCTGGAGGGCTGTGCCACCCTAGCACAAGGCTGTGGCCACATGCCCAATGGTCCCAAAAGCAGGACCTCAGGGCTGCTTCTCCCCCAGCTGCTGCCTTGCCACGTGGAGCAGGGCTGGGTTACAGGCTGTCAGCATTATTCTGTATGAGTAAGTGCAGCGTGTAAGCCTTGCCCACAGGGAGAAAGCAGATGAAGTGGGCAGTGCTTTTTTGCTTCAAGGGATAGGGTTTAGAATCAGCTAATTAACTGGCACATAGATTTTGGTCCTGGGCTACAACAGCAGTCGTGGACCCTTCATTTCTTAATAGGCATGGTCTATAAAGCCCACAGAAACTGTAAAAGTGTGGGACCATACCTAATCGCAGCCTACAAGTACGTGTAGTATTACAACTCCTGCCTAGTAGAGGGTTTGGCTGCTTGCTTGGCAGTACCCGAGTCTCACAGAAAGGATAAATCCAAGCAGGAAACTTCAAAGGTGTTTTGCTGCCTAACGCTGACTGTAAGCGTTGTGAATTCAACACCAAAATGCTTTTGAGTCACTTGGCTATGATCCCCCTTCGGAGGCGCTTTGCCATCAAACTCTGCTCAGGCGTGCGGAGCCTGGGAGGAGGCCAAGCCCAGTGCGGCAGGTCCCTATCCAAAGAGCTTCAGCATCCTTTTCCACGTCATCCGCACTGTTCTGCAGACAGCTGAGCTGATAGGGGCTCTTCATCAGGGACTGTAGCGATAGGACAAGGGGTGATGGGTTCAAACTGAAACAGGGGAAGTTCAGGTTAGATCTAAGGCAGAAGTTCTTTAGTGTGAGGGTGCTGAGGTGCTGGCACAGGGTGCCCAGAGAAGCTGTGGCTGCCCCATCCCTCGCAGTGTTCAAGGCCGGCTTGGGGCAACCTGGTCTAGGGTGAGGCGTCCCTGCCCATGGCAGGGGCTTGGAGCTGGAGGAGCTTTCCAACCCAAACCTTTCTGTGAATATAGTATGAAATATAGTATATTTCCTATATAGTATATAGTAGATTCATATAGTATGCATATATATATATAAAGACTATGAAAGGATTTAATCCCCGTTTCACGCCTCGGAAGCGATTTGTGGCGGGCTGGGGGCGTGGCCAAGGGGGCGGGTGGCGGGGTCCCGCCACCCGCCCCCTTGGCCACGCCCCCAGCTCCGCCCCCTCCTTGCACGGGGCGCGTCAGGCGTGAGGCGGCTCGCGGCGGGAGCAGTTCCCTGGTCCCGTCGGGAAGGAGGAAGAGAAGGAGGAGGAGGAAGGCGGGGGTCAGCCCGCTAAAAGCCGGTCTAAATCATGGCCAAGTACGACGATCTAGGTCTGGAAGCCAGCAAGTTCATCGAGGACCTCAACATGTACGAGGCCTCCAAGGATGGTCTCTTTCGCGTGGACAAAGCTGCCGGCAACAACCCCGAGTTTGAAGAGACCAGGCGGGTGTTCGCCACTAAAATGGCCAAGATCCACCTCCAGCAGCAGCAGCAGCAGCAGCAGGAGGAGATGCTGATGGCAGCACTGAACGGAGGGGCTGCTTTCAACCCCCCCCGGCCCTCCCTGCCTGTGGCACGGGGGTCCAAGCCACCCCCGGCCGCCGCGGAGGGGTCGCGCGTGAGGCCGTACGATGGAGGTGAGGCCCCGGGCAGCCAGGCTGGGCGCTGGGGATGGGAAGCGGAGCCCAACAGGATCCCCAGACCCGCTGTGGGGCACAGGGAGCAACAGGCTGGGACCCCCAGTGACCCTCAGCCCTACCGTGGTGGGCAGGAGAATGGCAGCAAGGGCTATGAGCCGGCGGCAGCCGGGCAGAGATCCTCCTTATCGCATGCCCGGGCCCCCCCGGCACCCTCGGCAGGGACAGAGGATGGGGTACCGGGGGCCCTGCCACAGCAGAGGTCCTCCTCCTTCTCAGCCCCCAGGGCCGGAGGGGACAGCAGCCACCTGTGGTACCAGGGCGTCCCACTGTCCTTCCCCACCAGCTCCGCGCCCGCCACCCCCAGCGCGGACTACCCGCACACCACAGCTTATGCCAGCCCAGCCGGACACTTGGTGGCCCACGGTCAGAACCACCGGGCCAACGGCAGCAGCCCAAGCCCAGAGCCGGGCTCCTCACGCCTGGCCTCACGTGGGGTGACGGCTTCGGATGCTCCACAGCCGCTTTTCTCCGAGGGTGTGAGCGGACCCCGGTCGGACACCGGGCACCCCGAGGGCTCCAGCACGGCCAAGGTGAAGCTGCCCTGCCAGACCCTCCTTCCGCAGCAGGAGCAAGGGCCGTCGGCGGCTGAGCTGAAGCTGGAGGCGCTGACCCAGCGCCTAGAGCAGGAGATGGATGCTCGGCCGAAGGCTGATTACTTTGGTAAGGAGGCAGTCTGCCAGGCGGCGTGAAAAGGGTTCATTGCGAGGTGTTACTGCAGGGTTTGCACCTGCAGGGTTGTGTTTGCCTGTATGCCTGCGTGGTTTTGCTTTCTCAGTTGCCTGGGGCCGTGGGGTGTTATTTTACTTTATTTATCACAGGGACAGGAGGCTCTTTCTCCGGTGACACCTTTTTCTTTAAGCCTATCTCTTACATTTTTAAGAGATAGGAGGAGGGGGGTTGGAGATGGGGAGGACAGAGCTGAGAAGAAGCTGGAGCAGCATCTCTCGAAGAGCCCTTTGCTCTTTGCAGCGGAAGGGCACAGAGCTCAAGGGAGGCTTGGTGGTACTCCCCATGGAGATGGCCATGGCTGGGTGTGCTTGCAGGATCTGTGGAAGAGGAGTTGTTTGGAGATGGGAAGGGTGGTGGTTTCCCAAGCTTGCCAGGATTTCCCCACCAGCCCCAGGTGCTGGTTCCCAACAGCTGTGAAAGGCTCAGTGCATCCTGAAGACTGCAGATGAACAGACACAGTCCTCCCTAAATCTCAAGCAGTACATGTCTCCCGCAGAGGTTATCACTGGTGCTTGGCAGTGAAAAGGCACTGCCTGCATATGAGGATCTCCCAGTGGGAATATTAGATGTCCTGCTGGATTAAAGCAATTTACTGTCCCAGGATGGCAGAAGGTTAGGGGCAAATCAGGTGTTTCCTCTCCCTGCCTCACCACTTCACAGTTTAATAGCAGATGAGATAGTTTGGCTTTGGGGAGGACGGAAAAGTTTCTGGGAAGGCTGCGAACTCCGCGGTTAATTTAAGGAAGAACAGGAGCAGGTCTCAGTGTACGGACTTCCCTCGTGATTTTAGACCCGCGGTCAGAGAAGTAGAGGCAGGGCTGGGTTAAACTCTTCAACCTGGTGCAGAGGGAGGGTTGCACAGCATCCTGTCCGGTGGGGTCTGTGGGTGGCTCAGCAGTGGTCTGTGCACACAGGAGCAGCCATGGGCTTCACACTGGGCTTTGGGGACGTAGCTTGAGGGACCACGTTGCAAACTGTGTGACAAAATGTCTTTCTTGCCACCGGGCACTGGTACGTGCCCTCAGAGAGCTGTTCTGGGGTTGTTTATCTTGGTGTCAGAGTCTGGATCCAGCCGTGTGGCAGGGCAGACACGTCTGCGTTCTGTCGCAGAAAAGTGATGTGTCGAGTTGCTGCACTCGGAGCGTTTGCGGCTGGAAACGTGTTTTGGCGCTTTCCGTCCTGCTCGGTTTGAATGAGCCTCGTCTGGGGGGGGGGGCTGATGGCTGTGACGAGCAGCTGATAACAAAGATGTGGTTGGAACAACAGTCTCGCTGGCGGCAGTGCTCAAAAATCGGAATATAGCGGCGGGGGGAGGCTTTTGTCCTGCGGGAAATGTGTAGTGAACAGGAGTGATCCTGGCAGCACAGCACGGAGTGTCCTGCTGGGCAGGCAGCTGAGTTACAGGTGAGCCCCGGGCGGGGGGGGGGAATGGAGGCTGCCTGATCCCTGCGGAATTCGTTTGGCATCCTCGGGGCAGGAGGTTTTATACCAGGGTGTAGTGTCTGAGAAATCTGGGAAGGAGGAGAGGGAAAATCAGAGCAATGCAAGAAGTAAAGTTGTTCAGAGCCTCAGCTCTGTGGGGGAAGGCTCAGCAAATCTGCCCTGTAGAGAACCAAGGAGCAGGAAAGGGCAAGTACCAAGGTACTTTAATGCTGGCCCTCATTCCCCTTTCTTTCTCACTTTTATTTTCATTTATTCATAGTCGCCCTACTTCCTTTGGAGGGATAAAGGACCCAGCTGGTGTTCTGAATCTCTTTGCTATGCTGTGCCCTCAAGCTAGCAAACTTTAGGATGGAAAATAATACTTCTGTACAACAGTGATAAAAAGGATCAACAGTTTGTTTTGTTTCAGGCTTTCCCCCAGTGAAGGGAAGTCTAATGTAATAACTTTGCAGTACTAATACAGGAAATGAAACCAGGACTAAGCGTGAATGACCAAAGTGTTTTATCTAAAATGCTTACATCTCTCATAATTTTGGGTGCTGCTTTTGTAACAAAGGGATATTTTAAAGATAGGTTCTTCAGTCTGTCTTGGTTTTCCTTCACTGAGTGAAAATGAGTGTTTGTAGAGGAAAACCTAGGAAAGGGTAAGCTAGGGACTAGACAAAATGTAGGTAGGATGTTCTGCTGAGAAGTAACAGACAGTCTGGTTATCTGTCAGCACCAGCTTGCTATACAGAATACTTTGGTGTGCTCCAAGTACGTATAACAAGGAAACAAACAAACAAACCCAAGGGAGTTTTAATTTTTCTGCCTTTTTAATAGCGGCCTGTGTGAACAGCATGGGCTGCACATGTCCCTGAAGTTATCTGGATTCTCCAAGAGGGCTTTTGCAGTGCTGACTTGATTTATGTGGGCTGTCAAGGGGTACGTAGGCAATCCCAGGAATCACGCAGGACTTCAACTTGGGGAGGGGGGGGAGAAGTCCTGAAATTGCTCCTTAGAGAGGCTTTCATTCATTCATTCATTCCTTCAGCAGAGCAGGGGCCTCATGTCCCTTGGAGGTGTCGCTGGAAGCCAGCTTAATTTCTGTTCAGGTTTTTGGTGTACCATTTCCAGGGGCCATCCAGCAGTGAGGCACCTGAATCCCACAGATGTTCCTTTGGATACACCAGCCTTCATCTAACTTGGTGAATGGAAAGATCAATTAACTAGGAGGGATTGTGGGAGTTGCAGCTCCTCTACTAGCACCATATTTTGGGTTAGGTGAGGTGACACCATAGCGAGGAGTGGTACTGGATGAGTTTCCAGGTAAGACCTGGGCTGGCGCACAGCCAAACTGAGGAGCTGCCTGGAGGTGACTTGATAGGGAAGAGGCCTGGCTGAGGGGCAGCAGGATCTGCAGAGAGGTTTTACCATTGTTTTAACTAAGCCTGTGGTACCATACAGCTCCTTGGTCTGCAGGCATGGGTGGGTGTTTTTAGAGATGTAACGCGTAACATCGTGTTTTTGTGTGTGCTTATTTCACAGAGCTAGAAGAAATCTCCATCTGATGAGGACTATCTACACCCTTACCTAGAGCTTTTTTAAAAAATAATTCTTTAAATAGTTTTCTTGTTATAAATGTTTGTTAGGTGTTGATCAAGTTCTGGCTTCTTTTATTTGGAGCAGAGCTGGTAAGTTGTAGATATTTTAGGAGGGCCCCAGGCATCTTGTTTTGCAGTGAAATATTGGGATGCTTCCCAGCAGTCAGGCAGAGTAAGATCTGCTAGTGAAGTCTGCAGTTTTCTTTTCCCCTTGGCAGAAGTAGAGCAGTAGCTGGATGACTGAACCCTGTGGAGACCTGGAACCCCAGCACCTCTGAATTGGTGTGATCAGCTTGAAGGCCGACAGTGCTCTTTTGAGGTCTTGTCTACAGTGAAGTTAGTGTTTTACCACTGCCAAAACCACAACATGTTTTAACTTTAAGGCTGTACACAGCTGTGGACTTTACTGAACCGTGCTGCTGATGGTACACCAGGATGCTTTGGTAGTATCAAGGGTAATTTCAGGGCTGCTGAGTGGAGAATTTCTGGTTAAAAATGAAAGTTCTTCTGAGGTTTCTTTTGTGTGTGGATGATGATAATGATGTTTCCACTTGGGAATGAACAGAGGTATCCATTACTGCCTGCTCCTAGGCTAGAATAAAATCACCGAATCATAGAATGATTTAGATTGGATCATCCAGTTCCAACTCTCTGCCATGGGCAGGAGCACCTTTCACTAAACCAGGTTGCTCCTGACCTTGAACACTGCTAGGGATGGGGCAGCCACAGCTTCTCTGGGCAACCTGTGCCAGCGCCTCAGCACCCTCACTGAAAGAACTTCTTCCTTATATCTAACCTCAATTACCCTTCTGTCAGGTTAAAACCATTCCCCCTTGTCCTGTCACTACATGCCCTTATAAAAAGATGATGCCTGCCTGCAGCACAGAGGAGGGGGAGGCAGGATGAGGTGGGTCCTGGGTGGAATGAGGAAAGCTGGAAGGATCACAGCATGTGGGCTGGTGGGTGTGTGCAGATTGCAAAGCTTATCTCACTGCATGGAACCAAACAAATATGTATTCGCCTGGGATACTGCTCTTCACGATTACAGCAGTGTGTGTGCTTCTCCTCCCTTCCTCTGGGGACCTCAGCTGGGCTTGCAAACTAAGGAAAAGTCTACCAAAAGGAAAGAAGAAGGAGTTGAGGCAGAGGAGCAATAGGTCTTTCAGCCAGGATATTGTGGCAGCGGGGACTGAAAGGAATAGGAGCCTCATTCATGTGGCACTGGAGTTAACATTATCTCTGACATTGCTATAGGGTACTTAAAATGTCACTGACGTGAGTTTGATGGCATTTTTATACTTTGCTGGCAGTGTGTACTTGTTCTGCAGCTAAGTCAGGGGGTCAGGAGCATGGCATGCAAAAATGGTACAGAAAAATTGCACTTACCAGCCCTGTTTTTTTGGGGGGCAGGAAGTACCTGCATGTCTTTGCTGTCACTGAGTGACAACCCAGTCACCCGGTGGTGAATGGCACAAAACTGCCAGGCTTTTCAGTCACTGAACCTTACATGGGCCTCCAGATCTCCTTGAAATCCACTCTTCAGCAAGTGCGATTGCACAGTAGTGGGTAAAGCACACAGTGTGTGTGATTTAGAATTGGATGTAGAAATGACTGACTTAAGGTGAGCCATGGGGAGGTGGCATCAGGTTCTGGAGACAGTCTGAAGTAAAACCTAAAGAACTGAGCATCGCATTGGGTATGACAGGGTGAAGGCTTTTCTCAGCAGAGTCTTTGGAAAATGTGAGTGCAAGTGGGGGGCTTGGTTCTCCTGGAATAAATAGATGGGTTGCTGAAGCTGTGTATTCAAAATGCAGAGCCTGTGTCTTCAAAAAGGTCCTCATGAAGGACTACCAGGAGGCATCAGGGTCTGCTTCTGGATTAGCCATGTGTGTGGCTGGGCAGATGGAAAGGATGATACCAGAGGTATGGTTGTGCAAAGGTTCTGGAGTTTCTTCCATGTACAGCTGTGCATTCTTTGCTATAAATCCAGCCTCCTGTAAGGAGGGGACAAAAACCAGTTATGTTTGATGGAGAAGAGTCAGGCTACTTGTGGAAGCGCTGCGTGTATGGAGTAAGTGGAAAGGGTAGGACAGACTTGCTCTTCCAAGTGCTGTTTCTGCATTAGCTACATATGCAGACCCACACCACCAGGATGGTCCTGCTACTGCATTCCTCTTATCTAGAGCTCAACTGACATTGCAAGGAAATCTCACCACTGAAGCAGCACACTGTCATGTGTGACCCTCCAAAATCAAGCAGCAGTTGTAGCAAACCCAACCAGGAGCATGTGTAGCAAAGCTTGGCTCTCCTGGATGTTGCTGAGAAGGGGGATACTGCTGAGAAGTTAATAGTAACTAACTATGGTGAGCATGAAATAACAACACTTAGAGGAAAGGCTTTGAATCGGGCAGTAACTGGAAATGCACTTGTTGAACTTAGAGGGTGGCACTGACATCTGAGGCTGAGCACCGGGTTCGCTTTCATTTCTGACAGCCCTTGAGGTCTGCATTGGACATGTTTGATCTTGTGTGCTGAGGCTGTTCCCAGTGGCAGCCCTCCTCCTGGTTTGCAGTGCCGAGACAGAATACAGCAGGCACTGGGAAGTGGCTTCCAGGGCATGTTTTTCGGTCCCAGCTCTGCCCCAAAGGTCCCTTTGTTGAGGCACTCAGCTGCAGCGCAGGCGGTTACTTGCCGCATGATGCAGAAGGGAACAGAGATTCCTTTGTTGTGCGGGGCCCGGCTGCCCTGCTAGCAGAAATTGAGCCGAAATCAGCAATTCCCATCTCTTTCCCTTTTGAAATCTGGCTCACATTCTGCCGGGGTACTCAAGCGTGAATTTACCTGTGCCATGCGTGTGTTTCAGGCTTGTCATCCTGGTGACTAAAAGAAACCTTTTATTTCTCCTTAATAACATGTTAATAGCATTGTCTGAGGTTCCAAGTTGTCATTTCAGAGGGGATATCTCCTCAGGTCACTGCTTGCATAAACCATGGCTCTTGGGATCCCTCTGCTTCCAACTGAGGACAGGAGTTGTTGCTAAAAGCTTCTCTATGCCAAGAAAATCACCCAGAGCTGCTGACTGTTGTCAGCGGCATGTGGGGCTGGCCGGCTGGTGCTGGCCAGCGTTTTAACTCTCTTCCCTGGCTAGCAAAAAGCACGCTCAGCACTCTTGTCAGGAAATCACTGGAGCAGGGCACAGAGCCCGTTTTGCAGCAGAATGGGGCTGGATGTGGCCTGCGCTGTGCTGCACTGTCTTCCATCAGGCTGGCTTCACACACGTGTTCACCGTCCACTGTCAGCAGCAGGTATTGCTTTTTGCTTTCATAGTCTAAGCTGGAAGAACGGGATCATTATGGCAGCAGGCAGTGAATGGGAAATAAAGTAAAACAAAAAAAGTGGAAAGGAAAAATCAATAAAACCCACCTCTTTTTCCCCTTTCAGGCCAGGTGCGCTGAGTGTCAGAGATGAAGGCTCAAGCGTGTTACTTAAAATACTTCAGAATGTTATATTTTGAGGAAGCAAAGGCTTGTTTCTAGAATAATTCCAGTTGCTCTTGAGATATAATTGGCTTTCAAGTCAGATTTAGCAGATACAAGTGTAAAGATAAATTCTACACAGATTTGCCATAATGCCATTTTTCAGTTGTCAGCCTTGCCACAGGACATCTATAAATATTTATAGTAATGCTGGTTCTTACGTAGTTGTGAAATTCAGTACATTACAGATTTTATAGACAACATTGTCGTTTTATTTTAAAAGCTCTTTCATTCTGTGACTTTATTTTCCGTGTTTTAAAGGCTGAAATAAATATTTAAATAGGTGGATGGAAGGTTCCATCGGGGAATGAAATGGGGCATGTAGTGATAGCAAGGAGGAAGGATGGTTGGGATGTTCCAGGGACAGGAGATGGAGGAGGGTTTGAGTATGGATGGAGGACCACAGGCAGCTCTGCGGGATGTGGCCAGAATATTATCTGTCCTGTTGGCAAAACCACAGGGGTAGTGCCTGTGCTCTAAAGCTTAAATGGGATGGACAGGAGACAGCAGAGGCAATTTCTGCCCTCCATGGGATATGCATTAAGGTATTTATATAGTGGCTTTATACACCTGCCAGCGTCTTTAACATGTGCTGAGCCTGTCCTCAGCTGCTGCCTTCAACCTCCTGCTTTGTGACGCTCATCCATACTGAGAGTCACCCCGCTGCTTTCTGGAAAGGAGGAATCGGAGCATGCTGGTAACTTTTTCTGGAGCAGCCGCTCCTTGGCACAGAGAAGGGGAAAATGCAGCGCTTACAGTGCAGTAAATCTATTGGTTCTGCGGAAAGCTTAGTGAATGTCGTGGAAAGAAGGTCTGAGCAGCAAAACTGGCAGGTTTCCTGCTCTCCAAACTTTCTGCTTGGCATTGCTGTAGTCAAGAGGGAATTTTGCAGGGTAGCCATTAGCTCTTGTGTAAGACGACTGCACAGCAGTTCAGGCTGCTGCTGAATGCATGCACTCTTGGGACAACACATCCATTTGAAAAGCCACATTTTGTCATCCGTGTTTTGTCTTTTTTTGTTTTTCTTTTTTTTCTAATGCCTGCATGATTTATCTTTTGCCTGCTTAAGGTGTTTCTTTCAGTAAATGAGATAAATCTGCTTGATTCAGAAAGATTCAGCGAGTTTTGCTAACTTGGTGTCAGTCTGCTGCTGGGGTGGGCTCACAGCCAAGCTAGCATTTCAGTTCAGGTCGGGTTTGGACAAAGCAGAGTAACTCATTACTCTCTGCAGCCTTCTCTCCAGGTCTGTGTCAGTTTGGACTCTGGCTCTGAGTGCAGTGGGGCTTGGAGCAGCGCAAGGATAGCTTTCAGCGTGCTGGTTGAATGCGTGCAGGCAGCTGCAGCACAGAAAGCCAGGTCTGCTGTGGGAAAATGAAGTATCTGCTTTTCAGCAGCTCTGTGTGTGCGATTGCAAAGGGCTCCCAAGTGTTTTTATCCCTGTAATGTGAAAACTGACGGCTGTAGCTATAAGCTGCAGGAAGAGTTTTTTAAGCACCCTGGGAGTGCCAGCATGGTACTGCTGGGGTTGGGAGTTACTTTTGAGCGCTGTCGTAAGTAGGTGGCTGGGTTTCTTCCTAACTTTGACCAGACCTTTCCAATTACTCCAGAGCTTGTGGTGCCCTGAGAGAAGTGAAGTTTTGTTAACCACAGCATGACTAAGGATCTCCAGCAAGATGATGCTGTACCTCTTCCTGGGCCAGTAGAAGCGAGATGTCACCAACCGTCCCTGACCCAGGGAGTTTTGGGATCTGGGGAGATTGGGACTGAGAAGCAGTGGAAGGAGAGACCAGGAGGTGAAGTCACATCCACAGGGTTGTCATAGACCAAAGGCAGAAGCTTATCTTCCATTTGTCCTACAGTGTTTGGGTAGATCCAGGGTTATTTGCTTAAACACAGATTGAAGCTGCTCATTTAGAAGTAGCTAAAGGGTGATGCTGCGTTAAAACTGGTCTGTCACAATCATAGGGTAATGCCTGGAGTAAGTAAACTGCCTTGATGTGTCCTTCTCCTCGGACAAGGACTTTCCCTCCCTGGATACTAATAGTGGTTTTGGGCAGCCTTGCTGCATTTCTCCCTGTAAGGTGAAGGGAGTAGGTCCTGCTAGTGGATGCTGTTAAGGGCATGAAACTCAGCTGTCACTTGTTACGGTTATCAAAAGAGTGTTATGTGGAAATGTGGTGAGATTTGATAAGCCCCAGGTGAACACACAACACCCTTTGTGAACCTGCAGTGCTGAAGTCTTCTCCCTGCGCATCCTCCCCACCACCACCACTGTGCATCTTCCCCGTTGCCACTCGGGTTGGAGCCCCACACCAGGGCGGGTGCTGGTGGAAATGCGCTTGGGTGTGCTGGCAAGACACTGAGCTGAACAGCTGAGTGTGGTCATCTTCTGCCTCCTCTGGAGCTCCAGAGCTGACCCTGGTCTGTAGGTGATGGTGGTGGCTGGAAAGCCTGGGTGTGAGGAGCAGGTTGGACTTGCCCTTTCAACAGTGTGTAGCCATAAATTGACTGTATTCTTCCCCTGTCTCTCCTTTGCCCCATGGGCTGCCTGAGAGTCACCCCCTCAGCTGCCATCAGCAGCAGCTATTCTCTCCTCAAAACTGGTCTCCTGCTTGCCTTGTCCTGCAAGAGGGACATCTGGACAGGATGCATGGTCTGTAGGTAGCGCCTACATGCAGTCTCTGTTCAGATGTGTTTGACAGAGGGAAGAGAGGCAAGTGTTGGGTAGCCCAGCTCTGTTTCATTGGGAAGTCCTTAGGGCCTTCAGCAGATGTGACCAGGGTGTGAAATCATGAAGATTTAAAGGGAATAGGTGGTGTGTTTTCCTCATACCAATTGCAACCAACAAGCTTATTTTATGCAATAAGTAGCAGGAACACTTGGTCTGTGAAGAGCCCTGAGCACCATTTACTACCACCCAGACTTTTGGGAGGATCCTTAAGTGGTTTTAAATGTGTATAAAGGTTATAGGGAAGGATGGGAGAAGGAAGGAGATGTCACTGTGGCCAGTCAGGGCTGTTCTTGATGACTGTCATGACCACTCTTAACAGCATCTTTCAAAGTGGTGACGCCAATGTTACCTACATCTTGTGGCTTCAATGAGCCCCCTGGTCCCAAGCTGCGGAGCCACCATACTGAATTAGAGGTGTGGCCATCCATCAGTGACCCAGCCACCCCACAAGGTCCTGCTTCTGACCTCTGTCTCCCTCTTTCTGTTCCAGGCACCTGCGTGAAGTGCAGCAAGGGGGTGTATGGAGCAAACCAGGCTTGCCAGGCCATGGGCAACCTCTACCACGATGCCTGCTTCACCTGTGGAGCATGCAGTGAGTATCCCCTGTCTGGACTGCCACTGCTGCTTTGGCTTGACACTTTTCTGGCATACAGAGGAGGGGGGAGAAAAGGAGGTGGTTTATTTATGTTGTTTGGTTTTGAATGGATTTGAAGGCCAACAGCATCCTGGCCTGTATCAGAAATAGTGTAGCCAGCAGGGCCAGGGCAGTGATTGTCCCCCTGTGCTGGGCACTGGTGGGGCTGCACCTTGAACCCTGTGTTCAGTTCTTGCCCCTCACTAAAAGAGGGACATTGAGGTGCTGGAGTGGGGCCAGAGAAGGGCAACGGAGCTGATGCAGGGCCTGGAGCACAAGTGTGATGGGGAATGGCTGAGGGACCTGGGGGGTTCAGTCTGAAGAAGAGAAGGGGACCTTATTGCTCCCTACAACTGCCTGAGAGGAGGTTGTAGTGAGGTGGGGTCGGTCTCTGCTCCCAAGGAACAAGGGACAGGACAAGTAGAAATGGCCTCAAGCTGCACCAGGGCAGGTTTAGATGGAGCTGAGGAACAACTCCTTCCCCAGAGGGTGCTCAGGCATTGGAACAGGCTGCCCAGGGCAGGGCTGGAGTCACCATCCCTGCAAGTGTTCACACAGCGTGGAGACGAGGCCTCAGTGCCATGGGTTAGTGGTGGCCTTGGAGTGCTGGGGAACAGTTGGACTGGGTGAGCTTAAAGGGCTTTTCCAACCTGGTTGATTCTGTGATTCCTGCAAGGCATGTAGAAAAGGTACTTTGGATTGTGCCATCCATCTGCCTTCTGGTATGGGGAGCGTTTTTTTAACTCTAGGGCTAGTAGGATATTTTTAGAAGTTTAGCTGTATATATGGCATCAGAAAAGGTAATAACAATCCTTGTGGTGCTTGTCTATTTGGTTTTCCCACCTAAGTCTTATGGTTTTTCTCCTATGTTGTATTTAGAGTTGTAAGCTCATCAGGACTGCATGTGTTTTATTTGGAGCTGTAAAGTGGGAATAAATATAGAAAGATGTGTATGCTTTTTAATAATAGCTGAACCTTGAACTCTGGTCATTTCCCAGCTGTCCAGCACCAGCTGCCTTGCCTCACCTATGTTTTCAGTAGGGCGTTTCACTGCCATCTGATCAAAGAGGGGAAAACTGAAAAGGTGATATTTGCATGTGGTAGCACTTTCCTAAAGGCTCAGAAGTCAGCAGCTCACTCTTTTGTCCTCTCATATATGAATTCAAAATCCTCTCCTGCAGAGAGGATTCCTGACTGTAGCCAGGGCTTTGCTTCGGGGACCTCTTGCCCTCCATGGCTGGGCAGCCTCTGAACTGCCCTTGCACACAAAGCTCCTGTTAAAAATAATCCAGCAGCAGGTTCAAGCCGAGTTAAATGTCTAAAATTACTACTGTGCAACTGGTGCTTTAGAAGGAAACACTTCAGATCCTCCTTTTAGAATGGATTTTACCATCTTCATTTGGAGACCAGCACTAGAGAGATACCTGCAGTTGCAGAGGTAATCAGTGGTTACTTCTCATGGTCTGGTTAAAAAACAGCTTGATCCTATTTCTGATGAGTTGGGTTGGTGAGGGCTGATAGAATAGCTGTTTGTTGCTTATTCTAAAAAGCAACCCTTTCCAAAGGTTTCCAATGCAAGACAAAAAGGTGTGGGTGCCAGCTGAAGACTTAGGAAGATGGAAATAAGCCAAGTTTAGCAAAGTGAAGCCCATCTTCTCTCGTACCCAGGCTGTAACTGAGAAATGTGCTGAGATGACGTCCTGGGGCAAAGGGTTTCAAATGGAAAGAAGAAAACAAAGTACAAAAGGCTAGTGAAAATGCTGCTGTCGCCCAGAGAGGGAGCATGCCTCTCTGCAGGCTTTCTGTCATCCCTGGAGCTGCAGTAAATATGATGAGACCATTTTATCTGACAGAAAAGCAAACATTTGTCTGGGTGGTGGTGTGTGTCTAGCTGCAGAGCACGTCTTGAGCAGCCTGTGTGGAAACACTGGTTTGTAGCTGAAAAGTAAGTAGCGCTTTTAAGGTCAAGTGGAGTTCAGCTTGGACACCATCCAGTACAAACTTGTCTTTGAGAAGTCAAGGTTGCTCATGATTTCAGTCCTAAAATTTCTGCTCTGGTGGAACATTAAATATTCCCCAATAAGTAAAATAGGCAAAATTACCTATTAAGGTAAAGCATATTGTTCTCCAGATATTTATATCCTCTGTCCTGCTGGTTTCATTTTAGTGAGGATTTCTAATGTTGCTCATAGTTGGATTTGTGGCCAAATGTGCATTGGTTTCCCTGGTACAGCAAACTGAGAGGGTCTAAGGAGTGTGTGTGTGATGGATGATACCTCATAGAGCCAGATTTCCTACACCGATATACGTATGTTCGGTGATAGAGCAGTTTGTTGAGCAGAGCTATGCTAGGTTACAGGGTTCTGTTGTCAGGGGAAAAAATGTACTGTTTTATCTGAGCCACTGGCATGTAATGCAGAAAATTTGGCTTAGAGGTCAGAACAACAGATTTAGAATGATTACTTTGGCATAAATGTCTCATTTATCTTCTTGTTTGTTACAGGGCAGAGACATAAACAAGGCAGCTTTCTGGAGAGGGAGGGAGGAAAAAACCTCTTTCTGCAGGATTAGTAATAAATTATATTTGCTTTACAGGAGGGCTGTGAAAGTAGGTTAAAAAAGAAACTCCTCGAAACTCATACAACTGTTTCCTGCAAGCTCAAGGTGTCTGTTTCTGTCTTGGCTTTCTTTCCTTTTGCTTTTCAGTTTGTTGGACAAACGGTGGTAGTTGTCAAATGGTTTTGTTACTCATTAACCATTGCAGTTGGGGGTCCCTTCCAACCCTAATGATGCTGTGATTCTATTAATAGCTCCTCAGAACACAAAAGATGTAGGTGTTTCCTCATGCTGATGTTTGTTACTTGGGGAGTAAGGAGGTCTTATAAAAGATATAACTAGATGATATTACTCTAACCTGTTGTGGTTTAGTGTATTCAGCCAGGCTTATATCCAACAGCTGCAGGTTGCCTGGAAAACAGACCTTTTCAGCTCTGCTAGCAGCATAATTCAAAGCATAAGGATCTTGTATTTGAGCCACTTGATCCTCAGAGGAAATCTGAAAGCTAAAAAAGTGCAAGGGAAGTGTCCGAGATGACTGTGAAGGAAATCAGTAGGCGAGGAAGGAAGTCAGAAAGAAAGAACTGTTTCCAAGGTAGTTTGAAGGAGGTTCAATGTTGAACTACAGCAGAAGAGACAAAGCGAGGAGCAGATTTTGGACCCATCTTGCAAAGAGGTGGAAAGCTTGCATGCTTGCCAGGCTACAGAATTTGACCTTTGACATGGCAACATCCCTGCATTACTTTCTCTTTTCTGGTTTTTGTAAGCTCAGCTGAATGCTGATGGCTGTGTAAGGGTAACAAGGCTGCTGTGACAATGGCAGAGCTTGAAATCACATGGCAGTTGGCTGTTCCTTGCCACCCTCTGGGTATGTATATGTATTTTATGTACCATTTCACAACATAGTTGTGTGTCATTTACTAAATGAAGTAGCTAAACTATCAAAGCAGTATTATCTGGGAGCATAGTCCCCTGCTTGAGCTAAGTAGTCTGGCTGCAGTGATTATAAAGCATGACTACTTAAAGCAGTGCAGCTCTTGGTGTCTTTGGGCTAATTATGTTGAGTAAGTATGTCCTGTATTGGTATATAACCCCAGGAACATGGTTTTTATTGGCACCACTACATAACTCTACAAGTAGAAAGTCACCTTTTTCTGTGACTTAATGCCAGGCTGCAGGACAGCCAGCCTTGCCATGTGTATTTCCCTGTGGCACACGTATGCATATGTTTATCTTGAGATGAAGAAGCTGCCAACTCTTCTAGTGGAGGCAGCATTTACTGCTTGTAATTGGATATAAACCCATGACACCGATCAACACACATGAGAAATGTGCATCTTCAAACTGGGGAGTGCATAGCACTGCACTCGGCATCCCTCAATAGAGTTATCATACCAGAGTCTGTGTAGTAAACTATGTATATAATTTTTAGCAAAAGTAATGTCAGAAGGGATTCAGGTGTGTCTGACTTTACAGCTTGGGAGGCAGGGAAGGCATCGGTGCATTTTTCTGCTCCAGTCTAAATTGCTGCTTTGTTCTTGCTGACTTTTTGTTTTCAGTCTCTCAGCTTGCTGGTGAGAAATCACTGTTTGGCACAAGAAGTGCTTGCCATAGATGAGAAATGCCAGGACAGCTCTCACAGGAGGATGACAGTACTTGTTCCTCTCCCAGACAGATTTCAGTGCTTTGGGGTCTGAGCTGGAGGGGTTTTGGCACGGTTCATTTGTCCTCAGCAGATATCCCAGCTGAAAGGGTGCAAGTGTTCAGAGCACCCAACAGGAGGTGCAGTCAGGGCTTTACCAGCATTTTAGTGGTTTGAGTTGATTGCAAGTGTTCCATTGCTGGCTGAAAGTCTGAAATCATTAGGACAGTGTGAGGAAAAATGTTGAAACCTTTAATGGAATAAGTTTCCAGTCTTTCTGGTCTTTTTATTTCATAATGTCCCTTCAGAGTACTGCATTTTGGTAAGAACAGGTATAGGATTAATTGTGCTGTAAAGATTTTAGGGGATTTCTTATCATAGAATCAACCAGGTTGGAAAAGCCCTTTAAGCTCACCCAGTCCAACCGTTCCCAGCACTGCCAAGGCCACCACTAACCCACGGCACTGAGGCCTCGTCTCCACGCTGTGTGAACACTTGCAGGGACGGTGACTGCAGCCCTGCCCTGGGCAGCCTGGTCCAATGCCTGAGCACCCTCTGGGGAAGGAATTGTTCCTCAGCTCCATCTAAACCTGCCCTGGTGCAGCTTGAGGCCGTTTCCTGTTGTCCTGTCCCTTGTTCCTTGGGAGCAGAGACCGACCCCACCTCACTACAACCTCCCGTCAGGCAGTTGTAGGGAGCGATCAGGTCTTATTATAATGTTTAATGATATTTTTCTTAGGAGCTCAGTAAGCACTGAGGCCTCTTCCACACCTAGAGAAATTTAAGAACTGCTCTCTGGTATAGTTTTGATGCAGTTTCATTCACTGAGGACAGAGATTGCTTCCCTCTCCTTCTCCCCCATGAGCCTCTGAGTGTTTCAGTGCCAGTTGGTGGATGATGGCGTGGGGGGACAGCTCCAGTGGCTGCCTTGGTTTGATGCATTTTGGGGAGCAGGGCAGCTGTCCCTGGAGTGATGCAGAGAGGGTTTTGGTTTTACTACCTCAAATGTGTGGTGAGAGCATAGAGGGCATTTTATTCACTCGTACAATACAGCTGGTATTGTAAATGTGAAAACAGACTGAACATCTTCCATGATAATGGAGCTAATGTGTCCTAGCACAGTTTATTCTAGGAGATATCCTGTCCACCTGCCCATGGTTTCACCAAGATTTAGTCTGACCTGGAGTGTCTGTGAGTTGATCACAGGCTGAATTTGCCTATTTGGAGGATGTGCAGGCACCAGAGTGACCCTTTCATGCAGCCCCCAGGGCAGGTGGGAAACACTGACACTTCCATGCCAGTCTTAGTGCTGCATCCAGTTTGAATGGTGGCTGACAGAAGTGGGACAGATGGCAGGGTTTTGATGCTTGACCTAGTCTGTCATGCATGGTGGGACACCATGCAGCCTGTCAGCAAAGTATCCACAAGGGACTCCAAAAGTTCAAGGCCAGGTTGGATGGGGCTTGGAGCAACCTGCTCTAGTGGAAGCTGTTCCTGCCTGTGGCAGGGGGTTGGAACTGGATGGGCTTTAAAGTCCCTTCTAACACAAACCAGTCTGGGATTCTTAAAAGCTAGATGGAGTTTCTAGCCTGCTGTCCCATTAGTGTGTCAGGAGGTTACATCCAGTGAATCTGGAACTGAAATCCTTTTGTTTTTAACCTGCCATTAGTAACCACATGCCCGAATTTATCTTACAGCCGTGGCTGTCCAGGAGGGCCTGATTTTTGTGGTGACAGGGGCACAGGGCTGTCAGCGTGGAAGGGACCCAGGAGCTGCTGCCAGGCTGCAGGGATTCTCGCCCATCTGCTGTGCAGACAACATAGAAAGCCCCAGAGTACTTAGAGGAGTAATAAGTGAGGTCCACACTGCCTGCCCAGCAATGCAGGGCCCTGGTCATGCATACCCATAGAGCACTGGGATCTAGACATGACCCTGTACCATTGTATGCATTGAGAGCAGTCTCCTGTCTTCGAACATGGGTTTGTGACCACTTTGTCCTTTTAATAAATAATGGAAAAGCAACTTCAAAAGACAAAGTTGGGTCCAGCTCCCCAGCAAGTAAATGATTCATCTCCCAGCATTTTCCTTGGGCTGTTGCAAGTCCCTCTCTTTGTGAACTTCAAAAGAAGAGAGCTGTCGTTTGAGAGAATGATGGACAAAAGCACCAGCATCCTGGGAGTGCAGCCTGACGGTATGCCTATTTTCAGCTGCTAGGGAAAGTGTGTTTATTCTAGCATGAAGGCGCTAGTGACTAAGCTCAAAATACTCTGAAACTGGTGCTGAAAGGACCTTGAGGTCATCCAGAATGTCCCACAGCTAAATAGATCAGACAGACATGTGAGGGATGAGCAGTACATAAAAGCTTGGGGCTTATGGGAGAGGACCCAGGGATTGTCACAGCAGGTAAAGATGGTAGGGCTGAAATGCCAAAGAATTTTAATTGTTTGAATTTTTCCAGGTGAGACATTAGCTAAATTCAGGATGGAGTGAAAGCAAAATATGGTCAGGAGCCAGCAGCTTAAGAGCAATCGATCCTGAAAGCAGCAAGCCATGCATGAATGTCCCTGGCTTTATCAAAGGAGATTGACTCTGTAGTCAGTGGGATGCATGTATTAAAGTAATGCATATTTAAAGTAGGCAGTGATGAATATGTGATTCCTTCTAGGCCGTTTACATTCCTTTTGGTGTAATTACAACAGCATCTATGCGCTGAGGCTAAACCTGTGCCAGCCTCTGCAGGCGCACAGTGACAAGTACCGCTTTGAGAGGGACTTGTTTAACTTAAGGCACTGTGCCGTAGCAGGAAGCTCAGCACAGGGACAGATCTGCTGACCCCTGCTCTGCACTGTGGGGCAGTCCCAGTGCTGTTTGTTTTACTCGTGTGGCTGCAGCCAGACCGTGCATTTCCCATCTCCATCGGGACAGTCCCCAGTGCAGCCCGGAAAGTGAGCTTTTCCTGCATCTTGCTTTCCCACGTGTGCAATAAGGAGATGCTTCCTCACCTCAAAGGGATGCTGCAGAAGTCCATTCTGATGTGGCAGGGAGAGGCTGAGAGCTGCAGAGTCTGTTTGCATGCACCACTCCCATGGTGGCTGCAGGGCAGCTCATGACTCGTGGTGGTTTTGGCACATTTTCTCTTCACTTCTGCCAGGGGCTCAGAGGGATTCATGGAGAGGAGCAAAAAAAATAGTCAAAATGACCACCTCTTCCCCCCAAAAATAATGAAATCATCCCCCCCTTACCTCAAAGTGCTGTTGGTGTCAGCACCTCTTGTTCATGGGCCCATATTACACCGACAGCCAAGTTATGAACCCTTTATAAAGGGGTTTATACCTCGACTGAACGAGTAGCCCAGACAGAGCACAGCTTCTCTGAAGGGCTGTTGCCATCAGTCTTAACCTGCTAATGTCATGGGGTTAAAAATACACCGGGTGCAGAATGGCTGGTAAATGCTTTTTTTGTCACGGCGCAAGAATGACCGTGGTGGCAGTGATCCAAACCTCTTCCCTCCTGCTGGAACGGCTTCCCTTCTGCTCATGCACCAGCCAGGGCCTTCATCCAGGGAAGCATCTCCTCATTGCGTAGCTCCATGTGTACGTTTTTCATCACCACTGCAGGCTTGTCTGTAAGGAGAGACATTGCATCCAGGTGGAAGGTCACTCTTGCACTAAAAAGGAGCCCACGCTACCATGTCATTTAAAATCAAAGTCAAATGGGTTTTGGTTTTCATTTTTAGGAGCCAAATCCCAATTTAAATCAGCAGGAGATTTTTGGGGGACTTCATGCTGCATTAGACTAGTTGTTAACTCACTTATGACTACCATTGACAAGGGTGCTGCAAGTCCCACATATCCCCACGCCTCTCCTTCCCCTCTCAGAAACTGAGACTCTGCAACTGGTGGTGAGCGTGCCAGGCTAACCTGTGCATGGGCATGTACGCAGGAGGGGGACTTTATACAAGGGAATGTAGGGACATGACAAGGGGAATGGCTTTAAATTGACAAGAAGCTCCTGCATAAGAGTCAGAATAAGTGAGGTTGGAAAAGAGCTTTAAGCTCATCTAATCCAACTGTTCCCCAGCACTGCCAAGGCCACCACTAACCCATGGCACTGAGGCCTCGTCTCCACTCTGTGTGAACACTTGCAGGGACGGTGACTGCAGCCCTGCCCTGGGCAGCCTGGTCCAATGCCTGAGCACCCTCTGGGGAAGGAATTGTTCCTCAGCTCCATCTAAACCTGCCCTGGGGCAGCTTGAGGTCGTTTCTTCTTGTCCTGTCCCTTGTTCCTTGGGAGCAGAGACCGACCCCACCTCACTACAACCTCCTGTCAGGCAGTTGTAGGGAGCGATCAGGTCCCCCTGAGCCTTCTCTTCTCCAGCAGAATGTGCAAACCATTCTGCATGTGCAAACTGGAGCTGGTTCCTTGACAAACACGCTGCCACGTCCTCCACCTGCCGTGCTGCTGAGCCCTGGGCAGGGCACTGAGAGCTGCTGCTGGAATGTTGGTCTGGCTGAATTCACTGACAAAGCTTTATAGCTCCTCTGGAGCATCTCCATTTCCCGAGGAGCAGCGGGAGCTGTTTCACAGCCTGGGAGTGCCCTCTGGTGTGCACAGGAGACAGTAAAGATTGTAGTTTATGAAATGGTTTCACTTGGCTTTCTCCTTTTCTTAAAGCTTTGTAACCAGCGTGGTTATTTGTTGAAGGCTGCCAGGTATGTACATGCCATGAGGCACCAAGATGTGCCCTCCAGACCCATCCGGTGTGCCATAAGCATTTATACACCCAGCAGTCAATGGTCACTTTATGATACATGCCACGTGTAGCATATCAAGCAGGAAGCTTTTGATGTCTCAGTTCCTGTTTCCTTCCAGCAATGCCTGGCAGGTCCCAAAACCAGCCTGCAGCAGGTCCTGCTCCTGCTGTTCCCAGGCAGTGCCTCCAGGCGTGTGTTTAGGGCTCCTTGACCAAGCAGCACAAGCAGAGCCACTCCAGTGCTAGGCTGCATTCAAACCCCTGGCTGAATAGGGAGGCTGGGCTGCAAAGAGGTAAGAGCAGCTTTTTATGAGCAAACAAAACCTACCCCATTCCTCTAAGAGGAAGCACTCAGAAGAAGTGGTGGCATCATGAGCAAACGTTTGCCATAGTTAGTGAACTGAAAGCAGACAGTGAATGTGAGGCATAAACACAAAAGCTACAGCAAATATAAGTCTTCCCATATGTAGAATTCTTTCTTGGAACAGCTTTGTCATCCTGTCTCTGTTACCAAAACTCTGGTTTGAAAAAAACCCACTCATTTAAATGGTTTCCAGCTTTTGTTGGCAGCTACAGTGACAAAGGTGCTGGTGGGGAGCAGAGGAGCATGTTGAGGTACCTGGTGCTGCACTCTGATGTGTGTAGACTGGGTGGTTGGGTATTCCAGTGTCTTACCTGGCACCTTCTAGAGGAACAGCTAGGTGTGACATTCTAAGGGACAATGTCACGTATGGACCACACACTTCATGCCTCTTTGTCTTTCCTCTTTGCTTGTCTCCTGGTGTGTTTTCCAGTGTGAGTACCCTCATCTGCTTTTGCCAGGTTATTTTGTGTTATGATCTGCCAGGAGGTGCTCCAGGTTTGCAAACCAACCTCCTCCTGCCCACAGGTGGGACTGCTGCCTGGATCCAGCCATCCATGTTCATCAGCCAGCAGAAGAGGAGGCTGGGAAGAGCATGCTAGGGTTGGATGCTCTTCTCCAGCTGTGCCATGCTCAAATGTCTTCATGGTTGTTTGCTTCTCAGCAGTCAGTTTTTGCTCACATTTTCTCCCTGCTTTCTGCTGACCTTTCTCTTCTGTGTTTTTTTTTTCTCAGGTCGAAAGCTGAGGGGAAAAGCTTTTTATTTTGTCAATGGGAAGGTGTTCTGTGAAGAAGATTTCCTGGTAAGCACACAGCTGACCCTTGTGCTGGTACATCTCAGCCTCCCCAGCAGACATGCAGCCTTTCTGCCTCAGCTTTGCCTGGGTTTCACGCAACTCTAGTCCAGCATCCTGCCTGGTCCTTCTGCTCCACCACCTGCCCAGGGCCAGCTCCAGCCATGGTGACTGCCCACCTGTCCCTGGAAGTGTCCAAAACCTGTGTAGACGAGGCCCTCAGTGACATGGTTTAGTGGTGGCCTTGGCAGTGCTGGGGTAAAGGCTGGACTTGATGATAAAAAGCCATATGCCCTTCTAGCCCTGAGTCCTGATAGATTAAGCCTTCATTGAAACTTAGAAAAGTCATCTTTGCCTACTTATTGGGTAAGTCTAGGGATTTCTGTGAGAGAGAGTTAATCTTTGCTCTCATCAGTCTATGTTACACAGGCTGAAAATTGAAAGATTGGCTAAATGCATCCAAAATACTTAATTTTTCCAGTTTTCATGTCTACTATTCAGACAGGACCAAAACCTCAGACAGATGTTGTGTTGTGTTCAAGGTGCATGTTGTGGACGTGACAGGCAGTTCCGTACCATTTATACCTCGGCAACAGCAGCAACATGTTGCTCTGAGCCAGACTCGATTGTTACCCTAACAGGGAGCTGGGACAATAACATGGACCTTGGAGAAGCTTCAGTAGACTTATAACAGTGAAAAAAGAGGAAGAATTTGGCTTATGAGCCTATAAAAATAGATATTGTGATGTGAATACGTGATAAACACAAGCTCCTGGCTTATAGATTCAAATGGTCAAATAAGCATGTAGATCTTATTAGTAAATGCTTTGTTTGCACGTGCATTTATGGTATTTATTTATACACTTAATTAAACTTAAATTTAGAGCTTAGAAGTTGCAGGAATTCATACTCCTTATGAATACTGGAAGTCTGGTGTCTCCATAGGTTATTTTCTGGGGACCCATGCGGAGCTTTCCATATACTGAAAAAAGCACTGGAAAGTTTAGCTTGTGTATGGAATACAGGAAAGGGCCATGCAAATAACACCCCACAATGTGCTGTTGCTTATGCTCGACTACCCTTGTGAAATTAATTTTTGTCCTTGCAGTATTCTGGTTTCCAGCAGTCAGCTGACAGATGCTTCATTTGTGGTCATTTGATAATGGACATGGTAAGTGATAATTGCTTTAGGAGACAAAAAAAAATCTAACAGCTTTTTGGAAGAATGCACCAAAGCCAAAATATATTCATAGCCAGTAGTGTCTGTTATCATCTGGGAGTCTGCCCAATGGGCGACTGGTAGCAGAAAGAAAATTCACTCATTGTTTTGCTGACCTTTGCAAGGAAGTGAAGCTGTCATCCACCTGTGTATGGTGCAGAGGCTTTGCTCTGCCTGTTTTCAGTGCATGTTAAAAGCAGAGCCTTTGGCTCTTTCATACTGTTTTGGGCTTCCCTGGGCAGTGTATTGCATGATCCTGTCGATGCTTCCTGCTTCAAAGGGCTCCCTTGCTGTGGGGCATCAGTGTGGCTCTGCTGAGCCTGTCTTTCCTGTAGTCAACCTGGCTTCCCATGTGCCTTCAGGATAAAGCTACTGTCTTGTCTTGGTTTTTGTGGGTGCTGATACTCTGGGAAACAGGGTTGACCCAGAATATGTGATCCAGACCTCAGTTTAGATCTGCATGCGTCCTTGCAAACTCTTCAGTGGGTGCATGGACATCCTGCTGCAGCAGGCAGTTCTTGTTAGCCTAAAACAGGTACCATCCATTCAACATGTACACAGAGTGGGTCATGGCTCAGCACTGCTCTTTAGCCAGCACTGGGCAGCATTCAGCCATGATCTGAGTGATTCAGGGGGAGATAAATCTGTGATCGTGTAGCTGGGGGTGTAAAACTACAACTGAGGCAAAGAAAGGAGGAATTCCTGGGTGGTCAGCTCACAGCATGCCCTCCAGGGTTGTCTAATGCTTATCTTTCATTATCTTTGCTTGCCTGCTTACCCTGGAAAGCATTACAACTGGAAAAGCTCTTTTATACTCCAAAGGCTCATCACTCAGCGGATGAGCCATGGTATTCCAAGTAGTAATTGCTGCCCCAAAGCCAGCAGGTGAATTGCAGCTGTTGATCTTAACAGTTTCCATAGACTGTGTAGATTAGGAAGCCAGGCAAAGCTCTTTGATATCTAAGGAACCATGAAAACCTAGCAATAGTATTTGTTTCAGCCTCCCATGGAGAGTATAGAGATGTATTTCCTTTTGTTGGCCAGGTATGTCTTGCCTTGTGATCCTGCTACATACTCTCCACCTGTTGGCTTTGGAAATTATTTTCTTTGCTTTAAAATCTATCACTTCTATCCTTTGCAATGCTAAATGCCTTGACTGAGACTCTAAATTGTTTTCTTACCCATGCTAATAATTCATTTCACTGGAACCAGGTGATATATACTGATTCCAGCTGCCCTTTCCATCCTTCTTAACTCATGTTACAGATGAGGTGCCTGAAAAGAGACACAGCCCTGCTGATGAACATGCAGCCTGGTATAAAGCTGTGTATTTGTTATTTTCACCTTTACTGGCTGTTCACATGCATTTTTCCTGTTTCTTGGTTTGTTGCAGATCCTGCAGGCTCTAGGGAAATCATATCATCCAGGCTGCTTCCGATGCGTGGTCTGTAATGAGTGTCTGGATGGTGTGCCATTCACTGTAGACTCTGAGAACAAAATCTACTGTGTCAGAGATTACCACAAGTAAGGACAAAATAGCAGAGATGCTCCTATCAACAAGCCTCTAATTCAGCTTTTCAGCTAGTTAGGACGTGTGGATTAGTAAAATAGGGCCAGGTTAGAAGGTACAAGTTTGAAGTTAGGGTTAGACCCTAGAAATTCCAGGTGTTTCTCTTCTTGTCCTGCCATTGACTCCTGTGTAACTCTGAGGAAGCCGTTTATCCCCTGGGCTTCAGCTGCCCTTCTGCAAAGCAGACACAGTGAGGAACAGTGGTCAGGAGGTGTTCAGTGATGTCAGAAGTTAGTCTGCTCTAAAGTAAGACTGTGAATGCCTGTGGAAATCAACGTGAGTTACTTTTTGAGTAGCTGAAGGGCTGAGTTTGCATGTAAAGAATCACCACTGAACCCGCAAAGCAGAACTTTAATCCAGCTCCAAATTCAACAGCTGATAAATCCACTTAAAATCATTTGTCATTTAGGCAGTAAAACA
Source organism: Pezoporus flaviventris (assembly GCF_033815535.1). NCBI lineage: Eukaryota > Metazoa > Chordata > Aves > Psittaciformes > Psittacidae > Pezoporus > Pezoporus flaviventris. Next base: position 5,088,504 of record NW_026892585.1, read on the forward strand.
AAAAGGCAGTGCTCTTTGCTGGTAGTTACTATATTAGAGCTGCATACATTTTGAGTGTCCTTCTGGTTTGCTTTGCTCAGTTTTCTTAAGTCTTGCCCAGGCAGCTCCTGGAACTAGTCTGTGTTGGGCCAAGAGGAGAGTTGCCTCCATGTGCCACTGTTGTTCTGAAATGATATGCATTGCAATGTTATTTATTTATCATACGATGTTGTGTTCTGATGTGTTTCTCTGGGGATGGGTCCTGCTCGGTTTCTCCTCATTTTCTCTTCCAAATCTCGCAGTAGCAGCCAAGAATTTTACAGAGGGGTGGTTGTTTTTTCTGGCACTGAGTGTAAAAGATAAGGTCTCTTTTTGCCTGATTGAGCAACATGTGCCAAGCATTGCTTACAATGAATGCTAACATGAATTTATGATCTTGGGATGCAAAGCTTTCCTGTGGATAAGTTAGTTGCAGCTGCAGCTTTTTATCATATCGCTGACAACACACAGGCCTCTCTTTTTATGTTGATCCATAACTTGCCTTCAATTTCTCGTTGCTTTTCCAGAGTTTTAGCCCCAAAATGTGCAGCATGTGGACTTCCCATTCTGCCCTCCGAGGTGAGAGCCTTTTAATGCATGTCCCCTCAAGGGAGGAAGCATCATGTCTCAGGTCTTGTTCTCTTTCACACTTGACCCTGTGTCAAGGCAAATATACTTGTGGATGGGGAGAGATGATCGCTTCCCCCAAAGTGCAACCTTTTGACCCGAGCTATTATGCTGTTGTTGAGATGTGACCTTTCTTTTGTTCTTGCTGGGCCAGGCTGCTTTTTCCATCTCCTGCAGGATTGTACTGCTGCTAGTTTTATGTCCAGGATACCCTTCCTTCATGTCAATAAATGCTGGTGGCACTCATGAATGACATGTGTGACCCCTCAGGGACCAACTCATTTTAATACTTTGAGGAGATGAATCTTGGGCAAAACTAATTGAAAATGCTGAGAAATGTGATATATTGAAATTACCAAATCAATATGCATAGATTCACAGGAAATTTGGGGTTAGGAGGGACCTTAAAGCTCATCCCGTTCCAACCCCCTGCCACAGGCAGGGACACCTTCCACTAGAGCAGGTTGCTCCATCCCCATCCAACCTGGCCTTGAACACTGCCAGGGATGGGGCATCCATAATGTGTGATTTGAGATAGATGCGACTGTTAAACAGAGAGAATTTTACATTTCTGGTGTTGCATTTTAGAGGATATCTACAGTCAGTCAGTGATGAAGCTTTACTGTAAAATTAACTGCAGGTGGCAGGATTTATTTGGGGTGTCTAACCAGCAGCCCACATTCATTTCCTCGACATTCCCATCGTTGCAGGAAGCAGTCAACAGAGTGCATGTGTCAGATCCTGCTGCAATCTTTTGTAATTACTCTTTCGCTTGAATGCTTGCAGGGGTCTGATGAGACCATTCGGGTTGTGTCCATGGACAAGGATTACCATGTGGAATGTTATCACTGCGAGGTAGGTCAGCAGCTTTTCAGGAAGTGAGCACTTAATAGTGATAACTACTTTTACTTTTAAGATAGAAATAAATCTGCTGCCTTCCAATGGCCATTCAAACCTTGCATTATGTGTCCTTCGTATCAGTGGCTGAGAAATGTCCCGTTGAGTACAGATGTTTTTGCAATTTCATTTGCTATCCATAAAGTTATGGGCAGCTTATTTGTTAATGAAGGAAATGTAGTGACTTAATAAGGTTTATTGCTGGCTTTCAGAAGCCTTGAGCTCCAGATCACATTAGTGTATCTGATTTCCAAGTCAGATTGTTCAAAAGTGCTAAAGTGATGAGTGATCCTGTGTGGTATAAGTTACCTTTAGTCTCCTGGGAAATGAATGTGTCATTGGGGCTGGAGAAAGGATATGGCTGCACAAAAAGTCCTAAGAGATGCCAGCTCTTAAACACCATTTGGTCTTTGTGCAGAGCTTGTCAGAGAGCCTTCATATTCTGCTGTGAATTAAAATAAAGAGATGTCTTCTTTCACTGTGCTCATAATGCAGTGAAAAGAGGCTGTGTCTCAGCAGGCTGGTTTCACATCACTACTGCTGCAATTAAGGTAATGCGAAGAGGTGAATCCTACCCCAGAGTGTAAGGAGACACGAGCATGTTTAAAATACATAGGGTTGCACCTCTCCACAAGATAAAGCTTATTCAATAAGGCTACTTAATACAAATGGGTACATGGCTGCCCCTCAAAATGCGTGTGTCAGATGCTTTCCTTCTCATGGCACATGTTGGACTTACTAAGAAGGAGCTGTTGGGTGGGTGTCTTCTGTCCTTGTCACAGAATCACATTCCTGGAAGCCAGACCCCAGCTGACACTGGGAGATGAACATATGCTCTCATAATTTGAGCTTCTCTTTGCAGGACTGTGGACTGGAACTGAACGACGAGGATGGGCATCGCTGTTACCCACTAGATGAACACTTGCTTTGTCACTCCTGTCATCTGAAACACATAGAGAACGGCACAATGCCAGCAGCTGCATACCAGCACCACTACTAGCCTGCACGGCTGACATCAGAAAGCCAGGACAGAAGATGGTTACATGATCTCCCTCTCCCCACCCTCAGTTGGTTTCCTGTGCATGTTTTTCACCAGTCAATGATGTTCCTGCAAAAGGATATGAGAGATTTTAGCTGGATTCCCAGGGGTTTTATGCTTGTGAGTTCCAGCTGTATCAAACCAGGTCTACTTGACCAAGAATGTGGTGTGTTACCTAAACTGGTTTACTTCTACGTGCCTTTTTCTGCTGTCTGGAGATTCCTCTTAGCTCCTTGTGGAAGATTCTTCAGTGAAAGCACAATTTGCTGTCGTGCCTATGAACTCAAATGGTGCCATGCACAATTAAAAAGCCGGAGGCTGGCTTGTCTGTCTGCCTGCCTGCCTGATGGGGACATCGCATCGGTCTTACATTAAGAATTTCCTGAGAAGCACATTTCATCAGATTCCCTGAAGGACATCAACCTTTTAATACCAGATTTTAGACACTCTCTTTTTATTAATTCTTTAGGAAAAGACAAGAAAGGGGTCTGTGCAAAATGGATCACTCAGACCTTTCAGTTAATTCCCAGGTATCGAGCCTGGCTGTAAAAACACCAACTCTCCAAGCACGAATCAGGTGTGCTGGCTGGCAGCTGGAGGCCAACATCCCATTTCAAATAGAACAGAAGACTGGAGCAAGCTAGGCTGAGCTACCACGATGACTTGGAGTTCTGGGCTTGCATGTCAGCATGATACACAGGGGCCAGCCTACTGTGTCTGAGTGAAGGGTGGATCATGTTTGGAAAGGAAAGGTCGGGATGCTGAAAGTGTGGACATGGGGGAAATCCATCTTCATTCCCATTTGCAGAGCAAATGCTCTCCCTACAGAGACACTTGCCTGAGTTTCCCAGTTGGTCCCCACAGCTCAGCCCCTGGGCTGGTCACTCATTTCCATGGTGTTTACCCAGCACAAAGCCATTTCATAATGGTGCTTATTTAGAGCTCGAGGTCCTTATGGAGGCTTTGTTTCACGGGGATTTAGAGCCCAGCTCCACAAGCTGTACTCAGATGAGTATGTTGGTATAAACAAATGTGCTCCCATGAATAACAACAGCTTATATGAGAGAGGGATTAGAGTTTGGCCCTTGCTCTCTAAAGCAGAAAGGCAAATCGTTTCTCTTTTTGACCCCTGCTCAAAGGAATGTGCTCCCCCAGTTTGTGTTACCTAGGTGATAGATGTGCCTGCAGGGCATGCTCTGTAGGTGCCAAAGCTGTGCAGCCCCTCATGTACAGGTACAAAGTTTTTCTTTGAGGAAAAGCTCTTAATTTAAAGCCTCAGGTTCATTTGGGGTTCTTAGTTACCCTTTCTAGCATATTGTGTTGAGTTAAATTGTCATCTGTCTATGCTAAAGATGTAAATTTGGTTCTGACTGGCAAGAAGATGACATTCTTGAAGATCTTTTTAGTGAAGAAACTACAATAAATTAGCTGAGCAGTGGCACTGGGACTCCAAAAATGAGCCTGTGCTGAGAACCCACCATGGTTCAACCAGACCTCTTTATCAGTAGCATACACGTAGGTGCTTGAACATCACACCATGTAGTCAGACTGACTCCCTCGTGTGCCCACCAGGAGCAGCTCAGGTGCTGGGTAGCCACAAGCTGCCTGACTGCTAATACACACCACGGGCCTTCAATGTGTGTGGTACAAAATGCTGTGCTAAGTATTAAATGGTAAAACAAATGGAGACCAGTGACCTGTTAGCACCCTCCAACACGTCTGTATGGCTTGCCTTGGCTGAAATGTGAACATCCCAAACTGCCCACGCCTCAGGAAGCTTTGGCATGGAGTTTGATGAGACCAACAGGCTATGCAGCCTTCTGCCCCATCCAGCTGTAAGCACCTCTGCCTGCTGTTATTGCTGTTGGGGATGGCAGCACACATCTGGAGGTCAGTCCTGTGCTGGGAACTACCAGGAGCTCCAGCTTTGATGTAGCTTGGCTCTGCAGCCCATCAGTAAGAGACCGAGAGCTCAAGAGTGGAAACTTCTCCAGTGCAGTGTATGTGGCCCTGGGGCATATTTATCTTTGGAGAGTTGTACATGTGATTTAAGAGGGGGTAAAATTGACCCCAAATAAGGCCTTAAATTTAGATTCCAAATGCTGCGTAGTGAGGGATGGGAGCAGGTTTCAAGGTGTGACTGTGCTCTTAGGACTGTCAGAAGGGACTGAGGTGGGACATAACAGCTGGTAAATAACTTATTCCCAAGCACGTGGGTCCTGTCCCTGAGCTTCCTTTGACAGCAAGGTATCAAAGTGGTTTCTGGAAGTGAGGTGGAAACAGCAGCCTTGGTCGCCCGTTACTGTCTGTGAGAGATCAGCTATTCTGTGGCTCATGGTTTTGATAGCTCTTGGGTTTTAGAGCATTTCCTGCCTTTGTTTTGGAAAGATCTGAAAACACCAATGGGACTGATGCTTTCTTTTTAGCTGCAGTTTAAACTGTGGCCTCGCTCTTGCACAACCCCAAAATTGCAGGAAAGAAGGGAGGATGGAGATGAGCCATTTTCCTTCATGGAAAGCCTCAAGCAACCTGTTTGTGGTGAGCTGTCTGGAGGAGCCCCCTTTGATCACTGGGAAGCTGCACTCACACAGTGTCTCCTTACTCCTGCCAGCCATAGAATCACAGACTGGTTTGGGTTGGAAAGGACCTTAAGATCATCCAGTTCCAACCCCCTGCCATGGGCAAGGACACCCCACACTAGATCTTGGGTGACATCAAGGCCCTGGCCAACCTGGCCTTGATCCATCCTGTATCCTTCAGCGCTGGGGAAATGAGGGCTGCCCTACTTTCAGTTTTGAGGTCCTGTGTAAATTATTAAGTGCCAGTGCTCTCTTTTCCTGTGTTTACAGAGCTAGAAACAACAGTGTGAAGCTACTGAAAATGGAGCATGTGAGCTTGTGGGTTTGAAGCTGAAGCATCTACTGCATTGCCCTGAGTGTACTGACTTGCTCCGCTTTTATCTTTGTCAGTTAGAATTCATTTAAGCTCATTATTTCTCCAAGGCTGTGGGTATCTTGAGTCCCTGTTGATTGTCCCCAGCTTGTCTCTGGCTCTGCAGCTGCTTGACAGTGGGTCTGGGATGTGGGAATCATAGAATCAGACTGGTTTGTATTGGAAGGGACCTCAAGATCATCCAGTTCCAGCCCCCTGCCACGGGCAGGGACACCACACATTAGATCAGGTTGCTCCAAGCCCCGTCCAACCTGGCCTTGAACACTGCCAGGCATGGGGCAGCCACAGCTTCTCTGGGCTGCCAGTTCCAGTGCCCAAAGAAGGGGTAAACTTCCCTGTGTTCCCTGCACAGGGAAGGCTTCTCCTCCTGACCCCTCCACCAGGAATCAGTGGAGCTGCAAGCCCTTGCTGCCTGTCTTCAGGCAGGCAGGTGGCTCAAGCTGGAGCTGCTTGGCTTTGTCCCCTCTGCAGAGGAGCTGCAGGAAAGGTGTTCAGTTCTGCCTGTCTCCTGGCTCATACACATTGGGTTCTGCATTGGGTTCCTATGAACCCTGCTGTCTATTTATTGAGGTGCTGAAGCATGCCATGAAAAGTTAGTCCTGTTTCCTCCCCCAGAGTGCTTTTCTGGCTGGTTTTACGGCATGGGACCCCTGAAAGTCCCATTGTGCTGGTAATGAGCAATTCACATGCAAATAGTTACTCAAGTGAATTCCCTGGAACTTGCTTTCAGGAGCCAGAGCTTAATAGATTTTTTTTTTCCCCATTCAGATCATGCTGTTAACACAAAACCTCATTTGAATAGGTTTTTTTTTTTTTGCATAAAAGCTGGTGAAAAGGCCTAGCTATAGACATTTGTGTGTGGTTTAAAACGTAAGAAACACGTGTTCTAGTGATTTAGGAAACTGGTATTAAACACAGGGAGCAGCAGTGTCAGGCAGGCTGTGAGGAGCATCTGATGAGGTTTGTGCCTCCTTCTGAGTTTTGCTTGGGGGCTTTTAAAATGTTTTCCCAGTCTTCCAGGGTTTAAATGATTTTATTTGTAGATCTTTTGACTACAAAGTGAATGGCTCCTTGGGCTGGAAATGGTGGAATTTAATCGGCATTGGGCCTTGAAAGGGGGAAAATGGACTTGGAAAGAGTGGGTATGGGTCTGGCTGGCTGTTCAAAAGACAGGGTTATCTTTGGCTGCGGAGAGGAAGAAGTGATTATCTTCCAGTGCTTTCTCCTTGCGCTGATGTTAGCAGGTATTTGACATCCCTGAATTTCCATGTTTGGGCCTGTCCATAAGTGCTGCTGGGACCTCCACCTCTGTCCTGTGAGTTGACAGCCCTGAGGGGAATCACAGGCACATGCTTCCTGATGAATTCAGTCCTTATTTTGCTCTTCCCTGGAAATTTGACCACCTTCTTATTTCAGCAACAGCAAACCTGGGGCCTTGCTTAAAGGGAAACTGATACACGCTTTGACCTCCACATTGCCTGAGTATCATCATACGTACAGGGACTCTGTACTCTGCTGCTGTTGCTAAGAGAATCACAGGAAGAGCTCCATTTGCATTCAATTTCCAGTCCCACTGGAACCAGTAAGGCTGCACATGTACATGAAGATCTATGTGTGTGCATGGATCAGTACTGGATCAGGGGCAGAGTGGTGTTACTACAGATGAGGCATATCTGAGGATGAATCTGCGGCAGTGTAAGAGTGGCCTTGAAATGACCACTGGAATGGACTGTCAGCTTTTCTGTTTGATAAACAGTATGGTCTGCAGCTCTGAGGTGCACAGAGAAAGGATGTGAAGGACTTGCTTTTGGTTACCATATTCCTGGACATTTATTAGAGGGGGTTTTAAGGGGAAACACACTTCCATACACTGGTCTGGACCATTCTTCTCCCATGCCAGCCTTGGCTGCGTGCTCTGTGTTCACTTTTGGGGTGGTGTGTGCTGTTGTGTCTGTGCACATGGAAGTGAGAGCCCTGCCTTTCATACCTCTGTGCTCATGCCAAGTGCCTGTAGATGCATTTTGAGCAACTTTCTGTGTATGAGCATAAGGACAAGTTGACCCAGCCTGCATCACTGGGGAAACATCTCTGGAGTCAGTACCTGCGGGCAGGGAAGGCCTATGACCAGATCCACATCCCTTTTCCCCCGTCCTCTGAGGCCTGTGTGTCACTGGGAGAAGCTGGGAGGGTGTTTGTGTTTCTCATCACATAATGTTTGTGTGTTCATTCTTCTTTTCCATTCCTGCACCCTGCCGTGAGCCCAGACAGAGCCTGGACCTGCTCACCCACCCTTTTCCTAAGGAGAAGCGGAGCAATAAAACCCCTCACCCTGCTTTCTTCCAGGGCAGCCAGAAGCTCACATAGCCATATGCAAGTTGAGAGATGGGAAGAAACTAGCTCCATGTGAACATACACGGCATAGAGCCCCACGAAGGCTGACCACAGGGATGCCCTGTGGAGCATCCACAGGTGGAGGGATGGCCAGGCTGCAGTTCCCAGCCCTGGTGGCACCAACCCTTGTCTCCACGCAGCAGGTCTGCGGAGCACAGCCAGACCTGGGTATGCTCTCACAGGCTGTGGCTTTCTGTATCCGGGAAGCAAATCCAGAGCCTGGCTTAATGATACTCAACGGTACTAATGATTTCATTTGTTTCCTTCAAAGCTCAGCTCCAGGAAAGAGTGTTTGAGGATTTGTGGTGGTGTAACTACCCTCAGCCACCTCTGAACACAGCCCTCTTCTCTGCTGTTACATATTTATAAAGGAATGAAGGCCGGCAGCGGGAGCTGTTGTGATTTTGGTGATTAAAGGCAATACGGTAAAACAATGGTAAAACAATGCTCAGCGTCAAGTCTTACCTAGAATGATGATTGCCATTGCACAGAGTCCTCAGGGAGGGAGTTATGCTGTGGAATGATGGTTTCTCAGCCTCTGCCTTCCTCCTGTCCCCCCCTCATTGGTAGCTGGAACAGGGACTGGTGGGAGAAACCTCCTCAGTGGGCATTTCCAGTCCTTCACAGGCCACTGGTCTTTGCTGCAGCCCCATTGGAGGCCATCCTGCTCCTGCATCCCGATGGGGAGACCTGGGTGTGAGGAGCTGGGGAGAGATGTGGCAGCAAGCTCCAGTCACAGCATGGGGGGGCTCCTTTGTGGCATTGGTGGGAATGGTTCCATAGGGGATTTTGGGGAGAGAGTTCCTGTGGCTCTGGGAGGTAGGTGGCCACGTGGTGCCCCATGGTCTTCACTGCTACCAGTGACTGTGACACCTTATAGAATCATAGAATCCCAGACTGGTTTGCACTGGAAAGGACCTTAAGATCATCCAGTTCCAACCCCATGCCTGAAGATGGGATGCTTGAGTGCTGATGGTCGAGCAGCACCAAGGAGCATGGAGCTATCGGCTAAAATGAAGCAAATATACAGGAGTGAAGTATACTTCAGGCTTCCCCCTCCTCAAGGCAAACTTCCCAAAACAAGGGGATCCTAAGGGTTGAAGGGACCTCTGGAGATCACCCAGTGCTACTTCACCTGCCAGGGCAGAGCCACCCAGAGTGTGTTACACAGGAACGTGTCCAGGAAGGCCTGGAATGTCTCCAGAGAGGGAATGATGCCCTGGGATGATACCCAGAGGGCTGGATCCAGTGGGAAACTGTCCAGAAGGCCTGCCCCATGCAGACCCCCAGATCTGGGGTGTCTCCGTAGGCCCATATGGACAGCAGCCCCTCCCACAGCAGCCTGTGTTAAGGGCTGCCACGGACACACACCTCTGTAACGCACATCCAACCCCGGGATGCTTTGTAGGGGTCTCCAGAGCACCCCAGATGTGCTGGGCACATAGGGAATGCCAGACTGGGTATATACAGGAGGCGGGAGGCTGCCCAAAAGCGGAGGGGGTGCAGGCAGCACCTCAGGGATGGAGTGAAAGAAAAAGAGCAGCCGAGCCAGCCAGGAGTCGAACCTAGAATCTTCTGATCCGTAGTCAGACGCGTTATCCATTGCGCCACTGGCCCTGCTCCGGGAACGGGTGCTGCCCACACACACTTAGGCCCCGCAGGGGGCAGCCAATTCAGCGTGGCCTCCTCACCTAAACCCCACCCTCTCGGGCGTGGCTTACCGCCGCGCTCGCGCACTGGCCAATCCCCGCCGCTTCCTGCAGCGCGTCACCGCTCCGGGGGCGGGGTCAGAGCGCGGCGGCTTAGCCAATCGTGGTGCGAGCCAGTCAGCCCAGGCCCGCCCCCTTCCCCTGCGGGCGGTGGCGGTGCTCGGTAGTGCTCCTGCGGCCGTTTGTCCTGCGTGGGGTTCCGTCCCTCAAGGCCGGGGACGCCTCAGTGTGGAGGGGAGGGAGCGGCCGGGAGTAGACGCGGAGCCGGGGACCGTAGGAGGGGCACCGAATGGCGACGGCGGCGGGAGCGGCGGCAGCGGCGGCCTATGCCAGCCTGAAGCTGTGAGTGACCCTCGGGGGGGGGGGGGGTGGTCTGTCACCGAGCGGAACCGGCCGTTGGGACCGCGGTCGCTTGTCCCTTCCCCTCACGGACCCGGTGTCCCCCGGAGCCCAGTGGCGGCTCGTTGTCTGGCCCGGCCCTCGCTAAGCGGGTGCCCCGGCCTGTCCCACCCCGCCTTGGGGCCTCCCCGGGGTGGGGTAGGACAGGCCGGGACAGCCGGGTCAGCGCGAAGGGCTTGGCCCGAGGCAGCGGCTGCGTGCGGCGGCCCGGAGCGGGAGGAGGAGGAGGAGGACTTTGGCCGTGGGTGCAGCTCCGCTCCGCTTTGACTGTCCATCTGATAGCACGGCAGCAGCGCAGCTCGGGTGTCGGTCTCGCTTCCCTCCGGGAGGCTGATGCGTGCGGGTGCTCGGTGTGCTGGGCGCGGTGCGCTGCCCTGAGCACCGCTGGGCTCACGGAGGAGGTGGTGGGGAGCCCCGGCTGCCGCCTGCTTCCTTCATAGGTGGTTGCTGTATACACCCGACCGCTGGTGCGAATGGAAAGCTTTGTGTGTGCAATGTTTCCTGCCCGCAGAAGGTTCTTTAGGTGTGCGTACCCATCAGTCTCTTACAGCACAGCTTTATTTTGGTGCCAGTTGATGATTTTGAACTTGTGGGACTCTCCTGTGTAGTGCCTACTGTGACTGCCCAAATAAATCCTTGTAAGCTTCTGGTGTAATTTATTTTCCTATTAAAACAAGGGGTTTAGGGGAGAACGTAACCCTTTGGGCTTGTACATTTGCTTCCTGCCTTTTACACAAGTGAAAGAAGTTGCATAACCAAAGCAATGCAAAGTTAAATCTGAAGATGCTGGCTGGATGAACCTTGTGAAAAGATGACTGGTTGGAACTGGATGATCCAGAGGTTCATCTGTAACTATTCTGTGATTCTACGTAGCTCTTCCTGACTGTCTGAAGCCAACAGTGAAATGTCCTTGTGTGTCCTAAAGGCGTTCCCAGGCTTCTGACCTCTAAATATTAGCTTGAAAGTGTCTAATTGAGTTACTGATGCCATTTTCAGGCAGCAGGATCTGAAAGTGATTTTTAAGCCTGATTTAACTGTACTTAATACTCTGTTAAGTTTCATTTGACAGTCATGTTTTGGATTCAGAGAAAACATCTGTAGGTCTTCCTTAGAGATCTGTATAAACAGTTTGTCATAACACCATTATCTGTTTAGAAATCACTGGGCTTCTTTCCTTATTTTGATTAGGTAGCTAAGTGAGGGTATACAGACACTGAAGACGATTTGAGGAGTAAGATCCTCAGGGATGGTTGAAAGTCTTGCTTATTTGGCAGAAAGCTCTTTTTTTCCTCTTGTCACCTAAACAGTGTTTGTCTTTCTTTAAGCTGAACTTGCGATCTTTTTACCTGCAGAGAAGAAAAGGCAAGGTGTATGAGTTGTGTGACTTGCAATGCAGTCATTCCTACTGAGAGTCTCTTTAAGTAAAAGCACTTCTCTGCATACAGGCTGGTAAAGAATTGTCTCATTTAAAGTTTAATCATCACTAAAAGTAAGCTTTGATCTATTTAGAACGAGGCTGTCTCAAATGTAGATAACGTGAGATTTTTTGCTTTATAAACCTGAAAACAGAATTGTTTTGCTTTCTGCAAAATGGGCTTTTCTTCCTGTTATTACAGTAAGCATCATAATGCCTATAGACTTTCTACCAAGCGTTTTAAGATACAGGACCGTGACTTGGGTGATGAGTCACCCTTACCAGTTGGCAAGGTCAAAGGAGAATGTTGTTCTGAGAGATCCAGGCTAGACTGCAGTGTGAGGGTTTAGTGGTGACAATGTTTTGGGGTTTTAACTGACTTCTCTTTCTCTCTATGAAAAGGTCAGATTCTGCAGCTCACCTCCTCTGGGTGGTCTGGTGGCCCTGTGTGGAGCTTCACTGCTTGTAGTGCTCCGCAGGGTCCCATTCGGTACATTCAGTACCAGATCCTAGCTCTCAATGCAAACCTTGTGTTTTCCATGTTATCAAAAGTAGTGACTCAAGCCTTGACCAGTGTCATCACTGACGTTCAGGTGATACCAGTAAAAATACTGATGTCTGATGTCTAATGTCTGCACTGCTGTTGGCGCTAATTGTGTTACACCAGCAGTTACTAGGGAGAACTGCTAACCTAAAAACTGTTACCCATAGATCTCATCTATGTCACTGCTATTCTTACTTAGCTGCTTCTTGTAGCCTCAGGAACAAGTTGTAGATTCAAGCAGCTATTACAGGTAGCAAGCTACTGGATGGTAGTAAAGCTACCAGTCCAATTCACTAGTAATTTTGAGAGAGGTCCAAAAGTAGAACTTGTCTTTGTCTTCTTTTGTTTCTTGTTCTCTAAACTGAGTTTGGATAATACTTCTAGAAACAACAGTATGCATCCTTTTTTTCTTGCTGAACTAAGTGGCTTTCACAGTGAAGCTCAGGGATGTTGTCTGAGGAGGGCATTAACTTGTGCAGTAAATTATTTGTCATCTTAAGCAAAACCTAACTGGGAATAGCCATTATAAAGCTATGCCTTTAATCCATGCCTTTTTTTCTGGTATTTCCATTACTATTTTTCTTTAATACTGGCATTAATCCCTTTCTTCTCCCTACAACAACTACTGCTCCATGGGAGATGTTCCAGTTCCTTGAGCTGTTTCTGCTTGAGGAGTAATATTTATGGTAGATGTATAATTAGCACACCTGCTCGCCTAGAAAATCTGGAATCTCTGGGGTGTTGAAACCATCAGTGTGTTGGCACTGTTACTTAACATGCTGTTGGGACTCTGCTTATACTAATGTCTTTCCTGTTACCTTGCTGCAGACCACTTTGGTATCTTGAGTACAGCAAAGCCATTGCTGCACAGTACAGGGCGTGCTTTTGGCTTGCTTTATTATAGTATTTAGAGGTTGACATCGAAGAGATTCCTGCATTAAAGCAATGTTAAGTACTTATGGTGAAATAATCAATTACTGAAGTAAGGGTTTGGCTGTTGAGGCCTAGAAGGCTTAAGTGGTATTGAGTGAAGTACTATCTTTAGTTGCCATTAGAGCACAGTGGGTCTTCTTTCATGCAGTACCTGAACATAGGAGTATTCTTGTCTGTAATATCAACCCAATTAAAATGTGGGATGCAATTCTGTATCACCTTCATGGTATACAACACTGCTTTGTAATCCAACTAACAAAGTGAAACTTCACAGCAAATACACAAATAAAAAGTACCGCTATCTCACTTAACTGTAAATTAAGCTGACTTTACACTTGGTGTAAGCAAGCAGTGGTTGTTGCTTTTCTTCTCTTTTGCCTCTGTCTTGGGAATCACGCTTTTTTTTCTTTCTCACCTTTGTACTGTAGGAATTAAATCTATTGAGTAAGTTGCTTTACCTCTTGGCAGCAGTCCACACAATTCAGTTAGAGATGATTTCAAAATGAGATTCAAGTCACCTTCAGTAATATTTGAAACATGAATTTGGTGATTGCAGTTCTTTAATACCTTCCCTTTTCTAGAGTATCAGGAATTACATTATCAATGTCAAATATTTCCATTTATCACTCTCTTTGTTCTTTAGCAACACAGAGAAATAGGCCATGGTAATGGTGGTCAGGGAATTTTTGTATTTAAAATAAAAGTGAATGAGAGGAACTCAAACTCGGTGAAGACTTTATATGCTGTAAAGCTGTAACGGAAGCAAGATATTGCTGTTAAGAGTTCTTGGTGTTTTGGATGCTTACAGACAGCAGTGACGACGTAGCCAAGGAGCAGGAGGGTTCCAGTGTCAAATATGAAGGTTATACAAAAGCAGAATATAGCCTGGTGTATGAAAAGCAGTTTCAAAAGTAACTACAGACATTATGGGCTTCTGGAAAACACTGATATTGTTATTATTATTATTATTATACTAGCACTTGGACTTCCATCTTTTCCTTATTTCATTAGAAGAATAGACTTAGTCTGTGCTTTCTAGTCATTATGAGTAATCCTTCTTTCAGCACTTAATATCTCCTTCTCGGGTCAGTAAAATAAGCGTTTGTGTTATCTTTCTAAGCTTGTGAACAGCATACAGACTTGGTACTGAGGATGGTCTGTGGGAAAATACCATTCTTGTATGCAGTGCTCCTCAGCTTCTTTCCTGAAAGAGAAGTGGGAGGCAATCATCTCAGTTACCATAGTCTTAATGGTTGAAAAGGTCATCTAAACAAGAATGAGACTACTAGGTAGGTTTGTATATCTGCATTTGGGCTGAAACCCCTTAGAGATCCCTCTGTTGGAATCACCATAAAGTTATTTCTCTTAACTTCACAGACAGCTGTTAGAGCTGCCAGTTTGGTCCCTTGAACTGAAACCAGGAATCACTTGACACTTTTGCCACCAAATCCGGTCTTGGAGCCAACTGTGGAAAGGAGGATTTTGATTGCAAAGCTTTCTTTCATGTATGTTGATGGTAAAATGTAGTTTAAGCAAAGTTAGAAATATACAAGCATTGTGTAAGTGGAGATAAAGGTGGTGATAAGCTTTTAAAAGGGCAGTCAATGGTAGTGGCAAGAAACAAAATACGGACTAGGGTTTGAGAGAGAGAAAAGCAGGGGGCTGGTCTACTGAAGCAGGGCATATGGCACATTGGGAAACCAGGTATAATTTGCAGTGGCAGCCTTAATTCTCTCCTTTTTCTTAACTTATGGTGAGGATAACAGACTTCACGCTTATCAGGGAGAAATTATTACTCTGGAGTGTAGTAAATATAAAGTCTGTTTACATGACAAATATTCTGTACCTGTAAGCTTTTTCCCAGTTGTTTGAAACAGGCTTTAATACGCAAGTAAGTCAGTGCTGAGGCTGTAGGACAGTCATGGCCATTTGCACTTTCTAATAAGAAGAGCAGCTTTTAAAACTACTGATCGTGGATAGGAATGCTCTGTATGGCCAGTGTAGGTGTCTGTGTTGTCTTCTCGATAGAGTATTCAAAAACTGAAGCTACTACTTTGGACGCTTCAACTTATTTGCTTAATGTAGATGAGGAAGAATGCGTAAGCATCTGTATTAAAGGCATAAGAGGTCTAATATGAAACTTTGCAGTGTCTTTTCCCCGTTTTCAGCTGGATTTTTCTGTATCAACTGACCTCCCAGAAAAAGCTGACTGTTCAGCTAAACCAGTGGAAGTTAAGTAGCTGCAGCTTGCTTTAGGTGGAAAAAATGCCTATTACTGTCTCCTGCCAAGAAGCGGTAGGCTTCTGACTGCATCTTAAATAGTATAACCTGATTTTAGATTCTTTAACAAACGGGGGGCTTATGAATGTCCTTAAGCTTGTTCTATCTCTGTAAGCTTGTTCGCCATTCACTGTAAAATCAGTTCCCATTATCGGTATGAAACCCCCTTAGAGAGCCAGGGGTGCATATGTGCACTTCATCCAAAACAAACAGGCAAAGCAAAGTAGGAGCTTTAAGGCTTCAGTGTACAAAAAACTCCATGTTTGTATTTCGAACTCTGATGGCTTTAGTTTCAAGGATCCCTGCCCATAGCAGGGGGGTTGGAACTAGATGATCTTAAAGGTCCTTTCCAGCCCAAGCCATTCTGAGATAATGCATTTTATAAGTATTCATGAAAGATTAAGAAAGCTGATTTAGAAAGGATACATGGTGTGTTTCCCTTTTTAGGACACAGACTGATTTTTCTTTGAAGAAGTTAAATGACCTGATGAACAGGATTGCTTTATGGCCTGTTGTGGTGGTTGTTTTTTCAGTTCAGTTAAGCATTTGGACTTCTCTGTCTGTCCTCTACTTGTGCAGAGAGGTTGTAGGCTCTCTGTCCTTAGGAAGTGCCAAAACATTCCCAAAGAAATAGGGTTTAACTTTCAAGTTGGATAAACTTTGAAGTTGGCCCAGCTCTTAGTGGGTGGAAGGTAGGGTGTTAGACATGCTAAAGGAGGTCTTCCCGATCTCTTACAAAGGAGTTTTATGATCTAAATTAGGGTTCTGATTCAGCTTTCTGATGGATTAAAAAAGAAGAGATGTGAAAAAATGCAAGAGCTATTTAGGGAGAAGGAGCCTAAAAATACCTATCCTGTAGAGTGAGTTTCCAGAACAAGATGCTTAAAACTCTGATCTCATGTCTTGTCAAGCCTTAAACTAAGAGAACTCATTATGAAAGTTAAGAACACTAGTTCAAGAGTGGGTTTATTGTTTGTTTAGCATTGCCTGTGTGCAGCTACAGGTAATTCCTGCGTAACTCTTGTGTTGTTGCACAGTGTAACGTGTCTGGCTTGCAGGTATCTCAACAGGTGTATTTTTAAGGAATATTGTTGAAAACTGTGTTTAATTTTATGGCTAGCATTGTACTGCATTGAGTTTTCCTGAAGAGAAAGGTAGCTATGAAATCTGAACAGGATGTCAGTGTGTCTCCAATAGGGAAGATACAGGTTACTCCATGACTGTTACACAGACCTGCTAACAGATCTGCTAACACTGTC
This sequence comes from Pezoporus flaviventris, assembly GCF_033815535.1. Taxonomy (NCBI): domain Eukaryota; kingdom Metazoa; phylum Chordata; class Aves; order Psittaciformes; family Psittacidae; genus Pezoporus; species Pezoporus flaviventris. The sequence goes on from NW_026892585.1 coordinate 5,104,966, forward strand.
ACACTTGCTTCAATAAACTAGTCTGCCACTTTAGCTTTTCCATTTTCCCTATGTCGTTTCCAGTGGATTCTTACAATGCTTCAAACACACTAATGTGAAACAGGTGATTTTATCACTTTGGAAATGATTTTTGTGTCTGTTAGACTTGTATTAGGGATGTGGTACATTAGTTTCTGATATATTAGAAAGTGCTTGGCTAAACTTCTGATTTTGAAGTTTGCTTTTGGCTTATCAGGCTTCCAAGTGAGGTAGTTCAAGGTTATATGAGTTGAAATGGACCACTGTGTACATAAACTCCCTTTCATGTCTCTGACTTATAGTAATAACCAAGAATTAAGATTATTAAACAGATGGTGGGGTTTGCAATACCTGATTAGCTTGACTTGGTTTTTTGCATTGTCAATGTTGGGAATTAATCCAGTGAGAATTTGGGGGGGGTTGCAGCTGAAATGAGGTTTAAAATTTCTTACTCTGTCTTCAGGTGCTGAAGAATAAATAAAGCCAAAATAAGTGGTACTAAACACATTTCTTCTTCCTATCCATTCTCTTAAAGGCATGTAACACCAGAGAAGTTCTATGTGGAAGCCTGCGATGATGGAGCAGATGATGTGCTTGCTATCGATAGAGTCTCCACAGAAGTCACTCTTACAGGTACTCCCCTCACCAGCATTTCACAATACAGGCTTCTTCATCCTTTTTGTTTTGTTCTAGGCACTCCCAGAAGATCTTCAGCACCTTGAATTGATACGGGGAGATCTATCTTTAGTTACTGTTTTAAAGTAGTACTTTGCATTCCATCCTGTAAATAACTTTGTTTGAAATGCTTTTTGCTGTGGGTAACCAGGGTGATAGTGCTTGCCTCTTTCTTTTTGTAAGACTGCCCATCATGACAGTAAAATCTGAGTCATTCAAGCTAGTTGGGATTGGTGCTGGAAGTCCCAAACATGGGAAGTGCTGAACACTGGGCTTCTGCAGCTTTTGCTAGATTCTCCCAGTGCTGTCTTTCAGTACTGAAACATGAATTCTCATAAAGCCTTTACAAACAGCAACAGTAAAAAAAAACCCTCACTGTAAATTTAGTTCTGTGCTGGAAATCTGGATTCAAATGTCAGTGCAAGTAGTGTTGAGCAAACTGATGCTGAGGTCTTCAAAATGGTACTTTATTAAGAACGTGAAATTAATGCACAAATTCAGTCAAAGAACTTGAATTAAATGACAATGTGAAATTAAGGCAATGAGTGACTTCCTCCTCAGTGCTTCAGGAGTTTGTACCTTAGCACTACTAATACATAAACAGACAGAAATGCTGCAGTAATACTAATACAAAAGCAGGCAGTCTCTTATTATGTATCTTGTGTACTTCATGTAAGAGGAGTGTGCCCATCCCACTGGTAATTTTTGTTGTAGTAACGTATTTCAGTTTCTCCTTCAAAACTCTTTAATATAGTCATCCCTAGACTTTTGTGAGTTCACATCTCTTCTCATGACTGGTGCTTTATCAGATGAGCCTGCAACGTATTTAAAATGAAGGAAAATACATGTGCTGTCTTTCTGTGTTCTCCAAGCTCTGAGAAAATACCTAACTCTGATTTGGTTGTTTTGTGTTTCTTAAATTCCTCTAATATCCCTTCTCTTACTCTAGAAATGTGAATAGAGGAAAGTTTAACAGGCTAAGACTTCTAATTGGTATTTGGATACCTTTTGGATCTCTTGGTATGTTGTTTGGAGTATTGTAATCTATGCTGTTCTTGGTAGTTTTGCAGAGATAGACCAAAAAGTAAACTGGGTCTCTGAGATGGAAATAGACTGAGGCTCAGAAGAAGCAGTCAGAAGAGGGAGGTTTGTTTGTCCTTGATGTCTATATGGCTTCAAAATAAAAAGCTGCTGGAAGCTGGCAGGACAATACATTATTGAGTAGTTTATTTGCTATATTGTCATGTGAACAAGCTTGATTTTATTCAATTGAATGACTATTTTGATTAAACATAGAAATTGGGTTAGAATGGTTGCATATCCTTCCCTCCCACCCCCCATCAGGCTTTGGAAATCTGATGTATTGCTGCTTAAACTTAAGACTAGCAAAACTTGAGATTTGACCAAGAAGCTTTGACAAACTACTTTAATAGTTTTTCCAGTATAGGCATGAAAGAAGCAGTCTGAAATTCTGATGCTTTTTTCTTTTGCTTTTCAGTCAAGAAAGATGTTCCCCCCTCAGCTGTTACAAGGCCTATATATGGTATTTTGGGAACAATCCGTTTGGTAGCAGGTAAGGAAAAGAGAACTGTGCTCTTTAAAAATACTTAAACAATATATATTGCTGAAGAAGCTTTAAAGGCAAAAATAGTATCTTGGATACTTACCCAAGGTTACACTTTCATCAGTATGATGGCCTATCCTTGTGGCTGCTGGAGGATGGAGGTATCCAAATACAGTTGATCACAAACATTCATGTGCCTCTTAAACCAGCAGCTGCTCTAAAGGAAGGGTTAGCTGAAAGCTGGTTGAGTTTTAAGGCACAGATTTCAAAAGTGTGCAAAGAACATAATTTACTTCTCATAACTGTTTTAGTTGCAGGATTTGATGCAACAGACAAATACCGAGTTGTGAAGTTTGACTTCAAATCAATAATCCTGGTACAAAACTGAGTGACAGGGTGATAGATTAGTAGATGCAGCAGTTCAAGTAATGGTTGTGTTCCAACTATCCTACATATATAAAGAAAACTCAGCATTAACAGGAAAAGGACAGACTGGAACAAGTCTAAATTTTAGACAGTTGTTGGATAAGGTAAGAATAAGCTGTCTGCTTTTTCTAGGTATGTCAGTGGTGTTCAGCTCTAAACAGTCACTGCCACAAATAAACCTGATGTGTAAAGTCTGAGCTTCCAGACTTTACATCTGGAGAGTTTTATTCAGTATGCATGCTCCTTATTACATCATTTTTCAGACTACTTTAGTCTCAAACTCTAAAAAAATCTATATAAAAAGTCTTTTGAGTAGCAATTTATGAATTGCTATTCAAAAGATCTTTTGTATAGACTTTATTAGAGTTTGAGATTGAAGTAGTCTGAAAAATGATGTAATAAGGAGCATGCATACTGAATAATGTCTCCAAACATAGAAAGGATTTAAGCTCACTCATTGCAGTATTCTCAACCAAAGCAAAGTATCATTGTGTTAAATGCAGTAAACTTCTGACAGGGTCTTAAACTACTGAATTTTATATGCTCATATTCTAAAGAATTGTGGATTTTGTAGAGTAAGAGCGATATAATGGACACCTGTGTCTTAGGTGCTTGGCAAGATCTGACTGGTTTAAAACTGAAGTACCCCAAAGGGGAATTTTCACAAATTACAGGCTTGGTAATGACTGAATATTATATAAAATATAGAAGTATGCAACTTACTAAAATAGCCTTTTTCTTTCCATCTCCAAAGCTTTGCAGTGATTGTTTATATACAGCTGTTAAACTAAAGATAATAGCAGTTAAAAGTAAATGATTTTGTGTTGTTAGTAAACGATATCGTGGTGTTAGGTAGTTTATCATCTGTAAAACTGGTTCCATATCTAGCAATGCAGCATCTTTGGCAAACATAAATATTCTTCACCTATTTACAGTGTTAAGGGGGAGGGGGGAAATTGCTGAATTAATATCTGAAGCGCTGAAGTCTCAAACAGAAGGTTGCATGCGCAAATAGGAAAAGGCATTGAAAATTTATATCAGATGTATCTATTCGTGCAGCTTCTTTGTGGCATAGCTGTGGATGGAATGTGCTGCTTTTATAAGGTGTCTGGATGCTTCTGACACACCAGCCAAAAGCAATACTTACAACTTGGGATGCAGACATGCTAGAGCATTTCTGAAGTGCTTAAATCATCCAAATAAAAGGTATAACACCAGTACAAAAGTGTACTAGATTTGGGGTTCTGTGCTTCTGCATGGAAAAAAAACCCTTGCTGTTTTGCTCCATGGAAGTTGTAAGTAAGCATTTAATGGTTATAAGATGTAGATCATGAGACATTTTTATCCATCAGTATCCAATTTGATAAAGTTTTCTTTTTCTTCAAAACCAAGCTGGCACTGAAATATGATAGGTAGAAATAAGAGTATGTCGTGTTTACCAGCAAGTGTAAATCAATTGCTTTGAGTGACCTGTCCTTATTATGGTTTTTTTGCTTTGTTACTTATGCAACCGGGAAAACACTGAACTTCCTGTCAAATTATTAAAAGGAGCCCCCCTTCTCTTTACTCCATTTTGAGCCTGTTAGGATAAATACTTTTTTTAGGATAAGATGAATAGGGGTTTTGGGTTCTGAAGCATGCTTCTTTTCATGCATTTCAGACTTGCTCAGTGCTTTCTAGGTGTAAGTCCTAGGTGTAAGTTGAAAAAACCTCACCCTTTCCTATTGGTTTCAGTTTTCTGGTTATAGTTCTATAGTTATACGGTATGGTTGTAGGCTCCTTTTCTTAATATGTGCATCTATTTATGGGGTTTTTAACTTTATTCTTTCTGATTTACAGGCACATATCTTATTGTAATAACAAAAAAGAAAAAAGTAGGTGAGATTTTCAGCCATGCAATCTGGAAAGCAACAGACTTTGACATCCTCTCCTACAAAAAGACCATGCTGCACTTAACTGATATTCAGGTAGGTGGATTCATGAGGGGATTGTGGGGGGATTGTCTTATATTAATGTCCATTATCACAGGACCTAATTTGATGAAACTATGCTCTTTGAGCTACACTTTTTTTTTCTGCTTTATTCGGGCTGCTGTAATTGGTGCAGTAGTTGGATATAGGGGAATATAAAGCTGTGTCATTCAAGATAACAAGCTCACATTGTGCAGTTTTGAATATCATCCCTAGAGTTTGTTCTGCATATTGTGCATTTTTTCACACTGCTATGATGGTACACTCTTGTCTGTGCTGTTCCTGTTAAATCTTTCTCACAGCTTTGCCATTCTGATAGCCCCTATGATAAGCTGCCTTGCTGTTATCTAACTATCTGTTTTGCTTAATTTATGGAATTGTTCCATTACATAATTACCCAGCAGGGAAGAATTGATTTTTTTTTCCTTTTTTTGAGAGGGAGGGAAAGGATGGAGATTCTTTAAAATAGATGTGTTTGGGCTTGATAGAGAGTAGATAAGGTGTCTAACCAGTGGAGCTGAAAGAGAATATGATGCTCTTCCGGGAAAGGAATGAGGTTAATCAAAACTTGAACCAAACACAGATTAGTTAGTGGGGTAATCCTGACAGTAAGTTGTAGCCTTTATTTGCATTGCCATCTCATTTGGCTTTTTGAATGGTTTTCAGGCAAACTAATGTCTTCGTTTTTGCTTGGAAGTTGCTGATATTAGTTTAATATCAGTAGCTGTTTACCTCACAGAAGACTGTTCTCTGCTCTCCACTGTTCTTGTAGAATTGGGCTGCAGTGTGCTAGTTGTCAGTTATCAGTGAACTGTTAGCAAAATTGCAATCCCATGGTTTTATTCTGTGGTAATCTCTGAATGATCTGGATGTCATGTGCTAGCACACTAGCAAAGTTCATCTCGTCACTTCAGAAAGTAGCAGGAGCTTGTAAGAATAAGATATTTCAATGGTAATAAATGAGAGCTCTTCTGTCCTTTTTTTTTCCTCATTCAACAGTTGCAGGACAATAAAGTATTTTTATCAATGCTCAATCATGTCTTGAGCGTGGATGGATTTTACTTCTCAACAACATACGACCTAACGCACACTCTCCAACGGTTAGCCAACACGAGCCCAGAGTTCCAGGAAATGAGCCTCCTAGAGAGGGTAAGGATATACTTCTGCTTAGTGCCTGTGTCTCGGACCTTGTCAGTCAGCTCTGCATGGCTTAAGTTTCATTTATGCAGCTGATGTTTCAATGATGTCAAAACGAACTAGCACAAACTAAAGGAAACTTTATGTAAAGTTTAGGGTGATGTTGCAGAAATCCATGGTCCTGTTACACTTGAGCTGAAACCTTCATTTTTATCTTTTACAATCAATTAGTATGCTAAGTGGTAGCAGATACTGTTAAAGCATTTGTGATCTTCTGTTATGCTATAAATGGCTTTACTATTTAAATCGGTAATTTAAACTAGTGAAACAGATTTACATGTTGCTTGGATGCAAATCCTTATAACTGAACTAGAAAGAAATAGCACTGTTGCTGAACTGTAACTAAACTGTCCCTGTGAGCTGGTCAGTTGGGTTGTGCTGGGCCGGTTCTCTGGGAAAAAGAAGCTGAGAGAGAGACAAAAAATAAGCAGTGAGTCAAGTTACAACTTGAGCTTGCTTTGTACCTTGCTTAGGACACAGGTGGAAACTGATGGTCTATAACGATTCAGTACACAAGTCTGTTCAGCACTGTAGCGTTTTATCAGAACTGTTAGGGGTTGTGGCTGAGCCCTAACCCTTTGCCCAAAAGTGGATTAAATGGCACTCAACTTCATACTCTGTTCTAAGATCATATGGAACTGAACTGTGGGGTTTATGCCTGTTGGCCTTGGGATGTATTCTGTCTAAACCAGGCCTATTCCTTATGTTTAAAGTGAATTTAATATGCTGCTTTTGTCTTAATGATACCAGCCAAACACATTTGAGCTTGAAATTCTCTGGTGCTTCCAGAGATCCAGAATCTTTCCTCTGGTAGTGTGCTGTATTGCAGCATAAATCAGGTCCAAACTGCCTAGACACTGAATACTGAAACCTTGGAAATCAATAGCACCTCTTCTCCCTTTGCCGAAGAGGTGGCAATGGAGTCACAAGAAGTTGCTTCTTAAATACTGAAACTGTCTAAGCTGGGGCAGCAGCTTTTCAAAGATTAAAGAAACCAATTTAGAAATCAGTTTATACTTGGACTGTTTTGTGTTCTGTCACATTCTGTCAAATGCTGTTCTGTCAGTGATCTTGCCAGGGAGACCGGTTGCTGACATGAAACGATTGGTTTGACTTAAAATTGAGGCATTTCAGAAGGTTGTTTGAAAGGCAGAGCGCAGTAAAATAGCATCAGGTTTGAGTGAATTCAGATGTTAGAAGGTTAAACCAATTTTAGTGTAATTTCATGCTCGTCGTTGCAGTATAATGGCTTAACTTAGTGGCTGATGGCAATTTTGGGCATCTCGAGTTCAATTCTACAAGAGGAGATTGGCCTGGGTATTTTTGGTTTCTTACTTGCATGTGTTTGAGTGTTTTAAAAGAGTACTGGTAGAAGGAAATGGCCCCAGTATAGAAGCACCAAAGCTTTGTATCTTGCTCTTTCACTAGTTCAAGATACTGTAAAAAGGATCTGAACGATTTCTGACAGATAGCTGTATTTCTTGTTTTCTATTAGACAAAGGAATGTTGCAACACTGAGCTTGAATTAACCCTTATCCTGAGTGACTTATTGTCTGCCTACCTCATCTTAAAGTTGAGATTTATTCCAGAGCCTGCCCTATGTTCTGCAGCAAAAGTCACTTTTGTGACTAATCTGGTAGCTTTCTGGAATGTGCTCAGCAACCTGCTCAAGACCCTTTTGAGGTGAATTAAACATAGGAAATACATGAAGAGGGTTATTTATGCTGCAGAATATAAATACTGATGTCTTTTAAACTACAAGTATTGTTTAATTTCAGTTCTCAGAACTGTTGATTATTGCATACAGAACTCCATGCATTTTTACCTTCTGCCCACTTTGAGTATTACCTTGCTACTGTAGTTACAATTTCAGAGCACTTTTCAAGGCCTGCTTACTTAGGGCACAGACCAGAATGTTGGTCTGATGCTGCAGCTCAGTTGTTAGCAGTTAAGAATGCCTCGAGTGTCAGGCAGCACCCTGAAAGATTGGAGAGAATTGTGCTTCTCTTAACTGTTTTGATTTTATTTATATTGTAGATGAGGATAGGAAGGATACTGACGGAAGAAGGACATTCCATCTCCATGTACATCTGTTCCCCTAAACTTGTGCAATTCGTGGATACTATGATATTGCTTTACGCTGGATTATACAGAACTGACAGTCTCTAAAAACCTGTTGGCTTTTTTTTCTTGCTGCAGGCAGATCCACGGTTTGTGTGGAATGGGCATCTTCTTAGAGAATTTGCTGCTCAACCAGAGGTAAACACTTCGTAATGATGGTATTAATAGAGGATGAATATATACTTTTGCTCTAAGTATGCAATAGCTTCCTGTAATTAGGCCTCTTATTTCAGCCAGCCAGAATCTAGTATAACGTGGCTGTTCATCTTCTAGTTCAGCACAGTTACAGTCTTTTGCTTTCAGACTCCCAACTTTATGTCAATGTTCTCAGTACTACCTGTATTAAAGCTGGCTCTTGAAAATGTCTGCTGTTGAAGATGCTGTGCTGACACCATACTTGTCTAAACCAAAGGGGAAGTTACACTACACAGCATATGCTTTTCAAGCTTTTTGAAGTTTAACTACTTATTTGTTAATAATCTATACTTTAGGTACAGGCAAGGTTCAGCTCATAACTTTTTTCCTAAGACTGGCTAGCATCTTTCCCTGAGTGCAGTTTAAATTCCATTTGCTTAGTCAATAGGTCATAAAGCTGGTATTAAAAATAAAACCGATAGTTTAGAATCTTTAATTTTATGTTAAATGAAGACTAAGAGTAGTGTAACCTTTGAATTCACTTAGTCCAGCAAATACAAGGACATGACCATGAACCATAACTGTAGTGCCTCAATGGCCAGCCTGATTTAAGCTGCTTCCTGCTACATGTGGCTGTCAGTTTAAGGCCACAAGGATGACCAAGGGCTGGAGCACCTCCCATACAAAGGCAGACTGAGAACATTGGGGCTGTTCAGCCTGGAGAAGAGAAGCTGCGTGGAGACCTCAGAGCAGCTTCCAGTGTCGGAAGGTGGCTACAAGGATGCTGGAGAGGGACTCTTCATCAGGGACTGCAGCGATAGGACAAGGAGTGATGAGGTCAAACTGTAACAGGGGAAGTTTAGGTTAGATCTAAGGCAGAAGCTCTGCCCTGTGAGGATGCTGAGGTGCTGGCACAGGGTGCCCAAGGAAGTTGTGAATGCTCCATCCCTGACAGTGTTCAAGACCAGGTTGGACGGGGCTTGGGCGACATAGTCTAGTGTGAGGTGTCCATTCGCATGGCAGGTGGTCGGAACTGGATGATCATAAGGTCTTTTCCAGTCCCAACCATTCTATGAAAACACACATCCTTCAGATGTGTGCTGAACTTCTCAAATTGTCTGCACTGCAGCAACCTTTTCTCTCTATCAGTACTTCACATTTATCGAACTGAATGACGCACTGCTTCTATTTCTGTCTCAGTAACCTGTGGAAACGTGCTCTTACATTAGACAGCACTGTTCCAAAAAGCTGGATTGTGCAGTGCTTCTGGAATGTGAAGATAGGAATTACCAAAGGGCTGTTGTGCATATTTTGGCGGCATGTGACTGGGTTATACTGTTTGAATAGTGCTATGCAGACAAAGCTTGGGAAATGAGAGAAAAGCTTTGGTAGGAACAGCAAAGAAAGCTAAGTGTGGCTGGTTTATGAAAACAGATGCAGAAGGCAAAACACAAGTAGAGAAGGGAGATAACTGATAACTGAGGGGAAGCATGAACTGCTACTGACTACAGGTGGCTTGCTCTAGCAACAGTTTCAGGTAATGACTTGTGGCATTTCTGACTTCCAGTATTAGGAAATCTGAATTTTAAATTTTCTTGAAAGACCAAGTTATTCAGGAGCGGTAGGATGGGAAAAACACTGGAACAAGCATTTCAAGTATGAATCACATAGATACATTCCTGTGTTGTTGACTATCTCTACTTACATCCTACTGTGGAGGTTCAGCAAATATCATAAGGTATTCAGTTTGTACTGCTTTATATCTGTCATGTTTGTGGAACAGTGTATGCCACGTGGAGGAGGACAAAAGCAGCTTGAGGTTTTTTGTCATGGTTGCTTAATCAGGATTAGGCTCTCACTTTTTCCCTGCTGCTAATAAGGATTACTTATATTGCTGTCTTCCTCGAATGTGTCTTTCTTGGAAAGAATTACCGCACCCAAACCAAAAATTAAAGGCCATAAATTACATCAAACTATCACGGAACTATTTTTAACATGTATTATGTGTGTTTCAGATCCATAGGTTTGCTACGCCAGTGATGCACGGATGTATCCTTTTGTAAGGGTGATTATGGGAATCTAACAGCAAAGTAGTTGCTATTGAGGCTGCTCAATTGGCTGTGTTAGCAACTGTAACATAGACCACAATGTCAGAATGAGGTTGTAGTTTGTTCAGATGTGAGCATTAGATATTGCTTGTTAGCCCACTCATGTTAATGTGCTTGAATATTCTGCCTTTAAGGCTCTATGTACTTAATTTTACAGGTGTGATTTCCATAACTATCTTTCAATGAGATCGAAAGTTAAGATGAACGTGGCAAATGCTCTTGCATCAGCCTTAGTACTTATTATCTTGCTATAAGGATACATTCATTTAGCATTACTTTGGATATAAAATAAGGGAGAGCAGTTTTGACTTGAAGGAGTGATTATGGATGTTCCTGTTGATGAATAAAAGGGTAAGTTCTGCTGAAGGCTCCTTGAATGCTTCTCCTAACCAGCTGCTTTTCCTGCACTAACGCTTAGGGTAACAGCCATTTTAGCAAAGCAGTCATGAGTCTATTTCTGAGAAGGGGTGTATGCTGTGAGTAAGCCTAATGCTTTCTGGAAGCAGTGTTCCTTGTGTAGCATGTGATCAACAATAAGTCCCAGATGCTTGTGCACTGCAGCATGAAAAGGACCGGCAAGGCTGGATAGAGCAGCTCATGCCACATTCTCCTTACTTCTTCCATTGCAAAGGTCCCTCAGGTGTGTGCAGGGAACAGCTTCCAGATGGGATCAGTTGTTCTGGTAGGACTGTTAGCAGCTGGCAGATCTCCAGTCCCCTCTCCTGTGACTTCATTTAATGGAAAATGTCATGAGAGTAGGTGGAATGGCAAGGAAAGATAGCAAAAGGGAACTGTCAAAGCAGCCCAGTCCTTATCCTGCAGGTCCTGGGTGGAAGAGTCTGGGTGGATTGCAATTAACACCTTTCTCTGTCCTATTTTCACTGTATAAGTAATTAGCATAAGTTATGTGTGTATTGCAGTAATTCTAATACTAACCAAACACCTTTAGAGAACCCATGAATTCAGAGAAACTGAATTTTTAGTGATGAAAATGCTGGGGAGCGCCCGAAGCAGAACTGGTACAGTGCCATTTCCAGTTACTTCAGTAAAATCAAAAATTCTTCCCCCACACCATCCCCAAACTTAAATATATCTTGTTCATTTGGGGTCTTGCAGTGGTGAGAAATAATGGACTGACTTGGGTTAATCAAGACTTTGATCATCTAAGGCCTAAACTACATTTAGTATTCCCCTTGCTGCTCAAAAAACCTCCAACCCTTCTAAAGAGCAGTAAGTCATGCCTTTTCCTTTTATCTGTGTGCAAGTAGCCAACAGCAAGATGCCATTTAAGTTGAGACAGAGACTGCAGGTAGAAAATGGGCTGCTTATAGAGGTAACCTTTCTTGCAGGGGACTGTTGGCTGTACGTGTGTTGAATTAAAGGGGTAGGACCTGGCAGCAATTTTCCAGGACAGCAGAGAAATAGTTCTTTTTCACACTCCAATTTATGACTTATGAGAAGATGCTGGATTATGTAGGACCGATTTGTATAGGTTTTTTGAGTTCTTTACAAACAGTATTAGCAAAAATACATACATAAATCAAGATGTTGCATGTATGCAGTCAGTGTGCTTTTCAACATGTTAGGTGCTCATATGTGGCACAGCTGCTTTATGTCCCACTTGAATCATAAATGTAGAATCTAGATTTCCTGGTAAAATGGGCTATTTGTAAACAAGATGTATGTTCTTTTTATTTAACAACCTCATACAAAGTACCTAAATTCCTCAAATAATAGGAGTCTGCAGTATGCTAATACTGTTCAAGACCAGGTTGGACTGGGCGTTGGGTTGTACGTGGTCTAGTGTGATGTGTCCCTCCCCATGGCAGGGGGTTGAAACTGGATGATCTTAAGGTCCCTTCCAGCCCAAACCTTTCTATATATTCTATGAATACTGCAGCTTGCAAAAATTGGTCATTTCGGTTGTGTGTTTGCTTCAGAGTTGTGGGTTTCATTTTTCTAGGGGCAAAGGATGAAAGCCTGTGGGAAATTATTCATGATAAATGGTGATCTCTCTTAAGACTTGATTGTTTACTGTAGTCCATATAAAGGCAATTGTGAGCAGCACAGAACAAGGCTCTCAAACTGAAGCTACCTGTCAGTGGTCCCTGTTTGTTTGATTAGTCTGAGATTATGGAGTATCTGCCATTTCTAGCCTAAGCAGGAAACCATTCTTGCGTAAGAAGCTCCTGCTGCAGATGTGTTCATTCTTCTCCTTGGCATGGATTTGAAAGCCAGTCTACATTACTGCTCATTCTGGCAGCTGTAAATGGGCTGTCTGTTGCAGGTACAGGTGCAAGGTGTAATAGCCCAAGCTATTCACTGTTTTAAAAGCCTTTCTGAAGTGGTATTGTTTTGTTAAAAGCAATAGGAGCAAGAAACTGTCCAGATAGCTTAATAAAATTGTGGATGAGATGGATGTAGCACTGAACAGAACTTCAGCAGTCAGTGATACACATAGGACATAACACAACATTAATCTTCTTTAGAAGCCCATTTTCTCAATTATAGCAGCTTTAATGCGTACATCAGTGACATCACCTGTGGCCTGTCTTTTTGTGGTGTGCATACTGATCCCAGTGCTATCAAGTTTAATGTTCAGCTGGTGTTGAACCTATTGGTGTGGGAAATGTTTAGAGGTCATTTTGAATGTAGTCACTTGGTTCCTTGATGTTTCCTACCTGTGGATATATAAAAATACCCTAATGAACTGTTGGGGTTTTCCTTAATGTTCTTCACTAGTTATCACTATGCACTCTTGTTCTATTAATGGCAAGTGTTTTGACTGGCTGCTGATTTCCAGAAGAAGCTGTTTCAGGGCTGGTGTGCGCTACTATGTGAGAGGTAAAATAGCAAATGCTTGATTTTAAAAAGAAATCCAGATTCCAGCTATATGTGACTCGCCTTTTAAGAGTAATTGTTGTGTAAAGGCTTGCACAAAAAATGCTTATAATAGTTGGTCTCAGGACAAAGAAAGTATTAGGAACCTGTATGATATGAAGCGTGTTCTGGTATCGTATTAAAACTGATTCTAGAGATAACTGCAGAAGCCTTATAGGGCTTTTTAACACTTTACTGGGGAGCCCTGAATAGTGGTGTGTTCTCTAACTGTTTCAAGTTAGAAGGTGAACAAGGAAATAGATTTCAATTACTTTCTCTGTTCTTAGCCCCAACATACATGCTTTTGAAGAAATTGGTTGGTTTCTGCAGTGCCATTCCTATTGAATTATCAGTATTTCTGTGTCAAAGCACTTGCATCTTATTTTGTATTAAACTGCTCAGTTTCTATGGCTAGAAATATCAAAATGTGTTAAGCACATCTGTGCTTCTTCAAGTTAAATTGGGTACAGATGATGAATTCTTGCCAGAGGTATTTAATTTACCATCTTCAGGCAGCTCTGTGGTATTTTCATGCTTTCTGTGAGTGCTTAAGGAAGAATAGGAAGGAAGCCTTTTGCTGACACACTGTCACTGTTCTGCAGCCAGACTTGCTTAATAAGGTATTTTTCCTACATAGGTATTGATTCAGAAGGGCATGCTGCTAACTTCGTTGAAACAGAACAAATTGTGCATTACAAGGGCAGCAAGGCATCGTTTGTTCAGGTAAAGTCAGTGTAAGGAACTGCTCACTGGCTTAAGATAACCTAGATGGTTCTATGTTTCTAAATATAAATTGTATACAAGATGTGCGTGCACACAACCTAACCCAGTCTGCTTCATCTTGAAATGGCAAGTGAGTTTGTAAGTGTTTTGTTGTTTTAAACTATTTTCCATTCTTTTGCAGACCCGTGGATCAATTCCTTTTTTCTGGTCTCAAAGACCAAACCTCAAGTATAAGCCAAAGCCACAGATCAGCAAGTCAGTAAATCATGTATGTGAGTGTTTGTTGTGTCTTGGGGTTTAAACATATTTCTGGGCTTGTGTTTGTGTGATAAAGTAACAAACTGTGATCAGAGGAATAAAAATCAGCAGTCCTGGATTGAGCTTTACTTTCAAAAAGAAGTAGCAAGAATCCTTGTACTCAAGGTGAGTTCAGAGACTGAAAAAAGCCCAAACATCAATGGGGATCGTTTCTCTTTGGTACTTGTTTGCAGGAGTTTTAGCAGCTGCACAATACTTGTTATCTGTGGCATGTTCATGCAGGCGAGCTGAATGAACTGGGGGGATGAAAGTAGAAACGTATTAGCACAATAGAGAACATCAAACGCTTCTTAGCTACTACGTATGTGGTATCATCAAAAAGATGATAATAGAGATCTCTTGTAAATCACAGCTCTTAAATGTGTTGACAGATGTGTGCTACTTTTCCTTTCTCTTCTAGATGGATGGCTTCCAAAGACATTTTGACTCGCAAATAATTAGCTATGGAAAGCAAATGATTGTCAACTTGGTATGCTTTCACTTGTTCTTCCTGAAAAAGCTGATGTTCTTCTAAGCAGGCTTTTGAGTAGTAGTCTTTCTTATATATATTTCTTTTTAATTTTCTTTTCTTTTTTTTTTTTCTTCCTCCCAGGTTAACCAAAAAGGTTCAGAAAAGCCTCTTGAGCAAACATTTGCCAAAATGGTAGCCAACATGGCAAACGGGATGGTCAGGTACGTGTGAAATGAAAGGACACATTCTGTGTTAAAAGCTGAGCATTGCCTCGAAGTGATCAGTTCTTTGGAGGCCTTTACCAACTGCCTGATGTGTTTGAGTTTTATTTTCATAAAGTAGCTTGCAGATAGGCAGTGCCCCTACCTCAGAGCTCACATTCTAAGCAGAATGTGAAGAGGACAAAGAAAGAAGTCAAAACAAAGAAGGGAGCTCAGAGGCAATGGTAATGCCAGTATTGGAGTAATAGTGTGCTATGAGAACTGTGAAGATCTGCATTTTAGGGTAAAAAAATCATGCCCTGCAGACTAGCTTCTGGCAAAAGGGCTTGCATTGCTACTTAGTAAGGGAGTGCTGAGTGTGAACAAACCAGTATTGAGGTAAAAGAGAAAACAGTAAGGGGAGCATGTGATTTAAATACCAACCTCAGTGTGACAGTGGGGCAAGAGAGTGGAGAATGCACTTTAATCATAAGAGAAATTCCTTATCTTTGTGGGAATTTTGAGTGCAGTACAGTTTTACAACCTGCCTGTGCTTGCTTTCACTAACTTCTGGAGGGAGGGCTAGTAGCCAGCTCCCACAAATACTTACCTCTTCCTTTTCCTTGAAATGGCTGTATAGTGTTATTGTCACTCATGTAAATCAAAGGACAAAATTCTCTACTTGTGGGCAAAAAGGAGTCCTGTTTGAAGAATGCTTCACTTCTGTCTAAGCATTACTAAGGAATCATAATCAAGATGCCCTGATAAATCCTGACGTTCTTGGAATTTTTCCCAAGCTTTCTTCTGCTTCTATGATACCCTGCTGCTGCCTTCACCAGGGTAGTTGTCTGTCCCACTTCTGTATGCTTCTTTTACTACCCTCAGGGGTGTGTTTGTGTGTTATTGGAATGTGGGTGTGGATTTTCCTTCTGGCTTTATTAAAAAAAGACCACTTCTAAGGTGAGCTCTTTTCTCACTCTCACACCTAGGCTGGTATTGATACCAACAAGCTGTACAAAGCTTGTGGAATTCTGTGCACCTTTGCTGTAAAGTCACTTGGTGGAAACCAAGATGTAAAATTCTCTCGTGGTGTGTTTTAGTGATGTTCTGTATGTGTTAAAAAGTAGTGTTTTGCCAGCACATTTTTCTTAATGCTGCCAAAATCCTTTTTCTTTGTTAATCAGTTTTGATGGCATTTACCTGCCAGACTAACACTTGTCTTCAGTGTACATCTGCCATCTTTAGTCTTGAAAACTTGGTAAATAGTAACTTTTGGATTATAAAGACTTGGGGAGGAATGTAATGTCCTTTCATTCACAGCATATATATATATATATATGCATGTGTCTGTATGTGAAAGTTGAATCAAGCACCACTCATCTAGATCACTTCTCACCAGAAATGAGTTGGCTGTTAAAATCTTGCTCCAAGTCAGTAGCTGTTTGATTCTCTTATGACAGAGTAGGTTAGGTGTTCAAACAGAACCTGTCTCAGGTTTCTAGAGAGCTGTCAAGGGAATTAATGCTGCATGCCAGCAAAGAACATTGCATTTCAACACCTGAGTCTCTTTCAGAAGTGAGCTGAAGTTCTCAATGCCGTTGCTTGGAAGAGAGTAGGGCAAAAGAATCGGAGATGAAATCAGATTCATATCCTTTCTGTAATTACTGGAGGGAAAATACTAGCCAGAAGGTAACATGAGTAACTTTGAACTCAATGTGTGCTTCCCCAGACTAGTGGTGTCCTGTAAAGAAATGTAAATGCTGTCACTGCAAGCTATGGACGTAGCCTCAGGAAGATTACAGAGTGCTGACAAAATCCACAGATACTTGCTGGAAGCTTCTCTAAAGAAAACCAAATCCTCTGTCACTATCTGTTTTATAGATCAGCCTTTTCCTCGGGGGGGGTGGGGGGGAGTCTGAGACCTTCACTGCAGAACATACCTAATCTGATAAGATGCTTCTCTCTCTGAACAGATATGTAGCATTTGACTTCCATAAAGAGTGCAGCCGGATGAGATGGGATCGACTTCAAATTTTGATGGATCAACTAGCAGAACAGCAGGATGAGTTTAGGTAAGGCTCTGCAGTTTGTATCTGTAGTGTTAAAATGAGACCACTTTCTCATAGTTGCTCTTGAGTCAGAGCACAACAAACCAGACATGTAATCTTCTGTAAAGAAGGTGCTTTCATCTGCATTAGTGTTTCCATATGGAAACACTTGCTGATATCGTGCAAGGTTAGAGACCTGGTGGTGGATAAAATGTAAAGGCCTTTGTATGTCCCAGTAAAATGGTTCTGGGAGTTGCAGCAGCTCTGCATTGTGACTCAAGGGCTGCCTTTGTGCCTTAGGGTAAAAGATTAGACAAAGAAATGAGCATGCATGCAATAAGCTATTAAACAAAAGTAGTCTCCTTAAGTGATATATTTTTCATCCAATAGTAATTCCGTGTGTTGTCCACAGCAAACTGTGCTGCTACTGAGTGTCCAACACTTAGTACTCCTTCCACCAGCCCCTGCGCTCTCTTTGACAGTGTTTTCTCTAACACATGTGGTTGTGGCTCCAAACCTGACACTGGTACTGACTGTTAGCCCTTGCTAACATAAGTAACCCACAAGGAAACAAATTCTCATTTTGTTGAGTCATAAAACTAGACTTATTGTCTAAATCAGCTTAAGTCTTGTAGTCCCACAAGTGTGTTTTGAACTGTTCTTAGTCTTTGCTAGTTGTAGACATGTAGATTGCTAGCGAAACTGGTTCGTTTGTTCTGCTTTTCTGATTGCTTCCTTCCTGTTTCTAAAGTATCATGCCTAAAGCACAAAGTAGATCAGCTAAAACATTGTAAAACTGGCAGTGGTTTATGCTATCAAAAAACCCCAAGTGACCTGTAGGCTAGAGTAAGAATCTCATGAATGAAATCTCTTGCCTGGAATGAAGGTTATGGGAATAGTATAAATAAATCAGATGGTAGTGAATATTCTCTGCCCACCACCCTGAAAAATACATGAAGAGCTGACAAATAACTTGGCTTTGAGCACTTTGAATAAGGAGAAATAAGCATGTAGGTTTCCCATACAGCAAGGGTCCTTTATTCTTAGACTGAATACTGAATTCCATAAAGCCATGTGTCTCTAAAACAAGATACAAAAGTGAAGGTTCTTCCTCAGGATTAGGCTGACTCTGCCATACCTTGTTCTGTTTCATCTAGGGTGATGGTTGCTTAAATAGGAAAAGTCTTGAGTTCTGATATTCTTAGGAAACAGTTGTGCAACGCTGAGAGAAGTGAACAGTTCAATGGAGGTAAACAGCTCTCTTTTCCACAGCTTAAATCCAGTTGGGAAAGACCTGTCAGAGAGCTGGCTTGCTGGGTTGGAGGTGGTGAGGGTGTGTGAAATGTTTTTAGAGCAACTGTAGAAGATGCAGCACTTAACACTTCTGGTTAATAAAATAGTTTTACTCTTCAACTATACTGATTATCCTAATATCAGTTCTAGGCAAAGCTTGGTGGGAGAAGGGGAAAATGAGGATTTCACAGGTGTTGGTTTCCTTTAATCATACAACAATGTAAAACATGGTTTAAAAACTAATTCTTCAGGAAAGACAAAAATGGGTCTTCTTAACACAAAGTTGATCAAAGTAAACGCACAGGCTTCTAAGGCTCATGATTTTTTACTTCTGCATGGCTCTAAGACTTCAGAATCTTAAAATACTGTACAGTAACAGTGGATCATATGCTAGTCCACATTCAGAGTCCATAACTACATAATGGAGTAACAAATGGAGAATATGATCTGTAAGTCTTTAGGCAACTGGAAGTTTCATGCTGTGGCAGAAGGGCAGGTATAGTTCTGTTCCATTCACATATGATAATTTGATCAACATATTTGTTTTACCAGCTCAGTATTCAATTCAAAGGCACCTAGTTTAATTAGTTAAAAAGACTGAGGTAGCAATTAGCATATGCTGTTGCAGGGTAGAACATCTGGTTCCCCCAGATGTTCTCATAATGGAGAGAAGAGTGGCAGTAGCAGGTTTTCAAACTTAAGCCTTAAAGATCTGAATGCCTTCCTGGAAGAAGTGTGCCTGAGAGTTTATATGGCTCTTCTGTGCAGTGGTGACTGGATTGAACCAGGTGACCGTGTATATACAAATCTGGTTACTTCTGCTGTTACACTCTGTTAATGATCTTGCTATCCATGGAGCTAGGACCCTGCCATAACTGAAAAGGTAAAATGTAAGGCTCTGATTTCGTACCTCAGTCTGTTCTTCCCAGTGACATAACTCAATATTGCTGGTGGGATTTCTAAATTAGAAGAATGCAATTAGAAGGGCAAGAGTGCCCAAGATTACAAGATGTTCATATATTAATGCTAGTCTCCAGTGCTGGAGGGGAAGCATTCAAGGTGAACTCAAAGTTCAAAGCCACATCTAACTCTTTGTGTGGTCAAGACAACTGTGTTTTGACTGCTAGAATATTCACTTCTGAAAAGGTGTGGTTTATGTGGACTGTTATCTATAAATACTTAAGTGGATCTTATGTGTTAGTTATTTTCTAGTAGATTCCGATGGTAAAATTGTGACTCAGCAGGAAGGAATATTCCGCAGTAACTGCATGGACTGCCTTGATCGGACTAATGTGATTCAGAGCTTGTTGGCACGCCGGTCTCTTCAAGCCCAGCTTCAGGTAAATGTTTTGTTCTTGTTTAGCACGCAGGAAGAGGAGAGAGGCTTTCTGTTTGGAACTGAAATACAATTTTAACACAGCAATAAGAGCTTGCATATTTGAGTCACTCTGCTACTACTTGAAACGCATTAGCCAGACTCTGCTTTGATAAATCCAGCTTTTTCTGATAGCATATCCTGGTTTTTCTGGTGAACTCCTAGTAAGCCTCAATCTGCTCTTTGTTTTAGAGGCTTGGTATTCTGCATGTGGGACAGAGAATTGAAGAGCAGGCAGACTTTGAGAAAATCTACAAAAATGGTAGGCTGAGTTCAAACAATTGCTTTTTTTTTCCCAACCAGAGTAAGTAACTTCCTTAATCTTTCTTAATGTTTTCCTATTCACAGCATGGGCTGACAATGCTAATGCTTGTGCCAAACAATATGCTGGAACTGGTGCCTTAAAGACAGACTACACAAGGCAAGTCAGCCTTTCTTGTAAAGGCCTTCTGGATTGGTTTTCGCATGTTTTTGGCATTTTTTAAGTCTTCATATCCAAGAAGAAGCTTAGGCTATTAACAAGTTTTACAATGGCTCAGCTGGTAAAATATCAGACTAAAGTCTACAGAACACTTTTTTTCACTGTGTTCATATGAAAGGAAAAAAGGCTATCTGGAAATAAACCCAAGAAAATGTGCTTCTTCAAGACACACTTATATTGTTGGATGGAGAGAAGTGTAACTTTAAAACCTAGTTACAGGTATTGTGTGGTAATAATGCAGAGGCAACACTAGATGAATACCTCCATGTAAATACACTTATTAAACATAAACCCATGAAAGAACTGCAAATCTGAAATTATCTTCCTGAATTTATAAACTTATTTGAAATGTTTTTTCAAAACTCCTTTTTGTAGAACTGGGAAGAGAACTCAGTGGGGCTTAATAATGGATGGATGGAACTCATTAATACGTTACTACAAGAACAACTTCTCTGATGGATTTAGACAGGTAAGTTAGGCTTTTAACTGTGGGGAAGTGCAACAACATTGTTCTGCATTTCAGCTCTTGCTCTCTCTTTCTCTTCCAGGATGCAATTGATCTTTTTCTTGGGAATTATTCTGTGGATGAAGTAGAACCTGCTAGTCCTCTGCATGTCCAGAAAGATTGGAAGTTCTTAGCTGTGAGTATGCAGACTATTCATGACTGGAGAAACACATATAACCTTTTAGTCACTTGCTTCATGTGACTAAGTAGAACTTGTCTACTGAGTGATGAAGCGTCCTTATAATCTGGTTATGTTTCTATGATACCTGCTTGTAGGACTAAACCCAGCCTGTTCCCTTGACAGAAAAAGGAGTGTGTTGAGGTATCGTAAAACAACCTGCTGCTTGCTGTTCTTTAAAAATGTGTTTCATCAAGTGGAAAGGGAGAAACTCTGTCACCACCAGTGACTCTCTCCTTCTGCAGAAGCAGCTTGTGAAGATCTCATTCTTCATGCACAGACTGTAACACAAAACCCCCACTTTCTTTATTATTCCTCACCCTTCTGTTTTGTGAAATGGGATTTGGGACATTCTGGGTTTAACTAGTGACTGGTGTACTCTTTTCTTAAAAACACAAATCTCAGTCTCTCTTTTAATAGACAGAAGGTGTATTTTAAGAATTAACCTAGTTAATTCAACACACTCCTCCAAAATTTTTTGTACCTGACAAGAGGTGAATCGGGAATTAAAGCAACTTCATTGCAAAGCAAGTAAATAGCTTTGTAGTACAGCCCATCTTAAAGGAAATCAAGGCATATATGTGCTGCTATATCAAATGATTATTCTTTTTCTCTTTTCCCAGTTGCCTATTATTATGGTGGTTGCTTTCTCCATGTGCATTATTTGTTTGCTCATGGCTGGTAAGTCACTCTTTTTTAATTGCACAGAATTAGCTTGCTTGTATGCAGACTTCCTGTAAAAGGTTACCTGAAGCTATGAAGTATAAAATTGCTTCTCCATCATACTAAAAGGTGTTTGAGTGTGGCTCTGAAGATTGAGAGCTAACACTGTATCATTAATGTGGAAAAACCTGGGCTACTATAGAAAACAATGTTAAAACTTTTGTAGAAGTCATTTAAGGGGCAGTTAGTTGCTCCCAGATTTAGCTGCACCGAAGTAGACATCTAGTGTTATTATAGCAGGATGAATCCCCAGAATAATACCTGATGTAGGGCAGAAAGACAGTTCAGAAAAGTCAGATACAGGCATAAGCCTATTCTGATGCGTGTTGTCTGTAAACTCAGTCTGTGTTGGGAGTTGTGAAGATTTGTGTTCTTTTGCCTTGAATTTTTTTATCATCAGTGCTCATAGAGTTCTTGGCCTCCAGCTTCTGTAGCTGTCTGTTCAAAGTGTTCTAAGAACCTTGTGGCAAACACAGTTTTCCTAGTTAAGGAAATAGAGGAAGAAAAGGCCCCGATGTCCATGAAGGACTTCTGACTTCATCTGACTGCAGATATCTGAGGGGGGGGGGGGGGCTTGAAATATTTTGCTTTTATACTAAAAAGCCTCTCTGCTAACTGGAGATAATGAACCTGAAATGTTTATCTGACTCTTAACAGGTGATACATGGACTGAGACAATGGCCTATGTGTTTTTCTGGGGAAGTGCAAGCTCTGGAACTTTTGCCATCATTCTTTACAATGGCAAGGATTTTGTAGATGCACCCAAGCTGGTCCAGAAAGAGAAGATGGACTGAATTTGTGTGTGTGGAAAGCGGCTTGGTAGTGAGGATTCCTCGAGCCACACTTGGAGTCTCTACTGACCTGCTTTCCACACCAAATAGTGATCGTTATTAGCGTTGGTTGTGTTGGGGGGCGGAGGAGAGAAAATAGTGTCCTATGGTGGTGGTGGCAGCTTTCAACTGAGACTTGACTCAACAGTCTTTAGTTGCAATGGTCTTTGGAATATTGTATTACTGGAGTGGGCTCCACTCCTATTGAGGCAGTGCAAAGATGCAAATCAGCATCTTGGTGTCTGGAATGTTTTAGGGCATAAGTGGGCTGCTTCAGCTCATAGTCTGCCTGGGCTGTTTCAGCTGAGTATTTGGTCTCTGGCTTGACAGGTGAGAGCTCTGATGCTGTTTGTGCATCAGAATACGCAGATGTTGAAGCATTAATAATGGAGCTTCTAGTCTCTGAACAAATACAGCTTCACACCAATAAAATGTCTTGTTCTAAGACTTACAGCTGGATTATATTTGTTGTGATAAAAGTCCACGTTAAGGAGTCCTTTGTGCATATTTGTGTGTGGATTCTTTTCACTAAGTAGAAAAGATATTTTGAATCCTAATGCTCTTCTAAAATGAGCTTTTGTCCTGTCTTGTTAATCTAGGACTGATGCAATATTCTACTCATCATTGTAAGGTGAAAGGGCAGTGTAATTGGATGTTCCTGAAGTTGCAGATGTCTTGCACTGTTTCAATATTACCATCTCCAGATGATACATTAGTTAGCAAGTTAAAATACAGAATTTTTCTTTCTAAAGATGTAAATGAAATCAAAGAATGTAAAAATCCTTTGCAGTGTTTCTTGAACCTTCCTTATGCTAAAGGTCCAAAGTATTCCATTACTTTAAGAATGGGTCGCAACGTGAAAGGTGAACTTCATATTGTTTTGCTTGTCAGCTGCTTCTATTCTTGGTTATGTTGAAATCTATGAAAGAAGGAATAACAACCGCAGGAGAACGTGTTTAGTTTAAACCCTGTGTTTGCACTTGGGAGCAGCAGCTTGCTTCTCATGCATGATATTGTAACATACTCTTCAAAAGACAAAAAGCTACAGAATCATTTGTGCTGGTTAATAATACATGTGTGTCTTAGTGCTTCCAAGCTGTAAAAGAAACCATGAGTAAACCTAATTGAGGACCAATTTTAATCTATTTTGTCACTTATTTTATATGGTTTGTTCAAAACCAGCCATGGAACTTGCTTAAGGGGCTGTGCTTTGTTTAATAGTTCCTGTAAGTACAGCTGTATATTCAGATTACGAGTGTACCATTGGGGGGCAAGGGAGGAACATGTAGAACACTGGG
This sequence comes from Pezoporus flaviventris, assembly GCF_033815535.1. Classification (NCBI taxonomy): domain Eukaryota; kingdom Metazoa; phylum Chordata; class Aves; order Psittaciformes; family Psittacidae; genus Pezoporus; species Pezoporus flaviventris. The sequence goes on from NW_026892585.1 coordinate 5,128,483, forward strand.
ACGAGCGCAGTTGAGGCTAGAACACAAAACACTGGACTCTGGGTGTTTCCTTGAGTTACAACTGAAAATATGTACAGATTTTTGCAACTGTTAACTGTTCATTTTAACCTTGAATGTTTCCGGAGGCCTCTCCGGGGTCTGTGTAAACATAACCTGTTCATAAGCACTAGTACTTGCAAAGTGTCTGTTTGCTTCTAGATGCTGTAACGGAAATACCAGTTGGCAGTTAACTGGAAAACCCTCTAACTTTAAAGTTTTTGAAGGTGAGCTCCATTATGGGCTGGAAGTCCCAGAACACCACAGACTCTGCATTTGAAAGGCACGGTTTTGATGGCGCTCTGGCATTTGAAGCTCGGCACGGTTGTCTTGCAGTGTAGAACTAAATCCTTGCATCTTCGGTGAAGAATTTGTTGCAGCAAAGACTGATCTTGCATCTCTAGTATAAAAGGTTTGTCAGATGTGGAATAACGCAGGTTTCCGAAGTTGGAAAGCACCTGCGTTTCAGTACTTTGCAAAGAGTCTGTATCTCTAAAATCACAAACGGTGTTCTCATAAATGACAATAAAACGTTCAACTTTTCTAGATAGCTGGTCCGTGGTGTGTGTTGTGCTTTGGCGTGGCCGTTCTCAAACTGATCCTTAGGAACAGTTCCTCACTGGAAGGATGCTTTGCTGCCTTCTCTGCTCTACAGCTGCAGACATTGCTTGTCCATGCTTCAGTACTGGTGACTGTGCCCTTGTGTTGGTGTTGGGCTCACGTTCCAGGCTTCATTACCATGGCTGGATCTCCCTGATGTTTAGTCCCAAGTGTCTCCTCTGCTCTGCTTCTCCCCTCACAAGACAACCTCGGGGTTTTCACTGATCACAGCAATAGGTGCTGGGGGTGAAAAGGGAAGTTGCCATCTCCCTTTCCCTCCCCTACTGCAGGCACACATCAGATCTCTCAAGTTTGGGGTTTTCTCCACTGTGTCATTGGTCTGTTACAGACTCAAACTCAGGTTCTGAGCTGGGTCTTCCTGAATTAGTGTCAAAATAGCATTTGACAGAGCTTTGTGTGTATGTTTTAGATGGGTGAGCTTTCATCATCTGCGTAAATTCACACACACAGAAAAAATTACTATTTTTTAAGAAATACATAAATCTGTACAAAACTGTATAAAATATTTGTATAAAATACAGACTCTAAACTTGGGCCGTGGCTTTAAAATTAAGTGTTTTTCTCTAAAATGTATTTTTTTAATGTTAAAGCAGGAAAAGCTGTGAGCTCCTAGGAAACAGTTCGGCTTGCTTCCCACGGCGGGCGGGGCCTCCTCGCCGCTAGAGGGCGCTGTTGTACCTCCTGGCGCGCGCGCAGCGGCGCTTCCGCCCATTGATCGCTTGCTTTGAGCGGCCGCTTGTCGGCGGCGGCGCGGCCTGCTCCGAGTGACTCGCCCGCGCCTCAGGGCCTGCCCGCCGAGGGTCCCTGCTCTCCCCGCGGCGCGGCCTCCGCCGCTCCCCTGCCCGAAGCCGCCCGGCCGGAGCTCCGGCCTCCCGCCGCGATGAAGCTCGTCAGGTGAGCGGATGGAAGCGGATTGCCGGCGCCAGGCCGCGGCGGGAAGCGGGGCCGCGCGTTCAGCCGCCGCCCGGCGGGCCCACATCCCCCGCTCCCGGCCCATGGGGCGCTCCGCCGCCGGCCCCCGTTATAGCTTGGCTGTGGGGGGGGAGGGGGGGGGGGGGCCTCCTTTCCCGTACCGCTGCCTTGGCCGTGCGGTGAGGGAGCCGGGCAGTACCACCCTCGGGGCGGAAACCCCGCCATGTTAGGTTAGAATTGCCCTCCTGAGGCGTTAGCGGGGTGTAAACGCTGCCGTGTGTGCGGTGGCGGTGCGCCGGGGGGTGCTGGGTTGCGCGGTGCCTGTCAGTGCCGCACACCGCGGGGGGTGTACCTTGCTGTCGCATAATGCTTCGCCGACCGTGTGCCGCAGAGGCCGGGAGCGCTGCCTTTGGGAGCTGGGGATGTGGGAATACTTCGCGCAGATCGGTTTTTCCATAACGGGACGTTAAACGCAAACGGCTTTACATGGGAGTGAGCGATGTGGCTTGGTTTTGATTCCTAGGTTTCTAATGAAGCTGAGCCATGAGACTGTGACCATTGAGCTGAAGAACGGGACCCAGGTGCATGGCACTATCACAGGTACGGCGGGCGGGAGGCTGCAGCAGAGCGGTGCCTCTTACCCATCTGCTGAGGGCGGGCTTGGACCGAGCTCTTTTGTTTTGTACTCCCTCTTGCGGGGACCTTCTCTGGGAGATGCAGGAGGTGTTCTTCATAATTGACATCGTTGCGTACAGGCAGGGGGGTGTTTGTTACCGAAGAGCCCAGACCGGCAGAAGCTGCAGTGCAGAGCAGTGAAAAGCCAACCATGAAAACACTTGGAATTTCAGTCCGTTGCAGATTGTCTTTGACATACTGATGGCCTGATACCCCCGTGGTTGATCTGAAGCTGCTGGTCTATTCTGTGAAGAGCTTTCTGTGTATAAGGTGCTGCTGGGAGGCAGTACAGTCTCTCTAGTCCTGGGAGCCAGGCTCCAGGCTTCACTTCCAAACAGGCCTGGAAGTGAGGGAAGGAGACATTTCTAGACCATTGGCAAAGCTGTGGGAAGTGTGATACTCCCTTAGGATGATGATGCTGGTGAGGCAGTTTTACTGCCATATCAAAGCTGGTGGTGGAGGTACATCTGAGTTTTGATAAGGTGTCTCAGTACATCTGACTTTTCATTTCTGAAGGTGCAGTAACAATAGAAACGTTGCAGCAGAATGTCAGAAGAGGGATTTCTTTTTTGATGGCAAATGTTAAGTGCTGATATGGTCTTAAATCAGTGAAATTTTGGGTTTCAGCGTTTTTTATCTAAAAAAAAATAGATAATTTCTATTGAGGTCATTTTTGCTCTTGTTAAGGTGAACTTCTAAATCACAGAATCCCAGACTGGTTTGGGTTGGAAGGGACCTTAAGATCATCCAGTTCCGCCTCCTGCCATGGGCAGGGACCCCTTCCACTTGATCAGGTTGCTCCAAGCCCCATCCAGCCTGGCCTTGAGCACTGCCAGGGATGGGGCAGCCACAGCTTCTCTGGGCACCCTGTGCCAGCGCCTCAGCGCGCTCACAGGGAAGAACTTCTGCCTAAGAGCTCGTCTCAATCTCCCCTCTGGCACGTTAAAGCCATTCCCCCTTGTTCTTGCCTATAGGGGCCCTTGTCCAAAGCCCCTCTCCAGGTTTGCTGGAGCCCTTTTAGGCACTGGAGCTGCTTTAAGGTCTCCCCTTCAGGAGCCTTCTCTTCTCCAGGCTGACCTTGGAGGCTCCAGCCCTCACAGCATCTCCAGGGCCTGCTCTGCACTCATTCCAATAGCTTCATGTCCCTCGTGTGTTTTTCCCCCAGAGCTCAATCAGGACTGCAGGTGGGGATCTCCCCAGAGCACAGCAGAAGGGGAGAATGCATCTTTGCATATATTTACATTGATTTCATGGAACGGGTTTGAAAACACAGAGCTTGATGAGGGATACACAGCAAAAAGGAGTCCTGTTGCTGCAAACCTGGTCTCCTGCTGATGCCAGAGATCTTTTGCATAAGTTTGTGGAATGTTATTGTCTGTCAGAAACTTCTGTTGCAGGAAAAGCCTTTATGATTTATTATATTGTCCTCATGTGATGAAAAATGAGCAGACTATTCTGTTTGCCTTCAGTGATATCAGTGAGTGATCTTGTTCTGAGAACATTCATGTTAGCATTGCTGTAGAGATGACCAGGAATGTAGATGGGGCATGTTGCATTTGATGAAGCAAACCCTTACAGTTAAGCTGATGAACATGCTTGGTCTCCGTTCCTTCGCTCACCCCAGGCTGCTTTTAGAATGCTTCTGCCCAGGCACTGTTAGTAAAACAAAGCAGAATTCTAACTTGGCAGAGTTGTATTCCAGGGGATTGCTGAGGTGCTTTTTTGGCCAGTAGCAATCTGCTGAGATTTGGCAAAGTTCAGAACAGACATTATTTTGCTGCCAGATCCATCAGCTTTGAGTAGACGTGAAGGCACCACTCTGGTGTCTGATTGCAGCAAGCTCTGTTGAACCCAGCTGGGTAGAAAGCAAGCCAACTGCTTGTCTCCTGGCCTCAGTGCTCTTGCAGGCTTAATTGTTGATCAGAATCTCTCATTTTCTGTAAAAACTTCATGCAGTCTGTGTTTCTAACATGAGAATCTTCCCTTTACACTGGCGCGTGAACTGTGTCTGTCATTGCTGGGCCATCTCTTCTTCCTCTTTGGGTGTGAGTTGGCCAGAGCAAGCTTGGTGAAGGGGCAGGTTTCATGTCGTGTGAACCTTGCACAAACCAAGTGCAGGTGCCGGAGAGCTGTGTGAAACCTGGAAGTAAGGGGAGAGGACAGAAAAATCTATGGAATAAGCACAGCACAGTGGTGGTTCTGTTTCTGGCCTGCTCCTCACTTGTTTGTCTTGGTAAGCCTGCAGTTTGTCTTTGTGTGTTTGTGGGACAAGACTGTCCTGATTTTTAGCACGAAGGGTTGTTTGTACAGGAGTTGGAAGGTGTAGGAACTGCTAGGGTGAGTGTCACTGAATTAGCAGGTGTTTGTGAACTGCAGTATCCATCTGGTTGGAACAGGATGGTCTTTAAGGTCCCTTCCAACCCAAACCATTCTGTGATTTTTCTAAGGCTTACAGAAGATGTTTTTCCTCCTCAAAGGTTTGGTTTTCTTCTCTTTGAAGGAGTTTAAAGATTAAGCAGCAGTTTACTTGTTATTCAAAGGAATTGTTTTAACCATTTACAAAAGTGCTCTTGTCTAGATCCAGATCTCTAGCAAGGAGATGCTAAAGGCAGCAATTGCTAAATTAGGGAGCATAAAACCAGCCAACAAGGGACCATCTTAAAGCCTTTCATCCCTGAAATCAGACTTGTGTTGTTTCAGGAGTGGATGTCAGTATGAACACACATCTCAAAGCAGTGAAGATGACGCTGAAGAACAGAGAACCTGTACAGCTGGAGACGCTGAGTATTCGAGGGAATAACATCCGATACTTCATCCTGCCCGACAGTTTGCCTCTGGATACTTTGCTAGTGGATGTTGAACCAAAAGTCAAATCCAAGAAAAGAGAAGCAGGTTTGTGCTTTCCTGGTCTGTGTTTGCTCTGCCTATGTATGCATTTTAGCACTCTGAATCTGAAGACATTGGATTTGCATGTCTTAATACCTGCATTTGGCAGCTAGTTCTTTCGTCTCAGAGGGTTTGACACTGGACTGGCTAAGTCTGCCTTCCCCACCTTAGCATCTGTAGAGCTTTCTTTCATGTGAAATCATAGGTATGGCTTTTTATACACCTGTTTTAAAAAATGTGTTTTTAAGCTTGAGTAAATCTTAATCTATCACAGGACTGTTGAACAAAAACCTTCTCTCTAGAAGCCTAATGGTGTAGAGAGCAATTCAGTCTTAATCCACACCGTTTTTTAAGGTTAATATCCAGTAAACCCCAGAAGGTCTATAGGCTGTCTTCAGGCACTGTGTGTTTTGCCCAGCTGTTAATCTGTGTACTTTTAAAATAGAAAGTAAGTAAGTTGCAAGTGAAAGCTAATTGTGCTCTAAATGTGGTACCGTTTCTCCTGTAACTAGGTATTTGGATCTGTGGTCTTTGATCCCTGAGTATGTTACGAATTGGTGTGCCTACCTCACTGCAGTGGTGTGAGGAACACTGTGGTGTGTCCATCACAGTGTACAAGGGGTATGGCCACTGCCTTCATAGAGAACAAGGATAAAGCTCCTCAAAGCGTTTTGTTCCTCTCACATCTATTAAAAACCACCTGACCACATGGAGGAGTGAGTGTGGTTGGGTTGGTTTTTTTCTGAACCTTACAATGTGAACAAGAACAGCACTACCTCTTTTTAACTTGGAGAGAGGAAAGGAGCTGTGATAGCGCTGGTTACCTCAGTTTCATCCTCCTTGCATCTCCAGTGGACTGAAGCACTCTCAGACCGCTGCTGTGTTGTGCTGTGCTTTGCCTTAATCTGCAAATGCCCTTGGGCTTCAGAAGTGTGTAACAGGGCATGTGTCCGTGGCAAATCAGGCTGTCAGTGGAAGGCAGGGTGCTGGCTGATAGGTGTACATGAAACATGTGCCTGGGGTCTGAGTATGCCAACACTTTCTCAGTGTGGCTGCTGCTGATGCATGTAGGTGCTGTAATCATTCAGTCAGATGTTGATGCTTCTGTGTATTTCACAGGGTCAGGCTGTTGCCAGCAAAGCCACCAGCCTTCTCACTAATTTGTGCTTTTACTCTGCCTATATGGGATTTCTAACCTAGGTAGGGTCAGGTGGAACAGTCATTGTTGCAATCTCCTGGCTAAATGTGAGTGCTGGAGTGTGGCTCTTACCCAGCCACCCACTTCCATGGATTTTTAAGTATCTTTTTGAGCTCTGCACTGGCAGGCTTCTTTGAAATCAACCAGTAATTGCAAAAGTTTGGCCTTGCAACCTGGTGGGACAGGTCCTGTTTCTTTAGGAGAAAGAAACCCTTTTAGGAGAAAGGGGTGAAATCCCGTTATCACGATTTGGATCGCAAGACCTACAGCACTTGCTTGTGGCCTCAATTATTCTGTGATTCTGCCTTCCCTTTACCATAAAATAGCAGTTTTTGAAAGCAGGAGCACACAGCTGAGCCCATGGCCTAAGAAGCACATCGGAACTCGGTAGAGGCATCACTGAAAACTGGGAGGTGTTTGGGGGTGGGATCCTTTCAAAATGTGCCTGAGAAAGGCTGAGTTTGGGAATCCCACAGCATGTTAAAACTCACCATTTTTGTTTAGCAGAACGCTTGATAACCACAGTGCAAGCTGCGGCAAGAAAAAATGTCTTTGTAATGAATAGTAACAAAGTACTCTTGCGTATGCTTTTGTGATGCCTGAAAAACTAGATTATCTCAAAAAGATGAAGAAAAAGAGAAATAAGTTCTCTGTCAGACTTACCTTACCTTTGGGAGCAGCAAACCGTTATACTCCCTTGTTTTCTTCAGTGAAGACAGTAGTCTGTGGCAGTGGTATACTGAAAAAGCTAACACAGATGATGGAAATGCTGCCTGAAACCCACTGAGCATTAACAAACAATACCTCATGACATGGAAGCAGTATGTGTGTTGTTTATGCTTGATAGAGAATGTTTTAACCAAGGTGAAAGTGGGTCTCACATGATTTATCCTTTCTGTTTCATCTGCTCAGTTGCTGGAAGAGGCCGTGGCAGAGGTCGTGGCAGAGGCCGAGGTCGTGGAAGAGGCCGAGGAGGCCCAAGACGGTAACTTCTCATCAGGCAACTGTCACCAAATCGTGGGCAGTTTCGGATATTTTTTTGTACAGGTCTTGTTTATGGTATCCATTTTTAATAAACTGGGATGTGAAAAAGTGTCTTTCCTTTGTTAGCAAAGCCTGGGGAGGGAGGCATGGCCTGTGGCTAGCCCTTGCGTGGTGTCAGTGGTGGTTGATATCATTAAGGTTCCACCCACCCCTAAAGGCCATACAGCTGCCTCTCGCTTTTTGCCCCAGAGCAAGGGACTTGTGTTGGTTGCCATTAACATTGTTTGAAATTAATCCCTCTTTAGTAAGGCATTTGCCATCCTCTGATGGTTACATCATTAAGACACTATATTAAGAACCCACATCCCATGAGTGTCTCTGATGTTGTTCTTCAGAGTAACCTCTTTAAAGTTCACAGCTATAATTTTACTGGGTTTTTATTACATGAAGCTTACAATTTAAACATGTTGCTTTCTTTATAAAATGGTCACATAGGGAAATGAACCAGGTCTATGGAACAGCTGGATCACTACAGCTCACGATTAGAGTATATCTGGGCATGAACATTGGCAAAGCTAATCCTACTTTTGTTTGGTGGGGCTCGTAAAGCAGCTTTAGCACAGATTTCTTCCAGTGTACTTAAAGTGCATCCCTAGAAAATACGAAGTACAGCACAGCGCACAATTGCATACTGGAATTGGAAGATTACTACTTCTGGAGGTGAGAGAACTGCAGCTCATGAATATGTATGAATATCTATGTGTATATATGTACATAGAAACTGCTTTGCTGGACACAAGTAACAAAGAAGCAGTTTTAGCCACACTTATCTCCAGGACCGTCCTGTTGACTTCTCCCTTGGAGGAGAGGGATTGTCACATTCACATTGCAAGACTTCAGCAGTTGCATCTGTTGATTAAAAACATGTCATTCCAAATGACATGCATGCTTATGAGTGGCTTTCTGGAATAGTAAGGGTCTTTGCTGGTGCAGGAGCATGCTTAGTTGGTTGCTCACGTTTCCCCATAGGCAGTGTTACAACAGAGGGAAAGAACTACCTAACCTTGTATAGTGGGTTGATGTGCTGGTTAATTTGGGCTAGCATTTTGTGAGCTGCTCTCGTGTTTTCCCCTCTCTCACAGAGGCCTTTTTTAAAAGCTTCATCTTGTTACAGAAGAGCTCTTTGTTTTTCCAGACCACCGTGGAACCTCCTAAGAGCACTTTTTGGTCAATATAGCACCCACAGTTCTCAACTCTAGAAATAGCTGCTACAAATAATGGTTGCTGCTGTCTTCCAGAAGTGCCCATCCGCCGGCGATGGGGGTAAAGGTCTTCCCAAATCCAGCTGTGGGCATTCAGGCAGTGGTTGAAACGCTTTCCCTCTTCAGTCTCTTCCTTATAAATGTTACTAGTGCCCCTAGGGGGATGCACATGATGGATGATGCCACCAGCAGCCCGATCATGGCCAGGGCATAGCCTGGGTAGTCCTTTGTCACCAGCTGCCCCTGCAAGGGAGAGAAGCAGAGTTGGATTTGGGGTTATTCTGTCAGTGTCCTGGAGCAGGGTCTGGAGCAAAGCTGTGAGTGTGTATCGAAACAGGACACCCACAGAGACCAGCGCTGCCCTCAGTACTTTTCTTTGTCCAACCCTACAAGCTTAGAATTAACAAAACCAGAGCTGCTGACAGAAATACTGAGGAAAACTTAATTTATCCAAGCTGTGGGAAAGAGGAGATTTGGGCTTAATTGATTTTTCTTAATGAGGTGGCTTGGTCCTAACCTCTGTCAGGTCTCTGTGTTCCTTTCCTGGAGCCTGGGGCTCATGCTGACACCCAGTCACCAGGCCAGGACTACCACAGGTCCCAGGAAGACGGGTCTTAATTTGTGTGTGCTAGGAACATTACCAGAAAAGATTACAAAAACAGTGATTACTTACCCAGTTGTAATTCACTGTGATAAATACACAGCTCAGCATTCATAGAATCACAGACTGGTTTGGGGTGGAAAGGACCTCAGGATCATCCAGTTCCAACCCCCTGCCATGGGCAGGGACACCTTCCGCTAGAGCAGGTTGCTCCAAGCCCCTGTGTCCAGCCTGGCCTTGAGCACTGCCAGGGATGGAGCAGCCACAGCTTCTCTGGGCACCCTGTGCCAGCGCCTCAGCACCCTCACAGGGAAGAACTTGTACTGAAGCGTTTTGTGAAGAAAAATGTGTATGGTAATTATGCAAACAATAATAATTAGTATGAATAATTATTATTTCTTCCAGCAGCAGCTCAGGTCTGTTAAAACACCACTCATTTTGTTCAAAATACTGTACTTTGAAAATAATCTTTCTGTTTATAGTTTTAAGATGGTATTTGGGTCTTCAACATTAACAAAACATTGCTGTTTCAAAGGTACACTTAAGACTCAAGAGGGGAATGACTGCATTTTACACAATCATTGCACTAGGTCACGTTTTCCTTTCCACAACATTAAGGCATGGCCCCGGCTCCAGCTTCCCCCCTTCAGGAGGCAGTTTTGTAGAACAATGTAGTATTAAGGAAGGCTCAGTTCCCTGCAGGAATTAAGGGAAGTTTAAAAACAACCCCTAACCCAAAACTGTTTTACCTGTGTGGCATCCCATGCTTGGTATTGCAGCGTTCCTGTGAGGATATAGTCGGTGAGGTAGAATATAAATAGGCTTATAATTAGCAAAGGGCTGGCAAAAGCCCACATAAGTTTCCAGTACCAGTTGAGTTTGCATCCAATCATGGTGTAAAGATCCTTCTCAAATCTGTGTATAAGGAGAAACCAGCAATAAGCACATGTTGAGAACAGCTGCACATGTTCAGTCCATACCTTGATCTGGGTTACTGCAAAGCCACCTACAGAATTAAATGGGTAAGATGGGAAAGGGGAGGGCAGTTGACCCTAAAAGTAAGGAGCAGAGAGGTATTGTTCTTCAAGTGGGGTCATAGAGTGAGAGTGAAATCAAGTAAGAGAGCAAGGCTTCCAAGAGGATCCTGAACTGAGGAAGAGTAGATACAGGTACAGCAGGAAAAGTCCTGGAGTCCAAGTTCAGGCCATTACTGATGTAAGGAAATGGAGAAAAGCAATGATGCTTCAGTGCTGTGCAGAAGACACCGCTCATCTTGGTGTAGCTGAGTTGTTCTCACCACTGTTCCTCTACTGTCCCTGAGGAAGATGCTGGGGATGGTACCTAAAGCCACATAGGAAGCCTGGATCCACCTCACAGGCGTTGAACTCATCAAGGCTGGAATACCAATGTAGGTGCCAGTCTGCTAGCACCGTACGTGTGCAAACAATGCAAATGCCACAGCATTTCCCTTTAGGTGCCCTGAGCACAAACACCTCTGCTGCTTAAAACCTTCCTGGTGCTGAATCTTGCTTCTACCCACAAGGGCTGCCCTGGGAAATGTGTGGATCTTTGAAAGCAGACCTGCCAGCACTGTGCTCTCACTGAATCACTGTGAAAGGAGGAGCACCTTTGGCAGAAGGTGCTCTTGAGACCAAAGATGAGAGCAGGGAGCCGTATGTATGGCTTGGACACCACACAGCCCTGAACCCAAGGCGCTGGAAGGGGACTGCAGGACAGGGGAGACCCCATCACCTTGCAGATACCACACGCAGCAGAAACATCTCACCCCAGGAGGTGTTTATTCTGTGTTCACTCCCCCAGCTAGCCCACTGTGAGGAAAGGAGAGTTCAAGCTCTTTACCTTCTTATCCCATAGATGTAACACACCGCGATGGTTTCTACCAGCACGATGAGCAGCAGTGAGAGGGTGGCTGCGTAGTCATTGAATATGTCAAACCAGTAATTCCCAGCCTCCATGGTGAAGATGAGGCCAATCACACAGTTAATGAAACACACAGCACCTGCGTGGGGCAAACAGGGACCTTGCTGTTACACCTGGAAAACCAAAGCTCATGGGATTTCTGGTGATTCCTGTTGGGAAGGAGCTTTCTGAGAGGAGAAAGTGATTATTTTTCCCTTTGGAAAGGCCCGTCTCTGTGTGTGTGGCTCTGCTGGTGTGTCCTTAAACTGTTGCTCTTCAGAGCTGCAGTCACAGCACATCACCACAACAGGGTCAAGACAACAGTCTTGGCTACAGCCTTGTCACATGAAGAGTAAGTCCAGAGGAGGCCACGAGGATGCTCAGGGGCTGCAGCACCTCCCCTATGGAGACAGGCTAAGAACACTGGGGCTGTTCAGCCTGGAGAAGAGAAGCTGCGTGGAGACCTCAGAGCAGCTTCCAGTATCTGAAGGGGGCCTATAGGGATGCTGGGGAGGGACTCTTCATTAGGGACTGTAGTGATAGGACAAGGGGTAACGGGTTAAAACTTAAACAGGGGAAGTTTAGACTGGATATAAGGAGGAAATTCTTTCCTGTTAGGGTGGTGAGGCACTGGAATAGGTTGTCCAGGGAGGCTGTGAATGCTCCATCCCTGGCAGTGTTCAAGACCAGGTTGGATGAGGCTTTGGGTGAGATGGTTTAGTGTGAGGTGTCCCTGCCCATGGCAGGGGGGTTGGAACTGTATGATCTAAAGGTCCTTTCCAACCCTAACTATTCTATGATTATTCTATGATTTCCAACCCAAACCAGTCTGGGATTCTATGTACATGAAGCATCTGCTGTTACTGCTGGGCATCCAGCTGAGAGAAGTTTTCAGGTGGGACAACGGATTTCCATGCCTGAATGGGAGTGTTTATCGGTTTTGGCTGAAGGCTGAGGTGGCTCACAGTTGGGGTACTGGAGATGTGACTCTCAGTCACTCAATGCAGTGTCCTGCCCCTTTGGCTGCCACTGGTCAGTAGACATCAGTCTGAGGGAGCTGGGGTGTGCAAACACAGCCATGATTGCCCTGGGCACTGTTCTTTGAGAGCTCCCAAGGGATGGTGCTGTCCAGGCTGGGCAGCATGTTTGGTGTTCCCTGCTCCACCTGATGTCAAAGAGGAGCCCTCAACAGCAGCGGGACAGCAAAGCTGTGCTCTCGCTGGTGGCCTGCACTGTGCCACGGTGGGCGCTCACCTGAGATGACCTCCTTGGGGAAGCGGGTGGCAATGGCCCTGCTGTCGGTGAGCGGTGTGAGGATAGCAGCTGTGTTTCCCAGCATGCTCCCAATGCCCAGCATCAGCAGCATGATAAAGTAGAGCACAGAGTACAGCTGGGGCACCTCCATGTTCTTGATGGCTTCGGAATAGACGATAAACGCCAGCCCCGTCCCTTGGACAGCCTGATGGTGAGAAGGGGACAAGAAGTGAGTTATGGGCAGCTCCTCAGCTCCATAAAGGACATAACAATAGGGACATAAGAGACTGAGCCTGTGCCACAGCAAAATCCACCCATGGTGGTCTTTTGCACAGCAGAGGGAGATGAGATCTGTGCTGGTTTAATCACGATGCATGGAAATGGTGTCGTGTTGCTCTCAGCATCCACCCCAAACCTTCGTGTCCTGCCCTGTCCCTCAGCCAGAGCCAGCAGGACAGCACTGACACCCAGCTCCATGGCTAATGACCCAAGTGAGCCCCTTACTGGGCTGAGCCAGTGCCCCCTTGTCCCATCTGATCCTGAGGTGTGGGAATGAGCCCCTCCGCAGCTCCTAGCCTCACATGGGGCTGCCTGGGCTGGGTGTGAGGACAGGAGCGGGTGACCTGACTCACCGTATCTAGTTCAGCTTCCAGGCTGCAGTTCTTAAGCTGTGCTGATAACTGGGCATATTCCCGCGGGTACGTGGCCATGAGGTAGTCTTTCATCTCACTGAGGTTGTCTGCTGTCAAAGAGCCTTCCTCCAGGTCAAAAGTGTTCATCAGCAGCAGGATCACCCTGGGAAAGATCACGGGAATTTAATCCTGGCTTACGGGCCAAGGGATGAAATTGAGGTGGGTTTTACATCCCCTTCTCCATGAGCCCCATCCCTATGGGATGCTCTGCCAGCCCCAGGGCTCCGGTCTCCCTGGGTGGGAGCATCGTGTTGGCACATGAGTGACTTTGTGTTCATCTCTGCTTCAGAACGAGCAGCTCCTGCATCCATGCTGCTGCTCCCAGGCAGGTATTTTGGGTGCTGATCAGTAGCTCTTCCCCTTTGACCTCACACGAGCTTTTTGGCAGCAAGCAGGGATCAGCAGCTCCATTTCCTCTCTGATCAGCAGATAGATTGAAAGCCATCAAAATAGGAGTAAGAGTGTAATTGCTGCTGTGCTAGGCTGTGAGTGAGAGCTTGCTGCCTCAGGGCTTGACCCTGCAGGCCCTGGGCACCTGCAGAGCGTCACTGCCAAGGAGGCTGGGCTCCTGGCACAGGGCTTAGCCTTAAGGGAAGGATCTGAGCATCTCCATGTTTTATTAATCAGCCCACAGTCCCCACCAGAGCATATACCAGGACCAGGTAAACTGTGCCCAGCAAACCGTGGTGCTTCATCCCCCCGCTCTCTCCTGGACCCCTCTGCTTCCCCAAGAATTCCCATTAGCCTTTGCATAAATCCATGGAGTTGGATGTCTGGGCACCCCCTGACCATTAACTCTAATCACATAACAAAGGCAGGAAGGATCATGCAGGTAACAGGAAGGCCTGGACACTCCCTTAGCATATCAGCTCTTTGGAGGTGGTAAATCATTCCCAACAAAGACATTATACCAGGATGAAAATTTACACTGACTAAAGGCAATCAGCTCACCCTCTATAAACACTGGTGCCAAGAGAGCCCCTTTGAGCTCTTCTGGACTGTGGGACACCTCTTAGAGCCCCTAAACCCTCAAAGTTTATGACATGGGGGCATTATCTGCCTGGGCCATTACTGCTGCTCACTGATCCTCAAACCTTTGCCCCTTGAGAGTGCTGAGAAAGCTGATATGAGTATACTATTAGTAATATAATACTATGGTAATACCAGTAATACTACTTGTCACTGCACCCAAGGGCACTCTTTAACATCTATACATCTGTATATCCACACATCTCCATCTGTATTGTGTTAGTTTAGATACTTAAGCGTAAGTGCATGTACGTTAGCTTCAATACTCAAGTGTTTTAGAAACCTTGTGATTCATTTTAACAACACAGACTTCTATTAAATTGAATTTGTCATCCCTTAGACGTAAACCATTGGCCAAGTCTGATACCAAGTCTAAATCCAGCCAAGGCAAGGGGGCTCGTCTGAACCTTGTGACTCAACAGGAAGGTCTCCCTTATTCCTTTGTACCTTCAGTTTCTATACACATTACTTCAATTCCACTCTGTGTAAATCACTTTAATCCTGTATAAACCATTACCAATCCAGACATGATCTCATCTTGTGTGTAACGGAGTGGACCTTGCCATTGAGTTCTGTTGAATCACACACTTAGAAATTTCCATTAAGATCACCTCTGTTGCTGTCTCTGACAGTGATTCCTTTAGCCATCCTGCACACTCAGTTCCACAACACAAACTCACCTTCTTGACCTGCTGCAACCGGGTGTCAAAAGTCAGGCTGCCTCTGAGCTTTCATCTCAGCCTCCATCACTTTAACTAGCACCATTAGCTTTATTAGAGCAGTATCGGGTGCTCTCGGGGCAGCGCTGGCAGCGCTCCACGCTGTTATTTATTTACCTCCCCTCTCCCCTTCCGCTTGCCCAGCTGGGGTGGAAAACAAGCGGAGTGCCAGGACTTACTTGTTCAGGCAGCTCTCGTAGTTGAAGGTTGCCTTGAAGCCGTAGATGGAGAAGGTGACGATGCTGGCGAAGATGGAGGTGGCGCTGTTGATGAGCGAGACGATGATGGCGTGCCGCTCGCAGTTGTTGCTGGGCTCGTTGTAGCTGGCGAAGGCGATGAGGCTGCCGAAGCCCAGCCCCAGAGAGAAGAAGATCTGCGTGGCAGCACTGATCCATGCCTTGGGGTTCGACAGCTGCTCCAGCTGCAAAGGCAGATGTGCGGAGCAGGAGTGTGGGGCTGCACACGGATGCCCGGCACTGCTCCTTCCAGCCTTCAGGGGTAGGGATGGGCCCCTTCGTGTACCTGTTTTAGCTCAGAGGTGGGATTTGGGGTGGAGGGTTACTGCTCAGTCTGACAGTAATCCACTACAGATTATAGAATCATACAATCATAGAGTGGTTTGGGTTGGAAAGGATCTTAAGATCATCCAGTTCAAACCCGCTGCCATGGGTTGGAACCTCACCCTAGACCATGTCACCCAAAGCTCTATCCATCGTGGCCTTGAACACTGCCAGGGATGGGGCATTTCCCACTTCTTTGGAAAGGTGCCTCAGCACCCTCACGGGGTAGAACTTCTGCCTTATGTTGATGGGCAGATCTTTTGGGGCAGGAAAAAGCAAGCAGCTTATGGGCACTGTGTCAGAACAGCCTTCAGCCATTCCCATTCGGGGTTTCCAGCTGCCTGACCTAAGCTACTGCTGCAAACATTTGATCCAAGCACAAGCAGCAGCACCACCTTTTAAAAACCCTACAAGTTTGGTAACAAATAGCATTTCCTGACCAGTTCAGTACAGATTTTGCGTACCTTTGGTGTGAACATGTAGACGAGCCCGTTCACAGCTCCATGAAGAGTTAATCCTCGGATGAGGTATATGATGAGAACACAGTATGGCAAGGAGGCTGTTACATAGACAACCTGGGGGAAGGAGGAGAAACACCTTGGTCTTAAGAATACATAAAACAGAGCTCATCTGCTATGGTCAGTCTCAGACCTCCTAGAAGGTCAGAATCAAACTCGAATGAAACTCTTTTAACTCAGATGTGAAAAAAACTCTTAACTTCATGTAACCCAGATGGGGGTGGAATTAAATCCTTCCGTTGACTTCCATGAGCTTTTGGTCACCCCCTGGAGTTGAATTTAAGTGTTCAATTTCCATGTTGGAAAAAGCCACTTGCAAAACAAAAAAGGGAGAATCCCATCGCCTTCTCTTTGCTGGGATGTGCCCCAAGGGCTCACCCAAAACCATACATAAAACCTACCTAAACCCCATTAAAACTTACTGCCCAAACCCACTGCTGCTCCTGCAGGAGGGAGGCAGGGGTAGCCCCTGCCTTCGTGCTGCTGTTTCAATGCTCCTTGGCTGTTTCTCTCTTTCTTGCCCCAGGGCTGCAGCAGGTTTCAGAGGTTGCTCCGAGTTTACAGGCTCCTGGTTCCTGTGCTTGCCTAAGACGATTTGGGGATTACAGCCCTCAGCTCGCTGCTTAGTGCAGGCTCAGCCAGGACATTGCTTCCTCCCCCCCTTCCTCAGAACCTCTGCTGTGAATAAAAAGTGAATGGTAGATGTCTTCTTCTTGTTGCAGACTGAGCAGGAGACGTCTCCTGCCACTGCCGCAGCACTGCTGTGCTGGGTGGCTTTCTGCAGGGCCAGCAGCTCGGTGGCTGGGTTTGGAGCAGGGGTGGCTGCATTCAAAGGACTTTTCTGGGTTATTTTTATCAACATCACTCAGTGTTTTGGTTGAACCTTCTTCAGTTGCAACTTAACAGAGCGGCAGAGGCAGTGGGGCTGGGGGAGATGCCATAACGCTGGGTAACAGCCACTCATTTATCCTCCCCATGTCATAGAATCACAGGCTGGTTTGGGGTGGAAGGGACCTTAAAGCTCCTCCAGTTCCAACCCCCTGCCATGGGCAGGGACACCTCACACCAGACCAGGTTGCTCCAAGCCCCTGTGTCCAACCTGGCCTTGAACACTGCCAGGGATGGGGCAGCCACAGCTTCTCTGGGCACCCTGTGCCAGCGCCTCAGCACCCTCACAGGGAAGAACTTCTGCCTTAGATCTAACCTGACCTTCCCCTGTTTCAGTTTGAACCCATCACCTCTTGTCCTATCGCTACAGTCCCTGATGCAGAGTCCCTGTGGGGCTCGGCCGGGCTGTGCCCAGCTCTCACCTTGCCGGTGGATGCGGTGCCACGGAGGATGCAGAGGTAGACCACGAGCCAGGCCAGCGTCAGGCAGAGCGCCTGCTCCCACTGCACGCTGCCGCTGGCCTCCAGCGATGGGGAGATGTTCAGGGTCTGCCGGTACCAGAAGTACTGGGTGGGCGACGTCTTCTCGCACTCCTCCTCGTAGCCGGTGCGGTTGCGGTTCAGGGGGCAGGTAGCCCATGGCAGGGGGTCCTGGGAGGGAGGGACAGGGAGGAAGAGCTCCTGCTGTCAGCACACAGGGAGAACCGGGGTGCCAATGGGGGTGAAAGTGAAGGGGGCTTCCTGCCCAGGGCTTGCTCGTGTCCACATTGTGCTGCCTGGGGCTGCGGGTGGGACCTCTCTCTACAAGGGAGACATTGAGGTGCTGCAGCCTCTGCTCCCAAGGCCTGCCATGACCCTCTTCCCTGGTGATGATGGCCTCCTCCCTCAGGACTGAGCCTTTCTGATGCTCTAACACCGGAGTGACTCTCCCCCAGGGCCAACCGTCTTCCCTGCCTTCAGACAGACCCATCCCATGGTGCTGGACGCCATGGCCACCAAGGCACATGCAAGCAAGCCATTATGGGACTGCCCCTGACCTGCGTTTCATGGTGAGGAGAAGACACCCCAATGCCCCCAGGGAGCCCCTGGAAGGGGACACCATGGCCTCACTTTTCCCTCCAGAGAAGCCCTGGGAGGGTTTCTGAAGCTTTTAGGCCCCCCATTCCCAGCTGACAAAGATGCCATGCAACAGCCAGCACCAATGCAAAGCCACCATGACCCTCTGTGGCCATGGCAAGGCCAAGCCCTGCTGCCAGGAGCCCACTCACCTGGAAGGAGTGGAAGAGGTACCAGAAGGCCCAGGCATTTATCACATTGTAGTACATGGAGAGGAAGAAGGAGACGACAACGCTGGCAACACCTGCGGGCACAGAGGAAGGCGCTTGGTCAATGGCAACACCCCCAAACAGGTTGTGGGGCCAGGGCCCCATAACAGTGGCCATGGGGGGGATTTCCTGTGTACGGGGCAGGCCCCCACTGCTGCAGCTACCTCCTGCTCCCCTCAGAACCAACCTGCCCTGGATTTTACCCTTCAGCCCCGCTGGGGTGAATATTGAATATAGCCTTAAAAATGTGCATTGAAGCCAATTAATGATAGTTTGGGTTATCAGGGTAATTTAATAACATCATAACGTAGCTAAAAGTGGGCTACGGGGGAGACATTGAGGTGCTGGAGTGGGGCCAGAGAAGGGCAACGGAGCTGGTGCAGGGCCTGGAGCACAAGTGTGATGGGGAACGGCTGAGGGACCTGGGGGGTTCAGTGTGGAGAAGAGAAGGCTCAGGGGGGACCTGATCACTCCTTACAACTGCCTGAGAGGAGGTTGTAGTGAGGTGGGGTCGGTCTCTGCTCCCAAGGAACAAGGGACAGGACAAGAGGAAACGGCCTCAAGCTGCACCAGGGCAGGTTTAGATGGAGCTGAGGAACAATTCCTTCCCCAGAGGGTGCTCAGGCATTGGACCAGGCTGCCCAGGGCAGGGCTGCAGTCACCGTCCCTGCAAGTGTTCACACAGCGTGGAGACGAGGCCTCAGTGCCATGGGTTAGTGGTGGCCTTGGAGTGCTGGGAACGGTTGGACTGGGTGAGCTTGAAGGGCTTTTCCAACCTGGTTGACTCCACCATCAGTAAGTGACAGGCAAAGGCAGGAAATCAAGGTACAGTTTGTTCATGCAGTGTGGAGCTTATTGGGAAGATGCTCCTGGGGTCAAAGCCCAGTGCAGGCAGCCCCAGGGGCTGGTTTCAGTGCTGGCCTTCACACGGTGACTGAGGGCAGGGGGAGTCACACCTCCGAGTGCAGGGACCCTGCACAGTGGTTTGGGGTCTGGCCCCAGTGCCCCACAAGGGACAGGGGAAACGTGTTGCAGGAGGTGTGTGGAGAAACGCTTTGCTCAGCCTGGGGATACCCAGTGAAACCCCAGCTCCCGCCTGGTTTCTCTCTGCAAGGTAAAGCTCTCCTCCACCCAAACCCCACCCGCGTGCCCCATGCATTGACAGCTCAAGATGAAAACCGAGCACGTACCGACACCGCAGAGGTAGGGGCTTATGATTTTCCAGGCACCGATGCTGCCCTGCCGCATGCGCTGCCCCACAGCCAGCTCCAAGTAGAGCAGCGGCATCCCCTCGGCGATCAGCATGATGAAATAGGGGATCAGGAAACCTCCTGCAGGGAAAACCCAAGAGATGGCACTGAGGAGATGGGCAGCAAAATAACACCATCACCACTGGTGGTCACATCACATCGGTAAGAGCTGGCTGGGAACGGGTCCTGCCCCGCACCCTGTGTATGGAGGGAATGGCTCAGCCCAGCTCGACCCCATCTCACCAGTGGGGTCCCACAGCCGGTGGGCACTGGGCATGGGGAATGTGCCACGGCCCTTGGCAGAGCTGGGGTTTCTGCTGTTAAAGTGTGCGTGGCAGCGCTGCCCCGATGCTTTGCTTTGAGCAATGCTGGGGGCTGGGGCTGTTAAAGGGTAACTGACTGCGGCCGGCCCTTGTGAAAGACAGGGGCAGAAAGAGGCCGAGGGAAAGATTTACTTTGTGCTTGGCCAAAGCACTCAATGGAAAAGTAAGAGCGAGGCACGTGTGGAATGGAGAGGTTTGAGTAACCGCTGATGTCTGTCCTGGCTTAAAAACACCCCAAAACCGACCCAAACGAACCCAAAACACCCCCACCCCTTCCCCATACTGAGCCTGTGAAGGCTTTCCCCCAAAGGTCCTGCCTGCACACAGCCTTCTCCCACCCTGTGCCTGCTCATCCCTGCACAGAGAGCCACAGGGATGCTCCTGTGGAAGGGAAGCAGCGGGAACGGGCAGACTGGTGGTGAGGGAGCGGGAAGGACCTTCCCTCGTGGCCATCAGGATGCGCTTTAGCTGGCAAAGAAAAGAAACCCTTGTCCTGGACTCGGGGCTCCCTTCAGCACGTGCTGCTGACTGAGGCGAACCTGGGATTGTCACGGAGCCTTTCCTGTTCCCCTGCTTGCAGCCAGCCAGAGATATTGACGTAAACATCTCTTATTTAGGGTTTAATCTGCGGCATTAACATTCCTGGCCACGGGCTCTGTGCAGCGCCGGCAGTGACTGGGGCGAGGAACTGGGAATAAACACTGGGCAATAATCCTGTTTATTCTGGGAATTAACTTCCCCCCTCCTGGCTCCCCGTTATTAACAACCCCTTTGTTACTCGGTTAGGTAACTTCCTGTGCCGCAAGGGAGCTCTCGGGGGGTTAAGAGCTCGCACAACCCCTCTGTCCTGGCCGGCAGCGAGCTGCCCTGGCAGCCACCAAAGGGAGTCTTGCCGTGTACCATGGGGGGGGGTCAGAGTTAGGCCCTCCCAGCAGTGCTGCCACATGTACAGAGTTGGCTTTGCCACCTCGCAAGGAGAAGTGCCTTCAGGCTTGTTCTTCACCCCAGCATCCCCCTGCATCGAGGAGGGCTCAGGATGAAGCCCCTGCCCTTTGCTCTGCATCCTCTTTGCATGCAGATATGGAATCCCAGACTGGTTTGGGTTGGAAGGGACCTTAAGATCATCCAGTTCCAACCCCCTGCCATGGGCAGGCACACCTTCCACTAGACCAGGTTGCTCCAAGCCCCGTCCAACCTGGCTTTGAACACTGCCAGGGATGGAGCAGCCACAGCTTCTCTGGGCACCCTGTGCCAGCGCCTCAGCACCCTCACGGGGAAGAATTCATTCCTGATGTCTATTCTAATGGTTAGAGTTGGAAGGGACCTTACAGTTCATCTAGTTCCAAGCCCCCCATCTTCTTCCTGTTACTTTTCCTAAAGGGTAGAACCAAATGCCTCATGTAAGTGCCTCAGGACAGCCATATGGACCATCTCTTTATCTGCTGTGACCTCCCTGTTCACTTACACCCAGCGTTGC
Source organism: Pezoporus flaviventris (assembly GCF_033815535.1). Taxonomy (NCBI): domain Eukaryota; kingdom Metazoa; phylum Chordata; class Aves; order Psittaciformes; family Psittacidae; genus Pezoporus; species Pezoporus flaviventris. The sequence continues at coordinate 5,149,612 of NW_026892585.1, forward strand.
TCCCTATGGTACCAGCCACCTGAAAAACCAGCCCCCAGGCCAGCCCCCTGCAGCTGGCACATGTGGAGTGTGCCCCAGGCCTGGTCAAGGCACTGGGCTTGGCCAGAGGTAGCTTTGCCTCTGCTCAGCATCCTGCCTGATGCCCAGGGGCTTCCTCGCTGAGCACTGCTGAGCACCCACCATGCTGCAAACCTATCCCATTCCAGCCTGGCCCAGCCTGCTCCTGGACAGACTTCACTGCACCTATGAGGTCTGAACCCCCTGCTCTGCTCAAGTCAAGCTCTCTGGAGGGCAGCAGTGAGGAAGAGGTAACGTGCCAGTGAACAGAAAGGCAGGAGGTTGTAAGGTCTGCAAATACCCTGTTTGGGTATCAGCAGTCATAAGGGGCTTATTGCTCTGCTGGGCAGGACAAGGACTGGCTCTGTGCTTTTCCACAAGGAAGATGCCAAACAAGCAGTTGCTGGCATCCCCGCTAAGCCCAGTGCCAGCTTTTGAGCTCCTGAAATGATGTTTTGTCCTCATGCTTGGAACCCTTTGCAGTGAAAAACAAGAAAAGCAAAGCCTGCTGTCTGTCAGGAGCTTCGGCTTCACGGGAGGGAGAGCTGCTCTCCCCTGGGAATCTAACCAGGGAGGATAAAATAGAGGAGGAGCTATCCCTATAAAAAGACGCTGTTCAGAAACCCCTTGGGTTAGTTTACCCTTTTCTTTCCCCGGGTTAATCAAGTGGCCCAGTTTTGGTTACATCACAGACTTTTCACCACTGCTGATGGCCACTAAGCCTAAACCATGCAAAGCCTGCCAGTGCCTGAGTTTTGCTGTCCCTCAGCAGGTCTGCCATGGTGAACCCATGCTGCTGGTGAACCCGTCACCTGCAGTTTGGCTGTGTACAGAAACACTTGCATTTTAAGCTTTGTGGTGGGGTTCACTGTGAGACGTGAAGTCTTCACCCTCAAAAGCCTCTATGTAGAGGAATAACACGCCTGGAATTGCATCATGGCTATCATTTCTGCTCTCTGAACCATCTAAGAAGGGTTCACCCACTGTAGCATCTAGCTTCTACTGTAACCTCACCCACTGTTAACCTGGCTTTTCCTGACCAGATCCCACAGAACAGCTCTGATGCAGTCCCAGTGCTGGCTTTTCCAAACCCAGCATGACCCAACCCCTACTACCACATGTGCATTCAGAAGGAAGCTACAAGCCAACAAAACAAGCCCAAAGCACTTAAACAACTCAGCGTGCTCCCTCCTGGAAGGAAGAAAAGGCAGAAGCGGACCAAAAGCAAACGAGCAGATGCTCATCATGTCACTTAACGCACGACTGAGATGGGTCCGACACTGTGGCAACAGATGCAATGTGAGAAGCAGTAGATAACTGGGCTGTCTCATAAAGGGAGGCTCTTTATGAGGCTCCTTCAAAACATGAGTATGAAGCAGTGGTAGCTGTGTGCTAGAAGAGGTTATTAGCGTTGGTGTTTAGTTAATCTAATTAACTGACTTTTGGTTTCTAAGGAAGGACATCTCTGGCTGCTGTATGATACAGACATCATCTCTCTTCCATTTGGATCTAGGAGAAAGATAAACATCCAAAGAGCTTTCCTTTTGGAGCCCCAACAAAATTATCCTTTGTTTTCCATGCTTCCCAGGAGCCATTAGCCGTGGAACTCCTGTTGATTAAGGAGTTTCAGCCAAGTTCAAGGCAGATTTGCAGCCAAGTTATCGCCTCCTGAATGAAGGCTTTGTATAAGACAACACAGTCATGACAGAATCAAAATGATAAACCCGTTCCTTAAGTTAAATCACTATAAGCATCTCCCCTTCCCAATATGTTCCAAGTGCCCACACGTGAAGTACAAGGGACTGAACTAGTTTCTGATGCCTTCAGGGGGGTTCAATGGGGCAAGAAAGTATGAAATCAATACCATGTGGTCCCACATCTCTCATTCTACCTAGAAAACACAGGCCTTCCCGCTTCATTGCACTTCTAGGAAACGAGTGTTGCTGTGTTGGGCTGGATCTCTTACGCTAGATAATAGCTAAAACAAAGCAGCAATAGAAGAGATTGCACACCAGTAAAAAGCCTGACCTCCTCCTCTGCCAAGTGGATAGGATGTTAGCACAGACAGCATCCATTGGGATTTAAAGCTTGCCACACTCTGTCTGAAGGGAAGCAAGAAGCATAAACCACACTCACCTCCTCCGTACATCTGACATAAGTATGGAAACCTCCACACGTTTCCCAGCCCCACAGCGTAGGAAATGCAGGCAAAAACAAACTGCAGGGGATTGTCCCATAGCGGCCGGGATTTCTCCATTGCCTGCTTGCAGGCAGAGGTTCCAGCCGAGCCTTCCTGCCTTCACTCCTCCAGGTACTCTGCCAGCCCTGCCTCAGACTCCACGCCAGCCCGGCTTGGAGGGGAGGGAAAGGCGGAGGAGCTCTGCTTGCCAATTCCTATCAAGCTTTTTAATTACTAATCTTATTAACAGGCACATACTGAAGTAGGAATGCTGGTAAATAGATTATAGACACACAGAGGGCTATAAAATTGGTACTTTGGGTGAATAGCTGCTTGGGTTTTGACTGGTGTTTCGGGAAGGATGTGAGCCCAGGGATTTTGATCAACTCACACACCGACTTGACACTGGGAAGCAATAACACTGGGGCTGCAGCCTGCTTGTGGACATGGGACATTGCTCCCCCACAGAGGGGCATTCACATGTGTGAGGCACCAGCCTGGTCTTGATAGCACAGGGAAGGGGTTCCCACACCTTTAGGACTGGACTTCATGGCTGTCAGAGCTGCCTTTCATTCCCGGTGCCCCTTATCCTGAACAGGTCCTTGGGCATCCCATTGCCTGCGCTCTGATGCTCACCCCAACCAGCCCAGCACACTCCCCAGTTCCAAAAGTGGCCATGAGGCAGTTCCTATCATCAGCAGTGCATGTCCCCAGCCTGCTGCAGCCTTGAGAACAACACTCAAGTTTGATCCCTTGGGAATATCACCGTCCCTCTACATGCTCTGTGTGTGTGAGAGTTCATGAAACAGCCCCGTCTCTTTTCACTCACCTTCATGCTCAAACCCCACTAGCTGCAGATGGACTTTTCTGTGGGGTTGCTCTTTTAAAACACTTTCAAGCAGGAAGGACCCAATACATACAAAGGCCGCTGGGAAAAGGTGTCTGTGGCCCGTTGCGGAGACGGAAGGACCTCAGAGGCCTTTGGGTCACCTGAACGCACACTGAGGTGCCAGGTCTAAACATGAACCTTGCGTGCTTGGGTCCTTGCCAAGGTACACTTTGAGCTCAGACACTTCCCACAGGTCTCCCAGTGAAGGAGGCTGCTGGCAGCACCTGTAGGAATAAAAAGGGGCTGAACAAGTCCAAGGACTCAGCTTCTTTCCTCGGTCTAAACGTATTGGTTTAGTCTCAGGCCAGGACCGGGCACCTTTCAGGTGCCAAATAAGACTCACTCAGCTTCTGTCAGCCTCACTCCTCCAGCGCCAGGAACTTGCTCCATGTGTGTTGCTCCAGTATCCCACAGACACTGGCAGAGCTGAGGCATCCGGCTGCAGGTGCAAATCCCTGCTGTGGGGCATTTGGACACAAGCCCAAGCTGCTGAGGATGTCGTGCAGGTTGTTGAGACCAGCAGAACCCCGCTGGGGGACTTGGTGACCACCTGCAATAACAGTCACAACGTGGGATGCCACCTTTCTGCACGCTAGGAGAAGGGACTATGAGAGGTTCATGCATCTCCCATAACTGAATCCATTCTCCATAAGTGAGCAGTGTGTCTTAACACTGCTAGAAATGGATGAAAACATCAGGGTTTGCCAAACCCTTCCAGATCACTGTTGTGAGGGCACTTATGACAACATCCTAACAGTTGTTGTCTTGCCTGCAGAACTGCAACATGCCAGCTAAGGGCTAGCTGGAAATGTCTCATAGGTAACCCCAAATTCTGCTGGAAGGAAAAACCCAAGCTATTTTTAGACCCATGAGCTGTACAACTGAAAGACACCCACTGAAAAGCTACAGATGTGTCAGCTGTCCCACACCAACAAAACTACTGCAAATGATTAAGAACTTAAATGCCCAGCACTGCTTGTGGGATTTATTACAAATGATGCTTATAAATAACCGAGCATTTAGCAACTCGCAGGCAGGACAGCCTTAAAAATAGCACACCACTAGCCCTGGGGATGCTTCTGTGTGTATAGATTACTGCCACTGATGAGCATAATCAAGTTAAACATTTCCTTGGCTCTGTACCTCCTTCCCATTACATTTCAAACTAGGTTACTAATGGACTGGGGAGGCTGTGCAGGCAGAGATGGGTGGTGGCCTCGGCTCGGGTCAGGCCAGATCAGGATGTTCAGGTGCAATGAAATGAATCCTTCCTCTCTCACAAACGTTGGTCTCATAAGCAGCTGGGATCACAAACTGCTATGGGGTGTCAGCTCTGGTGTTCAGAATCTGCCATTCCTGGAAGCACTCGCTTCCAAATGGAAACATGCTGGCTGTTGGCGTATTAGACGATTATCAAAGGGATGTGATGAAGGAGTCTCTGCAGCCTATGCAAATGTTCAGTGATGGTATCAAGGGAAGCAGATTAGAAGCTCCCACATATGTTTTTGCTGTTTGGATTCACTGTTCACAGTTGCTGTTCTAAGCTCCACGTTTCCTTACTTGAGAAGGAAGAAAGAATCCACCTGAATTTCCAGATCTTTGACACCTCACCGGCCACGACAACTGTGGGTGACTGCTCTGTGCAATCAGCAATTACAGTTACTCCTCTAAGCAGTTATTAGGATTGCAATTATTCCTTCCAGCTCATCACTGCTACTTGCTTCTTAGCTCCAAACTGCAGATGATGCCCTTAAGGCATGTACCCTGAAGTCATTTCCAGCCTCTTATCTACCTTAAAACTGATTTGCACTACCTCAGCTCCCCACGAAAGGCATGCCTGAGAAGAGCTCCTCTTATTTCCCTTGCTTTCCTTTAGCACCACACCTGTATCCCCTTTCTGATGGTGTCATTGAGGGTACTCCCTCCATGAAGGTGAACTCAACACAGCTCTGATTCACAGAATCAGGGGTAGGGTTAGGTTAGCCTGTGCAAAAGAAGAGTCACACACTGGCACCACACTAAAATGAAAGAGACACCCGGCCTCTTCAGGCAGCTCTCTCTGTCTTCTGCCCCTTCGCGCCCCGTTAAAGCTTGCCTGCGGTTTGGGGAGGTCTGCGGGCAGCTCTCCTGTTCACCAGCAGCTGTCAGCCGTGAGCTGCCCTGTCAGTCCCGCACCGGTGTCAGCAATCCTGAACACGGACAGAGTCAATTACCAGCTTCCTAAAACTGATAATTAAAAGTAAGGCCTCCAGATACCAAGGCCGCTGAAACAGAACGGTGTGCATCTCCTCACCTTCATCTGCTGAAGAGCTGGCTCCAAACGGGCTGCCTGATGCTTCAGGACACCTCTGCGAGGAGACTCGGATAAGGAGGGATGCTGTAGGGGCAGACAGAGCAGGGCAGGAATCACTAGGACACTGTCAAAGTTAACAGTCACAGGGTAACCCCAATGGGCATATTATCTGCTCAAAGCCATTCAGAAATACTTACAATAACAACGATGACAACAATCCTTACCTGCTCACACACAAACTTCCCTTCAAATGACAGTTATTCTTTTAATACATTTTAAAAGGCACATCCTCCTACACAGATTCAGCTTCTTAAAGCTTGATCCATTCAGCCACCTGACACCCCAAGGTGATTCATGTTTTCTTCCTGAGGCATTAAGAATCCTTTCACGGTGGTCTGACAACATTTGGTATCACACAAAAGCCAAGAGCCATCCTTGATAATATCAGGAAAGGGGAATCAAACTGAGGAATCTTAAGAGCATTCTGGCTGGACTGAAATCTAAGTGCCTGGCAGATGACTGTGGCAAAATACTGCACCTAGCTCAATGAAAAGAGAACTGTTATCTGAAGGGGGCTTATAAGGATGCTGGGGAGGGACTCTTCACTAGGAACTGTAGTGACAGGACAAGGGGTAATGGGTTAAAACTTAAACGGGAAGTTTAGATTGGATATAAGAATGAAGTTCTTTACTGTGAGGGTGGTGAGGCACTGGAATGGGTTGCCCAAGGAAGCTGTGAATGCTCCATCCCTGGCGGTGTTCAAGGCCAGGTTGGACAGAGCCTCAGGTGACATGGTTTAGTGGGAGGTGTCCCTGCCCATGGCAGGGGGGTTGGAACTGGATGATCTAAAGGTCCTTTCCAACCCTAACTATTCTATGATTCTATGAATCTGTATTTTACACATTCATGTTTCCAGCAAGATTCTTCACTGAGCTGCTGCTCCCTTCTGCAGATACTAAAAAGAAAACTACACAAAACATTCCTACAGAAACCAGCTCCTTAAGGATCAAATGTCTGAAAACATAATGTTTTTATTTGGAATAGAATACAACATACATATGAACGGGGACAGATGAACACGTTGAAAGCACTACTAAGAGGCTGCCAAATAAATGCAAGGCAGGAGATTACAAGTAAAAGACTTGGGAGAAGTAAGCTGTTTTCTGGTGAGGTCACATTAAGAAAGGAATGCTCCAAGAATCCCAAGAAAGTTGCTCCATTAGTTGCTCCCATGTGTTTCAGACTATCGCCTTAATGTTAAGAATACTGGCAAAATCAGAACCTGCCTTCTGATGCTCATATTTGTTTCAAATAAATTCAAGTGAAAAAGCCTAGCTTCAGTTAGTGTCTCCATTTGAAAGGGCCCAGTATTTCCACTAGAAAGCATATTTGTCTCGCTATCTAATGAACACGCTCTAGCAAAGTGTTACTGACCATCAGCACGTTCCATTTTTTGCCTCCTCCTTTTTACTTCCACTGTTGGAATTTGCACAGATAATGCCACTTCATGGCTACGTCAACTACAGACAAGTAACTGCAAGAAACCCTAATGCCTCTTTTTTTTTTTCCTCCCCCTTTTTTCTCCTTTTCTTAACAAAAATAAACTTTCTTTGTAGGGAATGATCTCAGTTCTTCAGTAAGCTCCTCTTTGCTATTTCTCAAGGAATGTCAATGGTGAGCAACATGACTAGAGAAACTAATCATGTTATAGAAACCTGTAAATCAAACATTTACAAGGAAGTAAGGTAGGAGTGTGTCATTAAGTATTAATACAAAGTTATTTGAAGCACTAGAAGCAAAAAATATACTATTCAACCCCAAAATCACTGAAAAATAGTATCAGTCTACTTTTTCTTTCTATGGCAGCTTCTGAGAGATCAGATGGTTCAGTCATCTGGCTCGTATCTGAAGATTAAAAAGAAAAACAAAATAAATCATTAAAACAGCAGAAAACACCCAAGCGACGTTTTGTCTCTGAAGAAAGTGTTAAACCCAAGGAATAAACTACTCCCACTAGTGACACATTCCTGTCAAGGCCAAGCATATGACTTAGAGCAGACAACTGTATGGACTCTTTTCTCCTGTTAGAATTGGCCAGTTTACCAAGCAGCACAATGAGGGAATGACCAGGAACCTCCCCACAAATCCCAAACTCGAGAGCGAAATTTAAACAGAAGTTTTAAGTTAAGTTCCACCTCTGTCCTCCTACAGCATAGGCCTAAGTATCCATGCTGCCAAAGTTCACTTAACATTTGCAGAATGCAAGCCTTCTACACGATGTAATGACCAGGCTGCATCTTTCCTTACTCAACAGAGGTTTACCCCTGCAGACTTCTCATTCCTATAAACAAATGTGGAAGAAGTAAGATAATGCCAAAGTATCTGGTACATCTCCCATTTATATCTCTGCGTGTAGCAGCTGGGGGCTTTACAACACCTGTGAGTATTTTGCATCCTCTCCATACTAAATTCTCCCATTCTTTGCTACACTGTAGCTGCTGTTGCACACATCAGTCCTGTTGCAGTCCTAACATGCATTAAAAGGACTGGAGGGCCAAAAATCAGGGAACAGCCTACTAGAAGTGATTTTTAAGGGAAAATTTATAGTCTGTTTTAAAGAGAGCTTCACATTAATAAAAACCAAATGGGAGCAGAACATGGATCTAGAACCAGGATCCTGTTGGGACAGACACAACAGCACCACTTACTTGGAAAGCTTTTTACGTAGATCCTTTATCTGTTCATTCTTCTTAGTGAGAATCTCTTTCATGTTGCGATAGGCAGCTGTTTGCTGAAATTTCTTCTCCAGTTCCTACATAACAACATCAACACATTATTTACATCTTCTGAAACCCAGGCTAACATACTTTCTTAAAAAATGACTTCCTTTTCCTCCTCAAGTTTCAAGCCAGCGGTTTCTCTAATTCAGTCAAATTTAGATGAGGTCAGCTAGCAGATTCAAATGAGATTGCCAGGAAAGACAGAGAAACAGAAACTTTATTTTCTAATTAAATCAGACTAAAAGTCTTCTGAAGACTGGGGCTACACTTTTCATTCCAAAATTGAAAAAAAGCAGAAATTTTTAGGTACCCCTTTAAGAACAGGGTGCCCAGAGAAGCTGTGGCTGCCCCATCCCTGGCAGTGTTCAAGGCCAGGTTGGACAGGGCTTGGAGCAACCTGCTCTAGTGGAAGGTGTCCCTGCCCATGGCAGGGGGTTAGAACTAGATGATCTTCAGGTCCCTTCCAAAATAAACCATTCTATGATTCATCTAGTTGTAATAACGCAGTTAGTTGTGGTTTTGTTATTTTATAATGCGGTTTTCCACTGAAATAACAAAAATACACAGGCACAAGTGTGACTCGGTGAACTCTGCATCCTGTAGCCTTTGCTTGTTAAACTACTAATTACTTAAAATGTGAGTAAGGATCTCATCTTTACAACATGCTAACCTTTTCAGCTGTGGATAGCTGATCCCGAACCTTCAGCAAGTCATGCTTCGTTGTCACCAAGTCCTCTTCCAAGAACTTTTGGTTTGCAGTAGAGTCACTCAAAGTCTTCTCAAACTGGCATTTCAAAGCTGCCACTTTATTCTCCAGCTCAGCGATATCCTGGTTTGCATTAGTCTTCAGCAAAAGAAATATTTCAAATGGGTCAAATGCCAGAGAAGAAATAAAATGTCAAAATGTTATGTTTTTATAAAAATTAAATCATAAAACATAAATATTTTATTTCAAAATAAAATGTCAAGTGCAAAATCCCACATGAAGTGGGTATGTATTCATTTTTAGTAATTATGTTCAAGTTACTCCTGTAAAGCTTAAATTCAAAGTGCTTTAACTAAAATACAGAAAAGTAGTTAAAGCACTTACTAATTTAGAACTTTAAAAAATTGTTAACCAATGCACTTTAGAGATGGCTGGAATGTTTTCTCTGCCAAGCTGAGATTTCAAGTTCTTGTACGTCACTTCTTTAGGAATTAGGTGAAGCCACAGGATGAAACATATAATGAGAAATTACTTAGTAAAGTACCACAGGCATTTCAAAAGCCATCGGTGTAGTACAGGTAGGAAAGGATGAAAGTGTTAAGGCTTGTACTATCATCAACCAGGTACTAATACTGCACTGTTCTCACATGCATTATAAAAAGAGCATCCACTGTTGCTTGTCAAACAACCTTCCCGTTTCCTTGTGAGAAGAAACAATCCACACTCTTCTGGCCATCAGTTCTGGGTCATAAAACATTATATTCATGTAACTGTTCTATGGATTTGCATTAAAGAACAAAGAACAAAACCCCTCTCAGGTTCAAAAGCTCAGCTTCAAACTCCCAAGCATGTCATGACTCAGGATGAGGCTGAACCAGCAGCGCCTTAAAAAGAACAAAACAACTAAAACGAAGAAAGGTCTGCTCCTTCTGTGTGGAGGATAAGATTTGAGCATAGGAAACCAGTTGATAATAGTACCTCTACAGAAGAAAAGCTTACTTTGCTTAATAGCTAGTTTCAACAATATATTTACATATGCCTGTAAATAGAAAATGTAAGAGCTGAAGAAGCAGCAAATTAGGACATGAAAGCTAATGATACTCAGCAGCCCTGACACTGAGGCCAATTACTGTTTAACCACAAAGTAGGATGAGATTCTTTTCTTTTAAAACTACACTCACTACTGGCCAGGATTTAATAAACCCCTTTGATATTTTAAACCTGTAATAATTTACAGCTTAACAAAACAAATATTTTCCATGACTTCTAAATCAAGTTTCCCAATAAATAATATTATTGACTACAGATTTTGAAAGTGACTAGATAAAATTACAACATATTAAGGAAGCCAAGTACATACCATAAACCAGTTAGAAAGCAAAATGAAAAGAAATCAGGATTAAAATACGAAAACTGAAGTGGAAATGTTCTATGATCTTTAACTTCACTTCCAAATCTGGAAATACTGTGGGAAGGCCAAAAAGTCAGTTTCTCAAAATGATGGGATTAAAATGTTCTAATTTTGTTAAAAGTTTGAACGTAAATGCTTTAAATTTCAGGAAAAAAATCACACATGGATAAACTTCTAATTAGAGAATTCTAATTATTGACGAAATAAAGGTACAAACTTAAACCAGTGTTGTGTGTCCTGAACAGATTTATCCGTGTCAACCTGCAGTCTTCTAGCTTATGTTTTGGGCTTTTTCCCATTCACCACGTTTGAATCCTCACTTACAAGAAACAATAACCTCAAGTAGTACAAATAAAGGTGGAGCCATTTTGACTGTATGCTGATAGGGGCAGAACTATGTAAAATCAAGCATTTGCCATCTGACTCATTTGCAGCAAAGCTTTAGTTGATGCTTAAGAATACAGGACACTGGATACTTCCATATAAGTATTTAGGTTTTTAAAGTCTGAAGTGAGAGCCACAAGTCTGTCTTGTCCACGTCAATATCAAGTGTAACAAGTGCTTGAAAGAATTAGTGTTTTATTATTGCTATAAAACCCAGGTTAGATATGATTCTTTCATTAGTAAAATGGGAAGAAACAAACAGAAATACATTTTATCTGGTAATACAAATATCACCCCTGAGAATATGAGCTCTGCAATGCTACTTCCTGATAGTAACTGGAACAATGCTTTCTGATAATAATTTATCATGGTCTGTGGGACACAAGAAAAGAAACACATGATACAGACCGACTTCTTAGATGTACAGGCAACAGTTGTGTTAAACAGGGGTGGTAGTGGGTGAAATCTTAATTATACTTACCTTTTGATCGCCTTGGATCATCTGTAAATCCTTCAGTAACTTCTCTATCTTGGCCTTCTCATCGAGTGCAGCTGTAGCCTGTGATACATAGAAAATGTAAAACCTCAGAAACATATTTTAATTGAAAACATAAGAATAATAATCATGGGATTCTCATTTAGATAATTCTGAGTATGGAAACTGCAGTAAGTATCCAACTTACCTGTGTTTCTACGGTCTTGAGTCTGGTCTTCAATTTTTCATTTTCTTCTTGGAGAGAAGCAACTGTCTTTGGGTTAATGAATGAAAAGAAGGTTGTGAATACTCATGCCATTTTGAATTTTCCAAATACTGCAGGTAAGAAAACACACTTCATAGCTTAGGAAAGCTCCAAAATGCTTATCAAAACAGCCTTCATCAGAAATCAGCAATCTGTTTATTTATTAGGTTTTTTGCCTCAATCAGCAAAAATGGAAGTGTCCAATTGCACTGTAATATGTAGGGCTGCTTACTGAAACTTGTCCTATGCTTTACTGAACTGAGATTTGGAAGTTTAGCATCTTGTTAGTATCAAGACTAAATAAAGAAAATTGCATGTTCAGAGAGCCAAGTCTCATTGCTGCTCATCATTTATGCTTTCAATCAACAAGCAAGTACAAATTCATTTAGTTCCTGTTGAAAAGAGGCAAATACTGTGTTACTGCATCTCACAGAACCACAGAATCAACTAGGTTGGAAAAAACCTTTAAGATCTTCAAGTCCAACCATTACCCCAGAACTGCCAAGACCACCACTAAAGCATATCAGTCACTGAGGACCTCATCTACGTAGTTTTTGAACATGTTCTGTGTCATAGGAAATAACCACGTTTTATCAGTCCGAGTGAAGTCACCATATAACTTTGAATTATTTTTAAGGGAAAACAAAGCCATCAGATGCACAAATTCAACATAAACTGTTCTGAAACAGACTTTGAAATTATTTTTGAAAGGGAACTACATTGATCTAGAACTAAAATACAAATCTGAATTCTTGACCACTTTATTTATGTTAAGGGATCGTTCTGGTAATGCAGGCTGGAAGACAGAAAACACAACTCCTTGCTAGATATCTTGTCTGCTCATAAATTAGAAGTGTATTGGAAGAAGCGTGGCATTTGAAGGAAGTTCAGTTGAACCAAGCAAGTTCAATACCTAATAAAAACTATTGATAACACTAAATAGTAGAATGTGCTTTGGAATTATGAAAATCTTTAGCAAGTGGGAAATGAGATGTTTTCAAAACTAGTCAATTCCAAATTCTTCAAATGCTTGTTTCTTTGGGAGGAATTTAACCAGCTCACAAAAGGAAAAAGACTGAATGTAATAAGATTGACTTACAGTGATACAGAATGTTTGATAACCTGATTATTTCAGCCAGCTACATATCCTAATTTACTTCAGCCAGCTGAACAGAACAAACTGAACACTGGTTTCTACTAATTTACCTGATTAAATGGAAATCCAAATAACTTCAAAGGCCAAAATGTCTTTTCAAAAGGAAGGTCAATATTGCAATACGTGTTAGAGACCATAACCACACAATAAATTTAAGATGCTTTATAATATTTATTAATTTATTAGATTTTAATTTATATTCTGGGGTATACTGCCTTGACAACTATACAGCAACAGGCATGTTATAAGGATATTGCTGTACAGCTACCCAGTTCAGCTGAATAAGCAGAATGGTCATTGATCACAACTGCACAAACAGACAAGTTCTTACCCTGTTTAGCAGCTCTGTCCCACCTTCATTTAATGGAGCCAGTTTTGGTCTAATGAGGTCTGTGCTGGGCTAAAGAAATAATAAAGGTTAAAGATGTAAATTATATAGATTTCTAAGAGGAAGAAAGGTATGTCTGTAACCTGTAAAACAACTACTGACAGTCAGTTTGGCTTTCTTTTGTAAATAACTTTTTCTTAGTTCATTTTTTACCAGTATCTTGGCTCCAAAGTTATATTCTGCACTTGCAGCTAAAGCTAAATGAAAACAATGCACAGAGACATAAAAGGGTTGCAAACTTGAATTTACAAAAGACTACCGATGCTACAGCAATTAAAAGAAAAAGGAGTAAGGAAAACAGAGAAAATATTTGAGCAATTATAAAAGCTCCAAATAGTGTTTTAAGTGTTCAAATATAATATATATTAACTAAATATACCTTTACACTACAAACCAAGTAAGGTGCAACCATAATCATGCAAGATAAGTTAGAGTCACAGCTCTACTGAGGAATCTTCTCAGCTCTTGATTCCATGCTGGGACAAGTGAATGTCCTAGTTCCAAGGGAATGAGATGCTCCAACACATCCCTAGTCTGGCTGATTTTGGGATGAGGATCATGAGGCATGCCCTGGATGTGCAGAACCCACAATCTGGAAGCAGCCAAGGCAATTCAGTGTGAGCATTGGTGCCGAACTGCAAAATGCCACTTTTTGGAGACTTTCAAAGATTGTTTTGAAAAAGGAGGTTTTATTTGTGTTTAGCTTTTTCTCTCTAAAGCACAAGGAGCCAGTACTAAGCATTTTCAACACCTGCCATGACTCCACATGACATGATTATGATTTAATTAAAATAAAAGTCTACCTTCTTGTTCGAAGATATAAATTCTGACTTTTCAAACTCAGCAACCTGCTCCAACAATTCTCTTGAAAAGAAAAAGAAGGAAGGCAATTATTTACTAGAAGAACTATGTTATGAAACACATTTTACTAAGCTGATGCTATGCTCTTTATTGCATGTAAGATTCTCATTACAAGTACAGAATGAAGACCTATGCACATGCAATAAGTGCAATAGATCATGTCATGAAATGGCATGGTATATGCATTAGAATTATATGATTTAGCACCCTTGATTAAAATATAATCTACTCAAAAAACAAAAGGGTTTTAATCAAATCCTATCACTTGCTCTTTAACTGATTAATTCAAGTAAAAGCATTACCAGTAAAAACATCTTCCCAACAAATGTGAAATTATTGTGTATCTTGATACTACATAGATGGAAGACTTATCATCGATACAATGTAAAAGAATAGGTTTCTATGGTTAGGAAAAGAATGTGAATAATCAACACTTTGGAGTTTTCTTATCACTGAAAGGCATTCTGTACAGCCTAATGTATGTTACCGATTCTCCAGTTCAGAGACGTCTGTCTGTAACTTCAGGTACCATTTCTCAGCCTGCGAAAAGATCTGCCGCAGAACTAACACATTGGTGTAAGTTGTGTTTATGAGCTCTGACTCCACTTCACTGTGTACAACAGTCTGCAGTCCGTCCAGCATGTCTGTCACCTCATCGACTGTGAAGGTCTCCTCAACCAGTCTAAACAGAGCAGTCAAGATGAGTCATGTATGATAAAGGTTAACAGTTTTGCATTGTTATGAGACCTCACTATACAGATATCAACCTTATCTATTGCAATGTCCTTCTGAAAATATCCACTATGACTAGTTATATAATGACCATGGAACTACTGACTGGCTGTTGTACTTAAATTTTCTCTTGGAAACATTACAATCATGAATATGACATTACATCTTGCTTCTGATGTCTAAAGATGATGCAAGTCTGCAGAAGTATTAAGAGAACAGAATCATAGAAATCTGTATTACTTCTGCTGCAGGCTTGCATCAACTTTAGACATGAGAAGCAAAATGGAAAGCAATGACATGCTGACAATATCTACATTAATTCCTAAGACTCTGAACAAGTCCTTTTGAAGCTGATTTGTAACATTTGGAATATTATTGGATCTTTCTTCCTCACTAAGAACATCATACAAATGTAAGCAGAGAAAATTCACCCCATTAAGCATTTAAGCCTGCACCTGCTGCTAGCACATTTTGCCTTATTCTTCAGAAGTAACCCCCCACGGTACCTGCTGTCCTTAAGGTTCTGAAAACAAGAATCCACTGTCTTGAGACACAGGCTGCGCTTGAAACGAGCAAAGCGCATGTAGTTGATGACTTCATTCTGGTGGTGCTCATTAAGGCCTAGCTCTGCCTGTGGACAAGGATATAAGCACAAAGATGAATATACAGTAAGTAAAAAGGAGCAGAAGCATTGTGGAGACTTGCCTTCTGACTAGTCTTTGTGCACATTAACTAGTATGGTAAAAAACAACCACATTTTCATACTTGTAATCTTTATATATACCTCACATACGTGCTCCCCCTTTAAAAGCACCAGTACCCTCAGGAAAGTCATACAAAATCAGAGAGAGACACAATCAGGGGATCATAACCAGAAGGACTGTAGTGGAGGGAAAGCTCTTAGATAAATTTGTCTTTGTATTACATGTATGAATATATAATGTAGCTAAATGATGTATCATTTATAGATGTACTAATAAAAACATGCAGGAAAGTATATTATGCTTCCTTGTCAGTTTGAGGCTTCCCATACAACCTTAAGTGATAAGTTGAATTTGTTTCTGAATAGCCTACTGCCCAGAAAAAACCCATCCCCAGGTCAAATTAAGGCAGAAGTGGTTTTACACGTGGCTAACTGGCCTTTCTATGCACGACTTTAGTTCAAAAGAGGGAGTATCGGCATGGCCAATTCTATTAGAATAAACCTCACTCGTGCAAGCAGCACAACAGGGCACGAATGTGAGTTTATGACTGGAGGCAACCAAAGGTGAAGTCCATTGTATTGACTATAGTATTATTAGTTAGTACTGTTGGTGTTGCATGCATTAACTCAGGCAGTTAACTTGTGCACCTTGTCCTTGTTAATACAACTGCACAGGGTCGCTCCAGTGCAAATGCAATACTGGAAGGACACCGCTGAAAACCTGAGTACTGATCTCGACTGCCTGGAAATTAAAGGCAGTGTAGGAAGCATCAACGGCAGTAGATAAAACAAGCTCTCACAACGTGGTTTCAAGTCTGATGACTCCCCACAGTGTTCTGCATCGTGCAAACGTGAAATCACGTGAAAAGCTCAACTAATGTTTCCTTTGCTGTTGCTGGGTGTTCTGCAGATAAACGGTTTCTGCTCGTTGCAGATGGAAAGGAAGACATGCCAGCACCAGTGCTGAAACCTCACAATATAGAAAGCAGCCCCAAAAAGAAATTAAGCTCATAAACAAATACATAAACGCAGGCCAGAGGCACTCGTGATCTCCAAGCTGGGGCGCCACATCCTACCAGCTCCACTGCTCTCCGCAGGGCCCAACAGGGGTCACGGCGGAGGCGGCAGCAGCCCTCTAAGATGGGCTCCCGCACGACGACAGGCCGCCTCCCTGCCCACGGCAACGCGGAGCGGCTCCCCCCGGCTGCAGCACTGCGGTACCCCGACCGACAGAACCCGGAGCCTCCGGTACTCACCATGGCGGCCCCTCCACCGGCGCCCAGGCCGCGGCCTACGGGCTGACGGTTGCCATGGAGAACGAAGGCGCGCGAGCGCCCGAGCTGCGCTCCGATTGGCGGCGGCTCGCTCACGTGACTCGCCCCTCCAGCTCAGCGGACGGTAACCAGGGCAACCGCCGTTGCGCCCCGACGGCTCCCGCTGCGCCCGGTCCCATAACCTCACACTGACCTGAACCTATAACCCAAGCCATAAACCTGACTTTAACCCATAACCCAACCCATAACCCGGAATCCTAACGACTTAAACCCAAACCCTCACCCTAACACTAACCCTAACCCCTTAACCCTTACCCCTTACATTAACCCTAACCCCTAATCATAACCCTAACAGCTTAAACACAAACTTTCACCCTAAACCTAACCTAACCTTTACCATAACCCCCTAACATTAACCCTAGCCCTATTGGCTAAACCTAAACCCCACCTAACCTTAACATTAACCCTACCCCTAATTGTAACCCTAATGGCTTAACCCAACATAACCCTAACCTTTACCCTGCCTCCCCCAACCCCTAACCCTTACCCCAACATTAACCCTAACCCCTAAACCTAATCTAACCAACCTAATCTAGCAGAGGGTTATATAGAGAAAGAACATTGAGTGCTAACGGAGCTGTGAGTGAGCTGGGAGGGGAATTTGAGGCTGAATACACGTTCTCATGTGTTAGGGATGAGAAGTCTGTGTTAGCAATAGGTAAAGTCTAATCCCCCCAAAGCCCCAGCAAACCCCCAAAGACAGCAATCCCCTATTTTCCTTCTTGATGTTGCAACTACTACTAGGTGTTTGCAGTGACAGACTGGGAGACAGGCACAATATATCCAGAGATTTTGGTGCCAAACTAGTAAAGTGCCTACTGAGCATATCCAAAAGGATTCGTCAGGGCTAAACCCATGACATCTCATTGTCAATCAGTTCTTTAAGGAACAATGAGTAAGCAACTCTTACCTCATAGAATCAGGCCATCTTATCTCCTAAAGGCTCTCATCTTCAAGGCATGTCAGCACTAAGAATTTCTCTATTGAATCTCTACTAAACAGATGTATTTTTAACAGTCGGTAAAAGAAACCCCAAACTTTCCCAACCCTGGTTTGAAATAGTTGAACCCCAAAGCCATTAAAAAACCTCCAAACTGAACAATAAAAAGCCCAAAACCAAAATCACCAAAGGAAACCAAAGACCCCACCTGTAGCAGCCTCTGAGTGCCTAATCCAGAACTGAATCCTTACCAAGAGCCAAGCACAGTCATCTATGAATGCCTGCTTATGGCCCTGCACCACGGACCTCAAGTGCCTTTTAGTGTGTTACAAGAAAAACAAAGAGCCATTTGGATTGCACCAGAGGTATCCAACTACAGTTTTCTCCCCAGTGGTCTGAGAATGCCTTTTCACGTACTTGATACATGTGTCTTTCATTGTACCCAAAGGCCTTGGAGGACTTTGGTGTGCTCCCAGGGTACCTATGAGTGCTTCTACGTAAACCTAAGCCTACCCTGAAGATTAAACCTACACCCAGTGCCTTCTGGAGTTCAGCATTGCCTTGTAGCGTGTCCCAGCAGTGTTTATGAACCATCTGAAGTTCAACAGGCCACCTGATTATCTTTCTGTGTTCCTTCTGTTGATGTGCATCAAACTGCAGGGGCTGGCAATGGGCTGCTTTCAGCTTTTGCTGTTTATAACTTTGCTTTGCCCAGGAGAGCTAGGATAAAAGCACTGGCCTTGAGCCTACCCAGGTATTTGGGCCCTGCATCCCTGCTATCCCAGTCTGAGCAACAGAGGTGTCGACTGTACTATAAAAGAATAGTTTACATATGCTTCAATAAAACCACTCTTTTTAGAATAGAAACATCTTCCAATATTCAAAATAAACCCCACTTTAGGTTTTAAGCAACATTCAGAAAACTTAACAGTGTCCAAAAAGAAGCAGAATTCTGACAGAAGCAATCAAGTTTCTGTTGAGCACTAACACAGCATTGTTCAACGACTCCAACTGAAGCACGCTTATGGGCTCAATGGGTTCAGAAAAGCAGATTTTATTTTCAACAGCAGCACATACATAGAACATTTTCAAAATATACATATTTCAAAACAAGAGACTGCACTTCATTAACCAACTTGCTGTGGCTTATCAACTGTTACAATCATGACTGCAGCCAGGCAGAGTTACTGTTCCACAGCCTTCCTACGAGTTGGATGCTTTTCGGCTCCACTGGTATAGTTATGCAATACACTATAACCGCTAGTAGCTCATGAAGAAACCCCACACAACTTGCCAATTTACTATTACTGCCACTGGGAGGCTTCAGCTACCAAAGTACTTTAAAAAGGGAAATGTTATTTAAAACAAGTGTGGCAAATAATGAACTTCAGGGAAAACACTCTATGCACATAATATACGTGTTTGAGTGGTTGTATATATTTCTGCCTGAAGTTTCCTGGGCCAGGACTAGTCCCAACAGAAGCAACATAGCAGCATTTTGGTAAGGGAGGAAGCTAACTTTTCCTAAAGTCTTTCCCTTTTGTTTCGATGCAGAACAAAGATTAAACCAATCAAAAACGGCTTGCATTTCTAGATGTTTAAACACAGCATTGCATTAATTTTTCCTGTGTTTCACCACAGTTTAACAAGTGTCAGAATATGCTACATGTGAATATTCTAACCCAGCCACCGTTTCTCATTCACTACACAAATATTTTCTACATAAGCCTATCTTCTTAAAATATAATTTAAATACAACCTTTTAACAGAAAAAAAAAAAAACACCAGAACACACCATCAGAAGATTCAGCTTGCAGGTAATTTTCAATGCACTAGAACTCTTAATGAAGCTGCTCCAACTGTGGCAAAGATCTTTGTTTTCTCATTTGGGAGGTGTATTTGACCAAAATGAGCAAACAGGTTAAGAATAAATGGTGATCACTTCACGTCCACTGCCTCGGACCAGGAGAACTCTGTCCAGACCTTCTGTCAGAACTTCTAAAAACTCCATGTCTGGAATATCATTAAGTCAAGGAATTTATCCAGGAAAGAAACAAAAAAGCCACCAATACCTTTAAAAGTCAGATATATAATGCAAAAATCAAGTTCAACAATTTCCTCAAGGAGTTTTCTTGTGTCACCCTTTATACTGTCCCATAACATAATCCACCTGCTCGCTCAAGTGGAAATGAGGCTTAATTTGAGTGAAAACTACTCACCTACACAAAAGATGAAAAGAGATTTTAAATTCAGTTCAATATTTAGGAATGCTTCACATTGACTCAATCCCCCCCCTCCCCAATCATCAACACTTCTTAAAACTGTGGAATCAGAAGTTGTCTTCTTAAAGGCAAGCTTATGCTCACCACGGTTACCAGTGGTTATCCTAACCAACAGACAATGGCACAGTCATAAAGATCAAATTCCAAATGTCAAGAAATATGGAAGCAGAGAAGCAGAGGATACAGTTTTCATCTCCTTTTCTGTTTTTGGGAGGTCCAGGCATATTCAGGAGGACTAGCTGAGCATGCTGCGATTTATTAAGCACTACTCCATTGAGCTTCACAGCGGTGTGCATTCTTCTCACATTGGACTGATTCCTAGCGTGCAGACAAACATTTTTAAGTATTGCCACAATATGTATTTGAATTATATGTTATGTATTTGAATTTATAAGTTTCATCTATATGCACATAGAATAAGCTGCTTTCATGGACACCGGTATTTGTACACATTCAAACTAAATTATAGGAAACGCAATACTGAGGTTTAAAAGATGGGGTTTTGGGTTGGTTTTTTTTCCATTTGAAAAGAACATTTAACTCTGAAATTCAAGCAATTCTGAGCACATTGCCAAAATGCACAATTCTCCCCATTGTCAGCGATCTTTTGCAACAATGAAGCAAAATGAAGTTTAGTGCAGTTTATTAAACTATATATAAAAAGTAACTGGGTTTGTACAGGAAATTCCAAGCAAAGGAATTAAAGGAACGCAGTGGAAAGATTACAGTACGTATGTTGTATGATACAAGATTTCCCTCACACTCTCTTGGAGACATTACCAGGTTCCAGTAAGCCTGGTAAAGACAATTCAGAAACAGCAAAGAATTTATGAAATTAATAGTTCTTATGTCTTGAGTAAGGTAGCAAGGAATGAACTGAATCCGAGCCTCTCCCCTTACACTATCAATATTAACTATGTTGTTTCTTGTGCTCAACAAATATAATCACAGATTTACAGTCAAGAGGAAGAAACTGTTAGGACTTCAGAGATTTCCATATTTTTAGGATCAACCTTGGATGATTTCGTCACTCTTCAGAACAAAAGAAGTTTCCTTAGAGTTCCTGAGAAACTGCCACCTGTGCAAAGCTAAGACTGGAAATAAGTCATATGCTACAGTACAAGAATATCCAGACTCTACCTTAGTGGAGCCAGAAGATCCACTGCCCAAAAATAGATTTTCACACGTGTCACTTTAAAGGGAACCTTGGAAACAGGGTGGCAGCCCTTCTCATAAATGGAGATACTGGTATATTGATACAAGACAAATATCACTCTATAATATCCAATATTTTTGGCACACTAGCTAGTAGTCTCTCAGTTAAAAGTGCAACTGTACCCTGCTCAACTAGGCTCACACGCTGTCCTATAGCACAGAACAGGCAGGCTAATAGCAGAGGGACACAAGACCTCTGAAGCGCCTGATGCTCAAGGCTGGCATCTTTCGAACCCCACTAACAGCAATCAAAATTACAGCACAAACCCCAGCACTGGATCAGCTCAAGCAAAAACCAGAAACTAATGAGAGCTCTCTTCCCAAAAGAAAAACATTTAGGAGGCCCAAAAGGAAATGGGCCTAACTTTGTTCTACTACTACAAGAGCTCCTTTCAGGGGGCTACACTTAGTTCTAGAGTCTTCTAGCAACATGTTTTATAGGTAAGTGTGGAGTTGAGAACAGCCAGATACAGGTTCATTCAAACATAGGGTGCTGAGAAAGATGGAGAACGATGGGAGCAACTTGTGTTCTCCTAAGTCCTGTTTGTTTTTTTTCACTATGAAGGGAAAAGCCATTAACAGGACACTATTAGAACAGGTTGTATCTTCATTCTTGATTTTGCAGGGGCAACTAGAAGAAGGGAAAAAAGGCACCCAGCCAGAAGCTTGGTGGCCCGTGGAGACCAGCCCCATCTATTTCAATTGGTTTTTTTTCTCCACCCCATTTTCCCCCAGGACAATGACATTTCCAAAACAGAGTTCAGTTTATCAGTCCATCCTGGCCCAGTGGCCATCTGTTCTGAAAACTAACTGTACCGAAACTATGTTATGAACAAAAGAGTACTTCAAGCTCAGTATTTCGAAGCAGAACAGCAGCTTGAGAAGACCAAAGAACAACTATGAAGTGAGGCAAGAGTGTATCACTGAAGAGGTGTATAACCATTAAAGTAGAAACACTGTTAAAGACAAAATGCAGAGGAAGTATAAGGGCTGTAAATTTGCAATGGAGTGGGCAAGGATTCAGCACTGGAGTAAAAGATCAAACTGAGCCTGAAAGTACAACATGAACCAAGGCTGACTAACTTAATTTATCCTTCAAGTAGTGGCAGAACTGAAATTACACATGGGACACAAAGTAAGCTCAGTTTTCATGAGAAGCTCAATTTACTAAACAGACAAAATGAAGATAACATTCAGCTCTGAAAAGCAGAGCAGCCACAAGTCAGTTCCACCCAAGAACAGAGAGCTGTAGTGTCCCATTTCTGTATGCTTTCATCCCCAGTATTCATCTGAACTCAAGTTATTTCTACACATGATGGGTTAGTAGAAGGGAGGAAAGAACTGGCATGTGATGAAACGTGAAAATTCCCTTTGGGAACAAATTTATCCTTATTGTCCCAGTAGTTATTTCACAATGGGGAGCATTTTCCCAGAACAAGAAAACCATAATTTTTAATGTAGTTAATTAGAAAGCTAATTATTATACTGGTGCAGAGGAGTACTGTCAAGTTCTACATTCTTACAGAAAGTAAAATACACGTTCTGTGACTCACCTTGAACAAAAAAGTGGATATAATATTTCGAAGTAAACATTAACAGGTCATGATGAATATCTTTCAGTGATAAATTGTAAATCACAGTGCATAAAACAAGGTACAAAACTATACATATACTGCAAATTATGGTTTAGGAAACACACATACAATGTACAGGACCACAAGGGGCAGGGAACATAGCCTATGTTGCTTAAGTGAAATGAAATTTAGACTTACAGATTTCCCCATTCTCTACGTGGAAGGGAAGCAAATGAACAGGAAAGAATATATTTATGGCATCAGGTATATTTCTAATTCAACAACATTGTACAGGCACACCAAGTTTGAAACTTAATTCCCACCCCCAACCACATATAGTAAATTTAAAACATCTGAAGTCTGTGTCTTGCACAATTCTAAAGAAATAATAGTAAGTATTTCCAAGATATTAACACTTTGACACACACCCCCCCCCCTCCTTTTCCCTCAAGGATTCAAGTATAATGCAGCCCAGAACAAAAACAGTGCTTTAGAGCAGAAGGAAGATGGAAGGATGATGTTTGGAATTTGCAGAAGGTACACCGTTTGTAAAGAGCTCAGAGCAAACCCACAGAACAACTCAGGGTTTTAAGGGGCTGATTCTAAGTGTAATTTCTGTGTGCAAATCCTAGATTTAAGAACTGTTTCCTTTAGATATTAAAATTTCCATTGACATCCACAATTTTGCTAGTCTAGGCCATGCTTATAACTGCACTCCTCCAGAAGTCAGAGAAAATGCGTATGTGTATGCATGCGCCTGAACGCAGCACGAAGCGGCAATCAAGCTGATGTCTTTCCGTCACTGGTTTTGTGTCTGCTACATTAGGCTTGACAAAGGCAGTAGCTGTTATCTATTAAGTGACCTCTCTTTAAGGAAAAGACATTGAGGAATATTTTAACAGGAAATATAAACAGACATACATATAAGCACAAGTTTTATCTTGCTTTCATTTACAGGATGAGGACTGAACATCTTTTAAACAAAAACCAAAACCAACCCCCAAAACTCCACCCAAACTCCAAAACATAAGCTAAATGTCTTGAAAGAATCTATCAGCTTATTTGGTATGCCCTCCTCCACCCCAATACAACACAATAATTGAGACAGGGAAATGATATACAGTTTAAAATTGTTATCACCATCATTATTATTATTACTACTACTATATTACTAGTACTATTACTATTTATTAGTAGTAGTAGATAATAATTTATCATTATCATTATCTACTATTTATCTCTCACAGGAAGAGAGAGAACCAAAAGCTATCATTAAATATTTTAACATATATGCTTTCTGGAACAATCGAGAAGCTGAGATTACAGCTTGAAGCCTGTCATTTAAGCTTCATTGACCACATTTTGGTGAATGGCTCTTTACAGTCATTGCTGTTCCACCCAATTCCATGCTAGTTTCATGATGATGGCATTTAAGTGTAGTGCATGGAAAGATCATATTTATACTCAACTTTAAATAAATCAGAATCTCTTAAACAAACAAAACCCAGAACCACCCCCACGCTCAGTCAAACAGAAAACTCCAGACATCCATCACGTGTATACTTACGGTTTCATGTTAAAAATATCTTTAAAGCCAGATGCATTTGAATCTTTGTTTTTATGCTTTTCAGCTACAAACTTCTCTTTAGTCCAGGTCATGTGCACTTTTTCTGGCGCAGCAGCAGCCACGCTTTCTTTGACTGCTGGAGTGGAGTGCGAGGCAGTGTTTCTGTCATGGATCAGCTGAGCCTGGCCACAAAACAAACCATCACCCCAAGATTCAGCCACAAAGAGCATTTGTAGATTACACGGTATTAACATGCTGAAATGTAATTTCACAGCAGTGGAATAAAAGGCAATACAGAAAAAAAGGCACCTCACCTTGCGAACAACTATCAGACTGCTTTGACTTCACTATGAAATGAAACTGCAAGATTACGTTTGGGCTGGGATGTTATTTTGTAATGAACTGAAATGAGGCTAATCCAGCCAAAGAGTACTTTATTAACACTGGGGGTTTTGCCATGGAAGCTTGCTCAGTTACACTGTTATTTTCTCAGCTACTGTCCTAAACGTTTTCCATTGCACACGACTTGAGCTGAGCTACCAGCATGACCCCAGTAAGGCAACATTAGACTAGCCAAATTGCAGGCTAGCTACCTTCCATTGGATTATTTATGAATGCGAGTGCATATTACAGAAAAAAAGCCAATCAATGTAACCATGAAGGGGCCTTCTGAAGAGATAGCCCTTACAATAGCAGAAACTCAAATCACAGCTTTAAGAACATAGTACTGTTGTTCCCGCATGCATGCAAACTTCTCCGTTCCCTGTTTTGCATCCCTCTTACTCCTCTTGAGGAAAGAAGGAAGAAATATTTGAAGACATTATTTACTTACTTACCTTTGTCCATAGGCTTCTTTATTTCCATCAAAAGCAACACAAATACAGTACCTTAGACTCTTTCATAAGTGAACCGATATAGGGGAGGACTGTTTCGTGTTTTGGGGTGTTCTATTTTGGGGGGTGGTTGTTTTTCTGTTTGCTTGGGTTTTTTTGAGATCTTTAGCAGTTAGGAAGTCTCTTCAGAGACTTGTTAAATCCTGAGTTGAAGCTCCAGTTTCATTTGGGAACCTCAACCACATGTTAGTGATGGTCACGTCCCTCCATATGTGATGACTGAGAAGAATCAGTTCCATTCAGATCACAGTCAAAAGCATGACGAAAATCAAAGCAGATGACAAAAGTACCTCTATCTCTGAACAGTGCTTCCCCGACTGGCTCATAAACTCTAATTGCAGTTCTTCTTAAATACGCAAGACCTTCTGTATTTCTCCTAAATAATTTCCCCATTCCCTATCCCTAAGGATTCCAAATCCTAAGTTAAATTCTGAGGTTTACACATATCTTTATTTTTTTTGATCGTCTACATATCTCCCCAGAAGATTAAATCATGAGTCAAGACTATGAATGAGAAATTACTGTAAATACAGTTCTATCATGAGAATGAAAAAGCTAACAAACGCATGCAGATATCTGACGTGCCATACAGCATCCAATGAGCTAAAATGTCAAACTAATAAGTGCAAGATGAGTTCAGTACAACTAGGCTTCAAAGAAGGACAGCTTGCCATTTTTATAAAGACAGAGAGGCCAAGAGAAATTCTGGAGCTATAGCACATGCTTATAAAAATGCAAAGACTACAAAGGCACATTTTTGTTAGTGCTATTTTGATACCAAATTAATTACATGGAATACAGCACGTTCTTCTCACACTTCACAAAGAAAGGGAAACAGAAAGGCATACAGCATTTCTACAGACTAGGCTAACACATCTTTAGATAAGAGCAACACTTCAAGTGCACGCTAAAAACCATTGATCACATCAGTCCATTTCCTTTCCAACTCACTATGCAGAAAGCAGTAATGACATTTGTGGGTTAATAATGGCTTGTCCATAAGCATGGAAATCTCCTTGAAAAGCCCTAGCATATATATATGGTCTCAGAGAAGCTCAAGTACTTCAAACCAGGAACTATAAAGGAAGGCAATGCTTTGTAGAAGTATGAAACATACTTATTAATCAAACAACCACTGTTAAAACTTTTAAGAGATAGAAGGCAGAGAAATATTTTTGCTTCTGGCTCTTAAGAGAAACAGGCACTCCCAGAAGTGTTTCTTGTACGGGAAGCAAGCGTGAGAAAAAGAGAACATAATCCATGTTGCAAAAGCATAATCTAGAGAACAATATATAGGGTAAGATAATGAATTTAGAAAAATAATAGAACTTAAATTTATGAAGAACTTTTCCAAAACAATGAATGATCAAGTTGTTAATTTGTAGTTCAGTTTGCAATAGTGACACTTCAAGTGTTGCAATGGGAAAATCTATCTAGCCAGTAACATGCCCAGCTACCTCCTCCTCTCGACAATCATTAGTCAGCAGTGCCTCCGCATCTTGCCCAATGGACTGTGGACTGGAGTAGCTTTTTCTTCTGATTGAGCCTCGAGACTCATCAGTGATGCTCTGAATCTGGGACAAAAAAGGTTACCAATGACCAAAAAACCCCCCAAACCCCAGTCTACAGAAAAGAGCAAATGATGCTATTATTCAAAATAAAATTTGTCTTCATTTAAATAGATGACATTTGGTATTGTAGCTTGTTCTAAACTTGGTTTGTTTTCACACACATACCATTTGTTTATGCATACTATGGCTCACTTCCTGGAATGTTTAGCAGATAGTTACGAAGTCTGTTTACAGAGATTTGTAAAAATGGAAAGTGAATTAAATCCTACATGGAAAACCTATATGGAAACCTCAACTGTTCCTATGTTTGTGAGGGTCACATCCCTGCACGTATATGATGATTCAGATGAACTGATTTTATTCAGTTACAATCGGAAGTATGAAAAAAACATTTAAGCAGGTGAGAAAGCTGCTTTCCAACTCTGAACACTGATTTATTTCCCAAACAGTGATTCACAAACTATTATTGTGTTCCTCACTTACATGCACCCGCATTTCTGCCAATCTTACCTGGCAGCAGCAATATGCACAACAGCAATTGCGCTGCGCATCCCAACACCAAGTAGTGGTGGGAGGAAGACTGCCACCTTCTCACAGTTCCAACAACATCACCACCTGGCCCAATTAGTCAGGACAAGCCAGAGAAGGAAGCAACAGCGACCAGGAAGGGCAGTAAGGAAGAATGAGGCTCTACATTTTCTTTCATCTTTGTAGTGCTATTGTCAAAGTCAAAAAACAGTAAATGTTTGGCAGTTGCACCTAAGCCTTCAGGTTTTGCACTTTGCACGTGTTATATTTACACTTGAATAGAAGCACCTAAACCAAGTTCCTCAAAAAAAGGAAACAAAAATCCAACAAGCCCCCATGCCCCAGCTCCACAGGAAAGCCCAGGGGCAGGATCAAATAAAGTTCCATTTTAAAAATTGATGGGAAAGGGGAGAGTGAGGGTGATTCCTCGGGGATAAGAGCATAACTATGAGGGAAACGGCAAAAGAATGCTGTATAAAACCAAATTCTTCTCTTTGCAAAGGTTTGAACCTCGTTTGAAGAGGTACAGGCACAAAAATGATGTTAAAATACTAATCTAGGTGTTAACAGGAAACAAAACTACAAGCACAATTCACAGTTGGACTATCAGGGTTATATTTGTCTGGAGACAGATAATGTAAACAAAAGCAAAGCTGATTTGAACTAGTGATACTAATGACAGAAATGTTTTTGAGGCTCTCATAAAGCCAGAGGGGATGGCTCGACTCATGTAAAAGATGATCACATTAAGAAAAGGCCTGGCACACTGAGTGCCTACACTCAACTTGTAGCTCTGGAGGGAAAGGTATAACTAAACATTTTCTGATGAACATACACAAGAAAGAGGCAGATTAATGTACCCAATCAGAAACACCACGTGGATAGAGCTTTTATTCTTGGATAAGGCAGGACATAAGTACTAGGTGTTCTTGGAATTATAAAGGATTTTACTTCAGAACATGAAAGAAATTCAATGGTATTTTGTACATTCGTATTTTACCCTGCCTGATATGAAGGAACAAGCTGAAGCTATAATGATGATGATACATTCAGATAAAAGTGACTAATAAAAAAACCAACCAACCAAACCCAACATGGTAAGGGGAAAAGAAAGAAATTAAAACTTCCAAGCAAACTGCACTCTGCAGTAGTGCAGATCCCAATCAACTCAGAGAGCTGAGAATAAATTCTCGTCTCCACTATAATTTATATGCTAAAGACTACAGAGCTTTTAGGTCCTTGGGCTACTCATAAAGCATTCATGAGGAAGTTAAACCCTTTAAGCCTACTGGAGATTGACTAATCACTCAAACTCCACTGGTAAAATACTAGTGTTCAATAAAGAAATGAGGAAAACCTTAAGAACACCGAGTAAGGAGTATAGGAGACCTTGTGTTTTACTAAAAAGATGCGAGGCAGGCTGAGATCAAGAGAAAGCTACCATGATGCAGAAGAGAAGAAAGAGGTTTTACAGCAGCACATTGTTGTAGCGACACAAGGCATCTTTACAAACCTTAAAAAAATACGGTGAAATGGAAAAAAGAGAATAAGGAGAGATTAAAGAAAACAAAACCCAAAGAAACCTAAAATAAATTACAATTATCAGTAGACAAAAAATTACACAAGAAAAAATTCTAGTTATTTTATGAATCCAGTTAAACACAGGAGAAATGTCTTACTTGGCATGGGAGGGAAGTTACTAAGTGATACGAAAGCCAAAGCATTCAATACCTTTTACGTCATTAAAAAGTGTTGATAATGGCATAATTAACAGGATAAATGAGAAGGTAGAAGCACAAGAAAAAAAAAAGAAAGAAAAAAGCTTTAAATATATTAATATTAAAATATTCACAAGTATACAGGTGCATGAAGCTTGTGACTACAACATGCAAAATACCACCAGTGACTAGTAATGGTAGGGGAGCAGCAGAAGCAGCTGATTAGAAGCCATGGCCAAGAAATACTTTCAGATTTATCACAGAATATCTTGCCAAGCCCAAGCCCCTACCTCTCTTTCCCTTTCGTTCTTTGACAGCTGCATCTGTTTTAGCATCTGAGATCGCTGTTCCATCATCAATGTTTTCTCATACGTGAACGCAGAAATATCATTTTCAAACTGCAAGAGAGATTGGCATTAGAAACATCATGAGAAAAGTACTACTTCGAAAGAACAACATTTACTGAGTGTACCACATTCAGTCCTGCATTTGTTCAGCCCTGGATGTATTTATAGCATCAGAGTAATCCCAAGCATGCCGTCGACCAATCTGTCCTCATTCTTCAAACTTCTTTTTCAAACAGCAATCTTGTACAGTGAACTATACCAATATCAGTAGGATTTTCAGCTAAATTTGAGGTACTCGGGGCAGACTTCACACTGTTCTGTTCCAACTAGGCTGCAGAAATGAGGAAGGGTTGAAAGTGCTTCATTTCACTGGGTCTGCATGGCTGCCGCCTGAGCATATGCACAGTCGTTTCCTTACAAACTGTCTAGAGGCAAAGTAACACATCATCCTTTCCCCAGTGAGAAACGTGTGAATAGAAGCTTTTATGAAGAAAAAGCATATATTCTCACATCAGCTCAAAGCTAAAAAAAAGTGTAAAAATCTAGAGCAGTCATCTGAACTATCGCTGACTTGTGAAATGTCTCATTTTTTGGAAGATTCTCAGGGTTAAATGCAAGCCTAATAAGAAAAGAATAAACGGTGCTTCCTATACTGTCCTTCTGCTCAAAATCCAGCCAAGGCTGAGCCTTTTTTAGGGCACTCTGTTCACTATCTTTCACCTGCACATGACACAGCATTTTAGTCTTTCATAGTCAGTGTTCCAAGCAAAACAAAAAGTAAAATAAAGAAAGCATTTATCTTACATCCTTGCTCAAAATCCTATCCACATCTTCCCAAGTAACTTTTTTTCTATGAGTAATTTTAACTATTCCTAAAATTTTCTTTATGGCTGAGCAGCATGATAAACCTTCTTGATAGGGCTTTTTTGTTTTCCTCAGGAATTGGTGATAATAGAAGTTTTGAACCAGTCAACCCATCTCCATCCCACATCAAAATGAGTTTTAAAGGGCTGTTTTTTTCTTTGTCTTACTTTGGACATTATCACCTTTGAGAGCTGGAAATGAAGTTTTTCCTTTGTTGGAAAGAAAAGTGTGTCTAGGCAGACTTCAGCTTTAGTCCTTTCTCTTTAGCAGTTTATGGCCAGCATTTATAACGGAAAAACTGTTATAAAATCAATTTTGTCACTATTTGATCTGTGGATTTCTAGCTGCATTGTCTTGCTGTTTGGTGTGGGCTGAGGCTGCCAAAGCTGAAAACAACAGACATATGCTCATGGGGGCTTTGGGATTCCTTATTCCAGAGAGATATTCATACAGCAAATGGAAAGAGGGATATGCTCATCCTCTCTCATGCTGGAAGCTATGGCTTATTGCTTTAAGCACATTCAGCCTTCCATGCTAAAAAAAACAAGCTTTTTTCTTACTGAATGAACTATCTGATAAATAAAATGGGCATTAACACACCAAAGTGGCTCTACTTGACAAAACCATTTAAACTTACACTAGCATTGTGACTTGTGTAATCTTGGCTTTAAAACTCATTGTTCTTAGTGAGACTGAAATCTTTCCCTTTTCGTATCTGGGCTAACATCTCTTAGTTTCAAAAACGCTAAATCCATTTTCAACGAATCACAGAGCCTCCACTGCACCTAAAGAAAGATAGACAGTAACATACCATTTCAACAACTTCCACTTCAGCATTCAGCCTAAGATGATACAGGAACATCTGAAGATCCTTCTTCATTTGAATGCTATTATCATCCATTTGCGCGACAGTGAAGATACGCATCTTACACTTCCTCCAAACCTATCAAAAAAAAGAGTTTACAACAATGTATGATTGCTATCACCATACTTAACTATCAAGGTGATATCATTCATTGCTAGAAAATGAAACAACAGCTATTTTCCGTTGTCCTTGCCTTGTGTTGCCGAAGGAGGAAAGGCAGTAACATCAGCATACCACCGTCATGAACAATCCACCACACATCTATGTTCCCTTCAGTAAAACGTTCTTGATTTGTTGGGAATAAGTCAATGTTTTTCGCCACCAGCAGTGCTTGCTGAGCTGCTGTTGTTTCACGGACAGTATCTGCAAGGGAAAACAAGACATCTGATTGAGAACTTCTGGTTTTCATGCACAGCTCTTGTTCTAGTTTAAATACAGAAGCTTAATTTCTCCCAGATTTTGCTGGAACAGGAACACCCTGGGTTTAGTGACTAATATGCTTCAGAGAAGAAGAAGAGAAGCGAGAGTTGAAGAGACTGAGGGCTGAGAAAACCAGCACCACATGATATCAGATGTGGGGAAATATTTAATACTGGACATTGTGCATCACATCTTCACACAGCAAATAGGTTAGTTACACACTTGCAGTACAAACGCATAGGAGAAAAATCAATAAACACATACCAACAAAATTCTTCCATGAGAAACGATTTTCTGTCTGCTTCCATGACTGTGGCCATGCCATCAGGACAGTGTTGTGCTTCATCCCTCCAAGCCCAGCCGACTGAATCAAGTAGGATATTCCATCTCTGTAATTAGGAGACACCACAATCTGGCAAAAGCCTTTAGTCTTTTCTACTCCCATTAAGGCCTTAACATTCTGCCAAAGGAAGATTACATGTGGGGAAATACAGTCAGCAACACTGGTAATAAACACTGTAAGAAGTAACAGCACTAAGTAAGAACATACCATTAGCTGCAATGTACAGCTAACATCAAGAAACTGCTAATTCCAAGAGAGTGAACATGATTCTGTGACAAGTAAAACCCAAAACGCCACACACAGGGTTTTCATTACTTTAATTATTCAGCCTTCTATTTCCCAAACAAGATATGAATAAAAACACATTGACAAAGATAAATGACACTGCTTCAGGTAAAGTCAAAACTGCTGACTGACCTCAGGTATGGAATAGCAAGTCCTTCCTTTTGGAATTGGAAGGGTTAGGAAAAATGTGATGGCAAGGGCTTTAGAATAAGAGGCTGTCAAAGCTCATTAAAACACTTTGACTGTAAGAGGCCAGTTCTTTACTTATTGGCTCCCAACATGGTAAATAGATGTGCAGGAGACACTTGGAATCACTATCTGAATAACGACATGATAAACTGACCAGATTAAATCTCCCACACCGGCTTAATTTCAGTATAAGACTCTTCCATTTAAACACAGACAAACATACAGACACAGAAGTAATTCAGAAGTGGCATTCAAAATGGTATCAAGGTTGAGTAGGGAACCTCAGCTTTGGAAATTACTACATTTTCATGGCACATCTTTAAAAGAGGAAAAAGAAGTCTTCAGAGAATTTGGCAGCAAAGCTAACAGGCCTGTGCAAACAGTACCTGTGAGCACGTATCAGTTTAATAGGAGCACTTTGTTCATTTAAAAGATGCTTTTTTTTTTTTTTTTTTTTTTTACAACAAACCCAAAAGCTGTGAATGAAAAAGAATCCAAATTTCCTACAACTCTGGTAGAAACCTTTTCTAGGTGAAATTTTCCAAAACCAAACTTTCACAATTCATCTTTGTTTCTATCTCAAAAGAAATAGTTTCCTTGATCTTAACACCAAGGTCTGACTCTCTAGCGAACCTGGGGATTAGGTGTGTCTTACATTCATTGCTGTTCCCTCTCTCAACCATGTACCTGACATCAAGTTAAGCCAGCTACAGGTTAACATTTCACCTCCCCATGGGTAAGCATTTTCTATGTAAAGATTTTCACTGGCCTCACTGTATGCTCAGTCTTGTTTTCTACTCATGCATGTTCATAACAACAGCTTAATAACAATTACTTTCACAGTGTAACATTGCTAGACTGTTTCCATGCTAATTGCTCTCTTGGAACCTTCTCATGTGACAGTAGTATGTCTTCCTACTTAAGTCATTTGAAAAGCCACTTAGGACTAGTCTGAATACCAAAAGGGAGAAAATAAAACCCAACAGAAAGCTGGGAGGAAAGAGGGCAGCTAGCTTTAAGTCCATTTCAAATACTCATCTATTTGAATAAATCGCAGGCATTTTTACACAGCTTTGAAGATGACCTGGATCAAAATAGCAGGCATTTCAACTGATATTCTTTTCAACAAGACTGAAGATATTCACCATTTTTGGAAGATACATGGGCAATCAAAGCCTACTCCTGGAGAAGGCTTTATCCTAGTTCTCTAAAGGCAACAGAGTTTCCAATAGTATTCAATAAAATACACGAAACATGGTATTTTCTAAAAATGTTTCCCCACTCTATAAAGTCAAGAGAGTTTGCACAGGTAAGCAAATACAATTATTCATACTGAATTCACCCGATACTGGATTAAACAAGGTAGTACACAGGTTGTTTACGACTAAACACAAAGGGAAACTTGCTTTGCATTGAAAGACCAAGCTGCATGAACAACAGGTCTTCAGAAGTTCAGTCTATTAACTTCCCTTTTTCCTTAAGGGGACTATTTAAAATAGAGGTATTTTTAAGGGATTTCCCATAAAAACTGGGTTTCTAGTTCCAATTGGGCAGTCCAGTCAAATACAGAGAAGTTATCAGGGAGAAAAGAATAGAAAGAAACATTCAAATTCCGTGTGCTTTAAGCACAGTTAGAGGGCACCTTCAATCATATGACGACTTACTATTTTTCCCTACCTCATCCTACCTTCTCTGGAGATATGGAATAAATAGGAAATTAAAAAAAAAAAAAGGAGAAAAAGTAAAGAATTTCAAGGAGGATATTGTTTATGGCTAAGCAACAGAGTAGGATTCCAGTAAAGACTGCTCCTAATCCTAGCTCTGCTAGGTATTACTAGGACAATGTAGAAAACCATATCATGTATGCATCTGAAGGATGAGATTATGACATCTGCATCTGTCAGATAAATGTTAATTTTTTTAATTAAATAAATCAGTTTCCTTATAATTTGTTAAAAATCTATCACTTCTTTGGTTTCTGCTACACACATCAACCTATTTTTTATATATAACCATTGATTGTGCTGAGGGTAAAACTTGCTGGTTTATTCACTATGTTAGAAGTCTGTTCTAAGATACAAGTTATCCAGATTAAACATTTAAATGCTAATGGAAGTTCCAAGTGTCTGTCAACTGTCTTGTACATACCTCTTCAGCTTTCTGGGTTTCTGTACATTTATCCAAGTAGATTCCCTGAAGCACAGAGCCCACAATAGTCAGTCCTTTACCAGCCTTCAGCTGAGAGGTGAAAGAAAGCAATCTAGGATGTTTCACCAACTGCTCACTATCCAAGTTTAACAAGACCAAAAGTTGAGGTCTGCCAAAAAAGAAAAATAAAAGTTAATCACACACAAATACATATAGAAAAGAAAGGATTGGAAAATTAAAATTATCAATTAATGAAATGCAGATATAGTGCTTAGTTCAATAGAAAACATTAAACTACAGAGCAAAGAATTCATAACTCGCAATATTGGCAACTCTTCAGGTGCAGAATGCCTGCATAAGCCACTGTACCAGCCTGCTGAGGAGCTCCCTTTAAAAAAACAGGAACATTACTGAATCAAAATTATCACCCTTACAAGGTCCTCTAGTGCAACCTGCTGCTTAAACACGGTTAAACACTGAATGCACACCAGACTGTTCTCAGCTCCATCCAGCTGCATTTTGAAAGCCTCCAGAGAAAGAGATGTTATCACCACTGGGTAACCTCTTCACTGCCTAATTAGCATCACCTCAATTTTAAGTCTTTTTTCTGTTTCCATTTTATCATGTTTTCCCCTTCTCCCACCATATATGGCTGTAAGGAGTTTGAACCCATCTTCTCAGTACCTTCTCCTTGGTAACAGATGTTTACTAGTTAGTGATATCAGCTTTTAGGCTCCTCCTTAAGCCTTCTCCAAGCTGAGTAAGCACAGATCCCTCAGCCTCTCTCCACAGGGAATATGCCCCTGTGCCCCAAACCCACCATCTCAGGGGTCCTCTGCTGAACCACACCAGCCTATTGATGTCCTTCCCATATTAGGGTGCCAAGAACTGCATTGAATACTCTAGATGCATTCCAATGAGTGCTGAGCAAAGAGGAATATTATTTCCCAATATATTTACTTTCCAATATACTAGGTATGCTCCTGTTGATGCAGTCCAGCACATCACTGCCAAGGCACACTGCTGGCTTATTACCTACTGGGAACCACAGGTCCTTTTCACCAGAGCAAGTTCCCAGCCTTGTACCACTGCATTGGACAAGCCTATTTCAAATACTAGACTTGGCACTTGTCCTCCTGGATATTCACAATGTTCTTGTTGATCCAGTCTTTAACCTGCATAGGTTGTTCCAAAAGAACAGTCATACCTGTACTGATAGCACCTCAAGTTCAGTACCAACTGTGTACCCGATGAGGATGAATTCTGTTTCCTTTAATCAATATCCAATCTGCTTACTTTTTCCAAACTAACATCTTATTATTTTCCTGTCCTGCCTCAGAACCAGCACAGTTTAAGACGTAACAAGGAGGTCCAGTTCAGACCCAGATAAAGGCAGTGATTCATGTATTCCACAGTAACTCCTTATGCTAAGAAATCCCACAACAAATGGTAAATAACGCTGTTACACTGAAGGGCAACAGAACATTGCATGTGTATGCACCCAGGGATGCTATCACAGACCAGTGTTAACGATTAAAGCACCACTTTTAGGGACAATTTCTTTATGTGTTCCACTGATCAGGTTCTTCTGACTTGCACAACATTCACCAGAGGTGACAATGAGCAAACATCCTTTTGTTCCTAAATGCCAAGTAATTTTCTGTGTTGGCTTTGAGAAAATGGATAGTTTAACAAGTCAAAAGAATACCTTGCAAGAACAGTAGTGGACATTTGACCCCATTACACACAAATGGAGAGCAAATGTGAGATTTTGTTTAAATATCTAAGAAATCAAGAAAGCGTTGCTATTAAATGAAGAGATGTAGAAAGAGATTGCCACACAAAAATAATTTAAACAAATAATGGGTCCTTTGAACATTTATACAATGTATTTCAGAGGGAAAAGTCACAGAATAAAAAAGAACTAAAACTACCCAAACACTTATGGAATTGCAGTTTCTTCTCCAGAGACAGTGGGACTCAATGGTAACTGTTGCTTTGAATCTGAAAAAGCTATAAATAATCAAACACTTAAAGTTCTTCTGCACTTTCAAAAGCTATGTTAACACCACATGGATATAAGTTCACCTTAGTTTGCTCATATTCCCAGCAAAGTTAATTACTATTGTAATAAACAGTAATACTATTGCAATGACATCATTTCCATGCCCAAGTTTAAACATTATTTTGATGATGAATTTCACTTTGGCATTAGCTTTAACAGCAATATTCCCAATAGATTTCCTTATTTTGACACTTACGTGACTGTGGAAGACACAGGGCTTACCTCCAGTTCTTGGTGTGAGGAGGACCATCTTCAACACGAAGCAAAGCATAGCGAGCTGCATTCAGAGACAGTCCTCGGATTCCATCACCCCATTCTTTTTCCGCTCTTTGGGGTGCAAAGAGATTCAATTAACAGGGTCCCATTTCTTTATATAAAGTATATTTTCTCATGTTAGGGATAATGGGCATGAAAAATTAACACTTTTGTGCATGAATACATGACAAAACCCCTCATCTTGCAGATTTAAATCAAGAATGAAGACTAAGCAAGATAAAGTAGTCTCAGGTCCCTTCAAGAGAACTACTTATTAGTTGTTACTAATATTGATTATGGTTTATTCTATTCATATTTCAAAAGATTTTTTGTAGTCACGAGGTTACTTAAGTTGTTTTTGTGCACTAGAATGAATAAGTGAGGACTACAGAGAATCATAGAATAGTCTGGGTCGGAAGTGACCTTCAAAGGTCATCTAATCCAACCCCAAGTCCCTTACTTCAAAGGAACTGTTTTAAAGCAGCAGAATGAATATGTGAATCTTGGGTTTGTATGGATTAGCATGTTGTATCTTTCCCCAACACCAGCAATACAGCTTTTTCCACATCCTTTCCCTCCCAGGTTGTCTCCCAGATGAGCCTAAGGCTTCACCTGCACTCCTGATTACTTGCAATCACCCTACATTTTCCACTCCTCTTTCTTCCAATACAAACCTATGCTAGATCTCACATAGAGACAAAATAAGAAAGAACTGTTAGGCTAACACAGTTTTCCTTTCGGGGGATTCTACTATGCAAGGGGTCCATCTGCCTTGCCTTCCCTCTTGTTTCCATTCATGAATTCACCCTGAACTTTGTTACCTCTAGCCCTCTTTCAAAATCAGGTGAAATAAGCCAAACTGAATTCAAAAGCTATTAAAAACAATGTGGCAATTAAAATGTAGCCTGACAGATGGCACAGTCACCTGAGTTTCTTTTACTTAGTTATCTAAAAATCCACATCAAAGCCCAGGTTTTCCCAGGCCACAGTTCTTAGAACATACCAGGGCAAGTCTCTCCTCACTGTCAAATCAGCCCCTGCATTTGTAAAGGCAGGGAGAAAAGAAGGTTAAGTTTCTGCAAAAAAGAATCTTTTTCCAGGGTAGATGTGCTGCCTGTGCACAACACTTACAGAGTCTGTATACAAATCTGTATACACATACATATGACATTGATATATGTGCATGCCAATAAAGACACACACAAGCAGAACTGCTACCCTCTGATCCAACTTCCTGGTTAAAATAGGCAAATTAATTTCCTTATGATTGATCCAGTAAATGCAGCTGTCACAATCCAGGAAAGCACCTAATCTGGAAATGGAGCTATTAAAAGATGGAGAACCCACAAGCTGGAGCAGTTTATACCCGCTGATCCACTTAAGACCTGTCCTTAATCGCACACCAAAACTGGCCTCACTTCAATTTCCTGCTCCAAGCCCTTACTAGTTTTCCTGACTAGAATCTTTCAGCATTGGGTATCTTTCCTTAGAAAGGGAAAGCACACACATTACTGATCATAATCACCACCAGGGTTTGGATATGTTGGCTGGTTGGGTTTTTTTTTGGTTGGGTTTTCTTTCTTTATGAACTTAGCACATTCTTTCAGTCTCCTATTCACACAGTGTTTCTTACAGGTGTAGCTCTGTAAGTGTCCCTTGCCAAAGGCATAGAATGCAAAGTATGCTGTGATTTATGGACGATCTAAGGCTTCAGAATATAGATAATTTTTGGTGGGTGCTCTGGATTGTTCGGTATGATTCAACCTAAAAAGTGGGCTAAAGACCCCACAAAAGAGGAGCATTTCTGGGCTTTAGCACCAATTAATAAGAAGGTAACAGTTCTGTATGTTGCTGTTTGATATTAAAAGGTGATGTTCCTGCAGCACTAAAACATTACACCATAATCTCCACTCAAATGACATTTCCCCAAGACTTATTGGTTCTTATTTTCATTATTGCTGACTGTCATGAAGTTTGCAACAGAACTTCCAAAGAAATGAGAACCTGAAAACTTACAGCCCTTCATAGAGACAGGATCTCACCTTGTTTCAAGGAATACTCTTAATTCTATTACTTCAGTTGTATCTACTTTATACAAAAGTGCTTTCTGCTAAATGTTAAAGATATTAAATATAGAATAAATAAGATATATGGTCTTACCCTCTATATTCTATGTATTTGTATATACATCCTGCGATTAGCATGGCAATCAAAGCATAGTACCAAGAGCAAATGAACATCAAGGCAAGACATAAACTCATCCCCAGGAATGAGAGAGTCCTAAAAGAAACCATTTTTTTCCATTTTTTTAAAGAGGCATGCAAATGTTCCACAAAGTCAATTCCTTACTTAAGTTAACTTCCATAACTAAAGGCCTTCCATAACTAAATGGCCTTTCTTCTTCAAAGGCCATTTCATAGCTATAGTGTAAATACAAATACATTGTCCCCATTTTAGTTTATATATATTTAACCCCCCCCAAAACATTCTAACCTTTTGTAGCATAATTAATACAATTGCACTAGATATAATAATAGCGTTACTACATTTGTCACTGAAACTCTACTGGTACCTCCAAACAAGGTCTGTTTCAAACCACACTCCTATTACTTATTTAAAGTTAATTTGAATTTAAGAAGTACTCAAGCAATACTAAACAACATTATGTTACTGCCGGCAAAAATAGTTGATTAAACTAAATATGACACATTAAATTATATTCTCCATTTCTGTTGTGGCCAGTCTCTTAGGCAAGAACATGGGACAGTAGATGACAATACAGAAAACAATCTTTCTAAGGCTACAAAGAGGAACTGTAAACTGAAAGATTCAAATTTATATGCCTGGTTTGCCCACATTATTATTCAAGATAGATGTAAATAAGCTCAGAAATGGATTGTTTTGTGAATGCTTTTAGTCACATATGACACCCCAGACTTAATTTCACCCAATCTCCACTAGCTTTCACTGTCGTGACAGAGTGTCAACAGACCCACCTTTTGTTTAGTACCTTTGGTTTGCTTCTTTAATACCATACAAGTATTAAAGGAAAATGCATCCAGGTTTAAACCTAAGAAATGCTTTCTACCTGTTCTGAAGACATCAGAACAACAGCTGCTCCTTCATGCTTGACTTAGCCAACCTAAGACTCTCACTCCAAAAAATAAAGCCCCATCCCAGTACTGGTCAAGCATCCCAACACCAGCTTTGGCTGGAAGTGATGCCGCAGTCACCCAGCAAATCAGTTGGTTCACTGATTTCTTTGGGAAGAATATAAAAAAGAATTATTGCCAAAAGGTTACAAACTCTGCTGCTGACATCTCACAACTCTTTTCTTTTTCCTGCCTCACCATGGTCCACCCTGTACCTCTTGCCACTCTCCATCTTATCCACCTGCATTAGCTTTTAAGCTACTCTGCACCACTTACTGTACTTCTGCCACAACCAGATTATTCAGGAGAGGTGGAACAAAGCCAAAAAAGCCAAACAAAACAAACCCCCAAACCAAACAAAATTCAAGCCCCCCCCAAAACCCAAAAGACAACAATCCCCCATTTTCCTTCTTGATGTTGCAACTGCTACTAGGTGCTTGCAGTGATAGACTGGGAAACAGGCGTGATATATCTGGAGGTTTTGATGCCAAACTACTAAGTGCCTCCTGAGCATATTCAAAAGGATTTTTTCAGGGCAAACCCGTGACATTTCATTGTATCAACCTTCCTCAATATTAAAGACAGACTATATGCTTTTTCATCTTCATTCTCACATACGCCTAAGACCCCTTGGCTTATAAGCAATATTAAATATCATCCTGCAGCCCCTTCCCAAAACGTCTACGATTAGCCACATCTTTCATGATCACAGCTATTACTAGCCCTATTCCTGTTTCAAAATACACTTCTCCTATTGCTTATTTACTGTTAATTTGAATTTAAGCTAAAAACCCACATGAAAACCATGCTGCTGTTAGAGTGTTTTCAGTGCATGAACCATAACTCATTGAAGTTAGAAAGGAGGCTTTGCTTTATTACTGAAGGAAAATCAACAATTTGGGGCTGCATAATTAGTTTTAACTCTTCTGAATTAAGGGATATTCCCTACCAGTGGTAATACTTGAAACGAGGTCTCCAGTTGGGAGTGCGTAAAAGCGTCTGAACTGCACAGGCCAGATTTACAAACATATAGCACATGAGGAAAAACCTGTTAAGACAAAAATAGAAAAGCAGGGAACAAAAAGCATTTTCCAATAGGAAATTAACTAGACAGATTTGCATTAAGTGGCTGAACACAATCCAAAAAAGGGTAGGAACTTGTACACTGTGTTTTGAGTGGCAAATAGAACACAACATGTAGATTAAGTTAATACTAGGCCTCAAAAGATGGTATTAGCATAACAGAGAGCCTCAAACAAAGACTTGGGAGAAAGCACAGCAAACAACTGACAATCACAGTGTACAGGTTTTGGCTGGGATAGTTTATTTTCTTCACAGTAGCTCATATCATGCTACATTCTGGATTTATAACCAAAACAGTGCTGATAACACAGGGATGTTGCAGCTGTTGCTGAGCAATGATTACACAGCATCAAGGCTGCCTCTGTTTTTCTTGCTGTCCTGCCAGCAGACAGTCTAGGGGAAGGGACACAGCTGGCCACAACTAACCAAAGGGATATTCAATACTGTATGACCTTGTGCTCAGCAGTAAGAGCTCAGGGAAAGGAGGAAGAAGTGGGACACATTTGGAGCTCATGCTGTTTGCTTTCCCAAGTAACAGTTGCACATGGTGACCACCTTCCTTGTCATGGCAACACACCCACCTATTGACTGTGAACTGAATTCCTTCTTTTGCTTTGCTTGTGCCCGGAGCTTCTTCCTTACCCATTAAGCTGTCTTTATCTCAACCCATGAGTTTTCTCACTTGCACACTTCTGATTCTCTCCCCCATCACACTGGGGGATCAGGCAAGCAGATGTGTGCGGCTGAGCAGTTCACAAGGGTCAACCCATGACACATGGGATAAACTTCCAAGGCTAAGGCAGTAAAACAAAATTCAGTTCCTACCCGAAAACATTGAACTGTTTTGTCTGTGTCTATTAGATGCACTTGAAGTGAAGTAACAGGACTTTTTATTTTAAAATACAGTTTTTTAAAAGTTGATTTATTTTTACTAGCATCCAAGAACTCTGTCATGGAACAAGGGTTTTGTGTCTCAGAAATTAGTTCCAGCCATTTTCTTGTTTCATATTTCCTCAAGGATCAAACAGGAATATAACTTGTTAGGAAACAAAGTCTAACATGTATTATTTCAAACAGAAAAACTGGTACCTATTTAAAGACAAAGTACTATTCAACTTAAGAAGACAAAACACCACATTACTTACATTGAAAGAATTGGTGCTACACTGTCCAATGAGGCTATCAAAATTCCTATTTCACAAATACCAGCAGTGAGGAGCAGAGCCCAAGTCGGTTCTCCATTTGCTTTTCCATGACCAAATACCTAGTTCAAGTCAAATAAACAGTAAGATTAGGGAAAGCTGTTCATTATGCAGTTGTGAAATATGGTGCAGATTGCAAACTAACCCTAACTGCAACCAAAAAAAGTCATTGGTTAAAAATGACGCAATCTGTACTATGAGAAAGTCACAGACAAAAGTGCAAAACCATACATTTCTCATATGAAAATTACAACTTAAATAAGCAACGACTGTAACATTAAAATACTACTGCAGTTGCTATTGAAATAAACTTAAATAACTTAAAACTAATGTGCATCAGAGACTCACGCTTAGTCTACAAAAAGCTAATATAGTTGAGGGCAGTATTTATTGTAGTATACAGAATAGGCATCAACTCGGTACTTACAAACACAAATACTGATCTTGAAAGAGGATTTATTTAAGCCTATGATCCTGCACAGAGCCTACCAAACATCATTTTGCCTGTGGTAATTTCCACTGCGGAGAATTCTATCCAGCTGTACTGGTGATAGGTGGCAAACAGCCTCACCTCGAGTTCCAGCTGTATTTACTCTCTTCACTCCCATTTTCCATAATGGCTTCCTTTCCAAACGTCTAGGTTCTTCACCTCACTCATCCTGCATACTGTCGTCTTTCCTTAGATTCCTATCATCCAGTCTTCCTTCCCTTACACTAAAAGGGCCATTTTTTTTGCCCCTATGTTGCATTCATTCCTTAATTCATACAGCAGCTGTATCACTCCAAAACTGCAAGCACTTTTCAAGTCTTGCAACATCCTGCTTCTCTTGGGTTCCCTTTCCTTCGCTTCCCAAACCACATTAAGGTTTTCCTTCCTATTCTTCAGTCCTTTCAAATGTGACTCTGATAAGATGGAATCATACAGTCACCCTCTCACCAAGTACCAAATTACTTCAGACAATAATGCAATTCTTCGTTTGTCTCTCATAGAGCCCAACTGTCCTGGTTTCAGGACATTAATGTTGAATTGACGTAGCCTTCCCCCAAGCTCAGGGACCAAATCAAGCTGCTCCTATTCTAAACCTAGCCCTCACTGAAGATAGATTACAGATATCCCTGAATAGAATCTTAAGTTATTCACCAAGTATGAGAGCTCATTTCTAACTTAAGATACTACACTGACCTCAGATGTGAGGCAGTGACCTCAAGCACACATCCGATCGAGACACCAAGGGTAAATGTGGGTAAAGCAGGCGATCCTCAAACATAAGTTTGGCCACATAACATAGGTATCAAAATAATGATATAAACCAAACAAGTGCTTCAAGTCATCTTCAGAACTCTCCACACAGAACAGCCTATTCTCTTCTAAATTCAGCCCTAGCTACTTTCTGCACTATCTGCAGTTTCTTTCTCTGATAAATTTGACAACTGTCCACTAACTCTGTTTTAAAAAAAAACCAAAACCAAATCAGAGTTACTCAGATATAATCCCATTTTTTTATACTTGAACCTGTTCTTGGCAGATTATCATTGTGCTGTGCAACTGTTGGCTACTCTTGGCAATTTGAGGCAAGCTTTCAAGCTCCAAGCTCCATCAAGAGAAGTCACAGCTTTGCCCTCTGGACATTATTATCTTTGGGAATTTCATTTATTTTAACCCAAGTCTAGTTGTGCAGTTTTTGCAGATGCTGCCCAGCAATTGTGTTAAATATCTTTGAGCAAGGGTTCTCTTCTGTTTGCCAGCTCCCTTAACTTCCTTTGAGACAAATCCAATTTATTCATTGTTAAAACATTCACAGCGACGCTGGAAGAATCTGAACGTTCAGAGCCATGGGACACACTTCTATTGTTACATCGTTGTTGACTTCATTCAGCTTACAAAAATGAATAAAAACTAAAATTGAATCTCTATGATACAAAGTTATCATGCAGTTCCATAACGAGATTAAATCAATGCTGTTCACAAATACAAGTTGTAAACAGCCTGAAGTCAAGAAGTTCAGTTTGATAGTTGCTTTTTACTTCATTTATTACATTATATATTATCATTATAGAAAAATTGTATTCTCAGTTTTCAGCCATTAAATTTTATGTATAAGAACAAAAATCATTAAATGTAATTGCACAGAAATATCCCCGTTCAAACTTTGTCCTACAACAGCTCGCTCTATTATTGTTCACAATTACAACTGAGCTCCAAACTCTTTCCTCACAGTTCTACAGGAATAGCAGAAGTAATGCCTCATTTGCTATAATATAAGCTGTATTTGAAGAAAAAAAACATAAATCTCACTTGGATAAAGGGCACAATGCCATCTCTTGCAATGGCCTGTAACAGCCGGGGCGCACCGGTGAGACTCTGGAGA
Organism: Pezoporus flaviventris; assembly: GCF_033815535.1. Classification (NCBI taxonomy): domain Eukaryota; kingdom Metazoa; phylum Chordata; class Aves; order Psittaciformes; family Psittacidae; genus Pezoporus; species Pezoporus flaviventris. Next base: position 5,194,100 of record NW_026892585.1, read on the forward strand.
CCAGCACCACAGGTTGAAAAGAATGAACCAATGACAATGACCCATGGAGAAGGCCAGGCCAGTGTACCCACCACTAGATTTCCATTAACTGCTTCTCCAAACCTTGAAAGGGGTGGAAGAAAGAAGAAAAAGCATCAGTAAGCATTAAAACAACTTCTGGTATGGCTTCATCACGCACATTTCAATCTTTTTTTGGACAACAGCACTTTTCATCAATAAACACCATGCTACATTGTGCACTATAAACTTTCTCAACCAAGCAAACTCTCTTTATTCTGCTGGTTAAAAGAAAACAGTCAATGCCTCCAGGCAGACATGCAGCAAAATTATCAGGCATCTTGGCAGACTACAGAATTAACACCAACAGCACAAGTATTTACATATGCATCCTTTACATCCTTGTGACTGCTAGGAACTAGACTGCAGAAGTCTGATCTACAGATCAGATATACCCTAGGGCATAAGCAGAAGATTAGCAAAACAAAGTACTAACCTTTCCTTTTAATGGTGCGTGACACTGATGTATGAACATAGAGAAACTATGAGATACCACCATCTCAAATTATGCACATGCCTTCTGACTGTCATGCTACCTGATACAGTTTTTAAATGAGTATATAAAGCAAGTTGCACATTCATTCTTAACCAAATTCTATTGAATTCACATTCTGTTGCCTGTGTTTTTTTAATTAAACACAGGCTAGGAACCACCAGAAAGGATGAAAGACAAAGAGTGAAAGATGTATGACCTACATTTTCCTATGGCAGATATGCAATCAGTAACGAAAAGAAAACCAAAACCTCCTGGTCTTTAAACCAGACCAAAATCTGTATGTTCTACTGTCAGACTGGATTCCAGCCAAAAAAGAACTGGCAGCACTGTAAGTGAAAGATCATGGATTCAGTGCAAACTTGGGCCTTAGTAGAAAAGAGAACCAGACACCAGCAAGGAAAGAAATGTGAAACCTGCCAACAGATTCATCTTACTCAACTCAACTTCTTGTAAGGGAGAAATTCATCAAAATCTGGAGATTCTGTTCATGCTTATCTCCATTACATTTATTCCCTTCATGCTTCATATTGTGCCTCAAATGACCTCAGGCAATAACGTGGATGAAAACTGAGATGACTCCTGATCTGCAACTGATATTTCAAAACAAAAGATATCTTTACATCCAGAGGAAATCCTAGGCCTGATGGTGCTCTGCAGCCTCTCTCTTGAACTCTCCCTCTCATCTCAAAAAAGTCTTTTCCTGCCTTTGTCCCTCAGGTGCACATTAGTCCTCCCAAAGTAACACCACTGCCCCTACCTCCACCCATCAGCTCCAAAAATACTAACTACGATTTTCTTTCTCAAGGACATCTTATTAGGGCCAATTCCACTTCCAATATTTATCTTCAAAATTCAAACATTTATTCAGGTCAGATACAAGGCAGAAGTTCTTCCCTATGAGGGTGCTGAGGTGCTGGCACAGGGTACCCAGAGAAGCTGTGGCTGCCCCATCCCTGGCAGTGTTCAAGGGCAGGTTGGACAAAGGGACTTGGAGCAACCTGGTCTAGGGTGAGGTGCCCCTGCCCATGGCAGGGGGTTAGGACTGGATGATCTTAAGGTCCTTTCCGACCCAAACTGTTCTATGATTCTATCTTAGATTCTGTTTTCTGCTTCTTGAAGGGTTACAGTCCAATAACCTGACCAGTTCTTGCAGCCATCTCAGTTTAACAGACAGACTCTCCCTCCAGTTTTGACTTAAGCAAAATACTTCACAAGGATATTTCCCATAAGAACCATTAATAAGTCCTATTAACATAACTCGTGATCACACATACTCTCTGGAAAATTAGAAGTTGAATACGACTTACTTATCTCTTAATATTACACCTTCTATACAGGCACCAAATAACACTATACAGGAGAGATCTATTACTGAGACTGAAGGAAGATATCACCGTGAATAATGAAGAGACAGAAAAACAAACACCATCATTTTTCACCTAGGGATGAAATTAAAGTGTCCATGATAATGAAGTGAGGGTTTTTTTGTTGTTGGTTTATTTGTTCTGGTTGTTTTGTGGTGGTTGTTCTTTAATTCTTCTCTGCTACAGCCTCTTGGTTTAGATTCTCTACGACTGCATTTGATACTCAGTTGAATTGTGAAGTAATGGAAGTCACTAGTTCATGTATCATGTAACAGAACAGACATTTTCTCATGCAAATGGGCATTTTTGTCTTCTAGGTATTGAAGGACTAAATTTCTATTGCTGCTAGTTTGCTTTAAGATTTTTCACTGGTTATACAGAGTATCACAACCAAGCAATCTGCCAGCTGAAACACAATGATAAAACCTTCTGTATCACTTCACTAAAAGTATGCTTCATCTTGAAATTTAAAGCACTACTAGAATACAGAAATATAAAGAAGCATTTGTCTATAAATGTAAAATCTGAGCTATTTTAAAAATACTTATTTCTAATATTTGTACTTTAGACAATTTCTTTTCCGTTTAAATTTCCTTCATTTTATACTCAGGCAACTCTAACAAATTTTCAATGAAAAGTCCTGTTATACCTACAGAATGCACGCTAGAAAAAAAGAAAAGTCACAGCATAAAGGATACAAATAAAAGACGTAGTTGAAATAGCCAAAATTGTTCCAGTAGGAATAGATTTCTGAGCATCCTTAAGATCTCCAGATCTGTTTGAACCTGCCATAATACCTTAAAAAGAGACCAAGTTTGTATGTCATAAAACCAATTAATACTAACTCCATGTCAGTAACAGAATGGGAACATTAAACTTTAAGCCAGATTTAACACATCATTACTAATGAAGCAGGCTTTAGAAATGCATAATCCTGGACAAACCCCCCATTTACACATTCATTTAATCAGAAATTTGTGTTACCATCCATTGTTGACTGAACGAATTCCAGAAAGCTCAGGAAAGCAACAGATAAAGTAACAATTATTTTTCAATTATAATTTCAGAATCATTTTTAAATGAGGAAATACCAAGGAGTTAGAAAATAAGTTATAAACCAATAGGGATTTAACAATTTTAGCCAGTGTGATTGAATGCATTCTCTTTCTACTAAACAGAACATACATAATCAATAAGCTATACACAAAAGTATAGGGGAAAAAAAGAAAGGAGCAGGCAGGAAGTACAAGAATGGTTAAGGACATCACATGTACACATCCCTGTTTGAATCTAACAGGAGAAAAAAATGTTTCCGAGCACATACTGAACCGGAAGGAAAAATCATACAACAACTGACTAATTCTGCCATCTTTTCTAGTACTTCCTGACCACTGTTGGAGGCAAAACCATGGAAGTTAATGTCAAGACATTCCAATGCAAAGGCATTGTCAGACTCCATGCAATGAAATCCTAGCTGTAGGATCAGATATGATCATGACCTGATACCTGAAACAATCGCCTTAATACTCAACTGTTCTGTCATCCATTTGAAGTTTAAAATATTATAAAGGAATGCATCTCCTTTTAATTAAGCACCGAGTAACACATGGAGTTTTTGTTTTCATTCCAGAAATAGAAAATAGCACTTAAAACTGATGCTTTATATCCTATGTGTGCCTAAAATAACCGGCTGCCAACTATTCCTCTCTAGCACCAGAGAGTTCTGGGTACGTAAAACTCGGACACAGACTAGCAATATCACATGTCATCAATAAGCATACACACACACATTTAATCTTTTTTTCCAGCTATAAGTACACATCCTCATTCAAGAAGAAAAGTTGTACCTACCTGTCACAGATGGGAAATAAATCCCTACAAGCATTGTGAAGTAGGTCATGATGTCTGTAAAAACATAAGGGAGTCCACTCATTTTTGTATCTTCTGATCCAGCAACTGATGGCTGATCTTTTTTCTCAACTATTGATCCTTTTTCTGTATAGGTACTCCACAGATTATCTACAAGGGGAAAACAAACAAAAGCCAGCGTCATGTCTCTGTTTCAGGATATTAAGTAGTGAGGATGTAGTAATCTTATGAACCAGATGGTTTTTCTTAACACAAAAATCATGATGTTTCTCAACATTTCCTTATAAAGCCAAGAATGCAGCGATATAATCAATGCTAATTGTAACTGGTCCACACTCCCACTGTATGCCAGTAGAAATGCGGTAGTGTAAGGGATGCGTCATATAAGATTCTCTCTTCCATTAAAGAAAGATTCAGTTAAAGAAGTAAATTCTAATGTATTTGTAGAATGCCCACTTAGATTGCTCAATGAACGTATTATCAGGATCTACTGTGAAAAAATAAGGAAACCATTACCTCCAGCCAATCTTAGCATATACCTCTCTTTCTTGTTCTTACATTTTGAGGTGCAGGTCAAAAATGAAATACTACTTAGCAGTAACTTGAGCTCTTTTGAGACCTGCTGTACAGAACAACCCTGCACAACAGTATAGGACTCAGGTGTTCACGGTGAAAGTATTCCACATAGCAGAGTAACCAGACTCCAAAAGAGAACTGATAAGCAAAAAAAACCTAAAGCAAGCAAAACCCAGCAGAACGTCACCCAAATTCCCCAATAAACTAAAGCAGTATTAACTGAACAGCATGCTAAGTGTACTAGTTCATTTAAATGAAGAGGAATAACAAACGGATCTAGAGATAAGACTGAAGCCATAACAAAAAAAGTTAAGGAAATCAGACAATTGTCAACTTCAGAAATTTTAGCAGAGATTTGAGGAGTGACATAAAACAAGACAAGATCTCCAAATTAGCATCCACTCCCTATGAAGCATGAAAGTAAAGACCAGTCTGTCATCGCTAAAGCACCAAGTACTCAATGAAGACTCAACAGTCCGTGTCCTTTATTCAGTACGACACAGAAGTGGAAATGACCTGAGCACTCCAATGCACACAACTTTAATTGTTGAGTGCGCATGCCAACATGGGTTGGTAAAATCAGCTTAGAGATCTGTGAAATAGAAATTGCTTCCCATTTCGTGACATGTCACACAGAGCTTTGTTATGCTAATTTCGTATCCTGATTTTCCCCAAAGTGATAATCCAAGAGGACTTGGAAGTTAGGGTGAGGAAAAAGGGTCACAAACCAAACTTTGTTTTAAGGAGAAGAGGTATCAAGAACATCTATTTCATTCCCAGAAGCATTGTTCGTACACAATACAATCCACTACATGTTCAAAATGAATCTTATGACACAGTGTAATTGGAATCCCAAGATGCCACAACTGTACGGGAATGCAAACAGAAGAAAACCTATACCCTTTCTTTGCAGAACATCTGTCCAAATGCTAGACTGGAAGCTAGAAAGACTTTAAACTCATCACTAAATTGCTATATCACATGGGACAAGCCACAGGAATTCACTCTTCCATGCTCCATGTGTAAAATAGGAACAAGTTCTCCCTCAGGAGTTTGACAGTGTATTAATGAACACCTTATTTAAAAACCTATATTTGGCATACAAAAAAGCTAAACACTTCTAAAACAAATAAGAATGAAAGTGGGGTTTTGGTTTTTTGACAGAACAAGGGCTTTTGGAAGAGTGCCTATAAAACCCCACTGACACCCAAATTAAGGCACTTGATACTAAGCTTCTAAAACCAGATGGAGTCCATATAGGAGGAAGCATGCTCCAGGTAAAAATCTTTCACACAGACAGATTAGAGCTGAACTAGTACTGACAGGCTAGACCACCACATAACTGGACAGCTATGTGCCACGTGAATAATACCCTAAAACCGTTAAATGCGTTTTCCAACTTACCAATGAGAACTCCACTCATTATTCCTGGAATCCCTTGAATTTCTGTTACATTATTGAGACTGAAGTAGTCATCACATGTAGCATTAAGCGAAGAACTATCACAGAACAGGCGCCACAAAGTTGTAGTCCTTGTTTCATTATTGCTTTCAGTAAATTTGGCACAGACATCAAAGCTGCGTTTTGACAAGGTCCGGTTCCCGAGGAGGCAGATACTAGACAAAAAGGTAAAACCAGTGATCCTTCAGTAGTGTTGTGCATTGAACCCCTTTCTGTCCATTAGACTTCTTTAGAAACCTGTTATTTATAGTACCTATTTTATGGCCTATACTACACCTACTAAAACAGTAAATAGTCTCTGCATATAAAACTATCCTATGATCTTTAAAACCCCGATCCAACATCTCTACTTTAAGGTATTAATAGCTATTCTGCGTCCTGATTACTCCTCTGGAAAATACAAGCAACCCAAAGATGAACTAAAGATACAACTTGCATACTAACGACTAGACACAAGAAAGAATTCTTAGTAAGCAAAGAATGGCATGAGCTAAAGGTGCTGAGAACCAATATGCCACATGAAAAAAGTCAATTTTGTTAACAAAAGGGTACGAAGCCTTCACAAACGCGAGTGAACTGAACACCAGACTGTCTCCATTTTAAGGAGAAATTGAAGTTTCAAACATCTCCTCATGACAAGTCTGAAAGTCTGTTTCTTTCATAACCATGGTTCATAGCTACAATGTTTTCCTGAAGGTTTTACTTTAGTCTATAATAGTTTTAGATAAAGCACCTATATTTACTGTCAGCAAAAAACACCTTCTTGTTCTTCAGGTATGGATGGAACATTTTCCAGAGTATCATGTTTTATGATCAATGCGACAAAGATACAGATAGGTAACTCGTAATGACAAATGAGCACATCATTGACTAAAACACATAAAACCTACTTCTGAGGCCAGTGGACATTTACTTTGAAGTTTAGCTTAAAAGATTAAATGGTTGCAGCAGCTTTGTCCTCCCAACACTCTTTCTTATTACTTTGTTGTAAATAACCCACACTACTTAAAGCTAGCAAACTTACGGGAAGTCAGGAGGGTCAAAAGCAGTCTTAATAACTCCAGCGTATATGGCAATAATGGAAAGAATCACACAGGCAAGGAAGACCAGTGCAAGTTTGTTCACATACTTCACTCCCACAAAAACTACTATGGCCATCAGAATGATAATGCATGTTCCATAAACTCTCATGTTGTTCAGCATAGCCTCTGTTTCTTCACCGACCTCTTCTGCTTTAAATATAGCAGCGCTTGGAGAAATGTAGGTCTGCAAGAGATAGGGCAAACTATTATACATGTAATAAACATTTTATTAAGAATTCATTTACTTGAACTTCAGAAGCTGAATTTCTGTTATGGTACCAGGTTTATTCCTTCACAAACCAGTCCCACCGGATGACAGGGGCATTCTGGAAGTGTAGGTGTAAAAGGGGAGAGGGGAAGGGATGACTTGTGGCAATTTAAAAGAGAAAAACCAAAACCATAAACTAGCTCAAACACTCACGTCTATCCTTAGATTCATTTGAAGCATTTGCTAGTTAATAACTCCATCAACTGAAACAAGTATTCTAAAAACAGAGTAAGAATAAACAGACATACTGGAAATATAGTATCAAAACAGTAAAAATCACCAAACTAGAATGCATTTTAGGCCACCTGCATTCCTCAGCAATCTCCCAAAACAGCACAAATCCATTTAATCTTAAGAGAAACTGGTACTTACCAATAAAATTTCAATAGTACCAAGAATGTACATTGCTCCTGCAAAAGTTGTACCCAAGTAGAAACAAAGTCCCACGGCTCCACCAAACTCTGGCCCTAAAGATCTTGAAATCATGTAGTAAGAGCCTCCAGCTGTGAATTTAACAAAAACAAAATCAAAGAGAGACTCCAGCCCTTCAGATATAGGGCAACAGCAGAGAACAAAAACTGTGAATCATTCAATCTACATCAAGGTAACTCCTGCATTCATTGCCACTGAAATGTTCATGCTAAAACTGTACTTGGTGCCTATGCCAGCCAAGCAGTTAAAATGTACATCTCAAAGTGAGCATCTCCATGTGCATTTTCTGGGGAACAGAAAGTAAGCACCAAAAGGAAAAAACTTCACAAGCTAAACAATCTAAACCATTGTTTAAGAAAAGGATATAGAGGTATAAATAGATGTGAATCCATTTTTAGTTTCTAACCTCAAGCTGTTTGCAGTAAAAAAAGTAAACTTGAAGTATGATTTTTAATGATAGGGACAAAACAGAGTTTGTCTCACTCATATGCTTTCTTTTTCTTTTCTGTATATGAAACTAGTACCACTTTCACTACATGCATTTCTGCAGTACCATTTAAACATGTTAGGTAGGGATGGCTTTTTCTTGTCTACTTTATATACCATTCACTTTGCCCTGAATTTTTCAGTTCTTCTCAGTCTATTTCCAATAGACAAGAACCACCTTTTTTAAAATCATAAACTTATCCCCCCATTTCCCTTTCAATAGGGCTCTAAGTTTCCACCTCTATCTCTTTACCTAGACTTTGCCCCAGGCCCCCTCAAGACATGCTCCTCTCTGGTTCCCTCTCCATCTTCTCTTAAATTCACTGTATTTGTCTCACTCACAACTACTGAGGAAGAAAGAGGAGACAGAGAAAGGATGTGCATCATTTTAAATGAGCACACACCAACCTTGCATAAAATCAGTCTGCAAATAAGAAATACTCTTCTAATCAAAGGGCACAGACTGAAACTGCGTTTCAATATGAACATATAAGAAACATCAAAATTTATGAAGCATCACCAATCCTTTTACTAAATATAATGCTGTTGTATATAAAGGCAAGATGCCGCTGCTCAGAAGGTCTCTTTGAATTCTAGGTTCCTATCTGGGCTTTTTTGTGTTAAGCAAAACCTTTACATTGAACTTTAAAGATCTGTGTGCGGAAGAAGAACAGAACACGCTAATCAGTATCCAGCTAACTAAATAACTAGATTTCATTATAAACCATTTGAAAAAAAATTTTCTATTGTATTTCATACATGGTACTATATCCATGAAATGCAATTATTCCACACCCTGCACAAGTTGTAAGAGTTTACTTTTACCTAACAACATTTGCATCAGTTCTGGAACCCATTACTAAGCTGGAGAAGCTCTGCAAGTAAGGAATTACTTTATTAGGTAAACTGTTCAGAATTCCTAACAATGTCTGACCCCCAGTATTATCAATTAGTGTGTTGAGAAACTGAAAAGGATAAGAACTTTAAAGGCTGATTTTGCATCTAAAAATATGGCTTAATAGTTGAAGAGCAAGAAGTTTATTTATCCTGAAAATGTAAAGAGATGAGCATAACCTCATGTTATTGATTATACAGGAAATATTTCTGGCAGCAGACTGGCTGTTATGCTTGCCGAAAACAACGTAACCATGTTCAATGTTTAGAAATGGAGTCTAGGGAAATATGGGGGGGATCAAACAAAACAAACTCCAAACAAAGCAAGCAGCCAAATTTGTGAAGACATCTACTTTGCATGAAGATGAGTCTCCATTAATTCAAGCACAACATCTCTCATTCAAACAGAATCAAATGCTTGATGACAAAAAAGTGCTACAGTTCATAATTCCTAGAAGATACATCTAGAAGGTTGCATTTATAAATATCACTTAAAAGAAAACATGCACTTGACAAAGAAGCTTTACTTCTGATACCTCAGGCTACAGTAATTTCTTATCCCATCTTTAAAACTTCCATCATTTGATCATTCACTATTTAAGATAAAATTCTTCATTACCTGGAACTACACCATTTGTTGCTATTGCACTCATTGAAATTGCAGTTAGCATAGTCTGTAGAAAGATGAAATAGAGAATATTTAAAATACAGAGTTTTTTGAATGATGGAGCAAGACAAAGCAATCAAATGAAACTAGGATTTTTATATAGAGAGGTTACAGCAACCAAAAGGTATCATGTCTCTGGTTAGGGTTATCCCTGTAAATGAAGTAACTCAATTTTTCAGTAGAAAACGCAGTTAATTTGGATGGTTGAGACAATCTTTACAAAGAACTGGAAGAATACAGACCACTGAATATACTTTAAGTAACATGTTCATTATTCCAATTAAGCAGTAGTGCCAAACTGATCAAGTGCCATTGTTATGACAAATCATCTAACAGTGGTCTAACTTTAAAATATTAATTTATGGACTTAATGCTGTGGATTGATTTGTAGTCTCTATTAAAGTCTGTTCTGGAGGTGTGAAAAGCAGAACAGTTCAGATCTCAATGTAAATCATGAAATATCTGCTAAAGCTGATTTAATGAAATCCATACAATACACTTCAAATAAAAGATTACTGCGACCAACTCAAAAGAAACTCCATATAGGCTAGAATGACAAGTGACAGTGCATAAATATATGTATGTGTGTGTATATATACATACATACACACATATATATATGTATCTCCCATGTCTCTCAATTGCACTGATACTTACTCATTATGAAGAAATCCTTCTCTGCTACTAATATATATGAGAAAGCAGAGATGGATTCTTGTAACAGAAGATTTGTAACAGATGATTTTGCCAATAGTAAAAGAAAAGGTTAACTCACACAAGCACAACACATAAACACGATGATGAAAGACTCGAGAACTCCAGCTGTTCCCACAATCCAGGTTAAACGTAGGAAAAGGATGACTCCCAAGATGTTCTGCAAGCAGGGCAGGTACACACCAATAAAAGTGCCCATACGTGGAACCTGGAAATGAAGTCAGAACATGAATTCTTCTGCACTAAACAATTTAAGTCCATAAGCACTTTCTTCTGCAAACACTTATGTGCTCCATGAACAAATGCCAAGTGAAATTGAATGGTAGCCTCAAGAGTCTTCAACTTTGCAAATATCCACAGGCTATTTATGCAGAGAAAAGACAGAAAACTACTTGTGATAGCAAACCCTCTTGTTCCACAGGAATTAGGATGAAATCTTGATGGGGTAGGATGCTTCTGCATCTGTTGATTTCAAAGCTTCACAAACTTTCTTCTGAAACACCAGTTATAGACTACCATTGAAGAGAAGTTTACTGCAGACCAAAGACAGTCTGCAAAAAGTGAATCACCAGTTGCCCTGACTGCCCTGCAACCGGGCCACAAAATGATATTCAACAATCAGTGCTTGTAATTTTTAAAGGAAGATCTGCCATAACATAGTATATTTCAACTTTTTATTTGCTGGTGGTCACCATGAGCGAAGACACATCCAAAAGCATTCAGGCTCCATCATTCAAGTTCCAGCCTTCTACAGAAATCAGGTCTTAAAATACTCAACTCAGGAGCAACAGTTACACACAGCAGGTTTCCAGACACACAAGCTCTTCTTAAAACTGAAAAGAGATACATCCATAGAAACCGTGTTTTCAGGCCACCAGGTGGGGCTCAAAGAAGACCGAGTGTTCATTTGGCCAGGCAGTTCCAGAGGAACTAACACTACTGCACTAACAAAAACCTCTGCACAACAGCTGGACAGAGGACAGGGATCACACTAAGGAAAGTGCAAGTAGATCAGTGTTTGTATCTTCAGATGAGAACAACTACTACAGACAAGCACAGTGAGACAAACAAAAAGAAACTCCACACACAAACAAACAGGAGAAGCAAAAAGCTAAAACACCTGGACTTTATTCTGCACCCTTTCCCATTGTCCTCGTATCAAATTCCTATGAGTCAAATCCTAATGCAAACAGTTGTACTGCAAACATTCAGGTACCATACCATAACTCTCTCTTCCAGTCAAATGAGCTCCAGTTCTAACCTTACTTTCAAGCACCTTTTTGTATCCGTCTCTTCTGCTATGTGCTCATCTCCCCCCGCCCCATCCCCATGATAAATATCATATCATAAATATCATACAACCAAATGTTTTCTTGGAACATATCCATTAAGTTTTAAAAATACTTACTCCGACCAACACATAGAAACAAGAGAGCTACTTGGAAAAATGGCTACTATGTTAACGGGAACAAATACACTTATGGATTTAAAAGAGTGACCTGTTTCATCTCAAGTTTTCCTTAAATTTCAACTTTAGGTAAAAACCCAGCCAACTACATTGTAGTAATAAACCAGCTCAAAAAAAAAACACAACATACTAGAGGTAGACAAAAGGTACTGATGCTCGTACAAGGACAGAAGGAAGAAGAAAAGAAAGGAAGAGGAAACTGGGTGCATTGCATGTTTCAAGTCCTAGCTTTGCACACATTTTATCTAGAGCTTTTGCAGTAAGGTCTTGCTAAGCCATGCTAACAGGAATACTGAATTAACCCAAGTCCTGAAACCTAAAAACTAAATCGAAGCAAACGCTTCCCTTTTAAATACAATATTACAAATCTTGCTCCTTTTTTCAGGCAGCCACATTATTTGCTTTTTAGGTTAAAAAATGCTTCTCTCTGTGGCTAGCTTCATCTGCACGACATATAAGAAGTTTAAATACCTTGACTTCCTTTCGCTTGCTGTCTTCATCTGCTTCATGTTCCACCACACCTTGAGTTAAATTAGTGTAGTTTGCTAGTTTATTAAGAAGAGATGACACCATGGGATTACTATCCATTTCTTCCTGTTGGGATTTTAAGAATACTGCATGTATTAAATAGTTATTAAAAAGTCACAATTTTTGATACTACATCAAACACACACTCGACAGGTCAGCCATGATTCACCCAAACCCAAAAATTAGCAAGACAAAATACCAGTCAGTTTCCAACCAGAGTAACACTATGTGGCTATCATACAATACTTACTTCATGTTTTTACTCTGTAATATGCAGCTTGCACAGCTGGAATATAAAGGCAAATCTACAAAAGGGCCATCGTTAATTATAAGTCTATTCCTATCACTGTGCAGTTTTTAGGGGATTATACTGACAGGGTAGAGTCATAAGGGTGTTTTTCCAGCATTTTCCTTGTATCTAGAGTGGCCTCAAATGATTCTCCCAAGCACCAAGATACTGAATGACCATTCTCAAGCCTACTGTTGCAGGCTTTTGTTGTATTTTATCTTAAACCATGCATACTACTTCCAAAATATTCATCTATTGAAAAATACAGGCATAGATGCATAGCCCAGGTCACTGCACATATGAAATACTACTCATACCATCTTTCTTTAGCCAAATATCTGCTACAAGAAACCCCCACACATGCTAAAACAAATATTAAAATCCAGAAGAAGCATTTACAATAAAAGGATTGCAAGAAAGGCAGAACCACAGACTGCAATCAAGTACACAAAATCAAATATTGGAAGGAAGATGAGTTCAGAATTGCAACCAGAAAGACAAGAACTAAAGCATCTCCGCCTGAGGCATGAGGTGTTGATAGTCATGGTTATAACAGCCAAATTTCTTTGCAACAGTTCAAACAAAAATTCAAACACAAGTCAGCTGAAAACATAAGATTGTAGGAAACATACTGTGAAACCTACACACTACCAAAATGAGTTCACTGGAAGGCTTTCAAGGCAATACTGTGACAGTATGGTATAAAATCTCAGATATGTAAAGAACAGTCATCGGTATAGCATCAGCTGAGAATTTACATGTCAGCCACTATTCAAATAACTGATGCAAACACATATTCAAAGGAGATTAGGGACAAAAAGCAGCTATGACCAATTTCAACAAGATGTGGATGTTAATTCATGCAATAGAGCTTGAAGGAGAGAAATTCACTGACAAAACTCCACTACCATGGTTTCTGTCAAAAAGAATTAGTATGTAATTGCATACACAGCAAAGGGACAATGAATGACCAATATTACTTTGATCCTTAGCACAATCTTCTCTAAAACTTAGCAAAAATAGTAAAAATACATTATCTGGGTGATGCAGGATGGAACTGAAAGATCATATCCTCTGTGCAAAGATATCTGAAAGGAGCATAAAAGGATGACAAAAAATAGTGGGTAGAATGCAACAGCAACATGGCTATGAGAACTGTGTTAGAAGGACCTTGTTTACTGTTAACAGCACACACAAATCAAGAGCAGCTGATGCTGCTACAGCAGAACAGCTTAGGTTAAACTTTACTACATGCACTATTTCATGGTAAAAGTAGCACTGAAATGTACCATATCAATATACTTATTTTTTTCCCCTGTAAAATACTGCAATCATTTAGTGAATTAAACTGGTATTAAACTTACATTATAAAGCAGACGTTTACATTACGAAGTAGAAATAGCTATGGTATGCTCTACAATGTAACTCTACAACATAACTAAGTCATGGCCTACCACAATTTCTCTTACAGTTTTGTTACTCTAAGAGATATCTGTATTTCCACTGTTCAACGCAATATACTTCATAATCTTTTTAGAACTGGATACTGCTTTGTTAAAGCCAATAACAGTTTTCTCCAGCAACAATTTCTAGACCCTAGCCCAAGAAGTTTAAATGCAAGGTGGCTGATCGCATATTTTCACAACAGTACACATCAAAATTTACTGTTCTTGAATACACAGGTATAGGCAAGGAAAAAAAAACTTCACACTTTGTTTCATTACAACATTCCATTCCACTGAAATGGAATATGAGCAGGTACCAAACTACTGAAGAGTTATTAAAGTTGATCTTTCCCCTATTACATTTCAAGAGAGAAAGAAAATGGGGGGTTGCTTGTTTACATCTTACTACCAGAGCCTCAAAGGTGAAATTCATTTTGGGGGTATTTAACTTACCTCAAAGAGAGCCATATTCTTTCCTTCATACATGTTTCCTCTGTCCACCTCTGCATTGTTAATAAATGGACTATTTTCCTTGGCAATCCCATCCCCTGGTGGAAAAGTGCAACAATTTGAAACAAAAGGAAATAAAAATTGTAAGACAAGCTATACCACTGAAGGAATAGTCAGAAGATGTTGGTTCAAGATAACACTGAAGGTGGCTGCCAAACACTGTGTCCCAAACACATGGACTTTAATACACATACTGATCTCTCCCTGTCTCATCTTAGTTTACATCTCTAGTTCACTTCAAAGCATTTGATAATAGAACTTCACACGAACCTTCAGGGCAACAACAACAAAGAACCCTCAACCTACCTTTTCATTACTTTACTGACTCCCTCAAAAACACTGCAGTAGTTGAGGCAGGAATGTATGAAAAACCAATGTAAAAGGAATTCTTCTGTAAAGGTTGTGGGGACTCTTCCATGATCTGCTGTATTTATTCTGTTCTTTATCTAAATATCAATCTCATTAAACTGTAGCTCCCCTGACCTCTGAACCAGCTCTCAAAAAACACAGCACCACTTTCATTGCCTTCCAGTCTAAGCAATACAAAAGCTATTACCTGTCAATAACGGTCACAACATTGGCATTTCCAGTCTCAAGCCCTTGCTTATGCCACTTTGCCTGCCTGCACTTTTGTCCTTACGTTCACAAGCTACAGCAATAGCACTTTGATAGTCTCTTCACTACAGAATTAGGGGACACCTGGAGAACAAGTTGCATTCTTCTCTGTGTCCTCCACTCTGCCTCTCCAGGACACTTCTCTCCACATGAAATCCCAGAGCAAAACTCTTGCAAACACAGACGCCAGCCTCAGCACAAAGTATTATCTTGGCTGCAATTAATATAGAAATAGCTATCACAGTCCCTCAAGCAGATGAGCGAATACATCCCTGATGGATTTCCTATCACCCTCTATGGTTTTTTGTCCAAGAGACTCTCCAAAGTATCACGATACTTATTGGTATCATGACATAGAATTCACATGCTATCATGAGAGACTCAAAACATAGCTATCGTCCATTAGGGCTCTAGAATCAATTCCACAGTCTTGAGAAGACCTGTTGATGAATTCATCCACAAATACTGTTCTTACCCAGTATATTTCCTTCTATCCATATCCTCCAGCTTTCATTTTGTTTTTCTCTACAGTTTATTATTGGTCCCCATTGCTTCAAGTCCTACAGCCTGGCTAGGTCACCTTCCTCTAACAATGCTTAATACAAGGCCAGCAGGAGTACTGTAAATACAAAAGAATCTCCCTCATTGATCAGCACCTCCAGATGTTTCACAGTGCATGGAACATACTGGTGTGGCACAGAATTGTCTGAGAAATTGGCATTTATCCTTTAAATAAGCTTCATCGTACTTAGAGAAAGGTTCAGTTAGCTTCTCTATAGATAACAAAATGCAACTCTGTCCCCAAGCAAATATGTGCTGATTCCTCTCGTCTTGCTAAGGCTTACAAGCACAAGAACTCCTGGTTAAGGCAATGCACTTTCTTCCCAAGGTCTTTGGAATCCCGTCTTAGCTCCATTCTTTGAAACAACCATGTTATTTTTGCAAAGTTTTTACAAAGCATTCATTAAAAGGCACATTCCTAAGTTAAAATACAAGCAGGGTCGCTTGATACTTGTCTTGCTAAGACCACACTTCTATTGACTTTCTCACCTATTGACAGCTGGTAGCTGTACTTACTAGTTAAACATTAGTACTCCTATCAGGGTACTTCCACACTCTTCAGAAAGGATTACTCTTCAAAAAGCAAGCTGGGGAATTTCAAGTACTGTTTCGTGTTCCTGCAGTGTTAACGTCACTGGAGTTACTCCTTCAGTGGGTATTAGTACACTAATCAAAACATTGAAAGGGTAACCAAAGGAATAATGTGAATCAGTACTCACAATTGTGAGGTTCAGGAATATAGCTTGGTCTTACCAGTTCTGGAGGTAAAAATCAGCATCTTAGCACTGTACATGAAGTATTTTAAATTGTAGTTGCAAGAATACTGAAGTCTTCCTTTGTAATTCTAAACAGTTACCTGGCTTTGCTTCAATAGGAAAAGCTCAGAGCACAATGTCTCTAACAAACAAGTCTTGTCAAACGCACCTAAGAGACTTCAAATGGAATAAACACAGAACTTGGGTTTCCCTTTCTTCGTATCTTTTTTCAGTGTTTCCAACCAATAGTTTACTTATGTTGAAGCTTTTTAATGCCAGTCTTCAAAACAGCCTGTCACTACCAGACTCCTCAGAAGTCTGCTTCTTTAATACGGTTGCCTCCATATTTTGTAAGCATTTGCTAGTGAATGTTTATAGTATTTGACATAATCAGCATTATCTATTTTAGCTCTATTCTGAAAGAGAATCAATGCTGGAAAAGTGACCACAAAACTGTACTGACAAGTACTCTCATCTGCAGTCTGTTTACTAATCCTACAGCTATAAAGACCTTTGAACAAGCTCCGAGTCTTCAGCATTGCTGTCAACAAAATCATATTGACTGTAAATTCAAAACCCAACACCTTTAGGAGGAAATTCATTTAATATGCTTAGAAACACAGTAAGCCTTACAAACACATAACTCAAATTGAGATATATCACACCATCCAGTAGAAAGAACTAGTTTTAGGACCTCAACACACCATGGTGAGGTTAATGAAATAAGCTACTATCCCAATCTTTAGCTCATCCCTTCTTCAAGGGAAGGGAATCATTAGAAAAAACAGAACTAAAAAGAGACATGACTTACACTTTTCACAAATGCAGTAAATACAATCTCCAGTGCATCAAGTGAAATGAAGCAAACAGGAAAAGCTATTTCAGTTGCTTGTACTGAGGTAAGATGGAAAATAAAAACACGTACTTCTTTCCACTAGTAAGTCTCAAGCCATTTACAGCTTTATGTTTTAACCCTATTCCCTTGAGTCCTGTGAGGAAGCTTTAAGATAATCAACTCATATAATCATTTAGGTTGGAAAAGACCTTTAAGATCATGGAGTCCAACTATTCTACAGCACTGCCAAGTCCACCACTAACCCATGTCACTAAGTCCCATATCTACAGGTCTTTTAAATACCTGCAGGGATGGTGACTCTTCCCTGGAGGTATTTAACCACTTCCCTGGGTGGCTTGTTCCAATGCTTGACAAGCAAATCACTTTTGCCCTCAGGCTTCTTCAAAACTGAGTCAACTCACTCTTCTCAGCTATGGAGATCAGTTAAACATACAATAAAACAATCACAATGCAGTTTTAGACATTCCTCTAAGCTGCATATGTCTTTTAACACAGTTAAAGCTGCTGCAGTTAAAGCACTCAACATTTATACTCAGTATTGCTTGATTTCTGAAAGTAATTCAGCTCATGAAGGTTTACAAGCAAAAATCTTAAATCTGGACTAAATTACTAATCCATCTGAGCCAGTATTTCATCTTGTGAAATCCATTCTGTCCTTATGTATGGACCAGTGACAAACTGAAGCCCAAACTAATATACCCTTCCTAGAAGCTCATCTGGTATCTTCTGTGCTGATGAGACATGCAGAGATTCCCACTCTGGATTTCTACAGATGCTCCAGCACTGTGATGGGTAGAGCTATATTTACACAGAAAGTAACTGCAACAAATTACACTTCCTTTTCCACCTGAGATACGCAGCTGCAAGCAGAGAAGGTAGGAGACACTGCCTCAAGTTTAGGAAGTCATACTCACAGTGTTCATGCCGATGACCACAACATGCACTGCCATACACCCCTGCCCCTAAATGACAATGCAGTGTAATCATCATGAGTTATTACAAACCCATTTACATCCCTGTACCACATTGCTCCTCACACAGAGAGCTAAACCAGAACTATTACAAATGCACCAGTGGGGTGTGCCTAATGCTGAGTTGGGAGAGAGCTGTTTTGCTTTCGTCTTTATTCTTGCTGCTTTTAACAAAGACCAGCTTGTGTTCACTACACAAATGCTTGTGCTGTCATTAAAGACACCATCAGCATAGGAAATAAGCAAAACCACTTACTTACCATTGATACCAGGACTACTACAAACACTTCTTTAGCACTGATACCAGGGTTACTACATCATAGAACCATAGTGGTTGGGTTTCCCCCTTTCCTGTTCCCTGCCCATCAAAAGAGGCAGAGCATGACAAAAATGTGTTATAGGTGTCTAGCCTTAGGGAAAGTGGCAGAGCAAGGCTCAGGGTAGAAGGAGGAAATGATCGTTTAAGTAATCCTAAATTTGCACTAGGATGCCCTTTCAAGAGATTAAGGACAAAAATATTAGACCACCTAATCTGATTTCCTGTATTTCCACAGGTTGCAGAATTTCATTTCTGCATTATGCTCTATTACTTCAAAAAGAAAACCACAGTGATATTTGACCAGTGTATTTCTTGATGCTTTCAGAACTGGAATAAGAAAAAATGCGATCAATTTATCTCTATAAAGATTAAGGGGGTTTTAATTACTGGAAAAGTCTGAAACAAATTGTTCCTTATTTCTATTTCAATTCGGCTCTTTTCAAACTTTCAACTATAACATCCTAGTACACCTTCCAGATTTAAAGACCTTGTGTTTCCTGTCTGTGAAGGTAACTATACTCACTAAATCATCTCCAGCTTCCTTTTCAGAAACTAAACCAGTTGGGTTCATAAAATATTTTCCTAACCTTTGTTTTTGTGAAAACATTCTCTCCAGTTTTAAGTGATGAAAATAAAAATGTTAAAACGTCAAGCTTTAAAAATCAAATACAGCCTTCTAACACCAGTCTCAAGTCATGCTATTTACAGAAGTATAATCATCACCTCTCTACTCCAAGGATCAAGCTAGCCCTGTTTACAGAGCATTAAACCAAGATCATGCTACTCTATTCCAGTTTGACCCCTAAATCCTTTCCAGATTCACTGCTTCCTCACTGTCCCATGCTATGTTTGTCATTATTGTACACATTCAAGAAGAGTTCCTATTTGCCTTTGCATTCAAACACATTTTGTCCAAAAAAGCAAGCATCCATGTCTCTTGTCATGCTGTAAGAGTTTAAAACCTACCTGAAAAACGAAAGCAGATTCTTTTTATATGGCAAAACAATACACACTGTTTTCAAAGAAGTAAGAATGACCCAAAACTTTTGCACCACAGGGCCTCAAATAAGGCAGCTTGGCTATAAGGCATAGCTGTTCTCTAAACATGTAAAACTAAAGAGTTCTGCTTCCCACTAGAAATGCCTAACTTTATGGTCTCATCTAAAGAAGTCCTAACCTTTCATAGCTTCCAAAGGACAACTTTTAATCACAATCCATATACCTTGAAATAGGTTCTGGTTAGCCAGATACTGGTGGAAAATAATGGGTTTTAATAAAAACTATGGTAACATTTTCATTAAGTTAGTATTCAGTCACATTAAGAACAAACCACTGCAAACTGAGAACAGAAAGATAAGATCCTGTTTGCACAAGGGCAGACAAGCATTTTCCGTCAACGGAAGTAAACTTTCACAGGTAAAAATACATAAAGTTTAGAAGTCACTAGAACTGACAAACAGAAGTGTCACCTCCTGTGGCGAAACCCGTAATTCTATCTTCTCCACCATGCATATTTACCTGGATGTCCAGATTTTGCATTGGCAGGCAACTACAACTCAGACAACCTTCAAAATTCAATTTCTTAACATTCGTAATCAAAAACCATAGAAGTATTCTTCAGAGCTCTGACAAACTCAAGTCTTCAAGAGCTACTACGTTGCTTTGATTCAATTATGAAAAGGCTTTGATAATCTTGTTTTAGCACATTTTGCCTCCCAGTTTTTGCATCAGATGGGTTTAATACAGCGCAATCTACTACAAGGTTGCAAGTTATTTGTTTCAGTTGTGGTTTTGTTTTTTTAGTAAAGAAATGTCTAAACATTTACTACACCAGCAATTTCTTGCATTATTTTTAACAATAGCTAGCACAATTTATGCAAGTTATTTTGAAAAGCAGAATGAAGTGTATTTAAGCTCCTTGTAAACCCCTTTACGTAATGGAGGATTCTAATATTACATCTATCACCTTATCAGCATCACTAAATTTTAGTTTTTCTTTACTTAGGCTACTATTATAATCAAGCACAGCCTACTTCTAATGAGAACACTCTACATAAACTCTATAAATTCTCCATAATATAGCTGGAAGTACAGAACCTGCTATTTCAATAGAAGAATCATTAGAACCATGGCATTGGCTTTTAAAAAGACTCACTTGGATTTGTCCCACTTTCTTCATAATCTTGGTCACTCATGATTAAGGAAAATCAAATCATTCTCCTCTGCTGATTCTTCACGTATCAAGAACTGAAACAGGAAACTGGCAGTTGCTTCCTCCCAGCTTTGTGTAAGACCTCAAATCCTGTTTCTTACTAGTATTGGATTAAACCTGAAACAAGTCATTAAGGCTTCATGCAGTGTGAAGCGTGCACATGACACAGCCAAACTACACGACAGCCACAGAACTCCCTAAAGAGAATTAAGCCGGAGGATTTCTGTCAGCAATAAACACCACGCTTAGCAAAAGGCACAGGATCACGTTCCTAAAACATCCCATGTCTTTGCCCAATAATAAATACATTTAAGGTTTTCTTTCCATCAAATACATTCACTTTAGAAAACTGCCACTAACAGACCAGCATGCGTTAGCAACAAGTAGCGTTAACCTATTCCAAAGATTCCTATTTAAAAGGCCACTATTATGCATTAAGTACCTATTAACAGATCTTAACTCTTAAGTAAAGTTACTAAACATTTACCTAAGTAGAAAGAGTTTGCATTAATTGTACTTAACATTTAGCAGACAAAAAAGCACTTTAAAACATAATTCTAGTAACTTTGCAAGCACTCTTTGAAAACAAGTATTTTTAAAATATAAAGGGGAACCCTTTAAGGCTGGCTACATAATTTGTTAATTCTCTTTCCAATTAGGTATAGCACTGCTCTCTAGTCTATGCATTAATCTACTTCACCAGCCTTAAACAACTTCCTACAGCTTCAATTCCATTAAATGGATGTTATTGCTTAGAACAGACTAGCTCCTGCTGTCAAATCTTTCCAATCACATCTGAGATGTACTCCTCTCTGTGATCCTAACACCTATGTCACAAGCACAGTCAACTGTAGAAAAGCTGAAAGAGTTGAAGGCTCCTTCCAAGCCCATTTCCCAAAGCTGCTTTTTAGAACCAGTGCTGTAGCTTACTAGGCCCCTAAAGCTGCTGCTTTAACTTGCTGATCCTGCATTTTGACTCCACACCGTCCTCCTGTCCAGGAACTGATTCTTGTTCCTAGCTAGCAAAATAAAGCAGCTTGTTTAAGTCCTCAGCCGATGATCCACAGAGCGAGAAAGGCCAGTAGAGGGACAAAGATATGACTGGTTACTAATCCGTGGCAGCAAGCTATTATGTCCTGGTAAGCTTCTATCAGGACAGGTCTACAGGTAACAAAGCAAAGCTCGGACATACTTTCAAGGATGTTCTAAACTGCCCTTTCTGAAGCTAAAAGAAAAACACACGAGCCTCCCACTTTTGAAGACTGGAATTAATCTGCCAACAGATTTTATTATCTTCCCAAAAAAAAAGTAAGCTTATAGTGGGATGCTTTTAATTTTATAAAGT
Organism: Pezoporus flaviventris; assembly: GCF_033815535.1. Lineage (NCBI taxonomy): Eukaryota > Metazoa > Chordata > Aves > Psittaciformes > Psittacidae > Pezoporus > Pezoporus flaviventris. Next base: position 5,216,340 of record NW_026892585.1, read on the forward strand.
TTCCAACTTGTGTGCCCCTTGTCAGAAGGCAAGAGACAGAACAAGCTTTTCATCTCCTCTTCCAGAAAGACAGAGGATATTTTTCTGTTTACCCCCCCCCAGGTTCTGCAAAGCAGTTCACACTCAACATCTCACCTCCCAAAGGCTCCCAGAATGATTTCCTCAACAGGTTGAATGCTGCTTATTTTTGGTTGCTATGAGTTACCTAAGGGATACACGCTAACTAAGGTACCTAATTAAGAATACATGCTGTTGAAATCAGGAAGCAGATAATAAACACTGTCCAACTGACACAGACATTATTAAGCCATTCTTTTCTAGAGCTGTGCTTCAAGAGCAAGTTACCTAGGGACCCTCTTTAAATCTGTATACTGCTAACTGCTCATGAATCCATTTCAGGACCTTCAAAAATAAGGAGTTAACACTACTGATGCCCTAAAACTCAAGGGTGGCAATTCTGAGGATTAAGAAGCTGCCAAAGAAACAGTTATACCTCTTGTAGAGCAGGGTCAGGGCATCCTAGCAAGGATTTAGTGTTGCACAACTTAAGTCAAAACTTCATCCAGTTTTTTAAGTACTTTAAAATCTGCACGTGAAATCAGAGAGACTTCAGTGTTCACAGACTTCACGGGGTGGGTTGACCTTGGCTAGCCACCAGGTGCCCACTCTATCACTCCTCCTCAACAGGACAAGGTGGGAAAACAACATTAAAAAGCCTGTGGGTTGAGAAAAGGACAGGGACATCACTTAGCAGTTACCATCATGGGAAAACACAATGTAACTACAAAAGGATTGTGCAGAAAAAAAAGAAATTGGTAGAAAAATCCATTTAACTCATTTAAATGAGAAAACACATAAGGGGGGGAACCCTCACTCTTCAAGATTTCTACTCAGATTCAGAATATGCCCCCTGTGACAACATTCTACAGTTCAAATGGAGAGCAATTACAAATGGCACTAATTGTTTCACCGGCCACGCTTTAGTAGCTGTTTTGTAAAGCAACAACATAGTTCAAAGATGCAGGAAAATTTACCCAGGGAAGTGCTGCCTTAAGGGGTGTTTTTTTGCTTTGAGGTGAGGGCGGAACACCACGGCTGATGAGTGGCAATGAGCTGATCCAATGAAATAAAGAGTTGTTTTAAGAGACCTTAAAACCAAGATTTTATGTCATAGCCAGTTTCCTGCCCATTTGGCTCCATAAAACAGTTCACAAGCAGTTAGGACTGGAGAGAATAGATACACTTCTTTTCCCAGCAGCAGCTAATGAAGTCTGCTACGCAGTAACAAACTATACCCCTTACCAAAAGCAACCTTTGCAGGGCTTACCTGCGAGATTCCAACAGTAAGAGTCATCTTATAATTGCAAGATAATGAAACATTACAAGGAAAGTTCTGTTAAGAAGAACAGTTACAAAACAATTACACCAGAAGACCTTGACTCACCATATTCCCATGGCTGCAAAAGTATTATCACCAAAAGAAACATCAGCAATAAGAAAACAAAACCATCTCAATAATGAGATCTTCATTCCAGGAGCAGGGAAGGTAAAATGATGAGAGTGGTTATCACTACATTTGATGTTACTTTCTCCTGGCATATTTTACTTTAAAATTATTTTATGAGTAGAATAATTTGTATTTAGCTCTTAAGTACAGCAAGAGAATGTTAGCAATTCATTCACATGAAAGAAACACAATGGAGTGAAAATAATAATGTGCTGTCAATTTCAAGCATTAAGATCCTGTACGTCACCAAAAGAGTCAGAACTCCAACAGCCTAAAAGAACTACTTAAAACAGATACAAAACGCAGTGAAGTTCTTTATTATATTTAACTGTGCCTCTTATTTGCCCCCATTTCCCTTGGAGCTATCAGTAGCTAACAGCAACACTTACATTCACAGTAACACATGTAGATGTATTAAACAGTGAAAGGATCAACCAGAGCACCTTGTCAGAGATGGGCAAACATCAGAACAGCCAGTGACCCTCAGAGCAAAGAGAATCCCTGTGTGGAACTCCCATGCCCGTGATCAAATGTCAGATATGCATTTATCTGCAACAGGAATAATATTTTCCATCCCAGGATTGTATTAATCAATATGATATCAGGGTGCCAGGGAGGACAAGCAATGCGACTTCTGTAAAGTGAGATATTTTATCTCACATGCCTAAGAAAGTTCTTTGAAAGAACCAATAAGCAGATGGATAATGGAAACCTAATTTATGCACTTTGCCAAGGTCTCCGAAAGATAGACTAAGTCCTCCTCTGAACAAGCTTAAGGAAATAAAGCAACCATGGAATAAGAGATATTAGAAAAGCCATAGGTAAATAACAAAGAAAACAGAATACAAATATGGTCTACTCCCAGAGATGGTGACGGTCACTGAAGTCCTGCTGGGACACATGCTGCTCCACACACCAATAAACAGCAGCAACAAAGATCAAAACCATGAGGTGACCAGAGATGTGACAGTTGGAAACTGCTTCTCAAATTATTTAGGACAGTCAAGGCACAACCCAACTGCGGAGAGCTGCAGGTCTTCAAGACTAAATGAATGTTTAACGGACATGCAGAATTTAATGTAGAGTTTTAAGGTATGTACATACATGAAGGAAAACAATCCTAAACCAGCTGGGCTCCAACTGATCGTTACCTCTCATGAAAGACACACTTCAATTATGACTGCTTCATAAACCTACCAGTGCAATAACTGCTTTTCAAACCACGGCCTGAACATTGGGAATGCAACAAAGGTATCAGGGTGTGGGGGAAATCACTGTTTGTTCATAACTGGGTCATCATGCACAGTTCTGGAACTTCCTCCATTTCAATGTTAACAGAAGTAGAAACAAATTCAGAAAAAGACAGGAAGTGTAACAATAAGTATGGAATAGCTTCCATGTACTTCATGTACTATGGACTTAGGAGAACAGACTTTAGCCTCTTCAGGGGTCTGCTTGGTAGAGTCCCTGGAAGGAAGAGGGGCCCAAGAAAGGTGGTTAATATTTAAGGATCACCTCCTTCAAGCTCAGGAGCCAACAAAGAGGAAGTCAGGCAAAAATGCCATGAGGCTTGCGTGGACGAACAAACACAGGCTGGGTGGAGACTGGAAGGTGCAGCCCTGAGAAAGATTTGGGGGTGTTGGTCAATGAGAAGCTCCTCATGACCCAGCTTCAGGGTACACATGAACACAGAACTCCCCACCCCCATGTGATGGGCTGCACCCCCAGGGCATGGGCAGCACTGGTCGAGGGAGTGGATTCCCCCCCCTCTGCTGCACTCTGGGGAGACTCCCCCTGAAGCCCTGATCCAGCTCTGGGGCAGCAGCACAAGAGGGATGTGGAGCTGTTGGAGAGAGTCCAGAGGAGGCCCTGGAGATGCTGTGAGGGCTGGAGCAGCTCTGCTCTGGAGCCAGGCTGAGAGAGCTGGGCTGGGTCAGCCTGGAGAAGAGAAGGCTCCTGAAGGGGAGCCCTTAGAGCAGCTCCAGTGCCCTTTAGGCTACAGGAAACCTGGAGAGGGGCTTTGGACAAGGGCCTGTAGGGACAGGCCAAGGGGAATGGCTTTAACCTGCCAGAGGGGAGACTGAGATGAGCTCTTAGGCAGAAGCTCTTCCCTGTGAGGGTGCTGAGGCGCTGGCACAGGGTGCCCAGAGAAGCTGTGGCTGCCCCATCCCTGGCAGCGTTCAAGGTCAGGTTGGACACAGGGGCTTGGAGCAATCTGGGCTAGTGTGAGGTGTTCCTGCGCATGGCAGGGGGTTGGAACTGGATGAGCTTTAAGGTCCCTTCCAATCCAAACCATTCTGTGGTTCTATCTAAAGAATGACTAAATAAGAGTCTTCAGTTTGGAAAAAAAGGTGTAGGATTAAGATGGAATGAAATTTATAAAAATTCTGAGTGATCTGGAGAGAGACCTGACCAATATTAGTGTAATTTGATGCCTTTAATCTGATGACTGGATCAGAAAACAAACAAACAAGAGGTAATTTGCTTTTGAGCAGCAGATCTTCCTGCCACAGTCTCCCAGCTGCCAAAAATACACATTGATTCCCGACTAAGAGAACGGAAGAAAAATTCACTGAGTGCATTTAGAACAGAAACAAAAGTAGATCTAAAAACCTAAAGTCACCAAAGAATGAGAAACTAATGCGGTTTCATAGAAGGCTCATCTTTTTCTAGCCCACAGTTCGTTGGAGCCTGGGATAGCATGTGGAAGCCGGTGTCACATTTCCCAAGCCATGCTTCCGGGCATATCCCTAGACCTGAGCCTTTAGAAACGCTTTGCATACAACTGGCTATGCACACAAACAGGGCAGAGAGGGACAATTAACCTGTGGAGATTAACAGTGAAAACAGTGAAAACATCAATTCTCATATTTCAGGGTACAGGAAACAGGACAAACTGCAATAGGGTGAAGGGGAACATGTAAAACTATTTTTACTGTGCAGTAAAATCTGAACTACAGACTGGTTCTGTGTTTGAGCACAGATAGACTGAAAATACACCAGACATCTCAGTGAGATTAGCCTGTCTTCCCTTCACTGTGTATATATGTGTGTGTATATATATATATATATATATATATATATCTATATCTCTACATCTACCTGCATCAACTCTTTCTGGTTTTCCAGGCATTGGCATTGTACAAGAAGTCACGGCATTAATGCTTTATTACTTATAAAATGACTTATTGGAAGATGACCAGGTTTGTCATTATATTCTTTGTATCTGAGGATCTGAAATAGATATTTAGTCAATTCCACAAAGTTTTGACAGGTCTAACAGACAGTCATTACTGATACACGTGAACAAAATAAAACCAAGCACAAATCAAAGCCAGGATTTCTCATAAAACTTCATCCTTTAATGACTACAAGAGACTTCCGTTTCCTTCTCTTCTTCCATTAGTTACTGTTTTCTGACTACCCTTCCTTTTTAATGTGCTTCTAATACACCACAAGACACATATTCCTTCTGCTGCTTTGTGCACTTTCTGCTTATGTGCAGAGTCAGCCGGCTCTGACCCTCAACAGTATTGTTCAATCCAAGCATTAATTTCCACTCTGCCTCCCTACTCTTTTCCAAGAACTGCTTTGGATAGTGCTGTAACACTGTCAAACAGCCACTCGCCCAAATCTTTCCTTCCTTCACACACGTGAGGGTGTCACAAACCAGAAAACACAAGGCTGTAGAATTTCAGATGATTATGAAGGACTGAAGAGTATAGAGCAAGAACATCCCAGCTTACTCCAATATCACATAAATGAGTATCAGGTAGGAATGAATATAAGGGGGTAAATGCACAGAATAGTAAGTGCATTGCTAGTAAGATACCAGAGCTACTCTACTGGCAATATAAACAGCATACACCCTGCTCTCCTCCAGAAAACACAGTGTTGTGGGTTTGAGTGGGGCCTTTTTGTTTTTTTGGGGTTTGTTGGCTTGATTTTCTTTTTAAGCAAGGTACTCCCGCAGTCAAGGAAATTATATTTGCTTTTTAAGCCAGACAATTCAATCAAAAACAGAATTTTAGATTCCTGAAAACTTGGAACAGATTTATATGCTGAGCTAAGGGTGAGCCAAAGAAGAAGGTCCTATTCTCCCTCTTCTTTTACTTCCACCTCAGCTTCACCCTCCTCCCACCCTGACACAACTCACAGGTCAATTCCAAAACAGAGGAGTTCAGTTTGCCAGTTTAGGGCATCGAACCCGCCCAGTGAAGCGTCTTGATAAGCACCAAGGTCAAGGGGAGGAAAATAACAAGGAAAGCCGGGGGATGTGGGAGAGGGCAGGGAAGGAGATGTTTTACTCCTTAGTCTTTTTCTCAAGGCTGAAGCCTCCTCCAAGCAGCAGGCTTTTAGATGGGCTTAACTACAACACTTTGAACTGTACTTGTGTTTTAGATTTCTTTAAGGTTTTCAGAAGAGTTAGTCCAGGAGCATTATTTGATTACACAGCATTAACCTAACAATTTTATGCATTACAGGTTTACATACCACAAACACTCATATAATACCCAAGGCAACCTGAAGTATGCTGTTCCCTTCCCAAAGCTCTGTATCCAAGTGTAGCAATTAATCTCTTAATGAAGTCTGACTGTATCTTGTTTACAAGTCAATGCCTTCTCTTTTCAGCGTTTTCCTCTCTACTGCCTACTTTACAGGCACATTAACAAAAGTCATACATAAATTCATCTGCTCAATGGATACAGATCCAGAACAGTAAATAATTTAAACTCATTTTTCAAATATAACTGCTAGTCCACATCAATTCTACTTAATTGCATGGAGAATTGCTATTGATTTTCATCACAACCCTAAAGGTCAGAAATAAGCCATTACAAGGGTGCCAGGTCAACTCTTCCCTTGCCCTCATAAGCTTCCAGATGTTCCAAGCCTTCAATATGCTTTGGATGCATACATGGTCTAACAACTTGCCTGTATGCATATTCAGTATTTTCAGACACTGCTTCATAACCTTCTGGTTAGCTCCATAAGGAAAACTGCCCGAACAGATTAATACTATACTGCTGTCAAACATCTAGTACATAAAACAAAACAGTATAAACTGTTGCTGCAGTTTATACCATTTTGGTTTTCCTATTACATTTAGTTGGGGGGGGGAAGAAGTGGCAGCTATTACACCACTTGCTCATTGCTTGAATACATCAGAGGAAATGCAACCACATGTAGCATATATCTCTATGGGTAATTAGGGGGTTAGGGGAGAAAGCTCTGGGAGAAACACACTGAACTTTGTCAGCGTGGTAATTTACGCCTAAATGATCTGTACCCCAAAAGAAATTAAAATAGCACAGACATATTAAGTTTGCCAAAGATCTGTTTTCAGCCTTACAGTATCTGAAGGGGGCTACAAGGATGCTGGAGAGGGACTCCTCATCAAGGGCTGCAGCGATAGGACAAGGGGTGATGGGTTCAAACTGAAACGGGAAGTTCAGGTTAGATATAAGGAAGAAGTTCTTCCCTGTGAGGGTGCTGAGGCGCTGGCACAGGGTGCCCAGAGAAGCTGTGGCTGCCCCATCCCTGGCAGTGTTCAAGGCCAGGTTGGACAGGGCTTGGAGAAACCTGCTCTAGTGGAAGGTGTCCCTGCCCATGGCAGGGGGTTGGAACTGGATGATCTTTAAGATCTTTTCCAACCCAAACCAGTCTGGGATTCTATGATTTCTTCACATCTACATCACATGCTATTAGATTCATCTGTAATGCATACCACAAAAAGGAGAAGCTGTCACTATAAGCAACTATCAGCCTTTAACCAAAAGCCCGTAATTTGACATATGATCACTTAAAACCAAAAAAAAAAATAAACCAAACTCCAGAACATTAAAAACGAGTACTGACTGTAACTCAGCGTCCGAGACGTGCAAGTTCCAACTCACAGTACTAGCAGTAATTCAAGCACCATACTTGGTATTGCCGCTGCAACGCGCTTCAGAAACGGGAAGCGTTAAGAGCTTCTGAGCCAAAGGAAAAGCAGCGCCTTATCATCCCAGTGGGAAAAATCCCTCGTTTCCCCAACAGCGCTCGTCCACAAGCACGCACCCGGCTGCGGAACACGCTGCCCGGGGCAGACCCTCACCCGCGGTACCCTCAGTCTCGGTTCTGCCCCCCAAGACACGGGCCTAGCAGGAGGGGAGGCTCTCAACAGGTAGCGAATACCTCCTTAGCCCGGGACCCCGCCACAAACGCACATGGCTGGGCAAACACCGGGACAAGCCAGGTAAGACTGTGCGGTAACCCACAGTCCGTGGGGTAGAACCTTGGCTCCCAACCCCTCTCCAGCGAGCCCCAGCAGGACTCGGCTTTTACAAGAGCCTAACTTGGTGATCCTCCAGGATCCCAACCCAAAGGGCTCCACGGCTCTCCCGCAGAGCCGCCCGTTCCCCCCGCTCCGCTCCGCCTCACGGCGCCGCGGGGCTGCTCCGCTCGCCCGGCCGGAGCCGCCCCGGAGCACTTCCTCCTGCGGGCCGAAACAAAGAGCGGCGAGCTCCGCACACCGCGGGCGCCGGACTCTGCCCTCTCCGCCCGCTCCCCCCTCACCGGAGCCGCGGTCCCTGTCTTCGTCCTCCTCCTCCTGCGGGCGCTGCCCATGGTTCTCGGCGGGGCCCTGCGCCTCCACCGGCACCACGGTGAAGCTGGTCGGCATGGCGCGGCCCCGGGCAGAGCGGGCGCTGCTACCGCCCTCACGTGAGGCACGGTTAGTTCCTCACGCTGCGGGAGCCACCGCCCCCCGCCCCCGGGAGGAGCAGGAGGAGGAAAGGAGGGAGGGAGGAGGGAGCGCGGTGACTCGTTGTGATTTACATGCACGCCGCTTCCAAAGGAAAGCAGCTGCGCTCTAGGGCCCGATCCGCCGGCTCTCTGGAGGGATGGCAGCGTCCAGAGTCATGGAACCAACCGGGTTGGGAAAGACCTTCAAGTTCATCCAGTCCAACCGTTCCCAGCACTGCCCAGGCCACCACTAACCCATGGCACTGAGGCCTCGTCTCCACGGTGTGTGAACACTTGCAGGGACGGTGACTGCAGCCCTGCCCTGGGCAGCCTGTTCCAATGCCTGAGCACCCTCTGGGGAAGGAATTGTTCCTCAGCTCCATCTAAACCTGCCCTGGTGCAGCTTGAGGCCGTTTCCTCTTGTCCTGTCCCTTGTTCCTTGGGAGCAGAGACCGACCCCACCTCACTACAACCTCCTGTCAGGCACTTGTAGGGAGCGATCAGGTCCCCCCTGAGCCTTCTCTTCTCCACACTGAACCCCCCAGGTCCCTCAGCCGTTCCCCATCACACTTGTGCTCCAGGCCCTGCACCAGCTCCGTTGCCCTTCTCTGTCCCCCCTCCAGCACCTCAATGTCTCTCTTGTAGTGAGGAGCCCAGAGCTGAACACAGGATTTGAGGTGCAGCCTCACCAGCGCCCAGCACAGAGGAACAATCACTGCTCTAGCCCTGATAGCCACACTGGTGCTGATCCAGGCCAGGATGCTGGTGGCTTCCTGGCTGCCTGGGCACAAGCTGCTCATGTTCAGCTCTGTCAATCAGCACCCCCAGGGCCTTTTTAGAAGGTCCAGACAGGAGCTTTGTGGATCACCTTTTGCACAAGTGGAGGAGAAAGTCCACAGTGGTTTAGGTGATGAAGATGGTTCCCTGAAATCTGCTCTCCTATATGGCAGCTATGAGTTACAGAGGACAGCTGAAGGCCCTGTGACTGAGGCTGGAATCAGCTCTGACTGAAGTAAAGCAGATTCAGTGAATCAATGGAGGGGTAGTGTATCAAATAAAATATTAATGATGTAGCACTAGTGATGAGCTATAACTCTTGGGTACCTTCCTTCCCACAGGAGGTTGTATAGCATCTCCATTCCAAAAGTAGAGAAAACAGACATGGAAGCCAAGGGCCTTTTTCTTGTCTCCTGCTAATCTACCTTCCCAGTGAAGTGATAGCAGAGCAGAAAGGCTCTATTCATGTCAGTTTGTACCTATGCCTTTTAGAAGGGGACTCTGATGGGCTTGTGTGTCCCATATCTCATTGGAATGAAAGATGTCTGCCTAGCACTACAGTCTGTCCTTTCAAAGAAGGTGGTGGGGAAGGTGATTCTGGCCAGCAAAGGTGGCAGTGAAGTGGCAGATGTGGAGGTGGTAGGACAGCCAGAAAAGGAGAGGGATAGAGGTATGGTAACATTTTGGCGTCTTGGTATGGGCTTCCCCATTCAAACCATGGTGTAACTACTGCTGTAACCATGAGGATTAGCTCTGACACTTTTTCCCTTAGCCGTTTAGATTTTCTAACAAAGGCTGTGGGTGACAGTGATTGTGATAATAAGTATTGGGAGGAAATGTTTGTAAACTGGATCAAACATAAAGGCATTATCATGCAGCCATAAATACATCTGAGGATCAGGACTGTAGGAAGTGAACATTGATCTTGGGAAGCAGTGACTCCACAAAAGGTTCAGTGTAACCCAAGTTGATTTTGACACCTTCCTTGTCTGACCTTTGCCATCCCTTCCTGACTCTTACAATAGTTCTGTCTCATACTGACACAAAAACACAAGCCAGCTACACTGTGCTTTTTATTTCCTGGGTACAAAGGAGTTTCCCCAGAGTCCTACACACCATGCCAAGTCATACTAAGTGACTACTAACAAACTAAGTTTGTTAACTACTCGTCTCTCCCCAACAAGAGGAGAGGGGCATCACAAACCTGCCATCACCTGATTCCTTACAGTCTTATCACTGTCATCTAGAACACAGTGCTCAGGTGAGCACATCACAATCGACTCTGAGAGCCAGAGAGTTTCTGTTGCCCAAATGCCTAGGGCATTTCTGCAGAGATGCTGCAGTAGCTCTTCATATCTACTGTGATCATTAGGACATGCCTGAAGCAAAGTGTCAGAGTGTGTATCTGTTTTGCATTCAGAGCACATGGAAATAGAAGCCTATGAAAACCTGATGAAATTTGTCATTGCACGTTGCGTTGTCCGTGCAAGTCATGCTGAACAAGACCATAGTGGTGTAATCACTGTTTTGTGGATATGCAATGTCCAGCAGCAGCTCCAGGAAACCTGTATGACCTCACCTGGAATAAAAGAAGTTGGCTAGAGTCTTCCAGGATCAGAGCATGCTGACAGAAGAGCATGTACCGGTATGAAGGTGGACTGATACTGAAATATGGCTTATGGCAGCACATTTGATTCCTCATTCTTTCTAAATAACAAAATTATTGATAGAGAACATTCTGGAGGGTCTGGGGATTCCAGGAATCCTTTCCTGGTGTGATTTAGGAAGCTGAATCCATCCTAGTATGAAGCATCATAGGATATCATCCCCAAAAATAATTATAGAAATCACATCCTATTTTGGGTTGGAAAGAAGTTAAAGCTGATCCAGTTCCAACCCCCTGCCACAGGCAGGGACACCTTCCACTAGAGCAGGTTTCTCCAAGCCCTGTCCAACCTGGCCTTGAACACTGCCAGGGATGGGGCAGCCACAGCTTCTCTGGGCACCCTGTGCCAACACCTCAGCATCCTCACAGGGAAGAGCTTCTTCCTTGTATCTAACCTGAGCTTCCCCTGTTTCAGTTTGAACCCATCACCCCTTGTCCTATCGCTACAGTCCCTGATGAAGAGTCCCTCTCCAGCATCCACACAGCTTCTCTTCTCCAGGCTGAGCAACCCCAATTATCTTAGCCTTTACTGAAGCTCTTTGCATTAAATTCACATGAGTTGTTAGCAGAGCAGTGCTGTTGGTTCATAGGCAGGCTTTGCATGATAGAATTCTATCTTTCAGTAAACTCCTGTGGCTTCTGTAGTAAGAGCAAAACTCACAAGTGTTATTGGTTTGACAAAGCTTTTCATGACTAAGCTTTGCAGAAATCCTCAGACTCAGTTAGGCCAATTTATCTTGTCATTAGTTTACATGGTGATAGTTTATCATGAGTAACTTAGTTTACCCTGTTTGTCCTTAGTGTAGAAGGCTGCATTAAATAACCTCCAGAGATCCTTTGCAAGCTGTTTCTTCTGATCCCATACACATGCAACCATTAGCCCACATTAACAAGGCACAACAGGATTTGCTTTTTAACAAAACAGAAGAATAGAAGGGAACTAGAAAGCTTAGTATGTTATCTGTTGCATTCAGCCTCAACATCTGCTTCCTCTCTTCTATGTTTTCCTCTCCTTGTCAGTATTGTGTGGTGTGGGGACATCATGAGGCCTAGCTCTTGTGATTTGCCATGCCATATAGAAACCACTAAAGGAAGATTAATTGAAACAGGTCCCATCTTTTCTGGTGATAGAATGAGAGCCATCTCCCTCTATGAACAAAGGCCAAGCCTGTGTTATGGTGCATATAACAGCTCTGCTGTTGAAGTCTGTAGAGCTCTTAACTCTGTTCATCCTTGTTACACTTTTCAGCATCACTTGCAGAATTAAGTTTCCCATCCTTTCCCTTTCTGTGCTTTCTCTAACAGCATATCATAGAACAAACAGTGTTTCCTCAGTCTGTCTCACTGAACTTTACATACTATTGTTTGTATTTCTATTCATTCTCTAGGTAGGTTTTCTTCTTAAGGGAAGCTAATGCCTGCAGTGCATCTTTAAATCTTTAATCTCTGCTACAGCTCTGTGAAGTTGCTAACAATTGTTGACTCACGCTCACCTTGCATGGCTCAGTGGGTTGGACATTGGTGCCTCCTTGGGCAGTTAAGCTCCTGCAACCATTAATATGCAAGGGTATGATTTGTTGGGTTTGTTTGGTTTTGTTTAATTTGGGAAGTGAAAGGCACAAAGGTATGGTGTCCTTCAGCTTCTTTAGCATGTCAATTCAACATGTCTGCAAGCAGCCATAGATAGAGTGGTTTTGAGACAATAATAGAAAGTTGGTTTTCTTTGGCCTCAGCATTAAATATTGATCCATCCACATGGGGCTTGTTCTTTCAAAAGACAGCATTTCAACTTATTATAGCACTAGGGTGATTTTGTTCCTTGTCCACTTACAGAATCATAGAACAGTTACGGTTGTAAAGGACCTTATGATCATCTAGTTCTAACCTGATGTAGTGTTTCACATAATAACTCCAGCTGAGAGACTGTGGTGTGGAAAAGATCCCCAAACTTCAGAGATGGACCTGTAGAATATGTATAGTAGGTTTTCCTGACTGCACATGTGCCAGCTGGAGCTGGTTTCATTAGTTACAGAAGTGGTGACATAAACTACTGTTACTGACTATAAAAAACTGCACTGCAAACCTCTCTGAAAGATGGAGGTAAGAACAGAGATATGTTTTCTTAGCACATATATCACATGGACCTGCTCCTCTTTGTCACTGTTAAACCACTGCACTGGGGGAGGAAAACTTCACTCATAATGGAAGTATTTAAAGCAATTGTACCTTATGAACTCATCCTCTGCCTTTCCACCCCCTCAATGGCATCTGCTAGCAGACACAGTGATACTGCCTTGCAACATGAGCATTGCAGGTTAATCATTGCCAGGGCTGAAAAGAATTGTGAAACCAGTTTTGTAACGCCCAAGAAGTGAGGAGAACATAGAAGCATACTAGATAAACGTAAGGAGTTCTTTAAAGAGCAATATCAAATGAAGGGCAGTTTAAAACATTAATACAACAGAAGTTAGCATTACCTTTGCCTTAATACTACTTTGCTTTAACTGTGTTTTGTTATTCTGCTGACATAGAGTACTTGGCAGAATAAACCCCTGCATAATCTAATTGCATTGCTTTTCTCCTGAGGGGAAACTATGCTCAACCCACTGCTGGGAATCCCTTCTACCCAGTGAGAACCCCTCATCACTGAGCAGCAGTCTGCTTCCCTCATATGCGCTCCCTTGGAAGAGCAGGTTGTCTGCTGTATAGTTCTATGGTGTTAGGAAGAAGGGTAGGGAGTAACTTCTTGCATTAAGGATAGTATTTTGGGATATGGGAATAGCACAGTTGAATCCCCTCAGGCAAAAAGTGTTTAGAATCCACCTGAAGGAGTCAATTGCTGAATAACAGGTTATTATGCTAGAAGTAGGCACTTATGTTTTAAATTAACTCACTTTTGACTGTTACACGCCATACTCTTCAATACGTCTGCTGGATGAGGCCCCTCAGAGGACATGGGCAAAACCAGATGTTTCTCTGCTTTGTCTGAATTGCAGTGAATCTACACAAACAAGATGATTCTTCACATGTGAAGGTGCTCAAATACCTGCATTAAGGACATGTTGCAGATTGAAAATCAGATACTGATTGAATTAAGCAAGGCACAGTGTTAGCAGAGAAGTATGTCTTCTCTATTGCCATCTTGGACACAGGCATCTGAATTCCTCCCAAGTGTTGTATTAAATGTCAAGGAACATGACCTTAATGTAGCTCATTACTGTTTATAATTGACTCCTTAAAAGACTGGAGTATTTGACTGAATTAGGTGGTGGTGATTTGCATTCTCCCTCTTAGCTGAGCATTATCTTGTAACTTGTCTAGCACTATCAAGTGAGAACATTTCACCTATATATAGAGCTTACAGGTGTGGTTAGGAGTGACACAGGAAATGTAAAAGTTCTTATCTGTATTAATTAGATTTACTCTTTTTTAAAAACCATGATTTTCACAGTGAGTATGTAGTCTCTGTGGATCACTGGTTTTTAACCATGACTCAGTGCCCCCATGTTTTATACTCTCATCCAGTGGAGTACAGTTGGATAGTGGGTATCAGAATAACTCGAGGAAGTAAAACATGATTAAACAACAGCTTGCCAACCAAGAACCAAGAGGAATTTCTCGCCCGAGTTTGAAGCAGGGAGGAAACTGCTGCTGAAAAGACATGTTTTGGTGACTAAAGAGCATGGAAACAAGAGACAGGTTTTAGACATGTAACTATAATTCAGTGACCAACACAGCCATGGTGGATTCTGGGAAAACAGGCTTGTATAGGTCCTGCTATATGGACTTTGATCACACTTATCTAGAGACTGTGTGCTGCAAGCTAACTGACTAAGAGATGCTAGTTGTTTTTAGAAAAGCTGTCTACACCACTACAACAACCTGTTCTCACAGCTTTTCTTTAGAGATAAGATCTCAACATCAGCCAGTTTTGCCCATGCTGTAATCCAAAGTTGGATTTGAGTTGCACCATCATTTAGGACATTACACCTTGAAATGTTTTCTAGATGGAAGTTAAGGAAACTGTAATGAAAGAGCTGTGGGCTGAGCAAAGCCATGTAACTCTGCATGAAATACCATCTGGTTTGCAACCGAGAGGATGGCCTCAGCCAAGGAATGATGTTTCACTTTGAACTTTCAAGTTTTTCACACTTTTTAAGTTTTGAACCTTTGCAGCATAAACAGAATGGCATCGCTTTCCCTAGCTTGGCAGCTAGCAGAAAGCCACTCTTATTCTACCTGGTAATCTCCTCTTACACAGGGGTTAGAGTGCTCTCCACCTTCTCCACTGCTCCTAAGAGTGTGCTACCAAGTCTGAAGTCAGTCCTACTCGAGCGATTTACATTTTTCCTTTTAATATATAAAAGGACTGTTACTGTAGGATTTATTACCTGATACATACATGTATATAAAGTGTGTGTATGCTCTATAAAGTGTGCATATGTATATACATGAACACTGATACATGAACTTAGTTATAATTCCTATAGGATTAGAACAAGGAGACCAAATACCTCCTTAGCCACAGTTGCTTGTTCATCCTGTTCAAAGCCAGGGAAATAGGCGTCAAAGTGACACCAGAGCAAGGAGTCAGAAATGAACTCGATCAGCCCAGAAACTGCTGTGAGATCCTCCTTTAAACACAGACGGTTTGAAGACCTGTCCTCACAATTGGACAAGAGAAAAATGGAACGTAGGTGGAATAAACTGCCCACAAGAAAGATTACATAGGAAGAGAGTGGGAGAAACCAATTACCATAACTGTGTACAATGTGTTTGGGCTTGAATGGACAGAAAAGGGTGACTTCCTGCCTAGTTCAGAGAATGCGAAACCTGGAAAAGCTAGGGAATGGGTGCAGCCTTGACCTGAGTGAGGGCAGGGAAGAGAGGGAGAAGAGTTGCAGCTGTGATTATCTGGAGTTTAGGGCAGTGTTATAGCTATGCCTTTCCTATGGTATTCCTGAAACAGAGATTTCACCATGTTTGCAATGCTACAAGGCACTTTTTCAGCTCTCTGCAGTGTCAGATTTTAGACTGATGCAGTCTAAATTTCTCTCTGTTTTTATGCTGCTTAAAGTAATAGTGGGAGACTGTAAAGGGTTGTGCATACTAACAGCTTCAAGATGGAGCTCAACATAATCACCAGGTTCAAACAGCTGACGTAAGTGGTTAAAACATTTAATTCTTGTAGTGATACCTGGCCTAAATTAACAAATCTTATTCTCTTTCATACTGCCTAGCTCCAAACACCTGGATGCACTATAACCATTGCTGTACATCCTCTACAGGTGCCTCCTGCTCCACCTCCTCTGCTGCATTTGGGTGTAGACACTGCACTTCCAAATGTCCCCTTCAGAACCCAGGTGTGCTGGCAGACATGCTCACTGTAAACATATTCACGATGGGCACAACCTCTTGTTCTATAGGGTGAGTGTAGTATCAAGGACATCCCTTCCAGGGGATCCTCTTCTGCCCTAGCAGGACAGGAGATGTCCTGCTCATGTCCACTGCTCAGCAGACTCAGAAAAGCAGTTTGTACTTGTGGATGCCATAAACACTTTCTAGCGATGTACATGATAACCACTTTTGCATTTAGCTTTACTAACGAACAATCTTTGTTGTAACTATTTTCTAGTTTGCTGGGCCAAGAATTATCTGCAACAGCAGCACTTTTATACCCTCCACCTTGTCTACTCCGTACCCAATAACCATGGTCTTCAGCTCCGCAAGCCTCCCAGCTGGGTTTATTTGGTACCCTTGGTCTTCCATCCTTAGCTGTGGTCTCCAAAACCATTAGTCTGTAGGCTGCATCCAAAGCCTGGGTGTTGCTGCTTCCACAGTAATCACCCTCTGCCAGTACAGTCTTTATTTCATTCTTAATCTTCTGCTTTTGTTTACAGATGTTATGTTCCCAGATACAGGAATATAAGCTTCCAGCCCAACAATCACTAGTCTTACGGGTGGCTGCAAACTCCTACAGCTGTGGGTGAAGGATGCTTCCCCACAACACACATTCTCTGACTAAAACCTACCTTGAAATTCAGTTCATGGTCCTGTCTCATTTGGTCTCTTACAAGAACCCTTCAAGTTTAGATTGCCCACTACCATCTACTGAGGACTTCTGTACAACATACAGCTCTCCTTCTGCCATGGTCTGGCTTTTTCAGCCCAGAGGTGGCCCACATCACTGTAGTAGCAGGTACTTTACCTCATATTAGTACCCTTGGCCATAAAACGAAAGCATTTTGCAGGATTGCTAGTTGAGTGCAACTGTCTCTCATCTCTCATTCCAGTCCTACAAGTGAGAGACTTGTCCTGGGGCTCCCTGTCTATCCAAACAATACAGCTGTCTCTTCTGCTAGCAGAGATTGACTGCCTGTAAGTGTCACCACTCAAGCCACAATCCTACTATGCTGCAACAGCACATAGAAAGTCATGGGGACAATGTGTGACACAAGCAGGCTTTCAAATTTGTACATTCTAGCATTGAGCTCATCTGCTTTGAAGACTGCATAAGCTGTTGAGCAACCACTGTGCCTGGCCTTAGAACTTCAATCTTAATAGACCTACCAGTAGTAGTCAAAACACTCCTATATTTTGTAAGCCATGTTCTACAGGTATCACTGGTGATGCTGAGCCAAAGAAACAGTATCTTAAAGAGCATAACAGAGAATATATTCTGCCATTTCTGGCTGCTCTGCAAGAACAGAATGAAACCTCTACCTACAATGAGAGGACAAGTAATGATCAGCTAGAATTCACTGGTCCCCTTAATACTTACTGGTCTTAAGAATGAACAAAACTTCCCCTCTAAGTGGCAAACTGTGACAGAACAGACTGCTTTTGTTTTTTTTCCTATCCCTTGAGAGGATGGAACTCCATTCTATTACCTGGCACCCTGTCCACCTTAAAACCAGAAAGCCTTCTGGTACTTAACCTAACAAACACACTGTGCACTATCTCCTGGGCTAATCTGTCAGGAGAGCTCAGTGCTTGAGGCTGCACAGATCCAGTGCCTCTAACCCCTCCATGTATGTCATGAACTCCTACCTCCTCCTCAACTTGGTGGTCCTGTTTGACTCAGTCCAGTCAGGTCGTTCTTGCACTGGGAAGCCCACAGCTGGTCCCAGGACTACAGGAGTCATTCACAAGTATTGCATAGAGAGGGAGTCATCGCTTCCCTTCACCTGCTTCCCTCCACACCCTTTTACATGAAGCTGCTGTCTAGACAGTAGGCTCCAGCCTCTACAGTTGCATCTCTTCCATTCTACGTCTACGGCTTTGTGTGCATTTAGGCTGAAAACTGATTTCATAAGACGTTTTATCAGCTACTTCTTAGTGATTCTATACATTGCTTAGTAGGTACTTAGATGTTAGCTAACAAGTAAGATTATAATTAGGCATTTAAGGAGTGATACAAGTTGCCAGAAATACACCTTAAATAAAAATTCATTAATGAGTTATTTCATTGATATTTTGGTGGCATCAATCCAATACCTGTTTAATCACTGCCTACTTCAATAGCATCTAATTAGAACTGCATAACCTGTTGATTTAAGCTGCTGAACTGTCCTTCCTAAGCACTCACACAGGCACATACTTTATTAGAAACTTTGGCACCTATTTATTTGATGCCAACATACTGAGTTTAAATAGAAATCTAAATGAGTACTTACCCCAGGAGTTACTGCACTGACTGAAGACTTTAATTAATGCTTCCTGAAACAGTGTTTATTAACGCTGTTAAGATGTATCTAACTTGAATGCTTGTTAAAATGAAAAAGCTCTCTAGGTGCCTTGAATCGGCAGAATGTACTTTTCCAACTGTATTGTTTTACAGGCAACTATAAAACACATCCCACTACTCAGTTTTCACCACAGCCTTTTATTTCCTGGAGCTGAGATTTGTACAGAATGCTCCCTAGTAAAACATGTAAGCTTAGCCCCTCTTTTAAAAGAGACAGATCTTTGGTTCCTACCTACTATAGAAAAAGTGTTGTATTAGGATGAGTTTTTCTTCACAGTGATTGCAATGTTTAGTTTACTTTCTTACAGCTCTTTACAAATGAAGCCCTCTCATCCTCTGACTAATTTCCTACATGTTAAGGGAATAAATATGGATGTAGCAAGAAGGGTGGACACTGAAGTAAGCACCCATTAGATCCAGTAGAAACCCAAATCATTTACTCTGTGTCAGTTTCTGACCGTGACTTCACCAAAAGTAAAGTTGTGGAGATCTGCTTTGGCTGCCCTTCACACACAATGTTTTGCCCTCCCCTCCATTTCTGAAAAGAGAGCTCCAGAGCAGGCAACAGCAGGTCAGACAATGATGGAGCCTGAACCAGTTTATAGAGGATTGCCTGAAACATCACAAAGGTGCTGGGCCTTGGTCTGTGCTCCAAAAAAAGATTCTTTCAGTGGCAACACCATTTTCTGACACCTCTCTTTTCCACAGAAGAGTAAACCTGGACACCCTGACTTCAAAAGAAATACAGTGCTGGAAATATCAGCTCGTGGGGTGGTAGAACAAGTCTAAACTGGAGAAGGGCACCTCACCCATACCATAACCCTACCCCAGAAGGAAATATAGCAGATTTTACCCACTGAACATAAAGGCACACTCACCTACCCTTTGGCTGGAAGCTGAAAGGATCCACGTTGCTACCTGCAACAATGTCCTGTCAACACCAAAGGACTCCCAGGATCCTACTGGAACCTGGCTTCTCTCAGGATAGCAACAACATGCCTTTGCTCAAGAAGCTGCACTATTTGCTCCAAATACCCTGAAATGACAAAGACTAAGATACTTGGTCTAGAGCTCAGGAGCATTCAAAATACAATCCTCCTAAAGATACCCTATTTAATGTCCCCGATACTCTGGTTCATGGTTAGGTAATAAGTGTGTAGACAAAAATTTGCGCATCAACCATCTTATGAACTCAACGTTTTAGCACAGGCTGAGAACAGCATTTGTTATGCAGCAAGGCTTCTGCAGGGAATTCAACACCGACAAAGTCTAAAATACCTGAAAACCTAGTAAGGGACTGTTTTGACTATGTTGTGACTTGAATGACTATTTCCAAACACAGACAAGATAGGTGAACAGAAAGCCAAACTGATTTGTCTCTTCTGCTGCCATTTGCACTCACAGGAACAATGACATGTTTGGTCACTTGGTCAATGACAGTCCTGAATTGAAGTGCAAGTATTTTTTTCAGGCAGATTTCTAATGAAGATCTGGTTTGCAGTGCTTATCCTGCAAAATATTCCCAAAAGAAAATCCAAACTTACTGGCAGGTGAGGTAGTAAGACACAGAGTTTCCAGTTGTCTTTCACGGACTCTTTAGTTTCACATCATTTCCTGAATTTCTTTGAGCCATCTTGCACTCCATCTGACACACCAGGTCAGACCACTCTAATTTTTGCTGCTGTTCTTCGTCTCTGTGGCTTTTGCTGTTGGAGATGCATTACTTGGTATTATAAAAGTTTCAGGAGGAAGCAGTTCAAGTAATTTCAAACTTCTAAGTGTTTGAGCCTCCCTGACATCTACTGAACTGTGTTGGCAAAGTTTTCATCACCACTCCATAACGTTTGTCATCTAATCTACTAAATCTAATGCCCGCAGGGGCCTGTAAGTGATATCACTCCTTACACCACCACCCTCACTATAGCACTTTTCTTTAGTCACCATTACAACTGAACGGTGGGCAAACAACAATGAAGGGACAATGAGTTAAAATCATACATTTTATTGCCAAGTAGCATTTAGGCTGACATAGTAAAGGGTTTTTCAGATAATCAAAATGTACACTTCTATTCAGATAATCACCTCTCCTGTACTTCTGAATTCCAAGAAGGTAGCAGATAATCCTTATTCTCCATTTCCCAAGGAGAAATGCTTCATTCTTCTTACAGCATTCATTTAAAAATCACTTCAAATCCAGGAAATCGTACTTCATTTGAGGAAAAGGACTTCCTAGACTTCCATTTACATCCTTACTTCTTTCTCTGTCATACCTCAGTCTTCCAAGTTTGGAACGCCAAGACAAAGCTTCCAAACAATTCCCAAAGCACTGCAATTTCAACCTGGAATTATTTCACGTTTATAAAGAAATTTTATACCAGCCATTTGAAAGAAAAAGAAAAAAATCAAGTAAAATATAAAACTTCCAACAAATAAGTTGTTTAGAACAATTTTACTTTGCTCATTTCATTATGCGGCAGGTACTGTACAAAACTGCCACAGAAACAGTGGTATTGAAGACTACTTAAGCATCTTACACAATGTTAGGTTAAACCCAAGCACTGAATATTCAGAGCACTTTAAACATGTTAAACAATATAGATAGGCAAAAGCACAGCCCAAATGCCAAAGGATCTGCCTATTTTATACACCATTTTAAAAGCACTTCATGAAGTTGCATGAATTCCAACTGACATCACGTAATTTGTTTCCAAAGATGCTTATTGCAGAGTGTTTCTTTCAGATAAATGTACAAGAAACAGTATTATTCTTAGGGCTGTGGAAAAGTGACACGCATATCGAAGCTGAAGGCTTGTTTCTGGTGATGTCAACAGGATTTTTGCCACTGACTTTACTGATGCAAAGGTATCTTTTATCCACTCATGTTTCTGTTAGATAAAAGGTGTAAAGGCCAGCTCAGATTTACAAAATAGCTATTTGAAAAATACTTCCATGAGGCACACGTGCAATACGAAGATGAGTTACCACAGATATCAAAACTACAGCCTTTATACTCACAGATACACCGCAGCAAAAGCAAACCAGAACAGAGAGGACAGCACCACCATTAAACTTCGCTGAGTTCCTTCTTAAGGCTATGTAACTGCGTACTGGGAGGAAAGACGTCAATACTTTCTTTTTGGCTTTACTTTCCTAGGTAAATGGATGGTATCATGTTTTAAATCAAGTTATTAAAATGTACTTCAAAATAAATGTTTCTATACATGTGACTTGTTTCATATCTACAGATACACTCTAACAGACATGATTCAGAGATGTTTAACAGAGATCTATAAAAATATTTTAACATTCATGTACTTTAGAGGCTTAGTGGTAAAAATTATGATTTCTCAGTATGAACAGATTTGGTAATAACTGTTAGTCTCACCTTGAGAAGCTGAAGATTACCTGGGTTTTCTGATCAAAAGCAGTGGCAGAATATGTGACTGCTTAAGTGCATCTCACCAAGGTTCACATATTTATGTTAAAGCCATCATATGATAAAATCCCAAGGAGCAGAGCTAAATATAATGCTATTAAAACATTTTAAATTTCAAATCGCAGGTACAAATGTCAAGTTTTAGCTATGTGAAGCTGTGTGAAAAGTTAATAGGCTTCAGGTTTATTCTATTTACTACCAACTAAATCACTTTGGTTTTCTGTAATGTTAGGCCTACCTGTGGTATACCAACTGCATCAGCTCCTGTCTAGAACTACCTTTGCAGTGTAACTATCTACATTTTTCCTAACAGATCATACTAGCTTGAAAACAGTGCTATGTTAACATAGCTCTGAGTTTCAAAATCAGAATTAGCCTTTTTCTGGCCACCCTGAGCTGGCTCTTGTCTGCAAACACTGGAAAAACACTCCTCACAAGGAAGGGACTGAGGAAACATTCCTGGGAAGATGCTGAGCAACTTAATTTCTTCAGCTGAACTTAGCAAAGCAGTGCACTTTGTAGAATCAGACATTAACTTGCTCAAGAATTTAAGGGCAATATAAGCTATGCTAGTTTATTTTTCATTCCTGTTTACAAAAAAAAAAAAAGAAAACAAAGGTCAAACCAATTTAAACCACTACATGTAAATGAAACTCTTGAGGGTTGAGAATCCTTCTGGTAAGTTCTTCACCTGAAGTATATGCGTTTCAAATATTTAGAAACATTTACGACTGCCTGTTTTCCGTGCCTGAAATAAAAAGCTCCAACAAAAAAAAGGCAGTTACAGCATGCATTTTAATTTCCAAAACATTCTGGGGACAGATACAGTCTGTGAGTTTGCTGCTCATTCTTTCATGTTTCACAAGCTGTTCAAGATGAAACGTAGCCACAGAACGCTTCACAGTTAAGGCTCAGGGTTGTGCGATAACTATAAAGGAATCTAAGCATGGATAACTGCCTTCCCATTTTCTTGGCAACAGATCCCACACACCGTAGTAAGCTAGCTGAAAAATAAACAACAGATGACAAGTCTTCTGTTAAATCTGTTTCTTCGTTATAAGCCCCTTTTAGCAGCACCCTCTGATGCTGCACAGGGGACTTGCCTCCAGTGCTACCTGTAGCCAGCCACAAGGAACAAGAAACAGACTGCATCAGTGTCAATTCAAAACCCCTTAAGTGAACAGATACTTCTCAAATTGAGAGCTGAGTCACCTCTTCTGACCAGACCTACGATCTCCTCTCCCAGAGAGCTACCTTATCATTTGTAAACAACTGACCATCTAGGAGACCACTCTGGTGTCTTTCACTGTTCAAATCCATCATCCACTTTTGTTTATGGCATTTCCCATAAAACAAAAATCTTCTGTTGTCAAACAGTTGAAGACAGATGGTCTTGTAAATTTTTTACAAATACTGTTCCAAATTCATAACATACTTAAAGCAAACTTCACACATTCACCTTAAGCTTGCACAGTACAGAAAAAAATACAACCCCCCAGTAAAACCATGCAAAAAAAACCCAAAGACCATCAAGCTAACATATCTAAATACAAATCAAACCAGACAGAACATCAAAAGAATATATAAAGTATGATTTTGTTCAAGATCTTGAATAACAAAATATTAACAGTTTTCTTGTGTTGGGGTTTTTTGGGGGTCGAGAGGGAATGATGGTGGGTTGGTTTGTTGTGAGGTTTTTGAGATAAAGCAAAACAAGACTTAATTCCTCACCTTTCCCAAGTCCTGGATCTTTAGATACCAGAGAAGTCTGAGCACTTAATGAGC
Source organism: Pezoporus flaviventris (assembly GCF_033815535.1). NCBI lineage: Eukaryota > Metazoa > Chordata > Aves > Psittaciformes > Psittacidae > Pezoporus > Pezoporus flaviventris. The sequence continues at coordinate 5,239,984 of NW_026892585.1, forward strand.
ATTTAGTGTAATATATTCATACTTAGAGTAAACTTTGTATTTCCTTCCGTACAGGAAAGTAACTCAAATTCCCAAATTCCTAAATTTACCACATTAACACAAAAGTGAATTAATAAAATAAGAAAACACGTTAGCAGTATTCCCATCAGTGTTTTTAACACAGATTATTTCTGGTCCATTTTAAGCTGTGTGACATAAGTCAAAATAAATCTTTTTGAGATTTACTCTTGTTCTTTCCACTCCCAAAATGTATTTGACTACCAGTTCTCTCACTTTAAAAGGCATCAATGGAAATCTGCACCACTCTGACAGCACATTAGATAGAAAATTGCACCAAACCCAGGTTTAAAAAGCTGTACTACTGTTAGGTATTATGCAGTTACATAAACTGTAAAAATGCAGAACGTTGTAAAGTATCACAATCAACCTAACTTTAGATGTATAATCATGAATATTCTGAACAACTGATCATTTGACAGATAAACCAAAAAGCGCCTCATACAATAACTTAGTGTCTTCACCTCTAAGCTTCTACAGCATAATTCTACAGCAACCAATTTAGTCCTGGACATCAAAGTAGTCAATTATCGGCTCTTCTTTTAATGGTTTGGATAAACCACCGTCTCCAGTAGTCCTGAAATTATAAGAATATTAGGTGTTACTTACCAGAAAAGACCCCCAAAACCAGTAATACTTATTACAAAAATGATACTGTACTGAAGACTAAATGTTCAAGAGGCCTTTTTAAAAGAAAGAGAAAAGAAACACAGTTGGAGTGAGCTGATGATCAAATCTGCTTGCTTTTAAAAGCAAGAGTAACAAAAACACATGGCAATACCAAAGCCAAACACTGTAAAGACCTTTTTCCCCATAAGACAGAAGATTTTGTAGAATTACTTCTAAAGCAATTTCACTTCTAGTAGTTAAAAATGAATGGCTAAATCCCTTTTTTTAATTAATTTGGCCACATAAGCCTGTTCCATTGTTCCATTATAGTCACTGAAGACAGGGATCCCAGAGGAGTAAGTGGAAATGAGGAGTAACAACCTTTTCAACATTCACACTTACACTGTAAGCAGTCATTTTAGGCATGTGTTTTGCTCTAGATGCTTACTTCTGAAACAACGTAAATTTTCTCTTTAGAATAGCCTACTTTGTGTTCCAGCAGCACCCTAAACACCCAATAGCTATTGCAATAGCTACTGCAAAATCAAGCTGTTCCTTCTGCAAGCAGTACTGCACAGAACATGACTTCAAATGCTAATCTGAAATAACTTGGAGGGGAAAAAATATATATGAAAGGTAAAGAATTAGCCATCCATTAAGAGAATTCATGACTATGAGAGGACTACAGGTACCCGAAAAGCTGGCAGGTCATACAAAGTAAAGCCTGTTCTATTAGGCTCTTCACCAAGAAACCTTGTATATCCCATCTTCAGTAGTTTTCACTACCTGAGAAAAATGGTAGTTCACCTTTAGCCAACTGTGCAGTCATAGCTACACAAGAAAAAATACATTTACTACCTGTCCAAATAAATCATCTTATGCAAGTAAGACCTTACTCTTTCACACAGAACAGTTAAAGGTGAAAAACATCCACAAAGCAGCCCTCTCTTCCCAACTACCTAATCTTTATGAAGCTCAGAAACACCCAAGTAACTCAGCACAAAACTGAAGAACACTGTTTTAAAAACAAATTCCTTACTTATCTGTTTGTTTGTAATGAGGAATAGGAGGTGGAGCCAGAGGCCTGCTCTGCATTTCTTTATCTAGCACAGAAGTTAAGGTATTGCTTGGACAAAAGGATTTCCCTCTAGGAAAATAAAAGAAAGGTTATTTAATTCAATAGGAAATTATATTCATCAAGAAGTCAGGGCAAAAGAGTTACATTTGTAAGTAGCTGTTCTGGAGTCAGAGCTCATACTTGTATACTTAAATCACCTACTCAAATACTTAATTTTCCAGTGATGGAGACCAATAGTGTGCCAAGTCCATTTTTCTTGCCAAGATATGCAAGTATTCTAAATGTCTCTTGATAACTGTCTATAAAAGATGCAGAAGCAGCCTACTAGATTTGAGTGCTGGTGCCCAGACTTCTTCCTTTCTGCATGTGAAGTGCACAATACAATCAACTATTAAAGTACCAAAAATGCAGTACTTGCTTTCTAGGTAAACATGTATCTCTTCTTTCACAGAACAGATAAAAGATCAGAAGCAACAACTTACTTAACTTGGTACCCTGTGAACACAGTTCACTGCATCTTCACAACATGTTAGCTGATGTTTTGGAAACATGTTTTTAAACTCTGGCAGTGAAGTCACATTAAACTTGTTTATCACTCTGCACTCAAAGCAGCCCTGCTAAGCAGCCCTATCACAGGAACAATGCAACAACACTGCCTCTTCCTTTTCAGCTAGCCCAGGTCAACAAGATCACAGAAATTACATTATGCATTGGGGTGAGGAATAATCAGCTATTACTGCCCTCCACACTAGTAACAGTCTATTATGTGCTTGTGACCACACACCGAATCACCCTACTTGTGCTTGTATCATCCGCAGTGCAAGGGCTACCCTGTGGCCGTGGTGCAAAGAGGTATTTTCCCCAGTACAGGAGGCCAGTGTACTTCAGCGTGTACATTTGTATGCTTTAGGCATATACTGGCTGTGAATCACACTCAACTTCAGTAGGGCAGTCCATGCTCAAAGGCTAAACGGGCTGGAAAAAGAGGAAGGATATTAAGAAAACCCAAACCAAAAACACCCAGAAAAACAAAGCAAACTAAAAGCCAACCCTAGATTAGTCCCAAAAGGCATCAAATTACAAAAAAATTATTAAAAAATTCCAAATAATTACCAGACACACAGGCTGTGAAGACATCTTCCTACAGATTATCCTATAAATTCATGAGCCACTTTCAAGACTGAACTTGCTTTATTTCAACTTGCATTCACTGTTACGACTTAACTACAAGACTGAAAAACCTTCACTATCACCATCTTTTCCATTCACAATTTCTTATTCCTCTTATTTGTCCCCACAAAAAAGTCTTAAACCTTGGCAAGACTAATTTCTTACCTTTCTGGTACTTTCCACCAAGCCCACGCTACTGACATTTTAAGACCAAACTAAGTCTGGTACACTAAACTGGATTACTTTCCTATTTCCATCTGAATAGTTTCTATTGGAAGAGTTGTCAACCATTGGAACAGGCTGCCTTGGGAAGTGGTGGAGTCACCATCCCTAGGGGTATTTAAAAGATGTGTAGATGTGCTGCTTAAGGACATGGTTTCATGGTGGATTTAACAGGGTCAGGTTAAAGGTTGGACTCAATGATCTTACGGGTCTTTTGCCAACCAAAATGATACTGTGATTCTATGTCAATCATTAAATAATGTTTCCTCCTTGCTTACTTTACTCATGAGTTTTTAAACAAGATCCTCCCAGAACCCTCCAAGACCACGAGATTTCCTGTGTTGACTAATCACGTTAAATTCCTACTTTCAAGTTCATCTTGTTCTTTTCAAAATTACATTCCCAATAGCAAAAAATGCTGCAAAACAATAGACTGTGTATTGCTGTAATTCCAGAAATGTGTTGAGTTCCATGCTTGGTCACATACTTGGCAATTCTTGTTTTCCCCTGCCTCTGCCAGAGCCCTAAGCAGTTTAAATCTCACATCAGTACGCACACAGATGAACACCAGTTCTATTTCAGAGTTTAAAAAATAGTAAGTTTTATCTTCTTTCCATCACGTCTTGTTTCCATCAGTTCTGAAAATAAAGGGGCAAATTCCTGTGATATTGTGGCAACACAGACGAAAACCTCCACAACATCCTCAAGGAAAGTCAGAAGTCCACTAAAATATGAAGTGGTGATCGCTGACCCCATTTCAGTATTGTTTTAAACCAAGTATGACAGTCTGTTCAAATGAACTGCAAAGTTCTGAAAACACAGATCATCAGTTCAAAGAGCCTTCTCATTCCCCCAACACTGAAAGTGTTCCTTATTCAAAAGGAAAAGTTACTTGCCACTGACCATATATTTTTCCAAGATTATGTTTAATACACACATTCTAACAGCAAGTATCAGTTGAGAACAGATGATTTTCCCCTCTTTAATAAAATGGGTAAAAACTCCTCCTCTCCTTTAGCTCCAAGCCTGGCATATAAAGCCAAATGCTCCCACTATCATTTCAGTTACCTCAATTGTAGAGCTCTACCTGAAAAGATTAAAAGCGGCCTACAGTAAAGAGGAGAATATTTTGTTGTCTTCTTTCATTTTTATCACCTGTGCTTTGCAAAAAGATGGAAACCCAACTGACTGGAGGTAAATAGGTGAAAGGAGGACCTCATTAAGTAGAGTAAGATGTCATGTCTTTAAAATGTCAGGCTAAATCTTGCTTCTGTAGTAAAACAAGTAAATAAATGAGAGTTCTAGAACACAGGAAAACAGAACACTTGGAAGACGACACATGCACTTACTTCTGCAATTAGCTAAAGTCTTACTAGACTTACTAGAAAAAGAGAATGTTCTCCCCAAGAAAGTAAACACAGCAGCTCTCCACTGAAGCTAAATGCTGATGTAGATTAATATCAAACCTTTCAAAATGAGGAGAGATCAGTCTGTGTACTGTTTGAGGAGATCCTGGAACAAAATTAGCTTTGGTCACATCAAAGCCTAGCTCTGTTTTAGCTTTGACAAGATTTATTGTGTGTTCCCTCCACCAAAAAAGCAGAAGATATATACAGCAGACTGTCCAGTCATGAAACCACAGAGGTTTTAGAGACAAAAACCTATCAACTCACACTCAAGCAAAAGGTACACCACTTCTTGTAAACCTTCATGACACACAGGACAATGCTAGATTGACTCCAATCTCCCAAAATTCTGTGAACCTCTCTTGTTTTGGTTTGTGGCTTGTTTTGTTTGGTTGGGGTTTTTTAAATCCAAAGAAATAAAAGGAAATAAAGAAATTAAACAGCCCATTATATTCAATTCATCTGGAAGAAAACCAAACAACTGAATTCAACTAAATAGGAAAACACACAAAACAAAAAGCCCCTTGACAAATTATTTGCCACAAAGGAGAAGCAAAGCAGATCCTCCCTTCCTGCTATCATAAATCATGGCTCTCTATCATCAGTTCTAACAAAAGTGTGAAGATGGAACCAAAAGGCTCTGCAAGTACTGCAAGACATTTTGATATTAAAGTTGCTATTCTATGTTCTATTAACTTATTCTCAAAATAAGGAAAAAAGACAACTGCCTGCCCCAAGCAACAAAGATGGGATGAGAGGTTTTTAGCAGGACTCCAAGGAAAAACAATGAGAACATAAATAACTATCTGCTGACTCTAAGGCACTGGTAGTGCTGGCAGGACGGCCTGTGGTCCAAAACTGAACTGTGAAAACCAGGACTCAAACTTATCTTCCCCTTGAAGACTGGAAGTTCAATTTTAATAACTCCAGGATTGATCTATTTGATACGAAATACCACAAAATTCTTTGCCCACCCATCTGTCCAAAACTGACTCCTTACAGCCTGGCAATAATGATCCATTCTGTTTCAGACAGAGCAGGTTTTTGTGAGAAGTGTCTCCCACAGCTGATACCGTTTGGGTGAAACAATGAAGGATCTCCTGATTAGACTGCCTAGACTTAACATATACTATATAAGCTGTCAAGAGGTAACACATACTATTCTCAGGGCAAACGATGTCAAGATTAAAAGAAAAACAGTAAGAAGGAGATGCAGCACCTTTCTGGAGCAGGACTGCTGTTTAAACCACCCTGGCTGGCGACCTGTAGCACTATTTCTACTTACGCTGCTCAGAAAGACTTAAGAGGCTACAGGTGTTGAGATGCAGTCATTGGAAAAGACCTTTGTGATTGCAAAGGGTAGAGAGAAAGACTTTTCCTCATGGCAGAGGAGAAAATTCCTAGAGAGTGAAGGGTAGAAGTCCTTAAAGTGAGAGTACCTTCAGGAAGCCAAGAGAACTTCTGTCAAACTGGATGCAAACTAATTCCAGATACCAGAAAGGCCGTAGACAGTTAAATTACTAAGTAGAACGAACTTGTACCTGGAGATGTTCTGGACATGTTTCAGTACGTGAAAAACTTAAAGAGGCCAAACAATAAATCTGTTTCCTCTAAACATATGATTTTCTTCCAACCCTGCCACTGGGATGTACAGTTTTTGCCTTCTGGGATGCAACTACCATGACCTGATAAGGGTGTTACATGTAGTTACAAGGGGTTTATTTAATTTAGGTCTTTGTTCTTGTCAGTCTTGCATAGCCTGCAGCTAGGTAACCACTCCTGAACTGTCTGCAGACATACCTCATTGAAAGCAAACAAAATCCTGGGTGAAGAAGAATAAATAATAGAGAACCCTTCAACAAGACTGTGGCAGGATGTGGTTTTCCCAGTGAAAACAATATGCAAGAACCCTGTCACCTTCCTGAAAAGTCCCCCCTGTTCGTGAGGAGAGACTGAACCTATTGTTCTTGGAAGGAAGAGGAAAAGGATGGGCCTTACAGGGATGGCTGTTCTTAAAAAACACTTCCAGGATGTTCAAGTCCATACAGGCAGCTTAAACACTGGTCACTAACAACAAGCAATGCTCCTTAACAGGCTCTGGCATCCAGCATTAGTCATAGGAGAAGGAAATTCATACGAGTAAAAGAGTTTAAGAAACCACTGACAGGTACAGTAAAGTGCATGTGTCAACTTGGAGTGGAAAGCCTTCCCCTTTCCACCATACCAGTCTGGACAAAGGTCCAGGTAATGTCCTTTCAAAAAGTAACCTTTGAACCTGGTTCAGAAGGAATCTGGTATTGCAGTTCCTCAGAAGATGGTGACTGCAAAGATGACCAAGGGGAAAGTATGGAGTAGGGCATTTGTAAGGATTTACTCAGGGTCTTATACTTTAAGTGACACCAGAACTGTAATTCAGATCAAACTTCCCCAGCTATATCCCCTTCATTTCCTTCTCTAACATGAATTGCCTTCTGTGGGTATTATCTAAATATTTCCAGTTTTGCTTGGAAATCTCCCCAATTTGTAGTAATTCCAGGTCTCCCTTTGTCCAGTAATATACTCTGTGGCAGGTTCAGGCAGATGAAAAACAAGTAAGTTCTAATACCAGATTTTTTCAAAGAAGGTGAGAATGTAGGTATGACTTCTCTATCCAGCAATTATATTTTCTTAAAATTTGATGATTTTTACATTTTTGATACTTCTATCAAATTTAGCTGATGGCAAAAAGACAAACAGTTACTGTGAGGATGAATGGAAAACAGCCTTGCAGTCTTCTATCAGCTTTTTAATGGCTAATTGGGTTTTCTTCTCCGAAGATTTACTTGACTACTGGAAATAAAAGCCTATGAAACTATTAACTTTAAAACTACCTTAAATATCTACTGGAAATTACTACATATTGACGATAGCACTGGAAATGAACTCAAACTCAAGTAAGTGATTAAAATATCCAATTATTTAAACAATCATTAACAGGCTTGAAAACAACCGTGGATTACGTACTTCACTGCAGTGATAACAACATTGCGCTTTGGTTCGTTGTCGTAGCTCACGCTTTCAATGCCATAAACCTGAGCTAATTCATGGATGATTCTGCGGTGATCTCTGTTCATTGGTGGGTAACAATGGCTCTTCTTTGTATGCTTGCCCTGAATTCAAGAGAAAAGGTTAAGAACAAAAACAAAAGGTAAAGTTTTCCTTTGCAGGGTCAGGGGGAAGAAAAGAATTAAAAAGACAGTGCTTCTACCTCTAAAATTTTGCTGCTACAACAAAATTATTACAACAAAGTATTAATCATAGAATAGTTAGGGTTGGAAAGGACCTTAAGATCATCCAGTTCCAACCCCCCTGCCATGGGCAGGGACACTTCCCACTAAACCATGTCACCCAAGACTCTGTCCCACCTGGCCTTTAACTCCACCAGGAATGGAGCATTCACAGCCTTTGGGTAACCCATTTCAGTGCCTCACCACCCTTACAGTAAAGAACTTCTTCCTTATATCTAACCTGAACTTTCCCTGTTTCAGTTTGAACCCATCACTCCTTGTTCCTATCGCTACAGTCCCTGATGAAGAGTCCCTCTCCAGCATCCCTGTAGCCCCCTTCAGACACTGGAAGGCTGCTCTGAGGTCTCCATGCAGCTTCTCTTCTCCAGGCTGAACAGCCCCAATGTTCTCAGCCTGTCTCCATATAGGAGGTGCTCCAGCCCCTGATCATCCTCGTGGCCTCCTCTGGACTTGCTCCAACAGCTCCATGTCCTTCTTATGTTGAGGACACCAGAACTGTACACAATACTCCAAGTGAGGCCTCACAGAAGTGGAGTAGAGGGGCAAGATCACCTCCTTTGACCTGCTGGTCACCTCAGTATTGACAGAAAAATAATCTAAAGATGATAATTTATTCCCCCCCCCCAAATTATGTATTCTCTATTATTTCCATCACCTCAAAGTACACGCACACATGTATCAAATATAATTTTACTTATGAGGACTTCTTGTACCTTATACAATATAATAGCAACATCCAAATAGCCTGAGGGGCAGAACTGATCTTTGAGATACTGAATTGTCATATGAGCCTAACTGGTTCATCCTGACCATGATTAAAGCTCAAGTTACCACTGAGTAATTCTCCCTTTAGGTCAGACAGGGTGAAGATTGTCACATGTGGTTTGGTTTCATTCTTTCATTCTCTTCTGTAATGTACAAGCTTGTTAACAGACATTTGTCTGCTTTATAGGATCATTATTTAACAAATGGCTGGATACTGCTGAGAAACAAAGCACTGAAGATGCTCCTGAGCCTTCTAGTCTCTTGTTCTGTCATATCTGATGTCACTAATTTACCGTATATGGCAAGTTCTAGACCTGTGGCTGCCCTTTCTTTAATATACAGTAAGTACATCTATTGGTTTGATATTAGTATGGGCATATGCATTAGTATACACAGTTATATATAGAGAAATATCTATGTATGTACATACTTGTGTATATGTGTGTATAATAAAGGTATATGTAAAATAGGATAACCACAGGCAACACAACATTGGGCAAATTATCTTTAGGTAATAACAACTGTTCTATGCATCTGTTACTAGATGCCCGAGGTTGAAGGAGCCTGAACATAATTATACACAGATGACCCCCTTTAAGACTTTAATTCCAATGTGAAAACAACAGGCAAGAACATGAAACAGGTGAACAAGCACAAAGATTGTTTAAGAAAACATCATACATAAAAAAGAAGGAATAAAGTTACGTAACTGTCCTCGGGGTAGAGGGAAGGAAATTATTGCTTTCTACATGAAGTGTACTCTTTCTTGAGCTAAGGGCAACTGAGAGTAGCATGGTTTATACTGTCCTTTGAACCACATATACTGGGTGAGGCACAGTGCAGCAGCAAGCCAGGACTATGCTCACCTGACAGGCCTGAAGGCGGAATTCTGCTTTCACTAGAAAAACAAATGATTCTGTTTTGGCATACTGGAGTCTGCCAAACAACTGTGGCTGAATCTGAATCTCCTTAAAGAAGGGACTCCCTCACACACTGGCAAATGCAGGAAGGTATACATAAATCTGTGAGCCAGCTCCATTACAGGAATCAGAACCACCTAGGCTTTCCTCCTCAAAGTTTGACCCTTTAAACATCATCTTCAATGATTAACACTTGACTAACAGAGATCCAAAAATTAATAAGAATCATTGATATATTAAAGCCTAGCACTGATTGAATCTTCAAACAAAGCTTGGCTGTCACCAAAGTTATCCCGAATTACTACGTTTCCCAAAAATTTTGTTCTATTTATAATTGTGTACTCTATTGGAGCTTAAGCAGATTCAGTGTCCACTCGTAACTATTAGTATTAATAAAGTTTAGTAACATTAAACTCCCCCTCCAAATTAAACAAACCTGTTTCTTACAATAGGTCATACAGAATATCTGCATACTGACCTTATTCACAGCTTCCACAAGCATTCTCATTTCCTTCTCAACGTCACTGACAAACTTCAAATCCTTCCTGCAAAACCAGTATTCTAGGTAAATGAGGTACGAGTGTACAAAGATACAGTATCTTTATCTTTTGTAACATCATTTTCAACAAGAACAACATTTAAGGTCTCAACTGAAGCGGAAGCATTTTGATTTATTACACTATTTACACTTCAAAAAGGTTAGTATGTCATTGCTATTAAAAAATAACAATTCTTTTTCCTTCAACCCTTAGAACACAGCATAAAAGTCTAGGATACAATTCTACTGACAACACAAGTCTGCATTTTAAAATGGATAATATAGATTTTAAAGCTGCTATTTCAGCGGTTTGTAAATTAATTGTCACTCAGGCAATTCACTTGACTAGAATACATGCTTAAACACAAAAATGGGGATTGGATAAACAGAGTAGAGATCTTTTCCAAGACAAAAGAAAAGTGCACTGACTTTGGCGGCCTACATAGCATAACAAATTAGTAAGAAGAAGCCGCATAAGGCTACTTGCAAGCAAAGAAAATGTTCTTGATATGAGATAGAAAGGATTTTGTTCTATCTTGCTTAATCACAGTAAGTCAAGTTTTCACATAAAGGTAATCTTTGCACTCTGCTCTTAAATAAACAGGTAAGCTAACTCCAAAAGTAAGGCTGTTATTTGTTAGGGCACCATCCCCACGGTGGAAAAAGGCTACCTGAATACTTCACATCTCAAAGCGGGTTATCAGTAAACCTTATTTCTTCAAAACCAGGCACCATTCCATACCAACACAACACCGCTTTGTGAATGATGTCAGAATTTCATCAGTCAAGAAGTGCCTACTAAAGCAGGCACCGTCATCTTTGGTAGGTGCCCCACTAAAGCTCTGGATGCTGACCAAATGGTCTCAAGGAAACATGGAAAATGGCAACATCAAGTAGTCTGGCTACCAACATCATCTGATCACTGGTTTGGTGGGACTCAGCCCACCACTGGAAAGCCTTCAAGGTATTGTAACAACGGAGGAACCATTACAGGATGGACCATAGTAGATGTCCATCCATCATCAGAACTCCTAGACCTTCAGTGGAGAAAAATACTACATTGGGAGAAATGCAAAAAAGACCTGGACTTGTAGAGTTAAGAAGAAAGAGGCCTTTGGACATCTCAGCTGTGAAATACAGAAACAGCCCATGAGGCTTTGGAAAGAATATTGCGGCAATAACCCCAAACCCAAACCACAACAACCACCAAACCCACTGATCTCTTTAGGATGAGCTTAACTCCATAGACTCAGAAAGGAAATGTTACATGGAATGCCAGCCATGAACATCCAAATTTCAAGGTGAAGTGACCACAGGAGGTAAGAAAACAAACAAAAAAAAAAGGAACCAACAACCAAAGGGTCCACAAACACCTGATGTGTTATATTTAAAAACCTACTGAGGAACCAGCTCACAGACTGGAGGATATGTTCAAAAACAACCATCCCTTCAGGAACCTACAGAATCATATCAAGCAGGTTGGAAGAGACCTTTAAGATCCTCAAGTCCAACCTTCGCTCCAGCTCTGCAAAGGCCACCACTAAGGTGATTCCAGGGCATGGTGATTCCATCACTTTCCTGGAAGTGTTCAAAAGTATAAAACCAGAGTTATTAGTTCAAAGGCACCACTGAAATCAACCAGAATGTCTGTCAGAAATACTCAGAATGTGTCTTCCAGAAATCCCAAGATAGTCAAGACTGAAGTACTCAAACAGGAAGACAAAACAGAAAGCATAGTATGCAGGGGATGTGGCTGGGGGTTGTGTTGGTGGTGGCAGAAGAAAATTAATCCCATTGTAGATCATTTTACAAGAAGATAAACCAAAGAGAAGAGAAATCCTGCAGTTCACTGGTCTTCACCAGATGATCCTGATTAGATATGCGGGACAGTCAGACCTGCTTATTTCTCACCTATACTTGTCTCTGGTTCTGTACTAGGAGGTTTAGGTTGCTTGATTTACTCTTACATTCTGTGCGGCTGCTTATGTAGAATTTTCACTTGTCTCAACACATCAGCAAATTAATGGTCATTCCAAATTGCAGAGTATTTATTAGTGTAATGCTTTTGATACTACTGCGACTTTTTATTGCCTCATTTTCAGGTGTTTCAGCCTAGCAGCCCTCTTTGCTGTCAGCGCTGGCACAGGCTTAGCTCTGTGTCAATCAAGGGTTTTATTAATTCCATTTCTTTATTTTTAAAATAAAGGCAGTAAGGAAAAAAAAAAAAGAAAAGAAATTGATGGAGGGAAATAATTTCAGTAATTTCAGGCTATGGGAGCATGTTTCATTACTCAGCTTTCACTTTAGTCTTTGTCTTGAAAAGATAACAAGGAGCACCCATATAGGGCTGGTTGCATATGAAAGCAGCAGAGGCATGAGACATACAGGTCCTGATCTGCAGTGAGAAGAATGGTGAAAAGTGATGTTCCCATTCTAAATCTGGTCCTATTACAGAACAAAGCAACCTGTCAGGCATTTGTTACTTCTCACGTTCTCATTTTGGAGGTCTTGAGATGTATGCATCAACTCTTTTGCCTCAATTATCACCTACTGCCATGGCTGGAGAGTAAAACATGGGCATTTTTACAAGAGTAAATGGAACTGTTCTGCATTTCCCATCTTGCTCTCAACACTGATACCTGCCAGCATTAGAACACATACCTTGCATCTTCTTTTAGAAGTTCACTGTACTTTGGTCCAGGAGAACGGATATTAAAAGGATCAGAATTATCATCTATTTCAAGAGCCTCAGCAAGACGCCTATGTTTAAGGGCAGGAGGGAAAAAACAACATGTAACAAAACTACAAGCAAACAAAATAAAGCCACAAATCCTCCCAGCCTCCCAAACAGATTGTCACTGAAGGGTAAAGAAAAGGGTTACTAATACAGATGGAAGAACTCACAGAAGATGCAGTCTGTACATTTGAAACTACACATTTAGTACTTTTCACTAGAATACTCTTGTAAGATCTCAGATCACTCAATATAGACCAGGGACCATCTCCACATTTATTGGCTGTCTAGGTCATGCAGGAAAGGGGTTTTTGTCCATAGCATTAACTTTCTGAACATGAACTTCTGAACAGGAAAAAAAGCAAGTTTATTGCCCACCTGTTTCTCTGCAGAGCTAAGCATTCTTCATCACATTGCAACCTGAATTAAGAAAGAAAAATACAACTAGAATCACTGCTGCTACTCACACTTTTCAAACTGTAGCTCTGTTGGTATCATATCGTTATGACAGCCTGAAGAAGTAGGAAGAGTGTGTGAGAATAGTTTATTGTATTAGATCAGATAATACAGCTAAACAAACAAACCACAAAGATCTTTGAGCCCACAAGCCCTTCTCCAGGTCTTGAACAGAAGCAGCAGTTACCAACTCCATACCAAAGTTGAGAAAACCAGCTTCTGAATTGGATTATATTGGTAAATTAGATCATTTGAGAAAACAAATGCAGTTGGCATCAGCATCAAGGGGATGCTAGGAAGGATGGGATACCAACAGAGTAAGCTGTGACAGTCAGTTCTATGCATCAGCCAGGAAAACCAGGAAAGTTAGCTATGCATATGGAGGATTATGATGCACCATAAAAATCAGTATTTCAATGAAGCCCATAACTTCTAGTGTCAACAGTTACAAATTTAACTTTTCTGAACTTCACCTTTGTCAAGTATTTCATAGAGATTAAAATAATTCTGTTGATAACAGTTCCTTAACTTCAAACACTTAATTTCTACAGGGGAAACTGGTTCATTCAGTGGTATGTATTATGTTTGGAGACCTACAGCTATGGGATCCACAACTTCTGGTGGAGGCAGAAAAAAGCTAACATACTTGCACTCTAAGATCAACCTGGCACTGTTTAAAGTCATTTGCTTGAAGAATCATATTCTCCTCCTTTAGAAGAGGAATACAGCCAACTTCAAGAAGCTACTCTAGGTCTAAACAAATATGGTATCCTCCAGAACAAGAGAGACAGAAATCTCTGTACAGCTTGCATAAAATATTCTGCTATTGTAAATGAATAAAGCAGAATTGTAAGTTACTTTGAAAATAAGGGAGTCTGACAAGAAGCTAGTAAAGATTTGCACCAAGAAAAGTAATCTCTGGTGATTTCAACTATTCAAAGAAAGGGCAATAAGTCTGCCCACACAGAAACATGAGTGGCAGTGACTACAGCACCATTTACATATTGCAAAGGCTGGGACACCAATAGAGACACTGTTGTCTTACTTGCAATCCTGGCAAGTATACAGCTGCTATGACATTTCCGTCCTTTCTGATATTAGTTCACCTTGCCCTTACATTCAGAGTTAAAATTATTTCAGTGTAGATAATTACCCAAAAGGACTTGGTAATAAATGTGCTCCCATTTCACAGCCATTAAACAGATAAACAGAACAGAATGACTAGCCAAAATATGCTGGTATAAGCTTTTGATACAGGAAGCAATGAAGCGCATAGGAAAATTTCACTATTTTGACATTATATAATATAAAGGAACATGAGATTTTGAACACATTGAAATAATCAAATTCACTATTAAGAAAGGAGAGATGGTACTAGAAATAAACTAAACGCAGAAATATAAGGACTTCGAGGCAGAAGACTTCAGAAAGTCAAGTTTCTGACAGAAGGGTGTTGGAGAAACTTGACAATTCCTTAAAGAAAAGATACTAGAAGTAAAGAGACAAGTGATTCCAACCCTGAGGAATATCAGGAGGAACAGAAAAAAATCACCAAATTTGAGTCACAGGTGTTTTTGTGACTTAAAAGCAGATTTGCACTTGCAAGCTAATACTAAAACACAGAAATGCCAATCAAATTGAGAATCAAATGCAAGACATGTAAAAAGAGTAATAGACAAATATTACAAATGGTAAGATGATGACCAGAGGAAAACATTAGGCTATTAATCATCCAGGATGCTGGATCCTAAAATCTAAGATAATAGCAAAAAGTTAGTGTCTAGAAACCTGAAGTCCAGAGGAACTTTAGTTTGCTGGGTAGAAAGAAACTCAAACCACAATTCTATTGTTCCATATACAATTACAGCAACAAAACTACCAATAACACAGATCTCATTCTACATAAAAGCAAAAATCTGAACCACTAAGGAACTGCATAATACTTTTTTAGCAGTATTGTCAAAGTAGAGCCAGGCTATTTAAAGTCTTTCTATTTTAGCTGGGATTTTGCTCACAATATTATGTATTTTCCACATTGGTTGTGATTCAGGTATACACAAGGATATGAAGCATGTTTCTACATTGCTCTCCTTACCTGGCCTGCTTCATTTCTTTTTTCGTAATAAGCCTGCTGATTTCCACTGAATCTCCAAGCTGTAGATCTGTTAACTTAGTGGCTATAGAAATAGCAGCTATTCTGAAAAAGAAGAGCATTAGATTTCATTTGAGGCTACACATAAACCTTTCAAAAGCTTTATAAAGCTGCAGATTTAAACCTCCAGGTGGAGAGGGACAGGCTGTTTAATCATCACATTACAGAATGGGACTCCAGTTCCACATCACCTAGTTTTAGCTGCATAATTTAAGAGGCTACTTTGTCTCAATCTCCCTCAAGCAACCAGGAGCAAGACATACTTCAGGGATTTTTTCAGAGCGTCAATTCTAAGCAAGTCTAAGCCAGGCAGTGTGAATACTTTTTCTTCTCACCTGCTTAACATGCAAACTGCAGCTGACTGTACAGCTTTAATTGCTTTTTTAACCTTTATGTGATTCTTCCTTAATTGTGTGTAACTAAAAGCTGTAAAGTGAATTTATAAAGTACTTTGAAATTTGCTTAGAAAATATGGATTATTCAAGCCATAAGGAAAGAGCAAAATGCCTACTGAGACTGTTAATATTTTCTTTATAAAGATTCATCATTCCCTTCAGTAACAAGCCTTCCCAGTCTGATTTGCTTGCTAAACTTTCTGTAACTAAAATATACATTAAGTTTTTAGTGAAATATCCCACACCATTCTCAAGCAAAATCCTGAAAATGGAACATTCAGTCCTTTTAATGATCTTTTCTGTTGAATTCAGATTAAAGGATATGTTTGTCTCTATGTTTTCCTTCACACACTGAGAACTCATCATCTATCACATTGCATAAACCCAAAAAACACTGAGAGGGACATTGGCTTCAGATTTACCAGATTCTCTCCCCACATACGTAGATGGTGGGGGAAAAAAGCCAAACCTAACCCCATGAAACCAGAATATTTTACTCTTTCAGCCACATTAACAGTTGCAGTTACCACACAAACTTAGCTGGCATTAAATGCCACTTTTGTTGCTATCACATGGGCCAAGAGTAGTTTGTAGACAAGCATGAACCCATTTGAACCTGCAAACACTTGCTTTAAACTGATTGTTTCTTTCCCTTCCTCTTGACTTGGGCTCTGATTAGATACGTACATATGTGTTCAGCTTATGCATGCAAGGACTCTCACTGACTTCAAAAAACTATTTTCCTCATGTGAATACTTTTGCAGTGCCTGTTTCTGTAGTAGAGCTATACAAGCAGCGGAGAAATAACAGCCTTCAAGAATCTGGACAAGTAACTATGTTACCTTCCCAGTTTATCATTAATGACGAGCAAATGTCAGTTTAAACTGGTATTTCAAAGTTGAGTCAGTCTTCTGATTGGTATTCATAGTGCAATAGAACCCTTTCTTCTAAAGGAGAAACACTGATCACCACTCCCGTTACGTCTGTCTTGCATTCAACTTTGACTAAAATTGTTATTAACTGTTTCTGGTTAGCACATTTCTCTCCTCGTTTTCATTAGTTAATATTAAGCACCTATTACGTCAATGCTAAGCCATCTTCTGACAGAATTTGAATCTGGGCAGCATTCAGCAGGAACAAAGCAGCACATCCTAAGCTGGGCTAGCCCTCAAACAGCAGTTCCAAATAAATCAGATATTAAGCTTTCTTTAAAAGACAGAATCTGTGACTGTGCTCTCCTATCAACTGGGATGCAGAGCAGAACTCTGGTTGAACATGTGTCCTTGTTCAGCTGGCATAGAGTTAACTTTCTCCCTAGTCCCTGGTGCAGTGCTGTGTGTTTGGGCTTTAGTCTGAGAACAATGCTGGTAACACATCAGTGGTTTAGCTGTTGTGCGGTAGCATCAGCTACCCTGATCAAGGACTTTTCAGTCTCATGCTCTGCCAGTGAGGAGGGGCACAAGAAGCCAGGAGGGAGCAGAGACAGGACCCCTGACTGAAACTAGCCAAAGGGGTATTCCACACCACAGCACGTCATGCCCAGTATGGAAAGTGGGGGGAGTTGGCTGGAAGGGGCCGATCGGTGCTCAGGGTCAGGCTGGGCATTGGTAAGTGGGTGGTAAGCAACCATGTTGTGCATCACTTGTATTTCTTTGGGTTTATTCCTCTCTCTCTTTCTGTTGTCTCCCTTTCACTACAATTATTATTTTACTTCATTTCAATTATTAAACTGTTCTTATCTCAACCCACAGGTTTTACCTTTTCCTGATTCTTCTCCCCATCCCACTGGAATGTCGGGGAGCAGAGTGAACGAACAGCTGCATGGTACTTAGCTGGTGGCTGGGGTTAACCCATGACAGTATCATAGAATCACCAAATGGTTTGGGTTGGAAAGGACCTTAAGATCATCCAGTTCCAAACCCCTCCCATGGGCAGGGACACCTCACACCAGACCATGTTGCCCAAGGCTCTGTCCAACCTGGCCTTGAACACTGGCCAACCTGTGCCAGCGCCTCAGCACCCTCACAGGGATGAACTTCTTCAACTCTAGATTATCTTTTTGACTCCCTTTCAACCACAGCCTCAGAGTAAGGTTGTTTTTAAAAAAAGTATTATGAATACTGTTTTTCTATTTTCATTTCCAAAGCCCTACTTCTTTTTCTTGTCCCTTCCTTGCCCTCTCTTGTAAGACAAAGAAAGAAGTTCAGAAATAGAATCTAGAGACAGGAATGGAATCAGGTAGAACTTAGTCTACATATTAGGACCAAAGTTCTGATGCCTGAGTTTAGCTGTTTTAGAATGACTTTAAATCACTCTTAGTTTCCATCACCTGTATTGACTAGATTTCATCACACATTAAGGGAACTCACACATGGACTGCTATAGGTCCTGCACTCAGAGGCCTGAATCTGGACCTGCTCAATTAGTCTGTACCTAATTGCTCAATGTGGGTAGAGCAGAGTTCCACAGATGGGAGATTCGAGCTTTGACACACTGGCACAGTTAGACTAACAACACTGAAATGAGGAATGTATCCTAGTACAGCGTAGCTGGTATGAAAGCTCAGGAGAATACGAAAGAAAAACCGTACATCAAAGTACAAAAAAGTGTGAAAATGCCTGCGAATCAAATACATTTAGTCAAGCCTAACATTTAATCAACTGCAAAGAAGTAAATCCAGAAAGGAATTAAAAGAATTACTGCAGTACAAACCTTTGATATGTATTAGAGGCTTCTGAGCAAATCATACTCTCCTTTCTTCTTCCACATTCACACTGAAGATCAACCTGTGCATCACAAAAGAGAGCAGCTTTTCTAAACTTTGGTCTTTTTACAGCCATGGTGGGGTGTAAGGGAGGTCAAGTTTACTCCTTGAAAAAGTCCCATTTTAGTGGAATAATGGCTAATTTAAAGTGATGTATAGGTTTGTTTTTAAAAAAAAAATTAGTAACTTCATAGAAAAAATGTCATGCTACCAATATACAAACACTTGCCACAACTGTTACTGGCTGATAATGAAATCATAGTTTTCCTGTGAGCTTGCTTCCTCTGAATTTTCTTTTGGTATCTAACCTTTGCAGAGCAGGATGTTGTTGGGCAGGGTGAAGACGGATGACATGGAGCCATACAGGGATGATTACAATATAGCCTTGGAATAATACACGGCTGTCTACACTCTTCATCTATAAGGCATTCTCCTTTATGACAGATTCTTTTACATTTGTGCATTCCGCATTTTAACATTTGATTGCAGCGAAGGCCACACGAAATGTCAGTGAGATGACACGGAATATTACTGCGCAGCTGGAAGAGGAGAGGAAACAGATGACAACTAAAAAGGAAAAACTATAAATGCAGATCTCAAAGTACTTTTCCTGTTCACACCTTCATTTGACACTGTCCATGCAAGAGCTACTAAAATATCTTAGGACAAAGACTGAGTTTTTCTTTACATCACAGTCCAATATAGCAGCTGGTCTGAATGCATATCACATAAAAGATACACTTTTCTAATTCAATCACACTAAACTCAAGCTCCAGTAACATATCCCATTCCATGGAGGCCACAAAAAAAATCTAACCCTACAGTCCCAGAACATTACTTAGTATTCAAAAACATTAAGAGTCCAGACTTACTTCATGCTTGCCCATACACCACTTCTGAGTGAGATAGGTACAAGGTGGACACTTCTCCTCACTATGACATGAATGGTACACTACAGTCACAGAAATATAAAGGCCAGCACAGTTTTATTAGCATATTTCAGTCAAAGGCATTAAAGGAGACAGTAAAGACTATTAAACAGGAGTCTGCATTTCAGAACAACACAATTTGTGGGAAGTATGACGCTTCATGCGAGGGTAATCTGGTCTTTAAAGTACTCTTTACAAACTATGATGGCAGGTTTTTTAGGTGAATATTATTCCACATTTTCTAAATTAAATAGTAGAGAATTTTGTGACTTCTAAGCAGGGTTATACTATCAAGACAAAATTTGTCAGAACACAGATTTGTTTGACCTGTGCTGTATCATTTGCAATCAGCCAAGGTAATTAATTCCAAGGAATACAGAAACTAACCATTCACTAGATTATCCCACTGTTGCAATAGCACTTAATCTTTGGAATATAACATTTAGTGTGCTATGACTATTAATAATGATCAGAAAAAAATCCAATGTTTTTACCAGCCATAAGTACCACTGCTAGCACTCAATGGCAAGTATTTAGGTGGTTGGCTTTTAAACACAGACTTTTGGAAACATTCAAAACTACAGAAAAAGCATCTAAGAAAAAAAAAAGATTTTTAAATAGACCTATGTACACTTCTGTACATTTGGATTTCAAACAAAACAAGCTCAAAACAAACAAAAACCAGCAACAAAATGAAATAACCCAAGCAAAACTGGATGGCCTCACTTACCTGGGTGATCACAGTCGTGTGGCCTGGTGCATGTTTTTTTACACTCTGGTGGCTGAGTGCCACAGGGGACAGGGGGGTAAATCACAGATTCACCACAATAACAAGTTAACTCATCAAAACCTGAAAAAAAACAAGTAAAACATATCCCAGTGGCTACATGTATTTGCACTTCATTACAAGAAGCCTTTAAATAACATGCAAATGTTTACTCCAGCTTCAGAGTTTTTTAAATTAAGCACCACTCTAGTGATTTTATTGGCTTTTGTGGCTCCTCAGGACAACTTCATTAACATCACTTCATTAGGAATTATGCTTGCCTTTAGAGAGCAGTTTGACAGCAACATTTTGAACTGGAGCAAGACAAATGCTCATGTCAAGTGGAAAGCTGTTGCTGTTCGATGCTTTACTTAAAAATGGGAACGTTATCTCTTGAATTCCCTTCCAATGAGCACATCATCCAAACCTTGTACTCTGAACTTCCCCCTGCCATCACTTTCTCAGAGCAGTGGTTCGATGTGATCCTTTGCCAAGCCCTGCAGATGGTGCTGGGAAGATTCCAGAGAAAATAACCGAAGGCACAGTAGTTTGCAGACTTCTTCCTACAGTTTCTTCTGTATACTTGGCCATAGAGTATTACATGGGTCCTCCTAAGCAGCTTACGAGACTGTCCAAATACTTCTAAGGCCAATTCTGTATGCTTTGGAAGCTGTCTCAGGCAGTATACATACATTAAGGGCGGCTTGTCCTACCCAACTTTCAAAGACTGCATTTAATAAATAGCTTATAATTTCTGTGATAAGCTACATCTATATTAGGAGACTGAGGAATAAAAGAATTAACTGCTATCATATACAAAGATGTTCCAAATCAACTAAAGGTTCTGCTACCAGAAGGAAGCATTCTTCTGTCTTCTTCAGGCCCAAATCAGAGAACCTATTATTATCTACCTATTATAATGGTGCAAAATAATCAAGATATGATCCCCTGTTTTTAATAGAGTACATACCTGTCTAAAGCTATTGCACCAACTTAAATCTTTAAATAAATTAGCAGGAAAATTAATACCTGCTCCCTGTCAATCTATTTCTAGCAATTTAGTACTAATTTTTACCATCCAGAACGTGATCAGAAAGCCTAAGACACACAGGACTGACATCTCTTATTTCTTCAGATGGTCCTGTCCAGAGAAAAATCACTAGTGTACCAAGTGGGAAAGTCTGAATTCTAAGCAGCTGAATAAAATCTGCTACATGCTTCAATACCTTTAACAGATATCACATTGTTAAACAAGAGTTCCCTTAACTTTAAAATTCTAAACTGTTTTTTTTAACTTGCATGATTCCTCAAATTTAAATGATTGCTGGATCAACATACATATCAATATATTTCATTGTAATTCAACTTTTAAGTATTAAAATCACTTAGTTAACTCATCCAAAATGAAATAACTTTCTCTTTCATGAAAAAAAACATAAAATCAAAGTTAGCTGCATATTCTCCATGTTGTGGTCAGTTTGGATCACATTCATGTCCCACTCTGACCAGTTCAGTGAAAAGACTTCTGTAATACATGGGAACTACCATACACTTGCATGTAACTCACTCGTTTGCCAGCATGTTTGACAACTGCCCCGATGACAGGGTTCTTCACATCTATGAAGCCCACAGTTGAGTTTACGACCACAAACCAAAGAACACTTATGTTCTGTGTCCTAGGGGAAGGCAAAAAAGAAAAAGCAGAACTGAACTATAAACCCCATTAGTTTATTTTTCTCTGTAAGGTCATAACCAACTAATTGGCAAAACTGTAGTGCAAAAAAATAGCTTAGGCCTAATCTATAGAGTTTTTCCATCACTCTAAAGATACACAATTCAAAAAGTGGATTCTGGTAAGACCTCTGTTGCAGACAGACCTACATCATAGCTTATACCTCTTGCATTAAGTAATACCCTGAAATCACTGCATTGACAAAAAGCACCTTTACGCTGATTTACTTGCATTTAGGCTGGAATATGGTTTTACATTTATAACTATGCCCACAAAACAAATACTGCAAAATAAACACACACACACAAGCTTTTTTGAGGATGACCAATACTGCAGGTAGAGACAAAAATGGAAAGATACAAAAGCAAAAAGTCTAACATCACAACCAAAAACAAACACACATCACAATGAACAACTTTATAAAGCCACATGTAAACTTACCACACAGCAAACTTCATTACATTTGTGTCGTCCACATGACCTTTTCTTGTTGCATCGCTTGTCACACATGAAGGTAATAGCAGCTATTAAAAAGAAAATCAACTTTTACATCTCTGATTGTGCTGAGAACAGCAGCTGCAATCACATTACATAATTACACTATATTCGTTAAATAATAAAAATATGAACCAATATAAATTGAGAAATATGAATGTTTGATTATTTAATAAGCAAAAAGAAGGCAAGTTTAGATTAGCTATACAGAAGAAATTCTTCCCTATGAGGGTGCTGAGGCACTGGCACAGGGTGCCCAGAGAAGCTGTGGCTGCCCCATCCCTGGCAGTGTTCAAGGCCAGGTTGGACAGGGCTTGGAGCAACCTGCTCTAGTGGAAGGTGTCCCTGCTTGTGGCAGGGGATTGGAACTGGATGAATTTTAAGGTCCCTTCCAACTCAAACCACTCTATGCTGAGGCTGTTGCAGAGCATGATCTAGAGGAGACTAACAGAGCAAGCAAACTTGTAAATTACTTGCTCTCTCACATTAATTCCCCATGTGAACACTTGGCTTCCTTTAAACAAACAGTTGTTCAAAAGGATTTTGGAGAGCAGAACACATGAAACTAGTTGATTTCACATTAGACTTTACACCATGAACTCTGCTAAATAGAACACAAAATAGGATAACCTGATACATCAGAGTACCACAAATATCATTTTAAAACTGCTCAAATTGGTAACGCATTAAGAGTCAGGTAAACAATTATTCCTGATATGCTCACAAAACTAGTGCTAACAAAGAACATCCTTATCCACAGGTAACAAAAGCAACCATTTCTGGATTCTGAAGAACAAATGCTTCACAGACAAAAGCTCAAATTAAGTACATATATTGCTCCTTATGTATCTTGTAAATGAAACTCAGTATGACAGGGGTCCATCGAGTAAACATTTCACTGAGGCAAAAGTTCCGAGTTGCTACACCCAGAATACCAAGAAGTGTCAAATGGCAACTCGCTGCCAAGCCCAGATACGAAGATCAGCAGCATGCAGCTGTGAAGCAGAAGCAAAGCTTGTATTTCCCCAGGAACCTGGACATGAGCAAAGCAAAAGCATTACTTTGCATGAATTGTATTTGCATGAGCCACAAGATACGCAGGATGGGGAGGGCAACCTAGTGAGCATGGCAGGTAGCATAAGAAACTGTTCAAATCAAAACAAACAGCTTGTCTGGAATTTTTGAGCTCAAATGCTGAATAAGTCTTCCCTTGTGTAAAAGATGGATAGAAATGAAAGAGGTTCAGTTCAAACCTCTTCCCCAAAAGTAGCAGCATTTCAAGAAATGACCAACTTGTCACAGAAGTATGGATAAAAGAAGCAGTACTGATCAGCTGTTTGCCAAAGTCAATCAAACCCAGAATTACCATGAGCTGTGCATCATTTTAAAAACAATTTCACATTGCATATGTAATGTAATGTAACACCATACCTTTATTTCTCAGGAGAGCACACGGGACTTCCTAGGAAATAAACAGAGAGCCATTAGGTTAAAACAGATGAAACAACAAACTTATATAGAAAAGAGTCACATGAAGAAGCAGCACTCTCAGTTTTCAGGTGTATAACACTTTGGTATGCAAAAGTGAAATAAAAGCTGGAAAAAAAAAACCCTCAGATCTTTTAACACAAAACTTTTCCCTTAGAGATTCAATGGAAATTAAAAAAAAAACCCACAACAAAAAATGTGGTTCTGTACTGTCCAGCTAATTCAGCAGATAAAGCTGTGAAGTCACAAAACCAGGTTTGCCCTAAGAAACCACAGGAGCTCTCCTAGAGAATGGTGAGTGTACAATTTGACCAAATGTTCCAAAAATGGAAGTCTTACTTGTTTTAAAGACCAAAGAGAGTGAAGTCAAATCTCATGATCAAAAAATTTTATATAAAGACTTCAACATGAAAATAAAAGGTGAAAGATGAAAAGAACATTGTTGATTGACTACATTTGAACCTTCAATCATCACAACTTCACATTCCGAGTTGTCTTTTCTAGGCATCACATTTTTCATGACCAATTTACGTTATCACTGTAGTTCACTCATACGTTTTCAAGAAGCAGCTTCCTGGTGTCTGAGAAGCTGCATGAATTAAAACCTAAACCTCACTACCTAGTTTCAGGCCTCAAAATGAAAGATAATCTGAAGCCTTCTATCCCATAACTACCTTCAGCAAACTTGCAGGAGAAAACTGTTCCAACCCCTAGCAAAGTCTCAGTCTATGTACTTATAGATTTTTATATTCAGAAGCCACCTCTACCTATAGGTATGTAACAAGTCAGAAAAGTCAACAAGGCTCCTGTGATAGCAGTCAAAGATTACAAAGCTGTGATTACAGAAATTAGTTTATAAATATATACTAAATGTTATGTAACAATTGCTGAGAATTTGCTGGGTCCCTAGAGAAATGTATGAAGAATAGGGACCAGTAAAAACTCCATACTCCCTCCAAAAAATTCCACAACAAATCTGCAATCTATTACTATAGAGTTTTAGTCAGCTTTTTATGTTAGGCTCCCTTTCTTCTCTCAGTTTACATCACCGTTGGTAAAACTACCATTCTTTGTGCTACATAAATACTACAGGATGCAATGCAGGATTTTATAGCCAGCCTAAACAGAATTCTGTTTACACACTGCAAAAATGCTTCCAAAAAATTCCCTTCACAGTACGTGACCTATGTTAGCACTTCACAGCATGATCTAGTTAGCATCTATCAGTTAGTATACAACGGAGGACCTTGTAACTAAGGAGCACAGCACTTCTTAGCTTTCTTCTCTTCAACTTCATCTCCTTTTTCTCCCCAGCTTTAAAAGCCAACAAAGATTACATGTTGCCATGGTCTGGCTTTATACACTCACCTTCTTTTTGAAGCCACACCTACAATAAATATTTGATGTGCGAGAACAAGGTCTACACTCTCCTTCATGGCAAAGGCTTTCACACGTGTGAATGAACTCTAGCAAAATGAAAATACAAAGATTAACAATTAATAACAAAAGAAAATCAATGACCTGGAACTTCACATCTGCCGTTAAGTATCACTGGTCAAAGACACCGAGCTTCTGTGCAGCTGGGTTTCCAAACAATTAATTACTTTGAGTTAAATGTGCATAAAATTTTGTTGTTATTGTCACCTTTTAAACCACAGAATCAGGATTAAATCCAGGAGTTTTAAGTCATTTTTTAATTCCTTTTCAGCTTGGAAGAATGACTTATTATGCACACTTTCACTTACTAGGTTGAAATTCAACTGAAAGCCAAGTCCTTGGACTGAGAGAACAGATCAAACTTTCAAAAAGAAGCTCTCATCTTGATAGCACTGGTCTCACTCCTTTCTGAAGCCTAATAAATCACAGTTAAATAGCCTGTGAAACTGAAGCTTCACACAGAGTTAAATACATTTGAGTTACCTAATGCACCCACTGAAGTGTCACATTGCTTCCACACATAACCTCCAACTTTCCAACGCCACTTTTTAGTCCTTAATGCTCCTACAGGAGCAGGAAATGAGTATTTACTGGAGGCATTTGAACAAAGTCATTTATCTCTACTAGTCTCCACATGTCTGTCAAAAGATCTAGGTGAGCTTTTAAAAGACATTAGCACATACTACTCTCTGGATATTGCTCAGCTTTATTCTTCTACTAATATAGGAAAGGTACAAAATTTAAAAGGCTAGCTAGTGTTAGTGCTTTCCAGACAAATGTATTTCCTGATCATTATGAACATCCAGACTGCAGGCTCTGAAGTGGCTTTTACCCTCAGTTTGATTAAAACCCAAAATTACTGATCAAATATCAAAGTCCAGTACCAAATGAAACAGTTAAGGACCACTTTTTTTTCTTCCTTTCTTTTTTAAATGATGAGGTAATTTGAATATTCGGAAGCAGAAAGTTCTCATTACCATAGCTACCACAAGGAAGAGGTTTGCCACACGTTTTTCCACATGAGGGGATAGGGTCCGTGCAGATTTTACGTTCAACGCATCCTAGTTCCAGTAACTTGCTGAGAGGAGTCTGACCGCAGGGACAGCGATACACTACTTGTGGAAGCCGCGGACAGAGTTGGCAAGGCTGAGGATGGCACACTTGTGTGCAATTGTGCCTCCCACAATTTAGTTTTCTGGGGAAAAGAAAGAAGAAAAGGCAGGTTATCTGAGGGTATCATGATCACACAGTGTGATAAAATAACCTTCTCTTTCCAAAAGCCTAAATTATAGTGACCTTACTTGCCACATATATTCTGGCACGAGAAATTCCCAAATCCATCAGAGAACTCTTCCTTCGTCCCACACAATACATCCTTAAAGTTGTTTCCACAGTAACACACTGAAAAAAGATGTTATTTCACAGAAAGTGAAAAAGAGAATATCAGTGACAGAACACCTCCAGCAGTACAGTGAATATAAAAAGGTCACCGTGAAAAATTAGTAGTCAGTTTTTAGAAAGATAATTAAGCTGGTATTCTTTAGATTTATCTCAGCAATAGAGGCTTCTCAGTCCTACAGAAGCAGGAATTCATGTTTTATTTGTTTTGATAAGGAGGTTAAAAACTAAAGGGGAAGTACTACCTGCATGAAAAAGCTTACTTATTAAAGCAGTATTCTTCTTCCATATACTGGTTAATCAAGTCTTCAGAATTTTAGTAAAAGATTAAGCAGGCTCATAGGACAATTCAGGTCAGAAGGGCTCTCGGGACCAGCTAGTCCAAGCCCTTGCTGAAAGCAGAGTCAGCAGCAAGATCAGAGCATATTACTCAGTGTTTTATTCAGCTAGGTCTTGAAAATCTCCAAGTTTCCAAGAGAAGAGTTTTTCCTTATAGCTCATTATAATGTTTCAACTTAAGTCTCCTTGTCTCTCACCCTCTCTCCATATAGAGCCTGTTTCTGTCTTCCTGATTAGCTCCTGTCGCCTACTGAAAAGCCATTATTCAGCCTTTGCAAGCTAACAAAGTCCAGTACCAGCAGCCTGTCCCAATAGGGCACATGCTCCAACAGCCTCATCATCTTTGGTGGATTCTTTCTAGTCATGCTTATACCCTTCTTTAAATACATATTGATGCTGACACATTAAGCATTTTCTAAATATTCTAGCAGTAGATTTGGGGTTTCTTAGGTAAGAATACAGCACCCGCTTCTTAGTACTGGTTAGTTTGGGGTTCTTCTTCCACACTCTTGTTTTCATAATATAAAGTAAACAAGGCATTCCAATACTTACCTTGTTGTACCGTTAATTGGCAAGGTGAACATTTTCCAGCATGGCACACTTGAGTACAGCTGTGCTTACCACAGTTTAAAGTATTTCCACATACATTAGAACAATGGATTTTTGTTGATTGGCCACAGCGAACTGAATGACTGCAGAGAAATGACACCATAATCTGTCAGCTACCTTAATACCTAGAGAACATTTATTAAAAAGGAAAATAACCTTTTGATTTTGCATTCTGGCTGGCCTCATACAATGGCTGTCAAAGTCACTATTTCAAACATGTATTTAAAGCATCTTAAATTCAGAGATGCTGTATCATACATTTTGGATGTTAATAAGGCACAGATAAAATGCTATTTAGAAGCAAGTTTAAATGTATTACAAAAAAATCAGCAATCTGGTGAAAGCAGCTGGCACCTGGGAAAAAAAAAAACAACAGAAAGCTGGCTGCATCTATTAAATTTCTAAACCAAGGATTAGTTAGAATAAAAGAATGGCGACCTTATTGCATAAAGTAAGTAATCATCAAATGGTTTGGGTTGGAAGGGACTTTCAAAGCTCATCCAGTCCAACCCCCCTGCAATGAGCAGGGACATCTTCAACCAGATCAGGTTGCCCAGAACCACATCCAGCCTGGCCCTGAATGTCTCCAGGGATGGTTCATCAACCACCTCTCTGGGCAACCTGTGCCAGGGTTTTACCACCCTCAGTGTACAGAATTTCACATCCAGCCTGAATCTCCCTCTTTTAGTTTAAAACCATCACCCCTTGTCTTGTCGCAAGAGGACCTGCTAACAAGTCCTCCCCATCTTTCTTAAAAGCCCTTTTTAAGTACCAAAAGGCCACAATAAGGTCTCCCTGGAGTCTTCTCTAGAACAAACAACCCCAACTCTCTAGTCTCTACAACCAAACCATTTTTCTACTGAAGACATAGTGCTCTTAAGTACATGTACTGCCACTGACATAGCTGTACCTCTGTTGAAGAGCTAAGGTCCCTTAACATTACATTCAAGCTTTCAGAAGTAAGTATAAAAGTCTGAAAACCTTTCTTTATAGAGCAAGAATGCTAACACCAAAATCAGGTTTGGTTAGATCTGGATGTGGAAACGAGGCCAGGCAAGCATTTTATTACACACCATCAGTCCTAGGTAACCAGAATAAGGACTCAGAAGACTCTGAGCTGAATACGAGATATCACAGGTAGTATGGGCAGCACAGTCTTGCTCTTGTCAATGACACACAACGAGTTCTGTAATATACTACAGAAGTCAGTGGTACAGCTTCCCAGAAAGGTACACATTAGTTTTGGAATTATTATTTCTGGAAAGGAATAGCTCAACATTACATTACATTCAGATAGAAAAGATGGGAACCTTTTCCAATTTCTTTCTGTGTCTTCTACAAAATAAAATAAACACTAGAATGGGATTTTAAAACCAAATCAACCCTGAGACTGCTTGGGCAATTCAGCTACACGTACCATAAACTGATGTTAACATGGATAACTTTCAACTATTTTTTCTTAAAAATACTAAAATTTGTTTCAGTTTTTAAATATATAAGTCTTCAAATTATTTTAGTGCACAAATAAAAGTCACAGCTCAGAATAAACTTTGTTCTGTAAACTTGTAAAAAACTGTAAGAAGGAAAAATCTTACTACATAAACTTTTATGAAACTATTCTTACATAAACTGGGTTTATAACAGAAGCATTCTCACCTTGTTTGTCCACATTCACATGTTTTTGTCACAAAGGCTGGGCACGAAGGGCAAGGTCCCGGATGGCACAGGCTTCAAAATAAGTCAAGAAAAAAGAAAGGGAAAATAAAATTGTAAAGTTAACGTCAGGTTGACTACAGTCCCAGAGAAACAACCCACTATGACCCAACACACAGTGCGCTGTCAGAATATACACTTCTGCAGGGTATGAAAGCATTATCAACAAAAGAAAAGAAACAACACTACATTATTACAGTTGCAATAATCTCACATGTCACTTATGTTGAAGGAAAACTTCAGTATTGCTACTGCTGTCAATTCATCAGTAACAGTGCTACTAACGCATTCCATAGTTTGCATTTCATCAGCAGAAATGCACCAACTCAACTGTGTTCATCACCAGTAACACTCAAAACAAGCATCACGTGTCCAAGCCATTAATACATTTCTTTCTTCAGTGATCTTAAATCGATTAGAAACAAAAACTTCTCTGTGAATTTCTTCTTTTTAGGTAATGGTTTTACCTTTGAACTCACCATTTCTAGCACCACCAGCAAGAGCTTTTGTTCCTCTTCCTGTAAGGTAACACATGTAACAAGTCTGCCTCAGTTTTCTTTCTCACCATCAAGCACATCGGAGTGTCATCAGTGCCAGTCCTTTACTTGATTATTAGATCTTACCTCCTACTTCAAAAAAACACTGGTCCCTATCTGCATACAAGACCTCTGCTGGGCACAGACAAGCCCAGGTTTGTGAACTTGTCTGCACTCTTCCTTACCCACCTCCTAGCTCTATTCCTTTGCAAATACAGCAGCTCTCATGTAGAGCAATTATTACCGGCCAGGACTGACCAGCTTAGATGTACTAGTCAAAAGAAAAACAAAATTAACAAAATCCCAAAACACACAACACCCCCCACCATAAGGCTACACAATTACATGGCAAACTAAATTCCCCAAGCACAATTGTTATGCCAGTACTGATTAGTTCATTAGTTACTATGCTTATATACAATACAATTGAGTCAAAAGCCCCTCTCCAGGTTTCCTGCAGCCCCTTTAGGCACTGGAGCTGTTCTAAGGTCTCCCCTTAAGGAGCCTTCCCTTCTCCAGGCTGAACCAGCCCAGCTCTCTCAGCCTAGCTCCAGAGCAGAGCTGCTCCAGCCCTCACAGCATCTCTGTAGCCTCCTCTGGACTCGCTCCAACAGTTCCATGTCCCTCTTACGTGGGTGCCCCAGAGCTGAACAGAGTACTCCAGGCACACAATACTTCAGTAGAGCAGAGGGGAGGAATCTAACATATTTTCATGTGTGGGAAAGAAGTTTTACAAGTACAGAAACATTCTTTCATTCAACAAGATGTTGAAATAGATTTGAAACAGAAAGCATTAAGTAAAAAGTTCGGAGTAAAGTTCTACTGAAGTTCTGAGTTTTAGTAAACCTTGGAAGGAGTTTAAGATGACAGTTATTTGTTGGAATGACTGAAGTTTTTGACTGTGTACCAAGAGCAGAAATAACTGCTTCTATTAAAAAAGCCTCAAAACAGAATTATGAATAGGCATCATGGACCAGCTTCCATACATGGAAAATTAAGCTGGATAGACTAGAAGCAACATGTAATTTATTTTTCTGACTAGCAAGCCTATTCATACACAGAAATAGCCTGACTAATGCTGTTAACCTTATCAATATACTAGTACCACATTACTAAAAAAAACACCTACAGGATTTGCACTTTCTTGCCTCTCTTCATCGAATTATGCTAATAAATGTCAGCAAAACCGATCTGAGTTATATATACTGATTAAGGTCTCCATGAGGGATTCTGGTTCAACCATCTGGTGGTCTCAACAAGTACATAAATACATAAAATACCTTCTTATCCTCACCAGTTTACAAGCCAAAGGAAAGAAAAAGAAACAAAGGACAGAAGTAAGCAGTCCTTCAGTTTAACCAAGTACCACTGGTCTTGGATTAAGATACAGATAAACAGTCACACAGGAGAAGCAGCACCTAAAAAGCCTGGACCACCGGCTACATGTTTAAATTTACCTCTATTCAGTATTACTTCTCTACTTTAATTAAGGTTTTTGAAACCAAGTCAGGCAGCTGGATTAGTCCCTAAAAGGATGGAAATGTTGCTACAACTATTATTGACCTCCTGTTCATTCTCATATGAACTCACCTTAGGAATACAAACACAAATAACCTCCATTTGTTCCAGGCTTCATCTGAGCTATAAACCAAATAGACCTCTAAGCATATCCAATAGGCAAAAAATATCCAACTATAGCCTTCAGAAAGAATCTCTAGATCATTTCAATATTCATATGATCAACATTTACTTACATGTTACAAAGATGTGGACAGTCCAAACCCTGTCTCTTTTTTCCACAAAGTTCCCCACAGCTATGTGGGATTTCATTTCTATTCCATTCAGGATTGTGCACCTTACCTAAACCATGTCAAAAAACAAAGACATATTTATTGCCTTGAATACAATATTGAATTGGTGAAAACATCACACCAAAAAGCTGTGTTTTCAATACCGGCAGTAGTCAACTTTGAAAAACATAATTATATAAGCTATGTAATTTTAATTCTTTTAGTACTTCTTCGTATATTCTGCAAGTTGCAAGTTAAGAAAATACAAATAAACACCACAGATGGTATTTATTCACCTGATTATCAGTTAAACTAGTTGAATACAAGGGAAAATCCTGAAAATTAGAAGATTCAGAAGAAAAAGGTGCTCGGAATTTCCCCATGGGACAAAGAAAAACCCATACTTAACCACACTGAACACACAGTATTTTCCATCAAATAGAAGATAGCTCTGCATAAGCAACTGGTGATATCCAAGCGCCATATTGTTAATGTAAACTTATCTGCAGAAGATGAAAATTTTATGTTCAAACATGGTAATATTAACTCCATGGACAATTTGAGTTTCCTACTGTAGATTTCCCAAAACTATGAAATAATCTTTAACCCTGGGCAAAAATTTCTTTCCTATTTAACACAATGACAACCTCTCCTAAAAGTGTAATTTTAATTTCAAATCAAAACATTCATTCTATCTGAATTTTTATCCCTGTATTCCTCAGATTTTACACATTTTCATACAGAATCTCCAGTCTTACCTGCATTGCACTGATTTTACCTGACTCAGACGTTTAGATAAGAGAACTTTAGACAAATTGTCACCTATTACAGCGTAAGTCTGTTTCTTTAGGACAAGTTCACTGACTCTCAGATCCTGTCTCAATTCCAGAACATTGTTTTGTAGAAAGTCATATATAACTTTCCCGTGACTCTCACTTAAGGAAGGAAAAGCTACACAGAATCACCACAAGTTTCAGAAGTGTAAATCTCAAACAAAAGGTATTTGCACATATGCAATCAAGTAACATAATGCATTTCTCCATCATATACTTAAGGCTTAGTGAATGTGGTACTTGCCTCATCTACCTCTTTTATTAAAGATGTATTCACATGAAGATCTGAAAATTGTGAATATTATTTCCTATTTAACTTGTATGTGTCCCTGATCAACATAAATGATAAAAACGCTAAAGCAATTTAAAGGTTAAGATAGTTGCATACTGGAATTGTGTAGTATTTTGGTGTATCTTGCCACGAAGAATGACAACACATGAATGTTATTTCAGGCTTTCTACAGAAGGCAAGCTTATAGGATAGCAGCCCAATTCTATCATTGTTCCATAAAAACTATTTTTACAGTGATATCAACATGTTTATCACTTCTGATTTAGTATTTCATTTTTAAGTGTTTTAAGCAGCGTACGCATGATTCTCTACACAGCCACCTTTCCATGCCAATACACTTTTAAACAAGGTTAATTTCAGGGATGTAGGCAAACAAGCAGCAATAGCAGAATTCCAACTAAAGAATCAAAATGACAAAACTGTTTATCTTTGCAAAAGCAAGAAACTCACCACAGAAACAAGTGTAAGTTTTAGGAACTTGCATGGAAGCATTCTGACAAGCTGGACATCTCCAACCGCTATTGCCATCTGCAGGTAAAAGAAATAAGGATAAATATTACTTGAAGTAAATAAAGGAGCTCATTTGCAAGCTTGGAGTAAGTGCTCTCACATTGTTTCTTACCACAGCTGCAACCAAACCAGAAGTTGTTAGAAAGCAGGTTAATAAAATGCATTTTATCTGTATTAAGAGATAGCACTACTTCATCTGACCAGGCTCCAACTTCATATAGAGGCAGTATAACAATTCCACTTTTTCTATTATCGCGTTATAAGACATTCTACTAGAATACAGAAAGCCTTTACCATATTTGAAGATGTGAGAACATGTTGAAGTGTGGGAAAGTGGTGAGAAAAATATAATTACCTACAGTCTTAAGCACCACCTGCATATTCCTTTTCATTATCCTCCAATATTACAAGCTTACATGTCTTGTCGAAGACCAATTCAGTATTGCTTCATGTCCGGAATAAACTGGCGCTATATAAATCCGAATGATCTACTTTAATTAATTAATTTCAAGGTGACAATACCTAGGTATTGACTAGGACATTATTCTTCAAGTTGGTATTTTATTAAATGGTAGTTTTCTTGTTTCTGCATTTCAGGAGGGGGTTGGTTAGCAGTAAAGGAAGAACTTCAGTGTAAGGAATATAATGTTCATGAAGATGTTTCCTAAATTCAGTACATATCTGGCTATGAAGAATACCAAGTATAAGATCACTACTGAACACAAAGGGGGAGAGATTTTTGTATCTGTACAGATAGATATAAAAATATCTATAAACTGATTAGCTCTTACTCTCTCAATCAGTGCTGGTAAATTAATAAGCTGTGATTTTGGAACTGTTCTTTGCTATTAAGAAATTTGATTGAGATTTATGATGTTCTCACATTATGAATGCAGCAAGAATTCCAAACAGTAAACCCTATGTGACACAACCACTGCACTGCAATGACAGGCACACCTACACCTGCTATCACCACGACTGGAGGCGTCCTGCATTAACCATCATAACATACACTGGTAATGATTTTCACAAACTGGTGTCCTGGTGTTCAGCAGTTTGTGATAATTTGCTCTGCCACTCTTGAAATGCAAATCTAAAGCACATCTGTTCTTTTCAGTTGGTGCCTATTCATACCCCTCCTCATCCTGGCTTCTATCACTGTGCCACCAAGAGTGGCAGAGAGCTATACAATTATGGGCTGAACAGCTGTATGACAGTGGCACAAGGAGTATGCTCCCATCTTTATGATCAAAACCAATCTGTATTTCCTGACCAAGATGTCTTTATTTATTTGACTGCTACAAATGAAAGCATCTCAGAGAGAAGTGTTAAAAGCTACAGGTAAAAAATGGCAGCAGGAAACTGAAAGGGGTATCTGCTGACAAAGCTTTCAGCATCTTACATGGTCACTCCCAAAGCTAGCATAGTAAACCCTAACAGATTCCCTATGGGATTACTTTGTAAAATATACTTCACTATTGAATTAACAACATTATTTCTTTCACTGTTATTCTATGTTACCCTTTTCAATGTAAGCCTATCCTAAAGCTTCAGGAGGCCAGAAGAAGGCCTCTTCTATCAACGTCTCTCCCAGAGCAGCATAACCAGAGCAAGAGTCCTTTACCAACAAAAGTTTCTCTCCTTGCAAAATAGGAACCTTTTACCAAGCAACACAGACTTTCAAGATATATTTTGTTCTTCTCAATCACTGATTATCCTTGGTTCCTCTAAGAAGGGCATGTGGATCCACCCACAAGGTGGGTGCACAGTTGCTTTCCTCTAGAAATAAGTTTTCTTTGTGGATTCAGATGCAATCACAGTAGGGTAGAATGACGGTGGGGTGACTCCTGACATCTACATTACAGTCCTGTAACCACTCCTCCCAAATCCTGATTACTGAAGAAAGTGGGGATGAGGATGACCCTACAGAATGATCATTCCACTCTCATGAATCTTCTCATTAATAGGATCCAAGTACGCAGACTTCCAACCAAAGACATCGAAAGGACAGTTATATTTACCTTTGGTACCATGCCCAGAACCCTGCCCCTTCCTGCATCCCTGTTGTCATAAAGGTACAGTGAACCACCTCCTCAGTTTCCAGCATCCTAAAGGATTAAAAGGCTCAAAAGAACCTTGAGTAGGAAGAGCTGGGAATTATATATATAGACTAGAGATCTTTATGTGCAGTTTCAAACAAGCAACCTTCCTCTTTACATGCTTGCCTAGATGAGTCACAGGTAATTACATAAGAAAGGATCCAGACACATCTGCTAGAATAAAGCGAATGCTAGAAGGCTGCATTTCCAAAGGCAGCAGTATGGCAGGAATTTTCCACATATATACAATGCTAGGTACATAAGAAGAATTTCAAACAAGATTTCAATCACTTTCAACTGTGTAGACTATGCTTGAATCAACACTGGTAGTTTCATCCTACCATTTCTAAGACGGTCTTAAGCAGTTCTCCAAACAGATAATCTGCATGAAAATAAATTACTGCTTTGACTTCTCAGCTAGACAAAATCAAAAGCTTTTGTCCCAGTAACAGAAAAGTGATATTTGTGTAAAATCCAAGGCACACAGAATGGCTTCAGCCCTTAAGTAGCATGGCTTAAGGAAAAAAAGGGGAAAAAGAAAAAAAGAGGCAAGTAGATTCATATTCTGACCACTGAAGCTCAGAATCCATTTTAGAGACAAATACTGGTACAGACCACTGTCTAATCTGGAAGTGGACAGCAAGGGGAGCAGAGGAAGCAGAATAGAAAGAGTTGTTGTAACTCATATATCTCCAATCCTTCCAGCCAAAATGCAAATACAAGTAAAACCATCCACAAAGAAGGAAGTAGATGGCTGTAAGGGGTATATTGTCCCATCGATGTAAGTACGCAACTCAAACACCACTGAAGCATCAGATTTTAAAAGAAAGGTGGCAACAGACAACAGTTTTCCCTTTATAAACACAACAAAGATGTGTGCAGTGCAAGTGTTTTTGTCAGATTGACCTTAGCTGTGCAATATTTAAAGGTCACATTCCTTCAAGACATAATTCAAAATGTTAGTAGAAAATGCTTGCTAAGGAGAAAGTGATGTTCTTCCTTATAGGAAAGGATTTTTCCACATGATGGCAAGGTCATGCCTAGCAGACCCCTTCCTTCTCCTGACCTGGACATCTTTTAACACACAATGAAAACCCACTCTCTACTTCTTAGTGCTGCTGATAGTCTACACTGTGGAAATATCAAACATTGGATGTCAATCACAAGTCTAATATAAGAAGAGCCAAGAATACAGAAATACCCTATGACTCCCCACAGATAATCAAGAGTTTCTTTGACCTGGCTTGGCCAAACTAGTTTTTCAAATGACCAAGACAATAGAAGACAAATAAGTCTCTGAGGGAAGATACCTTCAGTAAAACACATCTGAAAGATACCCCGAGAAGAGAGATACTGCAGGGTGCAAGAAGTCTTTGTTATAATGGGATAATTCTTTGCTTCTTCCCACCCAAGTATGCCCGAACAGACACATGAAGATTGGTAAATGCTAAGCAAGCAGGGTCCAGAAAAAAAATTAACTCTACTTCAAGATGAACATTACAATCTTCAGTGCGTTCACATAAAACAACTGAACACAGCGGGAAGGCTGCAATTCAGCTTTAACTTACACCAAAGCATTCACAGGGCAGAATGTAGTGGTATCAGATATTCAAAAAGTGGTCTAATACAAAGAATCTGAAACAGTTTAAGCTAATGACAAAGGCAGAAGCTTTCTGTCTTCTCTGAATTTCATTTCACTGCATGGCACCAGTGACGGATTTCAGTAGTGCTTTATTTGAGAAGAGAACCAAGAGTAAAAGCAGGCAACTGATGCCTGGAGTACTGCTTCTGTTTGACTGCTCAGCCAAGAACAGATGAGCAAAGATGAGACACTTCTTGGCATGCAAAAACACAGCCACAAAGCTTTGCATCTCGATGCACTGGTTTCATTGAGTGATCTTTTACTTATGCTTCCAAACCTGAAAATTAGTTTTAGCTATAACACTAGAAAGAATCAAAACAGTTATGAAGATAATACAGAGCACCTAAAGAATCATGGAAGAAGAACCAAGTAATTAAAATTTCCTTTGTTTACAGCTTACTTGTTACCACAGACAGTACTTACAAGTAGTTTTCCAACATAAGAAACACAAATTTTGCTATTATATGTATTTGAGAGAGGAAGTGTGTGCAAGAGAATACCAACCTTCAGCTTGTGAAGCTGGTGATCGTGCCCATTTCTTAATGCAGTTCAGGTGAAACACATGGTAGCAATTCTGACAGCTCCACACTGGGGCTACTATTCGGACCACCTCACAGCATACCATGCACTCATACTTCTCTGTGGTCAGCTGTTCAATCAATGACCCTGCAAAGAAAACACTTATACATGAAACATCAGCTAGCTGAGAAACAAAATACAAGTGAAATTCATTTCATTTAAACTATAACAGGGTTTCTTTTTCCTGTATGGCTATAAGCAAGATACTAGTTTACTCCGCGAAGATTCCGGTCTGAAACCCGATAAGCATTTTTCTAGTTTTAGAACAGGAAAAGCAAGTACGAGATTCCCACAAAAGTGGCAAGAGTAATCCCTGTTGAGGAATAACAATCATTCCAATCTTCCAAATTTGTTAATGGTTTTAAGCTTGGCAGAAGTTTGGGATTTTACTCATCACTTTTTATGGGAAATTTATCTTCGCCTAAAGTTTAAACTCAAAAGCTTAAAGCTCTTAACTATGGAAGATTCAGCCAAAATTAAATTCCCATCCTTGAGTATTCCTGAGAGATCACACAACAAATATTAACAGTGAAGTACTTGGATTACAAAAATAAGTCCCTCATAAACTGACTGCTTTAGAAGTGGAATTACTGGGAAAGAATAGTCAAAGTACAGGGCCTTTGAGCCATATGAAAGAACACGAAAAAGTACTCTGAAAACAAAGCAAGTACTCCACACATGAAAGACAAAAGAGTCTGACAACAGAGTTAGATGTGCAACTGTAACAAAGGCACCACACAGTCTGGCAGAACTGAAGTTGACTCTCCAATCAAGGTAAGGCAATCAGATACACCTTTTAAATACTATTTGATCTATGCCTGCAGAATTTTAAAGATCTTAAGTGTGAAGTGTAAAAACGTACCATTTTTACACAGTGCCAACACAAAGGAAGTTAGAACTCATAATGAAGGACAAAAAAATATGGAAATAACAGAAGAAAAATTACTATCAATTCAAAACATGTTCATAACACACATGACTGAAAGCAAGCCCAAAGCACAAAGAAAGCACCCCTATCTAAACCAGACTCCATTTCTCCAGAAGACTAAAGCTATCTTGTCAGTATTCAGAAAGAACAGCTGTCCCACAAAGACTCAGACTCAGTCCCCTGAAAACAGTGGCAGATATGTTTGCAAAACAGCTCCCAACTAAAGCATACAAAGACATACTGCCATTTTAGAGGAAGTTCCTTCAGTGCCCTGCAAAAGACTGCTACTTCTCTTCCCACTTACTGCATTTGACCTTTTCCATGTCATAATAATAATGATGGGAGAAAGACTGAGATATTTTTATGATTCAAGTAGAACCCAGGAGCACGAAAGTTACTGTATTTGCATTAGAAAGGCTCAAGGAGAACCTTGATCCTTGAGCTTCTTTCTCCTAAAGGAACAAAGTTACTACCTGAAGCAACATTACACTTCCTGATTATGCTACTACTTTCTCAGCTCTGAAAATGAAGAGACACTGAGAAGCACAATCTTCAGAAGATTCAATACCACAGTTCAGACAGGAACTAGTCTACCTGTCTCTACCATTCTGGGCAGTACAGATAAGGCTGAGATTTCTGGGTGGTTCAACTGGAAAAGGACAAAAAAAAAAAAAACAGACCAGTTTCCAGACACTTTCTCTTACTATCTTTTGATACGTTGCAAAAAAAAAAGAACAAAAAACAAACCAGTTAGGAGGAGAACACAGTTCTTCTATCTGTCATTCTACTTTTACCCAAAACATGAGAAAACTGTTCTGCAAATATCAGTTTTAGGATTGTCCCTCTCAAGTCCCCTTGTTCAGTAGGCTCAGAATTTGACTCCCCGGCTCCCCCAACATACATGTTTTAACATGGTGCCTGACCACTCCACCAACTGCAGTTTGGTAGTGAAACAAAACAAAAACCAAACCAAACCACCTTTAAACAAAATCTGTTCCTCCCTAGTAAACATAACAGAACATCTCACCACTCAGAAACCAAACATTTACATGTAATTCTACCCTCAGATACTGACCTAATGTGAAATAAGCCTCTTTAGCTGGTCAAATGTGAAGGCAGTTCAAATTATTCATGATCATATCTTTAATACAGAAGTACAGGACAGTCTAGAAAGCTTACCTGTATGAGTTTCTTTGTTTTTTGGTACATCACTTTGCTTTTTCCAGTACTGGGTCCAGCTGAAATGAAGTGCAGGTGCTTGATCCCCCTTTAGAAGGAACTTTCTTCCATTACATCTGACAGAATCAGACAACTGATGCCTGATATCACTCGTCAAGGTTTCATCATTTCTGTGAACAGACAGTTCTTTCTTCCTTTCATTTTTATCTTTTGGAGTATATGCAAGAGAAGACTTCTTACTTACTTTTGTATTTTTACTACGGTGAGAATCATGTCTTTTCTGACACTCTTTTTCTGCAGGGGGTTTATTCCACACAGGCTTCCTAGGATATCTTTTGTTTGCGTAATTGTAGCCTTTCTGCTCATCCACACCACCAACAGGGGCATCACAGAATGCTTTTCCAACAGATGATTCTGAAGAGTCAGACTGAGTCAAATCCAAGGATGGAACATTTTCAAACAGCTCTACTTTCTGTTTAGAGCTCACTCTCTTTTCCCGGTCATGTACTTGCTTTGCCTTCTCCCTGAAACCTCTTCCAGATACATGCATCAGGTGTGTTTTCTTTGGCTTTGCTCCCCTGCTATCAGCACTCGGTACTTCCCTGTCACTCTCTGAGGAGACAAAGTCATTGTATCCTCTAGCAGGTGCTCTTCTCCCTGGTACCACTGCAGCATCTGAAACTCCCGGACCTGCAGCAGCATCAGCAGTACTTGGCTTTATCTTACTTCTAGTACATGCGCTGTCATTTCTTGATCTGTGCCATCTCTGGCTTTGCAAGTTGCGGTTCTTCAGACTTTTACTATTACCAAAATACCGGTGAAAGTCTTCAGGATTCCCATACTGACTTTCTGGACTACAAATGCCATGATGCTTTGCAGAAGAGCTTTCATACTCTGTACCTCTTTCAGAAGACAGACTAGGAAATGGTAAATTACTTCTATTCAGATTACTGCTGGAATCTTTTCTATCTTTGTTGGCCCAGTTTATATCTGTAGGTTGCCTTTCTCCTGGAATGGAATTAGCAGCATCAGGATTGAAATTCAAAGCACCTAAAAAGTGAAAAAATAAAGATGTGTAAAAGACTATTACATGTGAAACACTACAAGGGCCTATAGTGACAGGACAAGGGGGAATGGCTTTAAGATGACAGAGGGGAGACTGAGATTAGACATTAGGAAGTTCTTCCCTGTGAGGGTGCTGAGGCGCTGGCACAGGGTGCCCAGAGAAGCTGTGGCTGTGCCATCCCTGGAAGTGCTCAAGGCCAGGTTGGACCGGGCTTGGAGCAACCTGGTCTAGTGTGAGGTGTCCCTGCCCGTGGCAGGGGATTGGAACTGGAGGAGCTTTAAGGCCCCTTCCAAGCCAAACCAGTCTATGATTCTATGATTTCTTTGCAGCAAAACTACTATACCTGCAAAGGCCCAGAAGAGAAATCAATCCCACACTTGACAGAACAACTGCAAACAAGTTTACAGAAACTAGAGTCAAATCGTACAGTGCTTTCTGGACATGACCTTCTCTTCTCTTGCTGTCTTTACAGAATGACACAGAGTTAATATAAGAGCATAAAAACATACGATACGGGAAAACATTTGAAGCAGCATTAAAATAATAGGCACTCTCTACCTATTATTTTACCTTTTCAATAACGAAGGGAAGAACAAACCAGGACATTCCAAAACATTAACATATTTTTTCAGTGAATTTCACTTACTTTCAAATGAAAGTTTTTTTAAACCTCTAGGAACAGTCACAACTACTATGACGGATTTGGAGGCCAAAGAAAAAACTATAACATACAACTCTGTGGAAGTGAGCCTTTAAGTTTTCTAAGAGTTAGGAACTTAAAATTACATTTAAGCATGTTCTTAACCACATAACCTAATTCATACTTTTTAAAGAGAGACTCAGTTGAAATCATTCTGGGGTTTGGTCTCTGCAAAGACAATATATATAACTATTTTTATTTCATATACTAATAGATAATAGTATTATAATATAGTATGTGTTATTAATGTGACAGTGTACTAGTACATTTTATGCTATATGCAATTCTATATTACCACACTAGATATAAAGAGCAAACGCTAAAGTGTGTGTTTGCGTTTTTTTAAGCTGTAACACTAACCTGATTTTGAGACAGCAGAATGAGAACATCAGACAGAGGCCTTTCAGAACTGCTTGGGATTG
This sequence comes from Pezoporus flaviventris, assembly GCF_033815535.1. Classification (NCBI taxonomy): domain Eukaryota; kingdom Metazoa; phylum Chordata; class Aves; order Psittaciformes; family Psittacidae; genus Pezoporus; species Pezoporus flaviventris. The sequence goes on from NW_026892585.1 coordinate 5,282,019, forward strand.
AGTTAAGAATCAACCTTAACGCAAAGAGAAGGGAAATGGAGAGGGAGGTGCTGAGCTCTTCTCCCTGGTGTTCAGTGCCAGGGTGCACGGGGATGGCTCAAAGCTGCATCCATCAGGAGAGGTTCAGACTTGACAGAAGGAAACATTCCTTTACCAGGAGGGTGGTCAATGCCCCAAGCCTGTCAGTGTCTAAGAAGCATCTGGACAATGCCCTTAATAATATGCTTTAACTTTTTGTCAGGAAGTTGGACTCGATCACTGCAGGTCCTTTCCAGCTCAGCTATTCTATCATAAGGAGTGTAGACCCTAGTACGTACAAAATACTAGGCTTATACATCTGAAAACCTGGACTGCAAGCAGCTTCCCTGGAAGCAATCTATTTTTCTCGTGTTAGCACATGTATTCTGCGTAAAGAACTCAAAATATAAAGTTGTCCTTTTTACTTCTCAGAACTACACTTTCAGTTTTTCCAATGTTTCGCTAGTTTCTTTCCTATCACTAATGAAGAACACTATAATGTAAGCAACAGTCATTCAGTATAGATTACTTAACACAGTCTCACATATTTTGATTTGAAGACAGGTTGCCATCCCGTAATTACATACCAACTAAATTAGAAGCAATCCATTTCATTTGCTGGTTTAAGAATTCTTTCAGATACCCTAAAATTTAAAGTTTAAAATTTCATTTTTAATTTAAAATTTAAAGATAGATACAAGGGAAACCAACTGGCTTCTTAATGTTTCATAAAAACATGTTTTGCAAATATCACACAGCTTGCCTCTGAAAAGTACATTCTGTTATTAAAGACCAAGGTTTCTTTGGTTATGAAACGTGGTATGTAAAAATGTATGCATGAATTACAAACAAATTGCTGCAAAGGGCTTTCAAATGAATGCAGGAAATAAGTTTGAGGAAGTTTCTCTTGTAGATCAGTAACACTATCTGATACTGACATAAAAATTTGCTGGACATGGCTTTAAAATGCTGGGCTTCTAAAATACAAATTAACTTCTGCACGTGGCCTCCAAGAAGCATAATCAGGACTTGAAATACAGCCGTGGAAGAGATATTTTTGAAAGCCCTTTCCAAGTAATCTCTTAAGTTTGAAGAAACAGATGGGAAATCGGGATTCAGCTATTTAAAAGCACCTCCAAAATATGAATAATTCATTAGGACTTTTTATATCACCCATGAATAGGATTCCTGTTCTTACTGTCAGCTTTTACATTATGAAAAAAAAAAAACCAAAGTGGTAAATTCTACTAAGACTTAATTTCTGTCTGCCAAGACAAGTAACTGCAAAATACACATACAAGTGTAATAATCAGTAGCTAACACTGGCTCAAATTTCCTCTGACATGTTTACATGTACATACACAAAAATCCCAAAAGGGAACCTCCAAAGCAAGATTCCAGCCTGTCTATACAATAAACAAAGAAAATCTCAGTACCTTTAGAAACAACCTCTGCATTGCAGATTTTAATATCCTTAAGAGCTCAAATGTGAATTAAAACCAAACATATGAAACTTACATGGTTTCAAGTCTGTTCTGCCACAACATTGCATATTACACCCCCTCGGCATTAACTATGGAGAGAGACAAAATGCCTTGGCAAGCTTAGGTAGTCTGTGTGAACTGTCCTTCAGAAAAAACATTTGATAAGCCCACTTTTAAAAATACAAAGCAAATTAGTAAGTACACATCTCATTTTAATCACTACAAGCTCTGCTTCAAAACCAGCTTATTTTATGGACTAGTAAAGCCAGACTTAACTTAGGTACTTTTTTTATGAACACATCAATAATGCCATTTGAAGGTGCCACTAACAGCCACTATGTTTAAGTGACATTTCTTAGCACAGTTTCAGCAAGCTACATTCAATTACATTTTGAAAAGCCTTTAAACAATGTACTTTAATTAGGCCGAGACTGTATAAAGTTTGTAATTAAGAAAGACAAAAAGAAATTATATTGAAGAAGTCCAGCCAGGCCGAAGGAGGCAATCCTGCCCCTCTGCTCTCATGAGACCCCACTTGCAGCACTGCGTGTAGTGTTGGTACCCTCAATTTAAGAAGGACATGGAGCTGTTGGAGCAAACCCAGAAGAGGCCACAAGGATGCTCAAGGGCTGGAGTACCTCCTATATGCAGTCAGCCTAAGAACACTGGGGCTGTTCAGCCTGGAAAAGAGAAGCTGTGTGGAGACCTCAGAGCAGCTTCCAGTGTCTAAAAGGAGCTACAAGGATGCTGGAGAGGGACTCTTCATCAGGGACTGCAATGATAGGACAAGTGGCGATGGGTTCAAACTGAAACAGGGGAAGATCAGGTTGGATATAAGGAAGAAGTTCTTTACTGTGAGGGTGCTGAGGCACTGTCACAGACTGCCCAGGAAAGTGGTAAATGCTCCATCCCCGGCAGTGTTCAAGGCCAGGCCGAACAGGGCCTGGGGCAACCTGGTCTAGTGGAAGGTGTCCCTGCCCATGGCAGGGGGTTGGAACTGGATGATCTTAAGGTCCCTTCCAACCCTAACTTATACTAAAGGGTACAACAGTCCACTTGGTAGCCCCTTAGGTGTCAGAGGCAGTACTTCCATATTCTTAAATGAATTCAGCTCTATCTCCTAGACAGAAGAAATAAATAACCACCGATTATTGGACAAGCATTTATTTCTTAATTGACCATTTCTTAGTGAGACAGCCATAAAATCAAACAAACATAGTTGAGTACTGTGTGCAGTTTTGGGCTCCACAATAAAAGGATATAAAAATATTACAATGCATCCCAAAAGGGTTTAAAAAGATGGTGAAAGGACTAGAAGACACGACTCCAGAGGAACAGCTAAGAATACTAGCTTTGTTCAGCATGGGGAAGACTGAGGGGTGACCTGACTGCTGTCTACAGCTTCCTTATGAGGAAGAATGAACAGGGAGGTTGGATTATAGTCCACCAAGGACCCTAAATTCTCTATCTGCAGATCTGCTTCCCAGCCAGTTACCCCCTGGGTATACTGGTGCACAGTGCTATGTTTTGGGGTTTTTATGCTACTGTCCAAATTCAGCGCATCCAGATTTTGAAGAGAACATGAAGTTTTAGCTAACCCATTTCAAGATGATACAAGAGAAATATACAAGTAAGGAAAAAACTACAACTTTGCTATATGTAATTTCATCATCCTAGGAGAAGCATCTACTACAGAATGGATTTTGCATAAGGAGAACAAACATATTACAAGTTTTCACTTTCCTGTTCACCTTTACAGTGGGGTACTCAATGCTTCATAGCAACTCCCTGATACCTTCAGTTTAGGCACATTATACCATGTCTAATGACTCAGCTGTCATCATGCAGGCAAACCCCAAAACTACATTCAGCAGCACTTACAGAAACTGATGGGACAAAAGAAAATACTCATTCTCATTAATAGCTATTACCTGAGGTGGGGCCTACAAGGATGCCAGAGAAGGACTCTTCATCAGGGACTATAGCACTAGGACAAGGGGTGATGGGTTCAAAGTTCAGGTTAGATATAAGGAAGAAGTTCTTCCCTGTGAGGTTGGTGAGGCGGTAGCACAGGTTGCCCAAGGAAGTTGTGAATGCTCCATCCCGGGCAGCATTCAAGGCCAGGCTGGACAAAGCCTTGGGCAACATGGTCTAGTGTGAGACATCCCTGCCCATGGGGACGATCTTAAGGTCCTTTCCAACCCAAACCTGCCTGGGATTCTATGATTAAATACAAATGCCACCTGTCCCTTCTAGATGCATAGGGCTAGAAACTAGAAAGGTGTAGCAATGTGAATAACTAGTTTAGCATTGCCCTATTTCTTATATTCTTCCCCTTTGTCTCTTATACTCATTACTCTATTCTCAACAATCAGTCACCACTGGCAAAATATCCCAGACAGGCTGCACATCTGCCATGACCTAAAACTGTCACTCCTCAACCCCAACTGCTCCCCAGATCTACCCTGAGAACAGAAATACCTTTCATATTTAAGCTCACAGTCATATGCTCAGTCTGCCCATGGAGTTGCAGAGGAAAAGTCAGTTCCCATCTTAATGTTGTACAAGCAAAATTTGAAGCTTACATATGAGATGGCTCCTCATAACATAGTATGGATTACAATAACAAGTAATGAGCTCCAGGACAATATGACAATATCTGCGTGAGCTTAAGTACTGTAAAGCAAATGGTAGAAATGGTGTATCATCCAGGCTGATCATCGTCAGCAAAGCTATTTTTAGCTCAGTACACCTATGTAAGACCCTTTATTCCAATACATATACGCTGTATAAACATTTCAGGACCAGAGTCGACTTGCAGCCTCACAGCACAGCAGACAGACAAGCAGACATTTGCCTGCATCAGCTTCCTGCAGCAGCTTCTCTTAACTGAAACTATCACTCTCTACTCTCTGAACCATGTCCCAGGCCATTCCACTTCCCACAAGGCAGCTGTCAAGCAGAGAGAAGAGGCAGAGGATGCTATTTAAGATATAGGCTAATCATAACATTATCTGAATTAACATCAGGGTGCTGCAAAAGTAGAGATTCATATTTTCTTCATCCCAGCCATAAAAGACAAGGATTCTTCCAGGCAGAAACCTAATGACTCTAGAAACAGTGAAATGAGTTAGCTCCTCAGGTGATCCCAAAGTGACACTGATTACCTGAGAGGTCTACCCAGACTACAAGAAAATTAAGAGATGTGCTGAAAATATGAAATATTATAAAGGACTCTGGGCAACCATGTTATTTCTAGTTACAAGCTCAAGTCACAGTTACATAATGGTTCTTCTATCATTAAATACCCATAGTACATGATAACTCATTAAATGCAAGGCTGGAATAAAGATCTTGAAAAGCTAATCCCTCTCCTCCTCAACAACAGCCACACACGGTAAAGCAAAAATTAACCTGGACCTGCATCATAAAAGCCAGCAGGTAAAAGAATAAATGAAAAAAATAAAATCCTTCTTGCACTTGTGATGTTCAACCCCAATCCAGGTTGGGTTCCTAAACTGCTCTCTACCCGTGAGCCCCTGCCTACATCACAGACTGGTCTGGGTTGGAAGGGACCTTTAAGACCATCTAAGCTTCAATCACAGAATCCCAGACTAGTTTGGGTTGGAAAGGACCTTAAGATCATCCAGTTCCAACCCCTGGCCATAGGCAGGGACACCTTCCACTAGAGCAGGTTGCTCCAAGCCCCCACGGCCAGGGATGGGGCAGCCACAGCTTCTCTGGGCACCCTGTGCCAGCGTCTCAGAACCCTTTCGGGGAAGAATTCCTTCCTTACACCTAACCTGAATCTCCCTCTATCAGCTTAAAGCTTAACCTGCCCACTGCGGCCAGGTGAGGTGGCACCTGCCTCAGCAGCCACCTCCTGCCTGCCCAGACCCCCGGCCCCGCCGCCATCCCCTTGCAGCCCGCAGGCTGGGACACGTCAGGCTGCGTGTGGGCTCCGCGGATGCGGGTGGGCACAGCGCGGTGAACTTTTCCAGACGCCAACCGCCTCGCTGGGTTCGTTCGTCACACACCGAAGCTCGCACGTCCCTCCTCAGGCAAAGTTTCCCCCTCGCCGCCAAGACCGGCCCAGACATTCTGGCTGCGGCGGGCCAAGGGGAGGGGGCGGCGGCAACAGGTGGTGGTGGTGGTGGTGGTGGTGGTGTCGGTGCCGCAGCCCTGCAGCCCCACGACACAGCAGCGCTCGCTCGACCGGCACGGCGCTACCTTCTCCCCGACAGACTGCGGGGCGATGAGCCGCTCCTCCCCTCCGCAACCATCCTGCCCGCTCCTCCGAGCACAGCGGCCACACTTACCTGCGCCTGGCCGCGCCTCCGCCATGCCAGCGCAACCCCCTCCCCAAGGGCCGGCTTCCTGCCTGCCGCGCATGCGCGCCGCCAGCTCACTCCCCCCCCAACACTGCCCGCCCCCCTTGGGGAGCGGTGTTACGCGCGCGCAGGCGCAGGAGGGCTCTGAGCGGGCGGGAAGGCGGGAGTGCGCTGAGGGGCTGCGGAGGGCGGGAAAGGCAGCGGCGGGACGGGAGTGATGCTGTGTGCTGGCAGTCATAGGGACGTGGTGTGGTGTGGTGTGGTGTGTGCTGGAAAGGACTCAGAGCTCATCCAGTTCCAACTCCTGCCACGGGCAGGGACACCTTCCACTAGAGCAGGTTGCGCCAAGCCCCTGTGTCCAACCTGGCCTTGAACACTGCCAGGGATGGGGCAGTCACAGCTTCTCTGGGCACCCTGTGCCAGCGCCTCAGCACCCTCACAGGGAAAAGCTAAATCTAAACTTCCCCTGTTTCAGTTTGAACCCATCACCCCTTGTCTTATCACTACAGTCCTGGAGGAAGAGTCCCTTTCCAGCATCCTTGTATAGAATCACAGAATCAACCAGGCTGGAAAAGCCCTTTAAACTCATCCAGTCCAACTGTTCCCAGCACTCCAAGGCCACCACTAACCCATGGCACTGAGGCCTCGTCTCCACGCTGTGTGAACACTTGCAGGGATGGTGACTGCAGCCCTGCCCTGGGCAGCCTGGTCCAATGCGTGAGCACCCTCTGGGGAAGGAATTGTTCCTCAGCTCCATCTAAACCTGCCCTGGTGCAGCTTGAGGCCGTTTCCTCTTGTCCTGTCCCTTGTTCCTTGGGAGCAGAGACCGACCCCACCTCACTACAACCTCCTGTCAGGCAGTTGTAGGGAGTGATCAGGTCCCCCCTGAGCCTTCTCTTCTCCACACTGAACCCCCCAGGTCCCTCAGCCCTTCCCCATCACACTTGTGCTCCAGGCCCTGCACCAGTTCCGTTGCCCTTCTCTGGCCCCGCTCCAGCACCTCAATGTCTCTCTTGTAGTGTACCCCCTTCAAACACTGGAAGCTGCTCTGAGGTCTCCATGCAGCTTCTCTTCTCCAGGCTGAACAGCCCAAATGTTCTCAGCCTGTCTCCATACAGGAGGTGCTCCAGCCCCTGATCATCCTTGTGGCCTCCTCTGGACTTGGTCCAACAGCTCCATGTCCTTATGTAGAGGACACCAGAGCTGCACACAGTGCTGCAAGTGGGGTCTCACGAGAGCAGAGCAGAGGGGCAGGATCACCTCCCTCGACCTGCCGCTCATGCTGCTTTTGATGCAGCCCAGCACACGGCGGGGTTCTGAGCTCAACAGCTCACTGAAGCCAGGTCATGTTCAGTTTCTCATCAAACAACACCCCTAAGTAGTCCTCTGCAGGGCTGCTCTGACACAGCTTGACGGCTGCAGCCTTTCCCTGACATGGGCTTTGAGCGCTGGCGGCATTCCAGAGCCTGGCTCAGGGCACTACGTAAGAGAGATGCATAGGGCAGAAAGGAGGGATGTGTCATCAGGGATATATGGCATCCTGCAGTGCTCTAGGGAGCCACACTCTTGTCATCCCAGATGAGTACTGGAGCTTAAGCCTCAGTTGGGAAGCCCACACCAGGATTCCCATGCTCCACAGAACGCACGCTGTGTGGTGCTGCAGGCTGGAGCCCCGGTGCTGAGCCATGGTGTGATCACACCTCCCCGCAGAGGTTTGCAGTGCCATGGTTACCGTACCAGAGCAGTTCTGTGCTGCAGCGTGGCTCCACCGTCCTCACAGAGCTGCTTATCTTTCCAGACGCTGCAAATTAAGTACACATTCAGAAGTCAGTCTTCCAAGATCTGGCTTTCATTGAAAAAGGTCTCCTGCTATTTGTGAAACAACATCTGTTCTTACGCCATTATCAACCTCAGGAATCACTCCTCATTTGACAGATGAAAGTGCTGGGCAAAAGAGTTGCTGTTCAGATAACGAAAGCCTTCATCTACATATAGAGGGATTGTACTATCACCTATTAAAACAGACTAGAAATACAGCTCTAGAAATCCACAGAAGTATCCAGAAGATTGAAATGGACAGCTTTTCCACCGAAAAAAGCCTCCAGTAATCCATAACATTGAGATATACAGACAATATGCATTGTGATTGTCACATAGAAACTGTTTGCTGAAAAAAATAGGAAACTGAGGCATTAGTAACAATATGCTCCATCCCTGGCAGTGTTCAAGGCCAGGTTGGATGGGGCTTGGAGCAACCTGGTCTAGTGGAAGGTGTCCCTGCCTGTGGCAGGGGGTTGGAACTGGATGAGCTTTAAGGTCCCTTGCAACCCAAACCAGTCTGGGGTTCCACATCTCTGCAGAAGGACACATCAGGGGCACTGCTGCACAGTGTCTGCATTCTGCCCTCCACACTCCCCTGGTGAAATTCTGGCATCAGAGTTCCACCTGCTGCATAGTTCTTCCTCTCCTTGTGGGCAAAGTTCATGGCTCCAAAGCCCTTAAAACACCAGTGGGCTTATTGAAGAAACATTGCCTCTTGAAATGCAGCCAGATTCCTGCCCCTGCCGCAAAGGAAGCTTGCAAACCTGTATGGCAACATCCATGTTTTGCCACGGATTTTGAGTGTGTTTGAAGTGCTTTGCAGTGTGTAAACATTGTGGACATCTGAGGTTGCAAAGAAAGTGGCATCCTTTCAGAGGTGATGCGTGCCTTTCCTGCTACTGTTAAGGTTCCCAGACAATTCTCTGTCATGACTGTAGAGATGCGACCACAACATTCACATAGAACTGCCACAGGTTTTTAACACTGCTTTATATGCTTGTCACAGCACTACTACTTCAGTGTCTACACTTAAGTTTGGCCAAAATAGTCTTTTTTTCATTGCCAATTTTCCTTTTCAGTTCAGGGATAGGGGCAAGGACATCCCCACTGTATCTTATGCCCTCCATTAAACTATATGTTTTGTATGTACTTCATGATGCTAGAATATTTATCTCCACATACTTTTGCCATTTATCACTCATTTCTTTTCTCAGTGGCTGTTTTTTTTTTCCATCTGACCACTAGGACTATCAGGAAGCAGCAGGGACTGACTGCTCCATATGGAAAATAGAGCTGGGAGCCAGCAAATACCACAATACCTGAGCAAGAAGAGCAGAGCAGGTTCACCAACACTTCAAGCAACAGGCCTGTAGTGACAGGGCAGCTCAAGCCAGAAGTCAAGACTGGGTAAGGACCAGAGGGAAGTAGACACAAACATACCTGCAGTGTAGTTCAGGCAGACACTAAGGACAAAAGCATGAATTTCAAAGCAGTGTGGGAAGGAATGAGGGACAGGCACCCACTGAGGCTTTCAAAGCCTGACAGCTACTTATAAAAGTTGGCACTGAGACCATCCAACCCCCCCATGGTGGTGGGAAGGGATGTGGGGAAGATGTACTCATGGCCCTTACAGTCACAGACCTCTCCTATATGCAGTAGGGATGCTGGTGAACAGCCTTGCCTTCAAGGGAGATGGGAGATGAGGTAGGGAAGCAGAAGGAAGGGAATCCTTAGCTGTAACTTGTCATTGCCAGCATGCCAAATGAGATAAATCTGCTAACAGAAACATATTGTCCTGAGCTGGCATCATAGTGTAGTCATTTTTAAGTGGTCATAGTAAGGTCAGTCACTGCTCGGGAGATGCCTTGACATGAAGACAGCAAGGCTGCCATAATGAGATCCTGGTGAGGAAGACAAAATGGACTACAGCCAATCATCTGCAAGTCCAGATGTTCAGCATGAGTCTCACACAATAAATACCCTTTAGTGCACAGGATTTCTTGGAGTTCCTGATTTTTAAAGAAGCTGCTCCTGGGTGTTTCCAAATGCCACTGGGGTTACTATCCCTGCAGCCAGAAGCAGCAGTTTAACACAGTTCCATCTACCCCTCCAGAAGGCAAAGGAAGAGTTCTAAGATGCTGTGAGCACTTTCCATTGCATCACACAGTGACATTCTGTCTCTTTTGTCCTTTCCTTCCCTACATAAAGCCCTTATAGACAAACACACAAAAAAAATCCACCAATTTGTGCTTTGATTTAAAAAAGAAAAAAGAAAAGAACCCAAGGAAACCATCTAAAAATGAAGAAACTTGTTAAAAGTGGGGGGGCAGCTACAATAATTATGTCTTTGTGGGTTACATGGAGACTTTAAGGATACCATGTTGGAAGCTCAGGGCAAATGCGTATACAGGGAAAAAGGAATCTGTCATGGTTTAGCAGGAGGGACAAAAGAGCCTGTTGCTGGGGACAACTTTTCAGAAGCCTCCTTCCAAAACCTAAATTTGGTCCTAAACTCAAAAATAGAATCCAAACTTGTGACAGATGAAAAGTAAACCACACCATGAGACAGGCCAAAAGGGTCTGAAGAACAACTTGCATAAGGCATAAAATCTAATAATAAATCCCTTTTTGAACACTTCAGGCTCTGGAAGCCTGCCAGACAGTCTGCAGCACCAGGGAGATTAAAAGAAATACAGAGAGAAGAACAGAAAATCTAAATGAATTCTTTATATCTGTGTTCATTACAGCAGAGCTGGATGAGATTCCCAAGCCAGCTCTTCTTTATGGGGGGACTCAGCAGGGATTGTGTCTTAGAAGAGTCGGTATGGGACATAGAGGTTATGGAACTTACAGGCAGAATTAATACTAACAAATCACAAGGAGCAGATGGTGTATAACCAGCAATTCTGAAAGACTTCAAGGGAGAACCACAAACTATCCTCTGTTATAAAACTGCAGTGGCAGCAGGAGACAGGGATGTGCCAGCTGTAATGTCATTTGTTTATAAGGATGCCATAAGAAACCTAGAATAGTATAAACCTGATGTCTATAGCAGGCAACTCAATGGAAAGTGAAGATAGATTAGAATTACTGAGCATATGCATGAAGGTGCTGTCATACAGATGAGTCAAAATGGCTTTTGTAAAGGGAAGAACTGCCTCACACTTCTATCAAAACATTTATGGGTCAAGAGGCTTGTGGCTAAGGGAGATAGACCCTGGAATCCTGACCATGGATTTCTGGAAGGTATTTAGAGAGGTCACTCATCAAAAGCTCTTAAAAGCCACACTGCCAAGGAATAAATAATGGAGAGGTAAATAGCTGGCTGAAAGGCAGGAAATATGAAAGTAGGAGTCAATAGTCCATTTTCACAGTAAAAGCAGGTCACCAGTAGAGTCCCACAAGGATGTGTTCTGGAACCTGATCTGGAAATGGCAGTGTCAGTCTGCTCTGGAACAGTGTTATTTAGGGCAATACAGGCAATGTCAAGCTGACAGCTGCAAGCAGAAGAGTCTTGGGATATTGAGTGGCTCTTCATCCATTTCCTGGAAAGGCTCTTTAGAAGGGAAGGGGCGAGATGAAGAGCAGGTATTACCTCAGGAGCAGCTGAGACATAATGCAGATGTGCTGTGGCACTGTGAGCTCTCAGCTCTGCACTAGCAGGATTTCTCAGTTCTCAGCAGCCAACTCTTCCAGCAGATGGAACAGCTCAAGCCACACACAGACAGCTCCCTTTGAAGCGCTCTGTGCCTCTTCTCATTCAAACAGTGCAGAGCAGCACTGCCTCCTGCAGCCCCAGCTCGGGAAAGCCGGACTCTGGGGAGCAGCCAAGCACTCAGCACCAGCGCCAGATGTGCTCTGCATGACTTGGCAGAGGAAAGACATCAGCAGCCTCGGCAGAAAGCGTGAGTGGACACATCCTGTGAGACTGCTGCTGCGGATATAAACTGTGGTTGCCTGCACATGCATTGGAGAGGCAGAAATGAAGAGGCTGAATGTGTCTGTGGAGAATGCAGCTAGGGAAGGGAGCCAGGGGAAACTTGGAGAACTTGCCAGCATATGGACGCAGATGGAAAGAGAGAAATCAGAGCTATTTATTTATTTATTTATTGGCTAAATATGCCAGAAGACCTTTGCAGCACTAGCTACATGGCCACCAAGACCAGACACAGTTCATGTCTATTGTGAGCCAACACCTAATAGTCTTCACATAGACTCGTAAGAGTCATCCATAGGAAGGCTCCAGTGACTTCCTTTCTTTCCAGAGGGATGTGCTTACATAAGACAGGGCCCAGCAGGGAGTTTCAGAGATCACTTTTCATATATTATGTTTCTGTACCCACTTGTCATTTCTGAGGCGTGCAGCACAAACCTGGGACACCAGAACCAACCTTTCCTTTGGAAGCAGGTCCCAACACTGCTTTTCCTGATGAACAGCTTATGGAGGACAAGTTTTGAACTCCCCACATAGCCCTTTTACCCAGACAAAAAGGTGGCCTACAGCAACTGCTCCCTTTCACACATTGCTAAGATATTGGATGAGCCCCGCAGGGCTCCACAGCGCTTGCATCTTGCTTTGAAGCCTCCAGCTCTGCTGTCCTAGGTGGAAGAAAGGGGCAGGTTTCCTTACAGGCCTCAGAAGGTGGTGAAATCTGTCTGGCATGAACTGAAAGTGCTGTGAATCACCCACAGACAGCATGTTGTGTCACCAGGAACTAAGCACAGATCACCAGTCTGCAGGTAGTGTCATTTTAGAATGGCATCCATAGAGACGCAAGAAGAGTGAGATGTGCGTGGCATACTAGAAGGACATGCTGTTGATTAGGACCAAAGACCTTTATGCTGAAGGACTCCTGGCAACTAGCTTCTGATTTGCATGCAGCTGACACCCTAGTTTGGGAGAAGAAATTAGCTGTATAAACATAGAATCAGCCAGGTTGGGAGAGCTTTAAGCTCATCCAGTCCAACCGTTCCCCAGCACTGCCAAGGCCACCACTAACCCATGGCACTGAGGCCTCGTCTCCACACTGTGTGGACACTTGCAGGGTCAGTGACTCCAGCACTGCTCTGGGCAGCCTGTTCCAATGCCCGCATGACTTCACCCTTTGGGGAAGGAATTGTTCCTAATATCCAATCTGATGAATTATATCTTGGAAAATTTCTGAGCATCCATAGTTCTAGCTGGAAAACTTCAATGAGTAAGTAGTATTATGTGCCACTGAGATGCCCAGTATGAACACAAAGCCTCTCCAATGCCATTCATGCAAAATCCACCATATTGGACTTACCATGTATATCCTTCTCAATTAACTATGCTTCCAACCAGCACACAAGGCACTTGCTCCATGCACATCTGTCATGTGTACAGCTGATGTGCAGTGGATCTGCAGCAACGTGCAATAGTCACACAGGGATGTGAGTACTACTGCACCAAGTAGTCACATCCCTGTGATTTCCAGTCAACCTTTCCTACTTTATGTAACTTCAAGGAACACAATACAAGAGGAGTCTGCCAATGTTGTGTCATCCAGTTTACCACAATCAGTTTAAGCTTTTTTTTTAAGAAAGATCTTAAACTTTAAACATGATGCATTTCAAAGAGATCCTTGAAAACAGAATGTTCTCCTTCCTCTACCACTTCTCACTCAAAAATCAGATGCAAACAAGTAAAAGAATTCAGTGCATGCAGTTAAAGTATACAGGAAGACCATGCCAAATAGTTTAACCACCTCCCAATACTGAGAAGAGGCACTAAGAATGATACTTTAGGCATGATACAGAAAAAATCTTTGATGCCATGGTAACAGAACAAAGAACTAGAGCCCCTCTCAGAGTTATTTTGATAATCAGAAGAGACTGTACCTCTGAATTGATGAGCACCCTATGGCAACAAAGCTGTTTTCCAACATCTGACAAATCAGGGAGGCAAAAAAAAAAATCTAAAATAGAAGTATTACAGTACTGAAGAAATATGCACAGAGCACTCAGAAAACAGGGTAAAGAAGGAGAAAGCCAGAGGAGGAAGATAAGAATACGGTGCATCATTTTCACCCTGAACTTGGAGTTGGCTCACTCAGACGCCTACACAATGTCCATGAGACTATAGGGAACAGAAGCTTTTTGTGTCCTGTAGTACACTCACCTGAAAAACCTCCTATATATTTCTTCGCAGGCCTCTGAGTCCTATGCAGTGATAACCCAGCAGATGAGTCTGCAATGCTGCTGCGTCTGGATTTGTATTACACTAGAGGAAAAAACTGAAAAAGTAAGTGAAAATGGAGCTATTCAGAAGAGCCAAAAATCATGTATTCTGCTTCAAATTCCTTTACTGTCAATTTTTGTAACAGAAACTCCTAATTCTGCAGAATGCGTGTGTGTGCATATGGATCTGGATAGAAAGTGAGGGAGAGAAAGACAGGAAAAATAGGAAGACATTTGGATATACTAGATAGCCAAAAGGTAAAGGACTCCTTCTATGACTATGATTAGCTGGCAGTGTAATTAAATAGCTCTTTCTCAGACTCAACACTGAGGCTGACACTGTTCGATATCTTCACCAATGACCTGGAAAATGGTTGTGAGCAGCCAGCTCCTCCAGGAGAATGCTGTGGGAAATGGTGTCAAAGGCTTTGCTAAAGTCCAGGTAAACAACATCCACAGCCTTTCCCCTATCCAATAAACAGGTCATCTGGTCATAGGTGATCAGGTTAGTCAAGCAGGACCTGCCTTTCATAAACCCATGCTGACTGGGCCTGATCTCTTTGGATACCCTAAATATGCTATGTGATGGCATTCAAGACGATCTGTTCCATACCCTTCATTGTCTCCTTTGAGCCCTTCTTGTAGATGGGCATCACATTTGATAACCGCAGGTCAACTGGGACTTTCCTGGTTAGCCAGTACTTGATAAATGATTGAAAGTGGCTTGGTGAACTTTTCCACCAGCTGCCTCAGTATCCTTGGGGTGATCCCATGTGGCCCCATAGACATATGTGTCTGTGGTGTAGCAGGTTGCTGACCATTTCCCCTTGGATTATGGGGGCTTCATTCTGCTCCCCATCCCTGTCTTCTAGCTCAGGGACGTGGGTACCTGGAGAACAACTGGTCTTACTACTAAAGACTGAGGCAAAGAAGGCATTGAGTACCTCAGCCTTTTCCTCATCCTTCGTCACTATGTTTCCTGCCCCACATCCAATAAAGGATGGAGATTCTCCTTAGGCCTCCTTTTGTTGTTAATGTAGTTATACTTTTTTGATTGTCTTTTACCACAGTAGCCAGATTAAGCTCTAATTTGGCTTTGGCCCTTCTACTTTTCTCCCTGCATAGCATCACGATGTCTTTGTAGTCCTCTTGAGCTGTCTGCCCCTTCTTCCAAAGGTCACAGACTCTCTTTTTTCTCCCTGAGTACCAGCAAAAGCTCTCTGTTCAGCCAGGCCACTCTTCCCCCCTCCCAGTTCATCTTTCAGCACATAGAGATGGCTTTCTCCTGTGCCTTTAAGATTTCCTTCTTGAAGAATGTCCAACCTTCCTGGACTCCTTTGTCCTTCAGGAGTGCCTCCCTCCACAATTAACTGCCTCCTATCAGTCAAGTACCTTTGAGTCAGAGCTGCTTGAAATCCAGCATGCATTTTTGTTTGCAGTGTTTGCTCATAGTGTGATGTTCTAACCTCTGACTCCTATTCCTGGATAGGAGGAGGTATTTCTGGCTGCTTCCTTCTGCTAGTTCACATCTCGGTTTTATTATGCAAACGTTAGTACTTGTCCACTGCTTTTTTTTTTTTTTTTCAGCATTTAAGCATTTTTTTTAGAAGGGTTTGGGTTGGAAGAGACCAACTGCGGTCTTCGATTAATATGATTTTCTTTCACGCTTGCTATAGTTAATAAACTTCACTGTTATAAAGCAGAGACTGCCAAAGACTACAGTGTTACCACACTGACAAGCTGTGAAGATGGTTTGGCATCTTCATTTCCTCTGCAGAGCCTCCCTTTTTGCACCTCTCCTTAATATGGCCTTCAGTTACCAGTGATGAGAAGGTGACAATTTTGTGCTATGAATGACCACTTGAGTGTTGTTTGCACAGAACTTCTCTGGGAACATCAGTGTTTGATTCTTTCTGTTCCTCATTCATGAGAAACAGGAAGGGCAGTTTATGCTGTTGTCTATGAACAACAGTAAAGAAATGATGTTTATGTGCTGCTGGTTATTTCAGTTCTGCTCAATAAACACAATAACACTGCAGGCATCATTTAATTCTTGTTAAATGTCCCCGTTCAGCAAAGAGGGCATTCACAGCTATCAAGAATGGCCAAAGACCAAAATCTCTGTGAGTCAGACCTCCTGGCACACACCTCTTAGCTCTGTGTAAGTCTACTGTTGAACTCACAAGGCTTTTGAACTTCTAGATTTATAACCTTCCTCTTTTAGATCCCAGTGCCCTCCCATTGTCATGCATCCTCTCTGAACTCTGATCACTTGAGACATAACAAAGAAGAACTTTGGAACTCTAAGCCCTACCATCTCTCTTCTTCTTGGCCTGAGTTGAGTGAAATTAAAAATCCCCATGTATTTTACGTTATGAATTCATACTGTCTTAATTTTTAAAATCTCACTTTTTTTTTAAAGGAAATGCATTTAGTGTCTACTTTTTTACGGTGTGCTGAGAGAATTCAAAAATATTTTCTTCTTGTCAAGGAATGGGAATTTGACACAAAATATTAAAATGGCAATACAGAACTTTCATAAGTTTACTTGCCAAGTTCTGCATGTATTCAGAGTCTGAAGCATTGAAACTTGTGAGCTTTTATACCAAGGGAGTATGGACAACTAGAGAGTTTGGGCATCTTTGATGTTAAAAGAATTCTGAGGATAACATTCTCACTTAAGCATGAATAGCGACATGAAACACTGAACTCTTATGAAAACATCTACTCATTTATGACTGATAGAACATGGTTTCTTTCTGCAGAACCCTGTCATTAACTATCTCACCATAAAGGGCCTTGTTATCTGACCTAACCACCGGCACAACCTCTCAAATCAAAACCGAGTTGCACTGAGCTCCATTCCCTAGGGAGCGTACTTCACACGGGAAATTTACTCACTCCAGAGAGAGAGATTCATTCTCCCTCTCTGCTTCGCTCTGGGGAGACCCCCCTGCACCCTGATCCAGCTCTGGGGCAACAGCACAAGAGGGACATGGAGCTGTTGAAGCGAGTCCAGAGGAGGCCATGGAAATGCTGCAAGGGCTGGAGCAGCTCTGCTCTGGAGCCAGGCTGAGAGAGCTGGGCTGGTTCAGCCTGGAAAAGAGAAGGCTCCTGAATGGGAGACCTTAGAGCAGCTCCAATGCCTGAAGGGGCTGTGGGAAACCTGGAGAGGGGCTTTGGACAAGGGCCTGTAGGGACAGAACAAGGGAATGGCTTTAACCTGCTAGAGGGGAGATTGAGGTGAGCTCTTAGGCAGAAGCTTTTTCCTGTGAGGGTGCTGAGGCGCTGGCACAGGGTGCCCAGAGAAGCTGTGGCTGCCCCATCCCTGGCAGTGTTCAAGGGCAGGTGGGACACAGGGGCTTGGAGCAAGCTGCTCTAGTGGAAGGTGTCCCTGCCCGTGGCAGGGGTTGGAGCTGGATGAGCTTTGAGGTTCCTCCCACCAAACCCTATGTCTCTATGAGCACCACGCTCCCACAAGCTGCCGCCTGGCCCATCTGAGCGGCAGCGTTCCCAGTTTATGAGCCGGTTCCGTTACCTCGGCTCAGCTCCGGCGCGACCGGGCCGCAAGGAAAGGGGCGCTGCAGCGGAGCTCGCAGGCCCCGCCCCCAGCCGCCCCGCCCCAGCAGCGGCCCCGCCCAGTCTGTCCCGGCAAGCGAGCAGGGCTGCCCTTGCCCGCTGCAGGAGTTCCCTCAGAATTGCCTGTGCATAACACAAACAAACCGATAACAAAGCCCCTGTAGAGCGGCGCGGTGCATGCGGGAACAGCTGTTCCTGTCTCTCTGCAGTGAGCCAAGACGGGGCGCTTCCAGCGCTCGGCACTTCCTTCTGTCCTTCGGACGCCGCTACTCAGGCAGCGATGTCTGCACCCCCGGGAAGGCGCAAGGGAGCTGGGTCCTTGCTGAGGCGGTGGCGCGACGTGTGACGCCTCCGGGCCGCGCCCCGTGCCGCTGTCGGCGGGGCCGCTCACGATGATGCCTGGAGAGACCCCGCCGGCGGCGGGCGGGACGGCAGCGGCTGTGGCCTGCGCCAACTGCGGTCTGCTGCAGCAGGTACCGGCGGGCCGAGGGCCCCGGGCGCTGAGGGGGCGGCGGGCTGCTGGTGTCCGCGGGCGGGTGGGCAGCGCCGAGTGCCGCAGTGACTGGGCTCTGGGAGAGGAGCAGCAGGGGCGAACTTCGGCTGGGCGAGATGTAGGGAAGGGGCTGGTGTCTGCGGCGTGCCTTAGGGGGTCTGCGAGTGAGTCCCGCGGTGTATTCTCTTCAGTGCGCTTCGGTGCTGGGGGAGGGTGTTACCGTCTAAAGCAGCGTGAGCAGCACTGGTCAAGGGAGGGGATTCTCCTCGTCTGCTGCTCTCTGGGGAGACCCCCCCTGCAGTCCTGATCCAGCTCTGGGGCAGCAGCACAAGAGGGACGTGGAGCTGCTGGAGCAAGTCCAGGGGAGGCCACGGAGATGCTGCGAGGGCTGGAGCAGCTCTGCTCTGGAGCCAGGCTGAGAGAGCTGGGCTGGGTCAGCCTGAAGAAGAGAAAGTCCTTAAGGGGAAACCTTAGAGCAGCTCCAGTGCCTAAAAGGGCTACAGGAAACCTGGAGAGAGGCTTTGGACAAGGGCCTATAGGGACAGGACAAGGGAATGGCTTTAACCTGCCAGAGGGGAGACTGAGATGAGCTCTTAAGTGAAAGCTCTTCCCTGTGAGGGTGCTGAGGTGCTGGCACAGGGTGCCCAGAGAAGCTGTGGCTGCCCCATCCCTGGCAGTGTTCAAGGCCAGGGTGGACACAGGGGCTTGGAGCAAGCTGCTCTATTGGAAGGTGTCCCTGCCTGTGGCAGGGGGTTGGAACTGGATGAGTTTTAAGGTCCTTTCCAACACAAACCATGTGTGATCTATGATCATTCACTTCCTTTCTTCAGTGCTCCCAAGCAACCATGCAATTTTATAGTATAACTCTTTGGGCAATGTTTGTTTCCTGTTTAAATGAGGGGAAGGCCTTGCTGAGAGTTCAGAGGGTGAAGGAGGTCTTCAGACAGAATGAATATAGACTGAGAATCTGGGACATAGGCAGATTCAGATGAGCTGGGTGCTGTTTATTGGTAATGTTCTGGCGAAGCTTAGTTTGATTTTGAGAGAAAAAGTCATGGGGACTTTAGTATGCAATGACTACAAAGTCTGAAGAGTGTTTATAGTAAAGCCTCATCTAAGTCTGCATGTTTTCTTGCAGAGCCTGCGTTCTCTGTATGTATTAGAATGTATTTATTGTGCGTTAACCTCTTCACTAAGAGAACTGAAGAAGAGGCGCATAACTGTGTTGTGTAGGACGTTAGCAATGGCTTTGGAGATTATTTACAATGTAAATAGTTCTGGGGTTTGAGGTGAAACTTTTTTACCAACTTGGAACTCTTCCTTACAGAATATAAACGAATATGTATCCGCATTAATTGCACTGAAGCAAAAAATGATTGATGGAGAGTAAGTACAATTGCACAAGTCTGTTTTCTTTTTGTTGCTCTTAAGTTCTTAAAGCAATTCAGTAAATATGTTTTGTGGAATGTAGATATTTGTTAATGCACGAAACTAAGCCCTCCTCAAAATGAAAGTAACCTCTTTGCAAAGAGGTCCTAAGTCTAGACTGTAAGTATTTTTTAATTTGTGCCCTAAAATGTGAGTAATTGTGGTAAAACAGGGCTATTTATAAGCTGTAATAGCTTATGTATGATTATGTATAATGGCAGAAGCATCTCTTTCAAGAGATGTGTTTCATCTGTTGTGAGGGATATAGTATGAGAACTAAAAGTCGAGCACATTTCAACAGAATTTAGTCTGAGCATTAAAGTGTGAAATGCTGTTGGGATTAAATATGACTATGAAAAGTGAGGCTAAGCATCAGTCAGAACAGTAAGGTTCCAAAATGCTTCTCATATTTTGCTCTCTCTTGTGGTTGCTTCCACTTCTTCCGAATAACCATGATTGTATGGAATAATACACTGAGATCTGTTACGTACGCCTCCATACTATGGTCTAATATCCTTGTTACAGCTCCTAATTGTAACATTTTACTTCTCATGTTCCCTTCCCCCAGGTGTCAGTCTGGCTTTAGCGAATCTAAATCCTAGTCCTGCATCCTGGTTTCCAAAAAGTATTTAAGAGAGCCCTTGCTGTCGTAGCTGGGACCCTTTTCTTCAAAGCACCCTCATTCTTTGTCCATAGATTCCTTTTGCTGCCTCCAAACTTCGTGTCCCTCTTCTCTCTGCCATTGTACATACACATTTCCTGTGGGAATTACCTCTCTTTTAACTACTTGCAGCTCGGCCCCTTTCTTTCTTGCCTTACTTGGTTACTCTCAACTGCTGTGAGAGAAAGTAATGCAGCCCCCTCTGTACTCGGGTAACTTCCACAGTGTTTCTCTTTCTTCTCTCTAAACCCATAGCATTTGAGGGAAGGAGAGAATAACTCTCCTTGGTGCTGCCCTGTGGCCCACTGTACACCTTGAACTGTACACCAGAGCAAGTGCTACCTTCTTATGGCTGCTAAGAGAGTAGTGTAAAGACTAAAGCTTTTTAGGGTTTTTTAAACTAATTTTCTTACATTTATGTGTTATTTCCTAGGAAAACATCCTATAAGTTTGAGAACTAGGATATTATTTTGTGAGTCTATGTATATTTTTTGATTGTATGTATTTTGTGTTCTTTACCTAGATAATGCTTTTTTGGTTGTTGGGGTTTTTCTTTAAAGCTGCAGGTAGTTAATGGCTACAAATTCATGTAATTGGCAGTTGGTTGGTTTCTGGTTTTGCTTTCTATTTTAAATCAGCCTGGTTTCAGGTTTGAATAGCTTAATGAAACAGAAAAGTTATATTGACTACTGTCAAAAATGCAAGTCAATCTTTCCTTTTGCTTTATAGATAAATACAGAAGGTGTAAGGTATCGTAAAATATGATTGTCAAAATCAAGTGAGAAAATGACTAATATCTGCTTCTTTTTCCTTGCAGTCATTTGCTGACAGAGTATCAACAGAAATGCACTGATATCCTTTACTTCTTGTGTTCTTACAGAATTAGTATATCAACATTTCTTACAAGAGGGCTTGAGGTGTTTTATTTAAGGTTCAATTTAAGAGATCATGCTTCTAGTAGAAAACAGACTGAATAGGCTTTGTGAATAAAGTGGGGCTTTGGGATTATATCTATCCAATTAAGATCTGCCTCTGTCTAATATAAGACTTAATATTAACTATTGTCAATCTGTGTTGCTGAGTTCTGCAAGTCCTGTGTTTTATTGGTGGAAGTCTTTATTGGATACTTCCTTGCAAGAAGCGATTGGATTGAAATATATTTAGGGATGTTTGATAAACTGTTTTTTATTGTCTGCCTTAACAAGAGCTTACAGCTCCAGTTTGCTGAACGGTAAGTTTCATTTAAGCTATTTACTCAAGATGATATGTCCTCTGTGTCTTGGACAGTTTTAGGAGTCTGATATCATGTAACAGCAAGGTATAGGCTGAGATTTTAATACAGTTCTTTCTTTTACCGTGGTTCTTAGGCCATAGTTAGCAAAGATACTCTTGATGAGGAGAGAAATCTGTCCTCCTACAGTACCTGTGTGAAATTCTTTCTTGGCCCTGTTACATTAGGGTCTAAAGTCACAAAGGGGAGATGCAGAGCTCATCTTTTGGTGGTGGTTAAATGTAAGTGTATTTGTGGTGGCTGTATTTGTATGAAGCATTTTGTCTTAGAGTTGTGGCTGTATGCTCTTTACTTGATTATAGAGGAAGATGCAGCCTATAAACTTTAAGGACTGTGTCTTGCCTCCAGATCCAACAGTTGGACTCTGCTCTTATTTCACAGTGCTACCTATACAGGGGCACTTGTTCTGGCCCTTCAGTGTAGGTAGCTGGGCAGTACTCCAGTGGCACATGCCATCTGCTTGCATCAAGATTTAGCCTTAGTTTAATGTTTTAAAATTGGATCTTGGGTTGCCTTTGAATGTAAAACGTTGGATGGAAAAATGAAAACACTTGGACTCTTAAAAGCCTTTGGGTGTGTCTCACAACATTTTTCTTTAGGGGAAGGCAAAATACTCACACTTGCCTGAAGAGTCAGAACGTTGAGTTTGAAAGCACCCATGGGTTTTGGTAACTTCAGTTCTAATTACATTTTCCATTTCAGAGAGATCTCTGCTCTTCGTTGCCAAGTGGAGCAGATGCTACAGAAAATTCTGCCTCTGGAAAAGTGCCAGGAAGAGTTGGGTTCCTTGAAAGCTGAGTTAGAAGAGAAAAAGGTGACTTGTACTTTCTGTGTTGAAAGAAATGCATATATTTAATGCTTATCTTAATGGAACAGGCTTTAATGCACCCAGTTGTTATTTCCAGCTCATTGTGACAGGCAGTTCTGGCTTTAGGTGAAAGGAATGACATGACATCAGGTTTCAGATAGGCAAGAAGCTCTGTAGTTCCTATGATTTTTCATCAGATGATTTGCATTTTATTTCCTTATTTAGGAAGGAAGGAGATACATTCATATCCATCTGATGTTCTGTTCTGATCTTAGATTACTGAGCTCTATAACTTGCACTACTAAAAAGGTGCCAAGAGTCTGTGCAGAATAGGATTTTGCTTCTGTTACAATTTTGAACATGATTTTTCCATTATTAGTAACTTGAGTGTATTCCTAATTTCTTTCCCGTCTCCTATCCAAAACCTATTCTGCATAATAAAAGATTTTGACTGTTCAAATCACCTCAAAATATGTATTTCCTAGACATAAACTATTATTTCTGCAAAAAATACCCCACCTTCTTCCTTGTTCTTTCATGCTGGTACAAGGTAGGATATTAACCTCTGTTTTATCACTGTGCCTAATTTTTCTTCAGTGTTAGAACTGGTTTTTGAATGCTGTTCCCTAAAAAAGCATTAGTAGCTGATGTCCTTATGGCCCTTTTTCCGAAAAAGCAGGGTTATGTGTGTTGTGTATGATAGTTGTGCTCTTGACTTCAGCTGTGAGCTCTTATCCAGATAGGTCTTGCAAGTACGTATTTAAAATATAGATACAGATTTATATGTTATAACTTATGCTTTTAAAGAAGAATAACCTGACTTTGCAGCTTACTTGTTTTCTCATTGAATACACCTTTTTAGCTATGCACTATATTCATTAGAATAGGTAAAGTTCTGCCATCTATTTTTGATGGCATATTTTAACTGCACTTTCTTTCTCCATAGAGTTCTCTCAAGATTTATCGTGAGAGTCAACTGGAATATGTTAAAATTAAAGAAGAAATAGTGAACAGTGATGCTGTGTGAGTGATGCTGCTTATTTTCACAACCTTTCATTCCCCCTCTTACTTCTTGCAGAGCTTGGTCTTGTACCTTACCTAGTAATACTTCACATTCTGCTAAAATTTCTATGCTTATAGAGAGAACGTTCTTCATGAGTGGTCAGTGAGCACTGGTAGCGTCTCTTTACCAGGACAGAGTTCTCTATTTACCACAAAAGTTTCTGGCACTTTGTGTTTCTGGGATATTGGGATTTAGCGGAAGGACAGCATAAAGTGTTTACTTTTTCTTTCAATTATTTCCCGGTTGTGTGTATGTTTTACATATAAAGTAGGGTTGGGAATGCTGAGCTCAAAACTGTTCAGGATGCATCATTGTTTTGGTTTGGCTTTAGTAAACACCTGGATATTAGGAACAAAAAGCTGTGGGATGTGAGTGATGAGGCAGGTTATCTGTGATACCTCATTGCTTAGGTCTTACTGATTGTAAGCCAGGCTTAATTGTTTTAAGGAGTAAAACTAAGCTCTACAACTAAGCATTATGTCATAGAAGCCAGTTTTCTTGAGTTGTGTTTGTAACCCCCAGTTGTAGCTGAAGGTGTATTTATGTACCTGGATTAGTGGACAGACACTCTGAAGACCAAACTTTACCTCTGTAACAGATGCAGCTGTGTAAGAAGGTCAGCAACATGCCACTGATTTAAGATTTCAACTGCAGGGGCACATTGGTCTCACAGGTCCTGGGTGTAGGAAGCGTGTTTTCTCTGAAATAGGTAGATTTATTTGTTTTCCTGGGTTTTCATACAACGGAACTCTATGTGGAAATAATGTATTAATGCTTTCTTTTTTATAGGAGAAAGAAACTGGAAACAAAAGTGAAGAAACTTGAAGGTAACTTTCTACACTGTTACTGTGTTGTTGTCCTACTCCATTTCTTCATTCCTTTTTTTCCCAAAGAAGTAATTGCAACTTTCTAACTGAGGCCCCAAGCAGCAAGGCAGTTTAGTACTGTGGATGGTGCTTAGTCTCTGAATTATATTAGCCCTCCTGCAAAATGTTTTCAGTTGAGTATCTTGGGCACATGGTGTAAATGGAGTTGGAAGGAAACTTCTGATCATGAAAACCTCAAAGGATGGAGTCTCCCCAGCCTGTCCAGGCAACCTGATTCACTTCATGACTGTCTTCATGGTGAAAAAGCTTTTCCTGGTAGCCAGTTGGAAACTCTCTTGTTTCAACTTATAACTGATGTCTCTTATTCTCCTGCCATGCACCACTGAACAGTCTCATTCTGTCTTCTTGGTACCTCCTTGTAGGTGTAGGAAAACTGTTCTGAGATCCCTTCTAAGTTGTTTGATGTTTTTTCCTCTCAAGCTAACTAAATCGAGTTCAACAAGCCTGTTTTCATAGGGCATGTGCTCCAGCATTCTAATAACCTTGGCAGGATTCTTCTAGTCATGTTTATAATCATATTTAAGCATGTGGTGATCCTAATGTTTTTTCTGATTTTTAAATATTCTGGAAATTGGCTCTTGGTTGGTTGGTTTGGTTTTAAGTAGAGATAAAGCACTTGCCTCATGGCACTGGGTTTTTCTTGTTTTGTTAGCAGAGGGTAGATATGCATAAAGCATTCTGCTACTTAATTTCCTGTACTGTTAGCTGGCAAGGCAAATACATTCATTCATGGCACATTTACAGCTGTGCTTACCACGATTTAAAGTACAACGAGCTGAGTGACTTGTATCTTAGTGTTAGAAAGCCCCCAGGTCCCACTGTAAAGTACAGGCATTGGGTGTTTGTTTTGATAAGCATTTTGGAAATCCATTATGTGACAGCAAGGTTTTTATACTCTCTTGCCTCCAAAACCTCAAATTTTGGCAGAGCTAGAACAAAACACTGTGAGATAGGTTGCATTAGGTCCAATTTGAGTGACTAGCTTATCTGTTTTGTTCATTTCCATGTTTGTTAAATATCCCAGTCCCTGTATTTTAACCTGGGATCTTTTGTCAGTCAGTCTGAAATTTTCCCATGATTGTTTTTTCATCAGCCTACCACCTGAGATACCTTTTTAATGCTCTTTCTTTTGATATGCTTTGTTCTGTGACCTGATCTGATCAGCAGGCAGCTTCTGTCTCTCTTTTCTCTGCTGTCCATGTATAAATTGCCAAGCTGATGACTGAGTTGAAGGTTGGATTTGATGATCTTAAAGGTCTTCTCTAACCTGGTTGATTCTGTGATTCTGATCTCTCAGGAGCTCTCTCAAGTATCTCTCTTACTTGAGGATTTCCCTAGGAACCTCACATTCAATCCTCACCTCCCTTGTCCTCTTTATTCCCACTCATCTGCAGTCTTACCAGGTGCTTGTCATTATACATTGAGATGAGGTACTGCTCTCTGTTTATTGATCTTGAGTGCTATCTACATGTTTCTTATGCAGTTGGCTATGGATGTTTGCATCTTTGAACCAGAGCCCCCTTTTAAATAAGGGAATAAAACACGCAGAAAACCCCATTGTGCCTCATTCTTAATTTTACTCTCTTTTTTCACTTGGTGTATATTATTCTACAGTACAGTATCATTACAGTATGACCCACTCTTCATGCTTGCAAGTCAGTGAGAAAAGTAATGAATGTATTTCAACAGTTTGGAGCACTAATTGTGCAGTGGAAGGTGACATAGTTGTATGCATCGGTTCTTGTCTTAATGAGCCAAAATATAACTTCAGTGTTTGTATTTCGCACTTTTTCCCTGATAATTTGATTTGCAAACTGGTGACCAATACTACTTAAATTTTTCTCTCTTTTCTTGTAGTTTCTAACTTAAATTTTGTTTCTCTTTCTTGAAGAGGCTGCAACAAAGCATACCCAGGACTTCAGACAACTGAAAACTGAGAAGAAAAGGCTTGAAAACGAGCTAAAGAAGGCACAAGTAAGACTCGGCTGGTCTTTTTGATGAAGCTGCTTTTATTAGTATTGCTGGAAGGAAAGAAGGAAGCAACTAGTAACAGAGATACAGAAATAGTACATTTGTTAGGGATATTGAGTAACTCACCATAGCAATTCACCTGAAGAGATAACTGAAGCTTTAAAGTGTTGATTTAGCTTTCATGCTAATTAAGAGTCGATGCTCTAAAAACCATGTGTGGCCTGAAAAGTCATTTTTTTTAATTTCAACAGGGAAAACTTGATGGTGTACTTAAAGAGAAGTGCAGAAAAGGTAAGTGTTTGCCTTTGACTGCCTTCAGATCTGTGTGTAGTATTGTGCCATTTGAACATTTCCTTTTTTCCCCCTCTCCTCTTTGTAACAGTGAAGCATGCGGAGACCCAGAGTTCAAGTGAAGGTCTTACAAAAGATATAGACAAAGGTAAGATGTTTTGCAAGACTGTTCTCTGTTGTGAGCCAACTGTTCTGAATTTATCGCAGCTCTTCTGGAGTTGCAGTTTTGGGAACAGAGGATACTGACAGAAAAGCTGTAGAATCATAGAATCAGCCAGGTTGGGAAAGCCCTTTAAACTCATCCAGTCCAACTGTTCCCAGCACTGCCAAGGCCACCACTAACCCATGGCACTGAGGCCTCGTCTCCACGCTGTGTGAACACTTGCAGGGACGGTGACTGCAGCCCTGCCCTGGGCAGCCTGTTCCAATGCCTGAGCACCCTCTGGGGAAGGAATTGTTCCTCAGCTCCATCTAAACCTGCCCTGGTGCAGCTTGAGGCCGTTTCCTCTTGTCCTGTCCCTTGTTCCTTGGGAGCAGAGACCGACCCCACCTCACTACAACTTCCTGCCAGGCAGTTGTAGGGAGTGAATGTAGATGTAGAGAGCAGATGTGGTTGATACAAGCATTTAACACTGATGGAGGATTGATGTAATAGGTGACTATTTTCAGTTCTGCAGTAAGGAAAATACTTGATTCGCTAAAATGGCTAGTCTATTTCTTGTATCTGTAAAGTCAGTTGATGTGTAATTATAAACCAGAATCCAAACACTGAGAAAAAGACAAGCAATTCCATTGTCTTTGGAGCT
This sequence comes from Pezoporus flaviventris, assembly GCF_033815535.1. Taxonomy (NCBI): domain Eukaryota; kingdom Metazoa; phylum Chordata; class Aves; order Psittaciformes; family Psittacidae; genus Pezoporus; species Pezoporus flaviventris. The sequence goes on from NW_026892585.1 coordinate 5,309,152, forward strand.
TATTGAAATCAGAAAGGAAGGATGCAAAGCAAAAGACACTAAAATTTCTGTGTGAGGCTCTGTAAATCAAATAGCAATCCAGGATGTATAGCTGTTTCTTATCCTATTGGCTTTTTCCCCTAGTGATCTAAAATATTTGCTACAGATTATCTGGATCTAACTGTAATGGAGCAAGCTCCTTCTAAACTCGCTCTAAAGTACAGAGGCCAAACTTAAAGCAAATTTATTTGTTGCATTTTTTTTGCAGTCTTCTAAAATACTTGGTTTTAGTATTTCAGTATTTAAAATAATTGTTTAAAGATTCTGAACACAATTTTCAGGTAAAAGAAGAACTTCCCTGTTCTATTTCTTGCTTTGCAGTATTTGCATATAAAATTTCTTGCCAAAATTAGACTTCTCTGAAAAAGGTACATCTTGTCAGTTCTTGGGTGTCTTGGCATACTCTTCCTGCCTTTTGGATTGTACTGAACTGGTACCCAATCTCATCCTTTAATTTTTAATGATTACAAAATGCTAAAATTAAGGTCTGAGCTCTAATATGAGCTTGAAATAGCAGCAAGGCTTTATGAGTAATGAGGACTTGTTAGTGTTCATAGCTGTCATGCAGAACTTGGCAAGTTTCCCTCTGATGTGCTGAGGTTATTTTAATACATCTCTCTATGAAGTAGTAGCAGTTTGCTGTGGCTTTTGACTTACGGAATTGGCACAAACCTGGTAGTCTCAGTTCCTGATTGCTGGATCTGATGACAGTTTTGGCATAAGTAGGTGAGGTGCGTGAGTATTTTGTTGAGGTTTTGATCCAGTTCTCGCTCTTCACCTGCCCTTCTGGTTCTGGAACAAGGTGGTTTGGCATCACCCAGCAATGGTTCTGTTAGGACTCCAGATGACGTTGTGGCCTAATAATTAATTCAGCTACATTTAATGTGTTGTTACTCCATGGTAAGATTAAGATGAGTTACTGAGTGGGCATAAAGAATGTGATATAAATACTTTCTTCCTGAAAGATCTGCATCCCCATTTATGTTCATGTCACCTGGGTTGTTTTAGAAAGCTGTTTAATTTCACTAATGCTACATTCAAGTCTGCTTTTACATTTTACTCTGGGGACTGCTACAACTTTTTTGCCACCCTTACTATAGGAAGGAAAAGCTAAAGCCTTCTGCAACTGTTCCTTCAGTCCACTGCATGGCTATGGTCAGTACAGGACCCATTCCCTCAGTGGCATCTAGCATTCCTCTTTCCTGAAGCCAAAATGCCCCTATGTCCTTTATCTTCATTTTTGTTGTGGGTATTTTGCTGTAGGCATGTCTGTGTGAAAATAAGCACAAATTCTGAGCTCGGTGTCCTCAATTTATAAACATATGTATTTCAACAGAAAAAATAAAGCTCTTGTTAGAAGAACTCTGGCGGTGCATTGACAGTGCAACAGGAAAAAGAAGGATGCAGGAAAATGGCCCTGTCTTGGGTGAGATGGCATGCAAAGTCTTGAAACCTTCTTGAAGTTGTCTCATTTTCTGACCAAAAATTGATACATTCTTTCAGCTTCTATTCAGGATAAGGTATGGCCTGAAAAAAGGAGGCTAACTGGTACAGAAGGTGGGTTCCAGTAAATGAATTTATCAATACGCAAGTGCCTTAATGTAGTCTTACTGGGTTATCATCAGGCTGGGTGGTGTCTGCGTAACACTTTTTGACAGGCTTAAATACTTGGTGTTTGCCTGATCAAGTGTGATTAGAATATTGGGAAGTAATTGCAAATATGACTTTGAACAGCCAAGTAAAGTGGAATGTTCTGTTGTGATCTGCTTTTGCAATTGAGAAATCAGATTCTTTTACTGTCACCTGCTTTGACTGTTTCTAAGCAGTCAAAACTCACCTCTCATGTTTATTCCTTAATTAATATGTCACTATCAACTCTGCAGTATATAATGGGAGTTATGGGCTGCAAGTACTCTTTCCAGTATGAAACACAAGGTAACATAGTTGGATTGGAAAATGTAAGAAGCTGTTACAGCCATTTTCTTAATTCAAATCTGCCTGAATAGTAATAAATGACAATGCATTAGTTTTCATATTTGTGATACAGAGAAATAAAATGTATTATTTGGTGATAGCTTTCATTTTGTAACAGTGTAATAATAAAACAATAATGTGAGTAGTTATCCATATGCATGTTCACAGCAAATGTGAAATGCTTTAACTTCACATAATGGTGTCATTTTCCTTCTTATATGGTTATGATGCTTTCATTTTTCTTTTATTTTCTCTACCACTTTGTTTTTCTGTAATTCAGGCTGTAGAGATACTGTCTGGGATAAGTATCTTGCCTTAGTAAGAGCTTTGAGGGTGAACTGTTATCCTGTCTCCCCACCCTGTTAAGTCTACTAGTACAGATCCCGATGAATCTAGTTCAGACTGTGTTGCAGTGGAATCTTTCTTCTAGAATAGCTGTAAAACTGGTATAGTTGACATTATCTTGCTTTGTCTTAGTGGTTCAAACTCCTTTGTGCATAGATGTGTTGTGGGGTTTGTAAGAGTACAGCTTTAAGTCACATCATTAAAGACAAAATCTTGTATGATTAGACTCAGTATTGAAATTTAAAGAACAAACACTTCAAAAGCCTATGCCTGTTGCATCATAAAACTAGGAATATAGCTAAGAATTCCCTAACTGTGTTTGTGGCAGGGTGTAATTGTAACTGGCCTGCAAGCTGGCTCGAAGCTGCAGGTTACTTTAAGCTGAGAATTGCAGCCTGAGCAGGGAATGTCACTGAATGCTTGTCCTGCTTTTCCTGAACATCAGTTACTGGGCTAAAACGGAAATAAACCATTGAGCAGTATGGCCCTTCAGTCCTGTCCAGTATGGTTCTTCCTGATAAGAAAAATTGAGAAGAATCATCTTAATGATCCAAGTCAGAAGTTAGTTTAGGAGGGAGCTCTTTGCACATACATACAGCTTTCTCATGAAGAAAGAACTGGTTGTGGATAACAGCATCTGAATTCTGTAGGGAAAGTATTTCTGAAAGTGACATTAAGTGCTTCTTATTACTGATCTATGGGAACATCACTTGAAAAGATGCTAATGCATTCTTATTACTATCATGTATTATCTCTATAGAGAAAAGTGGGAGGGGAAAAAATTCTTAACAATCTTCTTGTGTCTTAGAAACTGTGCAAATCCACCAAAAGATCAGGAAATGCGATGGGAAAATGCTGTCTTGGTGTTCTTCACTGGAAAGTCCTGGCAAGCAAACTCCTGTAACAGCCATGAACCTTCAAGTGAGTACTGAGCCTTTTGGAGGTGACTGCATTGAGAACAGGACTACTGAAGAATGTCTGCACAGTGGTGAGGGTAAAACTGAAGATGTGATGATACAGACAGATGGGGCACACAGCAGTTCAGACTTCTCTGATCAGGAGCAAAAGGGCCCAGGTGGAAATTTGATGGATATATTGGATTGGGTCAGGCCTCTCCCTGCTCTGCTTTCTCCAGTGCAGTTTTCACCACCACCACCAGAGGTGAGTTTCAGGATGTGTCTTACTTGGAACTAACTTGGTTGTGTAATTACTGCAAAAATGATTTGATATTCCTGGGCTTTTTTATTTTTTGAGTATCAGTATTAGTTACTCATGCACTGGAAGAGCCTCTGTATGAGTGTTTAGATCCATATGGATAGTTCTTACCTTCTAGCATACTGCATGTGGAAGGGGATAAACCATACTTTTCAGAAGTACATGTAAAACAAAGTCACACTTGTCTCAACTGCTGTCATTTCCAGTGTTGCAGACTTACAGTCCCAACTCCTGTTGGGTGTAAGTGTGGTTTCCATGGCAAAATTCCATAGCTTGAAAGTCAAGGGGAACCTGTTCAACTGTTGTTTTCCAGTAATCTTAGAATGCAAGTAGGTAGGTAAAGATGTCTCTGACTTTTTGGAGTGGTACTGCCCATTTGATATGAAGAATGGTGATGGAGAAGGATGTAGTTCTGTTGATCAGCTTTAATCTCTCAAAATCACTGCATGGCAGGGCCACCAGTGTATTTGTTTAGAAAAGCAGATCTTAAAGCTGGTAGCAGGCTTTGGAATATTAACTTTGTTTTTTTTATTAAAGGATGCATTGTTTGGAGAAGACACAGGTTCCAGTGATGACGAAGTTGATTGCAGTGCTTCTGCAGCGGAGGATATTTTACAAGAAGATCGAGTTCATCCTCAGAGTTGTAATGCATTGAGCTTCAATGAGGAGTGTAACAGTCAGAGCAAATCATGTGAGCATGGTCCTGATGCAGAAGTCTCCCAAAACCTGAGTTGGAATGAAAATAATGTTCATATCAGTCCAAAGATGTCAAGCAGAGAGGAGGGGGATGCTGAAACAAAGCAAGCTGAAGGTGCTACTTTAATTACAAACATGAAAACTAACGATGATTGTTTGGAGGAGAAATCTGAGAACATGGAAGCTGAAAAGAGAGAACTAACTGAAGTAACAGCACATGAACTGGAAGCCATCAGAGAACAGAAAGGAGATAGTGAGGACATGCACTGTGAAGAGCAAGGTTCTTCAGCTGGTTTTATGTTACAGAGTTTCAAGCCTCAGAATAAGATGGAAAAATGTAGTGAGGTAAAGCAAACAGAGGAGAATGTAACCTTAATCAGAGCTGTTGTTGACGAGGGTGCATGTGAAGAGCCTGGTGAATTAATGAAAGGAGAAAGAGATGGATTATCAGGAGAGATAGGAGCTCCCAGGGTAGTATGTGTTCCCCAAAATGTGCCTCACGTGCCATCTGAGGAGTGCATTGTGCTTCAAAGAGAAGATTCTGAGGAGAAATCTGATGTGTTGATACAGAATGAAGTGGTGGAAAATGAATCAAAAAATGTAATCAAAGTAACTAATATGGCAAGTGATGTAGGGGAAAATACAGAAGAAGTGAAAAATGGAGCAGAAGTACCAGCTGCAATACAGATGAAAGGACCCTGTGCAGAGGCAAATAGTGAGACAGAGCTCTCTGAAAATGTAGTGTTTGATTCCAGTAGTTCAAAATCCTTCTGTGCAGCAGAGTGTCCTAAAGACCTGATGATACAGCGTGATGGGGAGGGAATAATTATAGAGACTGAGGCAGATACTGGAGCTGATGAGATCTCTGTACACTTTGAGTGCTCTGAAATAAAACACGACAGTGAAGAGATACTGGAAAGACAGTGTGTGCAAGCAGTAAAAGATGAAGCAGACAGAGAATGTGATCCAGAGACTCTTAAAGTCTCCGGATGTTGCTTACCTGTATCTCCTGTTGAAGGAATTGGAAACGTATTGTCTATGGATGACACGGACAAACATGTAGGTATGGAGGGGACTGCTTTGTCAGCCTTTCCAAAAGATGAGCAGCTCAAAACTGAAGACAGGAATAGAACCAGACCTGAGACTACTGCACTAGCCATGGAATCTAACAGAGAAAGCATTCCAGAAACAGCTGAATCATCAGAGCTACTCCACAGAGCAGAAAATGGGAAATCAGTGCATATGAAGGAGGGGGGATATTTAAAAGGCAAACCACACCAGGAAGATGATGGTAGGAATTTATCAGAAGGGAAGTCAGAGTTGGGAAGTACACTTGCACTGTCAAGCACAGCATGTGTTACTGGGGCTGAAAGCAGTGTAGCCAAGCATGAATCCTCTGTGTTAGATTTTCCAGAAATACAAGGTGAAATAAACCAACCTGAAAACCTGTGTAGTGCATTAGAACACGGGTTGTCCAAAACACAAAACTCTGGAGTGTTTGAATCTCAAGACACTGAAGTCAAAGTTAGTCCAGAAGATTTTGGAGAGGGAAGCGGTGAGCTGTTAGAAAGAGTGGATACCACTGAATCTGTTTTAGCAAAAAGTAATCTTCCTTCTGAGGCACAGTTTGCAAAACCTCTGAATCGGTTCTTGGGAACTGAAAATATTAAATGTGATGAGATCAAAGGGGAAATAAACAAACAAAGCAAGGAGCTGGTGTCTTCCAGTTCATTTAACCGGGAAGGGAATGTTGTGAAGACAAATAATGTTTCACAGATAATCTGCCAGCCTGCTTCAGAAATGGACTTTAATAGTGGCTTGGCTTTGTCTGCTGAGATGGGCTGTATAAATGCTGAAGAAACAGATGCTCCTGTGCAAGTGGGAGCTGGCTTGGGATCCACAGTGCCTCTTGATCTCAGTTTCAATCTTCAGCAAGTTGAGAGTTTTGTTGAAACTAATGTGACAGAAATGGCTGCTGCTTCTTCCCATACATGGGAAAACAGAGGAGAGAAAAATCATGTTATGGACAGTGCGTGTAAGTGTTCTTCAGAGAGCTTGGAAGAGAGTGCAGAGATCCTATCTGCTGAAAAAGACATCATGTGCAAAGAACTGGGCTGCCTTGAGAGGGTATACATACACCAAAATGAAATGAAAATACCAGATGAGAAGGAACAGACAGTAGATAAAGAACCTCCTGCCCCTGTTAAATTGCAGCTCCTGCGCACAGACTCTTCTGATAAGACTACTTTTCCTCCTCAGAAGTTTGAATGTCAAGAATCAGGATGCAGGACTTCTACACTGGAGGTTACAACAGATCCTTCTAGAGCTGGTTCAGTAACAGCGCGAGGGGAAAGCAAAGAACTGAATGGTTTTGAGGCATGTGGGGAAAATGCCATAAAAATGTCTAAACCTGATTTTGATGGGCCAGAACAGAGCAATGAATCTGAAGGGAAAGACTGTTCTGTACAGAAACACAGAGATGTGAAATGTTCTGAATGTGTTCCCATGGTCAGAGAGGAACCCAGAGCTTCCAGGAGGCTTGCAGAGTGTGCTCTGGAAACCAGTGATGAGACTGTTGACACCGACTGCCAAGGATCTGAACTTCATTCAGCAATGCACCCAGGAAGCCCTGTGACAGTTGGAGAGCTAACAGCAGACACTGTGGTGGATATGGATACACACTGTGAAACAAACAGCTCTCCAGATACCTCAAATGAGTTGTCAATTGTGGCTGGGGAGGGTAATCCTAAAGACTTAGCCTTCTGGACAAAAGAGTCTGTATTGGTAACCTTTGACAGTGCTGAGGGTGCCAGTGAATGTGTGGTAGACTCTAACAGAGCTGAATGCATCAGTGACAGTGAGGGAGGCCTGTTAAAAACTGGGACATCGAAAGAAAGCCCTCTGATGCCAAATGCTTCACAAAATGGATTACCAGTATCCCAGGCGTTAAGCAGATTCTCAGAAATGGTAAAAACCAGTGGATTAAATACAAGAATGTTAGCACTTGGCAATTTCTTGGAAGAAAATGATGCTGAAAAATGTCAGCCAAAGGTAGAGCAAAATCTACTACACAGTGTTGATATGGGGGTCTCAGTGTCTGAAGAATATAATCGTAGTCAGACTTCCAGTTCTTGCAGCACAGGAGAAAACAACACTGATGTTATCCTAAATGGTAGCAGTAGAAGAAATACATTTGTCAAGTCTCTTCCAGATCCAGCCTTGTGTGATGTAGAGTGCAATTGTCACAAAGTTAGGCAGCCTTCTGAGCCACAAAACCCGGTATTTGAGAAGCCATGTATGCTAAAGTCAGAATCTTGTGTGGGTGATGCTCTCAAAAAGAGAAACAGGTTGAAGTGTAAAGAGCAAGAACCATCTGAAGTCTTGACTGCTTCAACCAAGGCAGCTGCCCAAGCCATGTGTGCCAAGGTATCAAAGAGGCTGTCTCAAGGTAAAAGGAAAACAAAGACTCTCAAAGTCACTCAGGCAGTTCTTGCAAATGCTGATACTTCTGTGCCAAAAAAATGCTCACCCGAGACTATAAATAAAATTAGGCAAGAGATAGGTCCTCCTCTGCCCCCCTTGCTCCTGCCTTTGATGGATACTCCTCCAAAAGCCACTTGTACTGTGTCCCCAGCAATGTCTTCTACTGGTCGATCCTCTTTGCTTTCCCCTCTTGATGACCTGATATCGCCGTTGCGTGAAACTCCCATTCCTCCTCTCATGTCTCCGTTAACAGATACGCCACCAGTAAAATCTGCTCTTTTGTTTTCTCCTCCCTCACCCTCAGAAATGGCATTAGGCAGAAGGATTCGCTCCTCACCCCTGAAATTCTGTACTTCCATTCCAAAGCATGCGCTTCCAGTCCCAGGAAGGTTTCCTCTGTTGGCAGCTGATGGTGCTGCTCCAGCTCCCCCTCAGGAGAACTCAGTGAAAATACTGGACACCATGTACCCAGAGCTGTCTGCAAGGGCAAGGACACTAAACATCCTCAAAGGCAACATACACCTTAACCGATGTGCTTTTTCAGACAGCCAAAGTTTGCCGGGACCTGTGGCTCAAATTGGTGGGTTCAAAGCAATTGCATCTACATCAACTGCTTTTGTTAAAACTGGGGGCAATTTGAAGTTCAACAGTAGCAAAGACCAAGAGAAAGATGGGCAAAATCAGCAGCTGTTCTCAAGCTCATCAAATCATCTTGGAAAACGGACCCTATTGCCATTATCTATGCCAAGAAGCGCGAAGAGACTGAGGCTGGACAGTGAACCACCAAAGCTGGAGCCCGATGATATTGCTGCTATAGGAAACACTAAAGATACAACCTCTGGAACGCAGGAGGCTTTCCATGAGAAAAACTCTGAAACCAGTGACTCGGTGCATGGTTCCAGCTCAGAAGCATCACTACCACTAAAGAAAGCTGTTGATACTGACTGTCAGAAAGTTTCTTTGGCATTGAAGAGAATTGCCGAGTCCTGTTTTGACTTGTTACCAGTTATTAAAGGTCATGTGTATGTTGGCAATATCTCAAAGATTCCAGTAATGAGAGATGAAGAGAAAGAAATCGTCTATGAATTTGGTGTAAAAAACAAGGTAAGTAGCATGGTTCTTGTGTTTTAATAATGATTTCTGTGCAGATGAAAAGGTTATAAGCATGTAATACTTGAATTCTCAATTTTCAGGCAATCTGCAGGGGCAAAGTGTAGTCTTGAAAGGTTACCAGACATCTAAACTCGTAAAACTTAAGAAAACATACAACCTCACAAGAAATTACCGTTCAGAGGTGTCCAAGGTGCAAAACTGCATTTGTAAATGCATTTGCTCTTCTGATGCATGCATGAACCACTTTGGTTTTGCAGCATTTTTTGTAGTGGATAGCATTAACAATTGTAAAAGGAGTTCCTCTAGAAGTGTGAGCTTCAATTACCTATATACTGCAGTATATATACAATAGTGGCACGCTTTCATTCCATCTTTATTATTCTACGTCACATTGCTCAAATGAATTTCAGTGGAAAAACCTTTCATTGGTTTGTGTCTCAGAACTTGCTTAGCATCAGTGTTTAAAAAAATTCACTTTAAATGCCATCTTTCTCATAGGTAATTTGTGCTCTGCACCAGAGCAATTCACCAAGTGATGCTTGGCAGCGTTCTGCCCTGTTTCAATTCTTGAATGTAATTAAGTTCTCCACAGAAGCTGCTACCAACTTCTCAGGTCATCTTTGTTAGGAGTTGCCCAATCTGGTAACTTCATAGAAGCAAGGCTGCAACAGCTTTATGTTTCCAGGTCCAGCCTGTAGCAAGGCTGAGTACGTATTCCTAATAGGCACACGTGGACACTATATGTGCCTAATGTTGTTCCCTTCTCTGGTTGATCAGGATTGAAAACCTGTTAGTGGAAAATACATACATATACACATATATATATATATGTATATATATGTACACACATACACACATACAGACAGTATGGATCCCTCCAGTAGCTAACAGTTAGACACTCGGTATACCCGGTAGGTGACTTCTGTTCTCCCCTCTTATCTCATGATCTGACAGACTTACAGACCCAGAAGTACACACACATCCCTTCAGTAGCTGGTCCAGACATACAGTCTTGCCTGCATCTGACCCTCAGACCCCTGGTCTTTCAGGTAGCTGGCTTGGACCTTCTGGTTCCTCAGGAAGCCAACGCTCAGACTGCCTGGTGTCTGCAGCTACCCACTGCAAACCTGTGGCCTCTCCAGCACCTGGCCCCTGAGCCTCTCGTTCTGCTCCCCAGTTCTAGCTGCCCCACTAAAAGTCCTATAGTAAGTCTTGCACAATCCCAGTATTCTCCTTCCTTACATCTTGCACTGAGTTCCACAACAATAACACCCCTTCTCCACCTCCTGCAGTGTGTAAGGGATGTGTAAGGGATCTGGGGAGAGACTCTGCTGTTGATTAAATACTAAGTCTCACATCTGGACAATGTTCTCTGGGAGTAGCCAAGTCATGGTGCTTCATTAGGTTGTTGGGGTTCCTCTACCTCTCATTATTCCTCTCCTCACTTTTTGTTTAAGGAAGATAGCTTTTAGTCACATAACTAAACAATTTAAACAGTAGTAGTCTCATTCTGCATCTGTTTAAGGCATGTTTATTCTGGGAAGTTGCTCCTCACTCTTTTTTCTTCTGCTGGTCACATCTGATGTACTTTTCTGCTTTCTTATATGTGTGCAAACAGTGTTCTTGCAAGTAAGATAGTACTTCTTTTTACTTGTCATACCACTGTAATGGTATCAAATATTCTCAAGTATATAACAGTCAAACAATCTTTTTTGTGCCTTACAGCAGTTAGCAGAGTCCTTGCTGCATGCTATTCTCAATAAACTCAAGGCTCAGAAGAATGCCACAAATTACAGTTTCAATCAGGCTCTGTGTCGAGTCTATACAGGAATTTGTCGACAGTTGGGAGACCTGGAAAGAGCTCGCCTTTTCTGCTATAGCCTGCTTAAAGAAGGTATAGTATGGCACAGTGCTCTTGTATCTTCCATATGCTGTGTGTGGATTCTTTGATAACGGCTGGTTTTATAGGGCACCAGTCTGGACAATGACAAGTGAGAAAGGTTTGTCTCACAGAGGGAAAAGGATGCTGGGGCACGAATTAGCAGGGCTCATTTGGAGAGCTTTAAACTAGATTCGAAGGGGGATGGGGTTGTAGCTGGGCTTGCCCCAGTGGGGCAGCGCTCCAGAATTAATGAAGACTGGGAGGCCTCCTACAATCCTAGGGTGAAATCGGTGTGCTCAGCTCGCTCCCTGAAATGCCTGTACACCAATGCGCGCAGCATGGGAAATAAGCAGGAGGAGTTGGAAACCTGTGTTAAGTCAGGAGATTATGATCTGGTGGCAATTACAGAGACGTGGTGGGACAGCTCACATGACTGGAATATAGTCATGGAAGGCTATGTCCTTTTCAGGAAAGACAGGCCAGCCAGGCGGGGTGGTGGGGTTGCTCTTTATGTGCGGGAGGAACTACAGTGCACCGAGTTCTGTCCAGGGACAGATGATGAGCGAGTTGAGAGTCTGTGGGTGAGAATTAAGGGGCAGGCTGGCAGGGGGGATACTGTTGTAGGTGTCTGTTACAGACCACCGGATCAGGGTGAGGAAGTTGACGAGGCCTTCTACAGGCAGCTGAGAGCGGCCTCACAGTCACAGGCCGTGGTCGTTGTGGGGGATTTTAACTTCCCTGATGTTTGCTGGAAGGACCACTCGGCAACCCAGCCACAGTCCAGGAGGTTCCTCCAGTGTATGGATGATAACTTCCTCCTGCAAATGGTGGATGAGCCGACCAGGAGAGGAGCGCTGCTGGATCTCATCCTCACTAACAAGGAGGATCTGGTTGAAGCAGTAAGGGTTGAGGGCTGCCTTGGTTGCAGCGACCACGAGATGGTGGAGTTCAGGATCTTGTGTGGCAGGACTAGTAGAATACCAAGTAGAATTGCAACCCTGGACTTTAGCAGGGCAAACTTTGGCCTTTTCAAGCAATTGCTAGGGGAAATCCCATGGGCAGGGCTGCTTGAAGGTAAAGGGGCCCAAGATAGTTGGTTGACATTCAAGGACTACTTTTTCCGTGCTCAAGATCGGAGCATCCCGACACGTAGGAAGTCAAGGAGGAGGGCCAAGAGACCTGCGTGGCTAAATAGGGAATTGCTGGGTATGCTCAAGTGGAAGAGGAGAGTTTACAGGTCATGGAAGGAGGGGCTGGCCACTTGGGAGGAATATAAGGCTGCTGCTAGAGGATGTAGGAAGGCAGCTAGGAGGACTAAGGCATCCTTAGAATTAAACCTGGCAAGAAGGGTCAAGGACAGCAAAAAGAGCTTTTTTAAATACATGGCAGACAAAACTAACACCAGAGGCAATGTAGGCCCACTGATGAACGGGATGGGTGCCCTGGTGACAGAAGATAAAGAGATGGCAGAGTTACTGAATGCCTTCTTTGTCTCTGTCTACTCTGCTGCGGGCAGTCCTGAAGAGCCCTGTACCCCTGAGACCTTAGATGAAGTCAGGTCGACGGAGCGGTTTGCCTTAGTCGACGAGGAATGGGTTAGAGACCAGTTGAGCAATCTGGACATCCATAAATCCATGGGTCCAGATGGGATGCACCCGCGGGTGCTGAGGGAACTGGCGGAAGTCATTGCTAGACCACTCTCCATCATCTTTACCAAGTCTTGGGAAACGGGAGAGGTGCCTGAGGACTGGAGGAAAGCAAATGTCACTCCAGTCTTCAAAAAGGGCAAGAAGGAGAACCCGGGTAACTATAGGCCGGTCAGCCTCACCTCCATCCCTGGGAAAGTGATGGAACACCTTATCCTTGGTACCATCTTAAGGCATATCAAGGATAAGAAGGTTATGAGGGGCAGTCAACATGGCTTCACCAGGGGGAAATCATGTTTGACCAATCTCTTAGCCTTTTATGAGGAAATAACACAGTGGATGGATGATGGCAGAGCGGTGGATGTGGTCTACCTTGACTTCAGCAAAGCATTTGACACAGTCTCCCACAGCATCCTCACGGCTAAAATGAGGAAGTGTGGACTGGATGATCAGGTAGTGAGGTGGACTGCGAACTGGCTGAAGGAGAGAAGCCAGAGAGTTGTAGTCTATGGGGCTGAGTCTAGTTGGAGGCCTGTGACTAGTGGAGTGCCTCAAGGGTCAGTACTGGGACCGGTATTATTTAATATATTCATCAATGATTTAGATGAGGGAATTGAGTGTACTATCAGCAAGTTTGCTGATGACACTAAGCTGGGAGGAGTGGCTGATACGCCAGAAGGCTGTGCTGCCATCCAGCGAGACCTGGATAGGCTGGAGAGTTGGGCAGGGAGTAACTTGATGAAATATAACAAGGGAAAGTGTAGAGTCCTGCATCTGGGCAGGAACAACTCCAGGTTCCAGTATAGGTTGGGGAATGACCTGTTAGAGAGCAGTGTAGGGGAGAGGGACCTGGGGGTCCTAGTGGACGACAGGATGACCATGAGCCAACACTGTGCCCTTGTGGCTAAGAAGGCCAATGGCATCCTGGGGTGTATTAGAAGGGCGGTGGTTAGTAGGTCGAGAGAGGTCCTCCTTCCCCTCTACTCTGCCCTGGTGAGACCACATCTGGAGTATTGTGTCCAGTTCTGGGCCCCTCAGTTCAAGAAGGACAGGGAGCTGCTGGAGAGAGTCCAGCGCAGGGCAACTAAGATGATTAAGGGAGTGGAGCATCTCCCTTATGAGGAAAGACTGAGGGAGCTGGGTCTCTATAGTTTGGAGAAGAGGAGACTGAGGGGTGACCTTATCAGTGTCTATAAATATATAAAGGGGGAGTGTCACGAGGACGGAGCCAGGCTCTACTCAGTGGCAAACAATGATAGGACAAGGGGTAATGGGTACAAACTGGAACACAAGAGGTTCCACTTAAACTTGAGAAGAAACTTCTTCTCAGTGAGGGTGACGGAACACTGGAACAGGCTGCCCAGGGAGGTTGTGGAGTCTCCTTCCCTGGAGACATTCAAAACCCGCCTGGACGCATTCCTGTGTAACATTATCTAGGTGTTCCTGCTCCAGCAGGGGGATTGGACTAGATGATCTTTCGAGGTCCCTTCCAATCTCTAACATACTGTGATACTGTGAATAAATTCCTGTAGCGGTGGTTCTATGGTTTTATTGTTGCTACCATAGAATGGGTTGGGTTGGAAGGAGCCTTAAAGCTCATCCAGTTTCATCTGTATTTTTTGAGTGTGAACAGCTGTAAACCCATCTCAAGGGTTGATTTGTTTTGTTTGATTTGATTCCAATGTATTCATTTTGGGGTTTTCTCTTTCATGTAGTTTCACATATTAATTCCCATTAGAACTACAGCAACACAAGTGTGAGCTATGTGCCAGCTACACAGTTGCCAAGTTGACTATAAACCAGCCAGTACTACCTCATTAAGACTTGCATCATCTCTTCTCTTGACTCCTTGTCCATCCTTTTTTTGATCTGTTCTCCTTTCAGGTTTTTTCCCCCTAAAAAAGAGTGAAATTACAAGGGGAGGATGGCTTAAGGGGAGGATTTTTTTTCTTGGGTATTCTTTCCTTATTTAATCTCAGACTGAGATGTACCAGTATGACTCCCCTTCCCTGAGCTGCAGTTGTTACATGCCTTCTGTGCCTCTCCTGGTTAACTTCCTAAAGGATGTAATAGCTTTTAATGCCTGAGTATAATAGGGTTTTGTTTTTAAATGCTAACAACTTACTTTGTTCTCTCTTTTTATTTCCCCTTAGACTTTCCAGACTCAGAGAAATTGATTTTATTTATCACAAATGTATGGTCTGACATATTCATCTTCCAAAGTGCAATTAGCAAAGCTATGCAATTAGTTCTCAGGCAGAGGGCAAGCGAGGAGATGCTGACCTGCTTGAGTGCTTATCTCAGCTGGGAACAGGTAACATCTGCTTTCACTGTCAGTATCTGTCTGCATTGGTTGTACTTTAATCCACTCAAGCAGCTTACTTCTGATGAAGGGTATGAAGGTACCCTATGAATCTGCCATGGAGTCTGTACAACTGCACAGCTGATGTTGCTTTCAGGGCTTTTCCTGTGGTTGTCTACACCCTACTAGAACACAATACTTGTTCTCGTTTTCCATATTAAATACTAATTTCTCTATTAAACATTAAAAGTAAAGACTGTTTTTAAACTTTGACCAGAGTGTTCTTGGTCTAGGGAATTCTGTCACTCTGAACTGTGGCTTTGATATTCCTTGAGGTGGTTTTCTTTGTTTTGTTGGAGGGTTTTTTTAGTATGTATCTGGCTTGTCTCTCTTTCCTTGTTCTCTGTGTAATAGGTAATTATTTATCACAGCTAATTTCACAATGAGCCTATCTCTTTTTACTTATGATCCTTCTGTAGAGAAAAGACTAAATACCCATTTATCACCAGACAAAATCACCCAACAAATTTTATAAGTAGTTGGCATGATCAGTACAAAACTGTAGTGATGGCGAAAGAAGGATGAGTAATGTCAAGGACCAAAGGACTTCTGAGATTTGGCTTCAAGTCTCTGAGCCTGTTGCCAAATAATGTAATTGGTCAGTTTTCATCAGGCACATATTGCCATCCTGGAAGGGGTGTTGCAAAGAGGAAAAATCGCAACACATTTGGTATCAGTAGAAGCAAATTTCTATCATGCAGAGGTGCTCTAGCCAGAGGTACTTTGTGTCTGGAGGAAGAGTTTATGTAACAGGCTTCTTTGCTTGAAGGCCAGGGCCCCAGTAGTTTTGAAAACCTCCTATTAATGCCAAGCTTGCTTTGTGGAAGTGCTGTAGTTCTGTAAGTATCGAGTGAACAAAATAATCTTGACTGATAGCTCATCTGTTCCCTATCATAACATGCTGCTCCACAACTGCCCTGGGTGTGGCAGTTAGGCTTACTGCTGTCAGCACAGCTTTTAGGTGGTGTACCCACTGGAAAAAGCATGATGATTTTGGGTTTTTTTTTTTAGATCTAAAACCAGCCCTGGATTTAATCTGGTACCACTGGAATTACAGCCCCTGTAAACCTCCTGACTTGGTGCAGGTTTACAGTGGGGCATGAACTTGTGTATGTTTCCTTTTTGATTAAATTACAGCTGCGGTGTAGCGTTAAGCTCTGCTATTCAGAGTTATGCTGTACTGTAGTCCGCGTTTAGCAAAGAATGTGTATTCTCTGTTCTATTAGGTTGCAGCTTTCGATCTCATGCCAATAAAGATGCACACAAGTATCTCTCAGTAGATGTTCCTGAAAAACCTAATTCGGTGTATTTGCACTCCCTGCCTTTATGAATCTCTATGAAATATGAAAGCAGCAATATCCGGGGAGAAGTTCCTCAGATGACATCATGCTATCTGTAGTATTTTTTTACTTAGGTGGAAATAAGGGACAAATTTCAAGTGGATTGTGATCGGCGATCTGTTATACACATAATTTCATGAAAAGGTTATTCTACTTAGGAAAGTAAAGCTCATGTGGAATGGGTATTCATTTCTTGGTCTAAGTATGCCATTTTAGTGACTTGCAGTGCTGCAGAACTTGCCAATGCTATGAGCTTTTGTACTGAGCATGTTTATGTGATAAACGTAAGACTTTTTCCTTACTAATTCAGATACTCAGAAGATGCTTGTTTTTAAATTTTCTTGCTTGTGTTATCTACTGAATTAGAACTGATTCACATGGCACGTTTTAGTAGTTATTACTACCTTAACTACTGAATATTGGTGCTTGGAAATTAGCTCTTAATGAACAATAAACAGTAACAAATCCCAGCATCAGCAAATCATTTTAAAACCCCAAAACATCCCCAAATTGAAGGAGGAGTGAAGAGAGTGGGTGTGTAGGGTTTTGGGGTTTTGTTGTCTGGGTTTTTATTCCCCTTAAACTCTCCTTTTAGAAAAAGCATCAAGAAAAATACCAGTTACTTGATTTTGGTTTATGCACTGGTTTTGTTTGTGTTAAGTCAAACCCAAAGTTGAATTTATGGTATAAAGATGCTGTGGACAGTTAGAATCAAATCTATGTAAAGAGTTTGGTTCTGGGTTGGTGACTTTTCATGCATTAAGATAATCACCTTCTAAAATTCCAGAGTTCCTCTTTAGATGCTGGGATTATGGTCTCAAACCTGCTTTTAGAAATGCAGTCATGTCCAAAAGTAGAATTTCAACCAAGTGAGCAATATGGAGAAGATCTGAGTGAAGATGCTTGGCAGTACATATTTGCTGTTGATCTACTTTGCTCTCACTTGAAGTGGGACTGGACACATGACAATGTTATAAGGTATTGTGGCAAGCAGCTCTTTCGGATGTTTTCCTGTGTAGGATTTTTGTGGTTGGCTTGGTGGTGGGCTTTTTTTTCCCCCCAAATTTGAGACATTGACTTAGCTTTTCACATAATATTGCATAGGTATTTAAAAATGAGCGTGGTTTAATCTGATGAAACCTAGACTCCTCTGTTTGTGTTCCTTGTTTTAAGATGGAACGAGTGATCAATGAGGAAATGGTACTGGTACAAGAAATTAACCCTGTTTGAACCATTTGAATATTAAGAATTGTTTCTAAAATAGCTACCAGTGGACGATTGGGAAAGATTCTGAGATGGATTTTTTGTCAACGAAATAAAACGATTGACTGTCTTCCTCTAAACTTAATGGTTGAATTCTCTTTCCCCCTCCCCCCCTCCCCCCCCAAGAAAATGAGGGTGGAACTTTGCATGTGTTACATGAAATGTAACCACAGCCTTTAGCATACTATCCTGATTTCAGTCTCATTTTAATTCTAAAATCCTTGTCATGCTTAGATTCAATGTCTTAAATATTCTTTGAATCCTGTAATGCAGTGCATGGACTGCCACCATACTTAACTTGGTTTGAAACACTTCATTTTTATACCAACACTGATATTTGATACCTACACTGATCTGACAGCCCCTTGTTTTCCATGTAAAGGTTCCACAACCCAGCAGAATCTCCAGAGATACGGCATTTGTTTAATTCTAGCATAATATAATCACTGAGTTTAAAATAAATGTAAATAGCTCAGAATCATCAAGTTTTTTATACACGTTCCATGCTTTCAAGTAGTAAAGAAGTTATTTTTACTGAGAGACTTTTAAAATTAATACAAATTCGCTTCAGTGAAAGGTATTGCAGTTTAACTAAAGCCATACAGAGTTGATTGTGTGGAGCTGGGCTGGTAATCGGTAACTAGGTCTATTAGCATCATTTTGAGGATCAGAAAAGCCTTCTCTCGGGTCCTTTCAGGTTTAAAAACAAGCATCAGATCCTACCTGTAACATGCGAACTGTGAATTTTCAGTCATACAGAAAGCTCACATAACATCTTAGCATAACGATTGAAAGTAACGCAACTTCAGATATATATATGAAGTCAATAGAGTAAGTTCTTGACTTGAGGTAGTGATCAGGTGTTGCAGGGAAATGAATACAAGATGAACAGGAATGCAATTCAGAACAGGAATGATTCCCTCAGAAAGTTAGCTTTGATTCTTTGGGTTTAAAACCTTTAAATAACTCATATTTGTGGATACTTGGAATATTTTGAATTCCCCAAGAATATGAATTAAAAATGCAACCGATGGTAAACAGAAGAACCGTTTGCATTCATTATTGTATGAATATAGGGATGCTGGGGAGGGACTCTTCATTAGGGACTGTAGTGATAGGACAAGGGGTAACGGGTTCAAACTTAAACAGGGGAAGTTTAGATTGGATATAAGGAGGAAATTCTTTCCTGTTAGGGTGGTGAGGCACTGGAATGGGTTGCCCAGGGAGGTTGTGAATGCTCCATCCCTGGCAGTGTTCAAGGCCAGGTTGGATGAGGCCTTGGGTGATATGATTTAGCGTGGCAAGGGGGTTGGAACTAGGTGATCTTAAGGTCCTTTCCAACCCAAACTGTTCTATGAATATTGTGCTGCCCCTTCATGCAGTGTCAGATTACCAGATTCACTTACCTTTCACAGCAAAGTGCTTTGGCCTTCTATGGATAAATGGATAAAGAAGAGAAAGGGGCCTGAAACCACTCAGTCCATTTCTGACAGTGTTACAGCACTGATCCTCAGGCTAATTGGTAAGTAATCTAAATTCTTGGTTGCGCATCTGCTTTGTGTAAGTATGTCTTTTGCAAGTGTCAGCCTGCCTCAAAAGTGACTTGAAGTATTTGGACTTTTTATTTTTATCTTGATTTTAATTTTTTTTTCACATTTTTCAACAATTTTCACCTTAAAAACAGTTTACAATCCCATGCAGATATTTTCTGTTTGTCAGCCTGTGCAAAGCAGGTACTTAAGTTTCTCTGATGTTACTTTCATTACAAAATAACAAATACCAATATGTTCTATGTTTTTAAAATGAAATTGTAACTACATATGCTTTATAGCAGAGTGCATAATATAAGGGTTTGTTTGCAACATAATATGTCTTCTTGCAATTGTAAGTTAGATTCATTTATTTGGGATCTAGATGGCATTCAGGTAAATAGATAAACTTTGGGCTGCAATAGGTGTTTGCTGTATATAGGCTATATAATATTGTTTGTCAAAGAGAAACTGCATTCCTTGAGTTTTACACTTACAAATTGTAAACCTGTAGGAGTTCAAGCTGATGGAAAATGCCTTGGGGTCTTTAGTCACAAAAGGAACAGGACAGCTGTTGTTCCCAAGACACCATGGTAACAGGAGTGAATAATTTTTGTCATTGAAATTTGAATTTTCTGTTGATACTTCAACAATCCATCAATCTAAAAATTAGGAGGTTGACTGAATATCAGGCACATAGTAACCTTTCTTTTTTCTTTCAGGTCGATTGGGCCAGATAGGTTTGAAGGAAGGATATCTTGCTGCAGTGAAGAATATTAGTTCTGTAATTGGACTGTTTGTACAGCAGGCAAAAGAGGAAGGTAATGTTTATTTAGCAGAGCTTCAGTGTAACATCTGCAGTGTGAAGCTTTGCCAGTGTAAACAAGGACACGCAGAGATTGAGACACGAATGCCAAAGCAGCTTGCTTGTGCAGTTGTATGTTAGTGCATAACAGGACAAACAGCTCTCAGTTTGAATCCCTTTCCCTTCTGAAGTTAATGAAACATGTATGCTCATAATGAAACATGTTGCCTTTTGTTTAACACCATGAGCAAATCTGACATAGTTTCAACCACCTTGGAATTACACTGCTTCATGTAACAGCATATAAACTGCCTCAGAGAACTTTAAAGAGTTATCAAATTTGTTACCTGAGCAGCTCATGCAGAAGCTTGCTCTTAGCAAGATTGTTGTGTTGAGAGAGGATAACAAGAGAGTCAGAATTCCTGAGTGAGACAAAGCAGGGCAATTAGGGCAGCAGAGATCTATATTGCTGAGTTATTCCAGAGGTTAAGCACATTTTGCAGTGAAGCAGTGGTTGATGTTAGGGAGTTGTTTTGAACCACTTGTATAGCTTTTCTTCCTTGCAGTCTCAGGTTCTTCCAAGTGGTAAATGTCTGTTTCACACTGTGTAAATCTGACTTTTATGAAAAGTTGATCACCCTTAACTAGAGTAAAATCACTAGATGTGAGCATCTGTTATGCCCTTTGAATACTGAAAACCTGCTGAATTCAGAAAACTGGAAATTGCTAGTATGAAATGAGGTGTTAAGGTATTTGTGTGCAGGTTGTCATCTTACTGCTTTCTGGATTTAAGCATCCCAATTGTTGATGTGTTTTAATTCCAGTTCTTGAACTCATCTATAGGTTCACGTTTCCCAGGAACATTAATTGCATATCAAAGTTTCTATAAACTTGATTTGTGTTAACTTTTTGCAGGTGTTCCCTGGGGTGTGCAGCTGGCAGCCATATATTCACTGTGTGACTTGGCTTCAAGCAACCCAGAAGGTATTGTTGAGGCCATCCACGCTTGGAGAGCAACAGTTCTTAACAACATCCCTTTTGCTGTCACGAGTAGCATAGCTAAAATCACTTCTCTGTGTAAAATGGAGCTAAACTAAAGTCTAGGGAAGCGGACTGAACTAAAGGAAGAAGTGCCTTATTTTACTAAGTAGTTGGTCCCAGTTAAAAACAATATGTGCTGTGGTCCTTTCTTACTATGATTGTTTTAACAGAATGTCTGATCACACAAAGCAAACTCAAGTATTTTATTTGGGTTTTCTGTTTGAGGGGTGTACAAAAAATAGGTAAAAACACTTGCTTTTCCTAATAACTGATCAGTAATCTGAGAACCAGTGTGTCTCCAGCTCCTGAGATACATCTGGTTTGATATCAATAACGATTACTAATAGTTTGCTATTTTACTTCCATCAGTTTGGAGCATGGGATGTTTGATGCAACAGAAGATTGAGCCTGGCTGAAAATCTGGCTCTGTCATTTTGTATTGTATTTATAAAGTAACTGATAGCAGAACTTTGCCCAGATTCTGCTTTGTTTTGCTTGAGTAGCCTCATAAGCTTAATTTAAAATACTTGTGTAAGAAAGATAGGAATTGACTTTTTGTGTAACAATCATGTATAGAGTAACAGAGATACTAAATCTCTGAACCTGTATATATGGTATTCTGATAATGTGTCTCACATTTGATATTGTTCCACTTGGGGAATTTTGTGTATGTAAATAGAAAGTTGGCTCAACAAAAGTTCACATTTCTAACGATCGCTTCACTACACCCTGTGGTTTTGTACCTTTCGTAATAAAAGAAGCAAACACCATTGTGTTCCCGTTGGCCTTTTTAAACTGCCCAGAACGAACTCCTGTTTCTGGATTATAAACGTACTGTTTTAGGGGCAGGAGGAAGGTACCTGTGAGCTCATTTCACTGAATGAACTGCCCATGACACTGGAGTGGTTTCTCTATGCCAGTCTTCAGCTGATGTCTGGGATGTGCCTAGGGCCTGGGAGCAGCGCAGCAAGAGAATAACCTCTCCAGCCCGTATCCCTCTGTGTGGTGGTATGTAGACACACTGTTGTTTCTTTTGTTCTTTAATTTCCTTCGTAATGACTGTGAGCAGCATCCCTAGAGTGTTTAAACATCAAAGGCAAGGCAGTGTGACAAAAGCACGCTGAGGAACCCAAAAGGACAAAAGTATTTAGCTCCTTGCAGTCCTTAAGAGCACCACAGAGGCAAGGGACCAAGTCTCTTGTCGGAAAGTTACCCAGCACATGGAGAGGACAGGTAAAGCAACGTTTTCCTTTGTAGGCGATCCCTGTCTCCGCATAGAGCCCTGCGCACCAGGCACTGAAACAGCACAGGGCAAAGGCAGCCTGCCTGCAGGGCAGGTCCTTTCTCAACGCACTTCAGGTGTTTTGATTGCTCTGGGTGGCTCGGCTGGGGATGGGGAAGAGGAAACGCGTGTTCCAGAGCTCTGTTCTCCCTCCTTTCTCACCCGTTTGCTGCTTCTCCCCTGCCCAACGCTCCCTTCTGGACCCGTTACCCCGCCGGGCTGCGGGGCTGGGCCTGGCCCTGCCCGCCCTTTTCCTGACAGACTCCGCCCTCGGCCGTGCGCCGGCGGCGGGCGGTGCTGCGCGGAGGGCTGTGAGCCGCCATGCGCTTCCGTGCTAAGATCGTGGATCTCGCCTGCCTCAACCACTTCAGCCGTGAGTGTGCCCGGGCAGGGGGACGGCAGGGCGGGCGGGCGGGCGGGACCTTCTGTACCAAGGAAAGGGAAGGGCGGTACGCGGGGTAGCCCCGGCCCGCGCCGTGAGGCCCAGACACCTTCACCGGCTGTGAGGGGGAGGCAGCGTGGGGCGCTTTTCATGGAGTCCCAGGCTGGTTTGGGTTGGAAAGGACCTTAAAGCTCATCCAGTTCCAACCCCCTGCCGTGGGCAGGGACACCTTCCACTAGAGCAGGTTGTTCCAGCCTGGCCTTGAGCACTGCCATGAGGCAGCCGCAGGTTCTCTTCGCCCTGAAGTATTTTAAGAGCTTCCGCAGCTGCGTTTGTGGAGACCGAGCTCTCCCTGGGATGAGTGGGGAGCGGTTCCCGCTGTAACATTCCCCTTCCTCCGCCAGGTGTAATTAACACAATCGCCAAGTTAGCCAAGACCTGCACCCTGCGCCTGACTGTCAGCAAGCTGTACTTCATCCTCTCTGATAAAGTAGCCAATGGAGGTGTTGGTATGTGGTGTGAGCTGAACCAGGTAAGCCCGGGACGCTCAACAGTCACACAGCATTGAAGACCAGAGCGGGCAGTCGTGTCTGGTGTACACGGTGGTTTATTGTATGTGCAGCCCTCACCTGAGATGTGCCAGGCCTCAGTCCTGCGTGGCCTTGTTCACTGAAGGCATTCTGCCTTGCAGGACTGCCTTTTGGTTACACAGACCTCATGTTTCTGGCTGGACATCCCCTTTGGTTGTGACTTCATGTAAAGCTTTGGTGTGGGCTGTCCCACAAGGGCCAAAGCTGGCAACAGGAGACTGTAACTCACCTCTTATGCCCCTGGTTTTGAGGGCTGGTAGTTGTTAAGGGAGGATCTGAAACTAATACATTTAGCCTGAAGGAAGGGGCTTTTGTGCCTGTGCAGCCTGTCTTGACTCTTGCAGGTGATGCCAGGCACAGGAGAGCTTCCTGTTGTACACACGCCATACTAAACTTGAGTTCTGATAGCTAAAACTTACCCCTCTGTCATATTTTCATTTGCTGTGTTTTATTTCCCAACTTAAAAACCTGTAGGGGAATTTCTTCGATGAATTTCAGATGGAAGGAGTGGCTGCAGAGCACAATGAGATCTATTTAGAGCTGATGCCTGAGAACCTGTCAAGAGCATTGAAAACTGCCCACAATGCTAAGGCAGTGAAGATGAAGTTGACTAACAAACACTGTCCCTGTCTCAGAGTCGCTGTAGAGCTGGTAAGTGCAACCATGCTTTTATCTTCATTACTAAGAAAAAGCTTTTAGAAATTAAGTGCTTTTCCTAAGATCAAATAGAAGCTTTTGTGTAATTCTAGAAAAATAAAGGAAGAAAAACACCATTTTCCATTACCCTTTCCTGCCATCATGAGTGGTAGCACACGGAGCCAGGTTTGTGTTGTCCAAAAGGCAAGGAAGAGGTGGTAGAAGAATGAAAGATATGTGCTTTAAACACCTTTTTCCAATGCCTACTTTCCCCCTTTCCTTCATTCTCTAAAATTGTGGATTATTGCTTTCTCACTGAAGCCATTAGGTGAAGGAGGTTTCGGTGTAGTTTTTGGCTCTGTTTTGCTTTTGATTGTCCTTAATAGCAGACTGATAGGAACCTATGGAAAACTGGAACTGAATGTCTTTTGCACTCAGTTATAGTATTTCCCAGAGTGGCTCTGAAAAGTTTGAATTTAGAATTCCAGTCTTGTTTTTAACTGCAAGAGCATCCTCTCTCTTCTCTCAAGCCATCCTTATCAAGCAGCAGTAGGATTGTGACACATGACATTCCTGTGGGGGTTATTCCCAGAAGATTATGGAATGACTTCAGAGAGCCCAGTGTGCCAGACTTTGATGTAAGCATCTTGTTTTATATTCCCTATGGAAAGGGGAGGTTGCAAGTGGAATGCTTTTGCTGTGGTCTATACTACCAGTGAGGTTTGGAGAGAAGGTGAAAGGAAAGAGTGAAGGCTGGAAGCTAGAGGTTTGGAGAGTGATGGGACATGGGTTCCATCTTGACAAGGGAGTCTCCAGAACCTGTAGAAACAGAGCAGATCATTACCAGTCATTGCTGTGATACTCGGGGTGAAGGAAGGGAGGAGCAGAGGACTTGCATTGCTTTAGGTAGGAGCACTTCCAAAGCACACAGGTTTTGACCATTTTGGCTGTTTAGGTACCAGGTGGCCTAAATAATCTGTTCTTTCTGAAATTCATGGCCTACCTGGCAGAGTTAGATCTATATGTGTTTCCTCCTGATTTTTACATATCTTTTAATATCCTTTTTGACTTTTAGCATACTTTCAAGGAAAGGACTTTGTGCAGATGTGCTCCTGTTTGAGATTATGAATGTGTTACTTCTGTAGTTGAGAGTATTTAAATTCTGAAGACGTAAGATTTAGTAGAAACTTGATGTGTTTTGTTCTGTTATTTCAGCTTCCACTGATGCAGTTCCAGAAATGATTACAGTACCATGGGGATTGTGTTCTTCCCCTTTTGGCTATAGTAACTATTTCACTGCTCAGTAACACAGATGTGGGTTCAAGTGAGAATTTGATCTGCAAAAACCCATTTCTCATTTATTTTGAACACAGATAGGATTGTATGTCTGAAGCAATTGCCAGAGCAGTGGCCTGTTGGTATAATGGGAAAGAGTTCCTCTGTTCCTGAGACCTTTGCTGATTTCAGTTAAATATTGTGCTTCCCGCACTCAGTAGACAACAGATCCCAAAATAAGATAGGATTGAAGGGAGAAATAAATGCATCACATCCCAGTTACACATGAAATACTTGAGCCAATGCAGTTCTTACATCTTTTTAGGTCAGTATTTACCTACCAGTGCTGAAAATAATGAAGAGTGTTGTGGAGAGAATGAGGAATCTCAGCAATTACGTTGTAAGTTAAAGCAGTTGAGATGTGTGTCCTACAGACCTTATTTTTTCCTGGACATAGCATGTTTCCCTGTTGCCCAAACTGGTCCCCCATGTTACATCTTATTTTGGGATAAGACATTGCACTAAAGGCATCTGAAGACTCTGTAGGGGTTGAAGAGAATCATGGGATTTGTTTTAGGATTAGCACTGAAGAGCTTGTCCTGGGCTTCCTGGAAGCTTTCCCTCTTTAAACTGAATCCTTGAAAGAATTGTGTTGCTACAAGCCACTCTTCATAGCTAGTAGGAAATTGTGGTTGTTGAGGAAGCCACCTAGAGACTTCTGAAGTGATTTCATGAAAGAAATGCCCATTAAGTGAGTCTTGTGGCTGGAATTAAGGTAGACTTGAGGTAGGATTTAAAGGAAATGCTATGGAGCGCTCCTGGTTGTCAGCCTGTACTCCAAACTCTGATATGGTGGCTTTCCAGTCCACCCTGGCTTTATGGAGTGCTGGTGCAAATGCAGGAAACCTTGCATTTCTCTAGCTTCTGTCTCTTATTTCTAAACACATCAACACATCAGCTTCCCAAAACCACTGCTTGTTCTAGAGGTACTGGAGAGCAGTGGCATTTCTTTCTTTTCATAATTTCAGGGAGGTTGATCTAGGATTCATCTCACAGGAGTGATGAGAAATGCTTTTTGTACCTGAACTTTCCAATGTTCATCTTCAGAAAGTACAGTTGAGCTGTGAAGGCACTGAAATGTGTCTGGCAGCTTGTACTTGAACAAAGCTGCACTTTATTCTTCTGTAATTCTTCAGTGTGAAAGAGGCTTGCCTAAAACTGAGATTGATTGTATTGCAGATGATTGAAGCAAACTTGAGTGGAGAAATGAACTTGAAAGTAGAAACTGACTTAGTTTGTGTAACAACACATTTTAAAGACTTGGGAAATCCTTCCTGGGGTAAGTTTCCAGTTTTGTTGCCTCTTGTGGCTGTCTGATTTCAGTGTGATGCTGATAATGGTACTTACCTTCTGATAGTCCTTACAAAATAGCATCAAATACATTGAGCTTTTTTTCAAATGAAACCTTAAAATGTGGCTAATGGCTAGTTCATGTTAGTGAGGGAATTCCGGTATCCTTGACAACTTTGTAGGAAAACTGGGCTTTCTCTTCCTTGTACTGCTGTTTCTGAAAACAGCCCCTTTGGGTACCAGCTGTTCAGTTATTATCAGGTGTGTTCCTGTATGTTTTGCAACTCCTGATGTTACGACCAAGTGTTGTGTTCTTATGCTTTTAGCATTAGAGGATGGATGTCAAAGTTCTCAAGACAGAGATCCAGAAAGCATGGCTGAGGCTCGCATAGACATCAGGAAGCTGCAGCAGCTGCTTGCTGGACAGCAGGTCAACCCCACAAAAGCATTGTGCAGTAAGTTCAGCAGCTCTGCTTGGTAACTCCAGTAAAGGACAGATGTTTGCTGTATTTGTCTCAGCAGAACAGCAGATCTTCTGTTTTGTCTGTTTGAAACTTGACTGGTTGTACTATACCTGAGGACTTCTAATGTTTCTTAAAGCCCCCAGTTTCTAGCAAGGTTTTGCATTTGATTTTGATAACTTTGCATGCTTTTCCTGAGAACATCTGTGAGTTATGCTTTAATGCAGATACTGAGAACTTCCTGAGGAAGATGTAAGTCATGGGTGTAGCATTATAGGCCTATACATTACGTATTTCCTTTTTGGTATCAACTTTCATAGACTCTTTAGTAATGCTTTGTAGACCCTTGAGGACTTAAATATTACAGGATGATATGTCTTGTCATCCTGCTATCAGAAGTGGTAAAGCATTATATTCTGATGATGGCATTGTGTAGAAGACATAACATATTTTTCCTGCTTTAAACTGGATTTGTGGTGGCTTTTTCTCTTTACAGATATTGTAAGTAAAAGAATTGTCCACTTCATCTTGCTTCATGAGGATGTTTCGCTTCAGTATTTCATTCCAGCACTTACCTGAATAGTTTGGAATCTCGGTAATTTTCCAACCTGAGGCCTTTTCCTTCAAGTCTGAAAACTTTCATGAGCTGCTGGAGTACTCTCATGTGATATGCTGTTAGATACAGCCATTAGATGGACATAATTTCCTTATTTATGAAATTATTCAAAACATCTCATCCAGAAGGCCATTTCTGTGAAGAGTTACTTGCTATGAAAGATACAGTGTTGGGGAACTGTCATATCTGAGCGTTATGGGCAGCAAAGCTGAAAGTTGCATGTGCTTCTGGGATGCTTTGAGATGTAGGGGGATACTTTCACAAGCATGAAGGTAGACTTAGCCTCTGGAGCTGCTGCTGAGTGTATCCAGTATTGGGCAATACAGCTCCAAGTTAAACTGTCATATTTCTGTGGAGCAGGACAGTGACAGATTGGTATCTCCTTATAATATAAAAGTTATAATTGTGAGAACATTTATCTTTTATTAAAAAACAAAAAAAAAACCCAACAAAAACAACCCAAAACCCCCCAGAATCCCAAACACCACAAGGGGCAGTAATGCTGGTACAGGTCAGGAGTATGCAGTGACAGATCCATTTGATGTTCTGGAGGGGAGGACACTAAACACACCAACAGAGGTGAAATCTCTCCAGCCCCAGGGCTTTCTTACCCTTCCCACCTAACACACAAGGATGCAGCTCAGCCCTGCAGTCCTGTTGATGTGTACATGCTGATCAGGTGGAAAATAATACTGAGTTCTAAATGTGCTGGCATCTGTGAATCCAACTGTGAAGAGTCCTGAGAGCAGTATGGGGTCTTGGAGGCCCTAAGCAGCCTCACCAGGGACCCCTATCCACCCCGTCCATGGGCGCACAGATGCTGTTTCAGCTTGGGTTGTGGTATCCTGTACTCCTTGAAACTATTTTGTAGGTGGGCCAGGGCACAGCCTTGTTCCTGGATTGTTATTTATTGAAGCCACTTGTATGCCTGTGCTACCTTAATTTTGCTGAGCAGGATACAGTACAAGACTATTTACTCTGTTGCTGAAGGTGATTTTTCTGACCTCTTGCTGATACGTACTTTTGGAGTAGTTGCTCCTGAACATAAGTACGTAGCGCACGAGGTTGTGTGTGTACTTTTTATATGTTTACTGGAAGTTTGTGCCTTAACTTTAATCCAACACCTGTTACATGAATACCTATGCAGCTGAGAGCTTTTGCTTTGTAAGTCATTTTAAACTGACAAGTTCTTATATTGAACTGGTGTATTTTGGTTCCGCTTCCTAAGGGAACAGTGCTGCATTTTTCTGTTGTTCTGTTCACATGTTATCCATGCATGTAATTCTGGTCCTTCTGATCACTCAGTTCTTTTATAGCATTCTAGCTCTCCAGTCCTCTTCATCAATTTTGCATGGAAGTGCTGGCTTGTAAGTAAAATAAAAAGTCACTTGGACACTGTAAAGCATCACACAGGAAGTTAACATTCCAAACAGGAGGCAAATAGAAGAAATGCTGAAGTTATATTCAGCTTATATTGCTGAAAGTGATAGTTTTGCTTCTTTTTTTCCAGTAGATTTGCTGGGTTGACTTTAATTCTTTGGATTGATTTCAGGGCAGTGTAATTGCTATTGATGTATATTTAAATCACAGTATTTTCCAGAAACATTCATTGAAATAGTTATTCTGGGTGCAGTGCAAACAAAGTTACTTATGGAGCACAAAGCCAGGTTTTTACAGAAGCTTGTAATATTGATCTGTTGATCTTCTGAAAGCTAGTGAAAATCCTTCACTACTCATTATATATTGCCTAAGATATCCCTACCCATTTTGTGTCAGACACCGTATTGATTTCCTTCTTAGGGCTTTGGTTTTCAAGGAATCTACATGTAATTGTTAATTGCCCATTTTTACATACTACCAATCTCTGCTATCTTGTATTCCTTTCATCCTGTTTTTAAAGTATGTCTTAGAGGAGCTTGGAAGGGGGTGAGAGCATAGAATTCCCTGAACCAACCACCAGCTGCTGAGTTAGTAATGAAAA
The DNA here is from genome assembly GCF_033815535.1 of Pezoporus flaviventris. NCBI lineage: Eukaryota > Metazoa > Chordata > Aves > Psittaciformes > Psittacidae > Pezoporus > Pezoporus flaviventris. The sequence goes on from NW_026892585.1 coordinate 5,338,458, forward strand.
ATAACTTTCTTTACTGGTTGTTTCATTCTGGCACCACGGGGTTAACACAGCAGGTTATTTGTTTGGACATTTCACATGTTATCTTACTCTGGTGTAACTGACTTTTAAGTTCCAATGGCGCAGTATCTGCTGCGGTCTGACATTTAGCGGTACTTCCATTTAATCAGATTTCCTCTGATTTGGAACACCCAAGATTCTGTCAGGTCTAGATAACAAGAAAAGAAACTTGAAATGTCGAAGGGTGAATTCTAACTATAAGATAGGGGATTTAGACAAGATGTTGGCCCTGACCCACCATCTGTCCCAGGGACCAGAAGATGCTCTCCATCCCTCACATCCAATCCCGTCTGTCTTGTTCTGGCATAAGCCTTACACAAGCAAGTCCCTGGCAAGTCTTCTGCCCTGTTGAGAAAACCCAGGAGGAAGTTAGATATGTGTTACATGGCTTTTGACTTGCTCCTGGTTTTTCAGATGTACTCGCTTCTAAATTCACCGCCACATTTAACTCTGCCTGGCTCTGAACAATTTTTATATCTTTGTATTGAGCCACAGCAGTTGTTAAAGAGTTCAGGCCCTCCATGACTCTTGGATTTGATTTTTGACTTTCTGTATCTTCTATGAAACTTTACGAAGCTCTGCATTTGACCTGTGCAAATTTACACATGCCACTTCAGTACTGGGTTATATTCATCACTTAGGAGGCAAGAAGAGTTAATTCAGAGAACAAGTTTGTGAGTTCAGCTGAAACAGGCATTTCGAGAGGCAGTCATGGAAATTGTTCTCAAGTAGTTTCAGGGAACAAAGAATTCGTAGAAGATCTTCAGATCAATTGTATTTCTTCACATGCAAATGGACTCTGTCCAACTCAAAGTTAGATCTTGCTTTGAGTGTGTGTTTTGTGTGTTAGGCTTTTTGGTTCACCACCACCACTTGAAGTTTATAACAAGTGATAATAATGTGTAGCCGTGTAGTGGCTGAATAACTGACAGACTGAATCCATTTGGCACCTTGTGTAACTACCCAAACCACATCTTACAAATTCATCATCTGAGAACACTTAATGAACCTTCAGACCTGTTTCACATTGTTTATAGTTGCCCTAGTATAATGTTGTGTATTATGGTTTCCAGTTTACGTTTATAAGGTTAAATTCTGTAGCCACTACTCAGGTCTTACTAGACAAAGCTTCTGCATTGTTAGGCTCAACTCTTTGCTGAAGTGAGTAGCTAAAATATCTCTGCCTTCAAGGAAGCATTTTTGTGTGATCAGTGAACTGATATAGAAACTTACCTATAACCTTTTGCTTTCCTTGCCTTCTGGTTGCACAGTACTATGTTACTGATCCTTATTTTTATGCTGCTTTAGAAAAAGACTGCATGTATTCTTTTTTGTTAATGCCACAGCAATGCAAATTTTGATTAGAAAAAGAAAACAATAGAGGGTGCTGTAGAGCTGTAGGAAAATGCTTTCCTCTGCTTTCCAAAGCAAAGTGAAGTTAGGAGCAAGCAGTGGCCCTCAGTTAACATTTGTAAGAGGGTGTGATTTTTGTTATAGTCTTCTATAAATGCCATTTCTCAGATGGGCAGGTGGCCAGTGACTAAATGTAAGACTGGAATTGTTTAGATTTTGTCAGCTATGACAGAAATACTGTTTCTAGAGCAAGCATGATGAATAACCCAGTGAAATCATGTAGGCAGACCCTGAGAGATGCAACTGAACTGAGATAAGGTGACTAAATAGTTTACAGAATCTGGACTTAAGCCTCTCTGTGCTTCATCTGTAATACAAGAATCTGTACTAACAGCTGGGTGCAATATGGCAAATAAATGTGTGAAGGATTTCCTGGGCATTTGGCTTCTCTGACAGAGGCTAAATCACTTCATAGGTACTTACTCAGGGATATCTTTATTCATGTGCATGGGCTGGTGCTATAGATGTTTTGTTATCCTTTCCTTAGGTGAGAGGGCATGTGTTCAAGTCCTAGTCAGTTCATAATTACTTAATCTCACTTTGTGATGTACTGTTGGTGACAATCTGAAGCACAATTTCTTGTAGTAAAGGAATGCTGGACTTCCCCACTCTTTGTACCAAGGCATTGACAGATTAGTTGATTTTTCTTCCACTTACCAGATTTAAAGGCCATATTCTCTGAGCTTACAGGGTTACTGTAATGTCATCTACCTATGGAAGATGCCAAGCTGGAGCTCAAAGTAATGTATTCTGGTATTCAAGAATCAGAGACCTCCAGCAGTGGGAACTGTGGGGTCCTAAATGTACTCAGTCAAATGTCAGAAGTCTTTTCCAAAAGTGAAAACAGACATTTGTTATGCAATACAAGCAAAAGGTAAATCACTCTCAGATCTTCAAGCATTTTAAGTGATGTCCACTCATTTGCTGGCACTTGTGTAATTTGCAGCAAAAACTGGGAACAACTTTAGCCTTTGTTTTACTCAAAGGAACTGTCAGTGTTGCTATCTGCTAGAAAACTTTACTTACCATGGTCACTTGGGTGAATTAATCACTCCTCAAAGAACTTAGAAGCAAACTAGCAACTCAAGGAATTACCTCTAATATTGTGAAATAGTATGGCATAATCTGTACACAGGTATTAGACTTCTGATCAGCTCATAGGTATCTGTTAATTTATAGGGGCCACCTCACAGCTGGCATAAATCAGCTTAGTGCATTTGAAATCGGTAGCTACACCAGTTGATGCCAGCTGAAAGATACGGCTTTGTGAAGCTTTCAGTGGTTTGGAGCAGGGAGGTGGCACAGGAGCTTTCTGCATAGATCTCAGTTGTTACGTTTCTTCTGGAAGCTGAAAATAAATCACAGATTCGAGTCATGACGTTTGTATTTCCAGAAGGCACTGGCGTTCCTGATGAGGATACAAACACTGACATGCCACTGGCACAGGGGTTTGTTTTGATTTGGCTTGGCTTCTATGACACTGATGGTAGCTATTTGACTAGGCCCCTTGGAGGGGGGAATGAGTGATTAATTCCCTCAAGTATGGTATCTGTGGCTACAGTTGCCAATATTTTAATGATAGGACCACAAAACCTTGTTTCCTTCATTTTGTGTTAGCCTGTGGGTTGCAGGAGGTGAATGTATTCACAGAGTGGAGGCTGCAGAGACCTTATGATTCTGGAGTTTTCTTTTATACAAACTAGACTAATTGACAAATGAGCTTCTGTTTGCCTGCTTGCATGGGTGGCATGAAAATCTCATCACGTGCAGACAGGGTGCTCCATGGGATCACCACCACTGTAGGCTTGAACTAGAGGATCTGCCTCCCTAGAGATCTGCTATGTACTCAAACTCAAAACATCTGTACAATATATAGGGGGGCCATTTGGGTCTGTAGGGTGTTGCTTTTCCCGAGGATTTCAATGTGTTCTCTTTTCCATCCCACTTCAAGCATATCCTTAGGAAGTCCACTGACCTGAATGAGAGCTAACGAACACTTCTCAGTTTGTGTTCTTAAAGTGGAATTCTCTGCACCTTACAGATTTTGGTTTGGTTGATGATGAACCTGTGCTTGTTTGTATTACAAACATTTTGTATTGTCCTGCCTAAATCTGGATTTTCAGCCTTCTCTGTACTGAACAATTAGTTCAAAAATACTTGTGTGTGTAAAACTGAAATACAGATATTTTAAGTTTTAAAGTAGTGAAACAGAGGAATTTCCTTAACTATCTGCTGCTTCAGCAGAAAGTTCTTAAATACAGTCAGTTACACTTAGAAACTGGAGCCTTGAGAGGTAATCCCATAGACAGAGACATGGTTTATTAGTAGGAATTATCTCGTGTGGTATTATGTTTCAGTATCTTCTGTTAAGGTTTACAGGAATAGACATGGGATTGTTATGTTGAGCTTTGTGTGAGAGAAGTGAAGACATTGGAATTTCCTTATATAATCTAAACCCACTTTATTTAGATACAGACAATGACTTCATGGAAAAAATAAACATAATGAAAATGAGCTACTGATAACTAGAAGACTAAGCACAGGACATGGTGCCAGGACAGCTCTATAAGTCATCTTTCCCTTGGGATAAACTACTTGGAGAGAACACAACTTGAGATGAGACCTTGACTTTGTTTGGTTCTTTGTCTTGCCAGATCTTCCAAGCTTATCTTAAGATGCTGAAGAACCCTGTTTCATCTCGCAGCCCCTGAACCTGGCATATGGCAAACCAGGGATGTCTGCAGAGCAGGCAGTACTGAGGCCTTCGTTACTGTGTTGACAAAAGGGGTTCTCAATAACCAGATGGTATTGGGGTGTAAGTTTCCAGGTTGTAGGTCAGGAGGCAATGACATTGCTGGGGAAGAAGCTTATTTAAGTCTAGAGGACTAGGGCAGAGGTCTTCTGAGGTACATGGCAATTACTGTATTTCTGCAGGTGAGGGACCAAGCATGGAAGATCTCATCTGAGAGGAATGAAGAATAGGAAAGCTGCAGCAGAACTGTCTCTGCTTCTCTCTTCTCTCTGTGTTGATAAATTGAAATGAGGAATGGGCGAAGTTACTCAGTCAGGGCAGCAAGAGAGTTTCTCATTTTCTTCATGCCTGGTCAACATGTCAAAGCCTAAAACCCTCACTCCTGCCTGCCTTGACAGAAGACCAGATGCCACATTATATTTACCTGGTATGTTTGCCTGCCATGTCATGAAGGTTCTTCAAAATGGAGACAAAATCAGGACTTGATAGATCTTGTAACCAGATTAATGTAGCCAAATAGCTTTTATATTTTAACTCCCACCCTGGCATGAGACGTGCACTCTGGTCCTCCTTAAATAGATGTCTCGCTTAATAGACATTTACAGTGAACTCTCGCCACAATAAGGCATTATTACTCGTGCAACCAGCAGTTCAGAAGTGTAAGCTTCTCCAAGATGTGTAATGAACAGATGAACATTGCTCTCTGCAGTACTTCTGAGAAGCAGGGAAACAGGCTCAGCCTCATTACTGAATAAGGGCACACTCAGAAATTCTAGGGGAGAAGCAGACTCAGGTTATTTAGTGGGTATTATGGGGGGAGGTATTCACAGCAACTTCTTTTCCAAACTGAAAAAGAAATTCAGAATTTCAAACTGGAAAAACAATATTCCTGAAAAAGTAAAAAAAGGCTCCTTCTACCTCCAGTGCTTTGCTTTAGTGCTGCTTGTTGGCAATTTGACATTTAAGTATTTTCTCTCAGGCAGAAGCTTTTGGGAGGTAAATGCCTTCAGCAGTTAAGATCGCAAGGTGCTTTGTTGCCTTGAGTACCTTAGTAGAGGTTGAACAGACAACTGTGGGGAAATGTGGGATCAAAACTGCAAATGTGCATGTATTACAGGAGCCTCTGCAGCTGGTGAAGGCTGTCCCTGTAACTTCCTGCTGCCTGCCTTTCATTTTTGCCCAGTAGTTGTGATCACTGGTTGTTCCATTTACTCCCCCTTTGAAGCCCATTTTAATCTTCATCACCTCCCATTAAGTCAGATCTATATCCTTTCCCCTACCACACTATAAAATCACCTGCTTAGAGCAGCATCTGTGACCCTTCATGAATCGAGTAATATGAAGTTAAACTACAATGATAAAAGGAGTTCAAGTTTTGCTGCAGAAAAGCCAGAAAACAGCTATCAGTGAGATTCCTTTGTAGACTTTGTCCACATTTGCAGCTTTTCCAGGCCCTGTGAGGCTGTTAACAGTTGGCCAGTCAGACCTGCAGTTAAACGCGGGCTCTAGAGGCTCATCAAGTGATTTTTCATGCCAGCCCACACTATGTGTTCAAGCTATGCAGATCTCTTGGAAAGAATCAGTCTTAAGTATTTAGAGCAATGAAAGCTAGAAGGCATTAAACCTCAATGTTTATAAAATACTAATAGCATACAATAAGCAGAAAGTACCTAGATTCACTAAAGACACAGAAGGGAGACAGGATTTAGTTCATGTTCATGTAGGTCTAGTTCTATTAAAGCCTATGGGAAATGTCCAGATATATCCCAAACCTGAGAAAATGACCTTTTTTATATGGTATAGTGATTAAGGAGCTTTAGAATGGATGGTAGGACTGAGTCTTTTTCATGTCTGGCTAACTGCATTGGAGCATTTATACTACAAACATGAAATTGATGATAATCTTTTGTTTACTTTTTAAGTAGATCCTGTTTCTAGAGGGTAATTCAATCTATCTTAATTCATTTATTTTCATTACAGAAATGCATGATATGTATAAATGCTAAATGAGCAGTGGAGGTGGATGGGGGGAGGTTAGTGGGAGCTGGCTGGGATTTCATAAACACAGTTACCACAGAGAAGCAGTGATGTGCAGCCCAATGGAAAGAGCCAAGACTGAATCCAAGTTCCTGTAAGTTTATTCTCCTCTCCTTAAAATGTACACTGTGTTCTGCAGCAGAATGACCACCTGCTTCAAAAACTGTATGATTATCTCAATGTGTTGATTGTTTCCACATTTTAACAAACCCACTCTGATGCCATCAACAAAAAGATGATTAATACTGAATAGGGTAGTAAAATTCAATTTATATATAAAACCTAATTGCACACAAATGTATTAGAAGCATGAAGTGATAAGCGTTCTACACTGTTCCCATGCATCCTCTTCAATGAAAGAAAGATGAGATTAGGGTCATTACTTATCCCTGAAGAAATGGGACTGGATGATCAAAAGATTTTATAGGTGCGCTTCTTTCATCTCAGGCTTCAGGGTTTTTTTGTTGCAGAATCAACAGGTAGTGGTCCTTAGTTACACTAAGGTCTTCCCAGGCAGAGACAGCAGTGTGTGAGTGCCTTAAAATCACAGCACCTTCTCTGTGCAGAAAACAAGCCAAAGGTCTTTGTGCCATGCATGTCCTCTACTTCCAAGAGAACAAAGGGATGGATGGCTCAAAAGTATCCAAATGATAGTAGCTTGTGAGCTGTATAACTGCAGTAAGTAATGTTTTTTTCCTTTTTTGCTTAGTCTTTCACACAGCAGTTGCCTACCCACCACTAAGAAATCATTTTGGGGCTGATTTTGGCATCCTCTCTGTCTTCATTTGTCTCTTAGACAAAGGCCACATGTCCTTGGCCATGGGGAATCACAACCTGTTAATAAAAGAGCTCTGCTCTACCTTTCACTGGGACAGTGGTGTTTTCCTGTCCTCACTGGCTTCTGATGCTCTGTTTAAGCTGTTGTATCTCACATGTTTAATGAGAACTGACTAGCTTCCTGATCATGAGGCAGCATTCATTCTAATGGAGTTGGTAGAGGCAGTCAGACATTTGCTCAAAGGGCAGGTCCCCCAAAGGTCCAGTCTATCAAGATTAAAAGTTTAAACCTTGTTTTTAATAGAAGTTTATTATATATATTTTAAGGGAAAACCTCAATGTTGCCTATTAGGCTTAAAGTATTTGTAACAATTTTGGTTACCATTCCTACCCAAAGCAAATGCTCTATCTGCTACATGCTGTTGCTGGAGCGGGTCAGGTTCTCTTCAAAGAGGTAAAGCCCTAGAAAGGCCTAGAAAGTCAGTTTCTGTTATTTACATGATCTAACTGTTTAGTTCAAGACACTAAGTTTGTAACAGCTGCTGAAGTATTTCAGGCAAACAGCTATTTCTACTGTGTTTTATTATGTCTGATGCATCCCCACAGCCACCCAAGAATGATTGCATTAGCAGGTAGAACAGTAACAGAGAGTTACAATCTGTGTTTGGATGGCTATTACATCATTTCTGAACAATTCCACACGTTTCTTTTAATGTAATTTCGGCAGCCTAAATTGGGGGCAAACTCAGAAGGTTGGATGGCCATTCTGCATCTGGTTTCTGTTACTGAGAAGCTGACGGACACCATTTGCTCAGACTGTCTGCAGAGAAAAAGCTTGGGGTGGGTTTTTGGGTTTGGGTTTTTTTTTTGTATTTAAGACAGACTGCTTTTGCTTGCAGCATCTCAGGCTTGAAGCAACACAAAGCACATGTTACTTCCTTCCAGATGTGTGTGAATGTTGTTAAAATTGTTCTGTGTAGCACTTAGTTGTGTACTTTAAATTCATTCTTGAGTAACTGTTTCAATATTGGTAAGCATTAAGGGGCTGATACAAAGCCTGCTGTAATCGGTGTGTGTCTCCCTGACTTTACTGCATGTATCAGCTCCTCAGCCCTTGCTGAGATTTGCTCACAGGCACAGATTCTGTGAAAATATTCCTCATTTGTCTGTTGTTTCACTTGCAACTTCCCAACTGTGTTAAATTACTTTATTAATGGGGGCCCTGAGTTAAGGAAGGCCACAGAACTCTTAAAAACCAAAGAAATAAGGGGAGCAGCTTATTTTACTTGTCACCATGATGATCTTGAACAGCTGCTTTTTGTCTGAAGTACAAATGCTGTTGACGAAGGTACCCCAAGACTTTGTTGACACAAAGGGCAAAGCTGTTGCTGCACACCAGCTCTTGCCAGCAGAATGAGACCTCCAGATGCCAATGGTGACTTCATCTTCCAAAGCTGGGTGTGCACTGGAGTTGGTGTTTGGGGCTGAAGTACACAAAGAGATTAAAAGATTATTGGCTCTTCCCGAAAGGGATTGTCAACCTAACAACCCCTGAAGACAGAGAACAAACTCTCCATGCTGGGTAATAAACTCCACAAATGCATGGATTCTGTTAAATTTGGGGCCGAATTCAGAGAAAGCCACATCCAGTCCATGGACATGCGAGAATACAGGAGTATTCTATTAATACATTTATGAAACAGAAATCCCATCCCTCTTTCAGCAAACTTTCAGGGTCTGAAAGGGAGTAAGCACCAGGTTTACTTTTGCCAGTTGATTTAAAAGCTTTCCCCCCCCCCCCCCCTTTTATTAAGGAGTCTTTCAGGAATACCCAATTTCTTTTTTAACAGTGTAATAATATCCCCCTTTACAGATGTAGTAAACATTAGGACAAGAGATGAGCTATATGATACCCTCCACACTTTGAGAGACACTGCAATTGCTAACAGCTTTGCTCTTTGTATGACAAAGCTTATTTAGGAGAGATTCCTTTAAGGTGTATGCCAGTGCCCATCTGCACCCATCTACAGCTGTGGTATCACTTAAGACCGCAACACTTAACTCCTTTATACAGCCTGCTCCTTGGTGTTGATTTAGTCCTTGTGGCAGGAGGTTGACATTGCTCATTTTGGAGGCTGAAATTCTGCTTCCTAGAAATCATGAGAGAAGGCAGTCACTGTTTCCTCCTGCAGAACAAGTGATGGTAGAGGCACACTGTCCCAGCTTTCTTATAGCTTAACCTCCATCCAGACTGACTAACTAGTAAACAGCATATGCCTCTTTCCACAGGGACAATCCACAAGATGTTTACTACTGTCAGGGATGGTAAGTTTTGCTGCACTGTATTCCTGAAGTGAGTAGTAATAGATCTGTATGTCAGAAACCCTCTTTCAAAACTATTTACAGGCAAAGAAGAGCTGAGAACTAAAACTATGAGGGTACACAGGAGGAATGCTATCCAGAGATGCAGAAATGTTTTTGTGGCTCTCAGTGTCAGCAAAGGCACATTAAGAAGAAGTATCTTAAATTTCTTTTGGCAGCATCACCTGTTTTTATTCTGTCTCATAAGAAAAATAGCAACTTGACATGCATGTGCTACATGACAGTAGCAAAAATGCTCCAAGAGGCAGAAGTACTATTGCAACACACTGTGCCCTGAGGGACACTATGTCCTGTTGCACATAAAAAGTGTCATTTGCTTTGTGGATAGTCTTCAAACAAGTTTCTGACTTTAAATACTTATTTGACTGTTGTTAGAACAATGTTGATAAAGCACAGCACCGTTTCCCAGATGGAAACCTCTTTACTAATTTGGTTTAGTACAGGAAATTCTGTGCTTCTTATTAAGAAGAATAAGAACAAGCTCCTTTATCACTGTCTTATTTGGAATATAAATCTCCGCTTCCCTATCCACCTTTTCAGAAACATCACTGTTATGGTCTCTTGTCACACCAGCTTGGGCTACAATGATCTCATATCCCAACAATGTTAAACCTTCCCTAGGACTGGTTGGGTGAATTCCAATAAAAATTGAAGGTGCTGCAGGAGCTGATTCTGATGTTTTCAATATGTGACCTTTGGTCAGTCTTGAATGGTACCAATAACCAGGTCTGGTGGTAATGATATCCTCTGCTAAGTCTGAAGTAAAACTCTCATTTTGATCTTAAGAGGTAATGAGGGAGCCTATTACCTAGTTTAGACTTGACTTTTTGGCCTCTGTGTTTTCCAGCACTCCACCAGGGGCTTTGCACCCAGCCTATGGTGTTTTACCTACAGCCTGCAGTAATACAGGCTTTGAATCTTAGCACATGTGCACACAAATCAGTGTCATAAAACTCCGTGTTTGTGCTGTAGAGCATCAGTCAGCAATATGCTGCTCCATCGTAACCAGATGGGATTAGATGATAGGTTATTTGTTTTACGAAGCAGACAAACAAAAAGTAAATCTATGCATCATGTGTATTTTGGTGTTACAGAAAAATACTCTCATAGTGTTTATAAAATAAATCCCTCTAAAACCACAGTGATATTTAGGAAGGAGCCTTATTACATTTTTTGCTACTAATGCTGGGAAATAATTTTTTGTCTTAAAGCAAAGCCCTTTCCAGAAGTGTTACTGCTGCAGTTATGGCTCCTGACCTAACAAAACGCCAAGGGAGTGCTGCGATGCTCTGAACATCTGTGATTGATTACACAGAAAAACCAAGTCAGCTTGTTTGGATCAGGAAGCTGCTCTTGATGTGAACCTCCTGGTAGGCTGCTTTTACACTACTTCAGTTCACATGGTGGAGTGCCCTTGGAGCACATCAACTGGATTCCTTCGGGATGAAGCTAAGCAAGACGACGTGTGCTTTGGTCACAAGTGGCATTTGGTCTTTGGCACCCTGCTGAAGCCAGTCCAAGAGTGGGCAGTAAAGGGGGGCAGATTGGGTTTTGCAGTCACCACTCTTCACGTGCTGCAGGAAAACGATGAACGCTTGCAGCTACTCAAGGTGTGAAAACGTAGCACAGGCCCCCTTATGTATATAAATTATATATAGAGAGGCATTGAAGTATTCTGAAAAGGGGAAAAAGCTTGATACAACTTTAATTCTTGTGTTGTATCATAGAACCCTAGGATGGTTTGGGTTGGAAAGGACCTTAAGATGGTGCAGTTCCAACCGCCTGCCATGGGCAGGGACACCTTCCACTAGAGCAGGTTGCCCCAAGCCCCTGTGTCCAACCTGGCCTTGAACACTGCCAGGGATGGGGCATTTACCACTCCTCTGGGCACCCTGTTCTTGGTCCTTCAGCAGCATGCAGCACTGAGGCTAACAGCAGGATCTCAAGCTCTCAGCAGCAATCCTCCATGCGGTCTGACCACCACATCTGCGGGGCAAGTCCGAAGGACGCTCTGAGCTGGGCACTGCGCTAACCTCACGCTCAGGAGGGCAAGAGCCACAAAGACCCCAGACCTCCGCCGTGCCTCGCCCCGGAGCCCGCGGCGGCTCTCTCATGGTGGGCGGCGCCAGGAGGGTAACGCGGAGCGCGGCGGTTCGGGCGGGAACGGGAGGGTTTACCTCAGAGCGAGGCCGCGGGCCAGGCTGAGGGGCATCCGCAGCGGGTACAAAACATCCTCGTATCGTCCCTGAGGAGAGAGGGACGAGCTGAGGACCGGCGGTGAGCCTCGGCGGAGGATCCACTGCTGCTGAGGGCTGAGGTGCGGGAGGCCAGCAAAGGCCTGAGGGACGTCAAGGTGGCTGAGAGGGAGCGGGGCTGCTGGCTCCAAGCCGAGGCTGTGGGGGACCTGCAGGCCACGGTGCAGAGGACACAAATGTGCCCCGGAACACACGGAAAGGAGAGAGGACGTTTGTCCCTCTCAAAACTCTAAAAAAGACCCCCAAAACAGCAAAAGGAGGAGAAAACAAATAGATGCCAGGGGCTTCCTCCAAAGCCTGACAACCCCACCCAGAACAGCTTCTGCAGGGGGCTAACGAGGCAACACCTGCCACAACAGAACAGCCAATTGCCCCACCAGTAAAGAAGATGGTGACCAGTGAGAGCGAGCAGTGCTTCCAAGGAGAGGTAGCGAGTGATAGCAGTAGGAGGCTTTGCTTTGAAAGGTGCAGAGGAACCCGTCTGTTGGCTGGAGGTGTGCTTCGTGCTGCCTGCTAGGAGCTTGGATCCGACATGTTGCTGAGGTGCTTCCCAGTCTAGTAAGTCCCACTGGCTGTTACCCATTTCTAGTGGTCTGCATACGTATAGCAGACGTTCTGAGGTGCTGGTGCACTGCCTGGAATGCCCAAAGGGCTTACTTGGAGAGCATGTGTCTCAAAGCATATGTATTTACAGAGGTTAAATCGCAAGGGCGCCAAAACCTAGTTTTCTCATGGAGTGTTTGACTGTGAAAGCATCAAATAACTTTACAGCTTTGACTACTTCAAGTACAGTTTGAAAGCATGGCTGGTCTACATTTTCTCTAGAGATGATGCCTTACAATGAGATATTTACAAGAGAGTGGTAAAAGTAAGCATTACTTTCTCTGCAGGGCTTGTTTGGTAACCATATCCATAGAGGACAGAGAAAAAGTACTTTCCTTGCTCTTTTTGCAGCTTCTGGCTGGGGGAGGAGGGTTTAAACAGGCATCTGGCTTCCATATAGCCTGTGAAAGTTCCTGCCTGTTTTGTGAAGCCCGGGTGTTGGTCATTACAGTTTTGTGCACAGAGAAGTGATTTTGTGACAGAGCAGAGCATGCATGACACCATTTTGCAAAGTAGCCAGGAATCCTGGGTGAGAGTTGATCATCCTGAGTCCTGATTGACCACTACACTAGGGTGGAGAAACTGTACCTTTCCACTGGCTGCTGAGCTGCCTTGGAGGGGCTGAGATGTGGCTCTTTGCTTCTCCTTTTAGTCCCTTACCTCAACCAGCAAGGTCTGAAGAACTGTGTTACTTTGAGGCAGTGATTGTAATAGCAGGATCTAGTATTCTTCTTTGACCCAAATCTATTCACTTCAGCAGAAGAATGCAAAGTTGTAGACTTGAGGATGGGGGGGTGTGGGGTGGGTGGGAGGGGGGAAATGCCACAGTTCAGAAATCAGTAGGAGTCAGAGATGGTTCTTTGCTTTTACATCTACTTGCTCTCTTTTTTAACTCCCCGATGAAGGCTGAGTGAGTTGGGGTTGTTCAGCCAGGAGGAGGCTCCAGGGAGACCTTAGAGCAGCTTCCAGTGCCTAAAGGGGCTACAAGAAAGTCAGAAAGGGAGTTTTTGCAAGAACATGTAGGGATAGGACAAGGGGGAATGGCTTTAAACCGGTAGGGGGGAGATTTGGCAAACAGTATGGGTGATTTTTAATTTTTTTTTTAATAAGACTATTTTTTCATTTGTGCTTATATATTGTTTTTCACCCAGTCCCTGCTGGAAAGAAAGCAGAATTGAAGGGAGCAAGTGAAAACTGGCTCTTTATTGCAGGAATAATGATTCCTGAATAATATTTCCAAACTATATGCCTTATCGTTCTTTATCGTAACATCCCAAATAGCATCCGTGCATGCTTACTCTTGAACAAGTGCCTCATGGTACATACCATGGCAGAGCCACGATCACAGTGGAGTGTGCAGTGTGGAGCTTGGAGCTCTTGTCAGGGAACTAAAAGCAAGTTTTTCCCTCAGGCCTGGTGTGTAGACAATGATGGGATGAACTGGCAAAGAGAATGAGTCCCCTCTGGGAGACCTGATCCCTCCCAGTTCCATGAGCATGGGAAAGATGAGAAACAGTTGAGCTTGGTGAGAAAAACTCACAAAGCAACCCATGCTTCAGAGCCCAAGACTAGACTAGTCAGGAAAAGGTTTGGGCCGGTATCTTCTGCACACAATGATCCAGCTAGCTGATGGGGAGGTCAAGTGGAATGTCTCCTATCTCTGTTATCTCTCTAATGCTGGAGCAGGTAGAGAGACCCACCACACAGTAATGCAGCAGTTCTGTTTGGCAGCATCAATTCTAGTTGGTAACAGCTTCTGTCTGCGCCTTGTACGTGATGTTATCTGAAATGACACAACTAAACTAGTCATATTTTGCAACTTAAATCCTGGGCAGAACATGAGCGAACAATCAAAAGGTGAAAGGCTGTGTATAAGAGCATTTTCAAGTTCCCTGGAGTGCAGAAAGGAGATACTAAAGCTGGTAAAGTACCATGAAAGGAAATTTGATAATATTGGTTTTAGGGATGCATTGGTTTCAGTGTTCTTTATACTCTGGGGTGAAGCAATTATATAGTTTTTCAGGACAAGAAATGATGAAAATGATACCAGAGAGAGAAAGCAAGGAAAAGCTAGCACAAGACCCATATGCTCTCAGGAAATAGTGAAACTGTTTCATCTTACATTCTTGTCTTTATTCAGAGGTAGCAGTAGGGAAGCTGTACTTCTCCCCAGCTTCCAAACCACTTGATCCTGGGCTTCCTTTCTTACCGTGGATGGAGCTTAAACTGCTCTGCTGGATTCATCGCTGGGTTCAGTGCACACTGAGGCTTTCCCAGGAGTTGCCTTTCCTACCTAGGAGCAGATAGATCTGACGTCTGCAGAGTGGTTTGGATAGGAAACCAAAGCAGGGGGTCTTCAGGGATGCTCACTAAGGTACAAGGATTCCTATTACTGTGCTTCAGAGCCTTGTTTGACATAATCTGTCGTCACCACTGCGCAGTGGCAGAGCTGTGGGGTGTGGCACGCCTGGAGGGCAGCATCAAGGAGTGAGGCAGCTAAACTGAACCAGAGCAAGTGTTTTTATGGGAATACCCATGGAGGTAAAATGAAATAGGCATACAGAGTATGTAAGAGAACAGTTTTCCCTGAAAAGCTTCAGGGGTTAATACAAGCACTGCTGGGTTGTCAGTGGATTATCCCTGGAATAACATCCTTCCCTTTTCACTGAGTGTTTGTTCTAAAAACCCAACCCCAAACCACTGCAAATTGCAGAGTCGAGTGGAAGGGACAAAGCAGGATGTTTTCTTTGTGAAAAGGTACCCTGAGTACACAGTCCATCATCACTATTCAACTTCCAAAACAGGGGTGACATGGTGGGGGAGTGCCAGGGAAAGGTCTGCATGTTGTCATCATCCTCTGTCCTGGCTCAGCAGTGGCAGCAGAAGAGCCAGACAGAACAGGGCAGACACCCTGGTGACTGGTGCAGCAGTGAGATGGCAGGGTTCTCCAGAGCTCTGAGGAGGCTCTAAAGGCAAGTGCAAAGAACAAGTTAATTCCTACTTGGAACCTTTTCCTCTCTTTAGGATCAAATATTTTGTAATATACGGTAGCTTTGTTTTCTTGTATTGTATCTTGAGCTTTTCTGCGTTGCAGCTTCATTGCAGTTAATGTTACTGGCATGGCTGAATTAACTTCAGGACAGTAAGTAAAACCAGGTGTGATTCTGGACCCACAGGTTTAAAGAAGGCGGCTCTGCTTTGAAACAGCTCTACAGAGTAATCCTGTTTTCTTACACTGCCAGCCTCATGGCATATTTGCAGTTAGCCGCAAAAACGTTGTGTGTGTTTTTACCCTTCAGAGCCATAGCAGTTGTGGCAAAATTTGCTGGAGCTTCTTGTGTGGCACCAAGATACAGCTCTTGCATTTCATTCACAAGGTCAAAGCCTTTCTTCATTTAGATTTAAGTAATTCCATTGAGAAACTCCAGTATAAATAAGGGAAATGCTGATCCTGCAGAACGTTAATTCCAAAAACATTGCACAGCCTCAGTCAAAAGGGAGACAAGAGCAGTGGTTAAAACAGGTCTTTTTTTCTTAAGAGTTGAGTTTGTGTGCTAAGGAATCATGAGAAAAAAAGAGTATGGAATGCCAAGCTGTTGTTGGAGCAAGGCTGGTCCCTTAAACTGCCTTGAAACAATAAAGTGTGCACATGAAGCTTTTTCCACCTACTCCTTTGGAATGTCACAGCATCGTAAAGTGTAACATAAGTGTTGATTTTTATTGACAGATTCAGAATGTAAATTCACTAGTCTCTTTTTTTTCATCGGTGTCACTGTGTGCATTTATCTTCTACACATACCATAGTAGACAGGGGAATCCATGCCTGAGTGTTGGAAATGGTAAATCATTGAACCACCTCCCTTTGCTTTCCATGTCTTTGATTATTACATAGGACCTGTAAGGCATAATACTTGGAAGTGCTGGGCCTTGAGCTAATAGGTGTTGTTAGTTTGCTCGAACGTTTCCACTAACAGATGGTGCCTTGTCTAAAGTACATAGGATTAGAATTAACCGTGTAATTTACAGTATGTGGAATTTAGGATTGGATGCTCTCAGTATATGCATATTGATACATGTTGTAATTTGGCAGATCACTCTGGGGAAAAGAGATAGAAGCTATTTTCTGTTTTCCATTTATCTCTCTGTAGAGAAGACTAAAGACAAAAATCTGCAAAAACCGCTCAAATTTAAATTCCGGGTCACATGCTGACTCCTATAGAATAGCAAAATTAGTCACCTCTCCAGCATTAACTAAGAAGTATCATGGGGCATGCCAGAAAGCTTATGCTATTGAGAAATACGAATATTGTCTAAGTACTCAATTTTAAGAATATGAATGTCAGCCCTCTCTGAAGGAGGGGGAGGATTGTAATGATACCCTTAAATGTGTGTCTTCTTGCACTGCAAAAAATAACAAAGGTTGTGATTAGCCTCTTAGACCCTCCAGGTTCTGAGCCTTTAAAAGTGCCTGAATGTTCAGCTGGCTTCACCGGTGTTTGTTTCTTCATGTTGGGTTTTTTCCCCCCTGACATGTTTGTTTCCCATGGAGATGGACTGGGGGCACTGCAGAAAAGATCTGTCTTCCCCCCAACTCCAGCTCGACCACAGGGCAGAGAATTGGCTGGAGCCAGCGTAACTGGAGAAGCTGTCAGGGCTGCTCACAGCAATCAGCAGCAGGAGCAAAGAAAAGCTCCTCTCCTGGGGTCTGTTAATTACTAAAGTGCTTGCTGACAGGCCCTGCTCCTTCCCTCACTGTTGCCATGAGCCACTTGCACAAGCTGTGTAGGTTAGTCTCTGCTGGAAGTATGGTGAAATTCAATAAGCTTGCATACAAAATGACTACCTGAGTGCAGAATGATAGTGAATTGGCCCAGCTTCTGCTGCGTTTCACAGCAAATAGGGAGGGACACTTTTAATCTCAAGGTCCCTATGCTTTGCTGAGCTTGTCACATTTGATGGATTGAAGGAGCCCAGGGAGCCTGGCGGGTTATATCAGCTTCAACACAGGGTCTTAGTTTAGTGTTTTCAGAAGTTTTAAGGGATGTGGAAGGCAGATGACCCAAAGGGAAAGAAGTTGAGATTCTGAAGCCCAAACTCTGAAACTTTACTTTTCCTCTTTTTATGAGCTACATGAAAAGAGTTATTTAACCAGCTATTATTATCGTGCTGATAAAACTAGTATGAATGCAAAGGGAATGTATATTAGCATGTACATATTTATTTGTATTGTCAAAGTGATGCAAGAATCCAGTTCACTTGGACCTCCTGAAATACATGTGGAACTGCTGCAGTTTCCCTCCAGCTAATAGTGCATCTGAGAATAACATTTTGTTCTATGAAAGACCTGCCTTGTGGGTTGTATCTGAGGTGTAATGAAGCTGACATTTAATGTACTGCTGAGTATTTGCTTCCAGGTGAGGACACTGTACTGCAGCTTGCCCCAAGAAAAAGGGAGCAAAACCAGTCTTGGACTCAGCTACAAAGGCTGCTTTGTTTTGCTGCTAACAAAAAAAAGGTTTGGTTTGTTGTTGTGGTTTTTTTTTTTTTTTTCCCTTTAGTTGAATCAACGTGTTCAAAAAATAACAAAAGTTGCTCACAGCAATCTGCATCTCATTCTGTGAGTGCGCTATTCCTGCAAACCAGTCTGGGTTATAGCACTGCTAGGAGTAACGATTTTTTTACTGTAGTGATAGGACAAGGGGTGATGGGTTTAAACTAAAACAGAAAGTTCAGGTTTGATCTAAGGAAGAAGTTCTTCCCTGTGAGGGTGCTGAGGCGCTGGCACAGGGTGCCCAGTGAAGTGGTAAATGCCCCGTCCCTGGCAATGTTCAAGGCCACGATGGACAGAGCTTTGGGCAGCATGGTCTAGTGTGAGGCATCCCAGCCCATGGCAGCAGGTTGGTACTGACTGATCTTAAGGTCCTTTCCAACCCAAACCATTCTATGATACTGATTCTACCTGCAAACCCTTTACCTGTTCTCTTTAAGGATTATTTATTATTTTTGTGCTGTAGTTGCCCTGTTCTATATTTATAAATAGCTGTCAGTTAATAGAGTGTGCTGGGAAGATGCAGTAACGCACCAATGAGATTTACAAGCATAAAATCAAGCACATGTGCGTTTCACAGTGGTCTTTTGCATCAATTTTATTTTGCAGTATGACAGAGCACTTGAACTAGGGAAAGGGAAGAGGGAACTCGCAGGGCACAGCTGCACTGCACTCCTTTGAGAATAAGCAAACAAAGGAGTTCCGCTTTCTGGCGGAGGTCCCAAACAGCCACATTAATACAACCAATAATAGGTTACCATGGTGGGGTATTAGACTACACCATGATATTTTCCATTCTAAAGGTAAGAAATGTTTCAAGTGGTTTAACTGGGTGGAACACTGCCCCACAGCTGATGTACTGTAGGAAAGCAGTATATTCAGATAAATGGTGTGGGAATGCAAGTTTCGAAGCCAAACTGCTTTTGAGCATTGCATGGAACAAACCAGTGCTGGTGTTGGTGTACCACAAGCACGTCTGTGTAACTCTGTGTTCTAAATAGCTCACTGATAAAGAATCATATGCATACATGCATTTCTTTTTAGAGGTGAATATTTTTCTACTTTCATCTACTATTTTCTCTCCACAATTTTCCTTGGCTTCTCAGGTTGTTTGATTACTTTCAGGTCACACTGTCACGGTAATTTAATGCAGAAATGTCTGTTATGCCCTCTGCACATCGCATCGCATTTTGTGTAATACTTCCTCCTGACACATGTCAAAATGACCTTTACTTCTCCATCACAGGGACTGAAGGGAAAGGGAGGTTTTGAACCTGGACATTGGGTAATGAGACTTCTGGTGTATTTCTCTGTGTTAGTGTATTCTTCCCACCATCCCAAAGCCTGATCTACATTCCATGATTTGCAGCTGGAGAGTATCCGTACATGGCAATGTATCTAGCCAAATCTGCCTTTGAAATAACACTACCTTACTGCCAAAGATGTGCTTTCTGCTGCATGTAATGCTAATAGATACCCCGTTGTTTGTGCCTGCTGCAGCAATCCTGTGCCCTGTTTCACAACACTGACCGCTCTTGAAACAGCTTGGAAACTTAATAGTACTGTGTGACAACATGCCTCTCTTCCCCTTAAAAACCTCTCTTTACTTTCTAATCTATGTTTGTGAAAAAAAAGGTCTCACTTCACATTAAAGGAGGGAGTCACTTCGTATTCTGCTCCTGTCTGATCTGCCCATAGAGAGAACTCCTGGACATTTGGGTGGCTGTGAGAAAGATCAGTGATCTGATAGCCAAGTTATGGGGCTAGCAGGGAAACAGGGAAGGAGAACAAGGGCTAGAAAGCCCAAACAAGTAGTCTGTAGCAGGCTGACTGTGGGTCAAGTCTCTAAAACAGGACATGTAAAGCTGTTCCCAAGACACTCTCCTTATGACAGACTGCACTGCAGACATGCATTCCAGTCATGATGGGAAATGCATGCTTATCTTGCTCTTTTCCATGGATATCTCATGAGCAGTCAATTAAGTATTCTATGTGAAGCATGATGCTAGGGAAATGCAATCATTATTTCATAGAGCAAGTAGGGTTCACAGGAACCAAGATGAGAGAAGTAGGGAAGGGAATGGAAGGAGAACTCGGCTAGTTTCAACCATGCATTTCCTTACGCAGGTATTTTTAATTATTGAGTATCCCAACCCTTCCCCCTTTATTTGAAAGTGCTGCCTTTACATGTAGTCACAGAGCAAAAGAGCAGGGGATTCTAAAGTAGGGATTTTGTCTCACAGAAAGATGCTAGCAATGAAATAAAGTTGTATTAGGACTATGTAGTAGAACTGGATCTGCTACAGAACAGCAGCGGCCCATAAAGCTGGTACATTGCTAAGAGAGAGCAAGAAAAGTACCTTTCCACTACACTCTGCCTCTTACAAGAACATAATTCGTGCAGGTAGATGAACTGTGTGTAACAGTGATTCTCTTATTTCCTCTCCTTTTTTGCTTTATAAGGAGAAAACTGTGTTAAGGACCATGTCTCATTCACAAATGAATCCTCTCAGACAGCGCTGGGGTGCTAGATCTGGGCCAAGCCAACTTGGGCCCATTTGTCTTTGCCAGTGAAAACAAGGAAAGCTTTTATCACACGTGGATACAGACCAACCTTTGAGTGTTTGGCTCCAGGAATGCAACCAATAAAATATCTTCTTAAATCACAGCAAGTACTGGTACAGTTCTAAGATAGATATTTTGTGTTTAAAAGCAAAATAAATTCTGGCTCAGTAGCAACATTTTTACAGCGTGCTTTTTCATAGATGAAATATGTTTACAGTATTCATACTGAACCACAGGAGAGAGTTGCATATAACTCCTTATTTTAACTCTATAATTTTGGAAGTTAAAACATTAGTGCAAAATTCAACTTGCCAAACTCTCTCCTGGCAAGAATGCAGATAGTTTAAATACAATCATTCATCATAATGATTATAGATGAAATATCATGGTTATAATCCACTGTTTGCTTTACAGAAATCTGTTTAAATGATGGGGCATTACGTGGAAGTTTTCAGCCTGTCAGAAGCATCCTCCATCTATTTAAATGGCAGCTGTAAGTTTTCTAGCAGCTGCCTCATTTATTTATCCATTTATTTATGGGTGAGCCCAGGCAGAGATGTGTGGACAGGGGCCCTAGTATAATTGAGGCCATCCCTTCACCCCTAGTGAGGACCTCTGCAGGCAGCCTTTCCAGAAACCTAAGGTTCATTTTAAGAGATTGATGGTTTTTCTCTAACCAGCCAGTGTTCCTGTCTCCCAAGTTCCCTGCAATCCATCAGCAGCTGCATAGCGCAGACCAGTCATCTTTTTTGTTTATGTATGAGAGGAGTCTGAAATGGGATAGTTCAAATCCCTCTCATTTCCAATGCACTGACCGGGTCACTGCTCAGCAAGACGCAGTCTTGCTCAACAGGCTGTGCTTACCCTTGAACTCATTGCCTTACTGTGACTTTGCCCAGTCGTAAATGTCTTGTGTTCCTGGGACTCCTGGCTTCCAGAAGATGGCTGGAAATCCCCCTTTTCAGTATTAAAGCAACACTGATACTGAAGGGCTGGAGTTTCTATGCTTGCAGTTAGGCTCCTTCTGTATCCCGTGCCCTTCTCAGGCTCCTCATGCAGCTCCTGGCTGTGGTTAACACCAGTAAATACCTAGGGCAATTTGGGATGTTTAAGCATTTGCTATCATGCTCCTTCAAGTGTCCAGGGACAGTGCTTTCCTGTTGGGGGTCCATGGCACTGCACACTAGAGCCTGCGGGGCCTTTCTTTGAAGAGCCCTAGCAAGGGGTGTGCTCCTTAGAAGCATATAGCTTCTTCCACTGGTAAGAGCAGTGTGCTGGGATTGTACTTATTGACAGCCCAGTTTAATGGATGATGCACAGAGGAGCAAAGATGATTTGGATAAAGAGGTGTCCTGTCCACAGCTAAAGCAGTAGCTCGGAACAGTAAAACTGCTGAACTCTTGTTGAGCTTGTGCTCCAGCCTGGCAGCATCAACAGCACCCAGAACGTTGTGTCTCCTCTGCAGCAGGGAGGGCAAGCCTCAGTGCACTTGCCATCCTAAACAAATAGCTGTTGGGCTTGCCTTCAGAGACAGGAGGCATGGGAAAGAGCTAAGAACAATGCCTGCTGTTCTGTTCACCTATAATTAAGGTTAAACTATAGAACCAGAGAACCTCTTACAGTTGTTTTTTAATTAAAATTTAGCCCAGTACTTTTAGCAGGCAATGGAAAAAGTAGTGTTAGAGATATACAATGCAATATCAAGACTTTTAAATCAATTGATATATTTTAGTGCACAAAGCCTGCATTAATTTTACCATCATAGAATCGTGAAACCACAGAATGGTTTGGGTGGGAAGGGACCTTAAAGCTCATCCAGTTCCAACCCCTGGCATGGGCAGGGACACCTTCCACTAGAGCAGGTTGCTCCAAAACTTGTCCAGCCTGGCCTTGAACACTGCCAGGGATGGGGCAGCCACAGCTTCTCTGGGCACCCTCAGCCCCCCCACAGGGAAGAATTTGGATCATGAAATCAAACATCATAGCAGTACAGCTATGCATATTCTGAAGTGTTTACATGCAGTGAGCATGGCAATCCATTGTGTGTAGCCAATCCCAGTACTTTAACAGAAAGGATCTAATACAAAATCTGGCCACTTTCCAGGAGGGGAAGAAAAAAGTATAGCACTTCTTTCTGTATTAGTTTCTATGCACTGGATTTAGTTATACTATATAAATACTACTGTGTGCTGATTATTGTCTTAATATTATCAATTGGTATACTAATTATTAGTATACTAATAAGTATGTTAATTGATGCTACGTTTAGAGGTAGAACGACACACTCATATTTTGTCCAAAAGGTGGAGCCAGTGGCACTCTGAGGTCTCAGTCTTTGTGGCAGTCTGGTTTAATAGCCAAGTCCCTTAGGCAGTGTGGGGCTCTGACTCCCTGGAGCCACAGCTGCCTGCTAAGAAAGATGCAGCTTCATCACACCGACTTGTTTCCCCTTTGTCTAAGGAATGGTGGAAGATCTGCTTCAAAGTATGTGTACATTTACGTAACCTGTCTCTTTAAAGGGCTAAATCAGATTTGATCCTTAATATATACTTTCAAACTCTCAACAGCATGTGGCTAAATATGTGTAGACAGTCTGAGTGATGTCATCTATGTCAGAAAGTTAGGCGAAGTAAAATGCCGTGTAGCATGAAGTTAATGATACGTGTTGTATATGACTGCAAGTCATAGAATCTTTATTTCCTTTTGCATTCTAAATTTTGAGTCATCTTTACTCACCTGAAGGGACAAACATAATCTGTGCAATTAACTAATGATGGCATGATCTTAAAATAAACTCAGGGCCCATGCAAACTAGAACATAGGATGACTGAGAGATTAAGGCTTTGGCATGTTAGTCCTTTAACTAAATTACTTTTGCCTGAAAACTTCCTCCTGTTTGGATTTGAAAGACACATCCTCTGATATGCTAAAGCTCCAGCTCTCCTAAATATCCCTCAGCTCTCCCTGTCATGTTCTGCATGCTGAGACCTGGCATGAG
The DNA here is from genome assembly GCF_033815535.1 of Pezoporus flaviventris. Taxonomy (NCBI): domain Eukaryota; kingdom Metazoa; phylum Chordata; class Aves; order Psittaciformes; family Psittacidae; genus Pezoporus; species Pezoporus flaviventris. The sequence continues at coordinate 5,361,845 of NW_026892585.1, forward strand.
CATGCTATTGGAAAGATGAAGCTGGAGGGGGCCATGGAAGGTGGGTGCCAGTCCTACTGATCCCACACCAAGGCCAATGATTTCAGTGTTTTCACCTCTAAGGAGCTTTGAAAATCAGCTGTTAGAAAGGAAACAAGATTTGGATAGGTGCAGTGCTGAAAACCAGGAGTTCCAGCTCCCTTAGTGGGAGCAGAATAAAAATGGAACCAAAGAGTAGTTGTTGATATATAAGGAACTGGATGATGTTTAATGTTGCTTCTGACCCAAACCATTCTATGAGAAAAGAATATAAATACCATCAGTGCTATTGATATGACAAGTATAGGGAGTTGTATCATATAATACTATACAAAGTATATATGTCCTTCCACGCTCCTTAGTTCTTTCCAATACACCTGTGGGAATTACTTGGTTTGCATTTGTTTGGCTTCTTATGTCTGTTAATACATCTTGATTTATAAAATGACAGAGGTGTCACTTGAAATCCCTCTGTCTCCATCTCTTCAATAAAGATGGACAGTGCAGATTAAATACCTTCTCCTTACTTTAGCTCTTTTTCAATACTTACTTTAGCTCCTTTCAATAAATACACAAAATACAACTTTAAATACCATGCAGATCAGTCATTGAACAGAAGGTGAGAACTGTGTGGGCACTAGTCCTAAAGAATCAACCTTGTGGGGAGCAGGCAGGCAGTATACCCTGGTGATGATGGGGAAATGAGGCAGTTTGATAGCCTCAGTGAAGGAATTTCCAAGTAGATGTTGAGACTAGCATCTTTCAGCATTTCAAACTCAAAAGTGCCTTGCACCTACATTTTCTGTCTCACTGCAAGCTTAAATCCCAGGAGTCCTGGACTCATGTGCAACATCCACATCTGCTGAGCTCTGCCAGATGTGTCAAGTGCTCTCTAACATGTCTGTCTCACTACTGGGCCCCAAGAAGACTCTCTGAAATTACTGCATTACAAGTAATAGAGTACAGTACATGCAAAATGCCTTTTATATAAATAAACAAGCAAAAGACCTCAGAATTAATAGTTGAAGGTGTTAGAAAACTGATAGTGTATGTTTGTTGCAGAGAATCTTTCCTGGTTTGGGTATTTTTGCATGAGCTAAACTATGCATGTTAGCTGTGTACACAGTTGTTGCTGGTGCTGGAAATGACTACTTATATGGACAGACTTTTCATATAGCTGTATGTGGAGCCTAAACTTAGCATTCATGAAAGGGCTGTCAAGCACTGGAACAGGTTGCCAGGGAAGGGATTGAGTCACCATCCCTGGAGGTATTTAAAAGACATGTAGATGTGGTGCTTAGGGACATGATTTAGTGGTGGACTGGGTATCTGTGCAAGGGTAATAACTGGTAACTGTTCTTAACCCACAGGTTTTACATCCTTTTGGTTCTCCTCCACTCACTTAGTTGCTGGCTGGGTTTAAACCACAACACCATCACATTGCCTTTTCCCACTGAAACCAAGCTGCACAACTTCTCTGTTAAACTCACCCATTGGCTGTGTTTATATGGGATACATCAGCCCTAGGGTCAGTCTTTTACAGTTCATGGGACTTGAACCTTTCTTAGAGTTATTTGCCTAGCTCACTTTGTGGTAGGATGTTTAGATCTTATAGAAAAAACTGGTTAAGTCTCTTTTACCTTTAGGAATTGTGATTTTAAATACCGAAAGAATAAGGAAGATACTATTCTAGTTATTTTTATATGTTTATGCTAAAATTCATATATACATTCAGACTATGTAAATAAGGGCCTTTATAGCATATACATTCATTTAGTTAGGAGGATGCCAAAGGTGAAATAAAGGAGTTTGATTCCCTCTGCAAGAACTTTGCAGAGACATAGGGTGACATTTGTTACTACACTGCTTATAGTGAAGTCTTCTTCTTGGAAAGAAGTACTGAATTGTTGTGTGTTCTTGACCATATTTTTCCTTGTATTTCAGGAGCTCTTTTCCTTCTTTGTCCTTTACCAATGATATCTTTCTTGAAAGTGATGGCAGCCCTCTCAACCTTTGTCTTGCTCCTTCTAGTTCTCTTCTTCTATAGGCCCTTCATGCCCATAATCTACTGCTCAGTCATTGCCTTTGTCCTGGATGAAATTTACCTTTCTTGAGCCTGAGTAATGAGAAGCGTCCCTACTGGTACAGGTGAGTTCTCAGTGGGGCTTTGCACAGTGCTGGCCTTTCATAGAATCGTTAGGGTTGGAAAGGACCTTAAGATCATCCAGTTCCAACCCCCCTGCCATGGGCAGGGACACCTTACGCTAAATCATATGACCCAAGGCCTCGTCCAACCTGGTCTTGACCACTGCCAGAGATGGAGCATTCACAACCTTCCTGGGCAACCCATTGCAGTGCCTCACCACCCTTACAGTAAAGAATTTCCTTCTTATATCCAACCTAAACTTCCCCTGTTTAAGTTTTAACCCGTTACCCCTTGTCCTGTCACTACAGTCCCTAATGAAGAGTCCCTCCCCAGCATCCCTATAGGCCCCATTCAGATACTGGAAGGCTGCTATGAGGTCTCCACATTCCACCTCTGTCCTGGGTTCAGCAGTAGCAGTCATGTTTCCTCTTCTTGGTAGCTGGTGCAGTGCTGTGTTTTGACTTTCGGCCTGGGAACAGAGCTGATAGCGATGTTTTGGTTTGGCCAAGGACTTTGTGAGCCTCATGCTCTGCCAGGGAGGAGGGGAAGCCAGGAGGAAGCAGAGACAGGACACCTGACCCAAACTGACCAAAGAGGTATTCCATACCACAGCACGTCATGCCCAGGATGTAACTGGGAGTGAGCCGGAAGGGCTGGGAGACTGCAGGGTTGGAGGAGGTATCGGTCGGAGCTTGGTCGGGCTTGGGGGGCGAGTTATCGGTCAGCTGGTGCTGAGGTGTTGTATTCTCTTCCCTTGTTATTTCCTTTATCATTATTATCATTGGTGGTAGCAGTAGTGATTTGTGTTATACCTTAGTTACTAAACTGTTCTTATCTCAACCCGTGGGAGTTGCATTCTTTTCGATTCTCCTCTCCATCCCTCCGAGAGCAGGGGGAGGGCAAGAAAGGGGGGGGAAGTGAGCGAACGAATTACCTGACTGGGTTTAAACCACGACAGTTCTTTTTGGCGCCCAACGTGGGGCCCGAAGGGTTGAGATAACGACAGATTTGACTGGATTAATAGTCACTCGTCACAATGCTGATTTATTGGCTCTCAGAGTTGTTCTTCTTGATCTCACAGCTTCAGAATGTTGTAACTTACGTAGAGCCGGTATTTGCTGTGTTGGTGTTTATCAAGTGTGGGGCCTGGGCTAAGGTTCTTGTCTCACTGTGCTTTATGGCCATGACTTGTAATACGGGCGGGCTCCAGCAGCAGGGCGGGACGGACGTGGCCGTGGACTTGTACCTGGCCGTCCGGCTGCTCTTCACCGTCCTGGCCCTCACCCTACTCTCCATCTTCGTGAGGCTGCGGGGAGCTGAGGGGGAGCGGCCCCGGGAGCCGGCGGCAGCCGAAGCGGCCCGGGAGAGCGGCCCCGGGGACCAAGCGGCGGCGGGAGCGGGGCCGGAGGCCGCGAGGGGACGGCTGCCGGTGGAGGAGGTCGGGGCGGTAGAGGAGCAGAAAGAAGCGGCTGCCGAGCAGCGGGAGAAGGCGGCGGAGGAGCCGAGCCCCGCGGAGGAGCCGAGCCCCGCGGAGGAGCAGAGCCCCGCGGAAGAGCCGAGCCCCGCGGAGGAGCCGAGCCCCGCGACGGCCGAGAGCATTCCCCGGCAGCCGCCTGCCGAGCCCCAGGAGGATGCAGGAGACCACGCAGCATTTCCCAGCAAGGCAGAGAAGGAAGATCTGGGCTCAGGAAAAGAGAAGCTGGTGGTGGGAGAGCCGGCAAGCACAGCAGCTACACCAGCCCCAGTGACAAGTACAGCAGCATCATCTGAGAGTTATGAAGGTTTTGAATGGCCTTTGGGTACCCTTGGGACCTGCCTGCTGATTGTGATGGGGATCAGCATGTTGGCACACACACAGGCTGTGTTCTACCCACAACCATTTTGTCTGATCTCAAAAGTTAAGCAGAGTCGGGTTTGGGTCTTGTCTGGGGTTAGACAACAATATAGGGGGACCAAGAGGTTTTCCCCAAGGCTGGACAGTCATGAGTGGCAGGGTGTGGGGGACAGTATGGGCAAGTATCTAGTCCACTGGGCCCCTCCAGTGCTTTGGAAGCATCGGAGATGGAAGGCAGCCGTATGGAGTCCCCAGCAACAAGCTGCAGAAACTGCTGAAGGGGACTGAATTATTTTGAGCCTGGTGGGCCCATGGCACTTCAGGCCATCAGAGCAGAGATGCAACACAGAGATGGACTCATGATCGAGGGGTGGACTTAGCAATGGACACTATTGCCCAGGTTATTCACAAGTGTGAACACTGCACACAGCCTCTCCTGCTCTGAAAGACTGTTACAAGAGATGGAGCCTGGCATCATGGACCAGATGGACGCAGCAGCTTTATAGCTACTGGTCCATGCACTTAGATAAGAGTGATGGTTTATTGAAAATGTGGGATCTGAGCATGACGTGAATGGTATGGAATAAGGGGTGGATAATGTCCTGGGTTCAGCAGTAGCAGTCATGTTTCCTCTTCTTGGTAGCTGGTGCAGTGCTGTGTTTTGACTTTCGGCCTGGGAACAGAGCTGATAGCGATGTTTTGGTTTGGCCAAGGACTTTGTGAGCCTCATGCTCTGCCAGGGAGGAGGGGAAGCCAGGAGGAAGCAGAGACAGGACACCTGACCCAAACTGACCAAAGAGGTATTCCATACCACAGCACGTCATGCCCAGGATGTAACTGGGAGTGAGCCGGAAGGGCTGGGAGACTGCAGGGTTGGAGGAGGTATCGGTCGGAGCTTGGTCGGGCTTGGGGGGCGAGTTATCGGTCAGCTGGTGCTGAGGTGTTGTATTCTCTTCCCTTGTTATTTCCTTTATCATTATTATCATTGGTGGTAGCAGTAGTGATTTGTGTTATACCTTAGTTACTAAACTGTTCTTATCTCAACCCGTGGGAGTTGCATTCTTTTCAATTCTCCTCTCCATCCCTCCGAGAGCAGGGGGAGGGCAAGAAAGGGGGGGGAAGTGAGCGAACGAATTACCTGACTGGGTTTAAACCACGACACACCTCTCGTTGTGTTATGTATTTCTACAGAGCAGTTCTTCATGTGCAGTTTATTTGGGCTGTCTTTTCTGCTAGAGTTTCAGCTGCTGTGCAGAAATACCCCATGAGATACAGCTTTTTCTGGTTCATGGATACGCAGAGTCATAGAATCCCAGACTGGTTTGTGTTGGAAGGGACCTTAAAGCTCCTCCAGTTCCAGCCTCCTGCCACGGGCAGGGACACCTTCCACTAGACTAGGTTGCTCCAAGCCCCTGTGTCCAACCTGGCCTTGAACACTGCCAGGGATGGAGCAGCCACAGCTTCTCTGGGCACCCTGTGCCAGCGCCTCAACACCCTCACAGAGAAGTATTTTTTCCTAATATCTAATCCAAATCTACAATGAATGCATCCTTTGGAGAAGGCAGGAAGCCTACTTATCTTGAATGATTGTTTTTTGCAATCTGAATTCAGAATGCCTGACCATGAACTTAATTGTTTCATGTACTTGATGACATCAAAACATGAAGGGTGGAGGCTGAGGGATGCGCCAATGAGCCTTTCACCCACCACTAGCCTGCTGGAGTCTAGCTCCGTGCAGTCACGACCTGCACATCCAGCCCTCCACCATCTGGATGAGTACTGGACTCATGAGACAGCAGCCTGTGTGTGTGGGCTCTGAACACTCAGGCACTGAAGGTCTCTTACCTCAAAACTTGCTGGAGAGAGTGGGAGGCCAAGTTTCTCTCCCTGCATAAATCCAAATCACTTAAAATTAGAGTAGGAAATAAAGAAAAACCTTGATCCTTCACTCTCTGCCAGAAAACAGAAAAGGCAGTGGACTTTCTTTCTGAAGTACCCCTGAAAGTAGTATCAATTTATTTTGTGCATTTTCTCTCTTCTTTAAATGCCATTCATACAGAGAAATCTGGATTCCCATTTCCTCTTCAGCACTTTAGTCTTCATAGGTGTTTAGAGTTTAATAGTGTCACGCACGTAGCTCAAGAAAGAATGTCAAAATCATGTATTTATAGTCTGTTATGCAATACTCATAGTTTTAGGGGTAGTGCAGCTTTGCCACACTGAATACCTTCAGGAAAAGGTCTTAAATTTAACCCCACTGAAAGTTTTCTGTAGTTTTCTAGGGATGTTAGATTTTTTCACATGCTCTAGTACATCCTTGTTTGCTTTTCTAAGAAGCCAGAATGTGTGAGTTCTCTCAGAGTGCCCTAAACCCTCTGGCAGCACTAGTATGTTTAACATTCCTTTGCCGAGCAAGTTTCTCATCCTCAGCACTTTGTTTTGTATTTTGCTACAACAGGAATTTGAAATAATAAGCACAGTCGTAAAAATACACATTATATTGAATTTAGGAGGATCAAATTTGCAAAGAATAGTTCTTTTTAATTCTATGCCATGCTTTTCTCCGATTATAAATGCAAGCTTTGTTTTCTCTGCTTTTACGTATTTTACCCAGTCTCTTCTTTGTAAGAGAAGGCACTTTTATTTTTAAGCAGATATCCAATTTAGAGTCTGAAATAAAAAAATGCAAGCAGTACAATTGCATACAACTGCTCATCTGTGTATCTGTGCCTTGTAAATCATGTCAGGCAAGCTCTTTTCAGGGACAGAGTGTGCACTGTGGCAGCCTGTTCCTTCTTAGATGGTATGCTATGGTATTCACATTTGGTTTACCACACTTCCTGAGTGAGCAACAGACTGTACTGTGTTCAGTACAAAGACATCAGAGGAAAATAAGGATCCTTTGCACCAGGTGGCCACATTCATAAAGGTTTTTAGGTACCTATTGGGATTTAAACTAAATAAATGATGTAGCTAACTCCAGTGGCATCAGTTGTGCTTTAGACATGCTGAGTTCAAATGCTGGCGCTCTGAAATGCAGTATCTAACTTCCCAAACATGAGGATTCCTCCAATCTATGCCCATGGGACTAAGCTCCCAGTTCAGCTCTTAATGTTTTCTCTAGGTGGACATTGTAGTTAGCAAATCTGTTTAATATCAGTAATCAGCTAGAGCATGAATAATGCTGATTACATGGGGAGCCTCAGACTGCCCCCCTTGTTTGTCACTGCTCTGAATGGAGTCATTTGATGTCAGCCCAACAAATGTCACCTTCAGGCTGCCTGGCCATAATTTAGGGAATGTATCCACAGTGTTTCACTAGTCAATCAAATATATATGCTCAGGCACCACAAGAACACAGAACAGGACTCTGAGTTTAATCATTAAGGATACTTGGGAGCCAGTTCCTGTGTTGTGGTGTAACCGGTACATTTTAAGATGAACTTGGTAAATGTCTACATACCTCTGTGGCCCTTTTGTAAATGGCAGACACCACATACTATGGCATGTACGTAACTGAGCTGCAAACTTCTCTATGGAATTAGAAACCTCTGGTGCCACTTTATTTAAAGGGGAAACATGTTTAGCTTACTAGTGCCTTTATGAAAAGTACACAAACTATTGCTTGTTTTTCACAAATGAGGTTTCCATCTCCTCTTAATCTGAACTGGACGTTAAAGTGGCCACGTCTATGTAATAGCCCAAGGCAAGAGTTCCTCTGTGAAGTTGTGACATCTGTTCAAACCCCAAGCAGTGGTAAATGCAGATCACACTAGCTATTTGTGTCGCTGCTTATAGTAGACTTCATGGTGCAGTCTTATGGTCTGTGGGGCTTTTTATGGTCTATGATATGATTCTTGTCCTCCACTGGACTGTTTTCCTCACTGCAATTGCTGTGGCTAGTTACATATGTGTAAATCCAGAGCAACTGAAATGCAGTCTTACTTTCATGGGACATAGTCTGCGAAAGAAAATTCTCTCTACTTAGTGATGCATGAGAATGAATGAACACAACTTTGGCTCTTGACTTCAGGCTGGATTTACAAGGCTTGGCACTGGGAAGAACAGTTCTTCAGTTGCAAGCTGTGCATATGCAGGATAAAGTCACCATTCCAGTCACAGACATGAAATCTCACTGCCTTTTTAGTTACTTTTCGAAGTTCAACTGTACTTTTCAGAAGGAGCCTCAAATTGCAGTGGGCACCAGGGCTCTAAGGTAGGCTCCTGAGGCCTTTGTGCCCTTCTGTTGCAGGAACTAGCATTTTGCTTTGGTGCAGCTCTTATCCCCTGGGTGGTTTATTCATCCACTGTCTCAGCTTCCACTTAATTTGGGGACAAAATCATAGCTTACATGTAATAATTGCAAGTACTTACATGTACTATACTATTATAAATACATATATTGGATGTGGCACTCAGATTGCAGGTACCTACATGGCTGCTTCCCATTGGGTTTTGTGCTAGGGTTGATGTATTATCTGAAATTGAACAATTTCTTCTGAAGCAAGCTAATAGGGATAATTCTTACCTTGCTGTGATGCCTTATTAAAGCCATGAAAAGAGGTCAGCGGGAGGCATGACTTATTTCAAGCAAGCCATTTTATAAAGCCATAAATTGGTTAAGTCTTTGAAAGTGCAGGTTTTCCAGCTGCAACTAAAGAGATTTTAATACTGGGTCCCTCTTTGCAGAAGTCCCTCAGAATAGTGTTTTTATGATAGGCCTTACATGCAACTTGAGTACCAAACTGGCTTTGCATGGCTTCCACAGCTTGCATTGTAATAAAAATAATATGAACAGTAAAACCATAATTGGGAACTTCCAGATGTTCAAAAAGGACAATTCTGTTACCAGTAAGACAACTGATACTGTCATCCACATAATGTTTCAGGTAGAAACCTGTTCTCTGTTAATATCTTGTTGTAAATACAAATAGTAATCCTTTCTTATCATTGCACCCATTGTTACTAAAATCTTTCCTATTTCCATTAATTCACGGAGTTGAAGTTACTCACAGAACTCAGTTTTTCATGACCCTGCTCTTTTGACTGTGATTTTGCTTGATCCCATCATGTTAATACCATGATTGCTAGTGATTCTTTGAAACTCTTGGTAGGATTTAGGTGAACCTTTTGCTAACTCTGAAAAACAAGTATGTTTGTGTTCTGTAGGGCTGTAGGAAAAATCCTGAGGAACTTGGAAAAAACAAATAGAAAGATCTAACTATTTTGGTATAAAGTGATGGGAAGCCAGTGCTTTGATATTTTGTGGGGGTGTCCTTTGGGATTTTTGTTTGGTTGGTTTTTGGTTAACTTTAAGATGGTACCACTTAAGGTAATACCATTTCCCCGTATTGACTACTCCTATTTTCCAAACCAGATTAACGCTACATCTGTTTCAGAGTTTCCTTCTTCTATTGTGTCTTGGTAATAAAGGAGGATTTCATGTCCCCTTTTGCACAGTTAAAGCACAGTAGCAGGATGGCATACACTTCCTCATGGAAGATACAGCAAGATTAATTGAGAATCCCCAGGAAAACTAGAAAAATGGGTGCTCTGAAACTGGACAGACCCCCAGCTTTTGGGGACCAGTGCCCAACATCCTATGTACTAACAGCAGTTTCTCTTCTAGTCTCTGTGCCATCTTCTCTGTATGACAGGAGTGTTTACGTTCTGAACAGGAACAGAACCAAGGTCACACCCCTCTGGTTCTGGAAAGCAAAAATGATCAAAGTGCTACTGTGCTCACTGTTTTTGCTTATGTATTTTACTGTACAGCGTTAGCTGGCACAGCTAACTATGGAATGACTGATCAGCTGCTTTTCCACACAGAGAACCCTCTGCTAGTGAAATGCTAGGAGATGGAGCAGAGAAGCATAGTTAGTTCAATTTAGCCCAAGTTATTGTCTCTCCTTACCCAAAACCTTGACTTTTCCCCTGGCGTAAGTGCCTGGTCTTTCTTTGTACAGTCTCAAGACTGTGGAGCTCTGTCTACATCCGCCTGCCCAGTAGCACATGTGGGATTTCAGGCCTCAAAGATCAAATTCCAGGGCACAGGAAAGCAAACCATGGGCCTGCTAAGCACTGCAATGGGTTGGAGGAGGTCCTTGTCATCCTTCTCCCTTCTCAGTTCTCTTTTCAGACCACCACAGCATCAGTTCTTATCTTTACCTTTTTTTTTTTTTGACACAATAAAATAGTCAATTGCTGGCAAAATTTTAGTTATAATATTTAATTTTGTTGCAAAATGGATGGATTTATTTCTCCATCTTTTCCTTGAAAAGAGATCTGTGCCAGACCTCTGTGTGTCCTGAGATTTGTTCTGAAGTATGCTACAGACGAATTATTTTGCCAGCCAGGAGCCTCCAGTGGACATGGACATAGGAGCTTCCCACAGCCAGCTGGCATGAGAAAGAGAAACATTCCAGAAGAGCTTCTTGCCTCCAGACCCCCGCTTCAGCAAACAAATAGCTTTTGCAGCACGCCTGGAAGTACATCAAATTGAGGCTATTTTGAACCAAGGGAAAGGAATGCATTCCAGACTCTGGGGTCTTGACTGAGAAGATGCAGCTGCCAGCACCCTTTCTGTTTATAACAGAGGGATCCAGACCAAACTCTACCACTGGCCACAGCTGTAGCACTGTTGTGTTTGCAGGTTTCTCTGCAGTATTTGCCGTGAGGAGTTTGTTGGACATTCACTGTTCAGAGGGTGGTACCCAAGCTGAATGAGCTGGTCCCTTTTTCCTTTCCTACAATAAAAAGTATGCTTTGACTGCAGCTATAGAGCCCAGTTTTAGGGGGAAGTGGGGTGAATGCTACTGATGATGAGTTACAAATTAGCTCAAGAAATTCTGAACTGGAGTAGGTGTTGCTGTTTGTTTTCCTGTTGTCTAGTTAAGTGAAGGAAATCAGCCTGCATGTGAATAATTCCATGCTTTGCTGGGCTGCGGAGGCTGCCTCTAGGCCCATGTTCACTTAATCCCATGGGCTGAGGTCAGGGTGAAAGTCTGACTCCTGCAATTAACAGCAAACTTCCAATTCCTTTTGAAAGGGTAACCTCAGAGTTTGACCAAAGGTCACATTTACTCTGGCAGGGGAGGTAGGAGGGCTCATACTTCTGTGATTCTGCCTGCCTGGTGGTGATGTTGTGTGGTTTGGTTGATACACTGGAGGGAAGGGATGCCATCCAGAGAGACTGTGACATGCTTGAGTTGGCCAGTGACAACCTCATGATGTTCAACAATGCGAAGTGTGAGGTCCTACACTTGGGTCAGGCAATCCCAGGCACAGCTACAGATTGGGCAGAGAAGTGATTCAGAGCAGCCTGAGGAGAAGGACTTGGGGTTGTTGGTTGTTGAACATGAATGGCTTCAGTGTGCGCTTGAGCCCAGAAACCCCCTGTGTGCTGGGCTGCATCAAAAGCAGGGAGAGCAGCAGGTCAAGGGAGATGATCCTGCCCCTCTGCTCTGCTCTCGTGAGACCTCACTTGCAGCACTGTGTGCAGCTCTGATGTCCTCAACATAAGAAGGACATGGAGCTGTTGGAGCAAGTCCAGAGGAGGCCACAGGGATGAACAGGGGCTGAAGCACCTCCCGTATGAAGACAGGCTGAGAAGGCTGGGGCTGTTCAACCTGGGGAAGAGAAGCTGTGGGGAGACCTCAGAGCAGCTTCCAGTATCTGAGTGGGGCTGCAAGGGTGCTGGAGAGGGACTCTTCATCAGGGACTGTAGTGATAGGACAAGGGGTGATGGGTTTGAACTGAAACAGGGGAAGTTCAGGTTAGATCTAAGGAAGAAGTTCCTCCCTGTGAGGGTGCTGAGGTGCTGGCACAGGGTGGCCAGTGAAGCTGTGGTTGCCCCACGCCTGGCAGTGTTCAAGGCCAGGCTGGACGGGGCTTGGAGCAACCTGCTCTAGTGGGAGGTGTCACTGCCTGTGGCAGGAGGTTAGAACTGGATGAGCTTAAGATCCTTTCTAACCCAAACAATTTTATGATTCTATGATGTGGCTGCATCTGATCTATGTATTGCACTCAAGATTAGGGTTATATTTCAGAAAACACTCTACAACAGCATTTGTGTGCTGCATTCTGGCGCCGTTTTGTTGAGATAGCCAGGTTGAGCTGCAGGGTGATGCTTTCCCCTAGTGATTATAGATGCTGTCTATCTTTCATAGTTCACATTTTCCCCTTCCCTTTGGGGGACAGTGAGATTCTAATTAAAAGGGATTAGAAAAAGCATTGCTTCAAAAAATACAGGTGTAGGATCAGGTGTTTTTTTCTTTCAGGACATTAATGATCTAGGTTTCACGTACAGCTTGGGAGCCTATCTCTCTCCCCCTTTGATCCCACCATCCAGCTGAATCACAGCCTCACCTTCTTGCTTCATGAAGGGGAACCCACACTGACTTCAGCAGACTACTCCACTGTAGAGTTCAGCCAGGAGCATCCTTTCTAGGTTTCATATACACAGTGTGCAAAGATGCAGTATGGTAGGTATTAGTACATTGGGTCACATGTGAAGAGATACAAGTGTACACAGAAATCTGTTTGTGTAAACATTTCCTTAGGCGATGGAATTCTGTTAGTTCTAACTGCTCTTTGATTTTCATTATAAAGGTGTGTCTCTAATTCCTTGTTTCTTGTCAGAGGCACTGCAGCTAGCGTTACATACAACTGGCTTGGTGTATGTCTATAGGTGACATAGTGTCTGTGCATCTCCCATTACTATTCCAAATGGGATTTACACATCCCTGTGAATGTTCTAAGTGTCTTCACTACCCCATGATGACTGCCAGGGATCCAGTGTATTGGAGATCTACTGCAGAAGGATAGGATGAAACTGCCTTAGATGTTAAACTGATTTGAAGAACTTCTCAAGGTTTAATAGTAACAAGGCAGTAGCATCAGCTCTTGCACTGGTTGCATAGTCATTAGAGTATTTCTGCAGAAATGAAGTTAGCTTTGTTTAACAAGCCCAAGAGCAGCATTTCAGTTATACTTACGGTCACCCATGAAAGTGTCTTTTTCCCACACTCAGTTCCCTTGTTCCCACAGCCTCACTTTCTATCTTTGTGCTTTACTTTGGAAATGCTTCTCCTTCCACCCTGTTCCTCGTGGTGGTTTTATAGTTTAGCTTCTTGTTTCTACCACTGTGATTCCCCTGAAACTTCTGTGGGTTTTTTTATTGCTGTGTCATCATGCCTAAACTAGATAAATAGATGGGGGTTTCCTCACTCACATGATGTTCTTATATAGAGATCTTTTTTTGGTTGTTTCATTTTGGGCCGTGGATCCCACTTGGGTACTTTCCATTGGGACAGCATAAAGATGTCACTGGAGATGTTGAGTACACCTCATTTGAATGTGCTTTGCGTTTTATTTATCACATGTCTGTTAAATCTCTATCTGATGCGTGGCTTTGAACTGCTGCCTGTTTGTTTATTGTGGCTTGAAGGAGGGTCCTGAATGAAGTTCCTGGACTGCACAAGGCTTTACCAAGAAAAGGAGTTACCTCCTGACCTCCTCACCCATCCTGGCAGCCCAGATCTATTCCCTGTGCCTCTGATGTTATCCACAGCTTCCTCTCTATGGCTCTTTCCAAAATTACCTCCATAATCCTTTTTTCTTGTTGCTTTTTTCTTTCCCAGAAGTTTGATGCACTACTATAAGCTTCTGTGTGTAAAGGAGAGGGATTGCTGTCAGTCTGTAATCTCAGTTGTGTAGAGCACAATTCATAACCTTCAGTTAAGCCATCGTTGATTTTAATATTTTCCCATATGTGTAACACTAACAAATCATGGTTACATGGCTGGTGTCCATTAAAAACTTCCATAAATTCCTTGATTAATGTTTTCCAACCATAGTACAATGGGAGTAGAGTGAAAAAACTCGGTTCTCAGTCACATCAGTTGTACATTTTTCTGTGATTTTATTTCTTTTTCACTCTTTGTGATTGGGATATTATTGAATCCAGCACAACAAAAGCAAAATATAGATTAAGCCTTTTCCAAATGGATTCTGAGAGGTCTTGGAAGACCTTCATCCAGAAGATATGAACAAAGCCTTAAAAAAGTAACAGTGATAGATAGAACCAGTAGGGTTTTATAAACATAAGCATAAAGCCTGTGTGTTTTGTGTTGGGATTTTTGAAGCAGCCTATTGCATTTGAGAGCAGGGATCAAGTTATGTATTAAATTCTACACATGGTGAGTAAAACTCTATAAAAAGTTATCACTTTCTATTAAATTCTGAGGTTTTTAGAGAAAGGAAAATGAGGAACAGTTATCACAAGATTGATACCAAAAGCAAAGTGAAAAAAAAATGAAGCTAAAGTTTTGAGAAATGTTTCTGTAGAAGGCAGGAAAGTATTTTTATGCTGAGTTAATGCCAATGTAACCTCTGGGTTTTTTTGCTTATGGAATGAAACACCATTAATCATTCATTGTTTGGTGGCTGCTTGATTAAACAGAATGCTGACACAATTTCTTTTCAATGTGACTGGTGGAAAATGCCTGCAACATAGCAGAAAACAACATCTGTAATCCATTTTATTCCATACCTGTCCTTCCAGTAATCTTGTTTGTGCCACTCACTGTGTTGGCTTTTTTAAAGTCTCCTTAATCTGTATGTTGCAAAGAGCAAGGCCTGGTTTTCATTTGTGGACGTACAGTGAGTAACTCATTGGTTCCCTAGCAAATTTAAGATGCTATTTTAATAATAAGTGACAGTAATAATGTTTTGAAGTTAATTTTTTTCCTAAATCATTTTACTTCTTTTCTTCTTACAGATGTCTCTGGTATAGAATTTTGGAGTCATAGAGTGGTTTAAGCTCATCCAGTTCCAACCCCCTGCCATGGGGAGGGACACCTTCCACTAGACCAGGTTGCTCCAAGCCCTGTCCAGCCAGGCCTTGAACACTGCCAGGGATGCTCCATCCAGGGATGCTTCAAGCCCCATCCAACCTGGCCTTGAACACTGCCAGGGTTGGAGCATCTCTGGATGGAGTATCCCTAGCACTGTTCAAGGCCAGGTTGGATGGGGCTTGGAGCAACCTGGTCTAGTGGCTGGGGGTTGAAACTGGATGAGCTTAAGGTTCTTTCCAACTGAAGCCATTCTATAATTCTCCTAATTAATTTTCCTAATTAACATAGCAATTAGAGTTTCGGCCATAGTTCCTCCCTTACTGTTTACCTATATCTTCTATTTGATCCAGTCAGGCTAAAGGACTAATTTTTTCTCTCTCAGATTTAACTGTCATTGAGTCACCTTAGTGAACCCTTTGCCCAGGAATTAAAACACAACGTCTGTATTATAATTCAGGGGTTTGATTCCAGGGGAGGATGGTTAAAGTAAAATAGGACTGGAAAGAGCAAAGTAAAGCAGAAATACCTTTTATCATTAGAAAGAGCATTTCAAATTCAATTCCTTGTGTGCTTCCTCTACCTCAAGGGCTCTTTTCTTCTGGATTTTGTTATGTGTTAAAATTTCCAAAGGTAAGGGAGAAACAGTGGAAGAAACAGTGCAGAGACCCTGGGAGAATGTCAGCTTTTCAGCTGGCTGCTATTATAAAGAGGTATAGTTTATGCACTGGAGCTCCCCAAAGGTCACATTTAATGAATGGCCCAAAGACATAAATTAGAAACCTCAACTAATAAAGAGACTGTTTGGTTAAGGCAGAGGTCCAGTTTTCAGGCTTGAAAAATGCTTCCGGTTTCATTTAGCATGAAAGGAATCTGGAGAGGACAGGGAAGGGCAGTTGATGATGGATAATGATACAGATACATGGAGGACAAGGCAGAAGATGTTTACAGTGTAATAGGAGAATGGATTAAAAGAACAAGTTGTTGCTCTTCCTCTGCTTATGCCAATGTAAGAGGAAGATACAGATTTTATTAGATTAAGGAGTTCTGATCTAATTTTCCTTGCTTAGAAATCAAATTCAGGAAAACAGTGCTGAAAATTGCATGGAGCATGAATATTGGAGGAAGAGTGAGGAGGCCTTGCTGTTGTACAGTCACGTTACTCTGTAGATGGAAATCTTGCCATAGAAGTCTCTCTGACTGCATATACTAATACAGCTGTCCCCTACTGCACCCTGAAGCTGTGCAATGCGGCATTGCTGATATCTGTAATTTGTTGATTGGATACTTTCACTGGCTGTTGTCACATAAAAGAAATATAGAAGTTAAAATACATGCTTATATATTAAAAACTTGTCCCTTGGTCGCTCTATACAGCACCTGGGAGGAGGGAAGAGACACTTTGCTTTCAATGACTTCCTTTTCAGGGGCTTAATGAATGCTGAGCTTAAACAAACCAAACAGGCAATCTGGAAAGTATTACATTTCAGGAAGTTCTGGAAGTGTTACCAAGCCACGAGGCACTGCAGAGCTATTTAAACACTTCTCATGGGTCTCCTTTTATAGAGATGAGTCAGCACAAGCAGAAGTTAAAAAAGAAAACAAAAAACCCCCAACAAAAGTCAAACCACCCCAAAACCAGCTCCCTTCCCCCCCCCCCCCCCACCCCAACCAAGCCGGAGAGATATGGCAGCATGAAGCAGCATTATAATAAATCATTGACTTTGAAGTAATCAGGCATCTTCTTTAAAGCCTTCCAGGCCTATAACCGTGAGCTTGAGATGTTTTTACCATTTAATTATATGAGGGAGGGACACATACACGCACTTACCACAGATACTGCGAGTACAGTGAAAGAGGGATGATCCAGCTTCTGTTGAAGACTTTATGGAAATATAATTGTGAAAAGAATAATAAAAATTAAATCCTAATGCACTAGAGGAAGAATAACACATTTTACCAAATCTGATTTTTAAACTGAATAAGCTAAATATCATTTTTGCTTTATTGCATAACATGTGAGCAGCATCTTTCCATCAGACTGAACACATCCTTTTAGAGTGCCAAGACCTGATGTAGAATCATCATTCTCAGTTGTTTTGAAGCAGGACACCCCTTCCCCACGCATGCACGTACATCTGCTGCCTTCCAAGCAAAGACTGCTTCTGCTTTGACATACCAGCCAGGATAAGGTATTCTGTATGCATATTTTTAAGGAAATTGAAAGATCTGCTTGCTTGTATTTCCTTAACAGGTTTATTGCAGCTCCAGGTATCAGGACTACAAGTGTGTTGGGGTTTTTTTCAGAGACCTCTCTTTGAGTGTGTTTGTAACCTCTGTTAGGGAGTTGTGCAAGCCAGGCACAGAATGGTGTTAAGGCAATTTGATGAAATTCAGTGACATCTCAGTTTAAATAACACTTTATAGAGCAAACACAGAATCAGTTGTCTTAGAGATCTGTACAAGTTCCCTTCAAGGAAGGTCTGCCTTGTCCAAAACTGTGTATGACCTCAGGAAAAAGAAGACATACAGCTTATAGCTGCAGGAGTTTCAGCTTTCTCAGTTTGCTTCCCATAATTTAAGTATCTACTGAAGCAGATACCTTACAGGGCCTTATGTGAATACATGGCTAAAAGAAGGCACAGATTTCTCTGGCATTTAGAATGGTAGTATAGATGTAGGGTAATATTATTAAAATCTGTTGTTTTAGGCCTTATAACCGTGAGACCTTATGAAGTCTTCAGCAACAAGACTAGAGAACTTACCGTAACCCTAAAAGACAGCTAATGAAAGTCAGTGTACTGCTATTGGCAAAGCTCACTAGCCATGAGCAAATAGATCTTTCCTATCTCTATTTTATAAACTTTGATAGATACAAAATTGTCTAAGAAGTGAGTATTCATAAAGCAGTCAAAGGTTTGGAAGCTAAAATGAAAAGCAAGTATTTTACAACACAAAATAATGAGGTTGTGTTTAAACGCTCACTGCGGAGTTAAGGAAAAATGGAAAGTAAGGGATTAATGAATCTTGACCATTCTGCTTAGTGTCGCTAGTCAGTGTTTCCAGGCCTTCCACAATCCAATAAGACAAATAAGGCATCAGGTTGGCTTCAGACTTGCACTTCTCGCTGCCTGTGCCAGTGAAGGCTTCCCCAGGCAGTACTCTCCTGCACATAAATAGCAGTATTGGGAAACATGGGACCACAAATAGAGAGTGCCCAGTCTCCTTGCTGCTCCTAAATCATACTCTTACTAGTGGACTTGTACTTTACTGTGCATTCTTGCCCTTTCCATGTCCAGCAGGTTTGATTAATCTTGCCACTTATTAGATCCTACCGTTTTATCTCACAGAGTAGGATAATCCCCATTAGAATTAGCTGCTCCAGTGTCTTGCCCTAAATGATCCCCTGCAGTGTTTTATCATCATTAATTGGCAAAATGCTTTAGATCTTCCTAAGATGAAAAGGAAACTGCTTCATGGAGTCTCAATCTGTCAGCAGAAGGCCAGCCAGGGCAATCTTCTGCTCTGCATGATAGGGCCCTGAAGCATTTTTCCTGGGAGCCTGACTCCATGTGGAGAGGAGTCTTTTGAACATACTTGCTCTGGTGTTTTTTTCCAGATCCTCTTTGCTCAGTAATGTCAAGCTTATAAAATACTGAGTATACTTTTATATAAGTAAAATAGTCAAGAGGCTGGGCATGTGGTACTTTCCCAGGCAGGGGGCCACCAGCAGTGTTCATGGCGATGCCACCAGTACTGCCAAGCTGTGTTTGCAAGCAGAGGGGCCCAGCTCTGTTTGAGCAGTAAAGCCTCTTGCCAGTACTGGAGATGGTGTGATACTGCTCATGAAGACCCAAGGGATGGCATCTCTGTATCCCAGAGCCAGGTGTCTGCTCAGTTGTTCCTTGTCCACAGCTGACCTTTTTGTCTACTGTATGTCACCATTAAATTCTTTCTTGTTTCTGATTTGGTTAAATACCACTTTCTTTCTATAAACTGTTGTTGTCAAAATGGCACAAATACAATTCTCCATCCAAAAACCCCACTTCTCCACCCCCCCCCCCCCCCTTAGCCTTTATATTGTTCCCTAATCTTTTCTCTGTGCTCTTCCCTGAATATTGGAAGTTGTGAATGCTCCATCCCTGGCAGTGTTCAAGGCCAGGCTGGTTGGAGTCTTGGTCTAGTGTGAGGTGTCCCTGCCCATGGCAGGGGGTTGCAGCGGGATGATCTTAAGGTCCTTTCCAACCCTAACTATTCTGTTATTCTATATTCTGATTTCTGTTGCTTGCTGTAGGCTGTAATTTCCAGTTGTGCTTCAGCCCTTGCATTTGGAAGAGTTCCTTGTTTCTTACTGCCCAACAACATCTTTACAGTTCTCTTTCAGAAAGTTTAATACAAATCAATAAAATTTGATTTGCTCCTATGAAAAACTGAATTTTTATCCTTACAAACTCCCTTTTCTTCCTGTACTCAGTGATAGCATGTGTAGGATCAGGAGTATGTGAGAGATGCCTTTATGTACAACTAATGTATGCAACTGGGCCTTGCTGAGCTATACATTTCTACATAATCTAGCCTTTCATCATAGTGTATATGAAAAACACTTGCAGATCAGGCACCCAGTCAGAGCTTTCTGGAGGAAATGCCACTAAACACCTTGAAAGAAATAAATTATTTCCTAACTTAAAATGCCCTAAAAGAAAGATGTTAGTGTCTGGAGGAAATGAAGAAATCTTTTAAAACCAACTCAGCCAAGTAAATGAATAGAGGGGGTTTTATTTGTGGAAAAACAGAAAACGAAACCACAACCCCCAAAAATATTTTATAAGACATTTAAAGAGGAAGAAAAACCCTTTTTTCCCCCCCTCTCAATATTTCCACATTTCTCTCTTTCCATAGTGTTAGCACGTAATGAAAATGCCATTAAAGTATTTTCTTTACTAAAAATTACAAGTCTGGTCACAAAAATATTGAATATTTGACAAAACTGATACTTTTATTTTAGTTGAATTTGACCAAATTCTGTCACAGAGAAGCCCTCTCCATCTTGTGAAAGTGTTTTAAATACAGACTCTTCCTGTAGGAAAAAAGAAGTGTTTTTTCTGGTGAAGAATGAGTTCTTTTATCTACCATAGGCCTGAACCTGAAGCAAAGCCTGACCATGGGCAGTTATATCAATCTGGTGTCTGCCGTAAAACTGTTCAGATTTATGGTAAAGGAACAGAAATTCAAACCTTGTTGTATTCAAGTTTATGGCTTAACTGGGGTGTGTGTAATAGGAACAGCTGAAGTCTTGGAAGTAAAGATTCCTCGGTGATGAAGAATGAGCCTGTGGCTCAAGCGCTGGGAATTACACACTGTGGGATTGTACTCTGGCTCCTTGACAGACTTTCTGTGTCTTCTTGAAGAAGGTGCTCATCCATGTTGGGCTTTAGATCATCTTCTGTTGAATGGGATAATGAGTATCCTTTGCATCCTTTCCTCTACTGAATTCAGTTATTTTTTGATCCATGCACGTAATTTACTTCATCTGCACCCACATTCACATCTGCAGTTCACATTCACAACCCTACTTGCTTCACTCTTTCTCTCATTTAAAGAGTAGTCTGGATAGAAACTATGACACTTTCATGTCATAGTCACTGACATGACTGAAGATTTCATGTCTTACTTTGCTTTCCTCAACAAATCCATTTTAATAATACCTGCACGAAGAGATACGGTTGTATCCCATTATATTTCACTCCTGTTGGTTTTGGTTTAGTGCATACATGTCATAAACTCTTAATGAGAGCTTTTAATTATTATTTCATATGATACAATGATATCCGAGAGTGCTGTACTTTACCAGGGTGGAAGATTGTGCTTGGCAGCCTTACAGGGTGTTGGGGCAGCAGTAAAGCTCTTTTCTGTGTTCTTGGAGAGCATTTCTGAGAGGGTTTAGAGAGAAACAGCCCTAATTCCTACTTTATGCCAGGGAGGACTAGGGGGCCTTTTCTGAGCTTCCTTTGCAGCAGCGGAAACTTTTATCTCTTACCCACGTTATCTCCTTCTTATACTTGGCATTAAAATAATGAAATCACTAAAACAAGGCAGTATGGTGGGCTGGCAGGTCCACCAAGTGGACCTGTTTCAAGTGCTTATTTAGTCACAGCCCTAGGCAGGCTCTTTAAGTGAGTCTCTTAAACAGAGGCCTTGCCAGAGCGTGGACTTCAAGTGTGTCTGCCCTCCAAGCAAGCATCTCCGACCACACATAAAATGAGTCTTTGCTGAGTGGCTGCACTACCCACATGGTGACTACCTAAACTGAGACCTTCCATCAAGGAGGAGATCACAGCAGCAGGAGCAGCAGTGTGACTGTGTGAGTTGTCATCAGAGCTCCTGAAAATAGATAATGACCATGTTTGATTACAACTGGCATTAAAAGTCCAGCCCCAGTCATACATACTTTGCTTAATGCACAGCTGTAAGATTTTGCTCTGTAGCCAAAATGTACTTCAACTTTTTAGTTCATCTGTATGTAAGATGACTGGGAAATAAAATTACATTTTGGGTGTCAATGTTTTGACTTTTCATGTTGCTCTTCAGCATTTCCTATTCTGTTCTGAAGTATTTACAGACAGCTTTTGGATAGATCATTCCAAGTGTAGTCTGTCAAAAGAGTGGCTTATATCTGTGAAAACAGAGAGAAAGGGGGCAGATGTTTTTGGGAGGGCAGTAGTAGGGGGATATATTGGAGGTATTTAAAAACAAAAGGAAAAAACCCTAATACCTGCCTCTTTTCAAAGTCTCTTAAGCCCAAAGGAAAGCTGATAAAAATGTAACATTTCACTTGAATAAAACCCCAGATTCAAATAGGGTTGTGCCTTTCAATGGTTTCCAAAGCCTTCTGTTTCAATTTTTCTTTTGTGGTTCAACTTCAAGTAGTTTTTTACATATTCTTTTTTAGAAGATCTGAATAAGAGTAACTGTCTGTACATGTTAGTAATATTTAGATTCAGGTAGAGTGGAATTTTCACAACTTTTAAAACCAGGGAAAATATGGATTTGTTTTAATATGCAAGTGATAGACTGACATAGGATCCTTTAATGCGCATATGGAAGGCAATAGCTGTCCAGAAGAGACCTGCCATATTTCATCTGTTGCTTTAAAACACATACAGTACAGGATGAGAATTGTGTCTTGCTCTGCTTTATGCCACAGTTCTTAATGGTGAGTTCCTTTTGTCCTTCTTAGGCATGAGATACACAAAAAAGCCCAAGGGATTACTCTGAACCCAGCTCTTTGACGTCTCAGGCTGTTCTGCTGAGTGTTCAGCCCTCTCTTTAGTCTACAAGTCTGACTGTCTCCAGTGGAATTTATAAACAGCTTGGTCAGAAGATTTATTCTTCCAGATCATTTCTAAGTGGATAGACATGAACTCTAGCAATGGTACCTTGTATGGCATACAACCTTCTCCCCAGATGAGTATTTATCACTGATGACTAATAAGAAACGGCATTTCATAGCCTGAAATAGCCATGCTTGAGGCAAACCAGCCCATTTATAAAATGCAATGCGTTCAGCTTTCTAATCCTTAAACACAGATTCTTAAAAATTAATAGCTTATTTTTGTAACAGATGAGTAGTCAAAAGTATTCCTTGTTGGCATAACTCTGCTATTGTGGAATCAGTAGTAAAATCTCCTATTGACTTCATGCGGATCGGAGATAGAGCAGTACTAAATGCTTGTGGAAAGAATTGTCTTGAAAATATTGTTAATGAAAAATAGATGAAAGCTGATAAGTTTGATTGCACTTTTTTTTACAAGAAGTTTATTAGCTTTGCTGAACCATAAACTAGAGAACATAGGGGAAAACCCCCTAAAAGTTCACTGGTTTAAAGAGAGAACACATTTGTGATCTTGACTTCTCAGCTGGTTTTGTAGAATGCATTTCCAACCACAAAATCTCAGTGCAGAATTCTGGACAAGACTGACAAGTTGGAGATGACCTTAGAAAACTCAAGCAGTAAAATGTTCTGGATGGGAGTGAACCTACAGCTGAAGTCTTGCAGCTCGTAGGGGATTCCTACTGGACACCAGTGCCCATGCCAAGACAGGACTGAAGCGGTGGGCAGCTGAAGTGTGCCATGCATTACTGTAAAGTAATGCTGTTTAATACTGAAATAGCGTGAAATAAAACGGTTATCAATCAGCAATATTTCACTTTAAGGTAAAATTCTTTATTCCAAGCTACATAATACTGCCTAAAATCAGCAAAGTTACATACACTTTTTCTATCAGGAAATAATCTGGTAGAGAATCTCAGATCTCACATCTCTCTTATATCAGTATTCCTACCCTGTATAAAATCTGTTCTTAATGTGTTAGGATATTGAGAACTCACAGGGAAGATTTGTAACCACTTGGGAGGGGACTTTGGAATGTTTTAAAGCTCAGCCCTGTGCTTAGAAGTTAAAGAAATCCTGTTCACATCCCAATTCTTGTCCAGCAGCGGTTAGAGCAAGTCAGTTCACCCCAGCTGTAGTTTCCCAGCCATGTGTGAGGTGACCCTGACAATCCTCAAGGCAGGCGAGGGCACATGGTACTGAAGCACATTTTCTTCCAGTAGGAGACAGATGGCACCACTCCCGAGTTTACCCTATTTTTCCATAGGCCATTGTTTATTAAGTAAATATAGGAAACAGGATGTGAAAGCTTAGATTCATCTGACTCCATACAGGTTGGAGTCTTAACCTCTATGTGACATGTTTTTACAAGTTTCTGAAAAGCTTCATAGTTCGCAGTGCAAGAAAAATAAAAAACCAGGTAAATCCCATGAAATATGTAACTGGAAGTGGACTTTGTTTCCAATTAACATGCAGGAAGGGGAAGCAGGAGATTAAGAGTTCTGATCAGATTTCTGCTTTATCACTGCCATTAGTAGAAGCAATTAAATGGGAAAATTGTGCAAGATTTGAATCAAGATTCTGTTTTCAGTGCAGTTTTATCAACCACTTCTTTGGAAAAGCTTCCTGGCCCTCAGCCCTTTCAGTATTGTTGTATAGAAGCTTAGACCTGCTTTTAATCATTAAACTATCCTTTTCTGAATTAACTTTCATGTTCTTCCTATTTATTTGTACTAAAGAAACTGCAACTATTCTTTCAAGTGCTTAAGTGCTGCCTGGATGGGTGGTCTTGTTCTTCTTAAAAGACCAAAGTGTTGAAGAAAACCATCAAGTCCTGACATTAATTAGCTATTTATGGCTTCTTATTAAATGTCAGATTGACTTTTAAGTGCAGTCTATATAGCTTAAAAAACTACAGTTTGTGTTATAAAGTAGACCCTGATTATATAGGACTTACTTTATCCTCCCTGAAACGATTTCTTTCTGTAGACAACTGGATAAAAGACTTTAAGTTGGTTCTTTGGGGGCATTTTTTCAGTATTTTTACACTTGTGTAGGTAAAAGAAGCCAAATAATACCAGGCACAAAACCAAATTACTGAAAACATCGTGGCCCACTGCATAGGCCTTCTATGAGGGCAGAAATACTCTGTTTCAAAAGGGTATAGTTAGTAACTGATGAGATAAATTCAATAAATAAACAATTTAACATAAAGAGAAACATTTCTATTCAGAATATTGATTTTGAAAAAGGGTGAGATTCTGCTGCCATGAATGGCAATCCAGAGTGCACTAAAACCAGTGGAAATATTTCAACTTCATACTCGTGCAAAATCAGTATTATACCCAAGGACCCCATTGCAAATCATAGAATCACAGAATCAGCTACATTGGAAAAGTCCTTTAAGATCATCAAGTCTAACCTTTATCCCAGGACTGCCAAGTCCACCACTAACCCATGTCACAAAGGGCCTTATCTACATGTAATACATAAACTGGAATAATTTGTAATAGTATCTATTCACTTCTTTTGTACTCTTAGATCCTAAAAAGACTTAAAGGTTCTAGTGAAAGGTCACTGTGCTTTGCAATTTATTTATACATAAGGAAATGACAGTCTTTCTGATAAACATTAGATTCTAAGTACGTATATACATAGAAATACGTAAACCCCTTTTAAACTAGTTCTTAGTTTGGTACTTAAATTGAGCAGATGCATTTGCTAAGTAAATCAGAATGTGAAGAGTTTCAGAATAGTGGATTATAACCTGCAGGAACTGCCCTCTTTGTGAAATGACGTGGAAAACAGTACAGTCCAGCTCCACAGTGGTCCTTAAGGGCTGATGAGGAACCATGACAACTTCTAGGGAAGCAGTTCATATGCCTATCTAGTTAAGATGCTCTCCTCCTCAAAACCAAAAGCAGACATTTCATTTGAAAATGAGAGATGGATATGCCCCTTATCCTTTCCCTTCTGGCAAAAAGAGAAGGGCTAGCTCACAGCTCCATGGTATGGAGATGGATTTCATTTCCCTTAGTGGGGCACACATATTCCAGGACACACAGAATCACATTGGAGACTCTAGCATAGATATATTTCGTGCTGGTTTTCCAGTGGTCTTTGCAGGTGCCTGCCAGAATTCTTAATGCTGGCACCGAGGCATAACGTAAGATCCTATTTACATCCTTCTTATATAACTATTTGTATGCATTTCCTGTTCCAAGCCTATCTTGATTGATCTGGTTCCTCTGCTAATAATCCCTGCCCAGTTTTTTTAGCCATGGGTGTAAAGAAAACTGGATCTCACAGTGCTTTGGTTACTTGGCTGGCTCCCAGGCTTGGAACTTGTTCTGAAGATTTCAGGACCAATCTGTTTGTTCTTCACATAAGAAACTCTAGGATGCATTGCTTGGCAGCCTTCATTGTCCGGGTCAAGCCCATACTGCCAACTACACATTTACTTAGGACTGAGACATACAATGGCAATATGTTGGTTGTACCAAAGCATTGCCTTTTGGCTGAGCTGGGATAACTGACTCTGCATGCTTTTTGATCAATGACAAGTGCAAAGCAAACACATTAACCTGAGACTCAGTGTTCGGAAGGCTAAAAGCTCAGACACAGGTGCAGATTCTGCCAGTAGTAAATCATTAAACTGGATATATTAATAAACATTTAAAAACCAAAGTGCTTAACTGAAAGCAAGAAACGGGCTGATTCATAAAGGTAAATAAAGTAACAAAAACATCTCTGTTTTTGAGATGGGATGTAGCTGGGTAAAAACTGGCTGAATGGCTGGGCCCAAAGAGCACATGGGGTTAAATCCAGTTCCCCAGGGCTTGGTACTGAGGCCAGTTCTGTTTAATATCAGTGATCTGGATGAGGGGATCAAGTGTACCCTCAGTAGGTTTGCAGATGATATCAGGTAGGATGGGAGTGTTGATCTGCTTGAGGGGCAGGCTGGATGGATGGGCTGAGCCAAATTCTATGTGCCTAGTAGTTTTCTCATCAGAGGACTCAAAGGGAATCTCATTTTAAATGCAGGCTTGTCTTACCCCCCCCACCAAAAAAAAACAAAAAAACCCAAACTAAACTTCCAGATATACAAAAGTTTGTTTTTCCATTGTGACAGGGATGGGTTTGCTGTGCCAAATTTTGGTACGGTCTTTTATTTTAAATGCTCTTGAAATAGTGTTTTGCAACAACTTGGGTTGTATTTATTCAAGTATAAAAAAGAAATGTGGATGGAGAAATGTAGCGATTAATTAAGTTAGGTTTGAGAGTGGGAAAACATACTGTCTTTTATGCAGTTATTTTGATTGAACTTTAATCTACTAAGTAAATCCTTCTTAAATAACCACTAAAATAAGCCACAAGTTTTGCTGCCATAATCGTGTTTTCATCACGTCCTTTACCCTATGCCTCCTATCTTTGTTGATTTGTACTGTAAGATTTTGAGGGCTAGCTCCTTTGCAGGGTTTGTCCAGTGCCTTGAATTATCAGCCTTTAACTCTGACTTGTTGCTTGGACATTAATTTGATGCACAGGATTAATAATGTGTGGTTGAGGAGAGTGTCTCTTGAGCACATTTTACTATATTTAGATTTGTCATCATTCTGTTTAGGTTCTTATATATGCCTTGCATTACCTGTAGCTTAACACTAATAAAAGGATGGATTCCACCTTCATGTTCTTCATGTTAACCTGATAACATGACTTTTTCAGGCATCAGTAGTATCATATAAACTGAGTTTCTTGCAGCAAGCAGCTATGCTGTAGTTAACTTAATTTTCCATTCATATGTGCTAGCAAAAGCATGGCAGGTACCATCAGCTCCTGGTATTTCTTGTGGAAACATTATGAAAGTTTGAATTCCAATTTCATCTACAAGGGAAAAATGTGTGTAACAAAAGTCAAGGTAAGCTGTCCATGGCTGGTGCTGAATGCAGCTCTGCATAGTTGGTATGTTAAATGAATGCTCGGGGAGGAGTTCTGGGTGTTGCCCTTCATAAGATATATGACCTGTGGGGACTTTGTTTCTTTTCTCTTTACCATATAGAAGAATAAAGCCTCTTTTAGCTATTCCCTATGACCACAGTCCCTTGACTTTCATTCAAGCTGTTCTTTTCTATCTTTAACTTCTGTATGGTAAAGTAGGGGAATTATGTGCTCTTGCCTGCTCCCTGTTTGCTTCTATCTAACTTCCAGATCTAATCCCACCTTAGACTGCAGGGAATGCCCAGAAGGATGTTCAGGTCTACCATTCAGTGGCAGAGCTTAGTTCTTGCTGCTAGAGAATCCTGTGGAGTTTTCACTTAGGATAGAAAAGGTTGATGGTTTCACTTAGAAAAAATAATACCTAAATGTGAGGTGAAAGGCAGGAACAGACACTGATGTGAGTACTTAAACCCTCACTGCTTCTTGTTTTGCTAAGGACATTGAAAACTGTTTACAGTTTCTTGCAGATTAAGAACAGATGCTTTAAAGTGTAAGGGCCTGTCCTGGCCTTAACTTTCTACCCCCCCCCCCCCAAGTTATTTAAAAGCCAATAATGTATTTTCACAGTTTGATGACCATTGTTCTTATACACTGTGTTTTTATTATAGTACATACTCTTTACTTGCTTCCTTTGAGATTTGACTTTACAAAGCATTTACACAGATGAACACGAGTATGTCATTTATTATTAAAACTTTCTATGGTTAACATTCAGGCCTTTGTTTTTGTGTACTAAAAAGGCAAAAGTGACAGCTTTAGTTATGCCTGAAGAACCCAACAAAATAGTAACACTGGTTCTTTCATTGGGCTCCAAGGTATTCTTGCAAAAGTGCATCATTCTGTTGTGAATTGTTATAATCTCGTGTCTTTTTTCCTTTCTGAAATCATTGCCATGTTTCACCACATGAATCTTTCATAACTTGTTCTTGCTCATTCTGGTTCTGGGAGCAAGGAGAGGAATCTCCTTGGTGGTACTGCATGTGTGTGGTCCAGAGCATGAGCCATGCATTTTAGCTCTTTGGAAAGAATAAAAGGTCTGCAAGTAGATTTTGTTGATGGTAGTATTGCAACATAGATCCAGTATAGCCACGCATCTGCTGAATGAGATTCTGCCTTTGACCTGCTGGGAACTCCATTCCAGCAGAAGACCAGATGACGTGGTCATTTTTATAAACCAGAAGGTCTCACATCTTGTGTGGGTGCATCTTGAGTGCTGGTAGATGGGTTCTTCAAGCCTCTGCTCTCTGCTTTATTTCCTTCACACTGGAATGGATTTAACCTCAGCTGAAGACACAGCAGGAGAGGGCATATTGTGATGTGTGTTACAGTACAGGCAACAGCCGGAATTGCTATCATCCAGGTTCCAAAATAACCTTTATTATTGCACAGATATGGTGCTGGCCAGATGCCCCCCTTGCTTCTCCAGCACTAACTACAAGTCCCTAAGGACAAAGAGGAAGGGAAGGAAAGAAAATCACATGGTTTATATTCTCTTTGAGTTGTTCTCTTTTGCACCCTTTGGTTGCATTTACCATTCCCCTGGGGTGCTGTATCATAGTTGCCCCCAAATGCCCACGTATTGTTCAATATCCTACTGTATTTACATACATTCTGTACTGATGTGCCAAAAATCTCTTCTCTGATTCTAAAGCCACCAAGAGAAAATTGCACAGTGAATGTTAAAAGGATATTCAGAACAGCTTGTAGGACAAAAACCAAGATGAAATTATCAGCAGTAATATATTACTTACCCAGTGGGGAAAAGTCTAAGTGTGGCATGCTCTAATAGGAGTATATTTTGTAACAGGACATTCACCCTCTGCTTTTTGGTTCAGTGGTTTGGAGTGTGGGTTAGGTGGAATGCTCAGCCAAATTACCCCATAAACAATAATGAATGATGCCCAGTCTATCCTGTGATGACTGAACTAATGAATGTTTGTAGTCTAACTGCATGTCTCATGCTTGTATTTTATGGAGAACAAAACTCTGTCCTTTTATGTGGGAGAACTGAATTATGTTACCTTTACATAAACAAGGATGGGAGGGAACGCTTCATGTATCCCGTTTTTCTAGTACTCCCTGAAAGCATTTAGTGCAACCTGCAGTAGGAAATAATGTGGCAGAGACTGAGATCCTCTCTGTAGGTCAGCTTCTGCCTCCAAGCAGGAATAGCTGGGCCATGCTTCTAGCAGATGTTGATCTGATGTGTTTCTACAGACTTCCAGTATCTACCTTGTTCCCTGACAATCTAGTCCAGTCCAGGGTATCTTTATCAGTAGATAATATATCCTAACAACTGACACTAATTTACATTGCCTGTGCTTAATCCCATTTATTCTTTGTTGTCACCCACTAGGGACATGCAAAATGTCCTCCTTTGTCATCAGCTGTGTATGTGTTTAAAAACGCTTGTGCCCCCTCACCTAAACTGTAAATGCACACGTCATGGAAAACAGCAGAAGCTACACCGAAGGCATGTAGCCATGTGAACTAGATTGCTCTTTACACTGCTGAACTGTACACTAGCTAGCATCCTCCTCTGATGTGCTCACAGAAGCTTTAGTTCATGAGTATGTACACTGATGCTTACACACACTAATGGTAGGAGGACTGAGGACTTAAGGAATCAGAAACTAGCAGAAAGATAAACTCTTTGAACCTACTTCCCCGCATCTTCTCTCTGCACTTGGGCCACACAGGCCTAAAAACTACATTCAGATCCATAGGGATACATCTTAAGCATAACTAATAACTTGCAAGAATAACTAGGTCTTGGTTTTACAAAGTATTTTTTTCATTTGGAATTGTAAAGTGCTGTAAAAAAACTCAGATTAATTCAATTTAACTGTATTTCCTGTGTGAAAGATGCCAGCTTCACAAAACAGGAAACGAGACTGGACGGGTTCAACACAAAATGGGGGATGATTAAAACTAGACATCTTATCAAGTGGTCCAGTTTTCAGAAGGTCTCAGCCCTCCTTAGTGGTACACGTTTTACAGGTATCTACTTATGGACACTAATAAAGCTGAAAAGGAAACCAACTACTTAAATACTTTCTTCTCATCTTCTGCAATTAATCTTTTTGGTTACTAGAATTATTTTAATACTTTCCAAACACATTTCCAGAAGATACTGTAAGAAGAGGTGCAGCAAGGCTATTTGCTGCAGACTTAGTGGCTTTATTACCTTCTTGAAGTCTTTTTACTTTGTGTAAATACAGGCATGCAGGAAAAACATAGTCTGTATTAACCATCGGAATGAACATAAGTCTTAGGTGGTTGACCCCAATCTATCTTTGATGACAACTGAACAAAGAAATACAAACTCACTTCCATATGTTGCTCACTATTTGCACTCAAGCAGATAACTAAACATTCTGAGAATCTGGTCATTCAGCATTGCAGGGAAACTTCAATGAGCTTTGGGGGGCACCAGGGATGCAGGATGTGACCCCCTAATGTGAAGCTTGCCAGGCTAAAATTAGATGCATTAAGGAATTTGTAGGGACACTTGCAACTATATTTCTTCTCAGACCCCAGTGGCATTCAATAGAATTAGTCTCTGTGTCTTAGACCAGCTGGGGAAAAAAACCTTTCAGTCTTTCAAAATCGTTATTATTTGTTTCAGAGCTAGACACAGTCTTGCTGCAAATACTGCGTTTCTCTGTAATTGATGTTTTTTAATCAGTCTTTTTACCCGTCACGTTTTAAGACATTCACATATACTGGCAAAGTTAGGAGGTAAAACTTTGACAGAGCCCTGCTGTGTGAGGACACGTGGTTACATTTTAGATGAAATGCTTAATAAAAGGAGGTAATTTTCTTTGGAATGTTTACAGTTCTGACTTGGGACTCTTTTTAGTTCCGCATTTTAACTTCGTAGTTTTGGAGAGACTTTTCATTTTCATTGACTTCATCACTGGGTATTAAAAACATCAAACCCAATAGACAGGGTTTGTTTCTGCTATACCCCCCCCCCCTTCCCCCATACTCTGAGACCCATCCCCAAGATGTATATATTAAAATATAGGGGCTTTTTTAATGGAGATTTTTGAACATGGCAGGTTGGGGTTTTTATTTGGAATTCAGGCAGATTCAGCAATAGGCTAGGATACTCTGCATGAGATTGAAAACTCCTTCTTGACATAGGCTGATTGGTTATTCATATACTGTGAACAAAAAGCCTAAACTTTTGGCTATTTCACAGTATCCAGGTCAAGGAAATAATGACTGTGAATTAATGAATTTGAATATGAGTTGCAATGGAATAGTTGGGAAAAAAAGGTAACTAAATAAATATTGGCATTGCTGTTATAGTAGTGGTGAGTAAATGCCTCAGGCTGCAGTTAGTTAGTCAGATCAGTTCTGAGATTTTTGCAGTCCTGGCATTGTGGGGGTACTTCTTTATATGACTTTGAAGCACATCCCCATTTGTTTTCGTAACATATTAGGAAATATGTTTTCTAACATTAACTTTCTAGCATATTAGCTGCACTAGGAATTTAGAAAGTTGAAGCAGCTAAAAGACTGCTTTTGTCTTTGTACATCCATCTCAACCTAGTGTTCTATAGTCTTTCTTGACACCCTTAGTCAACTGCCTTTGAGTTTTTTTTCTGTGCAATGAAAGCTTTTTATGTTGGATTTGGCAGGGAAGATTTCTGGGAGAAGCTGGGCGCATATAGGTTATAGGAACAAACAGTACAACCACATTGGGTTGCATGAGTCAAAGGGACTTAGGTGCAAAACTACAAAGATGGAAAAGACAAAGGTAAAATAGCACAAGGGGTGATGGGTTCAAACTGAAACAGGGGAATATATAGATAGATATATCTATCAGGTTAGATATAAGGAAGAGGTTCTTCCCTGTGAGTGTGCTGAGGCTCTGGCACAGGGTGCCCAGGGAAGCTGTGGTTGCCCTGTCCCTGGCAGTGTTCAAGGCCAGGTTGGACAGGGCTTGGAGCAACCTGGTCTAGTGGAAGGTGTCCTGCCCGTGGCAGGGTTTGAAACTGAATGACTTTAAAGTCCTTTCCTACCCAAACCATTCTGTGATTCTATGAAAATTGGAGTGGTTGAACTTCATGATCTTACATGTCTTTTCCAGCCTTGTTGATTCTGTGTTTCTGTGAGTGGGCAGAAATGTTGTCCCTTGAGCCAGCACATGTGCCTTCACATAAAAACTAGGCAGCTTGCACAGGTAGGGTGTTGTGTGGCTCAGGGCCCCAAAACCAGCTGATGAAGGTGATGAGTGTGTACCCTTTGGCCTGGCATACATGAAGCTCTCTTTCCTCCATCTGTTTTTCTGGGGGAATGAAAGACAGAGGTAAAGACTTGGCATCAAGCTGGGATTCAGTTGAAGATGGCAAAGTGTAGAGACCACAATGGCTCTCGTAGTCTCTTCAGTTGTCACTCTTGAGAGGGGGTTAGTGTCAAGGAAGTGTAATACAAACTTGCTGCTGTACTCCAGGGTGACTGAATGCAGAGGAATAGTGACTTTCAGAGGTGCAGCCTGCAGCCCTCGCAGTTGATCAGACCCCATTGTTTGTGGCTTTTCAGCTGTCCACATCGAGGAGCATGCCTGCTTTGCAAAAGAGACACACAAATACACACACAAATTAAATTGCTCACACTGGAACCTACGTAAAGAGTAGTATTACTCACATGTATACGTGCTTGCAGCTTGGGGCCTCCAGTGTAGTGCCTATACTTGGTCCATTAAAAGCTGCTTTTGTTTTCCTTTGAAATCTCCCTTTTTTCCCTTTCCTCCTCTTGTGTATTTATTCTCATACGTTTGTAAGACTTCATTAGCAGTGCTGCTCTGGACCTGCATATCTTACCACCTGTAACAACCCATGGGACACCATCAAAGCTAAAGTTCTTTGTGCAGAACCAACTCATTTTTTCTTTCAAAATAACAGCATAAACATATCAAACACAGCTTTGCTTTTTTTCCTTTGGTGAAAGCAAGGAAATGTCTTTGGAAAGGGTGTTTTTGATCATATGCTGAGGAGAAAGGGTGGCTTTGATGATCTGTTTAGGAGTGAGGAGACAGCCTGGAAAGGGGAAAGTTTATTGGGTACTTGGAGGGAGCAGCATGTATAAACTGTCTCCAGTACTGCAGTGCCAGTATTTGAATGTGTTGGTTTGGTATTTTGGGGGCTTTGGGGGTTTCTTTTACTTTGTTTTCTTCAGAAGGCAGCCTAAAGAGCCAAATTTGGCTGCAGAGAGCAAGCCCAAGTCACCTGCCTGCTCCTGGAACGCCAAAAGCACCAGAAGGCTGGGGCAGAGGGGCTGGGGAACGGTTCAAATGCTGGGATACAGCACAAATGAAAACATGACTGCAGCTGAGGACCATTTCCTGGTATTTCACTGCTGGTTTTTAGTGGGTCTGGAAAATATTAAATTGGCCCCAGAGGGCATTTAAAAAAAAAAGACTCTGGAATTCTGCAGACATTGGCTGTGTGTTTTTCTTGGAAATCCAGCACAGTTATGTAACGTGTTTGGGCTTTTGAAACTTTCCTTTCTTTTCAAGGTACCACCAAAGCTTTTGGCTAATGTTTTCATCATTATCATAAAGTAAGTTTAAAGTCTGAGTCCTTACTTCTTATGAATAGCTAAGCTGTTTGGAGAACAAACACAAAACCTGAACTATTCTCATTCACATCTGCATTTATGCAGAGGTTTGCCTTTCTGCTGTGTGAGTCCCACTGCAAAGCAGCTTTCGACAAAAGATGGTGCTTTTCAGCTTATTTACGTTCAGGGTGAGGCTTTATTTGGGGTGGGAGAGTTAAGGACATAACTATACAGGGAACAGTTTAAATGGTTTAGCATAACCCCCTTTTCTTTCTAATCTTTCCAGGCACATACACTGGGATTATAACACACATGTCTTTCCATTATGTTTCCCAGACATAGTGAAGTTGTTAAGTCTGCCACATCTGTCTGTCCTTTCTCGACCTCCCACATTTTTGGCTTGGGGTGAAAGAGCAGTGTTTCCCCCATAATGGATGGCAGAGCAGGAAAGGGGGTGTTCCTGCAGCTCTGAGTTAGCAGAGCACGATAAATGACGTCTTTTCTGAAGCCTTTCAAACACTGGCCCCTGTAGAGGAAAAAATTCTTTTAGTTAGGTTCTGTTTTGGGGGTATCAAAAGGAGAGGTTAATGAAGGTAGTGCATAGAGATAAGAGAACGGGCAGAGTGTTTCTTTTTGAAGTTTGTTCAGTTCTTTCTCCAAAACAATCCACAGGAATAGGTTTATGTGTATATGCTGGTCTCAGAGAGGTTACAGGTCTTGGGTAAGGGGTGGGTCATGCAGTTCAGTTCACAGTTCTTGATGGGAATTATGTTCACACAGGTTTTTTTTTCTAAACAAAGCTTAGAACAACTTTTAGAAATATCTCGATAATAATGTTACTTATTAGAGGAACAGGGGAATTGGAGGAATTTTGACAATGTAAGGAGGCTCTGCTTGTCTTGAGGAACTTTTCATTTCTGCCTCTAATATCCAGTTCTCACACAGGTGCGTTGAAATGAGATTCAGGTTTATTTTATTACACCTCCCTCATATTCATGTTGTAGTCAGATATGGAATCTGATTAGAATATTAGTTAGCGTATCTGATTAGAGTATCTGGAACCTGATTAGGATAAGGGTATTAGCCTCACCATGGAAAAGCTCTTACTGCTTATTGGCATAAAATGCTGCTGGTACCAGAGCCAACCAGTGTAATGTATAGTAACTTTTGCTGAGATAAAGCCATGGGCCCTGATGGGAAGCACCCACAAGTGCTGAGGGAGCTGTCAGATGTCATTGCAAGGCCACTGTCAATAATCTTTGTTCAGTCATGGTGGCTATGAGAAGGACCTGAAGACTGGAGGAAAGAAAATGTCATTTCTGACCTCAAGACAGGCAAGAAGGAGGAGCCAGAGAACTGGAAGCTTGTCACCCTCATCTGAATCCCTAGGACGGTGATGGAGCAGCTCATCCTGGAAACCATTTCCAGGCACATGAAGGACAAGAAATTCCTCAGGAGTAATCAGCATGGCTTCACCAAGAGGAAGTCATGCTTGACCAACCTGGCAATGAACTGATGTATCCGGTAAGGGAGGGAGAACAGTGGTTAGTGTCTACTGGGCCTTCAGTGAGGCTGCTGACACCATCTCCCATAACACCCTCAGCCCCTCAAGCTGTTGCTGTAGGGGCTGGATGAGCAGACATGAGGTGGGTTGAAAACTGCTTGAATAGTCGGGCCCCAAGGATGGTGATTGGTGGCACAAAGTCTAGTTGGTGGCACGAAGTCTAGTTGGAGACTGGTAAGTAGTGGTAGACCCCAGAAGTCCACCACTGGTCCAGTCCTGTTTAATATCTTTGTTAGTGATCTGCAAGATGGGGCAGCAAGTTTGCCAATGACACAAAGCTAGAAGGAGAGGCTCATAGGTCACCTTGACCAGCTGGAGAAATGGGCTGATAGAAACCTCAGGAAGTTCAACAAAGAGAAGTGCAAAGTCCTGCAGCTGGTGAGGAACAACCCCACACATCAGTATATGCTGGGGGCACCAGTTGGAAAGCAGCTTTGCAGAAAAGGACCTGGAGGTTCTGCTAGACACCAAGTTGGACACGAGCCAGCAATGTGCGTTTGTGGCAAAGGCGGCTATGAGTATCCTGGTCTGCATTGGGCAAAGTACTGCCAGCAGGCTGAGGGAGGTGATCCTTCCCCTCTACCCAGCACTGGTGAGTCTGCACCTGGAGCGCTGGGTCCAGTTCTGGGCTCTTCACTACAAGAGAGACATGGACATACTGGGGAGAGTCCAGTGAGGGGCCATGAAGATGATGAAGGGACTGCAGCATGTCTACTGTGAGGAAAGGCTGAGAGAGCTGGGACTGGTCAGCCTGGAGAAGGCTCAGGGGGATCTCATTAATATGTGTAAATACCTGAAGGGAGGGTGCAAAGAAGAGGGAGCCAGGCTCTTTCCAGTGGTACCCAGTGACAGGACCAGAGACAGTGGGCATAAACTGAAACACAGGAGGTTCCCTATGAGCAGAAGGAAACCCTTTTTTACTGTGAGGGTGACTAAGCACTGGCACAGGTTGCCCGGGCAGGCTGTGGAGTCTGCATCCTTGGAGATACTCAAAAGCTGTCTGGACATGGTCCTGGTAAACTAGTTCTAGGTGGCTGTGGTTGATCAAGGAGGTTGGACCAGATGACCTCCAGAGGTTCTTTCCAATCTCAATCATTCTGTGATTCTGTGGCAAGTTAATATTTAATGATTATTATACTGAGTCTGGAATTCACTCTGGAAATATTAGACCTGATAAACCTATTTCTGCCCCCAACTCTGCATACTTAGGTTCCTTCTCAGGAGAAAAACCCCAGTATTTTGAAAAAACTACTAGCAGCAGTGCTGCTCCTGTTGCCAGACTTAGGGCTTGTGACTGACACCAATGCATCACTCTGTCATTCCACTGGTGTCACTGGGTGTAGGTACTGCCCTGTGTAGCTGAGGTACCATTTCATCTCCTCCAAAAGAGAGTACTTATTTTCTTCAGTCTTTAGAACTGGATGCTCCCTCTAACCTCCTTACCAAAAAGCAGCACTGTTTGTGCAGACTTGGAAAAATGTGAGGTGATACAGAAGAGCACATTCCTTCTCATTTTTCCTTGGCTCTTGGACTGTGCCATTTAAAAGCACTCTGCATAAAATGCAGTGTGTTACTGCTCTCCCAAAACACTGTTGATTGAGCTCTGTTCAAAACTGGCATAGGTTGATCTATACTATTTCATACTTACTTATTTTTGGCAGCCCAAGCAGAATGAGCTGGCTGCCCATTTTTCTTCTAAAAACATCATTTTGTTACGTCCAGATAATCTGAATAATAAGAAACAGCCAGTTAACACATACTGCTAAGGCTAATGGGAGTCTTTTTGGCGCTCATAGGTTGGAATAACAAAACCGGTCAGTACAGAGGGAAGCAAAGTATTTGGAAGACCAGAAGGCTGAGAATAGCACAAGCCTGACAATATGTGCAAAATTTAGGACCTCCTCCTGTTCCCACTGCAACAATGCTAAAAATTCCCTGAGCTTTTGAAAGAATTTCTAATAACTTCTGTGCAATCCATTTTTTTACCTCTGTAGATGTTCCAGCACAGAAGCAGGGTCATGAAATGAATACAACTTCTGTGCTGCTCAGTAAAAATAATGGCACCACAAGGAAAATGTTCCTTTTGCCTGACTAATCCCTCTCCCACCAAATAACTGGCTATAATTTCATTAATGACTTCAGACTGCTTCATTTCCTGGAGAGCTAATGGCAGGCTTGATGCTAAGACAGCTTTGCCTTGGGCTGTGGTCATTATCCTCTAGGAAGCGATCTACGTCTTAGTCACAGTTACTTAATTTGAACTTACTACACATCTGTGCATTTGTTATTACTTCTTGCTCCACGCTTCTTGGTGTTCTCCAACCTCTGTCTGGTTTTGGTAGCAACAAGGCTGAAGCCCACCTTTTCTAGCTGCTGATAATGACGGAGGAAGTAGGAGCAGGGCTCAATAGTTAAGGAAAGTCTTTCTTCTGTTTACTTAAATAATGATGGGTCATTAATGCTTGCCAGCCTCTCCTATAAATACAGACACGTTTACTAGTTTCTTTTAAAGGACACCCTTTGCATTGCAAATATTGCACTGGATTAGGTTTGGGGGAATAAATTTCCTGAATTACCCATGCATGGAATTTGAGAGCATTTGACATGTCAAGGATAGAGTCACCACCTTGTGGAACCCACAGATAAAAACCCCTGTGTTTTTGCATACAGGCGCCAGAGTCAAGGAGTAATCCAGAGGGGACCTTAGCATTTGAGTCCCAAAATGCTCTTGGTTACCTCTGTTAAAGAAAGTTGTAATGAAGTTCCATGATCTCTTTTGCAAGTTTACTTCAAAAGCTGCCCAGTTGCACTTGAAGAGTCTATATGCAAGGGGAAGTGACAGCTTTAGCCAAGAAAGCTATAACTTGGGTCATCTGCCAGCAGCATGACTTTACCCCTTCTAATTCTTGATTCTACTTTGGTGTTGAGAAAACAAATACTGTTGTTGTTTGGGTGTGGGTGTTTTAATACTAGAACGAGCAGCAGAGCCGTATGAAACATTGGCTTGATTAGTTCAGCTTTGCAAACTTTTTAACACATACCAAGCCATATTTAGAAGATGACAGTAGTTAAAAGCAGGGTCAAACCACTGAAGCAATGTAAGTGATCATTCCAGTGAGGTAGAACAATGAAAAGGCCTTCAGAAAGGGTTGACTTTTCCATGTTTATGCCATTTCATTCCTTTCTGCAGAGGGATTTCAAACCTGTCAGTGGCCATTCCTATACTGTCAAAGTAACAATGGTACCAAAAAAAAAAATGGAATAGTGTTAAAACCAGTTTAATTATTTTTCCTTTTTAGCTGTATAAAAGACATTGTTTTGACCTAAATCATAGCATGCCAGATGTTATCACAATAATGTGCAGAAATTATCTGGTAATAACTCCTTGAGGAAAACCAAACCCCATTGACCCAGTGCCTCCAAATCTATTTTAAGATGGTAGAACACTGCAGTTCAAATGTTTGGAAATGGGTAATAAACTCTCTGCTGTTCAGTTACAGACATCTTTTACAGCATGTCAAGTAAAAGTGTCTTGAATTCCTCAGGACGCGTCAGGGTCTGGGAAACACTGATTTATTCCATGTCCATTTTACAGAGGAGGAAACTTGGAAACCCAAAGAGAAGAGAATTGAAGCTTTTTGCCCATGATCCCTTCATTATATAGCAACCAGAGTTACCCAATGTTACACCCAAAGGTTGTGGTGGGAGCTACAGATTCTCAGCACTGTTTTGTAAAGCAGCTGTACTTTCCATAGAGATGGAGATTGAAGAATTAAACCAGGCAAAATCACAGCACATTTCTGCAAACTTGAATTGCATGGAATAGCAAATGACCATCTCTAAGGTTACAGCTTTCATTACATGGTTATTCGTCCTCCCCTTAGCACTATGCACCTTTTTGCAGGCAGGGAAAATAAGTTCTGTTACAAACTCAAGGGAATGAATTCGTGGACACATGCAGGCAGATTACACAAAGAAGCAGGAAATTCTTGTAGGTTCTCCCGTTCTGAAACTGTTTTCAAAGTCATTCTTGGTGTCAACTTTAAATACCTGTTTTTCTCTCTCAAGTTACTCGGGTACTATCGGCTTACTTTAGTGACAGATCACTGGAAAGCTCGCTTTCCTTCTGCACAAAAGCAGCGAAGACTGTTCTGCGAGTTCCTAATTTCGCCGTTACTGTATCCGCACCGCTCAGTGATCCAAAAACCCTCCCACCAGGATAAGGGAAGGCTGTATTTCCCCAGCTGGAGCACAGAGCTTTCGGCACCGGCTCTCTGATTTGTCGTCCGGGCTCCGGAGGGGGCACGGTGTGGTCAGCTCGGGAGCACGGTAACAAAAGGCGAAAGCGGAGCGGGAAGGAGCTGGGAGAACGGGAGCGCGGGTGGCAGCCGGGGGGGGCTCATGAGCGCTGGCGGCGGGTGAGCCCCGGGGAGCCCATGGGCGGCCGGGCGAGCCTGGCGAGCCGCGGCACCGAGACCCGGTCCCGGCCCCGGCCCCGCCGCCGCTCGGCGCAAGGAGGAGCCGAGACCATGATTCAGGTACGCGGGATGCGCTGCCCCGGCCCCGGCGCGGAGGGGGGAGGCGGGGCGGGCGTCGGCTACCTCTGAATAGGCGCCTAAATCGCTTGTTTTGGGGGTAGTTATGGAAATAGAGCTGCCAAAAATAGGGGTGGGTTGCTAATCCTGAAGTACACATGTTAACTTTTCACGGGTAGGAAAGTTTTAGATCAACTTACGGTTTTAAACCCATCCGGTCCCAGTGATGGGTTCCCTTCGAGTTCATGACTGTGGACGGGTATGAAAGGTTTTGATCAGCTTATGGTTTTAAACCCATTTGGTCTCAGTGATTTGGTCTTTGAGTTTATGGCTGTGGCCAAAACCAGGGGAACTGCCAAAATAGCAGGCTCTCGGCGGAGCTGCAAACAGGAGGTACCAGAAACCTTTCCAGAGCATTGTCAGAGTCTCTCAGCTCCATGCAACTCATTCCAGAGGCTCATTCAAGCATCTCTGTTTCTGGTTTGCTAAGCAAACCTCTGGACCTTTGAAGTTTCATGCTCTTCCTTCTGCGTTACCTCTGAAAGTTTGGTTCAACACTGGATTAAATTCATTTTAAGCATATGTGTAAATGTTTTTGCTGACTCGGGTTCAGCACACTCTAGCAGTCTCCCTCTCCTTTTGCATGCTTAACTGAGCAATCGCTTTCATTTCAAATCCCTTCTGAAAACATACCAGTTCTGATGAAACCTTTTACGATTAGTTTCCCAGAAATTCATACAGAATATACCACACAAGTGGTAAACATGCACTAAATAATCTGTACTGGTTTCAAGCTCCCCTTGAGCATCTCATCGGCACTCTGTCTTTGGGACAATCTCCATCACTCTTGTGTCTAACATTTCAAACCACAAAGCTGCCAAGGAAATAGCAGAGTGTATGTGTTGGTGCCAGAATTGCTCTCTTCTGAGGTGTAAGATGGCCAGCGTTCAGTTGTAGACAAGTGGCTCATTTAAAGGGCTGAAATATTTTGCCTTCTCTCAGAATTAAAAGAAGGAGCTTTATTCCATTTGAAAGCATATACAATGATCTCCAGTGATCTCTTGCCAAAGAAACATTAGCCTGTGACCTTATGCACTGTATTAAACCTGAAAATCATAATGTTACGTTGGAAAGAAAAATTACTGTAGCAAACTCCTTCCCCCCTGCCCTCCCCAGATTGATAAGGACGAATTTTCTACTAACTCTTAGATCAAGGACCAGGAGTCTAATTTTAGACTGTTAATGGGGTACGTTTTACTAGAGGGAAGGTTACTAACTGGTTATTGCACACCGACTTGGTGCCTGGTAACCCCAATTTTACTGGATGCTCTTGAAACACATTAAGAACATATTCCAAGAGCCATGCTTGTTTTCTTTTTCGTGCTAGTTGTTATATTACAAGGACTTAGTTAAGATGGGTAACCCTATTGCTCCAAAACAGCATCCCGCTGTTGTGTTACCTGTTCCCCATGGCAGCTTTGCCCCACCACACTTTGGTTCTTGTTGTTCTTTGGGGCTGCTAATTGAGAGTCTGCTTCTCAGAGGGCTCTCCAGCTAACTGATGTTATTAATATTGCTTAGAAGTAACTCCTTTTAAACTAGATTTTACAACCATGTTTCTTCATGAGTCTTCCTTTCCTTGTTAAGATATACTGAAGGGTCAAGAAAACCTGAGCATTAAACCCAGGGGCAAGAGAACAAACTAAATAATGTTAACCTCCTCTCTCTGTGACACTTAAAAGAACTGGGAGAGGCTAATACCAAGCAACAAGATAAAGAAATCTGGTGGTTTCCTTAGCAGCAGTCCATGTCAATTTAACAAGGACTGCTGTGGCTAAGCAGAGCTTCACCACCCTCATACCAAGTTCCATGAAATGGATGGTTTGCATTCTTCTATTATTATATATCAGTATAAATCAAGAGTTTCTTCTCTGAAACCAATTGCATTTAATCAGTTTTAAATT
The DNA here is from genome assembly GCF_033815535.1 of Pezoporus flaviventris. NCBI lineage: Eukaryota > Metazoa > Chordata > Aves > Psittaciformes > Psittacidae > Pezoporus > Pezoporus flaviventris. Next base: position 5,403,717 of record NW_026892585.1, read on the forward strand.
AGTGTGAGTGATGAGGGAAGCTGGGCCAGTAATTCTCAAAATATTGGTTATAAAATGAGTTCAAATGATGGAGTAGTCTACAAAAGCTGGCATAGGCTCCAATTTATGCTGCTATTAGGGAACAGAAAACATGTGGGCAGGATGTATTAACATCAGTGCCTTTATTTTACATCTGGAACATGAAAAAGGAGTCAATTGGCAACAGCTTAAAATGTGAGCTTTCTCTATTGTTGAATTTCTATTGATCTTTCTCCTCCAGCAGGAAGATACATAATTATACAATACACCATCTGAATTGCTACCACTGGGGGTTGAAATGATTGTAATATTAGACATTCTGTCTCAGAATATGGCAAAAGGTCTTAATATAAAGTTGAGGGTAAAATAGCATAAATTTGATGCTAGGAAGGTGTTTTAAAGACTGAGGGGATTTGTTTGTTTTGCATTTTCAAGGGAGGGGTATATTTTTCTAGTAGGGTTACACTAGACAAGTAAGTATTTTTCTCTTGGTATCAATGGAATTAGGCTAACTGAAAATTGGCACATAGTTGACATTATGTTTCTTGGTTAGGCCTCATCCTTGGGTGGTTTATCAGCTTTCTGTGAGGGGCTGCTGTGGTAGTGACTACTGAATTTGCTGTTCAGCATAGACTGGATCAGGACTGAATGCAAGCACCAGCTCTGGCTCAGTTGCTGTAGGTGAACCTTCCTGAGCAGATCCCAGCATGACCTGAAAACTCATTGTCTGAATCTTTACTTTTTACCCACTTCTTTAAATTTCGTTTTTCTTTGGGTATAATATTGTAAGGGAGAAGAAAAAAAGTTTGTACCAGTCCTGCTGTCTTACATCAGCAAGAACCAATAGTGGAAACTGAAGCGCAAAGTAAAGTAAATCAAGTAACTTTTTCAGACTTGCTCAGTGAATACATAACAGACTTCAGGTCTGAGCCTCATTGAAATGCTTGTCCACTGAAGCATATTACTTTTGGAGTAATGAGTTGTCACTTGTGCAAAGCAAGGAAAAGGGACAGTCCAGTGGATCTCTGTACTGTCTTCTCCATACAGTAGGCTTCTGTGTTATATCTTGGTATCTCTGACTGGGTGAGTGTGCAAATGTGAGGATGCTACGCTACATCAGAGGGTAATCACCAGTATCACTCAGTCCATAATCTCCCTGCAGGAATATTCTGGCTTCTGCTACTGATGATTTATTTGTACAGATGGAAAGAATTGGAAGCAAAATATTTCTTCCAGGAAGAAAGATTTTAAAGGGGGTTTGGATTGAATACTAAGCAAATAACAGCACTGGCCCAAAATGCCCACAAGTTCAGAAGTCTTTAGCATCATTTCCTTGTATTGTGTTATAAAACAGAGAAGTCAGAATAAAACAACAAGAATCTTTAATAATTTAATATATCTTTTTGCCAGTGCAGGCCAAGGTGATGGCAACCATGGAAGACCCAGCCTGGGGCACTGTTAGTCAAACTGTGTTCAAGAAGCTGATGAATGCTCCATCCCTGGCAGTGTTCAAGGCCAGGATGGACAGAGCCTTGGGCAACATGGTCTAGTGTAAGGCGTCCCTGCCCATGGCAGGGGGGTTGGAACTGGATGAACTTAAGGTCCTTTCCAACCCAAACCATTCTGTGATTCTATATGTTTCTATGAATCTTGTAGGCCAATCACCCTTTTGTTAACACGTGTCCTTTCATCTAATGAATACATTCTGGGTGAAAGCTGCATAATGTCTATTATTGTATGTAGATGGGAAATCCCTTTGACTATGCATTCTTGTTCCCACTCCATTACTATTACTTAACCAGTCAGGTTAATTCATGTGATGATAGCCCTGTTGCTAATGTTATTTAGTATGTGAGTATCTTGGGGAAGCCAGCTTACTAAAGACTGCACATTATGCAACTGGCGTTCTTTTTACGGTTTTCAGTGCAATGTCTGGTTCTTTCATTGCAAGTTGTCATGTTTTTAATAACCAAGGAAAGGAAAAAACCTTTCAAAAACGTCAAGCAATTGTAGCTACCGTGTCAGTTAGGTTTCCAGGGGATCTCAGACAGGTGAAACACACTGGAACATAATGGCTGTTACTGGAAAGAATTGCATTTTCACCTTGGTATCCTGCCTTCTGTCTGACAGCTGTGACATGTCCTGTGGAAAACAGGCTGGATTAAAGTGGTTTTCAACAAGTTGGAAGTAAAGATACTTTTTTTCTCTGAAAGATAAAGGCAGCCTCAAGTTATAACAAAAATAATTCCTGAGAGGAACTGAGAAGCAAGGAAGGATTTAGAACCCTTTTTTGCCTTCCAGAAGAATATTAAGGGTATAGGAGGAATGTGAAAGGTTCCCAAATGGCTCAGTTACAGCCCTCAAGTGATGTCTGGAAAGATGAACAACTTTCCCATGAAACTTAAAATAGAAAAACGTCTTCTTTTTTTTTTTTTTTATAGTTTGTGGGTTACTTTGAGCATTGCTTTTGCTTTGTAATTTCAGAATTGTTTCTTCCTACTGACTATGAATGGCAAATTGTATCATTATAAAGGAAAAATCACTGTTGGTTCTGGTTTTTAATCTAAATAGGGAAGTTTCTTGGATCTTGGATGGTCTTTAGTTGTCCAGAAAACTGATAGAATGAACGTCTCGGATAACACTGAGGGAGAAATGAATGTGTTGTCTGTAAGTAGGTACAATCTGCTTCAAATCTAGCTGGTTACAAGCAAGGAGGTTGAATAGTTTCAGTCACCCTGCCATTCCATAAAGCCATTTCTTTGCACAGATGGTTCAGATCACAATTCCATCCCTGATACACATTGTTTAATCATCCAAACCAACGATTAAATTGTCAAAATTGTTATTCAAAACATGTGAGTTCTTTTATGATATGTGGAATGAGAATCATACTCCCTTTCCTACATCTCCTTCATTCTAGCTGGTCCTTCCTTCTGACCCTGGGGCCTGATGTAGGTCCCATGGCTTCCCAACAGCAGAGAGAGCTCCTCCTCGTGTAAAACATGCTCGAGTAGCACTGGTGCCTCAGCAATCCCAGCCGCCCTCATGGGAAAGTAAAATGCTAGCAGCATTTCCCTTCCTCCTCCACTCTGCTTTACTTCTCTCAGAGGTTGAGGAATCATGCCATGGTTGAATATGTACTCAGCTCCATCAGCAGGGTTCTTTATTCAACAAAGCACTTGAACATAAGCAGTTTCTTAAGCCTGTTCCTATACAATAAAGTACTTAAAGGTTCATGTGGTCTTGACATCTCTAGAAATTGAAAATGAATTTTAAGGGTGACTTAAGATATTTTACTGAATTAAAGTTCAGGAATGTTTCATCCCCTAGTGACTCATGTATGGTGCTGGTCATGATGAATTTCCTTCTCCTCCCCAAATATAACAACTCTTAGCATTATACTCTCTTCTGTTTTCCTCTGAAGAGGTAACTACTTGATATTTTCTTTTGCTTTGTTGCATCCTTTGAGGTACCCTTACAAAAACAGCTTTCTTGCCCATTGCCCTCCTTTTTGCCCTCGTGTGGATCATGGGATGCTTGGGTGTGAAACTCTGTGGTGTATCCTGATACAGATTTTCACTCGTTTAACCCTGATATTTTATACTTTAACATGCTTATTTGTGATGTTATAATATAGGCCCTGGTTTACATAGCTTCAATTACTGAGTTGGAGTCTGATTCTATGGCTCTTACAGCCCTAAAACTTTCAGTGCTGTTCCCAGCTCTTCATGGATCACTTACAGCATTATAAGAGACTACTGGTGTGACTAAACCACATTAGTAACACCTAAGAATCCTGATTAAGTCTCATACAATGCTGATAATGACTGCTTATAAACTCCAGGTGAGTAAAGATACCTCTTACCCTGAAAATAATTTATAAAGGGTATTTAGGGTCCTGGCAGCTCATGTACAAATACCGTGTAGGAAATTCAACTCAGATTTTGGGGGGCTTTTCATCTTTAGCATGGGCGGTAGTTAACAATATTCTTCATGTTAGCCACCTTATATATGGGCTGGGTTGGGAAGACATATGCGAGAGGGACCAAGGGAGGAAAAGGAGATCTAAGTTAGAAGCTAAACAGTTTGCAAGAAACCCTGTAGGCTCATACGCTGTACTCCTGCTTTAGTTAGGTGAATTCCTGCTATCTAGGTTTGGCCAGTAGAAAAGAGGCTGTGGTACATGGTACATGATACCACTGGGTCCAGTGGCTGGATATTGCAGCTACGTTCATGTTGTGACTTCATTTTATGAGACCTTCCACTTTCTAGAATTGATCACTTCTGGGAAAAGCCTTTCCCTTCCACATGTGAATCCCCCCTCAGATGTGAAGATATTCTCTTGAATACAGGTGAAGAGAAAACAGCAGTTTTCTTTCTTTCCTCCTTCCAGCCTTCTCTGGTTTTAATACATAAAGAGCCAAAGTAAATGGGACTAGATTTTGCAGCTAGACATGGTTTTTCCATGCCAACTCAAGTGCACGCAGTGGGAATGTAAAAAGTAAGCATGTTCCTGATGCTGAGTGTGCGCTAGGTACTTCTCAGTGTGTGTGAGGGGTGAGGTTATTCTTGTTGTAGTTTATGCCCTCTCCAGTCCCTTGCAAGATGGGGAGAGGTGTATGACGCTGCTTTGTGACTGCTGAAGGCATTTACAAGATGCTGTTTGACAGTGCACCCATTTAGGACTTGTATAATGGTTTTGTCTTTAGAAAAAGCATTAAACCAGTCCAGGATTTCTTGCATTTGCTGTCTAGCATTCTACGCAGTCTTGGCCCTACTGTCTCACCACTTTTGGGGTCAGAAATCACTATTCTGCTTAACTGGTAGCTCCTTTTTCTTGGAGAATTACTGTGAGGTGTGTTTATGAAACTCTGTTTTCTCATTCAATGACCTGCCAGTTGGAAGACTGAATGGGAAAGGAATTTTCACCTAGAACGCAAAGGGCGAATTTTATCACCATAGAAGGGCAGCAGGGAGGAGAATAACCTGAAATGAACATGTGTATCTTGGTGCTTTATGTCTGAACAGTTACTTTAATTAAAAGCTCTGCTTGAAATCTGTTGAGATGATCATTGAGAATACCTCTGCCTTCAAAATGAGTAGCATACCCAAGGTAAAACTTGTATGTGAAGTCCTAGAGGTTGTTTTTCAAGTGAAACAAGTGACAACCTCGGATGTTACTTGTATGGAAATTTTAAAGTCATCATTTTGCAGATTCTCCATTGTCTCTCTCATAGTGCAGCACTTTCCCATCTTGGCTCTAATGAAATTAATGGAATGATGAAGACATTTACCCAAAAATAAAACTTGGTAGGGCAGCCTGTAACAGATCTTTTCACTTCAGTTTATCTGTGCATTATCCATCAGTCAATACTGCTTTCTGTAGTAATGGGTTCCTGGCTATGGCTTCTTATAAGGTCTTTGCAGTCAAAGCCAAATCCCACTGCCTTGTGGATCTCCCCTTTTGGGTTAAGTGCACAAATACCTGTTTCAGCTGTCACAAATAACAGAGATGTGAAATGTTTTAGAGAGTCAACTGCCACTGTTGTTTATCAGAGCTGTTCGTCTACAGTAGGAGAGAAAAAGCTAAAGGAAGGCAGAGCTGACTGAAGTGAATAGGTGCTCTCATTCATTCCTAGCCTGTTTCATTTTATAACATGCATAAAGCTAAAGGGAGAAGTCTTTAGGGTGACAGGGTAAAGTGAAGTTTTTGGGGTATTAATTTTAAGTAATGCAACATAATGCAGTAAGTCATGATCATGATGGATCTAGGACAAAGCACAGAACTGTTCCTTAAGTCACCATTTTTAATAGTTGAATTATGCTTTTATATTTGCTGCCTTACACATGGTGTGACGTCAGGAGCTGTGACATATAGAATAAGACTGATCTTTTTGGTTCCCATGTAGATTTCAGGATGGAAGGACTAGGTTGGTTATAGTTTGACTGTGCAAGAGCTCTATAAACTGCTGCTTCAAGCTCTCAGAGCTACTTGGCCTTGCCCCTTTCTTATTTTCTGCCCTGAGAGGACTCTCAACCACAAATGGGTTGTTCAGCCTGGAGAAGAGAAGATTCCAGTGAGACATTGTTTCAGCCTGTTAGTTCTTAAAAGAGGCCTGTAAGAAAGATGGGAGGCTTTTTAGCCCTGTTGCAACAGGATGAAGGGTGATGGTTTGAAACTAAAAGAGGGAGATTCAGGCTGGATGTGAGGAAGAAATTCTGTACAATGAGGGTGGTAAAACCCTGGCACAGGTTGCCCAGAGAGGTGGTGGATGCCCCATCCCTGGAGACATCCCAGGCCAGGCTGGGATGTGGTTCTGGGCAGGCTGATGTAGTTGAAGATGTCCTTGCTCATTGCAGGGGGGTTGAACCCAAACCATTCCATGATTCGATAAGCCTTCCCAGCCCTGTCCTACCCTAGTGCATGTAACACTGGAAGCATTAGCCCTCCATGCCATGTCTGGCAGGAATCCGGAGCACAGCTGATGGAAAGTTGCTTTTGGATCTCCACTGTTATCCATATTTGCCATATGGTTTGGCTGTGCCACCAGGGCATCAGGCAAATGCTGTGTGTGATATTAAGGGACAAAACACATGAAGAGAATTGGGACAGTATGTGAAAATACTACATGTCCTTTCCTTTCTGTTAACTGGTGGAGAGCTGCCAGTGATGAATCAGAGCTTGATGTCGTAAGCCACTTCTTATTTATCAAAAGCAGTTGTAAGGGGGACAGGGAGGGAATGTGCTGTTCAGCATCTTGTTTCTGTTGCTCCTTGATCTCTGTCATCCAGCTATAGAGCGCTAAAAAAGACCCTATTCCTAATGCTTTTTTGTTGGCTATCCAAGCAATCAGAGCCAACAAATGCTTTTTTTTCAAAGTAATAAGACTCTCAGAAACTAATGCAAGTTTGGGACTTGAAAGAGCAAAAGGTTTTCATTATGTTTTTAAAGCAAATGTCAAACATAAACTCTTTTTCATGTCCGTATAAGCCCAATGGGCATGGAATGCCTGCTTCCTGCCAAATCTGGTATTAACTATGGCTATCACTTAGAGGGAAATTAAAACCATTTGGGTCTTTGTCCTTGAAGGCTCCCCATAGGATTTACGAAGGCTCTCTCTAGATTTATTGCAGTGGCAGCTCATGGGGTTTCAGTGATAGGCTGATAGTGTTGTGGTCTTGAATGCAAGTAGATGCATTTAAGCCTGTGCACAGTGGCAACAGGACTACACGTGGGTTTGTGTGCACTCATGTATGTGTGAGAGAGAAAGATCCATCAGACAGAAGATGAGTGAGTTCAACCTGAGGATTCTGACCTGGATTTCACACAGCTGTAATTTTGGTGGGTGGCTAAACAAAGGGTTGTATTTTTAGCCTGTCTTTAAGGTATTTGGAACAGTTCCTTCTTGCCTTTGTGCTTGAGCAGGAGAAGTGCTACTTTGTGTATGGGTATTGATGGGCACTGTAAGAAGAACTATATTCACATGCAAATGGACACTCTTCACTCAGCTCTCCCAGTGCCAGGTCACCAGTGGCAGTGGTAACTTGAGAGCTGAAGTCATGATGGGTCACGGTGGACCACCAGGGGGATGTCTGGTAGCCAGTCTCTTGTCCTGTGGTTGGCACTTGCCTAAGTAGAAGGATGCTGAGGTTTGCAGTTACTCTGACGCAAAGGTGTGTCTTCTGTTAACTGTTACGAGACATTTGACCCCTAACTTTTCCATGGGTAAGTCCTGACTTATTTCCCATTGAGATCTGGGTAGTTGTAGTTGCATCAAATGTGTCCCCACCTGGGAAAATAAGAGAATCTATTGGCTCAAACTGAACAAAACTTGAAGGATTTTAGGGTTCATGGATTCCGGTGTTTTTAAACCAGTGATCTGAAGGCAAAAGCCATAGTGTTCTTCACTGCGGAACCATGTCAAAACAGCATGGGGATGGCTTTTCTTTCCTCAGCCTTCATTTGGAAAGAATTCCTGTTTAGGAATGCATTTACCCATGTAGCATGAAGGCTTTAAGATGTGAGGGTCTAGACAAAAGGAACACTGTCAGAACTCTCAAAAGAGTGATGGGATCGCCTCTGTGTCACCAAACCATGGCACTTGGCTGTTTTCCTCACAGAAAAAGGAGACTGTTTTTAATGTATCAGCTGAGATCAATGACTGCACTAAACACTCATAAAAGGAGAAATGGATGAACACTGTTTTGAGAGTAAAAGGCTGTTTTACTTATTCATCTTATTTCTCCCTTGCAATCCCTCCTGAAAGGCCATTGATATTCATTAAAATGTAGAACTAATTGACCAGAACCAAGTGCTTGGTTTCATTGTGGATGGCCCTCATGTTCAGAGGCAGAGGCTCTTCTGGAAGGGTGGAAGCTGAGCCTTAGGCAGCTCTGACTGAGATTCCAGCCATGCTTGCTTCTTCTTGAGCTTTGCAGCTCTATTGAAGTTGTCAGTGTAACAGCATTGGAATGTCATTCAAAAACTCAGCAAACCTGAACAGGTTTCAGCAATGTTGGAGGGCATTAGATGGAAAAATGAATTAGGTGGAACTCACCAGAATTTTAAACTCCTTTTCATTCCAACTCAGACAACTTTAGCTGCAAAGGACTGGCTCACAGGGTTTAAAAATATAACCTTAACTCTCTGAGAATGAGAAAACAGGATGAGAATGATTAACATTGCTCCAGGATTGCGCACAGAATACTTTAAAGTGGGAGCTGTTCTGAAATTCAGTGTGGATGTAATAATTTCCTTTTAAATATTCAGTTTCTCTCTGTTGCTTCCACATACTGTGGAAATTTTCGTTAAGAAATGTATGTATTGTACCTTGTCACAGACAAATAAAAGCGAGGAATCAATACCTAGCCAGAATCCTTGTGAATACTCCCCCAGTTGTATTTCAGTGCTATCTGCAGTGTTTTGATCAGTCATCACCATAATTTTGTGCAGCCAAAGATCTTAACTGAATTATGGCCTTCATCCCTTCTGTGTCTTGGATGTGACTGCAAAATAAAAGCTGGCTTATACCTGTCAAACACCGAGAGGGCGAATATGAAAAGTGCATTTTCACTCTATGTTTACTGAGAAGGAAGATTGGAGTAGGGAGTTTGTGGTATGAAGCTGGGATCCTGACTTGAATAAGCATCAATTCACAGGGATTTGACACAGATGAATGGACTGGTGGCTGCTGGATTCCTGGAGATTCTTTGAACCTCCATTTTTGGCTAACGGTGGGGGGAGAATCACATTTTGCCCTTCCTGTAATAAGTCAGAAAAACTTGCCACAAGGCATTCCTCCTCTAAACCCCTGTTGGCAGCTTGGGCTATTAGACAGAAACTGGGAGCCAGGGTTAGAGACGAAACCTTGCCAAGAAATCCTAAAAATAGAAAGCTGAAAAATATTACTGGTGTCACTGGAACACTTACACTTCTCATTACTTTTATACTGTGGCCTTAAACTGTGGAGGTCAGGATGTGTTGAAAGCATTCTTCTTGCAGATTTAACACCCACGCCCCCCACCCTACCCACCCCACCCCCTAAACTTGCAGGCTGGGCACTGAGCTGTGGATCATGGTCTTCTAGATGGTAAGAAACCTGACTGCCCTTGCTATATAAGGTAGAATTTAGAAATCCTATTACACAAGTGATTCCCCCCCCCTTCACCCCTTGTACTGTCCTTTGAGCTGAGGGGGTAATGGGATTCTGGAATGCAGGGCAATTTATGGTTGAACTGCCCTTGATCCAAGCATTAATACTGTTCTCTTATTTTAAGGGAGATAATTTTGCTGTAAGCTACATTTTAAAAAGAAAATACAAACCTCCCCTATTTAATATATAAATAATTCTTTTTAAAGGCTGTGCATTTTTGCCCTCCACATGACTTTTTGCCTGCTCTTTCTAAGTTATTTTTCATGTATGCTCTTTCTTGTAGACTAAATAAGAACAGTTCTAACAGAGTGTAGGAGCTGCAGTGTGTTCAGCAAGACACTGAGTGACTATTTACTTCATTATACTTCCACTGAAGACATGTTCTTAATGGCTATAAAATGGCTATAAAAATCAAATGACTTAGGAAAGAAGGGCCACTGAAGTGTTACTGCTTTGTTAGTAAGATGGGTTACTGGCTTTTATCCTGAGTTTTTTCCCCCCGGATACTCTAAATAAATGGAAACACTTTCAGAGAGTCAGTATAGAGAAGAACAACTGAAGAATAGTAGAATCATTATAGGGGCCAGGGTGAGCCCCATATTGTGGCTTTTTTCTGTGCTTTTGCATGAGAAAAGGCAGAGGTTGACTGCAGTTGTTATTTTTGGAGGTGGCAAAAAAGAGATGTATCACTCAGTGGTGAAGGAAGGTCTTTGTATTGAGCTCATATGCTTCTTTACATGTGTCCTAGATTTAGCTTAGCTATTTGTTTTCTAGAGTATATGCTAAGTAGTATGGTTTATGATGTCTATAGAGAATATCAGACTTACAAATCAGAAACCTCAGCATCAACCTCCAGCATCAGAATGTTGGATTTTCTGTTTTATTCCTAAATGAAACCCTGTTCTGACTCTCTCAGAGTGTACGTGTTGGTATTGGGGATGCAATGGATTAGAAATCCAAGTACCTTTTACATGGTGAGTTCTTGTTACTATTATTATTGCTGTTGTGGATAATAATAACAATCGTTTTGAAACTCATCCATCCATCTTCTTTACCCACCAGGTAAGAAAAAGGTTTTATATGTGTGTGACCTGCAGATTAAAATGATACCTGCAGCATCAGTTAATACTTCCTCTGTCTGCCTTGCTTACTCTTTTGGAGAGACTTCTGAACTGATTTTTCAGTTATTCAGCTTCAGGAGCTGTGATGCCAACATCCAACCATGCATCCAAAACCCTGCTAAAAGGCTTCATTGCTGCTGGAGAGGGCTAGACTTGCTGAGTGCTTCCTTCAGTTTTTGCAGTATGTCCAGTTTTAGCAGTGGCCAGATCAAATAGATCCGGCAGTGTCTAAATCACTAGTGGAATGTCTCTGGGTACGGTCTTTGCTTACATGGGTTAGAAGTTCTTGCATTCTTTTGCCTAAGAAGGAGCTTCCTTCCTTTGGCTGAACTCATGCTGTATCTCAGAGGAACACAGAAGTTGGGGGTTTGAGGTACAATACAGTATGCAGTGTAACTGTGTGTACTGGCCATGATATTATGGTGACTGGAAGAGCACCTCAAAGTACTGATTATAAGACAGTCTCATGGGCTGCTGGACTATGGCTATTTTGAGGCACATGTTCTGACTTGCATTGACTGACCTCTTTTTATTGACTGGAAAGATGTCATGCAAAAACCTCTGCCAGAGAAGCAAATGACAGTAGGACAAAGTACAAATCTACATGAGGGATTATAACCTGTTCTGTTTTGCTTTTAAATCTTGTATGAAAATATTTAACTGGGACATAATATTGTGAGCAGTGGAATATGTATGAGCTCAGTTCTCACAGTTGAATACCATTCAGAGTGTGGGAAAAATGGGAACCTTGCTGTGGAGAGGCATCTTCTGAGCCAAAAGGATGACATCTGAGACCTCAGATTAAAGTGTAAGAGGAGGAAAGAGTTGATAATTACAGCATTGGATACATACAACTCTCAGGACATAGCAGAAATCATAGGTTCCAAACATAGCTGGCAGAGTGCACACAGAAGTAAGTTCACAGGGACGTGTTTTCATTCCTTACAGACAGCATGAGGCTAACTGGGTTTAGCTGCAGTGTTAACCAGGAAGAGTTCAGACTTTTGAGATGATCTGGTACTGTCCACTGCAAAACAGTGCAAAAGGCAACGTAATGTCTCACTTTCTGTCACATTTAAGAAAAAGAAATCCATGGAACAGTTTGATGTTATTTGCTGCATTTATTCTATGTTCTGGAAACACCGTCCTGGGGAGCTGAATAATCAATGTCAGCAACTAAGTGCTCTGGCTTTTGCCCCTTGGCTTTTTCTGTCTCAGTGTGTTACACACATAGAATCATAGAATCCCAGACTGGTTTGGGTTAGAAAGGACCTTAAGATCATGCAGTTCCAAACCCCTGACATGGGCAGGGACACTTCACACTAGACCAGGTTGCTCCAAGTCTTGTCCAACCTGGCCTTGAACACTGCCAGGGATGAGGCAGTCACAGCTTCTCTGGCCACCCTGTGCCAGCGCCTCAGCACCCTCAACAGGGAGGAACTTCTTCCTTAGATCTAACCTGAACTTCCCCTGTTTCAGTTTGAACCCATCACCCCTTGTCCTATTGCTACAGTCCCTGATGAAGAGTCCCTCTCCAGCACCCTTGTAGCCCCCTTCAGACACTGAAAGCTGCTCTGAGGTTCAGTTTTACAAACACCTTCAGTTTTTACAAACACCTGAAGGGGCAGGTGTTTGTAAAGGGTCAAAAATACTTTCCAAGGATATGATTATTATTTTGGTTTTTATCCTCTGTCTAAAAGAAGAAAGTACAAAGATGAAGGGAGGGAAATCCTGACTCCCCTGGAACAGCAAATCTCTGCTTGGGTTGCCAGAGCCAGAACATCATTACCAGACCTTTCATCAAGAAAGGCCTCTCTGTAATTGGTCCTTGCCCTTCTGATTTGTTACGACTGCTGCTGATCTGGGTATCCCTGAATAGCTGTGGCATCTGTTTGCAGCATGCATGGCTGGTGGTGAAATCTTTCTAGTGCTGGGAGGGAGATGTGGGTTTCCTTATGAAAACAGGAGGTAGTGGCAGCAGCTGGCAGTTCTGACCAGCATGGGTCCAGCACTAGGACACAGGGGGAAGCCCCACAAGCAAACATGGGGCCATCTGGAATTACCATGCATACTTGCACCTAGGACACTCATAATGCTATGGCCTCTCACTACATGACACAGGAATCATGTTTTATGTGTTTGCTCTCCTTATCCCCTCAATTTCCAGGTGGATGTAATGGGGGGTTGGTGGGTTAAGAGCTTGTTCAATGGCCATCTCTTTGGTTGTACTAGAAAGAGCCAGGTGAAAATAGAGTAAATGAAGTCTGAGAAGGACTGGCTTCTGGACAAATGGGTGAAGGCAAATGAATCCTAAGAAGGGTTCCACAATGTGTTGTCCAACACTTCAGCTCAGGATTAATCTACCATCATTAAGTGTAATTGCCAAAACAAGAAAAGGGAACATCAGGGTTACACTGGTATAGGGCCTCTGAAGACTGTATTAGGAAAGAAATACAAAAGTCTTCTGTATGATTTAATTAGGTCTAATACCTGGCCAGGACAGTTTTATCAGAGGAAAACAAGTCTCATTGCCACCCTCTTCCTCCTGTTCAGCCTTTCTCCTCCTCCCTGCAATGCACACACTGTTTCCTATGGGATTGCTAGTTGTGATGCACAGATGAGTTGCTATGGGAAGTTAGAAGGTACCTCTCTGAAGCTGATTCTGGAGGTGCTGAGAAAAGCTTCACTGAAACTGTGACCATTTACTCAAAGATCGGCCGTTCCTGTGTTAAGAATTTAATTCGTATTGAGGGAGGAAAACTGAAATCTATTCTGTTTCAAGCTAATGGTTACGAATTTCTTTTCTTTCAAATTACATCTCGCTCCAGCAGACTTGAGTTTTTACCGAAAGAAAAATATTTAACAATTTCCTTCCTTTTCAGTTGTTGTAACTGTACTCAGTGATTTACCACAGGAAGAATATCTTATTCCTGACTTCCTGATCTGCCTGCAAGCTGATATCTGGTGCCCTCCTGAAACACACAGTTTGGATTGCTGGTCCACCCAGGCATACATAAGTAAACAAGGTTTATACATCTAAAGATGCCAGAGGAACAGATGTTTTCTATTTGCTCAGGGTCTTTTGGCATCAGGAATTAGAGAACAAACTTAACACTTCCAATGCCACATGCCTTCTTTAATTGCACCTCTATTAGATTTGGTGAAGGATTCCATTTTGTCGAGCAAGAGGTTTTACTGATTAAATTACTGATTGGTAGCTCTGCAAGCAGGCTCAGTCCTCAGAGCTCTTTTTGGCTCTCAGCAGAGGGAGAAACTGATCTTTCACAGATCCTTCTGTTCCCTCTGCTTTCTTCCTACCCCATCTGTGTAACAAAGCTGCTGCTTGATCACTCTCTTGACCTTAAACCTTCAGTGACTGCGAGAGAGGAATAAAGGGAGAGGGGAAAGTAGGGGTGACTCTGAAGTAGGAGGCAGGGAGTGAATTATTTGCATGTGGAGACTCAAAAAGGAAGCAAGAGAGCAGAGGAGATCGTGAGCAGGAAGGACCAGACGTTGGCTACAAAAGCAAGAGCTGCAAAGAGAAGTGGATAAGAAGTGAAACAAAAATAGCTCAGGAAATCAGAGATGGGCTGGGGAAGAGAAAGAGGGAGGGAGCAAAAGATGAAAATCCAAGGAGAGATAACTTACCACAAGCTGCATGAATTCCTGTAATATGTATATATTGGCTTACAGGAATGTTTATCTAAATGTTATGCATCTAGGCCACTAAGAATCTAGTCTTCCTCATTAAGTATCCCAGAGGATGATTTATTCAACCCATGCTAACATTGCCTACTGCTGTTTGCTGAATGCAGAGGGAGCTCAGACAGTTCAAACTTGAAGGACTGCTTTTGGCTGGCTAAAGATTGGTAAAACGCTTTCTCCTTGCTTTATTAGATATTTCTGGTTTAAAAACTGTAAAAGGTGTGATTTTCTGGAGATGTCTTGGTATTATTGTAGGACCCGGGTGGAACTGTAGGTCAGCACCCTTATTGTTGGGAAGGAAAGTTTGTTTAGATCAAAATAATCTAGCTTGATGCTTACACTTGCATTTCACCTTTATGTGAAGAATATGAATGTTTGGTTTCTGTGTTTTGTATCACTAACGAATCAACTGTAATAGCTCTCTAGAGATCTTTCCCAATTGTGAGGGTGTAAATATAAGTATAGGGAAGGTGTCTGAGCACAGCACCTTAGAATGGAGATTGCAACAACAAAAGTTGGGATTTACATAAGAAACTTAAATCTTATTAATTAAGGTTTATTATGAGGCTGTCACAGTCTCCACACTTGCAACTATGATCTCCCAAACTTCAATTCCCATGACTCAGAATATAAGTCTTAGTTGCTGTTCTTCAATGTGATTTAAGGGGTTTAGTATGTTTCTTTGCCATCTGCCTTCTAGTTACTTACCTGGCAGCACTGAAAGCTATGGGCTTGTCTCCAGTTCAGAAGGGGTGAGCATTGCTTTGGATTTAGTTGTGTTAATCTGGGATGTTTAGGGAAAAAACATTGCTTTTTGAGGGGAGAAATGAAGACTTTTTCACACACACATGAGCTCCTGTCACATTTAAATGTGTGTCTATGTAGGTGTTTCTCTGTCCCTATTGTTTCAAAGCAAAGTATTAGGAACTTTTGCTTCCCTGAATAAGTCTTGTGCCTCTGAGTAGGGACCCACTAGACAAAGTCTGAGCATAAATAATTCTGCTGAAATGCTTAGGCAGGGTTTAGGTTCAGTTGGCTCTGTTCATGCACCTTCTCACTCGGAAAGCCAGAAGTATATGGTGATGTTTGCCTTGGCTCTGCTAAGACAAAAAGGCGATGTGGTTACTGTGTGTATGTGAAAGATTAAGACACAAAAAAAGTAGAAGGATTTAGAGTATTTCCACAGGAAATGAAAGGATTAAGTAGACAAACAAAATTTTGCCTAGGAAAGCAAAATTACTTACTGGAATATACAGCCTCAGGATTAAATGTTTCATATTCCTCTCTACATCTCTGAACACTGAACCACACAAATGAAATTAGCGCAGTACAGCCTAGCAGACATCCTGACACAGATGAGCCAAAAGCCTTTTCTGTGTTTCCTGTATGATTCCAGGCCTGGTTTTGTTAGGAAGTCTGTAAAAAGTTAAATGCATTTGTGTGTGCTGGATGCTCCATGCTGAACCATTTCTCAGGGCACTCCTGCAGCATGCTCTCATACCCCTTGCCCTGTGTGTCCCATCTCCACAGCCAGCACCTCATGCTGACCGAAGCTGTGGCAGGATTTGTTGCTGAGAACAGTGTCATCTTCTTGTACGAGCATCTGTGAGGTGTCAATACTCTGACCTGATGCTGGAGGGAGGAAAAATCAACCAGGTAATGTTCGGCTCCTAGCTCGGGGTCATCCCAGGCACAAACACAGGCTGGGGGAGACTGGTTTGAGAACAGCCCTAAGGAGAAGGACTTGGGGGTGCTGGGTGAGAAGAAGCTCCCCATGACCCGGCTTCAGTGTGCGCCTGAGCCCAGAACCCCCTCGTGTGGAGGTGGCAGGAGGGGAGGCTCTGACAGCTGGGCAGCAGCCCCCAGCCTGCCGCCGCTGGAGGGCACTGCGATCCTCCGCTCCACAGGCAATTCCCAGCACGGGCTCGCTTCTGGAGAGAGTTCTGAAGCTTCAGGAGGAAGCGTGTATTATTGACCCTAATTAACTGTCACTGCCCCTTGCTTCCCTCTGTATGCTTTTACATTCCTTTCTATCACTCCTTTCCAAGGTCACTGTGTATGGTTGTATTTATTGTAACCAAAAGAATAAAACCATAACAGCATCCTATACAAACCACCTATATTTAAGAGAGTATAAATCAGAATATGTAAATTTGTAATCAGGATAGGTAAAATCAGATATGTAAATCAGAAAAATGGCACTATTAAGGATGCTTGTGCAAAGAGCCCAAAAGAAAGCAAAACAACCCCCCAAGCTCATCATCAACAAATGCAGATATATTTGCTTTAGGTCTATAAATAGCTTCTCTGAGACCTGTAGCTATCCTAAATAAGTTTGTAACCTGAAAAGCATATACCTGTTTAACCTGGTAATTTCTCTGCTGGAAATGGAAGTGCTTAAAAGACAAATCTGGGATCTATGAGATTACAGCCTGAGGAGAAACCTCACAAATGTCTCCAGAAACAGAGACATTTGTGGTAATTCTAGCTCTGGTAACATACCCTGCTTTCTGTTATACCAAGTGCTCTGTTCTTCACGTGTGCTGAAAGCTGCTGCCCTGGGTCAGGTGCCCCATGCCAAAGAGCCTGGCTTTCATTTGTGTCAAAGCTGGAGCCATTTCGAGCTGTACTGCAGCACTGCTGAAAGGCAGGGCAGTGACTCTGAATGCCTTGTGAGCACAGAGGTATTCAGCATGACATGCCTGCTTTATTACTCCTTCCAGCTTGCTTTCCTGCTGTTTTAAACTTGTAGGCAAGCTATCTCCATCAAATAAGCTGTGTCAGCTGTCAACTCTGTTACACAGTCAGTGTGGCATTGTCCAAGCCTTTGTTCTGCAGTTTGAAGGAGCTGTTGCACACTGCATTAACCTCAGGGCTCCTTGCATCCCCTCCCCTGGGCTACCATGGCCATCGCTTGACCCTAAACAGGTTAGTCTCCAGCTGCTGGTTTCTGTACATCTCTGCTGTGGTTCATTTTGTGACTCTGAGTTTAACTGGTTCTTCATTCCCTGGCACTAGAAAAGGAGCAGCAGAACATTAGAGATGGCATATTCACCACTGACAGAGAGAATCCTGTCTCAAATGTCATTGTGTTTTCATAATCCAGAGGAAATGAATGAGAGGCAGAAAAGCTTCTCTTCCCTCAGGTGTGCTTGTTAGTTGATGTGGGTCTTGGTCAATGCAACACATAAACATAGGCAGTGAAGATTCCCTTCAGAGGTCTCTGTTCAACATGCTTAGAACATGAAGAAAATGAGAATGGGAGAATTTTCCCTAGCACAGAGTTTAATCAGAGGACTTCAGCTGTCTTAAAAATACTGTCCCATGTTGTCACCCAGTTTGCCTTCATGCCTCTGAAGGGAGAGGTAGCAAGGGGGAAGGAGCAAGGGTGATTAATAGAGCCTGGTGTAATTAATAGGTACAGGGCAAGCAGCAGGAGGGAGAGGGAAGGCAGAGGCCCTGTTTTTGGCAGGTTTGTGAGAGGCAGAACTGTTCTGTTGACATGTGTCACTCTTATCACTTAAGAACAACGTTAAGTTTGAATCCAGCTCTGGGAAACGCTTTTTCTCTTTAGTGCTCTAGATGCCGAAGCTTGTGTTTCTTTATTGTGCTTTGGGTTGTGGAGAGGCAATGAAGTGAATGCTGTTTGGGTTGATTTTGGTGCATTTAAACCAAAGATTTCTATAAGCAGCAAAATGAATTAACTCTGTTTTCCTGTGCTTTATTGTCTTGAGGTCATTCATTCTCCTGAGTGGGCTCTTTGGTGAGCAGGGATGTGCTCTCATGATGGTATTCTTACGATGGAGGCATTAGTATAGTTTGCATCCTCCAGCTAACTTCTGTTTTCAGGAAACCTGAAGGAACTAGACAGGATTTAAGTTGCTAAGTTTAAAAACTGCTAGCGAAGACACTAAAGGCAGAGATGTAAAACAAGGTCATGTTTTTTTACTCTCGAATAATAGTTATGAAACCAAGCTAAAAGGAAAGCAAACCCAATGTCTTGTACGAGGCCACCACAGCATGCTTTCTTCCAGTTAGATATTTGGGATCTGCTGCCTCTCACACTACAGCTTGCTGTGAACTTTCAGCTTGTCACAAGCATGAAACAAGCACATGTTTTATAGGAAGCTGGAAGGCTTCTGGGAACGAATTAACAGCTCCAGCCAAACTGAGTCAGAAAAATCTGGCATACTTGCATGAGGATGCTCTGTAATGGGCATGTTTAAAAACCTCAGGCAGTTCTGATGCCACTGAGAGGTACTTCTTAAGTGGAGTATGTACAAATTCAACACATTTACAACCTCTTTCATGATAATTAAACCTTTATTACTGTTAAACATCTTTTAGAAAGGATATCCGGGTTAGAGGAATCTTTATCTCATATAAAACTTTAAGTAATTTTACTCTGATTTTAATTGTCATAAATAATTACTAGAGACACTAAAAGGCTCCTGTTGAGGCAGGGAGTGTTGGACCTTAGGAAGAAGAAAGCTGTTGGCAAGCTTGAGACAAGAATTGAGAAGCCTCACATCAGAATGTTCAGTACAGCCTCAGAAATGGGCACTGGGTTAAATGGGGACTGGGTTAAACATCTGACTGACCTTACTGGAAGAGAAGGGCCAGAGTCATTGCAATGAATCTTTTCAAGGAGATTCTTTACTCATGTGTCAGCCATCATTATGTGTCTTTCCACTGTACTAAGAAAGTGAACACTGACACAATACACTGTTGGTTGTGTCCTTCATGTTACAGCCACTGGTAATTCATCTTACAGCCCATGGTTTCCCGTGTAATCATCTGAGACAGAACTAGTCAGGCTCATGGTATATTCCAGATGTCACTGGCTAAATCCACGTTGCAAGTATCTTTCATTTTTTATTATCAGTTGGTGCTCCTTTCTTTATTTTGTTATTTATATCTCCAGGGTTCCTGGGTGAGAAAGATATTTGAGTGAATTGAATAAGAAAATGATTGATGTTTTATCTTTCTGGGTAACTTTAAATTCTTTTCCTTCCTCTCAGTCTTTATTCACAGTGATTTTGCTGCCCTACAGCACAGGGAAGCAGTAGGCACATTTGTCTGGAGTATGTTTTTCCCTGGTGACTAAAGGGGAGTATGGTGTATGTGAGGGTACAGCATGAGCTGAATGGAAATAGGGGGTTTAAGCTATGCAGAGGTGTATCTTAAGATACACAAATCACAGACATTTAATAGGTGCTTATGGCACTGCAGAAGGTATCACAGTCTATCCCTGGGACACCCAGACCTGCAGACGGTGGAGGCTGAAGTCTGAAGAGAGCTGGCATAAATGCTTCAAGACCAAAAGATCATCAAAATGTGTGCAAGTTATTTAAACCATTGTAAAGACTTGTACTGAAGAAAAGTGTTAGTGTTCAGGGAAGTTTCTAACCTGTGACTTTGCTGCTTTTGCTAGATTCTTTCTTCTAAACACTGCCAACAAGTTTTAGTAATGTATTATTTAATTAATAATTGGCATTAAATATTAATTTAAATAAATCTGAATTAAATATGAAATCTGATAATCTGAAAACAATGCTAAAAATAGAACAAAGAGAAGAAGACGACAAACTTAGGAAAGTGGGGTGATGTAAAATGACTGTGCGCGTTACAGGCATTTATGGAAATACGAAGCCTTGAGCTAAGTAAAAGGTCAGAAAATGGATAGAAACTTATGTAATTCTGCTTTATGTCCTACCCAGAGTTAATGTGCAAATACTATGGTGGCAGAAAGGTTCTGCGGGCTCCTGGCCTTGTAGGGCAGGAGGAAGGTAGGAGTGGATCCCAGTTAGGATGAACTTTGCTGGTCAAATAAAGGATGGGCACATCCATAACTGACAATAAGGTGGACATCAGCTTGCACCATATGCATCAGCTCTAACTGCAGCTACATACATGGTTATGAAAGCTGAAGATAATAAAAAGGTGCCTTAAAGAAAAGAAACATAGTAAATACGGAAGAAATAAGGATTGGTATTGATCTCAAAGAGTGTTCATAGTTGAAAAGACAAAAAGTGTAATTCCATTAGAAATGAAAAAGTTACTGTTGGGTAAACCTTATTTCAAACCAGAGCACTCTTCAAAATCAATGTTAGTCACTCTGTAGCAGCTATTTACATGATTTGAGAATCGTGTAAATAACATGGTAACATAGCATTTGTAAATCATGTAAATAACATGAGCCAGAGGCTTGGAGCAACCTGCTCTAGTAGAAGGTGTCCCTGCCCATGACAGGAGGTTGGAACTGGATGAGGTTTAAGGTCCCTTCCAACCCATACCAGTCTGATTCCCTGATTTCTCCATCCATATCAAGTCTGTTCTGAAAAAGGGACCAAAAAAAAAAAAAATCCTATCTCCAAAATTTTAGGGAGTATTTTAATCCTAAAATGAATATATAGAATATATGAAATGAATATATAGGGAAGTTCTTACCCTTTGTACAGACAAGGCAGTGGCTGACAGGATGGAGTCTACAAGACCTGGGCATGGTTAATATTACACTAGGAAAAATTGTTGTTTGTAATTTTAAAGTCAGTCTGCTTCACTGTATATTAGTTTCCTTGATACTTCACTGAAAAATAGCAACATGTTTTGGATTTAAGAATAAAGACGTGGATTTAATTCTGCTTCAAGTCATTGGTATTGTGATAAACTGTTAAGACACCCTTCTAATGCAGCTTGAAGAAAATGCTGTTCTCTGATCAGTACTGTTCTGTGATCTATGCAAAATAAGCTATGATCTTAATAGAGCTCTAACAGAGAGAGATTTGGTTTCAGTAATTTTTGAAAACCCAAATGGAAATGGTGCTTATTCAGCATTTTTGGCATTTCAGCTATTTCATCAGAATGCTGAAATTTCATCAAAGTGGTCAAACAAGGTTGAACAGGCTGAGTTTCCATTCAGTAACCTCTGCTGCTGGGAGTACCAGGGCAGAACAGCAGCAGAGTACTTCTGCTGCTCATTAAACCTGGCTCTGGGATCTAAACCAAGAAAGCAGTCTTCCTTTGGACACGGGCATTCCCTTTCTTTACTTCCATTTAGTTTCAGATGTATCATTACCCAATGTTGCACACGAGCTCTCCCCTCCATTCTGTTAACCTATAAATTACAGAGCAGTGGTTAACATAATTCCTCAGGGCACCAGAGTTAAGGCTGCATGGTGTGCACACTTGAGGTTTCTGTAGGCACATTTGCAAACAATAAATGTTGTCTTTTTATCTTGTTTCCCTTGGGGAACATTTTTGTGCGTAATCTGGTTAAATGGTACAGGGATTACAAGTGTGTGTCTGTGTGCGTGTGTATAAAAATATACCAAGATTTAACCCCAGGCAGAAATATGAATACACCTTTAAAGGCCAACAGTTGCCTTGTTGCTGAGCCAGTAGTAAGAGGCTCTCTTCTGAGGAGCCAAAGAATTATGCTTTCTTAGTTATGTTCACCCAGGTTCAGTGTGACTGCAAAGTCCTCTTGAAGTTTGCTAAGGTGCTTACTAACCTATCTTAAGATATGTTTGCTGTTCATATTGTAACTTACTCCTAGCATGCCTCATGGTGGCCTGTAACTCGGCTTCAGATGTTCTGTGATCTCAAAACACAGTCTCTGGTGTTTCAAGCTGGATGAGGTTTGTACCTTTTTATGAGGGCTGTTTAAAATACAACCTTAGAAACCTACCAAGTCTCCTTTTCCTCTCTCATTTCAGTGGTGCTGCTTTGGCAATAATGAGATCAGGAGGATCTGTCAGTCTGTAAATTTGACATCCATCAGCTATTCTATATGAATTTTGCTGAGATAGGCAAGCAAGTAGATATGACTCACCCGTAGCAACTTTCTGTGATTCTAGGCAACATCTTGTTCTGCTTGTGCTTAGCCATACAGTTCATTTCATCAGGAGTCTTGCAGTAGTTCAGTGTTTTTATAAAGTGCATGTTCTGAAGGTAAATAATACATTCATCTGTTGACTTTATTATCAGGAAAGTTTCTGGTTCTTGATAAAAGCTTGAAAATGTGAACTCTCCAGGTTTACAAAACAGATAGCAAAGAAAAGGAACTAAAATGAAGTTTATTGTGGATGAAGGGGGAGTTAGTCTCAGAACTTAGTCATGCTCTATGTTGGAAAGTTGGGCTGGCACAGCTATGTCAACTGGGAGTCCTTTTAGGGAAAATCCCATTTCCTAAACTGTTGGAGCACTGCTGGCAAAGCCTCAGTGGGGATGGAGGCCACCTGGCAGAAGGGTAATTCTCTGTGTGTGGCTCAGGTTGTCTGAATAGGTAAGGTGGCTGCAGTGGCAGAACAGACCCTTTAGGTCAGCACAAATAAGTCTGTGCTAGGAAGCTGTGTCAGCACAAGTGGGCTGAAGGTGTGGGGTAGCACCAGTTAGTGGTTCCCAAGCTCTGGCCAAGAAGTTACTGTCTTTCCCAGGTGTCTGAATGGCCCTAGAAGCAGCTCATGCTGGTGCTTCCTGCCGCTTACTGTAAATAGCATCTTTGTCTTTACCTGTGTTAGGGTGGGATAATCTAACAGGTAACCAGAAAGCAACTTTGCAGGAGCTTCTACTGCAAATGCTGGATTGTAAGGAGGTGGGTTTTTTTTTGTCTTTGTTGAGTACAGTGAGACAATATGAGTACCAAAGTTATCATGAAATCATTAAAATATTCCATCCCTGTGACAGATTTCAATGAGAGAATTGTTGGATTTCTATCCTTATTTCTTATTGGCTGGTACTACGCTGAGATTTGGTATTAGAATCATAGCATCAGATAGGTTGGAAAAGACTTTCAAGATCATCAAGTCCAACCATAACTTGTGTATTGCACAAGTAACTAATGTGCTTTGTAGTTGCTACTGTGCTAAACCTTTTCATCCTCCTCATTCAACTCTCGTAGTTCTGGTTTGTTTTTCAATGGAAGTCCTTGAAGATCCAACAGGCTTTTTTGTGTCTCTTGTTGCCACAGAGTAATGCTGTCCCTCTGTTCTGTTTTGTTACAGCTAATTTGAGATATTTTCCTAATTGTGACTACAGTTCTGTTACTGCAACTCTCCTGAAGTCATTGGAACAATGTAAGCCCACACCAGACTTGAAATTGGTGTCTTCCCCTCTCCCCATATGTTTCAAAGTGAGAAGGAAAGAACTATTTTGCTTTGTAAACTGTAGAATGTGGAGGGAAAAGGGGTTTGGAACAGGATTTTGTGCCTGGACCCTAGAGGCAGACATTTGTCAACTCACAGGGAAGTATTTTATAAAAAGATTGGCCTTGTTGCATCTCCCTTTCATAGCGTACATTTACAGGTTAGGTTCCACTCCTTGGGACCTCTTCTTTGAATCATGTCACTGTGAATTAGAAAGAAGACATCGTACTCCCTGAGGAAAGTAACTACCAGCCCTATAATCTGAGTGACAGATGAGCCATTCAAATCCCTCATGCTTTTGTACAGCTGACATTTTAATGAAAGCTGAGGAAACTTCCTTCAACTGGAGATGGTATGTAGGGCTGTAAAAAGAGCCCACGCAATAGTGGAGTCACTGGACAAAGATTTAGGCTCCTTGGGGCACAGCCATTGGTATTAATGTGTTACAGAGACATAACATACTATGATTAAGACGGGATGCTTATAAAGAAACCCTTGTTTAAATGAATTACCCTTTTATAGTATTTAAAGAGTGTGGCTGTAGCTATATTTACTTAAGGAATCTTATTTTAATGCCTGAAACCCCAGTTCTCTGGCTCTGTATTGTGTAAAACAGTGGTGGCTGACCTGCAGCCTGTGAAGGGTCTAACGGGACACGTAAACTTGTGGCTACTCTTCTACAAGATATTTCATGGCTTCATGATAGTTGGTAACTGATACTACTGGACCATGCAGGGAGGTAGGATGCTACGCGCAGGCTTGGGAAAAGCTTGCTTGCTTGTTGGGTTTAGGAAAATCCACCCATCTGTACTAACAATTAGTGCATATACACAGAAAAGTTGTTCATAGGCACTCAAGGGTACAGCAGGTTCTGTCTCAGAGCTCTTATCTCAAAAAGTCCTCTCCACATTGTTCTGAGTTGGGCCCTGTTTCGCTGTGTAAAGAAGGGAGGAGGAGGAATATATCATTTTGAAGCTTCTATGGCACCAAAACAAAAGGCAGTTGCCAGTGCTTAGAGTACACCAGGAGCAATGCACGGAGGTTTGATAAGGTGTGTTACAACATCATGCTCTTGGTTCTCTGTTTTCCTGAACTTTGTGTAGCCGGTTGCAGCAATTTTTGTGTGCCCTGCACTAAATTTCCAGTCACGTTGCACTGAGTGTATGATACAGGGAACTTGATTCATCGTTGCCTCCCATCACAAGAGCTGACAAATTGTGCAACTGGTCCCTGTGTGTGGAACTTCTGTCCGAGTCCTGTGACAGGAACTCATTGAGTTCTGAGAAGAGGAGAAAGCTGCAACTGTTTTACTTTTCATTTAGTTCTCTTTCCTACCAGTTTTCTCTGTATCAAGTAACACTTTCCTCCTTCAGTACCACCAGACTCGTGCTGAAAGCATCTTCTGGAGTTGGGAGGGTTTTCTGGCCTATAGCAATGCTATATAAAGCATCAGTTACACAATGCATTAGAGGCTTTTCTGCAGCCTTCACAATTTCACTTTTAAACTTGACAATTGCAGTGTTCTCATGAGTTTCTTCTTAAAGCTTTTTTGTTCTTTCAAGAAAAACAGAAAGGAGGAACAGTTCTAGGAAACTGGAGAGGAGCAAAATGTTTATTGGATAACATTAAGTACCAGGCACTTTTTGTTGTATCACAGGGCATTAAATATTGGATGACATGAATAATTACACATAAATGCTCATTGCATCATAATATAAATGAGCCTACCTTAAAACTGCATGGTCTTACTTCTAATTTTTATGGTTATATTCAGCATGCCTATACTACCCTGTAGTGGGCCATGTAGATAGGCCCTTCCTTCTGCCTTGCGAGCTGATAGCCTGCAGGAATCTAATAATTTCTTAGGAAAATGTGGTAAATTAGTGCAAGGAGAGAATGTTGTAAACACTATGCAAGGTTCTTGTCCTTGTCCATTCTTCCTAAAGAATCAGAGTACAAATGGGAATCAGATTCATGATACATTTTTCTGCAGCACACTGTAGCTACGGACTGAAGTTATTCATATCGTTTAGGGAGATTTTGTGTTTCTCTTTTGGTTTTGTACCAACTGAATGTTTCAGAGGGTTAATGTAGATTGAGGTGTCATTGCCACACCTGTAACACAACCACTGGTGTGGTTGATCAGTCAGCAGATTTAACATGAGCTTTTCCATCTGGAGGTTTTTTAATATTGCTCTTTCTATAAAGTACTTATTTTACAAGTCTTCCATTATAAAATACTCTAGCAGAAAGGTAGAACTTTACTGCCTGCCTTTGTTATCTTGGGAAGGGGCCTTACCAATGAATGGTAAAATCATATTGCAGCCAAATAAGTAGCATGAAGAATAGTGAGCCTGTAGTACAAACTGGGATTTGGTGGTGGATGTTCATGCCAGAATACAGAGCTGCTGAGGAGACGTTAAGGAAACACTGTAAATCCTTACGCTGCTATTTATGTTACCTGGCTTTAAGTAGCTCCAAAGAAACTATTATTTTGTGGTCTCTGACACTGAACTCGGATGACAAATTGCATTAAGTAGCCTGTTCTGAAAGAGAGTACCGAGTTTTAGGAGCCTTGTTTGAAGGAATCTTGGTATCTGTCGAGTACCCTTGACACAAATGTGAGGTGTATCTGCATGCTTTATGAGTGGTTATAAACATAGCATATGTCATCACTATATATATTTTGATGAAAATATAAATGAAAGAATACTGTTTTGATTTGGATTTGTGTTGGTTAAGCAAACTAGCAACAGGTAGATAGGACTGAAACCTATTTCTCTGTGCCCCGATTTCTGCCTAGCTCCCTCTCAAAGTTCCTGGTTGCTGACAAGTGTGGATGGTTAGTTTCAGCTCAGTAACCTAGGAATAAGCAGTCCTTCATTCTGATTTAAAAGCTTTATTTGTTTACTTGATACATTACTCAAATTTGGGTGCTTCTGTAGAAAGCAGTAAGAATAAAGCACCATGCAAACCCAGGGGCAAGTGACTGCTGGCATGTAAGAGGTATGAGTCACGACCATCACTCCTCTTACTCCATTCTTTGGAATTTTTAACAGTGTTTGTGGTGTCATTAAACTAGAAAAAAAAGCTATTTTGATTAGCAGGTTAGCTTAGCAACTCCCTGCACACAGCAGATTCCTTGATTCAGCAAGTGTGTATCTGAGATGAATGTTTAACTTGGCCATTGACGACACCTCTAGGCAGGTTCAAATACATTTAAAGCTCTTTAAAACACTGACATAGATTTTTCTCTCTCCCTTCCTGTTCTTCCCCATTCCTAGAAAAAGCGAGGAGGGGAGGAATTCAGAATATAGAGGTGGTAAATAGGGATGTAAGCATATAAGAAAATATTGTTTGCCAAAGCTATGTATTATAAAATGGAGAGAACATGCAGTTACACTGTGGTAGTAACCCTAAGTACTGAACTTCCTAACAGTGAGACTTCATATTGTACTGCAAGTGGTATACAAACACTAAAGTGTCATTTATGTGCAGAAATATGTGCATCTATGAGCTGGCATCTGTATGAAGATGGAGTATTGCCAAAGTGTCAGCATTGCAAAATCATGTATCTGAGTGCTAAATCACATAACAGTGTAATTTAAAAACCCCACAATAATTTCTGCCTTCTTTCCTTGGGGTTCAGGTTATGAAACGTTTGCTTGAAAGCTAGAAGCTGATTTGAATTCTTTTTCGTTTTGTGGGTGAAATTTTCACCATGTGATGGGGCTTTAAGAAAAACATGGAACATTGTGAGACTTTGAAGGTGCTGGTTGTGAGCTTGATCCTGTTCCCAGAGCTGCTTGGCTTGATTTAGGGACACATGAAGCATTATTTAAGCATGAGCCATACAGATGGGGTCATGCAGGAAGTTTAAGTGAAACTGTGTCTCAGAGAACAGAGGGATGCACATATCTGAAAGGTTTGTAACACGTGTTCTCCTTCTGTGCTTGGCACAAAGGAAGAGAAGAGATTTAAGATGTGATGATGAATACAGGATTTTGATTATGTCTGGCTTCTAAATATGCTGGAGCTTTCCTAGCAACACGATATAGTCTTGTCCAAGTGAGACACTAGGCATGTCTGGGACCTAGTTTGTCTCCTGTTCTCTGTGTTCATTATATTGCTATCAGAAAGTACCATATCTATCTTTGAATGTCATTGTCACCTGTCTACCTGTTACCATAATATGAAGCATTGCAAAGAACAGCCTTAGATTTGAACTTCCAGCTCTGGGAACTCTGGAGATCTGTTTCTTGGGGGAACTTTCCTCCTCAATGCAAAGGATTTGCAAACATTAGCCACTGTATTGTCTAAATCAGCTAGGGGGAAATGCTTAGTGCTAGAAAGGGCTGGCTGTAAATCTTGCCTCTCAGAGTAACAAGAGTAAGGTATCTATCCTGCTTAGGAGTCCCTTTGTGAGCTTGTTTCCAGATCAAGCTACAAAGAGGTCACGTCAGTATGGACAACCCATTTACATGGGGTCCTGGTCACAAGAGGGATGTTCAAATCCTTTCCTTTGTCTCTAGTGATAAGCCTCATGTGAGGCCCCAGCTGTCAGCTGATAGTGTGATCTGGGTTAGCCTTCTCAATCCTATTAATGAAATTCCACTTTGCTTCAGTGAATATTTGATTTCATTATTTTTTTAATGCAAGGAATAAGCCTCAGGGTATGCCTGTTTCAGGGCAACTTTGGTGATAAAACTCTTCACCATAGGAAGGACATAAACTCTGATTTCTTGCACCTGGGGTGACACGTCTGCTTTCAGCAAGCAGCGCCTCCATTTCCTCCCTGCTGTGCTCTTTGGCTGTGTTTTACGTCACACAAGTTACCCCATTCTGCAAGCAGTAGCTGCTATGATCGAGCAGGTACGGATAGTGCCTGGTGTGTGGATCCCTGCAGGAACTCCAGGTGTGGAGCTGCTCTTTCTTAAGCTACCTCAACGGAAAGGTAATTCTCGGTGTGTAAATAGCATAAATGTCAGTGCAGTAAAGAACAGCACTTGCACAAACGTGTGTACAGAGGTAATGACAACTGTACATCACAAAGCTCTGTGGTGTGGTTGACACAATGGAAGGAAGGGATGGGATCCAGAGTGACTTGGACAGGCTCGAGAGGTGGAACAGTGCCAAACTCATGGAGTTCAACAGTGCCAAGTGCAAGGTCCTGCCCCTGGGTCAGGACAATCCCAGGCACAAATACAGGCAGGGCAGAGACTGGATGAAGCAGCCCTGAGGAAGGGGGACTTGGGGGCGTTGGTCAATGAGAAGCTCCCCATGACCTGGCTTCACTGTGTGTTTGAGCCCAGAATCTCCCTGTGTGCTGGGCTGCACCCCCAGGGCGTGAACAGCACTGGTCAAGGGAGGGGATTCTCCCCCTCTCCTGTGATCTGGGGAGACCCTCCCTGCAGTCCTGATCCAGCTCTGGGGCAGCAGCACAAGAGGGATGTGGAACTATTGGAGCGAGTCCAGAGAAGGCCACAGAGATGCTGCAAGGGCTGGAGCAGCTCTGCTCTGGAGCCAGGCTGAGAGAGCTGGGCTGGGTCAGCCTGGACAAGAGAAGGCTCCTGAATGGGAGACCTGAGAGCAGCTCCAGTGCCTGAAGGGGCTCCAGGAAACCTGGAGAGGGGCTTTGGACAAGGGCCTGTAGGGACAGGCCAAGGGGAATGGCTTTAACCTGCCAGAGGGGAGACTGAGATGAGCTCTTAGGCAGAAGTTCTTCCCTGTGAAGGTGCTGAGGCGCTGGCAAGGGCGCCCAGAGAAGCTGTGGCTGCCCCATCCCTGGCAGTGTTCAAGGCCAGGTTGGACACAGGGGCTTGGAGCAAGCTGCTCTAGTGGAAGGTGTCCCTGCCCATGGCAGGGGTTGGAACTGGATGAGCTTTAAGGTCCCTTCCTCCAATCCGCCGAGGCACAGGCTAGCGGAGCCCTACGGGGCGGCGACAGAGACACCCCCCACCCCCCTCTCGACTCCAATCGAGGGGCCAGGCCTGTGCGGGGCCCGCGGGAGGATCGCGCCAGGTACCGGGGCCGAGGGGGGGCTGGTGCAGCCGCCGCACCGTGAGGGCAGCGGGGCACGGCCCGCCCCACGCCGGGAAGGAGCGGTGTGTGCGCCTCTTCCCCGCCTCCTCGCCAGCCTCGATCGAGGCGCTGGAGGCTTCTCCCCGGCGGGAGGGACCGTAGGAAATATCAACAAGTGTGCTGGGCGCTGGGTGAGGGCGAGCACCGCTCAGCTCTGTCTGGAGCCGGGGAACTGAGGTAAACTTGGGCGGCCGAGGGAAGCACGGGAGTGGGAGAGCGCCCGGTGCTTTGTTCCCGGTGGGGCGGAGGAGGTCTGAGGTGGGGGGGGGGGGAGGCCCCTCGGCGGGCCGTGCTGCCTCCGCGGCGGGTGCTGAGGCGAGGAGGCGGCTGTGGGGACAGCCGGCACTGCCCCGGGCCCTGTCCCTGTTCCAGCTCCCGCCCCGGGGCCTGCTGCCTGCCCTCGGCGGTGCGGGGCGGGCGGGGAGGGAGCGGGACCGCGTTCGTGATACATGGAGGGTAAAGGTGGAGGGATGGCGGCGGCGGGCCGGAGGCCGCCCCGTCCGCAGGCACGGCTGAGGGGCTGGGAAGCGCTCCCGTAGCCGGGCTGGGTCCCTCCGTGCCGGGCAAGACATTAGTTTCTCCCTGGGAAAGTTCAGTTTAGCCGGTGGGGTTGTCAGGCAGCGGAACCCCGCAGCGCTGCGCGGTGCCTGCGGTAAATGGTGTTCTTGGGTACCCGGCCAGATCTTCCCCCGGTGCCCAACTGTTGGCAGTGTTCTGCCACCACCGGCTGAAGCTGCCAGCTGCCTTACAGAAAGGTCGCGATCTCCGGGTGTTTCCTGGTGCCTTTCTCAGATAAATGGTCCTCATGACAGCTCTTGGCATCGGCCCTCTCCAGGAGTGCAGGCTGGGTGGTTTGGGGTTTGAACTGGGTGATCGCTAAGGTCCTTTCTAGCCCAAACCATTCCGTGATTTTATGACTTAGGCTCCAGAACCAGGGTCCTCCAGGTTAGGATGGTCTCTTGAGTGGTGAAGAGTTGTGCCTCAACCAAGTGTCTCATTTCCAAGCATAGGACTAGGTGATAATTACAGCATTTTGTGCAATTTGAAATGCTCTTTAGTTTTATTTTGGTTTTGACTGCTGTTTACAGATTAAACAGTGTATTTATGTTGTGTGTGTGTTGAGGAGTGCCTGGTGGTAGTCATTCCGTTTGTAATAGCACTGTTTACATTTTGCTAGCTAGGAAATGAAACAGTGGCAAGAGCCACGAGGGTTGGAGCTGTATCAGTGAGACTTTGGGTCTTCTTTACGTGACATTTGATAGGAAACTTATGGGTACTGCTCGACACCGTGACTGATTACAGATGTCTTAAGCTGGCTAACTTTTAAAAGGAACTGCTGCAGTTACTTAGGCAAGTTTATTTTATGGAAGGCCAAGTGGGGCTTTTGCTGAGCCTAATGAGATTCTTGATGGCTTTGAAGCTGTGAGATAGAAGCTCTGAAGTAGCGGGGTTTTCATCCTATATAGCCAAAAGGTGGGTTTTCTTGTTTGGTTGGTTGTTGTCATTAAATTGATTACTCCTAAAAACGAATATTTATTAGAAAGCTTAATAAGGCATTTAGTTTGTTGGAAGCACAGGTGCTCCCAAATCAGTGCCTCATTGCCAAGGGTTTCCCGAGTTAAACTGAAACAGTCCATTTCATGTCAGCATAGGTGTATATGTGCCACAGGCAATGGTTATTTAGAGAACACAGTGGCCACAAGTGGTTTCATAAGTGCTCTTTGCAATCTCTGACTTAATCCAAAGTACCTTTGTAGTTGCTGTTGGCATTACCTGCTCTTCTTTCCTGGTCAGGCAGAAAATGTTTATAGATGGAACATAGGAAAGGATCCCTGTTGTGGGTTTTTTCTCTGGCAGTGCTACTTGCAGAGTGGCATGTGAGTCCATTGCTCAGCCTTATCTCTCTGGCTGGCAGAAGCTGTGGTATCACTGAGATAGTGATACAATAGTGCAAAAGATTGGAAGAATGCAGCAATTTCTTTTGCATCTGACAAAGCTGATGAAGAGTTTCTTCATCCCCTTTGTGTGGGACTTCCCTTCTCTGGAAATGACCAAAATGACAGAGGGTGAGGTGGTATTTGGAGAGATGGGTAAGGCTTATTTGAGTAAAACATGAGGAGTATAATTACGTATGTGCCCCTTAAACATCCTCTTTAACAAAAACAGAGACAGTAACCAAAATAACAAGCAGTGCTAAAATTGCAGAACAGGTGTGATGAAGGAAAACCAAATGTGGTCAAACATTTGCAGTACAAGGAAGTGAACCTGGAAGTCACTAAACATACTGCAAGAAGTGTAATGGTTGGTTAGGCATTAATTTCAGGGCTTAGAGTCCTGTTTTATTCCTGGTGAGACTTTCTACTGGTGTGTTCCTGGCTGCCAGTTGGAGAATCACATTGTTAACTCATTCACACACTGGAAGGATCTCATCCTTGCTGAGTACCTATTCAGAGTATGTTCCTACCATTGTAACAAGTCCTGAATGTGCCTAATCCATCAGCTTCACAAAGCTTATCAGAAATATACAGCTTTGTTTTTTAGGGTAGAGAAAAGGAAGTACTGAAACAGCTTGCATATTACTGTTTGTCACTGTATACTGCTGTAAGTAACAGCTTTGCCACACATTTGGCCTCAAAGTGCAACCTTAAACATTGTGTGGGTATTCTCATTCCTAGTTCTGACACGAAGTCATTGAGTAAAGTTGGGAAGATTGCAGTGGAAGTGTTTATGCAGATGTAAAGGTACTCATTTAGCTCATGTCCACAGTTTCAGAATGAAAATGTATTGCTTGAGTGAAATAGTGCTGTGGAGTAATTCCTCTTTACCATTACAAATCTCAGACCTTTTTAGCAGTACAGTGCAATGATAAAGTGAAGCCTAAAAGAGAAGCACCTTTGCAGGTCAGGTTAAGCTCAGCTCCTGTGCCTTTCATACAGAGTGCTCAAATACAGGCCTGAGAGTAACCAGAAGTTACCAAATCTTTATGGATCAACTACAGACCTGAGCTATTGCTAAAGAACCTTTTCTTGGAAAATCCTTCTTGATGGAGCCTCTCCAGCCATGAGGGAAGATGTATGATAGAAGTGGGGGACAGGGAGTGACAGAGTGCTTCAGGCTTTTTTTGTCTTCTTTCCCCAATTCTTCTTTAGTTCGGTTTTTTGTTTCATGTGACCTTTTGTGTCTCTGTGGCTGGAAGGTGAGAAGCCAGCCAGGTGACTCTGCAGCCTCTCTGAAAGTCACTTTGGTCCCTGCTTAATTGTTTCTTGCACAGCAGGCCTGTAGCAGGGATTTACATGTAAGTACTTGCAGGTGTTCAGTAGCACATGATTTTAGTGCTGGGTAAAGGATAAGGGGAAGCAAACAGCCTGGCAATGTCACAGCTTTGGCAGGCCAGTGTCCTCAGATGAGGCCTGCCATTTGATGATGAATGAAAACCTGAGTTTCAGAGGAACAGCCTGGAAGGTGATATTTCACTCCTGGGGATAGAGAAGTCTTGCTACCCTGCTCCTTGCAACACCCCTGGCACTCTGGCAGGAGTGTATTTCATTGTGTTCCTTCTGGATTTTCAAGTGAATCCTTTAGTGCAGTGCTTGGGATGGCAGAATAAACATAATAAGCCACCACTGATAAATGAGAGAGGTTTTCTTATGTTTAAATTATCTTTATGGCAGTATGGGAGAGTCTGCAGTGATAATGGTAATGCATTTCATGCATTTAAGTGCCTTTTCTCCCCTTCTCCCCACTTGATTTTGTAGTCTCCTGTATTGATCTATTTCACCATGTAACTGTGCTTTTAAACTTGCCTTTTGTGTTTTAGTTAATAGCTCAAGAATAGAACTGGAATTGCACACTCAGAGCTGAAGTTCAGGAAGGGGGTAGAGCTGTTCTGTGCTTGATGTATTGAGGCAGAATTTCCATAGCCTGCAGGGTGAATTGTAGTGATCTGCCAGTGATAGGAAATTAACACTGCCTTGCTTCACAGAGACAAGGTGTTCACCTCTCCTTTTTTTTCTTCTTTTCTTTTCCTGCCCATGCTACTATCTAATTACCCTGCGGGTACAGACCTGTGTGATAACAGAATGGAGATAATGAATTGCTTGAGGCATAAGGTGACAGATTGATTTGCAGTGATCTAATGGGCAGGTGTGTTGATGCAGCCTGCTTCCAGTGCACCTCCACTGGGAAAGATCTGAGGAGATGAAGCAGCCTTGGAGACAGAGGAAGGAAAGATGCTTGTAGGCCTTTGTAGTTCCTTAAGCTATATAGACACTCCCTTAGCTTTGGGGATGACAGAAGGAGGATGTTAATCCATTTAGGAATGTATTTATTTGTGATTTTGGGGAATGAGAAAGAGAACGTGGTGTTTGGACAGCAATCCATTAGGTTTACATATTCAGGAGACACTTAGAGCTTATCTTTTTTATTTAATCTCTCAATCTTGCATTGGTTTACTGCAAGACAAAGGTGCTGGTTATCTTTCAAGCCTTAACCACAGAAATGAACAAAAGATGGAGAGTTGGTGTCATATTTTTTCCTCCCAGTTTGCTGAAAGCTGTATGCTTGTGGACAGAGGTAAAAAGTGAGTGACCACGACTTTAACCTGCAGACATACGTTTTTACTTTCAATTAAAATGCTGTATTTTTTTTGGAAGGGGGGGTAACTTTAATGGCTAAAGTGTGAAATCCTGCAATGTAAGGGACTTTGTAGGTCTTCCTTATGTTGAAAAAACCATATATAAGACTTCTAATGTATCATCCTGCCCTCTTGCCCCTTGCCTACCATTTCTCAGACTGTATCTTTTGTAAGCTCGTTCCCACTAATGAATAGAAGAAGTATAGTTACAGCTGCGTTCTTAGTTGAAGTAAAATGGGTTCCTTCTCGCATTGGTCTTTTTACACTTGCCCTTTTTCTGCAGCTAGTGTTACTAAAATTCACTTGAGAAGGTAGGGTGAAAAAAGAAGCCGCTGGTGTGTACTTGGAGGGGAGTTATTTCCATTTGCAAGATACTCTCTTGTTGGATGTGAGGCTCTCTGCAGAAATGTTTCTCTAGCAGCATTTCTTTGCATCAGTAAAAATAAACAGCACATTGCACCTTCTGTCTTTCAGCACAAAAACATCTCGGACACAAACTTGAGGGTTTTAAAGGGTTTCTTGATCACCAAATTAGTAATTTCTGTGTCCTAATCACCCATATGCATCCCAAATAATAAATTTGGAGGCTTCTTTTCTCCTGCCCTCAGGTTTTTGTATCTCTTTTTCAGTGATTCAGCAGATGGCTGCAGTTGGAAATGGCCCAGGGGACGCTTCCACCTTTTCTCTAGAGGGGATGAGGAAAGCCCCAAAGCTGTGTGCTGCGTTCTGCACCTCCTTGTAGCCTGCTGCTGGCCAGTGTCAGGGTGCTGCTGTGCTTGTCCTTGCAGAAGTGGCTTCCTCTACTTGGTTTTCCTCCTGTCCTCTGGTGCTGCAGTGTCAGTAGCTCAGTCCTCTGTGCTGGCTGGCATTAGTTGTCCTGTTCCAGGGCAGCAGCTGGGTTTGTCGTGGCCAGTGGAAATGATTTGTTGCTATTGAGCAGGGAAGTTGGGAGTTGGGAGAGTGGGGGAAATTGAGGACATCCCATTGGGAAGAAGAGAGGGGAAGAAAGTTGGCTTTGGGATCTGAGGCTAGACCATCATAGTGAATAATCCAGTATTCACAGAGCCAGGAAGAGGCAGGTACAAT
Source organism: Pezoporus flaviventris (assembly GCF_033815535.1). Taxonomy (NCBI): domain Eukaryota; kingdom Metazoa; phylum Chordata; class Aves; order Psittaciformes; family Psittacidae; genus Pezoporus; species Pezoporus flaviventris. Next base: position 5,439,160 of record NW_026892585.1, read on the forward strand.
AGCACCGTGTTTGGGGTGCTCATCTGCTGTGTGGAACCAAAGGAGAGCAGGAGCTTGATCCTGAGCTGGCTGCATTGCAGGAGAAGGTACTGGAGTGGAGGTCCTGTGGTCTTCCCTCTTCGTGTGCTGTGCAGACTCTTCCCTTCCTGCTTCAGTGCCTTAGGATGAAGTGGAATTGCTGTACCAGGAGAGACTGAGAGGTCTTCTGGCCAGGCACAGCTCAAACATTCCTGGCTGTTTGCAAGCTGATGGATTACTCCATTTGAGGTTCCTTCTGGAGGTGGGGTGGTTTGTAGCATGTAGCTCTAGCAGTGTTAGGCTCAGTGTCCCTAGTGAAGTGTGATTATCTCTATTCCACAGCTTTACATGAGTTTTCCCCACATTGTAAAGGAATTAGTCATGGAAACACAACTGGTGTGCATCCAAGCTTTTGTTTTGTCTGGTTTTAATGATTACTAGGTGATAATGGCTTGTCACAGGATCCTTCCCTAGCAGGAACTGTCCTGCAAATAGTAACTATGAGAGCAAAAAATATCTTTGTGGGTATTGTGTGCTTGTAGGTCTGGGAACATGTGATTTCCTGAGCATATGTGTCAGAGTTTGTTTACCTGTGCTATCTGAGCCTTTCTGTAGTGTTTGCAATCCAAATGCGATTTTTAATGAATTGTTGACGTTGTGCTTTTGCCAGGTTATGGAAAACTTGCCTTTTTTTTTTTTTTTAATTATATATACATGCAGCAACTTCATCTGCCTGGATTTCAGTACCAGACTTCCCTTTGCGTTTGATGAACGAGTTGTTACCTGGTTGCCGTTCATAAACACACAGCCTGTTGCTGTGGTCAAGGAGGGAGAGCTTGGAACCTGGCAAGATCTATGGTTAAACTCATTGCTGTTGAATTTAGTGTGTAATCAATTTAATTTGTGTTTGAGAAACCTCTGGAAACACTTCCTTATGAACACAAGGTATCTCACTAATTAAAAAAGTAAGCCTTTCCTAAGGTGTGCTGTCTTTTTCTCAGCCATTCACTTATTGCAGCTATCAGCAGCTCTCAGCCTTCAGAATTACTTTTGTTTTCAGTTAAGATGGATTTGATTTGAAAGATGAAAGGTGCAATTTATGTCCTATCACTGCAGCTTCTGGGAAACCTGGCATAGTGACAGTGTGAATAGGGTGTTTAAGATGATCGTCTGGGAGAAGAAGGATGCGTTGAGTGGTAGCCTGGATTTTAAGTAGTAAATTTTTAGTAGTAGATTTCAGTAGAGATTGTTGTTACCCATTTCTTAAAGTTCTTCTCTGCTTTCCCTCTCTAGTACAAATACTGGGATTTTTTTTGACCTTTAAAGCTATTCTGTCTTAGCTGCTCTTGCTCTTTGGTTGTAGTTCAGCCAATAAGCCGGCATCACTTGGTCCCAACTGAAATGCCTCTACGCTAATGCCTTTAGCATGGGGAGCAAGAGGCTGTGCATGCCTGAAGGGCTGTAACCTCATGGAGATGTGGTGGGACTCCTCCTGTGACTGGAGTGCTGGTATGGAAGGATTAAGGACAGGCTGAGGAGGAGAGGAGGGAGTGTCACCTCTATGTCAGTGACCATCTGGAGTGCACAGAACTCTGCCTGGGGATGGATGAGGAGCTGAGAACTTATGGGTTAGATTAAAGGGAGGGCAGGGACAGGGGACATTGCAGTGGGGGTGTGCTACAGGCCACCTGACCTGGATGACCAAGTGCATGAGACAGGTAGGTGCAGCCTCGTGTTCACAAGCCCTGGTCCTTATGGAGGGGCTTCAACCATCCTGATGTCTGTTGGAGGGACAGCACAGCAGAGCACAAGCAATCCAGGAGGTTCCTGGAGTGTGTTGACAGTAACTTCCTTCTCCAAGCAATAGAGGAACCAATAAGGAGTCAGGCTCTGCTGGACCTTGTCCTCACCAACAGAGAGGGGCTGGTAGGGAATGTGAAGCTCGAGGGCAGCCTTTGTTGCAGTGACCACAAAATGATGGAGTTTGAGATCCTTAGGGTGGCAAGGAGGGTGTGCAGAGAGCTTGCTTGCTGCCCTGGACTTCAGGAGAGCAGGCTTTGGCCTCTTGAGGGATCTGCTTGGTGGAGTATCATGGGATAAAGCCATGGAGGGAAGAGGGAACCGAGTAAGCTGGTTAATGTTCAGTGATCACCTCTCCAGGCTCAGAAGCAATACATTCTGACAACGAGGAAGTCAGGCAAGAAATCTGGGAGGCCTGTGTGGATGAACAAGGAGCTCCTGAGCAAACTCCAGTGTAAAAAAGAGGCCTACAGAGGGCAGAAGCAAGGGCAGGTAGACTGGGAGGAATATAGAGCAGTCAGAAATCAGGTTGGGAAAGCTAAAGCCCTGACATAACTCAGTCTGGCTGGGGACATTAAGGGCAACAAGGAAAACTTTTGTAGGTACAGTGGGAATAAAAGGAAGACAAGGAAGAATATGGGTCCCATCCAGAAAGAAGTATAAGACCTGGTCACCCGGAACATGGAGAAAGCCGAGGCACTCAGTGACTTTTTTGCCGCAGTCTTCACTGGCAGGAGGTCCAGCCACACTGCCCAAGTCACAGGAGGCAATGGTAGGGACTGTCTTTGGAAGTGGGAGAATGAGGAACCTGCTGTAGGGGAAGGTCAGATTCGAGATCATGTAAGGAACCTGAAGGTGCACAAGTCTGTGGGACCTGATGAGATGCATCCGTGGGTCCTGAAGGAACTGGTAGGTGAAATGGCTGATCCATTATCCATCATATCTTAGCCATTATCCATCATATTGGAGAAGTTTCACCAGTGTCAGTCTGGTGAATTTCCTCTGGGATTCTGGGTGAATTCTGGGACTGGAAAAAGGGAAATACAGCTCCCATTTTTAAAAAGGAAAAAGAGGAAGACCCAGGGAGCTGCAGGCCAGTCAGTCTCGCCTCAATGCCCAGCAAGAGCATGGAGCAGATCCTCCTGGAAACTCTGCTAAGGAGCATGTACAATAAGGGGGTGATTGGTGCCAGCCAGTGTGGTTTCATTAAGGGAAAATCGTGCCAGACAAATCTGGTGGCCTTCTTTGATGGGGCTGCAGCATTGGTGGATAAGGGAAGAGCAACTGACATCATCAACCTGTGCTTGTGCAAAGTGTTTGACACTCCCAAATGACATCCTTGTCTCTAAGCTGAAGAGGCATGGATTTGATGGATGGACCACTTGGTGGATAAGGAATTGGCTGGATGGTTGCACTCAGAGTTGTGGTCAACAGCGTGATGTCCAAGTGAGGATCAGTGGTGAGTGGTGTTCCTCAGGGGTTGGTATTGGGACTGGCCCTATTTAATGCAAATGTCAGTGACATGGACAGTGGGATTGAGCACCCTCAGCAGTTGCGGATGACACCAAGCTGTATGGTGTGGTTGACACAATGGAAGGAAGGGATGGTATCCAGAGAGACTTGAACAGGCTCGAGAGGTGGAACAGTGCCAAACTCATGGAGTTCAACAGTACCAAGTGCAAGGTTCTACCCCTGGGTCGGGGCAGTCCCAGGCACAAATACAGGCAGGGCAGAGACTGGATGGAGCAGCCCTGAGGAAGGGGGACTTGGGGGTGTTGGTCAATGAGAAGCTCCCCATGGCCTGGCTTCAGTGTGTGTTTGAGCCCAGAATCTCCCTGTGTGCTGGGCTGCACCCCCAGGGTGTGAACAGCACTGGTCAAGGGAGGGGATTCTCCCCCTCTGCTGCTCTCTGGGGAGACCCCCCCTGCAGCCCTGATCCAGCTCTGGGGCAGCCTCACAAGAGGGATGTGGAGCTGTTGGGGAGAGTCCAGAGGAGGCCCTGGAGATGCTGCGAGGGCTGGAGCAGCTCTGCTCTGGAGCCAGGCTGAGAGAGCTGGGCTGGTTCAGCCTGGACAAGAGAAGGCTCCTGAAGGGGAGACCTTAGAGCAGCTCCAGTGCCTGAAAGGGTTGCAGGAAACCTGGAGAGGGGCTTTTGACAAGGGATGTAGGGACAGGACAAGGGAATGGCTTTAACCTGCCAGAGGGGAGACTGAGATGAGCTCTTAGGCAGAAGTTCTTCCCTGTGAGTGTGCTGAGGCGCTGGCACAGGGTGCCCAGAGAACCTGTGGCTGCCCCATCCCTGGCAGTGTTCAAGGCCCTAGGGGAGTTGATTTAGGTGATCTTTAAGATCCCTTGCAACCAAAACTATTCTAGGTTGTATGGATGCAATGTAGTGTATTTCAAACACCAGCAGTACACCTGTTTTAGAAGTGCATCCATAACTAAAATATAAATAACTTGTACGAGACTTGCCAATATTTACTTGTCGTAAGTCAAGACTCCAGAAAGAAGTGACTGACAATAACTGTAGTTGTTTTCAAAGAAAGAGTTCCATGTTCTGTGCTTTTGTAACCTTGCAGGTGTTCCCTTTTGGCAGATACTCAGCACGGGCCTTGCTGCAGCTGAAATCCAGCTGTTCTACAATATCTGGAGAGCTTTTCATGATCTGCAGTGTTTTTATGGATGTCAGTATTCCTTTACTTGTCTTATTTCTTTCTGTTTCATATACTGTGATTACTGAAAATATTTTGGAGCTATTCTGCCACTCCTTTTGTTGTCCGCTTTACAAAAGCGTTCTTAAGTGTATAGGCTTGAATCTTAAACTAAGATTTGTCTGTCCTTATTAAAGTACATATGTGTTTCAAGATGTGTGATTATGGGGCAGGAGAAGAAATAGGTTAGATTCTGGCTGGAAATTAATTTTCTTCCATATTGCTCATACGTTTTGAGGCTTAGAATGTTTCAGTTTCAGTCTGATTCTTTGCTTTTACTTCTGTGCTGCTTCATGGGGATATGTCTCTTTTGGATTTATTTTGGTAGTTGTTTCCCCTCCCTTTATAAGTCCTGGACTTCTCCAGGTAGTGGATTTCCTGAAGTACAGAGTTTTATCATTAATGTTGATGAAGTGCATCGTGGGATTTGTAGTTCTCTTTAATAAAACTGATCTCTAGAGGAGTTATGCCAGAAGCCAGCTAGAGCTCCATCCCCCAGGAAGCCCAAGAGTAGCAGCCCAAAAATGTTTTGGCTTTTGCTGTGAGTATTCTTTGATATAACCCCAGACTGGTTTGGGTTGGAAAGGACCTTAAGATCATCCAGTTCCAACCCCCTGCCATGGGGGTTTTCTGACTTTTTCTTTCTGTATCACTGAAACACTTGGCTGTTTCCTGTGTACATGCATGCTGTTACTCACAGTTTTATTTTGCAATGTAGATGCTTATTCTGTCCTGACAAGGTAATAGCTGTTCTTTTTGTAGTTTAGGAGCATAAAGTGTGTTAACAAGCTGACCTTTCCTGAAGGCTAGAGACTAGGTCACGAGGCACCCCAGCTTTGGTTATGGCTTGCAGGAGAGAGTGTGCTGCTCACCAAGGAGGACTGTGTGAGCTCATTGGGAAAGAGTGGCTGTATTCAGCTGTGACATCTTGAATCTGCAAGTATGGAACAGCACTTCTGGGGAAAACCAGGGACATAGGTTCACAGTCAAGTAGAAGATAACAGTATCAAAATAGTCAGTGATCGTGTGGTTAAAGACATGTGTTGCCAGAAGGAACTGATAAATAATCAGAAGCATCTTTGAGAATTGTTTATTCATGGCTTGTGCTCCTGTGGAGAGGGGAGAGCACCTTTGTCGGCCCTAGTTTAATGCATTAGCACTTTATACAAACTCCCGATTGAGCTGGTTAGTGCCTTATCTGTATGCTTTCAAGTGAAACTGTGTTCCCTGCAGGTGTGAGATTTTATGGCAATGCAGTTATTCTGCTCAATAGAAAACATGGATAGGCTGAATGGGTATGAAATGTAATGGCTTTTCCTCCTTTTAATAGGTTCTTGGATTGGGTTTTATTTTGTTTTTAAAGAATATGGTGACCAATGCTTGGAGCAAAGGACTAAAATTCAAGCAAAACAGATGTCACCGTTACAGCATTCTCTGTGTCACTGGCTCATGCTGATGTTGTCGTCAGTAATACAGCTTGAAACGTAAAGCGGTGCACATACAGGGAGAGAGTTTGACATTTAGCCTCACTTTCTGTCTTTTGGAGGCAATAATTGTTCCTCCCTCTTGCAAAGCAGCTTCAGGTTCTCCGGTATCATGTGCACGATGACGCCTGTTGTTGCTTAACCAGGTGGAATTGCGCATCCTATGCATACAGCAGGGCATTGGTGTTGCTGCTGTGGGAGAAGAGGGAAGTGAAGGGCTCTGCCCTCTGAGGGGCCGTTCTGCTAAAGGGGTGAGCAAGCTCCAAACGGGCAGGAAACCCTCGTGGTTGCTTTTAAGCTTGGAGTTTAGGAAGAGCTGAGAACTGGGCGGCCTTGAGAACTGGACCCTTGCCAGTGAGAAAATGGTTTCTTATTCCTGATGGCACTTCTGAGCTTTGAGTCGTGTTCCTCTGCTTTCATTCTGAGTATGGTGAGTGTCATTTCTTTCCTGAGCATCCTGAAACAGTTTCTTTCTCCTCAAGTCTTTTAAGGAAGTGGATACTTCCTTCAGTGTTTGTTTGGTGAGGAAGCATTGCCTGTCTGAAGGGGTTTGCGTGGTTCAGTTTCCTTGCTTTGGCTTACCCATGTAGGTGCTCTTACATCTATTTGTAGTTGTTACCTAATGAATAAGTGCTCTGGAGACTGTAGAGAAGGGAAAACCATTTCAAAATAGAGTAGGAGTGTTCAAGCAGACAGAATTTTCCACTTTGTTGTACTTGAAGGGGTGAAGGAAATGAAGCATGTGTGCGGAGCAAATGAAGGTTTTCCCATGAATCACTAACCATCTTTTGACAGCTCTCAGAAGAGTGGTGAGCTTGAGCTTGCTCCCTTTATTTCTTGCCACCAATGATATTTTACCAGGGCTGTGGAATTTATTGTATGTGCCAGTAGATTTGGGAGTTCCTGTTCAAATAACTCTGATTTACTGTATTCATAACTGAAGTTCTTGTTTCTTCCAGAAAGTGCAGATGTTACGCTCGCATGAAGATTGAGTGTAACTTCAGTGTGATATGTGTGATAGAATGGAAGTATTTCAGGTGTAGCTGGACCTATTGATTAATGAAGAAATGTAATGATTGTGAATAATGTGAATTCACATGACTCAGGTTGCAGGAACACATCCTGAGGGTTTCACAGGTTTAGGCATGTTGCCTAGAGGCACAGAAGGTTTCCTAGCTGTCATCATTATGACTGAGCAGCATTCAGCAAGAGAATAGGTATTTGGGAAAGGTGGTCAGTGGGAAAGCAGAGGGAAGATGAAAATACTCCTCCTTAGAAGCAGAAGGGCCTAGAGAAGAAAAGAAAGAGCTTTTCTGGGGTAATATTTTCAACCTGCATTGGTATTTGAATGTAGAGTTACTGGGAGATGTGACAGTTGAGATGGCTTTGGGGCCACAGAGTCTACATGTGCTGTTATGCCTTTGTGTTGTTAGAGATTAGGAGTTATCCTGAGTTATGTGTAGTTTAACACAGTTCTGTACTTCAGGAGTAAAAAGAGTGTTTCTTGATTATGCCTTGGCTCTTTTAGTTATTTGTCTCATGTTAGGAATTAAGATGTAATTTTTAGGGTGAGGTATTTGTAATGAATAAATTCGGGATGGAGGGAGCAATGACAGATGAACTTTACACATGCAGACTTCAGCAAGGTACTCTGAAGAATAACAACACTATTTGGCTACAAGGTCTATACCAGGTGGTAAAGTACTTGAAGATGCTTTTTGTCTTTCTTTTCAATATCTGTTAATGAATAGTTTGTTTTAAGGGTGTGCTGTATTAGGTACCTATTTGTAGCAACAAGATCATTGATTAACCATTAATAGTTGTATACAAATTTACTTCCTAACCAAATGACTTACTAAAGGGGGAAGAGGAATGTACTGGCTCACTGAAGAAAACCTTTACTTCAGTTAATTCTGGTGTTTGTATATACAGCAGTGCTGCTAAAAAACATGATAAAGCTTTAGAAACCAGTCCTCTAAGTACATTTTCCTTTATTCCTAGCTTTTATAACTGTAATGAAACTGGATTACCACTGACATACTGAGTATGTTTATGCACAAATATATTAGACTTCCTTCCCCTCTGTTACCTTATATATTACTGTGGTATCTGGATGGCTACTCACCTGCATGTCACCCTGATCTTGCAAACCCCTAGTATCTTCATTTTAGAGATGGTGCACAGCTGCATGGAAAAACTAATCCATTTGCTAATGTTCACCAGAGGTCTGTGGTAAGGCAGGGAGCTTTTGACGGTTCCAAGATCCAAATGTAGCTGAAATGGTTTGTGTCTTAGCGCCCTTCTATCTGATTTTGTGTATATCCTCACTACAAAGGAGGCAGTGGTAAACTTGTGAGTGGTAACGAAATGAGAGAACTTCAAAGCCCATGGATGGATTTAGCAGGTGGAATCTGAAAGTAAAGCCCCTGTTCCCAGTCTATCACTTCCTTACTGTTAACATTGCCTGGCACAACTTGTGTTGCTTCACGAGTTGTTGGAGCAAATGCTGTTGCAGCCACATCATTCTGTATGCGGCAGTTCCTCAAGTTACACACTTTTCAGTATAGTGGAGCTGATGGATGTCATGTGGGTGATAACAGGATAGATTTGCTTGTAAGCTCCGAGTAGCATTGCCTCCTTAATCTGACCCGTCTTCTGATGTGGTGAGAACTGGCTGGATTCATGTTACTCCTGCAGCTTTTACTAACCCCATCAGCTACAAACACTTGTGAAAAATGGGAATTTTGATGCTTTTTCAGGAATGAAGCTGGGACATTTATGCTAGCATTGAGCTGCTTTAGACTTTTTTGGGGGAAGAATGTAGCTTTTTTCTGTCCATAGTTTAGCAGAACAGGAATCTCTCCAAATTGTGGTAGTTTTCAGACTACCTAAGAGAAGCTCTGAAGAGCTTGATGTCACAGATGCCCTGTTGTCACCTAACTAAGGTATTGTGTAAAATACAGTTGAGCAGTTCCAGCTCAAATGTGAATAGTATCCTGAAAATACTTGAAGAACTACTTGACATAATGCATCTATTGGCTTTTCCTAATAACTTTAGCTTCTCACATTCACTTTTTCCTCTGTAAAGTGAATTTGCTTCAAAGAACGTGTGTTACAGATGATAAGTATTACTTTTGCTGGCTTAGCATTTGGAAAGGACACTCATATCTCTGTGCAATGCAGGTGCTGTTTCCCTCCTGAGCGTGCAAAATGGTTTTGATGAACCATAGTGTAATGTCTGATAGACAAGGGGGATAAAATCGTCTCTCAGCTGTCTGAATGTGCGTGTCTGAGGGGGAAGGGAGGAGAACATAGTGTTCCAAAGAGAAAAGGAGGGTGTGTGTATTCTGAGGAGTATCATATTAATCTGAAGGAGCAAGATGCATTCTTTGAGCTTGACTTTTTGCTCTGGGAGGGACTGGGGGGACACAGAGTGTGTGTGTGGTGGGGGGAGGTGGTGAGCATTCCTGGAGGGGATTAATTTTGAGGTGACTCAGACAGACACTTTGATCCTTTCCATCTGCAGGTTGGCTTGTTTTAGCTTGTTAATATATGGATAGCAAATTCCCTTCTTCCTTTTATGTTTGGAAAATTGCTCATAGCCCACACATGGCTCTGTAATTGGGGAGAGATTGTTCATTCTTGCCTGCAGGAAGACATTTCTCTGTCTGCTGAGCTGGAGTTCCAGACTAGATAGAGGGAATGCAAGAAAAACAGTGATGGGAAGCAGGGCTGCACATCTCTTCTTTGAGCTATGATTCCTGAAGAAATTGCCACTGGTCTGTGTTTGCATCCGGAACACCATGTATTCTTCAGGATGGGGAAGTAAAATTGCTCAGTAGTGCTCTCAACCCTCCTTGTGCCTCAAGATACAACGGGGTGGATGCCTGTAGGACATGGATACTGTGGAGAAACTTCAGTGAGTTTAGGAATAAAGTTTTCTTCATCGGTAACCTGTAAGAATTAAACACTCTCCTCGTCAGATTTTCTTCTTTATTTCAACTTCAGGCATCTTAAATACAAGTAGGAATGATTAATATATATTTAAGTGACTTGAAAGTAGACAAGGGTTTGGTGATATCAAATGCGCTCTGTTTCTCAACCAAACTTCTTCAGGATTGTTAAACTTGTGTTCTGTTGAACCGCATTGCCCTGCCTCCTCTTGAATTTTAAGTCAGCTTTCCAAAAGCAGCAGGATTTTCTTCATGCTGGATTTTATCAGGATTCTGCCTTGGTGCTTGTCCTTCAGGTAAGATAGCACTGGTCAGATTGCAGAGAGATTTGATCTCCTGCCTCTTCCCCCACCCCAGAAGATGCTTTGGAAAGGTTTGTGTGTGTGCATGTGTCATTTGGAACTTTTTCATTTCTATGACCACAAGTGAAGATTTTATTCCTTGTTGAAGATAGAAAATAGCAGCATGTAACAGCCCCTGAGTCCTGGCATAGGCTTACTGTATTTATTTAGTGGATTTTTTTCCCTGTGTTGCTTGTGTATCTACATTTAAGGGTTTTAGGGGCTTGCTTTGGCTTGGAGTGTTGCAGTTCTCTGTCATTATTTTAAGGTTTCACAGAATTTTGTTCATAAATGTGATTGACCGAGGGGTCTGGATGAATAATTGCAGCCTGTCCTCAGTTTTTATTAGATGCAGCCCTTCACTATGACTCTATGATTTTCCCTGCACATGGCAGAGGGTTGGAATTAGATGATCTGAAGTTCTTTTCCAACCCAAACCATTTTGTGATTCTGTTATTCCCTTATCTTTGTGCTTTTGTAGTCGGTGGCTCACTCTGGCTGCTTTGGGGTCCTAAAGAAAGTGTACAAGGACTCTTCTCATCCACCTCACAAAGGCCTTCTTAAAAGAAACTCTAGGGGATGATTGCGTTTTGCTGTCTATGTGGGAATATTTGCTTCTAGATTTAGATAGATCAGGCAACAGTGAAGAGGAAGTCATAGCACAGGTCATGATGGAAGCAAGCACTGCTGTAGGTTATAAGCTATACAAGCTCATGTTGGCTGTAATGCTTGGAAATCAGAGCTGCTGTAGATAATGACGTGAACTAAATGAAAAGGTGTAAATTTAAAGGTGTAAGCCTAAAATCCTGGTAGTCTGGTTCTGCTAGAAATGTTCATTTAGATGGCTTTTCGGGATCACCTTCCTGTCTGGGACCAGGGTCACTGGAACACCAAGTTGCACAAATGAAATCTTGATCTCAGATGAGGGAGCCTTATATTTTGGGGAATACCTCATGTAAACCAAGAAGTCTAGAAGCAGTTCTCTTCGTGAAGGCTGCTCCTGTGACCACATGCAGTCACAGAGAGACATTTAAACACAGCCCTCCTCCAAAGAGGCTGAATAATAGAAAGATCTTAAATTTTCTGCAAAATGTTATTATGACAAAAGGTTTCATTTGGTCTGGAGGCATCTGTCTGTACATGCAGCACATGCAAGCGGCTGCAACAGAAAGGGGCATCTGTGTGTTGTTGTACAGGTATTGTACAGTTAATATCTTGTGTATATGTGTGTGTTTTGCACAGAAAAGATTCATTTGTCATGCTTGAGTGCATAGAGTCCAATGGTTCAGGTTCCTAAATGTCAGGGTTTGGTTTGCTTTAACTTGAAAGGATTTCATCACTTTTTCTACGGAAAATGAAAATATTAAGCTCCACCATTTATTTGCTCGCAAATGGTATTTCTTTGCTTAAAATGATCTGCACTGGTGTTGATGTCTTCCTCCCTGTTCTGTCAGCAGTAGATTTTGATTGGGATTTCCACAGTTCAAGTTGCTATTGTGTGTAAACACAGCATGCTGGTGGCTGTGTGGGGACCGTCTGGGGACAGGCTGGAGTGTCATGGGTGTGTGGTGAACCATGGCCTGTTGGGTCGCTCAAGGTGGTGAAAGAATAGCTGAGTGTCTAGAAAGTGAAAAGATGGGAAAGTGAATCACAGCTAGGGGAAGGTGACAGCTACAGTCACCATAGTAATAAGCTGTGGATTGAACTTCACCTGAACTGAAAACTGGTTTGAACAGTTGTTGGGCATTTTGCTCTCCTTTATGTGTTCTGTGCCTCCCCTCCCCCTGTTAAACTCAATGCAGAGCTAGACTGGAAGAGGTTCAGTCCCAATGGGATCTGAAACAGAAATGAAATCTTGCCTTGATCCTCTGCTAATAACATTGGAAAGCTTTTTCAGATGCTTTGCAACCATTTTCATTGCTTATTTAACTGTTTGATGTACAGAAGAGAACAAGATATACTTAGAGCACACCCATGTGGCCATGGAGGGGTTAAATGCTATTTAAGAATTGTTTTGGGGGTGGGGGGGAGAAGGTTTCTAATTGTAGTGAAGTATTTTTGGAATTTGCCCTGTCAGTTAGTAATATTTCACTAATTAAAGCAACCCTTTGTTTAAACCAGGCTGACAACAGCTCGTCTGGAGAGTTGGCTGGTGGACAAACCGAGGTATGTTCGTTCCTCAGCAATTCAACCCATTTTATATGCTGATGTTTCTTAAGTAATGCTTTTAACTTGGAAGAAGGTAATCACATCTGTGAATTCCTTGTGGTTTCTCTGCTGCTGAGGGTTGCATCCTATAAACAGTTTTATTACCTTAAAGCCTTATGTGTAATGAAAATTAACTAATAAAACAAGCAGACAGGCACTGGGCTCTTCATGGCTCGATGTAGCAGGGTTATTTGAACAGCAAAATTAAGGGATTATAAATTGTTGCTGGAAAAACGTTAGCAAGAGGCAACTATATTTTCCCTTACTCCTGTGTATGCTCCTGCTTGGGAGAACAGCATATGTACAGACTGCGGTTTGGTCAGGAAGGTTTTATGTGTTTGTGGAAAAATGGGTTCTCGTTTGGGAATCGTACATTTGCCATAAAGGAGAGGGAAAGGCCTATACTGAAACATACTGTCAGGTTGGACAGTAAAAGCAGACTGAAAATTTTACAGGTTTTCCTGCCCTGAACAGCATTATATGAAGAAACTCACATAATACTAAAAAGCCAATGTACAAATCTTGAATAGCTTACTGTATGCTAATGGGTTGGATTTCCCAATGGCGTGATATCACAGACTGCTCTTAGTTCCTTGGTTTTGTCAAATGGCTTGCTGCTTGTAGAGAAGCCTGCTTTGCCAGATGAAAGATCCTGTAAGAGTGAAACCTCTGACCGTCCTGGCATTAAGAGTGAAATCTGTTGAGTGATGACTAACTGCCAACTAATACTTTTGGCTACACTAAGATTTCATAGCTTCCTTTTGAAAGGTTACATCTTCTTCATTAATAGGTATTCAGAGATAAACCTCAAGTCTTGAAAAACGGTATTTGTCTTTTCTCTTTACATCATTTATGAAAATACCAGCCAACAGATCTGCCTTGTCAACAGTCCTGCCTTGTCAACAGGTCTGCCAATGAGCATGTCCAGGCAGTGAAGATAGTTCAGCTGTTTGATTTGATTTGGGTAGCAATATTGTTGTACTACATGATGTACTCTGTAATAATGAAGAACATACTGGAACAATTTGATGTCAGAACCAGGATGAGCCTTTGAAATGAGCATTCTCTGGTCTCACTTGTATTTTGTTGTACATTCTTGTGAAATTATTTCAGCTTTTGGCAAGAGTATCATGGAACTGTTAGTTCTGTGAATTGCTGTGATCTGGAAATTTATTTTATTTGAATAATCTGTTCTAGGAATGTTTTATTCTGAGGGGCAGAGGGAGCAGCAACTGTTGTAAGAATGAATTAAATCCTCTAAAAGTGCAAGAAAAGAGATCAAACTACATAAGAATAAACATTATCAAGGCTTTAAAGGAAACTGTTGTTTAAGAGAAAGGGGAGAGAGCAGAGTACTTCTGCAGTCTGCTAATATGAATGTACCCTTGGTGGAACAGAGGAATGGGATCTGAAGAACCCTAATGAGACCTGAGAGTATTTGGTAAGAAGAGTAAGGGCTTGGAGAGCTTCCTGGTTGTTAGAAGGAAGAACTTGGGGTTTTGAATGGATTCTCTGGGCCTTGAAAAAGGGTCATGAGGGTCAAGTTCAAAGTTTTTCTTTATTCACTGTGATAAGAGATCCCAATTTTAGTGCCAGGGGAAAAACTGGGGTAGTTATTTAGAAATTTAAAGTGAATAGTTATTTTGAGCTACAAGGAAGGTCAGTTAAGTAACAGTTGCGTTTCGTGTTATTGTTTTTCTCAACATAATAGTTCAACTATTTGTCTTTGGGTGAGTGAGCAAGTTAATCAGCTACAGAGCAGACACTGTATAATAACTTTATAAATGCCTGTTGTGTTTTATTTCCATTTCCACAAGAGCTTTGGATCTTGTAGTTGAATGTGATCCTTGTGCTTAAGCTATTTTATGTTATCCTGGCTCATTCACGTAGCAGAGGAGAGGAGCTGAAGTTCCAATCTGCAGTCCAGTAGCAACAGATCTTCTCCTGCCTACATGGGAGCACACAAAGCTCCCAGTTAGTAGCAGACTGCACTAATCAGTGACCAGAATTGATGGCATTTATCAAGGTGGATATTTTATTGTGTTCCTGGTAGAGGTTAACTTTAGAAGGGAAATAGCTAATCGGGAAGGTGGAGACTGTTCAGATAGGCAGGCAGTGGTGTTACCCTATCTCTAAGTTGTAACTGAAGTGACTTTGAAGATGGTTACAATAATAAGGTGGAGGTAAGGGGAATTCAGGGTTTTTTAGGCTTGAAATCTGTGGCTCAGTAGAAGTGGATGTAGTTCCAATGTTGAGCTTACTGTAGAAGCATTCCTTTAACACAGCATGGGATGCTTTGCTGTTGGACTATTCTTACTCTTACTGCTGCAAGAAATGTTCACATCAAAATATGAACTGAACATTATATAATTCAACACACTTACTGTGAGATCTTTTCTCAAATAAAGGCAATGCTGATATCTAACATGGCAAGGGCTTTCTCTTTGTGTATGGCAAAGTGAGTCTGCATCTTGTGTTAGGCATGTCTGCCAGAGCTGGACAGCCTGGTTTCCAGAGTACTGCCTCAGGTACCAAGGAAGGAGCTGGAAGCAGTGTGGGGGACAGAATAGGAGCCTTATTTTGCTGTTTGCCAGTGAGACATATATCTGTTGCCATTAGGCTAACCTTGGTTCCTCCTTTTAAATAGTTGTGCATCATGAAAGTGGTGATGTAGTATGAATGCTAATTTTAACCAGGAAGTTTTGACACTGTTTCTTGTGTGGTGTGGTTTTCTTTGTGTGGTGGTTTTGTGTGTGTGTCTCGTTCTTCAGTACAAACCTATCTAGTCCTAGCCTTTGCTCTCTCAAAGTTTGCTGACTTGCCTGTTAGGTGAACGCAGACTCTACAATATTGCTTGTGGTTACTTGCAGTAAGGGAATATGATTGAGACTTTCTGATTTACTATGTTGTTATCACATGATAAACACTCCAGGAGGTGTGTTCAGAGTGGTCTAAACAACTAATCTTGTAATAGCAGAGGAAAATCAACAGAAGGGATGCAAAATCCACAGTTGCCAGTAGAGTTTTTTTCATCAGGTGGTATTCCCATTGACTCATACGACAGGACCACAGAGGAACATGAAGAATACAAACCGAATGTCTAAGCACAAGTTGTTTGCTGTCCGATGAAATTAATGCAATTACATCCTGGAGCAGGACTGTTGAGTAAACATTTCTGAGTTTTGGAGGTGCATTTACATTATCCTGTACATTATTTATTGTAGAAATCTATGTAATATTAGTTTTGTTTCTGTTTCCTGAAAAATAGTTGATTGTAACTTGATGAAAAACATGGCAAAGCTTAATTAAAATAGCAACAAAAAATGAAACTAGATGTTATGAAAGAAATTAAGTTCTGCCCAAAAGTACACAAAGAAGATCTTCATGTTCTTGATTGGGTTCTGCCTCACTTCTTAAATTACTGAGTACAAAATTCTGTAAGCCAAAACTTTGGGTCCTCAGGTTTAATGAAGTGCAGAAAATGTGCCTATTTTAAGTGGTTGTATAAAAGATACTGCTTTACATTACTGATTGGAGCAGTCTTGACCATATGATGAAAGATAACTTTCTAAAATGAGGAAATACTTGCAGAGTACTGTTTCCTGTATGAGTTACTATCAGTAGTGCAGATGGTAACCTGTGTGGGATAGCATGTTTAACTAGAGCTGTTCACATACTGAGCCAGCTGTGTTTGAAATACCATTACTTCTGGCCTAGGGGAATAAATGGAAGGATGTCCTTTGCATTGGGAGCATAGGTGTTGAGTGAAGATGTTCTGGCCACACATGCTGGTCTCCACTCTGTTCTCTGCTTAGTGTAACTCTAGCCTCTCAAAGTATTCTGGCTTTCTGTGTCAGTAGGTCCCAAGAGCCATGGATAGCCTGGATCAAAATAAGGTAATTAAATAAGGATATATGTAGGGAGAGGAGGAGACCGAACTGAAGTTGCCATTTTTCCATCCTGCTGAATCACCTTTAATGAGATTTTCATGCAGACTTGTAAAGCATGTTGTTTTCTACATCTTGGAAGATTTAATGTAGTGATGTTACAGAAGGCAGATCCTGACACATGACTGGTACTTCTCTGACACACTTTCTGTGTGTATGCTTCCTTAGTACAGCAGCTGCTAAATGCACATGTGTATGAAGTATGCAACTATCACCTTGCTTACCACTGGGTACTTCCAGCTAGGATGCTGACTTTCTGTGGAGGATGAGGGAGGGGAAGAATGTCCATGTGAAAGGTGACAGTGCTGACAACAGTACTTGAATGAATTTAAAGTGCCAAGTTGAGTATCTGTTAATGTAGCGTACTTGCCTCAAGCAAGATTGCCAGGGTAGGAGGGAATGCTGAAGCTGTGTGGCAGAAATTAGCCTGTATGGAATTGCTAAATTTGTTCACTGTATTACTGTTTATAATGTGTCTTCCATTTCTCAGTGAATGGCTTATTGGCATGCATCTTCAGCCTTCTCAGCTGGCAGTTTTCTGTCCTGGTTCTAGCATGGGTCTGGGCTCTTCTCCCTCCTTCAGAGGAGGCCATGAAGATGGTCTGAGGGCTGGAGCACCTCTTCTGTGAATACAGGCTGAGTAGAGCTGGGCTTGCTCAGCCTGGAGAAGAGAAGGCTCTAGGAAGACCTGAAGGGGGGCTACAAGAAATCTAGAGAGGGACTTTTTACAAGGGCATATAGTGACAGGACAAGGGGAATGGCTTTAAGTTGACAAGAGGGTAGATTTAGATGAGCTCTTAGGCAGAAGTTCTTCCCCTGTGAGGGTGCTGAGGTGCTGGCACAGGGTGCCCAGAGAAGCTGTGGCTGCCCCGTCCCTGGCAGTGTTCAAGGCCAGGTTGGACGGGGCTTGGAGCAACCTGCTCTAGTGGAAGGTGTGCCCGCCTGTGGCAGGGGTTGGAACAGGATGATCTTAAGGTCCTTTCCAACCCAAACCATTCCATGATTCTGCTCTCCTTTTCTCAGCCCACTTTGTAGACTCTTGGTAACTCTCCTAGTTGTGTGGTATGGTTGGGGTTCTTATCAGAGCAGAAGTTGTTTACTACGCATAGCTCTTTGGTATTTGGCCATATAACTAACTACAGCATGTCATAGGAGGGTTAGGTTGTACATTGCTGCAGTTCTTTGTGTATTTGCTGCTTTTGTGGACAGGTTCGTTAGGGACTATTGAGACAGAGTAATATTCATGAAAGCATATACTCTGCTCAATGTTTCTGTGTACTTACAGGAATTCACCTGCAGTGGAAGAGATTTGATTAGAGAATCTTGGTGAAGATGATTAAAAACCCAATAAACCTGTCAGCATTTCAAGGGGAGACACCTGATCTCTCCGAATTATTTTTGTTATGCCCTTCAACATTTTCTTTTCTGTGAACCGAAGACAAACCAGGTATATGCAGAAATAGACTTTTTTTCCCCTGCTATTTCAATATGTGGATTCTAGTCTTCAGGTGTCCAGCTCTGAGTATGTGGGAGTTCCAGTCTTTGTGTACTAAAAGCAGTGTTGTAGCCTCAGAGATGCCAAGGCAGGTTCATGTAACAAAAGAAGAAGGAAAACAAAAAGCCACTGACAAACACTGAGCTTTCATGATTACAGTCCTCTGACTGCTTTCAGGCATTTCCTTTGTACAGTTTTTTTCCCACACAGAACAAAGTGTCTGTTTGCCAATGAGATGAGCATGGAAAAGACAAGTTTTCCAGTGTCTGTAGTAACTGTTGTCTTAATGGATTTTCCATCTGTCTGCTAATTGGTTTTTCCACCATTACGAATTAATGCAGTGGAGAGATAAAGGTGTTGAAATAAAAACGTAAAGAACTGATGAAACAGAAAAATCTGGGAGCTGCTGCTGTTTTACATTACAAGTAAGGAGTGACCACAGGCTCCTCTGTTCCTGCTTGAAGGAGACTGGTTCCTAGGGATATTTGGATGAATGAAAGCAGTGAGGATTTAGTAGGCATCCCTCTTGCCTTTCTCCAGCAGGTGCGCTGACATGCTGGGGTTCAGACTCTCTTGGGTGCTGTTGTTCTTCAGTGAGTGTCAGCCGTCTCTAGGCAGACCTGGACCTACTGTTTTCTGAACTGAAATCTCAGCCAGATCATCAAGGGAAGGATTTGAAGCAGCAAATATGAAGAACTTCCGGTATGTTGTTTAAAGCTGGAGGTGGTCAACAGACTTTAATGTAGGGAGAGAGATTTGTCTGATAATTGGTCATTTCCAAACACTTTACTCTCTTATCTCTACGTGCTGTGGCTTTGTCTCAAGCATTTAAAGCTTTGAGAAGAGCACATGCAGCTGACGGTCTAGATGAAGAACCTCCTCCAAGGTGAACTGTCTACAAATGAGAATGTGTTTGTGGCATGAAAGAATAATCCATTCAGCCTAGGTCTTGTCTCTTGTTAAAGAGAGCAGTGAAGTTGCTGCATGTCTCTGACCTCTTTCTTTAAATTTACATAAGGTCATTTGGATGGAAACTTCTTTTTCAGTTTTGTTTTGGAAACCCTGGTACTTGGGCAGAGTTTCTGTAGTCAGAACTATTCTGACTACAACAGAGGCTCCTTATTTCTTTTGTCTGAGAAACTACAAAGGCTTTTGCTGCTTAAAATTACAGCACCAAATATTTTTAAGGGGGATGGGGAGTGCTCTTTTTCTGTCATTTTCTATTACACTTTGCCCCCTTATATCCAAGCATTTTGTACCACCAAATCACAGGATTTTTTTCCTCTCAGCATGAACTTTACTCAGCTGGCTCAATGAGACATTTTTTCCTCACCAGCATCTCCATGTGGTTTCACTTGAGTCACAAGTCAGGAGCAGGCTCCCCTGGGAGGGATATCGCCAGCTCAGGCTGCATGATCCTAAGTCAAGATGTCTCTTCTCAACTGTCTTGCTGTGAAATGACTTGAATGAATGGGCAGTAAATGGGGGGTGTAGATGCTTTCTTGTCTTTGCAATCCCTCTGAACTTACTTGGTAATATTAAATAGTAGTGATAGGAGTATAATTGGTTATTTGTGTACACTCCAGTGTGAGTGTGTGCTATGTGCTATGGCTATCACTGTAGAAATAATCTCTGAATGTGGATGAAACAGCCAGAAATGCCTTATTTCAGTCTGCGTAAAAAATGCTCTGGCGTTCCACAGTTTTTGGCCACCATCCCATATTCTTGTCATGTACCATGGGTTCTGCAAAATGTATGTATTCACTGGTGGTAATTGGGTATGTACTTACAATAGCGTGATATATTCAGTTAATGCCACTTGGTTAAAATACTGCACTAGAGACAATGGTATGTTTTCCAAGACATGATTCTCATAGGGAAGGGCTGCAGGGAAACGGATGTTATGGCGTTTGCTGTTTCACTGTGCATTCATCTTGTCCTGGTGTGAGCAAGACTGTTAACATCATCACTTACTACAGCTACCAAAGAGTTGTGGTCAGACCTGGTGTTCTGAAGGTGTTTTAGAGAGTACCTGGGTAATACTGAGAGAGCTGGGCTTCTATTGGAGAAGAGAAGGCTCCGGGGAGATCTTAGAGCAGCTCCCAGGGCCTGAAGGGGCTGCAAGAATCCTGGAGAGGGGTGGCCATGAGGGGTGAGGGGAGATAAGGAGGGGAGGGGAGCAGCGGTCATGAGGGGAGATCATGAGGGAAGATGAGGGGCAGCCATGATGGGAGAGAAGGAGCAGTCCTGAGGGGACACCATGAGGGAAGACGAGGGGCAGCCATGATGGGAGAGAAGGAGCAGTTGTGAGGGGAGATCATGAGGGAAGATGAGGGGTGGCCATGATGGGAGAGAAGGAGCAGTCATGAGGGGAGATCAAGAGGGAAGATGAGGGGCAGCCATGATGGGAGAGGAGCAGTTGTGAGGGGAGATCGTGAGGGAGGATGAGAGGCAGCCATGATGGGAGAGAAAGGAGCAGTCATGAGGGGAGATCAAGAGGGAAGATGGGGGGGCAGCCATGATGGGGGAGGAGCAGTTGTGAGGGGAGATCATGAGGGAAGATGAGGGGCGGCCATGATGGGAGAGAAGGAGCAGTCGTGAGGGGACACCATGAGGGAAGGTGAGGGACAGCCATGATGGGAGAGGAACAGTTGTGAGGGGACACCATGAGGGAAGATGAGGGACAGCCATGATGGGAGAGGAGCAGTTGTGAGGGGACACCATGAGGGAAGATGAGGGGTGGCCATGGTGGGAGAGAAGGAGCAGTTGTGAGGGGAGATTGTAAGGGAAGATGAGGGGCGGCCATGAGGGGTGAGGAGGGGCAGCCATGAGGAGTGAGGCAATATCATGCAGAGAGAGGAGGGGTGGCCTTGAGGGTGAGAGGAGATTGTGAGGGGAGAAGAGGGGCAGCCATGAGGGGAAAGGAAGGGCAGCCATGAGGGGAGATCATGAGGGGGGATCTTTAGGGGGGAGGGGGGGAGCCATGGTGCCTGAGGGGTGGCCATGAAGGGAGGTCTTAGTGGGAGGTGAGGGGGGGCCATGAGGGATAGGGGGGGCAGCTATACAGTGTGGGTAACTATGTGGGGGGATTGAGGGGTTCTCTGTGAGTGGAGATCAGGATGGGAGATCTTGAGGGAAGATCTGTTTGCCCTTAGTGACATGGTTTAATGGTGGACTTGGCAGCCCTGGGGTAACAGATGGACTTGATCTTAAAGGTCTTTTCCACCCTAGTTGATTCTTTGACTTTTTACAAGGGCCTGTAGGGACAGGACAAGGGAGAATGGCTTTAACCTGACAGAGGAAAGATTTAGATGAGCTCTTAGGCAGGAGTTCTTCCCTGTGAAGGTGCTGAGGTGCTGGCACAGGGTGCCCAGAGAAGCTATGGCTGCCCCATCCCTGGCAGTGTTCAAGGCCAGGCTGGACACAGGGGCTTGGAGCAACCTGGTCCCTGCCTATGGCAGGGTCTGAAACTGGATGAGCTTTAAGGTTCTTCCCAACCCAAACCATTCAATGAATATGCTGTTACTTGGCCTGTATGCATGGTAAGCTTGCTTAAATATTTTTCTGGGAATTAAATCTGCAGCAAACATGGACGCTGGTTCAGGGTTAGAAATGTTAAAAATGCTGTTTACTGCAGGATGGGAAGGGAAGAGCTGTGAACTATTTTGTATTATGATTAATACCAACTGTTGTATTTTGGGCAATCCTGTATCATCAGTGTTCTCTTCAGAAATGTTATTTACAGGGACATACAGGTTACCTGGTGGGATTTTATTCTTTGATTTCTCTACAGGAGCTCTAAGTAACTGTGCAGAAATCATGGGACTTTTGCTGGGCAGACTTTCTGTAAGAGATGGGAGGAGAGGAAGTAGAGAGGTGTTAGAAATAGTGATGAGTAACCTTAATAGAAAGGGCTGAAAGGAGGCATTCCCCTCAGCTAGATGTACTGTTTTTTCTGTAGTCGTGTCATCTGTTTTTGGAGCAGTCTCACAGCAGTAGACACATGCCTTAGTTTTGCAGTGTTTTTTTTTAACTGGACCTCAGCCTTTTCATGAATTCTGCTTTCAGTCACCCCTTATTTGAACTTTCTTTCGGACAACCCCTGTGGTCATTCCCCTAGCCATAAAAGGTGGTGAAATACCCATTCTGCTAATGCACTTCTGCCCCATCCCTCCAAGTATTTAAAATAATACTTGTAAGCATTATGTCAGCCAGTGGATTTAAAGCTACCTTGGAGAGTAGAAGAATGCACAAAGAGAGTCCTGGGAAATTGCAGTATTGCTTGGTAAGTTATTTAGAGAGAGGATAGGGAATAGGGATCGTATTTGCATGCTCAGGGACGGGAAGTGAACAAAGCATATCTTTGCTTTATATGATTCTGTTGCTGTGCTAAGAGGGGTTTTATGGCTCTGTAAAATTCAGCAGGAGTAGAGTCTAATATAGGGAAAGTTTATGGGGCTTTGCATGTATGTTTAATAGTTTTCTCTTAGCTGGAATGTGTTACATGGATTGTTGCAATTTTTGGAGATAGAGAAATAACGTGCAAACAGTTTTTGGCATTTTTTTTCCCTCTGCATAGAATGTCTGATTTAACAATTTCATTTTAAAAGACAAATTTTTGTTGAGACACTTACTTCCTCATAATTTAGACACTCTCTGGATGACTTTGGAGGGAACTGATTCTTTGACAAAAAAATCAAAGCCCTTTGACTTTCCTTTTAAAGAATTAACTGTTGCCACGATTGAAGTTTAGACATTGGAAACATGAAGTTGCAATAAATAAAACTTACTTGGTTCTGTTCTTCACTGAATATTTAACTGTTATGATGTAGCATGGTTTTGGGGACTAATGTGAATGCCGCTTTCATAGGTGTAAAGAGCCAGTGTAAGTCTCTGCTAAGGAGGAAATGCTGTATCAGTATTGTGAAGAAACAAGTTGTGTATCCTGAGTGCTTTAATCTGTATTGGCTGAATTTAAATCTGGAGAGTGGTTTTTGTGTAAACTGCTTTTCCCTTCTCCAAATATTACGTGTCTCAAAAGTCTTTGACAGAGTTGCTGGGAGTTTTTTATCTGAGGATGATCAACGTGCTGCTGCGTAATGAAAATGCTCAGTGATAAGGAGTGTTTGAAATTCATCATAGCTGAGGATGCCCCTATGAATCTTCATCCAGTCTGCTGTTACATTGGTGCAAGTCTGGGATAAACTTTCAGCTTCATTAGATTTCTGTGTGCCATAAAGAGCAGAACATGTTGAAAAATATTTCCTTGTGTGGTAAACAAAGAAGAGTTTCATAATGCTGGCAATTGAGACCAGATGTAATTACAGCCTCTTTCCCGGGCAAAAACTCAGTCTGTAACCTGTGGTTCTGCGCTGTTTTCCAGTTTCGTTTGCTTATAACAATTGCATAAATTTAGAGTGCAGGCTTGATCCTCATGGAAGTAGCATTGCTTGCTGCCTGCCGTGGTTGCTTTCCTTTTCTTCTTTAATCTCTTGGTGAAGTTTATCCATGAGTTTCTTCAAAACTGCCCTTTTCAAAGAGAGTCACAGGCATGTCCTGTAAACTTCAGCCCAAAGTAGAACTCTGCATGAAAGAAGAGTGGAAAAAATCTAAAATGACGATTCTAGTTTTGTCTATGATCTACAGAGCAGGGAAACTGCAGCAAAAGGCTGTGGAGATGAGGGACTCTCAGCTTTTTTGGGCACAATGGCTGAACCCATAATGGTGTAGAACCTCCTTGTGTCAGATTAGTGATGTTTCCTGGGTTAGTGACACTTTTCCTTCCTCCTAGACCTCTGTCTCTTCAAAAACATCTCCCATATTTTCAAACACAAAAAAACCCAATCATGAAACAGATTTCTCAATAATAGTAGATCTGATCTGTTTGCTGTCAAGTATGTTCCTACGTAGTGCTGCAGTTCAGCTGTTATTTTCCTTTATGGCTGACTTTTAATACGAATCCTAATTCTGATACAGAATCACAGAATGGTTTGGGTTGGACAGGAACTTAAGATCATCCAGTTCCAACCCCTGCCACAGGCAGGCACACCTTCCACTAAAGCAGGTTGCTCCAAGCCTTGTCTAAGCTGGCCTTGAACACTGCCAGGGATGAGGCAGCCACAGCTTCTCTGGGCACCCTGTGCCAGCACCTCAGCACCCTCGCAGGGGAAGAATTTCTGCCTAAGAGCTCATCTCAGTATGAGCTATTCTACTATTTCTCTCACTAATTTCTGCCAGTCAATATACTTCTCTGCTGGAATGGTTTTCTTGAGAGTCCACTCTGGCTGTTACTCCTTCAGTATCAGTAATTGCTACCATGCTGTTTATGGAAGCATGTTAATTATGTTGGCTTTACGCTGTGGGTGAGACCAACATTTCCTGAAGCTGTTCTTAAGATCAGCCTGACTGCATCCCCACTGGTGAACATGGCCTCCAAGCACCCGGGCCTGCTCAGCGTGGTCAGTTGCTTCCCTGTGTTCGTTTGGGCTGGGGTTTCAGGTAGGCCCATGTGGAGGCAGTACTTGACGGAGACACTGATTTGTGTCTGTTCTTGTGCCTGATGGCTGTTCTTGCGCCTGCTGAGTAGCTGTGTTGTAGATGCTTTTGGAGACAGTCACATTTTGCCTTGAGCCATGTGTTGAATTGCTCAAAGCCACAAATATGTGCCATGTTACTTTATTGCAGTAGATGTGTGTGTTGCACCACACTGGGAAGGTTTCTCATGCAGTGGATGGATGGAAGCCTGGTGCTGTGGTGGAGTAGCCTGACTGCATGCAGAGGGACAGCTTTCTGCTTCTAGGCACTTGTGCTGCCAAAGCTCAGCGCAGGTGTTACAGTGTTGAAGGTGAGCCCATTTTCAGGGCTGAGTATAAGGACAGTGAGGGGGAAATGTGCAATGAATATGAGGAATGTGAAGAGTCATTTGTGGATTTTGTGGTCTGGCAAAAGATATTTTTGTTTTTGTATAGGTAATTGAGTATTTCCAAAAAGCCTGGTGGTAAAAGTAAAGGTTGTTATATCCTACCAGAGGAACTACTGACTCTGTCATAATCTTTTGGTAGCCCCTCTGTTAACTAAATATTTCCTAAGTTATAGAAGCCATATAATACCCTTTGCATATATAGTATTGACTTTTGCAGTTCTTTCCCCTGTTTGCCATTATTGCCTTATTTTAACATGATGTCACTGTGACATACTGTTGAAACAATGTTACTTTAAACCTACTATACTTTTCTTACACAGGGAAGAAGGAGTAGTGATTTTAAAGTTAGCAATCTGTGCCAGAGTCGGCTTGCATTGATGCTTTTCATTTGTTGAATGAAAAGTCCAAGCTGTCTTCTGCACCAGATGAGTTAAATTGTTGACTGTGATAGAGCATTACTTACGTTTTGTTTAACTAGTTTAAGCTGAACAAGTGCAAGCTTTTGTGTAGGTAAGACATGAGGTCAGAATGTTGTTGGCTTATATCATAGAGAGTATTCTGTATTTCCTCTTAAAAGATAAGTCATGGAGTGAATTCTGAAATTATCATATGAAAATGCCTTACAGTGTTTGTGTGCCGATTTGCAAGTTTCTTCACACTATTGCTTCCCCCATTTGAGAGTGGAAAGCTCATGTTACTGAGTAAGAGGGTGAGAGAGGGAGCGAAAGTGCTTTGACATGCTGCTATTATACTGCTGCCACACTACTACCCTATTTAATTTTAAATTATCTATATTTCACTTTAAAGTATGACTCAAAAGCTGAAGGAAGGTCTAATGTTATTCCCTTTGCTTCCAGCCTCAAGAAACAGCTTCAAGGTCTCACACCTTCAAAGCCAAGTCTTTTAAGAAATCCAAAATCTGTGGAATCTGCAAACAAGTAATTGATAGCCAGGGCATTTCCTGCAGAGGTGAGTAACATATGACGTGCTATTTACTTTCTTGCTGTGTAAAGGAAATTAACTTTATGTTAATGTTAAAGTTTCTAGGAATCCATATTTCTGGAATCCCCCCTGGACTAAGTATAAGTTTTACCTTGGTTTATTTCCTTCCTTTGTACAATAATGTTTCCAGCTTTTGTGGGGGAGTGGGGTGCTGCAGTAGGTAATTGGGCTTGTTTAATGATGTGCTTTTATTACTGTGCTATTCAGGCAGGTTCCAGAATAAGGCAGTGCCTGTGGAGGCTCTCTGAGGAGCATGAGTGATGTGTGCACAGTGGGTGACAGATGCCTCTGGCATTCAGCCTCCAAATGTGCGTGACCCTCACTCACTGAGGCATGAAGGTTTTCTCTGCATTAATTTGCAAAAAATCACAAGAGCAACCATCTATTTATTTTCTTTAATTTTTCCAGTTGCGTTATGCTCTGTCTAATCCTTAGTCCTTCATCTAATCACTTGAGAAACAATAGAGAGATTGTCCTGGATGCACAGACTGCAGAGACTCAGCTGCCTGTGGCATTGCTGCCTGCTCCTCTACTACTGTTTTCCCTCACTCTTCCCCCTTACTGTGTAGAACTGAGCATACTTGCCTCTTCTCCATGGGATACCTATGGTGGAATTAAATCTTGTGAGAACTCAATAGTTTCCTTTTTGCAGGTTGTCCTGGGATAGGGGTTTTAATCCCTTGTACTGATTTAGGCTGGTTAATGTTCAACTCCTGTAATTCCATGTTAATAAACCAGTCTTTTCTTGCTGTATGCATGGTTCACCTGCTAGTAAGAGAATGCCATTATTTTTTCATCTGAAGCATAGTCACTGTTTTCACTTAGAGGTTTTTGCACCCCTTCCTAGTTCTAGATGGCTCTCTTTCTCCTGCTTCCTCCCTCCTATAATCTCCAGACACATTAGGATACCTCTGAGGCTTTGAGAGGGAGGTGAGAGATTTGGATGTGGAAGGAATGTGGCCGTTTCCTGAGCTAAACTGCAGACTTTGCAGATGAACAGCTAAATGAAAATACCTCACTTGTTCAGCATTACAGTTGTCACTGTAAGAGTGGTAGTTACATACGTATTTCTTTAACTTACTTCTGCCTGTCCTTCTGGCTGTTAGTTCTGAAGTTCTTTGGTTTTAGTTGTTTTCAACTTAGCAGAAATAGTATTATTGGAAGAAAGCCAGCTTGGTGACGGAACTGCCTGAAGACCTTCTTGATCAGGTTAAGTGTAAAAAGTGCTGTACTGGGAGAGAATCAGTACTTTGAAGGGAAAGGCCTTGAGGTTGGGAGTAGAAAAAACTGCTTGTCAATTAGCAGTGGATTTGAGCTCTTGCAGCCTGGAGCTGAAAGTCTCAGATTCACAAAAGCTGTGTCAGTGTGCTTACCTGCCAGAGGTGCCAAGAGCTTTACCATATGGCTTGTAAACAGGTGAGAGGCTGGGATGAGTCTGAGCAAGTTTTCCCTTTGCTGCAATGTGTAATAGGTTTGGTTCAAATACAGAAGCTAACAGTACATGCCAATGAAATTTAATACCCCTGGCTAGTGTTTATACATGATTCCAAATATCAGGAAGAAAGCAAAAATTGCATGTATTCAAATAATGAAGGAAAAAAAGCTTTCAGGTAAAACAAAAAACCTGAGGAAATAAAATTCTACAAGCAATCCTACTGGGATCCCTCCAATACACTCCCCAAACCAATAAATCCTTGGCTATGCTACATCTGTATCCACATCTAAGTCTGGGATAATCTCTTTGGTTTTGAGTGTAATCTTCAGAAGGAGCCCCTTGGTAGTATCACATGTTCTGTTGATGTGAGTCCCAGGCAGACCTACCACCCTTCTTTGCTGCTGGTACATTTTGGTTTATACTTACCTGTGGGATGGGAGCAACAGGAGTTGCAGAGGGTGAAGGAATGACTCCAGGTATTTTCAATTTAATAAGAACCCATTTGTATTTGAACGTACAGGACTGGCTTTATAAAGCAAAGTTTTGGAAAAGCTGTAACTGAAAGTTGTCTGTTCCACTGCCAGCACTGCAGTACTTGAGATGTACCCTAGTACTGTGCAACTCTATTAATATGAAGCAAAATAAACTAGCTGTTTCAGAGCCAAGTCATGCTGCTGCTGCTGCTTCTGGTGAATTCTCCCTCATGTTGCTGAATGGAAGTGAGTGAATTGGCATTGGGGGAAGGGTAGGGAGAAGAAAAGCCTTTAGTTAAAGAAATAAAGTTCCTTTGTGTAATAATGAGAAAATCTTGCTTTTTAACAGTTTCTCCTCAGAAAATAATAGCTCTTTGTACAGACTGCAGGTTCCTTGCAGACTATAATATCTTATCAGTTAAAGGAAAGTTACGTGTCAAGAGAAATGAGGGGAGGGGAAAGGCTCCAGATTGGTCAGTATGTAGTGGTTGCTGTTTATCTAGCAATGAATCATCTACTTGTTGTAAGAAAAAAAAGCCATAACTGGGTGTTGTGTTGGTTAGATAAGTTTTCATTAGTATGTGACAGTCATTTTGGGAGTGTTGTTTAGCCCTGTCTTGCATAATGTGTCTTTGCTAGTAACCAGGTCTGAATGTGGGTACCTAAGAGCTTTCTATGAAAAATCAATGACTGACTGAAAGGTGAAAGGAATGAGGATAGCTCTTTGTCTGTGTATACTTCAGTCCACCTCAGTGAAGCATGCATGAGTTACAGTGAATTTGGTTTTAACAAGTTCTACAAAAACACAGCGGCAAAAAGGAAAGGCAGCTTTGAACAAGGGGAAGCTTCTGTCTGTCTCCCTGCCTGGTAAGCACATTTGTAGCTGGGCTGTGTCTTTGATGCAGCTTCTCATAGTGAAGAAAGGACACCCAGCTGTTGATTGATCTCTACACTACCTGCATGTTCTGCAGTAAACTGAGGGCCACGTGGCTCCCCAGGTCTCACCAGCATTACCTCTAACTCGAATGCTTTTTTGCTCTGGTTTGACTTTCTCTGCAGTACAGTTCAGTTTCCTTTAGGGCTAAGCAGATGCACATCCTAATCATGCACATGTTCATAGTTAGCCAAAGGGCTGCAGTGTTGCAAAAGCCTTTTGTTTTTTTTGTTGTTTTTTTTTTTTTTTAAGCTACTTACCCTACCTATTGAATATTCAGTATTTTGCTTTATTTGTAAACAAGCTGTCATAATGATGTAGTTTCCATGTATTTCCCTATGAATTTCTACTTTATTTCCTTTATATTTTATATATGCAAAATGTATGTTTCCTTTTTTATTTTACATTACTTTTCTCTGCTTTTTAAAATTATCATTTGTCTTTGTGGTGCTGTGATTGAATTAATGTAGCATAGAACAGAGAACTTTTTAGATGCACTGAGTCTTCCCAACCTCTAGAAAGTGCTTTTCTGGCAATTTAAAAATCAGAGACCAGATTTGGAAAATAATGCAGTATTATTTCCTAGCTGTTAGAGCATTGATGAGTGAAGTATGTATGAAGAACTGAAACACTTTACATCCTTCTGTTGATTAAATTACCCCCCCCCCACCCCCAGTTGACCTGTTTAGGTGCAGTTAATGAGGCTTTACATGCAGCACAAGGGTTTCCTGGAACTCAATTCTGAACTCAAAGCAATTAATGGTAGTTTGAATGAACTGAGTATCTTTTTGTTAATCTAACCTGATGAATGAATGAACATTCTAATGAATGTGCTGGTTTGGGGAATATATGTTGGAGTGATCCCTGTAGGAGTGCTGTTAGAATTTTAGTTCCTTGCCTGGTTATTTTTCCTGAAAGCTTTTTTTCCTTGCTGGCTTGACTGGATGAGGGCTTTGCTTTCTTCTTGGTATTTGGAACCGCATAAATGCTAGGCAAAGAAGTGTTAAATTACATTGGCATGTACTGTGACCTATATTGTGAGCAGAGAAGTGTTTACCATGGTATTGTGTGCAAACTGAGTGTATTAAAGAGTACAGTTCACCTTCTTTACTGTAATAACTTCTGTCTTGTCAGTCATGTTATCATATGGTCTCATACAAGTTTTGATTGGCTAACAGTAAGGAAGGCCTGGACCATTTGCTTGAGCATAGCATGAAGTGATAGTAGAAAGTATATTTTCTCATCAAATTAAAATGTATGTGTTTAATCAAGAGCGTTCAGCTGTGTACTGATCATAGATCAGGATTTGCAGACAACTGGAACTGTGTTTCTTCTTAAAGAGGTTTAAAATTCACCTGCTTGTTTGTGACTGTAGTCATGGCTAGCAATCCACTTAAAATCTCATTTTGGGCTAGTTGGTGCTGCCCAACATACAAAGGGTTAATCTGTAATCAGATGTTCATTCCTCCTGGCAAGACAAAACACATTTTTATATTAAAACTTACTTGATCTGAAAACTGTTCTTAAGGCTTGTTTGTGCATACTGTGTATGTAAATATATGTATATTTAATCGTATATGATAGGTGGTTTTATATATACTCTATGTTTCAGTATCTGCTAAGTTCAGTAATAACATTAGTATCTTAATAATGTGCAGAGCATATCTGTGGTACAGTTCTGGAGACAAAATATAGAGAGCTGGAAATGCCAAAGGAATTTGTATCCTGTTTTAGCCAGTGGTGTTATGTTGACTCTAAATGCTGAAGCATGTAGTGCGTATTTGTGGGGTAGGTGTGTTTTGTGTCACCCTTGTATCCATGGAAGGATACAAGGTCCATGGATGAAATGAAGTCCAGTGTTACTAGGCACTTCTATGGGTATATTGATATCTATCCATCTATTGATCTTATAATGCATTATATATAAAGATATATATTAATTTTAACATAAGTGTAATGTAGACATCTTATGGTTAATTATTGGAATAGTTATTAATTAACCACAAGATGGTTAATTATGGCAATAGGCTTACCCATGTAATTATGTTAGTATTATAAATGTGGAAGATCTCTGAGAGAATGAAAAGAAGCGGTAAATGCCCCATCCCTGACAGTGTTCAAAGCCAGGCTGGACAGAGCCTTGGGTGACATGGTCTAATGTGAGGTGTCCCTGCTCACAGCAGGCAGGTGGAACTAGATGAACTTAAGGTCCTTGCCAACACAAACCATTCTATGATTATCTGATTCTGTGACTATCATAAAGGTTAAAAGAGTTTTTCATCATATCACTCTTGCTTTCTTCATGATTTTTGTATGCACATGCACATGTTTTCTTGAGCAGTGATCCAGCAAATTGTGTTGCTTTCCATGGGACTGTTTTAAAATGGTTTTAAGATTAACTGCTTTAGTTGATCCATTTAAGATCTGTAATGATGGATCTCTAGTATGTATGGCTGGGACTGATCAAGAAACAGCAGAAAACAAACCAGAAAACCTTATTGTTTCCTTAAGCAGTTAACTGTTAATTACCTCCAAATACACAAGTTACAGAACTTGAGAGAAAATGAGACCTGGAATTTCTCTCTGCTACCACAGTATGTTTTCAGTTATAACCAACATTCGATGATCGATAGACAGACAACTGCATGTGAACCAGGATATGCAGGCTGTAGGACCAAGGACTGTGGTCTGTGGTGGTCCTTAGAGCAGATTAATAATTTAAAGCAGCTGTGAATCCCAAGGAGGGAGGGATTATGGAATGCCCAAGCAAGGCTGGGTTACGTAGGGACCTAGGCTGTTGATATAAAACCTCATTTGACTGTCAGCCTTGTTTGTGAAGGGCATCTGGAGGATGTCCAAGGAAGGCTGCATGAATTGATCTAGTGGCAGCAGAAAAGTCTTTTTAGGAACCCCTTAGAAATGGGTGGATGTTGACCTGAACATAAGTGGCACAGAGTGTACTGTGCTCAGGAGGAGGCAACTGGAAAGAGGAAGGTGGACTGCAGCCGATCTGTGACACCAGAAGCCTGGGAAGGTCAGTCTCTCTTCTCTAGACAAAAGGTGCACACAGTAAATAGCAGCTTCCACCAGATCAGTAAAGTGTACTCTAATTAACACAGCTGTACAAGCTGTGCATTCAGACTTCAGTGCAGAGCTCAGATAGTGAAACATAGAAGCTATGTGCATAACAACAGCAAAGACATGAACGGGAAGGGTGAAAAAGACTTACTGGAGCACACAGCGATAAACAAGAAGCCACTGTAATTAGTAGGCATTACACAAGTGGTACATAAGCATCCTGGCTGAACACAGCCCTCTCTGGATCTGAGAGAAGCTGTGAAACTGACATCTGTTGATAACATGTTGTTATCCCAGTGGGAACTGGGAGACGGAGAGAGGAATTCTGGCAGGAATCTCTAGGGTATGTTCCTCCTAATTTAAAAAATACATGAGGCAAAATCCTATAGTGGAATGTTTAATGTTCATCATGGCTGAGCTGCATCACAGGTATTAGAGGATGTTTTAGAAGGTTAGCTGTAGGGAAAACAGGAGTTCCCTATTTATTTACCTCATAAGGAGCAACTTAATCACACCTGAATATGATCTGTGGTTATAAAATTAGTGAGTTCAGCCCACTAGGTTTATAAAAAGCTGCAGCTTCTGTTCATTACAGCTAATAAATTAAAAAGAAAAGAAAAAAGGCATGAAATCAGTGTGATCCTGTGCTTCTCCCTTCCCCCTGACATTTTTTTTTTTCCCCAGGAAAACCAGTGAATGCTCTGTGATCTGGTGTACCTGCAGTTTTCTAAACTTAGCCCACTTGAAGAGAACCCAAAATTCCTAAGGGTAAATTGAAGTGAGAATTATCTGCTCTAACCCCAAAATCTGAATCATTCCAGTGTATAATTGGAGTGTGATGAACTTGATATGCCACGTGGGGAAAGGAACCTCAAAGTAAATCTTGATGCATTTGGCTGAAACCTCACACTCCTAATTGGCTTCAAAACCAGGCTGAGGGGGGAAACTAGCATGGGAGACACAAGTAATGTATAGGGAGATGTAATTTCAATAAAGGCAAGATGGATGAAGAAATCAGTGGTTAGTAATACTGAAAAGTTTGTTCTAGTACACGAAGAAAGCTTCAAGAAACTAAGCCAGGCTACAGACGTAACTCCAATTAGACACATTCAGGAACTGAACCCTCTAAATAGGTAAGAGCAGAAGTTGTTGGCTGATTTTATGCAGAGTCCCCATCTGTTGTCATTAAAGATATTTTAAAAATACCCTTGGAAAACATGCCTACAACTGTTAAAGTACGTGAATGATGATGTTGATGACCTTCTCTGCATAGCCTGTGTTGTTTTCTGTTCTGGTGAAGGTCTCTGTCACTTGTGTTTTTTGTAGGAGATTAAGAACAGCTGTGAATCAAAACTTCCAGGACCATTAAGTCTTATCCACATAATAAATAACATCAGATTCCTTATTTTGAAGATCACCCATTTTAAGCCAGTCTCCTCTTTTTCTCTGATCCTTGCTTTTAGCCTAATTTATGCAGGATATGTTTTCAAGATCCATCACAGGCATGCAGGCTTTTGAGATCTTACAGTTCTTGTGCTGTCTGCAGCTGTGAGAAGAGCCTGGAGACAGTCCAGCCCTTTTTTTGGTTCCATGTGCGTTGCTGGCTATAATAAACTATAGTCTGGTTGAAATGGTTTTGTAGGTGAAATGATGCAACATGGGGTTATCTGTTTAGCTGGAGGGAGGAGGTCTAAAAATAACCTTTGGTTCCAAACTGGATTAAGGTTTAATCATTTCCTACCTGATTTACAAGTGTAGCTTAAAAAGATGAAGAAAAAGTTGCTCTGTGTGTACTTGGTTTTTAAAACTGCAGAACTGTTTTCACTGTGCTAATGTTCTGCCTTTGGAACAACATCTGTGGGAAATTAAACACAAACCAACCAACCAACCAAAAAACCCACCCAAGAGTTTTCAAGATGCAGTTAAAGTGGTAAAGTTAGACTGTGAATCCCACAGGAGGGAAAAAACCCCAAACCAACCAAACCCAAACCCCAAGAAGTCAAAAAAAAACCCTACAAAAATCCCCCCCCCTTGGTGGTCAAGATGCTTCCTATAGGACAGGAAGAAGATGGGAGTAAAGGAAAAGAATAGACATACTTTTGCTGCAGTAGGGCCAACATATTTTTCTCTTAATAAAGATTTAGCACTGCTGTTGTTAGCAGCAGCAAGTGGAATATTTCATCTGTGGGAAAGCTCATTCACAGCACTCTACTGTACAGCCACCCCAAGTGAAAAATGCTGAAGTTCTGCACACATTTCCCATAACTGCCTTTTAGCCTTCATCTTCAAAAACAATGTCTGCAGTCTCTGTCATGAAGTGCTGGGAGCAATATTGAGATGGAGAGACAATGGTTGGCTGAATAGGAAAAAAGAACAAAGGAAAATCTAGGAAAATGTTGGAGCACAGGAAGTGCAGCGGCAGATGTGGCTGCAGTGTGGCTGTTCGATTGCAACATCTTTGGCATGTGACTCTGATAAACTTCTTAAAAATAGAAGTGTTTACTTTTGCAGCTAAAGCCTGATATTTCCATCTGGAGGCCTCTTCCCCCACCCAAAGGTATCTGTGTATCTCTGCCCTACACAGAGCTGCGTGCCATCTTATTTTTAATGCTGCAGTTAATAATTTCCCTGTGTCTTATTTTTCATCCTGCTTTTATTTTTGGAACTTTATCTTGAGTTATAGCAGAGCTGGTAGGAGCAGCTCAGCTGGGAAGTGTGTGTGTGTTGGTGAGAGTTTTCTGGAGTAGCCTGATCACAGTGTTATTAAACCCTAGTCAAAATATAAACAGCCAGCAAGCTGCAGAGTTCTCTCCATTTGGGACATTTTGGTCATGGATGTCTTTCTGTACCAAGCTCTGTCTGCAGAAGACCCTGTTGTGGTGGCCTTGACATGCCAGCACATCTTCAGAGCCGGTGACGGAGCTGGGGTTTTGTGCAAAACATTCCTTGCAGGAAGGAGATGTTACTGAGTAGTGGTATCACCAGGCTTACTACTAAAATGGCTGGGCTTTACTGCTTCTGTGGCACTCTTGACACCCACCTTCGGAGAAAAGACTGGAATTGGGAACCACAAAAACGAAGTTTGATTAGACAAATGATTACACACACACCGCCCTTATCTTGATTATGCAAATCTTTATATGCTTTGTTTAGATTAGTTTTTGTGGTGGATCATCAAGGACTCTTCCCTTCCTGTCAAAAAATAGCTGTAATAGTATGTGTCTGTTTTGGGGAACCTGAGTTGGAGATGCTGAGGGAAAGAAATGATCTTTCAAGCAGTTAGGCCTGTACTGTATGAATTACAATTTGGTATCATAATTTATCATAAGAAGTTAAAAGTTAACATCAAGAGCCGTCTAATACATGATTTTGGGGCAAGTGACATTTCTTGAGGATTAGTGAGCTATTAAACTGAGGTACATCCTTTAGAGTCTGTATTTTATGCAGTTTCTGCCCCAAGAGGACTTCTGAATTATGTCGTTTGTACCCATGCCTTACACAGAGTTGTTTAAAACAAACACATAACACCCCACCGTGGAAAACCACATGATAAAAGCCATAGTTAAGTGTGAGGTTGGCCTTATAAACTAGTCATGTTTTAATATGCACTGCAGGATGTTTGTCTGGAATATATGCACTATATTGCTATACCATACATCCATTAAATGCTAAAATGTGACAAGGTGAGTAGCTGTTATCACACAGAGGAGAGCGTAACCTTTTTGTCCTGGTAAACCAGGAATCATTCCGTGGTTGGTTCACAGAAGTAGTCTCTTTACTTTGTAAATACATTGCTTCTGGTTTTCAAAGAGCATGAATGTAAAAAATAGAACTTTTCTTTCATAAAAGTTTTTGGAGCGTAAACCTGAAACATGTTCTGCTGTGCTTACCCTTCTGCCTGTGCACGGGCATCAGTATTGTTAACTTGAAAGGAGTTAATACCCCTGCCTATTTATACAAAGCAATCTTTTATTTTTATTTTCCCTCCTCCCATCTTTCTCCCACTTTAACAAACTGGATTCTCAGAGCTATTGTTTAGGAACTGTTTTGATGTGTAGCAAATTGACTAAATATGGCCTGGGCTCCATTTCATTACCAGCCAGCTTGGGACAGTTGTTCTTGGAAGTGATGCCAGAATCCTTAAACACAAATTTGGAAAGTCTGGTATTTGACGAGAGCTGATGTGTGGGATGCAGACATTCAGCTGTTCACTTGAAGAACTGAAGTAGCCTTGCTGAGTGTGACATTGATTAAGTCCTCTGGACTGTTTCAGGCGCATTTTTAAATTCAGATCCACTTGGGCTGTAGTCTTGAAAAGAGCTGAGTGCTATTTCCCTTGTAAGCTTTGCCTGAAGAATGCCAACATTTGGTAGAAGCTGCTTGTTGAGATCTTTTAACTGTAAGTTGCATGTATTTTCCTTTGTAATTGATGTTCTGTCAGTATGTTGTTTCTATGTTTTTTTCGTTACATGTTTGTTGTACTGAAAAGGCACAGACTGCATGATTTTGGCAGAATACTGCTTTTTTTGGCATTAGAAACTTTATGATCTCTCTACTACTCAAAGTTTTCCATACAAAGAGCTGGCATATTGAAAAGTGATTCAGTTTCTGACAATCAAATGATCGAGATAATCCATCTCTTCACAGTACTGTGAGTGGTTAGGCAGGCAAAACCAGCCTTGGACTGAGGGGGTGTGACCATCCAAGCAGGATAGTTCTGTGAAGCAGTAGCATTAGCTGTGGTAAGATGAATTCACAGTAATGAAATATGAAATAAATAGATTTTTCTCTGTGAGTGAGTGGTTAATTTGCTGGTTGGTGTTGGGTG
Source organism: Pezoporus flaviventris (assembly GCF_033815535.1). Lineage (NCBI taxonomy): Eukaryota > Metazoa > Chordata > Aves > Psittaciformes > Psittacidae > Pezoporus > Pezoporus flaviventris. The sequence goes on from NW_026892585.1 coordinate 5,475,789, forward strand.
AAGGGATCTCTCACTGTTCATAGTGTTAGTGGCTCTAGTGGAGAAAACCGTATGAATTGCATTGGAAAAGGATGTGCCTGGAAAGGCACTGGTGCTTCTCTCCTCTAACTCCTCTGTGCTTGGATACTTGGAGAGTTGTAGCTGCTGCCGAATGGCCTTTGCTCTGTTCACCCTTTCTTATGTGCCTGCATGCTTCCTCATACTCAATTCATGGTATTTTTTGGATGCCTCCCTTTCTTTCAGTTGCTGCTGATAATTCCCCCCCCCCCGGTGTATACATACAGATTTTACTTTTTTCCTCTCCCTTCTGGAGAGTGGATGATGGGTGTGGGAAATAGAGGCAAATTAGTTGAAAAGTACTCTTGATTTATCTCTATCTGTACTTTAAAAACCTTGAAGTTTAAGTTTATTCTCATGACTTGACCACACTAGCAATAGAATCGTTGGTAGGAATTACCATCTAGATATTGATAACTGGCTATGGGTTGGTGATCCAAGTTGTACTTTCTTTCTTCCAATCAGGTGTTGTTAATTCCTAAGCAATGTTCTGTGCTAACAGCCTTTTTCTCTGTGCCTTTTTATTTTTTAGTTTGTCTCAGTACAAACGTGTTTACTACAAACAAGACTTTTGTGGGTTTTGGAGTGTGTGTATATGTATGTGTACATGTGCATGCCTATGTGTACATATGTTCACACGTAAAATTATAGAATAGTTAGGATTGGAAAGGCCCATGTGTATATATATTTATAAATGTTTATATGCATATATTTGCATAGGTGTTTATATATGTAAAAAGACCTTGCCAGCAAAGGAGAACTTGTGACATCTGCTGTACCTCAATGGGACATACGTAGATTACACAAAATGCTTTGAACACTTCAGCATCTAGTAAATGCCAAGAACAGTCAAAATGGGTTCAGTCATTTAAGTTCAGTTGTTCTTAATTGAGATTTTGGTCTACTAGTAGAATTCAGACCTGTCAAGAAAAGGGAATTGGTGTTTGGATCTGTTACTATGGGGATCCAACTCTGTGTTGGATGTAGCTGGTGTGCCTTCTAGGAGCAACATACGCAATGAGCAGTTTGATGTTCACCCAAGAGGGAAGGGGGAGAATCTCCTTTCTGCTTCTGAGTACAAAGGAATGCTTTGTTTGCTCCCAGCATCTGGACAGTCAGTGATCTCATTTCAGAGTGCATATTTCTTCCCAGTTTTATTATCATAATCAGCTTTATTGTACACTGAGGGGAGGGGAGAGAAGGTAATGCCTTAACTCAGTCTAATCCATGAAAGTACTGGATTTAGATATGAATAGGGTATTTCTGGATGCTGAGGATAAGTGAAGCTGTCTTTCTGAGGATTGAGATCTGATACATTCATAGTGTTACGGATACCTAAAAAAATTAATGGTTTATTTCAGTCAGAGAGCTTTGCCTGATGTGTATTTGGCTAGTTACTTTTGGAGGCTTTAGTCTGTTCCCTTTGAATCTCATAAATACAGCAGTGTTTTGTTTGTGAGGTCTTCTTCCTTCAAGTGTGTATGGAGTTTGTAAGCCATATTTCTGTGTGGCTTATGAGTTCCAGTGGGATGCTGCTGCAGGACACAATCTTGTTGCTATCTAGGCTAAACTTCTGTCTCACATCAGTGGTTTTTTTCCAGTAAAGACAACACTGTTGTGTTACACAAGAGCAGCAAACTGACTTTTCATGAATATGGAAACTGAAAATACTCAATGACTGCATTTAATGTGTTATCTATGTCTCTAATAAAGATTTTTGTGTATTGTTGGTATCATTGGTGATTTGGTTTTGCATGAGCCAGTAGCAAAGGATAGATCAAACACCGTCACTTCAAATGTCCCTATATTTCTTCTTCTTCCCCCACCTCTATATGCTGAGCATGACACTATATGGTATGGAATATCTCTTTGGTCAGTTGGTCCTGGCTGTGTCCCCTCCCAACTCTTTGTGCACCCCCAGCCTACTCACTGGTGGGGTGGTGGAGAAACAGAAAAGGCCTTGACTTTGTGTAAGCACTGCTCAGCAGTAACTAAAACATTCCTGTATTATCAACACTGTCTCCAGCACAAATATAAAACATTGCCCCATACTAGCAAACATGAAGAAAATTAACTCTATTCCAGCCAAACCCAGCATATTCTCTATTGCTTACTGATCTTGGAGCTTGAATAAGTAAATTATTCCTGAATTTATAACACAGTTTAGCTCAAAGGATAGACTTTTCATGGAAAGAAAACAAATTTCAGAGTAAAAAGGAAGCATATATAAATGGAAAATCTATTAAGCCCAGCCTGTCTCAGATCCTAGCTATTACACTGTTGCATCATAGTTACATTGCTGCTCATCTGGCTGCTCTTTAAATTAAGTGCTGTTTTCTGAATGTAAACCTGCTGCTGTGGTTCATCCTTTCCTTAGGTCAGCAGGAATTTAACAGAAATCAAGTGCTTACCTCTTGGAAGTAATGTTTGCAAGGCTGTGTAAAATGTGTTTCACAAGCAGAAATTCCAGCATGAACAGTCATGGTCACTTGTGAGTTTGAAGTCACCCTGCTTTTCTTAGGTCTTTGGAACTGCTGATAGGGCTAAGATTCACAGGTTACATCTGGAACATTTTGATCTTACCATCTATGTTATTTAGATGGTAACACTTCTTGTGCATGTGAACCTGTAAAGGTAGGTGTGAAAATAATCAGTCCATGACATTTAATTAGACATATGTTACCCTAAGCTGATGCTATGCACAAATCTGGTAACACTGCTGTAATTAATGAATCTTTCAGGAATGAGTAAAAACTAAATGAATTTCTTTCTAGGGTTTTTATTGTTTGTTTTGAAGTATGTAAATACTTTATATATACAGACTTGAGTTTAGCCAGCCCCCTAGTAGAGAGCTGATCTAAAGAAATGGAGAGGAGATTCCACCCACTCTGTGTACTCATATATTTTATTTGCTTTTGTTTTAGTTTGCAAGTATGCCTGCCACAGGAAATGTGAAGAAAAGGTAAGCATGTTTATTTGCTTCCTTTCTTGCTGTTGATCCACATGCATTTGAGGTTGAGACTACAAAAGCTGTATCAACTAATTAAGAAGATGATGCTTATTAAATCAGATGCTGAGCTGTCAGGGTATTGTTCTTGCCATTAATAAAACCCAGGTCCCTATCTAGTCAAAACATCTGCACCAGTGGTTGAGTTTCTTGTTCCTCCCACAGGAGGACCTGTTTCAAGTTGAAACCAGCAACTTAAGTGGGTGAAATACAAACCACACAGATCTACCAGAAAAGAAATAAACATATGAGTGAATACACACACCCCTATATATGTATGTGTACAGCTATGTCTGTGTGTGTGTGTACATATATACATATACCTAGTGTGTATATATATGTGTGTATATATATATATAAAATTTTTACAGGCAAACTTTTGGCTATTGGATTATGAAAAGTGTAAGCATATGATTAACTTAGTGTCTACTGTAGGCAGTTTCCATCCAGATCCATTTCGTTACCAAAGTTTTGTTAGTTTTTAGAATACCTGAGTCCCTTTGACACAAGGTGAGATCAGTATTTCCATGGTCTCAGATGACTGAAAATTTCCCCATCCCTAGATTTGTGTAAATCAAAATCATTTACAGTGTTGCAGCCTAAATCTAGCAGTCTTAGAAGGCTTTATTTTACGAGAACCACCCTCATAGGATAATAGTCCCTGCTTTCAACTAAATGGCAACATTCCCTGCTTTTAACTAAAACTTTTGATTAGTACTTGCCATCTGTGAAGGTAGCATTTTTGTTAGAGCACTGAACTAGAGACCACAGATGTAGTCCTACTACCTGTGTGGTTGACTTAATGTTTGGCCTTGTGCAAGGATTTGTTTGTCCCACTGCTGCCAAAAAATACAACTAAATCCAAGAGAAGAACCTTTACCTAATAAATGACTTGGAAATTTGTCAGGCTACTTGGGGAAATTCTAGTAAATACAAGTATCATTTGGCTGAGCATCTCCCATTTGGAGTGAAAATGGTACTTGTGCTTTTGAAAATCCCTGTGTTGTGGTATCCTTCATAAATACAGGTTTTATTTTTTACATGTACAAAGTACATATAGTAGTAATTAAGCTTGCAAGTAAGTTATTACCTTCTGAAGGTTTCCATCAACTCTGTACATTCAGTAATGATTAGTAATAGTACCATAGTAATGGTGGTCTAGAATCATAGAATGGTTTGGGTTGGAAAGGACCTTAAGATCATCCAGTTCCAACTCCTTGCCATGGGCAGGGACATCTTTTATTAGACCAGGTAGCTCCAAGCCCTGTCCAACCTGCCCTTGGACACTGCCAGGGATGGGGCAGCCACAGCTTCTCTGGACACCCTGTGCCAGCGCCTCAGCACGCTCACAGGGAAGAACTTCCTTATATCTAACTTATATCACTTCAGGTGAAGTAAAAGGGAAACAGTTTGGCAGAAAGATATACTTATGAGACCAGATGATGTTAGTGATCTTTGCGCAGTAGCTTTGGTTCTCCAAATAGCACTTGCAGTATAGAATTCTGCCAGCTTCCATAGGAAAGTATCTCATTTGTTGATAACGTTGGTAGCTTGCAGATCTTCTTGAGTAGGTGCTACAAATATCTAGGGCTTCCAGAAGTGGTGATATATAAATGATGCTGGAGACTGGTAAAAAATTCGGGAAACATGTTTTGGAGACAACACATGGCACACATATAAAATTATTTAAAAAACAGGAAACTGGATTTCAACTGGTATTTATATTCTCAGACATTCGGGTGTTGAGTGTTGAAAAGACTAATATATGGAGTGCCAAAAGTATATAGTAGTGTAACTATCATCAAGATACTGGTATATTTTATGAATTTAGAATAATTGAAAAGGAATTACTAGCATGTATTGCAGAAGACAGAAAAATAAGGCATGGGAACAAGACCAAATGTAATAATCAATTATTTCTTACAAGAAGATGTTTTCTTTTTGGAGAACTCGTAAGCCAGCAAGTAGCTTAAATTCACATTTTTTCTATGAGTCTTTTCTGACTACTTACATGGGGCTCACAGCAAAGTTGTATGTAATCTTGTGTCATTCATCCCATTTCAGATCTGAGTATGTGCCTTTATTGCCTGTAATGGCATCTATATTTTCATTTGGTAATTATTTAGAGGCAGGAATGATCCTGGTGATTCATTCTCTGGACTGAGAATGTACTAAAGACTATCTAAGGGTATTGCAGGCAACCTTGAGAATACCTGTAGCTGTAATCGTATGCACTGATTCAGATCCATGTGTATGTGCAAAGAGATTCATGGGCACCGCCTGATCTGGAAGTATCTCTTCTCATTGAAATACATTTTATCTCCAAGATAAGCATTACCCCCTGCATTGTCTGTAGAACTACCCTGTCCACAGTTTATGGGGTGTAACTATTTTTGCATTAGTTAAACACAGACAAACTGTGTAAGCACTGAGTCAGCTGATAGTCGCATGGAGAGGGTGTGAATGAGGACGAAGAACATTGTACTTCTGAGAGCCTGTAGTTATTTTGGAAAAGAATAATGCATCAGCATGGTTAACCATTACTCAAAAGACTACTGGGGTCATGGGTGTTCATAAAAGCATTATTATGTTCAAGTCTAGCCATAAAGCCCCATAACAAAGTAGATGTCATAAATGTGTTCAAGTTAAAAAATCAGCTCAGGCCTTACACTGACAACACTACAATGCAGGCTGTCAGAGGTTTGTCAAGACAATACTACTGTTATGCTTGCAAATGAAACCCAAAAAGCTATTGGTACACAAATTATCCGTGAAAACCAAGTTTATGTAGACCCAAAACCGAAGTGGACTCTGAATGTAATCAGACAAGACAAATGAAGGAAGAATCACGTTTTGGAACTGTTCAGGATGCCCTGCTGCCCTGTGGGATGAACCCTGAATTGGTTCTGTGAGGGTTTTCCAGTTGCACCTGACACAACAATGAATGCAAAATAACAAATGCAGGCAAGTGTTGTGTTATGATATTTCAAAACACTGGAAGAAAATATTTTGGTTTTGTAACTTCAGAAAAGAAGCAGAGCTTAGTTTGCACCAATTTAGGCACTTGCTTTTGGTGCCATTGTATCAGTTGCAGGAAGATTATAATAGTTTAAATAATGTAGTGTAAATCTACTAGATGGTGTGGATGGATATCAGCAGAAAAACTGGATGAACTGTAAAAGAAAGTTACCCAGACACCCAACAACAACAGCAAAACGGCACTGAAAGCCCTAACTTCACTGTCTGGGAATTGTCTGTGGAAAGAAAACAAAACAAAAAAAGTGAATATAGTGGATATCTGGATATAAAATCTTTAGCGAGATACCCACCGCTGTCAGGTTACTGTTTGCAATTTAGTCCTGAAGGGGAAGGTGGGTGTGTGCCTATGGGGATGAATCAGTGGAAATTAGGGATCCAGAAATTCAGACCAGATGCCAGGAAGCAGTATTTCAGGCAGAAGGCAATGAATGTGTGAAGAAGTCTCCTAGGCAAGTGTTTTTTGTTGTTTTTTTTTTTTTTTCAGATGAAAAGAAGTGAGATTACGCAGGGCTAAAGTGATCTAATCAGGTCCTGGGAGATAGAGCCGCAAAGGGGCTGGTTGATCAGTCTGCTCTGAAGATGTCCCTTAACTCCTGTAGCCTGGGTGAACTCTCATAACCCTATTTGTGAAGCTGTCTGCTGCATCCATGCCAGTGCAACGTCAGAGGTCTTGGTGTACATTGGGGTCTGTAGAAGAATTTGCTCTCGTGCAGTCTCTCAGGACAGCTGGTTTGCCTGTTCTTATGTAACCTTGGCTGGCAACCAAGTACTGTGCAGATGCCTGCTTGCCCCCTGCCCCTTTTAATGGCATGGAGAGGAGGAAAAAGTAAACCCCATGGACTGAGATAAGAACAGCTTAATAATTAAAATAAAGTACAGTATATTACTATTATTAATCAAAAGGGAAATAGCAAGGAGAGAGAGAGAAAGCTACAAAAAAAACCCCAAACAAACCCGAACCAACCAACAAACCGCAGTGATGCACAATACAATTGCTCACCACCCACTTGACCGATGCTCAGCCTGACCTAAGTAGTGATCAGTCCTTTCCAGCCAACTCCCCCAGTTTCTACACTGGGCATGACATGCTGTGGTATGGAATAACCCTTTGGCTAGTTTGGGTCGGGGTCCTGTCTCTGCTTCCTCCCAGCTTCCTGTGTCCTTCCTCACTGGCAGAGCATGAGACTGAAAAGTCCTTGATCAGGGTAAGTGCTACTGAGCAGCAACTAAACCATCAGTGTGTTATCAGCACTGTTCTCAGACTAAAGCCCAAACACAGCACTGCACCAGCTACCTGGGAGAAAATTCTGTCCTAGCCCAAAACAGGATACTTGTGCGCTGCTCAGTGGGCTGCTTCTGCACCCCTCAGTGTGGTGTTCATTGGCAGTGCTGAGCTAGGGCAGCTCTGTTGCTCTAGCCTCAGAAACTTCCTACATGTTAACAGAAGGACACATGGTTGTACCTGTAATACGATTTTTCTACTACTCTGGCTGTACATACTCATCCGTAGTGAGGTGTTGTCCTGCTGACACGTGTACTTGTCAAGGAGGACTGATGAACCATACCTTCCTTCGTGTTGATACAAAAGAGAGCGTAGAAGTGCTGCCCTTCTTGAATGGTACTAGGATGTTGTTAGCTTGCTGGACCATAGTGATGCTTCTTGGGAGGCCCTCAAACTTGTCATTGACATTGCATAGATTAAGCTATTGTAATATAATTGGTTTTGCAGCAAGTTTATTTAGAACTAAGGCAAACCTTTCAAATAGTTGTTTTATACCAGCATGTAATACCATCTCAATTGAATATTTTGGGGTTTTTGTGCTTTAGTCATCTGTGCTTTTTTTCTTTGAAGTAATGGGGGCAGAAAATCACTCCAGAGGAAAGTGCTTGCTATTCCTGTATGTACTGTATTTTAAAACTCTCTCTAAAAGTCAACATTTTTGTTTTCACTCTGAAAAATGCCATAAGAATGAATTCTGAAATAATTTTGTTTTGCTGTACAAATCCCAGTAGATGTAGGTAATTGCTGTCTTTTACTGCCTCGGACCATGTGTGTTTAACTTGGCAATGTTTCTGTATGGCTGTTTGTTCAGATGTACTCATCTATTTAGTGTTCCCTGAGGTTTCTGAAGCTAAACACATCCAGTGCCCCAGGGCTTTGTTCTGGATTTTGCTCTGGGAACTCGTGTCCCCTGTTTTGTAGCTTCGTCTCAGGGCATGTCTCTGCGTATGATGGAGGAATACCTGTTTGTCCCACCACAAGGCTTTCGGTTAGCTTCTTGTCCTGGGATCCTGTTTTTTCCATGTTTTCCTCTTAAGTTAGGATGTGGTATAGAGCTGGGACATTTAAAGGCATCATCTCATGACTCCAGCCAAACTTCATTCTTTGAAGTCTGGGAATTTGAAAACCAGTCTCTATCTCATGTTCTGTGGGAAGACTGGAAATAGGAAAGGATATGTCTTGACCATATTTTCTTGACCTGTTTCTTGTGTGCTAATTCTCCCTCTTGAGAACAGACTGATTTTATGGAGTTTGTAAGCAGATGCTTAAATTTTCTTATAATCAATCAGCATAAGTATTTGCTGAAGTCTTCTGCCAAGTCAGGTGTGATCCAGCTTTATGCCTTTGCCTAGCAAATAGTCCATGTATCCTTAATTCAACCTGCAAGATATTTCTGCTATCCTTAAGCCAAAAAGACATTTTCTTTACATAATACAGTTTGATTCTTTGCTAGTCTGAAATGACGCTTCAAAGAAACCAGTGTCCTAGGCAGATGGCTCTGCCTTTTCCCAGGTTCAGTAAGGTGAATTTATGTTTGGATTTTATTCAGCACACGTAGCTGTAGTGTGCTACTTGCATGATGGTAAAGCTAGATCAAACAATTTATTACTTTCACATTCTGGTCATTTATTTATAGAGAAATAACAGATTTACAACATGCGTGTAGCATTTTACAATTTATAAACCACCAAAATTGTTCCAGTCACAGAAGATACAAACATTTCTGTGACTCTTTGTCCTGCTGCGTTTCTTCAAGGCTGTATTTTTTCTCTTCTTTCTTTCTAAGCATTTGTGTCTGAGAAAGTGCAGTTCTTCTCTTGACCCTGCTCTTCCTTTTTCTTTAGGTTAAGCTGTTACTGGTTGAAGAGGATTAGAAGGCGGCTCCCGATTGCCCCAAAATCCATAGTCCCTTGTGAAACCCTAATCTTTTTCTTTCTTAGTCTCTTTAATAGTCTAGGAAATACAAATACGATTACAGAAGAATGCATAGAAATAAAAAGCTAAATACTGTAAATATGAAATACTGTAAAAACCGTGACTAGCAGCACCATAGAAGGGAGACTGACAGTAATCACAGCAATAAAAAATAATAATGAGTGTTGCTTTTGGTCCTGGGTTGCATGTGCAACTTGGATTGTGAAGACAGGCTGGGGCTGTTCAGCCTGGAGAAGAGAAGCTGTGTGGAGACCTCAGAACAGCTTCCAGTGTCTGAAGGGGGCTACAAGGATGCTGGAGAGGGACTCTTCATCAGGGACTGTAGCGATAGGACAAGGGTGATGGGTTCAAACTGAAACAGGGGAAGTTCAGGTTAGATATGAGGCAGAAGTTCTTCCCTGTGTGGGTGCTGAGGCTCTGGGACAGGGTGCCCAGAGAAGTGGTGAATGCTCCATTCCTGGAAGTGTTCAAAGCCAGGCTGGACAGAGCCTTGGGCGACCTATCTAGTGTGAGGCATCCCTGTCTGTGGCAGGGCTTTGGAACTGAATGATCTTAAGGTCCTTTCCAACCCAAACCATTCTGTGATTCTATGAACTTCCGATCTACCTATTTATAGGTATATATATAGAGAGAGAGACACAAATGTGGTAGGTATTTTCAGTTTGGAGACTTAAAGCACAGGCTGTATTGGCTCTCTGAAAGACTCTACTGATTTTGTCACTTGGGTACTTCTTGGACTGTTTTGTGAATAAACCGTGCACTTACTTGGGGCAGACTTCTTGAGGTTCTAACGCTGGACTCTGGCTCTTGCAGTGGATGGGCATTAAGGCAGATACTGTATGAGTATCCAGTGAGACAGATTCTCATGAGAGAAACGTATGGTGCACTGGCATATAACAATTTCTTGTGTGTGTTTTTGGAGCGGGAAGAAAGACCCTTCTTTTGTGTAAGGTTGAGGAAAAGAGATTTTTGAGATCCTCCTGTTTGTAAAATGCCCTAAGTTAGATCCAATACCACTGTATTCAGCGGTGTGATGAATAAAACCTTCAGATTCAACCAGAACTGTAAGCTATTGAGGGACATGAGGACTTGAAATTGCTTTTTATGGGCATAAACCTTGCACTGTTTAAGTAGCAGTAGTGCTTTGCTGGAGTGTTGTGCATTTGGCAGTTAATTTCTCGGGGCTTTCCAAAACTGAGAAAGTATTTTCAAGTATGCTGGTGTTTTCAGATAAGAACTCTCATTTAGACATACTGTTTCAGAGAGCTGGCTGTGTTGTGCAAGACCCAGCTGGGACACATACAATTTATTTGTTTCTTTGCTGATTTTTCTTTTGAAAATAAATCTAGCTGTTCAAGGGGGAAAGAGGCTAAGATGTGAGAGAAGGAAGGAAATGGAACGATTTCTGCTTTTCTTTGTTCAGCACCAAAATATGGATAAGTTGTGTTTTCGTGACAGATGGGAACTTTCCACTACAAATTCTTAGAATATGTTAGGAGAGTTGGTTTTTTTTGTTTGTTTGTTCCTCCCCTGCCCTCTCCTGTTTTGGCTGATTTGGGGAAGAACCTCTTTACCAGTCCCATCTATTTTTCTGGCTATCTCTGATCCTTTCTGTACAGGTACAGGAGACCTCTAATCCGTGCTGGTAGTTTGTTACTTTGGGAGAGGAAAACATCTGTGGGACTCTATTGCATTTGCTTGCTTGGGCCCTCCCTGTCTGGTAATGTTGTAAGATTTGTTGGACTTTGCAAATGAAGCATGTTTTCAGATAGGGATTATACCAATATAAATAGGCCTGGAACCCTGTAAGGATAACATAGTTCCCTGAGGAATGTGTATCTAATTAGTCTTGGAGAGGTCATATCTGATACAGGGAAAGCAGAAGTCAAAGTCTCTCAAAGATGTATGCAATGGACAAAATTAGGATTTTTTTTTTGTAACTGTTGTTTAAAGAAGTAGCAAAATGAGACATTTTAAACAAAGATATTATGGTTTTGCACTCATTTTAGCATGACATCATTTCAACCCACTTCATAAACCTGTGGTTAAACAGATTAACTCGGGAGGGACCGTAGCTAGCACTCTATTTGCAGTTTAGATTGTCAGACTGTACCACAGTGCAGAGGGCTAGTGCAAATTCCAATAAAAATCAAGTTTTAGGATCTTGGTTCCTGCTGGCTGGTTTAACCCCTTTTAGCTACACCCAAGTTCTGCCCAAGATTCTTGGCCTTTGCTTTTGAACTCTCTTGGAGCAAATCCAGTGATGTGATAAAGGAAAGAACTTTATCTCTGGTTACTGGTTTATAGTTATCAGGAAAACCTCACCATTTCTGATTCTAGGATTCTTCTGTTTCATTGGAATTGGAGTTCTTCAGAGAGTTGGAAGAACAACATGCATGATGTAGCTCAGGACTGTGACTTTGCAAGATCAAATGTCACAGCATGGAAGAAAGCCAGACTTAGAGGTGGCAAAGATCTGTGAACAATAAAGTTTTGCATCTCGGGATAACTGCATTTCTTGCTACTTGGGAAAGGCTTCTTCAGTGACTTAATTTGAAACAACTGTTGCTTTTTCTTGGGAAATAGGGATTTGCATATAAATAAATATACAAAATTCTGAAATACCTCTTGAAGGTATCTGACTTTACATTTCAGGTGCTAATTTCGGATTTTGTTTCATGAGGCATTAATGTGAAGAAGACAAAGGAGTTGTGCATGGGTCAGGACTGTAGAAACATGGCTTAGATCTTACTGTACTCAGTCACAGGTTTGTTCCAAGAAACTCATGGAGAGTTAATCAAGCTTCAGCTGATCTTTACACCTTGAAGTGGGTACATGTAGTGTTAGCTTGATTTCAGCAAATAACAAATCCTGAAGCTGAGAGATCAATAAAATGGTGCTAAAATATCACTGTTGGAATTCGGGTTTGGATTCAGAGAGCTCCTGGCTGTGTTTGTGCTATCTTTCCCTGTAGCAACTTTATCACAGAAATAGGTGAGAAAAATAATGTAATGTGTTAGCAAGCTTTTCTGATCGACTTGACTTATGCTTGCAGTATGATCATACTATATATGATCAAATCTTTGCATTTTATTAATAATCATGAGCCAAGCCCATCAGCAGTATCTCGTCTGTAGCTGTCTTTGGAATTTAGAGTGCTTTTTTTTTTCTTCTTTCTTCCACACTTAGCTTCAGAAGTGCTTTAGGATAATCCAGGAGGAGGGTTGTTTCCACCAGCCCAAAGAATTTGTTGCTCTGAAGTGAGGGTGGAAATAGTGTATAGATGCACTGAATCTCAATGCTGATTTTGCTGTATCTATTCTTTTCTTTTTGAGAACAGAATTGTATCTTATTTATTAAAATACTCTGATGATTCCAAAGTGCTCACTCAGTTTATGTTGTGTTTGGCAGGCCTTCCTTTAAGGCTGCTGTTTTCAGCCTGCCCCAAAATGCTCAATTTGAGTAAGAAAATTCGGTGGGTTTGGGCACACTTGGGAGCTGTTCTGTCTGGCATGAAGTGTCGAGGATACTTGATGTCTCCAGGACAAAAGAATTAGATACTTAAACCACACAACTGGAGATGCTCTGTTTAAAAAAGAAGTAAAAGAAGTTGTATATGACTGAAGGTTCTGAACCCCACATTAAGATCCCAATAACATCCCTTTTTATTCCACAGTTTGGATTTACATTTTGAATTTTGTCATGTTACAAGTTGTATCCTTGAGAGCACAGGTATTTGAAGGTGTACTCAGTGTCCTTTAGTTTGTTTCCTTAGTGAGGGGGATTTATGATCAGAGTGTTTTGGGGGGTGGGATAACTGACAGATGTCAAAAGGATAAAAATAGGCAGAGAAATTTCTCTGTGTGTGCGTATATGTGTGTATATTTATATACACACACATACACAAAGATGCATATAAACTATTTCCATGAGCTTACCATTTAGGCTCCTGACAGTCATTTATACAACAGTCAAGGTTTCCTAACATCACTGTAACTTTATGCTATTTAGAGGATATCAGTGGGTTCATTTTGCTGCTCTTTTCACCCCTTCTCATCAATTCTGTAACATGATCAGCAGTGAACTAGAATGAACGGGCTTTTTAGCAGCTCATGTGTATATATTGGATGAAGGTTCCTCCTGCTGCACATCCTTTATGCTACACACAATCTGTGGCAGGCATGCCAGTGTTTCTTACTTGAGGAAACTGTAGATTAGGAAAAAAGTGATTAGTTATATCCAAATGCTTTTCCAAAAGCAGTGTGATAGTGTTTGAGATGTAGTCTTTGAATGCACCTTTGGTAGCAACTGGCACATGCTTTGAAGATGGTTCTTCCTCTGAAAAACCACCTCCTTCTTGCAAAAAGAAAATAAAAAGTAATGAGGATAAAGAGGAAAGGTGCATCTGGGATTGAAAAAAAGGGATTGCAATGTAAATGCCAGGTAACAAATCACCTGTTGTGAAACGAAGGGGAGAGAGGGGAAGCACTGTAGTGTCTGTTCCAGCAAGTGAGGCCAGATCTTATTTCCTTAGTGCCAGATATTATGCCATTTGTTGACGTTTTTTCTTGTTTGAGTTAACATTTATCTGCTGCTGACTGGTTACTCATTAACTGATGTGACTGGTGTTGCAGTCGTATGAAGGAAAATTACCCACAGATTCACTGGAGTTGGAATTCTTCATCAAAGTAATTATTTTCAGTCTTCTTCTGTCAATGTGGGACTCTTCCAAACTAAGACTCGGTTCAGGAAGTGGTGCACCAGGAAAGTGTTTCCATATTAACCGTGTATGCAAGAACAGGTAGTTTGTCTTTCCAATATTTGCTTGGCTATGGGCAGACTGCTGTGCCTAAATGCATGTGTGTGTATGTGCTGGACACTGCTTGGGTAACCGTCTGAAAATGAGGCAAGGCATTCCCATGTTCTGGTATTGCTTCTTAATACGTGAACATGCAGAAGCTAAATGTACTTTGTGTGGAACTAAGCAATGTTAGTTCATTCAGAGTAAAGATAGTATTGAAAGCTGGTTGCAATGCCTTTCTTTAGATTAGCTGTAGCTTCAGTTGGGGGATCAGAAGTCTTTCTGAAGTCGTATTTTTTGTGCAGTTGATACACAGGGTCTGTGACTTTTTAAACCAATGAATGAGACATTTATACTCCATTTTCTGTCTCTGCATTGATACTGGATTGAAGTCCTGAAATCTTGCTTTCCAGCTCTGTACTCTTGAAATGCTGATCTTGTTTGGGTACGTCTGAAACCCTTTCCACTCAGGAAAGAGCTGGAGTCACTCATATATCCTCGCCTTAGGTCACCTAGACCTCGTGATAGCCTCTGTTATCTATGAACACGTCAACTATTTTGCTTCTAACCTGTGTCGAGATTAACAGCAGAAGAATTTGCTGCAACTGCTTATGGAACTAAAATTGAGATGCATAGAGATCTTGGCTGTTTTGCTGCTTCTGGGAAGAAATACGCTATTTGTGTATATGGAGCAGGAAAAAAATGTCAGTGCACATTGGGTAGTTCAGTGTGTCTTGCATTGAGTTTTGTAGCTTGAAAACAGTAGCAGTGCATCCAAGTCTTTGGTTGCATAATGCATTTGGAGTGCTCTGCAGTTGAGTGACAGTTGAACATAGTGGTACGTGGCAGTGTGCGTAGGGATTGCTGTATGCATAAGAATGGGCATTATGTGACTTCTTGGTAGCCCTAGAACAGAACCATCTAACATCAGTGTTGATCTTCGTAAAAAGCAAGCACGAAAGACACACAACCAGAAGAAGATGGAGTCTTGTCTGTGAACTCAGGTGGCTGTGTGTAACTGTTCTAAGCATTGTGAAGCTCAGAGGAGACAAAATCAAGTGTTACCACTAACATGAGCTCTTATCTTTTTACAGCCCCGAGACAGTGTGAGTTGCCTGAAAAAAGATTCCACAGATCTGCCAAAAAAGAGCTGTAACTGTCTGCTGAAATTCTTTTCCAGTGGATGTCCAAGTGCTTGATTCCTCGAGGGTTTTAACAGTGGAGGGAAGGGAGAGTGCAGGGATGACATTATGTGCTCCAGTGCTGACAGTTTTATTCCCCAGTGGTTCTTACCGTTAATTATATGAACGTGTAATATCAGTTCATCTCTGCCTGCAAATTGCTTTTGGTGTTTCCATGAATTCCCTCTTATTATAGGCAGTGAGAGGAAAGTAATTACTGAAATGTCAGGTTTCATCTGTTTTAACCTTAGGTGTTGCTAATGAGAGCACTAGCATAACCTAATTTTTAGTTAAATACCAGGTAATGGCATGGTCAGGACACCTGGGGACAGTCTTTCCTCCATAGATGCAGTATTTGCTGCTCATGGTGATGGTACAGGATTCTTCCTGCCACTGACTGCTCTGCCTGGTGGTTTGACGCTTTGGCTTGAAAAGAGGATTGGTGCTTGTAATAGGAAGTTTTACATGCTGTGTCAGGCAGGAGGTCACAGAGGCAGATGTCTTTGCTTTCAACAGTGGGAATGCTATCATAGCAGCTTAGTTAACATCTTCCATGTGTTTGGTGTGGTGTTGGCTTGGATAGATTAGTGAATCATAAGTGGCAGTCATGAAAGGAGCTGCAAGTCCATTGAGGAATTGGAGGATGCAGCAGACAACCCTCAAGGGTTCGTATCTGTCCTGTTTTCTTTAGGGATAGTATGGAGATCACGAGGAGGCTGGGAGATGAAAATCAGTGTGCTTCCTCTTTTATTTTTTTCCTCTTTCTATAAGTACTGTGTGATTTAAGAAGTGTTGAGAATCGGATATATATCTGTTTTCACAAGCAATTATGGAGGCCAACACCATCCGTTCCATGCTAGTGGTTAAAAAAGCTGTTCCTGAGTGTTTAGACCAGAGTGGTCCTGGTATAGTCAGGTCTATCTCTTTTTCTTTGTGCTGCCTACAGGACTGAAGTTTCTCTTTGCTCTTGCAGCTTGCTCTGTTGCATGGACTACATCATCTTTTTATTATTCTAAGGGTTATAAACGGCACATCAGGTCCCTTCTGCTCAGTAATCAACTCTGCTCAAAGCTCCATCCAGCACTGGCAGGGATGGGGCAACCACAACAGTTTTCATTTGGGTTAACCTCAAGGTGCTTGTTAAAGTGAACCTGCACGATGATTGTCACTGAAACTCAGCTGAGTGGTGTCAGTTGATGAACCACAGTCCCCTGACTCTATGTGCAAGGTCTGAGAGTACTTGTCATATGAGACTAGAAAGAAGCTTTTCCCTAGATCATAATTTAATCCAAATCAGTAATTATTTTCCTTCCTTTCTTGGAGTTCTGAATATTCAAATGAGGTTGGTTGTATTGTATTGATTTGTTTTTTTTTTTTGCCTTTGGTGTGGTTTACACAGAACATGTTCTCCATAATGTAACTTGGAGCCAAGCCTCTGAAATTGTGAGTCCACTGAATGTGTTGTGCTTACTCTGCTCAGCCCACACCCCATAAAAAAATCCAGAACAAGGGAAAGGTATTGGGAATTGCTGAAGTTCCGGAGTACTAGAAAAGCAGGATACTTACTTAGTGTAAAACTTGTATTAGAAGTATGCTGCAAAGGATGGAGGGGGTGAGAAAGCACTCCGTTTCCCTGCAGTATGTGACCTGAGGAAAGGCATTACTCTTCAGCTTGTTTCACTGACAACAGCATGAGAGGGGGGCACTGAGTTAACATTAAGCTGATGGCAACTTTTCAGTGAGCTCATAGAAAGTAATACAGCTGGGAGCAGCTCTGGACACTCACGTTCTGCACCTGGTCTGGTTAGTGCCCCTTTGATTCCGCCTGAGGGAGCTCAGTCAATGGGATTGGGTCATCTCCAAAGGAATTACCCTTTTTCCTTATTTTATTATTTTTTATTCCAGGTGGTGACACCCTGCTTTTTTCCAAGTAACTACGAACTGGTAAGTATTTTGACATTACTGATACCCATCAGGTTTTATTAGGTTATAGGTTAGGTTATTCCCGTAGCCTCATATAATCTCATGTTATTTCAGTGCTGTGCCATCCCCCTTCCCTGTGAGGGCTTGGCAAATCAAAGGTCTATTCCTGAAGCTTGTTACTGTGTCCTGGCCCATGCAGAAATCTGGTTGTTTAATTGAGGGTTTTGCAAGGCTAAGGATTAACTGGGCAAAATGTTTTCTGCTCTTTAGGATTCTTCTTAAACTGAGCTGGGTGACTTGCCTGTGATGCAGCAAACGTGCTGTTGTCTGTATTAGACTATCTGCACTTGTTTGCGTATTCTAAATGAAAAAAGGCATTAATTGTTTCAACATGCTGCTGTCTCCTGTTGATTTGAAAGTACAACTAGTGGACAGCTTGGTTGCGGTATATTATCTTTGTTCGTGGTGGAAGAGACAAGTTATAATCCTAGAATCCCAGACTGGTTTGGGTTGGAAGGGACCTTAAAGCTCATCCAGTTCAACCCCCTGCCATGGGCAGGGACACCTTCTGCTAGACCGGGTTGCTCTAAGCCCTGTCCAACCTGGCCTTCACACTGCCAGGGATGAGGCAGCCACAGCTTCTCTGGGCACCCTGTGCCAGCGCCTCAGCACCCTCACAGGGAAGAATTTTTTTCCTAGTGTCTAATCTCAGTCTCCCCTCTGTCAGTTTAAAGCCATTTCCCCTTTTCCTGTCACTATGTGTCACTAAGTTAACCCACACTTGCTCAGGATAGGAAAATGGTAAGCCTTTTCTGGCTTGTGTGACTGAATTTGGTTATTTTAGCTCCAAGACTAGTGTGAATGAGGCCTGGAGGTTGGGGTGTAAGAGTTATTTATTGAACCACTGTTGCCACCTGCTAGTGTCATTACTAGGACACATCAACCAACAGCTGATGCCCAAGCATCAGACAAGAACTCTGGGTATTGTAGGTATGTGATGCAGCCACTGGTAATTAGGAATCCCGCAACCCGCTTCTGGCTTGCTGTGTGAATTGGCCAAGTCACTTTGCAAGTCTTTGTGTCTTGATTTCCCTGATAGAAAAACATAATGGTAATGGTAATTGCCTAATATGAACTACAAAAGTAAGAAGGTGCTATAAAAGTGTTGGTTCATGCTTTTCTTAATTATTATCACTTAAAAGAAAGGCTGGAAACCTTTCTGTTTGAATCGGTGATTAATGGTATTATGAGGAATGTGGATATCAACCCATGGGATGTTATCTCCTAATTTTGACCCAGTAATTTTATGAATTAACCCACGTCAGAGTCTGAGGATCCTGTATGACATTACTGCTAAAAGTATAAATAGAAAAGAAATCCTTCCTTATGTCTGTAGCTTCACAGTGTTAGATGTGTACTAGCAACTGTGGTTGCTATTTCCTTTGTGTTGTTCACAGAACCTGAATATTGATTCTGACGTAGAAAATTTGTTGTTGTGATTTGGGAACAATTTTAAACATCCAGCAACCTGGGGGATTTGTTACCAGTCATCACTGTTAATGATTCTGGCTTAATTTGGTTTATATGAGTTGTGAATATGGGGCATTGCTGCTGATGTGGGCCTGAGTGACGTTGTGACCTCCTGACAATTGGACAGTCTGAATGGCAAAAGTGGCCTAACCTGTTTTAGTTTACTAGCAGGGATGTAGCCAGGTGTATGTTCAGCCCCTGAATAAAACATTTACTAGTTTTAGGCAAAAGGGTGGAATTCTATTTAAATTTCTTGCAGGAAGAGCTGCAGGTGAAATATTTTCACTGTATGGTGTGTGATAAGTTGTTATTACTGAGAGTGAGATGGAGCAATCTGTTTTGCTTCTGATGTGAAATGTGGCTTCATTTTTAGATTAGGAGTCTGCCTTGTGTTCAAGTAAATTGTTTAGTGAAGATTTTTGTTGCTCTGAAGGAGGATAATCTGTGACCATATTGGCTGTTAGCAGTTTCACAACTACTTTGAGTACAAAATACTGAGAATATGAAGAATAAGTAGTTGAGATCTTTAGATAACTCTATTGAAATCAACCACATCACATTTTGTTGCTGAACTGTGAAATTACTCGCATTCATTCCAGCCAAGGAATTTCAACATCTTAGTTCTCACATGGATAAACTACATGTACATGCACTCTAAGTTAGTGCTACATATTTTAGCCAATGTAATGGTTGTCTCTGTTGCTCTCGTTGAGGTGTTTTATAGCAGGAACTGTAGTTAAACTCTCTGGCATTTTTGTTGGGAGACTGTTGAAGCCTGGTGAAACTCAGATGCTTGTTTTCATCAGAATGCAGGGTTTACTGATTATTTTCAGCTTGGATGTCTGTTTCCAAAGAGGCCCTTGCTTCCAATTTCTCATGAGCTATGTATCTTGAAGCTTTGTAATGACATCAGGACCCTCATATATCAGCCCAATGCAGCTGTTAAGAGTTTCAGGTGCTAAAATATAAACCAGCTGCTGTGCTGACCGGAGCAAGGGGGATGATGTTATTCCAGCTCTGTTAATTCAAGTCATATGTTTAGCGAAAATGAATTATTGTGGTGTACTTCATTTCATGAAGAGGCAGTGGGTTATTTGTGACAGTGGACATTGATGCATCGTAGCATGAGCCAAAGATTTTAAAAAGGGGGAAAAAAGGGTGATGTAAAAGTGCCATGGAGACTTTATTTAATCTAAGAGCTGACTTACAATAGTTCCTCTCTAACAGCCTCTGTAACAGTTCTCTTCAAACTGATAAAAGTCAAAGATGGCAAGTGTTTAAACAGCCTTTTCTGGAATTGTTAAGTCTTATTTTGAAAGATGGTGAATTACCCAGTTGGTCTTATTCCTTAAAATCAACATTTTTTAATGTAACAATAAAATTGCTAACAAGTATGGGCATTTTTCTTAACTAAGTCATTTTTTCTAGCGCTGCAAAGAAAAGGAAGAGAAGGCTAAGGCCCTCACCTTAAAGCTCCAAATATTTTTCATTTCATGTATTCCTCTAAAAGGCCAACGGAAGGATATTGTTTTTGAGGTAATTTTTAGATTCCAGGAATTCCTCTAGTGCAGTTTCAGGTGCTTCAAGAGGGCAGTAAGTTTGTCTCCTTTACTATTTTTTCCTTTCCTTCCTTCACAATAGTGTATCTTTGAAAAGAATAAAGGAAATAAAAACTTGATTCCTCAGAGGCCCCCTCACACATCCGGCCAAACGTCTTGCAGTAACGAAATGTGGAGTGAAGGCCCAAACCTCCTTGCATAGATGGATTCTTATCTTCAGATTACTCCCTTGGTTGAATGGCCTTTATCATTGCATGACTTGTCTGTCAGTTTTAAGGCTGGTTTAGTAATGATCTTTACCAGAGAATTTTCTGCTCTAACCTTTATAACCTTTTTTCTTTCCACCCCGACCTTCTATTCCCCCCCCCCCCCCCCCCCCCCCCCCCGGCCATGTTACCAAGGAATTCTGCAAACCTGGGATGTTGCCATTAAAACACCACATTTCATAACCAGCTGTTCTAATGTGGAAAGATTAAGTGGACACCCAGCTACTCACATTTTGTTGTACCATCACTTCAAACTAAAGTTTGTTTGGCTATTTTGCTGATTCTGAGCTGGAAGTTGAGTTATTTTGATAGAAATTGGGAAGGGTGGGGAGGTGGTTCTGCTTTTGTTGTTTTGTTTAACTCCATTTTCCTGAAGTATGCAAGCTGCTTTTCTGCTTGTGAAGGGAAAAATCAGACTCCCATTCAGGCCCCTCCTAACGAACCGAAAACTGGATTTGGAACAGTGAGTCAGACTTCTTTGGCCCATCTCAAAAGAGGAGGGGAACAGAATGAATTTGATTGTGGGAGAAAAGGGGGATTTTTTTTCTCCCATATGAAGACAGGCTGAAAAAGTTGGGGCTGTTCAGCCTGGAGAAGAGAAGCTGCGTGGAGACCTCAGAACAGCTTCCAGCATCTGAAGGGGGCTGCAAGGATGCTGGAGAGGGACTCTTCATCAGGGACTGTAGCGATAGGACAAGGGGTGATGGGTTCAAACTAAAACAAGAAGTTCAGGTTAGATATGAAGAAGTTCTTCCCTGTGAGGGTGCTGAGGCACTGGCACAGGGTGCCCAGAGAAGCTGTGGCTGCCCCATCCCTGGCAGTGTTCAAAGCCAGGTTGAATGGGACTTGGGGCAGCCTGGTTTAGTGTGAGGTGTCCCTGCCTATGGCAGGGAGTTGGAACTGAATGATCTTAAGGTCCTTTCCAACCCAAACCATTCTGTGATTCTATGATTTTTGTGAGGTTGGTTTCTTGAGGGTTTAAAAAAAAAAAAAAAAAAAAAATTACTTATTAGAAGAGTGGGAAAATACCTCAAAAAAATTGCTTCAGAATTGAGCCTCATTCTAATTGCAGATCCCATTTTTCCATGAAAGCTATGGTAGTTTACACATACCTTAATGTGTCCACCCCAGTGCCAGCATTTCTCAAATTAAAAGTGAATTTTTGTGACAGTGCGTTGTGATACAAAGAAATACAAACCCAAATCCCCAATTATATATGGGGAAAGACAGGAAGAAACCAGAAAACCTTAAGACTACTCAGTACTCTAATACTGTAATATTGTTTGAAAGAAAATTAGTCCTTTTTATCAAAACCCCTCACATTCCTTTTTCCATGGAGCCTGTTGAGTGCTCCACGGATGCTTTGTCTGAGAAAGATCAGTAGATAGGATAACATGTATTTTTATCCTCACTGCATTCATTTACTTTTTAAACACATCTTCCCAGAAAACCCAAGAAGTGAGGCAGTCAGTTCCCATGGAGCACAGTCCATCTGGTTTTAATGTGAGCCTGCCAGAGACTTCTTGAAGAATCTGAGGCTGAATTACTGTTTGTGCTGTTGGACATGTAGATGAAGGATTGCATTCTCCAGTTTCATTTTAAGTGGGACCTCAGTGCTGGAAGACAGAAGATTGTTAACTTGGGTTAATCAGGTGTGACCTCCAAATTCCCTGGAGGATGGTGACAGTGACTAGGCTGGATTAGGAAGTGACATATGCAACGATTTTGCATCTGCCAGGGATGATTTTGGTTTCCGGCTTAAATCAGCAAAAGCTTTGCTGGAAAATTGCACCAAGTGGGTTTGATTTGTAAATGGATTTCTGTGACTAATGACTAATTTGTTTCCTTTTTCTTCTTTCAAGCAGTACAATGGAAATCTTGTGGCTAACTAGGAAAATACCAGGCTCTGTTATTTACAGGGTCTTTTTGGATGTAGGAAGTAGAGAAGACTTTAGCTCACAGGACACACGAGATGCGTACAAAGCGTTACACACATACAGCAAGCATGACGTGGTGGAGGTAGAGGGCACACCAAGTCTGCCAGACCTCCCCATTGGTGTGATCTTTCCTGCCTCCTTCCTTCAGTCTCACCAGAGCAGTTCTGCCAGGGAATGCTGCAGGCTGCAGCTGCCTGTGTCATGAGCGGGCCTGCACATCATGGGAAGGGAAAGGCAACAGGGCTGTGCTATTCTCCAGTTTGTTTGCAAAGGGTGGAAATAGCCAGTGGAGGCTTACATTTGCCTCTTCAGTTCCTGCTTTGTCACCATGCAGAACCATAGTGCCATGTCTCCTTGTGAGGAAATCTGTAAGCTTTGAAGAAACCTTTGTGGAGATGTTTCTCCAATTCTGGTTCATACAGCTTTCCTGAACTGACGAGGAAGCAGAAATGCCTTCAAACTTTTTAAAACTACCTCCTTTTTTTTTTTTTTCCTTCCTTTCCTTTTTTTTCCAGCTTCATCAACCAATAATACTTCTACTTTTCTTGATTTGCGATAGGAAAAGTGGTGCTGGGCTCACATTTAAACAGGGGAAGTTCAGGTTAGATATAAGGAAGAAGTTCAGGTTAGATATAAGGAAGAAGTTCTTTACTGTGAGGGTGGTGAGGTGCCGGCACAGGGTGCCCAGGAAAGCTGTGGCTGCCCCATCCCTGCCAGTGTTCAAAGCCAGGTTGGATGGACTTGGAGCAGCCTGGTTTAGTGTGAGATGTCCCTGCCCATGGCAGGGGTTGGAACTGGGTGATCTTTAGGTTCTTTCCAACCCAAATAATTCTGTGATTCTATGCAAGATTTTCCAGATTGTGAAATGATTTTGCATCCCGCAGGCCAAAGATGCAGATGGTTTGTTAGCTGTAATGATAACACTGGTTACTACAGCTGCAATGTAGCTTGCTCCGGTTTAGCTTTAATGCTTTCTGAACAAAACCTTCTTGATTTTTGCACAGAACTTGAACTTGTTTTTTGAAGCAGTATTTTTATGCAGCTGAACATGAGGCATTGCTCTGTACACAGTGGGCTTTGCAGACTTGTGGAGTGGGGAACACTGAATTTTGGTGCAGTCTTATCTGACCTACAGCACTGATTTAGTTCTGGTGTCATTTAGTTTTCTCATTTTGAGTGTTTTTCAAGGTTAAATACTTCTGTTATTTTCTATTATTTTTTATTAGTTTATTTATAATTATTTTCTGTTTTCTATTATATTACCATTATTATACCAAATGGTAAAATCCTTAATTTAGGATATTTTTCTCTTGTGAAATGCCAGATCTTAACTTCATTGAGGTCTTAAGCAAACATTTTGAGCAGGTATTTTCACCTGGTTTTAACACTCAACTTCCTCATTACATTACCTTGATTTCATACTGATTGTAGTTATAAGTAAAAAACATGTACTGATGGCAGGTTATACTCCTGATGGTGTGTTGGATTTTTGTAGTAATGGGTTGGCTTATTTCTTTTAAAAGGTTTATTTTAAACCTCCTTAGATATGATTTAGCATATTTTAAAGCCTTGAACAGAGACTTTTCATGTTGCTTAAAGAAAATCCTGGGCAGTTCACTTGATCAGTACCTACACAAGTGTCTGTTTTACATGTAAAAGTATAAAATTAGAGATTGGGCAAAAATACAAAAGGGAATACACGGTTAGCACACACATCTCCATGTATGCTGTAATGGGGAGAAAGCACCCTTAGTGGCTGCATGCCGGCTTACAATACCTGAATACGCAGGCTGATCATATAAAATCATTTTTTCTGTGTCTCTTTGAAACGTAGTTTGGTCATTAATACTGTAGAATGTAGAAAGCATTCAGAAGTGCTTGTTTGTTGTATGTGTATTTTAGGAGATTTATTAGAGAATATGCTTGAACTACCTGGAAAATTAAAGTAATTTTTGTTAACTTGTCTCCTTTTGCAGACTAATAACTCTGAGGCTGTTAAAAATCATGTAACCAGAACGGTAAGTAATTCCATTTTCTTTCCCTGTCTTTCCTTTCCTTGCCCTGATGTATTCTCCTGTTCGTGGCTGCTTATTTTTAGTCCATCTTCACAAAGCATTCATTGCTAGCAGTTTCAAAGCACTCACTCTGGTTTCTGTACTGTGTGAAGTTAGCCTTTGATTAGTGGGGGGTTTGCTGCTGGGTTTATCCAGGAACAATGAAATGAACTCTCTGTTCCTTATTTCTAAATCAAGCATGGGAGAAGTGAAATATTGAAATGTTCATAGGCTCATTGTATTCACAGGAGTTGAAAAAAAAACAAGAGGGCTCTTTTTCCAGCAGGAAAGATATTAGTCTTTGTATTGTGGTCAATATACAGTCAGTCTTTCAGCCTTTACTTGTTCAAGTTCCTGTGCTAGGTTACTGACAAAACAAATTAAATGCCCTTTCCCAAACCTGTGTCATTATTCCTGTATTACTGCTGCTACAAGCACTAATAAATACATTTGTTGAAGTGCAGTAGGACCCAGTCTTGCAAGTGATGTAGAAATTTCCGCAAATGGAAGTATTGCACATGTTCAGTACTGCTGCTTGGGATGGGCTGCGTATCGGTTGGTGGGTGGTGAGCAATTGTAGTGTGCATCATTTGTCTGTCTTGGATCTTACTCCTCTCTTTTTGTTATCTCTCTTTTCATTATTTCAATTATTATTACTATGATTTTTTATATAATGTTTTACTTTATTGCAATAAACTGTTTTTATCTCAACCCATGGGTTTTTCCTTTTTCCACAGTTGTGGTGGGGAGTGAGTGAGCAAGAGGCTGCCTGGTACTTACTTGCCAGCTGGAGTTAAACCATGACAATCAGAGTTGCCAGGTTTCTTTGATTTTTAACTAAATCATGGGAAATGCCTGTAGATGACTGTTAGTAGGCAACTGTGAGGCAGGTATTTGGTTCCCCGCTGTAAAGATGAAGTTAGCATTGAAAAGGGGGCAGGATAGACTTGCAGCATGCATATGATCTTTACCAGCTCATTGTTCAATTCAAGAACAGTGCTGTGTACTGCAGTAAATGAGCATCTATTTCAGAGTGTTAGTCTTGTGCATGTTGCATTTGTTTTGTGTATCATCTGTGTTTCAGTGCTGCTAGTGCCATTCAGTGTAGGGTGTGAAGAGTTCTGATCCTTCAGTACATGCACAGACAGGAGACCTTCACAGAGATTGCATTTGTATTAGCAGCATAGTTTCTTTACCTGGGGTGCAACTGAAGTCATCTCTGTGGTTGGATCCATGCTCTTATTCACATTGTTCCAGTAAAATTATTTCTAAATTCATGGAATCCTAGACTGGTTTGGGCAGGAAGGGACCTTAAAGCTCATCCAGTTCCAACTGCATACCATGGGCAGGGACACCTTCCACTAGGCCAGGTTGCTCCAAGCCCTGCCCAGCCTGGCCTTGAGCACTTCCAGGGATGAAGCAGCCACAGCTTCTCTGGGCAACCTGTGCCAGTGCCTCAGCACCCTCACAGGGAAGATTTTTTTCTAATGCTTCATCTCTGTATCCCCTCTGTCAATGTAAAGCCATTCCCTCTTGTCCTGTCGCTACATGCCCTTGTAAGAAGTTTCTCTCCTTTAGCTACTGGGAGCTGTGCTAAGGTCTCCCTAAAACCTTTTCTTCTTCAGGCTGAACAATCCCAGATCTCTCATCCTGTCTTCACAGGAGAGGTGCTCCAGCCCTCAGAGCATCTTTGTGCCCTCCTCTGGACAATCTTGAGCAGGTTCTCTATTTAATCCTGACCCATACGCTCTCAGTCAGCTCCTCATCCATCCCCAGGCAGAGCTCTGCACGCTCCAGCTGGTCACTGACATAGAGGTGACACCCCAGCCTGTCCTTAATGAAGAGCCTATCTTCAGGAAGTAGACTATCAAAAAGCTTAATATCGAGACCAGCTAACATGTCTAGTGACAAGATTATTTCTTCCTTCACTCTTCCTTAACTAGACAAATTAACTAAAAAAGAGTCCCAATAGAGCAAACTTCATATTTATCTGCATGTGAATAATTCGTTTTGACAGCTGCTTCTAGAGTAACAAATGTGAATCAAAATAATGAGATACACTGTGAGGAAAATAATTGCAGATCATTTTCTATTGTTAGTTGGAAGTTTATAGCTTCTTTGTGTTACATCTGAATACTTCAGAGTGCTTTCTATTTGTACTGGTTGCTTTTTATGCAAGCCAAGCCATACGTGTCTGCGATTTTTCTGTACATGTATAGCTCATGCAGAGCCTTTTCGAAGGCAGCCTTAATGACAAACAGTTTTTTTTTCAGCTGTGCCTTTTGTCCTCTTCTGTTTTTCACTGGTTGTTATTTGAGTATTAGCAGGTTTCCTGAAAGTTTTGGTGCTTACTTCCCATGGAGTAGCAAAGGGTGACAGAGATGAGCATCAGGAGTTCATTTAGAAAGAGAAGAAAGCACCCACCTGAAACCCAGACGTAGGAACACCTATTCCTGTTTGGAAAAGAGGTGTAAAGTTGCAAGGCTGGGTGATTCTTAAGAAAGTGCTGTTTCCAGTCATGGGGCTAGATGCAGCCATTGCATCTGTAAAATTGTATAAGAAGTGAAACATCAACTGTGCCCCATTCTCACTTGAATAGGGACTTTACATGCATTCAGTATTCTCTCCTGAAGAGCCCTTAGCCTTTGCATCTGGGTCAGGGCAATCCCAGGCACAGCTGGGATTGCCCAACACAGGTTGGCTGTGGGGGTGTTGGTTGATGAGAAACTGAACATGAGTGTGCGCTTGAGCCCAGAAACTAGCCATGTGCTGGGCTGCATCAAAAGCAGCATGAGTAGCAGGTTGAGGAAGGTGATCCTGCCCTTCTCCTCTGCTCTCCTGAGACCCCACTTGCAGCACTGTGCGCATTTCTGGTGTCCTCAACATAAGGACACGGAGCTGTTGGAGCAAGTCCAGAGGAGGCCATGAGGATGCTCAGGGACTGGAGCACCACCCATATGGAGACAGACTGAGAACATTGGGGCTGTTCAGCCTGGAGAAGAGAAGCTTCCAGTATCTGAAGGGGGCTACAGGGTTGCTGGAGACGGACTGTAGTGATAGAACAGTAAAGAACGTCTTCCTCCTATCTAACCTGAGCTTCCTTTGTTTCAGTTTGAACCCATCATCCCTTATCCTGTCACTGCAGTCCCTGATGATTGTGGTTTCCTGCCCCACTTAGTTCCTTGTTGCCCTGACAGATTGGTAGATAGAACTCTACAACCAAGTGCCCAACCATCTTGATAAAGATGTCCTACAGTCAGCTCTTTTAGGGGAGCCTCGCCTGCCTTGGCTATGTATTATAGGGAAGAACTTTGGGAGCAGCTTTGTCAGCAACTAAGAGTCAGGAGAGTTTTTGGCAGGGGGAGAGCAAGCTGGGATCTGTAACTTTTGCTACTTGCAAGGGGCATGTCTGTCTGGACTGTTGCTCTTACACTACACAGGGGAACAGTTCATTATTTTTATGGAACACAGTATACAGAACAAAACTACAATGTTTAGCCAAACAAACAGCTGTTTGCAGTAGAAATGTTGATAAATCACTTCTGCAGAATCAACTCCAGAAAAGATATTTTTATTTTCATTAATCTTTTAATATTTACTGCAGGAATAGACACAGAATAGCATAGAGACATTTGTATTCACAAGGCATGAATCTTTTTCTACATTAAGAATCATTCTAAAGCCAGAGGCCAAAAGATTATGCAAATCTTGGTTCTCATCCAAGACATCCAAACATGTGTTTCACTGTAGCTTCTAAAAGCCACTACTGTGTCAGTAGGAATTAGGATGGTGGAGCAGCCCAGTGGTCAGTGTAGTCCATTGTCCTGTCTTTTCTGTAGTGCCCTGGAGCAGATAGAACTGTTCTACTATGCCTTAGAATAAGTTAGAGAATTTCTTATAATTCCTGCCCATGGCTTGGGTACTGAAAAACCATCAAAAATGTTAAAATGCATTCATGTCTCCTGCTGAGCAGTGTTTCTATTCATGGTTTTATTTGTGACTCCTTGAACAGCAAACAGTTGTGTGGAAAAAACCTCATAAGCTAATTAAAAGCTGTGTAAAATGCATGTAATTTTATGGCAGGTTTTCTAATCGCATTTTCTGATAATTATATCCACATTAGAAAGAGACACAAATAAAATAGTTATATCCCAAGCAGATCCATGTCATCCTTTCAAAATATATTCTGAAACCGTTAAGTCACAGATTACTCACTGATTTACATTTCAGATATTTGTAGGTTCTACTTATTGATACTTACACTTGTTAATCTTCCCATTCAAGAAGCAGACCAGGAGAGATATAGATGAGCTGCATGAATGCATGTCAGATCCTGAATGGTGAGTTTTCAGTAGTACTGTTCCTTGGAGGAGCAGATAGCTGATGTACAGCTGTCTCAGCTGTTTAAAAAACCCTCATCCTTGAAACCAGTAGTTCTTAAATTCTGCTGAGATAGCTTTTAAGCAGATATTGGATTATATTATAATTCAATAGCCTTGGGAAAGGCTAGTGAATGATTCTGCATTTGGCTTCCTTAGCCTGCCTTTGATTCTAGTCTCAAAATGACTTGTTATCCCACCTGCTATTTCTAAGCACATGTGTGGCCTACATTTCTAGTTTTACTTTGGGTTTGGAAACTAGCAGTTTTACAGAGTAAGGTTTTGATTGTTTCCCAGAGCTGTCATATAAAAGGTAGGAAAATCAGTGTACTGATAAAACGTGAATGAATTTATCTGGTGCAAAACTCATCTCCCTTCACCCTTTGTCCCTTCATGATCTTTCCGGTTTCTGACGCTCTACTGCAGAAGACCTCAGCCTATGGAGTAAGCCTACTAGTTGTAACCCAGCTTCCCTTATTCAGTTCTCAGAAAGGTTGAGGACAATTGTCATGCTGAGAGATTTTCATTATGTTTTTACTTGCTGTTCCTCATTTCTTTCCTTGAG
The DNA here is from genome assembly GCF_033815535.1 of Pezoporus flaviventris. NCBI lineage: Eukaryota > Metazoa > Chordata > Aves > Psittaciformes > Psittacidae > Pezoporus > Pezoporus flaviventris. Next base: position 5,505,304 of record NW_026892585.1, read on the forward strand.
AGGCAGCTTATTAGCATAGATGAGGGGATGCACACTTAGCAGAGGTTATTTCTTATTCCTTCTGTTTCTGGACTAGTGCAGAAGGTGCCTTAATGCCATCTCAGTGCATGTGAGATGGCCTCTACTATACCTGTGTCGTGTTTTTGCTCTGAAGCTGTGGAGGGACTGGAAGAGAGATTGTAAGGGTGTGCGGCACAGCCTGGGACAGTATGAACTTGCTATTTGAGGCAGACCAGGTAATCCATAAACAAGTTCACTCTCTTTGGTGTCAGAGGTAGGTGAATTAAAGAAGTCCTGGGCTCTGGGATGGTCCCGTCTGAGGATGGGTTTTGATGAAGCTGGGGTAGCAGTCTCTGAATGTGGCCAGGGCTAGATGCCCAAGCCAAAGATGGTAGAAGAAGCAGTAAGGAGGACGTCAAAGGAATGAGTTGCACAGCTTGGTTATTCCCTGGAAAAGGGCAATGATGCAGTATGTTGGATGCAGTGGATTTGCTCCTTAATACTGTTTTGTGGCTGGAGGGAAGACAGATGTCTATGGAGAAGCAATTGCTTCCCCCTGCTGGCTTTCATACCACAACTACAGCTAAATTTGTCTGACCAAAAAGACTCTTGTTTACCCTTGTTTACAGAGGGATAACTTTTATGTGTTATTGTTTGAGATTTATCTGTTTGGGTTATAAAAAAATCCTTAAAACTGAACGAATGGGAGAATGGGAGGCGTTTTCTTTCTTCAGAACTCTGCTTCTAAAGTGGCTGGTTATGCTGTAGAGAAGTATGGGGACAGAACTGTGGGAAGAAACTCAAGGAAGAGTTATCTCAGGGTAGTCTGTCCTAATGGCAACAAGTTAAGCACTAGTTACATCTGTCCTAATTACAACTTCAGGTTTTTAACCCAGTGGAGTTGAACACCCCACTTTGAGCCATTATTTTTCATTCCCCTTCATCTTTTCTACTGCTGTTGGTTGACAGGGAATTGAAATCCCATCTAGTTTTGCAAGATTTTCAGTGTAATTGTCCTTTCTGGGAGATGCCAGCTGGTGGTTTGCCTTTATGGGTGGTTTGCCCTGTGCCATTGAATCCTGTGCTTGGTGAAACCCATATTCTGCTGGCAGGTGTGTATGACGGTACAGAATTAAATCTGAATTCAGTCAGAATCTGGCTCACAGATTGCCTGCTGTGGGAAATGCTGTAACAGCTTATTCTTGTATTTGACAACACATTGTAGACGTGTGTGCATGTATGGTGTGTGTTTCATCAAACCTTGAAAAACCTTATTTCAGTAACCATTCTGCCTCTGTAGTGAGTCATTTATCCTTTTGGATTTTTCTAAGTATTTTAGCTCTGAGGGGAAGAGTTGGTGGTGTGGCCACTGACAGCTAACAAATAGTAAAGAGAAATAAAAAGAATGTATCACTGAAATAAAAAGAATGTATCACTATCTACAACATAATTAATTAACAGAATGAATGTATCACTATCTGCAATATAATTAAGCCATGGAAAGACGAGGAAGTGATTGTAAAGCAGAGGACATGCAGAAAAACAGAGTTGTGTCTTGACTGCTTGTCCATTTGCCAAGTCACTGACTGTAGGCAATGTGTGATGTACAAGGTCATCTTGACCTGATGAGGAGTTAAATAAAATTGAGTTGTTTGGTGTGCCGTAGGTAGGCAGTGGAGAGTTTCGTAGTCTGAATCTGTGTCTTTTGAAGATGATAGAAGGCTTATGTTGATTTTGGGGGTTATTTAGAATTTGTATAAAAGCACACCCATAACGACAGACTGAGGAGTATTGCAACTAGTTGAGCCCATGCAGTGAAACATGGTAGATCTCAGTAGCAGGGCTTTTTGCTGCTAGTGGTTCGTGTTATGTTATTGTTCATATACTTACACACTGCATGCTACTAGGTTATGTGTTGTGCTAGCTTATGTGCTACAACACTGTGCAACAGGGAATGATTTTATCACTTAGTGGCTTCCTCTAATAAGGAAATAAGTGCCTGATTATTCAGGTTACATGGAGGTTTAGTCATGAATGTGATTAATAAATGGTGGAATCCTTAAGTTATGAATACATCTGTGTGACCCAAGAGAGACCAAGGGAGTGAAGGGAGAGGCATGTTCCATCAACTGCTTTCTAGCTATAAAAGCAAACCAAAACATGCTAAAAGCTTTGTTTTGAATTTCAATTCTGAGTTTTTTACTTGGCTAGGCACGCACAGTGTGTTACCTACAGCCTTTAAAATCCTGAGAAAAGCTTGAGTAAAAAGAAGCTGAAAATACCATGAAGGTTCCTCACTGTCTGTTATCTAAGTAAAGACAGGAACTAGCGGAACTGGGGCCAACACCTACGTGGAGGTGCACCTTATGCTTTGAAATTTGCCAGAACAGCCTATTTCTGGAATCTAGATAAGCTTTTCTGTGTGTTTTTCTGTATAGTAAGTATAACTTCGAGGGTAGGAAGATGAGTGAATACTCCTTCTCTTCTGGAGTTATTGATGCATAAATTGAACTTCTGACTTTCTGTATGGAAAGATGTATCTAAATGTAAAGTAAATATTTTTATTTACTATTAGTATAGTAATAGCTGTCTTACTCTAGAAACCTCTCATGGAAGGAAGGGGTACTGCCCCCTCTAGATGTCTCTCTTTCTCTACATAGAGCTTGGGTGACTGTCACACTGGAGCTTAATTCTGAGACAGCTAAATTTAAGTGAAAAAAATTCTATTGCTAAGGTTCATAGGGGAGCACATTTTGACACTTTTTAACGCATAGTTACTGAACAAATGAAGCTACAAAAGATACAAACTAAATTCTCATAAAGCAAAATCATTGCAGCTCAGGCTTCTGTTCAAACTCTGATACAGGAATAAATTGAGTTCATTTTTCAGTATTGAAATAACAGTATCACTTGTGAGGAACTTAATTCTGCAGGTTTATAGAGAAATTCAAGCCCCATCTTCTCTGAAGTCCATTGAATGTTTTCTCTAACCTTAAGGCAGTTACCAAGAGCATAAAAGACCAACAGCCCTTCTCTGGCAGTACTGAGTTGGAAAAGGTAGTAGTGAGTCTGTATGAAGAGTTGGACATTAACCTGGCCATACTGGCAGTGTTTGCAGCCAAACCATAAGGCAGTGATCCTTTCTTATCCTGTTGCTCCTAAAGTTTTACACAGTATGGACATAACAAATGAGAAAAAAAGGTAGGAACATAGATTGACATCAGTGGTGGCAAGGAAGGTACTGGATTGACTGCTCTGCTTTCTTTGTTACAGAATTCCAGCAGCGCTTCGAAGAGCTCCTCTTTCAGTTGTGACAAAGGATCACGGCAAGTATTTCTTTCCTATTTTGTGTAGTACCGTCACATAGTGCTGTGGTGGGTTTAGGTTTTGTTACCTGTGGTTATAATTTCTGCGAGTTCAGTCTTCTGCAAGACATGTCCTGCTCTGCACAGACCATTTTTACAATCCCTCTCTGAGAAAACAACTGGGCCTATTTGCTGAGCTTACTTTTAACTTAATGACTGTAATCCTCTGATTATTAAGAAGAACAAGGTAAGGTGCCTGCTTATGCCCTCAGCCTGTAAAGGAAGTTCAGCAGTATCTGTAGACTAACCTGTAGAGAATAACTGCATTACACTGGTGTCTGTTGCATTTTGGAGACTGGTTTTGGATTCACTTTGGTGTTACTCAGAGCAGATTTCAAGATGGTATCTTCAGTGTTTTACAGGTCACTGGTGAAACTACCTATTTTTAAGCATTTGTACAGACATTAGGTACCTGTATGTTTTCTGTGTAACTTCTGAATCTGTTGCACTAGTGTTAGTCAAAGTTGCTTATATTCATTGTACTCCTTTCTTACATTATTGATTGCAGAGATTTGTTCATTGTAGTTTTGATGCAAAGAACTCTGATGTTTGGCTAACTCTTCTTGTGTACTGAACCCAGTAATTTGAGCTCTGTAGCATTTAGTAAGTTGCAATTGTAATGAAAATGTTGGAAACATCACATCAGATGCTTGACTGTATGAGTCCAAGTGGGAGTGCCTTCCATTAATAAGCTATGTTTGTTCTTGGCTGCTTTGCTGTAAACTGACACATCCAATTTCTTCACAGAAGTGCAGACTTTGATCACATTATGGAGGAGGGCTATGAACTTGACCTCACTTACATCACAGAACGGATCATCTCTGTCTCCTTCCCTGCTAGCTGTTCTGAGGAAACTTACCTCCACAATCTGCAAGATGTAACCCGGATGCTCAAATCCAAACATGGTGATAATTACTTGGTATGTGTAGGATCAGTCATTTGCGACACATCTTATGTCTTGCAGGAAGACCACTTGTAGGTCGACGTGTATCATTATAAACTAGAAGTCAGTAATCTAAAACCTCTTTGGTCCACCTTTTTTTATAGCTGTGCAAGCAAGAGTAAGATTTTCAGTAGGGTATTAAGATGTTAGGCAAGGACAGATCGAAGGAGGTGATCCTGCCCCTCTGCTCTGCTCTTGTGAGACCCCACTTGCAGCACTGTGTGCAGCTCTGGTGTCCTCAACATAAGAAGGACATGGAGCTGCTGGAGCAAGTCCAGAGGAGGCCACGAGGATGAGCAGGAGCTGGAGCACCTCCCGTATGAAGACAGGCTGGGAATATTGGGGCTGTTCAGCCTGGAGAAGAGAAGCTGTGTGGAGACCTCAGAACAGCTTCCAGTGTCTGAGTGGGGCTACAGGGATGTTGGAGAGGGACTCTTCCTTAGGGACTGTAACGACAGGACAAGGGTGATGGGTTCAAACTGAAACAGGGGAAGTTCAGGTTAGATATGAGGCAGAAGTTCTTCCCTGTGAGGGTGCTGAGGCGCTGGCACAGAGTGCCCAGAGAAGCTGTGGCTGCCCCATCCCTGGCAGTGTTCAAAGCCAGGCTGGACAGAACCATGGGTGACATATCTAGTGTGAGATATCCCTGTCCATGGCAGGGTTTTGGAACTGGATGATCTTAAGGTCCTTTCCAACCTTAACTGTTCTCGATTCTATGATTAAAAGCACTTTTCTGCTGGTGGCACTGCAGTCTCTGTTGTGGAAGCACATAGTCAAATGCCGTAGAATAATTGCACTGACCGTTTTCATTGTTCAAAGCATGCTTTTAAAAGAACAAACCCTGAAACGTGGAGCAGCCAGCTACATACGGGTCCTCAGCTTTGTATCTGACAGTCTCTCACCATCATATCTTGGCTGTCTCTACCATATATAGTGAAACAACATATAAAAGCAGGGATGCTGTTTGCGTGTTCTGTCCAGGTCTTTCTCATTAACTTGATTTAGATGCATTTTTCCCCTCTCCTTGGTTTTCTGTAGGAAGTTGTAAGCAAATCTATAATGAGCTCCATATGCAGAGTATCTTGGATTTTAAATGACCCAAACTGTTCATCTTCTGTCCTGTTTCTCACTAGTGGATCTAAACCCTATGGCATGTATTGTCTCAGCTTGTGCTATGAAGGTGAATTTAAAACAGGACCAGTATTTTTTTTCTTCTGCTGGCTTAGAGTGAACTAAGAAATGTTTCAACTGTGAAAACAGAATAAAGCATGTGTAAGCTGTTACAGTCAAATCCATGCTTCAGGAGCATAAACTTGACTCACAGTGGAAATTAGTTTCTGGAGAGATGCCACCTAATGGTTTAAACACATTATCTTTTGCTCACAAAGTGAGGTGTCATAGGTGCATTATGAACCAGCTCTTGTCCTGAAGATGCACTTGTAGTGTGGTCTGGTGGCCTCAGCATGCCACCTTCTTGCCGTTGCCTTCCTGTCCATCAGGCACTGGTAGCTTGTAAGGTACAAGATAGTAAGTTTGAAGACTTTCTGGATGTAAGCCTTTTACTGGTTGAAACTCAGCTCTACTAAGTGGCCTTCTCTGTGCAACAGCAGTGTTTTTGTATCTGTGAAATAAGTTTGTAGTCTCAGTTCAGTTAAATCTTACTAAATAGCTGTTTGTATTACAAAAATCTGATCTATTGTAAGTCTTGTTTAGGGTGTCCTCTGTCTAAGCAGGATTGCAGTCTGATTCTCTTGCAGAGTTTGGATGTGTTGGTTTTGGGTTTATTTTAGTTTAGTTCTGTTTATTTACTTGTATTCTAATGAGCACTTCGGAAATTGGCTGGCTTGGTCAAAAGGAAGTTTGATGCTGTCTGCTGCAAGTATGTTTCTACAACTTTGCAAGATAACCTTTGCAAACCACAGCGACGTTGTAGATCCAGAGAGCTCATTTTAAACTCTTTTGAGTTTCATGTTTCAAAGATGCCTTCAGTCTGCTCCAGATGCACATGTATAACAGCAAAAAGCCCAAACCAAACCCTAATACCCAGTCTAAACCTCCCTTGGTGCCACTTCAGGCTGTTCCCTCTCATAGAATCATATCATAGAATGGTTTGTTAGTGATTGCTGTTTTAAAGCTCTTCTTAATGAGTCAAATATACTTGTATACTTCTTCCTTTTTGTTAATTTAGCAGTCTCTCTTTTTAACTGTTCCTTATTAAGCACTAGGTGTATGTTAACTTCCTGCCTAATGGCTTAACAGCAGAGTTGGAAGATCTCACAGGCTGAGCTATAGTTAAATAGCTATGCCATATCTTCCCTGTGAAGTTCTGACAGACCAATATCTTCTTGCCAGGCACTTCAATTCAGACATTTAAGACTGTACCACCCTCCCCCACCATTCTTTGTTGATTCTTTTGCCATGCAGTTATTTCGCAGGGTGCCCAGGTCTCTCATAGCTCTGACTCAATTAAAGCCATGTGAAATAAATAAAATATAGCAAAAGGCTTATTATCCTTTTTCAACATGTGCATCTAGTTTCATCTTGTAATAACTGAACACCTAAAATACATTTTCTAGCGCTGCTTAACTTCAAATGTTAATTCAGTTTAGTAAAACAGTGGCAAACCTGAAGTCTTATGAGCTTACTTTCTTGTAACCATGATGTGTTTCAAATACAGCTGTTTACTACAGTAGTTCTGAAGTCTTGATGGCTGATGCTTTTTTTTCTTTCTTTCTAAACAGGTGTTAAACCTCTCTGAAAAGAGATATGACCTTGCCAAGCTTAACCCAAAGGTATTGCTTGTCTTCTATAACGTCTCTTTCTAGTGTTAAATACAGCTGAAATAGCCTCATAAGCCCTGAAGCTGTGCAAGCATTGGTACACAGATTGAGAGAACAACTTTTGGAAGATGATAAAAACACACCCACTTGCATCTCTTTTTATTTTCTCCCAAGTTCTTGTTTTGTGTCTGTTAGGCCTGTGCGTTATAATACTGTTCCTGTTGTTCCCTTAGGCTTTGCACACAGGACCTGAAGCCTGTTATGGCTACTGAAAAATTTCTATTGAGTGATACAAATTTTACTCCAAGTATACTTTTTGTATACTCCAAGTTTTACTCTTTGTGCAGTTACAGGATACTAGGGTTTATATACTGTAATGTACAGTCTGATAGCTGAAGCTAGTGAGCTCAGTTCAAATATAGACTTCCCTTTTATATCATCACTTCATAGTTGCTTCTCTGCACCATAGAGACATAAGGAATGTCAGAATTACGTCTGCCTTTTGTTCTTCCTTATCAATTATTGTATTTGTTGTAAAAAGTGATATGCAGTTACTCTTCAGCAGCTATCATAAGGCCAGAGTAGCACAGATGTCGTTTATAGCAGTAGATTTCCAGGGATATGAAATACCTGAGGAAAATATTAAAAGAACTCTCAATTTTGACCTTTTGAATGCTTTGTTGATCATGAAGAATTTAAGTTGTTCATGGTTACAGCCTTTGTTTGGGTTAAATATGTATATAATAACAACAGGTTGAGTAAACAGTATTATATAGTGACTAAGGTTGAATGTTAAATATGAACAGAACTTTAAGATGTCAAATCTATTGCACTCGAAGGGAATACATCTCAAATTAAAAACAATCCCAAAACACTGGACCAGGCCAGTTAACATTCTTTTGTTCTAATTTTGACTTTCTGAGTATTCTACTGTTATAAAATACTTGAATTTCTAAATGAAAATTCATCTAAGAAATCAAGATCTTCAGGAATGTCACTTGTGAGTGGTTGGTGGGTTTAGGGAGGAGTTGCTTGTTTATTTTTACAGAAGTACTGGTATCTTAAATCACCTTCCTCCCCTGAAGAGACCTGGAAGCATGTTCATTTACATTGTGGCATTTGAATGAGGTTCAGATAAATGTGGAGTCTCTTGACCATCATAATTATTTGAAGCCAGATCTTAATATGTAGTATTAGGATCAAGTGTCTCTTGTGACTGTTACTTGTTTAATTGCAGATTATGGATGTGGGATGGCCTGATCTCCATGCTCCACCTCTCGACAAGGTGTGCACCATCTGCAAGGCCATGGAGTCATGGCTGAACAATGATCCTCAGCATGTGGTCGTGATCCATTGCAGAGTAAGTGAGCTTTGTGTGTGCACATCACATATCGGTTTGGATTCGTTTTCAAAAACCTTGTCCTTAATTCTTACTTATTTAAAAAAAAAAAACAAACAAAAAGTTTGATCTGTTTTCAGTGTTGGGAACACAGAATCAATCTTTATTTGATTCAAAGGGGCTTTAATCCACTGACCTTGCATGTTATGATAACTGAGGTTCTAGCACTGCCTCTTCTGTGAGTGTATGTAGAAGCTTGAAGTTATTTTGAGCTCAGCAGCAACCTCTTCAGAAGCTCTTCATGTTCTGTGACATTCATGGATTTTGCTGTGGGATAAGGATAGGCAACAGATCATCTCTTTAGACTGTTGTGTGGTTATAGGAAGTGGGGGCATCAAGTACCTCCTGGATACTTCTGACAGGTTTTAACTGTCAGCATCATTGCAGTGCCTTATAGCAAAGCTGCCACTGTGTGCTGTTACTTCTTCTCCTTACTTGCTCACAATGAAGAGAAATAAAGAAAGCCTTAATTAAGTACAGAAAAGTAAATTCAGAACTGAGTTGGTAGATATGCTGGTGACGAAAATCTGTCTCTGTATGATTGGCAGATGTCACTCTAAACAGAATGAAGGTGATAATGAGGTCTAAACCTCCCTTCAGGTCAGGTTGTTTAGTCCCCAGTCCTGAATTGCAGACAGAATGCCATGATTGTATTAAACTGTTGAATTCTTTCCAGTTGCAGGACTGCAGCCAGGAGAATGGCCCATACATGGGGCAAAAGGGGGCAAAGTATTCCTGGGTATTCTGTATACAGATTGGTAGTGCATATTGTTGATTAATGCTTTTTGGTAATGACTATCAAGTTTCTGACCATGAAGATAGATACAGCTACTTATATGGGCTGAGAGACTGGAACTGTTTTCAAATCTGTGGGAATTACTGCTTGGTAAATTCTACTGAATTTATGTCATGTACTTTATTTAACAAGATTTGTAATGTTTTTTAAATTATCCATAGAAAAATAGTTGTGTTAAATCTCAGGTGCAGGGAAGGTAAAAATGCCCAAACCTGTTGGAAACTCATATGCTTTCCAAAACAGGTACTTTACAGCATTTTATGCCAGAAATTGCAACGTTGTCTAGACTTGCTGTGAATGATCTCTGGGAAAAAAGTAATATAAAATTAGAAGAGTTGAACTAATGTTTCTACTACTGGTCAAGTTTATTTTTCTTGTATAACTGATTTCCTCTCAGTCAATAACACTTGACAGGTACACACATAGAAATCCTACTTAGTGGTTTCTATGTCACTTGGCAGCAAGCTTGCATAGAAAAACAAGCTGCTGCCCATCACTGCCACCTTTCTGATTACACAGGAGATGCATGAGCAAAAGGGTTCTCTGAATATTCTCTCTTGAAGTTTGGTTAGTATGGGTCTTAAATGAAATAAAGCCCGTTAATGTAAGAAGTTAATTAAGCTATCATTCCCTTCTTCTTCCTACAGGGAGGGAAAGGAAGGATAGGCGTAGTCATATCGTCATATATGCACTTCACCAATGTTTCTGCAAGGTAAGTTGTGAATAATGCATATTGTGTATTTTATACAATTAAGGAAATGCCAGAAAAAGATGGCTCTTAACTTTAGCGCTGGTTTTGTGCTTACCGGTTGTCAGTTGAGGGTTGTCAGGTTTTCTTCTTAGAGTCCTGGAGCATGTATTAAAAGAGGCCATTTTTAAGACAGAGCTTTCTTGTGGTCCTGCTTTCAGCAGCAGATTGGACTAGGTAATACCCTAAGGTCTCTTCTAATCTGTGATATTTAGTGATTCTGCAGGAAAATTCTCTAAATGATGAATGAAGAAATGTGCAAGAAACCATTTTTATATAATGGTGTCATGGTTTACCCAGCTGGTAATTCAGTACCGCGTGGCTGTTTGCTCTCCCCCCTGCTCTGCTTCCTCCCCCCACTCCCAGAGGGATGGGGAGGAGAATTGAAAGAATGTAACTCCCAGGGGTTGAGATAAGAACAGTCCAGTTACTAAGGTATAACACAAACCACTGCTGCTACCACCAATAATAATAACGATAAGGGAAATAACAAGGGAAGAGAATACAACTGCTCACCACCTGCCAACTGATACCCAGTCCGACCGAGCAGTGATCTAACCCTTCCAGGTAACTGCCCCCAGTTTATATACTGGGCATGACGTGCTGTGGTATGGAATACCCCTTTGGTCAGTTTGGGTCAGGTGTCCTGTCTCTGCTTCCTCCCGGCCTTCCCTACTCCCTGGCAGAGCATGAGACTCAGAAAGTCCTTGGTCAGACTAAACATTACTGAGCAGCAACTAAAAACACTGGTGTTATCACCACTGTTCCCAGGCTGACAGTCAAAACCACAGCACTGCACCAGCTACTAAGAAGGAGAAAAGTGACTGCTGCTGCTTAACCCAGGACAAATGGTATTCAGCAGTCATTCTATTGAGCCCACCTATTAGCCACATCCATGAAGTTGCCTCTTTTGAATCAGTGAGAAGCTATTCCTAAAGTACTTAAGGAAAACTGAAGTTACTAGCATATGGAATCAGTATTTGAGTAGAGAATTCCTAGACATCTATCAAAGTGCAAAATGCAGTTTAAGAAGTAATCTAGCTTTTATCTTGCAGTCAGTTTAAACAATAGGTGTCTGGTTACTTGGTTTTAATTGTTTCTTTTACAGTGCTCAACTTATGAAATGACAGTTGGCAATTTATGTCAACAAAGATTAAATTTGTTAAATGGTCTTAAAAGGATAAAATGTTTTTTGTTTGGGGGGTTTATTTGGTTTTTAATAAAACTGTTTTCCTTTGGACTCTTTTATACGTCCATCTATAAATATATTAAAAATGCACTCTAGAGGCCATGGTTAAATCACATTTGCTTCTGTGTTCACACTCCAGCCTGTCAGTAATATATTTGATCCGATACTGTAGTCAGTGAAGTCCTGAATCACTGCAGGCTGATGGCAAATTACTCCTGGATTTTAGTAAAACCAGCATCTCAGGAAATAACCTGGGTTCACTCTGGTAACCTGATCCAAAGGTAATTGTAGACTCAGAAATTCAGTGTTTTATACACACCAATATGTGCTGAAAAAATAACACATACATCTTCAAGTAGTAGTTGGGACTGTGGTTGCCACACATTTATAATATTAGGTTGAGAAGTATTGGGAATAACAAAATCTGTCAAGTGTGGATAATACAGTACTCTATTGGTATCTCAGTTTTGCAATATTTTATGAGCCTTAATAGTGATACCTGGCTATAAATACTTCTTATATAGAGCAACACCTGGATGTGATTGTAAAGCCCAGCATTGAAATGTGTTGGTTTTTACCCCAAACAAATGCAGGATTCCTGCAGTGAGGTTGCAGGGGAGTTTGGAAGCCCTCCTTTAAATTTCAGGGTATTTGTCAACTCCTTTCCAAACCCTAACTTTTCTAGTAGGAATGGAGCTGGGAATGTTCCCAGCTAGGATTTGTGTATCCCTAGCATTATCCAAATGGGACACAGCACCCTCAGAGAAGCAGAAATTACTGCAGTTTGAGGGTGCCAGCTACTGTGTCAGAAACAGTACTCAGAAGACTTTGAGAATATTCACACCAAATAAAGTCCCTAGTTATCTGCATGACTGTGCCAAAAAGTCTGGGCTTAGGGAAAAAGCCTTATGATGCAACCCCCTTTTGGTTAGATGTTATAAATACCTGATTTTCTCATTTAGTAAGGAATAATGTGCTGTCAAATTTAAGGAGGGCAAGCAGAGAGCTCTTTGTGTAATAGCTGGTAAACTGCTTTAACAAGTAAATCACTTGCAGTCTTTGATCAGTTACAAGTGGGTTGCCAAGATTCTGGGTGGTAGTGTAGGTGAAGGTGTATGATGGATTGGGTGAAGAAGAGAGTTTTTGGGTCAAGGGTATTCTCAAGCACGCACTATGTAATCTTTATCACCCATGAAAAAAAGGTGTGACTTTACAGCCTGATCCACCACCCTGTCAAGACAATCTGTAACTTTGGATTAAGTTTTGGAAAAGGTATCAATTCCATTTTTAGCCTGATAAACAAATGTACAATTTGTGCAGTTCTTTTCCTCTGAACTCATTGAGGTTGAATTAGGTATGGAATTTAACATTCCGGATTTCAGAGCCTAATCATTTTGAAACTTGTGCTGCTTTTTAATGTCCTCACGTTAATTAATTAACACTGTCACCTGCGTATGTTAGGAAACACATTGGTTTTTATCTGGTGTAGATACAGCACGATCAGCATAGCATGTTTCTTGGCGTATGTGGTTAAGAGCATCCTTTCTGAGTTTTGGCACTTTTGATTCTTTTTCCATACTCTCTTGCTGCCTTCCACACAGATGCAGAAGCCCCTCATGAGAGCCATTCCGAACAGAGAATGGAAGAAAATGTAGTTTTCTGAATATCTTGCTCCTTAATTGTGCGTTTGAAGAGTTTGTGGGTGTCTGATGCAAAAGATGGATATTTTGATTTAAATATTCTCTGCCTTCGTGGCTTACGGTACACAAAACAAAGACTGAATGAATTATTTGACTGCTTAAATGATCCTCTAGCCTGGCATCCTTTGCACCTCATGTACTACAGTCAGAGCTAGGCAGTAGTTTCCATCCCTATAAAATTGCTGCTTCTTTTTCACAAAGAGAACAGATCTCTTTCACAGAGAGAACTTCCCCAGTGCACTCACAGGCAAGTATCCTTCTTTTGCAGCTTGAGCTGCTTGGCTTTGCTGAAGTTTATTGCATTATGACTTTAACATATTCACATTGTAAATACGCAATCCAGTTAATAGAATAAGGGAGTAGGTGCTTTGTCTCAGGAAGGAAACTGCCTTAAGGTGTGGAATAAGAGGTGTCAGTGGAAAAATCATTCTTGTCTGACCTGTGCCAGAGTGGTCACTTAGGTGCTTCTTTCTTTTCTTTTTCCTTACTTTTCTTCCCAAATATTTTGGCATATTTCAAGTTGTAACCTACTGAATTTCTCCAAACTGGAATAACACGGCATTTGTGTCTCTGTTTTGACAGTGCTGATCAGGCTCTAGACAGATTTGCTATGAAGAAGTTCTTTGATGATAAAGTTTCAGCTTTAATGCAGCCATCCCAAAGAAGGTATTTAAATGCTTTCTGTTTTATACTAATAAGAAATGTAATCCCCACATTTTGCCCCTCTCTCCCTTACTCTCTTCCCTTCTGTTTGAAGGCTATTTCCACAAGATCCTCCAGTGATTCCTGAACTCCCATCACTTTGTCTTGTATTAATATTTCTTCCTAGATTGATAACTCCTTCAGTTCCCACACTTAACCCAAGATAGATGTCTTTTTATACCACGCTATTATCTACATGTGTTCTTACTGCATTGTCTGCTAACAAAAAGAGATGTCGCAGTATATTTCTTGATTGCTCCAGGACTCATTTTTCTGTGGCACAAATGATGTGTATGGATTCGGTACTGATTTGTGTGCAGTGAAGATTTTATTACCATGTGTTTGGATGACCTGCAGATTATACATCTGCCCCATGTCCATGCTAGTGAATGTTTGTCAAAGCATGTATTATTCATTCTGTCTATCTGGATGTCTTACCTTTTCAGTCTGTCTGCATGAATAAGGTTAAATTAGGTCTCAAAGTGAGCAGATTGGGAAGTGAATAGTTCTGGCATTCACAACTTACCTCATTTTGGCAAGAGACTGTTGGAGACTGTTTTCTTTTGGTTATTTAAGGAGATAGGAGGAATTTGTTTCACACACACTGCAGTGATGTTCACTTCCATTTACTTAGTCATGAGCTTATGACCAAACCAAGCATTAAATAGCAGAAATACAATGGTTTTCATGTTGCTGTGGTAGTTTTCATGTGCTTGGTGCTTCTCATTATGAAGATGTTATTTACCTACCTTGGCCTTAATACTAAGAATTCTGACCAGGGCACTTCTTCCTCCTGTTTTACTGAAGTGCAATTCACAGTTAAATGGAGTGATGCTCTCATGTGACAGCTGTGAAAGCCAGCGGAGACCTTCGTTTGCAACTAGAACAGTATACTAAAATGATTGATTTTCCTGTCTCTGCTGGTTCCTTTCTTATTAAAATAAAGATGCCAAGAATAGCAATGTAACAGCCATGGATGTAATAAAGCGGTAAACTGTCTTTTTATGGTATTTCGTGAAGTTATATGTAATGCCATAATGGTGCTCACCACTCATGGCCCAGAAATACTAATGTGTAAAGAATGCATTATGTGGTTGCATTACTGTTTTTATTTAATTCAGATTGATTTTATATTTTTAGATATGTGCAATTCTTAAGCGGCCTTCTGTCTGGATCTGTGAAAATGAATGCAACTCCTCTTTTCCTGCACTATGTTATCCTTCATGGCATCCCAAGCTTCGATGCTGGGGGAGGTACATTATCTAACTTTTCTTTACTAAGTGTCGGCAAAAAGTCTTGTTTCATTTTGGAGCTTTCTAGAAAGCCTGTATAAATCTCCAGGTAAGTTAATGCTCCTTGATACCAGCCCAGATATTCCCACTAAAAGAACTAGGAAAAGAGAAAGATCCTAAGAGTAAGACTTACAAGAGGTGTGCTTCTAAAATGGCCGTCTATAAGTGGCTTTAAAATGAAAATCCTAAACAAAGACGTTGTGCTAGAGCATAATAAACAAGTAGAACACTGTATTTTATCATCCAAGACTTAAATAGTACCTGTCTTTTGAAATATCATCAGCATGAATTTGCAATGCTCTGTTGTCACTGTTGTGTAATCTGTTAGTCTGCTTCTGTTTCTCAGGTAACTATTTCAATAAATACAGGTTATTGTTTGTTGAAGTAACAAATCTAAGGGACTTAGTATAAACAAAACTGTAGATAAAATACTTTGTTTTAGTGTTGAAAATGCTTCCTGTTTTGTTTTGGAGTTTGTTTTTGTTTCGTTTTTGCCATTCTTTCTTCCCTTCATTTTGTTTTCCTACAGAAGAAGTGGGAAGGTAGGCAGACAGACCTTTAATAAGGAACAGATTGTTCCCTCTTTCTTTCCTTACCAAAATCCTTTAAAATCCACTCCTCCTCAATTCAGAACTAAACTGAAGATCAGGAAAAAGTGACAAAAAGAAAATGAATCTGTCAAAGCCAATTTTGACAGTCAAAATTGTGCCACTTCTGTGCCACGTTGCTCTATCTGGATGTACATAAAGCTTCCTAGTTGTCATATAGGAAATATTATAACTCTGAAAACAATATTATTCCAACTATAGGAAAAATAGGTAAACAATATTACAACAAAAGAAAAAGTAGGTAAAGGAAAATAGTTACAGACCAGTCTTTTCTGTTGACTTCTTTGCAGCTTGCCGGCCTTTTCTGAAGTTATACCAGGCTATGCAACCAGTTTATACATCTGGAATCTAGTAAGTTGTAAGCATTTTCCTTTGAATCCAGTTTTAATTCTCAAAATTGCACAATTACATGGTCTTTTTTTCTTCTTTTTCTCTTCTTTTTGTTTCTTTTAAATCATATATTTTGTCTTTTCTCTCCTGTTAAGTAGTGTAGGGCCAGAGAATCAAAGCCGAATCTGCATTGCTGTAGACCCTGCCCAGCTTTTAAAGGGAGATATTATGGTAAGTTAATTATATGGAAAGAACATCTTGTCCTGTGCCATTTAGTTTACAGTCTCTGACCTGTTTTGCATTCTTGCAAAAGAAAATAAATAGAGAAAATGGTTGCAGATGCACTACAATATAGGTTACTAAGTTAATTCAGTCATCATCCGTGAGTTTTATAGGTGTCAAAATTCCTATCAGACTCAAACTAGAAGGTTTTTAGGAACCGAAACAACTGCTCTCAGCCTTTCCATTTCACAGCATCACAGTAAAACCTGTAACCCTAATTGCTTTGGGGAGTATTTGTAACTCGGCATTAAAAGCACCCTTGTCCTGTAACTTGGCAGGCAACATGCACAATTGTAATACTATATGCTGTAAAGAAAACACCTAATTCTAAATAGCTTTCTGTTTCTGTGAGCACATGCAGTATTTAGAAAGACATGTATGCGCTGTAATACAGTGTGTGTAATTGCCAGTGTGCAAAGCATAACTATGGTTGAATGGCAGCACTATCATTTTAAATCTCTCTGCTTTCTTCTCTTGCTTGTCATATACAGTTACGCACAGAGGAAGTAAAGATGGTTAGTTGCCGTGCCTTTCAGTTTGTTAAACTAAGAAGGCAGAAGAGTATGTGTAATGAACGATGGGGGGAAGTATTGTCTGGATTCCTGGTCTGCAGCTAATAGGCTTATTTTTTACGTTTATGTACTACTTTGAGACATGTTGGACCTCAGTGTAAGGGGTCCTTGGTAACAGTCTTCTTTTTTTCTTCTTTTCTCTTGAAATAACATTTTTTATTATCCTTCCTCCTCTTCCCTTTCCTACTTCACCTCCCTATTCAGTTGAGTACTTTGTCCTTCCTTTCTTTCCCTGAAAAGTAGAGAAAGAAGTTTTAAACATACTCTTGTAAAGTGGCATAACCTGGAGGTGTGGGACACCTTCAAATACAAGAATATTTATTATTCATTGGAGGGCTGTCAGTGCCTAAGGAAATGGAATAGATTACAAAAGAAATCAGTGCGAGACGAATTCACTGAGTCTCCAATGTATGTGTGTTTAAAATGAAAACTGAGCACACAGCTTTTCAGTACTGCTTGCATCCTTTTCAGAGAGGTCAGCTTCATTCATCCCATGCTCTTATTGAAGGTAATTCTGAGCAAGCCATTATTCAGCATAATGGTATTTCCTAAACAAAGACTTCATTTTGAATATTGTTTTTACTATGTCTAAGTGAAACCATCAGTGGTTTCGGGAAAAAGAATAACCTATAGGATGCTCTGCTTCTAGCTCCAAAAGGTTTAACCACCTGAAGTGTGTGGTTTAAAAAAAACCCTAAATCTGAGTGGCTTTGTTTTCCAGTTGACTCAGAGAATTAGTAGGTAAAATATCCATAAGTCTAGCCTAAGGGAAGGTGATGTTAGAAAGTAGGTGTATTGTGCTCACCTTTGGCTGCTGAAATTCATACTAGATGTTATTTGTACAGGGTTCTGTGGTGTTCTAGCCAAGCTGTCAAAACTACTACCAGCTTCCCACAGGAATGTAAAACAAGGTCCCATCATCACTAGAGTAGGTTTTTAAGAGTCCTGCAGTATATGTAATCAGGCTTAATTTTAAACCCTGCGTATTCCTCAGTTAATTTTAAATGGGTATGCTATCATTCAGTTTTACATTAATTTGGTGCTGTGAAGAAGCAGGGGTACAAGTCAGCATTCCAAGGTTCTACTGACAACTATTGTGATTCTGAATCATTATCTGACTGGTGACTGATAGTGATGAAAATAGTCATTACTAGTTTTACACATCCAGAACTATGTTGCCTTGGGCCTGTCTAATTTTAAAGGATTGAATAACACACACCCTGCTTGTTACAACATCAGAGATGTCTGCAGTAAATTGCGCTGTGGCTGCTTTACTTAGCAACTGATGCATACACACATTTGTTCAGATTTGTAAGAAATTGCTTCCTGACGTGTTCCTCTCTCTTTCCAGCTGAAGTGTTATCACAAAAAATACCGGTCAGCTACTCGTGATGTGGTATTTCGCCTTCAGTTTCACACTGGAGCTATTCAAGGACATGCGCTGGTGTTTGGCAAAGAGGATCTGGACAATGCCAACAAAGGTATTTGCTGTCCGTGGTTGGCTGGATGAATAGGTGTGTGGGGGTGCATGTGTGTGCCTGTGCATGTAATGATCATCTTTAGGACCTGTTTTCAAAAGGATTCTTGTTTTTTTTTCTCATCCTTATTTTTAGGGAAAGGGAGACTGCTTTGTGTTAGTTAACTCATAGCATGTAACACAGGTAAACCCCGAACGAGGAGAAAAGCTCTTCAAGTGAGTTAACTTGTCAGAATAATTCAGATACTCCTGCATAGAATCATGGAATAGTTAGGGTTTGAAAGGAGCTTAAGATCATCAAGTTCCAACCCCCCTGCCATGGGTAGGGACACCTCACACTAAACCATATCACACAAGGCTACGTCCAACCTGGTCTTGAACACTGCCAGGGATGGAGCATTCACAACCTCCCTGGGCAACCCATTCCAGTGCCTCACCACCCTAACAGGAAAGAATTTCCTCCTTATATCCAATCTAAACTTCCCCTGTTTAAGTTTGAACCCGTTACCCCTTGTCCTGTCACTACAGTCCCTAATGAAGAGTCCCTCCCCAGCATCCCTCTAGGCCCCCTTCAGATACTGGAAGGCTGCTGTGAAATCTCCACGCAGCCTTCTCTTCTCCAGGTTGAACAGCCCCAACTTTCTCACCCTATCTTCATACATAGTCCTTATCACCTCCTCTCACATTTGTAAAAACAACAGATACTTGTTTGAAGTGGTGACTCTGTTAGTCACGACAGGAAATAAGATGAGCTAAGCCAATCCCTTTTTTGGCTGATGAAAACAATCACGAAGTCTGATACTGTGTTTGTGACCTTGTTTGCTTTGAGTATAGAGATCTTTTCATGTGCTTCAGACTGTCCAGAAATGGAGGCAAAGCTTTCAGATGCATTGGAAAATGTTTTGGTTTAGCCTTTATATTTCCCAAATTATTGCTTTACTCTTACGTTTATCTGCAGGTTTGTAACTCCCTCACCCTGCATTACCAGTAAACGAAAATCAAACATATTTTCCTGCAGCATATGGCTACACAAAATTTGTGGTCAACTATTGCAGTTTAGCCAATATAGAGAACAATTTTAGTTTGTTCCTGGCTGTGTTTTCCTTAAAAACCAAAGCCAGCCGTGTCTGTCGAGAGAGGGGTTTGGGAACTGAATATCTCTTCCGCTTTTGACTGCGCTTGGGTGCAAATAAAGCTCCAACTGATGCTCAGGTTGTGTTTTCTGGAGAATGTGGGGGGCAAAGAATGTGGCTCTTCTGGAAGCAAGTCCCTGAACTTCAAGTGACAAGGGAATTGTGACAAGGGTAGGTGTGTAAATAGCTACAGAGAATCCTGGTTTCTGATTGCCTTGGAACTGCTCTGCTGGGAGATAGCTTGCTGAAATTCTGTCCTTTGTTTTCAGATGACCGTTTCCCTGATTATGGCAAAGTGGAATTAGTGTTTTCAGGAACTCCAGAGAAACTTCAAGGTGAGGTTACAGAAGAAAAAATGCATTTACTTTGAAAATAAACCATGTTGACATGTGTATTAAAAAAATAATAATCCTTTTTCATGCTTTTATTCCACTTCTCTTGCAGAAAATCTGAAATTCCACTTTACTCTTAAAATATGTGATAATTGCTGGTTTAAATTTGAAAACTTTAATGAAGACTCTGCATTTACATTGGTATAGGAATGATCAGGTTTTCTTTTAAAGCTATACCAGAACAGTTGCTGACAACTAAGAGAAACAGCGACTGTAGTGATAGGACAAGGGGTGATGGGTTCAAACTGAAACAGGGGAAGTTCAAGTTAGATGTAAGGAAGAAGTTCTTTACTGTGAGGGTGCTGAGGCACTGGCACAGGGTGCCCAGAGAAGTGGTAAATGCGCCATCCCTGGCAGTGTTCAAAGCCAGGTTAAACAGAGCCTTGGGTGATGTGGTCTAGTGGAAGGTGTCCCTGCCCATGGCAGGGGGTTGGAAGTGGATGACCTTTAGGTGCTTTCATCCCAAACCATTCTATGATCTGTGTAAAACATGCACAGTATAGGTAGTTCAGCCTGGCATAAGTGGCAAAAGTGACAGCAGTGGCCTATCCCGTAACCTTTTTTGGATGTTGTCATGACTGATTATGTTTGCTGTGGTGAAACTTGGGCTGTCTTCAGTTTAGCATAAAGTGATATAGCTCTAGTTTTGGTGGAAATGCTTCTGCTCTGAAGTTGGCATGTAGGGTGTATCCTGTATGCCTCCAGAAATCTATTGTAGTATGTCTAAGATAATTACAATCTGCAATAAGAATTAAGATCATGCTTTAGATTGCAATCTAATTCTGTTAATGGATGTGTTCTTACTCATTTTATGATGTCGTGAAAAGTATGGATTCTGCCTGAGACTGAATGAAAACCAGGTATTCTTAACTGTCTGTCTCATACATTTTTCCCCTGTCCTGTGAAGTGCATGTTTTCCTCTTCTTCCCCACCTGCCACCAGTTCGGTCACTTAGAAACTTGTAGTAGCAGCCGGTAAGAAGTTGGATTCTGTCCAGCTGAATGTGAAGACCTCAGTCTGTTAGAAAGCCACATAAGAAAAACAGTTTTATGAGTAAATTTGTCCAGCTTGCTGTAAACATGTGTGGGTTGTAAATGCTTGAAGAGAGGGCAGCTGACATGTCTGAAAAAGGTCTCCCTTCCTTGGATAGCAAGTCAGAGGTGTGGGGTTTTAGCAGGCTCCTAGTTACTGGAAAGCAGGCTCATCTGTGAGACTGGACCAGGTTGCCTAGGGCTTTGTCCAGTCAAATCCTGAAAACCTTCAAGGATGGGGACTTCCCAGCCTTAGTGGGCACTGTTCTGATGTCTGACTGTCCTCACAGTGGATTTATTTTTCCCTTATATTCACTCTAAGCTTCTGTAGATTCAATTTATGCCTGTTCCTTGTTCTTCTACCTAGCTCCCAACTGGTTCTGTCTCCTCCATGCCTTTGTGAGGTTGCTGTCAGGTCCCTCCCAAAGACCATCTAATCTTCAGACTGAAGAAAACCTGGTCCCTCAGCCTTTCTTCAGTCCTGACCTTTCCAAGTCTTTCAGTCCTAGCCATCCTGGTTGTCCTCCCCTGAGCTTGCTTCCCTTTAGTCATGTCTTTCTTGTATTACATAACTTGAAACTGGACGCAGTGTTCTAGAAAAAAATGACTGTGATACGGTTTTTAAGAAAGAATGCATATGCCAACAAGATAAGACACCTAAATATTTAGATAACAAACTTCATAAATCTGCCTTGTAGATACGTGACAAATGTAATCAGAGAAACTCTCTAGAGAGGGCTTTTTTCTGCCTGCATATGAAAGTATAGAACCATAGCATTCTTGTCCTTCTAATTTTAATTATCCTTGTTTTGAAAATCACAGCATGTGCATAACACTCTGCTGCTTCAGAACAACTTACAATAGGACTTGCTTCTCCAGACACAGCCTGAAGGTTGATAACTGAGGATTTCTTTGTCCTCTAATCTAGATAGAGGAGCAAAGGCAGAAAGCAATTTGATTTCTATCAGTGTCAAAGCCAAGTCCAAAGTCATGAGTGCTTCATGCCTGTGCTTTGCTTTTGAATTACTGGACCACACCTAAATTCCTCATGGCATCCTTTCAAAAGCTGAATATTATCTTATGCCTTGTTAAGGGCACAAAAATGTGGGTTACTGCTGCGGATTCCAGGTATGCTTGGCAGAGTCTATTTCAGCCAGCCAAACACATGGAAAGCAAACTACCTGATCTCAGGTTCTGCCAAGAGGCTGGAGAATGGGTGAAACAGCATAGTTGGCACCTTGGGGAAACTGGGAGGGACAGAATGGTGTTTTTCAGCTCTCCATCTGTAGTGATAAGTTGCTCTGGTATCAGAATGATGATCTGTATGTAACAGTGTTATTTTATCATTCCTTTAGTACCGTTTCTTTATGGATACTTGTGGTTTCCTTCTGGAAAGCTATTTGTTTTGTCGTGCCTGCCTGATAGGTCTGGTGGATCATCTGTGTTGTCTTAGGGTCTGATTCAAGCTATCATAAGCTACATCATAATCAAGAAGCTCAAGATAATATTGTCTGCTTGTACCTTCTGTAATAAAACATAAATTAAGCCTTTCTTAGGTGATTTATACAACCTTTCTTCCCCTATTGCTGCTTATCTTACATTTCAGACTATAGTACGGCAGTCTGGGGATCAAACTTCAATTGGAAGGCCACATATCCATATGCATGTATGTAACTACAAATATGGCCACGACAATTTTTTGTCTCAAACAGATGTTTCTTTTTTAGGATTTAAACACCTTCAGAATGACCATGGAGTGATAGTTGATTACAATACCTCAGACCCACTGATACGCTGGGATTCCTATGAAAATATGAGCCCTGATGGGGAAGGTGAGTACTTCAGTCATATGAGGCCAAGGCAAAACCACTCACAACTGTGCATTTGAAACAGAGGAAGGAGACCTCATTTGCTTGTACCTAGTGCCAGTTCCCTGACATGTTAAGTCACTGTGTACCCTTCCCTATTTAGCTTCAGTAGCCTTAATGGAAAGAAAGCTGCAGTAGTTGCGAGTTTCATGTTATTGCACCAAGTTGGACTCTGAGCCACAGCTAGTTGATACAAGTTATTTTACTAGTTGTAAGTTTGCTTAAATTGTATTTTGTGGTTGTTCTAAAGCATCTAATTGGAATCCTTATAGAGAATTTTAAGAACAACAAAATGATGTGGTGAGTTTGTAGCCTTCAGTACTTACTATGTTATCTAGAGTGTTGCAGGAGGTGAGCTAGGCTCTAAAGTTATAGATAAACAAATAGCAAAGGACATGAGTGTTTGCATATTTCCCCTCATAAATGTGCCCATTTCCAAACTGCCCTTCTAATTCCTAGATTTCTCTTCTGTAATCTGCTAATACATGCAGCAGATGGAAGCCTCCAGTAGCTGCCTTCAGATTCTGACTCCAGTGTGGATGCTTTCCGAACGTTTCCTTGAGTGAATGTTGTGCTTTTAATGGACACAGTTTTCCTGTAAGGACTCAGAATATCACACCTGTGGCTGCACACCTCAGTGCACAGCAAGCCTGACATGCTTGCAAGTAAAAACATGAGAGAAGGTATTGAATGGATGCCAAAGTTCTTGTTTTTACAGCTCTCCTGTTATGAAATAAGAGAAAGGCAGAGTTAGGATCCTTGATTAGCTCTCTCTAGGCTCAGTTTCCATTGATTTTTATAATCTGAGTTTAGCATTTGACCAGCTAATGACTTACATCAGTGAGGGGTTTAGGGGCTGAGACATAATGTGAGCTTGACTTTTTTTACCACTGCATGACTCTTGTACAGCAGTATTTCCATATCTGCAGAATACTAGGGGAAAATAGGGGGTGACAAGAGAACAGTTATTTGGCACCCGTACATGAGGCAGGTAGAACACTCCATAGGGTGTCCTGAGAGGTTTTATAGTTGGATAAGAAAGGCTGTGAAGTGCCTTTTAGAAGGAGTTAACATAGAGAGACTGAATTTTGGCTGAAGAAGTCTTAATTTCTAACCAGGATGTTTCCATATTATTCCCCCCCCCCATCCTTTTTCCCCTCCTTTGTTAGCCCTCAGCAAGCAATGCATTGATGCGGTGACTTTTTTTAATGGCTCAGATTGATTGAATAGATATATTTGACCTTCCCATCCTTGTGCATTGCACTGCAATACAGGAAATGGAAAGCAGAGCTGAATGTATAGGCAGCGGCTGCTGAAAGATACAGAATTGCATGCTACTTAGGCCCTGTAGAAGACTTGATTGCAGACAGTTAGATTGTTTTTCTGATGTTCATAAGTTTTATATGTGGCACTTTACAGGCTTTTATATGGAATTTGTGTGCATGGTATATTTTTATTCACCTGAGAGACAATATAAATATGATGTGTTAGCATAGGTATTGTGAATGCAGAGTTGAAGCTAGTTGAAGCTAGACAATATACCATAAGAACAGGAGGTGTGTCCAGATCCTCTTTTCTCAAGCAAACATTTAGGAAGCAGGGTGTTACCATATGATGCTCAAAACCAAATTGCAGACAGAGCATTTGTCTCTGGATAGTCTCCACTAAATATCAGAAGGGGCAAAAGAAACATACCCAGGGGACAGCTAGATATAAAGGATGAGATCTGTACTCAGCATAAAGATAAGATTATTCTGCTGTTTGAGGTAAGCATAGTTTGCTTAGGTCTTCTTTTATGTAGGATTTATAAGCATCAGGACAGACTTCTCATGCTTTGGACAGTGGTTCAATATTGTGCTTTTGCATTAAAAAGATGTATTGAACCTTAGTTTTTGCCACAGGTGAGAGACCACTAAGAGGAGATGCTGATTTCAGATGGAAAATTAGAAGAGAACAAGAAAGCAATTTCTCTTTTGAAATCCAACACCTATTTGGCCTTGTTACCAAAAGAACAAAAGATGAAAGGACATGATAAAAGAAAAATGTACCCAAACTATCTTAGTTTGTTGGCATGATACAGTATTGCAGACAGAAGCAATTGCTTTTTAAATGATCTTGAACCCTTTGATGATAATAAGGTTGTGTTGAACATAGGCAGGTTTTGGGGCAGTTTGCTCTCTGGATCTAGTGCTTTATACCTCATTCCTAACAGTATAGGAATCTTGATAATTGGAAAGTAATAAATGATTGGAAGAAATCTCAGAAATATGGTTTCTCTTCAGATCCCTTAGGAGGTGTCTCCTGGATATTGCATGAATGGTCCTCCATAATAGACTGAAGATTTTAAGTGTCTAAGTTTGTATCAAATTTCCTTCTCCTCAAGCAGTACATAAGCACAGAGACTTCTGTTACGCTGATTTAAAAGTCTGCATTAAACGTAGGATTTGGAACCACAAGACTCAGGAGGGCTTCCTACTACCAGGTAGAAGTCTGAGGTAGTTGTCATTGGTTTTCTTGTGGTTTTAAGGTCATAGCACTCATGAAGTGTTGTGTGTGTTTTGTGGGCAAGAGGGAAGAAAAGTGACTTTTGATCTTACTGAGTGCTCTTTGTCATCAAGGCATCAATTACTAGCCAGTAGATGTGTATGGATTTACAAAAGGTTACTCATTTCCTGCAAAATAGCAAGTTGACCACAAAGATACACCACCTGTGGGCACAAATAAGTAGTATCTTCTGTTATGTCAATACATTTAAATTTATCAAATCTGCTCAATAATCATGTTTTTTGCTTTGTAACTGATATTGGAGCTCACATGTCGTCAACTGTACTGCACTCTTTCCCTTTTGATTGCTCAGGTAATATGTATCTCCTTTATATTTCTACTGATTTGGGTATTGGGACTGTTCACGGTCATATTTTAGTTTGAAGTGCAGTGGTGGACTAAACTAATGTTTGGCTTAGTAGCTATTATGACCAAACCCTAGTAAAAGTAATTACTGCTTGTAATTCTGGCATTTGGGGCAGGAGAGGGGGAGTAGTGATAAATGAGGATGAAGTATTTTCTATGGGAACAGAAAGCTGAAAGAAACGAGTAATCCCTTCCCACTCCCTGAAATGCTTTACCAAATACTTTACCTCATACCAAATGACACATAGGTTTGGGGAAAAAAGCTTTCCCGCCTCCCAAAAGGAGGTAAATGGAAAAGGTTTGACTTGTCTTTTGTGGATCCTTGGTAATTTTCAGGATTATTACTTGGCATATTGAGTGAGAGATACTGTTGTTGATCACTTCCCTCCTACTGAAAATGCAAGCCTTCTGTTGCATAGGAAACATCAGTTTGTGTGGAACCCACCAAGGGATCCCTGGTGCAATCCTGAGCTCTGAGGTGTTCTGCAAATGAAGTCAGAGGTATTAAAATAAACATTAAACGTATTGCTGCAGAGCAGAAACTTGTTTTGATAGAAAAGGTGAATAACTGGAAGAAAAGATGAATGCTGCTGTTCCTTTTGCACTGTCTATGGCTGCTTTATCTGAGTTTTATTCTGCGTATCCTGATAGGATGCTAAGATTGTTCTAGAGAGAGAATGAACCTACCATGAAGATATTTGCTTTAGTTTGACTGAATTCAGTGGATTGGCAACAGAAATGCACCTGGTTCTTGTTCTGTGTTCCATTTAAAGACATTTCACTTACTTTAACAACCACTAAATCCCTCTGCACTCTTGTCTGCCAGCTCTACAACACGTGGAAAGAAAAGAACATGCACACGTGTTAGAAATTGTTTAAAATGACAAGAGAAGGACTTTCAGCAAGTCTTTACAAGGCAGGAAGTTAAGTATCTTTCTCCACAGAACCTTGCTGTTTGTTTCCTAGCAAAGTGGTTTGCTTGCTTAACAGTGATAATTAGAAAAGAAACCACTTTGGAAACAAAAGGATGGTTTTCATTCAAGCCAAATAGGGTAGGGCTGAGGGAATCCAAATTCCTGTATCTGCCAGAGTCTTGCTTTACAGATTTTCTAGCCTTTTGTAACTGTAATCACCACCAAGCAGTCCAAAATTGCCAAATATTTATGAACTGGTTTGCTCCTGCTCTTTTTCTTTTCACAAACAAAAAGGATGTGAGCGTCTCCAGGTAGGCAATAACCAACATTCTGGTATGCACCCATGTCATGTGATTAGATGGGATGTTTGACTTTTATTGAATTTTTTTCTCCTCTTCAATCCAAAGTAAATAGCTATTCAGTAGGGAGGTGCCCTCTCATGTAGTTAAACACTTGTTTTCCCAGAGGGCCCCTTCAGTATTGCAAAACTCAAGGTCTGAGGCAAAACTGCTTGGCCGTGGTACCTTAACAGGAATGCAGATGCCTACCAAAGAAAACAGCAGGTTTGATGCCATTTCTGGTGAGTGGAGCTGAAGGATAAATTGGTAGTGAGTAAATGGTAATTCCAGCTTTTAGTCACCAGCTGGATGTCTCTCTTTTGAGACAAAGAGAGATTTGTTAGAAGGTAGGGATGAAAAGGTGTCCTGCGATTTCCCTTCTTGCTGTTCGACAGTGAAAATAGAAACATCTCTAGAAAATAGAGAAAGAACACCCTATAAAATGCTGCCACCTTCAAAATAGTATCTGAAATGCCTTTAATTGATTTTCTCTGAGGAAATCTGTGCCTTCTATTTCTTGAAGTTTTGTAAGTTCTCTTATATATATATACACATGTAATTTAAACCCGCTTAGTTGTCTTAATCATGAGGCTCACATGCACAATGAATTGGAGATAAATTAATATTAAAGAGTTTCTTTTGTATGTCAGTAATATTGAATGCAAACATGGGATTACAAGGTTTCATTTCTACTTGTGCAGCAATAAGTGATTCTCTCCTCCTTTAATAGAACATTGATTGTAACAGTATTCTGTCTTAAATATTGGGATTCAGCTCAATATGTTAGAGACTAAATGCATGTTTATGAAGTGTTTTCAAGATTGTGCCTGATTAGCTAAGATTGCTCTGGTTTGAAATCTCTTATTTTTCATGTTTTGAGGGTTTTAGTGTGTTGTGTGGTGGGGTGGTTGTTGTTATTTTTTTACACTGGTGTCTTTTGGGGGTTTTTTGTTAACCCCCAAAAAAGTGTTTGAGTATTTTGGATGGGGAGCTGACAGTTAAGTGCAGTCAGGGGCCATACTTTCAAAGGACTTTCCAATTTAAAGTGACCTCTTTTGGCTCATTTTTAAAGAGTATCTCTTAAGATAGACTGAACACCTTTTTGAAAGTCTTGAGTGTTTACTTAAGTGCTAAGCTGAGCTCCAGAACTTGGCCTGATAAGTTCTATTGCAAACCAGTCTTTTACCCCCCATACAAGCATATTGATGTGTGAGGAATCATGTGCGTTTCACGTAGTGCACTGGGACATTGACTTTGCTAGGCACCATTTATCAGTTCTGCTGAGTTTAAACTTTTCTCAAATAAAACCAGAACAGTCCGTCCCCCCCAGTCCAGAATGCTGCGTGCCAGAGAGGAATGGTAATACCCAAGATAAATATTTAAAGTCTTATGTCTGAAAACAAGAGCAGATTAGAAACAGGGTTTCCTCGGCATTTACCCTAGGCCCCTGGTTTTTTCCATTGGCCTTCTGCCTCTGACTGCCTGTACTTCCCCTTCTGGGCAACTTGCCCCCCCACCTCCCCAGCATCAGTGTCTTTTAACAGTGCACAGGTTGATTTGTAGCACAGGTTGCATATGTCAGCTACTTTCAAAACTATTGCAGAGCCTATCATTGTTAATGCCTGTCTTGCCTCAGTAATAGGCAGTGTTGTTATCTCAAGCATGTTATTCAGTAGCTCTTTGTCAAAGGCTATTATTACACTTTTAGAACCAAAGAGGCTCAGCAAATTGTGAGCGTTTTAATAGACATCTTACAGTAGTTTGTGACACAGTCAGATATCTTTCACAGTTATATTTTGACAAGACTGTGTAAAATGCCTCTCTCTCCAGCACAGGAGGATTCAGACTGTAGAAGCCTGGAGGAAGGTAACAGCATTCACTCTTCTTCTTCCCAATTCTCTATGTATTGCCCAAGGGCTGTTATCTTGGGGCCATGTAACACTGCTTTATCCAGCAAGTCTTTATTTGCCCAGCATATTTGTATTCCTGAGTGGGCTTGCATTTAGCTTTTAGCATGTGCCTGTTTCTTAGTCACGTCAACTATAGTCAACTATGGTTGTCAATACTGTTAATTTAAACACTAATGTCCAAACCGGTGTTACCTTCCACATAAATATACCACAGGAGAAGCGTGAGTTTCTGCTTACAGCTGGTGCAAAATGTTTTGGTTGTGGAGGTGCTTTGGTCAGGAAGGACTGGCTCTGTAATGTGTACTGGTTTTTAAAGGAGGGCTCTTCCAGCAAATTGAGCATACATTGCTGTTGGGATTATCCTGGAACTGTCCATTTAGTTGAGAGTCTGGCACGCTGGTTAATGAAACGTTGGTTTCTGCCATTGAATACATACAGTGGGTACTGAAGAACTGAGGGCTCTGTCTGGAATGTTTGCTGCAGCAAGTGTCTTCAATACATAGTGGTTCTCTTTAGTGAACCATCAAAAGATAGTAAGTTTTTCCCCTCTTGTATGCATTTCCAAAGTCTTGTTACTGCTTGCACAACCACTTCATATATGTGCTGCTGGGTTTTTCTTGACTTCAGAAAAGACAGAATGAAAGACTGGCTCTCCCGAGTTCCACAACTCTGCATTTCTATGTCTCATTTTGAAGAGCTGTTACCTTTGATAACCTGTACAGAATGAAGCATACCACTCTGCAAGTGTCCTTTTAGCACTATAAACCACAGGCTTTTCTGACAGTACAATGTGGTTGAATAAGTTCCTCCAAACCATGAGATACTAAATTTTAAGTGACCGAGAGCAGAATTTTAGCTGCGCCAATAACAGTAGCAGCCCTTGTTGCAATCACCTTTAAGTGGTTCTTGGTAGCTGCACGTAAAGCTTTGCTAACGATAGTACACTTGTTATTCATGGATCAGTCCCAGAAAGCTGTCCTGGATATCTTTACCCCTGCTCCCACAGTTGCACTTGTTGAGTGTTAAATGTTTATCTTTGATCCTTTCTGTTGTAAGGATTTCTGTGAACATTGGAGAGCTTTGGGTCAGACTGCTAAGGAATAAGGGGAAATTGAGAGATGTGGCCAACTTCAGGTCTGCCTGCATATCGATACCTACTCTAGATTCTGCTTTCAAGCACAGACAGTATCTGGATGCTGAGGAATAGCAGCTAGTTAAATTCCTTCCAGACAGAACAGAAGGAGGCAACTTCCAGTAAGCCGAGGGAAGCTTTTTTGTCAGAACCCAGTTCTGCTTCTTACTGTGAACATCTTCTCTCCAACTGTGACAGCTGAAGTTGCATTACTCAAGCTCTTTTATCTTGACCTTTCTGTTCCTGAAGCCTATAAAGATGCTGCCTGCTGAAAGGGCAGGTGTTTTTTCTTACTAAACACAGGTGGAAGCACTGTGGCATGTGCATTCATCTGTGTAGTTTCTGAGGTGGCCCTGCCCACTGAGCTGTTGTCTCACAAGTAGTACAGGCTAGACTGTATCTCCAGGTTCCTCATGTTCTGTATTGTTTCTCAGTCTTATTCTGGATGTTGGAGAATATCTCCTAATCTATTACCCGTTTTAAGAGACTTCCTAAACTTCCAAAGCTCATTTTACGTTCCTGGTGTCAAGCTCTTGCTTGTGCTCCTTTTGGTAAATGTTCATGAAGTATTCTTTGTAGGAAGAACTTTTTGTTTCTAAGTCATTGAGACACATGAGAAATTTACCACCAAAACTAGGTATTTTATTATATTAGTATATGCTTGTATTGAGCAAATGTAGATCATCTTCAAATACCCTTTTCAAGAAAGGCAGATACTTTAATTATTATCATATAAGGTTACTATATATTAATTCTACTGTTTCTCTAATACCTGAAAATAATCTAGAAGTCTCTTGAGTCCCTGTAAGTTTAATTAGTAAGTTAGGCAATCAAAGAGCTCTGATAAATATAACTGTGCCTTAGCTTTCCTTCACAATTTGTGGACCTGCTTAGAAACACCCAAAGATGAGTTTATTGAAAGCACCATAGAGTGGTAGAGCAATTTTATTAATAATGATAATACTGTTAAATTACATGTTGCATACTCAACAGAAAGAGGAAGTTCATTATGTTGACCTTTTAGGCAGCTCTTTTAAGCCTTTTGGTTTTTACTGTGGTCCTGTACAGCTTTCAGCAACCCTGTAGAGTCATCTGTGGTTTTCCGCTGCTTCACTTGTAATGACCATAACTGATTTTTGCTGGAAGCCTAACCATATAGTAAGAAAAAAGGCATGACTCAAGGTGAGTGTGCTGTTCCAGCTGTAAGGAAGAATAATTATGAATTCTGAACCGTGACATCTGGAGTACATGTAAATTCATGGAGTATTCCTGAAGATGGGCTTTGTTTTTGGAATGAACACAAGGAAATCGTTTCACATAGTTCAGTGACTTTGTAATACCCTTAAACTTCACTTACTTAGTGTTTTGTACTCGTAGCAATCTTACTGTACCATGATGTTTTGTTATTCCTTGGCTAGTTATCCAAGCACAAGCTGCTTCAAGTTAAAGTCTATGCATGGATGACTGGAAAAGTTTGCAGAAGGAGAATCAAGATGACACAATAGATACTAGTTTCTGTATACGATATTGCAGTAATAATTGGTCTATTCTTTGTACTTTGGATCATGGCACTAGTACTATTTTCTTGTGATCCCAGGTGAGCAAAAGTGGGACAGTGTATTTACAGTAGTATTCTAAGGGTGAGTCTCTACTGCCTGGCTCTGCCTGTGCCCCACGCTGGCTGGATGGCAGCCAGCCCCTGCTCTAGGAGCTGTGCTTTGTGAAGCGTTTTTTTCTTACTCCACAGTACTTGTAAAAGCATTAAAATACAAATGTGATGCTTTGGAATGGCTGGGAAATATATATTAGCATTTGCATAGCATAAAGATTCTGTGCGGTCTTGGATGCCCTCTCCTTTGCTTCTCAAAAGATTCAACCTCATGTGAGTCTGAGGATCCTCCTTGTTTTTGCTAACAGCAGCCTCTTCAGTTTGTTTCCTTTCAGAGTGTTTGGTCACTTTTTTTGTGATATATGCCTTGTTTTCTTTAGCCTCCTTTATTTTTCCATTGGAGTCAGACACTTGTGAGGCACAGCAAAGCAGGCAGCTTCCTCACTACTTGGCTACTGCTATTTCATATTGGAAAACCAGTTCTTTAAAATGGACTGTGCATATGAACATCAGCATTTGCTTGCGTGTCTTGGATAGTCAGGGGAAGGAAAAACTGTGGTAGAAGATGACATTATACCTTTTTCCTTCCTTTCCAGTCCATTTCATTATCCTCAAACTATAATTCTCTAAAAACTCTCCAAAAATGTAGTATAGGATTGCCAGGTGAATGTTTATGAACCAGGAACTGATCTTGCAACCTTGCACCAATTTACTAAATCAGGACCTACTTTTTATATCCCAATTTGAGAGTTGCACTGAATGCAGTTTTAGGTCTTCAAACTGTAGAAAGCACAACTGGGCAATGCAAGGGTCTGAGATGATACATATTCACAGTGCTGATCATAGCTTTTTCCTGAAAGCTCTGATGAGTTCATTGTGACCAGTTCATGTGCATGACTCTTCTCTGCCACTTTGTGCCAAGACCAGGTATCATCTGTACTCACAACAGTCAGCATAAAAACTTTGGAGTGGTATAGCCTGGCCTTCAGGATTTAAATGTTCCATACGTGAACTGGACCAGGCTGGCACACCCAGTAATCCAGTATCCTCAGATGTGGGAACATGCACACAACCAGAAGTACCCAGCACTGCAAAGGCTGATGTGTACCAGAAAGCCTGGAACTGGTAACAGAGGAAGCACCAGCAAAAACAAGTTGAGTGATGCAGTTTGAGAACATAAGAATCATAGAATCATAGAATAGTTAGGGTTGGAAAGGACCTTAAGATCATCTATTTCCAACCCGCCTGCCATGGGCAGGGACACCTCCCACTAAACCATGCCATCCAAGGCTCTGTCCAACCTGACCTTGAGCACCAGCATCTTAGTAAACACATCCATGGTTAGGTTTAAGCAGTAGTTATGCAGGGCTCACTTGAGTTCCCAAAGCATTCTTGCAGTAATTGTGTGAAGCACTACTAAGGTGGTGCAGCACGGTGATGTGTCTCAATGAATCTGTTGCTGGTAAACTATCCACAGGGTGAGTTAATTTATGCAGAGCTGCTGTTTCGTTTAGGAAAAAAGACATCAAAAGCAAGCAAACATAAGCTTGTGGCTTAAATGAAACTCACTCAGCTTCATTTGGGTATTGAAACAGCCAGAGAAAAGAACCACTGTAAGGAAATAACTTGTAGACTGAATTACCTTTTCAGCCAACACGTTTCCATTCCTCCTTGGCTCCAGGAGTTCAGATTTCATTGAACCTGATTGTCCCCTCAGGCTCCACCCTCCTGTTTACATTTTCACTTGCTTTTTCTGGCTGCTGCAAGTCTCATGCTTCTTTAGCAAGACCATTTACCTCCAGGAGCAGGAACAGCAGCTGCAGCTCAAGCAGCAGGAGTAGAGACACTTCTTGCCTTTTTAAACTGGGGTGTTTGCCCTAACTCTGGCTTTCCTGTGTGCAGGGTTTCGCTTAGAGAATGTTAATGAGCCAGTGATTGACTATTGCAGAAAGTTCCTGGTCGTACCTAGTAAAGAGGTAAGCTTTGTTGTGATTCAAGAGCTGGAAATACAAACCACGTGTATTTCTGTATGGATTTTATAGGAGTTATATGGGAAGAGTTTGCAAGGAATGAGGGCCTGTGTTTGTTAAGGAGGGAGAAAGGAAAAGACAAGCGCACTTAAAAAGATTCAACTTTGAAGGAATGCAGCCCTGGACTTGTCCAGGTTTGCCTGAAGGTAGATTTATTTATTTCGGAGGTTGAAAAAAATAATCCAGCTCTCCGGTAATGTTTCCTGCTGCAACATGAATGAGGGTACAGTATGCAGAGGTTTGTGTGTTTGCAACCTTCTTTTTGTTGGGGTCAGAATGGCTCTTGCTGGATTTGTGGTATATGTGTTTACCTAGCTGGCTTGCATTTGTATGTGTTTTCACAAGTGGTGAATGGACAAGTCAAAAGGCTGAAAGACTGAAACCTCTTTTTAACTCACAAGCCTGCCTTTGGATATTTGGATTTCAAGGAGGGAAGTGCCAGGAAACACAGGCTTGGAAGGAAGGCGCTGAATGTGGTATGTGCTGGTATTTCAGCTCCTAATTTTTATATAAGTTGCTCTTTGTGAATTAGGTATGGGAGTGAAAATACACACATACCCTTTG
Source organism: Pezoporus flaviventris (assembly GCF_033815535.1). Lineage (NCBI taxonomy): Eukaryota > Metazoa > Chordata > Aves > Psittaciformes > Psittacidae > Pezoporus > Pezoporus flaviventris. The sequence goes on from NW_026892585.1 coordinate 5,539,318, forward strand.
CTCTGAGGCTTGCATTCATAAGAGAGACACTGATACTGGTGTGTGTGTGTAATTCAGAGTCAGTGTGGGAATTTTGTCAGGCTTCAGCCTGAGCAGTTCAGGGAGTTGGAGCAGCAACTTGGAAGAGAGGTCAGGCTGAAAGAAAGTGGGCCCCTTCGGTTTGGTTAGCTAAATTCCAGCAGTACTTAGGTCTCCTCCGTTGTGAACTGCTCTTGGTTTTTGACAGCCGTGTTACTCCCACATTTTACAGAGTGTTGCTTCCTCGGAAAAACTGAGAGCAGGGATGCAGATGTGCATTGAGCTGAGGTATCGAATGCATGAGGCCTCTGCAGTTCCATTGCTTAGCAAGATGGATAGAATGAAATCTTGCTTTGCTGCTGGATTTTCTCATTTTCTGTGGTAAAAAATGGTCCCTGTCTTCATGCATAGCTTCATTTATGCAGTTAAGTTGATTATCGCTTTTTATGGGAACACATGGATTAATACCAGAGTAGAAAGAAGTCCAAAAGTCTTAGTGCAGAGGTATTCAAAACTGATGATTTAGATAAAAGGTAGAAAATGAAATGAAGGTGTTATGAGAACAACTTCAAACCCGTGTAATTTAAAGGCTTATAGTATTTGAGGAGTTCATTTGTCCTGGGTTTATGAACAAATAAGCGACATACATAATTTTATCAACTATATATTTATATATATCTAGTTTATAGAGAGAACTTATATAAAAATTGTGTGTATATATATGCATTTTATATAAAATGCAAACAAAAATCTAGTATTTTTTTTGACTATTTGCATGTTCTCTGCTATGAGATTGAACCTTTGGGGATACATTTGTGACAGTTGTTTCAATGTAAAGTAAGTCATATCCAAGTATTCTCTGGGTTACTCTGGTTTAGAAACATATCTCGGGCTGCCCAGTATAACATTTGGTAAAACCACTGGTGTTTGTGTGTGCTTTCTAAATGCTTACTCTGTCAACAGAGTATGTACATTTAATTCCCCCCCCCCGGCAGAAATGCTATATTTTAATATGAAAATCTTGGTTTTGCCTCGTGTTCATATTTTATATTCTTTTTAAACTGAGTTAGGAGGGAAGAAAATCTAGGTAGAGTTGATTTTTAACCTCAACTAAGATGTGTTCTTTCCACTGGACTTGCAGTGACAAATCTTACATGAGTCTGTGTTAGTAAAACTAAATTCCTAATGCTGTTCAGCATCACCCAGCAGATTTTGTAGTCATTACTGGGTAATTACATGTAAGTGCTTGTCATAATTCCATTTAAAAAAGGGCAAAATGAATCTAAGAATGCGTTCTTACAACACTGCAGATTGGAAAATCATTTCTATTTGTTGTGTGCAATACCCATTGTGTTTTCATGATCAGGAGCTGCAAGTTTAACTGTCCAGACTCCATGGAAGCAGCTGAGTTTTTGTTTATCTGTGAGTCTCATACATTCTCATGTGCTAATAATGGAAACTGCTAACATTTTGGTGACTACTTGAGGTTCCTAAAAATGCAGCTGCCCACTACAGCCAAATGGTCTAATTGCAAATAAATAGTTTTATTCCTCAATTGCAGGTGTTTCCTTGTGAAGTCTGACAATATTGTCAACATCTTTAAATTCACAACCAAAAGTCATCAGGTCCCAGACATTTCTGTTTCTTGCTTCACTTGTACACAGGTACAGCTCCTCAAGCTCTAGTATAAATACCAGAAGGTAGGGTCTTAGGCTCACCATCCTGCTTGTGGCTGGTGCAGCCTCTGACTGGGGAGCCACTGCTTTGAGAAATTGCCTTAGGGATTTGTGAAGTGGACCAGACTTTCAGTATATGGATACCTGAGTAGGACATCTGCATCTATATCCCATGCTTTACTGATTACATTCCCATTTGAGCAGCCTGGTCTTGTGGAAGGTATCCCTGCCCATGGCAGGGGGTTGGAACTGGATGAGCTTTAAGGTCCCTTCCAGCCTGAACCATTCTGTGGTTCTGTGATCATGCATCTAAAATGTGATCATGCATCTTATTTATATAGCTGGGAGCTCACATTTAAATGGGTTGTGCAGTACTGGGAATCCTGGTAAATTGTTTGCTTATTTAAGTCCAGTTGAGTTCTTGGTTGTCCTCTTATGTATATGCATTTTCTTCCAGTTTAGATAATCTGAATTTATCAGGTAATAATGCAGGGTGTATGAAATATTTCAAGCTGTTAGTTTCTTTCATTGTGAAGTTCTTACTAAGTGGTTTACCTAGGCTTGTTGTCTTGATTATGAATACAGGCTGATGCTGAGTAAGATAGTACTCAAGTCCACAGTACAGGCTTTTTAATCTACTGGCATTCTAGATAGTAGCAATTGAGGTAATGGTGTGAGACACTGAATGTCACAAAACCTAGATGCCAGTTTTATGGTGTCAGAATATTTCACAGGGATGCTAGTATGCAGTTATCATCCCTTCTGCTGTGGTGTTCAGTGCTGACAGGGCTGTGTGATTCATTAGCATATGTAGTAATGGGGAACCCCAGACAACTCACAGTCAGTAGCTGCTGTACAAAGTGGTTCTAGTCATAGAATCATAGACTGGTCTGGATTGGAAAAAACCTTAAGATCATCCAGTTCCAAGCCTGTGCCATGGGGAGGGATGCCTCACGCTAGACCATGTCAGCCAAGGCTCTGTCCAGGCTGGCCTTGAACACTGCCAGGGATGGAGCATTTAACACTTCTTTGGAAGCATTTACCATTTCTCACTTCAAAAACACAGCACTGCACCAGCTACTAAGAAGGAGAAAAATGACTGCTACTGCTGAACCCAGGACAGCATCCTGTGCCAGTGCCTCACCACCCTCATAGTAAAGAACTTCTTCCTTGTATCTAACCTGAACTTCCCCTGGTTCAGTTTGAACCCATCACCCCTTGTCCTATCACTACAGTCCCTGATGAAGAGTCCCTCTCCAGCATCCTTGTAGCCCACTTCAGACATTGGAAGCTGCTCTGCGGTCTCCACGCAGCTTCTCTTCTCCAGGCTAAACAGCCCCAATGTTCTCAGCCTGTCTTTGTATGGGAGGTGCTCCAGCTCCTGTGGATCCTCATGGCTTCCTCTGGTTATCTTAGGAGCATCTCAAATTTCAGAGATTTTAATTTGAACAGGGACCAGGCTGTAGCAAAAAGGTTACTACTGCTGAAGGTTCCTAACAGCATTAAAATACACTGAGGAATTATTTTTTGCATATTTCCCGATTTGTGTGTAGAGATACTGTACAGATGTTTAAAATAGAAACATAGAAGAGATGAACAGTTAGTGAGGTTTATAATTTATGTGACTGTAGGTTTGTTGTTTCTGTTTCATTTTCTGTTTTCTGTTGTCCATCTACTTCTGTTTTCTGTTGCCCATCTACTGTCCATCCAGTCTGTACCACTGTTGCTGTGCTTAGATGGCACTGTGTGATGGTACAGGGAGGGCTGACAGAGGGAGGTGCACCAGTGTTTTACATTGCTTCCATAGCTGTATCTGAGAATTTGACAGGTCATAGAATCAGCTGGGCTGGAAAAGACGGTTAAGCTCATCCAGTCCAACCGTTCCCAGCACTCCAAGGCCACCACTAACCTATGCACTGAGGGCTTCGTCTCCGCAGTGTGTGAACACTTGCAGGGGCGCTGACTCCATCCCAGCCCTGGGCAGCCTGTTCCAATGCCTGAGCACCCTCTGGGGAAGGAATTGTTCCTCAGCTCCATCTAAACCTCCCCTGGCACAGCTTGAGGCCGTTTCGTCTTGTCCTGTCCCTTGTTCCTTGGGAGAAGAGATCTTGTACTTAAAATTTCTGTATGGTGAACCAAACCTGTATGCTGGAATGTTTCATCTGGTGGGAAGTGTTTGCAGCAGACCAGCAGGTTTGAAGGATTTACTGCACTGTGCCTAGTTCTGGGTAACAGAAAAGTCAGACTTCTTAACGGTTCAAGTATACTAGTCCTATATTTACTGAACTGCATTCCAGTTCAGACCTGTAACTTCAAGTCTCTTTTGTTTCAGGATATTAAACTATACAAAACAAAGCAGTTTGGTATTGTTTTCTAGTTTTTAAACTCAAAGCTAAGCACACAGAAAAGAAAAAAAAATCACTTAAGAGTTACTGTGTTTTAGGGGGAGGGTTTGGTTGGTTGTTTTGTTTTTAATTTATTCTTGCAATGTCTTATGGTAACTGTATGAAGTAATTCCACATAAAACACCAAGTATGGTTCATTGCCCTAGCAGTAGCGAGAGCTTATGAGAAATCACAGCATGAAAGAGGCTGAGAACCTGTCAACTGGCTGTGTTTTCCTTAGATATGGTATTTTTTCGTAAATACTGCTTTTAAATATCTATGCAGAGACATTCAGCCTCATGCACAGCAGCTCTTTTCACCGTGGGATTTACACATCATAAACCTCAGTGAACTTGGAACAGTTTGCCCACAGAGAAATTCCATTGCAAGAGGAATTGCTTTCTTTTCTGCCTAGCCTGATGGCTTGTTCTGAAAAGGAGCATTTTGGTCTTCTGCATGTGCTGTTTTTAAAATCAACATCAGACAAGTAACAGGACATAATCCTTAAAAAGTAAGAAGTTGTCCCTTAATTATTAGCTAAAATCTATTAAAACTATCGCATAACTTCCAGTATGTGGGTATTTGAACTGATGGAAACTTGGCAGTGTGTCCCATAATGATGGCTTTTTCCAACCAGACCACTTTTCTTGCCATTGTAAACTGATGAATTCATTGCCATCATGGGTTCAGTTTGTGAATAAGTGAATAATGCTTTTTCTAAGATGCTATTGCCTGGAAAAGCTTCCTAGTTTGGAAGCTTCATGATCACAATGCCATTTTAAGTGTATTTCTAAAATATGTGGTAGAGTTGATGTTGAAATACTTTGGGCTCTCCAGGGCTCTTCTGATTGTGGAGCGCACAGATGGAGACTAAGCTGGTGGTTACCTTTGACAAAAATCTGTCTGTTCCTCGATTCTAATGGTCTACTTTCTTTTTATCATCAAACAATTCTCAAACTATGGGTAGAAAAAGTTATTGAGTAACTTCTGCTTAACAGGAATGTTTTGGTAAATGAACATTAAATCCTTGGAAAGTAGAAGCACTGACTTCACTTTCTTGGCTTGGCAAACAGTAGAAATATTTACTCCTAAAGCTTTTCATAAGAACCAGAATGAATTGTGTTCATTTTCAGCCCTGGGTAAGACCCCAGTAGCCAAACTCTACCTCAGGTTGTTCTGACTTGTGTGAGGTGTGTAGGAGCTGGACAAACAAGTTCAGTAAAGGATTGTAAGAATATGCCTCCTATATGCTGTCTTCATGTTGTCTTCTTGGGCTATCATGTCAAGGAGAGCTTTAAAAAGCCCTAATAGGCAGAGGCAAGCTAAAATAAGCTGGGTTCAAATAAACTCTTGAGCTTTTGAAGTGTTCCAGAGGTTAATTGCTGTACTCAGTGTTCTGTGGTTTTAACCGTGTCCAGTGCTGGTAGTACTGAAATACCACATAAATCATAACTGTAAGATGGGCTGGTGTCTGCATCAGGACAGAAAATAAACAGATTAAAAACATGCAGGCTGTATGTCTCAAGATAGAAAGAAGCAGGAAGGTTCATGGGTGCCAGGAACAGGTCAGTGATCACAAGCAGTATAGTCACTTCAGTGAAGCTCTCCACTTGAATTACCTGTAAGGTAAAACTTGGCTTACCTAGTTCTGTACATAGCTGGTGCCAGTGAAGCGTACTAAGTGATGCTCATGCATCTGAAAGCAGGAATTTGTCTGTTCTCAACACATAGCTTTAGTAAACTAGATGCATTTTCCTGCAAAGTTGTGGTATTTTCTAAATATGTTCTAAACAGAAAAGAAAGTTCTAGCCCATATTTATTATGAATGGTTATTCATAAACTTCAGTTGAGGGAGTACCTCAGAGATCAGAAATAAAGTTAAGTTCTTCCCATCATTGATGAGGAAGGAGGTATATTCTGATTTTTAAGGGATTGTGGCCCTTGTTGAGCTGTGAAATGCACACCAGATCCTCCACACACAGAGAAATGTCATTGTATGTCCTCATACATGCCTTTGTGAAGGGGCCTTAACATATATTCCAAGGACAGAAGCTCTGATTGAAAGCTTGTTTTTTTCCTTGTGCCACCACTCAAGAAAATGAGTAAATGATTCTTTGTAGTGTAGTTAGACCATCAGGTAGAAATGGATGAACTGGTAATTGCATAATACATTCAAGGCAAGCATTGAACCATTCTTGCTTTGAGTGGAATGTATGGTAAGCTGCCTCTCAAATTCTAGCACTGTAACAGGGTAATTCTTCAAATGAGTGTGAAGAGTTTGTGGAGTTTTAAGCATACATTCAAAACAGCATAAAAAGAAAACTGTACTTGATCTTGAACCATGAATGGCATGTTTTATTTCTATCAAGAAAACTGTTACAAGTTGAAATATAAAATGAAAGACGATAATGCCACTGCTTGATACTGTATTTGTAAGGCTAATTTAGTTTTGCAGAAGCAATACCATTAGTTCTGGTACTTCTGTTTTGTGGTATGACACCAGTGAAAGCCCTTGTATAATGCCTCCTACTTCTCTCTCCACAGTGCTGCATACCCAAGGTCCCATTGATGGCAGTCTGTATGCCAAAGTGAGAAAGAAGAGCTCTTCTGACAGCAGCATCCGTGGTGTTGCTCAAGGTGTTCCCGTGACTGGCAGTCCTGATCACAGTGATCATACGCTGTCTGTCAGCAGTGATTCAGGACACTCAACAGCTTCCACCAGGACAGACAAGACTGAAGAGCGCCTTGTGCCTGGAGTCAAACGGGGTCTGAGCCCACAGGAGAAGGCAGAACTGGACCAGCTACTCAGTGGCTTTGGTCTGGAGGATTCTGTCAACACCACCAAGGATATGACTGATGTTCGAAGCAAGTACAGTGGGACTCACCACATAGTGCCAGCTCAAGTTCATATGAATGGAGACACCAAACTGAAGGACAGGGAGACTGATATTCTGGATGATGAAATGCCTAATCATGACCTTCACAGTGTGGACAGCATTGGGACTTTGTCTTCCTCAGAAGGGCAGCACTCCACCCACTTAGGGAACTTCAGTTGCCACAAGAGCAGTCAGAACTCACTTCTTTCAGATGGCTTTGGAAGTAACGCTGGGGAAGAGCACCACAATGTTTTTGCTCCAGACCTGGGAATTGGTGTGGATCCCCTCTATGAGAGGACATTTGGAAGCACCGAGCCAAAGTCAACTCAGCAGTTACAACGGAATCCTTCTGTTTCACCCCAGCCTCAAGCCTATGGCCCAAGTAACTATTCTACTCAGACCTGGGTGCGCCAGCAGCAGATGGTCACTGCTCACCAATATGGTTTTGCCCCAGAGAATGAAATCAGTGTTGGCATTCATAACACGGTGGAGAACACAGGCAGTGTCCAGAGCCAGTCCCGAGCCCCAGACACCCCAACACGTAATTCCAGCAGCAGAGCTGCTGTACAGAGGGGGCTAGGAAGCATGCCAGGGGCTGCTGAAGCTGCAGAACATGCCAGTGCTGAGAGCTTCAAGTCAATGCCAGTGCCTCAAAGGGACACAAATAGCCTGGATCTAGGACAGAATGCAAGGGACTTGCCAGCTTCTCCAACTTTGGATATTGATCAGTCCATTGAACAACTGAACAGGCTGATCTTGGAGTTAGACCCTACGTTTGAACCCATCCCGACCCGCATTAACACTGTCACAAGGGACAGGAATCAAGTAAATGGCTTCACCAGCCTTGATGTAGACGTGGAAGGGCTTGGCAGGAGTCCTGGCTTCCATGACAAATTAGATGTCACAAACAGGAATCCCTCCCAGCATGGTAAGCTTTCTGAATATACTGCATTTCCTAGCACTTGGGTGTTCTTGATGTGGTACAGCAGGACCTCAGGTCATGACTTACAACTTTCAGGATGATTAGCAAGGGATGATTCCTGATACTCTCTTCACATAACCATCCAAGAATCAAACTGGTGTAAGATAAGTGAGTTTTGCAGGTGCTTAGTTTTTGCTTGAAAAAAGTACTGTTCAGCAAATTCTTGCCTGTTACAGATCATCAGTTGGGAATTTTTTCTACTGTAACCTTAGTAAGGGAGCAGAATTTCTACAGTTCCTATTTTGAGACATTTTGAGAAGGCATCTGTACTGAAATGGTTTGTGATTATATGCTTTTTATTATGATCTTTTTTAATGATTTCCACTTAAAGTAGGAGAAAAAGCTCTAACTGTTTTACCTTCAAATTTAGTGTAGCTGGTATGACTGCAGAAATCATCTGGTGGAATTAAATGCGCAGCACTTGCTGACTGTGTTGCCTAAGTAATGTTTCTAGACCTAGTGGCTCTGCAGAAGGATGAGTAGGCTGTCCCTGCTTCAGTCCACTGAAACCTTTCTTTAATGCTGTAGCTAAAATTTGTGGCAAACAAGCTCTTACTTGTCTCACTGTCGTGTCTGAAAGTTCTTTGTGGTCTACTGCCTCTGACAGAACATATCCCATCCCCTTCTCTCCTTCCCTCTTCCTCTTCTCCCTCTTCCTACCTTCAGTCTTGGTGCAATGAAAGACTTGCTTGTGTCTCCAGGATTTGATTCAGCATCAGCCAACATGCCAGAACATGTGTCCGTGGCCACACTGGAAACAAATGAGCTGTTTCAGCTCAAGCCCACTTGGGTATGCCAAACCATTCGATGGTGACTGTGCCTAACTAGTGTGTGGTTTCCATTAATGTGCAGTATTATGATGGATCACCATCACAGATATGATGGATCACCAAGGATAGATCGTTCCTTGTGATGGAAGGATCCAATTTTGTGTTTAGGAGGGTAACTGCGGACTAAGGCCCAGAAATCCATGATGCACATATGTGAGGTGCTTCAGTGTATGGTTGGTTTTAATACACAGTATGAGTTTTGTAGCTCTTGAAGGATTGAATTCATCAGTTTGTAATTTTCTTAAATCTTTCCAAATGATCAGCTGATGGAAAAATTGGAAATGAGATTTTTCTAGTTTTCTCAGGAGAGAACTCTTCTCGTTGGTACACAGTGAAGCTAGTTCAGGTGGTAAAGGGGTCATTTAGAATGAGCCACCTTTTACATTCTGTGTTTAAAGGTATGAATCTGAAATGTTTTGATTTTTCTCACTGATTCTGGTCCTTTCCCAAAGGAGACAGGAGTCACTGTCAGTTACCTTCCATTTGTAAAGTCAGGTAAAGCAGATGAACTTCTTGCCCTAATAAAGACTGAGGAGAATCCAGGTCCTTGAGGCATGTTGTGGAAGACTGACTGTTTTAAAGACAGTGATAAATCTGGAATTAAATATGACAATATAGAGAGCGTTTAGAATTGTGGGTGATTTTGGTAGGGCAGCAGGGCACAGTGGGAAAGAAGAAAGAGTGTAGGAAGTCAGGAAGCTCCTTTACTTTTTGTTATGTCCTTTCCTTTGGTCAAGGCATTTTTCTCTCCTTCATCAGCCTGAGCAAGGGAAAAGGAGGGTTAATGTTTTTCCATTTGTATTTTAAACCTGTCTCTTAGAAATATTGAACATCCTTACAGGATGTTTGCATCATACTGGGCTTCAAATATAACCTTAAGCATACTGATTCCTAAGCTACTTCCAGTTCAAGTCAATAGAAGACCTCTTTGAAGGATTTAATTAGACACAGGATATATGTCTTTGAAAGTGAGATGGTTTGTATGATTTGTACACTGGACGTGGTATGTAAGAGCTATTTGTTATCAAGGGCAGCTCTGTTTGACACTGAATTTTTACTCCGTACCCTTTATCTCTGCTCCAGAGCAACACCCACATTCATACTGAAGTCACAGAATTGAGATGTGTTTTGAGTTTGGAAAGGACCTTTGAATGTCATGTGGATCAGATCCCCTCCCCAGGCAGGGCCACTTAGACCCAGCTGCCCAGGACCATGTCCAGATGCCTTTTGATTGTTTCCCATCTACAACCACCTCTGTGGGCAACCTGTGTGCTACACAGCTTAAAACAACAAAGAAACCAAACAGATAAAAACTTAAGTCATTGTGCTTGGTGAAAGTCAAAAGTCTATTTCTGCATGTATGAGAACAACCTAATGAATAATGTCGTGGAAACTTCCTGTTCAGACTTTAACATTGCTTTCCTTCCACAGTGTGCAGCTGAAGCATCAGCTAAGTCCAGCTCCATTCCTGCACGTTCACACATACGCAGTGAAGCTGAAGTACTGAGCGTATTTGCAGTGAAAGGCTGTAAATATGCTATACTAGAAAGAAATATATATAATACAAGCTAAATTATCCCTTAAAATAACAATGATATGTTGTTCATTGCCAGTTGGTGGTAGCAGAGCACAGGGCCTGCTGGATATGGTTAACTTACCTTGGAGTAGACTCACAGGATCGGGATAAGCAGGAGATTGTCCAGGACACTTAATTAGCTGTTGAAACTGCTGCAGCACAGGAGGTGTAGTTACTAGTAGAAGGAAATGCTGGCTGCCATGGGGACGAGGAGATAGCCATGAGTAAAGCATAACCAAACCAGCAGTTGCTCACTAGTGAGTAATAGTTGGACTTACACAGGTTTTAGGGGGAGCCCTGTACCCTGGGACTTAAACAGTCCTTGACCTAATAAAGTATATAAAAAGCATGAATTGGCCTGTGCTGGAGGGAGTTGGCAGATGAGGGCTGAATAGCTCTGAGTGAGGTTGAATGAGTGAATGAGGTGTTGTGAGTGAGCGGGAGCAAACAGAACTGGAGATGAATGGGACTGACATGATGCATTGTGTGTGTGTCTAACCGGAGGGTTGGATTACAAGAGGACGGTCAAGTTATCTGGTTTCCTGCGTGAGTGTGCAGAAAATGTATGCCTTAAGAAAGTATGTGCATGTTTCCAGTGCTCTGCAAAACGGGAAGAACAAGCTTAGGAGTGGAATGTGCGTGTCAGCTGGGATGTACATTATGGTGCATTCTTACCTCTCTTTGCTGGCATGTTTCTGCACTGATTGACAGATAGGCAGCTACATCTCCTGTCACACTTCTTCCTGGAGGTTTTTGTACATGTGCCCTTAACATAGGTTAATGTGTCACAAACTACGGACTGCCCATGTAGCCAAGTTCTGGGTTCTGTCAAAATGCCATCTTGGGTTAAGTGCTCAGAGTTTCTGAGGACAGGAAGGAGCAGTGATCCTTGAATTTCTTTTGCTAGGATGTGTCTTTATGCACCATGTAGAACAGTGTCTCTTTTCTCCTTCTGTGCTTTGTGTGTTGCTATTCAGAGGTCAAACAGTGCCCTGTATATTAAGATTTTCCAGTTTCTTGCTTTTACGTGAGGTGAGTTACGTGGAGATGAGTTTCTGGTAGTAAATGGTGGTGCCATTTACTAGTAAGAGAGTGCTGCAGTAGTTCTGAATTTTAAATAACACCAAGGTTTGTAGCCTGAGGAAATGTTTATGTGTTTGTAACGGTTTGTTTGCAGCCATATGGTCCCCCTTTACATACCTTCTTTCATACCTAATAGCATATGACCTCAGTTTACTGTTAAAGATCCTTTGTAAAACTTATTTCCTGGGACCATCCATCTTGTATCACAAAGCTTATGCTTACTTGCTAGAGAAGGAAAGCCAAAACTACGTTTTGCTTCTACCTAGAAAGCTAAGTTACCATTACTGTTACCCATGGCTAATCCCTGCCTCCATCTTTTCACTCTTAAAATGTTACAACTTTCATCTTAAGAAAAACATTAGAAGCAGGTGAAAGATTATGTGATCAAACTAAGGCAGAGCACATGGGCACTTGCATTCAATGCTTGGAGGTAGCCTGGTCTCCATTGCAGTCACAGCGATGCATGTCTGTCTGAATCAGGCAGCACGAGGAAAAGACGGACTGTAATTTCCAGGTTGAAATTACGTTGTTACTCTCAGCTAATTCTAATTCCTCTTCATGCATTGAGTGTTTGAAAAAAGCATCTTAAAACATCTTTAGGCCACCTAATGTGGTGGGAACAATGCAGGTACACAATTCATACAGCTTTAGACTTTGCGTGGGGTTTGTATATAGTTGATCAGGTCAGTAAAGAATTGAGCATTAAACAAAGGCATTTTCCCTCCCTCAAAAAAATCCCAACATGCAAAATGAATACAAATGAGGTGATTAAACATCTGACTGCAAGTGTCTGGAACATCTTCAGAGCTCTCTTCTCTGTCGAAAAGAAGTCTTTGAAGATGGTCCAGATTACGGTATCATAACTCATGCTGCACTGTATCTGCAGACAAAGGAGATTGGAAGTAACCCTTTTTGCATACTTTATTAAATAAGAGTTTTTAAAAGCATTGAACTGTTACAGATGTTCCCATTCACTCTCTGATACTCTGTGGGAGAGCAAACCCAGGCCATCTGAAATAAGCTGTAAGCTAACAGGAGAACAAAGCTTGTCCACATCCTCATGTGCCTTATTTGCATGTGCTGACAACACTACAAAACCTGTTGTAGTTTCCACCACACAGGAAAATGTTGGTACCTGACTTGGAGTTAATTTTACAGTGGTTAACAGGAAGTTTAAATAGAGGTTTTAGCTAAACTACAGTTGAAACCTGAGGTTTTAAGTCAAAACTGGAGTTTCAACTAAATTCCAGTTTTTAAACTTTGCCCCAAACACACAGTTGCTGGCTCATGTTCAACTTCGTGCTGACTGGCCGCAGTATGGACATCTAGGGTACACTGGTTACTGGCCTCCCGCTAGACCTGGCATCTCTGGGTCAAGCTGTTCAGCCAGTTTTCATTCCCCCTCACTGTGCAAATTCGTACAGTAATGTTAGTTGGTTTATAAATCCTGAGTTCACTTGGTAGTTACAGGTAGGAATTTCTTCCACCCATACTGCAAGGTAAGTTGGTTTGATGCATTGTAGGAGGCCTTACAGCTTCTTTGGCTGTACAAGGATATGTTTAGTCATTTGTAAGTGATACGGATTTTTTGTAAACACCTTTAAACCAAAGCCAGCAGTTAGAAAAACGTGGGATCACTGTAGCTGTGTAGCCAGTACAGATATTGTGAGGCCAGCATCTGAAAACTAGTCCATATCTTGATTTTACAACTCTAAACTGTGACTTTCACATTTGCTGTATCAATATATGTAGCCACAGATAAATGTTACTCGGTGACCAAGTTGATGGAGTTTCTACAGTGACATGTTATGATTGATTCAACTGGGTTATGGAACAGAATGTGCAAACCTTACATCTTCATGGGACTTTTAAATATTTTGGATGTTTTGGTTTGTTTTGGTTTTTTTTTTTAGCATAGTATTCTTATGCCACTGTAACTAAAAAGAGGCAGAGTTCACACTGAAATCTGGCTGCAGCTTAGTAGGGGTTTTTAGTCAAGCAGGATGCTGAAGGCCAGAACTCTCCACATCACTTGTGGTACTCTGCCATTATTTTGTTTATATTTCATATTTTGACAAGATTTTTAATGACTTTGCACTCACTTCAGTGTATGTAATGAAGATATGCATTGTCCCACTCTATTCTGTGCTAGTCAGGCCACCTGGAGTACTGTGTTCAGCTTTGGTCCCGGCGCCACACATTTCTGTAAGTCTTTTTTTATAGCTAATACGTTGGTTTTGCTTAGAAAAAAAAATAAATAAAAAGGCTCTATCAAGAAAAACCAGGCAGGGGAATAGAAGGGCAGCCGAATGGCCTGAATAATACCCAGATCTTTAAAGTTGACTGCTCCTCTTCGTGCACAAAAATGCACAAATTCATTTAGAGCCTCTTTATATATACGCAAACAAAAAGATGCTGAAACTTTCATATTTCTGGCTAACTTTGGTTTATAATTATCTGTTGTAAGGGGGTTCCAGTTTGACTGTAATTTGCTCAGTTGGCTACGATACAAACTAGGTAGAAGTCAAGGAAAGGTGTTTAATGGACTCTGCCGGGTTTGGGAAAAACTGATAGTTGACTTCAATAATGGGAAGAAGGGATATCAGTCCAGCTGGGTTTCCACCTCCACAAGAGAAGTTCTTCCCATAGAGAGCCCTACTGCATAGACTATGCTTGCCCCACTCTCACATAAAGCTGAGTCTGAGGCTAGCCCACAAGCCCTGTGCATCAAGTGGGAACATGTAAGCCTCATCTTACTAGTTGTTGTGGTAACTGCATATAGACATGGACCTTTTAATGGTGTGCCTCATGCACTCAGTACGTAGAAACATGCAGAATACATCAGGATTTAACAGAATAGTTTTTGAAGTTTAGCCAGGACAACAGTTAATACATGAGATGGAGCACTGTTGACATGCCACTGCAGACAAGATTTTGAGCTTAGTGGTGTTTTCTTTCTAATAGTTACAGATACTTCTCAGTAGTACTCCAGGAAAGCTAAGCAGCTAAAGAAACCAAACAAAGATTAACCTTTAACCACTGGCTGTGCTTCTGTTAGCTGTAGCAATGGCATGGTGATAACCATCTGACAAGATAAAGGCCTGATGCTGTTCCAATACCAATCTGTTTGAATGTTGTTATTTGTTCTGCAGGGGAAACAGATCCATTGTTGTAGTTCACAAGGGAAGAAGATAGAAATGAGAGTTTACAAAATGCTTTCAGAGAAATAAATATGTGCTCCTGGGATATTTATGAATCTGTGCCAAAACTTAAAGCTAAACTACAAGAACAAACCCAAATTATGTGACTTCTAGGAAGTCTTGGCTCCTGAAGCTTTACACTGTAAAAAATACCTTTTAAATAGTAACTCTAAACATCTGTTAACATTAAGTGAGGCAGCTCTGAAGTATATTAGCAAAACTAATAAACTAAGGAAAAGTCCTCTGAGAGTTTTTATTGTCTATACATGCAAAAAGATCTTTGAGAATTAGCTATTTCTCTTAAAAGAGGATTTCTGAAAGAGCTTACTTTTGTTGCTTGGTGTCATTTAAACTCTTAAAATCCTTTCCAACTGTAAGTATGTGTTGATTAAGCACATCTCCTACACATCCCCATCATGGAGCAGCAGGAGTCCAGTGTGCCATTCATCTAACTCAGCAGGAGGGCTGAACCAGACACTTTGGTAGGGAAAGATGATATGGACATCTTCCACACGTGCCCATTTCCTATCCTGAAGTACTGACAGAAGCCAAAGTGTAAAACCTGGCATGCAACGTTAAGTGCAGGTATTACAGACATTTCACCTCGGTTATATAGCACAATTATAAGGTATCAATGCTCAAATAGGTTTCTATATAGGAAAACAGATTTGAGATTAAAATACAGACAAGGTTTGCAGAATAACTTGATGGTAAGTAGTGGCTTATCCTAAAAATATTAATAAATCTCTTGCAAAACTACAGGATTAGACACTTTCAGAAATCCATCTCTGCTACTGTTAAAGCCAGTATGGCAGTAACCACTACTAAAGCCAAGAACTAAATAAAATCCTACTAGTCACTCTGGAAAATTCCACCAATAGGGTTAAATTTCAGGCTCCAAATGTAGCCAGTTATTTCTTTTATGGAGTCAATATAAATATACCTCGCACATCCTGTAAAAGACACAGCTGAGATGGTTTTTATGGTACAACTTGGAAAGTGAAAATACTTTTTAAGCCTCCATATTTTAAACATTATTTAGCCCCTTTTCCTCTGGCTAGAACCTTTCAGGTGGAATGAGTATCTGAGAAGTTGCTAGGCATGCAGTTGTGTTTGTACTGTCCTGTACGTAGGAAAGACTACTATGGGATGCTTCTTGTTCGCTTATTCTTACTGAGAAGAGTGGAAAAAGCAGTTGCTGCAGGGATATTCTCAAAGTGTTTGTTGGTGGGACTGGATGACTGTATAAAGCCTTGCTAATCATAAAGCTACATCTAATGGCAATCTAGTGACTTTGGAAACAAAAACTGCTTTATGCCCCTGAATATCCTCAACTGTTCTGCTGGCTCAGCTTACTCCTGTGCTCATTCCTCAGGCTCCAGCAGGTTACAGTACAGCTCCTGTGTGTGTCTGATACCTAATTTTGTGATTAAGTGTGATTGCCATGTGTGACACACAAGGTATACAGTGAGCTGTGTTTATAAGGAAGGGCTGGAGTGTGTGTTAGCTAAAAAGAAGCTGTTTTTTTTTTCAGGAGAAATGCAGTCCTAGGAAACAGCAATCGTTTTGCTGCCGGGTATTCGGGATGAGGTTTCCCATTTGGCTGCCCATAGCGGCGCCTGCTGGCAGGCCCTAACGGGGCACCGAGATTAATCTCTTCCAAAAATGAAGCAGGATGCTGCTTTATTCGTCTGGAGCCAGGTGTACTGCGAATGTGTTCTAACTTGTGCCAGCAAGACTGACTACGACTGATTGTTTTGTTTCCCCACCTGTGTGGTTTTGTAAAGCAGTTACGAAACCAGTTGTTTCATGAGCATCCTTGAACAGAACCACTGAAGGTACAATGGTGAAGTTTGTTTTAACAGCTCTAATTAAAATAGAGGTTATTAATCAGTTTACCTGTTTGTTTTCAGCACCAGGGACACCAGATGACAATGCAACAGGGAGAAGGATGAGAAAGTTAAGTGTTGGGCAGTATGACAATGATGTCCCTGGGCAGCCGTCGTATACCAGGTGTGGATGGATGAAGTCTCCTTCTGCAGACCAGGCTGTAAACCCAGGATCACCGATTCCTTTAGGGGAGACTAATGAGGTAAACCATGAAGAATTTCTCAAGGAATACTTATTATTGAACCAGATGTCCAGTGGGGAATCCCATGTTCATGCTCAATGTCCAGATTCTGTGTGAAACTATTTGGCAGTTGCACTGTGGCAATAAGAAGAACAAATGACAGTAGCGACCTCAGAAATGCAGTTGCAGTGTTTGAGGATGTCCGGCTCTTGTCCTCTCTGTTTTCAGTTTTTATGCATGTTTTTCAGTTTTCCAAGATCTGTCTTCTGGAGCAGTAGGTCAGATTACAGGAAACCTCCTGTCATCTCGTGAAAAATGCCTCACTGTGTTGCAGGCTTCAGTGGGAATTTTCACACTGTAGTTTTGCCTTTGTTGTGCCCTTTCTAGATGGCTGTTGCTTGTTACCAAGATGAAATAGATGGGGGAATCTTCTCCCCAACAAAAAATGGAAATGAGCTTGTCCCATCCACACCAGCTTTTCCCCTGTCACCAGAGACACCGTATGGTAAGGAATGTCTGTCTCCATTTATTTTAATAGCACTATTAACATTTTAGCTGTTACTGAAGAGGAATTGTGCTTTTCCTTCTCTCCTAGTAAAAACACCTCCACTGTACCACCAGCATATTCCCGCCAGCCATAAGGTCAGCAGCCCGTCTGAGCTGTACAGAACTGGTACCAACCCTGGTAAGATACCCCTACATCTTAAGTAATTTGAAACTGAACTGAGCATGAAGGCAACTAACACAGTTGTGGTTATTCCTTTATAAGTGGGACATAGGCCTGATGAATTTAGACATGTGCAAGTTGGAGAAATAGAACTCAGCTGTGCTATTTTAATCACATCAAAAAAAAGAAGTAAACAATGAAGAATTATCCAAGGGAGTCCCATGTTCAGTGTCAAAAATTGGCATGGAGCAATCAGGCAGTTGTGTCATGGCGATAAGAGGAAATGCAACTCAGTGTTTGATGCTATCCTGCTCTTGTTGTTTGCATGGTGTCATTGTTCCATGATGTGTCTGCTGATGTTTGATATATCAAAGTGGTACTGTCAAGAGACTTGAGTTTTTTATGGTTGTTACTAGGCTTTGTCTCCATCTGAGGGAAGAGGGGTGGTACCCATGTTGCTGTCCTTCCAGGCAAGCAAAGCTGACAATAGAGCTTGGCAGTAGCTATGCTCAAGTCAAGTAGGTCATTAATCAAAAGAATGAATGTTCCAAAGGGTTTTTTTTTTCACAATAAAGTTTATAAATGAGCCAGCATGGAAAAGTAATTGATAATAGATGATTATATGGTTCAAGATTTAATAGGATTTAGCTATGCATTTTATTATTATTTTTCTTTCAGGCCTTAACTCTTTGCTGCTAAAAACAGCAGCAAAGCTGTTGTTAGCCACCACCTTTTCTGTGCAAAACTATTCTAAAGCAGGAAGTTAAAATAATAGTATTCCAGGTGCCTGCATCAGAAAGTGCTGGATGTTGAAGGAAGCTAACATGATTTATTTAAAACCTGAATACAAATCACAGGCATTCAGTTAAGTGGTATGCCTTAGAAGATGTTAAGATGACAATTAATATGTATATGTAGTTCTATAGTTACAGTTCTATAGTTATAGTACTGTATATAGTATAGTTCTAGCCTTTTCAAGCAGGATCTTAATAGTAGAGTTTCCAATAAATGTGGTGGTGGATTTTGATGCAATAACAGCGATTGTTGTGGTTTTAACTTTGGAATTCAGCACTTCTTGTTTAATTTGCCTCATTTAATAGCTGTCAAAAGCAAATAACGTCAACACAGCATAAAATAATAAAGCAGGCTTCTACCCAGTTCAAGACATTCTTTATGGCTCAGTTGCTGTGGCTTTGCCCTTTATTCTCTCAACTCTTAAATAATTAGTAGTAGAGTTCTTTCTGAAGGCTGCTTCAGCAAATCAATTACAGGTTGCGTACACTGAGTTCATCTACTGAACACTTGGTTGTTAAATGGTTTCCATTGATGTTGCTAAGAATTAGCCCTGCAAAACTGTGTGGCTTTGAGTGTATTTTTCTATTTTGTTGGTGATTCTCCTGCTTAGTTCCAAATGCTGTCATCTCTCAAATGCTGGTTGTACTAAATTAATGGGACACTAAAAATAATTGCTCTAGCTTAGACCAAAGCAAGTTATTCTCCCTTTGAATATCCCTTTAAAAATCATGCTCAAGATGTACTGAATGCTACAGGTTCAGTGCTCAGCTGTCCATGGCTTTGCTTTTAGGCACAAACATAATGTACTTTGAGACTAAGGTTAAAGGGGTATGAGGTGGGTCAGCAGTAAACATGCAATAAGCACCTCTAAGAAATGTTAGTTGGGTGACTTTCCCAGCGGAGCACAGAAACTTCTGTGGCCAGAGGCACTATTAGAATCCTACTTTATATATATATTTTTTTTCTCTTTTCCCTTCACTATTCTACTTTATTTATTGTCTGCATCTACAGTAAGTATCTGTTTACTGTATTTACTTGCTTCTGTGTCTTCTGACTTCGGCAAGAAGTGAAGAAGACGTCTTCTCATTGCTTGTGCTATCAATCCTTAATGTGTGGCTAGAGCAAGAGCATCGTGTTTTGTGTGTTGAATAAGGCCAAGAATCTGAAGGGAACAGAAGCAGCTGTTCCTGTGGTTGAGGCTCCTCCAATGCCATGTGACAAAGGTGACTCTTAACAGACTTTGGAAGAATTCTTACTGCCCCAATTTTCAGTACTTTCTTTTGAGCCTTACTTTTCTTTTAAATGCTGTCATGGGTTTTCTTTTGGCAGAAGTTGGGAAACATACTGACTTCTCCGGAGATTTTCAACAGATTGAGGACTTTGGAGTCATGGACTCTTATTTCTGCTGTTAAGATACTGTCTCTTTTGTCTCAGTTCAGCTCACCCTTGAATTCAGTATTGTTTTGTTCTGCATCTCAGCTTTGCTGCTTGCCTGTATTCCAAGTTAGTTCCAAGGATGCTGTAACATCTAGCTACCAATTTTTTAGATATATTGCTATCTTATTTCCTCCCCACTTCCTTGGAGAGAATAGATTTCATTGTTGTTAGCACATACAGTATCAAGGGAGAACTACTGTGGTTTTGTAAGAGTATACTTTTTAAAAGAATAGTACATGCTTTTGTGTATTCTGTAGTCAAGAATTACAGTGACATCCAGTTCTTATGTATACAAAAGTGATAAAATTATCTGTTCTTTTGTAAATAATTCTTGTTATAAACTGTATACTTTGTATCTTGAATTCATCTAATTCTTAAACTGTTTATTGAAGTGAAGGGCACTATCCTCACTGAAGCCTGACAAAACCCTGTATAAAATGGTGCTCTGTTAGCCCTAGAAATCTTCGTTTTCTTTCCAGGGGAAAGCAGTTTGTTAGGAAAAGTCAGTCCAGTGCTGTTATGTATCAGTGTTACCTTTCAAGGCCAGGTTGGACAGGATTTGGAAGAACCTGGTCTAGTGGCAGGGGGTTGGAACCAGTTAGCCTTTAAGGTCCCTTCCAACCCAACCATTCTATGATTGATTTGTCTCCCTTTCATTATCTGTGCTCTACCTCTTCTTACTCCCCATAGGTTTCTTTAAGCCATCCTGCCTGTGCCCCCTAGAAAGAGCAGGATTCCTTTCCAGAGCCTTGTTCTTTCTCAGATGGGAGCAAGTTTAAGCTCCTTCAGTCTTTGTCCAGGCATGCTGTCCTTCTGTGTCAGTGCTGCTGCTCTAGTGATCGCTTCCTGCCATGGTTTCACTGCCCTTTTCCTCACTTTACATAGCTTGCAAGTAATGCAGCACCCTTGCAGTTCATTCTGAATTACCTTTTGAAAGACACCTTGTTTCTAAAGGCAAACTTGAGCAGTCTGTAAATTGGCTAGATTTATAAATACCCCATGAAAAAGCAGGCTCCAGATAGAACTTTCTGAGTAACACAATAGCCATTGTATGTCCTGCTGGAGAGTCCCACACATCAGTGGAGGAACAGAAGCACTATTTGTAGGCCATTTGGAAGCTTATAAAGGCTCTCTTATCTTAGACAGCATGCAGCTAATTGAAGTCCCTTTGTATGCAGAAGTAACAAAACCATAACAAGCTCTTTGCCAGAGGACTGAACTCTGGCTCACCGCCCCTGCCACTCCACCCCTCAGGCTGGACATGAGGAGCTGCCCCTTCCTCAGCCCTGGCCAAAGCATAGATAGAGCTTTGCAGAAAATGTGCCCTCACAAATGGGCTCTGTGTTGCAGCAGAAGGCAGGGGTCTGGGGAACAAGGACAGATTGTCTCTAATCCTTGTCCATGTACTGACGGAAAGACGTGATGTCTTGTTTTCCGTCTTTTCTGAACAACCTAAATAAACTTGCATAGTTCAAGCAGTGCATCTGGTGGAATGATAACACTGCTCCTGGTATGAGGAATCTCAGAGCTTTCAAGCATGTGCCTTTTCATACCCACCATGGAGTTAGCCCAGGTGCTGTACTCAAAGCTTCTGATACACGTATGAGCTGCATCTTTTCCAAAAATTGTCCAAAAATCATCTTTTTTCCTCAGTCTCTCATGGAACTCCTCAGGTCTGGTGGAATTCCACAGTTTTTCTCATACAGACCCTGTTTTTATCTGAACACAGACATTGTAATCCTAAATTCCCCCCACTAACTAAGAGGCTTAGTCTGTTCCATCACCCAGTAGAGTGATGAGTATTTCCTAAACCTCTCTGAAGACTAAGTCACAACCTAGCAGATACCTTCATTAGTGCATAAATCTATTACTGATTATAATTCTAGACTGTTGGAATTTCGGACTGTTAGCCTACGACTGCAATTTCTTTGAGTCACTGAGTTGGAAGGGAAATGAAACACGCTGCTTGGTTGGTTGATAAAAAAGCCAAGGTTCCGAACTGAAAATGTTTTCATGTGTTAGGAGGGTTAGTAGCATAGGGAAGAAGAGTGGTACTAATTTGTGAGAGGGGAAAAAAATCCCAGTTTATGGTGTGCAAAAACTTTCTCCACAATACATAAATGTTACCTATAATATTTATTTATACCTCCCTTCCTCTCTCTCCCTTAACTGTTCATATAAGCTATGTGCCTCCAAAACTAGAGAAAGGTATGGAACTATTTCCAGACATGTGCGTTTATTTGCTCAGAACAGCAGTGCATCCACTTTAGTGCATGGTTATCATAGGCTCTGTCCTCCAAAAGGTACATTTTGGGTTTTGCTGTTGTGATTTTGGGGTTGGGGTGTTTTGGGGGTGGTTCTGTTTTCTGTTGTTTGTTGGTTGGTTTTAAACAGTGAGGCTATCAAGGAGCAATAAGAAGTACAAGGAGAGACAAGAAATGTATAATTTTTACTACAAGGCCTGTAGCAAGGTCTGTGTGATGTTTTTTGTTGTCCTGCAGTTGGCCTTGACATGTTTATCTTGTGACTAAGTATAGAGTGCCCACCTCCACAATATATGTATAGTGAAACAGCTGATGTTTCTTAGTTATGATCGTATATACCATTTAGTAGTGCATGTGAAGCCTCCATAGGCTTCAGAAGCAAGTAGGAAAGGAATCAGTTCTCCTGTTTGGATTCTACCAGCATGAACTTAATCAGGTCTTTCAGAAGGAGCATGTGGAATGCTGTAAAGCGGTCATAGATGTTCAGAGACCACTTCTTGGCCATTGTAAACACTGAAGTCAATATAATACTTTATGATCTGGGTCACACTTTCTCCTCCGTGGATTAGTTTCATTGGCATATTCAGCTGAACAAGTGTAATCATTATGCAGACCTTTTATTGCACAAAGTCTAGAGATGACTTGATATATTTTCAAGTCTTTGTTGTCCCAGGCTTCCTTCCTTTTCCGCTACTCATTGTAATACAGTTCTTAACATATCCTTCAGATACAAACATGGAAACTCTGTATCTTGTCTGGCCTGCAGAATAAAAAGCAGTGCTTATTAGCAGCGGTTTCAGTTCAAATTCACAGCAAGTAATAATGTTCCATCTCACATGATGAATAGTTTAATGGTTTCATTTAAGTCACATCAGTCCAAATGGAGGAAAATATGTTGTAAAAGAACCACCAAATTGGAACTGAAAATAACTCAAAATATTTGTAGTTTGTGCCTGCTTTTAGTGAGTTATATTAACCAAAATATTTAAAGCTTAGGTGTTTACAACTAGACTGTTTGATAAGCAGATTTAATTGAGGGTTTTTTCCCCACTAATTTGGCTAAGATTTCCATGAGAGGTACTCTCCCAGTGCACTGAATAATTTAGGAGAGCTTTAATCTCTGGTTTAGAGATAAGAATGAAATGTTTTAGAGGTTAATCCATTTAGCTAGCTAAATATGGACTGGTTTTGTTTATAGCCATGTCACATGTTTTCACATAGACCTTTACAAAGTCTGTACATATTTTAGCCATTGATCAAACGTTCTGACATGCCATTGATTCAGAGGAGTAAGGGATACAAATATACGTATAATATATATATATTCAGCTATATATATATATATAGCTGAATATAAAAAGCTAGGCAGTACCAAGTCCATGGAAGATAGTATGTGATGAAGAAGCAATGGAGCAATATACGTGTTATTCTATGGCCAATATGTTAAAGTTGTCAAAAGATGCCATTCTTGTTACTGAAGTTTTGTAAGAAAACTCACTGTAAGAACCCCTCTGTATTGATGGTGGAGAATAGATGCAGCTCCTAGTTTCCTGAAATGGATTGCGTTAGATTCTAAATCCATTCCATACTTGGTCACAGTGAAATGTTATCCAAAGATTAGCAAAATATTTTTTGTTCTTGAAAACAGTGGGAGTGTTTTAAAAACAGCTTGAGATTACACATTGGTTGTGGTTTTCTTGTTTCATTGATGTCGTTTTGATGCTTTCATATCTGGTCAAAAGAGTGTGTTATTAATACTTCTCAGTGCTTTAGAAGGGTGTCTGTTGGTTGTAGTTCTCTGCAAAGGGATTTGATGCCCAGTGGGGAGATGACGCAGAGTTAATAAAACTGCCTCATGCTAAGGCAGGCATAATCTGTGCATTTTAATGAAAGCTGAGACCTGTGCAATTAGAAGGGACTTCAGGATGTGCTCATCTCCCTTGGAATTATAAGATGAAGCTCAAACACTGTATGAAAATGCGAACTACAGTGTTAATGAAAAGGTTTCTGCTGTGCTTAAGCTTCTTTCTTTTACCTTACCATTTATTTCTGTGTCTGAGTGGCAGCCTAGCAGCTTGAAACCTCTGCCTACCTGTGTTAAATCACCAAAGCATTTTGGCAATGAATTTATTATAAAGGGTGTTTGAAAAAGAAGATGAAGTTTAAGAAAACATTAGAAAAGAAAACAGGGAATATTTAACACTTTCATAGTATGTCCTTTGTATGCAATGCTTGTTCTAGAAATTTCATTCCAGTTTATATTTGCTCTTCAGGGAGCATAACATACAACCAGTCTGTTTAGCTCATTGCTCAGCACCAGAGTGAGTTTAGCAAGTAAATGCCCTAAGAGGCTTGTAAGTACCTGCCTGTCAAAGAACTGGTTTCATACGGCATCCAGAAAATTGATGCATTTTGGAAACTTCAGACCAAGTTACTCTAAGAGGAAAAAGCAGGTCAGAAAATAGGTGCCCATGGGTCATCAGAAGAGAATACGAAAGCAAGGGCATGTTAGCAGTGATGGTCACAGCTCTGGCACTTTACAGTCTGAGGAATCCTCCTCTGCCTCCCACTGCCCAGTGCTGAGGGCACTGAGTTCAGCAGGCATCAGCATTGCAACAAGCAAAGCAAATATTGCAACTTCAGTGCCTTGACATAATATGTGATCACTTGGCTCCGGACAGGTCTGTACAGGTAACTCCCCCCAGTTTGTGTCCTGGGCATGACATGCTATGGTATGGAATACCCCTTTGGCTAGTTTGGGTCAGGGGTCCTGTCTCTGCTCCCTCCCCGCTTCTTGTACCCCTCCTCACTGGCAGAGCATGAGACTGAAAAGTCCTTGAACAGGGTAAGTGCTACTGAGCAACAACTAAACCATGAGCGCGTTACCAGCACTGTTCTCAGACTCAAGCTGAAACACAGCACTGCACCAGCTGCTGGGAAGAAAATTAACTCTATCCCAGCTGAAACCAGCCCATACATGGAACAAGGTTTTTCAGATTTTCCAGGGTGAGGTCTTGTACTATATGACGTGGCATTTGATGACTGATGTGCTGGAGTCATCCGTGTAGTTTAAGGGAAGGCCAGAAGACAAGAAAGCTCTAAGAACTGAAGTGCAGCTGTGAGCACACCTTTTAAAAACTACTCAAGTCTTAAAGAGGATGCTTTGTTTGGGTGCCTGGGAAGGTCTGGTCTGGTTTGCTGCAGTCACAAGTCAGAGGTGGTCTGTAATTTCAGAATCACAGACCTGCCGGTGTTGAGTGAGGAAATACACGTTCAGTCCCACTTCAGTGTTTGCAGTCCAGAGGCCATACTGCTGTGTTCTTTAAGATGCTGTTCTCTCCTATGCTACTTCTCTTCGTGTTCATTCCCTCCCGCAGAAGAGGAGATACTGAAATCAGTCTATGTTTTTCTATGCCTGAGATAGGCGTGTTAATTCACAAAGCTGTTCGTATTTAGATACGTAGCAGACAAACTCTGAGTGCAGTGTCACTTGAGGCTGACTCCCACATTTCTGTCAGTTGTAGGAGCAGCAGGGAAACATATGCCATTCCTTCACAAATCATGGGGTTTGCTGTGTTTGTGTCTGAGGGCCACAGCTTAGCCACCTTCCTGCAGGGTTTCCTGTTGAGAAAGGTGTATGTTACAATTCAAACCCTGCATTTTAAGCCACTTTATATAGATCTTGCAGTGTGATGGTTCTGATGAAACTGGGCATCTTGTGCACTTTACCTAGGAGAAGTACACAGGCCTTGCTGTGTGAGTAAATACTACCACCCAGCAGAGGACGGAGGAGCTGGTTCTTGTCTCTATGCTATGTCTGGCGCAGTCAGAAAACCAATTCTCCTTGCCAAGTAAGTCTTCCTTTTGGGATGGCATTACTTTACAAACTGCACTCACCTAAATCTAACCAGTTCCTCACCAGAGACATCCAACAGCCCCCTTCCTAACTCCTCCCTAACTCTTATTTCTGTGCTTTTCTAGACAATAAAATTCCAGTCCGGCCCTTTAGATTTCCTGGCTTTAGAGTTTCAGATTGGTTGTTTTCTTCCCTGGAACTCACCTGAGCTGGTTGAAACTTTGAACTTGTGACAGAAGGGCAAACAAAGGGTGAGCTTTTCCTGTCAAGCACTTTATGTTTACCGTTAAGTGTTCATGTCACGGATGAACAGACCCCTAAGGATAAGCAAGTCCGATTCTGTTAGAAAGCCCCATGCAAAAAAAAATCTTAACGGTGAATTTAATACAGTGTGGAGAAAACTCAAATACATGAATGATTTTTAACTGCCTGGTTTCTGTTTAGATTACATTCATAGCTTACTTTGGAAATGAACACCCAGCCTTCCAAAGTGCTGTCTTGGACCACTGTTACCGTCTTGGTTCAGTGTTACTATCTCTGTTCTCTTCTAATTCAGCAAGTGTAAACAGCTGAGCAAGCAAAGCTTCCAAGACTTGAAAACTGGGAAGGAAATGCGACATCCAAAGGTTTCCTGTGATTACAGTGCTTTTTTTATGCAGAGCCAGGAATGCTTTCTATGGAGAGCAATTTTGTCTAATAATTATTGTTCATAAGAGCTTGAAGCCTCTGTTTGACTGCATTTACTTCTGCCAGGAAGCATCCAAGACAAAGAAAGAGTGTAATTGTCTATTAAATTAATCAAAGTAACTGATGGCAGTTGTGGACTGCTGCATTAATAACCTGTTCTGCTGCTGTGGCAAGGATTGTTCCTCATGATTTTCCTGGGAATATGGTGTATATCACAACTCTTCCTTGCTGCTTGGATCTCCTGGATGCAACCGTTATGAAAGTATTTAATATAAGCAGCTGCTATGAAGAAAATCAGTGGCAGGAGTGAGTATTCCTATATAGGGTCATTTAGTTTACCTTTCAGTCTGTTAAAGAAGAGAACATTTTAATTAGTTTACCAGTACTCATCTGTATAATCAAGCAAATAGGTGTATTTTAAAGCTCTCAAAAGTGTTTAGTACACACATTCAGAATATGTTGCTGCTTGAAAGCAACTGAGTACAGGAAAGCTTTAAATGGACATATTTGTTGCTGTCCATATCAAGTAATTTCCTATAGTCATCCTTTCAGAAAATCCGGTGCCCTGGGCCACTGAAGAACAATCTGGGGAGGAAATGTGCTGCCCATTGCAGCGCTGCAGTGCTTCCACTCATCTTCCTGACCCGTAAATAAAACCTGCTCTGAACAATGATGGGGTGGTGTTGAATGCAACACTGTAGGGTTGCACGTGGTGTTTTGTGAAAGAAATCCTGGGAAGTGAGTCAAACTTTATTCAGAGTTATAGATCCTAAATTTATTGGAGAGTATTTGAGCTAGTTTGGCATCATAGAGCAACTGGGCTTTGATCCACATGAACATCTTTGTCAGGGACAGTGGAGTTGAATGCACCCTCAGCGAGCTGCTGATGACACCAAGCTGTGTGGGGTGGTTGACACGCTGGAGGGAGGGAGCAATGCCATCCAGAGGGACCTTGACAGGCTGGAAAGGTGGAACCCTGTGAACCTCATGAAGTTCAACAGCGCCAAGTGCAAGTTGGGGCACTGGTTTCAGGCAGTCCCAGGCACAAACACGGGCTGGGTGGAGACTGGATGGAGCAGCCCTGAGGAGAAGGACTTGGGGTGTGTTGGGTGAGGAGAGGCTCCCAGTGGCCCAGCCGCAGTGTGTGCTTGAGCTGAGAATCCCCCCTGTGTGCTGGGCTGCACCCCCAGAGTGTGAACAGCACTGGTCAAGGGAGGGGATTCTCCCCCTCTGCTGCACTCTGGGGGACCCCCCCCCCCCCCCCCCCAGTCCTGATCCAGCTCTGGGGCAGCCTCACAAGAGGGATGTGGAGCTGTTGGAGAGAGTCCAGAGGAGGCCCTGGAGATGCTGTGAGGGCTGGAGCAGCTCTGCTCTGGAGCCAGGCTGAGAGAGCTGGGCTGGTTCAGCCTGGACAAGAGAAGGCTCCTGAAGGGGAGACCTTAGAGCAGCTCCAGTGCCTAAAGGGGCTACAGGAAGCCTGGAGAGGGGCTTTGGAGAAAGGCCTGTAGGGACAGGCCAAGGGGAATGGCTTTAACCTGCCAGAGGGGAGATTAAGGTGAGCTCTTAGGCAGGAGTTCTTCCCTGTGAGGGTGCTGAGGCGCTGGCACAGGGTGCCCAGAGAACCTGTGGCTGCCCCATCCCTGGCAGTGTTCAAGGCCAGGTTGGACGGAGCTGGAAGCAACCTGCTCTAGTGTGAGGTGTCCCTGCCCATGGCAGGGGGTTGGAACTGGATGAGCTTAAGGTCTTTTCCAACACAAACCAGTCTGTGATTCTATGATGTGACTGGTATTGGTTACATGTCCTGCATCTCTCTGAAAGAAAGAAATCTGTGAGGTCCAAGGAAGTGCTGGGGGAACTGGGCGTCTACTTAAAACAACCAAACAGACAGAACCAAACGCTGCGGGGTGTGTGCAGCAGCAAGAGTCTGAGCTCTGTGCCCCCGCCGTGCCCCTGCCTTCCCCCGGCACTGGCTGAGGAGGATGCGCTGGGAGCGGCGCTGGGCGTGCGGGAGGCGGCGTGAGCCACTGCGAGAGCTGGGGGAGAACAAAGTCAGAGCAAGCGAGGTGGAGCCAGCGGGGCGGGATGCACTGAATGGGAAGTCTGTGTGAGCCCCAGCGGCGGAGCTGGCCCAGCAACAACCGCGGAGTTACTTTCCGCCTGGATGGAACGAACTCGGGCTGTTTTCAGCTGAGTGGCTGCATTGAGAGCAGGAGCCCGGCTTTCTTTCGCCGCAGACACTGAATCCTCTTTACAGTGAAGTTTGAACCCGCCGGGGAGAGCGGATGGTATCAGAGGTGGCAAATGGGGGAAATGGCTTTTCCCAAGCCTCCGGCTGCTCCGCTCCCTGAGCGGCGCGACCGGCTCGGCGGGAGGGAACAGAGATCTTGCCCATCCCGTGCTCCGTGAAAGACCTTCTGTCATGATGGCCTCCATAGGTAGGTTCTCGATTTCTTTCTCTCCCTCTTTGCCGTGCCTTTCCCTCGGCCTGAAAACTTGTTCTGTGGGTCTTGCGTTCCGCTGGCCGCGTTCCGAGCACCGCGCGGCGGCCGTGAAATGTGATCTGCAAACGCTGGAGGAAAGAAGTATCCTTGTGTGGGTATGTAGTAACGTTTGGAGGCCACAGAGAAAGCGAAACGCTTTGCAGACAAGATTTGTCAGTATGAGGTTTTTTCCTGCGGTCGCTAATGGAGTGACAGAGGGCATGGGGCAGGGTTCATGAGCTTTGGGAAGTGATTTTTTGCTGAGGAAGACTTACGCTGCTTTGTGTGGTGGTGGCTTTTTGTTTTGTTTCTTTTTCAAAGGAGAAGAAATGGAGCCTGCCCGGAACATATGTAATTACTGACTATGTGCAATAAGTTTGTCCAGGCTGATTCTTTTCCCGCCCCTGAGGAATTGCTGGTAATGTTGCTGCAGCATTAAGTTTCCTTTCAAAAGCATGAAAAATGAACTGACTTTGTAAACATAAGTCTCTCCTTAATGAGGAATATCACATAGTTTTCCTGCTTTCTTGCTTAATGGGAAAAACAGTGTATTGTGCCATGAGCACTGGCAGAGTTAATTGTTCTGATTCAGGCAGTACATGTAAAATATTCTCACTTTCTCACACCAGATCTAAATTTCCCATCAAAATATAATACAGTCCTAAAGCAACCAACTGTTGTATCATGGGCAGGGTGCCCCAGAATTACTTTAAAGAGCTTGATTCTTTTGGCCTTAATGCAGGTCAGTAGCAGCAGATGTTTGTGTGAACTGCAACTCTAAAGAGCTACTGAATCATAATCCTGAAGAGGCAGACCAGGTAATCATTTGGTAGCTTCACGTCTCATCCTTTTACATGATACTGGAGATACACTGAACTGAGCTTGGCTTTACCTGTTTTAATTCCAGATGATTAAAAGCGGCTTCTGAAAAATCAGTTCCTTTTCTGGTTCTAAAATGGAAATTTGTTTAGGTGTGCCATTTCAGAACTAAAAAGAAGGCCCTGGCTTTTGGTATTCAGGCTGCAGTGAACTGAGCTCAGCCATCTGTGACTCCAGAAAAGTGAATAGGTGAAAGAGGAGCACATTAAGGCAGTAGAAGAGCAGGACCAAAGTGGGACTTGTGGTAGAACGTCCAGACATCAGTTTGATTGCTTCCATTCTTTGTGCTAGTAAGTATGCCTCAGATGTCAAAAGCTGCATACCTGGACCTCTCTGGTGCCTGCTGGCACCAAGGAACTGGACTGAGACAGGAAAAGAGGAGTTCAAACTATCTCTTCCCCTCTTTTTCACCTTAGATGCCATACAATTGAAAATGTCGTTTGGTGCTTGCTTTCCAGGAATACCAGAAAGTCAGCCTCAAGCTCAGTCCCTTCATCATTCACTCAGTATTTGTTCCAGTTTGCCCCCTCTACCTCTCCCCTTGGCCCTTTTGCCCTGGGTCTCTCAGTAGACAGGAGTTGCGTTTTCCAGTTCAGTACGGACAACCTGGACCTGCATCTCCCACGCCTCAAGCAATTTCAGTAGGTAATGAACTTGGGAGGACAGGGCGCATGTTTTACTCTCCTTTCTTGAAAGGTCTTTCAGGTCATTCTGCCTGAGAAAGTATTGCTGTGTATCCTGAAGGTACCAGTTTGTACACTTCTGATTCCTAGTGGTTTTTTTCTCTTCTAAACCTATTGCAATTTAATTTTGCAGTTTGATGAAAATTGTCATATTCACAATGTGAGTGTCTGAAATTCCATCAGGAGATAAACCACAGTAGGAATGGAATTGGCCGTGTCTGAAGCCACTGAACTAAACTAATTTGCTGTGAAAACTTAGTTGCGGGCATGTTAATAATTAGATTCTGGTGGTTTTGTTGGATCTGGTTTGGTTCATCACTGTGTCATGATCTGTTCAAGTACCAGGATCTGCTATACTTCAAGGCAGAATGCAGTGCTTGTGTTTCCGTGTTACGGACTGAGTGTGGTGTTCTCTTTAAGAGGGGTTTGATAAATGTCACATTTTTTGTTTGCATATGACCTGGATGGCTTGAGGAGATGCCTCTGCAGCTGATTTGCATTCCTAAGGCAGCAAAACTATGCTTAAAGTCAATAGCAGAGCATCTGCAAGACCTTTTAAAATACATGAGAAGACATGTGCAACTGATTGCTTTAGTCCCTGGGGAAGCTGCTTTTCTTTTTTCCCCCTGCTGCTATTTGGGAAGATAATAAATGAGTATAAAAAGGGACTTTCAGAAAGGTGTGATAAGAATTTTACTCCTTTCAAGATGCTGAATTGCAACTTGTATTTGGCAAATACGAGTTGTGTTTTGGTGTTTTTGAATGGATGCATGACACCAAGCAT
The DNA here is from genome assembly GCF_033815535.1 of Pezoporus flaviventris. Classification (NCBI taxonomy): domain Eukaryota; kingdom Metazoa; phylum Chordata; class Aves; order Psittaciformes; family Psittacidae; genus Pezoporus; species Pezoporus flaviventris. The sequence continues at coordinate 5,570,546 of NW_026892585.1, forward strand.
CTGAAAATTGGTGGAAGGGTCCGTCAAGGGAAGGGCTGTTTCCTCAGTAGAAAAGAAGCTGGAGAGTGAGATTTTGAGGACAGCGACATGGGTGGGGGAAAGTGGGGTCTGGTAAATCATCCTTTTGATACTTATCCCTGTGCAGACAGGGGCAGAGGGTAAGTGCAGTTAATTCTCTGATTCTAGGGTTGCCTGGAGATAAGCTGACCCCTGGCATAGCTTCAGAGCCTGCGTTTGTTTGTTACTGACAGAAGCCTCTGTGGGCTGTTATGGGAGCTGGAAGTTGCTGGAACACAGGAATGCCCCAGTGTGCACCCAGCCGTTGCCATGCATCTTGCCAGCAGGCCACAGTCTCCCATGGAGGTGGCACAGCTCCAGCCTGGCTCACCCAGGGCTTGCTGGGGATGGCTGCTGTGCCAAGGGTAGTTCCTTGGGGGGCAGTGGGGCTGATTTACAGCTCTCTTCAGGCAAAAGGCAAGAATGGACTTTTTTATTATTCTAAATAAATGCATCTGAAAGGTTCCCAACGCACAGTGAATGCTTTCTAAACACACACAGTAAATAATCGCATGAAATTAGAAGCCTTCAGTCCTGCAGCGTGGCTTGGCTTTAATTACTGACAGTTTGTGTTCTGGTGAATGTGTTATTTCTGCCACCAAATAAATGTCACTGAGAAATACTTTGCCACCTCTCCAAATTTGCTGTTTTATTTCTCAGGTTGTCAGGCACCACTCTGTTGTGTTTTCTGTAAGAGCCAAGCACATAGTACATATTCCACAGATCCTTCTCAGTGCTGATTAATGAAGCAATTGAAGCTGACCTTTGAGGTGCTGAAAGGTTAGTATGTGGATGATGGAGCCACCATCTTCATAGCTTCTCCACACTCAACCTGGCTGATCTGGTTACTCACAGGGTGTTGATCCAAACAGGCATTAGCAGAATCTCCAAGCATTACTAACTTTGTCTTTTCCTTGACAAGCTTGAAAAAGACCCTGTTATATCTGTTTGCTGTTGGTGGGGCTTGGCGAAGTAGGGGAACTGCTGGTGCCTCCACGATAGTACATGATTCTGGCTCATGACATGTCTCCTTCTGGAATAACACAGGCAGTTGTGAAGATGTTACGGATGTGCATAAACCCCAGCAGATTCCAGGCCAGCAGAGAAACTGCTCCTGTTCCATCCATTAAAAATAGATAAATAAAAATAGAAACAACAGAAAAAAACACCTCCCCCAAAACTAAGCCCTCCTCTTTCTATCCCTAAACTGCCCTCTTTTTTCCTGTCAGTGGTCCCCAAAGCAGGGTGTGTGCCCTGCTGAAAAGGGTCAGGAGCTGCACTGGGTATTGGGCTGGAAGAGAGTTCTCAGCTTTTCTAAAGCTAATTAAAAAGGTGGATTTCAAATTTTATTGTGATTTGGTAATATTCAGTTGTGGGAGAGGGGATTCGTTGGAGCAAAACGGGGCTCCATCCTCTAGTTCTGTGGTTGGTTTAGCTATCCGTAGGTGAACTAAAAAGCAAAAAACATGAAGATATAAACTGTGTTAGTCTTTTAGGATTCTTTTTTTTTTCTAAAAAAATTAGAGTTTTGAAGAAATACTGTTGAAAGCAGGATTTCTGTGGCTATAGCCAGTAAAATACCTGACTAACCTTCAGTGTAAAATCCAGTTTGTGTATAAGAAGTAGAAAATGTTGCAGATTTTCAGGTGCCCTCAGAGCTCCTCTGTGGCAGTGGAAACTTTGGCATGGTGACTACGGTGGGCAAAATGTGCTGATTCAGCATTTTTTTTGCTGCAGGTTTTGGGGAGCGATTACTGGAACATAAGGCAACAATAACAGTGATTGTATCAGGCTACAAGTTGTTATTTGGGAAGTTTCTCAACGGATTACCTCTTTTCTAAACTATAAACTCTCCAAATCTGTCCTATCAGAAATGTGAAGAGCATGGAATCATAGAATCCCAGACTGGTTTAGGTTAGAAAGGACCTTAAGATCATCCGGTTCCAGCCCCCCTGCCATGGGCAGGGACACCTCACGCTAGACCAGGTTGCTCCAAGCCCCATCCAACCTGGCCTTGAACACTGCCAGGGATGGGGCAACCACAGCTTCTCTGGGCACCCTGTGCCAGCGCCTCAGCACCCTCACAGGGAAGAACTGCCTTAGATCTAACCTGAACTTTCCCTGTTTCAGTTTGAACCCATCACCCCTTGTCCTATTGCTACAGTTCCTGATGAAGAACTCCTTTTTCAGGGACAGTGAACAGGAAGGTGTTTGTTGCTGCTTGGGGTAGCTTAGAGTTTTCTTTCAGTGTGAATGGCTTAGGTTAGCATGGTTGTGTTTTAACTCTTCTCCACCAAAAGAAACACTAATAGAGTAAATAACATGTTCTCAGAGCTCTTATTTTTGAAACACTTAAGAAGTAATGGTGGAAGCTGGCTAGCAGGAACAGCTTGAGGGATTTAACCCTGAATGAGAGATGGAACAACTTGTGTTGGAAAGGGTAGCATGTACTGTGCAAAAAGAGGTAACAAAGTCATTCCCTTGGCAGGTGAAATGATAAAAGACAAGAGCTTGAGGATCGTTTGTTGATTTCCACATATTCTATGGGAAGGAAGGAACAATGGGGCCAAAGTTTGTGGGTTTCATGGAACGAGTAATTCTGATCACTGCATTTTTGTGAAACTGAAAGCAGGATATAGCAAGTATAAAAGGTCACAGTTGCAGAGTTGAAAGCAAAAGAGTTTCAGCATTATCTCAGTCTCACTAATTTTGGCACCTGAGCATTTGGAAAAGAGAGGAGAAAGTGAAGATGGCTGCTCCATAAGAACCTTGCAGTGCCAAGGACTTGAAAAGGTGTCAGTTTGTGAACTGTTCAGGAGACTTGCTGTCTCCTTTCTCCCTGTGCAGGGATTGTTAACTCTGGCCTTTCCTGTGAGCTGTATAGAGGTTGTGAAGGAGCTTCACTGGTGCCAATTGTGTTGTTAGCACTCTGTCAGCTGCCGGAGGGACTCTTTTTCAAGGGAGCCAAATCCTTTTGTCATGAATTCACTTTTTCCAGGGTTTTTGGCTCTCTGGAGTAGTACAAACCTCTGTTTCTCCATACTCACACTGTGCAGTTGGAATTGTGTGCTCCTTTTCACTTCATCCAGTCCAATTAGCTGTCACTGGATGTTGCATGTCAGTACCTCTCTTCCACTGAAGCTCTCTTCCTTGCTCCAGTGTTTCCTTTGAAACTGTGACTTCCCAGTTGATATTTCCATCCACATTTCCTTTACTGAAATATTGGCAAAATGACTTGGAAGAGCTAAAATCGTGCCTGCTCTGTACTTCAATGGTATTTTTGCTGTCATTGACTGTTTCTCTGATGAAGCTTTCTCCACTTTTCTCCTTTTGTAGTTTTAAGGTTTGGAAAGAAACATTCCTAAACAAACCTCTCTCATAAAATGTGCTTAAATATCTTTATCCAGTACTTTTTGTCTTACTTACACACTTCAATCCATGGAGCCATCTACTGTGTCTCTAGATAGGTTGTTCTTACTACTAAAGGCTAAGGTAGTCTCTGGTCCTTGCTCTACCTTTCCTTTCATGCGTAACATCTCAGAGCTGAGTTGAGCCTTATCTTCTGCAAAACGTTCAGGTGAATGGCAGAGTAACTTGCTTGATGAGCAGTAAGATTTTAATATTGGAAAAGGGAAGTGGGCATCTTTTATCCCCTGGATAAGGTAAAGTTGTATCAGCAGAGACTATTGTCATAGGAACTCTTACAGTTCCGTGGCTGTGGGAAGCGAGATGAACAGCTCAGCACTGTGTGGAGTTTACACTGGCAGTGATGTAAACTCTAAATGGTAGTTGGAGCCAGCTGAATGCCAAGCCGTGAAGTGCCATGGAGTTTTTGGGAATGCTGGGAGTGCTGCGTGCCTTTGTGGAAGTGGAGGGACCTGTGAGTCAGAGTGTTGATACGTGGAATGTTTCATAGCCATATCTGAAGTGGCTTTTGTTAGGCTCTAGCCATCAAAGGAGGGGTCACAAAATAGACTCTTAAATTGCACAAAGCATCTTGCCCTTCTGCTGTTCTTCAGGGCTGGCAGTGGATCGGTTACTTTGGCTTGCTTTAGGGCAGTATGCTTTTCTGTGTCCATTCAGCTTTTAGACTGGCCTGAGAGAAGTCGGGGGTGGTCAGCTCAGGGGTTTGGGAGTGGAACAGTGACTTAAGAGTTCTCTTTCCCCAAAAATGAAACTGAGGACTGGAGTTTCCAACTTCATCCAGTGCAGGTTAGGTACCAGCTTCTCAGAAAAACAGCTACAAAGATAGGAGTGTTAGAAGCTGCTTTAGCATACAAGGTGGAATGGCTGCTTCTTTCTTTTCCCTGCCAATGTTGGACCATTGTCTCCAAAGCTGTGAGGTGATTTTGCCCTTCAGCTCCTACAAGAGAGGAAAAGGAAGGTTTTTACATCTTTTATCTGGTCCATGGCATGGGTTAAGCCACTCAGGAGGGAAAGGGTGGGGGGGTTGGTGGATTTTTTGTTTTAACAGGTTTAGTGGATTAAAGTACAGGTTAATCTGTAACTTCCTACATTATATAGCTGTATCCTAGACGCATCCAGGAGTTTGTGCTTACAACTGAAAGAAGCTTGCAGCCTTCACAAGTATTTGCCCTTTACTGCCAAGTGGAACAGTAGAAGAGCAAGCTGGATATTTTTCTGCCTTGCATGTGGGCACAGTAGTATTTGTCTTCTTCCTGAAAGTCACTTTTCTGTAGTGTGTGATGCAAAGAGTCCAGTTCATCTATTAGGTTCTGCCTGTAAAATGGATGGTCAGTGTAGATACATAGGTCTGACCTGAGTGCATGAAGACACATGAACATGAATGATCCTGGTTTTGTTATGTCACTAATTTTAAGTAGGGAGCTGCACTTTTACACTGTCAGCATTCTTGCAGAGATAATGGCATAGATTTAGTAGGGACCTACAGCAAGAAGCACTGATGCTTTGCATCAAACATGCCAGGGGAGTCTGTACCATGCATACAGAAACACTGCTGAAGCTATGGGGATTGCATCGAGTTAACGATAATGAGATAAAGGGTTAAGAGCTGACTGGTGAGTGTGGACTCTGCATCAGACAATAGAGACATAGCTGAAATATTGAGCAAGCTTGTTTTCAAATGAAATATAAACAAAGCTGCTTTCGTGGGAAAGTGCCTTTCAGATAGACTTGCACAGCCTGGGAAGAGCTGTATGGAGTTTGCATTCTTTCCACACATTACATGCCTGGCTGCCAGTAGCTTTTCCCTCTTAGTTTAGTATTTTACACCTGTGAAAAGGGGTTATGAAAAGAAATGCTGCATCTTTGAGTGTGGCAGCACGCAACAATCGGCGCTCTGAAGATAACAGCAACAGTCCAAGGCCTGAAACAGTAGTCAGGTCTTGGTCCATTTCTTCAAGCAAGTGCTGTTATTGCTGGGAGAAGGAGTGGATTTTGCTGTGTGAATGCTTCAGATTAGCTATTAAACACACAGCTGAGATCTCATTAGATTGGGAGATTTGAATCTATTTCAGAAGGACCGTCACTGCCCTTCCTTTGCCCAGCTTTTTAGTTACTGGAGTATAGTGACTCACCAGTATGGCCTAGCATCAGGGGCACAAAACCAAGCAAGCGTTTGGAGTTAAGCCTGTGATCATAATTCCCAGTGGCTCTTGGGAATCATAGCATCATGGAATGGTTAGGCATTAACCTCTTCCGTGCAGCAGCAGAGTCACCTCAAACTGCAGTGTGATTGGGAAGCATCTGCAGGTTCATGTGCAGAGGGGAGGTGGGATGTCTGCTGCATTTACATTAGTTTCTCTTACAGATGCTGCTATCAGTAAGTTCATCTGCTTTTCGCCTAGAGTCTGAGGGGGCTCTGGTAGTCTTCAGCTGTACAACATCAGTTTGACCAATCCATCTTCAGTGAATCTTTTTATTTCTCAGATAGTAGTTAAGACAAAGTAATATTACTTTGTTACGTATTAAAATCATAGCTCAAGGCTTAACATCAATCTTTATAATACTTGGGTAAACACTCAATCTGTGTAATACTTGTAAAAGCAAGCACCGCTGATTTCAGCAGGAATATGGCCTAAATCATGGGTTTGTGCAGCCAGCTTTTTTGACTGTGTTTGCACCAGTATGAGAATGACTGTAATATATCTGATCTATTAGACAGAGATTTCTCTAGCTGTTCCACACCACACACATTTCTGCACTGTTTCCTTAAAGTTCACTTTTACGGCTGGCGTGGCTGTAGTTAAAGTAATGGGTATAGATAAAAGTGTTGCAGTTTTCTGTTTCCTTCACCCAGTTAAATGTTTGCTTTGTACAGTATGTATGCTATGTGAGGAATTCGAATGGTTTGCAGTCAGGACACTGATCTGCAGATTTTCTTATCTCAGGCATTTCTTTTTAAGTACCTTGCACTCCCCCATTCAAATAATAGTAGAGCCAGGCTCTAAGATGAATTGAAGGAAAAAGAAGATTTATTTAGACTTGTTTCAGTGTTGCTCACACAAACAGTGAGAACCTTCCTCCTCTTTACATTAGAAAGGTTTCTTTATGGGAAAGATGCATTAGCACAATCTTAACTCTTTGTAGGACTGGAATTGTAGAAAACAGTGCTGTTGAAGCTGGGCTTCTGTGAACAGGTGTTGGATTGCTTTAGATGCAGTAACGAAATGCAACCCTCACTAGGGCTTGACTGGTTATTAAAATGCACCCATAAAGAAGGGATTAAACTGTTCCTGTATAAAGCCCAGTTATCAAGAGAGACCTTGCAGTGGTATCAGCCAGCTCCCTCAGCTCCTGCATGTGCAGCCTGTCAGGCCCCAGAGGACATATTGAGGCCTTTCACTTCTTAAAAGGGGCCTATAAGAAAGATGGGGAGAGGCTTTTTAGTGTGGTCTGTTGCGACAGGGTGAGGAGGTTTTAAACGAAAAGAGAGATATTCAGGGTGGATATGAGTGAGAAATTTTTTACACTGAGGGTGGTAAAACCCTGGCACAGGTTGCCCAGAGGATGCATCATCCCTGGAGACATTCAGGCCAGGCTGGATGTGGTTCTGGGCAACCTGATCTAGTTGGAAGATGTCCCTGCTCATTGCAGGGTTTTGGTCTGGATGAGCTTTGAAGGTCTGGTCCCTTTCAACCCAAACTGTTCTGTGATTCTATGACTTAGGTACGTCCAGTTTGTTTAGGTGCTCTTTTGCTTGGTCCTCCTCCACTGAGGATAAGTCTTCCTTGATCCACATTTTTCCTGTGGGCTCAGGGGTTTGGGATTCCCAAAGGCCTGTCTTACTGGTAAAGACTGAGGTGAAGAAGGTTTTGAGTGCCTCAGTGTGTCATTTTTCTTCAGGTCCCCTGCCCCATTCAGTAGTGGGCTGAATTAATACACTAGTTTTCTGTCACTTTGGTGTTTAAGTCACCCTGATGGTGTGTGTAGTTACATAGGACACTTGACTAGACATACCTGATTAACACTGTGGCTTGTGGAATGCAAACCAGCTTGGAACAGAGAGGACTGTTTTCACTCGGGGCTTGAGAATGTACCCTGGAGAACTGACCAAACAGTTTGAGTGGTGCAATTCTGGAATCATTACTCCCTCTGCTATTTGTCTTACTAGATACTTTCAGCAATCAGCATCATGTTGTGAAATAAAATGTCACTGCTCAAACAAATAATAACTCTTCTTTATTAAAGAACAGCACTTCTGTCAGTACAAGAACCACCAAAATGTGACTTGTTTTTTCACTTGCCTTGCACTTTGTTTCCTTTGCTGCAGAATCTCGAAGTTACACAGAAGCCATTAACCACTCTGTGGTGATGTCTGACAGCACTGTGGGCACTAACCCGGCCTTGCTGAGGGCCAACATGCAGCCGGATCCCTCCTTTCAGCACTGTTTTGCATCTTCGTGTACTGTTTCAAGTAACAGTCCTATCACAGGGGCAGAAAGGTAGGGAAAGATTCTCCTACCTTACTGTTTAATTCTTATAACTACTTTCCAGCCAAGATGTTGTACTTGCAGAGCATTTGTGCAAGGGCTTTGAGTTTGGTTGTTACGTTTAGTGATGATGTCCACCAGCAGGAACTCACCACGTACGCAGACGTTATTTGTATAGCAGGGATACAGTTAGCTTTGAAGATAAATAGGAATACAAAAATAAATAGGAATTTATAGCTCACTTACTTCACTGTGTGCTAGTACAAGCTCATACATACTTTCCTGTGTGCTTAACCAGCTCCTCTAATGCTTTACTGAAAAGCAGTTCATGAAATTTGACACTGGAATAAGTTGCAGATGAGAGAGAGGGAGCACTCTCCTCACTGCAGTTCCTGTGTTTCTAGTCAGTGAATGTCAGAGGATTTGGTTTTGGTAGTGAAGAGCTGACTCCCTCCCAGCTGCCCAGCAGGCTGCGAGGTTTTATTATTTCATATTTGTATGATGGTAAACATGTAGGCTCTGGACCAGAGCTTGAATAGTATACGTTTAGAACACAGTTCTTGTCCCAAGGAGCTTACAGCATAAGATGACAAACAACAGGAATCACAGCAAGCAAACGAGTCCCAGGTTACTGTTAGAGGGCTCAGAAGAACAGGACAATGGATAGTCAGTCATTAGCTACACCCTGTATTTACTTACTAGATGAGGTGTTATGTTACAGCTGTTTAGCCTTCCTTCTCTATCACTCTGCAACAGCATTCCTTTGTGGCTAATTATCCTATTCTGGTTCTTGGATCATTGGCTCCTTTTTCACAGTAAGTATTTGCAATGTTGTTGGTTGGTGTGTCAGACTCTCAGTGAGGAGTCCAAGTATGCTGATACCTATTTATCTTTTATTTATCACATCTAATTCATCTCAGGCAGTACTTGGACTGTGCGAGAATGTTTTTGTAATTATGAATTTGAATCATAAGACTGAACAAAGTATGTTAGTGTTTTCGGAGGCAGAGGAGGCAATGTAACATTCATTATAAGTAGATATGAATTAAAGCTTATTGGGCAATGGAGTCATTATCAAGTTTACATTCCTACTTCAAGCTTTATCTAGAAAATGTTCCTTTCTAAGCATTTTCTTTCTGCTGTTTTTCATTTCACCTAGCAGATAGCTGCAGCTCTGGGGTTTTTTTCTTGCAGTGATTTCTTCTGTTTTCCTTCTGCTTTGGTCTGTTCAAATCTACTGGTATCCATTTCCACAATTCCCTTTTAATGAAAAATCCTTTCTTTTTTATATCTCATATCACCTCTTTTCCCTTCTTCTTCCCTCCACCTTCTCCCCATTCCTCCTGCCCCCCATCAGCATAGCTAGGTGGAGGGTGACATGAGGCAGAAGGTAAAGACCTACACTTGAAGAAATGAGTGATTGGGGTGGGGCTGGAATCCCTTGATCCAGCTGCATCACCAGGTCCAGCATGTGTCGAAGAGCACCCTCAGGTATTGCCCTGGGTGAGGCGATTCCTTGTTTCAGTGATCGCTGCTGCAGTATGGATTGTACAGTGACACTTCAAGGGAATGATTTAGCTGTTGGTTTCTTCTTTTGTGTTCAAGTTCTGGCTTTTTTTCCATAGCTCTTCTGCAACAGAACGTCCTTGGCTTGAAAGCAGCCCTAAAGCTTCCCCGTCACTCCAGCTGTCAATGGGAAACAGCAGGCCGCCAGGAGGTTACCGTGTGCCCTCAGAATTTTCCAACGCCGTGCAAGATGTCTCCCTCTTGTCTCATTTCCAAAGTCCAGGACTGCAAGTTGTCACCCTGAGCAGCCTGGAGAATTCACCAGCAGAGCCACAGGAAGAACCTGCAGTCAGCAGCAGCGCCCGGGCCTACCTGAGCTACAGTGGGGGCAGCAGGGGCAGTAGCTCTCCACAAGAGGAGAAACAAGCTGCTTTCATAGCCAATACTAGCATGTCTCCTAAAACTGTGAGCTCATCAGTGGCAAGTGCTGAGGACAATGGTGTTTTGACACAAAACTATATAACAGTGGCCTCTGGACTCAATAGCCAGAACAGTGCAGTCCAGCAGCACCATGCAGGGAATCTTCATGCTCAACCACCTCTTCCAGAGAAAAAGAGGTCCTCCGAAGGAGACCGTTCCTTTGCCTCTGTGTCCCCTTCTTCAAGTGGCTTCTCGAGCCCCCACAGTGGGAGCACAATCAGCATCCCCTTCCCAAATGTCCTCCCAGATTTCTCAAAAATGTTAAACACTTCCCCAGTGCCAGGTAGGTTTGTGTATTGTAGAAATGCAGATTCCATTATGTTTTATATGAGTCTAAAAAAAGCACTTTGAGGATTTTAGAAGTGGGGATGGGGAGCAATGAAATGAAAATGGCACAGAGCACTTGAGTGTTTGCAGTAAGCAGCACCAGCTCGGTGGGTTTGGATGTATTTCTCAAAGAGCAAGGCTGCAGAATTCTTTCTGCACTTCCTTAGATGTCAGCCAAGGGCAGCCTGCCTTTTGAACTGCCGAACTGCAAGCAAGCAGTGTGGAGTCCAACTTCTTTCCATAAAGGCTGGCTTCTCTGCACCCTTCTAGACCTGTGTCAGAATAGTTAAAAATGTAGATGTGTATTCACATTGAGAAGTTTGCATTTAATACAGCTTTACACATGGAAGAGTTTTTAATATTTTATGGGGTTTACAAAATGAAAGTTCCAAGAATGCTTTCAGAATCTTAGTGTACAGTGACACTGTGATATTTGTTGGTTCTAAACCAGTTCAGAGTTCTAAGTTGTCCTTCTAATCACAAGTGTTTTGAATAATGAACATGATTGGAATTTGTAAGAACAGTAAAAAATGCTTTTGTGTTTAAGCAATATTTTGACCATTTTTTTCCCTTCTATTTCACAGAAAACACAACTGATAAACACGTGACTGTAAAATTTGTCCAGGACACATCCAAATTCTGGTATAAGCCAGATATTTCAAGAGAACAAGGTATATCAACTGTACACATTCTGGCACATCCATTCACAGGAAGGCTGGTCAGAGAATTAACTCTCCTTGAGTTGATTTGATGCATACCTGATGTCTAAAAAAAATACGGGAAGAAATACAAAGCCCAGAAGGGCCACAGACAGCCTCACTTGATTTCTTTTGTCCAAAGGCTGAATTTAAGAGCGGAGGGCAGTTAAGGAGTCTCCAAACAACGTTCAGTTGACCAGACAAATTCTTAGGCTAATGGAATGAGCTCCAGTTTAAATTTGCTGCTGCAAATGTGCTTCACTGGAAAGCTCCAGGGTTTGGAATGGCAGATTATGTGTGAGGGAACTGCTCTCAGAAACGTTTTGAATACATGTGTGCTGCTCTGGCATGATCTTAGCCATGTGTGTTTCTCTGCACAGATAATAGGTTGAGAGATGCTAAACATCAGGGAAGAATTAATTAGCCAGAAGTCACCATAAAGGCATCCTCATCTACCAGTCATTCTGTAGCCTGAATTTCACTGCCAGCTGCAAGTGACATACATTATTTCTTGAAGGTCACAAAATAACACCCCCATGCAACAACAATACAGATACAGTACATCTATATGTAGATGTATTACTGAATGAGATAAAGCTGTAACTATATATGTGAAAATATATACATACAAACTTAGACGTCGTCCATGCAACAGTGTGTAAGTAAATCATGCTGGGTGCTTTGCAAATGCAACTGGTCTGATGGTCCTTGTGTCTGTATTGTAATACTCAGCTATACTGAATTCTATTTAATGAGTTATAGGAGGATTTCAACTGGGATTCTTAAAATGTGGTTGTCAGAAAGTAAAAATAACAGATTAGGTCTGCATTGGGAAGGGAATCCGTGCTAAAGCAAAATAGTGTGAGCTTCAGCTACTGCCAAATAATGAATTGCTCTGTCTAGTTCATAGTTTCTCAAATGGCGAGGATGCCTCTTAGAGCATAGTGGTAAATCTGAGTTGAGGGTAATAAAGATCATAGAAAACAGATCATTATTTTCTCATTAGATGGTGGGTTTTGGTCCTTTAACTCCAGTCCCCTTCCCTGTGTCTGCTCCTCCGCCCACAATGACAACTTTAAATGTGCAAAGAAAATGTCCTGACTTGATGTGAGTCCAGAGAGGGGAGTAGATCATACAGGAATTTTAAACCTAGCTGTCTGAACACATGGTAAGAGAATCTTCCCAATCTTTCAGTATGCATCTTTTTGCCCTATCAAGTAAAAATCCTTTTAAAAAGTGTTTGAAGATCCTGTTGGTGAGGAGGGGGAGCACTTGTCCCTTTTTTCTATCCTAAATGGACTGCTCATGTGCCAAATGATTACTGTCCCCTGCAGATTTAGAAGTGTTACATAAGTGCTTCTGAATTGTGGGGTTTTCCATAATCATCTTCCTCCTCTCAACACATGACAGATTATTATCCTACAAGGATGCTGGAGAGGGCCTCTTCATGAGGGACTGTAGCAATAGGGCAAGGGGTGATGGGTTCAAACTGAAACAGGGAAAGTTCAGGTTAGATATAAGGCAGAAGTTCTTCCCTGTGAGGGTGCTGAGGCGCTGGCACAGGGTGCCCAGAGAAGCTGTGGCTGCCCCATTCCTGGCAGTGTTCAAGGGCAGGTTGGACGGGGCTTGGAGCAACCTGGTCTGGTGTGAGGTGTCCCTGCCCATGGCAGGGGGTTGGAACTGGATGAGCTTTAAGGTCCTTTCCAGCCTAAGCCAGTCTGGAATTCTGTGATTGTGAAAATGGTTGTTTTCTTCACCATCTGACAGCTAACAGAAGAGGATATAAATCTCTTCAACAGGAGAACAGTTACGTCTGCATTTTCCTGATTTTCTATTCCTACTCTTTTTTATGGAAAAAAACAAAGTGTGTGTGTTTATAATGTAATCATTGCTCAGGCCTTGCAAAACATGGCTTCATGCCCCATGTGCAGAATTCCATGTTCTCTGTATACAATTAAAAGTATTGTAGTCAAATCTGGTTTTTTTCCAAGGTTTCTCTGAAGCCTTCCTGATCATTAGAAACTCTGGAAACAAGCAAGTATTTCCAAAAAGTTTAAAGGGGAGAAAACTAAGGCAAAGTACTGATGTTTTATTTAGACCAAATTAAGGTAAATCATTGGATGAACCTTTTGAGTTTAAGGTTTTGGGCTACTTGATTTCAAAGTCTGCAGCAGACTCATGTAAAGCAGGAGCATTTTCCCTGTGGATGGTTCCTCTTGGGGATAACTTCATTTCCCACTTCCAGCAGAGCTCACAGAATACAGATGTCAGATATTTCAGTGCTTGGACATTCAAAGAGTACTCTCTCACATTTCCCTTGTTTCAAAAGTAGTAATGGACTGAGACTGCTTAGTAGGAAGAGAAGCTCAGTGGTGGATGACAACAGATCTGCTCCGTATGGTGAAGCTTCATAGGGAAATCAAAACAGTGCTGTGTAGTCAGCCTGGGAATGAGAGTGTGCTCTCTGCCATGCTTCTAACAAGTTGACTAAATGTAGGCAGGAATCAGCTTGCTCTTGCACTGGTTGTAAGAATCCTGGTGGGACCTGCATGTCCTCAGTTTAAAAATGAGTCAGGATCTGTACTTCAGATGTATCTCAAAATAAGTATCTATGAGATTTGCACAAGATGTTTCCACTCATATCCCCCAGATATGCTTGACTCCATTATCTTCTGCAGCAGTGGGGGCAGAGAAAAGGATCTTACTTCCCTTAGTCTCCTATTAATTACAGATTTTGACTTCTGTACTTCTTGGGTATGTGCATTGTTCTGGAACTGTTTTTCTCTCTCTTTCCTGGAATCCCTGCAGCCATTGCTGTTCTCAAGGACAAAGAACCTGGCTCATTCATTGTTCGAGACAGTCATTCCTTCCGGGGAGCCTATGGACTAGCAATGAAAGTTGCTACACCACCTCCTTCTGTGCTGCAGTTAAACAAGAAAGGTACTCCATGCCCTTCTATCTATTATTTAACAAGCCATACATACTTGGAAATCCTTACTACAGGGTAACAATCTAGAGGAACCTCCCCTCTTCTAGTAAATGCAACTTGAATTACAGGCTCCCTTTGGTACCTTGTTAAATGAGATTGGATAAACTGTTGTACTTTATAGTTTCACCATGGCTTGTAAATGTATGTTCACTATAGCTGTGCATGTATTGTACCTTAGCAACCTAATAGAAAACCATGGGTGCTCCCAGGCAATCAGAAATCTGCCTTTGATCCACATACCACCCTGTAAAGCTTTAGCCTGGCTGGAAGGTTGAATATTTTTGGCCCTAAGGTTTTGTTTTGAGACAGTTCTACATTAGATATAAATCTGAGAAGGTTCCCTAAGGAAAGATGATAGTTGTTTAAAAGGAGTGATTAAATACACCTGCTTTGCCAGCTCCAGTGCCTCCATGTATAACTTGTGCCTGATAGTTGTGAAAGGTAAAATGAGGAAAACATACAGAAAGCAAGCTATTTCAAGTTCTATACGCTTAATCTGATATCTTGAGACAATTTCTAACACAAATTTGCCATGTAATCCTTCATTTTATTGCCAAAAAGCGTCAGCAGAACCACTGCAGTGTCTTACTTAATGAAGTGTTGTGGCTTAAACCGTGACAGGAGTGCAGAGGGGCAGTGATGGCAACAAGGATGTAAATGGAGAGTGGCTGTAGGCGATTTTAGTAATAATTTTTTCCATCATCAGACCCATGAACTCCAGAACACAGGACAGTTCAAACTCTGCTCGTCTTAAAGAGCCAGTTTGTGTTAGTTGTGCCACAGACAAATAGTAGTAAGAGAAAACTTAAATGAGACTGTAGCATTCTTCCACTTCTCACTGTGTGATATTTAACTCTTTTGATTCCCACTGTTTCATCCTAGAAGGCACAAATCTGTTCAGTTTCCTGCAGATTTTCTTGTTCCAGGCTTCCCCTTGCCACATACCCCTGTAATTCTTCAGTTTTAATATTCTGGGAGCATAACGGCAAACAGTGAGCTGTTTGAAAAGGTGGTCTTTGCAATATTTGCTTGCATGGAAGTTTCTGCTGTCCAGATTAATGTGTTCATCTGTATTAGCTTGAAAGTCAGCCCTTGAAGTCCTGTGTTTCCTGGACTGTGGCTAATAGATCAGAGTTAAAAGGAGGTTTTTTGTGTTGCTGCTCTTTTGTTAAGGTTTGAATGGTGGGGTAACTTTGTCCCATCGCTATGAAATAAATTGCTTGGAGAGAGAATCAGTTTCTAGCTGGGTGTGAAATACTGTGAACAAGCCTTTCGAGAAGTAACGGAGTTTTCTTATTTATATGTGTGTGTATGTATGTTTAAAAGAATATTAAAGCTCAAGGGAATCTTTCTGTGTCTCTTGGACTTTGAAGCTCCTCATTACATCCAACTTAACCTTTTTGATTTGTCTAGGACAATAAACCAGAGAGAAAAACTTCAAAATCCTGATGAAACCTGGGGATTTCATGTAATTGTTTTCAGGAGCAAAGGCTTAGTGTAAAACTGCAAACACTTTAAAACTTCACTGAGAGACTTGGCATTACCTTGGTGTAGCTCAATTGTCTATTGCTTTCATCTGGAAAAGTTGTGTGAGCAAAACCATCACTAGAAATCTGAGTGTTTTGTCACACTTTTACGTGTCACACTGGATACAAGTTCTTCCAGTGGTTAGAAATTCTGCACAGAATTCTGATGCAAGTTACTAGCTATTAGATTTCCAAATTCTTTTCCTGTCTGTAGTTGGGAGCCTGCTTGGGAAGCAGTGTGTATTTGGCTGTCACTCACGGTTACAAAACCTTTTCCTCTGGTTGTCTAAAGTGAGCTATTTGCTTGTTTGTTTTTTGCAAAATGGCCTTTTTACTACAGCTTGTAACCTTGCAGCTGGGCAGGTCCCACGTATTCTTTGCATGTTGTATATAAAACACTTGGTGGTAATGTGGAAAACTGCTTCACAAAGACCTGCTAATTTGTGAGACTGTTGTCTCTTCATTGCTTCTCTTCATGAGCCTTCTTTGCTTTTTTCCACACAGTTGGAGATTTGTCAAATGAACTTGTAAGGCATTTTCTGATTGAATGCACTCACAAGGGGGTGCGCTTGAAAGGCTGCCCAAACGAACCATATTTTGGTAAGTACAGTACATCACAGGGATGCATAAAATGGAAACAGTTTGCATTTGCCAGAGCTGTTTTATAGACTTGGGTTGAGTGCAAATGAGAGAATACGCATTTCTCATCAGTCCTGATGGTTTCTGTAGGAATGCATTCTGAGGTTAGAGGAACCTTGTACATGTTTACCTTAAGTATATGTGCAAGCTTGTCTACTAAAACCAATGCAGCTGCAGACAGTTGAGCTAGATGACTATTATGGGTCTCACTGATTTAGGACCTTCACCTTAATTTGACCTGTGCTGTATGTATGCTGTGTATTAGCTGGCTAAAATGGCATCAGAGTGGGACAAAGTACATGATGCTGTGTCAGCCTACCTAATGTAGCATGACGAAAGCACACTACCTGTTGTGGCAAACAGCCGAACATCTACCTAGCTGCTCACTCACTTGCCCCCCTCAGTGAGGCAGGAGGGGAAAACAGAGAAAGCTCTGTTGAGATAAAGACAAGGAGGTTTCTAACCAGTTACTACTATGGGAGAGAGAGACTGAAGTTGGGGGAAATTAATTTATTTTTTTACCAGTTAAAACCTATATTCAGGTAGTGAGAAAAAAACATTAAAGTAACACTGTTACTTCCTCTTTTCCCAAGCTCAACTTCACTCTTCCCCACAGACTCCTTACCCCCACCTCAGGCAGTGCAGGAGGGGATGAAGGGTATATGGTCATTACAGAACAGTTCCTCTCTGCTGCTCACTGTCCTCCCACTTTTTTTTTTGTTGAGGTGTTGGGTTTTAGAACCTTCATTTTTGGGGTTGTAGAAATGAGGCTGATTTAGGTTGAACCTAAAATTGAATTTTCCTCAAGTGCATGATTATAATGTTCAATTTTGTTGGTAAACAGGATCTAAGGATGGCTTTTTGTACAAGTAGGCTGATGAATATCATTCCTTTATCTGACTTCTTACAGTCTATAGACTTCTTAAAGACATGCTAATATCAAAGATAACTAATGTATAATTATTTTAAGTCAAGTCCAAATGACAAAAGGGACTTTGAAAAGAAGAATAATCTCTCTAGACCATCTTAGATGCTTTCAGAAGCACAAAATAGGTGTGTAGATAAAGCACTAATCAGTGGAGACTAGATGGCTCAGAGGCAGAACTCCTTTTTCTCTGCCTCACATAGCTTTGACCCTTATGTTCTTACCATCTTCATAAAATTGTACTACATTTAAGGCAGCTGAAGTTAAGAGTGTTGAAAGGAATTTACTGACTTTCATGTTACTTTGTTTTTTGTCATTTTTGTGCTTTCTCCATTTAAAGCAAAGGTTAGGATTTAAGCAGGGAAAAGGGGGCATATGATTGTGATTAGTGAGTTCAAGCATATCCAAGTGGGAAAGTGCTGGGAAGCATGAATACATTAAAATTGACCGAAGAAGGTCTCAGCTTAGGTGCCAAGAGAATATTTTTTAAAGGGCGAGGGGGAAGGCCCCTTGATCTATAAAATACTTGAGAGCCAACATAACTTCAGCATTCTTGTCGTCTGCCAAGTTAACTGTGCATGTCTTGTTACTCTTCTGACCACAGGGAGTTTGACAGCTCTGGTGTATCAGCATTCCATCACCCCACTGGCATTGCCCTGCAAGCTCCTCATCCCAGACAGAGGTAAGCTTGTTAAAGTACAGAAGAGATATACCCAGCCAAGCTCTGCTTCAAAGTGCCAGTGTCTGAAGGCAGGTGAAGATGTCACAAGCTGGGATCTAAGCAAGAATGCAGAGGGAAGGAAGCTGTGTTTTGAAAGTGGTTCTTCAATACTCCTGATGGCTCTCACCCAGTGTGTAGCTGTGAGCAGACTAGTACTGTGATATTCCAGTTACAAACACAAGTGTCATGGAAATCCACACAGTAAATATACCACGTAGGAAGACAAATGTACTTCTCAGACATGAAATTACACCTGTGTAAGGTTAGATGTAGCCACTCATTCAGGTCTGGGTAGCAAAAGGGAAGGCAAGTAGGTAAAGAAAACAGTGTCCTGAGTATGACCACTGGCAGGGAGGCAGCGGCTTACATAGGTCCGAATATTGTTTAAGTAAGTGATCAGAAAGCCTGTGTTAAATCATGGGACTGTAATTCTAATTCTGGTTATGGTGATTTCGTAAACCACACTTAAGACAACAGCCAAATGTAGTTCTGGCTTTCCCCTAATTCAGTTGTCTGTTACTCTCCCACACGAAGTTAACACCACATGTATTATTGAAATGTTAAACATTCTTGTGGTTTTCTACTGAACTCTGTAAGCGTTTGTTAAAGGCCATATGTCAGTGTTCAAACATAGCATTGGAATTATGCAAATACATTAATGAAACCATTTTAGCATAAAAACATGATATGGTAGATGTGACCAGAGATCTCTTTATATGGCAAAGCAGTGTGGTAGGTGGGCTTGTTCTCCATATCGTGCTCACCTAAAATGGAAAGCTCCTTCACTCTGGCAGAAGTGCAGGACCGAAACGTTTGCTTTGTCCTGAATAAACATTATCAGAGTGAATTTTTATTGTGGATTTATTTTTTAATCCAATTTGATCACACACTTCAAGATGATCTTCTGTGGTTAATGATTCTGGATATGGTGTGTGGAGTATTTAAAGCATATGGCTAACTCTGAACATGTTAATACTGTCACATACCTTATTACTGCTTTCTTCCTCATTTGAATGGATTCAAAGACAGCATGCATCATGTTAAATAAAGCAGTGAGATCTTTTTACATGCATATATGTAACTGAAAGACCATACTGATGGACAGTTTTCTCACTGATTTTAATTGGGAGGCAAACATTCCACTGCTGTCTTAATAGTTCAGATGTTTGTTTTCCACATGAGTATGAAAAAAAGAGGATTGTGTTGTCATTTTCTGAGTCAAAATACAATTAATTGATTTCATTGTAGAAACACAATTTCTTTATGCCTAAATTAGTGTAAATAATACAGAATAAATGAGATAATGAAAACTGCACTATTCAAAATGAGTGTTATAATAAGGGAATAGAGCTATTTATTAGTCTTGTTTTAATGTGGTGGTGTGTGTGTCCCTTATGCTACGTAGTTACGTCTTACTGTTAGGAAGTAAAGGTTGGGCATCCCTCCTGCAATGCTGGAGGCAAAAAAAAAGTGATGCAGCACAAAAGCCACATGAATGACTGTAGTTGCAGTTACAAGATTATTTCAGAGTTCTGGCCAAGACTTGGTCAGTGGGTGAGATGACAGTTCTAAAAGCTGAATTCATACTTGTCTGAGTGCGTTGATCTGTTGATTCAAGTCCAAACAAGACATGGGCTGTGTTTTCTGTTTGCAGATCCCTTGGAGGAGACAGCGGAAACTTCTCCACAGACTGCTGCAAACTCGGCAGCGGAGCTTCTTAAACAGGGTGCAGGTCTGTTAAACTTTTACTTTGCATTTGACTGGCACCAGATTTTGTGTCTTATAGCCTGGGAGAAGCTGAAGCTTAGATTAGACTGGAGGATGTTTAAAGGGAGCAGTTAAATTTAGTCTGCTGTGTAGAAGTGTAAAGGGCATTGTGAGGATATATACCAAATTCTTTTTGGTTTCTGCAACCAGGTCCTAAACTCTACAACCCTGTGTTTGCTTTCCAGTCACATCTCCTATGGGAATCTGAAGTAGCACAGGCTGGCTCAAGCACAGCAATTTTTAAGCAGCCACATTGCTTTCATAACTGATGAACTTAGAGAAGGTATTTTCAACCTGTGGTTGCAGAGGTTCATGAACTATGTCTGAGGTCTGCAAAGGGCAACTAAAGAATGTGTTCAGTAGCAGTCATAACACACTGTTGTTGGACATGGTGCTTTGAGTACCCCCTTATAATCTTACAGCTGTTCTTAGTAGAAATGCAGCCACTGTGTTACTCCCCTATATAGTGCCCAGGGGAACCTCTCCATGCCCTCCCATGCTCCCTTGTTTTCTCTCTGCTATGAATTCTCCCCAGGATCTGTCTGTCCACCAGATTAGTCCCATTAGAGCAGGAGAACACACTGCATATGGCATACTCTGTGCCTTTATGAGAATGCTGCCTCTTTGCCCCCACCCAGTTCAGGGCATTTCTGAAGGGGGCAGTTGCCAAGCTGAGCTGCTCTGGAGAGTGTTGCTCCTTGCTTGTGCAGCAGTCTGCTTTGATCTGAATACCTCTTCAAGTGCTGTAATCAAGAAGGCATGTGTGGCTGAGGCAATGGCAAGCCTTTGTGAGGCTGTGCCAGGAGTGAGCACACACTGGCCTTGGCCTTTCTGTCTGCTGATGCTGACAGGTTTGTTGTGGCCAACAGGGGAAAAGAAACTAGGAGGACTCATTTTTGTAGAACTTTCCCTCTTCCAAACCTGCCTGGACACGTTCCTGGGTGACCTGCTCTAGGTGGCCCTGCCTTGGCAGGGGGTTGGAGCAGGTGATATCCAGAGGTCTCTTCCAGCCCTGGCAATTCTGTGAAAACCCAGCAAAAGAGGCATGTGTTGTATTTTGAGAAATGTTGGGTTCTCCTTGACCAGGCAGTGCTTTTCAAACAAAAAGAAATAATCCTTGCTTCATCTGGGGCAGTAGGCAGGTAACTCCTTAGGGCAGTTATCACGAGTCATTTGGGAAACTTAGTACATTTGGGGTTTTGTTGCTGGTGGTTTTGTTTTTAGACAGGGGTTTGAGACCTGAATAGATGAATTAGCTAGGGGAGATGCTCAGAGGGTTTTTTGCCTAGATACATCATTTTCCAATGATTTTCCATATTTCAGAGGTCCTTCTGCAGTCATAGAGACATTCTAGTTGTGGAATTGAGTACTGAAAGGCAGACCCAAAACATAAATTGTTTCTTTTCCAACTCTCTGAGCTGTGTGGGCACCTGCAGTTTAGCCAAAGCAGATTCACTTTTCCCCTGCCTTGCTTTACAAGCAAATGAAAGATGTATTTGCCTGAAGGATCATTGTTTTATATCTGTCTGAAAAAACCTAATGAGCATTTCCAGTCATTATCTGAATGCAGAAGCTGACTGGAAATCCTTTGGAAATCCTATGGAAAATGATAGCAGCACCATTGCAGGGAAGCTGCACTGCACGAAAGACACGTATTCCTTTTGCTTTAGCCTTGAGTATCGTTTCTGTGGGATTGCTGTCATTAGATTCCCCATCTAACATTCCCCATGGTCTTAATTAAGATCTCTTCCAGCCTTTCTCATTACCCGTCCTTTCCTGTAATCTCCTTCTTAAGCTGACACTTTGCAATACTTCTGAAACAGGTTCCACTTACTGGTTTTTGTGCTACAGAAGTAAAGAAAGACACAGTATTTGGTGACATGTTTTGAACTATCAGATTGAGGGCAATTTAGACAAAATGCTTGGCTGATTCATTTAGAAACAAAACTTGAACACATTCTGTTGACACCAGTGCAGTGTGTGACAGCAGAGGAAGAGAAGCACTTCATCTGGGTCTCCAAAGTGGAGTGTGACTGTGGAACAAGGCAAGCTTCCTGTGGTGGGAAGGGCTGAAAGGATAATGAAGAGCTTTAGAACTATACCAAACATACCCAGTAATGACGTGAGGAGAGCTTATGGTTTGGAATGCTATTTACCATTTTGGGTAGACAAGACAGAAGGCTGTTCAGCGAGGAAGGCCTCATTGAACTTGCATTCGTCATCTTAAACCCCTCTCTGCATGAATTGTAATTGAATAGTAACTATTCAAACAAAAGTTGTTGAAACAATCACAGCAATGTGCAAGTACATTTGGGAAATTTGCTGCTTTCAGATGAAATAAAACAAATCTCTGGATCCCTTATTTCACTGACAGACTCCAGAGCTTGAAGTTACTGGGCTGATCATCATGCTGGGATCTAACTCATGCTTATGCAGTCATTAACTGTGCGACTGCTAGGTTGTTTTGAAAGTGCCAGTGCCTGGCTGTGTGTTTTATGTAGCTAGTCATAGGAGAAAGCTTTAGTCAGATTACAGAATAGCCATATGGGAAGAGAAGCTATTAGATTTAATTTAGTCTTTGCTTTCATATTAAGGTTGGCAAGTCAAACTAAACTGCTAAACAGATGAAATGTTAGTTGGTAATTTGCATGCATCAGCTGCCAGAGTTGTAACCTCTGTCCTGGATACCTATGCAAATATTTTATCAAAACACAAAGTCTGTCAGCACCTGTGTTTCACTATGGATGTGTTTAATCCTGCTTGTTTGTGCTGCAGAGTAAGACAGAGGACTTTCCAAGAGCAAAAATGCTCTTAACCTGCTTGTAAATTTTACTTTATACCAAAGTATTTAAGTCCCAAAGTATTTAAACATGTGAATAATTCTATATAATAGTAATTAACACTGTATGGTATTATATGGCACAGTTACCATACAGTATTGTCTAGTATTACACAGTATTATAGTCTAGTATATAACGCTATATAATATTAATACTTACTTTCCTAGTGTTTGCTGCAGATTTGCTATGAGACAGGCCTGTTACCTCCAGAATTTAGTCTTGAACTCTGTAGAAAAAATTCTTCCCTGTGAGGGTGCTGAGGCGCTGGCACAGCGTGCCCAGAGAAGCTGTGGCTGCCCCATCCCTGGCAGTGCTCAAGGCCAGGTTGGACACAGGGGCTTGGAGCAACCTGGTCTAGTGGAAGGTGTCCCTGCCTGTGGCAGGGGATTGGAACTGGATGATCTCAGGGTCCTTTCCAACCCAAACCAGTCTGTGATTCTATGAAGCAAGAGTGGAACATGGTGAGGCACACACCCACAAGGTTTGCTGCTGGTCTTCCCTGTTTGCTTTACAAAGGTGGAAAGTTTACATGCTGTTTGGTTTTGTTCAAAAGACACCTGTTTGATTGCTGCTTGGTAATGACCTCTCAAAGTCCTTCCTGTCTTTCATTACAGCGTGTAATGTCTGGTACCTGAACTCAGTGGAGATGGAGTCCCTCACAGGCTACCAGGCAGTACAGAAAGCCTTGAGCCTGACACTGATGCAAGACCCTTCTCCTGTCTCAACCGTTGTCCATTTCAAAGTGTCTGCACAGGGAATCACGTTGACAGATAATCAAAGAAAGTAAGAGAATATCCAACCTTGTCCCCTACATGTGTTGGCTGCTGTTGATTTTCCTAGTTACATTTTGCACTCTCTCAGCGAATAATAGGATGTATTAAGGAATAACAGTGAAGGAGTCAGCTGTCCAAAGGACTGGAGAATGAATGTTTGAAGCTATGGATGTTACAGTCTACATGTCAGCTTTTACATCTGGAAGGTCACTTTGCCATGGCATTTTTATTCTAATGAATGGTTATTTCTAATCAACGGGAAAGTAATGGCTTTGCCAGCATTTGATATTCAGCCTATTCACTGAAATAATTTATCTTCACGGTATCTTTCGCCAGTATCAGCAGAGTTGGCCTAAGCAGACAGTGCACATCACTGTGTAGCTGAAATAGGGCTTTGGATAGCCTATAAAATACTATGATACAAAGGTAATTTATGTTTACTTTGTACTGAATGCAGTTAAGGCTACCACAAAGTCTTTAGCTTTGATAACTGACAATAACAAAGGAGGGGCAATAGGAATTTGTTCCAGTTTAAAAAAAAGAAGTGCCAGACTTCTTAATTCCATGGGGTCTGCAAGTGTTTACAGCAGATCAGGGACAAAACCTTACATGATAATGCCTACAAGTGCTTGTATTTTGAAACTTGGTATATTCACAAGTTCCAAGAAGTTGCATTTCCCACAGACACAGTATCTAAATGGCCATTTTTTGGTTAAAAAAAACCCCACATTTCATACTTCCAGTTCTTTTTCTTAGCTTGAGGGTCAGTTTTCCTTTGATTCAAAAACTTGATGTTACTATTCTAAATATGGATTTATTTAGTTGGAGCAGTTCAGGTGGCTTTCAAAGTCACTCATAGATAGCAAAAAGAGTATATTGTCATTGTTAAATTGAGATGAAATGTAGTTTATTATTTAATATTTTAAGCATCTTAACTATTCCTAAAACCTGTTCTCTTTCTTTCTACCCAGACTCTTTTTTCGGCGACATTATCCAGTCAACACTGTTATTTTCTGTGCTTTGGATCCACAGGACAGAAAGTAAGGAAGACAAGCTGTGTTTCTAATGTGCTGTTTGTATTGTTGATCTAAAAGAAAAAAAAACAACATAGGTTTCATTTTTATTTCTTTTTTTGTTTTCTTTACTGTTTCCTACGTGGATGACCAGATGGATGAAAGATGGCCTTTCTGCAAAGTAAGTGGGCACCTGTCTGAGTCTCTTTTAACTGAATGTTCTAGGAATATCAGTTTCTTAGTGTTCTGTATTATCCTTGTCAGAGATGTAGAAGGGAAAGCAGCTGTCCTGAGACAAAAATCTCTCTGCCCACTGTAATTAGACTTTAGTTACTTCACCTGCACCTCTGCAAGTCGGGGCCTAATTATGTGATAGTGGGATGTCTGGAGCCAGAGTTAGTGTGGTTTACTAAGGCTGCAGGTCTATGATTCGACTAAAATTTCAGAAATGAAAACAGCCATTTGCTACGCAGTCTTGTGTTCCATTTGTCCAACAATGCTAACACAAGCTTACTTGTCCCACTCAGACTGATAGCTCTAAAAAAGACACACACACACCCCCCCCAGCAGATAGATAAACACACTCCCAGCAGTACTAGTGTGTGGCATAAATATATACTTAGCTGTGGATTGCAAAGCGCTTTCTGTTGAAGGCAAGCATCATTGTTCCCCCCTTACCAAAAGAAACCCCCTAAACAGGGAGAGCTTAGGCACTGGCTTCTGGAAAGGAACAGAAATAGATTGCTTAAGTCCTATTTCCAGTACTCTTGTCTGCTGAGATCCATGGCCTTCAAACCCACTTTTTAGGCCGTTCCTGACACACCACACCAAATACCCCCCAAGGCAGGTAAAAGAAAAGCAGTACAGAATCAGATTAAGTATATTCCCCAGGGTCAGCAGCACGTCTCTGACAGCAGACTGTGCAGGATTTAATACAGAGAAGAAGGAAGGGGACAGTCTCTTTAGCTGATTGTGGCTGTCCTGAGCCACTTAGGAGCTCCTGAGTTAGCTGCTGCACCTGAACCACTGTGTTTAGCAGTCAGCCAGGACCTTGTCGATCAGAAGAGATGAAGTCTTATTTGTGCTTTTGGCTTGTGCAGTATCGTTTCTGCTTTATGAAATGAGGCAATGCCTGTCTGTCTGTTGTCCTTGCAGAGTATTTGGGTTCGTTGCCCGGAAGCAAGGCAGTGCCACGGACAACATATGCCACCTATTTGCAGAGCATGATCCAGAGCAACCTGCCAGCGCCATTGTGAACTTTGTATCAAAGGTCATGATCGGATCCCAGAAGAAGATCTGATGCCTTCACATCCTTGACTTAGAGCTCTTCACTGATTCCACTGAAGGAAAGCACTGTGAGAGAGGGAGAAAGCATATTCAGCAGCAACGCCTGACCCTTGTCATTCCTAAGAAGGAAAGCATAGGACAGTCTAGCTGCATTCTGTCGCAAGAGCCTTGTGTTTGCCTTTTCTTTGAAGACGCCTCTAAATTAACAAAAGCATTATTTCTTTGTTTTTATATCAAAGGACAAAACAAAAGAAAGTGGGTGCCACCCAAACCTGTGAGGCCCAAACCTGAATGAAGCATAAATGAAAACTTTCCTCCTGAAGGGTTTTTGATACATTTTCACATGCTGTTTCTCATCATCTGTTGGAGCAGAAATACTCACTAGGCTGTGCTACTTCTTTTGTGCAGAAAATGTTTTGTATAACCTCCAAAGACACTTGCCATAGTTGCATCAATGGTAGCTGTAGGCCTTGCAAACATGCTCTTAAGGGAATGATGGTCTGAGGGAAGACTATTTGCTCTTCCCTTCATCCTTATGTGATCAGTGATGGGAACTGAATGGAGAAAGGGGAAGATGTACGTGAAGAGAAGGTTTGTGCAAGTTGATTTCTGATCAGGAGCAGAAATGTGGAGCATTCAGGGAGGTTGCTCTGTGTTAAGAGGGCTGGGCTGGGTTAGTTGGAAAAATTCTAAATAGGGGAGAGGTGGCAGAAAAAAGTTGTGTGGAAATCTGTAATTGGGGTTTTGTATTATTTTTTTATACAGAGAACTAAGCAGGGAAGATTCTGTATTATAATAATTACAGGATAAAAATGAGGGAAAAGAAGAAAACTTTATAATTTATACTTTTTTAACCTTTGCCAGATTATTTATAGTAGATCTCAGATCTTGGTATGTCATAGAGATACTCTTTAACTAGGCCATTGTTGGGCTTTGCCTCTTTAGCTCTATTTTGCATAAGTAGAAGTGTTTATAGCCTGTGCCTTGCTAAATAGAGTCGCATAGTTTGACTTTTGTCTTACAGTGATAAGCTGCTTCCCATTTCCTGTCTCTGCAGTACTGTTTTGGTAGTAATATTTGTTCCCCTACCTAATATTTGTGGATTCTTCCAGCCCCATTTTTATTGGAGTTTTATGGATTTTTTTGGCCTTTTTTTTCCCCCTTTGATCTTTAGGAACTGTTTTTGGTTTATAATATCATTTTTTTAAGAATTCCTTGAGTTTGGAAATCCAAAAGGGAATGGAATATATTTTGTTACTCTGTCCCACTTCTTGAGAACATTTATGTAATGATTTCTACAACTGTCACACTTGCACAGATCTCTGTATGTGTACATTGGTATTTTAAATGCATAACAGAGTGCTGGTTACCTTTACAGAAAGCTGATAAGCTAGATTACAGTGGAAAACTTCACAAGGAGAGCAAGCCACTGAAGTCTACTCTGGAACTCCCATTCACTTCAAAAAGAGCAGTACTAGACCCCTGTATCACAACTGATGGTAATAAAACAGCTTCACTTGTGACAGTGCTGAAAAGCTTCACTGCCTCTATTTGATGTGTGGCTGTCAACATTATAGCAACAAACTAAGAAATAAAATGACATGCTGAATTTGGCATGCCAGTGCATGAGGTGCTGGATCAACTAGTAACTGTACCCACTGGAGGATTTAATCATTTTATTCACTTTTACAAAATAATATTTAAATGGAATGGGGAACTTTGGTTGGGCTGTATGGTAAGAAGTTTCCACCAATTTGGTCTGTCCTGTATAAAGTATGATCTGTCTTACATTAACAGCTCTCTCCCTATTTCCTAAAGTATTAGGATCATGGAAACATTACTCAGTGACCATAGCCAGAGTTACTGATGTAACTATGAATTTTGTATAAATAACTTGATACTTTTTAAAAGGAAGAGGGTGAGGAACAGAGGGAGAGAGAAAAAATATTTGAAGTTTAATGTATCTGGACTGGGTAGTGGAGAATCAGTAGCAGTGGGCATTGGATATCTGTAAAAGGGTGAAGCAATCCAAAGCATAGTAGCTACCGTTGAAGCAACAAAGGCAAGTGCCTCTGATTTGTACCAAATACTTCTGCTTTTCTCACACAGAGGTATACTACTTAAACAGTGTTCAGGTACCATCCAAAAGGGAATGCAGCTCTTGAGGAGTTTTGATCCTTTTGAGACATGTGAGGACAAGTTTCCTTTTAATATTTAGCCAGTTGAAGCCCAGTGAATTTCTCCAGCTGACATCTTAATTACATTTAAGTCTGAATTAGGTTTAAATCCGATGTGTTGTGAGCACTGAAATGAGAAGGAATTTTTACTACATTTTTTTGATTCTGTAGATGACACTTAAATTCCAGTGTGTCTTGCTAGACACCACGTGTTGGCCTTTGGGCTGAAAATAAAGTGTCCTTTTTTCCCCCAATTTTACCATTTCCATTCAGGGCCTTATTTTTTAGTCCCTGTTCTTTCTCAGGCTGCTGGCTTCAAGAGCATAAGGAATTGAACGCTGACATTCCTGGTGGTGTTTCCTGGGAGTTTAGCTCTACTTGGTAAGTGGGGAGTAAAGAAGTTGCCCTGTTTCTAAGGGAGGTATTTTATTATGCGTTCCTTTGGATGTTATATTGCCACCTGCTTTTGCTTTTAATGAATTAAAAAATGCACAAAGCAAGATAATTCTGTATGTACCATTATGTAGTGTATGTAGGAAGATATTCACGAAACACTTGCTCATGGCAAATACAAGACTAAATAGTTAATACAGCACTTTCTTTCAAGGTTTTTGGTAGATGTGTATATGCAGTTTCATAACTAATGGCAGCAAGTGACATACGTATTTAGACAGACTCCTATTAACCTTCTTAGTAAATGTACTACTATAATCGTACAGTGTTAAACTACAAAAATGCTGAAAGCCATGTTTTTAATTGAATGACTTCCATGTATCCAACAGTATCATTAAAAAAAATAATCTCATGTTTCTTTCTTGGTTTTACCTACTAGTGCAAATTTTTGTCTTTTTCTTGAAACTGTAAAGAAGCACCAGAAGGTCTCCAGTATGTAAATGAATGTTCTATAAATTCTTTGTATAGTCATTTTCTCTGCTCTTCAGATATCGCCTCTGTTCAGATTATAATAAAATGATGAATGTGAAATTTCACAACACAATGTTACAGGACAGTCTGCTTGGAAAGAACGTTACCTTCTGACAATGCTAATAACCAAAAACTTGGTGAGATAAGACTAGTTTGTGTGCTGGAACAGGGGTTTAGTTTAGTTCCTTCAAGATTTCTTTAGTTCCTTCAAGATTTCTTTCAAGGACTTGGTGTCCTATGAGTCTGTGTTCGTGGTTCAAGTCTAGTTAATGCGTATGATTTTCCAAGTTCATTTGCTGTTATAATGATATAAAAGTGCCTTTTGCCTGCATTGCTTATTTCAGTGTAGAAGGCAGAATATATGATGTCATCTTCTGGGATGTCTGTACCCATTTAACTGTGCCTCCACGGTGACTACATTGGAAAAACTTCCAGAGGAGCATGAGGGGAGAGGGAGAAACCTAATCCATAGCTGAAATAGCCCTCAGAGTGCAAAATCTGTGCATCAGCCACACACTGAAGGTTGAGTTATGTGCATGCTTTAGTGGGATTACTTCTGAGACTGATAAATTCTAGTATGTCATGCTGATGCCATTTCTATGAGGAGTAGGCTGCAGGAATTCATTCAGTGTCTTGACTGCCATTCATCACTACAGGCCAGCAGGAGGTTCATGCATGGGCGTAACACAGGACAATTATTCATGACAAGCATTCATCCTTTAATGGAATGAATTATAATGTGGAAGAGATCACAACTGGATTTTCTGTGCCACAGTCCAGTCTCCTGTTAAACTCTTCTCCTTGAACTCAGATGCCACTGCGTGCACGTGTGCTGCTATTGCTCCTCTGTAAAGGCTGCTCTGGGGGACTCTTTGCTCCAGTGGATGAAAATCTGCTTTCAGCATTCATCCTAAATGTACTCGCAGCTAGTTTATATGCAGTTGTGCTTATGCCAGCATTGTCTCTTAGCATGAATAACTGGTTTCTCCCTGAGGTATTTATAGCAAGAGATGTGACCCCCCCCTTGTGTCCCCCAGTCTTCCTTTGGCAAGGCTGAACAAGTCAGCACTCAGCCCTTACATTTTTGTCTTTGAAAGGATGCACAGGCCTGGGGTTTTAAACTTTTTGTCAGTGAAATAATTTCTCTGGAGGGACCACGAAGGGAACAGCCAGACTCTTCAAAAGGGGCACGAGCCGCTGCCTTGGGATCTAAAATGCATCCATAGAAAACTCTTGGAAGAAGAAAACCTGGCCCACCGCATAGCCCGAGCGAACCTCTCCTTTGCTTCTGCTGTTGACACCTAGCACAAGGGTTACAGCAGTGTAAACTACATCCGGCAGTGTGTGTACAAAGGAAGTTAGGAGGGCAAATAGCTGAAGAAGTGCTCAGAAGCCAAAGTAGGAAACAGGAAGCTTGCAGGAGACTTAGCAAGTCTGGCAGACAACCAAGAGGGCAAAGGGGAGCTATTAGAAAATTCAGAGGATCTTGCTGAATAACTGAGAAGGGATCTGCATTGCATGTCAGTGCAAGGGGTACCAAACAAAGGCTTGTTCCCTTCCTTGGAAGACATTTACTGCCTTGCATAAAGCACAGATGTTTGTACCACTTCAGTGTTTGAGTATTTGCAGAATCACAGTGCTTGAGGTTGGAAGGAACCTCTGGAGGTCACAGGGTCCAACTCCCCTCTTCAAACAGGGCCACCTAGAAGCAGTTTCCCAGGACCATGTCCAGGCAGCTTTTGAGTATCTCCAAGGATGCAGACTCCACAGCCTGCCCGGGCAACCTGTGCCAGTGCTCGGTCACCCATTCTCACAGTAAAAAATGGTTTCCTCATGCTCAGAAGGAACCTCCCGTGTTTCAGTTTATGCCCATTGCCTCTGGTCCTGCCACTGGGCCCCACTGGAAAGAGCCTGGCTCCATGTTCTTGAGTCGTGAGTGTCTCCTAGCAATCACCCAGGAAAGACGAAAGCACTGACAGGTAGTTCTATAGGCTCAGCAGAAATTTCTAGATAAACGTCTGTTTTGTTTTTTTTTTTTTTTTTTTTATGGGAGATTCCAACTTCCCAGGCATCAGCAGGGAACATCATACTGGTGTGGCAGTCAGGTCTTGGGAACAAACCCAAATGCTGGATTCTGCACCTGCATGACCAACACCGGACACAAGTCTGAATGGGGAGAGGAGTGTCTGTAGAGCAGCCCTGCAGCGAGGGCCCCGGGGGTGCTGGTTGACAGGAGGCTCAGGAGCAGCCAGCAGTGCCCTGCAGCAGCACAACAGGCCTTTCCGTCCTGCCTTGGAGTTTCACTGCAGACAGTGATGCAACAGACGAGAGAAGCCGCAGCAAAGCCGGCCCGTTCTCACCTAAAGCACGGGCCCGCCATGTTGGCCAGAGAACCGCTGCACTCCTGCAGCTCTCGCGAGAGTCGCTGGCGAGATCTGGGCGTTACCACAGCAACAGAGGCGAGGGCGGGAGGGACGGCGTCTGGAGGGGGTTTACCTCAGTGCGAAGGCGCGGCTCAGGCGGAGGTTAGGGGCTGCGGAGCGGCCTCAGCGGAACAGAGTGCCCTCACATCGCTTCTCGAGGAGAAAGGGACGAAATGAGGACTGACTGTGCGCGGTACGCCCCGAGGGAGGATCTGCTGCTGAGGGCTGAGGTGCGGGAGGCGGTTAAAGGCATGAGGGACATCAGGGAGGCTGAGAGGGAGTGGGGTTGCTCGCTCCAAGCCCAGGCTGTGGGGGACCTGCAGGCCACGGTGCAGAGGACACAAATGTGCCCCTGGAACACACGGAAAGGAGAGAGGACGTTTGTCTGGGGGGGAGGTGAGATCTTGTAACTGAAAAACCCCAACAAAAGTGGGAGGAAGAAGGCAAATAAATGCCAGGGGCTTCCTCCAAAGCCTGACATCCCCACCCAGAACAGCTTCTGCAGGGGGCTAACGAGGCAACACCCACCACAACAGAACTGCCAGTTGCCCCACCAGTAAAGAAAATGGCGACCAGTGATAGTGAGCAGTGCTTCCAAGGGGAGGTGGTGGGTGATAGCAGTCGGTGACTGAAAGGTACAAAGGGACCCATCTGTTGGGCCAACCTGCTCCTGAGGGAGGTGTGTTGCCTGTGAAGGCTTGGATCTGAGATGTTGCTCAGGTGCTTCCCAGTCTAGTAAGTCCCACTGACTGTTACCCACGTCAGCCAGCAGCAGTCTGGAGAGCATTAAGAAATGCTACAGTGCCTTGGGAAAGACAGTTAGGGGCTCTGGGGCTCAGTTTTTCATGGATCCCCCAGCTCAAAGGAGAGGCCAATGAAATGTCTGGTTCAGTCTGGCATGTTAACAGATGGGTGAAGGGGTGGTGCTGCCTATACACAAATGCATGTGGTGTGGGGAATAAAAGCAGTTAGAGATGTGTGCATATCTGCCAGGATATGATTTCACTGGCATCACGGAGACATGATGGGATGGTTCCTGTGACTGGAGTGTTGGAATGAAAGGTTATAGGGTTTTTAGGAAAGACAGGCTGGGCAGACAGGGAGGGGGTGTAGCGCTTTATGTCAATGACCAGCTGGAGCTTATGGAGCTCTGCCTGGGGATAGATGTTGAGCCAAATGAGAGTTTGTGGGTCAAGATTAAAGGGAGAGCAGCAACAGGGGATGTTACTGTGGGAGTCTGGAGCAAGTCCAGAGAAGGCCATGAAGACTGATCAGGGACTGGGGCACCTCCCATATGAAGACAGGCTGAGAACACTGGGGCTGTTCAGCCTGGAGAAGAGAAGCTGCATGGAGACCTCAGAGCAGCTTCCAGGGTTTGAGAGGGCTACAAGGATGCTGGAGAGGGACTCCATCAGGGACTGTAGTGATAGGACAAGGGGTGATGGGTTCAAACTGAAACAGGGGAAGTTCAGGTTAGATCTAAGGCAGAAGTTCTTCCCTGTGAGGGCGGTGAGGTGCTGGCATAGGGTGCCCAGAGAAGCTGTGGCTGCCCCATTCCTGGCAGTGTTCAAGGCCAGGTTGGACGAGGCTTGGAGCAACCTGCTCTATTGTGAGGTGTCTCTGACCCTGGCAGGAGGTTGGACTGAATGACCTTAAGTTCCTGTCCGACCCACACCACTCTGTGATTCTGTGAATTTCACCCCATCTGGTGGTGAGCCTGTAATATAGCACGTAGCTGGTTATTTAGTTGTATGCTTCAGGAGTTACTGTAGTTTGCATAAAACAGCTATTGCGTTCACCATTCAATAAACTGTTTTGTTTTTAATAGTGTAACTCACCAACCAAAAGATAACTCAATCCTCTCCCTCTCCCACCACTTTTCCAAAATCCTTAGTGTTAGCGAAACATTGTCTATTTGGTAAAGTACTTTGCCATCTGTGTACTGTAGAACGGGCTGGATCATATTTATGACAGGTAAGTGATACAGATGCTGTTACACCACTGAAAACTCGCATTTCTTCACAGTGAAGCATCAGCACTGCTGAGACTCATGGAGTTTTCCAAAGAGCTGGCCATCATTTGTTGGGTGGATGTTTTTCTAAGGCTTCAGCACCTGGAATCAAGTTAGTAATTTCTTTCTTGTTTAAAATAAGCATTAGTCTTCTAATTTTCAGTAAAAAGCCTCTCAGTATGAGCACTACATGGTCCAGCAATACCATATGCATCAAACATATCTAAATGTGTTTTGTAAAGAGTTTTGTGACTAGTCAGTATTTGAATCTCAGTAACAGTTTTTAAATGCTGGACACACAGTGAAATTGGGTATTGCAAAAACCTTTTTAGCAAAAACAGTGCCTGCTGGTATGTCTTCTTTCCAAATCTAATTGTTACAGGCTTTGAAAAGTCAGGGCTTTCTCTATTAAGATTGGAGACTATATCAAAGTCTGGATGAAGAGATGTTATGCATAGCAGCATATCTTTATGTTTCAAAACAGAAAAAAAAATTCTTAGAACAATTATTCTGAGATTTTAAACTGTAAAAGAAATTCAGTTGCCTTCTGAATATTAGCTTTAATATTTACATATCTCTAATTATGAAGTGTGGAAATACACTTATGTGGGTAAAAAGAAAACCAGTGAAGTTCTTCATAAACATGACTGCAGCAGCTGGGTTTTATATTAAAATACCAGCTATTCTGCAACCTATTTTGTGTTAAGATACATGCATGGACTGGCAATGCTGTGAAGCTTTGGATTCAGTGCTTTGCTTTACAGAGAGTCATAGATAATGGGCAAATTTAATTGCTTTGATGAAAATGTTCCTGTATTAGATAACACTGAAAGAATCATTTGACTTTTACAGTCAGTAAGAATTGCCAGTGGCAAATGCTCATCTCATGTAATGTATGCAGATAATTAAATATACCAGATGGATCAATGTGTTACATTATACCTCTGGTAATCTAGCACAATGTCACTTATATTCTTGTCTGACTGTATGCAAACCAATTTATGGGATGTCCACATCTTCTTTTGCAATGCAGGTTTGGAGAGTTTGGTTAAATACAGTGTCTGAGGCAGTGGAGGAGCTGTATGTGATACTGTGTGTTTCTAGATTGTCCAGCTCTGCCTGTTCTTGAAGGGGTTACTAGTTTGCATCCTAGTATTCACACTGTAGCCCTTGTCATTCAGGCAAGGGCCCACAAGCACTTGGGCTGGCATCGAAGGGGAGAGAGGAGCTGGGTGTGTGTCCCTCAACAGCAGGAATTGTGCAAGCAGTTGACCAAATGACTGAGGGTGAGGCATGTTGTGTGCTGGCAGCTGCTGAGCAGGGAGCAGTCCCATAACCTTGCATCATAAGCACTCCAGTGCTTGTTTGAAGGCAAACTTAACTTGTTTGAAGCAAGTGTTGTGTTGTGGAACACACTTCTGAACACCAGCCAAGGAAGGATTTTGGAACTGGGAAGATGCAGATCTGTAGACCGTGGGTAGCTGAGTGAGGCAGGAGGAGTAAAAAAACCTAGCTAAACCCTTAAACTTTGTTTGCTGTTTATCACTTGGCTTGTTTTGGGAAGAGGGAGCTGACCTGTCTCACTCCTGCAGAAAGTTTGTCTACCAAAATCAGGAACAGAGGGACTGTTGGAATGGACTGCCTAGATGAGGTTAGAAATTAGAGGACTAAGAGGTTCCTAAAAAGTAAAAAATGTCCTACAAGGGAAGGGAGCAAATAAAGGATTTCTCTTTTCTATCCTAAGCAGCCTGCATGAGCTTGTTACAGCACTCAGGATGCTGTGTGAATTGGGAGGAAGATTGCTTTTGAATAATAAACAGTTTGGAAAAAGCAGAGAAGTTTTGGTACTTCGGGAATTTTCCATGATCGGAACAGACTCACAAGACTCTATGATCATAGAACACCAGGTTGGAAGGGACTCAAGGATCATCTGGTCCAACCTTTCTAGGCAAGCATGACCTAGACTAGATGGCACAGCACCCTGTCCAGCCAGTATGACTCCTGTTTGTGCCTGGAGTTTGCTTGTAGCAAGTGTGTAGCTGTAGCAATGCTGTGGCAGTGGATAAGATGGCTGTGCTTTAGGGATTGGTAGGCTGGCATAGACACATGCCTTCTTTTTCTTCCTTTTCTTTTTCCTTATTCCAACGTTCCCAGGGATGTGGTAGAGTTTGCAGATGGATTGGACAGGGTGCTCGATAATATCATCTAGGTTCCTTTTCCCACAAAAAGTTGGACCAGATGATCTTTCAGGGTCCCTTCCAACCTGGATTGTTCTGTGATTCCATGTTCTAAAACTATAAAGCCCACTTGCATCTTCTTTGGAGAAGACTTCACTGGAGGGTTAAATTGGCCTAGGTGAACTTGTGAGCTTAAATGCCCTAGTAGCTTTGCAGTAACCTCCTCCGAGATGCTCTTTTTATGCAGCAAGAAAGCTGATGTATATATAAACCAAGAAGTGGATTAGCTTTTATTTGCTATAGCCAAATCCGCTTTGCAGTAACCTCCTCTGAGATGCTCTTTTTATGCAGCAAGAAAGCTGATGTATATATAAACCAAGAAGTGGATTAGCTTTTGTTTGCTATAGCCAAATCTGCTTATCTCTACTTGTCTGATTGTCAGCTGTTTAAAACCATACTACAGGCATCTTTGTTGTCACTCTTTGCATCTTTCATTGGCAATTTAAAGTAGAAGTTCCTTGCATGAAGAATGCACATAACCCGATGGAGAGCATTTGTGTATTAAGGTATAGAGATAGATTTTGTTGGCTTAACTGATTACTTACTAAAATAAATCATAAAAGGTACCTGAACACTTTTAATACATGCAAATATACATTAACATGTCTTATATGTGCGGCTGCATGTATATGTGTATATCTTTTATATACATTTCACAATGCCAAAGGTAATCCATTATACTATATTATTTAGCTGGCATATAAACAATCTTGTATGCATGTAATAATACTAAATGTATATACATATATGCATGTCTGTATGTTTACATGTTAGGCTTACTAGGCTGTGCATATGGCACTTATTTCTGCTGTGGGCATAGATTCCAATATGTCAGTCAAAATTATACTTAGACTGCAGGTCTTCCTTGCTGCCATCAGCAACCGATTGTAATTTAGATTCTCCATCAGTGGCATGCTCATCAGTACTTAACGGTATGACACTGACTATACAGCTATTGTGTGACAGTTCTAAGTTATACAGAGAAATGGAGAGGTTTTGTTACAACTTAGACAGCTTGGTGGTAGTAAAGGGGTGGGAACAGAGAGAAGCTACTGTTACAGGGGCATTTGACATAGACATAAAAGGTTTTTTTATAAAGAAGAGGCCTTAAAGGACATGATCAGTTTGTTTTCCTGCGTTCTCACGGACAAGAACAACACATCAGGTATCTGATAGTCCAGCTCAGTTTGTCAATTCTACACAGTTGCTTTTCCTTTTCATTAGACTTTATTCTATATGAGCAGAACTTCTCCTTTTACAGAAAGGATAGAGTGTACTAACTCACAGTAACTTGAGTTTCAGAAGCCGTGCATTGTAATGCAAGTGAAATGGCGATTGAAAAGTGCTGAGTGCTGGTTGGTTCAGTGGGAGTCTGGGTGGTGGGGAGAATGACTAGGTGGTTTAGGAGAACTGAAAGCCAGTGGGTGCTGTTACCTCCCACTGGTTTCTTTCTGGCTGTTGTCAGCATTTAATTAGATTTGTGAAGAGAGTGGAAGTAATTTTGCTTAACTTGTATATCAGTTTTGATTTTCCTTATATAACCAAAATGTTCACCGAAGAATCAAAGTTGTCATGTATGGACTAATTGTATTGTATTTTTTATATATATATATATATGTGCACTGTATTACATGCTTGTATGTACTGAAATGGAGGGAAATGAAAGCCTGGGAAGTTTAAGGACTCTGGCCATGCATTGTGATGACAGAGCCAAACTCAAACCTTAACTTCAGAGCCCTTGACAGTCACAATGGCCATCAAATTACTCCTGTGCCCAAGTTTATTTTAGCTCATTTCCTCAAATGCATTTGCTTTTATTATTGTTGAGAAAACTCAGTAGGAAAAGGATGGTTGGAGTGGAAACTGGACCCTTTCTTGGGAAACTTTTTGCATTTACTTTACTATTTGTGCTTGGCTGTACTCAGAATTGTACTTAAGTGTTTTAAAACCACTATGGGGGGCCCTCTATTAGCCTTTCAGGCTGGTTGGCTGTGGGTCCTTTAGGTATCAGCACTGTCACGCTTTCATCTCCATTTGATCGGTAAAAACTCAGTGGCCAGGACTGCAGTATGCTTTCTGAGATACTGCCCAGGGTCCTCAAAAGCTTTTGCTAATACCTAAAAATTTCTGCCCAGCAGATGGCACGATTGGACAGTGCCTGAGACCTACTCTGGAATGTAAAACAGAATTGTCTGAAATTGGACTTTTCGAGGTGCTGTTCAACCAGTTAAGATTAGACAGAGTAATTGCACAGTGTTACCTTGGCTTCTTGTTCCACAGAACACAGGGATCATATTATTTCTGTCAGTATCCTTGGAGGAGATGGTCCTTTTGACCAGTGTAAGGCATTCAGCGTTGTTGCATTCTAAAAGGTGAAGCCTTTGGGTTTAAACTGAATGGTGCCACTTTGGTTTCTGAAAAATGCAGAAAATTGAGGTGATTTTGGTGGAAGTGGGCAATGAAGAGTGTCTGAATGGGATCTAGAAACCTACTGTGAAGGACCCTGAGCTCTTGGTGCCCCTCTTCTGGTAGCTGGAGCCCCATGCCCCCACCAAGATGCCTCTAGTAGTTCACTGCCCCTCCTTCCATCTGCGAGTAGTCAAACCAGAAGTTCCCCGAGGGGAATATGAAGAAATGTGAGGCAAGATAACACTTCTTCTGTATCACTAACCTCTATCCTGGGCTGCATCTGATTCTTTAGCAGCACATCCTGACATGCAGATGTTTGTTTCCTTAAAGGTGCTAGTATAGCTCATTTCAGAATGGATTTTAGAGTTCTTAAATAAGTAACACCTTTTAATTGAATTTCTAGTAGAATTTGTGCATGATATTGTTTTGAAATGCTTTATAGTGTTTGGAGGAAAATTGTATTCTAGTGTTTAATTAGAGGCCAGTTATAATCTTGCATATTCCATGCATAATTAAAAAAAGCCCAAGATTATATTTTCAACACTCTTTGGAGGATTGAAACTAAAGGGTCCAAAGGCTTAGATGAAATTAATTCAAATCTGCCTTTAATGGGTGTTTTTGCTTGGTACCTGTTGTGGTTTAACCCCAGCTGGCAATGAAGTGTCAGGGAGCCATTCGCTCACTTCCCCTTCCCCAGTGGGATGAGGAGGAAAATCAGGGGAAAAAGAAAAAAACTATGCGTTGAGATAAAAACTGTTTAATAATTGAAACAAGGTATAATACTAATATTACTACTAATAATTATAATGAAAAGGGAAATAACAAAAAGAGAGCAAAAACCCAAACAAAATAGCTAACAAACAGTAGGGATGCACACTACAATTGCTCACCACCTGTTGAACGTTACCCAGCCCAAACTGAGCAGCAATTGGCCCCTCCCAGACAACTCCCCCCAGTTTCTGTCCTGGGCATGACGTGCTGTGGTATGGAATACTCCTTTGGCTAGTTTGGGTCCAGTGTCCTATCTCTGCTCCCTCCTGGCTTCTTGTGCTGCTCCTCACTGGCAGAGCATGGGACTGGAAAGTCCTTGGTCAGGGTAGGTGCTACTGAGCAACAACTAAACCATGAGTGTGTTACCAGCACTGTTCTCAGACTAAAGCGCAAACACAGCACTGCACCAGCCACCTGTGAGAAAATTAACTCTATCCCACCAGAACCAGGACAGTATCTTAAGGATTTGGGGGCATGGTTTGTTGGGGGGGGGGTGTGTGTGTGTATGTTGGTTTGTTGTTTTGTTTTTTTTTGTTTGTTTGCTTGCTTTTGTCTTTATTCCTTTGCCATTATAACATCCAGAAATAAGACATTTGTATTATGAAGAGAAATAGAAGACCCTCTTAGTACACTGATGCCAGTTGTGCAAACAGGCCTTTAAAATCACCTCTTTGAACTCTCGTGTATTAAAGTTGTCTCTTCTTGCACTTAAAACTGGAAACTTTAAATATGCCTACAAACAGGTTCTTTCTCTTACCTGTTACTACTTCCAGTGCATTTTCAGTGCTCGCATCTAAATATGGCAATTACAGAAATCTCTGGGAAATTTGAAAAGCTGGTATTTACTCAAAGGCTTTTCAGGTTGGATTGCTCCTTGCTAGTGTTTGTAGTTGCTATCTGCAGGGGTCAGAGGAAATATTGTGATATCATGAGCTGCTTTCTAGTAACTATGGAGTTTACAAAAGTAAAAATCAGCTTGTTGCTAGCATAGACACTTATCTTCCCTGCTTCCACCCTCTGTAGCAAACCTGTGGGAAGCAGAGATATGCTCTGTGAAGAATCCAACATCTGCCTTACTATTGTTGCTTTTCTCAGAAGAACTAGGAAGAGAATAACTCAACAGTGAGCTGTCCACATTGTCACTGACTCCTTTCATTTGTGAAGATGGATTTAGTGTGTAAATGTAGATGTAAGATTAGAGCTTTCCCAGTGTTGTTGCATCTGAAAAAGCCAGCAGAGCAATATAACCTGAGTAACATCCCTACAATTTTTATGGCACTCTCATGGAAGATGTCTGCAGAATCTGTGATTAAATTTAAGGAGAAAAGCAGTGCAGTTACTATGTAATGTTTCCCACTGAGCTTTAGAAGAGAAAGTGCTTATGCAGATACTGCAAATCCACGATTGAGCACAGAAGATGAGATTGGATAATTGGAAATGATCAATGTCACTTGAATTCCACACATTGAATTGTCCAAGAATTCATTCTGATCAAGTCTTATTGCAAGTCTTATTTAAAAAAATACTCTGTCAGAAACTGCAACAGTCTTACTACTTCTCAGTATTTGCTCCAGTCATTGCTGACAATGGTTGTGGAAGCGGTTTTGTAACTTGAAAAAA
This sequence comes from Pezoporus flaviventris, assembly GCF_033815535.1. Lineage (NCBI taxonomy): Eukaryota > Metazoa > Chordata > Aves > Psittaciformes > Psittacidae > Pezoporus > Pezoporus flaviventris. The sequence continues at coordinate 5,610,579 of NW_026892585.1, forward strand.
CTTTCTGAAACTTGAAAAGGCCAAACCTGAAGAAGATGTGATCCAGATATACCCTTATAAAAAACTACCAAATGCCCTGGTTGCAGGCAAGTACTTGGAAGTCTTTGATTTTTACCTGTAGTCTTACACTGTGGACAGAGTGTGTTGGATAGTTGTAGGTCCCTGTTCACACAAACAGCACAAGTACGAAAGGGAAGTTGTACTGAGAGAGAATTTACTCTGCTTACTCAAAATATAGCTGCATCATGTGCATCAAAAACCCTATTCTTAGTTTCAGCTGTCCAGCAGTGCCTCATAAGGTGAATTCATTTTTATACATTTACACTGCCATACACGTGTTTTAGGTTAAAATAACTTAGCTTCTATGAGTCTTTGCAATAGATCCCTACAGATTCACTTCAAGGCAGCCTCATCTAGTTCTCCTTTCCTGTTAAATCCATGAAAATGTCTTTGGAGAATATGTTCCTAATCCTCTCCAGGATTCAAGCTTTGTTTTCTTTGTACTGTACTGAGCTCCCAGTTGGAGGAGAACTGCTGCTGTTTGCTTGATGAGCTACCCCTCTGCCAGGAAGCTCCATGAAGCTGGATTGCTTTCTTCCTATAGTTACTCACTCAAGTCATGCACGGAAGCTGAGTTTTGACATGTCATCAGCTACAAGGAGGTAGAAACAGTGTTTTGTATAACTTTTGGAATAGTTTAATAAATAATTTACAATTTGGACAGGCCAAAGCAGTGTAACTAGAAGTAAAAAGACTCCATGTGACTGAAAGCCACAGCCAGTGATCCAGACGTTTAGTTGAGATGTTAACAGCTGGTGTCCCTACTAGGAAACTTTGCTTGACTTGGATTTGTTCTAGAGCAGAGGTCAGTAGAGTTAAGCTGGTTAGTGTGGTCCTCCAGCCTGCAGCAGTTCTGCTGATTGATACATGTCTGCTGACATTGGGTGCAACCTTTATTTGGAAATACTTTTCTCCACTGGAGATTCAAACCCTTTCTCAAGCATCAGTTTTCTCCATCCATCCTTGCTTGCATTATGGCCAGTGTTACAGCCCAGAAAACGACATTAACCTACCAGTGGCTAGCTTTGGTAATGCTTTTTTATATTTCCTGTGACAGTCAAATGCATAATTCTAATGCTTGCTCTAGATAATGAAGCTAAAGCTCTTTGTATTCTGCATAGGCCTATCCTTAAGTGCCTGCGTTTTTCTTCCAGAAGCAGCATAGAAACAAGTGTTAGGATCCCAAAGGCAATTTGGCAAGCTGCCACCTTAGAGATTTCCATCCTTTCTCATCTAGATATATCTGCAGGAGTGCATCTAATTGCAGCTTGAATAGCCCTGTTGTTTCTGCCCCGGAAAACTTACCCAGTGGTGATATAATGTGGATGTTTTTCTGACAACCAAGCTGCACAGCTTCTGCTGCTGGAACTGTTCCAAGTTTTCCCATTCAGTGTGGCTGCAGGCTCTTTTCCGGAACTCTGCTTTCTAGTTAGGACTGTAGTGGACGTATTTCCATTCATTTCAGGGGATCAGACCTTAAAGAAGAGGCTACAGCAACAGATACATGCATTTGCAGGAAGATTTCAGTGTAAAACGATTCTGACTTCTCGCATGGTTCCTGACCCTCACTCTTCTCTCTTTTCAGGTGCATTAAGTAAATTCTTTGATGAGCTTTCTCATCTATAAGGTAATGGTGTGTCACCTGTCTTTTAGAGATGTGTATATTTATAGACTGTTTTGAAGATAAAACTGATTGGACTGACTTAATAGTTTTTTTCTTGAGAGTTAAGCAAAAAAAATTATTTTAAATATGTCTTCAAAGTTCCTAAGTAATAGATTTTGCAGCAGTATAGACATTTCTTTGTGAAGACTTGACACAAAAGCAGCCTGAACTGGTCTTTATAGGTAATAAATATTATTCTCTTCTTATTCTGCCTAAAAGTTAAGATTTAATAATCTTAAAACAAACTGTCAATTTCAGCTTAGAAGTTGTATCAACATGTGAGTATAGTTTTTATTAAACCCTTTCTTTTAAGAGGGAGTTGAAAGCAAACCTACAGAGTGTAAGCCACATAAAAATGAATTACTGTATTTGTACAAAAGTTTTGGAAAATATTAAGGGTTTAGAGAAATACTGTTCACTTGGTGACATTAGTTACACCATACCAGCAAAGAAAGCCACAGGAAATGATCATTTACTCTGAGTTTTCACTCATATATGCCTAATGGAAGAATGGTGTTACAGCCACTCGCCTACTGTGTTTTCTCCAATGATATGTTAAATTCAATGCAGAAGTGAAGGTGTTACAACCTCCAGAGGAAAGTTTCAGCTGATCAATTTTGGATAGGCTGTAAATGTTGTCTGAGTGCTCACAGTTGAGGCACACTGTAGGCAGGTCAGTGGAAGGAGCTGCTCAATATATAACAACAGTCAGAAATGGCAGTTGGTAAGGTAGTGCATTGAACGAATTATAGAGCCCTTACGGAATTAGGGAGTTGGCTATTCCATCTTGAATATAGTGTTGGAACTCTAATTTTCAAAGGTATAGCAGAAACTGAAGAGTTTCAATAAAAGGCAGTAAGATGACAACAGACATGGAAATGTTGCCCTTACTTTTTTCCTAAAGAGATGACTAAGAGGGCGAAGAGAAGAAAAGCACTAAACAATAGGAAGATTGTTGTAATTCAGAATGATATTTTGATGTGTGGGTTTAGTTTATAAAACACTGCACAAGTGATACTTCATAATATTTTGCTTTTTTGCTTGAATATCCCCTTCTTGTACACAGATGAGAACTCTGTCATAGTGAAGTGTTGAGATTTTTCAGTTACACAATATTGAGTAGAATGCAGTTGTGAGGGGTATCAGTTTTCATCCATTAGTATAAACCAGGTCAGTATAGTCTATGGCAATTATTATTATGGTAAAACATTTCTTTATGATAAGTAACAAGAGTTGGCCTTGCTGGTTACTGCTAAGACACCTCCTAACTTCTTAAAATGAATTCAGTTACATCCTCTCTTTTCCGCAGAAAAACTCTTTTACTAGATAAGTGACAGCTCTGTGCAAATGTGCTGTTCACTGGGGTTAGAACACTGAATATGGTATTAATCAAACTTTTAACTGGGCCAGATACTCAGCTGTATACAAGCTGGCTGAGGTCCGCTGAAGACTTGCCAATACGCAGATTTGGCCCAGAACATTTGATAAAGCTAGAATAATGCAAAATGCATTCTTCAGATGGTGCCCTTCCCCAGGATTGCATATTGGTGGAATTCATTGGAGGCTAGAACAGATTAACTGCTTGTAATAATAGCAAAGTACAAACAAACAACACCCCCAACCAAGTCACATGTTTTCCTGTTACATTCGTTTCCAATGCCGATCTCCTACTCTGCTAGCAGACTTGCAGCTGATTACGTTGGCCCTAATAACAAAAGTCCATTACAATAATTTCTGTAAAAGAACAAAATTGTTTTTGCAAGAGTACCGTGCCCCAGATGCTGTATGTATAGCAGCACTAAGACTCTCCACCTCCTTCCAAGGTCATTTGAAAGTACCTCTGAGAACATGGATTCTGGCATGCACGGACCTCATTAGGCATGAGTGCAGTGCAGGGAGGGTGGAGACCAGCCCAAGACTGGGGCTCCCAGGCATTACTACAGGAAAGGCAATAAAAGGTATTTTAATTAAAGCTGATCAGCTTTGCCTTTGCTTGACAAACTTTTAGCAGTTTTGCCTTTCTGTTCCTGATTGCCAGGGAACCATTTCATCTTTTTGCAAGTGCTGTTCTGGCAATGTGACACAGTGGTTAATTCCTTCTCCCTCTTACACCTTATTTGCACAAAGAAAGAATTGAATGGTATACTTCAGTGCAGGTGTGGCATCATGGGATGTTTATGGTATGATGGGATGTCAACCTTGTAATTAAAAAAGAATGGTAAATATGTCAGTGTAATAAATTTATTAGATTTTCTGGGGGGGGGGGGGAAATAGTCTCACTGTCATTGTTTCTTCCACAATGAGCTGGGAAGGATGTTGAAACACATTATTTTTTGGCAGGGTCTGTATGATTGTCAAATGTAGGGGTATATATCAAAAGCAAGACAACAATAAAGCCAAGACAGAGTTTCTGAAAGCAGCATTGAAGCTGCAAAGTAAACATTAAGAAGGAGATGAAGTAATTCATGGAGAGTTGCCCTGGAAACCAGTAAAGATATCAGGACCCAAATAATCTTGGTCTGTGACATGGGTCTCTTCCAAAATGTAATGATTTCAGTTGAAACTCAGTGAGTCCTCAGGGTTGGCTGCAGTCATGGAGGAAATGATAGGTTTACCTTTACATACAAAGGCTGAAGAGCTTTCCAGGTGCTCTGTTGATGTGTGGTTGGGGCTGTGCTTTAGATTTTCAGAAGAGCCTTAATTTCTGAGGTTTTGCATGGAATTAGTGAGCTTATCTATATATTATTCTTATACACCCATTTCTTAATATGTACCTTTGGCCTCCATCCACCCCTCTACCTTTCACCATCATATTTACTACTCTTTGCTGATGTACTGTGGGAGAGGTTTTCAGTTGCACAGCTAGTTCTGAAGGAGCATTAACCCTTAGTACTAGTGCACTACAAGTTCAATAGAAATACCAGATTTCCAGTTTCAGAGACCCAGGTCATCATGGAATTTTTTTTCATCTTATCCTTGTTGGCCTTCTTGTGCTTTTAGATTTATACGCAAATGCTAAACAAGATCTATTGGTGTTTTACAAGATACATAATCCACCTCAAACAAAATGGCACAAACTTCTTTGTGCAGCTTCTCTAAGTTTACATACCCCCATGCCTGATGTGTGTGGAAAACCGAAATGATGGAATATCGAGAATGAGCCTCCTTCCTGTTCAGCCTTGTTACCCCATAAGCATTAGAGTATTTTATGTAAACTTAAATCCAAGAAAAATCCAGAAGGACACAGAGACCTATGATACTGGATCAGTGAAGTGCCTTTATGTTCCCCATCTATCTAAATGTACGCCTCATGCCTGACTAAAGCCTGATGCTCCAGTGAAAGATGGAAGAAATCCTTTGGAGGTAATTAACAGATGTTTACTTTTTACCATCTGAGTTTTAGCCTTTTACAGCCTATTAAAGAAACTACTTTCTATGGTGAATATAGGCTCTTGTAACAGCCTATTCAATTGAACTTCAATTTCCTCATGGTGAATGCAAAAGGCAAGTCTCTGCAAGACATGAAAGCCTATTCCATTGCTCTGTGTTTGCTTCTGCCTTCTAACTGTTGATTTAAACAGCTTATATACACTGTGTATGTAAGGGTAGTGTAAGGGCTGCTTGCAGGTCCAGACAAAGGTGGCTGTTGCCTATAGCTGGCAGCTATACCAGGAAAGGGCCTGAAATTAATTACTTATGGTTATTCATTCTCTGCCAGAAATTTAGGTTTGGGAAGGTGCAGTGGTGGAAAACTTTGAGAAGAGGTGAAATGTCACAGCTGTGGTGACCACTGACACTTCCCTTTCCAGCCCAGTTGTCCGCATAGCACCCTGTCCCATGCCCTACCATATGGAAACCCTACCCTTGAGCCTCCTCTCAGGCAGCAGAGATCACTTAGCTGCAGTGCTCACTCAGTGCTCTTTGTTAACCCATCCCAGTAAATGTATTGCTTTGCAAGTACATGGAGTGTTTTTCCTGTGCCATCAGAAACAGTGATATGTGTCTTGTCCTAGGCTTATGTGTAGAAAAAGTTTGGACATGTAACAGTGTGAAAAACAATGTCATGTTTATTATAGGACTGTGCAGGACAAACGAAGGAGGGCTGCATTGTGCGAAGAGCTGTCCCTGATTAGTGAGGCTGTGTGCATATTCAACCTATAAACTCACTATAACTTGAACGAAGTAGAGGAGGTATTTTGCCCTTTTCTCCATATAGTACAGAATAAGACAACCACGCATTCGCTCTCACAGGCCGATACAACCCAGTCTCTGAAGCAGCAGTGTCACTATGGTGATTGGGCTTTAAGCTTCTTTAGAAAAAGGTGAAGAAGTAGGAGGGCAGTGGGAGGTCAGGTGAGAACAACAATCAGGTGAAATCATTTTGTGCATGAAGAATGATGTAAGCACATGCAGCTGAGGAAGGTTAGGCCTAAAAGCATGAAATCTTTGTGTGTCTTCCCTGCGTCCATATTACTCGGATGTCTAAACCTACAAAACTCCTGTATGCCAGCTGCATATGTATCCTGAGGGTGGTGCGCCAAAGGTAAGTGGATATGAAAGTGTATGATAGGGGAGAAGAAGGAGTTTGCAGTTGACTTCCATGCAATAATCCTTGGCCTTTGTGTACAGAGGTGAACCTTTTGGATGATGCTTAGATTACCCCATAGTGATGAGCTGAGACAGGCTCTAGTTCTCTAGGAGCTCAGCAGTTTTTAACATGCTTCTCAAATTCAGAATCACAGCAGCGAAATAATTTTTTTCCTGAGGTGACATTAGAATAAGTTTTGCCATGTTCCTTGTTAAGCATTTGAATAAAAATAGTAAAAATACTCTGAAATATTTAGTACGTGATGATGGCAGTAAAAGATGTCCTGGAAAGGGAAATGACCTGGGTTTTTTTGCATCTGATTGCTTAAAAATAAGTCTTAAATTCAGGGTTATCACTCCCAGACACTGTTAATATTAAGATAGCTTGAGAGAAGTGTTTTTTGCGTGCACGGTGTGAAAAACATTAGTTCTTCATGTGTTCTGGACTTAACAATGAAAACTGTAGAAGGGATTTTGTGAAGTACACATTAACTTATGGTTATTGAGATGACATGTAAAAAACTGAGACTTGCATATTGTAGGACATAGCCAGCTGTGAAAAATTGCAGATAATATTTTTGTGAGGTCCCAGAGCAGGAAGAAAAACCCTCATTCACAAGCCCAAGTGAATATGCCAGTACCAGCTTAATCCCAACCATGCCAATTACAAGGTGGAGTTTTCCAAGGCTTCACCTGTCTCTGTTCTCTCTTGCTGTTTATGTCATGAAATAACAGTTATTGCTGATCTCTTGTCCTAATCTGGCTGGTCAGTGCATATGTCATACAATACAATATTGCTCACTTTATCCCTGGAGGTCAGTTACTCCTTATCTTTCCATTGGGCTTGTGAAGAAGCTAGAATGATTTTGTTGTTTTTTCCCAATATGTGCATTTCAAGGAAGGCACTCAAAGAATAAAGTTATATTTTATAAACAGGATCTAGTACTAGGAAAAAGTACTAGAACCACATAAACATAACTTGGCAAAGATAGCAAACAGATTTGATACATGAGATATTGAAAATAGTCTTTCAAAAGTGAGGTTCTTTGGAGGAAGGATAAATCCTGTTGTGAAAAACCATGTTGCAGGTGTGGTTACTTACTGTTGAAGCATGAACTGCAGCAATATACTAGTGATAATCCTTACTAACAGAGCAAAACGAGCTTACAATTTATTGGTTATGAAGTACAAAGCTCTCTTGTTAAGCAGACTTCTGATGCCAGTTAAGAAAACTTCAAAATCACCAAAGCCAGCACTTCCTATTTTTGTGAAAACAGTGATCAATACTCTTCATGTGGCATGCTGTCCAAGTCCATGAGTTCACTATAAAACTGTAGCTCTAGAGCTAATAAAAAGGGGAAAACAAGACATGAAAGATAACAAGCACCAGTAAGTATGTTACTGTGGGTGGGTGCAAGAAGAACTACTTTTTGTGTTTTCACAGAAGTAGTTGCAGACAGTGCAAGTATTTGAATTCATGACCCCTGACATTCAGCAGAAGATGGTAGAGGTGAAGTGCCATGTTTCACTGTTTAGCTGCTGTTATGCGCAGGATGGAGAACAGCAAGGAAGTGAGGCAGAAGTGGGCTGGCTAGGCAAGCTTTTCAAATGGTGCAAATAACAGAGTTGAAGCTTTAGGACTAGACACAAAAATCTGTCAAATGTAGAAAAACCCCAAGAGAGTTGTGAAAAGATATGTACAATTACTCTTCAGCCAAAGTCCCTTGTGGCTGGGTGCGACCGTGCCAGCTAGGTACTGACAGCGAGTCAAACATAAAATCTTTACAACAAAACCCTAGAACGAGTGCAAGCATTTAATGTTTCTCAGTGGCAGGGTTCTGAAACTGATGGAAAGCAATAAGGGTCTTTCAGAGAAATGTGAACTCTCTTCATGTATTTCAGCTGATTTATGTGTTTGTGCTTGGTATAATTCCGATGTGTATTTTGTGGGATACAGAGTTTAGATGTTGTTGTTATTCCTAGTTAAGTAAGGTTCATCAGCTGGTTGATATTACCATATTCAAAATTGCAAATGATTTATAAAAATTGTGGGTCTTGCACATACTGTCAAACAATAAAACCAAACAATACTTTGATATGTATACTCAATCTGTCTTTATACAATAGGCCTGAAACTGCTTTCATGACACAAAAATTTTAAAACTCATCTTTTAATGTTACTTGAATGAGTTCAGACCATAAAAATACTTAGTTGCCTTTCCCTCCTCTGATGTCACTGGAAAGTTAGGTTTATAAATATCTTTATGGATATGGCCTCTGGTGCCAAGGAATTTTAGCTGTGGATCAGGAACCTGTTGTCCAAGCTTTGTGTTCTGCAAAACAGTTGTCCAACAGTATAAGAGAGAAAAATATAAAGCAGTTGGTGGAGCAAAGCAGTAAACCAGTGGAGCAAGACTGTAGACAACATATTAGGCTGTGAGAGCAGAACTGTTGGTTTACAGTTTATGTTGAAAGTTGGCTTTTTGAGGTATAATGGAAAAGGGTATGTTTAAGATTGGCTTTCGTGTGTTTATGTGCAGTTTCTTTGCCCAGAATGAATATGGTGGTACAGAGTAAGCTATGACATTGCCCTCTCCAAGTGGGGAATTAACCCCCTGTAATAGAATGGGTGGTGGTGTGGGTAGTGAAGGACAGCTTCTATTTGATATACAGGGAAGGAATAAAAATAAGGGATAGCCAGAGAAGAACTGTGGAGTAGGAAGGTCAATGTCTAAATGAATTTAGGTTGTGTAAGCTTGTAATTGCCAAGGCTAGAGAATAGAGTGACATGATGTAGTGGTGTAAGATGAGAGTCTTCACCAACTTGATGGTTAGAGAGGAGCTTCTTGGAGATTCTGTAAGTTTAATAATTCTTACTGCAATTTATTAGATTTATAATCACCTAGAAAAACAGACTAATTGTAAGATGATAATCATTTGCTTATGCCAGTAAATTACTGTAAGTTTCCTTTTAAGGGAAAACTGGATTAGGATTCTTCGTCCTGGTAGAGAGATTACAAGTGTGTAAAAAATCACTAGTGGCTTGGAAAGGGACTGATTGTGTTTGGATGAGGCTGTGATCAAGAATTAGGGGAGAGTGGCAGGCTCAAGGCAAGCAGAAGGTGGTAATTCTTCAGGCATTATGGAGTTAAACTGTGGAAATTCTTGCGTTCACAATATCCTGTGGTTAAAGGTTATGTGGGAGGCAAGATTATTGTATGCCACCGAAATCTACTGAAGGAAATATGTCTAGTTCCTTAAGTTGCAAATGGGTGAACTGGTCAGAGGAAGGGTTAAAATTTTCTTCTTTGTTCTACTTATTTATTATCTGTGTTCAGCTGTTGTTGGAGATGAGGCGCAGGGTTTCATCAATTAGTGGTATAGCAATGCTTTAGGGTTGTGACCTGGGAAGAGTTGAATTACTGGCATCCTCTTGATTTCTGTTTGAAAAGGTGTAGGTGAATGAGAAAATCCTCCTAAAATCACATGAAAGAAATAGACAATGAGAACAACCAAAAATGAAGGTAGAACTAGATCTTAAAGACAATGAGCGTGGTTGTCACTTCTGCTAAAGTTGATGAAACAATGACATTTTAAGGAGTCAGCAGGGATTTGAAGAGTGTTTTTAGCTAAGTGTAAATAATGGAAGCTAAAATACGTGAAGTACACAAATGAACTGAAAATTAGTATCAGTGGGTATGTCCTTTCTATGAGTTTAGGAATGAGTAAGATGAAGGTTTTGAATGAAGAAAGTCACATTAAATAGGATTTGGGGGGGGGGGGGAGGAGAGGCTGTATCAAACTGTATGATCCTATTGCTAAAGAAAAAGACAGAAACAAGAAGATAAAAGGGAGTGAATTTTAGGTCTGTCAGAGATGGAATGAGCATGGTGATGGGGACTACAGAAATGGGGACTACAGAAAAAATGTATGTGAAGCTTGACCTTTTAGTTAGGGTAGAGGAGACTCTTGACAAGGAAGGAGGTTGTCTTATGATATACAGAAGAATCTCATCTATCCTATGAATGCTGTAAACCGATCTAAAGCACAAACAGAAGTGGAAGGATGCTCAAGGCTGCATGGAAGGATAGTTTTTATGATGACAGCCATGTTTCCTCAGGCAAGGCAGTAACTCTAAAAACTTTTCCACCAATGGTTACAAATCCAGCACTGTCACAGAAATAAAAATGTATTTTTTAATTAAAAAGATCCTGAGAATTACTGAAAAGGAAGAGATTTGGGTGTGTTAGGCATTAGCCAAACATTCATGGTCAGGTCAGGAGAAGCTATAGAGTGTAAGGGTAGAATGAACTGTCCTGATGATAGTCTGCCTGTGGTATTTCAACCTGTAAAAAATATCACAGGCTTTTGAGACACTGCAAGGTGATGCATTTATAACAAATATTTTAGGTTTTGGGTGCCCCAGTTATGAAATTCTCATGAAAGTTTTAAGTAGGTAAAGAAAAGAAGATCCTCACTCTGATTACTATGATTTCAAATATTTCATCATTGAAAATGTATCTTAGACAAAGCTGAACGCAGCTCTTGTACTTTCTCTTCCAGGCAAACAAAATCTTGTAATTGGAATACTCATTTCACAATGTAAACCAGATGTATGATTATTTATGGACATCATAAAATGTTTGGCTAATAAGTAGAAAATGTGATAAAGTTGCTTATTCTAGATCTGTTTCTGGCCAACAGCCAGTTGAAAAACATGCTTTAAAATGTTCAATGAAACAATAATATTCTGTCCTGAAAACCGTATAACTGGGTATTTTGAAAACAGAAATGTCAATCTTCAGGTCACCGTTTCAAAATGTAATGAAGTTAATTTCATGGTTCCTTACTGGCTGTGTCTTTAAACAGTCTAACATGATACAAAGCGTGCCCTGCAAAGAGCCAGCAGTAGCCTAAAGTCACCTCAAGAAAAGTCTGTACATTCAGATAGGGGGGACAAAGGTGAGGAAGGAAGAAAGGAAACATGTCTGAAGCTTACATACAAAAAAGGTAGGTTTTCATAGCTATAGATGTAAAATCTCATAGTAACTTTTTACTACAGAGACGGGTTTGATGAGATGTGAAGCTATACAGGGACACTTAAATGCTTTTGAAAATCTCAATTGCTACTGAATTACGTGTGAAAAGCACATCTACAGCACACGTTGTTATCCCCCACAGCTGCTTCACTTTTTCTCTCAAAAATTTTACCCGAAAGAAAATAATCAGAACCAAAGGAAAATGTTTTGCAACCTGGCTAATCCTGAGGTAGCTGTTGGATATCGTGGAAAATGCTAACAGTGTTCTTCACAAGAACTATAAATTAAGAAGGGAAATACACCTTTAACAGGTCACTAGAAAATAAATAACTGACAAGAACAGTATAAATTTGAACACAATGCAGGCTATTACTTTAAAAGAGATACTATTTCAAACAGCAAGGCTCTTTGAAAGTTATAAGGCTGTTTGAAGGCAATCTTAAAGCAACAAAAAATCCTAATTACTTTGTAGTAAGGCAGTAGTGAGTAATTTGGAAACATGGACCTATTCCAAAGCTTCTTGAACTAGTCATATAATTCCATCCTCTTCAGCAAGCCATTGATCAAGCCCAACATTAGTAAGAGAGACAACACACTTTGAGTGAAATCTCCTTTGAGAAAATAAGTGAATAATTGAGTTCACAAGCAAATCAGTGTGAGTGAAGCTAGTAATGAATAGAAAGAACTGGCTATATTCTGTTGTATGTTATTACTTAGTGTTCCCACTTTTGGCAGGATGCCTTGCAGATTTTTTCATCTGAGTGGATGATAAAGGAGATACCTATCACAGTATGCTAGAGATTGGAAGGGACCTCGAAAGATCATCTAGTCCAATCCCCCTGCCGGAGCAGGAACACCTAGATAATGTTACACAGGAATGTGTCCAGGCGGGTTTTGAATGTCTCCAGGGAAGGAGACTCCACAACCTCCCTGGGCAGCCTGTTCCAGTGTTCCGTCACCCTCACTGAGAAGGGGTGTATTTATCCTTTTTTCTCCCCATATATTTTTTCCATTGTTTTTCAGCTCATAGATTTCTCTTGGTGCACCCTGAGAACTAGTGCACATAGAAGTCCCTTGTAGATCCAAGTAATCCAAATTCTTGTATATAAAGAGAATCTCATTCTTTGCGTTAGAAAAGGGTGTGTATAGCTCTTATGTTTTCACATACAGGCATGAAGCGCCTGTATGAGTCCCTGAAGAGCTTAACTTTTGATTGTGTAGTATAGCTGGTCTTAAACAGAAAACCTTAAGAAGAAGAATATCTTGACTAGCAGCACTGAAATCCTGTTCTTACAGGATGAAGATATGTAATTTATGTTGTTCTTGCTCCAGCAAGTTCTACTGAGTCTTTCCTTAAGAGTTTGGTCTTTCAGAGATTTATAGTATTCCCATAGCTCTAAAAACTGTATTTCTCAATACAGTTTTCTATCCAGAACAAAAAAGCAGGTGTCCTAGGAGGAACTTTGAATTGTAAAGGTTAGGTTATTCTTCAAAGTTAATGCTCTCCAAAGTTAATGCACTATACAGGCACAACATAATTACCTGTCACATACCCTGTCAGAGATGATGTGGTCATCTCATGCTTTGTATGAGCTCGGAAAAAAACTAGTCAAATACTAACTTTCAAGTTACTACAATTATTTATAATGTGTTTTAAAGAAAGTATCCTGTAGATGCCTAAAAAGATGATATTAATGATGACTGATCACAATCATTAGACACTCACATTGAAGAGGCGGGTACTGCAGCTGATTAGATCAAACAGAACAGAGTCTTTGAGTGAGTTACACCTATAAGAATGTATCTTGAATCTTCTTCAAATCTTTCTGAAATCTCTTCTAAGAGATGCCAAGGATATTGGAGTGAAGACTGTATAATTCACTTCATTTGAGACAGGCAATTTTCCTTTTAGAATTTCACACATGCAGTATTTTAGATGAAAAGCCTCCCTCCACCCCCCTTTTTCTCTAAAATAGCTTGTGGAAAGTCAGGAAAAATCAGAATCAGGTTTGTTGTAGATTGTGTCCTAATGCTGACTACGAAGTTACTAGAAGAGTTTTCCAGTTTTCTTCTGAGTGTAGCCTGTGTTTCACCCTTTGTTTTGCCAGGTGATGAAACTAAGTTTGAAATTAGAAGGCAATACGGAATTTTGAGAAGTTTTTGATGACTGTTAGTATTTAGAAGTAAGCTGCCTGTCATATTCACAGAACCATAGAAGAGTTTGGGTTGGAAAGGACCTCAAGATCGTCACCGTGCCATGAGGCAGGGACGCCTCACACTAGACTATATTGCCAGCTCATGATCTTGCATGCTGTTAAAGTGAGGTCATTAATTCACTACGCACTAAGAGTTATCTACCTCATCCCTTAAGATGAGCTACCTGACCTCCTGAGGTCCCTTCCAGATTGAACCTCTGATTCTTGATCGCTTATCATGGCTTTACCCAAATGTTACTGGGGTTATTCTTAGAGTTTCCCACTAAGTTAGAATTACATTGTCTCTTTCTAATAGAGAGGTAGCTGAGGCATGAAGCAGATTCAATTCTGTCATAGGTGGAACCTGGAATTGAATTTCTTTGTTGTCTACTCTGTGCAGTTACTTCAGTAAGTCAGAATGTAAATTAACAGCATCTTAGCTGTTTCCCTGAAGTTGCCACTGCTCATGACCTCCCACACATCCCGTCTTCCCCTACATTTTCCTGCCTCAGAGTTCCAGACATCCAACACCTTCCCAGCCTAGCTCCTGAACTGGGGGAGCCCAGCACAGCAGGTTAATCTCTTAGCTGCTGGTTGAGCTTAATGCTCTGTGCTGATTGTTTCTCTGTTTTCAGGGTTTGACACAGGCAGGGGTCTGAAAGGTACCTGCCATCAGCAAGAGCTATAGCCAGTGCATTTAAATTCACTGACAAATGTCTATCAAAGCCCTGAAAATATCCACATGTGGCACTCTGGTCAGGCAGCCAGTGATCCCTGAATTAATTCCCAGTGTTACTTTGAAGTGTAAATAAACTTCTTGCTTCTGGAACGGGTGCTCTAGACTAAGCTTCCTGTTACATGTATGTGATTGCTACCTACATATAGGACAATGTAGGACATTCAAATTCTTTCACTATAATATACATAATCTCAGCTGTGGATAGATTTTTGAGGGACCAACTTCTTTATTTTGCCAGAAGTCTGTTTCAGCACACAGACGAGATCTTTCCAGGACATTACAAATGGGTCAGAGAACAACAACAAAAAAAAACCACAACAGAAAAAAACTAGTACTTTTGAAAAAATTGAAAACCAAACTAAACTGATAAAAATAAAAAGTTTAGTGTTTTAATGAAAATCTTTTTTCCATGGCACATGCTTTTGCCAGCTGAACTCCTCCCGTTCCACCCCCTCTTTCTGGCAGTCGGCACTCTGAAGCGCTTGGGAAAGCAGCAGTGGTTTTATTTTATGGTTTTGTTTTATTTTGATTCTCAGACAATTCACTCGCAAGTTACCCTTGTAAAAATACTTTGAAAACAACAAAGAGTATTTTAAGTGAATCCAAACAGGCAACACCCTCCTCATAGCCCCCTACCTTTCTAACTACCTGCTTCCATGAGTTTGATGGCAACCAGAACTGGAGATGAAAAGAAAGAGCTAATCAAAGCAGTGGCAGTAGATGAGAGACATTGGAGCTTTTGAGTCCAAGCAAAACTCCTACAAAGAATTCTCTTGTGTGAGCAATGGGCTGTCATGTTATTCCTGTGACAGTCTCTATGTAGCATTTGATTAAAAGGAAAAGGTGATTTGGAAAGGAGGGATTTTTGCCTTCTTATCAGAAGGCTTTCTCGTGGGTCACTTTTTCCTTTCAAACTAATTTCTACAACGTGGGAGCAAGCTCTCAGTTTCAAACAGGGAAGTGACATTTACTATTCCTCAAGACATTGAGGAATATTTGTCACAGACATGTAGGAATATGTATTCCTCAAGGGTTACCTTTAATTTTGCTTATTTTGAAAGTGCAAAAAGAAGTAGAAATCTTCAGGTATTTGTCAGGGTTAGGTACTCCCAATCTACAGTGCATAGTTTCAACTCCCACATGGTTTTACTGGCCACTGTTCTTGGTGGCAGATTGCTACACAGCATGCTGTGATTACTGAAGTACCTTTAGTTGTGTAAATTCCAGTCCTGAATCACTTGGGTTTTTTTGCCATATTTTCTTCAGTAAATACTACCCCACACTTCTTTTCTACTCACACCTCAGGTAGCTGAACAGAACTGGATGCTGCTCTTTTGTATTAGTGCTCTGCCACAAGAATCATGTACAGTCCTGTGTAAATAAATGAGTATAACAGGGAAAGAATCATGGCAACTCTTTAAGAAATCTCTAATAGCTCAGTCAGACATTAAAGCAAAAGTCTATCTGATGGGTACATGTCACCTTTTGCTCCTTCAGAACAGGTAAAGAGAGTGGTTTGTACGCCAAAGCAAGTTAGAGTAGATGTGGTTTCACCTCTCCACATAGACAGTCTACTGGACTTGTGTGATGAGTGTAATCTGGCTTTATCTAACAGAAACATTTTGTCCGTGTTTGTGTGGTCATAGTAGCACTGGGTGGGGGAAACTGTAGTTGAGATCAAGCTCAACTGTTACAAGTGCTAAGTATGTAAATAGACTATACTTTTGACTATAAATGGGGAGATGAAAGGATGTCTATACGGTTCAAGCTCAGAACAGGGGCTTGACGGAAAGTGAAGCTTAAGCTTCAGTCTCTGCCATAAACTTCCTGTGTAAAACAGTGCTCCTGCTGGATTTCTTTTCACTGACCATCTATGTAAGAAATTATCAGATTCTGTTTGTTTTGAAAGAGTATTATGAAAATAAGGTCACTGCATTATTCAGCAGACTTTGGTTACCAGATACAGGAGACAGACTTCATAGGTTTGAAATGGTTGACCTCAGAGATAAACATAAGGGAGATAAAATTGATAACATTAGCACTTCAGAAAACACAGCTATATTGTCCAGGTGTTATCAGAGTATCAGGTGTAGTTGGGTGGAAGAGAGATCATAGAACAGAAAGAAGAGATTCCAGCTTTTCTCATCTCTGGGATTATATTCAGTTTGAATTAATCCATCATACAAGTGTATCTTGCTCAGTGAGGCTGTTGACTCGTGAGTTAAAGAACCATTTTTCAGCCAGCGTTTTTGTAACACAAAGCAAGTGTTTGTTTTGGTTTTTATCTACATCTGTCTTTGTTATTATCACCGAACCACCATTCTTTTTCTCCTGTAGAAGTTTACTGAAATACCTTCAGCTTTTGTAAGTACTGGTTGAATAATGGGATGTCACAGAGAGAGAACTGTCTTCACGTCTGCCTGATTTCAGGTATGAAAGAAACGTGGGACAATAGCTTTTCAAGGAAGAATTATGCCAGTTACAAACCATAAAATACAACTTGGAAAGTGGGCTAGCTAGCTGGATATAACAATGTACAGGTTATGGAATTTCTGTCCCTGCTATAAGCGTATGTGAACAAACAGCACCCAGTGGTCACGGCTTCAGGAGGATGTACACCAGGAATATTATTCCTGGAATAAGTGACTAAAGTTCTTGGAAATCTGTGGTTCTGGGCATACTTTTCCTGTGTGCTACACATAATGTGATATCCTACATCTGGCAGTAGACAGGTCACTACTTGAATTTTGTGTCCCAAAACACAAAGATCTGGGAAAGAAGAGACGATGACTGCTTCAGAAACCTCCGTAGGAAAACACATTTCCAGAAAAACATAAAATGAAAACAAAGTTTGCAGACATCTAAGAAACATTTGGTTCAATAAAAGGAAAAACAAACAAACAAATCTTCAGCAGCTGATAAATGAGTCAGAAGTCAGTGATCTCTTGTTGCAAAAACAAGGGTGAGACTAGGCCAACACTGGCTTGTTTTTGATACATGAGTTTGAGACTTGACCTCGCATTGAAGGGTCAGTGGCTGCACATAGAAAGTCTCATGTTCTCTGGGTTAGAACCCTGGCAACCTCATTTATAGTGATTGAATCAGCAAGTGCCAACAGGCATTGATGAAGTCATGGCCAAATTATTTAGAGTGGTCAGAAGAACTGTGAAGAAGTTTCTTCTGTTTTGGAAAGGATGAGGAAAATTTATTAGACTAGACAGAATGTGTTTTCCCATCTTTAACTTGTGGTACCTCCAGTAAAATAGTAAACCAGCAACCACTAGGGAAGAGAATAAATGTATGAATCGTGGATACCATTTTCACTCTAAAAAAGTGAAAATATGCCATAAAGTTAATATAAATTGCTCTGTAACTATTCATCTACCTTGTTGCTAGTGAAGAATGAATCACATTTCTTTTTCAATGGTTTATGAAATATCTTACTAGAAATCCCAACCAAGGAGCTGTTTGTTGTTTCCTTTCCAAACACTAGGAAGTGAAAACATTTTTGCTATTGAGTTTTATTCTTCCTTTCAAATTGTTTGACAAATTAGTTTTTCAGCTGATTGAGCAGGCAGCCCCAAAATGGGTAGTTTTTTTATTGCTGGTGCTTCACACCTCCTTAACCAAAGACATCTAATACTCAAACAGGGGAGACTAAAACTTAAACAGGAGAGATTTAGGTTGTATATAAGGAAGTTCTTTACTGTGACGGTGGTGAGGCACTGACACAGGTTGCCCAAAGTCCTGTGGTAAATGTTCTATCTCCAGCAGTGTTCAAGGCCAGGTTGAGCAAGCCGGTCTAGTGGAAGGTGTCCCTGCCCATGGCAAGGGGATGGAACTGGATAGTCTTAAAGTCCGTTCCAACATAAACTATTCTGTGATTCTGTAATACAGACATAGCTGCTTTTATGCTGGAGTCTTGTTTTAATGCTACCTTGCTTCCCCAACTCACATTTCTTTGTTTAAGCCCATCTTCCTGCCAGACCAGGCAATTGCAAACCTGAGGCTAGCACTGGTTTGTCTGTACTCATCTGCATGGCACCTGGAACATTCCATTTGTCACTCTTGACCAGAGACTTAGAAAATGCTCTTCACATAATTCAGCTCTGGTTTTATTTATCCCCTCCTTTCCCATCCCATCTATGTCCTGTTCCTCCTCTCTCCCCTGCTTCCCCTCCCCATCATTTCCTTCTCCAGGTTTCTTCTTCCCAATTCAAGCAGTTTCATTTTCCTTTCCCAGAGGAAGTAATTTATGTTTCCATATAACTGGATTATTTTGTGTCCATTCTTGCTGCAGGTGTCATCTTCATTCTGGTTTTGCAATGTTTGACTGCTTGCATAGCAGCTTCATTTAGGAATGTGAGAGTTACCTCTTTCTCCTGGTTATTACAGAACAAGTGCAATAGAGATGGCTAGTAGATAACTGTATATGGTCCTTTGTACAAATTGAGAGCTTTTTTTGCTTTGCTTCGGTTAGTGTATAATGTATTTGGTAGTTATTATTTATGTCCTAAATCAATCTGAAGTAGTTAAAATGAGGTACACAGTGTGCTCTGGTCTCAAATATTTAAACTTTTATGTAAGGTGAATTAGCATCAGTACCTGTGCTGACTTCTGTTAATTTGCATTGGATGATTCATATTATGCTGTTGTCTTCACTGCAGGTGTATTTTTGACTCGCAGAGGAACTACGTTGTGTCTGCTCGCTTTCATTTCCATTATGAAATCTTGGCAGGGTACTGACATAAGAGATATGTGAGGTTAATGTAGACAAAGTTGTGAACTCAAGCTGAGACTTGGAGCTCCATCTTGATTGGAAGAGCAGCCTAGGCATCCATCTATATTTGAAAGCCAAGCCATGTGGAGTAAGGTTAAGTAGCTCGAAGCAGAAAATCCGTTGTGAAGCCATGCATTAATGACGTACATATTTCTTGCTTGCTTCTCAGGAGGTTTTCTACGTTATTTTTAACTTCCTTTCACCTCTGACTGCCAAAAACTATGTATGCCTAGAGAAAAAAGAGTATTTCCTCATGGTTGTAGCTTTATAGGCATAGCAGTACCACCTATTTAAAACTTGCTCTGCAGCAACACACTCCCCTCTTCAAGGTTTAAAAAGCTTGACTTTATCTGAAAGAAGAAAGCAACATATTTACTAATAGGCTTTGAAAGATGGAGAAAATGCTGAATTGGAATTAATGTCACTGTTAGGTGTGAAAATGCTACTAAAGTTTACTTTTTGTAAATTCTGGCAGACTCAATTCAGTGAAGTAGGGCAGCTATTTTAGGATGTCAGTAATTAACAGCCTTTGTCTAGATGTATCTGTACACTGTTGTTGGATTTCAAGTGCGACAACAGACATGGAAATACCAGGGAGCAGAGATAGTTATAAAAGCTGGAGATACTTTAATCTTTTGCTGGTGATCTGATGAACAGCAGGGAGTGGGGAGTTTGCAAAGCAAGGTATCTATGGCTGAAAAAATAACCATTTTTTTTTCTCTCATGTTGAGAGACAGCATGTAGTGTTGAGATGAGACTCTCATTCAAGATACCTGGAATGGAAAACCTGTTTTCTCTGTTGCATTTCAAAACTGAGGTGCAACCTATTTTCCAATGTACAAAATAAACCTAGGAAGCCACCAAATGTTTGGTGGAGAAGAGAAAAAAGACTTTGAAAATTTCATGGTAATTTAATTTGTGCTAGCTTCACCAGATGTTGTATTACAACGCAACTGTTGCTGAAGTGGTAATGATCAGTTAATCTGAGTAGCTTGGAAGCTAAGTAGTTCCATAGTAGAGATAAGCTTTGGACCTCTGGCTCTGTTCTGTGCATGCTACTTTCAAAAAAAGGGTCATCCAGTAGAATTGCAAGTCATGAGGCAGATAGTGGAACTTTAATCATACTGAAAGCAACTGGGATTTCGTCCATCATTTCTATACAGCCATGGTTGACTTTCTGGTCCAATGAAAAGGCCTCAAAGTCTCTCCCTCTACTGCTTTCCTCTTGCTCTCCTGCACAAGTTCTTTACTTATAAATAGCCTCTAGTGGACTTCCAACAATAAAAAATGATTTTCACATAGTTCTTTTTTTAACACTGGCACATGTTGTTTGTGAGGGATCACAAGGTTTAAACTCCTGACCTCTGATGTGGTTGAAGTTCCTGGACAGGACTGAGTTTCTGAGAAGGACACAATCAAGACAAATTAGACTAAAATGAGTGATTTATTAGAACACTGACCAAAATGTTTCTATTTTCCAGTGAGTATATCTTGATGTAAAGTTTCTGTTATTTTCTTTTTTTAGAAGTTATATGATTTGCCCTTAGTTTACCTAAGAGGAATTGAAAACAAACTAGCATCTTTTCATCCCTAATCAAGTACCTTAACCAAAAGATCAGTCCTTGTCTTTAATGTATTCCTGTACTGCAGAAGGGAATATGAATGGCAAGTCACTGGAGGTATTTTGTGGCTTGAGACGTTCTAAAATGCTTTGAAGTCGGAATCTATTTATTCTGTCTTATATGTAACTTTTACCATTTGTATTGGCTTTGGCCTCAAACTGGACTTGTTTTGATGTGGCTTTATATCATTTGCATTTAGGCAAATTTAAGTGGGGTAAATGTAAATGAAAGGAGGTTATTGATTCTGGTGTCAATGGGTCACTTGAGAAAGAAGGAGGCATATGTTGCTCTTGCAGTTGGCTGCAGCCTGCTCCTGTGAGGCAGTGTGTGGAGATGAGCTGAACACAGTTTTTGGGATCTTGCATTAAAATTCCTTTATCTAATTGAAGTGAGGGAGTAGAAATAATTGGTCTGTCTTCTGGAGTTCTCCTCTCTGGATAAACACCCTGTGCCAGATACAACTGATCCTTTAAGGTTCATTAAAGTTCTTAAGAGAATTTCTTCTTTTTGCCTTTGGAATGACATTGCACAAACTGGCAAGCATTTAAAAGATCTTCTGTAGGAAGATGTCCCAGGTACCCTCATAAAATCTTTACAACTACAGTACTTTGGAGAGAGAAGAAGTTAAGAGTACTGTGCTGATTTTGCACACAGTTTTATCTCTCAGGGTTTAATAGCAAAAAACATTGCCAAAAGATGCACCTCCTTTCAGTTTAGTCTTGACAGAAGAATTTTTGGGGAGATTGACCTGCAGAAATGCACTTTTACTGAATAATGTCCAATTAATTGGTGGTAGAAGGTATGAAACAGAGGAGTTGTTATTCCTCAAAAAAGAGAAACTGTGAGAAACCTATGCTAAGACTCTTGTGTTGGCATCTCTACTTGGCAACACCATTGATAAGAGGAAGCAGCTCCAAATTCCCTGCATGTTGGGAATAGTTTACTCAGTGTCATTAACTAATTGATCTGTGGGTTTCCAGCCTCCCTGCTTTTAGGCATATCTGTGTAAGTCCACTGGCTTGTTCTGTTTGAGGCTGTACTGCAAGAATTAGTAAGATTACACCAGTTGACTTATGATATTGACTGTCCTGCATGTTGAAGTGTAGAACTGGAAAGTCTTTGTGCTCCTTAAGTATTAAGGATGGTGATGGATTAGCAAACAGTGCTTAGGTGTAACAGACTTCTAGAGGGCCATGTAAAAAGTAAAGCATAGGAAACTGGTTTTCCCCTCAGTGAACACCTTTCTTTCCTCGGGTGATAGAGCTAAAATGATGAAAGTCTTTACAGTTTTATTGAGGGCATTGTTGGTGGAACGAGGACTACTCTGCTTAAATTTGGAGATAAAAGCCTGTAGCAAAAGTCCAACACTCAGGGTTACAAGTAACCATCAAAAATATTTATCCCAAAACAAAAAAAAATCAAAAACTTCCATTATAATTAAGACATCATTCCTATCTCCTGGTTTCAGTTTGTGTTTGCTTTGACCTCCCTTGTTTCCAGAGGGATGTGGCCCTTGCCTTTTTGATTCTATAATAGTTCTGAAAAGAGAGACAAAGAGTACTGTAGATTTACTGAAGCATTCACTGAAGGAGTGAAAAAATAATCTTAAAGTATGAAAAGACCTTGTGCAGAGAGAAAGGAATTTCAAGACCATGGTGAATGGCAGCAAGGAAGATTCAGGTTGGGTATCTGGGAAAACTTGAAAATGGGAATGGTGATAAAGCAGTAAACTAGACTAGGGAATTTATAACCTGACATAAAATTGCATTATACTTTTGTCCAAATGTGTGTGAGAACTTCAGGTTCAAAAATTTCTTAGTAGAATAGTAGTGAAGTTGCTAGCTGCTTTCCTCTTGTCTTCTAAATAGGGAAGACCAAGGGTCTCTTTTGCTTTACTGATTCCTTTCTATTTTCAGTTTTCTGTTTCTTTCCCAAGAACAAAATGGGAAAGGTGCCTCCGAAGGAAGGCGTCTCTGCTTTCCTCTGCCCTGTATCCTCCCACTTCACATGTCTGTTCCTCTGTGGGAACACATGCAGTTTTTGTAAACTCGTGAAAATAGTATCTGACATGCAGTCAAATCCCATCCACCACACATGCATAGTTTTCAAATATAAGGGCAGCTTAATGCACAGTATGATGGAACTGGGAATAATACATATGTAATTGGTTTAAGGAGTCTTTCCTTGCAAGCACTGCCTGTTCAGAGACCTTGCACTTTTTGTCAGCCAAGGAGCCAGGAGCTCTTTCTCCTGAATGCTTTCCTCCCCATAGCTACAGACACCTGTATCATTCCCCTGTTTCTAGACCCAAAAGAATTCAAGTCCATCATTCCTCATCACCAAATTCTCTCTGATCTTATTCTTTTCTTCTTTCTGTGCTTCTGCTGCCACAGGAGTGCATCTGGCAGGATCACCAACCAGCTGCAGGGCCTAATAGAAGACCAATCTGTGGATTGTAGCTTAAATATGTGCAATAGCAGCTGCCTAGTTTTGTAAAAGATTGAACTCAAGGCATTTTTCATATTTTTACAAGAGCTTGTTCTGCCTGTATCCATGGGAGGTGCAGTTTAATCTCGACTTCCACTTTTTCAGGGTATCTTTCCCATGTTATCCTGTAATGCCTCTCTCTTCAGCTATGTGTTGCAGTACTGTGATAGAGATGTCTGTGAGGCACAGTGCTGTGCGAGGCAGAGATGCTAGCTTGGATTTTAGTAGCTAAATAACCATGTCAGCATGGTATATTATTGGGCTCTTTAGCCCCGTTTTTGATGGCTAACTAAACTGGCATTAACTTGGAAATCCCAGCACTGTGGCATGTTCTGTGATGCAGATAGGTTTTTTAAGGCACAACTAACAGCTTTGCAGCTGTTTTACTACAGAGAAGAGGGGTTGTACAACAAGGAATTGGGGCATTTTGTATGACTTAAAAATACATTCTCATAATGGGTGTTACTATCACAAAATGATCTGCTAAATGGTGCTATTATGGATGTCAGCACTGGAACAGGCTGCTCAGGGCAGTAGTTGAGTTGCCATCCCTGGAGGCATTTGAAAGATGTGTAGATGGTGGGGATTTAGGGACAAGGTTTTGTGGTGTACTTCCTTGTATTAGGTTGATGGTTGGACCAGATGAGCTTAAGGTTCTTTACCAACCTCTGTCAGTTCACAGGACCAGAAGAGTCCAGCCTGTTTGATGTATTTGCTGTGCTTGCTGTGTCACTGAGGCTTTGAAGATTGTAATCAGAAATGTCATGGAGGCTGTTGAAATCAGAGACATCCATAAAGCCAGGATCTTCAACTGTGCTGTCTGTAAAGCTGTGTTACTGTGTCAGCTTTGACATTCACAATGAGTAGGGTAGGATTGTTCCTAGCTGGGCTTGGAATTATTTGCTGAGCAGACCAAAGTTCTTGATTGACTCTAAGACCACCATGCATTTATTAGGAATTACAAAGTTCTGTTGTGATGAAGTTACTTAAAATTGAATTATTCTGAAAGCAGGAAAAGAAGAAGGAAAGAAAAAGAGTAACCAGTTATTTCAGCTCTTCTAAAATGTCTGCTCTGGGGAAAACTACCTAAAAAACCCATCTCACTGCCTCAGAAGAAATCTCTATATAGCCCAGGATTTTGGTGTGACTAGCAAGAGGTGATTAGGGAAAGCAGAACATACAAGGTGAGTAGAATAATACTCCCCAGTATGGCCTGTCAGATCTTCACACTGTGGCTGAAGACATCCCAGTGCTAGAGGTTCCATGTGTACCTTTGTGCTCAGTGGTCTTTGATGGTTGTAATGGTGAATTTACTTATTTATTTATTAAACATCTCTAAATGCCTGTAACTCACAATATCCAGAGACAGAAAATCCAGCAGTTTGGTTACTCATTTATAACATAGAAAATGGGCATTTTATTCTGTGTAAATAGTACCTGATAATTTTATTCAGTAATCCTTAAATGTGGAAGAAAGAGCCAGCACTGCATAAACATTTCTACTACTCATACTTTTATATATCCCTTTCATTCCTCTGCTGCCTCTTTTTAAAGTCCAAGCTTAATCCGTAATGGCACATTGGCTTTTGGTCACACTTTGTAGCTATAACCTTCTAGAGAAGTGAGAAAACAGCAGTATTTCTTTTGTTAGCATCTCATTTGTGCAACACACTACAATGTTACATACCTGCTTTGGAGATGAACTCTGATTAACTGGCATCATGGTGTCTTTTGGCTAGAATAAGCAGGGAAAATTAGCAGTGTTCTGCATGAATAATTTGTGCATTAAAAATATACTTAATAGCCTGCAGGAAAAGAGAATAACTGTTACAGACAGCACTGAGTAGGTAGTAATTTCCACTGAAGATTGTTGCATGCCTAAATGTGGACTTAAAAGTTTAATACTTGATATTTTTTCCCGATAAACTCCACCAGAGAACTTTCTCTTGCTCTGTTTGGCTTAGAACTGATGTTGTGAAGGGCTTTGTTTCAAAGAAACGCATAAAATTTAATTTTAGTAAATATCTGCAAGCCAAATAAATAAGCACTAATTTAACAAGACTAATAAAAGGTCTGCAAGTTTAAAAATAGGTGAAACAAATACGACTTAGTCTTAAAAATAGCTCTTTTAAGATCTTCTGAATGAAATTCCTTAATAGTAATTTCTAGTGAGTGAATTTCAGAAAATACTGGTTATTAACAACTATTTTATTATGCCTAATCTGGGTTTATTAATCCCTGATCCCAGGGAAGTCTGACATACTCTGTATGAGCCTTCAAATGCCTTTTATGCAGCTTCAATTCTGGAGGTGACAATACATACTGCAAATCATATGGAAAAGGATTTTTCTTGAAATGTCTTATATGTACTATATTCTTGTTATAATTCCATTATAGCTGTAGTTAGGAAGTACACAGATGAGCAAAAATGAATAGCTAAAGGGCTAGATCCATTCTAGTGATGTGGTTTAGAATCCTAGAGTATTGGAGACCAAAAAGTTTGATCCAGATTTGGGATGCAGAATAGGTTTTCTCCATTTCTTCGTATGTATGTTTCTATTAGAGGGAGGGAAAAGTGAAAAGATAAAGAGATACCTCTGCATTCCTTTGCTCAGAGCAGCAAGGAACATTGGTTCTCCTGCTCTCTCTGCACCATATAGTTACAGCTTTTGGCTACATGTTCATCCTACAGAACCCTTGAACTTGTCATGTCAAGGAATGGTTTAGGGGATGCTGGGCTCTCAGCACTTGTCTGTGTGATCTGAGCTGCTGCTCAGCATCCTTGTTGGGCCAACAGAGCAAGGCCCAGCTACAGAGCTGTGTTATTTCAGTATCTCCTTTACTTACTGTAAAATCATTATAATTTAATGATTTTAACTTTAAACCACTATTTTCTGCTCTGAGAAGAATAAATGAACACTAATATGACAGCATTTCCAAGTGTTGATATCAGTTGATTCAAGGTAGGAGTAAGACTGAACTGATCCTGTTTAGAAGGAAATGTTTTAAAGAAATTTTGACTGTTTTGTCTTTATAAAGAGGGCAACTACTGGTATTATGTTGGTCTTAAATTGTTGAGACACAGCTGAATTCTTCACTGCCATTAGAAGCGATGGTGGTTGTGGTGTAGGAAATGCCATTGTAGGTGGCCAGAAGATGGAGCACCAAACTGGTGGATATCAACCTGACATTTGGATGTGTGGTGGGGGAAACAGAAGGGAGAAGATGAGAAGAGTGTACTGGCTTTCTGAGAAAGAAAATGTTCTTTGTGGCTTGTTCTCATAAACATGTTCTATGATGGTAGCTGATTCAGTTCCAGCACGTCTTTCTACTTAGGGAAGTACAGAGGGAAGACTGTTTTATTATAATATTGCTTTATTTCCACTTAGAGAAGAATTTTATTTTTTAAGTATGGTTAGAGTCAGGATCATCAATATTGGTTGCTGTCTGCCTGTTAATGAGAATTGTCTCCTTTGATAGGGATGTTCCCAGCTCCAGAGGTAAAGCCTAGTGGTTAGATTACTGCCACGTCGCATGTAGGTGCCGGAACTGACTTCTTGACTGCACCACATATGGGAGATGGATTAAGCAAAATAGATGCTGCCTGTTGGAGGCTATATTTTTCCAGATGTTCCCCTTTTAGATCTTACATATTTACTTTGGACCTGGACACACACGTACTGCAAGTTTGCTTCCTTCTCTCTCTGTGCTGTATGGTGAATACGTTCTCACTCAAAGTGTAGGTGGTCTTGAAAGGGGACTTTGGCTTATGCCTCACAAGTTCCTGCCTTCTTCATGTAGTATGTGCTTTGGGTGGGTTTTGTTTATTGGGTTTTTAACGCAGGTATGGAGGTTCAGTCCGGCTGTTTGGCAAATAGTCCTTAGTGTTAAATTCTCAGGGTTGTAGACCAGTAGGGCTAGGATGGGGTTGTTGTCCTCTTATATGAACAAGGATTTTATGTCTGGGCTTATGTTTTTTAACTGTAGTATTTCTGTCATTTGATAGGAAATAAATATGGCTTCTCATTGGAGGTGTATCTTTTCATGTCTAATACTAGTTTATATGATGTTGGTCCCATTCCCAGAATCTGTAATCTAAAGTAAAGACGCAGATGAGGTGGTAGAGTTTTCTTCTCATTGGAATTCCCACCTCTGTGTTCTTTAAAGAAGACAGCAATGCATGCTTTGTAAGGATAGTTATTTTGTTACTATGGAGATACAAAATGACATAGGGTTACTACTTGCTCTGTGCAGCAAACAGAGGGAGCTAACACACATTTGAGTTTGTTCAGTAAAGGAGAGTGTGAAGTTCTGTGCCTGGGGTGGAATAACCCTATGCAGTAGTACAGGCCAGACAGTTGGAAAGAGGCTTTGCAAGATCGGGGTACTGGTGGAAGAAAAGTTGAATGTGAGCCAGCTAATGTGCCCTTCATTGAGGCAACCAAACCAGTTTTAAACAACAGATCAAATACCACATGATATGGCTATCACCCTACTCCAGCATGACTGGACATGAGGCTCCTTTCTCTTTCCAAGAGAACCTTGAAAACAATGTCTAAAATTGAAAATGAAACTATATTTGAAGACTTCAAACTCCTGCATGAAATGTAGTCCCCATCTTTGCTCGATTCTCTGTAGAATGCTCTTCCAGACAGATCAATGTTGCTCATTTGTGTTTAGAACAAACTTCACTTGATTTGACTGAGGATTTTGAAGGTAAATAAATGTTTTGCTTGCCTTTGTTTGTTTTTAAAGGAAGCTGTGGGTGGTTTTGGGTTCAGTTTTCTAGAATACTAAGATTATGGAATTCTAGAGAGATTTTTTTTTTAAAGGCTATTTGGTCCAGCAGGTGTCACTCATTCATAAAGAATCTTACGTGGATTTTGCCAGTGCCAGTCCTTAGATAAGTGAAGACAAAGCCTTCAGAAACAATTAGCCACCTTGTGACTTATAGAGAAAGTATAAATTAATACACCGTATATAACCGAATTTTGAAATGAAGGAAACTTCACAAGTAGCTCCCATTTTGATTGTAGATCAGTATCAACAAGACCAGTGGAAAGCACTGAAGCAAGAAGAGACTGTTCTTCCTCTGGAACAGGCATGGCGGTGATTCACAGCCATTAGGCCATTCTGATGTGGTTTGAGCAAAGCTTCTTTGAGGAATGCTTACCTGATAACAGCTGTTAAAATGTTTTTGTTTATATTTCCTTTGTTTTTTAAGCAAAAACCTTATCTGCTCAGTGTCCTATGGAAAATCTATTCATTCTTTGACCTCAGGCAACTTTAACATGTTTAGATGGTGCTGGAGAAATTAGGTAAGGGTTTGACAGTGTAAGAAACAGAGGCAGTATGTCTTTGGCTGGCTATTGTGGGAAGCTGTGGTTTCTAGGAATACTTTTAGAAGAATAGTGATGTTTGGGTGATATGTTTTAACTGTAGTTAAAGACTATTTGTGTCCTTAAGCTACATCTGCTTGATTCAAGTCACTTCTAATCAATAACACATCTTCAGTAAACCGCATGAACTGCACTCTGCAATGGTGCTTCAGCATTTGCCTTTGGGTATCTAGATAGCGCTAACTTGGCATAGACTGGTGCCTTGGATGTTAACAAAGTACTACATCACTGTAGTGCAAATTTCCTTTGCATGTGTGGAATTTGAAATGGCACAGGCTTTCAATATTAGGGAATCATATGGATCTAAGAATTTCCCTATTGCCTGCATGAAATTACAGGAGGGGCAGAAACTGGGGAGAAGCACTGGAAGAGTGCCCTGTTTCCTCTAGACCAAAACTGCACTCATGTTCTTGGTGCTTGTCTTAGGTTTGTCTATAGGCAACTGTTATCCAGGATGGATGAGTTGCTGGCTGGGTGAGGAGAAGAATGTTTTGGAGAATTCATGGCTGTCTGAGGCATTTTCATATATGATAATTTCAGTGGTGTAGAGCCAGGAAACTGAACACATGTTGAAAAGCTGCAGCTCATACCAAAAAGAGAAGCTATCCTCAGAATGAGCAGAAGATCTACTCTTTCATTTTCTTATGTTGGCTGTAATGTACAGATCTACTCAAGGTTTTTCATTTAGCTAAAAAATCACTTTTTTCTTTATGAGTATATCACATTAGAATAATGAAGCTGTGAAGAGATGTAAGAAAGCCGGCAATCCTGCTTCATAGGTGTATTCGTGATGGAGATAGACTTCTACTTTCAGATGTGAATAGCTAACTCAATGCAGAGCAGGTTAATGAGGGATGCAGCCTTGATTACAACTAAACCACCAAAACCTCATTATGGAGAAAGTAATGAGTAAGTGGATAACTAATTCTTCTCACAATTAAAATAAAACTAACTCTGCGGCATAGGTTATCCTCATGCACAGTTGCTCATGCATATACCAACAATATTTTTGAGAACCCAAATCCTATACATTAAGATGCTTCCCTTACATACAGAAAAGAAAGAACTAAAAAATAAAACCAACAAACTAAAATGTAAGGGAAGAATGCAAGCATGTTGTTTCTACCTAGAAATATTGGGTGTGCTCAGATACTACCATGATGGGACTGGGTACTCATCCTGCTAAATAGATCGAATTTTTGTGCTCTTTGGCTAAATATTCTCCACTCCTCTACACTGCTTTAGGCAGCTTCCAGTGCCTAAAGAGGCTGACAAGAAATCTGGAGAGGGGCTTTTTACAAGGGCCTGTAGTGACAGGACAAAGGGGGGATGGCTTTAACCTGACAGAGGGAAGACTGAGATTAGGAAGTTCTTCCCTGTGAGGGTGGTGAGGCCCTGGCATGGGTTGCTCAGAGCTGATCACTCTATTCATGGTAATGCTTTGATTCACTTCCAGTTTTGTACATTTGAAAACTTCAGTGATTTTTTTTTTTTTTTAATGGCGTCATTAAATGCTGGAAAAAGTTTATGCTACATTCTCCCTAATACACATAGAAATATTTTTTATTGGTCCTTGAAAATTTATGGGTGTACAAGAGAAAAATTAATTGCAAAGTCTCCTCAAGAGACTGTAAAGACTGAGTTCTAAACTTGGGCTCTAGGTACAAAGTAGCAGCATAAAGGAAGAAGTAGTTTAAACTGTCTTGGATTATTCTAGCCCTTACATTTTCACACATATGCACAATTTATTAAAACTCTGTAATTTGTTCTATGTCAAGAGCCAGCCCTATCATTTCCATGGGAGTGAGAAGTTACACCTTTTTTTCCCCCTGCTCTCAGCCAGGAGAATCTTATGTACTTAAACCTACTTACTTTTTTTAAGTACCCTGGTAGCCCTGGTGTGCAGGGTTTCAGAGTGGCTTCAAAATGCAGTCACTTGTCTAACAAGTAATGTGAGCCATAGTCTTAATTTGGAATGACTAGAAGTTTATAGGGTGACAAGATGTCCTCATAATTGTAGGAAGCTGTCCTGAATCATGGCCTAAATGTTGCTTTGAGGTTTTTTTTACTTTGCCATTCATTCATGCTTTTAGTCTGTTTGAAAAGTTCAAGAGTTGCTTGTGGCTTCGTATTTCTAAGTCCACAAGCAATTTAGGCAGCATAAACCCCTGATTCTTCAAGTGATCTTCATATTCTGTGATAAGTAATAGTACATGGGTTCTCAGAGAGGTCTGTGTGCATGGCTGCCACCTTGGCTGACCTGCTGGGAACTGGGTTTGCTGGACCAAAAGCTTCTGACGTGAATGCTCTTTAGCAGGGATTGTGTCTACCTTACTCCCCTATGGAAGTAGGGTGTAGAGCATTTGCAGGGCCCTCGTTAAGATCAGGTCCTAACACTTCCACAGCTGCAGTTTCCTAACCAAGTATCAAGCAGCACTGCCAACAGCAATACAGCTTGTTCAGGTGGTCCAATCATGTATTTGTATGAGTTATACTGGAGGGCAAAATGTAGGTATGGAACACCTACCCTGTTACTGAATTTGTAGTTGATACCTCATATTCTACTCAAAGACCATCAGAGGAAAAAAAAAAAAAGGATCACAGATCCTCAGCCCTCATCTTTTCTCTTCTCCCACCAATTCCTAAAGAAGGTGTGTTAGAACATTTTTCTTAGAGTTTTCCCAACATGAGGCTATTTTTATCTTGTATTTATGTCTTCCAGTTGCCAAGTTAGCTGACCCAGGAGCACATGTCTGGTCTACTCCCCGGCCAGATCACACTGTCACCTCTGCCAGGCAGGAAGTGGTGAATGCATATAAGGATTAGGGTAGGACCACTAGTAAACATTAGTCGCATATTTGTTAATCAACGGGAAATTACCGGTATGATATATAGCTGCAATGAAATATGGCCTCTCTGGGTTTTGAGCTCTAAGAGGTTAAGAAAGCAGAGCAAGTAATATGAAAAGGACATTGATTTGCTGCCATGACTTCTAACAGAGAACTACCTAATCATAGCAAAAAAGAGGCCATGGACAGCAAATCCCAAGAATGTAGCCTGAAGCCTCAGACTCTGGAGAGGGGCCAGCCATAAAGCTCCACTCCTTAACTTGAATCCATTCACTAGGACACAGAGGCCATTTACAGATGCTAAATTTTACTTAGTGGCTATGTTGCAAATCCAAAAATAAATCAGTTTGTTATTTAAACTCCACAAATGTAATTCACATTTGTTTAAAGCTATGGTTCCCAGGCCTGCCAGTGACTCCAAGGTAAGATGCTTACGGAAGCAGACTGATTATCTTTGCAGGCTTTTGTGTCACAGATCTGTTGACACATGCAGATTATGGATACTATGGTATATTTTGGTGCATAACGGCTGTACTAATCTTCTGTAAGCAATGAAGTGGTAAGTTTTAATGCAAGAAGAAACAGCTGTGCTCCTAAGTGTCCCCTTTACTTTGAGTACAGGATGTCTATTATTTCAGCTTGCTGCATAATATAGGTATTTATTTTTTCTTTGCTTGAATGTCTGTGGTTGGAAAATATTTGGTGAAATTAGTAATACCAGGTTATAGGAGGAACAAGCCATCCAGACAGAAACTCGAAGACAACTCTTATATATCTATTAGAATATATGATAATATTTAAATAATAGACATGATATTTTAACAATTTCCTTAATTCCCTATTGTAGAAACCCACTTATTTTCAGACATCATGTCACTCAGATAAGTAGTTACCACTGGATATCCCAGGAAGTAGAAGGGACCCAAGCTACAGAATACACTGGCCTTTGTGACTTTAAGAGTGAAGTACGATGTAGCATATGTGGTATAGAATTAAAGAGAAAGGATTTGTTATTGTACTGTATCTTACATGTTTCATGAAGCTAACTTTGGTGGAATTGCATATAAAGAAATAGAAATAGAACAGCATTCCAATTTCTCTGCTGGTATCTTCTCTGCTGGTATATTTCTTGTTCTTGGAATTGCTTTTCAGTTTCCTTGAGTAAGTAACACCTACCTATATTAGTGTTTAAGGTTGCATCAAGACTGCACTTTATCCTCCAGTCGCTACTATGTAAGATATTTTGGTTCATATCCTGAAAACAGTCTTGGAGTGTATGAATTGCTTCTGTCTTTCCCCTCCTCCCCCTTACCCTCCCTATAAAGCTATATCAGAAAACGTGCTCTGAAAGTGCACCTAATGCTCTCTAACCACTAATAGGTGCTCAGTCTACGTGGCCAGACTAAAGCTACTGTAGAGTAAGCCCCTCAGGTGCATGTGTTGTGGACACAGAGTTCTCAGTACTAACTACTATGCTGCATAAACCTGCCCTTATTGTGCTGTATTATTTGCTAATGTAGGCAAAGACTGATGCCATGAGAAAAAAAGAGTAGAAATGCAAAATATTTGGGCTAAAATAATTTTACAGCTTTTGCATATCTTAGTGGGGAAGATAGAGGATTTTAAGCTGATGAACTGGGAGGGGGGAAGCCTTTTCCTTTCGATTTAGCTAACATTTTGTAGGTTTCAGATTATTACCTGTCATATCCGCGTAGCATCACCAGTGCATGCAAAGAAGCTGCATGTTCAGGCTGGGTAGCAGTTCTTGTTATTTATTTAGTTACTTATTTATATGACAGAAGTGTGACTGTAATGATGACTAAAGATGGAAGTCTTGGTGTACAGATTAGCCCAGTGTGACTCCCTCTTACTAAGTAGCAAAAGAAAATGGTTGGTAAACGTGGCAGTGAAGTTGAACATGCTTATGACTTCATGTTGTGGTTTAGCCTCAGTTAACAGCAACACTCCCACCCAGCTGCTTGCTCATCACCCCCCCTCTTCCCTCAGGATAGGGGGAGAAAATAGGAAGAGCGGGAACAGGAAAACTTGTGGGTTGAGATAAGGAGATTGCTTACCAGTCACTTTTGCAGGCAAAACAGACTGAACCCAGGGAAAAGGAACTTAACTGATTGACCTTTAAAATAAAATTGTAATCACCAATTGGAGTAGTGGGAAATAAACAACATTTTTAAACTTTTAAAACAAACATAAAGCCTTTCCTTCCCCTTTCCCATACTCCTTCACTCTAGTCTCCCACACACCACCACCTCAAGTGGCACAGGGAGATGGTGAATGGGGGACTACAGTCAGTCCGTAACAGCTCCTCTCTGCTGCTCCTACCTTCTCAGTCTTCACCCCTGCTCCATCATGACTCCTTTCCACAGACTGCAGTGCCTGTCAAGAAAATCTGCTCTGGTGTGAGCTCTACACAGGCTGTGCTTCCTGCAGGAATTTGCTCCAACGTGGGGTTGTCCACAGGCCACAGTGACTATCCGCACTGGTGCGGATCCTTCAAGGACTGCAGGAAATCTCTTCCTTTGGCACTTGGAGCATCTCATCTTCCCTCTCTTCTTTCTCTGACCTTGGTGTTCCCCGTTTCTCACTCTTCTTTTTGTTTCCTCTTCCTTTCTCTCAGTGGTGTTTTCTGTCTTCTATACATTTTCACAGACTTGCTATATACTTTGCTGATGGACTCACCTTTGACCTGTGATGGGTCTGGCTGGACCTGGCTGTGACAGGCCTTGGGCAGCCCTTAGCCTCTTCCCCCAGAAGCCAGCCCTAAAGCCCTCCTGCTGCCAGTGTCTTACCACCTGCACCCTATACATTTCTGCATATTTGAAAACCTGCAGGGTAAAATGGATAAATCTTGACTGACTTGTTTATTCTGACCCATGGAGCAAGAGTATGGTACCTGTCAGCCAGCAAGCAGGAAGGAAGAAAAAAGAGCTGTCTATTACTGCTTGCAGGTTTCTTTAACAACTGTAGAAGACACATACAGAATAAAAGATTTGTACAGTATCTTCACTAGCTCTGTTTCTACTTTGCATGCCATTGGACATTGCACTTACACTTGGGTTAGGAGAGTAGTAAATTTATGTTACTGGCATGTGACTGCAAGAACCTTAGACTATATGAGATATCTTGGAGAGCAAGAATTTTTGATCAGAAAAGAAGAATGCTTTTTTAGCCTGAATTTAGTAGTCTAAATTGGAGACTACAGTACTTAATATAGGCAAGTATATTAAATTAAGATCCATGTATAGCACAAGATGCACAAAAATGATGCCTTAGGTCATAATGGAAAGCCTTGTTCTGTGTTGGAATTTCACAGAATGTCGCCACTCAGCCCATGTGTATTTGGGAGGGGAATCATTTACTGTGTGAATATCTAATTTTGTAGTATCTAATAGGACATAGGGCTTTGCCTTCTTGCAGGATAACTAGCAGAAAGGGAGGAAAGAGTTTATCCAGGATTTTTTAAATTCACAATTACTCTCTCTGGTAGTTAGTCATTAATGTTTATATACAGTTCCACGTGGATTTCCCTTCTTTGAATATTTGAGAATAGAATCATAGAAATATGGTCTATTGACAGGTCCATGTTAGTGTGCTTTTTTAGTGAGGTCAGTGGCCATGAAAGTTAATTTATAGCCTTAAAGACTGAAGATCCATCTCCATACAGCAAAAACCAGTGTAAATTTTGAGCCTGTTTTGTCATTAATGACCCTCTAGGCCCCGATCCAGAAAAGATTCATAACTCCACTGAGAGTTAAGCTTGAGAATTAGGTATCAAACTGTTACGCATGTGAGACTTAGCAAATCTGCATCTTTGTGTTATTGTTTCATCTCTTTAAGCACATTTACACTTATGCAAGGTAGTGTAGTCCTGGAACATCCAAACTAAAGCTAAAAGGCATTGTAAATTGTTTCAGGACTGTGTACATTAGTACAGTACATGCCTGAGACACAATGTGCATTAGCTCAGGATCCCAGCTGTTACGGGTATCCACTGCAGGCAGTTAAGCCCCACACAGCTGCTCACTAACTCCCCTGCAAAAGTGAGAAAACTCATGGCTTGACATAAAGACATCTTAATAAGTAAAGCAAAAGCCGCGTGCACAAGCAGAAAACAATGAGTTAATTCAATGCTTCCCATCGACAGGCAGGTATTTAGCCATTGCTAGGAGAGCAGGGCTTCATTACGCATAATAGTTACTTGGGAAGACAGACTTCTTAAGTCCAAATATCCCATTTCTCCTTTTCTTCTTCCTCTCCCAACTCTGTATGCTGAGCAGATGCCATATGGTATGGAATATTCCTTTGGTGAGCTAGGGTCAGCTGTGCCCACTGTGTCCTCTCCCAACCTCTTGTACATCCCCAGCCTACTCACTGGCAGGGCAGTGTGAGCAGCAGAGAAATCCTTGATTCTAAGCACTGCTCAACAATAACTAAAATATGGGTGTGTTATCAACACTGGTGCTGACACAAGTTTGGCCAGCATTGAATCCAGCATGGACCCAGTCACTGGAATTGTCTCTGTCCAACATGGGAGCAACTTCTGGCATCTTCTCACAGAGGTCACCCCTGCAGCATGCCCTCTACCAAAACTGTGCCACATAAACCCAGTACACTGTGAAACACCATCACTATACTCGTTACATGTATGAGGGAGCTTAAAATGGATGGATGTGTATTTAAGTGGACACTTCCATTTCAGAAAGGCTGAGTGTTCTGAACAGTTTAGACAATAAGAGGCGTAGTACAGGCTGGGCTGGTTTTGTTTTGTTCTAGTCAAGGGGAGGTGGGCTATAATAAATGTTTCCTTGTCCTGTGTTCTTTGTCTCCACGTAAGACAGAATGTCTGATTTTTTCAGTGGTGATGGATGGATTTCTGTAGAACTTCTGAGTTCTTGAAAGGATTGTGTGACAGACAACAGAGAGCAGAATTGCTTAACAGTCAGCTGGCTTTTATTATAAAAGGGTTATGAAGCATTCATAAATTGTGAATGGGTTGGAAATCACAACGTTTTCTGTGTTTAGGATGTACTTAAACTGATGGGGATAAAACCTATAGAGGTTTATATACTTAAAAAGAAAAAAAGTGATAGGAATAATGGACCACTAGTACCAGTTAGTAACATTGAGCAGTAAATCCAAGGGTATTTATGACGAAGTTAAAATGAGTGCATGCAATGCAGCTGATAGTTTCCAGAAATACTATATATGTAGTACCTATGTGAGCTAGAGTTTGCATCAGGAAATCCCCAAAGTCAGTCCAGAAATGATGGTTGAACTAAGTCACTTTGTTATGTTCACTAACATACATACCAGTTGTCTAAAAATCATTAGCCAACCTGTACAATAGTTCAGTATCTGAAGGGGGCTACAAGGATGCTGGAGAGGGACTCTTTATCAGGGACTGTTGCGATAGGGCAAGGGGTGGTGGGTTCAAACTGAAACAGGGGGAGTTCAGGTTATGAAAAAGTTCTTCCCTGTGAGGGTGCTGAGGCACTGGCATGGGTTGTCCAGAGGAGCTGTGGCTGCCCCATTCCTGGCAGTGTTCAAGGCCAGGTTGGACGGGACAGGGCTTGGAGCAGCCTGGTCTAGTGGAAGGTGTTCCTGCCTGTGGCAGGGAGTTGGAACTGGATGAGCTTTAAGGTCCTTTCCAACCCAAACCATTCTATAATTCTATGATGCAGTCTGAAGTTGTAATAAGATATAAGGCCAGTAGATGGACCCAAAGCTATAATATCCGTAATGATGTACATCCATGATTTCCACAACAGTTCTCAGTATAGAATCATAGAATAGTTAGGGCTGGAAAGGACCTTAAGATCATCCAGTTCCAACCCCCCTGCCATGGGCAGGGACACGTCACACTAAACCATATCACCCGAGGCTCTGTCCAACCTGGCCTTGAACACCGCCAGGGATGGAGCATTCACAGCTTGTTTGGGCAACCCATTCCAGTGCCTCACCACCCTAACAGTAAAGAATTTCTTCCTTATATCCAGTCTAAATCTATGCTGATCATATTCTTTTTATTTCTTGTCAGTGAATGGCTATTTCCTACCTGGTTGTATTGCCCTACTTTTACATGGCCTGTGATAGGTTTTCTCTCTGATTCTGCACTTTTGTTAGATTTTTAGAAGTATTTCTTGCAAGAACAAAATAAATAGCAATCTGAGGGTTTAGACAATAAGATGTCATAGAATAACAGCTTGGAGGTGTCATCAGTGTCACTAAACAAAATCCAACCAGTTAATAAATTTTAAGGGTATAGCAGCATTTATGCAAAATGCATTATACGTATCATTAGATATTATAGGAGTCACATTCTGAATAGAGGAGAAAATCAAGAAAGCTTTGAAACAAGCTTTTTTTCCCTAAGTCAGAATGCCAGCAGAATAAAGAAGATGTGTCTGTTAGTACACACCTTTTGAAAAGCTTCTGATCTTTCTTTTTTTGACTGGCAATAAAATATGTGCTCATTTTTCCAATTTGTTGTCACATTGCTTCCACAACCAACTGGGGAACAGGTTTATTAGCAATTGAAAAGCTGATAGTAATGATATGTAGTATAAGGAAATACAGCTGGGCTAACATGGCTTGCAGTATTGATTCCAGAATGACATGTGCTAAGCGCTATAAATTGCCAACACTATCAGCCCTATGAAGTAAAGCAGTTTGCATCTGCTACAGGACACTTCTACACTTGGAATAAATAATTTCTACTGTTCATAAGTATGTGTGTATATACAGAATACTAACTTCTGGAATATTTCTATACATAAAAGATAAGTATCTGTTTGCAAAGGTAACACGCAACAGGGCTGTACAACTGAAAGTTGTTTATTAGCTGATAATGAGAATACAAGTTTACCCTTTAATCTCTGCCTTTGAGTTGTTTGGAGGGCTGGAGCTTCCTTTAGACAGGTATTAATTCTAAATTAAAGCAAACTCATTATAACTAATGTGGAAATGGGTAGGAAATATATTGAGAACAAGATTTATGAGCTTTTCAGTATTCCCTAGGTTTGACTGAATTGCAGCTTGTACAAGGACCGCCTTTCTTGTGGTATTCAGACATTACATGGAAAATCTAAGATACACTATTTACAATAGGGGGGAAAAAAGAAAAAAGCTCTAAAGCTACAGAGTTTATTGAATTTAAGCCTTGGGCTTCATATTTGTGAATACTTCAAAGCCTTTTGTTGAGGCAGCATGGAGTAGGAAGTAACTTTATTACACCCAGCTTACAGGTTTTAGTACATGTGTTATGCATTGCAAAATGGCAAAGTTCACATTATCATTTGGATATCCTAAGAACCCTAGAAGTGTAGAGATCTATTCTGTACATCTAAAAGTAACTTCAGCTAAAATGTCTCATCACTGTCACATTAATATGCAGAGATCTCTCTTTTCCAGTGTTAAAACTTTGAATTCTTTTATGTTCTGTTTCACTGTTTTAGATATTCTCCGTGACAGAAAGATAACCTCTAATGCTCAGAATTATACTGAAGGGATTTTGTCCAGGATTCTGCCAAGCATTCTTGCAGGGTCATCTCCTTCCATGCCACTGGTTACTTTCTGTGTGGATGTTATCTACTTTGTTCGCTTAGCACGTTAGGATCTGGAAGTGCACATTTTCTCAGCCTTTCACCTGTGTAAAATATAGTCCCAGATGTATAGTCATGTGGTGTGTTATCTCTGTTCTAGTTCCTAGTACATTGAGTCATTGCATAACTGTTCTGTGCCGGACTCGAAGAATTCCAGGAAATACAAAGCTTAACTCCTGAATACTGATGCTGTACGTTCCTCATGCTAGAAATATTCTGAATATTACATCCAAGAATTTATTTCCTAGACAAGCTTAAAAAAATTTTAATGACTAATAAGAGCTGCTGTCTGATCTGTTCTGGACATGAAAGCATTCTTTTATCTGTCAAAGAGAAAGCATGCTGTCTTTACTTGGGTATTAGAATGTTGTTGTAGCCTGATATTTCAGAGTATTTTCTGTAATGATCCACAGGAGATGATGTGAGCAACCATGGCATTTTCTCCCATTTCCCTTCAAATCAAAATAAAAATATTAAAAGAAAAAAGGAAAAGAAATGCAGCAATACATTGTTTTCCACATTGCAGGGGTTTAGAGTACTTTGGTGCTTGTACTGAGTTCGTGTTAATGATGCTACCAGTTCTTTTTTCTCCAGAAAATTCTATTTGCTGAAGACTTATCTTTAGTCCCTTTATAGAATCATAGAACAATTTGGATTGGAAAGGGCCTTAAGATCATCCAGTTCCAACCCCCTGTCACAGGCAGGGACACCTTCCACTAGACCACGTTGTTCCAAGTCCTGTCCAAACTGGCCTTGAATCCTGCCAGGGATGGGGCAGCCACAGCTTCTCTGGGTAACCTCTGCCAGCGCCTCAGCACCCTCACAGAGGAGAACTTCTTCCTTATGTCTAACCTGAACTTCCTTTGTTTCAGTTTGAGCCCATATATTTTCTGTCTGGTTTTGTTTGTTTTGGGTTTTTTTAGTGTGTGTGATGTATCTAGATACTGAGAATTACCCTAGGCAACATTCACTGGGAAATCAGAATGTATGTGTCCGCCTTCAGCATTTCAGTTTACAGACTCATCAGATAGATCCAGCTAGTCTGTGAAGGTTTTGAGCAAAGATACAAACTAATCAGGTAATCTTTGAACAATTCCAGTGGGAACAGCACATCACTTGTCTGCTTGGATTTTCCGGTTTTGTCAGAACACACTGTTTGGATTGAAAATACAGCTTTATATTTTTTTTATTATTTTGACTACAAATCAACCAAATAGGTAAAAAATTGATAGAAATTAGATCTATACAAAATTGTATAGAAAATTTTCACACCAGTATTTTCAAAGATGTGTGGGGTGCTCAGTAGGTTCAAGTTGCAACTTGGTTTTGGTTCTGTATTTTCCTTCCCAGCTTCAGAAGCCAGATGTAGCCTGGGCTTTTTGAGGTTTATTTAAATTTAAGAAAAATAAATAAATTCTCTTCTTAATTTCCCTCAAAGAACTTTAACACTTTTTTTTTTTTTTTAATAACTGATAAGCAAGAAAAGAAAGAACTAGGTTATTAGGGCAAAATGCAGGATAGAAGTGGAAGTGTTCAAGGCGCAGGTTGGACAGGGCTTGGAGCAAACTGGGTCTAGAGGAAGGTGGCCCTACCTGTGGCAGGGGGTTGGAACTGGATGAGCTTTAAGGACCCTTCCAACTCAAACCATTCTGTGATTCTAAGATTCTATGCTAGTGTCTCTCTACTTTACCATGCTGAATAAGAAGAAGTTTCTAATATTGTATATGTTGTACATACAGTAAGGACGCTCTAGTTTGCTAATCCAGAATGCCTCTAGGTGATTTAGAGTCTTGCCTTTTGAAGCA
Source organism: Pezoporus flaviventris (assembly GCF_033815535.1). Taxonomy (NCBI): domain Eukaryota; kingdom Metazoa; phylum Chordata; class Aves; order Psittaciformes; family Psittacidae; genus Pezoporus; species Pezoporus flaviventris. Next base: position 5,651,423 of record NW_026892585.1, read on the forward strand.
GGATGCATGCCTCAAGTTTGCCCCATAGGCCATGGTGGTCTGTATAGAAATAGGACAGGCAAGGGCTGCAGCCATCTTTCTACTGTATTTGAGTCACTTTTATTGATAGAACACCCTGATTTCTTTGATATTTTTTCTATTTCTAAAGTTATTTAAACCTATTAAATAGTCTCATTAATACTGCTAAACACTTGTCCTGGTTTTGGCTGGGATAGAGTTAATTTTCTTCCCAGCAGCTGGTGCAGTGCTGTGTTTGGGCTTTAGTCTGAGAACAGTGCTGATAACACGCTCATGATTTAGTTGTCGCTCAGTAGCACTTACCCCGATCAAGGACTTTTCAGTCTCATGCTCTGCCAGTGAGGAGGAGCATAAGAAGCTGGGAGGGAGCAGAGAGAGGACCCCTGACCCAAACTAGCCAAAGGGGTATTCCATGCCACAGCGCATCATGCCCAGTGTAGAAACTGGGGAGAGTTGGCTGGAAGGGGCTCATCGTTGCTCAGGGTCAGGCTGGGTATTGGTAAGTGGGTGGTGAGCAATTGTAGTGTGCATCGCTGCTGTTTATTTTACTTTGTTTTATCTCTCTCTTTGATATTCTCCTTTTCATTATTATTAGTATTAATATTAGTACTATAGTATACTTTATTTCAATTATTAAACTGTTCTTATGCCATCCCACAGGTTTTACCTTTATTCTCCTCCTCATCCCACTGAGGTAGGGAGTGAGCAAGTGGCTCTGTGGTACTGTTGCCAACTGAGGTTAAATCATGACAGCAATGTTAAAGAATACTAATCAATACCCCCTTATCAGGAAAAGTTTTGTCCCCCTACCACACCTCCCTCCACGTGCATCCATGCAGCACTAACCACAGTACAGCACTTAATTTGGAATATTAGTGCTCAGATGCTCTCCTCCTGCTTCAGAACATTCTGTTTATTTTTTCACTTCAGCCAGGCCTGTAGGCATTTTCCCATCCAAAATTCTTCCCCATATATCTCATGCCAATATTTGTATTACAGTAGATTATGTTTTTCAGGGACTCTCCCACAGCAGCTGAATCCTGAGAGGCGACTCCCTAAAGAATGCTACTGTGGAATTCTGTGATTTTTCTGTAAAAAGAAAGGCTCTTTTTCTCCTAATGACCTTTCCTGCACATTAAGCCTTGGGATCCAAGCAGCGGCCGTTCTGGCTTGTGCTTCATCACATATAGTGCAGATTCCACAACAGAAGCTTAGTAAGGAATTCTGTCAGTCATTGGTGAGGCAGAATAACACTCATGTACATCCTGCGGAGGAAAAAAAATATTTTTCATACCTATATGGAAACATTTCACTTATGCCGGTCCTGAAATGCAAAGAGTCAAAAGGTATTTGTATGCTTTGATTTAGGCCAGTGGAGCTGAGCCTGTTGTCAAGAATCTAGAGGTTGACAGGCTAGCATATCCACTGGATTATTCCCACACAGGCATGCACTATATTCAGGAGTACTTTTGCAGATCTAGGGAGCATAGCTGTAGGCCTGCTCCCACTGTAAGGTTGGACAGAGGGCTGTGTGGAAGCCACCAGTGCTGTATGCACAGATAATCCTCAGTTTAGCTTTTGCAAGCCCAAAAAAGCAAACTGGGCAGAAAGTGAACTCTTGCTAGTACAGCATTCTGTGTTCTGCTTTTAAACTTGGAAGCAGAAATAATCTAGGTAACTTGTTTGGGGGCCTCAGTGAGTAACTGAGGCAGAACAGGGAATTTACCACAGTTTTAAATCTTGTCCTAAGTACCTGTAAGTGTTTCTGGCAGTATCAAAGGCCAGGTTGGATAGGTCTTGGAGCAACCTGGTCTAGTGAGAGATGTCCCTGCCTGTGGCAGGGGGTTGGATGAGCTTTAAGGTCCTTTCCAACCCAAACCAGTCTATAATTCTATGCTATCTATTATTCCAAGCATATTACCTGATTCATCCATTTATTTTCCTTCTGTGTTCAAAGGGGTCAAATAGATGTACTCCATCTATATGCAAAATTGACAAGTGTGAATGTGTTTCTTTTCTGCTACAGGATTTAACAGATATTCTTTCATATATTGAGTGATCAGCTCTATTTACTAGACAAGAAATTGCTTAGTAACCACTTTTAAAAGCAGAACTGCTCTGCTAGTTGTGGGGTTTCTGTGGCCCCAGTTAGCTTTGACTTCTAGTCAAAGCTTTACTGTGCTGTGTTTCTCTCATACTGTGAATGAAAACACAGCACACACAATGTTCAAAGATTTAATTGAACATATTTCCAGCTTAATTACTGCATTAGACCTTGCCATGAAGAGTGTTATGTCATGTTGACTGGTTGTAGTACTATATGAAGTGTGAGTAGTTAAGGCAAACGCCTCAACAGCACAGAGCTATTTGTATATTGGGTGTGTGGGACAGTGCTCAGGGAACAGAGGTCACATAGTTTATTGAGTTTTTTGTCTAATTAATTTTATAACTGAAGCACAGATTTGTGTTTAGATTAATGCAATTAATGGAAAAAATAGTCTTGCTAAAATGTATTATTTCAAGTGGACAAAAATCAGCTATTTGGACAGCATATTTAAACAAGCAAAGAAAGGCAATTGAAGAGATTTTCCTGTTTACTTTGCCATGCATGAGTAATATGTTGATTCTGGCTTAACCCAGGCTTTAATGAAGAAATAATTCAAACCATATTTATTATTATTTTTAAAAATAATTAAAACATTTTGGAGGCCCTGCCTCCCAGAGATGCCTGAAGGAATTTTGTTCCAAAGTTCCATTAAGTGATTGTCCCTTTTAAGAAATTTAAGACTATTTTGAAAATCCAAACCTTGATTGTGAGGTTACTTAAAATTAAGAGCCAGAATCTCAATTCTTTTCTTGAGATTTGGCCAGACTGGCCAAGTGAGGTTGGGCTTGAATAAGTATTCTCTAGATTGAATACAGGTACTGGGATCTGACCTTATGCTTCTGATGACTGATGAACTAAAACATACTTTGAAGCCTGTTTTGGAAACAAGGCTATCAAGACATGGATTTATGAAATGACATACACAAGGTCAAATCCTATATGGATGTTGCATGCACGATTAACACAAGGCTTTCACTATGTGTGTTTTAATAACGATGTTTTTTCCCAAAATTCTGACATATTTGTTCAAACACAGAGCAAGGAAAGGTGTTTAGCTGTATAAGGTATGGGATGTTGTGGTAGTTACAAGGACAGAAGCCAGGGAACGAATGGAGAAAGACAGGTTTTTGACAGAAAAATGCCATAGCACGTTGGAACACAGATTCTTGGTCCTACACTGTTAACAGTGTGTCTGTACAATGAGGGGAGTCACCTCCCTTGACCCGCTGGCCACGCTCCTTTTGATGCAGCCCAGCATACGGTAGGCTTTCTCTGCCAGCTCATGTTGAGCTTTTCAGCAACCAACACCCCCAAATCCTTCCTGTCAAGACTTCCCTCAATCCATTCTCCACCCAGGCTATAGCTGTGCTTGGGATTGCCCCAACAGATGTGCAGGACCTTGCACTTGGCCTATTTGTGCTATAAGTTTCCTGTTGTATAAGGTATTTCCTGGCTGTTAGGATTTTTTTGTTGGTTTGCTTTTTCTCCCCAATGACTGAATGGCCTGAACACAAAGCTAGTGATCACTTGTGACTGTATTATTAGATTACGGCTAAGTCAGCTCATGCTAAGGCCTGATGGTCACTAGGTCACAGCCAGAGCACCCCATTGACAGGACAGGTGGCCATACAGAGTTAAAGGGTCATTATGCAGCCATTGTCTACTGCAAAACTGTTTGTTTGTTGCATTTTGTAATGAGCTCATGAAATGAAGTTTACATCACAGAGTAGGTGGTGCTGTAAATTGGAGAGCACTTTCAAACAAAACATTATCACTGAGAGTATCCTATAGGAAGTGGCTTCCCTTCATATCCACTCGCTGTTCAATAAACAGTCTATGAATAAGAATAATTAATGTGATACTAATTACAACAGAATTCTGAATAAATTTAATACAACCTGAGGCATTGCTACAGCAATTCCAGGAGAAAATGCTGAGAGAGTTGGGATTGTTCAGCCTGGAGAAGACTCTGGGGAGACCTTGTTGTGGCCTTTCAGTTCCTAAAAGGGGCCTATAAGAAAGATGGGGAGAGACTTTTTAGCAGGGCCTTTTGTGACAGGACGAGGAGTGATGGTTTTAAACTAAAAGAGAGAGATTCAGCTGGATGTGAAGAAGAAATTCTTTACACTGAGGGTGGTGAAGCACTGGCACAGGTTGCCCAGAGAGGTGGTGGATGCCCCATCCCTGGAGACATTCCAGGCCAGGCTGGATGTGGTTCTGGACAGCCTGATGTGGTTGAAGATGTCCCTGCTCATTGCAGGGGGGTTGGACTGGATGAGCTTTGAAGGTCCCTTCCAACCTAAACCATTCTAAGATTTGATGATCTGTCTGTCTGTGTGTCTCTCTCTCATTTTTTGTCTTCTCCTTAGTCTGTACTGATCTTGAATTACCTCAGATGAACGGCATGGTCCAACTCTAACTTGCAGCGCATTGTTGTTACAGTGAGTTGAGACCAACAAGTAAATCTAATTGTTTGGGGTTTTTTCCTCCAACTGATTGATCATGCTGATTGATCTAGGAAGAGAAGAAAATAAGCACTTAATACAGAAATATTCCTATTATTGTAGTGTGGTAATAGTTAGCTTAATGGCACTGTAAAATAGTAAAGAAATGCTTGGTTTGAGAGTGTTTGAGTGTGTTGCTTTTCCACAGTAAGGAAGTTAAAACTAATGAGAAAGGCAATATAAAACATTTTTCCTATCATTCATAAGTATATAATTGCCTCTGAACAGTTGTTTTTTTTTCTGGGAAAAGAAAAACAATGCTTGCACCCTGAAGAAGGACCTGTGAAATGAGTACTGCATTCTTCCAATTTCAAGCTGGAAATGTACAATACCAAAGATAATAGGAGTTGTACTTTATCAAAGAAAAGGCTAACTGGAGGATTTATTAATGGAGTAGCTATTGATTTAAGAAACCAAAGGGGTATTCAAACTGTTCTCCAAGCTTTTATTTTGGTAAGTGACAAGTACGAGCTAGTCATGCTTGGGATTCTGAAGTGCCAAACAGGGTTAGGAATCTGATTCACTTTAGTTGCAGTGGAAACTCTATGCCTAATCTGATGAAAATCCCCTTATTTTTATGCTGTCAAAGCACTTTAAATAGCTTGCCCAAGGTAAGTTCAAAGCACAGATTCATTAAGTAGTAGCAGATTAGTTTCTATGTTGCTTTAGCTTCCCATTAGTTCTCCACTCTGTGCCTTCAGATAAATCACTGCATTCTTGTGTTTATTGTTGGAAATAACTGCGTTTTGTAAATTCAACAGCGTGCTTCCTAGTAGTAGGGATTTAGCAAGGTTCTCACTGTCACACAGACTAAAGCATGAAGTCAAATGTGCCAGAAAAAGAGGAATTTGAGGGCAACATGAAACCCTTTGTACCTTTCTCCTGCTCCCAAGGCTTCATATGTATGGTGTAGCTTGGTAGAGTCTCCCCAGATGGGAAACAAGCTACAGCCAGGAGGGGGCATTGGGAGAGTTGAGGCATCACAAATAAGATGCAGCAGTAGCAGCTGAAGGGATTGAGAGGCATCATGTAGATGTATCATGCTCTGTTGGGAAGACTTCCAAAGTTCTGTGGGAATCACATTTCTCTATTTAGTTCATTCTGAAGTATCAGCAGAAAAGAAACTCCTGATGTATTTTCTGCTCGCTAGTTAGGTAGACAAAGCATGTCCTACCACAGAAGTAGTGTTTCCTACAAAGCCTCATGCTGTCTGGCTGCGAATGATAAAATTATGTCTTGAAATTTCTTCCACACAGGAAAGGTGGGAAATAAGTTTATAAGGAGACGTGCTGTTACTATTTAAGCTCTTAGATAGCTTGGGGTGTGTGTGTGTGTGTGTTAAAATGCAGTTTAGTCAGGAAATTATTGTGAATAAATTGTGTAGCCTTGTTACTTTCCTTTTTACAATTAGATTAATGCAAAACAGCTCCAGAAAGAATAGAACATTTGAGTTCATTCTGTTTACATCATTGAAATGTACGTATTAAACCCCGAAATAATGTATTTTCTTAATTTGTTAATTCTGTGGGATGATACCTCTGTCTGTCCTTACATGTAAGTGGGAATAAATAGAGAAGGAATGTTCATTATTAGGGAGGATGACAGTATATCTGTAATTTTTCACTGGGGGATGAGGTGCTATCATATCACTTAATACATTTGTCTTTTAACGTGGTGTGTGCATGTGTAATCTGATTATTAGGATGGAGTAGCACTTTTTTCTCTAAGGGAAGGCATGTTTTGCAAATAGGATATTTTTACACATTGATGTTCAATCGTTGTATGTTCCAACATCAAAAGGAAGAAGGACTTTTAAGACTTAAGGAGGTAACTGCACATTCAGCTGACATTTTTGACCTATTCAATAACCTAGAATCACTGAATGATTCACTTTTGTGAGGAGGTCATATTGGTAGGTAGGTGACTGTGAGATGTATAAAGGTCTTACAAATGCAAATATTTGCAACATAAATAATGTGATGATAATGTCTTAATTTGGATAATATATAACTCTGAGATTTTGCATATGAGGAACTAAATTGATTCTTTACTTTCTCTGTTAGTTACATTTCCCAGAAGGAGCCTCAAAAGGTGAATTTTATGCTTCACAGAGAGATAGTTTCTGCCCTGCTCCTTGCTTGTTCCTGAAGAGAAATAATGCCCTTATTTTCTCTTACTACCAATAGCAATCATATGGAGCCAATGGAAACAGTCCTGGCAAAATATGCTTCCATCAGAGAATGCTCTTTTGTCATAACATAACCATTTGATGCAATTATTTTTGGGGAAAACATTCAGAAGTTTCTTTTCTGCTTTAGAGAACACAGTTCAAAATTCAAAGTTCGTTGCAAAATAGAAGAGCCAGCCCTGCTCAGTGGCTTCTGCTGCTGCGCTTTTCTGACTGTCATTTCCCCAGCCGTTCTCTTGCCCATTCTGGATTGTGGAGGGATAGAAAGAAAGTGGAGCTATTTCTACCAGTACATAGATGTTGCTCTCCTGTTGCTTCATCCGTCCTTTGGCATTGAGAGATCCTTGCTTTTTCCAAATGAATTGATTCTATGATTCTATGTAACCTCCTAAAGATACTGTCCCTTCTTTCATGTATGCTCTTCTAAAAGTCATTTTAACTTAAGAGCAAGCAAGTTGTACTGTATTCCATGACTAAGCAGACTTAATGAAGCATGAATGTTCACCAGGTTCTTATTACTTTCTGTTCTGTATTAACATGACCACGGAGCTGAGCATTTCCTGCAGGGAAGACTAAGCTGGATGCTAACCGTGTATCAGACAACAATAAAATGCCCCTGTGTTTCAAGATTAGGTGGTTCAGCTGACAGATTTTCAGAAACATTTTGGTGGCTTCATAGTGAGCTGCAGAAACTGGTTATGGGCTCAATAAACCTGTGAGACATTTATATTTTCGAATCCAAATTTGATCAGATTCTTTCTTTGGGGGAGGGATGGAAGAGAGGGAAGTTGACATGTAGACTTATACTTGGCTTAGCAAAGACTCCTGTGAGTGGAGAAGTATTTTCAGCCAATTACACAAATTCCCAGTCAGTTTATGCTATGCTTATTGAAAGACAACTGGTTTTGCAGTACTTAGGAGGTACTGGTTTGTCCTGTTGTAGAATGTTTTTGACATAGTTGAAACAAAGAATTTGACAGATTAACTCCATAGGAAAGTCATGGCAAGGAGAAGCACTCTGTAGTAACAAGTAGGAGCTGAGCTGGCAGTAGTTTGAGAAAAGAGAATGGAATAATGAAATGTGCAGGCTCTGAAAGGTTCTAGCAAATGTCACTGATGTAGAGGGATGAAAGGCAAGAGGGGAAGTGAGCAAGATTTTGGGTCATTGCTGTAATTCACTGCATGTGCATAACTGATGTTGCTTGCCCAGTGAGAGGCAGCATTGAGCTTGTTCACCTGTGAGACAAAATAGTACCAATTTCAGGTCATATTCTTCAGTTTTATAGATTTTTAAGATGGAAAAGATCTCAGTTTAATTACTCAGTAGCTCTCCAACTGTGCTGACACAAAGACTTTTTCCATTTCCACTCCACACTTTTATTCTGTTTTTTTCCTGTAGAATACAGATAACAGGTTACACCACAGTTCTTTCTTTGGCCTTTTGATTTTCTTTAGTTAATTAAAATGCTGGTGTCCATGATTGAGAAATCTCATCAGCTCTGAGGTTAATGGCTTTCATGTCACTAGAGTATATTTCAAATTTTAAAGCTTGCTTTTTAGAAAGTGGCCAAGGCTGTTAGAACTTCATGCTGTTTCCTGCAGCCTGGCATAGAATACAAATAGTCAGGCTTAATGAATTTCCACTAGTCAGCTGTGGCAACACCACTGACTAGAAACTCTGTCTTTTTATTTCAGACATGATGTCTGTCTTGTCTGAATCTCCTGAAATGCTGTCATGAATATGTCTCTTTTGGGGAGTAGGTGAGGTTTGCTCTTTTGGCAGCTGAAACAAGTAAGGGGGTTGGTTTCGTATTTGCAGAGAAAGAGGTCTTTTCGTCCAAGTAGGCCAGTGTCTTTGCCATGAAGGTTAAATCCAGGATTTAACCTTCAGAGGTGAATCTGCTGCATGGTCTTTACATGGAGAATGAGGCTTCAGAAGTGTATTTGTTTCCTGTCGTGTTCCCAGGAGCCCTGTCTTCTCCCATTCCAGCTCTGTGCAGAAGGGACATAGTATTTGTATGTTGATGTAACTTGAATGGAAAACTCCACACAAACAGGAGAGGAAGCATACCACCAAACACAAGACAGGGAACTGGAAATGCTGAGATGAATCATGGTCTGACAGTGACTAAACAGTCTGTTCCAGCTGTGGCCTGTATGATTATTTTTTTTTAAGCACAGCTCTGAGCACAGATAAGATTAAAGCACATGGACTTGGCCAGAGGACAAGTTTCATTTTGGTGAGTGTAGTAATTCTCTCACCTGTTAATAACCCCCTCTGAACGTGCACACTGCCTCTGCAGCAGAAGGTGGGCAGCTTAGGTCTTTTCTAATGTCTGGCTACTCTTTGGCAGGCTCACTACAGTGAATGCTTCTTTTGACATCTTGCTGCTTGGTGTTGCAGAGTTCATGTGCTGATGGAAGGAAATAGCACTGATCATCCTCCCACAGATACCTATTGCAAGGACAAATGAGGCAACAGCTCCATAGTCAGAAAAAGCTAGACAACACAAAACACAGCTACAAAATTTCCCTCCCAGCCCCCTGTGTTCTGGATCTAGGAGCAGGTTATGTGATAAAGCTGTTTTGCTTTTTTAGTAAATGCCAGCCCTTCATGGCTAACTGGCTGGCTTCTTGGTGCAATGTGTTATTGTTCTGTCCCAAATGAAAACACGCTGGATGGAATTAGGAATGTGAGGCTAAGTGCCAAGGAAAACATTTTCCTGGCCTAAAAACCTGCCAGCACTCAGCACCTGTCTGGGCATGAATTGAACATTGTGGCAGTTGATCCACTGCAGTCTGACTGATAGATGTGTGAAATTTTTAGCTGTGTGTTCTCAGTGCTTGAGCACCCTCCTGGGAAAAAAAAGCATATGAAGCACATTAGCTTAACCCCTTTCGTGGAGAGCATGAAACCTAGAGAGAGGGCCCACACTTTCTTTTCCTGCTCTTGTTTGTGGAAAACGGGGAGGAGTAAACCACTCGCAAATCAGTGCAAATTCCTGTCAGGTTAGATGCACTGGAGGATGATGCACTGGGTAAACAGGGAAAGAAAGGAGAGATGGACCCAACCTAGAAGTGCACAGTATATTCAGTTCAGGATACAGTTGCATTTAGCATTTAATTCTCAAGGGCAAATTCTAATTGTAACTGCTCAGCAGTGGTAATTTGGGACTGAGGAACCATCTGGCATGAAGGGCAAGGAGGCCCAGCTACAAGAAGGGGTTAACCCGGCTGAAAGCAGGAATGCCAGAGACAGAACAGACTCCTTGCAAGAGACTGAATTTTCCTTTGGTGATAAGAATGGCCTCACATTGTCTTATAGACCATCCTGGAATGTGAGCACTTTGGGGCCCAACTTTAGCAGTCAATTTTGGGCAGCAAAACTGGGCTGGGGGATGCATCCAGGCCCAGCCTGATTTGCCCCATGCAACTGCACTTTGGATTGGTGCTGGTGCAAGTGCATATAGGGAATCTGCTTATCAGCTTGTGATGCGTCATTGCATACTCCGTGTATAACTGTATATTGTGGTAGGACTCTGCCCAATGCCTTGTTCAATAAGTATTTATTTACCTTCTATTTAAGCATGTTTATTTTGCCTCAAGGGATAACATAAAAATTCTTTAACAGTTCCCTTCTATATTTGATTCTTTCTGATACAGTTGCTCAGCACTAAACGTGAAACCATTAATAAATAGTATGCAGGAAGATTCTGGAGTTCCAGCCAGTGTAATTTCACCTGTCTGATTCTGTTTTAAGACTCCTAATGTACCTGAAATGATCTACAGGTGCCAGCCATTCCCCATGGAAGTCTGTGTGCGAGCTGCTTTAAAGAAAACAGTTAAGTAAAATAGAAACCAAGGGCTGAGACTTAATGATGGACAGATTGCTTGCATTGCACAAGAACTCCCATCCTTGCTCTCTCACCCCAAGAAACACTGAGTGATATACATTCCTTTATAGTTTTTATTTTCACTTTTTGAATTACCCTGAAAACAGAACACAGGAAATACAGAGCAAGATATTTTTCTACTTCTTAAGCAGTTTGAGGCAGGATATAAAAGAAATGTCCAAATCCTCATAAATCTTGAGATGAAATGGCAGCTTCACAAAAGTTCTCTGGTCAGTCGTGCCACTTCAGCATTCAGACTTCATATATTTGGGTCAGATACAAGACTGAATTTTAAAAAATAGACTTCTGTAGAGTTTTCAGTGAACTTTGTGAGCTCATCATTGTGGCTGAAGCTTGGCAAAGCAACAGGGCTTTCCAGCTGTCTCAAGTCAGATGTGAGCTCTCACTTGCCCTCTGGAGGAGCTTCTGTTATTTAACTGACCAAAGACTCAACAGAATTAATATCCACAGGTTAAAGACAGGCTCTATGAAACCATCTTGCCCTTCCCGATTTTTGTGTGGTTTCATTTGGAAAAGACCTTCTTGTTATCTGCCTGGATGGTTTTATGGTTAATGAAGTGAAGAAAAATACAAGATGGAAATATCAGAAAAGTTCTCCATATAGAATCATAGAATGGTTTGAGTTGGAAAAGGACCCTAAGATCTTCCAGTTCCACACCCCCCCTGCTATGGGCAGGGACACCTCCCACTAAACCATGTCACCTAAGGCTCTGTCCAACCTGGTCTTGAACACCGCCAGGGATGAAGCATTCATAACTTCCCTGGGCAGCGCATTCCAGTGCCTCACCACCCTTACAGTAAAGAACTTCTTCCTTATATCCAATCTAAACTTCCCCTGTTTAAGTTTGAACCCACCACCCCTTGTCCTATCATTACAGTCCCTAATGAAGAGTCCCTCCCCAGCATCCCTATAGGCCCTCTTCAGATACTGGAAGGCTACTATGAGGTCTCCCCACAGCCTTCTCTTCTCCAGGCTGAACAGCCCCAACTTTCTCAGCCTATCTTTTAACTTCACTTTTATATATATTTTCTTTTATATAAGAGATTATCTAAAACTTACAACTGTCTTTTAGCTACAGAAATTCTAAAAACCTACAAGGGAATAATTTCAATACAGGCAAGATTTGCCCTGAGATATCCAGAGCCTTTGCATCAGACCTGCACAATGGTAGGAACAAGCTGCTGACACAGCTGATACTTAGGGTGCAGCTGTTGCTGTATTCTGTGTTCCTATTGATCCTTTAAGCTAGGACTTGAGGAGACAATTAGCCATGGGTAAGCTTCAGAAGTTCGGTCTGGATAAGCTCTCACAAGTTTTAGATGCTTACCCAAGGCTTGTCTTAGGTCTCAAAATCTGGGCTGGAAAGGGTACAGACTTAAACTCTCAAGATTTATGAGGCTTTGTGCATCTGCTCTTAGTGGAAATATTATGAGAACAGCTTTTCTCAGAATCCAGAGGCAAAACTGATGCTTAAAAATGGGTAGGAGCTATTAAATCACATTCTCCTCTTGGACAAGCTGGTTGAGTTTTCCTGTACTGTTAATTTTGTCAGCGTGGTTAGTCTTTCTTTACTCATCCATAATAATGTTGGCTTCTGCGGAGAAAATATTGTTTATTTTTGTGGTTTAAAATGATATTAGTAACCTGTAATGCAGTGCACTCATCATGGGTAATCGGAGCTTAGTCTATTATGTTCAGTTCTCCAGGAAACCTAATGTCCCCTCTTATAAAAAACACCCCAAGCAAGGAAATAAGAAGTTCTGAAAAATACAAATCAATTCCCTACAGCTGAGTTGGAAACATGACTCTTTAGGAAGGGCAGCTGAAGAGGTGGTGAGAAAGAAAAGGTACGCAGGAGAATTTATGTACAAGTAGCTGAACTTTGTCGCGAATGATACGTTTCAGTTCTTGCACCATCTCTGGGATCCCTCGGCTGAGCAGTCATAGCATATGGTGATACAAGAAGCTTGGTAGGCTGGAAGTTCACTTTCTCAGTGGAACAGAGGTGGTGGGTACTGACTGGAGAAGATTTGTTAAGTGTAAATTACACTGTCAGTATCAGTCTGAATATCTGTTCTGAAGAAGCATCCTCATGAGAGACATAGCCACAAACACAGAACCTTGTTGGGCTGCTTAAACTCTGCCAAGCTAGCTAAAGGAAGCACAGCAAAGCTTCTCAGTGCTGAATAGTATTTTGTACAGTCATTGCATGATGCTTGTAATCCTGTGTTACTCAGAGATGAAATTCCCTAATTATCTGCATGTCTGCTTAATATCAAGCATAGAGAGACTTCCTCATTCTGTTATATGCAGACATGTGTTGAGAGGGTAAATTATTTGCATATTGAGGACTGCAGAAGAAAGGATGGGATTGGGATTTTCATAAAGTGAAAAATATAGGTGAGTTGACACAGTGCAAGCTACAGTTTCAGGAAACATGCTGCTGCTAAATGAAGCTGTTTCACTGATGTGGTCTTCTTCCCTTTTGCCTCCTGAAACCAAAATAGTTTAGTTTTGAGAACTTTAGTTTGTCTACGCCTTCTTCTGAACTGTATTTAGGCATTAGACATGGTGCTGTTCAGCTGCAGAGGTGTAACTTGGTCTAAAAAGGGGATTAGGTTGTACTCTAAACCTGCCCAGGGGAAAAATGGATGAAGATATTTTCAGATATATATAGTCCATTCCTCTAGAGCTTACCTTTCTGTGGGAGTGAGAATGGAAGGCAGGTAGATTAACAGAGCCTTTGTTCTCCTGTGGTAATGCTGTGTAAGAGGAGAAAGGACGACATCGTTTGCTTGGAGAAAGTAGGTTCCTCTCTGCTTGAATTTCCAGTAACTGGCATGTTTTCTGTCAGTGCACCATAATACAGCTAGCATGTGTATTCTGTGATGTACAGAGGTAAATATGTGATTTGCAAGTAATAAGCCTTTATTTGTAGTTAATGCTACTGAATTCCATTGCTTCACTTCTTACATGTATCTTTTAAAATTAAAGAATTCTGAATGCTCTACTCTTCAAATATCATTTGTTGTTATTTGTTGGTGAAACAGACGTGGCATTGGTGCAATGCCTTTATACTGGACTATTTATAGGACATGTATGTTAGCGCACACAAGGCATATACTTACAAAAGAAAGTTGGTGACGCTTGCTCTGGAGCTTGCCATCATTTGAAAATCACATGAGAACTGAAACCAGCTCAAGTAGGTTGCATAGTAGAAAACATGATGTTGTGTGTCACTAATTTAATTTAGACTAAGAAACAATCTAGGAGGCTGTTTCTTGGAATAACTACAGAGAAACTTGTTCTCTTGAGGTCTATGGTGAAACCAGTGTAAAGCATTCAAGAGTACCTTAATATACAATCACAAGACCAGCCCTGGTGAAAGTCAGTAGACTGTAAAATCAAAATATTGATTATTATTAAAAGATTATTTTGGGATCAAGCTTGTCTGTGTTTCAAAATTTATTTTAAACATTCAAGTCCAATATAGAGTTCCAGCTGTTTTTATGAATTACTCTGTTGATTAGCTTGTTGGCTCCCAAGGGAAAAATGAACCTATTTATACTGAGGTGTGTTGGATTTCAAAGTATTTGGCAGCATCTAAGAAAGCATTTTGAAAATAATTCTATTAAAATCAGGAGAGAGAATTGCAGATGTTTTATCAGTCTTGAAATAAGCCTCTGTGTCCTGGTTTCAATTGGGATAGAGTTAATTTTCTTCCTAGTACAATGAATTTTCTTCCACTACAGTAAATGCTTATACCATTCTTGTGCCTCTGCTCACTGGCAAAGCATGAGACCCTGAGAAGTCCTTGATCAGGGTAAGTGCTGCTGAGCAGCAACTAAACCATTGGTGTGTTACCAGCATTGTTCTCGTATGTTGAAGAGTTCCTTTATCCTGGTGAAGTATCAGATTCAGGATTAGTTTTATGTGACATCTTAAATGTTACAATCTCCTACCAATGCTGCTCTTCTTTCTTTTACATTAGTAAGTCATGCCACATAGATAAGGAAATCGAATGTTGTATTCCACATCTTGAGTGAGTCCTATAAGAGCTGGGTTAGACTAATTGGTTTAGTAGAATAATGTGTGTTTTCCATGGAGGAGTTGATTTAGGTGTCTACCTTAAGGAATTAATTCAGGGTTATGAATTCTGAATGTAAACAGACATTAATACCCCTTGAAAAGGCATGATTTCAGGCATATTTCTCTCTTAGGGAGATCAAGGACTAATCTTAGGGATGGAGGACCACTCATACGAAAACTAGACAGGACTGAAGTGAGATTAAATAAACTTGAATGTTACAATTTGGTATACTTGGAGAGGGAAAATATGAATGACATTCAAGAACAGCCACAAATGCTGTAGAAAGCATCATCTTATTTCTTTCTAGGATTAGAAGAGGGTGGAGACAGAAACTGTGACTCTTAAGAGTATGGGAATAAATCCAGATAAGAACTGAACTTCAGCTTGTGATCTCATAATATCCAAATCATGTGCTTTAATGTGTTCCTGTAATCAATGACCATCGTGATGGTTCTTTGACAGATGTCACAGATAAGTTCAAGTTGGGACTGGGGATTTATTGAGTGGCATCTGAGAGCAGCAGATGTTCTGCATCTGCATTATAGAAGTATAATGAGGCATGTTTTATGTGGTTAAAGTACTGCCTCAGCAAGGTTCTGCACCGACACTTGCAGTCTTTAGTAACACTCACGCTTTGTTGTGGCAGTGGTACGCTTAATGCTGTTTCTTGGCAGGTTTGTCGTTGATGGATGATTCTGCAATATCGAGGTGCTATAAAATAGACCGGTATATGGCTAGGATACTCAGCTCGATAAAGGACTGTTAGCTACAATGAACAACCTGCTTTCATTTCAGCTGGGACTAGGACCTTTAGTTTTCCTATGAGATGCCTCAGACTGCTTCACTTTGTGCAGTGTGGAATGCTGGTCTCTCTCTTCTATATAACCTATCTCTGATTGCTTGTTGTGGGTTTTGTTGTTGGTTTTTTCCCTTACTTTACAGAAGCTTTGCTACTTCTGTTTTGTATTTTAAAGATCTGTTATCTCCCTGCTTTGCTTATAATTCTCGAAGATAAGTTTCACAATGTGTGAAGTAGCCTGGATTCAGCAATGGGAGTGGGATGAAATGTGTTCTCAAACATCACATCAATGCTTCACTCTTCTCCTTCTTTAAGACATACGTCTTCTATTCTACTGTGTGGTCAACTGGAAATATTCTGTAAGGAATTAGGGCTGCTTTGTGAGGCTTCTAGAGAGGAAAGTTACTTAAACACGAATAGTCAAGAAACAACGCCAGAAGCAGCTTTCAGATGATGTAATAAGATGAACATAGTTTTAAGTCTATCAATGTTGCTTCTATGTGATAAATACTTTTAGAGTTGAAAGTTTTGAAGAAAAAAAGGTTTTAAATGAATTTATATTGTACATCTGTGT
This sequence comes from Pezoporus flaviventris, assembly GCF_033815535.1. Taxonomy (NCBI): domain Eukaryota; kingdom Metazoa; phylum Chordata; class Aves; order Psittaciformes; family Psittacidae; genus Pezoporus; species Pezoporus flaviventris. Next base: position 5,667,618 of record NW_026892585.1, read on the forward strand.
ATTTTCCTTGGATTTTTTTTTTTTTTTTTCATTCTTCATTCCCTTCCACCTCAGCTCTGTGCTCCTTTTTTCATAATGTGTTTATACATCTTAAATATTTCTGGATTTTTAGGTGCACCTTCAAAGGCCAAATTAGACTTATTTGTACAGAACCAAGGGAGTATGCATTCTAGTTTGGAACAAAAGAAGTGAGAAGGTACATAACTTCCTCTGAAAAGGGAGCTACTTGCCTCTCTGTAGGGAAGTAGCTATTGATGACAAATCACTACTGAAGTATTGTTGCTGACGGATTTCTGCAGTCATTAATTCAACAGCGTGGACTTGCATAATTTAGGAATTTATGTTCTGCAGACATCTTAGAGAATAATTCAGGAGGTCTCTACGCTACGAGGATGGAGACCGTGCAGCTTTGCTGGGCAACCTATTCACTGTGCACCCCTCTTTGTGGTGCAAATTCTTCCTTGTGTAACACTGTAACCTCCCATTTCTGTTTGTGATCACTACTTCAGAAACAGCCTGGACCTGCCTCTTCAGGGATCTATCTGTAGGTATTGGGGGACTGCCATCAAGTTCCCCTGAAGCTGTCCCTTCTCCAGGCTGAACAAGCTCTGGTTTCTCAGTCTCTCCCCTCCAGGGCAAGTGCTCCAGCCCCAAGCAACCTGGTGGTCCTCCACTGAACTTGGCCCAGTTTATCAATATCCTTCTTTTCATGTGGGGCCAAAAAGGGATGGAGTATTCTGACTGTTAAGTAAAGGAAAACAATTTTTTTCTTGGTTTGCTGGCTACATTCCTTTCAATACAGCTTGGTGTGCTGTTGGACTTCCATGCTGCCAGGGTATGTTGACAGTAAAAGTACACTTAATTCTACAATAAACTAAACAGTAATGCCTTATTTTTCTTTAAGATCAGTGTAAAAAAATCTAAAGTTAATATTATTAAAAATACCCCTATCTCTCCTTCCCAGTAACCTAGCTTCCAAAGTCATAAACAACCAGAAATCACACTTTTTGCCTACTGTAGACATCCTGTGTTGATGCATATGTGTTTATATAAAATAGAAAAAAGATCATTTTTGTTTCTGATGGATCTTTGCTATAATGTCTGTTTCTTTGTATATCCATTTTATGACGATATCCGTTTATTTCACAAAATATGGTAGAACTTCTTCAGTGCTTCGTTAAGCACCTGTATTTGAATGACCAGGGTTGTAGCTCTTTGTTTCTGAAATAGGCTGTGATGGTTTTTAGAGTAGGTTAAGAAACCATTCCTTTTTATTCTGTGGTGTGTATTTTCTGTCTGTGTGTACAGAATTACAGCATTGTATGTATACAGTAATTTAAATGGGTAACTGTGGTTTAGCATGTTATGCCATCATTCTCCAGAATACTGTAACACTGTCATATTATAACACATGCATTTTAATGCAGAATATATAATACCTAACACCACCCTGCGTACCAGCTTCAGGATTAGTAGTTTTCATATCATGGTTATTGTGCATTGTGTATTTTTATCACCTTTCGTTGTTTCTGGTCAGAACTGAAAGGAACACCAAAAAAAACCCCCAAAATAACAAAAAAAAATACCCAACCCATGTCTCTAATTTTAGATTTTAGCTGCAGAATGAATGTATTTACCCCCAAGACTAAATCAGTAGTTTCTTCGCCATTTATAAATACATTTTAGAAACCATTAAATACTTGCTTATGATACGTGTTAGAATTTTAATTGTGAGCATATTATTGCTAGACATTTATGATTAAGGTGCTGTGTTGTATGAAGTTACGAATCTGTATTGTTTTCCTAACATTCTTTTGCTAATGTGTTGAAAAATGCCCTTGCATATAGATGACCAACATGCAAATCTTCTTTCAGGACTGCATTTACAATATGTCACAAGAGAGTACAGAATGCTTAAGGATATAAAGCCCTGCTCCTGCAAGCAAGCACTTTTGTAAGTACTTCCCCACAAGCTTGAGAATATTCCCAGTGATCTGAATGAGTCTATTTAGCATCTTATGTGAATTTAAGTGTGTTCAGCCATTGCAGAAGTAGGGCTTGTATTGGATTTGTTCTGTTTAAACCCTACTTCTGTACAAAAGGCAACTGGAGAAGCCCCTGCATATGCACAACTGCTGTGAAGGACTAAAAGTAACTGAAAACAGGAATGAATCTAGGTGAGTTTAGAGAAGAAAAAACCAAAGCCCAGGCCATCACAATTTTATATATAAATCGTTGGGGTTTCTTTGCAAGGAGTGCCGGTAATTCACATTGTCTGCAGTGACCTTTTGTTGTTCAAGTCTTCCTTTTAGAAATAAATAAAAATAAATAAAAAACATTCTGAAGTACTGGGGGAAAAACACTTTAGAGAAAACTATCAAAAGCATCAGATAGTGAAGGAAATGCTGGTTTAACACACTTTTCATTTTTATTTAGCCTGTAAGTTTAACATCCCTGCCAGGATCCGGCTATACAATAACTAAGCACTTTAGCATCTGCAACTTCTTAAACCCCTGTTAAACAGATGTAATTCCTGGCATAACTTAGTTCTCGCTAGCACTTCTTGCTACATTCCACTAAGACCAAACAGGAAATATATTTGCTTCAGTCTAAGAGTTCAAGAAGAAAACGAGCCTCTCTCTGTAGCACGGGACAGACACAAGGAGACCTTCATTGCTTCATCATTTAACAGATCAATGATAAAGTAATGGGCAGTACTCTTAGTGTGTCAAAGATGTGACTACATTTATTGATACCAGTTCCTTTTACTTTACATATTTCCTAGTTTTTTCTCTCACAGGCTTTAGGCACGTGAGCATTAGAACGCTTTCTCTAGTGCCCTTATTTTTGTTCAGTATAGATTCACAATCAACATCTCCAATATACATTTTGTAAACAACCTAAGCTTGGGTTTTAATGTTATTTTTATTGGTTTTGTGTGTGAAAAAATGCAGAAAAATGCCTAGAGGAGTTTTTAAAAGCACTTTATTGTTTAATGTGCAGTCAACACCAACTGTTACAAAAACCCCCTCACAGATCTTACGCACACATCTTCAACACAGATCTCGTGCATGGTGCGTGCTGTTTTGGGGAGACATAAGAAAATCAGCACGGAAGGTTCAGAAGGAACTTATCCCTTCTTATAAACCTGAAATGGAACCTTTTTTCCAAGGTTGAAAAAATTCATTTGTATTTTATTTATTTATTGTATTTAATTTCTTCTTGTGGCTCTGCCCTTCCTGGTTTGAACCAGGCCTGGAAATGGAAATACTGAAATATTTGCAGAAATGTTATTCTTTAGTCTATTTTTGACTTGGGGAAACCACAAAGAATTGGAAATCCTAGGAGAAAACCAGGTCTTGCAAAACGTTGTCAGCCATGTTTCCAGATGCAGAGACTAAAGTCATTAAATAAATAAATAAAACCAAGTTTTACCCAAGTTTATGAGCTTTAGCTAGCAGTCATTCACTGGGAAGCAATGGAGTATTTCTTTTGGCTTAAGCAAATCAGTAAAAAGGATGTACTGCCATTTTTACAGCTCTTGATGTACCACCACTAAGCAGCAATACTAATGTACATGATGTTCAGTTAGTATTTCCTTTATTTAATAACAACATTAGTCTTCAGGTCCAGTGTGCTAAGCTGCACCAATTAAATGGTTTTGTTTTTTGCCTTTAGTCCATAGGTTCTAGTAAAGCTCACTTGCAACTGAGACAGTTAAATCCGTTTTCCGTTGCCATCATTTACATAATTGGCAGACATTGTTAAGAAAAATCATTAAAACTTAGCGACATTTATAGTTAACTGGAATCTTTCTTACAAGACTAAGAGGGGCTGAATATTGGCTATTTGACTTTAATATATTATGAAAGTAGCTTTTGTTTCTTTGCACTTGTTCTTACTTCATTTGGATCAAAGCTCTCAGAAACATTGTGCCTGGAAGGAGTAAAGAATTTACCATTACCTCCTTGAAAAAATCTGTTCTGTCTGGCATTGAAGTAAGAACATGATCTAACACATAACACAGTTGATGGGATTTCTTTTCAAGAACTGTATGTTATGACCTGGGCCTCTGGCAGTTTCTCTCCATCTCTGAAGCTCTTAGCTTTGCCACACACACCCTTCAAGGTATAAATAATGGGGTTTTTTTTTGGCTTCCATATGTGATGAGTGGTCTCTCTTCAGAGCTTTCCATTGCCTCCCCTCAGATGACTGGAGATGATCAGAAGGGGCAACATGGATTAACTTTTCTCTTGGATTTAGCTCCTCTTGCAGTATTGTCAGCCCTCATTGGCCTAAAAAGAAAAGTACTCATTTGAGTCTTGCAGCTCCGATAGGTAGTGAGTCTAGTATCTATTATCTATTTCTCATTTTGGAACTGTGCTGTAGATGGTTATATTAAGTCATAACCAAGAATTAAGGAGAATGATACTTGCAGTAATATACATAAAATTATTAATGCACAAGAATTAACCTGGAAAGATCTTATTTTACAATTTTATAACCCCACACTGGTGAGACTGGAACATTTCATCCTGTATGAGCTCCAAGCCTCACAGAGGTTTTGCATTTGTTTGGTTTGTATTCGTTATTTCTCAAGGATGTTCAAGCTCCATAGAAGGTATGGAGATTGAATTGAAGTAGAAAACATTTTAAAAGGGTCTTAATACCCCACCAGCCTATGAAAGGTTAGACATTTTGAAGTAGTTGTCATATACCAGTTGCCCATGTGAAAAATAGGAACCTTTCAGGTTCCCATAAGCTGTCTGGAGAAGCTGTGGCTGCCCCATTCCTGGCAGTGTTCAAGGCCAGGTTGGATGGGGCTTGGAGCAACCTGGTCTAGTGGAAGGTGTCCCTGCCCATGGCAGGGGGTTGGAACTGGATGAGCTTTGAGGTCCCTTCCAACCCAAACCATTCTGTGATTCTATGAATCAGTGGAAAATACTTGAACAAAAATTAGTGTTTTCATTATTACATTAATATAGGAATTAAGTTGTTAGAAGAATAAGCTCCCTGTTTTAGTTTTGAATATTTCTAAAACTATGACTGGGGGTGATTTGAATAAAAATCAGTTTCTGGAAATTAAATGAACCCTTCATACTTTGAGAAAGAATAGGGGAAAAAGAAGTGACAATATATATGTGTGACTCTATAGATGTACACACCAATATGAATAGGGAACACATATTGCAAAATGTATTTTCTCCTTTTTTTTTCCAGTACTGTATCAGATAGATTCAGCTTACCCAGTTAGTGTGAGAAATTCCATCAACTTCTTGGAAGAGTTGTAGTAATGCAAGTATGTTTTAAGCAGCTGGTTATAGGAAGTGGACTTAGAAACGTTCCATGCTTATCTTGGCAGGTAATCATATGCTTTGGCTTTAATTTGAGATCAGCTGACACTCAATTCTTTGGAATATTTAAGAAAAACCTGAGCTATACGTAGTTACATTTACTCCATATTTCTTTTTTTAATAATACAAAAAAAAAAAATTTACTGTTTTTTTTTCTCTTGTTCATGACTTGTAAAAGTCACGAATAAACAAAATTGGCTTAGTTTTGAGGGAATATATGAACTGAAAAAACATTTCCTGGGAAACATTTCTATCCCCAGTCCGTTACCTAGAAAAGCATCTTCTCAATGCATCTGAACAAGAAAGTCAAATTCAATGGATGTGAGCAGTGGTTTCTGTTCTCTTAAAGCTGGTTTTATAAGGTAGAAGGTCTAGATGTTGAATTTTTTACCCGCTCAGGTATGGTTTATGTTCTGTGGAAAAAAATTGTGAGCAATATTTATGGAAGAATATATCTGACAGTTATTTACTTAGCGAATTATTATCTGCAATTTGTTTCTTCTGTTTATGATCTATTTAAGTAGCCTCCATGAAGGAAGAAAACCCTCCAAACCACAAAAGAAATCTATTTAATTAAACTGATATGTTTAAAAATAGATTCTGCCCACAAGAAGTTTTTCAACTTTGGTTGACATTGAGGGGAAAATCTTTACAAGTTTTATTTAAATATCTATTGCTAAAAAAAGGACATGACATGAGGTCAAATTAAAATGCTGTAATTTGTTTTCTAAGTCAGGATTGGTTTCCAGTAATTATCCTAAATCCAGTTGCCAGTTATTATGGTTTTAAGAACATTTTACCCTATTTGTTAAACATAATCTTTCCTTTTTACTCTTTCTTACAGGGCAAATCTACTGCCAAACAAGAGAAAAAAATACACATCTTGAAAAAATATAGATGCTTGAGGAAGCCCATCTTATCTTTAGACACATATCAAGATCTTTTTCAGACTGGCATAAGAAATGCCATCAACCTTCACATCTGCAATTCTCATTTCTAAATTCATAGTTAAACAGATGTGGCACTTAGTGACATAGTTTTGTTTAGTGGTGGACTTGGCACTGTTTGGCTAAGAGTTGAACTTGATGACCTGAAAGGTCTTTTCCAACCTGAATGATTCTATGTTGCCTCCTGACCTTCACTGGGATATCTTCTTTTTTTGAGGATTGTCATTAGGATACTGAAAAATCAGGTCTTGAACAGGACTTGGATGGGGCTTGGAGCAACCTGCTCTAGTAGAAGGTGTCCCTGCCTGTGGCAGGGGTTGGAACTGGATGAGCTTTAAGGTCCTTTCAGTGCAAACCATTTTATGATTTTAATAATGTATCAGGTTTCCCAACTGGACCTGATTGCTACTCCTACACCACTTACATTTTTTTGGAGTGGTACAATAGGAACTAAAAAGTTACTTTTAATATTAAGATTGAAGGATGCAGTTGGAATTGAGTGAGTAACTGCTGACATTTTTTCCATCCATGTAAAAAACAATGTGTTGTGACTTGAATGTATCTTTTTTCCTAGTTGAGAAGGTAACTACGTACGGTGGTACAAGTGTATTGAAGCTTTTACAAGAGTGAGAAAGTACAAAGAACTGATATTCTAGAGTGCAACACGTGAGGGGGCATGAGAGCTTAAGGGATAGTCTCCACTTGGAAGATGAGAACAGTCCAGTGTAACAAGCAGTGCCGCAACAACAACTGTGTGCTTTGGTAACAGAGCAGCTCTCAGTGGCTTAACCTTTCTGGAGTTCAGCTGTCCCAAAACGGAAAGCAAGGCACCTTGAGGCCGGTGAATTAGAGTACGTTAGTTGAAGGTAGGTTCCAATGATGAAGACTGAACAAAACCTTTCCATACTCCTCTCATGTACTCATATGCCATACTCATACTAAAATAAGTTTAATAGAAAAAAGCACCCTTCCATGGTTTAAACACAATGGGCCAAACTGCCTGTTGTTTCCAAAGGGAGCCTGTTTTCCATGATGGATTTATTTTTATTTATTGCATTTTCTATCTCAGTGGAAGAACTGTACATTTTCAGTTGTGTGACTGGCTGCTCTTATCAAAACAAGTTCTTTATCTGGGTAAGCCATCATATCGCTTACTTGAGCACTACTTTTAGAACTCTGGCTTCAATTTATTGTAAGAATGTAGCATACCATAATGGTGTACTAACTCAGAGAGTCTATTCCAGGTGCAAGTACACTGTGTAGTTGTCAAAGACAGGCAGATTTCCTGTACTCAGAGGATTGCTCTGTATTTTACACGTTACTCTGTGTGAAGACTAGCTTTAAAGTACGCTGGCAGAGGTATAGTTCTTCCTGTAATCTCTTTTGCTCTGATGTTGATGAGATTGAGGGAACAATTAACTGAAGCCCTTTCAAAGGAACAGCTCATTTCCCTACTTGCTGTTTCTCAGGAGAGAACACCACTGTTTATTTTCTGTTGATCAGTGAAATGGAAAATGAATTGTTCTCACAGTGCTAATTATGATTTATGTATTTAATTTTGTATTAGATGCTTGGGTAGCTCAGAGGATAGGTGAGAAGATGGTATTTTCATTATGGATAATGTGTTCTTGTCTGATATGGTATTGGCAGTGTTTTAGTGGAAGCAGATGCAAAACTACTGCTAAATAGATTGAATGACTTTCAGGTCCCAGATAGCATTGTAAATATCATAGTTTTGTATCTGATGCTATGATGATATAAACTATTGTCTTACTCTAGAATGGAACCTGGTTTATTTCAGTAATACTGCTCATGTTGGATTCATCTCATTTGAATTCATTGAGATGGTACAGACCTGCATTTATGTTAGCCATATTAGACTGTTCTAATGCTGAAGGAGGCAAATAGGAGAGAATAGGCACTTGAGCTATTTTAGATGACTGAGTTTGGAAGAAGAGGAGCTGCATGCTTGACATACTTCTTTAAATTGAGTATAAGAGAACACAAAGGAGCTATAAAGGGACTGTGAAAGAAAATTACTCTAGCTGTCTGCACTTTATTAGCTGGAAAAAGGTGAAACAGAACTAGGCACAGCTACAGGTTGGGCAGAGAAGAGATTCAGAGCAGCCCTGCGGAGAAGGACTTGGGGGTGCTGGTCGATGAGAAAATGAACATGAGCCGGCAGTGTGTGCTTGCAGCCCAGAAAAGCCAACCGTATCCTGGGCTGCATCAAAAGGAGCGTGACCAGCAGGTCAAAGGGGGTGATCCTGCCCCTCTACTCTGCTCTGTGAGACCTCACCTGGAGTATTGTGTGCAGTTCTGGTGTCCTCAACATAAAAAGGACATGGAACTGTTGGAACAAGTCCAGAGAAGAGCCACGAGGATGATCAGGGGACTGGAGCACCTCCTGTATGAAGACAGGCTGAGGAAGTTGGAGCTGTTCAGCCTGGAGAAGAGAAGCTGCGTGGAGACCTCATAGCAGCCTTCCAGTATCTGAAGGGGGCCTATAGGGATGCTGGAGAGGGACTCTTCATTAGAGACTGTAGTGATAGGACAAGGGGTAATGGGTTAAAACTTAAACAGGGGAAGTTTAGATTGGATATAAGGAGGAAATTCTTTCCTGTTAGGGTGATGAGGCACTGGAACAGGTTGCCCAGGGAGGTTGTGAATGCTCCACCCCTGGCAGTGTTCAAGGCCAGGTTGGATGAGGCCTAGGGTGACATGATTTAGCGTTAAGGTGTCCCTGCCCATGGCAGGGGGGTTGGAACTAGATGATCTTAAGGTCCTTTCCAACCCAAACGATTCTATGATTCTATGATTCTAACTATTGGTAGAACCTTTGCAGAAAGCCCACTGGTTTTAGCGTTGCTGCAACACTCAGGTTGCTTTAGTCATACCTGTTATTTACTACATTAAAAATCAATTTGCCATTTTAAAAGGCTCTTTTTTTTTTTTTGGTGTGTGTTCTGTTTGATGCTGACTGTAGACCTATGCATCGTGTTCCTAGGGAGTTAGAAAGGCTCAAGAAACAGAGAAAGTACTGAAAAGCTTTCTTAAACCATGCTGTTAAAAGCAAAATTAAAGCATTCAGATATGGGTAACTGTTACTTGCTAATCTCTCTGTAACATAAATATTATCATCACTAAGCTTTGCTTTTAATCTTCTCTGTATTTTACTGAAAAAAGTCATCATCTGGGATTTTATTTTCATCTGTGTATCTAATCTTAATCCTGGTAAGAGGTCAGCAGATAGAAGTTTAAATGCATGGACAATGAACTTTTTTCCAAGTTAAGATGAACTACCCAGCTGAGGCTACTGTATGGATGTGTATAAAGTCATAAACAGCTAGGCCATGTGAGAATCTACCATGTTTAGTGACAGTTTCCTGTATTTCCTGTAAAGCATATGTAATTAATTAATATCAGGGAAATTGTATTAATTTGGCCATCGGTTACTTTGACAAAAATAGTAATCTATTTTGTTTTTTTATTTATACTGGAGGCAATGGGAGAGGACATCCGGGAAATGTTTAGGGTGGTAGAGGGGTAACAATGTTAAATCGGTGCCTACATTATTTGAAGAAAAGTTTGTGTTCTTGATCTCTTGCAAAAGAGATCTTTTCACCAAATCTGTTGGTTTGTTAACTAAAAATCGGCTTCCCCAAGGCACCTTGCCATAGAATCATAGAATCAACTGGGCTGGAAAAGAGCTTTAAGATCAAGTCCAACCATTACCACAGCACTGCCAAAGCCACCACTAACCCATGGCACTGGGGTCTTGTCTCCATGGTGTGTGAACACTTGCAGGGATGGTGACTCCAGCCCTGCCCTGGGCAGCCTGTTCCAATGCCTGAGCACCCTTTGGGGAAGGAATTGTTCCTAGTCTCCAGTCTAAACCTGCCCTGGTGCAGCTTGAGGCTGTTTCCTCTTGTCCTATCAATTCGGACAATACTCATCTCTGTAGACCACCATTACTACAAGTGCTTCTCATTCAGCATTTGAAGGTTAAAAACACTGCAGCATAAGAAAAGGAAAAAATTTATTCCTCACTGTGATTTCAGTCCATTTTCCTCTGCAGGCGTTCAACGCTGAGGTAACACTGGGAAAACTTGTGGGAATCTGTGGGCATCTTCACCATACTTAACTGGCCTTTTGGAACAAATGTGGGAAAGTTTATTACTGGTTCTCTTTTGCTGGCCTGTGTTATCATGTGGTAAAACCTAGCACATTGTCTCTCTTCTTCCATACAAATAGTGAGAATGTACTGAAAGGTTTAAAGAAGTGCCAGAGAATCTGAGTACTCCAAGAGCATAATAAGGCAAGTACAGTTTAGACAGAAGCTTAGCTAACTGTGGTCATAGAGAACAGTCAGACAGCACCTTTCCCTCTGCTCCCACAGTATTTCCCAAGTGACTGCAGAGACTCAGCCTGTATACTGTTTCAGAAGAAAGTCATATACTGGTAGACAGTTCTAAAACTATACACCTTAGACTTCCCACTGGTGAATTGTTGTGAACTGACGTCAATTGTTCTTGCAGAGCTTTTCATTTATCTCCTTGTAGTTTCTTACCTTTAGAATAAAAAAAAACCCTTAGGAACTGCAACTGAATCTAGCTAGCAGAACATCATTTCTGCAGCAGAGTTATTAAAGAGCTAGCTCTGGGCTAAATTTACATCTTCTGTGTAAATGTAAAGAAACCACGTAAACCTCCTATAGATCTGTTTGTTGTAACAACAGTAACCTGAACACCTTCCACTTTATTTTTCAGTGGAAGGAATGCTAAAGAAATTAAACAAATGTAGTTCCCGTCTACCAAATTAAATGGTGCTTTTTAGAGAGAAATAGGGAAGGGGTAGCCTTTATTTTCCTTCAAGATTTCCTCAGCCATGTGATCAAAATGGAACAGGAACTGCTGTAATAATAAAGCAAGGGCTTTTTTTAGCTTTTAATGGTGCAGCTTGGAGATTCACAACCTTGTACTCTTCAGTACCTGCAGACAGGCTGCTGGCTCTCTACAGAGAAGAAAGGAATACTTATTTTCTCCAGACCTGCTGTGGTTGACGGAATTACAACACACTAAAGCAAGGTTATATGCTCTTCAAGATCGTCTTTAGCCTGTAAACTGTTTCCCTTTTCCCTTCAAATGTGCTGTGATTAGTCAGCAACTTCCCAGCAAAAGTAGATCTATAAAAGAAAAAAAAAATCGGGAATGGTGAGGAACAGGAGGCTTCCTGGAGAAACTGAGCAACATGTTGAGTGATGTTAAATGTGTTTAAGGATCTTGGCTTGTTTCTATATAGAATTTGGGGCAAAACTGGGGAGGGAAGGGAAAAGAAGGGTCCATGAGCTTGCATAAATGTTTTCTGCCTTGGTGTTCCTTTTCCATGACAATGATGTCAGAGAGAATATGTTCCCATATGTGTGCTAGTTATTTGTTATTAGTACTGATTCAGAGCAGCATGAAAAATGCCACCAAATGATGGAAACCATTATTTCTTGCATCTTTTATGATGTTTCAGAAACATTTAAAGTCCTCCAATGAAATCAAGTTTGTCCTGTACGTAAGCAGTCTTAAACCACATCATTGTGGGTCAAAGCCTGCTCTCAAGAAATGTTAGCAGAGCCTCAGGTCTCTGGTGTCCCACTGCAGTGCCCTAGCAAGGCTGCCTCTAATTACAATGTACACGAGTAGCATTGCACTCAATTAAACTTAGAGTTAGCATAATTCAGAGCATTCAGAAAAGATTGGGTTCTCACTTTATAAAAGCAGGCAAGACAATGGGCATTCTTAAATTTATTATTTTAGCTTTACCAGGATTAGAATGACCCTGACTCTCAGCCAAGAACATTCCAAGTGAGCTAACAGCAGGAAACACATCCACTGTTGAGATCATCTTTGCAATCAGATAACAATTCGTTTCCATTTGTGTAAGACACCCAGCCTTATTTAAGGACAATATTAGTGTACAGTATGTTCACAGAGTGTTTTAATGTCACAGTGTGAAGGACATGAAAAGAAGTTCAAGTGCCAGGATATATACTTTAGAAATTGTTATAAAATAATGCAGTGCTATTTTTGATAATATCATAGTGAAATCTCAGCATTCATAGTTATTACTCTAACATTAAAATCTAACTTGGTGTTTCTTCCATTTTTCCTGCCAACTTTTTGTCCACTGTTATACGGGTGCCTGTAGTACAACCCCATCTTACTTTTCAAGTCAGAACCATTGCTTGAGAAGTCAGTCAAGGCATTATCAAAGAGCAGTCAGATTTGACTAACTGGAAATCAGAAAAACTGCATTCAGAACCAATTCTGGATACCAGTGCAAAAGAAGCACTCCTTGGCAGTGCTGGGGAGCGGTTGGACTTGATCACCTTAAAGGTCTTTTCCACCCTGGCTGATTCTGCGATTTTGTGATTCTATGAATTTATGCTCATTTCTGCTGCTGCTGAATGCTCCCAGTTTGTAGTACAGCTAGTGCTGATCATTTTAGCATCTGAAAGAAAAATATAAGTAATCTTCTAGATCTACAGACAGGCAAATATTGTAGATTACTTTAGATCTACAAACAGGCCTTACTGTTAAATATATTATGTACTATATATAATTGAATGAATCAGGTTTTGGAATCTCTAGTATCTGTTTTGCAGTTATTTTGTCTGTGATTTCTCTCTTTGAATGCTCTTGTCAGACAGTCTGAGCAAAAACTCTTGAAGATACAGAGAATACAAACACCCCCCAAAACCCCACATCTAAAAGTCTTTGTCATATGTGCATGATGTTTATAAAAGGTAGAGCTCAGATTTTGTCTTTAGGTTTGAGATAACTGCTGAACTAGCTACTGCTTTTGGTCTGCACTTGCATGTCTTGTGGTTTCCACAGGAACATCTGTCATGTTGAATTAAGTTCTGCACTGACAGTAGTGCTGAGGAAAAAGGTGATAATAGGAATAAAACATCTTGCTACTCAGTTTTAAGCCAAACTTAGATGAGATCAAGACTGTGATAGCTCAAATTGCATAGAATACTACATTGCTTACAGAGTAATGTAATGTAAAGAATGTAATACTTGCATGCAAACAGCGTGATGGCCCATGGTTGTTTTTATGGAATTGTATCAGCTATCCCAGAATATTTGCAGTAAGAGCTTTGGGAATCTCAGCCCTCAAAGTCACCTGGTTGCTTAAGTGATCTATTTCACTTGTGGATATTTATAGTTAGAAAAACAAAAGTAGTATTTCAACAATGTGCATTAAAAAAGAAAAAAGGGAGTGGAACTTCAGGCATGGTATCCCTTTTATACCTTGAAATTATACTCAAAGAACATGAGGGGAAAACAAGATTATGCAAATTGGGCAGCCCCAGCCTTTAAATTCAGGAATTATCCATGCCTCTGTAGTTGGAAGTAAAAGAGAGAATGAAATATATATCTGAAAAAAATGGAATAGCCAGTCATATAGGTTGATGTGAATCATTACATCTGAGTTCTTAGATCTGACTTTTACTGTCTATGTTACAGGCAGCCTTGATTCTTGAATGTGAAACACAGATGAACTTGAGAGTTAGTGTAAGCAAAGTGATGTGACACTAGCTTGGGCTTTGATATTGTAAATGTTTCTTTCTGTGAAAGATTTAAGGGAATAACTTACATGAATATTTCTTTTAAGATTGTGGGGGTGTGCTAGTAATTCACATAAGCTGAGCATTGTCAATGAACTGCCAAGTCAATTAACAGGGCATCTTTATTATCAACCTTTCACTATAACATCCTGTATGTGCACTTTATACCATTCTTTAACAGAGAGCTGACATGTATCCCATGCTTATGTTTTTCTATATATAGTACTGCAAAACTTGTGTACCCTAAGATTTCAGAAAAGCTTTTGAATGCATTTGAGGATAGTGACGTAGGCAAACTGTAGTTACTGTCTAATGCACTAAAGAATGGTAGGAAAAAAAAAACAACATTTCAAGCTAAGGTAGTTTATTTGCACACTTGACCTTCTAAACGCTTTAAAAATCATATCTGTCAGTATTTGGACTTTGTGAATTAGGAACAATCTCTAAGAATTTCAGGTATCGTGAAAATTCATACAGGGGCAGCTTTCCCATTGGTGGATATCTTACATCACGTTGCAGGACCTGAGGAAAGATTAGAAGTTTTGAGGTATAGAAAGAACAATAACTTGGTGTCAGTAACATATAAGCATGTTTTCCAAATTTCATAGGATTTGATTTTCCAGTGAAAATACACTTGCATGTTGAAGATGTCAGAGCTTGACCTGTCAGAGCTATGGCCTTTATTCACACAAATACATCTTCAAAGTAAATGGATCTACTTGATTGGAGAAAAGCTGAAAGTTTGGACACATACGTTCCTCAAATTGCCATCTCCAGAATAAAGCAGCCTAAGCACAACAAATGTATTTCACTCTCCTAAATGCTTTGCAATCAACTCTTCCAAAACTCATCCATTCTACTTAAAATAACCCCCCCCAAGTAACCAAACCCACCCCCAACCCAAATAAATACAAAACAAACCAACCAACATGCTCCCCCCTTCTTTAGGAAAACTTTAATATCTTAATTGCTCATCTACAGAATGAGTTTCTGACCAAAGCATAAATTTTGGCTTCACTGTGACTGTCTAAAATACTTAAAGTCATTCCAGACAAGGTTTTCTTTATTCAGATCTTTCCTTCTTTGGTTGCTCTATGATACATTGTGTTTCCATGGAAGCTTGAAGATGTCAAGTTAACGCACAAAAGAATACATAAGACATTTTTAATACGTATGTTTTTAGATAGTGGGGTATAGCTTTCATGGCCAGGAATGTAGGTGGGCAGATGAGGTTCTGCTTAAGGTGTTTAAGTCTTAGCTGTACGGCCCAAAGTACAAACTCAATTTTTCCACACCATCTGCAGGATTTCAAGTAGACCTTACTTACACAGAGATCTGCAAAGGTAAAGTGAGCTTTATTTTCATGTAGAACTCATGTAATTCTCAATTTGATCTTTTTTTTGTGGTCTGTTTTTCATTATAACAACTTAGTAGAACAGCGTTAAATTAGTTCTGCCCTATCAGAAAATGATGGTGGGAAGTTGAGCTGAACAGAAATTCTGAAGGCAAACCATATGCAATTAATTTTTATTTTTAATTGCTTCCATAAACACAGAGATGAAATCAGCAAAGCTGGTGTAGGTTTTCTGGTTGCATGCTGTATTTTAACTAAATACTGGGGCATCAAAATGGAAACCAGCAATACCCAGGAAACCCACAGGTTTTAATTTAAGTTGTGGGCCAGCAGCATCAAAGAAATACTGGATCTTTGAGGTGTTTCTTTATGGATAACAAGCCCTAAATTGCTTTCTACAAAAGAAACATCATCAAATGCTGAAGCCCAACTAAACAGCCAGTACTGGGAAAAGTACTTTTACTGCTGTTTGAATTCAGTGCTTTAAGTACTTTAATCCAAAATAATTTACCTGAATTACAAAAACTGAATTAAAAGTAAGTTGAAATAGGTTCTGAGTATTGTGTAGAAAGTAATATTTCAGGTCTCAAAATAAAAGCTATGAGGCAGGCTAGTACTTAACATGCTATTTTCCCTGTACATTGTGAAAAGGCATTAACTACAGTGTTGAAAGATTGAAGGCTGTAAAACAAGCTAGAAGAGGAAAACATTTCTTTGCACCAGAAGTCCAAACACACGTTTGGTCGCTTCCATTCTCTAGGGTAGTATTTTCAAAAATGATAGTGCACGTTTTTCTTGCTAAAGGAAAGGGGTTTGGTGAGGTTTTCTTCTTTTGTATTTTTTGGTTTAGTTTGGCTTGGTTTGGGGGTTCGGGGTTTTTATTTGTTTCGTTGCGTAGTGCATCTGCAAGCCATAAAGAGGCAGACAGCAAAGAAGGCACAGACCTGTGCTAGAAGTGCTGGGGTTGCACAGATGCATTTCTGGTCTATTAAGATACAGTTCTGTAGGGATTCTTCAAGTGGTAAGTTAGGGTCACAGCTCAGTCTGATATTCAGTGGCCTTTCTGTAATAGAAAAGGGGTAGTTTCATTTTCTTTTTTTGCTAGTTATCTGATAACATTATTTATTTATACTGAGCTGCCTTCTATTTTCTAAGTTGTATTTTCTAGCTTGTTAGAAGGAAGACCTGCATGTTTAAGTGAGCTGGAGACCTGGACTTGTGTATTTCTAGCTTATGCTCTACTCAAGTATTTGGCCTAACTCTTACTAAGGGAGTAGGGACCATTCATAAGACAACCAGTTATAAGACACAAGTTATACCTATTTATTGTATATAATAGGTACAAAATAAAATGAATTACATACAATTTTCAAATAAAATGATTTTGGGCTGTTTACCAGCCAGTAAATAATAGTTTGGGTTTTTTTTTTCACATTTTCTTCCCTGTTTCTCTTAGATTGAACTGGAGTTTCCCTTTGTTACATATTTCTTGTGCTTCTGTTCTTTGGAGTTGCTGGTGCTCTCTTTATCCATCCTATGAGATGGATATTCATTATCCATCCTATGAGATGGATATTCATTATCCATCCTATGAGATGGATAATGAGAAATCTGAAACATGCAGTTGTCTTGCTACCTCTATCTTTATTGTTTAGCTCTGAGAGCACTGTATTAAGACTAAAAATAAACTGCGTATGGCATGAGTACTCCGAGTAATAGCTTTTTGCTTCATCTTTTTCAGGGCTACCAATGCAACTGGTTGTACTGCCCATTACTTTGAAAGAATGGCTATCGTGCCTGTTGGTCTAAGTGCAATACAGAAGGAATAGACTGGGATGATGGCAAGGATCTTGAAGACCCTTGGAAAGATTAAAGAAGACTACTTAGTCAGTTTTTCCTGACTGGAAGCATTATTTTCATATTTACTCTTAGTGTCTGCCATCATATTTGATACAGTCTTAAATCAACAGGTAAGCCTAATTAAATTTTGCTGTATTGGTATTTGGTTTAATTGTCCAATATAAAACCTGGATGACAAATTCAAAAGAGTTGAAGATTTACAACAAATATTCAAGGTCTAAAAATATAAGCTTTGTGGTGTTAGACTAAGGAAAAAAAGAATTTTAAGAGTTGCCCTTGTCACAGACTAAAAGCATCTCCATTAAACAAAAACTGTGTCAGTGAATGAAAGCATACTGATAGCTTGGTTGGAACCTGAAAATTGATGGAAGAGATGAGAAACAGTGTGCTGCTTCTCTCAGTCAGGTAACCAGCAGCTGAAATGACTGAGGAAGCAGTGAATTTGTTTTATTACTGGGTAAAACCCCCCAAAGTTAATGTGCTTCTAAAAAGATATAACCCAACTCAATCAGAAGTTTTAAGTTATGGTAATAACTTCTGTTGGTATAGTAATAACACCTTGAGAGGAGTCCGCATGAAAATGATTGTGTTGGCATTCAGAAGTACGAATCAGTTTCTATGCTATGTCTAAATTGACTTTTTTCTTTTTGTTACTCAGAATAATGTTCACTCTCTGGATTTTCAGAATATTAACATCTAATGGATAACACTCCTGATTTTTCTGCTTCGTTTTAGGAAAAGTTTTATCCAACTAGGGAAGGGCCGAAAGAACAACTAGCTTTTATAGCTATAAACAGATTCCTCAAATTGAATTTGATTTTAATTTCTCAGATCACATTTTGAGATTATTATGACAAAAGAATTAGATTAGTGATTAATACAGGAAATTCAGAACCATTTTAGCAATTAAAATTTAATATTACATACTTTCAAAACAAACTAGTTCATACCAAGTGATGACATTTTCTCACAATAGAAACTAATGGAAGGAGATAAATCTGAAACCAGAATATTTCTTTAATATTATAATTTATTTTTCTTCTCAGGATAGCTATCATATAAATCATGTAATTTATCAGTGGGAACAGGGTAGCTTAAATGTTAGGTTTATTATCTGAAGCTATGTCCACCCAAAACCATAAAGGTGATATATGGACAACCTTTGTTGTTATTTATTATAAACATATGAGTTAGTTATGTGTGTTCTGGAAAGTTACTATAATAACAATAGTTAAAACAAATACTATGAAAAGTTTCTTCATCAGAACTATTGTATTTATATATTATTAAAAAAACAGGTTTGAAAATTCAGATGGGGACCGAAAGTAGTCAAACTATATTCTTTATAGCTCAGCAGTTCAGTTAATAACAGTAATATAAGGTATAAATGAAATATTATAGTTGTATTTGTGTACATTGACTATGACACAGTTCCAGACTCTGTAACTGGAAGATCTTTAGCTCAGTCTTGTAACTATATACAGTTTTCAGTTCAGCACTAGGAAACATTTTGTCAAAATCAAGATTTGTTAACTAAACTGCGCTATTTGTACTTTTCAATGCTGTAGAAATAATAACCCTGTTACAACAGTTTTCTTGACAAGCAAAGGCCAACAGTAGGTTTGTGCGCCTGAGCTGTTATCTCATTGGCATTCAATTTGTGTCCTTGAGAGACAAACCAGTGCAGCCAACAGAGTAGTGCGTAATTTCAGTCTTTGCTATTGGCATGAGAGGAGGATCACTCACAAGGGTTTCATCTCATACAAGCTTGTGATGTGACCCACGCGATGATGAAAGAGGCAGGAAGACTGAAAAGCAGCATGCGGCAATTGAACATAACAGAGGCCTGTTGCTCTGTGGCAGTTTGGTTGCATTTTGAAGAATGCGTGTTCTCTAAGGAGTTTCTGGCTTTTACAAAATAATTTGGTTCAAGAACTGTTGCTATGAAAACCAATTGAGGGAGAGGGACACAGAAAGTAGAAGAAAGGTTAAGAATAAGTTGTGTTTGTGGGGTTTGGGCTTCTTGTTCTGTTTTTTCATGTTCATGTGTAGCATGCTGTAGCATGAGCAAAACTTCCTCTTTTTTCTGTATTGAGGCATACTTCTGTGTTCAACATGGTAAGGGCAAAGGTTCTGTCACTGCAGTTCTTTCAGTTTTTTCGATATTCCAAAAAGGATCCCAGAAAAGTGCCAGTGATCATTGTCGCAAATTTGTGGTGCCATTACAAAACTCAAATGAAATTGTGGTGAAATGAAATTGTATCTTTACTGGGCTTGTAGTTTTTCACCTTCTGTGATTCTTACGTCTACTTTATCATTTAGAGGTTTAATGATAGAAAATAGTATTCTCCCAATAGATTGGTTTTACTTTTCTCAAGAAAATCTATTTTCTATACATGAATATCGATACAAACAAGTTTGTATTTTTCTGAAGTTTCAAGCTATACCAAAAATCTTACATTGTACTTAGTTTTATACATAAAGAACTTCAACTGGTCACATCTAGCAGATGCCAGTAGTGAATTTGATTTGAGTTTTGGAAACATAACAAGTTACCCAGCTACTTGAAGCTACAGTTGTGGCCCTGTATCCTTAAACAAGTTTAAAAGCCTGTCATTATGCTTACTTACATTTTTCAGACTATTTAGTACTTTGCCTTTTTGTGTGAGTTGCTTGCTACAAACTGGTCAACACTTTGATAGGAATGATGATTCTTTGGTGATTGAAACCAGGCAAAGGGAAGTCAGACAGATACTTGTTTATGGTCCAAGGCAATTTATTATTTCTTAAATTTGAATTTGGACCTGAAATCATAGAATCTTATTTTGGTTTTCATATTTTGAATGTTTTACAGGCAAGTGAGCATTTTGCAAAGTGCTGTTTTTTTCAAATAGTAATGGGTTGTTGTCTTCAACCAAGTTTTTTGCGGTGTTTCCACTTTAGCACTTTTTGCTTTATGATTAATAAATCATTTTATAATAAATTATTTTGTAGGCTTTGAATTTAATGGTATGTTCATTTTTGGATGGGTATCATGGCAGCACCAATATTTACTAATTTGCTACTGAATTTTATTGTTAAAATGCTAAAATACCAATTAAAACTATTTTAAAGAAGAAGCATGTCTTCTTCATTTATAAGCAAAGGTGTTTCAAGTCTCAAACATTTCTTATACCTCTACAATGTCCACCACTGGATGCTGTGATGAGACCAGTGTATTTACTGGTTTTTACTTCATATTCAGCTGGATAAGTGCTTCTACAAAGCTTCAGAAAATACCACATCTGAATCCTAATTCATCTCTAAAAAAAGCAACAAAATCTTACATGCTTAAGTATATGCATACATACAGATTATTAGCCTGTAACTGGTTGTGTAAATCTATTTTTGTTTGGTTTTTTTCAATGATAATCATAACATTTATTTCTCTCATTTCAAACAGCCTCATTTTTACTATGTTCAGATAGCAATGATGACCAGACACTGTTTTCATGACTGTCTCTGCAAGCTATAAATTAAGTACCTTCCCTGAAGATATTATTTCTTCTGTCTCTTGCCATGTTACAGGTTGACTGTCTATCATGTGCTTTCTGCATTGGCTCTGCATACATTTCCCTCTTTACCCCCATACCTGTAGCCATTCCCTTCACACTCCCTGTTAAGTCCCCAGGTTTAATATTCTACCAGCCAATCTTGGTCCCTTTTTGCTGTCAGCTTTAGGCTGACCACTTCTGAAAAAGTTTATTTTGCCTTGACCAAAGTTGGCTTGCCCTCCTACTTATACTTGGTAGCCCTGTCAATGTTCTGCACGTTTCTTTGTTGTCACTGGTTATGGTGTGAACATGCAAAAGATTGTGGTTGGTGGGCTAACTCATGTGTTTGAAATCATATGTATTTTAAAGCATTTTCTCATTTGAAGACAAAAAAGGTTGGTTGGATTATTCTCAAAAGGTTGAGAATTAATCATGTAATTACAGTTGTGGGTGGAAAAACAAACTGGAGATAATGATGAGGGGGTGTCACCCTCAGTGACCAGCTGGAGCGTGCAGAGCTCTGCCTGGGGATGGATGAGGAGCTTAAGGGTCAGATTAAAGGCATCTGCTACAGGCCACCTGACCAGGATGACCAGGTGCAGGAGGCCCTCTATAGACAGATAGGTGCAGCCTCACATTTGTTTTTGAGAGGGTATCACTCGAGCACCAATACACATTTCTCACCCCTAACTATATACCACAAATTATTTTTGTTAGTGAAAAATACATCCTGTCATATCCAACAGCCCAAGAGAGGCAAAGCACCTGGTGTGCTTAGGTTCTGAAGTAAGGCTGAAGCAATGTTCTCAGAAGGTATGCACACACACAGAGCACACATATACACTATATATATATATATATATATATTCACATATATATCTAGAAACACAGATTTGTTCCATGTGCACTCCTGGAAAATCCATGTTCTCTTCACTAGGTTGTCTGGATTACCCTTAATATGGTTAGCACATAGAGTCCGAACCACAGAATGGCTTGGGTTGGAAGGAACCTTAAAGATCACACAGTTATTTTGCAAGGTTTTGGCCTTTTAAAACCTTTTGAGGGGGGTAGCAGAAGTTTGGATACCTTGGAAAGCTTTTTTTTTTTTAAGTAAAGACATTATTAGCTGTTGCCTTTATAAGTAAGCCAACATATGGGTGTATAACATGGAATAGGTTTACATCAGAATGTTTTTTAAAAAGAAGCTGTGAACAAATTGCAGTGGTTTTGTTCCTAATAAAAACATGTTTGTGTACCAGATTAAATGTTTCCAACTTAGTTTCCATCTGTGGTAAAGAGGGAGGAAATACTGAAGATTGTAAAGTTCGCTATTTTTATGAAACCGAGACCTTGCAAAATATTCAATTTGATGGTATATCTCTTATTTGTATCTAATGAAAAGGCACGCAGTGACTGAATGCTTAAACCAGATGAATCTAGTGAAATGCTTCTATGTTAAGACCAAAATGCCGTTCAAGAACAAAGTTATCTCTAACACAAGCCCCAGCAAAGAGCAGACCCAGTAGTAACCAAAAACCTGCCATTAGGACTGCCAAAATAATCTATCAGGGAAGCCAAGTAATATTTTCCAGAGTTTGGCATATGAATTCCTCACCCGTATCTGTATCCTCATGGATGAACATCCAAGGATGCAGAAGGGTAAAACGCAATCATCCCTTGCTAATGGCCTTGTGGATTGTGAAGCGAGTACTGAGCACACTGTGTCACATACCACAAGCTACATAACAGATTTAGAAAATGATTCCAACTACAAGACTAGATCTTTCTTCAGAAAATGACTAGTATTGTAGCTGCAGTTAACAGCCAAACTCTTTCCATACAGTCTAGTTTTCTCATACCTTCTCCAGATAGTTTTCCTTCTATCAACATCAAAGTACGTGAAGTATCCTCCGGGTTTTGGACATCTCCTTCAAACTTTCTATGGACTCATTTGTCATCAGGTGTTGCCAAGGAAATGAATTTCAGTTAAAGCATGAAAGATATTGTTTTCCTTTTAATTTTTACTTTTTTTTTTTTTTTAAGATAAGTCATAGGATACAGAAGAAGTTCTGACCCAGAGTATTTACAGACACTGAAAATTAGGTGGGGTTCATTCACTTTTATATTATGTAGCGGACCACGGTTCGTGTTAGTAACACTGAGTAAGGCTCAGGGCTATAGTTTCTTTTCCTTTATAAATTTTTCATTGACCCTAGGTTCATCAGGATAAATGCTGCTATAACTCCTAAACCTGGTACTGCTGAGAACAGCTGGTTTTGATCATAGTAATTACTACTGCAGGCTACTGTTCTGCTACTTAGAACTTTTTGTGCAGGGTTTTACTCAGCAAGGTACTGAATGCAAGTCTGATGCTTTTGCTAGTTGAAGGGATAATAGATACTTCCTGGAGCAGGCACAATTTAAACACTGGTGTCTTAGAGAACCTGGAAGAGAGAAGTGAGCCATAGCATTTGTTGTGGGTATTTTCAGCAAATGGCAGTGACTAAATGTCACAGTTCTGAAAAGCAGCTGAGTTTTGATGTCCAGTCAGTCAGCTTCTTAGTAAGTTGTTAAAATCATTTGGGATCCAGTCTCTGGCTTCCAGATAGGCTGTCCAGACCTGTTATTTTGATGGCTGATCTTCCTCCCCATCATTTTATTGATCTCACCGGCCACATGATGGCAGCAAAGCATTAAGGAACCCCACTTGCCTCCTTCACCATTCCACAGCACAATAACTGCCCCTTCAAGATTGTAGCCTCGTGAGAGCCACAGACAAACTGCATCCAACCTAAGTACAAATAATGATGCCCAAGGACTAAACCCAACAGCTCCGTATATGTGCATCTGTGAATACTGCCTTGCTGCCTTCTTATCTATAAAGCACATACTTGTGAATTGCATGTCAGCTTAGCTTAGAAATACCAGCTCAATGCAGAAAAAGAAATTAATCAGTTTACTTTATAAACACTTGTTTTGTTGTAATTTATGTAATCACCACTCTCAAATGAGAATGGAATTCAGTACAGCTATATTAATCTTGACAAAACCCAGAGTATATCAAATTGTGATCTCCAGGCTTAAAAATTGACTAAAAATACGGAATAGAAATACCTTACTGCCATCATTAGGCCTATGTGCTTTAGGAAGTTTTAGATACTGTAGCTATAATATGCAAAAATAAAAAGGCATAAGCAGACATAAGTGAAAGACCATAGCTGGAGAGAAGAAAGGTCTTGGCACAAAATAAAGGGAATAATAGAGGAATTTAGCTGAAGACTTAGTATATTTTTCCGTAACTGTCTTCTTTTTCTAGTCAAAAGCTATATACTTAAAAATATGCATATACGCATGCGTATGTATGTACGCTTGTATTTATACATCTATATGCCATAAGCAAGGGTCACCAAAGTGATAAGTGAATTGTTTCCGACCTACACTTTTGCTCTGAAGTGTTAAGTTATGAAATTTTTGAATCCATTCCATGAATAATATTTGAGTTGAATCAAACAGCTCCAATGTCACAAATGGAAAATGCACAACTGGTAATTTCTGACTGTAATTCTGACTCAGCTCACTTATTAACAGCCTCTGTCATTAATAACATTATCTGAGTAAAATGGCAAAAATCCCATTTTGTAGTGACATTGTAAAAATTGTCTTTAGCCAAATAGCATATTTATGACCAATGAAATGTGAGAAAATAATTGTTTATTTAGTCACATTGCATTTACCCAACAATGTATTGCAGCAGTGCATTTTCACCAAGAGTTTAATTTTTTTCTGTATCCGTACATTTTAGCTATTACAGATATTAAAACATCATACAGTGTGCTGTATTCCCACTATTTTGCACTTCATGAAGAAGATTGTAGAAATTGATACTTCAAGTAGGACCAAGCCAGGCTGCTGACTGCCTGAGATATGTGTCTGAACAGCTTTACTTCAGGGAATAAATACTGCCATTGCAGACGTGACTCCTTGTGGACAAAAAAGCTTTTTCCATGACCCATGTAGCTCATTTCCCATAATACACGTGCTTTATTACGCAGCTGTTAATTCATTATGCCTCCAACTAGGTGTGACATTTTTCTTAATCGTAGACAGATTAAAGTGGAACATTGATGTATTGAATACAAATTGCTTTTAACCCCTTTGAAGAACGTGCAGGAACCACCTCTGTTTTCATCCCAATGTAACAGATAACAAACACACACACAAAGGCAATCTCAATATCTAGATATTTAATTTAAATACCGGAGTTATTAATTTACATAACTATCTTCCTTAAAAATGTTTTTCCATGCCAGTACTTTTTGTGTATTGATGATAAATTAATATCCCCTTAGGGCATGTTAAAACTTGTAACTTCATCTTTGCAGATCCCTAATCAGCTTCAGTTATTAAAAATGATTGCTTGGAGTATGACATAGCACTTTTTAGGTTATTATTTTAGATGTGTCGAGTTTGCACAGAAGCCTGTTCCGGTTCAGCAATTGTCTATCTGTATTAGCTAAACAGTAGGTCAAACAGACCTGCTAGCACAGGCTAACAGAGGCCAAAGCCTCAAAGGAATTGCTGCTTGCCTTGTTTATCATATGTTTCTTACTACAAAACATCTTTAGCTTTTAGAGACTAGTCTTTAAATTCTGCTTTTTCTGAACTACTTAGAGGTTAAATAAAGAATTAGTATTTTCAGTAAATAAAAATTATAGCAGCTGGTCTGTTAAGAGTGACTAAAATTAGATAGCCTTTTTTTTTTTCTAAACATAGCTGGGTCATACAGAGTTGTACACATACACTGTATAGTGTAATTTTTCAGTTTGTCAGCTTTAAAATGTTTATTATCATAAAGTATAAAATATCCTCACACTTTCTTATTCCTTCCATTGGCCTTTTAGAAATCTTTGCTGTCAGAATATCCAGGGAAAGGGTGGCAAAAGCAGCCTATAAAAGCAGTTAAAAGGCCAAAGGGTAATGGAATTAATGCTGATGACCATTTCGCTGTTTTGAGTTACACTGAGCATACACATGATCAGTTCTAAACATTATCTTTCAAAATGAAAAAAGATCATCATGATGGAGAACAGTTCAGAGTTAATCGCATCCTTCCCCTTAAACATATGTATTTCCTAATTTAGTTTTATTGAATACATCCTTAACAGACCCAGGTTTAGTTGTCTTCTAAGCTCATAATGTTAGGCTTAATGAGTCCACCTCCTCCATAAAGCCTCAATTACAAAGGTACTGCTGGGGTCAGAAGCCTTTCACCAAATGTACTCTACAGTCTTTTAGCAAGTTGTTGGACTGAGCCCCCAGGTAACAAAACTATGAACTTTTATAACTTACTTTGCTTTGTTCCTTTCATAGTATTTTTAATCAGCAAGAATATTTTCAATACAAAGAAAGATTAAGGTAGGGTGTTGTGGGGTTGGTTTGGTTTTTTTTTGCTGTTTTCCTTACCCGGGGGAAGATCCTGTAGTCTGTTGTACATGCTTCTCAAGTGCTCGCAGTCAGCACTGATGGGAACCACAACTCCATGTTTTGTGGAAACCCTGTAAGGTAAGATGATGGCAATCCACATGAACTAATCCAAGTTGAATCACGTGCCAGAGCTGTTACCGTGGATGTGCTTTGAGTTTTGTAGCCACCAAGTGACACCTTCCCACATTATCCTGTGGTAACTCAGGATATATATATTGTTTTTCTTGGATTTAAAATCAGATTTAAATTTCACCATTTTGGGTGTGGTTATAAAAACATTTTTCATTGGTATGTCTGAATCAAAAATATCTTTTTCCGTTTTTTACTGGTTTTGTAGTCCTCAATTGCGCCCATGTTAACTGTAGGGAAGCCTGTGCTAAACTGAGATCAGTAGCTTTCCAATAGAATTTGGTAGTTACCTCTCAGAACAATGAGCTGACTTTAATTTGTCTGTGTTGTGTGTATCGAAATTTGAGGAAAAGGAAATAGCTGTTTATTGGAGTAAACAGGTGTTATCAAAAGTGCTGTTTATTTCTTATGTCTCAAACCAAATATACTGTGATGTTATTACATGTGCTTTGGGCAATATGCTTATGTTTCTATGTGCTTATATGGGCAATCTGCAGATTCTAATAATAGGAGTTTTTGGTTTCAATGTCTTTGTAACATATCCTAATATTCAAACATATGTGTAATTCACACACTTAGCTGTCTGTAACAATCCAAATCTGAAAAGGATGTCCCAAAGTTAATGGCATATAATTTTAGACCTGTCTAATTTCCAAACTTTTATTTTGGGTATCTTATGTTTTGGAAAACTTTCTGGAAAATGGGAATTGGAAGAAATATTTTTCAGGAATTTCTAAATGCAGTTGTATTAAAGGCCAGGTTGGACAGGGCATGGAGCAACCTGGTCTAGTGGAAGGTGTCCCTGGCTGTGGCAGGGGATTGGAACTGGATGATGACCTTAAGGTCCTTTTCAGCCCAAACCAGTCTGTGATTCTATGATTAAAATGTTAATGTTGTTTGTGCAGGGGGAATTTTGAATGTGTGTTTCTGTTCACAACTATAAAGCTGTTTCTTATAAAAAAACCTTTGCAAACCCTTCTCTTCACATTCTCTTGGAGAACATCAGAGAAAAAATTCTTATTGATTCTAATTCTAATCTATTTTTAAATATGACCCTTCGCATTTCCCTTTTTAAGGTGGGCCAGGAAAAGCAATTAACAATTAATTTCAAGACATTTCAAATTATCTCTAAAGGAATTTTAAACATACTTGCTTGTGTGAGAGTTCAGTTTTAATTTGCTGTGAATTACAGTAGTTTATACATACCGGCTTCATCATTCTCAAAGATTAAACCAATGCTACCTCTGACTAATTCTGAGTCGTGTTTCTTGGTTATTGCTCAGAGGAACTGTTAAATTAAAAAATCAGCAGCAGTCTGATAGCTTGGTGACTGTAATATTGTTTCTGGATATAATCATTAAATATGCTACAATAGTGAGGGAGTTCCAAAGACTGCCAGAGAAAGAGCATGACACTTCTAGAAAAGAATAAAACCAGTCACCTTCTTTTACTGCTGTGGAAGCAGCTATTCAGTCTCAGCAGGAACTCTCTTCATTGAAGGTTTTTCATAGCAAGATTTAGTGTACCTGCAGGAAGTAGGAGGGCTTAGATGTTTATTCTTTTATTCATTTCTTTATTTTAATAGATGTGGCTCAATAGACAAAATTGTAATGGTTGTGAATTTTCCTTGAGCAGATTAGCACATGTGAGACAAACCATCAGCAAACTGGCTGTGAGGAAAACTTCTGTGCAGATCTTCCTTTTATAACTTCTTTGGCTTCATGTTTTTGAAATGGCTCAGAGGATGTAGCTGATTTAGACTCAGAATGGTGGTCACTCACTTTACATATTATCTACTTGAAGGACTGCACGCACAGAAACATAGTGTTGCTAACAAGTTTTCAGTAGCTTAAAATTAACCTTTGGTCCTTCAGGTAGAGCATGTTTTTCTAAATAGTAAAGTACCTTGAGCTCTAAGAAATATAAGTCCTGTCAAAATGGAAATTTGGCCTATTCCTTCTAAAAAGCAGTCCCCTAGGAAGGCTCACTAACTGTTATATGCAAAAAAAGAATATTGATGTACAATGTGTAAAAATACTATGTTGTGAATAATGACTGGATGCAGGTCAGTAATTTCATTTAAACTGATTACTTCAGTTGTGGTTCTTCCACTAAAGATGGGGAAAGAAAGGGTAATAATGTGACCCAGGAACTATACCAAAATTGTCTAGCCTCAGCAGGATGCAAACTTCACAGCAATTGTGAAGGAAACATGGAAACCAGGAAAACCAAAAAGTGGGACAACTTTGCCAACTGCAAATCAGTACATATGTGGTGAGCAAATTTATTTCATTTAAAACGTCTGATTGTCTGTAGACAGAAATCTGGGGGGAAAAGAGCCAAAATTAGCCTTCTCTGGTGTATTTGTGATGTATCTGGCATTCAGCACCGCGTGAAACTACCACGTAGGATGGGGAATAGTGGAATGGTAAGAAATATCTTATGCTGGCAGAGGTTAACAGCGTGGGACGCTGGCTTGTACTCAGTCTGGCTTGGGTTTATAAATGGTGAACCTGAAGGAAGAGTTTTGCAAACATTCTTGTTTCATAGTTCTGTTAATGACCTTGGCATTTAAAAATAGACACATCCTGATTAAACCAGCGGTCAGTACAAGGAGCGAATTCAAATGACTGAGGATTGACATAAAAGGAATGGGTTAAGATTGGATAAGATAAAGCTGTTTTCTTAGAGACTGGCAGTAAGAATATCTGCTGTAGGCTTAGTGTCAGAAGCAACTAATATGAAAAAAATGTGTGTGTTCAGCACAACCTGAATGTGAGTAAACCATGAAAATGTGATTTAGAGTTTACTGGATAAGATACTTCCATTGGAAGTTCAGGGCCGGGCAAAAGCTGTGTGCAACTTGAATAACTCCTGTGGAAAAGGCATGCCATGTGAGAAAACGATATGGATGTACTTACTGGAACTATAAAGGGAATGGAGAGATGATTGTAAAAGAACGGAGCAGAAGACATTGGCTTGGTTGGTCTGGCAAAGCTCAGCAAAGAAGGGGGGATATATTTGTGTGGATTAGACAAAAACTGAATGGGGCGTACAACATAAAAGAAAGATATTTAAGCTAAAGAACTGTATTAACACAAGAAGAAATAAGCAAAGAGGCTACTAATGCATTTATCTCAAAAATTAAAGAAAAAATTAAATGCAAAGAAATTGTAACCTCATTGTAAAGCAATCCTACTTGGAGTGATTACTTGATTACTTTCAAATTGCAACTCAGATTATCAAGGGAATTCTACAGAGCAATAACTGCAAAATATGGGATTGTGCTAGAAGAATTAGAGAATCCCTAATATTATGCTTATATGTGTGCAACAAAATAAGTGCTATTGTCAGTGTATTATCTAATAGAATTTCAAGTTCCAGCATAATGTGGAAGATAAATGACTGATCAGGATGCATGCCCTAAGCAAGTGTTATGGAATTTTTTGTGTGCTTTAAATTTTTACTTTTTTACTTAATTCATCTGGATGTATGCTTTTTCTGATTGCACCATAATCCATCTTGATGTAAGCCACCTTATTTTCACTTCAAGTTGACCATTTTTGCTGTCTTTAGGAGAAAAAGTGTATTTTTGTTGCCCTATAAACTACTTGCATGTAGGGTTGTGTCAAAAGAAAATTGTAGATTGAGTTACTTTGGTTCTTGATAAATCCTAATTCAGACAAACCATAATGTTCAAAACATCCTTGCTTGGTAGCATGCCACCTCAGTCAGCAGCCATCATAAATGGAAAAGATAGCAGTGCTAAACTGTTTTGAAGTAATTCTTTTTCATCCCAGATGCCTTTCATTTATCAGCTCTGTAATCTCAGCCCGTAAATATTTCCTGTTGAAGGCTTAATTGTTTGACCTGTGTATCAAACCTCCTCTCCATTAGTTATTGAATCCTTGGCTCAAGTGGTCTGTCTTTAGAATTACATTTTCAATATAACTCTAAGTCTCTCTCCTTCACTTCCTTGACATTTGGCCAGCAGTTTGCACGTGAAACTATATATACAGTGTCTTTCCTAACATGCCATCTCTTTATAGTTCACAAGGTGTGCAGTGCTGAATAATTTTCCTCCCCTTTTACAGGTTCTTTTCCCTGTTCCTTGCTTTTAATCTTTCAATTAAAAAAAAAAAAATTCACTTCAAACTAATTCATTGGGTGGGTCTCTGTTGGCTTGTGGGGTACATGCTGAAATCAGAAGCAGTGACACACCAGCCTTTGAGGGAAATGACAAAGTCCATATTTTACACCAAAAGCTTTTTTAATGCTTACAGCATTTCACATTAATCCCTTTATTTATAGACTCTGCAATTCCACTGACCTATGATGATGCTGATTCCTTATTCCCTCTGATTAACCTTGGATGATGCAAACATCTGCTGACACAGTCAGTGATCTGACAGAATTGAAATGACTCCCAGAGAACAACTATAAACCCCTTCCTGTAATGTCTTTGGATCCTGTGCTTTTACTGGAATGGGAATAGTGAAAGTAGTTCAGAATTACTCAGTTCATACGTGCTAAACTGAAAGGGTTCCCCATATTGACAACACCACTGATTCATTCAAAGTACAGCTCCATGCGCAGAATGTTAAATAGTATTTTATTTCTAAGCCTCAGGAGGCTATTTTATGCACAAGCTCAAAAGCCAGCTTGTATAGAGTAAATGAAGTACTTCTGAATGCTTCAGTATGTTCTCTGCATTAATTCTGCTTACCTGTCCTGGCAGGATATGCATTCTGGGCTGTTATTTGGAGCCAAATGTTGCCAGACATACCAGCTTCCAGACAGCTGTATACTGCATTTAAAGATGCTGACTGGGGGATGCCTTTATGTACTGATGTTAGATTTCTAATACGCTAGCTTTGCGTACTTTATCCTACCTTAAGGAACTGCTGTTTGATGTGACATTGTTATCATTTCACTCTTGCAATGCCCATTTCTCTCTAGTTGCTTAGAATATGGTAGAAAAAAGATGCAGGATATTGTTCTTTGGGAGTTATTCTTCATCTCCTCAGTAGCTTTTGAAACCACTGCCTAACTTGTGTCAGTTGTAGAGGAGAGTGAGCTTATAGGCACAGCAGCTGGTAAAGGAGGGACACTCTCCAAGTTCCCTCACTGAAATGCAGGTGAGATTGCAGTGAGTATTCCTCAGGCTTCATCATTTCAGGAAGCATTGTTGGCTCACGTGTCTCAGCTCACAAATCGGACCATATGTGTGCTACCCCTTGTCCTGCCAAAAAGATGGACAGCTGCAAATACTTCAGTGGTGAAAAGGGAAGTAAGGATTAAAGACTATATTAGGTATTGACAGGTATTGCGTCAGGGAAAAGGAAAGTCATGCATTTAGGTGGGATTTTAATTACAAGGAGCTGTAAATTAAACTTGTTTCATCAAATGAAATGTAACATTATTTTATTATCAAGTATTGGAATGTTTGTGGGGTTATATTAAAATGAATGGTGTGACAATCTGTAGGTACCTAGCTCTATGTAATAGGCTTTTCATTGTTGGATTCTGAAGCACTTCATAAAAAAGGAAGTTTTTTTCCCTTCATGTAAGATGCCTTCCATTTTGTGTTGATAAACATAGGAATGTCCTAATGTAATGTCCTGCGGACAGCTGAACACATGATAGTTCTTTGGTTTCGGTTTTCCAGGAAGGCAACAAGCCCACTTTTGCAAATAAAATAAATTGAAGCAAGGCTCTGAACTTCGAAAACCACCTTCTGAATAATCAGAAGGCCAAGCACATGGACAGATTAGATGTTCATGAAGTGGCTATAACATAAGCTTGGCTGATTGGCAGAACCTTCAAAACCTCTTTTTTTAATGTGATTTATGGCAGAAAGGAAGCTAAACTATACTTCCGTTAAAGACTAGTTAAAAGATCTTTCCTTCTGTGCAGTGTCTGGAAGACAAGTTAGTTCAGAAAGCAGAAACTAATACTTCGTAGGATTGACATTTAGGAAATCTGAAATTAGAAGTTTTGTATTTCTCTTTGACTGGGTTGTCATTAATCACTGCATTTTCCTTACCTACATCTCTGCCTTGTTCCACTAGCAGTGAATTGTGCATCCTGCATCTTTTATGACCCACTGCAGTCCTTCCGTGTGGAAAAAGTGCTTGCCCTGGGTGACAGA
This sequence comes from Pezoporus flaviventris, assembly GCF_033815535.1. NCBI lineage: Eukaryota > Metazoa > Chordata > Aves > Psittaciformes > Psittacidae > Pezoporus > Pezoporus flaviventris. Next base: position 5,700,054 of record NW_026892585.1, read on the forward strand.
GCATGTGTGCTGTATAAGGAAAGGGAGAGGGAAGGGTCAGTGGAAAAGGGAAAAAGAAGGTGGATCAGTGTTAAGGAAGAGCTCCTTGAAATTCTCTTCAAATTTCTCTGATTTACATTGATACCTACAGTGGAATCAAGCTTTATGAAAAGTCACCTTTGGTGAGTTCACACTAATAGAGATGTAGAGCTGTTAGTTGCAGCAAGTTGGCACATGCGAAGACTGTAATTCATGGTGGGATTAAGCCTGAGTCAGTCATGTAATATGTGTAAAATATTCATTATACAGCAACTAATGATTTCTTGCCAAGACAGTCTATCCACAGCCTGCCAGTGTTGTTAAATAGTTACCTGTAAGAAAGCAATTATGAACAGCCTCAATAAATGTTATGGATGTCAGTCAGAGAATCACAGAATGGTTCAGTGGATTTTTATCCACATATATACGTGTTAAAAATGTAATGGCCTAAGGCTGCCGTGTTTCCTTTAACATTCAAATCTTCCTGGACTCTTAATTTCTTTCTTACATTCTTCTTTACTCAGCAGCTGGTGGAAATGGCGGAACATTCTATATGTGAGCATACTTTTTGGTGTTGCAAAATCATCTAGTTAGCCATTGACAGTTACCAAATTTCTGTATCAGATTTGGAGAAGGCCGCCAACTTGCAAGTGAAATACTGTACTTACATACACAAATCTTAATGCAGTAGAAATGCTTTAACTTCCTTTTATTGTAGCCTTCGTTAAATGTGTAATTTAGATGTTTCAGAATAACAAGAATAGGTTTATTGCCTTGATTTCACATCTGTAGATCCTCGCAAAATCCAAGCCATCAAATTTAACATAACCCTTCAGTTAGTTCCCATGCTAAATACTAAACCCCTGCAGGAGCAGATATCACTTGCATCTCTATTTAGTGGGCTGCTTTTTTCAGGTTTATCTAGAATCATCTCTCTTTTCTGTAATGATGCAATAATTAGGAATTGCTCCTTTATGTTAAATAAAACCCATGCAGCACTATCATACGTGAGTGAATGAACTCTGGATTTTCCTTCTCATTTATCAAGCACTAAAATCAAAGGTAAGTCCTTTACTGTGGGTGGTTGTGTCGCAATGATAGAAAAGTCTTGCACTTGTGTACTATCATAGGTTACTGATGCCAGTTCTAGTATTCTTTGTACTTCTTGTATATTGTTTGTTACACAAATATTTTGCTTTAAAAAAAAAACAGTAAAATAATTCATAATATGAAAGCTATGACATTAAAAAGTAGAGTGCCCTTGAATGATGCTGAATACTAATAAGGAAGTATAAGGAGAAGGAGTATAAGATAAGAAGTATAAGCTAAGCATAAGGAAGGGCAAAAGAAAAACAATCAGTTTGAAACAGGTAAATTGAAATGAGTGATAGTCATTAGCTTCAGTTTTTAGATTCCGGCTGGATCATGTTATCACAGAATTAAAGCACCTTCCAAACTTCCGTGTTTCTATCCCTACGATCCCTTTAAGTTTTGGAATCATTATACTGCCTTTCAACAGGAAAAACATTGGACATTATAATGCTTAGCACGGTATTACTAAATTTTCTGGTATGTTTGTATTTAAATCCCTGGTTTATGTGCTTCCTCACTACATAGGATGCATGAACAGCGTGATCAGAAACGACTCTCAAGAAACACTGTCTACTTTTCAAACTACTTTGAGTTGGCTTTGGATGAAGTTAAGTTTATTATTCCCTTATGTTTTTCCTACTTCTGCTTAAAAACCCCACCAGTATGCTGCTAGGGAGAAAAGGAAAATTTTCCATTCATCAACGATAGCCAAAACTTTAACCTCTTTTTTTTAATTCTCCAGCAGTTTCCTATTTATTTTTTGATATTTGCCCTGTGTGGTTTTTTAATTATTATTATTATTATTATTTTATTGATTTAACAGGTACAAGAATAGAAGCCTGGAACAAGAGTCCAGTGCAGTGCAACGCTGGGACAGATATTCTCATTTCTACCTCTCTAGTGCTGTCGGCCAGAAAAGGACTTGCAGGCCTATGGGATGAGGAAGCAGTGGAAGTAGCCAACAGGAGGAAAAAGAGAGGGATACCTGACGTTTGGACTGGTTCACTTCCTATCTGGTTAGGCTGAGGTATTTCTCAAGGCAGTACGTATGGCTGCATCGATTCATCAGTTCCCTTTGTAGCTTGCCAAAAACTGGCACAAACCTCCCCCAGTCCTTAGTAATGTAAATCAAATGCAAAGTTTCTGATCCAAATAATGTGTCATAACTCCAAGATTTAGGAAATGGTGAAATTCTTTCTTTTCAAATCACATGTTCAATTAATTTGAAATTTACCAATGTCAGTTATAACTGTAAGAAATATAAAAGTCACCACCTTGGGTTTTAGGTCCCTTCAGTAAAGCTGATGGGAGAGGAGAAGTGAAGAGGGTAAAAGTATTTTCTTACTGCAAAGTAACTTTCCAGTTATCACCAGAATAACATTTCTGCATTGTGTAAATTCATGCATCAGGAATAGTTACATGTTTCCTAAAGTATTTCATGAATTTAAGTCTTGCATTACATTTTGATATATTTAAGTAGCATGATAAAATCGACTGATTTGCAATAATGAGGTTAATGAATCAAAATAGGTAGTGACAGACAGCTTACAGGCTTCATATTAAACCAGAGCAAGCAGAGACAAAAGAATGAATAGATTCACCATCACGTGATTCCGAAATGACTTTGCCAGCAGAAATAAATTTCATCACTTAAATAGACATTTTATCATGCAAGATCTATCTGAGTTGTACTAACAGCTTTGTTTTTTTGTGTGCCTGAAAGATAGTGGATAATATGATCCTAAACATACTTTTACTTCCAGTTGTCTCAAAGCTAGTTACATGTGTTCCATATTAGAAAGAAAAATAGCAAAAGAGAGGTGGGTAGAAATGTTTGTTTATGAAGTGCAGGACTTGACTTGTTTAGACTAGTGCTGAGTGGGTTGTTTTCCTCATGCAACATTCCTTAATTTTTACATATTTAAATGGCTTTGTTTAGCCCAGCTAGAAACATACAGTCCTAGAAACTACAAAAGATGTGGGTAAGAGAGTTTGTTGAGAAAAAAACCCCAACGAACCACAACAGAAAGACCAAAAAAGAGAGAAGCCTATTTAAATAAAATTTCAATGTAAGTTTAAAAAACCCCAAGAACCCAAAAGACCTCTACCTAGTGAAATCATTGTACTTTCATTAACTTGAATTGCATGTAACAAGAAACACGGCAACATTTGTTTTCTGATGAATATCACCTCTAGCATTTTCCTTCCTTACAGCAAATCCACACCCATGGCATATTCTGAGATCTCTGCCACATATAGAAGCATAATAAAAATGTGTCTTAAAATTATCTGCAAGATAATGAATACATCAGATTTAGAGCCATACCTGTAGGCAGTGGTACATCAGAAAAGAGAAATGTATAAATCTTCATATAATACATGTTATTCAGCTGATAAAGCTATTCTTGTAATGACTGATAAAGCTATTCTTGTAATGACTGTGGTACACTTGACACTTGAGCCTTCAATCATTAGTCTTTGGTAGAACTAATATTGCCGTTTTTGGATAAGAAAACCATTTCTAATACATGACTGCAGAGTGGAGCACTGCTGCATTTTGGGTTAGATCCTGACTTTGAGCAAATGGCAGAATGAGGCAACAGAAGGAGCAGTAAACATAGGTGATTCATTTATACTGAAGCTGGACTGAGACACAAGTAATGCAAACCGGATTTTGTGATATTCTGGTTGAAGGGGAATGCGCTGTGGAAAGAGGAATTTTTAGCTATCAGACAGTGGTTCACATAGAATCACAAAGAACTTTAATGGAACAAAGAATATAGCTTGAGAAAATAGTCAGGTTTCTTTAAGTATCCAAAAGATGTTTGTGCCAAGGAAGCTATTGGAAGAGGTAATAGTGAGCCAAGAATAGGCAGAGACTTTGTGAACTTCTTTATGTAGAAATTAATAATAGTAATAGTAATAATAATAATAAGAAAAATCTTGAATAGAGTGGAAAGAATCTCTTATTGAGCTATAGACAAAGCATAGGGTGATCTGCTTAGTGCAAGTTACACAAACAGTATTCTGAAATTCATCCAACTCTAATACTTGAAGCTGTAGGACATCAGTATCAGAATTTTACTATTAGGAAAGAATTATTCTGCTGATTAGTACTGTGTAATTTAATTGTGGGCGTTTTGCAGGTAACGTTAACATTGAAGATGGGCAGCCTTAAGGTGGGCGAAGCACAGAGAATACAGAGTAAAAACAGATTGTTCCAGGAAACAAGACAGAGATCTCCATGCAGCACAACAAATTATATGCAGTCTGATTAAGGTAAAGCTCTTACACCCATCTAAAAGTGTTTTCTCAAATAAGTCACCTAGGTAATGATAATTTGGGAGTGTGTGAGAGTGGAAGTGCTGTACCGCACTGCAGACATATGCAAGTGTCTGACTGTACCTCTCCGTGGTAAATGTGTCTTTTGCTTTCAAATGCTGAAAATGGCTTATATTCTAAACATCTCTTAACACACGTACTCAATCATAAGTACATCTGAGTTACTCAGTGACTTCAGGATAAGTATTCATGAAGGAAGGGAGCCCAAAGGTAATGTTAGCTTTCTGTTGTGTTTATGGAGCACTAAATCCAGAGGAATGTCACTTGTTGCTAGCTTTTGAGTTTCAGATTTTATTGTAAATCTGTAGTGATCCTAAATTAAGTAAGAAAAAGAAAATGTCATTTTTGTAGTGGGAGATAGAAAAATTTAGTCACCAGTGAAGAAAGGGAAACATTTTAATCTTTTACATGTATAGACAATCTCACAAGCCCCTCAGGGATTTGCAGACATGCTTCCTTATTACTGGGAAACTTACTGTACTGTCTCTCCTGCTAACCCCACTTCAAACACAAGTGCTTCAAAAATCAGTAATCAATGAAGATTTTACTTTAGAGACAAGCCTGCTTCCTATTCAGTTATCCTTAGCTCATAAAAATTGTGCTGACAAGTGGCTGAGTCATCTCTTTTATGAGCCTGCCAAAAGCCACGCAGGAAGCACAGGGAAGGAAGATACAAAGTGAAACCATGTGCACTAACTCCACAGTATAACCAGATAACTGTTCAGAACACTATTGGTATGAATGTACATTTTGAAGCAGTAGGTGTCACACTATGGATATTAACGCCTTGCGAAAGGGTCTGTTAGACTCTTGGAAGTGAAGTCAAAGGCCTACAATGCTGCCATGGTGTCATTATCAGTTATGATCTTTAGGGAACTGGATTTCTGTAAGAGCATTAGAATAGCTCTTCGAAAAGAAGCAGGACAGGACCCTCTAAAGTAGACCACACATAGGCTGTAAGCCTGAAGAAGACTTCAGCAAAGTTGATGTTGGTGGGTGTTGATCATGCCCACATAGGTTAACTTGTGAGTGGCATCCGTGTTTTGGTTCTTCCCAACTGCATGAATAGAGATCTACTGCTGATAATGAAAGTGGTGCTGTATTGGATACAGTTACTCTAGGTGCCTTCATTTCTTCCTGTGCATCTGAGGATCTGCAGCTTTCTCCATGAGATCCACAGATGTAGCTTGCAAATTCAGATAATCTCTGCTGCCTGAACTTTTATTTCTCTTGATTATGCAATTGCTCACTGCATGTAATGAATTTAGTACAAAGTTTAGACCAGGATGAGAAATACTATATTTAGTAATGCAAATTTAAATCTACAGGACTCCGTAAGATTTTGTGGTATAGCAAAGTGAGATGATCTTTTTAATAGATACTGATGTAGCCTATCTCCCTGCTGAGAGAACCACAAATCTGCCCCCACACATGCCTCACTATGTTCCTCCAGCAGCAAATAACTCATCACAGAAGAGATAAGCAGCTTGTCATGTTTCTCATTTCTGATAGTCCCCCGCTGGCAGATCTCAACGTTCCTTTCAAATCATACAGTCAAACAGCATATAGTAGACAAATTGTTCTCAACTTGTATTTCATTTTGATGTTAGAAGTTTCCATTTGTAAATAGATACGTTTTATTTTTTTCCAGCAGAATCTGCAGCAGGTAAGAATGCATGTGAGCCTTAACTCTTACAGTTCCTTATGCTGGACTACTTACCTGTGAAACTCTAGTATCAACAGAGGGTTTTTAAGGGTTAACAGTGTTGAATGACTTTGTCTTCTTTCAATGCTAATAAAATGCTTCTAAAAGAATGTCCAGAGCAAACAAAACCCAAAAGAACAACCAAACAAAACCTATTCAGTGACTATATGAATGCACACAAGGGGTTTGTCAACCACTGAATTCAACTCATTCACAACAAAGCTGAGGTAACTTGAGGGGGAGTCTGGTTGCTTTCTGTTTTTAATGTTGTCAGAGATCAGGATCATGAATATCTTGACTTTTCCTTTCAATCAATGTTATGGTTTTGTGACTGAAAACACCCTAATATTTGAAAATTCAGAAATTAAAAATCAGTATGAAATAATTTCTCAATAAAAAAGCTAGGCATTAGCTGACGTCTACATTTTTATTGCGTTTTTTAACTTTCAGCATATATGTCACTGCAGTTGATAACTGTTTAGGTGTGTAGATACACACACACAACACAAATCCATTTTCAAACACTTTGGAGTCATCCTGTTCTTACCTGGCTTAGTAAAATTCCAGGCTTAACCCATGTTGTACAACAGAATATCTTTAGCTCAAGTAATCTTTGCCTTAAAAGACATCTGCAAAGAAAAGTCTGCTTGCTTTGTGGCAAAGCTGTCTCAGAGAGAGTTTCAAACAAGACTCAGAGCTAATGAGCCTAACAGAGACCTTGTGGTTAATGGTGGGTCTTTGTGGCTGAATCTGTTATCTACTAAAATGTATTTATGTAGGCTTTTACTGTCAGTTCTTTCATGAATCAAGGAACTGAACTGTCTGACTTTGAAACGAAAAATAAAAGCTCCACACAACAAAGTATATGTTTAATTCAGAAATAAACTTTATGCTGAGATTGAACTGGCATTATTGACAACTCTCTTTGGCAGACAAAGGGGAAAGAGAATACACTAAGGGTTTTTTAGTGGCACAGTCACACATACACAGCTGAGTAACGCTAGGATTCCAAAAACCAGCTTGATTTAGATTTTTTGAGCAGGGAACACCCTTTCTTCATAAAGAAAGACCACTTTCTGCTTCAGTGTTGCTGTTATATTTTTACTTCAACTCTTTTTCCATAAAAGGCAAGGAAAGGCTAATAAAAAATTCACAAAATGGTCAGACGACATCAGTGACATGCCAATATCAGGATGTCTTCAGTCAGTCAGTCCAGTGGTCAGGGCTATCCCGTTTATCCCAGCCATGAGACTACAATGCAAACAATTTTCCAACATGTTGAACTGCCAGCATACATTTCTCATCCTAGAAAATGGTCTAGTACTGTTCTACAAGGTACAGCACAGATGAGAAGGTTCTCAAAACTCCTCCCTCAGGAGTGCTCCACTTCTCTGTTTAAATACTCCTTCACCCATGGGTTCTTTGTTGGTATCACTATTGACAGATCATAGTAATAATCTGCTTTTGGGTCAGAGTGCAGTTTCTTCTTTGAACCAACCTTAGACATGTGTCCCAGTCATGGCTATTAAGTCCTTGTTGCCCTTGCTTCCTATTCTGTTCATCAGGTATTTTCCTTTTTAATTGTCTGCTAAGAGTATTAGCAATAATTTTGAGAAGAAAGAAATATGCCAAAGATCAGGGCAGCTGATGATAATGGATTTAGTTATCACCTCAGCTGAAAATACATGAGATTTAGTAACTGGCATCTTAAATATTCATAGAATCATAGAATAATTAGGGTTGGAAAGGACCTTAAGATCATCTAGTTCCAACCCCCCTCCTATTTAAAGTTGGAAACATTTCTCATGATGTTTATTTCCTCCCACTGACTTTTTTGCAGTAGATGTACTTTTGTACTTAAAACCAAGCTGGGGAATACGTGACAACAGTACCACAAAATGAATAGTGGCAGGTGTACTGTAAACTGAATATTTGAAAGGGAATCATGTTTCAGAGTCTGACCCAAGAACCTGACCTTTTTACGGCTAAGCTTTGGGACATTTCACCCCTGACCAGGCACGAGGCCTGTACAATTAGGCATGAATGCTTAATTTCATAGGAGTTAAATGCAGGTTTAGTAGCTGTTTTAAACTGAAACACACAGATGAGTTTAGGTAACATTACATACTCCAGCTGCCGTGGTGGAAACCAAAAATGAGTTTATGTTAGCATTTTATGGTGCTGGTTTTTTTAAGTCCTCATTTTTCCACCCAGAAAAGCTATAAGGAACAATAACTACCACAAGGAACAAATATACTTGAAAATATTTTTGATTGAAACCAGACTGAGTTATTGCATGGACTAAGTTGTAATTGGGAGGGTTTTCTTTGTAATTTTGTGATATTGTGAGTAGAGCTACTGTGAATATACATCTCCCACAAAGCCATTAGGCATTGAACTGGGTATGATTTCTGTAGGGGACCTCAGTATGTTTGATAGGTTCTCTGATGTATTTTTTTTTATTTATAGTAAGGAAAATGCCTGTTTTATTCATGCTCTTGTCTGTGAAGTTTTTCAGGGCAACAATGAATAGGTTTTCATCTCTATACATCTTTAAAAATCAGAGGGAAAGTACAGCCCACCACTGTGTGTTATCTGTCATACTAAAACTGAGAAACCCATTGTCCAGGCAGAAAAGGGCTTTTAAGTTATGTTTTCAGAGTAGTAGGAAAGAACATCAGCTCTCCTTTCTTTGGCCTTCTGGGACTTCTCTTGGTCCCATTCTGCTGCTGAGTGGAATAATGTTGAAATGTTCTGGTTTTTGCAGGCTGGTAAAGCCATTTCCTGCTCAGTTCCAGCCTCTAACTTTGTTCATTGGAGATGGTGCCCCACATGTTCTCTTTGAGGAAAGATCACTAATGTATTGAGAACAGTCTGGCGAGAACAATGTATCCCTTTAACCAGTGGCATATGCAGTTTGTTGTTGTTGTTGTTGTTGTTATTGTGTTGGAAGGATTTTAACCTTAACTCGGTGAGTCACTGCTAGAGTGGTTGCAGATATTTCCATGATAGGCCTCAGGACTGATGTGAGCCCAGAAGAGCAGTCTGGGCAAATGCCTTATCTGCTGCTTTGTCACACTTGTTCCACTGGAAAATCAAAACTGAAATAAGGAGAAAGCAGGTAAGCTGAACAGTGCATATCCTGTGGTGTGCTTTTCGGCCTGGTACTATGTGTATGTCTGACAGCTATAACCTGTACATGCTAATAGATTTTCTTGTGTGTTGGTTTTGCCGTGATGGAATGTTTAAACCTAAATCAGGATTTTTTGATTATGGCCATGAAGAAAAAGCAGGAAGGAAGAGAAGTAGACCCTATCGAGTTTCTTCTGTCAAGTCTTTTCTTCTGCTGCTTTGCCTTCTGTTTTGTGACACTTTCAGCTGCTGAACATGTCTTAAACAAATAGCATTTTACACTGCCGCTACGTTCCTTATCCCACAAGTGGAACTGCCCTTTGTGGAAAAAGACTTGCCCTGATGACAATCCAGCATGTAAAACTTAAGCAGTAATGCAGGAAACACCTCATATAAAAGATGCTTTTAGGAACAAAATTAATCAACTTCAGGCTCATCATTCTGTGTCCCCATTAATCTGGAAGGATAGATTCTTGTCCATCAGGACTGGGCGTATCTTCTTCCCTGTACGAACCAAGCTTCTCTGTTCATAGATCATATGTCCTTGGAAATCTTTTTTCCTAGCTGTTTATTTTACAGCATTTTCTTAAAGCAGGGTTGGTTACTGTACAGACTCCAGCACAGTTTAATTTTATCAGAAGTAGGCAACTAAGCTTCACAGAGATAGAGATCACAGTATCCAAACAATGTAAACTTAAACCCTTCCTGTCATCATCAGAAATAGTAAATACTTCGGCTATGCTTCACATATCTGTGCCTGCAGTTTATGGCCTGTGGTTCCACCTCAGACTCATTCCTCCCCCAGCATGCCCTCCAAATCCATACTGTCTTGGTTGTGTGGCTGTGTTTACACCATGGTATATTTGCAGTACTGATACCGTTGTAAACATTACAAGGTCACATAACTCTTTCTATGTAGTTTGGATAATTTTGTGTGTGTCAAGCAAGGATTTTTGGAGTTTTGGCATAATGCACTCATGTCCTCCCTGCCTCGCCTCATTTTCAAGGTTACTGGTGACACTTTGAACCCAATCCAGAACTGTTGTTTCATGAATTTATCATCACATTTTAGGAGCGCAGAATTAACAGCGCTATCTTTGTTCTACTACTGCTGCCAGTTTCATTAGGTACTGCAGGAAAATGTGTCCATTATTTCTCCTTTTGCTCAGTTTTGTTAGTCACAGCTACTTAGGCTTTGTTTTGACTTCTTTCTTTTTTTTTTTTTTCACTCCTCATTCATCTCTCTCCTCCTTCCAGCCTAATTATTACCACATTTCTGGGAATTGAGAGGATTCAATTATTCTAGTGACATAGGACTTGAAAAACAGCACAGCTAGAGCCTATTTGCATGATGACTAATTTCCAGCCTTTGTTTTAAGATTTGGGAGCTGAAACGTGCTTTATACTTATACTTGCAGGGAAAGGAAGAGCCCTTCCTTCTCAATGAGTGCTTACAGGAAACGTATCCTGAATATCTTGCCCTGCTGAGAATAGGAAACAGCTATAGGGACTGATTTAGTTTGGGTAGGAGCACACTGTGGGAGTACTGAATTATGAATCATCCTCATCATCCATGCAGTGTGAAATGTGACTGTGAAATGTCTCACAGCCAAGGGGGGTGATTCCAGGATAGGGATCAGACGAGCAAACACCAGCAAGAATCAACGTTGTGTGGAGAGAAGCAGATAGTGCTGACGCACGCTGTGATGCTGGTAGTGGTTTCTTTTTGTGAAGGAGCGAGAGAAGGGAAACCTGCACAAGGACTCTTTTCACTAAATGATTGATGTCACTGTTTTCAATTGTTAGCTATGGTTTAATATGTTGTGAAATGGTACAGCACAAGCCAAATTCAAGTCTGTGATTATATTTGAAATGTCACTTTTTTTCTGTTAGTTGAACTGCATGAATATAAGCACCTTTTCTTTAACAGTATTTCATGGCTTTCCCCTCAGTGTTCTACCAGTAGAAATTAAGAGGTATGTTGTGTGCATGCACCTTTGTAGATGTAGGTAAAAACCTATCGTTGAGATGTATTTAGTTAGTCAGTTTTCACTGGGAAAATGTTGATTCTCAGAAAGTAAACTTTGGGGAGCACATCACCTCTGGTAATGACTTTATTTGGAGGGGGGAGCAGGCAGGCTGATGAGAATGAGAATTCTCATTTGCAGACAGGAATATCTGATCCAGGATTTGCTCTCCATTTTTGTGACTTTGCATTCACATCCATTTTGTGACTTGATGAGACAGGTCTGACTTGATTAAACAAACACGTTTGCATATAGTTGTGTTTGTGTGTATATATATATACATACACACACAGTATAAAGTATTACACAGGCATGTGTAAACCAGTTCAGGATTATCTTGAATGCATTGGGAAAGTACACAAATTAATATTTACTTTGATAGAAAGTTATGTTTCAACCGTTTCGGTAGAAATTTGCAAGTGACCTCTGACATTGAAATATCACTTTAGATGCAAATGTACGGACGTTTTGTTAATTTCTGGTCATGTACTGTCTACAGCCATCAAAATGTCTTTACTTGGTATGAGTTACGTAAATGTCTACTTTACTGTATACAGTATTTAAAATGCTACACGAAGAATTGGTTTGTGGGGTATTTTCCACCCAGAGCAAGAGGATACAGGAGTTTTAGCTGGATATACTTGTAGAAATGAAGTGGGCTTTCTGTAACTATGGGATGAACCACCTGATGTGAGCACATCCCTTTTGGTAACTCAGCAACTAAATTTCTCTTCTTGGAATTTTGGGGTGCATTTCTCATTGAAGATTATACTAGTTCATGTTTCCTGTTTTCTGAAGACTTCCATGGCAGAACACATTTTGACACAACTTTTTGACTTAGGTGAGGCCTCAGAAATTAAGCCCTTCAGCCCTGTGTCATCTCCTAAATAAGCTGTCTGCTTAGGGCCACTCCTCTGTGTCAAGGAACAGCAACAACCAGACCAGTACAGAAGACAATTCCTCCAAGTACTCTTCTAGCCTCTATTTTCACTGCTTGGGATTTCCTGATCCTGCTTTGGTTTGGTAGCTCTCACTGGAATTCCTCTCTTAAGTACTTGTCTGATCTCTTCTGCAACCCTTGTAAGGTCTTTCAAAACCACAGTATTCAGAGAAAAAAAATTCCATAACTCTGTTGCCTGTTGCATGAAGAACAACTTGATCTGTTTTACTGTTTTTACCTGCTTTTAACCCTGACATGTCAATACTCCTGTTGAAAGCCTGGGAGAGGGAAGGGAGCACGTAGAGACATAACCACTTCAGCCAGCTTTGCTGCCTAATAGGGTATGTCATGGAATTAGGCTTTTCTGTTCCAATGTTAAATACCCTGAACCACATCCAAAGTCGGATGCTTACCATATCCAGGATGCTTCCTGCTTGAGCAAGGGGAAAATCATGAATACCTCCCATTCAACCTTTGGATTTGGAGTCTCCCATGTCTACTTAGTGACAAGATACTGAAACTGAGACAAAAGTTTTTTTGAAAACAAATGAAATTGAAATCACCCTGAAAACCCAGATCTACAAACTTTGTCTGCTTCAGAGGGAGGGAACAGTGGAGGAGAACCAGAAACACAAAGCTTGAGCCATTATTTCTCTCAGAGCCACTTACGGGTTTTGATGTTTCGTTTTGGTTTGGTTTTCTTCCCTTTGAGGCATTCATTCATTACACAGAGCAGCTTTTGCAAAACATACATACTTGCTTATTTTCAAAATTCTATTTTCTTTCCTTTGTCAGACGTGGAAAATAAACCAATACCTGTTAGGGGAAATTCGGGTTGGACCCAACAGCGCAAGAGAGGCAAAGCTGCTGCTGCTTCACTTTCCAGTAGTGAGTCTAAGCATGCATTCCTGGTAGGCACACACACAGACACATGTGCACACCACACAGATACACACAGCTGGCTACACAGAGCAACACAGACAGACACAGAGAAGCATCCACACAAAGAAAGACAGCACCAATAGCCTGATCCTGCTTCCCTCCTTGGCTGAACAGGATGGATGTCCACTGGTGAGAACATATATACACATGTGTAAGGTGGATTTGCCCAGCAGCAGAGCTCAGACAGTCTGCCCAGTAGCTGTCCCTGGATCCCAGTCTTTCCTGGGAAGCCTTGGGAAGGACTGAACAGGGTATCCTTTCCACTGAGTTAACAGTTCAGGTTTCTGCCTACTTTTGTGCCCTGCACTCCTCTAGCCTTGTGCGGTTGGGTCTCTGATGGGCTGATGACTCCTGTCCCGGTATTATTTGGGTTCTCCCCACATGCAATTGCCTTTCACACACAGCCTGATAGTATTTGTCAGGGTCTAATGAACTTGTCAGAAACTGGAATAAAACAAACAGATGGTATTGTCTTTTTCAGAAAGGCCACTTAAAGTGATACAGTGTTATGTATGTTTTCCTTTATGCTTCTTTCTGCTTACATGTAAACTCCACATCTGGGAAAGTTTTACCCTTTTAATCATTTTAACCTATCCCTTCATTTGCTAGTAAAACAAAAACCAACCCCAATGTTTTCATTTCATCAGATCTGACCACTTCAGATTTCTCAAGCTTGCTATCTCAAATGTCAGAGCGTGGAAATGTCAGAGCTCTTGCGATTATTCAAGTTGGCAGCTGAGTATCGTGTCAAAGAGCAGTGAATGAAATTTGGCAGGTCTTTTTGTTTGCTACAGGAAATGTATAGGAAAGGAGAAGGTTAATTCAGAGAGGAAGATTTTGCAGGACGCAAGTGCATAAGGAGAGCCCTTCTTTAGTCATTAAAATCTTTCAACCTACTCTACTCTCTTGTATAACTATACAGGAGCAAACATTCTTTCCACCTTATGCAGTTTAAAATACCTTCTTTAATACCCACAGCAGGCTTCAGTTTATACAATAAACACAGCAGTACAGTTGGACAGTATAAGCTATGCTTAAAGCTATTTTGACTTATGTCGGATTTTCTTCCTGACTATATTAGGGAAAAAATATCTATAGAATAAAATGACTTATTTTAACTTTGTGGCAATTCTGATTTGATCTGAAGTCTGATTCCTAGCATAGGGATACAATAAGGTTTTTCTGAGGGCTTCTGAAAAACATCTTGGAGGAAGCGGCTTTGATTAAACTCATGTGTATAATTTCACTTTCATTGTTCTAATTTACCTCTCTGAAGAGAAAGAGAGTCAGAGATGGAGCTGTCATGGTTCAGTGACTTACTATCTGGAGCCACATTCTTGTCTATCAGCCTTTCTTCTCTCTATAATCTCTTGTAGATGAATTTTCTGTACCAATATGCAAACTATAAATCCAGGATCTCTTATATATTATCAGCAAACCATCAGCAGATTTGAACTGCAGTGATGTGATCAAATCTGTCTGTGTAATTTTATGTGTGTGCTTTAGTTACAAGGGATAGATGAAGATGTCATGGTGCTTTTTTAAGTGTGATGCTGACTGCTGAAAACTAAACTGTTTTGCACAGTGTGAAACTTTTGTGACTGTAAATAATGTGACGATTTTGTGTGTACATCCTGCTCCTTTTTATCAGAATAAGCTTGGGGAAATGCAGCTCTGGAACTCAGAACTATCACATGTACTATATAAAGATGAGGGAAAATTTCTACTTTACACACGGAGCCTGTATAGAGCTGACATTTGTTATTTATCATTTACTGTAAAAACAATTATTTTGCAGAGTGACACAGTCCAAATATATAAAGTATATCTTAATGTATTTCTAAAGGCCCCAAGTGTTGAACGGCACAGCTACTTAAGCCAGTATGTTCCAGTGCTTCACCTTTCTTAAGGCTTTTTCTCTCCTAAAGTTTAACTTAAATCGGTCTTTCTGCAACTTAACCCGTTTCTGCTTACACTTTCTACAACAAAACTAAAAAGGTGGCATTTCCACCAAAGCAAGGCCTTTCTATCCGTCCAGGTATCAGAGATAACGTTTCTCATGCTTTCTTTCTGCTTGTGAGCCTTATAAAACCAGCCCTTTCTACCTTACAATGTTTCCTTATACCCCCAAATTTCTGATTTCTGGGCCTTTTATCTGTCTCCTCTGAATTATTTTCTATTATTTTTCAGACCATGTCTTAATTTAGGCCAAGTAATTTTGAATTCTATTCTGTTCTTCAGCTTCCTTGCACTTCCTCCAACCCCCAGGGTACTCATATTAAGCACCCACTCAGCATTTTATATTTAGTTCATTAATGAGACTAGTACAGCACTTAAACTTGAAGAAGCCCTTTTGTTAGGAAGTAATACTTAGTTCTTATTCTGAATGCAGCCATTAACCATTTACAGTAGATTAATCTGGACTGTGTTTTTCTCAACGTCTTCGTAAGCATGTAATGAAAATAACAAATCTCATAAAAATGAAGGTTTCTAACTGTAGTCGCCTCTTCTCTATTCATACAGCTTGACAGCATGTGTTACTGGGATAGTAGATGGATTTCACATTCCCTGTTCTTCCCAAAATACAGTTGGCTCTTTGCATGTCTCCTTGGAGTTTTTTCTAGGTCTTACAAAGGATCTGTTTCTTTGCCTCGGTGTTCTTCCTGAGGGTTGAAATTGCCTTCTTCTGTCCCAGTTCAAAGAGTCGTGCTGCATAATTACTTCCTTTCCTCTTTGATGGGCTTTAGAAAAGAACTGCTAATGAGCCTGAGGTTGCTTTATTCCAGTTTACACATTTTTTTGTGGTAAATTAGGGAATATGCAGCTGACTTGGAAAATGTAAATATTTTCTTTCCTATTCTTGTTTGGGATCTTACTGTGAAGTCACTAACATTATATTACATCAGCTGTCTGAGTTGCATTTGTTGTTTCCCAAGAAAGAGACGAGCAAAACCATTCACTGTTTACCTTTCTTAGTATCATCACAGTTATACATGATTCTCTGAAACTATCAGCACTGAATTAGAAAACTAATGCTCATGGTTGCAAAGAACATCCTGGAAATGTAGCTAAACTCATGATGTGATCACATCTTTGAGTGTGAAGGCCGAATAATAACTCCTAGAAGCTGAAATCAAAGTTTAATCTCGTGAGACTGTGCATTTCTAAAATCACTGCAGTGCTAGCAAACATGACCTTGTCTGGAAATGCCATCTAATAGAAAGAAATTTATATGGAGTTTTTATGTTCTGGGACAAAGTCTGTGTTGTCAAAGAAAGGCTGCTATGCTGAGAAGGGGTCTTATCCAGTCCCCTTCTCAAGATCACCCATGCGTTGGCCATGTCACCAAATGGAGTAGTACTGTGTGGTTCTACTCACTGCCTTTCTGGTGTTGAATGTAAAACACAGTCTACATTTACAGGTACAGTTTACTAAACGTAAAACATGTTTAGTTCAGTGCTCTAGAGTCCAATTTGGCAGGCAGTGATGTATCTGAAAAGCTGAAATACATGCTTCTTTTCCTTTTTACTGGTTGATAGTCAAAGAAATAGCAATCTTGGAAGTATCAGGAACTGAAGATTCCTTTTAAGAATAGTGCATATAGAAAAAGGTGCATCAAAATTTGGTTTTAGAAATAAAAAGGTGGAGGCAAGTTGCTTTTTAGTTTTTTTTTTGATTCCCCTGTATGACAGATTCTTGATTTCTTCTGTGCTATTTTGTGAGGGTTTTTTTAGTATAACTTAAGTAAGGATCATAAAAAGTCTTTCAGCATAGACAAGAATTTTGTTTCAGATCCATTTTTTTAAAGGAAGTCTGTTATTCGCATGTCAGAATTCATACTTGCAGACTAGGGCTTGAACTGAATTAGGAGAATTGCACATAAACCCGTTGTGAAAATACATTCTGATGAGAGCTTCATGCTGTGGATGTTGTGATGTTTTCAGAGAGTAACTGTGTTATTCACAAAGTGATGCACTTTGAAATACGCTGCCTAGGCCTATGAAACCGAGTCAGTGGAATACCAAATGATGTTGAACAGCATGTAACAGTCATCGCAGCAATCACAAACTGGAAAGTGCAGCTGCTCTTACGTTAGAACAGCACAAGTGCTTTCTGTTTCGTCAATAAGGAGAGATGCTGTAGCATTTGTTTTCATTTGGGAATCTGTTCAAGTATTTCCTCAAATTAATATTATAGTTCTACATTAAAAATTGTAAAAGAAGTCATGTTTCTTAATGAATTAATTTTTACATTGCATGCCATAATTAACAAATTTAGCTTTGGCAAGCAAAAGGGAGCAGAAACAGCAGTTCATGCCAGCTGCAGTGGCAGTATTTAACTAGAGATGATTACTGTTCAACTGCATCAAAATACTCATCAGCACTGAAGGATGTGATCTGAATCTGAACTTACCGCTTTGGGCCCGCGTTGCCACCTCTTCTGAATTTTCTTTCCATAAAGTTAGCTACGGTAAACTAGAAGGAGAGCAAAAAAATGCTCACTTGTCATTCAGACTTAAATGTATTTAAATGAATGGGACTTTAGGACTTTGCTGAAGGGAAGGGTCAGCAAATGAATCAGAAAACAAGCAGAAGGAGAAAGAAAAGTAACAATGAAATTGAGATGAAATAAAAGTGACAGGAAGAATTGGTAACTTCAAAATTACGTATTTTTCTTCAGAAGCATTTGCAAAACATGATGGACCAGCATTTGTTCACCATTCAGTCCCCAGGCAGTGGAATCAGTGGTGCGCAACATTCAGAATGAGTCTGATTAAGTTTCATGTAAGGGAATTCCTCTGTGAATGTCTTTTGTGTTGCCTTCACACCTGCTGAGCTAGGAGAAACATAACAGCTCCTTTCACTGCTCCAGTTAAAGCCTGTCACAAGGCTGACATCATTGCTACCACAGACATTTTAACTTCAGGCTCTGGAGCCAGCCTTTCAGAGGAATATCTGAACATCTCTAGCTGATTGTGCTGATTAACTTTCCAGGTTCAGTTTGCAGGTATACAGTAGGTTATATAGCTCCTTCAGGAACACTGCCTAAGTATTGTTAGGCATTTATTCTTCAAACAGAGATGTGTTTCTTGTGAAAAGTGACTTCATGCTAGTCTGAGCCCTAGCTGAACTTCAGCAATACCTCTGGGATTTGAGTCTCAAAGACAGGGTCTGCAAAGCTTTGGCTTCTTCTCAAATCCCCAAACAAAGAACTCCACAGATGGCCCTAGGGAAGCATGAGTTTTCAACTTTTTGAGTAAGCAAGAGAAAAAAAGATCATTAAGTGAGACTTATGAGTACAGATCAACAACAGCGTATTATTCTTGGCTCTCAAGACATCTTTGTTCATTGTTGCCATTGAAACTGTGCAAAATAGGAAGAAGACTGTGTGAGAAGGAAGAAGGAGAAGTTGAAGAGTGAAGTGGGGGTGGGGAAACCCCATTACCTCTTGTCTAAACTACAACTTTCAACAGAGTAGAAAATGTACTTTCTTAATTCAGGCATTTCTTCTTCATGGTGTTTTTGTCTCTGTGTGTGTGTGAGAATAGCAGTTATGAGAGTTGTCATTATGACCTTTTATCATCATGAAGAATTCATTTCCATAAAACAAAAAACTTGGATCACATGGGGAACAGCGGCTTGCTTAATTACATGGTAAGTAAATGAAAGCAGCAGATGGGTTTAACAGGAATAGTGAACTGTGCCAGGAGAAAAAATTCCAAACAATCAATCAGTCCCTTTCCTAATAGAAGGACATGGCTTCCAGCTCAGGTTTTCACTGGTGTGGGGGCAAGGGAATATTGTCAGTGCCTGTAACAGAATTCAAACCATACTTTTGTCCTGTACAACAAAGCATTATTAAGTAGAGTAATCAAATATTTTAAACAAGTCTCTATAAAAGAGCAATAATCTGTCATATCGAAACCACTGTATGCTTTTATTGGGGATGTTCTTATGAGAGGTGGATTCTTCATTGGCCTCAGTTCTTGAGGGAGTCAGTGGGAATTTATTTTCATTTTGTTAGTCATTAGCAAGCAGGAAGAAGAGTCTGGTTTCATACAGTGCCTTATGGGATTTGTGCACACTCATTTGTGTGCACACTCTGTGTGTGACAGCAATGTCCAGTTTTTGTAATATAGTTCAAAGATTTCCAGAATTAGAAGTGAGGGAAAAACTCTCTGAACTTTTGTGTGCTTCTGGGACCAAGAGATGCTGTGTATATTGATTTTCTTCACCGCAGATATTTGTTTTAACACATCGTGCAAACCCCTTCTTGTTGCATCACACAGAGTGTGATTGGAAATGACTAAGGGGACTACACTTATTCACTTGCTGGGCTTCCTGTAACTGTCACTCCTGGAACTTCCTGTAACACCCAGGCATGCAATAACGTATACAACATCCTAATATTGGGTGCAGAAGCAATCCTTGCTTTCAGGACTGGTATCCAAAATCCATGGGTTGCTCCCCTCCCTACCTCTCTCCATTAAAACATTTTCTTTTCCTTTCCTAGCAAACCCCCAAATGATAGAGAAACCTGAATTAAAAAGAAGACAGGCAAAGTTTATGACCAGCCTACACAGTGAATATTTCCGGCAGAATTTCTCTTACCTCCCTGCCTCTGAAGAGTTCTGAGCATTTTATACTGAACTATGCTTTGTTCATGGAAAATATGTTTCTTTCTCAGTTACGCTGCATTCAGCATCCTTAGTAAGTATACCCTGTTGTGGATGCTATCAGAAACAATCACATACATAGTTCGGAAATGATAACAAAACCCTCTGAAATAGAAAATTCTCTTTGATCAACTATTTTTTGAAGAGTGCTTTCTCCTGCTTGCTTCCATTCTGCTCCCACAGTGGCTGTCAAAGTCGGATGCCAGTTTCCATACTGAAGCATTTAAAGTCTGAGCATCGTGGCTTTGCTTGACTGTACTGAAAAACAGCAGAGTCAGAGATCTTTCTTCTACACATGGCTGTGTACCAAAAATTTGCCTGAAGTTGAGCTCCCAAATTCAGTTACTCTGAGCTTAAGCGTTGAAGTTAGATCACCTGTTGAGCACAAATGATTGCATTCAGAGTTATGAAATCACATTTTCCATATTCCATTGAAAAGCTTATGAGTTCTCTGTGAAACTTCTATTATCTGATTATAGGAAATGGCACAGACAAATAAAACAGCCACAAAATCTTGAGTATCAATGTTTTCCGAGGCTTCTGTGCAAACAGAAAATGCTAATCCTGAACAAATAGAGGTTCTCATGTGTTAGGCTAGACCATGCTGACATTGGTCTAGCTCCACCATAAAGCTGATTTAGGACTGCTTAGCTGGGTCCCTTCCTGGAGTCTAGTTCCATGTCTTCTACAAATAAATGAGTTTTCTTTAGAGGTAAAGTCAGGATTCAGAGGTAAAGATTTAGATGTATAGTTTGGATGCAGTTAAGACTACAACTTCCAAAAGCAAGGCACAGGAGTTTCAGTAGGAATGAAGCATACAATCCTTAGAACAGGGCACCAATGTGAATATTATTTTATCAGAAATTATCAGAAAAAGGAACAGTGATAAAAATAAGAGAAGAACTTGTTGTGAGCAGACCTGTGGGATATGGTCCATCTACATCTGTTAGGTGCTCATCAGCTGAAACTGAATTTCTTAACTTTCATCCTACATGATACGCATTTGACTCCCAAGATGCTTTAGTTTGCCTTCCATGCTGATCCCTCAGAAGTCATAGTTTGGGATTACAGCAGGGCTGTGCTGGATGGGCAGCTGCTTCTAAATCTTTCTCACAAGAGGGGTTTCCCAGGGTCAAAAGCTTGCCATGAGCCTTTGCTTCTGTCTGCAGCTGGAGGTCACGGGAAGCCCTGAAAGTGTAGTAGATGTGAGGCAAGCAGCTGCCCAAATTATACATCACATCTTTCTGGAGACTTGCTGGAGCTGAAGAGCTAATAGAAATTTGGGATGTGGAGGAGAAGTGCTATGCCTGTTGGTGGGGCCTTGAAGAGCCAGTTGCCAAAAAGCAACACAGAGGGCACGCGATGCATGACCCAGTCTGGGCTGGGTTTAGTATGCAATGCTAGCCAGAGAGGCCAGAGGTGAGCAGGGTATCTGAAGTAAATTGGAAGCGTTAAATGACACGAGCAATTATGCATTTCACATCTTAACTCCTGTTTCAGTGGCAGTTTAAGACCTTAAATAGGTGTCAGAAACAGAAATACTATCTTAATTATCTCAAATTCAAAAAGTCTGGTGGATACACAACTAAAGATTTTTACTGGAGATGACTGAAGTAAAGCTTCACATCCAAGCTTTTAAAACTCTTCAAGCTACATCTGAAAGCTGGAATGTGGCTTCTGTTTTGAATAATTCCCTTCCCTTCCAATAAACCCCAAGCCTGTGGTCCAATAATCTGTTACAACAGGGCCCTTTGCTAGTTAACAGAAGAGTTTCTAGTGCTCCATGGATCCTTGCTGTCATATAGTTTTAGGGCTGATGTGAATAGGCGTGACTGTTACGATTCACTAAGACTGTGATTTACTGTAAGGTTAAAATGCAGTGAATGTCTCCATGTAAATTAGCTATCAATATATCCTGTAGTGCAATTCAGTGCAATTTCATAGATGAAGGCAGATACGAGTTCAAGCAAAATCTAATCTGATTATAAGATTTTGTTTAACCGCTTCAGTGCTCCTATGGATGGTGTATGTCTGTGCTCTGTTGAAATTAATTGGACAGTCTCACATATCAACAATTCTGGGACTAAAAGAACACAATTGAGTTGAATGCCATAGTGGAAAAGCATTAATGGCAATTAGCATTTTAGTCTGACTGCTATAACATAAGACCATTGATTGGTGGTCTGATAACTACAGCATTCAAACCCCAAAGACGTTCTGCACCTGTTGATCTTAGGACAATGGAAGCCCTTAGTAATTCCAGCCTGATGCCAAAACACAAGAACTACAGTGTGTGCAAGCAGCATTCAGCAGAGAGCAGCGCTGCTCAGCAGCAAGGCAAGGCCTTGACTCCAGAGGTGACACTCTGGTTTCAGTGGTGTAAGCAAATACAACAAAGCACTATGGTGTGCTCATAGACTTGAAACTGGAGGAAAGAAAAATCATTGTGAAGGCCAGAATTATAAACCTGGTATAAGTGCTGTAATGGGGGCACTGACAATGTAATTAGATGCTGGACAACTGGGCTAACATTTTGTTCATGTAGTGTTTTCACTTCAGAGCCATTTATTTAAGTATAATGTTAAACAAAGAAGTGTACTTTTGCCTTCCTGCAGTCTAGTATTGGTCAACAAACTACTTCCTGTCACAATGCTACTATAGTATTCATTCTGACTTCTTACTTGCAGTCATATTTAACACATCTAATTTATAGACTGAAAATTCCTCTTTGACTAAGTTTCTTAAAAAACAAAATTCCTTTTTCAATTAAATAAAGTGAAATTTGCATTTTTCTTTATTTATTTTATAATGCTTTTCTGATAGAAAATCCAGGTAGTATTTATTTTTCTATTTTGTATTCTGAATGTGACAGATGATAGACATAGTGATGGAGATGATCTCTGGATTTTTTAACACGAACCACCTTTTTTTTCCATGATGGAAATAGGTGAAAAACAAGATGCTCCTTGGCATTTATGTTGATCGTGGGTTAGAAAGGTTAAGAGTGAATTTATTGCTTTGCAAAGAAGTTTGAAGTCTAGATATGCAAGACCATAAGGAATACAGGTATGATTACAGGTGCTTGTGGTGCACAGAGATACTTTAGGGTGGTTTATTATAATACCTTTTAATGTTATTATTTTTCCTTGGTAGGATAGAGAAAAAGACAGCATCTTTATATGTACAGCCAATAACAGGAGGTTTTTACATCACCTGTCTTAAATCCGCAAGTCTTTGCATTGTTAGAATTACTTTTATGAAAACTGAAGGTTCTGTAAACAAGTAGATAAAAACCAGTACAAATGGGCTTTGCTGTATGTTTGGCAATAGTTAAATTTCCAATTTTGGAAAAAAAAAAAGCATGCAAAAAGCATATTCAGTTCTACTTCTTTTACTCTGAAAAGCTGTTTGTCTGAAACAAAGTAGATCACCAGGCTTCTATTGTCCCGGTTCAGTGCACGTCGCCTGAGCTTTTCAGCATGTTACATTATATGTCTTCATCCTTGGCATAACTGCTTAGTTGTGTCTTTTTTTTTCTCTTCCATCTTTTTCCGTGCTTCTGACAGTCAGCATGGCATGCAGAGCCTCCCTTCTTGCGTCACTGTGCGCCATGTATCTACTTGTCATTTGCAATCTTCATTTTGTTCCCAGCTTGTCTGCCCAGAATCATGTTTCTTTGAATGCCTTAATTTTACATGTTCACTCAGTGTTCACTGACTCTTCTGCATTTATTCTCATGTGAGCTAAGAGCTCTTAATTTTATCCTGTATGTCCTTTTGCCTTCATATCCATTCATCTGTGGTCTCCTTCCTTTTTCCATTTATTATGATTTAAATCACTCTGTTAATGTCCACCACCTGCTGGCAATAAACTGTACAGCAAGAAGGCTGAGAAGAACATTGTTTATAATTTAAGCCTGGATCAGAGTCCAGACTTGATTGGGAATTTATCTTCTGTTCAAACTGCAACACCCCTAGTTGGGAGCATAGGGCTGGACAAGAGTTGCACTGGCTGTCTTTCATGTGCAGCTGATTTCAACTGTGAACAAGGCTCCACAGACAGAGTTGCAAAGCAACTACCTCCCTGACATCCTGAGCTAGTGGCCTGGAGCAGCCTGGTCTCCAAAGAGGAATAGCATCCAATGGCGGGTTTCTGTTTTGGGCTGCCAAATAGCAGAGAGAGCTTTAGCATAAGTATTACTTCAGAGGTAAAAGCAGAGGGTCAGTAGGTTTTTTGGACCAGACCCTGAACTAAGAACTTACTGTGGTATTCAGAACAGAGTGCAGTAACAGCCAGCCAGTTCAAATGGGTTTGAAAGGTGTACTCATTTTTATCTCTGAGGATGTTCAAATGCAAGATCCTTGACTGTGGAAGTTGGAACTGCACTCACTCTTACTTAGAGGTCTGTCTGCGTATTAGTAACTTGGACTGAACTGTAGTTAACTGTGCTAGATGCTGCATAAGCATGCATGAAAACATGGTTCTTGTTCCTGATTAATGCGCTGAAGATTAAATTGGAAGAGTGCTGTTTCAGTTCATTTTGTGAGCGTATGCAGAAAACATTGCTAAAGCATGTGAATTCTTTCAGCAGGTAAGTCTTTATTAGTTCACTGGTTTATGCCTTTCTAACTCAAAAAATACAGTATAAACTCTGGTGATGTATGCGAAACCTGAAGAGACTTTATTGTTTCTTCATTATTTGCTAAGTATTCAGATCTCAGAAAGTAATACCATCATGCCTAAGGTTGTTTCTAAGTCAAATGTGTAGTGATTGGCTGTAGTTATTTCTAAAATTGCCTGTCTTTAGGACTTTGGTTCAAGAAACCAGTCTGGTTTTGCAGGGAGTAGTCTTGTGCTTCTAAGCCATGCACATCAGCACTGAGCATGGTTGTTTCTGGCAAATTCTAATGCATTCCGAATTACAAAACAATCAACTATATTATTTCTAAAAATAGTTTCTTAGGGATAATCCTTTTTATTTCTTTGGAGATGAAATTTGTACAAAGTGTATTGTTCATTCATTGTTCAAAACATATAGGTACAATGAGCAGAAGATTCTCGAGTACAGAGATTGGTTCAAAGCAGAAGTCATTTGAGTTTATATAAACAACACATCAAAAGAGAAAAAAAAAAGTCATAAACCTCTGGGAAGTAGAGTTTCTGTGGTTTGCACAGCTGTTAACTGGGATGCAAGTGAGGTTGAGTGGCCTGAAGCCATTCCTCAGCTGCTGCTGCTGTCTTGGAAAGAGAGGAATGAATCTTTTCTTTATCCACCTTTGAGCAGTTTTGAGAGGGGCAGTGGCAGCACCATTTCCAGCTGAGCCTTACGTTCAGATTACTAACTGAAGAGAGATTTGGGTGTAGATTTCAAATGCATCTACACTGTTATGTATTCTGTTTTGACATCTCTTTATATGACACAGTTCTAATGCCATCTGATAGGCATAAAGAATACACCCTGCTTTATGGGTGTTTTCTCTAAGGCAGAACCTATTGTTTGCTTTCAACACAAGACTTAATGAAACTGATTTCATTTGAGGGTTTTTCTTTTTCTTTCTGAAACTGTAAATGAAAAAGCTGTGTCTTATATTCTGAATGTAGATAATTTTAAAACAAAATAAGTGACTTGATTTCTCCTATGTAGTTCAATGTTAGTGAAACATAAATTCATTGGAGTGATCCACAGAACAGACCACCAGGCCACCACACATCCCAAAGAAATGTTCCTTGAAGAGTCTGGAATGACCCCTGGAAATAGCCTGCACCACCAGTAAAGGCACAGGGACTCAAGGACTCTGAGATCTGCAGTAGGACACTCTATTGTTCAGTCCCGGTGCTGCTTGGCTGTTCCTTGACAGAACAGTAAATGGTTGCAACGTATTCCTAACATGGTAATCATGGAGGAATTCAACTTAACATTTTGATATGTATTAGATAAAAATAACCCAAATAGTTTGAAAGCTTAGGTTACCTGCTGACATGCAAGTACAGTGTTGGGAATTACAGATTTGGGAATCAAGGGAGGCATGGAAGGGAGCTGTTCTCATAGGGCCGGTGGATCATGGTTATTCAGAATGAATAGTTCACAAATTATTTTTGTTCTTGTTGTCTTAAATACTAATCAGTAAATATTACCCACTAAATCCTTAGAGCCTGGTCCTTAGTTAACAACAGACAGTATGAGGGGCTTGTGAAGTGTGTTCAGACAAGTTTACTTCTTGCTTGGCATATTCAAATGACAGTGTTTCAAGACAGGAAGAGTGAAATATTTCTGACAAATTGTGGAGAACTTACTGGCACTAAACAACTGCTCTAAGAGCTACTTTGAGGTCTGCATAGAGGTTAAGCTGCAAAACCCACAGAGAAAGAAGAAAAGTACCATAAACAAATTACTTGTTATGCTCTGTTCAGCTTTTGTAGAACCTGTGATAGCTTCATTTCTCTTCACACCATAGGCATCAAGGGTGTCTTTGCATCCTGCCACAGAGTGTTGCTATAGAGATGTATGGTGCAACACCTATTCTCAATCTCTTTCTTAGGGTCTCCCATACAGTCACTGCATGGGAAGGGCTTTTCATCTGTGGCAATGTAGTGACCAGCACAGTGAATCAGCATGGGCAAGGACAGCAGTTGCTATCCATGCCTTGCCTGTATGCCATTTTAATCCAGTGTTGTATTGTGAAAAGCAATAGGACAGAGTTTAACTGCTTCATGAACTGTTCTGTAAAAAAAGTAAGGGATAAGAGTAGATAATGCTGAGAGAGAAAAGTGAGGTGAGCATGATGACCTAGTGATACTGTATCAAACAGGAATGAGACTAACATGAGTATCTTGTCTTTTGGGAACAACTGAATACATTTTTTCTATTGCAGGGAGATGAAAATTATTTTGTTTGTTCAACTGTGTTGAATAGGTAATACAGTTCTTGGCTTGGCTGCGCTTTGGAAGTTGAAACATCCCAGCCCTTGTTTATGTTTACTCATAATAGTTGATGAAGTAAGCCAGGAAGCGAACCTCTCTTAGAAACTTCATTTTTCACATCCCAATCTATCATCCTTGGTCTGAGGTAAAACTACTTCAGACAACTCAGTGAAGCCAGGACTGGTCCCATAAATAGAATTTCTAGAGCAGACTGTCTGCATATGAACTAACTGCTTAAGTGTTACACTGATCTCTACAGCCATTTCTTTTATAAGACTTCATCTCTTATGGTTTAAGTCTCACAAAGAGGTGGTGTTTGCTTGGGTTTTTATCATTTTTACTGTCTTGGGAAATTGATACCAGGAAATAAAAATATGCCATGGATGAGTTTATGGTCCTTTAAAGAGCATCGAGGCTCTTTGGTCCAAAACTATTCATAGAACTATGGCACCACTCGGTTTTTGAACTGCTAGACACAGCCACAAGGTCCTGAGGTGCCTAGTTGGAATTACACTGGTTTATAAAATCATAGTATCATTTAGGTTGGAAAAGACCTTTAAGATCATCAAGTCCAACCATTAATGTAACACTGCCAAGTCACTAAACCATGTCCCTAGGTGTCTCATATACAGGTCTTTTAAATACCTCCAGGGACGGTGAGTCCAGCCCTGCCCTGGGCAGCCTGTTCCAATGCCTGAGCACCCTCTGGGGAAGGAATTGTTCCTCAGCTCCATCTAAACCTCCCCTAGTGCAGCTTGAGGCCGTTTCCTCTTGTCCTGTCCCTTGTTCCTTGGGAGCAGAGACCGACCCCACCTCACTACAACCTCCTGTCAGGCAGTTGTAGGGAGCGATCAGGTCCTCCCTGAGCCTTCTCTTCTCCAGACTGAACCCCCCAGGTCCCTCAGCCATTCCCCATCACACTTGTGCTCCAGGCCCTGCACCAGCTCAGTTGCCCTTCTCTGGCCCCCCTCCAGCACCTCAATGTCTCTCTTGTAGTGAGGGGCCCAGAGCTGAACACAGGATTCAAGAACAAAGTATTAAGAGAATTAGGGCTTTCCTTTGTCAGGCAGGAAGACATTTAATGACACTAGCTGTGAGTGTCGTTGGCTGGCAGTAGAGAGCTGCTTAGATCAACATACAACTTAAGTTTACAAGTAAAAAGTTGCTTTATTCTGCTTTGTAAATTTGAATTACAGAGCTACTTTTGGCTTTATTTAGTTGTCCAGAGTGGTTTTACTTCAGGTCTAGGATTATGGTTTGGGATGCGAGAAACTGATTTTTTGTCACTGTGATCAGATGGCATGGATATACCTTCACATGTTAAATAGTGCTGAATGGGAAGTGTGGGTCTGTTCAGTTCAAGACAGTATATTCAGCTGGGTACATGGGACAGTATTTGATTGTAATTTGTAGGCAGAACAGACAGTTTACTGTTACTGAATTGTGAAATTTCATGAGATGATTGTGAAAGTTGTGGGGGAATAGACTGTTTCAATTTTCACCAAACTTTTGTGCTGTGCATGCAGGAAGAAATGTTTTGTTTGGTTTCTTCCCCCACATTCAGATACTGTAAAATAGCCTCTTGACGTTTCTACTGTGTCATGGGAGCCCTGTTTATTTCCCACGGAGCAACTATCTGATCAACTGCTGTCCCTAGAGCCAATTTATTGCAGACATGCAGATCCTATCAAATGCTTTACCAGATGGATGGAAGTGGTATACCTATGCCTGTGGATAGAATCAAGCAGCTTGTGCTTTCCATTATTAGCAGAGGCCAAACTAAGCAGCTCTACATGCTCTCATTAGGTTTTTGTTTCGTGCAGTTCCGCAGCAAAAGACAGCTTCACTTGTGCAATGGAGAAAGGGAAAGAGTACAAGGAAATCAAATTAAAACTGGGGGCTCAGGGTTGCAATTTGTGGTCAAGACTACAGTTTATTGCTTAGCCTCTTTACTTCTCTGATATAGTTTACTGAATTAGAGAGTTATAAAATATATCACAGTATAACAATACTAAAATACAACATGTGAGCTAAGATGGAGATTTCCCGAGCCTCAGCGTGGGATCAACTATGTCCAGCTTAGACTTTTTAATAATCATCTTTTCATTAGAGCCCAAGTGAGTCTGTCTCTCATTCAGTTTGTTGCTTCTCTCAGATCTGGTGAAAACCAATTGTATCAAAGAAGACAAACTGTTGAAAGAAGATCCCAGCCATTCTGCTCATTGATTGAACTACGATGTTCTGCTGTGCAGTGGTAGCTACAACGTATTTGGACTATGTTGGGCTCTAGTGGTTGACATCCAAGATAGGCAATAGATACAATTTTAAGAAATGTTAGCTTAAAGCTCAGCATCACATAGGAAGCCTATGACAGATCTGTGTTGGAATATAGGTCTTCTTAGTCCCAGTGTATTGATATAACAGTAACAATTTCCTAGCAAGTGAAAGATACAATATACCACAGGTGCAAAATGACGAGAGAATCCTGACTGAAAGAGCAAGCCAAAGAAAGGGTTTATTTTTTAAGAGAACAAGGTTTCTTTTATTAATTCATCTACATGAGCAGATAGCACATTAACCTATAAATGTAATAAAGTAATCTTGGTTTAGAAGAGTGTATGTGATGCTGTTTAGTATTTTAAGAATGCCTTTGTCTAGGTCACAGTTGGGATTTGGTCTGAGGGAATTCACATAGTCATTTGGGATAAAAATGAATTAATTTGGTCAATGGTTTAGGTTTTGTACTTGAAAGGAGTGGCACATGTATCAAATCTGACACAACTGGGTATCTGCAAAGAATTATCATCTGAGGAAATTGTATGTGTGTTAAATTTGCTACTGTAACTAATCTTTTTCAGATAAGAGCTGCAGTTTGTTAGGTAGTAACGCTGAATAGATACATGGAGCCTCTGCTGTATCACTTGCAAAGGGGGAGATCAAATGGTACTGCTTTTATTTTGAGGGTTAGGAAAATTTCTATTGACTCTGCTGGGAAGACGATCCCAGGCCTTATAATCGCCTAACTGGTGGGTATACAATGAGAACGTAGCTATGTACATGAAGTCAGTGTTGTGGAACTGCTTTGAACACAAGCAGCATGTCATTTTATTATAGAGATTCTAGAGAAAACGGAAATAATTTGTGTCATTCTTGTCAAAAACACGGAGATAAAATCCAGTGTCCATTTTGTTCTTTTTTGTAATGAGGTTTTTGGCAGCACCTAGTGGGTTCCAGTGTGTTTTGCTTCAGGGAGTTTAAATGGAAGCTTCTTGACAGCTCTACTTTTCTATGGTGATTTTTGTTGTATTTCTGTTTATAATACAACAAAATTACTAATTTTTAGTAATAATCAAGGGATCCTCAGATCTGTTAGGAATCAGATGCTGTAGCAGCATCACTTTTATTAGCTGCAACCTCATTCTTCACTGCTGAAATTCTGAGGAAAGTTTCTTCTGTACTTGAAACTGTATCTAGAGCGAAGTTTCATGGCATTGGCCTGCTCTGGTACCACCTAACTCTGGAGGAGTCTCACGTCCATTAGGGCCTCAGGTTTTTGTTTGTCTTCCTTTGGAAACAAAGTTTACAGGATCTATTCTTTCCTAGTCTTTTCTTCCTGCACTCTCCTCCCTGCACGAACAAATTCAGGATGTTTGTGAAAGTAGGAGGCAATTCCTCTTCTGAAGGAAAGGCTCCATTAGAAGCTCTCCCCTTATTAGACATGGGAGAATTCACATGGAACAGCTTTTCATGCGGGTGGGACTTTGCGACGTTTCTTCCCCACATGGCTGCTTTGATGTCTAATGAGGGGTGTGTCACAGTACAGTGCTGTTAAAAAGTCATTCCCCAGCTTTACTGAAAGTCAGCGTTTGTTTGTTCTGATGTTCATACAACTGGTGCTTACCTCAGAGCTCCTCAGGCACGCAAGACTGGGCTAGAAATGTTGCTGACCACTGACCAACACTGTGTCTACCTCATACTTACACACATTCAGACCTCACTGCTATGTCAGTCTGCTCAGAGAGTCTCGGTGTGGTGGTCGTCCTTACTTACACCCATGGCCAGACTTGATGCAAATAAAGTAGCAGCATGTTTCAGTCCAAAACTCTGGAGTTTCCCATAGTGGCCTGGCTGCTACACAGCCCACCTGGAACAGGGAAGCATCAAGCTTGCTTTGCCGCTCGTAGGCTCTCTCAAATGTAATCTGTGATAATTTGTAAATTGTTTGCTAGGGCAGACTTGGGTTAGGAACTGGGACTTGACAGGCTGTAGCTCTTACGTTCTGGTCCGTCCTACTTTGCAGTTCCTAAATAAACCAAACTCCTGAATGTTATCGCACCTGAGCTGTGAGGAAACATGCCCTTGATCTGAATGCTGTCATTAACTTCAGCACAAGCCAAAACCAAAGCCTTGGATCCACTTTATCCCGTTCTTTGAGTAAAGAGAAAATTCATATCCAGATGACATGACTGAGGCTAGTGTGTAATTAAACCCTTCCAGACTATTTACATTTCCACCAATTATAAATGTGTAAGTCACATGAGGCCTCCTTTACAGGAATGGAGAAGAGCAAAGCTCATGTCAGGAGGCTGATGATTTACAGAATACACAGGGCTAGCAGTACTATGGCATGCAGCACTGAAGTCTTTATGAAACAGCAAAGGCTGCACTATGATGAGGTGTATCTTTTCTGAAAGTGAGCAACTACATTTCTGAAGTTAGCTTGGTTGTTTATAAAGCAGCTGTTCTAAGGAGATGTTGCTTCCAAGGCTGTGTGTGTTTGCCTGGGTAACTTGCCTTTTCCTTAGCACTGCAGCTGCAGATGGCAGAGTTATGCGCAACTGAAGACAGCACATACCACTTGCAAAGAAATTACAGGAAACATTGCTCTTTTTCTTAGAATCTCCTCCACAAAGAGGAAAAGACTACAACAAAACAAAATATCGCAAGTACGTAATGGTCATACATTCCTGTTTCTTTTGCCCTTTAAGACTATATTTAGAATGTTTGTTTGATACGACCATATGTCTCTTTTAAAAACAACGTCTGTATCCGCTAAGAGGAAAGGCCTTCTTTGGTGGGAGATGCTCCGTGGAAACAGATTTTTCATATCACTTGATTTCCTCTTCAATTAATGTTTTTACTGTAGGCTCAGCCTTGTTTGCATCTGAAGTCAATTAAAGATTAGTCAAGGACTTCAATGAAAATAGGACTGAATTTCCAACAGTAGGCCTTTGAAAGAGAATCTCAAGTCGAATGTGCTATAAGCACTACAGGGGGTACAATATTATTAGTTCCCCTCTTTTTTCTGTCTGACTCTTTAGTCTTGAACCATGTGATAAGCACATTATAGCTATTTATTTTTCCCAAGAGCTTCTTTCAAATATTTTCTTTAAAAGTGTTAAAAGAGTTATATGCCCCCATAAAATAAATTTAGAAGTTAGAGAAGTCAAAAGCCTTTGTGGATGATAGGACTCTTGTATTTACTGGTACAACATGTTTTACTATAGAAAAACTCTGATGAAAGGGATTAATCTATGTGTGGAGTCAGCCATGTGAACAGTCAGCACAGAAAGAAATATAACCAATCCAGCCAGATTTTCTTCCTCTCACACAAACATGTTTTCACGGACACATACACCTACTTGTGCAACCACCCTTATTTTATCACAACTAAGTCCACCACATTCATGCTTTACAACTAGTCTTTCAGTACAGTTCATTCCGGATCCATGAGACCTCAACACGTGTGACATAGTCATTGCTTGAGAACTTCTGCATCCAAATATTGATCAGAACAAGTCAGACAGAATCAAATGGATTTTGCATCTTATTTAGCTTGTCCTAAATAGTGAAATTCTTATAAATCACAGCAAGCACTCTACACAGATAAATGCAAACCACAGCATTTGCATGACATGAAGGACAGGCCAAAAAATGAGAATTTAACTTCTGTAAACACATTCATACTGCACAGGCACTCACCTTTCCAGAATGTCGCCTGGCCTTTGGTTCACACTCTTAGACAGTTTTTGTACCTAACTGTATTTTTTCAAACCTTTCCTTTGAGCTGGAGGTAGCAGTTAGTACAGATAGTAATCAGTGGTCTTAAAAAGTAAGAATTCTCTTGGCTTAAGCAGTACTAATGTTTTGACATCTGTTTAGCAGCTGTAATAATCGGTGCTAGTAGAGATAAAGGTGTAATGCAAGAGCTGCATGAATGGAAGCATTTTAATAGAGTATCTTTGTAGAGAACTGACAGCATAAATGAGCAGCCAAGGTTTTTTTGTGCATTAGCAATGAATTTGCGTGTATGTGATCATGTATATATATGTACGTATGTGATTCAATTTTGAGTTTTTATATAGGAAGTATTTGTCTCTTAGCATGTCTACTAGATTGTAGTTCTTCAGTACCAAGACATACGCTCATCCTTTGTCAGCAGTATCCTGTGATATAAACCAAACGTCTGTTTAGTAGGCAAGTACTATAAAAGTTGTCTATTTTAATTCAAGTACTGAAAGAGAGAAAAAGGACTGGAGATTATGGTGCAAAGCTAACCCTTGGGTCTCAGGAAGCGTATAAGGCAGAGAGCAGCAGAGAGTAGTCTACTGAGGTCTATGTGCAATTTTGACCATAGCTGGGTAGGAGTGGAAGGAGGTTGCAATTGATGCTGGATCCTCTTTGGAAAACCTCTGAGGAAGTTTTGGGCAGCTAGAGGAACTAATGGTAACTGTTAAGTCAGTGGCAGGTGCTCAGCATATTCTGTACAGTTTCATGTGCTTTCTGAACTGAGTGATTTCAAAAATTTTAGTAACAGACACAAAAATATTGTTCATAATATTTTACCTCAGAAAGAACCCTTTTAGCTAAGGAAGTTCCACAGACAGGAGCTCTGAATAGTGGCCTTTGTATAGCCGCCTATCAAATGGCCAACTTGATGAAGATTTTCCTATGTTGTTCTTTGTAGACTTCTTTTTACTAGGTGCAGTGTTACTTTAGAAACAGCAGAATCGAAGAAAACCTTTAAAAACCATGTCTCTGAGGTTTCCTAATCCTCACAATTTGAATCATCTGTCTCTGAAACCTGCTTTTCTTAATATCAACTTTGGTCCAAAGTTTTATTGTCGCTCTAAACAAATGTTATTCTATCATCATTATCATCATCCTTGGTGCTATCTAGATGCTTCTCATTAAATAAATGAGAAAATGGCTGGGAAAATGCCTATTTTGTTACAGTGCAAATTTCATAAACCAGTTATGGCTTGTAGTTATACTTTTTCCCAGAAGAACTCATGGCTTTTTGCCATATTGGCTTTGGCTGCTCAGTGAATCACTCATAAAGGAAATCCAGCTTGTGAAGTAATGATTTGATATTCCCTGTTTTGCTTTTATATTTCCTTTTTCAAAAATTGTCTCTTGAATTAAAATGATAGTTTTACCAAAAAAGCCCCAACCAAACAGTCATCCACCCATCTGAATCAAACATCAAGGTTAACCTTCTTCTGTAATAGAAAAGCTGTATCAGGATGCTTTTCTGTGCTTTAGATAGATACAAATGTTATGTTTTTATAACTAGGACTGTATGGAGACCAGCTCTAGGAAATGGTAGTCTTTTTTAGTGGTAGTAAGGGTAAAGGATTTACAGCACTTCAGGCTGAAGCCAACTGTTTGCAGCAAAGTTGGTAAGAACATCCAGGTACAGATTCAGGATTGCTTTGAGGCCTTGCCAGGGCATCTCAATGAAATGATTTTTTCCACTGTTTAGTACAAAATTCCATTCCCTGGGAAATCTTCTTCCTTTCAGCTGCAGTAATGCCCTAGGGCACTGCAAATTATTTTTATTCAATGCCTTAACTCAAGCTATCTACAGGTTTAAAACCACAGTGTAAGAACATACTATGTCTGCATTAAATTACCTAGAGGGTGAATTTGTTTAGATGTAAGTCTTTAGATATTTCATCTATCTCTTGGAAATCACTTAGCAATGGCTGAGCAATAGACTTTGAAAACATCTCACTTTGCCCATCCTTGGAGCCTTAATGGAATAGTTTGGATAAATCCTCCCAAAATTTCCTCTGTACTGGAGGGAATGCTCTGGCCTTGGCTGAGACAGTGCTCTTAGTCATTTCTTCAGTCAGATGTAGTGGTTCTTTGGCAGCCAACTGGGCTAAAAGTGAGAACTGTGCACAGGGCTACCCATTCTGGTCTTAGAATGCTCAACACTGAATGTGGAGAGGATAAGAGAGTAACAGAAAAGTATAGCTAGAGAGGAAGACTATACGGGAACAAGAAGCTCAGTCTCATCTTCAGACTGTTCTCCCATTTCTAACTCTTCATGCAGGAATTTAATATGACAGTTAGGAATACTAATGAGTGCTGGAAACTTTGATTTGGATCCGGTGCACCCCAGGGCATGTGGTTGGGGGGGGTGTCCATATATACACCCACATATATACATGCATTTATTCTGATTTAGAAATTCTATTATGTACATGTTAACTTCATAGCTAGTTAACAATAAACTTTTCAAAGAGTACTTGTCCATAGCCAGGACATTAACTCTAACAGAGGGACACTTCATACTAAACCATGTTGCCCAAGGCTCTTTCCAGCCTGGCCCTGAACACTGCCAGGGATGGAGCATTTACAACTTCTCTGGGTAACCTGTGCCAGCGCCTCACCACCCTCACAGCAAAGAACTTCTTCCTTATGCCTAACCTGAACTTCCCCTGTTGAGGTTTAAATCCATCACCCTTGTCCCCTCTTGTTACGTTTTATTTTGTAGAATTTTAATCTAAAAAGTCTGTTTTCCCTGCCACGTTTCAAAATCAATAAAGCTGATGTATCTTGTAGTGATAGCTATAACCTCTCTATGATATACACCATCCCATAAATCTTAAAGCATTTAGTGTCTTCCCAGTTTTCTTGTCTGCACGTGTTGACCCCCTTCTGTGGATCTTTAGATGGCAGTTGCTTTATATGCACTTCTTCCTGGAATAAATTCAGCACTGAATTGAAGTGCAGTAAGTTTTATTCTAAATCACAGCAATAATTCATTTCATGTTCAGTTTCCCAATAATGACAGACTAATTACAGATCAACCACCTCTAACAGTTTTGAATTTCACAAGATTAACTCCTACTATATGCTCCTCTTCCAAGATTTTTTCTTTGTTCCCATTTGAGGATTACATGTATCAGCTCTTCAACAATTTGTTACCTTGGATTCATACTACAAAGCTCTTTTTATCTTTGCTTGGTACCTCTGCTGCTCATATCACAGATGTTTTTTAAAGGATGAAGAAGTAATATGAATTCCTGTCTCATACATAAGAGTATTAATTAAACCTGGTTAGAGCAGTTTGCTTGATTAAAACAAGATGTTTTGAAAGCTGAAGAAATCAAACCATGAAAAAGCTTCTCTGTTTCCTTATGAGTGATATATCCAGGAAGTTTATTATTTTCACTGACTCAAATACACCAAAATTTAGATTTCTTTTTTCTATATCTGCACTGAAGCTCATGGTGGCTTAGGCAATTCATCATTTCAGAAGCGAAAGGGGAGACCAAAGCCAGAGCTGCATGGCAGTGAACACAGATGCTGTCATGTCCCTTGGTGCAGCCACCACTAAAGTTACCCTGATTACAGCTCTGCAGGACTGAGACTGAAATACATCTGATGGCTGAGTCTGCAGGCATGTGGACATGACACATTAATCTGAGATGTGAAAACACCAAAACTAACTAATCTAAGACTAGCAGGAAGATGACCACAGGTAGGCACGTGGATTTGTTACCAAGATAATGGCATGTACTGCAATGTGCAGCAACATGCTGAGAGTAAACTGCAGCTTATCAGTGCCTTGGGTCTCTATTAGGTTTTTTCTGGTTTCTTATGATTGGAACCATTCCCTTAATGGCTGACTAATCAAGAAATTTAATACATAATTGAAACTGTAAGTTTAATTCCTTATTAGAGATTTAAAACTAAAGTTCTCACTCCTGAGATGAAATTTAATTTAGCATTTTCAGAAGGCTCTTCCTTTCAGTTTAGGATAATTTGGTCCAATTTTTGATGCACCACTGTGATTTGCTGCAGAGGGCTAAATAGCTTGTTTCTCAACTCTGTCCTTTGTAGTGTCTTTTTCATTGTTCATTCCAGCATCATTTTATCTGCCTTGGCCTGTGGTTTTCATTTTTCACAACTTCTTGCAGGTATGTATAAACTTCAACTTTAAGGGTTTCAGGGCCTTTGTCTGGAGTAGCAAATGACAAAATTGACTATAAAATACCCATGTATTTTAAAATAAATTTGATCATGACCTTAAATAGGATGCATGCATGATAGCAGAGTTTAGGGGTTTGCAGCTTTCATTCAAACTTTTCAAGCTCCTGCTACAGATCACATTAAGGGTATAGGCCACAGTGGAAGGAGAGAAGCAAGCAAAGATAAAAGCAGCTTAAGCTATAAACCATCTAGAGCTATTTGAAAGCAGTGGCATTTTCTGGGTTTAAATT
Organism: Pezoporus flaviventris; assembly: GCF_033815535.1. NCBI lineage: Eukaryota > Metazoa > Chordata > Aves > Psittaciformes > Psittacidae > Pezoporus > Pezoporus flaviventris. The sequence goes on from NW_026892585.1 coordinate 5,737,366, forward strand.
GCTACAGACTCCTTATAGCTTCTTTTCTTTTTACAAAAGAATTCCCAGATCTCTGTTTTCTGCCAGTTTCTACAAAGCAAAAGCACCTTTAAAGTATCTTCTTGGCCCTTACTGAATGGAGGATAGAGAACTGTTAAACATATATATATAAGCTTCACAGAATGTTTCCATAGCTCTTTCCTCCTGAAATGAAACTAAACTGAACCTGCTCCTCCAAAGCCACAGTTTCTAATTGCTGAAGGCAATGCCTCAGTCTATTCCCTGTGCCTTCTTCCATGGTTAAGCCTTAGTCAACAGTCACTCATGACTTTTAATTAGTCTGACACTGAATGCAGCCCCTCCTCCTTCAGTAGCTTCTGTGTTTTTCTCTTCTGTGGAAAGGCTCATGAAAAGAAGCTGACTGCATAAACCTGACTGCTCAGCACGTCTTCCTAGCTGTATTTTCTCAAGCTGTTTTAATGGCTAATCAGCCTTTAGGAACATATCTCTCTTACTTATCCCTTGCTGTTTTCTGTCTGGTGCTGTCATTCTGCTTTACCTAAGCTCTCGGCTTTGTTAAATGGCATTGTTACCGTACACATGGTGAGGGCCAGCAGTGCTTGCAATGTTTGATTTGCAATGCATGAAAAAGACTTAATTGTTCATGTTGTTTCAACAGGCTTTCTGAAGAGAGGTTCCTATTAACCAACTTTTAAAACACTGGCTAGGGGCAATGGTAGAAACAATAACAACAACTGAACAACAAAGGTTAAAGAAGGTTTGAGATTTACACACTGACAAATGGTTAGTTCATTTAATATAGTTTTAGGCTCAGGAGGGGAAACAAAATCTTCTCTTCTACTGTGCAAGCATTTTTGTTTTTCAGCAGCCTCCTGTCTATACAACAAATGAAGCTAGTCTTGCCTACTCATGCATATACACACAGGAAGAATTAAGCTATTATTAATTGCAGATGCAAGTATGTAAGGTGGAAATAATGTAAGGACTTGCTGCCTTGCCATCCTGTATTGAGCCTGGCTTATGTTTAGCCTTAGCAAGCTTACACATGAAAACTGTATCGCCCAGGAAACCCAGTAGAGGTTGCTAGTGTTGAATTTTTGTATGAATGGACATGTACAGCCATGCCTCATATGGTCTGAACACAGTACTTCAAGAACTGAAGTATGGACATAGATTGAAGTATATTTTTTTTAAATTTGCTCTTGGGTATCACAGTTTATAAGAGATTTTATTTTAAAAGGCCTGAATTTCAGGTAATTGCTGAAACAAGTTATATGTATAGGGCAGGGAGATTAAAACTCCTGCTTTTCCACTTCAAAAGAAAAATAGGGCAATATTTACTCTGACAGCCTTTTTTTCTCCCCTAATCTGACAACTGTTTCCTCTCTTCCTACCCATAGCATAATTCCCATCATGATTTCCCCCAATATAAATTGTGTGTTTCTCTCTAGGCTGTAGCCATCAAAAAATAAGAAAGCAGGGAAGAATGACTTGCAGAATGCCTGGGCTGGCATGTGGTAAGGAGGATCATGAAGAGAAAGTGGCATTTAAATTTCTCTGCCAGAGTTCTTCTAAACAGGTGGGCTGCAATAGCTGTAAATAGAGGCTGATTTTGTTTGTAATGGAAAACTATGGTTTCCAGGACTAGGGATTTTCATTTCAAATAACTACATTGTTCCTGGTTGTGTGCTGACTGAAAAGAAGATTGCTTTCTTTGCTACCTGGTAAAAAATGAAACACTTGAATATGATTTGGGGCAGGATAAATGACTCCTAGACTCTGTTGACATAATGTGTAGTCAACTGCAGTTGGCTGTGCCAAAGGAAGAAGCAGGGTAAGGCTGGAGGATCCCCGTAGTGGAAGCTGGAGTTCTGGCAAGGGCAAAAAATCACAACAAAGCTTAGCTTGTCACAATGTTCTCTGAGAGAGGAGAAAAATTAACATGAATGTTTGAGAGAAATGAATGGAACGGGGTTAGTGGTGATGAGAGACTGATAAAATATTATTGCTTGCAAGTCACACGTTTCTGCAGGTAGTATTTCAAACCAAATGCTGATGGCTGTGACATCTGGAAATAATTCCATAACAGAAAGAACTGGGAGAGAAATGCATGAATAAAATGATAATGCAGTTCATATGTGTAAATTAAGAAGTGACTAATTCTTTTCCAGGGTGGTACTGGATGGTTTCTGAGTCCCTGGTAGACTTGGTTTTGATTGGGATGAATTTCAGTCACTGAGGGTAGTAAAACGACTTACTTCATTATTCTCAAAGCAATTAACTTGGAAACTGTGGAATCAACAAAACTAAAGGTCAGACTTATCTTTGGTTATGAGTCCAGATGCAGAATCTCATCATAAAAGGCAAATGTCCTATTAAGTGACAGAAGCTCGTCTGCACACCCTAAAAGGAGCACAGACAGTGTCAAGCGTGGGGGGACGCCTAAATAATACCCTGCCCCTGCTGCTGCCAGGCCCATTACAGGAGCCATCAGCCCATAAAAGGACCATCACCACACACCCAGATGAGCACAGGGCCACAAAAGCAGGTAGAAACCCAATCTCAAACTCAGAGGAAGGAACTGACACCTTGTGCAGGCCCTCCCAGGGCTGTCCCAGGTCCAGGTGTGACACCCATCACGATGAGTCAGTGCAGAAGCACCTCCTGGGCTAGGGGGTTCACTGCCTAGAGGTGTGGGGCACATTATGGGATGAAGGGGAAGAACATTGCTGGATTGCACAAGACTTACTATGGGATGTTTAGGGGAGGAATTAAGGGTGGGGAGAAGGAAGGATCTAGTTGACAAGATGATCTAAGTAAGAGGGACAGACTTAAGGTATGTTAGCATACTTTTTGTTGAATACAGTGTTAATCTGTTAATTGCATTCTGCTTTAATTAAAGTTTTGGTCTTCAAGATGATGAAAAGTTAAATCTACACTGCTTATGCTGTTTGCACACCTTATTAGTATTGTATTTCTGCTGTAAACTCAGCATAATATATGATAAAGTAACAGACCTTCAAAATAGTTTCTGTAAATGTATGGGTTTTCCTGTTTCTTTTCTATTCCACCAGTCAGGACACAGTTTTGATCAGTAAGTTTAAAACGTTGACAGCTGATGAGATGTTAGTTAATACAATTTTTGTGAAGAGTTCTTGGCATTTCATAACCAGTTCAGAGGTTAGAATTTTGCTTAACAGGATTTTCAGATGAGCTACTTAGGAAATCAGTAGCTTTTAGTTTTTCCTAGAGAGAGGAGAGGAGGTGTGCAATCAGGAAATAAGAGAAACACACAGAATGAAATGAACAATCTGCTCAGAAGGAAAAGGAGGTGTTCCATGATCCATGAACCTCAGACATGGAAATAAAATAGTAACTGGGCAAGAAGAGTTTGACTCTCAGGGTTCAAGTCTGTAAAGGAATTTGTCCATAATGTGGATCTGAGGCATAATTTAATGTTAGTTGTTTTATGTTCTATTTAAACCACCTGCTGAACTCAGGCACTTTGAGGTGCATAGACACGTAAGCTTTTCCTGTTGAAGTGCTTGGTTGGCCTACAGTCCTATGTCTGGATGTATGCAGGACTGCCACCTGGGCGGTACTCAGCACACACATTGTGTTTAAGACCTCAGAGAAGACAGAATTTTCCACCTAGATTCAGTAAAGGTCTGTCAACTGTACTCTCAGTCTCTTAAGTCATATTAACTTTGGGATCAGCACAAAATACGATAGCGTTATTTACTGCGATTTAAAACCACAGTTGCAGGAGGTAGGTGCTGCATGTGTTTTTTACAATGTATGTTTGATTAGAGTAAACATATAGGGAAAAGAAGGCAATTCTGTTCCAGAACACCTGTCCCAAGCAGCAGTTAAATTTTCCACTCCTTTGACAGTAATACCATAAAGATAAGAGTTTACATTTTCTTAGTCTACTAAGAGTTGTTAGGTCCAAGATGACATCTTGGAGACCCATACTTAGGTCATTCAGCTGGTATAGAACCATAGAACGGTTTGGGTTGGAAAAGACCTTAAAGCTCATCCAGTTCCAATTCCCTGCCATGGGCAGGGATGCCTTCCACTAGAGCAGGTTGCTCCAAGCCCTGTCCAGCCTGGCCTTGAGCACTGTCAGGGATGGGGCAGCCACAGCTTCCTGGGCACCCTGTGCCAGCGCCTCAGCACACTTATAATAAAAGATTTCTTTATGTCCAATCTAAAACTACTCTCAGTTTAAAACTGGCTTGCTGTGTTCTGTCACTACAAGCTTTGGTATGAGTCTTTCCCTTTCTTACAAGCCTCCTTTATATCCTGAGAAATAGATTTTGGTCTTTATATGTGGGAAATAGATTCTGGTCCCTGTTTCCAAGGTTGTTTATGCAATTTGTATTTTGTGGTAATCGGAGAAAAGAGAGAGACTGAGTGAATGCATGAGTGTGTGAGTGAGAGCGAACTGGATATCTTCAGTTACACTCTGCCACTCCTTTGGAAGACTGGATGTAGATGGCTAGCTCATAGTTTTAAGCAACTGAAGAGCTACAGGGAGGATTTAACATAAACCTGAGAGAGAAGCAAATTAGGACATAAGTTCTGTATGGTACTTCCACATTTTATACTGAGTACTCAGTATTCTGGCTGTAACAAATCTTATTCTAGGAACGCTCTGTTCTTCCCTGTATATTTAATAAAGCCTTGGGAGACTCACCTTGGCAACACTTGAATCTAGTTCTTGGTCAAGACAATTAGGCTAATTAGCTTTCCCTCCCTCTTTCCCCCATCATAAAAAGTAAAAGATGTCACATGGGTTTTTTTCATACTTAGACCATTTGCTTACAAAGCAGACCCATGTTTTCTAAAGCCCTGGCTCTTATTCTTTCACCATAGTAATTATTGGTCGATTTAGTAGGTTCTAGATGTATTAAGTTCACTCAGCAATATGAAATGCAAAGGAAATAATATATCAACCGTTAAATTGACGTGTCTTCCAAAGACATGTGAAAGTTGCTCTTCCGAGTAGAATATTTTCCTAACGTATGAACTGACATGAATATGACTGGAATAAACCAGGGAATGACAACTGACAACAGCTCCAATTTTTTTTTTAACCTAATAATTTAAAGAAAATGAATGCAAAACTGTAAAATAACCGACCAGAGGCAAAATGAAAATGAAAACAAACCCCAACAAATTTCAGGAACTTAAAAGCATAGAGAATAGAAAATGAATTATTGCCTTACTGTTAGGCAAAACTTGCAGTACAGCTGTAGGCAAGTTTGTCTTCATAAACATAGATTGTCTTTTCACTCTGTTTTTCCAAGAACTACAGAACTGACTCAACAGCAATACTAATACAAGACAACTGACGTACTAGTGTGGCTAAGGCTAGTGTTTTCTGAACAAGCTTACTTGTGGTTCTTTTTATAAGAAAGAAAAAGATATCTTAAGATGGTATCAAATTTGTGTTTGCTGATTCATTAGCTCTCAGCTAGGTTTAACATCAGCTCTTACTTCTACGGGCAGAATAAATGACTTACTTAGGCAAATTTAAAAGACATGGCACCTTTCTAATGTCTTCTTTTTTTAAGCATTGAGAAAATGTAAAACCCAACATTCCCCTTCTTGTGCAGTCTAAACTGTTCATATTCATCAGTGCCTTCCATCCCTGCTCCCATCCTCTTTTAGAATTAGGGTTCTTCAGTCTTCTCCCTTGGAAATATGCCATACACTGAATTCCCTCTCCTGGCAGTCTTCCCAGAGGAGGTTTGAAGGTTTGTTTTGTTTTCTCTTCTTGTGTCCCAATCATGCAGACACACCCTTAATCAGACCCGGGTGAGTTTTGTAATCCTTAACGGTTGCCTGGCAGACAGGGTCTCTTGTTGCCTAGATAGGACACTAGTTCCTGCTATAGAAGAGAGAGTGATCTGGGTTGATTGTAACATCTCTAAGATAGTGGTAGGTCTTTGGGGTTATTTCTTTTGATAGCTGTTTCCAGTATTTCTTCAGTCTCTCTGTGGCTGTGCTATGCCTATTTCTTCTTGTGAAGTAAGGGAATAATAAATTGTTTTCAAAGATGAGTTTATACCAGCACCTTAGTAAAAATGTAGGACAACTGGAAAAGTTCTTAATGGGTGAAGGAGCTCAAAGTACGTCCTCAGAAATACCAGAGAGGGAATTCATTGTAGGGCAATAAATACAGGCTTGGCAGAGAAAGAGCAGAGTGACAACACAACTAGCCTAGGAAACATTTTATTAGCATTAGCTTGAAGGCTGAACCATCCTCAAATTAGAGTTTCTTGCATAGCCAGAACCATTCTCATCTTCTGAAATGAGCATCCTATAAGGTGTAAGGTCTTGCTAGTCTGATGACTGTGGATGTATCCATTCATTAATCTTATGTTAGCTCACTCATGTTAGCAGTTTCAATCATGAAGACAGTTTATTCACTGAGGTCAACAAAACCATTCCAATGGCATAAAAGAAGGAATAAATCTTAGCCTAGTGCTGAGCCCAAAAAAAGCATCTCCCAATTAAATTAGTTTGGCTAAGGAATATATTTGAGGGGACATAAAAGAGAAACCAAGGAAGAAACAATGTATTTTAGTTTTTCTGAGAAGTCATTGAAAACAACTTAGCTGTTCCTCTTTGCTGATACCTTAGCAATCTTTGAGATAATGTGGAATGGCCCATGTGAAATGAGTGCTTGTAGGACTGCAGTAGTGTTGTTCACCTAGCAACAATTCCCTTTCTATGCTCCATCTTCTCAGAATTTTGCTCTGTTGTTTTACAGTGGTTTTGTTCAGGTCTCTTGCTCAGTAGCTGTAACTTCATACAGATGTTTTAGGTATTTTTTTCATGCAGCCTAGCAGGGAAACACAGCTTGCAAAAACAGAACACCAGGAGAGGAAGAGGCATGAGGCATCAACCTGTTACTCCAGACTTTTGAATTAAATATAAATCTTGTTGAGTCTTGGAATATGCTTCATCAGAAAAAGCTTATTGAATATTTCCCCCTTCCTTGCTTAAATAAAATCACAAACCCAACAATGAAGTAATTTGGATAGCACAGAAATAATGTGTTCACAGCTTCTCCCCTTCCCTCCCAAGTCCCTAATGCTTTACTTCTCGGTAAAGTGTACAACCAGAAATTATTGTGATAAAAATCTACCTGATGCAGTAGACATCTTAAATTATTGCTACTGTAGGTGCCTAAGATACACAGCTTCTTGTTATAATGGATTATTTTATTTCCTGCTGCTCCCAGCCTTACCCCACCGGTGGATGTCACACCACAGTGGATGCTAGCCTGCCAGGCAGCACAGTGTAGCATCAATTTAAAAGTGCAATTTGCTTCCATTAAAGGTGTAGAGAAGTCTATTTTCCATATTAACTACTGGAAGGAGTTGTTGGGAGGTATGATGTCAATTCTTAGCATGTATCAGCATGTAACAGAACAGGAGAATTAAAAGCAAGCGATGGAAAGTTGGGCAGAAGTAATACCACCAGCAGTAATAAATACTTTACCAGGAAATGTCTAGTGGTTTGTTCTGTTGTTTTTTTCTTTTATAGTGATTACACTGAAAAGCAAGAAAATTGTTACTTTAGAAAGGCTGGTTAACAGCCAGCCTTATGCTATATGATTGTACAGACTTTTTGGAACTTTGTCAGGTAGTCTCTCCCTGTCTCTTACAGGTTCCCATTCCATAATCTCCCATTTAAAAGTTTTCTTTGTGGCAAGCTCACATCACAGTAGCCAACTGAGTAAGCTGACTGATTTTCATGCAGAGTAGATGCTGATCTTTCTTCATTAGCTTCAAGACAGCTTCACTACCAAGGCATGCATTCTTCAGTAATGTCCTTCAGGAACTATGCCAGATGTACTCATAGTGGAGATTTTGCCTGTTAAAAGCTAGTAATTGTCTATGTTTCTTCTTGGTTTTGTCAGACTTAGTGGTGGGCTTCCCTACCCCCTCTCTTCCCCCCCAGAATAATGCATTTTTCCATTCAGTCTAATTTGGAAGCTGTTGTATGTTGCATACACAATATTTATGGTATTTTTACAACTCCAGCATGCTTCAATCAAAGCTGTTTGCTACACTGGAAGGAATTCAAGATGGAAAATGTCTAACAATCAGAAGGGACAGAAAGAAGACCTTTGCTCTTCCATTTTCAGATCATACTTTAAGATGTTTAATTCAGTGTCAGTGATTTCCTATTACTCTTAACTCATTTCTCTACTTGGAGGCACTTTAATGCTTGTCATCTCATTAAAAGGATAGTCGGTGTTCCTCAGCAAAGAAAATGTTTCAAACACCACACATAACAACATCACACAGTGTTGGCAGTTGCAGGCACCACAAATCTTTTGTCTTTGAGTCATGCAGGCAAACCTGTGAGGAAGCTTAGAAAGTTTGAGAACTCCTGACTTACTTCTGCAGACAGTGACTGTATTCATTTTATCACCCTCCATGCTTGTTCCAGGACTCCTATTAAGTGCCCATCAATATTTTGACTCAATTTATCTACTCTCATTTACCAATGAGTGCAAAATAGCACTGAATGTTAGACTGACTTATGTTTGTTAGGGGTATTATTAAAAAAAGTCTGTTTATATGGCTTAATGAAAAGCATGACCTAAATTAGCATTTGGGTCAATACATTTTAAAGTTAAAGTTGGATTAGAAGACTAACGATGGGACACTGAAGAGGAACTTTCAGAAATATTTTTGCACAAGGAAGATTTCTGTAGTCCCGTATTTCTGTATTTTATTGAGTACTGAAAAAGAACCAAGTAGTGGTCTTCTAGTGATCCTTTTATTTTCAGCCTGAATGGGTGTAAGAAAAAGAGATTTTTTTTTTGTGAAATTCTAAATGTTGATCTAAATCTATAGATATTGAGGTTAGGCTGAACAGTCTGGCTCAAGGACAGAACAAAGCTGATAGCCCTTTCCATGTAGTACACAGTTAGTACTGTGATGCTGGACAGCTCTTGGTAAAGTGACTCAAAATACCTTTTGTTGATGTTTTACTACTAATCCTTGCTAGTCTAAGGAATTTTCGAATTAAATATCCACTGTGCGTGTGTATCTACAGATCAGTAATTGTCGTATTCATGATTAGAGGAAACAAAACCTCAGTGGATGTAATTTGATTTTTGTCTTTCTCAGTATTTTGAATTCAAATTTTGCGAAGAACAAAATGACAATACCAAGAGTAACCTCAGTGCTGAGTAACATTTGTGTCCACTGACATCAGCCAACTTCCAGTAAAGTGCAAGCTTCAACATCTAATGCTTCACACTAAATGCCTAAGAGGCAGAACAGCTCTATGAATGATGGTTCTACGAAAAGCTTTTTCACTAGCACTTGCGGCTGCTCCAGGAGATGTCACCAGGGACAGAAGATCATGCCTGACATGATGAAATGTGGAAAACCAGGATCTATTTTCTGTTCCCTGTTACGACCACAATGATGACACTTCACGTTCAGATGGGAGGGAGAAATGTATTTGGCCCCTTAGACTTAGACCAAGATTTGTAAAATATTTAGGCAGTTAATTCCCTATGAGGTCTTTCTTCTTTGAGATTATCTCAGTCCTGAAAGTGATATGAGACTTATTATCCATACTTTAAACAAATAAATAGCAAGCAAATATCACTTTAGCTCCTTGATAGAGGGTGGAGAAAAGCAGGTTAAAAAAAGAGATCTAATCCAAGAAAGCTAAAACTTGCCCTTTACAGCACTTGGTGATGAGTGATGACACTAGAATGCATCTACTGACAAGTCTATCAGTCACACCACAATAAAAGGTGTAAATAGTTTGCAGAGGAGTATGTTCTTAGTGCAAATGTAAAGAATAATTCACTCAAAGTTTAAAAGGGTCAGCTGTGACCTGTTTATTTTAGATGACTTAAGAAGGACATGGAGCTGTTGGGGCAAGTCTAGAGGAGGCCAGGAGGACGATCAGGGGCTGGAGCACCTCCCGTATGAAGATAGGCTGAGAAAGTTGGGGCTGTTGAGCCTGGAGAAAAGAAGCTGAGTGGAGACCTCAGAGCAGCTTCCAGTGTCTGAAGGGGGCTACAAGGATGCTGGAGAGGGACTCTTCATCAGGGACTGTAGTGATAGGACAAGGAGTGATGGGTTCAAACTGAAACGGGAAGTTCAGGTTAGATCTAAGGAAGAAGTTCTTCTCTGTGATGGTGCTGAGGCACTGGCACAGGGTGGCCAGCGAAGCTGTGGCTGCCCCATCCCTGGCAGTGTTCAAGGCCAGGCTGGACAGGGCTTGGAGCAACCTGGTCTAGTGGAAGGTGTCCCTGTCTGTAGCAGGGGGTTGGAACTGGATGATTTTAAGGTCCTTTCCCAAACCAGTCTGGGATTCTATAAATCGAGCCTGTTCTCGTTTCTGCTATTGGAAGTACTTAGTGAATTTCCAACAACTTTGAACAGAGAAACATAGAACGTTGTTGAAAACCAAAGCAAAATCTTTCTTTTACAAAATTCACCATTCATAATTGAAATATTCTTTTTGTAGGGAGGAAGCTATTTTATTTATATATCTTTTGTTTGGAATTTGGTTGCCAGTCCCTCTGTTCTTCTCTTGTAAGAAAACAAAAATAGATAGCAAATCTGTTTGCAATTATTTTTTAAAAGCCTTTGATATCATGGTTAAGCCAGTTCCTGTTTCTCTTCTCTTTCTTGCAGATTTTTCTCTTTGATAATTCTAAGCTATCAGTCTGAATGTGTTTTTATTTAAAACAGCGTTTTCTGTTGGTTTTCTGTGAAAGCTGACATCTTGATGGGTATCAGCATGGTAAAAGATAGTCTCAAGTGTTCACTTAAAGATGTTATGCTTCAGATGGGAGATTTGTAGGGAGGTATATAAGACATGCCTTTGAAGTAACCAGACCTAAAAACTTTGAACTATAAAAATTACTTTATTATAACCCTTCAGGATTATATGTACGTTTTATTATAATCCTTAATGATCTCCATTCTCTTTTTCATAATTTTGGGGTACCTTGATCTAGTCTATAAAATTCACCTTGAAGTTAGAAAGGGAAAAGCACCAAACACTGACTGGGAACAGAGACTTGAAACTTCTTCTTTTTTCCATATTCAGCACAAGTGTAGGGTATTGATTGTGTCTGGATAAATCTTTACCATTTACTTTTAGTTGTTTCACTTTGGACAGCTACATATTCAGCATGCAAGAGAGAAAGTTTCCACCTGAGGACAGTGGGCAAGCTAAGCCTCAGGGATGTGAGACTGCTGGATGCAAGTCTGCTTTCTTCACTATCCCACATGAGCATGTGATGAGACCCCAAGGCTTTTCAGCATTCACTTGCTATCCTAGCATTTTCAATGCCTTCTGCCTGTCTTTCTTATTTTTAACCCTGAAACTTCATCTTGGATCCAAAACCCATTTGTCAAGAGAAATCCCAGTACTTTCCAGAGAGAATGGGTTTTGCCTCATACAGTTTGAAATAATACAAAAGCTTTGCTGGGAGAAAGCCTTAGCAGCTTTCATTTGCAACTTAATTTTTTGTTAATGGAAATGCATATTACAGGGAAGCTGAGCATTCTGTCTCCCTTCTTTTGCACTAGCTGCAGAGCCAAGACTGTGAGAATGTCAGCTGTGTCTTTCTTCAATTTTGTGGTTCCTTCCAGTCATGTTTTCTGTTGTGGTCCCCTATGGAAAAATAATAAAGTACAACAAAAAAAACCCACTTCACTCTGATGTGGTTACAGTTGGTCTTCTTTACAGATTAACTTCCTTTTAAGTGTGGTCTCCATGCAGAACATCAACAAATAGCATGAAGATTTATTTCAGATTAAGCTCAGCAAAACAATGCATTTTCTCCAGTAGATATAATTCTTATTTTAGCTAACCCTTTGCACAGAAATAGTGCTTGTTTTATGGTTGAAGTTGTCAAAAGGAAAACTGTATTTAAAGTTTAAAAGACTGTAATGAAATAATGGAAATCTACATCTAACTCCTTAATTCCTGGTGACAGATTTCCTTGGTGGTTTTTGTAAATTAAGATCTCTATTCACCCTTCCACATTTGTTCTTTTTGTTTTGGTTTGGTTTTGCAGATTATCTCTCCCCACTGATAATGTAACATGGCACAACATGAAAACTTCTTTCTCTGCTCAAGAAGAAAAGCAGGAATGGCAAGGGACCAAAGTGGAACCACCCTCTGAGAATCTCCATCACTGATCCACATCTCTAAAATACCAATATATTTCACTTTTCCTTCACAATATAAACTGTTGTGTACTACATCAAGATCGATGGATTTTCATTCTTTCAGGCTTCATAATAACAGAAATAATAATAAACTAGCCTGACATTTTATCTGTGCATAAGTATTTTGGGTGATGGTAGAACTTGAAAACTGTCTATAAAATATAGTTTGTATTACTCCTTCCAGAAAAATAAATTAAAAAATGGAAAGTTCATAGCCAGCAGCATAATTTCAACATCACAATGGTGAAGACAAGACTTAGACAAAGGTATTTCAAAAGCACTGGGAAAAGAACCAGCAAGATCATTCTCTTTCTTAAGAAACAGTTTTGGAATAGAAAAATCACCTTCCCTATCTGCGTGTAGCCATCCATTCTTAGATCTTTAGTCTACTTGCTTGTATGTAGTATAAATATATGTAGCAAAAGGAAGAGCTAGATGTGAATTTGAAGTTGTTTTTAAGCTCATCCAAGAAAAGATTTCTTTTCACTTTGTGTCAAATAAATCTTTCTTCAGTTTCACCATTTTATCATTTATCATTGGTGCATTTCTTCTTTCAGTTCCAAGATCTTCCCTTGATGACTCTTTATGGTATATTCTCCATGTGATTTGAGAGAGTTGGCATTGCCATGTGGACAGTTTCTTGCAACAGAGAAGCAACAAAGTGTATAGCAAAGTAGAGCTTGGAGCTGCTACTATTGTGCAACAGCAACAGAAATATGCTCTAAATATACGCTCTGTGAAATAAATAGCATTGGAAGTGTGAGCAGGCTGTTCTATTACAAAATGCCTTAAAACAACAAAAGCAGTGATCTATACTAACCTTGTCGATTTTAAAGACTTTCTTTTTTTGCCCACTGAACAGTTACTTATTCCCTGCATTTATATTCTAAATGAATAACGCAGACATGGGGTCAAAGACAGAATAGTCTCTTACAGAAAATATGTTTTATGTGTTTAAATGTTGTGTCCTTCAATTGGAAAACTACATGGAAGATTGGTGTTGTAATTAATAACTAATATTCTTAAAAATGCTATTAATTAGACTGTAAGGCTTTTCTTCCATGGTTTTCACTAGGGTTAGAGTTCTGCTCCTAAATGTGTACCTTCACTTCCTAGCACTGGAAAGATAAAGATTGATTTTATTAGAAGAAAAGTATTTTCTTGTCCGGGCAACTGAGTTTCACACTTCACCTGAAGAAGTGTAGCCCAAGATGAACTGCATTCAATTTCAAGCGTTCAGAGGTTAAAAGCTGAGAGTTTTCATTAGAAAGAATTTCAGGCTATGAAGACTTAACAAAATAATCTTTGCTGTTCCTTAAGGCTACAAAGTGACCATTTCCAGTATGTTTCTAGTGGAAGTTATCTCTGGGTTTTGGTCAAGATAGGTTACCGAAAACAAAGTACACCCCACGTACATGTTGTCGGGTTTGTAATACGAACAACAGGAACAAATGTTTCTTTGGACCACTTGTAAAATTCAGCAATGCTGAATGAAAATGCAGCAATCTGGCACCGAGTTTGAACTCTTCCCACTGGAGTCTGTGCATGAGCAAGAATTCCCCGAGTCATTCTGATTAGTGTGTGGTACTAAAAATAAGAACAGTAGTGTCTGCCGTTGGAGGAGAAACACTGTGCAGACATTCAGAGGAAACCTAGACAAACTTCACTTGTGGTCCCTATGGGGATGGCATGGGGGGAGGAAGTTGGAAGAGGAGACATACATGTTCAAATGTCTGGGATTCAGGAGACTAATTCCTGAGTCACTGGGGGAAAAAAAAAACAACAAAAAAAACACAAAAGCAACCAGTAATTAGATTTTCCACATTTTTTTTTCTTTGCTTTTTAAGGCACTTCCATGGCAGAAGTCAAGCAGGCACTCACCGAGTTCCTATTTAGTAGGTACTTGAGCCTATAACTCTTAGAAGCCTTTTTTGAGAATCCACGATTACATTAGTAAGAAAAAAGATTATTTCTGGTACAAGTCTAAGCTGGTTTCTCTTTTTTAATCATCATTTTTCTAGGGACTTTTGCTGCTGTTTGATTCAACTGCAGTTACCCCACATCCAAACATTTCACTGTAGCCATGGACTAAAAGCTGTCACTTTGTATGATTCTGAAAATAATTCTGATGCTGCAATCATTGGCCGACTTAAATTTCATTTCCCCTTTTATTGAATTATCATTAGCTGAGGGAATCCTTCCAGCACTCCCAACTAGCTACCATTTGATGTACAACTGCATCACTATTTCAACTGAAATGCAGCAATTGATACTGTGATACCACCTGTGGGACTGCCGTGTCTCATAAAGATATCATTTTGACATGCTCAACTGTTAAAATTAGGTGTATTCAGATGATGACTTGTACACTCACATTCCTTTCTACTGACATACTTTTCAAACCAACCTTTTTCCTGACTTCAGCTGTTGTATATGAATCTGAGACAAAAAAATAAAAGCAGATTTTCCTCCTCACCTATGCAGAGCACAGCTTTGTAAACTAAAGTAGTGTTCATGTATGTACATGCATTGCTTTACAGACATTCTTCTGACTCTCTAAACTTTGTTAATTGAGAATACTTTGATAACTGGTATAAAATCATGTTCTTATCCGTTTGGATTGCAATATAACATGACAATAAAGCTTAGATAACTTGATCAAACTAGATAATGTCCTTAAGTCCTCATCTTAAAACGATTTCATTCCTACAGCCTGAAGTTGTTTTGCTGGTAAGAGATGCCTCAAATGACTGCAATTCACTCATGTTGTGAAAGCAGGTCCCTTATTTTTGTAGCTGGGCAGCTATACTGTTCAGTTATTAGTTGTTATTCATTACCATTTAGGTGTAGTCTTATAAAAAAATCTTGAATGAGTATGGATTCACAGAATTGAACATTTATCTCCTGGAAACTTCTAGTTAGAAGTTACTTTATCAGCCCAAACCCAATTTGTGGCTATTCCAATATAAATTTTCAATAAGTTTCATTCAAAAAAAAACATAAAAGGAATAAAATACAAGGAAGTCATCCTCAGCTTGGAAAATGACTAAGAATTCTAATGATTCTAATGACTAAGAATTTAGGATTTAAATTTAAGATATAAGATTTGAGAATTCAAGTAGACATTATTAGGATTTCTTGTATTTTCTTCCCCTTTTCTCCCTTTTCCTACAGAAGACACCTGCTCTCTGAAAACAGGGCAGAGGTGTTTAAATAAATGCGCCCAAAATCAGCAATGATTTTGAACCCCATATTTGTTTGTTGGGTTTTTTTTTGTTTGTCAGGTTTTTTTTTGTTTGTCTGGGTATTTTATAGTAAAATGTTGAGTATGCAGCTGTTGACACATACACAAATAAAAGTGGCTCAGTTACTCAGTACTAACCCAAAGGCCCCTATTTGTATGGTGTAGTATTACAAGGTTGGCATTCTGAAATTTCATCCTACTGTTTTTATACTCTGGACATCTTAGTTTTGTGTTTGGTTTTGTTTGTTTTTTAACCAGTACTCTTTGTTGTCTGCATTTTCTGCTCTGTTGCTACAAACAGATCACCAGAGGTCTGTGGGGTCTGGAACTAGCTTCTGGCTTGCTTTTCCCTGTGAAACATAGAGAAGTATGTTTAAAACATTTTTGTGCTCCTGTTTATGATCACTGTGATGGCATTCCTGTAAAAACTGCCAGTTATTTAAGTTCATAGCAGGGTTCTGTCTGTACTCCCTGTGCTTTCTTGTTTGTTTAGGGTGTGAAACACCACAGCGAGACATTCTGTGTGGGTTTTATTAGTGTGAAATGAGGTTATCATGTCTTTCAGGATAGCTTTTATTGTCAACGAAATCCGAGAAACAAAGTCTGCAAGCATCACTGCTCAAGAACTGACATGTTCTGTTAGAAAAGTCAATGGACTTCTACAGGGGTAAGTCAAAACAGTTCATAGGGCAATTTACTTATGAGTTAACAAATTCTTGTTGTCTTCAAAGCCTAAGAATCTAGCTATTGACTGGAAATTTAGTATGTATCTGAGAGCTAACCATCTGTGAGCAAATTTAAGCCTGGATTTTGATATCTGTGGTGCAGGCAGGATGTACACTTATGAGACTTGGGATTTTTTGAGGAGATGGCTGTTTACACTAACTTTCTTTTCCAATACGTAATACTCTGAACAAAGTTCACAAGTATTTTTATCATATGAGAATATATTCATTTATATAGGGCTAGAACTTACTTTTTTCTCTTGCTGTGAGATGCACAAACTGGAGAATATTGGAGAAACAGATCAGTTTAGGTTTTTAATGATTCTTGAGTCATCTTTATTAATGACTAAGCTGTCACAGTAGGATGATGAGTACCCTACCAAAATTGTTAATGACAAAGCCAGGAGGGATTACCAGGCAGACATATGCCTTTGAGGAAGAACTGGAGGCAGTAACAACTGGAATAATGGAAAGGAATTCATCATAATAGGATGACATTTCAGATTAGGGATTGCTAGTTCTGATACCAACTTCATCAGTTGAGAATCACAGGTTAGAAGAAATGTACTTGTTTATAGAATGATAAATGCCAACAATGTGATGTGACAGTGAAAACCAAGACAAATTTGATCTGAGGAGACATCAGGCCAGACACTGTTGGTCAGAAAGGAGTTACACTTCTGTGAAATACTGTGTAAAGTTCTGTTTATCAGTATTTAAGCAGGATGAATGAACTTTGAACAAGAATCATACAATAATTGTAGACTATTGTAAGAATAAGAACATACTGTACTAATAAGCTATGATAACAAAGACTATGATAAGAATAAACCCAAGAATATCAGCTTCCTTCCTGAGCTATACATGACTGCCATCTTCATGCAAACAAGTTTGCTAGTTACCCAGGGGTTCTGGTTTAACCCCAGCTGGCAACTAGGCAACACCCAACTACTTGTGCACCCTCAGCCCACTCACTGGTGGGGTAGTGGAGAAGCAGAAGGGGCCTTGAGTGTGTAAGCACTGCTCAGCAATAACTGAAACATCCCTGGGTTCTCAACACTGTCTCCAGCACAAATAAAAATCATTGCCCCATACCAGCTATTATGTAGAAAATTAACTCTATCCCAGCCAAAGCCAGCACACTAGGTGGGGTTTAGTCCTGTCTGTACAGCAACCATGCAAGTATTTATGCCTTCCTTTATTCTCTTCAAAAGAAGCATTACCTCTAAGCAAGGCTGGGGTTTAAAGTCTCTCTTTCTTATTCACTGCTGGGTGAATATCCATTTTTATGCAAATACAGCCTAGGTGATGATAGGATATGAAAAATATTTCTTTTCAGGGTAGGGTAAGGAACAAATACCACAAACAAAACAACTTTCCCTTACTATTAAACTTGTTTGCTTTGAATGTATTACCCAAAGTTGATAGGGTCTGAATGACCTCACTAATAACTTTAGCTTTGAATATACAGAAGTAACTGAAAGTAAATCTGAGAGCAATGTCAGGTCTATGTCTAAATGGATAAAGAAGCTTCTATTTGCATCTTGTCTTCATACAGTTAGAGTATGTTCTCTCTTATGCAAGTGTTTGTGATCATCTTTCTACAGCTTTCCTAGAGCAAGTAAACTGGCTTTTAATATTTCAAAGTGTAAGGTCAGAGGTACCACTGCAATCACTCTCTATGGCATGGTTGCCACATCATGACTAAGTGGTGTTGTCACAGTGGTATGTATGGCAAAAACCCAGGGCTTTAAGCATTCCATGGATTAACTCTAGTGATAACATGTCATCTAAATTAACTCAGGGCCTGCTGCAATAGGACAAGGGGTAATGGTTTTAAACTAAAAGAGGGGAGATTCAAACTAGATCTAAGAAAGAAATTCTTTACAGTGAGGGTGCTGAAATACTGGAGGAGGTTGCCCAGAGGTGGTAGATGCCCAGCCCCTGGAAACATTCAAGGTCAGGGTTGAAGGGGCTCTGAGCAGAAAATCTGATAGACTTAAGATGTCCCTACCCATTGCAGGTCCCTTCCAACCCAACTGATACCATTCAGTGACCAGATCAGAACACCTCAAATTTGCCTTTGCCTGGTCAGCAGGTCTCCTGGAGTCTACTATATCAAGTAAGAGTCTGTGGTCTACACTTTTTGCTTCAGCATCTGAATTTTTGATGATGGAGTACATGCCAAAACACCAACATATCCAACCTCTCACGGTAATTTGAGATTAAACTCAGTGCTTGAGTGTGCACATCATCTTTTGGAACAAACACGATTTTGTTTGTAAGTTAAACATATTGGTTATATATATATATCTTTTTTAGGCAATTAATGAGACCCCCCTGATGCCATATTTTCCTGTGTTGTTTTCCTGGGAATCACGCAGTAATAGATTGAAAACTGATTAGTATGTCAGGAAATGAATCACAGGCTAAAGTTCTTGGGGAGCAGGATGTTCTACCAATTTCAGTCCTCTGACACTTCACTCCTTTTCAGAGCCAGAATAAAGATTCCATAAATATATAAAAAATGAATACTAAAAGTTTATTGCATATGTATTATCAGTTTTCCAATTACTGTTTTTTTATGAGCCTGGAGTTACTGTTGGCGAAAGTAACAGGAATAAGTGGGAAAAACTTGAAAGGCCACCAACGTTACAAAAACTTAGAAAAATAAATCATAACTTGCATGGAAGGGGAAGGGAAAAATTACAGCTGCAAGTGTATAACATCTGTGACTGCCTCTGGGAATACCTACAGGTACACCATTCACACAGTGAGCTCTACTTTGTATGTCTTTCATCAGACGCTCGTATTACTGTGCTACTCGTGGCGCTTGGTTCCATAGGTAAGTTTATCCTGAGTGAAAGAAGTTGACATCTTGCCTTCGCTTTCACTAACTTACATGTGTTTAAAAAATTTTCCTGTGTGTTTTTCACATACAAATCACTATCAATAGTCATTTTCACCTATCATCTCTTGAATTTATTCCTCCAGCTTTTCTAACACCTCTTTAGGGCCCCTGTGGGTGTGTTTCCTTCCTACATGAAGGCCAGAATTTGGTCTGAAATTGCAGCCTCCTTCCAGTTGTAAAACACACTCTGCACAGTGAACTTGACTAAGCAGCAAGGTTTTGCCTCAAATAATCCCTCTGAATATTGCTTTAAATTCCATTTTCCAACAGTGGTGAAAGCATTTAAACTCACCACAGTAAGAACTGTTAAGTGCAGTTTATTGCACTTTGGTGTTTTGGTTTTTGGGTGGCTTTTGGTTTGGCTTGGGTTTTTTTAAACACAGTACTTACATGAGCATATGAACTTTTTGAAGCTAACTTCGAAGATGCTACCCTCATTTTTCCACCTTACCCCCAGTCTAAATTAAGGTATAATATTTATTTTTATATAGTGATTTGGATTATTAACATAGTGCAAATGAGTAGAAATGTGTCTGCAAGTTATTTCTCTACTGGAAAACCGATTGTAAAAAGGGAAAGCTAGCTTCTAACAGGCCTTTACCTTATTTGACCATACTTTCTGCTTGTCACATGGTCTCGATTAAGATGGCCAGCTGTTTCTCCACTTTGGGTCTAGGCCATTTCCCAGAATTTTTTAGATGACTAATAGTAGTGGCAGAGGAAATGTCAATTTAACTCTTGTTACCCTACTATAAACGGGTGTTGTTCAGGATCAGTAATCCTGTTGTGGAAACAACAGCACTTCTGATTTTGTGATGACATCTTGCTTGGTTTGGAAAGGATGAGATTGGATTGCATCTTTCAGTGGTATGCTCAGTCCCTGGCAGTGTTCAGGGCCAGGTTGGACAGAGCCTTGAGCGACATGGCCTAGTGTGAGGTGTCCCTGCCCATGGCAGGGGGTTGGAACTGGATATTCTCAAGGTCCTTTCCAACCCAAACCATTCTGTGATTCTATATGATTCATACAATCATATTAGAGTATACTAGGAATTTTTATTTATATTTTTCTTTCTTTACGTTTTTTTATTACCTTTTTCTGCATCTACAGGAAACTGAAAATCAATCAAGAAGTTTTATTTCATTTAAGAATTTGTGGCTGGAAATGCCATGTGGATCCCTCTATGGTAAGTAAGCAGAAGCCATAAAAATCATCTTACAGGCTAATTGGGAAAAGTCTGTAAGCATTTTAGCATGTTAAATTTGGGCAAGGAGCAATGGACACAAGTTGAAAAGTAGAAAATTCTGATTAGATATGAGGAAATAAAAAATTAGTGAGAGTAGTTAAATGCTGCCACAGATTGTCTAGAGATCATATGGGATCTCCATCCCTGGAGCAGTTCATGTCTTAATTGGACACTAAACTGAGCAATCTGACTTAAGGAAACCTGTTTAGAGAAGGAGGTTGAACTAGGTAATCTCATGAGCTTCCTTCCAGCAAAGATTATTCCAATGCAGCTGATCTTAGAAGCCAAAAGGTTACCCTTCTTTTTAGTATCCATAAACTTAACATTTTTCTTCCCAACAGGGTTCTTTAGTTTTGAGGTTAACTGATATAGAAGGGACAACTGGAGGTGTGCATTACTATTTAAGTCTTCTCCTCAAACCATGTTAAAATCACAGTAAAAATATCAACATTAAAATCCCTTTATTAAGTCAGTATGATTTATGGAGACTACTTTCACTTTGCTGATATATGATAGTCTAAATCAAACTTTTCCAATTTTACACATGAACCTTCTTGAATATTGATTAGCTTGCTTCTTGTCCTAATCCTGTGTAGAAGCAGTAAACTAAGAACTCCAAAAAGGGCTTTTCACACATGGGCTCATCAGTTCACTTTATACCCTAACTTCCTAGAACAATAAAACCAAACTCACCCAGCTAAGTACATTATGCCTCAACTAATGCCAGGATTTAGAGACAACAAATAGTTATTTAGAGCACTTAAACCTTCTTTCTAATTCAGACATGCCGATTTTTAGATTTGGTTGTAGCTCACTGTAAAACCTACAGGAGCTACCCAGCACACTCTAATGCCATTTCCATGGTGATACACATGCTTCTGGAAGCAAACTGTGACACAGTCATTTTCACAGAATCAACCAGGTTGGAAAAGCCCTTTAAGCTCATCCAGTCCAACCGTTCCCCAGCACTGCCAAGGCCACCACTAACTCATGGCACTGAGGCCTCGTCTCCAGTGTGTGAACACTTGCAGGGACGGTGACTCCAGCCCTGCCCTGGGCAGCCTGTTCCAATGCCTGAGCACTCTCTGGGGAAGGAACTGCTCCTTTTCTCCATCTAAACCTCCCCTGGTGCAGCTTGAGGCCATTTCCTCTTGTCCTTTCACTTGGTACTTGGCAGAAGAGACCAACCCCACCTCCTGGCTCCATCCACATTGCTTTTTAATTTTTCTGGATTTTATTTATAAATTTTATCCAAACAAAATTACTCAGTGATGCAGCACACTGATGACAGATTAATGTTCTGACAGATTGTACTGGATTTAACTCTGTACTGTTAAAAGAGTCTCTATCTTGACTTACCACACTTGGGAATAGCTTCCTATATTCTTTCTGGACAGTGCTAACAAGAGGCCATTAAAAATTTCCTTATCCAGATAATACTAGGATTAAAAAATGAGCTACCTGCTCTTCAGAGATACTTCTGAAATAATGTGAAGTTCTACAAGGGATTCAGATTGATAGTCAATGGTCACTGTAGCCACAGACAGGCTCTGTCTATGAAGACCATTGGCCCAAAGATTCTCAGCCTCCTGAACAGCATCAACCCGTTTTGTTTTACACCAGCTCTGAAGGCTTCGTTAACTTTTAAGATGTTTTGGTAGTGTTTTTAAGAGGCTATGTTTTTTTCCTTTGTGTGTTTCTTCCTTGCCTCAGCTTCCTGTACAGGCTATCAGGAAGAACTAGCAAGCCAGATGATGATCTTAGTAACTTTCCAGACATCCAGGAATTTCCCATATTTGCACATCTCTCTCATGTGGTTTTCACCATTTATTTATTTGTTAGTTTCAGATTTACTTGTGGTGCTGACCCACAGACAGGAAACTTACTTGTGTACTCTCCTGAAATTAGCCTCTTTCTTTTAAAACCAGTTCTCTTCTTTCTTCCCTCTAAAACCTCTTCATCTGACTCTCTGTGCCTTATTTCGTATTGGGTGCCTAAGCTGTCAGGTTGTCACATGAGAGGGCTTTTTTTCCCCTCAAGCGTACTACATTTTAAGCAGTTGCTTGTTTGATGTATAAACTAAAAGTCTGAAAACAAGACCATGTGCAGGACCCTTGAGAAGGATGGGAAATTCAACATTTTAACAACGTAGGCTTGTTTCAGAGACTGTATATGCAAAAAGCATTTCAGCTTTGTTAAAGATCTTGTCTCATCAAGTGGTTTGCATTTTCCTTCTTCTGACCGAATTTCTGTTTGTTTAGCTTATGTGCACCATGGAACAAATGAGGCTGTGGATGGGGCAGAGACAGCAAAAAGATCGGGCTTTGAGGGCGACATTCTGGTAGTTTTAATCACGTTAGTATTTTCATCATTATTTACATAGGAAACTATACTTCATGTGACACTCTGTCTGGGTTATTAACAACAGGGAATATTCCACCTCCACCCCTCCCCAGGATTAGGACAAGAGATTTATTTCACAGATTTTAAGATGTTTTTCATTTGTCATCCTATCATTGAAAGGGGACCAGGAGCTGTATTTCATGAGCCTGGTTTAGTACATAGAGACAAATTAAATTTTTATCATTAACATTTGTGACTACAGGATAAAAATACCTAAAACTAGTGATTACACTACAATTTTCCAACAGCCAATTGTCTCCTGGTGGGATAAATTACCACTGGATTTGAGAAATATTTTAGTGGGGTGCTTGTGTGTTTTTGCAGTGAAAGGCAAATTTGTGTTCCAAAAGCAATGCAGAGCTCTAACAGTGACTTGCAATCCCTTTACCCAATAAAGATAAAGCAAAGAATTCTGAATGCTCATTATTCCCCCAGCTGGAATATCTTCATTGGATATGATGCAAATTACCACCAACACCTTTATATATTGATTTATATGGTTTTGTTACTTCAATAATAAGAACACTACTTGAATAATCTGGTGGTTAGTTCTGAACATCTATTTCTTATTTAGTTAAGTACTGCCTACAATAAGCAGCATATTGCAAAACAGATAAAATATGAGTTATATCTTGTTAGTGCCTGGAACCCAAATGAGTATATGCCTTCCCTGTAGCTGGGCCTACAATTACAACAGTAAGAGATTTGACAAGGTAATCAAAGGACAGTTAAGAGAATAATCATTGTTTGTATTTTCCAGGCTGAAAACTGCAATAAAAACAAAAGGTTGTTGGGAAATTATGAAACAAAAGACTAATCTTAGTCTGCTGCCTTAGGGTAAGCCTGTATTTCTTCTCTGGGTTTCTCCTGATCAGATTGTACTTAAAGAAGTCATTTGGTGAACATCTTTCATCTTGTTTTCGCTCTGTTTGAAGACCAAAATTATCCAGCATAAGATAATGTTTACCTCTTTCTGGTTTTATTATTCATCTGGTGGTAGACCATCATTTTCATAGAGTATGAAACCACAGGCACTGTGAGGAAATTGATACAAAAGAAGCTAGCAGCAATGAAGGGCAGAATATTTCCTAATGGTTTAGAAGTATACGTCATACCTTTCTCAACAACAGAGGATTAATACTTTTATCTTCTCACAACTTTGCTGTTGGCTTATTACAGATCTAATGGTCTACTTCCATCATCAAATCCTGAACTGATGGAAAAGAGATATAAACTATATGTTTGATCCTGCAAACATCACTTGTGTGCTTTAATATACCACAATGTCTAGTTGCAATCAAAGAAAACTGAGAGTGGAGGAAGGTTCTCTGGAGAATTAGGGTGTGATTATTAAAATCCTGGGGAAGGAAACTTATAAGAAGCCAATCTTAGGAAAGATGATGGTGGTCCAGACCCTCTTCCCCCCTTTATTTTTAAAGACAAATCCCAGGGAATGGAAAAGTTTTTGGTGCTGACCTGTTTGCAAAGAAACTCCCCTGCACAAAAATGTCATTAAAGCAAATCAAATTCTGTGTGAAAACTAGTATATGTGGTTCTGTTAACAAACTTTAGATAGGACTGATTCAAGTATGGAGAAGCTGAGCTTTCCCAAACATGGGGATAAGACACATTGGTGGTGGCTGTCCACCTAATGAAAATACCAAGCTGAAGGCAAATGTCATAGTGCCAATTTAGCAAGTGTTGGTGCTACATGCAAAGAAGATCTGCAGCTGCAGAGCAGTGGGATTCGGATGACATGATGGCAGCCTGAAGGGAACTAAAGAGATGATCAGAATGATAGACCCTCATCCCGTAATACGTTACTCCAGTTTACTGGGTACAGCAATGAACCACTATGAACAAGATAATGGCAGCAAAAAAATGACATCATCCTCTGCTTTGGTCTTCTTCCTTTCCCCAAAAAGGGTGGGGTGGGGGGGGAGTACAATAGGAAGATGCACCTAAGTTTTCAAAGACCACGGAAAAGAGAGAGACATCAATGACTGGAAAAACAGTGACTTTTCCTCTTTCCCTCACATAGGTTGATATAGGCAGGTAACCTCTCTGAGAATAAAGTTCTAACAAGCATTATTTGTTAGTTCGAGGTGCCCCTCATTGCTTGGAAACGTGGTGTCACATGCACATAGTCATAACCTGGAATCCCTGCACTAATCAAGTCTCCCTCCTTAAAGTAATATGGTTTAGGCTGAATTTGCATCTGTTATCCCCTATTTTACAAACCACAGGATGGCAAAAGACAATTTATATTACTTCCTTTTTCTGTAGCTCTAACAATCTAATTTTCATGTTGGCTATGGGCTGCCATGTAGATCTGATTTATGAATTGTATGGTACAAAACAGTTTATCCACATGTGTTCTAATTTATACAGACATCCAAACAGAATCTCATGGAAATTACAAAAATCAAGCCTGCATCTGCAGTTACTTGAAGAATAAAGAAAATGAATTTAAGGTATTTCTTCGAGTTTCTATTCTTTAACAGAAATATTAGAAAGTGAAGGAGGAATTTATTTATTCTTACCTGTAAATCGGAGAGCTGAGTTTCATGGATGGACTGTTAGCTGGATAAGGAAGTGGATGTGTAACTGCAGCCAAAGACTTACAGTCAGTGGCTCAATGTCCAAATGGAAATCAGTAATAACTGATGATCATCAAGGGTCTGTACTTGGACCACTACTATTTAATATCTTCATCAATGCCACAAGCAGTGGGATTGAACTGATACTCAGCAAGTTTGTAGATCACATAACACTGAGTGATGCAGTTAATTGGCTTCAGGGCAGGGATCCTTCCAGAAGGATCTTGAGAAGCTTGAGGAGTGGGCCCATGTGAACCTCATAAAGTTCAACAAGGTGAAGTGCAAGGGTCTGCACCTGGGCTGGGGCAATCCCCCAGTGTCAATACTGACTGGGGGCTGAATGAATTCATAGCAGCCCTGAAGAAGAGGATATTGGTGGATGAAAAACTGGCCATGAGGGAGCAGCCCAGAAAGGCAATCACATCCCAGGATGCATCAAGCAAGTGTGGCCAGCCAAATAGATTTTGCATGGCCCTATCAAGAAGATACTGTTTTTAGGATTTGCAGCCTACCACAGGGCTGTAGAACTTCCATTAGCTGAAGAAGCCAAATACGACAGATTTCATATTCTTGGTAACTCAAGTGCAAGCGGAAGCCGGTATTGAAGCACTGCATTAAAGGATTATGCCTAGTAATTATATCATGCAAATAGGAAATATAAAAAATAATAAAATAAAATACTCCACCAATGAACAATGAAGCAACCAAAACCCAAATCAAACTACTCCAAACCACGAAACAGTAGGAGAAAAGCACCTGAGGTGAAGTTCTCGATGACTGGAAAAACGGAACTATAGCCGAACTATCATCTTCTCATCAACCAACCCCCCAAGCCCTTCTCCGCAGGGCTGCTCTGAATCTCTTCTCTGCCCAACCTGTAGCTGTGCCTGGGATTGCTCCGACCCAGGTGTAGGACCTTGCACTTGGTATGATTAAACTTCATGAGGTTGGCATCAGCCCAACTCTCAAGCATATCAAGGTCCCTCTGGATGGCATTCCTTCCCTCCAGGGTATCAACCGAACCACACAGCTTGGTGTCATCGGCAAACTTGCTGAGGGCGCACTCAATCCCACTGTCCATGTCAGTGACGAAGATGTTGAAGAAGACCGGTCCCAACACTGATCCCTGAGGGACGCCACTCGTTACTGGTCTCCAGCAGGACATTGAGCCACTGACCACAACTCTCTGTGTGCAGCCATCCAGACAGTTCTTTATCCAGTGAGTGGTCCATCCGTCAAATCGATGTCTCTCCAATTTAGAGACAAGGATGTCGTGTGGGACAGTGTCGAACGCTTTGCACAAGTCCAGGTAGATGACATCAACTGCTCTACCCCTGTCCGTCAGTTTTGTAGCCACATCATAGAAGGCCACCAAATTGGTCAGGCAGGATTTCCCCTTAGTGAAGCCATGCTGGCTGTCACCAAGCACCTTGTTGATTTTCATGTGCCTTAGCATGCCTTCCAGGAGAATCCGCTCCATGATTTTGCCAGGCACAGAGGTGAGACTGACTGCTCTGTAATTCTCTGGGTCATCTGTTTTCCCCTTCTTGAAAATGGGGGTTATATTTCCCTTTTTCCAGTCATCGAGAACTTCACCTGACTGCCATGATTTCTCAAATATGATGGACAGTGGCTTAGCAGCTTCATTCGCCAGCTGTTTTGTCATTTGTCATTTTTAAATACATCCTGATGAAACCCCTGAACCTGTACTTGTATATGTTGGGAATGGGTTTGTTTACATGTTGGAAAGGGATATGTTTGTATAAGAACCCTTTGTGACACTGTATTTATAGACAACCCCACTGTAGAGACAAATATCTATATTTGTAACTTTACCAAAATTATGGGATGTGACTTTAACTATTCTGCCCTTGTCGCAGTTCACCAGTTGGTACAACCATTATATCAAGATTTATTGCCTATTAGAATGAATCTCACATTGCAACATGATCTGACATGATTGCTAAACTGAATTTAGAACAATGGACAATGAACCCTGATTACATCCATAATGATACAGAAAAGTACACCATGACCTAGAAAGAGTGAAGAAAGATGGAGAACAACCCTGGTAGGAAGTTCTTTTGGGATGGTCACCAACAGACACTGGAATTTTGAATTTGATGCTGCACCCAATTATAGTTTTGTTAGGTTTTGTTAGGTTCTTAGTTTAATTATGTTTACTGCATATAATCATTCTCTGTATCAAAGTTTGGCAAAAGATGAAACAAATTACATTAATCCAACATGTAAAACATACACAGTCAACTGATTCTCTGTGTGAAATGGTATATAACTAGCATTAGTTATAACACTTAAATTAGCTTATCATGTAATTGGACTCTTACCACTGATCAGCAACACGCCGCATATTTATGACATAGAAGCAGGAGATGACTGTACTACCATTCTATGATTCAATAAAATTGATTGACAGTAGTCATGGGGTGGAGTGTGACAGATGCACTTTGGGGGTACTAGTGGATAGGAAATTGGATATGAGAAGGCAGCCAATTGTATCGGGTTGTATCCAAAGGGGCATAGCCAGCAGGTTGAGAAAGGTGATTCTGCCCCTCTAATCTGCGCTGGTGAGACCTCACCCGGAGTACTACATCCAGCTCTGGAGTTCTCAATACAGGAAAGATATGGACCTGTTGGAAAAGGTCCAGAGAAGGGCCACAGAAATGATCAGAGGGATGGAAGACATCTCCTGTGAGGAAAGGCTGAGAGAGTTGGGGTTATTCAGCCTGGAGAGGACTCCAGGGAGACCTTATTGAGTCCTTTCAGTTCTTAAAAGGGGCCTGTAAGAAAGATGGGGTGAGACTTTTTAGCAGGGCCTGTTGTGACACGATGAGGGCTGATGGTTTTAAACTACAAGAGGGGAGATTCAGGCTGGATGTGAGGAAACAAACCAAACCATTCTGATTCTGTGATTCTATATCGTGCATAACCTTGTAGTATGGCAAATTTATTTTATCTTGGTAACTTCCATTTGTGCCTTGGTAGTTCTGAATCACTGTTCAAATGACTGTGCTATGCAGTGAAGAGTGAACTATAGGGTGACACTTGTCACTGAACTTAATTTTATGGCACACTTTAACAACATCATATTAAAGCCAATTTTGATAATACCTTTGACAGTGGTTCTTTATGTGATCTAAATCACCCATTTGTGACACTTGAAAAGTCGCTACCAGACGTTTATATCCTTATACAGTATAGTGATAATTTATGCACTGTCACAGTCCATTTATAGACCATTTGCTTTAAAACATGCCCTACAGTGAAGCTTTCCACCTCAGAAAGCACAAGTGGAAAGCCTTGTTTTGGTTGCAAAAGGAACACAAATTTTGTGCAGACACTGTCACATCGTATATGGAAAACCTGATCAAGCATGTGTAAGTATTAAAGTATTTTTTATCATCCCGAACTTCTCGACTGTCTGGGAGGTGTAATGCCATATAAAAAGAAACTGCACTTTGGGCACGCATAGCAGAAGATGACATAGGGCTTTTTTCCTGAGTGTTTTCATAAATCTCAAATTATAGCTCTCTTGTTCACTGTGGGTTTTTTTTGTGGCAGTGGAAATTCAAGAAGTATTGCCAAAATATTTTGTTTTTCAAGTTACCTTGAGTGTAAGAAGGTGCAAGAGGAATCTATAAGCTGCTAGGGTATAATTAACATATACTGCATTATACCAGAGGAAGGGTACAGTTTTGCATTGAACCGAACACAGAGACAAATCCTGCTTACTCTGCCTGGACTGAAGCAGACCCACATGTACAAGAAGCGTGACTGATACCTTCAGGAATGATCCAGAACAGTGCACCAGACTACCCTACATGCCTGCATAATAAAGATGAAATTTAGACTTGTTATGAGTCACCAACGAAGCACTTCATCCCCAAACCACTCCTGGTATATGTTCAAATCTGCTAGTAAGTACAAATACAATCTCTGATTGTATAATGAAGTATGGCCCTTAGTCTTATTATGCATGCCAAAGCTCTGAGTTGCAAAAAAAACCTCTACATTGATTTCTCAACATCTCTTCTTCACAAAGCAAAGGGATCGGCATTCTGGCATCTGACATTTAGGGCTGTTTAACTTAAGGGCACTTGCTTGCAAGTACGGGCCATTTTAGTTATGGATCTGTATCCTCAGAGAAGGAGTTGGTTGTATAAATAACAATCACATAAAATATGTAGTTTACATATGCTGCAGTGCTTCTTTTAGTGTCTCTGTGGATGTTTAAAGAATGGGCATCACATCTCATGGGCTCAGAACTGTCACCTTTTTTGGAATGATGGCAGCTTACTGAGTCATGAGGATTGTTTCCCTAATAAGAAAGAGAGATTGGGGAAGCAAGTTTTTTTCCATCTTTCTATATTTATTTTGTGTTATACCCACTAAACTTTGAACATTAGTGTTGACAGATAGCAGGCAGAGAATGGTTTCTTTCTTTCTTTAGAAATACCTGCCTTGATCTGAGGCTTCAGAACCTCGTTTCACATGAAGATGACAAAGGTAAGCAACAAATTCTAGTCTGTCTGCTGCAGCATCTCTAAAAAAAGAAACTACATTATAAACCCAAAACTTTTCTCCATTTCATGAGTTAATAGCAATATGTGAAACCAAGCCTAACAGGATCAGCTGGTGATTGCTGGCAGCAGTATTTTCACATGAGATTAAATACCCACAACCCAAAATCTGAGAAACATTATTCAAAGTGCTGGTTCCTCAACTCAACTCCTGTAACTACTGTCTGTAGTAAGGTGTTTTCTCCTTTTTGTCTTTGAAAATGTTTGGTGACTTTCTCTGACATGACACATTATAGAATAATAAGTTTATTTTAAGAAGTCAGGAATCATGCACAACTATTGTACCACCTTATACCCAGGCCTTTTAGTCTGCCTTTTACTTTGATTTGGAATAATTTATGTGTTTAAAAAGAAAAAGAGCTTGAAATATAATGCAACCCACCATTTCATACTGAAATGAAACATACCATCATCCTGTGCCCTTGAGAACTCTCCTTGATCAACATGCACCTTGATGCAATTACAAGTAAACTCATTAATACGCTTACCCAGGTTAAACCTGCATTATTATCACAAACTTTACTGTTTGTGGTATCTGTTTAAAACTACAGGAAGCCTGGTGATCCAGCGATACTGGAATGGAATGAGGCTCATGTTCAAAATATAAACACAAATCAAGTGCACGCTCAGCTACTGATTCATTTTCAATTTCCTGTCCTTACATGATTGCAATAAAGAATTCAGTCCTACATTAGGATTTTGCAGCTTGAAGTTATCTGGAAATAACGGCCTGTTTTGGAAGGACACCTACCAAAATAAAGTTGCATAATGTGGAGTCTTTCAAGCTGCTTAAGAAAAAAATGTAGAGGATGTTGGGAGAAAAAGGCTGCAGAGGGAATTACCTCCTGTTGGATGTAATCCCTTTGTAAGGTCTAAGTTGCATAATTTACATTGCATAATTTTATAGCGGTGCATCAGGCACTAATATTTTGCAAATTTCATACATACTTAAACCCAGAAACCACAAATTTCCAATCTATTGTAGTAAGGAAATCTGCATCTCTCCCTGTTTTAACTTCTCAAGGCCAATAAAAGAGACCTGAAATTAAACTGGCAATTGAAATACTGTTTCTAACTGCAGCTGACATGAAAGTTAGGTCGGTAGCTATTTCTGATAGCTTTTTTTTCAATGCTACTGAAGCTGCTTATCTAATACCAATGGCAAGGAACTGCCTTTCCTCATGAAGGTAGCAAAGCTGGACACTGTGATAGAAAAAGCATCCCTTTATGTTCACTGGATGTCACTGAGGTCATCTTCATTAGTTTCATAACTCTCTTTGCCTGCTCCACTTATGGCATCTTTGATGACTTGTGCTCATGAGTTACATAGGGCAAACGGGCTACATTTCTTCTTATGTTTGTTTTTAGTATGACAAGAAAAAATACACAGAATCAATTACATTGTTGGTGGTATTTGTTACTTTAGGTAATATGTGTTTGCTTAGTAAAAATTATTTTTCTTTGCCCATATGGTGTTCTTGTCATAGTTATTAAAAACATAATAGGAATTCCATTTTTGTGATGTTATATTATTTTATGAGGCAATGTAAGCAGGAAATAATATGGTGTTCACATACTACAAAAAAAAAGTCATGGCACTGCACTGTTCCTTGCATTATTTTCTCATCCTTTCTTGACATCTCTTAATTTTTTATGACTTTAACTTGGAAAAAACACAAATAATTTTCTGTGTATAAAATATTTTTAAGTGCGACACCTGGTTTCTAAATGTATTACATTTATAGTGACTAGATTGCAAGCATTTTCAACATGACTCTGTAAACTTCTGTTCGTAACTAGTAAGTTGCATAGGAACAGAAGAGTAACTTTGATACTGTGCTTATTCTTCTAGCTTCATTTTTTAATCAGACAAGTAATACATTTAATTGTCCTATTATAAGCAGCCTGAGTCTCCCATTGCAATGTTTCAGTTTACTGCCTCTTAAATATATTCTCCAATGGTTAGGCAACCATGCTGAAGAACTATTGGCAGTAAAATAACCACCTATATATAAATTTGGGGAATGATTAGTAGTGACTAATCTGTCTATGACTAATCTGTGCTGAATTACAGAGAGGTTAAAGAAAGATATTCTGACAACAGTGAAAGAACTGACAATTTATATAGTGCTAGAAACGGTCCCAAGAAGCAGGAAATGGAATGTCTGGGACATAGAAAGGAAACTTTCAGTGATGGATGAAGTCCTACAACCAACCTATGACCTCACTGAGCAGCTTTGAAACAGGGTAAACAGAGGAAAGAGAGGACATCTGCTCCTTAGCTGCTTCATGATGTAAGATTAACAGTTCTTGACTGATACTGATAGGGCAATGCTTAAGTAGTTGGGTATTATCAACTGAATTAAAACTTAAGTGATATGTCATTGATGACCTGGCTGCCAAAACAGAAGTTAAAATATTCTTCTATTATGGTAGTAGAACTTTACTAGATGCTGTTAATACATACACTTTTTTGAAAGCAAAACAGGGAAAAGCTGTTTATAAAATGTTTTTTATGCTTAAGCACTTCAAAAGAAATTTCACATGTATGACATGAGTGTGAAATAGCGACCCATTTACTAATAACAAATAATATTCATTGGAAGAGCAGACTTGGAAACTTTCAGCTCTTTCAGAAATTAATGGATGGGACCCTCAGGGAAACTGTTCACAGGAATAAAGGAGTGGACAGAACTAGCAGCTCTTTAAAGGGCTATTTTTTTTGCACTTAAGAGCAATCAATTCCTATGTGAAAGAAATCAGGTAGGAAAGGAAGGAGGCCAGCATGGCTGAGTAAGGACTTGCTGGTCAAATGAAAGTGTAAGAAGGAAATGCACAGGCAGTGAAACCATGGACATGCATGCCGGAGTAAATGCAGGAAACTGCCTGGACATGTAGGAAAAGCTAAAGCACAGTTGCAGATGAATTCAGCAAGTGATGTGAAGGGCTTCTTTTAATGGTACCAGTAAAAGAAATTGCACATATCTGTCCCACTCTATAGGCCACATTGTCTTTCCTTAACTCATTTTTTGCCTTTTTTTTTTTTTTTTTTTAAGTATGATCCCTATCTTATATGGAATGTGTGTATATTATTATCAAATAAGGGTTCTGCCTTGGTAAGGGTAACAGTGAAAGACTACAAAGTGGTAATTATAGGCTATGTGAAACTCCCACAGTAATGAGAGTAATAAAAACCTTACAGGGAATCACAAAGCTCATTCCTTGTACGAGATACTCCATGGCTAAGCGTTTCACAGAGAGACTTGTTATGTGAAGCTGCAACCTTGCAATAATCAAGGCACTGTGAAAATGAGCTATGATAAATACAGGCAGTGCTTTGGAGCATATCTGTGTTTGCCAGTCACTGCTTATGAAGCATATCTAATACGGTTTGAATGCTCTAAGATTTCAATGAATGAGTTCTGAAGAACGCCAGAAAAAAAAAAAATAAAGCCCAAAGGTAGAAAGAAACCTGCTGGTTACTGTTTGCCAAGGGGGACAAAAGAATTGGTAGTTCCTTGCAGTACGATTTTGAAGGACAATCTTATCACAAAATACAGAGGGGAATGCTCCTGGGACTTGTGGAAAATGGTATCTGCAGAGTTACAAGTTAGGCTACTTCAGCAGTGCAGAATTATGCTTCTGGTCAAATTCTTCCATTACAGGCACACTATTAAAAGACATTTTGAGACAGTATTGTACGCTTTGATGATGATCTTTCCAATGAAGACACACGCAGTCAGAGATCCAGATAGAGCATACGTTTGTAAAGCGTGAGGAGAGGAAGACTGGATGACAGGGCTGGCTACCCTGAAGAAAATAAAGTGAAAGCAGCATTAACCAGCTTGAAAGTTGCCATATTTCAGAAGTAAGCTGTGACATGTATGATGAAGTGATGATATCTGGCAACTCAAGGCAGGAAGTTCTTTACAATTTCTGCAGTTTTCATGAAGGTGTTAATAAAACTCCAAGCTTACCAGATAATTCAGCACACAGATCAACTTCTATCAAGATGATGAAAAGGTTAGCAACAAAAGGTAACCGAAGGAAACAATATGTCTTGCAATATTGCTGATCTACAATTACATAAAATAGTTTAAGGACTTTTCCACTGCTACAGGAGTATTTGAGGTATTCATCTTTTTATTTTTTCACTAACTAACTGTAGGCTCTATTGCCAAGTTTAAGAATCCCTAAAGCATCACTGAGAGGTCACGTATCAAATACTGGAATGTGTCATTTGTTAGGGTATTCAAGTAAAATTCAGTTACTTGATTCCTCAGAAATTTCACATGTATTTCTGGCTCCAGTGTTCTCCAATAAATGATTGCTCTTCAAGGAGTAAATGAGAGCTTTTCAAGTGCAGAGTGATACTGTCTCCAGTAACTGGACTTTCATCATTTCAATATGTGGTTTAACAAGCATTTAACTGTCATGATTCTGCTGATAAAACAGCACAAAAAGTAATAATATTAACAACAATAAACATCTCAAATGAAATAGAGCTGTTTTCATCCAGAAGGATTTCAAAGCACTTTAAAAACCTCTCTCTCTCCAGACCACTCAGACCACTCTGGTATCTACTGCATGCTGTATGAAAAGCATTTTGCTTACACTGTGAATGTTATACCTCAAATGAAATATTCTTAGCAGCACAACAACCCGAATACGAAGAGAGTTGATACAGACTACTTTTTAAACTTTGAGTATCTATTCTGTTGTCTTCATCACACTAAAATTAAGACTGATAAAATACACAAGACATGATCTTACGCTGTCAGTGTCAGGTATTAATCACGGGACAGCAAACTGGTTTTCTTAGCACTTTCAAGCATTCACTGGGCAGATGGCCCAGAAAAAAACACACGGTCTTGCTGCAATAGGCCCGTGAAAATCTTCTGTCAATGGATGTGACATCATTTTATTTGCTTAAAATAACTGAGATTACATACTCCTCAACTAGCACAATGGCAAAGCTGAAAGGAATGAAGGTTTAGTTCTGTGGCCATATTCTGAGTATCAGCCATTTTCTCATTGTAACTGAAAACAAAACCAGAATTGTTTCATTTTCACAGAGTAGTATCAAGGGTGACAAAAGCCTTCCAGGTAAGTCCTCACTCCGTTACGGTAAGTTTAAAACATGCATTTTTTGTTAAAATTATCTCCACCCCTTGAGCGTACAATTTGATCTTTGTGACCAGTGTTTTATTGATTCAGGCTCCCTGCAAGGGCCATGTTTTGAAATTATTCAAACAGTGTCTTTGTGTAGCCTATCTGAAATGAAAAAGAGAGGGACTAAGAAGAAATGGGAATACTTAAACAGAGTCTGAAGTACTTAGATCACAGTTATGAACAGCAATTTAAGTTTTAGATGTCTTAATAAATGTATTTCATTCAAGAACACATCACAGAGTTAGAGCTATTCTACCTGATGCATTACAACGATCCACATACAAGGAAAGATTCAAAAAGTATTTTTAATTAAAATTAAAAAAAAATAAATCAGGAAAGAAGAAAGGTAAGTTTCTGGAAGAAAACAAATCTTACTCCTTCATATTCTTCAAAACATTTGTGACCTGTTGGTCACAACCCACTAAAAGGTTTTTACTTCAAGCCTGTCAGCTGGCAGAATCTCTGTTGAGGAATGCCAGTTCTGATGGTGTAATTTCTCCTTTCTGCCCATTCCTGTCAGATGAATAGTAGTCACAAGAAGATGTACTCAAGTGTGTACTCAAGAAAACAGCAAACGGAGCATAAAGTCCACAGAGAGACATTTTTAGGTCACACCTTGTTGATCGAGTACATAATGATTCATGATTGTGCATGATGTGACTGTTTTTATAGTGTTGGGTCTACTGTTGCCTTGTGAAATGCCAATTTTTCCCTTTTGCCAGATGTAGAAGACAAGTTAACAAGTTTGGGCAGTTACCTGAAGTGGCTGTATCTGGCTGTCAAACTAACACAAAAGCATTTTGGTTTGCCTTTAAAACACTTCTAAAATCATACACTGTATTGTTTGAAAGGCACACCTTAGAATCCAGAATCTAGCTGATCATAATAGCTGTTTCTGGGCCTGAGAGTATCTTTGTTCCCCTTTTTGAAAGAGGTTCAGATTACAATTATGGCAAAACCATAAAAAATGTAAGAGTTATATTTATTACATAAATCACGCCTAGGTGAGAGTAGAAACATAGTTTCTCTTGTGTAATGAATGAAAGTTCTGCTTACAAAACTGAAAAATTTCATGTAAGACAGCTAATATTTCTGTATGTGCTAAATGTAAGTAATTTAAAAAGGAAATATATCCTAAACTCTGCTTTGTTGAATGTAAATCCTTGCAACAGGCAGGAAAAACAAACAATGCAACTATTCTATGATTCTATGATTCAAGTATTTTAGGAGGAGAAAAACTGACAGCACCTACAGAAAAACAAGAAACCACTGGAGACAGAAAGAAGTAACTGTTTTGTATCTATGTACATTATGAAGAAGCATGGATGATTCCACCACTGTATCTAATGTCAATAAGGGATATACTAGAGATCACTTTCGAACAAAAGTGTAGCAGAGAAGTTTATAGAATGAAATAACAAATGAGCAGGAGACTCAAGACTTCAAAGAGAAATGAAGCAAAAAGAGCTGAAACAAAAATATCCTCAGTGCCAAAGGACTAGAATGCAGCAAAACGCAACGACAGTTTTTAGAGGGTGGTGAAGGAAAGTGTTGGAAACTGCAAATCCGTAAGTCTGACATCCAGGCAATGTTAGAAACTCTTCTAAAGGATGCTAAAGTTTATCTTAGGGTGTCATCTATTGATAATTATTAAAAAAAAGGGGGGAGGGGTTGCCTCAAGTTTTTCAAAAATAGACAGCTGAGTGGGGCTATCCTAGAGGTCTATAAACCCAAGAGAAACATAGAGAAGGTAAGAGGGACAGCTGTTCATTGTCTTTTCTTGTACAAGAACTAGAGACTCTCCAATCAAAGTAGCGGTTGCCATCCTCTAAACAACCAAAATGCATATTTAAGTTGTAGAATTCTTTGCCAGAATGTTTAGAATGTCATAAGGTGCCACAGCTTCACTTTTTACCTCTCTGCCATTTTTCATGAACTGCATCCACAAACACATCTACAAACACATCTGTTCTAAATCAGCATTCACTCTGAAATTAACAAAGCCAAAGTCTGGGAATAGAAATCTATGAAGTCAGCAGTTGGATTTGGATTCATTTAGTCAATTACTGTAGCTCACTAGAACCTATACACTTGATGAAATGGCCTTCTATTGGGTTGTACTTTTTATAGCATTTTTAACAAGAATTTTCTGAGTTGAACAGACTTCAAATAGAAGCATTGGTCTGTGCATTGCTGAAGGTCATGGAATATCATGTAGAAATTGATTTGTAGGTTAGATCCCCTTGGTTTCATATGGGGCTCAGTAGAGGAGGAACTGTATGTGTGTATGCATGTGTAAGTCTAAGGGTGACAAGAGGAGCCCAAGGCTTCAATATTCATCATAATTTTCTACAGGAGGCAGCATGCTGATGACATGTTCAGTGATCTGTTGTGTGGAACACTACTGTTCAAGGTAAGCCTCAGAATCAGTAGCTCACAACATCATAATGTCTAGGTTCGGTGTTTTTAGTGTAAATTACAATACTGCCATTTACTAGCAGAAGTTTCCAAAAGCAAGACAGAACTGCCTTTTATCTTTTTTCTTCCCCTTTCTTTTTAATAATACTTATAGCTCTAATTTCAAGACAGATGGGCAAATTATTGCACACTTGTAACTAGAACAGTTACTTAAAAAACAGTAAACAAAAGTATTGGCCCTGACAGTAATTTCTTTCCATGTATCACTTGCTGTACTTCTAACAATGTGATTCTTGAGCCCTAGTCACTGCTCAAAGTTATTAATGTTCTCATAGAAATTCATGCCTTTATATGCATAAACCACAGCGCTCCTTTTAACTGGCTTTATTAAAAGTCTGTTTTGGCACAATTTATTTTACTATATAATAAGGAGACCTTATTTAGGCATCCCAAGCAAAACAACTGACAATGGATGTATCAAAATTAGTAGTTTTGTATTTTCAAAAGTGATTGTCTCAACCTACCACTTTCTGTCTCTCTATATACGTGCAAGTTATTGTGAAATATTGGCAAACATTATTTTTCCATAATTCCCAGAGTCATCATTTATCTGAAATAGTCTGGTGCTAACAGAAATACAGAACATATTTTAAAGTGATTACTATTGGAACTAGTAAGAAGTGCATTGTGATTTCTTCTTTAAAAAGGGGCACCCTGTTGCATACAGGAACTGAGAGAACCACAGTCCTTGTGACTTTAGGTAGGTACAGTGAAGGATCTCACTGATGATAACGACAGTCTTCCTTGTCACACAAAAATGAGCAAAGCGGTCACGTACAACCTATTAGTATGGTTTTGTTCCTTAGATGAGAAATGGACCCCACACATATCTCACTGAGTCTCCACTAGCATTAGCTCATGTGACACAAACATTGAATCTGACAATTCCACAACTTCTTTATATCACTTTACTCACTAAACAGATACATGTACACAGTTTATATATTAAAGAGAGAGTGAAATTGTCAAAAGATAAGCAAGATAGTTTTTGAGGTCAAGTTTTCAGCTGCTGTGGAGAGTTGATGCACACCTAGACTCAGCCACTGGACATTCATGACTATTTGTCTATAATAATTAGCAAACTAAGACAATTGCAGTAACAAAACAGGGAAATAAGTTTCTTCCCCCAAATCCACAAGATGTTATTGGTGAAGCTGAACCTGCAGACTTGTAACACACCCTTGAAATACCAACCAGAAAAGAACACATGTATATACAGTTTTCCCAGATTTACCTTTACTCTTCTACTCTTCTGAAAGGTGTCACAGTGAAAATATCATCGTGATTGTCCTTCAGCAAATGCTCCAGGAAATCTCTCTTCTGCTGCTTTCCCCTGAAGGTTCCCATTTTGGCAGTTATCGGAACTGGCTCTTTCTTATCTACGCAAAGAAAAACACTGATTGTTTTAAGACATCACTTATGTAGCATCCCTTTTAAAGTTCACTAACTACAATCAATGGCAGTGATAGAGAGTGCTATCTGTCCTTTGTGGCAATGTCTCAGCTTCTTTGTGATCCTTTGCTTTCTTAACCAGTTTATGTTTTCAAAAAGAATTTCTCTACAACATTTTAAGTAGAAGCTTACTCCAGAGCCTTACACAGCAGTTGCAAGTGTCATGCATCAGCTATTTTATTACCATTTTAACAGAACTATCCACGCACCTGCATGTGGGAGACAAAAGACTAAGACTTATCACCTGTGTCAAGAGGAATAAAGTGCTCAGACAAAGCCTCTGCTGCACAGAGACCAATTTACAGTACTCCACATGATATTCATGGAATGTTTGTCTCAGACTTCAGTATATACACTTGTACCCTGTCAGTGAGAGGAGCTGCTATCAAACAGCTCTCCTTACCTAGGTGCTTACCATGGGGATCTCAATGCATGTAAGTATCTCAAAGGTGGGTGCTAGGAGTATGATGCCAGACTCTTCAGTGGTGCCCAACGACAGCGCAAGGAGCAATGGCCATAAACTCAAACACAAGTTTCACCTCAATATGAGGAAGAACTTCTTTACATTGAGGGTGTCAGAGCACTCAACAGGCTGCCCAGGGGGTTGTGGAGTCTCCCCCTCTGGAGACATTCCAAACCTGTCTGGACATGTTCCTGTGTAACCGGCTCTGGGTGGCTCTGTCTTGGCAGGGTGTTAGACTAGATGATCTCCGGAGGTCCCTTCCAAAACAAATGATTCTGGGATTATGTGACATGCCTAGGTGCTGAGTTGGCAGATTTTATTCTGCAGATACATTATGTAACCTGCTCCTGGAAACACTGCTCAGTGATGCATCTAATGCAACATTTGCTTTGGAACACTTGCACAAGAATAATACATAAACGTGAGCAAGTATACATTGTACAAGCTAGTAGTTTATGGCCATTAAACATCTGAGCCACTTCAGCAAAAAGGTTGGAGCCGAGATTCTTTCCCCTGAAGTCAGTACATTGCCACAGAACTCATGAAAGCTTATGGCTAGCTTTGCTGTGAAGGGTTACAGAAGTGAAAAGAGGCGGGTTTTACAAACCAGGATTTGTCTTCTGCTGTATTTTAAACACAAACTTGCTCTCCTGAGTTCTCAGATTTAAATCAAATGTCTGCAAGAACAGTATGAGATAAACTCATTCATTTTTAAGAACTGAAATTTAATCTAACTTGGTCTTCCAAAACACATTGCTGAAAGATACAATTATTTTATCTCCAGAATCACAATATCAGAACACATTCTGTATGTTTTTCTTACACGCCTTGAAATTTATTCAACAACAGACATTTCATTTAAATTTTAAACCAAATTATTTTGAAAGCTTACATGGAAAAACCCTGGGGTTTAGGTTTGCTCCCACTGAAATCACCGAAGAATTCAGTTTCATGGAAGCTGTTCTGCAAACTGTTTTCTTAGAAATCTATGAACTGCTACTCAGATTAACACCAGAATCTGTCTAGAACAAGTATCTCTCAGTAAACAGATCCAGGAGACGCAAAAATCATTCATCAGGAAGACGTAAGATACTTTTGCCCTCAGTAGGGTATCATTTTGTTTCCAATAGCTAAAGCTTAATTAAACCTCACAGTTTAATATCTTCTGCAAAGTCTTTGTTTTTAAGACAATTTTGTACATTCTGACTTCCATATAAACACCCAATTCCATTTTTACTCTTAAAGTTTTTGCATCAGATATGTTCTGCAGAACTAAGTTCTTTTTGAGACATCCACTGAAATGAAAGCTATTTCAGGTATTTTCTCTATTTGTTTTGTTTAATAGCCGTAAAATATCCCCACTTCCCACAAAATGGGAAATTCTCAAGAAAATCTAATATATTGTTTCACATGAGAATGGGAATATGATGTGCTTCACTATGAGAACTGCTTGTCCTAGGAAGCTGGTGGTACATTGTTCCCGAGTTCACACTGTGCAAATGACAGCTGGTGAAAGCCAAAAAACTCGGGGAAATTTCTATGGTTTAAGACAAAAAATTCAGAGCCAGCATTGACTTTTACAACTTGGTTATAAATATGAGGGACACAAACCGGCTACTGAGACTATGGTGTTACAAAAGGGCTATTTGTGCCTTCCTACAAGCTCCATGTCCTACTATGCTTTTTAATTTGCTAACATGAAGACATACAAGAAGTGAAAGATCATCATGATGACTCTGATTTCTAAACTACCCTTCTCTTCATCATAGTTATAACATTGTCTTGGTGGCATCAGCAAATTATTTGGGGAAAAGATTCTAACAGCAGTCTACCCTGGGTCTGTACCTTACAGTATCATTTGTCATTTCCTGCAGTCACAGTATCTTGCAGAATAAAATACCTCGTAGCGTATTTTCTGTCTTAATTTCTGTGAACGCACAAAAAGAACCAATATAAAGTCTAAGAATGACAAATGTTCTAGCTCGTTTACTTGGTATCTTCCATCTGTCAAAACTGTATTTAGTAAATAAATCCTCTCATCTGTGCACACTTACTGTGGACCTTTTTCCTTCTTGATGGATATACTGTTCATACAGATAAGTTTTCTGTTAGCTTGAGGCTAATTTAAATATCAGTAAGTTTGGAGGGAGTCTGTAAATAACAATTGATGCTAGATGTTGATAATGTGGAACAGCTATTATTGCATCTGAAATTATTTCTATCTTTTGCAAGCATACCTAGTTTTCATTATGGCTTCCATGTTTTGCCTGCCAACACTAGTTGTGTATTTCCAAGCAGTTAGCAGAAACCCTGTCACTAGCTCAATATAATGTGCAGATGCTTTCTGTTCAAAAATGTGTTTACAGTCCAGTATGAAATTCATCATCTCACATGGGGCCCACAGAGAAGGCTCTCTCTTGTCCTTCTAAACCACAGACTGAAGTCCTACATAGTGCTTCAAATGGTGTATATGTCCTTGTGGGGAGTCTGTGTGCTGGAATAAATTTCACCAGAATGA
Source organism: Pezoporus flaviventris (assembly GCF_033815535.1). Taxonomy (NCBI): domain Eukaryota; kingdom Metazoa; phylum Chordata; class Aves; order Psittaciformes; family Psittacidae; genus Pezoporus; species Pezoporus flaviventris. The sequence goes on from NW_026892585.1 coordinate 5,779,416, forward strand.
ATAGCAAAGGACGGTATGGCCACACCAACAGCAATAACTCCTGCCTGTGGTATAAATGAGTACATGGAGCAGCCCATAAACAAAACTTATTAACTCCTTCTCCTTTGAATACAGTTGTGCTCTGAAAACTGATTCTTCAAATATGTCAGTTTTCATCTTGTCACTAACATTTTACATGTTCAGTTTGCTAAGATGTGTGTAACAAAACACTTCCATCTTCCCTGTGAGACTTGAACGACACACTGGGAGGGGTTGTTCTTTGCCTTTTGTAGATTCATGCAGCCATACACCACAGAAAACAGAGGCTGTGTTAGAAAGCTGTGCTAGAAAAGTTGCCCCATTAGTCTGCCACCCAGTTTGTCTAGGTAACTACCTGTTTCGCGTATAACTGGTCTTAATCAGATAGTCTTTACATATAAAAAAGATCATCTTGTCTAGATGATCATGGTCTAGATCATCTTGTTTCTTTGAATTAGGGACTGAGATTTAGATCTGTCAGGAAGTCCTGTGACAGCTCCAAGGTTGGGAGACATGTCAAAGGAAGGTTGTGTTGGAGGCTCCGCTTTTGCCTGAGTGATCACTTTTTTCTTTTTTGTTATTACTGCCCTAGGGCTTTCAGTGAGACTACATTTTCACACTCTCTTTATGCTTTCTTCATTGCAGGGATGCAAAAAACTGATTTTGAGACTCTATTTTCTGAGAGAATTAATTTTTTTTGAATGTTTTTTTGATGATATATAGTTAATGGCATGGAATCAAATTTTCAGGCTCTTAGGACTTGCATTTTATAATAAAAGCATAGTTTTACGAATCTCATCCTGTTGAAGAATGTGCAAAAAGTAAAATAATATGACTTTTGCTAGGACTTTTTAATGATTTAGAGCACTGCCAGTTTTAAAGAGAAGTCTGTTGTTTGTTTGCTATAGCTATTCAATCTGCCTAAATGAGGTTTAGGTCAAATATTGTATGGGGTTTTTAATCAGGCTATGGCTGCAGTTGGTAGTTCTGATTATTTAGTCTTTGAATTTTACACCAATAAACTTTATTTGCTCTCACTGATCAAGTTGGGGTGTGCAGTTCTTATGTCCTTAACATAAGAAGGACATGGAGCTGCTGGAGCAAGTTCAGAGGAGGCCACAAGGATGATCAGGGGCTGGAGCACCTCCCATATGAAGACAGGCTGAGAACATTGGGGCTGTTCAGCCTGGAGAAGAGAAGCTATGTGGAGACCTCAGAGCAACTTCCAGTGTCTGAAGGGGGCTACAAGGGAGAGGGACTCTTCATCAGGGACTGTAGTGATAGGACAAGGAGTGATGGGTTCAAACTTAAACAGGGGAAGTTCAGGTTAGATATAAGGCAGAAGTTCTTCCCTGCGAGGGTGCTGAGGACCTGGCACAGGCTGCCCAAACAAGTGGTGAATGCTCCATCCCTGGCTGTGTTCAAGGCCAGGCTGGAGAGAGCCTTGGGCGACATAGTCCAGTGGGAGGCATCCCTGCCCATGGCAGACTGCATGATCTTAAGGCTGTTTCCAACCTAAACCATTCTGTGATACTATGACAAAAGAAAACAAACAAAATAAACTAAAGAAGGGCCATGCAATACAATTTATATTTCTTGGAAGGTGGAAGAGTTAGTTATATACATATGATTCTGTAATACACCATTGACTATGATGTTTTTGTACTGACAGAAAATACCATTCATTCTCACCTAAATTTGCACCAAACATGTAATATTATTAGTAAATCAGCTGCAAAGTTTTTACTGTGTCTGACTTCAAGTCAAAACAAGGCTGATAGTTTTATAACACAGTTGCAAAATCCTACCTGTATCCATTTAGAAAGATGTACGTTATGATGGTTTTCTACCTATTGCAGAAAGTCAGTGATAAATTGTAATTAAAATGACAGTAAATGTTACTTGCATATGTCCTAAACTAAGGTGTTCATGAGAAACTTTCTAAGTCACTGCCAAATTTTCTGCTCTTTAGAGAATATAGAGCTTGGCAAAAGCAGAGAGCTGAAATCACTGTTACATGATTTTTAGTTTCCCTGGGTAACTAGTATGATAGAAACAGACCTAAAATAATAATTCAGTTAATCTTTTCCTAATATTACTGTAGTTTCTTGTTCTATTTTTATGCAGATTTTCTGCATTCTACCTCCTCTGGAAACATTGCAAATTCTATTAGTAATTTACTTGCAACAGTATAAAAAGTGAAGGCATCCTCCCTCATGACACACTGACATACATACAGCCAATATGAACAGCATATGACAGCATGGTGAATTGTGTGATAGAGACAATTTTCTCCTCCTTAAACTATAAGTATTTGCCCATTTATTTCTTTGAACTTGAATTACATTAAGCTGTGCTACAGGAGTGTAAATATGCAAGACGTGATCAGAAGTACCAGCATGGTAGGTTTTATACTGATTCAGTTGCTTGATTTTCAAAATTGTCAGTATTTTATTAGTTATATTATTACTTATTTTATCAGATTTTCATTTTAACATGCTCATATAGTAGACACATACTTGGGTCTATTTCTTTCAGCTCAGTAGTGACTTAAAAGTTCTGTAAATATTAACAGGTATAGTCTAATCAGGCTGATGCCAATAGGACTTGGCCCTTCATTGTGTCCACTGTATCTGTGTCTGGTCCATTTTATTTTCAGTTAAAATCCGTATCAGCCTTCTCCAGTAGTTCTCATCCTTGGATATAATGGTGGTATGGTCTCTTCCTACAAGTGTTCTTTCCTATAAAAATGCTTTTTTCGACTTGGTTTTATAATCTTGATTTGACAAGGAACACCAGATATAATTTTTTATACAGTCATTAAATTCTGGTGTAGTAATAAATAATAGAAAAAAAAATCCTCTTAAGTAATTAATTTAAAACTATCCTAAGTCAGGGCCATAAAATATAATTTGTTTGGGTTTCTTTTCTGACCAAGAGGCTGTTGGGGTAGTTTTCTGGCAGACACTATGTATGTCTATGTGTGCATCCAAGTGTCAAAACGGAAACCATCAGACTGGGGTCCTAATAATTGACTGGCTCTGTAGCAGCTCTGCTGGAAAGGACCTAACACATCTTTGCATACAAGTTGAATGAGATTCAAATAGACTTGCATTAACAGCCAGAAATGTAAGAGCTAGTGAACAGGCAAGATTAATATCTAGTGGTAAAGAAAAGGGCCATGGTAAATGAAAAAATTCAGCAAACCCTGAAGAACATTGGGTTCTGATATTGTGATATGTGAGCATGATGGACTGACAAAATGGCATGCGAAATTCTTGGTGTTGTGCCAGTGTACCAGCAGGTTACAGACAGAGGACTTTGCGAATAAAGGCAGAAGAGGGAAGTAATATGAGTGGGTTGTGTTTTGGTCACGTACTTTGTGTATTAGTCAGCATAGGGACAGACTGCACAGACAGTCCTTGTGTCTTTTTTTTACTGGGTTTTATCTGCTTATTTGATAACAAAAATAGTATTTCACAATATATAAATACATTTTTTTCTCACAAAATATCCTGCAGGCTCTATGAAGTGGCTAAGGACAGAGATGATATAATGGATGAAGAACATGCAAAGTTGAGCAATAACTTTCCAAATTTGAGGTTTTTGTGTCATATAGTACTAAGTTACATCTCTTGCTGAAAATATAGATGACATTATTTTGTGATGATTGTGCAATTTTAGCTATTTGTCTCTAACCACAATGCTTTTTGCTATGGAAATGGCTGAACAGTCAAAATACAATGTTTGTGCAGGTTTCTGGTTTTGCTCTTACACATGGCAGGGGGGTTGGAACTAAATGATCCTGAGGTCCCTTCCAACCCAAACCATTCTATGATTCTATCCAGTGAATCAGAAGTGTAAGCAGATCATTGCTGGAACTGGACAGAGGACAGTACCTTTTGTGCACCATCAAATGGGCTATGTGCAGGATGAGAGCTATAAGACTGAATTTCTGCCTGCTGGCATACAGAGGTGGGATGTGCAGTTGAATAACAGTCAGAAAATTTAAGATACTAGAAAAACACTTTTTTTTAGAACAAGTTGTTTATAACTCAATTGCATTTTGCTGGTTTTGAGGCAAACAGTCTTAAAGTGTAACACCAGCTGCAGTTAGCTGAATTAATGGCATATCATAAATGAAAGTGCATTTTAAAGGTACAGAAAAATAGCATTAGAGTTTAGAAGATTAATAACATCAGCACCATTCCGATCACACTCTTCAAGATAATGGAAAGGCAGGTTCACAGTTACTTTGTGAGAGCAATTAAGGCAGTTTACAGGTAAACACTAATATGGGATTAATTAAACCTATTCCTAAGAGACAACTTGGAAAAACAAAAGCATTTTGTCTCTAAGATTTTTTTTTCCTAAACACATTATGGTTTGTTTGGTTGTTTTTTTAATAGTTTGTTTAGGTCATTATTAAAGGCTTTTTCTTTGCCAGTGTGCGTAGCAAGGTCCATTTAAGAAGGACAAGGATGAATTAACTGGAAGATATTTTGGAGGAAGTATGTACAAAATAGAAAGCAGTGACCTTACAGGGCAAGTAAATATAACTGCAACTCTACTGGGATTGTACTTTACTCACATTAGAAAGTAATACTAACATTCCCCTTCCCCCCCCCCCCGAAAAAAAAAAAAAGTAGGAATTGCATGATAGGTATTCTCTGCTTGAATGGCTCTGGAAAATTGTTTTAATGTTTCTTGTTTCTTTCTTTATGCTGCTGTCATTCAATAGCTTTTCTGTATGTGGAAGAGAAGAGCGGAAGGCGTTCCTTTCAGGTAAGAAGTAACTAACGTTCCAAAGTTGCAGTGATCTTTCAAGCTTATGTAGTCCATAACCCTCATGTTTTGCTAAGTTTTAACTACATCATGGAGATGCTACAGTTCTACACTATTTTCTTAAAGATTTTTTGGATCCATTTGTAGGATCTGAGTCATGGGTACAGACAAGATTACAAAGAGGATTGTAGGCAAAGACTTAGGAGACAAATTTCATCTTTATTCTGATCAATGAGGATTGTTGTGACCTGTGTGTCTGATCATCCAATACCTATCAGGTAGAAAAAAAGCCTTATTCTGAGCAAAAGAAATGAAAATACCACATCTGAAAGCACACTGATAAGATTCTGTGGACACAGGAGGTTTTCCCCAAGAGTTTTACTACCTCCTCTCTTTCATTCCCTCCTTCACTTTCTGCTTCCCCCCCTTCTCTTTTAGACAGTCTTTGCAGTAGCTTTAGAAGGAATTGTAACCCACAGCCTTTGGATCATAGAATCACAGGATGGGTTGGGTTGGAAAGGACCTTAAGATCATCCAGTTCCACCCCCCTGCCATTGGCAGGGACACCTCACACTAAACCATGTCGCCCAACCCTCTGTCCAACCTGGCCTTGAACACTGCCAGGTATGAAGAAGCCACAGCTTCTCTGGGCACCCTGTGCCAGCGCTTCAGCACCCTCACAGGGAAGAACTTCCTTATATCTGAACTGAGCTTCCCCTTTTTGAGTTTAAGCCCATCACCCCTTGTCTTAGTGCTACTGTCCCCGTTCCAATGTAGAACCCCCTTCAAATAACTATCCCAACCAAATGTTTACAACTGCATTTATTTATGACTCTGACCTGGAAGTAAGTGTGCATAACTTTGATACCAGCAAATTAAAGATCGTTTGTGAGGAAAAGGACATGAATGGAAGGAAAGCAGAATGCACTGGATTATTATAATAGTGATTCATTTTCTAAGATGCCAAATTGAGTATGTCTTCAGTCATAATGAACAGAGTAAAATAAAAGTTTCATACAGATGTATTCTTAAAGCTGAATTTGCTAAGGTGACTAACACTTACTAATTAAAAAGAAATTAGACTGCCAGACACAGTAGTTCAGGTTTGTGATTAGCACCATACATGGATGAAGGTAAAGAGGTAAAGTCAAGCTCAAGATGATAATACAGAGACCAAAGGCACAAAGGGTAAGAAAGACCTGCCTGTTGAGTCATGAGGTTCAGATTGGACCCTCTTGCTTTCTAAACACCTGACAGAGCCTAGGTGGGGCTGGACATAGTCTTAGACTTTGCCAAAGGTTTGTGTCTAATGGAAGGTATAAAGGAAAACTGAGGTGGAATCAAGCTAAAACTATTTGTATAGAGATTGAAAGTGAAAAGAGTAAGGGAGACCCTCCTCTTGAGTCACAAGGTTCAGATTGAACCCTCTTGCTTTCTAAACTCCTGATGGAGCCTAGGTGTGTCAGAAACCAATCCTCGTCACAGACATGGACAACAGTGTATGTCTAATGGAAGAAATACGGGGAATAAGAAAATTCTCCCATTAAGTCACAAGGCTCAGAATAGATCCCCTTTCTTTCTAAACTTCTGGCAAAGCTCAGGTGCAGCTGAATCTAGTTCTAGTCTCAGACTTGGTCAACAGTATTCATCTAAAGGGTTCCAAGTGTTATTTAGCAGCAGTTTGCAGTTTTAAGGTGGATCTTACAAAGTGAGTCCATAGAATTCACTGGAGTTGCTGTAACAATCTATGCCGATGTGCACATACATGCCTTTTAAAGATTCCCTTCCAGTCAGTGAAATATTCACATGTAATGTCTCAGAGGGCAATGGTGCAATCTCAAGAAGTGGGGGACCTCAGTCCACGTTCTGTCTTTTGCCAGATGGGGAGGTCATGATGATTCCTTGTCTTGATGTGCCCAAACCTGATGCCAGCTGGAGTTTTAATTATCCTTTCATATCTATGCAATCTATTTTTTTAAAGCCTAAAGAGGAGAAGCAGGTGGACCATAGGATTTGTTGATATCTATTGCTTAGCTCTTTCCAGAACTTTGCAAGTCCCCCCTTTCCCGAGACTCAAGTTAACAGCAGCCTTCCAATACCTGAAGGCGGCCTGCAAGGATGCTGAAGAGGGAATCTTCATCAGGGACTGCAGCTATAGAAGAAACAGTGGTGGGTTCAAGCTGAAACAGGGAAAGTTCAGGTTAGATGTAGGAAAGAAGCCCTTTATTGTGAGGGTGGTGAGGAGCTGGAACAGGCTGCCCAGAGAAGTGGTGAATGCTCCATTCCTGGAGGCCAGGCTGGACAGAGCCTTGGACGACATTATCTAGTAGTGTGAGGTGTCCCTGATTCCATCATTTAAACACTATATCCCTTCTACAAGAATTGGGTTAATGCATTTTATTATTTGACTATGTTTTTCTGGGTAATCTTTTCCACTTGCAGTCTAACACATTGCACAAATTGTAAAGTGGACAAGTAACTGGTTTAACCGAGTTCATGGCATGTCACATTTTGAAAGCTGTTCCCACTTTGAACTTTATTCTTTGTGCTTAAAAGAAAAACCATGTTAGCAGAGTGCACTGTATTTTGTACATAACACTTGCACATTTTCTAGTGCTGCATGCTTCAACCATAAATTTAACAGCAGAAATTTTGTGCATTGTTTCATGTTAAAAGTGTGAATGTTGTTAACAAAGACAGCTTTAATTCTCTGGAAAAACTGCAGCTGCTGGAAAAGCAGGGGAAATTCTGTTTCCAAGGCTGTGTTCCTTGCACAGTACCCTTATTGCCCATTTCCAATCACAGGTGAACAGCAGGTTTGAAGACAATCTCTGTATAAAGCAGGAATCCTAAGATTTGTTACAGAGTTTCAGATGTTGTGTTAAACTATGTTAAAAAAGAAGCTGCTATAACACATTGTTTTAGAAGTAGTGGGAGGTGTGAAGTTTCCGTGCGGTATATAAAATGACTGTTTGCACCAAACATCACTGTTGTACCTTTTGAATTAGAAGGGGGCAGGAGCTGCACTAGATTAGGGTTTTCATTTGTGGGGCTTCTTCCACAGGAAGAACTGTGCATGCCAGCAGGTTTAAGTTCACTCAATCGATAGTTCACTACGTTTAAGCCCACTCCATATCAATACTGGAAATTCCTTACTAGTCTGCAGTTTTAAAACACTGTATTGAATTACCTTTTAAGATACTTTTCAGGACTATGAACACAAGCCCTATTACTGAGTGATCAAATAGATCTATTAATTCTGGTAAACTGAACTCTTTGCACTAAACTAATGCACTCTTCTACCTGGACACCAGTAGTTCTTATAAATTACTTTGTTCAATTTGCATGTTTATAAGATAAAAAAAAAAGTAATGAATTCAAATGGGAAAAAAAAGTTATCACTTCAAAGTGATTTAAGAATTTGGCACCAAATTCCTCTTCAGGTGTTCTGAAGACCTTACCTACATTAAAACAGCACTGTCTGTGACTTTATGTGGGGTATAAAAAAAATAAAACTGTGAACTGGAAAATATAACTTTTAAAAAAGTTGGCCATCAAAGACAAAAGAAACAAACATCTGCATATTAAATAGTGCATTTGCTTAGCTTTTGTTCAGTTTATGTCATGTACCTTCAACTATAACAAACACAGATCAGAGGCAACCAGCAGTGCCTGTGGGTTTTTCTTAGCATGGCCATTAGATTATGATTTGGCTGTTGCAGGAATGAAATAAAATGCTAAGAAACAGATGGGCTAAAGGAGTGTACAGTTTATTTTAATAATTGGTGCTATGCAGCATAATGTAAGCAAACATACTAAAGAAAGATGCTTATCCAATTTCTTTACTGCATACCACATCTCATTTTTGTTTACGAACTGTGGCTTGGCAGACATGGCAGAAAAGGTTTTGAGTGGAATTATGGTAAGAAACATGTCCTCAGAATGTGGAGGCAAATCAGGTATTTGGGAAATAAAAACAGAGAATCCATTCTGGACTCTAGACTCACAATGTGGAGAGAGATAGAAAAGAACAAAAAAGAGAGAACTGGGAAGAACATGAGATGTAAGGTATTATCAGAGGACAGACAACAGGGTGAGTTTGTACATGATGGGCAGGTGATACACATCCTGCCTGTGTCCTCTCCAAACCCTGTGTGCACTCACAGCCCACTCACTGGTGTGGTGGTATGACAAGCAGAAAAAGCACTGACTGTGTAAGCACTGCTCAGCAATAGCAAAAACATCTCTGCATTATCAACACTGTCTCCAGCACAAATACAAAACATTCCCCCATACTAGCTACTGTGAAGAAAATTAAATATCCCAGCCAAAACCAGGACATCTGATGAAGAAGATACAGTTGTCATAGCTGGGCAAAAGGCTCGAAGACCCTATGTTATGAATTTCTTGGAAGCAGTAGTAATCTTATTAGAAAGATTAAGGTTAAATGAGTAATGAAAAAATGAAATCAACAAGTGATTTTATATATGTCAATTCCTCCTCCATTCAGCCCAACCTAATATTCTCCGAGAAACTGGTTTTCTTTATGATCTGAGCAAGAATTTAGTTCAAATTTTCCCATCATATTTGCAGTATTTTCTGTCTTAGTCATTCCAAACTTTTTTGATATGTTGGTCAATATTGCTTTAAGCTAATTTTTTTCTCTTCTAACTATAAAGCATAAGAATTCTGTCTTTTTTCCTTATATGACAGCTGATGTAATCATAGGACTGCAGAAGGCCAGCAGAAAGAATATTAGCATCCTGAACTTTACGGACCAGATGGGTCCTTTTTAAGCATCATGTCAATTTTCTTGCTCTGCAACCTCATCTGACATTTCCTTTATATGGCCTTTCTTGCAAGTAAAGATAGATAAAGGATAAGGACGGATAACGTATAGAACAAGCTTAATTCACTGTTACGCTTTATCACCCTATGGGTTTGCAGTTCTGTTACAGAACCTAATTCTAGACTTTCAATGATTTTTAATTTTAATGTGTTAGTGTCATGCAGATTGTACGAAAGCTTCCATAGACTTCAGTATAAGCCAGAAAAACTTCCCAGCTGACACTACAGCTGAGCTTCATCTGGTTGTCTCTTTGTTGATACTTTGATCAGTCGAGAGTCATTATTGTAATTATAGCTGGGAAATCTATAAACATGAGAAAGTATTTATTACATTTTGGGCTTTATCTTTTCCAGACACTGCTGATAGAATACAAATGTCCCTTGCAAGGCATTGAAAACAATGTGAACACTGCTTTGTAACCTTGTGTAGCTACTTAATGAGATGTTTGCAAAGAAATGTAGTGCCAAGTCTCTATTTTTAAAATACTATTGTAGATTTATCATTGTAATCAGATGATACAGAAAAAAAATTAACATTTCAGAGATTAAAAGAAACATTTTTGTCATATTAGCTGATACTGTTCTAGCTAGAATTAACGAAATTTAGAATTAGCTACAAGAAAATTGACCATGGTAAGTATTTCAGAATGCAATGCTACTGGAATACTTCATGTAGCTGTTAATAAGAAAGCCACTTTCAATCTTGTACCAAAGACCTAATCTTTGTGAACTGCAGAATTTGCAGTTAGGAATTTTCCTTTGCATGCATTTCCACCACTCCTACAAATCAGGTTTGTTGAACTGTACATGACTTTTTCTTACTTTTTTTTCCTTATTTTTAATTCCTTTTTCTTTCCTTGCTCTTTTTTTCTTCTTTTGTCTTTTTTTTTCTTTTTAGATTTATGTGTGTTTTTTATTTTCTGACCACTTTTTTCTTTTTCCTGTTTTTCTCTCCTTTTTCATCTATTCCTTTTTTCCTTTTCTTTTAGTGAGGCCAAATGATTTAAGGGAGTACTATACAGAGCATCTAGTAGAGAATAAACCTGTAGACCATTAGTTTTTAGTGGGTTTGAGGGTTTTGTTTGGTCATAGAGCCATTTAGTTAACTGTAGATAATATAAACTCTATCATTATTTTCATAGCTTAAATGTAAATGCTGCTTGTGTGGCTATAAACACAGACAAAAATCAGTGAATTAACTGGTATACTTCTGCTCTGCTGCGTATCATACTCATTGATGTGGCAAAAATACCAGAAATGTTTTGAAACAGACTTCTGTTACCTTTTAATGCATAGATAAAGGAGAATTTATGTACATTAATTTCTTTACTGTGAGGGTGGTGAGGTGCTGGCACAGGTTGCCCAAAGAAGTGGTAAATGCTCCATCCCTGGCAGGGTTCAAGGCCAGGTTGGACACAGCCTTGGACGACATGGTCTAGTGTGAAGCAACATCAGTGTGAGGCAACACTGCTCGTGGCCGGGGACTGGAACTAGATGATCTTAATGTCCGTTTCAACTCAAATGTCCTTTTCAACTCAAATGTCCTTTTCAACTCAAATCAATTCTATGGTTCTATGATTAGTTCCGAGACCTTTCCTTTAATAATTTCTGAAGATACTTAGAGGATTAGTTTTGATTTCATATATATGGAAAACCCAAGATAAACCCTTTTATTTTAGCTCAAGTTCATTCTACAGAAGTTATTACCTGTTTCACTTCTTTATCTTTGGGCAAACTGGAGAAAAACATAATACAAATAGCTGCCTTCAGTGTATATGCTGATGTTTTACAAACAGAGGACATGGGGACCAGAAGAAAATAAACTATTTTTTCTTTTAGCATTGTAAGAACCACATCTGAAAAGCATCTGATCTTCCTTTTTCTATAAACCACATGCCACTCCTACTAGCAAATAAAGTCTGAGAACATCTGAAAACACATGTCCACGATTGTATTCCTGACAAGAGTAAAAGGGACAAAAAGGAACTGGAATCAAAACAAAATGTTCCTTGGATTGCCTGAAAAATAAAAATCACTTAATTTTTTACTTATTTGCCATCATGATACTTTTTGCAAAGCTCAAGGCAACATTCTTATTTTAGCTACTAAGTTTATTAGTTGGGTAAAATCCTTTGTTGATACCACACAGACTGATTAAAGACTTGCATCTCACTGATACTGTCTGATAGTGTTCTATGACTCATGGTATAAATGGATAGGTGCATGTTTATCAGCCTTTCTACAGCCTTTCTGATTTTCAATTCAGTGGTCCAACATCAGTACTTGTATCTTATATGACCAGGAAGGCTCATGAAGAGAGGTCGCTTTCATTTCTGAATGCAAACGTTAATGGTGGTTGTAATTCCACCTTGATTCCCAAACTGAGTATTTGGGAAAACATGCCAAAGATAGTTTAAGTACTGAAAAATGTCACTGAGGCAGCATCAGTTTTTTGTTCTTACCGGTTTTCATATTTTTGGCAATACTTTCACATAGCTTTATGGATATGTTAGATCTGTAGTCCAGCTGCTGTTCCTTCCTAATCCTAAACTGTTACTTCTTTAAAATATTCGCTACATGTATGTTTTTGAAACTCTGCTAAAAACTTGCGAAAGTAAATGTTACAGACTCGTATGATTCTATTTTCGGGAACTAAGTAGGAGGGAAAATGAACCAATGTCTTGCAGAATTGTGTCAATTAGAATGTGATTGAAAAGTTTCACAAACTACAGGCTTCTAAGAATGCTAAAATAGTGATGAAGGCCTGGATAAAATGGAATGTAGCCAAATAAACTCCAGCCATTTCAGAGAAAGGTTTAGAACACACAGGTAAGAAACTGTAAACTCGTTCAGTTTTAACATTGATATGATATCCTGTAAAACTCACTGCAAATCAGCATTACACTTTCTTCACCTTACAGATTCATACATGTGTAACACTCATGAAAAGTCAGCTCTATCTATAGAAATCTGCTCAAGATATATATATGTATTTTAAATTTTAGTTAATTCATGCAAAATTGAATTTTAAATGAAAATAATACATTCTCACAAAACATATGAAAACAAAGAGTATGGACACACAAGTTTTGGCAGGGTAAATGAGAATTTAATCACTTATTTTGATAAAAGAATGAAGCAGAAAATGTAAAACAAAACAAGACCAAACCCTATGATACATGGCCTCCTGATATCATTGCTGGAACCAGATTTTATCCACTGCAATACAGCCAATATGAAAACGCACAGTCTTGAGCTGAATCCTTTATCTCTGACAATGAAATATTTCTACAGTTACCAGTCTTATTTGTGTTAAGTCGAATCCTAAATATTTATTAAATTATTTAAATAAATATCTTAATTTTAGTGATCTTCAGAAGTAAAAATAACTGACCTTCTGTTCCTGGGCAAGCCACACGGCCTGTTATATTGCTACATGAGTGATAACAAGCGTCACAAAGAGGATCAGCAGAATCGTGCTCCAAGAAATGGCAGGAGATATTTGCAGACATCTTAATATTTGTCCCAGGAGCTGAAAGAGAAGTGTGCAAGTATTTTGTATCTGTTTGCATTACTTGAAATTAAACTGAAATTTAGAAAAGGACTACAGCCTTAGCTGGAAGTAAACAGTTACTATTTCTCCAAAATTAGGTGAAAGATTTGCACATGCCATGCAATCTGCAAGCTAGCCCATATTGCCATAAAATATTCAGAGGACAAACTAAAGACAAGGCCGTTTACTAGGAAAAAATATTTTAAAAGTCTATATGCTGAACAACAGAATATTTAGTTTCAAAGGCAGGAAGAACGGAACTTCCCAAAGACTCTGAAGACTGTGTCTTTTCCCATATCCTCTTATATAGAATTAAGAAAAGTTTTCTCACTCCAATATTATTCTATCATTTAGCTTTCATCCTTCAGTCACTCCATCACAATGGGGACAGGAAATCGAATATACAGTCCCAATAAAAAAGGACTACAAATGTTAGAATGAAAACAGAATTACATGTAAGGAAGAATTGGACATTTCATTCATTTGAATAGATTAGCACACCCATATTTAAGTTTATTGACCTTCAGTTTCCCACACTGTTTTCTGCTGAATTTAAGGACTGCATTCTCTACCAGCAAATGACTCTTAACAGACTCCTAACTTTAATGAGGTTTTTCATAGTAGTAGAAGTGTTCTTAGTAAAATGAGCAATGAGTAGTTCTTAAAAATGTGATTCACAGAACTGTGTGGAGAATCAGGCTAACACATTTACTGTTTTTTATTTACCAGTTTACTGATTTTAGCAATTGAACTCTTTGAAAAAATGAAAAGCTCCTCAAACAAGAAAATAAACCCCAGCACGTTTACCTATTTATTACTTTATTTGTTCCTGGCTCCTTGTAATCCACGTGAGGGTTTTAAAACTGGTTTGTATTTTCTGTTTGGATGGTACAGGTTTGTATTATTTGAAGAATCAGAGGCAACTAAAAATATGTTGAAATACTTGTAATCTAAGCAATTTTTATAGACCTCCTTTTTACATTCACTTTTTGGTTATTTAATGTAAAATTTTTATATTCTCATTTGAGAGATAATTGTTGCAAAGTATATATTAACAGAATACCATCAGTCAGTGTGTTAACATGCTACTGAACCCTCAGCATGGCTAAACAAGTTTGTCTTGCAATTCAAAAACATATGAGTCACATGAATAACTGTGTGTTTCAAGATAATGACAGTGGTTATGGTATTTGTTGGGAGTATAACAAATGCATAAACATATATTCAGAGGTAAAGCACAGTTTATGTGAAATGTACTGATTATAAAATCACTTCAGTCATTATCAAGAATACTTGGCAAACCTCTCAAATTTGCATATAAAATTTACTTCTGATCCTATCCTTCCTAAAGTTTGGGTAATAATCTACCCAAGTATCCTGGCTAAAATGAAGAATTTTGTGAGAAAAATCCCTAAGCATATGAAGCAGTACTAACGCTGAAAGTGTATATACTCTCCAGGCAAGGTGGCCAAACTTTTCACAGTATCACAGCATGCTAGAGATTGGAAGGGACCTCAAAAGATCATCTAGTCCAATCCCCCTGCCAGAGCAGGAACACCTAGATAATGTTACACAGGAATGTGTACAGGTGGGTTTTGAATGTCTCCAGAGAAGGAGACTCCACAACCTCCCTGAGCAGCCTGTTCCAGTGTTCCGTCACCCTCACTGAGAAGAGGTTTCTTCTCAAGTTTAAGTGGAACCTCTTGTGTTCCAGTTTGTACCCATTACCCCTTGTCCTATCATTGTTTGCCACTGAGTAGAGCCTGGCTCCATCCTCGTGACACTCCCCCTTTATATACTTATAGACACTGATAAGGTCACCCCTCAGTCTCCTCTTCTCCAAACTATAGAGACCCAGCTCCCTCAGTCTTTCCTCATAAGGGAGATGCTCAACTCCCTTAATCATCTTAGTTGCCCTGCGCTGGACTCTCTCCAGCAGGTCCCTGTCCTTCTTGAACTGAGGGGCCCAGAACTGGACACAATACTCCAGATGCGGTCTCACCAGGGCAGAGTAGAGGGGAAGGAGGACCTCTCTCGACCTACTAACCACCGCCCTTCTAATACACCCCAGGATGCCATTGGCCTTCTTAGCCACAAGGGCACAGTGTTGGCTCATGGTCATCCTGTCGTCCACTAGGACCCCCAGGTCCCTCTCCCCTACACTGCTCTCTAACAGGTCATTCCCCAACCTATACTGGAACCTGGGGTTGTTCCTGCCCAGATGCAGGACTCTACACTTTCCCTTGTTATATTTCATCAAGTTACTCCCTGCCCAACTCTCCAGCCTATCCAGGTCTCGCTGGATGGCAGCACAGCCTTCTGGCGTATCAGCCACTCCTCCCAGCTTAGTGTCATCAGCAAACTTGCTGATAGTACACTCAATTCTCTCATCTAAATCATTTATTAATATATTAAATAATACTGGTCCCAGTACTGACCCTTGAGGCACTCCACTAGATACAGGCCTCCAACTAGACTCCACCCCATAGACTACAACTCTCTGGCTTCTCTCCCTCAGCCAGTTCACAGTCCACCTCACTACCTGATCATCCAGACCACACTTCCTCAATTTAGCCGTGAGGATGCTGTGGGAGACTGTGTCAAATGCTTGCTGAAGTCAAGGTAGACCACATCCACCACTCTGCCATCATCCATCCACCGTGTTATTTCCTCATAAAAGGCTATGAGATTGGTCAAGCATGACTTCCCCTTGGTGAAGCCATGTTGACTGCCCCTCATAACCCTCTTATCCTTGATATGCCTTAAGATGGCACCAAGGATAAGGTGTTCCATCACTTTCTCAGGGATGGAGGTGAGACTGACTGGTCTATAGTTACCCGGGTCCTCCTTCTTGCCCTTTTTGAAGACTGGAGTGACATTTGCTTTCCTCCAGTCCTCAGGCACCTCTCCTGTTTGCCAAGACTTGGTAAAGATGATGAAGAGTGGTCTAGCAATGACTTCCGCCAGTTCCCTCAGCACCTGCGGGTGCATCCCATCTGGACCCATGGATTTATGGATGTCCAGATTGCTCAACTGGTCTCTAACCCATTCCTCATCGACTAAGACAAACTGCTCCGTTGACCTGACTTCACCTGGGGTCTCAGGGGTAAAAGACTCTTAAGGACTGCCTCCGGCAGAGTAGACAGAGACAAAGAAGGCATTCAGTAACTCTGCCATCTCTGTATCTTCTGTCACCAGGGCACCCATCCCGTTCATCAGTGGGCCTACATTGCCTCTGGTGTTAGTTTTATCTGCCATGTATTTGAAAAAGCTCTTTCTGCTGTCCTTGACCCCTCTCGCCAGATTTAATTCTAAGGAGGCCTTAGTCATCCTAGCTGCCTTCCTACATCCTCTAGCAGCAGCCTTATATTCCTCCCAAGTGGCCAGCCCCTCCTTCCATGACCTGTAAACTCTCCTCTTCCACTTGAGCATACCCAGCAATTCCCTATTTAGCCACGCAGGTCTCCTGGCCCTCTTCCTTGACTTCCTACGTGTCGGGATGCTCTGATCTTGAGCTCGGAAAAAGCAATCCTTGAATGCCAACCAACTATCTTGGGCCCCTTTACCTTCAAGCAGCCTTGCCCATGGAATTTCCCCTAGCAATTGCTTGAAAAGGCCAAAGTTTGCCCTGTTAAAGTCCAGGGTTGCAATTCTTCTTGCTATTCTACTGGTCCTACTAGTAGATCCTACCAAGATACTGAATTCCACCATCTCGTGGTCTCCTACTTTATTTATTCTTACCTTAGCTATCATTTACTTGACAATGTGCATTGATTCTCAGTGGATGCCCACCTGCATGGGTAAACTAGCCAAGCTTTCCCTAACTTTAGTATATAAATGTTATGTGTAAATGTAAATGCAACATTATACAAAACATTTCAAAAATCAAATTAGGGAGATATTTTACTAACCTGAAGAAATCACAGAATCATACAGGTTGGAAAAGACTTTAAGATCATGAAGTCCAACCGTTCCCCTTCACTGCAAAGGCCACCACTAAACCATGTCACTAAGGGCCTTCTCTATACGGTTTGTGAATGCTTCCAGGGAGAGTGATTCCACCGCTGCCCTGGGCAGCCTGTTCCAGTGCCTGACCACCTTCTGGGGAAGAAATTGTTCCTAATATTCAGTCTAAACCTCCCCTGGTGCAGCTTGAGGCCGCTTCTTCTTGTTCTATCACTTGTTACCCAGGAAAAGAGACCGACTCCACCTCAGTACAACCTCTTCTAAGGTAGTTGTAGAGAGTTATAAGGTCCCCCCCGAGCCTTCTCTTCTCCAGACTAAAAAAAGAAATGCTTTGATTATAGGTTATTCTGGAAAAAAGGGTAATCAAAACATTGATATTGAACTTGGGGAATTTGAGCAATGAGAGCTCATGATACAAACAAATCTTTATACTGTACTTCCAGTTTCACAGGCTATTGGTTTATGGAATATCTTATGGTATATGTCGATTTGTTCAATTCAAACTCACAAAACTGCATCTGTGCTGACTCCACTGAGCCGTGGGAATCTAAAGCAAAGAGAAGTGTAAAACTTTATGGAAAAAAAAGAATAAGTGTAGATGGTTCTAATTTTTTAATTCTGTTCTACTGGGACCTGAAAACTGAAGTATTCATAAAAGAATTAAAATTATGGTTAGAAAAAAAATCACCTCCTTCCAGAGTGTTGGAATCACTGGCCTCTGCATTTAGCCATTGAAATAGATTACTTATGTGCCAAACTGGCAGTGCCATTTTTGTCCTGAAAAATAATTCACTGTAATTGTAATGGGATTTATGACTCTTTTTGTTTAATTAGAGTTGTAATTAAAATCTGATTTCAATTTAAGCCCTGCGAGCTAGGTCTTCAACTGGTATGAATTAGAATAGTTCCACTGACTTTCTGTGGAGCTGTGCCAATATATCATCATGCAACTCCAAAAAGCTGGTGTTATTGTGACATTTTGATGTTCTACAATGCAGTACATCACAAACTTTGAATGACCTTTAAGTATTTATTAGAACAAGTGGTTGAAATGACAGTGGCAAAGTTTGTTAGGAAAACTTGAGTCAAGATATTATAGAAGTTTCTCACAATTAGCAGTTTTCATCAAATTTATATTAGAACTGAGAAAAGAAATTGAAATTTACTTAGACAGTTTGTTTTTGAATGTTTTCTTCCAAAAAGAAGAGTAAAGCTTATTTTCCACTCATTTGCTTGGTGCTGAAATTGCTTAAATCCAAGTCATTGGAATGACTAAGATTTTTTGGTGACTGAAAAAGCAGTTGTTTGTAGTGAAACAATGTTGTTACCACTGGAGATCCTTAGGCCAGAATGTGACTTTTAATGAGAATTACAACACAGAACAGTTTTCACCACTAACTTATACTAAAAGCAAGGAGAAAACTCAGTGAAGAAGCATATCACAATAGCCGTCTGTGCCATATGGACCACCATGTCACAGCTCCACCAGCAAAACCTATTCCTGCATCTTTGTTGACAGAAGCTGGTGATTGCTATTCACAAAGCAATGTAACTACACTGGCATTTTACTTTTCACAGCATGTCCTGTGTGTCCTTCTCATGGCATGTGATACACTGGATCTTCACTGACAAAGCTATACCAGCGTGGCTATAGCAGTGGAAGTTTTGTTGCATAAACAAGGTAATAGGAAGCTTAAATCAATCCAGATATTCTCACACATAGACACAGACATGCTCATATCAACATCTGAAGGTCAACGACATGGATCTTTTTTAAATTAAGTGGGTTTGAATGCTGACAGATTTTTGAAGTTTGTATGTTTTAATTTTAAAAACTGAACATCATCTTTTGTGCAGATGCTGCAACTACATCCACATTATGATGCAAGGAAATCTGGCAAAATTCCAACAATGCTTCACTTCTGCCTGATGCAGACTCCTGGAACGACAAAAAGCCTTTGGGACTTGGCCACAAGTGGAAGAGAGACATTTTCTGGTCTTTCTGACATTACATTTTAAAGGATGACAGATAAAAATCCCTGGAATCCTTTATTTACACTCTTGACATCTATATTCTTTATCCTAAATTTGATTCCATTGTGGAAGGCAATAATCTATTATATATTTGGGATTCTTACAAGAAAATCTAGGAACTAAAGTGAAAATTTCTATAAATTGAATGTTACTATGCTTATCTTGGCTATGCTAAACAACTCACTGGGCATTTGCTTCAGAAATGTACTTCTATTGATCACTGTTAGATGAATAATAGCAAGATCATGTTTAACTCTGAATATTCCTTCTTTAAGTCGCAAATAGTATTTGAATACATAAAAAAATATTCCTTTCCTTAAAGCAAATAAGAATTAATGTTACTGGAGATAACATTATCTGAATTTTTTGACTCATGGCAACATTTCTTATTTTTTTTAAATCTCTTCTGCAGGTCTATTTTTCAAATGTATTATGGAAGGCTGAAAGTTTAGTTTCTTTTAAAATTTCAGCTACTTACTCATTACCCTCCATCAATCATTCAAATCACAAAATAGCAGTATATTTTTCAGATCTTTATTCATAATGTGAAATTGATAACTTTAGAAATAATTTTATGAAAAAAAAGTCTTTCAAAAATAAATGCATTCAACATGCCTAACAAATTCTTGAAAGGCCTAATTTATTGGCAAGCATAGTTTTCCTATATTATGGAATGCATACATTTCATTGACGTATCATCCTGATTGAGAAAGATGAGTAAACGGATTCACCACATTTCTTTCCAGTAAGAATCCAGTTGACAGTTGTAACTAGGAGATTGTTCACAGAAACTTTGGTTTTTCTGTGTATGCATGCACAATTACCTAGATCTCCACTACGTATATTAAAGTTTTAATTGGAGTTCATGAATTATGCCAGTCATAGATTTAAAGTACACAACACAGTTAATTTCCTGATAAGAATTTGAATTTTAAAATGCTCTACCAAAAAACCCTATTTTTTTTTTCCCCTTGACAGTTAGAAAGCCCAAGAAGGAAACACTGCTTGACTATGGTATTCATTAGGACCAGAATTGTGTTCAATGTGGTAAGTTATAATAAAATAAAATAACATATCTTTACCAAAGTACTATACAGAAAATAATAATATGTTATTAGGCAATTTTCTAAAGTGTCTCAGCCACTTCTGTGCACAAAAGGAATAAAAACTGGTGGACACCTTTATCTTCTTTGTATTTATGCAAAATCCATTCTAGAAAAAAAGCCTGAAGTCCTCAGGCTACATACAAAAAAATATTTGCGTAAATGAAATCATAGATGTGCTAGGGCATCACAGAATCACAGAATGGTTAGGGTTGGAAAATACCTTAAGATCATCTAGTTCCAACGTAATACTGTTGAGCATATATATATACGTTTACACATAGGGGTACTGAGTGTGTTTATTTATGGGATAAGATTGCAAAAAAATCTGCTAATTTAAGACATCTCATTTTAGAATGGCTTGATAGGGTAGTGTAAAAAAAGCACATAACTTTTAACAGTAAGGGACCACTTAAATGCTTTTAATTCCTAGAATAATGAGTCCTTCTAGTCCACAGGAATACAAGCTGATGACCAACTTAAACATTTTTCTGCTTAATGTAACTCTGCAAACATATGCTCTCTTCAGCCTGTAACCCTTGGAAATTCTTTTAACTTTGAAAAATAAGCACAGGGACTGGTTTCCCTTGTTTCTTCCTCCCCATTCACTGCTGACAAACAACTTGATCCAATGCACTTTTTAAGCTGTTTCACCACTTGTTAAAAGAGTTGGCAGGTGACTGACTTTAATAGAGATGGAGACATATCCAGATGTAACTAATCCTCAGCTCTTTTCCATCTGAAGCAGTGGGACTAATGGCCAGATGAGAACTGTTTCCAATAAAGTCTAAAAAAGGCTTGAGTTGTTTAGAGTAAGGAAAGCTGTTGCAAACATTTATTTGACTGAGAAATAGATCATTGGCAGTGCAAAATTTGGATGCAAGTCTGCCATTCTGGGGAGTGGCTGTACTCCTACTGAAGTTTCAGGGTCAGGAAATAATGGAGAAAAATGCAAAGGGGGAGAGAGAAAAGCCCCACAAAGTTTAGCTGCCATGTAACAGAGGAAGCATGTAAATGTGGCATGACAGACAGATATTAGCTTAAATAACTGACTTGGTCTTGTAGAAAGGGGGCAGGGGAGAAAATGGGTACTCTATACTTTATCATGTTATGAACCATGGACCAAACTTAAGCCAGTTCAGTCTTGAGTAGATGACTCTCTATTGTGCAAGTGCCGTACAAAGCTCTTAATCTTGAGCACAGTATAGAGCTCCATCAGGACAGTCATCACAACACGGGCTTTAACCTTCCTTCTTAATGCAATGTCATCCTGGTATTGCATTGCCAGACTATTGGACTCACTTTGACATAGCTTCCATTGTATTATCCATTGCTGAAGTATGTGAATATGCACTTTCTTACGTGGGCTGTCAGTTTTGTTGGGTTAGTAGAGGCAAAGATAATGAAGGATATTTGAAAATAATACCCCAGTTAGCAAACTTCATTTTTCACCAGTAGCATAATTTGTTAAAAATTTATGCTGTACAGCAGAGAGCAAAGCCTTATCTCTATTTATTTTTAAAACAAAAATAATCTTAATAAATAGAAACAAAAAATTCAGTATTCACTTAATACCTTAAACAGGGCGAGGTTATGATCATACTGACTGCTACACTCTAGATCAGATAGAGCTCTCTGCACAAAAAAGAAGACTAGGGAAATTGTACCCTTTGCCGTGGGTCAGTGGACTGTGCTGGGGAAATGGGAGGGCAGGATGGGTATGCTGAGAGAGAAAAAAACAGCAAGAGTGGAGAGGGGAAGAGGAATTCCAGTATAAGGACAAAGGAGTGTCAGGCAGCAAGGCTCTGAATGACAGAGCAAGTTGCACGCTCGTGGAGACTGCTCAGTTTGGAAGTTAGTGACAGTTGTTGTACTTAATAACTGAGACCAGAATGCCCCAGGGCACAATGGATATGGAGCAGATTGAGATCAAATCAAATTTGAAGAGTTTAAAACATTTTTGATGAATGGAATGTGCATTTCAGGAAAGCTTGGCAACATTGGTTCTCAGACTCAAGGGGTCCTAGATCAACATGCCCAATGTATAGGTGAGTTGTCAAGAAAATACTAAGTCATGCCTGGCAGACATTCTGATGGGGCTCTGCCTAGGTTTACTTCAGGTTTTGTGGAAGTGAAATGACTTCCAGGAATGATTTTTATGAATATGAGGGAAACTCCCTCTTTGTTAAAGGATTTCAGTGGGTTGCACTAGTCCATAATATGTTAAGCATGAAATAGGTGAAATTCTGAGGCAATTGGCTGCTTGTGTTTCTGTCTGTTTGGGATTTTTAAAGGTTTATTTCTGAACTTAAGATTTGGTCTATTTTACTCCCCAAGAAGCCACCTGCATCTTTTTTGCTTATTTTGAGCTCACAATCACACTGGGGGAGATTGTTACATTTTAATGTCCAACATAACATGTTTGCCTAAGATAACCCATAGATTCTGTTATATTATCTGTATTTTCTTAAATGTTTTTCTTGTACATGCATGTATACGTGTGTTTATAAATACATATGTATCATAACAACTGTTCCACACTGGACTGAAGCTATATTTAGCTTAGGATCCTATTCCTAATAGCAGCGAATGCTTAGAGACAGCACACAGGGATCAGAGAACTTTCACAGCTAGGTAGTGATTCTAGAAACAAATCCCAAGCCTAAATCTTGGCAGTTGGCTGTTCGTTACATTGCCTTTTTTATATGGCTTCCTTAGGTGAGATGCTGTTCATGTTTGACAGGCAAGAAGCGCTCAGGAGAGACACTATGTGCAAAAAAGTGACAAAACTGAAATGAGGTATGTGGTGATCAGTACTGAGGAACAAACAAATCCTTTAATTATCATTCACACTTTTTAAATCTCCAAGTTGCCACATAAAACCCAAGGTCTAAGGATGAACATTCTATATTACATTCTATATAACATTCTATGTTACAGCAGTTTTTCCTAATCTGCTGACCAGAAACATGAACTTGTTCATAAGTAAACATATTTATCTCCTTGCTCTTCAGCATCTTGCTAAATACAGAAGGAGATGATGTACACTGTGAGAACAAACTCTTTGTCTATACACCAAGGTCATTATTGGAACTTTTCCACTATGTTGATACTTTACTTGGCATAAACCAAAAATGTCTTTTTAAAGGGTTTATTTTTTCCCACTATTCCAAGAGCCATAAAGCAAAAATAGGGGTGTTTTGCCTTTCAAAATTGCTGTTGTCATGCTAATATTAATGAAGTAATAATGTCCAAAGCTAACATTTATTTTTCTTGGACTTGCACATCTGTGTTAAAACATCACATTGACTTCTGATATGTACTATAATGATGATTACCCTGGGAAATGTATTGGCACTTGCCAAAACAGGTGTGAAATCAGCTACTTTGGGCCACTGATTACAGCAGCATATGGGTAAACTATTATAAAATGACTCCCTAGAAGCTGGTTTATAATAAAATGAAACAGTTCTTCATGTAACCCGCTCTTGAATTATACTTCCTTAAAAGGTATGAAAAAGCCCTCCCTGAATAATTGTGTTTATATTAAACCTATATACCAAGTTGTTTCTTAACAAAGAAAGCTAATCTCCTAGATGTACATGTTGTTTTCTTCTTTCTCTGAAAACCAAGTAATCGATACACTGATCCTGGCAGAACAGGAGGTGACAAAAAGGACTGATGGGAAAGTGCACGTAAGGACAAAACTGCAGAGCAGATCACTTAGGCTGTAAAGCTAATACCTAATTATGTGTTTAAAAAACGGCACTTGCCAAGCTGAACTTAGCCTTTCATCACTTCTGTTGAACCATTTCTCTTTTCACATTAAGTCACACAAGCCCAGTAGTTACAGTGTTTCAGTGGTTTCCCTCTTCCTTCAACCTTACAGGGATATTACTCTGTTAGTAGAACAAATATAGCCAATTGTTCCTGTTATATTTCACCCCAAAAGAAAACTGTTTGGAATTCTGATTATATAACTTGATGGACAGCAGAACATATTACGTATGTTCTAACTTATTTTGTTTCTAAAAGAGGTAGGAATACGATGAGGAAATCCACCAATTTCTGGCAAAGCTTTTCAAACTGTAATTTCTCTTTCCATTGTCTGCATATAAATTATAAAGCTTCTCTATTCCAAATATTTTTATAGTGAAGAATTTGTGCTATTTTGAAAATACTTATTTGAGTAAAAATTTGTTAACATTTCTCTATGTACTCCAATATTTACACAATGGCATAGCTTTATCAGTACAAGGACAGTAAAACAATCGTGGTTTTGCCCCTGTGGGAAGTTAACAGTCTTTCTTATTTGATGCAGTATGTTTCTAGTCAGCTACAATGTCAGCTTGCTGATGAGTTATGCTTCAGACTTTTCTTCTAATGTCTTTTGCTGGCTCAATCCCGTAACTAATCTAAATAAGATTGTAAAGGTAACTTCCCTTATGACTTGCCTGGACTGAAAACTCATCTTGTGTACCACAAAGAAAGAATAAATATCCTTACTCATCAGTGTTAAACCTAGATCAAGGTGTGCGCTGAATTGTCTCAGCTTGCTGGAAATGTCCTAACACAGTCTAGGAATGCCCAAACTCACAGCCCTGGCAGACGTGAACTGACAAGCACACAGAAATCTTGCCCATGGTACTGGGATCTGTCAGACTTGAAGAATCTATTCTTATGTTAGTGCCCTATTTTCCTGCTCCTTCAAGGCAACTTTAATGTACGAACTATAGGAGTCTTCCAAAAATAACTGGGGTAGGTAGCATGTCTTTCACATTACATGACTCTCCAAGTGATATAAGCAAAGTAAGGTTTGCTTGCATTTCAGGCTCTTTAGGTTCTGCAATTATCCTTATTCTCCTGTGTTGTTGTTTTACTACATACATGTAAGGATGCATAAAATTACCGATTGATGAACAAGTTTCTTACAGAGTATCCTTCACGGATTTTTAAATTATTTTTCATAAACCTTTGCTCTTAAATTTCCTCTTTTCTGTTGCTGCATTGTTAAGTAAAAACACTTCACCTTTATCACCCAGCTTGGTTTTTGTGTATATTTAATAGTAGTTTGTCTCTAGTCTTTCACCTACAATGGTTACTCAGATTTCCACATGCTTTTTATGTAATTTGTTCTGTCTCACATGGTAACAAGAAAATTTAATTCCATAAATACATAAGGACTAATCGGGGTAGGCATAGCACATATTTCAGGTAATACAAACCCCACACAAATATTGAAAAATATTTTTTTCTCACAACCTTAGTTATATTAATTTAGCAAGACTTCTTTTTTTATCTCTCAGAGCATTTATAGATGATCTGAACTAATTGCTCTGAGGTCATCATCTTTTCTTTGCTTTCTTTAAACTGTGTAACAGCAGATATGATGGAGCCCTTGAAGCCAGGTCAGTTGAAACCATTACTGTTTTGTTCTAAAGGCCATGTAAATGGATCAGTGCAATTCAAATTTGAACTGGTTATGGATTACATTTGTTCATAGGAGCAATTGCAACAGGACTTTTATATGAGACTTACCTTGCCAAAACATAATAAAGAATGTGCTGTATTTTTATTGTGGATGTATTAAAGAATGCGATTGTGAAAGCTCAAGTTCTTATAACAGAAGAGGTCTACTTTTACTTTATAAGAGCATCAAATTAATTCCTCCAGTGGTAAAGCAAGACCCATGTGCATACAGAGCTATCATGAAGTCAGCCACGTTACATAGCCAGCCACGTGCTTACCACCAACTCACTGG
Source organism: Pezoporus flaviventris (assembly GCF_033815535.1). Classification (NCBI taxonomy): domain Eukaryota; kingdom Metazoa; phylum Chordata; class Aves; order Psittaciformes; family Psittacidae; genus Pezoporus; species Pezoporus flaviventris. The sequence goes on from NW_026892585.1 coordinate 5,805,484, forward strand.
TGGTTCCACCCAAACACGCACCCACAGTGACATTATTGAACGCACATGTTCCCCGTAAGCCTCCACAAAACGAACAGGTGCATTAAACCAACAAACAATACCATCTGTGATGCAAGTTACAAGACAGAAAGAGACATAATGATAGAAAAATTAAGGGAAGAGGTTTGAACAAGAAAGAAACTCATGTGCTGATCAGTTTCTGAGCTACTCTTCTGCTTGCCACAACATTTCTGTCAAAGATTTGCTTCCAAGTGTGGTGGTTGACTCCACACAGCTGCCAAACATGCACCCAGCTGCTCTCACTCCTCCTCAGGAGGCCAGGGGGAGAAAGTAAAGTTAAGCAACCTGTGGGTCTAGGTGAAACCAGGGCTATCACTTACCAACCACCATCACTGGCAAAACAGACTACACTTGTGGATTATTAATTTAATTTATCTCCTATTAATAAATAGATGGGGAAACAAAACCTAAACCACCTTTTTCGCACCCACGCCACCTCTTCAATTCCCGATTCCTTTACCTGTCCCCCCCCGTTCCGAGGGGTGCCAGAACATGGCGGCTGTGGTGTTCCCCGATGCCTCCTGTCCTCTCCCGCCGCTCCATCGCGGGCTCCGCGCAGGCCGCAGCTCCCTCGGGAGCTCTCCACCCGTTCCCTCCGGCAGGGAATCTCCGCAGAGCCCGTCCTGCCGCTCTGCCCTCGGGGCTGGCCGGGCCGTTCCTCACCCTTGTCCCCTCAGCGCCTACCCGTCTTCAGCCGCGGGCGAACGCCTCGAGCGCAGCGCCCTTGGCTGAGGGGCTAGGCGGTGCCCCGCTGAGGGGCCGTTGGAGCCGTTAGAGCCGGCTGGAGCCAGCTGGGACCGGACTGGGGCAGGCCGGATTCGACCTGCCTCGCCTTAGGGGGATAGGGCTCACGGACGCTGAGGACGGCATCTGAGCAGCGGCTTCGGGTACAACAATAACAGGTACATGATGGTATAATTAAGAATGATAAAGACATGTTAAAATGACAACTGTTAAGCGTCGTGTACCTTAGCTTTTGTTCTGTTTGTACGCCTAATCTAAACGTTTGTGAAGCTTCCATGAATGTTAAATTCCAGGAGCCTTCACTGGAGATTAAAAGTAAACGAGCTAAACTGTGTGTTTAATTTCTGGTAGGGCTGGTGAAACATTTCTTAACAGTTTTTAATCAGAAAATGTCTGACACATTTTTCACAGTAAATGTTACAGAAATGCTTTTGATAACATTAGAATGAACTTGAAATCCTGTCTTGTAGTAATGTTACTTTTACCTTCCTGAAGTAATGGTTTATGATTTGTGAGATCTTTTTACTTTTGATTTTGACTAAAAGAAAAAAATTTAGAGGAGAAATTCAGAGTTTCACTTTGCTCTACCTTCCACCATCAGTCTTTAGGGTAAGTCAGGACAGCAGCTCCAGGTTCACAAAAGTCTTGGGTGTACTGACCACATTGCAAATCATATGGCTTAGAAGTCAACCCTTCTGACCTTGTGCAAGGTTCATAGTAGAAGAAAACTGGCTCATTTGATTTAATAAATGCCAACATGTAGCCCTTTGCCGTGAACGTTCATAATCTGTGTAGTATGGAGTACTCCAACTCTTGAGATCCACAAGGCTTTTTTTCTGAGTTGGCTTCTGTGCACTATGTGCAGCACCAGCAGATTGGCCCTGCTTGTAGCCTAACACCTATGTTCTATCTGAACAGTTCCTCAGTCACAGCTTTGTTCTGTGAATTGCTTGTACTCACACCAGCATATGTGGTAGGTGAATTTAGTTACCTCACAGGAGTACAATATGAAAATGGCAATTTGCCCCCCAGTGTTTTATTCAGGTGTTATAACTGATGGAATTCCTATCAGAACCTTACAGAATTTCCAGTTTGCAAGCATTCCTTTACCCACTGTGTTTGGTTAGATACCTAATATTAGGCAGCTAGTTGAATCACTAGATAAAAGTAGAACTGTAACTTATACCTGCTGATTTAAATGCATAATTATTGTACGTGGTTACTAATTACATAGTTTTAGTGCTAGTTTTATCAGTGCCAAGTTACCTCTCATGAAGAAAATGTGATGTAAATAGTCTTTATATAATTCTAGAATATTATAATATTAAAAATCTGCTGAAAAAATCAATTTTGCAATGAAGATTTACAAGCTGTAGAGAAAATCTTCTTAATATACATACGCTTCAACAGAGATGGACATGGAGTTAACTCTAAAAATAACAATTTCTTAGAGGAAATACCTTTCTCATATTAGTGTTTATATGTGTGAGCATTACTTAAAGTAGATTTTAGCACAGATTCGGGTACAATACTTCTGTCTAGAATTCTGTTCATAAATACAGATGCAGACCTTGACCGTTGCTCTCCTCAGAGAACAGATGTACAGCTCTTTGCAGTACTACTGCAATGCCTATGGAGAACAGATGTCTAGATGTTAAGGATTATGATAGAAAGCAAATCACTGCATTCTAGTGCAACATTATGAATCAAATACTGAAACTGGCAGGAAAAAATAAAATAAAGGATCTTCCAAAGTAGGGTGGTTTTGTGTTATATGAATCGGTTTTTATGTACAGTGTCACACTGGCCTACCAGGAATGTTTAGTAACCTCAACAAAACTGGAAAATTAATCACATTTTTTATAACTAACCATGATAAAACTGAGGTCACAAGACCATTGTACACTTTGAAGGGGCCAAGAATTAGTGTTATATAAAACAGTAATTTTTAGAAATGGGAGTACACATAAGCTTCCAGCTGCTTCATGTTGGGAAGATCGTATTTTTGTGCCTTATTGTGCTTAATGATTTCTCTGGACACTTTAAACTAGTTAATCGGCTTACTCATGTTACTTTTTACCAATTCCACCTGTGCCACTGAGATACAAAAATCCTTGTAAACCTAATTCTGGTGTAGAAAATTCAATTTCTAGCCACTCCTTGTAGGCTAAATCTTTGCAGATAGTACATACTGCAAGAAGAATTAAGAGCAAAAGGCATGTTGCAAAGAGGGGAAGGGAACATGGACCAAAGATCTGGGAGGATTGCCAGAAGTTAAAACAGCTGCTATACAACAAAGGTTCACTGCAGCATTGTGTTCTGCATATATTGAAGGCATGGCCACAATGCCATGAAACTAATCCTGTAACTCAATCTGCAGTTAATCCATGTAACTCATTTGCATTTGTTGGCTACATTTATACTAGCAAATTAAAGATCTGTGGACTGTTTTCTGAGGTTAGGGCTCATGCCTGTATTACAAGAATCTTAGCTTCCAAAACAGGCTGTCTGTATACAAACTATCCATTGGGAATACTTCTTGTCTGCTAAATGGTAGATTGGATTTGTTTGAGAGAGTGCTAGTTGGCATAAAATCATGCAAATGATTTTTCTAACAATAAGTAATTAATAATTAGCAGCCTGTCTTGATGTTTTATTTGTGGAGATTTAGTGAGTTTAAATGATGTTTGAATTAGTGAGCTTTAGAAAGGTAGTAAGATGAATATACATTAAACAAACTCAAGGGCCTCAGTCTTCAAAGGGGCTAGGTTCCTTTGAAGTATGATTCCTTAGCTGCAATTTAGCAATGGAAATGCCTAATTTGTAACTAGTTGAGTCACTTAAGTACCTGTGTTCCAGTTGTGAGAGAACTGAAAACCACCAAATTGGTCAGTGATGGTACTAAATTGCTGTACATAAAAAAATCTTCAACATTCTTGGTTTGACATCCGTGTACTATTCTTTCTGTAAGAAAGTCAAAATCTTGAGACTGTCATGGGAATAGCCTAGCAGCTGTGTTATACATTCATTTTAATTTGCGTTATAGATTAAGAAGTACATGATTATTTGATATAAACTTGAATTGCTTCAGTAACAAGAGTTTATAAAAGTCCTGTAGCTGTCACATATTTGTGACCAGTGAAGAGTCAAGATGACAGAAGGATTTTAGATAATATGTATTGTGTTTCATTTGGGTATGTTAAGCGCTGGGACACTGGCTGTAAAGCAGCAGGCACCCGAGTTGCTCTTTTCAGGCTGTTTGGTTTCTTCAGCTAGGCTAGGTATAGTTTTAACACATCTCAAGTAGATGTTTGAGATTGTGTATTCTGCGCATATGAATCTGAAGTGATTGAGGTTGTGGGTTAGTTCAGGTGACTTTGCACTTTGTGTACTGGGCTTTGTGAATCCCATTCTCACATGTTCTTACACGTTTTGTAGAGAATCTGGACATCTGACTTGGAGTTTTATTTTCCATTATAACAGATCAATTACAAGTTAGGCGTCACAATGCTGAAAATAATTTCTACTTTACTAATTTAATCCCAGATCACAGAAACCACTATTTTCAACTATTACAAGTGCAACTTAATGTAAATCAGTAATATTTGCACTTCCTCATATTTCTATGTTGGTATTGTAATCACCTTGAGCTTTATAGTTATTTACAATTTAGCATTTTCTAATCCTTAAGGGCTTTCATGCCAAGCTATGCTAGGAGTTAACATGAGCATACTCTAATGGAAGTTGTAGAAGTATTTGAAAATACCCCTTAATACTAACTTTGCAAGATTACAGCACAGCCATTATGTTGATACATGCATTTTATATGTCTGAAACCCATTTTATAAAATGTATTGCTAACCTATTTTAGGTACTAGAATATCTATGACTTTGTTAATACAAAATGTAAAGAAAGCAGATGGTAGAATTATTTTAAGAACATATTGTAAGAACATTTAGATAATGACCACCAATATTTACAGAAAAGTTAAATGTAAGCAGAAGATCATAGATACTGATGATATAATTTTACTTGTTGCATCCATTGTCCTGTGAAGTGACGATTTTAAGTCTCGTATGTTGTCCTTGTAATCATCACACATATAGGGGTGTATAAATGTATTACAAATGCAGTAAACAAGATAAAAATAGTGGACTTATGTATGTTCATTCTGAGGAAGCTGTATTGATAGCATATGAATTTAACTCAAGGCTTAATTTGAAATATTTTGAAAGCCACTGCAGTAAACGTATGGTAGAGTATTTTGTGTGCACACAGTTTATTGGACTTGGATGAGGATTATTTTTTCCTTAGAAGCCTTTGGAAACAGACATCATTTCGTATGACAGTAGTTTTATTAAACCTCTGGCATCCAGCACAAAATACTTGTAACTTCTAGTTAAAAAATAACAAAATACAAGGTTTCATAGGGAGTTGCAGACTCAAAAGTGTTTATTCACTAATCAAAATGTATTTTTAACACATTGCTTTTCTCTTTTCCCCTAGTTATGATAATGACCCATTTCATATCTGCCTACTGTAGTGTAATATTTGATTATCAACTTTCAAAGACCACAGCAAGTACTATTTTTGTCTTGTCTGTAGGCTGCTTGGTGGCTCTGGAGGTCACTGCAACTTAGTAAAGGTTTTTCTCAGACACCACCTGCTAGATCAAGTGGTAAATCCATAGAGGGATCAAAGATCCACAAATGGTTTGTCAGTGTTTTTGAAGCTCCTGTCATAAACTGGGTACTGCAGGAATAGAAAATTCTTCTGGTTTGTCTCAGAGATCATACAGCAGTTTGCTCATTTCAGCTATCACAGATGCTTTTTGGAGGTGAATACTTGTGAATGATCCTCCATCTCTGATGCTGTCTGTCTTAAACCTTGCTACTTTGTAGAGTGTGCATAAATGGTAGCTGATAATTAAGGTGTTCTAAATGTCTTGAACAATAGTAGGATTTTAAAATTTAGATTCAAGCTGTGACCATCCAGATTTGTAAGCATCTTTGAATTCCAAGAAGGAATACTAGTAAAAGCAATGAGAATGTTTTGTTGTGTTTGGATTTTATTTTTTTATTAGTCATATTTTAATCTAATCCACCATCCCAGTATTACTCAACCTAATATAGCCTCATGTCATTTCATGTTATCTCCTAACATAATGTGAATCTAATTGCATCAGTGTGTCTTCACTATGTAAGTGCTGGGACGTTGCTGAAAAGTAACGAAATAGAAACATAACGGAATTCATCATAAGGCTTTGTCACCAAGACTAAATGGTGAAAATCTTAGTTTCACCCTGAAAACTCAGGGTTACCAAGACCCTGAGCCAGACAGGGAACAAATAAGTGTTTGTGAAAGAAGTAACCAAGAAACACCCAGCATCTAAGCAAAACTGTTGAGGCATTTTTTACAGAGCAGGAATGCAGTGAGAAGGTTTGTACATTTTTCTGCCAGATTTCTTGCCTCATTAAAATAAACGGTTTGCCAGTATGTGCTCTAGCAGTAGATCTTGTTGTGAAGAGGCATATACCACAAAACACGAGCAGTCTGATTTTCATCATGGGCACACTACTGTTGAAAAGCACTCTTTACATGTGGCAGAAATTAACATTGCAGAGTGTAGGTGCTTCTGGTAGCTTTAAACAGATCCACTAATGTACTGGAAAAGACTAGCCTATCTATGCTGTGCTTCTTAATGGCTTTCACTTAAGAAACACAGTAACATAGCACCGCTATATCAGCTAAGCCTATTTCTGAAATTGGCTCAGATAGCCTTATATTTACAACACAGTTCTGTCTAGCTGTATTGCCTGGCTGTTGCAGGAATGCTGGTGGGAGTGCTGTTGTTACTGAATTTGTATTTAATGTTTTCACCAGTGAGAAATCACACTAAGTTTTGGTTTAGGGTTGTTCTGGGTTTTTTGTTTTGGTTTTTTTTTGCTTTTAATAATTTTCTCATATTCTAATCTCTTCTTCGTACCTTGAAGCTTTGTCTACATGCAGTAATATTTGGTATACATTTCTTTAGGAGTGTGACCTGTGCACCAGATTTGATATACTGATTTCAGTACTGTGGTTACAGTTGTCCTTGTCTGTAATGTGATCAGTGACTCACAGCACTGAAAGTGCTGGCTCATGATGGTTAATCTTGATCTCATTGTAGGAGTGTGCAGTCAGTGTGAGCCAGACTTTTGACAGGGAGGAGGAATTATTTTTGAAAATAAAGCTTGTGCCTGGAGGCTTCTAGAAGATTGTTACTGTTATCTTCTGTGGAGTGCTGTGAGGTTGTGTACTTTGTCACACATGCTTTTTCTAAATAAAGCCAGTTAATGGCGTTGATTTAATGCAGTTTCAGACCTTATGCAATTTTTCCAGTTGTTTTTTTTTGCTTCTGGCGTTTTATCAGTTTTAAATACAGAAATATATGTGAATATTTTTTAGTCTCTAATGGTACAGAATATGCACTATTTAAACACGGACATGTAATTTTGAGTATATATTTAGTTGACTTTAGGACTAATGGAAAAAATTATTTGATGGTTTTCCATTAGGAAAATTTGTTTTCTCTATCCAGAATTGTCTTTCTCTGGGGTCTCTTTCAGGAGCTGTCTGCCTCTGCTGCTTCTGTTGGAGATCTTCTGTTAGGGCTATTTGATCGCTTTCACTGCGGGCTATAATTATGAAAATCTGGCTGTTCCATGTTTTTTTGTGCACAAAAAAAAGAGTAAAGCAACCCACAGTGCATCATCTTTCCCAACAGTGAAAGAAGAACGTCTGGTGCCTCATGAGAGACAGTGTGTTCCAGCTTGTGTCTGTAGCACAAAGGGGGGGTCACCTGGCATATAAACTACTAATACAGTGTGAAAAAATGCAGTGCTGTGGTAGAAATGTATGGTTTTAAATCAAAGGGGTTTGGGGTATTTTTAGTTAAAAAATACAAATGTGATGATGTGATGAAAATATTCCCTTGCCCTGTTCATTCTTGTGCTGACACAGTTCTGAGGAAAACAAAAAATATATCTCCTCACTGGGGTGAGGCAACTGCTGTCTGCTGTTATGATGGGGGTTGGAAAGAAAGAGTGGTCTGTGAGATTGACACACCTGTAAAGCTGTCAGGCTGCTCCATGGTGTAAACAAAGTGCCCCAAGATGGGACTGATAAGACTAGCTTCAGAAAAACACTCCTGATCCACTTGTGAGTGTAACAAAATAAATTCAGGGAATCAAAGTTCTTATAAATTTGGGTAAAAGAGCTGTGTGTGGTATAGAGTGTATTACTTTTCAGTGTAATGTCTCTGCCAAAGACTTAAAACAGTATGAAGCAGTTATGTGCTTTACCAGGATTTTGGTTGTGGCATTGCAGCTCTGCTATGTTTGAAGTTAGGAACAGAATCAAGGTGTGACAAATTAATGTCCCAGTTCTGGAACAGGACTTGGTGTGCTTAAATGCTTAAAACATGCTAAGTGCAAGGTCCTACATCTGGGTTGGAGCAATCCCAGGCACAGCTACAGGTTGGGCAGAGAAGAGATTCAGAGCAGCCCTGTGGAGAAGGACTTCGGGGTGTTGGTCGACGAGAAACTTAACATGAGCTGGCAGTGTGCACTCGCGGCCCAGAAAGCCAACCGTGTCCTGGGCTGCATCGAAAAAAGTGTGACCAGCAAGTTGAATGTCCTGCCCCTCTACTCTGCTCTCATGAGACCTCACTTGGAGTATTGTGTATAGTTCTGGTGTCCTCAACATAAAAAGGACATGGAACTGTTGGAACAAGTCCAGAGAAGAGCCACGAGGATGATCAGGGGACTGGAGCACCTCCCGTATGAAGACAGGCTGAGGAAGTTGGGGCTGTTCAGCCTGGAGAAGAGAAGGCTGCGTGGAAAACTCATAGCAGCCTTCCAGTATCTGCAGGGGGCTTGTAAGGATGCTGGGGAGGGACTCTTCATTAGGGACTATAGTGAGGTAATGGGTTAAAACTTAAACAGGGGAAGTTTAGATTGGATTTAAGGAAAAAGTTCTTTACTGTAAGGGTGGTGAGGCACTGGAATGGGTTGCCCAGGGAAGTTGTGAATGCTCCATCCCTGGATATTTTCAAGGTCAGGTTGAACAGAGCCTTGGGTGAGATGGTTTAGTGTGAGGTGTCCCTGCCCATGGCAGGGGGGTTGGAACTGCATGATCTTAAGGTCCTTTCCAACCCTAACTATTTTAGGATTCTATGATTCTAAGTATCTTGGAAGGCTCTGTGCAGTGCCCTTTGCAAGACTGGGGCATGTGGGGAGACATTGCATGATATTGCTTGTCATTTAGAGATGTTCTTCTTTTCCAGTAAGCACACCAGTGCAGGGTATGACATGTATTTTGACTGTAGTAGCAACTTGATCATAAATAGCATTTATTGTAAGAATAGAAACAAACTATGAAGAGAAATGATTCATCTAGTGAATGACTCATAATATAGTCTTCCTCTACAGATTTATGGTTGAAAATATGTTGAAATAAGTTATAAAAAGAAAAAGGTTGCTTATAGCCCTGCAAGTCACAACATGAAACATTGTAGGTATTAAGGTTAAAGCAGTTCATGATCTGATCCTTCTTCTGTTTGAAGCATAAGATTGCTTCATCAATATTAAATGCATGCTAAAATGGCGAAAGTCAATATGATAATGATTTAGCACACAGTAAGTCATAAAAGCTCTGATCCAGGTAAAATATGGCTGCTTGCAGGTTGAAACTTATCAAGATCTTCATATTTTGCTTTTGGTTGGAAGAGACTGCTGGAGGCCACCTAGTCCAACCTCCTGCTCAAAGAAAGGCCCATGTAAACTGTTTCATCTTGCTCAGAGTCTTGTCTGGTTGAGTTTCGAAAATATGCAAGGGTGAACATTCCATATCTTTGAGCTTAGTCACTGTCTCTCCTTGTGTCACGTACTACAGGTCCTGACTGTCTTGTTGAACTTGATGTAGTTGTTCAGGGACTTTCTTGTGCTTGAGAGTTGCAAACTATACATTGCATTCACATGAGACTTGGTGACGAATAAAGGGGCTTAATCAGTTCCCTTCATCCAATGGTTACACTCTTGTTAATATGCATAATCTTCATTGCAACAATGGCACATTGCTTGTATATGTCCATTGGGAGTGCCCATCAGGACCATCAAGTTCTTTTCTGCAAAGTTGCTTTGTAGCCAGTCAGTCATCTGCTGATACTGTTACACGGGATTTTTTGAGCCTTTGCGTCTATCTGTTCAGCTTCAGTAATTTCCTTTTGGCTCACTACTAGAAGCCTGTCTCCTGGATGGCAGCTTTGCACTCCAGGGTACGAAGCACCTCTTCAAATTTGGTATCATTCATAAACTTTCTGAGGATTCATTCTGAATCTTGTTGATTTCAGTCAGTTTTGAATTAATCCTAATCTGCAGATGGTCTTGGATGTTATTTAGAAAATGCAGTAGTTAGTATAGAAGACTTAGTAGCTAGTATTTATTTATAAAGTGTAACTCCTGGAGAGATTCTGTATTCCTCAGCACCTGTAGTTTTAATGAAGTACTTGTACTACCTTCAATGGATAAGTAATGTCAAAAAACCCAAACAAGTGTGCCTTTATGCAAGATGAGTAAAGCCTGGTCAAATAACAGATACAGCAGAAGTAAAATAAGTTGTCTTACCTGTTGGTCTTCCTGAATAAGGCTTCTACAGATGCTAAATTCAAGTAAACTTTCATTAATATTGTTCTCAGACATGGAAACTTTATTAACTAAAGTTACACATGTGTTTCAGACATATCTTTTCTGATAGAAAACCAAAGTGAAGTCATTGATCTTAAGGCCCTTTCCAACCCTAACCATCAAATTATAGGATTTTGTTTGAGGTTTGTTTGCAGTTTCCCACATTTCCTGCAGTAGTTTGCAAAGCTGCATGAAGTTGGGAAAAAATATATATAGGTTTCTTGTAGAAAATGTAATCTTAGAAATGCTAGTAAGAAAACAGTAAAAATTCAGTGCTAAAAGAAAAATCATCCTTGCAACAATTCATGACAGGTGATAGGAGAAACAGCGCAAAGTATTAGTTAAACCTTTAAACGTGTAAGATGCAGAGATAAAAATGTTGTATATTGGTTATGTAATTAAGAAATAAAAAGGAAATGTGGCAAGAATCCTGTGGGTAGGAAAATACTCTTCCTCCAAGAGAAAAAAACTCAATATGTAAAATTTACCATTGTGTCGTTTATGCCTCTGTATCCCTTTAGTAATTGGTGAAATTCTTGGCCCTATAGATTTTAAAACATGAAGACCTGTGGTTAATAAACTCACAAGCTGAGTTAGATTCACATACCCTTCGGAGACAAAAGCATGAGTTGCACAAACAGGTTTAAGTAGTTACTTCTTAGAAGTGCAAATGTACGTTAGCCATTAAAATGTTTTCCAGAGTAGTCCTGTTACTTAGGAGTTGAAATCTCAATTTCAGAAGTGGTCACAATTCTTTTTAAGTCTTTATGAATTATAAAATTTGGATTCCTGCGAGTGAAATCTTCAAGCATACTTTATAGTTGTAATGCATAAATTTATGGTGGCTGCTTTCAGAAACAGTAGACTAGTTTCTCTGGAAAATGAGGATCTCTCTTCACTGTTTTCTCACTCCAGAATGTAAGGGGATAGTTTTTAATCTCAAAACTTCGTAGGTCAGGAAAGGTGTTCCTAGATCTTCTAGTAACATCAATGAATTTCTCTAACCTGCTGCCCAACGCAAATGTGTGTTTACTCTGGCAATCAGTTTTAAAATCTTTTGCTTTGGACTAGCTCTGTTTAAACTTCATTAGTTTATGACTGTGGAAGTTTTGTGAGAAGGGTCTACTTGATGGTTCAAGTATGATAGTTAAAGGATCTGTGACTTGAGATTAGACCACAAAGGTGATTTGAAATGCCTGGTGTTAAACTTGATTGATGTGGAAGAGACTGGGGGAAAGAATTCTTGGCTGTGTGTTTTTCTAAGAAATATTAAATCATTGTTGTAGATCAAGTTAGGAAAGAAAAATACCACTATGGTTGCACAGTGTGTCTAAGAAGCAGACCCCAAAAAAAGTCCAGCTGAGATAAATGTGAATTTTACTCCAGGACTAAGGTCTACTAGGAAAAGCTGTCTTCTATACTGGGTGTGTCTTCCGTTTATCCTAGCCTTAAAACCAGATATTCCCAGAGATCTTTCTACTTTTCATTTGTCTGCCTTTCCCTCCCCATATGTGACTTAACAGAATGATCTCACTGTGGGTGGTCTCACCAACTCAAAGGAATTATTAATGGGGAAAGGAAAAACATACTATAGCCATACAAATTATCCAGGTTTGTGAATATCTGTTTTAGCTTTTATGTTGAATTATTAGCTGACTTGAGCAGTTCCTCGGCAACCCCACAAAAATGTGTTTGCTGACCATTTTGTTGATCAAAAATAAGCATTTAAAATTCTAGGTGCTTTATTATGAGCTTTCCCATAAAATATTGTGACTTTTTTTCCTGTACCAGGACAGAGATTTCAGCTGCAGTGTTTGAAGTAGTGATATGTTTAAAGGTTATTTAGTTCTTTTCCATTTCCATTGGAAAGGAATATATGGCAATGATTTAACAGTGATTTTTGCTTTTTAAATGAAAAGGTTGCAGTTAGCATCCTCAAAGAACTACACCTATTTAGTCACTGTGAGAGTCAGATCCCTAACTGATGTAAATTAGCATTGAATTGAGTAAAATGCTGCATATTTATACCATCTGAGAATGTCTTTCTACTTTCTGTAGACACCAAATAATTCATAAATAGCAAAACTAAACTACTCACTTGAGAGGATAGTCTCCATATTATATTCACCATAATCATAAATTCTAGCTCCATTGTTAAATATTTTCTAATTTTGTTTTGTTACTTTTTAAAACCTACAAAACTCTACTCCTAAAGAAAAAAATACCCCAACAAACCATTTCTTAAGATATCTTTCCAAATGCAGCTAATTTTGTCAACAGAAGAGATGAGCAGATTTTCTCTTGTATCATAATTTTTTATAGGGGATTCTTATTTATAGAGAAATAGAAGTATCTATCTTGCTTTTCTAATTACTGGGTAATTTATTTTGATTACATAATTATTTTTAATTTAATTTGGACATTCTGAAATACCAGTGTGTATTTCAGGATTTTATATTCCTTTCATTTTGAAAAAAAATAATCTTGCAGCAGTCTCTGTTTTCCTCATGTGAAGTACATGCATAAACTTTCATACATGTATTCTTCCAATACCTAAAGGGGACCTACATGAAATCTGGAGAGGGACTTTTTACAAGAACATGTAGTGATAGGACAAGGGGGAATGGGTTTAAACTGAAACGGGGGAGATATCAATTAGGTATAAGTAAGAGATTCTTTACTGTGAGGGTCGTGGTATGGGCACAGGTTGCCCAGAGAAGCTGTGGCTGCCCCATCCCTGGCAGTGTTCAAGGCCAGGTTGGACAGGGCTTGGAGCAACCTGGTTTAGTGGAAGGTGTCCCTGCCTGTGCCAGGGGGGTGGAACTGCATGTCTTTAGAGTCCCTTCCAACTCTAATGATTCAATGATTACCTGAAGGGGATTTGCACTAAGTAATTGTATTTTGCTACTTATATTCATTTTGTACCTGATCTAACTAAAGCTGAGGTTGCACCATATATAACTACTGGAAGTATTTTTCAGACTACTTGTGTGAGAAAATAACAGATAATCTCTTCAGCATTGTCAAAGGAAAAGAAAGTGTATAGTTTGAGTTTGAACTTTGGTAAGCCCTGCCAGTACAGGTTGTGAAAGGACTGGAAGAAATCTGAGTTAACAGATATACTAAACTGCCCAGATGTCTTTGCTTAAAAAGCAAAATACTTGGGAGTTTTGCTAATAAAGGGTGAAATGTTTAACTTATGCAGGATTGTCTACCACCAGTAGGACAAACCATCCACAGCGTATTACAAGATAAGTCTTAAAGAAACTTAGAACCTGTTGAAAAAACAATTTCTAATCTTGCTTTCTATGTTAAGGTTATCAAGCAGCAGCAACTCAATGCCTTTTCACTTGGTTTCAGACCTCTTTATAGTGTAAGAGGCAGCGGCCATTGTGCTGATGGATAGCAAGCTGGTGAGAGGGTTCAGCTTGCGAGATTAATGCTATTACATCCATCTGTAACTAGTCTGCAGTCTTTGGCTATGGTGATGTTAAGACTTCAAAGAAAAGCTGATAACTTAATATTTGCATAGTTAAAGACAATTGTTTACATTAAATAAACTCTTTTGAAGTTAGAGAATAAATAGATAATTTAACAAATTTACCCTCAAGCTATGGCTGTACTTTTTGTATCAATGGAATTATCAGAGCAAATAAATATTTATATCAGAAATATCCTATTGACCTTAGAAAAAAGTAGTATGTAGTTCTATTTGAAATACCTATCTAGATGACAGAGATATCCAACTGCTATTATGACATGCACAGAATGTTGTAGAAGTATGACCAAAGATGAATGTCCTGTTTCAAATAACAGGAGACGCAGGCCAAAATTTCCATGAAAACTAAACAAAGTTCTTTATTGAGTCCCAGAATCTTTCACATTTGTTATTTTTTCAGTGCCATTGCACCTTGTTTGGCATATGGTAGGGAGCATGTGGCAAGAGAGGAAAAAATCTGTTAATTCTACGTCATCCAAGAGTTTATTTTTATATTGCTTTGCTGTAGGTTTGTAGACAGTGGGTTGAAACAAATTCTGATTACTAAGTTGAACTACTACTAGGCTAATGTTTTTAAGGTTTTAAGGTTTGTCTGACAAATTCTGAAGAAAAAAATCGCTGGTAGTAAAACAAGGGTAGAAAATCAAAATATTCTGAGTACTAATAGGATAGAGCATGTTGAAAATGTAATTCTTTTAACATCCCTATCCTTAAACATGGCTTCACACTTTCAATCTGTACTCATTTTAGACATTGAGGCATCTGATCCATATCATGACATCAATGCGAGTTTAGCCACCTATGCATCTTCAGAGCTTTTTACAATCAGCATCTTGTAGGAAGATACAAGAATCTTACACTGTTTGCTGTACATTGTTAGCCATTCCTAAAAAAGTTTCTTTGCCACAGTTTAGATTTTGCCCTTCTAAATAGCACTGAATAAATTTTTTTAGGTTTGTTAGGAGTAGCATAACCCCATTCATAAAAAAGTTCTCCTTGGTTTCTTCATTGACCTTGAGTTTGATGTTTTTATAAAAATCAGGAACAGATTAGGACCCTATTCTTAAACTATCTCAGCTCTTTTAAAACAATCAGACTACACACAATTTTTCTGCTTGTCTTTATGTAGGGGATATAATTTATCTGGAGATCATTGGCCAAGTGACAACTCAAGTCACTTGAATTGGTAGCCATAGCTGTGTTGAACTAGAGAATTATAACCAAATTAAACTGTCCTAAGGTTTTTAATAGACTTATACATTATAAACACTGAATTTAAAATAATAAAAAAATCAAGGAAACTTTAACAACACTTAGGACAGTTTGGACCAGATGAGTATAATCTGTAGACTAAGGCACTGTTAGTATATTTTGGAGGATGGATATTACTGTGAATCATGTATGTAACCGCCAGTCTGAACTTCACACAAAATATGGAACATTGTTCCTGATAACAGTTTGAAGGAAATTGTCTGGGCTAATATTGCTCTATATCATGGCTTGGCTTAGGTTTTATTCTTCTTAACTGTAATTTTCTTTGTGAACACTAGATGAAGCCCTGATGCTTCCACACAATAGGAAGAAGAGAGCTCAATGATCTGTTCTGGGTTGTGGATCCCGAAGTCCTGACTTCAGCTAAGCCAAAACAAGTAGAGGGATTTTCTTTTGTGGTCTCTTGTTCTGTTCCACAGGCAAATCCCTCTAAGCTGAGAGTATTCCCTGTCAGGGTAGCTGAACAACCAGATAAGGTAAAACAGGCCTTATGCTTCCTTTAACTTTCACACTGTTCTTTAAAAGGTATTTCCTTAATCTGTTTTTTGCTTGTCTGTTTTTACAAGTGGTGTAAGTACTTTTCATAGTCTACCTTCAAAATGGTGTTTAAACTTCTGTTCTAAAAAAGCATCCATGTTGTTTCCTGACCCTTGTGTCTCCAAACCTTGTCTCATTTCAGTGTCTGAAAGCAGCTGAGATGCTGAATGTTCTTTTCTGCTGTTTTCTCTTCTCCTGCATGGCTAAGATCAAAGAGAAAACAAGGCACAAAAAGAACAGAGGGACTAATGGGGAGCCAGAGGCAGAACCCACATTGTAGTCCCACAGGTGTTAAGGAAAAGGAATCAAAGTGATGGGGATGTAGGAAATGACCGTTGGGTTTGGGTTTGGTTTTTATTTTTCATTAATAAAAGCTTTACCACCTGTGTTGTGATGCTCTGAGGAGCATTAATAGAATAAAGCTGTTTGGTTGGCCTTGAACTTGGGAAAAAAATCACAGCCTGAAGAGAACATATTTCCATTAAGAGAACTTGTCCTCAGTCGATTGCATGTGTTGTGAGAACATACATGAATGAGTAACATATAACTTAAAATTCCTCTTGGCTACAGTTTATGGCTAACCTGTAGGAGTTTCTGCACAGTTCATTGGATTCACTCTAAATATGTAAATTCTTTTCTGGCTGCAGATCCAAGATTAATTGTAACAAGCTCCTAGTCTGTTCCGAAGCTGTGTTATGGGACAGCAGGACAGCACTAAAATGGTAAAACATTGCCTCAAAGATCTTTGAACTCAAAGAGCTCAAGGCTACCTCTCCGCAACATGCGAATGTGTCTTTGAGAGTTGGTAGAAGTCTGAGGAAGCAGACTGAATCTGCCATGTAGGACCAGCTTCTTGCTCTTTCTGTAACAAAGTATTTAGTTACTGGTTTCCTGACCCACTGCCGTGACACTAGTGCCTGTCACTAGAATTAATCACAGTGGTGTTAAATTTTTTCATGAATCTCAACAACTTATTCAGCTGTTTGGATCATAGATTCTGCAAAGTGCTTAACAGAGGTATTTTTCTGCCTAAATTTGATTGAATACTACTAGTAAAATTAACCACCAGGTGACAGTATTGTTCCACTCCAATACAGAGCATGGTATATTTTATCAGGCAGAAAAGGAGTATAAACTCTCAGAGGGGGAAGTTTAACAAAATTAAAAATTCAGTTTTCACACTTACGCTCTGTCTGGCTTTGTTCATTTTTTCCCCTAGTCCCATCTTGAGGCTCAAGTAACTTGTTGCAACAAAGCTTAGATATATCAGTTTTAAAAGTGTATTACCTCATTTTAACCCTTCAAAGCAAACTGCCAACAGTTTTCCTCTCCTCTTAGAAAGAATTTCTCTCAGCAGCTTGCCTTTTAGTTTTCTATTAGGCATGATCTCTGGTTTTCTAGTGACATGCAATTTTATATATGAATGTTCGGTAAATAATATTCTTCCTGAGGGGAGAGAGGAAGATGGGTGAGTAATTGATATTAGATCTGTGTCATTCCCTCAAGCAAAGCAATACAAACTATTCTATGCCACACTGCAAGAAAAAAAAAGAACATAAAATGTGCAAATTGTACCACTTCCTCTCCCTATGTAGAATTTTGTCTAAGAAACATCAAATATCTCGAGTTGAAAGGAACTCGTAAGGATCAAGTCCAATTCCCTGTTCCTCACAGGACTACCTAAAACTAAACCAATATGACTAAGAGCTTCTTGAACTCTGATAGTCTTGGTTCCATTACCCTTCTCTGGGGAGCCCATTCCAGGGACCAACCACCCTCTCGGTGAAAAACCTTTTCCTAATGTCCAGTTAGAACTTCTCCTGATGCAGCTTCATTCCATTTGCTCATGTCCTGTCCCTGGTCACTAGACAGAGACCATACACCTCCCTCTCTGCAACCCCCATAAGCAAGTTACAGACTCCATCAGAGTCACCCCTCAGCCTTCTCTAAACTGAACAAACCCAGTTAACTCACCTGCTTCTTGCCCTTGAGACCCTTCACCATCTTGGCCACCCTCCTGTGGACCTGCTCTAATAGTTCGATATCTTTCTTATACTGAGGTGCCCAAGGCTGAACATGGTTGAGGTGGGGTTGCACCGGTGCAGTGTAGAGTGGGCCCTCAACCAGCTAGTTATGTTGTGCTTGATGCACCCTGATCATAGCAGTTAAAATAATTGCTGACCTTGTTAAGCAGCTGGATGGGCAGTAAAACTTCCTTAAATTGGAATCAATAAACCTTTACCTAAAGATACAACAATGAACACATTTATGTGTAATGAATATTTCTATGACTGATACTTATATTCATAGCTCCAATGCAATGGAAATATACATACCTTGCATGTATTTCATGGTGGTAATTGTTCTGTAGAAAGTTATTCCATGAGCTTCATGATGTAAGTCTGGGTTCAGAGAGTTAGCTCGTTTGTCCTAATTTTCACTTATGCATTACAAATGTGGCTTCTGCATGTATTTCATTCTGCATCCAAGTGCCAGCAAGATAAGTGGATGCAAATGGTAATGAAAAGCAAGCAGCAAGAAAAGCCAGTGGGAGCTGAATTCCAAACATGCAGTAGTATATATTGCTTTGAAGCAGTGTACTGCAGACATCTTCATTTGGGAATACAATTACTGGATTATATACATGTATATCTCAATCCTTGTACATGTGTAAAATGAGAATAATAGTGCTCTCTTTCACTGCAGAAGTTCAGAAGATTAATGCTGGAAAAGTACTCAGCTGTTACAACAAGGCACTGTATAAAATTTCTAAGAGGAGTTCTGTTAGATTCAAATATTCTCTTCCAGTTCCAGTGTTCAGTAAATAATGTCTGGAGATGTCCTGGATAAGAAAGAGGACAGAAAGAAATAGCTTCTCACCCAAGAAATACTGGCTAGCCTTATACCCTGAATGAGTCAAGGATCCTTAATGGTAAATTGTATGTTATCATACAAGTAATGATTGTCTCTTCCTGCATGTGCACATCCAAGGGCAAATTACACTGTGTAAGCCTTTGTTCTCAGAAATAACTGAACCAGTCTAGTTGAAAAGTTCATCCTGAGGCAGGGGAATTTCAGCCAAGGTGATAGATATTTGGCATAGTTATAAATAACTGAAAAAAAACCCAGTAATGAATGATGGAAACTTGGGAGTAATTGTAATAGATGTTGCTACTTCTAACTACCTGAAAATATCAGGCTTTATTGCAATGTTAATTTGAGGAGTTTTATTTAAACAATTCTCAGAAGTAAAGAATTTCATCATTAAATGGGAAATATATATTTTTTTTGTTTATACTATCTTTTTAACTGATTTTGACATATAATTCTGAAATTTCTTGTAGGAGAAAGAAAAGTATTTTGGAATTGGCCTGGAATACAGGAGACCTTTGTTCAGGTAAGCTACAGTTTTCCTTTGTTACTTTGATGAATTCATACTTTGATGAATGTTCAGTGCATTCTTATGTTATGCTGTGGTGTTGGCAATGAGGAAGTATGAAGCTGCTATGCATCATAGGTTTTGGGGAGAGGTTGGTTTGATTATTTACCAAGTTCTGTCAATTTGCTGTATGTAGCTAGACACAACTACATCATTTAACTCACACTGGGTTCATTGTAATCATATATTGTAGAATAAACAGTAAGGGTTAGCCATAAGTACATGCCACCAGAGGAAAACTTTAATTAGGAAAGATTGAGGTTGACCGGTAATTACAGAGGTAACAGTTCACGCCTCTATAGTTAAAGGTTGAGTCAGTGTTTCCAATATAAACCATTATTTTCTGGGGTTTCTACTCGCTTATTCAGAAACTATGTGGTCACATCCTAAGGACTTTTTTTTTTATAGGCTGTAGGTAAATTCCAGTTGCAGCAACGAAAAGAAATATACATTCAACAAAACAATAATCTTTCAGAAACTGAAAAGATTCCTTAACTGATTGGTGTGAAATGTTTGGGCTCAGATGCAAAAACAGTGTTGCATGAGAAAATCTGTGTGAAGATATCGAAGTATTCAAAATAAATGTGTTCTTGTGGTATCCTAGAATGTGAGTTAGGCTGATTAGTCCCAGCTCACCTGACTTTATTGCGTTACCTTTGATGTACTAATAGCATTCCAGTAACTCCTACTCTTAACTAGATTACAGTAATTAATATACTATGGGTGATGTAGTTTGAAAATATGTCCCTAACACAGCAGAATGTTTCAGGATGAAGTGGTTGCCTTGATTTTTAGCTAAATTATTCCATTCGAAAGTTGCTCCCATAAATTACATTTTCAATTATTATGACTTTATGTATTAATTTTAAAGCAGTGGTAAGGAAGGCTGGAGTATTTGAAATCTTACTCAGGCTCAAAAAATGGTCTGAAAGTTGGTATTTATTTGATTTGTGTGCATAGTGTACTCTTCACAAGTGTGTGATTCTATGATCATTGAACCTCTGTTCTGCTTGGTGGAGTGCTGAAGTAGGAATCACATATATTAAGCGTATTTTAGTACCAACAGTTTCTTATCCTGATAATAAAAAATAAAGCAGTATCTTCTATGTGTGTAAGACAAACAAGTGGAAGAAACTAGCTCTGGGGAGCGTGGGGTGGTAGCAATAACATGAACAAACTAAACTCAAAAAGTTTAATTTATACACAGACAGTGGGATTTTTTTACTTTAAAAGCTTCATGGGATTTAGTGGAAAGGATTATCACAGAAGTGAATTAGGAAAAGAGTTACCAGGTTTGTATATTGTTCACTACTTTATAGCATTTGTTGTGTTAATTCAATTTTTTATACTTCTCAGAACTGTTTTAGGCCCATTATGGAATGGAGGAAATAAATTACCCATACCTTAAAGAGCTTCTAATTTTATATATGACACAATGAAAGGATAATAAACTGTGCAGAGATGGGGAAGTTGAAGAGAACAAGGCTTGCAGCAATATGTTCAGGCAATGATTTGGTTTTGGCATTGAGAGACACGGTGACTCAGTTTCAGATTGGTGAAGTGTTTATTGTTGCACATTAGTTTAAGAAGGGAGTGCTCGGAGATGCTTGAATGAAAAGTAGAGATTTTGCAAGCCAGAAGTTGAAGTGAGCTGATGCTCCTGGATGCCAATAGACATGGAGAGGCTGTGGGAGAAACAGGAGATTAAAACACTGGTATAACTGCCACTCAGGCTGACAAGACCCTGAAATAGGAGTATATTTATTTGTGTTCATCACTCTGTATTAAAGGTGTAAGCCTATAAAATGCAAAACATTTTCAGCCAATTTACCAGTGTATGTAAGTGTAGTTAAGCATGTACTTTAGTATTAAGGGTATGCTATTATAGATCAATTTATCTTATGTGCTTGATTTTTGTCTTGGCAAATGTTAGCTGTTGGTTTTTCCTGTAAGCTCTAAACATGTTATTTCATTTACTCTGGCTTTGTCTCCCTTTCCTCTTCTTTGTGCTCAAGTGTTCGAGGCCAGGTTGAAAGGGCTTTGAGCAACCTGGTCTAATGCAAGGTGTCCCTGCCTGTGGCAGGGGGTTATAGCTAGATGACCTTGAAGGCTATTTCCAACCCAAACCAGTCTATGGTTCTGCAATTTTTCTTACTGTATTTACATTTTTCATGACTGTTACTCTATGGTAAATTTGCTTATTAAAGAGCAACACATGAATTTTATCTGATACGGTGCTAGCTGTATATGCATGTTTGTTATCTCTTTGAACTGCTCTCCCTTCTGCATTAAAATGGTTATTAGAATAGGAACACTGTTGTTTAATTGTCAGCTCTTCTCCTTTAACCAAGTGACCAACTCTCACTTCCAATTGAGAATGCCATAAGCATGCACATACTGACTAGTGTGGGAAATGCCCCCTTAGTAAAGCCAACAGAAACTTTGCAAGGGGTGTGGAAAAGATGCTAATGCTCAAAGCCCCTGCGGAGCAGTTTAGGATGAATCAGATGGTATCCGCTAAGGCTGTGCCCTCCAGAACAGCAACCTCAGTGACCTTGGAGGAAAGGTGCAGCCTAGTTCCTCATCCAGGCTGTGGCACCTGCACAGTGAAGCAGGCATGGAGGATACGGGCCAACACTCACCTCACCCACTTCAAAGCCCTGCAGAAGGGGTATTTGATCCCCTAAAGGAGTCTTACTAAAAAAAGCAAAGACCTTTCATATATATATATATATATATATATAGTTGTAATAGTTATAGATATAATGAACTGTGTGTGGCTACAATCCATCCATAAGGGAGTGCAGTGTTCTGTGGGTGTTACATTTCTTGTGGATTATCATCCTTAATACAAGGCAGGGATATAGGTATCGGTGCTGTGGCTCTATTGAATAACTTACTAGAAAAAGGTGAATCTGTGTACAGGCTAAGAATTGGAATTTAGACATCTAAAAGGCATATGTAAGGGAAGGGATTACAGACTAGAATCATCCTGCATCTCTCATTTATTATGCTGCACAACTCTCAACATGTCACTAGAAAAGAGAACTCTCTCAACACTGGCTTATATAACAGAGCCCAGTTAAAGACCATAAAAATGACATTCTCACAGGCAGTAAACTGTAACTGATAAAATTTCAGAGGAGGCCATCACTTTAACAAAATCAAGTAGAAAACAAATCTCTGCTACTGCATTGAATCTAATGAGTGTGAGGGATGAACATGCAGTAAAGCTGGCAGGAACACTTAGTGGGCTCTAATCAACTAAAAATTTGGAAATGATTCAGGCGCCAGGGAGGCATGTAAAGAGGAATTTCAACATTTAGCTTCACATAATAGCATGCAAGACCCAACTGTAACTAACATATCTTTCTTTATGATGAAAAAAATCAAATGTGCTGTGTGAGGGATTTTTTTTTTTTTAATACAGGTAATATTAAGCCCAAAGATAATTCAGAAACCTCTTATTCTATGAAAAGCAATAGTCTTAACTTGGTCTGAGTTACTGGGTGGCTTCTGCCAACTCCGTTGTCTCGGAAGTCATTGAGACCCTACGTTTTCACATCAAGACAATTACAGTGCAGAAGTCTGTTGGGTTTTATTCCGTAGCTTATGGCTAGAGTTTCATCTATCTGGGGTATGGAGAGTTTGCACAACAACTCCACCATCTTAGATTATGTCATTATTTTCAGGCTGATGGGTCAATACAGAAATTTGTTTTACTGGTGTACAGAAGGATGAGGAAGATTATCAAGTTACATCTGAGCCTATAAGATTTGCCTCAAATATTTGATCGCTGTTTTCAGTAAAAATAAAAATCATGTGAAAAGCTCATAGGAGCAGTGAAGCATATATTTGTGAGTCCCGAGTTTGTAAGGTGAACATAGTTTACTTAAAAACTGCTGAAGTTTAGGTTTTACTAGTGGTTTTAGAAACAAAATTTAAATAAATTTGTTAATCACCCTGGTGATTTTATAGATCCTAATAAATTGCCATAGAGAAATCGGAAACCCTACCTGAACTGAGATCTCCCCAATGAACTTTCAGAACAGATCAGTTCTTTTTGAGACTCTTTTCTTCCCATTGTTGTGTAAGTGCATCCTTTTTCTTTACACATTAACTGCATGAGTTTATAAATAGCTGTGGCAATTCTAATTTAATGCAAGAACCTTTTCCTTCTAGAGAAGCGAGTACTGGTTTGGCCTGGGCAATTAGGAACTGAGGGGTACGTTGGAGAAATGTAGAATCTCAGGCTGGTCAAAATGGAAGGGCATAAACCAGTTCCGTGTCTAAGTCGCTGTTTGCTGCTGGAAAAAGCTTTGGTCGACTTTACCCCAGTGTAAACAGACTACAGGCACTTAAGGCTGTGGACATAAGTCAATGTTTGTATGATCAGAATTTACTGTTTGGACACTCAGCAAAATTTACCTGATCCAGTTAACTAACATCAGAATTGTATTAAGTATTTCATAAAATGCAAGGCCTTTTTCATCACAAAGGCTGCAATAATTGCTGTAAAATGATAACTGTAAGAAAAAACTTGTAATAGAAATTTGAAGTTTTACTGACAGTTCTAGTTTATATCAACTAGTGTTTGCATATTAATATATAGTGATATATATATCTAAAATATCAATTATCATAGTGAGAACTGCAGTATCAAAATCTGCTTTTATAAGATAACACTCTCATTTCTATCCATGTCACAAACTGCCTTCCAGCCAGCAGCTACCTGGACTGTGCCTTTTCACCTGATTTGTGGCTTCCACAGTTCTCAAACTCTGCCTCTGCTGTACTTTGTTTTAGAATAATGTTGGTGTAAGCAGCTCTCATAGTCTCAGGTTTTAAAGGACAAATTTTCGAGGGAGACATAGTATTTGTGTTAGATCTTGTGATTGCACCTGCGGAAACAAGCACAACTACTTTTTGAGCCTCCTTGGTTTTATTGTTTTGGTTTGGTTTTTTTTTAAACTAAATTGCTAGACAGCTTCTTCAGTTGTACAGGAAGGAATCTGTGCAAAAAAAAAAGGAGGTATTTTCTCCATTTAATTCTTGCAGCACCTTCTGTGGTACCACAAGCAGCGTTCACAGAATGCTGTTTGTGTTCCTTTTGAGTTTCCTCCTTGAGACCCATAACTTGCATTAATGAGCTGATGATATTAAGCTGGTAGGGAAATGGGGAGGCTCCAGCTTATATTATCTATTTGTATGCTTGCATAAGATATAAATCTGGTACATATGTTGTGTGTAACATAGACCCCAAGTGTCTGTGTTCTTTCTTTTGTTTCTTCCTTTTCAGACTGTCACATTAGGACAGGATGCCTTGGCTAGAACATCAGCTGGGCTTTGCTGCTTCTTTTCTTTCTCCATTCTGTTTCATTCCAAGATGCTTTTGTATATGAATTGCAGTATCCAATCTCTACAAACATCACTGTAGTTTGTAAAGAATTTTCTGGCATAATCCAAACTGTAGGAAAGTCTGTTGTTTATATCAAGAAATAGTATTTAGTGGATATAGGAAAGTGAGAAGTGCCACAAGTAAAATCTGTCTTCACACTAACATAGTTTACTACAAAATTAGTTATAATGAACTACAGTTTTGCAATACAATAACAAAGAGAAATTCCAAATTCAGTTGCCAGTATGGATTCATAGACAGGCATGGATGCATGCACTCAGCATCATGAAGTGCAAGCCAAGGAGGCATGTAAATGTTTGGTTCACTGCTGTGATACAGAGCAGAAGGCAGACTTCAAAGACATCATACACTATGTTGAAATTGGTTCCCTGCTGACTTTCCTAAAAGTGATTCATCCAGAAATGGAACAAAAAATATTTCATGTATAACAAAGAGCAAACAGCAGGAACTGGCTGTCCTTTCTTCACCATGTGACTGGCAAATAAAGTTTGGAAGAGTTTATAAGTTATATCCATAACTCCTAGACATGGCCAATAGCCCTTCTATCTGGAAAAAACTGTATTGGTAATAGAAAACATTTCAGTTCTTGCTGACATGGAAAAGTTCTCTACTTGCTTTGCTTGTCAAATTAGGTCAGGTGGAGTTGGGGAGGGTCAGTGCTTTATGAATGCAATGCCGAAAAAGAACTAATTGCACATTAACATTTAATTGCCTACATGAAGTGATTTAGAGTATAGAGGGCATGTTATGTTGTTTTTTTTTCTCAGTACCGATTTTCTCAATATATACCATAGTTACTTCACAGGCTTTCAGATTTAAAGGCCAGAAGAAGTGTTTAAAGAATTTGCTACTTCTTCCTTTTAGGCATCTAAATGACATGGCTGAATTTTCACAGCTCTTGGTTAGAGAAGAATCCACAGAGCTTCAGGGTGCTGAACCCATCTAAAGACTTTGATTTGTATTCCTAAAGGGACTTGGACTCATGAAAATTTGCTTGTTAAGGGTATTTTCTTTTTAAGTCATCATCTTATCACAGGAAAACAAGGTCTTTCTGACAGAGTTTGTCAAATTTCAGTTTCTAATGGCAAATTGTGCAATGTAGCTTCAGCATTAACCTTCAGAAGAGGTGCAGTCCTCATTTAACTCTTTTGAGAATGATTTCCAAAGATGCAAGGACGTGAGGTGCATAACTCATATTGAGTTGGGAGGAAATAATAAACACAAGGCTCTAATAGGAGGCTTGTTTAATTACTCCAGATTACATTGAGATTTTTCAGATGAAAGGTACTGTAATGTATCTGTTAGCAAATTAACTGCTCTCTGTTCTCTGAGAGAAACGGTTACGTTTTGGTTGTTTGTTTACAAGATTTGGGTAAATGTAACCAACAGGCAGACAAAACTGTGTTGAAACTTGCTGCCTGTGATAAAGAGTTCTGTTATGTAATAAATATTGACACAGGTTGTATCCTGTTTATTGTTTGTTTCTATTTTATTTACTTTGAGTGAGTTTTGTGATGCAGCATTTTGATCCAGGAGCCCATCCCTATTCAAGTATATGCCATAGTGTGAAAAGATTTGCTGATACCTTGGCAGGATGTTTCACACAGCTGTGAAGGTGCTCTGCCCAGAGACAGCCAGTTTTCAGCTCACTCTTTACAGTTCTCTCTGCATGCCAGCACTGGTCTACAAAGGAAATTTTAAAGTCTTTATGAAAATCAAAGAACAGAAACATCTAAGAACGGCGTATAATCTCAGTGTGATTGAGAGCAATGATGTAAGCTCATGCCTGTTGCTTTCAGTTGTTTCTTCTCTAAAAGACTTGGTGCAAAGTACCTAAGAGGAATTCTGTTTTATTGCTCATTATCAGGCACTTTAGTTTTAAATATTAGACAGAATGATATTCTATAAAGCAGTCATAGCCTAAAAAGGACAAAACAACCATGTCTGGTTCTTGGTGGAGGCACACTCAAGGCTGGAATTCACCAGTTTTAGGAAAGGCTCACTTGGCCTCTATCCCTTTCTGTGCAGACCCTCTGTTATTTAGAGATGTTGCTGTATACTGCTCATCATTAGGAAATTAAGAGCTCAACCCCTTAAGGAAATTTATTTCTTCTCATCTTCATATCCTGGACTTTTCAAGACTCAACTGCAATCATGACACTAAGACTTTGTTCACAGTGACAGGCTTTATTGTAGCACTGTGCTGGGTTTATATTTTCCTCCTGGTTTACCATCACCAGACCTGTAAGTAAATATGTATGTTGTGATTTAAATGAGAAGTGAGATATAATGAAGCAGGCTAATTTTGCTTGCTCATATATGTAATCTTATTGCTTTCATTGTGATTAAAGACTGCACAGTGAGGCTCCTCATGAGGCTTATTGCATAGGAACTGGAGACAATAGTTTAGAAATGATGTCTGCTTGTTTATAAGTGATTTAACCTTTCAGGTGAAGCAGGGAAAACAGGAATCAAAATGATATACAACTTCATACAGAAGTATATGTATTCAATGGTTCTCTCAGCTACACTTTGGAATATTTTAAAGCAGAAGATATGGTAGCTCTGCTGCTCTCAAATTCTTCAAATGCCTAAACACTCCAAAACCCCATTCAGCTCTTCTGTGGAGGTAGGTATGAATGGTGCACAATAGTCTTCCAGGCTTGTTTCAAAAAACCTTCTACATGTTATTCCAAGCAGTGGAATAAGCCTCACTTATGTGATTATTATTATGCTTTAGAAAATTTAGAGTTTGGGT
Source organism: Pezoporus flaviventris (assembly GCF_033815535.1). Taxonomy (NCBI): domain Eukaryota; kingdom Metazoa; phylum Chordata; class Aves; order Psittaciformes; family Psittacidae; genus Pezoporus; species Pezoporus flaviventris. Next base: position 5,832,938 of record NW_026892585.1, read on the forward strand.
TGTAACCAAATAACCAGCATTATGCCATGTTTATGCTTTCCCTTGACTCTGTGGCATGCTTCTAGATGCTAACAAATGGCGGTTCTATCCATTTGTGTAGATTTACACATTTTAAATCCCCTGCTGACGCAGTTGTCTTCCTTGAGTGAGCAAAACTACCAAAGCCAAAAGTCCTTCCCAGCATTTTATTGGCATATCATAATTTATGATGATTCATTACACATTAAGTGCTGTGTTTTCCAGCCTTTTGGGCATATGGTGTGGCACAGTCAAGTATCAACAATATTATGATTCTTTTGTGATTAAAGATCTGGCAAGAAATTTGAGCCACTTGATAGTTTGCTTATTAGCTAGATAGTGCCATAGGGGCACCTCACTCTTTACACTCGTTAGTTGCTAAAGATGTGGTGGGAAGACAGGTTGTTAACTAAGATTCTCATAATAAAAAAATTTGCATAAAGGATTCAGTAATGAGTTAGCAGAACATAACACCAAATCATCAGGAATGGGAGCTGAGTAGAATTTTTAAGACGCATTTTCTTGATGATATATAATTAGTCATGTAATCCTGGGATTGCATTTGAAATCTATGGAGCTGTATGTGAGCAGGTTTTAACAAAGTAGTCATCTGGAATAATGATGACCAAGTTAAAGGAAGTTTTCCAGCATTCAATTTCTTAGAGCTTCAGACCATAAGAAACATTCAAAAATTTTAGTACGTACAGTTCAACATGATTCACCTGTCTTACCAGAAAGCACATAAATCATTGGAATAGTTTTTGAGAAATGCAGTAAACAATTTTCAAAGGGTAGAGTATTCAGCTTAGTCAAGGGTAGAGAAGAGTTCATTTCAGTCTATTGAAATGCATAATGTTATTGTCTGCTTTGAGGGAAGTAAGCTAATATCTGATGTGTCTGGTTATAGTTCAAAATACCACCCATTTAGTGAAATATAATCAAAAAAATCACCTGATTGTCTTTGCACCTAGAAATTATATCTTAAAATGTTGGTCTATGACAGGGCTTTGGGCAACATGGTCTAGTGTGAAGCGTCTTTGCTGTGGCAGGGCATTGGAACTGGATGATCTTAAGGTCCTTTCCAACCCAAACCATTCTATGATTCTACGAAATGTTTTTAGATTGTGAATATTTTGAGTTTCACACCCTTTTTTAAAAACAAAGTATGATTTATTATTACTAGTAACACTGTATTTATCCACAATTGTGGTGTCCCAAGTTACTTGCCCTCCAGGAACTGGATCATTGCAGAAACAACAATGCACAACTCTGTTCTCTTGAGTTTCACTATTGTGAAGCTGTCTCCAGAAAAGAATGACACTTGTTCATCTGGAATCATAGGGTTGCCTCCCGACATCAATCTTCTGCCATGTGATAGAAATTCTCTCCTGTAAAAGTTAAGAGTAAATGTCTCATTTACTATTGAAATATGTGTTTAGTTTAATTTTAGAGAGGGCAATAGAGAGGAAAGTGCTGGAAGGGTGAGAAGGCAATAGAGATGAAAGTGCTAGAAGGGTGAGAAATTTCCTAGATTGAAATTCAAATGAGTGCTTGAAGACTGTATATCACTGAAGCTTTTTTGTCCTGTTACAGCAAGGCCAGTCCTGAGTAGCAAACAGATACAGATAAAAGTCTTTAGCTTCAGCAAAGAGGTAGATTTGCAAACATTTTTTTCTTCAGCATTGAAAATATACAATGGAAGACCTGAGATGAAGCCATGACTTTCCTCTGCAGTTTGAATTCCTGATGATACCTAAGGCGCTGCAAGTTTAGAGTGACTTGGAGGATTTCACTGCGCTTACGCATTGGTCTGTCACAACAGCAACACTAATGGCAGAATGTATTGGTGATTCAGAGTTTCTCATTTACACCCAGGCTTGCGTCATGTACCATGTTGCATATTTCCTTTCTTTTCAAGTATGCTTTTTTCGGACTGGTTTATTGTTGACTGGGAAGCGGAGCTGTTCCCAATGCATTCCTAAGGAAACATCCTGTACAGGAAGAGAGATTTGTTTTATTTTACATACAGCTGCCAATATACTTTAAAGTGGATGGTCTCTCTCCTCAGGGTTTGTTTTTTTTCTGTCTCTCCTAACCTAAATTGAAGTTTAAGATCAGCCTGTAAATCAGGCCTGCTTGAAGAAGGCTAGCTGAGGCTCACAGAAATTACTGCAAACATAAGAGTTTAAAGACCTCTTAATAAAGAGGTTATGGCCTCTATTTGTTAATCCTTATGCAGCTAAAATGTATGAAGGACCCAAATGCGTACAATCTGTGCTCTTCCTAATTTGGTAATATAAACAGCTACTTTGCAGCATAAGAAGTAAGTGTATTTTTAAAGGTGACTTCAAAGCTCTTAAAGACAAGAGTTGCTGTTCACGAGCAAAGGATAGGACTCACAAATGTATCACAATACTGTTACCAGACTGCTAGTGTTACAAAGAGGGCACTTGTGTGACTCTTCACATCTGTTAAAGGGCTTTCTTGCTAGTATGTGATTCTTCTCTTGCTATTTGTGAGACCAGTAAAAAGAGGCTTAAGTCTCTATCTTAAAACATGGTGATGAAATAGGTAAGTATGAGGTTACTGATGCCATACATGCTGTACCTAAAAACTTTATCAGAAAGTCTTTTGCTATTGGTGATACACTCTCTGAAAACATTAGTGTCGCATTCAAGAATTCTGATTCTTCAGGGTTATACACAACTCATTTAAAATGTGAGTGTGACTTTGATGAAGATGCAGAACAGGTATATCTCATCAGCACCAATGCAATATGCTCAGCGTTGTCCCAGTACAGAAACTGCTTGTCAGAGTGGGGTTTGAATTCAAAGAATTTCCCGGACCTGTTACATCTTGTACACTTTCCTGAAACTGTGAACAAGAATGTTGGTTATGTTGGTTTTTTTTTCTGGCTTGAATATGTGTCCAGTGGGAACTGGACCAGAGACCACACAAATTAGTAACAATCAGCTACTAGTTCCTAGACTTGGATTTGGAATCGTTACCTGAATCACAGAATCATAGAATGGTTAGGGTGGGAAAGGACCTTAAGATCATCTAGCTGCAACCCCCCTGCCATGGGCAGGGATGCCTCACACTAGTGTTCCTTCTTTGTAATCAGTGCTTATATTGCTCAGTGTTCCTTAGGAGTACTGTGACTTCTGGTTAGCAGAAACTGTTGAATTGGAAAAGCTCTCTTTAGATTACAAATGTTGCATCTGGCTGAAGTAGGACTACTGAGCTGAAAAAAATATAAATAATTTTTGTGCATAACTGCTCCCATCTTTTGGCATTTTGCAGTTTTCTGTATCTTTTTGCAGATTCATGGTTCTTCTTGTAGTCTGCTACAAGCAAAAGTGCCCACTGTCTTCTGAAAATAATCTTTAGATGTGTATAATGAGCAATACTGCATTTCCATTAAGCTTGAAAAGAGCAGTTGGTATATGTATGTGTGTGTGTGTATGTATATATATATATATGCAAAAGGCAGGACACAGCTTCCCTTTTCTTAGGGCATTTTCTAGGGAGAGTATATTTTCTTGCTACGAAAAATAGAGGAGGTAGTTGTCAAATTCTATGCATTAGAAAAGAGAAGAAAAGGAGTTTGTAAGTATTATCTTTCCAGATAATCGTATATGCATTTCAGTGAAGCGCTTTCAAGACTCCATTTCTGATAGGTTTTGTTTGTTTGTTTTTAAGATGAGCTTTTGAAAGCTCCTCCAGATCTACTTTTAATTAGAGCTGATTATTCTGCTCTCTTTCTCTCAACTTTCTGCCAAAACCCTGTCATATTAATGACCTCCATGATTTAGTTCAAAATGAAACAACCAGTGTTATTATTACATAATGGCTTTTCCCTCTGCGTTATTACGGAAGGCATTCTAGAAGAGAGGGAGACCACAGCTATTATCTCTGCATGCAAACTTTGAGGAAAATTCTTGAAGAAACATTTGTTCAGAAATCCAAAGGGAAAAGCTTTACTTAGCATAATTGACAAATGTTCCAGCAAACTTATCTCAGCCTCTTTGAAGTAAACTGAACTAGTCTTCAGACTGATTTAAGACTAAGCCATTTCAGCACTGTGTTTAAGGCCTGTATTTTTTTTGTTTCCTGATGCAAAAATTATGAACTTCAATTTCCAATGGCTTTTGGTTCACTTCTGTTATGCTTCATGAAGGAAAACCAAGCTTCACTCCAGTGTGGTTTTACCTTCAGTTGTCATAGCTAGTAGAGCGTCCAGTATATTCATTCCTCAATAGAACAAGGAGCAGGAGTAATTTAGAGCTATGGTGTCTTTCTCCAGTGGATTTTGTTTGAACTGAGACAGTAAACTCAATCCAGAAAGGGCAAGAAGGTGATAATTACTTCCTTTTTTCTGGCATAAAGAAGTTAAATAGATGAGAGAAATGGTGTGTTGTGACTCATTACAAATCTCTTAAGCAAAACACTCCCTGCAAAGTAGGCAGAGAATTAAAGGTCACAATGAAAGCTGAAGAGTTTTTTCTGTAACTTGACTGGCATATGCTGTGAGTGGGTTTTGGTTTCTTGGTTTGTGGATTTTTTTGGTTTCATTGCATGAGCTCAGTTGAGTTATCATAACACAATTGAAAAACTCCGTTAATATGCAGGCCAAAACTTGTGTGGCTGTGTCAACTGTCTTTGCTAAAGTCTGAATTCCCTTTAGGCTGTACACACCCTGTGAGCAGGACTTCAGTTGTCATGTGCAACTTTATTGTGGCTTTTCACAGTCAGCTAACATGAATGACCTGAAGTATTTTTGTGAAAAAAGCTGGCTGTCCATGAGCAAAACTTAATAATCCCTGTGTACCCTGTCCTTAAAGTAGTATATTCCGAGAGTCTCTCAAAAAGTCAGTATGCCTCTCCCGGGTGGCAGATTAGGTCACATGCCATGATGCACAGGACAGCAGGGAGTAGTTCAGTATGTTGTCTGCGCCTTCATGCTCAAGTGAAGTTTGGATGGAGAGCATGGCAGCTCAAAAATGGGAGCAAATGAATACAGTGGTTAATGGCTACGTAGTTTTACACATTCGCTGTTCTGAGAGAATGTTTCAACCACAAATAGGGCTTGTGCTGCAGGCTTGCTTATCATCCCACTGAGTGGGGTTCATTTTCAGATCTCCATCATGCCTAGAGCATGTTGAGGACAAAGGGAAAGCTGGTACTAAGTACGCACTGTTCATATCTGCTCCAATGTGTTAGCTATTCTCATATGGTGTGGCAGCACACTCCCTTGCTGAAGGACACAGTGAGTCATATAAAGGAGCAAAGTGAGGATTTTTAACCGAAATACTCTGTCACCTGTGATGGTCAACCAGCTTATAAGGCTTGAAAGATTTTGACAGTGTTCTTTCACAGGTGGACTAGTGGTTACCTTTGTAAACTGAATTAAGGTAATTTGATGTTTAGCAGGTTACAGTTAGTAATACTTTCCTCTCTGGACCATAGTTACTTAGAAATCTGCCTATCATAAAAGCACAGAAGAATCAATCCAAAAAAAAATCATCTGGGATAGCTGACTGTGGCTTACTGGGATGTTACATATGGGACAGGCACAGAAGTGAAGATATTTATTCAAGGTGAAATGATATGCATTATCTGAAGGGGGCCTACAAGGATGCTGAAGAGGGGCCCTTCATCAGGGATTGTAGCAATAGAACAAGAGGCAGTGATTTCAAACTGAAACGGGAAGTTCAGGTTAGATATAAGGAAGAAGCTCTTTACTGTGAGGGTGGTGAGGCACTGGCACAGGTTGCCCAGAGAAGTGGTGAATGCTCCATCCCTGGCAGTGTTCAAGGCCAGGTTGGGCAGAGCATGGGGTGACATGGTCTGGTGTGGGGTGTCCCTGCCCATGGCAGGGTTTGCAACTGGATGATTTCGAGGTCCTTTCCAACCTAAACCATTCTGTCATTCTATGGTATTTAGTATTAGGAATAAAAAAATAAATTGAATAGTTAAGGAATCTCTAAAAATTGCTTCTAACCACTGTTTTGCATCTGCTACTTAGATAATTAAAACCTTTTCCTCACTGCAGTATGGAACAGCATGTCTGATCCAGGGATGAAAAGGGTTGGTTTTTTTTTTTTTTTGCAGCGTGCAATTTATGGCTTGAATCAGGAAGAGCCTTATAAGTGTTGCTATTTTCCTTCAAATAAATGAAAAAATACAATATGTTTCACCATTCAAGTAAATGTAACTTACAGTAACCTGTCTGCAGGTATAATCAGCCATGTCATCTTTCACCTTGATTTTTGAGGTTTTTTTCCCAATTGTTGTTGAGAAGGTATTATGAAGTGGAGGATACCAAAAACTGGATTACTTGGGTTCAGAAATGACTGCCATTCACCACTGGTCTCACAGCCATGTAGCCTGTAGTTACATTACTGCCACCTTGGTTTAAAAAGACAGAGTTAATCAGGTTTAATTACTTGTTCAAAATGGAAATTATTTTTATTATTAATTGACCTATTGTTGTTATTAATTGTTGCAGGAAGTACAAATCAAAACTTTTTGGGCTTCTTGTATATCTCAGTGATGATTTATCGTAATTCTTTCCATCTTCCATGCGTTTAAAATTCCTGTTGTGTAAATGAATTGAGGCTTCGCTTTAAAGTTTATCAGTGAATTGTAATAAACTTTTGTGCTGAAAATTGAAGAGCAATCCACCTGAAACTTCTGCTGTGCCATGTCTTTTCTCCAATCTTGAACCAAATATGGCTGAAATGCTTTAAAACTGTTTAAACACAAGGTAGGTCCACCTGTGAGTAATATTGTCAGTTTTACTCTGCCACAAGATGGAAAAGGATGCTTTGTAATGTCTCAGGACATGTTCTCATTCCCACTGATTGCTCACAGCTTGGGGATGAGAATAAAGACCTTCAGGAAAAATTCTCAAAATACCCTAAAATACCCAACTCTGCAAAAATGTCCTGAGATATTTTTGGCTTAATGGGAAGTAGAGTCCCATAAATTGGCTTGACTCATTCATTTGTACAAGACATAAGTGAATAAATCCCGTGACTTTTTTCAAAATCTCAAAGGAAAAGTTCATTCTGTTCAGATAAACATCCACCTTTGAACACTGTTGTACTTAACCTTCTAATGTTGTGAGTTTCAACTATAGAAAGTCACGGGAGTCTCCTGTCCTTTTGTTTTTGTTTATTAGTTTTTTCTTAACTCCATGTTAACTTTGGGAAGGGAAACCAAAAACCCATCAGCTACATGCATGTTACTAGAAAACTGCTGGTGTTTGCAGTGAACTGGTTGCTGAACCTGAACCGGCAAAGTACTGCTGTCAGGTCACCATGCAGGCGCTCCCTACCTCAAGCAATGCATTGCTCCCTCCTTCCAAAGTACTGCCCCAGTACACACTGATGGGACACAGGACCATGCCCAGGCTACTTTAGAGTTGGTGTTACTGGCTTGGGTTGCTTTTTTGGTAGTATGATGAGTGTACAGGATGTGTGTATATTATTAGGTCTTTGACAATCCTGTGTGATATAAACAGCTGAAGCTATCACTGCCTCAAACTGTCTGCCTTACCCACTTCTGGGCATTGCCATTCCTGCACCAGTTATGTCTGATCCCATCATGAACCTGTAATAAACCAGGATGAAGTGTGCAGCAGCTGACTGACAGAAGGCTCAGATATCCATGCCTCAGGGGCAACCACCTCTCTCAAAGGGGCAAGGGAGATGCTGAGAGCCATGAGTGTTTCAGACTTCCTGTTGTATCTTGTCCCAAACTGTGTGGCAAGCTCCTTAAAGTATCATAGTAGATGTTTGCTTCAGTAGAGGAAAATTGAAGTATTTAGTAAACTGAAATGTACTGAAATTCCAGCAAGTAACATGCTACCCATTGACTGGTAAGATAGTATATGAATATGTTGTTCATATTGCATTTTTTTGCTCTTGTTTTTTATCATTGTAGAAGAAAGAAAGGGTTCTTGGCATAGCTGGGATTCTCCAACATCACAAGCATTCATAAGATTTCTTTCCTGAATATAATCTACAGCTCCCTGCAGTTTCCAATTAAAATACTTATCTTTGATGAATTAAGGTTTATTTTTCTTTAACTGATTTTAGCCTAGAATGGAACAATGCAAGACTGTACTCTTTACTGCTGCTTTTCAAATCTTTCCTATGGTAGTGATACAACAAGGACTTTGTCAGGTTAGTGGATATAAAAAGCAGTCAACTTGGTTTACGATGCTTTGCTGTGATAAGTATTCTTCCATTTCTTGATACAGGGAAAAATCCAAACCATCAAATTTAATTCATTGCAGAAAAAACAACCAAAAGCAATGTAGCCATTGAGGGACTAAAGCCAGGATTGAGAGAAAAGTTCTTCAGAAATGAAAACACTTGGTACTTGCTTGGCTTCAGATTTAATTTTAAATAAGGAATTACATCACAAGGGTTGGCTTGTTGCAGTTTCTTGACTTTTACCTAGGTTGGCTCACATATTTAAACTATGAGGACTTGATTTAACAGAGACTAGAGTGGTAGGACAAGGGGTAATGGGTTCAAACTGAAACAGGGGAAGTTCAGGTTAGATATGAGGAAAAAGCTCTTCCCTGTGAGGGTGCTGAGGCGCTGGCACAGGTTGCCCAGAGAAGCTGTGGCTGCACCATCCCTGGCAGTGTTCAAGGCCAGGCTGGACAGAGCCTTGGGCAACATGGTCTAGTGTGAAGTGTCCCTGCCCATGGTAGGGTGTTGGAACAGGATGATCTCAAGGTCCATTCCAAGCTTAACTATTTTATGATTCTGTGTAAGTGAAGGGTATTTATATTAATGGACTAAATCCTGGGCCTTAGAAATTGGAAGGACAAATCCTGAAATCTCAGAGGTGTTGTGACTTCCCCCGGTGGTTGTCTGTGTGGATGGATTAAAGCATGGCTTTATGTTGGCTGTTCTTGAGCTATGTCCCCTTTCTTGAAAAACAAAATGCAAGAACTTGTCTTTAAGAAAATTTGTAATTCTCTGTGTGTCTTTGTTTGGATTAAAATAGTTTAAAAGGTAATTTCAATAGTAACTCCAGCATAATTTGTTTAAAATCAGAGTAATCTGCATGTACGTTTTACTGTTTACATCACTATTCTCCAATAGGTGTATTTGTTCCAGAAAGTTTGTTCAGAATTCCTATATCTCTAAACATACGTTTTGTGAAGAAAAATATAATGTCATATGTTAGCTGTTAATCTTCTAGCTTTCTAAACTATCACATTGGTACTCAAGGATTTGAATTCTGTACATCTCCTATCCATTGCACTTGGACTATGTGGAAGTATGCTCCCAGATTCTCATCTGTGTAGGAAGGCAGTGATTTGTCACCACAGACATAGTCTAACATTGCTGACTTTTTTGGCTGGGTATACGGTAAGGCTGCAGCCTACAGAGCCTGTGTTCCCATTTCACAGGCATCGCCTGTTGTGCATGGACTTTTCAGACACTTGACAGTCAGTCTCTACTTCTGTATCGGTTTTTGGCAGTTGCGGATTTATTGCATGTGAGCCAACCAACATGCAGTGAGCATGTCCTAGGGACAAAAGAATTTACATTTTTTAGCAAAGAGAGCTTTAGTGATACCATAATTGTCTGTGCAGTGGTTGTGGCCATGTAGCCCTCATTTCAGGAAGGAATAATCTTACAGTTGGTTAACATTAAAGATACTATGGGTGTACAGATTCCAAAGCACAAACAGCAAGGGTTATAACAGAGAATAAAACCAAACCCACATATTAATATTCATACAAATATAACAGCCACACTAAACACAACCCCACGCCCCCCCCAAAAGCACCTAAGCCCATCAACATCTAGTTTCATCCTTTAGTATTTAATTTGTTCAGTGTCTTCATGTCTGCAAGCCCCAGTCAGCAGTATTGATGGGCTTTTCTGGATTTGTAGTGTGGATAGTACTTTCTTTGTGTGTTTTGGTTTTTGTTTTCTTCTGTTATACCTCAGTCCAGTAATGCCCCTCATGAAACCTAGGGCAATACTTATAAGCTTTAGAAATGTACTGAGCTTCTAAATAATGTTTTGTCTTGCCAGTACCTAAGCCAACTAAGTACAGACTTCACATTCACAGAATGGAGAATTTAGAGGGGACCCATAAGGATCACTGAATCAAATTGTTCTGACACACAGTATCCTAATGATGCAAAAATGAGCCTAAATGGCATTTAAATTTAAACATACTCCAGCAGCTGAGAAAATCAAGGGTGGCTTTTCCAAGAATCTCTAAAACTCATATAATGTGTCTCTTTTTGCACCCCTGTCTCCCCCCAAACATAACCATCAAACAGCAAAGTTGGTGATGAGTGTGACAGATTTACAAGAGATTAACATTATAGAATCATAGAATTGTAGAATAGTTAGGGTTGGAAAGGACCTTAAGATCATCTAGTTCCAACCCCCCTGCCATGGGAAGGGGCACCTTACGCTAAACCATATCACCCAAGGTCTTGTCCAACCTGGTCTTGAACACTGCCAGGGAAAGGAAAAGATTTTGTTGAAAACCTGTAAAACAGGAGTGTGAGAAAGGGAGATTAAAAATAAAAAGGCTGTTTGTGCGAGGTTTTGCACAGATTAGAAGTTCTCATGGGACAGTTTTGTCATTTTGACTTGATCTTCCTATTTGATGGGAACCTTTGTGTTTAAGAGCATTACATGGTCTAGGTTTTACTCTATTTAAGTTTCTATAGCTGTGAAGGAAAAGATTTATCGAGCGTACGTAGGTATCATGGAGCTTAATCTCTGAACGCTCATAAATCCCCAAAGCTGTGTTAAAAGCATACTTACTGTCTATTTCTTGAAGTTCCTCACTGCTTCCACAATCCTCATTTCATCCAAGTCATGAATGCCGAAACTGATTTACTGACTTGATGTAGTGCTATTGCGCAGAAGCTTTCTCCATTATTGTATGGGAGGAGCAGGTAGCAAGAAAAAAGGAATTTTGCCTTTGGCAAGTAGCCAGTAATTTTATATTTTTTTTTTCCCTAATTTATATTTACAGGCCCTGGAGGGAAACTTTGGTTAATGTGTATGTATGAAACACCCACTCAGTAAATACTTTAACATTGCACAATGAGCTAATTTGTTGGGTTTTCTTATTTGCATCTTTTCATCACAGACAATTGGATTTTAAGTAAATACTTAAATGTGATCTTATCATGCAGTATAGAAAAACTGTCTATAAGTAATTCAGATTCAACTCACAAATTGCTGCACGCAAGTACTCCCACAAATACAGTATATATTATAGGTTCAGGTGCCTGATGCTTAAATTGCATCATAGTTTCTATGTTAATATTTGCATGCTTCATATTGCCCAACCTGTGGACAGGAAGCTGATTGTACTGTATATTTGAATAAGTTTTCTCAAGATCTGCTGCAAATTACATTACCAAGCCTGTCTTTAAATTCTCTCTTTCCAAACAAGGAGTCTGTGCAGTTACTTGCTTGATTAAATTTGGCTTTCTGGATGGATCAGCTCAGTGTATTTGCTGGATTGGTTATTTGAGTGGTTGGAAATCACTTTCACAGCATGAAAATAAGGTTAATAGCCATTCACGCACTGATAGCTTTAATTCTATCTCTATCCATTTTATAGTATTTATATGTAGAGAATATGTATGTTTAGAGCAGCCCTCCAGTATCTGAAGGGGGTCTACAAGAATGCTTGAGAGACTCTTCATTAGGGACTGTAGTGATAGGACAAGGGGTAACGGGTTCAAACTGAAACAGGGGAAGTTCAGGTTAGATATAAGGAAGAAGTTCTTCCCTGGGAGAGTGGTGAGGCAGTGGCACAAGCTGCCCAGAGAAGTGGCGAATGCTCCATCCCTGTCCGTGTTCAAGGCCAGTCTGGACAGAGCCTTGGGCAACATGGTCTAGTGTGAGATGTCCCTGCCCATGGCAGGGGGTTGAAACTGGATGATCTCAAGGTCCATTCCAAGCCTTAACTATTCTATGATTCTGTGTAAGTGAAGGGTATTTATATTAATGGACTAAATCCTGGGCCTTAGAAATTGGAAGGAAAAATCCTGAAATCTCAGAGGTGTTGTGACTTCCCCCGGTGGTTGTGTGGATTAAAATGTGTCTTTGTGCTGGATGTGCTTATATGTCCCCTTTCTTGAAAAACAGAATGCAAGAACTTCTTTTTAAGAAAATTTTTAATTTTCTGCATGTGGTTTAGATTTATTTAGTTTAAATGTAATTTCAATAGTTCATGCATAGTTTTTATTAATGCAGACTTCAGATATATTCAGGAATAAAGAAATAAAGATTACATTTTTTTTTCCCTAAAATAGATCATATTATCACCAGAATTTTATATTTTTAGCTGGAAAATGCTTTTTATTTAAAAATCATCTTTTTGTGCAAACATGCAGTATAATGCTATATGTATATAAATATATATATAAAATATATGCTATCTATTTATATTTGAAGAGATTTGATTCTATTAGGGTAATTTAAACTTCTTTCATTTCCAGATGTTTTTTGTAGAAAAACCATCTCTCCTATGTGACACTGCAGCTACTGTAATGAATTCTAGGGTTTTGGTATTATTTTAGTTCAAAAATTAATGTAATGCTTTTATGCCCCTTATAACTCAGGTCTGTATGGACTCAAGCAGAGGCCCAGCAAAAAATTTTCCTCTGACCTGAGTTCCCAGTGATGTAATGTTTTTCTATCTCATTTCAAGGAGATTAGGTGATGCCATCTGCTACTCTTTATTTTCATCTTTTCATTCTCTCTCCTAACACAAAACTATGAGATCTTCTCACACCCAAGATGCCTTATCAAAACAGACAATTGTTGAGAACACAGCGTAAGGAAAGTAATCTCTGGGAAGTAATCCAAAGACTTGATTTTCCTCTTCTTTTCCCGAATATAAATCGGGATCAGCTTCACTGAAGTGGATACAGAGTAGGAAGGATGAAGCCCTAAGATTGAAAGTCTGTGGAAATAATTGTAGGGATTTTATCAGACAGTGCCACAGTGAAGATCTTCATAGGGAGAAAGAACAAAAAAGAAGTGTTCTAGATAAATTATGTCTTCTTTGAAAGACATTGAGCTGCTTTCATCCTTACTTTTCATAAATCATTGTCTCCTATGGGCATACAAGTTATATGGGCAAAAGAATCTTAGCCTTGAGATTGGAAGCAGAGTGTACTGAATTCAGCAAGGAAGTAATTCAGAAAGCTGGTCTTTCTCTTATGCTGTTAGACTGCTGTAATGTTCCTATTACAGTTAAGAAGGTGGGTTGTGCTAAATAACTCATGATGAAAATGCAGTCTTGAGTTCATAGTTGTTCTTTTTGCCTTTTTGTCTGATGAGCTTTCATCCTATAGTAAATATAATAGATATAAGAATCTCAAATTAATTTAAAATGGGTGATCTGAAATTTACTCTGTTATTTCTTGAATTCAGGTCATAAACTGAATCTTCCTTCCAAGCTCCTGCAGGTTTATTTAGACATTTTACTGTTTGAAGAAGCATTTTTGGAAAACAGTTATTCAGTGAGGAAAATTGCACAGGCTGGGCTGCATTGACAAGACAGAGCTAGAACAGGTAGAAATGGGATCATTTCACTCATACAGTGCTTGTCAGGCCATAACTGGTCTCCACAGTTACAAAAAAAAAAGACACAGCCAGACCTGAATGAGTCCAAAGAAGGGCAATGAAGATAATCAGAGGGCTGGAGAATTTGTCCTATAAGGAAACACTGAAGGAGTTAGGCCTTTTCTATGCTTAAAAGGCTTAGGGTGAACCTCACCATAGTTTTCCAGTACATCAAGGGCATCTACAAAGAGGACAGAGGCTCTTTCTTCACAAGGAACTACATAGAGAGGAAAAGGGGCAGGGGTTACAAGTTCCCGCAGGAGAAGTTTCATCTTGCTATGAAAAAATATTTTACACTGAGAACAATCAGTCACTAGAACAACCTCCCCAGGGATGTGATGGAGTTCCAATCACTGGAGGTTTTCAGAATGCCAAAGGACGGGGTTCTAGATAATCTCATCCAGGCTTCTTGCTCTATGAAAGGTTGAACCAGATCTTTACTAGATCACTTCCAGCCTGGGCTGTTCTGTGATTCTGTGATTTGTGATGTGCCAATTGCAACGGCTGCCTGTTGCTACACCAGAAATGACCAAATGTCTACTTCTTATGCTCTTTCATATTCTCTTTTAACATATTCTAGAATTTACCTAGATTAACTCTATTGAATTTAGTAGCCTCAGTCATATCCAGGGCAGTATTTACAGTCCAGTAATGTCTTTATATTTGCACCTAGTACTTTTCCTCTACATCTTCATACATGATTTATACTGTAGTGAATAAGTCTACATATGTACAAGTATATAAGATAATAGTAAAGGATCTGATTTAATATGATAGTTAAGCCAAGAGGTAAATGTATGGTCTGTTGTAAGATTTAAAATACTATGAATTGTAGCTTGGATTTAGATCATTGATTACTGTTCTTGGAACTGTTCAGCTGTGGAAGTCTGCACCTACTCCAAGACAAGATTCATGTAGTTTTAAATTGATTTCTTTATTTTTAAATAATGCACTTACTCCTGTAAGTATTTGTCTAAAATAATTGAGTTGTTTTGGTAACCAGTATCCAAAGCAGCATGTTTCACCATGGAAAAATGCTGTGTTTAGAAGGTCTTTAATCAACAATTCAGGAGTCTAGAAGTTCCCTGAGTCACAATGAAGTATAAGCTGAGTAAGGCTTTGACTGTTCCTTTTGGAAAGCTTTCCTTATCATTGTTCTTTTTTTCATAGAACTATTTATAATGCAGGAATGAGACTAGGTGTGGCAAAATGTAGTAAGCTTCACAATTTTAAAAGGAAATAAAGATTGGTAAAAGACATGTATGACTCACCATTATGAGCTGTCATTCCAATAAGAGTCTGTCTACAAAATCTCAGTATCTGAAAAAGTTAATATTTTAAATGAAGCGAATTTTAACATTGAGAATGGGTTTATGAGTAAAATAATGGTTTCTTATTGGATTCTTTTAAATTCTCACTAGTACATAACAAATACTTATGCCTTAAAATATTTATTTAAAAATTTTACTTACAACATCAAATGAAAAGACTATTAAATATGCACAGTGTAGCATAGAATTTACCTCAGCGTTATGATCTTCCAGAATTCTCATACAGTCCAGTTTCTCAAAACATGACTTAGATGGTTCCAAGACAATATTAACTAATGCCTAAAAGAGAAGGGAGACAACTACAAATGGATATGCAAGAATAGCTGTCAGTGAGAGTATTTTGTATATACTGGACTATTCTCTGGTTACCTGAAGGTAAAAAAGAATACCTTGCTCATATTTCTTGATCATTGAAAATTCAGTTTCTTCTCTTCACCACAAACATGACTAAAATATGTACCCCATTTACCTCTGCAATATTTAGATTTTTGCACCTTAAAATAACCTTGTTTCTTTCCCCCAGAAACTGTTTCCAGAGCTATCTTTTTATATCATCATACGGACTGCAACTGAGCAAGAACTTTATAGTGGTGTATTTTTAGATGGGAAGATGCTTGGACTCAGACTGGGAGGCTTGGGTTCTTTGCCTGGAGCTATCACTGAGCAGTATGGCTGTGAGCAAGAAGAGGTTTTGCTTTTCAACACTTTCGTTTTACTTCTCTTCATCTTTCATTTCTGATCATCTTTTGTTCATGACCTTTAAGTTCTTCAAGATTCTTATTGCATATCTTAAGAAGACTATCTTCAATGGAAACACAGCTGTCAGGAGACTTCTTTGCAACTGTTTATTAAAAAATATGGGTATGTGTTTTGTCCAGATTTCTATAAATTTGATGAGTAAGAAAAATGGGAAAACAAATATATCAAACATTTTAGTGAAAGTATAATGAATTTTGCAAATTATTTAATCAAATGAAAGCTTTTTCTTTTCTTTATATAGTACCCATTCTAATAGCAGTGGGGCTCTTCCCTAACCTTTAAGCATGTAGATTCGTGTTCATAGCATGGAAGTTACAATTAGGCAGAACTGAAAGACTAAGCCACCTTGAATTTGTGTCCAGATCTACAGCCCATGGGCTGAAACTACTAGATCTTGCTTTTTAGTATGCCTGTAGACAGCACTGGTGCTTTTATGTTTTCTTTTAGTGTAATGCTGAGATTGTAAAAAAGACAGACACAGCTTTTAAACATGTTCACTATCTTGCTTCCTTAACTTAAACTTACTGTACCTGCTTAGGGCTGTTCTGTTAATGGTCATGATCTGAGTGATGGCTGTGAGACAGACCTTTGAAAGACTTAGTTGTGACTCGCCTACTTGGAGATTATATTGCTGTAATAGCATTATACTGCCCTCTTTTGGGATTTGCTGCCGATCTGAAGTACAAGTGGAGAACTTCTGTCTAGTTTCACAGTGATGTTTAGTGAACTTCAGAAACCTTAAGTAAGACTGGGGTTTTAGCAAAGGCAAGCAAACTGAAGACCTCAATTAGGCTGACATTGATTTATATGCTACTGTGTTTGTTTGATCTTGTGTTGGAACCAGAATACGTGAACTGAAGTCACACAATTCTTCTGAGTACTAACCATGGATAATGCTATGTTGGTGTCCTCTTAATCATAGTAACTGAAAGAACGTTCACCTCTATTTCCATTTCTGAATACTCTCTACAGAGTAATGCTAATTCTAAGTCCATAATAATATAAATACATCTAAAATACTAAAAAATGAAGCAGGCTTTTTCAAAACAAAATGCATCAGTGAGCTGAGATTCACATGGATAGTACTTTCTGCCTCTTCAGTGACAGATGGATCAGATGTCAAAACCAGCTAATGAATATAGGTTAGGTTCAAATGAAGTTCTGACTTAGAGTAGTTGACAGCCTGGGTATTGACAAATAAGACCCATACATCAGTGAATATATTATTCATATTGAGATATCTCTGTCCTACTTAATATGTTTATATGGTCAAATTCCAAGAAAATTCATAAATGCTTTGAAAAAAAAAAAATAGATAAAAGTGTAAAACTATAATGCCATGATAGTGTTCATCTACCATTAGGATCAAACATTTGCTATAAATAAGGCCTCTAAAGTGAAGAGTAATTGCATTTTCTGTTGAATATCAGAAGTAAAGATAGGATGAGTTTCCTTTCATTGAAAAGGAGTACCAAAATGAATATTAGATTTACCAAAAAAGAAACCTAAACACTCTCTTCAAGTTAAAGTAATACCTTTATATATGTGTGTGTATATATATATATTTTTTTATTATAGTAAAAAGTCGTTGTTGGAATTTTTCATTTTAAGACAAGGAACCCAAATTCTTCTGAAGCTTATGCTAATGTACTGGGGTTCATTTCTGCAAAGCATATATGTTTCATAGAATGTGACTTGTGAACTGCAGGTATTCCATCCTAAGGAACCACTGTAGAAATCAGGCGCTGAAGACCTTGCGTTTAAGGATGACAGAAATTGTAGTGGAATTTAAATTTATCATCGTTTGCCTAAGAATTAAAAGAATTAATTACTTTTGGTCAGCCTGAAAAAAAATAACTTGATGCTTATTTTCAATAAGCTAAAAAAAATAATTATGAATACTAATTTTTGTCAAACAAAAAGCGTAATCCAGCCCTAAGGAAAAAGTATTTCCAATGCAGAAGTGATTTCTTAAATACTTTTTATTGATTACCGCTTTCATGATGTGGGAAACCAAAACAAAAAAGAACAACTTTTACACTGCAAGTTATTTTGAATCAAGAAATCGGACTGTTTTCCTTAAAACTCAAACTAAAATTTGAACTCTGTTGGATCTCTTTCCCCCAGTAAAACCAGTTCCTTTGAAATTCATTTGAAGGCCAGAGAGGGCCCATAGCATTATGTATTCTGATAAGTTTAATTTTTTTTTTTAATGAAAAAAGCATTGGAAGAGCAGTCAGATGGACTTCTTTTGTTACTACCTGCCAGCAAACAAAGAAGATACGCAGCCAAAATGATGTCGAGTCTCCTTTTCACCTTAAACAGAATGGGAGGCTTGTAGGTGAAGGAAAAGTAGGAGATATTATGTGTCTTGTCTTTATTACAGGTTATTTTTTTCCTTTTTTAAAAAATGATGTTATTATAAGAAAACTAAATAATAATTGTTTAACAGTAATCTTTATATGTAAGTAGTTAGCAATAGTTTGCTTTCCACTTGGGTCTGTCCTTTGTCCACACTCTTCAATAATTAGTAGCTGGAGAGTGAGCTAGAGAGTAGGTTCATGGAAATTGTTTCTGATAGTTGTTTACGGAAGGAACTGCAGAGAGAGTCAAGGACAAGAAAGCCTTATAATCAAACTCCCACATACTGGAGGAGATGAGAAAATACAATGCAATTCAACAGGGAAAACTGCAACACACTTAGGGCAGATGATGTTCATTACGTTTCCAAGTCCAGCTTTGGCAGCAAACCTCCAGGAAGATGTGCACCCAATGGAGAGAAATCAGAAAAGTGCTACCAGAAAAACCCCAGAAGACAAAGTATGAAATACAGCCTACAAGGAAACATTGAATAAAGGAAGTGTAAAAGGTTAAGTTGCAGAAACTTAAAAACATGCGGAGTAGCCAAGAGAAGAGAAGTTTGACAGTTAAGGAGTGGTTTTGTGAAGATGAAGGATAGGAATATATTGCTTGAAATGGCTGTGGTGCCTCCATCATTAGACATCTTTAACAGTAGGATAAACAAGCTTCTGTTAAGGGTAACATACATGTAGGTGATCCGTGTCTTCATAAGGAAGTGACTAAGTAATCTCTTACAATATAATCCTAATTCTTTGTACTTTATTGAGCCTGCAGAAACCTTTTATTTCACTGCATTTTTCTGCAATCCTTGTTTTTGTCTGCAACTTTTGTCTACCTCTAAAGATTGCCCTCAGCGACTCTATCCACTCTTGTGCTAACTCGTAACATAATGGCTGTCACGTTCTCCTGGTGAAGCTAATTCCTTCTTTTAGTTTATGTACTGCCATTCTTCTGATGCACAAACTGGGATGTTTGTGACAGGACCTTCCCTGTGAGCATTTCCTTGGGGGAAAGCTTTTCTGAGACTCTTCTCACAGCTGAAGGAGGCTTTAGCAAGGCCTGCTCAGTGTCATGAAGTACTGTTTACTGCATTTGGAAATGCTGAAAGCTAACATATTTTTCAGTCTGTGTCTTCCCCTCCACCCCCTACAGTCAACATGATAGTTAACAAGAATATAGAAGATCAGCTATCAAGTTCAGCCCCTGGTGTTTTGAATGCTCATCGTAATGTTGCAGTACTTTATTTACCTAGGAGGGTAAATGTTTTTAGTCATGTAGGTCAGGTCTTGATAGGCAGGCAAATTTCTTAGTACAGGCATGAGCTAGATGAAGGTGTCCTACGAACAGACCTTCAGCTTGGCAAGAGGGGAGAAGGAGACAATTCACTGCAATAATTTTAGTCTTTGCTTTCAGCACTGTAAATTACTAAGAAATACCAGGAACTTAACATGGAAAATGATTGTGTCGACTCTCTCAAAAAACAATACAAATATTTATGTTCTTATGTTTCAGATATTTTAAATCTGGGGTGGAGAAGCAGCTCATTTTCACTGACCATAGTGCCAATTTATGAACATCCCTTCTTACTATTTGCTTCCATATAACATTTATGTGTTTTGCTACTATCTATATTTGTACCAATATTCTAGAAAACATACTTAGCCATAAATTCCTTCCAACTGTCCTACATGGTGGTCTACTCTTGTGCATGGTTTCAACCGTATCTTGAACTACATATGTTTCATATGAGACCTTTATAAGTTGGGATGAGAGAAACTGTCCATCATTTTATGCAAAATCAAACGTTTTGTAGTCTTAATTTCTCAGTATTAATATTTCTGTTGTTGGCCAGTACATGAAAAAGTAAAAAAAAAAACAACCAACCTAAGCCTAACTGTAAAATTACTCTTAGAATTATGGCTTTACCCAATGACAGTGGAGTACTGGGGGTAGGATCTGTCTTATGGACTTGAAAGAAGAAGATAACGTGCACATGTGAAGCTGGGTTTGTGAAATGTTTGTGGAATTGGCACCTTCTTAAGGGCATCCCTTGACTTTTCCAGTAGAGATGATGAACTAATCTTGAAAAAAAAAACATTTACTGATATATTTCCAAGTTAGTATTCTATTTTGGATACTGTTACAAGTTGCTTTTGCTATTCATTGGTCTTAAGCATTTGGGTGGCCCACATGATTCATGAAGCATTTACAAACACTGGAAAATCCTTAAATGTTGAAGATGAACAATTTCTGACATTGAGATGAAGGATTCCAGCTTGTTTCCTCTGGGGGCTAAACTGATTTTTGATCTAACCAGATCCTGTCTCTTTACTCAAGGAAAATTCCGTTTGTGTCAGTGGAAATTCTTATTTCTGAGTGCAGCTGGACTTGACTAATTGAGAGGAAACAATTGTCCTCTTTTTTTTTTTTGTGCTACGGCTTGATGAGAGCCCTTGCTCATGCTTACTTAGGCGTTGTGGGGTTCCATCAAATTCAGAGAGGTCGTTTATTGAGTTGGGAGTTTGTGTTTGCCATAAGCATGAGTAACCAGACATAGTCCTCATATAGGAGGTAACCACTGTGTCTAGTCATCCAGATCTCCTTTGACATTTCAGTTAATACCAGTTACAAATTGAACACAGAATTAAGTTGTTTTCTAAGGTAAACTAAGTACGTCACTATCTTGTATTTGTTCAGACGCCTTTTATATGACATCTTTATCTTGTTGGGTAGTTGCTAATTTGTTAGCATGGTTAATCCAACTACTTTCTCCAAGTTTCAGAAATAGAGTCAACTAGGATCAGTTGTGGAGAGGCCTGCAGCACATTTGGACACCAGCCATTAAAAGCTAGCACTAAAATTGACACTAAGAAATTGTACAGATAAAGGGTAGGACAAAAACTAATATTGCAATTACTACTACAGTGCATGTAGAAGAAAGGGTTAGCCCTGGAGCCCTTAGTCACACAAAACCACATTGATATTACCTCACAGTGAGGGCTTGTAGGAATTATGATCTGTGAGAATTACTCTTGAGAACCAATTATACAAGAGAGACTATTTCTATGGTAGCCTACACACTTTCATCTTCCAATGTAGAAACAGGCTGATTTATGAACCTTGTACAGACCTGTTGAAACCTATTTGTGTTCCCCTGGTTGAATGCTGAATCACTGCCCTAACATAATAGAAATCTTGGCTACTATGCAACATTTACCCGTTTTAGATGTGTATCTCCTATAACAGATATTTTTTAGACACACCTAACAACTATTTTTTGACTGTGCTGCAAACCAGATTTTGCTCTTTGGCTTATACATTTTTCCTGCAAATCACAGAATGCTGTATTTATAAAGTAACCTGTACTTCACACAGTCACTGCTCTTAGTAGCATGGTAAATTAACTATTTGACTTCAAATGCATTTTAAGGATTTCAATGCATTTGAAAAAAATTTATGCTCATACTGTGTATTTCTCGATGCTTTCCATAGCTACCAACTATCAATTGAAATGCCATAGAGCAAATGGGGAAGGGACATACAATAAGCTTTGGAACATTAAACGTGTATAATTTTATGTGCAAATTCCTTCCACTCTTCCTTCCCTCATCCCCCCTCAAACTTTTAATTGTGACTCTTATCAAGCTTGTAATGTGACTTGTCCTTAAAAACATTGTCTCCAACAAAGCTGTGCCAGTTTACAGGAGCTGATGATCCAGCCCGTGGGTGATTCATTATAGAATCATAGAATGGTTTGGGTTGGAAAGGACCTGAAAGATCATCTAGTTCCAACCCCCTGTCATAGGCAAGGATGCCTCACGCTAGACCATGTTGCATAAGGCCCATCCAGCCTGGCCTTGAACACTGCCAGAGATGAAGCATTTACAACTTGTCTGGGTAATCTGTGCCAGCGCCTCGGCATCCTCACAGGGAAGAACTTCTTCCTTATACCTAACCTGAACTTCCCCTGTTTCAGCTTGAACCCATCACCCCTTGTCCTATCGCTACAGTCCCTAGTGAAAAGTCCCTCTCCAGCATCCTTATTGCCCCCTTCAGGTATGATCCATCTTATTTTGAGATTTGAGTTTGAAGGCATTTTGGAGGTGTCTACTTCATTAAAATCCAATGGCCGAGATGGTATTGAGGCTTAGCTTAGCCTTGTTGTTCTTATTATTCATAAAGCTACATTTTTCTTACCCATGGAACACCGCCCTGCCTTCACACTGACCAGCTTATTTCACTTCTAATCTGCATTGTGTGCAGATCAATTTTAGAATCATAGAATAGTTAGGGTTGGAAAGGACCTTAAGATCATCCAGTTCCAACCCCCCTGCTATGGGCATGGACACCTGCCACTAAACCATGTCATCCAAGGTTCTGTGCAGCCTGGCCTTGAACACCGCCAGGGGTGGAGCATTCCCAGCTTCCCTGGGCAACCCATTCCAGTGCCTCACCACCCTTACAGTAAAGAACTTCCTCCTTATATCCAATCTAAACTTCCCCTGTTTAAGTTTTAACCTGTTACCCTTTGTCCTGTCACTGCAGTCCCTAATGAAGAGTCCCTCCCCAGCATCCTTATAAGCCCCCTGCAGATACTGGAAGGCTGCTATGTAGGTCTCCACGCAGCCTTCTCTTCTCTAGGCTGAACAGCCCCAACTTTCTCAGTGTGTCTTCATATGGGAGGTGCTCCACTCCCCTGATTGTCCTTGTGGCCCTCCTCTGGACTTGTTTTATGCTTTCTACACTTACAATATCACACTGAGTTACAGTGGTTATTAATTGGTTGCACTGGGATTTTTGAAGCTGAATGTGCTCCACAGTCCATAGATGTTTTCAAGCAGGAGGAAACCAAGGAGCATGTTTAGTGTGTGTCTTTGGAAATATATTATTAGAATAAGGTTTGAAATTATGTGCTTTTTTTTTTCCATTCATAAGCTTGCTATTCATTCTCATTTACTAATGTGCATTCCTTTTCAAGCAGCTTCCCTGGCAAATAAAAAAGATTGCCCCACACAAACCAATACATTATTAATATTGGTCTAGTTGGGCTTGTGTCAGCAGACCTATACTACTGCAAATAGAGCTGTAGAGAGAATAAACTACAGTAGATCTGTTAATGGATTTTTAAAGTGTTTTTGTAGTGGACAAGGCATACGAAAGTACTGAATAGTGTGTGTCACACACTTCATATTAATGTGTTTCTTTTCCAGCTTTCACCACCTTTGGAACAATTGGAACCACCCACATACTTGCTCTTTTATTTAAAATTATCTGACATTATACCCTAAAATACAATGTAAGTTGTTCAGTGAAATATATTTATACAAGTTGCACATATAAACTTGAATCAAATTGATTGGAGGACTTTTGACTCCTCCTGACTTGATACCACATTAAATCAAAGGATTAAACCTTCTCTCCAGACATGGCTTCAGGCTATTGCATCTGTGAAAAGACAGCTTGTGAGTGTTGAAAGCCTAACAAATCTATCATAGCTATATACTTGACTCCACCCAGAAGTGGATTAAGCCAGAGAATTCAAACTAGGTAGGTTTATGGATAATCTTATTTAGACAAGTAAAGTCGGAGACAGGCTTCTGTCAGTTCCTATTATGAACCTACTTTAAATCTCTTGTTTTCTGGAGGCGCATATGATTTCTGCTTTGCTAGTTACTGATCATTAGAGCTCTGTGAAGCTTGAAAAGGTTATGGCATGAGGGGTTTCAGGACCTACACTTAGCATTTTCTATTCACATATTCTTGCAGTGCATGTTTTTTTTGCATTCAATTTGAGGTTTTTGATTTTTCAGTCTTGGGTTAGGGTGAGAAGATTAAGTGTAAGAAATATGAAGTATTTATGTTTCCAAAGCTTTCCCAGTAATCAGCAATCTGAACATGCTGCACAATGCCAAGAATGCAGAGATTAGCCATCATTTAAGACTGACATAAGCTTTTTTGAATTAAGAAAAGCTGTTCCAAATGATTATCCTTCTTCAGATATGTTGTTCAAGACATATTGCTTAGCCTAAATATCTTTTTTAGATTTTGGGGATAAAATCAAAACTGATTTTCTTAATTTTGGGGCGGGGGAAGGTTTTCTTATAATCTTGATATAAGAGTGGATAATATGTATTTAGGTTCCTTTATATAATACGGGGTACATAAAACTGCACAATAGTGGGAAGAATTACAGCTCACAGTCATGCAGCCACAGCTCCTTCCCTGTAGTTTTTCCTAATGTGCATTTGGAAGGTAGAGGTAAGGACATGGTGTCATTTTCTGACTGTTCTATGCAGGCAGTAAGTCTGACCCACTGCTGACTGGTGGACTGCATAAAGATAGGAGTAGTAAATGATAAGTAGTAGAGAAATTAATAAAAGCAACTTGCATAGTTCTGTTCATCGTGAAAGATCTCAATTATTTCACATGTATGCGAAGACGTACAAACTACTTGCACTAGTAATTATTTGGAAACAACTTTTAGAACAGCTTTGTAAAATATTGCTGTAATAAGTAAATATGCATGCAAAAATTTTAGTAGTCTTGTTAATGTTTATACAAGTTTACTACAATACAGTATTTAACGGGTGCATGCTCTGAATCTTTTCGCTTTCTGTGAAGGCAATTGCAAACCTTAGAGAAAAAAAGCAAACTGACGTGTGCAGGAATTCTGGCTTGTCCATCACACCATGTAACATGTGGCTGGAGAAACTAATTAAAAAGGTGAGTAGTGATATGAGTTCACTGCCACAGGGGCTACTTGATTACTGCTGGGTTTATTTGGAGGAAGATGAGTGGAAGGGAAGTACCTAAATGATGTGGAAAATGCCAGGATGGCTCTTAGCTCTCCCTTTTCTTATACACGCCAGAAGGACTGATCTCTATCCAAGTAGGTGTTTGACCCTAAAGCCTGAATACAAATTCTCTCTGTTACTTGCAGAAGGTATGGCCTGCATTAATCATGAAGGTAGGCAGGATTACTCTAGGAAAAGAAAAAAAAAGATGGTGCTGCTCATAGAAGCCTTTCCTAGATAAGGAAATAAGTGAAACTATTCTCTTGGAAGAGCTGTCCTCTTGGGAACAGCCTGCCTTGAACTAAAATTCAGAACCTTACAAAAAAGTTCTATTCAGATCCATCACAAATATCTGTAATAACATTAGGAAAAGACTGAAATCTGGACAGTACTGAAAAAAAACATTCTTGAAGTTAAACTATACTTAGTCCATCCTTCAGTCAGGATAGAACACATTCTTCAGTGGTGTGCATCGTGATCATCATCATCACTTAAACAGCTTGGGGCCTGTTTGCAAACACTGGCTGCACATTGACACAGGCAAGGGCATATCAAAATCTGCACAGATCTGAAACTTGAAATGTTTTCAGAGTTCTGCCTTTGCAAAGAACTGCAGGTGATGCAATGTGTTTTACACCAGTAAGGGTTGCTGTGGTTAGTAATGTATGGGTATGTGGAAGGGGAGAGAATCTGCTATGTTAAGATTATCCAGTCAAGGATTTTTAAATGCAGAGGGGATTATAAGTAAAGGGGTGTGTGATAAACAAGAATACACAGAATCACAGGTCTTGTATACAATGCCAGAGTCATTGACTGATGGGCCATTAAGAAATTCCAGGTACAGCTTTGGAGGAGATCACCTGGACCTTCTAACTGATACAAAGGGAGAAACAAAAGAAACATGAAGATTTGGGACATTAGAAGGGAAATCTATGGGACTTTGGAAAACTTATGAGGCAGTGTTTAAAGGAAGGGGATTGGTGAGGAGCAAAGGGGGCAGTAAGGAAATGCTTTTTTACTGTGAGGTTGCTTGGGCACTGGAACCGGTCGCCCAAGGAAGTTATGGTCTCTGAAGATACTCAGAAGCTGTCTGGACATGGTCCTGGGCAAACAGGCTTTGCATGTCCCTGTTTGAATAAGGGGAAGCTGGACCACGTGACCTCCAGAGGTCCCTCCCAGCCCCAGCCATTCTGTGATAGACATGAAGGAGTATAAAAGAGGCTGGATGCATGTAAGAAGTGGGGGCAGCAGGCACCTCTAAGTTTCTTTACCCTGTAATAGTCTTGTTATGGTGCACATGATTAATTTTAAAACATATGAATGTGATCTTCATGTGACAAACAGCTGCACATCTGTGCATAGTAACCTGCAGTCATTGGATGCTGAGGGCCTTCTGAGTTCATGTGTTGGTAAGCAGACAAAATTATTCAGGAAACTGCATATTCCTGAATTTTGGCAGGGGTTTTGTTGTTCTAGGTGTTTCTGATGGTCAAAGGTTAGAAAAAGTTTATAATGGAAAGTAATTTGGTTAATGACAAGCAGTTTTGCTACCCTAGTTCAGGAAGCAACAAGAGCAACCTCAGGAAGGCAAGAGCTATACAGCAAACAACTGAAAAAGATCATAGAAGAGTTAAGGGTATGATGAATGGCATCATACTACTCTGAGCGCACTAATAAGCCTTAATGTCCCTGCTCAGCCTCACCTTTGGCTTCCATTCACACCTATCAGCCCAGGAGCTTTATTTAAATAAACCCCGAGGCCTCAGTCTATGGGCTATATTTCAAGGCTGAGATCAGAACTGAGGCCAGGACTGCAGGTCTCCAGCCCTGTTTAGATATGATGCTTCTCAGTGCAGATCTCAACCAGTGGGTAGGGCTCCTGGCTTGACCTCAGACCTGTGTGGTCACTGTGAACCTGACCGGTGATCACTGGACCTGATCTTAAGCCTGATCTATGGATTAACTTCCTGCCTTGGCCTAGGACGTGCCTCGTCGCCATGATTTTGTCTTGCAGCCTATCCTCTTGGTTGGACCTGGCCACTAGCTCCAGCTCCCGTTTGCCTCACTGATCCTGCTGGCTGTGCTGTTGTTCTGGTGGAGCCCAGTGACAGCACCAGATGCAGTGGACACAAACTGTAATACAGGAGATTCCCTCTGAGCATAAGGAAAGAGGGCTTTTATCTGTGAGGGTGACCAAAGACTGGCACAGGTAGCCCAGGGAGGTTAAACATCCTTGAAGATTTTTAATCTGGATACAGTCCTGGGCAATTGGTTTCAGGTAGTCCAAGGAAAGGAAAGGATCCTGAAAGGACCAGAGTTTTGCACATGAGGCCGCAACAGTCCATCAATGGAGGGCCTCATACACTTGGTCTTCCTGATCGAGTGACCCCCACTGCAGCGTCCTCTGCCCCTGCCCTCCCTTTAATTCTGACCCACGAGCTATCAGTCAGCTCCTCATCCATTCCCAGGGAGAGCTCTGCATACGCCAGCTGGTCACTGGCACAGAGTGACACCCCCTCCACTTCTTCCCTGAGATCCATTACTCACTAGGAAAGAATATGAAATGCTGGATATATTCACAAGGTAGATGTGGCCCATTCTTTTGGGTTTTGGGTTTTAGGTTTTTTTTTTGCTTTTGCCTTTGCACATTGAAAAGAGAGGTATATAGACTTCTAACGCTTCCCAGAGTAAATCTCTGGAGCATGCTTAAACAAGTCAATGTAATTTGGAAACCTTCGTAAATACCTTTGTGGCTAACAGAGGATTAATGTGGTCACAGATAACTGGTAAAAGCAAATACAGTATTCATTTTTAAAAGAGAGAAAGAAATAAAAGCAACCAGGGAGTAATAACTGGGCCAGACTCACTTTGATAAAATATACTAGAGCAAACAGTTAAATGAGCAACTTGAAATTATCCAAAAGAAATGCTAAAATTTACTTAGGATTGTAAAGTGTAATTCATGTCAAATCAATCTATATTCCAGTGTTATACAGATTACCTTGCTTTGTGAATGAAAGATACATAGATTTGATATACTGCAACTTAAATAATACACTGAGCTTTTACTTATCCATTCTAATACAGCAGACCTACTCAAAACTGGGCCAAAGACTTTACTATTCTGCCCAGCAGTAGCTAAGAGGTGTTGCATACTGTGTGATCTCGGCAGCTCCTGCGGTGCAGAGCATGTCTAACTTAGTAGCAGGGGTACTCAGTGAGCTAACTGCAAAGTTCACATTCCTCATGCAGAAGGTAATCATGTGATAAGCAGTTGGCTGCATGTGGGACACGTGTGCTGCCCAGCTATAAGGCATACTTCGTGATTAAATTGTCAGTGACAGCAGCTATGAAGGCTTATACATCCACCTACAGGAATTATTACTGCTATGGAGAGTGGCCTGAATGTTACAGGAGGGATCCAGGAGACAGCAGATAATGTTGACTAGGGTAGTATGACAGAAGAGATGCTGGCAGGGCATGATGGTGTATGGGTAGACAATGCTATGTTATGTAGTTTACTGCAGCATCAAGTAGGAATCGGATCTTAGTATTGAAAGCTGGATTCTTCAGTGACCTTCCTGCTCCTCTGGTTTGATGGTGCATGCCATAGGCAAACTAGGGAAGTATAATCTATGTATAATTGCAACAAAATAACTGCACACTTTATCTCTCTTTCTCCTAAAGAGTACTTGTCAACACTTTTTATCAAGCGGGCAGGTCATACTAACGGGCAAGGTTCTGTCCTGAACTCAACTCTGTTTTAGTTAACAGTTGCAATGATGGATTGAAGGCTGTTTTTCAGTCTTTTATAGGTATCATTATGCAAGGAGAGGAGATGTCAAGAACAGTGACAGACATGACAGATGCTAAATGCATTGCTGACTAATTGGAAAGAATTCAGAATTAGTTAAGTAAATAAAATTAGAAAGAATACTATATGTATCTAGGAGAATTCAAATGTAAAAATCACAAGGAGGAAAGACTGGCTGGGCAGAAAGCTGTGCTTATATGAATTAAAAACCTGTGAGCTAACGAGAACATTTCATTATGGAATGCATATTAGCAAAAGACTGTTATTAGATGCAATAACAGTCAGTGTTATTTCAGAGAAAAGGATTCCCCAAAATCTCTTGATACAAACTTGATAGCAAAAAGTGGTTCCTGATGTTTTCAAGTTCATTGATTTGCATGTGTGGAACAGAATTCTGACTGTATAAACTGGGTACCATGTGTTTCTCCAAGATAAATACATTAACATTTTAATCCCTTTTTCTGGAATTACATTTGATGGGAAAGAAATATCCAATATGATGTCCGTTATTACCAGTGAGCCGTTCCTGCATGTAAACGTGACAATTATGTATTCACACAAAAACCCTGCATTTAATAGTATTACCAACACTTCTTTCACAGTCACTTGTATAAGCCAGTCTTTGGTGACATTTAGAGACTACCCAGAAAAGACATTTGTCCATTTTTGAGTATAACTCACAGCAGAAGTATAACAGAAGTACATCTATTTATTTGATGGAAGGTTGTAGACTCAGATAATCTTGCCCCATATAGTGTAAGTTGCTTTGTTTGCAACCTATAAATAAGAAGAAGGGTAAAGCCTATCAGAGTTTGGAAAGAGTATAGATTAGCCAGTAAAATTCAATTTTGACCATATCCATTTTAAGATCTTCAATGAATTCATATCTGATCAAACAGCACTGAAGATCTGGGATCATTATCTCACACATCCTTTTGTTTCTCCTGTTACATTTATTCTTGTCAATGTTTTCACTCTGCTCAGTTTCATTATGTGTCCCAAGTTTACAGTCAGTGATCTCTTTAACTTTGGGATTAATCAGCATTATTTTTCTTCAGATTGCAACAGACTAGAAGACGATAAAGCCATCGTCTCTTTCTCAGATAAGAAATAGTGATTTCTTAACTCTGTAGGCCAAGTGTTTGAACATCTGCACAGATACTCCTACCCTTCATTTGGGCCAGTTAAAAAGTAGAAGCACTACTGTTAAATACTATCACTAGAACTGTCTTCTCTCTTTGATTTAAAGGATGACCTAACAGCAGTGATTCATACCCATCACAGAGTTTAAGATATGAAGGGATTAGAGGCCTGGTAACCTAGCACTAAACATCAGGTCTTCCAAATGCCAAGGGCATATGCACTGAAAAGCCCTCCGTTAGGCAGATGCAAACTGAAGACCATTTTGTTGAGACTTGTATATTTTGGCATTGCTGGGTGGAACTCTCTGGCTTTGGTAGTTTCACAGGGTTTTGCTTTGGTTTGGTTTTGCTTGCAAGGAAAATGACGGGAAGAAAACCAGAAAGAAAAGTTGTGTTAAATGTACCATTAAATTGCATTGCAAGACTACTGATCCTCAAGAATGGCACACTGCCTAGCTGGGCTCTAATGAAGGAATCTAATTCAGAAGTTACAAGCCAGACTTTTAAGAATGTAAAAATATACCTAAACAGACCTAATATATTTGTTTTGTCCACTGCTCTGTAAAATGAGAATTGTTTCGTAAAGTTTATGGCCTTGCATTGAAGTCATATCTTCCACTAGTAAATGCTTCAAAGCCACTTCAACAGTGGCTGAAAAACAGTTGTCATTTTATAAAACCAAAATGGAAGGAAGGAGGCTGGACATCAGCAACTCTTTCTTCCCCTAGTAGAAGTAGACAATGTAATTTCTCGATAGCAGAACTGCGTTTAGAAAAATGTCAAATGCAACACTTGAGAAATCTCATTTCCTACGTGAGAAATTCATGCTGATGTTTTGCTTTAACAAGACCGAGTTAATTGAACAGATGTACAGAATATCACATCGAAGGCAGACAAGGAAGTAAAAGAGGAAAAGGAATCACTGTTTCAGTATAAGCCGTCTAATTTTCTGGAAGTTTTTTGTCACATTCACAGTGTATTTTTAATGCTCATATTAAGTTAGGACCCACCACCCAGACAATGGAAATGTGACAAATGTGCTTTCCTCCAGGGTTACATCAGGCTAGCTGAATGCTGCTGTACTTCAGTCAGACATGACGTTACATCAGTCTGTTTGGGGTAACATTATGTGGGAAAAAGCAAGCTTCATTTGAGACAACACAGAATGTGTGCCTTTGGCAAATTTCTTAAAGGTCACATAAACCCATTTTGATGTAATTATAGATCTGGATACTGGGAAGAATTAGTTCTTTCAGTAATCACTCCCAGGGCTCTATATATTTTTCATGATTTGTATATATGTATGTGTGTGTGTATACATATATATCTCTATAGCACAAGAAGAAAATTGAAAGTGTAATTTGGCTAGTTCGGTAAATAAGTGAATAAGTAAATGACTAAATCTGTAGTCTGAAAACATATTTGCTATAGGAATCCGATAACTAATTGCAGAAGAGTTTGAGAAGCAACAATGATGTGATATCTAAATAAGTCCAGGCATAAGTGGGAAAAAGTATCAGTTTCTTTTCATCCTGCCTTGCCACATCCTCCTTTCACAGCCTGTTTATCTGGTCTGGTGAATTCAGTCAGGAATTCTCTGTTTGGATTGAACTTGGTTTTGATATCTTCAGGTGCTACATAACCCAGTCTGTCATATTTCTTAATGCGTGCCCAAGCTTGGGTTTGATTTATGAGTTTTGTGTTAAGTTACTGTTTAATTTTAACTTTACTCTGGCCTTGCCAGGCTCCCAGGCTACTTTCTAAATGAGCAAATGACCTATGGTTTTTCTGGCTGTGAGGTTTCTTTATATCTGGAGTCATTCATGGACTTCAATCTTTCTTACCCCATGCTATGTTTGGTAAAGAATGCTGGAACATTCGTTCTTATATACTGCTAGGAAGGCAACATGTAATTCTTGACCATCGAGCATTTGGCTGCATCTGTGGGATGTACGTCATCACTATTTTGTTGAAAGAATCACTAAATACACTCTATTCAGTGACAGAATTTTGGCCTAACAAATCTGTAAATATGCGGGAGTGCCCATTTAAAGCCAGGGGAACCTAGTGTGTTTTCAAGTTGGATAAGAGGGACAATTGCATGCCAGTTGCCTGGAAGAGGAATTATTATATTCTTGTAATATTTCTTTTGTGAAAGTCATTGCAAGCAAACCTCTCCAGAAATGGAGGAGAGGGGAAGGAACTGGGGAAATGGAAGGGAAAAGGGAAGGAATTTCTTCTAGATTGGATGTCACTGTGGTTGTTGTTAACTGTACATAGCAGAAAGTAGCTTTGTTCAGCAGGACATTTCCAGGAAAGTAGAATGAGTATCTACATGTCACAGGTGGAAAGCCATGGAAGACAAATTCAGTGCCTCAATGAAGATGACAGAGCATATTTGTAGCAAAGGTAGAAGTTAAAGCCGGGTTTATGGTGTCCTTTTCTAGCTGTATCCCAGTGAGTTTCTTCTTCATTTTTATGATTCTCATTTCCACAAAACACTATCCTAGCCTTATGGAAGGCACTAGAAAAACTGAGAGGAAAAGAAAGAGGCATGACTGCAAGAGTAGAAGGAATGTTCTTTGTGGTGTGTTTTGGGAAAAGAATCCAAGAAGGACAAATATAAACAGTCATTTAAAAAACAGGCCTTCTGCTTTTTTTTCCTTTGTTCTGATTCCTCCCACTGATCAGTAAAATGAAAATAATATACAAAAAAATTCCAAGAAAGTGATTTCAAGGCAAAAAAGAACTAGTTGGCAACTTCTATAAATAGACTATTTTATTTCTTTCAGCTTCTCTGCTTTGTGCTCAGTGCTTCTCCCCCATCAAACAGGTTTGTTTTCCTCATGCAGTCTGCTTTAAGTATATTAGAATTAATATTCTAAGGCAGATTGTTTAAGGACTT
Source organism: Pezoporus flaviventris (assembly GCF_033815535.1). Classification (NCBI taxonomy): domain Eukaryota; kingdom Metazoa; phylum Chordata; class Aves; order Psittaciformes; family Psittacidae; genus Pezoporus; species Pezoporus flaviventris. The sequence continues at coordinate 5,865,711 of NW_026892585.1, forward strand.
CACTGTGTTTAAAGTTTTCCTACAGTTTAGTTGGCGTCGGTCTAGATAATTCCTATCTAAACCAGGCTTAATATTCGGACACATGATAGAAGGCAACTGTTAACAGCAGCCTGATAGAGTACCGCTTGCCGGCAGAGTGTCTGTAGGATCTGAGGGTTGTGACCGCTGCTCCCTGAAGCAAACAGCTGCTTGCTGAAGATGTGAATGACCTCAGCTGTCTGGCCCTCCTGCCAGACTCTACTGCTGTCCTCGCAAAGCTAGCAGGAACTGATGTTTGCTTCCTCTGCACTCTTTCCCAGGTCAGACACTACTCTTCAGCACCCAATTTCCATGGCAGTTTGTGTGAATGCAGCACAATATGAAAGGGTGCAGCTAAAGTGTGTCTCAGATTCCCTTCTGCTGCTCTTTTACCTTAGATGTGACCCATAGCAGAGGTTCAGGCAGGCAGCCTGTGGAGCTGGTACTTTCAAGTGGTACAGTCAGGCAGAGTGTAGCCCACCTAGGAGGACCCTTGGCTGAGTTCAGTTATGAACTTTAAGATGCAAAGATTTGTTAAGATACTTTTTTTCCCTTCATAAACTGAAATAGGGTTGCTAGTTTAAAAATTGAAACAAAATGAAGGTGAGAAAGTGTAAAGAAATCCAAAATATTGCGTTCTGTAAGATGCTATAATTACCTTAAAAAAATAAGCATAGTAAATTGGACACTTCAAATTACTTAGTTTATCCTAGGGCACAAGCTTATTATAATTCAGTTAATTCAAATTATAAAAGCATTCAACTGGTAAAATTTGTTACCATTTTTTTTCTGCTGTTTATCAAAATGAAATATCAAATAAACTGTAAAATGAGGTTCACATCAAACATGTTCTTCATAGTTATAAAATTAAAGGTAAGGAGAAAAAAACAAAGCCTCCCAATAAAAAGCAGGAGTAAAAGAATATACTTTAAGTAATAATCTTTGCTTATTTGCTAGATTCAGTTGTGAGTAGAAGTGGTCATTTATTTCCCTTTGATTCAAAGCAGTGGTTTCAAAATAAGGTCCACATATTTTAGGTAATCTCCAGATTATTTCTACCAGGCTTCAATGAGAATTGAGAAAAGAAATCACTAGTAGACTTAAATTTACATTTTGGGCGTCTGTACTCATGGGGAATTTGAAATCATGGGACTGGTTAAACTAAGGACTGAAACTAAGTCTCTGGGCCTAGTGCTGGAAAACTAAAGCATTGTTCCAGGAGAGCTGGTGCAGACTCATGAAAATGTGTTTGGAGGTGCACATAAGACCTGAGGGGAAATTAATAGCTGAAATTTGATGACTTTTCATGTTGGAATTGTGATAGTGTTACAGAATTTGAAGATAGCACTGCAATTTGTACTGGGAAAAGAAGACTCATGCTGATTTACATCTGACTTACATTACATTACCACTCTAATTCCACAAAGTACTGCATTTACTTCTGGTTTCCATGACTGTAGGTGACACAGGAATTTAGCTAACTCAATGAAATGGTTTCTAGCTATACGGTTTCAATAAGGTTTTGTTTGTATTGTATCTCTTTTTTTGGCTGCTGGCTTTAAATTATTTTGAAAAAAGAATTGTCCAACACGTTAATAGATATTACCTGTGGAGACTCCACAGCTGCTCAAGGAAATCCTTCCAGTGCTTCCAGAGGAGGCTATGAGGATGATCGGGGCTGGAGCACCTCTTGTATAAAGACAAGCTGAGAAAATCGGGGCTGTTCAGCCTGGAGAAGAGAAGCTGTGTGGAGACCTCAGAGCAGCTTCCAGTGTCTGAAGGGGGCTGCAAGGGTGCTGGAGAGGGACTCTTCATCAGGGACTGTAGCGGTAGGACAAGGGGTGATGGGTTCAAACTGAAACAGGGGAAGTTCAGGTTAGATAGAAGGAAGAAGTTCTTCCCTGTGAGGGTGGTGAGGCACTGGCACAGGTTGCCCAGAGAATTGGTAAATGCTCCACCCGTGGCAGTGTTCAAGGCCAGGCTGGACAGAGCCTTGGTCGACATGGTCTTGTGCAAGGTGTCCGTGCCCATGGCAGGGGGTTGAAGCTGAATGATCTTAGGGTCCTTTCCAATCCAAACAATGTATTTTCTACCAGGCACTTCACTCTTATATATCTCCTTAATGTACTTGGGAATAAGTTAGGCCATTATATCTTTGCTTATACACCAGCTACAAAAACCAGATTATTGCTTCATTTTTGTGGCATCATGTTACCACTTCCACTGTAAATTTCCAATTCCTTCAGTTAACTAGCCACAATTTTATACATCTTTCCTTGTAACTAATTTTCTTAAATGAACAATTTTTGTGGCTTTCCTCTGAGCTCTCTCCCTTAAAAATACAGTGTCAAAACTTGAATGCTGGATTTCTTACTGATGCCACATCACTTCTGCACAAATTTTGCATCTATCTTCTAATAGGTATGTAACTATGTATGGGTTTTGTCAGTAGTTTGTTTTACTCCTGTTTAGCTTCTGATCATACAGAATAACACATCATCCTTTCCTGCAGGAATGCTACCTACTCTCTTGTTTTCTGTTCTGTATTTGTGCTGGTACTGCCATAATGCAATATTCTGTTGTTTCATCCTTTTCTGCAGCTGTCGCACCAAGCTGGCAGGAACACTTTAAATTGTCTAAAAGTAGGTATTTTTTCCTTAAAATTGAAAAAGGTATATTATTGCAGTTCAACTTTGTCGCAGTAATTGACTACAATTGCATTTGATAGATTTCTTGCTATAATGAACAGACTCTCATTATCTACAACCAATACAAAAAACTCCTGTGGAACAGAGCAGCATTAAGAAAATAACCTAAATCAGATCCAAGGATTTGTTTAAAAGCATGTTTTCCATTTTGATAAGGATAGAAAAGAAAATAAATAAAGCTCAGTCTTTCCCTCCATAATTTGAAGAAAGAAGTGCTTCTAAATGTGATTAAGATAATTCTCCAGAATACCTGTTCCTGGATAGCTTCCTGGCTAGGAGACATTCTCCCACTACTCAGAGGCATTTCAGGCTCTCCTAAATGCCAGCTCTTGGGGTTGCTTTTCTACTTTCTGGGAAACAGCTGTCAGTTAGAGCTTGCTGTGAAAAGAACGCTAAGGTCTTCATCTGCCTCTCAGCAGCTTCCACAAAGTCCTCAAATGAAGGCCTTTTTCATCCATTCTCCTTTCCATTGTATAAAATCTAAGGTGGCTGATTTCAGCCCTTTCTTCTGCTTCTCTATGGCTTTGGAACTAGACAGGAGAAAATCAGATTCAGCTGATCCTTTCCTAAGGTGGAGGGGAGATAAGGGAAAAGCTAGTACAGCTCCTAAGGGAGCAGAAGTAACTGCTTATGGATGGAAGGCAGAAAAGTGCATAAACATGTGATGTTGAAGTTGAACTCAAGTGAGTACTGGGTTGATTTGAGAGTTGGAGTATGAAGTGGCTTCCTGAGTGGAGGAATGGATAGCCAGAATGGCTGGGTACACACAGCCTTTCTGTTAAGTAACTATTGAACTCTTAGAGCTTCAGAAAGAGATTTTCATATCTTTCAGATTTGAAAAACTTTAAATTACAATTTTGGAAAGCTTTTAAGTATCTGCGAGCAATAGGCTATTCTACTGATGTCATGGAAACTTGAGCAGACGTGTAATTAGAAGGTCAATGAAAAATTGCTTCATCCTTTCAATTGTAATTCTAGTTTATTCTAAAGAATTACTTGCAATTTGGGAACAATGCTAGAGAGCTTCCCTACGTAAGTGTTTATTTCAGGGGAAAAAGTTTAATTGAAAAGCAGTAATACAATTTTTTTCATGCATTTAGTTTTTCTTTTTTTTTTTTTCTTTGTGACTGTTCTAAGGTTCTCCAGGTTTCTTTTCTCTATGAATATGAGCATTGACATCACTGTGTGATGTGAACATTAACCTGGAACACTTCAAATTTATATCGTTTCAGTTTAACGATCAAATAAATACACAAAACAGGCAAAGTTCCCAAATTTTCTATGCACTTTAGGGGTTTTTATTCCAAACAAAATGTTCATAATGTCTCGGATGTTCCCAGTTATTGTGTGTATCATGGCTTGGTGAAGAGCACCTCTCCTGTGAGGAAAGACTGAAAGAGCTGGGGTTGTTCAGGTTGGAGAAGCCTCCGGGAAGACCTTATTGCAGCCTGTCAGTTCTTAAAAGGGGCCTGTAAGAAAGATGGGAGACATTTTAGCCCTGTTGCAACAGGACGAGGGGTGATGTTTTTAAACTAAAAGTGGGAGATTCAGGTTGTTTGCGAGGAAGAAATTCTTTACAATGAGGGTGTTGAAACACTGGCACAGGTTGCCCACAGAGGTGGGGGATGAACCATCCCTGGAGACATTCCAGGCCAAGCTGAATGTGGTTTTGAGCAACCTGATCTGGTTGAAGATGTCCCTGCTCATTGCACAGTGTGGGACTGGATGAGCTTTGGAGGTCCCTTCCAACCCAACTATTCTATGATTCTATAGACATCTTCTTTCTCAGCAGAAATCAAGATACAAGTTTTTCTTTACTATATTAATCCTGCACACTTACAGTCACATACAGAGACTAGTAATAAAAACTGAGTAAGAGTAGGATGCAGTTATGCAGACATTGTGAGTTATGCTTCTTACTACGAATTCCTTTGGGTGTTGGACTAGATGACCTTTGAAGGTCCCTTTCAACACAAGCTATTCTATGATTTAGGAATCCTTCTAGGAGCAGAAAGGTGCAGACATCAGTATTTTTTATACAAAAATGTCTGTATTTCACCTGAATTTAACTCATAACCCGCAAGTTCTAGGAGTGTTCTTATACCATATTCCTACTCTTTCATTGATTATGCCTGTTCAGGTTGCAGAACCTTGTGACAGACTACATACGAACTGATGCAACAGAAGTCATGAGGATTAACCTGTAGAGCTATCTCCCTTGCAAAGCTAGGTAGAGTGGAAAAAAAAATTTTCCAGTGCTCTAACATGAAGAAGGGAATTTCCTGGTGCCAGGTGAAGAGTGAAAACCCAGGAGCATTCACCCAGCATTTTGCCTTTGGCAAGAGTAATGTTAGAAAAATACAGTGCCTTTTTCACCTTGAGTGCAAGACTGGCATAGGTGAACCATCTGAAAATTACCACTGCAAGAATACATTCTCAGCAGATCCTCAGCGTTCTAGCTGTACATTTAATGTTGTGGTGAGATTCTTTAAACTTTGGAATGTCCTACACAAAGGATATATGATTGTGATTTTTTTTTTTTTTTCCCACTAATTGTACTTTAGGTTTTATTTAATGATGGGACCAAATTAAAACCTGATTTTGTACAGGGTAATTGCAGCAGATGAATGAAATATGTTTACTGAGCATGAGGTAATGGAAATTGCTATGGTGTTTTTGAGAGAAAGGCCTCCTTTGAGAGGAAGAAAAGAATCACAAAGGCTCTCAAGACCAAATTGTTCTGACACAAAACATCCCACATTTATATGGTAATACAGCGAAGTCAGAGGTGGCAAATTCAGTGTTAAGAGGAGGAGGAGAGTTTCAGAGAATCAATGAGAGCCAGTTTTGAGAGATGTGGATTTGTGTCTGAAAGTTGAGCTCCAGCTTGAAGTCTCTGATACCTGTGGTACAAGGTTTTAATGTTGCCATTCCCTCCATGTGGGCACTGGGAGAGAAACTCTAGTTTTCACGTAATCTGATGGAACATGGTATTCCAGGGGGTTCCATATCCTCAGTAAAACCTGTCTGACATTGGTTCAGCAGTTCAACATGTTAAGAAGAGCCTGACTGACATAGAAGGGAAATATCAGTGCTGACATTAATCTACATTTCATTAATAAGTGAGGCTAAAAATAGGTTGGAAAGCTTTAACACCTGAATCGCGAACCACCCATATTTTACACAATGTAGAAAGGCCTGAAAGCCAGTGGCATAAGACAAATAAAAGACAGAATTTCTTTCAGATTGAGAAGAAAAAATCAGCCTTCAGAAATCTTTTTTGAGGTACAAGTATGTATACTGCCCAATGTGGTGAGAAGAGTGCATGTGTTGTCAAGTAGATTGTGATCTCATTATCACTGTGCAGTGAGAACCAGCTAGATACTTTGAAATTGAAGGAATTACTGGGAAAAGCAGCATGGAGAAGGAAGAAGTTACTTACAGCTACTGAAAAGCATCTCTTAAGCTCTTCTGTTAACTTCAGGATAGCGAATCTGTTGTGATGAATTTTATTTCCTATAGAAAGGAATGGTCTAAATGCATATAACAGCACAAATTAATGAAGGTAGCTTTGCTAAGAGGTAATCCCGAATATAGTAACTCTTAAGGAAGTAATCTCCTTTACAGAATTTTGCTGAAATTCTTCATTTCCTCTTTGTAATTCTGTTTACAAAAAAGGCAAGCTCAAGATAGTCAGCATGACTATCATTCTGTGCTGTATTCTTCACTCTGATGGTGGTGAGACATTGGAACATGTTGGCCAGAGAAGCTGTGGCTGCCCCATCCCTGGCAGTGTTCAAGGCCTTACATTATCGTGAAATACTTTCCTTCTCTATGCACAGATGCAGGTTTAGAATTGGTGACGTACTTTTTAAAAGGGAAATTAATCACTTGACATGTCTCTTTTTCCATCTGCTAAATGCAATACCTCATTCGCTATGTAGCTACTTTGGAATTTTTGGGTTGTTCAGTCAGTCAATATTTGGGAGCTTCCAAAAAGAAGGCTTTCCTGTTTTGTGACGTATTTGTTTTCTTTATATTAACAGTATCCTGTCATAGCTTTTCCTAATCTTGGGTTTGCAGAAACAATAATTTTTTGTGAAGGTACTTTTACTTTGCTTTTCTTCTGTTGTAAAATCTTGGGGGGAGGTTATGTCTTTGCTTGAGTAATTACTTCTTCCAGCCTTTTAGTATAGGCTATCATAGTATTTATTGAAAAAGATGTATTTGGAAACAGTACACTTTCCCCCTTCCCTATTCATTTAAAAAAAAAGAAAAAACAAAAAACAGTAAAGAATTCCAAGTATCCTAAATAAGATGTAACCCATAATTCTTTCTTTTTGGCAAATAATAAATGAGCCATTCAAGATTAATGAGTACTCTCCTTAAGCTTGGCACAGCCTAAATGAAAATGCTGTGACACATAAGTGAAATATTTAATTATTGAATTTTGAGAGCTCTTGGAAGCATGAGGTGCATTGCAAAAAGATCTTTGTTTCCCAGGCCTGTTACCTACCAGTCTGAGATAGGTACTATTTGAAAAGACAGACATTTGAAGCAGTGTCTATTCTTCTAAACAAATCCAAACCAACAACTATGAAAACAAACAAGTGAATGTTCCAAGATATAATTTGAGGAAGGGGAAGTTTCCTTGCTTTATGAATTTACAGCTGTAGATGCTAACAGAAGGGCAATGAAAGCACTGGAAAAACAAAGGTAAAGCTTTTCCATCACTGATGGTCTGACCGTCTGCTTTAACACGCCGTTCTCCAAGTCCTAGATGGTTCAGGTATGCCAGTCTCTCCCAAGAGAGTCCTCATTACCTCTCATATAGATTTGAGGAGGAAGTCTAGAAACCCCATACTGGTTTAAGGCAAAGATACAACTCAGTTCTTGTGTGTAGCTTTGTCAGAATAAGAAGCTTTGCCTTGTATGTAGCGTCATCTACAGCTGCTGTTCACTTCTTTCCCTCTACTCCAGCCCCTTCTCAGCACTTGTAGTTTTTACATCCTCAGTTTTGCATAAAGGATGGAGATCTGTTCCTGTTGTGACATTCTCCTGGTTCATCACCTGATTCCAAAGACTGAATATTGTAGGAAAAAAATAAAATGAGAAACCCAAAAAACGTGATGATGGTGATCTATCTAGGTGCCAAATACAGCCTATTGCATTTGGGAAGCTCTGTTACGGTACTCCAGAAGGTAGTGACTGTTGCCCTTGCCTTTTGCTTAATCTAATGTTTCATACTTAACCAGGAAATGGAAACTCTAAGAAAGAACTGGAGTTCTCAGAAGAGAAACCTAATTGCCAAGCTATTGGCAAGACTTTCTTCTTTTCTGGCACAAATTTAATGAAAGCCACAAGAGAAGCACTGGAATCCATTGCATAGTTGTTAGGACACTCTGCTGAGAGAAGAAAACCAGAGCTCAGTTCCAAATCCTGAAACAAAATATTCCTTTTTATCAAATTTTATAAATTAAAAATATTTTTTCTCAAATATAATGTAAAAGCCACCCATTGAATTTACAGGAGAATCCCTCTTAAGTGAACTCATAAGGAACCCTTCTTTCTTCTCCTGTTGGTTGGCATATTTAGTCTTTACTGGGAAGGACCATCATCTTGAAGTATCTCATTCTTCCCGTTCCTTGTGGTAAGTAACTACCTCCTAAAATTCCTTACTCAAAACTGTTGGGGACCTAACCAAATCTTCATGTAACAGAGAATTTTTTCCTTAGGTGAGAAGCACATTTCCCTTGGTTGCTTTAGAAATAGAGGAAGACAAATATTTATTTTTTCAGTAACATTTTCACTCAGATACTAAAATGGATTTTCCAGAGACTAGAGGGATTATACCCTTGTCATCCCCCAGATCAGTCTGCAGTTCAGCATGCACTCCATGTTGCACGGGGGCGGGAGGAGCTGGCTTCTTAGTCTCTCCCCATCAACACATGACTGGATGCAGCAATGCACATTTTCCCTAAAAATCAGTTGAGAACATTAGGAAGCACACTAGGCCTAGTCTGGCATAAGTTAATATTTCCAAGGACAGGCTGAACTCTAAAGCCATATGGGTTATGGTCCCTAAAATCTGAAAGTGGTGACAGAAGAGGTTGTCAGCTCACTAACAGAGATGTTTTTAATAGCTTCTCAAGAAATAAGCAGAGGCATTAGAGGACTAGAGGAAAATAAGTATAAATTCATTGTTTAAGTAAGGGATTAGCAAGGAGACAAGAAACCAGAGACGAATAAATCTGAGTAATAGCCATGCTTCTAATGGCATCAATAAGCTTCTAATGAAAAATAAATAGTGCTAAAATAAACCAAAATAAATATTGTTAGTCCCGTTGTCTGCAGCAATAGTTTCGGGGGGGGGGGGGGGGGTTGGGGGGGGAAGGGCTTGTGACATTCTGTTGCAGCTGATTGGATAAATGAATGCTGATCTTGGGATCAGGGTCATCTTGCTAAGCCATAAAACAATAAATTTCCTGAGTAACATCCTTTCCTCTCACCCTGTCTTCCAAATGTCATCGTATTTCTGGCAGATGACACTGAACTTCCTGTGGTCTCTCCATCTCAGCGGGAGTCATACGCATGGACACACTGGACAATAAGACGTTATTTTTCTGACCAGCTTTCATAGACAATACTTCAAAGAATGCATTGCAGAATTCACCTAAATCAAGTCATTGGGAGATTAAGGCATGGTTTCACTGAGTAATTTAACTAAGAAGTAGCTCAATATTATGAAGGAAAGTTAGAAGGAAAACATAGGGCTTACTGTTAAATCATCCCATAGCTGTAGAGTGATAACTCCATAACCGCAGTGGAAGAGGGAACTCTGATCTACAGAAGATATTGTGTAATGTACAATCCCTGTATTTGTACAAATTCTTAATTTAAACTTAAGATGCTTTATGTTGCATTTGCTTCAGTGGGGATATATTTTTTGCTCTTTTTATCAATATTTTTGTTATTTCTTTATAAACTTAATAGATGGTCTGGGGAGAGTTATAAAATACCTAAACCAAAGAATCCTATTTAATGACTCACAGTCCTTTTTTCATAAGGATATTTAGGGCAAGCTTCATTTGGGCTTATCATGTTTATTCAGCAAAGTACAAACTGATTTTTAAGTCAGGAAGTTTTTATGTGTGTTTAGAGTTGAGCATTGCTTGCATCTTTAGATGAATCAATGCTTAGACATGAACTGTGTGATTAAAAAGGTTAGAAAAGCACCGTGAAAGGCATATTCCCTTTTCCCTAACCCACCTAGTATACCCTAGTTTAGTAATACATCGGGTTAAAGCAAGTACTTATTTTCTGCATGTTGTTAAGTGTATGGCTGATTGTATTGGAAGCAGAATGATGGAATGTTTCATTTAAAATTCATTGTTTTGATGTATGGTGTTGAATCATATAATTACAGCTTGGTTTTGGTTGGAAAGGACCTGGTGATTGTTCAGTTTCAACCCCCTGCCACTGGCAGTGACACTTCACACTAGACCGTGTTGCCCAAGGTTCTGTCCAGTCTGGCCTTGAACACTCCCAGGGAGGGAGCATTTACCACTTCTTTAGGCAACCTTTTCCATTGCCTCACCACCCTCACAGTAAAGAATTTCTTCCTTATATCTAACCTGAACTTCGCCTGTTGAAGTTTAAATCCATCACCCCTTGTCCTGTCGCTACCTATGGTTGATATTTCAAATAATTATTCTTGTCAATGCAATTAACTGGCTGGTAGGGTGTCTGAAATATGCATGACTGTCATTGCCCACTGGTCAGGACTTCTTAGAAGAGGTGAGCCTCATATAAAGGATGATAGGGGGTTTTCATTCATTCAAACGTTGCTTAGAGTGTCTCTTGGTTGTTACCTGACTGTTGGCACAGAAACGGCACTACTAGATGTAGCTATTTTCTTGCTCAACCTAATGACTTTATCACCTCTCCTTTGTGAGACGTAGTTAGTAGTAAACTATTAGAACAAGGAGATCTGGTTACTGGTGATGTTTTTCGTATTTTCTGTTCTGGTGGCTGCATTCCCCATATGTTCCAGCAGTCACACAAACTGCGCAGCACAAGACTCTTAAGGCAGACATGTCTTGAGACAAGGTTCTATGCAAGGGGCAAACTGGCTGGGTGTTGGCTACCCTTAATTCAGCCAAAAGTCTGGCAAATTATTTTTCATCATTGCATGGCAGCATATAGTTATGTACAGATCAGGGGAATATTTGCTAGAGGAGAGGTCTGTCCAGCCCAGCATCCTGTCTCCAATGCCAGCTATCAGCCTGTTAAAGAGCAAAACCAGTGCACATGCATACAACAGTACTTTGGATTATTAACCCAGCATTTAATCCCAGGCACAGCTACAGGTTGGGCAGAGAAGAGATTCAGAGCAGCCCTGTGGAGAAGGACTTGGGGGTGTTGGTTGATGAGAAAATGAACATGAGCTGGCAGTGTGCACTTGCAGCCCAGAAAGCCAACCGTATCCTGGGCTGCATCAAAAGGAGCGTGACCAGCAGGTCGAAGGAGGTGATCCTGCCCCTCTACTCTGCTCTTGTGAGACCTCACCTGGAGTATTGTGTGCAGTTCTGGTGTCCTCAACATAAAAAGGACATGGAACTGTTGGAACAAGTCCAGAGAAGGGCCACGAGGATGATCAGGGGACTGGAGCACCTCCTATATGAAGACAGGCTGAGCAAGTTGGGGCTGTTCAGCCTGGAGAAGAGAATACAGATCTGTATGCTGTGGCAAAAACACTTTCATCTGTTTGAATTTAGCTCTTCCTGGCTTTATGTGATATTCCTGGAGTGCTGGAGAAGAAGCTCTCATCTCTCTACTGCACAGAGCATAATTGCTTTAGGGGAAAATCAGAAATGCTTGTAGAAATATCTAGATAAAAATAGTTTATATCTCATGAAGCTTACTGCCCAAGTCTAATTATACTAGGTCTTCCTGTATAAAGACAGGCTGAGAAAATCGGGGCTGTTCAGCCTGGAGAAGAGAAGCTGTGTGGAGACCTCAGAGCAGCTTCCTGTGTCTGAAGGGGGCTACAGGGATGCTGGAGAGGGACTCTTCATCAGGGGCTGTAGTGATAGGACAAGGGTGATTGGTTCAAACTTAAACAGGGGAAGTTTAGATTGGATATAAGGAGGAAGTTCTTTACTGTAAGGGTGGTGGGACACTGGCACAGGTTGCCCAAAGAAGTGGAAATGCTCCATCCCTGGCAGTGTTCAAGGCCAGGCTGGACAGAGCCTTGGGTGATGTGGTCTACTGTGAGGCATCTCTGCCCATGGCAGAGGGTTGGAACTAGATGAGCTTTTGGTCTATTTCCCTGGAAGCATAGATGTTTTAAAATCTAAGCCTTGGTTTGAAAAATCAGGCACAGTTTGAGAACTTAGTTGAGAACATAGTCATATTTAAGCATGTGTGATAGCTATTCTTAATCTCGGGTACAGGATTCCTCTGAAGCAGGGCTTTCCACATCTGTCAAAAAGGTTCATTAAACAAAGCCTAGTATCCCCACTGAACTCAGAGCTGATGGCTGTTGTACTTGTGAGGTTTTTGGAGCAGGCCCTTAGGATTTAGGAAATTCAGTGCAGAACAACTCAAATAACAGCCATTGATACAAATAAATCAGAGTCTTGGTATATTTTTATTGCAGCAAAAGAATTCACTATCTTTGTGCTTCATATTCTGAACCCATTTTCAACTGTGTACTGTTAACAATTAACTCCAGTTACAGACATTCAGTTTTGGCGCTGGCAGGACTTCAGTCTCCATTTACCTCCTCCTTTACCATAGAATATAGTTTTATGTTCTATGGCATGGTTTACAATTTACCATCTGAGAACTTTTCAAAGCACTAACTTAATGTTACAACTCTTAGAAAAAGCTCAAAAGGCAGTAATAGTGCACTCAGTTGTTTGTTTGTTTGTTTCCCTGTAACATAATGACTGCCCTTTTTCCTCTTTATTCAAGAATAAAGTAGCAGCTTAAGAATCTGCTACCTTATCTGGATATAGGTAACAATAAATAAACAGAAACATTCACCAATCCAAAAAAAAGAAACACAGTTGTTATTCAAACACAAAGTACTCTCTGGAGAGCTCTTACTGGCAAATGTTTTCTCTTTACTTAAAATGGATTAAAATTGCTCCATGAAATGAATGCTTAACAAATACTAGTCTTAGATTTTATTTTCTTCTTTTATTTTTTGTATATGGAAAGTTCTGATTTTTGTAATTTTATACGACCTTCCCTGAAATCCTCTTTCCCCATGTGTTTTTCATGGAACTAGTCCTTGTGTAGACTTTAGGTCTAAATGGTCTCACATTAAGAGACCAGTTCTTCTATTGCCATGACATACACAAGTAATGAAATTCATCCATTATACTTTTTATACCTGTTGTCATAGGCCACAGGCTTCCAGAACCTTTGATGGAATGTGTGCATCCCTGTTCTATATGCATCACACTGATTTCTAAGTTTCATGAGCAAGAGTCCATTTTTGTAAGTGCCTGGATCCTACATATCTAAAATTTTCTTTTTCCATTTTCTTTGCATTCATTTTGGCTGATTCTCTTATTATTCATTATTTCTTTCACCTGGATTATTACTATGAAGGTTATACAAAGGGGTCACTCAAATTCCGTTGCGCTCCGGAGCATGGTTTTGCACACCTTGATTCCAGTTAAAGAAACCATCCCTCTTCAGAAGCAGTCAGGCACACAATGAAAATGCCTAAATCTGTTTTTTTTATGGATGCATTATTGTGTTTTTTTCTGTACCTGGAATTAAAACAGAAAGGATCAAAGGGTGAAGTCCTGTTCTCTTAGTAACAAAGCTCCTAATGACTTAACAGGACCATTATTTTATAGCTGAGCCATCTCTATTGGTAGTGGTATTCAAGGCTGATGTATTTATCCCTTCTATGGCTATCTCTTTAATGTCTGTTTTATTTAGTTTTAATGCTGAAATATTTATTGTTGAAATTAAAATTGTCCTAAAACTGGAATGTACACAAGTGTATGTGTGTAAGGTTCTAGCTTTCATTTGCCTTTGTTCCTCAGTAGTGAAAGGAAAAAATCCCATCAAACTAATCTCATGTGTGAATGAATTCTTGTGTATGTTTTTGGTATCCAGGAAACTGTTGAGAAACAGACTTCTTGCATCATTGGGCAGAAAAATGTATGTTTTATAATACATCTCCATCAGTAAATCAGATATAGCTAACATACATACTTTTGCATGTAAGGATCTGTTCTTGACAATATCCAAAACTGAAACTCTAGAAACAAGCACATGTAATACCAGATTTCTTTTTCCTTCTTTTTCCTCACTAATTCACTGCCACTCATCATCACAGAACATAGTTTTCTTCTCTATTCTGAATGTGATTATGAAGATTAAAAATGGAGCAAGTACAGCACTGGACATGCTGGCAGGCAGTTTAAGCATTCTTCTGAGTGCTTCCATTAACCTACTTCTTGCTCCTGGACACAGAGCAAGATTTTCTCCAGGCCTCTATTTTCCTTCCTATTCACATTCTATTTTATATCACAAAACCTTTAAAGCCTATCTCTTACTGTGTTTGCGTAGTGAAAAAAACCAATGTGGTTCTGATTTTAAAGCCGTCCTTAAGCATCAGTGTTCTAGAATTGCTTTCCTATAAAATCAGTGATTACCTAAATTTGTGCTGATGCTGATTCCTGAAGCTTTTGTAGAGTAGGATTAAGTTGCACTGTGCTCCACAATCACTTTGTCAGTTTAACACATATTCACACAGATATCATTGGCTTCTGCATTTTTGTATAAAGCACATTTTTACCATGCTTTTCAGAACCTTACTTTTATGGATTTCTCTGAGACAGCTTCTTAAGATAATTTTAGCCATTTAAAAAATATATTACGTTTTAAAAATTATATTTCAAGTGTAGCTTGCTTCCTCTTGGATTGTTCCTATCCTTATTATGGAGATACTATATGCTCTTTCAGTTGTTTTGAAATCAGCGATTAAAACATTGATTTTTAATTCTTTTTAAACTGAACTTTTTTTTTATTTCAGACACAGTTTCAGATTGCAGATTTCATTCTAATAAGTGTGCTGTAGCCACCATTCATGTCTGTTCTAAGTTTAAACTCTTGCTTAGTATTAAACAGGTTTGCAGCCTGTAGCCGTTTCTCAGCTTTGGCTTTTATTTGCGCTGTTATTTGGTAAGGCATGCAGTTCACTGCTCCGGTGCCATCAGAAATCTTCATTTTTCCTTCTTTGGAAAATATAAGTCATGATAATGCTTTCATACAAAACTCCCATACAACTCTTTCATCACTTGTCTTTCATCCTTTCTCTCATGTGCACTGCTTTTGTTAGGTGAAAGGCTTCACGTAAGGCTTCTGTGAAAGGTCAGTACAGCAGCTCAGATGCAGACTCATTTTCTAGCAGATGTACTGAGCTTTTACCAGTTTACAGGAAATGATCTACTATTCCTTTCTCTTTGTCTCTTGGGAACTATGGATGTAATCCAAAGTACATTGAAAGTCAATGCCCCCTCTGTGAGGCAATTTCAAGGAATGAACCCAGTGATCTAATAGGTCTTTTCCATCTCTAATTATCATGCTCCTATGAAACTCCAGTCCCATGGTGAGGTCTACCAGGTAATCTCTAAATGGCCTAAATAGCTGTAAGCTATTATTTTTCTTGAAAACAAGAGCTTGGGACATTTAAACTCTCAGCAGTATATTATGACAACACTGGCACGTTATCTTCACTGTATCTAAGCATCAGTGAAACAAATAGATCAAAAACTGGCACTGATTTATTTACTTAATTAGTCAGTGCTACATTATCGTGACCCGTACTGAGAGGCTTCTGCATACTCTCTTAATCTCAAATGGGGATGGCCCTTTGTCTGTTTGTCAGTTGTGCAACTTTCATCCTCCTAGTAAGATCAGCACTTCATGAGAAAAGTGCTTCAGTGTTTTCTGAAAGGCTAGGAAAGGTATTTCTAATGTTGCCTGTTTGCTCTTGCCAGCATGTAAATAATTTCACAGCACACAAGAGTCTTAATAATCCCTCCTGGCTCTTCAGAGATCCTTTGTATAAATAATTAATTTGGGGCTTTTAACGCTCTTGTCCTCTCTGTAATGAGAAGAACAAACAAGGACAATGCAATGACAGCTAAAATTTGCAAAGTCTGTTCTGTAGTGTAGAAGCCAAATAGTTCTCTTCAGTCTGGAAAAGAAAGAGGAGATACCCAAAAATCAAATATTCTTTCATTCAGGCCAGATACAGTCCAGGGAGAGCTAAAGCAAGGGGATTTATGTAATAAAATATTGGTATATTAATAACATGATTGAAACTTTTACATATAAAGTTGATGATTATCTTTCCCCTGTTCAAAAATATATTATCAGTGCAAGCAAGAGAACTGTGAAAAGTGCACATTGAAGTGCTTGCATTTTTTCTTTCCCTACAAGAGTGTTCACAGTGGGCTTGATGTTTTTTGGATGCTGACTTTCATGGCTTGCTCCTGCTACAGGGAATAAAATGCCTAAGGCTACACTGGCAGTTCTGAAAGGAAAATACAATGTCTGTTCTATTCAACCAGTTTTATTAATAGACATCTGTCAAATAAACAGTATTTGAAATTGGGATATAATTTTAATGGATTAAGAGAAGTTAGTACATCACAAGATGAAACTAATTCTTTGTGCAGATGACAGTCATCTGAACCAGAGGAGTCTGAATTTGTTGATCAAGTCTTGATTATGTGTAAATCTGTTAGCTGTCCTCCGTATAAAATTACTCTCTGTGAACCTGTATAGTCTTCTTGTGGTGGTTTGGTAGTCTAAAGAGGGATATGGGTGTCGTGGTTTAAACCCAGTCAGGTAATTCGTTCGCTCACTTCCCCCCCTTTCTTGCCCTCCCCCTACTCCCAGAGGGACGGAGAGGAGAATCAAAAGAATGCAACTCCCACGGGTTGAGATAAGAACAGTTTAGTAACTAAGGTATAACACAAATCACTACTGCTACCACCAATGATAATAATGATAAAGGAAATAACAAGGAAACAGAATACAACACCTCACCACCCACTGACCTATAACTCGTCCCCCAAGCCCGACCAAGCTCCGACCGATACCTCCTCCAACCCTGCAGTCTCCCAGCCCTTCCAGCTAACTCCCAGTTACCTCCTGGGCATGACGTGCTGTGGTATGGAATACCTCTTTGGTCAGTTTGGGTCAGGTGTCCTGTCTCTGCTTCCTCCCAGCTTCCCCTCCTCCCTGGCAGAGCATGAGGCTCACAAAGTCCTTGGCCAAACCAAAACATCTCTATCAGCTCTGTTCCCGAGCCGAAAGTCAAAACACTGCACTGCACCAGCTACCAAGGAGGAGAAACATGACTGCTACTGCTGAACCCAGGACAATGGGTTATGTTACCTATTTACAATACCATTTCAGAACACTAAAGGACCCTTTATCTTCTATTGAAAGTTTAATGTCGGGGGATACATCTTGTCAGATGCAGATGCTCAAGTCTTAGGGTCCAAGGCAGAACTGTTCAGGCTGAAGAACTGTAATTGTTCATGGGCGAGAGTAGTCTCTTTTCTCATACTTAATGAGTGAATCATCAAAGCTGGTGCATTTGCGCCTGTGGGACAGCTGGATCACGAGACCCCCTTGCAGCCCTATGTTCCGCTCTGCGGCCCTCAACACAAGAGGGACATGGAGCTGTTGGAGTGAGTCCAGAGGAAGCCTGGAGATGCTGTGAGGGCTGGAGCAGCTCTGCTCTGGAGCCAGGCTGAGAGAACTGGGCTGGTTCAGCCTGGAGAAGAGAAGGCTCCATAAGGGAAGACCTTACAGCAGCTCCTGTACCTGAAGGGGCTACAAGAAACCAGGAGACGGGCTTTGGACAAGAGCCTGTAGGGACAGGACAAGGGGAATGGCTTTAACCTGCCAGAGGGGAGATCTACATTAGACATTAGGCAGAAGTTCTTCCCTGTGAGAGTGCTGAGGCACTGGCACAGGTTGCCCATAGAAGCTGTGGCTGCCCCATCCCTGGCAGTGTTCAAGGCCAGGTTGGACAGGGCTTGGAGCAGCCTGGTGTAGTGTGAGGTGTCCCTGCCCGTGGCAAGGGATTGGAAGCTTTAAGGTCCTCTCCGACCCAAACCAGTCTGTGATTCTATGATTCTATGATATGTTCCACATCCTAGTCCTTGAGTCATCCACACTGCAGTTGTGTTTAATGCTTCTTCTCCACTGGATATATGCAGTTATTCTTTGTCTATTCTGTTTCCCCTGTCTCCAACAAATGAAGCAGAATGTTGTTCCTATTGCAGTGCTAGTATGTCTTTGATGGTTCCAGCAGGACTACATGCAGCAGAGATGGAACTCGAGTCACTTGCCATCGCTGTTGTAAATTTTCCATAAGTCAAAGTAACCCTTTTTCACCAATATCCATTTACTAACAGTGTCTGTATTAACTACCTGTTCTCACCATAATTAATGAATCATAGAATCACAGAATGGTTTGGGTTGGAAAGGACCATAAAATCATCCAGTTTTAACCCCCCACCATGGGCAGGGATACATCATACTAGACCATGTTGTCCAAGGCTCTGTCCAGCTTGGCCTTGAGCACACTGCCAGGGATGGAGCATTCATCACTTTGGACAACCTGTTCCAGCACCTCAGCACCCTCACAGGGAAGAACTTCTGCCTTATATCTAACATGAATCCTGCCTAAATAACAAAGTAATTGAAAAATGCATGGGAAATAGTATGTTTTACCAACTTTTCATACCAGATCTTTTGTGAACAGATGACTCTAAGCTCATGGAAGTACTGAACCCTTCAGAAGAAGATATATGGAAGAGCTAAATGGTTGAGAAAAACTCAAAAGGCTCAGACCCAAGAAGAACAACACTCAAAGGCCTCACTCACTGTAAACTGATTTTAAGTTTACTGACTTTTCTAATGGTAGCATTACTTGTTGTTACTTGTTGATGCTAATGGACAGTCAGACTACTGAGTTTTGTAAAATGCAGTCTGGGTTGTATAGTTTCTATACGTCCTTGTGTAGGGAGCTGGTTTGCTTTTGGGGAAAATAGTCTTCTGTTGATGCTTGGTCTATATGGCACACCTTTGTTATGCATCAGCTAGCAGAATACCACTGATTGTACTTAGTGATAAGGGCTACTTTAACAACTCCTTTCTCATTGCCAAGTGAGTTGCTTCACAGAGAGTTGAAAAGAGCAACTTTCTTTCTTCCAACAACTGTTGGAGAATAAATATGAAGGACTTGTAGCTGAGGCTGGTTGCTGTTAGGATTGTAAATGGAAGGATTGTAAACTTTACACTGGCCTTGCACTGGCTCAAGGGGGAAATTACCCATTTAACTTCAAATGTGTTTCACAATTTGTATAGGATGAACTTACCAAGTAACTTTCAACAGAACAAAATGTGTTCTGTTTTCCTAGAATGGCACAGACTTCCTGGAATGCTGGAAGAACTGGAAGAACTCTTTATAAATCTGCTACCACTGCTGAAAATCAGCAACTGAAAATCTGTATGAAGTATATGTTTGGTTTTCATACTATCTGTGTAAAAGAAACCATGTTGAATGACTCTAGCATGTCTTAAATGTTCAGTAACAATGGAAGCAGCCAAGTGGGATCCCCCTTGAAATAAATCACAGTCCCTTCTCAAATATAAAAATATACTTGGAGAGAATTGTCATGCATTCCTTCCAAAGCAGGACTTCTAAGGGTAAAACATATTCAGTCCAAGTGTCATTCCAACTGCTTTTTTAGACTGTTTTGTTGCAGTATCCAAGGAAAAGCAAAGATAGATACGGTACTATTTTGCCACCTAATATCCTGTAGTTTATTCAATCCAAACATAAACATTTGCTCTGGACTGATGTCCTGGCAACATTTGCTGACTGGCCCAAATAAGACACGCTTGCTAATGGTTCAGACTCAGGTTATTTTGCCCATTCATTCCACTTCAAGGTGGCTCTTCTACACCAGGGAGGCTCTTTTACTCGCTACCACCTGCTGTCTCTTACAAGCCAATAAATCAATGCAGTCCCACCACCCCTTCTTTGGGTTTCTTTTTTCTTTCTTTTAACTTGTTGCCCAAAATAGATAGCTAAGCAGTTCCCTTTCACAGGCCAGACTCATGCACAAAAAAGGCTTGCAAGACATGGAATTCAGTTCATCAGAAACTGGCACTTCTAACACAACAAACCAAGTCTTGTTCACATAGATGGGAGGCAGTACTGTGTGGAATCTTAAGCACCTACTCTTAGGAAAGCTGAGGGTGCTTAGCTCTTTGCCTTTCAAAAAATCCTTAAGTGATTCCATTAGCTTCAGTCAAGTTGCTGTATTTATATCACTAACAAACTGGAGTCAATAAGGCTCCAGTCCAAAGCCCACTTAAGTAATTGTTAATGTTACCATTGAATTTAATTGGATTTGGTCTAATGCCTAAGAGAGGAATCCACAAAAATATGCTCATTTTAAATGTATTTTCCAGCTGTCCATTTTCATTTTATCCTTTGTTCATATGTCAAAAGTTTAGCCCTTGAACTCTCTGTGTTTTTAGAAATGATCTATTATAACTTAATCAGTTGTTTATGGGTGGTTTTATATTCATTTTTATTCTGTCTTAGTGGGCCAAATTGTGTTCATGACTTCTTTTGAGTTTTTGACCTGATGGGACTGAATGAGTGACCACACTTTAGTTCACCCATGGTCATTTTTAAACTGTGCTCAGTAGGGAGGTAAGAATGTGTTATCTTAAACCTTGTAGGCTGGAGCTTACAGTTTTCCTTAACTCCCACACTCAGTCCCAGCTTCTGTGAAGTAGTTTAACCGTCGGGATTGGAAACACCAGCAGCTAAAACATAGAGTCCCTATTAAAATCTGCTTTATTTAATTAAAAAAATAAAATTCCTAGATTTTTTTTGTCATAATTCAGATGCTAATAAATTAGTTTGTGACTAGAATGTTTGTCTAGAGTACTCTAAGATGCTAGTGGATATTTTTTAGACTGAATCCTAGGAATAAAGATGATAAGATCAATGCCAGATATACATGATACCTCAGCATGTACATGAAACCAGATCTGAGTTCTAGCCTAATCTTTTTATTTCTTTCAGTTCCCTTTAGAAGTTAATATGGAGGAGAAATTTTCTGGTTTCTGCCTTACTTATGGCCTGTTGGAGAACTATTAAATCTTTGCTGTATCCCATCCAATTCTGAGGTGATACTTTGCATGATTTTTCCTGTGAAACTGCTGTATAGTTTGCAAGATCTATGTTCTATAGAAGCACTGTAATTCTGCTGCAGCAGCAACAGCCATTAACAACCCTGTTGTTGCAAAACCGTGTCAGTGCTGAGCTGGTGATTATATCTTAGGGCATCCTTCTGCCATTTTTAAATTCCAGAAATTCTCCTAACAGGCCTATGCAAGATCGAGACTCTTAAAAGTAAGCACCCCATATAGTCTATAAAAAAGATCAAAGCTCTCTTCTCTTCACCCTATCTTTTCCACAAGAAACAGGTGCAGGGAAATTTTTTCAAAGCATTCATGGATTCAGGCATGAAAATGAAGTATGACACCTTTTCAAATATGTCAGTAATTCGCACGTTGTCTAAAGGCTTGGGGTTGTTAGAACTGGTTTAAGAAGCATAAAGATGAAATAGAATTATCAAGTTTTCTTGTAGAGCTGTTTCTCTTCTGAGAATAAAATATCTAAATGTGTTGGATGCCTTGTTTATTGGGGTTGCTTTGAGAGAGAGAAGGAAATTTTGCTTGGGAGAATTCTGTGCTTTGTTATGAGACACAAATTAAGCAACTGGGAGTGAAAAAACTGTGTTGTCTAATAGAAATTATGCACCCTTCTATGGATTCTTTTTTTTTTTCCCTGTAAAGGCTGTGTCCAGCATGAGCACACGCGGCTGCAGGGGATACAGTTGGGAATAGGTGTTGAAATCAAGCTGATGGCATTAAGCAGCAAGCAGCTGACACCAAACAGCAGATACACTCCCTCTGTTCTCCCCAACTGAGCCCATCTGTCAGTTCTGCTTTGCAGCACTCCTTTCAAATGTTTCAGGAATCACCTGAATAAACAACTTTCCCACTTTCATCTTGACATATCCACATTGGTCTACTAAACTGTCTCGGTCGCAGACTTCAAGGTTATGTCATTCCACCCAATAACTTTGCTGACGTTAAAAGACATCCAACATCAGAGCAGAAGGCGGCACTGGCTTTCCAGACAGACTAGCTGGCCTGCTGTTATTCCCCTCCCTGATCCCACTGAGCACTCTGTGTGTATTTTTGTAGTACGGACCAAACCAAACCAACTTTCTGTTTGTTTTAGAGTAATCCTCTGTTTCACCTATTTGAACTCTTCTCCACGGTGACATTTCAGATGTTTAGGCTCACCGGTTGCCGAGTAGCTCCAGCCCGTCCTTTTTGTGTGTCTTGGTGAGCGTGGTAGGTTCTGTGTGGTAATGCTGTGTGGAGAACAAAATCCTGCAATTAAAATAACAGATTTACCCTTTGGATGTTATTACTAGAAAATAGGGTTCTGGACATCAGAATTGAGGCCCAAGAGCTTGTTGCTCCCATTGTGTCTCTTAATTACAAATAGTCTGGCTCACATAACCCCAGGCAGAAAGCAGAGGGCATCTTCCTTGTGGTTCAGTTTAATCTCAGCTCTAGTGCCTAGTTTTATAAAAAAGGGTGAATGAAAATACTCATAGTTAGGCCACTCACATAGTAGACGCTTACAGTAAAACTCACCTGCAAAATAAGAGATCTTGCATTCTTTCCTGCTTCTGTAGCTGCTGCTGACAGGAGGCAATCCCTCAGATGGAGTTCTGAGATGATTACTGGACTTCTTTTGAAGAATGAGCTGCATTTTAGCAACTTACTTCCAGATAGGAGCTTCCACCTCAGTAACTAGAGTGTTGGCTGTAGTATCAAGCCAAGACGTTCCATGTGTGAGCAGTGGCATCCTGTAGATTACTAATAGTGGAAGGGCTTAAAGCTAAAATTCTTAACACAAATTTGTATGAAAATTCTAGGTTTTAGTAAGTTGCTTACTTTCAATGAGCACTAGTTACCAGAAGTAAAGCTTAGTCAATAGCCAAAATTACTAGATCTAATGAAATAACTTTTTTTTCTTTTTGTGGCAGAAAATGCTGGTTTTAGCAAAGTCAGATGATTGCTTTTGCAGTGCTGAAATATTCATTTGAAAGTGTATGTGTGGGGGGGGAATGGAAATTTAAAGTTTTATCCAGTCATTCGAAGTTGAAATCTGAAATACAGTCTTTCAAATGCATCAAAAAACCCTAAACTTGTCCCAGATTATACACATTCACACTTCTGAAGCAGTTGCTTTTTCAGGAGATTCATAATTCCATTTGAAATCAAAAGGCAAACCACTGATTTTCCATAGCCGTGCCATTCCTTACTGTCATGCACATCCGTTGAAATGCAGATGCTACAGATTTGATATGAGAAACTTCTTTGGGAAAACAAAGTAACTCTGTTTAAATACAGGTTATATAGGCCCAAAATTCAAGATAGGTTTAAGAAAGCCGTAAACCTCTTCAGACAGTAACTTAGTCATTTCTGGTTTGACTGAAGAATCAAGTGAATCTGGTATTTTTTTGGCAATGTTTAGTATGTGAAAATTATTAAAACGGAAACATCAAAGTGAAATGGAAATGAAAAGGGCACTTATGAAGTTGATTCAGTAATGACCACTGCAGTCCGCTCAAGTCTCAACCTGCTGAATCATGCTGGACATCTGCACAGCCGTATCAGATGTTAGATTCTGCAGCACCAATTCATAACATAATTCAGAATGTGTTATGTTGTGACACACTAGCCAAAACGTTTTTCAGGGTGAGGAAACAGAGTCAAAAACCTTATTTAGCAGATGTTAAAAGAATATATAAAAAGTAGTGTCATTTTAGTCAGGTTCTAAAGCTACTTTGTTCTATATAGAATCGTAGAATGGTTAGGGTTGGAAAGGACCTTAAAGATCATCTAGTTCCAACCCCTTGCCATGGGCACAGACACACTAGACCATGTTACCCAGGGCTCTGTCCAGCCTGGCCTTGAACACTGCCAGGGATGGAGCAT
Organism: Pezoporus flaviventris; assembly: GCF_033815535.1. Classification (NCBI taxonomy): domain Eukaryota; kingdom Metazoa; phylum Chordata; class Aves; order Psittaciformes; family Psittacidae; genus Pezoporus; species Pezoporus flaviventris. The sequence continues at coordinate 5,889,602 of NW_026892585.1, forward strand.
TTACCGCTTCTTTGGGAAACCTGTGCCAGCACCCCACCACCTTCACATGGAAGAACTTCGTCCTCATATCTAACCTGAACTTCCCCTGTTTCAGTTTGAGCCCATCACCCCTTGTCCTGTCACTGGAGAGTCCCTCTCTGGCATCCTTTTAGGCCCCCTTCAGACACTGGAAGCTGCTCTGAAGTCTTCATGCAGCTTCTTTTCTCCAGGATGAACAGCCCCAATGTTCTCAGCCTGTCTTTGTATGGGAGGTGCTGCAGCCTCTGATCATCCTGGTGGCCTCCTCTGGACTTGCTCCAACAGCTCCATGTCCTCCTTATGTTGAGGACACCAGAACTGCACACAGTGCTGCAAGTGGGATCTCACAAGAGCAGAACATAGGGTCAGGATCACCTCCCGTGACCTGCTGGTCACACTGGTTTTGATGCAGCCCGGTATACAGCTGGCTTTCTGGACTGCGAGTGCATACAGCACACTATATAAGTATTCTGTGTTGGTGCATATGCTCTTAGAGCAAAATCAGTTGAATGTGCTTTTGGCTGTGCCAAGTTCTTTGCTGTGATTTTGCCCAAATGAAAAAATAGAAGAAGGAGAAACATGTAGCAAGAATTGATTTGAGTGAGGTGGAAGAAAAGCTCCTCTGGATTTACACCTGCTGCACTAGAACTTTCCAGCTGTTCCCCGTTTAACTCTTGCATCTTGAATAATTTAGTTTGCAGCGTTTCAGCTCATAGATTCATGAGGATTTCCATTTGCTCTACTTTTGCTAGGTTATTCTTTCCCATGAAACATTTAAAACTGAATCATCTTTTCTTAGGAGAGTGACATGGTTTAGTGGTGATCTTGGCAGTCCTGGAGGGATGGTTGGACTTAACCTTAAAGGTCTTTTCCAACCTCATTGATTCTGATTCTAATATGCCTGATTTCATTAGGAGATGTATACCTTTGCTCCTTCAGTAGATGAAATATTCTTTCCTTATTACTGAGAAGAACGCATACTCTAAACCAGTTGACCTTTTACATGCAAAGTAATTCCTCAAATAAACCCCAAACTGCTTTTTTATGCAGGTCCATATCAAGTATTCCAAGTTGCAGTGTCTTCATTTCAATGTACTTTTTGCATAATTTACTGTTTTTACATAATAGATATCTGTCAAGCTGAACACTAGCTGCAAATCTGTCCTTTTTGTCATTTTGTCATTTTCTGGCTGCTAAGTCTGAAAGTGACTGGTAAAATTATTTACTAGGAGAACTACTATGAAAGCACAAAAGAGAAAATTTAGCAATTAACTTACCCAGTTCGTATTTTAGATGGGTTTTATTTTCACTAGAATATTGAAGTACTTCTCTATTCTAATCAATACTAACTACTGGTACCTGTTTGTAATATTTATGTTTAGCAGTTCAGTTCACTGTCAAAGCTCAAGACTGTACCCACAACATAAATATAGCTTGGAGTTGTTTTAAATTCAGACTTAGATGTTCCTCATCGGCACTTTGTCCACGTCTCACAAGTTGTTGATAAATTCTGGTGGAATCTTCTGTCCATATAGGCACTTCCATCCTCAAATGATGATTGGCCTAGATTTGTAAACATCTTCAGAATTACCCTCTTCAGAATTCCTTCTGAATAGGGTAAAATCTCACGAAGGTCTTGAAGGATCGACAAATCTATACTCAGTTATATGCAGGCTTCTATGGCCAACTATTCCAGCTGCCTGTTCATGCTGTGCTTTGTACTGCCTTTGCTCTTCCTGGTTCTGACCAGGCTGGAAAAGCAGCATGAAAATATTGAAAAATAGACTGTTTCCATGGCAATTTGAAGCCCAAGAAGAACAAGATGTTCAAAATGTACAGGGCATTTTCTGGAAAATTGAGAGATTTAATTAAGTTACACTAGTCACCTAAACAGCTCCAGCTGCACTGGCTCCTATTATGACATAGGAGCCACAGCTGGTAGGTGTTCATGTATTAATTGTTGTAAGTGCCATAACATTGTGCTGCAAGCTAAATAATCATATGAAAGAGAGTATGCAGTATGCAAAAAGAGGAAGATAAAGACCTAGACACTATGTTTATGTCATTATTCATAAGGTATTTTGATTATTGCTTATTAATAGAGGCACATTTCTCTACCTTAACTCTGTCACAGTCTCAAGAGTTCTCCCATTGCTCTGGCCTTGAAAGACAATCTGAAGGAAAGGAAAAAAGTATCTTGCAGATAATTTGAAGGAATGTGCTTAACTTCAAAATAGTATAGATAGGTGAATAAACTGCATGCTTCGTTATGGGGGTACATGTATGTATGTGGAGCAGTGCCTGTCTTTATTGGCATTGGGGAATCAGCCCGGCAAATAGCTGTTGGTTTTTTAAAGTGTATTAACTAATTCTGATACTTTATATGCAAAAAAAATCCCCATGTACGTATCAATAGTCTGTGTATTAAATGCATATTCAGAAACTGTTGTTAGGACTGAAGGATGCTAAAAACAGCACTAAAAGATGTCTAGGGAAATATAAAGGGTAGCTTTGTCTGTCTGTAATTTTGTGGACAGTATAATGATAAAATCCTGAACTGCTCTCATAGATTAGGGATTTCTGCAGGACCTCTCAATCACCAACTGTTAAAGATTTGTGTTTTCCCGTTCACCCCTGCTCTGTAGTCATCCCCCAGTTTAGCAAAGGAGTTACTAGTTTCCAGACAGGTTTTTCTGTCACACCTATCTCAGTATTTTAGTGCTTCATAACTATTTCTTTCTTTTCACAATGATTCTTCAAATAAGGCAGTAGTAATATCCCCCAGTTAGAAATGGGAAGCTGAGTCAGGAAGAGATTATGGTCAAATTATTCATTAATTCAGAATGTCTAAATGAAATGTGAAGAACCTTAGCTCTTACAGTGGTTGCTACATAGCTCCTTATGTATTCAAGAACAACTTCAGTTGCAAATATGACAGCATATCACTTCTGAAAATAATTGTGCTCAGTTAATGACTACATGTAAAATGTTTGATTTCCATTTGGTTCTGAAGAAAGTCATAGAATCACAGAATCACAGAACGGTTTGGGTTGGAAAGGACCTTAAGATCATCCAGTTCCAACCCCCTGCTATGGGCAGGGACACCTCATGCTAAACCATGTTACCCAAGGCTCTGCCCAGCCTGGCCTTGAATGCTGCCAGGGATGGAGCATTTGTTACTTAAATAAAATGTAAATAGGGAATGCAAGGCTCAAGGATATTATTGTTTTAACCAGGAACCTGTGCTTTCTTTAGCTTCCTTTACTCTTTATTCACGAAACAGTCTTGAACTTCTGCAACTGATTACCGTTCCTTTTTACACAACCAATATTTATCCCTGTAACAAATGTTATCCTGTGATCTGAAAGATGTACAGAATCCATGGGCAGAATTAATGGATATTGCAGAAAAATTAAAATGAATAGTGGAAGAATGAATTAGGAATGTAAAGACATCTTTAACACTGACATCCCTTGAATGATGTGTGCATGGCTTTGAACACTTAACAGAATGTTACTGTATAGGTCATTTCCTAGTAAACTCAGAGGACTCGGCAAGGCTGTTAGCATGACACCGTCTTTGCACCCATACTGATCATCCCTGATATTAGGACCCCATCCATTGCCCAGGACTCTGTCACTTGAACAGGCTGCATAAGGGTCACCTGAGTAAGGAATGGTCGTATCTCCTATGTGCAATGCTAGAAAAGAATGTGAATCGTTCCTCTCAGATTTTACACGTAGTGGGTGACAACATAATTGGGAGGTGTCGGGCCTGGAGTTTAAATGCAGACCTTAAGGGTAGTGTTCACTTTAGTGATTCAGCCTGTTCCCTTCACTTTTTTCAAGAGAGGTTTCATCTACCCCAGCCAGTTTATTCACGATTTTTCCCTATCTATCTCTGCCTCACCTCTGTTTCTGATCTCTGTCCAACCGTTCTTCCACCTACACAATCTCCACTGTTTTTCCAATGTAGTGTATGGCTTATGGCTCGTCAGGTCCTAGTCTCCTCTCTCCAGACTCCCCATTACCTTTTCTTGTGCTTTACATGCAACCCCAAGCAAAGAAGTTTTCTTTCAGTCTTTGGTTTTCCCTTTCATTTCTGTTGGTTCACAGAGTCCTGTTCCCCATTTCCTTGGATTTTGTCAAATGCTTCCTACATCTCCAAGCCTCCGTGGTTTATTCTATTCCTGAAAAATGCATCTTTAGCCCAAACCATGTCTGCAGAGGCTGCTTCTGCCTCTTGGTTACTTGAAGTCCGAAAAGAAGAAAGATTGCTTTTCAGCAAGTCTCAGCTCCACCCATCCAGAGGTAATAACACTCCAGAGGTACAAATGCAAGAACAGACTGTGAGAACATCAGTTCACAAAGTTCTGTAGGTTAATTTCATTTGAGAAATGTAATATTTACTTGTTTTGCTGGGTTTAACTCTCTGCTCCCTGCACATTAGAACTGTTGTCTTGTTCCTTTGCTTTTCTGGCTGCATAGAATCCAGCCCCATGACCCAGATCTAGTGTGGGTAGGTAAAGCTTAGGCATGCAAGGCCCACCTGTGACAGGAACAACTCAGTTGAGCCTTGCCCATGCAGATCTGTCCTTCTGGAATCACTTTTTGTTCTGTCACAAGTTTGAGGAAATAGAAAAGGTAATTATTCAGAGGCTTAGAGCCTGCAGAGGTGTAAGTTTACTAGTTTTCAAAAGGAGTAAGTTATATTCTTGGCCCAGAAGCCATCATTCTGTAGCATGTCAAGTCCCTGCTCCAAAGACCAAGGACTCTAGTAAAAAAAATATAGACTTTTCACACATGGGCAAAACCTTATGTTTGTCACTGGACTCATTCTTGGAAACAGCTGAGCTGGTTTTGCTGAGATTTTCCAAAAAAAAAAAACAAAAAAGGGTCATCCCAAGGCTAAAGCTCAGCATGGAAAAATTCTGTTCAAAAGATTTCGGTTTTTCCAAGTTCTTAACAACTGAAAACTCAGCCTTACACAATGGAGTACCAGGCAATTCTAGCATATAATATATTACTTATCTTTTGCGTAGATGCTTTTCCACATGCATATGTAACCTCTGGAAATTGCTCAGTTCTTCCCTGCACTGAAACCAGCTCAAGTAGGACCTTTGGTTTTTATGGAGCATGTGTAGGCAACTGCCAAAAAACTGAGAACTCGTCAATTTGTTCAGTATTTGCCAATGCTTTGCAGTACTTTTGATGGAAAATGTTAAAACTAACAGTTTAAGGAAGTATACTTATTTCCTTCAGTTGGGCTCTGGTCTAGTGTATTGAATATTACTGTTACAGTATAGATAGGGGTGGTATTTGGTTTGCATCTTTAAACACATGTAATTAGAGAGCAAGCAGATATCTGTGCAGAGCTGTGGCAAACAATTAATTGTTCAGTACTTACTTGTTTTGCTGTAGGTAACAGTATTTCAGACTGGGAAAGATGTTTTGGAGAGTTGATCAGGGACATCCTGAGATACAGCAGAAGGATTTACATGGCAGTGTTTACTGGGAAAGGAGGTTAGGCAATCCTCCTATTAGAAAAGATAAAGGAATTTTGAGTTAGATCCTTTTCCCTTGTAAATCCCTATGCTATATCTGGCCTTGCATCTCATTAATAAAGGTACTGCGTGTGGTAAACTCTATCCCACCTTTCTCAGCATGATTTACAAAATGCCACTCAGCTGCACTCATTGCTACCAAAAATGAGGTTCTGTGTATAGTCATATTTTTCCAATATAATGGAGAGAAGCTTGGAAGTGGAAAAGGTGTTTCATGAGAAATACAAATTTCAGTGTAAAACATTCACTTCTACATAGAATCCCAGACTGGTTTGGGTTGGAAAGGACCTTAAGATCACCCAGTTCCAACCCCCTGCCATGGGCAGAGACATCTAACCCTAGACCATGTCTCCCAAGGCTCTGTCCAACCTGGCCTTGAACATTGCCAGGGGTGGGGCATGTACTACTTCTCTGGGCAGCCTGTGCCAGTGCCGCAGCTTTCCTCACAGGGAAAAATTGCTTCCAAGGCTATCTAGCCTGAACTTCCCCTGTTTGAGTTTAAACTCATCACCCCTTGTCCTGGCACTACAATCTCTGATGAAGAGTCCCTCTCCAGCATCCTTGTAGGCCCCCTTCAGATATTGGAAGGCTGCTATGACGTTTCCAGTCAGTGAAGAAGAGAAAATTTTCACACCCCCATGCTTTTCCTCATTTATAATGAATTAAGATGGCCAGAATTTTTGTTTTTATAAATTCTGACCTTTTAATGTGCTATAAAGAAGCATGCACAAAAATCCTATACTTCATAACCACAATTGGGTATTTTTTATAGAAATCAGAAGAGAAAACCAGTCATGTAATTATGCAGAGTCCAATATAATGAAGGAAGACTTAGCCATTATTCAACATTTGTACATTCAGCTAATCAGTTTTTTATCTTGAAAACTGCAGTGGGGTTTGCTCCCTAAATCGAATAGTCATCTCAATTTTAACCCTTTGTAGTTCTGCCCATTATTTTCCAGTGTTTGCAAATCAAGTAACTCACAAACCACAAAGTGTTTTAAACTTTTTTGCTGTCATGCTATGATAGCAGTCATCATAACTACTGAACTGGTGGAATATTTGAACCTCATATTTGAAGCACTGGCCCAGGTTGCCCAGAGATGCTTATCCCTGGCAGTGTTTCAGGCCAGGCTGGACAGGGCTTGGAGCAACCTGCTCTAGTGGAAGCTGTCCCTGCCCATGGCAGGGGGTTGGAACTGGATGAGCTTTAAGGTCCCTTCCAACCCAAACAAGTCTGTGATTTATGATGAATTTGCTAGACCTTCATCCTGCGAACACACGTTACAGTTGCACTCACCCTTAACTTCCTTCATATAAATAGCCCCATTAGATCAATGCTCAATGGTTATGCTTTGCTTTAGTTTATGTAGCCCCGTTGCATACATTCTCACAAGATTAGGGTCTGAAGCAGTAGAACATACCTTTTGTAGTTGCTATTTAGCTTAATTTCAAACTTGCTTTAAACTAGACATGAAGCTTTCTCATGAGGGCATTATGAACAGCAAGAATCAAATCAAATGCTCAGTAATACAAAATACTTTAGTTCAGATTTTGACTTTGTTATTCCAAGTTTGCTGGATGTGGCATAAAATAAGAGAGAGCAGAGGAAAAGGGGGATTGAAATCCGCAAGTTCCCAAACCAAAAGAATTATCATAAATTTTATTTGTTTGAAAACCTTCTGGGTGGTACGTAACAAAACTCAGTATGGTCACAATACATCCAAGTAGAGAATTTGAGAAGTTTAGTTGTGCTATCATTAATCTTAATCAGCATGATGCAGCAGTCAATTGGCAGTGCAAATACCATAAACCATTCACATATCAGGGTTCCATGAATGTAAGAGTCTCTTCTGTATAAATATTTGGATAACATGCTGTACTTTACTCCTTGATAACCAAATGGAGCAATTTCAAACAAGAGCAAACTACAAATACTATTCCTTGAGCATTTTCTGTAAGGAAGGAGGAGAGAAGGAGGGAAATGTGCTAAGTGCATTAAACAAACTAAAACATTCTAATTATTGACACAAAGTACAACAGAAGACCCAGATTCTTCATCTATGTGCTACAAAGACTCTAATTTTAAAGCATATCTCTAATTTTAAAGCATATTTTCAGAATACTAAGAAAAAAAAAAGAACAAGTTTTAGTCTTATCTCAGATTTTGTGCACACAAACAGGTTTACTGTCTGAAAAGATTGAAACTAAATTGATTTTGAGCTAAAATAGTAACATATGAAGCCCATGTAGTTGTGGTTCTAGGGCGGAAGCTCTGAGGAGCTTGCACACCTGCACACTGTAATGTTCAATTTCCAGGTACTCCATTCCCTAAGGAAATCAGCTGTTCAGGGTGTATAAGACACAAGGTGAGCAAGGACAGGCTACAGGCATGCAGCTCAAAATAATCCCTGAATCTGTTTTCACCCACAGAATATGTGGGAAAGTTTTAAGCTTGCACATGAGACAAAAATGCTTCAATTGTACTCGATTAATTTTTGTAGAGCAGATACTTACATGGTAGTTTAGATTGGGGACTGGCACACCTTGGGGTCTGAGAAGCTATAGGGGGCTACCTATATGACCATAGGAAGTTCCAAGAAAACTCAGATGGCAGGTGGCAAGATGTGGTTCCTGCTTTCATCGAGCCTGCCAGGAATGCTTTCTGATCACCAATTTACGGCAGAGCCGAGTAGTAGCTCTCAAACTCTGCTGTTGGAGCTACTGCACTGAACGAGTAACTAAACATTCAGCTTGCTCAAAAAACTGCTGTGTAGGGTCACTCTGACTTTGTGGGGCAGCAGTTGCTTTTCCCATGAAACTGTTTCCATGCACATTTTCTAGCATGTGAGCCTTTAGCAATTCTCCCCATTTTTACTCATAGTTCTGTCCTGAAGTACAATACTGCCGCTGACAAAAACAGCAAAAGATTCTTTATGATTGATTATCTTCATTTAGCTGAGCTTTGCATCTCTTCAATGGCCTTCAGAGTGTAGTATGTGTTTGTTTAATTTCTTCATAAATCACGCTGACTCTAACCGAAGGGACTGAGCATGTGTGTCTACCCAAAAAGGTCAATGGAAGACTTTGCACAAAGTTCGCTGTGCAGCGCTTTGGATATGTTTCTGGAATTCGTATAATCAGTATTGCCATTAATGGATTCAGTACCTCTATCTACCTTTTCCTGTCCTTCATCAATCTGTTTTGATTTACATTAGGACCTGGTCATGCAAAACAATAGTTATGTGCCCAGTTGCTTTCAGGATCAAGATGTAACTTATGCAAGATGAAACAAGTAGGAGCGATAAGAGTCACAAAATAAGTAAGGAAAAATGAGGTATTGGATAAACTAGTTTAAAAGTACCTCTGTCTTAATTCCTAATCTACAAAGTGAATTTTAATGTAGAATATAGAAGAGATTGGATATTGAGCACAGAATATAGATTTTTTTTTTTTTTCATGAGCAAAAAATATATGAATCTCTACTGAGTATCTAATTGGGTTTTAAGCAAACATTTAAACTAATACACAACCTAGGATGTCATCAATGCTTTCAACACCTGGAATTCTCCCTAACATATACATCAATGCAGTTTCAATTCTATTTGCTTATAGAAACAGTTAATGCAATCTATTCATACCATTCATTTGCTTTAGAAGTGCAGTATATATCACACAGTGAGACCTTAGCTTCCACATGGGATCTTTCCCCAGTATTTCTTACACTGTAACACCCATCTAGTAGAGGTGCTGAAATAAGGTTTACTAAACTTGATAACCTTTGGTGAAGGGAAAACCCTGCTGTTTTTCAGGTTTCTGCAGTCTGAAAGTGAAAAATGAATGTTCTCTGTCTCTTTTATTTGGTTTCATACCATGGTTAAGTAAGTGCGACCTCTGTCCTGTTTGCAGACTTTTACCAAGAGGCAGAGTTTTAATGGTTTTAATTATTTTTTTTTTTATCTCTTTATAACTCAAACATAAATAAAATAGCATAAAAAATGCATTAAATTACTTCTATGGAAAACACGAACAGACACAAACTACAGTGCTTTCTGTGACAATGTGCTTGAAAAGTATAGAATTACAGAATAGAATCATAGAATCAGCTGGGTTGGAAGAGACCTGTGAGATCATCAAGTCCAGCCATTACCCCAGCGCTGCTAAGGTCACCACTAAACCATGTCACTAAGGACCTCATCTACACAGTTTGTGAACACTTCCAGGGACAAGTAGGGTATTTCAAAGACTTCACACTGGAGTCCCTCAGGGCTAGATCACTTTCATCCAGAAACCGTAAGCTGTTACATTCCATTTGTATAGTGTATGTAGCCTTCCAGTGTCTGCAGGGGGCCTATAGGGATGCTGGGAAGGGACTGTAATGACAGGACAAGGGGTAACGGGTTAAAACTTAAACAGGGGAAGTTTAGATTGGATATAAGGAGGAAATTCTTTACTGTAAGGGTGGTGAGGCACTGGAATGGGTTGCCCAGGGAGGTTGTGAATGCTCCATCCCTGGCAGTGTTCAAGGCCAGGTTGGATGAAGCCTTGGGTGATATGGTTTAGTGTGAGGTGTCCCTGCCCATGGCAGGGGGGTTGGAACTGGATGATCTTAAGATCCTTTCCAACCCTAACCATTCTATGATTCTATGATTTTAGCGGAACAAGGCCACCAGTTTGTAACTTGGTTTTCTGTCTTCTTTCTATCTGCTTGTAAACTTGGCTGAGCATGCACACACCTTTCCTGAAGTTGGCAGAACTTTCCTGAAGCATGCACACAACTTTCCTGAAGTTGGCAGAAGATAGAACGCAACTGATAGATGCGTTCTATCTTCAGTAGTTCAGAATGTAGAAAGAAAGTACATTCCCAACCCTCAAAAACATGTACTCCTGAAACGAGGCTGAGCTTTTATAAAGAGTTTGCATCTAAGGCATGTAGCTCCCACAACTGTGCAGCACAGCTGGCAGTAAAATTATTCCTGAAGAACAATCACAGCATACAGCATAACTTCAGTGATTGGAACTTTTAGTATGGAGCTATAATATTTCCAGGTTTCAGGTTCTTTGAAGCAGACTTTTTCATTATATCAGCTCATTGTATGGATTAGACACCTTAAGCACAGTACAAATTCCGGCATGAGACATTTATGGTAAGTAGGGCAATGGATATAGTTGCCTAAATACTTACATGTCTGTATAAAATGCATGCATGTAGGTCTCAAATACTGTTAAGAAAACAGTAAATACTGAATCTGCTGCTTTTACAAGAACACCTATGCATAGAAATATACATGCCTAGTTTTACTAGTGTAAGCAGTGTCCTGATATATTGGTTTTTTAACTTTCATGTACTCTTAAGTAACTGATGCTGGGGCATCAGTTCTTGAAGAAGCTGAGTCATGACTGCTTGTTTTCTACAAGTGTCTGAGTGGTCTAGGTTAGAATTAGCTGGCAATGACCAGATAATCAAACACATGTTTTAATGTTCACTAAAGCCTAAGCCAGCTCTTGGAACTCCATGAATCCCCAACTTCACATTGTGGCTGGACATTATCCTAGCAAAAAGCTATTTTCCAGCTTCAGTAGGATGCAACTGCTTTTTTTCCTTTCAGCGTGTTTTACCACTCACATAGGTCTCAGATGGTTAGCTGAGAAGAGAAGGAAGAAAGCTCTTAGTAAGCCACAGAAAAAGAACGTTAAAGGAATGCTGAGTGTTTAGTGCTTAGCGACAAATCGTATGTGTGGAAGATGGCCACTGCCACTCTAGGGAATTGCTGACAAAAAGTAATGTTCCACCAAGACAAGAGAGAATTGGAGGGCAGGGATGTTCAGAGAAAAGGCCATTAAATAAATTTTCCTTTTATGTACCAGAATAGACTCAGATGAGACTATCATAATTCAGTTATCCCCCACTGTGCCTTATCAGTACCTGCAGCAATTACTTTTGATGACCAAAATGAAGTTTATTTTCCACATTCATTCAGTCCTCCATTGAGTTTCCAGGTGTGCCTGAAAGACAAGAAATTCCAGATAGAAAGGACAAAGCATCTTTGGTATCTACTTTTGTCTCTAGATATGTGGTGGAAACTCATATCTTACTTCTAATGTTCCATTGTGCTGCTTTGAGATAGGACGGATTTTGTTGGTCTTTTGAACTTGACAAAAGTCAAACCATTGGCCTCCCTTGGGAATGTTTGTAATGCACATACTGAAATATGTATATCTTGACAAGAGTGTTGTTGAACTCCATAAATTACATTAAACCAACGAGAACAGAAAGGTAACAATCAGGCTGTTACATTGCCATACAACATTGTCTAATAACCCTATGAAAAAACCCTGCAGAATTGGAGCATTTGTACCCTATATATCTTGGAAACAATCTTTTCCAATTATAGTACTTTGACCTTTTAATGTTCTGTTTGCATTGTTGATCAGTCTTAATCTCTCTTGTTTACAGCAATATTCAGTAAGGAAAATACAGAGCAGACAACAAACAGTAGTGAGAAATATAAAAGATAAAAGCTGAGGTTTGTAAATCTAATCATATTTACAGTCTTTTGTAAGGTATATACAATTTCTGTATCTCAGTGCCTTACTCCCTCGAAGGCAGTTTATAACAAGGCCATGAATTCAACATTTTTATTTCAGTTTTAAGTGTACAACAATACCATTCACTAATTATTCCTCACTATATGTCTTTAAATTCATTTCCCTGGGGGGAAGGAAAGGGGAAATCATGACTATGTGGTGTAAATTCCTTAGATCCACAACTAGAACTTTAGTGTCTGCAGTCCCATTATTTCATCAAAATATTCTTTTGACTGTCATCACACTATAACAGGGCCTGCTTTGCCACTTCGGTCTTTCCTGGTTAGGGAACAGGAATCCCCACAGTGCGGGTTTTGGATAGTGTGGAGGCAGAAACAGAGTTTCAGATCACCCACAGCCACTTTGGAGAGGGGCGTAATGAGCAATCTGAGACAGAAAGGGGAAGCATTTTGCTGAAGTCTGTGGACAGTCAATGTCCCAGATGGAATGAAAACTTGAGAAGTCCGAATTTCCAGCCTCTAATTGGTTCATCCAGGCTGCATCTCCTTAGATGGAATCATAGATTACTGTGGAAAAGATTGCAAGAAGGGTAAGAAATGAGAACCAGAGAAAAAAAAGTCAGAAATCTACATTTTCCTGATGCTCCGCACAAGCAAAAATGTAAGAGTGATGAGCAGTGTTGATAGTCAGACTTTTTGGGGCCTCTGTGTTGATTTTAAGCTGCTTTCTTGCCCTTTTTGTTTTCATACAGAATAGACAAATGAACAAATAAATCCTTATTAAGACTATCTATCCAGCCTCTTGCCTTCTTTGCAATGTGCTGTGCTGCCAGTGTTTTAAGAGGGGAGTCCTCCACAATGTTTTCCTCTTACCAGATGTGCATATCCTTGCAAAAAGAAAAGGCGAGAGACTGGTTTTCCATTTCTTTCTGCTCCTACTAAAGAAAACATGGGTATTTTTGGACCTTGAAATCAAAATCACTAGGCAAATAAACTGAGCTCCACTGTGTTGGAAATGTTAGTCTGTGTTTTTGAAGTCTGAAACCAACTATGCTGATGACAATATGTGATACCACCATATAAACTTAGACAGGAAAAACCCTTTGAAAGGTTGAGAGGGGACTCATCTCTAAGAAATATTTCACAGACAGTTATTTGGAAAGCCCTGCTCTCTGAAAGCAAACCTTTTCACATCCAGAGACTGGCGAGGGGCAGCATTGGTTTGCTTTCTCTTTAGAATAGCTTCCCAACTGATGCTGGGAGCTTGAGTCTCTGGCTAACTGGTTTATATGTAGTCCTCACTGATATGGGGGTCTGAAGCCCAGGTTTGTCTTTAGTGATGTGAATGTCTTATGTGCTTTATCACTGAGTCACGATTCTATTCACATTCTGCCCTCCTGGTGTAATAATAATCATCGTAAAGATCAGAAAAATCCAAGGTTACCACATATTTTATGACTACAGCTAAGTATTTACCAAGGTGCTAAAAACTGTCAAATCTTTGCAAGCAGGCCAGCAATCAGAAATTAGTTTTCTAACCACTGGCAGAGTGTGCTGTCTGGGATTTAAGATACAAAGGAGAAGAAGCAATTCTTGCTTTGGCTACCTTATGGGGAAGGTTTCACATAAAGATTGAACTACAGATGACAGTCTGTCCTGGGTTCAGCAGTAGCAGTCATGTTTCTCCTCCTTGGTAGCTGGTGCAGTGCAGTGTTTTGACTTTCAGCTCGGGAACAGAGCTGATAGAGATGTTTTGGTTTGGCCAAGGACTTTGTGAGCCTCATGCTCTGCCAGGGAGGAGGGGAAGCCGGGAGGAAGCAGAGACAGGACACCTGACCCAAACTGACCAAAGAGCTATTCCATACCACAGCACGTCATGCCCAGGATGTAACTGGGTGTGAGCCGGAAGGGCTGGGAGACTGCAGGGTTGGAGGAGGTATCGGTCGGAGCTTGGTCGGGCCTGGGGGGGCGAGTTATCGGTCAGCGGGTGCTGAGGTGTTGTATTCTGTTCCCTTGTTATTTCCTTTATCATTATTATCATTGGTGGTAGCAGTAGTGATCTGTGTTATACCTTAGTTACTAAACTGTTCTTATCTCAACCCGTGGGAGTTGCATTCTTTTGATTCTCCTCTCCGTCCCTCCGAGAGCAGGGGGAGGGCAAGAAAGGGGGGGAAGTGAGCGAACGAATTACCTGACTGGGTTTAAACCACAGTCCAGGATACTTTTTGATTCAGGTCCTCTTCTGAGCATTTTCTGTGCCTAATGTAGGCATCTTCTTGCTCGGCATTCTTCTCCCTTTTACGTCCCTATAAAGTGGAGATTTGTTAGGAGACTGATATTAGCCCCACTTTCACTAGGTCTAAGTCTTTTTCACCTCTTAGACTATTTTTCAGTAGCTGAAATTCCTTCTTTTTACCTCAGCATAGGCAAACCCATAATCCTGCTGCTGTTTCTTTTCCTGCAGCTAAACATGCTCTACAGTAGCAGAAGCCAGAAACAGCTTCCTGTCAAATCTTTGATCTTTCCTTAGTGAGGAAAATAGCTATATGTGCTGATATCTAATCCTTTTTCAGTCCAACGTCTCATGGCAACATGGCAGCATGACATAAGCCAGTGTGGCAGATGGGTTGACAGACCTGTTAGAAACTGAAAATGTGAGTTCCACCTATGGAAGCTGGAAAGAACTGAGGTGTGCCTAGCACTGCAGTATTCCACACCAGATCTTGTATAATGTCATTAGTCACTGAAGTGACTGTCACTGCACTCATTTGAATTGGGTATTTTGGCTTATGCAAGCCCAATTGGAGTCCTGGCTCATAGAACCATACTCTGTTACTGTTCTGTGCAGCTTTATTGGGATACTTTTGGCATTTAATTAGGAAACAATAGATTTTTTTTTTTAACTTACTGCCATTTGGAATTTCCAACACAAGATCCTGTGCAGCAAAACCACAAGAGTTTGTGCCCAATTGTTATTGACTGATAAAGGAGCATGCAAGAATTTTGCCACTGGGTTTGTTTTTTCTTTCTGCAAATTCAGCAGTTAGTTTAATGAGTACTTGAATGATGTGTGAACGTCACACCTGTACAGCTATACAGTTGTTTCTGTATATACTGTATATATATACACTAGACAAGGTGTTTGCTCTTCAGAATAATTGCATATGTTCAAAATCACATCAGGTTAAGCAGGAAAAGTTCCACCTTTCACAGTTAAAGCCTACCACCTGCTCATTACATTACTGAAGATTTTGCCTTTTAAGGTCCAGAGCTATTGACAGAATGCTACTCAGGGTGATTCCTAGTTTTTGAAATATCTGAATCACTACTGCTTTGCTGAAGGGAAAGAAAATTAATAAATACTTACTTGTTTACATAACATCTAGGAGAATCACTGAGTGGGAAATTCCCAGAGGATAGGGCTACATGGTGTAGTGTGGACAATTTTCAGTTGCCTGTATGTTACCTCTGTGTCCTGTCATCTGTCCTGTGCTTCTCAACATGGTGTCAGAGTATCCCTACGTGTTACAGTTACATGAATTTTACCATTGCAATCTCCTTCGTTCCTTTCCCTCTTTTAGGTTATGATGATAGCATTGTACAAGTATGCCAGCCTACCCAGCTGCTGCTCATTTCACTATACTCTCTGAAATATGAAAGAGAAGGTTAATGTGCTCTTTAATGTAATTGAACAAGATAGGAATTAATTTCACTATCTCAGATGATACAAGGAACATATTGACAGTGATATCTAAAGCAGAAGTGGTGCAAAAGCATGGTAAACACTGCCACCGCTTCCAAGTGATCTGGCCTTGTAAAGCAGTACGCTGCTAAAGGATGCTTTCTAAAACCACTATTAAACTTTAGTCAGACTGATTCCTTTGGTGTTGCATGATCTGCACTGCAGCCAACCTGGTTTACTTCACTTCCATGTCAACTAACTGATTGATGAAGGAACCTCTGGTTACTTCATCTGAATAACTACGGTTCATGTGGCAACAATGAAAAATAATTGTTCATGAATTCTAATGCAGCACATTTGGTGTTGAACAGCTGGTGTAATGTCTCACTGGGATACCCATTCTGGTGAGAGAACTTCCTTGTAGAGTAAACTTACTACAGCTGAGTATTTCATGTTATCAAAAACTTTTCTCAACTAAGCAATTTTGAATTTTGTCCTATCAAGACCACATGCTTGAAGGTTCTTGCATGTAGAAACGACTGGATAGCAGCTTAGAGAAGTCTCTTTCTGACAGTAGATACCTGTCATAATGGGGTATGCCATCTAATAGGCCATATTCTGATTTTTTCTGGTAGAAGAATATAAAAATATATTTTAAAAATTCCTTGCAAAGCTACTTTTTTTCTTTTTCCTTACAAATGAAGATACCACCTGTCGTGGTTTAAACCCAGTCAGGTAACTCATTCACTCACTCCCCCCCTTTCTTTCCCTCCCCCTACTCCCAGAGGGACGGAGAGGAGAATCGAAAAGCATGCAACTCCCACGGGTTGAGATAAGAACAGTTTAGTAACTAAGGTATAACACAAATCACTACTGCTACCACCAATGATAATAATGATAAAGGAAATAACAAGGAAAGGAAATACAACACCTCAGCACCAGCTGACCGATAACTCGCCCCCCCCAGCCCCGACCAAGCACGGACCAATACCTCCTCCAACCCTGCAGTCCCCCAGCCCTTCCGGCTAGCTCCCAGTTACCTCCTGGGCATGACGTGCTGTGGTATGGAATACCTCTTTGGTCAGTTTGGGTCAGGTGTCCTGTCTCTGCTTCCTCCCAGCTTCCCCTCCTCCCTGGCAGAGCATGAGGCTCACAAAGTCCTTGGCCAAACCAAAACGTCGCTATCAGCTCTGTTCCCAGGCCGAAAGTCAAAACACTGCACTGCACCAGCTACCAAGAAGGAGAAACATGACTGCTACTGCTGAACCCAGGACACCACCGTGCTTGTTATTTAGTGCAGTACTATTAGAGGCATGAAAAGAAAAATGTGCACAGGTATGAAGAGAGCCATATGACCAGTTTTGATTTAATATCTGAATTTAAAGCTTTGATTTAAATGCAGAGGTACAAAAGCTGAGGGAGGAGTATTGTTTTTATATCAAAATGAAGCTTCAGGACAATCTGCTACTTGTCTATTCATAATGCAAATTATAGAACATGCAAGCAAAATGTTTCCTTTATACATTATATGTCTAAGTGACATGCTATCCCTGAACAGGCGTCTGCTGAGCGAGGAGTTGGGATGTTAAACATGCTATTAGGTTCAGCAAGGATTTTCTTGGTATGAAGAAACAATGCATTCCTGCATAACATCTTTGTTGGCATTAGTCCCCTAGAAGAAATTAATTAGTCCTAATGAAAAACATCTGTAGAGGACATGGTTTTGATTTGATAGATGAAGTGATTCACAAAGAAATTATTGCACACAATGATAAGCCAAAGATCTCAAAGGCTGAACAAGGTCTTACAGGTTCTAGAAAAAGGAGACATCATCAGAGCAGGAAATTCCTCAAGTTCATCTAGTTGCACTCAGGGCTTTTATCTACATTCCACAATATGTGAATTAGGTCCAAAACACTGGTGTGATTATCACTATATATTTAACTGTTGCCTAGGTTTGCTTTCAGTGTTTTGCTTTCAATTTTGGCTTTTTAAAAATTTATGCTCTCTCTGCATGGGGGAATTCCTAAGTCTTGGGCCACCTTCTCAGCTGGCCTCAAGTGCCACTGCTGGGGTTGTGGTTCCTTCTCCTCCCTTTTCATATCTTTACTTGAAGAGCGGTAGTGAAGCTTCTCAATTTCCAGCTGGAAACAACAGATTTCTCTGGATAAGGTTTCAAAGTAGGTTTTTAGCCTTCTCATGCCATGCTTGCTCATGCACAACTACCCCTTCAAGGGAGATCAATACATTTTATCAACCAAGGCACAACAGTTTTATGCACAGATTGGTAAGCAATGTTATCCTTCACAATTTTGAACACTTACACATGCAAAATCCAAGCCCACCCCACCCCCCCATTTAATCAAATTCCTCATAAAGATCAGTAAAGTTAATACAAATCTGTGTTGCTTTTAGCTGTAGATTAGCAAATGACCTTCAAAGTGAAGTAACATTTTTTATTAACCAGAAAACTTGAACATTACAGAATTGTTTAATTGAAGTTTTCGATTCAGCTTGTGACATTTTGAGATAAACATGTTTTAACTCAGTTTTGGGGTTTGTAGCAAAGTTATCTTCTTCCTAGCCATTTCAAATGCATCTTTCTGAAGCCAGAAGATGTGTCTTCTGTGCTTCATTCCCTGATCTGAGAGGAGAAGACTGACATGAGAATTTGTTGCAATTGTTGCTTTATATTGACCAGAGATACCACTGCTGAGCCTCACAAAGGAATGTCTCCCTACAGTAGTATCTTCAGTTTGTATCAGCCCCTGGAAAGAAAACGGAGCTGTAATTCAGTAAAGTACTGAGAACTTGGATAACATTTGGTAGCTCTTAGTCCCAGCAGAGTATGTATTTAGGAATTGTTCAGTGCTTAAAAAGTAAGTATTAGTGAACTTAGGTCAATAAGAACTGCTAAACAGTATATCAAGCATTGTTCTGCTGCTTATTTTATGTGACCTTGTTGTCCTTCCTTTCACTGAGGAAACTTGAAGATAAGAAAAAAGTCAATTGAGACTATTCCAGTGTTCAGTGCCAGAAGTTCGTGATTTGCTGTTCATCATAAGTTTCTGGACGGATACCCAGTGCTGACCAGCCAATGTCATAAATGTAACACTGCTAAAGTGGAACGTGTCTGCTTTTGCAACTTCTAACTATCTATCTGTATTGCATGATAGAAATACATAAGCTGGAAACTTCTGGTTACTGAAGAATTGCAACGCACTGCTTTGAGAAATACACAAAGCAACTCCACCTCTTGGGCAAAGTATCTTTCAAGGACAGAACTTCTGAGTATTGTGTCCATGATTTTGACAAATGGACTAGTTTACAGTGGTTATTTTCAACACAGCATAAGTAGTAAATAAAAATTGTATACCTGAGCATGAAACAATCATTTTTTTTTTTCTCAGCTGTAAGAGGTAACCTGGCTTCCAAGAAAGAGCTATTAAAGAATAGTAAAATGATCATGCAGTGAGTGTAGCATTATAAAGATTACTGACTGGCCATTTAGAGCTATCTTAGAGCTCCTTTGGTTGGGGACCTCCTCAACTGGAAGCAGAAAGTCTGTGCTTCAGTATGGTTGCAAAGACCTGAAGTTGACAGGTTAGCTACAGCCGGATAGATACTGGTGGATATGTGGTAGGTGTTCTTCTAGAATTGTCAGAAATTATGCCCTGAAGACGTCCTTTTTATCCCTGGGGCCACTTTCATTATTTTCCAGAGGAGATTCTTCCCTTCCCCCTCCCACCCACCCTCTGCCTTTAATTCTGTCATTCCTTTCATTCACTTTCTTTTGGCAAAGCAGAACATAGCTGTGTCGTAAAAACCTAGAAGTTGCCACTTCTGGGGGTTCACTGCATGATGGAGGACTCGGAAGCCCTGAAAGATGAGCACTGGCATCTCCAAAATGGATGATTTTGCTGACAGAGTCAGTGAAGTAGTTATGATTAATGGGCATTGGATTTTCATTATTCTGTCAATGGAATAACATGTCCCTTTGGGTCTCTGTGCTTGTGTCTAGTGACCACGATGAGAAAGAGTTTTATAGGCTGGTAACAAAGAAATACAATGCTCTTTCAAGGTCTGTTTTACTAATACTGAATTGGCTTTTAGTTTCTCTAGGCTTCTCACATGTGGCAGTAATCAACCCCCAAATATAGCTCAGAAGCATCTTGGTTATCTGTAAGACAATCTTGCTCTAAAAAGAATTTTGCTTAAACCAGCTAGAGAGCAGTGAACTCACTGCTTTATCTTATCAGTGTTTATCTTATTTTGTATGGCTTCTATTAGAAAATGAAAAAGAAAGTTACTTTGAGTTTGAAGCTCTCTTTGCTTCACAAATAGGCTCTGTTTGCATGAATCATGATGGTGTGGGCTAAGAACACAGGAAATGTTGTGGAGTAAAATCAAAGGGGACTTCTGCACCTAAATAAATGGGGAGAAAAGGAAAAAAAACACTTGGAAAAATTATCTTCAGCTGGACCCTGCCTAGCTTGAAAAAGCCTTCCACATGTCCCAAGCCTTCCACATGTCCCAAGCCTTCCACGTGTCCTAGACCATGAACATAGGTGTCAGATCCCTCCTTGACCACATTCTCCCTTACCAAGAATATATGAGTTTCTTCTCCACTGTGAGCAAGCAGAGAACTGTAAGACTTTGCTGCAGCCTTCAGCAGGGACTTCATGCTGTAAGTTTAGTTTTGTAAACTAGCAGTTTTCCTGTCATACAAAAAAGAACAGAGGTCTTTTAGCAGAGCCCTCTTTCCTACTTGTATCTGACTGTATTCCCTATTCTCATTTAAATGGGAACAAAATGAGACCCATATAGCAATCTCTCTTATGTTTTAAATGCATGATGAGCTAAGAGATGAAGCAACTGTACCAAAACAACACGTGCAAGACTCTGTTGATAACCGAGATTTATTTCTTGCCCTGTATTTCTTGACACTATTCACAGTATGAATTGTTCTACAGCATACCCATTCCGAGTACACTTAGTTCGAAAAAGTGCTCTTGCTGTGTAACATGTGCACATAATAAATCCAGCTGCCAAATTTAAATTTTCTACGAAATTTCTTGTTTTTCTTTTCTCTATGGAAATATTCTGGAAAATATTCTTTTTTTTTTTTTTTTTCCTTTTGATCCAATGGATCTTTCAATACATTGGTCATTGTTTCTTTTATTGAATTTCCCTAAGGTTTCATAATATAGGCTTCCAGAACAAGTATTCCACTGCAAAATAATTCTGTGTTTTGATTCACTTTGTATTCATTATTACTGGTTAATTTTGCACAATCATGCAAAATAGAAAGGAAAAAGTTGGGATTTGGGAAAAAACCCAGAATAGTTCAATGCAGTATCATGTATGCAGTAATTATGCTTGTCAAAGCTAACATACGGAATGCTGCAGAATAGGAAGTTAAGTACTGCAGTGATTTTATGTCTACTGTCCAGGGTTAGAATAGTTAGAAAACCAAACAATTTCTCAAAACTTTGCCTAATGTGATTAGTTTAGCTATTTTTGCAGTAGGTTCCGGTTGAGAAACTTAAAGCGCTGAGGGAGTCCTCTGATTTTGATACAATTTACTAGGTCTTGTAATGGGGACTGTGATTAGTTGTAGCGTGCTTTCTTCTGACAATACCTGTTATCACATACGCATGACTGAGTAGCTTCCCTCAGCCTTACCTAAATTATCTGCAACTTCAGATTTTATCCTGAAAATTGAGTAGTAGACAATACATGTCCAGTTTGTGAATGATGTTATTTATAAGGTCACATACATCGTGTTATTTAGAAGAACTACATAAAACATAGCATTTTTGCAGTAGTGAATTTCTGATACTGAGCACTCCAGAAACAGGTAAATTCTAAGAAATCATTATTCTTCACTAGTACTGACTCAGTGATTTTACATATTGGTTCTTCTCTATGGGGAACAATGTGTGAAAATTTATATTTAACAAAATGGAAAGGTAAAAGAATAGGCTGTGAACCTGCTATACAAAACAAAGAAACAACTTCCTGATTCAGACATCCTCTGAAGAATGGGTTGCTCAGTTTTAAAGGAGCTATTTTTTTTTCCAGAAGGCATTCCTAGACCTTACTTAGAGAGTTATTACACACTTGGCAATTGCTTCTTCCTGATAAAGAAAAAATTGATCAGTGACTTCCCATATCTATCTTACTTCTTTGACACCATGTGCTGACAATGAGTGGCAAGACATACTGCTTCAGAATTTCCAGATCCTTGAATACATAATGTCATAATATTCATGATAGGACCTTGTATTTTTTTTCTCAGGAGTGTGCCTGGGGACCTTTATTTTTACTTTAGAAAAAGGAGAAAAAAGAGGATAAATGTTAAAAACGTCTGTATTAATTAACTTATAAAAGCTGGTCATTAACTCAATATCTGTGTTTCTCAATTTCTGCAAAATCTTCTCAAACAGATTAAAACACTTAGTGGTTCCATTTTTTCTCTTTTTTTTAATTGCAATAGCTATTTTCTGATATATATCACATATATTTATATATATATATTACATATATGTGAAATATACATATTTTATATATATTATTTTCTGGTGTTGATTCATGTGTGACCATTCCTCACAGTTTCTACCTGAGTTTTAAAATCTTGTGAAGCCCATGTTTCTGATGAAGTTCAAATGTTACAGTAAGATCTTACCTGCTACCAACATTCCCTTCCTTTGAGCTTCAAGCTTTTATCAACCTACAGAGGAAAGACTGATTTGAAGTCTAATGTTTCTATGTTGCCTGAGCTGAGATGGGCCCTTCTTTGGGTTTGGTGATCCATCCAAGATTCTGCAAACTAGCAATTCTATTGCTTCCGGAAGTGCAGAAGTAGCTGGAAGCTTTTCTCTTTCACATGGTGAAGTGCAAACTTAATTCCTTCTCAGCTATCACCAGGGACAGAACTAGAGTTATTTAGGAGCCATACCAATTTGTCAGCTGCTCCCAGACTGTCATATGCCATACTGCACTAGCTGATCCAATAACTAGCTGATCCAATAAAAAGTAGCACTAGCTGATCCAATAACTAGCTGATCCAATAAAATGTAGCACTAGCTGATCCAATAACTAGCTGATCCAATAAAATGTAGCAAAAAGTTCCGGTACTGCAAAAAGTATAGAGCAAGTAAGCAGGAGGCTTAACTGAACTGCAACAGAATCTAGAGGCCCCTATGAAATGATATGGTAGATCTACAGACAAGTCGCTGAGCCAGTACATTATTGGACCCCATATATTTCATATATCACTCATCACTAAATTCCTTACCACCAAGTTGCAATCTGTCTCACCCTGTTACTTCAGTCAAATTCAGTATTTGTCTATGCAGAACTAAACAGATTCAGTAGCAGACTGTTTTATCTTCAGATTAATCCAGGATTGATTGCCCATCTTATCATTATAGACCTCTTGATTAGAGAATATGCTCAGGAAGTGGGAAGCCAGTCCCAGTGCCATTGTGCATCAGAGGTTCCTCTTTTCCAAATGATGGTGTAGCATCAGCAGGAGTCATCTCTCCCCTAGTGCTGACTTGAGATATGGCTTTGATATTCTTGTTCATTTTGCAAGCAGAGGAAGGAACTTAACTATTTCTGAATGAGTCTTCCAAGGAATATTTTATTGTAATAGAAGAGGATTCCTCTAAAAGAAAGCTGTTCTTACACTCATGGAGGATCCAACAGGACAGAGAAGTCCCTCAGTGGGCTGGTTGCAAACAGGAGATACTTAAGCTGAGTTACTCAGCCTGCAGCAGTTCCTAATATGCCCAGAAGAAGAAAACTTCAGAAATTTTAAATCCAACAAGGTAGTACATAGGAAATGTACATACCATTGGGATGGAGTAGCAGCTGAGCAGTTCTGACTGTTCTGGAAGACAGGCACCTAAATTCTTTGCTGAATTCAGCCACAAGACTACATTGTCTGTGTCCTTTTTCAATATCTTAACCAGAAATCTGCCCTTCCTTATGAAATATCATCTTAGAACTGGTTATGGCTGTCTCGTAGGGGAGTGGAAACTATTTACAGGAATAGGATTTTTAAATGCTTAAGTGTTTCATACTTAAATATTTTCCCCATACTTAAAAAGTTAGTTTGCTATTGATGGCATTTTTTTGTCCTAGATCAATGTTTTTCCTCTTTTGTAACTTTTTCACCATAGTTTTGACTCTAAAGACTTAAACTGCTATGGTTTGGAAACAAAATAATGTGAAAAGTTCAGTGTGGAGAAAGAATATTACACAATGCAGATCCTGATAGTGCTAAGGAAATTTAAATGGGAAAGTTTCTGATGTGACCGTATGTGGTGGTGCATCCTCCCCTCCCATCCTCTGGGCTGCTCCACAATCTCAGGAATTCCCATCACGCCTGGGCCTTTGTGTAATGAGTTGGGTGGTGAAGCATCCCTTGACTGCACCAGGAACTCTTGCATGGCTAAGTAGGGAAGCACTGATTGTACCAGAGACGTAGCTATGGTGGGAATGAGAGCAGGGAAAATCAGTCATTCCCTGGCAGCCTCAGAAGACTCCTTCCCTTGATCGTAGCCTGAGTGGAATGGTACCATTTGTTACTGGAGTTCTGAATAATTTCCAGTAATCACTGACTCCAGTTGCATCCAGGATGGAAATTTACTAATAACTAAAGCCAATCACCTTGTGACCTTATAAATAGTAGTCTAAGTGAGGCCCTTTGAGCTCTCTAGAAGAATGCTGTGGGAAATGGTGTCAAAGGCTTTACTAAAGTCCAGGTAAACAACATCCACAGCCTTTCCCTTGTTCACTAGGCAGGTCATCTGCTCATAAAGGGAGATCAGGTTAATCAAGCAGGACCTGCCTTTCATAAACCCATGGTGACTGGGCCTCATCACCTAGTTGTCCTCTAAGTGCTCAAGATGATCAATGTGTTCCACTGTAGATAACAATTTGGCCATCTGGATAACTAAAGCTTCCGCTCATGTTGTATAATGACTTCAGAACAGACTGGAAAGAGATTTCAGAGGCAAAAGTAACAGCTCCATAGATAGAATTTTAAAAGTGTTATCAATGAAGGGTGGAGAGAAGCTTATTGTGAACATCCACGTATTGTCTGCAGTTCAGTGTTATTGAGATATTGATACATTAAGAACAGACATAGCATTTGACATGCTAGAAGGAAGCCTCCTTGGGCACCTGAGTCACTACCCATCTGTAGTCACGAGAGCTATGAGCGTTGCTGACATAAAAATTTCATTTATTCATCTCTTACTGAAAATTATAGGAAATTTTTGTTGTAAAATATCAAGAAAATGGGTGGAATCCTTAAAAAAGAAAAAAAAAGTTAAAATGGTGAATGTCCATAACATGCACAAGAAAAATAAACTTCTCTAAAGGATTAACTTCTGAAAGAATGGGACTAAACAGTGTCTGCTTCATAGAGTTTTCCAGTTGGCTTTTCCACTGGAAATGATAAAATGTTACAGCAGAGAATCAGAAAAGTATTTTAAAAAGGGTGCGTGTGGAAAATGTATGTCTGTCCTGTGAAGAGGCTGCTTTGTCCTTGTTAATTGTATTTGACACACTTCTAACGAGATCTTGCAGTTCTTTTTTAAAAGGCTAACGGAGTTATGCTATGCACGTATACCACAGTAACCACCTACTTGACTTCAACTAAAATACCACAATAAAGCAGTCTCTGGCAATGTTTCCACTTAAATACCACAGAAATGCTCCTCCCTGTTGTATTTTGGTTTTTGTAAAAGTGGAGTGGCCAGAAGTGTCCTACTTTTGGAGAAAGAAGGATTTTTCCATTCATTCTGATAAGTCACTAGAGGCTACTGCAGAAGATAGCATAAACTCTGATTTTGTTTAAGAGTCGAAACTTCCCTTTTGTTCTGTAATATGTGTACATGGCAGTTCTAGTACAGAGGTTATGCCATAAGAAATTGTACAACGCGTGTTTCATGGTGCTGTGAGTTGCTGTGAATCCACTGAAAACCTGAGGTCAAACGATCAATCCTTAAATTTGTTAGGAAGCAATGATTTTAACTGCTTGTTGCAACCCCACCATGAGGACTCAACAGAGACTCAGCAGCCTTTCTTATCCTGAAATAATTAAATAAGAAAAGGAAATATCTGTGTGCACTCTTTGCAACACAAACATCTGGGCTTGGGAGCTTGCTTGGTGTTTGCGCTCAGTAGTACAGATGAGACAGTTAAGTGTTAACAGTTATATTAATGTCCATTTACTGGGATAAGGAGGCCAGAACTTGCAGCTGTACTCTATCACAAGAGTGATATTCCCATGCGCTTCATCATCTCCAGCATTGATAAAGTATCTAAACCCTGCTGACCCATGATGAGACTTCGCTTTTGCCTTTAGATACTTTGTCATCCTGCAGGGATAGAAAGTCAGGAGAAAGAGATGCAATAAAAGATGACTTGAGTAGGAGAATAGTAAATTCTATGTTTATATGCTACCTAGCTTGCAGAGGCTCTTGTCCTAATCAGTACTGATTACTGCATCTAAGATAAAGGCTTAACATTGATCATAGAATGAAGGAAAGGATTCGGAGACCTTGGGAAAAGATTTTAAATTGGAAAAGAAATAGATGAATAACTTGGGACAGGCACAGAAAAGGGGATTTGTAAGACATAAACAGATGATAGTCATCCATAAGAGGTCTTTCAGAATTTAGCTGGATGAAGACTCCAAGACTTTTCAAAACTTAAAAGTTGGTATGGAAGCATGTAGACATGAGAATCTGCCACACTAACAAGTTAAACTGAGGTTGGTACTACATTGGTGTGGGAGGAGGAAACTGCAAAAGAGCTTCTCCTCATCTTCTGATCCTTCCCAGACACAGGACATAATCCATGTGGATAGACAGCCTTCAAACTACAGAGGGAAATGTGCTGGGGAGGGGGCTGAAGCTAGTGGTTTTCATACCCATCAACAGAGCAGGCTGGTATGGAGGGGGAAGGCACTTCTGACAGCTCCCTGTAAATGATTAACTGACATTATAAAGATATTTTTTAATTAGAAAAACTGCTTTATTAATGCATCTTTGAATAAGAACTGGCAAAAGATACTGTGATTTCAGGCCCATTACTGTTTTTCCATCTATTTGCATTTTATTCATTACAGATAACGTGCTACAAACAAAGGACTTCTGGAATAGCTTTCCTCGTATGGTTTTTTCTGTTCTATTTATTTGTGTGGTCTCTTTGCTATTTGCCTACAGTACCTACCTACCTAGCTATCAATAAAACATCTGGTAATCATTGGAACACTTGCATCATTCAATTTTCCATCAAAGCAACTGCTACAAATTTGTATTGGAAGATTCCCAATGTGTAACTTAAAACAGACATCTGTAGCAAGAAGAGTGCCAAAATGTGTTGTAATTGAATTAACATTTTTACTCACCCAATTTCAAATACTCTTTGATGTGCTTTAATTTCTAATACATAGTTTTGAAACGGCGTGGCTTGGTGTATTTGAGAAATGATAGTATGCAGATACCATAGCTAAAAATTCAGGGGTGCTGTATCGCACAAACTTTTCTCACCTTTACTCCTAGAAGACTACCTCGTAGGGCAAGTCAGTGCCTTCTGAACAGTGTATCATGGAACACAGGAGGGGAAAGTGTTACAAATTGTAATGATTGTTTGATTAAAATTCACATTAGGTCACTCCAAGGTGTGGTTGGAGAGACTGTTAAGTCCTTTTTGAGATGCCACAGAAGAGAGGACAACTTCAGTTTGGGAGGTTTGGACTACATGGTCTTAAGGTCCTTTCCAGCACAAAGCATTTTATGAGTCTATGATTCTATTTGTATCTCTGAGAATGAAGCTTCTAAGTTTCAACTGTTAAATACTGGGTAGCAAGCCACAGTTCTTGAGTATGCTGGATAGAAATGATCCAGGCATTTTCCTCAGAACATTTGGTCAGTATAAGCCCTTTGTTAAAATCCTGCATGGGAAGGATCATCTCAACAACAAAAGAGTAGAAATTGCAAAATACTAGTTTTGATTATTTGAAATGTTTTCACTTTACATTCCACACCACATTCTTCACTCAAACTTTTAAGTTATGCTTAAGGAACTTAAAGAGAAGGATATAGTTGATCTGATTTATAATTTTTCCAGGTGATCTGTTTGCAACACTATCAAGTTGTCTTTTCAATTTCTTTGCAGCCTTTGACTTCATGTTTAGTCCATGGGTAGAATAGCTCCTCTTGAGTGTTTGTATCTTTTATGTTAAATAGTTTGATGCAGATATTTAAATACTTGCAGGATGCTGACAATTCCAGTGAGCTGTGTGTTTAAAGGAAAGTGTTCTGTGGGAGTTTACCAGCAAACATTTTCTTGTCTCTTCTCTTTCAAACAACTGAGACAAATTTAGCTGGAAAAAAAAAAAGTGAAATCATTTTTATCTGAGATATGAAATTGAAAATTCTTCACAGACCTGTCTAAAAACAGCCTGTAAAGGTGCATGCAAAGATGTAACCACGGCTTAACAACCAAACGCAACTTGAACTTTTTATTACTAGTATTCATGTGCTTATAACATCTCCTGCCAAGTCAAAATCTGGTGGGATTGGAATGATCCAAGATATTTGCACCTTAAAAATGCAACCTTAAAAATTACTTAAAACTGCCCAGAAAAATCAATTGCATTGTGAAGATATTGTCTGGAAAACACAGTGTCTGATATTACCCAAAATCATTTGGCATAATCTAATAATGTACCATGTTACTAGCTACTTAAAACCTCTGTCACTGCAGAGGTTAAAAAACTCATAATATATGCCAAAATTTTACAACAAATCCCCCCCCAAATAAGTGACTTTTAACCATTTTCTTTTTTCTTTAAAGCCAGTCCTCTAAACAGAAAGCACTTCCTTTGAACCGTGAGGTAAGTCTCTAGACACCAACCACCACTATTAAAGAGCTTTAAGGGCAGATTCAAACACTTCTGAAAATGAAAACAAAAATCATATTGAGTATCAAATACTCCATCTAAACTCTGCTGTAACTGTGCTATAGATAGAACATCAGAGCAGTCACCCGATTTGCTATTACTTGCTGTCACCATATCTGAAATGATAACAGGAGAGCTAAATGAGTGTTTTGATGTAGATAAGAAGAGTTGGTTTTTTTCTGTAGTCAGGCCACTACTTGTTATTTAAGAAAGCCAGAAAAAATTCTGTGCTGCATTTAGGCAGTTTCTCAATCATTAAAATAGTAGGGTTTGGATTAAATACTATACAATCAAGGGTCATTCCTTACTGGATAAAAACACTCAGAGACATATGCTAACAACTACTTTTGCATCACAGTTTTCAGACAGATGGGGATCAAATTCAGCCTAATGTAGCTACAGACTGCTCCTTAATCACCAAATAATGAAGTTAACAGTCAAGAGTGGTGAAAACTTTTTGTGTAGCTACTGTCATGCTTTGTGAACATGGTTGAACACAGTTGTCATTTCTTTCTGGAAAGTAGTGAGATGGGATTGTACAAGGTATCAAAGGTTGGAGCATGGACTATGGAAAGATCAAATTAATGCCCAACTTAATTTACTTTGTGTTTTCTAGTGGTTGAAACAGCACATTTTAGCCATCAGCAATGTGCCGATATGCTTTCCAAAGAACCACGTCCCATCTTAGAGAATTCTGCAATGCAGCTTTAACTCCCAAGTCACCAACGTGGCGTTTTCTGTGAGTGACATCTATTTCCAGTACAAATCAATCTTGTGTAATACAATTCTGTCATGTGAGATGAAGCACTCCAAAAGAGACAGTTCATCTGTGGATACTAATAATGGTTATTTATGATTTGGAGGGATGAGCAGTATGTTCTTTCCGAATGAAAGAGAATAAAGGAGACATGTGCCTTCACAGACAGTTTTAGATCTCTTGGGTACACATTGATTGTGTTTGACTTAGAATTTAAATGTGTGTTTTAGTCTTGCATTTTTTCTTGCCAGTTGTATGCAAGTGTTATGTAGATAATCTTATTTCCAGAATTTCCTATTGTCTGAGCCTTCTTTGCTCTTCACGCTTAAACAACCTTTTTTTCATGCGTGTGTGCAATGCGTTGTATGTTATGCTCAAATATGCCTTCCTGCTGCTTTTTATAACAACCTCACGCTGACCGACAGTATAAGAAGCCACATATAATTATTCTGAACTAAAAGAATCTGTGTTCTACACAACAATTTCTAACCTTTGAAGAGGATTGTGAAATGCTAATAAATCTTTCTTTCTTTGAAAATCATTAATATCTAGCATAAATCTATGCTGAATTACCTCATGGACAAATATATGGGTCTTCTGACTGCCTGACTGATGGTCTCTGATGTCATGACAGCTGGGGTCAGAGATGCAATCATGTAAGGAATATAACAGTATTAAATGGAGTCAGATGATCCACAGGATAATTGCCATCATTCCACAAAGTAGTAGAGGTGCAAGTAGACCACCAAAGATCTTTAGAAACTCCTTTTTGATGCTAGATGTAGATCCTGTGTTGTGGTTTTATTTGCCTGTTAGTTAAAATGCACTGCAGAATTCTGGTTTTCAGTCAATTGACTTACAAAGTCAACGTATTAAATCATACATTCTATTGCCTTGGAGTAAATTATATGCATACTTGACTGAACTGATGCTCAGTGTGCATCAGTCCCTGCCACTGATTGAAGATTAGGGACTATAGGGACATCACTTACAGGACAGAACTGCGGTGTTCTGCTTGTATCTTTTCTTTAAGGTGGTGGCTTGCTGGCAACAGGATTTATATGACAAGGGAAGTTTCCTAGGCTTCTCACTTCACAGTTCTCTTTTTAGCTAACAGAGCAGAGTGGGAATTGTTTCTCAAAATGGTCCCCTTGATTTCTGTATGTAGGTTTGTACTTCAGGCTCCCATTGGTCAGGTTTGGAGAAAGATGGAGCTTTTGTGTGACACAGGTAGTGCCCTAAGGAATGTGTCTGAGAGACTGGACACTAGGACTACAGACAAGTACCAGTAAACTCATATGCTAGTACATTGTTTGGGCGTATCCTTGTGCTGCAGAATATTATGCATAGCACTGTGAGCTTCTGTCATGTTGTGCTTGTTGATTATTATGGGAACTGATCATAGTATTGGGAAGAATGTATGTGGAGAAGCAGAGGGTCTAATCACTGCCTGTTTCTCTCTCCCACTTAATGCTTGTGGAACAGTGAGGAAAGAAGTGGTCTGAATGCATCACCTTACTTAGTTCTTCATAGTTTCTGCAGAGAAATAGGAAGGTTTCACAAAGATTTCTCTTCTCCGTCAGCATTTCTGTATAACAGCATGATGCAGGCCATGATTTAGCTTCACATGAGTATTAGAACAAAATTGCTTCGCTACAGATTATAGCAGTGCATTTAAATGGCGGCATGAAACTTTTAATTAGGAGGTCAGCTGCTCAGCTTCTTACTCTCTCCAGGCAGTGTGAATACTGTTCAGGACTAAAACTGTCAGAGACCTACTAAGTAAGAAAGGTTTTATGCAGAAGTGCACCTGCCTGTACTTGCTCTGACCAAAAGCTGGTAAAGCAATTTACCACTGGGGGGGGGGGGAAGTCTTCCTAGAAATCTGTTTCCACTGAAACTTTTCCATATTTTGTATATTGGACAGTATACTGCATGAGTGAACCAGCTGGAGACAATGTACTAGTGTCTTTCCACTGTGACCGAAATGTACCTTTTAAGGTGTATCTGATGAACATGATTTTTTCCAGACAATACATTTCTTTTATTTCCACAAATCATGAAAGTCTGAAATTGTATTGCCAGGTTTACAAATCAAATCCAAAACGTTACAAGCTCCTTTGGAACAGCAAAGTAAATTCTTCATTGCATGTAATTTTTAAGTACCTCTGCTGGGCAAACTTGAATTTCCAGCATGACAGAAGTGTAGCTCTGAAAATCTCTGGTGAAAATTTCTGGCTGCATGCTCAGTACACTAGAGCCTTTGGGCCATGGCTGTTGGGGAATTCCCATAAACACCACTAATTGCTGTGGAATAAAAGAGGATTGCTTTGGTGTTATTCCCTACAAATAATGTTGGAGTAGGTTTAGACACAGCTACAAACAACAGCATGAGAACAAACTCAGCCTTGGCAGAGGTTTCATAGAAAGGTATTAGGATGCAGGACTGCCAGGGAATCTTATTCAAGACTCCTCTCTCCTGTGAGGCTGGAAGTTGCCCTACGCAATAATGCTCTTATTATCAAATATAGAAAATCAAGCCCAGATCTGATGCCGTCCACTGGCTGGGATAGTTTGTACATCATATCCTGCTTCCCCAGTCAGCCCCTTCCATGTCAATGATATTTTCTAACACAGATCTCCAGCTATCTGTACTTACCTACAACTAAACTTCACTCTAGCCTCAAGTACCCTATGGAGGATTTGGTGAAATAAGAGTACTCAGCTGGCTGAAAATGAGAGCTTTATAATAATAAGTCTCCTTATTTTAATGAAAAATGAAGCAGGGGGTACAGGTATAATTTGTTGACAAAATCTTGATTCAGTCAATACTTTCAGTTTCTAGTTCTTGGGTTTTGAAAAACTAAATTCAGTCTTTTTCCCCAGAATAGCCAAATTGCAGTTTCCAGTTTTGGAAGGCACAGATACCTTCCAAAAAATTGTTTGGAAAATACTGGAAATAAAGGTGGTAGGCAGCAATGCTTGCTATAGTTGCACAGAATAATGAAATACATATGTATGGATTAGGTTTACAGAATCATAGAATAGTTTGGGTTGGAAGGGACCCCCCGAAGGTCATCTAGTCCAACACCCCTGTAATGAGCAGGGACATCTTCATCTAGATCAGGTTGCCCAAAACCACATCCACCTTGGCCTTTAATATGTCCAGGGATGGTGCATCCACCACCCCAATCCTATTTTAAACTCTGTTACCAACTTCTTAGTTTGCCTGGATGTATCATTTTATTCTTTCAAAACCTTTCAAATCTGTTGTACTATTGTGCATGTTAGGACACTTGGTTTAATCACCAGTTGGTACAACTCAAGCTCTCATTGCAACATCAAGATATGTTGCTACCAAAATTCTACCAGTGAAAATAAAAACATTTGAAGGTTTTTTTCATACTTGGTTCCCACCTCAATTTTTAACTGAAATATAGTTCAGAAAACGTAAAGTCATCCATCTGCTTGGACAACAAGCTTTAAATTAACTTACCTATTGGAGCTTACAGTTTTTGCTCAACACTGGCACTCATTAGCCGTTCCTGGGTAGAGTTTGAGAGATTTATGTATCTGTCTGGGATTAGTAGCTCTCACCAAAGAGTTGGATGTTGTGACAACCTAAACATAAGCAGATCCACCTCTGTTGTCCGTACCCGGTAGATGCACTGTCCAGAATTATTTATTTATATGTTGAAATCTGATCTGAAATTCAATATTACTGTGCTAGACAGAGCAAGGAAATTACAGTCAGAATAGTACAAGCATACAGGCTGTGTGTATTGCCCACAATGTACAACTTCAGCAACACAGAAGCTTGTGGGGGAACTCAAGTTCCTGACCCAACCTCTATCCCTTTCTCTTACCACATCCAGTTGTTCAAGCAAACACCCAAACGTCTTTGGACACCAGACAACAATTAGGTTTGTGCCTCTTGCTATTATTAATGGAATTTCACTAGATCTGCTGGAGAAATCTCTCCAATCTGCAAAATTCTGTGGTGATTTTGTTGTTGTTGTTGTTTTAACTTTTTTTCATTCTTTTGTTTAATCTCCGATGACTCGGATGTTTTCCATGTTAGTGACGTTTGGTGGTTCCTTTGGGTGCTGCCAATATAAAGTAGATTCATTTCATTTTCAGCATGTACAATTTGGGCAGTGGAGTCACACTGTGAAATCCTTTGTCATTGTTTTTAAACATGCAAAAGGCTTTTAAAATGCATAACACTCCCTTGCCTTCACACTAGCTTCCAGTCATCTGGAAGCATGTTGTGTAAAGAAAAATGTAGCAATTGCTTTGGAAACAATAGTTATTGTCATCTGCAAATACAGATAGGCCACTAGCGAGATATCTAGTACCCCAGGCACAGAAAGTTCCTAGAAATGTTTCCATCTGAGAATGATAGATTGGTGGATCATGGCATGAATTTTGCAAATTGGACTAAGAAAGCTGTAGCCTCATGGAAGTGGTGTTTGTTGGAGGAAGGAGCCCCCACAATGACAGATAGCAGCCTGGCCTGGCCCTCTGGGAATCACCCATGCTTTAGGGTATCCAGACAAAGCCCAGCATCTCAGCCTTGATGAATTAATTCATTTCCTTTCAGACACCTAAACATGGAATGTGTCTGGCCTTTACTGCATCCAGGTGTCAGATGTGCTTTCACATTTGAGCATGGGCCTGAGCTTACAACGTTATAGGCTTTTGTTTGAGAGCTGTGCATATGGGGGCATTATCCCTATAGCAGGTGTGCAGTGTTAGTGCCTGAGTGTATTCAGAAAGACCCTTGCACTCTTCCAGAACAGAACATGCTGGGCTCATGAGTGTCTCATCTCTGCCATCAGCCAACCCACTCATGTACTGCAGAGGATAGAAGTCAGGTCTAGTAGTTCCCAAGGGAAAGGCCTTTGCCATTTGAACTAAAAGAGAATTAGAGGCTGCTATTGAATAAGGATTTTTTTTTGTTTTGTTTGGGTTTTTTGGTTTGTTTTGATTCACTGACCAAATGAGTAAACTTGGAAGAAAATTAATCAAACCAAAAGGTTGCGTTCATTGGTTTATGACATTCTTCTCTCAAGGATTCAGCTCAGTATTACTACAGATTTCAGTCCTTTGTTTTAAGGAGCCGTTGGTGCCCAAAAGACATTTAAAGATTGATTGTCTTGCTCTGAGGTCAAATTTTTACATCCTGAGGCCATACTATGATCATCTCTTACAGGCTGCCCAGTCTCTAATGTCAAGTCCCAACACTGACCAGTGATACTGGTGTTGAAGCTCTCTCCAAAAGCCAGGACAAAAAGAAAAGACAGGGGGAGTCAGTGTTTTACACCCCTCACAGTGGCCTGGCTAACCAAGAAATAAATTCACCCCACTCTCTGCTTCCATGTTTTCTTTTATTTGCAAAGGACTACTTCAGCTACAAAATTGGTAGTTTGCAGATGTGGCTGAATCAGGGAAATAAGTGAAGAGTCGGAGGTTTAGACAGGGTGATAGGCTCAGGGAACCATCTAGATCTTGTAAATACAAGAGAATTAGCAAAGCCCAAAGAACCCTTGAAGGTTTGCAGGGCACCGAGGGAAAGTTGGAGGGAAAGCAGTATGCCTGTGTATTAGCTACGGAGAGGGTGATGATGAAACTAGAAACTGATGTCTAGGTGAATGCTAAACACCTTCAGAGAAAAAGGCAAAATCTGATACACTTACCACCAAGATCCTTCTTGGGTTAAACAGAACTGATGGCACTCCTTTTTTATTCTTCATGTACCTTAAATCTTTTATCTGTAGACAGCAAGTAGCCTTATCACAAAGAAGTTTTTGAAGGGTTAATCAATAACCAAGGGATGTTACTACCAACTTTTTCGACTTACAGAAACAGGTGAGAGACAAATTCCATTCCACAATATCTAATGCTATATTTAAGACAAAATCATTTATAATTCACTATCTCAGGTCAGGGAAATCCATACTGAGGAGAGGAAATCAATTTTGTGGTCACCAAGCTATTTTTACAGAACTAGCCCTCTCAAAATAGCCAACACTTTAACAGCAATTCATTATTTTTAGATACTTATAGACAGAGTCTTCCTATTTTCACTCTTCTCACAATTCTTGCTGTTGCAAGCTTCCTTCCCATTTTCCACAAATAATATATTAGAATTCAAGGAAACACCTTACTGATTCCTTTTTTCTTTCATATACTGGCTTAGTGATTCAACATCTGCCGTGTTGGTATTACGGAAGGAGCCCTCAGATGGGTATTGTCATACATGGTCCTGCAGCATTCCAGGGCATGCAACATAGGATAGTTATAGGCAGTTACAGCCAACATCAGCAGATTTTTTTCTGCTTTCATCTCAATAACTCATTTGCTCTCTGGGGTGCAAGAGTTTGTTTGGTCTGGGATTCCTGGAGAAGGTTTGTCTATGCAATTTGTGACCAGCTCTGTTCAAGGTTATTGAATGCAGTGTAAATAAACAAGTTAAATCAGCCAGGTTGTACTTCACACACATTTATCTTCCACCAGATGCTCTGTTCTGAGCAGCTGGAAAGGAGCCAAAGCTCACAATAATCCATTGGTCTAACACTGGTAACCCAGCAACATTCCCTTCACTTCCTTTTTATCAGGTTGAGACACATGAAGAGATAGAGTAAGTCCTATTCAGTGTTTGCAACCCTAGCTGCACTATGCTTGAGGATTGTCAGTATTCATTTGGCACACACAAGTACCCCAAATTAATATTCTAACCCAAAAGAATTGCTGAGAAAGGCACATGTACTTTACTGTTCAAGGTCTCCATTAGAGATTAGGAAAATCCGGTGGGATTGCCAACCTGGAGGTTGGATGAAGGAAGGAACAGAAAAGGAGCAAGGCCGGTAGCTGGCATTCAACCAAAGTTTGGGTTTTTTTCCCAGGACTTGTGGTAGATGGAAAAATACAAAATTCTTACATTTTATTTAGATTGCATTTTCACTCTGGTTTCCAAAAAGTAGGATTAAAAACCAGTCAACATTTCACTTTTGGAAAACTCCTTTATTTTAATACTTAGTCAGTGCTTTCTTCTCTGAAGTTCTGTGCTATACTTTCCTTCTGTTCACAACTGAACTATGGCTAAACGTGGCCTAGATTCATGTATGTATTTGATCCCATTTACCCAGTTCTGTGTTACAATATTACACCAAATTACAATACATTTTTGATTCATTGTTCCTCTGACTTCAGAGCAGTGACCACTACTGTCAAAAATCAATTCCAATAGCCTGTACATACACTTATCTCAAATTTTATGAACAAGGTGAAGATAACTTATACAGTTTACATCAATTTTCAGCTAACAATAGAGAAATACATTAGCAATATAAATTTGGTAGCACTGGGGAAAGCTAGACAAGTAAAATCCGTCTTGAATTTATCCAAGTTGCTGACTACCTAAAGTATGACCCTTTGAACGTTCTACATTGTGGAATAACAAAGCAAATTTTTGCTGGCTCAGATTACACCCTAATCAGATTGTACTTTAACTAAATGCTGTATGACAAAAGGCATATTTTAAGTCCACAGTCACCACAATTTCTTAGAAATTGTACTGTCCCAACTTTACCTTGAAATAAATATGCAAACAATTTAGATGTCTCACAGGCATTTTTAGCAACCGCAGTAAACCATGATCAGATATTTCTTTTAATTCACAGCTAAAGGCTTTTCAGCTTTGTTATTGAAGCACTTGAATAGCTCACTGTTATTCAGAACGCAATGTTCTTTACCAAAAAGACTAGGACCACTATGTTTTGAAAAGTAGAGTGAATGTCTTCACCCATTGCACTTATTTGCTGGCCCGATGTTCTGTCTAGAGAGCTGTGTTGCCTACTAGGGGCTTGTATCAGGGGTGCCACTGAGATACCACCAAGCCTCATACAGTCCACAGACTTTTATCCACTGCTGTTGTTTCATGTGGGCACCACAGATACAGCCAGGAACAGTCTGAGAAGTATGAAGAAGGTTGACAGAGCCCTGGGAGCAACGGTAAAGGACTCTGGAGTGCAGGTAGTTTTCTCATCAGTCTTCTGAGTCAAAGGAAAGGGGTTGGAAAGGGCCATCAAATCTGGTGAATCAATGGATAGGATAGGTGCTACCGCCAGGGGTTCACCTACTTCGACCCTGGGACTCACTCTGAGAAACCTGGTCTGCGCTGGGTATGATGGGGTCCACCTCTCAGAGAAGGGGCAGAACATCTTCAGGCACAGGCTTGCCAAGCTGGTGAAGAGGACTTTAAATGAAAGTTTCTGGGGAAGAAGAACCTCAATCCATCCTACTCCTACCAGTTTGTTGGTGGTGCCAGCAGGAGGTGCCCAGAGCCTGGAGATGAGTTGCAGGCCAGCAAGGGAGTACCCAAAGAGCAGCGCACAAGAATTCCAGCCACTCCAGCCAGTAAATCAGCTTCATCAGGGGCCCAAATTAATGCCAGGGATCAGGTTAGAAAAGCAAAAGTCCTGACAAAATTAAATCTGGACAGAGATGTCACGGGCAACATGAAAAGCATCTATAGATGCATAGGGGATAAAAGGAAGACAAAGGAAAATGTGGACCCTCGCCAGAAGAAAAAGGGAAATGTTAGACCTGGTCACCCAGGACATGGAGAAGACCAAGGCACTCAATGACTTTTTGCCTTGGTCTTCACAGGCAAGAGCTCCAGCCATGCTGCCCAAGTCACAGGAGGCAATGGTAGGGACTGTCTTTGGAAGAGGGAGAATGAGGAACCTGCTGTAGGGGAAGGTCAGATTTGAGATCATGTAAGGAACCTGAAGGTGCACAAGCCTATGGGACCTGATAAGATGCATCCATGGATCCTGAAGGAACTGGCAGGTGAAATGGCTGATCCATTATCCATCATATCTTAGCCATTATCCATCATATTGGAGAAGTTTCACCAGTGTCAGTCTGGTGAATTTCCTCTGGGATTCTGGGTGAATTCTGGGACTGGAAAAGGGGAAATACAGCTCCCATTTTTAAAAAGAGGAAGACCCAGGGAGCAGCAGGCCAGTCAGTCTCGCCTCAATGCCCAGCAAGAGCATGGAGCAGATCCTCCTGGAAACTCTGCTAAGGGGCATGTACAATAAGGGGGTGATTGGTGCCAGCCAGTGTGGTTTCACTAAGGGAAAATCGTGCCTGACAAATCTGGTGTCCTTCTATGATGGGGCTGCAGCATTGGTGGATAAGGGAAGAGCAACTGATGCCATCTACCTGGATTTTATAAAGCATTTGACACTGTACCACATGACGTCCTTGTCTCTAAACTGGAGAGGCATCGGCTTGATGGATGGACCACTTGGTGGATAAGGAACTGGCTGGATGGTCACGCTCAAAGAGTTGTGGTCAATATCTCAATGTCCAGGAGGAGACCAAAGATAAGTGGAGTTCCTCAGGGGCTGGTATTGGGGCCAAACCATTCTATGATTCTGATTCTGTGATTCCATTTCTTGGCATACAGGCAACTCCAGACTGTGTGTCTTGGACTCTGCAGGATTTAAAAGAAGTACCAACACCATCTTCTATTCCCCTGAAATTTCTTTTCACCTCATCTCTAAGAAAATAACTTTTGATTTGTAACTGTCACTTGACCTGTGAATATGTACCCAGGTACACGTGCTATGGAATGGTACTTAGAAAAAGGAAGAGTAGGGCTTATTGCTGAAAGCTTCAGCAATTTCTGCATGCATTAGAATTTGATCTCTGTCTCTTAGGCACTCATACGACTTCCAGTCTTTTGGTATTTGAGAACCTGACAATTTACCATGTGTATGCTGGTAGGAAAGCACTTTAATCCCCAGGGTACAACTCAAAAGCTAAGGCACAAAGAGGTTAAGTGACTTGCACATATGTTAGGGTCTTAAATTAATTATGGGCTCCTTAAATTAAGAGAAAATTGCACAGCTAAACACACTAATAGTGTATTTAATCACTAACACATTATTGTAATCCAGAACCCACAAGATAATTTTAGCTGTACAATGTCTATTCCATATGGAATTTAGCAGCAGGCTGTCAATGTGGAAAGCTGATTGAGAGCAGAATAGGAGGTACTCCTGTCACTTGAAAAGGGCGGCAATTTGCCACAGCATAACTTGACATAAAGTATTTTTCAGGCTTCCAAGAAAGCCAGTACTGAAAATGGTCATGTTAGTTCCAAGTGTAACTTAATAGCTTACTAAAACTCCTTCTCCTGTTGTGGAGGGGAGGCAGTGAAGTTATGTTTGCACTTGTTTAACAAAACCTTTTACAGCCATGACCCATGTCAAAAGCCAAGTGTGTGGTGTCATTTCAGTTTCAAATGAAATCTTTCCATCTTTGGTTATTTACCCATGTCTCAGCTGAGACTTTCAAACACTGGTTCAAAAAGAAAAGAAGATTGTATACCTCCCCAAACCTGTGGGGCTCTGAAATAACACAGCACATTTGTACCGTGCTCAAAGCACCCCACTTCAACTCACCTCGGGGGTAAATCCTTCCGTCAACTCGAAGTGACCTTTACTAGCGCCTTTCAGCTGTGGGCACCATCCCGGAAACTGTGAAGTTATGGTACATATCTGTATTTTATTGAGTGTTAGATCATTGCTATTATAATAAAGATTCCTCTGCTCTGAAGCAGCCAACTGGCAAAATGTTTTCTAACATAAGTAAAGGCAGAATTTGGCCCTTCAAATGATTTCGTTCTTTTTTATTAGGGATAAAAAAGCACTGAATTTAAGCACTTGACTTTTTGTTCTAAAATGTATAAACATATCTGTGGAAAGAAAATATGCATATTTGTCCTCAAGTAACCAGGAAAAGAATTGTTGAGGAGGAAGACGTTCTTTGTACTTGTATATTGTCAGCTTTCTAACTCTCAGCACATTCTTCGAGGAAAACTTAACATTCAGGAATGAAATTCTCTTTTGATGGTCGCATCAGGATTAAGACTGAAGTTTATAAATGATGCAGAAAGCCAAAAACTGAGAGAAGTGGTTATAGCTTTCTATTATGGGACACAAACAATAGGAACCAATGTAGCTTTAGACAGCTTATCACAAGTTTATTTGCAGTGCTTGGTGACAGCAGGAGTATTAGCTATTTTTTGTCAAAAGCTCAGGATATAAACTGAAGTGCTTAACATGTAGAACAAATTTCCTGAGAGAAAAAGTATTTTTAAAGCCTTTTTTCTTTCTTCAATTACATTCTGAAGTCTTAGATTTAGATGGCTTCTAATGCAGTAGTAACAACAGCTCCCCAAAATTCCCTGTAAATGGGGATCACTTGCAAGCAGAAAGTGTACACCAATAAGTATCCTCTTTGTGTGAAAGTCCTCCATAAAGTGTAGCCTGGATATGTTAAAGGATACTGCAGCTTTAGTTTAGACAAAACCGATGGCAGCAGGAGAGAAGCACAGTTCCTTAAGAGACCCCCTGACCAATGGAGGCAACGTTTCTACCTCAGTCCATAAATAGGACAGTAAGATAGACAGGGGTAACACGGTAGGTGAAAAAGCAATCTTAAAATAAAGGCCTAGGGTTGCAACCTTGCAGGGTGTTCAAACACCTCAGCTCTCAGGAGCTGAAACTGCAGAGCAGTTATTTAAGAACCAGAACATCATGCAAAGTGGTAAATTACCAGCATTCTTTCTGCAAGTACTCTGTCCCTCTGTCTCTTTTGCTGCTGTATAGACTTTATTTCCACATAATCTGCTTTTCTGGGCAGCAGTCATGAGAATGAGAGCAAAAGGTTTTGAAGACTGCTGAGCTGCAGGCTTTATTTTTTTATCTTCTTTTTTTCCTTGACAAGGAAAAACAGCAGAAGTACATAGAGATGTGAAACAGCTTCGAAGTTTATCACAGTTCATGCTGAAGCATATCTCAGAGTCTCATGGGCTAAGACAGCCTCATTGCCAAGGCCTTTGGAGTCTCATCCCCCTTGGGGTAGAACATCTCTGGGCATACCTCATGGAAATGCTTAGGTCTCTAAGTCCAACACTTGTTCTTCTTCCTGTATGTGGGTGGGTATTTTCCGCACATATAAACTGGATAACTTATCACATACCCTGTGATGTTTCACTGACCACAGAATAAAGAGGGAGCTGGAATATATTTATTTAACTCTATGCTTACAGAAGTCACTGAATTCCAGTCATGCCAACACAGATCATGATCTCCAGAATAGCTAGTTCTGGAAATGCAGGGAAAGGCAGGAAGCAAAGCATAGAAGATAGGGAAGAAATAAAAGGCACTTCAAACTCACACACAACATATAACATGATGAGAGGGAAAAATTCAATACAATATAGAGTAGGTAGCTTCATATTTTTACAGGGGATTTGCTGAAAAGTTCTGTACAAACATGATAAACTTGCATAAACTGGTTCAGTCCTGTGTATATTTTGAGCAGTGAAAACTGTGCTTATTCACAGT
Organism: Pezoporus flaviventris; assembly: GCF_033815535.1. Lineage (NCBI taxonomy): Eukaryota > Metazoa > Chordata > Aves > Psittaciformes > Psittacidae > Pezoporus > Pezoporus flaviventris. The sequence goes on from NW_026892585.1 coordinate 5,931,589, forward strand.
ATCTAATCTGGCTCCATGCGAAACATGATTCAGGTTTGATCTGCCTGTTCTTTAAGTCCATGGAAAGTTGTCATTGACTTTTGTTTTAGGCCAGATTCTTGTTTTCCTGTATAATCCCAATTAAATTGGAAAACAACCAATATCATGAGCTATAAACCCCCAAAATCTGAGTAGTCACTTCAAAAATTACTGTATGGGAATTCCACCACATAGTGTGTATTTACTGTATACACAATGTCACAGAACCTGAAGGGTTTATATCGCACCTTTGTTTTCATCTCTCTTGCAGAGAAATGCAAGGTGATGAGAGATCTTTAACAATACTTCAAATCATTTGGCAGTCAGAGCCTCCTGTGAAGAAAAAACAAAGGGGAAAAAAGAATTAATCACTTTATCACTCTTGTCATTCTACCACCTGAAATTTCAATCACTGGTACATAAGCCCCGTCAGTTCTAGTCTGGTCATTATGGGTCACATCCTTAGTTGGTGAAAGCTGGAAGATCTTCACTGAATTCATAGATTTATAGCAGTTAAAGATCCGATTCTTGCCTACTTTAATCCAAACCTTTCTGGTTTGGTTTTGGAGGATTCAGGGCGGGGGGAAGGGTTAACTCAGCATATCATTGAATTCAAAATGATGGTTAACTGATTTTGCCCAGGTGCATACTTCTTCATGCAGGCTGCCTCTGCCACTTACTTGCTGGAAAACAGTGCTCCTGATCTGTCAGCACAGATAATCTTGCTCCTTAAAACCAAGACCCCTTTGAGGCTTTTCCAATTTAACACCCTTTCATTCCACTTGCATGCAGTTACGCATTTTTCGAAAGGGAACAATCCCCATCTGTAATCTCAAGGGTGTCATTATTCTACCACATTTTCTTCCAAATCTCTGTTATTCAAACAAATGAAATGTAAAATCCTCAGGCATTATTTTAGGTTCCTTATGTAGTAGTTGGATTTTCTGAATATTTACATCAACAGGATTAACTGACTTTAAAATACCAGTACTCCTTTTAAAACACCTTGCTTAGGATGATTTTGAATGAGGACATGCATTTTCTGCTTACAGTATATCCTTCAACAGTATATTACAAGACTTCTGGGTAGTGAAACAGTCCTGTGGAGCCGGTTCCTGAGGCACAACTTTGTCGATGCATTGGGTAAGACGATGTCTCAGTGCTCTCTGGCTCTGTACAGATTGCTACACGAGTAAACCACTGATTTCAAAATCAGTGAAGCCATTTTCTGTGCCAAACAAATGAGGGATGATGCAGATTTCACGTGTTTGTCTCTGTAAATCTGTATTCTATTGGTTTGGAACATACTTAATGGTATTCAGCTCCTGACATTGCTCTATCTAAAGTAACCTCCATCCTGTTGAAAATTATGTAATGAAAAAGAGAAAAGAAAGTTTTTTATATATATATTTCAGTTAACTTTGGCTCTTGAGCCTTTTGTGCCCATTAAAAATTGTCTGCAATTTTCTCTGGAAAATACAACAGGGAAGGTTTGGATATTTGCGTCCTTGTGCCGTGATGTTTGTTGAAACTGATTGGAAAATACCATCTTTGATAAATTTGCCTTCTTATTTGATATGGCATGCATAATAGCTTCGAAGTGCCTTTCATTCCATTCTTCCATTGTCAGAAATTACAGAACAAGGAAATGAAGTGGAAATTTCTGTAGTAGGTAGTATTTACAAGTAATATCTTATTTGTGTTTCATTCCATTCAAACAAGGTGAATGAGTCATTCAAAGGTTTCCTTTGGTTTTCCAAAAGAAAACAGAACAAGTTAATTGACCAGGTTTAGAGTGTAAACCAGTATTGAATCAGGGATACAACCAATGGCTCGTGAGTCACATATTTGTGCTTGACAATCTAACTCTCTATGGACCATGACTGTGACATTCTAGCGGCTCCAAATGTACTCTTTTAATCAGTAGCTGTGTAAATCAAAGGATAGTTTATTAGTTATGAAGAGAGAAGCAGGCTAAGGTTATTAAAGTTATATTCAATCTCAGAGACAGTCTAATGCCACTTTCGACACGCACTTTTTCATATATTCTCCCATTGGTAATAGATAGAGCCTGCAATTAACAGTGAAACCGAAATTCATTCAAATTCAGTATGAACATAGTTTTGCCACCATGTTCCCTATTTTTTAAACAATTGTGGAATTGCTATTGACATTCAGTTTCTGAATAGTTCTGTCAATCTGGGGCTAAATCTTGAATGGCAATGTAGGTACAAGGAAGCATAAGGGAATTATTTCTCCTATACTGGATGTGACAGTTATGAGATATCACAGCTGCACCAGGAACATCAAGTAGCCTAAAAATAGGTGTAACAGAGTCTAACATACTGAGAAAGGAGGCATAAAGGTGGAGACTGAGAAGAAAAAGCAGACAGGCAATTTATATCCAGCAAACATAGTTAGGCACCTAGTACTGTCTTATGGGTCCTCAAGTCATGAACAGCTTCTGGAGTCAGCTAAGAGCCTACAGCCCCTCTCCTAGGATACTGGAGGGCAGTGCTCTGTCTGATGTAGAAGAGGGTAAGAAGTTTCTGCATCCTGGGTGAAGGCTGTAAATTTGTATTTGTAAAGCAGTAACTATCAGCCACTCTTTAGCTGCCCTTCTGTGAAGTCTGATCTAGGCACATATGTTCTGAGGTGAGATGAACGAGAGAATAGTTCATTTGAAGAGCCATATGTTGGTGCAATTAACTCTTGATTTTAGTGCACCTCATAGCAGAAATTAGGAAGCTGACAGAGCACAAACCTATTGGAATTAAGTTTTGAGATTCAGAGCAGGGTAGCATTTGAGTAGCAGTACACACATCTGAAGATCATGCTCTTGAATATATATATATATTGCATGAATATGTCCTTTCCAATATATCAGTCCTGTCCCTCTTTAAACATTCCACTAATATCAGTATTGAAACCCATGGTAATCATCTAAACTTTAGCATATATGTCATGTTTCTAGTTTCAACTGAAATGCTTGCTGTAGCAGATTAGTGTTTGAACAAACCTTAAATTTATTGCATTTCAATTGAGCCACTCCTTATACATATTTCTCAAAGCTTCATGGGTCACATAATTGATAAAACATTAGAAGAGAGCCCAATGAATCAAAAGAATCCTGCCTAAATGTCTTTTACCAACAAATCAAAGTTTGAATTGTAGCCCACAGGTAGATCCATAGGATCTGAGATAATCTCATGGCACTTTTCCCCTTCCTCCCTGTGAAAATACACAAGTAATCAATCCGGATAAGTTGAAACACACATTGCTAGTGAAAATGCACATACTGATCCTCTTTGTACCATGAGGGTTCTACGCCACTTCAAATTCCCTGCTGCTGAGCAGAATATTATCTTAAAAGCAGGTCTCCCATGCAGTAACTGTGCATTTAACGGTAGAAAAAGTAATTACCAAAGTTACCGATTGAAATACCCTAAACTGAGATGCTTGTGGTTAAATTAACGTCATGACCCCCTCATAAGAAACCATGAAGCACAAAAAAATTTCTTCTCTGGACTGTCCTTTTCTAAAAAATAAAGTTATTCTGCTTGCTAACTTGAGGCAAATTGTGCTATTACAGCCGCTAATCCTGATCTACTGAGTCTACTGATTTGCCCCCCATTTCTGCTTATTTCTGCCGAACTGCTTATAAATGAAGACTGAATGGGTATGTGAGGATGAAATCGTCTGTTCTTACTGATTACCAGCCTGGCCTTTGTCTGCTAAAGAGGCCATTACTGTAAACAAAACACCGTATCTATGAAGATCTTCAGTTCAGCTTAATCTTATTGTTATTTGTGAAATTGCGGACAGTTTGCTTGGCCCTGTATAAGAGACATCATACAAGACACATGCTGCCTGGAAAAACTCACAGGGTAAACAAGATAAGATTTCTAGCTATTCAGCACATTATTACTTATTTTCCTTTTAGGTTTTCTCCCGAGCTTGATAAAATGGTTATTAATTACATAGGAGTTGCCTTGCTGTTGGTTATGATTATTTAATATATTTACCGCTTTTACTCCCCAAATGTCAGCTTAAGCAAACTGCCAGACATTTGTGGGTTACAGCTGACAGAAAGGCCTATTCTGTAGTGTTCTTTGGAAGGGCTTCCATTGGTTTTAGAGTGACATTTTGGAATCTGCTTATCTAACTTGCTTTTATAACTCTCCTGATAAAAAAAGATTATGATAAGAAAAGCATCAGTAGATTTCCTTTTTCACAAAGTACTGCAGACTAGGTCACCGTCCTCTGGTTTTTCAAGTAAAATAAAGAAGTTATGGGGTTTTCTTCCTTTCACTTTTTCTCCTGCTTTTTTTTAAACTCTGTATTTTTCTCTTTCCTAGGATTAAAGCAGGGTAGCATTTCCCTTCCCTTTCTCTACCACTCGCAACTAGCTCTTTGTTGTGCAGAGGACGCTAAGCCCACTCCAAAACCTACCAATGTCTGAGTTTGCACACTTGCTTAAAAGGCTGTTTTACACCAGCATTTCCTTCTATTTTCTCCCTTTCAGCTACCCTGCTGATTTTGTATGTTGTGTTATATATTAGTGCATGGAAATGTCATCCTTAGTGAAGTCAAGTTCCAAAAAGCAAGGAGGAAAAAGATGGATGACATGCCAAGTCCAAGCTGAAGTTATTACTACCTCAGCATTTACAGAAACATATGAACTTAATTCAGATAAAGGACCTGTAAAACACATGTTCTTTTCCTGCATTTAAGAGTAGCAAGTTTTCTTCTAGCTCTGGTGTTTTAACACTATATAGGGAACACAAGACCAGGAATGGAATAAGACTAAAACAAAAAAATTAAGTTGCTGTGCTTGAAACCTCAAGCAGCTCTTCCTTTTCTCCTTCAATTATTTTATGCGTGTACATGTAACTTTTTATCATTGCTATGAAAACTCCAGCACATAAAGAGCAGCTCTTTCAATAACCTCAGAGCAAGGATTTTCTAACAAGTTTTCAGAAGAAAATAAACCAGAAAAAATTGAAAGGCAGGATTGAAATCTCTTAGATGGAAAAATTCTAGTTGGCATGATTCCCTTTTTATATGAACAAGTAGGTATCTGAAAGCAGGCTCACCATTAATATCTGGTACATTTCATTATATCGTATATAGAATACTAATAAGCTCTCATTGTTTACTGTTAAATACAGAAAGGATACTATTGATTCTGTGATACGAATCTGATGGAGACTGGAGTCACTCCACGAAGTCTTCTAAGCCTTCAGCCTATAGTCAGTTGTTAAGTATGTACTGAACAAAGTGCACAGATGTGTATTTTTGAACAAAGCTACCTATGACCTGTAAATTGCACTAGGACTGAATAATTCAGTGGCTCTAAAAGCAGGCAGTAGGTTTAGAAATCTTAAACCTGTATTTGAAGAACCTACTTCTAGGTTGCAAGCTTGAAAATTATGGAATCATACAGTCATAGAATCACAGAATCAACTGGGTTGAAAAAGACCTTTAAGATCATCAAGTCCAAAAATGCTGACTATGAACAATGTGAGACCTGCGATATGATTAGGTGACACCCTGAACTCAATGGATTACAAAAGGAAAAATGCTTACTTATGTAAAATGTAGCTATCCCCACATTATTATTTTAACAAACAGAGGCAAGACTGATTGGAGCCTTCGACATACAAATACAGAATGAAGGGATTAGTAGACTTAACCTATGGTTCAGTGTAGGACATGCACCGGATTAGGTGTAGATTTTAAACTCTCTGATAAACAGTATTTGAAAATGAATGTGTCCAGTTTGTTGTATGTTAAATTCTTTTATGTTTTAGCTGGACGAAACTCTCCTGACGGTGCATTTCTGGCAGAGCTTATATGTTCCATGAGCTGTGTCTTCCCATTTTTGCCAAGCACAGGAACGTTACCCAGGGAAGAACCACTAAAATGTAGGTCAACTGCTGGGTTATCTTGCCCTGTCACTTAGGGAAAGCTCTGAAAAGAGTATGGGGGTGGGATGGAAAGGATGCAAAGGGAGGACAATCTGAAGGCCAGCTTTCTCTCTGTGAAGGCAACATGGATAATGTCTCCCTCTAATACATACTCCCAGTATGTATTGCAGAGTACATACTGCAGGTATGTATTCTGGAAAGGTCCCTGCAGGCAGCAGTTTCACCAAAGAATATTTCAGTAAAAAATAATCTTCACTGTGTTCAGATGGTGTTGAAAGGCATCTTTCAGCAGGGCCTGTCACAGCTCACTTGTTTGGAAAAATTGGATGAGAGAGCAAAAGGCAGGATAGAAATGGAAGTGTTCAGGGCCAGGTTGGACAGGGCTTTTGAGCAGCCTGGTCTAGTGGAAGGTGTCCCTGCCCATGGCAGAGGGTTGGAACTGGATGAACTTTAAGGTTCCTTCCAACTTAAACCATTCTATGATTCTCCGAAATCTTCACATGCAAAATTGAAAAATAAACAAAAGGAAGCACTGAGTATAAAAGTTTGGGTTGGTTTGGCTTTTTTTTTTTTCTCTTTTGCAAGTGCCTGCCTTTAAAAAATTCTTGGCACCTTCTTGGACACTGAATGTTCTGGTCATCCAGTACTAGAGAAATGAGGGTAGCAGTAGTTCAGTTGGTTTGCACCCTGGAGCTGGAAGTGCTACACACAGGTTGAGTGGCTTCTTATATCATACAAGTTTTTCAAGAAGAATCACTTCTACCTTCCTGAGCTGTAACTGAATGAGTGAAAAGCCAGTATCAGCATCAATCTTAGTTAAAAACATTGACTTCTTTGATTTCAATTCCCTTCTTTGAACACTCCTCATTCTTCTTGCATCACTTTTCCAATGCATTTAAAAAATTCATCGGTTTCACTGTTATGTGCTCTGTGTCAGGAAAAGCTCTCAAACTGCTGGTGCTAGGCAGCTGTAGGTAAGAAATGCCTCTTCCTTACCACAGAAAGCTTACATTGAGGTGTTGAATATAATGCTGTTTTGATAGATGCAGGAATGTAAAGCTACTTCTATGAGACCTATTGGGTAGAGAGTGATTTAAAGGAAATATACGGAAGTCTGTCAAGTCCCTCTTGGATTCTGGAGAAGAAAATAGACTTTAGAATAGTAATAAATAAAAATCAAGGCATGTATGGCATGTATATAAAATATCAGTGTTAGTCCTTTCAGAATAAGGCAATGGCCTGAAAACTATTACTTAAATTAAGATTATCATTAAGAATTACACACTGTCCACGCAACCTCTCAGTTTTCAGTTCTTTTTCAGTTCTAGCTCAGTTCTTTATACTGGAATTAGTTCTATTTTATGCCATTTTGCATGCCTAAGTATGTGTGCTGTGAGCACAATTATCTTCTAGCATGCAGGAGTGCTTTTGTGTGTGAATTTTGTGGCCATAACCAGGAGGCCAAACTTTAGAAAATCCAGCTCTAAATGTCACATTGATAACATTAAGGAAAACGTTACCAGATGGCCTTTTTGAATCGGTGGCCATGAGAGTAAAATGATAATTGTTCCCCTCTCAACTTCTCGCTCATCTTGCTTTTAGAGAAAATGATTAATGACTCTTCGCATCAGTTTGATGCCAAAATAAACTACCTAGAATGAATGCAGTTAACCAGTTCAGAAGCTAAAATAAATGGGAGAATCAGTTTACTGGCTATAATCAGCTACCACACGACGTGTATGTTGTGCTGCATGTTGCTGTAGTATATTGCTATACTTTGATCATTATATTATCTGTTATTTTCAGCATAATAAACCCACATTGATGAAAATTTGATCAGTGAATGTGCTCCATGGTTATTTAGAGAGACTAAAGGCTACCATTCAGCACACAAGTATTAATGACACTCTGAGGTAACCATTTTATAGGATCTCACCTGCAGGAATGCAAGTGCTTCGAAAAGGAGCTTTGCACTTCATAGCTGAAGGAACAGCGTACAGCCCCAACACCACAGAAAGGAAAGGTTTCTTTACAGGTAAAACCAGATTGGAGATCTTTCTGAAAAGACAAGAAGAATGACTCTGGGATCTGGAAATTATGCCTTGTAGTGATCAACTAAAGCTCAGTCTCCTTGAATTAGCCAAGGAGAAATTGAGAAAGAGAGGTTTCTTTGTTACCAATTTGAAGTGTCTGCATGTGTAAGGATTTCTGATAGCAAACAATACTTTATTTTGCCATAAAAAAGACATAACAAGACCAATGTTTGGAGATGCATTCAGAGAAGAAATGAGGTGTCAATTTTAGATAGTGTCGTTTAATTATGAGACCAGCGTTACTAGAATTGATACATTTCTGAAAAGATATTACTTGCCTCCTATTCAAACAAAGAAACAATGAAGAAAACACTGATCTGTGTGTACCACAACACAGGAAGTTCTGATTGCCTTTTGGACTAAAAAATGATCAGACTTCCCATTCTCTACCCATAGCATTTCCCTGCAATCTAACCTCCCCAGTGTGATTGGACTGCACGTGTAGTGATTTACATTCAGGCTAGAGTGCAAGTGTTCAATGCCATCTTTCTGTGAAGAGAAACTATGCTGAAAATAATACTTCTCTTAAAAAAAAAACAAAACACACAAGTAAAAAAAGAGAATGAGAAAGGAATATTAAAAAAAAAAGGAGAAAATAAATAGAAAAAAAAAGAGAAAATAATAAAAAGAGGAAAAGGAAATGGAAAAGGAAAAGCAGATTATTAGAAATCCGATTAATTTAGGCCAGGGACTGACTCCCAATGCTTCCTTTTTTAAATTTATTGTATGTAACCAGCCAAAAACATCACACAAAGTTGAAGTGGACACAGAACTTAATCTGGCTAAATTTTAACCTGGAAAGTCAGCCATGTGTAGAGAAAATAAAATATATGATCTATTGTGAAATATTTCAAAGTACTCTAAGTGGACTTACAATAAGGATTGTGTTATTTTATACGGTTTTAAACATCATGAGTAACCCTAAATTGAAGGGGTTTTCTACTTGCTGGGCAATCCTAATAGATAAAGGCCAGAAGAGCTGATACATGGTAGTAGGAGAAGTAACGTAGATCATTTGGCCACAAGTTTGTGTTTTGAAGTGCAAACATTACCAAAGATCTCACTGGAATCAAAACATGACCAGATAAAAGACCTACAACCGGACTAACTTAGTATCACAGATGTGGGGTACTTGGAACTTCAGCATCTCCTCATAGCAGCTTTCCAGTATCTGAAGGAGGCCTATAGGGATGCTGGGAAGGAACTCTTCATTAGAGACTGTAGTGACAGGACAAGGGGTAACGGGTTAAAACTTAAACAGGAGAAGTTTAGATTGGATATAAGGAGGAAATTCTTTCCTGTTAGGGTGGTGAGGCACTGGAATGGGTTGCCCAGGGAGGTTGTGAATGCTCCATCCCTGGCAGTGTTCAAGGCCAGGTTGGACGAGGCCTTGGGTGATATGGTTTAGCGTGAGGTGTCCCTGCCCAGGGTAGGGGGGTTGGAACTGGATGATCTTAAGGTCCTTTCCAACCCTAACTATTCTATGAGTCTATGATTCGGTGATCTGTACAGGTAGGAACAGGAGGAAGAGTGGGAAAAAGAGGAGTAGGAGGGTCACTAGCCCATAGGTTGGTTTGGGTTTTGTTGCTGGCCGTGGTAGGCAGTGGTGTTGATTCCTTTTACAGATTTTCCCGTTCTTTGCACCCTTTTCACCTCAGCAGAAATGGAATAAACTGTGTTTTATAGTGTCTTCTGTACAGGGATGGCAAAATGCCCGACAGCTAATAATTAATCTGAACTCACAAGAACCCTGTGAGAAAGTAAAGCATTATTTACAGATGAGGCTTAGAGAGGTGAAGTGTCATGGTCAAGGTCACAGGGATGTCTGTGGCGGAGCTGGGAACTGTACCCAAGGCTCCTGGCCCTTTACCCTGTCTCAGCCACAACAACATTTTCTCTTCCAGGCATCGTATGGCTTGTATCATGCGCGTTGCTGCTTCTCCCTGGCAGGTGCATGAACAGCAGCACAATGTAATGTCTGTAGATGCCTCTATGTGCCTTTTAATTCAGATTGATCTAAGAAAAAACATATTGGAGTTTGAAGAGTTAAACAGATTAAACTGACACCCCCCCCCCCCAAAGTGCACGCCCTTTAACCGCTCTTTTTAATGCATCCAAAGTACATTGCTACGCATGCCAAAATCACATAAATTCCAAAGGTTTTTTTTCAGTTTTGAGCCACCTCACTTGTGCTCCCAAGGAATGTGCTGGCCACAATATAGGAATGTGAAATTCTTTCTTTCTTTCTTTCTTCCCCACTCCCTTTTTTTTTTCCCCTGTTGGTTATTTGTGTGCTAGATAGACATCAAAAGCAAAAAAAGGAAGGGTGAGGAGGTTAAATTCAGCCTTACAAAAGTCTGGATGTTTGTTCAGATTTTATTTCCAAGGTAGCCAAACTCCCCATTGCTTAAAAATATCTGTACTGGAAATCCCATGAGAAAAACGTTCCTTGTAAAAACACTAATGCAGTCTTCTTCCATTCCCACTGGAAATATTATTAATGTTGTCTTAGTCACAGTATTTTTGCACTGTGTCTTCTGGTCCCAGACTGAGGAATTAGTGGAGATATGCATGAAACTGAAGAAAAGATTGAAATTAACTGTATGCATTCAATTATCATGAAATCTCCGTCTCCTTTTTTAGTGAAAGTTTGGGTTTCTCCCTATGTTATCTTAACTATTTCATCCATCTCTAATATTTGTCCACGTTGTCGAGATCTGTCTCTCTCATTTGGACTCTGGTAAAACTTGAAGCTTTAAATTCTTTGTGGATTAAAGAAAATGAAGAAAACCTCTGTAAAACGGGCCTGACTGATTGACTAGACTTGATTTTGGCTTCTATATCAAACTAGAATTTCCACATAAAAGGATTTAAATGTCTTTTATGCCTTAGCGATTTGGTGTGCTTTTAACACTAAGTTCTCCCCACCATTTTTAACATATTTTCCTCAGTCTTACGATGTATATGATACATCTCCCATTTCTCTGTAGGCATTTTAATAGGGCTTAAGCTTGCATAAAAGATCTTACTCAAAAAGGCCAAAATACAGCAATTCATGAGGTCTTTTTGTTCATAGTAGATTGAGTCTTGGTCTCGGCAGAATGCGATTTTCCAAGCCTGTGTGCCATATCCAAAACACCATGGTGTGGGGAGAGTCACTAAACATGATGACTGTCTCGCTCCACTTGCCCTTCTAGGAACTTCATCTCACCAGATAGTGATGCTGTTCAGTTGACCTCAGAGTCCAGGGTGTGAGCCTTTCTCATACATTTACTTATGGTTCTGGCACAGATTATGTTGGCAGAAAGCTGCAAGGAGTTAATTCAAGCCTTTAGACTGCATTGGTTTTAGGATATGCATTTGTGTCCCCTTTCTGGATTCAGTAAGACAAAATCAGCAGTCGAATTACTTGTTACTGAAGAAAATGTGACTATAGTAGTCACATTAAGACTTAAGACTGAAACCTTAAGACAAGGTTTTAGTCTTAAGATACTCTTAAGACTGAAACCTGGGAAAGACTCAATCAGCAATCATAGAATCTTAGAATAGTTAGGGTTGGAAAGGACCTTAAGATCCTCTAGTTCCAAGCCCCTTGCCGTGGGCAGGGATATAGTTGTATATAAATTGTATACAAGCAATAGTTGTATATAAACTGTTTCTGAGTGGGTCAGTTTTCTACTCAAACAATATTACTAGGTTTCACTTTTTTCTGACATCCCACTCCCTTTTTTCATCTTTGTTTTCAAATCTTCATAAAGCCTCTTTGTTGCCTGTGTTGTCTTCTAGGTTTATTTGGATGGGCTTAGAATGTCCTTCCCTCTGCCCATTCTGGTCTCTTTATGTAGAGATTTACCCTTCATCACATACCTCATTTCTTAAATGTAGAGTTTCTCACAGGGATTCTATCAGCTATAAAGAATTATTTCTTTGTACCTTTTCCTCCATCAAATACCTTTATCAGGAATATTCTATTATTGAAGTGGAAATGCTTGCTTTTCTACTATCTACACTCTTTCCTAATTTCAGACATTTTTAAGGTGTTGCTGAGACATCTAAGTCTGAAACACACAAGGCTCTTCTTAAGCACATGCAGACAGAGGTGCAGATGAATTTAAACTTATCCTAGGTATCAAACATGGGCATCACTTAAATCTTAATATTTAAGTAAGAAGATAACTCAGACCAGCTGAATCTAACCTTCCACTATGGTTTTCATGTTTATAGTATTCTTTTTATAGAGCTGAGGAATAGAATTAGTTTTGTCTGTTTGAAATCAACCAAATTAAGGAACTGTTACTTATTCTAGTGACTCATTAAGAACTTATAACCTTACAAAATAATGTGTTTTTAAAAATGGCTTAATTTTTCATATGATATACAATAGCAACTAAACGTTTATATCCATAAGATATACTTCAGGAAGTACATTTTAAGGTAGTTAAGCACATGAGAAGAAAAAAAAAAGCAAGGAAAACAATAAAGTGACTTATCACTTAGTTCAATTGTAGATAACCATGTCCAGTGATTAAGTTGTTGCTTAAGGTCTGACTGAAGCTGAGTGCTGTGAAGCCTTTGCATCAGCCTGGCTGGACTGAAACTATAAATTCTGAATTCATTTGTTAATGAGCAAATTATTGACTCAGGCTAACAAATCAGGTGAAATCTCAGTTTTAATGGCCTCCACAGGTTCATTACATGTTTCATTTCAATATTTTAGCTCACATATGGATATATCTTTTCCCATTTTGGAGCTTTTGTGTGGCAGGATAGGTGCATTGGCTTCAGAGCTTTCGCCAAAGTCCAAAATATGCAGCTGTTCACTGGCATCTAGTCAAGCTCTGACTGACACTGTACTTGGCTATGGATTTCAAATGTGGCCTGGTGCCTGGGATATTTTTAACCATGTAAGGGAATGGCATAAACTGTAGGACAGACTTGACACTTTCTGCTCTAGCCATCCACCAAGAAACAGATGAAAGGGGTAGTTCCCTTGCCCTGGTTACAAACCTATCTGAAAGCTCTGTCACTAGAAAGCTGTCATTAAACCCACTGCTTCTGATACGTGGACCTTGTAAGCCATGCTCACCTTCCCAGCTTCAGCTTCCCAAGCAAAAAGGGGGGACTTTGGCCACGTTAGTGATGGTGCAGACCCTTACATCCTGAAAGCAGGAGTTCAGTTTATTCTGTCTTAATTAAACATGCTCATGTTAAGAAAAAAAAAAAGGAACAAGATGGGAATAAATGATGATGAAAATCACATACATAGTTAAGAAACTGGTGAAATGATTCAAAGCAGCTCATCTTCTGTGAGAGATTTGTGTCATCTTGTTGATGTAGCCATTACATCAATATGGGCAATGGACCATGGCCCAATGCCTAGTAAAGCCAGAGCAGGCAGTCTGTGGAAAGAGTTTCACTCAGGTCAGGAGCTGGCAGTATAGTCTTTCAACACCCTTTGGTGATGCAAAATTGCAGCTACTCCAGTTGCCCTTTCTCTGCTTCACTGAAGAGGTGAAGGAGGTGGACATCCGTATTCACAGGCTCAGTGATCAGCTATATTCCTGTATTGTGTTTGTTGGGGTTTTGCTCGTGCTGTAATGAATGGAAGTCCCGTATATCCCTGCTCCAAGAGGTGCTTTTGCCTTCTTACAATGCAGCAACATTCTCACTTTTCACTTGAATCAGGTGTTTGGGCAAATCCATACAGTGGAGTGATATGTTCAAAATAAACCCTTAACTGATCGAAAACAAGTAAATTCCTGAGTCAAAAAGGCAGAACTCCAACTAAATGTCAGCAATTAATGTGTCTGCATAAAGTGATTTACTTGCAATCTGTTGAAGCAGAGATGTTAAGCAAACCACGCTTAACCTTTAAACTGAAGAAATAAAATGAAATTAAAATAAAATTAAAATAAAATTGGGGGAAAAAAAGCACAAACCCCACACATAATTTTTTTTCTTTAGAAACACAGCCTAACTCTTTGGTGTTAAGTTCTCAGACTGAAAAGAAAGTTTTTTATACATTCAACACCCATGTTCTGATGGAAATTGAGTAAGTTAGTTGCAAAGGCCTAGCAGGCCTTTATTTTTAATCTTGTCCATAGTACACAGAGACAAGGATGGGCATGCAAGGAAAGCTAATGGTGAAATAAGGATGGTGAAATTTTGAAACATGGTAGTTTTATTCTTACTTGCTGTTGTAATAGAATGAAAATGTTGGCTGTATTTAAACAAGTAACACATAACCAAAAATAATTTAATGTAGAAATAGAAAGGAAAGGGGCAGTGAAGCAAAGTGAATGGCTCAGAAGCTATGATGGAGGTTAAAACTATATAACAAGATGGAGTCCTAGATGTAGTCTGCCCAAGGTACCAACTTAGGGAAGTCAGCGGTAGCATCAGGAGACACACGGGTGGATAAAAAAAAGGAAATCTCTCCTTAGTTTCTAGGGCAAAAGATCTGCTGTAGCATTATAAAACAGACGATGGAACTGATGAAACAAGGAGCTGCTGCTGTGGGTAAGAGGAATTAGCTTTGTGCTTTTTCCAAGTTGTCTGCAAGAAAAAATATCAAATTATCTTGTAGGTAAGGAACAGTGATGGAATATAAATGTGCATGAGATGCCTGTACAGACAGTTATGTGGAAGCTGTGATTTGTTGTTTTTTTTTCTCTTAATACCATTATTCTGTTTATTATGAACCTCTCCAGACTGCTAAGGTTTGGGGAAAGGACAAGTTATTTTTCAGAAAGTGAAATAGCATTTAACCAGTCAAAAATATCTGGACCTTACTTCATTATCTGCACATTTATAAATACTTAGGGTTTTTTCAGGACTGTTCAGACTGCATAAAATTTCTTCTTGAATACCAAATGAGAAGATATAAGGAGGAACACAGAAAAAAAAAAAAAGGGTTCTGATGTTCATCGAGTTTTACAAAGCAGGAATGCTAGAGGGTTTGGTACAATACAGCCTATCCGTAGCTCTTTCCCCCAGCTCTTCAGTTTAAGTAATGAAACATCTCATTATGGTTTTGCAGAAATTATGTAGGATATGAGGCAGCATCAGTGTTCCTTGCGTCCCAGGGAATTAATTGGGCATGAGTATCTCCTAAGTGCTGTTGTACTGTAAACACTGTATCTTACAAGTAGAGGATTTATCTACTTTGTTTTATGACACACACCTTTGAAAGGATGACTCAGGTTATTCACCCTTTGTATTGCTTTGTTTAGCATTAATTCTTCCTTATCTATCAGCTTGCTTATTGTTCTTATCATTTAAGATATGTTGTAGGAAAGCTTAGGTAGCCTGATCAAGATTGGGGCCTTACTATGATGACTACAAGGCAAATGCAGTTTTAGAATGAATTCTGCCCTGAAGAGCTAAAGTGATAAATATCATGTATGGGTATTTATGGACAATAGCTGAGAAGAAAGTATACATATGATAGACAGCTGATGCACAAATAGGCATGTTTCCCTCCTTGATTTTCTGTATTAGAAATGCTCAAAGCTCGTTTTTAACACAATGCCCCTAAAACTGTTATAAACTTTCAGAACATAGAGCAGACAAGGATACGATCCGAACTGTTACTTCTGGAACAAAATTCCAACACAAAGTGAATGCAATTAATATATCAATAACCTGAAGAGAATGCCTCAAGTGATGTTTAAAAACCGTAGATCTGCCAATGGTGGGGAGCCAGATAGCATTGTCCTGCTTTGCTCACTGAAGTCATCGTTGTTGCTAGGGGTTTTTGGTTTTGTTTCTCTGGTGAGTTATTGGTTTGTTGTTTCTTCTTTGTGTAATAATGGTATAACCAGGCTCCTTAGAATTCAAAGGCCAACTGGTGAAATCCGAGTAAAGAGGCTCTCTTGATACCATTTCAGAAACATCCCTGTCTACTCTAAAACCAATGGCAGCATTGGGAAGATGGGTGCAAATCATCAGTAACACTGTACTGAGATTCCAAAACTTATTCTTTCTTTGGGGAATATGCTGCCTGTAATAGTTTATTTGGGGCGACAAAGGAGCAGTAAAACCTACTCAGGTAACCAGTGTGAACTGTGTAAAAACCCAGTAGAAGCCCAGCTAGATGGAGTTCTTAAAAAGGGACTCACATGCCATTGAAACAAGAAAACATGGATATGCATACTGAACCAAATATGTCTGATACAATATGTCACTATCAATCAGTGCAATAGCAGTGGAAAGGAAGGTGATAATTCCTACTTATATACTTGCTCGTCTTTCTTTCTGAATTACTGACTTCAGAAGGTTCAGAGGAGTTATAAAATCCTATGGAACTTTCATGTATTCTTCCTATGACCTGATCTGAAAACTGACTTTTTTCCACTCTAAATACTCCATGACTGTTTTCCTGAAATGAGCTGTTAGAAACATATTGTACCTATAACTAACTGCTCCTAACAGCTGCTGTGTATCTGAATCTGAGCACCACGTGGCCAGGACCAGCACATAAGAAATCAATAGGTCACCAAGATATATGTAACCAGACTGGCAGAGCATTTAAAAGAATTTCATTGGAAGGCAATGCAGAGAATGTAATATGGGAAAATACTGTGAGCTATTATCACACTGAAAAGAAAGAAATTGGAGCTCATGGTTGCTCTTTGCAAGAACAGAACAAACTGATGATTAAAAAAATATGGCAATTTATCTTTTTTTTTAGTCATTTTTTGGCTCTTCAAGGTAGAGGCCAGAATCTGTAATGGAGTGTTGTTGACAAAATGTGTGCTGATGCAGAAGATGGAAATATTTTAGTCAACTCATACAGAGAATCACACTCCCTGTTAAGTTGTAGATATATGTGCAGCATTCCCTGAAACAATTAACTGGTACAAATGTAAGAAAAGATGCATCAGCTCTCAACATGTGTTCAATTGAGAGCCAGAAAAAACATGTTCATGCCAGTGTGAACCATAGTTCAAAGAGCTGGAAAATTCAAAAGACCTTGTCTGAAACTTTCCACTATTGTTTTTGCTAAAAATACTTTTCTTTAAACTAGAAGTATACCTTATTATAAGGTACACCATTCCGTTTTTTTCTTTCTTTACTTCTTTTGATTTAAGAAAACAGATTTAAATGTCATATTCTTCTGCACAACATTAACATGCAGTAAAATAGCCAGTTAGATAAAAGATCATATTTGACATCAGTCTTTTTTCTTGAGTTTACTAGTCTATCTTTAAGCCATTAAATATGTATTCACCCTCATTATTTTGAACCATATCTCAGCTATGGAAGCTAAATAGAAGAGCAACATGATTTCTAAATTAGCAAGAGTTTTTCCTGTTTTCAGCGATGCTGAGAAAGAGCTAAAATTGATTCCCCCTACAACCATAATCAAAGAAATCATAGAATCGTAGAATAGTTAAGGTTGGAAAGAACCTTAAGATCATCTAGTTCCAACCCCTCTGCCATGGGCATGGTTGAATGAGGTTGAATTTTTGTGCTAAACTGCATGGCTCTTGCTAAAGGCTAAAGGCCACTTGGTAAAGTAGCTAAAGGCCACTGGTATTGTAATGTATTGTAATTAGAAAACTATTTTGTTCAAAGCTTCCTTTAGCATATTCTTCAGTACAGCTGAAAGAGGTGAACCTTCAGATCTCATTCTTTTCTGCACACGACTGTGTACTGAGGATTTTTATCAAACATGCACATTTCGTAGGAAATAATCCAGATATGCAGTGCACTCCATGCATTTTCAGACACTGTCTCCCATGAACATTAGAAATTGAACTGTCTGATTAATACAGCTTAGCATTCAGTGCACTCCACAAGGTACGGAGGGAGTTAAAGGAGGTAATTCTCAACAAAGGGGGGAGATACTCACTTCTCCCATCTCCATTGTCCCTTATTGTCACCCTCCTCTTTTTATTGCAAGTTGTGGAAATTGTTCATCCCACATTAATAATCTGAGTTGAGGGAGACTTAATTCTGGAAATGGCAGTTCCTGCAGGTGATAATACATATAAAACAAGGGAGAAAACTCTTTGACGTGACATTGAAAAGATGGTAATTCTCATTTATTGCGATTTTAACTCCTTCAAGTGTACGAACCAACTGTAGCTGTAGGGAATTTAGGAAAAACTTAGGAAGTTAGGGAAACTTGAAGGAGAAGTACCTCAATTGCAAAGAAAAGAAAAACTGTATTTTCCCTGGTTCCACTTGCCCATCCTTTGGGTGACTGTGTATGTGTGCCCATCCCTGTTCGGATACATATTTCTGCATGTGTGGGTACAAAAGAAGTCTAGGTCTTTATCAAAAGCATGCTTTAGAGTGAGTAACACTTGTGCAACATTTTTAAACTTATGTATTTTTAAACAACTTTCCCTACCTTTATTATGAAACTGTCTGCGAGTCAAACTCATTGTTGGGCAATGAATTTAAATCCTGATCTGGGGTAACCGATTCAAACACGTAGAAAATGTGGAAAGGCCTTTTTTGGTTTAACTTTTCTTTTTTTTTTATAGGAATAAACATTCATCTCTGAAAAATAGAAAGGTTAAAATGAAACCAAATGCAATTAATTTCTGTAAATACCATCAACAGGATCCAAAGCTTTAAACCGTAAATTGCTAAATAGCAAGGATTGTCCCTGAGGTGTATAAACATAGAAATATTTGAATTTTATCCTTTCCAAATTTCTTTTCACTCCAAGCTCCAAATGGAACTTGAATCTTAAAAAACAGAAACTGTTTTACAGCATTTTATTGTTGGAAGGTGATCAAGAGGATGTAGCCTAGCCTTAACAGGCTATGACTGGCACCTGAGGTTAGGCCTTCAAAGAACAAACTATTGGCAATGACAGCAGGAACACAAAAGTGAAATGTCTAGTGTACAGGCTTTGGATTAGAATTATTTCATAAGTATTTTATGTCCAAAAGGAAATAGAGGAAAAATAAAAAATGTACTTAGTGGGCGCTTTCACATGGATGGCATTTCCACTCCAAATCTCTGTTTGCTTTCTCTCTTTTTTCCTTTTTTTTTTTTAACTGAAAAGATTAGAAATGTTTCTAAACTTAGAAGTTTAAAGAAAAGGTTATGCTGTTGACATCTGCTTGCTTTCCTTAATTGCTTACAACCTCAGAAAATATTATTTGTATGTTTCTTTGATTTTGCGTGTTTATTGAAATGTTTATTTGCTTCTTCTCTATGTAGAAGATTGAAGCTCTGTGTCAGACACAAATAAATTCAAGGAAAGATGCTCTTGTTTTCAACAGCTAGAATACAAGTTCACCTGTGTACTAACTGTAGTTAGGCCAAGACTGAAGACATTAAGAAACTCTCTTCTGTTAACTATTTGTGTGTTATTTATGATTCCCATACTATTCCTGCTGACATTTCAGGGATGTGGTCAAGGTATATCACTACTGTGCACTGTATCACATTTGTTTTGGTCATTTTACTGCTCTTCATCTTGTCTTTGTCATTTCTGCAGAACTTGTAGTGCAAGGATAACACGTGGAACTTGGTCTCTGGAGATGATTTTGAAACAGCATGTTCCTGAAACAGAGGGGATCCTCCCTCTTGGGGAAAAGCTGTGACAATCCAGAATATAGCAGCTGCTTTAGTCTGAAAGGAGGAAGCACTTATTTTTCTCTAGTCCACTGAGAGAGATAGATGGAGACAGTCTTGCATCAAAAAGGTGAATTACAGTAGGCTTAGGTGGGTGGTTTGGCCCTTGCCTTAGCAGTCGCTCTTTTATCCAAGCATCTCATCTGGACAGCCTCAAGGGTGGATGATTGATGCTTTTTGATTGCAAGGGCTGAAGGTGCAAAAGAGGGGACACCTTTGCTTGTTGTTTCCAGAAGAAAGTGTATTGTCAAAGTCAAGCTGAAACCTTGCAGCATACTGAGATAACAGGAAGACACAGTCTTGTGAGGCTTGAAATGTGCATGTCTTTCCACATGAACATACCCCACATGGTGTCCAGAGCTCTCCTTGGATCCATGGAGCTGCCACCCATTTCAGTAGTAGCTTTGAGGAGCTGCTTTAACTGCAGCTGATGCCAGCATATTATGAAAAGGGTAGAGGAAGGTAAAGTACTGAGTGTTAGAAGAAAGAGGGAAGAATGGTCAACTGTTCTACGTAGGAATCTCATGTTCCACATGGGACTTTTTTCTTGTTGTCTAAGCTAGAGTTTATTTCACATATACCCACAACTTCCAAGTGTCCAGGGAGCTTCTGCTTGTTTAAGATATAACTTGTCAGACCACTTGTATTACAGACCACTTGTAGTACACAGCAGCATAACATCCTCTGAGCTTTCTAAGGAACTCAAGTGACCAAGACTATGCTGCAGTCAGAGGTTCAGTCTCTCCTCTTCTGGCAGTTCACGTTAGAGACTGAAAGCTCCAGCCACAGTGCAGTAAGAAATAGCAGGAACACCTGAAACCACCCCAGCTGTTTTCAAAATGATTGTGCCTGGTATATCCTGAGAGATCTGAACACGTGATGGCAGTAGGATGCTACAGCTGAGGGGCTGTGGTGGAGTGACAGGACCGTAACATCATGTGGCTGACTTCCTTGGCCATCTCTGGTAGTTTTACTGACTTGTAAAAAGGGTATGCTTTTAGAGAGCCACCATCTTCTAGGAACCACTTCTAGCTCTTAAAGGTCGCAACAGTAAAAATTTACATTAATTTCATTACAGCCATGGAGACCCCTTTGTGTGCTTGCCACCATGTTTGGGCAGGGAGAAGAAACTCTTCTCACTGTAAATAATGTGAAGAATCTGGTCAGAAAGTATATCCCTATGTCCTCAAATGCCTGTGCAGCAAGCCAATCTTTAATAATGAATGAAAGTTAGACTGGCTGAACAAGGTCCTTTTTATTTTAAATATCTGTGATAAGTTCAGTGGTACTTTTCTAAGGGAAAGTGTTATGAGAAATTATGAAAACTCGACACTTAAATCCCTTGCTCCATCTATGTTACAGCTTTCTTTGTCAGGCCTCAGGAGTCCCAGACAATCTAGTCTCACTTGATACAGCAGCAGTTCTTTACATCTCATGATACTCAGCATCTAAAACCTTTAAAATGCTATCAATATTTTAAGCATAAAATGATGGCTCACAATTGCAGCTCACCCCAACTGAAAACCAGTCTTATTTGTCTATAGGATTTCTTAATCTGTCATGCACTTAAGCAAACAGCTGGGAAGGGAGGAATCTTGTTGCATGCCTCCAGTTTCAACATCTTTAACATCAAGATGACTTTCAAAGATCAATCTTTGCAACTAGCCCTCTGTCACTCAGTTTGTGGGCTTCTTACCTGGGGATTGGCAGCCAGGCGCAGGTATATCAGTATTGCCTAAATGCAAAGGCAATGTCAGATTTTCTTGTGTTACAAACTTCTTAGACTTTTATGAGTTAAAAATCTGAAAGTTCTATCTTAAAAGTCAGCTGCAGGGTTTTAACTACCCAAATGATTCCATCTTATTGTTAACTGCAGAACATATAGAAGAAGTATAAATTCTGAGGTAACAAAACAAAGACCTCAAGAAACATCTTGCTTTACAGAAGAATCTGAGGATCTTGAAAGATTGTAGGATTTCTAAATCTGTGTAACAAGTAGTTAGGCAAATATTACCAGATAAGGTGGCTTATCTGAGACATTCCTGCTTGTTGCTGCCTCCAAAGTGATAATATGGCTTCCATCATGCCTGAACAAGCACTAGCCAGCTGGTTTTGGTACGAGACTTGGTATCCCATAAATCAATCTATTGCAGCAATAAGACCAAATGAAGGCTGTAGTGCCCATTACAGGGAACTGGTTTATTTCCTTCTAATGAATTCTACAGTGTTATCAGCTCCTGTAACTATCTGCCCAAGAGGAAGTTGGATCGTTCAGAATGGAGAAAGGAGCTCCTGGTGCGATTTTTTTTTAACTCTCATGCAGACCCATATATCGTCTGTAAAATACACAGATTTCCTGGCTTAAGGAACAAGTAGTTCCTTGAAGACAGCGCTAAGGAAACTTGGTTTCCTATTAAACAAAAGCCTGAGTAATGCTTCCCTCAATTTCAAGGTTTCTCTCAAGTGTGTATTCTCTAGTGCATAGTAAAGGGGATGGACCTGTGTTTGCAGTAGTTAAGAGATTCCCCTCCTTGTGCCTTATTGCAGTTTTTCCCACAGTTCAGAATAACCAGTCTTGCTGTTCCCTGCCAGTTCATTTATGGACCCGTAACTTCAAGTTTCATTCTCTTCAGGGTTTCCACTGTTACCATTCTAATTTGGTTCAAAAACTGCCTAACGTGTTGGAAATTCCTTTTTCTATCTGGAAGGCAGACGAAGCGATTGTACATGACTTGTTTCCACAAAACAACAGGATAAAAATAGCTTTCCTTTAAATTTTGTGTCATGAGAAAAGGGCCTGGCCCATAGTTCCACAAGGTAATTTTCAAACAAGCACAAGTACTCTGCTAGAGATTTTAGAATGGGTGAACAGCATATGGAAAGGTGTGTTTGGGGGATTTAGATCTCAAATAGCTTTTGAAAAGATCCTTCACTCAAGGCAGTTAAAAAGAACCAAATCAGCACAGGGTGGTATCTTCTTGTGGATTAACAACAGCAGAAAATAGGAAATAAAGGGCATATTTAAAAGGGTCTGGTTTTACAATGAAAAAGTTACCCCTGATATCCCCCAGGAATCACTGCTGAGACCTGGATACTTGAATTACACATACAAAATCTGAAATAGTGAGGTCACAATGTTTTCCAGTCATGCAAATTATTCAAACTTGCCAAATGAACTGATCAAGGACTATCTCACAATAATGAATGGCCAGGCAAGGGAATGGCAGGTACAACCTGATTGTGATAAATGTAAAATAGGATCATAAGCCTAATTATATATTCCCAAGAATGGTCTCTACATTGCTTACTACCATGCAGGAAAGAGACCTTGGTGTAACAACAATGATCTACCCCTTTATTAAACACCATGTGCAGCGTTGCTCACTTTATCCTAAAGAGAGGAACTTTTATTTATAGAAGAACAAAAAGAACGCAGAGAAAAGATGATGACTTGACTACTCATGCTCAAGTGAATGTAAGTGAATTGTATTTGGAATGACAGATTTAGCTGAACTGGAGAGCTGTAAGTAATGCACTTAGGCTCTTTTTTTTTCTTCTCTTATGAAAATAAGACAGGGCATAATACAAGAGCAAGGAATAATCATCTTAATAAACTATTTTAAACTGTAAATTTCCATACTTTGTTTTCTCCCTGATAACTGATACAGTTAAAAATAAGATAGATTTTGTGTTTATAGTCTATAGGGTTCAATATGAATTTGAAGTTTCACACCCTGCCCTTCCCCAGTACTGTTACTGAGAATTTTGCATGAAAGTAGAGAGCTAAAACCTTCTTTAGGCAGCCATCAGATGTTACTGTTTACTTTGGTCTTTAAGGGTGGGCTTCTCACATAGTTTTACATGTCTGGGCATGGTAAATTCAGTTGCCAAAAGTTAGATACAAAGTTAGACACTCTGGAAAAGGCGTTATTGAACCTATTTCAGTTGTCTGCTTTAGGTGACATATATTGCTTCCTGGAAGTGCATCTTTCTTGCCAGTGCCTCTGAAGGGACTAATTCATAATTTACCATACCCAGTGCAGCTTTCTACACTTGGCCAGAGGAATACCATCTACTGTCACAATCCCAGTCACTGAGAGAAGCAATTCCCTTTTAAGTTCCTAGTTGTTCTGAACTTTGTTTCTTTTTCCTTCCTTCCTTTCTATTTTCCTTCTTTTTTTGTCTCATTTTTGATGTTATCAGAGAATACTGTAGTGCTATTAAGCACTAATTACAACTGTTTTCAATCCCCTTTCTCTGCCTTCTATTGATGTATGTAGTGGTCTAGAGCCAATCCATTTTCTTAATCAAAAGAATATTCTCCTCAAAGATACTAAACTGAGTTTCATTTCTGGAGTATAGCAGCACCTTCTAAACTCACTCAGAGTGTCAAATCTGTTATACCTTTAACTGCTTAAATAGTTAAATATAATTCATTGGCCTTCTTTCTTTACAGATTTTCATGAATCCTTTCCCTTCCGATTCTGTAGCGTCTTTTCCTCCCTCCATTCCCAAGGGAAAACAACAGGGCATGGCCTTTAATTCATAACGAAGTATTCCCTAATATAGTTGGGACATAAATGTTACCTTATCCCTACTCTAGTACTTTATGTACAATGTACCCAATGTGATTTAAGCTTTATAAAAAACTTAATTGTGCTGACTGGTTGGCCAAAACTAGTGCATTGGATCATGATCAATGTGCTTTGGTAAAGATAAGCATGCTTAATCTCACCATCATTTACTGAGATTTACCAGATATCAACAGCAAGAAATACTGCTTTGGAATAGAGAATGAAGGAATATTTGATGGGCCTCACTTGGAAACATAAAAATGTAATTAATTTTCTATATTCCTAAATGAAATTATTTGCTTAGTTAAGGCTAACTCACTATTCACTATTTCACTTGCTATTTGTCGATATCCTTCACCCTATAATTTAAAGGGAGCATTACAACATCTAATTTTCAGTGTCATTTTTGGAGCAAGACTCTTATTGCTCAACATTTCCTGTTGTTAGTACGGAAACTAGCTCTTGGCTCTAAGTATAGTACAAACACAAGAGCCTTCCTGTTTTCTCTGCCGTGCCCATTGACCAGTGACAATATCCTCATTCCCAAGACTTGTGTATAATATTTTAAGAGGAAGTAGCAAACATCTTATTGAAGTATGTACTCATAGTACGTGAGAATATCTGTGTCCTGACAGCTCCATATCCCTGCTACTAAAGCTCTTCCATTATTTTTACAGTTTATTTATATGCGTTTGCTGTTGGGATATTAAAGAAGTTACTGAGGAAGAATATGAGATGATTGAATATGGATACATGCTATAGTTTCTGAGGTACTGGGACAGCTGTATGGAAGATTAGGAAGGTCGTGTATACCTCTAGGAACGACTGGATGGTGAGGTTCAGAGACAGACAAGGATGTTAAAATTCCTACCCTCACCTGCAAGGCCTTGCTTGGCAAACCAAAGTTCAGGATACTATAGGACGAACATCCCTAACAGATTATCAAGGTTTATTTAACGCACGTAGCAACAACCATAGCATCATGCTCTCAGTTATCAGCTTTAAAAAAGAAAATCCAGCCCACATTCCCATTTGAGTGCTGCGTGACATTTTGGTTAGAATTTACAACCTTGCTTATTTGAAGAGGGTATCATAATTCAAGTAGAATTGAGGTGTAAGGTAAAGTAAACCTGGCTTCTAAAACCTGTCGTGTTCACCTGCAGCATCCAAATGCTTTAAATTTTGCAAGTAAGTTTTCAGGCAAGGGCTGGGAATTTACCTATCAGCAATAGGAAGTGAAGCCTAAATAGTCAGCCATGAAGAACTGCTTAAATTACCAAACCAACTACATCATCTAGCAGTAGGGGGCTTTTATTTTTTTCCCACAGGGCCACATAGTGGGTTGGATGGAGTCTGCTTGGATCTTCTCCAGCTTGAAGGAAGTAGGGTGGGGCGGGGGGATTTTTCCAGAGAAAAGGGTAATTATTTGGATTATACACTGCATTAAATGAAGAGGTTGTTGTGAAATTTAGGCTTTTCCACCCCCACGAGGAGACAGCCTCCTCTAAGGGTTCCCATTGAGCCCGACTGTTGTGTGGCCAGTAGTTCATTTGGCAAACTACCAACAGTTTTGCTCATTATGCAAATACCAGGAAGGAAATGGGGATTTTCAGAGGGAGGTGAGGATTTTACAAAGAAAAATGGGTATTTTTACCTCTCATCCAAATCCAGGCATCATTCTGTGGGACAAAAAGGAGGAACACCTCTGAATATTGGCTTTCTGTCTGCCAGATTGTAGGACTTCTTTACACACGGAGTGATAGGGTTTATTAAATAAGGCTTACTGGGAGCTTTACACTGGGTTGTGCTAGAAAAACTAAATCATTAGCAGCTCTTTGTATGTATAATATAAGAGACTGTATTCAAGAGGATCAAGTCAGCAAGAACTGTGGACAGTTTAGAAGCACTGACAGCTGTTGTGATAAAGTTCTTGTGATACATGTTTTTTCTTACACCTCATTGCTTGAACTCATCCTATTACGTGAGAATGTCAGCTTTTGTTTAAAAACAAATACGTCTTTTCCCTGCAGCTAAAGACATTAAGTAAAAAATGACATTCAAAAGGTCAACACACAAAAAAAAAGAAGGCAAATGAAAGGCAAACATTTTTTATTCACTGAAACCCCATGATTATGAGGAAAGAGGCTGAGTCACTATTTTTCAGTCCTTACAGTTGACCATCCTGTTCTGACACAATGCATTACACACATTCGAATACAGTGCACAGGGTGGAAAGTTCAGAGCCTTTGCTTTTTTGCTGGAAAGCACCACTATGGATCACAGAATTGTGCTTTATTTCTTTCCCTTTCACCAAAATGGGGAAACAGGTTTTACGACATTGTTCTTCTCTTTTACCCATTTTTTATCATCCCTAGTGACATTCAGTTGGAAACCCACCTTTGAGACTTGACTTAGTTTGCACTTCAAGAAAGAATTAAAATGATTTTTAAAGCTCAGGACTGAAATTCATCCCTGTACAGGTGGCAAACAAAAAGGCTTGTGAATTACTTGCATAGGACCTTGTGCAGGTGATATCCTAACGAAAATGTTCCAAAGGAAAGGAATGGTCAAAGCTTCCCATGTTTAATGCAATTGAAAATACGCACAACTGTGTTTCATAGACATATTTCAGAAGGCAGTTTTCAGAGAAGCCCTGATCAAAAATGCTACATAAGGGGAAGTAAGTGAGAGATCTGCAGTTTTTCGGAGAGGCAGAATTTAGGGTCACTGTGATTTCTCCATTTATGCCACTGGAAAAGCTTTCCTTGTTGCAGTTGGACAGAACAACGCAGGTGTTGGTGTTTTCCTCTTTACACAATAGAAAGATCACACAGAATTCAACTGGTTCAGAAGTTGGGTCCCTAGTATCCACTCTCCAGCTTTACTAAGACTACATAAATGTTTATGATTTTCCTATGATTTAGCAACTTCCAAAGAAAAAAAAATTAATAATGACAACACTTAGCAGCGATATCAGGAAGGCTGAAAGGGCTATAGGGTTGTTCTTTTGCGTCAATATTAGAGGTTCAAGCCTAGAAGAAGGGGTTAAGAACCAGCTGGTGTTCATTTTATACTAGCTTTTCTAATCCATCAATTATCCAGTTAAGGAACGGCGGTAAAATATGTACTTTATATATTGCCATTGGGCACCTGCCAGTTAACATGGACCATCTGAGTAATAGTTCTAAGAATCACATGAAAGAAATCAGTAGGGGCCAAAATGTTGAAACTTTAATAATACCTTGGGTTCAGAACGGCCTTTGGCCTGACACCATGTACCGTATATTTGTTTTGAGAATTCATCAAATTGTGAGTTTAATGAGCAAATGAATATGAATTTCCCTTAGTGTATGGGCAAAACATGGGGAAGTTCTGCTCCCAAGTGCAGGCAGTTCACTGGGTTTCCAGCAGTGCCCAGTTACCGTCACAGGGCTGGATTTTGACGAGTGATTAGAGGTAGGCACCTGAGCCCCCTGACTGGGAGCCCAGCAGCCTGCCTTAAGCCTGTCTGCAATACTGCAGCAGCTGAATTAGACAGCTTAGAATGGGGTCCAAAAATTACTAGGAGCCTGCCAGGAGGAATCAGCACTTTGAGCCACTGCTTGCTAGCCAGTAAGAAATACTGAAGGCGGAGGTGGAGAGACAACTCAGGATCCACAGTCTGGAGTGGGGAAGACCCCAGTTTTGTGGTTTTCAGTACTCACCTGGGAAGAGGGAATCTCAAATTGCAGTCCCAGGTCCAAGAACTGCTTAAGTATTTTATCCAATGTCTGTTTTATTTAAAGTACATAAAGAGCTGTAGATTCTTCCATCACCAGACACCTCACTTACCCAAGCCACCTTATTTTTTGCAAAGCAGAAAAGCTTCCAAAGAAAGAGTTGAAGAGTATTCTGTTTATTTTGCCTCCCTTCTCTTCTCCACAGGATCACACCAAGCATATAGATGGTTAGGACACTCCAGAGTGTGGTGCACAAGCGGTGATGCCATCAACCACACTGCTTGAGATATGCAGGCAGGCTCACTGTTGCAAAAGGGCAGCAGAAGTCCCTACCCCTGCATGTCTCAGCTACTTTGAGTAGCTCAGATACGTTGAGTTGCTGTGCTCTCTGTTGAAGTGATTGTCTGTTTCAAGGCTTCTTGCTGACACTGGATATAGATGTCTGATTTTTGGAAAGGAGTGGTAAGGAAGCAGCTAGCAAAAGACATAAGAATGTGAGTCCTGGCCTCGCATCTTTCCCCAGTTGCTTCTAGCCACTTAGCAAACGTGGCTGTCTTTCACACTCCTTAATTTACATGGCTTAGTATGTGGCTCCCTGTCCTCATTCAGCATGTCTCAATATATGGTTTCTTTATACTCCTGGTCCCCATTTGTCATGAATTCTTTCTTCCCCACTCTCCTGTCCCCTTTACAAACTCATGTCATGTTTGCAGGGTGATCTGTGCTGAAGTCCCTTTGAAATACAATTTCAAGGACTGTAGTCTCATAAGGGAGCAGCCTTACAGGTCAGCCATTTGTTGGCCATTCAGCTCAGGAACCAGCTATGAAGACAGCAGAATTAGTGGTGCTTTATAAATGTCTGCAAGCATTTTCATTTGAAAATTTATGACCAGGGACTGGTTATAGAGAAAACCCACAAAAGTTTTTTCAGTACTATTCTGCCTTCCCAGAGTTGAACCACAGTGGTCCCCAGAAGTTAAACTAAGGCCCATCTAATACTGATTAAATGAAACATGAAGATACCTTGCTAGCTACTAGCCAATATACATCCTACGGGCCTCTGATCTCTGAGGTGAAACAACTAAATTTGGGTCAATGCAGACACATACCTGCAGTATCACCTGCCTTTGACATGCTAACTGCCAGTCTAATCTTTCGGAGTTATCTATAAAGCAGCTGTTCTGGCCTCTCCAACAGCCACTTAGTTGCTATTTGTGCAAGCTGCTGCATATTTTAGCTTTGTTAGCAATAATAAATCATACAGGCCTTCTATCACTGCCATAGGAAGAAAAAAGTCCAATTTTTCAACATCTGCGGGTTTTGTTTCCTGCTTTTGCATTCTGCCCAATTTCAATACTAGGCAATAGACTAATCAGGGACTTTTTAGTGGCAGTTGGTGCCAGATCACATAACTTCTACCAGTTACAGTGAATCACTCAGTTTTAACAATCTCAGCTTTCGTTTCTAGTAAAGTTCACTTACTGATTCCTGAGTTGAAATGTTTGGAATGCAAAAGCTGAAAGGTACCGCTCAGATTCAAAGAAAAACTGTTTTTCTTGGATTCATAATGATTATAGGAAATTAAAGTTTCCTACTGAAGCAGTGACAAGATGTCATTAAATATAAGGCCTAAGCTACCTGACAGCAGCCTTTAAAGTCAAATATTTTCTGTGTAAATAAAACAACAATGGCATAAAAGAGAAAAATTCCCTCTAAATTTCCATAACTGTGCGTTCCTTTCTATTTTTAATAAATAATCCCCTGTATCTTGTTACAGAAAATTTTAACCTACATTATCGTTGTCAGAAGAAATCTGACTTGGGATTCCTTGGTGCAGATTTTCCAGCACGCCACGTCTTCAGGGTATCAGTTTTCCAACATGTCAGTGATTCAACAAGAGCATTTCATTAAACTCTAGCAGAGACTGTAGATGATTAATAACCCCAGATAAAACCTCAACTGCCCTTTTAAATCTGGCAGATAAACAACAGTCCCATCGCAAAAGGAGAAGCTGCTGGATGATGGACGGTAAAGCGCACCTTCTCCAAGGAACCAGGTCGTGCCCACTTCGCCTCAGGAGAGGAGATGGATACTGTTAAATCCCTCTTGCTGAAGCCTTGTAGGTGAGCTGCATAGTTTGTCACAATTGGCAGTCATCACTGAGGGTAAGCCAAGCCTGGAATAGCAAAGCTGTTGCGTAGGAAGTGCGCTGGCAGAGGATGTGTGGAGAAACTAGAATAATGGCAGGCTATGTTATACCCAACTTCAACTAATACACCGGCTTTTGCTGTAAAGTTTAAGATGTACTTTTTATTTAAACAGGAGTATAGCTCTTCTTATATCAACAAAAAGTTTCCATACACAAGGCTGACCAAGAGGTATTTTTGATTTAATGCCCCTCAAAAAAATTAAATGAGGAAATATTTTTACATGTGCTTACTAGACTTCAAACATTTTTCTTGAAGCAAACAGTGTGGATTATTCATTAAAATACTTTAAACAAATTGCAGATTTATTTTTTTATTTGCTTGCCTAGCTAAATATTAAGGTTCTCCAGTAATTTTTACCTGTTCCTCATGCAGGGACATCTGTTTTTATCTTTGACTAAAGGAATAGGCAAAACTTCTACTCCTTCTGCAGTTAACCTGAATAATTAACATCTGAATAGGGCTGGTCTATTGGGACAGGGAAGCTATATTGTGTTCCTAGAGTTCCTGCCTGTGGCAGACACTGAGGGTCGATTCTGCTACCAGCTGCGCAAGCTCTTCTTAGCTTCAGCATAGGGGGATTACGAGGGAGAGAAGCCCTGTGATATTGCCTGGGGTGTAGTGACTAACTCCCAAAGATCATCAGCAGGCAGCACATAACCACATGCCAGCACATGCAGCCCTGCTACCAAGCTGCAAGCTCTTTGACTGGGATTTCTGGGCCCCACTCAAGTGAGTGCGTGATGAACATACTTTCAGTGTTTCCTTTGTAGCGATTCTCATGTATCTATACATACATGCATGCATACATACAGGTATACGCTTACATGTATCCGTGTGTGTGTAACGGATAGAAACAGAACCTGAAAGAACAGTGTATATTAGATTCTGTAAAGGACCTCATGGGTAGGATCTAGTCCTTTGCTATATACTGGGTCACACACTTCTTCCATCAGCCTTTGTACTCCCCGGTGCAGCCATGGTCTGGAGCTTTCTGACCAGGTTAAAGGATTACAAACTGTAGAACAACTGAGAATACTCTGGAGTGAGATCTTTCTCTTTCCTCTAAGCTCCAGCAATTTGAGTTTTCACTGCTACCTTTCTACCAGCCCATTGCTGGTAGCCTGATTTTTTTTCTTGGTCTTCACATCTGTTTAGAGAAGAACCAACCGGGGACTTTGCCCAGGAGCATACCTTTAAAAATAACCAGTTATTGTAGCCAAAATGTTTTAATAGAGTTGAAATAGAGTAGAACAAGTTGAGATAACTCAGTTTTTGTTGCAGGATTTAATTCAGATTTCATGTCTGCATGTCCGTTCTCAAACATCAGGATACAAGTGTTCTCTGGGAGCTTAAAAAGTTGAAACAAGTTCTGCCATTTTATGCCGATTGGAGATTTATCCATAAAGTTTCAGGATTGTATCTATACCATTTCTACTCCTTCAACTACTAGTTCAACCAAGTATTACTAGTTCAAGTACTTGGTTTTGAGAAAACGTTATTGAATGATGGAGGAAGGAAAGGAAACGAAAGGCTTTTCTTCATCCTTTCAAAGAAATCTCACTGTTAAAACTACAATATAAATCCCCAGCTGACTGTCCCTCTGAATTCAGTCATGCTCCCAGGAACAGTGTGGTTCAGAAAAAGCCATCGCACCAGCTCTGTGCCCTTCAACAGCACCTTTCAGGCTTAAGTTTTCATTACAATGCAACACCAGCTTTTCTACAACCATTTCCATAGAAACATAAAGCAAATTCTTTTCCTGGAATAATAATTTCTGGTGATTCATTGGTTACAGTTCTATTTCCTGAGCCTTCTGAATTTATGCTGAAAGGTTTCCCACAGTTTGCAGAGAGAAGTCTTCTTATCTCAGACATTGGCACTGGCCCCGGGGCCATTCAGCCAGATTAAGGGTGGTCATGACACTGCTGGCCTGGTAGGGTTTATTTGTTTCACCCAAAGCCCTCTGCTGCATTTCATTCGAGTGGTGCAATCTCCTTGTTTTCCTTTGGATAGTTTTCCCACCCCCCCTTCCCTTACTACTTTCTTTGTGGTGTAACTTTGGTAGCAGTGGGTTAGTGACTTGACCCCGCCAATTGCACTTCATACGTGATGAACTGGGTTAATGTTGGGAAGCAGATATTGGAGATTGAAGCTGGGCACCATATGGCACTGTTTCTTTATGATACATGATTGGTGTTACATATCTCAGTAGTGGGGAGGGGGCTCTGCTTTAAGACAAAAGTTTATCATAGTTTTTAACAGATACACAGAGGCAAAACTCAGCCTGAAAAAAAAACAGCTGTGCAGATGTAGCATTTCTTTTACTTAAACTTCAATTTAAACTCAGCAAACACTTGTTTAACAGCTCTTCTCTTGTTCAGCAAATCCTCGGGAGCTAAGGAACAGAAGTCTCCTCTCACTTTTCCTTCTTGTTGTTGTTCCTCAGTGATTGCAGATGCCTTTCCTCTCCTGCTATGCAATCTCACTGAGAGGCCTGCAGGGAAAAGCCAACCTGAGAGCAACTGAAACAAGAATCCAAAGCTTTCTGAGCATTTAGGGAACCTTCTCTACCTCTGACCTCTCTACCTTCTCTACCTCTTCTCATACGGACTGGCTCATTACAAAAGCCTATCCTCCTTTATTAACGCTGTCTTTTCACCTTTACCTAGATTCAATTTACACTTGTCTGCTTAGTTCCTCGTATTCTGCCATGTTCTGCCTTCAATGTTGCTTATACTTTTCAATTATGCTGAAGTTTCCACACTATTCACTTGGGTTTTGTGCTCCTTCAGGCTTTTCTCTCACCTCGTACCAGTACCAGCTATTTAGACCATAAACTCTTCAGAGTTCTGTTCTGCTCTGCTCTGGGACTTTGCTATGCTGTGAGCAGTGCAGGCACGTTGAGGGCAGATGTTCAGGCACTAAACCAAACCCCCCTCAATTTTAAATGACAATCTGTCATTTGATATACTGAAGCCTATGATGATTTCTTTGCTGGTGTATCTGGAAATAGTACCTACAGCAAAAAACCTCCTATCTGGAGCATGTATTTTTTTAACTTTCTGCTGATCTCCTGCATGAAATTCAAAACATTTTAGCAAATCTGTGGCTTTTGGAGAATGTCTCCTCCTGCCATTCTTTTCCCTTGCCTAACCCAGAGACCTGGGAGAAATTGTAAACCCGCATTGCAGGACACAGAAAAGCTCCTTTCACTTGCAGTGAGGTTCCCATTTCACGCTTTTTCTCTATGGGTTTCTCAATAGAGAATTTCAAATAAAATTAAAATTCAGTTAAATTTAAACTGTAACGTGTGTTGTCACTGACAGAACGACCCTCCCCAAAAGAGTTGTTTTCCTACTTCCATTGTACTCAGGCGTTTCCCTCTGTTAAAACAAAGTACCTCTATTATTAAAAGAAGAAATCTACATGTGCTTAAAAAACACTCATGCACAAAGCCATGAGTTTGACTGCAGGCACACAAATCTGTTTCACAGTAAGGAATAACATCAGTAAAACTACAGCATTAGTCACATGAAATTTGTCCTCCCTTTAAAAAGACACAAGTCTTTTCCGTTTTACACTTGGTCTGGAAAGCTGGAATGCTGGAAAGCTCCCAAGGTCAGCAATTGAAACTGGTTGGAAAATTTTCATGTCAGACAGGACATGTTGAAAAGATAAGCTTTTTTGAGGGAATTCACACCTATTTTGATGAAGCTTCACATATACCTTTGATTCTTTTGCTTGGAAAAATGTTAAATCACTTTTTATATGATGCGCTGTCACAAAATACTTTTATTTTGATTTTATTTTTCTCCACAACACAAACACCAATTTCTTTTAATAAAAAAGCAAAGATGATCAGGGGACTGGAGCACCTCCCGTATGAAGATAGGCTGAGAAAGCTGGGGCTGTTCAGCCTAGAGAAGAGAAGGCTGTGGGGAGACCTGAAGCCACCTGAAGGGGGCCTATAGGGATGCTGGAGAGGGACTCTTCATTAGGGACTGTAGTGACAGGACAAGGGGTAACGGGTTAAAACTTAAACAGGGGAAGTTAAGACTGGATATAAGGAGGAAATTCTTTCCTGTAAGGGTTGTGAGGCACTGGAATGGGTTGCCCAGGGAGGCTGTGAATGCTCCATCCCTGGCAGTGTTCAAGGCCAGGTTGGACAGAGCCTTGGGTGAGATGGTTTAGTGTGAGGTGTCCCTGCCCATGGCAGGGGGGTTGGAACTGGATGATCTTAAGGTCCTTTCCAACCCAAACTATTCTATGATTCTATGATTCTGTGTTTTCATACTGAACAGAAGGAGTTCTTACAGCTTTCCAAACTAAAAATACTATAAAATAAAGAGAATAGGTTGACCAGTAAAACACACTGCTTGACATCTGTAATAATCTGTAGCTGAACATACATTATATAACTAAAATAGTAATTGAAATTGAATTTGAATTTTCATACTTGAAAGATCTTTTCTAAATATTCAAATTGGAACTCAGAGACCAGTTTCTAAATGATGTTATTTCATGAAACAGAAAGTCCAAGTTTGATCTGTTCTGTAAAGAGGGACATATTAATTGTGTATGGTCCAACCTTCATAGTGAGTGGCAGTGGATGTTGATTTTAAGACCATCCCTTATGCAGAGAAGCACTTCCCAGAAGGTGATGGCAGGGTTAGCTTGTAACTTGTGGCTGGACAGTCAAAATTTACTTCAAATGTGCCTTCAGCACTGAGCACTGATCAATAACAATGATTAGCAGGAGGCATACTTTGAAAGGAGGTCAGGAGTAAAAAGGGTCAAAGGCAAACTATAGAAATGGGGGATCCTTCTCCATATATTTTGTTCTGAATTTTTCTGTTGTACTTTTTTCCTTTCCATGTCTCTGAACTGACCTGTTTTCATAACGTTGCATTGATTTGTGGTGTTGTATGGGCTACAATTGGGTTGATTTCCCCTGGAGGTTTTAGCATATCTTTATCACAACAATCAGAAAAGCTTCATCTCATCCTTTTGACTATATCTAGGTTACAGTTCCCATCCCTTGAGTCACCATCAGACTTACACTTTATTTCTGGCAACTCCCTTCCACTTCCTCAGCTCATACATGTAACTGAGCTGATGACCTACTTTGGGCTTCGCTGGGGTTTGGATTTCTTTTTTCTCCTTTTGTGCCTTTTCAAAGTAGAGTTTAATCATACGAGATTGTAATTGATGTCTGTCTTTTGTTCTTCCTACTCCTTTTTATCATCCTTGGAGCCACCTGTGTTCCTGTCTTAACGTTCCACCAATTTCACCCAACCTGCCTGTGGTTTTATTTGCTGTGTCTTTCCCAAGGCCCGTTTCCTTTGGTCTAAGCTTCCTGGTCGAACAGCAAGAATATGCTGTGCCCATTTAGATTTAGCTCGAATCTTTTAGAAATAACAGCCACTCTCAGCTTTATATTTTTGAACATATAGAAAAAAACAGAGTTCTCAATCACTGAGCTCTTCAAGAATGTAAAATTCTTTGCCAAAAGTTTAGAAATGTTTTGTTTTCCTTTATCACTTAATAAATACTACCAAAAAGTCCTGCACTGACAGGCTATGTCCCTCTTAAATGCAGATATAAACCTGTGGCTGCTTTCAGGGTTTCCCAGTGTTTTTACTCTGTGCTGGAACAGAAACAAAATGTTAGAAAAGTGGCAAAAATTACATTGCCAAGTTGGCCGTATCCCAAATGAAAATTGTAATTTCGGAAACTTGGAAAATTTGTCATTCTGAATTTATAAGTCAGAAACCTTGGAAGGTGCAGAGGAAGATAAAAAGAGAGATTCTTTTATCTAAGTAACAGGTTTTACCTATGACTACATCCCATTCTGGCAAAAGTATAACAAAATGCAGTCCTGGTATGTGATTTACATGCCTGTGTTGATCTTCTTCCAAAGATTGCTATCAATTATTATGAAGCAATTTTGCCTCTGTTTGGAAGACAAAATGTCAAAGCCTTCATAATCCCTGATGGAAAGTGCTTGGACTGAGAATTTTGAACTTGTGATCCATAGACCCTGACCATTATGGACTAATTTTCAGGCAGTTCTGAATACTGACTAAGCAAATCCAGTTCACATGTGACATTTTAAAATCCCTGCCTTTGTTTTTGAAACTGCCATGAAACTCCCATACAAATAAAGTCTTTCTGGTATTTTCCCGAGTTTTAAATAAGAAAAAAACCCTATGAACTTACTAAATTCTAAATGCTATGCCCAGAATCAATAGTAATCATTGGATTACAAATATTGGGGAACTGGTCTTCTTTAAACGTGGATCTTCACAGACTCAGGTATTACCCATGGAAAATATAGCAGCCTGTCCAGATACAGAAGGAATATGATTTGCTGTAACTCTCTTGTTTGAAAGGTTTCTGTTTGTTATATAAAAAAGGTAGTGTTTCAGATTAATTGTTGCTATAAATATCTGACATCACATCTAAGTGCTTATGTGACCTAAATAGATGTCATCTATCTTTTTTATATTCCTATACAGACAGTAAGTAGTCTTCTGGAATTGTATGTTCTATTACTGATTCTTATTTAGCAGAAATTAAGTTACAAAAGATCTTGCATGAAGCAGCACTAAAAACTGTTTTTTTTTTCAATGAAAACCTAAGTAAGTTACCAGGAAAAATATCACAGCAATCTCTAGCTGTCTGTTGGAGGGAATTTATTTTGCAATATTCTGCTATGCCTTTGGAAGACAGAAGGGAGTCAACTATTAGCCTGTGTTTCAGTATTACAGCTACAAGTGCAGAGCACAGAAAACTGGGAAATGTATTACGCGTTAATTATAGTCAGTTCTAGTAATATCATGTACTGTCAATGGGCTGCTTTCCTTCTAAGTCATTAAGAATACATTTTCTCCCCAAAATTACATATAATCTTTATTGTAGCTTAAGATATAATCATCAAGTTACTCTCAAGTGAAGGATTAAACCCAAAGAATTCAGACTCAAATGTACATGAAGTTTCAGGATCTGAAGGATTAGAAAGTATATTCTACCCTGAAGCAATATAATAAAATAAACAGATGATTATAAAGGCTTTTTCTTATTTATGGTTCTAAAAGAAACATGATTTCTAAAATAATTTTACTGAAGACTGTAATGTGTGGTATCTTCCTCATTTTACTCTTGAAACAGAATATTTTCAAACACAGAAGCTTAATTCCTTAAATATTCCCCATAAAACAGTATTTCATGTGTCTTTAGCCCATTTTCCAATGTTGAGTAGATCTGGTAGGTTCTGTAACTAATTACTTAGCTTAGCCATTTTGCTCTTTTTTTTTGTTATAGCTATCATTTGTTCTACTGAAATAAAATGAAATGCAATTTTTTTTTTTTACTAAAAATGCAATTTCCTCACCTAAATGGCTCTGAATAAGTCAGATTTAGAGTAAAGGATGGCTTTTTAACTGGAGTAAGTACTATCACTGCCAAAATAGGTGTGTGATCCTGATCCCACTGATGAGTTTTGGAAGAGTTTTGTAACATTTTCTGAAGGTTATTTTCACCTTCTCCTGAAAGACAAAATTTTGCTTAACAACATGAGAATTAAAGGAATTACACTTTTGATTAAGCTTTAAGTACAGTTGTATACACAACTTCAAGCATTGGCTGCTTGAAGAACCCATCATTAAAATAGCCAAGGACAAAAAAGCAGATCTCACGCAAAGCAGTAAATTGCTTTAAGGTAACATTTAACAAAGCTTGGTGGTGTATTTTTTAAAAGCATTCTGTTGCCAAGGACTAGAGAGAGTAATTTTGGAGAAATAAACTCCTTTTCTCATAGAAAGCCATGTGAAAAACTCTGTCTTCCTTCCAGCTGCTGAGCCCACCAATGCTTGCTCCTTTAATAATGACCCCAGTTCTGTAACAGGGGATTTGTGAGCAGCCGTTTGCATCTATATTCATTCCAGATATATTAATGGGCTTCCCAGAAGCAAAAGGGCACAGCATCTATCTGGGTAAGACAGGGCCAGCATTCATAACAGGAACAGGGTATTGTTGCACCAAGAACGTGAAGTAGTTTTCACTTACCTGGGGCATCAAAGATGAGCTACACGCTTGTTTCAGTTCCAAGGCTTTGCACAACTGTACCTTCTGTTTACATTTCTTCTCTCGTATTCCTCAGGGTGCCAACACCTTCCCAACCTGAGGCAGGAGCCTGTTCTTTATCTGCTCCTTTTTCACCCTTCACACACACTTTGGAGCTTCCATCTTGCTCTCTGTTGCCCAGTTGGCTTTTGGGAGGGCAAACAACACCAACAAAATACCAAAAAATAAAAAAGCCTTTAAAAAATCTTCTGTCGGCCCCTTTTTCCCACCCATCTGAAGGCTCCCAGGGGACTCTCTGTTCCATGCAGCATTCCAGCTTTCAGTGTCCGCACCTCAGCACTGTGCTCGCCTCGCTCCACACCGCTGTGCTGACTTGCAGGCTGCACTCCTTGTGGTGGGGATATGGTCATCTCTTTGTCAAAGGTCCCCTGTGCTCACTTTCCTTCTGATGTCAAACCAGCCTATTACTGATAGCAGGAGTATCAGACGGACAGTAATTTCTCTGATGTTTTCCAGGGGAGGAAAAGAATGTCACATCTTCTGAATGCTCCTTGGCTGAGGGTAAAGTATGTAGCACTTCAGAGAGTGACTGTTAGAGCCCATTACTCCCCTCCAAACTTGCCTTGGCATGAAAATGGATACTGGCAGTTGTATATTTTTGGCAAGGGAATGATTTTACTCTAGTGCACAGGCCTGAATTTAGACATGTTACTTCATAGGCTCTTGAGGTAAGGCTATTGGAGAGGAAAGATTGAAATAGGTTGCCTAACTTGACTCTATGTATCCATAGTAATCCAAACTTATTCTTGTGTTCTCTGATATAGGGTGGAGAGCATAGAGGTTTTCTAAAAATACTTTCAAAGGATTTTTTTGGAGGCCTGCACTGGTTTGAATTGCATAGAAAACACCTATGTGACTAGGATGCACAAACTCATTTTCTGCTTTTCAGCTTCTGATGAAAACTTACCCCAAATGAGCACTTTCTTACCCTCAAAGCTTTCTACCTCTTCTGATAAAGCATTCCTACAACCTGAGGAACCCTACCATGAAAGCAGACCTGTCCCCAGATAGCTATTCTCTATTCACTGTTTGGCCCAGAGAAGTGCTGGTTTTACCCATACAAGTTAAAATTACTTAAAAGCATTTGAGAGTGCCTAAACTGTGTTGTGAGGAGCTGTGGAAAGCCCAGGAGAATTTTGTCATGGTCTCCTTGGGGACCTTAGAGAGCCTCCTTTGACCATTCTGTGCCACATCTTGGCAGTTACCGCTTGCTCAAGCTCTTCGCTGCTGTTGCTTCTACTTCAGTACAGGGAGAAAAACAAGATGGTAAAGGAAGGAGTGGGAGAGACTGATGTGGAAAGAGGAGAACTACCAGGAAGCAGGAGTGGTAAGGTCCGGATATTTTATTTGGTCCACACCAAACAGGCCTTGAAGGCTTTGTCCATAGCTACTTGACTATCACTGCCTTACTGAACTTTCCAACTACTAATGCTTCTCTTTCACATAAACTCCCTTTTTATCTATAGGTGAACATCATAATTTTGCCCTCCGAGAAGACTGAATTTGAAATGCTAGATTAAAATCTACCCATTCAGCTTCTACATGGTTTTGAATGAAGTATCCTGCAAAACAAATGTATATAATGCTTTCCTATCACAAATCTAATTAACTTGCTAAAATCCTATGTCTAGTTATACTGCCCTAGCACATGATACACTTAATAGTTTGGTTCATTTAATTACATATCAGGAATACCAAAAAAACAGCCTTGCCACAAACTCAGAAGTTTTAAGTGCCTATTTGTCAAAAAAAAAAGAGGAAAGCCTTTTACATTGTTTTATTCAGTAGGACAATTTTTGTTTAGTCTTGGAAATTGTATTATATATACACCAGGTGAAGACCATTGGCACAAGTTCAGCTATCAGGTATGCCGTAAATACTGCAGATCCTTCAGGACAGTATCTTTAAAATCTCTGCTAGCAACAATAAGCATGTAAAGACATGCTTGCGTGTGCTGGTTTGTCTGTATTTCTGCTGTGAACATGAAATCAAAGTCATTCTTTTTTAAAAAGTCAGACTTTTCAAACTTTATTCTTTGGCTTGCAATATCTGTGTTCAGTTTCCTTTCCAAAGATTTCTGTATTTCCAAAGAAGAGCTAGCTGACAATGAGACTGTAGCTCCATGATCTTTAATACTAGATCTGAGTATTTCTGCCATCTGCAGCAATGCAAGTCTGGTCTGACCCGGATTTCATGGGAACCCCCAGTCATATCCTTTCCAAATTATCATGGCAATTCCTGTGCAAACCAGCATTCATGAAGGGACTAATTCCCCATACACCACTGTGTATTGTGTCCACTTTAGTTCATTTATTTTACATTTTACTTATGTTTATGTGTAGGAGTTTTAACCCTGATGCCTAAGTAATGAGAATCTGCAGTGTGGAGAAGGCAGGTGACTGGTGATGACAGGATGGTGAGTTGGCCAACTGAAGATGATCATTCTTTGCAAATTAATATTCTGCTGGGTAGTGAGAAATAAATCCATCCCATTTCCAGTCAGTGAAATCTCCCATTCAGTCCAAGGGGTCCCCAAACAAGCACAATCCAACTCTTGTATTGCATGTGATACTTGTGGATGCTTGTGCATCCGCAAGCAGACTTGTGCAGTTACAACATAAAGGGGGTGCTCTTTCCCTGGCTCATGCTCAGTTCTTTAATCCCTAATGCAACAGCTGAGATTAGAAGGATGATTCATGCTCACCTATTTTCTGGAAGCTGCCAGGGAGATGGATAAAAAGGCTATTGCTCTTTTCATTAAAAGTTCTTTGGAATAAGAAATGTCGTATTCATTGTCAGTGCCAGCATCTGCATTCGGAAAATTGCTGCCATCTGGTTCAAGTATAAGTTTGGAAGATGCATCATATCCTAGAGCATAGAGGTACCTGGAGACAGGCTTACTGGCATGATGAAGTGGCTACACGTGTCAGCCTGTCAGGGTGAGTTTGGGAAGCAGAGATCCACAAACTGGGAGCAGTTTCCAGCTATTTAAGAATTCTGTGTTCCCAGAATACTACTTGTCCCACACCCGCTTTCTGAGTTTGGCCCACTCAGATGCAGTGGCCTGACCATTGTCCACATGCTCTCCACTTTCTTAGGAGGGCTGTATTGTCACTGCACAAAACACAGACCCAGATATTAGTGAGGAATTGACATGGTGCCTGAAATCTCCCTGCTCAGGTTGCAGTCAGGCTCTGTGGCAGGCAGAGGGCACAGGCTGTGGTTCTTCTAGGCTGGCCCTAGATTCTTACTCTTTTCTCTGTGCTCAGTAATGAGCCTGAGATAGGTGGGATTGTTCCATTTCACTGCATGGATGCTGTCTCCAGAACCTTACAGTGCCTCTGTGCAGACCAGTTGAGATCATGGCAGTGCCTGAAGAAAATGGTAAAGAATCACTTTTGGGCCAGCTCTGACTGATGATCATGCTGTAGTTTAATGTAGATCAAACAGTTTGTCAGATCTTGTGGAGATCTGCATAAAGGAAAAGAAAGATCCATGGTGAAACAAAGCATATTGTCCCAAGCCTGTACATCAGGGAAGGCACCTAAGGACAGTGATTTCATAACAGTAAGAGTAAAAAGGGTTAGAAAATCTTGAAAAACTTGAGGTAGATGCTCACAGAGCAGGACAGAAATGCCGTGTCTACTCAGAAAGTGCACTGGACTCAAAGGAGCAGATTCAGACTTTTTAAATAACTTTAAATCACAACTGTGGCTCTGTATTGCATTTTCTGTCTGCATTGCATGCAACAGAATCTAACACAAAGATCTCTCAAAATTACTTCAGCAGTAAGTAGCCTAAAAAGTTAAGCTACCACACTTACCAGTATCAAAGTGGGTGAAATTATTGTGAATTGCTAAAATCATTGCATTTTCCTTGTAGCCACCATAGAAAATGCTCTGCTAGTGCTTCCCCAAAGGACTTCAGGTGAGACATTCTGTACCATAGCCCAGAAACTGATACCTAGACAAGTGATTTCTTGTCTCAAAGAGACTGTTTCTCCTGTAGTGTAATGAAGAGTTCACATCAAGGCCTACAATACTTTAAATGTACAAGTGTGGGAACTGCAAGATAAACAAGGTCACTTTGTTGCAGCCACACTTGATGATAATAGCTTGTCATTGATTGCTTCAAATGTTTATAGCCTATGCTCGGTGTCTTCCAAATTAAGAAGGTATGAACTGTGCGCTAAGTCAACCACAATCCTGTGTCTTGTTAAAATCACTGCTATGAATGTTGGGTTCACTCTGATTTAACTGAGAACTGGTATCAGTGCAGCATGAAGTGAAGAAAAGCTAAAGGCTTAGCAAGGGAGCATACTAAGACATGTGGAGTACCACTGGATTTCCTGGTTAGCCAGGTCACAGAAGGTACATCGTGGCATAAGAAGAATGAATCCCAAGGTGTGCTTAAGGATAGTTTCTCTACCAAACCTATTTTCTCTCTGCACAGCTGAAAAGCATCTGGTAAGCACTGAGAAAGGTGGCTTTAAGCAACTTAAGTCCATTCCTCTGATCCTGGGCCAGCTGGGGACTGTTTAGCCCTCTGTATAATTCAGAGAAGCCTAAGGCTGTGCTTTCTGCCCTGTGCTGACATGCCTTCTTCAGAGAAGGTGGGGAGAGCAGGTGGTAGGGAGTAGGCATAGCCCTGCTTGGATTCTCCTCTGTCTGGAACAGCAGAGCTGCAGGGCAGCTCTCTGCCTGCTTTTGTGCTGTTGAGGCAAATGTTACACGAAGTGTTGAGTCTGCTCTGCATGGAGCAATCAGTTAACTTCAGAGATCTATTTATTTATTTTAGCATAAAACACTCTTGAGGGCTTCTGATCTAGATGGGTCATGACTCAACAAATGCTTTACTTATTCCAGTATCATACCATGTTGCTGCCCTGGGCTTGTTTCTGATCTTAGGCACTTGAAGTGGAGTTTCGATAGCTGGGCAGCTTTCAAAATCAGCAAGTCAGACAAAAGAAGAAAACGAACAAAGGCGCAGCACACTCATTCAGCATAATTGTCTGACATCTGTAGCAGTTAATTGCTGGAGATGAGAAGAAAATAAATCTCTGTTTTATGACTACACAGAGATCAGCAGCATTACAAAGCAGGGTCTGTTTCACAAAATGGCCAAGGAACAGGCACGAATTGATTTTCATTTACATTGTAAATAATGTGATGATAAGACAAGGCGTTGGGCTCAGCCCAAGAAGTTTTCAACTTTTCTTGCTCCAACTACGTAGGTTTAAAGTGCAAAGAATGACTAAATCATCAAAAGGACCTTGCTTTAGTCTCTGAGCAGAGACTTAACTCTGACCAACCATAGTAACAAAGTTTATGTATATATAATAAATTTTCTTGGGGAAGCTCAGTGACGTCTTAGTAAGTCAAGCAGAAAAGGCTTACAATGTATTAGTTTGCAGGAAAGGGAGTTGCTCTTTCCCCTGCTTTTTTCAAAGCATCACTTGCACACAGAACAACACCACCTGCTTTTGACTTAGGCTGAACTTCACTTCCATTAGCATTGTCAAGTCAGCCATGCTACTGGTGCTACTGGAGGAGTCTTAGCCATTGAAATCAATGGGAGCCTGTTCATGTAAATGGGTAGACTTGAGATTGAAGGAGAATCAGTCACCATATGTCTCATCTATTATTCTCACTCTCTAAATATAGCCCATGCTGTTGCTCAGAAGCTATGTGGTGGGCTCACTCAAGCTGGGAAACCTTCCAATCTGATGTCATCACATGGGACATCCTGCCTGCGACAGTGAGGGCCTTGTCCAGCCAGCTGGCCCTGCCATTCCCCTGCATGTGTATCCTCCTGGAAGTGGGGGCCAGCCTTTGCTACCATACTCAGGATCTCCTCTCATAGCTTTGCTTTCCCTTCCTGAAACAAGAATATTCTGAGCAACTTTAGAATATACTGGAAACCACTGGAATGCTGGGAACAAAGGTGGCCTGTTAGCTTCCCCCAGCCCAGATGTCAGGGTGAGTTCATTATAAACTCCCTACCCCCCTCATAGAAATTCCTGTCAGGAAGA
Organism: Pezoporus flaviventris; assembly: GCF_033815535.1. Taxonomy (NCBI): domain Eukaryota; kingdom Metazoa; phylum Chordata; class Aves; order Psittaciformes; family Psittacidae; genus Pezoporus; species Pezoporus flaviventris. The sequence goes on from NW_026892585.1 coordinate 5,975,910, forward strand.
GAGTTTGGAAAGGGGCCCAAACAGCTCCTCCAAAGACTATTCACAGATTGGCAGCCCCAAGTGTTCGCTCCTTATAAATTAAGCCTATGAAACCATGCAGTTGCTAAAAATAACCCATCTGGGTGTCTTTCTATTTGTTTTTCATTTTGAGGGGCACTGCAGGTATGTGTCACATTACAATTTTTTGGCTAAGCAGTCTCTTTTTCAAGAGAATATAATATGAGTTCCTTGCAGAATAACTTGACTCCAGGAGCTGGGATGCTAAAGAACAAAACCACTCCAGTTAGGATTCTCACACAGCTGTGAAAATCGATTACCATAGTCATGGCTGGTGCTTCAGTACAGTCTCCCCTTGTTAGGTGACCAACTTGTCCTAATGTTGTTAATAGGAAGAATGGTAATAGCAAGTGGTTGGCTTGCATGTATGAGAGTAGGAGACATACTTAAATCACCACTACATAGCTCAGTCTTTAACAGGAGCCACTCTTCAACCCAATATAAGATTCAAAAAGACATTTGGAGAAGTATCTTTTGGAGATACTGTCTGACATAAGGCACAATCTCATGTATACAATATATGTATCTGGTCTTATGTAAAACTGTTAATTTACATAACGTTGCTATTTAAAATTCAAATACACCCCTTTTTCTGGCAGTATTCTTAAAATATGTATTTTAAAAGAAGGCAACCAACTATTATTAAGTCCAAACCTTCTGTTATCTGACAAAGGGCAGATAAATCCTAAAGATTAAATCCTTGGTGCTGCATTTATTCTCAATTTCCTCTATGCTAGATACACTGTATTTGTCATAGATGCCCTTTACACATGGGAAGAGAATCTTTTGTTGTTCATTTTGTTAAGAGCCAAGGAACAAGAGAATTCAAAGAATGAATAGTCTAGTGCTAGTATAGGTGTCTAGAGTAGGAGGATCTATCATGCTGCTTCACTTGAGAAAACTCAAGGAACAAACACAGGCTTTAGCAACCTCTAGTGTTTCAAGTGTAGTGCTGTGATCTCAGTTTGCTCCAGAAGGAAGTTGTGGCTGTGGTGAATCCCTGTAGGCAATCATATAAGCCACCAAAAAAAAAAAAAAAAGGCGAAAAGTGAGAATGGAATAGGAAGATTGTGGGGAAGGTGCCTTTGCGTTGTAGAGGAAGTTGTGTAAATAAAGCAAAAATTGAAGGAACAGAGGTGGCATGTTTTCAGATGTGAAGAGCTGCAAAATGAAGCAATTCTTGAAAATGTATGGCAAAAGATCAGCATATTGTCAGAATAAATGTGTTAAATAGGTCTTGAAATTCTTCTCATAGCTAAGGAAAAGGGAGAGAAAACTAGGGTGAGATACGGGGCCTTTACTGAGAGTTCGTAGTACAGGAGTAGAGCCTAAAGACAGAAGCAGAAATGAATGTACATGCTTGCCATTTTCATCCTGGGTTGGACCGAGCAAAAGAAACAGTCAATACTGTAAATGTCCTTAGGGTTGATGGGTTTTGGTCAGCAATCAAACCTCTGACAGAGCACCACAAAGCAAGTAACAATTGAGAAAGAACTCCCCAAATGGTAAACTCTGCTGCATCATCAGTATAACATACGCAGTGTATTGACTGATTTTAATGTGTATGCACCAGCAGTAGTGAGCTTAGTATCAAGGGATGTGAGAATGCTCTACTTTGACATACGCTTTGATACTCTTATCTGCTCCATCTAAGACTAGCTTCTGTTCCACGAGCCCTAACCCTATGTCATGTAGCACTGTTGCCCTCCCCTTGCATTTTCATAGGCACAATAAAGGGTAGGGAAGTTTTTCATGCCGAGCACAAGTCAGCTTTCAGAGTTTTGCATTCTCACTTTTGTGCCTGCCAGCACTTTTCTGCTTCTTCCACCCCCCCACCCCCTCTTTTCCTGTCATGCCTTTTTGTCACACAGCCTGTGCATTAATCACTAATCTCTGGACCACACTAGGAGGTCTGAGAGAGTACAAGTGGATCACTCAAGGTGAGCATAACCAGTCTTACCTGAACACTTTGTCTGCAAGTGTCTTGACATCCTTGTAAATTAAAAGCAGCGTTCACCCTGTTACAGGCTGAAGAGTTATGGCTGACAATAATCACTATGCAGGATGTACACACCCAATCAATCAATCCCTCAGCTTGTTGACAAAAATGCTAGGTATGGTAATTTACTGTTTAAATATTGTGAAATGAGCTGGTAGTTTCAGCAGCTCCTAGTCAGCAGGTCTGGTATCACACACATGAACAAAATGTCACAATTGCTTCCAATCGGCAACCTTGTTGACAATCCCAGTAAAGGCTCTGGGTAATATGGGCAGAGAAACTTGACTGTTCTCTTATCACGAGAGTGTGATATCTTCGTAGAGACATGTGGAAAGCTGTCAGTGCTGTCATCCATGCTAGTCTTCAGCTGTGCTTAAAAATCTTCAACCTCCCAAATGATTAGTGGGTCTAGAATCAGTGAGAGGAGAAAGCAGAAAGAGAGGAGAAAAAGGTTTGAATGAGTTATTGTGCATGTAAATCCTCTGTGTAAAGTTCATTCATATGCTTGAGCATTGCTTGGTTTTAGCAGAACACAGTATGCAGTGTGAGTGAAATTTTTAAGCTTGAGTGCTGAGCTGGAACAGCACTCAAGCAACAGCGCCTATTATACAGCTGCACACTAAGTCTTTAGGGGTGATGTACTGAACACTTCTAGAAATCAAGCTATTTACTTGACCACATCTGAAAATATCAGCCAGCAATGACAGCATGCCAGTTTTTGCAGCTAACCACATCACTAGACTCAGGTGGGAATCCAAGATCTGCTTCAAAGGCCATTAAGCCTTTGAATTTTGGATCAGGCCTCAGTTAGTCCCAGGGAATCTAACCTGGTATAGCACCTTCTTCTGCCACGCTCAGCATTTAAACTGAACTAGCTTAAACTTGCTTGGGCTTGGTAAGAATCCCTAAGCCTTGCAATCCACTCACTGATACGGATCTTGCATCCACTTATACATTGCCTCTCAATTTGGCCATTGAGTCAAAAGTAGATGCTATCTGCTTTACTCTCCTACCTTCTGGGATACAGAAAAGACTAACAGAAAAGGAGCATAAGGGATCATGTAAGTTAAAGTAGTGGGTAACTCTCAGAGAACCAAAGCAGAAAAACTTGTCTTTCTGGAAAGTGCAGCCTTCTTTGTTGTTCTATTTAAGCATAGCACCTTCTAACATCTCTTTGGATTGAAAGTGGGGAAGGCAGGTGATAATTTTTGAATAGCTCAGGAAACGTGTCTGGTGATGCTGTCAGTCAGCTTTCATGGCTGGTATAGAGCAAGGCTGAAATAATCACGTTGATTCTACACATTTTGTATAACAGGCTGAAATAGTTTTCATTTCCTGCCAGCGGGAAGGGAGGGAAGGTGGGGGGGAAGGAGTGGAGGGAGTGCTGACTCAGGGCTGTTTTCTCCAGCAGTAGAACATGACTCTCTGAAGACTTACTTTAATATGCTCCCGTGGCATAGAAGGTTCTTTGTTTATTGTTCCATTTGCATGTGGATTACCCTAGAAGCAAAGCATTAATAAATGACAACACAAAATCATAGCTAGGAAACTCTAAAGGAGTTCTAATTTCTTTGCAAAATGCATAGCAAAATGCCAAGTTATTTATTCACACAGATTGTCTATTTTATTGCATTGTTATGTGCTCTGAAGTGAGGAGATAAATAGTGGCAGAGAGAACAGTAAACTCATCCTAATTGTACTTCTGAACAGGCTGTGGATTAATAGTTGGATTTGTCTTGACCTTAATAAATTCTCTGTCTCAGAATTGCATGAAGTCATCTGGCCTTATCCCTCTTTGAAATCTTGTATTCCAGAAACTGAAAGATTGATGAAATTGGTAGCTTTGTGGTATCTTAACCACTATTAAGCAAAAAATATCACCGTTTTTGTTTATTTCGACATTTAGGGTTATTGCTAAAATTAGAGAACTTTTATTTAAAACAAATGGCTGTCATCTATGATGGATTATACCATCTTTTCACTGTTCCTGTAAGTCAAACGGTGCTGGCATGAAGTTCAAAGACAAAGTTTGAGTGGCAAGTTACAGTTACAAGACCAAAGTCCATTTCTTTAAAATTAGAAGCAAAAAAAAACCCCTCAAAACACAAAGTACAGGATAACTTCGAAGGTCCAGCGTACTACCATGAAGTTAACTCTGAGTTCCTGGCAACTGGTTTTTTCAATTTTAAAACAAGGGCTTGGGAGTGGGATAATAATTTCTCACAGTAATGGAGTCACACAGAGTATCTCCTTCTTCTCCTATGCACAGTACTGACTTTCACATAATACATTTATTGGAGAGGTCTACTTCAAAATCAGCGGCAGGACAGGACTTGCCGTCTCTGTGGCAGTAGGCACAAACATCAGTCTCTTTATGTTTAGACTCAGATTCTGGTTCTGACTGGTAGATGAGATGTTGCCACAGCAAGGAAATGAAATATTAGAAGTAAGCAGTGCTGCACATAAAGAATGTGTAACTTGTTGAATCAAATGCGGTTTATTTTTCCACTTCTTCCACAGCACAAATGGCTTTGCTAGTGGACATTATCAAACTAATATGGTCTGAATTAATACTATAACTGAAATGAAATTATCACTGTAGAATGTAATATTATCAGTGTGCAATTAGAAAAGGAAATCCATAGCTATCATTCAAAACGCATAGATTTAACTAAATGGTTACTAAATCAAGGCCAAATTGTAATACTCTACCTTACACTGAACAGTAATGAATCCCAAAGTAGTCTTGTTGAAATGAGGGGGTGATTTGGAGTAAGAGATAAGTGATTGAGGACACGAGCGTCATTAAGACTCAGTGCAATTATGGACAACAGAACACAGAACTCGCATAGTCAGATGTCTTAAGGCTGATACTTTTTGTTCCCCACAAACATATGACGGCATCATACCATTTGCCTTTGCACCATCATCATTTCCTGTTTTGAACTCCATGTCCATATAGCGTTATTTCTCCTACAGGAACAGCTAAACAGAGCAGTACACACTGCTACTTAGTTTTATTGCTGCTAAAGATATTTGAAACTTTTTAAAAGTCTGGGTGCATGTGTGGGTGCATGTGATGGAGAAAGAAGGGTGCCATGAAGGTGTGGAAAATTTCCACATTATTTTCAGTGAGATCTTAAAAAAATGCTTTGGGTTTTTAACTTTACAAATAATGACAGAGTTTGATCACTGTGTACACAAAGGCTCCTGATTCATTAATGTAAGTATTACAAAGGCATCTCTTGAATTATTGCAGTAAGGGTTCAGGCTGAGAAACTATAGTGTGTTTTCTTGGTCCTACACAATTCAGGAGCATGCGGAGGGCCCTAAACTTACTGGTGATTCTGAGCATCCAGACCTACACAGATAACTTTGGCCTTCAAGATGTGAGTAATGTCCTTAATAAAAGAAGCACAACCAAGGGAATCGAGATAAACGTATCTAACACAGATGAAACTTTTATAGTCAGCATACACAATGGTGATTTACAGAAATATAAAGCAAAAGAACAAATGATTTTTAAATTATGGCATAAAGGAGTGATATGCCCTGTCCTTAGCTGTAAAGCATTAATGTTTCTTAACATAGCTGTCACTGGCAAGTGACACTACCAAAATAATTCTGACAGCTTGCTGATTTAAGACTTATGTATTCATCTGAGGGAATGGAAGATGGTAAAGACCTCTGCTCTTAGCACGATGTTGTAAAGCATACAATAGGGGAAAAGCAGACGTCACAATGATCACAGTTTGTCCAACCCTACTATTGAAGAATCAAAGGAAGAAGTTGCTGCCCAACAGAATAGCCTAAAAATAGTTAAAAGCCTAATTAAGCTTTATCTTGGAAGGAAAGCAAATGCTAATAACATCTTCACCAGTTAAACAAGAGAGGAACAAAGAAAGCAAGACCGACTGAGAAGAGAAGGACGGTTAAAGATTAATAAGGGCATGATCTATATACTAAATTAATACTTCAGTTTTCAGGAGAAATGAAGATTCTGGTGGTAATGACAGGGTACTTAATCAGGAATGAGAGCAGGAATGGTAATTTCTGTATCATATTCTAAGTAAAAGCAGTGTTTGGGCTGCTAACTGTGGTGAAATGAACAAGAAGGAGAGGGAAGAAAAACGGCACCAGATAAAACAATAAAAGAGACACACATGAAATTGAAATTTTAGTGATTCTCTCAATTTGGGAATGCGTGACGCAGAGAGGAGAAAATCTGCCCTCTGACTGGAAACAGCATACCTAATGATGGGTACATCCAGTTAGTATCCCCAGAAAGTTTCTGGGGAAGACAGGTGAAGCGGTCTAGGTGTCTGCATTCCCATCAGTTCAGTCACCCCTACAGGAACCCTTAGCACGGGTTTTAAAGTCAAGAACAATGAGCCATAGAGGCAAATAGAAAGAGAGTTAAACTGTAATGTGGTTTGCGTTATCAGAGGTGCATACTAGGTTAGCCTGTTATAATTAACATTCAACAAGATAACTTTCTTATAAGAGTAAATGTCATGCTTCTAAGAGTGTAGATTATGATAAATCATTTGGTACTTTACCACACAGGAAGTTCTTGTTTAAGGATTTCAGGAAGGATGATAATATAGGGACTCGAAGATAGATAAGGCAGAACTAAGCAGCACACTAAAGTGGGCATATACTGAAAAGAAAGTCCCTGAGACAAAATTATCTCCAGTGGCACTGCATGTTCATCAGTCTTAGGACTGATCCTGCACTGTATTGTCATTAGTGAGAGAACAAAGTGCGTGCTCATAAGCTTCTAGCTGACTGCTGAGGATTAGCTTACTACACAGAAAGGACAACCTCTAAGGCAGAGCAGCAGCAATGGGTTTGCATAGTACAAAGCACACAGGCATCCACTGACAAAAGCATTTTCTAAGAACTGGATGTTTATCAGCTAGAGGTGAAAAAGAAACTCATGAAACAGTCCTGAAACAGGGTAAAATAGTCAACCAAAGGATGACAGGCAGCTTCCCAGTGTGATGTGGCTGTAGGAATAGGAAAAACAAGTCCAGAGCCTATTTTCACTGAATACAAGGAAGTGCGGCTACCTTCTACAGTATACAAGGTATTGATAAAAGCTGGGTAGAATATTTTACATAATTCCAGTCAGTTGTATTCACATAAATTTATTTTAAACTGGAATGGAGACAGAAAAGGACTATTGGAATGGTACAGATGATGAATAATTCATCTTACGGGAGGAACAGAAACCTGGCAAAGGGCTATGTCAGATAGATAGATAGATAGATAGACAGGGTAGGAAAGTAAGAGCTAGAATACTTCTCTAATTTATAATCACAAGTGCTGTGAAGTTCTTTTTTAAACAACAAAAGGCTGAGAAAAGAAGAACCGTACTTGATCCAAGACAGACTATGGAAACTTACCAAAGGGTTGTGTGTGACAGTAAAAGATGAATTTAGACATAGAAATTGGGTCAATCAAGATAGTATCTTCCTAATAAGTTCTTGACAGACAAAAGCAAAATTGCTTTCTTTTTGATGAGGAGGCATGCACAGTGTTTTTGCAATCTTACCACTAAGTTATTAAAAACTCCAGTGCTTCAGGGCACAGGGGCACTGTGCCAAGACTACGCAGTTAAACTGCATCTGGACCCATACTGGCTCACATTCAGTAGTGTCAGTACTTCTCCAGTGTACTTTCCCACTTCCAGATCTGGGGCTAGGACAGGCAGAGAAAGCTTGGGTGCATCCATACCACTCCTGGTCCCATGCCACATCATCCGTGGGACATGCAGGAAAGATAAAAGGGATCAACTTGAGCCGTGATGTCAGTGCACATAACTGAGTTTGTGTTCAACCACTGCATAAACACACTAAATCAGATGGGAAGTGCCTTAATCTGAGGAAATTTAATTCACTACTAGATCTGAAAACACTTTGAGCATATCAGCTTCATACTCTTTGCTATGTATCTTCACTTTCCTGAGCATCTTTGCATCCTAGGTGTGACAGTCCTTCCTTGGGCCACCAGGAACATTTCCGTGAATATCTGAAAGATGAGCAGCTTTCTTCCCACTCTGTATCAGCTGTGTTCTGTTTGCCCACTTCTTGACAGGGCAGAGCAAGAGGCCTTACATCTCCCCCAGCTCTGTTTCAGAAGAGGGAGAAATAGGCATGGTTTTCCTGCTCTTCATGCTGCCCTTGCATTTGAGACATGTTGCAGGGAAGTCCTGTGGCTGCTGCAGTGGAAAATCACTGAAGACTTTTTATCACAGTCTCTTGATAAGTATTACAACTTGGCTGTCTTTTGATTTACCTTTTTGCTATTCATTCTTCATGTTCAGTGCAAATCCTTATGCAGATTGCTCATTTTAAATGTTTAAAACTCCTGAGTCTAGCTCTTCAGACACATTATGGGATTAAGGCAAACTGAAAAGCAAAAGAAAAGCTTGGAGCTGTTTGCTCTTAGTTTCAGAGCCTCCAGAATTCTTCCAGGAAGCAACACCAACCCACGAAAGCTAAAGCTCTGTTTTTGCCTTTCTCCTCTCTTTAATAAAACGAGAGTCTTATTTAATCACTTGCCAAGAGGAATGGACACTCAAATACAGCATCAGGTACCATGACATTTCTGGATCAAACTGCAAAAGCTGGTGCTGCCAATTTAATCATTCTGGCATTTTCAGACTGAAGAGTATGCAGAAAGCAGAAGCAGCTCAGTCACCCTTGTGCCCCTACAGTGTAACAGGCAAACAAGTAAATGCACCTTGCCTAAGGAGGCAGCCTCCAGGGGAGCAGAACAAAACCACCTCCATGCCCTTTCCCTTCCTACCTTGGCAGCCAATTGAAGGCTGCAGAAGGGCATCGAGAGATGGGGAGAGCTGGCTTTGAGCTTGCACACTGTAAAGTTATTACACTTATCTCTAATTTCAACTACTGCGTCTGTGTGTTGGCATCAATACGCACATGCTGTGCACATTTGCCTTTAACAGCAACCTATTGTAAAGGCAAGGTAAAGAGGGGAGTTTGACATTTATCCTCCTCTGTTTAGGCAAAGGTTTTTATTTTTTCACTGATGGAAATTCATCCCTCTTGCAAAGTATTTATGGTGCTATAACTATATTAGGAATATTTCTTCACCAAGAAGGTAATCGGGTATTGGAACAGGCTGCCCAGGGTAGTGCTGAAGTCACCGTCCATGCAAGTGTGCCCACACTGTGGAGAAAAGGCCCTCAGTGCTATGGGTTAGTGGTGGCTTTGGCAGTGCTGGGGCATGAGCTTAAAGGTCTTTTTAAACCTTGTTGATTCTATGATTCCAGCATAAATGAGATTTGTCTCAGATTAACTTTTAACCCCTTCTCTGAACTGGGCTCCCCATGAGACAAAATTCTTGACATTTGCCATCTCTTGTAGCTTTCCACAGAGGACTGAGGCAGATTTTCTTTTCCAATGATGAAATCAATAAATTGGGTATTCTGTTTGTTCATGAGCAGTGGAACTGGTGCAGACTGAGCAATCTGGTATCAGCTGAATAACAAGCTACACATAACAGACCTTTCTTTCGTTAAAACACATTTTACAGTTAGATATTTCTATTGTCTACTAAATCTGTTTGGAGAAGATACATGAAATATACCAACAAATTAGCATAAAACTATATTAACTCAAATGATCTTTACTCACACAGCTATGGCATTGCAACCCCATTTTGGATACATGGTCACTGAGGGTCGATGGAGTACCCTAATATCGGGTCCTCTTATCTTCTTTGTGAATTGGACTACCAGTTGTTAATGGGCAATGGGTATTCTGACTCAGTTATATCTGCCAGTAACTGGATAAAGGCCAGTCTCACACAAGTCATGTTACTAGTAATTTTGGGTAATAACTTTGGATTTGATAAAGTCTGACATTAAGTAGTAGTTAAAGGTTACCAGATCAGGACAGTTGTTCAGATGTACACGTTATTGTAAGCTGGAAATTGGTAAGATTATTCATGTCTATAGGTTCTCAACTTAAAAACCCATTTACTGTGATAAAACAAAGAAAAGACTTCTCTTTGAAGTTAAATCAGGGATAATAGATTATATATTTTGCTTACTGTTTTTTTTAGCTATTAGAAACAGGGTCTGACTATTTTATTCACCTGTCAAAAAAGCTCCCTCATATAATTTTTAAAACTACTCATTATAAAAACGCAGAATGGTTACAATGGACATTTTCGACCCAACTGAAAGTAGTACAGCTCTCAAATACTGAATTACAAGTTTGGGTGTCTGCAATGAAAAAAAGGTGAAATTCAGCCTTGACACAGTATTCACAGTAACTGTTAATCAGAATGTATGAACAATATGACCTGTCCAGCCAATCACGGAGTCATAGAATAGTTAGGATTGGAAAGGGCCTTAAGATCATCCAGTTCCAACCCCCCTGCCATGGGCAGGGACACCTCACACTAGAGCGTGTCACCTAAGGCTCTGTCAACCCAATCAACACAGGTAATTTAGTACTAGCCAGATAACGCATATCTCTTAAAATGTATGTAGCATTATCACTGCACTTGTAGGAAGAGTTTTAGCGAACAAAAATACAAAGCTGTGAGGAAAAGAAGTTATCATTTTAACTGATCATAGAGCAAGATCTTCAGCTTTGCTAATACAAATGGTCTGAATTGTGCAGGATTATTTTTTTACCAAAAAACCCCTCTCTGCAGAACGATTTGCAGTGACTGTATCATCCAACTGGTTTCAGTTTTGTTGAGAACAAGTGTGGCTGTCTGATTGATCTTTGCAAGATCACTAATACTTTTTTAACTGTATAGCTGAGTTACCTTGCTATTATACTCAGTGAACTTCCTGAACTTACTTCCATTTCAGTTTTATCCAGCAAACGTACAAAAGTACAGTTTCATACTGTTTAGCTATCCTTATGCAAGTGTCCATTCTTCTCTCAGTATGGTGCTCAGGTTTTAATGATTCATTTTTCAGAATTAGGAGCGAGGGGTAATTAAAACAAATCCATAATACCAAAACTGAAACATGTGGAGACAAAAGTGTTGTCAAGTTTCAGAAATGCAGACTGGCTTTGGGTAACTTCAGGAAATAAATTATTAGGAATTTAAAATGAAGGTTTCACAAAGTTATAATTCATGTTAATTCACAAAAATATATAAATATATATATAAAATAATTCACAAAAATACAATTCATGTTAAGTGTCTATTAAGATGTCTCCTTTCCCTTGGAAAACAAAGCTAGTGTTGTAAACACTTATGATTTGTAAGGCTCATTTATGTACATTTCTAAGGTTTTGGCATTTGAATTGTAAGGCTTTGGGGATTTGTACGAACAGGAAATGGACTGTATAACCTACTGCTTCATAGATTAGGATGGGAGGGATTCAAGGCTTCCCATCCAATATCTGTAACGAAATGGCTGTTACTCACCAACCACTGACCGACAGGTTTAGCATCATGTGGGAAGGGATTCACTGGAACCTCACCAGCATGTGGGAGGCTGGGCAACAAAGGCAGAAGGTCCAGACCCACATTTGCAGACTATTGCCTAAGAAAGCATGGGATATCTGAAAGAGATCAGAGGAAAAATTAACTAGAGACAGATGGACATTCCCATTTTTGAGTGTTTATCCACCATAAAGGCTGCATATGTTCTACTGTCCATTTTCAATACAATAAACCATTGACAAATTCCTATTCTAGTCCCTCAGTTTGACTCCAAATGTTCCCTATGATCACAGCCAAGGAACATATTTGTAAAAAGCCCTGTTATGTTTATGTGCAGTTTACATTATCATTTGTTAAATAAATTACAACATGCTATTTGCTTTAATTTGAAATTTCAAGATCTTTCTGTGGCTTTTCCAAGCCCTAGAAATTTCACATATAAATCATAGGAAAAAAGGCCAATCTTCTCCTGGTTTCCTGTTCCATGTTCCAAAGAAAACAGGAAGAAAGTTGCCAATTGCTGATGTAAATTCTATGCCAGCTCATCCCAATTATCTTCACTGCTAGACCTGTACCTAAAAATGGCAAATACCTGCCAACAGAAAATACAATTTGGCTGAAGTGTTCCAACTGGTGCAGATTAAGGTTAGGTGCCAAGGGAAACTGTATAAATCTAGATAAACACATTAACTTATTTCAATTCCATTAAAGTCCCCATGCCAGTTTTTCCTGTTGGTTAAATCTTTGTGGCTCTCATCTTTGACTTGGAATTGATCACTGAAAACCTTCAAAAAGGATGAGCAGATGTATTTCCTATATTTGTTTCTCTTTCTTGAAGGAGCAAAGGGAGCGTGCCCTTTTGTTGGGTCTTATGGCACACATAAGATCAGAGCTGTAGTTTGGAAGTGGAAGAGGAAACCCCAATTCTCAGATGAAAACTTTGACTGATATTGCATCTCATAAGAACACAGTTGCTACACTGCTGTTCAGGACTTCCTAATCCACCTGGACATGGGATCATCCTGCTCCAGAGGAATCTTGCTCCATCCATTGGTAAGTGCAGGACTTCAGTGTATATCTGGCATGTGAGTATGACCCATGAGTAGATTTTTTTTCACAAACCTTTACATTTGGACAGTCCAGTGGAAAAAAGACACCAGCTGACTGTCTGCACCTTTACATGCCTGAGTATTTTCAAAACCCTGGCTCTGAATGCCAAACTCAATGACCTACATTACTTAAAAGCCTGAATTTCATATTTGTCAAGTAATGGGAGGTGAGCACTTTTAAAACTGTGGCTTCTTTCTTAGGGGCTTAAATTTAAGTATCCAAGATGGCAGATACTGCAGTCTGGTCTGTAGGCATGCACACGCATTCACACATGCTTATCAGAAAGCATGCTTTTGTTTAGGGTGTAGTTATTGTGCACTGTCATATTATGTAAAAGTTGCCTTACTGGCTTGTCTACAAAGCTTGTAATGATTGTACAGGGTTGGGTTTTTTTGCTTTAAGCAATTATGGCACGATGAACAGAGTATTAAAAGTACAGCACAATAAAAGGGCAAACAAATTACAGTACCAGTGTTAATGTCATACCTCAGTTTTATTGGTTTAATTAAAATCCCTTTAGAACACGCCTGTTGCTTTAACATTTCTATTTCTGTCCTGTTTCATCATGGAGAGATGTCACTTGCCTTGGCTCTTATGGGAATGATTTGTCACATCCACTGTGAAGCTGAGCCTGGAGAGTTGTGATGGCTGCAAAAGAGTCGAGGGACTGTATGGGGAAGTGAACAGGCAGCTCATACCCTTTTGGAAAGTCTCACTTAAGGCTGTGGGCAGCTGTGCTGGATGCTATTTGTATTTGTAGATGCTATTTGTATTTGTAGATGAGGTTACTTCCAACAATTTATATCCAGCAGCTTTTAAGTGATGTTTCTGTGTAGTTTACTGGTTCCCCAACCCCTGCAGGAGGAACATACAAGTGTTCCTTAGTCCACTTGTGCCAAAATGAGCCCAGTTAATTCAAATAACTGGTATGTTATACATCTTTGCTCACACTGACTAAGGCGAATTACTCCTAGTAAGTGCAGTGCTTCGAGCGGATGTAAGGTTAGTGTTTTCACTCATGAATAACTATTGCACGGAGGACCTATGTCCAGAACAGAACACTTACTGACAGCCTAAATGTTTACTTGCTATTACCATTCAGTAATCAAAAAATACCATTTAGTTCAGAATCCAGAGAGAAAAAGACAAACGTGCACCACATTTACTGTTGTAAATTAAGTATTTCTGAAGGAACTTGAGATTGTATTTGGTATCCCTTTTTTCTGTGAGAAATACAGCTCTGAATCTACCCTCTCTGAATATGGCAGTAGATTTAGTGGAGTTACTGTCATATAAAAATGGTGCAAAATCAGAACACTGCTAATATAATCCCTCTTATCACTATAGGAATGTTTCAGCTAATGGTTAAAGACCTACTAGAAAACCAAGAGCTAGCAATTTATTTAAGCACTGCTTATAGCAAGTGCCTTAGTATTATCTACCAGTTGGACTGGAAATGTGACTAATGGAGCTGTTTTAATTGTAATCAATAAGTTAAATTTCTTCTGCCACCTACAGAGTTGATAAATAGACATTCCCTTCCTACCCTAGTACACCCCTCAGAGAGATGGAAATATTCCTCTTTCAATAAATTTCAGTTCAGTTCAATGTCAGTCTCTTCGCATAAAGAAGGCGGAATGTAGGCTGGACATAGAAATCCACACATACACTTTGCAAACAGATTATCTTGGCATATTCTCCTTTAATTGTTTGGTTGCCTCCTTGAACACCTCTCTGCTTTGCATACCTCCTGGGCTGTCAGAGCAAAGATGTATCAGTTATACTTTACCTGTTTACACTTTCTCCTCTGAGTTATTGTTATGAAATGAGTAAAGCAGCTTCTGAGGCTTGGTATGGTTTTGTTTTGTTTTATTTAGTATTTTGAGAATGATAAATCTCAGATATGAATTAAAGATGAATTAAATATCTTGCCTTCAAAATTAATAAGGGTGTTTGGTTATTTACTGTTCTCTGTAGTCACTAAATAGTGGTCTGGCCCATTAATGCACTCTGACAGATGAGAATAGTTGCTTACAGCTGGCAGTCTTTAGTTTCGATGGAAGTGCTGTGCATGGATAAAGATATGATGGAACAAATGTATATATATATATATTAGATTTAACACAAAAAACAGGTATGGTATGCAGTAAAGCATATACCTTTAACACATAGGCCAGAAGTGTTACGTGCAGGGTAAGAGAGGTTTTGGGTGAATGCTTTGGCCCAGATGGCACTGGGATTAAGGAAGCATGAAGGAAAGATAACAAAGAACTGTTGATCATTTGTCTTAGAACAGAAGTTCAGAAGGAGAAAATAATAATGCTGATGACCATTACTAACTATGGAAAATAAAACAGGTAGGATTTTGGTTTTGGAGAGAGAATATAAAGATCAACAGCTCATATGGAAAACGTCTCTGTTTTCAGAAGAAATCTGCCTCTAGTGTTGACCAGGAAGTTCACAGGGATCGCACAGAATGGCTGAGGTTGAAAGGAAACTGGAGTCCATCTGGTCCAACCCCCTGCTCAAACAGGACCACCTAGAGCTGCTTGCCCAGGACCCTGTCCATGTGGCTCTTGAGTATCTCTAAGGAGAGAGACACCACAGTGTCCCTGGGCAACCTGTGACAGTGCTTGGTTGCTTGGTCGCCCTCACAATAAAGAAGCGTTTCCCGATGTTCGGAGGGATGCTCCTCTTTCATTTGGTGCCCATTGCCTCTGGTCCTGTCACTGGGCATCACTGAGCCTGGTTCCTGGGAGCCTGGCTCCATCCTCTGCACCCTCACTTTAGGTTTGTATACACGTTGATTAGATTTCCCCCCCCGAGCCTTGTCTTTTCCAGGCTGCATAGTCCCAGCTGCTTTAGCCTTTCTTCGTAAGAGAGATGCTCTGATCCCTTCATCATCTTTGTGGCCCATACTGGACTCTCTTTAGTATGTCCATGTCTCTCTTGTACTGGTGGGCCCAGAACTGGACACAGCAATCCATGTGTGGTCTCAGCAGTGCTGAGCAGAGGGGAAGGATCGCCTGCCCTGACCAGTTCCTCGACCTGCTGATACTAGTTGGTCTAAGGCAGCCCAGGATACCATTAGCCTTCTTTACCACAAGGATACATCACTGGTTCGTGTCCAGTTTGGTGTCTACCAGGACCCATGGGCCCTTTCCTGCCAAGCTGCTTTCCAGCTGGGTGCCCCCCAGCATATGTGGGTGCATGAGGTTGTTCCTCACCAGGACTTTGTTCAATGCACAAAGTTCTGTCAGCCTGTTTCTCCAGCCTGTCAAGGTCCCTCCTCGTGGCAGCACAACCCTCTGGTGTATCAGGCATTCCTCCCACTTCTGTGTCATCAGCAAACTTGCAGAGGGTACACTCTGCCCCATCATCCAGGTCATGTATTTTGGTTTTGTTTAGTATCAAAACTTTGAAGTATAGTCAGCAACAGGGAAAGTTATATGTGGTCAGGAACATTTGCTAAACAAATAATGAAGAAAGTGCTGCCCATGTCCATAAAGCCGCAGGCAGGCTGCATCTCAGCATCTCAGGTGAGTTTTAGGAACTCTATTTTCATATTGTAGTTGATCCAGCTATTTCATTGACACAATTTACACTTTCCCTTGCACACAACACATTCCTAGGTAACAGCAAATAGGGCTCTGTACAACATGCCTCACCCATGTGTGTTAATGTCTTTGTATTAAGCCCTGATATCATTAAGAGATTTATTTCTAGCCCTTACCTTCTGACCTTCTTTTCAAAGGTGGAAATTAAATGACACTAACACCATTTTCCTGGTGCTGCATTAACGTCATTCTCTGATATCTGACTAGCAGCCTCAGACAAATGTCCAAAACCCACTGTACACAGCGTAGTTGATCTCTTACAAGTACTTTGTTACTAGTTTGATTACCCTCATCCCCAAGGGGGAACAGCTCTGTGGGATAAATTTCAGGCTAGAAATATGCTGTCTGCTTGCAGAGGTTCCAGGCTGCATGATGGACTCAGACCTTCGGCTTCTGTGATTAATCAAGTGACTATCACACACTTCATTCAGTGCCCAGGAAAGAACTAACACGTAAAGGGCGGGTATTGATACATCTTCTAGGACTGTGCAATTGCTCGTTGACATTTACTTTGTGTCAAGATTAGTGGTGCCTTGAAGAACAAAACTGTCTTCAGATTTGCTCACAAACCTCCCCCTTTTTTTTTATCCCTATTCATAAATAGTTTACTGGCCATAGTTAGAGAAATAAAAAGTGAGTGTTTTGTCCAGACTGTGAGTGAATGCGTGCTGGACCTGCAGGATGCAGTCACCACTGGGATGCTTGCTGAAAGGAAGCATCCTCCTCTCTATCCAAGGGCAGGTTAGAAATCAAGAGCAACTCCATTTAGGAAGAAAGGCTTCCAGTGGTGTGAAGGGAAGATCAACCAGGATCTTTCAGGCTAAATCAAAACACCATCTGAAAAATCACGTAGCTTGGCACGAAGGCCACACACCACAGCACAAAATCCAGCAAGGCGCAGCAATGATTTCCGGAAGAAAGCTGTTCCTTTCTGTGTTGGAACTACAAAGTGAAGTAAAATAAATTGTGCATGTGGCACCCTCATGTACTCTCTACCTAATTAACGTGTAGGAAACTCAGGCTTAAATTTTGGAAACCTGGCTGCAGCTGACTACAAAGCTCCCTGCTCTGATCATCCCCTTGCGAGACCACTGCTAGAGCTGCAGTGTCAGCATGGGTGTCCTGCCACTTCATAGTGTCCTCGGTGAGGAGGAAGAGATCGTAATCATACAAAAGAGAGCAAATGTGTATGTGTCTATCTACATGTGTGTATACAAAGAAAGTCTCAGGCAACTGAGCTCAGTGCTGCACTCCTGGCTTCTGTGACTCCTGAGAGCATGAGAATATCTTCACCAGTGTGGACCAAAGGTCCGTCTGTCCGGTTTCGAAGACTGGCTGTTGAGTTGATTCCCAGGAAAGAGTGAGAACAGGACAACCATATATGACACATCTCCTGACCGTTCTCCTAATCTCTGGCTGTTTTTAGCTCAGGGGATTTTCTGTAGCTGCTGTGGTTTGGCTACTTAACAGCTCTCAGTAGACCTATCTTCCAAGTGCTTGTCCGATCTGCCCTTGAACCCATATAACCCTTTTGCGCACAGAAGACTCTAAGTCTGTGTTTATACTATTAAACTAAACAGAGCCAGTTCACAAGTAAAAGCCTTATTCTGCAGTGCTCAATAGTGTCAGATTGTTAGTGAGGGCTGTGGCACAAGCTGATCATCATTCCCCCCAAAACAAAGCCTGGGCAGTCTGGGGCAGTAAAGCAATGGTCCACTGGGACCATTCCTGAAACTGCAACCCCAGTGAGGCTTTGTGGTTGCATGGTGGCCTGAAGGAGACATGTAGGGAAGTGTGGATGTGACTGCTCTGGTTTCAGAAAACAGGAGAGGTTAGCACTGCAGATGTGACTCCTGTCATACTAGTTAGTCTCGAGGCCAAAGAATGGCTCCTGGCCTGTTTTACTAGAGCTCATATAGTTAAGACTGGCGTTGTCTTTTGTGCCACAAGGGTGCTGAGAAACTCTGTTGCCCTAGGGACTGGAGCAGGATATTTAGTTTTGAAACAACACGGGTATTACAGGCATCCCAGAAGTTTTCACTTTATGCCAGAGGCCAGTTCTCTTGATTCTTAAAGGCAAATAAGAACTGCTATTAACCTCAATAACAAGCCTTTCCTGTTAAGTAGTGAAGTGAGGCTATCACTGGCTGTAGTGCAAGGAAGGAGTGAAGTATCCTGATCAGCCCTGTTGGTTTGGTGCTCCTCCTTTTTGTCTTGCTTATTGCTTAGTACCTCAGCTCCCATGGAGTCCTGAGCCCTGTAACCTCACTGTTGCAGTCCTCTGTGTCGTTCCCTGGATAATGGTGTTACAAAAGCAATCACTCAGTTTTGTTGTTGTGTTTTTGGTGGTTGTTGTTTTATTAACCTATGTTAATAAAATACATAGGCCTGCTTCATACCTTGAGGTGTTTGAGGCTGTTGAAGACTCCTGTCTTTACAAAAAAAAGGGACCACCACAGAACCTGTGCCTGGGTGATACAGGAAGGATCGAGGAGGAAGCTGGGATGCTTGCGGCGCAGGGCAAGTACAACATATGGCAGCAGCTCTGCTCTACTGCATGGCTCTGCCTTTAACGTGAGATCATATCAAGAGTGAGAAAAAGCCTCACTGTATGCATGCAGTGTTTGTTCAGTGTTATGATATGCCAACAAAGATGCCAGTCAGCTTTTCAATACATCGATGTTTCTTAACTAAAATCTGAACCTTGTTGACCAGCAACTCATTCCCCGTATGGCTCCATGCTGCCATCAAGTAATACAGCTTTATGCCTGGCAAAGCACGACTCTGCAAACAGAAGTTAGCCTGTGACCCTGTGCTGGTGTAAGAAGGCGGTATTTTTGTTTAACAGAGAAATTTCACACATCGTGGCTGACACAGTTTTGTTAAGGAGAACCCCTGGTCTGGTCACAGCCACACTGATGGAGGGCACCTTTTGTCAGTTGGGGTTAAGTCTTGGAGAGAACTGGTGTAATTACACTCGCCCAGAAATTCTGTTCCGGGGGTGATGTGTGTTTGCAATAGGTATGTACATACACATATATGCATTTATATATTTTTTATATATATATAAGCTGAAGGTGCAGTTTAACATTGCAGCTCCTCTGGCAGCAAATCCTCTTTATTAAATTCCTGCTCCACACTGCAGCATCACAGTTTGCTTCCCTCACAGCTGTGTCCAGAAGTGCTTGCAGAGCACCATATACATGAGATAGCTGCTTTGTCTGAAGCTGGGTGACTGGACAGCCTGATGTTCCCATCTAAATGAGCAAGATCATTTCACTGATCCATTTTGCAGCGTGAACAAGCAGCTGAATCTGTGCTTCTGAGTGGCTGACAAAGTGCTTTGTAGGCACAGAAGCAAGGGTTTGCTAAGGAAAATGTGAATGTTTTGTACAGGGAAAAGAAAACCTTTTTACAACTGTATGCAAAATCTACTCTGATTTTGATCACAAAGGTGCTCTGAGGGCTGGAGCACATCTCCTGTGGAGAACAGACTGAGAGAGCTGGGCTGGTTCCGCCTGGAGACGAGAAGCCCAGGGAGATGTTAGAGCAGCTCCAGTGCCTAAAGGGGCCATTGAGAAACCTGGAGAGGGGCTTTGGACAAGGGCCTGTAGGGACAGGACAAGGGGGAAAGGCTTTAACCTGACAGAGGGGAAACTGAGATGAGCTCATAGGCAGAAGTTCCTCCCTGTGAGGGTGCTGAGGCGCTGGCACAGGGTGCCCAGAGGAGCTGTGGCTGCCCCATCCCTGGCAGTGTTCAAGGCCAGGTTGGACACAGGGGCTTGGAGCAAGCTGGTCTAGTGGAAGGTGTGCCTGCCCATGGCAGGGGGTTGGAACTGGTGGAGCTTTAAAGTCCCTTCCAACCCAAATCATCCTGTGATTCTATGATTTAGAGTTTGGGGGACTATAAATCAGACTACAGTGTACTACAGGCAACCTCTTTAATTCTCTTTTGTTATTTATGGGATGCCTGTGGCAAGGACTCCCTCTTTTCTTATGTTTGTACATGTACCCACACAACCAGGTTGCCTGGTTCTAGTTCAAAACTTTATCTAACTGTCATATAAATAACGATAGCACTATCATGTAACTAGCATGGTAAGATTAGGTTGAATGAAATGCTCTACTTTTAAATCTCTCTTGTTAATATGGAAGTCAAGGCAGACTTGTGAATATAATTCTACACTTAAGATTATACAATTAACAAATGAAAGATAAGGTGGTCCAAATTTTGGTGCAAGTGCCACAACAAAGTAGTGTATAAACTCTGCCCGTGGAGTTAACTGTCTTTTTCTAGTGATGTTTGTGGGCAGGAGCTCTGCTCATGGTGCCAGCAACAAAAAGGTGCACATAAATGCCATTTTACATATCCCTCTGAGAAGAATCCATGGGCAAACAAACTGTGTTTCATCTTTATTACATTGATCATAGAATCATAGAATAGTTTGGGCTGGAAAGGACCTGGAAATCATTCAGTTCCAACCCCCTGCCATGGGCAGGGATGCCTCACACTCGACCATGTCACCCAAGGCTCTGTCCAGCCTGGCCTTGAACACTGCCAGGGATGGGGCAGCCACAGCTTCTTGGGCAACCCATTCCTTTGCAAGCTCAAGGTGAACGTTCTTTACGTAAGTTAGCCATAAAATTGACCGGTCACCTCAATTTATGACAATCTTCTATCAGTACCTAGCCTAAAACCACTAACTTGCATGAATTTTGGAGATGCATAGATTGGACCTGAAATAATTTCTAAATATCATTCTGTATTTAGAAACCTTGATGTGCAGCCATGGACTCAAAATTACCCACTTGGATTGGATGAGTACAAAAGGGAAAGGCACAGTACCTAGCCAAGTCTGATCCCCATAAAATAAATGTTTAAGCACTGATGCCCTGTGGGGGATGTTTTCGTAAATGTTTAACAAAAGATTGATGGATAAACTGTCAAAATTTATAAATAGTTATAAGTAACTGAGAAAAGGCAGCTGAGCTCCTGTGGAGAGCCCTTAAAAATGCCCTGAGTCTAGAAAAAGAAAGCTTGCTGTCCTTAAGGCACGAAAATCAGTCACTCCTGAGTAGCTGATTATTTGGTAGAGGCCCGGCTAGATTTGTGTGTGGATTAGGGGTTATGGGCTGGCTGACAACCCTTAGTTCCAAGGCCTATGGGACTACTTCCTTTGCTATTTGGGATTTTTATTTTCACTCCTTAAAAGAAGTAGAAAAGCCAATTTTGAATGTCTGTCATTCCATTGACTTCAGTTGCCTTTATTTGCTCTACCTAAAGCTGTTTCTGGTGTGCTTCGCTGCCGTTTCTGTAGCGTTAGGGCTGCTTGTTTCTCTTCTGACCCTACTCCAGCAATGCCCAACCCCTGTGTTTGTGTTCAGCTCCCAGAGAAATCCCTCCACCCACACAGGGAAGCATCTGACCAGCCATGCATGTGGCTTGTGTTTTGGGCGGTGGCTCCCTATTGCTTCAACAGTTTCCTTGAATAAGGAAATTTAACTACTCCTAATGTGTACCCCAGCGGAGGGTAACTGCTGCACTCAGCAGCTTCAGCCACATTTCAGTCAGTGCTAACAGTATTTTCCATTGCACATAGTGCAAGGATTATTTGTTTTCTTATGCTCCAAATTGTTGGTGGTGTTTTATAACAATGGGATTAAATGATAGGCTCCCATTTGCTTGGGATACTGTAAGCCTCTCTCTATTCTACACTGAACTATGGCAGTGTATGAGCAGTATTTGTGGGTTCCGATCTTTGCCATTTAAAGATGTGATTTAGATGCCTGTAATACAATAAAGTAGGCACAGTCACCATAGCAATCAGGATTACAGCGTATCACAATAGCGTGAAAGGTATTGCACCATATGGAAATAATAGTGGCTCCAGAAGACATAAAATATTGCCTTCATCTTACTACTACTAGCATATTTTCAGTGCACGGTTGAAAATCGTGATGCTGTTGCTTTTGAAAGTGCAAAATTCACAGTTTAACAAATTAATTCCAAATGTAGATTTCTTCTAAGAACTTTGTGTTTTTATATTGTCTGTTATTGCCACATCTTGCAGATCCCACAACATAGGACAGCAGATGACTTAGTTCAAATGATTCTCCATTGTTTTTAATATTTTTAACATCCCAAAGGGGGGGTGGGGGGTGGTGGTGTGATATTTATATGTTTAATAATTTCCAGATTTTGGAGCTGTTCAGTTGTCTGGAAAAAAAAAAAAAAAATCTGATGGCTATTATTCATCTTTTTTAGTCAAAATGGTTTTGGACCTCTGGTTGGATTATTAAGGCAAAACTGCTCAGCTTTGTCTAGGCATATTTTCACTTTTTGTTTATATCTAATTGAGAATAATGAAGAAAAAAGAAGGATAGCTTTTAAAAGCATTCCATTGAGTTCCTTCTTTCGGTCGCACAAACGGATGTGGGAATGACTGTATGACCCACATTTTCTGATGGCAAGTTCAATATAGTTACATGTGTCTATATCTGTATATATTTATCACCCGGCTATTTTTATTATAGATAATTATTATATGTAATAATATGCTATCCCTATAATAATAAATATTCAGAGGGTCAGGTCCTTAGATTAATATCAAGGTTGCCTAGCTTAGAAAAATATGACCTAGTCTCTCTCTAAAGTGGTTTTAAATTAATCTGGTCTCATCTGAGCAGATTCTCAGTTTAGACCGATATAAGGCAATTCAGTCCGTAAGTGGATTTAACTTAAAATACTAAATAACAAAAAATTCAATATTAAAGAAGAGACCTATTTTAAAGACAGGTACCACATTCAGATAAGCTGATTTTTTTACAGTGCTCAGAACAGGAGAGAATGAAACTGGCATTATTAGTGACAATCTTGGTATACTGGCATCTGTTATCAACAGCAAAGCTGCAATAGGCTTTTTCTTGAACTTACTGTTCTCCTAATTTGGAGTTGGAGAAGTTCTGATGCAGCCTCATCTGTCAGTAGGCCAGTTATCATTTGTATTAATTATAAAATGCTGCTATGACTTATTCCTTTCAAAATCACATTGGGCATCCATGTTTAATTCAAAGGAATAGGAATAAAATATGTGGTTGCATACGTAGTCCATGGAAAAAAGTGACTATAATTGTTATTCTGGTGTTTTCCTTAGAGAGGCATTTATGAACTAGAAGCTGTTTAAGCCAATTAATTAGGTTGGTTAAAATGAAGAATAGACTTTTTAATGAAAAGAGAAAGCCCTTATCTTTGGCTCCCGTCTGGTGAAATAAAACCTCTCGTTAAGAAGTTTGGTTGTGGATGAGCCCAGAAAGCTCAGAAAGCATCTGCTTGAAATCACTTTTCTAGTAGACTGAAACAGTTGTATGTTGTATAAAATGCACATAGGAGGGACACAGCTGCAGAAATAGGACTATTATCTTTGTAAGTACAACCCTTTTCATACCCTCCTGAGATAATAACTCTATATGTGAGTATTCAAAACTATATCTATTTCAGTAAAACTTGCTATCATCATACTTCTGACCACTCTGGCTGAACTCAACAAAGGTTTTAGTGCAGAAACTGTATAAAGAAGAGACTAAGATAAAGAAGCCAATAAGGAGAGGGATAAACTGATCTGTTGTAGCTCCATTAATTTCAGAAGAGTTGTTCTTCATTCTTAGAGTTGTTAGGAAAGGACAGTTGAACCAGTGAAATGAATTCCACAAACGATGTGACTGCCATAGTGCGCCTTCCTAAAACTATAAACTAAGATCCCCGTGAGAGATCATTTTTTTTAACAGACAGCTAGTAGTGTTTCATTTGTGAAGACGTGGTCCACAACGACTTCTCTTCAGAGATGATAGAATCATCGAATCATTGAGGTTGGTAAAGTCTTCTGAGTTTGTTGAATCTAGCCATAAGCTTAACACTGCCAAGTCCACCAAACCATGTCCCTAAGCACCCAGGGATGGTGACTCAAACTTTTCCCTGGGCAGCCTGTTCCAATGCCTGATCACCCTTTCGGTGAAGAAATATTTTCTAATACCCAGTCTGAACCTCCCCTGGCACAACCTGAGGCAATTTCCTCTCATCCTAAATGTCAGCAGGTGAGCCTAAAATGCCCACATTTTCAAGTTATTTTAAATATAGTGTTCAGTAATGAAACCACAGTCCTGTTCCTCTAATGAACAACAGAAAATGCCCAAGGGATTGTGCTGTAACTTCAGTTCCCTATTAAAATCTACGTGAACAAGTAGCTTGTTGCAGTGCTATCAGATCAGTAAGTTAAAGTAGTGAGTACAGAAGCTCCTGTTCTGCACTGAGTGCACTGCAAGGCTGTATTTTGGACTAGTCTGTCAGACCTATCTAGACCTAATGTCTCTTTATGCGCATGGATTGAAGGGCCATCAGTAGTTCAGACGCAAATGCCCCCAGGTCATCAGGAATATTGCCAGTGACTTAAGCAGCAGGAAAAGGATTTGATTTAACACCCTTGTTTTGTGGTCACACCCCCATCTGTAACAAAAAGATGTACCTATCTTTCCAGCACTGTTTGTGACATCCTTCTGAGAAACTACTGTACACAAAAGAAGCAGAATGTTTGTTTGTATGCTGCAATTTGGCTTTCCAGATTCGCCCTAGAACGGACAGAGTTTGTGGTTCAGAGCCAAAACCGAGACATACAACACTCTTGTGGATTGCAGAGATAGGCTTTGTGCAAGGGTAGCTAGGCTGAAATTTGGAACCAGCCTATTTACGATCCTGTTCAAGAAAAATCACAATAATTTTCTGACTAATCCTCAGGGAAATAGACTTTTGAAAAACAGAACAACAACAAGAAGCATCAGACAGCATGGGATACTAAGCATGCGTCATCAAATATGTCATATGTATTTCTGTTATCTTTCTAGGTAGGGCTTCCCAGACTTGAGAATGTGACTATATTAAAAATAATAATAATAAAACCCCAGTGGTTTTCTGTTGTGTTCCTGGGAATTTTTTCCTTTCAGTCAATAGCAGATCTGAGGATCCCTTTGTGCAGTTTCCACATCCAGTGGCCAGATTCTTGTGAGAAGCTATACTCCACCTGAAGACCCTAACTAATGGCTCCTAAAAGGACAGAGGTTCCTATTATATTTGATGGATTTAGGATCATATCGTTCATAGTGATTCTACTCCACTGTGCCAGTGTCCCGTCATCAAGAGATACATCACTGTCGTGGAGCCATTCAAATATTCCAGCAAGTATTAGAACTCAGCCATGGTTTGATTTTGTTATTCCTGTTCTGTTTTGGGAAAAGGCTGAAATGTCCACTGATGACATATTTACAAAGCATCTATCAAACAAAACTTGCTTGTGAAACAAGAAACAAACACCTCTTATCCATGAGACTTTCTCTTATATTTTAAAATGCCTACACTAATCCTAGTAAGTGTAGCAAACTTATTTTTCCTACAGGAAAGCAGAATTTTTGTGCCCTGGTTTTGCTCCTTTACAATTTTGTGCATGCCATTGTAAATCAGGTTTCAGACTGAAAACTTAACAGGCCTGTTAAGCATATATTGCGCAATAAACACTATGAAGGTGCTTAGAGCTTCAGAATCTACTAATTGGTATCTTTTATCAAAAGTATCCTCTGCATGTCGAAGAGAACAATATTCTTTCTGAAGTCTTGCAAAAATACAGACCTACATTTTAAAAAGGGCCACTGATTTGGAATTTGAGACATTTTTAAAGGGGTCTGCTGATCAGAAATGACTTACTTCTTGGTCTCTGAGCATTCTCATGGTGGACATCAAAATTCTTTAACTGATCAGCAGAAGTACTCAAAATGATGAGCTGCTTATAGAATGGCAAGTATGAATACTGCTGTCTTTCAAGAGGTCAAAATCCTAGTCAAAGAAACGGAATAGGAGAGTAAACTGAGTGTGAATTGATGGTAATCACTATGAGTGTTTTTCCTGGTATTATTTACGTAACTGAGTTACTGGTTAAAAAACATGTGCATATGAATTGATTGTTTTAAGATCATAGCCTATCACTTCCATAGGCATTAGCACCCAGAAGGTTGATATCAGTGGACATTCATATGGACCTGAGACCTGCCCAGTGTGATCAAAAGAAGAAAGGACCTTAACTCCTGTGAGGCCAAAGAGGCTTTGGGTATCATGCTGCCCAGCACTGGACTAAGATGCACTAAGTCTGATATCTAAGCTAAAGAAAAAAAGAAACAATAGAATTGCAAAGAGAGAAGGTATAACAAATAATGACAATTTACAATCAGTAGTTCAATGGCTAGGGCAATATATAGGATGTTATAAATGCCATTCTCGGTTGGAAATGGTTGAGACTTGTGCGATGTTAACATGAGTAGTTCAAGCAATGACTCACTGTGATTTTAATGTAGGATATGACTTTTTTATTATAGTGTGGTTGTTGATTTTTTACTCGCAGGCAGAAGGTCAGGTGTGTCAGTATACCTAGCTCCAGCAGACTGTACACTTTTGAAGCAGCAGCATTTCTCCTTTTACCTCTTATGACACCTGCATTTCGGATCTTGCACAATAACCAGATTGCTGGCTGCAGTGTGGGTGTGGGGAACATTTGGCCCAGCAGCAATCTCTTACGAAGAAGTCCTCAGAGCTAGATTCTTTTCCTTTCTTTCTTCCTTGGTCTAATTCCCCTCTTCCCTTTAAATTGCAGGAGATTTATATTGCCATGACACTCTATATAATGTCTAAATAGTACATAAAAGAGACAAACACCTCTCTGGATAAGAGCTTTGCAATAGGAAACCTATCAGCTATCTTCCCTTCTATTATGGTTAACAAGATGCCTCAATTACTAAAGGGAAATGTTTGGTAACTGTTTCTGTAAGCAAAGAAAGGAACAAATCCTGACGAGTCTTTGCTAATGTGTAACCTGTGTTCAGTTCCCTTGACTTCCTACCAAAGTATTTGTTACATCTCTTTCAATTTCTTAATTTATCTGCTTCCAAATTCAGTTCTTGTTTGTTGTGTCACACTGAATTCAGATTGCCATCTTCAGACAAGCAGCATAGGGTGGCATCTGTGAGGAATCCATGCAGTCTTACACTTCGTAAGCCTGCATGCTTGGCTTCAGAGGGCAACTGGAAAATGCGTGAGATGTTCATATCTTGCCCCAAACTAGGAGCAGGTCTGCAGGAAATTTTCAGTAAAGTGTATTTTTGCAGACAGGTGACAAATAGCTGAGATCTCAATCACTGCCATTGTGAAAATAGTGATCTTGAAAGTACCATTTAAATCGAGTTTAAAGTACGGATTTTATCAACTGACTTCATTGTAAATCTGAGCAGTCTGCCTCTGAAAAACAAGAACACATTGAGGAAATCCTACTTTCTGCTGACTTCAGAAGTTTATTGTACATAAAACTCCAAGGTCTGCAAAAATAAGAGCAGAGAGACCCAAATTAAAGAACGCTTTGCAAAGGTGGATTTAGCCCTCAACCCAAGATGAGCTGTGTATCTCTAGAGTTCAGCGAAGGGGGATTTATTTTTCGTCTGAAATAGGAAAAGAGGTTTTTTAATGCCGTTTTATAAAATGGCATTATACAGGGAAGCTCACATTCTTGACAGTTAAATTTTGGGTAATGTAACCATATGCAGTACAACAGGACTATGCTAAAATGTCTGTATTGCTCCAAAATGCAATGTGACCATGCAGCAGAAAGTAGTGCTACTTCAACCACAAATCTAGTCATCACGTCTTGCCCCTGTAGGAAACACAGCCCCCAGTAAACAAGTACACAAAAGGTATGAGTTCAGCTAATGCACCGAAGAGAGAACTGAATATGAAGGAGGCAGGAGGATAAAGCGAAAGGGGAAGTAAAGTCCATCCTTTTTGTGGTTCCATATATTACACTCTCACTCTCTAGGGCACTGGGAGGAGATTCTCTGAAGCAACGTGCCTTTCAGTTAGTTGTTCCTCTTTTGCTATCCATCATCTAGAACTGACTGCAGAGGTTTGGTATAACCCGACGTGACTTTTGTCTCTCCCTCTTCTCCCAGTAAAATTGAATAAACAGGAATAAATTTGCAAAGCCTCTAGAATAAACAGTAAATTTAGATGTGGACATTCAGATTTGGTACAGTTTTATAAACATTTCTGCTTAGCATATTTACCCCTTGGCCTTGTCCATAGAAGAATTCCATCAATATTACTAAGGTTTGATCTTTAAGAGTAATTCAGCTGCTATAGGTGTGCTTTGGGATTTTTAATGGGTTTCTTTCTCAATCAGTGTCTTATCTGGCTTTCTACATGCATCGTTATCCTTCTTCTGTTTGCAAAATAAGGTTTTGAACCAAATTCTCTCAATCTTATAAATGCATTGTAGTGCAGCGCCCATTGGTTTAAGACACTGCAACAGCCAGGTGTTTAGAAAAAGCTGTTGGGCCAGTCTGATCTTTGACACATCACTGGCTTTCTACTCACTGACTGCAAAGCCCCATCTTTGGCAGTGTTAGCTTTCCATTTGGAATGCTTTTTGTTCAAAGCACCTTGATGTTGCATTAACCTTGGTTTATGCTATTTAAAAGTATTATGCCAAGTTCACCAATTTTATATTTAAAAAAAAAAAGTGGACCACCTTTATTTTGTGGCATTGCAAATATCTCCTTGTATTATCAGGACTTCAAAATGGTGCATCGCAAAGTTTGTGAGAAGTTATAAAAGAAAGAAAAGAAAGGGAAAAGAAAGCAGAAAAAGTCTTTCTGATGGTAGAAATCAAATTTCAGGTGGAAATCAAACTTCAGTTGATAAAAAGATTCAAACATTCACAGTTTGAAATACAAGCTACACTGGTATTAGTGTGTGAGGAAGAGGTGTACAACTGTGGTGAAGAAAAAGGGTTGCTCTCTTTCATTCGTTCTGCCCCCTAATTCCCTTTGTCCTATTTTACTTACCTTCTCTCAGCATTTCCCCTCATTATTGTTTCAGTATTGAAAGCAGCATGATATAAAAGCTTGCCCCAGCTGAAAAGATACCTGTATGTACAGAGTGTACAGTGCAAGCCTACTGTGTTACTGCTAGAGCAGAAAGGCAGCCTCCTCTTTCTGCTAGACCTGAGTTCTCCTGATACGCACTGCCAGACAATCCCAAAGATTTTCAGACTTCATCATCTATAAACAGATGTTAAACCAAAGTAAGATAAAAAGGTAACAGCCAGCTCTTCTGCAATAGTCTCAGAAAGCCCCCAACCCTGAAACCAAATATGCTGTGTACTGTGCTTGATCTTGATCAATTCCCTCTTTGTAGATGGGCTCGCACAGATTTACGATGTCTCTAATTCAATCCTGGACAACCTGCGACCTCTTTTGGTCAAGGAACAAAATGAGCAAAAGGACAAAAGAAGGCTGAAAAGCTTTGGTGCAGTCACCCATCAGAGAATTAAGCAAGGCTGATCTCTCTTCCAACACATCCTTCATTTAATTTCCCGAGGTATAGTTTTTATCTACTCTTACACCATATTCTTCACACGTGCAATCAGGTATTTTTCACTC
The DNA here is from genome assembly GCF_033815535.1 of Pezoporus flaviventris. Classification (NCBI taxonomy): domain Eukaryota; kingdom Metazoa; phylum Chordata; class Aves; order Psittaciformes; family Psittacidae; genus Pezoporus; species Pezoporus flaviventris. The sequence continues at coordinate 6,005,661 of NW_026892585.1, forward strand.
TGCTATGTATGGTGTCCCTTTCGAGATGGTATCCCAAAGGTATCATTACTGCATAAAAGACAGAGAAAACAAAATTATTCTAATTATCTAAAAAGACCTGTTTTGTAAAAAGTGCAGTTTTCAAGATTTTCAATACCATGGGCACTACCTGGAGCAATAATGTATATACTCCACTCTTCTCCTTGAACTTAGGCACATGAAAACTGATGAATTGCTGGGAGGTGAGTGTCAGTGTTAATGATGAAGGGGTTGAAAACAGAGCAGTCTGGCTCTTATCATTCCCATGGCAGAATACATTTGTATAAGCCAGTATCTGTGAGCATTATTGGTTCATGTTCCTATGGCTGAACCACCATATGCATGTTTACATATACACCTCACCCTTCCCTTCTGCATCAGCTTGCAGGAGAGCTTTAGAAGGGGTGATCACAAACTTTGGCATTTGCCAGTTCAGAATTTCTCTATTTAGGTTAAGCCAATTTTACAGGGGGATTGAAATGACAGAAGGGAGATTTAGGTTAGCTAGAAGGAAGAAGTTGTTCCCTATGAGGGTGCTGAGGCACTGGCACAGGGTGCCCAAAGAAGCTGTGGCTGCCCCATCCCTGGCAGTGTTCAAGGCCAGGCTGGATGGGATTTGGAGCTTGGAGCAACCTGCTCTAGTGGAAGGTGCCCCTGCCTGTGGCAGGGGGTTGGACTGGATGAGTTTTAAGGTCCCTTCCAACCCAAACCATTCCATGAAGTAAGCCTAAGCAGAACACAGGTAGAATTTGCAGTGGCTATGAACCGAATCCCAACACATTCACTGTATAAAATCAATGTAGGGTTTCACTGTTGGTTTTTTTTTGTGGGGTGGGTTGGTTTTTCTTCTAGATTTAAGAGGCTGTTGGCACTGGAAACTTACGGACGGAGGGAAAAGTTTTAAGAGTTCAGAAAGCACTTGAAAAAGATAGGGGAACACATCCATGATGCTGGGGCACAACACTGGGCTGAGCCCTGTGCCAGAGAGCAACATCTGTGCAGATGTGCATGTGTGCATATACATTCCTCCCCGTCTTCCTTGGGGGGCTGGAAGTGGGTGATCTTAAGATCCTTTCCAACCCAAACCATTCTGTGATTCTACGATGATTCGTAGGAAATGCAGCTGTTACGGGAGCTGTGAGCCGGTCCCGAGGGATGCCCTGAACCTGAGTGCGTGTGTACACGCGTGTGTAAGCAAAAGCCGAAAAAAGGGCACTGTCCGCGAGCGTTGCTGTGCCTCCGGTGCCACGGGAACACGGACGCGCACACACGGAGCACTTCATGTGGGAACAAAAGGCACACGCCGTGCCCCCCCTCCGCAGCCGTGCCCCTCTTACAGCTGACTTCTAAGAAGTGCCCATAACCCCCGGCACCGCCGCGCCCACGGCCCGCACCGCCCTCCCGCGACCGAAACCTGGATTCGCCGTGCCCCGCCGCTCCCCGCCGCGCCGCGCCGCTCCTTATCCATGGCGCGGGGCGGGCCGGCGGCCGCGGCGCTATATAGGGCGGGCCGGGCGGGAGCGGCGGGGCACGGCGGGCGGGAAGAGAATAAACGGACGGGGACCGCGCTCTCCTCACTCATTTTTTCCCTCCCCTCTCTGTTTTTCATCCCCTTTTTCTCCTTTCTTCTCTGAAGCGGTTTTTTTTTTGGACCAAGTTTTCTTCAGACCGTCTGGTTTTGTTTTGGCTTTTTTTGTACTTTTGATTTTTGTGTGGAAAACCAATAATTTAGTGCCGGTGACTGAGGCGCTCTGCACGGAGGAGGAGGGGGGGGGGGAAGAAAGGGAAAGTTGCCTTTGTTGCCAGCGGGCTCTGACTACCTCTATGTGACTAAGGGCAGGCGGCTGAAGAGAGAGGGGCCGGCAGCGCAGGGTGTGTGCGAGCGGCCCCCGTGCCCGCAGCCCCGTCGGTGCGCGCTGCTCCGCAGCCGGCCGCGCCCCGGCTCTGCCCGTCCCGCTCCCGGCCCGGGGGTGCGCGCCTCCCGGCGGGCCGCCCCCCTTCCTCCTCCTCCTCCGCCGGTTGCCATGGTGCCGCGGCCCGGCGTGCTGTGGGCAGTGGCGGCGGCGGCGCTGGCGCTGCTGGTCCGGCGGGCGGCGGCGGCGCTGGCGGGGCCGGTGGTGCGCTGCGAGCCCTGCGACGCGCGGGCGCTGCAGCAGTGCAAGCCCCTGCAGCCCGACTGCGCCGAGCGGGTGCGGGAGCCCGGCTGCGGCTGCTGCCTCACCTGCGCTCTGCGCATCGGGCAGTCCTGCGGCATCTACACCGAGCGCTGCGGCGCCGGACTCAGCTGCCAGCCGCGCCGGGACGAGGCGCGGCCGCTGCAGGCGCTGCTGGAGGGACGCGGGCTCTGCACCAACGCCACGGCGGGCGGCAAGCTGCGAGCCTTCCTCCTGCCGGGGCCGCATGCTGCAGGTAAGGGGGCCGCGGAGAGGCGAAGAGACCGCGAGCGTGCGCGACTCTGCGCGCGTTCCCGCGTCCTTGCGCTCTTCTTACCTATTTATTTTCCCTAAGTAAGTTGCACGCAGCGGCGGGGGAGGCGCAGGCGCTGCAGGGCTGCTTGTCCCTTTACAGCTCTGCCTTTCCTCCCTTTACATCTTGCCAGGGGCTCCTCGGGCAACCGCGTAGCCGAGGCTGGGATCGTTTAGGAGGAGGGCTGCTTTTGCAGAAGGAAAGGGAAGATTTCCTTCTGATACCTTATTTCTGTGTATATCGGTTTTCTTCAACACCGATGCGCCTCGCAAAAGAGGCAGTGTTGCTCTTTCATTAAATAACCCCGGTGTGTGTGTGTGTGTGTGTGTAGGGATGGCTCTTGCGGGTGCGTGGGGCTGCCGGGATGAAGAAGGGGTGAAATCTTTGCGGTTTGGCCCCAGTGTTCCTGGAAAGAAGGTGCGAGAAAGCTGGATAGAGTAGGCTAAATCTGCGCTGCAGCGCGGCTAGGTCAGGGGAATGCTAAGCACAGGGAGAAAAAGGGGGGGGGGGAGGGTGTTAAATACTCCCCTGTCCCGGAAAGGTGGTTATTCAGAACAAAGCATTTGCACAGCAGTGTTTAAGAGGACGTTGGGGTTTTTTTTGCCTGCGCTGCAAATAAATCTTTGGTCAGATGAAGCTTTCCTGTAGCTCTTACATGTCTTGTAAACGAGACGTTCACAGAGCAGGTTTGGTTTTGTTTGAAGAGCAAGGGACGGCTGGAAAAAGTTCTGTTAGCGTGCACATTTGGAAACTTAAGACAGGGAAACTTGGGATTGGGATCAAGCAAGCCCAGACTCTCTGCGCAAACATTTCATTAAACTGTTTGCTAACCAACAGCAAGTATGTTAACATTTGTTTAATAGAAAAGTGTGTCAAAAGGCTTTCCACTGTTTGCATTTTTAAAAAGCCAGGAGTTGCTCTGCTAGGTTGCAGAGACTCTTTGGCTGGCCTCTCCATAGCTGAGGAAGTGGCACCAGTGCTCCAGTTAACTGGCTGCTATGAAAGCAGGAGATGCCTTATTATAATTATTTATGTGCTGCTCCCAAGCTGTGACAATTTGAATGAGAGTTCAGAGGTACTCACTGAAGTTTTAAACCTCATTGGAACATGGAGCAGCCTCCTTCATCGCATGAACTTGGCTCCGCATAGTCAGCCTTCACATGGATTGGGAAGGAGGGGAGTCCCCTCCATACTTGAGAGCTGGTGCTGTCTAATGGAGGGGCAGTGCTTTTAACAGTGACTGTTAAGGAAGGGGAGGACAGAGTTGCACTTTGCTGAAAACCTGTCTATTTTCAGCCTCAACAGTCTAAATGCTGAGTTCCTGTTTCTGCATTCTTGGCTAGAGGGAGAACTCTGATTTTGAAATCAATAAGAGCTTTGATTCCTTAAAAAGTTCCAAGGAGGACCTTTAGAGTTCGCATTCAAGGAGCGAAGGTGGCAAACCTGGGGTGCGCGAAGGAAGAAGTTAGCTGAACCTGTGTTATCCATAGTGCCCTCCTCCGCATGGGGACTGTTCCACTCTTAGCTCTAAATCAAACACTCCCTGGTACGCACCCTCCCAGAGCAGGATCACATCCGTAGCAGTGTTTAAGGCCAAGTTGGACAGGGATTGGAGAAACCTGGTCTGGTGGAAGATATCCCTGCCAATGGCAGGGGGCTGGAACTGGATGAGCTTTAAGGTCCTTTCCAACCCGAATCTTCCCATGATCTCCCTTACAAACAGCTAGGTCCTGCATCCCAAGCTACCTAGTTTATAGAAATGGCCAGAAACCAGTGCAGGGTGGTATGTGTTACAATACCTTCTTCACAGCAACTGTAGCAGGCCACTGACTTGCTTTCCAGTTCATTTTTCTGGGGGCATGAAAGTGTTAAGTACCAGTGTGTAAGTACAACTCTTCTGATCTGCTCTTTAAAAAGAGAGCAAGTAAGTCTCATAGCAGTTGTGTTTCTGTTATGAGGCTGCAAAGCTAACACAACACCAGGTCTTGTGAAACTAAGTTAATATTCTTTGCAGTTTAAAATGTGGCATTACAACTGTTGCAAGTTGAAGTGTAAGAAGTGCTGATGAAATGTGATGGCCTATCTAAACTGAAATGACCAGCCTGGTAATTATTTAGTGCACACTAAGAATATTTTGTACTTATTTTTGGGAGAGGAGGCAAACTATTGAACTGGACTAATAGCAGAAAACCTAGTAGGCATGGTATTTATATTTAGGAGATTCGGGTTTATAACATTTATTGTGTTGTTTCTTGCAGAATTCATTGAGTATGTGAGGGAAAAAAATACCACTGTTTAAAAACAGGACATTAAACCACCAAAAATATGTTCAAATACCGCTGAGAGTCTGAGTTAAACCCACAAAAGCCAGGAAATTTAGACTTAAGACTTAAACTTCCTTAATCCATTTGCAGTGGGAGTTGGATTTTCCTGGTCAATTATGTCCATTGCCAGCAGTGGCTACACTAAAACCACCAGCACCAAGATGTTAACTCGTATCCCTTCTCCTCCTCATGTTCCTCTCCTGTTCCTATGTGTTGGCACTGCCACTGTACTGCCTGTGTTGAAATATTTAGAGTCAATGGGCTGTGTGAACATGGGCTTTCAGGTTTAGTGCTGAATTTCTCGGCTTCTGTGGTTTTTCAGTGAGCCATCAAGTCTAATTTTAAGGAACATCCAGATTTCCAGGATGTTCCTTGCGCATCAATCATCGTTGTGCATTCCCAATATTATTTCTTTAATGAAGGAAAAAAAAAAGTGGCTGTCAGCCAAAGCAGCAACTACTGGGACTTAGCTACTTAGCTGATAGGAATATCCAAACTTGGAAAAACTCCCAGCCAGTTACAGTTACACTGCAGGAGTCTCCTATGAGGGAGGAATGCAGTGTAGACAAATACCTCAGAAGGTACAGAACACTGGGCTTATGCAGTATTGGGGGGGCGGGGGGGGGGATGTGCTTTTCCTGTATTTCTGTGGATGGTAGTTTAAAAGAGAAAATATTTTTGAAGCTCATGATGAAAGGAGATGCTTGTCCTTTGACGCCATTACAGAATGAATGGCATTTTTTTGCCCATTACCTTTAAAGTGTGCATTGTGCATCTAGATATGTTTCTGATTTTAATAGCAGAAGAATTAAAATGCGTTGGGTTTTTTTTTTCCTTCTCCCCTGTTCTGTAAGTTGAATGAATGTAAGAAAGAAAAAGTGTTCAGGGAACAGGGGGATGCTTCAGTTAGAAAAGCCATTGCTTTGGCAGCAAGGGCACTGATGCATGCAGAACACCAAATTGGTCATCTTTTTACATATCACTGTTTTATAAAGGGAAATGAAGCACGTAGACGAATCTAGTGGCTTATTGCCCTTTCAGATGCTACTGGCAGTTGATTAATATTTTTTTCTTCACTGCATTTGTTCTCCTCAAAGGAAATTCCAGTGATTCAGAGGAAGACGAAGACCGGAGTACCAGCAGCATAGAAAATCAGGCCATCCCAAACACTCACAGGGTGCCAGATTCCAAATCGCATCCACCACACATCAAAATAGATATCATCAGGAAAGTGCAAGCCAAAAACACACAGCGCTATAAAGTGGAATATGATTCACAGAGTACGGACACGCTGAATTTCTCTTCTGAATCCAAACAAGAGACTGAATACGTAAGTACATCTTGTAAATGGAAAGGCTTTTTTGCAGAATGTGAGTGTGTGCAAGCAAGTATATGCATGTTCTGCACATGACAAGATAGGTAAATAAACTAAATAACTAAATGGTGGCAATTGTAGTAGCCATTTAGGGCACTCTGGCTTCTTAACTGGTAAAACTGTCAGATTGACAAATGCAGGCAGTCAGCAGAGCAAGCAGATCGCATTCAGAAAAGAGGCCTAATGCAGTGGTACTTATGTTGATAGAAGTCTGGCTTTTACTAAGTCATTTCTTAAAGTTCTTGTTCTCCCCTGTATTATCACACATTTATGTGAGGGGACTTGGGGCAGGTTTAGTATTATCATCATTGAAATTGGTTGTAAACAGCATTATTTGGTTGCAGTAATGGAAAAAAGATGTTTCATATTCAGTGCAGTGGCACTGTATTCATGCTCCATGGAGCAAATCAAGGGAGATAAACTTGGGCTGGGTTGAGGACTAGATCTTGACTGGTCAGTCATTGTTTGTACATGCTGAACATCGCCTTCACTTGCAGTCATTTGGTGCCACTGCCTAAATGCAAAGGCTCACTGGCACACGAGCTGCTATTACTTTCTACTGACTGTGCCCAGTGGATTTGCAGGGCAGCTGGAGTTTGTTGAATCCGAGGGGAGAATAATTCCTCTTCCTGGACATCCTGGCTGATAATCCTGTGGTTATCCTTGTGCCTGTGCCAGATGGCCTAAAAAATGTGTCTGGGAAATACTTTGGTGTTTCATCAAAACAGTTGTGGTTAAACCAGATGTGTATTCCCATCTGCTAAAGAAGGTTTTGAAACCAGTATGAGGTGGAAAGATGTGTCTGAAAAGAGCGTCCTCCAAGTTAACACAGCAAGGGTGGTGAAGCTGCATGTTCAGTTTGTCACTGTTGTCCAGCTGTCTAGTAAAGACACTTAAGTATCTGCCTTTCAGGGTATCCTCTCCCCCAGGGCATGAAGTAAACTGCCTACAGTAAAAGAATGAACTTTGGTAGCTCTCAGGAAATAGGATCCTGGTGTTAGCTAGGATGAACGTTTCACTTGCGTGGTAGCTGGGCCCCATGAGCAAAGGCGCCCTGGCTTACCAAGGCTGCTGGTGTCTGTAAGAACCAGAAATAAGTCCATCAAGGACAGGTGCCTTTGTCAGCAAATGCCCTTCTAGCTGTGTCTGCATGTTAGCTTTTGATACTGATCTCTCTGACTTTGGAAGCCTGCTTCAAAATACTAATTAAAAAAGGACTGTTGATCTTTCTGTAGGCCTGACTCGGGACCAAGTCTCTGAACGTCTGTGATTTGCAATCAGTGTGTCTGAGCAGTTCCGGGGGTTTTTGAGGAACTGCCCATAAGAGCAGCATTTTAAAGTGTATGTGTAGAGCTTGTGAGATTGATACCAAAAGAAGACATGAAAGCAGCAAGGAAGGTTTTTGTTAATGAAAGAAAATCAATTTTAAACTCCAGTAGAACCGTGGAGTCTCGATGCTTTCAGACACTAAAGGCACTTTATATGAGCAAGCTATTAATCTTACCACTTGAAAGTACAAGTGTCATTACTTCACTAATTAAAAATTGCACCAAATGAGTCTCTGTGTCGATACAGCAATTTACATGTTTTAAACCTGTGCAACCATGCAAAGGAGCTTTTTTGGGTCTCTCCTGAAGAAACAAGCTGATGGACCAAGTCAGTAATGTGCCCAGACAGGAGCGTAGCTAAGCACAGAGTTTGCAGGTTGTGTCTCTTGAATCCTCATCCCACTGCTGACACTGACTGCCTCTTGGCCTCTGGCAAAACGTGAACTCCTCTGCTCCTGGTTTTGTGACTGCAGAGTGGGGCCTGTAAGCCTTTACTCCCTACCCTGAAGGGCTGCAGTAAGGAGTAACTAATTGGTGTTTGAGACCTGCTCTTAAAAGTGCTTCTGGAAGTTCTTTTTGGCTCATTGTCCTAGAGCTAATCCTCACTACATTGTTGTCAGCCTTTTGCAGATGGAGAAAGTGAGGCAAAAAGTTATCCATTGACATATCTCATTAGGTGACTTATCTAACAAGACTTGTGTGCAACCATTCCTTTGCATGGCTGCATCTGTTTGGTCCAGTTGAAATTGGCAGTTGTTCAAAGTTGTAGTATTTTTATATATATATATATATACATGTATATGTGCACGCATACACATTATGCCAAACTACCTGTTTTCAATTAAATACATTTCATTTAAACTTTCAAATGCAGCAGAATCATGAAAATCAAATGGCTTTAGGGAAAATCTACCAAGTGATGTATTTCAAGTTGCCTACCTACCTTCTTTTCCCACTTGCTGAAAAGGCCAGCTTTTCAAACCTAGGTTGTCTTATATATTACTGACAGAAAGGCTTGACCAGTATCTGTGACTCCAACTGGAAATGCCAGTCTATGGCTCAGCATAGCATAGGGCCTTCAGTGTTTAGAAATCCATTTATCCTAAATAAAGCAGAAAGTCCAAATTTTATCTGTGAATGAATGGTCTGCCATGTGACATACCCAGCCATCCCTTTGTTTTAATGGGTTTGTTTGGGTTTGTGCTTCTTGCCCTTTAAAGATTTATTAACTCTTGTGTGAAAGACAACATTTGGGAATGAAGTTTCATCCGTGTTTTTTGAACCATGCTTGTTAACAGGGTCCCTGTCGTAGAGAAATGGAAGACACTTTAAACCATCTAAAGATCCTGAATGTCTTGAGTCCCAGGGGTTTTCATATTCCAAATTGTGACAAGAAGGGGTTCTACAAGAAAAAGCAAGTAAGTACAGAGTCTTGTTCATTTCACTGAATGCACTTCACCTCTTCTGCATCTTTGCTGAAGGATCTTTCCAGCAAGGTGTGTTACGTACCGTTTTACAGAGGAACTAGTTCATTTCTACTTTTAGGATATGATCTGATAGTGCTGAACCTTGTCAAGTGGGGACAGTATTTTTATTTTCTGTTGGTCATGACAGCAGGTTTGTTTGGGAAACTTCATACCTGATCACACATGGGTTGTCTGGTGTTCTACATAACTAATGCCCTTTGGTTTAAAAAAGGCAGTGCTTCTGCAATAACCCACAGAGCTAATGTTGCAGTCACCATATGACTGCAATAGATCAATGCTTTGAATTGTAAATAGCTGCCTGCTTGAGAGTTCCTAGAAGAACTGCACTGGGTCATATTACAAAAGGCAACTTGAGAAAGGTATATATATCTGTCCTTTATGTGCTACACGGGTCTCTTCCAAAATCCAAGTCATGTTATCATGAAAGTGATACATCTGGTAGTTACTGTGCAGCAAGGATGGCTTCTCAGCCCTCTTTGGTTCTGGGGTTGTGACCTTTCTTGACAAATGCAGACCTAAGCTGCAGGTATTTATGCTTTAGTTGTGTGGGGTTGAGCCATGGCAGCATTCTCCATTTAGTGCTGCTGCCCTTGAAAGCTCATTCAGGAACTTGGGAAGTGCAAGACGTGCCAATTTTTCTGCTTAGTGTGCACATCCCATCTAATTCCAGTGTTTAGTGACCTGCCTCCAAATGTATTATTCCAAACTCTTCTGAAATCAAGTTTGTTTCAGATTTTCCTCAAGGCAAACCCTCTGTAAGGACAGATGTTGTTTGTGGGCCGTCTTGTCTCTCCCATTTGGGTTTACACGAGTCAGCCTCTCTGTCTGTGGTAACCAAAGGAGTGGTTGACTGTGTTACTAGCTAATGCAGTTGATCAGTTGGGAGTGAGAGCCCGACCTCCAACCAGGCAACCTTATTTTAGGAATGGTATCTCTCCATTTTTTGGCTTCTAGCTTTCTTAGAAACAGTCTTCCCCTTTTGGGTATTCCCTGGAGCAATGCATTAAGCTGGCAGTGTCAGGTGGGGTGTTTGCAATAGGCGTGAGGTTTACAGCCTTTCCTTCTGCCATCAGCCCAGCACCGACTTGGGCTGTTTGACCTTCAGTGCATGCTGCTGAGCTTGTCTGTGCCCCCCAGCTTTTCCCTGAGCAGCTGGTCGACCTGGAACAGTTTCTTTTGGGAGTTTTGAGAAGCCTGTATCATTCGTCTCCTGCTGCATGTGAACTAGCAGAGCAATGCCCACATCTCAGTCTGTGTTTGTTCAGCAAGTATGTTGGGCCGCTGTGTGGAGTGAGGCTAAGACTGTGATTTGTGCCTGTGCCATAGAAGCATTTGCTTAGCTACTTCAGAACAGCACATCATTTAACTGCATTCAAGGCACACAAGCGTACTGTGGCCCTTTTCCTTCTGCAGGTATTACAGAAGACCGCAGATTGGTATTTACTTTGTTCAGTCGATCTTCCTTTCATCTGTTTTCAAACTCTGAGGTTTTTGCTTCATCAGCAAAAAGATGGTGGTTTGCAGGCAGTCTCTGGCATATGTATGCAGTAAATCAGATCCACAGTAAGCACGTATTAAAGTGCCTTACTTTAAAGGGTGACTGTACTTTAAAGTACATAGTTTTGCCACTAAGGCAGGAAAAATGGAAATAGAGGGGAAAAAAATAGGAGAGACAGATAATACGCTTACCTGTCTTTGTTCCTAGAAGCTGATTTATGAGAGTAAGGTGTTGATATGGAGCAAAGACATGCTTCTGCCCTCTGTGTAGTGTCCATGCTGCCTGGAGTCTTCCAGACTGCTTTAGGAGAAGTTCCTGCTCTGTGTGCAACAGCCCATCCGGTCAGCAAACATAGAGGATGAAGGGGCACTTTCATAACCTGGCCAGCCTTGTCAAGCACCGTGCCAATTTACATAGGTCCAATACTTTCAGTGGTAGTTTGAGACAACTCAGGGTCTTGTAGGAGATGCCCACAAATAGAGCCCATGTGAGTAAATATTTTACATGAATGCAGTTGGAGTGCTTCTCCTGCAAATGAACCTCAATCCACCCTGGGAACAGGCCTTCACAGGCAGGGCTTACACAGGCAGGCTGCTTCTCACCCAGGCAGAATACCAACCAAAAATAATGTATTTGAGTTGCCCTCATAGAATTAACATGTATAAAAAATCATCAGTTTTGAGAAGTGGGTGAGTCTCAGTCCTGGCCAGACTGAGTTCACCGTCTGCAAGGCAATGCAGCAGTTGTGTTCGTCTGGTTTTCTTTGTTGGAGCATCAGCATGTAGGTCTGATACTTTAGGCACTGTGAGCAGGTGCTTAATCTCATTAACAGAAGGCTAGGGTATTGTATTAATTTCATTGCTATTATTAGCAGCATTCAATCTGCAATTCAATTATATTCTGTTGTGACAACAAAATTCATAATAATAGGTTAGGAAATAGTAAATCTATCAAACAAGTATAAACTAGGTGTTCTTAATTCTGGAAACAGCTGGCAAAATCACTGCCAAGGATTATAATGTAGATAGGTGTGTGATGGTAGGAATCTGATAAATTATGATCAACCTGGGAACAATTAAAACACATTCAGGAGGCACTTCATGTTCATATATTCTGCCTTCCTGGCCGCCTACTCTTCCAGTCAAGGTGAAAGCAGTTATTTTTCAAGATGTTTGTGGATATCTAGAAATGGACTTTTCAGGAACAACCATAGGGAGTAATTTGCGTATATGAAACGATTTTAAGAACGTAAATTAATCTGTCAGGGTATAACATGAGAAGTATTTCACTCCTTGTGTTTATGTATAAACTTCTAAATCAGGCCTTTTAAAATCTAGAATTCTTTGTCTTAATAAATCACGCATGTACGGTCGTACTGTTCAGCTGAGGTGCATAGGTGCATTTATGTGGAATAGGTTGATACAGGCATGTTTCTGCCTCAAGCATGGAAAAAAAGGTTTTGATGAAATTAGAATTATTATATGGGGCAATTACTAGAATTGCCCCATATTTGTATACTGGGGCCAGATACTCACCTAAATGTGAGCTGGCATCGTTCCACTAAAAACAGAGCTGGGCTTGGCAGGAGCCAAAACGGCCTGAGGTATATGTCAGTGCTGTCTGCAGTCTGTTCCAGGAGACCACAGTTGTAGCTCCATGGAGACCTCTGGGCTGACCAGGAATTCAATGGGATACCATATGCTTTGCTGTGCCCCACGAATGCCTCTGCGGCACTTCTTTGTGGAAGGGAGAGGGGCAGGTGGCATGGAAGCTGGCAGCTGGTGTTCCTATCAGAAGTAATTACTGACTCCACAGCTTGGGAGGTTTTCCAGCATTTTGGCCTTCTGAAGTCATACAGAAGAGCTAGGCACAGCCTTGAAATGTATGATGAGTGCAAAATTCAGAAGAGTGGATTTTTGTTATTCCCTATGAACTCTCTGCCACTTATGTAGGGAATGCAGACTAGCTGCTTCAGGATAAAAGCATCACTGAATCAAAAATGCTTTACTGTTGACACCATGGCTGAGCAAGTAGTACAAAATCATAGATTGGGAAATAAAGAAGACAGTAGTAGTAAGGAAGGTGTTCCTGCAGACTAACTTCACATTGTAGTTAATTCTGAAAATTGATTATGCAACTGTAAAAAGCAATCAAAACCTCCAACAACATGAGATAACTTTTAATTGATCATTTGTTTTGAGAGTGATGCAAGCATATGAATCAGCAAGAGTTGTGTAACATACTTCATATAGTACTTCTAAAAGGGGAGGCTGTGTTACTATTATTAGCAGAAGTGTAATTTCATTGCTGGAGCACCAGGCTGGCAGCCAGAAGCCCTGTGCTCTAGTTCTAACTCCATCTATGCGTGCTCCCTTGGGAAAAACAAGAACTGCTGCCTCAGTTTCCTTTTCTGTAAGATTTAAATGCAGCAGAGACTGGTTATGAATTCCTCACATTTGAGCGTGAAGAACTGAAGTCCCTAAATGTTAACACCACTGAAGCTAGAGTCCAGTCCACTTGCCACCAAAATTGAAGGCAAATTTCCCATTGACGTCAGTGGACTTTGGGCAGGCATTGACAGAAATCCTGGAGAGTAAGTGCAAGCCCCAGTCAGGCTTTTGAGGCAATAAACATGAGCTGTAAAACTTAGGTCTAAAGATCTGGTACAGAAAATCAAGCAGATAGGGAACTAGAACTCAAAATGCAGCTAACCATGTAGCTTAGCAAATTATTAATGTAGCTGTTCTCTCAGTAGGTTTGAACTTCTTCACCCTCTCCTAAAATGAGCTGATACGTACTTTGAGCTTGGTCTTGTCATCCTGCTGACGGCCGTTGGCATAGGGCTAATACAAAAGGGCTGCAGATTCAGAGAAGGTGGTGGTGTATTATTGCTGCATTGGGCTCGTTACTCAAGATGTATCACAAGGGTAGATTAATTTGTGGTTACAGTGATGAGCATTACTTCATTTACTGTAAAAAGAAATGAGTTGGAGTCTTGTTCAGGAATTTGTGTTGAATGGCCGGTATGTTCCATCTCTCTTTCACAAGTTCCTAGTGAAGACCCTATTCCATGCTGCCACAGATTGGTTGGATCAGGATCAGTGTGTTGGTGCCGGCTATCGTAGAAGTGGCCCATATTCACAGTTCTGTTCGGAATAGCAGCCTGAGCAACATGAGGCCCTGAACTAGACATCAAAAGGGTCAGGCACTTTTGGCAGCATGTGAAGCTGAACACTTGCTTGTTTCCTTACGTACTTGCACATGGGAAAGACACTTAGCTTTGTAAGCCACTGCCATGATCATGTGGGAGATGGGGACGTGCCTATTAGACTATGGAGAACAAGCAGCTGAGTGATAGTGGCAAAGTTTACCTGACTCCTACCAGCCTGAACCCCTGAAATACTTGAATTGCTGCAAGTGTGATCTTGGAGGCAGCATTTGCTCTGCTTGCATGACAGGGTCATAAGTGGCTTCAGTCTACCCTATCTTCTTTCATGTTGGCGATGGCAACAGATGAAACCTCAGTCCTCGAAAAGCTAGGTACACTTGTGTCACCGCCTCCTTTGTAAGTCTGTACTGACTAAACAGCCACATCTTGGCATTTGCAGTGAATCCTGTATCACCAAACGTCAAAACCTGAGCTGACCTGGAAGCTTCGTCTTGTCAATGAAGTTGACCAGGGCAAACCTAGTGAGATAATCTGCGTCCTGGAGATGCATGTCTTTCAAATGGGTGGAAAACCTTGTGGGGTCCTAGAGGTTCACTGTATGTAACTGTGTCCAGGGCTGCATACTGAATGCAGCCTGACGCATGTCATCTCCTTCAGTCTAGTTTTTACCACTATTGGTTCTGTGGGGAGAGCACTGCTTAGTGCATATTAGATCTTCACTTTTACTGCATTACTATTTCCAAAGAGGTTCAATGTTGTTGCCTGTGATACTTTCAGGTTGGTCAATACTGCTGGCAAATTCACCAGGCAACTTCTAGAACTGACATAGGTTATAGATTAGTTTATATACAACCTTATTTATAGGAGAATAAACATGTAAAGTCTCAGTACACCTAACAGTTGTTGAAGTGATAACTCCATTACAGAAGGATAATGTATCTCTTAATAAATGTCAACTACAGTATTGAAATTCCTCCAGCAAACAGATGCAAGCCAAGGGTGTTTATTGCTGCAGTGGCTGTCTTTGCCAGACCTGTGCTTTAGTGTGGAACAAATCTGTTGACTTTCTTTTCCAAAGATGGGTCCCAGTCATCAGTCCATACTGTTGTAAGTAGTCCTGGTATTCAAAGGGGGCAACTGTGCTGCCTAACATAACAGGGAGTAGTTCATAAGGCTCTTTTTTGGTAGTTCTTAGGGCAGTTTCATTATGGAGTAACTAGACCCAAAGGGGTTGATGGGCAGAGGAAGTAAGCTTTTATTGTAATATTCTGGTAGTGGTAATAAATAATTTGTTGATTCCCCACGATCTCTCCAGGAGATGGAAGTGCAGCCATCTAATGAGCAGGAATCCCTGCTATGTAACAATTCAGAGCAGAGAAAACAGAACTAATGCTAACTGTATCTTCTGTTGTGTTTCAGTGTCGCCCATCCAAAGGCCGAAAGAGAGGTTACTGCTGGTGCGTGGATAAATACGGACAGCCGCTTCCCGGGTATGATGGGAAGGGAAAAGGAGATGTCCACTGTTATAATTTGGAAAGCAAATGAGGGCTGGGTGCCAGCTCTTCTGGCATCTGTGCGTGGCCACTGGACCTCGCAAAGACCTTGGAGGGGCTGGGCAAACACTGTGGACTGCGTTGTGAGTCAAGAGCTCTGCCTCCTGCGGTGGATGGGGAGGCGCAGCCTCTGCGAACACTGCTGCACCCCACCACTAACACGCACCAGGCTTCCTATAGGACATGTAGGGAGCTCTGAATTCCCATGAAAACCTGCACTATTGATACCCAGAGAGAGAGAAAAAAAAAAAACAAAAGGCACTTCAGAATGGATTCAGGGAGTCTCCACTGACTTTTTAAAGAACGGCCTGTGACCAATCTGATCCCGAAAGATACTGGTTTTTATTGTAAGGAATTTATAGATTGTAAGCTTGTTAAGAGCATTAAAGGGAAAGAAAAACCCTCCTACAAAACAAAACAAAAAAACCCAAAAGGATTTAAAAGTTAAGCTTTTTTTTTACAGGTCTGAAGGGAAACTTTTCTTCACGGGTAAAAAGTTTTATAAAAATCTCAAAGAACTTTTTAAAGAAACCTATTTCTAAAATAAAGACATGGCTATTTTTTCTGTAAAATATATTATGAATATTCTGTTAGGCTGTATTTAATATAATTTTTTTTAATAAACTTTATTTAAATGTAACATGTGAATACCAAATACTACACAATAATTCTAGTGTATACTTCTGTATGCAAAGAGAAAGTAAGGGTATGGAATGATTTACAAATATGTACAGATCCATATGCATACACACTGACCTGACCTATTCTAGATAATAGAAATGAATTTGTGGAGTGAAGGAAGTGTTTCCAGAAGAGAATAAGTTTTGTTATTTGAAGTAATGACAAATACCAAGATTTTTTTTTTAATTATTATTTTATTGCTATTTCTAATGTACCCATCACTGACTTATGCCACTGGAAAGGATAACGGTTGCACTGAAGCTCTCAGTAAAGCATTCTTCTGTCTGTCCTTTGCTTCAGTTTGTGCAACAGGGCTTTCATTTCCTCCATTTCCTGCTCACACTAATATTGAATATTCATGGAAAAAAACATGCCATTACAGTAGCACCCTTTCTATCTGCTTATTTATTTTGAAAAGCTGTGTCTATTCTGTGTTGTCTTGGTACACTCTACCAAAGCACATATTCTATTTGAGGAACTCCTGTTGAAAACGATGCTGACAAGACAGGGGGGATCGTGGACCTGGGCGTTGAGACCCACGCACTTCATTTATGCTACACACAATTGTTGCTTGCTTTGACTTTGGTAGAAATTATTTGCCTGCATCTAAGCATAGAATAAGAACCCTTGGGTTTAAATATTTAAACCAAATGTCTGCCATGATGTTTTATGTCCTTTTAATTGAAAGCAAAGTGATTTGGTTTTGTTCTGGTATGTGACATGAGGAAGATTTGGGCAACATTTGGGTTTTTTTTTTGAGGCTGATTGTTTACTGAACTTCATGACAAATTCTGTATGACGATGAAATCTGGATAACGGAAGGTGGCCTGTGAAATGTAACATCTCTCTGGAAAGTAATGCCATATTTTGTATATGTATTTATTTATATATTTTATATAAATATTTTATATATTTATATAAATATATAATATATTCTTATATGTGTCACTATAAATGTTTGATGTCACTGTAGAAAGAAAAAGAAACCATCAACACTGTAATTTCCTGTTGGTTTGGGAACTCTATGGGGATAGGGCAGTGGGTTTCCAGCTGATGTGCTGGTGAGAGGGAGACCATAGGGGATGAGGAGCTGCTCCTCTCATGCCCCATGAATTACAACTACCCTTGGTTTTGCCAGCAGTGGCAAATGTCTGGAAACTCTTGACATGGAAAGGTTTGTCTATGCAGCTTGCCAGCATCGAGACAGCCGATCACCATAAACAGATGTTTAAAGCCTTACCCTGAAATCTGTTAGCTGAGCAACCTTGGGTGTGTTTTGCACATCTCCTTAAGTTCTAGCTAATGAATTGAGGTCACATCATTGTTAAAACTGAAATCTTTCTTTAACCTTGGAATAAGGGGAAAAAAAGTATACGTGAAGGGATGCTTACTCCAGGCTAATACAGATTTCCTGACAGATGGTTACAGAAAGCTTTGTGAGGTGAAGATTTATTGCAATATTTTTACTGCTAATGCAAATGTAACGCCTGCAAAGATCTGTTGGCAAAGGAAATAAATGCTGGGCCTTTTTACAAGAAATTAAGTTGTAAACCAGTTCCTTTGAAATAATACCACAGAGGGAGGAAAGTTGCATATGCCCAGTATTTGGGCATGTAACCATAGATGTGAGAATAAGGGTTCGATTCAGGAAAGGGAATTTTTTAATCACTATCTCATGAGCCTTCTGAAAAGGAAAAGCAGCTTCTTGCCACAAAAGTTGGGTAGGTGTCTTGTATGCCACATTTTGCCGGTTATCCAAGAAATAGAATCATAGAATAGTTAGGGTTGGAAAGGATCTTAAGATCATCAAGTTCCAACCCCCCTGCCATGGGCAGGTACACCTCACATTAAACCATATCACCCAAGGCCTTGTCCAGCCTGGTCTTGAAATGGTGTGTTATCGTTAAAACCAAGTCAGGATAGGTGAAATGGGCAGGTAAAGTTCCTTAAGTGATAAGCAAATAACGTGTGCCGGATACCGACTTTAATAGAATGCTGTATCTCGAGGAACTCAAACTGATTTAAACAAGCAAGCTGTCACGTGGCATTCAGCTCCTTTAGTGGGACTAATGATCTTTGGTATGTAACAGAGAAAACATACAGCTAGGAGGGGAGGGGAGGCCGAAGAATTGCGTGGTTGTGCTAGTCAGCTCGGTTATTTTGCTTCCAACGCACGTCTTTGAAACAGAGACTGTCTAAAAATAGCAAAAAATACAAAATCTCACCTGTAATTTAAAGGGTTGTTTTTTTTTTCAGAAGTTGCCTTTAAATACTTTTTACGAGCGCAGTTGTTTGCACTAGGCCTGCATACGCGCAGTTGTCTATCTGATGTTCCTGGCAGCTGGCATTCTTGGTATGAAACGCAAAATAACGTTCGGCCCTCCCCCCCCCCCCCCCCCCCCCCCCCCAAAATAATTCACTCTTTAAAATGAAGAGAATCAGTGGTGGCTTTTTTTCACATTCCTGTTCCTCGGAAGACAAGGGTTCAATTCAATGGACAAGTTACTCCTCATTCAGAGATTTTTCTCATGGCTCTGGGAGCCAGGCTGCAACTCAAAGAGGAATGTTTGTGGTCTACCTGGAAGCAGCAGAATGTGGGCAGCACGAAGCAAATGTGTGGGTCACTACCAGTAGAAGGGAAGATCACTCTCCGTGCACAGGTTAGAAATGTTACCTGCCAAGAGCTGCAATGAATGCAGGGCTTGTGTGTTTGGTGGCAGGATGGAACCAATGCATTAGAAAAGCACCTCCTCTTTTAGTGCTTTCACTTGCCTTCAGCTCAGATGGTTTGTTTTTAAGTGACCATTTACCAGCTTTTGTCTTACTTTTAACAAACTCAAGAGTCTGGGGTGATCTGGGTGAATACGATGAAGTCTCAGAAAACACCCTTCTAACTGCTGACCTTAGTTACACATCAAGCATTTGCATGGGAAGGCACTAGGAAGGTTTGCTGCGTGCACTGCAAAAGTTGCTCATTTCTTTTTGAGCGTATTTCATCTCTAGATTCTACATGGGTACCATATGGGCCCCCATTGATGTGGTAAGTATTTATTTTAACCAGTGTAATAAATCGTTGCATAAATCCCTATAATTGACCCGGATGCGTGTTAAAGCTGCCTGCAGGCAGCTCTATTATCTTTCAAACTATTTGAGAAAGTTCCTTTTTTTAATAGACCACTGTGCTGAAGTCTTTAGAGCTCAGAATATCCCTTTCCACCTTTTTGGCATGAACGCCCTTCAGGGCATAATGTTAGCCATTTGTGCACAAGGAAGGAGGCTTCAATGAATACCAAAACCACGGAATTAATTAGTTTTTAGTACAGTCTGAACTTTCTATGACTAAATTCCAGAGAAACCTAAACACAGCATAATTCTTCTTGAATGGAGCCCTAAATGTAAGGAAAGGCTTTACAAACCTTTTGGGAAATCATTTTTTGGTATCTCTAGTCAGTCTCAAAAACTGGGTAAGCAAGGATGGCTCCACAGAGGTTTTACGTAGTAGCAATAGGAATTACGTTTCAAGTATGAGAAGTGCTGAGCAATTTTCCTGGATGCCAAAGCATACTGGTATTCAATGTTTATTCAATGAAATGTTTATATAGGTAGCTGTTCTGTACATGCTCCTGCTGCTCTTTTAGGAACTCTTCACATCTGGTAATTCCTATCTCAAGAATATGTTTGATTCCTACGTTAGAAAGGACCCTTTCTGTTCCCCCACTCCCTCTTATTTTTTTCCCCTGAGATACCGAAAAATAAGATCCCAAAAGATAATCAGAGTATTCCAAGAGCAAGCTTTTTGTGTTCAGCATCCATAATGCCTTCACCTGCAAGTGGGCAGGGTTTTGGTATGTCCAATGGACCTACCTGGGTATATTCTTCCAAGTGGAAAGTATTTAACCTTCTTTTGATTTTGGATTCTCCATCCTTGGAGATACTAAAAAGCATCTGAACATGTTCCTGGGCAGCTGTTCTAGGTGGCCCTGCTTGAGCAAGGAGGTTGGGCTGGGTGACCTCCAGAGGTCCTTTCCAACCTCAACCACCCTGTGATCCTATGAACCTGTCAGGATGTGGTAGCTTGGTGGCCGGAGTTCCAGCGTATGGGATTATCTACATTATACAATGCATTCCTTGAGAAGTTATTGCATCTTCTTCTGCTAAAAAATCATTAAAATGGCCAGTAGTGCAATTTAGTTTTCATCAGAAGAAGTTTTAGTTTTTAAACTCTGCATTTTATGTATGACTTCTTCCAGTTCAGATGTTGCTGCTGCAGAAGCAGACAGCAGCCTTAGAGAAAATTCTGTCGCAAAAACCTTCCCTTCTGCCATTTCCCTGAATTAAAAAGTGCAAATGACTTCAAGGCTGAAAGTTGCAGCTGAAAAAAAACCTGGAGGCCAGGTATTAGCAGAAGCAAAGGGTAATGCTGTTTATCCTTGCAGAATGCATGTCCTGCTGCAGTACGCATCCTGGCTTTCCGCTTCTGCTGACCTATACAAATTCCTTAAGAGCCTTTCTCTGTCATGGCTAATTTCCCCCCACTGCTCTCCCCATGAGTGGGGATGGAGGGAAAGGCACAAAGTTATTGCTGCAGAGAGCAGCTGAGATTTCCTCAGAAAAATCTGTGAAGCTGAAAAAACCATCACTGCTGGTTCCCGCAGCCACGGGTGGTTAAGGCCTTCCAAAAGCGGGGTAGGGAAGGGGCTTGCTTACAAGAGCCAGGCTGATTGTGCATTTCCCTCACTCCCTGCAACTGCAGAGCAGAGGCTGTTTTTGCCTGCTTATGCCACACAGAGAATATTCAAGGTGAAGACTTGTTTCCTCTATCTGCTGTGTATCACGTAACTTGCACGCAGTAAAAAAGACCTAAGTGACTGAGCTCCAAAAGTTGATTACTGCCTTATGACAGGGGTGCCTTCAGCCCTCAGATCCTGCCATGCATTTCGACGGCTATTATCCTGCTACCAGTGGCATGTTGCTGCTCTTCTTTTTCTGTTGCCTTGCTGGGGCTAAACGGTGAGGGCTCAGCTGCCGAAGCAGCAATAAACAGAAGCCACAGGCAAAGACAAAATATGAAAGAAGACGATGACTCCTTTTGCTCTAGGCCTAGGGACATCCCACACTAAGGTGCTTTTCCAAGGAGCCTCAGCACCTACACATCAGCCTGCTGAACTACAAAGCACCGTCAGCGCGAGAGACAAAAGTTACACGTCACTCCTGGCATCAGTATGCAATTAAAACCCTCGGTGTCGGCACGAACGGGCTGCTCTTTGTTAGCTTAACAGCAGTTGGAGAAGCCTGGGAGCAAGAGGCAAACTGCGTCGTGTTCTTGCACAGCAGAAATGCGGCAGGGAGCCTCTGCTGCAATAGCTGCGCCCACTGACCAGGCACTGTCCCTGCTGGGAAACATGGTTCATAAAGGAGCTGCAAGGAGCCATGTGTGTCTGCAGCCCTGTCTTCCCCTGTGTGCCCTGGTCTCTGCTGGGCTGCACACACAGCCTCTCAGAGGTTGTAATCCAACGTGGAGTCTGGAAAGGCGAGCAGGAACCTCTGCAGAATGAAGCAGCAGATCTGTACCAGGTTAAGTTTAGAGCTGTTCATTCGACCCCACTAAAACATCCACCAGCGCCCTCGCTCCCACATCCCTCCCGCTGGAAGCTGCCCCTCTCCTGGGGCCCTCACAGCAGCTTACGTGCAGCTGAACTTTGCACCCTGGGGAGAAGGTAGGTCAAGGTAGAAGGACAGGAGGGACCAAAGCCCTTCTTTGCTGACAGCTATGGTCAGAGCGGCTTTTGCTGCTCACAGTGCAAGTGCTGGTACGCCTGGGCTCCTGCTGCACTGCTGTTGGCTTTGGTACTTTCTGGTAGCGCAGAAGTAACGGCTGTGCTCCCAGGAGACCCTCTCCTTCCTTGCCCCATCCCACCTTTATCTAAATGTGACTAGGTAATACGGACTGGCACATCAGTAAGAGAAGCCCTCCACTTGCCCCAGCCCTGCTGCTGCTACTATATAGCATCTACCCAAGTCTTAAAGAATGCAAATGTGCCTTAACAAACACAATTGTTTGTTAAGATGCTCACACCCCGCTTTTCTGTGTGAATCCCTGCCTGGTTCTTGGTGCAATGTACAAGAAGTACACAAAATAATTGGGCCATAAATACGAAATGTGTTGGCAAATAGAAAGCCTGGGACCTGTTGTTAGTGCAGTCTGGGGAGGCTGTTTAGGCTGCTGGTTTATCAGTGCAATGACAGCCGAGGAACAGTAGACCCACTTCAAAGGTGGTGTCTGAAGATAGAGATAGGACTTATCCATTCATTGTGCAGCATGGGCTGAGATTCTAGCTTTGAATGAGCCACTTATAGATCCTTTTTGTTATTATGATGGGTTGGATGGGGGTTAGACATTGGTGTTGTTCTGCAGTAGAAAGGCAGTGATGTGGGTAGGAAAGTAACGTTTCTAACTCTGCAGACTCAGTGCTGCTGGTGCAGAACAAATGTCTTTGGTTCTGACTTCACAGAAAAAACCTGCTCTGTTTTAGTATGTTGCTGGGGTTCCCACAGTGTCTGACACGACGGGAGCCAAGCACTTTCCACAAGAGCAATAAATCCTGGGACAAGCCTCTGCTATGTGCCGTCCTTTTCAACCCCACTTTTCCTCCCTTGAGGAAAGAAAGTTCGATGTGATGCATCTTCTCTTTGCTTTTTAATTGTGTGATGTGCTTAAGATTCTCATTAGCAAGTGCAAGGCCAAAGGACTATATTGGCTTGGGAAAGGAAAGGGCTAAATCTTGATTTGCTTTATGTCTGATCTTGCTTTGGCCTGGGTCTGTAGAAAGCTGTGCCCTGCCAAAGTTTTGCCTTTGCAGGGCATGTGTTCTTACGGTAAAGTGACAGAGATGCAGATGAGCTTTCAGTGTTAGTGTTGGCTGCCCTTCACCCCTCTTCTCTTGCTCTCCCCTCACCTCCTGCCAGCACCAGCGGACATGAACGCGTCTCTGCTGTTCCCAAAGCAATGAGCAGAACTGACTCAGCAGAGCAGAGCCCGTACCAAATGACTGTAGGTTGTCTTGGACAGCTTCAGGGGAATCACGGGGTAGAAAATAAAGTGCAGAGGGCAGTGACCTTATTTCTGTGCTGTGAGCATTCTGCAGATGGCAGTAGGCCACGGGCAGGAGGAGGCATGGCTGGAACAGATCCTACTGCAGCAAACCTGGCAGGAGGAAGCACAAACTGGGGAGGCAGGGCTCTCAGATCATGTGAACCAGACATTACAGATGCTCACCTGAGCCCTTCCGCCCCCAGTTAACTTTCTTTTAGGTGGAAAAGGAGGAATGCAAGAGGGTGTGAAGGGGGTGAGCTGAAATAGCAAGGAGCAGTACAACCCCTTTACACATCCAGCTGCACGCCTGGTGACCGAGCTGCTAACAGCATCCTGCGGCGCCTTCCCTGTTTCCCCACTCATTCCCACCAGGCTTGGCTTGCCGGTGCAGGGGGAACCCTGAAACTGAAGCCAGGATTGCCAGCTGCCACTTGCCAACAAAACCGAAGCCAAAAATAAAAGCACCGCCCAAACATAAGGAAATCACCAAAACAAAGGAAAACCACGGAGCTTTGATTTTTCACCCTGTTACTGAGCCTGATCAGAAAAATCAGGACAAATCACAACATGTGGCATCTGTGGCCTAAATGCATCCCAAGCTCCTGGCAGCGCTGCGAGAGGGGAGATCAAATTTGCGTGCTTGCCTCCTTGCATTAGTCCTAATCCCAGCATACGGAAGAGTCTGGCCCAAGTCAGACAGCCCATCCCAGAGCAGCTCAGCAGAAGCCTGTCCTGGTGAGTCCTGGCAAGATGTCACATGAGGCCAGATTGCAGATAAGGAGGCACCCATCCTCTGTTGCTTTCAGTGGGAGGTAAGGAGCTAAACGCCTCTAAGAAATTGGCCTGTCGTGCGGGGATGCTGGACAGAACAGCTTCTGCTCCTGGTACTTAACATTTAAAGGAAAGAGTTCACCTAAAACCTTGTCCCTGTTAAAAACTCATTGCTTGCAGCTAGGATGGGAGACTGCCCCCCTGCAAAACATGGGGAGTAGCTGTTCACTGGATTGCTCTACTGCAAATAGACGGTGCTCTTAATAATTATCAATACAATGAACATTTCCCCTATATATATATATATATAATGATCCCAGCAAAAAGAACCAATTTCTGCTGTTTAGAAATAAACCTCTGCACCAAGTCAATGGGGTGAGAGCAGTCAACGGTGCTGTTAAGCATGTGCTGTAGCTGTGAGTATATGATTTCTCTTGCTTTATTTGTGTTTTCCCTTGGCAACGACAGATGTTCAGTGCTGGGTGGACTCCATAAAAGATCTCCAAGATTCTGTCCAAATTTGCTGCTTCTTCATTATTTTTATAAATAATACCTAAATAATACAGGAAACCCGGAGAGGGGCTTTGGATGAGGGCCTGTAGGGACAGGACAATGGGAATGGCTTTAACCTGCCAGAGGGGAGACTGAGATGAGCTCTTAGGCAGAAGTTCTTCCCTGTGAGGGTGCTGAGGCGCTGGCACAGGGTGCCCAGAGAAGCTGCGGCTGCCCCATCCCTGCAGTGTTCAAGGCCAGGTTAGACACAGGGGCTTGGAGCAACCTGCTCTAGTGTGAGGTGTCCCTGCCCATGGCAGAGCCTTGGAACTGGATGAGCCTTAAGGTCCCTTCCAACCCAAACCAGTCTGGGATTCTATCATTCTGTGATTGTCAGGTGTTTTGACATGGTGAATGCAGTGTATAACACAGTTTTAGCTGGGTCTCACTGTAGCTCATTACAGGCAGGTTAGATGTAAATTATTTATAATGCCAATATCACCAACTGCTTTTGCAGTGCTTTCCTTGGGAAGACCTCAAAACACTTCACAGGGAAGCTCAGTAGTCTATCCGTGCTTTTAAATCTGGAGCAGTTTATTAGACCCCAGTCAGATCAGCTGATACTGACGTACAAATACAGCCAGCACATTGGGTAAGCACAACGTGTGATGCCACAGAACGGGGATCAGAGAGAAGAGATCCCCATGCTTTGCCTTTGCCGTTGCTACGAGCCGCTTCCCGCGCCCTTTTAAAACCCAAAGCTCGTGCCAACGAACGGCAGGAGGATTTAATGCTGAGTTTCCCTCCTGCCAGGCTGTTTTCTCAGGCAGGGTTGCTGCAGCTTGTTTCTACCCCTGGGATGTGCTAATTCCCACACCAGATTCTCCATGGATAAAACCAGTTAGAAACGGGCATGGCAGTCACTTGCTTTCTCTTTTTCTCTGCAACAACTAAGTCGAAGGGACATGCGGGGAAGGGAGAGGGACCACATCCCGAACCAGGGGGAGCCTCTTGTCTGCTTTCAGCAGAAAGAGTAAGGCCAGGCTTTTCACCAGCCTCACTTTGATGATCTCTAACTTTCTGTGCAGGAAATGGTTCTTTCTAGGTCTCAGTGTTGCCTTTTAAACACTCATACTGCTTCCTTGGGCTTGTCTGTGGAGAAAGGCATCCAGCTTTCCTAGCCAGAAAACCTTCCTAAACACCTTCCCTTGGAGGCTGCTGCTTTGCCCAAGGCAAAGGCTTGCAGAGCACAGATGGGATTGGCGAGGGCAGGAGTAGAAGGGGAATGGGGTGGGGAGAGCAAAAGAAAACTCATTGCAGGAAAATGGAGCAGGAGGTTGGAAGTAGATGGAACCAGAGGAGGGAGATGTGCCAGGGACCTGTTTCCCCCACGCTCCCACCCGCTGCGGCACTCTCCTGCTGAGGTCAGGCTGTTGAATGGGAGCATGCAGAGAGCAAGAGGCCGGGGCAGTGTAGAAGACATTATTTAATAGCACATCTTAAATAACATGATAATGTCAACATGTGAACAACTTCCACCTGTCAAAGGTGGCACAGAAGATCCCGCTATGTTTTGCCATTTATCCCATGCATATGTTTGGAAAACAGAAACAAATCCCGTCCCATCAGGAGCTTCAGTGTATAATCAAGGGTTAGACTTTCTTTTTTAAGAAACAGCTTGACATTGAAACAGAGGTGCAAAAGCAACATGATACATAAACAAAACAGGTTTTAAATAAGTTTCTAAGCGCGTTCTCTACTGAAAGATAGGGTTTTAAATTCAGTTTTATGTCTATAAATACATAGTAAAAAAAAAAGCAAGTTTACAAGCTGTTTTTCCCAATAGAGTTGTGCCATTTGAAGTTTTAAGTAGCAACATTCCTCCAACATAAGATGCATACATTTAAGAGCAATAATATTAAGTATTTACATATAAAGTTATGAAGTGTTTGAGGCTATAAATTAGTAACAACACACACAGACAAAAATACACGCACTGTGAAATAAATAATTCAACAGCTTTACACATGAGTATCTATAATATTATACAAACAAAATATACAAGATTATAGGACTTGATCTTGCAGTTGCTCGTATCTGTCACTCGAGCATCTGAGTAATTCCAGTGCAGTAAAAAAAGCTACTTTATGGGGTTACTCATATGCTGAAATTCAGGTGCATAGAATTGCCTTATTGAAACAGCTCCTGACTGAAATGTCTCCTGACCAGATCAGGCCCCACAGAAAACCTGGTGTGGGTGAACGTGGTTAGTTTTATTCCTGCGAGTTGAGATACTGTTGGCATTCGGGGTCTCCTTTCATTTCTGGAGATCCAGGAATTCTTCTTCCAGTTTTTGGATAGACACACCAGCATCCAGCAGACTCTCCATCCAGTGAAGTTTCACACTAGAATAGTATTAGCAAAGCAAAGCCCACGGTAAGTAACTGTACGCAGAAGGTCACCGGTGAGGTGCTGCAGGTAGAGGTGTTGAACAGAACTGGGATCATCAGAAGGTGGGGACCTGCTGGGCACAGACGTGCTCTAAATGCAGCAGCCCCTGCTCTGACACAGCCTCCGACCAACACGCTTGGTTAGGGAGCCGTGACCCAGGCTCAGCTCCCACAACAGCATCTTTAGCTCTAAGAGAGTTTGCCCGCTCCTTGGTAAGCAGCAGTATAAAACAGCAACATCTTCCAGCGTGAAAACCAAAGGAAGGCAGAATTTACGAGCTGGTAGGGGCGAGGGCAGTGACTGGATGGTCTGGCTCATCACACAAGGAGGCAAATAGGGGAGGGGGTTGAACAGGTTTCTGTTTGTCCCTGATCAGATCCCAGGTCACAGTGTTTGCGAGTCACACCATGGTGCTGTGCCCAAAACCAAGGAGTCTCGGTGGCACAGATTTATGCAGACCTACTAAATTTGTGTGCATGACCTGTGGTTACAAGGGTGTGGCTGGAGGTCTGGAGCCTTAGTTACTCTCAGTGTAACTTGCAATGGCTTTTTCTGAGAACATAATGGAAATGAGCACATAACATAATCCATAGGCAGTGCAAAGCAGCATTTTTAGTTTATTCAGAAGGTTAGTTTTGCTCCAGAGAGTTTTTTCACTGCCTGGGAGCTGAAAGCCTCTTTCCTCCATAGTGATGATTATATATGCAAATATATCTTTGGCACACAGTATGGCAGATATTATGAAGGCTTCCAACACCTAAAAGGTGCCTGCAAGATATCTGGAGAGGGACTTTTTACAAGGACATGTAGTGACAGGACAAGGGGGAATGGCTTTAAGCTGACAGAGGGGAGACTGGGATTAGACATTAGGAAGTTCTTCCCTGTGAGGGTGCTTCCAACCCTGCTTGCATCCTGTGATACAGTTCTGTGACTATCAGCTGGGACTACGCTGGCGGGTCAGGTACGTGGAGCTTGGTTTGGCCTGGGAGCAGAGAGGGTTAAAAGACTTTGGAAAGGGCCTTGTGTGCACCTGTTCTGTGAATGGAAAAGCCTCCTGCTCCGCTGCTGTCAGCCCACAGCGTGCGGCTCACTTTTAAGAGAAGAAGGACAAACCATCTGCTCCCACTCCCAAGGATCGCTGTTTTCACAACCTGCTTTTCCAGCAGCTGCAGGCTCACGAGTGTGGGAGCAGAGGGCTGTGAAAGGGCTGGCTGTGTCAGGCTCCCCGAGCTGCGAGCAGACAGGGGAAAAGGCACGTACCTGTTTGCTGTGGTAAAACCCATTCTTGTTGCAGTTGGGCAAGTAGAATTTGTAAATCTCCCCTCCGCTCCTCTGCTGAGCCTTTGCCAATTTATACAGGGCTCTGTAGAGCTCCTTCTGACAAGGTCCCTGCAGGAATACCACAAGGAGATTATCAATACCAAAATCACACAGGGACCAGCTAAGCAGAAAATGGTCAGTATAAAGCCAGCAAAAAAAGCCGAAAACGTTTATTAGTCATATAATGTGCACCGGGCTGCTCTGCGTGGAGTTTTTACTTGTTTCAGTAGGACCACAGCCAGAAAACTCTGGTGTTACATTTAGGCCTTTGTTTTTATTCTTTGAGGTATTTTCTGTCCTCAGAAACACGAGGATTTAAGTCCTTAAATTGCCACACAAGGAAATTTAACCTGTGCTAAGTAAACACATTACTGCTCAGAGGGTACAATCTCTCCTATTATGGGGAGGTGCACGTTAGGAGGCTGGTGTACGTGAGACTAGCCACGTTTTCTGGGTTGCCATGGCCCTGTGCTCTGTTGATGTATGGAGAATAGGTGCAAGACATATATAGACAGTGCAAGAACAAACATCAGAATGTTTGTTATCTTTTGTCCAGGACAGAGCTGTCGCCAAAGCAGAATAGAGAGCACCCCTGTGGCTCCCAGATACAGACCCAGAGCGCCAGGAGCTGGGGATGAAGAGCTGTTTGCAGTATTTGCTGTTTTCACAGTTGGTTCACTCCCTTTTGCAAGTCGCAAGTGCTGTGCGTTAATAGTGCCTAACGTGTTTCAATGAGGGAAAGGGAAGAAGTGACTGAACACATCTCAGAGTGAAAATGATCATTCTCTCTGCTTTTGCAACACCTTCCCGTGTCAGCCCCTCACATAAGCTCTCCTCAAGCCAACAGGCTTATCTGTGGCTCTGGGTGAAGGGGGAAGTCTAAAAAAATCAGAACTGGAGCTAACAGTGCTCATACTAAGTTCAAACTAACTCAGTGGTAAGTCCTGTTTTGGGTGCGCGATGAAGCTTCTTAAGGTGGGGTGGTGCTTAGTAGGCTTTTCCTTTTTGTTTCCCCATTTTGTCTGTGACCATTAGGCAACTGGGCTGCTCTGGTGCCCAGCTCTAACTCTGCTCTGTGGTGCTGGGCGAGCTGGCTGCCTGGGACTGGTCTAAATGTGGTTCTCTGGTGCCCTCAAGTGGAACCTGGACCTGCTTGCAAAGGCCCCATACCCCCATTACCCACTGCGATTTCACGGTGTCGAAGGCAGAAGCTTACTTTGGTGGCTGAACTGTCTGTTTCTTTACATGCATGTATTTGACAGTGTTTCCTTGTGATCAGAGTGAGACTGTCTTGGCTTGCATCGGTGTCTCATCAATAACTGTGTGTTAGGATTCTCTTTTATTTCACTGAGCATCAGACCAGTGACGAATGCCTTTTATTTTTTAACTAAACTAAAACACAAAAGGAGTCCAAGATTTTTATATGGGCTCCTGCAAATTAAGGGCCCATGTTATCATCTGGTAGCAAATACAGAGAAAGATGCAGCCTCTGCATGGAGTCCTATAGGACACATCTGATGCACACTTGTTTTTATCACTCCCTGCCTTTTTGCCTGTTCCTCAAGCATCTGACAAAGGCATTCCAAAGGTCTGTTGGCTGGCCACCCAAAATACTGACATCCCAGTGTTGCTGCTAGAATTCATGCACATTCTCATTCTGTATTTTGAATCAATAGCATCCTCTGGAATGGTTTCTGAAAGGTTTGGAAAGGAAACCCACCTGCTCTTTCCATTTCTTGAGTTCAGATATTCTCTTTGCTTTCATGTTTTCATATGCAGTGATGGCATTCCAGGGGATGGATCTGTCCTGACCGATGGGAAACATCAGCTGGTAGTTCAGCAGCTGATCCTGTGTCATTTCAGTGCTTTCCAAAGGCATATCGTCAGGTTCGATAGAGTCTGGAAAGGAATGATATTAAGGTGAACATCTTCAGTGAACTTTTGCATTCATTTATCAGAGTTTAAAAGGTAAAGGAGAAGCATCATCAACAACAAAATGTAACATCTAAAACAGATCCAGTAGCTCTTGTAGGAGCAATAAATTACATGTGTAGCAGAGCAGATTAAACTTTGGTCATAAATTCATAGGAGGATGCGTCAGCTGTTCCCTAACAAGTTGGTTATTTTATGATCCTTTGAAATCAAAGACGAAGCTGCAGCCAGTCTGTTAGGAATGCACAGAATTTTTGACCACAGTGCTAAATGAGGAAAGAGTGGAGTTAAACTGGTTCTGAATTTAGCTTTTTGTCAGCATGATGTGCTTCTGGTTTTATTCAGGAGAGGAATTGGTCCAGACCTGATCCCATGGCACCCTATACTTTGTTCCAGGCCTTGCCTCCTATAAGAAGAAGTAGCAATTCACAGGAGGCAGCAGTGGCTTAGGCTGGCCTGCAGTGGGTCAAATAGCCAGGGATTGGCAGAAGCTGTTTGGATCTGCCTGATCATGGCCTGTGCACCAATGCTTAACTCAACATGTGTGAGCTCTCCCACTGGAAGCAACAGAAGCTCTTGCAGACACTCATCATGGGATAAAAGCTTGACATGTGTCTAAATAACTGCAAACAATCATCCACTGGACTAAAAAACACCGGTTTTCCCTTTAACAATGTCTAATAAAAAATAGAGGTGGAAAATTGAGGAGGGAAAGCGAAAAAAATAGAGGGATGAAAAGAAAAGAAGGGGTGTGGTGGAGAGAAAGAAAATCAAACACTGGACCTTTTTAACTGCAGGAGGCTTAAACCGTTCAGTCACTCTTCTCTCTCCCTCCCCACCACCTCAAGTACAAGAAGAGTCCATTCACTGCCCCAGTGGCCCTTGTCATTTTGAGCCAACAATGGGTTATTTTTGTAATGTTACAGAGTTCCCTTAATCACCATCGCATGAACATAGCAGTAATGATAATGAAAATAATAACAATACTACCAGTGGAAGGTGTCCCTGCCCCTAGCAGAAAGTTGGAACTGGATGATCTTCAAGGTCCCTTCCAACCCAAACCAGTCTGTGATTTATGATTCTATGATGTGACACTGAAGATGTTCCTGATCATCACACAGTAGAAGATGCTTGGTATGTCTTTTTGCTCAAAGATAGTTTGGTTAGCACTGCACTGTTTCAGACACATTTTACTCTTGAAATGAAGCCAGGCACGAGGCCTGTTCAGGTCTTTCCATTCTCTATCCTGACTTGTGGAGACAGACATAAACAAAGTCTGCAAAACGTTTGTCCTACTCTAGTTACTGTTTACTAATAAAGAAAACTTAAAACAGGAGAGATTTAGGTTAGATGTAAGGGAGAAGCTCTTTAGTGTGGGAATGGTGAGGCACTGGCACAGGCTGCCCAAGGAAGTTGCGAATGCTCCATCCCTGGCAGTGTTCAAGGCCGGGTTGGACAGGGCTTGGAGAAACCTTATATAGCATGAGATGTCCCTTCCCATGGCAGGGGTTTGGAACCGGATGATCTTAAGGTCCTTTCCAACCCAAACCAGTCTGGGATTCTATGAAAAACAGAGTCTACAGCTTCCCAGAACCCTTACTTGGATTATTCTGCATTGCCCCATCACTGCTGCTTAGGGTTTCCCTGCTCGCTGCCTGTGGCGGGATAGCCAGCTCCAAACATCCCTTGGCTGTGCACCAGGATGCGCCTCGCCTCGCCGCAGGTCAGAGCACGTTTTCCTGGAAGTCGCTAACCCGGCTTCCCTGTTTTCCCAACGCCTGCCTAACTCCTCTCCTTTAGCCAAGCTCCCGTCGCACCCCCCGGCCCTGTCCCCATGCCCATCCCCGCGGTACCTGCTGTGCCCGCCGTGCTCATCCCCGCGGCCTCGCTGGCGGGCAGGCACGTCCCGTGGCCCCGGATGAGAGCGGAGAGCGGCCGGGGCTCTCCGGCCGGGACGTGGCAGCGGAGCCCCTGCCGGCATCGCGCCGTGTAGACGCCGCAGGGCTGCCCCGGTCCGAGGGCGCAGGTCTGGCAGCAGCCGCAGCCGGGCTGCCGCGCCGTCTCGGTGCAGCCGGGCCGGACGGGCGGGCAGAGGGCGAGCTTCTCGGCGGTGCAGGGCGCGCAGTGCACGGGCGGCGGGGCAGCGGCGCCGGCCGGGCCGGGGGCCAGCAGCGCGGGCAGCAGCAGGGACGGCAGCCAGCAGCGGTGCAGCACAGCCCGCGGGCTGCCCATGACGAGCTGGGACCGCGCAGCGGGCACTCGGCAGGCTGGGCAGCAGCGGGACTCCCTTCGCATACATGCAGCTCGGCCGGGCCATTTATACAGTGCTTGGCCTGGCTATTAATCTTTAACCCCGAGTTAACTATTATCTGAATAGGAGGGCTGGAGAAGCATCGTTTCACTGGCGGTTCAAGTCCCTGACCACTCTTCCCCTCCCCTTTCACTTTTCCCCCTTTATCTTTTTTTTTTCCCCTCTCCTCCAGACATGCAGGAATGCTTTTATTCCCTCACCCCCACCTCTCTGCCCTAGCACAGTTAACAAGGAAAAATGTGGCGGGGGGTGGAGGGGAAACGGGCAGAGGGGAAGAGGAGCGGAGGGTATCACCTCTCCTTTCTTGTCACAAACGTCTCCTGTTCTTGACCATTGCTCGAAATACAAATGCTTTTTAAAGGGGAGGGAAGGAGGGAAATCCCATTGAAACTGAACCAACTGACTTCGTATTTCCACAGCGACACATGCAGCAAGCCCTTGTTTAATTTTCATCATGTGGCTGCAGGTTAGGAGGACACTGACATACCAAAGAGGAGGCCCCAGGGGTAATAAAGCCATCAGGATCCCTGTAACCACTGCACACATGCACGTAGGAGTCCTTGCGTTAACCTCCGGGAGGGGCTGCACGCCCAAAGCTGGAGGGATCCCCCATGCCTGGGCCCAGTTTTCCTCCTGCTGCTGGGATGAGAGGGGTACCAGTCCTGCGCTGGGGGAAACCAGGGTTTGCCAAACACCACAGAAATAAGTGGGATACTGGCTTTTCTGTCTGTCCTGTTACCCTTCCCATCTCCTCATGTATCACCTGAGAACGGAGGGGGGGAGTATTTCCTTTTCTCCTTTTCACACAGCGGTTGTCACTACAATAAAGGCAAAAGTATTCAAACTTCACTGTGCTGAACAGATTATTTTATCCTGCTATTTGCAGTATGTACTGAGCTTGAAATAGCAAATTCCAATGTCGAGTTGTCTAATGTCGTATGATTTCTGGTTGGTTGGGGTTTTTTTTTTGGGGGGGGGGTGCATTTAGTTCTCTTTTGTAAATACATCATTTGTGTGCAAGAACGTGAAGCAGAACTGCAGAGCATTGTCTGACGTTCTGTTATTCTCTCTTTGTTTTCCAGTAGTGATACCAAAGGTTTTACTTATAATGTAGTGAATTTTTAACCCCCTATATCCATAACTCAGTTCTTAAAAGCGTTCTTGTTGTTTACAACTTGAGAAGGTTTCACTCAGCTATTTCACCTCATCTTTAAGAAGAAAAACTCAGGTTGCTTTAGGGCTACACCACAGTCGGCAGCCCTTAAAACTCACACGCGTTTTTAAGAACTTTGAAAAAAACCCTGATTTTACAGATTTTAGAGTAATTCTGTGGACTTCACATGTCTGACTATGAGCAAGTTTTGGCTGAAAACCAGGGCATGGCAGTTTCTACAAACCATTGCAATTAGCCTCTTCAAGCTCTAATGCTCTTCTCCCCCTTCCACTTCTGACTTTTTTTGCTTGTACATCTGCCTTAGTAAATCAGAATCCTCTTACCGTTCAACGTGAAGAGTATACAGAAATATGTATTCTTTCCTCTCTCAAAGAGAGAAAGAAAACAATGCAAAACAATGTCCCTTTCATGAAGAAACACTACAAAAAAAATTACAAATGAAAAGTAAACCCCGTTGTAAAGTGACAAAGACCCAAAGAGCTCATATGCATTTGTATATGTGTATGCACGTATTCATTCACTTATCTATGTACGTCTCGCTACTGTGCTAGATAGCTTTGTATGAACAGAATTGAGGATCATTCTACTATTGACTGCTTAACACAAGCTACTTGCCCCTGGAATGGCTGTACTCCAGGGTGACTGCCACAGTCCTGCCTGCAGTGCTTCTGTCTTTAAACAAAAAGGACGTGAACTGAGAGGAAACCCCTTCCAAAAACGATTTTTTAACTTATCAATCCCGGTCAGTTTTAAGTAACCAAATGAAGAAGGACACCTCATGAAAGAACAGAGTCCTTGTCTGGTGGACAGGCCTGCACCACAAATCTTCCATTAGTTTCAGAAGAATCTCATTCTTCCAAAGCACCATCATGTTTTCAGGCTGTGGGCAGATCTTCCCTCGCTGCTGAGCAGCTGGCAGTGTCTGCACTGCCCAGGCAACTCCTAACAACTGGCAGCCTTTTAGAAGCCAGATTTTTTCCATCTTACCCAGGTAAGCAAAAAGAGAAACAAAAAGCCCTGTAGAATATAAGCTATTTTGAAGGTCAACTGTAAAGGATGGCCCAGCACCTTTTCCCTTGCTGGCTTTTGTATAATCAAACTGAAGGAACCTAAGACTCTGCTAAAGCAGGCTTTGTGAGCAGATGTCCTTCTGCACAAACGTTAGACCCGTAAAAATCAGTGCCTTCATATTTCATTTATATAAATGTAATAAACCTATATTAGAACAGGGTACGATAAGTTAGGGCAGCATCAATCAGCAAGGCAATGCTTTCGTATAGGCCATGGGACATTGATGAAGTGAAAGTAGTGTATATGTTTATGTAGGCTCTGTTTGATGTAATACTACAACTCATCTACCAATCTCCATCTCTGACCTTGACATTGCTTTAAAGAACACAAACAGATAAGAGTCAGGAGGTTAAAACCTTCACAATGTAAAGTTGTGTTCCAACTCTTGTCCCCCAGTTTGGAATGCTTCAAAAGACACTGCATGAATCCTAGGCAAGGATTACTTTTCTGCAAGATTTCTCCTACTGGTTTCTCCATTATCCTTAGCCAGTGGCGTCATTTTGCATGTTAAAGTTTGGGATTTTCTATTTTTTTAATTTAAAGCCACACAGAGTGACTTATAGAACACTGAGTTCTATAGAAGTTGGTGTAAAAGTGATGTTTATCCTCTAATCACTAAAAATTGACTTGCCAAATGATTTCCTAGTGGGACTGCTTCTCTGTTTATGTTTGAAAAACCCCAAAAGAACCATGGAATACCCTAATTATTTTTCTTTAGGTAGGAAACTGATCCTGAATTGTAAGTTTAACATCAAAACCTACTGTGTGATACACACACATGTATAGCATCAAGCATATGAAGCGAAACAGCTAGGACAAAAATACAAAACACTTAATTCCTTGTCTGTGATTTATAACCTATAAAAATGCTTTATTTCAGCTCTATGGATGTGGATTTTTTTATCCAAGTCATTGACAGTGCT
Organism: Pezoporus flaviventris; assembly: GCF_033815535.1. Taxonomy (NCBI): domain Eukaryota; kingdom Metazoa; phylum Chordata; class Aves; order Psittaciformes; family Psittacidae; genus Pezoporus; species Pezoporus flaviventris. Next base: position 6,041,098 of record NW_026892585.1, read on the forward strand.
TATGTTATTGATGAATAATGTGATCAAGCATTTATTGGTTGACTGTTGCTGTTTCGAGGCAATGATGTATATGCCTGGTTTAGGTATTATTTTTTTATTCTGGTTGGGTAAGCTTGACTTTCAGAATCAGATTCTGGATGCAGAAAATGAAGTGTTCCAAGCTTACGTTGCAGTAACCTTTGCAGACTGACTTTTGCTATTTTTTTCCCTAGAAATTAATTTGGCTAGGATGTGAAAAACATGTTAGAAATACCGAAAATTGAAACTGCAGAAACCCTAAGGAGAGAAGATCAGGGAGAGGTTGTTTCATGGCAAGTCTAACTAGGGAAGGCTATGTACGTCCTGCAGCAAATCCTAGGTCATTGGGTTCATAAAAAGAGAGGAAAAAGTCATTTATTTCCTTGGTGGCATCCAAAGTGTCTGGGCACTGGGTAAAACACCTTGTTCACAATGTTGTGCATGCATAAACCAGCCAGATAATTATTTTCTAAGAACTATAAAGCTCTTCTGGCAAGACAGGTTAAAGTCCTTTAGTCATCCTACCGCAGGCCATGGTTGGATGACTACCAGCTGCTCCATGCAGTGATGGCACTAGTGTGAATTTGCCTAGCTGGACAAATAATCCAGAAACGCTTTGACTTACTGTGGTATAACAAAGCTGAAATCGTGCTGCAGAGTGGGAGGGAGTTCCTGTGCAGAGAGTTAATACAAAAAACCTTCTGCTTGACCCCTTCTGCTGTAGTCAGCATTGCTAACCTCAGGTAGGGGTATTCCCTGGGACCAGCCATAGAAATAAAGGCTATTTAGTGCCTACCAGAGGGAGCTTAGCAGGGACACTGAAAAATGTAAATGATCCCTTTAGCACTGGCTCCAGGCACCTAAACTAGCATAAGCTATTTAAATCTCTTTGTGTTCTTCAGCCACTGTGTCTCTTTGGGCCCACAAACAGAAAAGGGCACTGCTAACCAATAAAGGTGCCCTTTACTGCAGTCCCCTAGGGCTGTAGGCACTGATGGCGTGAGTCTCCAGCCTTCACCACGGTCAGCTTTACTTTCTAAATTGGTTGCTGTGTTATGCTGATAAAGGAAAGGCAAATTCCCCAGAGATTTACTCTAAAAGCAATTTAAATGTCATAGGACTTTCAAATACATATTGAAGCATCATACGTGAAGAATAAGATGTTACTGTTCCATAAAGTAACAGAAGGCTACTGTTTACCTTAATCTCTGAGTCTGTTACATGGGTTAAAAGCCAGGATACACACAAAACTCCCCTTTCCTCCCTAAACTAACACATGGCTTTCCAGGAACAAGGCTTTCCATGTGCAGGAGGGAGAAAAGTAGGCAGTACTGATAGAACAAAAATGAGATCCAGTCTCAAACTGGGGCATCGTAGTGACAGCCAGTTGCACAGGTTAGGGGAAGAGTGTCCATGGGACAGCAGCCAACAAGAACTAATGTGACTTGGTTTATACCTCATGAAATGCAACAGTGGCTGTTCTCTTTCACAGTATAGAGGCTGGATTTTTAGAGGAGCTTGTTGCTAACCCAAAAACTGGTGGAGATGCTGATGTTTCAAATTCCCAGTCTTTTCTTCGGAGGCTTTTCACTTCCATGAGCTGGCTGTTGAAATGCCACTCTTTCATCTTTTCATCCTTTTAAAAATGCTGATAAAAATAGGAATAAGTCATAGGGGCCAAGAGCACAGTAAGTGAAGGGGTCCATGCCTGACCTGTCCTGCTACAGGAACAGGGGCTGGGCTGCAGGCAGAGCAGAAGACAGCAGCTTGAAATTCTCAGCAAGCGGGCTGTTACTGGCAGCAAAATGATATGCTGTTAGAACAGGAGGGCCCATTTCTCTGCATCATTTACAACTGTTTTCCACATTTAGGTTATTCCCTTCTGCACTGGTTCTTACAAAAATAAAACAGTTTGCCCGGCTGCTTTTTGACAGGAAATCTGCCCCTGCCTTTTGTCTTGGGGCATTTCTGATTTCAGCAAGATCATTACTGTTAGTCATTAGTATAATAATATTGCTAGCACTATCAAGAGTGTTTTTTTTTCCAGAGCCTCTTCTCTATCCCCAAAGGAGAGAGATAGGACTCTGGGACTTCAGTTAGCTCTCGAGAGTTTGATGCTTGCATAGAGAGCTGAAACCAAGTAAGCTGCTGCTGAGATTCAGGGCTGCCTGAGCTATTAGCATCACCACCGTTGAATTAGTGGCTGATAGTTATCAAGTGTGAAAGCTTTTGATGCTCACTGCAGCCTTCATTTACATGTATTTACTATTTCAAACTGTTTGCAGGGGATCCACAGTGAAGTATAGGCAAGTTCACGCTGTCCAGAGGAACAAAGATGATCAGAGGTGCTGGCCTCTGCTTGGGCCCCCTGAACCTTTCAGTGTGAGGGGAGCAGGGCTTGCTTTCTGGGGGAAGAGGTGGGAGAACAGCATGAAGACAAAGTAACGGTGGGACACAGCACCGTCAGTCAGGCAGGTCACGCTCTGTGGCACTTACTCTTGGGCAAATACACCTTAGCAAGCACTTTAGAGAAAAGTGAAGCTGCTAACTCTACTTGTCAGCAGTTTTAAGGCTTCTTGAAGGAGTGGACGTTTCACAGATAGAGACATGGAGGGGTTAATCTAACCTGTTGTTATATCAAAATCATACTGGAGATAAGATTGAATGTCACACAAGGCTTTTCCTGACATACTGCATAAATAATCTCTGCCATCAAACACAATCACACAGAGTTACTACATTAAAACATCAATATAATTAATGTATAATGAAACAAAACAAAAAGCCAAGATTAGACTGTCAGAGCATTTTGTTACAGGTGAAAGAAGAGTGCCTCTCTTTACAAACAGGACTTCGATGTATTCAATAAATCACCATGATTTTGAATAAGACCAAGAGCTGGAGCACCTCCCATATGAAAACAGGCTAAGAACATTGGGGCTGTTCTGCCTGGAGAAGAGAAGCTGCGTGGAGACCTCAGAGCAGCTGAGGTGTCTGAAGGGGGCTACAAGGATGCTTTATCATCAGGGACTGTAGCGATAGAACAAGGGGTGATGGGTTCAAACTGAAACAGGGGAAGTTCAGGTTAGATATAAGGAAGAAGTTCTTCTCTGTGAGGGTGGTGAGGCGCTGGCACAGGTTGCCCAGGGAAGTGGTAAATGCCCCCTCCCTGGCACTGCTCAAGGCCAGATTGGACAGAGCCATGGGTGACATGGTCTAGTGTAAGGAGTCCCTGCCCACGGCAAGGAGTTGGAACTGGATGATCTTCAGGTCCTTTCCAACCCAAACCAGTCTGGGATTCTATTAATTTGACTTCTGTAGCAAAGCCGCATGGAAAATAAGGAATCTTACAGTGACCCACAGCTTGGTGATGATGGGTCACTTGTAAAAACCAAGACAGACACAGAGAAGATTTAGACGATTTAGCCGATTAACTGAGCTTTGGTATAAATACCAAATAAGACATTCATTTTATCGTTGTTGTTGCCGTTATCATTATCAGCAACTGCTTGGCCATGACATGGTCAACATGACAAAAGTAACAAGCACCCCCAACACCACCACCTTCTTTTTAATGTCATTTTCTACATTTTCATATATAGCACTTCCCCCATGCCACAATCTGATAGTTTTCTCAGTCTCAAAGCTATCTATCCAGTAATAACATGTTCTGCATACATTATATGCAATGTATTGATATATGCGTGTATATACATATATTGATATGTGTGTATATATATATATATATATATATACAAAATATATACTTGAACTCAAATTATCTGTTCAAGTCTTATTTACTTTTAAGTCCACTGATTCTGAGAAATGGGAATGGCCAACTGATCTGTTAGGTGTCATGAGCCTGCTATGGCATTTTTGCTTGCCTTATTTGTCTCTTCTCCAAATGCAGTTATCTTGGTCTTCTCATTTTGCTGGTCTTATGTAAGGGCTCTGCTCTGTGTTTTGTTTCCTTTAACAATTGTTATCATCACCCAGCTGTGGCCAGAAAGCCACGCCTGGTACTGAATATACTACCTAAGGTCAGGATACACTATTGATTTGTATGCTTGCATCACAGCCTTTGTAGCATCGTTTCCAATCCTACAGTCTCCGTGTACTTTTTCTCAGCTAGCCAAGGGCACCTAGGGTGCCATACAGCACTTCTTCCTCCACCATCCCAATTCCACCCCTTCTTTCTTCCCTCTAGCATGGTTACAATTAGAACATGTATCTACATTAGCATATGTGTTGTAATTAAAAGGGACTTATTACAGTTGTAAGTGTTCTGTCTAATTGTAACGGTTTCCCCTCCCATGGTGGCAAAGTTTGTTCCTGTTGTTGAGCTATGGTTTGTGCAGGTTTTGGGTTTTTGTGTGGGGGGTTCTTTTCTTCTTAGGGAGGAGCAACAAGTGTTAAAGCACCCATCTTCTTTGTATGAATACTCTAACACAGCACCAATTTGATTTAATTGCATGGTGCATGATGCAATAAATTGCTTGGTGCTCCTTTGTCTGGGAAGTATACTTTGAAACCCATTTTACCCACTAGACATCTTGTAAGTGCCTTTCTGGGTCCAGTTTCTCTTCCAGTAAATTTGCTGCTGCCCATCCTTTCTTTCCTGTATGTGAATTCACATCACCTTTCCACACTAGAAAGTTAGATTATTCCATTTCTAGGAAGAGAACTTTTGTTTTCCTATCCTAGAATATGAGATATTTCTTTTCCCCCCTTCCCATTGCTGGCAGCTCCTCTTTAGGAGGAGATGTGAGATTTAGGAAGCTTACAGTATATGCCAGTAGAAGATGGTCACTACAGGGGGCAAACCTTCAATGACATGAAGAGCTGAAAGCAGAGCTAGGAACGGCCAAAAGGATGAAATGGAGGATAACAAAAGGATCAAAATGGCAGCAACACTAAGAAGTAGAAAATATATGCTTGCTTTCCTTTTTTGTTGCCTAGGTGTAATAAAGGATGTTTTCCTCCTTCTTCTTTCCATTTTTTCAGTAAAAATGAATTAAAGCAGAAAAAACCTCACAAAACCCCCAAAAATTAAATACCACAGAAGCAAGACAGTGAGTCACTGACCTATGATGCAAGTTCAATCTTCTTTTTCAATGAATAGTTAAGTAAAGTAAGACTCAAAAGCCCTGACTCCACAGTAAGTCTGGAGATGGTGATTAGTGCCTTGTGAGCTAGGATGCTTGGCTTCAAGGCCCTGTCCCAGACGAGAAGGGGATTTGTAACGCGGTCTCTCACTTCCAAGACTTTTATCCTATAGGCTACTGAAACTAAAGGCAGAACACCCAAAGGCTACTGAAACACCTCCAGCCTGATGGTGTCTGCTGAGCATCTCCTGCACACAATCCCATTTCAGGGTGGAGGAGTGGGACTGGTGTAGAGTACTGTGAGACCATATGTATGGGCAGATGCAGGAGGCTGGCAACCAGGAGCTACTGCCAATATATATGGGGTTTGCATGCCCCTTGGGTCTGACTGCACTATCAAGCCAAGATTCATTTTACAGGGTCTTTAGGTACTTGCCTAGCAGTGCAAGGACTGAGCGGATGTGAATTGTTTGTTGGCTTTTTTGGGTGGGAGGCTACATCTGAGGTGGCGTTCTAAGATCAGTGCCTAGATCTAGTTTCTAAAACATTACTCAATAGCTTTAATTTATCCAACTTTTCTAGGTGCTAACAGGCTCAGTCAAACCTTCAGTGTATCTGCTCATTTACTGCTAATAAGTCAGAAGTGCTGACGAATAAGCTATCTTAATAGGCATTGTGAACTACAATAGCAGATGGAGCTGAGGGGGACTTCTGCACTTGTCTGTCTTACAGAACAAAACACACTGGAGTACAGGTCAGTGACATGCTGTGTGATTTATTACTCGGGGATTTGTCTGTAGCAGGAATGTAACTATCTTGTGATTTTGAACAAAAATAATAAATCTGGTTTTATTTAAGAGTTTTCCACTTCTAGTCTGTCCTAAAATTTTTCAGCTGTGGTCAGCAAAGAAGTAACTTCATTACCAGTTCTGTTATTTAAATCTGAAATATGTTAAATATGTGTGCTAAACATTTTTCTCTTCAATCTGGCATCCTACAGAAACACTGCAGCTGGGCAGAGCACTCCCAGCTCTGTCAACAGGAGTGTTGCCATTGCTTCAGTGGGAACAAGGCCGAGCTCGTAAATCCAGGGTGAAGACATCACTGTCTCTTCCCTGTGTTCTTAGTAGTGTTTTTGTTCCTCTCCATCCAACATCATGCTTAGTCACCATCAGCAGGTAGATTGTGTAATATCCGTTCAGAGACAAGTGTACTGAAAACAGTTCCCTGGGTCAAGGTCATAGCTTAGCTCCTAAAGGAAAAACACTGCCGTAAAGGAGCACTCTCAGTACTTGTAAACATGCTCAGGGTTGCATTTCAAAGCCAGGACAGGAGCAAGGGCTCAAGAACCTGTTGCAACTCTGATCCACATTCTTCCAAGCAGAAAAAGGGCTTTTTATTTTACAAAACACGATACCTTGGGGGGTTACCCTCTCAAAATCTGGCATCTGTAGTCCCTAATCTTTTCTAGCCTCAGCCCCTGTAATCCATATTTAAGGTCACTACTAATGAGAGAAGGCTGGGTTTTGGAGGTGTTGGACTCTACAGCTCTCTTTAAGTTGTTAGTTTGGGGCTGTTTTTTTTTTTTCACCATGGTGATATTGCAATATAAATATGCATAAAGGAACTTTGCACATGAAGAGTGTTGCACCAAAAATTTATTTGCCACTGTTGCCACTAGAGGATGACCATTAACAACACTGACACTGCGTACTACCAATGCCTCTCTCAAAGCCTATTCTTTTCAAAGTATATGTGTATCTATAACAAAACTGTCTCATTAAAGTCTAGTAGACTTGGGAGTCTACTGGAGAAGCAAATGCAAGTGCAAACGCTGTAAATAAAGGAAATATTAAGGCTTTTGTTTTGTTTCGGTGTTTTCCACTTTGTCCCTATGGATATACTTACACACGAAGTTCAGTAATAGGAGTGTTAGTTTTGTATGTGTAGTTTGACACATGTAGTTTCACATTCGCTAACATCCTGGCTTTCAAAAATTTGAGAGAAACCTGTCTTGGGGAGCATCATTCACGAAGGGTAGCATGTAGCTTGGTACTACATAGGTCTTATTGAAGCCCCTTGGGATTCTAACCCACAACTAACTACAACTAACAAAAATACTGTTGATGTAGAGTACCAGATATTTCAGAGAACTCCTGAAGTACCCATTAATTCTATTCATATTTTCTCAAGAAAGCCTATGAAAGCAATATTGTGACTCTTGCAAATTCCCGAGGACCTAAATTACTGCTAGAGAAATGCTATAGAGTCTTTTGTATTTCTTTTTAACGTTCCAGAAAGAGGAAATAGAAGTGGTCTCCACAATCCTTAAAGCCTTAGGTTTCTTACATCTGTCTAATGCAGCTTCAGGACTTGTAAAGACAAAGTCAAAGTCAATTCTGTGTTACCACTTTGGGCAATTTGTTCTCCTCCACAAAGAAAAGTCGTTGGGATTTTGCTGGTACCAACCAGTTCCATGAATTTGGCAGGGCAGCAGCCTAGATCCCTGTAAAACTTTCCCAGCATTACTGCGTTCTGAATCTTAGAGAGTTTTGTGTTGCACTTGGCACAAACCCGAAGACTCCTTAGATGTTTAGCTGCCGTATTCCCAGATTCTGCTTGCATTTGGTGTAGCCTCAAGCGGCACCTTTCCCAGCAGCTACACCCCTGGCCTGCAGAGGCCTGGAACTTGGTCCAGTTGGCCTTTAATGACCTTTCCACTTGGCCCAGAATCATGGAGGCGTTCAAACTAAGTAGACAAAGGCACTTAGGGGTATGAGCTGAGCCTGAGTTTCGACAGAAGACTGGCATCGGGTATTGGAGGGTATCTGATCAGATGGGCAAGGAATCCAGCAGTGAAGAGCAGACATGGAAGACAGAAGACTTTTGTGTCTTAAAAGGAAGGAAGCTACTAGACACCAAAATAGAGAAGACTTTAGAGACATTTGAAGACCAAAGAACTGGATGGGCTTAGGCAGGAGCCAGGAGTGTCTTCGAGAAGTGGCTGGGAAAGAGAAGAGCAGAAGCAGTATCAAGACTTTCTGAGACCAGTATGGAGAAGTCTGAAGAAGGGACAAGTGGAACTGGCTAACTGGGAAGATACAAATAAATAAGAGAGGAACTGGGTCATTCAGATGAAGCATTGGGTCTTGTGGGCAGACTAATCTGTGCTTCTCCCAGGGGTAGAGAAGGGTTTTACGCTAACCTTGCACTTGCCTGATCTTAGTTTAGCCCCTGGCACAAATCATAGATGCTGATGAAATGCCTGCAAGCTCAAGGGGAATAGCAGCACATCTGCAACTATGCCTATTTAATCTCAAAGGCAGCTTGGGATCTACATCAGCCAGGAGCTCCCTGGTTGCCAGAGGAACCTGCGGAGGCCAGACAAGCAGCCTGGGTAACACACACACACAAACAAATACCAGAACATTAACTAAACAGCAAATGAAGCAAGCATGCCTTGGTCGGTGACCTGAGGGGCAACATGGCCCCACTGCCCAGCTACCACAGAAGGCTGGGTTCTGAGGATAAGGCTGTTCTGAGTAACGCCAAAGAATTTCACTTCAGGAATCATTAGCGAAAACATCCTAATTCCTTTTAAATCCTGAGACAGGCTGTAAAACCAGAACTGCACTCTTACATCTTTGAGCATAGCACAGCTGCTATTGGTTAGCCTGTCTCAGTGTTGGCTTGGACCACGCTTCTGCTTCTCTGCCACCTTGGACACGAGATATTACAAGCTTCAGTGTGTAGGAAGGAAATGCAAAAGCTTCCCTTACCTCCATATTTAATTTTCAAGGACTTCTCTCCTTTGGGATAATTAGACAGTACCTGGGACAAGCTGCAAACCCACTATAGCCCAGAAAATACATGTGCTAGAGCCACACAAGTGCAGGGAGAAGTGTGTGCACATGGTAAAACTGTTCTGGATCCCTTTAGCTGACACCCCATAGATCACTTACAACTGTTAAGCTGCCTAAAAACTAAGTGTCAGTCAGCAGGAGGAACTGACCGTCATGCTTTTTGCATCACTTACTTATACCAGTGCTTCAGAAAGAGCTGCTGTGAGCCAAGCTGCCATTTTGCCAATACAACTGTCAAGACACCTTCATCCCCTCCACGCAGCAGCTCGAGATCAACAGAGAAAACACACACCCCCTCAAAGCACACAGCTGAACATTAAAGATCTCCAACGCAACAGTGAGGTGCATTTACAGTCCTGGGCTGGGGCAAGCTCATATTGAGCCAAAACTTCAAAACAAACTGTCATTAATTAGTAATCTCTCGAGGGTGGCCTCCCTCCTTAGTGCCTCTCACTATTTCCTCATCTCCTCAGCTAGCAGCAAAACCAGTCCCCATTGCATCAGCTTTGATTACTCTTTAGGAGATTCTCCTTTGGCTAACCAGGTTTACACTCTATGGGGCCACTAGGACTTTGTCACTTAAGGAACATCAGCAACCCTAAAAAAATGGAACACGACACAGGCCAGCATGGGCAGGAAGAGCTGTGGCAGGATGAAGAATGATTCTTACACAAAGATCTCCCTCCCTTCTTTGTTCCAGGCCTTTAGCCATTATAAGTTAACATTGGTTCTCCTGTGGAGGTGCTTAATTTGTACCTGACTCCTCCTAGAGTCAAGGGGCAGAAAGAAAACAACCAGCAAAACCCAACCAACCAACCACATTTTGAAAAGAAAGAAAGAAGTCTAACAGGTACTTTAGTCAGGTGCATGATTTATTGGAACCAGCTGCTCCCGGCAGCTGGATGTGATAGCACCAATGCCAGTTCAATCAAGCTTCTTCAATTGTCAGTTCATGGTCAGTTGCCTCCTCGATATTTTTAAGTTGACGGAGCAGCCATTCTCTTTCTTTCTTTCTCTGTTACAGAAAAGAAAATATTTAGTCAACCTAATTCATTCAGATGTCACCGGCTTTGAAACACAAGCACACACAAAACATATACAAAGGCATTAGGAACCCAGCTGGATTTCGGCTGAAGTTTTCCTTTTGTCTTAAGCTAAGAAGCCTTTACTGTCAGAGCAGGCAAGTTTTCCTGAGTTTCCAACACACCCATGAACAATACAGGACAGGGGAAAAACCAAGCCAGAATAGACTCTCATGGCTTCACTGATGTGACAGCCTTCAGTATCTAACCTTGCTGCCTCCCTGTCCTTTCTATGGGCTCTCCACAGGGCCCTTGCCAATAATGAAAGTTCCAGGAAATTTGAGTTCTTGTGCTCTATGAAACAGAAAAATAAAGACCTGCAGAAGGTCTATTAATCTAGGCTTTCACCAGGAAACACTTCACTAATCAAAGGACTGCAAACAAGACCCCATTTGCAAGAACTGGCATTCTTTTTAATAAAGCACTATGATTTGGATTAAGCAAGGAAAGAAGTAGATCATTTGTTTCTCCAGTTTCACTTAACTTGCCAATATTAAGAAACTTGAGAATTCAAATCACCGACTCTTCCCTTAAGGTTCTTTTACAGAAAGAAGATTAATGTATTAAAATGTATCAATGTATTAAAAATGTACTTTTGTACCAGGGTACACAACTAGTCATGCAGTCTCACCAGCTGAAGCAAGTACAAGTCTGGAAGACTGCATCCCATCTAGCCTGTGATTTAGGAATGATACCAGACAGTCTAGCAGGTTATGACTCCATTCACAAATGTATGTTCTCACTGGTAAGTTGTGGAGATGTTCTGTAACTAGAATATGCCCATATTACCAGAAGGATTTGTATACAGGCAGCATCAGTAAAAAACTGTAGAGCTTAGCTATTCCATAACAAAGGGAAACCCATTACCACAAGGGCTTTGTCAACTTTCTTCTTTCTTTTTTTTCCTATTGGGAGATCTTTTATCCCTGGTATTCCAGTAAGAAGCCATGCAGGTTCACTCTCAGGAATTACAGATGCTTTGGTGGAAGCCCGAGTTTCCGAGCTTGGCACGACCTTGTCATTTGGCTCTTCATCCGATTCACCAGAGGCCAACACTGTGGAAAGCCTCTTCCTAGAAAACACGACCCGGGAGCTTTGGCTTATCTCTTCCTTTGATTCTTGTGAGTCAAACGCTGTTGAAAGCCTTTTTGGGGACGTATGAGGGATATACGCTTCAACACATGCCATTGATACTTGAGCTAATGATCTACTTAGATTTGATTTTGGCACTGGAGATTCATAAATTCTCTTGCTGGAATTTTGGTCATCAATTGACCGATTTGTCAGTTCCGTAAGAGATGACATTGATCCTGAAGGCATTGAATCCACTGGAGTGCTGTGTTTCACCCATCTCTTTCTCAGAGATCTTTTAGTGTTCAGAATAGACTCTTCTTCCTCCGACATCTTGAAATCAGGTTAATTGCCTTCAGAAAAAAAGAAATAAAAAAAAAAAAATCAGAAAATTCATTGCTCACACAGAAAGAGATGTCATGTGAGGCCTTCAGCTGCCACAAAACCAAATCCAAGGTGTTCCTATTTTCCTATTATCTTTACATGGGATTTATCCTCTGTATAGATCAGCGTTGCTCAAGAGCTTGGAGGAGCCATACTGAAAACAGAACACTGGAAGACAGCTTGACACATTGACAGCATTCACTTCTGTCCCAGCCCTCTGCATGTGGAGCTCCACATATGCTAGATTTTTTTAAGATACCACCTTAACTGCAACATAGAATCCCAGACTGGTTTGGGTTGGAAAGGACCTGAAGATCATCCAGTTCCAAACCCTTGCCATGGGCAGGGACATCTCAAACTAGACCAGGTTGCTCAAGGTTCGGTCCAATCTGGCTTTGAACACTGCCAGGGATGGGGCATTTACCACTTCCCTGGGCAACCTGTGCCAGCGCCTCAGCACCCTCACAGGGAAGAGCTTCCTTATACCTAACCTGAACTTCCCCTGTTTCAGTTTGAACCCATCACCCCTTGTCCTATCGCTACAGTCCCTGATGAAGAGTCCCTCTCCAGCATCCCTGTAGGCCCCCTTCAGATATTAGAAGGCTGCCATTAAGACAGTGTTTTCTCCTTCTGGGTATACAAAAAAACATACTTTGGGGTTGCAACTGTTAACACAGGGCAGGCAGCTGAAAACTGTTAGATGCCAGAGGGGTTACCATAGCATAGCAATACGTTAGGTGCTCTAGAGAGACATGCGGAGAAGTTCTGGATGCAAGCAAGCACCTCAACTCAACTGCCATTTTATTTCCCTTAGTTTGTTAAGGGGGAGCTCACAAGCCTCTCATTCCTTCTTACTTGTCATTTGGCTTAGTCATGCTGATCCTCAGCTTCAGTCCTAAAGCAACTGTGTTCTAGGCAGGTCTGTTTTCAATGAATTTACAGGTTGGGTTTGTTCATAGCATTTCCCACTACCCATTTACCAACACCCAGCAACAAGGAACTTGACTTCATAGATATGGAGAAGCCCAAGAGAAATGTATTTAGTTTAAGGTGCACTTAAGATAAATATCTTGATTAGACAAGGAGTTAAGTACTTCTAGTAACTGTTGAATTCTGTTTTCATGCAGCAGTTCAGGTATTTCATGCAGGTTGACCACATGTAGCTCATCAAAAAGGCAGTGTGTTTTAAGCACCCATATTCTAAGCCCCATAGATCAAAGCCCTTGGGATGGGGAATGGGACAACAAGACAACAATGAAGGAGGTACAGAAGAATATGTCTGCTGAAGCAAAAAGCATCAGTTCTCTATTCCTCTAATCAATGTCAATGCTTTGCACCTGTGTAGAGCCTGAGTTTAGCAGTCTCACAGCCACTTTTTGTTTCTAAGGAACAGGAGGCAAGAGGCAGAGCACTAACTCTTCTGTACAGGAAAAGTCAGGTGCTTTGTGGTTTTCTTCTCCTGGGGGTGAAGGGGAACCACCATTATCACTTGTACTTGGATACACATTTCTCCCCTCACTCTTTAGCAGTGCTAGCTTGTGTGACACATTATAAGCGGCTTACACAAGCTGCTTTTTCCTTTCCTGTTCAGCCAGATCGACTTCCTTTAGTCTTTATCATAGAAACTTACTGGCAGACAGCCTGCACAACTGAACTCAGAAAGCGAATAAGAAGGAGTTTGTAACTACCCCCCTCCAAGCCCATTCTCAGCTATACGTTCTGATGCCATCCCCTTACTCATTAAAGTTTAGATGGTCAATTAAAAGCTATTTTTCTATTTAAAGCTAGTTCTTAAAGAATGCTTTCAGCCAAGACTTCTGAGGATAACAGAAGAAGCTGGCTTTTTTTTTCCTTTCACATTTCTCTGTGCTTTAGAGATGCATTTCTATACAAGCAATAAACTCGCTCTAATCTGTTGTTTTTAGAAAGCCATTTTAGATAAAGGAGGGAAGAGGTCTAAAAAACATCAGAGAAAGATCAATTGCTGAACAATACCAGAATCTATGTGGAGAATGCATCTTGCAGTAACTTCATAAAGTTACAAAAGAAAACAAGCTTACCAGATCTACCAGGCTCTGATACCTTCCTCCACACCCCAGGTGATTTGGTTTAAGCTGCTACTTCACCTCTTATAGCCCTGTGAGCCTCCCATCGTCCTTTTCTGCAGAGACTTCTAAGTCGCACATTTAGCATCTTTTCAGGATTTTCAGCTGCTAACTGAATAAATCGCTAAATAGAAACACATGATGAAGTTATCATAGGAAAAAATGGGCTGGTCCACTTATTTATGTGCTATGTTTATTGCTGTTTAATCTCTGCTGCTTGCTGCCCATTGTCAATGACTAAAATACATCAAGTGGTTAATTGGCCTCACATGGCTGCTAAAGGCAGGTTGAGGATCTGTTGGAAGAGAGATGTATGTTGATGGATGGATGGGTGGTGATGGAGTATATCTGTTGCTGTCCTGATTTTATTTTCTCACTGCTTCTCCTGCCCCCAAAAATAAATGAGAAAACAAATACTAAATCTGCCCTGAAAAAAACTCTTCTGTTGAAGAGGAGTGAGAATAAACTGAAGGTTCTTTTACTGCAGTCTGACTTCCATGGTGTTTGCAGCTCACAACTGTGGAAGCGGAAGCAGTTTATTTTGAAGCAATCGGTTTCAAAACACCAGCTCTTAGATGGGAACAGCACTGGTCCGAAATGGCATGGTTCAGGTGGAGGAATGTAGCTTTTGTCAGCAGAGGAAAAGCAGCTGGACTGCACCAGGCAAGCTGAATTGTAAGCCAGCTCTGTGGTGGGTGGCAGTGCATAGCTGCTATCACACTACTCACTGAGGAAGCATGTGCACAAATACTGGGGTAGCCCCTTTGGACTAAGCATGACCTGTGGACCTTTATTCAAAATCTAAGCTGATCTGATCAGACAGACCTAATGTCAGGGCTTTATGCGGGTGACCTGAGGTTGTAGAGAGCCTCTGGCGCAGACAGAGGGGTGAAGGGCTGATCTCGCCGGGATTTGAACCTGTGGTTCCAGGGAGTCTGAGCATTTCAAACCTAATCATAAACCACCCTCTATTGCTGCATTAATAATTGCAGTATGAATAGAGAATTGGAGCTACCAGTTCAATATTTAGGAATAACAGTCTGGCAGTATATGGGGAAAGTTGCTAGGTTTAAATTATGTGCCCCTAAGGAACTGAAAGAGAGCTTGAGAAATGGAGGCACTTTACAATCACATGGATTGCACGAGTAAACATCTTGGAAATAAATAGTCTGTCCAGGATAAGCTATTTATTTCCTGAACTCCCAGGGGAGGTTCCTACAGGAATATTTTGAGAACTCAACAAAAACTATTTTGAGATATATGTGGCTGGGCAAGAGAAAAAAAAAGAGACAAAATTCTCAGTCCTTTATAAACACAGAAGAGAGTAGACCAGCCCTTACCTCATTTTGAATGCGAGTAGTTAATTTTCAAACTAGTGGCCTTGTGGCGTGGTGAGCAAACCCACCAGGTCAGCCATACTGTACCTTGCAGGGCTTGGCAAGCCAGCTCTGTATATAGCACAGAGCAGAGTGATGTCTTGACTGAGTGTCGCAATGTTTGCACTGTCCTGCTGTGTCAGTGGGACTTAATACAGTCTCTCGCAGTGGTGCAGTGATGCAAACCACGCTGCACAGCATGAACCTATGTGAGACCCACCTTTGTGATGGGTCTGAATGAAACTGACATCATCTCATAGAATCACAGAATCAGCCAGGTTGGAAAAGACCTTTAAGATGATCAAGTCCAACTGTTCTCCAGCACTGCCAAGGCCACCACTAACCCATGGCACTGAGGGCCTCTTCTACATGGTGTGTAAACACTTCCAGGACCCTGATCCAACACCTGACCACCCTCTCAAGGAGGAATAAACTCCATCTAAACCCCCCTGGTGCAGCTTGAGGCCATTTCCTCTTGTCCTGTCCCTTGTTCCTTGTGATTAGTGACCAGGCACCTCCTGGCTCCATTCTCCACAGGATTCAAGGTGCAGCCTCACCAGTGCCCAGAACAGGGGGACAATCACTGATGCCACGCTGATGCTGATACAGGCCAGGATGCTTGTGGCTTCTTGGCTGCCTGGGCACAAGCTGCTCATGTTCAGCTCTGTCAACCAGCACCCCCAGGTCCTTTTCCATGGGCAGCTTTCCAGCCACTCTTCCCCAGGAGTGTTGCATGGGGTTGTTGTGGCCCAAATGCAGGACCTTGCACTTTGCCTCGTCCGGATCCCTCTGCGGAACATTCCTGTCTTTCAGCTGATCAACACTCCCAGCCAACTTGGTGTCACTGGACCTCTTCAAGAACTCCTGGCCTTGATGTCCACCTTGTGCTTTGCCTTCCTCACCATGCTTGCCCTCACTTCCTAGTGTATCCTTTTTGTAGCACCTCATAGTCCACCAGTGCTGTCTGTAGCTGCAGCATCTTTATGCCTACCTTCCATGGCCTTTGCCCACACATCTCTTAAAAATCAACATTCACGTTTCCTGCAAAGCCATTACTTGCCATTTCCTCTAGTTCCATGATGAACATTCTCAAGATATAAACTAGGAGATTTGTAAGTGGTTCTTGCGGCTAGCCACGGTTTAGCTTTTTATGGAATGGTGGCAGGATGTTACAGAGAACAATTAGAACATAACAATGCAGACATCATACAGAAAGGATGCTGTTATGACAGATAGGACCAGGTGCACCGATGATATTATATTGGTTGTGGTGTATCTATAGCCTGGACCTGAAACGCCCAAGCTCTGGCATGAGTGGCACCTTGAAGTCTTCTTGCACCTTTCAAAGAATGGCACGTACTGTGTCCTGTAGTCACACCTATTTATTCATTATGAACCATTACTTCACTAAAATTACATTACTTGCTATGACCAACATCAGGATTGTATACCCAATACAGGTCTCCCGAAGCCTGGATCCAGCTGTTTGGTCTCTGCTCACACACCTTCCTTTCCTTTGCTTGTGATGCAAGATAAGATGGAACACAATTCTACCAATATTATTATGCATCTCCATGTATATTATGTCAAACCTCCCACAGCTTTATGATTATGGCTTGAAAGACTCTTCTGTGGATCTCATTTTAGGAGATAACTTCATCTCCCTTTCTAAATTTGTTCCAAAAATACAAAACCCACATAGGAAATCATTTATATTTTTTTACCACATTCCCTCATGGGGAATATTATTCCGTAATGTTTTTTACTTCCAAAACTAATGGAAGTGGGGGGAACAAACCCAGCAGTGTTTTGTTCAAATATCAGCCCTTTTATTCCATTTCAAATGCACAAATTCACTCCAGAGACAATGGGACTTTGAGGAGGCCTCATCTGGAAGAGGGCAAAACTGGATTTCTTTCAGTTTACCATGGAACAGCATACATACTTACATAGGGACATGAAGGGACACCTATTCCCCTTAGTCTTCTGGTCTGATCTAAGAGACTCTGCTTCTTCAATTGCTGCTCTATTCATTTCCCACTCTGATGATACAGCCAAACAGTTCTCCTGAAGGGAACCATGATGCTGTACCAGCCGTATGTTCTTGTTTTGGGAATTGGAAGGAAGAAGCGAGAGCCAGAAGAAGAATGCAAATGGTGGTGGGGAGTAAAAAGAAGAAGAAGAAATGAAGAGAGGGACACAAAGGTGAAAATGCTTTCCTAAATTTAGAGCCATGTGGAAAGAATAAATTAGAGGAAAGATTAAAGGAATTGGCAAGACAAAAACCAAACAAACAGGAAAGGAAATTAAACTGTATTTCCTAATTGATTTAGAAGATTTAGGCCCAGATTATGAGTTGTTTCTGGATGAAAATCCATTAAAATGCAAATTTGATCCAAGTTCCCATAACCTGTTCTTCCTGTTTGTGAGTTTTGTGTATGAGCAAGTCAAATGGGAGTGCTCTGATCGGGCTGAAACATCTCATTTATCGACGTGAAGGCTGGAACCAGCAGGGAGCCTTGTCATGAACTATCCTCTGCAGAATAATGTCCCCCTTGGTCTTTCCATCATTATGGTACAGGGGGTGTCCAGAAGGAGCACAGCCTCTCTTCTAGTGAATAATAAGCTGAAAGACATGGAAATGGAAACAGTCCAACATTCCCCATGGACTTAGCCTCTTTAGGTACATAAACCTGCACAGAGACAAGTGAGACTTTTCAAAGTACCTTAACACTTTATTTCCACTTATTGCAGTAAGAATTACACGCATAGACACTACTCAAAATCCTGAGATGCTGACGGTCATTTTATATATGTGCTTTGAAGACACTGGAGAGGAGAGGAGAGGAGAGGAGAGGAGAGGAGAGGAGAGGAGAGGAGAGGATTATTATTTTTTCAGTTGGAAGGGACCTACAATGATTGTCTCACCCAACTGCCTGACCACTTCAGTGCTGCCCAAAAGCTAAAGCATGCTCTAAAGCAAATGCCTCTTAAACACTGACAGGCTTGGGGCATTGGCCACCTCTCCTGGAAGCCTGTTCCAGGGTTTGACCACCTTCTTGGTAAAGAAATGCTCCTCATGTCAAGTCTGAACCTGCCCTAGTGCAGCTTTGAACCATTCCCATGAGTCCTGTTACTGGATCCCAGAGAAAAGAGCTCAGCAGATCCCTCTCCACTTCCCCTCCTCAGGAAGCTGTAGAGCAATGAGGTCACCCCTCAGCCTCCTTCTCTCTAAACCAGACAAACTGAGGGCCTCAGCTGCTCCTCACAGGAGTTGCCTTCCAACTCTTGCTGGAACCTTCAGCAAACAAGGATTTATGAATCCGGTGAGGTCTGATAGAAAGCTTTTCAGTGCCTGAACTTGCTCTCCAGCAGCTTTGAAGTTTTTGCCTTTTGGGACACTTTCCTCATAGCTGGTAGAATTCAGCAGAATTAAGATATTCCAATCACTGGAGAAAAATGCAGCACTATTACGGTGGCAATGTGGAAGTGGCTCCCTTTGCAACTGCTGGAACATCCCATTTTTCAGCGTGGCAATGACCTTGCTTCTGGCCAGAGGCAAGGTCTGTGTCTTTGGCTAGAGTGTCCAGGAACAGACCTAAGAGTGGTATAATTCCTGCTCCAACTCCTGTCATAGAGTTGGGAAGAAGGCTTTAGGGAATCCTGGACAGATGGTTTGGGGTTTCACAACCTGTCAGGAAAAATGGCTCTGGACTGACTCTATACTGAGTCATGACATGTGCTTTGGGTTATATATTTCTATGGATTTTGGGTAGTGCGGCTCTGCTGTGACTGGATCTGTCCAGCTGGACAACAGCTCTGATTCAGTGCACTTAAAACCACAATCTTGGTATGCTAACTGGGTTTCACGGCTTCTCAGAATGTCTAAATGACCTTCCATAGGATTCATTTCAGGGAGGAACAGCGGGACTTGGCTCTTTGTCTCTGAACCATGGCAAATATTCTTACGTGGTTTTAATTTAGATGCTAATGTTATAAAACGTTCACCTAGATCCACCAATTGCAGGGAGTTGAGAGTTGTAACAGCCAAATTCTCCTCTGCTTTAACCTAACAGTAAGACTGAGTACAAAAAGCCATGAGGAACACACCTTTATCCCTTATAGGCACATTCAGTGCCACATTCTCTCTCAGTATGCACCGGCTTTGCCCTCAGCTGCAGTGCTTGGTGTCTGTGTGAGGGGAGGATCAGTTTGTACTTATTTAATGATGTACCTTAAGGCCAATTACAAAACCTTAAGGCATTAAAAAGTGTTGGCTCTCATGGTTAAGCAAGGCTATAATACACAGGTAGCCACTCTAAAACCACTGTGGGGAATGCCAAATTGAGAAAAGCATCTTTTTCATCCAGCCTGGTGGATTAATGTTTGACTTCAAAAGTCTAATTACCTCAGTAGTAAGAAACTAGGTACACTTTAATAGCAGTAGAGGTCACTGACCTTGACAAAATCAATGTGCCATCACCTGCCTTTGTAATTACGTCAATGACTCCTCTTTGTTATGAGCTTGTCCTCTCCAGTCTTACCAGAGTGCCAGTGCTTTCTAGCTGCATGTTGTTTATCCACCAGACAGTGTTCTATACACTTGCTACGTGTTTCTATACCCCAGAAGTCAATCTGAGTTAATATTCAACTGGGACCTTTCCTCAGTAACTTGCTGGGTCTTTTCTGATACGACTGCTCCTTCCTAATTATGTTGGCAGTGCTGCTGAGGAGCACATAATACTATTGCCAAAGTTCAATAAACATACAAAGTAACTATAGAGTTTTGGGGAAAACAGTCGGTGGTGCTTTCATGACCTTTGGCAACAGTATGAGCACAGTTTGGCCAACGCCAAACAAATGTCTAACTTCAAATCTCTCAGCGACCAGAAAATGATGGATTTGTTTTACTTTATTACATCTAATAATAAACTAAAAAATGCTGTGTTTGTGCAGTGCAGTAGCGTGGCCAGACTGAGTGTAGTCCTGTGCAGGAGGTCAGGCCAGATGACTATCAATGGCTCTTTCTTGTATTAGAATTGCACAGACAAATCCCCAGGTGGTCTGAGATGAGGGAAAGCTAATGAAGTCATTGGAGTCCCACTGACTTACTGAAGCATTTGGGATAGGGCAGCTCATGTGCTTCATCTGTGGTGGTGGAGTTAATTGATATGTTACACTGTCTCTATGAAAGCCATCACTGGCATCTTCAAACTAAGCCTAGTAAATGGAAAGGTAAATACTCATAATAATCATGACTACTTCTTCATCACTAGCTCATTCTGTTTCTTCATCCCTAGCTAGCTGTGGCTAAATCTAATAATAGTGGGCCAATGTCTGGTTATAGGTATAGAAACAACATAGGCCTAAGAGGCTCATATTGATGTTATTTAAAAAGCCAGTTTCTCTTCTCTGAGCCTTGACCCTGAAAACCTACAGAAACTACTGCTGTGATTGACAGCAGAAATAATCTGCACAGGACTGGGTGTTTAGGATTAGATCAAGACTCCTAAGTAGCCTGGCTATACCTCTAGATCTCCATCCTGAGATGCTGTCTCCACAGCTCAGTGGGTTTAATGATCGAATTGTCACAGGCAATTTCCACTGTGTGGCTCACTTTCCAGCTACGGCTTTTTCCCCATGCAGACCGATCTGACAAAGAATACGGTCCATGCCTGCTACCTGTGTAACTGTTTCCTTCCACTGAACATCATGTTCCACCAGCAGGAACAGTGCATGAGGTGACCCACTGCCCTGGGGAATGGCTGCAGAACTGGAAATGTCACACAGACACAATGGCAACGCACCAATAATGCCTGCACAATGTACACAATGTTCTCATTTTCCATTCTCTCCTTCCCCCTACTTCAAACCTACACTATCCTCTGGTATATATTTTTGGACAAGAACACCAGTTCCAGTTGTGGGTGGTTTATGCTATAGACGTGCAGTCCCTGGGTGAGAAATTCCAGAGAGACTGCATGTCTATAGCATAAACCACCCACAACTGGAACTGGTGTTCTTGTCCAAAAATACTACCAGAGGATATAAGCAACCCACCACTGAAACTACCTCATTCTTTAAGCAAAACCAGCTCTCAGACTGTGTGAGTTTGTCTCAGAAGTGATTCAGCTGTGTAATGGGGCACGGCAGAAAAATGTTTCCAAGTACCTGACCTGGGTCATTAATCCTGACTGTGTGCTATCTCATTAACATGTGTGTGTGTGTGTACATATTTTATGTACAAATATATATAGCTCTGGGTGTATTTATGTATATAAACCCCCCCAAAACAACACACAGAGGGTTGCACATTTTAGTATTAAGAGAAGATTTAAAATGCCCATGTGGCAGAACAGGTCCAATGAAAGATGAAGGCCAGATTTCCAGTTTATTCATGTCCTTTTGACTTTAGTAGAGCTATTGTGAATGACACTTATGAACTTCTGGCACGCTGTCTTCCAGAGGGGAAGGAGTAAACAACAAATGTCTCCATGAGGCCTCAAACACTTCCTCTTACTGGTGTAAGGGCAAACCAAGAACAGTTCCATCTCACTCACTGTCATCACAGCGATTTTGTACAACCCCCACTCTGCTCTCTAACCTGCAAAAGAAACAGCTGGGGACACTTAGTCTAGCATTTGGAATAAAAACCTCTTGCATCTGAGCCCAGGCTGTTTTCTATCACAAGGGACTCTGTATTTCCAAGTTATCTCAGGGCATATCTGCATGGACAGGCGTGATGGACCTGAGCGCCTCTGCTTTAGCTCTGAGCTGTCCAGATGGGAATCTGCTGTGATTTGGAAGTGGTACAATCCAATTACTTTGGTTCTGCGCCCAAGCTTACAGAGTCTCTTGAGGGTCATTTTACCTGATATAACTTTATTAGTTTTCAAACCAGTTTAAGTTAACCTATTCAATTTTGCGCTTAGTTGGTTCTGTACCTTACACAACATAAACTGCCTACACGGTCTACACTTGGCTGAAGTCGGCCAGTTATTTCTTGGCTTGTGGAAAAGGAGAGATGAGCTTCCCTTCCCCATCTTCTGGTCTATGTGGCTAGTACTTTGCCAGTATTTGCACATGTTTACTTTCCTCTGCTTGCACAATGGATGGAGCACTTGGCCCATGCTGGGTTTCACTGTGGTCAATGCAGAAAGTCAACAAGACTCACAAGGGAACTGAATTGTTCCCATGAGGTTCTTTAGTTCATAGCAATTGTGAAAGTAAGATTGCAGCATTTGTAGATGCATGTTCTTAGCCTGAACACAGAGAAGCTGTAGTTGGACCCTGTGAAAAGCAGCTTGATATAGAATAATGAACGCAACTCGATTTGAACCAAAACAACAATCCCAAACAGCTGTTTATTCAAGCAATTTTTTCCTTTATTTTTAATTAGATTCCAGAAATTATAATAGTGCAAACACTCAGTATAAAAGTTGCAATAAGAAATTTACATTCACATTTAACATTTCAGTCCATTCACTTTTTAACATAAAAATAGGACAAATATTCAATTGCTCTTCTCAATTTAACAATCCTGAAAAAGACTGGAAGATACTCTACAATAGTCTATTTACATAAAAAGAGACCCGTATTATTAATGCAAATCTATCATTAGAAGTTACCCAGTGTTAAGTTATTGTATCGTACTATGTATATACATACATATATATATAATGTATAACTATATAGATATAAAAATTATTTATAGATTCAGTGGGCTACAATAGTTGGAAAAATAACATCTTGACTTACTAGTTCATCCCTTAACGTTCGGACTATTCATTTTATTTACCTATGTAGGTGTTTCTATTGTGATACAACAGACCTCCTCCCGGTCCCTTTGAAGTCACTGGCAACATCCACTTGACATCAGTGGGAGAGGAACAGACATTAAATAAGGCCTGATCTAGCAATTCAGTTACCATTGAAGTCAGTATTTCTATTGACTGGCCTAAATCAGACTAAAGTAACTTCTGAAACCTTGTCTGCCAATTAATTAGGGAGAATACTTTTGTTTTTCCCTTTAAGGAATGGAATATCTCTACCTGATGCAAATGCATTCTTTTTCCAAAGTGTAAGCTGAATATTCAAGTTAGTTTGGAAGTAACACAGAATTTGCTGCAAGTATCTGCAAGCTAAGCAGCTGCTAAGAACCCTTCTGCATGGTCTTCTTCATGAATACATCAACCAGTCTACAAATCCCCAAGACTATCTTTGCATGCTCCTATCTTTTTAATACAGAGTGGCATCCAGACACAGACGACATGCCTGCCCTTGAAATGGGTTTGCATGTGTTTAGTAAACTGCTATGGAACATGAGTTAGGCTAACCTGCTTTTGCTTATCTCCGTCTCTCCTTTGGGAACATGACCAAAGACGCTGCGCTCCGCCTACAACTAGCAGGGCTAAGCCTTGCTACCCAGCTTGCTGCCAGTTGCTGGTGCCTGCACTCCCACCACAGCATATGTTTATTCACCCTTTCAGGTTTCCTGTCACATGTACTGCTTCCTAAACAGATTATGACAAAACTATCCCCTCCCCCCGAAAAAAAAACCAAAACACCACCCCCCCCCCAGTTATGTGAAAAATCTGCTTTTTGAAACTATATTTTCCTTTTAAAAAAGAAGCATTTGACAATCATGTGCTGGACCTACAGAGGGAGACGGTAAGCAGGCCTGAGTGGACAGTAACCGCCTGCAACAAAAACGTGATGGCACCGCACAACTGAAGGGAGTTAAGGGCAGCAAGGGCACCAGTCTCATAAGGAGCGGTGTTTTATGAGCTGCAGGTCACATTTTTACATCCAAAAAAAGAATCATGCGGTGTTAAGAGGCAGGCAGGCATTCCTAGCTCCTTCTCCTCTTAGTGCTATGACATATATTACATTTAATTGTTTCTAGGATGCTTAAAATAACGGGTAAACCTACAATGGACACTGTGCCATCGTGTAGGCAGACCAATTTTGATTGTAGAACACACACTCCATGTGTTTTTTTGCTTCCTACCTTTGGCTGCTGAATGTTCCATTATAAAAAGAGGGAATCATACACTTCTGAATCTTCTCAATGCACAGATCAGACAAACACTTAACATCTCATTTCCAAGCAGAACCTATGGACATATACCAGAAAATTTGCTCCTGACAGCGAAGTGTACAAGGACTAATCAGTAGGATAAAATCCAGACAGACCTTGCAGCAAAAACGTTTAGTGGCAGGGATTTTAGCAGATGGGTTAAATTTGCCTGAATCTGCCCCAAACTGTGAAATTGCACACAGACCAATCTGCACAATAAATATATTATGGGAAAAGAGCCTCCAAGAGGAGCGTTTTTAACCTCTGTCAGAACTACACCTAAACAGGATCACTGCTCTAGAATTCTCTGTGTTGGGTTAAGTTATGCTAGAAACAGTAACTGCTCTTGAAGTCTGTTTTTTAGACCAGCAATTCTGAAAGCATTCCTTCCGTTCCTCCTGTATTCTGTAACATATCCCAAAGCTACCTCTGTAATAACCAGCTGCTGGAACGCAGAAAAGAAACTCAGCATTTGCTTTGCCTAAGTCCAAATTTGTGCAGACAATTGCACATGCAAATGGGAGCAGGTTACACAATCGCTTAAGTGAACCCTCGGAAGGTTACTGTAAAAAAAAAGCAGGGATTCCAAGTAAAGAAGGATTTCTACTGTAACAATTGATAAATGTGATTATCATGAAGCAATTTTGTGATGGCCCAGGTCATTCATCTATGTTTCACTGTAAATTCTCAATGTATCACTCGAATTTGAACATAAGAACAGAAAGCCTTTGCACCCATGCACGCTAAGCAGTAAAGACATGAGAAATCACCTAAATAACTTACGTTATTTAGAACTGATGCCACCATTGACGGGTCTAGAATTAAAGCAGCAGGTCAGGCACTTGAAAGTAAGACACGAGAGTGTGCACAACTGGAGTAACTAAAGCACACCTTAGCCTTGCCCACAACAAGAACTGGCAGCTGTTTCACCACCAGCAGGCTAATCTATGCCTAGCAAATGTGGCAGGGCAGTCACAAGCTGCAGGTAAGAGTTCTGCCTGTATTTAATCAATGTGCTGTGTAAGCCTGCTCTGAAGAGGAGGGCAGCCATCAAAGGAGCTCCATAAACCACCTGGGCAGACTTTCTGCACATCTCAGCTATATGTGCTCAGCTTTCAAAGAAATCTGTCCTTATTTCGCTTAGACCCACATATACCTGTGTATGGCCTCCCCCTCCATAAACACTTGGAGCACACCTTGCACCCACATAGCTGTGCTAGTAGTAAACCAAAGTAGGAAAGGAAGTCGTAAAAAAGCTTCACAGTGATGCAGCACTGTTTGTTCCTTCAGTTTTATGCAGGTGTGACATGTCTGATGCCACAGAAGGCATAAAACGGGGATCATAATATAAAGAAGCAGATCCTCCAGCATGCAGTAAGGCACAGGCAAAACCAAGTCCTTTCAGCACACAGGCTACGTATATTAACCAATGGTAATTCAAATTTCAAGGTGCTTCCTCATGATCAGGACATAGGCGTTAAAGGTGACAACCCCAACTATTTCTACCAACTCCTTCTCACCAAGAATCTTGAACACTCTCCTGAATGTGAACAGACACAAGAACTCAGAAATGGATCTGACCGTGCAGTTAAACACAAGCCTTGTTTTTGTTGCACTAGGAATCTAGTTGAGCACTCTGCCAGCTCAAGACCTGTCCCATGTCACTAAGAGGTTTACCACTGACTTCAGAAGGAGTATACTGGCTTCTCAACTTTTTCTTTCAGCAACTGCTATCTCACAGGGTTTTTTTTTCCTGTTATTTTGTACTCTTGCTAACTTTGTGCTTTAATTTCTTTTCCTGTTTTTGTCCTTGTACTGATCAGATTATACCTCACATCAGGCCGTCCAAGAGTAATTAAACAGCAACAGCCAGGACCCCCTTATATGTACATTTTTGCATTCAATATTTATTGATGATTTAGTTTTGGCCTGAAAACTCAGCGAGAGATGGGAGTAAAAGGAGCAAAGAGCTAAAAAAGGCCTACACAGAGTTCTGGAAAAAGCCAATCATAAACATGGGTAGGGTAGAGCAGCAGAGTCCACACTGTTGTTAGTCACAACAAATATGCCACACTGAGGTGTAAAACCCACCAGATTTGAGATGAGTTAGTTTATGACTGTTAGAAACCCCTAACTTCTGTATGAAGCCCATCATCAGCACAACGTAGTAGTTCTTGTAACCAGGCAACTGGAATAAGTTGTATGAATCTACATCTTAACTTAGGATGACAGAAGTACTTGCAGAAGCAAGTTAAACTTAGTTAACCCTACAGTCACCAGATGAAACAAACTAATGGATTTCTAAGTCCTACTATAAAACTAGCTCAAACTGTAAAATATAAGGAGTCCTTACTAATCCACAGTAGAAAGTATTCATAGTGCACACCCTTTTTCCTCTGGCACCAACCGCAGTGTTATGCTCCTACAATACTCCTCATTTATCATACCCTAATTACAGAAGTAATTTGGGAAGTAGCCCAAGCTGTAGTGACACAGAGATGACAACTTTAACAATGATGCATGAAAAATACCTCCAGAATTGAAAGTTTTGTTCAGCAACAATATGGGGAAAGTCAGCTAGAGGAGTGGATATTGATTTCTTATTCCTGCGTCACTAACTGATGTGGGCCTCATGCTGTGGGTTAGGCTGTGATGCCTAAAGGAGGCACCCCTGTAAGCATGGGCATTAGTGGGAGTAGGACTAGCATCAGCACAGAACCCAGACGGTTTAAAGCCAGAGAACCCAGTGAACCTTCTCCTAATAGTTGTGTTAAATACTTTCTCCTTAGCAGTACAAGTTAGTTGGAAACTTCAGTCAAAAAAGCTAACAAAAATAAGGCAACAAAATTAATTTTTATATATATACATACATATATATACATATGTATGCACCTAGAAAACAATCTGCTTGCATTGTGTACTTTTCATATACAATAACTTATTACCACATTAGAAATATACTCTGGGTAACATTATGGGCCAAATTCATCTCCTTTACCTTCCATAGTGTTGCACCTGCATACAGCAATAACGAATTTGACACTTGGTCCTTCTTGATGACAATACTACATCAAAGCAGTATTAGAGAATACCCATTGAATGTCAGATATTACACCATTATGAACTAGAATATCTGCTTGCTTTTCATATTACAGTAAGTAGAGTTTATTGCTTCTAATGACCAGAAGGTACCTTATGAAGACAGCATAGATGTTGGTAACACTTTTCATATACTGTATTATGGACCTTGGAACACTGAGGTTGGCAGATCACAACCATGACATGATATTTCTTCATTTGCCATTTGCGTTTTGATTTTGCTTTGCTGAACGCACATGCAACTAGTGGATCTAACTTTGTGCCAGTAGTGATATGTCAAAAACATTTAGGAAAACTTACTGGTTTACTGTTTTGTTTTGTTTTACTGAAGTCAGGCATGAGTGGCATGCAGTAGATTGCAAGGAAAAGCAAAAGGACATCCATTTCCAAAGGATTTATAATCTCCATGCACATGTAAAATGTTTCTTACAAAAAATTGTTAACATTTCTTAAAAGTGTGCCTTTTTGCTTCTTTTTTATACAAGTGTACATGCAATTACCTGTCCGAGCTAAAACTATTTACAAAATCTCATAATACAATACATCTTTTAAAGTGAATAATACATGAAAGGCCAATGTTTTCTGTTGTTTTGTAACACTGTACAAGATTAAAAATAAATAAGGCATTATAATACAGGTTTATCACAAATTAAAAAATGTCGATTTTCACTGTAATACAAAACTTTAACTTGAAAGAACATTATGGCTAAATAGTCCTCCTGCCTGGGCAGAACACGTACAGAATCCGGACTTGCTGATGTAAAGAAAACGCTTTGTTTCTGCTACAAGCAGGAATTCAACACATGAAAATGATTCACGCTACTTACTAATTTGTTCAGACTCCTCAAAGCACTGAAATGGCACAGGTCATACACTGTTTCCCTTCTAACAGTGACTCCCAAGTACTTCCTTTTGCCTTACAGATAAATTACAGGCAAAAGTGTGAAAGAGATTTAGGCGCACAACCTCCTCTCAGGTACAGTGTTGTGCAATACTCAGTTCAGTATTGACACGGGACATCACTGTAACCCAAACAGAGCTTGGCCTACAGAAGCTCACTTCCTGACCTTCATAAGCATGCTATACCCCTGGCGATATCTGCAGGCCTTCTGGCTACATAAGGAATGCAGATTCAGCCTCAACAAGCTGAAGCTTTTGGCTCTCAGTCTCACCTAGAGAAAGCAAGGGAGAACTTGCGTGTGGTTTAGTGAAGATAAGGGAGTGTGACTTGCCACAGTGGGAAGCAGCTACAAAACTGCATTTTACAGGCTGGATAAAACAGCATTCTAGTTGATGCAAATGGAAAATGTTTGGAAATACCTAGCCAGAAATTCAACTGAACACCAGTTTGTAATCTCAGCAGAGAATAATAATTAAAAAATCATTTAAAGATAAACGTAGCATAGGAACACTTTGAAATTAGCTCCCAAGACAGTGAAGTCTGAAGATCTCTGATACTTATCTCCTTATATAAAGAACGAAAGACTTCAATTATTACTATTATCTGAAAGAGAAAACGTGCAAACTGATGTGAAATATTGTGCTTGCTATTGACAGACTCTGACATGCCAGAAAGGCATCACTTCAGAGGGCTCATATCTGTTAATCGTTTCAAGCTAACAGCTGCACAGAACAGTGGTGCAGGAGGGTATTCTGCCACAGTGCAACGCATTACTATCCCAAATGAAACATGAGGGACTTCTGGGTACAGTGGGGCAGAACTGACTCCTTGCTGGGTCTACAACAAGGTCACCCAACCAGAAGCTTCAGAGCTTGACCAGAAAGTTGGGAAATAGAACTGCATGCATCAAGGTGGACACAACCCAAATCCCAGTGAAATCCAAGGGAATCCTTCTGATGATTTTCAGGGATATTGGACTGGGCCACAAATTGTCCTCAGCCAATTGCCAATAAAAATTTGATGACAAGCTTCTCCAATTTGGCAGAAAATGTGCATTTCTGGTGTTACTGGAAGCATCACTACTACTTTTTTCTATGTATAAAACTCACTGAACAGATCAAAGAATGCAGAAAGAGACAGGGGACAATTAATTTCTGCTCACTGTCTATTTAGTGATAAAATAAACAAGAGCAATGTGCCTACAACTCAGACCTATTAAAGAAGTAACAAAGAAATAATGGCATTGTAAGCTTTTGGAGCGGGTCAATGGCTGCAGTTGGTCTATGTGTTCACATATTACTGGATCTACTGCTAGGATCTGAAGATGCTTTTAATAAAAATACATATAAAAACAATGTTTTATTATTATCAGTGAAATTATACCAATTTCACAGATTCAAAAGTTGTATACTTGGGCTCTCTGTTGTGTGGAACTGAGTGATCATTGCTATTGCACATTATGCTTCCAATTTTGGTTAAATATTTAACTTACTGGTGTGATGATTTAGTTCTCACAAACCTATTAGAAAACGGTAGTATGAGGTGTGCTTTACATGGATACCATTTATTCAGTTTAATGATGTAAATATTGGTTCTTTAAAAATCTCTGTATTCTACACCTATTTATTTAAATGGCTTTGAATGCCTCAAAACCAGAATTAAATAATTCAAGAATACCTGTGAACTGTTAGGGAGGTACAGAAACACAGGGACTTTGACAGATGAGCCAGGGTGCATACAACTAGTACAGTCAGGAGGTGATTCTCAGGCTTTATGGTCACCTGAATCACAACACTTGTTTTGCCAGCTTTGTGATGCAGCACCTAGCTGACAGGGTACATGAAAATCAGCTAAATACCCTGCTGAAAACCATTGGAGTCCCACAGCAGCCTGATAGGAAACTCCTGCAGCACTTCTTTAACAATTTCCATCTGTCGACACACTATTTGTCCACGCATTTTTAACACAAACAGTGACTGCTCCAAAGCAAATGCTGGTTGCAGGAATATTCCTCAGAATCTTCTTTCCATTGAAATCACTACTAAAATGGGCTCACCAAAGGGAAATGTGACATCTAGTATGTGCAAGTTTTCTATGGCACAATATGGGCAACTTCTGCAGTTTTTCAGTTTTGGGGTTTGCTGCTGTTTGATTTGTTTGGGGGTTTTGGGAGGAGGGTGCTGGTTTTGTTTTGTTGGGCTGTTTTTTAGTTAAAAAGCTTTTAGTTAAAAGGAAGTTTTGCATGGTTTTAGACAACATGAAGTTTCGTTTCTCTTTTGGAAAGCAGTGCAGTGAGTCTGATTAGCATGCACATCCCCATCAGGGACTGCTGGTGACAGTGTCCATGTAGCACATGTCACTTAGCAGGATGACCTCCAGCTGCTTACAGAGCTGAACTCCACATTTCCCATCCCGATCAGTGTTTCAAGATGAAACCATGAACAATAGGATGTGGGCTGCATTAAAGGAAAAAGTGGTCAAAATATGTTCCCTTTTATGCAGATCAAGAGCAGGCCTCACTCTTCTGGCACGTTTACCAGTGTGCTCCTGATTTGGGCAAAGTTTGACTGTGCTTGTTTCTCAGAATTATAGCTTTCTATAATTGTACAGCTTTGAAGAATGAGCCTGGGTAGAATCAAGATATAAAACTGTGGCATAAATTTAAAAATCAATTAAGACCTAAGCCTGTGTTGGCAAATACACAAATCTCACAAGGCTAGCAACAGCATGTTTGTCACCACTACAGGGCTATTCTTTGACCTGTTTGGAAAGGTAAAGCTAAATCCTGGAACTGAGCTACCAGACCTGTGCTGGTTGTAAATGCCTGAAATAATACCATCCTTCTGCTCTTCAATAAAATCAATCAATTTTGGGTTTTAATGACAAAAAAAATATATTGTTCTTCTGCCAAACCTTTAAGCTCTTCATACCCGAGGGTTATGCTTTGAATTGGAATTTTTTGGAAGTTTTTGGAGCATGCAAGGAGAATTTTTCAAAATACGTAGGGTTTAGCAATTAGTTGCATCCAGCCTTTGTTAACTGACAACACAATTGTTGTTGCTTTAACTCATGCACTGGGAACTTCTCTAACTCTTGCTGTAGACCAGCTACCCCCCCCCCCCCCCCACTCCACTGTTAAATGCAGCTTTACTAATCCCAAACCCAACAGTGCTGGCTATGACAGAAAGAGAAATCCCTTTGCTGTGTCTTTGCAGGTGGATGTGTAAATAAATACATGTTTTTATGTTTATCTCTATAAATCTCTATTAAGTCTACACATGACTGTTTGCATATGTGCATATATAGATTAAAACATATATACACACACACACACATAAATAATTGCTTGCACGTTTATCTCATTTTTTTTTTCATTCACCCTTTAAAAACACCAAGAAAATATTCCTCATTTCCAGGAAATCAGGTTTTGACTTTTCCTAACAGAATTGCTAGCCCTTATATGTTCCATCCCAAGAGTTCATTACATAGTCCCCAAGTTCTCTTTGGTTGGGTTGTAGTGGTCCTTGGTTAATGCCATGGCCTACGACCTCTGATCTCTTGGTAAAAATTCAGGCAACTCTCCAAGATCACTGCAAATGGCACAACCACATCTCCTTTCCTTTATGCCTCCTTTACAGCTGGCACAGAAGGAAGATAATGCAGTGTTTGATTTGTGTGAGTGGCAGATGTCTGCCCGGTGCCAGCTTTTACAGGAATGCTAGCAGCTGAGGACACCGACGGGCAGCTGGTGCCCAGTTTGGTTTGAATGTTTGCTCTCCCGTAAGGGTACATTTTCCTCTCTAAGTTTAAAGACCGTGTTTGTGAATTATTTCCATCGGTCTTTCCTTCCAGGAAATAGGTCAACATTTCACCTTTTCCCTTTACACTGACTTTACCCCTGCACGCAAACTCGTAACTGCACCTTTTTAAGATCCGCTGAACTTCTTCTGTCACCTGCAGACAAATAAAAAAGGACATTTAGTTTTTCCTGTTCGTATTGGGTTAGTTCTAGATCTGTCCATCCCTCTCCATTTTACTTCTGTCATGGAATATGCATAAACAGAATGATTTAACACCTACTGCTGCTTTCAAGCTCACCTAAGAGTTTTCTTAAGGAATTAAAAATCACTGACCAAATTGGAACCTGTGAAGCAGAACTTCTGGTCTTGAGCTGAATAATTACACAGCCAGATTAATCTCTGTCCAACAGCAATGTGTAACCAAATTGTCCACTGTTGTCAGCTGGATCAGTTCCAGTGACGTTAATTTACTCCACAAGAACTTTTGATCCCTGGAGACTAGACAGGTGTTTTGGATAAAGGACTGCAAGAGTTTGTTGAGTTTTTGAGAGGTGCAGGCATAGCTTCTAGCCAAGCTCTAGTGGAACAACAATGTTCTGTGTCTGTGTGGCCTCTCTGATCCAAAATATCCAAGGAATTTTTAAAGCTACGTAAAATGCAGCAGGATGCAAATGGACATGGATCCTTCCCTTGTAGTCCTTATTCAGGCAAAATTCCTACAGCACAAGGACTGGCCCATGCAGTGTCGGCATTCCCAGGCTTGCCTCCAACTGTGTGCACTGCAGCAGAGAACTCTGTTGCTTCTGATGCGAAATGATTTGTTTGAGAGTTTTATTGCCTTCAAGTAGTGAAGCGTATATAATGGAAAATAACCTCACCTCTGATGCTTGAACCATCTGGAGAATGTTGCCCTTTTCAAAAGGGCTATGAGATCAAGTGAGGCTACATTTTCTAAGTGGACTTGAAAATGTAACCACAGATAAAACCGGGCTTTTATCTGTGTACGTATGTAAAGGTTGCAAAACGGCCTCAGAACCCACTCACCTGAATTTTCCCCTGCACTCCAGTACTATCCATACGGCTGGCAACATTTACAGTGTTCCCCCAGATATCATACTGTGGTCTTCTGGCTCCAATGACTCCAGCCACTACTGGCCCAACATTAATACCTAAAATCAAAATGATAAGTTTGGTTTCAAACACTACAGCGTATTATCCTAGGGAAATATGAATCCTGCAAAACAGATTTAACACAACTGCCTTAGCATTTTTTCTGCTCAGAGGACATAATGCATGTTAAATTAATGCCAACCAGACTTTTGTACTTGTAAGAGGCTTAGAATGAAAATAAAGACATACACAGAGATAACTTACTGGCAATGCAGTGTGACAGACAACATACAACCTTGGCTCATTCTTTTTTGTGCTAATTTTAAGAAAAGAAAAGCACTGGTAGAGCAGAGTTTAGCTGTACAAGAATTCAGGACAAATTGTTAGAGATCTTTAACTACTCGCTACAGCTTCCACTGTAGTTGCTCATATAAAGCCTTTTAATGGAGGTTCTCCAAGTGGAACAGAAATAGCGGCCTGGAAGACATGAGGAATGGGGTAACGGAAGCATGTCATGTTGGTTGTCAGTACTAGAAAACAGATCAGGGAAACAATGGCAGAAGACAAGAGTATGTGAAAATGGCTCAAGCACCTTTTTTTGGGAAACCACAGAGCTTGATACTACATTTCTGATTGATTTTGACAGCTTATTTGTAAGACAAGAGAGGATGTCCCTTCTGAGTGCCCTGAAGAGCTATAGATGCTAAGACCTGTATGAGGTTCTGTGCAAGACAAATTATGCAGAAGAATTAGGGCTAGATATTTGTTTTCTACCCCTTTGAACCTGGAAAAAAAAACAGAGTTGAAGGAGAATTTGGGGTTTGTAACTATTAGGAGGTACAGGAGGGCAAAGATGTCTAACTCTCCCATTGCTACACTTGATGTCTTTGGTCCTTCTCAACCTTCCACTGGTAGCGACCTCACTTTTCACCTTGTCCAGCCCATTCTCACAATTTAGCCATGAAAATAAATGGAGAAAAAAGCTGGAGAAAACTATCAGTGTTAGAATATGCAGCAGCAGCAGGAGTACCACTAGAGAGGAGCAGGATGCAGGGAAGGACAGGAAGAGAGAAACTTGTTCTCCGAGAGGTCTGGGAGAAAGGACTCTGAGAGATAAGACATATAATAATATGTAAATGATTGTGTGGGAAGATTTATGTTGTGAAGACCAGAAATTTGATCTGTTGGAGAACACAGGACTGGTTGAGGTGATTTGGCATCTGTGGACAAAAAGCTTCCATGCCACTTAATGCCAACAAAGCTTTTACAGAGGGAACTTAACAGATCCAATTTTCAGCAGTTTAGCAATTATAGAATCACAGAATGGCTTGTGTTGGAAGGGACTTTAAAGCTCATCCAGTTCCAACCCCCTGCCATGGGCAGGCACACCTTCCACTAGAGCAGCTTGCTCCAAGCCCCTGTGTCCAACCTGCCCTTGAACACTGCCAGGGATGGGGCAGCCACAGCTTCTCTGGCCACCCTGTGCCAGTGCCTCAGCACTCTCACAGCAGGACCTCCTCCTGGGAACACCTTCTGCAGGCAGATCTGCTGCCTGTCCCTGCCCCAGGAGAAGGGTCTGGGCCCTTCCTGCAGTCCCAGGTCTGCACTGCAGCCTCTCCCTGCAGCAGCTGTCATCTGCCATCACCAGGGTAGATGGTGCAGACTCTCCTCTGGAGCTGTGGCCTTTGCCTTCTGATGAGTCCCCACCACTCTGCCTTGAGGCCCCAGATAGCCTTTGGAATGTCTCCCCCTCAAAAAGATGCCCTTCCTGCAGCCCTTTTGCACAAGCTGCCATGCAAACTGACTGGAATTGGACACAACTACAATTCCTTAATACTGATGCTCGCTATCCAGCCTTCTGACTTCCTACATGGATGTGACTCTCCTGTTGAAGGAGCCTTTTCAGTTTTAATCACGAGTGTGGGACAGGCAGACAGGTAGTCCTTTGCAGACAGCGCAGGGAGAGCCAACAAACAACAATGTCCTGCTTGTGTGATAATTGGAGAGATGTGACTTACCAACTCGTAGGACAAAGTCGTTGTAAGACTGATAGTTGATTTCATCAAGAACGTCAAACATCTCTATTGCGAAATCTGCCAGTGTACTCAGATGGGAATAGATTGATTTTTTAGCCTAGAAACAAAATAGTATTGCACATGAGATTTGTCTGGTTACTGAGAGGCAGGTGAAATACCAAAGTGAAAAACAATGAAAAGCTCAGACTGGACGGCTTAGGAAAAGAATTTAAGCCATTTTGCTGTTTGTGAAAAGCAATGTTTGATGGTGGCTACAGCACGTGCACTCTTTTCTCGAGTACTGAATTCATTATTTTTTTTCCTTCTCTGTTTTGATTTCTGGGAAGAATGGAAAGCAGAGTTCCCGTGGTAAAGTGGTTCTGTTGCTAGAGAGCTGCAGATGTTTGTTGTGAGTGTGGCAGGGAATATAACCTGCTTTCTTACTAAACTGCTTTGCCTGATGATTATTAATAACTATAGTTTCTGCCCTCTTCTCCCTTTGGGGCTTTTGCTAGGGTGCATGCTGTTCCCATTGACAAAATTCCTATTAGGTTTAATCCTGGGAGATGCAGAACACCCCTGTTTTCTTTCCTTTCCAGGCAAATTGAAGTGAGTTGTTAGAAAAATGTATCTAAATGAACTAAAGCAGAAGAACCAGAAAGGATCAAATGAAATGCTGATGTTTCAACTTGTAAATAAAACCCAAACCAGAAGAAAGTAATTTCTACAACTTCAGTTGAATTAAACTGAAGAACTCATTTTCAGAGGATACAGTGGATTCCAAATGTTAGATAGATTTGAACATTACTACTCATGGAAGAAATACTACTACTAAAGCAGTAAAAAGATACTATCTGTAGTCCTAGAATTTCTTAAGCAGCATGTCATTAGAAAGTGGGAAAGAGAGGTTTGCATGTTTGTTCTCTAACTCCTGCCCTTCCCCGAGGATCTACCACTGGCTAGCTGAAGACAGGTTTCTATAACAGGCCTTTGACCTGACTCATTATGCATTATGTTGCTCTTATGTTGTGCTCTTATTTGAATAATAAATATGAATTCATGAACAGATTTGCAAAGTTAAAGTGGGCTAAAGGTAGGATATGGTGAAAGAAAAGCAGGGTCAGTGGCAGTCTAGCTTCACTAGGGTGTTGCACAACAGGGCTGTGGCAGCTGGCAGGAGATGAGAGCTCACTGGGTTTTTGTCATGATAGTGGGATTTTATAAATGAGCTACTTGACAGTGGCTGAGAAACCCGAGGAGCAGGTTGCTGTTTGCTTTCTTTGGCTCTGTTTGAAGCCGTTCTTTCATGTGTCTGGGAAATTCACAAAAATTGGAGCAAAGTGCTAACAAAAAATATAAAGGTCATCCTTGGGGCAGGCCCAGTTTTTAGGGAGGATATTTTTATTTACCTGCCTGTGTCTGTGCAGTTCTGCTTCTTGCAATGGCAACTAGCTCTACCCTTTTCCAGCCTCACCAAGACAAAGGAAGAAAAGGAATTAAGTTTAACTAGCTGATGGCTACACTTCCAACACGGGAGAGGAATACCGAATATCTGAGGAGGGAGGGAGGAGTATATAGTTTTATTTAATCCTCTAATCTTCTTTGTATTCCTTATCCTTTCATTTCTTTGCTGCCTGATGACTGCCTTGATTCCCTGCAACACCCCTCATGGTTGCAGGAGACAGGACTATTGACAAATACTGGATGTGCTGCAGGTGACAGATGCCTCTCAAAAGGATTACTGGCAAACCCTTTGGAACCAGCACTGAAGAACACCACAGAGTTAGGACCCTGGTGAAGCCAGGACCCTGGTGAAATCACAGATGTAATTTCAAAGGATTCCGCACACACAGAGAACTTATATTGTGTAAAAGATCTACAAAGAGCTTTCTCTGAGTGCTGTCCTGATGGGGTAACTGCCGAGCAATTATTTATTTAAACATCAGAGGAATAGTTACTGGAAAGGCTGCCCAGAGCATCACAGCAAAGCCACTCTGACAGGGGCAATGTGCATTTACCATAGTCACCTGCTAAAGTCACGCTGCAGGAACAACAGTCCTATAAAACACGGGATTTAAATTATTAACTTCATCAGGGTACTGGGTTCTTACATGTATAATACCCTGAGTTAAGAGCACAGTTAACCCCATGCACTGCTTTCTGCTCCTGTCCAAATCTAGTGCAAAATTGGAGGCTCACAATCAGAGGCTGTGCCAAATTTTCTGATGAAGCTGGGACACCCCCGGCAGAGGGGAGATCAGAAATCTTGAGTTTCTTGTGGTTCCCCATAAACACCTATGACTCTGTACCGCAGGGCAGCCCAGGCCCATTGTGATGCTGGCAGTGACTGCACACGACAGGCTACCCAGGATCATCAGACTCTCAATATATAGCTGTATGCTGAAGAACTGCCAAGAGGATGTGAATAATTTCTACTTGTTTGTATCTGATGAGCAGTGGAAAGAGATCACAGGAGAGCTGAAACCCCAAGTTAAAGTAAAAAACGCTGTCTGTATCATACAAGATCCTCAGGTTTTCTCTGATACAGAATGTTAAATAAATTCTACCTGTACAGAAAAGATCAAAATTTGCCCCAGATTTCAGAGAAAGGCAGAGTCCTGCAAAAGACTTTCTGCAATGATTTATCACAAGCTTAGAGCGGTATCTTTAGAACTAGGCTAACTCAGCTGACCCTTCAGTTAGCAACTATAAAATACAAGAGATAAACATGTTTAGGTTTTGGAACATATGCTGCCAAAGTTACCCAATAACACACTTGTTTTCAGGATTATAGTTCAAAGAGCATTTATAACAGACACACAAGTATGCCATTGCCTGTTTGCCTGAGATCACATAGGCAAAATTCAAGGGATCAATTTTTTTGCCTGTCTCAGGACCCTGTAGTCAAACAGTTCAGCATGAACGGTTTTAAAAATATCTTTTTGTAATATGTAGGTTTCTAGGAATGATACAAAGGAAAGCAGCAGCTGTAAATACCCTGCAGACCAGAAAATTAGTTGCATGTGATCTACTCTAACAAGATTCCAACAGTTAATTTCAATGTAGTCTTGTTTTTTATTTACTTAACATGGATAATTGTTGCTAAGAAGTTCACAATCATCTTTGGCCCTTTGGGCTTTTGCCCTCTTACTCAGTGTTACTTTGCAAAGCTAAACCATATACATGAGTGTATCTCTACAACATCTGTACATCCATATCAGAACAGGGGAGATTTCTGGGCAGAACAGCTGCATGGATTGTGCTCATTTGAATAATATTGCTCATATTATTATTTTAATTGTTTATAAAATTAATTTTATTAATAAAATTATTAATGTGCATAGTACTCTGTATACAATATATTGAGTATGTTGTCCACAGGGTTTTCTGCTTTTCCAGATGCTGCACGCCAATCTCTGTCCCAAGACACAAACTTAACGTGAGAAACACACTGAGGAGTAGTAATGAGGATACAGAAGAGCTGTGCCTCAGAACTAATGGGTCTGAAAAGTCTGGCATTTTTTTAATTGCTGAGTAATTAAAGGGGTTTTTACCCCAAAGGCTATCAGAATGCTAACAGCTGAGACAAAGAAGAGCTGATTTGGAGGGACCAGGGTAAAATGCAGCAACATACCTAGCACCAAGTTCCTGTCTACGCAACTGCTGGGAAAGCAATTTTTCTTTTCAGGCTAAGAGTTGTGCTTTGGATTTCAGATTTAAATTGCTGTAAAGAAGTAATACAAGTTATCTATAATTGCATAGAGTTAGCTGTGTTTCTGATGTTCCCCTGGAAATTGAACGAGAATGACTGTTATGTAAAATCTTCTTACCTTAGTTCCCGAAGTAGGCACAAGTCCCACAGCTGCCATATATGTGCTTCCAATTGTCTTGATCTTTTCTATGTCCTTATAATATTCTTTCTCCATAAGCTTTGTTTAAAACATAAAACTGTTAAATATTACATAATATTTTAGACAAACAACCATAGTTATCAGATAATATGTGCAACTTGATTAAACCAGGAACTAGATGATCTTAAGGTCCTTTCCAACCCTAACTATTCTATGATTCTACGATTTTGGTTAGTTGACTTTCAGGCCATTGAATAAAACCTACTGTTAACATACATGTTAATACTCTTCCTATATTAGAGGGATTTGAAGTCAGACTCACGTGCCTTGAAGTACAAACTGGGCACTTCGGAGAAGCCCAGTGGACATCAACTCCAATTGAATGGGCCCTTGAATAAAACCTACCATTAACTCACATGTTAATACTCTTCCTATATTAGAGGAATTTGAAGTCAGACTCACATGCCTTAAAATAAAAATTGGGCACTTTGGAGAAGCCCAGTGGATACCAACTCCAACTGAATATGAAGTTTACTCTTTTATTAGGCAATTCAAGATACACTGAGTTGCTACAGATAATCTCTGTTGCTAGTCATTTGGTAGAACTGATATGGTCAAAAGACAGAGCATTTAGACCTTACCTCATCAAAATCAGCAATAATTTCATTTAACAGGCGTAAACACTCCACTCCCATATTATTGCCATCCAGTTCAATGTAGAAATCATTGAAATTTGGGATGGAAGCAAACATCACTCCCACTTGCGAATAGGACTGGTAATAAAGGTCCTGCAGTTTGGGAGCAGATAGAATTTTCATTTTAAAATATTAAACCATCATTATTATGTTTTCTATCCTACTACTAAGCAATAGGTAGGACAAAAGCCATCATTTTTTGGTGAAGAAAAAGCCAGCCTCATTAGAAAAATGTTGAAAGATCTCTCCACTCAAAAAACACAGAAGAAAATGAACACCTCAGCTATCAAACTGGTTTAAAACAACTCAGTCTTTTTCTCTGTTTAGACGTGGAAGCAGTGAATACATTTGGAGAAAGTCTTAACAGTTGCAGAACTTTAATTGTATGAGAAACATAACTGCATTTTCTCAGTATTGTTTTCTAACTAAAATAGGACAATTTTACCCTGCAGCACAAAACCAGCCTTGCCCCTTCATGTCTTTCCCTGAGTTGTGGTGTCCTGTACCCAACGTTAACAATATAATGCTGTTTTGTTTGGTAACATTTCTGCTTAAGAATTTGGAGGGTTCACGGAAAGCAAAACCACTCTTCTGTGGTTCAAATACATTGATCCAAATTCTCAAGAGCAGGATCATGGCCATTATAGCTACTCCAGTGCTGCAGGTATTGCAGTTGCATAGGAAGGATTCTGTTAAGGGCTTCCAGAATCAATTTATTTAATCACTGTGGCCCTTGATATTAAAAGCCACTGCATCTTCTTTGGCTGTGTACTCTCTGTTTTTAGCTTTAAATGGAGGGGTTTGGTAATAGCAGCATATTTCCAGAACTAGGGTGGTTCATAGCAAAGTGTCTGGCAGTTCATACATTTCACCACTTTAGAACCAAACTGAAACACTCTGATAAATACCAACATTCTATACTGATTGAAAAATAAGTAATTAAACCCCAGTAATTTGCATGCAGACACTTGGCTGCATTGATGCTGAATGACACAACATTCCCTTATCCTGAGTTGTATTAAAATTCTCCAGAGGAGGACACTAAAGTGAAGGAGATAATCTCAATCTAAATCCTGAACAGTAATGAAATATTATATATTAGAGCCTTTCTTGAAAACACACACTTGAAAGATGACCCAAGCTACACAGGGTCACACTCATACGCCATTACCATGTATTTATATTTTATCTTGGTTTACCATATTTCGTGGATTAGACATTAGAAAGTGCTGTGCAACATGTGCCGGCAACAGGTTGAAGAGAATTCTTTTGTTATCCAGCTTGACTCTTTCCATATCATCTCTCTCTTCTTCTGCCTGTGGGGATAGAGGAAAAGAAAAACCTTTCAGAAAGTAAAAATTAGCTGAAGCCATAAAATAGCTTCTATTAATTTCCTTTGAAATGAAACTGAGCAAAATAATGCCTGCAAAGTAGAGCAGGAACACTTCTCCTATACCATGCTTTTACACTGGGGCAAAATCCCTTAGATTCGGTAATCAGTAACCCAATTCCTTAGTAATTTAAATTAGTCTCTGGGCTGATGACTACCTTCAGGTCTTGATCAGCTAAGTGCATTTATGTCTTCTGTAGTTCTCTGTTCTTTAAAATAGGCCCTTGACATTTTTACAAAGTAAAAAACTAGAATAAGCCCATTTAAGCCACGTTGGTCTTGGAGACCAATTATTTCCCAGGTAGGTGGAGACAGTGACAGCAGTATTCAGAAAGAGTGCCTGGGAGCTAACACAGATAAGGCCATTAACCCAAGATACTGGTATCTTATTCCAGGTTTCTTGACTCCCAGATGTTTAGTGGGAGTCATGCATTAGGAAATGATTCTAAAAATGAAACCCCTTATTGGAAAAATACTATCTAGGGATCTCATTTGGGACTCCTGGGTTTGTAACTTCCAGCCTAGTCCATAGCAGACTCTTCTGCAAAATTACTTCCACTTTTTTTTTGTTACAGTGTCTTTTGGCCCCACATTCTGATTTCAATTACAAAGAAATATGATCAGTACCATATAATTCACCTTATTGAAATCACAAATCTTCTGCCATGATCCCAGTATGATTTTTCCTGACCTAGATGCAGTTGACAAAAGGCTGGAAAGCCAAATTCTCAGGTACTGCTGAGAAACTATGACCATATAAAACACTGAAGAATCTGCTCTAATCTTTGTCGGTGTCTCTTTTGTATCTAGAATTTGCTATCCTGATCTATTCCAAAGTCCACATACTTTTCTCACTATCCATTCCTGTCTAAGTAGGAGAAAACCCGTCACCTCTTACCTTTGTATAGTCTAACAATATTCTTGTCATGTGTTTTTTTTTCCTCAGGAAGCTAATTTTTGTTTTCCACGACAAAGCTTAGGAAACAACCTTTTTATTCAGATCACACAGACTGCTTTGCCTTGCAGTTTAGTTCTGTATTTTAAATTCCTTTACAAGTAGAAAGAAGGCTGAAAGAGGTTTAATAAACTTAACTTTTTCAGGAATCATTCCCTTTTGAAATAAATCCTCAGCTTCTCCTCTAATTTGTGAAGCAAGAATCAGAATTTGTTCCAGAGGCGGAATATCAGTAAGTATTAAATAGCAGTTAAGCTCTGCATGAAATATATCTGAAATCTTCATTCTAAGCAAGTAGGTTATTTCCTGGTTTTGAGCTGTTTTCCTGACACTTTCTTTGCTGTTTAAATTTCATATGATTTCTCTTCGTATGTTTTCTCAAAGTAACACTCCCCTGGTATAACTCTGTCTCTGACTTATTGTTGTCTATAAATGTATGTAATGTCCTCTTGCATTTAGTCTGACTGCTGGAATTGAAATGTTCTAATGGTAAAAATAAAAAGCTTTTTCCAGATGAAAATCCAAACCAAGCTTACAATTCCATTTTTACATCATCCTGGAATATGGGAAATTTTACTCTGACAATAGCAAAGAGATTTGCAAACAGAATTCATGCTCTAAATACAAAAAATAATCTGGTTTGGGCTGGATTATTCATTCCACTATTTTTTGACTAAGAATTTTTTGTTACTTTTTCCTAGGAATGTTTAAGGTTCTCAGTTAAGCTCCCAGTACAATATATGGTAGAACAGCAGCCTAAGGAACAGTAAACTGGGCCGGGGTGGAGGTTCCTGGACAAGTCAAAGCAATCAAGCAGGGGTAGGTAAGTAGAGTAATCCCTTTGACACATTACATGGATAGTGATGTTGCCTGATCACTGGCAGGTGCTGTTCATTTCTGATCTGGAAGCATGTTATCAGATTCCTTTGGTCATGGACCAAAGTGGTCATTTTGGAAGCCATGATTGACAAGATTGTTCAGCAATAAGTAGTGTTTCCTACCATTGTGCCTGATTAACAGCAAAGGTTTCAGAGCAAGCCACAGCACAAGGAGAAAGCTGCCAGCACTGAAGCAGACCCTTGTGACCTTGGTCATGGTTCAGGACTTTTCTCCAGCCTTTGGTACAGAGAAATAAAAGACAATTCTAACATACCCACATAAAATAAATGAGAAAAGACACTTGAGACTGTTGGCTTCTTTCTGACATAACTTTAAGGCATATGATGGCTTTTCTGTCTTGCTTCAATACAGTCATGAAACTGCTGGGAGAGAAATGTCAGTGACACTGCTGTGTGTGCAAATGGAGTGTGATGTTCACAGTGGTGGTACCACAGCTGTGACTAAGAGGCTGAGAACTGCGCTTTTGAGTGA
Organism: Pezoporus flaviventris; assembly: GCF_033815535.1. NCBI lineage: Eukaryota > Metazoa > Chordata > Aves > Psittaciformes > Psittacidae > Pezoporus > Pezoporus flaviventris. The sequence continues at coordinate 6,084,368 of NW_026892585.1, forward strand.
AGAGCTACCATCTCAAACCAAACCACCAAAGTCATTACTGAAGGAATGGCAAAATCCTGTAAGAGCAGGGAAAGACATCAAGGATATCACCATTGCTAAGAAACACAGAAGAATGCCACACTTCCAACACAACTAGCGAGCACCTCTTCCCCTCTTCAGATGCAAAACTCTGAACTACAATTTTGACTCTGAGAAGGTTCAGTTGCCAGAAATGAGATAGAACACTAAGGTTATGGAATACCCTTGAATAATGCCATGGCGGGTAATAGTAGCAAGCCCTACATAGAGACAAATCATGCAAACAGCAGAACAAGGGGAATGTAGATAAGTGCTTTTTGTGCCCCAGCCTATTTCAGACCAGGCACTTGCCCCATGGTTCAGGGAGACATTTGTACTGGCAATGCCTATGTGGGACAATGCAGTGCCAGCTCTGCCTGACCTAGCACTAGGCTTAGAAGCAGAACGTTCACGGAATTAGCACAGCGCTTCTCCTGAGCTACTTAGTCATGTTGAAAAGTAAGATGTATTAGCTTAGACCACACACTGGGTTAATACCTTTATATTGTTGCTGGTACCCTAGCCAGAGCCTCTGCACGGACTGTATTTACGCCTTCCAGACATACCCCGTGTCTGACATTCTACCTTTATTCAAGTGATCTGCTAGGAATAGGAAGTGAAGCGCACCTTCTCTGCTACTACTGCGTACAGCTTCAGTATGCATCCTTTAGCCCTGCACTACCTAAGACAGCTCTCATATATGCGACTCCTCAGGAACTACCTGGGGAAAGAGGAAGGATCTCCATGTATCTCTTGCAAGGGAAGATAAGGAGTGAAGGTGAGGTATGTTCAGCAGTGAAGACTCTAAAACATGGCCCTGTGGCGAGGGAAATAAACCGGTTACAATGTTTTCTGGACCTTTTTCCAGCATCCTGTTTTCTGCCCTTCAGAGGAGTGCAATGAAAACTGTCTTTTCTTCTTGTGACTCATGAAATCCTAGTGCCTACTCTTTGAGCAGCTGAGATAAAAGGATGTGTAGGCATCACCCTTTCCCAGACAAAACAGACACTGAGAAGAGAGAAGATGGACCTGGGGCTGAAGAAGGAAGATTAAAATGGCACAGATCACAGCTGTTTACATTCCTGGTGGAAATATCCAGACAGCTAAATGACATTCACACCTTTGTCTATTTGCCCCTATTCCTACTGGTTAGTTAGGAAAGTTTTCAGCATGTTATTTGTACAATAGCTGCTGGCTCAAAATCCAAGGAAAATTATTGTGAAAACAGAGAGAAAAGATACATGGGCACGAGCAACATCCTTTTTTTCACATCCTGCTTACTGCTTGTATCTGTTTGCTATTAGTGCCAGTTAGGTCATTTTGTAGAGTTCAACTGTATTTGCAGAGCTGCAGTCTTTAAAAGCAGGCTTTGTTTTTGCTTTGGACCTGGTGACAAAATTTAAAATGCACTTTGGTACTGTGGCTTTTGACGTCAATGTAATTAATGGCTATTTCATCTTACAGAGTTACACAGCATCCCAGGTCTTACAATACTTGTGCGACTGGTCACACATCCTCTATTCACAAAGCGGTATGAGATGTTGTATCACCTGAGCTATCAGGTACCGTTTAATAAGCATAAACATGCTTTCACAATGTCTGAAGAGGATTATCACGTGAAAATCCACTGCTCCAAGATACAGCTAAACGAGAGCCGGGTACCGGTGCGGCAGAATCATCATCTTTATACCTGAAGGTGGCACTAGAACCACATGGAAGAGACCCATCCCAGTCCTGCTCTATTTTTCTTACAGATTTTTAATATATTACTTAGTATATTATCAGAGAAATTTAACAGGAAGTGCAAGCCCACCTGGCAAGGCTTTCCTGCCGACTGCAAAATCCATATTTTTTACAACTGTCATGGATTAGGACTGCAACCATCAGTCATATCATTGTGCTGTTTTTGTTCCCTGACAAAATCCTGGGTGAATAAGCAGCTCCATTTTTTTTTTGGCAGATTTCCCTTCTTCAGGAATTCATCGTTTGTATTTATGTGTCCATTTTTTCCAGTTTTGTGGAATAATTTGCAAAAGCGATTATCAGCCACAAATAAGTAAACCGCTCCTATATTTGCTATTCACAGTTACCGTCATAAGAGGCACACAGAGTTGCTCTACACTGTTATGTAGAAAATTAAATTCTCCTGTCACTGCCTGATAAAAGCCAAACACACCAAGAGATATTTTCTGTGATGTTCATAAAGGTTGAATTTGGCACAGCAGAAAAACCCAGCAAAATCAACAAGAGCCTGTAACACCAGTGACTGACAGAGCGCAAATATAAATGTTTTAACCACTTCTCACCAACCAGAAAAATGCATTTTTTTCACACAATGTACATAAACGACACCACTTTATATCAGTTCTGGTTCCCTAACCCAGATGCATGGAAATCAGATTAACTTGAAATGGTATCGTTTTTCTAAAGCAGTTTTTCTTCTTTGAAATCTGCTTTTCCTCACAGCACATTTTTTTTCCCCAATGTGGCAGTCAAAATCCATGGAAATGGGTTTTTCTCAAACTCCAGCATAGCCCACTGAGCACCTATCTATTCTTACTAGTAATGGTATTAATTGCAGGATACTTTCAGTGTTTAAAATACCATTTTGTTAGTACTAGACAGTTTGTTGTTCACGATAAAGTGAATGAAAATATCTATGAAATCCTGCAGCTTATGCCAGAAATGGTTTTATTCATCTCAGAACGTTTTTACAGGATTAGCCCCACTAATGAGCCTTACTAAAAGCAAAGTGCTTACATCTTCCAGAAGAGCCCCTGAGTCTGAAATTCTCTCAGTTGTAAGCCAACAACTGAGAAGCTTCCTAAAAACATATGTTGAACCATGTTGGCACACCTTCAGAGAGCAGTGTCTGGCTACTGGGAGATGTGAGTCCCAGCTCTAGCAATGGTTCACGCAATTCAGTGTTTGCACAATGAACCAGCACACTCACTGTAAACCAGAAGAAAATCTCCACAATCCCCAAGTCAGTGGTCTTTTTAAAACTGCTGCTACTAAGAACGAAATCAAGTTAAGCCAACATGGTTCAACAGTAAGTAGTACTATGGCTGTAGAGAAAGGGGACCAAGAATGCTGTTTAACCATATGCAGGGCTGCAGTCCAGCAACTACAGAAAACTGTCACTCAGGAAAGTATTTCTTACCCTTGTCTCTATTTAAGGATTGTTAAACAATTACTTTCTTGGAGTTTGATAACTATCCAAAGGCAGTCTTAACATACAAATATTTCCAAGTCTTCCCAGAGCTTTTAATATATTTTTACTATGCCAAAGAGCCTAGTAAGCTCAAAGATAATGTTTTGGTGGTTTCCTTTTCTTATTCATTTGAGTAAGCGAGCACCAAAAGCACTTCTGTAACATTCATGATGACGGTACTTCTGTATGTTATGTTATTTAGCCTTTGTATTCAGTATCATTTACAACCAATACACAGAACAAGACTCCTTACAGCATGTTATCCACTATGATTTATTGTACAGGGCATACACCTTCCCTGTGGAATTAAGCACAAGGGTATATACCCAGATCATCAAAGAGGTCAAATATCTATCCAGCCAACTGATTTCAAAGAATGGTATTTATGTTGATACCTAATTTCTGAATTTTTTGCCTACACTGATTTTTGTTTTCCTTTCTGATTATTATCACACAAATCTCACAGGCAAGACGGTACCACACGAGTACCTCATTTGTAGCTGAAAAGATCTGAAAATGGCATTTAATCTTCTCAGAGAAAAAGCACTTTTTGAAATGGTACCTGAAGATGCCACTGGACATTACTGACATCTTATAGGCATCCATACGTCTTAACTCCCATTATTGCCTTTGGAGTAAGTGCACAATGGTTTTACAACTGGGAGACAAGTAGGTATTAACTTGGTAGACAAGTAGGTATTTCTGAAAAACCTAGCCCCAGGACAGCAGAACAAGTTTGGATTTCTTCCTTTACCATTGCCCAGGTCTGGTCTTTCAACAGACAAGCATCCCACCGGTTTCCTGCACTTGAATTTTTAAAACTAATTGATTGCTAATTAAAAGCCAACTTAAAACTAAGAATCTTTAAGCAGTACATTCCTTAGAGACACACAATTCACCATGCAAGGCATAGTAGCTGGAATTACAAAAAGCAGTTAAGCTACTTAAACTCACTCCTGACCTGTTGAAAGGCCACAGGATAGCAAACCAGTATCTTCTTCCTTGCTACTCTATTTCATGGATAGCAATAACATACAGAAGGTCTTGTATTCATGGATCATATGGCACTCATATACCCCCTCTATGTGCCAACCTACATAGAGGTGGCTGCTATACAGTTAGTCATGTGCTGCACTGAGTTTCAAAGTCAAGGGATTTCTTTCTTTCCACCTGAAAACTGTATTTGGCACCACAGCAAATGGAAACTATTTATCAGTTTGTCCAAAACAAACTTCTGAGGCTGCCCAGCACCTATCAATACTGCAGGTTATAGGACAAAACCTAAATGATCACAGGTTATTGACTCAATTAAACAGCAAAGAGTCCAGCAAAATTATAGAACAAGATAAACTTAAATCATGAAGGAGGTGGACTTGGTCTTGGACATCAAGATAAACAAAAAATCCCATCAGAGCTTAACTGATAAGCAGAAGACAATAGAGCTAAGTCATTCCTGATGGCTCCATTTTAGGTAACATAGTAGAGGCAGGGATGTGTTTAACCTGTATATTCCAGTCTTGATCTTACACGTAAAAGCAAGCACTGTGATGATTTATACGGTCCTTTCAACAACACAGTTAACAGGGTGTAGATGAGAACAGGCTGTGACCTCTGTGAACTACAAGAGTGTACAATTTATCATAAAAGCAACTTCCAAATTCCATGAAAACAAACTTACATCTTCAACCTTCTTCTTCCCTCAGGGGCTAGTGTGAAACACTTCGGAGGTGGGAATGAAAGGCATGAAAGGAGGTAGACATTTCTTGATGCCCCTGCTTATAGCTAATATAATTTCTGTTGGTTTTGCTGTGATTATGACAGTTAGGAAATAGGCGTTTTGAAAAAGCACGTGGACATGGTATCTAAATAAGTTTCTGACCGGCTTTTGGGAAAGAGTTCCACAGTTTCATTGCATGATGTGGGTATTTCCTTTTATTGGTTTTATGTGCTTCTTTTCAGTTTACTTGAACATCAATTTATTTTCACCCTTTTTGTATTATAAGATGAAAAAGATCTATAGATTGAATTTCTCTATCTGAAACTTATACTGCTAACAGTTAATTTCCCATGTCTGAAATTCTCTCTATTCATAATGTGCCTTAGATATAAATATATTACTTCATTAATGATACAGTGTTATGGAACAACTACAAACAAATTCACTTTTCCAGAGCAAGTGAATGGTATAGGTCTATGGAAAGAAATTTAATATATAATATTTTTCCTTCGTAAAGCCCAACAGACATGAAAAATCTTGAAAGCGTCTTAGTCCAACTGATTTTTTGCAGGTCAATTCAAAAATCAGACACTGCTTTGTGTGCACTAGAAAGGAAACACCTATGGCTTACCTGCACAGCCCAGAGGTAGTCCAGACGCAGCTTCAAGTCCACCTGTCTGGAATGCAGTGCCAAAGCACAGGAAAATAGCAAAATGGCTAGTATTGGTTCATAGCCACGCATATAAAAGGAGCCACCCCTTGAAAAGGAAAGTAAATGGGTTATTCCAGGCTTTCTAATACCTAACACTTCATATTTCTAGTATGAAATCTTTAGTTTAGAGCATGTGGGTACCCCCTAATTGCTAGCCTTTTCCAAAGTGGCTCACATACAGGCAGGGAGAAAGGCGAGAGTAAATCTGATCACTGCATGAGATCAATGTTCAACTTCTTGAGGATTTTATAATGCTATACATTACTGTGATGGGTGCATGCTTTTAATTAGGGAATACAGTAACACTCAAAAGCTTAAATACCTTGGAACTGTTGAGGGCTGCTGAAATAGAGAAGTGCAGTTTTTAACTGTGTTTTTCTATTTCATATTATAATTAGACTGCAGTGTGTTCAGCTGAGGTATGTTAGCATAAAAGTAACAGAATAATGGGAAATAGTTGCTAGTTCCCAAAAGCTGATCTCCTGTTGATGGGTATTTCTAGAATCTACAGCTGCTGGGTACAGGATGGCTTAAGTATTTCTTATGTTCTACTGAGTATATAGCCCAAAGCAGCACTGAATTCTAGAGAGTAATTCATAGATGAGATGTCATAGCTATCTATACAGAAACACTCATTGCTTTAACTTTGCAAGATACTTACCCCACTGCTTTTCTGTAACCACTGAGTTCCAGAATAAGTATGTACAAAATCGTAACAAAGAGCAGGAGAATCATTTTTGGCAAGGAAGATACACGCAGAAATATTGCCAAGGTGAGAGTCCCCACTACGCAGGAAAGGAAAGCATAGTGAGCTGTGTCACATGGGAGTTCATTCATTGTTTTATTTGTTCCACCGGGAGAAATGATAACTATTGAACTGCTGGAATTGGTATTCCAAACCCAAGGCATACAGCCGACCTAGAAAAGACAGGAGAGGCAAGAAAGGCAGAAAGTTAAATATGAAATAAAAGAAATGCAGCTGCTATGGGGGCTGACTGTAGTTCTCTCCTAATTGGGAAAATATGGCTGTGGTGTTCCCATCCACCTCACTGCTCCAAAAAAATCTCCTGTAATGTTTTACTCAGTTTTAGGTGTGGGACACTCTTTATTCATTAGACGCCAGTAAGACCAACCGATTAAAATCTGGGTTTAGATGAGTATGTTCCCTCGTAGGGCTCAAACCCAGGAGATTCTCAAGCCAACATATTCCTGCAAAACTGAGGAACTTCAGTAAACATTTTATGTGGCCGTGTGGGTGAGAAAGGTTCTTGCACAGAGCACAGAAAGAAATGTGTTTACTTTATTGACTATGCAAACTGTATCAATTTCAATTCATCAAGTATGAAATAAAACCTATTTTAATCTTTGATTGAAAACATGAATAATTTCTTTTCTCCACCTCAGAACTACTTCCACGATCACATAAGATTCTAATACAAGACCTCATCTAGAATTATCCCTGTCATTTCACTTACCCAAGGACTTCTATTTCCTCCCTAAACTGGGAAATAAATGGTTTAGTGCATTTCTTAGGGGCAATTTGAGGAAATAGAGCCTGCTTCCTCCAAAGGCAATGTCATGTTCACATCTCAGAGCTCAAGAGGAATATCTGGCAAACAGTGCAAGTCCCTAGAGCTCCAGTTTTAATTGCACTCCAACCTTCACCCCTTATTTAGGGAGAGGAGAAAAATTAGCATAAATGGGGAGAGTGGGGTGGTAGTGTGAAATTGATTTTAAAAGGCACTATCACATAAGCCCTGCCCTCCACTTAAGCTCCTCTTTTGAAGTGTGTTATTAGACCTTTTTATTTCATCCTAACCACTGGTAATGAAATTTTATAGCATGTTGTAAAATAACTGACAACCTGAGAGGTGATTAAGCAATGTATTTTACAGGGGGTTGTAGTCATTTGAAAAGATGAGACATAACAGATAAAATGTGAGTTAAACTCATGGTGGCTAACATTATGAAATGAGATGAGAGCGAGTGGAGTGAAAAATCTGTTTAATGTGATTTTATTCAATACCCTTAAAAATGCTCTTCATACTAAACTCATCCAAAACCACAGGCATACATGATGGCTTCATAAACGTGTGATTCATCCAGGAAAACAACATCTGCCCTACAACTAGGAGTGAAACCTCAACACCTAGCTCCTATGCTAGCTAAGAATTCTAGAGCCATCCCTTTGCAGGAATTTATCATTCCAAATTAACATTTCTCCTAAGCATTTCAATGGTTACAGGCTATTTTTGCATCAATAAAGGATAAAGTTGTATTTGTGGCCTATTCTAAGTTGTAACTAAATGATCACTGTCCTGTTGGAGGCCAGAACCTACAGTCTGCATTCTTCCACTGATATTCAACGTTGCCTTAGGCCTCATGATTTCTGTTTCTCATTTCACCATCTTTAAGTGGCAACAATAGTGCTTGTTTCATTTGGTCAAAGTGTCACATCTACGGGGACTGATCCCCAATGGTTCCATCTGTCAATTTTCACCTCAATCCCAAAGTCAGATGCACAGAACTTGCTGAGATGCTAGCTAGCCTAGAGGTGCTGTACGTATCTGTGCCTTTTAGGCTTACATGCACATTAAGAACCACATATTTGTCTGTATGCCGTTAGGGCTGTGTGTTACTCACACAACTAATGTTCAGTATTTCTTGGTACCTCTTAGAGCACTGGGATTTGCAGACAAGGGATCTGTTGCCCATTCAGTTCATGTGGATCAGCTTGGTAGATGTTCTCAGAGCAGGTCAAGGGATGAGTGAATACAAAATAAGGGGCTTGGCATCTCAGTTAGTACTGTGACATGCTCATGAAATCCCTGTCTTCCTGTGGGCAGAACACATAGCCTAAATTCCACAGAGAGGCATGATTTGAGACATCTGCCTCCTCAGCATTTCCAATTGTGTTTAGTGTGCTATTTTTGTGTGAATCCTTTCCTTTGGGTACCCTAACATGTTTAATTCATCAGCATTAGCAGCCAAAATGCTGAAATTGAGTGCTAGGAGTTTGACAAGGCAACTAAATGCCAAACTCTTCAGTGGAAGTTTAAATCCCATTTGACATTCAAGTCTACCATGTAGAACTAGCTGCTAATCCACAGTGAAAGAAGCTCAATTTTCGGAAGTATTGAGCAGGTTCATTTCATACAAGAGAAGCTTCCTAGACTTTAGAGGTGAATGGATCATATAAATAGCACAATGTAAGCACCTCTTCTAGTTATGCAACACTGTCCATATTTTAAGATCTTGTTATCTTTTGTGATTTGCCTGGACAAAAAATATCTCCTTGTTATCGCACGTAAGGATGTGCTGTAAGCTGCCACACAGAAATAAGTAATGTTGTTTGACACCATGCCTTGTCTGTCACAAGATATTAGCCATTGAACTAGTCATCAAGCCGAACATTTAAAAATAGCTTTCTCACAAAGTACATGACATCAGCAGACTATGGGATACTAAGGTTTGATATAAAACTTTCTATAGATGTTGACTTGCTATTATCTGTGTAATTTGCCCATAGCTTTGCCATTCCTAAGTCAACAGCCTGACTCAGGGCAGTGAAAGTTCAAATTATAGCAAAGGGCTTTAATTTTGAAGAAACATGCTCTGGAAGAATGAATAAGGAAACGAGTAGGAATTCACCAGACAAGAATACGGTACATGTTTAATGGATCTGCACCAGGCTGTTATTTAAACAGAATGCTAAATTAAGCGATAATACTTGATTTAAATACTCACCACGCATCCTTGAGCCACGGAGTATATTAAGATCACAATAAAAATACACAAAATGGTACGAATCTGAATTGTCAGGCACCCTGGAAAACACTAGGAAATAAAAAAATAAAAAGATTTATAGCTGTACATTTAAAAGTATGTATTTCAAGTTGGGCTGTTATTTTTTAGTAGTCTATAAAAATAAGAGAATAAGGGATACGGACATTTTGCCTGCACTGTGAATTACAAAACAAGCATGTAGTTATTGTGTACATATGCTTTAATGGTAATTGCATTTCGGGTGGTAATAAATGTGAAATTATTATTATTATACATTATTTCTCACTGTAATTAAAACTCTTTGAAAGGTTAGTAGGATGTCTGCTCACAATGCAAATAATAAATTAGCATGGCATTTGATTTTGTTCTCATGGGGAAAATCCCCAAAGCATCTTTTGCCATGCAAATTATCAGCTACAAACAGTGATCCAAGACAACATGCTGTGGTAGCGTAGAATTTGGAGTGGTATTTGTGTCTTCTGCTATAATAGTCATGTTAAACGCCGTGGTAGTTTTAATTATCAGGACTCATTTAAAATATTGAATTTGTCAGGGCAGAAAGGGCAGTAGAGAACAAAAATGTCTGGTGGAATGGAGTCCTGTGAATCTCTTCGTCATCTTCAGTTTTACGCTGATGCCAGCACTGCACAGTGTGACTTGCTTGCTGCTTGTGAACCTATATGGAGCCAGTGACAGAAGGTGAAAGAGGAAAAACAGGTCTGTCAGGCTCTAGTACTTATGCTTGTTCCAGTCATTCTGATCTACCGTGGTTTCAGTGAAAGCTGCTTTCCTTCTTCTCCCCTTGTACGAAAAATGTTTGAGGCATCTATTATCTTCTGGACCCACAATACGTGTTTCAGGCAAGACGTCTTGCAGTGACTTCAAGGGGCAAGAACTAATGACAGGAAACAGTAAGATTTAAATTGGGAACAATCTTGTGTCCCTTAAAACAAGGGGGCTCAGACTTATTAAGGCTGGATTTGACTTAAGATAAAATGAATCCAGCAAACACCCATTTTTTTGAACGAGTCACTAACTCTGAAAAAAAGCTGTTCATCAAAAGCATAGCTTACAGCAGGTGGCAAAGTACCCATTCAGTACCCTTCCTTTCACAGATCCAGGGACTTTTCATCGGTATGTGTGACCCCAAAGAAAACACAGCAACTCATCAAAAATAAAAAGCACGTGTGATCTGCAAATACATTCTGGCTTCAGTAAGGATTAAGTCCATGTAAATGCAGGTGGGAAAGAATCAATGGAATATCAATAGTAGATTTATATTATGACCTGAGTTGATTTGCTACACCAGAAACCAGCCTAGCTATTATTCAACGTCAGTAAAGAAGATTGGGATACCTGAGGTATATCACCCTTAATAAAACAGTGAGTATATTGTAGAACTAGAACCTTGCTTTGTAAGAACCGCACATTGAAAAGCTGTGTCTCAAGGGAGGGGATATAGCAGTGTCTAAAATTACGCTATGAAAAAAGAGACAGACTGTTTCTGCATTTATTCATCACTACCATATAGCTCAGGTTGGAAGGGAACTCAAGGGACCCCAAAATACAGAGCTGGCTAGTCCCCAGTCTGTCACTGCAGAGGGGTTCTTCCTTCTCAGGGCCTGGACTTCATTGTTTATCCATGCTGTATTTCGCAAGACTCCTGTTGGCCCGTTCTGCCAGCCTGTCTATGTTCCCCTCAGTGGTCATCCTGCCACTGTGTTGGTTCTTCCTCCAAAACTGGAGTCACTAAAAACTTGACATGAGTATACTCCATGTCCTTCTCCAGGTCACTGATAAAAATATGTAACAGGTCCCAGGAAAACTCTTATGGTACCCCATTTATTACTGGCTTCCAGGTAGAGTACGACCATAAACTGCTATGCTCTGAATGTGATCATCCAGATGTTTTTTTACCTGTCACATTGTCTACCCAACTAGACCAAATTCCTACAGCACCTGAGGTGGAACGTGTGTGTTTTTATCCATATAAATAAAACAGAAAATGATTTTGGTTGAAGGAAACCTACATATTCCATTAATTCAGTCTGCAACCAAGTAAGTTATCTACTGTTTGTTGAAGAGAAAATGCCCATAGGCTGAAGATAATGCTGCACGTTTAACAGTGATAAAGCAAAATGCAGATTCAAAGACAATGTGTTCTGACACATTGCACAGACTTTTTTTGTGTATGTGTGTACAGGTTCTAAATGTGGACACATTAGGCTTTGGGTTAAAAAGGAAAATAAACCCTTGAAAGGTTAGAAATGAAACATGTCTGAATTAAAACTCTGACTGACACTTAGAAGATTTATTCTTCTGACCTTTGGTCATTCTAAGATTGCATCTGCTATTTTCTGATAGCATTGCATTTTTGGCTTCTTTTCCTTTGTTTTCTTCGTGGAACTTTTATTAACTAAGTAAGTACTATCAGAGTCACTTGTCCAGTGTAAAATAGCAAGTAAGTGCCAGAAGACTGAATAAAATAGGAGAATGACTGGTTTCAAATTCTCTATTATACATAGTATATTAATTATCTTTTACTTATCATATAAAACAAATTTTTACCATAAAATCCCAAACTGCAATACTCTGACTTTTTGTATTTCTTTGTTTTTCTGCTGCTGGATTTGATCTGTAGGTACTGAATCTCTAGAGGAACCTGGAACAAATTAATATTCTGTTGACTGCCAAAACAGCTGGAACAAGCCTTAAGTTGGCAGTAGCCCCAGGGAAACGCCACAAAGAGGAGCTATTTCCTACAAACTTCATCTGCGTTTCTACCATCCATAGACAAAACACACAACTACCATGCCTTTATGAAACAAAACAGATCATCCAAGTTACTCCCAAATAACTGTGTGAGTTTATCAATAAAGATCTGCTGTGTACCAGATACTCTGCTAACACACTGTTTATGTTGCCATGAAAACAATTACTTTCCTCCTGCCAAAAGCTAATTTTTCTTAACTGGAAATTAGTGTGTGCTTATCAGCAAAGCTGATTAATGGTGTATTTTCTCCTGATATTTGTCTGAAAAGGCTAAATTTAGATTAAGCCACTACAGATTTCTTTCATCAGAAATTAATCTGCAGATGCTATATTCTGATCTGGCAGACCTAGTTCTCTTTTACAACAACCAAATGTCCTTCTGCATCATTACTGTTGTGAAAATGCAACGCAGGAGAATTAATCATTACTAAAGGTTTTGAAAAGGCCAAGGGTTGCGTGTGCAAAACATTGTGCTTTACCATCAAAACAGCTGCTGCTTTGGCAGGACAAGTTTTGAAAACAGAGGGGAATTTAGCAGGACTTTACACCCAGATACCAGTTTTAATGGAAGAGGACACTAGTGTGCTCCCTAGTCAGAAAGAAGAAAAAGTCACGTTACATAGCAGCTGTTTACATGAACACTGGAACGATTTAGTGGCTAGAGGTAGGTGGTTCAGGGGAGACATAGCAAAAAAGACAAAAAGGATAGCATTAATGGCACTGCTCTAATGATTGCTAATGTGAAAAGTCTACTTTCGGGTGAACCATCTTTGCTTTGAAGTGCCCAATACATTACTTAAAGATGAACTTGAAAAGCACATAATTTCAGACTCTGAATCTGTGAAGCATGTGCTGATGCCTTCATATTCCAAATGACAAACCAAGCATAGCCACCAAAAGGAAGAATAACCATGAAATCTTAAATAACTTACTTGTACTCGTGTGACATGTAGGTACATAATACAAGCCACTAGGAAGCATATGCAGAACACCAGGAGAACAAGAACTACGGTACTCCTAGAATCAAAACACAGCAGAAGTAAAGCAATGCAATCAGTACAGGGTGAGAACAAACAGCACAGGGTCCTTCTGAAATGGTGTTTCGGACGAATGGTGACAATCTCTCCCTCACCCTTCCTGTAATACTGTTGCAGAGGAAATTTGACAGTGAAATGCATTGCTCTCAAGAATAAGAAATCAGTAAATGCTTTTGTGTATAGTGCTCACTCTGACCTCAGCAAGGAGATCAAAGCGCCTCGAAGATTCAACTGTACGGTGTATCAGGAGAGACACTTTCTAATTGTAGGCTAATGCAGAATATTCAGCATGGTAACTCTTATAAGTGGAGTGTGCAACCCAATTACTTGGCCTTGGCAGCTGCGTAACAGTTACCAGATGCCTTTCCCTTCTGATCTTTCCTTCTCAGAGACTGAGAAATCAGTCAACTCAGTCACTTTACCAAGTCAAATAAAACCAGACTACACTGTGATCCCTTCTTCTAATGAAACAGAGCAACTCCCTTCTTATGAGTCTTCCTCAATAGACAAATCTTACTCTTCACAAAGATGCCGCAATAATTATTTTAATTCTTAATCCTCCCTCTTTTGATCTTTCCAAATAGGCTTGCTCTTCCTGAGGAGAGGGGTGAAGACCAAGCACATCTCTCCTCCAGAAAACCTGTGCTATAGGAATAGTACTTTATGGATGTCAGCAAGCTGGCAAAAAATCAGTCCACCAGTGCTGGTGCTTTGATTTATGCTCAGGGACAGCCTGGCCCCAAGCCAGCTATGGAACCAGGGCCACTTGAAAGGAGCATAACATGATCTTCACACCTTTTCTAGTCTTGTAAGAACAACCCAGCCAGTTCAGAAGACGTGATCCATGGCTGCAGGCATACATGCGCCTTGACCACCACTGGGGAAAGATTGCTAAACTGGGTTTCTAACAGTAGAAGAGTGCAATTCTTTTGCTGTAGAATTTCTCTGTATTTGGCTTTGATTTAAAATCGATGTAATAATTCCCAATACACAAGCAGGTAAAATGTTGTGGTATAGTATGTATATCCAGAATAGCGAGATGACTCTAGTTACTGTCAGTGTGGATTCCGAATACAAGTATTAATGGTCCCCATGCTCTCTTGTGCTTTTGGAGAACTGGCTTGCATTCAGAATGGCAGTATGACAGAAAATAATGCAGGCGACATGAGTGAAACAGCGTCTTTTATGGCAGCAACAGCCATGAACCGACACTAGTGCTGCATGGGACCCTGGCAGAGATTTGGGTTGCCACAAGTAACAAAGGGCCACATGTTTTTTTAAACATAAACCCAGTATAAGACACCAGGAAAGTTCATAATCAGGGCTTTGAGTGGCTACACTGCGTGTATGCCTCCAGAACTGCACAGCTTAGGTTGACAGGAACATAGCCTTACTTTCACCAACTCCACCTGGGGATATAAAATATGTTGTTAGTTGAGAAGCTGTTTCACTCAGATGATCACAGGAATTGTGAGAATGTTGAGACCATTGCTTTCTGTGTCTTACAACATTTTATTGCCTCTAGATTTTGAATGTCCTCCTTGAAATATTGTGATTATGTGTCAAACACTGTTACTATCACTACTCCCATTACAGTATCACATTAAACTTCTTGTCTTTTGCATTCTCGTCATACTTATAACTGCTTTGGCAATCTAAAAAGCAACATAAAGCTCCAAGTTCTGTGGAGATGGGAAAATTTTCAATACTTCCCAAGTTTTAGTCTAGCTCATGGTTCCATCTGTGTAAGTGCAGGGAATGAGCCCAAGATGACTAGTAATTTGGTAGCATGAAGCCACCACCAACAGACATCGTAAGAAAGAATTTAAGACTATTGACTTACTATTCACCTACTATGGGTGGCTTTTATAATTAACACAGTGATGAACCAGTCCATCTTCATGGCCTTCAGTGGTCATATTCTGCTGGAATTTGTGTGTCTGTCACATCAGAGCTTAAATTCAATCTCTGTCCTGCTGTTTTTTAAGTGACAGTACTTTTTGGAAAGGTTACCAACTACAGTACCATATGATTCTTATAAATTCATTCTAGCTTCAACTATACTAATGAGCTTTGTCTTTCCTTGTTCTAAATTACCATGTACTGCAGCTGGGCTATACTTTAGAAGTAGGTGAAGGAGTTCTTAGCTCTGCTCCAATTAGTCAACAAAGGTGGTTAGTCTGGAAATTACATTATTTTTATAAGTGACTTTGAATTCTTCAAATGAAACGTATTATATAGCAAATTTAAATAATAATTATTACTATTAAATTAAAAAAGGTGTTTCTCAAACTTGCAATTAGAAATAACAGAATATAGGAGTAAGTGTTATTCTGACAGGATTTGTGAGTAGAAGAGACCAGAAATTATAATGGGATTTTCAAAAGCATTATGCTGTGGCCAGTTTTATGCCTAATAAATCCTAATTAGTGAAAGTGAGTGAAGCTGATTTTAAATGTTTTGATATTCTCACCTGAAGAAGCTTATTACTAATCATTTTTATATCTTGAACACAACCGTATCTACTTCTTATCACCCCTAGAGTTGAAAGTCAAGTCTAATTAATTTTTTATTTAGCAAGCATTCACACAGAATTGACAACGTCTGAATTAATCACTAAGCTGTATCCCTCAACAATAGGCACCAGACACCCCCCCCCCCGATCCATCAGGAGTATTTGGTTATACCTGCTTTAGTGCAGTCAAGGTCTGACTGCAACTCACATTGGAATGGCCAAGCCATGCAGCTTGTGTAGTGATAAGCATTGTTACCCAAAACCTCAATGCAGGCTCTAAATCTGGGTTGAAAACCTGGATTGATACTTCAGTGCTTAGTTCCCATTAAGCTCTGTATATGTTTATCTATGTGACTATTAATACCTGAAGCACCTTCTCCAAAGCCAGCACAACTGTAGTGCAGAAATGCTTTGAATAAGTGTGGAAGATTTCAGTAGGTTTTTTTTTCTACGTGCATCTCCTTCTTCCCAGAAAAGAAGTGGGAAAATTGTTTTAAGTAGGATAGCAAAATGTGTCTCCTTTGGACAAATAGAAGAGAGAATGGCTAGACTAAGGGTACACCAACAGGGAATCTCGTGTTTGAGAAGATAGCAACCTGGGTGCTAATTCCCATTTCAAAGACATTAATTTTTTGACCTCGAACTGATGCTTGAAGATGTTCCACTTTGAATTATAATGGGAAAAGACAGAAACTTACTGTGGTATTATTAGCAGGTAGACAAGGCCAAATAAGGCAGCTAGAATTAGTGAGAGAACTACAGCACTGGTAAAATACTCATCCTGAAGCTGGTGGTACTGTTAAAGAAAGGAAGAAATGAAGACAGTGAGCATTTTATACACACCCAGCCACCCAGGTTTTACATTCTCAGTAGGAAAGAACTACAGCCTGAAGTAAAATAAGTCCCTACCCTTTGTACAAACCTACAAATAATCATTGCTTAATTCACACACACACATGCACAAACCAGGTGTGTGTCTACACGTTTTCCTTGACAGACTTCAGTTTCACCTGCTCCTGTTGGCCTAGCTGTTTAGTTTTCACCCTGTAACTACTAAATCTGGGTTATGCTCAGACATAAGTTCATTGTTTGGAGCAAAAAAGATTCACTCGTTTTGAACAAGGAGGTGGCACTCCACTGATTCATCACAAAAAAAAAAAGCCAAACCCCCCTTGGTGCTGTCCTCAAGGTGTCCTGCCACCTTAACTACTGACCTGGATTTCACTGGGATAATTTTGCTCCCAGCAGCTGGTGCAGTGCTGTATTTTGGCTTTAGTCTGAGAACTACACTAATAACACACTGATGTTTTAGTTGTTGCTAAGTAATGCTTACCCCAACCAAGGACTTTTCGGTCTCATGCTCTGCATGTGGGGCACAAGAAGTCAGGAAGCAGCAGAGACAGGACCCCTGACCCAAACTAGCCAAAGGGACATTGCACACCACAGCACATCATGCCCAGTATAGAAACTGGGGGGAACTGGCTGGAAGGGACTGATCGCTGCTCAGGTCGGGCTGGGTATTGGTCGCTGGGTGGTGAGCAACTATAGTGTGCATCACTGCTGCTTATTGTTGTTTTTTCTCTGAGTTTTCACTCCCTTTTTGTTATCTCTTCTTTTTATTATTATTACAATATTGTACTTTATTTTAGTTATTGAACTGTTCTTATCTCAACCCATGGATTTTACCCGTCTTTTCCAATTCTCCTCCCCATTTGATTGAGGAGGGGAGTGAGCTATCTGGTACTCAAGTTGCCAGCTGGGTTTAAACAGCAACGGCTGCTCAGGACAGGACACTAACCGGTGGGTTGGAGGCAGCTGCTAATGAGAGACACAAGCTCAGTTTTGGGTAGTTACTGCCCTGATTCCACTAAGCCTCAGTCCTTACAACAGAACACTTTCCAGGGGTGGAAACACGGGTCTTTTCTCAGAAAGATCAAAATTTCAATCTCATTTACACCAAAAGACTTTCTTATTTTGAAAGAAAACAATTACCAGTAGATAATAAATCACTGTGGAAACTTGAAACCAAGGTTAATTCCCAAGACCTATAAAAAACAGAGTCCAATCTGGCACACAGCCTTCTGACTTGAAACAGCAGTGGCATGAAGCCTTAGACTACAAAGTGACTTAGAGTGGAAAAATACATTCTACTGCCAAATTAATCCAAAATCCCTTTAGCTTTTTTAAAAACATAAACCAAAGGCTTTTATTTTTTCCCAACTAAAACAACTTGGATTTACAAACAAAACCCGTGCAAGGTAGGGACAGCTCTACTTTGTTAGGTTATATGCACGCTTATAAGCCTGGAGTAAGTCCACTGCTTTCAGCAAAGTCACACTGGTGTAAGATCACAACTTCGCACAGAGATTTAAGATTGTTTTTCAAATTTTTTTAGGATTGATGGGATCAATAGTTATCAGGCTACTTATGCAGAGGGAAGCATCCTCCTGTCGTTAATGCTTCCCCAGAGCAGATGAGTCAGTAGGCAGCCACATTGCCATGAGACAGCATTAAACCAGTGACACACATCAGGCAGTCTGGAGAAGCAAAAGTAGGGCCAAAACACAGGATGTGTAACTTTATGGGGAAGGATCTCAATTAGTAGAATGATACTGATAGTTCTTTTTATCCCCTCTACATGCTTCCATAGAAGGTGGAGATGATGTCTCCCTCTTAACTGACAGACAGTCCAGATAGCGAGTAGAATATAAATATTGTCTAAAACCAAACAACAAACCAGTGCTAGTTGACTCCTGGTCAGTGAAAGCAGTAAAAGATAATTGTAAGCCCCCTTACTTTATTTTCACGCTCAATTTGCTTGTACTTCAGGGTGAAGAAGTTCAAGTCAGCCATCTCGGACTCAGTTTGCCGGGCCTCTATCAAGCGGCTGATGTATCTGTTCACTCGAGTTCCTGGAGTGTTGTACACAACATTGGTAGAAAAAGAGGAACGATTCCTGAGTTTTTCAGAGGCCGTCCTTAGTGCTCTCCTCTGTAGCACAGATGAAGAAAGAAGCACAGATTTTAATGGTACGGTTTTTCATTACTGTTCATATTAGCTCAAGCTCACAGCCAGGATGAAGAACTCCTTAAGCAGAGCAACGATCTCCATGTGATTGCCATCTTTTGAAAACACCTTAGCCAAAATCCCGATCTCACTCAAATCAAGGAGAAATTGCCCACTGCATTCCAGGATTTCAATCCTCATCCACAGAAATTCTCTTCACATACTGCCCTAACACTTCCCTGCCACTGAGCAAATAATCCGTTTCATCCACAGCAGTGTGACTTTCCCTAGAAAAACAATTAGAGTATCCTTTTTCTAATTGAAGACATGGACATCGCGAGGACAAGACAGCCAGGCTCTTCATGACACAAGAAGTCTGACTGTCCAACACTGTCTAGGTAAGAATATGCATTTTGAAAAGGTAAATTTCTTTAACCTCTTGCACAAAGACCATGTGTGACTTCAGAGGGTCTGAAATCTCAAGTGTTCCTATTCCTAACTTAGCCAAGTGGCTCTCTTGTTAAGACCTCTTGGGTATGCCTTAATTGCACTCGCAGTCCAGATGGAGCACTCCAATAAATTATCAGAGCTAACCTGTGCCTAATTGGGGTTAATTCCTCCATGGCTGAGACAGCACAACTGACAAGATGATCACTCCTTTGCAGTGCAAAAGATTTATCACAGAGAGTATCTGAAAGGGACTTGACAAACAATGTCTTACTCTTCACAGAGAGCACTTAGAAGATGGTGAGCAGCTTCTCAGCCACACTGGTGGTAACCTTCAGTCGAAGGCACTGTGATGTGGAGACACTCAAGGCCAGGCTGGATGTAGTTCTGGGCAACCTGATCTAATTGAGTATGTCCCTGCTCAGTGCAAAAGATTGAACTAAGAGGAGCTTTGAAGGTCCCTTCCAACCCAAACCATTCTATGACTCTATGATCTAAACCATTACAGCTAGATCTTTACTAGTATGACTGCCCATGCCTCAGCACACTGAAAGGCTTAGAGCCTTCCCCAAATACTCTTGTAGATGCAGCATTTTTTAAACATGGAATAAGAAAGATGTAGGCCAATCTTGTAAAAGAAAAACCAGTCATCTAATGGTTAGCACACTAAGTAGGAAGAGACATCACTTGAATATCCTTTTCACCTCAAAAGGAGTCAAGCCTAACTTCCCTGAAGAGTTTTGACAACCAAACTCAGACAAGTTGTACTATTTTTATACAGCTAAAGGAATACTTTTTTTGTCTAACATCTGCAGAGTCCAGGAAGACAATTCAAACCGTTATGAAATGAATGACAAGTCTGCTCAGGGATAAGGACAACACTGGCTCAGGATATAATCAGTAGAGTGTCAGCAAGCTGTTACAGAAGTACATCAGGTTTCTCTCTTCAGAGCAGTCAGTACTTAATAGCCCACTCTTTCAAAGCTATACTACAGAATATCCTTTAAAGCCAGATGGTAAAAGGAGGTGGTGATTGCTATTTAAGTAATTCTGCAGGAATGGCAGTTTCCTGCCTTATTCCACAAGAAGTTCTCATGAGAGCCTCATTAGTGAACAAATAATGAACTACAGCAGTTCATTAACTTACATAGCTTATGTTATATGTAAATTATACCTGAATACTTATGAACAGTGGGAAGGGTTAACTGCTGACTGACACCTTGGTTTACTGATTATGAAGGAGAATGGACAAAAGATAGCATACATAAAATAACCTTCCAAGTTCTGCTTTGCTGGCTTTATAGGTAGAGAGGAGGTTATACCAGCATTAACCAATTATGAGGCTACTTAAGTCATTTTTCTTCAAACTATCAGGTCCCATTACTTGTTAAGTTGCCTGTGGTGTAAGAACTAAATGTTTAAACATGAAAAATAATCCTGTGGACATACACAGATTAGAGCTTTCAAATCTGTCTTCTGGGTTCTGTTAGCCATAATAAAAATCTTCAATTGCCAGCCAAACAACTATTCCAAATGTTTCTAAATGGAAATAAAATTGTTCTCTTGCAGAAGACATCTGTCCCATAAGTTTGTGGGGAAACTGAGTGCTTTCAGGAATATCGTTAGGAATATCCAATTCTGCTCCTTAAAAACAACAACTAGTTAGCATATGTGTTGCTTAAGGTACAGCAGAAAGTACATCTTTGGGGATCTTTTATAATCTGAATTTGATCCTACAGCATAATAATAGGGGTGAGCAAAACAGCATTAAAAACCCCCTGAAATGCTTCTCTTCTTTAAAATCTGGAATGAGGGCAGATGATGGGAGTTATTCTGATATATGAAACATTCTAATATTCCTGTGAAATAAATTCAATTATTCTGCCAATTTAAAATAGGGTTAAAGTTACTGTGCTCAATCGAAATAGCTGTTGCTTACATACACTTATTTCCACTAGGTTTTCTTAATTTTTATCTCTATTATTATTTCACAAAGCAGACTTACATTATATTAGGTCTTATATGTGATCAAGACCCAGCATTTATATTTCTCAACAATTAAATAAATACATACTGCAGTAATGCGCTAGCTTCAAAGCCTTTATAGCCACAGCTTGTTTTACATGAAGTGAGGACTGATATCTCTGAAGTAACCCTGCACTGCAAAACAGTGTATTTACACTAAAATCATGTATCATGCTTCACAATAAATGTTATGTGTTAGGTACAAATGCTCAGAAAACGGTTTCAGTTAAAGATGGCATTGCAGAACTTCATTGTAAATGTTCTCACATGAGATCACCAGATCCCTAAAACACCCATATTAGGATTTTCTATGTGAACTACCATATTTATACATACATATACATAAGACACATTGCAAAATATTGGATATGCTTCAAGGAATGTGGGGGTCACTTTGTTCAAATACTCAAACAGTGTTGATTCACAATTGGAAGGCCTAGTACATGGAAAAATTCAACATAAAATCTGGAGTTTCTGAAAGTCTTCACTAAAAACTGCATCTTAAAGGAACTGATGTACTTTTCTCCCTTTTTCCCACAGAAAAAACACGAGGACATGCAAAATCCAAAATACAGACATTGGGATGCTTTCTGAAAGTAAGCTTTAGTCAAGATCTTCCATAAATGTATATTACTTTAACTAACCCAAACAACGAAAGGGGGAGCGATCAGTCTAAGTAATACACCTAGACCGACCGTTGCGATGCCCACATGAGCTACTTCGGAGCACTGGCGCAGTGACCTATGTAACATTGCCACCTGCTGGCCAAGAAAGCGGGATGAGCAACTCTTCAAAAGTATTCTCTCCATCTATTTTGGGGTAGATCCACACAGAGAAAAGGAAGTAAATCAGGCTACTGGCAATTTTGAGTTATGGCATTACAAGCCAATACACGAAAGCAGTATTCTTATTTGTACTACGGACTTTTGTATTTAGGATTTGTATTAGGAACAAAGAAGGTTTTTAGCTTATCACCTGCCTTTTAGCTTTTAGAGAACCATCTTGAGATACCAAATTATTCTGTTATCTTGCATTTGCTGCTATCAGTTTCAGACTGTGATGGACTCATGATGAAAAAGATCAGCTCTAGGGAACTGCAGGAACAGAACAGAAGCTAATTCCTGTGAAGGAAGCCCTTAATAGAAGCAACATAGGCTACCTGTGCTGGCTTGTTCAAGAAGAGCTCCAAATTTGAGGCATGTTAAGTTCTGTCTGTATTGTGAGAAAGCTGTGGGCATGAGGCAGCCCTAGCTTCATCAGGAACACCAGAAACTCCTCTGTCATTTGATCAGGTCACCCCATACATTCTCAGAGCAGGTCTGCTGAATGTGGCCCTGGAACAGATGCCTGAAGAGCCCACACGGATTACCTTATCATCATCCTCACATGTCATGACATTGGAGAAAGGGATCTCTGCTTTGAACATCTTCCGACAGTGCATGAGCTGAACAAGCAGGTAGCAGACTGTCTTGAACTTCATTCTTTTGGCAGGCTTAATGTCTGAGAGAATCAGTCCAGGAAATATCTGTTGGTCAGGAAAACAGCATTTACAACTGTGTCATTATTCCCACCCAAACCGTTCTGTGATTCTGCGATTCTATTCCCATGCAGACATAGGTACTTGCAGACATTTCCACCATCTAGTGGTCAGAACAAAGCGATATTGCAACCAAGCAGCAACACATTTTGATAAACACTGTATATTTGCAGACGAAGATGACCTCCTCTTTTTTTAACCTGAGATATAAAGAATCTCTTGAGCAGACAGTATTTAAGCACAGTCTTCACATTTTGGAACCTCTATTTTACACAGAAATGTAGTCTACTAAAAAAGCATGTTAATGACAAACTCTGAAAGAGGCAATATTTGTATTTCTTTAACCTTAAAATAAATTCTGGAAGAATACAGGAAAACTAAGGAGGAAATGAGCATTTTTATTAATTAATGTTAAAAAACACAATTTCAGTCTTTTTCTTATCTCCTTATTTTGTTACTTCAGCCACTGGTAAGACTGTTAAAATCAGAAGAGGCTAGCTTTTGCTTTAAAGATACATTTACATACATGCTCTAAAGGAGGCTGTGAGGCACTCAGGTTCTATCTTACATCTTCTTTCTTCAAAGCAAGACGTGTTATACCATAGAGAAATAGTCTCAAAAGGGTTGGGTATAATCTCTACCTTTTACCACACAGCTCCCAGTTCAGCAAGGACAAATATTTTCTTGGTTAACTCATACGCATCCATTTAACTCTTGCTGACTTTAGTAAACCCTTAGCACATACTTTCACAGATCAGAATAAGAGTAATCCTTTGTTCTACCCTGGGTATTTTTACAAATCATATTCCTCCTTCTGGCATGTGGAACGTAAAGCAGTGCTCTGGCATGTGGAATGTAAAGCAGTGTTCATGGGAAATGTGGAAGGACCCCATGTCACCACACTATGGGAATTTGAGCTTGTAACATTAATCTTTTCTGGAACAGAAATATAAAGAAGCACAGAGGATTTAGTCCCTAGTGTTCCTGGGTACAAAAGGCAAAGCAAATCACACTCCAAAACCTTTATTCAAATGCTCTTAGCCCGCAAATGGCAATAAGGATTCTCTGTTCAGTCTTCATAATACTATGAGTTACTAGAGAAGCTTGTGTTATTACTTCAGAGATCAAGGAATGAAGAAAGAAGCATTTGTTTGGGGCATGTTTTCATGGATACTGAAATTTAGAGAGACAGGAAAAAGACACTGCTTCTATTCTGAATGGCACCTCAGGTACAGGTTTGCCATGCTAAACATGCCATGTTAAACCACACACAGAGCTATGCACTTGCATTTTCTAGAGAATCAAGGGTATATCCTCTTGATCTACCAATACTCTGTTTAGTCAGCCACACCGTGGCTATAAAACACAAGAATGACTTGTGTATACGTAGTTTCTTATTAGCATGTAGCTATGTTACAAACATACGACATGTTTCAAATGTGGGAAGGTGCCTAGGTATGCACATGTGCTTTGTTGTGCCCTGAAAGCCTGATTGAAACCAGGTAGCATCACCAGCACTGCAGTGCATGGTCATTAGCTTGAAGTTAAAAGGACACTCATGTATCTAGTATGTAATCGCTTGTATAAGTGATAGTTTAACAAAAGTGTTCATGAAGCGATTCCCAACATGATTCCCTTCTTTTGAGGGCTTTATGGCTGAAGACTTACTCTTGTATTGCAATAACCACATAGAAGATACCGTATCAGGATATCCACATACCAAATATCCTTTAAGTATTCCCAAGGACACTAAATAGAAAGTTGTTATGCTTGAGTATGGCAGATATGATAAGCTCTTGAGCTACCATTCCCAACAGCTAAAACATACTTTCTGGACAAGTATTCTGCTTATAAAAATTCTCAATTTTCCCTAGCCCTAATTCCTCTAAAAGTACTATATATTTCACTCAGTCTCCCTATCAACCTTTGCATACAGCAAAGATTAGTAACTTCTTAAAACTCCCTCCGGTTTTGCATTTTGCTCCACCTTTTTAAGACAGAGATAAAACAGAATACATAGAGGTTTACAGGTGAACCATATCTCAAGAGATCATTAGCTCTTTCTTTACCCAAACCTTTCACTGTGGACACTGCATTAACTAGGTCAACAACTTCAGTTTTAGGTCTCCGTAAGACAGGCTGGAAAATACGTTCTTAAGCAAGTAGAGAGCTACAGAAGCTGCTTGACAGCCTTCATTATGGAACTGCCACAGTAAAGGTGCAAGAGCAGCAAAGAATAGGTAAAATGTCTTACAAGCGAAAGATTGAGGAAAACATGACTCAGAAAGGGGAGCCCATGGGCACGACTATATCCACCTATAAGGATTTGTACTCCTGTGAAAAAAAGAATTTAGGCCTTCCTTGAGGCAAACTTATTACAGATGTGTTTCTGTATTAACCTGCAACTTTAAAACTTGGACTGGATACAGCCTGGCTCACTCAGGCAGTGTGACCCTGGCACACCAACATGATTGTTCCCCAAACACATGTATTCATGCACTTTCCTGTACTATATCTTCAAAGAAGTAAGTGGAACAGTTTTAGCTCACACCATCAATGAGTCTATTTTTGTTTATAAATCTTACCAGCAGATACTCTATCAACCTTTGTATGTTGGAAATACAAGGGAGCTTTCCAGCTGTCTGGAGTCAAATAGGAGTTTTTCAGCTCAGGGCGCTGGAAAAAAAAGGAGTAATGTATCTCCTTCTGGGCTCCCCAGTAAGAGAAAAACAGTGGCAAAATGGAGTGAAGTTAAGCAAAGGTTCAGCAAACCAGCTGGGGTTCTAAACCATACGGCATACAGAAGAACCTGTGGGAATTCAGTTCATTAGCTGGGAGAAGGCTATGGAGAGATCTAATTGCTATCTTCAACAACCTAAGTAGCAACTGGAGAGAAGACAGAGCCAGACTCAATGTAGAAATGATCAGAAAAAGCACAAGAGACAATGAACATAGGCTGGATCAAGGGAAATTCCTATTTGATGCTAAGAACATAAGTTTTTGCTGTGAGGATGAGGATGTGCTGGAGCAGGTTGCCCAGAGAGGCTGTGGAATCTCCAGCCAGGAAAACAGCCACACAAAGGACACTGCGGGACACAAAAGCCAGGCATACTGGCAATATGTATAATTTCATATCTATTAATATAATTAATAGATATGTATAATCTTTATATATATTAATTTATATGTTTGTGGTTTTTTTTTAATCTAGTGGCTGCAGGACACATAGATTCTGCACTGGGACTGAGGATTTTCCATCCTATCATTCTATACACACAATACTAAAAATACAAAGGAAATCTTTCCCACTTTCATCTCACAAATTACGTCCCTTTTTTTTATTGCTACTTTTACAGCAGAACACCACTTGTGACACAGTGAACTTCCAAGTGGAATATTTAAGTAATCTCACCTTCTGCTGTTATCTTCTGCTACAGGCAAGAAATGCAGTAGTCTGTTAGACGTAAAAAAACCCCAATGTTTCTCACTCTGCCTTGTTTCTGAACTTGCTCTAGGCCAGCATTAGAGGGAAACTGGACTGCAGCATTCTCATCCCAGCTCACTTTTTGTAATGCATTTTGCTTTCACACTTCTTTATGACCCTTGGGATCACCTTTTATACTGCTCACTGTTCGTTTTCTTCATCGCGTTAGGGAAGGTTGGCTGGTTGCTGCAACACAGCTGGCAAACAAGTTTAAGAGCTGGGATTTTCCAACAGAGCACTCTGAAAGCAGCCAGACTATCTACAGCTTTGTGAGTATCTTTAAGTATGCAGACAACAAACCGAGTGCTGATTAGAATCCTGGGAAAACACCCCAGTGTTTGAATCACATGTAATACCCTGGTAAGGGATTCACTGGTGCTTATCTGGGATTCTCAGGAACAGCAGCAGTCTGTTGTTCCCTTGGCTATGTTCAACTACAGCGCTTAAAATGGCATGGGACAAAAGACACTAATGAGACACAAAGCACATTTACAGAAATCATCAATGCTGTAAGCATTAAGTCTATCTGTGTTTTCTCTCTTCAGGCAGGCAGAACCATTTCTCTTGGTTAGCAGTGTTTGTCTGTTAA
Organism: Pezoporus flaviventris; assembly: GCF_033815535.1. Lineage (NCBI taxonomy): Eukaryota > Metazoa > Chordata > Aves > Psittaciformes > Psittacidae > Pezoporus > Pezoporus flaviventris. Next base: position 6,111,266 of record NW_026892585.1, read on the forward strand.
TATCTGCACACCATTTTGCCCTGAGATAGGTATGCAAATCTTTGGCTTTTCAACCTTCTTACAGTTAAAATCATCAGACATATACTTTTCTATCCTTTTCTACTGCCCTTATGACACATTTTGCTTATACCTCAGCTGTCTGTCAGGAAAGTGTATCGGTTATTTTTGCCAGTAAGCAATATAGCTTCTATAAGACAAACTCTAAATATTCAGGACGCCTTGGCCACTTCCTTGACACAGAAAAAGTTTTTAGCAACTGTGAAGACTAAAACAATCCCTAAGAGATTAAGAACGGAGAAAATCTTACAGCAGTGCCCCATGCTTCTCCCTTCTACAGATTCCGTATTTCTGGAAGAAGAAGAGAGGAAATCAACGTTAGAGCACATTAGTAGCTCCACCATCGCTGACGGCCCAAGCTGTGTGCTGTCACATTGATGATAACGCACTGGCAGTTTCACAGCAATTGCAGAAACAATCCTGAAGATGGACAGCAACACACTGTGCAACACAGCCACCGTTCCTCTGCCTGTGTTTGCTGGGTGCTAACATAAGCGGTGTTGGGGTGCGTTATATTCCGACAACTTGCGCAATGCAGTGTCTCAGCCACAAATCGGCCCCTGTCCAGATACAAGCTAGAGCTTCCATCAAAAGGCTGTGTGCCTATCTGTTAAATTAGATTTCGCAAGGTGTATCTGAGGTGAAATGCCTAAGCTATACATTCAGATTTCCAGTTAAGTTCCTTGGTAGGAGCTGTCAGCCACTGGGAGCAAACACCACCCTGGAATGTCCTAGCTGTGGCAGAAGCAGTAGCTGCAGGTAGTCATCCATCTGAAAGCAGAAATCATTCATGCCCATCTTTGAGCTCATATGCTTCACTCGGGGCATTTCAAATTAGAACAATTCTGTCAAATATATTCTTGCTGGCTGCATGCTACAAAGGATAGAGTTTGTCTGAGTAGCTGAAGAAGTTTTCACATGCTTTGCATTAACTGTAGAGCTCTCTTCTGTTGTTACTTAGAGTCCAGGTGTTAGAGCTCTAGCACTCCAGAAGGGCTGGTAAGCATGTGGTCACTTAAGTTAAAATACCCTCAGAATGAACTAGTCCAGAAAGCTGACAACTTACAATGACCATGAAAACTCTCTTGAGACGAAGTGAACTGGGTATTTCTATGAAAGTCAGATACAAAGAAGTCCTAGGGAGCTGCCAGCCATATGGATGGATTTATTGGGCCAGAAGCGCTCTGTGGAAAACAGGAATTTTACATGTTTGGAAAAAGGAGGGGAACCTGAGAACAGTTTGGTATGTTCATGTAGGCATAACCAGAGTGATTAAATCAAATTAACTTTGCAGAGAAGGAAATTTCCTACAAGTACAGGTGGAACTTCAGTTTGAATGGAAATACTAAATTAAAAAGAAGTGCAGTAATTTCAGACCTGTTGTTTCACACAGGTTTATTTTGTTCCTTCTGTAGCCTTCTTTTTCTTTAGTTATTGTTCACATGATGATATCAAGATACTATCTTTTAATCAGGTCAGACAAAATCCAACAAACTGCTATCAAAAATCCTAGTAATACATAGCTTATATACACACACTGCTTCACTTTAAAAAGATAGATGAAAGTACTATTAAGACATGCTAGAAAGCATCTCAAGAGGGTGTAAGAGCAGTTATTTGAGTGAAACATGCTAGATGCTAACAGTGATTCACAGGTAAAAGTGATTTATGAATAAAGTCAAAAGGCAAGCACATGGAGTCATTATGTATTTCATCCATACAACACAAAAAAGCTAGCATGAATCTATGTTGTTTTCTCTGTGATGTATTGTACAAAGTTCATTCCATGCCTGGGGAAAACAAAAACCAAATCATCCACAAGGAAGACATAAGCAGACAAAACCTGTTGGTTGGTGTTGGAAAGATATGATTCCTAGTAATTTATTTTAACATAGAAGGCAGATCAGCTGCTTCATGCAACAAAGCTGATTAACAGTAAAGGAGGATGTTGTACTCCAAGTCAAAAAATACTGCCTTTTCAAGCAGCAGAGCGATAGAAAATGTGTTTATTTCCTATAACTCCTTGGTGACAGGACTGCAATGCAGGAAGTTTAAAATCCCATCTGTTTATGCTAGATGAAACAACAACAGATGAAAATGATGTGACAGCCTTTGCCACTTTTCTTGCAGCCGTTGTCATGCAAGTTAGAACGAATCTCAGGTTGCTGAATTTCTGCCTATTGGATCATGAGTCAAAGAAATTAAGTGATCAGCCTTTTGAGCGGCTAAATCCATCTGCAGCTCGTAACAAATCATGCCGCAGGTGTAATGGTGTAGTTAATTGCTCTACATTTCTTCTATAGTTAATTGCTCTACATTTCTGCTGTTTGCAGGACCTTTTCCATTTTAAATAGGATTTTCCATTGAATGCTTCCGAGTTGTGTTTGCTTATTGAGAAGATTCTTGAACCTTCAGGCTTTCAATTCAGTTTTCCTGAAATCCTAAGATTGAAAAAAATGCTCGTCTTCCTCAAATACTGCTTTACCTTCTCTTTCAAAGAGACTGCTGGTGTTTTGGTTTGGCTACAATTATTTTTTGGACAAAAATAGAACTGAAATTTTAGCTGCCTGCATTGAAACGCTTAGGACATGGTTCAACACCAGGCAGGAGACAGAGTGCCATACCTCCAACCAGCATCTGCTTCCTTCTGGCTGCATAACTAAACAAAACAAGGACTCGGGAAAAAACAGACCCTGTCACCTGGGATTTTGGTCATAGCATCACTCAGACAATTCAGATAATAGAGAAGGGCTGTCCAAGCTCCAGAAAGGATTTTCTGAGACTGTCTGCCATGGCTTTGTATATATGTGATAAGGTAGGAAAGAGCAATGTCAGCCTTTCCAGAGAAACAGCTAGTTTCCAAAGGGCAAACAGATGTACTACTCGCTTTCATGGATTTTTCATGGATTTCTGTCACTGTGTGCTATTCGTATCAGTTTTACAACCCCCTTTTCTGGACACAGGTCTACTGCTTCCTGTGGTCTAGAGCATTATTTGTCTTTGCCTTAGCTCTGGAGCTGGCAAAGTTACTTAGTGCAGCTGGTTACCTTAATCTGGCAATGAGTAACAGTGACAGCAGGCTCACTTCTGTAAATGCAAAACCTAACACATTCCCCTCACAAACACTTGATCACTTCTGACCACTGCTTGGCTATCTGTAAAAGTACCTTAGGAATTTTAATTATCTGTGCTGGGCTGTTGAAATCAATGAGCCTTTTTCAAAGCTAAAGAGATGCCATCAAAGAGAACTGCTGCAATAAAAGTAAGCACGACCGAATACAAAATCACTCAGTTATCACCAAGTTTGTGGCCAAACCTTAGGAGGTGTGACACTGCAGGAGAATCATACCTTCTAGAGCAACCACAGAAGTGAAGTACAGTGCAGCTAAGCTCACTACCTCTGCTGTGCTTTTGGAAGCCAGCTACAGAAGCTGTAAAACTGAGACTATGACCAGTGTCAATGCTGACAATGAGAACATAAAGAATTCTAATGAAACCAGATCCAGTCTATTAAAACACACCATAAATTAAATTTTAAGCATACAGATTAGTAAGGCAGATTAGAGAGGAATCATTAATGGAAAAAGCCAGTATCTGGGTCTAAGCAGAGTTACAAAGTTCTTGTAAGGGTCTCTGATATTAATGTATCTGGCCTATATTTTTTGCTCTGATAAAACATCCACATGCAGTAATATTTACAATACTTCAGAAAGCCAGGACCTTTTGAAACTAAGAGAATGTCCATGTGTTTAAAGCATAGGGTATCATGAATATTTCATGTGTTAGAAAGAGAGCTGTCTTTCTAACTGGATCAGACCTGTTTGAAAAGTCCAAGATATTCATGTGCATGTCAGCCTTTGTAGCTAGTTACATTAATCAAACTTTTCAAACCTTGTTTTGGCCCACATCACTATAGGCTGTAGTATCAATAACAATAAATAAATTATAAGTAAGAAATAATAAATATAAATAATATACAATATGCAACATATATATAAATAATAGATGTATAAAAAAGAATAATAAAATAGCATGAAACCATAATTAAACTTTACTTAAAAGAAATGTGCATTTTCAGAACTACAAACTTTGTCAGGGCACTGTAACATTTTGTATTGTATTAAAAAAGCCTTATTTGCAAAAATCTTTAACTATGATGGCCAGCAAAAGAATTTGATTTGAAAATTTTCTGTATGCCTTTGGAAATCACACAAATTATTTAAGTCTGTTTAGAAGCTCTTTATGCAGCCAAACGTGCATAATTATTGCTTAATAACAATAATAGACTAATATAATCTCTACTAAAATAAAACCTGTAACAAAACAAAAACAAAAGTATTCCCTCAGTGGCCACTTAAAAGTGCTCTCTCACGTTAGCTTATACACCAGACTTACATACCTGATCAGATCACAACATTGTGGTTGTTGGCTGATTCGGTAACAGATTAAAAAAATAATGGAATACTTTATAATGTGTTCATGTTTAAGACATAACTAGTACATGAATGAATTGTCTTACATTGTTTCTCATTCTTGGTTTGGGTGTTATTTGTGATGAAAGATCTCCCTGCCAGACTAAATATGGGACAGTATGGGGTATGTGTCTCCTAAATAAATTAATAAAAATTATAAAACCCTAAGTGGGCCTATTTACCTTCCAAATTCAACAGATTCATGGCCATCTGTTGCTCATAGAATGGACTTTCATCCCTCTTGGCATCATAGCTGATAAAGTCAGTTCATATTAATGTCAGATGATGCATAAAGAATAAAAAATGTGTCTGCATTTCAGCTACTAAGGCTCTGGAGGAAGAAATACAACATTAATCCAGCAGATATTTGAATTCACCTAGAGAAACTCTATCTTGTCTGTGCTTCATGGGTAGCTTTCTGCTTCGATGTCTCTGAAGAGTTAATGACTGAATCAGAGTAGGAGGGGACAGCAGGCTTTTATTCTGAAGGTAAATACAGTATTATGTAGCTTGTGGTCCAGTGATTGGTATGCAAGTACATGAAGACTGGAGTTGTGTGGTGTACTGTAAGAAACAACAAACTGACATGCTGATTGATCTGTGAGCCCAGAGGAGAAGCTAGTCAAGACCAGTACAATTCAGAAGAGTTTCTCTGTGCCAGTTTGGCTGACACACCATTCATGCATGTCGGAGAGCTAAAGTTAGCCAAGCTGTACTGCAGCACCTGCCACTTCCACAAGCCCATCAGTGGCACCACTTGGGTGGGGTGGCATTTGGTTTATGTAGCTGATGACAAACTCATCAGTCATTTCTCACCTGCAGTTTCTCAGCAATCTTGCAAAGATGAAGAAATGTGTGCTCACACAATAGTAGGCTCTCATCCTTGCGCATTAAACATGCATTGACCTGGTTTACTTTAATATGGGAGTGTCAAGGTTCTGTTCCTCAATCACTGGTAAATGCAGCTGAGTTGACACAACACAGTGTCTCTCTCCTTGTCTCTGTGCACCAATCTACCAACAATTTCCTAAAATTAAAATATTTCTCTTCTCAATATGAAATGAAACCTGATACATAATAACATGGGAAATTAAATTATACATAATGCTCTAGGAGTGAAAACAACAGGAAACCAAACCAAACATACCTGGCAGCATTTAGCAACACACCTGCCTTAATTCATCTCACCCTTACGTTTTCTTCTTTACTGGGATTAGTTAATCTACAAACTGATTCTGGTTTTAAGAGAGCTACCAGAAAACTGGCTCCCTGGCTGCCAGAGCAGATCCAGCCCACTGTCTTCCCACCTGTTTTCTTTCACACCATCTAAAACCAAATTTAAACATCTACACCAGCGGAAGAACTGCTATAGATGAGACTGCAGGATTTCCACAGTGAATGAGAACACTCCATCTCTCTAATTACAAGATGCTTTAGAGGAAGTGTATAAAAAACCCCCACCCTTGCAGCAGCCTTTCTGGGGTAAATGAACAGGATCTTTCACTCCCAGAATCAAATTCCCCAGTGACCGAACTTTCAACATTTCCATAAAAACTCCCTAAGTCAGCAAATTCAGACCAAGAAACTGACTGCAGGCATGGAATTCAAGATGACCTGTTTTTTCCTGGTTGCATTTTGGTCGAACACCCATTGGCTAACACCCCCAAGCATGGACCTTTCACATCACTTTATAACGTGGTCTGTATTGGTTTCATACTTTCAGAAGTGGATATTACAATTTCCCTCTAAAGACCAAATCCTTGAATGAAACTTGTTTGGGCAGAGTCTCAGAAGATAAGGGTGCAAAAGTCTGTATCCCAAGCTGGCTGTCTGAGATAAAGAGCAATAAAGTTCCTCTTGGCCTGTAATCATGACATGGCAGGTAACTTCTAAGACAAGCCTCATTTGACATGGAAAAGGTCGGAACAAACTGAATGTGTTTACCTGATGATTATGGACTTTCAAGACTTCTACTGAGGTCACAACATTTTTTTAGTAGAACAAAAGGCTGCCCTAACCTCAGTAACTGGTTGAGGAAGAAAGGTGTGACTATAAATGAACTTGTTGGAAAACCCATGTTACCACCTTCACTGCATGCTGAGATCCTAGATATCACCATCGCACTGCTGTGCCTCTGTTCTTCATATTCATATATGGTTAGAACAAGGAGTCACATTCATCTCCATTAGGGTGGCTAAATCCTGAGTAACATCTAAGAAATTAAGTTCGTGCTCAAACGAGTTAAAATCTTCTCTTACCTTATTCTTTCCACACTTTCCATTTTCTGTTCTCCACCAAAAAGAAGAAAAGAGCAGAAAACGTTATTGTCCCTCAACAGTACTGGTGACTTATGCCCAGTACATCTCCAGGGGTCTGACAAAAGGAAGAAGCTGAAGGGAGAGGAAAGCTTAAGAAAAGGTGGAGGGAAAGGCAGCTCAGATACAAAAGGGATGACCAAAATAACTGTGGCAGCCTGAGGTGACAGAGCAAGAAGGATAACATTGAAACTGTCACAAGCAGCGCAGTGTGGCAGAAGAAAAGAACATGCATGCTCTGGATAGAGGACATATTATTTGTTGCAATGATCCCATAAAATTTACTCAGCTTCATAAATACCTGATCTATGGAATGGTGGTATCTACATTCAAAAGCAGGATGGTTGGCAGCAGCCTCTTCCTCTGACCTGGATAAATGGCTTGTGTTGTACAGGCTGGCCACACAGCAGCATATCCAGACTTCCAGGGGATGTTAGTTCAATCACTGTTGAAATCATTTCACTAGTTTTTCTACTGTGGGCATGCCATATCTGTAAATACTACCTTTTCTGTGTCTATTCATCAGGAATCCTCTAGGTCCCGTAAAGGAGCCACCAGTATTGCAAGTGATGTAAAAAGTGTTAAGAGAGCCTAAGTAAAACGGGAATATGGGAACGAAAGAGTAAAGAAAAACAGAAAGAAAACCAGCCAAGCTGTGAGCATTACTATTCTGAAACACCCTTTTGAAGGGAGAAGGAAGGGAAGAGGGAATTGACGCTTCTGAGTAACGTTATGTGATTTCTGATAGAATGATTACAGAATCTGAAGAGCTTTTAGAAATCAGAAATACCAGTATTGCCTCTGCTTTCAGAATAACACAGAACAGCTGTTAAATTACGGAAACACCACAGAATAAGATGGAATGTGTGGAGCTTACCTTCCTACGATGGGATGGCACAATAAAAAATGTTTCGATATTATGCTTCTTCAAGAAACTATTCCTTTCATGACCATATCCTGGTTCTACCTCATAGTCCCCATTTAGGCACTCTAAGGTGGTCTTTGTAATGTGAACTTTCCTGGAGGGAAAAAGATGACGTTGTTTAAAGCAAAGATACATTATGATCAAGTTGCTACTGAAATACAGCCCTGAGCAGAATCATAGAATCACAGAATGGTTTTGGTTGGAAAGGACCTTAAGATCATTCAGTTCCAACCCCCTGCCATGGGCAGGGACACCTCACACTAAACCATGTCACCCAAAGCTCTGTCCAGCCTGGCCCTGAACACTGCCAGGGATGGAGCATTCACAACTTCCTTGGGCAACCCATTCCAGTGCCTCACCACCCTTACAGTAAAGAACTAGTTGAGAAAATCATAAAGACACAAAGAGGTCAAATTACATGCAAAATCCCATTTTGATGTATAAACAGCTTTGTTTTGTCTTTTCAGCCAAATAGAACACAGAGATATTTCCATCACATGCAGTTTCCAAGCTTGAGCTGTAAACAGAAAGATAACTCTTGACTGTCCAAACACTTGCAGATTTATTGATTTATGGCAAGTGGAAGTCTGCACATCATCTTCCAAATTGTGTGGCTCTCCTCCATGCTTACCTCACTGCCTGCTTGGAAAAACATCCTGCTCTTTGAAACTTGTGATTTCACATTCTGAATCCCTCTTATGCATTAAGCAGAAATTCCCTTTTCTATTCCCCTTCATGGCTTTGACCTTTTCATTTACTTACAGCTTCGTAGGCAGCTTTTTACTTCGCTTTGTTTTGGCAGCACAGCCATCTTTGACACTATCAGTGAGTTTTATTATGCTGAAAACTGTCCTTACATTTTCTCCCAAAAGGCTCCTTACATTTGCAATGTCCTCACAGAAGATATCTGAAAAGCAATTACTGGTTTCCTCTATTAAACATGTGTTCAGATTTTTGCTTGCTGGAAAGCCTTAAGGTAAGGAAACATCCCAAACACACTGACTAAATCGTCTGAGGCAGATGTATGTAACACGGAGAAATGGACTCAACCATAAAAATCACGAGGTTTCACTGTCCCCCTGTTCAGCAAACCATGATCTCATAAACAGAGGATGATTGGTCCCAGTCCAAATGGGAGTTGCACATAGAAGCACACCAATGCACCTTTGAGAAAGTGCTCTGTGTGCATTTAAGTTGAGTCCAAGGCGGTCCAAGGAGTACTTAAATTCCAGGACATGCCCCATGGGCTGGCTGCAGGTTTATGTGCTACCGTATCACTTGCACACACACCATCAGTATCTGAGTCCATAAACAGGTATTTTTTCTGTAGCATGCTGCTACTGTTGGAAACATTACCATGTAAAAGGAGTAAGGCTCACACCTGTACATGTGTAGAGGTGCAAGGAAAAATATTTCCTGGAATAACTAGAGGTCATTACTTTTATACATGAAATGGTGAAAGTCTAGCACTGCTGCATTCCTGGCATTGCCTCATTCCTACTCTTTATATTTGGCAGCTTCTAATGAGGATTTTGCTTGGAAATATTTTGCTTCTATTTTAGCCTATTATGAATGTAAATATCATTTTGAGAATTTCATAGGATAAATCACATAATATATTAATTGCTGTTATTGAACACTGCCCTTATGGGTAGCACGTGCCTCAAAGAAGGAACTAAATTCTTCACCCATACAGGTTTCTGTTTCATGTTCTATGTTTTTTTTCCAGACTTACCCAGGCAATCCTCCAGCTTCCATTACATTGGCTAAAGTCACATCATTTGACCAGACATCATATTGCCATTTTCGGAGACCCAGGACCCCACAGAGCACCCTGCCTGTATGCAATCCAACTCTCATGTTGAGATCAACTTCTGTGGCTTCTGCAACAGATCTGGAATAGAAAGCATCATGAAGTCAGTCTTTAGGCAACAACACTGCTCTTGATTTTCTTCCTCTCTCTCTTCTTCAAAGTTAAAATATGAATCTTTTTGGACATATAGATATACATTTTTAATATATATAGATAGATATACACACACACACTTTGAAAAAGACAGGATCATTGATAAATGATATATTCAGGCACTGTTCTTTTCCTTCACTAATTTCCCAGGTGTAATTCCGAATAAATGATTTTCTTGGTCATATTTTAATTACTGTTGAACCTATATCTCAGTATATCTGCATTCCTTGACCTTATGCATTAAAATACTATTTTCCAGGTTTCATTACATTTAATAAAATTAAGAAAAGGAAAAAAAAAAGAGGGGGGGGGAAGCAAGTGTAGTAAATGGCTTTGTCAAAGAACTTCCCTAGCTTTTAGGTTTTATTAGCCACTTTTGCTATCACAGTCCTGTAGAAACTTCAGTATCTTACTGTGAGATAAAGAACTTTCTGGCTGAAACTCCAATGCCTCAGCAACAGCCAACTTTGCGCTTCCCTGTATCTGAGATTTTCCTGCATCTCACATATACTTATTTTACTTTGTCATAAAGGTTCCCTTTTCCCAATGCATATTTAGTGCAGCAGGATGACAAGTGACCACAATGTGATTGCTGGAATCAAAATAAGATTTCTGAAACAATCTTATTAGACTGAATTTTAACCTGACAGGTCAGTAAGCAAATATGTTTCAATTCTCGCTTTACTCCAGACTGCTTTCAACTCAGTATTAAAACGGGCTACCTGGCTTATTTTTTATTACCAAAAATCTTCGTTAATGTTACTCCTTACCCTAACTTTGGGTTTACTGGTTGGGGGATTTTTGTCCCTCTAATTATTTTTTACCATCCCACCCCCCCATCAGTCAGATTAACATCATGCTTGATCCTATATGGGCTAACTGAATTTTCATGGAGGAGTTTACTATTAAAATACTAAGGAAAAGTTTGGTCTTGTGAGCAACACATAAACTTGAGTTACTCAAGACTTGCATTTAATTTCTCTCCTCTTTTACCACAGTTCATTGTGACTTAAAGTAATTTTATCCTCTATTGTTTTTTCCATCTGTAATATAAAAATAACGTGTTTTTCCCCCCTTTACTCCTTTTGTTTGCAGTGTTTTGATCTCAAAGTAATAGTCTAAAACATTGCACTTGTAATAAAAATAATATATATGGACCCCAACATTGTCTCTCTGTGCAGCACAGTGGGTTAAAGATGACTTTTAAAAGGTTACTGTCTTATTTCTATTGAACAGTTTAGATTTGTGATCTTCTCTACGCTCACTATTTAGTTAAAATTCCACTTGAACAAAAACTTACCTAGTTAACAATTAACATCTTTTATTCCCAGTGTCTCTCAGACTGTCATTCCTCTTGGATGATACTTCTTTAGTATTTCGTGGTATTTTTTCAACTGATATTTTCACCCTATGCTACTGCTATAAAACCATTGCAACTAATCACTACTACTAACCACATAGAGTTGTGCTGTGCCTTTACCTTTATGGTACGCTCAGCTAAGCATCATTTCCTACAGTGAGACTGAAAGGGCAAAGACTTAAATGCTTTTAGAGCTTCTGTGGGAAAAGAGGTATAAAGAGGTACTAGTTGAGAAGGCAAATGGATAAGCAATGACTCCACTACTATTTTCTAATCGCTTCAATCGCCCTGTCACAGGAGTATAGGACAAAGAAAATGATGAAACCAACAACTCAGTGCAAGAACAGCAGATGGAGAGTGATTATAAGCACTCTTTTCAAGCTCCTGCAAGAGTGGCACACAAACTACCTGTAACTATGGACTTACACCTGTAAATGAAAGCTAACCTTTAGAGACTGTGTAGCTGGGAAAAGATAAAATCATTGGTAAGTCATTCCTAAAAGCATTTTTAATTTTAGTGTCACAGTAAGGAAGGCTTCTCCATTTCTGAATGAATGCAGAACATGCTATAACTTGCACCCTGCACTTACTTGTGAACACTGAAAGGGAGCCTTGAGGCTAATAGCCTTACATACTACATGCAGAGATAACACTGAATAAATCTTTGCAGCTCTTTCTGGTACAGACAACCTGGCATTCCACAGTGAAGTTGCAGCCGAAAAAGAGATAATATCAGTGAATAAGTGGAACTGACTGATCAGTGTAAGACTTGATTTTCATTAGGCTTTTCAATTTAAATTTCCCACTACATTTAGTAGGAAAAGACCTTAAACAGAGGCTCTGGCTCTAATTTTCCCTGATCCTCATTGACTAATATATATTTTTTTAAGTATTGTTCATCTCCACTGGATTTGGCAAAGGACTTTCCAACCATTTCAGCAGTAGTCACTGTATTTGCCTTTTTTATACCTGTACTTGTTTAAACACCATTAACATAAAGGACAGCATAGGCCAAGATATGGGGCAAGGAGCAAAAGATACCTAGGCTCAAGTTAAGTAAGGAAATCTGCAGCCATGATGTGCCGAAGTATATACCATGTCAGCCATCCCTAATGTGAGTAACATGGAGGTCTCTTTTGTTCCCACAGTGAATCTGGCCATACCCCTTTTTTCTGTCACATTTTCTGCAACATCACGTAAAGGCTTATGCACAGTGTTGACATCCCAGAAGTTAGTGCTCCTGTTCTCTTCCTCAGACAACAGATGACACAGGAAAACTTGACATTACACCTGGGAGTTCACAAACTGGCTGCTGCAGTTCCTCTTCCCTCCCCAGTGCCTTTCATTAACCAGGGACCAAACCCATAGGAAGGAGACAGTTCAATCCTCAACATTCCATGCAACCAAACAGCATCACAACGTGCAGGTGCAAAATAAGCCCAAATTCCATCTGTTAAGGACATACATGGATGACTGGTGGAGTCATCCATATGGGATAAACTCACCTATGTGACATAGAGAAAACTTGATAGACCGCACTGGGGTACCTGGATTTCGAGACACAAAGGCTACTGGACACTTGCCCTCAGACCTCTTCAAAGGCCATATGCAGTAGGAACATTCAAACCAGAGGGGCAGATCAGATTCCCTCCTCATTTCCAATCAGAAACATTACAGTCCACTTTTCACCGTGTGGTGCTATCAAGTGCATTTAAATAATTCCCTCATTTCATCACATTTCACCTCCTAAGAGGTTACATTTCTGAATTGAGCCAAAGTACTTTTTAATATAACTTATGTCAGTTGATGGAGTACTCTGTACAGAAAGACAAACTATTAAGAACGTATAAAATTACCCCTGTAATACTAAATAAGAACAGTTAGCCAGTTTATTGAGGAGAGAGGTAAGAGCTTGGGTAGCTGGGCAAAACTTTTCTATTTTGCAATTTGCTAACAAATATATTTAGAAGGTAAGATACTGTAGTAAGTAGAGTGGAACCTTCAAATGTGGCAAGCCATTTAAGTAAGGTGAAGAGAGTACTTTGCCTAATGCACTGTTCAAAATGAAGGTGAGGAAAACATTTGGCACATTAGAGCAACACCTGGCACATTAGAGGTACTAATGAACATGGCCATTTTAATTATATTACTAGCAAAAACCTGACAGTAAAAACTCACCCGATGAAAGCAACACTGGTGGCATCCTACACTTAACTCCGACTTAAATACTGCCACAATGGTTAACGTAACCCTGAAGCAGAGCAACCACCTGGCCTGTATGGAGGCACTGACACAAATCTCACTGACAGTAGAAATTCTTTTGAAACAGGATGTAACGCCATTTGTTTTGCTGTATCCTTCCATAATGATTCTGGTCTGACTTTAACTGTGCCCTTGAAAAACAATGCTTTGTAGCAAGCAGATGAAATTGTGAAAATTTATTTTGTAATGTTCTTTTAAAATTACCCTGAAAATCTCAATCTAAATGCAGTGACGCAACATCCTCAGATGATACTCACATGCAGCACCATATTATAGGATACTTAAATAACACAGAATATGAAGAGAACAGAAAGCATCAATTTATAAGAGCTCATTATAAAGTTCAACTTGGTCCAATCACAGATCCATCAACCAGCCACTAGAAGTTTCTTTTCCTTGACTTCCTTGAAGAAGAACATCTTGGTGGTGCATACCTCTGGGACAGGCGCTTCTGACAGATCCATCAGCCGAATCACAACTCAAGTGATTGTATTAATTTATTTATCCCAGGTAACATGACAAACCTGTCACTAGGGATGACAAATTCCAAGCATAAACGTACAGTGCCAAGACCTGTTCTCTGCAGCTAAGTGAACAGGCTTTCAGAAGGCTACCAGCTGGCTTCCAACTCTGGATGAAACGGGAAAGTTTAAAAATCAAAGTGACTCTGCATCTCATGGGACTGCTAAATACCACCTAATAAATATACCGACAGAAAATCAAATGGTGCATTCCAACTTTACCGTCATAAGCTCTTCACTTCTCCTTTTCATTTGCTCAGTGTATTACAAAGAAATTAATCTGGGGAACGCATATTCCAACTTTGGTCTCTGTGAAGGAGTGAAGATTTTTTTCCTGTTCTCCAGCAGAACCCATTTTCCTGGTTTGAAGCACTAGATACAGTTGGCTTAGCCACATGCTTCTGACAACTAAAGAACCTAACCTAGAATCCAACAGTATCTGAACAGATGATGCTCCACTTGCAGTAAGAGAAAAAAATAGTACTGCCAGCAAGGGCAATGGTACTTGGAATGCACCATCCTCCTGTCCTCTAATGTAAGCAGAGCAAGCACATTCTTACCACTAAGAAGAAATGTGTTGACTGGGTCTTACAGTCGTTACTCACACAACTGATTCCTCATTGGAAAAAAAAAGAAAGGGCAATTAATTAATTGTGCTTATGTACAAAGGATGCAGAAAAGGTCTTTCGCCATTTAAGAACCCTAAATAAATCTGGCACTTTCTTATAGCCTTGCCTTTTCTCCATCTTGCCCTGTCACTGTGCTCTGACCACCAACTACACTGAAGACTTACAACTTATGAATACTTTAAAAAAGAAATATCCTGCAATTATCAGTTATCTTCTACCATAACCTCTGGCTAAACATGGCTTATATTAGACACTACAGCCCATCCACTTGGAATCACAGAGTTGCTGGAAGGGACCTCTGGAAACCATCTAGACCAACACTCCTGTTCAGAGCCCAGGCAACTATAGAAGGCTGCCCAGGACTGCGTCCAGCTTTGTTTTAAATCTCTCCAAGGATGCTAATACCACAAGCTTCCAGTGCAACCTCTCCAGTATCTGACTATCACCACAGCAAAAAAAGTTCTTTCTTACATTTAAATGGAATTTTTTGTATTTCAGTTTGTGCCCACTTCTTGCCCTGACACTGGATACCGCTGAGAAAAGTTTGGCTTTGTCCTCTTTACACCCCCCCCATTGGGTATTTGCGTGCATTGATAAAATTCCTTGTGAACCTTCTCTTCTCCAGGCTGAGCAGTCCCAGTTTATTCCTTCCCTTTTCAAGTTTATGTTATCATGACAGCAACCAAGGAATGATAACATAAAAAGGGAACACATTTCATTTCTAATATCAGTGAACCGAAACATTCAAAAGAGGGAAGTTCAGACATTTATACCACTACCTTATTTGTACACATGAAACACAGCACAGCTAATGAATTAAAGATTAATGCTAGGTTTAAAAGAGGATGGGAGCATCAGCTACTGCTTTTCAGGGATAAGAAAAAGGAAAAAGGCTTTGGAAAAAACATACGGGGCCTGTATATCTAACTATGCTCATAAAAGCCAAGACCTGCGTAAAAATGGAGTATCCATACGCTGCAGGAAGAATGCACATACATGATTTGCAGACTTTGGATATTCTTTTAGGATTTTATGGTATCATAGATTACAAAGTCTTTTGTCAATTTTACAATGTCTACAAAGATGATGAACCCTCACTGAGTGAGAGGGAGACCATGGGCTCATTTACCCAACCTTTCACAGTCTTGAGAGATTTTATTAACGAACATAATAATAAAAGCACATGGATTGAGCTAGAAATAAGAATCAGCCTTCAATTACCTTAGGTAATTAAAGATGAAATATGTGATGTGGCAAAAGCTTTATTAGAAAGAAGAAGAATTAAATGCTCCAAATAAAAAATGCATCATTTGAATTCATAAACCTTACGTTTGCTTATTCTATACTATTTTTCTTTATTTAATAGTGCACTATCTATTTTTACATTGAGATTACACTATGGTCTGTTCACCTTCACAGACAATGTAGGTCTTCTCTGCCCATAATTCAAAAACTTAGGGATTAAGTGAAGGGAAGCAGAACCTTGCCTGAGCTCCACATTCCCAACAGTCCAGATGACAACAGAGAGAAAGCACAACTGCCTACAGGAAACAGTGGACAAACACTTTCAAATACAGGTGACACACCTCTTTGCAAGCTCATCCCAAATGTAACAGCACTGTGCTGAGCAGCATTTACTTATATACAGAATTAAGAGATGTGCATTTCCTCCTATAACCTTCCTATAAAACACACGTGTGCACATACACAGAGCAACAGAGTACTGAAAATATTTCCCATCTTTATCCTTTCCTTCCTATGTAATGAAATTGATCTCCAGCTCCCTCTGAAAGCTCATTCACAGTTCTCTCACACGCACATTTTCCGCCTTGCTAAAATAATGATCAATGCAGAGCAGAGCTCTCAAGCACAAAAAAACTCTACTGATCAGCAAAGTGAATTTCACATTACATTTGTGAAAAGCAGAATAAATGACGGGTTTAAACATGACATACAGAAAGGAGAAATCAGCAAGCTATCATTTTGAGAATACAAACGCATCTACAACGTGCATACATCAGGACTGGCTTTGAGTTTACATACTGGCATGCAAAATGAGCGGTGTTTAATCCCTGTAGAACAAGAAAATTGGACTCCTTTCTTTGTGGCAAATGGCAACAGGAATGTTTCATCATTTCCCGGTATCTTTCTGTCCCCTTATCTGTACGTGCATGTGCCTCCACACACTCACACTTGTGAACTTTTGTTCTCACGGTGATTAAATAGAGTGGAAAACTGAGGTTTAGAATGGCCCTTCCCAAACCCAATGTCCTATGACCTGAATGCACCAGTGTGAATTGCTAGGTGGGCAGCGACAGCAGACGCTGCTGCTTTTCTGAGAACACACTTCTGAATGCCACAAAGAAGCTGTTGTAGCCCTCCTGTCTGGGTTCACTGTTCACAGTACTTACGTGATGGTGTCAATCATATCCAGTCCCATTTCCACACAGCAATGGGCATGATCTGTTTTGGGCTGGGTCAATCCTGATACACAGTAGTAACAGTCCCCTAGGATTTTTATTCTTCTGCAGTGGTTTTCCTTTAATAAAAAGAGAATAGGAAAAGTTTTACTATTCATATAAAATATTCCAGTGCTGCAGGATAAAATCTTCTTCAATACTATCATTCAGGGAATCCTTTTCTGGTCAAATGAAGTAATCTACAGTTCATTAAATCTGGTACAGAAAAGCTGACATACATTTATGCATCTATTTATAAACACATAAATACACAGTAGAGATCAAACCCAGACCGTTCAACCCACATAGGGTAACACTGCTTTAAATCTATAGTTCTGAACAAATATCGCCTTGCCCTCATGTTAGGTCAGTATGAATTCAGGATTTGCAATGAAACCTCATTTCATATGAATCCAAACCAAAGGACTGAAGCAAACCCACTATTTAATATCAGGATATGTTTGTATTTTGAGGAACTTTTGTTTCAAATCCAGTTCCAACTTACCAGGAAAGACGATGTATTGATCTGTAAAGACATACACATTTGTGCATCACCAACTCATAAATCACAATTTACAATACAGCACAGCCTAACTATGACACACTTGCAGATAAGAAGATGCAGTCGGTTTGCATTACCGTCAAATTTATCTCCTGTTTGCACACACGTTAATTTCTACAGCCAAAGAGGTCTGGCTAAGTCTCTCCCAATTTAAAAAAACAGTGATGGCATCTGATGATTGCTACATTTGTTTGAGCAGAAACTTCATTTCTAAACAGAGAGCACAAATAAAATGCCTTTAACCAATAAACTATGAGTAGACATGAAGAGATGATCCTATTACTTGCAACTACACGATAGCAATTTCTACCCACTTATGACACAGAATAGTAAATAACCTGATTAAATATATCTAACTCACACAACTGGGACTACGCCAGTAAATGACCCCACTTGGAGTAATGCACGATGCACACAGTTCTGGTGTCCCCAGCATAAGGAGGACACAGAGCTGCTGGAGCAAGTCCAGAGGAGGCTACAAGGATGATCAGGGGCTGGAGCACCTCCCATACAAAGACAGGCTGAGAACACTGGGGCTGTTCAGCCTGGAGAAGAGAAGCTATGTGGAGACCTCAGAGCAGCTTCCAGTGTCTGAAGGAAGCTACAAGGATGCTGGAGAGGGACTCTTCATCAGGGACTGTAGCGATAGGACAAGGGGTGATGGGGTCAAACTGAAACAGGGGAAGTTCAGGTTAGATCTAAGGAAGAAGTTCTTTACTGTGAGGGTGCTGAGGCGCTGGCACAGGGTGCCCAGAGAAGCTGTGGCTGCCCCATCCCTGGCAGTGCTCAAGGCCAGGTTGGACGGGGCTTCGAGCAACATGGTCCGTGGCAGGGGGCTGGAACTGGATGATCTTAAGGTTCTTTCTAACCCAAAGCAGTCTGTGATTATATAAGTGCTATGCAAAATTAGCTGTTGTGGATCAACAAGAGTCTAGTTCAGCTTCTCATACAGACACATATTGTTATCCAGCCTTCTGCCCTCCTGAGCTGACCACAGTCTCCACATCATCACTCATATTCTATGTCAAAAGCGATGGTTAATCCTTCAGCCATCCCTTTTTCTCTGACCCATCGTACACCAGCATGAGGGGCTTGTTATTATACCCTCTTCCAGCTGCAGGCCTTCAGATGCCTCTCTTCTTTATAAATGTATTGAACAAATATTATACCTCTGTTCAGGCATGGAGGAATGCATGCTAACACTCTTTAGCAAAATGCTTTTTCTACCTCTTTTATAAACTGAGCAGTAAACTCCTATCTTGAATCATCAGCCATCTTTTTGGATATGCTTAACTACTAGAAAGGCTTTTCCAAGAATGACTGCTTAACATTTCTTGTGCTGTACAGCAGGATTTTAAATAGATCACTCATTATCATTGCTAATATATATTATAATGAATGTGAGCATCATTATTCTAGAAGCCTTATCACTGGGGCCGTAGAGAATTCCCAGAGTCTGCAGCCACAAAACGCCTCACCAATTTTACTTAGAGTTTTAATCTGGTATTTTGAGATCCTTGGCTAAATGGTATTATAAAAGTACAATAAGTCTTGATGCACACAAAGTAATATGCAGACCTCAAAATCTATCCTGACACAAAACAGGCCTTCCAACTCAAGGGTCTTGGACAGAAACCACTAAGTTTTTTAACAGAAACCACTAAGGTTTTCAGTACTAAACCATACTGCCAAAATAAGCCTTCTTAAAAGAAATTTGGGGCAAATCTTGAAGCAGTGGAGGATACTCAGTAGTTAAAGCTGGAACTTACTTTCCAAAACGTACACCATTTTTGCCCACACCTTACAATCCTCTATAAAGCCCTTCTCATCTTTAAATTTGGTATGCATGGCAATGACTGTTTGACTCAGCCTAGAGTTACTCAGAAAAGCCATTTCAGTAATCCGAGGTGGACAGTATGCATGTGTTCATCGATCGCTTTTCTCTCCTATTGAGGGTCAACCTCCAAAACGGTTTGTTTCTAATGACTTGGATTTCTTAAGAGAGCTTACTGTGCTCTAGAGCAGTACTGCACATTTTCTAATAGGACACACAAAATGACTGTCAGCCTGGCACAGCGCAGTCTACCAGCCTGGTGGATAGATTAAAGGAAGGAAAAAAACCCTTAACAGAGCTGGATCCATCACCACTTTTCCAAGGCAATTTATAACTGGTGCAGGAGAAAAATGAAAGAAAACAAGGACTACAGCATTTTCTGGAGATATATTAGCTTTGATGGAAGACACATGGCTAAATCACCTGCTGTTTTGAACCCACCACTCTGTTCCTTACCAGATGCTCTCCTCACTGTCCTTATTTATAATCAATTAATATACAGTAATCTCTAGGAAAATAGTTTTCTTGTTCACAACATGCAAGGCAGACTTCCAGGAAGGAGATGGAAAGCAGCTTTGTAAGAGCAATCTTTTAGAGGATTGATATGCAAATGAACAATCCAAACTCTTTCCCTCTTTGTTTTGTTTTCTCAGCAACTTCCAAAGAAGCCCTTGACTCGGCAGGATTTTTCATACTTGTGACAGCAATGAATTCAAGTTGATGATTACAAATTCCAGTCACGGTTGATACGAGCAATGGCTGTTTAGAAACAGCTGATAATTTCAGTTTATGCACATGCTGAAAAGCACAAGAGATTGCTAGCACTGCATTAGCCAGGCAGCTTGCCCACCTGCGGTGCCTCAGTGAGACGTTTCCAAGCGGATCTGCAGAATTCCCTCTGGCACCACTGTCAGTCACGGGGTTTGTCAGTGTGAAGTGGAAGCCCGGCTCGGAAAGCAGAGGATACTTCAAAGTCACTAACAGCTTTCTTTACATTCTTAGACAGGTATTTTCTCCTATCTGTCAGGTAGAACAGGGTGGGCATGGTGTTGTGTATGGTGTTGAATAGCAGGGAGTGGTTATGGTGTTGGGTAGAACAGGGTGGGCATGGTGTTGTGTATGGTGTTGAATAGCAGGGAGTGGTTATGGTGTTGGATAGAATGAGGTGGGTAGAGTGTCTGGTAGAACGGGGTGGGTATGGTGCTGGGCAGAAGGGGGTGGGTATGTTGTTAGGTACAACAGGGTGGGTATGGCATGGGTATGGTGTTGGGTAGAAGGGATTGTTAGGTAGAACAGAGTGGGTATGGTGTGTTACTCTTTCAAACAACTCCGGCTTTTTGTTGTTATAGAATCATAGAATAATTAGAGTTGGAAAGGACCTTAAGATCATCCAGTTCCAACCCCCCTGCCGTGGGCAGGGACACCTTACGCTAAATCGTATCACCCAAGGCCTCGTCCAACCTGGTCTTGAACACTGCCAGGGATGGAGCATTCACAGCCTCCCTGGGCAACCCATTCCAGTGCCTCACCACCCTAACAGGAAAGAATTTCCTTCTTATATCCAACCTAAACTTCCCCTGTTTAAGTTTTAACCCATTACGCCTTGTCCTATCAGTACAGTCCCTAATGAAGAGTCCCTCTCCAGCATCCCTATAGGCCCCCTTCAGATACTGGAAGGCTGCTCTGAGGTCTCCACGCAGCCTTCTCTTCTCCAGGCTGAACAGCTCCAACTTTCTCAGCCTGTCTTCATACGGGAGGTGCTCCAGTCCCCTGATCATCCTCGTGGCCTCCTCTGGACTTGTTCCAACAGTTCCATGTCCTTTTTATGCTGAGGACACCAGAACTGCACACAATACTCCAGGTGAGGTCTCACAAGAGCAGAGTAGAGGGGCAGGATCACCTCCTTCGACCTGCTGGTCACGCTCCTTTTGATGCAGCCCAGGATAAGGTTGGCTTTCTGGGCTGCAAGCGCACACTGAAGCCGGCTCATGTTCATTTTCTCATAACCAACACCCCCAAGTTCTTCTCTGCAGGGCTGCTCTGAATCTCTTCTCTGCCCAACCTGTAGCTGTGCCTGGGATTGCTGAGACCCAGGTGTAGGACCTTGCACTTGGCATGGTTAAACTTCATGAGTCTGGCATCAGCCCACCTCACAAGCGTTTCAAGGTCCCTCTGGATGGCGATGTTGTTGTACTTCTATATTTAAATGCATTTGGCAGAAAGAGTGAAGTCTGCCAAGACTGCAGAAGTAGAGACTGGGACCATTAACTCCATATTCTTGTGCCACAGGCATCAAATACTGTTTTGTGTACTCTGGATAAGTTGGTTTGGGTTTTTTTTTTTGTTGTGAGTTGTTTCTTTTTCTTCCAATAAGAAATAAAGGGAAGAGAATTTACAGTTTGTGAAATATTTCCTACCTCTCCCAGCAGAATCCATCAGCAGACAGCGAGGTCCTCCCTTGAACAGAGAGATTCTGCTGCAGAAGTACAAAGCCTTGTAAAGGAGGATCTTCCTCAGATGACAGACTGCAACAATCCTTATTGTCACTGCTGTTTTGCTGGGGTTTTTTGGGGGGTGGTGGTGTTAGTTTTGGGTTTGGTTTGGCTTGGGTTGGGTTCTTTTTAATAGGCTATCCAAGTAAGTACTTGTTTATTACATGAATAGATCCAAAGTCAGGAATGCTCAGCACATTATTTCACTGTCTGGTAGGAGAAGAGCCTCTATAAAGCTTTTATTTACTTTACACATGGCAGTTGCTAATGCAGGAAAGAGTCCCTGCCCTGACTTCAGTCACTGCAACAATCTATATCTTTCTATATGCTCCTGTGTCATTATGGTACATAAGTACCTATCAAAGTGAGCCCAAAAGGAAGGTCAGATAGATTACAATTTTTAAAAGCAAGATTTTAAAGGCTAAACATTAAACTTTTCTCCGTCGTAACTCCACTAACTGCAGTGGAATTCCACCAAGGATGAGTCTGACCCTGTGTGACTTAACTACAACATATTTAATGCTTATTGTGCACATCCATTTCTCTCCCTGCAAGCCTGCCAGCAACCTGATTTGCAGGTATGCTCATCAGAGTTTTACTGTTCTACCCTCCTGGAATCAAAATCTATGAGTAGGAGGGATTTTATTTATCCATAAATTAGAAAGACACTTTTTTGCCATTCCTACTAATAAAAACTGCATTAGCTGAGGTCCATAAAAAGATTCTTGGCCATATTCAGCCAAGTTAGACTTAGTTATGCTGTGCAGAGTGAAAAAAAAGGAGATTAATAAGGTCTACAAAAAGATGCATAAGCAGTGATTCACATTTCCCCTAGCTCAGACCCTACCAGCCTTACATTCTCCTACAATGCTCTTGGACACCGAGTTTTGTTTAGGCTGGAAGAATGTGAACAGGAATTTGCTTAGTGACTGCAGCGTTAGAACCTTAAAAAGAATTAAAGAAAACAGACAAACCAAACCGACACACGTCCGGGTTCAGCTGTTTAAGTGGTGGGGTACAAGGGAGGAGCTCTATTAGGCCTGGACTTAAACTGAAGGCATTACTCTCAGGGGAACGCTTTGGCATCCTCACCACATTTCAGTCATCAGCATTAGTGAAACTGCATGCAGCAGAGGGGTGGAAGGAGATGCACTGGCAGCATAGGGAGCAGCTCTTGAGCGCAAAACCCCTTCATGCCTCCCCCCCCATACATTCACTGACTGAAACTGCTTGAATTTGGTGGGGGGAAACACCATTGCCCTACTCCCTGATAAAACCACTGTTAGCTCAATGTTTTCTTCACCTACTGAAGAGGGAAACCATCAAAATGCAAATCTGCAATGGCTCAGTTTTCACTGAGAGCAGAATTAACTCTGGAGGAACAGTGGTGAAGTACGAGGGCTGAGGAAGGAACAATACCCCAGTCTGTTGGCCCTGCCACTGCTGTCAAGAGCTTCATCAGTGAGGCCAGGCACTGCGAGGGGCATGGCCACCCTCCCTTACAGACAATAACCCCAAAGTAAGATCAATGACCTGAGGAAAGGGCCCAACACAGAAGCACTTTTGTGTTTTATCCCCCCTCATATTTTAACTCGTTTTCCTATGGTTTCCATCCTTCTTGGTTTATCAGTTATTTGCTTGCAGAAAGCCCCATTCCAACAGCTTTCTCTGGGCAGCCTGCTGTGCTCAGAGCTGAGCTGTTTGTATCAGGTAGGCAAAAGGGGATCGAATTTTCCATTCGTGTGAATCAGTACAGCATCATAGGTTTCAGGGGAACTCCACTAATTTATACCAGTTGTTCCTCTAATCCTCAGGAGACCGTAATTCAATAATCCAGGCTAACCACGTCCCAGGTACAGTCCTTTCTTAGTTATTACCAGTATAAAATGACTACTGGGGAAAAAAAATGCAAAGCACCATTAAATTTCCCATAGCAATAAATGCATTCCCCTTTTATCTCTCTTCACAAACCCAGGAACTTCATTCTGCATCCAAAAAGGTCTTGAGAGAGGACAAGATAGGATTCACCACTGTTACCACTGCAGCTTATTTTCAATGTGCTTAGCATGTGCATCTTATTTAACATCTATAGCACTTTGTGCCAAAGTGCTATTAATCTCAATGGAAAATTGGATTAGAAAGCTCTGAATCACTCCAGAAGTTAACATAAATTTAGCTAAATTACAGATGTGATAGAGGCACAAAAGAGACTTGAAGAAAGAATAGTATTTTCTACTAGATCCTCTAAAGCCAGAATGATGTCTTTATTCAATTTCATAAAATCTGTCCATTTGATGGAATAGAAGTGGAAAAAACCCTGTATTTTGGCTATCATGCTTTATGATATGCATCCGTCCATACATATGTGTGCACGTACAACATACACAGACACAGTTCTGCAAGCTTACCTACACCCCTTGCACATGTATACAACATATAAAATGTTATAATAAATGCATATTTATATGTGTATAATGTATTTGTATAATAATATATAATGTATTGTTATGATATATAATACTGTGTATAATATAGATGTGTTTATACTGTATAATAATAAACAAATTTTAATATTCATCCTCTACTTACATGTTAACCAAGGTGACTCAGCCTAAGAGCTATGGGCCAGAAATCAGTTCTGAGCCCTCCTTTCAACAGATTTGAACACAGACTGGTAGAAGATAACTGGGTGCTGACACCTGCTTTTGGTATTAATGGTCTAGCCCTTTCTTTATGCAGCGATGTAGTGAGCACCATACTGCTCCAAGTGCATTTGGAAGGGCATAGTACAGTGTTCTGCTGTAAAGGAAATGGTGAAGGACAAGCCACCCTACTTCTGGGTCACAGAAGAAAGGTCAGTGAATATGATGGAGTTAATCAGAAGGCTGTACAGTGTAACTAAGCAACACCATATCAAGTTATTAGAATCATCATAATTTCACAGCTTGGAAGGGACCTTAAAGATTATTCAGTTGCAATCCCCTTCCATGGGAAGGAACACCTTCTACTAGAGCATTTGTTCCAAGCCCTGTCCAATCTGACCTTGAACACTGCCAGGGATGGGGCAGGCACAGCTTCTTGGGCACCCTGTGCCAGTGTCTCATCTCCCTCATAGAGATGAACTTCCCAAGATCTCATCTCAGTCTCTGTCAGGTTAAAGCCATTCCCCTTGTCCTGTCCCTACAGTCCCTTGTCCAAAGCCCCTCTCCAGGTTTCCTGGAGCCCCTTCAGGCACTGGAGCTGCCTTAAGGAGCCTTCTCTTCTCCAGCTGAACCAGCCCAGCTCTCTCAGCCTGGCTCCAGAGCAGAGCTGCTCCAGACCTCTCATCATTTTTTTCACTCTCTACCAACATGTCTTTCTCACGCTGGGGATCTCAAAGCAGGTTTCACACCATCTGCAACTTTCAACAGTAATTTCACTTATCATTTTCCTTTTTTTTTTCAGAAAAACAATAAGATTCACCAAGAAGATTTCTTTGTGTAGTATCCAAATCTATTTTAATAACTATGCTAAATGTGGGCCACAACATCTGTGAGAGATTATTGAAGCCAGCTTATCAGATAAACTTCATAGTCAAACCCTGAGTGCAATAAAGTGACATGGAAATCACAACCATCTCCATTACACTGCAGTGTGCCAACAGTGATAATACACTTTTGAAAACTGTCCAGTCCATTAGAAACCCCTGTACATCACTGCATACACATTTTAACATTTCTTTTCATCCAGGTTTTGAACTGTGGGCTTAAACACACCCCAGAACAACTACTTTGATAACCTTCTAATGGAATAATGCCTGTAAATAGTAACTTCACTAACTCACGCTAGTTCTTGTACATCTGCTAGTCCCAGCATAACAAGCCTTGAGAATGAGCTAACTGCAATACTCCACAGAATTCAATTTAGCAGGGTAATGGAGACATCACAGTAACAGTCTAGAATTAACAGGATGAGCTTCTACAGAGCGGCAGAAATAATAGGAAAGGCAAACAAATCTGGTTTCAGTATTTGAAGTACCACAGAAAACGGCTTGGTGGGCTCTGACTGAGGAAAGCCGGCCATCCCCACATGAGCATATGTAAGCCTGTAATTAAGTAATGCATTTGTGAAGTTATGACGAATTATCTATCATCATGGGAGCCACAGCATGCATGAACAAGTGTAGAATTATTCAGGATAGCTATAGAAAGGAAGACATTTTGCTTCTAATGCTTTTCCTCCATTTTACTGGTAATTATATAGGCTGATCTGCAATAACCTGCAGGTTCTTGGCCTACCTTTTCTGTGCATTCCCATTCTCACAATAAATTCCTTCCCTACTCCACATGGAGAGTAATTTTACAGAAGTAAAAGGTTAAATATTTTCTGTCCTGGAAAGTGAGGACCTATTTAACAATCACGTATGTTAGTTCACTTGGAAATGAAAAAGGATTTTAAGCAAGAATATCTTAGGCAATCATCATGACTGATATGCAGGCTTGTCTCCTTCCCAGTTTTCATTAAGTATTCTTTAAGATGGTGTCCTTTTATGAAGAGGAATGCCCCAGGAGAAATGAGCCTAAACCAAATACAGTATAAAATGTTGAAAAAGTAAGCTTTACATTTCAGGAAATGGGGATTTCTTCCACATTTTTCTGACCTCAAGGAGATAAAAAGTCTTGCTTGAGAAAAGCAAAGTTGACTGCTCTGAGGACAGCGCTTCCGGACTGCAGTGCAGGAGGCATGTCACCCACAAAGCTGAGGAGACATCCTGATGGCTGCTCCCCACCCATACGTGCCCCACATAACAGATCGGTGCATGGACAAAGGACTCCAGGTAGGACTGTGTATAAAGACTACATTAGGCAGCTAAAATACACCCCTGGGTTACCTGTTAAACTGCTGCTACAATGGTGTGAAACAGGCACTTCAGGAGTGCAATTATACATCTCTTTGGATGACATATTAAACTCCAGTAATACCTTTCTCTATGCTAACTGCACAAGGAGTCAAAACAATTCATTTCAGTACTGATTTCAGTACTACTTTCAGCAGCCCATACTGCAAGCACCTGAAGCTTCTCAGGATAATTCAGCAGAGTCCTATGCAAAAATGCACCTCTCAGATTTGCAGAATGCAACTTCACAAAGCATTTGGTAATTAACCACAAGCAAGTAAATCATGACAAGAGTTATGTCACAGAGTTGGCATACCAAGCCAATCTCCTTACCTAAAAAGTACCATAAAGGAGGTTAGCGAAGACCTAAGCTCTGTGGTACCTGCCTATGTATATGTTCCTACAATACTTAAACTGTGTGATGTTATCTTCCTCTCTTGAAAACAATCTCACAGACACTTACTTTAGCTTCAGGCCATACACACACCATGAGTTCCTGATCCTATAGAGTTGCAGGTATATTCATTAAGACCACGTTAATTCAAGAAAGCTTACTTCTTTAGGTCTCCCTAGGGCACCTTTCCACTGGTTGCTCGGAACTGGACTCAAGCTTATACGCATGATCTGCCTCAGCAGGATCCTGTGTCAGCACTAGCAAGGGGGGCTGGGGAGACAACTCTCCTTAAAATTAGTCTTTGTAAACATCACCCTCTCATCCACACTTAATTTATACAAGGAAGGGTTACATGGTGTAGGTTTATATCTGTTTTCCAGCACTAAGTTTCCCATCTTAACCAGGCTGCAAAAAAGTGTGCTCATTTTGTATTTTAAAAGTACATCGTAATTACCTTCAAATAAACTAAAGCATTCTATAGATTCAATAGAATTCACTTCTTAAAGTGACTGCTTCTAGGGATAGGTAGTTCAAAGCACAGTAAGGAACTGAATGTTCTTGACACATTATAAAACCCCCCAGCCACAACAACCACCACAGAAGCTGATTAAAAACATTACTTGCTGACTCTTTGCCTCAGGCTCAGAAGCAACGTAGGTAAGTTCAATATCTTTGAGGCTGAACAGGTACAAAAAGCCACTTCAGTAACATTGATATTTCGAGAGTAAAACTTGTTAAAAGCTGAGGAGGTAATCAGGGAAGGATTCTAAACTAAAATGGAAAGAGATAAAAATAGACCCAACCTACAAACACTGGCGAAGCCTGGAGGTATACATACTGCATATGGAAAGAACAAGGAAGCGGTGTGTGTCAGCCTGGCTAATGGATGAGATGCCAGAAGTGGCATGAATGGGTAAGATCTTTCATTCAGATATCAAAATCCACTTCTAGTGATGTCCTCTGAAGAGCTTGAGCTTTGTTTATCCTTATTCACTTGTAAATGGAAAGTCTTAGAAGTCCAAGATGCACTAACATGGGATTTGAACTAGAAATAACAGGATCTGTAAATACAATTATTTTTCCACATATACTAGATGTAGGAAGTATGGGAGAGAAGTCTACCAAAGAAAAGAACAATTGAAGAAGATCAGAATTCCTCTGAAAAGCAAACCCATTGCATTACAATGCAGGACGCTGGATAAATGCCCCCTCTTTACTATTAAGATAACTTATTACAGGTAAAATATTTTGGGTAAGGCTGAACTGTATCACAAGATAGTGGAGCTGTGACCATGACAGCGCACGAGCAGGGGCATGAGCAACTGTGTGATGCTACTTGGGTAACCAAAGCCTTGAGAACCTCCCTCAGCCGCAGTAAATCCATGCCAAAGCATGAAAACCAAATGCACTGAAATACACAGTGTATTACAGTAACAAGGCACCCAGCCTAAGTGTGGGGTGTCCAAGAATCCCTTGGGAACCTAAACCCAACATGATGCAAACGATTGTATGTCACTAAAATTTGTCACACAAGTAAGCTGAAGCATGATGAAGTGGAAGCTAGCTATAGTGTTGGAGCTTCCTCTACATGGCCAGTCTTCATTTTAACTCCCCAGGAGAGGCTGAAGGTTAACTGCAAAAGCACCTGAATATCTCATGCAAAGACCAGCTGTTTAAAGCATTTGTTGATACCATGCAATGCAGAATGACTACCAGACTGCACAATGCTACTCTTGCTTTACTGAAACTGGAAGAAAGTGAGGAGCTTCAGAAGTAACAGACTGAACAAAGTAAACTAAGCCTGGACAGCAGATAAAATCCAATAGAAATTAATGCAAAATCATTCTTTTTATTATCCACAGGCCTTATGAGAAACTTAACCAGCTGTGTAAGTTCAAGAAGGCGGCTTGCTATTGTGCACAATCCCAAGGGAATCTCTACATGGGCAAACTTACTCAAAAGGCTTTCAGAAAACCAGGGTGCCTAAAGACTGTGGCATTACAGGTACTTCAGTAACCAGATATACAAATGAACCCTGAAGCATTCCTCACAGCCCCATGTGCATTCTCTGGTGGCTGCTAGGATGAAGTTACACTCCTGCAAGCCTACTAATACTACCACTCGTTTTTT
Organism: Pezoporus flaviventris; assembly: GCF_033815535.1. Classification (NCBI taxonomy): domain Eukaryota; kingdom Metazoa; phylum Chordata; class Aves; order Psittaciformes; family Psittacidae; genus Pezoporus; species Pezoporus flaviventris. The sequence goes on from NW_026892585.1 coordinate 6,140,520, forward strand.
ATTAGCTTTATATTTTTGAGACTCACTTGTGACTGAAGTTAGCCCACAGACTTACAAGTTACTGAGACCAAAAAGTCTCATGTAAAGTAAGAGTATCTGAGATTGTTTCTTGAAGAAACCAAACAGTGCTATTGTGAACACAGAAAAGATGCCATCAGTTTAAGAACTGCATTCAGATCACCTCTTCTCCTAACAGAGTTCAAAGACTCCGAGATTTACAAGGTAAAATAACCTGTACAAGGTAAGCTTTTGAAAAACGTGTTTTCTCTAGAGGTGAATGAAAAAGTAAGAACACGATAGAACTACAAATCATTTCTTGTAGGGAGTAAGAAGACCAGGACTTTTCTTCCTTCTCTATAAACAGAATGCTCAAACAAGCTTTCAAAGGAATTGAATGCCAATAAATTGAAACCTAAGGTTTGCATTCAGAACTCCCTGTTACAAGCTGTATTTATATTTGTATTTATATTTTTGTATATATTTGAATATATTATATATAAATTGATATTCACAAATTTATATGTGATTTTAAAAGAGGCATAGCATTTCAAAAACTATTTGCCTTACCAAAAATTCAAGGAAGCAGAATATAGGAAGATAGAAAAATCTAATGCTAAAAAGCATAAACTGGCTTCTAAACGTCAGAGGGACGAACGTTAGGATTCAATTGTCCCAGATCTCTCAAAAAGAGCTTTATGTGTTTGTCTGAAGCACCTGGTTCTGGTCAGCTTATGAACTCTACTGTCAAAATCAAAGACTCCCTATTCCCATAATGTGTCAATGTGCCAAAATGCCAAGACTCTTCATGCGACTTCGAACAAATATACGCTGCCTTACACTTACTACGCTTCCCACAGTGGTGACAGGGACTTTTTAAGCATTACAGTTTTTAGACAGGACAGCTGTTTCAACAAAGGCTGCCATAAACTGCCCCTTCCAGTTGACATTGCTTCCCAAGAAGCAGCAGCACACAGCATGCACACCACAGTTCAGTTCTCACAGCCAAAGTACCTATCACCAATACAGTCTTCCTTAAAGTCCCTGAGGTTTCCTCCTTCATCATTCTGAATGCTAAAGCACAGCATTGATTTAAAATCAGCCTAGTGCTCTGTTTTGATCTAATAATGAGTATCTAGAAGTTGTTATAAACATGAGATCAGAATCCTTCTGAAACGTTACATTTCCCAGCACATTTCTTCTGTCTGGGGGAGACACAGTAACAAGTCTCCCTTTACCACATCAGAAGGCGCCAAGGAAAGCGCATACGTTCTGTGCTTTATCACACCCGATGCAGCACAGTCTGAGCTAGAAGCACAAGTAACAAATCTTCCTCACATACCTGAAAGAAACCATGAGATCTGTTTTCATATTTGGAAACAGAATGTATGCAGCCTGGATAGAAAAGCTAAGTGTTTTTAGCTCTGCTGTCTCAAATCTGCTTCTTCCCTAACAAACAAGTAGCCTCACATCACAAGCTAACATGTGCCTGGCACCCTGACTGAGATGTCACTGACACCTCCGGTTGGCTCCATCTGGCAACTGCTAAGGGAGCAAGCAGGGTACAGTAGCCACCTCCCTTGTTTCAGGGCTATGTCCTGTGTCACAGGCTTGTGCATTTCTGTGTGCACATCTGATCTCCTGCTATGTCACAAGTACTCCCATTCTACTACACTGCTTTGTGTTTCATGGCTCAGATGACTCCACAGATGACAGCATTATAAATTTTAAAAGCACTAAGGAAATTGAGGCTGTTCAGCCTGGAAAAGAGAAGGCTGTGTGGAGATCTCAGAGCAGCTTCCAGTGTCTGAAGGGGGCTACAAGGATGCTGGAGAGGGACTCTTCATCAGGGACTGCAGGGACAGGACAAGGGGTGATGGGTTCAAACTGAAAACATGGGAAGTTCAGCCTTAGATACAACAAAGAAGTTCTTCTGTGTGATGGTGCTAAGGTGCTGGCACAGGGTGCCCAGAGAAGCTGTGGCTGCCTCATACCTGGCAGTGTTCAAGCCCAGGTTGGACACAGGGGCTTGGAGCAACCCGGTCTAGTTGAAGGTGTCCCTGCCCACAGCAGGTGGACTGGAACAAGATGATGGTCCTTTCCAACCCAAACCAGTCTGGGATTCTACGGCTGGTTGACATTTGGAGGATGAAATTCAGTAATGAAATTAAAGTCAGGAGACCAAACTTTTTAAGCCATTTAAGCTTTTGCCAATGCTCATCTGTGTGGCAGTCCCTTTTATGTCTAAGGTATACATCTATGAAGCACTCTGGGGACCTGTGCTCTCTCTGAGGGATTGCCTGCAGTTCTAGTAATGAATTGGTTGTGCAAAGCCTGTGAGTGTGTTATAAATTCATGCCAAAAACCCACACCTCCATTTCATCTCAGCATCTAAGTTAACCTTTTGTTTTTCTTGGAAAAAGGGAACACACAACAGTTCCACTCTGTTATGAGTTGGACATCAAATGCAAATCAGGACATAGCACCTAAACAAATGATAACCCCTTTAACTAAGAATAGGTCTTTGTCAATCCTGGCCTCTTGTGGACCAGGAGATTTCTTTCTCCCTGGGGTCCTTGAGAGCTGTTTATCAAGAAGGAGCCATAGATGCAAAGTGTCCCCAGGCTTCAGATCTCATGTGGAAGGCTATGTCAAGGAAATTGAGTTTGGACTGAAAAAAACGTGGATGTTGAGAACCTGAAGAAATTTCTTTAGGCTGCTGCACAGTCTGAAGACAAGACAGCTATGGAGCAGAGAAGCATAATTCATGTGGAGGTGATACTTCTCAGGGATGTCCTCCCATCATAGATTTGAGGAAGTTTTGCTTTGTTCAAGGGGAAAACACCTTTTCAGCATATTGTTAAATGTAATTTGAAGCAAGATGTGTGATTTTTTTCAGGCATGTCCATTCCTCTCATTTCTTGTCAAGTGGTTGTGGTACCATTAGACTACTAGGAGTCATAAGCAAGGAACATTTCTCTCATTTTCTTTTCCTTGGGGAATCTGGCACAATGTAAGTGCAATCACCAAAACATAAGCATCAGTTATGATATGGAGCCCATTTTGCCTACAATAGCCTCCCTGAAAAGCTTCCATCATTTCAGTGACAAGGAGTGCTCTCTGTGAAGAGCTGATTTTACTCTCTAGCTTCTTATTATCACAGAAAGTAGTTTTATGCCATCCTGCCAATAGTCACAGTTTCCATTATCTTGTTTTTTTCCCCATGCAGGATGGAAATGTAAATATTGAAATATTATCTCTATTTTGTGGAAACAAAACCAATGAAGAGCACTGACGGCCTCCAAGGAGGGGGGGGAAACTACATTAAAAACAGGAATGTAAGCTTCTTTCCCTAACAATTTAAATAGACTGTTTTCTCTCCAGAATACTAATAAAAAATAGGAAGCTTTAAATGCTCACAACACACAGGGCTATATCAGTCTGTTACAGATTTCTAACATGTAACTCATGCATCATTTTTCAGAGGGGAATTTAAACTCAACTGAAATAAGAATGTTGTACTTACTGTAGCTAATTCATCAAATTTGCCAAAGAGCTCATTCAGCAGCTTCACCAGCTCTTGGGCAGTACATTGTGATGCCAAACTAGTGAACCCCACAATGTCTGCAAACAGAATGCTGTAAAGAAAGAAAAGACACAGAGGCATCAGTACAGAAGATGTCTTCACCGTCTCATTATCCTCTTTTATAGCATGATCCAAATCACTAACTCAAACAAGCTCTGAAACACTATCAATAAAGTGCTAGCTGGAAATGGCAAAGATTCAGACAAATAGGAATCAGCCTGGTGCTGTCAGCTGTTGTAGAGAACCCTGGAACACTTTCAATGCCTGTGTATCTATCGTGTATACCTATCCAGTGTAGATATGGGAAAGGACCTTGTTCATGAGGTTTCCCCATGACCACTTCAAGGAGCAGAAAGAACAACTATGTCTCCTCTTTTCAGCTAGGATCTTCTCAGCAAGATTGTTTTCAAAGACAGGTTTTGGACTGGTGGAGTCCCACAGCCAAACTGACAAATATTGCATGAGGTACTGAAAGATAGGAGTCAGTAACTCGTGTACTGTAGCTCTGTGATGTGGTGTTACAGCTCCTTGTGAGGAGCCAGCATCCGCAGTGTCAGGCCAGGCTTCTCTGTACCATGCTGTGTGGCTCAGGTAAGTGTCCAGCTTCCATCAATGTTAGCAAGGTTTTGATGTCTGACAGTTTAAACTGCTTTAACAATTCCTACCCATCTGTGACGATAAGGGAGATAGCTGAAAGTGAGAGAGAGGGTAAAAATTCTTGTGCAGATAGTATGGAGCTCTGATCCTTTTAATTACCTCGAATCCTTCATCTGCTGGTAGAGGCCCAGAGCCCACTGCAGGAATTTGATGCATTTATCTCCAACACCCAGACTATAAATGTCAAACAAGTCTTTATTTATGCAAATGCTAATAAAGAGTCCCAGGCTACACGGCCTGGGTATACCTGACTTCGTGTAAAACTTAGCTTGTAAATGGTAAGTTAAATTAAGCATTATATACTCTCCTTCCCCTCAACAAACATTCACTCTACAGTTAAAAATCAGATGCTAGAAAAGCAAGATTAACAAGTCTACTATTTCCCATTCACCATAGAGCCACAGAAAAGAGCAAATACAACTCCTTACTTATCCCCTGCTTCTATAATTTCATTTAACCCAGTTGCTAAACTCCCATGTCCACCGGAGCAGGTTAGGTAATGTATCCCTAATGCACAAAACCAACTCATTCAAAGTTCAATGGCTTTAATCTACACACAAAGCCTCTGTGTTGTCATGCTAATCCTTGGGGTAGTCTCCCCACTCTCTTCTCCTCTGAGCAAGCTTTATGAGAAAGTTGCTCCAAATGACCTGAGTTTAGGAAAAAAAAAAATGGGTTTCCATTCCTTTGCTGTTTAAACACAACAAAAAGGCTTCTTATAGTGAAACATTCAGCATTTAGTTAATTTTACTGATGCGTGTCTCTGCTATCATGAGTGTGAACCAACCATGTGATGAAGAAGGTAAAAGGCAATAATAACAACAATAACAATAATAATAATAATAATAGAGTCCAATAATGCCAACAAAGTGCTCTGCATATTTGCCCACAGAGATCTACTTACTCCCTGAATTCTGCTGCTGTTCGACAGCCCTAGGCTGTTCTTTCTGCAAATTCATCAGTAATATCAAATCATTCTCCTAAATTCCTTGAAGATTTTCCAATGTACTTAAATGTGCAGCAAGGTCTTCCATATAGCTTGCTTTATGACCCATTTACTCTATGACCTAAATTCACATCAGAATTCATACAGTTGAAAAAGACAGAAGAAAAAACAACAACTGTTGCTATCCAACGTGTCACGTAGTTTCCAAGTTTTAATTAGATCCTGTTTTATGGAATGTAGATGCTGCTTTATAACAGCTTCTGCCAGCCTTGCTGCCATTTCACAACTCATCCTTTGCACATTCTACATTTTGATTGATTTTTCTACTTCCATTTTAAATACAGCATTCCACTTTTTTCCTGTCTAACCACATTTACAATAATAGCTCCCACATCACCAACAAAATCAGCATTTAGGGTGCGGAGTTAGGCCTTTAAGGTAATAACAATGTTCTCTCTTTACAGAGGTCTTTAGCAATGAAGAACACACACATACACACAAACTAGAAATGCCCAGTGCTTGTGGACACTATATAACAATGTCTTGATGACTAACAGAGCAACCATTACACTGCTGACATGTAGACTTACATCAAAACTCTCAATTATTTAAGCACAGAACACAGAAAATACATTTATGCATAATCATTCAGCTAAGCTGAAAGTTATTTTACATATGACTACCTTAATAAGTCAAGATGGGATTCTTGTTAAGCCTTTAAACACTTGAAAAACGCTCATTAGATTCAAACCACTGGTAATTATACAAAAAAGGTATAATCTAATACAAAAAAAGTCTGTAACTGTAGCCACAATACATAACTGAGCATATAATTGCAATAGGTAGGTATTTTAGGTAAAACATGTAATTATCATGAGCTCAGACACAGTTGTTCAGTTATGCCTAGGAAGTGTTTCATACTGCAGTTACCTGTATCCATCTTAAAGCCAATGCAATCGGTTAGGTAATGTGACTGCTGTTACGCTTTCTTGGCATGAGAGGTTCTGCACAAATTTGTATACTCTTCAAATGTGCAAAGTAGAACCATGCCTGGACATGGTACAAATGGGGGGGGGGGGGGGGGGCAATGCTGTGAGTACAAGCCCTGCCTTTTTCCTTTAGAGGAACTCTGCTCTATTCTATACCCATGAGGTGTTACAACCTGAGCAGCTGCTGCGTTTCTGTTGAAAGCAGCCTGAAATTCAAGTAAACAAACATGACTGTTCAGCAGGGATAGCAGGAAACAGCCAGTGGATGAACAGGGGCTTTGGAGACCCAAAGCGCAAGCAGCACAGCTAGCCTGCTGCTTCCACAGTCTGCTGCCACTCGGAGGTGGCAGTCCTGAGAAGGGTGACCCTTTCTCACACAGCTCTGACTCTCTAAACATAGCATTGAAACTCATTAGGTGGTTCATTTTATTTTAACAGGTATGCTGACCAATAGTCAGTCTCTCTTGTGCTTCTTCACCTGTCTGTACCCGTGTGTTTCCTCTTCACCTACTACTTGGACTGCAAGTATTGTGGGGCAGCTCCAACATGTACTCTTTGCCATACAATGTCTCAAACAAATTAGGGCAGCACCTTGGCCTGTGATACCGGGTTTTGACTATGGAGTCAAATCACCCATCTCATGCAATAAGCTTTTTCTCCCCTGTTACATCTTGCTCAGGTTTTTTGAACATGAAGGACACAGAAGGCATTTATCAGGACACAGGAATATTTGCCACAGAGAGAGAACAGAAAAGAGATTATAATTCTTGCTCTGGTCATGAAAGTTGTAAGGGTGTTAAAGAGAGAAATGATAAGATGTACAGTGCCAGAATTCCAGTGATATGCCCGAAGTGTTTCCAGGGCCAAACCATATTTTCAAATACATTCCAATGTGTTCAAAGTCCAAGTCTCCACCTGCTGCTCAGCACAACACAAATGAACACTGAAATTCCCTTGCCTTTGAGCTGGATATATAATTCCCACAAAAATAATAACAGTCTTAAATGTAGGCCATGTCTAACATTGATATACTTAGAAAAGTTAAAACAAAGCAACTAGAGGAATGACATCAGTGTTAAGGCACATTAATCAGTCCTGTAGATGCACTCATTCAAGAGCAAAGTAGCCTTGGTTCACTGGAGCTTAATCACTAATTGCCATGGAGGTTCACATCCTCAGAGAGGATTAGAGTAAACTAGGGCTACCTTATTTATGCATGAGAGAGTCCTCATTGTGCTATAGTGTACTAAGGGACACTTCACAGTGACTGCCAAGTGATCTCATTTAAAAAATACAGGTATTATCATATATAAAAACAAGAAGAGAGAAACTACCTATTAACAACCATTTCTCTTAACGGCCATTCGGGGATATGACTCTCTCTGCTTTAATTCCATAGAAATCTTAACGATGCCATTGGGGCACTTGGTGAAAAAGCAGAAATCCCACAATCTCAATTAAACTGAAACTATTAAAGAAAGAAGAGAAATGGAAATGGAAAGAAAGTGGAAACAAAGGACAAAGGTTCCTTCTGTTTGTTCAACAGCATAGCTCGCACATGATTCAAGCACTGCTCTCCGTGAGAAGCCATGTAAATGTGATGGTTAGCAAGTCTAAGTAGTTATTACAGTGCTAAGCCTGGCCTTGCCTCATTGCCCAGGGGCTCAGCAATGCTCTTACTCCTCCATCTCACAGCTGAGCAAAGGGACCCCAAGGAGCTATCATTCTCTTTGCTTGTGTGCTATACCAAAACCTCTGCAATCCTATGTTCTTTGAGATACCCGGCATCTGTCCTCTAGCTTTCAGTCATACCAGGTTTTCACCAGTAATTTCACAGGATCAAGAAGTTTGGCTAATCTGGTAAAAACTTAAATCCCTTTGGCTTTTAGACAGACAGTGATCAGCATCATAGGTTACAACAGCTTGTCGATATTCTAATTAAAGTCTAGGGGAAAAGATAATCAATTATTGAGCAGAGCTTTGTCAAACTTCTGCTCTTGATTTTAAGCCCTGCATGAAACCACAGAGGTTTGCTTGCTCCTAACGCTGCCTGCTTGCTTACAAAAGCGCAGAGGAACAGATACTGAGTATTCCTGAAGCGCAAGACAGCAGCAGCAGTGTCTGAAACCTTCCTCTCTTACCGCTTTGAGATGCAAGACACGCTTTTGTCACTGGTTTTCTCTCTCAAGGTAACAGCTATGGTTATCCTTTCCAGGACTTAAACCACACATCCATTGAGGAGCGGGCCCACGTGAACCTCATGAAATTCAACAAGAGGCCTTGTTAAACATCTGGGTGTGGGCAATCCCCAATGTGGGTATAGACTGAGGGATGAATGGATTGAGCAGCCCTGCAGAGGAGGAGCTGGGGGTACTGGTGGATGAAATGCTGGACATGAGTCACCACTGTGTGCTTACAGCCCAGAGAGTCAACTGTACCCCAGGATGCATAAAGGGAAGCACGGCTGGCAGGTTGAGAGAGGTGATTGTCCCCCTCCACTCCACACTCACGAGATCCCACCTGGAGTGTTTGAATCCAGCTCTAGGGCTCCCAGCACAAGAAAGGAAAGACAAGGGCCTGTTAGAGCACATCCAGATAGGAGTCACAAAACCAGTCAGAGGGCTGGAACACCTCTCCCGTGAAGAAGGCTGAAAGAGATAGGTTGTTCAGGCTGGAGAAGGCTCCAGGGAGACCTCATTGCACTCTTTCAGTATATAAAGGGAGCTTACAAGAAAGACAGAGATATTTTTTTTACCGGTGTCTCTAGTGATAGAACAAGGAGTAACAGTTTGAAATTAAAAGAGGGTAGATTTAGATTAGATACAAGGAAGGAATTATTTCCTATGCGGGTGGAACACGTTGCCTGGAGAAGCCATCAATACCCCATCCCTGGGAGTATTCAAGGTCAGGCTGGTCAGGGTTTTGAGAAACTTGTTCTAGTGAAAGCTGTCCCTGATCATGACAGCGGGTTGGAATTAGATGATCTTTAAAGTTCCTTCCAACCCCAACCACTCTGTTTCCATGATTCTGATTTTTAATGGAGGTTTCTTAAGGACGTTTTTAAAGTTACCTGGAGTATTTGGTTTGATACACAAACAGCTATTCCTAACTGCTTCCGGTATAAAAATTCTGAATAAAAGCAAGGCAACACTGCAGCAAGCAACTTCAGGAAAGAAAGCCTTATAAACAGTCATCTCATCTCTGTCACAAACAAGGTGTTGAGCTGTTTCAACACAGGCATACAAGTTACACGCATCATTATCTCATATTCCTTGCCTGTGTGAAGCATTGCTGTGTTGACAAGGCCTGAGTCATCCCTCCAGGACCTTGTGTATTCCTGTTTCCTCTCCTCTGATCCCTGCAGGCAGGCATAGCCAGTGCCTGCCCAGTGACTGCAGCTCTCCCGCGGCACTGCAGGAAGCTGCAGCACCTGCTAAAACCCAGCGAGGGAAGCCTGTGGCTTGGTCTAAGGGATTTAAGCTGCTTCCCAACTGTGAGTATTGACAGAGCAACCCTTTTCTATGTCACTTTACAGGGCGTTCAGGAGGAAAAACCCTGCCAAGTTACACAAAAGATGTAAGAGCCTGTAGGTGGTAAATGTTCACTTTTAACAACGCTCATTCATGCGCTTTGTGCACTTGAATAGTCCTGCTGGTTTCAGTGGAGCCACTTGTATAAACAAATGCTCAGCAATGTAAGGAGGGGTTATGTGCCCTGTTTTTCATTTCCACTTGGGCCATTTGTTTAATTAGAGTACAACTTACTGTAAGGATGATATTCTGATAGCACGTGCTGCCTCAGAAAGGAACCTGTAGGGGTTTTGCTTCCCTTAAAGATCAACCCTAATGAAAAACTACTGATAATTTTATCTATAAGTCACTGCAATGATTAAGAAACAATGCTCTCAAAAAGTTAAAGAGGACTGTTAAAACTAAGAGCAAAAGGGGATGTGTTTTTACATAAACTAGTTCACCCTGAAGTTTTATGAGCTCAGAAAGACTGCATACAAAAGGCTCATAGGGCTCGTGATCACAGCTTTTTAAAACATTGACATGGGTAAGTTAAACTCCAAAGTGTTTGGAGTTCTGATGTCTTCTAGAAGACAGTACAGACCAGACATATTTGCATATAAATAAATAGCCACAAGCTGTGCTCTGGCCTCAGACTGGGTTACAACAACCTCTAAATGGCCATAAGGAATCTTTTTATTGGTAGCTTTATCCCAGCACGTGTGTTGCCTGAAATGAATATCTCTTCTTTCAAAGCAGCCAGTTCTATTTCACACTGTAAAAACCAGGTTAAATGAAACTGCTATACCAGAGGTTTGAGCAATTGGTAGCAGTTCGATTGATCACTTTCTGTTTATCTCATGAACATTAATTGAGTTACAGAGCAGACTGAGTAGCTGCCTGTTAACATACCCAGTCACCCGTACCCTTATCCATGCATGTGTTGAAACAGCGTCATTCATATCTAATGGAGTAGGAAAAGTCCGTTCCAAAAGAGGCAAACAACAAAACGTGTTGAGGGCTCCATTCAGGGCTGAAACACAACCTGAAATTACTGAATTGAATTAGAGCTGCATGAAAAGATTTAGTCAGGACTAGCGTGTTTTTACAGTAGCCACTGTACATACATGTGTAATCGGTAAATTCCTCAGCCCTGTAGGACCAGATAAGGGATAAAGAAGGAAAGGTTAATCCTACATTACTTCATCTAATCTTAAGAAAGAGCTGTCTCTTGTATATTACAAACCATACTCCTAAGCATTACAGAAGAGTTGCTTTGGTGGGGAGTCTTCACAGGTAAGCTCACATCTGGTCCTCACATCCTTCATGGCAACCTTGGCTGAGGCCACCTCAGTAAGGTATCATCTGTACACTGTGCTGAAACGGCTTCTGAACTATTGAACTATGGACTATTTCCTTCTCATGAGCCACAGATACTTTTTGATCATTTTATGATCATTTTATGATAATTTATAAATGATTATTTTGATCATTTTACCTTGCTGATGCTTGAATTTAGTGTCCTCACAAATGTGTATGTGGGGTAACAGCATAAAGCAGGAGGCATAAGCAAGGAAAATTGGAGAAGGAGGAAGACAGCCCACTATGATCTTGAAGTGTATCCTTCAGGAGCTATGAAGCCTGACTTTGGCAACTGAGAACCATCAAAGACTGTAACCAATAATGCTATCTTGGCAGCATCAGCTCTGGGGTGACGTACACTTAGAGCTACCTTTAAAGTGATGGTTAAAGACTAAGAGTTTTGTATACATAGTGATGCTGATCAACATCATGTAAGATTTTACCATTAGCAAGAAGTGAGCTGCTACTGAACAAATTCAGTAATGTTCCATTTTACAGCGTAAAAATGAGCTAATTTGTTGGTCCTTTAAACACTCCCATCACAGCCATCTCTGATTCCCTCACTCACACAGATGCAACAAGGAGTCACGAGGAAGTAGTCCTTGCAACTGTTACATTCATCTCAATAGAAGATAAGCTGAACCGTAAGAGAACGACTTTACGGTGGATGAGGGAGAGGAGGAGGTCCTGAGGGATTTAGTCCATTGCCATATTAGTACACAGTATAAATAAAGGCAGTTCTGTGGCATCAATACTAAGCCTACACCTTGCTTAGTGCAAGGGTGCCACCAAGTAAACCTGTTTTTGGTGTGGAAGCAAAGCACTTGGAGAAAAGGTAGCTAGAGGCAGTAGGGTAAAACACCATAATTCAGAGAAGGCCTTTAAGGAATTTGTTGGGGGGGTCAGAGAAGAATAGCAAATGAGAATGCACTTTAACAACAATCAATATATATGAGGGCCCTTGCACAACAGTCTTCTACTGAACAGGAGTGAGAAACAGAATTGAGCCTCAGCCAATAAACTCTGAGGAGCAATGCTCATATGATGGGGACGAATACACATTTTTAAGTTTACATCACACTGTCTTTCTGTATTTCCATGCTATCACCCGGAAAATCTATTGCATTCAAAGAAATCCATCTTACTATCAGGAAAATATAAATGTGTAAGAGTTACCATGCAAAATAAATACTCCTATTCACCCAAAATGTAATACAGTACAAAAAGAATGAATTCTCACTCAAAAAAAGTTGCCTGCCTCCTAGCACTACTATTTTAAGCCATTTATTGATTCACCATCATTTGCTGAGAAGACTATAAAGTCTTCCTATTGTGTCCATTCCCCTCTCTGCATAAATGACAAATATTCGCTACATTGCTGGCTTTTTTTCCTCTAAGACCTGACTGCAGTTTTGCATCATTGTATTTGTATCAAATACTCTCTGCTTTAAATTATTTCATGGGTTACATCAATCCTACCTAACGTTGTCATGCCTTTGAATGTAAATCTTGTGGAAAATCCTTTCGGGAGGCTTCAGGAAATCTTCCTTCATTTCCATCGCAACATTCCTGGGCAGCAGACTCATCAAGAGACGTTCCTAAAGGAAAGCGTAAACAAGATCAGGCTTGTGGTATAGTGGGTGACCATTATTCAAAAGTCTTAAACTAGCAAACTAAATCTTTTCCTGATCTAGTTTGCTTCTTGAGAATATCTGCTGCATAAATAATATGAATCATTTACCTCAAACTTCTGCAAGCTGCGTGGGTGTCTTTATTAAGTCTTCTGCACGAAAGACAATATCAAAAAACTATACAGAAAGGGAAAAGTCAGCTTCAAGAGCAGATAATTGTACATAATTTTCATTAACATCACAATACTAATAATAACAACTTTATTGTTAGTAGAATTTATCTGTCTGGAAAGGACTTTCCAGGATCATTTGCTATCCTTTTGTGTGTCCTATTTCTGAATCTATGGAGTGTGTTGCATTACAAGGACTATGACAGCTGGTTTTTAAGCAGCGAGTGTGGATGATAGATTTATCCACTGTCTGAATCAGCACAACAGTAATAAAAGCACGGTTTTAATGGCATATATCCAGTGTGGCAATGTCTGCTCCAGCCAGCTCACTTACGGAATCCATCACTACAAACCCCTGGTTAAACACATCTCTTCTTGGTATATCCCCAGAGAGTTTTAGCATAGGTCACATACTTGCATAAAAAGGACCTCTAACGTGTTGGATCTCATCAGTATTGACTATAAAGACCGCTATAGTTTTTCTATTCTGGCGCATTCACAGATACCACCCAGAAAACTTGCACTGGGTGTTCTTATGTGTTCTAAGGTGCTCTTAGATACCTATTTCAGCTTTGTTTTCACTTAGAAAACACTTGCCATTTAAAATGCAGTTCCAAGCTTAGCCAGCAGAACTGCTTGCTTCAGCCATAGCAACAGACTGAATGAATTCACACACCCACATCCAATCTGATTCAGGAATTACAGGTTCCAGAAATCACAGGGAAAGGCTGGAAGAAGGACAGAGGCACCCTTGGTGGAAGAGGATCAGGTCAGGAAATACTTAAGCAAACTGCACATACATAACTCCATGGGCCCCAATGGATACACCCCACTGATGGAGCTGTCATACATCATTTCAAGGTCACTCTCAATCTTTGAAATGAAAAGGTCAATCCTATCTTCAGGAAGAGCAAGAAGAAGGACCCAGGCAACTACATGCTAGTTTCTCCTTGAGTCCTGGAAAAGTGATGGAGCAGCTTATGCTGGAAACCAGGGTGTCAGACCAGATGATTTCCAGAGTTCCCTTCCTACCTCAACTATTCTGTGATCCTGTTATCTGATGATAATGGCAGGCGTGAGACATCACAGAAGTGCAGATCTTGGCCAAACCACATCCTCTTTTATTTTAATTGACGTCCAATAAATAAGGAACAACAATTAAGCCTGAGAAGACGGTATCTGCACAGACAAGTTGCTCACATACACACATTCACCAGCCAAAGCCAACAAATAATACTCAAAGGGCTTTTAATTTTACAGGTTTTTTGGAAGAAGACACATTGAATATTCATGTCACCAAGGAATAAGTTAAACTTTGGAGAACTGCCCTGGTATTTACTTTAGACTAAAGTTCCCCCATATGTTTGTGGAGTTCATGTGGCCTTGAAGCTAAAGATCATTAACCAAGTCTATTTACTATTTTTCTCATATGTATACTATGAACACTGCAAAGAATATAATGGAATTAAATATCTGTTAACAGCTTATGCATACATCTATTTCAGATTAAATATAGAGTCTCACACCTTGGTAGAAAATGGTTAATTGCTATAATTTCTATGTTAATTATATATCTCTGCAACAGAATTCTATTTGGGTGACCCAAAATTTGGGTTAATGTTCAAAACAAATTTGTTTTGAAAGGCTGACCAAGTTTTGTCAACAGCGGATCTTATGAAGCTCTGTTGCCCACTCCTTGTGTCTTGCATTTGATTTACTGCTTTGACTGAAATATAATGAGGTTGCAAAATGAGCTGAGCACCTATCGGGCAGTAGAGATGCTGGATACCAATTTTCTGATGTCCAGTAAGGACACACTTTACTGCGAAGGTAGGATTGGAGAGCTGCAGGATGGAGCACTGGACAGCATCGATGATATCAGGTGTCATATTGTGGTGGCTTGCTTTTTTCATTAGAGGTGGAAAGCAAAACACAAAGAATGACAAAAGAAAACAAGAAAAAGAAAGCTGGATTAGTGAGGGAGAATTGTAGTCTTTACAAAGAGGAGTAGCAGCCTCAGATTCACGGAAAAGGAAAGACTCAATTATGGCTTTCTCAAAGGGTGGCCACTGCTGACCCTTCAGCCCAAGAAGGAAAGCAGCATTGCAGCTGTGAAGAATCATCACTGGATGAGAGACTGGAAATGTAAGAAACAACGAAAAGCATCGAAACACTGAAAAATAAATGAAGAAAAGACAAAATCTAAACCTCTAGAAAAAATAAAAATAAGAAAAGTCACTTTTATTTTGGGCAAAATCCCATCTGTCAAGCAAAGTGGTACTGCCCTTCAGGTCAGCCTAAGGAATGCTCAAAGACTCAGAGGTTTGGAGCTGCAAGAGTGAATTCATGTACATCAAATACAGCTGTTGGAAGGTTTGGGAGAGGGCTCTGGTTGTATCTCTATTGAGCAAGTCCTACCATCATCTGATACTTTTCATTTGCTCCTGTATGGCTGACCTGATTATAAAAGTAATCTGAAAACCAGAGTAAAAGGCAAACTAGATGTGCACGGCTGCCTAGCGCATTGAATGGATCAAGTGACAGCGCTGAAGCAAGGCCGATCACATTTGTGGTGACATTCATGCTTGAGCAGTTGTTGCCTCTGATTGGGATGGCTGGTGTCAGAAAAATAAGAGTGAGACAGAGAGCACCAATCAATTAGCCACAGCTTTGATAGAATAAACCAACACTCATGCTGCAGACCTCCTTACTGGTGACAAATGATGTTGTATCGAGGTAACCTCAACACGTAGCATATTCCAAAACACAGGGCCCAGCAGAGAGAAAATGTTCCCATGTTTCCACTTTTCTCGCTGATCCACAATGCTGTTTAGGTTTATTACAGCTGGTTTCTACCAAGAAAATGAAATCTTGGCTCCATGACTGATTGAGGCTATTTTAGGAATTTGTACTCTTCTCCTGCTGTAAATCTTTAGACTGTGTTAACGCTGAGCAAAGTCAAATCACATGCTGAAAACAAAGATTATTTTCAGAGACTGTAATTGTCTGCCAGTGATTTTGCATTCTCTGCACAAACCTTGTTATGAAAAGAAAATGGCAGATGAGGACCTATGTCTCCTTCATTCACAGCATTTTTAATTAGATTTGTATTTTAAATTGCCAAGCCTAGCCTGGGATTTGGAATGCCAAACTGTCTGCCTCTCTCAACTGCCTTATCCTTATTAATGAGGATTTCTGCACCATTAATGAAGACTTAATTAATTTTGAAAAGGACAACTGATTTAGCAAAACATCCAGACTTCTTTCTCCCCCCAGCAGTAAAGCATTGCTAGAAAGAAGAGAATGAACAAAGATTTATTTGACTCCAAGGCAAGTCAAAATGTGAACAGTAAGCCAATTCGGAATTGTTTGGTGTTACCTTGGCACTATGCAACAACCCACACTAATATCCACATGACAAAGAAGGAAAACACACAAAAACAGAGAAATGGAAAATGCTTCCCATTGTTAATAGCCAAAAAGAACCTGTATTACTACTTGTTGTTTGGAACTTTCTCAATCCAAATTGCATGTATAAGCTCCTGTATTGCAAGTCTCGCTCTTGCTTGGAGTCAGGGTATCACTCTTGCAGTTATTCAAGACCTGACTAGACAAAGCCACAGTTGACCAGAACTGGTATTGCTGCAGTCCTGCTTTGAGGGGTGGTTGGACTGGATGACCTCCAGAGGCCCCTTCTGACTGCTGCGTATGAAGGGGGACAACAGCACAAGGATCAGGAGTGGAAGTTGCCTGTGGCCTCCTGGAAAAGCCTGAAGCCATCATGCCACCCTACCACACACACACATGGCTTCTAAAATAGCAGGGGAGCTCAATACTCAGCACCCTCTGGCAGTACTTTCCTAAGAAGGAACGCAGGAAGAAGCACACAGACAGCAGAGATTGCCGAAGCAACAGTTTCTATCATCTGCACTCCATTCTGCCCCAATGGTCTCTTCAGCTTTCTCCAACTTGGAGACTTCACAGCACAGCTCTCTC
The DNA here is from genome assembly GCF_033815535.1 of Pezoporus flaviventris. NCBI lineage: Eukaryota > Metazoa > Chordata > Aves > Psittaciformes > Psittacidae > Pezoporus > Pezoporus flaviventris. The sequence goes on from NW_026892585.1 coordinate 6,157,363, forward strand.
TCCCGTCCCCATCCCTGGTCTGGACAGCTTCTCCCACCCAGCTCTGCTTGTATGGGAGTCCCCAGTGCATGTTCCCAATACATCTCTTGTGCCTGTCTCCCTTATTGTCTTTCTTATTTTACTGCTTCTTGCAAACACTTAAGACTTGCTCAAAGTCCCTTTGAAATCTTCACCTTGATTTATAGTAATTTCACGCGTCTCCCTAAACAATACTATCCAGTCCAATACCACATTCTATTCCTATTATACAAAATGATTTATTTTGACATCTGTATGGGAAAAGACCGTGATACAGTTTAAAATTCCTTCAGCAAGTTGTAAATCATTTATGAACCCACTCTCCCTTCACCAGAAAAGAAGACTGAAATGCACAAAAATGTTCCCAGCCAGCATCCTCTCCTTTCTTTCCCATTGCCTGCTGTGCAGTTGGATGACCCCTCATGACTTTCTGCCTGTAAACTGGATACACTTGCTGTGCTTCTCCATGCTAAATTGTATTCCTGTAGATTATCATATAAGATAAATAGAGAACAATATGGAAATCTTATTTATAGTCAGTGTAGACTATTTTATCAAAGGAAACAGTTGTTGCCATTTCTTCTGATATACAGAAGAGAAACAGCCAGAGGAACTGTAGCATTGCCTCAACATAGCAGGCTCTCATGTTTCTCTGGTTGTTTGAATTTCATTGTTTCTTGTCCTCTCATGCTAATGCATATGAACATCCAAGGGAAAGCACCTTGAAAATGAACTTACAGTCTGGACTGGCTGAAGGCCATGCAGAAAAATGTAGTGTTTTGCATACCTTTCAATCCTATGAGAACAGAACTGCAATGGATACAACTCGGTCTCTTTGAGTCAGCTTTGTCGGGTTCCTCTGGAGCTGCTGCTTACACAAGCACCCACCAGGGAGCCTGGACCCTGGCTTGGCAGAGAGCTCTGTCTTGCAGAGCTTGCTCAAAACAGGACTCAGAGATTCCCAAGCTCATGCTGGGGAAAGCAGTGACTCCGGAAGGCATTCCAGATCTTGATCCCTTCACACACTCCTCGGTACTGAACCATGTTATTCAAGGTAGACTGCACGCCTATGGGCCACTGCTTTTTGTCTTTTCATAGGCACTTTAAAAAGAAAGAAATAAAAGGTAACAGAAGCAGGTTTGGCGCCTTTGTTTCCTGGCTGATGAAACACGAATGGTTTTGTTTGTTATAGTAACTCTCTAACAATGATGACAGATAGGAAAAGAAGCTCCCAAAAGAAAGGAGCTTCTTTTTTTTATCATCTATTCTTGAAGGGTTTTACAACACAAAACACAAAATCTAACCCACCAATTTTTACAGGCTATCACAGATCCCCTTTTGCTATTGCTATGCTTGGAAAGCGCCACCATATTTAAACAGCATTGTTTTCCTGAAGAAGACAAGCATCAGACATGCATACAAAACATTAACAAGACTATGTCAAAGTCAACTCATCTATATAATTTTGAGATTCAGCTTCTACTGAGTCAGCAGGGACTCCAAAGTACATCCTAAATATTGCCACCTGCTACCTGATTATACCTTGATAACTTCCCTCTTATAATAAGAGCATAATTCGAAGAGCAAGTGTGATTCCAGAATGGACTGGAGGAGTGTGAGCAGGGTAACTTGAGATCAGCTCCACAAGTATTGTTCAAACAGGAACAATAGCAGAGAAAGGCTATGAGGACAAACATCCCCATGTTACACTGCACAGCCACTTTAATTCCCTTAAGGAAAACAGAGAAAAGAAGCCTACTGCGATGCATGGAAGAATAACTTTGTGTACAATTCCTAGGATTCATTTATACTTCCTGTAAGCTGGAAAACAAAGACAGCAGATTTCATTAGTGCATTAATTTAAATTAAACTATGCTATGCCCTTCCCTTCTACCAAGTACAAGGAAAAGCACCTTTAAAGACGGTGATTCTTTAAAAGCCACAAGGTGGCAATGTTTCAGAACGTTTCCGAGATATCTTTTAAGAATAACATTTATCAGTAAGTCATCATTAAAATCATCATAATACAACAATATCCACACAGCTGCCATCTAATGCACAAATTTTTAGTTGTATGAGGGTGGCTAGTGGCACAGAGGTATGGCAGATGATCAATATACTATGTATGAACTACAAGATGGATTCAGGATGAGCAGACCTGTACCAGACCAATCTGACATCTTTCTATGGTATGGTTAACTGATTATTTTTGGTTAAATAAAAGAAAAGAAGGACGTATCATCAGCATAGGGTTTAACAAGGCATTGGTATGTTCCACATGGAACATTATTAGCTACAACGGGAAAGGTAAGACTTTGTGAAAGAGATAGGGGTGGGTGAAGTCTTGGCTAAAACAGAGCAATGGGCAACATGGAATGCACAAGCATTGGGCTAAAGAGTGGACACAGAGACCACCAAACTGCTTGAAGGTATAAAGTTCACAGGATAGCACACAAGAAGTGGAATGATAAGAATGAGAAAAGCTCAGCAGTACATTGTGCCTTTTAGGTACCATCCACAAAAACACATGAGATGAAACAAGTTGGAAATCTCTGTATGCAAAAAAAGCCCAGGATACCCACTGAGCATGGAATGACTATGGAGAATTTACATGACACTGAACTAAAAAGGCAACTGTAATTCCAGAATGGACTGGAAGATTGCTTGAGATCGGCTCCACAAATCTTGCTCAGCAGGAACACGAGCAGAGAGAGGCTATGAGGAGAAACAAGGAAGCACAGGGAGCATAGCCTGTTTTCCTGGTTGCCCTCTTATCTATTAAATCAGAATGCTCTAGAAATATATCAGTAAGGATTAATCTTCTGAAAGGAAAGCTAACAGCATTGACACCAGATATAAAGTGGCAATGAATAAATGACTGCAGCATCAGACTACCATTAATCTTTTTACTCCCCCCCTCCCCCTTAGTATTCACTCTCCCTGAAACTGAACTGGCAAAATTCAACATATCCACAAAACCATCACAGAAAACTTGACAGGAAAAAGATGATATTTGTTCCAGTTAATGAAAATCTTCCTACTGGAAGTGAACTTGAATGAGATGAAGCTAAATTCACAATACCAAATAGTGCCTTTATATGTTAGGTATCTTTATTTGCCTCACTATAATGCAGCTCAGTAGCCATACAGATATGATCAGACCATTCTGCAGAGGAGATAACTTGAAAGCAGGTAGACTTGAAAATAGTTGCTAGGAAAATGAACAAACAAAAAGTCAAATGGGAGTTTCAGGAGTTCTTCATTATTAGCTGCTAGTTTAATAAATGTCCTTGCTTCTATCTATCATGCTTCAGTAGGATTTTAATAAGTGGGTTCTTGAGGGTATATCAATGAATATGAAACATTTTTTGGCACTGAACAGCCTCTGAACATACTGTTCTACTCTTCCTATGTGGAAGAAAATGTTTTGCCCATTTTCTCTGCCCTGCCTCTGCAGAGTCAGGAAGGCCAGGTTTCATTTCCAGTGAAATGATCCCCTCACTCACAATATGTATATGTATTAAAACCAAAAAGACACACTTAGAGCACAGGTTATGAAAATTTAATACCCTTATGAAAAGGCTTTTCTGATCCCCATAAAGAGGAGTCTTAAGAATCATCAGAAAGGGTACCAACCATCTGCCAATGTCATGATTAGAGGGAACACAGAAGTGCTAATGCAATTCCTAGGCAGGTGTGCAGCTGAGATGTGTGTGAACTCAGGTTTGCTAGAGGATGAAGAGCTGCACAGAGCTATGTGTTCCCCCATGAACAGGATCAGGACAGCAATCCTGGCATCTCTCTATCTTTTCTTCTGAAGATGCTAGGAGGATGGCATTGCAAGCTACCCCTTCCAGGGTAAAAGGAAGAGCAGACAGAGCTTCACTGGTTTAGCCCTGTTGCTGTAAATTTCCTCTGCAGTTAGAGGTTCATCTCTTTCCAGTCCACAGCCAAGTCTGGTTTGCTCCACCAACGGAACACTGAATCACAGAATGGTTTGGGTTGGAAAGGACCCTAAAGCTCATCCAGTTCCGACCCCCTGGCACAGGCAGGGTCACCTTCCACTAGATAGGTTGCTCCAAGCCCCATCTGCAGCTGAGGGTCCAGAACAGGGGAAGAATCAGAGGAGCATTAAGGACACACTGCTGCACTAGGAGTGGTGTTTTGCAACATTGCTCTTGTCTGATACAGCATACATTTAGAGCTGCAGTAGCCACTCAATAACAGTACATGCCCTTTCTTATTGCAGATTTTTGCCTGTGGTGGAACAAGCAACAATTCTTCAGTAAAGATATGCTTTTTGATTGCTAGTGATCGGAACTGGGCTCAGTAGTGGGTGTAAACAGACTTAGGATTTAAAAAAAGCAGGAAGCTGAAGTCAAAAGCAATAATTTTAGAACCCAAGGAAGACATAGTAAGTGGTAAGCAGTTACAATTTCCTTTTTAGAAAACTACAGATGCCTTCAGTACAGCGACACAAAAGCAAATCACAGCGTGAACCAGTCAAATGGAATAGATGTCAAAACCTCCCAGGACTAAGATACAATACTGTCCTCTGAAAAATCTAGAATTAAAAATGCCTAGATTTTTAGATCAGAAAAATCTAAAAGCCTTTGTCCTTTGTTACTTACCCTCATTTTGTCTTCCCAGAGCAGAGAAGTGAGCCTAACCCATCAGCAGAAAATTTCATTGCCTTCAGAAGAAGAAAGACAAGGACCAACTCATGAACATGCTAAGGAAGAAATGAGTGCATTCACTCAAAATAACAAGTGTGACTCAGATTTAGTTCATTATTCCCTTGTCAAACTGGGAAATTCCTAATCGAATGTGCCTGAAGGGAACCTTAACTCCAAATGAAATGAGTTTATACTGAAGAGGTAACGGGGAACAGAAACCTGGGAAAGATTTCAAATTACATAACAGACAAAAATTTACTCCAGAAAGGCAAACCTGAAAATATTAAAAAAAATACCTAAGACTATTTTGTTGTTTTTTTTTTTTGTCAGGTAATGAGATGCGGTCTAGTTCTTTTGCTTCACAGAATGTTGACTGAACGGAACTGGCAAAACACCTTCCTATAGGAGCAGCAAGCGCATAGTGTCACACACCAGAATGAAAGCAAACTGCCTGGCTCAGTATCCTGAGCAGGAGATAGATAATCTGTGCTAAGTAGCACCATAGCAACTTGGGAACCATTTGACAAACTGCACGTGTGCCTAGGCCAGGTGCTGTAATGTGATGGACCTATTTGGCAGAGCTGCCGCTCTATGGTAAATCCACCTTGCGTTTGAAGAGTGGTCCAGGCAAAGTGTGACAAGCTTGTGTTAAAGCATTAGCTAGCTTTTTGTTATATTAAGGCACTTCTAGAAGTGAAAACAATTCTGTGGACAGCAATAAAAATAAATGGAAGAGAAAACTTCCCCAATGACGTTTTAGAGCTCCCTATAAATTCCTTCTGCTGAAGGAAGAACACCAGCAATCGCTTCTGAGGTTGCTTTACTTTATACTGTGAATATATGTAATAGATGTGCATATATATTATATATAATATACCAAAATACAGAAAAACATTGCACAAGTGTCAACACAGCACTGCTGTCACGGATATTGCTCTGAATTTAGAAATCAGCCGTAAGAAAGTACTTCTGAAGTATCTGTCTTACTATTTAACTTAAGGATCTGATGCGCTATAGCCAGTGTTCCTACCTATGATATTTGCCTTAGCAACTGCTATGCACAATGTTATTATGTATTGAAAACTGTATGGTAGTGCATTTTTAATTATCTAATGACAGGTTTGTGTGCTCTTAATTGTTCCTCCTCCTCCATTCTCTCTAATGGAAAATAGAGGGACAAAGTAGGAAAAGCAAACTGGAAAATCCACAGAGTCAAACACCACCAGCTTATTTAATTAGCAGTTGTTTAAAGCAGAACGTATTCCTAATATTTATTTCAAAACTCCTAACAGCCAAGGTATCAACAGCTTTTAGAATGATACAACTATTTTTAACTTATCCATTCATGTCTGTCTACTCTATTCAATGGAAGCCAGCATCCATTGCAACATGTAAAAGCTTAACGTAGGTGGCATGCCTATATGTCATACATACATCTATGAGCAAAAACCAAATTGCTACAAGCAGCAGTGTGAGACATCCCCCTGCTAGACTGAGGATGAGTGACTACATAGATTTATAGTAAAGAGAAGAGTTCATATGCCCTATTTTCTTTACAAATCTCTTCAGATGCCATTGTTCACACCTTGTGTCACAATATTCCAGCTGGTTTTGGCTGGAAAAGAGTTATTTTCTTCACAGTAGCTAGTATGGGGCAATGTTTTGGATTTGTGCTGGAGACAGTGTTGATAATGCAGAGATGGCTTTGCTATTGCTGAGCAGTGCTTGCACAGTTGAGGTCTTTTCTGCTTGTCATACCACCACACCAGTGAGTGGGCTGGGGGTGCACAAGAAGCTGGAGGGATACAGTGGGGACAGCTGACTCTAACTGCCCAATATACCACACAGCATCACACTCAGCATACAAAGCTGGGGGAAGAAGAAGGAAGGGGACGTCTGAGGTGATGGTGTTTTATCTTCCTAAGTAACGGTTACATGTGATGGAGCCCTGCTTTCCTGGAGGTGGCTGAACCGCTGCCTGCCCATGGGAAGCAGAGAATGAATTCCTTGGTTTGCTTTGCTTGCACACGTGACTTTTGCTTTACTTATTAAACTCTTTATTTCAACCTATGAATTTTCTCACTTTTGTTCTTCTGTTTCTTTCCCCCATTCCACTGGGTGTGTGTGTGTGAGTGAGTGAGTGCCTCTGTGGCGCTTATTTCCCTGCTGAGGTTAAACCACAACACTTACTAAAAGGAAGCTTTCAGGAGGTGAAGTTAAACCACATTGTAACAGTACTGATCTAGCCTGCTGCTATAAATGTGGCCTTTTAAATGCTTTCAGAGATTTTTCTGTAATACCATACATTACATTTTTCAAATTAATGTGGGTAGAATAATACCATTACAATGCAAATAAAAGACATGTACATGATTTCCAACTCTCGTGTGTTTTCTTGTATGCTGCTGAGTTTCTACACTTCAGAATTTCAAGTCTAATTGCAAGCACCTCTTTCTGTTATCACATGGCTGTGTAGCTCTAGACTTAGGTGTCCCTCTGCAACCTTATCTCATCTCATCTCCAGCAAGGTGTCCAGGATAGAAGGGATGAAATACCCCTATATGTGTCTACTACTACTAGGGATTACTGCCTGGAAGTTAAAAGGTTCATGTTTACTTGGCCAAAGATAAGTAAGAATAATCCTAATGGTGTGACAAACACAGCTTATGGCACTAACCACATTCACATGAGATGTTTATTCTGCATAAAAAGAGGTGTAATAGAGCTGTAAAACTGGAAAACATTTATTTGTTTGCTGCACCCTGCCTTGCAAGGGGTACCAAACAGCTCCTAATGGCTTCAGGTTGAAGCTGAAGCCTTCCACTTGCATTTAACCTGAGCAGCCCTTAGATTTATTGTCTGCTGTATGAAGAACAGACAGATGCATGACTGTTGCAGGACCGGGGACTAACAGATGCTAGACAGTAGAAAGCTTCTGGGCATAACTGCTATGTGGGAGAGAGAAATGCACCTCTGCAACTCCTTTTACCTGAGCCCAGGGTGCCATGCAGCAGGATAAAGGTAGCCAATAGTTCAGCTCAGCCCTGTGTAAGGATATTAGCAGCCAAAGGTGACAAAAGAAGCCGAGAACAGGAGAAGTTCCCATCTCTGCTGCTGCTGCTGCTATTTGGCTAAGAGCACAAAGCCCCAGCAGTTCCAACTAAGAGCCTGAAACTGTAACACTCCTTATTTTCTCTTTTCCCTGATCCTAGAAAAGAACAAATAGATTTCTGAAGGTGGACTTTCCTGTGTGACATTGTGGTTTGATAACACAATAAATCCATCTCTAAAGCCTCCTTGTAACACCGAGCACAGTGGTGATGTAGTACAGGCTCACCCTGTCAGCTAAAACAAGTTACTCCACCTGTGTTTTTCAAAGGCTGTACTGGCTAGCTTTTGCAGAGGATCTGATAGCATATCTCGGGCTGCAATGTGTGTAAAGTCCAGATCACCTCCCTGTTGCACACTAGATAATTTGACAAGAGCACGTTTTTATTCCCACACATGATGCAGATGAAATCTTTGCTGCAGAGTGACTTGCTGATGCACAGAGCCAGTATGAATGATTATGGAGACGGGGCCTGTGTTTTAATGATAAATTTTACATCTTCTCCTGCATTGCAATTAAAAAAGAGTCAAGATTCTGAGAATAAAAAGTAGGGGAAACATGAGGAAAGCTGATTACACATTGATAAGCACGTTGTCAGGCACCCTAGAAATTACTCCTGCCTGAGGCTGTGTGAACAACTGATTCCTCACAGTTTGGCTGCTGAATTGGAAGGAAACCCCACAACAACCCGTTATCTGTTACCAAAATGAAAGTTCAACACAGTTTGCTCAAATATTATGTTGATTCTCCCCTTCCCCCCCTTTTTTTTCCATAAATGCTTGAAATTAAACATAATGGACAAAACCACTGGAGGGTTGCTGTGGGTTCATCCTTTTACCTAAAGGTACAGGAGCTAGCACACATATCCAAAATGGGTGATACCTAAATTGTTTTGAAAGGGAATCTGAACCCAGCAGGGAATTTGAACCCAAAATGCCCCAAAGCAGAGGTTCAATGTATTCTGCACCGAGACTCGTGGTGTATCTTTTGCTGGCACCGTTTCATTTTCCATTAATAGTTATTAATCCGATCTCTGACTCCGTGCTGTCCCAGTTACTATATGCAATGTTAAAATGCAGCAGACACTCTGAATGCATATACATACAAAAGCAGACAACTGGGCAACCCCATCTAGCTGAAGGTGCCCCTGCTCATTGCAGGGGGGTTGGACTAGATGAGCCTTGAATGTCACTTCCAACCCAAACCATTCTAAGTTTGTATGAACTGTATGCACAATTCAACATTGCATAAAGGGAATTTAGCAAGCTTCAAACGACCTGGTGAACATGCACAGAGCAACACCAAGATGCTAGTCTGTCTCCCAGAACCAGCATCACTGCAATAGCATGGTGTACTAGCAAAGGGAACACCACAACCACCTCTCAGCAAAACTAATGAAACTAGCTGGAGTGCCACACTTTGGGCCCTGAAGCTAGCCACAGCACTGGCTGTCTCAGCCCATTGCCTCCTAACTCCCTCTGGTTTTTAGTGCTTCCTTTAGCTTCTTATGTTAAAGCCTGTAATAAACTTAAATTGCATGCACTGTAGTGGAGTACACAACTACTTCATGAAGGAATGAAGCACATCCCTCCAGTCCCAACGGTTTGATAAGTAAATGTGAATTCACAATCGTTTTTAAAGACAGCCAGTCTCCACTCCGGAGACTTTGCTATTCTCCAGTTGTTTTCCCATCATCATGTTCTGATTGTGAGCAAGCACCAAGGTAACATTTAGGAGGGAAAGAAATACCTGAACAAATTGCTAGAAAGACTGCCTTCATTTTGCAAACATAGTTGCATGTACTTCTGCAACTAAAAAACAGTGATTATTAGATTAAATAGGTTAAATCAAAGCTGATTTTGTGGGCAGAAGATTTGCATGAAGTCAGACTACTGGCACTTTTCACATCATCCTGTGCTGCAGGAAGTTACTGATGGAAATTACACACTTTATCTCCAAATCCAGTGCATGAACCTGCATAAAAATATTCCTATTACCGGGGAGGGAGGGAGGGAGGGAAGTGAGTATGATTTGTTATGAAGTTGGTAAGAGTGGGGTAGAAATAGCTTCCATGTATCAGGAGAGTAAACAGGCTACGATTCTTCAGCTTGGAAAGAATGAGGAGCAGGGTTATGAGAAAAGTCTATAGTGTTGTGTGTGTGGGACATTGATAAAGTTACTGTATAATAATTACTCATAAGTTACCACAAAACAAGAAAGAGCTGGAGAGCACCCAGTTGAGTCATCAGACAAGAAGTCTATTAAAAACTAAAAGGAAGCTCTGTTTCGCAGAGTGCACAGAGTGAAATCCACCATCACAAAACTATAGGCACAACAAAAGTACATAATGCTGAAAGAGCAGGAAAGTGGGAGTCTACAGGCCTTTAAACACAGTGGACCAGTTGCACTTCAAATCCAGCTGGCCCCAGAGTTACAATGCTATCCCTTTCCTGGAGCAGAGCGCATCTTCAGGAGCTGCCACACTGGGAATTAATACACAGTGAGCCACAACTTCCTTACTGGTTTCCCCTCTGAATTAGACAGCAAGAAGCCTCCATCAGCTGCAGAATACTTCTTCCTCTACACTGAACACATCTGCTGTTCCCCATCCCTGCTTGCTCCTTTCTTGTTCTCTTGGGAAGGGGTGAAGCACTGCCTGGAGGTTGCTGCCAGGATTGGTAGGGCTGTCAGTCTATAGGGCTGGGGGTCCTCCAGGGAGCAGGGTGACAATGCCTTGCTTGCTGTTTGGGCAAAGGACCAATCTGGAAGTGGACATAGAGAGATGGTGCAGTGGGAGTAAAGGAAGTGCTCAGGCGCTCTGAGCAGAAAACAAGCGCAGGTCCAGGGAACAGGACCCACCTCAAAGCATTCCATAGAATCATAGAATCCCAGACTGGTTTGAGCAGGACGGGACTTTAAAGCTCATCCAGTTCCAAACCCTGTCATGGGCAGGGACATCTTCCACTAGACCAGGCTGCTCTAAGCCCCTTCCTATCATTTATTCTTAACTGCCTGCTCTGCAGAGGAAGGTCTCGCTGCTGAGATTTATAGACAAGGAGAGAAAATGCTTATCCCAAGTGAATGATTCTAATTATTCTCTCATGGTCTACAACTTATTTGGTTCTTGGCCTTCACTTCTTACATTATTCTGAAATTGCAGTCCAACATTCAGCAACATAACAAATGGATGATGCCACCATCAAGGCCAGTTATTTGTTGTGACCACAGAGAAGAGATAACAGGGTGAACATTAAACTGAGTTCTAAAATAAACAGAGGCCGTCTGCTCCCCTTCTCCCCAGCAACACTTCCCAAGCCTACTTGCGAACTCCTACATGATGCCTCTGAAAATGCCACAACAGGAGATATTTGCTCTTGCTCACAAAAACAGATTCATCAAACCCATCATGTGGGACTATTACTACAAATGCATCCCAGATGAGCAGAATCACTGTAAGTAGGACACAGAGGAAGAAATCTCACAGTTTCAGCTGTGGGATCTGTCTCACACAGTCAAAACTTTAACTCTAGAAGGCTGTGTATATTCAAAAGCCAAGAGCACGTTCTTTCCTTTCCCTTTAGAGACTTGCACAGAAGTACCAGGGAAAGATTTTAGCATTCTGGATTACAATTCACAATGTAAAAGGCCCACAGTATTTAGGTCAGAGCATCTGAAGGAGACAAGAAAGTCTGGTGAACAAAATCAGCCCTTTTTAACATGTAATGTTGACACTTCACAGAACAAAAATACAGGAACGATCACAAAAATTGAACTAGGTCAGCATCGGCTCTTTTCCTCTCACTCTTGAGGATTGCCAGCTGCAAACTTGGGCTACATTATCCCACAGCAACTGCAGAATGATTCTGTAGCCTCTAATCAGGTCTTAATTCTCACCCTGGTTTTAGAGGAATTCTAATATAGTGAGAGAGCAGCCACTGAAAATATTCTCAGGGTATTTTTGGCAGCTAATCAGCATTCACCACTGTATTGAGATTTACACTGTGCTCATTTCACAAGTGTAGGAGAAGAGTGTACTCTGTTTGCTGATGTGTATACTGCACTGGAAAAACATTTGCAGGATTCTTTATGTATACTATCAACAATAATGGTACTCGTGTAATGTTTTTGCTTACTGGTGTTTCTATATGCATGGATAAAACATAAAATAAGACAGATTGCTAATGTGCTAACCAGAGAAACCAAAAAACAAACATTATTTTCATGTTGGATCCCAAAACTTTTTCAAAGGCCCAACATGCAAATTTACTTATTGAACATTTACGCCTTTGAAAAAATCTGCAGCTTTGGATCACAAATCACCAGAACCAAACCTAAAGGCTTTGATCCTAATACCATTTTTACATAGCCACCAAAGATACGCAGTTGTTCAAAGACATCTACTTACTACAGAGTAAGTCTAGGTCATAAAAATCCATTCACTCAATTCATAATAGAAAGTACTCAAGGACCTGTGTTATTTCACACACAGGAAAAGACTTACTAGAGAAATTGCAAGTGAAGGGAAGTAAAAGCATGTGATATCCACAACCTCTGAGGACCCTGACATCTTGTATAGCAAGGCTTGAATACCACTTAAAACCTTTATTGGCATAAGTTACCATCATTCCACATAGGTCAAAGGAATTACATCTATGTGTTCTAGCATGGCCCTCTATTATCATCTAAGTGGAAAGAAAAATCTAGCCCAAACCTTACAGCTCAACAGATGTTAGCAGCTTTAAGATTCAGACCAGTTAGTAATAGCAGCAAGCTCCACAATGGAGCCTTTTTTAACTTGTTGCTTCCAAATCTGTTTGCAAGATTGATTGATAAAAGTGTGTCAAATAAACCAAGCTACTAAGGTGGCAGTTATTCATGCATATCAGTTCAGTCCCTTGTCCCCAGAATGTTGATTACTTCATTTATAACTGTCACGAATGCAAGCAGGTTACAGCACACACAGACAGAAAGGAAGTATTTACAGCACATCTAACACCCACCCCAAAGCATCCATGCAGAACCCCCCCAGGGTTTTAGACTGCAATGGCACCTTAGTTTTGCTTCAGTCGGAAAATACATCCCCTCTGGTAGCAGGGCTGACAGTAGCTGTGGGTCAGCCTGCACCTTCTGTGTGTGCTGCAGATGAAGAGTGAGGAGTGTGCGCACTGTGGAGGAGGAGTGGAAGCACGTCAGGGGGAGGCAGCACCCTTCCTTCACAACAGAAACACACACACACCCCCTACCATGCACTTGGCAGCAATGTCCTGACCTGTGATTCACGTAACTACAGTCATCTCACAAGAAACAGAGAAAAAGAAATTAGACTTAAAAACTGACCTGTTTTTCATTTTCATCCTCCAGCCTCAGCCTGTCCTCAATGCAGTTCCTGGCCTGAAGGAATGCCTTCCTCTGAGCCCTTTCTGTCAAAATCCTCACAAAGACCCCATACAAATTTACACTGACAAAAAGGATTGCATTGGCCACAAGCTGTAAGAAAGAAAGAAAAAGAAATGCACAGTTTAAAATACAGGGTTTTGGTTTACATTTCTACTCAGCAAAATTTAAAAAAGAAGAAAATAAGCACCGTCTTTCAAAGTTCCGCCTCAGCAGTCATGTCACTGATACCCCTTCCCACAACCCAACTGCAGTGAAACAATCACAGCAGCTACCATAAGTTCAGGCAAGCAGTACCACATAATACACACACACTGCATCTCTGCTGAAGTTAATTTCTCTTACGATGATGTGTAGCTTAGCACTTTCATTCAGCATTGGTTCTTTCACCAGCCCATTGGCAGATCTGTGCACCTAATGAAAGCCGTATATTCAGCATTTGTTCAACTGTGGGGTGCCCAGAAGACTGGAGTTATTTCTCCTATAAAGTAGACATGGATAAAATCTGTGACTAAAGCAAAATGTGTGCCTGGGTACCCAAGCCTTCATCTTGTGCAATTCGCACCTCGAAAATCTGCTTCTCATCCCATAGCTATACCATTACCAACCATACTGTATTTTGGACAAATCATCTAAAATATTGCTGATGTTACCCTGCAGCAGACCTCTTAGAAGGTGCCAAGTGCTTTCAAATGATGGCCATTGGTACAAACCAAGCACCACTGCAATGCTATCAACAGGTACAGTGAATTACTTCTATGAATAGTGCTTAGATAAAGGACACACATATGGCCCAGTGACCCTTCTGGTCATTTTTTAATGTTTTTACAATAGGCAGTAAAGTTAACTAACCTAAATAACCTAAATAACTGTGGTTTGCACACAGTTTCCCTATCTAAGAAAATCCCAGCTAAGTTTCTCACTGCATCTCTGATGTCCAAAACATGTCCTCAGATGGTAAATTCTGCAATGCAATGCAGTGTTTGTTTAGAAAGGAGGCAATAAGGCCTGTTTACCTAGTATCTCCGCAGTCTCTTTGTCTGTAGTTACTCTAGTTACAATCACAGCATCATGATAAGGTTTCAGGCGACTCATATATCCCATCGTTTCAGACATAGAATCATAGAATAGTTAGGGTTGGAAAAGACCTTGAGATCATCCAGTTCCAACCCCCCTGCCATGAGGAGGGAACACCTCACACTAAACCATGTTACCCAAGGCTCTGTCCAACTTGGCCTTGAACACCGCCAGGGATGAAGCATTTGCATCTTGCACATAAATTGGCAAAAATTGGGTATAGTAAGAGCAAAGAAAGACATTACAGCAAGTAACACAAATCATGTCAAATTCCTATGCATTTAAAATAGTTCATAAAGACCATATAATTGACATTTATTTCTTAATACAAGGGTTACATTTCAAGCCCACACATCTCTACTATCACGTGTTCTGTTAGCGTAAGCTGAAGAGGAGACCACTGCCCTTGTTTCCAGTGAAACCAGCTGTGCCAATCAGCACCAGCTGTGCCAGTCCATGTAGGGAATACTCACTTGAAGGCTTGAATTCAGTCAATGTGGTAAGCAAAGATCCAAAACGACATCTAGAAACTCCCTGCTGCTTTTGGAGGGACTATTTACCAAAATAAGAAGGGATTTTCTGGGGTGTTTAACTAATGGCAGTATACATCTCACCACCTGTGATCTCAGTACAGAGAGGAAGATTCATTCTGGGTGCATTCTCCAGACCTTCATGGATTCACAAGTCCTCTAATTTTTACCTTCATACCTGGTTGTTATTAGCTAAGAGTACTATAGAATAAATCAGGATGGAAAACACCTTTAACACCATCAAGTCCAACCATTCCCCCACCACTGCCAAGTCCACCACTAACCCATGTTCCTAAGGGCCTTGTCTACACAGTGTTTGAGCATTTCCAGGGATGGTGATCAACAACATTCTCACTAGCACAAAATCAGAAGACACCCTACCACAATAAAGGCAGCTCTGTCTAGCATCAGTGTTTTCCTCCTCCTCCAATACCCAAAAAGAAACAGTTATCTCACAAGAGCTAACACTCGTGAAGAATGGTGTTACAGCTTCCCCCTGAGAACTGCAAAATGCAGGTTCAGGTGTCATCAGTCAGATGAATTTCAACCTAGGAATCTCATGCAGCAGTTACTTATGTGTCATTTCTCACAGATGGTAATACAGATGGTAAAACTTTTAAGGTGAAAAGCAGTACACGAGTGTATTATTTCATGATACAGGCTGAGCATAAACAATCTGCAATTTCTATCCTGCTTCATTTTACTTCATCACAGAGATCTGTTTGAGGTATATCAATTTTCAGCACAAATTAGACCACTAAAATGAAATTACTGCAGAAATTCCAGTAGAATACTATTTTTAGAAGCACAAATGCAACCACATTCACCTTATCCCTGCATTTTATCATGCTGAAGTGTAACAGCAACGGTGTATTTTAAAGCTAATTCTTGGAAGTGCAAGGGAATAAAAATAGAAAGGATTTGTAAAAGCCATATTCAAAGGCAGCAGAGAGAGCCCAAAGAATAAACAGTCAAGACAGAGAGAGTGTAACAAAACAGCTCTTAGGAACACGGGGTGCAAAAACAAAACCATCTTTATGTGCTGATATCAGAGTGGCCCAAGACATAAATGAAGGACTCAACTCGGTTTTTGGTCCTCAACTACAAGCAATAGAAGACCTTATATTGTGGCAATGTGCCAGCTGTTCTGGGTCTATCATTAAGATTTGAAGCAATGGTGATCACCTGGACTGGGGCAACCGGTAGGTGGGATCCTGCAATCATGCAGCCACTTTCAGACTCAGCAGGGAAAGTAATTTTCTGATATGCTTTGAACAGTTTAAGATAAAACAGAGGCTTAGTTGTCAGCCCTGGCCTGCAGGGAACCACGAAAAGTGATAAAGCCAGTAAAAGATTCATAGATTTCAAAGTGTGAGAAAAGAAAGTAGGGCACTTTGTCTCCTGAGGTAAGAGTTCCTTCCCTCCACAACCCATTTTCGGCTTAATTACTATCTCTTCCTCAATTGCAAGCTGCATACATCCGTCTCTCTAGGTTTCTCAAATGCATGCCATTTCCTGGTCCCTTTCATTTTAATATGTAAATATGTTCATCTCTATATACAGACATACACATGCAACTCACACATTACGTGCTGTAACTCCAGGAATTACTGAGAGACTTGCTATTAAAACTGAGGATCTTTCAAGAGGTACTGAGGCATCCAAAGCTACTGAAATACCAATGAATTGAGTTTTAAATCATTCCTACATTATTTACTATACCACCGCTCAATAGCATAAAGAGCACTCTTCAGATTTCACCATCACCTTCTATTTCCAGAACTGCCAAAGAATCAATTTACTCAATGCAACGCAAAATGACTCAAAGACATTTTTATGCCGCAACCTCTTTCAAACAATGTTATTCTCTCATTCCAAAATGAGATTATGGGTCAGCCAGGATAAAAATAGAAAAGAGGATCAGGGTCATGAAAGCCTTTTTTTTAAATTACTTTAAAATTGATTGTTGTCACTGAACCTTGTATTGTGCATTCCACATCTCTGCTGCACATCAGTACCAACATCCTGACCTCTAAGCTGCTCTAGTCAACAGTAGGGTAGACTGTCAGTAACTGGATGAACTCTGGCATGGTTCCTTCTGCTCTGGAGGGTATTACCAAAGGCAGGCTTCCAACACAGCTAGCTCCTGTGGGCTTCCTTGTCGGTGAAGGACTGGCAGGTCCAGCAATTTCAACCAAATTCCTGTCTCTCCTGGCTTTTTTATCCATTGCCTTTCTTGGGTCTCATGTTACTTTTGGCAGGGAACACAAACCGTGCAATACAGCAATTCCCATCTAGGAGTGAGCAGGTAATTCTGGAGGTAACAGCATGTAACATGCTCATGCATGCACAGGGCTTGAGAAGTTCAATTCAACAGCTCCCTTTCATTTTCCCCCCTAGAATCACCTCCCACTTTTTGCGTGTCCCTTGGGATTAGTTAAAAGACTCTTTGAAGAGTCTCTTGAAACGTCTCTCTCTGTTCCAGACAGGATTTATTCTCCGCTTCTTTTTCCTTCAAAGCAAGATGCATTCACACATGCACTTGCTCTCTCTCCCAAACAAATGGTGAAAAATTCTTCTTACTTGCCTTTTAACAGGACTCTGCTTACTCAGCAGACTAATTCTGCTACCAGGTAAACAGATACACAGTAGATAGTTCAAGCCAGAGACTGAGTTTCACTGTGGAGTAATTTTCTGTCTCACAAAATAATCTCATAGAAAAATGGGGCTGTTTCACAAAGGTGCGAATCACCTCTGCATTACTCAAAGACTTACTTACAAGGTGGCATCATGTGGATGGACACTGAAGTAGACTAAATGAGAAACAGAAATTACCAGTGAACAAAACTTAGGAGACTCCCCAGAACTTCATTGTGCTGTCTAAAAGCTGGGCCTGTGGCGTGAATGGGATTGAGAAGGGATTTTGAGAGTTAACGCTCCCAGGATTCTAATTTAGTGGCCAATATCAAGAATGGATTTATTCTCAGCAGCATGAGTTCTCATGTTATCGCATGCAGTAGAGCAGAATCAAGACCAGGTTGGTCAAGGCCTTGGGTGATATGATTTAGCATAAGGTGTCCCTGCCCACGGCAGGGGGATTGGAAATAGATGATCTTAAGGTCCTTTCCAACCCTAATGATTCTATGATTCTATGTAGGAAATATGGCCATCATCTCCTGGTGAAGGTAGCAATTTGAGGAAAAGAGACCAATACAGTTTTCGCATGTCACTCAGATACCTGGTATGACGAGAAGTATGGTGGGCTGAATTCTGCTCCCAGTGTTCTCTGATAATTGTATTTTACTGCAAGTAATTTCTGAGCCACTACTGCTGTTCCTGTTGCGCAGACAACGTAACATTTACTCATCCTGTCAAAATGCTTTGAGATACAGCAATGAAATGCATTATTGTAAAATATGAATGTCTAATTGTGAGGCATACCTCAGAGGAAAGAGCCATGAACAGCTTACAAAAATGAGTCAGTGCTTCCACCATTAAAACTCTTAAAGAGCAAGACAAGACTGTGCTGTGTATGAAAAGTGTTGATATCATAAACAAGACCTTTTACAAGTTTAAACAAAAATAGTTTCTCCTTTCCCTGTTACGGAAAATGTAACATTAGAGCAGAGGCTTCCTTACAGCAAAAGACTTCATCCAAGAGAATGCACACGTGCTTCTTGATCCTGACATGGGCTGAAGTTTAGTGATTCACTTCACTCACTTTGCAGCCTTTTGAGAACACTTAATTACTTGTCTCCTCCCTCCCTTTGCTGAAGTGGTGTAGCACAGGAGCAGAGAACTTCTCTGTAGTTCCTGACTGTGTTTCCTACCACAGATGGCAGCCAAACAAATTTTCTCCAGATTAAGTAAACATATTCCCCGTTTGCATAAATGTCCCACTCTTGGGTTTCATTAGTTTTGTCCTAACTGGTTTATGCAACCTACTAAGAAGATTTTGCTCTACTGTGGCATTCTCTGTGGTGGTTCCTGCCTTCATTCGCAGTGCTTCTGAATCTACAGTATACTCTATGAGGGGACTAGTGACTCGGTATATCAGGATAATGTGTTGAATGAGACTAGATGTCACTAGTTGAGGAAAAGATAGTAGTGCTGGGGTGTCTATAACCATAGAAGGGAAGAGAGACTTTCAGGATACCTAGGATGCTATGTGTATTAACCACAGCCAGGTTTGCTGAAGTGTATGAGTACAATGTGCAACCACAGACACCCACTCTGCATCTCTCCCTTTATTTGCATCCCTGTTTGACCAAAGTACAAGACACAATTTATAACTACTGTGTAAAACATGTACCATAAACCTTTCTGAAACAGGTCCCAAGAAAAGTAGAGTCATCAACAGCCAGTGAGCTCCCCAGTGTTAACAAGTTCATTTGTTGCATCTGTCTCCAAACCACATGTCCCTCTGTCTTGGAAACACACACTGGGAGAACAGTTAGTGCGCTTCCCTCCCACACCATACACTGTTGGCTGTTTATCTGGTGGCAGGAAGCACTTACCTCTGAGATTAAGTAGCAGATAATTAGGATAGAAAATCAGAACTAGAGCTGACAGAATCCTACATTTCTGAATCCTAAACCTTATGTAGCTCTGCAGCTTAAAAATGTTCTGATAAAGATATCTGTGATTATACAAGATACCAGTTTTGCCTACCTGTCACTATTCGCTTAGGTGTGACAAGAATCAATGGCATTAATTTCAGGCTCCCATTTTTGAGTTTCTGAGCTGTTGTGCCTTTCTTAGCGGGTTTCTGAAAGGAAGGCCCAACTCTAGCAGTTTTACCTTTCGCATTAGCAACACATTAAACCTTTATTTGGATGTACCAAGGCTTCTGGATTTTTCATTAATCAGGAAAAGGGAAAGCAGCACTTCTACGCACAAGAATTTTCATTCTTAAAAGAAAAAAAGCAGCTGATTTTTAGGGAATAGGACAGATATCAGACAGGGGACTTAAGGTAAAACACAATAGAGCACTGATATATGTAATTGTAGAACTGAGAAATAAAGGACTGGATGGAAAATCCTGCAAGCAGCATACAGGCTGAAATACCTTCAAGGATAACTTCTCAACTGCCTCAAACCATTCCAAGTAATGAATGACTTCATAAAAGCTGTAAATTTTCTGGGAGGGAAAGAAAAAGTCCTAAACACACAGCAGTATTCTACTAGAAATGGTTGGCACAACATTAACGTTTGAAACTCCCCAAGTATAGAACTGGGCTGGTGTACTTCAGAAACCCCAAAACAGCAATAAGAAAACGCCCTCATTTATCTCCACCTGAAGCCCAGTTTTACACATCGTGTGTGCGTACTGATACACATTTGAGTTGGTTTTGACAGCACGTGAACAATATTCTTTCTTTCTCTTAGCTCCGTATTTGTTATTAAGCCCAGCTGAGGTTAGTATCAGCAACCTTTCCATATATCAAACCAGATCTTACAGATAGGTAATTGGAGGTTACTTTTCCATAAGGCAACGGCTCTCTAAAGCCCACGGAAGTGCTGGTGCTACTGCAGACAGAAAAGAACATCCCAAAAATATTATATGTGAAACAAAAGTAACTTCCTAGCCATCTACACTAATCAGTGAAGTTTAGGCACACAAGAGAACTGGTTCATCTCCAGTTGGTCACTACATGAGAGGCTCTGAAAGCCTCTCAGAGAAGATCTAAGTGATACGATATCTCAGTGTTCTGCTGCTGTTATATTCTGGCACTGCACTCCAGAGCATGTAACAGGTTTCACAGCAGAACATATTACCTTAAAGGTAATATGGTCTCAGCCACTTCCATCTGTGGAAAGCTCACACAATGAGCTACCCAGGCAAAATATTCTGGCAAACTGGTTTACATGTCACATCCCACAGACTGCTCCGTGCTGAGAAGAAAGAGGCAAATGTTGTTTACATTTCTCTCCTGATTCAGTTGTTGCATTCTCTTATGGTGTATTGTAAGTCATCATAGAACAAATAAGACCTCATTTCTTCTCTGTTGTTATGGTTTGGGGACATTTCAATTGTTCCTAAGCTTTAGGAATAGCTGCTATCTATCACAAAACACTTGGAATATGTTGCCAAAGCCATTTAAAACAATTTCTATAGAAATTATGGCCAGTATTCTTATTTATTTGTGCATGTTATTTACTTGCTTGACAGAGTCCAGGTGATCATCCCCTGAAAGTGTTCTACACCAACCAAAAATCCATGGCTTTCTCCACTTTGCTATTAGTTAGGAGAATGCCATGCTGTGTAATTAGAGCCCAGTGCAGTAATCTGTTGTCCAAAATCTGCTTGAATTTGCTGTATGCAACACGTGGTTCATTTCCGTACTTATTCTCCCTCAAGAATCCATCTGAACATCTTAATGCTTTTTTTTAAGCTGCAATAATTAAATACATAAAAATAAAGACTTGTGGGGATACACAACACAAGTTTGAAGCATTTGGTGGGACCACAGTTGCTAGGTGACTGAACCTTCAGATCTTAAATGCAGTTTTTCTTCATTTGAGTTCTGTGCATGGCTGAGAAGCCCCAGCCTGTCACCTGGCTGCTGGAGACAGGAAGCATTTCTTATCTAGCAGCCAGCACTTAGACTACAGAGACACAAACAAAGGCCATGGCTTCAGTTTCTGCAAGGGATGCTGTGTTTTCAGGTTGCTCCTGTAACAACTTAGGAGGAAGGCTGCCTACTCTGAGTGGGACAGCCTCCTTCACATGCTCCTTTTGCAGTCCACTGTGTGCCAAGTGGCACGCAGTAAACTGTTGACTCATGCTCCTGTGGCATGATTTGGTTATACCCATAAAAACATACTCCACAACATGCCTCTTATGGGACCTGACTTACTGGAGACTGATAGACACACACTGAGCTCCTGCATGTTCTGGCAGCTGGAACACGCTTTCAGCTTTTCACTTCAGGAACTCGTCAGCTTTGTTTGGTTGTGAAAGTGTTTTCTGTATAAACTCAAAGTCCTCTGCAGAGCTTTGCCATTAAACAATGCTGGGGTGGAGGGCTCATTCTGCTGCCTGGTGACAAAACACAGGTCTTCCAAGTCCCAGTGCTGTTCTCCAGTGGCTCCAGCTCAGTCTTGTTAAGCCTAGGAACCGTGCTGCTGGGGATGAAGTATTATACCCAGGGCTCATTATATATGCTGCTCATTATATATGCTGCTGTATCTCTTTGCTACTGAAATGGTGCTCTCCTGTGCTATACACAGGCTACTTAGAAAGAGGGCTTGAATTTTGCTGCTGGAAGGTTGGGTGCATAGAACCTAGGATATGCAACACCCATCCTTAAAACCTCTATGTGAATTTAGCTTCAGGGGACTTTTTTGAGGCCTGGGAGACAGCCATGGATACATCCAGGTTCCCAAGTCAGCGTATGCCAGTTAGGTATAGTCGCAGGCGTATCACAGATGAGAAGATAAACACAGGTTAAGTTCAAGCATTTGTCCAAATACTATACTGTAATGAACTCATTGTTAGGAAATCATGCTGAAATGCATTACTTAAGGTCTTAGATAGCAAATTCAAGTAAATTTTGGTGTCCCAAGCAGTGTCAGGTACACATTTTCATATTAAGCACAGTACCTCATATTTATTTCATGCCACTAACCCCAAACCATCAAGAAGTACACAGAAGTCAACAAGCCACCTGCAACATAAGTGGAATGCCTAAACTGTGAAGTCTTGGTTCTCTCTCACTGCCAAAACACCTGGTACTTTTCCAACTGAATGAAAGCAGACAGAGGTAAAGAGAGCAAGAATTGCTTATGCTGTTGCTCTGGCTGGCTGTATACGGCTAAGTGAAAACATGCCAGCATCAGGACTGATCTCGGCTGGTTTCCCTTTCCACCAGAAGGATGCCTGCTAGACCCGAACAAATGCCCTCTTGTATCCCTTTCATTTTAACTCCCCTCTCAATGCAGATATTTGAAGCAGTTGGTGAACAATGTCACTTCGGGTCAAACGTCCTGAAAAGATGAAAGTGTTTGCCTTGAGGAAACTACGTTCTATTACATGGAGCCCATTCACTTTCCTCCTATTGTGCTTTACAACTTGCAAGAGCTGTCTCTGCAGATAATAAGATTTTCACTCGGCAGGGTCATTTAAGCTATGGTACCTTCTGACAGTGTTGGCACTTGACAGCTTTAATACAGCCAAAGCTGCAGAGGAGCAATTTAAGCAGGAGAGAGAGAAAGCACGCCATTTTTTGGTCAGCTTTGAAAACTACTTTTGCAATGAGAAACCGGTCACTGAGCAAACAAGAAACTGATGGGAGATTTAACATAAGTATTTCCCGTCACATCTGCACTTGAGACACTCACTGGGAAAGCAAGAGGATATACCTCTGTTTAATGATTTTATTTAATAACTGAATGTAATTGTCAATGACCAAGACAACGAAATTATAAAGATCCAGTATCAAACGACCAAACCCTGCTCATTTCCAGTTAATGATCCTATTAAAAAAAAAAAAAATCAAGCTTATTGTTAGAATCTGTACACTGTATGACTAAAAAATAGCTTGAGTGTTCTAAAAAATGAAGCCATGATTCCACTGTTGGGAATCTGGGTAGTGTTCCAAACTGATTCATACTCAGTGCTGGATTAGGATAATGTTCTTGCTAATGGCAAGAACAATACAGAACCACAGACTGGGTTGGGTTGGAAAGGATCCTAAGATCATCCAGTTCCATCCCCCTGCCATGGGCAGGGATGCCACACACTAAACCATGTCGCCCAAGGCTCTGTCTATCCTGGCTTTGAACACTGCCAGGTATGAGGTAGCCACAGCTTCTCTGGGCACCCTGTGCCAGCATCTCACCACCCTCACAGTAAATAACTTCTTCCTTATATCTAACCCGAACTCCCCCTGTTTCAGTTTGAACCCATCACCCCTTGTCCTATCGCTACAGTCCCTGATGAAGAGTCCCTCTCCAGCATCCTTGTAGCCCCCTTCAGACACTGGAAGCTGCTCTGAGGTCTTCACACAGCCTTCTCTTCTCCAAGCTGAAGAGCTCCAACTTTCTCAGCCTGCCTTCATACACCAATTCACGAGCCCATTTTGTGAGCAACAGAATGCTTTTAAGGACTTGCTATGAGAGCACACAACTAGTAACTTGTTGCATTATATGATTTTGTGGCATTTTTTCTGATTCTGTTTTAATGTAACATTATTTGAATGAAAAAAATAACTGGAAAATAAAAATCACAGTATTGTGAATTCTGAGCATTTAGAAACTCTGAGTTGAACTGCTGAAATAAAAGTATTAAATCACAACCCTGGAGGAGTGTAAGAGAGAAGAGGACATAAATCAAGTATGCTTTTGGAAGAAGATGAATACATGGGAGTGAAGGGAAAATAAAGAAAAAAGGAAGAGAATGATAAGAAGTGGAACTGAAACACGCCTACTCTGAGCAGAAGAGTGGAAGAATAAGGGGGCTAGAATTGCACATGAAAGTCCTCCTTCCTACAGACTGTCTGTGGGGTCTATTTTCTGCTTTGAATGTCTTGTCAGTTCTCGTTAGCTTCAAACTGTCCATCAAGTTAAGAGCGCACAATCTTAAGAGAACTGGCACTAATTCCATGTACAGATTTCTGCTGTTCGTAGTCTCTGTATTTTATGCCCTGGAAAAGATAAGTGTAGAATTTATCAGAATTATTGAGAACTCTAAGTTACAGAGGAAAACAATACATCAGTAATTTCTTATTGTGCTTCAAAACAAATGAGACAGGGATGACAATGTTAAGCCCCAAAGCATGCTGTTCACTGGTAACAAACCAGTTGCAACTACTGTAGTATGTCACATTATGTCATAGTACATCTTCCTTAACTGGACACAGATTCCCTCTTAAGGGTTTGCTGACTGCACTCTTTTCTGTACAAAGAAACCAAGGATTTACAAGTATGGAACAGGACATGTTCTCTTCAGTGCTGATGATTCTTTAGCTTTCTTCCAGTGTGGGCTCTGTGTGTTCTTCGTCTCACCCAAAGACAAGATAAAATCAAGAGGTTTATTTGTCTGCATTTAGAACAGGAAGAAAAATGTCCAACAGCTGAGGACTTGAGGCTGGAAAGCGGTGGTGCTCAGGATGTCCCACACAATGTGCATCTGGGACAGATAACTTTGGATCAGCTCTAGCTTGGTCCAGTGGACCAACACCAGTTAGTGCACTTTCCAGGGGAGACTCTGGTCTTAAAGGCACAAGATGCATGACCAGAAAACAGACAAGAGATTCAGGATATTTCTTTTTCCCCTCAATACAGTCAAAAATAGAGACTTTTTGAAATGATGCACCACCCTGTAAGTCTCAGATGACTTATATCATAAAGACCACACTGAAACAAGGAAGAGATGACATTTACACCACAGAGATACATGTTGAATCATCTTAAGTGTAAATGTGTATAAAAGGGGCTCACAATAAAAACAAATAGAGCACTATTGATTTTACTATATGTATATGAGCAAGCTACAGTACACACAAGTCTGGCAGTTGCTTATTACTCCATGGCAAAGCCTTACTACCTACATAAAGGTTAAAACACTAATCACCTATTCATTCAGTAGCTTGTCAACCATGTTAATATTTTATAATGTCTCCTGATAATAGTAGCCTTCTGAAACAAGTACTTCCTAAATCAGTAGTGGATGATGTCAGGAACTATCCTGGAAACTACAAGTCTCTATGAGGGGATTTCATAAAAGACGTGGTATTGAAAGAAAGCTTCAGAATAACTGCAAGTATTTAGAATGTTTTTAGACCAGAAATGCAAGTAAGAAAATACAGTTTCACAAAACACGACAACTTCTCTGTTTTTCTCCCATTCCCTCCCCCTTTTCTGTAATTAAAAATAAAGATATAAGTGAAAGATAAGTTCTTGCACCAAAATCATAACACTGATTATATTTGTTTTTATGGCTCCGTAAAGAATTAAACATACTATATTACACTAATGAAGAGTTTGCTTTACTCTTATCATTATTACACTCTTTTTAGGTCCATTTCTGGTATGAAGGTAATAATAAAATATTTTACGTCAAACATCTCAAAAAGTTTCTTAGTCAGGTCCCGATGCACTGGGTATCTCTTGAGTGATTCCCCCATATGCTCTGACACAGTATCCATGTCAGCTGTTCATGAAAGAAATACTAATTTACACGAACAGATTCATTAAGGATAGTTCTCCTGCCTTCAGAGCTAAATACCAGAGATCTGATCCTAATTCCCTCAATGAAGTCACCTTAAAAGAACATCAAACACTCTGTCATGGGGTATTTGAAAGTTGAGGTGACAGCAGAAGTTCAGTGAAGACCCTTAAAAACTGGAGGTATGAACGGGTCCTTTTGGAACAGGATGAGATTTTGCAAGGAGGATGAACTTCATAGAAGAAAAAAGGGGTCAACACAAACCTAAGAACTGGCAAGTTTCCACAAGTTGGAAGATCCCACAGCTCGAGAGTACACATCCTTTGCAGGTAAAGTAACAAAAGATTGCTTAGATTAAGGACAGTTGCAAGGAGAATCAATGAGCAGCTTGGGACAGTCAAGTCCCATCTAAACAGGGTGTAGAAAGTAGGTAGTCAGGCTAAATAGGTATGTTCTATGCCAACAGAAGGAGGAACCAGGATCAATTAACACTGAATGCTGGATGCCAGTTATCATATTAGAAGGATACTAGAAAGAAAATAATAAGTGGGATACTATTTCCATGGGGAGAAAAAAAAACCAAGAGTCACAGTCACAGACATGGTGCTATGCATTAAAGGAAGGATGCAGCCCAGCCGGGTGATAAGATCACCTGTATTGAGCTGTAACAGAACCTCCATGGATTAAAATGTGGTACTTTATGTAGGAGAAGCATATTACTAGGGTGATGCTATCACAGCCTGACAAGGGTCGAAAGAGGGAGTATGGTTCACTTGGGAGCTCTCAGAATGTTGCTGCAGAATATAGATTGAAGGGAGGCTCCCATAATCCGTCATTCCCATGCAGACTCACTAAATATTACACCAGACCATGAAACTAAGGCGAACTTTTCAACCCCATACATAACTGCTTCCGGAAGGAGCTAAATGGGGACTAGCAGGAGAAGCACTCCTGAACATTTTCAGACCTCTTTCCTAATAGCTGGTTCAAAATGTAACTATCAAAGTACAAGTAAGCACAAAGTACTTAGAGATACCCTTGTGGGGTGTGTGTGTGGGTGTGTGTGTGTGTGAATAAAGAAACCCTCTCTTCAAACCAAAACAAGCAGAAAAACTACAGTAGTGTATGATTTCAGAAGGAGGAACTATTGTATTTCTTAACGACCATATCAGAGAATCCCTCTTGGATGGAATTAACGATAAAACAGGTTCTAAAAGAAATCCCCAAATGAGGAGAATGAGATTACCAGGACCAGGCTACAGTCTGCTATTCCTACAAAACCCTGGATGACAGTGCTGAACTACTGAGGTTATGCTGGGCAAAATGGCAAAAAAATATGAGATCCAACAACCTGTAGAAAAAAAAAAAACATAGGGAACAGTGAACAGAGTGCTTCCAGAGGAAAGGTGTATCTGTGAACACAGAATCTCAGTAGTTGTTTTCATTTGGAAATGAATCTGAACCAACACAAGACCCAATTCTAAGAAAACTAATCCTGTTCTCTTCATCCTGGGATCAGCTCTCAGTAGAGGTCCTCAGCAACGTCTAGCAGTACTTTTCAGTGAGTCCAAATGCCAGTTAAAGCCCTAGTAAAAGACAAAACCCATGACATTCATTCAAAGTTCTGACACCTTGAGAGATATTACCCTGCTCTTTAACTAATGGTGCCCCAGTGTCATTATTTTGGCTATGTCTTAAACCCCACATACATACTCTATAATCAGTGGACTAAATTCTGCCAGTAGTCACCGTGCAATCTGGTTCACATGCGTGTATACCTGAAAGTCAGAATGATAGCATGCTTTCTGCTTAAACATCTTAGGCTTCCACGCTATAATCTAATATATTGAAATGTATTTTAAATCCTGTGTTGTGTACTGTTGTATTTGCTATTTTGCCTTGCTTTGGCATGTTGAAAAAACCTTCCCATTTCTTCAAAATAGGCATATTTTCATACAGAGTAACTAAAGGATCTATTTTTCTAGCCAGAATTAACAAAATATGTGAACAGAGGCAAGTACTGAGATTAAAGTTTTAGAAAGACCTAGGAATAACTTTATACATGTTAATACAAGTTTGTATTTAGATTCTATACGTTTTATACAATTCTACCCTTTGAGACCTGTGCTGATAGGGACATTGAGTGAGACATTTTCCCAGTGTAAAGCACTGCATAATTAGTTCAGCGTAGGATATACACCAAGTAATTACATTTTTGCCTGCCTAAATTACCCTTGCAGGTTCAGTTGATTATAGGAATCCACCAGCTGTTAAGCAGCTACCGTGTTTCACCTCGAGGTACGCCTTTGCAAGCCATGCACTAGGCAAAATAATTCCTCCAAGACTGTCTCACCGTGCTTTCGAACAGACCAAAAGATGTAAAAACCCAACATTTAATCTCTGTAAATGCACAGCTAACAAAAGCTATCTCTTACTGTCTCCAATAATACACCATTATGCAGCAACAGCTCAGTATGTTAGAGTTGACCACTGCAGTCCTTTGAGTTACTGGTAGGGAACACCACTGTGTAAGTGGAATAATAATTTGATCTGGCAATGCAACTTCCTGGCAAAAGACATTGCATAATCTAATGGGGCAGTTTCTCCAGGGAGTTAGACTTTGCACAGTCCAAACAGAAAGCCTGTCACTTAACACCCTTCAAAGGCAAATGTCCTAAGGTTGACCAGTGCTTGCACATCCCCTGAGCATGGTACAGTGCTGCAAATACAACACCAGCTGAGCTCTGCAAACTACTCCTCCACAACAGCACAGTCTCTGCCTGATATATGAAGCTCTCTCAAGAGAGCTTATCCTTCTGGGTGCAATGTGGCCATATTGCTTCTGGTGTCAGTGCTTGCACAGGTTCTGTAAACTCTGCACTATGTCCTCATTAGCGCTGCTACATAGGCATCGAGTGGGGAGTGGGTACAGGGGCACAGAGGCAGCTTGAGCCAGCTGAAGCAGAGACTGCCCTGATGCTGCTTTCCCTTCTGCTGACTCTTGCTGCTGCCCTGTGCCAGCAGGCACATGTTTAACTGGCCAGAAAAACCCCACTCTTTACAAATAATCCTATTTTTCAGTGTTGAGCCCCACGAGAGATCTCGTGTTTCACAACAGTAAGCAAATTAGATGCACCACTGCATGGAAATGTGTTCCAGCTGAGCAAAGTTAATAAGCAAGATGCCACAGGTATTTGTACTATGTCATAAAATGTTGGCCTTGGTTATTTCCATAGGGAACCAGTAACAATTATGAAGGTGCTGACTTGGAAGATGCATAATGCATTTAAGTCAGTTACAGTGACAGACAAACCTAGAAAAGGACTTCAAACCTCAAGGTTATTTAACAGGACAGGTACAAAACAGTAAGATGGAACCAATACTCTTTGCTATGCCTCAGCTCTGCCAAGAACATCTACTTTAGGAGAATAGGCCAGGCTGTCTCACATCAATAATAAACTTGCATTCTGGTCCTGACAGTGATTTCTTAGACATCTGGTCCCCCGACCACACAGCTCTCATCCATCCTGCCCATACAGAAAGAGGTATTTGCAGGTAAATACCTCCAGCCTCCAAACAGAGACCAACTATGGACTAAGTACAATTGCCTACTGCCACTATGTTGTATGTGGACTGGAAACATTTGGCATTCACTGCACTACAGCCATGCCCTAAAAGGTTCTAAAGGCTCTCCTGAAAGGTCCCAAACATGCAGCAAAATAGTTCACTACAAAGAGAAAGAAGAGTTTGTATCAGAGATGCAGTCTGAAGGTGCCAAGGGCTACAGCACAAAGCTTCGGGAAATTGTACAGAATTAGAGTACAAGGGAGAAAGATTAAGTAGTATTTCCTTTAAAAAAGGTAGATGCTTCAGGGAAGAAAGCTGAGAAAGAAGACATTAGCTTTTCAGTCTTTTGGGGTTTTGCTTTGTTTCATTTTTCTGGGTTTTTTATCCCCAGCTGAAAGCAGAGGACATTTTATTTGTGGATTATGGGGGAATATGGTTGGGCCAAAAGCAGAAATAAAGACACTAGAAGCTTGAAATAAAGACTCTAAATATTTCATACCATTATTGTAAAGTGCATACATTCTGCTAAAGGAGGGCCATACTATAATATTTTTATAGTATAGTATATATATAGTATAATAATATATATATTATTTTATGATGTTTACAGGTGCAGTGAAATTAAAGGTGCACAAGTTACAGACATGAGTATTTGAAAGCTACTGAGACTACCATCAAGTCATGAAGCTGCAAGTAAAGAAGCAAAAGAGACAGCTGCAAATAAAGACGTGTTCAGGCCCATGCTGTAAGCATAAACAAGCAGACAAGCAGTAGACAGCCTGCCTACTTACAGTGTCTAAAGACAGAGGGACCAGAGCAAAACAGCCAGTTAGCTAGTGGTCATTTGACAAACCCACTCAAATAACCAAACCCAAGAACCACAAGTCAACCACCCAATATAGATGATGGAAAGAGTATTGGCAGCTGCCAGCTAAGAAACAAGACAGGTCAACTGTAGCTTTCCTAGGGCTATCGGAAGCAAACAGAAGACCAAAGGATGAACCAGCTAACTGCAATAGCGAGTGAACAGATGCTCACCCACCACAGAGATCACATGAAGAGTTAAGGAGTGAAACAGCCAAACCCACAGTTCCCAGATGGAGCAGTTCTTCACAAAAGATCAAAGCTCGGGATCAATGTTTTCAGCAGTTGCTGAAGGTTATGAATATCATGCAGGATTTTTATAACATTGGTTTATTTAAATAAGTACCCCAGGAGAGGAGTACAAATATCAAATGTCTCTTGCATAGATATGTCTTGCACTTCCAATTCAGCAATGTTTAATCCAACTGCTGCACAACTCCATTTAATAAAAAATACCCCCAAATCAAACCCAAACACCACCTTTTCCCACACCTCTGGGTCGCTTTGGCAAACTGCAGTCTGCTCTGGAAATCTTATGGTGCGATGGCACTTTGGCAAACCTGGTGAGGAATTCAGATGCGCCGTGAGACACAGCCTGGCTTGGAACCAGGAGGAGAGCTCATGTCTAGCCCACAAGCTGTGGCATTGAAACCTACTGCACAAGCTATTACTTTGTCATGTGCACTTCAAGGTAGTTGATGTGGCTTATGATGAAATATGATCAGGAACACATGCAAGAACTTTGTACTTTTGTCTTTATCCAAAACATGATTATGCATTTGGCTCCCAGTTTCTGCAGCCGCCTTTCAAGAAGGACACAGGCATCACAGCAGCAATGACAAAACCAACTGAACGCATCTAGCGGCCCAAGTGTTAGGTCACCCCATTTGGTTTTCTCTTGTTGCATAGCTTGTGCTCAACCTGTCTGCTAAGTGAGAAATGAACTGAACCAAACCACCAGTAGCACAGACTGACCCAAACAGAGCCACGCAGAGTGCTTGCCATGCTCTCACAAGCAATTGCTGGAAATAGCAGCATGCCATGCTCTCTCTCTCGGAAGAATCTGTGGAAAAAATGCAAGGTCTTTTCTGTTCCTATCGCCTAAAAGAGAAGCCATTCACAGAGCAATGGGATATGGGAAAGGGATGGTGTGGTGGTGCAAGATGGTGTGGCTGATGTGGTGGTGTGAGAAGTGGCTGATGCACAGCAGGCAGTTATGCGCATCCCTGCCTGTGTGTCACTGCACAAAGCACTGCAACGGGCGATGTGAGACACTACCTCTGAGAAACATGTTTGGTTTCAGTGTTCTGTAGAGCCAA
This sequence comes from Pezoporus flaviventris, assembly GCF_033815535.1. Classification (NCBI taxonomy): domain Eukaryota; kingdom Metazoa; phylum Chordata; class Aves; order Psittaciformes; family Psittacidae; genus Pezoporus; species Pezoporus flaviventris. The sequence continues at coordinate 6,189,087 of NW_026892585.1, forward strand.
CCTGACATTTTCACTGTGGAGGTATTTTATGGCCATATACATGAAAGAATCCCAAAACTCCACTGTGAGACACTACATGGCAAAGAACCAAGACAAAAACAAGAACTAGATCAGTGAGAAAGGAATTAGGCTAGCCTGGTAACCCTGTCAAGAGATTCAAAATAGCACAGTAGGAACAGCAAATCCCTTTCATCCTGTACAGTTCTCTTCTTACATAGTTGGTTTTGGCTATCTGCTTTCAAGCTGTAAAGGCCTAGATACTTCTCTGTGGAAATTAGAACTTTGCCTGGGTATAACATGATAATTAATAATTCTGAGTTATCTAAAATGCAAATGAGGCTGCCAGATATGTTCCATTAATGATCCTTTTAAAGTAGGTCAGTGACTGTATTCCACTGATCAGTTGGAATATCTTAACCTACTTAAAGGAGTTTAGAGTTAAACTTATTTCCAAAATAATCCACTGCAAAATGATATGTGTATATACATAGATATGCAGCATCCGTATGTTAGATATATATTATATATCCACACATATACAGCCCTAATGCTGATTTAGAATGACTGAAAAAGTCTTCCCAAATGTTACCATAAAACAAAGCTGTATAAAATAGAAACCACCACTGCAGAAGCCCTTGATTACATCTAATTACAACTAAGCCCAAATTTTCATGCTGCCCTGCTCTACTGCCCTGCCACACTGCCCATTTTAACTCCATCTAGCCAATGTTTCAGGGCTTTGCAAGTGGCAAAAGATGCTAACACTGACATAATTCCATGCAAAATATCCCTTGCCATGCTTTATTTGTTTTCCTAGTTAAGCTCTTAGCCAACCCACCCAGCAATATGGACACATGTAACCATGTGTTTGTATATCATGTTCCTCCACTCTTGCAAGTGACTCTGGCCTTCCTTAAAACACACATGCAAAGCTCCTACTTCGAAAATGCAGATGGTATTAATTATAACAGAAAGGATTTAAATGTTTATAACAGGGATTTAATGTTTTCATCAGCATGCTTCTTTATTAAGCACTAATAAAAATAGGTGGAATAAGGGCAGCATTTGCCAAACAAACACCAGAATTAATGTGAATTTACAATTTTCAGGCCATTCCACTTTAAACACTTACTCAGATATACCCATTACCAAGTGATTTACAATTACCCACTCAAAGGAACTGTGATTCTACCTTTGCTTCTAACACTGGAAACCAGACGACCTCTAGCCAAGGTGAACAGAGCAGCACTGCAGCATCATCTGTGGTGGACTCTCCAGTTTGAGTTTGTTGTGCTTAGGTGTTGGCTGTTGTGAATTTGAACGGAACAGAATCCACAGTGCAAAAAAAGTGATACTCCCAGCATGTCAAAAGCATGAGCTGGTTTGGCAGTCCCTGAAGCTGGGCCACTGCAGGGTGCAGACGGCATCTGCCCCACCACTGACCTCCACCTGAGGGGCTGCAACAACTGCGGTGAGCAGCCTGGCACCATGGGTCTGATGATCCTGCTGGTAGCAGGACCAGTGTGGCCACCGTGCAAGGGGAATGCCAGTTCATTTTAATTACTGGACTGAATAGACAGTGCATGGTAACTGTGTGATGATTACAGGCAAAATTACCACTGTGACAGTCGTTTTTTAACTCTAAGATACGCAGAACTATAAGTGCAGCTAATTTTTGTTACACTTGTAGATCTCAGTGCATGGTTTCCCACAGCCTGACATAATTCAAGGGCCTCGCTTTACTGAGAGGTCAGCCCACTGTGATGTAGAGAAAGAGAAACAGAGAAAAAAATAAGCAAGCGGGAAGTAGTTTCCAAAACCTGCTACCAGCAGTATGAACATCAGTAAAATCTCTAGGAAAAAAGCTCTACCGAGAGCATCCCTGAACGTGCCCCAGGCAACAGGCGCAGTGAAGCAAACAAAATTCTAAGTGGATAATAGGCCGTAAAATGAGTTTCTTTGATAATTAAACATACCATACTCTTGACCATGATCTCCATGAAGGTAACTGTGACGTGGAGTCTAGATACCCGAACACATATGCAGAGTGCTACACTGACATATGCAGAAAGCACAGAGTAAGAGATGAGCAAAGATCTCCCTCGGCTGTTGTACACAGAGCATATACCTGAGGTGAGTCTCACTTTATCCCAAGCAGAAAAGCAGCAGAAGACTGCAGTCCTCTAATTCAGCTTGCTTAGATGCTTCCCTTACACCACTTGCAGTTCAAGCTCAGCTTTCCCTCTCTCTGCTACAATCCTTTTATATTGTATTTACCCTCGCTTTCAGCTGTGTAAATCTTTGTTTATGACATGCAGCTGTGACCATTCCTCAAACCACAAGGAGAAACTTGCCCTGGAACAGATCAGTGCTGGAGACATACACACACAGAAAACCCTTCAACAGGATTAGGGGTGTTCTGCTGGAGCACTCATTCCCAAAAGCACACCTTCAGAGGGAGGTAAGGGACACATTGTCACAGAGACTGGCAATAAAGGCAGAAAGAATTCTTTCCAGAAGACACAGGAAGCTTTTGAACAGATGGGGACAGTTTTTTACCTTCCCTGAAATCATCTTCTTTCTACATGTACATACATGTACCTTAAGGAAACATGGATGAATTAGTGGCATGATTACTATGACAATTTGTTACCCTGATTCAGTGCCTTAATATTTACTATCAAGTATAATGATACTTATTTGGGAACAGGCAGGGACCATCTTTGTGATTTGCACTAGCACACCATCCAGCTCAACAAAACCCCAATGCACATCTTTGCTGAGGGACTTTTCTGATTAAATTTAGTTTTCTGGGCAAAAGTGCTAAAGGGATGTTGGAGAAAGGAGACTGGAAGGTTTGTGGGGGTTGATTTGCCTGTCTGATAAAGCTCTGCCTGTCCCTCCCCATTCACCTTTTATTTCTCTGCATGGCTTTCATTTGCACAGGGGTTACTAATGCAAGGGGTAGTGCTATATACTCTGACAGTCGAGTAGGAGGAAACTAAGGAACAGCCTCTATTTTAAGATAACCTACATGCCATCTTGTCTTTGCTGTATCATAGCTTAAGAAACCTTCTCCTTTCAGGAGTATACAGGCCATAATGGTGCTTTTAAGTAGAGCCAAAGCAAGTTCTAAGAATATTTCTTGTTCTTTTTCTAATGGGAAAACCTCATACCAAAGTAACTCAGCCAGACCTCCAGTTCCCACAGATACTTCAGTCTTCTTAGCGTGAAAACTTAGCATGTGCTTCTCATACGCTTTGTCTTCAGTGATTGCTAATGCTCCAGAAATCCCCAGCCATGCTGCAGTATTGCTTGTGCTCATCTGTGTGATTAAGAACAAAAACCTAAGCTGTGCAGCTGCAACCACATGATAGCCCAGCTACAATCCCTCCTGGTAACACAGATAGCACTTATCTGCGTGATTCCATCTGATCGTATCTTCCTTTCTCCTCTGTATGATCTCATCGTAGCAAGCTATATTGCTCCTGTTATGAGCATATGGCCACAAGAAAAGTCTTAAAATGCCTCTTTTAAAGTATTTTCAGAGTACAAATTCAATGACAGTGAACGTATTCTGGGGTGATTTGTTAAATAGCTATAATCAAACACAGAACTAGCAAAGCAAAAAACATCAGGGGGTAGATTTTCAGTTTATATACCGGAGATACGGTACACTCTGGATCAGGGAGTAAAAGTTTAATTCATAATTGGGGAATGTATAAATAAATCTCTCTCCTGTTTGGATAAGCTCTCACAATTAATGCAGCACCTACCAGTATGTTTTACTGCCAGTGCCTGGACAAACAGTTGCACTATTACAGTGGTACCTTTTTAGTATGCACTTTTGATTGTCTTTTGGTACCAGTGGTTCCTTTCTTGACCTTTGAAACACAGTGTCTTACTGCAGTCTAATAATTAACAAAGGCCAATCACAAACTGACTAGTTGTGCAGTGCACAGCCAATGTCCACATGTACACTTAAGGAGTTACCAGCCGGTTGTGCTCATGGAGATGCTCATGGGTACCACATCTGTGAGGATCTGTGAATCACATCCTGGGAAGCTGCCACAAACTTCCTACACAAAACAAGAAGCTGATATTTTTGCACTGCTGTATCCAGTTTCAAGAGCTAATGGCTAGAGTTAGAGACTGAACTCTTATTGCACAGAGTTGCATGACTAGGTACCTTTCGGATGCTTTGGCCCAAACTGAATTCAACAGTACACAATCCTGAAAGGTGTTCAGGGAGTACAGCTGGAGCAAGGTTGTAGCAGCTTCTACAGCACAAGTGTTCCAGGAGCATCCACATCAGGCCCAACCTGAAAGCCCAAGGTTTTTTGTTACAGAACACAGAGAATCAGGTCCCCTCTGCAGAAGAAAGGCATTTAAAACCTTTGGTTTGCTGTGCCCAGTAACTGCCCAAGGCAATAGGGATGCACTGAACTGTTTCTATTTGCATTCATTTGTACTTCACAGCCTGTACATGTCCCTCTTGGAGCCTGACAAATGGCAAGTGATTCCAGAGTCAACATTCATCAAACTAAGCCCTACTAGTGAAAAAAAGGTATTTCCTGCCCATTCTTAGTGCTTGCTTCTATGTGAGCCACAGCTTCCATCAGCATCCATGGCTTTCAAAGCATCTGCTAGAAAAGGCCTGGTGGTAAAGACATTACCATGAGGCAGCTGAAAGCAGTCAGTCATTGTCTGGATTGGGTGCCAACCCACACACATATTTAGGTGCCTCATTGTCTCCAAAATCAACCTTGAGGCTCTGAGATTCATCAATACTTGTGAGGATAACGTAGCATTTAATATATAATATAGTCACCACCATGGCTTCAAGTACTTCTAAAGGGTTATTTAGCTTTCACAGATACCTTTACAGATTTATGCTTAAATGTCTTTACATTTACTGACCGGTTTCATGATGAGACCTGAGTAGGTCACTGCTTCTCTGTGCAACAAGCCTAAGAATTTGTTTCAAGCCTCAGAAGTTAAAATGCTTTAATCCATGAAAGACTAAAGCAGAACTTGAAATCTGTGCTCTACTTTTCCTTAGGCTTTTCTAGTCAAAGCCCCAGTGAAATCAGACATCGAACATGTTCCTACAGAAGGTCACAGGCTCTACTCCTGTACTACAGATTTTCCAGTGTGCTAGGCTTGTGTTAATCATCATCTGAGCAGTCTGCATGAACAGTGAAGCCAACATCTGTACCTTAAGGAAGGAAATAAATGCAGAAAATAACTAGTGTTTGTTTTCTATCACCTGAGGAAGAGAGAATAAAAGAGGTGCATATGGAAAGAGGAATCTAAGAGGGAGTGAAAGAAAGAAGGAATGAGGGAATGAAAGAAAGCGAGCAAGCAAGAAAGAGAAAAAAAAACAAAGGAATGAAAGAAAAAGAATAAAAAGCATGAAGAGGAAAAACAAAGAAATAAACAGAAGGAACAAAAGAAAGAAAGAAAGGGATGGACAAATACAAAAACCAGAAAATACCCTGGTCTCTAAACCAGCATGGACTAACTTTCTGGGAGACAGTCTTAAATAAGCACAGGTTCTCATCTCACTTAAAATTAGTAAGAAAATGGAGTAAGTCTTTAGAATGTACTAATGAGTATACATAATTAAAACAAGCTTCTAATCTAGGTCATTGTACTGTGCAGTACTTGGATATGCATGAATGCATTTGGTGCAGAAATCAGGAAAAGTTATGCAAATATAGATGAGTCCAAGTTCTGCTTCATTTTCCAAATTACTGCACCTAATACACCTCTTTAGTTGCACCAGAATACTGAAGAGTGTTACCACAGTATTAACGATGTTCTCTACACCTCACCAAGACTATTGACACTGCAAACATTGAAAGTACATTGCCAGAAGCACACCTAGAAAGACACTGAAATGATTTTTTGCATCTTTGTTTTGGACTTGACTTTTAATCTATTGACAAGCCATTGAAGTCCAGCCAAGTCAATTAATGAGCTGTTCGCATACTACATTGATTACACCGTATGTGGGGAGGGTTTGCATACTGCCTGTTGGTTCTGCATTAATACTTAAATAGGACATAACAAAACCCAAGCTTGTAACACTGATCACATGCAGTAGTGATACAACCCTAACAGAATCATAGAATGGTTTAGGCTGGAAGGCACCTTCAAAGCTCCTCCAGTTCAAACCCCCTGCAATGAGCAGGGACATCTTCAACTACATCAGGTTGCCCAGAACTACATCCAGCCTGGCCTTGAATGTCTTCAGGGATGATGCATCCACCACCTCCCTGGGCAACCTGTGCCAGTGTTTTACCACCCTCAGTGTAAAGAATCTGTTCCTCACATCCACAGCCTACATTCCATCAACCAAAAAAAAAAATAAAAAATAAATCACTCTTCCTACAACTGAATGGCAATAAAAGCCTCACCTGAGATTTGACAGTGATCTTCCAACAGACAGGAGTGGCAAAGCACACTGTATTGAGAGGGGCTGCACATCAGCCCCTGGCTGGGCTGTAGAGGAAGGACACTGCTGCAGCACATGAGGAAATCTGCCAGCTTTCTGATATCACCCTGGTCAAATTTGCAACCCAAACCCCATTTAAAGGGCATGTGTACAATACATTTCCCTGCTTTACTTTCAAGTAGTCCAGACCTGAATGAGGACAGAGGTATTTTTTCATACAGGGAATATGATTGTAAATAAAAACATGCTTACATGTAAAATAATCTTCCAGCAGACAGACAAATGCTTCTGCTTGAGAGCACAGTGTTTAGGAAACAGCAGGCCCTTCAGTTGCCCTGGAAACTATATTTGTAAAGGGCCACAACTTATATTGTTCTGGAGGCTTTTAACATTTGCATCAGAGCTTCAGAAGACAGGGACTGTCAGTGAGTATTTATTCACCCAAAAAGCAAACTTCACCTGAAGAAGGTTGAGTGCTGTATTTTTTTTTATCTCCTGGCTGATAAATGATCTTTCAAGAAGCAAACAAAAAAAACCCCATGGAGTTTTACTATTGTGATATGCTTACAGGAAGTCAAAACCAACACACTTAGGATGTTACACTTGCTGGGCAGGGTTACACAGAGAACCTGAAACCAAACAGAAGGCAAAAAATAAAAGGAACACCAGCAGTTTCAGTACTGTCATTATTTTCTGTTTACTGCTGTTCAATAATGATCCTGAGGCTGCATCCAGCAACCTCCATCAGGTTAGGACCTACTCTGTAAAGGAAATCTCCTTAGAAAAAGTGTTCAATCCAGAAAGCTGTAACTAATCAAGCAGGAAAACTCCATGTTTGTTCAAATACTTAACTGACAAAACATTCTTAATATTAGAGAGAGCTATATTTTTTCCAAGAACTCTCAAAAGAAACCCAACCCTTCAGCTGCTACCAGAGGTTCACAAATCGAAGCTGTACAAAACACCAGTGCAGGAAGAGCCAGTACACTTCCTACTGTTTTCTGAACTTAGATACCGATGCTGGACCGATGCTCATACTCAAGCAAACCCACCATTGAAGTCACTGGCTAAACCGCTTCTTCCAGGATGAAGTGGAACAGGCAGAGAGATCTCCTTCACCTCTTCTAATTTCTGCATTAATTTCTACCCTTGAGAAGCGGAAGGAATGGAAGCTGCACCGAGATGAATTCCTCCTTTGAGGGTCTTGCACAAGCAAGAAGAGGACAAGATGCAGAAATCTGTATTTATGGCCTGTGTAATACAAGAATTCAGGAAAGAATCAAACAAAAGGAGACCTTCCCCTAATCATAGAAATGCTCAAGAGGCGAGCTGAAGAAAATCAAGAGGTCTGTGCAAGAACACTAACGAGGAAAAGAGACAGACAGAATGAGAAATTAGGAGTCCTCTGACTCATTTCCTTTGGGAGGGAAAAACTGAATGAAGAAGGACAAAAAATAGAAATCAGGCAGGATACTTCTTTCAGTAACTTTCAGAATAAATATGCTGTTTGTGTAGGCGATCGTACACTTTAGCATTTACAATATTCAAATGGATTACTCAAATAGCACAAAACAAGCACAGCGGCAGTTTCACAAATGAGAGCAGACAAGAGGAGGGTAATGGTAATTTTTCACAACGTTTTCTCAAACAAAGCCACTTGCATTCCTCACATCATAAATATTTTATCTATTCTCGGATCATTTTGATTTGTTCGGCCAAAGTATGGTTCAACCACGTGCTGTCAAGCAACAGCCACAGGTAAAAGTCCATAATGTGCATGGCAAGGTTTTTCTAACTCGCATGTTATTAATTTGTGAAGCTGCTCCTGGGAATTATCATCAGTTGGCAACAGGTTACAGGACAGCTTTCCTTTTCTTTTTGGTTTGACTAACCACTGACTCCCTCAAGCTTCCTCTCAATTAGGCCAGGTACCTCTTGCACCTATCCCTTATGTCATGAAGCAAAAGGAAACCAAAACCCTCTGCAGGTAAACCAGCGTACTGCCTCCAAAAAGCCTGTTAATATTTCTTTAGAAATGCCAGACAAAGACAAATACTCAGCATTTAAGGACCATATTAGTTCTTCAGATTTCATGTTTCTTAGTGTTAGTTTCTTTCTGTTATCAGAATTAAAATATGGTACACTCTGGCATAGCTCCATCTTTATCTCAACATTGTATCTGAGATACATAATTCTCATGAACAGCCTTTAAAATGTATGGCTAGTTTCTTCTAAAACCATGATGAAGAACCATTAAAAAACATATTTGTAGCTTTACTTTGCCCAAGAGAGTTAAAAATGAAGTGAAACCATTCTGACTCTTACTGGAAAACATACAGACAAATAGATGTTCTTGGTTGCGTACATTCATATCACTGCTTTGGGTACAGAAGTATCAAGACTTTTAGCTACATCGTATGCAGTTAATAACAAAGGTACTGAGGCAAATACACTGAAGAAAAAAGTTTAAGTGGCTCATAAGCATGTGCCATTTGACCGCAACATGAAACTGCTCACTCTTTTATGACAGTCCTACCCCAAGTCCCACAGACCAAGGGAAAAGGTTCATCTCAAAGTAAGTGAAAGGAAGAGAATATGACAATATGGCTTAGCCCAGAGCAAATGGAAATATTTTCCACTATTCCTTGGGGCTGTATGATGCTTAAGATGAAGCCTTGTCTTTACGGAATTCCTGTCCCAGACAACTGCAGCTGGAGTCAGGAGACACAGTCTGCTCTGATGGATCTCTGAGTTTAGGAAAATCATCTTGCTCCTCTATCTCTAGCCTCTTATCTGTTGTTCTCCATGTCTAGCAGAGGACAACAGATTACCTGCTTTTTGCACACTTGTAAAGCAAACAGAGAGTTGAAAAGCTCAAAGTTGACACCTGTAGGCATTACCATAACATCAATGGTAAATAATAACAATTCAAGCTGAATTTCAGAGTAGAATTTGATATGTAAGGTTTGTGAGTAATCCCTTGTTTGCTTTGTGTTTGTGCTTTCTCAGCTGCAGTGAGAAAACAGTCACTGAAAAAGAAGCATCTTAAGCAAGCGGGGCTTCCCTGAGACACTGCTGCAAAGTGAGACCAGTTTCAGGATATACAAGTGATGGATTTCATAGCACTGCATCGTTCATTTCCAGCAAGCCCTCTCTTGTGTTTTCCATTAATTTGCTGCAAGATATCTTTATCTGAATACATGCAACAACAGAAGTGTGCAAGAAAGGCTTCTTCCTGAAAGACACTGCAAGACAAATTTAAACATGCTGTGAATCTCCTGCTCTTGACTATGACTGGATGCAGCAGTGCTGAAAAGCACAGACTGATAGAGGGTATCATCTTTGTTATCAAAATTAAGGGGATTTTATTTGAGTGTCTGCTTTGCAACTCAGGTAATTCAGAACCAAACAGTATAAGGTAGAAACTGTATTTTGAATGCAAAGAAGAGAATTTCTGTCCATTCTGAAAGAAGTAACATATCCACATAACATTTCCATGCTAACATGCAATGCCCATTGATTTCCCATGTCAAAATCCCAAACAGTATCTTCTATACTTGGCACCAGACACATCATGACCTACCCCAAAATTAAAGGGTTCCATGATTCACGGATTGAGTCCACCATACTGGTTATAAACATAAAACTTCTGTCTGAACACTGAAGTAATTCTGGGGGCATCTAAAGATGGCACCTTGTAGGAATTCACAATCTTTAAACAAATCCTGTATGTTTCCAGCCATTTTAAAAGTCACTTCAGTCCTTTGACACCATCTAACAAACTAGTCCCTCCATACAAATGGCTTATGTGAGGAATCTTGAAATACTTTTAAAGGCTTTTTGAAACAAATGTGTGACTGTTGGTCCTTAACAATAATTTATGTTGGCAAATTCCTTATGAAGGTTTGGCACTTATGGTGAAAGCTGCTCCGAGATCCATCAATGAAAGGTATTGTTTTAGTGGCTAGACTAAATGAACCCAACCTTTAGTTGTATCACCTGATTTACCTAGTTCCTAAACATCTGTATCTAAATTAATGCACATATGGTTAGCTATAAAGTGAAAAGCTAGGCTGCATTGACAAAAGATGTCATTGAGCTAATGCTATTCCCACTGCAGTTCACACAGCAGTGAAGACGACACGGCTGCTGTGACAACATGGGCACATAAATCAACAGAACAGTAAAAAGAAGCATTTCTGGCCTTTTCCACATTGATTGCTCATTCCTATTTCCAGCCTCTATGCCAGCACAGAAGTCCAGGGTGGTGTGAACAGGACTAGTGAACTCATCCACCCAGGAGCCCATCCTGCCAGGCTGGTTCTAACCTGCATTACCTCCCTAGTCCGTTCAGCACAGGTCTTCAACTGTGTTTAGGTGGTGAAAGCTGGTGAACAGGGCTGCATAGCCACATCTATGGCACTATTCTTTTCAGTGGTAATAACTTAAAAAATGGCCTAAGTGTAAAACTAGGCCGTTAATATCTGCTTTAGGAAAGCCAGAAAAAAATAGCTGACTTTTAAATTATTTGTCTAACCCTAATCACACACCTATGGGACTTCCTTCCTACTAGACTCTGGATACCTGATGACCCTGGAGCCTGAAAAAAGCCTAGACACTGCCTTTCAATCCTAGAGACTTCAGATTCCTGTTCAGAGGGCTTTACCTGAGCATTACACATCATCACACCTACTAATAGTTTCCAGGTTTACTGTTCAGGACTTAAACAGCAAATGTGATGGTGTCACTCGTTATCAACAGGCTCCGTTACCTCTCCTGTCATCTGACCCATGTGCTAACACTCTTATCCCACTTTATGATCCACAGAGATGAGATTACAGCACAGAATGCCATATTACCAAAATGAACCTGGCTGTGTGACAGAATCTGTAAGCTCACGCAATTAGGCTTGACTGGCAGATTCCCCAAAGCATGCCTCAGGTAGGACACCCTTACCAAAGGCACAACTGACCTAGAATGGAGGGAATGGCTCCATAATGCAGGAGGTGAATGCACCAGAACATGGTGCACCAAGCCTCTTCTGAATACAAAGGCTTATGTTGCAGTTTCCTAAAGTCAGAGGAGAAAATGCATTAGCTGGAGTTCCTGTTCTGTTTGTACACATTATAAAGCTGGCATAAACATGAGTTACGGTTTGTACATGGAGCACCCCAAGGGCATCATCAACAGGCTGGTGAAAAAAGTAGTTTGCTTCTTGTCTTTGGCATTGTGTTCGACTGACACAGACATTCTTCTGTGTTCATCAGTTTAATAAGGACTAGTTAATCTGTAAAACAGAAGGTGGAACCAAGCCTCTGGTGTTATTCTGTATTACAACTGTTCAAAGGAAGTCTGGTATCTGTTCACATCTCAGTAATTTTGTCTTTATAAAGGTCTCCTCCATTCTTCACCATGCTGAGGGAATTGTGTGCCAGTTGAGAAGTTCACCCCTGAAGAGAGGCCAGGAGAGGTGTAAGTCAGGAAGCATTCTACCTACTGGATAAAGACTGAGAAAGCTGGCTAGACCATATCTTTCCTATGGCACTCCTTTGTCACATGAAACTCCCAAAAGGAACTTAACCTAAAAACTGCTCAGCCTATAGACCAATAATACCAGTCAACATCCATAGGTGTTGATTCGGCTGCATCTACATATATAGAATAGTGATATTATATTACACCTAGACCACCAGTAGACCTTTGACACCTACACTGATCCCAAGAAGCTTTCCAAAAGGAGATAGTTTAAACAACTATGAGATTTCCAGATGCTAGAGAAAGAAATATTTCTTCTGAGGATGACTAACTTGACCCCTAAAGGTTTTTCCTTCTTCAGCTACTCCAAGATAGCCTTCCGCATGTCAGCTTTTGAACTGCTGTACCCAGTATTTTCCAGATGATTTAAGAGTTCCTTAAAGGAAAAATCCCACACCCTCAAAACACTTTGAATTTGTTGCAGTATGCCACAGGAGAAGCTCATGCTGTAGCCAATGTCTACTTACATGCTGCACTGTAAAATGTGTTTTCCAAGGTCTGCACCACCGAATCAAACCATCTACCCTTAGGACTATGCACAGGAGGATTACTGCAACTTAGCAGTGCATTATAAACCACCTTTAGGATTACTTTTTGGTTTTGATCACAACTTCAGAAAGTTTCTCAACTGTCTTTGTACAAAGTAGTTGTAAGTCTTTGATTTTTTCAGGCTTTTCTTTTTTTCGTGAGTAGAATGGCAGCAACTACCATACACAGGGGAAAAGAAGATAACACCTGATATCTCCCTGTGAAGAGAGTTTCTTTGAGAATGGTAGATAATGGATTATATAGGTGTCAAATCCTTACCTCTACAGAGCAAAAGCAACTTCAACTAAACCTCAAAAGACAACTTCAGGGGCATGTGAGACATTTTGTAAGAAACACTGTTTCTTCCTAGTTTACATATTAAATCCTTTGCCCAAGAGAAGAAAACTTCGTTATGATCAGTAGCAAAGCTCTTCCTAGTATACAATCACTCTGGAGAGATGGATCTTTCTGCAAATGATACCATAGAGATTTGGGACTAAGGTGCATGACTCACTAGCTGAAAAGACAGATGAAGTCCTGGGACTGAATGTTGTGCACCCCTAGGGAAATGAGGAAAGATCAACCTCCTTTCTGCAGTCATTCCCATGTCAAGAGAAGGTTCCCTTCCTTGTTAATCTGGTTGATGTTCTCTTTTGGGGCAAATTTTCAGTAGAGGGCACTGCACCAGGAACTGCAGCAGTCAGCACAAACTGACGGGCTGGTTCCACAAAAGCCACAGCAGGAAAAGGAAAAAAAGCAAGCAAGTAAAACTGGTTTGCTTTTTTCTTTAAACTATTAGGTTTTCCGATGATAAACCAGCAATGCTACCAACATTGTTAAGGATAGAGAATAACTCATTGCCTTGGCTAGTGGTTACTGCCCATTTCAGTACTTCTGTTCATCCTAGCTGTAAAATACTGTCCTAAGACCCAAACATAAGAGGTGCATTTTTATGTCCCCTGCCCACAGGTAAGCTAAGAAAATCCTACAGCTTACCCTATATGTTGCCCATCAAATAAAGATATTAACCACACATAAGATTTGCACTGAAGTCAGCAGGTATTCAGGAACTTGTTCACGATTCTCTTAATGCTTCTGTCAGACATGAAACAAGGCTCAAAAATAATGCTGAGAGATAAAAAAAGCCATGCCAAACAGTTTTATAAACCACCCTTTTATAGATAGCAAATTTAGCAATGGCAATGGAGCAAATGGAGCTTGTTCTCGCCTCTAAAACATCATCATCCCTTTCAGTGAAGGATATTCCAGGAGCTGTTAGAAGAGCATGCACTCTCAGTCAGAAAAGCACATTACCCTCCTACCAAAGCCGTTTCAGCCGTTGCGTTAATAATAGCCGATACTGTGAAGTGCAGTTCAGAATAGGAATCCCCTCTTCAGGCTGTGCTCTCTTCAAAGAGAAAAATCAGACTAATCTCTTTAACAGCGTAAGTCAGGAGAAATGGACTATTGATGAAGCAGCTCATTTGGACTAACAGATGAGGCAAATTAACTGGGCTGCAATCTCCTCAATCTACTGCTGCCTGAACCAGAGAGAAGGGCAAATAAACTGAAGTAAGCTTTCCATCTGGGGAACTCAAGCAGCTATCATTCACCATTGTCATGGACATAGCTGGTGGTGGGAAGAGGAAAACCACATACTGAACATGGAGATAACACTTGTTTCTCTGTTTTGAATGGCATCATTACACCTTCTATTTCAAAAAAGACAAATAGAGCACTTACCACAGCTAATCCAACTATGGACTTAAACCTAGACTTCTTCAACTACCACAGCCCAACTAATGGCCCATCTGAATTAAACCATCATGGATCAGCAGAGACATCAGCACAACAGTTGTGCAGTATCAGGAATCACACAGGACACCTGTGAGGAGCTATTCTCTATTTCTAGAGCACAGCATCAAAGCTCTGTGACCCATAATCCCAGATGAGGAGTAGCGTCCAAATCTTTGACAGCCATGACAGCAGTGAACAGGAGTCTGCAGAGCAGACTCGAGAGACAACCTGCAATGATGGGAATTTGATCCTGAGACAGCTTCTGTCTCTTACAGGCCTGTTTGTCCATAAGAGGTTCCTTTGTGCTGTCATTACTACTTTCATGTCATAAAGCAAAAAGACAGACCTTGATTTTCCTACATAGTTCACATTAAATGGTGTGCCTTTTTAGTTAAATCCTTCTGGGATGAAATTATGACTGAAAGAAGAATTTCTGGCAGACCATATGAATCTCCCCAAAGCCCTGTGAGATGTTTTTGGTGTTTCAAAGTAAAATTAGGCTCAGGCCTCATCATCTTTGGTTGAACATCAATCAATTTACTTTAAAGCTTCATTGTGCCACATTGCTTTTTTTACAGATAAACGCTTTACAGAAAGAAATACATTCTTTACTTTGAAGACACAGGACTAGTCTCATAGAGCCACAGAATTGATTGGGTTGGAAAGGACCCAAGGGGGTTGGATCATCCAGTTCCAACCCCCTGCCACAGGCAGGGACACCTCACACTAGACCAGGTTCCTCCAAGCCCTGCCTAACCTGGCCTTGAACACTGCCAGGGATGGAGCATTTACCACATCTTTGGGCACCCTGTGCCAGCGCCTCAGCACCCTCACAGTAAAGAACTTCTGCCTTATATCTAACCTGAACTTCCCCTGTTTAAGTTGGAACCCATCACCCCTTGTCCTATCACTACAGTCCCTGATGAAGAGTCCCTCTCCAGCATTCTTGAGCCCCCTTCAGACACTGAAAGCTGCTCTGAGGTCTCCATGCAGCTTCTCTTCTCCAGGCTGAACACCCCCAATGTTCTCAGCCTGTCTCCATACAGGAGGTGCTCCAGCCCCTCAACTTTGTACGAGCAAATTTCCCGAGTTCTGCTCAAGCATGATATTATTTTTCAGGCTGTTAATGCTTCAAATAAAGTATATATTTCTTATAAATCTCTTTTACAACTGTGTTTATTAGTTTTATTTCACTTCATACTTTTGTGGGGGTAAATAATTACCGTCATCCTCTAAAAGAGGATCATAAGCAGGTTTATGGAAGTCAAAAAATATTTCTCTGCTATTGTGAGCATATGAATGAGCAACCAATGCAAAAAGAAAAACTGCCAGATTGGCTATAAGCACCCCTTATTTGTATGTGCTGACCACTGTAAAGAGCAGCTCATTTTGCGTTTACTTCTATAAAGTAGTATAGGATGCACAACCACTTGTTACTGAATTCAGTAATGAACACCTTGCTCCAGAACAAACATCTGAATGGTGGAATATTGTTCTAAAACATTTTTTGTATTAGCCACCCTTAGTGACTTCTTGCAACATGCATCTCCGGATGACATTTCTTTAGCCACAGCTAAAGAAATAACTGTATTTCTTACAGCTTTGTCACTCTTTAACGCCTGGCCTTATGCCACACTAGATCTACATTTCTGGGATTTCTCACTATTTCAAATCCTGCTGGAGAAAACAGCTTTTCTGTATATAGAACATGTTTGCTGAATTTATTTCATTCAGGAATCAGCTCATGTGGGAAGATCACACAGGATAAATATTCCTGTATATATTTATTGTACATTTATACTACATTGAACTATGCGTGATTTGATATATATTATATTGGATTTGGCAGTGCTGGGGAACAGTTGGACTTGATCTTAAAGGTATTTTCCAACCTAGCTGATCCTATGATTAACCTGCATTAAAGGGAAGTATTCTGCCCAGACTATACTTGAGTAAATGATAGGTAATGCAGTTGTCTTTGGTTATTCCAAATACAGAACAAACAGGTGGACAGAGTAGCAACCACGCTGTTTCCTCAAATTCCTACAGCTATGTATTTAAAAATCTGGAGCAAAGCCAGCTTCTTCCATGAACAGCTTCCCAGGGGAAGAACACAAGGAAGGAAATCAGAATTTTTAAAACAAAACACATGGGTTACATTAGGCATTTTGATGGTCTCTCAGACACATCTATCATAGCAAGCCAAGGACAGAGCTCAGCCTCAAAGCCTCTTCCTCCACTTGTAATTTTGTCCCCTACCCAGCAGCGAGGGTCTTGCAGGAGTTAATACTGACTGACTTCTTCCTGTCAGCAATGTTGGAGAGTTGTAACCTGGAACATTTTAAGACCCAGATGAAATATTCTTGTAATGTATTATGAATTAATCAGAACATGAAAACAGCATGAAACCACACCAGCCCTTTGCCACAGATCCTAACATGTACTCCATATTGCCACAACTAAACATTTGTAAGCAACAAGAACCATGCTGTTCTGGCTCATTTTCCATACATTGCACCCACATTTAGTTATGTTTTAGAGTACTTTATTCCCGTAGGGAACACAGGAGTTAATGGCCTTTTGAATCTAAGAAAGAACAGGACAATAACTGACTACGATAGACAGAAAACATACATGCTAACTGATGCTTTCTGAAGTGGCAACACAGAGTTTAGCATGCAAGAATGCAATGCATCTAAACTGACAGAATGAGAGAAGAAAATACTAGAAAAAGAAACTTCTGCTCTAGTTAGTAAGAGCCATACAACACAGATACACAAACATTCAGGGCTGTGTTTAAAGCAGATGAAAAGCAACTGAAACCGTCACTAGCTGGATGGTGTATTAGACCAGTTCTGTCCAGCACTACAATAGTAACTGGAGAAAACAAGATGGAGAAAAACATCTACAGAATTAGAAATTTGGATCCAGCAGAAATGGCTGATCATATCAAGGCCAAATATTGACTATTCTCAAAGTTTTCTCATGTGACTTTAGCACTGAATATATCCAAAATTATACGTTCAAGAAATAAAGAGACAAAGAAAGAGAAACTAAAGAAGAAATAGAAACCCTCAAGAACTTATCCCATAGAAGCCTCAAAGATCTTTAAATACAAACTGGAAGCCCCTTAGCTCAGACCTGCCCAAATATATATGTAAACTGTTTTTTCACACAGTAAGTATGTAAACCAAATACAGTTCCCAATTACTAACATTCCATGCAATATTTTGCTATTAACCAGGGTCTAGAGAATAAATTATTACCATTTTGTAATGAAGCCACTGGCTGGCCCACTTTGTTAGCATTAAAATGAAAGCAGTAAGAAGACTCATGGAAACAGTCTAAACTACATACCTATTAACAAGGACTGCAGCCATATAGCCCTTTAATACTGTATTGCCGTTGCTATGCAGAAAGTCATAAGCTTTGTTCCAATTTTGCAAGACATCTGGACTGACTGACTTGCTCTGGGCTAGAAGTTAAGGCTACACTTTTTTTTTTGACCTCACTGCACTTTGGTTTACCTGGTTTAAACATAAAACCACTAAAAAATGGCTTTTTTTATTTCTAATTGACCAGATGTCTGTAGCTAATTGTGTTACTTTTACTTATCTTTGTATGTTAGCACAACAGCTTTACTACAACATAATGTTGCAGTGTACAGAAATATAGACCTATGGAAACATAAAAGAGGCCTTGAGATGTGAAGACAGAGGAAATGGTGTAGAGGAGTACTGCAAAGTTACTGCAAAGATGGAGAATAGGCTTGCTATTGAAGACAACACCCATTGCTATAAAAAAGACTCACCAATGATCAGAACAAGTATCTAAACATGTATAAAAGGAACCACATACAGTAGATCCGAATACAACATGGAGCTGCAGACTAATAAAGAAAAATGCATGTTAGCAAACTTATAAAGATATCCCCAAGACACAAATGTTTCCTAGAACAAAGAAAAAGAAACCCTTAACATGAACATCTTCGTTCCAGTGAAGGACTCCAGATGCTGCCAATACAGACACCACCACTAGCAGAATGAAGGCACCAACCGTGAGACTTGGAGAAGCAGGGGTAGGGTGAGCACAATGTCAAAGGAAGAGGGTAAAAACTAAATGACTGTATAACTGTGTTAGCTCTGTTACTATTGTTAAAACAGTTTCTTCACAGAAGCTCGGTTTTTCTTCAGGAATAATGTGATCGAGCCTATTAAAAACTCCTGAAGTAGTCGGTTAGGATTTCACTTATACTATAAAAAAATCTTCTTAGCTTTACATAAGATGCATTTGCTCTTTGTCCATGAACAAGACGTTGAGTACAACAAGGCTTTAAGATATGTTAGAAATGTCTGACAAGTCAGTCAGAACTTACCTTTGGCAAACTGCGTACATTTCCAAGCAAAAAGTACAGAATGGGAGAGGACATTTCCATGGGGAGTTTCTTCCAAACAAAAAGTAGAGAACAGGGAACAAAGAGGTGGAGCCAAAGAGAAAGTCACCTGCTTCCTTTTGGCATGTATTTATTAACTGGGCTAGTTAAGAGGCACCTGATCTAACAATGGGGACCCACAGGTGTTACTGCAATACAACAGTAATTCACCAGCCACAGGTGTCCACAAAGGTCCGGTGAAAAGTAATTGCAAAGCACTGTCACCAAAAACATTCCAATTCTTGTAGAACTGGGAACATGGTGACATTCATTGGAGGGAAGCTGCATTTTCCCCAGGCTGTTAAGAAAACCAATTAAATTTATTAAGTTATTTGTTCTTTACTATTTCATCAAGTCTGCGTGCTTCTTGCTGGTTTCCCAAAGGCTTCTTGTTTCTCAAGCATGCAGCACCATCAGCATGCTGTTATTGTTTGGAACCCCATGAAGACTAGCAGTGTCAGCAGTGTGCAGACTTGGGAAGCGAAGAGCTTATTAATCTCTGTGTGAAAAAAGACACTGAGCTCTGCATTCCATAAAAAATCCTGCATTTCAGCCCCTTGGTAAAAGGACTGTGGTCAATACCTGGCAATCCTCATGCACAAATGAAAATTAAAACCCCATTATAACTATGAACATGAAAAAGCTTTACCATCTTTAAATATGAGCTAAATATCAACTTGGATTTAGGCACAGATACTGAAAATCTCTAAAAGCAATGGCCCCGATGTTTGGAAATAGATGAAAACAGTGAATTTGAATAGATTTTAAGTGCGTTTTAGGGTATGTTTGCAATATTGGAGATATTCTTGATACTAATATTTGAAAAGCATCACTCAGAATGAACTAGGACAGTCCCTCAGCAGTACTTTATATGCACGAAGGAGAAAACCTGAGCTTTGCACTGAATTATAACAACAATGGGGCTGAGCTGTCTTTTATTAGCAGCCCTTTTCATTAGGCTGCTAGACTCTACCTACTGTGTGAGACAAAGGTGTGCAGATAACAGATCTTTCAGTGATGTGTTCACTAATTACATTTTTAACACTAGCAGAAATAATATTAACTTTGGTGCTAATGATAATTCCTTATGACATCCCAGACTACTGCCACAATGACCTGCAATGAGCTAAGAAAAACATAAAGTTGGAAGTATTAAATGATTTCAAATACCTCTTACCAGTTTCCTCCATGTTACCCTTTCCATAGTGTACTCATTCCCCGCTACAGTTTTGGTACTGGCTGAACCAATAACACTGATAACCATACAAATAAACAAATACAGGCATAAAACCAGTTTTAAATACAGTCTGAAAAGATCTACAACATTTATTACACCATGCTGTTAAAAAAAAACCACACTATTTTCTTCACTAATTTATGCTAGCATCTTTCTTCCTTCTGCTCTTTGTTCTTTATGTTGGAACTTCGGTCTTCTCCAAAGATTTGGTCTTTCACGAGGATTTCTGTGATGTGCGAGGGCGCTTTGTTGGTGTATGATTTGCTTTTGAATTTCCTTTCCCTTTTTGTCCCCCTTTTTAAAAAAGGGGACAAAAATACTTCGAGGCACAACAAAAGTTATTTAACAGTCAGTCATGAAGCTGCACATGCTACTACTGAGTAATTCCTGTGAGCAGCCTTTGCCTTTCTCACCCCATCTGGCCTTAATGTCTCTTAACACCCACTCACTGCACCACAGCAAAAATTAGACTAAGCTCCTTGGGGCAGGGTTCTGCATTTCCATAACTCCTCTGAAGCACTAACATACATCTACAAGACGTTGGGGAAAAAAGAAATGAGCAAACAAACACAAGACTAGAATCCAAGCTGTTAAAACTTGATTTGCAGGGTCAGACGCCTGTGGACACCTTGTCACATATAGCATGTGCATTTTGTTCCATGACGCCAGTGAAGTGACAGAGCCCAGCTAACATGACCAATACACTATTGGTTATATACACACAACTGACATCCTTAGCACAGTGTCAAATAAGACATGCAAAACCAGCTGTGAAGTCAGCACACCTTTTGCCATGAACTTGGTCAAGGCTGCCCCCAAGTTCTTTGCATATTATGAATATTCCACTTATTCATATATGTATTTTATCTATTGCTGCATTTCTCTTAAGAAATAGTCAGGACAGGTTAGCAGATTAGCATACTGGAATCTTCCATTTGATATAAAAACAGGTACGGAGTGGAAAGATGAAGCTCAAGTTCTGCCACATTACTTCCATGGCACTCTTTGCCTCCCTGTACTTGCATTCCTCCTCTCTTCTTGCTTTTTTACACATACCTGTGTCTCAACTCCAGCATGACATAACATCTAATGGTAGAGAAAGCTGGAAGATGGGAGCCTATGATCTCCACAGAAAATACTGTGGTGACAGAAAGCAAATTAAGTGTGCTTTACTGTGTAAACCCCATAACAAACTTCTCCCACAATGAACTTGATCTATTGATTTTAATATGCTGAAGTGTTTGTACATTTATATGAATGCAAATTTTAAGCATGCCATGGGACCCACTCTGGATCTGATTCAGCATTATTTGTCATCAGTGAGGTTTTCAGCAAAGATCTGCATATGGCGATTCCTCAGATAACATGGAATAGAAGATGTGCATCCAGAAGTTCACTTCAGAACAAGCCCATTAACTTGACTATGCCTGGTTTAAAATGGGTTGAACTTGAAACAACGTGAAGTGCTTGCTCTTGCTGACAACATCCAGTTTAACTTCAATGCAAGTTACTAGATCTGTGTTCCCTTAAAGCTCAGGCTAAACAAAAGTAAAACTGGTTCCCTACCTGAATTACCCCAAAATCAAAGGCTTCCTTAAATGAACACAGCCTCAGTGCTTGGTGCACGTGTTTCTGCATTTCTGGATACAGCAGGTTTCTATTTAAAGATTTAAATTCACCTGGTTTATTGGAGCTAGGGGCAAAAGGGTGGAAAGAACAGAGCCATCCATGCTACTGCAGCTCTGCAGAGAGCAGTCCTGCCTCCCTGAGAGGCCAACTGCATGCTGTGTTTACAAGCACTGGGATGGGCATGATCAAATCCAGTGGCTGGGAAGCAGATCCGGACTGCAAGTCAGCATCCATTCTAGATTCCACAAAAAAGGCTGCGCTACTCTCAGGCCAGGCAAATAAAATTCAGATGATGCAGCCTTTACAAGGCTTTAAATTTCCAACCATTGTGAAATTGTTCCTTGGAAATGAGGAAAAACATCAACTTCTGTGTGAGGGAAGAGTCCCTTCCATACACAGTCTTCAAATCAGATGGCTTTTTGCTTGCAAACGTGTGACAAATCAGTGTGTATTTCTGTGCAACACAAGTTCATAGACCAGTTCTTCTGCTTGACTCAGAGCTGGTTTCTGCCTCCTGTTATCAGCAAAGAAAACAGCCCTGGGGACTGCATATAAATAATTGGAACTACTTTGGTGGGAAGGAAGAAGATGAAGAAGAAACATAGGTGTGTCACATCAGCCACTAGTCAACTACTTCTAAGGATTTTTAAGCCAGCTTCTCGCCTGTTGAATAACCGAGTTAAACTAGTGTGAAGAAAGAGAGTTAGCACATTTCCTCTCCTCTAAATGTTTCACATTCAAGTCCTCCTTTAGATTATTTAGTGAGCTGACCTTGTTGTCAGCTTCTTTATGTTGCTCATCTAGAACATCAGGTGCCACACTGAGCTGCAACTTGGCATCAAGGAAAACCTGCCCCTGTGTCAGGGCAGCCAGGACAACCTGGACTCCCACAAGGACTAATGGGTACTCCAGTAAAAAAAGCTGCCTTCAGCCCTACACAAAGAGAAAATATTCTAGTGGTTTTAGCATCCTTTTGGATGCTTTTAAGGAATGCTCCTCTCAGTGCTCCTGCATTTCATCAGCTCTCCCTCTCATGGAAACTCTAAATCACGCATTTAAAAATAGACCATCAGATTATCTGGGTAAATCATAAAGCTCAGCTTATCTCTCTCTTCCCCTTCAAAATATACAATTTATTTTGTCCACCAGCTCAGCAGCATGAAGCCAAGAATAATCCTGTTTGTCTCAGTAACCCCACTATTTTGATTGTCCCTGTGTATCTCCATTATCTGCATGGATGTCACGCTGGGGTGTGCGTGTCTGTGCGAGCATGTAAGGCGGAGGAAGGAATTCTCAGCTCTGGACACAAAGGTGCACAATTCTGCTTATGGCAGTGTTTATGGCCATGCCAACTGTGTGAGTCCTAGCATCACAACACAGCCTTACCCAGCCGTGGAGAATAACACCACGATTCAGCAGGAGTAATGTACTAAGTACTTCAATTATGCATTAAATTGTTGTTTAACACCAATCTGGACCCCAGAACCAGCGTGCTTCCCCTGAGGGCAGACATAATCAATGCCGTGAGAGGGAAGACACAAAGAAATTGCAATTTCTCTTTCCCACACCACATAAGCAGCAAACCTCAGCTCCCAGCCCCAGCGTTTCCCATACACACATCTCCTCATCCTCCTCCCCCTGCCTGTGCGGCCCATCAGGCCACGGGAGCCGGAGAAAGCCCTGCAGGGCTATAAATAGCTACTCGGGAAAGAGCGGGGGGGAGAGTGCAGCAGCACGTTTCCAAAGATGCTTGCTGCAGAGGGAGGTTTTGCTGGATTAATTCAGAGGGGAAAGGGAACCGGCAGGAAGTTCACTGACATAGCAGGTAAGGAACAGCAGCTGCCCTGGGTGAACTGGAAGGGGAACGCCTCGCTCGATGCGAGAACAGCAAGGTGGGCTTCTCCCTCTGAGTGTCCCACCTAGTTCTGCAGAGGCCCCCCACGCCGAGATGCGACCACAGCGGAGAGAGACAGCGAGGATGCGAACCAACTCGACCCAAGTGTTATTAGCACACGCAGCTTATCGTCTATGCCAAGTTTGTCCTGAGTCAAGCGGTGCTCTTTACACACCGGATTTGCACTGACTGTGCTCCTGCCCTGCCCCAGCGTGGGAACGGCAGTGCAGGCTCCCCTGCCCTCTCCCCTGTTTCCCTTCGAGACACAAAGCCAAGAGGTCCCGTCTTGCAGGAGCCGCCCTATTCCCCCCTTCCCTCCCTCTGGAAACTTTGGGCAACTCCAGCCACCGCCTGCAGCGCGGTGCGTGCTCGCCCCTTCCCGGCGGGCACACCGCGGGAGCATCCCGGTCACCGCGGGGGCCGCATGCAGGCTCGAGCGCTCCGCGGGGCGCGCTCCGCGCCGCTCCGCGCTCCCCCGCCCGGGCACGCACCGCGCGGCTGTGCAGTGCTGCAGCGCCCGGCCCGGCCCTGCCTCACCGTCCTCCAGAGCCGCTGCCGCTTGGCACTGACGGAGGTGGCGGTGACGATGAGGTGGGAGACGGACACCACCAGCCCGAAGACGATGGCCAGCAGGGTCCGGACGGGCAGCAGTGAGTAGGAGACGAAGGTGACCAGCATGAGCTGCCACATGCCCTGCTCCGGGGTGCTGGGGGGCTCCATGCCGTAGGCGCCGAGCGAGAAGGGGCAGCAGAGAAAGGAGAAGGTGAAGCTGAAGAGCAAGGTGAGCTTGACTATCTGCTGCAGCTGGGTGACCTGCAGGTACTTGACATTGGTGACGATGAAGAGGGAGAGGAAGATGATGCAGTGAACCGGGTGCGACCCTTTGGAGATGGTTAGGCTGGGGCCGGAGAGCAGCTCCACCAGAGCCAGGCTGGCGGTGAGCACGATAAGGACTGCCAGCGCCTTGAGGGTGGACGTCTGCTCCAGCTTCAGGTTGTAGCTCTGGAAGAGAGCCTCCAGCTCCTTGCAGTCAAACTCGTCCTCACAGGCGATGGCATCCAGCAGCAGCAAGGGAGGGGGGTCCCCCAGCCCGGCTCCCGCTCCCGCTGCCGCGGCAGGCGGCGGTGAGCAGCAGCAGTGACAGCACTTCTTCCTCTTGGTCTTGACTTTCTGAAACGGTATTTCCTCCATGTCAGTGCCATTCATAAACCCCGGGGAAGAAATGCTCCTCCTGGTGTCCCCCGCTGCCGCTCCTCCGCCTCGCTGCTCATAAAAGAGAGGGGGGCTGCGAGCAGGAGCCGCGGCCGCTCGCCCGCCGGCAGCCGCAGCTCCGCGGACGCGGGCACCGGGCGCAGCCCGCGGCGCCGGCAACCGCCCCCCTCCGCTGCCACCGAGGAGCCGGGGATGGCTGGGACGGCGGGAGGAGAGCCTCACTCGTGCTAATACGCCAACCTTCCTGCCTGCTGTCTCTCTCTCTCTCTCAACCCTCCTCCTCCTCTTCCTCCTCCTCCTCCCCTGGTGCTCCAGGGATGTTAATCTCCTAATGACACCAAAACACCATCCCAAGGTTTGAAATCAAGAGGAGGGAGGGAGGGGTGGGGGCAGACGGTGGGTGGAAGCGGAGGGAAAGGGGAGTGGGGGATAATCAACAGGCGGGTCTCCCTTCAGATAGCGCTATTTGGAGGAGCAGGAGGTACGGAGAGCGGGTGGCAAACGGGCTCTCCGGGAGTGGGTTATATTAAAACCCCAAACAAACCAAAATCGAACAATAAACAAGCGGGGGGGGGGGGGGTGGCGGTGGGGGTGGAGAGACCCGCTAATGAAACCCAGCCAAGGACTGTGCTAAGAGGAGGAGAAGTGGGGCAGAGGGGCCGGAGAGAAGGCGGGAGGCAACGAAAGGCAAGGCGATCCCCTTTCCACGTCCGAGAGCATCTCACCGGGGCTGGGGAGGGAGAGGCGCCTGCGCGCCACCCGCTTGGGAACCCGGACACGTCCCCGCCGGGGCACCGCGGCTCGGGAGACGCGGGGAGACCGCCCGCGCCCCGCGCAGCCCCCGCCGCCTTCCCACCTACCCGGGCTGCGGCTGCTGTCCGACAGCCCGGTGCTGCCCGCCCGCCTTTGCGTTTGCTTAAATACAGACATAAATATACCGATCTACATGTAAAGGCATAGAAACACGTGTAAATATATAAATATATACACAAATATGGGTGAATCCTCCTTCCTTTGAGAAATAAAGTCTCATCTGCCTGAATAAACATCCTGGTTTTAACTCGTTTTGCCTCCTAGACTCTGAAGCAGTTGGAGAAAGTGCAGGGAATGAGGAAATTTCCAAGGGAACACGTTTCTGTGCGCACTTCTGCCTGTCTGGGAGTACACATCAGCCGGTGGCTGTGGATGGCTACTCCTGTGACAGGACTGAATTATCATCCCACACAAAATTGCACTCAGTGCCTCATCAGAAACTTGACTTGGGAGTCTCTGTGTTGGTTTTGGAAGAAAAGATCCCCCCAACCTTCCAGTTCTGCCTATAATACTGCTCCCACCTCCCACAATTACCAAGTTGCCATCGAAGAACACATACAACATTCTTTTCTGTAACCATCGCATCTAATTTTGGCATTATGAGGCTTGATTCAAACTCACCAATGACAAGAGAAAGGACTTCAATATTTCTTTCGGCTTTGCATCGAGCATTTTTAAGAATCAGGGCTGGGGAAATGTCACAACGGAAGACTTTAATAGGTGATGAACATTCGGCTTTTCAAAGGTAGTGCCCAAATACTTTTGGGAATCAAAGCAGAATCCTACTCTCATTGGTATGTTGAAGATCTAAGGGGTGATTTTTGTGTCAGTGATGTCAGATTCTGGTTCTGGATTTGGGCTGAAGAGCTTTAAGACCAGCAGCAGGCACAGATTCACTAGGATTTGTTACAGCTGTGAGTAATGTTGGTACTTCACTTCTGGATAGTAAAGTAGCTTTAAAAAACCTTCTCTGATGTATGATCTAAAGCAGCATAGTATTTTATATTAATATTTGAGTATTTTATGTTAGTCTCAGCCCTCCAGACTCTGTATGCAGTCATTCTTTTGAACCTGTACAGACCTCATTAGGAAAAGGGAATGAATCGACATTGCTGGAGTCTGTGTGTTAGATTCGAAGTATTTCACATTTGAGACAATGACTGTTACTTACTCTGTGTTCACCACTCATGGTGGCTTCACAGCCTGTGACTTAGACCCTCAAAACACTGCAGAACTGTAAAAACAGCTGCTGTTTGCATTTCTGTAACTTCCTTCTGCAAGAAAGTGAAGGGGTTGGATTTGCTGGAGCGAGTGCTGGAAACAGGAAGAGATGTTTAGCTGAAATGAAATCTAACAAAAGAAAAGCTTCCCTTATTTTATTTATTTATATTTTTGCAGTATCTCTAGTATATTTGGAAGGCTAATAAAACCCATCTCCTTGTTCACTCTGCTGCATAAATTCACTTCAGTCACACATACACTAGAGAAATACATACTGTCATACTTTCACCTGTCCTCAGCTTGCTTCTGAGGTCATATATCCTGAAGGAGAAATTAGTGGTCTTCACATCTCACACTGCATAAGAGGTGGCACCTTAGCTGCCCAGCCCTAGGTACAATCCACTGAGAGAGTTGTCATGCCAGCAGTTATCATTTCTTTCTTGTGGCTCTCAGCTTGCTGCTGGGAAAATGGAAGGCGAGTAATTCCCTACAAGGCACCCTGTGGTTTAGATTATTTTCATGCTTCTTACAACCTCAGGTTGGTTTAGTTAGTACATCCATACAGCAGAGAAGGCTTGTAGGTATGAGACGTACACATCTTCATTCTTATTAGGCCAAGGGAAGCAGTGAACTGTTGAAGCTTCATCTTCCTTAGACACTTTAGGAATATGGAAACGCCACACTGTGATGAATGGAACTCTTCCATCCTTTATGCACTGTTTCACATCACAGGGTAAACACTTCACTTTACCCTGCATAATGAAGAGCCCAGTTTTTACCACTCGATGTCACAAATACAAAGGAACCTCAGAACCTTTCACTGAAGCAGGCGTCTTACTAAAGCAAGTAACCAGCTACAAAACTGCTGCAGTGCACTGGACATGGTGCTGTCTTTTCCGACCAAACTTATCTGCTGCAGATCACAGCACCCTGGTAGGGGTTTTGTGAACAACATTCTGGTCTGTAGCGCACCTCTGGCTCACCCCTAAAGCAGATATATAGTTGGGTTTGATATATAATGCCCTCAAAGATCTGGATGTTGGCCAGATCCAAGCCAGCTCTTCCTGTTGAGCACCCTTACATTTGTAACCAGAGGCTACTCTGGAATAAATGCAGTACTGACAGGAAAGGGCGATAAGAGCCCAGCTTTATCACCTTTTGCACTGCAAAACCTCTGTTTTTTCAGCCTTTTCCTACGAGGCAAGGACTTGGTTGGTTGAGTCACTGGCAGTGGAAAACATTTCTTCATGGAGGGCTGGACAGTATATGGAGCTAGGTTACACTAAGCAGAAGTTCCTCCACCTTCTACTGCAACATAGGAGTACTCTTGAATTAAAGGGCTACTCAGAGCTTCAGAACACCTAATTTCATTTACTTTGTGCATGTAGATTATCCATGTAATAATTCTGTATTTCTCACTGTCCATCTTTTTGCTTCACTGAACTAGGTACTTGCTTTTTTTATCTCCTCACCCCAACCAGTTTCAAGCATACACTGCCTGATGCACTGGCTGGGGGTCATCTTTGGAATCAACACTTTGGACAGAACTAGGGCTTTTCATATTCGTGGACAATTTTAGACTTAAACATCACCAAAGTTTTATCCACAGAATTTCTGTCCTGTGTTAATTTTTATCTGAGTGAGGATTGCAAAGATCTCAATCTTTTATCCACGTTTAGTAACAGAATGCTATGCTCTACCCTCTGAGACAGGGATAGAAATCTCCTTCCTTCTCACCCCCTTTGACAATAAGAGTAAGGGCTCTGCATAAAGCTATTGAGGAATTTCTGCAGACTCATTCTAGCAGGCACAGCTTGTTAATGCCACCACAAAAATGTGTCTAGCAAGAGAAAAGCAGTGATGTGGGCAGGACAGAGGAGGTCCTGCACAAAAATGGGAGGAATGGCCAGGCTGAAGAATAAAAATTCAACAGTGTTTTCCTGCTCTTATGGAGCTCTGAAACATATTCACTGTTTTCTTTTTAAATCTAGATTTTGAGGCAAGCCAAGGTTTAAAAAAGGTGAAAGCATATTTTTCCAAATCATTAACAGATTTCATTTGGAATCAGTATTGGGACTCCATTCACAGACATATATCAAGAAATATGGACTAGATTTCTGTACAGCTACTAAAATACTGTTTGAATGGATCTCATGAGCATCATAACAATGGTCCCTTAAAATTGTGACTTTAAAGTTTGATTAATGTTGCATGCATTCTGAGGGAGAACAGATGAAACCGATAGTTCTGATACCACTTCCATGGTTGAACAGCTTTAGCTGCAAGTTTGAATTCAACCAATTTCTACTACTAAGCTGAAATAATCTTTGCCCATCTACAGTAAGTGAAAGCCTTACAACACCTACAAGTTCAGTTGTTAGGAAACATGAGTGTTTAACCTCAACACTGTTCTTCAAACAGCTTCTTGGTTTAAACTTTTCCTTTGTGCTCCCTCATACAAGAACCAGTTGTAAGAGATGAGCCATTACCTAGGGCATCCACAACAGAGATGAGTCCTTCAAGGGTAAATTTAGGTTAGAACACTAATTACTCAATGACAAACCTGTGCGTTAGCTTCTGCTCAGGTCTCACAACAGGACTTTTGCTTACTCGGTTTCCTTTGGACCACACAGACTATTTTAATCACAATTCTATCTGTCTAGAAGTCTATTTAATTGTCTAATCTATGCGAGATAAAAAAAAAATCAGATGAGAAAAAAATTACATTAAGGCCTTGACCTCAAGTCACTTGTTAGACAAGACTGCTGCTGAAGCAGTTAGGAGATCTGACTAAAAACTAATATGGTCAAAGTGGCTAATTTGCCAGCAGGGAATGGGGATGGGTTTTCTTCAGTCCTCTGCTGAGCAGAGAGCACAGACATTAAGAACATTTGAATCCTTCACCTCCCTATTCTATTCTATTCTATTCTAAGCCTTCCAGGAGAGCATGAGACTTCCATGACCTACTGAACTTCTATATTAATACTAATGAATCTCCCCGGTGAGCAAGCAATGTGCTTTTCAGCCAGCATGGATTTATAGCAGGTCAGCTGGATCCTTCCAGCATTTGTTATGTTGCCCCTTTCCTCCATCAGTAGTGCATCAACTTTGATTTATCTATTCTTCATCTAAAATTAGAGCCATGTAAAGATTATTATAAAGGCAAAACTTCAGGAAAGGAGGAATTCACTGGCTGTTTCTTTTATGATCTCCAGTAAGCCCCAGTTCTCAGGAGCTTCACCAAATACCACATCCTATCTGGCTGTGCTTCTGTCTCACCACTCCCTACTGCATCCTCCATGTTACCTTTGGGAA
Organism: Pezoporus flaviventris; assembly: GCF_033815535.1. NCBI lineage: Eukaryota > Metazoa > Chordata > Aves > Psittaciformes > Psittacidae > Pezoporus > Pezoporus flaviventris. Next base: position 6,219,160 of record NW_026892585.1, read on the forward strand.
ATGTCAGGATTTTTCCTTCTTGAGCCTACAGACCGTGGTGACATGGAAATGACACAAGAAAGGTTTCAAAGCTTCCTCAAAACACTTTGCTGCATACTTTGCCAAGGGGTATACAGCAGTGATTGATTAAAAAAGCCAACAGCAAACCAGGAAATCACAAGATCTGCAAAACCTACACAGCACCTGTACTATCTACTTCTGCTACTTCATTTTAAACATGCAAGTTAGACCCTACTCCTTTTTCAGTGGAGGACAGTGCTCAAGAGGGTAGTGCTCAAGAGGGTAGTGCTCAAGAGGATATGATGCAGCTACTCACCATTGGTACACCCTTGTGGTGCAATGCAGCTCCAGGCAGGGGTACCAGGTCAGTTACTCAAACACGTGTAGCTGCACGTTACCCGTCCTTGCACTTGTGTCAGAGCTTACCAGCTCAGGCTTCACACTGTGCTTGTGTGGTTGCGCAGTAATCAGGTCTGGAGACAGCTTGTTGAGGGCTGCCTTGGGACCTTTGAGCTGCAATCTGGAGACTGGAAGTACCCCATTAGCCTGCAGCATCTGACAACCTTTTCCCTTCTTTCCTTTCAGTAAGGCAGATCTTTTAGTATACTGATATCTTCAGAGTCAAATTCCCATATAAGGCCAGGATATAGCCTGAGCAGTTATATTGATTGTGTGCTTTGTAAAGCAGCTATTTTATCTTTCCTGGTCAGCTTGATTAACAGACTTTTTCTGAGCCAAGTCCACAGTTGATCATCTCACAAACCCCACAGTTCCATAAAGCTGGATCATTTTCAGGCAAAATACAAACATTTTCGAATTCCCACAAGTTTCCTTTTGCAAATCCTGTCAGAAAAACAAACCAAACCAAACCAAACCCAATGTTCTCCTCCAACATCTCAGTACACGTCCCTGCAACAGAACAATGAAGAGCTCCCAAACCAGATGGCATGCTTGCTAACAACTTCTGTTGCATGTGATCTGATTGACCAAGGCATACTTAAAAATCCCTTAGCTGTAAAAACATACTCAGCAGAATTGAGACCACTTGGAAGAGAATACTTCTAGTTCTCCTTGCTTCCATGTCAAGCATTCAATTCTTGGTTTAGGAGCTCTTCAAATGCCTGATGTCAGGGTACTGGCAGTGTTTTGACAGCATTACACTGCTCTGCTCCTGTTCCATGAAATCAAGGGAAGTTTGGATATTCACTGCATCTGTATAAGCCCTGATATTACAACAGTGCTTGTTTCCCAAGGAAGGTTTCTGTTCCTCTTTCTATTCATATTGCTATTTGCTAAGGTAAGAGCATGGCTCTGTTCAGAGTCTGTAGCACTCTTGTTTGCCTAATGAAATGTAGGCTAGATGTATTTCAGTGTGTATAGGGTCAAGCATTTTGCTTAGTGTAATCCCCTGAATCCCTTGAAAAGGAAATGCCAAGATGTAAGCAAAAATAATGACAGAAATTACAGGTGAATTCCACAGTTCACTCCTAGCCAGGTTTTTGATCCATCGCTTTTAAAAAGATATACATTAAATAGTAATTCATATTCACCAAATCTGGTCTTCTATTTTGCTCATCTCTAAGTTATACTGCACACAATTCTTGGATCAGAATGTGTGTTCAGCATAACAAGGTGGTGAGTCTCTGGCACAGGGTGCCCAGAGAAGTAGTAAATGTTCCCTCCCTGGCAGTGTTCAAGGTCAGGTTGGACAAAGCCTTGGGTGACACGGTCTAGTGTGAGGTGTCCCTGCCCATGGCAGGGGCTTGGAACTGGATAATCTTAAGGTCCTTTCCAACCCAAAATGTTCTATGATTCTATGATCAGTTATGCTTAAACCACAACACATGGTATCTACTATTTATGAACTGAAAGATTAGTAAAAAGGCCTTTTTTCTTAATGAAGGCTATCAGTTCCTTAAGATTGTTTTTAGTGAAATTTTCACTCTTGGTAATATTCAGGATGTGCTCTGCTATGACTTTCCATCACAGTGCACTCATTAGCAGTTCTGTAAATAGCTTCTTCAAGTGCCAGACCAGAGGCTCTCTTCTGGACTTCTGATTTAGGCACAACTCCACACTGATTTCATTTGGGAGTTTTCCTTGAGTAAGGGTTCTAAAAGCCTGCATGTTTTCATTTGCAGAGCCTCCTGTCAGAGAGTGACAAGTACACTGACAATATGAATTTAACAACAACAAAAGGTATTTGTAGTCAGTTCCCACTGAGTGGAGGAAAAAAATGCTCTTTTATACTAATTTTAGTGTTTTCTGATGATAACTATGAAGCTGACAATAGTTTCAAGATACAGCATGCTACAGACAACCAGGTTGTTCCTTCCCAATTAGTACTTGCAGTTCATCACTGAAGTGAATACAGATATAGTCCTTTGCTTTTTATAAACCCAAGGAAACAGTCCCTAAAACCAGTGGAATTTGAAATACAAATTTTAATGATGCTTTTGCCATAGAAAGTAGTACCCAGAAACCGCATGCGTCAAATACTGAACTGCTGTTAGACTTCACCTCCACCGAGGGCCAAGATTCCCTCTATTTTGTATCTAATCTACGTAATGAGATTCCTTCATGTAAGTCCTGCAACTAGCAACAACAAATTAACGGGACATACGTTACTGCATCTATTCTGAGTCTAACGCCTTGAGATGGAGGTACCCTCCTCTTTCAGGTTACAACTGCTGGGTGTTAAAAGCAAAAAGACAGCTTTATGTTATGCTGGGTTTACTATTCCTTTAGGCAGACCATGGCTCAACTTTAAGACAGATTTCCGGTGGCCTGCAATGCTATATTTGTTTTCTTGTCACCTGTGCTCCCTTTCATCCTAACCAATTTGCATAAACCTGCATAATGCTATTTAGCTTCTGCCCCACTGTTACTATGAATAGATGAATGGGAAATGCAGCTTAGGAAAGCAACTTAATTCTTTTCTTGTCCCATTCTTTCTTCCTTCTTACATGCTGTGAGTGTGTGTGTATGTGTCTGTGTGTGAAGGAGGGAAAGAGAGATCCTGGACTCAAAAAGGATTTTTTTTGTTATTGTTCTTATTCAGGATTAGGGAAACACACAGTTTTCTGAGCTGACACAAAAGAAGCCTTAAGGACAACCCCATGAGCTCCTGTATATGTATGTGTGTGTGTGTAAATGGGGAGAAGCAGGATTTTTTCCCTTTTTTCTGAGGAAAAAAAGGAAACATTTTACATTTTTCCTCACGTGGGACAAGTTGAGACTTACGTAGTCAGGTGGTGATGTTGCTAACACTACACCTCATACCTTTCACATGCAGTCTGCCTTTGGGTTTTGTGTCTTCATTTACTTACTTACAACCTGTTTGTTTATCAGTCAAGATCAGAGCAGAAAACCAGGTTGTTTCTTTAGAAACCTGCAGGTGAAATTAAAAACCTCATAGATTACAGAATATCTCTAGTTAGAACGGACTCATAAAGCTCATCTCATTTCACTGAAACCAAATTAAAACAATGCTTAGATTTTCCCTAAATGGCATTTTTTCCCACAAGTTCTCTTTGCAAAAATCATTAAAAAATATAGTAGTTTAAATATAGGCCTCTGTGCCTAAAGAATGAGTTGTATATTTGGTACAGCTATTTCTGTAGCACCTTAGCAGTTAATCCCTGAGAATGCTTCCCCTCCTTGGCGCTGATAGCACTTTAATGCATAGAGAGGCATTACTCTAAGGAGAGCTTACATTGTTTTGAACTCTAGACTGAATACATAAAAGCCTGACTACATCTATTATAGACTGGGTCTTATCCTCTGCTCTGAAATACATCTCACTTCTCTAAACAAGGTTAAGTGCTATTTTTCTTCCCTTAATCCTGTTTAGCAAGTCAACGGGGTAGTCTGGGCAGTTTAAATATTCCAGTGAAGTGGGAGAAAGGTCAGTGCACGATTACTGAAAAGCTATCAGGTGACACTAAGGGGCTAATCCATTTTCCTAAAGGATTTCCTAAAGGATTTCCACAGGATTTTAGGGGAGGCAAGGCAATACTCACATTAAAATAATAAATCTGAAGGAATATTCAGCTATCACTGCAGTGCTGAAACCTGTGTTGATTTTTATGAGTAGCTTTGTCCAGCACCAATGTACTGTTCTGGCCCTGCACTGAACTCATTAAAAGCAGCTAGGGGGGACCTTCCACTCCCTTCAGCCCCAAGTGCTGCTCTGTGGTGCCTGGTGATGGTTTTTGTCTTGTGGTGGCCAGCTCTGCTCATCATACCTCCTAAGATAATTCTACCGATTTCAATGGAATCATAGAATCATACAATGGTTTGTGTTGGACGGGACTTTAAAGATCATCTAGTTCCAACCCCCCGATGGTGCAGGGATCTCATGCATCAACTTACGCATCAGCTGAGGGCACCCAGCTGGAAAGCAGCTTGGCAGAAATGGACATGGGGGTCCTGGTGGATACCAAATCATACATAAGCCAGTGATGCATCCCTGCGGCAAAGAAGCCTACATTGAGCTGCACTGAGAGAAATTCTGACAGCAGGTCAATGGAAGTGATCCTTCCCCTCTGCTCAGCACTGGTGAGGCCACACCTGGAGTTCTGGGTCAAGTTCTGGGCCCACCAGTACAAGAGAGACATAGATGTACGGAAGAGAGTTTAGTGAAAGGCCACAAAGATGATGAAGGGACTGGAGATCTTTCCTGCAAGGAAAGGCTGAGAGGACTGGGATTGTCCAGCTTTGAGAAGGCTCAGTGGGATCTCATCAATGTCTATAAATACCTGAAGGGAGGGTGCAAAGGAGGGCGACAGACTTTTCTCAGTGCTGCTCAATGACAGGACCAGAGGCAATGGGCATAAACTGAAGCACAGGAGGTTTCCTCTGGACATCAGGAAACCCTTTTTTACTGTGAGAGTGACTGCACACTGGCACAGGTTGCCCAGAGATGCTATGGAGTGTCTTTGGTGATATTCAAAAGCCATGTGGACACAGTCCTGGGCAACTTGCTCTAGGCGTCCCTGCTTGAGCAGGGGTATTGGACTAGATGACCTCCAGAGGTCCCTGCCTATCTCAACCCTTATGCTGCAGTTCGGTGCTGTATGTGGTGAGGAAGCTGCAAACCCCTCTGGTGCAACCCACCTCCAAGTGTCAGGCTATTGTATGTGCAGGAACTGTCTCCTCCATTGTCTACACTGTGCTAAAAAAGAAACATAAAGATTATCCAGTCTGTCGAAGGAAAACCAGATTGGACAGTGTAAGATCTGCCCTAAGAAACACGTCTGATGATTAAAAACTATAGGAGTATAACTGCATTTGCTAATACACCAGATCGTATGGGGGTTAGATGTAATACAAGCATATCATGGGATTACAGAGCAATTAAAGGAATAATTACTATAAGATGCTGGCTGGACATACCCATGACTTGGGTGACAGAAAAAAACCCTCAACTCTGTCAAAACTGGGGTAGTTCTGAGGAAACAGGTGAAAACCCAGGTCCCTAGAAAATACGTCAAAAGAAAAGAGGCATGGCAACTCCACTTTAATGCTCCAGTTTTATGCAGCAGTTGAATGGGAAGTTTGAGGACTGTAATTTGTGTTTAGGTTCTTAATTTGACACTAATGGGATCTGACCTAGAGTGTGAAAACTTGTGTGCATGAGCAGAGAAATAGAAGAAGTATGCATTAGCAAGTTGACCTTCACCAACTTTGAAAGATTCTGCTTGGAAATGATTCCACAGCAGAGCTTTCTAAAGTTATCATGTGTAAGAATCTGATTTTGTAGCCTTTGCATTTTGCACCGAAGTGTTACTTCCTCTTTCAAATGTATCGTGATTTAGAGAACTTATGGATTTGCAGTATTATTTTTCCCCATCTTTAATCATCAGATGATTAAATAAAACAATTGAAAAAAAGGGAAAAAGTGAACAGCATCAGATACTATTCACCCACCTTATCTGAACAGCGTTTGTTTTGGTTCAGCAGCATCCTGCGTGTGTGCCTCATGTTACTGTGTCCTTAACACTGGAACTCTTCACAGACCCCTTTCCATTTAATGTCTCTCTTCCCCTTCCACAGTATTTCAACTACACCCAGTAGATTAAATGCCCTTCTAAAATTCCAGTATTTGAAATGGATCAACCTGCTCTTTGAATAGAATTTCAAAAGCTATTTAGCATCAAGGAGAACTTTTTTTAACCTAAGGAGTTTTCTGCATACATTTATGGAAATGAGTACAAGTTATTATGCCTGTCATAATACAAAGCAATTCAGCTGGTATTATTTTCATAAATATTTAAGAGCTGGCACACCTACAGTGCAGAATAGGTGTATTCTCCTAGAGTCATTAAAAAAGGGAAAAGCTATGTCATCTTCATCTGGATAAACCCAGTTAAAACAGAAGTGAAGATGAGACACTTGGGCTTTCTTTTGAGTTAGCAGGTTAAACTCAGGTTTTAGAGATAACTAGAATAAAACCCTCCAATGTATTTTCTTCACTGTCTTCTTAACATAATTTGACTAGATCAGCTCAGTCACTTCTAGTTTGGTACAAGTTTTTTTCCCACAGTGTAAACACAGTTTATATGAGAATATGGAATACCACATCTCCCAGGAGACTGCAACCAAGATGTAGTCTTGGATATGGCTTTGATCAGCCTGATCTAGTGAAAGATGTTCCTACCTGTGACAGGGGAATAGGTGATCTTTGAAGGTTCCTTTCGACACAAGATATTCTATGATTTTGTGATTCTGTGTTCCAGCTGATGACTCCCATCTTGATCATCATCAAGATAATACCAGATTCAGTACTCTGCACACAAGGGTGAGAACCACAACAGGCATACTGAACCAAGGCAGAATTGCATGGAGGGAATGGATTGCTCCAAAAGGATTTCCTGTTCTATTTGCTCAGAAATAGTGTTCAGTAATAGAACTTGCTCATACTTTTTTCTTGTACTTGTAAACTTCATCTGGCCAGATACATTGGAAAATAGATGTTTTCCTGAGACAAGAATGGAGAATGTGAGCTGAGGAGCTTTTCAGTGAACTTTTTAGGTGTCCCTTTTTATTGGACACCCAACTCCATATGGCTTTGGGGAGGAACTGAAAAACTCTTAAATCACAAAGATATAACAAGTAAATAAGAGAAGCAAAGTCCTTTTTCTGTTCTTCCTGCTTGGGAATCACTGCTGTCTCCAGTAGGGAACTAGAATAACCTGTTGGGAGCTTTTGTCAGAGGAACAACCTTAGATATATTTGATGTGGTTGCTAAATGGTATTGTGCTTATCATTTGTGAATCAGCGGAGCTTGCTTCTGTTTCTTGTAGCTGGGTTTTGGGTCTAAAGGGATATTTTAATGGCCCTCAGTGCACTTGGTACTTAAGCAGTATGACAGATCCCCAAAGTGAAGATCTGAAAGTCTACTTCAGCAAAATTCAAGCACAGGATTTTCAGAAGTGATCTAGTCTAGCCTCTGCCTATTCCTGCTCAGCCCTCACCAAGACTAACATTTCCAGTCAGCAAAACTGTTACTTGGAATATATACTAATATTGCTTATCTTCTCCACCTTAAACACTAATCCATTTACCTCTTCCTATATCCAGTTAATCAATACTACTTTGCAAAAGAAAGATCCTTTGCTGTTGACATAACTGATAAGCAGATACAAGCCTTTTATTTTATCTTAGATGCTGGCTATTCCACTTGAGATTGACATCTGAGTAGCTTCTGAACTGAGAGACTGTCAGTACCAGGTCGATCACCACATGGACAGCAAGAGTTATGCTGAAAAGAATGTGCTGAATTTGTCATCTGGGGCTGTTCAGCCTGGAGGAGAGAAGCTGCGTGGAGACCTCAGAGCAGCTTCCAGTGTCTGAAGGGGCTACAAAGATGCTGGAGAGGGACTCTTCATCAGGAACTGTAGCGATAGGACAAGGGGTGATGGGTTCAAACTGAAACACGGGAAATTCAGGTTAGATATAAGGAAGAAGTTCTTCTCTGTGAGGGTGGTGAGGCCCTGGCACAGTTTGCCCAAAGAAGTGGTAAATGCTCCATCCCTGGCAGTGTTCAAGACCAGGCTGGACAGGGCCTGGGGCAATATGGTCCAGTGTGAGGTGTCCCTGCCCATGGCAGGGGGCTGGAACAGGAGCAAATGAGTAAAGCAAACCCAACTATTTTAGTGCATATTATCTAAAGCAACTGAGTTTTAAAAAGCCATTTCTTTGCAGGAAAAAATAGATGGAAATTAGCAGATAGAAATCGCAATTGAGTGCATTGAGTTTTCACTGAATTGCAGCTGGTGGAAACCAGGCGGGGCCCCAGTGGTATCAAGTTTGCTTTTCTTTGCAGGATGTTGTCCTACAAAATAATACAGCTTAAAGGGAAAACAAGAATAGAAAAGATAAAAATCAGCAACATGCGGTTTGTGTTATGGCTGGTAAAACAATGCTCCAGAGCTTAATGACAGGAGACAGGGTCTATAAATCTTGTCACACGTAATGAAAAGCAAGAATATAAAGAGAGATGTGAGCAAATGGTTAGAGTAGGCTTAGGTCATACATACTTTAATATACTTTAAATAATGTTATCTAAATGTTCCAACAATATCTCCAGTTGAAGTTGCCCATTATCAGTTTGCAACAGCTAATACATATCTAGAGGGATACTCAGTTAAAACACTGGTCTTGTATTAAGGGAAAAAAAAAAGGAAGAAAAAGGTATTTCAGATAACCTACCTTTCTTTTTTCTGTGTCTGCACTATTTAGAGTCAAGTACTGATGTAAGATGGATGAAAAACATGGGCTAGAATGACTGAGCAAGCAAAAGTGAGGTTTGCCATACAAACTCAAACAAATAATATCTTGAGTCTTCACCTCAAATCCTGTGTTCAGTTCTGGGCCCCTCACTACAGGAGAGACATTGAGGTGCTCGAGTGGGGCCAGAGAAGGGCAACGGAGCTGGTGCAGGGCCTGGAGCACAAGTGTGATGGGGAACGGCTGAGGGACCTGAGGGGTTCAGTCTGGAGAAGAGAAGGCTCAGGGGGGACCTGATCACTCCCTACAACTGCCTGAAAGGAGGATTGAGCAAGGTGGGGTTAGTCTCTTCTCCCAAGTAACACGTGGTAGGTTGAGAGGTAATTCTATGATTCTAGTAAAGTCTAGTTTCATTGCAGCCAATTGCTGTGTGACTGGGGCAAGAAAGGTTCAGAGAATAGAGGCTTTTTAATGCACCAAAGAAATGGAACTACAGGAAACTAAGAGTAGCAATATCACTACTTTGCACTTCATTCTTACAATTGAAGAATTTCTTTTATTATGTTCTTATAATTACCATGATTTTGCACTTCGAATTTCTTCCTTAGAAACTTTCCTTAAGAAGACATTGCCAAACTGGAAAATATCTGAAATTCTTACGAGAATACAGTGTTGAAAAGTAAACCAATCTCCTCCCATCATGGATAAACGAAGACACTGCAAGGAGAAGTGATTTCCCAACACCACCTGGAAAACGTGACTAAAAGAAATCCTGCAACCCAAGTCACTTGGTACAGGGAAAGGTTTTATTTCATTTATACTTTAAGCTCTGGATTTCTATTAATTCAGATGCATCCATACATTTGCTAGAAGCACTGATCTAAGAAACTATGCTTATAGGTAGGGCAGCACAGCAAAAGGGGTATAGATCGAATGTATCACAAACAAGTAGAATAATATGCAACATGATTTATGCTGCTTTTACTGTGTGCTTTCACAAATGTACTATAAGCTCTTCAACAAAAGGCAGGAAAAATTAGAGGCCATTAATCTTTGGACATTTGTTTGAATCTCATATGATGTCAATTCTTCAAATGCACTCATGGATATTTACTACCAGCAATAAAGAGACAGTTTAGCATCTCTTTTTGTATGTACATAGAGTTACATGGCAACTATCACAGGGATGTGTCCATCCCTATTACTCTAGTTCATCTCCAGAACTTCAGACTCTCTTCAAAACAGCAGTCTTTTCTTCCTTTGGCACAAATCTCATGATGCTACTATCTGTATTGGATGTTTCATATATTTAGAAGATGACATATGGGTGGAATTATTCTTTATTAATTTCTCAGAATATAAAAGATTGACAGCTTTCATATTCATGTCTGCTGGCAAAGACAATAAAGAGATTAGAATATATTCCCTTCTAGAATCTTTTTCCTCCTCTACATATGATGCTTTTTAAGACCAATATTGTTCAGCAATTCCTAGAGACTTTTTTCTTCTGCCTTCCTTTCCTCCCCTCTGCTACACACATTGGTTGGTGAATAGAGAATGAAGTATTCCACAAGGATGCCAGAGAGGGACTCTTCATCAGCGGCTGTAGTTACAGGACAAGTAGTAACGGGTTCAAACTTACGCAGGGGAGACTTAGCTTAGATATAAGGCAGAAGTTCTTCCCTGTGAGAGTGCTGAGGCATTGGCAAAGGTTGCCCAGAGAAGCTGTGGCTGCCCCATCCCTGGCAGTGTTCAAGGCCAGGTTGGATGGGGCTTGGAGCAACCTGGTCTAGTGGAAGGTGTCCCTGCCTGTGGCAGGGGGTTGGACCTGGATGATCTGCCCCATCCCTGGCAGTGTTCTAGGCCAGGGAACAACAGCTGGAGTCTTGTGCTGGTCTTGCTGAAGACCATGAGAGTTCTGCCATGTGCCAAGATGCCATGAGTCTTCCTTAGACCCCGTCTGTCTTCCTTAGAAACTTCCCTTAAGATCCTAAGGCCAAATCAGAAAAAAGGTCTGAATTGGCTCATATGCCAACATGTAGTGAACTGGCCAAACGAAACTTCATTAAACCTGAATCTCAAATGTGTTAAGCTTGAATCTGTTTGACAAAGAAGTGACGTTACAATCAGAAGCAAGCTTTGCTGTCAGAAGAAAATCAATAGACTAGCCCACACTACTGAAAGTAACTTGCAAGCTGCAGCTCCTAGGGTTACAGCACAGACAGGAAAAATTATACGGCAATGGCCATTTTGACTCACTAACATGACTACATAATTCATGCATTGGCAATAGCTGGCACATATCCATGTTTAAAATCTTACACAGCCAATCTTTTATAGTTTCTAAAGTGAATCAATAAAAGTGAAATACTTTCAGAAGGTTATGATCTCTATAATTCTAATAGTTTATCTTGTAGGAAAGCAAGCAAATGGATCTTTAAATTGAGCCAGTGGCATCAAGGAGGAACCAAGTGATTGCAGCCTGAATTTGGATGTCAAAATCAAGAACTGCTGTCCTTGTTTCTTTCTTGGTTTGCATTAGTAAAACCTGCAACTTCTGAATTATAAAAAGGTTCTCCCATTTTGTCCACCTAATCTCATCGGAGCAGGGGTACACATCTTGTCTCACATCTGGGATAGTCAAATACAGTTGGAAACAATAGAAGACGGGTCAAGATTTCAATTAACTGCCCAATGACATAACTACAGGTGTTGATGGTGTCCCTAATGATATGGAATTACACCAATTCATCTGGTGATGCAGAGTTGACCACCAAGTTGGAAGAGACCAAAAAATATCCTATATAGCTCATCTCTAAAAAGGATGATCAGAAAATCACAAGGCACCAAGGCCAAAAAGTTATGAGCTCTCTAGTGATGGTAACTGATGGCCTCCTTCCACAACAGAGACACAGGGGCCTCCTCTTCTTTCAGCATCATATGAGCTGAAGAGCATTTAATTTCCTATCCCTTGTGATGGTGAGACTTACGAAGTTCCTGTGGGAAATTCCATGACTTTGGGAGACAGTGCAGTTGGCCTTCAAAATATATAAATAAATAAAGACTGGGAATTGCAGTTGCACCACAGATTTTCTTTATATCCTTATGTTTGGGGTTTGTTTAGTGAAAATCCTTTCTGTGTTCAGAGTACGGATAATTTCTTAGGGGGGATCTACCTATAGCCTCACATACACAGGTTGTGGCTATGCTGTTTTCCTCTTGCATGCTGTACATAGAGCTGTAAACACAGGAATTCTGTGAACAGCCTATCTGGGAATGCCTGCAGACATGTAAGGACTACATCTGCTTAGGCTGCAGGGTTGCTGCTTGTAGAACTTGGAAGAGAATTACTGCAAAGCAAATTGAGCTCAGGCATCCCCAAGTCCAGCAAAAGCTGGATGAAGGCTGAGTAACCAACAGCGCATGACTTCTCTGGTCATGGAAAGAGAGAACTTCCAATCAGTATCTTACTTATCCTCCTTATGTCTAGCTTTCAAAAGCTTTCCTGTTTGCTCAATTATCCTCTCTAAAAGTGTTCCTTTAATTTTTCTCAAGCAGCTCTTTTGATCCCTGCCTCCTCAATACCCCCAGCTATATTGCTGTTTGTTCTGCATTATGATCCAGGGACAGAATTTTGTTAAGAGTATTTATCATCATTATTATTAGTGGTTATTTTGTAAATGTCCCCATTTGTTTGAAGTTTTATTTTGTCCTGGACATAAGGCTACATTCCTGCTTTATTTCTACGGACATAAACAACTTGCTTCTTGTTGTCAAATAGAACAGATGTCATTTGCCCACACACTGATTAGCAGCAGTCATTATATTCTGCAGAATCAAAGGCACTATACGTAACATCGCTTTGCCCTTGGGCTTTATTCTTCTCAGCACAGGTACAGGTTAGGGGGTTGTTTCCTTGGGGTGGGGTATATGTATTTTAGTGTGAGGCATCCCTGCCCATGGCAGGGGATTGGAACTTAGATGATTTTAAGGTCCTTTCCAACCCAAACCAGTCTGGGATTCCATGAATCTATGATTCTATGCATCTGCTTGATTTTCTTTTACCTGTGAGCATTATAACTTTGTATTTCCTGATAAGTACCACATGATGACTTACAGCATCAAGGCTACTGAGCAGAGCAAAGAACCTAAACTAAAATGGTACCTGTAACAAACAGCATACTGCTACTGACAGGAGAGTTTGCACCTTGACTGTAGACAACAGAAATCAATGTGGCCACACAGGGAGAAATTTGGTCCTGTCTCTACCAAGGTCAGAGCTTCCAGAGTGGAAGCTACACCAGCTCAGTTAAATTCAAACACAAATACAGTCAGAAGGAGTCAAAAGTATGCATCTGAGAATACTGGAAGCACCAAGGAGCCAGATCTGTCAGCAGCCTGCAATTCTTTTCCTCCAGCAGTCAGCCTGCTCACACTCTGGTTAAGCTTCAGAAACTCTCTGCTCACATTTGACATGCCTGGAGTGAGCTTAGGGCTGGTCTTTATGGCATTTTATATTTACCAAAGAAAAAGAAAAGAAAATAGAATATTGCTCCTGACAATCAAGAAAAGTACTAGGAAAGGTTTTAATCTTATTTCCTAGTTAAGATACTGTATCTACCTTATTTCTTCAGATACGTGCTACTTAAGGTAACAGTCTGTCACGTAGAAAACGTAGAGCAGTGCACCCAAAGTGTAAGTTTCCTCATCTGAAGACTGTTCTGTCTCCTGACAAGAGCCAGAGAGACAGTAATGTTCCTGGATCAAACCCAGTAAAAAATGATGTATGAAACAGGACAGGGAATCCCACTCTTTCTCACACTATCTTTGGAGAGCTAGAAAACCAAGCAAAGAAGGGGAGCATTTCACTTACAGATTAACAGTGATGGAAGAAATATTCAGCCAAACTCAAGGGAATAAAACCCAAGGATGAGGATGATTCACAATGAAAGTGTGGTTAGGGCACAGAGTCAAAACACTGAGAGAAGGCCTGGCTCCCAGTTTGGGAAAGGGAAGACGAAAAAGGAAAGATCTGAGGAAGTTTCGCCCTGAAGTTTAGGGATAGGCTGTTAAAAAAGTATGAGATGTTTTGGTAGTCAACACACAATGTCATGCATAAACCACACAGAAGCTGTAGACGTTGGCCAGAACAGAAGCCCAGACAACCTCTGTGTGGCTGAAAACCTCCCCATAAGTGTCATTTACTGCCAAAGGTTTCCTCTGCACATATTGCCCAGCCCTTCAAAGCAGACTTTCCACCATACCTCAGCTGAGTCCCCACTGCAGAATCACAGAATCATGGAATGGTCTGGGTTGGAAAGGACCTTAAGATCATCCAGTTCCAACCCCCTGCCATGGGCAGGGACACCTCACACTAGACCATGTTGTCCAAAGCTCTGTCCAGCCTGGCCTTGAACACTGCTATGGATGGAGCATTTATCACTTCTCTGGGCAATCTGTTCTTCCCTCACAGGGAAGAACTTCTTCCTTGTATCTAACCTGAACTTCCCCTATTTCAGTTTTCATATTCATTCCCTAATGCTCAAAATTTGGAGCACTACATGGCATGTTCCCATCAGTTTGGAGTTACACCTGGTGCAGGCCAACCCACAGAATCTTTGAGCAATAATCAGTCCCTCCATATTCCACCCATTCCCCCTGGATACAGGTCTTGAATCCTTGTATTCAGTATATGCTTCAGTAGAGGGAAAACCCAACCAGTCTAGTTCATCGACAGTACTAATCTACTGCGACAGCAGAAGCCAAGCAGACATTGGCAATACCTATTCACCCAGAAAACACTCAGAAAGAGGTTAAGAAAAGGAGAGAGGAAGCAAATTTAAGAAGGGAAATTCTATATAGCATAATATTAAGTACCTATCTTCGTCTTTTTTTTGCACAATCTAGTCAATAGAGTTGACATATCACTAAAATATGGTTTCTTTTGAACACTAAACACCTTTCTCTCAGCCTTTGGCCTGGAAAACAGGGTTCAGTATATGCAAAGAATAAAGACTGGTACCTGCATGATGCATTCCAGCATGTCTGTTTGGTGCAGGGACAACTGTCCTTAGTGACTGCCATGAAGGAATCTGCTGAAACCCACCAGTACTACTGCATTAACCCCTGATTAGCAGCTGCCTTTTACAGGCTGGCTGCACATGGGTTCTTTGGATCAGTGCTGTCTGCTAATAAAATGCATCTAGGAGCCATCTGCTTGAAAACCACGGATTATGGAGAGTTCCAGGAAACCCTGGATCAAATGCTGTCTGCTTCTCCCTGATTGATATGCATTAAAGCTGAAATAACAAAGAAATAGGCAGAAAGTTGGTTTTGCTGACTCCATTGGATTAACAGGGGAACAGCAGGCACAAACCCTGCTCTGTTCTATACTCGGCCATGCAGCATGGACAGCTTAGCAGG
Source organism: Pezoporus flaviventris (assembly GCF_033815535.1). Taxonomy (NCBI): domain Eukaryota; kingdom Metazoa; phylum Chordata; class Aves; order Psittaciformes; family Psittacidae; genus Pezoporus; species Pezoporus flaviventris. The sequence continues at coordinate 6,234,316 of NW_026892585.1, forward strand.
GGAAAAGAGCACAAACTTTGAACACCAGCTACTTCTGGCTGCCAGAATAAGTTTGAACTGCCAATGCTATCTAAATCAAAGCCCTGTATTTCTTTCAATTTATGGAGAAGACTAAGATAATATAACCCGGAAAACAGGAGCCTCAAGAGAGTCAAAGACGTGATCCCCTCTTTACTGTACACAAACCTACACTGAACTTTTGCACATGCACAAAGCATGCCACAGATGCTCTTGTTTGACAGTGTGATGTGGAATGATGGCACAGACCTGAACGAAACCTGATAAATGATAAAGATATGCAAAGATTGTGCATGTACCAAAACTTTCCTACTCGCAATACCACAGACAGTCCACTATGTGAGGCACAGAAATAGATGTGCAAATGGTAGCTGAAGGAGACAAAAATTATCACTAGTTTATAAGGGCTGTAGCTAGTTGTCACTATTACTATACACTATTACTATCATTATACACTATAACTATTCCATTTGCCACCCTGCACGCTATTTGGTGCTTTCTTTGACTCAATTTTAAACTCATCAGAACGTGCTTACTTAATGTTTAGGTTGGGGGTGTTTTGAGGATGGCTCTGGAAACAAGGCTGCTGTATTCACTGTGTCATTCATCTGTCCATGTGGCCACAGTCTGTAGCAATTCTGGATCATTCAAGCATTTTTCAGCTTCAGGTTAAAAGGCTCAAAGGCTATTGACTTTCTGTAGGTTTCTGTAAACATGCTCCCTGGTGGCAAGAGAGGCAGCTTGTTTAAAAGGTTTGGCTGAGGAAAAAAAAATCCTCAATATAAACTCATATTTTAGTAGGCATTAAAGAATATACAAAAGAGAGACAAAACTTGGGTAAGCATGCACACCTTCTTAGGTACACAAGCTTCATGAGAATTATAGCAGAGCTGTTCCAGCCCTCGTAGCATCTCCATGGCCTCCTCTGGACTCGCTCCAACAGCTCCACTCCTCCGTGTTGGTGACCCCAGAGCTGAATGCAAGGATGCAGGTGGAGGGGTCTCGCCACAAAGATGATCATAGGGCTGAAGCACCTATGGAGGCAGGATGAGAGAGCTGGGCTGGGTCAGCCTGGAGAAGAGAAGGCTCCTTAAGGGGAGACCTCAGAGCAGCTCCAGTGCCTACAGGGGCTACAGGAAACCTGGAGGGCTTTGGACAAGGGACTGTAGGGACAGGCCAAGGGGAATGGCTTTAACCTGGCAGAGGGGAGATTGAGATGAGCTCTTAGGCAGAAGTTCTTCCCTGTGAGGGTGCTGAGGTGCTGGCACAGGGTGCCCAGAGGAGCCGTGGCTGCCCCATCCCTGGCAGTGTTCAAAGCCAGCCTGGAAGGGGCTTGGAGCAACTTGCTCTAGTGGAAGGTGTCCCTGCCCATGGGAGGGGATTGGAACTGGATAAGCTTTAAGGTCCTTTCCAACCCAAAGCACTCTGGGATTCTATGTTGCTGACTGCAGCTACAGTCTGTTCCCTTACTTCTTCATCAAATGACTCCCATACCTGCTTTTCCCGTCCTTTGCTTAAATTGGTGACAAGCTGTAATTCATTGCATAGTTTGTGTGCCCTTCTTTAGCATACTCACAGCAGTGGCTTTTTTCCAGTCATAATTTACCAATTATTTTGAGATTTATGAAAGTGTTAAAGTACTGCCTCCCAAGGCCATGAAGCTGCTCAGCCAAGTTGTGCAGAAGTCTGAGGCACAAGCTACCCATCATTCCTGAAGGCCCATCTTGGAGAGGCATCTTGTCTCTTCCTGGGATAGGCATTTTGTCTCTTCTTGAATTACAGATGCATCAGAACAATGTATGTCATCCTTACAGGACAAAAATACATCATCCTCCTCTTTTCAAAGAGATACCTGTGCTTTCTTCATCGCTGGCCCAAGGCTGATGAAGAAATTTCTACTTTGATAGTACATTAAATAAACATTCTTCCCTATTAATGGTGAACTGTTTATGGCAGTACAACGAGTGCTGTCAATCATTGATTTTTCTCCTCTGTCTCCAGTCTTCACACTCCCTTATCAAATCTTCCTCCACAACATTCCCATTCTTAGAAAAGGCTTCTACCTTGATCCGCTCATGGAAGCTGCTCCCCAGTCGCTTGGTGTTCTTGGCAGGTTATTCAGTCTGCCTCTGATCCAGACTAAAATGCTTCATCTCCTGGCAGGATATTCCGAAAGGGTCTGGTGTTTCCAGGCAAGCACAGCCAAACTTAACACGAACTCTCCATCCCTCTCAGTCAACCTTTCACAGGAGGGGGCTGAGCTCAAGAAAAACACATTGTTAACACTGACTAAAGTACAACGGGTTGCAACGCAGCACGAAACTTTGCACAGCGCTAACTGGAGTGTACCAATGGGAAAACATTCTCCGTGTGTTTTCTTGTGCTTTAAGAGCATACTGCCACCATATGTGTAAGAGCACAGTCTGTTCCTGAAGGCAGTTGTTCCTTAAATTTTTTGTCCAAATTTACTCCACCACTCCTAGTACAGAATTAAAAGAAAATATCCATGCACAGAGAAGTGCACAGTAACTGATTTCTGTTTGCCTTCTTAGAGGTTTGGGTTGAAAAGGACCTTAAGATCATCCAGTTCCAACCCCCTGCCATGGGCAGGGACACCTCACATTAGACCATGTCACCCAAGGCTCTGTCCAACATGGCCTTGAACACTGCCAGGGATGGGACAGCCACAGCTCCTCTGGGCAGCCTGTGCCAGCGCCTCAGCACCCTTACAGGGAAGAACTTGATCTTCATATCTAACCTGAACTTCCCCTGTTTCAGTTTGAACCCATCACCCCTTATCCTATCACTACAGTCCCTGATGAAGAGTCCCACTCCAGCATCTTCTCCAAAGCCCAGCTCTTGCTTTTTCTGGTACAGAAAGAAAAGTCTGACATATTTTCTTCAACAGAAGAGAAAACACGAGGAACTTGGTCGTAAATGTTTGTTGCTTGCAGCAACCTTTCTTTTTAAAGAGTCTCTTAAAATGTAAATTTCTGTGACACTGGTTACCTACTCAAGTTGAACATATGAAGGTCAGCTATTTTGCTGCATAGCCCAGCACACTTAATGCATAGTCTCAAAAAAGACCCCAGAGAAAAAGCAACATGAATATTTTTCTTCCTCTACATTCTTCCTTTGGTTCCTAGGTGTGGTAAAATTGAGATCTGTATCAAACGCTGCAAATTCACCTCTGTCTGTAACACAGGAAATACAGCAATCTTCTTATTTTCTAGCTCAACCCACAACCAGTCACAGAAATTAAAGATGGAAGGAAACGATTTTCTTTAAAAGCACATCATTGCTATGACATTGCATACACTATGCTATGTAGCTCCTGAATAGCACAGATCTATGAAAGCCAAAGTTCCCCTGCGTATTCCTCTGCACCGCTTTCTGTTTTCCAGCTGATAGGAAAAGATGTTTGGAGGAAATTTGAAACAGTAGTTGCTGGCTGATCCAGGAAGTTGAGCAAAAGATAAAACTGTTGTCAGGAGCGTAGTGTTATCTATGTATTACTAATTTCAGAGCTGCGAGGATTTGCCTTTCCGTTTGGACTACCTACCATGAAAAAAGAGAAAACACAAAGGCAAAATTTGCCCATTTTCCCTTTCAAGTTTTCACAGTTGTTGTGCATTAGTTTATATTTTTCTTAAAGCTACAGTTCCTGAAGTCCAGTGACTGCATACACATCTTAGTTCTTATTCAAACAAAATCCATCTAGCTCTTGTAGTGCCAAAGGAAGTTTGCACACCTGCCCTAGAAGCTCTGAAAATGAAGGCAAGGGAAATGGCAAACAAGCAAGCAAGCAAAGAATCGCCAATTTGAGTTGTAATTTCTATTATTTAAAGTCACTAGGTTGGCAATACTTGATAATACCTCTTAAGAGCTTTCTTTTATGCAAACACATGAGAAGTAGTCTTATCCTCTCAATTCTATGACTGTACAAGCCACAGTCTAATTCTACTTCATGTCCTGATGGTGAGATGCAGCCATAAGCTGCACTGTGGCTGTGCAGCTCCTCAGTCATCTCTCCTAACATGGAACAGATGCCACAATGGCTGGTGCTAGTGAAAGGCTGCAATGTGCTGGGCAACACACCAAGTATTCCAGGCTGTCCTTCCACTTTGGTTTTCTTCCTCTTGCTCAGCACTGCAATCAACTACTGCATTCTCCAGAGAGACATAGGTACACAAAATGGGTGTACCAAATGAGACAGTAAGTCAGCTCCCAAGGTTATCAGGCAGTCAGGTATCAGCAACAGTGGTTCATCTGCTGCTGCCTGAAAGCCTGCAGAACAACCAGTTCAACCCAAACAACACAGAGACAGTGAATGCATTTAGCGCTGGCAGAGCCCACAGCACTCCAAGGGCAGGGAAGAATACCCATTTCCAGGTGGTCTCCTATGCAAAGGAAAAGGAGTTGGCTAACTCTCTTTGGATGATGGCCGACTTTTCTTGAAAGCACATTTATATGCTGTCATGACAGATGTGCAGTTTAGGTGCCTTGTTCTGTCCTGTGGGCATCCAAGAGTCATTGCTGGTTTGCATATAACAAAGCACTATTTCACTGGCAATTCTACAGTGGGTCTTATCCTTTTCGGGGCCAGGGGGAAGGGGAGAAGCTAAGCAGATGACACATGCTAGGAAAGGAATGGAAAAGAAACGTCCAGATGATGATTCTTAAGTTTTTATGTTGGAACTAGGTGATCCTAGGTTCCTTTCCAACCCTAACCATTCTATCATTCTATGTATTTGAATAATTATGTATTGTGTATGAATATAATTACATGTATTAATATAATGATGCAATTATATTCATAGGAACAAAAAATCCTTTATTGCATTCTCATTAGGTATCACAAATTGTTCTTTTAAGTTAGCATTACAGGTTGGAAATTGGTCTTATGAGTCATGGGTCTTATTAGAAACAAGTAATAGTAAGGTGATGGGGACATAGCACTTTCTTAAAAGCTAGTCTAGCTTAGTCTGTTGCAGACTTTCATTCCTTACTGTCTCAGTAAGTTCTGTGGAATATAAAGGTTCTGATATCAGTGACATGGTATCAAAATACCAGAATTCATCATAAAAAGGAAAATTTTCTCAAACAGCAGCTTGATTTAAAATAAAATAAAAAAAAAAATCTTGTGTTTGCTGCAAATATTTTTCTTATTATTATTTTGAATTGGGTTCCTCATTCTTCCCAGTATTTTTAACCTTGTTGTATTCCCATTTAACCCTTGGAATCTGCATGCATGGTTGCTAGTGAAAAAGCATACTAATTATGCTTATGAGCAGCCTCACAAGCCAGTTCTGAAACATGGGCACTAGAAATAGAGTTGTAAAGACCTGATCTGAACGTTCTTTATGGCCTCACTCAAGAACCGCTGGGAAACTTTAGGGTTTAGGGAATGAGCTGGGCCTGCCTGGGCTGTTTTCCATGCTCTTCCTTTCCTTGTGGTTGCTTGGTGAGCTTGAGGACTCAGGAGCAATTTGTAAGCCTAGATGGGTTTTGCAAGGTTTCGGAAGAGGGGCATCAGGCATGACAAATGGCCAACGTTCTTGACACTGTCACCAAGGGTCAAAGCAATCCATCCACAGGACAGGTTTGCTGCTCCATCTGCAGCTCTTCTGTGGAAGCTTTTTATCAGCTTTGGTCCCAGAAACAATTTACCAGCAAGTCACAAAACACAACAGGACATCTTGAAGGAAAATTCTCCCTGCTGCCTACAGCAGAACTATCTCCATAACAAGTCATTGGTAACCACCTCAGAAAATAACAGTTATATCCCAGCTGCTCTTTCACCTGAGTAGGACAAATAAAGAGAGAAAGAAAAATAAAAGCAACAGAAAGTATAAACTGAATGAGCTGCACTGTAATGGATCTCAAACCTGAGAGGAGCTACGTCCTTTCTTTCCTCCCTGCAGTACATCACACACTGGGATCTGAAAAGCCACAAACTGACAAACTGAACCTCAGAACACTCCTTGAGTTTTTCTTTTTCCTACAAATGCAGCACATTGCAGACCACAAAGGTAGAAATGTCATAGTGAGATTCCTTCTCCTACGTTGTATGGGGAAGGAGATTTTGTTTGGGTTTTATTTTGTGCTAAGTTGCAACGGGGGTAACATCTGTGCCTTTGTTTCAGCAGCTGCCACACACACACACACAGAGAACCCTGATAGCTCCAGCCCTGTGTGCTTCCAGAACCACACAACTTGCTTCCCTCCTCTCCAGATGCTGCCAAACAGCAAACACCACATGGCATAGACACAGAGCAAGAGATCAGAGTTGAACATTATTATGCTGGGCACAGCCTTTCAATGTTGGCAGACAAACCATGACATTTGGGAGCCCAGCAGTAAGTACTGTTTTGTCTTGAGACATCCAGCGAGTGTGCAGGCCAAGACACTTCCAGAGGTATTCAAGCTCTTCCCGTTTATTTTGTGCCAGGTGCCTTCATGTCTATTATATACAATGAATGAGCTTCAATTTCTGTTTCCTGCTAACCAATGCAACTAGTTATGTGCAGCTGGGCAGTGGTATTAACCACTCTGCAGTTACCATCACACCAGTACCTTTGCTTAACACAGCCCGTGTTTTCTATTTTCTCCTGTTGTGCACAACCTGAGACAATTAGAAGTCTTTCTGGTTAAGAAAACCCAAAAGGTTACACGGGACTTAAAAGCATGATGAGTATCTTGATCTTCCCTCTTCCCGTTTTCTTCCTGACCAGAATCATTTAAGGAATTATTTTTTTCCCTATTTTCATTAAAACACAAAACCATGGAACAGCCAGGTTGGAAAAACCCAGGTTGGTTTCAAGCCCAAGACCTTGAAAGGTCATGGGGTCCCAACCTTTAATTCTAATTTGAAGCATCCCACCAGCATAATAGATTCATGGAATCCCAGGCTGGTTTGGGTTGGAAAGGACCTTAAGATCATCCAGTTCCAACCCCCTGCCATGGGCAGGGACACCTCACCCTAGACCATGTCACCCAAGGCTCTGTCCAACCTGGTCTTGCTTAATAGTTACTCAATACATCAGAATGAAGAGATCAGTTTTAGGTCATGCTGAAAACTTAGCAAAAGACACCTTAATTTTGTGTTTCTACTGAGGTGAAAGAGAGTATGCTGAAATACCTGCTGAATCCACTTCTTCCCCCACCTTCCCTGCATGTACACTGTCCTGCTTGCTGCTCAAGGAGGAAATTTGTTTCCTACTAAGCTCTTCTCAACCACTAAGAGATGACACATTTACAGTACAAGGTAGATATACCCAGCGGATATCCTTGTTCAGATCCAAGTTTGTTAACTTCTCTTTAATTAAAGTTATGCAATGTTTGAGCTCTTCGTTCTCTCTGTATTATTGTAAATTGTGGTTACTGTGAATCTTCAGCTATGTAAATACAGGATGAGCTTAGGGAGTAGTTTTGCATAAAAGCAGCCAGGGTTTACAGTGGGACGGAAGCCCAATGTGAATCAGCACTCTTATATTTGCACCAAGTTTCCTCCCAGAGACTGGGATTATAAACAGAAAGAAGTTTTACACCTGGGACATCTCTGGCCCATTTCATCTAGAATAGCACCTTCTTTGAGAAAATGCATTTTTAAGGGAGATGTGGAAGAAGTGAAGAAATCCAAAGGAGGAAACTTAAAAGGCATAAGGAAGTAGCACAAAACATAAAGACCTGTCTGAAGATCAAAGGCGAAAAATCACAGTCTCTCTGTGGGTGCTTCATAGGGGAAAGGAAAAAGCCTCACTCCAAATCCATGACAACAGGCAAAGAAATAACAGACTTAAATGTTTTAATAGCACTCAGGGACTAGTATTACTAAACAGAGTATAGACGCCTAACCATAGTTACGAACTGTACAAAATGACAATCCCTCTTCTAAATGGCTTACTCCTCTTTACAGCCCAACAAGAGAGAGTTAGGGGAGAAAGTTATGCATATGCACTGTAATTCAATGCTCAGCCTCTTTTCAACTAACCTAATCGGTATGTTATCACTCTGCAAAAGTATACAGAACACCAACTCTGCCACTAAAAAAGCAATGCATAAAGTGTTTTCCTGATTTTCCTGTCCCACCTCTCTCACACTGTACTGCTAAGAAGCTATCATCTGCAATACAATTACTCCCTTAATTTATTTCCTTTTCTCTTGAGCAATAGGTGAATGACACTGGAAACCTCTGTACCTTCCTTTGCTTTCCCACAAAACTCAGCAAGCCAAAATAAGTCCTGTGTAGAAGGTTGGGATGTTCTGCTAAAAGGCTGTCCGTGGATACCCAGGCATTTCAGTGGGATGTGGCTTTCAGATTTGAGCTGACCAAGATGGTGGTCACAATGCAGAGATATTCTGGCACCAAAATGTAGACAGTAGTAGCTGAGGTTTACTTACAAGCAAGCAAATGAGAAGTGGGTCCTTCTCCACTAACAGTTTCAAGATCAAAGTCTGCTCTCTGCAAGCTGTTTTTCCTAGCAAGGTTTATTCACAATCAAAAGTTTGTAAAGTGGCAATGAAAACCAGTTGTTTGTTAACCTGCAGTGATGTTTTCTGTTTGCTGGTTAGATCAGGATTTTCTATTTTATCAGTGTTTATGCCTAGATTTGAGGAGCAGAAGGCCAAAAATCTTCTGTGGGTGGAGAATCAACTCCCATAGAGTTCTAAAGGAAGCACAGCTTTGTGAAGAAAACAAACTATTATTCTTGGAAATTGCCTAGTTTGCTCATCTTGGCCTTAACAAAATCTTTCTAGCATTCCACAGCCTCTTACAAAGTACAAAACCCACCTCAAACCTGAAGAGGGAGGTGGACAGATCCCCATCTACCCCTGGGCCAAGGTGTACTATCTGACCAAGTGTAGGAAGCATGACTGGTTTGTTTCTAGTGCCTCTGTATTCAGTAGCTCAAAGAATTAAGACAGAAATAGGCTGCACCTTTGTACTCTGCATTCATCTTTGAGTAGGTACTTACTAGTCACCTGAAAAGTTTACCTATTTCAGTGAAAATCCAATCAATAAGAGCAAAGCAACATATTCAAGAGATAAGGCTGGGTTTGAATAATTTTTCAGGTGTATTTTGCCCTTAAAACACCTTTAAGCAAGTCAAAATACAATTATTTTGTTAGTACTGAGCTGTCCCTGTACAGAATACTGAGCAAGATGAACTAACCTGGAACAGGGCCCAAGAAACACCCTCATAATCCTCTCTCTGAATCATTCCTGGGTTTGGAAGGGAAACTCAATCCATCTCCATCTTTAACTGGTCATACATAGCAATTGAAATAGAAGAGGTTTGGCACTGTGGAATCACTTAATGGGGTTAGGACTTTTTTATCATACCAAGCTATATCTCTCTTCATGGCAAGGTTTTGCTAGACATACATCTGCTACAAAAGCCTCCTTGCTTTAGGAGTTTTCAAGTATACATACCTAGCGATATGTACACCTGAAAAAAACAATTACTGAATGTAAGCAAGGTCCCCCCTCACTTCTGCCAGTGTTAAGTGGAAACATATTGCAAGACAGATGGGGTGATCATGAAATTAGATTGAAAGATGCTTGCAGCTCTTCGGTGTTTGAAGAAAATAGATGTGGGTTTCTGAGTGTGCATTAATACAAAATGAACACAGTGGCAACACTACGGAAATAAGATCTCATTTTAGCTATCAGATACAATATTTACTGTGATGACTCGAGACTAAAAATTCATTCAAGTTTACCATGATAAAAAGTCACTAACATCATTGTAAGCTGGTGACAATGCCCTTTTCTTCCTTCCTTTTCAGTATTATTTGCTATAAAATACCAGCAAGTGTCTGGAAGCCTTCCCCTGGATATCATACAAGCCTTGTTGATAGAAATCTTCGGCAGATGGTACACAAGTGGAATGGAAGATGTTATACAGTTTTTTGGGATAACATTAGTTAGAAGCAAACATACTGCATGGGACTATTTAAGCGGCCATCACCTTTTCCCTGCTCTACAACACTGTTTAATGCTTAGAGGAGCATGAAGAAAGGGGTACATTAAACTAGTTTTGTGAAAAAGGGATGAAGGATGAAGGAAGCATGGTAAGAGGCACTGAGGCAGAAGGCATCTGCCAGTGAGAAGAAAAACACTGATGAATCATAGAATCATAGAACAGTTTGGGTTGGAAGGGAGCTTAAAGCTTCCAACCCCTTGCCACAGGCAGGGACATATTCCACTAGACCAGGCTGCTCCAAGCCCTGTCCAACCTGGCCTTGAACACTGCCAGGGATGGGGCAGCCACAGCTTCTCTGGGCACCCTCTGCCAGCACCTCAGCACCCTCACAGGGAAGAACTTCTGCCTAAGAGCTCATCTCAATCTCCCCTCTGGCAGGTTAAAGCCATTCCCCTTGTCCTGTCCGTACAGGCCCTTGTCCAAAGCCCCTCTCCAGGCTTCCTGTAGCCCCTTTAGGCACTGGAGCTGCTCTAAGGTCTCCCCTTCAGGAGCCTTCTCTTCTCCGGGCTGACCCAGCCCAGCTCTCTCAGCCTGGCTTCAGAGCAGAGCTGCTCCAGCCCTCACAGCATCCCTGTGGTCTCCTCTGGACTCACTCAAGCAGCAACACATCCTTCTTGTGTTGCTGCCCCAGAGGTGAACACAGCACTTCAGGTAGGGCCTCATGAGAGCAGAGGGGCAGGATCACCTCCCTTGACCTGCTCATGCTCCTTTTGATGGAGCCCAGCACATGGTTGGTTAATGGGCTGCAAGCACACTGCTCAGTCTGTAATAGTCAAGCAGACCCAGCCTGCCAGGCATCACTGCCCATAGCCTACTTGATAAATGTGATGTGAAAAAAAACATCTATTTGACTTCTTATCTCCTCTTTTCATCCTCAAAGAGGACTTCTTATGCTCTTTAAAAATGCCTGTGGTTTACTAATAGCTTAAGTGAAACCACAGTGCTGCTCTAAATTTCACTGGGGCATTTCCTTGGGGGAACAATGTCAAACTCCCATTCTGCAAGCTGCTTCCAGCTGTGGAATGGTGTCATTTAGCTCCCAGACTTCTTGCGATACCTTTGCTGCATCTTTGCCTACATATATATGCCACTGCATACCAGGCAATGTCATGCTAAGACTCCAGTGAACAAAAATGCAAAACACTGTGTTTAGATAGTGATAAACACTGCTCTGAACCATCCTACATGTGTATCCAGAAACAGAACTAACGTTTCTCTGCTGGAGATTTCTCCTTTAGAAAACTTTTAGCCAGGCAGAGTGAAGAGAGAACAAAGGGACAGAAACCACCAAAGCAAAGGAGGTTTTAAAACAAATTGTTTAAAACAAACTGTTTTGTGGAAGAGACCATTTCAACACCTGCAAAGATCACTGACTGCCCTACTGGGGTCAGGTTGTGAGGAGCATATCGAGACATCAAGACGAGAACAATGTTTCTTGTTCAAACATGTGCAGTCTCAGTCTGTGTCTCTCTCCTCACCCTTTGGTGAGCTCAGCAATTGTACCTGCAGCTCAGGTTCATTCAGCAGTACAGGATGTGCATTGCAGAACCTCACCAACTCTTCCAAAGCAAAACTTCAACAGAAAGGAAATCTTAGACTTAGTTATCAAAGCACCTTCAACTCACATTAGAAATATTCCCATGTCATGGCTCAGTAGTCTTTTCAGAACAGAAAAGTGTGGATTTACATTCTCATCAGGCTGTGGATCACATACTTCCTTCAGTGCTAACTGATCATAATTCTCATTTCCTTCAATTAAGTGCCCATAATCAGCTGCTTTAATATTGTGCCAACAAGACAGCTGCATTAGAAATGCTTAATCTCTTTTCATACCTTAACTTCGACTAATCACAAACTATTGCACGAATGTCATTGAATCAAGCTTCAAAAGAAACCCAAGTGTTATGATTAATCATCTTCCCTAGAGGGGAAACTGGGACACAGAAAGGTCCTTTGCTTTGGCCAAGGTAATCCATTTGAACTCTGGCAGAAGACAGAAAAAGACCTCCACACGGCCAGCACGTCAGACAACATCTCTGTCACGTAGGATCGTGCTCTTCTACATCTCCTGTGTGCAGGGACAGTTCGTACGGGAGTTCTACTGTTTGCAGGCAAAGAAGGTGGGGCGTGGGAAAGAAGGGAAGGGAGTGAAGGGGGGGGGGGGGGGTTAAAGAGGTTGCTGCCCTTTTTAAAACATAAGCAACAAGGTCTGAGGCAGCAGGCATGGGAGTATCATGGAATCATTGAATCCCAGAATGGTTTGGGTTGGAAAGGACCTTAAGATCATCCAGTTCCAAAACCCTGCCATGGGCAGGGACACCTCACACCAGACCATGTTGCCCATGGCTCTGCCCAGCCTGGCTTTGAACACTGCCAGGGATGGAGCATTTATCACTTCTCTGGGCACCCTGTGCCAGTGCCTCAGCACCCTCACAGGAAAAAACTTCTGCCTTATATCTAGTCTGGACTTCCCCTGTGTAAGTTTGAACCTGTCACCCCTTGTCCTATCACTACAGTCCCTGATGAAGAGTCCCTCTCCAGCATCCTTGTAGCCCCCTTCAGACACAGGAAGCTGCTCTGAGGTCTCCACACAGCTTCTCTTCCCCAGGCTGAACAGCCCCAATGTTCTAAGCCTGTCTTCATACAGGAGGTGCTCCAGCCCCTGATCATCCTCGTGGCCTCCTCTGGACTTGCTTCAACAGTTCCATCTGTTCTCAGTTTCTGCCCTGTCTCTGTTCAAAGCATGGCTTTGAACAAACCAGGCTAGCTTTCTGTTTCTTCTTCATCTTCATCTGGGTTATCCTTAGGTGATTTAACCTGGGGATGAAAAATACTTTGGACAAGGAGGGAATTCAAACACTGCTGTTAAGCATCAGGCAGTGGAAGGCAGGACACCACTGAGCAGGGCATTGCTGGCCTTGGCACTGCTGAAGCAGGAGAAGGTGGATGGGATCCCTCACCGCCCGCTGTCAGTATGCTGGGAGGCAGTGGAGGCAGTGTTAAAGGTTGTCTGATGAAGTGGCAGTCAGAAAGCACATTTCAGGTCGCTGCCTCACTGTATAAAAGGCCTATTTTTATCCAGCCATTTAAGTTCAAGGACATTTCTCCTGCAGTTTTGGAGCTCTCTGTTAACTCTTTGCCCTAAATTATTAAAAGAGAAGACTGAGCCTCCTTCTTGCAGGTGAGTGAAGTAGGGATAAAGAAGTTGAGCTGGTACGGGTACCATGTTGTTTCTGAGAAGAGATGTCATGGGGAATGATCCCTTGTATCCAAACACCTCCCCAAGAAAGGCCATACCAAAATGGCCATTGGCAACACAACAAAAGGCTGCTTTACAGCTGCCTCTTCTGTCATCCATGCCAGTGCCCTGAGGGGTGCATGCAGAGAACAATCAGCAATTGGAAAATACAGCTCCTCCTGCATCCCTGCTGAAGGAGCTTTGACAGGCATTACAAGTCCGGTTCTTCGCCCTGCACCCAAGGCTGCTGCAGATGGAGAGGCCTGAGTTGTCAGAGAATGCATGATGGGGACTGAGACATACCCAGGAACGGCCTTTCTGAACTCCTATGTTATTATCTCCATACTAATGGTTGGTTGGATGAGTCGTTTCAAGCATTTTTAAATGCTCCTAAAGTAATCCGGGCAAAAATCTGCTCTCTTTGATGTCTACAATGTCACTTGACTTTTCCTTTTCCCTCAGTTTGGATGTATGCACTAACGCTGCAATGTATATGGCTGTTTTCCTTTTGAAAGAGATCTAATTCAGAGGCAGGCTGCGCTAATGTCAGGGAACTTTTTGTCTTCCCCTTAGCTCCCACACTCTCCTTGCGCTCAGATTTCTCTCTTGGAGCCTCCAGGAGACAGTATTCATATTTCATAGTTCATAGTTCTAGAACTATTTCATACTTCGTATTTCCTTTTTTGGCTCTGTAATTTATAGACCCCCAAGGAACAGAAGTTACCATGAACAGCAAGGCAATGGCCTTGCCTCATGCTGTGAAATATTATTAGTAGACATGCCTCTAATATATTTTCTAGAAGGCATCTTTAAAAGCACTTAGCAGAAGCCTTGGTAAAAATTAACTCTTTCTTCCAAGCATGTGTCAGACCATCTCAAGCTACACTAAGCAAGGGTAACTTCATAACATGTATGCAATAAGACACTTAGAATATATTACTTAACACTGACAGATTAATTTGCCATGGAGCTAGTACACTGAAAGAGCAAAAGGACAAAGAACATGTCCTTCCCTTTCCGCTTCTTTTTTCAAGGTGATGGGTAAGAAAGGCCACTTAGTTTTGAAGCAGAAAGGAGTTTTTTATGTTACTGAAATAACATCAATACTAACTTATGTCATTATAGACACACATGAGCACCACAAATGCGGCCAGAACAATTTATAATCAAAGCAACATGTAGAAAGAAAGGAACAAGAATGAAAAAGACCGATGACAAAATGAGGATGGCAACTAATATGTGCATGTATTTCTTCTTGGTCAGATGGCAAGTGGATCTCCAGACATTCACATCATCAATAAATCTTCTTTCCTGTATGCTAGTAATTGTAGACACGGGGACAGATTTCATCCCAAACAAACTGGGGGCAAAAGGCAGGATGATCTCAAGACAGAGGGTAATCCACTGCTGTGATTAGTGATAACTGGAGAAGGTAAATATTCTGCAGTGAAAGAAAGACAGTAATCCTATCTCAAAGCAAAATGTCCTTTGTAATTTTATGCAAGGTATCCTTTGCAGTATAGGGGGAACAAATGCACAGATGATACCACAATAGGTGCTTTATCACTCTCCCATTTTTTTCTTAAGCATGAATTTGCAAACGTGCTTCCTTCCCCTTGCACTGATGTAACACTTGAAAAGGTGAACTGAAAGTCACCGAGCAGCTTCTAATCTCCATAAAGATCTATGTCTTGAAGACAGGAGCAAGAGTTTTTCCATGTGATGCATCTAAACTATGCTTATGCAGCATTTTTCTTAGGAGGAAGCATTGAGAGCACACAATTAGTGCAATCATCTGCTGCTAATTGTGTCTTCTGTTTCTAGGGTAGTTTCCACAGGAAGCAGCCCATGTATCTTACAGACATAACTGAATTAAACTTCACAATATTCTATTAAATGATTAAGCATCAGCTCTTCCAGCTGAAACAGCTGCTACTGAAAGCTTGGGTTAGTTGTCCAGATCTGATACATTTCGGTGTAATTCACCCCATGTGGTGAATTTATCTCAGGCCATTTTCATCTTGCTGCTCCTCCACTAAGCAAAGGAGCCTGGTTCTAATAAGGTATGTCTTTCACAAAGGTAGCCAGTCTCCATCTGAATATAATCTATCTGAATATATCAAATGACAGAGAATTCATCACCGCACTTGAAATTTCTTCCTGTGGCTAAGGACACCACTGCTAAAAAATGTGCTGCCTTTCCAGGTTACTTTTCCTGACAGATCCAAAAGGCCTCTGGTAATGGCATCTCCCTCTGGAAACAGGACTGGGATGGATACAAGCTGGCCTAGCTCCTAGCTTACACAATGGTCTGCTTAAAAAGATTCTCTAAGAAACTCGTCTTCCAGCATTTCTGCTTCCTTTCTGGGGACCATCACTTTACAGTAGGCACTTTACCTTCCTCCTTCCACTCACTCAGACTCCATCTGGAAGCATCCAGAAATTATCCATGGGTTTAGCTTCGTGCTCCAGTTACTATTAGCTGGACAGCACCCTTGAATGCAGTCTTTCTTCTTAAGCTAGTATTTTCTTCAAACCTCAATCAAAGAGTATCTTTTCTCCATCTGCAATAACTTTTCAATGCATTTTTCTCAAATGCTGACAAAGGATTTTATAGGTTACTCCATCATTCATCCAACCAAGGTATTTTCAATTCTGTATGCAGCAATAAAAAGTATTTCTTTACTCTCCAGTTTCTCCACTGAAGAAGCTCAGCCACAGCATTACAAGTTAAGGCTACACAGAAAGATTTATTATTCATAGCTGTTTAACCATTCTATGTCAAATTCTCTGCAATTCATCACTCATTGTGTACTGCAAACATCACTCATGTGATCTGCCCTGTTTAAACTACTAGAACTACTCACTGAATTAAACACTGCTTCTTTGACTAAGCATTGCAGAGGTAGCCCTGGTCTAAACAACATGCTAACAAACTACTTTTCACGGAATGGCAACAAAAGATCCTTGTATCCTATCCTGTAAGTTTACACTGTCTGCACGATCTTGCCCTAGAAACCAGTTCTGATTCCCAGCAACACACCCCTTATACTGTTTTACATAAATGTATGAAAGAACACAACAGTTCAGTATGAGTTTTATTACTGTTGGCCAGAACTGTGAAGCTCAAACTCAGATCAGAAAATCCTCTGATATTCACAGAGTCACAGAATGGTTCAGGTTGGAAAAGACCTTAAGCTCATCCAGTTCCAACCCCCTGCCATGGGCAGGGACACCTCACCCTAGACCATGCTGCCCAAGGCTCTGTCCAACCTGGCCTTGAACACTGCCAGGGATGGAGCATTCACCACTTATTTTGGCAACCTGCTCCAGTGCCTCACCACCCTCACATTAAGTTCAACTGGCTGAATTAAGCATTTTCTCCACCTGTAGGAATCTCGCGGCTTCCCTGCATCACATCTGATAATGTAAGAAAGACATAGCCCCAGTGAAATGTTCACTTTTTACCCTTCTAGCAGCAGTATGACATCTTTCTAATTTGCTATCTTCATATTTATTTACTGAATTATTTAGATTTATCATCAAACGGAGACCCTCTTGCACTGCTGACACTTGCTAATCTTTAGGACAAAAAAAGAAATCCCATTACAAGAGTGGCAAAAGGGAGATGCTTAAGACAAGAGGAGAGTTTGTCCAGATGTTTAACCTACCCATATTTCTCATCATTCCTGGTGCAGAATAAGTAGTCTTCTTCAAGTTTTACAACATCCAAGCCTCACAGCACAGAAATGAGGAAAGCTGGTATGTCTTTCCTTTCATCTTCTGGACACCGGAACAGGTTGCCCAAAATAAGTGGTGAATGCCCCATCCCTGGCAGTGTTCAAGGCCAGGCTGGATGGAGCCTTGGGTGACATGGTCTAGGGTGAGGTGTCCCTGCCCATGGCAGGGGGTTGGAACTGGATGATCTTAAGGTCCTTTCCAACCCAAACCAGTCTGTGATTCTATGACATGACCAAATTGACATTTCTTACACTAAAAGATCCAGGTTAAGAGTACCCATTCTGCAGTGCAGACACATTGACATTGCAAAATTCCTTCCAAGTCAGTACAGCTCTGCTGAGATTTGTCTTCAGAAATGAACATGTTGCAGTTGGACAGCAGCTGTCAGATATGTGCACATATAAGACATTATTAGGTTGTTTCCTGAACACATCTGACTTGCAAGGGAAAATTCATTCTCCTTGCCATATAAAGTCTTAACTAAATTCCCTCAACACGTTTTTAAACCCAGAAATACAATGTTCTACAGCATGGATTGGCTCACTCCATCACACCTAACATGAGGTGTGTTGGTACCAAAACCCATTGAAATCTAAAATGCACATTTTCTGCTTTTCTATCTTTACAAAAAAAAAAGCTTTTTCGAAATGCTGTTACTGCATCAAAAGTTAAACAACATACTTAACACAGTTCAATGGTATTTATTCTTGAAGCATTTCTGAACTTATAAGGCTGCCTCTTCATACATTTTAAGGTGTTCTTAGCGTAAATTTGTGCTTCTCTCACCATGAGAAAGCATGGAGATGAACTCAAGCAACTGTGAGTGCTTTCAAGCACTCTTACATACAGAAATCTACTCTAAAAATAAAACTAGCATCATTTGAACCCAAAACTTTTGTGGCCAGCTATCTCCCTTTGAAATAAGAGCAACTAAATGTTTTCATTTCTCAAAATGATCAGTCTGTTTCTCATGAAGAAAAAAACAGTTGAGGGCCTCTGATTCTTCAGCTTGCTCTTGAGAGTCTGTGCTAGAAGTAACTGTGATTACAATGATATATGACAGGAACACTTGCCAAAATAGCACCTTGAAGCATTTTTTCATATGATTGTAGAGTTCTGCTTTGCACTAGCAAAAGCTGAAGAGACTTTAACTTTAGAAGTTAATTGCTGAGTACATTCAATTCACACACTCTTTGATCCATGGTACTATTTAGTGTATCTTGAGAATGTTCAGAGTAAAGGGATTCAAATACTGTGTCAGCTGAGCAATGGGTTTCTGAAATATAGTTCAAATAACATATTTTTAAGAACCCTGTACCTCTTTCCATAACCTTTCATTCCTCCTCATGTCTTAGGAAGTAACTGCATCTCCCAGTGCACCTAAGCTGCCTACACTTGCTTATTTACATCCAGTAGATTTAATAGGGCAGGGAGCTGAAGGAATGTTTCAATGTGCAGGATTTGTGCTACAGATGTGGATATATATATATTTAGAGAAGTGAAACTGAAGCTCTTCCCTGTGAGGGTGCTGAGGCGCTGGCACAGGGTACCCAGAGAAGCTGTGGCTGCCCATCCCTGTCAGTGTTCAAGGCCAGGTTGGAAGGGGCTTGGAGCAACCTGGTCTAGTGGAAAGCGTCCCTGCCCGTGGCAGGGGGTTGGAACTGGATGAGCTTTAAGGTCCTTTCCAACCCAACCTATTCTGGGATTCTATGATTCTATGAAGTATTTGGGGACTAGCTGAATGGTCTAAAAAGACTGCAACGAGCACACATGATGTGAGTGGGGCATTCTGGCAACACACATGGCTGCCACTGAGCCCAGACCAGCCATCACCCACTGAACCTAGGTACAGTCAGCTGGAATCTGCCTTTGGAACAGACTTGAACAGTATCTGTGCTTTCCTGTTGAATCTTCCAGTTCAGCTTTTACTGGCTCTGGCGTCATTTTGTGAATTGTTTTTCTGTTGCTAGAGTACACTCAAGCCTTCAGTCTACTTTCAAACAGAATAAAACTGCATGGGTACCTCACCACCCAAAAAATGAAGTTCTGGGAGGTAAAACTTAATTACACAGAGACCCTTGGCAGGGTGAGAAAGGGAAAGGAACATTCTGGGACTGAGAGGAATAGAACAAAAGAAGGTATGAGCAGGGTGGGGCACTAGAAGGGGTGAGAAAGTGTGGGCATCAGTCTGACAGAGATGACAAAATGGTACAGTAGCATCTCATAACCACACACTGCTTTTTATCCATGCTGGAATAGGAAGGTTTTGCCCTTCCATGGCAAATTCTGATCCATATGAGCTTCCTACTCTTCTGCTGGTGCTTGGGGAAGAATTTTATAACAGCTTGAGAACAGAAAAAGGAGAGACAGAAAACTAGACACTCTTTTCTATTCATCTACTTCAAATTACTGTAAACGCCTCCTAAAAAGCTACCAGTGTTTGGAGATACAATAGCTCTCAGTCGGTTTCACTGCTGGACCTATTAGCTATTAAACAGTTCAAATATTTACAAGCATTTCTGGAATACATATATATTCCAATCATCCTCAATAGAATATACAGGATATATAGAAATATATATATGTGTGATCAATTAATTTCATTCTAAACTGGGGTTATAGGAGAAGAGGTTCATGTGAGAAAACCAGTAGGGAGTCCCACAGCCCCCATTATCTTGGTCATATTAATGACAGAGCTGCACACATACACAACTACTACAAGTACCTTTATCTGAAAAACCAAACCACTTATTAAAAAAAACCCTTACAAAAGCCAAAGAAATGGCCTCACTGACTGCTTAATAATTGCTCTGTTCATGTCTAGTGGGAGAAAGAGGGAGATAAAAGTCACAAGTCCTCCCTCAGTCCAGCCACTCTGTCTTAGCCACGCGATCCCACCCTAGCAAATATTGTCGTTCTCATACTATTTGAGTCAATGAACAACAACAACAAAATCTTACTCTCTCTCTCTCTTCACTTCTGAGTTAACTGCCTATTGGGATAGTTGGTCCAATTGGCTGTTGAAGGGGAACTGGCACAAGTTGATTGAAGGCAAGTGAAGCTCTGGTAGCTAGGGCCAGGTTTTCCGTTATCCCCAGCTGAGTACACAAGCCTTTATAGCTCTTACAGATAAGCAGGAAGGTGCTAATCTCACCTCATTATAGTTGGGGCCCAGCAACATTCCTAGATGGCAAGCACAAGTCACAAACTGTTGGCTCTATGCAGATGCATCACCTTGGCAACAGTAACAGTTCATCTTTTTGTTCTATCTCCTCTCCTGCTTGCTCACTCATACCTGAAACATTTGATTTTTAATCCAGACTGACTCTGCCAGCCAGATGCTGTTCAACCTACTTTGAAAAAACATTTTTAATTCTTCATACTCAGCAATCTTTTACTCCACAGGGGGTTGAGAAACCACTTTGACATGCAAGAAGGGGTCTCAACATTTTGGCTTGCAATAAACCGTGAAAATTCACAGAATGGCTATTGTGCTTCTGTCTCAAGTTTGTACATTGTTCACAAGTAGAAATCACTCCTGCAGTTTCCCAAAAGCACTAAACCAAACAGAAACATTGTTTGTTGAGCTACAAAAAACGTTACACCCTGCCAGACTTGCTATCGAGGTGTAATAGCCAGGCTTCTCAGGGGAACTGTGAGTTTAACAGCCCAAATGCCTACCTGTGCTGCTGTGAGAGGTGGTGGAGAAGTAAAATTACTTTCTCCAGACAGAACAGTGCCCTTCTCCTGCATAAACACAGACCAGAGATCAAAACCTTTTGGGAAACGCATGGCTTACTCATGGAGATAATCTGGCCTTCAGCACTAACCTGCATTTATTGTTGAGCCGCTGTTGCAGCTCACAGCAGAAGTATTGATTATGGGGAACTTTCCAAGTGCTTTATTGTCAAGTAGTCACTCACAAGGCAACTAGAGACAAGAATAATATAATTAAACTCTGAAGCTGTGTCACAACATCTCCAAAGAAAAAGCCTCTTGATGAGAATGTCTACACAAGAGCAAAGGAAATGACACTTGATGAACTTTGCCAGAGAACCGCTGCGGCCATAAACCACAGGGGCATTTTACAGGTAAGAGACTGTGAAGAAAGGCAAGTAAGGAAATGCTGCTTTAAGGATGCAGATGCAAACCTGTGAAGACAAATGCAGAAGGAGGAAAACACCTGTGTAAGGAGATGGGGAAGATCAAAGATACACTACTATCTCCATAAATCAGTGTAGCTGTATTGACTTAAAAGGAGCTTCACAGATTGATTAGGTGAAAAGATCTGCAATTAAGAACTGTCATTCCACCAAAAACCCTAGCTGTGTGTGGATATGTGTGATTTTTGGTTCTCCTTCAACTCCTATTAACACTGTATCAAAACCTGCCCAAGTAATTATGTTTTATTCTTTAACAATTACATGCCATTACACACTTCACCATAAGAGTCTTAAAAGGCTTCATTTTAATGTGTCATAAACCTCATAGCAGTTTATATATATTTGATTATCACCTAACATCATTATTCCTCTTCCCTGTTCCTATAAATTAACTGTTAAAAGAGTTAGCAGGTTTTGCTTTAAAGGACAGCCACACTGAGCTATCTACAGCAGCTTGGGAAACTCTACTTCCTCATGTCTCAAGATAAGTATTACATCTTGAGAGCCAAATAAATATCATTATGTATTTCTCCTATCAGTAAGGCATAGCAAAGGGCAGGCATACAACTTCTGCATGTGAGCTGCCAGAATTTCACAGTTATTTTAAGCGACTGAGCTAGTATCTAGCACTTGCTGGTTCTCCTCCGACCTCTGTTCAGGTCTCAGTGCAGTAGCAGAAAGTTTGGGGGAATGTGGAAGGAGGAAAGCTGTTTCCAGCAGAACATACCTGCAGGGGCAGGGAGTACTTTTGTGAAGGTCAAACAAAACCTTGCAAGATCTCTGCTTAAAATCCCAAATGTCAAACTGTCCGTTTTAATAAAATACTCCTTCCTTGGTTCCCTCAAAACTTCTTGCTCCAACTTACTGAGTTCCAATGAACAGTCCCACACTGAACCCCTGCAGTGTTAGAGTGAACCCTTCTCAGTGGCTTCTTCCACCAGCTGAACATTCCAGTGCTGTGGTGCTCAAGGAACAGGAAGATGACAATTCAGTCACCCTGTGCTCAGATGGTAGAAAAACAAGACTCTTGAATATGTAGGGATTCTTTGAGGGAGAACAGACTACTTTTTGTCTTCCTGCATGCTCTGAAGAAGACCAAAACAATCTGAAAGTATTAGGCATGGGGAAAAATAAGGAAAGTGCAAAATACTTCCCTGAAGGGGACTGAGGAATTTGAATTATAATAATTGTTTCATATCAGTATAGTATTACAATTAAATTATTCAGTGACCCAGTGCAGCAGGTAATAAGAGAGCCCTGGATCTCTCTCCAGGTCTAACCACCCTTCTCAATGCAAGGCCAACACAGTAAGTATTTGGGTATTGAGACAGAAGGGTTACTTAGAACTTAACGTATTCTGGTCCCATTCACTGATCACATGTTGGTGTTTGGAGGGCTTTAAGTTCCCTCATGGTTTAACCCCAGCTGGCGACTAAGCACCACACAGCCACTTGGTGTGACACAGCTGAGCTGAGTCTTTTGTATGAGCACTGCAACTGCAAATACATTTGGAAGTCTGATTTCATTCTGTTTCTTCTAGCATACGAGGTCAGTCATGCAAGGTATAGTGAAGGCTGACAGGCAGAAAGATAGCTTTCTCTCCTCTCTGTCTCTCCCCCCTCAAAGCATTTTAATTTACTGAAGGAGTCTGTCATAACCCTTCCACACAGCTACACACACTAGTATGACTATGTACATTCAGGATTGCATGGCAGGTGGTTAAATGCAGTCTCTGGCTTTACATTCTTCAGTCTTGACTGACTGCTCTATCTGCCCATCGTCTTCTGAAGGCCTTTCTTCTCAAAGAAAGGTTGGGTTAGATCTAAGACTTGAGCTGGAAACCCTACTGCGTTTTTTTCCCCAGACTTGACACAGCTGACCCCATCTTCCCAGTTAGGCTGTATCTGTGGACTGGAACATTTTCTCCTGAGCAGACAGCAGGCACACCAGCAGCACACATCCTAACAGTCCTCTTACCTTGTCCAGAAGTCCTCTTGTACTTGTACTGTATGTTTTATACTCAGAACACTAATTATAATCTTTGTCTGTGCCACTGCAGTTCTTATAGTAGTGACTTGGCACTGTAGTCCTTACAGTGGTGAAGCCAGTGTAGAGAGTACTTTAAGCAACTTATTAAATTGCCCTAAAATGTCTGGGTATGATAAAGATATGCTTTTTGAGTGTCATCAATGTACAGAATCAGGAAGAAAGCAAAGAAAACAAGTGTTCTTCTTAGAAATGTCCAACTAAGACCCACGTTTGCCAAAACAGGTTTCAATTTCATTTAAAACATGTGTCCCCAACATAAGAAGCACATGGCCCCATAAACAGACTGGAACTACCAGCAGAAGATTCATGTAGAAACATAATTCAGTAAGAGTTCCTGAGAAAGGAAAACATGCAGGTTATTTTTACTTTATTAAAATTCCCCCAGTTCCGAGCTTCAGGATGTGTATGCAGCCTGTACCAAAACACGGTTTTGAAAGGATTAGCAGCCACGAATAGATGGAAGGAACAAGATACAGAATGTCACTGTGCTACATAATTTCCTCTCCATCTCTTTGAAAGGCTTTAGGATTTTTTGAAGATTAGTCAGACTAAAATTTTCTTTTAATAACAGGCAGTTCCTTCAGGTGTCCATTTCAGAAAGCTATTTAGAGCCTTCTGATGTGCTGCAGGTTTTATAGCTATAGATAATCATTACCTGTGGAGAGCAACATAATCCACAGCCAACTGACTGTAAGGTTGCTTAGCACACAATATCAGAACAAGCAGCAAGACCCTTAAAGCTGCTGGGACTCATTTGCTACAATAACAGTTTATACTGTGTGATTGCCAACCCAAAAATATCCTCTTCCTCCACACAAGGAGATGCAATTTATCTGCTTTGTGATGGATCTCATTTTTGCTTCAAAGGCGATAATCTTAAATCCAATACCATATATACAAAGTATCATTCCACATTCTGCAAATACAAATCAAGACCAATTCTCATCCTGCTGCAATATTAATATATAACTTTCCAATTTTGCTGGACCCAACACACAATGTGTGTATGCCTCTATATGCAATTTCTTCATCAGCTCATCTTCATTTACTAGGGGCTGGAACGCTCACTGATAGGAAACATTCGAGCACACGTGAGTTGACTTAATTAATATTTAACAGGCAGTTTACAGAACTGCAGATTTACTCATCTGTAACTAAAATCCGAGGCTTATGTTGTGTTCAGGTCCATATGCTTTGCAATGAACTTTTATGGGAAATAACAACACACAAAAATAAGCACCAAAGAAACCAAATAAACTTAACAGCCCCCAAAATTATTTCTATTTGTAGGTATTTCCATACACAACTTTTTGTCCTCTCTGAAAATGATTTGTAACCAACCTGAACAGGACTGAACACATTCAAGTCATGTAACCTTTAGATTTTAATATTACTGTCTCACTAACTTTGTGTTGACGCACTCATTATAAAGATGATTACAAGATGTCTCAGATGCAAGTGTGGGCACATGTGAGTTAAGCCAGAGAAGGATTTGCTTTAACAAGTAAAATATATTAAACCAACGTGGGCACATGTGAGTAAAGCCAGGGAAGGATTTGATCTAACAAGTAGAATATATTAAATAATTTCCCTTATGAAAACTCTTTTATTTAATATGGTTCTAAATGCTCTAAGAGTTTGCAAGGGAATTTATTTCTGAAAAGAAAACAGAAAGAAGAAAACCAAAGAAAAATAAGAAAAGGGAAAGGGAAAGAAAAACATCAGCAGAGTACTAGAGATTCCTACACACGAAAGCTCAACCGACTGCACTCTGTGCTATGACCTCCTCAAGAAGGGCAAGACACAGGAGGGAACAGGCTTCCCATTCCATCATCTACAGTTCTTCAAGATGTAAAAACATGTCAACTTGTGCCCAGAGTGACCTCAAAGAAAGAGAAGTCAGCTAAGGGGAGGCTGTCAGCATAAAACTGAGGAAGACAGTGTTATTTTCCAGGATTTTTGAACAGAACTCCTTTGATGTCTGACAAACATTTTGGTCAGTGACAGTAATGCACTAGCAGTATTTTATATGGGACCTCAGCTGCCAGGGAGCTGTAAAGCTACATAATTACTGTTTTATTTTCATGAATGTGTGAATTCAGTTGATAACAAATGTAATATTTATTTTGCACAGTTGAATTCCTGTTCCTAGGTGGAACCGTTGGGCTACCATACAGAGCATGTCACAGTTACAGAGCACATCACCAGGGGCTGGGGAATAGTTGTGCCAGGTAGATTAAAATAGTCAGAGTAGATATGAGACCTTTGAGGACAGCTTTGTCCTGAGTGTGGGGCATGACCGCACTCTTCATCTATGACTACTGTCATATGTCTGAATATTGTTCTGGCTTGATTCTTCTTGTCCTTAGCTCATATTTGTTCAGGGACAGGGAGCAGAGCCAGAGCAAGAGTTTGGGATAAAGCCAGACAGAACTTAACTGACTTGCCTCTTCTTATAATAATTATCATAATACAGATTAATACATTAATTAGTGTTCAAGAAGACAGAAAGAATTGAGACATTCTTCAGTTCATCCTACTGAAAAAGTCATGTTTACCTTTAGCCTCCCCTTTTGGTTTTAACAAATGCAACAGTACTGACACAATGCCTTCTGGATCTATGTTTGTATGCCCATGATTTACTAGCACAACTATGCAAGGTCAGGTTTTCATCTTTATGTAAGAAACTTCAAAGAGTCACAGTGAAGAACCCGCTACCATATTTCACTTAGGAAGGGAAAAACATTAACTCTGATCATCTACTTTGTTTTTAAAGATATTTAATTTCACCCATCAAGTAAAATATCAAAAGACAACAGGAGTTCAAATCTTTTGACCTGTTAAAGCAGAGAGCTGAGAGTTCATTTCTCCTGGTCAACAAAGGCAGAGAGGACTTGGTGGGCTCCATCTGAATGCCACCAGGAAAATGCAAATAATCCTTTAGGGCAAGGATTTTAAAGTCTGTGAATGATGCACATACAGAAAGACTGATTTGAAGTAAGAGTCTCAAATTGTCCTTTTGTTAAACCAACAACCTTACAGGGAATGGTGACTTCTGACCCCACAGTATGTGTTACCTCAAGATCGTGGTAGGTTCTTTCTCATCAAAGTTCCCTGCAATGTACTCTTTTACCCCATTACAACCTGCTTTGATTTAGATTAAAACCCCACAACTGTCTCAAGGCCTAGAGAATTTGCAGGCAAGGTTCTGACTTTGAGGCATTACTTACACGATGCTTACTTCATTACTTAGCGTTTGAAGGATTCTGAAAGGTCATACTCCTCAGTCATCATGGAAATCACATAAGCCTGTGGAAACGTGATGTGCTCTACTTAAAAATGTCTCAACTCCTCACCAGTTACAAGCTACAAACCTGCAAAATCTGCACGGGTTCAATACAGTGAACTGCTAAGGAAAGAAGGAATATATTTTACAAGTATATATACACCAAAAAAAAAGCAGTAAGAGGCTTCATGGCACTTCTCCCTTTACGTATCACAGAAGTATTGATGAAAATTATGCAGAACATCAGCTTGAAGAACAGGCAAGAAAATCCAGTGCTTGCCTGAAGCTTGGAAGACCTTCCTTTCATCTCTACATCTTGCACACATTCAAGATCTCAGCAGTCTCAAAGACTGGGCCCTTTGTCTCTGCATTTCAACTCCTCCACTTACAAAGAGGCATAAAAAGGATTTTTCCTGCCCATGGACACACGGGTGACACCACCATTTGAAGATCTGAATAGTTAGATTTCTTAATGATTCTTAGATATCTTAACTGCTAGAGTGATGGGATTGTAATAGATCAGCAGATACTTTGACCAACTTCACATTTTCAAGACACCTTCTAGGGTCTTACATTTAAAACATCAAAAGACTTTCACAAAATCTAAATAAATAGGGCACAGCTTAGCTTCACAGAGCACCTGCAACCGCCATCCTTCCAACAGACAGTGAGCAAGCATAAGGAGCATGAAAATACAGAGTCCAGACCATTTGTCCTTTAGCTTCGCATTTTGCAAGATCTTAATGGGTATACACTTTGGTAGCCTGATAGAATTTGTGCTGAACTCTCTGTGATTAATGCACTTGTGATTACACAACCTTTCTAGAAATAGTCACAGACGTACTTACAGGAGAAGATATACTTACACTTACTCCAAATGATCCTTCTAGATCATTTAAAATACATGTTTACCTCCTAATTGATTTTAAATGCTCCCTAGTGTGTTTGTTGCAATGGTGTTCTTAACACAGGGCACATATTGAGCATGTATGTCTGCATTTATGAGTAAAATAGAAAAAGAAACCAAACAATCTAGAGATGTTTTGGCAAAGTGTAAGTGAAACAAAAGTGCTTTGTTAAATAGCATGTTAGACTGGTACAGACTGAGATCATCACAGGACAGAGATAAAGATATCTGGTAGCCCCCCACATAAGGCAATTCACTATGGAATTAGGCAGACCCTTCTGGTAGATTCCTAGAAATGCCAAATCCTTAAGCTGGCTGCCCCACAGTAAAGCAGGAAAATTCTGAGGACTCAGAATCCGCTTTTCAATATTGCTTCTCTGATAGTTTCCAAAGCCCTGCAGCTAGCGGAAGGTGCAAGCACCTCCAGCAAAGCTACTTCTATGATATGCTGGTGACTGCAAACCTTAAAGAGCAGCTCATTCAACTGTGCTTCTGTCACCAACTGGTTTCATTCTGAGAGTCTCAAACACCAGTATAAATAAATGTTCAGAAGGTGAAAGCAGGCATTCTCACCCTTTCTGTAATTTACAATGTACTGTACACTTCAGAGTTTTTTAGAAGTCAAATTCAGTAGCTAATAGCAATACTTAGTAGTAAAGGTTGATGCTTTCCCTTTTAGTCTTAAAGGCATCATTTAAGATAGAAGTAGCACTTTTCTCCAGAGGTAGGAAAATTGAAGGTGAAGGAAGCAAAATGGGCTGTAAAACACATCGCGAATGCTTCATGGCTGCCCTTGTTATACAGCTTTGCTCTGTTTTCCTCATTTCTAACTCCATCCATCCACCCACCCACCCATCCATCCATCCATCCATCCATCCCACGATGAGGACACCTGAGGAGCAGAGAGATGGACATGGCTCCTGAAGGATGTTGAGAGCTCAGTGTTGACTAGCAAGCACTGCACACTGGCTTTACTACAGCGCATTCTCATATGCTACCTCCTGCCTCCTCCCCTGTACACGCATTTCACCTGGTGCTGTGAAGCCTTCATTTTCCTTGTTGATAATTCCTAGTCTAGAATAAAGCAATTCATAACTGAACATCTCTGTGTGCTTTTTAATGCTGAAGATGTACACAATAAACAAGAGGAAATTATTCTTGGCAATAACTCCATAAATATGTGCTATACATTATTGTGGTGGGACTTGTAATTGACTAATTGCTAGAACTCATAGCAGCCTTCCAGTATCTGAAGGGGGCCTATAAGGATGCTGGAGAGGGACTCTTCATCAGGGGCTGGATGATAGGACAAGGGGTGGGTTCAAACTGAAACAGGGGAAGTTCAGGTTAGATATAAGGAAGAAGTTCTTTATTGTGAGGGTGGTGAGGTGCTGGCACAGGATGCCCAGGGGAAGTGGTTAATTCTCCATTCCTGGCAGTGTTCAAGGCCAGGTTGGACAGAGCCTTGGGTGACATGGTCTAGTGTGAGGCATCCCTGCCCATTGCAGGGGGTTGGAACTGGATGATCTTAAGGTCCTTTCCAACCCAAACCAGTCTGGGATTCTATGATTCTATGATTTGAACTATTAACCTTCAAGAGGCTCCATGTCAGCTGGAGATAGATGCCAGCTCTGTCAGTACTCACTGTAAGGTGCAGAAAATTAAAAACTGAGTATATTTGGTTAGTTATCACTACTGATTGTTATTGGCAGCTATCTGATTATTAATCACTGTGTCAGAGGCTAATCATTCCATTTTCCACAAAAAAGCCATTTTGACTGACTTGACGTGATTCCTCACCCATGTTCAACAAGGGAGCAGAAAATGAATGCAAAAGCCATGAATATCTATATTCCAGCAAAACTGGAATGTTAATCGAACCATTTGTTCTGCGTGGTGTGTCTTTAGGGAGTCAGCTCTTTCAGAGAACTCTAGCTGAGCAGAAAGACACCTTCCTGCCTAGCAGAAAGCAAACCGAGTTGGACAGTGAGCTCTGCCTTGTGGTGCATTTCCCCTACGCTGCAGAAATTGCAGAATATCAGCACTTTAAAATGATGAACATGTGCCGCACCTGGTTCCTGAACAAACAAAGCACAACGTGGGACTCTCCCCTGATGACTTAGTTTTGATGAAATCATTGAGCCAAGGCAGAAAGCTTGAATTACAAAAAGCAGCAGCCTGAATAGGCCTGCTTACTCCTGCTTCTATTACCTTTTCTCAGGGAAGACTGCCTACTTTATCAATAGCTCTGTCAACACTTTCAAACCCCCTCAGAGGAATTCAGAACATTGAATGTAAATAAGCCACCTGCTTCCAAAGATCAAAACAGGACTAATTTATTTATTTATTTGAATTGATAAAGATGGGGCCCTGCATGCAAATAATGAAACACTCCCTATCTCTTTCCTTAGTCTCTGTGTTTAAGATGTGCTGATAATGCTTGAACTGAAAACTTCCACTGGGCAAATGTGTGACAGCATCTTAAAGATGCATGTACTTGCCTATATAACATCAGACAAATGCAACCCAGAATTTGCTGGTTTGTGCATGTATCACCTAAACAGTTCACTGTAGTACAAGGGAACTCAAGGAAGGAAATAACAGGGTCTTATCACAGAAGATGGCGAAATCAAAGACCCCCCTTTTCAGGCAATGCTGTCAATGTTACAAGGAAGGCACTGACCCTCTTAATCCCCCATGGAGGACAGATCCACATCTGTTGCTGGCATGTGCACAATCTACCTCTATGCTCAGAGCTGGCTGAAGGCTGGGACGTGAGGTCCAGCACAGCCAACAGAGCAACCTCTTCCAGAGGGTAAAGTTATCTGAGTGACAAAAATGCTCAAGTATGGTTTTGGTTTGAGGAAAATAAGACCAAGCTCGTCTTTCCTTCCCTCTCAACATTCTATACTGCCATAAGAGTAAATAAAGACTCTTAACAGAAGACAGAAGTGGAGTATGTGTAGTGTGACAGACTCATTAGCATAAGTATCCTTGTCATTTTAACCTTGAGCTGTCAGAGCCTGTCAAGTCTTATTTTCCTTTCTGCCTCCTTTTTATGCTTTCTCCATCTCCCCTTAGCTCCAGCTTTCCTGATCAGGCAAGAGGGGTAGATTTTAGTCCACATTTCATAAGCCAAAACTCACTTCTGAATTCTCTGGAATTCTGCCCATTAGCTCCACGTCTGTGCTTGACTGTCACTTATCTACACAACTAAATATTTATCTTCACTTTTCATTATCTTAGGATGTACAGCATAAAGCAAATACATGTATTTAATTCTTGAGCATTTTCTACCTGACTTACTTCATCAGCAGGTACATTCTGCAGTGTGGACATGAAGAATTTCATACAGTTGTAACAGCTCAAAGATGCCCTCACAGCTTGCCAGCGGGAGCTTTGCCATTAGCTTCAACAGGGACAAATTCATGCTTCATGTTTGTAATGCAGGCATCCATAAGAAATAACTTACTATCTTTTTAACAGCCCCTCTCTTACCCTTGGTACAAAAGAAATTACTTACATTGACTATATTCCAGTACACACTTTTAATAATCTTTTAGGGGCCATTTTCTCACTCTTTGTTTTAAGGCTTTTCTAAGAATACAACTCTCAGAGCATTCCTTTCAAAAACATGCTTCTTAACTAGCACGTTTTTGGTTTCAAGGCAATAATGACAGGCAAACAAGGCTTACAGGTGTTGGAAACACACAGACAACAATCCTATGACACTTACATCAGTGAGTATGATTTAAAATGGAGATTTTGATATTTCTAGCATCCCACATGCTTTGGGTCATATTCAAGCAATGTAGAAGCAGAAATGGTGTGAAAGATAACTATAGTGTAACAGAAACTCTATTTTATGACAGAAAACAGTTTCAGATAAGCTACCCTATGTAAAAGCTATGGATCAATTTAGGTGAACAGACAAGTCAGTACAGAAGAGGCTCTTGAAAGAAATCTAAGCAGATGGTTCACTGGCACATAATATATCTTCATCTTCTCATCTCATGCTGGTGGGAGATGGGGAGAGGGAGATTCAGATGAGAAAAAAGTGTTTTGAAGGAAATCAAGGGCACACATGGGTATTTCAGTTAAAAAACTACATGCAACCAGGTTCAGGGTTTCCACCCAACTCCAACCTTTCACAGTGGACATACCTACCCCTAATATTGTTAACTAACTCATACCTGCAGCATGTCAAGAGTAAAAGAGAATGGGACTGGAAATTAACCTCTTTTTCTGAGGTTGCTTCCCATCCATTGAAGTAGTGCTGTGAAGATCTTGGCAAAGGCATGGAAAGGCAGCTAGGCACATGCCATGCAAGGAACCTGAGCTGTTTGTTAAACATGGCAAAAGAAGCCTGAGTTGCTGTCACATCCAAGCATCACAAAACAGTGACTAAGGTTAAAAATGCTGCCCTCATACAGTTCCTATTTACATGTATATTAATTTCAGAGGCATAATAATAGATTGACTATGGGTGTTAGGAAGATGAAGGTAGCAAGAGAAGAGTGGTATGTGTGTCACAGGTATACAATCTAGCCAAGTTTAAAGCTGAAAAATTTCAGCACTGCATTGACATGCCTTGGTAAACTCTTTGGCTGATGATCACAGCTTCTTTTTGTCACATTTCCCTTGGAGTATTATTGATTTCTTTCTTTCTTTTTTCCTTCAACCAATACACTTAAGATACACTTAACTCCAAGAAAGAGATAAAAAAATCTAACATTCTGCCACAAATGTGTAATCTTGCTGGCAATGAGCATCGAGTCCCAAGTATCATTTTTAGTTGGAAACTGTTCCAGGAGAAGTTGCTAACTATTTCTGGAAGTAGTGCCACAGAAAAAGCAGCTTTGGATCCAAACCTTTTCTAGCAGGGCAAGCCCAAGTCTTTGGTGGCATCCAAACATTTTTTTTTTTTAGAAACCAATGGATTCATGCTTAACAATTATTTATCCATTTCCAATCCTGATACATTTCTTTCCATTGAGAGATGATATTCCCAAGATGACTTCCAGGAATGGGGGCTTGGGAGAGGTATTAAAAATTACTTAAAGGCTTACTTGAAGTAGATGAAACCAGCAGCAGCCTGAGTCTTTAAATCAAGCCTCCAGCCTGCTTTACAAAACCTCTTGAAATGCCTGAACAAAAAGACAATAACTTTCCCTTTAGATACCAATATTCAAAATTTAAACCTTAACACTCCTATTCAGCCACTGCCCTGGGAGCATTTTGATATATTTCCTGAAGAACGATTCTGTAACTTTTCAAAGCATTCACATTTCTCCCAAGGTGCATGAATGCCATCCTCCAAATGCATTAAGCTGCTCTGCTCCTAAAGGTGAGGCAGCATTTAACAGTGAAGTGAGAAGGATCAATGGATATCTGTCAGGCACGTGTGTGCACACTTGCCCAGAGTAAGCAGCTTTCCTGATCTCCTCACCTGCAGGTTAATGTTTTAGCATAGCCAAGAACCACAAAATGCCCCATGCAAGCGTCAGAGAATGGGAGCTTGAGGATGAGCTCAGTAGAGGAATCAGTGCTCTATTACTGATGGAAATGGGAGGAGTAAGTTGGGTTCTGCAGCCTCATCAGCCTGTTACGGGCTGGGATTTTCGATTTACTGGATCCTGAGTTCTGTGACCTAAGTCTGCTATGACAGCTGTTTTTTGGCTGTGGATATGAAAGCTTAGCTGTCCTTTGAGCAGTTACTGCTCCTGGGTGAAGAACTGTATAAGCTAGCCCTGCTTCCCCACTACTGATGCTCCAACAGTGGTACTCACTATTGGTGACTAACGGCAACCCTTAGTCACATTGAGCTAGGGAAAGCTGCTAATGTCATCACTTATAGCTCAGGCATTACAGCACTTGCTGTAAACATACCTCTCAAGGTATGGTTCAAAATGCCTTTTGGGCCAGAAATCATCAAGCTATCTAATACACAGCTCAAACCCAATGAAACCATTCTTCCTTTTCAGACACAACTGAAGATTCATCAAAACACAATTCTGATTCACCTACATTAGCACTTTGCCACAAAGTAAGAGTTATTTTCTCTTCCTTCTCTCTCTGCTCTGCTAGATATTTACACAGTATCAGAGAGCTTCAGCGGGAGGGCCTGGTGCACAGTGGTCTATCAGCAGGTGATGACTGTACTCTTACTGGAAAGTCAAATTCAGATTCTTTACCTGAACACAGCAAGATGGCTTCTCTAACTACAGGATTAATGGGTGCTGGCTTGACATTATGTTTTGAGTAAGACTTAGATTTGCAGCTCAAGGAGAAACATCCTAGCTGTCAATACTGAAGGAAAGGAGGCATCTAACTCCAGGTTGCACTTGGCTACTCAAGTCCCATGTCTACCTTATCAACTAGTAAAAACTGATTACTCCAGGCAAGTCCCCTCATATATAGCATACAGATGCCTAGCTTGCGGTTGGAGGTTACATGCAGTAGTGAGATGGGTACAGCTTTGGTATGTATATCCAAAGGTTTGAACTGTTGAAGGAAACTGGAGCTGTGAATAACTCTTCAGGGAGAATGCAGCTTAATCATCAGAGTGCCAGTTCTAGGAAATTCCCTCTATGTAACAGTGAAACTCCAGGACTGTATCTCCTCACTACAGAAGGGTAGAGACAGCTTCTACTGTGAAAAGCAAGCACTGAGTTTCACATCATTATCTGCATGAGCATGAGGTGATGTCAACTGAGAATGTGAAGGATGCAGAACAGTAACCAAAACAAGAGATAAACCTCCTGTTTGACCTCAGGAGTGGCTAAGACAGCAGATATTTTTGAAGAAAATATGTCTGGCTTGAATATGCACACGGAAACAGGTTTTTAATTCACTGCATCAAGTGGAGATAGAGCGAGTCTTGTTGAAGGGCCAGATGGTTGGGTTCCTAATTGGTATATGCAGTTTGTTATGCTTGCAGATTACATCGCTCTCATCCTCATGTAATGAATTGCTTTTCCACACGTTTCACATCAAGTTACTGGGAACAGAGAATTCTTCACTCAGTAGCATTGAGAGTGCAATTGCTTTAGGTGCAGTGGGTTTCTCATTTTATTTTCACTATCTTCATTCCAAAAATTCTACAGCAGACAGATTGTCTGGCCTGCAAATATAGCTACATAGAGGCATTTTCTTCACTGTGGGTACTCCAGGGAGTCAGGGAGAAGCAATCTCTCAGGATGTAGGACAGAAGCGATACTGTGTCCTTAACTTACTCTAGCTCCATCTCTGGGTAGACTCAAAAACATCTCTTGCAGAAGGTTTATAACAAGTAAGAACAGGGAACTTTAATCTAAAGATCCACAGAAAAACCACCCTGGTTTTGAAGCTGGGAACCTGGAAGAGCTGATTTCTGGGTCCCCTGAATAGTAGATTCTAGTAGATTCTTCAAATGTTTTCTAATTCAGGGCTGTTACTCATTTTGGGCTTAGAACTTGTGAATAAGGGAAGAAAACAGTTAAGAACAATTCTGCAGTCAGGCTGTATCAGAACTGATGGGTGGGATCACCCCTAAACTCATGAGAACACCTGCATCTGCTGAACATTCACGTTGTAAACCTCACACTAATGGCACTTATTTGCATATAGTTCCTAGCTTGTATGATCTGTCAGGTTGTTTAGAGCTTACCTGTAGCATTCGTGCTAAAAAAAGCTTGCCTGACCGAAGAAAACCTACCATTCCTTGCTTCTTCCTTCCCTTTTTTGCCTGCTTTTCAAGGGAGCTTTAAGAAAAGATGTACCAAGCACTATAAAGTGACTGGTTCTTACGGAAGAAGGGAACTTGGAATAGCATTAGCATTTTACCCAAGATATAATAAGTCCAGATAAGTAGAGTGCCTTCAGTGTCAACTGCAAACATGCGGTAGTAAAATATATTTCACTGTTAATGGCCAGTACCAGAACAGGCACAGAGACTCAGCCATGTAAGAGAAACTGCCAACACAAGCTCAATGCCCACAACATCAGCAGAAGCCTTCTATCAAACTCAGTATATATTAAATAGGGAGATTTTCTTGGTTGTTGCTTAAATAGCTTATACTTTTGCTCTTCTGGTGTGCCAATGGGACTCACTGTTTGCTTTTACTCTGACAAGATCTTCTGGGTGAAACATCTGCTTTCAAATCCCCTTCTTTTCCCACCCCAGAAGCAATCTCCTGTTGCTGAAGGTAGCTCTGCAGGTATTAATAATCCTCAGATACATAGAGGAGCATTGTAAATAAACAGCATAATGAGTACATTCTTAATAAATGACAGTAGTGGTACCTTAGGACAGGTAATCATATTAATTTCTAATACCAGCATACAAAAAGGGTATCCCTGGTGCTGAGAGGCTTTTGTTAGCATCTTCCCAGACTCTGAGTCAGATTAAACCTCTACTGTTTTCTTGTTTGACTTCAGTAACAACCACAGTTTTGTTCTGACTGGAGTAATGGAATATGAAGAAATGAGAGCAAAAGTACAGGAAGCTGTAGGTTAAGCAGAAGAAAATAATTCTGCTGTGCTTCACTATCGGCTCTTTCTTCAATACTAACGGGCTGAACAAAAAAGTGGGAGTAAGAAAACAAAACTCAAATTCAGCACTTACACTGAGAAACAAAATGTGCATTTACTGTTCCTGCTTAGATCTTAAGGCTCCCATTGCCCAGCAGAAAGAGAATTTTTAGTTTAAACAGTTCTCATATATGCTCCAAATACTTCAAAAGCAAACATCCATTATTTGATCTTGGATGTCCTTTTCAAAAGCTGAATGGCTTTTAGTTATCTTACAGCCACCTTCCATGGGAAGCTGTTTTGTTCTATTCAGTTTAGCTGGACAGCATACATGCAACCCTCTCTGGTAGTTCCTTAAACAGTAAGACGTCCAAATCCCAAATCACTTCTTCCTTTTTACTCACAAGGCCACAGCATTGTGCATGCAGATGGTGGCAGAGGATGGATGAGCCAAGACACAGTAGCACTCCAGATTTTCTGCAACCCACATCCTCCTTAGCACACAACAACAATGGCAGCCTTTGAAGTATGTTCTCTATTGCAATAGGAAGAAAAAATTTCTGATCTAATATTAGGAACTTTCTTCTGCATACAGGTGCACAAAATCTAGCAGATAGACTAGCTATTCCTGAACCTTGGAATAGATGCTTTGCTGTCATCTGAAAAGGAAATGCTGGCACAGAAAATGAGATCTGGATTGATGAAATATCGCTGAGATCTGAATCTTGCTATGAATACAGATTGATGGTTCCTGGGGGTACTGTTCAGCTCCTGACATACCTTCAAGCTTGGCTTTAAATTGCCAAACCAATTTAATCTCAGCATTTATCTTGGCCCTGCCCTACACATATCATCATCTTGTCTTTTACACTGCTACTTTCTCAAGGTATCATTTTATTGTCAGAACCTCTCTCACAGGGGCAGTATACCTACAACAGGTGCACTTGACTGCAGCTGTGTCAGACTTTTGATGCAATCCCATTATATTATACAGATGCAGTAATATATAGGAGATTGCATAATTTAGCAAGTCCATATTTTTCACACAACCATTTTGAGATGTAAAAGGAAAAATATTCCTCATTAAAAACTTTGGAAATGTTTCACAAATTTTCATTAGGACACTATGGAGGCCTAGAGGGATGGGCCAGCAAATAAAGGGGGACAAATGAATAGTCACATGAGAAAGAATCTCCAGTATCTTAAATTCCCCTTTACCCCTCTTACAGCAGAAACATTTTGTGGACTTTAACTTAACTGGCACATTTTGTTTCTTCTCCATTGCCCCTTTGTTCTACTCATTTTTAGACCCTCAGAGCTACAGAAGAACGCAGATCTTTGGCTGTATTTATATTGCAGGTTTAATGGGTGGTCTTAAGAGAATATTAGGCATGCTAAGCCCCCCAGCTGCTACCTATCTGTTATTATTATGTTTATCAGATGAGCTTGGATTAGAAACCAAGATTGAGATACAAGCTCAGAGTACTTACTGTCATACTAAGTTATAACATGAAAAACCCTAATTGTGCTGTGCGCAACCCCTCCAGGACCCATTCTTGACTCAAGACATGCTCAAACCTTACCTACCTCGTGCTTCTGATTATGTACTGAAGACCCACCTTTATATACAAGTACACAAAAAATTGTATGCGCATATCTATGCATGTGTGTACATTTATATATGTAAACATGCATACATGTGGATGAATAATGCAGATAATAGGTCAGATACGTGAAGACAATATGTTTTGTCTTTGGATGAGCTTATACTTCTCGTAGGGAGAACATGCCTCTCTCGAAAAGGGTGCCTTGGAAACGTAACAATAAGAGGATCTTTCACCCCGTAGAGAAAAGGTAGACAGAAAATCCTACTTTTGGCTTACATGTTTTAAGCTTTAAAAATGTTACCCATTACAGTTCCTTATTTCCAGAAGCATGAAAGCTTTAGACAACAGCGTTATTATTCTCTTGTAAAATGGACACACTTTACCATGAAGATCTAGTCAGATTTTTAGCTGTGGTTTCACCCTTCACTGCTGCTTGTTGCAATGTTTATTTGTATAACAAATTGCACAGTTAAAGCTGAGGTACTCAATGCCTTTGCTGTCTCAGTCTTCATCAACAAATTCGCTCTCAGGTCGTTCTGCCTATAGGTAAGATTCAGGCAAGGGACTGCCAGAAGTGGAATAGCATCAAGTCAGTGATTGCTCGAGAAATCTTAACCTATGCAAGTCCATTGCACTTGATGAGATGTATCTGGGGGTGCTAACAAAGCTGACCGATGTCACTGTGACACTCTCTCATCCTGGAAGGGTCATTTAATCAGGGAAGTCCCACAATGGCTGAAGAAAAATAGATGTGGCACTCATCCACAAAAAAGGCAAGAGAAGGATGACTCAGGAGCTACAGGCTGCTTTGCCTTACTTCAGTGCCCAAAAAATCATAGAGCAAGTCCTCCTGATGCACATTTCTGCACAGATAAAGAAACAAAAAGGTAACTGGGAATAAATAACCAGCATACATTTACCAAGCATGAATGAGCCAATAGCAACCTGATTGCCTTCTATGATGAAATGACTACATTAGTGCATGAGAAGCAAGTGGTACCTTTCCACACAGTCTCTAACAGCATCCATAAGACCTTAGTGTCTTAAGACATAGTGTTAGAACACTATGACTAGACTACCAGACAGGTAAAAATGGTTCAAAATGGTATTGGTAAATAGTTTGCACTCCATTTGGCTGCTGGTTAAAAGCAGAGTACCACACGGGTGCAAAGTAGTTTAATATCTTTATCAATTACCTGGAGGAGATGGAGGGCCCTCTCACCAAGTTTGTAGAGCATTCCAAACTGAGGTGTATGTTCAGAGGCAAGGTAGAAATTCGGAGAGGACGAGAGAGGCTGGAGAAATGGGCCAACAGGAACTGCAGGGAAGTCAACAAGGATAAATAACATTTCTGGCAACTTCTAGTGGACTAACCCTGCAGCTATACAGGCTGGGGAGTGGATGGCTATAGAGCAACTCTGCTGCTGGTAGGAGATGAGAGACAACAGCTATAAACTGAAACAAGAGAGGTTCAGCCTGATGAAATTCCTTCCCTGTGAGGACAGTCAAGCAGTAGAACAGGCTACCTGGAGAGTTTATGCAGCCTCCAACCTTAGAAGTTCTGAAGACTTAAGTGGATAAAGCCCTGAGCAACTTGGTCTCAGGTTAGTGTTGGCCCTGTTTTGAGCTGGAGATTGAATTAGAGGCCTCCTCTGGTGACATTCAACATAATGATAGCATGATTGTGTGTTTGTTGCATTCACTTGGCTGGGTAACTACCTCCACCCTTACGCAAGTACACTTTGAG
The DNA here is from genome assembly GCF_033815535.1 of Pezoporus flaviventris. Lineage (NCBI taxonomy): Eukaryota > Metazoa > Chordata > Aves > Psittaciformes > Psittacidae > Pezoporus > Pezoporus flaviventris. The sequence continues at coordinate 6,273,572 of NW_026892585.1, forward strand.
TCTTTCTGCTTAAAACTCACAAAAACACTGAGATATTGTGCACTCTCTTCAGATATCTATTGTCAAACATAATCCACTGACCTATATAGTGCCAGAATAAAGGCTGTTGTTACTGAGCTGCCATCCCCCTTTTGTAAGATTCTGCTTTTGTGCAGTAAGAGGGTTATACATTTTACACCTAAATTCAGTTGTCATTTTCCTAAGGAAATATCAAAGAACACTAAAGTCTTTAGAACTGACAAAGAATTCATGTTCAAATCAAAACAAGTTTAATGGAATCTTCTATTCTTAAGAGTGAAGGGAGAAGTTTTTCCTGAATGCTCTATTTTCCTCCACACAGACTGTGTCAGTCATCTGCTTCATAAATAGAGTGAGTAGGAAAAAAAGGAGGCATTTTGCCAGGCAAAGATGACCCATGAATGCAGAACTATGATTAGTTTCATTTTAAGAAATTAACAGTAATGAGGTGGGAAAGATATTTTTATTAAACATTAATGGTACATTTACGTAGCTGTAACTCTTCCTACAGCCTTACACAAGTCAAGGAGCCTACTCAGTTGCTTCCCTTCCCACTTCACTTGTGTGTGGCACTGCCACTGATCTTGGTGGCATTTAAAGAGAATGCCTCCTGTCAGTGCAGCATGGTACTTCAGTTAATTTTTAAGTATGTGAGTGTAGGAGGTTTTGGCCTCAGAAACTCACATGTTTATCTGAGCTATCCAAACCTCTACAGTGTGGGAGACTGGGCCAAAAGAATCCCTAAAGACTGCTGTTCTCATGAAATTGCTACAGTGAGCTGCAAAACAAACAAACAAAGAAGGACATATGAAAACTCAAAGTACTTTCACAAACTGCAGGTCAGGAACAGCACGGTTTCAGGCTCCATTTTTCTGAAATGCCTTCTTGGAAAGAGTGGGAATGTAATTGACTTCCGGTCCATCTCTCACTGATAGGTAAAGCCACTGTGAAAGTAATGCCAAGAAAGCTACAGCAAAACATCATGCCTGCCAAAATCCTGAAGCCTTTGCAATCAGGCTTTCAGCCAGGTCATAGCATTTAGAAAGCAACAGCAGCACTAAAAGATTGTCTCCCTGTGGCAACGGATCAGCTCTTTCCCAATGCTGAAATTACTCCAACTCACCATTGTCTCCAGCAGTCAGTCCCTCAGGGTTGCTGTCCCACTTAAGTGACATTTATAAAGGTAGCTTTTATAACTGTACAATGAATTACTATTATGAGGACCCAAAGAGTAGTAATGGTAAACTGTTACTCTACTAAGGAGTAGTGGAAAAAAGATAAACAAGATTACAGCTGCACCCTGTTAGGAGATGTATCAGTTTATTTTGGATTATGAGAAATCCTGTTCTACATCGGTTTAGGTTGGAACTGAAATGAGTGACCTGCAAATGTGCCAGGATGTTATCCATACCAGATCAATTATGAGACACCTGGCTGTCCTGGAAGTCCAGCAGGCACAGAGCCCTGCCAACAGGCTCCGGAGGTATGTGTGGATAGCCTCATCCTTCCAGGGCCCAGGACGCCAGATGCAGTGCCTGACTTCAGCAGTTAATGGCTGACACTGAGACAAAACCTAGCATTAGCATTTCCTACCACAGGAATATTAGTTAAATGCCAGCGAATACATTTGTAAAGCCTACTCTGGAAATTCTTTAAAAGTCCCTTCCATGATAAAAATTTCTGAGTTTTGTTTGTGTTCTAACGTTACCAGAAGTTCTTTACTGTGAGGGTGGTGAGGCACTGGCACAGGTTGTAAAGGCCCCATCCCTGGCAGTGCTCAAGGCCAGGTTGGATGGGACTTGTATCAACCTGGTCTAGCGTGAGGTGTTCCTGCCCATGGCAGGGGTTGGAACTGGACAAGCTTTAAGGTCCCTTCCATCCCAAACCACTACATAATTCTATGGCACTATGGTATTAAGACGTGGTAGTTTTACTACTGTAACAGAACTACCAAGGCTGACATGGTTTCAGTCCTAGAAAGGAAAAAACCCAAAAGCTGAAATGTGGAGGACAGATACTGAAATATTTTAGGGACCTCTGCTCTGATCCATGTCTCTTAGGTGGTTAGAAGCATATTCCCCAATATATTTGTTCTGTGGTTCTGCATTTCTTTTCCAGATAAAGTCCTGTTTTTTTTTTCACTCTTTATTTTTTTACACTTAATTTCTACATTTTCTGCTAACCTGAGAGAATATTCCACACTGATTCATCTCAAAATCATCACAAGTATTTAGGGTGCACCAAAATAGATGTCTGGGTAACGGCAGGTCCATGATAACAGCATTTGCTTGGTACATATTTGCCAGTCTTAAGACTAGAAAAGAATTAGTTCTTGTCCTGAGTTTGAGTCTAATCTTGGAAGCATCTAGATACACCAAGCTCTCTCCTGTCCCCAATTTATTCTGCTGCTGTAAGCACAGTCTAAGCTTCATTTATTATTATTTGGGTGTGAAATGCTTTAATTGTAAACTGAAGAGAACACGATTTTTTATTCTGGATGTGAAAAACATTTAGCATAACAAAAATCCTGAACAGTTCAAGCTTTTGGATCCTTCTTTGGTAAAGAGAATTTCTAGTATAAGACACAGGGTGAAATGAGAGAACAGGAAAAGTAACAGCAGTGTTTTAAAAGCCTAACCAAAAGAGGCAAGTTGACTTTGAATACATGTTTGCATTCACAGGTTGACTCAAAGGCCACATAGTTGATGAAAATTATTTCAAGGATCCACGGTGTAGGCCCTGATAAATTTCTAACTTCTCAATCTGCTGTGTGATCTTGTTAATTCTAGGTGTAACATCGCCATGAAATTGCTGGGTACATGAAAGGTTATTGTCAAGTACTAACACAAAATTTAACAGCACAAATTTGTCCTGAACAGTAAGCAGCAATGTTGCTCTTCCTACATAGATCACTCCCTTGATTGCTGTTAATATTTTCACATTACCATGTCCTGGTTTCACTTGGGATAGTTAGATTTCTTCTTAGAAGCTGGTACAGTGCTGTGGTTTGGCTTTAGTATGAAAATAACGGTGATGACACACTGATGATTTAGTTGTTTCTAACTAGTGCTTACTCTTTCAGTCTCATGCTCTGCCAGTGACGAGGGGCACAAGAAGCCAAGAGGGAGCAGAGACAGGACCCCTGACACAAACTAGCCAAAGGGGTACTCCATACCACAGCACGTCATGCCCAGTACAGGAACTGGGGGGAGCTGGCCAGAAGCCATGGATTGGGAATGGGCTGGGCAGCAGTCAGTGGGTGGTTAGCAATTATATTGTGCCTAATTTGTGTTTATTGGGTCTTATTCCTCTCTGTTTCCCTTATTATTACTACTGTTATTATCATTATTACTATCATCATCGTTGCTGTTGCTGCTGCTGGTGTTGTTATTATGACATTTAACTTTATTTAAATTATTAAACTGTTCTTATCTTGACCTACGGGTTTTACCTTTTCCAGACTCTTCTGCCCATCCCACCAGGGGTGGCAGGGGAGAGGGAATGAACAAGCATTTCCATGGTACTTAGTTGCCAGCTGGGGTTAAACCACAACATAACAAATGAAGGCAATTAACGGGATTACACGGCTCCTGGTCTCTCAATCCTGATCCCACTGTCCAAAACCTTTGCTCTATCAAAGGGATAGTGCTCTCTCCATGTTATTATTCTATACTGGTACTGCAAGAACAGCTATAAACTAGCTCATTACTGAATAATGTTTCTGTTTGGCAGTGTGAGAAAGGTTCATACAGAAAGTCACCAGCTGATGCTAAGCAGTGTTCCTAATTTTGATGGGGATGGTGCACTAAAGCAACATTTGAGACTCCTAGTAATAGACCTTGAGGTCCATAATGGGTTGTCGGGCATTTTTCTAAGCCAGGCGGTTCTTAACAGAGAAAGTCTTGTGGTTTTACTGCTTGCTTTGCTCACTGCATCAGACTAAGGCAGCCACAAGTACAGAGGTATAAATATTGTTAGTGGATTGCCACTAGCATATTGCTGATTTGGTGGATCTATATTACTGTAGTCAAATTTAATACTTTCCAGGAAAGTCAGCAGCTGATGGAAGCACTGTGTGTAATACACCACAGTGTGTATGCCCTTACTCCCTTCCTGTTATTCCTCAAAAAAATACATCTCCTTAAAATCCAAAGTGTAGTATACATTGATGAAAACTACGTTGTGTAATGATTGGAGACCAGGATCAGAAAGTCAAGACAGCTGGGTTTCCTTCTATAAGCTGTCCATAGTCTGACTCTGTGACAATTCACTCACTTCCCTGTGGATCTGTCTTCTCCACTAAAATGTCTTAGGCCAAAATCTAGCAAGAAGGCACCAAGTAAACTAAGGGTCCTTGTGAACAACAGATAGTGACCAAAATCCCACCTTACAAGTTCACATCGAAGTCCATCTGTCCCCCAGGAGGCTGGAAAGATGTAGGCAAGAACCTCAAAAAAAACCCAGATGGTCCACTAAGACAAGATGTTCACATCATCTTAAATCTGGTTTCAGCCTAGTTACTTTCAGCACCTTTTCATGAGATGGTTGCTCCAAACTGTCCCTGCTACCAGCTCAGTCAGTCTATGTGTCCTCTACATTTACAAGTCAGTTCCCAAAAGAAAGGATTCAACAGGAACAATTAAGGTAACTTGAAGAAGATCAATAGATTCAGGTTCCTCCCATCTTCACATAACACACACTGCAGAGGGGAAAGTAAGGTTCTGTTTATGCAGGTAGAATGTGGGTTAGCCCTCAGAAATGAAGAGTACTTTCTTCTCCACTGCGACTTAAACACACACACACTTTGCATGGAATAAAAGCAGCTCAAGAAACGAGGCTGAGGTTTTGAATATCAATAGAACTACCTATTCATGATAGCAATCATAATGCTTGCTACCTTAAGGTGACAGAATGAATAAGGCTAGACTGTATCTGAGTAATATAATTTATTAACATTAGCACTGTTCTACACGTGGGATTTTGCAGTAGCACTTATCTGGCTTATATTAAAAAAAGACTAGACTAAAATACTTGAATGAGTAGATCAGATTTTGCATTATGATATTACTTTGTTAAAGCCCCTCCTGCCTTCTGGGAGGCACTGCTAAAATGAATAAAATTTAAAGAAATAAAATAAAATGCATTAAAGAAAGCATACCAGTCATGAAGTCCATAATCCTTCATCACTGGAAACATCAAATCTCGCCCACTTTAAACAGACAAACTCTGTCTTGGACAAAAATGTTAGTCAATGAGGGAGACTGTTCTTCAAAAAAAAACCAGGAATATATTTGTAGAGATGTGAGGATTGTTCTTTGCCTACATGAGCTCCAGGGTTTAATAAAAAGAGAAAAGATTAGTTGCCTTGGGAACTACGCTGCCTCCTTTGCTCCTCACAGTACTGACTTTTCTCTTTTTCTTTTTTAATAACTTGTTGCCTCTTCTACATATACTTACAGGAACACAGCCACACACAAACAGACTCTGTACTATCATTTCCACACATTCTGTATGCACACTTCAATCATTTGTAGTGGAGAAAAGTTGATGCCTGGCAAGAATAAAATGGCACAGTGGAAAGGGTGGAAACTCACCTGCATGACTAAGCATGCAGTCTTGTTTCTTGTACATACAGAGAACTGGCAAACCCTTTAATGATCTGGTTTCACTTGGAAGCTGGAGACAGGCAGTGCTTGTGAGAAGATTTTTATACCACTGTAGTTGATAGTGTAAGGGCTTCTACTGCTGAGTTTGTGTAAAATATGCCAAATTAGTTTAAAATATCATTAGTTTAAAGCATGAAGTTTTAACATTAACATGTTTTACTTGGCTGTGAAATTACCTAGGGAGTAGTCACTTGTATGCAGAAGTAAGGAGGCTTAAGATACTGGTATCTTTGTTTTCACTTACCCTTTTCTCATTTGAGGTGCTAGCAACACTGTAACATGAATGGGTTTAGCATGCTTCAGCATGTCTAACATGGCCATAGACTGGAATAGAATAGATAGGAAGGAAAGAATAAACCTAGGAGAGAATCCAATATTTGATTTTATGACACACTGTGTGACATTAATGCAATTCCTACAACCTTAGACTCTAATAGTCCCTCTTCTCTTCCACTACAAGTCATGGCTGCTTGTTAAAAAAACAGAGGTAATGCAAGAGCAACGAAATTTTCAGCAAGACCTATTTCTGTATATTCTAAATATTGAAGAAATGGTTTGGTCTCGACAGCTTGGCTCCTGGCACTCTTCAGATAAGTCCAAAACCAGAGTCCTTTCTTCCTTGCCAGAATCAAGTTTCACACTTGTGGTGGATGGTTACCTCTCAAAGTATAGGTGTTTCACAAGAAGATGTAGTCTTTACGCAATTAAAGCACTCATGCAGATTCAGGAAAGCACAGACTGTATGTGCTTCAAGTGCACATTTTCCATACTTAGCAAGCAGAGCCTTCGGGGCTCCCACTGGAACATCTCTGTCTTCTCTGTGGGCTAAGAGGGAAGGAAACTTGTCCAGGGTGCAATCCAGCACAGACACCTTACTCAAGATATTCTAACCTTCTAGTGGAAGGTGTCCCTGCCCATGGTAGGGGTTGGAACTACATGATATCTAAGGTCCCTTCCAACCTAAATCATTCTGTGATTCTACGAAAGGGCAGTACCCCATGCTTACTAGCTCAAAGCATAGTTCAGGCATATCACTACACAGTAATAAGGACATCCATTTACTTTACTACCATGTCATGACTCATCATGTTCATGAGGCAGAAAATGAAAGATAGAGTAGTATTTGTAATTATCATACAACGTAGTTCAAATGAAACTCAGCACTGTATTGAATACATATATACGAAACTCATATATATACATGGTCTGTTCATGCAGTAACTAAAATTGAGGTATTTTTAAAAGTAAAACAAAATATTATATAAGGCAACACTCAGTGACACAGACTCCTGCACTTCCCTCCACTCTTCACATTCATGCTTAGGAACCAGAAGAGAGAAGACAGGAGAAAGAAAAATAAACATGCTTTTGACAGATAGGCAATACAAGTAGCAAAGGTTCAAGTCATTGTATCTTCCTGGCCTCACCACAGGTCACTTAAATCTTACACCTTAGCACCTGCTAATACAATTCTAGAATCCCAGAAAACTCTTGAGCATGGCTCTGGCAGCTTGCTTTAGGTGGGTTGGACCAGAAGACCTCAAGGAGACCCTTCCAATCTCAACCCTTCTGTGATTTGATCATATGTGACTTTTTAGCACAGTGCTGAATTGTCTATCGTGCTGTTACACGAAAGGCAAAGAACACTGACAAAACTTCTGAGTTCATGGTCCTCCCCACTGAGGTCAACAATAACACTGTCATTACTTCAACAGAGCAATCTAGAGCTCAATTCACCCAGAGCTAAATTCAATCTTACACCACAGAAATCTAGCAATTTTCCCAAAATAGTAAGAAACAATTCTAGTATTTCACAGAGTATCAGAGGAACAGAATTCTCTTTGGAAAAGACTGGCACAGGAGTGGCAAAACACCAACCCCATTTCATGGCATTATTAACGTTTTCACCTACCACTGCCATCACCAGAAATGCCAACAACGTCCCACTAGAGGCTGATATTGTAGCATCTCAGTTAAGAAGTATTAAAGGAAGATTTTTCAGACTACATTTTCTGAACCAGAAAATCCAGTCAGTTCAGATAGACATAATCAATTAGGCCAAGAAAAGCATCAAGCCCCATTAGTAAACATGTATTAAGGAAACACATGTACATACAGTTTGTGACAGGTATTGATGAAACTGTCAGTCTAACACCGATGGGATCTGGTGCGGTCTGTAAAGGAGGAAAATAAAACATAATGTTTAAGTGCTCTGTGAGGAACACATTTAATTTCTGGTAGTGCCTACTGATGAAACACAAAGTCCTGCAAAATCTATTTCGTGAATGCAACTTTTTAGCATGTATCAAAGTAACATTTTTAATTGGCCTAAACATATTCCTACCTTTTTATTATTTACATAATGGAGGCACACATATTAATCTCTCTAACCCATAAGACAATGGTACTGTCAGTGTGGTATTTAACTTCTGTTATAGAACATGGAAAGAAGAAAGGAACACATTATACTGTATTTCATGATATTATGCAAAATCAATGTTGTAAATCCATTTACAATCTCATAATCATTTACAGTCAAGAGCTACACAGCACTTCTGCTAGTTAGCTATTTGCTTTAGTGACAGATCTCTCTAGATGATCCAAGTCTCACTGATGCTGCACCGTAATGGAAATTTATTGCACACTCGGGATGATTTTATGTATTATAAGGGATAAAAAGCATTTCCACTCTCCAAGAAACACTGATTTAGTGTCAACTTCAAAACATTCACCTGAAAATGTATACAAATTTTAGAGAGAAATTATGAGGAGGTAGAAAAGACAGCAGACTTAAGAAGAACATTTGAGCACAGTATTTACTAACTGCCCTTTCCAGAGAGTTCTGTTTCTATTTTACTCTGCTCGTGTTACAACATTCTCAGTGTTCTCTGAGTACAAGAATAGAATGATGAAATTATACAGAATACTCAGTTCATTACAGTTGAGTGCACTACCCTAAGCTTATCAAATGAATACTGGTGGGTTTACTGCTTGTTCCTGAATAGACTTAATTTTAGTAAGTTTCTTATTAAAAATTCATGTTTAATGGAAACAAAAGAAAAGGCTATGTTAGCTTTATGTGTGTATTATCTAATGCTGGTCAGGTACTATTATGCTCTTTTCCTTGATCTAATGAACTAATGCAAGCAGCCAGTGTTTATGATCAGATGTTGGGGTTTGTATTTCTTCATTGAGTGGATGACAATAAGAAGACTGGAGAATGTAATTAAATTTTTATATATTTTGCTTTTAATATTCAAGGGAAGAGAGGAGGTGAAGGAACCAGAACAGAGACACTGAACTACTAAGCAGATAAAAAGCCATAAAAGGAAAGAAAGACAGCCAATTTTGATTTTACTTCTCACTTGAATTGGTTTAGCCAGCATGAAATTTGATGCATAAAACTGCTGATTCCTAATTTCATTGGATAAAAAATAAACCCTCTGAAAGTTTGCCCATATATATTGGATGTGGAAATTAAGCTGGCCCATTGCTTATGTTTGAAACAATGAGCAAAGCCTGTTCTTCCACACATTGCTGCTTCTTATGCATCCTCTTGTGCTGAGCTGTTAAAAAGGAGCTGTGACAGTTTATGCGACACACTATCCCTTTAATATCTCTTCTTCATGAAATCTGGCTATTTTCTGATGCAATTCCATAGGACAGGTTCTATCCCTTCTATCCCCACAAATATCAAGCATTCTTGTTACTGCCATCATTTTATTACAGTACAATTATTCACCTTATCAATGAAAAATCAACTCCTGGATATTAAAAAAAAAGGAAAAAAAATGCTATTTTCAGTTCAGCTTTAAAAGAATAGCTGCTTGCAACTAAAGAAACATTACTACAGTCATCCTTGTATTCATTGCAAACCAGATTTTCTAAGTCCCTTAGGCATCTGTACCATGGAAAACACAACATGCAAAAATGCACACACCAGTTCTTCCTTCTACACTGCCCTAAAAAATACATGTCCTCAGAGCTGGGAAGCAGTAGTCAAGGCAGTGACACCATCTGATCCTGTGAAGAACATAAGGGTCAAGTCATGCAAGGAGTATATCCTGAAATAAAACCAGGATTTTGTGACAGCTCAGGAAATGGGTATCAGCCTTCAAAGAAACGTCTTTCATTTAAAACAGAAGGGTCAAATTTGCAAGAAACAAACACTCTACTGTTTATGCACAACAATATAAGGTTAGCAACACCTGAATGCAACCTGGAATTTAGAACACAGAAGATGGTAGGTTTCTTATTATACAGGTGAAAAGGAGAGGTGTGATAATCTAAGAATCAGACATTATAGGAATCCCAAGAGGGGTGTAACGGATATAAGCATTCTCCCTCAGAAAAGCCAGGATTTTCATTAGGAATCCAGACTCATTCCCTCCTCTGTAGTTTTCTTCATCACTGTATTTGTTTTTTTTTCTTTACCATTTTCTTGCTTTATTTTTCTTTTGTTTTGTTTTGGTTTTTTTTGAGAAGCAGCAGACTGCATTCGCTATCTGCACTGTTTTCTTCTGATAAATGGATGCGGAAAGATGGTCATCACTGTTTGGTTATTTAAACTACAGCAACACCCTCTTTTTGCAATAAAACAATGTAAGCAACACACTGACTTTTATGTTCCACCCTCTAATGAGCTTTTGAGGCTAAAACTGTAAATAAATTATGGACTTCTTATCTCCAGAACAGACACTAATCAATTAATCATTGGGTTTTGGCCGTTGTAAGTGCTCCAAAGAAATTGTTTCTATGAGATATTTATCACTTGCCAATCAACACACCCCACAGGGTTAGAAATAATTGTTGTCTTATTTGTAGCAAACCAGATAATGCAGTTCAACTTCAGCAATAAAACCAAGTTAACATTCAGCAAGGCTTTTGTGCTGCTCATTTCCGAGTTGGAACTTCTTCAGGCTGGAGGTTTGCAATACACTAAGTTAATAAATAGGCAACAATAATTAAAAAGAGAATAATAAAAATAATTAAAAATATAATAATAAAGGTGTTTCAGGTCAAATTCAGCTCTGGAAGGACTATATTGAAGGGCATGGCATTCTGCTAGGAAGATTACTGACTTACTGCACTTGAATATTGGAAGTGTGGTGTTGATTTGAGACAGCGACATTCTGCTACATATTTCTGCTCCAACAGGAAACTCTTTTACAGTGGTGGTGAAATCTTTTTTCTCCAGGAAAGAAGTTTCCCTACTTCTCAACGCTGCAACTAATGGTTTAACCCACCTGAATCATTTACCGCTTTCTGTCTATTCAGAGAGCATTTTTACAGTTCCAAATTCAAATGGGAAAGAAATATTGACTCTTTCCAAAACAGCAATCACACCTAGTCATGGGTGGAGCAAATATCCACCCTGTAGCTAACGTGGGACTTCACACTGGAGCAAATGGATTATTTCCTGAAAGAAAACCTATAGTGGAGCAGGTTTATCCGGAAGGACTGGAGTCCATGCACAGGACCCACACTGGAGCATGGAAAAAGTGTGAAGATGAAGGATTAGCAGAAAGGAACTGTTACAGACTGACTCAAACTCCCATTAACCACCCCCTGTGGCATTTGGGAGATGGAGGCGGTAGAGCAGTCGGGAATGAAGGAGAGAGTTGAGCTTGGAAATGAGGGACACGGCGGATGGTATTTTCATTTTTTGTCTTTGTTCCTTTCCATCCAACTCTATTTTAGTTGTCAATAGATTAGTTTTGCCCCAAATCAAGCCTGTTTTGCCTATGATGGTAACTGTTAAGTGATGTCCCTGCATTTATCTTGGCTCATGCTCTCTTTTATCTTACTTCATCTCCCTGTCCTGGTGAGAGGGAGAATGAGAAAGCAGGCAGGTAGATGTCTGGTAGCCAGCCAAGGTCAGACCACTACGACAGTTTACACAGCCTTTGCTATAGATGGATTTCTCCGTTGAGTTAGGACCCCAGTTACCAAAGAGATACAGCCAGCACATCATAACTTACTCATAGGATGCCAAGTCTGCTTTCTTGCTGTACAGCAAGAGGGCTGCAAGGCTTCCCCACAACACCTTAAAGAAATGTTGTGGAAACAAATGCATTACAAAAACATTTGCATCCAGAGTGAAAGAAGGAAATTCTTAGATGGGCTATGTGCCTCACTGGGCTGAACAGCAGAGACTCCTTTTCTTGCATTTCTGCTTAGCGATAAATCCTGTTACAGTGAGTGCTACAGAACAGGTGGCATCATCTTTGATGAGACAGAACGTTAGACTTGAAGGTTAAACCAGGGATTCTTTTTCCAAGTCCCACATTAACAAAATTCCAACCCTATGTGCCTCAAAAACTAACAGTAACTTTACTTTCCAGGAAGCACGGGGTCAAACTTGAATGCTTTAGACCTCTGTACAACTACCCGTGAAGGAAAAAGAACGTCTTCCAATGACTTGTGTGATTTTTTTCTGTGACTAGAAGAGACAACAATCTATCTTGCCTCCTACTCAGTGTATGCCCTGTTTTGCCTGTGCTATCTTCTCCAAGCCATTTAGCATACCCTACATTTCCTACAGGAGGTTACTCAGTCTAGCAGCTACTTCAGTCTTTTTTTCTTCATTTCCTCTTTCATTTTGGCAGCACCATAAGAGCGCAATGTAGGCTGAAAGAGCTGAAAAAAGCACAGTAGCTGCTCCAAGAACTTCCAATCTGCAATTGAAATGACTTTTTATTTCTTCCCACATGCCTGTTAAACACTTCTAAAGCTATCTGTAGTTCTAGAAAAGCTGACCTTCCAAAAGCATATCAGAAGCAAAGAAAAAACCCAGACACTTCCTTCACACCCTTGCTTATCAGCTTTCCAGAAAATCAGGTTGCAAAGTCCCTACCAAGCCTAGAGTATAAACCAGTGCTGCTGCTCAAGGCAGAGTCAGTTAGAGAAGGTGGCTCTGGATCTTATCCAGGGTTTTGAGTGTCTCCAAGGATGGAATCTCCGGTCTCCCTGAGCAACCATTTCAGTGTTTGATCACTGCCACAGCAAAAAATGTGCTGCTTACACTTAAATGGAGTTCTCTTGTATCCATTGTCTCTTGCCCTTTCACTGGACACCACTGGTAAGAATCAAGCTTCATTTTTCCTTACTCCCTCCCGTCAGATATTTAAGACTTAAGCATATTGCTGAGATTCCCCTTTATTCTTCTCTTCTCCAAGCTAAATAGTCCCTGCTCTCTCAGCCCCGGTTCATGTATCAGATACTAACTCCTCCATCATCTTTGCGGCCCTTTGGTGGATCCACTCCAATATGTCCGTGCCTCATACAGGCAGGCTCACAACTGGACTTAGCATTCCAGATGCAATCCCACCAGTTTTATAGAGAAATGTCTCTATCCTCCCCTCAACAACCCTACCTCCATTCCCAGTTGCAGCTCATGGAAATGAATACACTTCTAGAGAAGTCAACGGAGTTACAGCATCTTAGAATAGCTGAAAAACTGTCTCAAAATGTCATGATTCTGTGATATATTCTCAAGCCATTCCCTTTCTAGTCACCTTGTGGTTATTCTGCTTACAGCTTCAGTGTATGCTAGAATATTTGAAGACACATTTCTTTCACTACGAGTTTCAAACGACCTTTTAATGAAGGGCTGAACTGATTTTAAAACCCAATTATGTTGTTAATTAAACTTCTATTTTCTCCTCTTTTCACCACCAGCTTCACATATTCATATTCCTGTTTTCTGGTACAGTCTCTGGAGTTTTTGCTTTCCTGGGCATTCTGACAGTTACCTTTACAACCGCTTCTGAAATACCACCTCCAGCATTAACTTTATTAGATTCTTCTTGAAGCAGCAGTGGGTCAGTCTCAGCAGCACCATTCTGATCTCCTCAGCCAGCATCCTCAGGGCAGACTTATTTTAGTTTTCAAAGTTAATAAAGAAGTAGCAGTAATCTGCCTTCCAGTGAAATGTTCCAACTGACTGGAGCATTTTGCCAATAATTTATTTTTCCCTGCACTAATCTCTGCAAATGGTAAGTCTGCTTAACTGCAGACCTTCCTGCCCACAGACTGCACTTCAATACCTTTGCTCCATCATTAATGCTTTTACAGCCCAAAGTTTTCATCAATATATCTCAGCCTATGGATTGCCCCTGGACTGCTGGTGTCAGCATCCAGTGCAAAGGAGGAAATCCAGCAGTTTAAACTTTAGAAAAAACAGACTTCCAATGAGCAGGGATTTCCACTGAGCATTTTGTGGCTTGCTGCATAATTACACAAGTTCAGTATAATGCTGTCTGTTATTAAAGTTATATGCTGACATCCATGTCTTTGACATGTATGGGTAATAGCAGCAGCTACGTTTTAGATAAAATCTGGTATTTATTGCTTTCAGAAATAGAAATTCCCATGGAGGTAAGATTTAGTTTCTTGCATTTTTGAGTCTCTGGCCTAAGTTGTACTACAGTGTTTCTTCTCTCCAGTAGGTAAGCACTGAACCCCGAACAAGGGACACGGTGTTCCCTCTGATGCAAAGGCACAAAGAACTTTTCTCAAGGAGCTGAGTGGTGCTGCTGTTCTGCTGCACAGAGCCTAGCTCAAGAGTAAAGGTGATCCCTCTAAATCAGAGAGATCCCTCTAAATCCAGAGGGATCAGGAAGCCAGTTAAAATCTAGAGACACTCTAACCATCATCCTACATTCCGGTGCTCTCATTCACCTTAAGGTGTATCAGAAAGACCACTTGCATATGGAGACACTAACTAATATGGAACTGGCTTATAAAACCTATTCTTAAAGAGGTAGAAAGAAGTAAGCTTGTTTAAGAGTGATGCCATAAATGAAAGGTTCTACGTGGAAGAAGCTCTCAGTCCATGACCTGCTGGTCAAGATTTCGAGCTGCAATAAATATCTCCGAAAGTCAGAAAAAGACATGAAAACCTTTCTTTTCAAAGGTTTTGGGCACTCCTTTTTCTCCCTGGACTTCATCAGAGAGCTCAGGAAAAAAAAAATCAAGCTCATTACTTTTCCAAACAGCAATTACTTTAGAAGTTTTAAGCATTAGAAACAGAGAGCCTGGAAGGAAAGGGGAGAGCTAACCTACAAAATAGGCTTATGAATAAACTTGTGAATGTAGCATCCATAATCACAATATGATTGGGAAAAAATATCAAACAATAAGGCTCAGGCAGGAAAAAAATGGTGTCTTTTGTTTTAAATGTCCAGAACTGCAACTTTATTGTTCAGATGCCTGACAGTTAAAGATTTCCTTCTTCCCTTCTGTTTCCAACAGACATTTTACCCTTTGCCAAAACTGCTACTTATGCATTAAATGTTATAGATGGAAGCAATTTTTCACTATATTCTGCAGAACATTTTTAGGGGTGTAATTTCTCAGACTTAAGTACCAATTCCTTTTAAACTAAAGATTCAATCAGCTAGGCTTTGTAATATTCAGGACACTTTGATCCATGCTTCATTCATCAACATTTATATTTACACAGGAAATACTGTTAACACTCGCTGTTTGATCTTTGTTACAGTATGTCCACTTTGTTTCCCTCAGCCTTTGCCCTCAGTACAGAGAAAAGAAACATTGGAGCAATTTCACGGTAGAGCACCAAGCGAGAAAGGCAAGCACTGAGATGGCATCAGACGTTTAGTTTTTGCACTTGCAGCTTGGCTATACAAAAGCATAAATTAGAGCAGAAAGACATTCAGGAGAAATTGCAATGGTTCAAACTGTGTTGTACATACCATAACTAAATATTCAGCAGGGAAAAAGAGTTAATATCTTGACTGAAGGATAAAAAGTGTTATAAAACCAATTATGTTGAAACATGAGCCAATCTTCTTATCTGGAGAGAAAGGCATTCAAAGGCACCATGTTTAAAGAGTAAATGGAGCCTTACTTTTAATCAAAACAGTGGAGAGGTAAACAATCAAAGGCCAAATCTGAACAAGGACTTAGGTCATATTTACAAGGCAGCTATAAAAACATGACTGCCACCACCACTCAAGTAGGCAGCTTAAATTTACTTGAGTTTGTTTACAGTGCATATCAATAGTTTACTGCAATCACTTTTCAAACCCCTCAGTTGCCTTCAATTGCTCTGCAGGGTAGATACACCCAGGCTGGCTTTACACTACCCACCTGAGGTGCTAGCAGCACAACAGATGTCTGATTTCTCCATGTACAAAAAAAAACTGCCTGGTTTTCTGAGGTTTCAGCCAGTCAGAACCCACTCTGTTTTATGACAACTAATGATCCAAGCTGCAGCTGGCCACCTGTTCAAGGTGGGAGCTGTGGATTTATGTCCTCTTGAGCAGAAGAGGAAAAAGGGGAGCCTGGAAGCTCTCAAGGCTGGGTGCTCAGGATCAGAGTTTTGAATGTGGATAGGATTCAAGGCTTAGGGAAATGAATCCTAGTACAAATTTCAGGTCACAAACCAACAGCATTTTAAGGGAGCAGCCAGTTAAAATTTGTCTTAGTCTGCATAATAAAGAAGAGGTATAATACTTGAGGCTGAAATCTTGGAAGGAGTTCACACATTAGACTAGGTGAGTGCATGAATCAACAAATATACTTTGACGTCACGTATTCATGTACAGTTGACATCACATACATTAAACATAGTTGTGAAGTCAAGCTCTGACAATGAAGCGTTAGGTGGCTATATACCTGCTGCTGGACATGCAACGCTATATGAGTTATCCCATACTGTATTTTGAAAGGCATGCTTCTACTCAGAAATATAGGTGAATATCGGACAGATTTCAGGGGTAAAAAGGACATATTTGAGGAGTTTGCTCTGTAATGTTTTTTCTGCCGTGAAAGACTTGATCTCTGACATTCATCTGCCTCCTGCCAAGCTGAAACAGGAAGCAAGCAAGGTAAAAAAAGCTCTGCATTATGTTGAAATAATCCTTAATTTTAGCACTGAAGAGTGTTAAATTTGCATCGTGTTTGCTTCTGCTGTTTAAACACACAATACGCTGTATAAAGATTGTGATAACTTTCAGGTGACTCCATAGAAAGATAAACCTATTAGAGGAATAAACATATAGCCCTGTTTGTTGAATACACAAAAACCACATAAAAATGCTGCTAAAGACCACTTCAGATACCTACTTGCTTTATTGAATCTGGTTCTGACTCATAATATCCTTTTCAATTTGCCACCCTTAACTTCAGAGATTTTTTAAATAGCCAGGCCATAAACCAAAGACCTACTACTCTGTGATGAGCAGAAGCAATAGAGGCAAAACGAACTCTTCTCTTTATTATTCAAAACAAGGTTGGATGGGGCTTGGAGCAACCTGGTCTAGTGGAAGGTGTCCCTGCGTGTGGCAGGGGGTTGGAACTGGATGAGCTTTAAGGTCCCTTCTACCTAAACCATTCTATGATTCTGGTGGTTCAAAACGTAATGCAATGCAAATAAGCTATGTGTTCCCTATATTGAATGAGCAGCAATGAAAAACAACTCAGATATGACCAGTTATGCTTCCCAAACACTTACTCAGCATCTTTCAGCACTCTATCTCCGGACACTGAGAATTCAGAAACACTTTTTAATGATAAACTAAAAACTTTGCTTCATGCTTTATTTTACTTAGCTGGAGTATTAAATGGATGATGATCTTAAAAATACATATTTTATTTAAATATCAGTTCAGACACAGCACAGCAATATTTTTATATGAGTCCCAAGTTAAAAGAACATGGTCAAGGGGAATAAAAAGCCATTTCACCAAAGTCAAATGTGGAGAAGCCACAGCCAAGCTCCCGTAGTCTTAACAGATGTTTCAGAAAAACAATGTATTCAAAAGTTTTAAGACCTGGTTTTAAG
Source organism: Pezoporus flaviventris (assembly GCF_033815535.1). Classification (NCBI taxonomy): domain Eukaryota; kingdom Metazoa; phylum Chordata; class Aves; order Psittaciformes; family Psittacidae; genus Pezoporus; species Pezoporus flaviventris. The sequence continues at coordinate 6,291,068 of NW_026892585.1, forward strand.
CATTTTCCATCAAGTTCCTCATTTCTTCCTCAGGAAAATCAGAAACGTCCTTCAAATTAAAACAGAAATTCTAACACTGTTATCTGACCCCAGAAGTTTTGTTGTTGCTTTATTATATCAGTGTTGCTTTATTTTACCAGTTGTTTCCAAAGTTCTCAGAAGAGGCAGAGTCCCTGTTTCAGGCACCCAAAAAAAAACCGCAAAGCAACACTTCAGAAAGACTATGACTTTGTGAAAGGATTTTCACTCTGGCTCATGAGGTTTCTGCTGGGGGGGTCTTAACACTTTTTCAGCCTTGTCCCTCCCCCACTTCCCCTTAACATCTTATTCATGCTGCCAGCGTGAGCCACCAAGCTCCTAAGAAGAAAACAGAAAACTTAATGTAAAATAATAGACAGACCCTTGAACAACATTAGATTTTGCAACTAATATAAGGGTAATAAAGATGGAAATAAGTAAGATTATATACAACAGCCAGAAGGAAGGACTAACTCGAATTTTGAGTTATGCCATCAACATCCAAAGTAAAAATTAATACAGTTAAGAAATTAAGAAATATCAAACCAGTATCTGTCCAGAATTAGGAGGTTAGCTCATTACAAGCTAATTATTTTGCCTGTTCACATACCATGGTTTCTGCATTTCTGCTGAAGCCAGGAGAACAACTCAAGGATTCCTGACATCCCTGTGACATCAAGCTCTTTGAAAAGTAGCACTGAAACTTGTTCTAAAATTTCATTCCTTAGATTTATTTCCTTTTAAATTCAAAGTATACCCATACACTATTCCCCCCTTCCACGCTACTAATACATGCCATACCTTGGGTTTTTGAAAATGCATTATACAACAGGCCTTATGCATTCACACCAAGCTGATGTTAAGGAACTCTTTAAGTCCACTGCGTGTGATCTCCTAATTTTCAAAACAGCTACTGGGAGGTAGGACCTCCAACTGCCAAGTGAGCATATCTGTCTTCAGAGCTGCAGTCAGCTTTGGCCAGAATTCATTCTTCTGGCCCAATTGGAATGTACATGGCTCATGAATGTACTCCATAGGTCCCCATGAGCTGACTCAGCTGACTCACTTTGCTCTAATGCCAGCGATCTCACTGCAGCTTACGGCTATTCACATTCATTGAGCATCTGCCTCCACATGGAGAACCAAAAGCTTGTAGATGTTTGTGTCTAAAGGCACCACCTCTGACTATTATAACACCAGTGGAAAAGGTCCACTCTATTGCATATTGCCCATTAGCCCTTCCTTTGGCAATAAAAGAAAAACTGCTCCACTCATACCAACTTCTACAGAGCAACAAACAGTTCAGGAGAAATAACAAACACCACCACCCCTGCTGCCCCAGATTTGTGCGTGAAAATCTGCTTTTGGAACTATTCATGTTTCTTTTCCTACAAGCTTCAGTTCTGGAGGGGAGAGAAGGAAAAGGAGTGACAGCCTTCTTAGAACAATGTACTGAGATGTGTTTGCGTCCAATAGCCAGAGACTAGTAATACAGCTAAGGGGTAGGCTTACTGGTGTGCACGTGCATGTGAGAGGAGCAAATACATACCCTATGTTCTACAATGGTAAATAATAAAGCATGTGTATCTGGATAACTCGTAACGAAAGTAATCATTAAACTTATGTACCATTTGATGAAGAACAGAAAAAAACCCCTCTTTATGGTCTTGATGCAGCTAGGTAATTGCCCAGGCTCTTCACTGAAGGTAAAGTTTGTGGATTGTCACTCAAATGCCTTTTAAGGTTAGCATTTTCAGTGCTAGAAGGCAATACTCTGATTACAGGGCACCTTTCTGAACTGAAAATGAGTATGTGTGGTTTCAAGTCAAGATAACTACTTTTTGGTGCACATTTTTAAGAACAACAGGTGACCTGTGAGCCAGCTAAACATCAAGGGTTCAGAAAAGTTGAAAAATGAGAATAAACCTTTCTTTTTCTGTACATGGCTACTGCAGGCGCATTTATGCATGAAGTCTGAATACACTGGTCATGCAGCCAAGACATCAGTGTAAACATACAGATTTCATAACAAACGGCAAAATTAACTAACAAAAACAATAAAAAACATCCTACTTGACTATAATTGTGTTTGAGGTGTGATTACCAGACTATCAGTTCTATCAAGTCACATTAAGTTGTCTATAAGGCAATTCTGATCAATACACTTTGTGTTCTCAGTTAAAAGGCGAGTGTGAGAAATGTTGGAGAGCTGAGTTCACTGATCAAAATCTGCTTGGAAACCAGTACATCAACATGATATACAATTGATCCAAGGTTCAATAGGATGCTCATTTAATTTCAACCACGCCAATGAATGGCTTTCATTCTTATCTAAATAAGCAAGGTGCTTAGGAAGTGTAACAGCCTATTTGACTCCTGTGATCAATGAACCATGTGTCACCTGGACTGAACTCCCCCTTGCCCAAAATGATGGAAGGAGCTCTGCTGAAAGAGTGCTGAGGTGGCTACTAATGAAAGCTGAAGATCTTCTACAGAAATAGATCCAGTTTTGTCTTTGCCTCTTAGTAATTTTTTCTGTGGCAATAAACCACCCTTTTCATTATTATTATTTTTTAGTGGCAGAAAGGAGGAGATTTAGTTACAGTTGCTGAAACTGCTCTGAGCATCTACTGTTATTACTGTAACAGAATGCTTTTGTACTGTGGCACCTTGTCATTTCCCTCATACAATCTGAGTCAATTTGGGCGGGTGCAACTCCATTAAATACAGTCAACTTCTGTAATAGAAACATTTATGTACCTATACGTTACATAGATTCTTTCATTATACTTTGAATTAAAGTTGAGAAAATCTCCAGTGAGAAGCTAACTGCAGTATCTTGTTTTTATACTTCACTGCTTTGTACTGTACTGCCAGAAAGCTATTTTTAGACCTGCTCTGCAATTGCACAGTTGTTGCTTATATCTCGTCTAAAGGAAGTCAGGTTGCCCTACTGAGACTTCGCCCTTCTCTCAAGGGTAAACTGAAATCCATTAAACTTGAATATATACTGTAAACCCTGCACATTAGTGGCTGTGATGGAAATATTATGTAGTTATTTATAACAAGATATCCATTTGAGGAAGTGAAATAGATAGGCATATCTGAAAATTATTGCCTCTTCATTCTCCTCTTAAAGTCATTGCCTTTGTGCCTAAAGCTTGGAAATTTCTTTTGCTGGAACCATGACAAAGCAAGCAAATTTATGTCCACAGCACAGACCAGTGCTGCCTACAGCCCCACACCAAATAACTTGTGAAAGGTAGCACAGACATCCAACCAGATCCTATACTGCTCCAAAGAAATCCACACATAGTTCTGATTACAGGAGATGTTTTTCAAATGCAGGTGCTCATATTACTGGGGATAAGCAAATAGCAGTCAGGGAAAAATGTTAATCTACCTATAATATAGCTAGATAGGCATATACCTATAATGACAGAGATTAGCATCTATGCACACACACATGCACACGCACACAAAAGTTATTGTAAAACTGACTATAGATACAGTGAAGGTGTCTTGTCCTGACTTGGCTTTTATAAATTACTCAGATTCAGGTAAATATTATTTCACCATCATCTTTCACGGTTGATGCTAAAACAGGGAATGGAAGATGGAGTAAACAGGAAAGGAGGAAACAGAAAATCTCACTGAGGGATTCCTTGGAGACCTTCTATAACCTATAAGCCATGCTGTAAGATACAAGTTCCCTTGAACTAAAAGAAAAGACTACTTAATACTAGTCCTTCTAGTACTAAGTAATCTTCTCCAGTCTTCTTGTAATCTTGTTCTCTGAATCTATGTTATGCATCCAAATGTACTCAAAGTTAAAGGGCAAGTGTTGTATCCTAAAGCAACACCCAGTGACTTACAAAGAGGACCAGCAGCTGTGGTTTTCCCTGCTATTCTTTGGAGGGATCCTGTACAGTCCTCATATTAAATCCACTTTGATTAAATTATACACACACTAGATGCAGGAACTGACCTTGTCAGTCTCTCAGATAAGCCCTTCTACCTTCACCAACCTACAAAAACATTCTTTATCACTTATGGCGAGAGGCAAAGAGATGCACTGACAGCTAGTTGATCTTACAAGACTTGATGGGCTCTGCAGTCAGCTGTCTTATAAAATGGTAAGAAAAACAGCCACAGTAAAATCCTTAACAGTAAGAGCTAAATTTGTCAGACTGAAACTGTAGCTTTAATTGTTCTAGCTCAAAATTCTGACCAAGATTATGACTACTCTGAAAAAAACAGAACACAGACAGCAGCCACATCTAGGTTTCTCAGTTGTGAAGCTGAACCTCAAGGCTTCTGGTTTGTGCGTTACTACAAAAGAAGGCAGGCATCATGAGTGAAAAACAGAGTATTAAAAGAGGATGTGTGCATATATGTGTGTGAAAATGTATCGCCTCTCTTCTTGCGATCACATACTGCTTGCTGATCTCCATTCTACTTGAACCAATCTGTGCATTATCTGCATCCTAGTCTCATATATTTGGGGGAAAAAAAAATAGATGTCAACAATAAGGGAAAGTTACATAGAGAGTAACGGGATGGTATTGCTCAGTATGAGAAAAAGATAAAAACAAAGCCAGGCACGGCACTTGACTGATAAGTGGGCAGATTCTCCTACCTTGTCTCATAGCTTACCATGAATGTTTTGTGAGTTTGACACAACAAGTGAGCCTGTTGCTCTTCTAGCAGTGAGAAGAAAAAGCAAGTAGGTGCTTTTTATTCAGGTAATTGAGGGAACAGATCAAATGTACCCTTGAGAACAGACCCATCAAAAAATAATTGCATTAAACATAAGTAATCCTGAGCTAGAATGACATGTTCAGGGTATAGAATTATTTTTCTAAGGTTACATTGAGCTTCTAGGCTCAGAGAGGCCACATGGGAAAATCAAATTGATGCTTTGTGGAATTTCAAACAGTTATGATTTTACTAACATGTTCTGGCAGACAGAAGCATGTACTGTATATATAAATGACCAGGATATGTTTTGCTTCAAGTTCAAAGCCTAAGCTGTCACATTTCCATGGCCATTTGCAGCGTCTGAAAACAGAGTTCATGTGCAAAGAAACCTTGAGACAGACACCTTGAAACAAGACAGACAGGTAAGCAGGGACCAAGAGCTGTTTCAGATGCAAAACCAAAATATGCCAAGACACTGAAAAAGTTTGTGTCAGCTTCTTATCCTGCTTTACAAAACATCCTGAATTCAAACAAGCTAGTGTGCATGAACTGAAGAGAAACTTTCCCCTCTCCAAAAAGCATGTCGCCCACCTTAAGCCCAAGAGCAGTAAAACTGATAATACTTTTGCTCCTTTGGCTATTTACCTTCTTTCTATTTAAACACACGCTATAGAGAGGACTGTGATTACCATTAGTAACACCATCCCACCATCTTCCTCTCCAGTCTTACTTCCCACACTGAATTCTTTTCAAAGCTTTCTTTGATGCAAGAAGGTTATTTGTTTCAGCGTGACTCCCCCAGTTCCCCATGCTTGCCACATGTCACTGCTCAACACATCCCCCAAAGTATTCTGTAGCTTCCAGGTGCTGTGTTCTGGCACCTTATCTGCTGTTGCCGTAACTGCATTCCTGGTACCGGACATACAGTGCCCCCTTTGCTTGGCACCATCTCTAATTGAGTAGAGGGCTGGAGAAAAGGCCTGCACTGCGGTCACCTGCAGCTCCCAGCTTGCCCCTCATGAAGCAGCCGTATTTGTGCTGCTTTCTGATGGGATAGCTCCCACTCCCCCAGGCAACTATTCACTGTAGCAGCAGCACTAGATTTGCTTGACAGGGAGCAGACATAAAAAGAAGATCATCACCTTTTCCACATGACCTACCCCTATCTTGCTCTTGCTGCTATGCTCGCAGAGCTGAGCATGTTCACTGTGCCATCAATGTATTACAAGAAAAAGCACAGGGGCCTAAAGTACCAGACTGCAACAGACCAGCTTAATAAAAAGGTATAACCATCTCATGAGACCAAAGGAGTTCTCAAGGATACATAGGATGAATAAGCACTATCACATTCTTCTCTATTAGTTTTGGTACTTTGTATCCAAAAGGGAAGATCTAGTAGAGCTTTTTTTGACCATGGTTCTAGTGTGATGATATCAGGATGAGGCATAAAATAGTTTCCATAACCTGCAGAAAATCTAAACATTTCAAAAGAATCCTTATCCCAAACCAGGGAGGGAGAGGGAGGGAAGAAATCAGAGTGTCAAGAAGTTCACAGTGCATAAATCTTTTCTTATATATCCAAAGCAAATTAAATCCCTTTGTTTTGTTTCAGTAACTCATAATATTCTACTTCACTAAGAACTGCTTTCTATTTGAGTTACTTTAAGTGTGAGATCAAAAAAAAAACCCCCTTTTTCTACCACAGAACTGGAGTTTCTCAGTTTGCCATGTCAAGCAGTTTTACAAAACCAAAACACTTGTCCTGTGTTAAATTATTCATGCTTTCTGTGCTGGCACTTGGTGAAGCCCATTCTGCAGAACCAGACTTCCTCCACACCCTACAGAATAGCTTAAGGCACCCACCTCAGCATTGACAACTCCAGGATGGAACCAAACATTTCACAGCTAGTTTGAAGGCAAGCTTTAGAGATGCTGGAGACACAAAAGCTCTACAGTAGCCCCCAAATGACCACAAGTGACCACAACAGGCACTTAACATATTAAGCTTCATCTTCTTTATACAGAAATACAAAATCAATGCTGTGTTTTTGTGCAAAGAAATGTCACTTTGATCTTCTAGTCTTTGACATCTACACACAAAGCTATCTTTCCGAATATTTAATGTGTTAATTTCTCTCCTGAGCAGAATATACACTAAAATCCAGCAACGGACAAAGCACTTGGGGGGGGGTGGGGGGGTGGGGGGTGGAAGGCAAGCAAACAAAAGCCCCTACATCCTAAGCAATCTTTGGAGTCAGAGGCCAGATGAAGCATTAAAAAGATAAATACACATTCTCTGAAGTTTCTTCCCCCACCTGTTTTTGGTTTCAGTGATTTCTGCTTGTTTGTTCTTCCTCTTCATTACTCCTTGTAGAAATCTCAGGTCAACTTCCTTTTGCAAAGCTTCCAGCCAAGGTTCTTCAGAACTTTGGGCTGACGCCACAGGTTCTTCTTAATTGCCACTAGGAAAAGAAAAGAAGTGATTTGCAGGCCATATTTTTAATTACTAGCTTAGCTCTTTTTAAATGTCATCTATTGTTTAACGCTCTCTTTTTGACTCCCGCTGTATGTGAGTTGCATTTGAGGCCTGTCAGGAATAAAACTTGTCATTTGGAAGACAGCCACTTCAGCTTTGAGAAAGGTTACCAATACTTTACCTCCTTCTGTGAGAAAAGACAACACCCAGGAATCTAGGAGGCTAAACCAACTGTACTCTTATCGTGGCTGATACTGTGGCAGCTCTCTCCCATGCGGAACAATGCTACACCATTAACACGGAAGCATGCTGACAAAACCAGAGCCAAGATATCACCACAAGCTCTTCAAAAGGGTGGGCACTTGCAAATCCAAATGACTGTTTCAGGAACTAAATACAGAGATAAAGTATTGTGTTCATTCTCCAGAAAGACAGGCTTGTGTCATTTAAGAGGCACCAGGGTTTACAGAAGAAGGAATTGGAATTAGGGCTTCTGTAATGGATTAATAGTCATGGCGAAGTGTTTTGGTGCAGTGATGCTGCTTTGATAAAATATATACTCCCAGCTTTCTCTGCCATATGATCCAAATACATTTGACCCAGAATTTCAGCAAAACCCTAATCCTGCAGTGGAGGATGTCCTTTACATTGCAAAGTCTTTATCCTATACTTGAAAGAAATAAAAGGGCAAACAATTCTTATAGTGAATAACATGAGAAGTATTCCTCTCCTAAGTAACCCAGTAGAATTCTATACGTAAGCCACTTAACATTTTATAGAAATAGGTGCCTGCTGTCACAGGGAACAAAATCCCTGTAGTACCTAAGGGTTGGAAAGTACCCTTTGGTTTTGTTACTTGCAGTAACAGCTGGTTTTCTGGGAACAACTACAACCAGTCCCTCTTTTGTTTCTTTGTAAAATGAAGTTTTACACTGTAAGACTTCTTTGTTTGCTGTTCTAAAGAGAAAGTTAGGAGGAAAACTATGTCAGACCTCATGGCATTTGAGAAGGATCATGCGAGACTATACTGTTACTGGTTGGTAGCTGGAATAGCAGCAAACAAGGAATTCTATCACCACCTTTTCTTTCTTTGTGAAAAGCATTACCAAAATGGATGACAGGGGTTGTTCCCATCACATTCTCATCAACATACTCTATTATAAGACACCATGAGTTTTTTCCATTTCTTAATATTTTATAGGAAGACACATGGAAACAAGGAAAAAGACTTCGTATTGACTGTTCATGTTAGATCACAGCTTTCAGGCATGACTTCTAATGTATATTAAACTACTCATGATTATGCCCATTCCTGGGTTCAGTATGTTTATACTAGCTATACTTATTCTTGAACCTTTCCACTGTAAAAAAAGAACAAAAGTGAAATGGCTTAAAATCTACACAGAGGAGAGGATCACCTAACCTGAGCCCACATGTACTGCCTGCTGTTTAGTTTAGGTTCTTTATGAGTAGAAACAGAGTGAGTATCTTTGAATGCATAAGGACAGAATCATATTACTAAGCTAGGTGTATGATAGCAGGTGCCTGTATAAATTGCTATGACAGTGTGCCAAGGAAGATGTGACACCTACATTTCCTCATGTAGATCAGGAGGGAGAGGAAACTAATATTTCTCTTATCTAAACGAGGCATGTTTACAGGGAAATGAAGGCTTAAAAAAATCATATTGGCTAGGCAAGAACCAAAATGGATATTGCCTGAATAGCAAGACTGTCACATATATCAAGTTCCAGATTAGTAACAGGCAAACACTGAAAGGCTTGACTTAGATCTCCTCTTTTGCATTTAGGAACTGATTTCAATCTGCCTAAGCAAATGGGGGAGAAAAAAAAAGAAATCAGTGCTCTGTGATTCAGTTGCATACGCATTTTACATCAGAATCTCAACAAAACTCATTGTTTTTATTATCTAGACGGGAGATAAGCACTGGGCCTTTTAAAATGAGGTTGATCACAATGCAAATCAGTGATTTTGGATACTCATGTTTTCAATTGGCTCCCTGATCCCAAACCCTTGGAGTATGACTTTTAGAAGCATAATACTGAGTTCTGTCACTTCAATAATGTCTAATTCTGTCATGGGGTCTCTTCACTTTGAAAACCACAATTTGCATAAACTCTAAGCACTGGCCTAGGGAAACTAGATTCAAGCTTGCATGATTACCATACCTTCAGAAAAGAACAACGGTACAGGTAATATCTCTCAATCATCAAGCTAACATAAGAAGGGCATGCAAGAAGGTATGTGAATAACAGTCTCAGCATAGCTACATGTTGCAGAAGCAGCAGTATAGATATAATTAAACATCTAATTCACCTTCTGAACCCCAGTTTAAAATAAATTCCCATAAATCATCCTGCCTTTGTACTTAAAAGACTAACTAGTTATTGCCAATGTTTGAGCAGACAGACACTTTTTTTAGCCACTGGTAAGAGTGAAACCTTGGTAGTTTGTGAGTGGAAGTGAAACATGCCATCCGTTCTCAGTGGCCACAGTCCTGCGTCTCTCCTACCCCAGGCAGATAGAAGGTGTGCTGTGTGGTAGGTGTAAGAAGAACTTGATTGCAGCCAATTCCGTAAGGAGAGAGTAGTTGCTCTGCTTGGGAGGGGAGCATAATTTCACAAGAGCTGTGAGAAAGCATAGCCAAATCAGTTCCTGACTGGACAGGACCACACTGACACTAATTACTTTATTCCAGAATATGACTGTTGTTTCAAAATTCCTCTGACAGGTCAAGAGTTATTTTTAAGGTACAAGACATTACAGTTCTTCATAGCCCACAGAGTTTCTGCTTCAACTATCACAATTCTCAGTTTACTGCGATATTCAGTACTTGTTAAAAACTTGGCTGGAACATTAAAAGTTTAGTGAAGGTGAGTCTCAAAGGGAATCAGATGTTTCATCTGAGACCTTCATAAGTGATCTGAAAATCAAGGTAAGCTGCTCTTTTCTGTATTTTCCCTCCCATTCACACACACCACTAACACATTATTTACCCTACATATAAATTGAAGACGTTATTATTCCATTGTTAAGGAATAACTTAAGCAAAGTGAGTCTAAACAGAGATGTAAATAAATACCAAATAAATTTAGTTATAGCAAGTAAGTTTAGTTTTCTTTGGTATATCTGAAATTAAGGTTGCATTGCTAACAACTTTTGATCCCATCTGAATAAATACATTTGCCTTCCACATCATTAGCAAGATAATTCACTGAATTCAGTGAATTTCAAGGGTCTCAGCAAATGTTTAAAGTTCTTCATATAGAGGAACTAAATAAATTCTCACCTGAATATTGACAACTATAATCAAGAAGTTCTGAGTCACATTTTGGTCTCCCCCTTTATAATGGTAAAGACAACAAGACTTCCAAAATATTCAAAAGCAGAAGAATGAACATGAAGAAACCTGGGAATTACATGGTAATAAATATGAAATCTTTCAGATGAAGCAACTTTCAGTACTCTGAGGGAACCTGCAGAGGAGGCCACTTGAAGCAACAGTGGCGGCAGTGCTGGTTATCAGGCAACATGCAGACAAATCTTGAGTAGTCTGATTATGCATCATCCTACACTCTCTTCACCTCAAAGTGTTTTAAGCCATCTGTTATGAAAGGGCAGAATTGGTCAGAAATAAAGACAGAGCTACTGCATTTTCTTCTGTCAAATTCTCTGCCTGGCAGTCTAAACAGACTTGACAAAAGGAGGGCAGCCAAATAAACAGTAAGACTGTTACATTACATCCCACTCTATCTCATGTATTTCTTTTTTTCAGCCACTGTCCAGTCTTACAATTAGATTTTAACACCTCAAGTCTGACTGATACAATTCTGCTGCACCTGGATCTCAGACCCTTGGAAATCATTTAAACTTCCATGTCTTCCACTACCAGCGATGTCTCAAAGTAATGGACTATGAGACATTATTACAAATGCAGCCATAATCCTAATATTTTATGGCTCTAGATATTAAATGCAGTCCAACAGGTGACTTCAGATTTGATTGCATCCATAGGTAAGCATGAAGGCACAGATATTTCTTAAAAGAAATAGATTATTCAGCCCAAGTGAGGTTATGCCAGAACCCTCTGGCATGCAGCTAACTAAATACTCCAGTTTCAAACAAGTACCATTTCTGAGTAGCTCTAGTTTCACATAATACACAGTAGTGACCGAGGCGATGTTTCTACCCAAATTGCCAGATTTAAGCAACAAAAGTCTGTGATTGCTTTGAAAAGCAGGGATCCCTGGATGCTGTTTGAGAACAGCATATTTGACTTAGATATGTCTGTGAGCTACTCATGCACTCACAGAAGATGAGCTTAACATCCTTCCCAAAGAGTACAGCTTAACAATCAGCCACAGGAGAAGTGACAAAAGCAGTGCTATAGCATATGTCATCACCAATTTACTGCTACTGCTAAAGCCACTATCCATAGGTCCTGATAAGGGTTGTCTGAGATTTTCTCATTAGTCATTTCCTTTTTCCGTTTTGCTAGACATTTCTGACATTGACTTTGTTATTCACAAGTTGTCTTTGTCTAGGAGCTGGGGATAAACCTTTTCAACACAGACTGTGAAACAGAGAAACAGAGGAAATGAGTTACAAATTGAAAGGACAGCTTTGGTAATCGCTTTTTGTTCATCTAGTCAACTGTGCTACAGTACAGCTGAATGAACTGTTTCCAGTATACTTCAGAAAAAAATGTGAAGGAGCAATGAGCATGTATTTCTTTTCTCCTTTTAGTACAGCACATAGAATCATAGAATAGTTAGGGTTGGAAAGGACCTTAAGATCATCCAGTTCCAACCCCCCTGCCATGGGAAGCGATTCCACACACTAAACCATGTCACCCAAAGCTGTCCAACCTGGCCCTGAACACCACCAGAGACAGAGCATTCACAGCTTCCCTGGGCAACCCATTCCAGTGCCTCACCACCCTTAAAGAACTTCTTCGTTATATCCAATCTAAACTTCCCCTGTTTAAGTTTTAACCCATTACCCCTTGTCCTGTCACTACAGTCCCTAATGAAGAGTCCCTCCCCAGCATTCCTATAGCCCCCCTTCAGATTCTGGAAGGCTGCTCTGAGGTCTCCATGCAGCCTTCTCTTCTCCAGGCTGAACAGCCCCAACTTCCTCAGCCTGTCTTCATACGGGAGGTGCTCCAGTCCCCTGATCATCCTCGTGGCCTCCTCTGGACTTGTTCCAACAGTTCCATGTCCTTTTTATGTTGAGGACACCAGAATTGCACACAATACTCCAAGAGGGGTCTCAGAAGAGCACAGTAAAAGGGCAGGATCACCTCCTTCGCCCTGCTGGTCACGCTCCTTTTGATGCAGCCCACGACACGGTTGGCTTTCTGGGCTGCAAGCACACACTGCCAGCTCATGTTCATTTTCTCATCAACCAACACCCCCAAGTCCTTCTCTGTAGGGCTGCTCTGAATCTCTTCTCTGCCCAACCTGTAGCTGTGCCTGGGATTGTTCTGAGCCAGGTGTAGGACCTTGCCCTTGGCATGGTTAAACTTCATAAGGTTGGCATGTGCCCACCTCACAAGCGTGTCATGATGTCTTTAATGCTGTTTCAACTTGCAGAAATTAAATTGCTACCAAATGATCCTTATAGTATAAGTTGTTACTGTCTATGAAATTTGAAAATAGTAGTATATACAAAAAAAACTACAACACCTTACCACTTAAGCTCCCAGGGAACCACTGGTAACCTCAGAGAAAACTATCAGCTTGAATAACTCGCATCATGTCTTGCTCAACTGACTTCTTACAACACCTGTTCAACTGGATCAATACAGCTTAAAACTAGTTGTGTAAATGTGTTGTAAACTGCTTTCCAAATACAGCTCTTGGTGTCTGATACTGATGTTTAGGGGAATGTAGAAGGTATCCGACATGAGGGACCTAGCTTCAAGCTGTCATGAATACAAAGGACTCACTAACTAAAAACCTGATTTAGAACTACACCTCAGTATTCAGGGATTTCAAGAAATCCTGACTCCTGGATTTGCTTCCGTGTAATTTGCAAACCAGTTAAAATTAGCAATATTTGTTTTCCATACACAAACTTTCTTAGTAGGGAAAATAATATGTATTTGCATATAGATCTATACAGAGAAATCATATTGCACATATCTGTTTAGTAATTAATTAATGTAACTGTACAAATATTCTTCAAAGAAAGGGGGAACGAAATAGTAAACTCAAGATATATTAAATTTTAACAAGGACTATTATCCATATGAGCTGGGAAGCTCCTGGATATCCTGGAAAATCTATAGACAAAAGTCATTCTAGACACTTGTAATGGCCATGATCAATGTTAGCTTACATGATTACGGATCTTGATTATACGGTTAAAACATTTCCTACAACAGATGAAAACATGAAGCAAACTATAATGAAGAGAACACAAAAGAGAGAATGGGAGACAATCTCAGATTTCATTTTGTTTTTAGCAAGAGTACTCAGCTTAGGCTGATACTTCAAACAGACCCTGTGCTCATGTGCAGGAGTTATGAAACCACTGGTTTGAGATGGCGCAGTAAAAGCAGTAATAAACAATGGGACCCACATTTATATGTTACACTGAGAAGAAAGAGCATATGCAAAGCTGCTGCACATACCTTGATAGAGGCAATTTAGTCCAGTTTAAAATTTAGCTGCTGTTAGGAAACAAACAGCTCACCACTGCATTCCTCCCTTTGTGCTCCTGTTGATGTGTGTCTTGCTTCAGATATTGTGAGGAGGAAATCTGCAGCCTTGGGGAAGCTCTCTAACTTTTTCTAGTTGCTTGAGCTTCCACTGACAGAAACAAAAGCTGGTGCTTTGCTTCTTATTTCTATCTCATACCTGATCAGCCATGAATTTCACATTTACTGAATTAAATCTACTGCTTACAACATTGTGACTTCACTGTGTGAAGGCAGAGACAATGTCCTATTTATAAAAATACACACACTCTTTGGAGTTATGTTTGGCCCAAGGTTCTGAATGCTGTTCTGACTACCTTGAAGAAATTACAACTGAAACTATTTCTATAAAGGAATTATTTTATATAAATTATATAAAATGTGAGCTCAGACTTTTGGCGTCAAGAAAGGTATTTAAACTCAGAAGAACTCTGCATTCAGTCAAGAACACAAAACAGCACAGTTGGCACAAACTAAAAACAAATGCAAAAGCAAAAAGCCTTCCTCTGTCTACAAAAAATTGATATGAAATTCTAGTAACATTAATTTGGGGGGGGGTTTCTTCTTTTCTTTTGTTCCCATTCCTTGAGATATGGTGGCAATGTAAGTTTTGATAGGTAAGTAATAGCTACCTGCGGTAGATTCATAATGTTCTTGGAAAAATACCTTACCTTCATTCAATGGACAGGGAAATGGAGGCACAGAATGACAAAGCAAGCTGGTAGCTCACCCAGCAGAACAGTAACAGGAATAGAAGTCAGCATCCCTGAACCAGAGCTCCAGATCCTAGCATCCAGGACACGCTATTTCTCATAATTCATAGTGACACACAAAAATGCATTTTTCCCTTCAGGAAAACATTTATATTGTTTCTACTGCTATCCCTTGTTGAATCATTTCCACAGTGATGCTCTTAATGCCCCAATACCATTTTCTGTTACACTGTAGCGCTGCATCCCAGATAAATATGCTAGGGGAAGTCTAATTATGAGTATATTGGAACCTGCTCATTTAATTTATAGTTTTAATGTTCTCTGAATGCAAACTTTTATAGTGAGTGAATACAGTAATTGATCCACTGTGAACTAACTGCTTGAATTAATTTCACTCCTGCCACAAAGCCTTGTCTTGAGACTTCAGGCCCCAGCATTAAAGGTAAGTAAAAAAGGACTTAAGAAAACAGTAATGAGCAGATCAATAACGTGCATTACAATAGATATCAATTTTTACATGCATACAAAATGAGTACAAGGTGACAAATTCTGATACGACTGAAGCTTGCCCAGTTTCAAGATGGCACAGAACCTGCTTGGATTCTCTATTATCTCTTCTCTGAGTAAAACAGACTTGGGAGGGGGTGACTGCTGTGAAGATTTAGTGACCTCTTCCTCGTACAAAGCAAGACACTCTGGAGCTGTAATCAAAGGATCTAATCAAACTACAAATCAATCACTTCCTTAAGTATTTCCACTGTACGGGACCTACAGAATCATGAGATTGCCTACTGGCCTCCCAGCTTTTAAAATTTGGAAGAAATTGTCCTCAAAACAGAGGTCTAATCCACCCTATAAATCCAAAGGCAAGGGTGCACCATTCCCATGCTGATAAAGGGACATTCTGTTCCCCTGTCCCAAAGAACCCAGAAATATAGAATGAAATAACTTCATCACTGAGTGATGAAGCTCCTCCTGTAAATTGCATTCATCTTGACAGCTATGAATATTGAACCACAGTCAGTCCCTACCTCCTCCTCCCAAAGTTATTTTTTCTGTCCCTGAGGAAAGCTATTGTTCACAACAGTATTTCACATGGAATATAGTTAACGTAATTATGTATTATATTATATGTTATATAATATATATATTATATAATATGATAACACATGTAGCCATTGCTACTGGAAAATGTTTTGACCTAAGAAGCCAGAAAAACTGTTTAAGGTCTCCTGGCTATCTATTGCTGGAGTTTTGCTATACCGGTACACAGATGCCATTTGTTGCCTGACATTATTACTTCAGTATGGTGCCTTATCTAGCTTTGTCCTGCTGTTTTCTTTTCTGCTTTTCCACTTACGTAAAGCTTTGCGTACAATAAGACAGGACTATTGGATTTTGTTTTTAAAATAGTCTTCTCCTCCTCCCAAGAGAAATACCCTCTATACCAAGTAGTAAAACTGCCTGCAGCAGCCTGTGACTTGATTTCACGCATCTCATGCCTGATGCATACACGAAGTCCAGTCCGTTAAAACTGAGCTTTGTGAACTAAGCCTTATGTTTCAAAAGTGACTTCAATGCTTTTTAAAGACATCACTGGAAGGGAAAAAGACCAAAAACGTCCAAGAAACCAAAAAAAAACACACCAAACCCACACACCAAACAACCACCCCAAAACCTAGAAAAGAAAGAAAAAGAACTAGTGCTTATGAGACATGACCTGGGTTTGAAATTAAAGCTCTTCAGAGACCTCCTATTTTAGCTCTGTGAGACTTCCCATGGTGGAGCTTTAGATTAAAGCTTTTAATGAAGCTCAAATGCGGAACACAACAAAATACCAGCCTTTTATCACTGTTTTGCTGAATTACAATTAATTTCAGCTGATAAAAAAACAGCAAAGAACATTGGATAAACAGTAGCAGCTGTAAGAGGCCAATGTAATTTCAGCACTAATTTGCACAGCATGGAAGTTCCCCACACACACATTTGCCAGTCCCAGCTCTCTAATAGGTGTGAGCTCCCTGGTTTCTCTTTTCAGCAGCCCTGGTTGTTGGGAGGTGTCAAAGAGTTTCTAATGTCTGCTACATTAACAGTAATGGTTTCCATCTCCATTATTAAATCTTTAAGACAGAGTCAGAAGCAAACATGAAAGTTACTTTTCCTTTTAATCTACCACTTGTGCATTTTCAATATTGTGCTTATCCGATGTTTCTTCGACCAAGCATCATCTCTGGAGGGAACAACTTCACTTGAAACAAATCTAACTTAGAAAACGGCTTTATTCTCATCTTGAAATATCACAAGTAACTTTGTAACAAGTGAACAAATAACACCCCCTTGCCTCTCAATTCTGGAACAATAAAATAAAATTTAAAAGCCTGTTTGAATAATAAGAAACAATAGGCTGTGTTTTACTTGTTGAAAAACTGAAAAGATGTGGTAGATAAGTAATATGCAGTTACTCAGTGGCCTGGGAAATTGGCAATCTGTTCTAAGACTGGACTGCGTCTGGCTGTTATTGAGTTAACTGTCTTCATAGCAACCCCTGTGGTGCTGTGGTTTGGATTTGTGACTGAAAAGTTTTGGTAATACACAAGTATTTTGACTGTTGCTAAAAAGCACTTGCACAGCAGCAATGGGTTCTTTTTTCCCATTCTGCACTCCCATCCCTCCACTGAGAGGAAGCTGGGGGTGGAAAAAGGTTGGGAGGGGACACTGGGACAGCCGACCCAAATTTGCCAAAGGGATGTTCCATGCAATATAACATAGTTAGCATTAAAGTGGGGGTACAGGAAGAAAGGTGTAGGGTTCCTTGGTTTACAACGTGATCGTTACTTAGAGACGGGCAAAGCAGCAGTCTGCTTGTGGGAGACGGTGAATGACTGATTTGCTTTGGTTAGCTGGGGGGGGGTTTAGGGGCTCTCTGTGTGTTGTTCTTTTCCTACACCTGTTAAACTGTCGGTATCACAAACCATGAGTTTTGTGTCAGGGTTTCTGTTCTCTCCTGTCCCACTTGGTTGGGGTGGGAGACAGAGCAGTAAGTGGCTGTGTGCACATTCAGCTGCTGGCTGGGGTCAAGCCGCCACGAAAAGGAAGGAAGAAGAGTCAAGGCAAAAATGATTCCTCTGGTAGAAACAGTCACTTTCAGATAAAAGGGGACAAGTTCAGAGTGATACAGATCAAATCCTGTACACGCACAACAGAAGCACATGTAACTGTAAAAGGAAAACTTTGTCTCGAACTGTATTTAAGGGGGGGGGGGGGGGGGGGAAGAACAAATCCCAAACAAAAATATCAAAATGTCCCATTATGACCTTTCTTACCTTTCCTGAAATCTTCTCTTGCTTTTCCAAATCAGTCTACCTTACAATGTGGAAATGACTGAAAGTCCAAATCCAAGCAAAAATCTTGACTAACCTCAAGCTCTGGCCTGAGGGGGAAGAAGCTCCCCCTGGCTCTGGTCTGCGGGGGAAGAAGCTCTCCGGGCTCTGCTCTGAGGAGAAGAAGCTCTGCAGGCTCTGGTCTAAGGTAGAAGAAGTTCTCCAGGCTTTGGTCTGAGGGGGAAGAAGCTCTCTGGGCTCTGGCCTGAGGTAGAAGAAGCTCTACGAGCTCGGGTCTGAGGGGGAAGGAGCTTCTGGGCACTGGTCTGAGGGGGAAGAAGCTCTCCAGGCTCTGGTGTGAGAGGGAAGAAGCTCTCTCGGGCTCTGGCCTGAGGGGGAGGAAGCTCTGCGGGCTCTGGTCTGAGGTAGAAGAAGCTCTCTCGGGCTCTGGTCTGAGGTAGAAGAAGCTTCTGGGCGCTGGTCTGAGGGGGAAGAAGCTCTCCAGGCTCTGGTGTGAGAGGGAAGAAGCTCTCTCAGGCTCTTGTCTGAGGAGGAAGAAGCTCTGCGGGCTCTGGTCTGAGGGGAAAGAAGCTCTCTTGGGCTCTGGTCTGAGGGGGAAGAAGCTCTCCCAGGCTCTGGTCTGAGGTAGAAGAAGCTCTCCGGGCGCTGGTGTGTGGGGAAAGAAGCTCTCCCGGGCTCTGGTCTGAGGGGAAAGAAGCTCTCTTGGGCTCTGGTCTGAGGGGGAAGAAGCTCTCCCGGGCTCTGGTCTGAGGTAGAAGAAGCTCTCCGGGCGCTGGTCTGAGGGGAAAGAAGCTCTCCCGGGCTCTGGTGTGAGGGGGGAAGAAGCTCTCCCGGGCTCTGGTCTGAGGTAGAAGAAGCTCTCCGGGTGCTGGTCTGAGGGGGAAGAAGCTCTCCTGGCTCTGGTGTGAGGGGGGAAGAAGCTCTCTCAGGCTCTGGTGTGAGGGGGGAAGAAGCTCTCCCGGGCTCTGGTCTGAGGTAGAAGAAGCTCTCCGGGTGCTGGTCTGAGGGGGAAGAAGCTCTCCTGGCTCTGGTGTGAGGGGGGAAGAAGCTCTCTCAGGCTCTGGTGTGAGGGGGGAAGAAGCTCTCCCGGGCTCTGGTGTGAGGGGGGAAGAAGCTCTCCCGGGCTCTGGTCTGAGGTAGAAGAAGCTCTCCGGGTGCTGGTCTGAGGGGGAAGAAGCTCTCCTGGGCTCTGGCCTGATGAGAGAAGCTTTTGTGGGCTTTTGCCATGTCCCTGTCCGTCTGGGTGTACCTGCCACAGCTACTTACAGCCCTTTAAAATACTTGTTTAAATATTTATTAACATTTATTTGTTTTACAAATTCCTATTTATTTTTTTTTACTTATACTGGTTGATTTTCCAGCCTTACTCTATTATATCCCAGTCAGTATCTGCCTAACTGGCCTCCCTGTCACTTTACAATGAAATAAACCTTAGGGCAGTGTCTTGCTCTTGATACAGGCAGAATCTCAATGATAAGCAGCCACTTAGCTTAGGAAATAAGGTTAAACCTAGCTCCGCTAACATCAGTGTGGCAAAATCAGCAGTGATCTTTATTCCAATCCACACACATTCCCAGTTCAAACTCACACTAGCTCATCTTTAGGATGTACTCATCTCCAGCATGCTCACTGGGACCCCAGCCTGGTTGATCGTATGTTCTTTCCATTCAAGACTTCCTACAGTTCTGCTACATTAGTTTTGCTTTCTTCTCTCTCTCAATTCAAAATCCTAAATAGTCAACGGAGGCAGCTTCACCTGCTGGTACTGCAGCCGTTCATAGGCAACTTCTATGCCTTTTCCTAAGAGGTCTTGAAGATTCCATGATGTTCAACCCAGTCATCATATCCTCATCCTTCGTGGGCTTTAACCTTACCAACAGTATTTCTGTTGCCTTAAATTCTGCTATTATGTGAGAATTAACATCTCCAAGAGTGATTCAGAGCTTTACATCTTATTGAACCCCTCCTGTACAGGAAATACCAAAGCGAAGAGTTGTCATTTTCCACTGCACAAAATTAAAGAGGAACTGAAGGATATACTGGGAAAGATTAATTGCTTGGTTGTGAATGGAAATATTATATACAGTGATATCACACTCATGGCCACGTACCAAAGCACATCTTCATATTAATCTTGTAAATAGCATTCAAAATTAATTAGAAATCCAAGCACTATCATTCCTTCTGAAACACAAATGGTTTATTTCAGCTGTAACCAGAAAGATAATAACCAGCACAAGCATTTGAAGGGAAATCATGTTCCAAGACAGCAGTGCTCAGAAGCCCCAGTGCCTTTACACTGCTGAAGCAGAGCAAAATTCTTTCACATGTCAGCCTAGATGAAAGCCATTCCTGGAAAGATGTGCATCTCAAACTGGCACAGTGTGAATGGCTCGCCTGGAACATGATTCGTGTTTTCCTTTGCCAAAACCTGTGGCTGACACTCAGCTGCTTCTCCCTGTACCCAACCCTTCATACCCTGAAGTTTCTGGGAAGGTTAAGCCTTCAAAGTCTAATGAGGAAAAAGGAACACTTTTCACATACTAGCTCCCATTCTTTGGCTTTAACCTTTTGCTCATCCACACACCACTTTCATTTGCTTAATACATGTAGGTCAGACATTAATTTGGGCTAGGCATAGCCTAAGATTAAATATTTTCATGAGTGTGTGACTAGTGCAGAATTGCCAGCCAGCTACTGACTTCAGCGCTGCTGTAGTGGTTTGGAGCAGCTCAAGGTCCACTCTTGGTCGTATTTGACAAGCAACACACCCAGTGCCATAATTTTTAGACCACAGTGCAGGAATTGCTGGAAAATAGTTTTAAATATACTTCGCTTATGATGAACTTTGTAAGATTACAGCTTTTAGTACCTGTCAGAATTCCAGCTCCCTGAGTACAGGGAAAATGAACAGGATAGGAAATTACATGAGAAAAGGTTTACTTGTGGGTATATTTGTATTTCCAGTGATGAATTAAAAACTGTAATAACAGCTTCATTACTGGAATTTTGTCATTGCTGCCTTGACCAGAATTTCAAGTTATTGAGGCTGGGGATAGGGAAATAACTGCGAAGAGTAAATACAAAGCTGAGGGGTTGTTTCCCTCCCATCTTCCCAGAATTCTACAGTTCTTGGGAACCAGTATCTAATGTGTGGCTCCCCATCTCTCTTCCTCTTCTGCTTTTATGTACTAATTTCTTGATAAATATGCTTCTGAAGGCTTTAGCGATTTAAGATGAAAGAATCTTCCAGTATCTGAAGGGGGCCTATGAGGATGCTGGGGAGGGACTCTTCATTAGGGACTGTAGTGACAGGAAAAGGGGTAAAGGGTTAAAACTTAAACAGGAGAAGCTTAGATTGGATATAAGGAGGAAATTCTTTACTGTAAGGGTGGTGAGGCATTGGAATGGGTTGCCCAGCGAGGTTGTGAATGCTCCATCTCTGGCGGTGTTCAAGGCCAGGTTGGACAGAGCCTTGGGTGACATGGTTTAGTGTGAGGTGTCCCTGCCCACGGCAGGGAGGTTGGAACTGGATGATCTTAAGCTCCTTTCCAACCCTAACTATTCTATGATTCTAAAGCAGAATAGCATATTGTTTCCCGTATGAAGTGAAGCATAATAATTAACAGTATTGTTTTTTTTTAATAGTATGTAAGGCAATCAATTTTGAAGCTTACCTCTCAGCAAAACAGACAATTCAATCTCTGTGAAATTGCACTTCAAACACGTTTCTGGGGTGACAAAAGACAGAACCTGGGATATCCAGGTGACTTATCTGCTTCCACATTTACCTTCTGAATGCTGCAGTGCAGCCACAGTGGAGGAATTTTTCCTTATGTGTGAATATAAGTGTTGATATTGCCTGTCAAAACACCCCACAGAAGTACTGACTTACATTAGTAAGGGCACAGCTTAAAGCAGGTAGCAAATGGCATTTTGTTACTATTCTTATTCCCTATCACCACCTTCAATGGCCCCATTCAGTACTTCCAAGCGCTTGGCTCTTCCAAACAACGTGAAGCACGCTGGTTTATGAACAGCAGGTCCTGACAGCAGCAAGGAGATCTCTCGGCCATATCTTGGTCCTGTGACAAGCAGGACTCTATGATCCCACAGGCGGTTCAGCAAGTAGAGTCTGCAAAAACCTTCCTAGTGAGGGGTCAGGAGTTTGCCTTGCTGGAACTGCAGCCCTAGTTCATCTCAGAAGAGACTGGGAGCATTGAGCTTTTTGTTCAGCGGCTCCTTGGTCATTCAAAAGTCCTCTATTTCAAGATGCTTGCTAACCACTTCAGATGGAAGAATAGTTCTTTAGTATAAAGCCTCCTGAAACAGGGTCTTACTTTACACTAATGGCTGTGTAGGGCCTGATGCAATACTGAAATCTGTGGTGAGGGCTCTTACTAGAAGCAACAGCACAAATATTGGCAGAAGAAAGTGTGATACCAGAATTTTTTCATACAAAACAATGGTGACTTATTCACAGTATTTCTCAAGACAAAAATGCCATTATATATGTACTAACACATGCAGACTTCTTAAAGAAGTTGTTAGAAATCAAATTAATTTGTTCCTACTCCCCGGTGCATTTGTTGCAATATTACAGATCCAGATTTTCTGAGGTTCAAAATAATGTACTGGTTTTGGCTGGGATAAAGCTAATTTTCTTTGCAGTAGTTTGTATGGTGCTATGTTTGGGATCTGTGACCAAGCCAGTGTTGAGTGCATGCTATTGCTGAGCTCTGCTTACACAGCATCAAGGCCTTTTCTGTTTCTTATGCTGCCCCTCCATCACCTAGGCTGGGAGGAGAGACAGTTAGGATGTTGACCGAGACTGACAAAAGAGGTATTCCATGCCATAAGATGTCATGTTCAGCAATAAAAGCTGGAGGAAAGAAGGATGAAGGGGTGACATTTGGAAGTATGATGTTTGTCTTCCCAAGTAGGCATTGAGCCTGATGGAGCCCTGCTCTCCTGGCAATGGCTGAACACCAGCCTGCTGATGGAAAGTAGTGAATGGATTTCTAATTTTGCTTGGCTTGCATGCACAGATTTGCTTTAGCTATTAAACTGTCTTTATCTAAACCCATGAGGTTTTTCACTTTTTCCATTCCAGTTCTCTCCTTTATCCCACTGTGGTGGGACTGAGTGAGCAGCTGCATTGGGCTGAGCTGCCTACTGGGGTTAACCCACAACAAATAATGATTGTTCTACATGTATAAGACACCCATCACCCCCAAAAGCTGAAGAATTTAACCAGATGCTTCTGGTTTTCTTACCCTCCACTGGTTTCTTGGTTCCACACACCCTCAGAATTTAACTATACACTTTAAAAAAGGGGAAATCAGGCCTCAGCTGTTGTACTTCCTATTTCTCAAGCTATGAGCACAGGTAACGTAACCTCCTTTGACCTGGTCACTCTTCTTATATATCGAAGTATCAGATCACACATTTTTGCCACAGCAGTTCAGCACAAGTTCATGTTGAGTTGCTAGTCTCTATGCCCTTTACAAAGAATTGTCCAGGCTAACATCTCCTATTCTTCATGTATAAATACATTCTCTGGCATATGAATACATCACATTTGGATGTCAACTTTAATCCATTTGAATACAAATTTTCTATAATATGCATGCTCATTTTTTGTCTGCCCATAAAGCAGCCAAACACAAAACCTTTGAAAAGCCAACCTGGATAACAATTTTAAACAAAGCTTACGTATCTCAAGGAAAGAATTTAGCCCATCTATTTTTTACAAACCATTTCTAACTAATGGCAACTAAATTCCTTTTGGCTTTTACATGCATACTGTATCACCTTGTCTGGTGTTCTGCTTTGCTAACAGCCGCCCTGTAGAGAATCAGATCCATTTTCTAAAATCAGACGAGCCCTGCTTATAAATTGCTTGGACAAAGAGCATCAGAAGTAGGGGAGGAAGGCTTCTAAAACCAGTAACAGCTTCTGCTCATGTCTAGACATGACTGCAACACAATGAGAGACAGGTAAGAAGGTCAAGCATTTATGCAGTTCTTGGACAGAGCTGTCAAAGGTTTGTGCAGGTAAAACTAATATCAGAATGTGGGAATATGAAAATGAAATTTCAGAAACAGTTACCTGAACTTTATCATGGGAGAAATCCTAACCTCTCCTTCTGCAATAGCATACCTGCCTGTAACTTAATCTGGTAATAAATCCGATGCTATTCTAATTGTTTCACTGGATGGCAAAGATGGCTCAAAGTACACCTACTACCCATCCTCTCAGCTATGTTTGCTTTTATGCTGACATAGACATTAAAACCCCTTGATCAGTACCTTGGTCATACCTCTGATTGTGTAGTTCTATAGAAATAAACCAGCACTACCCAGAGGGTGACAATATATGTCTGCAAAGAAACACAGGAACAGGGAAAATGTACAGCTATTTGAATTAGCCTTGCCTCCAAGCAAAGCATTCCCTGTAATGGACTCCAATGAGCCCAATGGGAATTAGTGAATGTTTTTTTCCCCCAACTGAATCCAGAGTCAATTTCAATTAGAATTCATAGCCCAAAGCATCAGTGTTACCATCACTGCAAAATCACATTACAAGAGATGTCACAAGTTACTCAAACTGAGATTCAAAGTTTGCCATAGTTTCAAGAAGGCGATTGTAATTACAGCGTATTAATACAGGCTGTGAGATTAAATTACACATTTAAAGCTGGTGGAGGTTTCTAGATTGAAAAGAGATGCTAGACGCAAGAGATGCTAAGAAAGCAACTTTGGCTGTAGTCAGGTAAGAAGAGTAACCATACAGTGGTTATCATGACGTACATATACTCATTTATTGGTAAGAACCAAGACAAAGTTTAGAGTAAGCTCTCTGTGAAAAAGCTTTCCCTTTGATCAAATCTACACTGCCTTTATAACAATAATTCCTTAAAAATACAGAAGAAGCCTCCTTGGAAAAAACAATACCAGGAAGCTTCTGGCTAAGTAAAGTCATTGACATTACAAGTTATTTTCACAAGCCTTGAACATTGCCAGGGATGAAGCATTTACCACTTCTCTGGGCAACCTCACCACCAGTAAAGAGCTTCTTCCTTAAATCTAACCTGAAATATTTTATAATGATAAAATATTAAATTTTGATTTATATCTTGATTTATGATAGGTAAGAGTTTACTGAAGATACGCTTATGTTGAACTATGCATTCCCTGGAATTTCTGTTTTGATCAGCCAGTGGCTTTGTCATCTCTAAGTCTCAGCAAGAATGCAGAGCAGGTTTATCAAGCACATATTAAATCCCTGGCATTTCTCTGAAAAAAATGAAGCAGAAAAATCAATTAGTCTCAATAGTGCTAATAGAAAGAGAAAATCAAATGACAGTAAGGGCAAAACAGTTGCAGAAAGTACTCAATTAAAATGATGGAAAAATAAATTGTTTCTCATGCACTGTTTTGAAACTACTCTTTTCCTCAGAGACATATCACTTCCACCTCCAAAACTCAGCATTAGCAGTTCTCTATTTTACTTAATAGAAGCTATAACTCATATTGGCAGTTACTATGATACGTTTCTTTGGATGCAGTTCTCACTGGAACCATTTTTGTAATAAGTTACAACATGACAGCAAGGAAAACATTAACTGAGTCCCTCAACACTGCATATCAAAGGAAAAAAAGATAGGAAAGGCTTTTTTACCAGGGTAAACAACAGAGATCCTGGCCAAATTGAATGTAAGCCAACAATATGCCCTTGCCACAAGGAAAGGCAATGGTATCCTGGGCTGCATTAGGTAAAATATTGCCAGCAGGCCAAAGGAGGTGATCCTGTCCCTCTGCTCAGCACTGCTGAGGCTACATCTGGGGTGCTGTGTCCAGTTCTGGGCCCACCAGTAGAAGAGACATGGACATGCTGGAGCCTAGCAAAGGGCCATGAAGATACAGTACTTGTGAACTTCAGTATAAATAGCGGATGCATATTCACCTTTCTCTGATAGATCACTAGCTAAAAGGTTGATTAGTAGTGACAGGACAAGAAGCAATGAGCATAAATGGAAACGGGGAGGCTGAACACAAGGAAACAATTCTCTGCTGGGAGGGTGACAAAGGACTATGACAGGTTGCCCAGAGAAGTTGTGAGTCTCACTCTTTGCATCCACAAAAGCTGTCTGGATACATCCCTGGGCCACCAGGTCTCGCTGGCCCTGCTTGAGCAGGGATGGTGGACCAGGTGACCTCTAGAGGTGCCTTCCAACCTGAACCATTCTGTGATTCTGTGACTGTTTCTGTAGCTCTAGGATATATAAATTCCACTACTTTAAAATAATCTTAGGTGATCAACATTGTAGTGATTTAATATGGGATGTTTGTTCCTCCACAAGCTGTTGTTCTTGAAAACTTGATCTATAAGAAGTCTAAAGAGAGCTGCAGTACCCACGTTAATTGTGTCTCAGGCTTTTAAAAAGAAGATAATCCACTTATCTCATTTTAAACAAATGACTACCAGAAGATACTCAAATATCTGCTATTTCATTTATTTCTAGCAGATCTGTTAATATCCTAAACTAAACATGAAATTTCAAATAGTATCTAGTCCCATCATGGCTTTATAGTTTTCACTACCTTTCCAAAAAGACTGTTGAACATGTTGACAAATCACCGGTTGCAATATATTCACTGTGATACTGAATATTCCAGTCCCTTAAAATCCTACGGCTGATGTGTCAGCAAGCAGGGAAATTTTAGGCTAGACAGCACAAATCTCAGCATTAAAACCAGGCAGTTCAAACATGTATGGCAACAATCAAAACCATCCACTCTTAAGTCTTTCTTTGTGGCCTTTCTATGGAAATTTGCAAGGTTTTATGGAATGCAATTTGCTTGGTGAAGAGTCTGACAGACTTAGCAATAATATATTTGGAAAAGTCATTTTCTATCATGGCAGATAATGAATAGTTTAGGATTTCTTAAATATCAGTAGCAGTTGCTGGATGAAGATGTTATCTTCTATTTGTGCGATTTTCAGGATGCTGACAGTTAAATTGTTCCTCCTACAGCTATGATGAAAAAGAGAACATCAGCTCAGATCCAAGACAATCTCTCATCTTCTTCCTGATTAAACAGAAATATAAACAAACTCTATAAAGAACCATGCCCCACTCTTGGGTAAAGCCACTGAGAAGTCCAATTACTCTAGAATACAATAATCCAGAATGGAACAGGAGATGCAAACAGGACAACGAAGAGCTCAATTTTTCAGGTGGGCATTTTGAAGTTCAATACATTTTTTACATGTATAAAATAGGAAGCACTGTCACTGCAGTCTCTAATGAAGAGTCCCTCCCCAGCATCCCTATAGGCCCCCTTCAGATACTGGAAGGCTGCTCTGAGGTCTCCACGCAGCCTTCTCTTCTCCAGGCTGAACAGCCCCAACTTCCTCAGCCTGTCTTCATACGGGAGGTGCTCCAGTCCCCTGATCATCCTCATGGCCCTTCTCTGGACTTGTTCCAACAGTTCCATGTCCTTTTTATGTTGAGGACGCCAGAACTGCACACAATACTCCAGGCGAGGTCTCACAAGAGCAGAGTAGAGGGGCAGGATCACCTCCTTCAACCTGCTGGTCACGCTCCTTTTGATGCAAACCCAGGATACGGTTGGCTTTCTGGGCTGCAAGTGCACACTGCTGGCCCATGTTCATTTTCTCATCAACCAGCACCCCCAAGTCCTTCTCTGCAGGGCTGCTCTGAATCAATTCTCTGTCCAACCTGTAGCTGTGCCTGGGATTGCTCCAACCCAGGGGTAGGACCTTGCACTTGTCATGGTTAAACTTCTTGAGGTTGGCATCAGCCCACCTCACAAGCGTGTCAAGGTCCCTCTGGATGGCATTCCTTCCCTCCATGGTACCGAACCAAGTCCATAAATTAGCCTGACTTTTTGCCATCCTTATGCAACTCTAATGCCTTGTCTGGTTTTGGCTGGGATAGAGTTAACTTTCTTCATAGCAGCTGGTATGAGGTAGTGTTTTGGGTTCGTGACCAAAACAGTGTTGATAACATGGATTTTTTTTGTAATGCTGAGCAGTGATTACACACAGTCAAGGACTTCCTGCTGGCTGCATCTTCTATACCACAACCTTAATGTCAAACCAGCATGTCACAGGCAACACCAAGCCAGGAGAAGCTGCTAGAGTACCTGAAGCTAAGCATGTATGTGCATAACCACAACACCATGTAGCACAAGCTTCAGCAGGGCTTGCCTGAGCGGTGCTTGGAGGTGACATGCCAGTAGTACTTTCTGTTCCATCCAGGCTATTCTAAACCTAGCTGATCCTATGATGCCATTTTTTTTAGAGAAGACTTTTGAGTAACGTTTAGATTGATGCTAATCAGTTCCACTCACAAGTACAAAAGAAATACTACCCTTCAATAAAATGAAAAGATCCAAGGGAGAAAGTACTGAGTTTTTCCTTCTCACATTGTAGACAGAGAGAGCAAATCTTGAAATAGAGAGGAAAAAAAAGTTCTTTTAGCAGCTAAATTCATTATCCCTTTTTCCAGCTATTTCTGCCCTTTCTTTTTCAGCAGTTAACATTTGAAATACTCAGTTACTCTGTTTCATCTTGCACCATGCATAGCTTTCACCACTCTATCAAAAGGTGTGGTGCTATGCTATGGGATAAAAGAGCATTGTTCCCACATTCTATTACTGATTGGCAGGTGGGAAAAATACCAAGTAAGAAACTCATATAAATTGGAAAGAATACTTAAAAGGCACTAGAAGCCTGAGTTAAGCTTTAACTGTTTTTTTCAGAAGCTGTGATCTGTCGGCTTTGTCTTCAGCCAACGTCCACTCAAAGTGAAACAGGCCTAAAAAAAGCCCCTCTGCAATAAATAGATACCTCATGGAGATATTCTGGCCAGCAAGTCTCCCCCTTTGTGCTTTGAACAAAAGCTGCAGGAAAACCTTGAAAAACCCTCCATGAAAGATAGAAGGAAATGGGAGATTTCTTTTTTCCCCTCCTTTCTCAGTAAGCAGAGGTCTTCTAGTTTGCCTCGCAGATGCTCTATTTTAATAGCAATGTCAGGGCAATTCGGTGTCTGCTCCAAGTTCTGAAGTACATGTTCTGAAGTGTTACTTTGCAATCCATTTCACGTTAGTCTCATAATAACCTTGTCAAAGAGGCATAAATACTTTGCTTGATCTCAGCACAATGACGACCATCTTTCGGGCAAAGATAGGATGCTGAGAAAAGAAATACATGCATATATATATATTTGTTATATATACAAATGATAATATTTATAGTAAAGGTTAACTGTAAAGCTGAATGCACTCATACTGGAGGGGTCTCTGGTTTTTTGTCCCAGATGATGGAAAAAGCCTGGCATTTGAAATCTCAGGGTGAACGGCAGCATTTTAAAATGAATCCAAGTCAGATGAGGTACTGTATGACTGGGGAATAGTAAAGGGCAAGAAGTGATCTTCTCAGCTACAGATCTGTTATTTTGCTCTCAAGACAAGGTAAAGCTTCAGAACATTGGGAGATAAATGGCAGATAAGATAATGCAATATGACTCTACCAGAGAAGGAATATTCTGACATGAGGTACTTACTTTCTTCATGATGACATTTACTTTCATACAGGGAACTAGAAAAAATAATCTCTCTGGACATCTACAAATGTTTCCTATCATGCCAAATGGAAAACTATTGTAAAACCTGGCAAGTATGGGTGTCAGAAGAACTATGAGGTAAATGAGCAACTGGCTGAAGGGAAAGCCCAGCATGAGTTACGCTGAAAAAGGAGTTTTGAAACTGTAAGGCTCAAGAACACAGTCTGGGACTTACACTTTCATTTAATGCTATTGCAATTGTTATGCACTCATGAAATTTGCTGGTACTGTGAAACTGGGAAGCAGTCATTACAAAGGAGTCTTGGAGACAGAACAGCTGACCTTGAGGACTGGAGCCATAGAAATGGGCTCGACCTCTCTATTACCAAATACAAGTTCACACCCTTTGGAAGAAACAATAAGCTGAGAGCTCACTAACTGGCAGCAGCAGAAGGAAAACTGCATATGGACTTCAGGTGATCACAGGATATTAACTGATGAAGGTGAACACTGCCACAATTGTAACAAAGGCAAATACAATCCATAACCAGGTTCAATATGCAGCAGATATACGCAAATAAAAGGAAAAGTGTAAGAAAGATAAAAATGAAAGGGAAAAAAAGAAAGTGAACAGAGAAAACTCTTTGAGCCTTCTCTTTACAGGAGAAATTCAGAACATCAAATGAAATTATCAACATAATCTGCAAGAATATACATTTTCACAATGTTCATAATTAATACTGTGGATTTTATTGAATGAATTAATTCTGTGTGATGCCTTATAAGTCAGAAATATAAAAGGACTATAAGATAGTGGAACTGGATGCAATATTCCAAGGGAGACTCCTTTTCCTATGGTCTTGAAGTTGTGTACTTTCCACAGAGGGGGTTTCAACACATGTACTAAATAATATTTCTTTTTTCTTTTCATGTGTTTGGGTAAGAGACCCCAGTCTCCTTACTCCACCCCTCTTTACAACACAGCTCTGTTGGGAAGAGTTACATGACAGGTTTTCTGTCATGCATAATGGCAGTAATCAGACCTCTAAACCATTTTCTACTACACTCACAATACCTACTTTAACCTACCAACACACCCTCTAAGAGGACACACACCCCTGCTGTAGGCTTTAATATTTTGCTTTGAAATATACCCATGATAATGCTTGCATGAGGTATTTTAATAGATGAGATTGCAAATTTCCTTCCAAATTGCAGAGCTTGCAAGTACGCCCACATGCTTAAGCTGATAAATGAAATGCTTACAATTCATGATTATTATGAACATTTTTAATAAGCCAAAATGCAGAGGAGAACCAAGCAGTTCTGAAGAAGTTAAAGATACAGAACCGCTGCTGCCTCCAAGGAATGCTATGGATTTGGGGGTTTGCACTTATCAAGGTTACAACAAACACGGTAAGAGTTCTTCATGGGTAATAATTCCCTTGCCCCTCCTAATCCAAGACTGAAAAGTAAAGAATCATCAGACTAGAAGTAACATAGCTCTTCTACCATAAAATCCACACAGCTTCCTAAATCGGCTAACGGGTGCACTTCACATACTTCGTAAACTTCACCCACTTCCATCCACAATAAATCTTATTTAGTTAGACTTAAGAACTTTAGAAACAGGCCGGAGCCAAAAAGTTTGGATTTGGAAATGATACTGAACCAACCATCAATGTTTTAGCATTAAACCCTATTGTCAAAGTACATCATTACAGTGAAAATGAATTATGTTGATGAAAAAATATCTGTGTACTACTTTACAGCAGAAACTACTGGGTTTTGCTATGTGACGTTAATTAGTGCATATAGTAAACATACATTTCGGTCCTTTGTGTAATATATGAGGATGCTGATAGAGCAGCAGAACACAGAACTGGAAACAGACCCAGCTAATATTTAATTGAGAGTTACATGCACATAGTTATACACCACACATATACATAGTATCAAATTCTATCCTGATCATTAAGAGTCAAATTCTGCCTGGTCTTTCAAATTCTGCACCTAGTTTTAGTGCAGACTGAGGGGGAGAAAGGGTTAAATGTCTTCATTTTTGCTGCAGCCTTCTAGCTGCTTATGTGTGTGGAGTTAAGTGGAGCATGAAACTGTGCAATGAAAGGAGGGAGGGAGAGAAGGAGGGAGGGAGAGAAAAGTTTCCTGAACCACCTTCTACTCTGCCCGCTGTTCAACACAACACACAGTAACTTGGTGAGAATCTCCACTGCTGAATTCCAGAATTCACAATTACAAATGGTCACATCACAGATGCTCAGTTCAAACTTTGATCACAAGCACACACAAAACAATTCTTGGTACAAATCTTAGCGATGATACTAAGGATAAAGGAAAGGAAGAAGGCACGAAGCACGCAACAAATCTTGGATCTCTGTTACAGCAAGGATTTGATAAAATAAAACTCCCAAATGATCTTAAAGGCAACTACAGTCATGCTGGAGAAGAATCTTATGGAATCATAGAATGGTTAGGGTTGGAAAGGACCTTAAGATCATCCAGTTCCAACCCCCCTGCCATGGGCAGGGACACCTCACACTAAACCATATCACCCAAGGCCTCGTCCAACCTGGCCTTGAGCACCGCCAGGGGTGGAGCATTCACAGCTTCCTTAGACAACCCATTCCAGTGCCTCACCACCCTCACAGTAAAGAACTTCCTCCTTATATCCAATCTAAACTTCCCCTGTTTAAGTTTTAACCCATTACCCCTTGCCCTGTCACTACAGTCCCTAATGAAGAGTCCCTCCCCAGCACCCTTGTAGACCCCCTTCAGATCCTGGAAGGCTGCTCTGAGGTCTCCACGCAGCCTTCTCCAGGCTGAGCAGCCCCAACTTTCTCATCCTATCTTCTTATGGGAGGTGCTCCAGTCCCCTTATCAACCTCGTGGCCCTCCTCTGGACTTGTTCCAACAGTTCCATGTCCTTTTTATGTTGAGGACACCAGAACTGTACACAATACTCCAGGTGAGTGATCTTACTTGACCCTTAAGACTCAAAGAAACCCAGTAGTTCTTTTACAGATATCTGTAGCTTTTTTGTCTTCCTATCCTAACACAAAGCTTTCTTGCAGGTGCATATTGTTTCAGGAGTGCAGCTTGCTTCCATCTCAGCTTCCAGAAGTATGTGCATAGTGACACAGCAGAAACTCATTTGCTGCAGGCAACAAATCTCTATGCTAAAGAAAGGTACATATTTGCTTCTCTTTGGAGAGAGGCTTCACTTTTACAGAAATTAAGGTTGTAAGTGTTACTGAGGAAAATGGAGTTCTGAATACAACATGGCAATTGGAACTTCTGTTGTTGTTTGCTCTGGTTTTACTGTTTTGGCTAGTGTAGATCAGACATCAATATACAAACAAGGATTTCTGCAGTGCCTTCTATCCCTTTGTCTATCCACTCTCCAACTCCAACTTGTCTGTTGAGGAACTCTTCCCACCTGCATGCCTGGTACTATACCCCAGATACTGGCAAGATACTGTGTTGTGCCTGCATGTCAGATGAATCAGGACCATAGCAAACAGGTGGGAGACAAGGAGTCAAAGGCAGGAAGAACAGTAACAACTCTTCTCAATAGGTTCCCTCCTATTAGGTAGGCAAATAAGACTTCAGCAACAAGCAGTCCCCAGCTTCCCCCCTTTCCAAACTCACACACACCAACATCTGTATCTATGTGTTGTCATGAATTCAGCCATGATGTTAATAAATGGATAGGCACAGATGCAGTCCTTCCCTCCGAATGTGGTACAGAACAGTACTAGGCTAATTGGAGAAAACAACAATCCTCCTATTCCCTCAGTAAATTTCAGCTTGCAAGGAGCTCCATAACTTGCTATTTTTAATTTCAAGATAATTAAAATACTCCCTACAGTCTTAGAGATCCCCAGCGTCTCCCTTCAGTAAAATAAAATAACCTTCCTTCTTTCTCAGTTTTAAATGTCAGTTGTTACACTACAGACATAAATCTAATACAGCAAGTGGAATAACTAGGCCACTACTGAGGACACAATTGAGGTTACCATCCCTGGGGTTGACCTGTACTGTAAAAAGCTTCACTGACAGTGACATTGTCCCACATCTACAAGACACACTATGTTTACTTATAAAGCAGCTACTGCTGCATAAAGGAAACCATAAGGTTCACAGTGTGAAATGAGAT
The DNA here is from genome assembly GCF_033815535.1 of Pezoporus flaviventris. Lineage (NCBI taxonomy): Eukaryota > Metazoa > Chordata > Aves > Psittaciformes > Psittacidae > Pezoporus > Pezoporus flaviventris. The sequence goes on from NW_026892585.1 coordinate 6,324,814, forward strand.
ATATCTTTTTTCAAACTGATCACTTCTGAAATCCTGCAAATTTTATTCGACTCTGAAATACAGAGAGAATAAAAAGAAGGCTTGTCAGCACTTCCAAATCTATTCTTAGGATCAAGAAGAAAACAACACCATCTGAATTTTCCATATTGTCAAAATAACTGCAGATGAAATTCAGTGAAATATGATATTCCAGAAGATTTTTACATTTAGGGAAGCAATTAATGTAATGGAATAAATAAGTCATTATTTCCAACTGATGTTAAGTACATTGCACACATATTAAGGAAAACATCTATATTTGTCTTCCTGAAGCTCAAGTATTCATGACAAAGTCTTAGAAGCTCATTAGCAGAATGCTAAACTAAGTACGTGCAGACTCTTCTAGTTTGTTTTAATCACACTCACTGCATATATCTTATTCAAAACTTCATAGAAATATTGAATAAAATGAAGTTCAAGTCAGGGCAAGACCTCAATTCGAAATACTCCCATTTGCTTGGTAGGCTATTGATAACTTCTCTCCGGGAGTTTTTCAATTGACTCTATATTCACTTTATCTCAGTTTTGCAGGCTGCGTTGCTCTAGTTTAGAGATACATCTAACATTATATTCTTACAAGCAAAGATACACTGCTGCTTGCAGCTATTAGCCTGCAACAGAGAAGAACTAGAATAAAAGTTGGCATCAATATGGATTTTTTAATGAAATACCATTCTCATATTTTCTTATGTATTGATAATTCATCTTGGGATCTTACCAGAAATCAACCTTTGGTTATAAGATTTGTGGTTAGTCTTGCCGTCCCTCATTTATTTCATGGTTTTCTTTCAGCGAACTACTATGCTCATCTCTACCTCTGAATTTCCCCTTATTCTCCCCCATTTTTTCCCAAAGTTAATTGCTAGTGGAGTGGAAATTGTTTTACCCCTTTACATACATTTATCAAGACATCTCTGGTACATCTAACTTATGTAAATCCTTCCTGATCTGATTTATCAGTACCTTGTAAGAGCTGGGATAATGAATAAATGGAATCTATTTGGAGAGTTAACTTGTCTTCTCCTGAAGTGAGAAAGCAAAACCCCTTAGATTTCTTTAAAGCACTCTACCTGATATATTCTACTCAAACAAGAATTAGGAGTTAAAATATGGTTTTCTGAAATAATCAGAAAAGAAATGGAATATTAGAAAATTAACAAAGAAGAAACAAGGAAACATCTAAGTCACAGCATAAATCCATGGTTTTCCCAACCTTGAATAAGAATTATGATTCTGGTCCTCTCATCTCAAAGAGAACAGAGCTGAAGCAGAAGGTTGAGAATGAGTGACACAACCAGAAACACAGGATGGCTTAAATGTGAGGAAGATCCGAATATCCTCTTACTCTTGTAGAAGATGAACCTTCTACTGTTCATAAAAGAGTGCTGGCATGGTCTACAAGTCATGACCAAGGTGGGAATGGTTCGATAGGGACCGTTTAGTGTCTCCTTCAACACAAGCCCTTTAGAAGCATGTTGGAGGAAAGAAAAAAATCAAGAAGAGATAAAGGAAGCACCTTTTCATGCGGGACACTATAGACCTCAGAAGCCTTCTGAGGGACACTGAATGAGAGGAGGATACAGGGTTCAAATTGCTACTGGACAAGAGCAACTAAGGCGGAAGACAGCTCTGCTAGTTTTGCAGACTTCAGCCCTTTTGAGAGGAGGAGCATTCCCCGTTGTTTGTGAACTCATATCTGGGAGTTGGTGAATGTAGGGACAGGAGAAATTGTGGCTGTTTGCCCTGCTCTTGTTTTCTCCCAGGGGGCAGTTGGGGAGCAGAATACTGGGCTGGTGGGACCCCAGCAGCACTAGCTGATAAACTGGGAGCACTGTGCCAAACTACACGTGATGTGGAAGTGGGAACAAAAAAAGGTCTAGTATTTCAGCCTTTTTGAGCTCTTTGCTTTGTGTTCACCTTCATCGCTACAGGATGGAACTAAAATTCCCCTCTCCATCCTTTTAAGTTTATATCTTTATGAACCCTCCATTGATGCTTCTTTGGTCCTTCCTAGTTAGTAGGAGAGATTCAGCCTGTAAGAGGCTTTCTGTTGACTACTAGGTGCCAAATAATGGCTAAGTAACTTTCAAATGTCACACATTCTCTGACATGACATGGTGTGGTGTTGTCATGTGGAACAATTCTTTTTCCAGTCAGTTCTCATATAGCAGTGCAGTGGCCTTTCACTTCACATCCAGCCTCATACTCTTTAACAATAAGCCTATAGGTTATGTAGGTTATGTAAACCTACAGGAGTTGGGTGGTAATATATTGATTCCCTAGGTAGCAACCTCCACAAGAAGCACTGGAGGATTCCCATGGCACATGAGGAAGCTGGGCAGCTCCAGACTGAAATCACACAGGTAAAGAACAATTAATAGAACTACTGAGTCTATTAATATATTTCTGAAATACTGGGAGCAATTAAACCTGTTCATTAAGTCATCCAGAATCCAGGATTTTGCAGTGGGATGTTACTGATACAGGTTAATTGAACTGGGTAAATCTCATATTGCCGTTTTCATGCCATGAAACATTATTAAACTGCAACTTAAAATCATTACAGGAAAAAAAGGACACAGCAGCAACAAAGGTTCCTAACAAAGAAATGATCATTTGTAGGAAAACAAAAGAACTGACCAAATCAGCCAAAAAATAACAGCTTAACTTAGGGGCCTTATTTTGATGGCAACAGGAGGAATACTGGAATTGAAAGAATGCAGTTTTCATTAAATAAACTGAATCATCTGCTCAGAAACTATTTTCTTTTAGTTTCTGTGAAATAATGTCAAGATGGTTTTCCTGTCCTGGAAGCATCATCTTGTTAAAGCCCAAGTCATTCCCACCAGGCCTTCCTAGACCATATCTGATGGTCTCCTGTGACACTAAACAAATATGCACTACTGCAGAACGAGCTGGAGATGTTACTGTAGCGATGGCATACACCTCACAAACCCCATCTACAGTCACTGGTTTCCATCTCAGTGAGCAGAATACTTTCACTTCCCCATGCCCTGTATTCATAAAAGGTTAATGCAGGTTAGAGAAGACTTCACCATGACAAGCTTAAGGAAACTGCTGTGGAGCCACAGTAGCTGTCAGCAGTTTCTTTGATGTATTTCTTGAGGCTGGAGTAAATCCAGACTCATTTCTGACTGAACTCCTTGTCTGCAACGGTGGAGTGACTTTATGATTCATCTCATGTAGTAGATCAAGTGTGATGCACTTGAGTAACTACTAAATGACTGTAATAGCACATAAAGGTAAGCATGTGTCTTTGCAGAATCAGAACCCATGAGAAATTTACCTTTCTACATGATAAATTTGATAGCTATTGGGTATTCATCTAGGATTTAGAAGCCTGTCATTTTAGACACATCGGTTTTTAATCTCATATTCTCCCCATCCCAAATGGTTTCAAATATGGGAATTATTAATGACCCATTGTCCCCACTGTCCATAATTGCTGATTTTGCATCACACTTCATTAATTAAGTTTACTTGGCAATAAAAATCTAACTGAATTTCTGATCTGTCTTGAAGCAAAAGCACCAGAACAGGCAAGAAAAAACAACAATATGCAAAATGGAAAACAACTTCTCAGCCACAAACTGATCAAAAAGCCACTGATTCCAAACAGAGGTAATGTGGGTTCTGAGACCACACACCTGAGCACAACACATGACTGGATTCACTGCAGTATCCCTCTTTTCCAGTATATCACAACAGATATATTTTAGTCAGCCCACACATGCTGTGTAACTACATTTTTAAACATAGCTGTCTGCTCAGTAAAACGGGGATTTGGGCTTAAGTGTTTGATGTTTGTTTGGGTTTTTTTTTCTGCTTTGTTTTTAAAGCAGGTCATAGAGCTTTCAAGAGTGCATGAGCTACTTTAGGACTGCACTGATGCCAATATCAGCACGTGGTGCCAGTACAGAGCTCAGCACAGGCTAACATGCCTTGCTAAAACTTGCTTTGTGTGTACACACACACACAGAGACATTATCACTTTATAGCTCCGAGCCAAACACCCAAAGTCTATGAGAGACCACTAGTCTCTAGTTCTAGTTCTCTTCACTATCAACTCTGAAGACATAAATAGCAAAGTAGTGTATTTACCTGGGTTTGTACCAGGAACACTAATACAAGCATTTGCTGATGCAGAACGAGGAATGAACCAGACTCTCCTGAACCTCATGGCAGCACCAGGTCCCCCCACATTGCGTTCCTGAGATCCAGGGCTCAGGCTGTCAAATACGAAGCAGATTCATTCACGGACCACTGAAAGGCCATTCAAAGTCTTCTCATAAGGTACACACCTCATCACCCCTGAAGACTGGCTGTTCTCCCAGATATTCAGCATCACCATCGTCTTTCTGAATTGCATTTGTACCAGCTTAATTGCAGGGGCAGTCACAGGGTTGGCAAACCCCTGTTGCTATGACTGGTCTGTTCTGACACCAGAGATTATTAGCTCTATTATCTACTAACCAACTTAGTAGTGTAGACACAGCCTTCATGACTGTATCAGCTTTCCCAGAAGGAAAGCAGACAGGCCACTGTGGTGACACACTTTTTTCCTCTCCCTCTTGAGTAGAACCAACCTGATTACAATGAAGGACACAAAAAATAACAAGTCCTGATTTTTGGCTATAGAGAATCAGTATCTCTAAAGAGACAAAGCGTAACTTTGGACAATCTACCATTTCCTGAAACATAAATTCAGCAGTTCTCTCTCCTTCTATGACAACATCCTCCAATGTTTCCATGACTGCAATTACTGTGCGTTCCAACTTCTTGAAAATCCCACACTGTCATCCAACTAAATTCCTTAGCATTCCCTGAAGCATCCTATAACCAACACTGTTTATTGATAGGACAAGAAATGCCATGAGAAAGAAACCATTTGCTCCTATTCGCATTAGAAGGTGAGAATGAGAAAGAAGGGGCAGAACTAATCATTTTACCTTCATGAACATAATGGACTAGTTTCAAACGAAAGGCTAAAACACTCCTCAAATGATGGGAATAAATGCCTTCCAAAGTTAATATAACATGTAACTCAATTGTTAATTACTTCCAGTGTGAAGCATGTTCAACAGACTCATTTGTAAAGGTATTCTTTGTGTTTTACATTTTTTAACGTACATATCTTTGGTATAAAGGGTCTCTGATTGTCTTCTTCTGTTCAACCAGGAGAAGGAAGATTATATATAGGAGATATATATATATATGTGGGATATATATATCCTACATAGGATACATATATATATCTCCTGTTCAACCAAGGGAAGGAAGAATAGTGTGAATAAATAGTACGTGTCTTACTTGAGTCATGTGGGAAAACCCCATATTCTAAGAGCTCCAAAGCATGCAACAGGCTTACTAAATACTATGCCTGAGAACTACAGTCTTTTGGACCTATTCCTGAAGCTCTGGCTTTCCTTGTGATGAAACAAGATATATTCCGGTCCTAATACAGAACATCTGTGGAAATAAGTAGCTTTAATAAAAGGAAATACCATAGTGTATGTACCTGAAAGGGACAGGGTGTGCATCATGGCTTTTAGAGGTTTTTTTGCAGCAAAACTTTGATCAACTACTATTTCAGCTGAACACACTTACCCATCCCAAGGTAAAAGCCAACTGCAATATTTAACTCTGTCAGGGAATGCCTAGTGGGGTTTCCAATGGATGTGCACTCAATAAAACACACCACCAGGTTCATCTCAGGCGAACAAAACCCAGGAACATGCTTGCAACTGTCATCAAGAATGGCTTTCATGACATAGACTTCAGTGGCTAAAACTGTATATTCAACTCTCATTAACCATGATTCTGGTGCTTGTGAATTCTCCAGCTTCAGCTTGTCAAGGATTTTAAAACCCAGCTGAATTTAAGGAAAAACTCCATGGCACGGATGAGCCATTTCATTTCACCATTAACCCTCAGTGCTCTGGAAAAACAACCTCCAATTAGCAGCTGCTGAACAGCTCCAATTTCTGTGAGGATTCATAAAGCTCTTCCAACACTAGACTCCTGAGGAATTGCTTATAAAAGGCTTTAGCCACAATTCAAATGCACGTAGGAGAGAGACATTGGACATTCCTGTGCTCTCTAATATTAGTTTCAAAACTTCAGGTTTCATTCCTCTTAACAGATGGCTCTTTTTCCCTCTAAGTTCAAGGTTCTTAGGGCAGGAGGATGGGCACACTAAGCTCGCTGCCCTGCATGTTAGGAGAGGGAAAACCAGGGAAACATAACCCCCATTTTTAAAACGAGAAAAGAGGAATTCCCAGGGAACTACAGACCAGTCAGTCTCACCACTGACGCATGGCAAGAGCATGGAGCAGATCTACCTGGAAACTCTGCTAAGGCACATGGACCATAAGGGGCGATTTGTGACAGCCAACAGGGCTTCACTGAGGGCAAATCGTGCCTGTCAAAGGGGGCCTCAAGAAATCTAGAGAAGGGCTTTTACAAGGGCCTGTAGTGACAGAACAAGGGGGAATGGCTTTAATCTGACAGAGGGGAGATCAAGATTAGACATTAGGCAGAAGTTCGTCCCTGTGAGGGTGCTGAGGCGCTGGCACAGGGTGCCCAGAGAAGTGGGAAATGCTCCATCCCTGGCAGGGGTCAAGGCCAGCTTGGACAGAGCCTTTGGCAACATGGTCCAGTGTGAGGTATCCCCTGTCCATAGCAGAGGGTTGGAACTGCATGATCTTTAAGGTCCCTTCCGACCCAATTCATTCCATAAGTCTAGGATTCTTTTATTTGGCATCAGCAGCAAAGATGTTTCTCTTTTTAGACTTAGGGAAGTAAATAACCATAAGACATTACTGTATGGTGACAAGATAAATGCTGACATATTAATGGAAATTACTGCAGATGCTTTTATCTGTGCTTCAAATGGGCTGCTGTTAATGGCAGCAAATTAAATGTTCATTTGACCAAAGTGAAGAACATGTACTTGGGCACAGTGATCAAGCCGCTAGCCTGAAAGAGGTTTCAGATTGTTATAAGGGCATAACCTGGGACTGAGCATACAATTAATCAGGCTTATTCTGAATAACTTTCATGTTGTCAAGCTCCTAAATGAAATACAGGAATTAAATAAGCCGTAAGATAAAATAGGGGGTTTGCCTCTAAGAAACCAAAGTTTTCCTGCCTGACCGCAGGAATTTGCAATTCCTCTGAAGGCTTATTCTATTCAAATAGCAAGCTATAGACTTCAGCAGAGTAAGCTGCTATGTGGAAAACGAAGGTCTGATCGCTGCTGTTATTGCCATGAGCAGAAGGTAGGAATCACAGAAGTGTGATTCCAGCAAAGTACCATTTGAAATGAGCCTTTTCCTGAGTTTTGGAAACCATTTTCAGTACCACTCTTGAAACAAATCCCTTCCCACCTTAAAATTCTCCTTCAAAAGAAGTGATTGTAAAGGAGTAAGTTCAGAACACTCAGATGGACTGGGTCTGCAGCTTTTCTTTCACCTGACCAGTTCAGTGTCATTATGCTCTCTGTCAGTAAATCTGCCTGTTGTTTCATCCTCTGTGAAGGAACACTGCTGCTGTGTTGTGGTCTGCTCAGTAACTAGTATTGCAAGGTCAGAGAGGGGGATATGCCAAGAAATACCTACTTTGATTCTTTGATTCTGTAAGAGCATTACCAGGATGTTCTTTAAAGGTAAAAGGAAAAAGAAGAACTATCCCGTCAGGATGAACATGTTTTCAAGAACAGAAGGAAGTCAAAGTAGCATTTCAGATGGGCTGCATTTCTGCTACTTTTTGTCTACTAATGGAAAACCATGGATTACATAAAAAGCAGATTTCGAATTTCATAGTAACATGACCAATTCCTCATGTACTTTACCAGCTTTCCATTAAAGGCCAACACAAGATAGGTGATGAAATGTCTATTTTCAAATGCTAAGTAATAATTCTAATACCTAACGAACATCTTGCTACTTTAAAAGTACATAAAGATCATATAGCAGTTAAGTTCTGCTTGCCAGAGAGAAAGAACAAGCCATGAGTGATGAAATGGGAAGTTTCTCCCTACCATTGTGTTTTACTCCTGATTTTGTCTAAAGACAGCCAAAACTGTACAAATGGGAACCTCAAAACACTTGACTTTACATAGCTGACGCTTGTCCATTGATGGGGAGGTGTCAGCAGGACAGGAGGAGAGACTACAGAGAGGGATATGAGTGAAGGAAAACTCAATAAAGATATCCATGCTCTCATTTAACAAAAGCAAAACCACTTAAAATAATGGAATTTTTCTTCAAGAAAATATTTCTTTAGGCAAAAAAAGCAAAACGAGAACCACAGCCTCAAACAAAACAACTCCCCAACTGACTGATACTTTTTCACGTTTAATTGTACTGCATTTCCATGCCATTTCTCTACAGAAAGAATAAGGACTTCAGTGATCGGTGTTTGAAGAGGAATAATCCACATATATATCTGCATCTCTTGCGAAGCAAATTCCTTTCTCTTGTACAATGTATGCTGTTGTGTTTCCAACAGTATTGCTCAGGTGAATGCAAACATGGTGATTGTTACGGACACACTGGACCAACCCGATACCTAAAAGAGCACCCTGACAATGCAGTGAAGAGACAGTGAAGATGGAACAAGTAAACCAGCAGCTATCTATCACCCAAATTCTATATTAGAGCATTTGTTAGTCTTTTCTACAGAAGGATTTGAAGAAATGAAGAAAAAGCCTTCATCCTCACCTGAAACTCTTTAAAAATGTTTAGACTAAGCATCAGACACTATATTCAGGAGACAATTATATCATGTATATTTGGTTATCTGAAAGACATAGACCAGCAATGCCCATTCAGTACCTTATAGCTTTGTGCTAACCTACACTGAAACACAAGGCAGTGGTTCATGAAGCCAGCAGTAAACTCAACTCCACTGACTCAAGCAGAGTGATGCTTCAATTTACAGTTTTCTGCTACTCTTACTGAAAAGTGTATTAAATAAATATATGAAGGGAATCAGTGGCCAAACATGCTGAATCGTATATTCACCATAGCTAAATGTGCTAAATGTTTGATGAAGGATATAAATAATTAGTAACACCCACATACATTTAAGAAGCTTCTTCAGCTCAGGCATGCATATATCTGACAGGAGTTTGGAGTGGCACAGTGCGCTTTCTTTGCTATTTCTCTTCCCTAGCACTATGTGTGGCTAACCAGGGACCCACATTCATTCCTTGTGCCTGCCAGAGAGGCAGCAGCCCAGCAGCTCACTCTGTGCTCTTTAAATCCCTGAACTATAACAGGGAGGTACTGCTGTTCTTTAGCTGCTCACTGGGACTTGTATGTCATGGAACATGACATAATCCATTCATTCACATCTCTATTAATGTCATTCTTGCATAGGCAAAACACTGCTAGCGTACTCTCCCAAGCCTTATTCAAATGACACCACACTTCAGGAGGTCGGACTTTGACCTCTTGAGGGATCTGCTTGGTAGGGTACCATGGGTTGAAGCCCTAGAGAGAAGAGGGGCCTAAGAAAGCTGGTTAACACTCAAGGATCATCTCCTCCATGCTCAGAAGCAATGCATTCTGACAAAGAGGAGGTTAAGCAAAAGTATCAGGAGGCCTGTGTGGATGAACATGAAGCTCCTGGACAAACTCAAACACAAAGAAGAGGCCTGCAGAGTGTAAAAGAAAGACAGGTATCCTGGGAGGAATATAGAGAAATGGTGAGAACAGCCAAGGATAAAGTTAAAAAAGCTAAAGCCCTGACAGAATTAAATCTGGCCAGGGGCGTCAAGAGCAACAAGAAAAACTTCTAGAGGTGCATTGGGAATAAAAGGAAGACAAGGGAAAATGTGGTCCCTTTCCAGAAGGAAACATTAGACCTGGTCACCCAGAACATGGAGAAGGCTGAGGCTTCCAATGACTATTCTGCCTCGTTCTTTCTTGGCAAGAGTTCCAGCCACGCCGCCCAAATCACAGAAGTCAAAGAGGGATTGGGGGAATGAAGAACCTGCTGTAGGAGAACAGCATGTTCCGGATCATCTAAGAAATCTAACCAAAAGGAGCATGAGCAGCAGGTTGAGGGAGGGGATCCTGCCCCTCTGCTGTGCCCTGGGGAGACCCCCCCTGCAGTCCTGATCCAGCTCTGGGGCAGCAGCACAAGAGGGGCGTGGAGCTGTTGGAGCGAGTCCAGAGGAGGCCATGAAGATGCTGTGAGGGCTGGAGCAGCTCTGCTCTGGAGCCAGGCTGAGAGAGCTGGGCTGGGTCAGCCTGAAGAAGGGAAGGCTCCTTAAGGGGAGACCTTAGAGCAGCTCCAGTGCCTGAAGGAGCTCCAGGAAGCCTGGAGAGGGGCTTTGGACAAGGGCCTGTAGGGACAGGGCATGGGGAATGGCTTTAAACTAGAAGAGGGTAGATTTAGTTTAGATGTGCCTATATTCATGGCAAGAGAATGTATGTAAGAGGTTAGATAGAAGGAAGTTCTTTACTATGAGGGTGCTGAGGCACTGGCACAGGTTGCTCAGAGAAGCTGTGGCTGCCCCATCCCTGGAAGTGTTCAAGGAAAGGCTGGATGAGGCTTGGAGCAACCTGGTCTAATGAAAGGTGTCCCTGGCCCATGGCAGGGGGTTGGAACTGGATGAGCTTGAAGGTCCCTTCAGTCTTAACCATTCTATCAGTTCCTGAATTCTAACGATTTTTCTACTCACAGACAGTCTTCTAAGCTACTTCTAATCACATGAGCCCTGAATTGGGGAAATATAAATAAATTCTTTTGATTATAAAAGAAATCCATATATACGTATTTATACACACACATAGTCATAAAATTCACTACTACACAGCCTGCAGATATCCTGACAAAAAGCATATTTTAGGGAATCAAATAGAGCTGTAGACATGAAAACATTACGAGTATGCTAGAGTAAGCATAAGTGCATGTGCTAAAAATAGGGAACGTTCTGCAATCTTCACATTCAACCTGCAATAGAAACACTAACTTAACTGTAATACACCATCTAACATCTAAAGACTCCCAAATAGCTGCATATTTACCATCAGTTACCATTACCTTGATCTGGCAATGACTGTTCTAAAGAGAAAAAGGAGTCCTGTGAATAAGCTACCTTGTTCGTGTTTTAATTTAACTATTCCAGAAATTGCACTTGAAACGAACTGGAAGAGTTCCAGCAGAGCCAGGCTTCAGGAGAGGGCTCTAAACAATCCCTGAGCAACAAAATTAACTCAAAGTCCTCAAAACGAAAAAGAATATAATCACTCCTTTTCCTTCTTTCTGTTCTAGTGAGATGATGGAGTCACGATATGTTGTGTCTAAAAGACAAAGTCATAAGGAAATGCTCTACAGTTACCAAGAATCCTTGTTTCTTTCCCGTTTACTTTGCTTGCCTACAGGTGAAGCAAGTTCCTCTATGTCTGCTGGACTACTCAGGTCCTTTAAACAGCAACAAGGGGAGGGCTTCTGTACAAGCAAAAAACTTAACAACTCCCCATCCTGAATGCAAAATGCTGTGGTTTATGTCTACAGGGACAACGATTAGAGATGTTTCACTGCAGCATCATTCCATAGCAAGAAAATCTGAGACTTGGATCCATAAAGTTAGTGGGTCACAGCTACTTTTTATGCATTTCCCAACCACAGAAAATTACTTGAGGTATTGGTCAGTCTATCAGGTGACAAAAGTGATTCACATATGACCATCTCTATAAGCACTCTTGCACTTGGGAAAATATAAACCCCCCCTCAATTTGTTTTCTTTTTCTGCCTGAACTCAAACAAAAATCCAATCATGAATTTTACAGTGACACACAGGATACAATCCTTAAAGACACATGTTTATGCAACTGCACATTAAACCTCAAAAGCTTTAGGAAAGGTTGCAACTCCTTAGAAGGTTTCTGCCTCAATATGTAGATTTAAAAATCAGAGCTCAAAGCTGGATCATTTTATAACTTTAAATCAGGAAAGAATGAAAGAGACTTTAGTGCATCAGGTAAATGAACAGATGGAGAAAAGAATCCCTTTATAGTAAGATTAGAAAGAACAGTCTAAATAAATAAACACAGTTAATGGAAGCACCACGCCATCAGCTCCTTTCTTGAAGAAGGTAATAAAGACTAATACCATTTTTACCTCATTCACTGAAGAAATCCTTTTTCAATGTGCAGAAAAGCAAGAATAACCTGCACTAAAACAGCAGTTCCATAAAGAGTGCTAAGATGCAGGGGGTGAGGGAAGAGTGCCAGTGATCTGTTTTGATTTTAACACAGTACCTAACTTCTCATCAACGTCAGCTTGGTGTCTTTGTCTCGTGAACAGGCTCAGTACACTGAAAAGGTCATGGAGTCTGCTCATGCCTTAGGGAGGCCATTTCACATCTGAAGGACATTTGTGAAGATCAGAGGCGAATAAGGGACAAAATATGTCTATTTCCAGTCATCCAGAACATATCCTAAGTAAGCAGCAAAATTCCTCATGAAGACTGCTGAGCAAGAAAAGCACTGGGAAAAGCAAAGGGCATGTGCAAATACACGTAAGTATCCAACTATCACATTTCTGGCCTTCTCTCACGGTGCCATATCGCCATAGTATTTCCTTCTCCCCAGCTCAAGAAGCATCCAAGTTAACACAAAGAAAGCACGAAAAGGATAATTTTAAACTCTAGCCAACAGTGTCTGTGATCTCCTTTGTCCTCTGGAGAGAACACACTGGAGATTAATTCATCCCTCCCTGATCTGTGCCAAGTGGCCTGGGACCAACTTGAAGCAAACCCTTAGCTCTTACTAGCTCAGAAAGATTTAATGTCATGGATAGAGCACCTTATTTACATCAGGGTGGCCACCCCAAAAGCTGGGCATTTAGAGTGCAAACTAGGCTCTGTGCTTAGCAACACCATCCATGTCTCTAGGCTTCCAGACATCCCAAGCGGTGACATACTATAAGTCTCAAAAGAGTACATCTGCAGCAGTAACATACGACATAACAGAAGAGACTGTCAGAAACGTTCTAAGTCTTGATATTCATTCAGTCAAGTTGTCAATATCTTCAGCATTCATAAAATGCCTCCTTCGAATCCTCTGAGAAATAAGGTAGTGAAAGGGAGTTATCAAAAAGAGATGCTGTTAGATACACCTGGGTGCATTTCAGAATGAAATAGCTACTACAGGAAAATAATGTCAACCTGACAAATGAGTGAGAAGCTTCATGTTTTCTGATCTCCTTTCACATCATGAGTTTTGAAGATAAGAAGAAACACTCTGTACAAACACGTGCGTTTTGATCTAGCAAGTGCACCACAGACACTAAAGAAAGGTCTTTGGTTTGCTCATGGTACAAAGTTTTGCACCCACTTTACAGACACGTGCTGTCTGCTGACGTTTTAGCAGTTCCTTCCATTTGACTTCTGTACGAGCACTTGCAAGTGCTCTTCTGTCCTGTCCACAGTCTTCAGGGGGCAGAAAAGCCCTTCAAACTTTCACCAGTTTATCAGGTTTTTTAAGTAACTTCAAGGATTTCTGGCCTTAAGCTTCTTCAGTTTCAGGTGAGCAATTCAGTGATCATCTCACCTGAATGAGTTGCTAAAAACACCTGAAGAACTGTTTGCTACATGCATCTCAAAACACTGTATTGAAATGTCTGATCATTGGTGCACAGCACGTACATAGTAGTTAAAAAATACTGGATATTTTGTGGTATCTCACTGACACCACTATCTTGGAGATTCTTCTTCCTAATCCTTTGAAATAGTAATTCCACCCTTTTCCAGGACAGTGCCTTTGAAGCACAGAGGAAGTTACACTTTTCCCCATAATTAACATTCTAATTGCAACATAAGCAATTAAATGAGTGATGTGGCCTGACATCCTGCCTCCTGATCACATCAGATGAACTCAAAGAGAAGAAACGGATGCATACTGGAAGAAATTAATGTAATTCTCCATCTGAGCATTTTTAAATAGATTGAAATGTGTATGTTTGAGTGATGGCTTGAAGCCCCTGGAAAAATACTGAACGAAATCCGAACACAATCCTTTTTCAAATGGACCCAAAAGTGAGGCTTCTGGTATCTGTTTGCCTCTTTCCTCCTTTCACACACTTTGAAGCCCAGGACTTAGAACAGAATCACAGACTGGTTTGGGTTGGAAAGCACCTGAAGATCACTCAGTTCCAACCCCCTGCCATGGGCAGGGGCACCTTCCACTAAACCATGTCGCCCAAGACTCTGTCCAACCTGGCCACTTAGCTCTCTCTCGCATGAACAAACCAATGTGTGAAAGTACTGGATCACTGGATATGAGCAACTGTGACTCACTGCTTTCTGAAAGCAGCTATATGGGGTTTCCGTTGACCTTCCATGTGTGATAAAATACCTGGCTTTGGAGAACTGCAAGCCCACCAGATTGCATGGGGAAATCTGTGAGCTGAGCCAGTCCCTTCACTTCAAGGTCAAACATTAATATTTTAAGGACAATTTGACTTCTGTTTAAGATTCTCAACAACAGAAATAAAAAGCAGAAGCAGCAAAACTTACTAAGATTAATCCCCTCCTGTGACTAGTTGTGCCATTATTTAAGAACACAGTATTTCCATCAACTTCACAGATACAGAGGAAAGTCCTGACTTCAACTTCCACAGCACTTATGCTTTGATCAATGCATTTTGTGTTACTCTTCAAAAGAGCTGACATCTGCTTATTTTGTTCTGACACCATTCCAGTACTATTCATCCCATAGAACTTTGCAAGGGTAATGCAGACTTGATTTCCTACTAAATTAGTTGCATTCTAATGCATCATTAAGTCATGTCCTTAGAGCCTGGAACTGCATTTCCCAAACTAAGAAACTAAGACGTTTCACCACCCATTGGCTTCACAGATCTGCCCTATATTGTCTTTTATTATCTAATCATAAATCATGAAGTTAACTTTTACCAGCACTCATTTTCTACCCCATATCTCTACTTCTATGTTCTGATTCCTGTTTATGACCTTTTTTTTCCCCCTCCCTTTCCAGTCAGCATAGCTAGTGTAGGTAAATATTCCCCTATGCATACTTCTTCTGTGCTCTTCACTTTTTACAGATTTCTAAAGTGCTCAAATTAACAGCCCATGACAAGGCAATTCTTCTGCACCATTAGCTCCGCAGGAGCTCGTGCCTCTTATAGAGATTACTTGCCAAAACAAATAATGCCAATAATGTGCAGTACACCCATGTTGTTTGCTTGTATTGACAGCCTAAGGCCTCAGCTTTAAGCAGTTCAGGACAAGAATGGATGCCAAGAATCAGCTACTCCTTCTCTGCAGCTGTTTCGTAAATCGGAACCCCAATTTCTTTATCCTGTCCGAGGCTGTTCTCACAACTACAATAACTGAAACCCCAGGGGTTTAAAGCCACTGCCCCCAACAACCATCACAAAAGCCAGAGAATGGAAACACTGCCCTGATGTGGGGAGCTGTCAGCAGGCTGCAGCTGAATGGGAAGTTGTCAGAGTTACTGTTCTGCAAATTAAGCTGGGTGCTTACCGCAAGCACAACTTCGGACACTGCCACGTAGTAACGTTGCTACTGTGATCAGGAAATAAGTGTCTTACCCGTCTGCCTTTTGCAGTTCCCTGAATGGATCCTTTCTTTTTCATTTAAACTATCACTTACATTTTATATTCCTTACAGTATGTTCCTTTGATTTCCCACTCCTTTATTTTTTCTCTCTTCTTTAGCAGTTCTTATTGTAGGTTTTTCTGATCTCTGTTAGTGTTATGTCAGCAGGAAACCGCAGCATGAGGGTTTAAAGCCAGCCACAACAGCAGTCAGTCGCTCCCTTAACCAAAGCCCAAGCATCCCATCTCTTGTTCCTCCTTTTTTTCCCCACCTCTTTCCAGAAGATAGGGAAATGAAAACAGGGATGAAGGAGGGCCACATTCTGTTTGAGTCTTAAAATTTAAATGTAATAAACCATATTATGTGCTTTATATCACAACATGGATACATAAATGATCAGGTAAAGGGATTAGAAACAAGTAGTATTTACATTACTTACATAGTGCCCTTTTGCTATTAAAGAAGGATTAGTGTTTGGCCATTTCACAATACAGACATTAGTGCCAGTATGTGCTATGTGAAGTTCTTTACTGTCATACTGCTATTGTATTGGGCGAGTTATCTCAATAGTGGAAAGGACACATTCTGTCTTCCCTTTCATACTTGTCATGCTTATTAAATCACAGAAACAGCAACAGGGCAATTAATTTCAGATGTTTTTCATTATCATGATAAAATTAAAGCATTTGTTTCTTTGCATTGCATAATGAGGGAATTTATTATTTTTACAGATGGAGAACAGTTTATAGCCCAGAACCACCAATTAACAGAGAAATTCAAGACCATTTATTGTACATATGTAGTGATTCTGCTGACTGATCCCTCTGAGACATTTTAGAGGCCCTGCTCTTTCCATTATATGCAAAACACAGGATTTAATTATACTTTTAAGTGAGATGTGATTATATAACATAAATCTCACACCAGGTACTAAATAGAAAGATTGCATAAGGAGAGACAATTCCAGCTCTATTTTTCGTGGTGGTGGGGGGCAATGGCCTTGAAAAACACAGCAGTAATGAATTCCTGGAATATTAATGCAAGGCTTTGTATTGCACCAAGGAATGACAGCAGTTTAAGGAAATATGATGGCAGCAATTTTTAGCTCCCTGAATATTAATAGCCTTCTTTTCAATTCATTGTAACTGTCACATTATGTAATTGTGGAGGCAGATTCTACCACCTACATCAAACAGGCATATACACTGGAAAAGCAAATCCTAGGCATGTGTACCGACAGAGCTGGGAATACTGTGTGATTAAGCAGGAAAGGAAATCAATTTCTTTAGCTGTACCATTTACGTATCAGAAAATTCTCTGTGAACTCCCCCTTCACTGAAGAACCTTCTCAGACCTTTGTATGTGCTCTGGCATATGTTTAAACTGCAATCCAGACTGCAGTTAAACAACAGTATTAAGTTGCCACAGACACAGAATAGATGGCACCGGCAGATTGTTTCCTGTTATCCTTTCAATAATAGCACTTGACACCGAATCAGGGCGCAACCACTTTGCTGAGGCTGCTCTACAGTGAACTATCTCCAGCGGTGCCAAACTAATGCTGCAGAAGACATTAAGGCAAATAGAACTATGACAGTCGTATTTCACAGGCTGTGGTCTGCACCGTTTGCAACTTACCCAAAACTACAGGAAAGCAGTTGAATATACATGTCTTATTTCTGGAAATCAACAATTTCAGGCTAACTCACTATGCAAGACTACATACCCTGTTACTGTTGTTGCGTACGACCTGAAGTAAAGACCTCCTATAGAGTTAGGAGGGGAGAATGCTGAGAAGTATGTAGACTACTGGCAGTACAGGCAGAGGTTGGTTATCAGATTTAAATACAGCCCTGCTCATCACGACAAGCAGAGAACATGGCAATCCTTATTTAAGTTGCAAACCCTGAAAAAAGGAGGAGAGTGGGGTAGCACATCCAGTGAAAACGTTATGACTGGCTGATACACCCGGGAGAGTACCACATCATGTATCAGTCAAACCCAGCCTTCTTTATCACTGACATTTGAAACATACTTAAAGAAACACATGGAAAATTTCAGAGCCTTATTGTGAAAAGAGTCTTATCTTGTTAAAACTTACTCAAACATATCCCTTAATGATTGTGCAACAGTATCACTTCCTAGAGCTATAACACAATGTTTCCTGAAGAAACAAAGAGGCATCCTGAAGCTCCCATTCACTGCAGTGAATAGAGGATGAGGACCTACAGAAACGTTAACAAAAGATGTATTGGTACAATACACCACATAATACATCCATATTAATTAGAACTGAAGTGCATTTATACTGTTCAATCAATTACTTTGTAATTAAAATTACTCATTTAACTAGAAGCAAGAATTAAATGTCTGAATTGCTCAATTATGAAACAGAAGGGAAAAGACTAATGCATTTATTGCTTACTAGCAATCCAAGACAATCAATTTAAACTGTAGAGCTCTTAAGATGTACTTGCATACATGTAACTGATGCAGTTAAAATACTCAGATTAATTATTAATGTCTAAGCTTGGAGCCATTCTTCAGCCCACATCCATACTTAGGCTGTGGTTCTGCACAGGGAATGCAGTAGATTTAGCTGCTGTCACTTTTTCTCCATGTAATTACATACTGTTTCCAGATAAGTACTTCAGTGTCATAGACATTTATATAGACTTCCATTTAATTACAGGGACAGAAATAATTTACATAACAAGCCCAAAATCTGGTGCAGACCCCATGGGCCTTTGAGACAAGCAGAAGTGGAGGCTTCTCAAACAGTCTGATGACAGGGCTTGGGAACCACCATTTAAATCTAAGTTTAACATTGATGGGAAGAGGTGGAACCAACCACATCTTGTTTCAGAACCACTGAGAACACGTTCTCACACTGGATGCAAGCACAGTTCCTTTGTTATTATCCTAC
This sequence comes from Pezoporus flaviventris, assembly GCF_033815535.1. Classification (NCBI taxonomy): domain Eukaryota; kingdom Metazoa; phylum Chordata; class Aves; order Psittaciformes; family Psittacidae; genus Pezoporus; species Pezoporus flaviventris. The sequence continues at coordinate 6,343,398 of NW_026892585.1, forward strand.
CATGCCACCACAGTATTTGTAAGGCAAAAGACAAAGAAATCCCTGCCATTGCACAGGTGTACAGGTGGGAAACACAGGTAATTCCACCAGAACCACTGAAGACACCAAGGCAATAAATGAAGAAGATGAAGGTGAGACTAGGAGTTGAAGAAGGGGTTACTGGAATGTGAACGCCAGGATCTAGCTTCAGGCTTTTTCTTTCACTCGAGGTATATCTCATTAAGTTTCATTTCAGATGTGCCAACACATTGTCAAAAGCTTTCAGATGGTCACAGGACAGATACCTAGCAAAGTTTCCAAGAATAACATGAGCATTGGGTAGCTAACCTACGGACTTAACATTTCAGTTCTTTGCAGTAAACTCACTAATTCAAAGCACTCTCACAAACCAAATACAGGGCAATTTTATTAGCTTAGCAGATCATGCAGAGGTAGCAATAGGCTGCAACTCCCTCTTCTGAGCTCTTTTTAGGTTCCCTGGAGGAGACAGAGGCAAAGTACTGACAATGCACCACTAGGTAAGAGAGCCAGGAAGCATGATGTTCATGCAAGAAATGGGCTTACCCTCAGATGGTTGCAGCAGGTGCTTGCAGGGGGCATCAGTGCCCAGCCTGGAATGGGACACTTGGAGCTGCAGGTGAAAATCGAAGCAAACAGGCTGGTGCTGCCAGGGACAGATCATGTGGAAGATGTAGAAAGCAGTACCAGGGCAGCCCAAAGCTACTGCAAACATCTCTGTGCAATAGCTCAGATCATTAACTGTTCAGGCCTTTCTCATGAGGACCCATGTTCAAGTGAGGCATACAAAAACTTACATTCGAAGCTGTGAGTCTAGCCACTAAATACTAAATCTTCACTCACACTATTAAAAAACCCCAAACCCAAAACAACAAACCCCTTAGGATTTAGAACCCTTAGGAAAAAAAAAAATCTTAGGGCCACAAGGATGATCAGGGGCTGGAGCACCTCCCATATGAACACAGGCTGAGAACACTGGGGCTGTTCAGCCTGAAGAAGAGAAGCTGTGTGGAGACCTCAGAGCAGCTTCGTATCTGAAGGGGGCTACAAGGATGCTGGAGAGGGACTCTTCATCAGGGACTGAAACAACATGACAAGGGGTGATGGGTTCAAACTGAAACAGGGGAAGTCCAGGTTAGATATAAGGAAGTTCTTTACTGTGAGGGTGTTGAGGTGCTGGCACAGGGTGCCCAGAAAAGCTGTGGCTGCCCCATCCCTGGCAGTGTTCAAGGGCAGGTTGGGCATGGCTTGGAGCAACTTGGTCTAGTGGAAGGTGTCCCTGCCTGTTGCAGGGGTTGGAGCTGGAGGAGCTTTAAGGTCCCTTCAACCCAAACCATTCTGTGATTTTACAATTCCTAAACAGGGAGTGTGCTGCTGTTGTGCTGAGGTAGAACACCCCTGTGGCGAGAAGAGCCACCCCTTGGAAGGACAGTGGGAAAGGATGCCTAGCCCTCACTGGGCATGGCAGGAAGTCCGCTGCCATCCTGTGCGTCCAAGAGCCTGAGCAGCACAAAGAGAGGAAGAAAGGCTTGGTGCTGGAAGGTGCCTGCCAAGCAGGGAAGACTAGAAGTTTGTGACTGCTGGAATTAGAAATCCCAGCTGCTTCACCTGCAAATCACAACAGGTACACTGTGCTGAGCACCGGTGAGCATCAACAAGACCCTTCAGGGAAATGGAACCCAAAACATGTACCTACATGAAGGAGAAAAGTGAAAGAGGTTCCCCTCCTCCCTGAATGAGCTGGAGGCACCTCATAAGCTGAGATATGAAGCCCTGATATTTGTTGCTTGCTGGGAGCCAAGATGTTGCAGAGGGACTGCCAAGGCTTGTCTATCCTTTGGGCTATTACTACTTGCTATGTTTCCATCCGGGCACCAGGAATTCTACTGGGATAATCCAAAGCATACCAAGAGTGACTTCAGAGCTATGGGAACAAGGTAAAGGTCCTGAGGACCCAGGTAGTGCCTTCTCCATCCTGCCAAGCAGAAGGAAAGGCTGGAGAAGTACTCAGCATAGATGTGAATACTTCAAGAAGTGTTTTAGAAGGGTCTATCTTTTTCCTAATATTTCAAACCCTGCATGCAAGACAGTTGCCTGAGCCACTTCAGCAGTCATCAATACAGCCAGAATCACTAGCTGCTTTCATTTCAATGTAAAAACACAAGGAGAACCCCTCACACTTCTCCTGGAGTTTGGATAAGGCCTTCGCAGTGCGTTGTTGCCATGTCCTTGAATTTCCTATAGCTTATCCCAAAAGAGTTGCCAAACTACATTTGGGTAACTCTGTGGATTTTAAAAGGAAGTAAGGGCTTTATTTGTCCTTAATTTTAGAGATAGCTGAGAGGTCTTTCATTATATATTAAGTGTTTTTTTTTCTAATCACTCATTCATCTAACATGAGATCTTCCCAGTTCCACATCAGTGACGAACCTTTGCAGTCCTTTTGTCTTTAAAAGGTTCATACTCAGTCATATTTACTCTGAATTCCTCATCAATATTTCAGACAAATGACTGTTTAAAAAGATTTTGGTAACTTAAAAGCAACATGACCCGTTCTCAACATGCTGCTATTGCTTTCAAACCAGTGTAGCTCAGTTTAAGTCTGATATATTACTCATTTATGGTCTGTTGAGGTGAAAAAAGGTAGCTCGTGGAGAGGAAATGCCAAGTGAAGTGAGAAACGGATGCTACTCAGAAGAAAGAGAAGAGGCTTCCTACAGCCAGTTAAAGCCTACAGCTCTTCAGACACCTCAACTGATTGGTGGTTGTACAAGAGCAACAGACTAGAATGCAGATGGAGACTCACAAAGTGGAGTATGTTTTTCATAGAACTGCAGAATAGGCCAGGATGGAAGGGACCTAAAAATATCATCTTGTGCAACCTTTTGTGGGACAGGAAGCCTGGGTGTGATTATCTAGAGCTCTGACCAGTCGCATCTTGAAAACCTCTACTGATGAGAGCTCTACTACATCCCTGGGTTGGCTGTTCCACTAAATTACTGTTCTCACTGCAAAAGAAATACTCTTACTTATATAGAGATGAAACTTCTCCTGGGTTTTGGAACAGCCAAGCATATTTCTGACAGACATGAGCACGCAGGCAAAGAGCAGTAAACCTATAAGACAGGGAGGGATTGAAAAGCCTTATAGAGACAAAACGCATCTTCTGTCACGGTTATACAATCTCTGCACACACATCCTTCTGAATCTACATTTAAAAACACCCAAAAAGACAAACTGCATGAATCATTGTCTGCCAGCCTTGAAGGTAACTTCCGCTCACAACACTGAAGACCCAACCCTCCTCCTCCTCTGTCTGCAGCTCTTCATTTACTCACTGACATTAATTAGCAGCAGCAGCCATTGCATTATTAGACAATATGTTTCCCTCTCAGAATAAAACCATCAGAGGCTATGTTTGAAAAGACCAATATTCAACCCTTAAGGACAGCAACGATACACACTACATAAAGGTTATGTATTTTCAGATAGGCTATTCTGATTGTCCTCATGGGTTCAGTGTTGAGCAGCCATCACTGGGACCCAAAGAACTGTAAGAAGAGGAATATACGTTGTTTTGATCAGTGAAAAGCAGTCAGTTTGGGGGCAGGAAGGGAGGGCAGAAAATGCCACAAAGTAGTTAAAGGGTTAAGCACATGTGCTACCATGGGATGCACTGCTGTTACTGAGAAACTGAAATGCTATTTCTTTTCTTAAACCCATATGCATATTTTATATCTGTAATCTCACAAGACAGAGCAAAACCGAAATCTAGCAATGTAATCACAGGTTGCCCAGGGGGGTTGTGGAGTCTCCTACACTGGAGATATTCAAGGCCCGCCTGGACAAGTTCCTGTGTGCTGTACTCTAGGTTACCCTGCTCTTGCAGGAGGGTTGGACTAGATGATCTTTTGAAGTCCCTTCCAACCCTTAGGATTCTGTGATTCTGTGATTTGTAGGCATGTTACAGTGCTTTTTAAACCCCAAAAGAAAAACATGTTACTTCTCTGTATGCTGACTGAAGAAACAGAAGACAAGTGATGTGTGTACTACAATCTGAAGACAAAGTTCTTTACAATTCACGTGATGAACTCACCAGTGCAGCCTACAGTGAAAGCAGTGTCACATAGCACTGAAAGATACACTTATTAATGGCTATTTGCAACATTCAGAAAGCAAGGCTTGTTCTCTTGCATACTTATCTGTAACTCTGAGGAGACTGTGTAGAAAAAGACCACAACTTTCATTTGCTAGACTGAAATTTCAAGGTCACAGTAAGTTAATAATTTTGATGTACAGACTGGAATATAGAGTCAGAGAATCATAGAATGGTTAGGGTTGGAAAGGAGCTTAAGAACATCAAGTTCCAACCTCCCTGCCATGGGCAGGGACACCTCACACTAAACCGTATCACCCAAGGCCTCGTCCAACCTGGCCTTGAACACTGCCAGGGATGGAGCATTCACAACCTCCCTGGGCAACCCATTCCAGTGCCTCACCACCCTAACAGGAAAGAATTTCCTCCTTATATCCAATCTAAACTTCCCCTGTTTAAGTTTGAACCTGTTACCCCTTGTCCTATCACTACAGTCCCTAATGAAGAGTCCCACCCCAGCATCCCTATAGGCCCCCTTCAGATACTGGAAGGCTGCTCTGAGGTCTCCACGCAGCCTTCTCTTCTCCAGGCTGAACAGCTCCAACTTCCTCAGCCTGTCTTCATACGGGAGGTGCTCCAGTCCCCTGATCATCCTCATGGCCCTTCTCTGGACTTGTTCCAACAGTTCCATGTCCTTTTTATGCTGAGGACACCAGAACTGCACACAATACTCCAGGTGAGGTCTCACAAGGGCAGAGTAGAGGGGCAGGATCACCTCCTTCGACCTGCTGGTCACGCTCCTTTTGATGCAGCCCAGGACACGGTTGGCTTTCTGGGCTGCGAGCACACACTGCCAGCTCATGTTCATTTTCTCATCAACCAACACCCCCAAGTCCTTCTCCACAGGGCTGCTCTGAATCTCTTCTCTGCCCAACCTGTAGCTGTGCCTGGGATTGCTCCGACCCAGGTGTAGGACCTGGTGTAGGACCCCAGGTGTAGGACCTTGCAAGTCCCTGAAGAAAATACGTCTTATTTATGTATAGTTATTTATGTATATTAAGTATATCCATGAATACATAGATATAAATATACATAAAGCATATACATAAACCATAAGCACAAACATAGGACACACAGCTAATTATAGCTTCTGTCTCAGTCCTTCTCTTCAGCCCAAGGGTCTTTAATTTAAACATAAACTAAAGATCAGTACACAACTGTTTTACCACGGTAACTCTCTTACTCCTGATCTCATGCCAAGTCATCATCAAGTTGTTAAAAAAGGGACAAGCAACAAAAGATTTTCACATTGCCATTCAGCCGACTTCACCTATTTCTTCAAACCAGTCGTTTGAACCAAGACCAGGACGAAAGCATTTCACAGCACTGATCTGGTCTACCTTCCTTCAGAGTAGCTCTAAAAAGGCAATTCTCTAGCTTGCTCCAGCCAGGCTTTTCAGATCTCTTCACACACCCACCCATCACAGCTGCTCTCAGCTTCTCAGCATTTCCTCCAGCTGCAGCATGAGTGGAGCTGTGATATGTCAAGCCTGGCTAAACCTACTGCAGCATATTAGAGATCCTGTAGCCCATTTGAGCTTTGTGTGCCTCAGCTGCTCTTTCCCACTGAACTGCTAGTGCTGTTCCTGTTCTGTGTCATTAGCAGTTCATGATCCAGTGCATTTTCCTACCTGTCTTGCCACAAAGTCATGTTTTTAGATGGCTGTAACTTCCATGGTGTTCTGCTTTTGCAGTGGTGCGAGACCCAGGCTCAGGATAATAAAACCCCAGGGAGGTAATAGCAATGTTAATTTATGCTCTATGTCCCAAGTGAGTCTTCCTTCTCAAGTACAAGCTACAAAACAATCCCTTTGGATGCCATCGTTTCTAGCCCTGTAAATTATACTCACAAAAAGGTGTTACCTTACTGTGAGACAATTACACCTATCAATTCATAGAAGCGAAGAGTTGGCTTAGTGAGGCACAGCTTTGTGCTCAGGTTTCTGCTCGCTAGGCTATCCTTAATAGTTAAGGGCTACTCTTGGTAAGGCAGCCTGGAACGCCTACAGAAAAATCAGACTGACTGCCCCAGAATAAAGGGATTTTACCAAGACTTATCATAGAATCCCAGAATGGTTTGGGCTGGAAAGGACCTTAAGATCATCCAGTTCCAACCCCCTGCCATGGGCAGGGATACCTCACACTAGACCATGTCGCCCAGCCCTCTGTCCAGCCTGGCTTTGAATTTAGTTCTCTGTGAGACCCTTCTCAGAGAGGTAAGCTGCTTCAGCATTCCTCATTCTTTCCAAGCAAAGTATGAGGACAGTTAACCAAGTGAGGCTTGGTTTTGCAGGATTTCCATTTTCAGTCTTTGGAGGCTTCCAAAATCATTAGGGGTCAATCTCTAATGTTGCATCTAAACTTCCCCAAATGGCTGCTTTCACCTGGCTCTAACCCTGGACTACCTGCCTTCACCAAGTTCCTAGTAGGAAGCCTCTTGTGGAACAAGCACACAGCACCGCTCACTTCTCAAGAAGTCATTGTGACCAGCTTTGAAATTACTATAATCACCACAAGGCCAGGTTTCGGACTCATTTTGTAAGACTCCTTGACACAGAGGTCTGGCCTGAGGCCCTAGGAGATTAATTTCTCATCATCTTGTGATGAACTTGAAAGGGAATAAGGTGTTTCTGTTTCAGACTGCTCTAGCACAAGCAATCCAGTTTCCAGAAGCCGTACTTTCTGTTCTGAGGTTTATGCTGCCATAGGGACAATATCCACTTCTGGTATCTCATCTGGGTCCTAAAAAGCACCAGTGTGCCTGGACTTTGCAAGTTTTGTATTATTGTGAGCATACTGCTCTCGGACCAAGGACACATCCATAGCGACTGCCTAGGTTGGTGTCAAACACCAGAGCTGTCATCAGTTATTATTCATTTTGCCCTCAAAGCATGATCTTCAGCGCTGTGCATCAGCAGTAGCAAGGAATCCACAGAAGAATGCCACCTCATTAGGACTACTTTCCCCAAGGGAGGATGGACAATGAGACAGCTGGTTGTCACGTAGTTATTCCTCCAAACTACCACAAAGGACGGGCAGGTTTAAAGTCTGCCCCCCTCCTCCTCACCATCGAGCCAAGACACCACAGCTTTAGGTGGAACTGCATAAAACTGTAGCAGACTGAAACCTCTGCTTTGGGCCAGCATGAGTTCTGTGTTAATTGTCACAAAGTTTTCTATCAATTCTCTCTGAATTTTCATTCTATACACAATGGTCTTAAGATTCATTTTGCTTCCACATGCAGCACATGACCCCGAGGTCTGGGTTCTTAAACCTACACCTGTGTTAGAGGTAGCAGTTCAGACTTACTGGTGGCAAAGAGTTTTGCTTTAGTGATTAAGTAGTGTTTCAGTTGAAATCAGACTGCATTATTCCACAGCAAGTGACAGTAAGAAAATATTTTTCTTGATATTTCCAATCCTGCATTACTTTTTGCAGACATTTCAGCTATTTAGAGAGTTATTTCCCCAATTTATCTTCAGCAGATCTATTTTCAGTAGGAAAATGAGTCCTGGTATGGAGCGATGCAACACTTCTACTTCATCTACCATATCCTCTTAAATATGCATATATTGATATAATTTTCAACTTTGTTGATTTCCTGCAAATGTACTGCCTATGAATAAAAAGATACATTTAAGTAGTAATGTGATTCAAGCATTAGTGCTTATTTAAGTTTAATTATATGAAAAGTAAGTGGGAGTGCCTGCTTAAAAGCTGATTTTCTGAACCGTGTGTTTTTCCTAAGCTATGGAAAGTCAATAGAAACTTCCTCAGCAAAGAATGTGAAGTGTTTTATTTGTGGTCTTATAGTATAAATTGTAAAACTTTACTTTTGTACAGCTACAATCATTTCAGATTCATTTCAGACTTAGCTGATCACCTTGAAAAGCGCTGAATTTGAGTTGGTGGTGATACTTACAGGAAAATCCTAAGGAAAAGCTGTGAGTGTAGCTGTCCTGCTACCTCTCTTTTGGGCATCCCAACATAAAAATTACTCATGGTAAACTTTAGACCTTTACTCTGGTGTTATTCGGCGCATTCCATGGCATGATATCGGATGACTTTCCTGTTTTAGGGCACAGTTGCCTTAAGATTTCCCATGCTCTTGAGACTGCGATATTGGCTTAGTTTCAGGAGACATGTAGGTTGGTTTCTGGCAGAGACTTTTCCTAAGAAGCTACCTAAATCAGTGAGACACTGTGTGCTCAGTTCCTCATCTGTTATACTCCGTCTTCTACTGAGACAAGTGCTTTCTGTGTGAATGTGCAGCTTCCTGAGTCACCTTCTGTTTCTGTTTGAAGTGCCTTCCAGCAGCTCGCTGGTCTATGGCAGGTGGCTGTCAAGTGCTACCCCAGCACAGATAATAGAGAATGAATGAAAAAACCCAATTAAATTACTAAAATAGTCCCATTTAGTCTTTGTGCCTTACCATAGTATTGCTAATGAACAGCACAAGTGAAATAATTCTAGCTCCAATTCCCCCATTCTTTCAAGCAATCATTTTTAATGCCTCAGGAGACCAATTTTATATATCTCCCAAACCCCCTCTATCTCTCAACACAGAGTTATTATTAGTTTAACAGTTCTCTATTTCCTAGGTTACCTGAGGATAGCTGGAGTCCTTTTAGATTCAATTGCATTGCTGGTATACAATGACAAACCAGAAAGCAACAATAACATTTCACTGCATTTGGGAGAGGGTTATCCCTGAGAGAGCTGCTGGGATTGAGGCCCCCTCCAGACACAGGAGTGCAAATATGACAGACAGCCCAGTCTGAACTGGCAACTCATCCCTTTCTAGCTTGGGCACCAACCAGAGAGCAGTGAAGGAAGCCACAAAAGCAAGTAGGCAATTACATCTGCACACAGGAAGCTGGGGACACCAAAACAGCCAGGCTCCACAAAGCTGCAAACAGCTTTTGCACACATGGAATAGCGGTGTTTGAATGCACAGGATCTCTCATATGGAAAAACAGCATTCCTAAGAGATTAAGCAGATTCTTTGGGGATCGTCTGGCAACATGCATCTGCCTGAAAAACGTGCAAATGCCTTTATGGCTCTCACCATAAAACATATAGCATGGGCATGGATTCAGGAGTAGGATTTCTCTCCCACCTCCACAACAGTTTTCAGATTTCAGCTTCTGGATTTGTGCTCTCTACACATATACACACACACACATATTTAGAATTACTTTTATTTTAACATAGCTAAGATAGAACTAAGATACTCTGGGGTTAGCTATGAAAACATCAAATGCTGCTTCTCAGCCCTGAATTCTTACAGGATGGGTTTTAACGAAGACACTGGCCACACACTGCATGGTTTCTTCCTCACAGCTGTCCATATTCAGTAAATCAATTCTAAGCCTTTCCAGGAACAAGCAAGCAAGGGCATTTGCTCTGTGAGCTTATTTTTCATTTATATAAATAAGCAATGTATCCCTTGACTCTATTGCTAGAGTTTATTTATAATCATTCATCAGTATATACAGTAATACATTTAGTAAGCTGTACCATACAAAATCAAGTTGTCTTTCCCAAAGAGAAATGGTGTACAACTGCAGTCACACAAATGCTTACGCGTGCTAAATTTCAAGGAAATTATCAAGGAATTTGAAGTTCCTAGGGCATAAGAATGGCTGTTCTGGGTCAGACCGTGGATCCATCTTGTCCAGTACCATGTGTCTGACATCAGGCAAAACCAACATGGCTAAAACCAGGGAAGTGATACAATACTCTCCCGGATAAAACCTTTAGTCACTGAAGGTACATACTTAGTCTGAGGTATTTGGTCTGTATCTGGCAACCTTCAGTGACCTTGCTCAATCTTCCTTTGAGCCTATGCAAACTTTTAATATCTATATTATCTAGGAAGGAGTTCCATAATTTATCAGAAAGATGGAGAAAGACTTTTCACCGAGGCCTGTAATGACAGGACAGAAGGCAATGCTTTAAACTGAAAGAGGGTAAATTTAGATTGGATATTCTCAGAAATAGAAGTTCTTCCCTGTGAGGATGGTGAGGCCTTGGCACAAATTGCCCAGAGAAGCTGCAGATACCTCATCATTAGAAGTGTTCAGAGTCAGGCTGGATGGGGCTTGGAATTGGATGAGCTTTAAGACCCCTTCCAATGCAAACCGTTCTGTGATTCTATGATTCTATATGCATGTTTGTGTTGTACATGAGTGCTCTGTGTGCGTGTGCCCACTGGGAATACATGCTCAACCCTGCAAGTGGTTGCACGTGAGGACATGCACCTGCAGCAGCACTGTCTCTCTTGGGCTGCCAGATCTGGCCCAACTCCCCTAACAGTGTTGCAATTTCAAAATCACACCAAAACTTACTGCACCTCTTCTTATAAATATGATCACCAGCTTCAGTGGGAGGGCCACAAGGATGATCAGGGACCAGAGCACCTGAAGATATGCTGAGAAAGTTGGGGCTGTTCAGCCTGGAGAAGAGAAGGCTGCGTGGAGACCTCAGAGCAGCCTTCCAGTATCTGAAGGGGGCCTATAGGGATGCTAGAGAGGGATTCTTCATTAGGGACTGTAGTGACAGGACAAGGGGTAACAGGTTAAAACTTAAACAGGGGAAGTTTAGGTTGGATATAAGGAGGAAGTTCCTTACTGTTAAGGTGGTGAGGTGCTGGAATGGGTTGCCCAGGGAAGTTGTGAATGCTCCATCCCTGGCGGTGTTCAAGGCCAGGTTGGACAGAACGTTGGGTGACATGGTTTAGTGTGAGGTGTCCCTGCCCATGGCAGGAGGGTTGGAACTGGATGATCTTAAGATCCTTTCCAACCCTAACTATTCTATGATTCTATGACTAGAGAGTAGCAGGTATATAGTGAGAAGTCACCCAAGATATCATTGCAGCCATTACAGCTTCCATTCTGAAGTGGAATAAACCCAGCAAAGTTAATAATATCTCTGATGAAAACGCTATGGAAATACCAGAGTGCTTTATCATCATTTTTACAGTACTAATCAAGATCCAGAGTACTGAATCATACTGAAAATGAAATAGCTACTAAAGCAACTGGGTTAGGCGCTGGAATAGATCTTAACATGACCTGAAAAAGGAGAACCCCAAGGTTCTGGTCTGTCAGGCCGTGTTTTTGATAGCGAATGTTGGTTTATCTTCCTTTGGAGTTCCAGTGTGGGTTTGGGGGGCAGGGGTCTGGTTTGGGGCTTTTTATGAGGAAATGGACATGCTGAAAAAGTTTTCTCATGTAAGAATCTTCTAAATGTATTTAATATATATATTTAATTTTTTATAATGAATTCCCTCTTCTATTAGCAGTTAAGTATATAAAGCGTGATGCTATGCTTGGCTTCATTTCTAACACAAACACTGTTTATCTCCAATCATCAAGGCTAGATTGTCATAGAACATGTGCTGGCGGCAAGAGGAGAAAGCAAGAGGGAAGAAATACTGCATATACAGTTATACCAGAAAGGCCTTGTCTAAGCAAGGGTTGGTGTGTAAATCTGGCACTTCCATGAGCACTACAGTGAATAAGAACAACCAACTAGCAAAGGAAAACAGAAAGCTATACCTTCGATCAGTCCCTTGTGAATGGCCCCTATTACTCAAGGTACTGTACATCTCCTGTACTCCAAGGTAGGCTTCCATTTCACAATGAGTGTAATGAAAAAGACCAGTGCTTTTCTGCTTTAGAGCTCAAGCCTAGAGATCTTCCTTTGCAGCGTGACCCTAAACAACTTCTCATGACAACCTCATGACAAGCTTCTTATGACTAGCTTTGAAATTCAAAAGCTTCCTAGATGTAGCTTGTGACTGAAGAACTGAAGAGCTGTCCATTTAGATTTTCATATCACAATCTGAAATAATCTGATCTCTACTGCTTAACAACACAAGCAAAGGCAGAAGAACATCTATAATATCTTGAAGACTATTGGACTTGTCACATAACAAGCTCACCAGCATAAATCGAGTTGCAAGCTCTTTTCTAAGCTACTGCTACTTTTCCTCCCTGATCCCTCCCTGAAGTCAGTATCAAACCTGGATCAGCTGCTCAGCCAACAGCTTCCACTAATCTTTGCATCTGTAATTCCAAACTACACAAACTGTCATCTGAAAATAGCATGTATAAAGCTGAAGGTTTTGTAAATGACACTCACCCACAGACTTACACTATTAAGGCAAATACTTTAATGGGTGTGAATGTAAAATATGTTCTTCTTGTTGGAAAATAATACATTAAAATCATATTAAAGATAAGGGTATGCATTTCCTGATGGTTAGTTCAATGCTCTATACATGCAAATAGAATTCCCTTGAATATAATGAAACAGCTGCTGCTTTTTTATGCCAGCTTTGAATAATGCTTCTAAAAGCAACAAGTGTAGATATCATTACTTACATTTCCCACCTAACAGATTTTACAGCCTGAAGAGATCATATACAGTCTTTTCACACGTTCTAGATAATTCAAAGATGTGCTTGACAACTCGGGCAGAATGCTCTTCAATTCTGTTTAAGCCATTAGAAACATCTTAGAAAGTGATTCTTTAACAGTTAAAGACTTTCTATGATCAAGAATGCACCACGGTTTTACCCAGATTGTTTCACTGTTGGTTCAAAACCAGTGAATGTATCAACAGTGTATCGGGAATATCAAGGAAGGCGGCTGAGCATGAAACTATTTTACAGTTGTGCCTGTATTTTCAGTGCTATAAACTTCTTGCATTCAAACTATGAGTCAGGCTTCCTTCTTCCTCCCCCTCCACTCCATCCTGAAATAATAGGACTCATTTAAAAATTATGAGATTTGAAAAAATAATATATTTTAGAGTTTTTTAGGTTCTTTGTGTTCTGCTGAGTGGTTTATAAGCTTTAGGCTTCTCGTTTTCAGCCTTTCTCTGTACAGCTATGAAATCTAAGCGTTCGCATTTTTCATAGTCAAAGCTAAGAATGCTCAGCAATCTCATACCTTCAGGAACTGAGGCTTTAAGAAAATACAGCAAATACTGCAAAATGCATGTTACAGTCACAGGAGTTGGCAACCCTGTATTTTAGTTGATCTCTATCAATGAAAGCACATTGAAAAATATGTTTATTCACAGTGGATGGAAACATGAGTGTTTGCAGAAGGAGAATTAAGTTTACAGTAATAAAAAGAATCAAACACCCATTCTGTGGCTTTCCTAATAAGGTAGATTCTGCCTCTCATTGATATATATGCAGCAATCTGTGAGCAATTAAGCTTGCATCCAATATTATTGAAGGCAAGTGAATTTTGACACTGCTCAGACTGCCACATCTCAATCCAGTAGTAGCTAGGACTACTGAAAGCAATGATACCCCAAGAAGAGAAATGCTCTTAAGCAGCATGGCTTTGAGTTCACATAGGACAGTTTTCTACATAGAAAAATACTTCCTTATAGATATAACACTCTTCATCACTCTTAATGCTGTCTTGTTTGAAACTAATATAAACACTCTTTTACCCGCTAAGTTTACTGCATCTGCAAAAGGAATTAATGCTCCAGACATCATGAAGTTCTTTATCAAAATAAATTCTACCAATGCACACTGAAATATGCAATTATAAGCAATCCAATAACCTGTTCTTATCAAGATACTATACCACTGATTGGGAAAGGACTTTATCTCTAATACGCTTTCAGAGCACTGTGGGGCTGACACAGGTACAGCCTTAGTTCAAACAGCTGAATATTCCAAGGAAGAAGAATACCCTTTATATCAACTTTCTTATGCTAAGCCTTAGCAGAACAAAGGCTGCCTGAGAACAATAGTTAGTGGCAGTACATTTTTAGCAAGCTATAGTGTTAAGCATAAGAACGTGAAAAGCAGCTTTACTTTTTTTCCTAAATATAAGCTCAATCTGCAAGCAGTCAAAGCCCCTTAGCGCTCAGTAACTTCACTTTTAAATTACAGGGGGTTGTATCTAAAATATGATGGGGGGGGAGAGGAACTAAAACACCCAACCCCAAATTATCAAAATGAATGAAGCCAACCAAACCTAAAATATGGCACAGAAAACATGGGGTGAGATTCATCTCCCTGATTACTGCACTTAGAAAGCCCTAAATAGAACAGGATCACAACCCATCTGATGATAATGAGATTTGCTTGTGTTTGTTTTTTTCCCCCCATTGGACATTTTCTCTGCATGGTGGAAAGTCAGAAATCTGACCATTTGCTAAAGATGTTCCTGAATGAACCTCCAAGAGGCACCCCAGAAGGGCAAAGGAGTCCAGGAAGGCTGGACATTGTTCACAAAGGAAATCTTAAAGGCATACAAGGAGGCTGTCCCCATATGATGAAAGACAGGCCTGTGGGGAAGAAGACCAGCCTGGCTGAACAGAGAGCTTTGGCTGGAACTCAGGAAGAAGAGTTTATGAGCATCTTTGCCTCAGCCTTTCATAGTAAGACCATATGTTCTTGGGTTCCCAGCCCCCTGAGCTGGAAGACAGGGATGGGGAGTAGAATGAAGCCCCTATAATCCAAGCAGAAATAATTAGCAAACTGCTACACCACTGACACACATGAGTCTATGGGGCTGGATGGGACCTACCCAAGAGTACTGGAAGAGCTGGTGTAAGCAATCATTGAGCCACTTTCCATCATTTCTCAGCAGTCCTGGCAACCTGGGGAGGTCCCAGTTGATTGGAGTTTTGCAAATGTGACACCCATCCACAAGAAGGGCTGGAAGGAGGACTTGGGGAACTACAGCCCTGCCAGTCTGACCCTGGTGCCAGTAACAAGTGATAGGACAAGAGGAAATGGCCTCAAGTTGCACAAAGGGAGGTTTAGACTGGAGATTAGGAAAAACTACTTCACTAAACAGGTTATCAAGCACTGGAATAGGCTGCTCAGGGCAGTGGTTGAGTCACCATCCCTGGAGGTGTTTACGAGATGTGTACATGTGGTGCTTAGAGCCATGGGTTAGTGCTGGACTTGGCAGTGTGAGGTTAATGGTTGGACTTGATGACCTTAAAGGTCTTTTTCAACCTAAACAATTCCATGATTCTCTATATATATAAACATGGTAGATCTGTTATGTATGTCCTGCAGAGACATTTTGAGTCTTATGCATCTGGGACCCATATTCTGACCATCCAGATCAGTCAGAGACATAGAACAGGTACTAACTCTTAGAGAAATAAACAATACGTAAGTGACTGTAATTAAGCTGAGATTTAAATAATACATAAACTACCAAAATCCTGAAGTCATTCACCTGGCTCCTGAACTTACATAACTTACAATGGACAGACATGCAATATGCTATGAATTGCTTCAGTCTTTGAATGAGGATACTACTAAAAGTAATAAAATAACATAATAATGACTAAGTATTCTTACAAGTTCAAGTGTCTTCAGGCCAATCTAACCAGAATGTTACCGCATCATCTGTAAGCAGCTATCCATTAACTGCAGGGGACTAGATCAATGCTCAAGACTCAATATTGCCTTGCTTCAACTTGTAAGGTCTTATATCCACCCCAAGATAGAGAAGCAAGGAGGGATACTGAAGTTACTTGTTTTTAAATACACACTTTTAACGCAGGAAGGATTCACTCATGTTGCTGTCTCTTGTAACACTAGTACATCAGAGCAAGTTTTTTTTCCTTTTTGGTGGATTAGAGTTGTTTGGCAACACTTCCCTTCTATCAGACAACACTGATCAGACAAGCCAAAATGTTCTATACAAATCTAATTAGGACACTATTTTAGGGGATCCATTCCTGAATGTCTTGCTACATTCTCCTGTCATATAAGAGAGAATCAAACCTGGCAGAAATTTTCAGCTCCAGGGATGAGCAGAAGGGATGGAGTACTGGAATACTGCTGTTCCTGCTGCTGACCAAGATAAGAGGCACAATTAGTCCTGCTGGCTGCCTCCCCACCATTACCCAGCGCTTACTGCGACTGTCCAACACCTCCCGCAGCAACAAATCTGACTTTATGAGGCTCTGCTGGACAAAAACAGTCAATGGGATCAAGGCCATTCTGCCACTTCTAGGAGACTGCTGCCTACTTTAGCTTGCCCAGAACAAGTTATGGAGAGTTCCAAATGGAAAACATAATTTTCAATTATAAAAATCCTAACAGATGGAATCTAAACAGCATGGAGAGAAAAGAATTCTGAACTTTTCATTTTAATCTCAGTGCTGGGCAAAACCCTGAAGCTGTCCAAAACAGATTTCTCCTCTTCTGGTCAAAGTTTGCTTCAGCTTCCTTTGGAAAATATGAGTGGAGTAGGCCAGTAAAAACGTATGCTCAGCACTTATAACTGAAAAGAAACATGAGGAGGGAAAAAGTAATCACAAATTTACAAAATAAGCAGGAAAATCTCCAGGAACTCTTTATATCCTTATGGATAAAATGTCCAGTGTGCTGCTAGGCAAGTCCATAATATTTTGGGTAAGCAATTGCCTGACAGATCGGGCTACAAGAGTTATAGTTAAACTGGAGCTGCATCAGACTGGCAGCCTGACACCAACGGGGCTCTCCAGGGCTCAATTTTAGGGTTAGGGAGGGGGTCACAGGGATTGAATATACATTAAGTAGGTTTGCTGATGATACTACATTAGGAAGAGCTGTAGCCTCCCTTGAAGGTATAGATGCCTTACAGAGAGGTAATCTGTATGAGATTTAACAGCACTCCAGCCTTAAATGCGTAAAAACATTCTGTATTTTTAATATAATTATATATATTAATCTTTTTTTTCAAATATGTATGAGAAATACAGGGAAAATGAAAAGCAAATGCAGATGGTCTCTGATTTTTGCTGTGTTTAGTCTGAGTTAGGGATGTTCTATCATTTTGAAAACCTGATGCATGTGAGTAACGTTGCAGCAAAAAGAGATGGCTTCGTAACAGGCTCTTGAAAATAGTAAAACAAAAAGAGAGAATAAAATTAGGGAATGAAAGGGACAGGAAAAGTAGGTTGAAAGAAACGGACAGCAGGAGATACGGGTTGTAGGACTCATGATAAAGCCAAGGTGGAATGAATGGACAAAGGTGAATAGAACAGGAAGATACATCATTTACATATGAAAGTTCTAATCTGGGTAGAAATTAGTCATCCATATCTAATCCTTTTCAGTCTTTGCTATAATTCAACTGGTTAAAGAAAAAAAAAACATACAAATCATTGAACTCTCTTCCTCACAAACACTGCATTTCATTCAGTTTTAGACTGAAAAATGAAAAACCTCAGGTCACTTTACTGACATAGTTTCAGTTCAAATTTTGTTTTATAGCTGTAATGGAAATGTGCATCATTTTTCCCTCTTTCTACAATTCTGCTGGTGCACAGGATGGAAGGTATCTTTTTCTTCCTACGTAGCTAATTTCAAGTATTTATGCTTTATCCCTCATAAAAACGTGTGCCTAATATACTGTTTGATGGGAAAAGAGGCAGCAGACTTCTTGATTGGAGCAAGAATTGATCTAAGTTCAGCAAAACCCAGTTGTGAAAAGGTGGCTGTCTGGCATTAGTCCTGTATTTGCTCAAATGCAGAAACAGCAACTTGTCAGGACAATCACCTAGCCCTCAGCCTAAATCCTTAGACTCAAGCTTAAAACACAGCATCACTGATGCATATTAAAGGACCATCGGATTGTCAGGCCAGTATTTGTGCCTATGCCTTTCTTGTCATCTATCTGTTGCTGGGAAAAACAAGAGCAGAGAACTTTCTACTGCTTTTCTACCTCACCTTTTCTTCACCACTGGCTCATCTACCAAGTTTCAGTCACTAATGAGGTACCCCACAGTGTACATTAACGGTCTGAGCCTCATCTTCTTCAGGACACACAGGTGGCTTGGGGCGGCTCATGGAGATGTGTCTATTGTATCTGAAGGAGCAGTCATAAAAATCTCAGCCTCACACAAGCAATTCTGAATAAACCCCACTTAATCTAACAAAGGCCAAATGAGAATCCATAAGTTATCTGACCTGGGAAGATGAAAGAGAATTACTTTCCTGCAGAACTGAAAAAGCCCAAGTGCAACATGGACTTTTGCTGAAGACAAGAGTTCCATGAATTGCAAAGTATACTGAGGGTGGGGATTAGCCAAAATGCCCACTTACAAGGAGTATTAGACATTCCAACAGAGACCAGATGTGAAATGGACCAGAATCATAGAATGGTTTGGGTTGGAAAGGACCTTCAGATCATCCAGTTCCAACCCTCTGCCATGGACAGGGACTCTTAACACTAGATCATGTCACCCAAGGCTCTGTCCACCCTTGTCTTGAAGACAGTTTCTGAGAAGTGAAAACCAGCAGATAGCCTACTTGCCCTTCCCACAGAGAGCTTTCATCAGCAAATGAAGAGACTTCTCAAACCTTTCATAAGGAATGGCAATCAAGTTAAAAGAAAAATAAGAAAACTCACTGATGTACTTATTTGGAACAAACCAATTCATCTGACTGTAGGGTTGCTCTAATGGCCCAGGGATTTTAATGGCTCATACATTACAGCAAGTATAGCAGAGGAGGGAGCAGCTCAAGAGACAATTTTAAAGGTTTAGAAAGAATTCATTTGTCCTACTCTAAGTGAAGGAACAAGATACATACTTTCATCTTTCAAATCAGGCAATTTACAGTTTTAGTATTAATACCTACAGCTCATATATCCAACATGGCAAACAAGAATTGTATATAGGAAGTATCCTTGTTACAGAATCAGACCAATTTGGGTTGGAAAGGACCTTAAGATCATTCAGTCCCAACCCCCTGCTATGGGCAGGGACACCTTCCACCAGACCAGGTTGCTCCAAGCCCCATCCAACCTGGCCTTGAGCACTGCCAGGGTTTCTTCCTAATGTCTCATCTCATTCTCCCCTGTTTAAGTTTGAACCCTTTGCTCCTCGTGCTATATCTCTAAGGTCCTTGATGAAGAGAATGCAAATACCTGGATAAAAACCAGCTGCATAATGAAGAGCTCCATAAGACTTGCTATGAAACTGTGCTGCTTATTACCCATTTGATAAGTAGCAAATACATCAAAAACCTTGTCCTGGGTTCAGCAGTAGCAGTCATGTTTCTCCTCCTTGGTAGCTGGTGCAGTGCAGTGTTTTGACTTTCGGCTCGGGAACAGAGCTGATAGAGATGTTTTGGTTTGGCCAAGGACTTTGTGAGCCTCATGCTCTGCCAGGGAGGAGGGGAAGCCAGGAGGAAGCAGAGACAGGACACATGACCCAAACTGACCAAAGAGGTATTCCATACCACAGCACGTCATGCCCAGGATGTAACTGGGAGTTAGCCGGAAGGGCTGGGAGACTGCAGGGTTGGAGGAGGTATCGGTCGGAGCTTGGTTGGGCTTGGGGGGCGAGTTATCGGTCAGCTGGTGGTGAGGTGTTGTATTCTGTTCCCTTGTTATTTCCTTTATCGTTATTATCATTGGTGGTAGCAGTAGTGATTTGTGTTATACCTTAGTTACTAAACTGTTCTTATCTCAACCCGTGGGAGTTGCATTCTTTTGATTCTCCTCTCCGTCCCTCCGAGTGCAGGGGGAGGGCAAGAAAGGGGGGGAAGTGAGCGAACGAATTACCTGACTGGGTTTAAACCACGACAAACCTTTAGCGGGATCCAGGATTTACAAGCGCCGTAATTAGTTTCTGTAGTATGCCCACAAAGCCACTTAACTGTATTCAGTACAGGGCTTAAAAATATAGTAGCTGCAGGTGTTTAGTATCAAAGTAAGTATATAGCCCATGAAACAGAGTGCTAAAATGCACTGTTAGACAGATATACTCATGTTTGCTTCAGGAAAGGCAGACATATTATGCTCCCCATGATATAGAATCACGGCACGATCTGGGAAGGAAGGGACCTCTACAGATGGATTGTGCAAGTGGGTTACTAGGACTTGGGCTCTCCTCTCTGCAGGATCCCTCTGATCACCCGATCAAGCTCTTTTTCATCTTCCCCAACACTGTGTAGCCTGCTCACCTCCTCCCACAGTTTAACTTGGCCACGCACCTCCTGCTGGTGGCAAGATCCAAAATTCAAGACTCAGCTTTTGAAGTTTATGCCATGTTATCTTTCTTCTTCCTTTGCTGCTTCTCTCTGCACCATGCAGCACGCAAGAGCTCAAAGCCATTAAAGATTACTTAACAAAATATGTTGCATATCCTCTCCTTGAGATGTTTCTATCAAGGGAGAAATAAGTCCTGTGGTAGCTAGACAAGAAAGTTACACAAGTAATAAAAAATTGGACATCTGGGACTTCATGGAGAGCACACGGATTTTACAGAGGTGAAAATCACATCATCTTTTATGATATTACCTCTGATTTATGCTACAATAACTGCAAGGGAAATTCAATCTATATTGTGATTTACAAGCTACCTAGTGCAAATTGTCAGGGCACAGCAATGGCTGGCTGCTTATTAAGAGACAGGGACCTGAGGGCCAAGCATGAAAACAGGAGCAGCAGGACACGGGCCTCATCTGCCAGGGCTCCATTCCACAGCCTCCCATGGTGAAACAAGGAAGGAAGGCCCAAGGGTGGCAGCCAGGGTTGGCCAAGAGCTGGGGTCACCAGATAAGTGTGTGGTGACGGGGCACAGCTCAGATAATGCTGGGTCATCAGTTTGCTGGATCAGAGCGAGGGCACAGATGTGGCTGGAGACCAGCACTCCTAGGGTGTCAGTGGGGCAGGGACTAACAGCCCTAAGATGAGCAGAGCTGAAATGGGCTCCCTGGCCCATGGGTACCCAATGGGGAGAAGCCCCAGGTGAGGTTGGTCAAGGCCAACTGGTGCACTCAGGGCCCTGACAAAAGCAATAAATGCTGTGTATGGTATCTGAGGTTAGGAGGCTGCAGGAAGTTAGGTCAGATGGTCCTAATGACGGCTACTGAATCTAAAATCGTGGCAAGAACACCCCTTCAAAATGCCTGCCCAAAATGCTCTCAGCTACAGCAGAGGAAATGCTGAAGCAATTTCAGGCTCTCTCAGCAAATGGACATAACGCATGAGTCTGGTCACAGTATGCCATTTTGCATACTAATTATAGCATTTAATTAAGATTTCCATTAATATTCCAAAATACTAATTTAAAAGAATGCAAAAGGGTCTAATTTTACTTTATTAAATCTCCTTGCTGCCCACTTGATTTTGAATAAGACATTTCAGGGGCATGTGTTGGATCAGGCAGAGATTTCTGAATACGTGAGCAAGAAGGGAACCCACGCCACCATCCCCAATAATTAGCATTGCTATTCCTGGGCCCAGTCATATCCCCATAGCTGAGAGCATGATTCACTACTCAAGTAGGTCACCTTCCATCTTCCTCTTCCAAATGGCGTGCATTCACATGGTTAAACTTTCTTCTGACCCATAAAAGGGGAAACTCATCTGTTTTGCTTACTTGGAGCACAGTCTTTAGACCAACAGCATCCTCAAATGTCATTTGAGAGTGTGCTAGATGGCACAAATCAAATCACGCAAGGAAGAGCAACAGCAAATGAGTAACATGGCTGTTCATATGACAGTGCTTCAGATCATATCTACATGATGGCTAGTGTAGATATAAAGTTTGGGTCCATAGAAAGCATTCCGTTTTCTCTGAGGTTTCACTTTTCCCCCTGCTTCCACCACACTGCAGGATACCCAAGTCTGTAGATCCATGGAATGTTTTTTTCCCTGCCTCTGGAAGCTACTTTCAGCTACCCATATTCAGATGCTCCCAGCTGGCACAATGCCTTCTCCTTTCACAGAGTCCTCCTACCTCGATGAGGCCATAAAGCAGTGAGGCTTCTTCCCAGGTGCCCAGAAACACACCTTTTACAGCTAGAGGAGAAAACATGAACCAGCATACATACTCTTACCGCTCACACTGACACTTACATTTACTTCTGTTTGGATGGGTGGGAGTGTTAGAGAAGCAGCTGCTCATTTTAAACTTCTTGGCTTCACACACCAGCTCAGGCATTTGTATTAACCTAAGAGACTGAATTTCCAAGCTCCTCATCATAGGGCGAAGGTATTACCCTCACAGAGGGTAACTAATGAGCTCATGTGAAAATAGTGGCATTGAGCACAGCACCAACCAGCAACTAATAAAGAGAGCTAGAGGCAGCATGAAAGGCTGTGTTTTCCTCCTGCGAAACACAGGTCACACAGGAACATGGGGACTCCCTGTGCAAAAGGATGGCTTTCTGTGCGGCTTGCCAAAGCCCAAACTTTTGTGTATTTTCTTTGTTGTTTGTTTGGGGTTTTGTTACATGTTCTAAATTGTTCCATCTGTTTCCTTCAGTTGTTCTCTTCATCCGGACTCAATAAAATCTGAAGGGCCTTCCTCAAAGACACTTTTATATCACTAGTAACAGGAGTTGCATTAAGCCTTACGTGTTCTTTATCCCATGTACTAGCAGGCAGAGTACATGCAGAGCAGCCAGTGTTAACCTAAAACATGTTAGCCTCATGTGAACATAAAACAGAGTATTAGTGCTGAAAAATGAAATAGTAGCATGGGTGTCCAGCACATACAGAAGATGCTTTTATCACACCATTAATGCCCAGAATGCCGAGGCTGCAAGAGAGGATCTGAGGCGAGGGCAGGGAAAGCTGTTACAGAGTCAGTGTGTGCAGACTCAGGAGAGTTCTGCAGCTCAGTCACTGTGGCTCTGGTGAAGTTCAAGTTCCTGGGCAGAGCTGTGACAGCACTCCCCGCAAGTCCAAGTTTAAACAAGTATGGCCATGGTGGTTTAAGCCTATTCCCAGCATATCATGCATAGTCACTCTTACCACAAGTCTCTAAGGGAAGTATCATCACCTTTTACTGCCTTTCTATGAAATCTTACTGAATGCAAAAGGACAGGAGGCCCTAGAGCCTGGCGCCTCCTCATAGTCAAGTTACCGAGGGGCCAGCTGCAGAGCAAGCTGCTCTTTGGTTGCCCTTCCACCACGTTTCAGCTCATGGCTATGGGCTGTCAGAGCTCAGTGTAGCTGAAGTGTAAGCTCCCATTCTGGCACTCTGTTGTTTAGAAACTGAACTGCTTTGTTTGCTCACTGGCTCACGTAAACTGTCATCTTTTTCTCAGGGAGCTCTGTCATTCCATATCCTCAGTGTCACCAACTGTAAACCATGAGAAACTTGTTTTCCAGACTTTTCGTTGCTGTTTTAAAGCTATTTGATAGAGCGTAAGGGTATGTTGTGAAGGACAGCCATATTCGTTGATTATTTGTTTCATTACAGCTGCCTCAATGTCACAGAAGAATCACTACTTCATTACTGTTTCATAGCTGCTCTATAGTTTCTTAAACTGCACAGCTGATTAGTAACTGCTTCAAGAGCAACAGCTTGGTGCTATGCCCTAAGCTGTCACTGCCAAATCCAAGCACACACAGACAGGCCCCTGGAAAATCTCTTCTAAATTAGCATAATGTTTTTTAGATGAAAAACAACTTTAGAATCAGATTTTTGCTCTGCTTTTTGAGCTTAAGATTTCCTGCTTTGCAGATTCAGTCTGTGACTGTGGAAGAACAACAACAACAAAGCACTAAAAAGTAAAACCAGGAGAAGAAATGATGTGAGGGGTTGGCTAACGGAGGTAAGAGTGGGCTTAATGAGACCTGAGATAGTCACTATTTGACACACCTGAGTAGTCCACAATATAATATTGAGTCACTTCCTACTGCTGAAGTTTTTGAGACCAGTTACAGAACCACAGCATCACAGAAGGACTGATGTTGGAAGGACCTCTGTAACTCATCTCATCCAACCCCCAACTCAAGCAGGGCCACCTCAAGCCATTTGCAAGGAACATGTCCAGACCTATTTTTTAATATCTCCAAGGATGGAGACAACTGCTCTGGGCAACCAGTGCCAGTGCTCAGTCACCCTCACAGTATAAAAGAGGGTCTCTTACACTGGGGGGCCCACAACTCAACACAATTCCAGAAATGGAACTACACTCCACATGTGCAATACAAGTCTACTTGCAGTTTCTGTAGTGTCAATGAGTACCTCCAAACACATTCAGCTTGCGGCTCTAACATAGCATTAGAAAACTGTATTTGACTGAAATCCATAGCTTTTAAAGAGCTTGATGCTGGGTGATACTTACGGCTCAAGTATGCATTTTTGGTTTAGCTCTTCACAGGCAGCACACACAACATGATGAGTCATGTTAGATTGTCTATTACAGTGTTTTCCTGAATTACTGCATCCCCCACCTGCTTTGCAACACCACTTCAGTTCTGGTGATCTTACAGCCACAGGTACTTTCTGTTAATCTACAGGTATTCTATCTATTGCAACAGTATTATCTTCCTTTATTCTCTAAATATGGAATTTTTCACAGCAAGTTCCACCTTGTGGCAATCACACTGAGAGGAAGGATGAATGCAGATTATAGTTTATGGGGTATAGATTGATATACGTCATATGTATACCTACAGATGTTTGGTTTTAACCACATCTGTAAGCAATGGTCTAAG
Source organism: Pezoporus flaviventris (assembly GCF_033815535.1). NCBI lineage: Eukaryota > Metazoa > Chordata > Aves > Psittaciformes > Psittacidae > Pezoporus > Pezoporus flaviventris. The sequence goes on from NW_026892585.1 coordinate 6,368,028, forward strand.
CATATTTCGTGTGACTGAACTTCCTAGAGGGAAGTATGTTTCCTGAAGGCTTGGGTCAGAATATGTGCCTCATAATTATTATGGAGGGATAAATTGCACTGTTTGTTACCTTCTTGGACCAAGAAAACCCACTGCTCATGGTACTCTGCCAAACCACTCATCTCTTCCATACAATCTGTTTGAGTCTATTCCTCAGTGTAAAATTAGTGAAGGAATCGGCTACCTAATATTCCCTTGATGAAACCTTGAGATTTCCATTTCAGAAGTGCATTTTACAGCTATAGTGAACAGTTTATGTCAAATAGGGAGCAATAAGTTCTATTTCCCCACAGTAGCCCCTAGAAAAGATTATGTCTGATAAAAGACATGACCATGTTCCACCAGCAACTGCTGTGGAAAAGGCCTGTTTCTCTGCTGCAGGGAGGTTTCAGCAGCAGTAAATCCTCAGGACGAAGAGAGATTTGCACCAGTAAAAGTGCTTTCTGCAGCTGGCTTTGAGGACTCTAGCAAGTGCTGCCATAAGGGAGCCCTAAGGATTCTGTTTATTCAGCACATAGCTTCACCGCAGGCTGCTTAGGACAAGGGTGACAGAAGAGGCAGGGAAGGGAGTGAACATCCATCTGGTCATTTCCTCCCTGTGCCAGCAGCCAGGCTGAATGTCTCCTTCAGCTTCCCAGACCTTAGAGAAGACAGCTTTTAAAGCCTCAACTGTCTCAGACTCAGGAAAGGTCACTGTGTCAAGCCTGAGCAAAGGGAAAATACCTTCCTTCCCAGAAAGGGAAAATATCAGAGAAGCACAAAGCAACCAGAGACTGCAGCAAGAATCCTCATGTCCAAGAGCAGACTTTTGCGTCTGCCACTGGAACCCATGCAGATCCAATCCTTGTATCCTCATTCTCCTTCCCACCCTTCCTGGAATGGCACTTACCAAAAAGGTGACCAGCAATAACAGAAAAGATTAGCATACATGCCAAAAGTGTTTATAAACATAGGTAACACCAATTCCAAAGGAATCCTATTTGCTTGGAACAATGTTTCATTAGTGTATGAATGGCGCAAAAAAAGCCTGAGACATGGAGCTAGATCTTTAGCTGGTGGTTATTATTACAGTTCCACTTACATCATAGGATCACAGAATAGTTTGGGTTGGAAAGGACCTTAAGATCATCCAGTTCCAACTCCCCCCTTGCCATGGGCATCAGATGAATGCTATTTACAGTAACCTTGGATAACTCAAACCAACTCTCAAGGTATGTCTTTGCAATTGAGACAAATCTAGACAAATGTACCATGATACTCACATACTTTCAATCTTGCAGATAGAAAATGATTTAATTTCCATAGAGAACATCCACCCTATTGTCCTGGATTCTTGAAATACTGTTTCTAGTTGTAGTGATTCTGACTGGAGACTGTTGTGCATGATGGAGCTAGTGATCCCCACTGCAGTTCACGTGGACAGGCGCAGGCCTGCACCGTGTGTCCTGTGGCTGCGGGGTCACCTCATCCAGGTGCTGTGGCACCATCACATCCTTTCCTTAATCCAAACCTGCAGACACAAGCTCAGGCAGGGGGTTGGAACTGGATGAGCTTTAAGGTCGCTTCCAACCCAAACCAGCCTGTGATTCTATGACCAAAATTCCATGACAGTCTGCTGCACCCTCATCAGAGGCCTGGGCATTGCTACTCGCTCAAGGTTCCTAATCCTCTCCTCCAGTAGCTCTAAAAAATGGCATTTTAAGCAATACTTTGCAGTGTCTGAGGTCTTTTCTCAATAGAAGCATAGCAAACCTGCAGCTCCTGGTGCAAAAGATTAAAACATTGTTTTAGGTACCTGAATAACAATACCATTTAATGCTACTCACTTATTAAAGGAATGTTTTTCCAGACAGAAATGTTAGCAAGACTTATCAATTTTACGATTTAGAAGCCACCTACTTTGGCTGAGTACCTCCCCTGTAGAAATATTTTGCATGAAAATACTGTAATTACACTCATCTTTAATCTGGAACAGAAACTCACCTGAAAACGCTCCACGATTCATCACTTAATTTTTTTTCCATCCCAGAATGAAAACTGAACCTGGTTTTATACCACGCTGAGAAAAAGGTGTGGTGTTTTGAGCCAAGTTGTATCAAATGCCTGAAGTATTACTACAGCAAGAAACCAATACTTCCTGAAGTGACATCTTGATCCTAATTTTTATTACAGCACCTCAAGCCCTGTAGCAGTTCAGTTCAACATGCACCAGAAGCTTTCTGTGTATGAAACACAAAATACTGCTTAAGCAGATGCTTCTGAACTTCATGGGTAGGTGCTTAACTACAAGATCAGGTTTACTAATTGTTACAGCTGTCAGTAGAAGATCTTTTGCCCTCAGTATCACTGCATTTAGTAATGATACAGTAGTACAGAGGGAGTGGACATGCCCTATTAATGTACGAAGACAGGCTGAGAAAGGTGAGGTTGTTCAGCCTGGAGAAGAGGAGCTCCATGGAGACCTCAGAGCAGCTTCTAGTGTCTGAAGGGGGCTACAAGGATGCTGGAGAGGGACTCTTCATCAGGGACTGTAGGGATAGGACAAGGGGTGATGGGTTCAAACTGAAACAGGGGAAGTTCAGGTTAGATCTAAGGAAGTTCTTTACTGTGAGGGTGGTGAGGAGCTGGCACAGGGTGCCCAGAGAAGCTGTGGCTGCCCCATCCCTGGCAGTGTTCAAGGCCAGGCTGGACAAAGCGTTGGGGTGTGAGGCATCCCTGCCCTTGGCAGGGGGTTGGAACTGGATGATCTTAAGGTCCTTTCCAACCCAAACCATTCCGTGATTTCCTGCCAAAAGGGCCCAAGGGCTTCTGAAAAATAATTGTCTATGACAATAAGATACAACACATCTAAAACGCATCGTAAGTGTACATCAATCTGTATTTCAACTGTGTCCACTGATTCACACCCACCGATTCTAAGCTGCACAGTGATTAACTCATTTCTAACAGTCACACAGAGAAGCTAGAGTAGAAATCCAATCTCCTGAATTACAGCCAGATACCCCTTCTATGAGAGAATTACAGTCAAGCTTTTTAACCCTAATGACAGCACAATGACCACTGATAGCTACTCTGCAAGCAGATGCAAAAAAGCATGAAAATATTCATCAACAGCATGACTACAGCCTTTAATATCTTCACCGTCCCCCTTGTCTTTCTGAATATCTCCTGTTTGGTTCTGATGCAGCCACAGCAGACTGAGCTTGCATTCAGAGAGGAACACGAAAGTGTCAGGGCTGCAGGCCTGAGTTCACTCAAACCTCCTGTTTAAAATTTAAATACTGAATTCCCTGCTGCTGGAGCATGCTGCTTTAAAAAATGCATAAACCTCTGAACACCAGTAACGTGCACAGCGGTGGATGCGGGAAGGTGCAAATCCCTGCTGCACGGTATTCTGTCGCTCCCTTCTCTCTAAATAAGAACGTGGGCCATGTACCAGGGAAATACAATGTAATAAATGCATAAGAATAAATAACCTAAAGCTGATTAACCTGGATGTATGCACTTGCCTTTCCTTCCTTTCTCTGCCTCTTTATTTTGTTCCTTCTTCCTCTCACCCTTCATGTTTTTGTTCATTCTACCTTTCTCTCTGTTCATTTTCCTTTCACATATGTTCTCTCTTTTCATGCATAGGTTTTACATTGTCATGTCCTTCCTGCCATTCTACGGACTAACATCATCGGCCTGCCTGCTTCACTAAAGAGTTACACTATTATCCTTGATTTATCCTCCTAAATGGCTTCTGCTACACTTATCTGAGTAACAGAAATGGGCCTAGATTACTCATTAGCCTGAGGCCACATGGCAAGATGAAGCCCATGTTGATACACTTAAACTCTCCTTCCTCCAAACACAGTGGCTGACTGCAGGTGGTGGGCAAAGCCCTGGCTCAGATGGCATCCTACAGGCCTTTGTATCTTTTTACTCATTGCTTTTCTAACCCAATATACACGTCACACTCTCCTCACCTCTGCTCCACGTGCAAGACTTTGCACACCTACAACAAAACTTGTTATCACATCTTAGCCCTTCTGCCCAAGTCCTTCAGTCTCCATAGAGTACTAGTTGCTCCTGACACAGTCCCAAAGTCAGTGGCTTCTGGCATCATTGCTGCTCCCACTTCCACTGCCAGTGTTGGTGCGAGTCAGCCTTTGATGTCCTCTGAAACCACTTTTAGTGTAAGGTTAGTAGATTATAACACAAGATACTAGCACAGCATACATCTACTTATGACATCCATCATTTACAAACCTCTTTCACTGCGAACCACTCTCACCAGCCCTCAAAAAAGCCAGAATAAGATTTCAACTACATGGATAGGGAAGAGGAGGCTACAGGCTGGCTTGCTGCTGTCTATGCAGGCTGAGGGTTTAACCGGATTACTCTAGATGACTGGATCAGGGAAAGCCCACCAAACGGACAGAGCCTTTATTAACAGGGCTCATGCCATTCCCCAGGCTGGGAACAGTGTTAGAAACTCTGGCTAGCCTGGATCAGAGTCCTGGGGAGTCTGTGAGCAGCTCAACAGTGATGGACAACTGCTTACCAGTGTTCCAAAATCTGCTGTGGCATGCTTTCCCTTATAACCATAGACACAGCCATTTAGATTTGACTCAGATGAATTGCCCAGTGAGTGAATGAGATGCTCTCAAATTAGGTCATGTTTTGAACTAGTGGAATTCATGTTGTTTTAGAAGATAAAATCAAAAAGGTGGAGGGTTTCTCTTAGAGCCACACATTGAGTTGGATGCCTTATTCCTTCCTATTCATTTTAATTAGGCATCTGAAGCTTGTAAGTGGTTTTGAAAATCAGAGCCAATTTGTTCAGTTTGGCACTAGAGACAGCTTCCCCTTCCTCATTAGAAATGTGATGCATTGTGTTTATATGTAAATGAGAGGGTTTCAAAGAAAAGTTTGCATGATGCTTTAATTATGGGAAGTAACAGGCAACTTAATATGAAATGTGTCATCATTTCTCCCTGCAGTAAGAGTCTATTTGTTCTTTTTCACTCCATTTGCTCCTCATTTTTTTAATTATTTCTATGCATTTACTAGAAAAATGGTGTGGAAAAATAAATGGATTTTTGTTTTTAACAGAGCATCACCTTGTTCATGCAGGTACCTCCCAAGTCTCATGCACTATGATGCCAATTGTACGCTAGACATCATCACCTGTGAACTAATAGTAAGGGGTAACCAGATCAATCACAGTACCACAGAACACCATGTTGGAAAGGGTATCAAGAATCACCTGGTTGGACCTTTCTTGGTGAAGCATGATCTAGACTGGATGCCCTGGCACCCCTGTCCAGCCAAATCTTAAAAGTGTCCAACCCTGGGGTGCCCACCACTTCCCTGGGGAGATTATTGATTATTCCAATGGCTGATTGTTCTCACTGTAAAATCTTTTCCTCTTTTTTCCAACTGAAATCTTCCTGGAAGTAACTTCTACCCATTACCCCTCATTTTTTCCATACAACTCCTTGTAAAAAGGGAGTATCTGTCTTTGTAGCCACCATTTAAATACTGGAATACGGTGATAAGGTGTTGCCTGAGCCTTTCCTCAAGGCTGAACAAGCCCAGTTATCTCAGTCTTAGTCATGTGGCAGGATTCCCAGTCCCCTGTTCATCTTTTGGGGCCTTCTCTGGACCCTCTCCAGCCTGTTCACATCTTGTAGAGCAGGGACCAAAACTGAAAACATATTGCAGATGTGGCCTGACAAGTGCAGAGTATGGTGGGGTAATGACATCTCTGCTGGGGATGCCCAGCCCATTTAATTATGGCTGATACCAGTTCAGCTTATTTCTGAAGTGGATTAATTCTTTGCTGTTCCCCATACTTGCCCACTCTTCTTAGGTTGCTTACTTCCAAGTGCTGGTGTCTCTGCTTTAGGACAGCTGAACTCCTGTGAGTGCAATGATTGCCTACATAGATATGTGCTACTGAGACACACCAGCGTCTGCTTGAGATCGCGCTTCTAGACCTTACCTAGCTCTTCAGAGAGTTAACAGCTGCCTTTTTGGTATAAGACAAGAATCTATCTCTTCCCCACTTTGATTTAACAGCCCAGTCACTACAAAATCCTGCCCCAGAAGATCTAATCCTGATGAGGTGAACTATTTTCTGGTTATCAATATTTCCTGTCGTAACATTTGCTTGCACATCGTACTCCAGACTGCTGAAAAGGCAAGGCGAGTAAGAGTGCTACTAAATGCAAGAACTGAAGTGAATACATGATTATAGAACCCAGCAGGAACCACAGATCTTCTGCAGCAGTTAAATCCATTTTATGGCCACTGTACTAGCAGCACGATGAGGGTTTGTCCTGTCTTTCTGTATCCCTGCTGCAAAATGCTAGTTTTCATGCAGATGCATGCAACATATTCATCCGTTTGCCTTCTACCTTCTAAGAAGGGCTGAAAACATCAGTCACAGTCAGTACTATAAAATTATATCGGGTCATGCTATGCGCTACAAACATAGACAGTGCAGGGAGCACATGCAGCATTATACCATATGCTACATCTAGTGTTTCCCATGCCATACATAACTCCCATCTCAAAAAAACCCACATTACGAGAAAGGGGATCACTGTCATAAGAGAGAAAAGAAGGGATTTGGAAATACAGATTAAGGTTTCTACCATATACAGGATTCTTCTGCCTGTTTGGTTTTTATTCTCTTTGCACTTCCATTGTTTGCAGTAGGTTGAAATCTGGCAGAAGGAATGTCTTTTTTTTGTCTTATGAAATTTGTATTTTATCAGGATGTTAAACAGTGCTGGTCTGAGTACTGACCTCTGAGGAATGCCACTTGTCACTGCCATTCTTTTCAATAAATGCAGTCTACCTGAGACTGCAGCAGTTCTGTGGAGGCAGCTCTTCCCATGAAGAAAAATGCTACCAATTGTTTGCAATTGTTTGTCAAAATGAGTTTCTTCACTTGTAAGGCTGTTAAACAGTTTAACAGAAGTCCTGCTACATACCTACTATGCTCATCCGTACGTTACTATGAAGTAATATACCCAGAAATACATATACACACTCATATAGAGACAGGCACATGTAAAAAGTAAGAAAAGACCTTTCAGGATCAGTTACAATAAGGGGCACCCAACTATTGGATTTATTTTACAAAATCATGATTCTTGCATCTTCTAAACTGACAGAGATGGGCAGGAGGCTGGAAAAAAAGGAGCAAAACAGGAAAAAGAAGGCAGCACAGAAAAGGAAAAGCGTGTAACGTCTGAGTTTGACTTCTCACTACATCAGCTGTCCTTTTCCCTCCCAGTGGTCTATTTTCCAAATAGAAAGCCTGGAGATTTAGACATGGATCTTACAGTGCAAAATGAAGGTCATCAAATCAGTTTTTGACGTGTCCAGAGATGAAGAGATTTCCTCAGCTAACAATTCCTCAGCTTTTATGTTCTAATGGGCACATCTCTATTTAAAGATCGACCCACTAGTTTAAATACTACATAAGACCTGGATTTTCTAGACAGGCTCACAGATGGTTGAAGAACAGCTTTAGAAAGCTTACAGCTCTTCCTCTATAGGCAGATCTCTGCTGCCAAGTTTTTGGTTTTGCTGCCTAATCACATTAGCAACGAACACAGAGAAATCTTCCTTGAAGTGCTGTAAACAAATAGCCTTTCAAACAGTGAGAATAGCAGTGGAGATCCATTCAAACACTCTATGGAAACATATTTTGTTTTGAACTGCTCTACACTGTGATAATCCTGGTTGCTTGGAGTCAGAGAAGGACATCTTTGCGTTCTCAATCTGAAGTTCAGTATCTGTCTCATGTCTAAATGATGACTGCTGACCATGTTATTCAGTCCTGATGAACTTAAAGTATGCTTAACAACTCCAGAGCGCCTTCAAGCTGCTGGACAAGTTGTCAGTGGATGCTAGACATTAGCAGTAAGCAATAAAAGCTAGTGGGGGGTGCATGGTGAGTGTGGAGATTTCAATCCTAATAGCATGCACCGAGTTTAGGGACCTAATGCTAACAGGGAGCACAACCCACTTTTCCTAAGAAAGTTATTCTTAAATACTTCCAAAAGACTCCAGAAATGGAAAAGTAAATTTCCTCAGTATTTATAGTGTCTGATTTATAATAGATGCTGCAAACACTTCAAAACTGGAAAGGTGCCATGGTTTTGCTTCTCGACAGAGCGCTCATTGCAGATTACTCCTGGTAGAAACTTCGCCATTTAACTTAACAACTTCATTCAAAGAGGACTTGAGATTTAAAATAAGGACAACTGAAAATTTTTATACTCCTTCAAAAGGACAGAAGACATTGAATAATAGTGACTAACCATGTAACCTAAATGACACCTACCCCCCCCCACACACACACACACTTGGGTCTAAGTTTAAGAGAGACTAGCTAGATTCTTTTGTAGTCTGTGGGAGAGAGAAAGACAGCTCTAGCAGGCAGTCCACAGTAACCATGAGTGGCTCCGGGAAGGAACTCTCCCTGATTCCACCCTCCCAAATGGGAACACGGGGAAACCAGTTGGCAAATGATGGTCAACAGATAGGCAGGATGATTACCTGTCTTTGTCCATGAAAAGTACTGCTGGTAGAGTTTATGAAGGCCAGGGAACAAGGAGTGCTGTGTGTTCTTTGGAACATAAATCTCTGTTACCTTCAAACAATGGCAAACTTCACTCCCAAATAGCACAGAATGAACCCTCTCACACTCCAGAGTGGTGGGTGCTCTTTGTGCACAGGCACTGAGCATTCGCTGTGGGATTTACTTAGATTACACCTTATGATGACATTATGTTTGTTACAGAGTTATATATTTGCCTTTGTTCAGTGTTTTATCATGTACTGAAAACCAAAGAAACCCAGTAGCTGCAAATATTATGACTAATCCCCTAATGCACAGTAAATGCACACTGCTGCGTGCATTATTATACACTACATGTAATAAATACACAACACACACCAGCTTGTAGATGCACACCCAGGATGACATTTTCACCTGACGCATGGTAACCGAGAGCCCTTTTGAGGAATCTACATTAGTGAGGGTTCCACTCTTTAGTCAGCATTATTTAGCATTCCACTGCTAACGTACGTGAAACTATAAGCGTGACATGACCTCCTAGTTCCTCTGCAGATACCAGCCTTCTTTATCACATATTGCTAGAACCATTCAAGTACAAAAAACTAAGCATCATCCAAGTACTGACAACCTTGGTTTTGGAATATCACCTTTAAAACAGGTTTAGAGGTGCCTAAATCAGGGCAAAGTCATCTTTATTTTTGCTGTCATTTCCCTCCTTTCTCTGCTAATCTGTAAGCACATATGGTGTATATACTACAGTAGAAGAGTTCAGTAAAATGAGATTCAGTCCTTATGGTAGTGTAGGACATACCAGGATGCACCAGAACCTCTGCATGAATGCACATGTGAGATGCAGTAAGTATACCATATCCTGACTGCACAATCAATCCTTCAGTAGCGAAGAGGTAGAACAAGCTGCTAAATCAAAGTAAAGTTTCAAACAAACAAATGAGGCATCTTGAGTTTCTGAAGGCTTTTTTTGTCCTTGTGGGCTTTCATGCAGTCTGGCAGACCACTTTAAGCACCCAATTAGGAGTATTTTAACACAACTGTTAATGAAATATTTAGAAAACACCAGAAGCCAGGTCCTGAAGTTTGGGTTTTTTCCTTTTTCTTTTTAATGACCTTGGGGCTTCTTTGGAGAAAAAAAAACTCAAGAAGCAAACTCTGACCTCAGTGAAAGGTTTATGTGAGCAAGAAAGACAGAAAAGTGAACCTGGACATCAAGCCTCAGCTCCAGAAATACAAATAAATGCATGAGGCAATACAAATGAGGATGAGAAAGGAGAAGGAAGATCATACAAAGGACGTCTTTTCCCTCCATGTAAACTACGGAGCACAAGGTTTATTCCAGTCTGTCATCATTACAACAAGCCTCAGATTCCCTAAGGCTTTACTTGAACAGTGTTTGCAGGAAGCCAGGGCACCTGAATTTCCAGGGCAAGTTGTATCCACACTGCAGAGGTTTCAGATCTATTCAAAATCAGCATTTGCATGTAGTTAAAGGAATCGGGTACTCCTGCACGCCTAAACCGCCTCAGCAATTGAAGATTCCATAGCCAGTCTGTTCATCTTTCCTCCTTTTCCTCACACTATCCAGGAATACCCTGGTTGCTTTCACTCCTTCCCCTCTTACCCTATTTTCAATGTATATACTCAAATCCAGGTCCTTGTTCTGACTTCCAGCACAGCCTAAAAAGAACTCCCATCACCCTTGTGGAAACACGTGTCCAACTCACACTCATCAAAGCAACATTTTGCCAGCACTGAAATTTCTTACTCCTTCAAGGAACTACACCTTTCAGTGCCTCCTTTGGCCTTGTTTTTTTGGCAGGCACATGCTGGCTTTGTTGAAACACCACAGCTATGCTACAGAAATCAACTTTCAAGCCATGAAGAAGCTTTTAGGTACAATTCCTCTGTGGAGCAAGCAGTTTGTTGCAGTAATAATGTTACCGTAAAAGAGAAGAGAGGTCTCCCAGATTATGAAAGGATTGCTTAACCCACTGAAGCATTTTGATTATAACATGGAACAGTGAATGGTTTCCTTTGTTTGTTAATTCCTGCAAATGCATACTCACACACATCAAAATATTTGTCTTTTTGGGGCAGATTACAAACCCAGTGCATAAACTGTTTCACAGTTGATCAAAGCAGTAAAAAAAATCAGCAACTGCAAACATTGAAATTCTTATTCCAATATAATTTGGAATTTGGCATTATTACTTTGGCAGTGTGTTACAGATCTTAACACACAAAGGTACACAGATTTGTGTGGGCAGAAAGGCTGTTGTCACCATTTTATACATTCCCTGGAGTACAAGTTTCCTGCAAGGAACATTGAACATATCAAGACTATCGATCCATGCAGTCTTTACATCTGTTAGATCATGGTTGTATGTGTATGAAAGCTGACCAAACGGGTCATTACAGCAGGACTAACTGACTGAAATCAAAATGATGGGGTTTTTTTTGTAACTTCAAAGAGAATTTGAACAGATTTTCAAGACCTCACCTGGAGTACTGTGTGCAGTTCTGATGTCCTCAACATAAAAAGGACATGGAACTGTTGGAACAAGTCCAGAGAAGGGCCACGAGGATGATCTCAGGGGACTGGAGCACCTCCTGTATGAAGACAGGCTGAGGAAGTTGGGGCTGTTCAGCCTGGAGAAGAGAAGGCTGTGTGGAGACCTCAGAGCAGCTTCCATTGTCTGAAGGGGGGCTATGAGGATGCTGGAGAGGGACTATTCATCAGGGACTGTAGTGACAGGAAAAGGGGTAACGGGTTAAAACTTAAACAGGGGAAGTTTAGATTGGATATAAGGAAGAAGTTCTTTCCTGTTAGGGTGGTGAGGCACTGGAATGGGTTGCCCAGGGAGGTTGTGAATGCTCCATCCCTGACAGTATTCAAGGCCAGGTTGGACAAAGCCTCGAGTGGCATGGCCTAGTGTGAGATGTCCCTGCCCATGGCAGGGGGTTGGAACTGCATGTTCTTAAGGTCCTTTCCAACCCTAACTGTTCTGTGATTCTACGAACTGGAAAGAAAGAAAAAAACACTAAAATTATGTACAAAACATACCCTCTTCACAAGACAACAAACTTCTACACAATTATGAAGTGTCATATGGTATACCCGTGTAGTACATTACTGGAATAACATTCAATTACATATTTGGATCATTCATACTTAAAATCTAGTGTCATAATGCAGGTAGACTCAAATTCAGCAACACAATGAGAAAATACAAAGGCTGGCAATATTATTAAAGGATCAAGTTTTATCTATATCTGTAAGTATCAAGACATGTCTAGGGTTTGGGGTTTTGTCGCTTCAATAGCTTTGATCATACACCTCCTGCTTTCAGAGTATTCAATGATGATGACAGGAGGGCGAGACAGTGTCTGTCTTAGGACAGCATATCTAAATGGTCATGGAAGCACCCTTTCCTCTCCATTTTAGCTCAGTGAAATGCGGCAGGGGGCAGTTTTTGTAATAAAAGAATTCCTAATAAAGATTTATAGCATACAATATTTAAGTAACCAAAGCACATTTTGTTACTATAGTAACTATAATCCCCCGCACACAATATGGAAAGTCTAAAATAAGGCATTCTATGTTCATCCTAGATGCTGATAGATAATCTTCTCTATCTTCTTATTGTCCCTGTGTTTAGAAGAATTTTCTTTCAATCCTTTAAAGGAGCGCCTCGTTTAGAGGAGATGACAAGGACTGCTTATTTTGCGACAAAATCACTATGACGTTGTGTGGTCACTCAACTGGTTAATGACATTCAGTAACAACATGGACTGAGAGCATGTGTGACAGGTCAAGGGACAACGGTTTTAAACTGGGAGAGTAGATTTAAATGGGATATAAGGAGCAATTTTTTTTACGATGAGGGTGGTGAGGCGCTGGCACAGGCTGCCCAGAGAAGCTGTGGCTGCCCCATCCCTGGCAGCATTCAAAGGCCAGGTTGGATGGGGCTTGGAGCAACCTGGTCTAGTGGATAGTGCCCTGCTCATGCCAGGGGGTTTGGAGCTGGATGAGCTTTAAATGTTCCCTCCAACCCTAACCGTGTTATGATTCCATGATACCAGAACATGAACGAAACTGTGTGACTTTTTATGTCAACTGTATAATGTCCAGAGCCTAAGCTGTTTCTAAGTTTTTTTCAGTATTACATATTATAATGATTCATTGAGGAAAAAAAGCATCAGGAGCAAATGACTGTATTTCATCAAGTACAGCTGGCATCTTCTCAGAAGCATTAACAGAACTGGGAGCTCCCACTGGAAGAAAACAGTGCTTTACATAAGGAGACACTACAGGAAATCTGTGACATGCTGCATTTAAAATGCTGTGGCAGTTTCACAATAATTCCCTATGTGAGTATTCTTATTTTACATTGAGGGTGCTAAAGATGTTTAACAACCTCCAATGCCACACTAAGATGCTTTAAAACCCTGTCTATACTGCTCCCCTTATGCAGCATTAGCAAGGAGAAGCCACCAGGGAGTCCTTAGCGTGGCTGGAAAACCGGGGAACAAAAAGATTACAAAGTTGTAAGTCGAAGATCCCAGTCTAAATGGTACCTTTTCATGTCCTAGATCAGTGATCTCCAAAGCAGGACTGAGATAATCCACTGGGGTAGGGGAGGAAAATATTTGTGGTACCACTAAAAAAACAGAAATTAAAAATACTAAATAGTTTTAGTTAATATTTACTGCATCCTTTTAAATGTCTATTTTTGTGTACGTTCTAAAATGTACACGATACATTAGTACAGCAGCACATGTGTATAAATTACAAATACACATATATTGGGGGTGCTCATAGGGATGCATTATCAAAGAGGTCTGGAGACTACTGTCCCAGGCTACACACATTTTCAAATGCAACATAGCAAAACAGTGTTTTACAGTGCCCAAACACAATTCAGAGGGAGACTGAGGAAGAGATCCTTGTTTCTTCACACCACTTCCACTGCTCTGACAGGACTATTCTCTGTACAAGCACAGACCTAGGTAGACCTTGGGGCTATTTAAAAACAACAGACAAAACCAGGGGGAAGTATTGCAGCTGAAAGATGTGTTTATTCTTACGAAATGCCTTTTCTGCAGAAGGCCAACATAAAAACTGTGTATCACAAAACCTTCAGGGATGTAAAACTGAGAAGTTTTAAGAGGATCTCACAAGCTATGCAAGGGTGCTTAAAACCAACCTGTCCAACAGTGACATTTTCCAAGTCTGGTAACTATACAGAACAGACACCTGAGAAAGTAAATAGCATATTTCTGCTTAGCCAATTTAGTTATAGAATTCTATGTTTCAGAAGCGCTGTCTGTTCTTGCTTGAACACTGTTTTGCCAGTATTAAGTAGGTAACTTCCTTGGGAAATCTAATTCTGAACATTTCTCTTAGTTGAGGACCAGGCCTTCAATACCTGTTTGCAAGGAAAGCTGTATGAGGAAGATGCACTAGAACTGGCTGACTTCTTCACAAATAGGGAAACTCCTGAAAAAACTGTAGGTTTGAGGAACGGAGATTTTGTGGGAAATGAGATCAAATGCCGTCAATGTTCTTGGTCAAAAAAAAAATAAAATCAAAGAATAATGGCTTTAAATAAAAGCCATTTTGAAATACAAAATCGTCTTGCAGTTTAAATAATGGAAAGGCTTTCCAAAACTAGCACTTAAAAAGCCCCAGTGACTTATTTAACACCAAGTTGGAATTATTTTTAACAGATCCAAGCACATATGCATTCACTTCATTGAAATTGTTTAGTTCAGCTTAAACCTTATTACATATTGCCTGCAAACTGACAACATGGCCACAAGCACTCGCCTCTAATACGTACAAAAGAAGGCCCATGCAATGGGTATTCACAGAACTTAAATGGGCTATAAATAACATTCAACATAACAAGCTGTTAGTTTAGCAGTGGATGATATTCACCTACAAACTTGTTTGAGCAGTCTCATGGGATTCCATAATATCTGCTTCTTGTGATTAGTAATTGCAGAACTGAAGTCATTTTATAGGGGTCTTAGCAAAAAACTATCATCTGGAGAACTTCCCATATTATCTATCCAACAGCCTTTAGAAAATGGAAACAGGGTAATTCTTACTGTCAAATGAAATATCTTCTACCTTTCCTTATTCTTGGCCATTAAAATACTTTGGATTTTCATAGTTTTATAGCACAGATGAATACTGGTGTTGGGATAAATGAACCCCATCAACATAATAGAATTTATGGGATTCTCAAATGGGCCCTCAAAGAAACATTCTCTGCAAGTAGAGTGGCTTTGACAAAAGCAATTACACCCTGAGGCAACTTCAGAAGCCCCAGCTACCCTCTAACCTGGAGAGCTCCCTGGAAATTCTTCCTTTCAACAATCCATCCTAATCCGTGCATGTACGGAACTTTCAGACACATTGCAGTAATTTTTCTTCCTGCATAGGCAAGCACACTTTTTTATGTAATTTGGGTTTTTTTTGGCAAGTGTTGCAGGAATCAGCTCAGTAATTCTCATTACCAGAACTCTGTAAATGCTCACTGGGCTGGGAGTGGTTCCGCAGCTCTTAGCTTCACCTAAACTGTATTGAGTACAATCCTCAGCATAAGCCTGACCTACAAAGCAACATGGGGGAAAAGAGGATTTTAAAAAAGCAACATTATGAATATTTTAACTTGGTATTAATGTTTTAACACATGCTTTAATGCTGGGTTTCAACGTTGGACAAAAGCTATTCTGTGTCTCATATATACATCACAAGGCCTTAATGGTCTCAGGTGGAGCCCATAGGGAGGACGGACGTATTACCGTACAGCTCTTGCTTTACCTAAGCTTCTCCCAGGATGCTCAGAATGCAGACAGAAGCTGAATGACAGGGAAGAGAGGGCTTCAGCCTTCTGTCAGCAACATGCCTACCCCTAAGGAGGCAGAGACGGGCTGAGTCTCTCCAAAAGGCACTGCAAGATACCCAATTTTGTGAAGCCTTCTGGTTCCTTGGTGTAGCAGGAGGTGATGGTGGTGGGGACGTGCCTACAGAGTACAGCTGGATCTATGGGGCATAAAATCTTACAATACTCATAAAGCCTTAAGAGTATTACTCTTTCCTGTGTAAACTGGAAATAAAAGTTACTGGAAATAACAATCCACAGTCTTTTCCATTTACATCTGTGGAAATCAAGCATATTTCCACAGTAAATAAACATCATTATCAGGGTACATAAGTGATTACAGGACTGAAAGCTGACCTTAAGTGTCCACTTCAATTTACATTTTTTGGATTAATATGAGAGTGATGTTATTCTGTGTAATTAGGAATCTACTGAAAGACATTATGGTGAGATTCTTAATGAGTTTTCAATAGGATAAAAATAACCTCAAAATGCATGCTAACAAATGACTTGCCCTTAGTTTCCAATTCATTAAAGAATTACAAATGCTCATTGATGCAAATAAAGAACAAAATGCACTTAGGAAGGTGATAAAGGAGGAGGTGATAGTGGAGGTGAGGAGATGATGATGTTTCTTTTGCTTCTACTGTGTAAGAACAAGAAACCAAAGTTTCTCTAAAATCTATGGAAGTATGGGGGTGGTCAGGAGACCACGGCACAGTGCAATAATCCTGAGTTGCTTGTCAATAAAGAGTTCCCAAAGGGCCTCTTGTTTTGGCCCATCAAGAAATCAGTTGTGGTGTCTTTTGATTCTGATTCAGCTCTCCAAAGACACAAAGACTTAGTCTTCATTTGTCTGTCAGTATCAGCAGGGATTTTATCTGTGCAATGTTAAAAGAGAAGGGTATGGAGCAAAGCCAGTCATTTAAAAAAAAATACTACAGAATTAATACCTGAACCATCTGAACAGTCTGAAGTATAGCCACACAGAAATGGATTCATTAATTAATATGGAACTCCAAGGCCAGATTGTGCAAGAAAGCTGGAATACTGGTGGAATAACAGGCATGTAACAAAAAACCAAAACCAAACCAAACCCACAAATTGCCATGAATATTTCTATTTGCTTATTTGCCAATATATTTTCTTAAATGTGACTCATTGTCCATCTACAAGGAGACACTCTTGGAAATTAAGTGCTACTTGAAAAGAAGATACGTCCTGCTTTTTCTGTCATCACTACAGGGTATATTCTTCATATGGAGCCTCCTGAATTAACTTGAATAACATTAGAAATATGTAAGCATTATATAACTTGCATGAATCCTGACTAAAATCATGTACCTTTTTAAAGGGACTTTTACACCTTACATGAGACACTCAGAGCTCAGCTCTAGGGGTAATTAACCTATACAAACAACATCTTCTCTAGGAAAAGATAAAACAGGGCCTGAAACATTAGCCTGCCCCCTTAGGAAAAATACTGCAGCTCAGAAAAAAAAGACTGGCACAGTTTATTTCTCCTTAGTCAGGGGAAAAGCACCAGATGAATCTACAGACAATCTGTATCCTGAGGCAACACACAGGAGTAACCTCTAATTTAAATATTACGTCTATGAAATATGCCTTATGACTCCTTTCTGACCATTCAGTTAATAAGTTGCTAATAAGCAACTTCAGATTGACTTAACTCCACTCCCAGCTATGTCTTGAAAAGCTATCAGAGATACATATTATGCTTCAACACCCCAAGGAGCCCTTCTATTCTATCCCTGACCAGGGTCCAAGTGTCCAACATCAACGTTCAACCAGCACAAATAATGTGATGCTGATAGATCACATGCACACTGTGTAAGTAAAATACTCTGGAAAACTACTAATATATAATTCCCCTTTCCAAAGATATTCATGATTAATGTCTTCTGCCTCATTGAGCCATTGAGGCTGACTATGCCCCTTCTTAAGAAAACAAAAGCATTTCTTAAATTACTTTTAACTGTATGTTTCTTCAAGAGCAACTGATCCCAAATTGCTTGATATGTTCCTCAACAGCAACTTGCAAATTCCATTCTATGCACTATGTGGCTGATACAGCAAAATACTTGTTTCATTTCAAATATGTGGTTATCCTATCTTAGAATCATAAAATGGTTTGGGTTGGAACATACCTTAAAGCTCATACAGTTCCAACCCCCTGCCATGGGCAGGGACACCTCACACTAGACCAAGTCACCCAAGGCCCTGCCCAATCTGGCCTTGAACACTGCCAGGGATGGGGCATTTACCACTTCTTTGGGCAACCTGTGCCTGCATCTCACCATGCTCACAGGGAAGAACTTCTGCCTTATATCTAACCTGAACTTCCTCTGTTTCAGTTTGAACCCATCACTCCTTGTCCTATCGGTATAGTCCCTGATGAAGAGTCCCTCTCCAGCATCCTTGTAGCCCCCTTCAGACACTGGAAGCTGCTCTGAGGTCTCCACACAGCTTCTCTTCTCCAGGCTGAACAGCCCCAATGTTCCCAGCCTGTCTCCATACGGAGGTGCTTTAACAGACTACTCACTTCATAAGTGTTTTCACAAATCAGTCCTGGATGATTTGGCCCTCAGATGAACAATCTAAATATCCCCTCATTGTTTCTGGCTAGTCAAGCAGCTCTCTGTTCACTTTCACAGTAACGATTACACTTCTAAAATGGTCTTGTACTGAGGATGCAATTTTCACTACATTGCCTAATCTCATACCTTTTCTTTTACATTACTGGTTACCTATACATGCTGTGTAAATGCAATAAAATGCTTTTTCATCTGCAAATCAGAACATAAAAATATAACCTCTATGGTTCCTTGCTTGAAGTGAAATAAGTATCTAGGAAATAGAGCCCAACTTTGAGGATAAAATTATTCAGTATGGGTCAAATTCTACTTACTTAAAACCAGAAAGAAATAGAAGAACTATTGTGATTTTTCCAATACTTTGAATAACTACGAAAAATTGGCTTACAGCATATCCCGTGTTGAATGCTCTGTAGATGGTGAAGATGCCTGATTAAGCTGCTGCCTGTCAGAAACAGAGAGGATTGAAAGTGCAGTCACAAAGCCTACATTTCAACCCTACTGCCACCATCAATTAGCTCTCAGTCCTGCCCAGCCATGTCCCTTTCTTAACTGTCCAGAGAAAGAGTTTAAATGTAATTAAAAGGATGAGAAAAGGGTGGAGCCTCCTTCTTAGATACCTTCAGCAGTTCCGTAAATGATAGCTCCCAGATCCTACTGTTTGACTAGATACTTTAACATCCTACAAGCTCTACAGCTTGGAGGTTGACTTCCCATTTACTGCACTCATATTTAAGAGCCAAACCTTGGCCATTCCTCAAGGTGACCTTCTGCTCTGTGCAGTCATGGTCCTCAAATAACAGACTGAATCTCCACAGCAGATTACTCTGGAAAATACTCTTGGAACGAAGACACTGGTGCTGTTTCTCTTAAGCATGTATTCTGAAAAGCTGGACAATACATGGTATCCACAAAAAGCATCTGTGTCAGACACAGAGTAGCTGACGGGGGAGAGCTAACTAAAGCTGAACATTATGAGATGCATAAAAATGAAGCTTATAATTTGGTCAATTTTGTCTTTCATATTCGATGCACTTAAAGGTTTTACTTTTATCCTGGGTCTACGGCATGTATAACATCCAGTCAACATCAAAACAAACTACTTGTTATTAAATATTAAATTCCTTAAGGGGTAAATCTGTATGTCTTTCTTTTATTTTTAGTTCTTTTTCAGCCAAATCTGGCATTACTCAAGGCTCGAGAAGCATTCAGAATCCATAAATCCCAATGAAACTAATGAAAGTTAAACTTGAGAAAGGACTGTTTAAGTAAAGCCCGGAGGATTCAATTAACATGAGTCTGCCTACACGAGACAACAGAGTGCTATTCATAATGAACTGGGTTTTACACCAGAGGAAAACCATAGCATCGTCTGGGTTGAAAGGACCTTTAAAGCTCATCCAGTTCCAACCCCCTGCCACGGGCAGGGACACCTTCCACTAGACCAGGTTGCCCAAAACCCCATCCAACCTGTCCCTAAACGTTTCCAATGACAAGACATCCACAGCTTCCATAACTGGGCAACCTGTTCCAGTGCCTCACCACTCTCATTGTAAAAAAACTCTTCCTTATGCTCATCCTAAATCTCCCCTCTTCCAGTTTAAAACAGTTGCCCCTTGTCCTGTCACTACAGGCCTTGGTAAAAAAGTCTTTCTCTGTCTTTCTTATAAGCCCCTTTTATATGTTGAAAAGGTACAATAAAATAACAGTTAGCTCTCCTGGCAGATGTCTCTCATCTAGTTCTTGCCAAGGAGTCTGCAATTGTGTCTGTTGAAGGGTCTCTGTCCCCAAAGCTGCTGGAAGAACTTAAACCCCACTATCTCACAGACTGACAAGAAGCACTCTTCTTAAGCACATGTAGAGGTCCCAGGAGTCTCTTTGGAGACTTTTTTCCATGGAAGCAGTATATGCCAAGTTCACTTCAGTATATGCTGACTATCATTTCACCTCGCACCATCTCATATAAAGGTATAGCCAGGACTAGGTTAGCAAGAAGTTACCAAATGAAACAGAAGTATAGTTTTAATGATGTTCAGTAAGAGCCAGAACATAACATGCTGAACTCTCTGTATTGCGAATCCTAACTATGAACTTCTGTGTACACACCTCCACTGATCTTCAAATCCCTCATCGCCTTCGGTTGTAAATGTAATTCCAGTCAGATACACTTAAAGGAAAGACTCATAGTTCCTTCTAAATAGGTGCTAATGTGATGAGGAAACATGCATCATATTGTTAAAATGCAGTCTCAGGGTTTGCATAGCATAGCTGGAACATCTCTGCAGTGCTGGGTCATGCACTTTAGATGAAAATGTAACTGAATAAATATAGAATGGCTGTGGAAAAGCCACTAGAACCAAACCCCTTTTTCTGCAGGAGATGGCTGCAAAGCCACACTTCCTGGCTAAATGGCTTTTAATTCTCTTCTGCCACAACCTGAGCAGGAAAAAAATGCTCCTACTCAAGCTAGACTCAAAACTCTCATTATGACACATGAAAATGCAACCTTCTCCCCGACATGCATTGCATGCCTCTGGCCCCGCTTTGGATGAAAGTGGTTCTGTTTCATGCCAACTCCAAACGTGCAGAGCTCCATTAGGGATGCTTCAATCAGACTTGCCAACAGAAGCCTGTTAGTTACAGTGCTGTCTTATCTCCAGAACCATAATGGCTACAAGCAAGAAGAGCACAAAGAGGACTGACAAGACTTTAGAGGACAGCCAGAACAAGAGCGGAGCTCAGCTGGTGAAAAGGTAGGCACTGACAGGATGAAGAGGAAATTCTGATCACTTCATTCTACAACTTAGTCACTAAGATTATACTTAAGACTTCCAAGTACATTTGAAAATGCAACGGAATTTCAGCCCTTGGTGGCTCAATTCAGTTAGAATTTCCCCTGAATTACAGTCACTAACACCAGAGGTATTAGTATGGGCACAGCATCCTAATGTATGTATTTTCCAAAATTACTTTTGCTTAATTCTACATTGGTCAGAACCTGAAATTTCCTATTTCTTTCTCTTTGCAAGATAATTTCATCAGGAAATACACTGAAAGAATTCAGGTTCAAACACCGAGGAAATTGCTAGTGAGTAGAATCCACTATTAGTAACATCCTTTCTCCATATGCCGACATTGCCAGCATATCTATGCATGCACACGCAGTCACATCACTTACAAAATTAACCATGTCTTTGTGTTTCTTGCTTTTTAATCATTTTTGACATTATGTCACTGACTAATTAACTACTCATAAGTGCTCTGTCCCCTCTAGATATTATTGTTTACTAAGGCAACTGGCTGGCTGGCAAGACATGAGCCACGTGTGTTTGGTCATTATACGGTAGTTGACATCAAAGGCCAAAACTGAACTTGAATTCTAGAGAGATCAATATTTCTGCCTTGATCATTAATTTAGGATATAATCTGGGGTCAGTCAATGATCCTGTCTGTGCTCAGCTTCCCTATCTGCAAAGCCAGGATAATAACATGCTGGAGAGCTGTCAGACTGTCAATTCGTGTTAACTGAAGTGAATTCTAGGACCTGAAAAGCCAACTATCAACCATGAATCTAAAATCTGCAGCTAATTATGGTTTCAATAATACCACCACCAACACATAAATGCTACAAGTAGGTCACACAAATAATAGCCGATGTGTCACAAAATCCCAAAGGCTATACTCAATATAACCCTTATTTCAGATAAAAAGGGATTGAGCAGAGCAGCAGATCACAGCCACAGAGCAATGCAGTGATTTTAGGTAGCCATAAACACAGAGTGGCAGTGATAAAACAGGAGCCCACAAGTAGAGCAAGACTTGAGACAGTAAGAGTTTAAGTAAGTGTGCAGTGATTGATTGCTGTAATTTCTGCTGACATGTTAACCCCATGATGTAAGCAAGAATAAAGCAAGAAAAAATCTCATCTTTGAGATAAACATTCAGCTATTCAGAGAAGCATAACCAGAAGTGATTAGTCTAATCTGATGATAATAGAAACCAAATTAATATCTCTTTCATGTTTAATGTTCTCACTGCAGTTTTATAAGCTCATAAAAAGCTCTGTTTAAGCATTGTCTTAACATAACAGTGATTAGTATGTGATCCAGAAAGCATAAAAATCTAAGCATGGGCTCATCAGTTTGTAAGCACATTAGCTGCTTTAGCCACACTGTACACGTGCTTAATGTTATGACTGTTACACACAGGCATCACTTTTTTACTCCTACCAGGTGATGCATCACATTAACCATAGAATCATAGAATCAACTAAGTTGGAAAAGACCTTTAAGATCATTTATTTCTCATCATCATCCTTGGTTATCCTTTCTCCTTCTTCAAAATTACATACCTGGCAGTCCAAGAACCTAATGAATTTAAACTTTCCCTGTATTCTCCTTTTAATGGATGCAAAAACCAATGCAAAGAAATAAAAAAAAAATCCACTTTCAATGGATGTGCCATGGAAAAGGAAAAATACAATACATTGGAGATTATTTGGGGTTTTTTCCATCATAAAAACATACACTTTTTCAACGCACATGTTTTAAGAGTAAGATTTTATCATGGAAAAAGATAGATTTTCCTTGGCAATGTCTCACCAAACAAACATACTGTAGGGGAAAGGTAGTTAGGTAGAAAATAGGTAAAAAAGTCGCTACAGTATGTTGGGTTTTGGCCCAGCCACCTGCATTTGGCAAAATTTAAGAGAACTGAATTGAAAACCCAGAGTAATTTCCAGGCTCCTTCTTTCTTTGACAATGCAATAAATAGAGCTGTTTCTGAAAACATCCTTGTATTTGCCTATCCCATGCTGGAACACGTTCCCTCCAGTGTGCTGCAGTTGTACTGCAATGCTGTATGACAGTTCATGATAGATGAACATCAAATGGATTAGAGGTTTGGTTCAGATAAATTCAGGTGCAAAGCTGAACATTCAGACTTCTCTGATCCAGACACCAGGTTGATAATGCATTTCCTTAATGAGATTTACAGCATGTCCTGGCTTTAAATGGCTCATAAATTTCTGCTAATGCACAGTCCATGAAGAGATAGGCATCTTAAATGATTTTGACCCTACACAGTTCGGGTACAGTGTTCAGGGGCCATACACACAGTTTCCTTTGAGAAATTTGAGGAGAACCTGTTGAACCTCAGTACAAAAGGTCTTGCCCTCCCAGAAGGCAGAAATGTAATTTTAAAGAGCTCTGAGTCCAAACAGAATGTGACACAAAATGATTTTCCACTGTGGTTATTCAAAATCATCAGGTTGTGAAAAGATGAAAATAAATTTACTCTTTAGAACTACCCATCAGGCCAGTTTCGAGGTTAAGTCGCCTGGGAAATCTGAGAGGTTATACAGCTCCCAAAACCACTTATACCTGCCTTCCTTTGAACGAAGCATTCGCTAAATAGCACAGGAGTGTTACTGTCCACTGGGGAGCATGCTAAGATTGTCTAATTAATTTCTCTAGCAACCTAAACTAGATCTGGGTCCTCAGAGATGCCAGCAAATCAAAGTCACACAATGTGATCTCTCCCTTTTTCTCTCCCTTTGACTCCTTTTTTAGAGAAATTATTTAAATGATGAGACACTATTTTAGGTCACTGATGGAAAGCTAAATTTGATCTTCACAGTTAAGAAACCTTCTGCTAATCCCCTCTACAAGGCATGTTTTTAACTTGTCTCAATTAAAAATAAAGAGCCTCTAATTGCAAATGATCTGCAGGCTGAATTTGGTACAGATTTTGCTATTTTCAGCAGTTAACTAAAGCTAGCAGCCTGATACAGTTGTAAAAGAAAATGCGTTACACTTTTTAACCTCCCAGTTCTCCTTTTTCTACTGAGAGTAAAAATTCATCATTAAGGAACACGAAGTTTGCTTTCATCTGGAACAGAGTATTGTTGGGTTTTTCTCATTGCCAATGTGATGCACGAATCTGGGTAAGACTCAGGAAAACAAAATTCCTATTAAGACAACTCTAGCTTTTTTGTAGCTCAAAAGCCATCATGCTTATGCTAAAGGCTAGATCACACATCAAATACATTGAGATGAATCGCCTAAAGAGCTTCAAAAAACATGCCAAAATACAGGCCTTCCTAGATCACAGAATCCACTAGGTTGGAAAAGACTTTCAAGACCATTAAGTCCAACCTTTAATACCTAGATACTTTTGACTGATAATTTCAATCCTTTACATTATCTAGTGTGAGGTGTCCCTGCCCATGGCAGGGGGTTGGAACTGGATGATCCTAAGGTCCTTTCCATCCCAAACCACTCCTTGATTCTGCACAGTTGTTTCCATAGGCCCCCGTGTTGTCCCACCAGCTCTACCACCTGCCTGATGTGCACAGATTAGGATCAGAGGCAGGCTATATGTTGGAAGAGGGGCATCTGCAGAAAATGATGCAGATGGAGAGTTTACTACCACTGTATACAGCAGCGCATGGGCAACCAAGCTGTCCATGAATCAGCTGCTGAGGCTGAACACTTACCTTGAAAATCAGCTGAATGTTTTTATTTTCACACAACTGCAAGTCCATTTGATTTTATATTAGCACAGAAACAAAGGAAATAAGAAAACAGTGTAATAAAAATGTCTTTAGGAAGAAACAAGAGGCATTCCTAAAGGGCAGAAGAGTCCAGGAAGGCTGGACATTCCTAATGACATAGGAGCAGGACATCCCTAAGTGTCAAAAGACAAGCCTGCAGGGAGGACACCTGGCCTGGCTGAACAGAGAGCTTTGGCTGGAACTCAGGGAAAAAACAGAGGTTTTGACCTTTGGAAGAACAGAAGTATCTCTTAGGAATTTTCAGGTTCCTACCACATAATGACAAGCAACTGGTTTTAGGGATGGTTGAAATGAAGCAAACCAGACTCCAGACTCAAGAGTATTGGTCCTATTACAAAATAGGAATATTATCAAAACATCAAAGTCAGGCTGTACTAACCAAGAGCTCTACCCCAGGAGCACCCACTGCTTTTCATAATCTCTACTGCTGTAGCAGCAAAAATAACAGGGCTCTCGCTCAGCTTTGACAGTCCATGATGCAGCTCTTCCACCTCTCTTAAGTAAAAGAGAGATGATGAGAAACATGCTGAAAACCAGCACCTGGCTTCCATCTATTTTTCGTAGGTTATTGTATCATCCTCCTCACTACACTTTCTCAACAAATGGATAAGCAATATAAATAGCATTTAGCACATGGATTTTGAATATCTTTTTCTCCCTAGCCAGTATGAGAATTGTACGCATGCAGAATTAGTTACCATATGTTTGCACTTTTATATGTATATTCATGTTACGAGATACAAAATTAGACCTACTAGCCTTGTTCCCAGAAGAAAATATAACTGAGTTACTGGTAACTCTCAGTTCCTGTGAGGAATTTATTTGCTGGTCTTGGCCTCTGCCCAGGCCAAGCTCTACCAGCAGCATGGGGGAGCTGCCCTCTTGCTGCATGGCTACATCATACAAACTAGAAAACAGCAACATATTTGCTATCTAAGAATGCAAATGGTACTGAAATTACAGTTGCACAAGAATCTCTTCCTTGTAATATAGAAATGGCTATTCTGGATCAGACTGATGATCTCTTCTATGCACTGATGCCCCAAGTGAGATTCGGAGGAGATAAAAAACATTCAACCAAAAAATCAAGATGTGAAAAGAAGCCAAGCATAGAGCAACCTGTTTTCCTACACCCTCCCAGCATCCAGTAACCAATGGATTGGAAACTCTTGAACTAGAGTGAGCCTGGGATCATTGTTTCTCATGAAGAATTTGAAGAAGTCAACCCTCTAAGAGCTTTCTTGTTCCTTTTCCAACTCTTTGATAATTTTCATCTCCATGATGAATGAAGTCCAGAAATACATTATTACATAAATTGTATAAAACAGTTGCTTCCCTCTGTCTCAAAATTTCTGAGAATTCCCTGGAAGTACCCTAGTTTCTGTGGTATGCAGGAAAAAATCATTCACTCTTTAACTTTCCAATGCCATTCAAGACCTCTGTCCTTCCTTGACTCTTTCTTTTCCAAAGCATGAGTCCTAATTGATTTCGTGTACACTAGTAAAGATCTCTTTGTCCTGGCCTTCATCCTCCTCTGTTGTTTTATTCTCTTCTTCAGCTAATAGATGTGATTTACGAGAATTGACTAATATGGCACAAGGTGCTTAAGAAGTAGAGCATCATAAATCTACAGATTAGCAATGATATTGTCACATCAAGCTGAAATTTCATTTAAAACTCTCCTGAGGTTTCATCTAGAAACCATTTCCATACGCTTTTGTTAGTATTTTTTCTATGTATATAAATACACCTTTACCATTAGTTGCTCATTTTCACTTGCTTGTGGCTTTTCCTTAGCCATAGAATCCTAGAACAGTTTGAGTTGGAAGGGACTTTCAAAGCTCATCTAGTCCAACCCTCCTGCAGTGAACAGGGACATCTTCAGCTAGATCAGGCTGCCCAGAGTCACATCCGGCCTGGCCTTGGGTGTCTCCTGCACACCTACCACGCCTCTGGGCCATCTTCTGAAGCACCAGCTTACCCTTCCAGAAAGCAAAAGGGTTAGTTGGTCTAACATACCATTATATGGAAAAGAGAGAAATACATTAGCCTCACAATTACACATTTGATGGATATATTATGAATAAAAAGCTGTGATCACTCCCTGCTACAATTACATTTTTAGCTGCTTCATGTTCCTCAGAACAATAATGTCAACAGATGGTTTGCTAGCAGCACAGCTTGTTCAGGTTGTTGTGTTGGTTACAATCAGGTCAAAACCTCACAGAATCATAGAATCAACCAGGTTGGAAAAGACCTTTAAGCTCATGCAGTCCAACCCTTCCCCAGCACTGCCAAGGCCACCACTAACCCATGGCACTGAGGGCCTTGTCTACACAATGTGTGAACACTTGCAGGGACGGTGACTCCAGCCCTGCCCTGGGCAGCCTGTTCCAATGCCTGGGCACCCTCTGGGGAAGGAATTGTTCCTCAGCTCCATCTAAACCTCCCCTGGTGCAGCTTGAGGCCGTTTCCTCTTGCCCTGTCCCTTGTTCCTTGGGAGCAGAGACTGACCCCACCTCTCTACAACCTGCTGTCAGGCAGTTGTAGAGAGCAATAAGGTCCTCCTGAGCCCCCTCTTCTCTAAACTAAATCCCCAGGTCCCTCAGCTGTTCCTCATCACACTTGTGCTTCAGACACTGCACCAGCATCTTTTGCTCTTCAGTTCTGCAAGTGCTCCCCAGTACATTCTAGCCAAATAGCTGAAAAGGAATTTGGTTTGCTTATTGGAAACCTAGAAAGCTCCAGCTGTCATGCTGGATTTCATCTAGATGAATGTGTGTGATTTTGGCTAGTTTAAAATTTAAAGGTGACCTAATGCAAAGGTTTTCCTCACCTCAACAGTGAGGATGCAGAAATCAAACAGCCTATGATACACATTATCTTGCAACACATTCTTGAACATGCATTTTGTGGCTATATATTGAGCAAGGAAACACAGACCATACCTAAAGACAAGGATGCACAAGGCTGAAGTGATGTTCTTGCAGGGACGCTTCACTTACCACAAACAACACACATCTTGCTGTGAGAGTTAAGTGTTTTTAACTAAACCTAAAAATATCTGAAGGACTAAATACCACCTTAAAAACTGCATTTGTACCAATATTGTGGTGTAATTTGAAATATTTGCACCCAAACGAAAACAGAGTCAGATGTGCTAAATTCTCTTTTTTTTTTTCCACCCTATGACAGCAAATCTACTCTAGTGTCAGTGCATAGTAAAAAATTTCCTGATTACATCCAGAATCATCTTTCCTCTTTCATTACACACAGTACCCCATATTGCTCTAAGTGGTTGTCAAAGATCTGTTGAATCACTGAGGAACACTAGAATGAACTGCAGAGTATCCAGATTCAGACTGGTGTCCTACTTCACCAGGGCAAAAGGGGATGCTATACAGCCTTTGGAGTTCTCATGCTTTGTTGGTCCAAGTCTTTTATTTGGGGTTGGAAATGGCTAAACAGCTAAACAGCAAAAATAGGGATTATTAAAAGTGATGAATCAGACCAACATTATTAATATGCAACAACAGTAATTCATTTCTATATAGTCCTGACAGTTGATTTCAAAGCACATTACAAAACAATCAGTCTCATGCTCCCCTCCAACGAAAGGAGCGGTTGAAGCAATTTGGGTTACAAGGCACCTATCCAGTATCAGAATCAATAATAAAATCATAGTTCACGAATAATATGGCAAGGACCCACACTCTTCCCTATGGTCAGTGAAGACATGCCTTGAAATCTGGCAGGTTTCCAGATAAATTTGTGTTACCATGTATGCATTAAAGATCTAATGTAGTCGCAATCACTTCATGCTAAAGCTCTTTTCTGGGTATCTCTAAGCCTAAAAACAAGGATTGTCAACCTGTCCTGGGTTCAGCAGTAGCAGTCATGTTTCTCCTCCTTGGTAGCTGGTTCAGTGCAGTGTTTTGACTTTCGGCTCGGGAACAGAGCTGATAGAGATGTTTTGGTTTGGCCAAGGACTTTGTGAGCCTCATGCTCTGCCAGGGAGGAGGGGAAGCCGGGAGGAAGCAGAGACAGGACACATGACCCAAACTGACCAAAGAGGTATTCCATACCACAGCACGTCATGCCCAGGATGTAACTGGGAGTGAGCCGGAAGGGCTGGGAGACTGCAGGGTTGGAGGAGGTATCGGTCGGAGCTTGGTCGGGCTTGGGGGGCGAGTTATCAGTCAGCGGGTGGTGAGGTGTTGTATTCTGTTCCCTTGTTATTTCCTTTATCATTATTATCATTGGTGGTAGCAGTAGTGATTTGTGTTATACCTTAGTTACTAAACTGTTCTTATCTCAACCCGTGGGAGTTGCATTCTTTTGATTCTCCTCTCCGTCCCTCCGAGAGCAGGGGGAGGGCAAGAAAGGGGGGGGAAGTGAGCGAACGAATTACCTGACTGGGTTTAAACCACGACACAACCAAAGAGAAAATCTCAGCCTTCCATACAGGGGTCATAGAGCCAGAAAGGACTAGCAGTGCAACGGCAACAAAACTCAAACCCTGCCCTGCTCAATAAACTGTATGGAAAAAATATATACCATGATTCAGTCAGAACAAGATTCTATAGCAAGCACCACAGTACAACAGTTAGCACATGGTTGGATAACAGTTCTGCAGCTCTCCTGGATATTATAACTTCTGAGAAGATGTGTAACAACCATAAGGTTTCTAGAGAGAGCAGGAATGGCTATGTATAAGAAAAGGCTGAAGAGCTAGAGTTATTTTAGCTTAGAAGAGTCTGATAAGTTCTTGAAATCATTATATCTTAAGGAGTCATTCTTCTTTCAGCACTTTCCTTCACAGCAACATAGCAACAGAGAAAACAACCATTTTTCTGTGCCTATATGGGTAAGAAATGGTGAGTTTCCAGTGCAGAATGTTCTGATATCATGAAGACAGATTGTAACAGCGAGCACAATGAAGCAATTGAATAAGCTCTCTGTAGTGAGAATTTCTGAGGAATTTTCCATCACTGCAGAAAAAGCCTGGAAAAAGGTTTTCATTGAGGAAAAACTTAGACACATGCCAAGATGACATAGGTATACATCTCTAAAAATGACCAGTGCTGAAGTTACCAGCAAACCTGAAGCTGACAGGTTGCAAAGTCAACCAAAAATATCACTGAAACTAGTCCAGCACCACAGTGGTTCTCAAGCCACCTCCAGACAGCACCAGAAGAGAGCAGCTCCTGCTTCTTAATCTTCCCTGATGGTTTTGTAGACTGGAAAACTTTTATGATTTATTTTGGAAGAGTACAATTAGACAAGGTTATATTTAAGAGTAAATCTAATGGAATGGGCGAGAAATGATTCAACATAAATAGAAGGAGGAATCACGGCTGCAGACGGCTGTGGCTGTAAACACAGCAGAGACTGTAAATTAAGTGCTAAATAAAGAAGCTTTATAAAACACATATCTTCACAACGATAAAAGTCACAACAGAAAGCAATAGTGAGCTTATTTACAGACCCTGTAGAGCTCTCTGCATGACCTCGGATAACCTCTTCTCCAGCTTCACAGCTTGTGAAAATGGTTTTATTTTGTCTGCAGTGCTTCATGCAAGAGTGCCTGACTGGGCTTGCTATGTTCAGGTTATTAATTCAAGTCACTCGGAGTGTGCAGAGCATCGCAGCTGCCTTCCTCAGCCACCTGAGCTACTTCAACCTCATCTATTTGTAAACCAGAAAGTACAACACATGTGGGATGAAATGAAGAGGTGTCCGGAGCACATGTCTAATTTATTGGGCATGAGTGAGGTGATGTACGAGTCTCTGCTCCTCCTAACTTACCATTTTTGAAGAAGAATTCAACACTATAACACAGCAGCTTTAATGCCACTGACTGGATATAGATTTCCACTTTACCTAACAATTTTTGCATCTTTGATTTGTCCCTCACTATTCAGTAGCCTACCTGACGGTCAAAGTTGGACTGCTGAAGGAAGGCCTTAATCCAGATGCCAGCAGTGTCTGTCTTTGTTGGTATCCCTTTCCATCTGACAAAAAAAAAGACACATAAAAGATCCTCTAATGTATAGTTTTGCCTGAAAGAACAGAAACCTCCACTTTAAGGAAGTCTTGTGCATTGCCAGTGCTACAATAGATGATCTGGCTCTCTTTACGTGAATTTTCTGGCTTATTGGATAAACTAAGCTTTTAGGAACCACTTGTTATCTCAAAGTCTTTCTCAATTTAAACTGTCCATCCACATTTTGTCTTGCTAGACGTAGAGCTACCAGGAAGACAATCTATAACAGTGTCCTTGGCTGCCCCAAGGAAGATTGCTCTGTACAGCTGGTTATCCATCTGCACAATTAGTCATACAATATGAGATAAGCAATGAACATTTTAGGGAGAAAAAACGGTTTAAGACTTAAACCACGATTTTTCTATGGGGAAGACACTCACCACAGGATGAAGAAGATGAGAAATAACTTGCATGACAAAGGAAAAGATACTGAAACATTATGATGTGTGCTTTTGTTACACTCATAATCTTGATGTGAAAAGAAACCCATACCTCATATATAAAGGCAAGAACTTCATGTAACTGCAATCTCTGCAGTCTATTATTATTATTACTACTATTATTATTGCAGGTCTAGTTATTACAGAAAGCGAATATACAAGATAATGAACAATATCACTATTCATAAAACATTCTCAATCATAATAAACTTGCTATACATATGCTTCACAAGATTTTCCCTTCAGCACTTCATCATCTGAACACAGCAAAGCCTGCCCTTCCCTGCTCCCTGCTTGCAAGGTCACGAACACTAGTCTGAGTGGGGTTGGAAGAACAGCTTCAGTCTGAGCAGGTGGAGACCACAGCAAGGTGACAATACCTCAAGTCCTTTGCTGGGTTGCTGATGGCTGCTTCTTCCTCAGCGTGCAGTTTGCTTAGGGTTTCTGCAATATGCCTGTCAGACCACTCTTACACCCTGATCTTTGTATTTTTTGGTTTGCAAGCACACATCACATATGAATTAGCTATTTCTGATGCATTTTATGGACATTAGATGCTTCTATTTTATTCTCTTTGATACCCCTGACACTGGTGCTGCTCAGCTCCAGGTCTGCATTTCTTTCACTGTCTACTGGTGAGCTGTTTATAGCTGGGAGGTTCCCAGTGTCAGCTTGTGCCTCATTTCTTATCATCCCACATATACTCCTCTGCTCTGCATCCTGTCACCACATTCCAAGGCTTCTGCTGCCATACCAAACCTGTATTTCTTGACATGACGTTGTTACTCTAGCATCATCAATACCGCTGTGGACCTCCAGAGCTCTGGGTCTACAATCATGTTTTTACAGAACAGGGAACCAGAGGTTTTTACCATTTCAGTACTTTTGGATAAACAAAAATAGTGATTAATTCAAAGGGAACTACTGTTGCAATTGCTGTGCCTTGATTTACAAGGCCACCAACCAGTTTTCGTGAGGAACACAACACAAACTGTCATTTTTAATAAACTTCATGTGTTCCATTACTAAGAATAACCTCCTCACATCTTTTGTGTGTGCTGAGTATATTCAAGAACATGTATTATGTCATTCTAATGCAAAGGGAAAAAGTTTCTTGTATTTGGAGGGGGGGGCCCAGAACTCTCAGTCAAGGAACTAACTGCACAGACACTTCCATAGCAAAAATGTTTTGTACAGAAGGAGAATCTTACTATGCTATCCCTCACTTCACACTTCCACTACTATGACAACCAGTAAAGAGAAATATTTCCTGCATAACAGCTGAATGTCACTTTAATGAACTAGGAACATGGCTTTTGCACTGCATATATTTTATACCTGTAAAAACCACACCAAACCTCATAAAAGAAGGGGTATTTTAAAAAGTACCATGATAAATCTTAAAACAGACACTGTGCAGAATGTCATCAAAAGTGCTTAAAATTAGACAGCCACAGTGCTTTTCCAAAGCAAGTCCTGATCTTGGTCTCAATTTGCACACAAAGCTAAGCAAACATAACAAGTTACTTTACAAGCTATATAAACCCACAGCAACCAAGTGTGAACCCCTCAAGACACAAACTATTCCTCTCTTGCAATTCAAATAACACAGTCATTTTCATTTTTATTAGCTTAACTGATCAGCTTCATTTGGGCCACAAGCAATGCTGGGAGTGGGAAGGATTCCTTTTTAGGGCCCAAAAGCTTAGTCTCACTGTCTTTCAAGGGTTTCTTACATGAATAACATATTCACATGCTTTCACAGTCACCTTCTCACTTCTTCACTCAAATACACACCCTCTGATGAATATGCATCTGTATTTATACATATTCCTGCTCATGAAAGAAGGCTTAGTGGAGACAAGTTTCCAAATGGAGAATGTCTATAGAGATTTTTTGAGAGTTCAAGGAGATAAAGAGAGAACCAACAACCAGGTAGGAAACCCTGTGTAACGCCAGTAAAATAATTTGTTTGTATACTTAGAGCAGAAGAAAAATCTCATTTAATAAAAGCCAGCAGAGAAGCAAGGAAAGCAAAAACCTTTAAAGCCCTACCTGTAAACAGTATAATTTGGGGTTTGCCTTATTACTTGGCTGGGAACACTGATGTACAAGTTATGTTTGGGTGCTGTAAGTCAAATCTGATCATTCACATGGTTATCTCAGTAAACCTCCATGAAAACACATATCCTAGAGGCAAGGTGATCACTAACACTCATATTAGCTTGAAAAAGTCATTTTATGACATACTGTGTTGCATGCCTGACTAATTCCAGGGGCTGAATAATTCAAGGACTTTATAAAATGGACACTTTAATACTCCTTGGAGTTCTGCATTGGCATCAAGCATCACAGCAGCTTTACAGATCATTTTGTTCACCTAGAAATAATCTCGTATTATGTCTTCCAAGTAAGGCATTTTTATTTGTATCTCAGTGGTCATGATTCTGTCTGTTGAAACCCAGCATTATAGCTCAGCTAGAGCTATTTCATAGAATAATTAGGTTTGGAAAGGACCTTAAGATCAACAAATTCCAACCCCCTGCAATGGGCAGGGACACCTCACACTAAACCATGTCACCCAAGGAAGTGCTGGGAATAACAAAGCTTAACTCAACAGAACAGTCCTGCCACTTCAGCTTCTCTGAAACCCTCACGTTTTTTGTTCTTCAGTGTTGCGACATGCAACATGTTAAGCAAAGAGTGCTAACCCTGTCACCTACAGAGTTTGTAGCCGTCTATTGGTAATGTTCTTCTTCATCTGGAAGCTGCAATAGCTGAAGATACATCAGGATAATTTGAAGGCTGCGTGGAAAACTGAGAGCAGCTTCCAGGGTCTGAAGGGGGCTACAGAGATGCTGGAGAGGGACTCTTCATCAGGGACTGTAGTGATAGGACAAGGGGTGATGGGTTCAAACTGAAACAGGGGAAGTTCAGGTCGGAGCTAAGGAAGAAGTTCTTTACTGTGAGGGTGCTGAGGAGCTGGCACAGGGTGCCCAGAAAAGTTGTGGCTGCCCCATCCCTGGCAGTGTTCAAGGCCAGGTTGGACATGGCTTGGAGCAACATGGTCTAGTGGAAGGTGTCCCTGCCCATGGCAGGAGGTGGGAATTGGATGATCTTAAGGTATTTTCCACTCCTAACTATTCTATGATTTTTCCATTTTTACTTTCTTCTTCCCTCTCTGATCAATACTTACTCTGGCATTTGTATGCCACCATCATATTCTCTTGATCTTTGTGGGTTTATTGATATTCTGAAAGATATTCTCTATTTAAATTTCCAAGCATTATTACTTGCTATTTATTTGTCCTTTTAGTAGATGACGTCAAGTTGTCAGACATGGTATTTCCATTAAAATAAAACAAAAAACCCACCTTGCAATACCTTTCAGCATGAAAGGTTTGATTCTCTGAAGAAAACCTTTGCCACTCTATCTTTACATACATAGCTGAAATGGATATTTGTAGTAGCAGATGTTGAAAGTGTGCATTTCCCATTAAACCCCCTTCATCTCCTCATTTAAATTAATTATCAAAACCATATTTCCATTCTCTGTGGCATCCTGCTGTTTTCCATCCTGTTTCTATAAGTTTCCAACCTGCTATTATCAATCCTTTAAATAACAGCTAGCAGAAGCCATGACCGGACGAACACGTGCTGCAGAACATCAAGCATTAGGCTGCAAAATAGAAGGTAGTAAATGAGCCTCTCCTCTAGGCTCCCTTTCCCATGAAAAGTTGGGACAGCGAGCTTTCCCAGCCTGGGTACTATGGTTCTGTGACTCCATGACAGCACAGTGAACACATACCATGTCTTGGGCACGTAGAGAGCCAGGTTTTATAACTGGTGTGCTCCCACTGACTTCTGTTAGAGATTATGAGGCAAAGTAAGCTCTTTGGGAATAAAAAAGGCTTCATGTGTACAGTGACTAGTGGATCCTGGTCCGTGACTGGGACCCCAAACCCAGTTTCAATGTAGACGACAGCTTCAGTAACCACTAGTATTATTGTTACTGTATGAGAAGAGAGGCAAAATAAAATACATGTTTGCTGCACGTATCTGCTTTTAATGACTTCTGCATCCCTTTAGCTCATCATCCTTTTTATTTTTAAATTGTCTAGGGAACTAGTTAATTCTCTGGTGTAAAGAGCCCTTCAAACACTTTTAAAATGGATTTTACACATGCTTCAACCCCTGATACAGCAGATCTGTATCTATATGCAATTATACTTTCAGAATTTGTTCTCAGTTGAATTCAGCCTTTCCACTCAAGCATCCAAACATGTATCATATTGTTTCCCTTGAATATGTCAGTACAGACTAAAACAAAAGCCGACTGGGGAAAACAAAAAGGTTTTGTCAGGACGTGTCAGAGCTTTTCAGATTTGGTTTTAGTTCCAAAATGGGATCACGTTTTTAAACAAGGGCTAGTAGAAATCTTCAGCTCTAAGAAAATCAAAATCACTAGCTTACGTTAAGTAGAGGCTAGCAGAG
This sequence comes from Pezoporus flaviventris, assembly GCF_033815535.1. Classification (NCBI taxonomy): domain Eukaryota; kingdom Metazoa; phylum Chordata; class Aves; order Psittaciformes; family Psittacidae; genus Pezoporus; species Pezoporus flaviventris. Next base: position 6,403,728 of record NW_026892585.1, read on the forward strand.
TCTTCATCAGTTAATGGTTTAATGCTCTGAACTGAACAAATGAAAGCAAGTTATAAAAGTACAGAGAACTATTATTTAAATCATCATTATTAGGCTCAGCTTTCTGCTATTTTCTAACATTTGAAACTGGTCCCTACGCTGACAACAGACACATATCCAGGGGTACATCAGCCAGCCTACCTAAGAAAAGGTTACTTTTATTACCCTTAACCCTTTTCTTCATCCTGGAGAAAGATGAACAAATGCCTTGAGTGAGATGACACTGAAAGATTTTTCTTTTCTACAAACACCATTTGCCACAGTCACTGCCAATTTACTACACTGAGTTTGCAGCTTATCTGGAACTTGCCCTGATACCACCCTCCCCCCCCCCCCCCCACTACCAAATTAAAGTTGGATACATCAACCAAGCTTATTTTTATTGGTTGGAATTAAGGCAGCAGCGGGTTAAAGAGCTTAAAAGGGACAAAAATAGAAAAGATTTTGGTAGCTGAAAAATGCTCCTCTCAATTTGCAGTTTAACGCGTCCAGGGGTTTAACGTGAGCAGCCCCTCAGCCCTGGTGGCCGGGCAGCACAGCAGCTGGCTCAGAGCACTGTTACTCTTCCAAGAGCACACTAATAGCTGTTACACGAATAACCTAGGATAATATGATTTGGAGAGCTATTTACGTCCCCAAACATGAAAAGAAGTCCAAAATTGATTTACTAGCATGATTTAATTCCATGAAAATCCACACATCTGCCTAGTTTGGTAATAGTTCCTTTTCAGAATAGAAAATATTTCACAATTTGGGCTTGGTTTTAAGCCTTTAAAAATATCTTTCTATATATAACATAAGCTCTTGATACTCATTTATCTGGCACAGTCTTTCGAGACATGGTTGCTCTATTTTTTGCTGCTCTATATTCACTATAATTGCTGCAAGTTTGCCAACGGATGAGATAAATTTTAGTGCATTAGGTTATCATTTTTCTATCTGATCTTTGCTAGAAGTTGCCTAAAACAAAATCACATTAAGCTGCTATGAGATTAAATAAGTAGACTAAAGTGCCATCAAGAGGTGACAGAAAAATGGCTCATACTTGGCAGTACTGATAAAAGATTACACTGAACCACCATACAGATCTTTAACTTAGATTGCTAGAACATGTAGAGCATCTCTCAATGAACGCACCTGATGACTGGATGTGACAGCAAATTATCTTCTCTACGTGATTTTTAAGATCATCTGGAATAAAATTACATAATGAAACTAAGTAGAACTAGATGAACAAGGTAAATGAGTAGAAGCAGATGCAGACACATGCTCTGCGCCAGTTACCCAAATCGAATATGGTGTAAATCCCACAACTGTGAACAGATGAGTCATGACTGCCAAGACAGTAGAAGTTCTTTGCCAAATTCTTCCTTTACCACAAAACATATTTGTTTTCTTGACCAGGTCATTAGTAAACAACAATATTCTTATAAAGAAAAAAAGATTGAGCAAGAGATGATACAATAATTTAAATGGATTTAATTGGATGCCCCATCCCTGGAAGTGTTCAAGGCCAGGTTGGAGCAACCTGGTCTAGTGGAAGGTGTCCCTGGAGATTGGAACTGGATGAGCACTAAGGTCTTTTCCAATGCAAACTGGTCTGTGATTCTATGAAATCAGTATAAACCGCATTAGTATTTGAAATAACAGTATTTTCCCATATGAAGAATAAGAAACAAATGTCCCATTGCACATCACTGCAGTCACACTGAACAATTCTTAACATGAACAGGTCTTGATTTTGAGAATGACAACAGCCATTCTTTGAATGCATAATACACACTACCCTTACATGTGAGGTTGATACATGGAAGGAGCACTAGTTACTGGCTGCACATCACATGGTCTTTCTTCTAGACCACGATATCTTAGTTCCAAGCCAGAGAGTGTATTCACAGTGGTGTGATACTGCCACCTTTTGTCTACCTGTCGGATTCAAAAACAGATCTCACTCACATCAGATCACTCTGAGGACAGAGGAGCATGGAGGCCAAGGCTCAGAGAGCTACAGGTATGGACTCAACTTCTTCAAGAGTATTGTAAAGAAATAAAAGTAGGAAAACACTCCAGAAAAGAAGAAACACTTCATCAGGAATGTTCTTACCTTCTCCTTTCCAGCTCAGGAGCTTTGTTAACCATCAACAGCACCAGCAAAACACAGAATTATCCTTAACTTTGCTAGTGTTGCTAACCAGTTAGCCGAGGAAACCAAAGCCACTTCAAAAAACCACCCAAATCTCATACTATTTTTACCTGCAATAAATATCACACTGTGATACGACACTTCTTAAGTCTATGTAGAAGATTTCATGGACTATGATGGGAAATAATTTTAGTAGCACTGGTTATAGATTCCCGCAATGTTTGCAGTAACTACACTAGAACATCTTTTTTTCTTTTCCCCCTCACAGTCCTAAGACAGGAATATATTTTGTGTATCACTTGTACACTCACAGAAACATACTCCTGTTCTTCCTGTGTCACAGCTGGATAACTGTATCTTCCTTACTGTAGTAAGCAAAGCCCCATATACCTCAATCCATTGCTCCAGACCTCCTTCACACTTCTCTGGCCACTGTCTAGCCCTGCATACATGCTTATGCATTCCTAGCTTCAAAATCACTCTTATCACCACACCAGTACCTGCTCCCATGCTAGCTGGCATAAATTTGTCAGTGTGTTACTGTTTAACAGGGAGAAAAAAAGTCATCTAATATTTCACTAATGTGTAAGTACAGATTTAGTACCTATGCTAGAAGATTCTTCTTATAGAATATGGACATTCCTGGGTTTGATACACTCCACCACTCCCCCCAGCACATTTCCAATAATCAGAACAACCTCTGCCTCCAAAAGTTTAAAATAAAAATCCAACCAAGCACAAAAATTCCACATAGGCAAACAAAAATGCTTCCCAGTTTATACTGTACTTAAATCAGTCATCTGGTTTTGGCCTCACACCAGAAGCCAAAGCCTAATGCTGTCCAAGTATCCATAACCAGACTAGTTTAAGAAGAAGCTACTTTAACAACATTACATAGATCTTATGAAAAGGTATTTCACATTTTGTGCACTGGCTAACTGGCCAACAGCTGATACAAACAGTTTGCAGTTGTGTGCTTTTAGAAGCTAGGGGAGAAGAAAGATCGTTCGCAATCAAATCCCGTTCTCAGATCCCACCTGGCTTCTCTACAACTTGGAAATTCTTGCTGCAGAGTTCATAACAGGGCCAAGCCCCTCAAACACCATGGAAGCCAATACAGTATTAGTTTATTATCTGCTCAGTGTTATTTCTCTTCTGACTCTTTCATTTATTTGGTGTTAAGGACTGCAGAAGTTAACACATTCCTCCTCAGAACCACCATACATAACGTACACTAAAACTGAGTGAAAATGAGGAGGAAAGATTTTACTGCTTCCCTGGTGGAGTAAATTAACTCCCTTGTGGAGAGCCAGCCTTTCTGAGAAGTCATCATATCTAATCTAACATTGCCCCCTATCCTCCAGCTCAGCTACAGTGCTCAACAGATTTGCTCCTAGGCTGAAGTCTCCATAATCAACAGAATTGCATTATGAATAACTTATGGATATTATCTGCCCTTGCCTGTCTAATCTCCTTTGGAATTTGAAAAATACATTGAAAAGAGCAGAGGGCATTGCAGATATTGATTAATTTATGACAATAACAACACAACAAATTATCTCCATAGACTTCTTCCTTTAACCAATTCACAGAAAATAGCTCAATTTCAAGTGAAATGTGTTTAGGCACACAAACTCCTGATATTTCACGTTCTTATTTGAAGAGCTTCTTACCTTTCTTATCTGTATTTTAAAGAAGAAAACACATTGAAATGGAAATAATCCTGAACGTCTACTTATGTGCAATGTCCTTTGAAAAGATACACACAAACATTTATGCTACAATAGCAGCTCTACTCTAATTAATAATTACATTTGATTGCTCAGCCCCTGTGAGGGCTTCTCAGAGACCTCATTCTGCACAAGCATTAAGATATTTGTAACCAGAATCCTAATGTAGCTTGATGTAAATTAGATAAGAATGTTCTTTTGCCATGTTGTTAGCTTGTGTCATTAGGTGAGGCAGCAGGATGACATTAAATGAGAGCAAAGAAACAAAAATAGCAGGAGAAAGTAAACGCTAAATAAAGACAGTGACAAGAAGAGATAAGCTTTGCCCAGCAAGCCTTAAAAAAATCAATGTCATGTTTAGCCAAATAGTACTTAAAAGGAAACCAAACTCTCTTGCAACTCTTGCCTAATGCTTCTCTCAAACTTCCTTGCTAATGATTGGATGAGTACCAGTCAAGGAAAAACATCCTGGTTTTGTGCGATGAAGCTGCTGAACATCAAATGGATGTATTTTTACTGCAAGAGATACTAGCATGAGCAGAGGTTAAATATGAAAATGTCAATCACATTTGTCACTAACATACACAAATATATTCAGAGAGCCACTTACAAATAATTCTTCTGTAGTTGCTACTGGCTTATGCCACAAAATAAATTAGTGATTCATTAATATGTATCAGTGCTAGAACATGAAATTAAGAGAAAACCTGGCAAACCTAAAGGTTGCCTAGGGAGACACAGCTAGTCTTGCAGACTTCCTCAGGGCCATACTACATACAACTCAAGAGCACCAGCATTTCAGAAAAGGATGCAGTAAGAAATATGTTTGATAATACTGGAAACAGGGGAGCACTGAACTTGCTGCATCCTGCTATAGATCTTATCCATTCAGTGAGCCCGTTAAGGAGACTTTGGGACAACTTACCCTAAGTAGAATTATAAGCATCTCTACCTGCTGAGAGCCTGGTTTCAGCTGGCTCTGGTTCTGCACTGGTTTAGACCTTCAGATGTGGTTACTTGCAAAGAAATCATGAAACAGCTGAAGAACAATTAGCTAGTAACTATACCCAGAGCATTTTCTTCTGTTTCTTCTATTAAAGCAAGAAAAAAATAACAAAGAGTCACTTGGGTCTCTCCCCCAAAACATTTCTGTACAAGAAGGGAATAGTGGCCATAGTTCTCCAAAGAGAAGAAAGCAACTTTGAGACATTGTTTGTATGGATGGATCCCAAGGTCTCAACTTCCAGCATTTATTTTTGGAATTCTCTCACCTTAGCTGGTGTTATCCAGCAAAACAAAACAATGTTTGAAGATAAAACTTCTTTTAACAAAATATACATCCATGGAAAAAAAGACCATAAACAAAACCATCTTTTTGTCTCTTGAAGTTCCTTCTTGTCCCCAAAAAGTAAAATCTTCGCATTGGCGGCATTTGTGTGATGCTGTTAAAGATTTTACTGGAGATTTCTCTGTCACAGGTTTGATTTTAACAACTTCCACAATCCTAAGTCAAGCAATTACACATGGGTAGTTAAAAAATAAAACACCACAAACAAAACCTGCAACCAACAAAACAACCAACCAACCACAGAAACACAGACACCACCACCAGCACCTCATTTGCACACCTTTCTCTGCACATTAATCACACTGCCAGCATGAACTGTGGACAATTAAGACAGCAGCTCTACTGCAAAGAGGACCAAATCCTCTTAAAGTTGCATATGGCCCTTTAATCTAAGTGCTTGGTACAGAGCTCACCCCACATGAATCAGCTCGAACTCTGTAACTGACCTCATTTGGCATCTGTCAGAAACTAAAAGCAATAGCACCCAGCTGTTCACTTTAGTGAACATACAATTGCATAAATAAAATATAAAAGCATACATTTAACTCTAAATCCTTAGGAAACTCAGTGAAAATGCAACTGTTAACCCTTTTTGGTTCTGGGATTTTAATATCTTCAGAACAAACCATCTCCAGCTCCAATTCCTGCCTCAATGATTCTCTGCTGTCTCATTCTGTATTAAGATGCTGTCGTGGCACATGGAATTCTTTTCGACCCTAAAATAGAGTCCTTGTGTCTGGGTGAAAGAGCATTTCAATGACACTTACTGTCACTGGGAAAAGCATTCAGCAAGCTGTTTACCAGGGATTAGAAAAGGGACTTTAGCCCTTTAGACCATTTCTTATAAGTTGCAATTCCTCCAACCTGCCTTGCTTCCTGCCAGGAATGGTGCTTACCTTCATATATTTCATGAAGCAGTAGTGAAAAAGGGTCTACCCCTCTTGCCCTACTCCTGGCTAACACCCTAGAAGGAGTCCTCATAGTTTCAGCAAAAGGCCAGGTATCTCCCACTGTAAATAAATGCAGCAGAGTACACTATCAGCATCTACATTTTGAAGCATTAAGAGAGAAGACTACATCATGAGAAACTAGAAGGTATGGGGGGAAATAAGGAGGGGTGAAGAGACAGTAATGTGGAAAAGAAAATGTAACAGATGATTGTATTGCTGAGGGAACCCTTCTCTGCAATGACAGCACCTGACTGCAAAGGAGTTACATACCTCCATTGGTACCCAGGCAGGTCCACAGAAGGAAGCCATGTACTTCGGATATGAGGAGAGGACTAAGGGGCGTTGTATACACAGGCTGGTGGCAAGAGAAAGAAAGTAAGGGGCTAGAAGATGGGGATTCATGGAGGGAAAGCTGCTAGGTTGAAGGATAGGAAGGACGGCACTCCTGGCCAGAAGCCAAACACTGACAGGGCAAGATGAATGAGAAGGGAAGCCAATAACAAGGAGGTTCTAAAAGAGAAGGAAGAGAATGAACAAGGCCCTGAATGAAAATTAAGAAGGAAACCAGGAATGGTACGGCAAGCCCACAAAGCGGACTTTGAAAAGTAAACCGGTTTAAGAGGCCAGTAGTAAGACAGAAGGACTGAGGCAGAAAAGCTTTTGGCAAGAAATGGCAGAACAATAACAAAGTCTACCCTCAAAAAAATATATCTAGAGCTCACTACTTACTCTTCAGAGCGAAAAAAAGCTCAATAACTACTACACCTCCTGTCCACAGATCTCTCCAAAAGCACTGGCAGCGTGCCACTCATCATTAGCCCACATGGAGAATTTATATTAGCTATTGCTAAACCTTATATACTCAGCTTGAGTAGAAGAAATCTGTTCATTCAGATTAAGGGTGCCAAATTTTCCATAGAACTGTGAAGAGCACATTGGTAACATATAATGGAGAAAGAAGAGAGTGTTAGATTGCTTTTTTTGCAGTGTAGAAAATGATACACAGAAAAGAATACAGAAAATGAATGTATCTAAGAACATAACCACAGTTTTAGAGTCCGGAGACTATAAAATGCTAGAACCCTTAAAGCAGTCTCTTTGTTAATATTATGTCATTGCATCCCATATTTTAGTATAGAGTTCCTGCCAATGTATTGCACAGACTGGGCTCCCTGGCTCTCTGGATACTGCTGTAATATCTTGGCAAGGTTAAAAAGTGATGTCTTTATTTTTGATATGTAAATGTGTTTATTTACACAGGAAGTACAGGAAAGTACAACATGATAAAATATTCACTTTACATAAATTACACATACCTACACCAGAAGTATCTCTGCAACTCATTTCTGACATTATATACCAGCTTTTACACTTTATTTGTGGTACCCCCTGTGCAAAAATCAGATACAAGTTGAATCACATGAAGTGGAATAAAAATAGATTAGTTGTCCAGGTTCTGATAAACTCAACCATGGAATCAAATTTACTCACAACTAAATTAGGAATTTTTACTTGGAAAATCCCCTAAAAGTAATGAAGATAAATTGACATCATTACTTTAATTCAGTTTCCCCATGCTGTTTCAGTATGGTTTTTTTAATCATGGTGTGGCTAACAAAATATAAAATATTCACTTACACTTTCATTATCCAATGAAGTAGCAAAGGAAGAGAGACATTGTGAGCACAAGACACCCACAGAGCAGTTTCCCTGGCAACAAAAAGCAGGAATATGCTGACAACTTTCCATACCTTCATCAAATTCCTGGTGCTTACTACCGCAGCCTGTTAGTGAAAAACCTATTGCACTTACAAACCAGCTGCAGTTAAAATGTAGCTGAGGTTCTTTCCCAGGCATATTTTCCTTCTCAAACCTTTAATGAAATACTCTTTAGGAAATGTTGTGTGTATGGGGGGAAAAATAACTCAGAAGAATTCTGAAGAATTATTCACTTGCAGGAAGTTGGACCTTGCCCTATGTTTCCAGTGTGGTGCTCTAAAGTTGTGGAGCCACCACATTGCACTCACAGGCTCTCTGTGGTGTAATACAGACAGACCTGAAGGCACTCCTCGCTGGCCACAACACTGACCACGTGCATCAACTGCATTGAGCACAATGCCAAGCTTGAACAAGTATTGTTCAAATGCCAGATGTATTAGCTCGGCCCCTGTGTCACTTAAAGATAATCCGATAGTTTTTAAACCAGAGCATGACACCAGGCTGGAGTGATAATTATTTTCCTTCTCACAAGGAAAATAATTCTGGCTTTCTAAGGTATTAAGCTGTTACTGTGAATTTACCTTACTCTTTCTATGTATATCTACAAAGGGGCAACACTTCCTTCTGTGTTGATCTATATCTTTTAATTTATATTGTTTCATATGAGCCTCAAAACATTTCAGTATCTAGAGAGGTCTTATCCTAAAGGATCCACAGAAAATGGGTACAGAGCCAAAGCGGAAACATTCTGAACATGTTTCATCAGAAACAATCATCTATTGCCAATCAGTTCTAGCATTTTCCACTGAAAAACATGAACCTGACCGGCTTCATCTCGCGTGTGCTTACTTATGTTACTGATTGTAAATGTGGAAAGTAAATGCCATACCATCTCCTGGGAAAAGCTCTGCTCATGATTCAAGAATCTTCCCCTAAACCTGACAAAGTTTTGTTACTATTCCAGGAGTTGGAAGTAACAACTTGCTACTGTAAAACCAGAGTGCATTTTAAGTTCGCACAAATATAAAAGGGAAGAAATAGTCATGAAGAAAGACTATTCCAAAATACATAGTACAGATCACACAACAAGCTTCCCTCTCCCTCCATGGACTAGAGTCTCCAATCTGGACTTGCCCCATCCAGGTTTTGTCAGCTAAATCAGGAATATTCTTCAACTTCCTCTACTAGTAGTGGTGAGATATGTGCTCCTCAGACATTTTAGATCGGCTGAATCATCTTTTGGAGAGGTCTTTCCCTCCAAACTGAGAAAAGTGCCTCATACGGGTGTGTAGTTTCAACAGTGCCACCACCACTCCATGCCTTTCTAAGCCTCCATAGAGCTAGAAACAATGCAGTTCATACCTTCTATGAAATTGATAACTACTGAATTGTTTGCATTTGCATCCTTTTTATAGAGGGGCAGACTGTGAAGAGAAAGTAATACAAAAAACAGAGAACAACTGCCGTGTTTGAATCCTAATTTTCTTCTGGAATGCGTTACCTTCAAAGTGGAAGCTGGTGGCATTCAAGGCAATTATCCCATCAACATATTATGTGCTCTGACTGTGACAGCAACACAGTGATGGCACTGCGTTTGCAGGGCTGGTCTCAGGCAGGATGACAGATGGCATCTCCATTTTACACTGCTGTCCCCAACAAGATTTAAAACCCAAATGAGTGGCTTTCAAAGAAGACAATGTTAAAGAATTAGAAGTGATGATTATTCATGCAATTTAGACAACATGAAACTGCAGCCAGCAGCAGTCAATAGTCACTGGAGCTCAATCTCAGTCCTTGAAATCCCTGAGCAACACCTTAATTTTAAGGATGAATAATGACTGTGAGGAACAGTAGTATCAGTGAAGCAAATATGTGAAAGTGTATGACCAACAAACTGAGATGTCTGCTCAGTCCTTTCTGCTCTTGAAATACTCTGCACCTGTTGAAAGGTTTTTAAAGTCTGTAGGAGTGGCATGAATTTCCTGACCTGTGGAATTCCACCCATGGAAAAATCTCCATCCTGTCTCAATACTAACCATGCATGGCAACTTGATAAATAGGAGTAACATCGCAAAGACCCAACATTATATTCAACAATAACTTACTGACAGAGTTGACAAAAGCAATATGAAGATCTTGCAAGGAATCATACATTCAGAGGAAGCAAACCTAAGTATTCTCTCTACTAAGCCCTAATGTGTGAGCTTAGTACACATGTGTGATGGAAGATCCTTTTGAAAGCAAACAACTACATTTCTGATTGTTCTGGTAAGAACTGAGAGGACTAGTAAAATTCTTACATGGTAAATGTTTCCCAAATGGAACTAGATCTTTCTGATGATGCTGGGCTGTTTCACTGTAATATACAGCACTAACCTGACCAAACCTGGGACACTGCCATGCTTTTGAGTTAAACAAGCTAGCCAGTTATCTCTGCACAGTTCCATGAGGGTGGAAATGGGCCACGAACCCCTCTGTTTCTCATAGCTCAACAACCTACACTCATAAGTAATTCCTTTATCTGGTGAGCACATTTCTAGCACATCTGCTGAAGAAACTACTCATCACTGAATTAGCGAATCACACTCCAATCCCTAGAAAGTAAATAGGCTTCTCAGTGCTTTCTTTCATTTCTAAGTTGTGAGAAAAGAGGATCCAGAAGCACCCTAAATCAGGAAAAATAAAGATATTAATATCTTTCTAACTTCTTTCAGCTTATAACATTCAATGATCTTGCTAGTGTAAACTGTATGTTTTCCAAATGAGCAGCAGGGCATCAACCACAAATTAAACAACATTCTCACATCAGCATCTAACCAGCACACCTTGATACTGTGCGCTTCTAACATCACTCCTTTAACGCCTTAGGAAGAAAGCGAAGTATAAGAAGAACGAGTATAAAAACACATCTGAGAAATGCTTATCTCGGCCTCATTGCTATAGAGCACCTACATCTTTCCTACCCATCCACTCCTTTGTATGCTCAAGACTCTCCAGACTGAAACTGTCCCATTTTTGTTCAGTCACCTAAATTAAATATCTGAATTCAAATCTGCTTTGATCCCCTTGACAACTAATGGTAAGAAATATGCTCTTCAGCTGAGACTGAATTTCATTATTAAAAAGCTCCCTGAATTTAAACGTTTATTGCAACCCTGTCTAATGTCATCTTCATTATTATAAAGATAATTTTAAGCCAATTCAAAACAACTTTAAAGCATGTAATCAATGGATATTATGGACAAAATCATTGTCTTCCAGAGCAGCAAGTAATGTTCAATGAATGCAGTTTACGTTCCACTCAGTAACGTAATAGAGACTTGGAGGAATTGGAGAACAATTACAGAACGTATTTTAAAGCAATCTTTTTCATTGATTAAGGAAATACTTGCCATTAAGAAGCTAAGAATCCACCTTAATTCATTCTTCCTTTCACCTTCATTCTAGCTCACAAAACGTCACTTTAAAACACATTAACTTCTGAATTCTTTGAGATGCTTTAGCAGCCTAGCAGTCAACAAGTGATGCTGAAGCCATTCAGTTGGAAATAACCATAATATAATGAAAATGTGTTTTCCCCTGGACTTTCTAAAGGATATGGCTGTCTTTGCTTAAAGCTGAAGGAGCTCAGTAAGAAGTGTCAGGGAGTAGCTAATCAGACACTCACTCACATGAATAGACCTCTTCCGGGATGCAAATTCCTTTGAACAACAGGTTGCATGTTGACAGTCCATTACGTGGCATTTAGTCACAGACCCCTCAGACAGGCTTGTCTTACTTTTGGGAGGTCTGATCATGCCTGATTTTGCACCAAAGCTGCATGTGCAGTTCTAAGAGAGGTGTGGAGACCAGCACCCCCCTTTTCTATAATGTCCTTGTGGGCTGTGCCATATGAATGGAATTGCTCTACTTGTCTGCTCACAGCACGTTGTGGGTGAATTGTAAATTATCATTATTCAAAACAATATTCTGAACAAAAGAGGAGGTTGATCCATCCATCTTTCTTAGCAGTGTTTCAATAGGGTGGGAAGCCATCTGAGAGAGCAGCAGATGGTCTTCCCTTGGAGAATGTGCTCGTGTGGGAGAAAAACCTACACAGTAGGCTGGGGTAGGCAGAAATGAGGAAGATGGCACAGAGTGCCTTGAAGATGAATCCAGCTTGCAAGTTCTCCGAGAGGAATAGAGCTCAGGTCTGCAGATAGATGGACATCTGCAAACACCATCTGTGTCTGCATAAAGTGACAAGGAGCCCCACGCTATGACCTCACTGCAAGGGTTGATGCAACAGGCAGGAGCAGATGTGTCAAGTCCCAGTTCACTGCCCCAGCACCTTAGATGTCTTCTAAATGCATAGTGGGGCCTCATTATATGTGACCTAAATAATGGCCATGTTAATCTGGCATCCAGAATAACTTTGGAATTGTTAATCTCTTGCCATGCAATAGCTATGACTACTTTTACAACGGCAGCATCTTGATGCCCCTGAAAAGCTTGTCAGGCAAGAGGAGAAGAGTACACACAGCCTTCACCCCGCATCCTTCCTATCACTGATATCACGGCATGGACTGAAAAGATGTGAGTTTTCCTCTGCTTTGGCAGAAAACTACTATAAAAAAAAAACAGCCCTCCTTGTACCCTACACCATTACACTCAACACCCCACCCCACCGCCCCCCCAAACAGCAAAGAAAACCACCAATTTGAAGATGTTTAGTTAGCTGAATAGTTTAAAAATGCTCTTTCCTCATTCCTTACTGTGCTATTACAAGGCACTTGTAAAGGCACAGTCAACGATGAAAAACCCCAACTTATAAATGTACATCTATACACATTCTCCTTAGCATAGTCCTCATTATTTTACACACAGCAAGAATCATTTAACTACAGTCAGAGCAATTGCAATGATCACAAAAGCTTTATAGTTCTAGAAGGTGCTGGACTTTGTGCCACACTGTGGACTCCTCAGATTTATCTGTAACACAGGCCATAACGTAAGCTTTGGCAAGGCATATCAAAAATAGAGAAAACAACTGTATTGCAGCTTTTCAACCTTAAGAAGGAAGATACAGAATCTATGTAGGTCTATGTTCCTGTCAAAGCACCTGCATGTTCCTTCATGGCTTACTGGAAACCCAAGACTAACGGTGGTGAGATGCATAAGTGACTATTGAACTGACTATGAACTCCTTAAAGTTAGATGTCTTTTAACATTAAGGATTCCAGCCAAGTCATTATGCACAATTAAGTGAGTATCCTTAGGAAATACATAGTCCTTTAGTGCAAGAACTGCACTGCTAAAGGAAATCCCTAATTCCCCCTTTCTTAGTGTGCTTTGGTTTGTGTCACAGTGTAGCCCCAGAGCATGTGAACTAGATTAATTTCAGATGAAACTGCACATCTCATCATGCCAGAGCCAGGGCCACACTTCAGTTCAGCTGAAGTGAAATCTTTGAAATACACACATTGTGGATGTCAGATTTACAACACTAACTACTCCACAACTTCATTCTGATTTTAGCCTAATACTGGTTACAGCCACAGATCAAAGTCGAAACTCACCTAGGGTGAATGGATTGATTTATCCATCAGAATAAGTAGGAGGAGGTCAACTTAGACCGAAAATTCTGTGGGGAAACAAATTTTTCTTGCATAGTCCTCTGCTGCCCAAGTTTATGAGGGCAAATAAACCTTGATCAAATTGCAAGGATATACCAAGCCAGTAAGGATGAACAGCAATAGTGTTAAATCTCCCCAAACAAAACACAAACTCACTTTCATTTACTTCTTCAGTGAGAATTTTAAAAAGGACTAAAAATATGAAAAAAGTGCTCTTATTTTCCCTGTTCTTCCTATTTCACTTTTTACCCTTCCTTTGAAGTAGAATGATCTAAAAAGGATAATGCTACCAGGTATCTTTGAAAATCTACAAGAACAACATCAAAGATCAAAAAGATGGAGTTTTTACACTAGAATTACAGACTTGTCATTTCCCACTTCCAGATAAACACTAGAACAAATAAAAAGTCTGTACCCATCCTGTGAATTACAAGATGATGAGCAGCAAGTTGATAGGAGTTTGTCAAGTACAATATACACATTCCTCCAGTGATGGGAAAAGCAATTTAACTCAAATATATTGCTTTCTCTTAAGGCTCTTGACTGTTTCATATGATGTTTCATGAACAAAATAATGGAGTATCACAGAGGTTACAAAAGAGTACAAAACGGGTTGGAAAACACCTTCCTTATAATGATTACTGGTCATCATTGCACTAGAAGTCCTTAACCCCTTTTTTTCTGGATGTTGAAATCAACAGAACGTTTGCTGGTGAATTCAGTGGGATTGGCCAAGATTCTGCTTGTAGGCAATCCATCCTCACCAAGCGAATTACATTCAACTGACACTTTATACTGCTGGCACAAGTAAGAATGAAAGTGAAATCATGAGGAAAATTCTCAGCTGGACTAAGAATGTAAAAGAAAATCTGTTTCTGAGTGAGCATTTAATTATTCGCCTTAAAATCTCTACCCTTCTGAAGTAAATGGGACATCTTCAGCAGGCTTCAATGGGATCAGGATTACTCCTGTATTTTTAGGTGCTCAAGGATGCTTTGAGTTCAGCTATCCCGAACACATCTTCTCAGCAATTGTAGAAAGAGAAACAGATTTTTTTACTTTCCTGTTTTTAGTGAACAGAAAACTAAATATAGATATCTGCCACTGGTAAAGTTATATTCTGCTCAATCTTATTCACACAATAAAACATTACGTTGTTGGAACGGTATTTGGGAATAATCTCCCATAGCGATAATTTGCTAAGCTTTAGCTCAGAGCCAATGAATATGGCTGAGTTACACCTCCTTGGAATAAAAGATTTATAATGGACATGGCAACAAAACCTTAAACTACACTATCTCTGTGGAACTGCACTGCTATAATAAGACTTCATTTGATTTTCTTGAGAGCTATAATAAGATTAAGGCGTAATCATAAATTCCCCTGTGACAAAAGATAAACTACTTCTCATTGATCTCTCAGAAACTGGACCAATTTTTTGATATTAAATAGTCATTTACAGCAGCAACAGGCATATTATTACTCCAATAACACAATGTCAATGACAGTGATTTTCAGAGACAAACACTGTAGTGGTCTCTTGAGAAGCCTGATTAAACTCCTGGCCCAGACAGTAGGGAATAACAAGGATTAACCAATTACTTGAGGGTTATTTTATGGATTTTGTTTTGGGTTGCACTGATTTATATAAACCCTTCCAACAGGCTTACTGGCATCTGTTAATTTGGTCCCAGAGCTGCATGGATCGAACAAGGACCTGTTTTTTTTGTTGTTCAGAGAAAGGTAATAGTGATTCAGAAGTCTTCTGCAGCACCCTTTAATAAATTAAGTCAATCCTTACTAATGCATTAACTGTTTGCGTAGGCACAGCATCTCTATAATTAGATCAGGAGAGGTGTATAACTTGGTAATATTACTGAATGTCTCATTCCAATTTACCCTCTTCAAGTTCTTAGGATGAGTTTTTATGTTCAGTTATTGCTATTAAAATTCCCTATCCAGACAGTGGTGCTGTTGAGCATACACATGATAAAAACACGCATTTAGAGTCAACCCACGAAGCAAACATAATCTAAATATCTGGAAGACAGCTAACAGTATAGAAGAATTTTACCTCAGCTTGAGAATACAGATCACATAAATTAGCAGGAGAAGCAAGTTAGAAGCATTTGGTACTACTTCAGCTCTGACATTACAGTAATTTTCATGCAAACAATCTGCCAATGGTCATACAGGAAGCTTAAGAAAAACACTGGAGTTAACCCCAAATTTACTCTATCTCTGGGCAACACTGTAATGACAAGAACACCCTCCCCTTTCTTCTCAGATAAGACCATATCTCCATCATAGCATCAACTTTCTAGCCGAACAAGACACCAAGAAATACATATAATTAGAAAGCATTGTATTAAAATCTCAGTGGAACAAAATGATGAATAAGTTCAGTGTGATGTATTCCTCTCCTAGATGGCACCTTGAAATAATGCTACAGAGTTTGTTTAGACAACATTGACAAAACTGGTTTTATCTTTAGAGCATGTGTATGTTTATAAGGCTGTCATCAGCTCCTTGGTCACCTGTGTCAGGAAGCTGTCAGCAACTCACTCCAGAAATATCCTGCTCGTGCCCTCTGGGTTGCCATTCTATGAGATACCACTTGCCTTTTTCTCCATGAGGGGAGCAATTTGACTCTTTCTCCTCACAACTTCTGCAGAGCTTGCAGGAATTTAACTGTCCTGTGGGTGTTCTTCACCCTTCAAATTTTGTTCAAAGTGTCCAAAGCACTCATAATTTTAAGGAGAAATTATGAGAATGACAAAAGACTTAACTACTTTTCCTTAAGAGACCAGATGGAAAACATAGGACGCTTCAATATTGCTTAAACATGGTCATTTGACTGTCTTAAAGTATGGTCACCTGTATTGAGAGGTTCTCTAGTCAGAGTAGCATCTTTATTGTTAATTCCATACCTATTAAGAGGGGTCACTTTGCCCTTATGCAGGTCATAAAAGCTTCTTCAGCTACTGGTCTGCAAGCTCAGATGCAAGGAAGCAACCAGCAAGGCATTAGCTTCTTCAGCAATTCCTTCAATCAGGAATAAGACAAAATCTCACTGAAGCAACGTCAAAATACTGTGATGAGGTTAAAGGTATGGGGTATATCTGTCCGTTACCTCCTGCTAACATCTATCAACATGTGGCAGTCAAGTTGGCTACTGTTGATAGCAACATCTTAAAAGATTATTCCTATATATTGTAGAAGCTGAAGGTTACTTCTCCAAACTGCCATTGTTCTTTACAATGTTCTTTACAAACCTGAAATCTACAAAGGTTTTAATGATGGGAGAATCCTACTTGCTAACATACACTAAAAAAAAATAGATAAAGAAGAACCAAAGGCAGTATGTACACATATATATACACATACATCTGACAAAGACAGTAGATTTATCTATGTAATAAAGGACCATCAGTTGTCATCAGAATCACATTTTCATGAATTGGAATCTTGTTTCAAAACAGCAAAAAGTGAGTGTTCAGCACCAAAGCCTGAATCTATAGCAAAGACAGACTAATTATTCAGCTAAGTAAGCAGAACTCAGGGTACTGCAAGAATTCTATCCTACACATGATATTTCCTTCCATAGTGTTTGCATGAAACAAAAGATGTTTGCATGGGCTGAAATCCCAGACCATTCTGGTTTCATCTGGGTCAGAGGGACCCACAAGAACACCTGCATATGTTCCCAAATTGAGAACTTTCCATCACATCTACTCCAAACGTCCCTGACAAAGGGAATATGAGAGAAGGCTTCTGCTAACACAAATACTGAGAACATGCCACGCACATAATGAATAGCTGGAGAACCATAAAACTTTAAGGAGTGAGATCATTAGCTGTGAGCATTGGTATGCAATCCTAACATTTCCAAACAATTTTACTCTACAAGTACCTGGATCTAATGTCTCATCATCTTATTTTAAGCAAGAGTGCAGCTTTTCACAGTGTAATAAACATGGGAAACACACAGTGTTTTTCAGACTCTCACACCTCTGCTTGCCAGCTTATCCACTAATACAGCAAGCTACAGTTAAGGATGACCAGAATTGCAATTACAGAAAGGTATGATAGAAAAAAAAACAGACTAAAGAACACATCGGTTCACCCGGATGTACTGCAATAGTACAAGAAAAATGAGGTTTATGAAACACAACTGAAACACATATTTACATTTACAACCTGAATTCTTTCTCAACATTTCATTGCGTTATTTCACCTCCATGTTTCCGGAAAAAATTGTCATCTTCCTTATGACAGGCAAAGGATACGTTTAAAATATTTCGATTGCCTAGATAAAGCAGCTTTGGCTTTGAGAGATGCAGATTCCCTGCTGTCTGCCTTACCCTGAGACACATACTTGAAATAAAACCACATTGTGCTACACAAGACACATCACTCACATTCTCTCTATGCATGCAGCTAGAAAATGTTTGCTGGAGATCTATCATAATTTTGGTTCAAAGCCATTGTTTCTCTTCAACTCTCACTTCAAGAATATTACTTATAGTCTACTAAAGCAGTTCACCTTCGTTCATTTATCTAAAGCAAAAACAAAAGTTGCAAATGGGTCCTATATGTAGCTGCATGAAGTAGACTATGATGATTAAAAATGCATTGTAATAAAATGTTTATCAGGATCTCTTCAGAGTTTTCAAGCAGGCTTTCAAAGCAGTGGTGTGTGAGACTTGATTAAATGCCTCTCATGTGCTACATATCCCTAGTATTAAGGTCAATTGAATTCTCCTCAGCAGAAGCTGGCAATTCAGATGAAATTCAGGGGGATTTAAGTAACAGCTATTTGGGCATCGAAAACGTACCAAATTCTGCTGGCTCCTTCCTCTACTATAGGGATATATATATATAACAAGACACAGTAAACAACCTGAACTAAAATCACCAAGCTTAATAGGCTTCAAACAGAAGGAGATGAATACGCAGCACCGATTGCCAAACAACATCAGTTAGACAGAGATAACTAATTAAACTCAACTACATGTTAGTACTCACAAGATGCAATGCAAGCCAATGCAAAAATATTAGTTCAGGCTAAAAAAAACCCTTATGCTACATTAACACTGCAATGATCCCAGCCTAACAAGCCTTGTCGCTGAGCAGTTTTAGTTATCTTTTACAGCCCCATGCCATTATCATCTTGTTTCTGCTCCAGACTGGATACCATCAGCAATGTCTTGTACTGCTTGAACCCACTTTCCTGTGAGTGTTTGTTGTCAGCCCAGTTACACTGATCTCTGCTGCTCAACATACACACCCAAAGCTTAGTACTTCTCCTCCAAGGATGGATTAGAAACACCAGTCTGATCCAAACACCCGTTTAAATGGCAAAGATGAGATCCAGGTCAATAACGGGATTCTTACATGATGAACAACCCTTTCAGCATCTAAGGAAATGTCTGTTGAAGGGGTTGCCCAAGTTTGTCACCATTATTTCCATCAATGTTGTAAGGCAGAGACTAACAGCAGAAGTGACTTTAGAATCCACACTGACATCTTGTGGACAAAGAGCTAGCAAAGTATTAAACCCTGTTGTATGTTGTTTAATCAAAGAGCTGAACGTGACTAGTATAGGGAAAGTCAGATGATTTTCTGATACTTGTTAAGCCGGACACTTTATGTCACGTACCAAGCATGTGCAGAATGATGTTTTGCACAGTAAATGTGAGAATCTGGATCCTTATAGCAATATTTGCAAAAATTCATTTTGCATTTCTATTACCATGCCCAAAATAGAGTTTTCTGTTGCACAAACATTTGCAGACCAGCAGCCAAACGGCACTGGTCTGAATCAGGCCCATTGGTAAATGAGCAAGTTTTTCATTTCCACAAACTTCCTCAGAAAGAAAACAGAATATTCTGAATTACCTTGGGAAAAGCAAAACTTGTCACCAGAAAGCAGAACTACAGATTTTATTTAAATGAATATCCACAGGACAGCAGAGGAAAATGTCTCACTACTTGCCTTTGGAAGGAGCAGCATAAAGGGAAATGGTTTCAATCTTAGACTTAGGGAAAAGCAATGGTAATTCTCCCCCTTTTCTTCCAGCACTTCTCAATGCAGCTCATTTTAGTCAAGGTATACAGACTATAGATATGAAAAGGAAGATAAAGCACTATTTTTTGCCTCTAAGGATTATTAACACAGATGCCAGAATGAAGCTGCTAGCAGGAGGAAAACACATTGATAGAAAACATAAGAGAATAGTGATGATGCTCAATACTGGGTCCAAGAAGCCCTCTAACACAGCTCAGTTTCATAAGAATTGGTTCATTTGATGACTGTAGATGCAGAAAACCTCTGAAGTCATTATTCCATGAAGGACAACATTCAGGAAGTCAGAGATTTTCACTAAAGACTTCACTCCAAATGTAAGCATTTAATTAACTTTCACCAATCCTTTTTGGAAACAGTGTGGTTCCAGTAATATTTATCTAGATCCCAAAGTACTGCTTTTCCCCAGGAGATCTGCATCAAATATAGGACTTGCTTTTTCCTTTTAAAAGCATTTGCTTTTTACCTTGCCCAGAGGATCCAAGACAAAACTGATCATTTTGTACAGTATTTAGAATATGTTAATGCTGTGCTTTTCAGTTTCCTGCAGAATTCAGGAAAGATCCCTCCCTATAATCTCCCTTTCATGTATTATTCCTAGTTTTTTGAGGGAGTGGGAAGAGGCTTTTCTCTGGAGATCACATGCAGCCAGAGACAGGATTTAAGGAGGTAGATATGCCAGAGGCTTAGCTGACAGGTCAGGCTCACAATCTCAGGCTTGACACAACCACCACACTTGGTACCTGAAGTCTCCAATTTCCTTTAAAATGCTATTGAAATATGATCTCCCTTGTTCTCTTCCTCTGGCACATTTCAAGTGGCTATTATTTTTTATTGCTGGATGCAAAGTATTCTATAGCTGCATTATGTCAGGACATGAAGATGGGATATTCTCTGGATCCTTCTTGATTAAAGCTCTATTGTGCAATTACCAGTGGCTGACCAGAGCTGGCCTTCATGTCCCTCACAGTTCCTTGTGCCTCTACTGATAAGAATCTCAGCTCTTCTCCCAGTTAGCATCAGTTCATTTGGCATTTCTATGTGTGCAATAAACAATACTCACAATAAGGAGTAAGTTCTTTGGGATTTCAACCTGTCAACAGTGCAGAATGAGAACGGAATGGCAGCATTATTGATTAGGTCACAGGGAAATAAAATCTTATGATATTAAACACAGGAAACATTTACTCCACTGGGGAAAAGTAATGTCGCACTTGTCTTCCACATACAGCAATTACAGCTGACAGGGATCTTTATTCTGCGTCATATGAAAGGACAGATTTAGCTTGTGTGTATAACAAACCACAAATGAGTAATGAAGGTCTTCATTTATAAATGGATGAAATCATATTTCCTATTTATAGCTAGACAAAGAAAAATAGGGGAACTAAGTTCTGCTCATAGTGATAGTTATCTACATTTAGAAGTGCAATGGAACAGATTTGGCTTCAGCTTATCTCAGTTTTTAATAACTTAAGAGCCTGTGCTGCAAATAATTAATCTTTGGTCTCAACAGTTTCATGTGTAACAGTCCAGGCAATAATATGCAAGGATCCTATTACTTTACAACTATATCTAGCATTTTCTTCAGATTAAATTATATAATAATACCACTGTAGCTCGGTTTGCAGCCTCAAAAACACTTAGTAAAAGGCTTAGTAAAAGTGTTTCATATTGTTCCCTTTTTTAATCTGAATGTTGCCTTTAAATTCTAAACAAGTCATTCTCTTAAGTGCCACCTTGATCCTCTGAAAACTTACCCATGCACAAACATTCTTGTTTGATCCAATGGGGTTACTGCAGTGGTTAAAGCTGAGAAATGGATATACAAGATGAATAGAAATTATGGAAACTGAAAATAGACATGGTGAAAGGTTCAGCTAGACCAAGATAAAACCTCCAAAAGCAGATGCCTAGTATAGGGTAAGACAGCACAAATAAGCTTCTCGGTAAAATATCCCAGCTTCCATCTACTGAAGATCATTTATAGCATTTTCCCCCTCTTTTCCAATGTTCCTGACATTAACCTTTTAGATTTTGATTCAAAGATAATTCTAGATATGAATAATCTGGTTTCACTACAGTTTGTAAGGAATCCATCAGAGATATATAAAGAAATGTGTGGCACCACTATTAGCTTTTTATGCTTCTTTTCCTTTAGTTCATTAAACATAGACTCATAGAACCATAGAATAGTTAGGGTTGGAAAGGACCTTAAGATCATCCAGTTCCAACCCCCCTGCCATGGGCACTGAATGTATGTATGAGTTAAACCAGAATTTTCTTGCTTCTCTGAATTCTCCTTCCCAATTTGGGGATTTATTTTAAACTTCTACTTCTTTTTTATACTAAATAGCCAATCTCCCATGGACTTCATAAGCAAATACTAAAGCTTGAAGTTGCGATGTTTCATGTGTGATAGCAAGTGTAAGCAGTATCTTTCTCCAAGTACTGCATATACTGAACACAGAAAAGCGTCATATGTTGATGGCGTAACATGTCATCTATGCGTAAAGAAATCCTGCCTCATTCAGCAGTAACAACTGCATGCGAGCAGCGACAGAACACACCGATAAATCCCAGGGTTCCAGGTTTCAGAACAGAGCCCTGACTGGCTGCCTCAGCCCTTCGCTAAACGTTAAGAGCCCTTTGGTCCTTCACTGTGTCTGATTCTGTAAAGGTTAAATGAGGTTACAGGTTACTTGAGAACTTATTTTCACAAAGTTCTTATTTTAAGGAATATAGATCATCACGAACATAATGTAAGAAGCAAAGAAAGTTGGAACAATGTTGGTTTCCTCCAGCATTTCCAGCACTCCTCCACTAACCACTGGACATTGAGCATTTCCATTACAATGGATATCTCTAAGTGCCTGGACCAGAAAAAGAGCTAGATCTTGTTCCTTCATTACAGCAACCATCCTACATGCAGAAAAAGAAGCCAGGAAATCCCCTTTCAGCAGGGGGGTTGGAAATTGATGATCTTAAGGTCCTTTCCAACCCTAACTATTCCATGATTCTATGTTTCTGGTTGCAAATCAGCAGCAATGTGTTTGGGTTCATGAGATGAACCTCAAATTCAGTAGTGACAGAGAACCACCAGGGTTGCAAGGCAAAGGCATACTGAGGCTGTCATTTGCTTAGCAAGAAAGCTTTGCAACGATACAAATGAGACTGGCAGTACTGAACTGCTTGATTTTCCTGTTTAAAGCTTATTTGGGGTCTAACTAGTCTGAAGATCTTGGATTTTGGACAGACTCTATGCCTGATGTGAAAGCATCCTGCAAATCTGCTGGAATTGCAGGATGTTAGAAAGCTAATATATTTAAGAGCTATTAAAAGTTTCAAGACTAAGATTATGCGAGCCATTCAGAACTTTGCATACAAGTGAGCAGGACTTAGGCACTGTCATCCCTTCTACCTTGCTATTCAAACACTATATGACAAGTCTCCACCTTCTTTGACAAGCAAGGCATTCAATTAAATACTAATTACAACATCAAGAGGTTGATTTACACTGAATGCATATGAAAAACTAAGGCAGTCCAAACAGCGAAACATCTCCAGACACCCAAGTAAACAGAAGTGAGCAGATGAAACCTAATCGTGATTTGGCTCATCTCAAAAACCACAGACACCAGGAAAAGAAACCCCAACAAAACAAACATGTAAGAAAACACCTGCAAAAACTTCATCAGCAAGTGCAGCAATAGAACAAGGGGAAATGGGTTTAAACTGAAAGAGGGGAAGTTCAGGTTGTATATAAAGGGGAAGTTCTTTACTGTGAGGGTGGTGAGGCACTGGCACAGGTTGTCCAGAGAAGCTGTGGCTGCCCCATCCCTGGCAGTGTTCAAAGCCAGGCTGGATGGGGCCTGGAGCAACCTGGTCTACTGGAAGGTGTCCCTGCCCATGGCAGGGGGTTGAAACTGGACTTTCCAACCCAAACCATTTTATGCCTCTATAACTAAGGAAAAAATATTATATCCAAGATATTGTTCCTCTCCAGAAACTTTGAACAAACTCACATTGATCTGAATCTTGAACGTACCACCTGTAAGAAGCAGTAAAGAGAAAACTTGCCCATTACACATGGTTTAGGAAAAGAAAATCTGTACCCTGATTTTTTAGTTTTTTTAATTAAATTTACTAGAATTGAAAGCCACATCATGGTGCAAATCAGTCTCTTCTTCAAGTACCTTGAAAGAGGAAAGGATGTCTTACAGTAATCCCAATGTGTTTTCACAGCTTATTAAAAGCTTACAAGGCACAGCACAGGCTCATTGGACCATAAAGTAACATGCTGGTTTCTTTTTGAAAAAGCTATTTCTTAAATCTTCCTTTTCTACATCATTACATAAAATTTCACTTCAGTGAATGAGGATAGTGAGAAGTCCTGATTGGGATCCTGATACAGATAACGGGGTCTTTTTTCTTTCAGTGTAATTTTCATCTGTTTTATTTGTGACATATGCTAAGGTAAATTAAAGCCTGTTTTGAGTGAAGCAGGTATTTGCTACTGAAGCATAAGGTTCATTCTCCGAGAAAGAAACATTAAATCTTACATGAAAACATAAGCACTCTGAATTTTATTCTCTTGCCCATGATTAACCTACATTATTAGCTTATTATTGCTCACATCCTCATTTCAAGTTAAACAGGTGTTCAAGAACTGCAGAAGCTGAACCTACTGGGCAGATTCTTTGTCCAAACAAGTTATCAGCAGAGCACATAGGACAAATACTATTCCAAAACACCTCTGCAGCCTGTGAAATCATCCAATCTGGGATTGTGTCAGTTGATTAATGCCAAAGGTGTCTGTGCAAAGTAGCTTTAACATTAATTTATGAATATTCAAGCCTTGGATAGTTAAGAAAAAAAGACTTTTAACAAGCAGTTTTATATCCTTATGTCTTTCTGAGGCGAAGTGAAGCCTGGTGATCTTAGGGACTCCCTTGACAACACAGGGGCTGGAGTTGGAGATCTCTCCCCGTCAATACTTTTCACTGTACCTCTGGAAAGCTGCCTGAAACTCCAGGATAAACCTTTTCTCTTTCTCCCAGATATCCAATTCCTTTCCTGAGACCAGAAATTAAGCTCTCCTAATGGTAATGAGGAGCATGAACACAGCTGTAGGTCTTTCTGATAAATGAAAACTGGTCTTCTTATCCTGGATCATTGCTTTTATTCTTTCACCTCGATAATTTACTACAGACAAACACTGCCAGGAAAAGGAGCTGAGCTCTAGATCTACACGGACTCCTGAAGCAAGATTCTGTCAGACATCAGAGCCTTCACTGCCAGGAGTATGATCCAAAGCATCTTCAGCCAGCACCACCCAGTAGGCCCCTCCCCACCTCCACTAAGAAAAGCAGGTATTAAGCTTTTGTTTCAGAGCACAGGTTGTCTTTGTAGAGCCTCTCCACCACAGACTTCCAACACCAGTCTTGAACCAATGACTGCACAGCCATCCTCTGAAAGAAGAAAGAAAATTCCAACAGGAAGCAGAAATCCATTTGAATATTTTCAAATTTATAGCATTAGGCAACTATTATGTTACAAAGCAGTCAGTCAAGAAATTATCATTGTTGTTTTGGAAACAGGCACTGCAATATGCATGTGACATTCTCAACCTCAGGGTGGCACCCAATATAGAATCACAGAATGGTTTGGGTTGGAAAGGACCTTAAGATCATCCAGTTCCAACCCCCTGTCATGGGCATAGGCGCCTCACACTAGACCATGTCACCCAAGGCTCTGTCCAGCCTGGCCTTGAACACTGCCAGGGATGGAACAGTCACCACTTCTCTGGGCACCCTCTGCCAGCACCTCAGCACCCTCACAGGGAAGAACTTCTTCCTTAGATCTAACCTGAATTTCCCTGTTTCAGTTTGAACCCATCACCCCTTGTCCTATCGCTACAGTCCCTGATGAAGAGTCCCTCTCTGGTATAAAACTTATACATTCTCATAGCTTAAACTGAAGCACATAAAGTCCTTTCACCATGATGTAGGGAGCCTAGACACCCAGATTCAAGATATGGCTTCTAACCCCAGAGCCAGGCACCTAACTTGCTCTCTCTCATGCACCTTTACAATATTTTGCCCTTCAGCCCCAATTTTACCTTCTTTGCATATCTTCTTATGGGGCAGGATGGAGAGGGGGAAAGATCTTGGCAAAAGGAAAGCTTACAAAGTCTATTTAACTGATGTCCTGTCCATATGAATGAAATCAGCAGCAAATATGGATGCTCAAGTCTCTGAGACAGATTCCAAAGGAAACAATTGTCAGCCAAAGTTATTTTTGTGAAACGTGTACCTGTTGAAAACCTCCTCAGCCCATGATTTATTCATGATGTATTCACTTCAATAGATATTATAATCTTTATTTCTTTTTAAAAATTATCACCTCCTAGCATCAAATTTAGCTTGATCTTTACTTTTAAAAGTGCACCTAACACTGCATTCATAATCACATGAGAATTTTGCCAATCTTTAGTGAAATGCCTAAGAATCACAAGGGTTTTTCTTTAAGAAGCTCCTGAGTAAGAATTCTATATCAGTGTAAATCACAAATCACAGTGAGCATATTTCTTTGCAAGGCAAATATAAGTATATATATTCCCCTTATAAATAAGCACTAAAATGAGGAAGGAGTTCACTTCATAACACTGCCCTGGGGCCCTTTATCATAAGCACATTTCATATTTTCCAAGCAAACACCCTACCTTCCGAACTAGAATTAAGGCTAAAACAATATTTAAGAGGTTTAAAATCACTGGAAAATTGAAACTTAGCTGAAAATGGAAAACCCCCAACACTGGGAATTCTTTGGCAAGGAACCATTGCTCACGGTAATGCCTCCTTATGGCCAGAGTGTGGCAGTGGATGCCAAGGCAATTACCTCGTCTGCAGCTATTTTCCAATGGCAAAGTCAAGTATTTTTAGACACACTCGTGCACGGTAAAAGCAGGCACAAAATCGGAATCTTCTCTACGGTTTTCATCACTGCATACATTTCATTGGAAGGACCACAGCTCTTAACACAGAAATGGATGTACCCAGACCTAGAAAATACAAAGCTATAGATCTTAACAGAGAGAACTCATGCCATAATCCACGCTGCTCAGAACACTTCCGCAGAACCACATAAATTTTGTCGTCACCTGTGATTCCCCAAATGCCACCATTACATTTGTGGATCTTGAACCACTTTTATAAGTGTTACAATCTTTAAAGATGCAGATGAGTATGTTAAGTAGGATTTACAAAATGACCAAAACTGTGCCTAAGACAGCACTCCTACGTGTCTAACAATGTGAGACTCCTCCGAGCTGGCCACCACAGGCTGTGCTGACAGTCAACAAATAAACCAGATGTTTTCAAGTTGCAGTATTCCATATCTGTTTCTCAGATGTGAGATCAACTGCCCCTTGAACCAAGAGACACACATTAGATATAATCACTGGGCACAGGCACTCTGCAAATGTCAGACCATCCACTGAATAACTTTGGCATTTTCAAGCACTATTGCACCTGTTGGGAGGATATTTTCAGTGAAGAATTGCATCCTGGCTAAACCTGAAGGCAAACTGTTGTTGAACTACAGTGCAAAAAAATCAGTGATCAATTTAAAATCACACTCCATTAACTCAAAGACATTTCTTTACCCATTGAATCTGAAGCAGGAGAGAGCTGCTCCACACTAGACACTCCCCCACACCCCAAACTGTAATTTCTATAGGAAGTAGTGGTTACCTCTGCAAGTTAATGAACTAAACCCTGTCAGCTGTAGGATACCTAAACCAAGAAAGAAGGTGGTTGTTCTGTGGTTCAGCTTCTGCATGAAGCTTACCAGCAGATGCCAGTCTCACACCAGAGAAATACAACAAGCTGGTAACTACTTTGGGTAAGACTGAAAGCAAGATTTGTTTTTTTAAACTGGTAGATATGAATGCAAACTAAATAAATCAAATTTTGAATAATCATTACAAAGTATTCAAAATTAAGTTTTAACTCTTCTCTATTGCGCTGAAACAAAATTTTTATGTAAAATATATTGTTTCTTTTAATGGGCACCACTGAACAGAATTAGGAAATCATGGTTTAACGTCAAGGCTTAATCACTGGAAAATGCACAGGGATTCCCAGTACTCACAAAATCAATTCAGTGGAACAGGACTGCAGGTCTCCCTAGGCTTCACAAGGTAATGCTCAGTCTTTCATATCGATTCCCTCTTCTTTAAGCAAATATACATACACATAACTTCATGTCCCCATAGAAATTAAATGTCATACTTAATTTCTCCAGTTTCAGCGCTGTAGAGGAGAGATTAAAAGGGCCCAGACAGTTAACTAATGCTAAATCTGAAACAAGTGAAGACAAAGAGCACAAAGTCTCCAATTTACATAATTGATTGAACTGCTAAAAATTGAGACACCATGTAAAGCAAGCATTATTCAACATCTAACTCGGGCATTTAATCTAAATCAATTCATCTAGCCCCACTGTATGGTCAGGGAAGAAAGGCACGTTGGCAGAGTGTTTCTCCCCTAAAATGAAAGGCTCAAAGAGATCCACAGAATCATAAGAATTACAGAACCATAGAATCATAGAATGATAGAATGGTTTAGGTTGGAACAGACCTCATAAATCATCTAGTTCCGACCCTCCTGCCACAGGCAGCGACACCTTCCATTAGACAAAAGCCCCATCAACCTCCCTGTCAACCATATATTTCAGTAAACCTTTCAGGAGGATCTGTTCTAGGATCTGTTCCATTATCACTTCACTGATGACTGAGGAATTCTGAACATCCAGCTTAGGTTAGACATTTGCCTTTCTGATGGCTAGAAACATACAGAATGATCACTATCAAAGTATTCACTTAATGTCACAGGCTACTCTGCAAGCACATGCTGACCAAGCCACTGAACACAACTTGCTGGTCTGCCATTTAGTCCATTTGAGGACTAGAAGTGACCTTGCACAAGAAGAAACCTTTCCCAGCTATGTCCACACTGTTCCAATTGCATCGATTTGTATCTGGTGTGATCAAATCTCCATGAACTAAACCCTAATACCTGGGGGTTCTTTTTCCCTTTGCAGAACAAGATGAAGTGATAAAAGCTCAAAGAAGAAAGGGGAGAAGATTCCTTGTTGCAGCCCAGACCCAGCAAGTCTGAGGGCAGTAAGGAAATTGCTGAGCCATGTACAGCGCTAACCTCACCACTGTATGGTTCCTCTGCTCACTGCAAAAGTAACTCAGTAAGAAAGAAGCTCCCAGATGGGCACATACCAAAGCTACTTAATATCACTTTTATCTGACAGTGAGAGCCCTGTGTAGGGAACACCTTTATTTCCATTTGAACAGCAAATAGCATCAAACCTGCCTGAAATGTAAAAACCACTACGTACCTATCATTAGGCTTCAAAGAGACTTATATTAGTCTAAATAGAGATTTTAGTTAGAAACATACCATGTAAAAGCAAAATGTGACACAGCAAAAGAACAGTATCAAGCTTTCCTTGCAAAGTTGAATGTTTCTGACTCCCACATGCAATCAGGACAGAGAGAGACAGTTCTCTGGGAAACATTAGTTTGCACCCAGCTGGAGTCAAGCTCTACGTGCTCTCTGAAGGAGTTTCATGGTTTTGATTGCTCACAGAAAGCCTAGACCTCCAGCTCGGGAACTTATAAGCTATGTTTCTAAAATGAGGCAATTTGCCTTTTCCTTTTTGTCACGATCAATAACGCAATCACTTCAGCCTCTTCTACTGGGGAGATATTCTTGGGAGGAGATATGGCAATTTCTACATAAATATGTAAACCAATTACTTTAAAGAAGAAATGAATTCGTTTTGAATGTGGCCAGAGAAGCCAAGAAATTCCTGACAAACAAACTTAATACCCGGGGTGGAAATCAACCACAACTCAATCTGTGGCCTTGTAAAGCCATCCTTACTCAGGAAGGCACTATAAAACAACTTTCCTGAGTTACATATGGGGGTTATGTATCAGCTAAGCACACACTGAAACACCTTCGTAATTCTAATACATTTTCTCTACATTATTCAAAGGTTTCTTTGCTTTATGAACAGAAATATAAATATCTTTATATGGAATTTATACAGCTAATGCTTGATCCTGCTCCATTAGGGAGTTTTGAAATTGTCCCATTCAGTATAAAGTACCTGACATAAAACACACTGTGCTCTTAACCAGAACATAACTTTCACAACCTAGTTTTTAAACTACATTGTACATACTTACTAGGCATTCATTTCCCTCTCTTCCCAGTTTAGTTTATCCTGGGCTGCATCAAAAACAGTGTGACCATCAGGTCGAAGGAGATGATCCTGCCCCTCTACTCTATTCTCATGAGACCCCAATTGCAGCACTGTGTGCATTGCTGGTGTCCTCAGCATAAGAAGGACATGGAGCTGTTGGAGCAGGTCCAGAGAAGGCCACGAGGATGATCAGAGGACTGGAGAACCTCCCATACAAAGACAGGCTGAGAACATTGGGGCTGTTCAGCCTGGAGAAGAGGAAGCTGTGTGGAGACCGCAGAGCAGCTTCCAGCAGGGGGCTACAAGGATGCTGGAGAGGGACTCTTCATCAGGGACTGTAGTGATAGGACAAGGGGTGATGGGCTCAAACTGAAACAGGGGAAGTTCAGGTTAGATACAAGGATGAAATTCTTGAATGTGAGGGTGGTGAGGCACTGGTACAGAGTGCCCAGAGAAGCTGTGGCTGCCCCATCCCTGGCAGTGTTCAAGGCCAGGATGGACGGGGCTTGGAACAACCAGGTCTAGCAGAAGGTGTCCCTGCCCATGGCAGAGCCTTGGAACTGGATGATCTTAAGGTCCTTTCCAATCCAAACCAGTCTGGGATTGAATGAAAATTAAAAAAGGATAAATAGACACATGATGGGTCTTTTGGTTTTATTTTGTCTGGTTAATATCTAAAGTTAATCTTTCAGTGATTTAATATTGAAGACTTTTCTAACTCAGTAACAGAACACTAGGTTGAATAGTGCAAAATGCCTATACAAGAATGTGTGTGGCCATAGCACACTTGGTGAATGCTTATTTGAAAATAACTTGATACAGTTGCTGTGGTATTCTGTTAAACTGCACACACAGTGCATGGTATCCATTTCTCTTTCCTCATTAGCAAAAAGTTATTGTTCAAGTGCCAGTTTCTGCTCAGGGCTCTTTTTTGATGCTAACTGTATACAGGATAATTATGTCAAATTAGTATCAATCTAATTAAAAGCAAACTCATCCAAGACACCAAAACCACTCGGTGTTATTCATTTCTCTTTTCATTAACCCAGTCAGATTATCTTAACTTCAATATTTTAATTATATTATACTAATCTGCTCTGTGATAGACACTTTATTGCTGTAGATCACAAAACCCAGCAGAGCTATTGCTATTTATACCTGGATTTATACTAAATGAAGATCTAACTTTGGCTATCAAGATGGCATCTTGCTGCATTTAAGTATTGCAATATTTTCCCAGTGTCCTCAGATACCTGTGCATGCTTTTACAGAGATATATTTGAAACTCCTTCTCTGAGATGTAATAGTGCATGTTTTGAAAAAATAAAGGATAATCAAAGACAGAGAAAATCAATACCTTTGGTACAGGAATTTTCATGGAATTTTTTACCAAAAGTGTGGTTCTGTAGACTGGCAAATGTATTCTGCTCCTTTATACTTTGGATCCATATGGTTATCATACTTGTGAGAAGGTACAGCTTACAAGTGATAAATTGTATCATGACAAATACACTATATTAATTCTGTTCCATTTTGTCTAATGCAGTGATAAGCATCATTAAATCAAGGGTTTTGCTGAACAAAACAAGCTTCTAGAGAAGGGAAGTAAAAAAACCCTTAATTCTTTAGGGTTTGATCAACATAAGTAGCAATCTCTTGTTATGTGCATAAATCAGGTAGCAATGTGGTACAGGCAATAGGTTTCATGAGCACAGTGGGTTCATGTACATGTGGTCACACTCTGGAGATCAACTTTATATACTTCTGGCTGGGAAACATAATAACTTGCAATAACTTTCAATAACCTAGATATTTCATTATCTTTGGTTTATTCTTTCTCTATTTAATGATGGTTTTAGACCCTCTGCACAAGCTAATGTTTTTTCCAGGCCAAAACCATTCAAACTGGATCATTCACACATTATAAAGAAAAAATGTTTAAACATCTAAGCACAACAATTGTGCTTAGTAATGCTGCTGAGCACAGACACACTGGACTGTTCACAGCAAAAGGCCTTAGACCCTACCACAGCTTAAGAACACCGCAAGAATGGTCAATGGCAAGGGTTCCATTTGACTGCAGAACTAAAGCATCACCATCATGTCTAAACCAACTACAAGCAGCAATAAAATGGAAGGAGTAATTTCTGCTGTTTTACACAAAAGAAGGAACAGATGCTAGAGGGAGGTATTGCAGAGTGCTTCCAGTTAGATACAACAGGTATAAACAACATCTTTGAAAATCCTGTTCAAAACTGAGAAGCTCTCCCATGGCAGTGCTGGGAAGAAGGAAGAAAGAAGAAAGTAAGCTGACAAATAGCAAGAAGTCTTGAGCCAAACTGAAGACATATGCAATGATTTGGTGTATACTTGCTTTGTTATTTATCCCTCTGTTCAAATTTAATTATTCAGTAGATGGAAATCTTGTTTTTAATGACCAGAAAGAAATTAAAACTGGAACCCTTCTTCAGGTCCACTTAAGAATCAGGCAGACCATAAGATGTTCTTCCTTCTAAGCACCGGGGAGAATGGTTCCGTGAGGTAACCAACACAGAACACCTAGGGAACAGACTCACCCTGGGCTCAATTCACAAAGTTAATGCTGACTGGCTCTACGTATATCAGCCACTGAAGGAACTCTCTCTTGCAGAGATGTGAAATGGCCCTGGGTCAGGCCTGCTAATCATGAACAAAGCTGGAGGAAGGGCTGGCATTGCTGCACTAGCAAAGCTCCCAGATCCAAAGAGGAACCTTTGTTCTGCCTCCAAATTTCACCCTCTCTGCAACATATACGCAGACACAACCTTCACAAAGGGTCTCGAAGGCCACCATCCACCTTGGGCTATTGTGTTACTTAAGTTTCTCTCCGGAAGATACACAATTCATTAATTCCAACCCACCGCGATAATGTTCACTTCAGTGATTCAAGTTTCCCTCTCTTTACCGGAAAGCTTCCATCTGTTCTGCCTGACACAACGCAGGGTTTGAGTTGTGGACACGGTGATAGCAAAGGTGTCGTACAAAAGACTCAGACGTTTCTCTGAAGGTTGAATTCCAGTAAAAAAAACCTTCCTAACATCCTGAACTGTTCCTGAGGAACTGAAGCCAGAACTGACCTTCAGCCTGCTGAGTGTCAACGTGGCATTTTCCCCCCTGCAGACTGCTTCTGAAAACAGTTTAATACCAATTTCAGGAAACTTCTGGAACAGAATGATCTAACAGATTCTTTTTTCTCTCAGTTCTGTGAGCATATAACACTTTGTGTGTTTTAATTTATTAATATGTGCTTATATCCACCTGAATTTAATATTTAACCTACAATTTCATTAATTATTGAGATCATAATGAAAATCATTCAAAAAGACTTAAATTAATCTCCCAGAACAAATGTGATCAGTTTCCCCAGGGCAAAGTGTATGATTCCAATATGATAATATCAGATTTTTATTTCACTCTCAGACACTGCTTTAAATCCATTTTTAATATATGGGGAAGGAAAAGGGAATGTTGCTTAAACTTCCCATTAGATACTAGCATGCAATCAAACCTAAGTTTAGAACTGTAATTCAGAATTCTATTCTCACCATAATTTTATTGCAAACTAGTATAACGCAAGTGAACTCACAAAACCCCACATAATCAGTATAAGAACATGAATGACTCACAAATAATTATTCTCCATTTCAAGTAGTTCCATTGTATATATGGAGAGATGCTACCACATTCCTTAATAGGATCACAGACTGACAATTATAAACCATAAACCAGGGCTGTAGTTGCCTGGAGAACCTGCCCACGGATTGTGAAAGTATACTCGCCATGCAAATGCCAAATAGAAGCATTTGGAAGAGAAGGAAGAAGCACCTGAAACAGCAGACACCACGATAGCCTTTCTGAAAGCAGCTTTGAGCTTTTGCAGTACATGAGCCAGGGCTATCTGCTTTTTCTCATACCTCAGCACTGCTGTCATAGCTGACAGGGGAACAACTCTATAAAGCCTTTGCCTCCTGCAATAGGACATCCCTTTGGCATATCTAAATGAGCTGTAGCCACCTCATTTTTGTACTAAATTGTACACCATATCCCCCACAACAACCACAGTTAACAGAGCTTAACACATCTCTTTTGTTACTGGTGAGATTACTTGTTCTCACTAACAGTATTGTACAAATACTCATAGTTTGTGAAACATGCAGAGCTAGTGTATTACCAGGAGATACCAACCTGGAAAATAATTAGGTGCATTTGCTGTCCTGGTGAATACAAACCAAACAACTGTATCTTAACAGATGCGTGCTTACTATTGACTGAAAAATCAAGCCAACACTTGTATATTTCATAGAAAGGAGAAATTTGCTATCATTGAAAAGCCATTAAGACCATTTCATGTAATATTTGAGAGGCTTTTTAACTAGGAAGTATGTGCAGATTGTTTTAATATGGCCCATTTACAACACAGAGCTGTGCAATCTGCCTTAAATGTTCACCATCTGAACTTCTTGCAATAAGACTTTTTTTTTTGGCAAACCTGTATTCTAACAGCCCACATCAATGGCATTAGACACAACTGCAGGGACCAAATTGCATTATCACATGTAACCTCACTGTGAGCCGGTAAGAAAGGCCCTTTGAACCACCTCGAAAATAGGACTCCAGTTTCTTTGGGTGTGGAAGACAGCAGAGGCTACAAGTCAAAACATCCCTCTCTGAGATTGTGTCTGCCCAAAGAGCTGTTCCTAAAGTGCAATAGGCCCAATATCCTCAATAGCCATGTGTGGTTTTGACTAGACTTCTGCCTGCTTTTCCACAAAGCTGGAATTGCAGATTCTCCTGCTTTGTTTTGGTGCCTAACTGATGCTTCCTTCATTTTGCAGAGTGCTAGTTTCTTCACAATTTCTATTTCAGCAACAGTTTCAACTTCCTTACTCTCAGGCTAATGCTACATATATCAACGAATGCTGACGTGCAGTTCAGTATTGAATGCACCTTGCCTCAGTGCATGAAGCTGCATGGGCTCCACTACTTGCACCTCCAAATGTGACAAATACACATGGTCTTACGAAAGAAGCAGGCTACATAAAGTTTGTCCTCAGGCAGGTATATGAGAATACGCACTTCAGGTCCAGGGTGGTACTGGAGACCCCAGGGCTATAAGCAACTCATTTGGATTCTTTGATGAAACGCTGATGATTTCAACCACACTAACCACATTTTCTTGGTTTTGCTTACGAGATGTGTACTTTTTGCACAGCAAGACTTGGAGCATGGTGACCAATGCGCATACCTGGATATCACGGCTGTAGCAGACAGAACAGCTTGCAGCCAAATGCTGCCAACAGTTATCAAATAAATGCAAACTATGTGGTTACTATCCACAGAAGATTATTTGTGGTATCTCTGCTTGACCACAAATTAAGCCCTGCTGTAGACAGTATTTGCCTATATCAGCAGATCTTCCTTGTTGAATGCAAGGGCTAAGACCAAACCACATCTGCATCATAAACATAACTGCATGGCTCTAGAATATTTTCCTAATTTAATGTAGTCTCTGCTTTCTCCTGAGTGTTTCCCTGAGACTTTAATTTCCTCAGTGCTGTTGAAGCACCTTTTCCCTTTACCACTTCTCCCACTTTTCCACCCTCAAGTTATTTACATACTACAGACAAGGGTTTAGAATATAGCTTATTAGATACTTCAAGTACAGAAGACAGCACAGGGTTTATTTTTATCTTCTCACTGAGTTGATTCATCGCCTATGCTGATTTTCACCACAGTTTGTTCTTAGGATACCACAGAATCATAGAATAGTTAGGGTTGGAAAGGACCTTAAGATCATCTAGTGTCAACCCCCCTGCTATGGGCAGGGACACCTCTCACTAAACCATGCCATCTAAAATTCCACCAAGGATAAATAGCACTGTGTTTTTCTTGCTTTTTAACTTAGATTTGGTAATCTCTAGTGTTAGATCAGCTGACATGCTCAGAAAGAAAGTACAGTTTAGTGTCAATTTTCCCTGCCATAATCCTAATTTTTTACATTACATTGGTTATACTAGAGCAACTGAAGCCACAAGAGATTTTCTGTGTTGGTGTGGGCATCATAGAAAGAGATTTTACAGATGTCTGAGATAGCTCTGTATTTTATGGATATAAGCCTTACAGCTTAAATTCAGACTTTTGTTATATATGAAGCTCTGTAACAAGTGACTCATTTGCTCAGGATCTGGCTTTAACAGAAAAACCAACTGGTACCCTGACCACATTTGATCGTGAGAACTTAAAATGGTAAGTGATAAAGCCCATGTCTAACCCTTTTCTGGACCCCCTCAGAGTCAAGTTGAATTTGAAGTTCCAATGTAACAGAGGTATCAAATGAAACAAGCTCTGTTACAGCTGTCACACGGTTCTTTGAGAGATGGATTTTCATAAGCTGCCGTTCTCCAAGTTGGATAAATTGCACGTCTGGACAAAACCACAAACTTCTTATATCACCTCCCTCATTGTATGATGAGAGGAGAACAAATCAAAAAGGCTGTGTAGTAACTATTTTTTCCCTTCAAAAAATATACAGCCTCTGTCATCAAAAGAAAACATAACTGAGATTTTACTGGAAATTTGTCACAGTTCTCAATTAAAGCTATTTAAAGGAAAATCACTGCTAAGGCTACTGAAGAGCTGCATCACCGAGTGAATCAGTCATCAACTCTATCATTATCTCTTTAAATGACAACACTGACAGGTCTGTGTCCTCTTCTTCTTACCAGATGCTAGCTCAAATCAGGCTCAGTGTCCCTGTGCTACTGCACTCCTGACAGTAATCACACAAACCACTTCCTCCTTCTGTACTGCTATACACACTTGAAACCCCAATTAGTTTTCTTAGTTTCCCTTTCATTCCTCACTTACGTTTGTAGCAATTATGTTATTTTAGTCTCTTTTCAAGTAGGTTTATATAAAACAATATTGAAGTCTACCTCAATTAATTTGGCATCTTCCAGATAGAACACTATCTTGTTCTTTTTCCCCATTTTTTTCTGGAGGCCAATGGGCTAAAAAAAACATGTTATTTTTGTTCCTTGACACGTAAAGTGTAAGAAAAGTAAAACTTACCTGAAGTTTTCAGTACATGGAGGTCACTGACAACACAAAGTCAATTCGAAGGGAGCTTTGTCATCATCTGCCGCAGAGGAAAAGCTTTTCATACTGTCTGGAAATGTAAGAAAGGATAAACATCAGTTGAAGTGCAGTTGAAACTAAGATAGGCAAGAAACAGTTTCTAAAACAGATATTGAACCATGTTAATCTGTGAGCTCTGGAGGATAACTCGGAGATTGCAAAAATTTAATAAACCCCAGCATCTTAATACAATTACTTCAAGCATGCATTTAAGATATAACTGGAAATGGCATTGGTAATGACTGTGAGTTATAATTATGTGTTCCCTGTTGAGCTTTGCAGATTTCAACAGCTCAAATCCAAAGAAAACCAGAAAGAACAAGATATTAACAAAGAACACTGTAAGTTCAAGCAACTAAACCTGTTTGTCCATGCTGTGGTCCTACACCAGATTAACCACCTCTGTACAAACTACTACCAGCAAAATTAAGTATGTGCTTGTATCTTGGAAGAATAGGGGATAAAATCTTTGAAGCACTGCTGCATTCTGCTAATCCTCAGGTCATTTTATGCCTCTTTCCGGAAGTCACATTCTAATATCAGCCATATAGCCAATCTCTGTAAGAGAGTATGAATATGAAAACAAACTCCAGGCCATTAAAATGTAAATCCTGCTATTCAACAATAATGTATCCTGAGTGGTGAAAGGTGGTCCAAAACCTCACAATCTGCTATAAACACATACACCTATTTTGCTTGTCCTTCAATTGTCTTTATACCATAAAGAGAGAATCTCTGCAAAATGCCATCCTAATCAAAGCTTCCAACTCTGAAGCTTCCGAAAAGACATTCACATCTTGTTCATATGGAACTTCACTGCTATGTTATGGATAAAGCTATTCCTTAAAACACAAAACGGGAGCTTTCAGAGTCATACCTGCAGATGAGTGCCCACTGCAGATCAGTAAGCATCGCATCTTAAATGCTACTGAAAGCTTGATGTGTAGGGAGGAGAAGGGAACTGGAAACCTGTATTTCCAGCATTTAAAAAACATAGGGATTAAACTCTCCTTTAAAAGCCACAGTGTTTCTAGATGCTCTCTTTCAGTGTAAATCACACAAAACAGGAACATTACACCTCTGATTGCCAGTATTAACTAACAGTAAGCTTTGTATTTC
The DNA here is from genome assembly GCF_033815535.1 of Pezoporus flaviventris. Lineage (NCBI taxonomy): Eukaryota > Metazoa > Chordata > Aves > Psittaciformes > Psittacidae > Pezoporus > Pezoporus flaviventris. Next base: position 6,441,942 of record NW_026892585.1, read on the forward strand.
ACCCAACTGTGAGTTCTTCCAACTATTATAAGGACAGTTTCAAGGCACAGTAAAAAGGCCATCCCCCGCTGTATTCTACCATGCTCAGCTAGTTCTGTATCTACAAACTGACTGTCCCTATGATGATAAATGGTCACACTGCTACTACATTAAAGTACTAAATAAGAAATTAGCAGAAATTGGGGATGAGGGAGTAGGGGAGAAGTAAACTCCATTCAGCCATAAAATATAATCTCATTAACAGTAAAGATTTTTTTATAGCAAACTACATCCTACAACTCTGGAAGATTTATCTACCATAACAAAAGGTTTTGAGAAACCCAGCATTTCTGTGGCAATTCAGTTCTCCCCATGTGTTCTGGGCAGTACTGAATCTTTAAAGCAAACAAAAGAAGTTAAGACTTGATTTTCAGGCAGTTTTTCCAAGAAAATTCCCCTAGGCTTTTGGACTACACAGCTTCTTCATATAAAAAACCCCTTGCTGAGCTATTATCTCCATTGTTACTTCTGTTTGGATGAAGATGCAATGTAACTAAGGAATAAAATTCATAACTATTCTCTCTTGAATTCCTATTTAGAGAGAGTTCAGCACAGTAATTCCCAACATCTTGTCACATGTGTATTCTCTCTTGCCTTTGCCTCCATTTTTCTCTCATGCCTTCCCACAGTTTAGGGTTTTTTATGCATTTTGTAGATATCCAAGATTATTTTGGCGCCACATTGCTCACAAGGTACAGTGACTGCCCTCTACTCCAATACCAACAAAGTTCATGTCTTTCATTTACAATTTAATTTGACTTATCCCCACTTCATAACAACGCTTAAAAATGCCTGAAAGTGAATGTCAAGAGAACACAGGAGTTACAGCTAAATGGAAATAGACAGCAGTTATGAGAAAGCTACATGGAGCAGTGAATTATAGAGTGCGTATTCCAAGGCCCAGAAGACATAAGTGGAATATACAGTTATCATTTAATGAAAATCAGAGAGTACCAATGTAGCTTATGGCTTCTGGTGAAATATTCTAGTAAATGCTTATTCTTAACTGTGGAGAGTGGAATAGTGAAACACAGAGCAAAGATACAATTAGGAAATTAAAATCCCCAACAAACAGTACTATAACTGTTGCTCGAGTCTTCTAAAAGATTAATGGCCCTTACTGAAACTGTACATAGCCACCCATAATCACTACAAAGAATAAAGCATATTCATATTTGGTGCGTAACAGCTGCTGTCTTCTGTAAACTCAGATACGCTCTTCTGAATTTTCTAGATGCTTACACTGCCCCAGTGTACAAGAGATAATATCCAACAATGATACTATTAAAAGCAGTACCACAGAATCATAGAATCAGCCAGGTTGGAAAAGACCTTTAAGCTCATGCAGTCCAAACATTCCTCAGCATTGCCAAGGCCACCACTAACCCATGGCACTGAGGACTTTGTCTACATGGTGTGTGAACACTTCCAGGGACAGTGACTGCACCACTGCCCCGGGCAGAAATTAGGGTGGATATATCCAGGAATACAACCTGAAATAAGGTGAATATATTTAAAAACAGAACAATCCTTTATTTTTTTTTCTCCCCTAGAAAGATAGAAATAAAATGGAAATCTTTTGCAAAAGAGAAATGAGAAATACTATTCTTTCTAGAGGAGAAATCTTAAAAACTACCAAGAAACTACCAAGTCCCACTGGGGTTTAATGTTGTTTTATTTCCAATAATGCAATTGTATACATATAAAATAAGTCACATTTCCTTGAGAGTTAAAAGTGGGTTTTGATATTAAATATTCATCAAAGAGAATCACAAGTGGTGATATTTTATTGGCGATTGACCTCATCTTCCTTTCCCTTGGAATAACTGGAACTGCACCTTCCATATTTTGGATGACTTAACAGTGTGGTTACTTACTTTAAAGACGAACAAGCTTCACTGCATTTCCAGTCACCCAGATGGGCAAATCTGCTTTTACCTTTCTTGCACAAAGCTTTTCAAATGTAGGTTTTTATTTCATATTTCTATTTTTGCTCTTATCTCAGCTTGTCATTAAAGTCAGCTGCGTTAATACAAATACTGTGACTTCTACACAGACCTAAGAACCAAAAGGAAAAGCACTAGCACATGAAAATATTTGATGCCAGCTTATTTGCTAGTACTTGTACACATATCAGGTATGCTGATGTGCAGCCCGCTGAAGAGCTGTGCATTATCTAAGACTCACAATATTACAGGTTGCAAGAGGCTGAAGACAAACAGTGCCTAACCTTAACTAACTTCATTGACAGAGATTCCTTATTAGTTCAGTAGCTAGACTGTGAATTCCTGGAGGATAGCGTAAAAGGAACATTTGTGTATTAGCCACGAAGTCCAAAAGACTGCAGTTCCTTAGAAAAGAGTGTCTTCTTCCAGCAAAGAAAAGTCAGTGCTATGCAAAAAGCACTCTGCTGGAGGCAGGGAAGATAAAAGGAATCAGGAGACAATAGCGATAGATGATTTTGCTTATAATGGTTACAAACACTAGATGGGGATGGACATCAAAATATAAGTATTGCTTCCAAAACTCACTTTTGCTGCTAAGAATCTAAGTGATATTACATGTAAGGAATGAACTGCAGCCCATTACTTGGTTCCCTGTGTTTTCCACTTTCTTTGTATTCATACTTAGAAATACTCTAAGATCAGGTAGTAGAAATTATTTTCCTCTTCTTCCAATATACAGCCTCTGCTTCACTCATTTCACACACAAAGGAAGGGGCTAAATAGAACCTTTGCAGACTTCCAACACCAATTCACCACAAGATATTAAGGAGGTCCTCTGTTCAGATTTGAGCCCATTACCTGAAACTGAGGCTTGAGACTTCCTCTGCCTAAAGACAGTATTGTCTCAAGCCAGTGTTTCGACACTCGTAACTCAAAGAAGAATGTAGCTTTAAAGAACGTAAAGTAGAAAGCTGCGTTAACGGCTGTGTAAGCAGAATAAGAGGCTTGTCATAAGAAGGCAGGTGCTTGAGAGGTTCTAAGGATGTGTAAAGAGAGCTTTGAAACATGTATGAAGACAGGCTAAGAAAGTTGGGACTGTTCAGCCTGGAGAAGAGAAGCTGCCTGGAGACCTCAGAGCAGTTTCCAGTGTCTGAAGGGGGCTACAAGGATGCTGGAGAGGGACTCTTCATCAGCGACTGCAGTGACAGGACAAGGGGTGATGGGTTCAAACTGAATCAGGGAAATTTCAGGTTAGATATAAGGAAGAAGCTCTTTCCTGTGAGGGTGGTGAGGCACTGGCACAGGGTGACCAGAGAAGCTGTGGCTGCCCCATCCCTGGCAGTGTTCAAGGCCAGGTTGGACGGGCCTTGGAACAATATGGTCTAGCGGAATGCATCCCTGCCCATTGCAGGGGTTTGGGAATGGATGATCTTAAGGTCCTTTCCAGCCCACACTGTTCTACAATTCTATAGTACCAGGCCAGGGTACTTTTGCTGCTGGAGGTTTCTTTGTAGACGTTTTCATTGATTCTATTGAATATTCTGTGTACAGGCTTAAGTGAGCAACCCATAGTGCAAGACCCCATTGTATCTCACTGGCAATGTACTTACAGGTGCAGGGGGCAATCCCAGAGACAGTCATGTAGCAGAGCTGCATGGGGGAACTGAAAAGAGAAAGCGGCTCACTTTTGTGAAAGGTCCAAGCAGAAAATTCAGGGGAAAAGCACAGTTGAAACTTCTCATAAGAAAAAATACAGACTTTGATTCCAAATGTGTGAAATCAAAGCCAAATCCTACGTTTGAAGTTGGAAAAAACAGACAAACTGAAATAAAGGTCTAGAACAACCATGAGAAACACATCACCTTACATCCTGAATCTCACACAACCCTTCCGCTCTGAAAGCAAGGTTACATACACAATGGGACTAGATGGGTACAACAGCTTCAGAGCAGTGGACCTTGGATTTCTCTACACACATAATACAGAAATAACATCAAGCACTACTGACATGAAAAAGTGTAAAACTTATTTCCAGGATAATATACACCTGCTGGTAAAATAGATATCATAGCATAAATAATTTAGAATTTAAACATGATTCTTTCCTTATATTTATCGTGAACAAGACACTGACTAGTGTCCAACATCCAACAGCTTGAAACAAATGCACTGTAAAGAATCAGACAGAGTACCTCATCAGTTGTTCAGCACAATGCTACCAGTGAGCCATGATACCTCCCACAGAGCAAACACTTTGTATTTCCTGGAATGCAAGAGGACAGAACTCGGGGTGGGTCAACCATGGTCGTGTGCACAAGGTATTTCTCAGGCTGCTGATACATCAATTCTTGGCAGGGAAAGCAGCCCCTTCTCCCCCAGGCAGCTATCAGTGTATTTCAGGTATGCCAGAAAGGGGGGGGCACACAGGTAACCATAGAGAAAGTGGTTTAGATTAAAAATCACCTTGAGATGGATGCAGCAAAGTTGTGTTGCACAAAGTAGCACTGCAGCCAAAAGAGCCGACATGTGTTAAAGCCTGTGGGAAAAACTCAGGATCTGCTGTTTTAACAGATACCAAACGTAAACTGAGCAGATCATTAAAATTGTTCTAGCATAACCTCTTGGACCAAAAAAAGCCTGAAACGTATTTGTTGCTAAGAAAAGTGAGAACACAGAGAGATATTAAGCTGGCAGCTGCAGAAGCAGCAGAGAAATTTGCCACAGCAGTGTGGCTTAATTCTTCCATGGGAAATTTGCAAGGAAATGTTGACAAATGATTTGTCACAAATAGAACTCTAAATCTAAATCATATCATGGCAAACTAGAAAAAAAAGGATAGAAAAAGGGATTTTACTCTCTGATACGCTGTACCTCACAAATAGCAGGATTTGACTTGTTTTCTATTCTGAGAAGAAATTAACATCCACCTGGTTTTGTCCCTATTATGCATATGCAAGCCTCCATCAGCTTTCCAGACAGTGATACATCTCAGGAAAAAGGTGAAAACCCTAAGTATGAAATTTTATGTGGAAAAATAATTACTACTAGAGTCAGCAGGAAGTATGTTCTTGTGCTAAGCGTCTGTATTTGAAAGTGTCTTCACACTTCCTCTTCCTAGTTCCATTCACAGAATCACAGACTGGTTTGGGTTGGAAAAACACCTTAAGATCATCCAGTTCCAACCCCCTACCATGGGCAGGGATGCCTCACTCCAGAACATGTTGCCTAAGGCTCTGTCCAACCTGGGCTTGAATTCAGATTGCTGTTCTTCAGATTGTTGCTGTGTATTATCTTCATTTATGACTCAAACACATATTAATCGCATTTTTCCCTAAATACATAGATTGGACTACTAAATATTTTTTTACTATTGTTCTTAGCTAACGGATTTGGTATTCTCCATCTGCTGTTTCTCAAAGCTCCATTTTGACCTTGATGTGTTCATGCAAGTATGGGCCCATAAGATTGTGACTCTGTTTCTTAAAAGATAGAGAAAAGAACCAGCACAGATGATAATTTCTGTTTGAATCCTCCTCTAGGAAATATAGAAAATAAGGATTTGGATGCCACTTAAAAGAATATTAGAAAAATCAAGCCTATTTTTAACAAACTATTTACTGGGAAGAGCAGTTTCTGAAGCCTCTTATCAGTAGTTTAGCACCTACTTGAAAAAACCAGCAAGAACCAAACTCATGATTATTCAGCATGAAAAGATCAGCCTTATAAACTTTTCATATAGAGCACCGCAATTTTTCACAGCTTTACACATCAACAACAATAATATAATGATGGTCTCAAACTAAAAGGCATGTTTTTTTCAAAGGAGAGCTACTGTTCTTCTCAGTGCTACTTCTTCCCCTGTGTTGGGCAGGGGAATACACCCAGTTTTCCAATTAAAAAATATTCCATTTTCGTGGCATTTTCAAAAGCTGTTGGCACCAGGTGGCACAGCTGCATCAGCCTGACTAGAAGGTTTATGCATGTTCATGACCTTCAGTCACTATAGAATATAGAACAGTTTGGGCTGGAAACAAGCTTGAGATCATCCAGTTCCAACCCCCTGCCGTGGGCAAGGACACCTCACACTAGACCAGGCTGCCCAAGGCTCTGCCCAGCCTGGTCTTGAACATTGCCAGGGATGGAGCATTCACCACTTCCCTGGGCACCCTGTGCCAGCACCTCACCACCCTCACAGGAAAGAACTTCTGCCTTAAATCTAACCTGAAATTCCCTGTTTCAGCTGAACCCATCACCCCTTGTCCTATCGCTACAGTCCCTGATGAAGAGTCCCTCTCCAGCATCCTTGTAGCCCCCTTCAGACACTGGAAGTTGCTATGAGGTCTTCACGCAGTTTCTCTTCTCCAGGCTGAACAGCCCCAGTCTTCTCAGCCTATCTCCATACAGGAGGTGCTGCAGCCCCTGAGCATCTACTGGACTTGCTCCAACAGCTCCATGTCCTCCTTATGTTGAGGACACCAGGAATGCATACAATACTCTAAGCGGGGTCTCATGAGAGCAGAGTAGAGGGGCAGGATCACTTCCTTTGACCTGCTGGTGTCCTGGGTTCAGCAGTAGCAGTCATGTTTTTTCCTTTGTGTTAGCTGGTGCAGTGCTGTGTTTTGACTTCTAGTTTTGAGAACAGCGTTGGTGAAGCCGATGTTTTCGGTTGTTGCTAAGTGATGTTTACCCTGACCAAGGACTCTGTGAGGCTCATGCTCTGCCAGGGAGGAGGGGAAGCTGTGAGGAAGCAGAGACGGGGCGCCTGACCCGGGCTAGCCGGGGAGGTATTCCATACCACAGCACGTCATGCCCGGGGTGGGGGGTAACTGGGAGTTACCCGGAAGGACAGGAGCTTCCGGGTGGAACTCGTTTTCTTGGCCGGTGGTATCGTATTCTCTTCCCTTGTTATTTTCCCTTATCATTGTTTTAGCTGATAGTAGCGGTGGTGATTTGTTGCTGGACTGTTCTTGTCTCAACCCGTAGGAGTTGCACTCTCTCGATCCTCCTCCCCGTTCCTCCGGGAGCGGGGAAGGGGAGAGCCCCGGTGCAGGGAGGGGGGGGGGAGACGAACACGGACCTTGATTGTTGTCAGCTTGGCACCACTCACTGGGAGTGAGTGAACAAGTTACCTGACTGGGTTTAAACCACGACAGCTGGTCACACTCGTTTTGAAGTAGCCTGCCTCACTTTTAGCCTGCGAAGTGATGCTGATTGCCCTCAGCTTTGTTTCTCTGAGATGACAACTTTCTGAAAACGGTATTTTCTTGCTGTTATTGAAACAAAAAAAAGTCTCCAAAATCTACTAAAACCTACTCATATCTAAAGAACCAAGTTATAAAATTATGATTCTTCTCCAACTTTCACAGATCTCAGCTGCTTTATTTTCTTTTGAGTATTTCATGAGTATTATTCAAAGGAAAAAGTCCATTCTATACTGAGACAACTTTTGTGATGGAGAAAAGGGATCAATAGAGACAAGCCAGCAAAACTCAGGATCTCTCTCTCTGGTTTTGAGTAGTTTTCATTCTGAAGCAGATAATCTATTTAATGAAAAGCTGGGAAACTGCTTCTAAAGTGTTTCACTTCCAGCTAAGAATATGGTCTGATATGAAAGTGTCTCATCAGAAAATTCACTATGTAGTTCTTGCTAGACATCTAACACAGAGGTCACTTTCTGGCTACATTCTGGTTAAATATGCTGTCGATGCATGACTGGTTTTTAGTCCTTCCATGAAAAACTTTATTCTTTGGTCTTAGCAGTGACTACAAACCCGATACTAGCATCACTGGCAGCTGCGACAGTAATCAGAGGGCAATTCAGGTCTTGAGCTTTTTTTTTTGCAGCACTGTTATCCTTTTCTCTGCTTATTTTCAGAACTTCCAGCTACCCTGTGGACTCACTGTGGAATGTATGTGTTCATCACTACTTTATAAAACCATTCCAAATGAGTCTTTTACATCCAGATAAGCACCTGTAGGTTATCTGACTCTTCTTGTAACAGCAACTGCACTGGTTGAAAGTATCATATGAATGCCAAAAAAAAAAAAACCACCCAAAGAAGAAAGATCATTTAAAATGAGACAACATGAACAGGTCTGATTCTGTTCATAGTGACAACAGTGAGAGTTGAGAGTAATGCCAGTGACACAGAGGTAACTTACGTAAAACTTAAGTATACTCAGCATCTTGATTTTCAGTCTAAGAAAAACAATTGAGAAGAGATGTTTTGACTATTTTGTTCCTAGACAGTTTACAGTGGTGTAAGTCAGAAGAATGCCACTGCACTAACAGCTACAGACTGATTTACATCTGTAGAGGAGCTGGCTCAAATCACTCTGTGTTAAACATTGTTAACTTTAAGCATTTTGCAGCTGTACTTTTGCTTAGAAAACTCAGACATCAGCTGTTTTCCAGCAGCTTTGGCTGCTGCCCTTTACCATTTCCTGTGCCACTCAAGGCCAATTGCTCACAGTCAAGGGAAAAACATTCAGGATCTAAAATTAGTGCATTTCCCTTAAGACAGCAGAACCCTTTGAAATCATTTTCCCATAATAAGATGTGATGAAAAGATTATCCCAATTTAATCTTCAATATTCACAAAGTGCCATCTTGCATTTACTGCATGCACTTGCAGAATCCTTCAGTGAGTGTCTCAGCTGGTTCTATGCCTCCTACCTGGACTGAGAGACAACTACGGACTTCAGCTGTCTCCAACCCTCACTCTTAACATAAGAGTTACTGATGAACCACAGCTTTGTATCTAGCCCAGGTTGTCTATTACTGACATGCTCATTCAAACACCAAATAGTCTTCACCTCCAATAGATCTTCCTTTAAGATACGGGACTTAAAAATTCCTAGAAGCTGTGCTTGTGGAAAGTTGGCCAGACTCACAGGACAACCCAGATATCATGTCTTTATATGTAGCAAAGACTTTCCCTCCAGAATCTCCAGAGCCAACTACTAGAAAACTCCAATCCACAAACTATAAAGACTGTACTGACAAAACAATAATAATAATAATCATCATCATCATCCTTCTCCTCCTCCTCTGGTTAAAAATGGAACATTATTGAAGCTGTGGAACTGCAGCTCTGCAAATGAAGGCAGAACATTGAGATTATGAAGATTAATAATTAATGGTTGGACTTGATGATCTTAAAGGTCTTTTCCAACCTAGTTATTCTATGACTTTTATATATGTGGAAATTTTTGAACTGTGGGCTCTCTACAACTCATTTGATATACTTGCATCACCTTTTTGTATACTACTCTTACTGCATTTATCTGGAAAGCATTAGGGCTGTTTTTCAGGACATATTTGCCATAGAACAGCTAGGGTTGGAAATCCTTGTAGGCCCCCCTCAGATATTGGAAGGCTGCTAAGAGGCAGTTTAGTCTGCAACAGCATTTCAGTTCCAGGATTCTGAGCTCCTGCACTTTCACCATTTACAAGAATTATCTACTAGTATTACTGAACTAGTATGCTCTTCACTTCTAAACCCATTTTGCCACTTTAAAACATTAATCTGTAGATTAATAAATCCTACTTTCTAGTTGATAAGCAAACTTTATTTCCATTTTACAGCTCAGCACACTGAAGCTTTAAAATGCTGAAGATGCAAAAGGGCGAGACAAGTGTTGTTGCAAGAGTTGACTTCTAAAGTTCACAGCAAGACAAGCACCACTTGGAATTCAGCAGATTCCCCCCTGCTTTGGCACAGCCTGGGCTGTACAGCAGCCTGCCTCTGGAGTAGCATCTTACCATGTAACATTCATAGAAACCTGCCAGAACAGCACTGGATGTGCAGGCAGTTATGTTGAGTGTACCATTTAGTAGGTTTCCAGAACCTAACTACTCCATTTACTCATGTCCGAGGCTTGTTTTCATGGGATATGCATAATTTTAAAGCCAAGGGTTCAGCTCCAAAACCCTTTTAGTCAGTATGAGTCACTCCACACACACCTTTTCAAGAACCAGCCCTATTAGGGTTATCCCTCAGGCCTCTCTTTCACCCTCATGTCACAGACAGCAAGTCAAGCTGACCCCATCTCAGAGTGATGGGCAGGAGGAAGGACCCAGAACATCACCCCACAGGTGTGAAATTCAAGTCCAACATTAGAGGTGGTCTGAGGCAGGGATCAAAATCAACAGGGCTGTAAGTGCAACTGAGGGTCATGAGTACCAGAGTCCGCTCATGCACAGGTACCCCACTCATGGGCAAAGTCCCTGCCTGCCAGACACTGCTGTGATCCTTTCTCAGCACAGAAGTTGAGACTGCATGGGCAGAAAGACTAAAAAACACTTCCATGCTTTGAATGATGGCTTTACATTGGAATTGAGATGGTTTAGTGAGGTTCTGTAGGAAACAGCAAGATGTTGTTGCCTAGTGTCCCTGTTCTGTGAATATACCCAATGCTCCAAAGTCCATTTCAGTGCCTGGCGCTAATGCAAGGTTTAAAAAAAACCAAGCTAAACTCCAGCCTTAGCAAGGTTGCACTAAAAAACATTTGATATGAATGAGAGGCCCAACCCCAGAAACTTCCCAATTGAGGGAACAGTCAAATCTGCCTTGATTAAAGCTGTGGCATGAATCAAAACCAACAAAACCCATGAAACCAGCAAACACAACAACAACAAAAAAATATAAACAAACCCCAGATATTTGTCTTAGCTCGAATTCAAGTCATTTGTATTAAAAAGCTCTAACATATGTAAATACACACGCATAAGCTGTTCTATGTGCAAGGTAAGGGATTGGCTTTGTATACGGTTCTTGATAAATGAGAGAGAATTATTCATCCATATTTGGCTAGCTGCCCAAACACTACATGCAGAGCCCTAAACCTTCCCAGGGAGTTAAAAGCAAACTGTACCACTGATGAATACCATACACTGCTGTAAGTTACACTGATTCATCTCTGCTTGCCCTCTATGTGAGATTTTCCCCCCAGAAGGAACGTGCTTGATTTGTTCAGTCCCTCCAAACAGTCTTTTCTCTCATATGAAATCTTAACTCATGAAAACAGTGACATCTCAATTAAATAAATTAAACCATTTCACAGTTGCAGGTTACATTTTTTGTTATCTTCTTGTGTCACAAAGCAGAGTAAATGATTTTATTTGGTCTTTTTAATGACAAGCCTAACCAGGGCCCGTTTCTTTTTTTTACGGTGTTAAATAGTAGCATGGAGCATTCCACTACTGAGATAACTGACAGGATGTGTATTTAAACGTTACACTTGAGTTAATATAAATAACTTTGCTGCCTGTCTAGTTTTGATGCAGTTATTAAGTAGCAAACTGCCATTAGAAAAATAATGCTTTCAAATACCACCTACAAAAAGTCAGAGAATTCCCATTACTGCTAATAAAAGAATATAAAGAAGTCCTGCTAATTATGGCCTCCAATTTTGCAGGACTAAAATAATAGAATGGCGATATTAACCTAAAAGCCACAAAAATTAACATTTCTCTATTTGGACATGACACATTGTAGTTATGTACTCAAGAAAAATGGAAGTAAGTAAGATCCTTTTTATGGCATTATTTAGGTACATATCACAGAATCCCAGACTGGTTTGGGTTGGAAAAGACCTTAAGATCACTCAGTTCCAACTCCCTGCAACAGGCAGGGACACCTCACACTATACCAGGTTGCTCCAAGCCCCGTTCAACCTGGCCTTGAACACTGCCAGGGATGGGGCAGCCACAGCTTCTCTGGGCAACCTCTGTGCCAGTGCCTCAGCACCTTCACAGAGAAGAATTCCTGCCTCAGACCAATCTTCCCTCTGGCAGGTTAAAGCCATTCCCCTTGTCCTGTCCTTACAGGCCCTTGTCCAAACCCCCTCCCTGGGTTTCTTTTAGCCCCTTTAGGCACTGGAGCTGCTCTAAGGTCTCCCCTTAAGGAGCCTTCTCTTCTCCAGTTGAACCAGCCCAGCTCTCTCAGCCTGGCTCCAGAGCCTCTAATTTATGACCACATTTAAGAAGATAGATGTTTGAAATACTGGCATTTGACTAGTTGGGGGTACAAGAACTTGTTTTTATGCGTTTTCTTGTTTGAAGAATGTCCTTCAGAAAGGCATTTCATCTATAAACTGTTAAAACAATTACATTTATATAGGTTCTATAAAAGCTATTAATAAAATATATTTTGATAGTGTAAATGAAAATGAAAAGCTGAGTTCTACCCTTGAGCAGTCATGTTGTACTCAGGACAAACAGCTTTAAGCCTAGACAAAAGCAAGAAATAATAAGTACACGAGTGACTGATACTGTAATTATAGCCAAGAATAAATCCAAAGTGGCTATTTGGGAGCATTCTTTATTCATTATCTGCTTAAGCTAGGAACCTGTGAAAAGTTACCAACATGTGCAGCACTCTTCCAGGCTGGTCAACTAACCGAGTGAAAACAGTGGTTTTATATAGGGTTTTTCACATAAGGCAATGTACAGTACAATATACATTCAAAAGAGCCACTAAAAATCAGTTTACTTTTATCTTCTGTTCTCTTCAATCTTCCGATTCTAAACACGAGTGTCAAAAAGGATGCTGCTTCTAGAAACAAGTTCCTATACTAAACACACAGCCTCCACTAAAATTATTCTTTTATTTCCCAGGACTGTAGCGAAGGTTTTTACTAGATTCAGACTGAATTCATTCCCGAATATACTTCAGGAACATCGTGCTTATTGTAGTGCTTGCTTGTGTAGGCTTTTCTTATTCAATCCAGTGTTGACAACACTGTGGAATCACTTCCTTATGGAAATTCACTTTCTAGTTCCCTTTCCAGCTGCCTCAGTATTAAGAGTGATGTAAAGGTAACATTCATTCCTTCTATAAAAGGGAGAAAATAGTATTTAGTTCACACTACTTTTAGTTAGATAAGATAAACCTGAACAGAATTCACCCATCCTTTCTAAAATATTACTCTTTAGGAAAATCTAGTCTTTGTAGTTCAGAATATTAAGGACTGAACTGCAGCATTTTAGTGGTGAGAGTCGTGGCTGACATTCTGAATATTAGTATAAAAACATAAGCAGGGTGCTCAATTCCTTCTCTGAATTATTAGCTCTGAGCAACCTGGGTGAACGTTCCATTAGCAATAATCAGGAAGCTGGATTCAACAGATTAATAAATTGAGTTATGAATTATAAACTGAGTTGGGTGCATGAGCGAGTTAAATTAATATTTTGCATGTACTAATACAACCTTAATGTTCAAACAGATAAATAAATATATGATGTATAATCTTGTGTTAAAGTTGTGTATTAAATGTGAAACAGAGACGGGAATTTTCTCTTTCTTTTCTTTAAAGAAGTGTTTAGGAAATCCAGATGAAATGCATAGTTCTGGTCAAATGTCACATAGTATGTGAAAGAAGCACAAACCCCCAAAACTCTCTGTTGCCTATTTCTTACTTTGCTAATTCAGATGCTTTTATTTTCAAAACAGAGGTTACATTAAACAGACACTGAAATGTATCCAGTTTTCTTGCCAATACCAAGAATACAAACACTTGAGACATTAGAGGCTGGAACAGGCTTCCCGAAGTGTGGTAAATGCTCCATCCCCGGCAGTGTTCCAAGGCCAGCATGGACAGAGCCTTGGGTGTCATGGTCTAGTGGAAGATGTCCCTGCTCATGGCAAGGGGCTGGAACGGGATGATCTTATGGTCCTTTCAAACCCAAACCATTCTATGATTCTATGAATGTCTACTGGAAGATGACAGAATTTAACAGCCACAAATGACAACCTGTTTCCTTTGAGCTCTTTAATTCAGATTAACTGCCTTTAGGTTAAACTTTGGAAGGCTGAAGTATGCTCAAATTCCTAGAAAATCAAAGATTTTAACAAAGGAGGAGGAAGTTTCTACACAGCACGTAGTGTTTCCTGGTTGGAAGGTATGGCAGCCTTTTATTCTACTCCCTAGGACAGGTCTACCAGACCAGACAGAACAAGTTCATGCTCCTCCCTACACTCGACTTGTGTTTCTCAAAAGTCAGATGTAGTCCTAGAACGGTGGATAACTATCAAATGCATTGCCACAGTAACATTAGAGATTGGAGTTCTCTAAATTCCTATGAATGATCCAATGTTTTAAACTATTAAAATATTAATTATGTCTCAAATAAAATTCATTCAAACAACACATAAAATAATCAGATATAAAATTTAAGATTCAAACATATTATTACAATTAATTTCATAAGCACTGCCAAGACTCAGACATCAGCAATATCTGAATCCAGTAATCCTAATTCCAGACTCCCAACCTAAGTATTAGACGATAGTTATAAGTATTCCAAATACATTATTAATTTATCAATTATTCCTAATAATCCACATGAAGTGCAAGAGAGATACTGCAGATGACAATTCTGTTACTGTGCTTTGTCCTACAGATCACATGATGCTTTAAATGTTATCTAATGCTAACCCATTTTATTATTGTCAAGACAGAAGGAATTCTGTCTATATACAAAAAGAAGAGGTATAGTCATGCCTATGATGCACATTAATTCTTGCAGCAACTATGCAGTAAACTAGCTCTCACCAATGCTGATTTAAGTGGTTAGTATTTCACTATGCAGGAGCTGGTCCTTTTTACACACAAAATACATCACAGGTAAGAAAACACTACTAACAAACAAGACATTACTTTTCAAGTTAAGTACAGATAAAAAGGTACAAGCTCTGTTTTCTGAACTGCCTGGGTATCTGTGCAGAAAGATAATGTTGGTGCTTAGAAAATGTGTTCTTAGGGTAAGAATTTAAAATTATAGTTCAGTTACTGAGAAACTACAGTATGGTAATCCCCATTCTACTCCAAAATACATGAACAGGAAGAAAGTATAAGCAGCACCTCTTTAGAAATTCCCACAATCTGTCTTCCCTGTTACAAGATTACAAAAATTCCTACTGGAAAACAAACATTCCAAGAAAGATCAAATTTACATGTAAACTGACAGATCAGCATTTACAAGATCTCTGTGCAGCCCAAACAGAATGATTTGAAATCCTGCAGATGCTCCAGAGGAAGAACTAATTTCCCACAGTTCTAACAAGTAGCTTAACACCTTGCTTCTTTCTTGGCTCCCATGTCTCAAACTCTTTAGGCACTGGAAGCTGCTCTACATTCTCCCCAGAGTCTTCTCCAAGCTCTCTCAGCCTCTCTACCAGAGCAGAGTTGCTTCAGCACTCACAGCATCTTTGCAGGGTCATTCCAGGCAGTCCTACAGCCAGCTATTATTGTGGAAAAGAAAAAGGCCAAGGTGCCGCTGTGTTGTTGTAGCTGTGTAGATTCATACACACATAGTTATCTTCCCTTCTTTTTAACCACAAAAATCTTCTGTTATTTCTCCTACTGTGAAAATGATAGGGTTTTTTTTTTTATTTATTTAAATGGGTCTAGATAGAACCTGTTGAAAAAATCCTCAATTCAAGCTGTAAATGGCAAGCAAAAATCAAGATAGGCTTTCTAATAAAAGTAAAGTAATCTGGTTTGACTATTGAAGGAAACTTGTCACAACGCCTGCCTTCCATTGAAACCAGGGAAAACACTAGAATGCCAGGCCAGATAGTTCTTTAGTTTAAATCGACAAAAATCCCACATGTCCACTGGGAGTGTGATTAAATTCAACTAGAAAGGCTCACAGAATGGTGAGCTTCCATTTCTCTATCTTTGAGTTCCTGGGAAGCTGGTGGGAAAAGACAGTTAAAAGCTTGAGGGTTTTCAGTCTGCCGTTTGCATTACAAAAGAAACAGTTTCATTTCCTCCCAGAGCTCACATTGATTTGTTGGTTGAGTGCAATATATTCTGCCATGGGCTTTGGTAGAAATTATAATGTGGGAAGAACTGTCCCTCTTATGATTTATTGTCTTGCTTTCTTTTCTTGTGCCTACCCACACAGACTGGAGTTCTCATCATTCCAAACATAACATGCAATAACAAAATTAACAGCAGTCTAAATTATGGTTAAGATACCTATTTCCCCTACAAGCTGGGAAATGTCTAAAGAGCAGATTGCATGCCAGGGAACAATCACTGCAGCCCCAGTCTTTCAATTCAGATACTCATAGTTCAGGCACTATGAGCTAATAAACTCTTCTAGCTCTCTGTGTCCATCAGCTGTCCCTGATTTCATGCTAGAATCCACTTTATTTGCTCTCCTTAAGGAGAAGTCCCATCTGCCTGTACAAAAGGAAAACAACTTTTTCTTCAGGAGCAGTTAGGAAGCCAAGTTTTTCTGTATGTTTATCTAAGAAGTCTAAAGCACTTGACAGTGCCATTGTGAGTGTTCTTCAAATTCAAGTCAAGATTAAAAACACTTTTGCTTGCAAGTGCAAAAATCTCTCAAAGTCTCCTTAGTGGCTTGTTAAAGCATGTCCAAAAGAAAACAGATTCTGTTGCTTTTTCATTTTCTCTTTGATCTTACACAGCCATCTAATCACAAGAGATTCCTTTGTACACATGAACGATCTGGGTGCCCGTGTGTTGCATATCAAGTAACAAAAACTGCAGACCTCTGGAAATTATCACTGCCAGGATCTTAGCCTGATTTCTTTAAAACCCATCTTTTTCCTATGCCTTTTTTTACAAGTTAGAAAAGCATGGAACTTTTCTTACTGGAATTGAATGCTTCATACTTTCTATTCATTCTGAAGCATTACAAACATACATTTTACACTACAGAAGAACTAGTCACATAAGCTTTATACTGATTTGATACGGAAACTTAATGGTATTTGATAAGTCCCAGTGTTTTGAGGGTGTCTGGACACTACTCTGTTAAATCAGTCCCATTGTACCATATCAGCCCTGTACATACTAAAAGTCACAGATGTGGGTGTCCCTTTTTATTTCTGAACTCAAACACACTTACATGGTTATAATATTTATGTAAATTTGCATAAGTGGACCAGGAAGAATGAAATTAATCTGCTCCAATGCTGGCAGAAATTACGTGCACAACTACAAGACTTGACATATAGAAATTAGAGTCCATCTGAATTCAACTCTGAGATGTAAAAACAGCAGAAGTAAATCACATCTCCATTAATTTGCCTAGTTTGCAAGTTCTGGTCTCTGGTTTAATCACGTGTCAGAGGGTTTCCTGACACAACATCCACAAGTACTTAGGTTGTTACTCCATGTATTTTGACGTTAATCTTTGTGTTAAATTGTTTTTACTCTGTTTAGCTGAAGTGCCCAGGCCCCATTCTCAGTTACTATGAGAGATAGTACAAAAGCAGCATAGCACAACAACAGAAAGCCTCCCCAAATCCTACTCCCAAAAGTAGGAATCTGGTGGGTATCTTTCTTCACCACCCCATCCCCCCCCCCCCAAAAAAAAAAAACCACAAACAAAAACCCAGCAAAAACACTCAAGGATCACAGGTAACAACTTAGGCTACTTAAGGTTACAATAAATAGCACATGCATCAGGGCTCTGGGCAGATGAAGGCTCAGAGGTGGCTCTGGTAAAGGGTAAGATGCTGCTGCTGTTCACGGGGCCCTGCTGTGCGAGGCTTTCATTCCCAGGAGACAGGAGGCAGACCATGACCAAGGGCTGCTGAACTGCACCACACCACAGACAGCTCTTAATTCATACACTTTTTTCAGCTATTTAAACCTGGGTTGTCCAGCTGGAATAACACACTCCTTCCCACAGCCCTTCTCTTTGTATCAACCTCTGGCAGAAAAGGGAGGTCAAAGCCAGAGACTGTAACAGTTGCATTCACCAGAGTGGGAAATTCATCTTCTCAAGCCACTCGCCAACACTTAAACTCTGACATTTTATCCTATGTGCTTATATCAGTAAGGATGGAGATTTTCTTTTCCTAAATCTCCCAAAGGGCAGTGACAAATTCAGCACAGACCCTGTAGGTCATTTTAGGGCTTGGTTATAATGAACAGCTCTTCAGGAGGGAAGTAAACAAGAATACCACTGCTTCATTTAAATCTTTGCCATCTCTTCCCCTGCCATGAGGAAGCTCAGTTCTTTTTCCTTGGTGACAATTTAACCCCTCCAGTACCAAAAGCTCAGGGGCTCTCTAGGCATGTCATCCGGACTCAAGACAAGCAAGACAAGAAAGAAACCTGTCATTTAATAACTTCCTATGATACACTGGCTTTGGCTGAATGCTCAGGCAATGCCATTTTCTTCCACTTATAGAAACCCAACATTTTTAGATGCTGAGATACAATACACCACCTTGACAGAATTTAGCAGCTGCCATTAGCTCTTTACATTCATTTCTCTGCATTGACATGCCCTTAGGTCCCAAATCTATTTTGTTTATCCTTTCACACTTCCCCTGAGGAGCCATTCCCTTTATAGATGTGTTTCTTACCCTACCTCCTCATGATACAGAAACCATATCTGTGGGTAACTTTCTATTCCTGACTTTTATAGTTTATTTACCCTGCAGAGAATCCTTGAACCATAGCGTTCATTTGCAAGAAGATCCTTGAGGGAACATCTTGCAAAGAAACAAACATGAACTCCTATTGTTGTGTTAATTAATGAGTTTAACATGAGAACTGCAGCAAGTGGGAAGGCAGTGTGTGGGTGAGCCTCATTCCTAATTAATGGAATTAATTGAATTCAGATGGAAGGATAGAGCACTTTCTGGGGCAGAATGAAGAACTCTGAGGAATAATTAGATTAAACGGAAGAAAAACATCATTATTAGTTTATTTTAGGCTCTGGCCTTATCACTGCCATTTGTGTGTGCTATTGGAAGGACATTTGAGCAAACCCTGAAGATGAAGGAGATTTTGCAGAATGCCAGTAATCACTTCCAGGTTTCCAATGCTACTGCTAGTCACATTTCTCATATTAATACTGTTATGCAAATCCAGTCAAAGACAGAAAAGACACTGTGCAAATCAACACTGACTTTGGAAACCGATCATTTCCCATGGACTACTGTCCTGGGTTCAGCAGTAGCAGTCATGTTTTTCCTTTGTGTTAACTGGTGCAGTGCTGTGTTTTGACTTCTAGTTTGAGAGCAGCGTTGGTGAAGCCGATGTTTTCGGTTGTTGCTAAGTGATGTTTACCTTGACCAAGGACTCTGTGAGGCTCATGCTCTGCCAGGGAGGAGGGGAAGCTGTGAGGAGGCAGAGACGGGGCGCCTGACCCGGGCTAGCCGGGGAGGTATTCCATACCACAGCACGTCATGCCCGGGGTGGGGGGTAACTGGGAGTTACCCGGAAGGACAGGGGCTTCCGGGTGGAACTCGTTTTCTTGGCCGGTGGTATCGTATTCTCTTCCCTTGTTATTTTCCCTTATCATTGTTTTAGCTGATAGTAGCGGTGGTGATTTGTTGCTGGACTGTTCTTGTCTCAACCCGTGGGAGTTGCACTCTCTCGATCCTCCTCCCCGTTCCTCCGGGAGCGGGGAAGGGGAGAGCCCCGGTGCAGGGAGGGGGGGGAGACGAACACGGACCTTGATTGTTGTCAGCTCGGCACCACTCACTGGGAGTGAGTGAACAAGTTACCTGACTGGGTTTAAACCACGACAACTACACATCAAAACTCAATTCTGAAAGCTTTTCCTCAACTAACTTTGAGTCATAAACAAGCTCAGAAAGTGCACTGATTACAGATTATATGAAACAAAAACCCTTTTAATTACCCATGATGGATTAGTTTCTAGCTTTACATAGCAATTCAGTCAATTACAGTCCAGCAGGGTGTAACGAAGAGACAAATGAAGAAACTAACCACACTTCAGTTAGGAGAGCTCTGGAATAGTGCAACAGATGAAGAAGTAGCAATGTGCCCTACTAGCTTGGGTACCTACAGCTTCACTGGTTTATGCTGTTTCAATGGGCTATAGTTACTTCAAATGTAAGATGTCATGACTACAGTCATCCTTGCAACTGAAATTTAGGTCTAGCCTTAGAGTGGAGTTTTAACATTCTCGTAATAGTGAGGCTTGGGCAGTAAAGACCTTTTATCCTACTGTAAAATCCCAAGTGCTTCTTTCAGTGCAATTTTGGTCAATGAGAAGAAAAGCAAGGACTTGCATTAAACTGAATTCGGAAAGAGCATAAAAAAGATGGACAACCTTTCCTAAGAACAGACCCAATCAGCTTCAGTACATCAGTACAGTAGATCAGCTTCTTCCCTGAAACATAAAGATGTCTCTTACCAACCAATTTCCATTATGGGTGTTGGCAGCCAAGGACTAAAAGTTGGAAGGATGAATAATTATTTAGGGGAGAGCAATTTAAATCCTAACACAGTTGCAGTCTCAAACAAACATTATCCAAACCAACCATTCTAAAAGAAGCCTTTCATTAGAGGGCATGTTTCCGGTTAACCCTCAGAAGCAGGATCGAGTTCCACATGGCATCACAAAGCCACTGCCCAGCAGAGTTTCCTCTCCCTGTTAAAGCCAGGCTGCATTGAGGAGGATGTGGGTTCTCATTCAATCCCCTCACTGCTGCATTATTCACTAATGCATCTGGTGTAGCCATTTGGAAACAGCTCTTCTCTCACATCTTGCCAGCTATGCCATAGCAAAGCAAGCTCTTTCTCAGAAATTTTAACTCATACATAAACATATAGATCATGAGTAGTTGCCTTTACCTTTGCTTTTCAAATAATACTGTGAAACAAGCAGAGCAAAGACATTTCCGTTCTGGCCAATTCATAGTTGAGGGCTCCAGGCATAACTTGGATGAAGCAAACGTTACACTACTTTTGTGGTCTCACACAGAGTCCAGAAACCTCTTCAACCTCAAATTATGACCTGTATTACAGTCCTAAGAGGTGCACAGACTCTGGAGGTACAATCTCTGTACTACTGTGAAGTTTTCCTCCAAACCAAAGCAAGCAAACAGAAAAACCTCAGTCTAGGAAGTGACATTTCCATTTTTGTCAAAGGAAGTACCCAAAACTGCTGTATGATCTGTCCTCCTCAGTGAGAATGAAATCCCTCACTAGCTCATTTTACTGAACCCCCAATCGGTTGCTTAGCTCATGTTCTTAGCACTTCTATATTGAAATTATGAGGACAGCACTGGCTACAGCTCCATCACCACTAGAAACATCAATCAGTTACACAAGCATCACAAGAAACAGTCGGATTTTCAACTCCACAGCTCCAAACACCTGCACAAGCTAAATACCCATTTTCAGGTCTTTGGCAGAAAAGCTGAACACGCCTGGCTGGTTGTCAAATTCATCATCAGGCCTTGGAAATAAGCAAACCTCAATGGTGCTATAAACCAGCTCTTCAGAGATACTGTGCTCTATGGAAACAACTGCTGTAGTCATATTTAAATATGTTTTGGAATTACTGTTCCTGGCAAGTGTTAACAGCACTGTCAAAAGTGTGTGTGACATGTTAACACATTAACTGGATCAAAAGCCATTTGAAAGACCATTTTTCAATAGCTAATTGCTGGTCTGAATCTACAGAAACAACCACAATGGGAGAATATGGAGCCCAAAAAAGTCCAATAAAGAAATTCATCAGTGCAACCCTACAGATGAGGAAATATAAGGAAAAAGATATTACTGGGATAAATCTGACACATATGTAAAGGTGAATACAAAGGAATTAAGAAATTAGGAATTACAGACTTGGATTTTCAATACAATTCTCAGTGCTGTCTATCCTAATAGACTAAGTTGCAAATCTACAAGTCTGAAACAAGTAACTGATGCTACAAAGTCAGTGTTTTCTCTTTACAACATCCAAAAGCTAGGTTAACTGTAGGTAACTACAATTAAACCTGAATACTGAGAAACAGGAAAAATACTGAGAAACACAAACACAGTTCTCAACTACAAGCAACACTAACACTACTACAACATTGATTTGTATTGTCTTTCGCTGTCCCACAAGCAGTAAGAATTTCTCTTCAGTTTGCACATGCCATGGTCAGCAAGCTAAATTGTATCTCATATGCGGACAATCCCTTTCAAAAGAAAACAAGAGGATGACACCAGTCCAAAATAAATGCACTTACAGAGGCCACTATAAAGGAACCAATATGTATTACCATACAGGACCACAACAACCTGCTTACAATAATGCATTTTCTGGTATTGAGAATATTCTTTCATACATTCTTGATTTAGATTTCCAAGTAAATTTAGATTTCCAAGTTCCCAACTCTATTCCAACTGAACGGCAGAGGAAAGGCAAGATACTCTGGAAATTTCATTGAAAACCCCTCAGCTTTGATCTGTGCAGTGCAATAGAATCAGTCTCAGAGGAATGGTCTTCCTTTTCAGACTTACTAATCCGACACCAGGAGAATTTCCAGCACGTTGCAAAGTACAAACAATTAGTAACCCCAGCCTCTCCCTCAACAAGCATTCTGCATACAACCTTCACAACTGAAGGTTAAAAATCATAGCAGCATAATTTTCACAACAACTGGCAATAAAAGACCTGGTTAAAGATGGGACCTTCTGTCTCCTGCACCCTAAAGAACAGAAAAAAGGACACACTGGTTTATGTCAACAGAAACTGTGGGTACCTTGATACCCTGTCTCAGAGATTAGCTTGTAGTAGGAGCTTGGAGAAACAATACAAGAGCTGGGTAGATACAGAGTTTTACTCTTTGACACACTCTTTCACCAAACTGCACCTCAGGGAGCTTCAAAGACAGATATTGCAGTATTAAGAGTCACCTTATTATTTTCAGGCACACGCATAGGTTTACTTTCTAGTCAGTGGAGAGAAGTCAGTCACTGAGGTCACAGCTCACTTATTCCTAACATCTCTATCTTTGACCAAAAAGTGCCTAATTCACTGCCTTCAGGAAGGCTTGAGGTTGATCTAGATCTCCTGTCAATACAGGACAAGGCAAGAGCCTTCATTTAGCCAGATGAATCTAATTTTTTACATTAAAATAAATTTAAATTGACAAATTTTTCCATCTTGAAATTTAATTAAGCATTTTGCAAATGTAGTTTAAATACCTGCTGTGGGCAACATGGTTACACTTCTGCTTTTTAAGTTCAGTATCTGGATAATTCACTTGATACGCCTGGGTTTTGTGCTGCGAGATGCAATCATCCCTTGTTGATCTTCCTCATCTATTCTTTATTTTAGAGTTCAATCTCCCCTCCATTGTTTCATGTCTAATGGGCTGAAAATACCAGATCTACTAAAACTAAGTAGATTATAAAATTTGTTGAATCATATAATACTGTTCTCTGTCATGTTTACTACTTAATATTGAGAACTTTCAAGCAAGCATTTTTTTGACCTCCGCTGAATATTAAGCCCATATCTGTAGTATTATAGAACAACTTTATTACATGAAATATATAATTTTCATACTGATATTCAAAATATGAAGCCCTCAAACTGTGGGGTACTACTGGTGAACATCAGACATTTTTATTTATACAGCTAATTTTTCCCTTCCTGTTTGTTACATCCCAGATATATTTATACAGAACAATCACATCCCTTCTCCATATACTTGCCAGACTAAACACCACAAGTTCCTTTAGCTTCCTGTCTCTTCCTTCACCTGATCTCTGCACAGCCCATCCCTGCAAGTCTCCATTTCACTTCTTTCTCTTTTGGATCTCACTACATCCATGAGACTACAGAGGCCCAAAAGTCATAGTTATTCCATGAATGCACTAGCATACATAAATACATTGCACTAGTCTGCTTTATGTCACATGAGTACATGTAGATGAAGATGCAACAGCTGAAGGAACCAGAATTAATCACCTTCTGTCTAAAGAAGGGCATCTTCTCTGCAGGAAACGGAGAAAAGGAAACAGAATTTGATTTCTATTCCTGTTTCCATGGCTCAGGCTAATGTCAAAATTCAAATAACTTCTCTGTGATTATGACACTGCCAAAGTGGGACAGCCCAAGTTCAGTTTTCTCTGAAAGGCTCCTACATTATGTATCAGCTTGCACTCGGAACCCCTTCTTGCTGAAATTCAAAGAGCAGGAGTTTTGTTCTGTAGCACGGTGAAATTAAAGCATACTGTCATGACTGGAGCAGGGCCACCAGACTGATAGGGTAGGTATGAAAGCTGTGTTGTCCTACCCACTTACATTCAAAAATGCACAAAGGCCAACTGAAAACTTTGTGTGTCATCAACAAGCTCAAATTAATTCCTCTGTAGCCATATCTTTGACCTCGTATTTCTTGGCTGGGGTGATTATTGTTTAGTGACAAAAAAAGTCTTGATCTCATACCACACTCTTGATTCCCCCTACAACTAGTCCTCAATTCTCTATCAGCAAGTGCGAAAGCTAATTTTCAACCCAGAGAGCCAAGCTCAGAGCTTGTCCCCTGCACTGGGCCAGATGGCATCAGCAGTAGTTTTGGTGCAGAGAACGTGCCAACCTGCACCAGACTGCTGGTTCCTTCCCCAGGTTTCACAGAGGCTAGCTTAAGTTCCTTAAATTTTTCCCAGCACAAAGTGGCCATACAACTGTGGGTTCTCATAGGGTGAGGGCATCTCACCATAGATTTCACAGGTGTTCCAGCTGCAACCATCCCTCCATTCTCACACCCACTCTCTCCATCCTTGAAGCTTTTCAAAAGGGGCAAAGGCACAGGTGACCCTATGTAATGGTGGCAACTATCCTCCTTTAATAGGGAAGCTGGACCAGATGATTTCCAGAGCTCACTTTGAACAAGCATTTCTATCATTAAATGAACCATTTTCCTCTCTGCCCAATATAGCCCTGCTTTGCCTCTCTGCCTTAAGACCAGAAATCATTCAAGTAAAGAGGAAAACAATAAAGCAGTAGCTCTGCAGCCTTCATCAGTGTGGGCTGTGGGCTCTTTTCCCCTATCATGTCCAAACCCAGTGTGGACTAGAGTGAGTTGTGAAAGGCCATGTGAGGACACAAGACTGAATGGAGAACTGAGGGATCAAAAGGATGCAACAAGTGCTTCTAACCTGGGCTGGACTTTGCCTTGGAGTTTTTGGGAAGCGTATTACCTGTTGTAGGCAAAAGGCATACCAGGGCTATTCTCATGATTTAATAGCGGACAGTGTGCTTGGACCAGGCTCTGCCTAATATAAGTGTAGCCATTAACCCTAGTTCTTTCAGTAAATCTGTTTCTGTCAAGCTTCAAATACGCCCTCATCTACACCTTGTGGTACAGAGCTTGCACTGAGTATAAACAACGGTTTCACGTGTTCCGGGTGTCTTTCATTGAGCTTCACTGGCCAACTGTGTTTTCCAGCCAAGCTGGAGCTATTGCTGTACGATCTCCAGCACAATTACAATGTTCTTGTGTTCTTTCCCTGTCTCAGCGTGTTGCTTCCTGTGAAATTTTCCATAACATCTTCAGCTAGTCTTTAGCCTTGTGGGAAACAGAAGCAAATCATCTCTCTGAACTCAAGACCACACAAACAGAAGGCTGAAAGCATTACAGTGAAACTCATCTCTGAGCAAAGGCTGTTCAACACAAACACACTGCCATTCAGTTCCAGTCACAAGAAACATCTCCTCTTGCTCTTTTTCTTCTGTCCTCCCACCCTCTTGGGAAAAAACAAAACCCAAAAGAACCAACACTGTTATTTCTGGGAAGAAGAAGAAAAAAAAAATCCTATTTGGGTCCCAGACATAAGAATAAGACTTCACTCAAAGATCTGCACATCTGCGAAACACAAATTACATTAGTGCACATAATGGAAACACACACATTGTAAATGTTGCTACTCAGAGACATACAAACTGCAACACTTGAGCCCTTGGAGCTGAGTGTCAGCTGGTGTTAATTATCAAAGCTGTCTGGTTCCAGTGGAGATCAGCTGAGAGACTACGGTCCTGGGCCACTGAACTTCTCCTGAGACCCCACCCAGCTACAACACTACATACAGTGCTGCAGGTACTGGCACACGCTCCCAACCACAGCTCTGAAGCAGCGCACTTCTGGCTCTTACCCAGTCAAAACAGTCACACATTCTGTGGAAAGCAGCAAGTGAGACAGAAAGCACATTAGCACCCAGTGACCTACATACAAATAGTAAAGTTGAAGTAACTAGGAGATGTAACCTCCCATAGCGCAATACTGACCTTTGGGGATCAACTCCCCTTACTTACTCACACAGTACTTATGAGAAACACGGCACTATCACCAGCGCACTTAAGCTCATGTGATTATCTCCCTCTCCCAAAGTCAGGCAAAGCTTTCAATCAGGAGTATTTGGAACAATCAGGAATTTTACTGCTAACTTTTAAGCACTGTCTTTGTGCTTAAAGGGTAAAGAAAAAGTGAATTCTGCCACTGATGGTGAGCTGTTTTTACGGGTTATGTCCGTAATTACTACTGAGTGATAGTATGCAGAAAGATGAGCCTGCAGAAGGCAAGGTTCAAGGTCACCGTCCTTCAGGGTGATCACCATCAGTGGTGTGCAATGAACCAGACATAACCGGACACATAACAGCATAGAAAGTCCAAAATTCAGCTCTCGCACCAGCAGACCTGCACTTGCTCTGTAGTATCACGTCAACTTCACCTAACTGATGAGAGCTACCTAGCATGATTTCAGGAATTACTGAAAAGCCCCAACTTTCCCATTTACCTTCAATCAAAGAGAATTCATTTCACATATATCCTCATCATAACAATTCTCAAGATGGAAGGAAAATACAGTTGGAAGCAAAACCCCAACAGATACTTTAACATCTCATTTGTAAACTTCAAATAAATACTTAAAACCCTGTCATAAAAAAATCCTGGCTAAAAGGCAAAATCTTAGAAATTCACTGGGAAACAATTCCTTTTTCATAGTACCTGCCCTGATCAAAGACATCGGATACTTGCAGCCATATGATAGTCACAAGAATTACTCTATTACAGTGCATATGGGAACTGCTCAGTATCTGTTATAGAGACAACTGGCACTCAAATCATGATTTATAAGCCTAGACACATGAATATTATTCAGGCAGAATGGGACCAGACCAAAATGAATAAGTATAGCATGCATTCAAGCAGTAAGATTTATGAGACTAATATATTAATGTTTCTATTAAAACCTGCGCAATACAGAAGAGCAGATATAGGGAAAAAATTCTGCAAGGTTAACCTTTTTCTTTCTAAATATGACTCACAAAATTATGTTTTGTTTAATCCTGTTAAAGTATTATAATAAATATAGTATTTTTTTCCTTAAATAAATATATATAAATAAATATAGTAATATTCCCCTTTCCCTGAAGGTGTTCACAAATGGTGTAGACAAGGCCCTCAGTGACATGGGTTAGTGGTGGCCTTGGCAGTGCTGGGGAATGGTTGGACTCGATGATCTTTAAGGTCCTTTCCAACTGAGTTGATTCTATAGTTCTATAGTTCAATAATTTGCTGCAAACTCAGGTTAGCATCCAGGGTACCAGTAAAATCACTAGTCAGGCCGATAGCATAAACAGCTATACAGTCATAACTGCTTCCAAATCCCACAACTTGATATACACACAGAAGCAAGAATCCCGAGGAGAAAATCCACCTGTCCTCTTAGCAATCAAGTATTTGCTCCTCATGCTATGCAACCAAATCCTGAAAGAAAAGCACTTAATTATGGAGCAGGTACAAAAGTCATCATACAGTTGGTTGAATTTGTGCTTCTAAACATCTGGGGCTGTTTGTTTGCTCTTCTGCCTTTGATCTGGCTGTATATTCCTTTGCTAAATTATCTTTGAATAAAATTCCTTCAGTTTTGGTTCACAAGCAATATTGTAAGCTTTGGCCATTAAAACATCATCTGGAATTTTCAGCATTTGACAAGACTGTCCGTTATTAATATGCTCTTGGCTCATTGTTCCACATCCTCTGCTCATACCTCAAAACAATTGTTATGTTTTTGCATGTACTTCTATTTAAATGTTGAAGTTTTTCAATATGGTTAGCAAGTCTGAGAAGCCTACACTAAAAATTATACTAACTTTTAAAGGTATTATTTGACAGTACTAGTTCATATTTACATAATTCCATTTAAATCAACAAAAATTACATCTGAATTGCATTTAGTCATTTGTTTATTCCCTTTACAATTCCTGCCTTTGTACTGGTAGTCAGTGGGGTAAGAGATCTCCAGCCTTGCATCTTGGAGAATTAAAAACAACCCAAAAGCCACAACAAAATAGACCAAAAAACCCAACCCCAACACAAACAAGACACCCCTTCCCCGCCCCTTACAAGTAAACAAAATAACAAACAGAAGAAGGAAAAGGGTTTGGATACCAAATAAACTTGAGGAAAGAGAACTATTTTGAGCAAAGGAAAGCCAGAGTTTTAGTAGGGAGTGATTTTTTTATTTGTACCTATTCCTGAGTCTCAAAATGACACTTTCCCCATGTTCAGTAACTGTACACACATTTTGGTTTAGAGCTTTTTGTTTCACAAGCTGTATCACTTATACCTTAATCCTAGAAACAACATGTTCCTCAGAGCACAGTTTACTGCAAGGAATAGATTTATACCTTGGTTTCTTCCCCAGCGAAAACAATCTTTGAGAGGATCAGGTAATATAAAAATTAATAGCACATTCCACTGATCTTTCTGTATTAACGTAAATCAAAAATGCCAATATTGTGTCATTAAAGGTTCCCGTTGTATTATATCTTAGCATGAACTTTCTTGACTTGGCCAAGTTTGTGTTTAGATATAGCCATTAATCTCCAGGAACAATCTGTATGTTCCCGTCAAAAGGAACTTAGCAGCCCAGAGAATACGTGGACTATTGGAACAACACGAGCCTCAAGTCCTCAACAGGACTTGCCCAGAAGATGGCAGCTCAGCTCTCGCGAGCAGCTGACTCACCGAGGGCGGACCCAAGAGGCTCGGTGGCAGCTGTGAGCGGTTAAAAACCTGCCCAGGGAGCACGAGCGACCAGGAGAGCGGTGAGCAGAGCAGGTCGAGGTAGTTTGCGCGGGCAGGCGAGTGGGGTGACCGCCTGATCAAGAGGACTCGACTGGAGGGCAGGAGGAGGAAGGACTGCTTGCTTGTGCAAAGAGACGTAGATGGACCGATCGACCAGATAGATTATGGTCACCACTCGATCAAAACCTGTAGTTAGGAATAACGTGGGTACCCAGACTGAGCCTTCCTGCAGACACGTGGCCTTGCTCTTTATGTGAAAGAGCAACTAGAATGTATTGAGTTCTGTCTAGGGGCAGATGAGGACCAAGTGGAAAGTCTGCGGGTGCGAATTAAGGGACAGGCTGGTACAGGTGGCACAGCTGTGGGGGTCTATTATAGACCTCCTGATCAGGACAAAGGAGTTGATGAGGCTTTCTACAGGCAATTGAAAGCAGCCTCACGACTACATGCCTTGGTCCTTATGGGGGATTTTAACTAACCCGATATTTGCTGGAAGACTTACACAGCCAGTCATTCACAGTCTAGGAGGGTCCTCCAGTGCACTGATGACAACTTCTTAATGCAAATGGTGGATGAACCAACTAGGAGAGGAGCGCTGGTGGATCTGGTACTCACCAACAAGGAGGGTCTGGTTGAAGTAGTGACGGTCAATGGCAGCCTGGGCTGCAGTGACCATGATGAGATGGTGGAGTTTAGGATCTTGTGTGGGAGGAATAGAATACCTGCTGAACCCAGGACACAAGGCCACATTTCTGGATTTCCGAAGGGCAAACTTTGGCCTCTTCAATCAATTGCTAAGGGAAGTATCATGGCAAAGGGTACTAGGTGGTAAAGGGGCTCAAGATAGTTGGTCAGCATTCAAGGACCACTTCTTAAAAGCTCAGGATCAGAGTGTCCCAGTGAGTAGGAAGTCAAGTAGGGGAGCCAGGAGACCGGCATGGTTAAACAAAGAACTGCTGGGCAAACTCATACAGAAAGAGAATCTATGGATTATGGAAGGAGGGGCTGGCCACTTGGGAGGAATATAGGACAGCTGTTAGAGGATGTAGGGAAGCAATTAGGACAGCTAAGGCCTCCTTGGAACTTAATCTGACAAGTCAGGTCAAGGACAATAGGAAGGGCTTCTTCAAATACACAGCGAATAAAATCAACACAAGAAGCAGTATAGGCCCATTGCTGAATGAGGTGGGTGCCCTGGAGACAGAGGATATAAAGAAGGCAGAAGTGTTGAATGCCTTCTTTGCCTCTGTCTTTACTCCTAAGGACTCTCCCCAGGGGACCCAGATTCCTATAGCCCTGGAAGGAGTCAAGATAAGGGAGGAGTTTGCTTTAGTAGATGAGGATTGGGTTAGGGATCAGTTAAGTAATCTGGACATCTATAAATCGATGGGTCCGGATGGAATACACCCGTGGGTGCTGAGGGAGCTGGTGGAGGTCATTGCTGAGCCACTCTCCATCATCTTTGGTAAGTTGTGGGAAACAGGTGAGGTGCCTGAGGATTGGAGGATGGCAAATGTCACGCCTGTCTATAAGAAGGGCAAGAAGGAGGACCCGGGTAATTGTAGGCCGGTCAGCCTTACCTCCATCCCTGGAAAGGTGATGGAACAACTTATTCTTGACACCATCTCTAGACATATCAAGGATGAGGGGTTCATTAACAGCAGCCAACATGGCTTTACCAAGGGGAAGTCATGTTTCACCAACCTTATAGCCTTCTATGAGCAAGTAACTAGATGGATGGATGATGGTAGAGCGGTAGATGTGTTTTTTCTTGATTTCAGTAAGGCATTTGATACTCTCTCCCACAGCATCCTCATAGATAAGCTAAGGAAGTGTGGGCTTGATGATCAGGTAGTGAGGTGGATCAAGAACTGGTTAGAAGGAAGAAGGCAGAGAGTTGTGGTCAATGGGGCAGAATCTAGCTGGAGGTCTGGGACTAGTGGAGTCCCTCAGGGGTTGGTACTGGGGCCAGTGCTGTTTAATATTTTCATCAACGACCTGGATGAGGGAACTGAATGTACCCTCAGCAAGTTTGCTGATGATACTAAACTGGGAGGAGTGGCTGACACACCAGAAGGCTGTGTTGCCATCCAGCGAGACCTGGACAGGTTGGAGAGTTGGGCGGAGAGGAATTTGATGAAATTCAACAAGGGCAAGTGTAGAGTCTTGTATCTGGGGAAGAACAACCCCATGTACCAGTACAGGTTGGGGGCTGACCTGCTGGACAGTAGTGAAGGGGAAAGGGACCTGGGGGTCCTGGTGGACAGGAGGATGACTATGAGCCAGCAGTGTGCCCTTGTGGCCAAGAAGGCCAATGGCATCCTAGGGTGCATTAGAAAGGGTGTGGTTAGTAGGTCAAGAGAGGTTCTCCTCCCCCTCTACTCTGCCTTGGTGAGGCCACATCTGGAATACTGTGTCCAGTTCTGGGCCCCACAGTTCAAGAAGGACAGGGAACTGCGGGAGAGAGTACAGCGCAGACCTACAAAGATGACTAAGGGAATGGAACATCTCCCTTATGAGGAGAGGCTGAGGGAGCTGGGGCTCTTTAGCTTGGAGAAGAGGAGACTAAGGGGTGACCTCATCAATGTTTACAAATATGTGAAGGGTGAGTGTCAGGATGATGGAGCTAGGTTTTTTTCAGTGATGTCCAGTGATAGGACAAGGGGCAATGGGTGTAAAGTGGAGCATAGGAGGTTCCATGGGAACATCAGGAAAAATTTCTTTACTGTGAGAGTGACAGATCACTGGAACAGGTTGCCCAGGGGGGTTGTGGAGTCTCCTACATTGGAGATATTCAAGGCCCTCCTGGTCAAGTTCCTGTGTGATGTACTCTAGGTTACCCTGCTCTTGGAGGAGGGTTGGACTAGATGATCTTTTGAGGTCCCTTCCAACACTTAGGATTCTGTCATTCTGTGATTTATAATACCATTCTTCTCAAACACTGGAAAAGTTTCTTTCCTTTTACAACTGTGGATATGCAGCCTGCTCTTTGTGGTGTCTGTATCTAGTGAGGTAACAGAGGGGCTGAAGAAGTCAGCAGAACGCTCTCATCACAAGTATGAAAATACGGGGTTTAATCTCTACCTTAGAAAAAGACAAAGTTTTAGTGATGCAAACAAGTTCCATGGTTTTACCTTGAAATTAAATGTAACAAAGGATTTGAAATAGAAAGCGAGGGTCAAAAGTTTTTTTAGCTGAAGAAAAAACATCCATGAGACTGACAAGTATTAGTAATCTTCATCTTAAAATATCCATGAAAATAAAACAGAGGGATGGATATTGTTTACTTTAAAAACAATTTCTTTTCAAGAAACACTTTCTGGAACTAATTTACTAAAACAATGTGACCTTCGCTCAGTTTTTCCTTTTTGGAAAACTGAAAAAGAAGTTTCAAATAGGAAAAACATGGGCTGCTGAATGAGGGGACAAGAATGAGGATTAAAAGGAGCAATATTCTCCAGCATATCTTATGATGGCAAATATTTTCCAAAACCTAAAAGCAAAGTTAACCAAACCCAGTCCTTAGGTCTGTGCACCCATCTACTGCCTCAGACAACTGCAGACAATTGAAGGTGCTTGGCTAAAATCTTAAACGAGCAAGCTTTTTGTTTAGCCACATTTCAGTCTGCAGCCAGAAACAAGCAAAGAGACCATTTATGTGTTACCCACTTTATAACATAAACCAAAATACCTGTTATTTTGTTTCTGGGGTGGGTTTTTTTGCCCAGATCATGTAATACACCTTGGGGTTTATCCAGTCTTGATTGAAAAACCCCTAAAACATATAGATGCAGTAGATTCTCAATTGCCTTAGAGATACAGTTCTACTTCTTAAGGACCTTCGAGATTGAACACTGACTTTTGCTTAAGCTTAAGCTTGCTGATATTGGTAATGATAAGGCCATAACAACATAGAGATAACATACGTTCACATTCATATTCAATAGCTCATTAATTCCAAAAACTATGTTCCTTCCCTAGAACACAGCATTTTGGTTGGGGGTGTCATCACCTTCAGTCATCACCTGAAGACCATGCTAGTGCATGTGGATTACAGGGCACAGTTTCTATCCTTTACACATCATCTACGTTCTTTGCTGTATGAGCACCTCTTTATTCAAGTACTTTTTAACAGGCCCATCTGATGAACTACCACAATGAGAATATTCTATAGAAACACTATAGTATTTTCTGACCTTTATGTCCCTTGCAAATTTAACCATTCATATACGATTTATTAGCAAGAAAATAGCGACACTAAAATGCACCTACAGACATCTGCATACAAGTTGCCTCTATTTATCTGACCTAAATGATTAACTGTAAATCCATTTAGGATGTTCTGAATCAAGTAAACATATTGCTATTTCAGTATCACACGATGTGATACTAAGGGCTGGGGAGAGCAAACAGATTTCCATATCTCTTTCTTACCATATGGTTATAATATACTTTTTCTTAGTATTTAAAAATGACAAAATCATGTTTGTTTGGCATGGCATATTTTCATTGGGCATTTAAAGCTTCTATTTACATCCCATAAGACTGTATTAATTACGTCCCAAATTGGCATTTAGTGTTTTGACCATTAAAAATAGCGTGTAAAAACTTTCTTCAAAGTTCCTATTATCCTAAGTTGGCAAGGTTTAACAACTGTAAGTACTTACTATATGTTAAGACATCAAATCCATGTAATGGATTAAATACTGACTTCTTACTTGTATAAAACTCTCATTTGTCTTATTCAAGTTCCAAACCTTTTAAGCATTACCAATAATCTCAATGCAATTTGCTCAGCAACATTAAGTTCACCATCTGCTCTCAATAACAGTACAATTTTTTCTGGGCATGTCTGAAGCTTCAGGATTATTCCCGTTAAGTTTGCTTGTTTAAAAATCATTAATGCAACTAGAATTATTTCTATCGGATGGATCTTGTGGACAGAATCACTTGTGATTAAGTATTGGTGTACCTGAGGTATGTTGAGGAGACATGGAAGAGGCAGTGGTTTAGTTGTGGAACAGGTTTTCCTGCAATTTCAATGAAAAAATTATGTTTCTGTCCTGTTTTTATTAAGACTCAACAGAACCATTATCCCCCCAAAACATCCCATTTTTTGTTGAATTAAAAAAGAGCAAACTGAAATCTCAGTCCACACAATCCTCAAATGAACAGTCTAACCTCATCTAGCAACAAAACTGAGTGGAAGACTCCTGTTGTTTTCTTTGAATCAAGCTCTTAATTCCACAGCTGAAAACCAAGTTAGTTTGAAGAAGAGGGAATTGCTCAACAGACATTACTGAGCTAGTTGCAGTCTGCACCTGTTCCATCTGTGGTCTGTACCATCAAGCAGAGCAATGGTACAGATGCAGCCCAGCACCTCAATAAATTGAGTATTGGTTTCAAAGAAACTGTTCAGCTTTGTGACCTAACTTCAGCTCCCATAGCCAACTGCTCAGGGGTGGCATCTGTCAGCATGGGCAGGTACAGCAAACAGTCTGAAGGGCCTAAAAAAGTAGATTTAAGCTTTCTGAAGAGAATCAACTCACCCATCTATTTTGAATCATAGAATTACAGACTGGTTTGGGTTGGAAAGGAACTTACGATCATTCAGTTCCAGCTCCCTGCCACAGGCAGGGACACCTTCCGCTAGACGATGTCACCCAAGGTTCTGTTCAACCTGGTCTCGAACACTGCCAGGGATGGGGCAGCCACAGCTTCTCTGAGCACCCTGTGCCAGTGCCTCACCACCCTCACAGTAAAGAACTTCTTCCTTATATCTAACCTGAACTTCCCCTGTTTCAGTTTGAACCCATCACCCCTTGTCCTATCGCTACAGTCCCTGATGAAGAGTCCCCTCCAGCATCCTTGTAGCCCCCTTCAGATACTGGATACTTGTAGGTCCCCACCCTCCTTCGGCAAGTTAGAAGTTAGAAAATAAATTTGCATTCTGAAAACAAACTGGAAGCAAAAGAATCAGCAGACTGGGTTTTGCGGGGAAGAAGATATTAAACATAGATAACATCACACAGCAAACATCAACACATGACAACACACCCATTTCTGGGACCCAAAAGTAACAAATTTAAATTTTACAGAGATACCACCATTTCCTAACTAGATATCTCAGAGCATCCTGCTTTAAAGATTCCGATTGCTACGCTGTCCTTCAATAGTCAATGTAAATGGCACAAAAGAAATCTATGAAAACATTGTTTCTGTTATAAACTACTCTGACCAGGGAGGATGTCAGAGGAGGATGTTTTCCAGACAGTATCCTATCTATTGTTTAAAACAGGTGCTCTTAGAGATCTTTGTTCAGAATATAAACAAAGCCGAAGCACTTAAAGTTCATCGAATGCAATCACAAAAAGCCAAACAAAACACAGAATGATGTTGACTTTTAATGCCTCTGAGTGGATACTTTTAAACTGGCAAGATCCATCAGAGCCTTGGGCGACAGTGTGAGGCGTCACTGTCCATAGCTGTGAGGTGGAACTGGATGACCTCAAGGTCCTTTCCAATCCAAACCACTCTGTGATTCTATGACCTTATGCTGGGTTTTCTGTCAAAATGACACTGGGTTCTCAATAACTACACTTTTAATAATTACTACTTCAGTAGCTACTTTAAGATTATTACAAACACCTAGAAATTTAAAAGCTCCAACAGCGTTGTTGTAATCTCATTTCAAAACGTCAGTCAAAAGGAAATGTTAGTGCCTATTTTTTTCAGATCTGATGGTCACAGCTGGTGGCATCTCCTCTTGCTCTACTTCTCAACTAACAGAAAGGAGCTAATTCAAACCCACAATTTTTTCCCCAGATAAAAAGTATCTGATACTTGCCTATTCTTAAACTGCCAGACAAGGAAAAAGATTTATATATATTTTTATACATATATATATGATACCAATATGCATGGCCCCTTTCACTCAAATGCACATGACTCCCACTTACCCTGAGGTTGGAAATTGTGTCACTGATGAACAATGATGGACAGAAAGTAATTATCAATATTAAACTAATTTTCCTAATTTCATTTTCAATTACCAGGTTATGAAGGCGAAGAGTAATACAAAAGAAAGTTATATAAAAACACCACAGAATATTCTGTAACATCATGCTACAATTTAGTGTAATCTATTCCAATCCCTCACGCAGAGCAAGGCCAACTTAGACCCATTGCAAAGGACTTTGTCCAAGCCAGTTGGAATATTCCCAAGACAGGAAATTTTGCAATCACTC
Source organism: Pezoporus flaviventris (assembly GCF_033815535.1). NCBI lineage: Eukaryota > Metazoa > Chordata > Aves > Psittaciformes > Psittacidae > Pezoporus > Pezoporus flaviventris. The sequence continues at coordinate 6,478,020 of NW_026892585.1, forward strand.
TGGGAAATCTGGTTCAGGGGCTGACCACTCTCATGGTGAAAAGCCATCTTCTTAATATCTAAATGGGATGTTCAATGTTCCACCTTGCATCTGTTGCCTCTCCCCCATCACTGTGCATCTTTAAAGAGAGTTTGGCTCTGTCTGTTTTATGCCCTCCCAGTAGGCAGCTGAGGACAGAAATTAGATCTCCCTTCAAGGCTGAACTTGGTTCTCTCAGTTGCTCCTTACATTCTGAGTCCTCCTGCCTGCATTTCTACTGGACTTCCTCCAGTAATGTCACTGCCTGCCTAGTATGGGGGAGGCAGAAACTAGACAGTGCTCCAGATGTGGTGTCACCAGTGCCAAACAGATGGGAAAGATCACTTCCCTATGTCGCGGATAGAGTCATGCACTTCGAGACGCTAATATAAACCAGCGTGCTAACAAAGTTCAATGGTAAATACAACAGTGACTTAACATGATTCAATGGCAAGGTACACTTGATTATTTCCTGCGTAGAGGACAGGGTTAGACAAAACCATCAGGGAGACCTTCCTGCTGAATCATGACATTCAGAAAGGACCTTCGTGCTTTCTAACCTCCTTTTCAGAGAAGAGTCTAGGCATGGCTGGATCCAATCCTAATCTCGCATTTGGTCAACGGTTCATGCCTAAAGGACTCTGCATGCATGATCAATCCTTCATATCACTTAGCTTTCAAAGTTTAGTATGCTATTAATCACTTACCAAGAATCTGTTGCAGCATGGAATCTCTCAGCCTCGAGGAGTAACCTTGAGAGGTATCCCTGCTCAAGGGAAGATCTCGCTGCCTTACAGGAGTGCTGAACAGGCCCTGCACTACCCACTATTTATAAAGTAAAATGATTTACTTAAAAGTTGTATTTGCATGCAACTGGGTCACCATTCCAGACAGCCTTTGGCTAACATGTTGCCTACCATTCCCAACGTTCAGAGTAAGCTCCACTGATGATTATGGCTGGGGGGGGGGCACACCACAACAGACTACTGGCTGCTTTCTTACTAACATAGCTCAAGATACTGTTTGCCAAGCAGCACACTGGCAGCTTATGTTCCACTTGCCCACCACAAGCCTGCATCTTTTCCCCCAAAAAAATGCTTTCCATCCAGCTGGTCTCCAGTTTTTCTCAGTGCACCAGGTTTGTCCATCACAGGCTGGGGACTTTGCACGTGTCTTTTTTGAACCTGATGAGGTTTACCACAGACCAGTCTTGAACCATGTCAAGGTTCCTTTAAATAAGCAACTCTGCCCTACACCATACTGAATGCTCCTCTATTTTGTACTGCCTTAAAATTGCTGAGTCCAACACTTTCTCACTGTCCAGGATATTAATAAAGACAATGACCAGCATATTTCAAACTCACTTCAGAAAATTATAATTAAATCCATCTCTACAATGTCTTTGGGCAAGATGCGGATGTCATTTCCTAAACAAATTCAAAGTAATTCTTCTAACAACATTTAGTGAATAAACGAGCACAAACAAGAATCTAATCTCTGACTAACACACTGTAGTTAGCTTCCTCATCTGAAGAGTCATTCCTACCAGTACAAAAAGGAGGGCAGGTCAGTATCAACAGTACAATAACCCAATGCACTATAACCAGTAGTTTGGAAGAATAAGCATACAGTATGGGTGTTAGAATCCTAAAGTGTTAAAAAATTATTACTCACAGAAGTTCCCACATTCCTGTATAACTAAAATAAAGAAGAAGGAAACCCCACTGAAACAACCTGGTTTTGCAATTGATGTCTACAAGATCAATGCTGGTCTGAAGAACCTTGAGCTCCTTGCCCACGCTGCGTAATAACTCAGGAGTAGAGCTGGCTCTTAGAAAAAAGGCCAGATATGCCAGATCTGAGGGTTTCTTACTTGACGGATCCAACTGTCCTCTCCCACCCAGGTACCACCATGCTCCGAGATGAGGACAACACTCGGTCATGTTATTTCTGACATGCTTTCCAGAAGATCTTGTTTCAGGAGAGGCTTTGACAGAGCTGAGGATATTATACATGTCTTTCATTCAGCCATTTGCTTTTCAGATATTGCATCGAGTTGTATTTCTTTACCGAATCAACAAACAAAACAGAAAGCAAAAACTTTTGGACCTAACAAGGAACGAGGTGCTCTTTTCAGATCCTGAAATTTCATGATTAAAAGGTACATGATGTTCGCAGACATGTAGAATTCTTTAATATTTGATTAAACAAGTCAGTAGGAACTACCTGTGACTAAAGAAGTGCCTGCAGTCTACTTATACTTGTGATTAAATGAAAAGGTTTTAGCCTTTGTTGGAAATAATACTAAATGAGCAAAACTAAATGCCAAAATTATTATTACAACCAACAAACGAATAGCAATTTTCCTTGATCATTGTGCATGCTTAAAATAATAACCCTGTGTGCTAAACTCCCCATTAACAGGTTGTTTGATCAAAAGCTACATCAAACAATTTAAATTTCTCTATGTCCACATCTGAAAAGTTAATTTTGGGAAAAAAAGAAAAGAAAAGGGAAAACACTGAATATTTATTCAAACCTCTCTACCTGCTTAGAGCCTAAAATCCATGTTTTTGTTAAAGAGTTTTTTTTTTCTCTTAAGTGCGTGCTTCACTTTTTTACAAGAATAGGTTAAAAGAAACCAATTGCATTGAGTAAAAGATGGTTGGGACAATCAAAAAATACTCAATTTTAAAAAAAGGGAAACTTTGATGTTGACTAAATGTTGAAAATAGAGTGAAACATATAATTTCACAGAAGACCTCTTAGAAAGTAAAGGAAGATTGAAGAAATACAATGAATATGGAGAATGCCTTAGGAAGAAAAATGGGTTTCCCCTATGAACTACTTGTTGCTTCACTATTTTATAATATATTTTAGTAACTTTTTAGCTCTCTCATCCATACTATTAGCATTGCTACAGTTACTTTTGCAGATGTAATAATGTTCTATTTTTGAGTCTATCCAGCTGCCTAAAGCAGGCTGTGTAGCTGGGAATTTCCCCTATTTAGTGCCTCAGATATTATGTACAGATTGTGAAACTCCTGCCCAGGGTGCTATATTGACAAGGGAACAGCAAGGAGAGGGTGCTACCAACACTTCAAACTTTAATCAGTGACTCATTAAGGCAGTAACCTCAAGATCCTCTTGACCCATGTAATGAAAATATTCTCATACAGCCTTGATACGTACTTTGATAACCAGGGATGTACCTTAGAAAGGGAATATACAAGAGGCAGCAAAAACACTCAATGAAAGGTAAGAAAACTGTAATTAAACAGTGATTACTGTTTAACACAAAGCTTTACAATCTTAACAGCAAATTTTTATCTAAAAAGATAAAGCTTAGCTGGCATTAACAGTATAAAGAATGAAGACACCAGAGCACCACTGCAGATGAAAAACTGTTTAAAACAGATACTGTTTTGTTTTGCAGAAGTGCCTTTTTATCAAATAGAAAGCCTGAAGTCCCAGTTTCAGTGAAGTCTGGTTCGTCTTTCAGTGATCCCAAGCAAAAGATGCTGCACGTTTCCTATAAATTTCTTTTTCTAATCAACCATAATAGCAACACTACCTCTTACAGACTCAAAATTCGTTCTAACGGGAACATCCAGTAACAAATTGCTTGATAAATCAGATATTTGGCAACAAACAATCTTTCTAGATTAGAAAACCACAATTTTTTCAAGAGAAATAAGTCACACAGGCACTGAGTACATGCATCTGCTTTTATCTAACGAGAAAGCAACAAGAAAAGTTAACATGAGGGTTATGGACCTCTTGAGCAGAGAGGAACCAGCTGGTATTGTCTATTACGTATGGAGAAACTTCAGACGCTGAAATTGTGAGAACTGGTTTGTCTGCTTCAAGTAATGTTAACCTTAAAACTCAGAATTGTCCCAGTGAGGCTGCTGGGGAAGTGGGCTGTGGCATTTAAACCATGCAGCCAGACACACTGATCTCGGCTAATAACTATTAGCCGAGACCCCCTGAAGAAGGAGCTTCACTAATCTGAAGGAAGCCCATCTTTCACCTTCACTATCTAATTTTGGACAGCTTTTAGCCTGCTAGTACAACACTCACTAGGCAGCAAATGGCAGGAAAACAAAAAATTTAAGGAACACCCATTCCCAATTGAATTTCTGGCCTGTGAATAGGATTGCCAGAATGTTGGGTAGCAGCTACTTTTAGTGACCTTATGCTACAAAAACTAGTATATCTTCATGATTATCTCACAGGAACAACCAAATTGCCACACTTGTTTGTGATAAAATAGCCAAATAATATGCGATATTAATATAGTTTTAATGAAGACATAGTATGTCAAAATGCAAAAGCTTCAGCTGACATCATTATAGACATGGAAGTATAATAAATTCTTCCCTTTCAGCTCAGGACAGTTTCTCTCCATTTTTCTTTGGCAAAGTAGTTCTGCCTTGCTGATTGTTTTGTATAGCTGCCAAGGCAGTTTTCATACTATCGTACTTTCGTACTTTCATATTATCGTACTTTTCACTATATGCAGTGACTTCCAGTACCCAAATCTGGCAAAATATATAGTGGCAAAACAGGGGTTTGATCATCTTATAGACTGAAAGCAAATTCAATATTAACTCATTTCTCATTCTCAGGAGACAATGGATATTGTGGCCAATTCAAGAAGCAATTGCTCAGTTCCAAGCTTAGTCCAAATATTCCTTTGTGCTATGTTCTTTTAAAGACAATTTAATGTCTTAAGAGGTGCTATTAGAACAATAAAGTTACCACTTGTGAGGTGCCTAAACGTTACAAAATTAAGTTAGCTACTAAATGCTTGGATAGCAGGGGTCATGCAAACATGTTGATACACAAACAAGTTTTCCAAAGAGATCTAGTATTGAAACAAGAGGAAAAGACATTGTTGCCTAATTCTGGGAGTGAATACTAATACTAAACATAAATATACTGTAAAAACTTTAAGATTCAAAGTCCTCTGAATTCAAGTCATGCTGTATGAAGTCACTGCCTTGCAGGGACACAAGACCATAATCTCTTCTATTGAGCAATTATTTTTTTTCTATTTATTCTGTGTACTACATCTTAGCTTGCATTAATAGCTTATATTTATTTAAGAGTTATATAAACAGTTATATACACAGTTTATACATAAACTACATTCAACAAGCAGAACAGCCACATTTCATAAACTTTCCTGTAATGTCCCCTTAACAAAGGGGGAAACTTAAGCAGCTTCACTACAAACTGGAAACTGCAACTTGTGGACTGACATGTATTTCATTCCCTCTCTCCCCAATGGCTTTAGTATAACACTACATGCATAGACAGAAATTAATCTGAATCTTGCTTCTGTGCAAAACCAAACATGTTTAACTTGGATAAAGACCACAAGGGAACTTGCCCAGATTAAGAAGTTTATTCATAACTCAGAAAACCTCTGGATTGGTACCATGGTCAATCTACTGCAGTTCCTGATGGACATTCCTGCCCAGAGACCCACCACAGGCACTATGCAGGGCAAGACGAATGAGACTTCCTACCACCCTGACGTTGAAACATCTCATGTTATATCCCCCTCATAGCTGGGATATGTTAGTGATATATCTGCCACTGTGGGTTATCAATTGCCAAGTTCAGCATTCATTATCACGCAGGTTTTGGTTTCCCCCAAAAAAATACATCTGGAGACTATCAGTTCAATTTAGGACACCACTCTTGCAACTAAACCCAAGAGAAGTTCAAACACAATGCACTGAAAACAAGCTTGTGCGTAGGAATATTTAAACTGTCTTTCAAAAACCCTCACATCTTGACAGCACTTTTTCTTATCAAGACTCCACCCTTCTTCAGAGAATCCTATTACCTGCTCTTTGAAAACATCATTTTTGTAGGGAACACAGCTGTTTGCATCTTTTTGCTCTGTGTTTGCAGTTCATGATTATATAGCTGAATAAGGAGGACCTTACTGTTCTATGGAGGAATAGCGGAAGAAAAAGCAAGGGACAAAGGGCATTATTTGTGTAAGGTCTGGGTCATGGACATTCCTCAGTATTCTGGGCAACTCATTACATGCAATCAGCCAGCAAATGAAAATTAAAAGTACCAAAATCAAGTATCAGCACCACATACTGCAACAAACAAATCTTCAAAACGAATGATACCCAAACCCTCTTCCCAGAAATCATTTACAGGGGAGAAGGATAATCTGAAATATTCAGTAAGGGAAGAGAAAGTTACTCTGAATTTTCTACCTAGCCTTCTGTTCAGCTGTAACTAAAATCCCTCTCTTTTTCCAGTAAATTATTCTCTTTGACAAAAGCTATAAACCAGATGCCATTCACACATGCAGATGTTCAGCATACTGATACCAAAATCATGTCTATATACAGTGGCAGTATAAACACTGCCACTCTTTTCTCTGTTGTAAAAAAAACCCAAACAGACAAGGACACCGGAAGATCACCTCCATCCCCTAAATCCCCTTTCCTTCTGAGCTGGACTTGTAATGCATGGTGGAATAAGCAGTAGTTTCACCTACCAACACACAAATATCTTCCTGATAAAAGGAATAATTTTGACATGTTTCCTTCACAAAGCACACAAAATAAATCCACTTTTAATCAGTACTTTTCATATTCCTTTTTCACAGAAAGGAGACGTGAATATTACAGTAAATGTAGACAGATATAATAGTTTTCATAAGCACATCACTGATGACAACTAAACTAACTAAACACAGGTAAAGAGCCTTCTATTGCTAAGTGTCCAACAGACCTTAGAAAGTCTTATAGATATTCCTTTGGTGCATGTGAAAATCTGGAAGAAAGAGAAAAAGCTAAGTGAAAATGAAGAGTATTCATTGAGAGTCAAGGATCTCTTCCACTTCTTTGCACTCAAGGAAATAAATGTTAAAATTAATTCTATGTTGAGAACTCAGTAAGACAGACAATTAGGATGAACTTTTATCTCACCAATCCAATCCAAAAAACCTTGTGCAAACAGTTCACTCAGTCCTACCTGGGTTTCGTTATCAAGGGTGCAGCTTGGTTAAACCTGTATCAGAGCCTGGCCACTAAAACGTGTGGTAGACACGGTCTGAGGACTTGGAAAGAAACAAGAAGCAAACCCCTCCATATCTTGGGCAGAAGCCAACTTTAGAGCACATGGTCTCAAGCTACCCACTATGATAACAGGATCTTCAGAGGTCCCTTCCAACCCTAGTGATTCTGTGATAACAAAGTCATTACATTTTCATCCTTTATTCAAATCAAGGAGTTAATTGTAGATTAGTCTTGAAGCAGATCCACCTTAGTGTTTCTGAGCTCACTAGCAAGACAAGTGTGATCAGCAACAGCAACTGAACTTTGTAACACAGCATCTAGCTTTTTTAGTGCTAAGGGCCCAGCCTGTTACAGCCCTGAGGTGACAATGGGACTGAAAAGCCCCTTCACTTCCAAAAAGAATAGGACTGCCTCCATTTTTTAAATCATGACACAGTCTGGGTGCTGATGACTCCAGTGAACAGACTGACTGTTTCAGCAGCACCCATCCAAACCACATGACAGCACAGGACATCATACTCGTCAATTCCAGATATGACTAGTGGTTCTGTCCTGTTTATTACAGTAGAACTAATAATGCAATGTTTTGTGCTCTTCCTTTCCCACAGGTACATTGCAAAGACTTCTCATCGCACTGTGTCCTTCCACCTACGTTTTTGTTGATCTGGGGGGAGGGCTGTTTGGTCTGAGCACTCAGTGCTCACAGCTCACAGTGTGATTCTGTCGTAGTCAAACCAACAGAGCCCTTCTGTCTGCCCCAATGATCAGAAAGAGGAAGGTAAGAGGTAACAGTCTTAAAGATTTCTCACGCATCCTGATGTTATTCATAAGAGTCCTCTTAAGAGCAACTCCTGCACATTGGGCATAAGAACTGAGGAACAAGAAGTACATGCTGTACTGGTTTCCATAGCAACAGTAGTGAAACATTGCACTTTTCCAGTTTTGGAAAAACATTCCCCATTTCCTCGTAGTCTGATGGTGCCATTAGAAATGACAAAACGCTTTCTTAGCATCACTTTGTTTTGTACAAATATTTCTTTATAATCACAGGCAGACAATGTGAAGACTGGCCCATTTGACAAGGTTACTCTGGTGCTTGGTCTCAGGAGACAAAGCAGAAAACAGTTCAAAACTGCAATGAGCAGACAGGCAAGACAAAAACTCCTGTCATTCTCTGTCCCTGCAGCAGGTCTGAAGGGACCATTGCAGCATTCTTCCATGATTCTCACAGGCAGCAGTGAGAGACTGAGTAGTGCTAGGTGTATCTGCCCATGGCAGGGGGGTTGGAACTAGATGATCTTAAGGTCTTTTCCAACCCTAATTATTCTATGATTCTATAAGTTGCTTTGCAACACTGTGCTTAACTCATCCATTTGAAGCATAAAAAATTCATGAAACAGTGAAACTCTACACACAGCATTTTGTGTACTTCTGCAGATGAGGCTTGAACAGTAATTGTTCTAAATATAGAAGTTTACACTTGAAGTCTCAATAATACTGATGAAAACCAATAAATCTTTTCAAGAACCACCATTTCAGGAAAAGATGTGAAGCACACAATCATCCCACCCCTGAAAAACAACCAGATGATATTTCAGCATACCTGCCAGCATCTGGGGATCTCGTAAGCCCCAGGCAGGCCTAACTCATGTTGGATGGAAAAGTATTTGGTACAGCAATGTTAGAAGATCCTTAGTGCAAAATCCTGGACATGATTACTATTTGAAGTCCTCAAGAAAGTATCCATCTTTTAGGTGAAAGAAAGGATTTAGCTTATACCCATCCATGGAAAAGCACGCATATATGCATATGTTTCTTGGAGGCTATTCTGCCTGTATTCTTGAAGATAGAACACCTACTTCCTCAAGAAGAGCTCCATTACGATTTTTTACCACTGTCAGTCACAGCCATCAAAACATATCCAAAGCAGGATGCATACTCAGAATTTTGTCCTTTTTAATGCAGATACATCTGGATAATCTTTACTGTAGTATCAAGATTAATTCTGGGAATGACTCTCCTATCCCCTCCTCACTGGAGCTGGGCACAAGAAAGACTTTTCAGAGCATTTCTTCTGTTTTCTAAATCGTTTGTTTAATTTATGGTCCTCCATCTTTCATGAGCAAAGTCAGAAATAGGGAGACTGTCATACTTAGACTTGATGATATTAAAGGTCTTTTCCAACCTAGCTGATTCTACTTTATGGTGTTTAAAAGCCTGTACATGGCATATGCTAAACTAGAGGCATGATCAGAGATGAAGAGCATGGCTTTTCCTTAATTCAAGCAAATGGCAACACTGTTTTGATGTATATATGTCTCCAGAGGGTGAACAAGAGAACGGTCTATGCAACATAACCTACTTATCAAACCACAGTCACCATACCATTCTTAAAATGAGAAGGTTTTGTTCTCAACCATCAGCTACTTGCTAAGGATGTAACATCGTATATCATTGCTTTTCCAGACACAGTAATTGGGCAAACTGGTTAGTGGATCCCAGCATATATCAACTTTAAAAGAAAAACACAAAAGCCCTCAGAAACATTTGCAAGATGACAAAACAGAGTAGGTCATACATTCACTGTCCTCTCAGTTGTCTAGAAAGCAGGCAAGACACCTGCATTTAACCACAGAATGATTCTGCATCTGTTATAGTTCTACAGATTACTACAGTTAGACTATGAATAAGAAAAAGTGTTCGAAAGTCAGATACAGCAAATGCAGATAAGAGTAACTGCCCTGCCGTGCACCCTACTGGGATCCCATTGCTGACCTTCCAACACCATGCTTCCACTAACCTCTGGCAGCACCCCATATTCCTGTCATTCAGGCTTCATTAATCTAAGTATCTGAAGGGTGACTACAAGGATGCTGGAGGGGGACTCTTCATCAGGAACTGTGGCGATAGGACAAGGGGTGATGGGTTCAAATTGAAACAGGGGGAGTTCAGGTTAGATATAAGGAAGAAGTTCTGTACTGTGAGGGTGGTGAGGCGCTGGCACAGGGTGCCCAGAGAAGTGGTGAATGCTTCATCCCTGGCAGTGCTCAAGTCCAGCTTGGACAGAGCCTTAGGCAACATGGTCTAGTGTGAGGCATCCCTGCCTGTGGCAGGGTGGTTGGAACTGGATGACCTTAAAGTCCCTTCCAACCCAAATCACTCTGTGACTATTTCTAATCGTTACATATATACAGCAACAGCACAAATGAGTTCAACAAGACAAAGTACTAGATTAATTCCCCTCTCTACACAAAGGCACATGCCATTTAGTATGTGGATTTTGCCTTTACTGCCCTTCCAGAAACAGCATCTATCTGTTAGTCTTGACTTGTTCAAACAACTGGTTTACAGTGGTAAACAGTTTGAAATGGAGGGTTCCACACTTGTTTCAACTTGTCCTCATATGACCTCCTCATCCTGTCTGCCCTTCTCTGCAAACACAAACTGACATCGACATTCCCATCTTAAAAGACAGTTTTGAAGACATGTGAGGATTCAGATTAAAGAATTGCTGATACTCCTTTCTAACAGTGCACAGCACCCCTTTTTCTTTGTTCACTCTTACAGGAACAGATCATTTGAGCAAGGGAACGACATGTAAACAAATAGAACAGAATCTTATCTGTCAAAACTTTGGGGTGATTAAAACTGACTGCTCACCCCAGAGAGTTTATTCAGGCTGGTGTTTGGAACAGAAAGGAATGAGAATTTGTGTAGTTTATCACTTTATGAGAAAACTCTATAGGACAGTTAAGAGAACCACTCTGAAAGACAATTCCCATTGTTCATGTAATAGCTGAGCAGTGTTCTTCTGCACAAAAAGCAGGTTCTTTTATGTGGGTACTAGGAAGCGAGCAAGCCACAGTCATTAGTCTGGGTTATAGGGGAAATGATAAAGAACTCTCCTAATTTGTATGGGGAAAAACAGAAAATAGAAATTAGGCTATAACAGTTGTATATGAGCTGGTTGGTTGAGAAATTTTTCCTCAAAATATGTCATTTCATTTGGGATTTCATGTTATTTGGGTAAAGCAGCCCATTGGAAGGGCTGCAAACCTTCCACTCTTTTAATTATTTAGTTAGTTTCTATTTAAAATGCTGTTTCCAGAAGCTAGTCAGCAGTTACTAACAATAGTTTTATAGTCACTTATGACAGGAACTGTTCTTTTTAGGGGATTTCAGTTCTGGTTTTAAGTGTAAAGACATTTAGACATAAGAGGAAACTAAACAAGTTTTGAGACAAAAAATGTTACACATACAATATTTAAAGCAATGAGAGGATGGTAACTTTAGAACAGAGAGATGAAGTGATCTAAGGTCCCACAGGTCAAGTGAAGCAGAGCCAACAATTCCCTGCAATCCTTGAATTCCAGGCTTCCCAAGACTTGTTTAGTCTCTGCCTAAAAGTCAATTTTAGAATTTTTTGCACCTTACCAATTCTAATCTGTGCAGTACTCTAGAAGTGCAAAACACTGCACTTGTTTTGCAGTGCCAGCTGCAAACAAGAAAAAGTAAAGTCTTATACACCCTTTCAGCCAACCTCAAAACAACTTCGTATGGGGTCAGTGGTCATCCTGGCTGAATGGCAGGGAGTACAAAGGAGTTACGTTGTCTCAGAGAAACAAGGGTTGTGTTTCTTTAGGCTTTTTATTTAAGATATTTAATTTGACAGAATGTAAGGAGGAATGGGCCCATATAGCTAACCCAAAGAGCACAGCTCATCATTTCAATGGCTGTGATTTGTATTCTACTCATTAGCAGAAAAGCCATCTATCTTTGCTTCACCATACTAGTGACAGGTAATTAGAGCTCCTACTGCAATGGGTATTTCTAGCAACTTATTATATAGCAGAGCACATCCAGTGGGACTCCATTGCAAGTACACTGCAAAACGTCTTTGACAAGACAGAAGCATCAAGTCTGAAATAATATAGAAAGGGCAACAGAGCAATATCTCACAAGCAGAAAGTCTGAAATAACATAGAAAAGGCAACAGTGTGACTGAAGTACATGAAAATTTACAGCTCAACCCTCTCAGCAGCCATATCCTGTGTTGTGCTGCTGATCCACAGACACTAAGCCAAGAAAGGAAGGTAATAACAAGATTGAAATGCTAATAACCAGCATTATTAATGTAATCTCTTTGAAAATTGGTGAAAATCACCAAGCCCTCAAACTACAACAGCAAACTCAATGAAGAACATTCATTCTGGTTCAAAAGAAACCACAAATGGTATCTTGAAAGTAGTTTCGCTGTGCAAGGATATGCTTGACAAGGGCCCACCGGGAAGTGCTTCATGGCAAGACAGTATGCCAGTACACATTTTGTTCAGATTTAATCACTTAATTTAAGTGTTTTGAATAAAAGGAAAATAATAAAAAGGATTACTTTCAGATTACCAAAAGGTGTATTTTACTGTTGGTTTTAAGATCATCATAAATCCTACTAACACTTATGAAAGGGAACATGTCTCTTGGATATATAGTTCCTGTTCACTTTAAAGTCTCTTTTTTAAATCAACAGGACCAATGTAAGCTTTATTTGCAAATAATGTTACCAAAGTAATAAGAATACACCAAAAACAAGATTATTAATTAAAATTACATCTAGCATTCACAGATGTAATAAGCAACACATAAACCTTGCCATTTGCTATTCTGGAGTAACTGAACAAAGGAAATGCAGTCCAAGCTTTCCCATATACCAACACAGCAGTTCTGACTCCTTTTGGGGTTGAAAGCTCTAGTTCAGGTCTACAAACACTGATGCCCAGGTCAGTTAGACCTGCAAGTCTAGCACTAGAATTTCCTTTCCTCACAGGTCTGAATACTACTAAAAAAGTTGGGATGCATCTATTAGTCAAGAAGATAGTATGCAATTAGAGCACGTATTTCTTTATTTTGCCTTCATGAGCTGTCTGCTTTTGCCATCTGAAGTTATACTGTTTATATTTTTCATGGGAAAGTTTACTGTGTTTCTTACAATACTCACAAAAGTATCACATTTCTTGGTAAACCAGAAAGAGCAATCTGTCAAGCACAGAAACTTGAGCTGTAGTGCTCATTTTAATAAATCATTACGCACGGATGGCTCAGATAATGAAGCTTACATTACTGGCTTAAAAGTCACACACACACAAATATCATTTTCATTCCTCTCCAAAATACATCGCTCAATAATGAGAAAAATATATCCCATTAAAACCTTCTACCTGTGCCAAGAACCAGAATCCGCACTGAGAATTCACAAAGAGTGGAGACGTCGTGTTATTTTCTTAATATACCTTAACAGCAGGTACAATAATGTGAACCATTTCATGAAAAAAGACATTAAGTTGCAATTTCTTAAGAGGGAAAAAATGCCTCAAAGCTAAATTCTTGTGTGATCATCAAGTTAACTACTCTGAATCATTATTTTCCTATTTATAAAAAATGAGCATTAAAGCGCAGATGTGCAGACTGTAGAATTGCCTAGAACTTTCATCAGAGAAACAAGTTGGGGGGGGGGGGGGGGGGGATTAAATCAAGCTTTTCCAGAAAAAAAATAAAGCTGTGGTAAGTATGCTTATAAACAGACCATTGGAAAATTGCTTTAAAAGTTGATCTGAAAAACGTTTTAGCAGTTCGGTTTTCAATACATGTAACAACCAAAGAAAAAGTAGAGGGATAAAGAGTTCTAAATTATACTGAACTACAGTTTAGATTTATGTGGTCTCCACTAGCAGAAGGAGGAAAAATAGCATCCCACACTGGTTTGGGTTGGGAGGGACCTTAAGGCTCATCCAGTTCCAACCCCTGCCATGGGCAGGGACACCTTCCACTAGAGCAGGTTGCTCCAAGCCCTGTTCAACCTGGCCTTGAACACTGCCAGGGATGGGGCAGCCACAGCTTCTCTGGGCACCCTGTGCCAGCACCTCAGCACCCTCACAGGGAAGGATTTCTTCCCAATATCTAACCTAAATCTCCCCTCTGGCAAGTTAAAGCCATTCCTCCTTGTCCTGTCCCTACATGCCCTTATAAAAGTTCTTCTCCAGATTTCTTGTCAGCCCCTTTAGGCAGTGGAGTTCTAAGGTCTCCCCTTAAGAAGCCTCCTCCAAGAAGCCCAGCTCTCTCAGCCTGTCTCCAGAACAGAGCTGCTCCAGCCCTTGCAGCATCTCTGTGGCCTTCTCTGGACTCACCCAAGGAGGTCCATGTCCCTCTTGTGCTGGGGGGCCCCAGAGCTGAACACAGTACTCCAGGTGGGGTCTAACAAGAGCTGAGCAGAGCAGGAGATTCCCCTCCCTCAACCTGCTGGCCACACTCCTTTCAATGCAGCCCAGTACGCGGTTGGCTTTCTGGGCCAAGGAGATGCTTCTCTACCCCTCATAAGTGAAAGTTACAGGAAAATGATGTTCTTCCAGTCAGGGACCTTTAGCCTATCCTTTGCTGTTGCTCTCTCAAGGGTGCCCAGCTCCACCAGGAAGTCTAGTCTATTTAGGGAGTGGGGAAAACAGTAACTTTTGCATAGATCCTATGCCGTTTCACCTTTTCCATATTAACATGAGAGATAAGGAGCTACACAACTGCATCAGAGCTTCATACTCTTGAGAGAAGATATGAGAATGCTTTCAAAAGCATAATGCATCTATGCTAACAGAGTTATCTCAAGATAAAACTCTTAGTGTAAGGATCTTTTCAGGTGAGAACTCAGGTCTGGTTTCTCACACCCTGAAGCTGACTGTGTACTTGTCAAAGGATAAGACAATTCAGGATTTAGTACTTACTTTGCACATAGAATTTACTGCCTAACCAGAGACATACAAGTTCTTGCATGGTTTTTTATAGTTATTGTCTACTATTTCTACTCTGATGTGAACCAGATTAAGACATCACCCCACTGAAACATCAATGCACGGCTTTTTTTGCTTTGATAGTTTTAATGACCTCCATCCACAAAAGAACCCAGAACCAGCCAGAACCAAAGCATCACGACACGCATTCATTGCTCTGTTCTTCAAAAATAATTTATCTTGAATTTATTGCCCTCTTCTCCTCAAAGCACACAGCACATAATTAATCAAAGATCAATATACAGAACAACATCAGGACTGATCTTACATTGTACTTCCCCAGCTCAAAACCACATTAGTACGTACAAACAATTCCAAAGGCTGTATTACTTCTTGGTGAATTCTTCTATGTGTGAGACGTTACCGGACAACTGCGGACTGCAATGTGCTTAAAGGGAACATGGTGGCAGTTCAGAACAATAACTTTGGACCTGCTCTCACTATCAACTCACAACTGATTTTGTCAAGAGATCTCAACTACAGGCGAGATCGAGTTCTCCAATTACTACCATCATTCTGTTAAATACAGATTGATCAGTGAGAAAGTACTCAGGCACTAAGAGCACAGTTTATCCAAAATTATCATGACATCTAGATGTCATATCCTGATGATCCCCTATGAAGAGCTGTATGTTGTTTTATATACCAACCCTGCTTTAAGAAACCCAGGGTTCCGTTGACAGCTTTGTATATGCTTTTTTCTTATGCTGAGCTTATTCTTAATCATTTTCATCTGCATTAAAGGAGTAGATTAACTGAAAGTGAAAAAATATATTTTCCTGTAATTAGCATGATTAATTGTCTATAGTCTAGAGCATGAGTTTTAATCTTTATCAAGTGCTATTATTTGTAAGCTTTCTGAAAAATTTCACACTTCTGCATAGCATCTCTCAATCTTAGATGAGATCTTACTTAAGCTTCCTCCCCAGACATAAATAAAGGTTTGTTTGCTAATGTGAATGTTTCTTAATTTAGAGAAAAGTCCTTTTGAGATAAATCCCCATTGTTTCACATGGGTTACATTAGACTGAGGGACATCACCACTGAAGGGCCAAAACTTATTATAAATGCAGCGCTGCCAGTAAAGAGTAACACATTCAGAATTTCTTGATCCCTCTTTCAAAGTGAGCAGAGCGAAACTGATTATTAGTACCCATTAAGTTCAATTCCAATGCCTATGGAAGACATTGAACTAACAAACCAAAGCATCTGCCAAGGAGAAACAAATAAAATCATCTTCTATTCTTCTTACTTTTATGGGACAAAGAGAATCAATCTTGAAAAACTCTATCAGGCCAGCATGAAGGAATTGTCACACAAGCTATGATTACACAATACCCATGCTGTGGTCAGCCCTCAATGGGAAAAAAAAAGAATTGCAAGCTATTTATTGTTTTACTGTTCACAGTAGTCTTTTAAGCAAGAATTCCACTAGTTCAGCAAGCCGAACACACCTTTCACAGAGAGGAGGAAATACATATAACATAAGCGTGTTAATCCTACACTACTGTAAATTCATTGCTGAGATTAAAAAAAGCTTAAATGTTCATTTCAATATCCTGTATACAGAATACTACAAGTACTCAGCCAAGACAAATGTATGGCAATTGCTTCCAAATCCCATAGATATTCACCAAGATTCAAAGCTGTATGGTACAAGCAAACAGCTATACACTCTACTGCTTAACTCAAGCAAGGCTGTACCACCCTTAAAGATCCTCAAATTTGATTCATCTAGTGCAATCATCAGAAAAGTATGTCCACCTTCCTTGTCAGTGTTCGACGATTTTTACAGAAATTACATGATAAATTGATTTTTAACCTCCACAGGGAAAGGCAGCTTCACCAAAACAAATCTTGTCACTTGTTTCTAGCAGCATCATTAGCCTACCTTTTATTTTTCATCTACTTGACAGAACTACTCATTTGTTAAAACAGTGCAAGAAATGAAGCATGCATACATATATTTCAGACAAACTCTTGGCAGTAGAGCATATGAAAAGCTGGATATAATTTAAAAGCAACAAAGCTGTTCACATTTCGGCTCAATGATTTTTGAAAGCAATGCAAAAATCACAACTGCATTTCTTTTGCAAGCTGCATATTACAAAGCGCAGCACAATGCAAAAAATACAAGGAAAAAAGTAACCTTTCACGAGTATATGCACCTTCCTTAGACTTCTTTACATCATCTTGCTTTCCAGTGGACATATTCTGCATTTGACTTTGAATACGTGAAGGAGCAGGTTAGAGTTTAACATGTTTATATCAGCTGTTTCATGTAATCACTTTTCTTTACACAGAGGCCTATCTTCTAAGTAAACTATTTGATTCCAGTCTAACAACAAAATTATAGTAATGGTTATCTTCTCTGGGCATCTTAAGATAGTGAAAGAAACCAGAAAATTTTTCACATAGCTTTAGTACCACTTAAACACAGATGCACTTGGCAACAACAAAAACCAATTCTCATGCAACACAGATGTCTAGATATTGCCTACAAATATGTGATGCTGTCATGCTGGTTTATGAGATGACAACACACTAAGCTGATAAACTGCAAAGCCAGAGGCAAAGCAGTCTGTCCCATCAAGGAACAGGATTACTGCCCTAATAAGTAATACCAAAAAAGTAATAGCATAACGGTATTCACAGTATCACAGTATGCCAGAGATTGGAAGGGACCTCAAAAGATCATCTAGTCCAATCCCCCTGCCAGAGCAGGAACACCTAGATAATGTTACACAGGAATGTGTCCAGGTGGGTTTTGAACGTCTCCAGAAAAGGAGACACTACAACCTCCCTGGGCAGCCTGTTCCAGTGTTTCGTCACCCTCACTGAGAAGAAGTTTCTTCTCAAGTTTAAGTGGAACCTCTTGTGTTCCAGTTTGTACCCATTACCCCTTGTCCTATCATTGTTTGCCACTGAGTAGAGCCTGGCTCCATCCTCGTGACACTCCCCCTTTATATATTTATATACACTAATAAGGTCACCCCTCAGTCTCCTCCAAACTATAGAGACCCAGCTCCCTCAGTCTTTCCTCATAAGGGAAATGCTCCACTCCCTTAATCATCTTATTTGCCCTGCGCTGCAGGTCCCTGTCCTTCTTGAACTGAGGGGCCCAGAACTGGACACAATATTCCAGATGCGGTCTCACCAGGGCAGAGTAGAAGGGAAGGAGGACCTCTCTCGACCTACTAACCACCCCCCAGGATGACACTGGCCTTCTTGGCCACAAGGGCACGTGTTGGCTCATGGTCATCCTGTCGTCCACTAGGACCCCCAGGTCCCTCTCCCCTACACTGCTCTCTAACAGGTCATTCCTCAACCTATACTGGAACCTGGGGTTGTTCCTGCCCAGATGCAGGACTCTACACTTTCCCTTGTTATATTGCATCAAGTTATTCCCTGCCCAACTCTCCAGCCTGTCCAGGTCTCGCTGGATGGCAGCACAGCCTTTTGGCGTGTCAGCCACTCCTCCCAGCTTAGTGTCATCAGCAAACTTGCTGATAGTATACTCAATTCTCTCATCTAAATCATTGATGAATATATTATATAATACTGGTCCCAGTACTGACCCTTGAGGCACTCCACTAGATACAGGCCTCCAACTAGACTCCGCCCCATAGACTACAACTCTCTGGCTTCTCTCCTTCAGCCAGTTCACAGTCCACCTCACTACCTGATCATCCAGACCACACTTCCTCAATTTAGCTGTGAGGATGCTGTGGGAGACTGTGTCAAATGCTTTGCTGAAGTCAAGGTAGACCACATCCACCGCTCTGCCACCACCCATCCACCGTATTATTTCCTCATAAAAGGCTAAGAGATTGGTCAAGCATGACTTCCCCTTGGTGAAGCCATGTTGACTGCCCCTCATAACCCTCTTATCCTTGATATGCCTTAAGATGGCACCAAGGATAAGGTGTTCCATCACTTTCCCAGGGATGGAGGTGAGGCTGACTGGCCTATAGTTACCCGGGTAACTATTCCTTTTGCTCTTGTACTGCAGATGTTTAAGATGAGGTTAAATAAACCTTTTTCCTCAGGTTAAAGATCTGGTGGGGTTTTGGGGTGTTTTCTTTTTTTTTGGGGGGGGGTGTTGTGGGGTTTTTTTGAGAGGCTTTAACACATGTTCAGAAAAACAGGCAAGGAAGTTTGCAAAAGGGCAACCAGGAAGTCTAGGTGTTCCAAAAGTTATCTGTGTTTGGCTTTACACTATTCTAACCTATATAATGAACTGCGAACCTGAAATACCCTGAAAACAGCTTTCGTATACCTTGGTTCATAAAATACACTTCAGTAGAGAGCCAAGAGTTCTCATTTCTGTAGAAGACCTAAAACTCTACCTACATTTTATATTAATCCTTCATAACTAAATTTGCTTAAAGGCATACAATCCTGCCCACAAACATCAGACCCACACATTTATTACAATGAATCAGAGAACTTGCTTCTTACTCTCCAATTAAACATATTCTGCTAGAAATTGTGACAGTGTTTTCCTCGGGTACAGTCTATGTGTGCTCATTGCATTTATCCACCACCTCCTTCAGCCTGCTGACAATATTTTGCCTAATGCAGCCCAGGATTCCACTAGCCTTCTTTGCCGCAGGGGTATATTGTTGGCTCATGCTCAACTTGGTGTCCAGCAGAACCCCCAGGTCTTTCTGTGCCAAGCTGCTTTCAAGCTGCCCCCAGCATATATTGATGTATGGTGCTAAACTGCTGTTCCTAGCACCACACTGATGTGTAAATTGCTGGTCCTAGGCAGGTACCACACTGATCTCAACAACACACTACTGTAGTGCCCTCTGTCCACCCCAAATGAAGACAGCTATAGATGTGCCATGAAGCACTTCCATCTTGGTTCAAAGCAGGATGAAGTGCACTCCTGAAAGTACCAAGGCCAACTGTATAACACAAGCCTCCAGCTAAAGATGCAAGGCAAATTCACAACAGAGAGCAACTCTTCAGCACACTGAATCATTAATGTAGGTGGTAGATGCACCATGAGTATCAGAGATACTACAGACCTTACTGGTTTATTCCCTAGTCTGACCCAGCAATGATATCAGCAGTTTAATAGCTGCCTTGCATTCATTAGATAAATGATTCAGTGCATCAGGATTATGGCACAAATTGGGAGTTTAGGCATCCAGCTTTCTTAAATAAGGAACTCTTTTTTCATTCTCTCCTTTTCCATGTGTCTGTGTAGCAATTCAAAGAAAAAAGTTGAAGGTGTTACTGAATTTGCAGTACTGTTCGGTTTCCAGCTGAAAAAGTCTGATGACAGCAGTTTATTCCCAAATGCTGAATAAAGCAAAAAAAGTTTTGACTAAGAAAGCTTGGCACGAAGACTAAGTATGTAGTGTAACAACTGGAACAGAATCTTCTATTAGTTTTAGACTGATGTTAGTTCAGGGAATTCAGAGGGGACTAGAGCAGAAGTAACACCTGAAACTTGTATAAAGTGATATCCTTTGCCATGCACTCATCATTTCTTCTTCAAAATGTTGTACCTAAACAGCACATTTTTGTGTTTTATACTTTCTTTGAAAATCCTCTGTACGTACACCTGCTTTTGACATCATGTCATCTCTTAAATCAGTCAAGATGACAAGTGATAGACAAGAACAGAAATGCAAATTCTCCTTTGCACACAGAAACAGTATTGTGCTGAAATGCCAATCATTAAAAGATTTTGTATCTGCAAAAGACACAAAGGAACACAGAGAAAGAAAATTTAAAGATCTGAGGTCATGCCCTCTATATTTCATTATATATTTCATTATATCCCTGCCTTTCACATGAGGCACAAAGAAACAAAAGACTGAAGTTCATCAAGGAAATTGACAAGGAAAATTCAGCAAGGAAATTCCGCAAGGAAAAAAACAGTCTTGTGTAGTTCTGAAAATACTGGAGGTGTGCAGTGATCCCAATTATTATGCAATAACAGATAATTCTAATTCAAACTAGTGCATGGGAAAATGAAATTAATTTTAAAAACCTACATTAAAAAAATTAATTTCCTAATTTCAAAAGAATCATTACCCTAGAAATCCAAGTGAAGGCATGAGCTGTCTGGCCATCATGTGACATTGCAGAACCCACCGCATTTCCAATAGAGCAGGAATTTGAGAGCCCACTACATTCCTGGTTTTACTGGGTTTGCACAACAAGGTTTTGGTAGCAGGGAGGCTACAGGGGTACTGCACGGGTACCAGGGTGGTTTCTGTGAGAAGTTGCTAGAAGATTCCCCTGTGCCTCAGCCAATGCAGGTGGATCCAAGATGAACCCACCACAAGCCAAGGCCGAGCCAATTTGCATTTGTGGTAGTGCCTATGGAATAACATCTTTAAGAAAGGGGAATATAACCTGAAGAACAGCAGAGAGTGAGAATATGTGAAAAACAACTCTGCAAACACAAAGACCAGAGAAGAAAGAGGGGCAGGAGGTGCTCCAGACACTGATGCAGAGATTCCCCTTCACCTGGTGAAGTTACACAGTTACTGAGTATCCAAGTGCAACCAATAGCTGGTAAATTTGAGCTGCATCTGGTTAAAGAAAACTCTTCTACTGAATTTCCCCTGCACAGACTGGTAACAATTTAAAATGTTCTCCTGCTCTCATGCTTTTTTCTTTGTTTTCTACATTGATACATTTAGTCAGAAACCATTCAAATACAAAATTACAAAACCAAGTACAATTATTTGAAAACTGCAGAAGGCAGCAAAAAGAAAAAAATCTCTGACCAGGATAATGAGAAAAAAGGAACACATTTTTTCTAACCTCAAGTGATATTTTCAGACCTTTTTCCTATAATAATCAACAAAGCTGAGAATACTGCTTATATTTTAATTACCTGATGTTTCAGTATTTAATGTTTGAGAGAGTAAACTTAGACTGAAATATCTGTATCAAGCATGCTGTCTGAGACCACTTCTCAACCAAGGTAATTTTCTTCTAAGAATGAGGCTATGAGATAGCATAATACTTTGTGACAAGTTAAAACAAAACAGCTGATCCTTTCACTGGATGACTTATACTTTTGCTCTTTGCAGCAGAGAGATCAATTTTGATAAGGGTGTCCTTTGAGAAGGATGGTTTCTTGTCACAGGCTCCACCAAGTCTTTCAGGAATGTAAGACCAGGTTAGCTGCTCAACTATTCATAGCTGAATTATACTTTTGAACTCCTATGGCCTATTATATACCCAGAAAACTTCTGAGATCAAGGATGCCTTTCCTAAAGACCCCTGTCCACACAGCAAATCATTTCAGATTTAAAAAAAAAAAGCATCATAAAGCACATCATCATCAGGAGAAAGACAAACTAGGGCTGTAAAGAGAAAGGAACAACTGATGGCTGGTAGATGCAGTATATGGAAGCCGAAAAGGGTACAGTGTGTAACTGGAGTAGAGGACACACAGAAAGGAGAACAAGGATGCATCTGTCACATTTCAAGGCTGGAAATTAACAGGCCAAAGAGACTGACATCAGAAAGTGGGGACACAAGAAGCTCAGAGAGCAATATAGGAACTGGTCATACCACATAACAAAACCAGAGCAAGTAAGGACTTGGTTGGGCCAGGAACTAAGACTGCACAGAGTATTTCATATGACATTGGATTTGAGCAATCTAAAGAGTCTAGACTGGAAGAGAAAGACAGGACTAAACAGATCAAAGTACTTCTGTCTCAGTGAGGTACATGGTCTGCAGGAAGGTGTTCCTCTCAAGAAACATCTTCAAAACCCACAGTAAAGTGAAGCAGGTTATCTCATTTTCCACTACCACAGGTCCACATAAACACTGTTATCAGGAGTTACTTCTTAGCTCCAACTTGCTCAGACCTGTCAGAGATCTGAAGTATTATACCTTACACTTCTATGATGCTACATGATACAACTTCTGAGGCTGTAAGGCAAGAAGAAGAGTTTGCTTCTAAGGCTAGGAAATAACAGATATTAAATAATCACCTCACACTTAATTTATCCCCTTTTCTAGGTACTTTGTGACTGATACCACCTTGGGAAACTCACTCCTCTGCCATAATGTTCTTCACCTCAAGGCTTCTGCTGAGTGAAGAAAAAAAAAAGGACTAATACCTACAGAAAATCTCTCTTTGCAAGTTCAATCAGGCATTATCCCATAATTTACTTGCTTTCAGTCTAAAATGCTTATCTCCCCCAAGGTGGTTAGTCTAACTGTCTTCACAGCCATGTTAATCTCCTCCTGCTCCACAGTCACTCTCTGTCTCTGTAGGGGAAGAAGAAGTTGGACTGCTTCTCTGTCTCCCATTTGGCTAATGTCTTTTTAAGAAGGCATGAAGTGGAATTTACTCTAATGAGGCAGAGTTAATACAAATTCCAGAGCAAGTAAAAAATTATAGTGAACATGCGCTTGAGATGTAGAGGCTCCAATCCAGACTCGTGATTTGCTTGAGAGAACTGTCCAAGGAGAGCATTACATTAATAACATGAGAAAATGGTAAAACTTCAACTGAAGTTTAAATGTGAAACAGTAAGAACATACTGAGCAAGGTGGCAATGAACTCTGGCTACATTTTCTAGATCCATAACCTTAAATCTAAAGTATGGGTGTATGGGGGGAAGGAAAGCATCTCAGAGCAGATACCAAATCCTGACTCATCTGTAGATAACATTGTTTCTACTCTGTACTATAACCAGGCTTGAATTTAATCTTGACCCTAATTACTGGGTGATAGTGATTTTTTTTTTTTCAGTTCCAAGAAACCCTTTAAGCAACTGCCAAAATTAAATAACTTGTGGTTGTTTATTCTCTCCACAATTAACAACAGATAAGATTTTTATCCTCTCATTCTCTGCTTCTGAGAAAGCCATATGCCCCTTCCCTTCTCTTTCCTCTTCATACATGTAAGAAAGCATTTTTCTCAGAAACAGCTCCTGAAATTTGGAGCTGGTGATAAATTTTAAACACATGAAGCTACAAGAATTTCCCCTGTGTTGGCATTAAATATGTGCAAAACAAACAACTACAACACAGCTGTTAGTATATTCCATTTGTTTGTAACTAAGGAAAGAAAAAGAGTGTTTGTCCTTATAACTCAGCTCAGCTCCACAGATCCATGCAATTTAATGCTCCAACTAGTCAGAGCAATCACTGATTATTACAAGTTTCATCTGTGCAAGAAACGGGACTTTTCATGTACAATTTGCCACAGGCTACTTGCACTTTCTACTCGCACTTTCTACTCGCCTAAAGGGGAGAACAGGTTATATGTATTTCCGAACACTTGCTAGGAAAGAGAATTTTACATATATTGTATTTTATAGGTGTATACAGATGTATTTTCTGGAAATACTTTAGATACGGTAAGGAACAGCAAGTCTGTGCACGGAAAACAACATTCCTCCAGATTTACTAACGGGATCACAAGTCTGACTCCATCACTCTGTGGCTGCCACCAGAGACACCAAAACCTGGTCCCTCTACTGGGCAGAGGGCATTGTCTCAAACTTCGGGTTAAAAGCACAAGTTCAATCATGGAAGATATAAACAGAACTTGAAATCTAACCCCTACTTCCAGAAAGTTCCTGTTGTTGCTAATGTCGTTAATAAAGGCCCTCCTTTAAGTATTACTTTTTCTTCTTGTAATTAGTAAGCCATGCAGGTTCAATGGAAAAATACTTCAGAAACGTGGATAAATGTTCCATGTATAATGTCTCATGATGTCTTACTGAGTTAACAAGTAGATGACATGTTCATCTTTTCTTTCAAAGCAACCAGAAGCTGCTGACAACTGATTATGTGTCACAGAAATAATTACAGAATAGGAATTAAAAAGTAAGATACGCCAAACAAAACACTGGGTATAATACTCTGGCAATTATGGAGCCCAAGTAAACAAAAATCAGCTTTGACCTTTAGACTGGCTGATGGCTTTGATATGCAGATAGACTCCACAACTTAAGAGCTGTGAAGTAGGTATGCTTTTATTCAGCGCTGAGGCGCATGTGGATTGCTCCTCCAAAAGCATGCGCACCTTTCCTTTGCCAATCAGTTCGTTTATATTACATATAATGATTACCTAAACATGAGATTGCTTCATGCCTAATACATATGCAAAACCTATTCCCGTTTAGTATTATAATTAGTATTCTGGCATGCATCCCATTGATGCACTTGCACAGTGCCTTCTGGTGGGGGTCGTGAGGATGAAGGCCTGTAGTTCCTCTTCATCACCACGAATAACCTCTTGCTTTCACACAGCCTCAATAAGGTTTCAGCTCCTATCTGGCTATCTTTTGTTCCTTTTCTGTCTAAAGATACTATTTAAACAAGAATGTCTTAAATGTTACGCGTCTTAACTACTACAATTCTGCCTAGCAGCTGTAACTCCTACAATTCTGCATCACCGTTCTAGCAACTTTGACTCCTATGGCTCTGCTTCACCAAGCACAGCGACTGCTTCGGCAAGCAGGCACAATGTTAACCTTTTATTTCCTGGTACCAGCTTTGCTAGGTCTAAGACCACCAAGGTTTACGGGTCTCATGATTCCAGCCACTCTGCAGCACTGCTCGGGGTGCGCAGGCCATTAGCACAACAACAAGCAAGTTCACAGCACAGAGACAGCGTGCAAAAAATTTAGGGAATTGCTACACTTTAGAAACTATGTTAAAAACGTTCACGTACCGAGAGCCGCTGCTCAGGTGCCGTCCCCAGGGTCCGTGCTCTCGGCGACGCGAGGCTGTTTCTGCCTGCCCCAGTCCGGCCCCAGCCGGTTCCAGCCGGCTCTAACGGCTCCAGCGGCCCCACGGCGGGAAACAGCGCAGCCCCTCAGCCGCGGGCGGGAGCCTCGTGCACAGCGCCCTCGGCTGAGAAAGGGCGGGCACTGCTCGGCGGGGAGCGCTGAGGGGAGAAGGGCGAGGAGCGGCCCGGCCAGCCCCGAGGGCAGAGCGGCAGGAGGGGCTCCCGCCGCCCCCCGCAGCGGTTCCACGGAGACTCCCCTCCGGAGGTCGCGAGTGGAGAGCTCCTGAGGGAGCTGCGGCCTGCGCGGAGCCAGAGATGGAGCCGCAGGGAGCAGCACAGCCACCATCTTCCCGCCCCCCTCAGGGTGGAGGAAGTCAGGAGTGAAGGAGCAAAGGTGAGCCTGGGTGGGACCTTTGTTTCTCACCACTAATTGTGATGAGTTAGGTTAGGTTCTCACAGTCAGGTCTGGTTTGCCCTTGGAAGTAATTAGCAAGTCTTTATCTCAATCTGTGATGTTTCTCATCTTACTTTCTTCCCCCTGCCCTTACTGAGGAGGGGGAGTGAGAGAGTGGGTTCTAAGGTCAACACACTGCAAGGCAAAATCCATTAGCAATATGAAGGCCATACTCGCATACAGCTCCATTCATGAGAGCTCATGGATAAAAACCTAGGTGCGCTTTTGCCTATTTTGCTTGGAAATATGGCACTGAAGTCCTGTCATGCCCTCTTGGGATGTTAAAGTTGAGAATCCAGAGATTGACATCATAAACAAATAGAATATTGTTACAGTACTGCATCAAATAATGAGTACCACAGGCCAATAAAGGTAACTAGGTCTGTTGTGTTATGATAGTGAGTATTGGTGGCTTAAGAAAAGCTGCACTGGTAATACCTGCCATCAATTTCTCTTAGCTCACGTTAATTACATCACAGGTAAGAAAGTGTCAAAAAGAGTGGTCACTAGAGGAACACAGCATAAGTCAACCAAAGAAGAGGTTGTAGCTAGGGACCTACAAGCAGGACGAGAAGTCAGTCAGGTGAAGACGCTCGCAGAGTGCTGAGCAGAGCAACTTGCTTGTTTTCTGGAGGAGGAGAAGTTGTTTCTTTTAAGCACAATGTCATTGCTTGTTAACCTTCATCATCACAGGCATCCCTTTTCCAAAAGCAGACAGCAGTAGTGAGAGTCTCAATGCAGCTCCACTTTCACAAGTTGTTTAGTTTTCAGACCTTTATTTATCACAGTATTTGGGACATTTAAAAACGACTGCTAGCAGCAGCAGCATTATTCATAATGCTTCTAATTTCACCAGCTGGAATGCTGCCACGATGAAAACCAAATTACTAAACTGCATTAAGATTTATAAATAAGCTCTTTTTATTACAGTATTCTGAAAAGCCCTTGAACTTTCTCTGCATCCAGACAAAAACACAGAGTTGAGATCTGTACAAGGTTTAAAACTCAAACTTTGGTGAAGTAAAATGGAAGTTATGGTTTGGGAGGCTTCTGTCAGATTAAAATTCTCCAGAAGCCTGTTAAATAGGAGAATATACTCTCTAGGCTAGTGAAACATGGTACATAACTCACCTGTGGTGAAGCCCTTGCTTCTCCTCAGCGTGTGGTCTTATTAGTAAAACAAAAAAAACGCACCGCGACCACAAAAGGGATTCTAGAGCAAGTAAATAACATATAAGGGAGTTAGGTAACAAGAGGTTTTGAAAATGAAAGTATTGAACTGGAGGAAATCACACCAGCAGAGTAATTCAGTAACTTGTTTTGAGATTGATGGTACCTACCATTTCATTAACAGCCCTGCCAAAATAATAGGTACTAATAACATGAAGTGAGAAATTGCTGATAATGCAGACAAAGATCAGAGCTGTATAAGAATTAAATGGTATTAAGGAGAGCAGTAAGGCATGCTGAACATTCAATTATATGAGATACAAGACTTTTTATTAACAGATCAGGATGAAGAGGCTTTGTACCATAAATGGTAACCTCCTCAATGGGAAATAACTAAAGAGCGGATGAATTTGTATGTATTGCTTAGCCAAGGAGATGTATGAGCTACCAGAATAACATAGTCATGAGAAAGACAAATACAATGCTATAATGTGTCAGGTCTCACTGGTAAAGATAGGGGTTTATTCACACTCACAAGCAAAGTTCTTCAGTATTTCTGAAGGCTGAGTTCATATAATTATGGCATGTACTTCCCAACATGTTTCAGTATACAACAAACCAAAGGAAATATTCCTTATCTTTCCTTAAGGTGAAAAAAGACACAATTGACTGTGGCTTTATAAAAACACACAAATAGAACTAACATATATTTAATATCCTCCTTCAGCTTTTGAAAGACAGGAAAAAAACACTCCCATGTGTCAGATGGAGCAGTGACATGCTTGAGGTCAAGCAAAAAGTCACAGGCACAGTTTTGCAGACACATTTCTCTGATCTATTTGCCCTCCTCTACCCTTTAAGTTGTGTTATGCCTCAGTAATTTGCCTGTATTTTTGTCACAGTGTAAATAAAATTCGTAGATGCTACAGTTCTATGAGAGCCCTGTTTTGTAACGATTGAAGAGCTTCTGAAACAAAGCTAT
Organism: Pezoporus flaviventris; assembly: GCF_033815535.1. Classification (NCBI taxonomy): domain Eukaryota; kingdom Metazoa; phylum Chordata; class Aves; order Psittaciformes; family Psittacidae; genus Pezoporus; species Pezoporus flaviventris. The sequence continues at coordinate 6,506,266 of NW_026892585.1, forward strand.
CTAATGACACACCACATGGTTCAGAGACTCATTACAATATTGGCTCTGAGTAAAAACTTTTCAGCCATGTCATTTTAGCCTAAAAGATGTATCTGGAGAGCCAAGTTATGAGGCCTCTCGGAGGCCTCTTACTTTCAAAAACATGACAGGAGCTTAAAAATATTAGCTCCTGTCTAGCTAAAAATGTTCTTTCTTCTTTGGCTAGTCAAAAGACATTTTGACCATTCAGGCCCAAAAACTGCCTGTCCCCTGCTCCCCAAGACTTAGAAACCTTTTAAGCAAGTATGCCCTCTACTCCATAAAAGTCACAGCTTATTTCAGATCCTAACCAGTAAATATCTGGGTTGAAATTACATGGTGCCACTTAATGTTATTAAATGTTGCATGTAATACAATATTGCCATGGAGGCAACATGTCTGAAATTCCATCGCCAGTATTTACATGCTTTACTGCAGTCCTAAATTCAGCACATTTAGTGATACTTCAGGACATTGACACAATTTCATTTACAGAGGCCACATTATAGCTTGGAGAAGTGGTTCCCGAAACTGCTTGTAGTGCTTTTTCCGGGTGTTTGAACCACTGCCTTCTCCTGCCTTTACCCAGAGAGAGCTGTTGCCTGATTACTGCCTACACCATCCTTGTCTTCTCATGCTCTTCTGCAAATGGTAGCTCACTTGGCTCCCAGAGCAACCAGAGTACTGAGAAGAGCTCATGCTATATAACCTTTTATTGTATTAGCATAAAAATTATTCAAGCATTTAGTAACTGCAAACAGCTTTCCACAGGAAAATAGGTTGCCTATAAATTTTATTTAATAAAAGAAAAAGCAAGAAACAAGCAAACCCAAAAAACTGGCAGAGCTAATGAACCACTGTAGTTTTATTCATCTATATATAAAAAGGACAAAGATGTTCTGGGCAATTTACTCTAGAATAAGAGATTCCTTTGAAACCAAATAAGCATTCCTCTGGTGCATGCAAATGGCAATTCTAAGAACAGATAGGCATACAGCTTCCTATGCACTTAACATTTATAAAGCAGTACCACATAAACCATGATGCATTTGCACAAATATTTAAAAGCCAGAAAAACAGCAGGAAAATACTTTCAGCAGCAGCCTACTTCTGTGACCTTTAACAAATCAAATAAAATTACAGACTGCTGCTATCAGTCAGTAGAAACAGAAATTAATGCATTGTATGCAGAAGCACTATAAGACATTATAGGACAGCCTAGAGCCACCCCATGATAAGTATAAAGTATGAAATACCATCAAAATAAATGTTTTTAAACAAAAAGGAAGAAAATAGTGGCAGTAACACTTTGAAGTATCTGATTGAACCTAAATATTTTGTTACAGAATGCACAAAACTATCATTCAGCAACATTCAAAAGAACAAGCTACTCAAACCCAGTGCTCTCTTTGCTGGGAAGCTTGGAAGAAATTATTTCTATTTTTCACATTTCAAAAGAAAAAACACATTCGATCAGCAGCAGGACTCTGAAAATTGCCTCCCTCACCTCACTCAGCAAGCATCCAAGAAGCTGAAAAGCTGTTAACTTACAGCTTAATTTAGAAGGTCTTGGGTTAGCAAGGTGTTCTGCTTGAAAGGAGAAGCACCCAAACAAGTACGGTTTGTGTTGAATAAGACAGCATCATTAATAAAGTGACATTTTGTTCACTTTCCTTTTTGGACAGCTGAATAAACATTGATTCTCACAGATGCTGAGCTGACAGGTATCAAATCCAAGGGAAAGGCACAGTACTGACAGTACTCAAACTTACATACCATCCAGATACACACTCAAATTAGTAGAATCCTAACTGTGGTAGAAAACTCAGTATCACCAGCTCAGCTAGTGATCTGCCTTGCAGCACCACACATCTTACGCTTTAGTGAGTTGTAAAGATATTGGGCCCATGGCTTTTTTTCACTCATAAAGAAAAGCAACACAACCATTTTATCAAAGCATCATTAAAGTCAGTCTTCCTCAACACACCTTATCCTGCATTTTCCTCACATTTTCCACTTACTTCCACAGCTTTATCAGTCTCCTATCAAAACCAGATTTTATCTAAATCTTTCCATGACTATTCTTGAATACACATTATGTCCAAATGACTCTGAAATTATATTCTACCTTCAATATTCTGTGTACAGTATCATCTGTAATTCTGTAGCCTAATTAAAACCATTCATGGTTCATACACCATGAAGGCTACCAGGGAGCTACTTCTTTGTTAGCCCACAGATAATCATAGAATCACACAATGGTTTGGGTTCAAAAACCAATAATTGGGTTGGGTTGGGAAGGACCTTAGGATCATCCAGTTCCAACCTTCTGCCATGGGCAGGGACAGCTCACCACAGACCATGTCACCCAAGGCTCTGTCCAGCCTGACCTTGAACACTGCCAAGGATGGCACATTTACCATGTCTTTGGTCAGCCTGTGCCAGTGCCTCACCAGCCTCCCAATAAAGAACTTATTCCTTATATCTATATACATATTTCTCACATTTTCTTAATCATGGGTACTTCTGTACTACAAAATGCTGCATGTGTAGGAGTATCTTTTCTAGATCATGCTGAATAAAAATTCATTGTGTTATGCAGCAAGTTAATTTTTATTTCTACTTCCCATCTAATGTTAATTGCTTTTGGTATATATAAAGCTAGTTAAAGAATTACATTTTCCTCCGCTTTAATTACAGCACTCTTTATGACATTTCAGCCACCAACCTGTTCAATCACTCTCTAATTCCACTGAACTGTCAGGCAAATAAGTTATCTGCCAGTAAGAACAAAATGGAAGAGTATCTTGAAAAATTTTTATATTTTGATTAGCTTGTGTTTTGAAAAAAGGCAATCCCCTCTCTTTTTTAAAAAATAGTGATTTTAATATCAGGATAAGAAAACCATTGAAATGGCTCCTTTTCTGCACAAAGTCCTTGTGGGTGAATAAACATTTCCCAGTATCGTCATCTGCATTAAAAAAATGAATTATTTCCATGTAGAGTCAGTGTAACTTTAAACTCCTGTCTAATCTGGGTGACTAAGGAATCCCAATTCCACTTGCCTTGCTAATATAGAGAAATGTGCTAGTGTTATGACCATTTTTAGTGTTGCTGTCTGTAAGACTCTAACCAGTGTTTTATTGTAGTGTTACAGCTCCTTGGGTGCTGAACAGATTGCCTTCAGGCTCTAACATAAGGATCCAGGAAGTTTGTTTTGTTCCTTCATTTTGGCATATGCTTTGGCAATAGCTTTGGTTACTGAAATAGCAGTTTTTCAGGTATACAAAAGCATTAGATGGTCAGTGTGCATGTGTATAACTCTATGTTTTGAAAACAGAGAGCACATTTTGAGTAACAGGCATCCTGTAGTTGTGTAAGAAAATGCTACAATGCTGAAGTCACTAGGCATACATTCAGCTTACACAGTCAATGCGCCTCAAGCTTTCGTTCTAAACAGTATCATGAACTGCACTTTTTTACTGATCTGAGCTCAGAAACAGAGCTAACACCTGTGGGGATTAACCTTGGTCCAGTTGTATGAAGTGGACTTCTGCCTCTTTTATTGTCCTCAGTCTGTATGTAATACACTCTTAGTCAGTGTTTGGCAAGAAACTATTTCTGTGGGTGGAGTCCTGCATCTGGGCAGGAACAACCCCAGGTTCCAGTATAGGTTGGGGAACGACCTGTTAGAGAGCAGTGTAGGGGAGAGGGACCTGGGGGTCCTAGTGGACAACAGGATGACCATGAGCCAACACTGTGCCCTTGTGGCTAAGAAGGCCAATGGCATCCTGGGGTGTATTAGAAGGGCGGTGGTTAGTAGGTCGAGAGAGGTCCTCCTTCCCCTCTACTCTGCCCTGGTGAGACCGCATCTGGAGTATTGTGTCCAGTTCTGGGCCCCTCAGTTCAAGAAGGACAGGGAGCTGCTGGAGAGAGCCCAGCGCAGGGCAACGAAGATGATTAAGGGAGTGGAACATCTCCCTTATGAGGAAAGACTGAGGGAGCTGGGTCTCTATAGTTTTGGAGAAGAGGAGACTGAGGGGTGACCTTATAAGTGTCTATAAATATATAAAGGGGGAGTGTCACGAGGACGGAGCCAGGCTCTACTCAGTGGCAAACAATGATAGGACAAGGGGTAATGGGTACAAACTGGAACACAAGAGGTTCCACTTAAACTTGAGAAGAAACTTCTTCTCAGTGAGGGTGACGGAACACTGGAACAGGCTGCCCAGGGAGGTTGTGGAGTCTCCTTCCCTGGAGACATTCAAAACCCGCCTGGACGCATTCCTGTGTAACATTATCTAGGTGTTCCTGCTCCAGCAGGGGGATTGGACTAGATGATCTTTCGAGGTCCCTTCCAATCTCTAACATACTGTGATACTGTGAAAAATGGCATTTTGAAATCTCCTCCTTTCCAACAGCAAAACTTAACGTCTTTTCACTTTTTTAAACAAGAGGCAGAAAGAGCAAATAAAAGTGTGAATGAGACTGAGATGTTTACAAACACATAAAGAGTGGTTCTTTATGTCAAAGCTAGTAGAGTCATAGAGCACCTTGCCAGAGAACATCATAGATGTTAGAAGTTCATTTAAGCTCAGAAAGGACCAGGCAAGTTCTCTAAAAAGCATTGAAAGCTACTACTAATAAAGAAACATTTATGTCTGGAAACTACTGGACACGATAATGTGTGGTGTCACCAATATTAGCCTGTCTTGTTATTTCTCTAGGTGTCTGCCATTGTCAGAGGCAGAATGCAGCACTAGATCTGATCTCACACATGCACTGTGCTCTCAAACAGTGACTGACAAAGTAACAATGATACTCATCCAAGGCTGTACCCAAATCCTAGGCTTCAAGCTAGTTTTCCTATAGCTGCAGTAAATGTTCTGACTGCAAGAGTACTAATTATTCTGGGACAAGTCTCCCTCTCTCCTATGAGTTAGCAGTACTACCCTGAAGCTTAAGAAGCCACCCGTTAACTGAAGTTATGTAGAAATTGTTACTTTCCTACAGATCTTTTCAGTTTCATTGAAAAATTCTCATTCAAGTTTAGTGACAATACCACACCAAAGTGTAGTGGGTAATGCATGAGGTTGTACAGCACTTAAAAAATCCATACTTAAGTTTATTCTGTTCATATTTGGTTTTCATTCAATAAGTCCAGTTAGCATAACTTGCATATTACCAATGTCTTGATGTTCTCTTGGTTCACAAATAAGGAGCCTCAGGCTCATTCTAAGTCATTCTCAAAAATTCTATTTACAAGCAATTCCTTATTGTATGGCACATGGCTCAAGGACTGTGGGTCTTGTGCAAGGGTAGAACAGGACCATGAAACATTGGCATCACTCCCTCTTCCAGCCGGCTGAGGCAGCTTTAAGGGCCATCTGGCCTCCACCAGACAGAACAACTATCAGCAGCTTCTCAGAGACTAAAGTAGGTATCTGAGTTTTCCCCCCCTAACACTTAGTAAATGCCCATTTTGTATCAAGTGCATCAAAGCATATGCACAACTTTGTGCTTTTAAAGATGAAGGCAGGGTATCAACATTTCAACAGTTGTATGATACAAGATGTTTGGATGCACTCTGAAACTATATAATGAAATACTGTAAGTGCAGAAAACTTGTCAATGGTGTCTATCTGAAACACCAGCTGAAGTGTACTGCTTACGGTACCGCAGTACGTGGAGAGTTGAACTGCATCTCGAAGTTCATGTGATTGCAGCTAATTCCTTGGATGCAAGTGTCGTGGTTTAAACCCAGTCAGGTAACTTGTTCACTCACTCCCAGTGAGTGGTGCCGAGCTGACAACAATCAAGGTCCGTGTCCGTCTCCCCCCCCCCCCCCCCCCGCACCGGGGCTCTCCCCTTCCCCGCTCCCGGAGGAACGGGGAGGAGGATCGAGAGAGTGCAACTCCTACGGGTTGAGACAAGAACAGTCCAGCAACAAATCACCACCGCTACTATCAGCTAAAACAATGATAAGGGAAAATAACAAGGGAAGAGAATACGATACCACCGGCCAAGAAAACGAGTTCCACCCGGAAGCTCCTGTCCTTCCGGGTAACTCCCAGTTACCCCCCACCCCGGGCATGACGTGCTGTGGTATGGAATACCTCCCCGGCTAGCTCGGGTCAGGCGCCCCGTCTCTGCCTCCTCACAGCTTCCCCTCCTCCCTGGCAGAGCATGAGCCTCACAGAGTCCTTGGTCAGGGTAAACATCACTTAGCAACAACCGAAAACATCGGCTTCACCAACGCTGCTCTCAAACTAGAAGTCAAAACACAGCACTGCACCAGTTAACACAAAGGAAAAAACATGACTGCTACTGCTGAACCCAGGACATTATCCACCCCTTATTCCATACCATTCACGTCGTGCTCAGATCCCACATTTTCAATACACCATCGCTCTCCCACATATATACATCCATATACGTACAGACCAAGAGGAAAAAAAATCATTTTCTTAGTGCATGGACCAATCCCTATAATGCTGCCGAGTCCATTCGGTCCATGATGTTCCAAGTTCATTCTCTGTTGGGATGATGGCTGGAGGGAAGTCAGGGCCAGTCGCTGGTGACCTGGAGACATCTAGTTGATGGGCTATAAAAGCATTACACAGCAGGCAACAGTATACAATTGAGTTCACTGGCTGTTTTCCCCTAAAATCAAATCCCCTTGAGGTATACATCGGACTTCCCCATCTTCCCGCATTACCCACCAAGTATATCCAGGTCCCTGAGCAAAAGCAATCCCATGAGTGGGTTTGCCTTTACCTGAAGCAGGAATAACCCAGACTGTCTTCCCCAGCAAATTCTTCATATGCACCACGGGAACTTTGTCCCCCTCTACAATATGTAAAAGTTCTGACTGGGCTGGGCCAGCCCTGTTGGCAGATCCTCTGGTGTTGACCAACCAGGTGGCCTTTGGTAAATGTGTATCCCAATGCTTGAAAGTTCCCCCACCCATCGCTCTCAGTGTAGTTTTTAACAGCCCATTGTACCGTTCGATTTTCCCAGAGGCTGGTGCATGGTAGGGGATGTGATATACCCACTCAATGCCATGCTCTTTGGCCCAAATATCTATAAGGTTATTCCGGAAATGAGTCCCATTGTCTGACTCAATTCTCTCTGGGGTGCCGTGTCGCCACAAAATCTGTTTCTCAAGGCCCAGGATAGTGTTCCGGGCAGTGGCATGGGGCACAGCGTATGTTTCCAGCCACCCGGTGGTTGCTTCCACCATGGTAAGCACATGGCGCTTGCCTTGGCGGGTTGGTGGCAGTGTGATATAGTCAATCTGCCAGGCCTCCCCATATTTATACTTCAACCATCGTCCTCCATACCAAAGAGGCTTTAACCGCTTGGCTTGTTTAATTGCAGCACATGTTTCACACTCATGAATAACCTGGGCAATAGTGTCCATTGTTAAGTCCACCCCTCGGTCACGGGCCCATCTGTATGTTGCATCTCTGCCCTGATGGCCTGAAGTGTCATGGGCCCACCGGGCCAGAAATAATTCACCTTTATGTTGCCAATCTAAGTCCATCTGAGCCACTTCAATCTTAGCCGCTTTATCCACTTGTTGGTTGTTCTGGTGTTCCTCAGTGGCCCGACTCTTGGGTACATGGGCATCTACATGACGTACCTTCACCACCAGGTTCTGCACCCGGGCAGCAATATCTTTCCACAGTGCAGCAGCCCAGATGGGTTTACCTCTGCGTTGCCAGTTGTTCTGCTTCCATTGCTTCAACCACCCCCACAGGGCATTTGCCACCATCCATGAGTCAGTATAGAGATAAAGTACTGGCCACTTTTCTCGTTCAGCAATGTCCAGGGCCAGCTGGATGGCTTTCACCTCGGCAAATTGACTCGATTCACCCTCTCCTTCAGCAGTTTCTGCAACTTGTCGTCCAGGACTCCATACAGCTGCCTTCCATCTCCGATGCTTTCCCACAATACGGCAAGAGCCATCAGTAAACAAGGCATACTGCTTTTCACTTTCTGACAGTTTATTATATGGTGGGGCCTCTTCAGCACGCACCACCTCCTCCTCTGGTGACATTCCGAAATCTTTGCCCTCTGGCCAGTCCATGATGACTTCTAGAATGCCTGGACGACTGGGATTTCCTATTCGAGTTCGTTGTGTAATTAGTGCAGCCCATTTACTCCATGTAGCATCAGTTGCATGATGTGTAGAGGAGACCCTGCCTTTGAACATCCAGCCCAGCACGGGCAGCCGGGGTGCCAGGAGGAGCTGTGCTTCAGTGCCAATCACTTCCGAAGCAGCTCGAACCCCTTCATACGCTGCCAGTATCTCTTTCTCAGTTGGGGTATAGCTGGCCTCAGATCCTTTGTATCCCCGACTCCAAAAGCCGAGGGGTCGACCTCGAGTCTCCCCTGGAGCTTTCTGCCAGAGGCTCCAGGTAGGACCGTTCTCCCCAGCTGCAGTGTACAGCACATTTTTTACATCTGGCCCAGTCCGGACTGGTCCAAGGGCTACTGCATGAACTATCTCGCGTTTAATTTGCTCAAAGGCTTGTTGCTGCTCAGGGCCCCATTTAAAATCATTCTTCTTCCGGGTCACATGATAGAGAGGGCTTACAATCGAACTGTAATTTGGGATGTGCATTCTCCAGAACCCCACTGCACCCAAGAAAGCTTGTGTTTCTTTCTTATTAGTTGGTGGAGACATTGCTGTTATCTTGTTGATCACATCTGTGGGGATCTGTCTGCGTCCATCTTGCCATTTTATTCCCAAAAACTGAATCTCCTGTGCAGGTCCCTTGACCTTACTCCGTTTTATGGCAAAACCGGCTTTCAGCAGGATTTGGATTATTTTCCTCCCTTTCTCAAAGACTTCTTCCGCTGTATCGCCCCACACAATAATGTCATCAATGTATTGCAGGTGTTCTGGAGCTTGCCCCTGTTCCAGTGCAGTCTGGATCAGTCCATGGCAAATGGTAGGGCTGTGTTTCCACCCCTGGGGCAGTCGGTTCCAAGTGAACTGGACACCCCTCCAAGTAAAAGCAAACTGTGGCCTGCACTCTGCTGCCAAAGGAATGGAGAAAAATGCATTGGCAATATCAATCGTGGCATACCACTTGGCTGCCTTTGACTCTAGTTCATACTGAAGTTCTAGCATGTCCGGTACGGCAGCACTCAATGGTGGTGTGACTTCATTCAGGCCACGATAGTCTACTGTTAGTCTCCATTCTCCATTAGACTTTCGCACTGGCCATATGGGGCTATTGAAGGGTGAGCGGGTCCTGCTGATCACCCCCTGACTCTCCAGTCTACGGATCAGCTGATGGATGGGAATCAGGGAGTCTCGGTTGCTGCGATATTGCCGCCGGTGCACTGTTGTGGTCGCAATTGGCACTTGTTGTTCTTCAACTTTCAGCAACCCCACAGCAGAGGGATCTTCTGAGAGACCAGGCAAGGTGAACAGCTGCTCAATTTCCTCAGTCTCCAAAGCAGCAATACCAAAAGCCCACCGGTACCCTTTTGGGTCTTTGAAGTACCCTCTCTTGAGGTAGTCTATGCCGAGGATGCATGGAGCCTCTGGACCAGTCACAATAGGGTGCTTTTGCCACTCCCTCCCAGTCAGGCTGATTTCAGCCTCCAGCACAGTCAACTCTTGGGATCCTCCTGTTACTCCAGAAATATAGATGGGTTCCACCCCTTGACAGCTTGATGGCATCAGGGTACACTGTGCACCGGTATCTACTAGAGCCTTATACTTCTGTGGGACTGATGTGCCAGGCCATCTGATCCACACAGTCCAGTAAATCCGATTGTCCCCTACCTCCACCTGGCTGGAGGCAGGGCCCCTCTAATGGTCGTCACAGCATTGGACACTTAAGTCGTGTTGAAAGGGATTATTCTTCGTTATCACAGGAGCTGGAGTAAAATCAGCTCTTCCACTCCATCTGGGAAACTGCTCACCAGAGACTGAAGCCGTAGCTCTCATGGGACGATCAGTCTTGGCCCTTGCTCCCCTCTTCAGTTCACTCACCCGTTCCTCCAAAGCTGAAGTAGGTTTTCCATCCCACTTTGTCATGTCTTCTCCATGATCCAGCAGGTAAAACCATAGGGTACCCCGTGGCGTATACCTTCTGTATCTCCTCTCTTGAATAATAGGACGTCTTTTGTTAATAGCTGAGACGTGTGTTGGTACACGTGAGGAGCTGGATAAATCAGATACATCGTCCCTCAATTTGTCGAGGTCCTGGGACAGTTTTTTCACAGCTGAGATGATGGAAGGAGTGAGATTGTCTTCGAACTCTCGGAGTTTATGAACCATTTCATCCACTGTTAGTGGTACTATGTCATTCCAGGTCACTGTTGCCAATGAATGGGCATATGATGACGGTGCATTCCGTGTAAGTTTTCGCCACATGGGTCGTGTACATTCAACTTCATCTGGATCTATAGGTGTATCCCCGTTATTCGGCTTGATGTGATAGATCATCTCTACGATGGCCGATTCCCTCAGAGACTGGATGCCTTTGTCTATAGTAGTCCACTTGGCCGAACGACTCGTAACATCGTCCTTGTACGGAAACCTTTCTTTCACAGCTGCCAAGAGCCTCCTCCAAAGGCTGAGGGACTTTTTCTCTCTTGCAATTGCTTTGTCAATTCCCCCTTCTCTAGCAAGTGATCCCAGCTGCTTGGCTTCTGTACCTTCTAGTTCGTGACCATCGGCCCCATTGTCCCAGCATCGGAGTAACCAGGTGATGATGTGCTCCCCTGGTTGACGGGTAAAATCTTTTCGCATATTCCGCAGCTCGGTTGAGGTTCGAGGTCGAGAAGTTACCTCTTCTTCTTCTTCTTCGTCATGTGATGATGACTCCTGATCAGATTCTGGACCGGGTGGTGAATTCATTGGTTCTTCATCTCGCTTCACCCTTTTTGCCTCCTTTTTGCTTGTTCTCTTGCGTACAGGGGCAACCGATATTGGTACGAATTGGTCCTCTGGTTTGGCTGCAGTGATTATCACTGTGGTTTGAGTAGCGACTGTACTTGTTGCTGGGGGTGGTGTAGCTACCGTGCTTGGAGCTGGGGTAACCGCGCTGTCTGTTGCAGTTGAAGTTTGAGCAGCTGCTGTACTTGCCACTGGGGTAGCTGCGCAGTTCATTGCAGCCAAAGTTTGAGTAGCGACTGTCACTTTGCCCTCAAATCCGCCGATATTCTTTTCCTTTTGAAGGTGCTGGATAGTGTTGAACAAGGCCCTGTAAGCATAGGCCAAGCCCCAGCACGTTGCCGTGATTTGTCCATCTCTGGTATGGCCAGAATGACCACACACCTCATTTAAGTGTTTTACTAATTCTTCTGGATTTTGCAGTTGTTCGGTAGTGAAATTCCAAAATACTGGAGGGGCCCACTGACCTAGATACTTGCCCATACTATCCCACACACCCTGCCACTCATGGCTGTCCAGCCTCTGGGAAAATCTCTCGGTCCTCCTACATCGTCTTTTGACCCCAGACAAGACCCAAACCTGAATCTGCTTAACTCTTGAAATCAGTAGTGGGCAAAACACACTCTGTATGCGTGTTAGCATGGTGATTCCCATCACCATCAGTAAACAAGTCTCAACAGCATTAAAAGGCCATTTAAAAAATTCAAAACTCTCAAATGTAAATGGTCTGGGGGGACGACTAGGAGGGTAAAAGGATGTCTCCTTCACAGGTTGAGCACCTGAGAAGGAGAAAAAAGATGTGTAATTGCTAAGCACCTCCATCATATACCTCCCAAAGTATAAAGGTGGTGACCACACTGGGAACATAAACCAGATCAGTTTCATGATCAATGATTCTATTGTATTACAAGTCATTACCATAAAGTACAATGGGATAAAAACCTTAGCCCAAGCCCCACACTTGAAAAACACTAATACAGCCAATACCGGATGGACGTAAGATATGGTATACTGAAACTGTGAGATCAAGAGGAAAAACCTTGAGAGCCAATAAATCAGCATTGTGACGAGTGACTATCAATCCAGTCAGATCTGTTCTTATCTCAACCCCTCGTGCCCCACGTTGGGCGCCAAAAAGAACTGTCGTGGTTTAAACCCAGTCAGGTAACTTGTTCACTCACTCCCAGTGAGTGGTGCCGAGCTGACAACAATCAAGGTCCGTGTCCGTCTCCCCCCCCCCCCCCCCCCTGCACCGGGGCTTTCCCCTTCCCCGCTCCCAGAGGAACGGGGAGGAGGATCGAGAGAGTGCAACTCCTACGGGTTGAGACAAGAACAGTCCAGCAACAAATCACCACCGCTACTATCAGCTAAAACAATGATAAGGGAAAATAACAAGGGAAGAGAATACGATACCACCGGCCAAGAAAACGAGTTCCACCCGGAAGCTCCTGTCCTTCCGGGTAACTCCCAGTTACCCCCCACCCCGGGCATGACGTGCTGTGGTATGGAATACCTCCCCGGCTAGCTCGGGTCAGGCGCCCCGTCTCTGCCTCCTCACAGCTTCCCCTCCTCCCTGGCAGAGCATGAGCCTCACAGAGTCCTTGGTCAGGGTAAACATCACTTAGCAACAACCGAAAACATCGGCTTCACCAACGCTGCTCTCAAACTAGAAGTCAAAACACAGCACTGCACCAGTTAACACAAAGGAAAAAACATGACTGCTACTGCTGAACCCAGGACAGCAAGACAGGCAACAAATTATATATGTTGTATGGAAAGCTGTTTACATACTTCTAAAAAATCAGCAATAGTTCACTATAGCTTTATTATTTTAGCTCACTGATAACAAGAATTTTAACTCAGGTGCTATTAGCTGGAAATTAACAAGTAAAGTTTTAAATATTTTTCATCTCAAACCACCTCTAGAAATTTTCCAGTGATGTTCTGGACCGCTGTAAAGTGAACGTAAGCCAGCAGCAATGTGTGCTTTTCTTGGCTATCTTTCATACAAAACTGCTCATCCACAGGCAGTAGGATATCAGCAAGTTGCAGGTCAAAACCAGTAATTAAGGTACAGAAGAAATAAGAATGGCTGAGAAGCAGAGCTAAATCCTGACAGGGACAGCTAGAGAGAACAAACAAAAGGAGGAGGGAGGGCACAGTCTTTTTATAGCTGATAGTGAGAACTCTTGGATTTGGAGCTTGCATCCACCTCTGATGAAGTACTTGGTTCTTCCTAGTTCTGTCGATTTAACAGTGCCAGTTTTGTTCCTCAAGGTTTCATGCTTCATAAGGCTACTAAACTTTAGAAGTCATGTTTTCCAATTTGGGGAAATTGAACAGAATCAAGGCCTTCAGATTGCCCAAAGAAAAAACTGTACATCTCTTTCTTCTGCTCTCCTATGGAAGATAAGCCTTTCTAAACAGACTCTTCAGCAGCACAGTGCTGGGGTCCTTTGTTAGTAAAAGGTAAAAACAAAACCTGTGCATAAGGGTACATTAGCCTTATAAGTTTTTCAGTAAATATGCATTGCAGCCAGGTTTAATTTCTTATTTCCCATATTTCAGTCTGAGTTTCTCTACTGACAGTAAAATGGAGTTCTCAAGGAGCCATATGCTATTTTTTTACTTCCATCTGGTTGTTTAACACTTCTATGCTAAACTTCACCTTAATTATCATCGGCACTGCTCAAAACCTTTTATTACCATCTACAAAAGAAATATTTCCTGCCTTCTGCATCCCTCTCATACTTACTGCCACTGCTACTATAGGACTAAGTCCTTTATTGATTCATTTAGCACAACTCTATGTTTTGGCTGTCACATTATTGAAGCCTTCAGAAATGACTCCTGTTTTGCAAGACTAGATGCCTACGATACAGTGGAGAGGGAATCAATTTAATCAGGAGAACAATAAATACTTGGAAATATGGCAGGGAAATTATTATCTATAGTGTTTACTGTACATCAGTTTGCAGACCCTGGCTTATCCTGGCATAAGAACTCAACTATAGAGATTCTCTGGATGAAGCTAGAAACACACAGATGCAGGTGACACACAGAACATCAGTAGCTTGAATGTAGGCTGCTAAAAAAAGGGGAACTTGGATCTTGTAAAATCCAGTAAATCATAGAATCACGGAATGGTTTGTGTTGAAAGGGATCTTAAAGCTCATCCAGTTCCAACCCCTGCCACGGGCCAGGACAGCTTCCACTAGACCAGGTTGCTCCAAGCCCCATCCAGCCTGGCCTTGAACACTGCCAGGGACGGTGCAGCCACACGTTCTCTGAGCAACCTGTGCCAGTGCCTCACCACCCTCATAGTGAAGAATTTCTTCCTCATATCTAATCTCAGTCTCCCCATTTTCAGTTTAAAGCCATTGCCCCTTATCCTAGCACTACTTGCTCTTACAAAATGTAGATGTTAGAATCAAACAAGACAGGCTTCCAAATATAAAGAAAACCAGTGATAATACAAAGAAATAGATACAGTTGTGGCAAGAAGACCTTGACTTCCTATCATATGTCAACAACAGTCCTGGAGGCAGATCTCATTGTCTTCTTCTAGGCTTGTATATTAAAATATTATCCTTTCCTCTTAGAAATTTACATGTGATTCAGACTGATAAATTAAACTATTTCCATTCATTCACAGCTAATTTGTCAACATGGCAGGAGGCAAGAAGAAAAAATAAACAAAACTGAAAACCAGAAGCATTGTTTTAAGGATATTTATTTGTCCTAATAATGCCAGTGTAGTTGCAATAGAACACATTAAAAGAACTACAAGAAACAGAAGAATAGATAACATCATATCCATTCTCACATTAAATCCCTGGGGTCACTGTGAATATTTTCATCCCAATTCTGATCCATGTTATCTGGCTGCCAAGTCTTTTCAACTTAACAGCTAAGTGAGCCACACATAATTACAATAAGCCCAGATCTATAAAACAGGCAAACAATAGTTATATTCAGTTGCTCTTCCTTCTTTCAGCCCTGGCACCATTTCTGTAATCAGAGGAGTTGCAGGATCAAGGGAAGAGACTTCATCCTCACCTTATTTGCCAGGAGAGCACCTGAAATGGTCAGCAGCTAGACCATCAACAGAAATAACATCCAGGAGAGGCTGGGATACATGAGACACGCAACATCATCCTGCCCATGGGGTCCGCACATACACCTTCCATAACAGGGCACTTATCTTGGAAAGACAAGACATTGTTGCAAGCAAAAGAATTCCAGCTAATGAATTTGAACATCTCTGTATTCATGGGGAAAAAAAAAAAAAAAGTGAGGTGGATGTGTTCAAAACAGATGGTAAGAGGTATTAAATGAAATTAATGCTATTGGCTGGAAGCTGCAACTGAGAGAAGGGGGAGAAAATAATACAGAATTCTCACAAGAAGTCAATGCATAAGAGTTTTTAATCCTAGAGCTAAAATCCAGCAGTGGTTCCTTTGGATAGGCCTCTCCTACTGAAGTGAAATATGCTCCTTGCAATTCATAGCAAGGACTGACTGATGGACTCAAATGGCCTACCAAGCCTTGTGGATTCTGAAGGTATCTCAGGCTGTTGAAAAGGGACAGCAGAGGAAAATAGATAAGAGAAGCATACAAGTCCTGTCTGAGAGCTGCAGACTGACAACCGACCTGCAAGGCAGACAAGACATCAGGAGTGAAGTTCAGCTGTGGATCCCAGAAGACCTAAGAAGTTCTATGTGAGAGAAAATTATTTTGCATTCTGCACTAAATCCAGAATTTTCAGTGCTGCAAAATTTCCATGATTTTTTTCCCAGCTGCCCAGCTCTCAGAGCAGAAAGGACTGAAGCAAGCTAAGAGGCCAGCTCCCAAGGGAGCCTGGAATCTCTGCTCAGTTACAGAGAAAGGGTATACATAATGACATATTTTGAACCCAGACTGGTTTTCATCAAAGAATCATATAAAAGACTAGGAATCCTTCAAGATTTTTGATATTGGAGCTATGTTGCCGCTTCACAAGACCTAGATCAGTGTAATTTCTGTGTGGACTCTAAGAGAATCATTTCTTTTACAGACAATCCTAGAAAAAAGTTCATGAGGGTGAAACAGGAGTGCCAAAGATTCTCATAGACTTTAAGCCTGTCTTACTCAGGAACATATTCAGAAGACACCTCAAAGATACATCTCACTGGAGCAATTTTGAGCTCTTGCTCACGAATACATTGCAATTGAGCAGCAAAGTGTGGGGAAGAAGCAGGCCACTGAATATTTTCAGCACATTTTCAGAGTAGGAAATGTCTGTAAAGTAAAGGATATGATTGCAACAGCAGGAAAATAACTAATCATATAGACAATACTGCACCTGCGCACAGATATTTGTACATAGGCCTGCATGCTCATCCATGCTTCTCTCAAGCTTGACATGCCCAATCCCTCCAGAAGATTTTTCTTGACAAAACTAAATCAGAGCCATGACAAGATCCTTAAACACAGTCTTATTAAAAAAGACAAAAGTTAGTTCAGTTGCAAGTTCCTATTCCTGAATGGCTAAATACCAGATACCATGTATTCCATCCAGTGCACTCAGTTGTAGTACCTTAAAGACTCATTCACTTGCTTTACATAATTACGAAGAAAGGGGATTTTGCAAGTAGGAGGAAAGAAATTAGGAGATGACTGTCAGAATAGATGACTCCCACAGATATGCACAAGTAACTCTGGAGGTGATTCATACTCTTTTGCTTCCCTGGCGAGTAAGGATCCCTCCCTATAGGAAACTCTGAAACAAAGTATGTTTACCTGTAATGCAGAAGCATGGTGTTAGATCTTTTGGGGATACTTAATACCACAATGGGTGCATGCTTTTCAACAGACAGGGTTAACAATGTAGGAGACTGCGCTTCTGCCTGCAAAGGGGAATAGGTGAGAATGACATACCAGTGCAGTTCCCTACCCCATGTTTCTTGATATGAATCTTCACTACAGTATGCACAGAGTCTCTTAGGTAGGTTTTACTTTCAATCTTGTACACTTGGGTTGATGGCCTTCCCACTTGGCCAAGAGAAAGCAGGTGAATTTTTAAGTCCTGACAACGGTGTGATAACAGAGTTCTTCACTATGACCAGATGAACTGGGCAGGAAGCAGGGGGACAGGGCAGAAGTAGAACTATCACAAAAGCTCTGCTCACTACAGTATGGAGAATTAAGGAGTTGATTCCAGCAGCCTTCACTCCATAACAGAGGCCAGCACTGTGAGGGTTTAAAAATAGAAAGGCTAAATTAAATGCCTTTCTCTTGGGCTAACTCTACAGTAAAGACTTGAGAAGTGACAGCCTGTGTTTTAAGTCATTTAACCTCATTATGATGGATTACAGAGCAAAGAAACTTCTTTTAAAAGATACCTAGAAAGGTCAAAACATGAAATTAATACAAACATTTTTTTAGGAAAGCTGGAAGTCTCTTGGATGTATAACATTCACAAGTCAAAGGTTATGTGCTTTGGTATGCTGCTCTGATGCCCTTTACATTCTTCATGTGACTGATTGTGGGAGGGCTTCCCATTGTGTGAAACATCACTGGGCAGATTTTTCTCCTTATTCTTTCCTATCCACACTTATTTAACTCCAACATATTTTCCAAACCACATTTTAAACTGGTAATACCTGGTCAGTACCTCAGTCAAAGATCTAAGTTTAGCTAAAGCCTTTTTCAGAGTAGAACAACTGATACGGGTATTTCCCTTTTTGGGTAAATTCTGCAGTTCAGTAAAGCATGGGTCTAAGTCCCACTTAAGCCACCAGGCACTTGAAAACACACTTGAGAGATAAACAGAGAGCTCTGTTCAGCTGAGCTGGGCACTGCTACTTTATTCCTGCTGACTTGCCTGTATCCTTGTGCAACTGGAGATGCTTGCAGGAGTGAGAGCTCACTGTCCCAAGAGAAGTAACCAGCTTTGCTTCTTCCTCTCAAGCGACACAATATAACAGCCAAGCAACAGGAGTTTGGAAAAAAGCAGGAGAGTAACTTTCTGCTGTGCAGAGGGTCTTTTTTAGGGCATTCTAGAACTTTTCTACAAACCTATTCAAAGATACAGAAAAGACAGATCTGCAGAGGTTTTCTGGGAGAAATTCAGCTTGCCTATTCCCAGGCACACAATACTTTTTGACACTGCCCGGAGCATTCCAGGCACCTAGATGGCTGGCAAATGTGACACAAGACTTCCCGGCCATCTATACTCTTCTGAAGTGGTAGTCAAAACAGGCTACTCTGTAGTGCCTGAGGTGACGTCAGGTATCTTAAACAGTTGGACTTTGACTTTCTGCAGCCTGGTACTGCCCTTCTAACTGAAAACAAAGCAAAAAGTGTCTTGGGGAATAAGAGTAACCTCATCTGTAAGAAACTCAGTAGAACTAACTGTAGAATCATAAAATCATTCAGGTTGGAAAATACTGTTAAGATCATCAGCTGCAACCATTAACCTAACACTGCCAAGTCCACCACTAAACCATGTCTCCTAAGTGACACATTTATACATCTTTTAAATACCTCCAGTGATGGTGCCTCTGCCGCTTCCTGGGGCAGCCTATTCCAATGCTTGAAAACCCTTTCAATGAATAAGTTTTTTTCTAATCTCCAGTCTAAACCTCCTCTGGAGCCGCTTGAGATAATTTCCTCTTATTCTGTCACTTGTTACTTGGGAGAAGAGACTTGACACCCACCTTGCTTCATCCTTCTTTCAGATAGTTGTAGAGAGTGATAAGGTCCCCCCTGAGCCTTCTTTTCTCCAGACTAAATGCCCCTCAGTTTGCTCAGCTGTTCTTCATAAGACCTGTTCACCAGCTGTGTTGCCCTTCTTTGGACATGCTCCATCACCTCAATATCTCTTGTGTTCAGCTTTGGGCCCCTCACTACAGTATTCAAGGTAAAGCATCACCAGTGCCCAGTACAGGGGGACAGTCACTTCCCTAGTCCTGCTAGCAGAGCCAAATGCACTGCATTAGCATGTGATAAATATGGTCCTTTCCTGGCAGCTGACTCAGCAAAAGTATCTTCAGTGTGCAGGATCTATAGAACTTAGCTAAAGATCAGTCACCCTGGTTTATGTCTCAAAAGCCATGTAGGTTCACCTAAAAAAAACACAGCCAGGTGACAGTGCGTAATAGTCATGCTTCCCTTTGATAGCTGAGTACTGTGGGACACAGTTATTATCTGAAACCAGGGTTTTGGCCAGGGGTTGAGACAACTTATGCTCCCTTTCTGTTTGCGATCACTTACCCTCTGAAGCTTGATGAACTTTAACTTCTTTCCCAAGCAAAGCTTTAGACCTGGGCAGAAGCACTTCCACCAGCCAGGCTGGGTTCTTGATATGCATCCTGCTCCCCAGGCAAGTCTGAAGGTTAGAGAGAACTGAACCTGGAGCTCTCACATTCTTTAACTTCAAGGTTTTTACAAGAAGCTATGAACTTTACTTCCTCCTCTGTTCTGAAAAAATGGCAGGAGGGAGGAGAGGGAAGCACCTGTATTTTCTCCAGGAGAATGCTTTCTGACTGTATCCTTCAAATCACATTTGCTGAGGAGAACCATTTCTAAACCCACATCAGACTTGGGCATGAACTCGGCAAGAAACAGCTCCCTTTGGTCCCAGTCGAGCCACTGCACAAACCCAGAATAACAACACCTTGCTTACAGAGAATCTGAAGACCAAACCCCAAAATACAAACGGTATTTCTGGCAGCAAAGTGACATTTTCATGATCACATTTTGAGATTCAAATAGAACACAGATGCTTAGATGCTTTATGTGTGACTGTTACTGGAAGCTGTGAAAACAGCTAATTGGGTTAAGTGTCTGTCTCATGTAAATGACTAAAATTTATCAGACATCTATCTGCATATTTCAGCAATTGAATCTTTCTTTGTTTATGTAAAGAGGAGTGAGAACATACCTATACTTCCTTATGTTACTGAAGTAATCTGAGGATAAATACTTTAAGGTTTAAAAAAAGCTATATAAATATGAAGGGTAGATGAAATTTATTTCCCTGCAGAGGATAATCACTCTATGAACCAATGTGATGATTTAATAATATCCTTAGAAACTCAGTTCTAATTGTGTACACTTTCAGTCAATAATTGACTAAATTTGTCAGATTCATTAGATCATAGAATCACAGAATGGTTTGGGTTGGAAAAGACCTTAAGATCATCCAGTTCCAACCCCCTGCCATGGGCAGGGACACCTCACCCTAGAAGGTGTTGCCCAAAGCTCTCTCCAAATCTCTGATAAAGGTTTTAGCACAGAAAATACCAACCAAGTTCTTACTGAGAACAGCCTTCAGAAAATAACAGGCAATTTCTTGTACCATCAGTTATAAAATGAAATGTGCAAGTCCCAGCTTTGAATCAGCAGCCAAAGCAAAAAGCATGAAATGGGAAGGACTGCTATAATCACTCATTGGAAAGTGTCACTCTTCCTCACTCATTTATTCTCCTGAATTTATGAGCTTTTATTGCACAAGAGCACAATCTATTCCACCCAGGCAGCATTGCTTCCCAAACTGTCATCTTCTTCTCAGTCTCTGGCTGGACACTGCCTGGCTCTTGGTTTCTACAAGCTTACAGGACCCAGCTGAGCTAACTCAACTTTGAGCAATCTCAGTTTAATACAGCAGAATGATGATTTCATTGCTGTTCTCACTGAGCTCCAAGGAGCTTATGAAGAAACACTGACAGGTTACAGCTCACCTGGGTGGACAGATATTTCTGTTATTGTTGTTAAAGACAGATCTAGTGATTGAAGTTATTTGGGATGCTTTTGCTTCCTCTGAAAATAAACCTTTGCTCCTTCTGAAAATAAATCTTTTACATCTTCCTCGGGTTATATTGAAGAAAAAAAGCAGACACAGTACTAAGAATTAGATCAAAGAAACCAGGTGCACACACAGGAGAGAGAGAAAAGTGGAGATTGTAAGGGTTCTGGATGAAATGTATTTGGGAGAGAAGTTATAAATACTGTGGCAATTAGTAGCTAAATTTTGTCTGATAAAATCCTAATGTTTGCCCTATTAACTTTAGCCCAAAGGTATAATGCAGGCCAAAATTCCCTGCCTGCCCCATGCCAGTTCAGTGGGCCAGAATAATTGAATTAGAACTAATTTATTAACAATTAAAGTAAAATAAAACCAGACATTGTTTAAAGAACTGGAAAAAAAGAATCCAGTACCATTCTTTTTTATGACTAAAACCACAAATAAGAAACCCAACTATGCAGGCAATTAACATCCTTCAAGTGTAGAAGCAAATGCTTAGCAGTAATGGAAGTAATGGGGGGGCGGGGGCGGAAGCCTTATAAATGGATAAAATACATCTGCAATGAATCTGACACTGCACATAATAGCTAACGTGACTTTAAGGATAAATACTGACAGAACACATCTCTTGATCAAACTGTAATCCAAGAGAACAAAAACATAGGACTTGAAAGATAGAATTTCCTTGTAAGGGGGTAAAGAATTTCCCATATTTCTTGTAATACATTACTGAAAGATTAACTCTGACTATGATAGTGTGTATTTCAGTACATGAACCATAAAACCTCTAGAATGTTCACCAGTGTTTTAACAGACTGATAAATCAGACGCTGAGGAACAGATGTAAAATTCATGCAAAGTGTCGTAAATGTCTTTAACAGCACTCCTGTAAGCCATTTTATGTAGACAGTCATAAGAAACAATCTAAATTCACAGATGATAATCTGCTGTTTTTAATGGACTAAAAAATAATGAAAGTACCTGAGGGCAGACATAAAACCAGGAAATAAGTCAGTTTAGACGCTCTGTCTAGCTCAGAGAAACTGTATACTAGAGAATAGAAGTACCTGCTTGGATAATGGTAACAGATACAGCAGTCTGTGTGGTTTAAGGTACTATAAAGATAATGAATTAACTGAGCATCTCAGTGCATAGCAAGGAAGAGAGATGAGAGTAGAAGGATCTTAGAACTCATTGAGGGCCAAGTTCCAATCATCACTACAGTAAGGACAAGGTGGCCACTATTATGCCTACTTGGTATCCAGTAGCTTTTTGTTCTTCAGTCTGGCCTTGCACTACAGTGTAAACATAGCCTGAAACCCTGCAGAAAAACCTGGGTTTGAGGTCTGGGCTCTGGCCTCCCTGATCACTGACAGCACGCTCAAGCTAACAGTGCCATTGCCCAGGAGAGAGGAGAGGCTACCTCTGCTTCCTGAGGAGGTGGCCTGAACACAGCTGTGAGCCTGTCATCTATTTATTCAAAGCTGAAATCAGAGCCTCACCTCCTGGGCTGGAAAAAGAGCTCTCCAGAAAAACAGTGAACCCTGAGATCAGAGGCACACATGTTGCCTTTCTAGCATGTTCCTGGGAGGTATTAATGAACAACATCCTTCCCTTGTTTCAGCTGAAGCCAGGACTGGAATGAGGGGAGAGAGACAGCACTGAGCTCCACTATTAGCTGAAAACCAGTAAGCAGGAGCTTGGGTCTGTCTGAGAAATGCAGCTTCTCCCTCAGCTGGGATTTCTCAGCCACAGCTTGCTTTTGTCCAAACTGGACATTCACTACTAAATACAGAGCTGCCAAGGTTACAATCTCATTTTAGGGTTCCACAGTCCCACATGTGGGGTTTTAGTGTAAGAGAAGAATGTGTCAGGATGAAATCTGAGCTCTGACATACCACACAAACAGTTTTTGCTCAGCTGTACATTACTCCCAAAAGGCCATTCCCTGAAGGCAAGAGTAGCTGTAGTACAGCAGAAGATGTAGTGGTTCCTTTGCAGGGGGTGCCGGCAGTCACTCTACTGGCTCTTGGAGAGGGCCACCTTAGAGAGCCTTTCAGCAGAATCCAGAATTTCCTCCACCCTGCTCCTAAGGAGATGATTAGACCAGAAATATGGGTCTTTTTACTGTGGGGAATCTGGCATAAAGCAATTTCAGAGGAAGACAGGAGCAGGTCCATTATATCAACTCCCAACGCTCTTTCTTTCCCACATTTAAAAGCAACAGAGTATGGAAGCAAGAAAACAAGAATTACAAGTCACCTGGGACTGCATACAAAAGACAGCATGCCCTGGGAGAAGTCCTCTCTGTGTGACTCCAGGCATCTATTAGTGTCTGCAATGCTGAGAACATCAATTTGAGAAACATGGGTTTTAACAATTTGCTCCATAGAAGCCTCTGTCACAAGAAGTAAAACCTTCTCAATTACATACACTACACTGGGTGGCACAAATGAGAAGAGAAACCACTGGAAGTAATGAAAAAAACATGCCAGCTCTTACTGAAGCCTGTAATTTGGCTCCAACTCAGGTTGGAGGGGGATCACATGAAGCAAGCAGAGGAGACTGATGATATGAAGCATGTCCTGTGGTATCCACAGCTAAGCAAATACCACAGCTAGCTCCTACACACCTGTAACCATCACAGTTTCATGTGTTGTCTGACTGAGGCCAAATTTCTACCATGGGTATTCATACAAAGCAGTACTTATTCCTCTAACAGTGACTGTGAGTTCAGCAGGAAAATGCATGAAATATGTGTGTCCTTTTTATTTCCTCTGAAAGCAGCAACAGAGGCCTTTGCCTCCCTTCTACTCTCATTATTTCCCCCTTTATTTCATACATCTGGTTTAATAAGACCTTCTTTCTTAGGTGGGTTTTACTTCAAGTGGTTCTTTTTTATTTCTAGTATTACTTCTCACCTCTCAATATTCATGTGTCCCCTGAGGTCATGAAAGCTGATTCCCGTGTTAGTTAGGAAATACCACATCATTTCAATGTTACCACATAATTTCACACCACCATGTAATTTCAGTTTCCATTCCTGTGAAATTACTGTGATCTTTCCCTCTTCCCGCATTTCTCAAAGTCTTGAGATAGGTATCTGTCATTTTGCATAGACCCTACCCGTGCCTGCACTGAACTTTTCCAGCATGACCAAAGACAGGGTCTTCCCATTGTTAATGACTTCAGACCATCTGTGAAGGCCTGATTCATCCCCTTATTGTGCTCTGATCGTTCAGCTGGTTTCCACCTTGCAGGTAGCTCTGTACCACTGCTTTAATGCAAACTGTTAGTATAGCTAACAGCCAGCACTCTTGTGTTTTGCATTTCACAATTTGACTCACTTTTCAAATGTTTCTGGAGGGTAATTGCCTTCCTTTTATGTTCACGCTGTGGGTGTTCCCCAGAACTCTTCTGTCACTTCCCCACTCTTTTTCTCTTCATCCTTGGCAACCAGCATTTTTATCTCCATTCATGGTACATGTTATCATTTGTCAGATGACAAACCATTGTATTCCTCTTCATTCTTTCTCCTCATATATATTTGATTTTATCTTTGCTTTTCTTTTTCTTTTCATTTTTGCATGAATAAAGACTACCATAATTGATTTACCTGAAAGCATATGTTTTCATAGAATCACAATCTTAGAATGGTTTGGGTTGGAAAGGACCTTAAGATCATACAGTTCCAAACCCCTGCCGTGGGCAGGGACACACACTAGACCATGTCACCCAAGGCTCTGTCCAACCTGGCCTTGAGTACTGCCAGGGATGGAGCATTCACCACTTCTCTGGGCAGTCTTTACCAGTGCCTCACCACTCTCACAGTAAAGAACTTCTTTTTTAAAACTAACCTGAACTTCCCCTGTTTTAGTTTAAACCCATTACACCTTCTCTATTCTTATATGGCATAGAGAAACCAGGTCTACCTCTGAACAAGCCAGGATATGAGAGAACAGTGGATATGCAAATACAGCTCCTGATACCCAGCTTAGCTTATTAAGAGGTAGCTACATAACTACTAAAGCATTGTACTATGTATATATGGACTCATTAAGATATAGATATTCTGTTCAGGCTTCTCACGTCCTCCTGTGGTTGATGTTCCGTCACTGATGGTATCTCTAGGTAATGTATTAGCTAAACTACTACCAAGATGATTGACACAGGGCAATGGAACAGAAACCTACACTCTACTCCTGGATGAAATACTTCCCACATGCCTCAAACAAATAATTTACTCCGTCCTGTCACAATCTTGCATTTTTAGTGAGAGGTTAGTGCCAGCTAGAACGTTACAGTAAAGATGAGATCATGGATGGTCTAACCATCAGACAGCTGGGAAAACCTAGGTAATCTATTGCACTTGTGGTCACTCAGCACTTGAGCTTCAGTGAGGCTTACTCCCAGCTCATTTTGGTAGTTAAGGAGACCACGGTTTCCAGGCATGTTTCAGACTCTTGTTACAGTAAATTGCTGTTTGTAGAGTCTGACCTCATATCTTGAGTTATGCCATATTAGAAACACCAGTTTCCTTCCAGCTTTGCCTTGTTCTTTTCTTCACCATTGTACAAAACATCTGTGTAATCTTTTCAGTGTAATATTTTTGCCTTCCTGTTTACCTTTTTCACACTTGTTCTCAGTCTGTTTATAAGGATTAATTATTCCCAGGCCATTTGAAATCACTTCCCAAGGGCAACAACTAGCTCAGAGAAACAGCAGGAGCTTCATCAGCTGTGATTGTTGACAATGCATCAGTAAAAAACTCAAGAATATATAACAGAACGCATTTCTTCTGGCAAGGGGATGTTTAAGAATGACACTCAAGTTTCTGCCCCAATTTCTGGGAATAATATTTTAAAAGATGTATTTCTTATAGAAATAAACTTAGGTCTACTGAAGGTCAAGGGAGTGGATGTACTGCAGGCCCTGGGAGTCCCGCACAGGGCGAGTCTTCGGTGTAGTAACATCAAGGTTTTGTGGAAAAATTTCATGGAATATCTGCACTGCTCCTTACATATAATTGATAAAGGCCATTTGCCTTGATTTGGAAACTACCATATCCACAGACACATATTGCCAATCAAGAGAGAGGCACAGTCATTCCTCAGAGAAGGAAGCCCATGAATCGCCTGGATGATTATGAGATTGTTTTTAGCCATCTCCATCATGACATTTATCTTGGAGGTATAAGAACTGATAAAAATCTTACAGCAATTAAACATTCTCAGTGTAAAATCTGGAATTAGTCATAGGGATTTTGTCTGTTTTCTGTGCCTCCCTTCTGAGGTTAATGTTAATATGTTTTTCTGCTATTATAGATTACATATAGATTAAAACAGCAGAGAAATAAGACAACTTGTCCTATGCTTCAGCATTTAGAAATTCTGTTTGACTAACAGAAGCTGGTAAATACAAGAAGGAGCCTTTAACCAATGCTAAAAATAATTTTGTACTACTGTTCTGCCATTTCTTAGTGTTTTAATATATTCAATTCTCTATAGTACGTACAATCCAGTTAATTCTTAAACCAAGATTAAATTGTCATGGGTTTATTATTATTTATTTATAGTCAAAATATCATATGCAGAAATCCCAGTTATTCCTGGGAGTCATTTCATAGTACACTCACAGCTGATGGAAATCATCACTCTGAGTGTTAGTTACCAGGATTAACTGATATAGAGACAGTTTCACTGGTAGAAGTCCAGAATGAAAACTGAACATTTGTGGGTTTGTAGAATACACAGGGCACTTGGTTCTGTGCATTTCTGTCCAAGGAAGAAACCGTATTTTCTAAGATTCCCACATAATCCAGTTCTTTTTTCATAGATTTCTACAGGCACATGATTTGAAACTCAATTTTTCAACTTTGTGAGAAAAAAAAAATGTGGTGGAACAAAAGCAAGCAAATTCAATTTATTACCAATCACATCAGAGTAGGATAATGAGATATATACTAAATCTTAAAAACACCTTCCCTCCACCCTTCCCTTCTTCCCAGGCTTAACCTTAATCCTGATATCTGCTCCCCCATGGACCTCCATGGGCTGCAGGCTGAGATCTGGTCCACCATAGACTTCCACAGGCTGTAGGGCACAGCCTGCCTCACCATGGGCTGCACCACAGCTGCAGGGGAATCCCTGCTTCAGTGCTTGGGGCACCTCCTGCCTCTTCTCCACTGACCTTGGTGTCTGCAGAGTAGTTTCTTTCATTTAATCTCACTGCTCTCTCCGGCTGCAACTGCTCTTGCATAGTAACACTTCCCACTTCCTAAATACATTATCCCAGAGGTGCTGCCACTGTTTCTTGGACCCACAGCCTTGGCCAGCAGTGGGTCCATATTAGAACCAGCTGCATTGTCTCTGTTGCACACAGGGGATGCTCTTAGCAGCTTCTCACAGAAACATCTCCTGTAGCCCCCTTGCTACCAAAACCTTGCTGTGCAAGCCCAGTATAACCACATGTGAACTCCTAGCTAAATTCCTGATACACAATCATCTCAGCAAAAGCACTCAGAAGACTGACACTTATTTCTTACAGTCATGAAAATAAGAGGAAAAACCATTTCCTAGAAAGGCATGAAACTCAATTTATAATTCCTTTTTAGAAGCTTCAGATTAGGTAGAGCAAACCAATTTATTTTAAAGATTTTTTTTTTCCGCTTATCCTCAAATTCTTCTTCATTACTGCAATAAATTCTCCACATGCATGTGGGAAAGAAGGGTAGGGAGAGGCAAAGACATAGGACCAACTACAGAAATTATCTTTTATTTTGTTTTTGAGTTTCTTAATAAATCTTACAAGAAAGGAAAGATACCACAAAGCACCTGCTAAGGACTCACTAGATGGAGTAGGCAAATGCTAACCACCTTTATGAGACTTGGTTCTCAGGGAAAACAATGAAAATATGGAGATTTACCACAGTGTAAGGAATGAGTAGTTATTTTTCCATCCACACATCTAGGAACAGTTAGATGGGCTCTGCAATATATAGTGGCAAAGTCAACTACCTAATCGAGTAAATCTTTTCAAATTGGATTATATTCTTCTGAGTGAATTCCCTTGATTCCCTCTCAAAATGCACAGAAACATTAATGAGCTGAGGGTGCAAGACTGATAAATCATGCCTGCATCCAGCAAAGGTAGGAAAAGACAGGCAAGAAGAAAGAGCAGCTCCCATGGGAGAGGAAGTGGTAGTTACAGCAATGTTTGAAGGTTATAAAAGAGTCAAGATCTTGAAACTTTGGGGAGTTATTTTAATTAGCAGATATATCTGAGTTTAAAAAAAAAGTCAGGAAAACTATTGTACGTATTAGCTACTTCAGAGAAACTTCTTTTTTTAAATATTTAACCCATTTTGTGAACCAGTGACTAGCACTTAGACAAGAATAAAGTCCGAGAACAACTGGGTTTAACTCTCCAAAGCAGATGTGTCACAGCCAGAATAGGGCCTATTTTGGCTTATTTATGCTAAGAACAATTTGGTTTTCTCTGTGCAACCCATCAATTTATGTACGTATGTAACTTAACCTTGAAGGTTTTTAAAAGTAGAGTGTTCAGGAAAGTCAGGAATTCTCAAACTATCAGACATGCATTAATTTCCCTCACTTATACTGGTTTTCCTCCCGTGGCTTTCAGTCTCAGACAATGCAGCAGACATACTGAGATAACAGCTCTCCCAAATCACACACTAATGAACCCCAGTACTTTGACCTTTAAAGCCTTCTCTTTTTTTGTCTTGTTGACTAAGCACAGCAGAAGGAAGCCTCATTATCCTAGGAGAGAATTGATCCATAAGAACACTGATAAAATAGCAAAGGAGGAGGGAAGGGGAAGATTATAAAACCTACCAAGTGGCTTACCATTAAAAGCTCCCTTGTGTCCTCTACAGGTGAAGCTTCATTACCTCATGAAAGAGGAGAGGTGATCTACACCAGTTTCCTAGAGGGATCCTGTTACGGAAACTAAAAACCTAACAGGATGTTTAACTGGGCCACTCTAAAACAGCAGTTAAGTGTTACTTATAAACAATTAAATCTGTCTTTATCAGTGTAATTCATGTATTTTCTCCTATGGTAATCTCCTTTGTGTTTAATCCAGTTGTGATGGTAGCAGGAAGTACACTTTTCAGGTACACGAGCCAGAGACCTGGTTAAGTAATTTAAAAGGCCTAATTTTGGAGACCTGATACCAGTATAAAGTGATATTAAAAGAGATTTCAGAAGTATATAAAGGACAGTCACAGCAATGATGAAATGCTGTTATAATGGGCTAATGTCAGGGAGGTTTCCCTTCAGCACTTTACCCAATAGCTGGATCATTCTCCCCAAACTGAATATTTTTGAAGTATTATAAGCATCAGGTAAGCAATACTGAGGCAATACAGACTTATAGCTATGTCATTTGCCTCCTGCTACATACTGATCGATGATCATCACCAGAACAAGACAGGGAATAAATGCACATTTGTATAACATCCCTCAGCAAATCTTGTGCTGATTCAGCTGCACACAGACTGCAGTCTACAGGGCTTGCTCCCTACAGAGATACTGGTCTCACAAGTAGCCACAGGACTTTGAGCCAAAGGGAAATCCAACACATTATTGAAGAGGATTGCAGGTGACAGATAAACAGATAATAATAACAGTACTGCCATGTAAAATAAAATGTGAGAAAATAGCAGCCCTCTCTACAGCCTCACTTCCACTTCACCCCTTAAGTAATGTTAATTCTGGAGGACTGGTCTTTCATGGTGTAAAACAAATGGAGCTGTTCTATTTTATGGCAATCATAGATGTAACAAAGTGGGGTTTTTTCAGCTCTATGTTAGAAAACTTGCAATAAACAACTGAAGATTCAGTGATCCTACATTGTGGTGCGTAGCAAGTGAGTGCTCTAGGTTATCTGTAACAGGCATGTTAGCTCTGGCAATACATCTTCATAGCTGCTTATTTTAATTCACCCATAATCACTTATCTAGGTATTCAAAGTTACTAAGAGTGCTTCATGGGATTATACAGAATCAAACAACATGTCTTAAATTGCTTTTGTCTAGCCTAAATATTTGTGCAGTATTTCTATGCTTACATCCAGTGCTTTGGTGCATTTAATCATGATGTATTACAGTCAAGTTCATTACTCTTGGCACAAGCTTTGGTAGAAAGGCTATTTAGTCCCTGCCTTTGCACCCTCCTGGAATGTTTCTCCTAAAAGGAATTAATTTCAGTGTCAAGCTATTTAGTATGCGAGTGATGACAGTGTCCATAAAAGGCAGTAATTCTGCTATCTCACCATGCTGTATTCTAACACATGTAAAATAAAACTAACAAACAAAAAGTCGTCCCTAAGCCCATTTTAATATAGTGAGGATTTCCCTTCAGATGGAGTGTTTTGCAAAGCTTTCTGAAGTAAAAGAAGTAACACTGGGAAATCTGGTCTTTGTCCTTTGCAGCAGTTAGCACATGCCATGACATACTAAACTGTCATTTTCTGTGCCAGCAAAAGTGCAATTCCCAAGACCATTAGTCATCTATTTTTTGATACCTGTGTTGTACTGTGTTATGGTATATAAACAAGGTTATTCATTTTGTCATGAATTTGCCACAGAGCTATGACTTACAGCTTGCAGAATTGCACCTTTAGGAGAAGAAATGCATTGAATTGAACAAAAGGCAAGTAACCACTATCCACAACTATTTTTACCCTGCTTTAAAAATCCAAATATTTTTGTGTCCAAATGCAACACAGCAATTTTCTTACTTGTTCAATAGGCTTTGACTGTTTACTACAATACCTACCATGTCTAGATGTCCTCAACATAAGAGGGACATGGAGCTATTGGAGCAAGTCCAGAGGAGGCCACGAAGATGATCAGGTGCTGGAGCACCTGCCATACGAAGACAGGCTGAGAACACTGGGGCTGTTCAGCCTGGAGAAGAGAAGCTGCGTGGAGACCTCAGAGCAGCTTCCAGTGTCTGAAGTGGGCTACAAGGATGCTGGAGAGGGACTCTTCATCAGGGACTGTAGCGACAGGACAAGGGGTGATGGGTTCAAAGTGAAACAGGGGGAGTTTGGGTTAGATAAAAGGAAGAAGTTCTTTAATGTGAGGGTGGTGAGGCACTGGCACAGGGTGCCCAGAGAAGTGGTGAATGCCCCATCCCTGGCAGTGTTCAAGGCCAGGCTGGACAGAACCTTGGGCAACATGGTCTAGTGTGAGGCATCCCTTCCTATGCAGGGGCTTGGAACTGGAAGATCATAAGGTCTTTTGCCACTCAAACCATTCTCTGTGTGTCTGTGTATAGATGGAAAAAGTGCTGGTATCCAGAATCATCAATAAAGTAAGAATTACTCTCTTGCTTAGAAAACAGAGCTGTTGGATAATAGAATGCAGATTAAGGAGTTAGAAATTTGCTTCTAGCTGTGTTACAGTTTTTTCTGTGATGGTGTTTTTGTTTGTTAGAATTTTGTTAGGGTTTTATTTTTCCTTCCCTAAAACCAAAACGAGAGCAACAGCTCTTTTCAACACTACATGTTTGGGGTATTTTTTTATAATATTTCATAATATTTGTGGAGCATATTAAGAAAAAAGACCACAGAGAAAAACAATTAAAGATACAAAATCCCATTAGCAACATTCGAAGTGAAAACAGCCAAGAGTACATTACAGTTTCAAATCACAAAAGATAATAGTTTTGTGTTTTAATGCATGAAAAGTTATGTAAATGGGAGGTTTAGAGTTAAAAATGGAAGGAGTCAGGACCCAATTTGAATGGAATCATCTGCACAGCACAGTGTTACTTCAGTGATTCATGGTCCCACTGTGACTAGCTGCTGCTCTGCCTGTATGCATAATTTGGTGTTCTCAGTCAAAGCAACATTCTGCCCTGATAATTTCTTATTTTGTCATGGCTTTTCATGCTATGGCGTTGTGCATAACTGTGATTCCTGAAGAAGTAGTCAGTGTGAATGGAGAGAGAACCCTGATTTCTATGCACATAATTTTCCGGAAGAGGTTTTATGAAGAAGATCTTAAAATAACCAAGTAGTGGATTCATAAGGTGGGGCATGATTTAAATATCTTTGGTTTAACCAGGTACACAGTCAAGAAACAGACTTGCCTAACAGCAAATAAATTTCTTCTGCATATGGATACAACACAAAGCCTAAAAAAATAGTAAGTGCTGAGCAGGGAATTTTTTCAGCAGTCCAGAAGTGATTTTCAATAGTTCAGTGTTATGTTAACATCCATCTTATCTAATTACACGTATCACAGTTTTCAGCACAACTTGCTGTCTTCCAGAGAAAATAGATGCTGGCAACTTCTCAGTGGAGAGAAATATGTCAAGGGCTTCTAATGAAAAGCTACTAGTGACCAAGTCAGGGTGTTAGGCTTTTAACTCCCACATAGGCAAAGGTGTTGACGTTTCTGGCACTTGCAGGGGAAGAATCATCAGGCTTTGGATGTCTTTTGGTAGAAGCTATGTCTGACCCAAGTGCTCCTAACCTCCCGTACCTCTTTTCCTCAAAAGCAGAAAGTTTACCCCTCTCTAGGGTGAGCTGCAGTAACAGAACGCAGAGAAGCTGACTGAAACAAATAATACAAAGGTCAAGAGTCTAATGATACTTCACACAGTTTTTCAAGGAAATACAGTTTTAAGCAGCATTATATTTGAGCAGGATTGCAGTGCATGCTCTCCCCAGATGAGCCATTAATTTGTAGATACTAAGATTAGGGCAGCAGATTGCAAATACTCTGGTTACAGATTTTTTCCATGAAGATTGAGGGGTTTTTGCCCTCTCCACAAAAATGTGTGAAAGCACCTGCATACATTAACATTCTTGTTTAAAAAAGCACCAAATTAGAGATATTTTAAGCAAAAAGAATTGCAAATTTGTATGAAATGGTTTGTCATTTTTGAACATTATTATTAGATGGGTTTTAAAGGGATTGAGACAAAAAACCTCACCAACCCAAAAAACACCAGCCAAAAACCCCCACAAACCAGCAACAACCCGCAAGTCAATCTTGGAGTGAAACAGTTTGATTTTAGGGCTTGAGGAAAAACAATTAAAAGTGTCAAAAACTCTTTACCACTTAAGTCTGATAATTACAAGATGATTTCACTCCATTTGTCAGCAAGTAATACTGAGTCACTTTTAGCTCTATAATTACCAGCAAACTGCAGACGCTTTCTCTTCCCTCTCCACCCCCTGCCAGCTCCAAACACTTGCTCCCAGAAAATTCTGGGTTTCTCAGCCAGCCATGCTCTTATCTCCCTTACTTTCTGCTTTTCCAAGTGCTTCCTCATAGAAACTCTTTGCTTCCAGAAAGGCCCTTCCAGGACTGTAATGACAGGACAAGAGGTGATGGGTTTAAACTTAGACAGGGGAAGTTCAAGCTAGATATAAGGAAGAAGTTCTTTACCGTGAGGGTGGTGAGGTGCTGGCACAGGTTGCCCAAAGAAGCGATGAATGCTCAGTTGCTGGCAGCGTTGAAGGTCAGGTTGGACAGAGCATTTGACAACATGGTCTAGGGTGAGTTGTCCCTGCCTGTGGCAGGGGGTAGAACTGTGTGAGCTTTAAGGTCCCTTCCAACCTAAACCATTCTGTGATTCTGTGATTTCCCAGAAAAGAGATTTATGGCTGAATCCTTAGAAGCCTTCTCCAAAACAGGCCCTCATCCCCACAGCCACAGGCCAGAGCGGTTGTTCAGCCCAGGTAGGGCTTGGGAATCTGCCTACTTCAAGTGCACAAAGGCCAAGGTCTGACACGAGGCTGCATCTGACCATTAACTAGCATGCATTGTTTCTTGGGGTTTTGATTCATTTGCTTTCAAAGCAAAGCAAGCTCAGAATAAAGTAAGAGCCAAAACCTGTAAGGTTTGAGAAACATTTTACCCACTGTATCTTTGCAGACCAAGTTTACTCCTCTAGGCCTTTCTCATTTTAATACCGCAGAGACCCTCAGGTTTCCAGCACACTCTGTACTGTCTCTCCTCTCTTATACATCCCTAGAAAAAGTATTTCTTTCCATATATTTCAGTTACCTATACATTGCTCTGCTCTTCCCAACAGGATATACACACGAAGGACCTCCTCTGCATCAGGCACATCCAGAGGAATCTCTCTCTCCAAACGTGCCATCCAGTGCCACCAAAGGTAAACAAGCACCTTTCTTACTAGTACAGGGATTACATAAGAAAATGCAAGCAAGTTTGAAAAACAAAGTGCCCCAAAACAACCATATAAAACCCCCCGGCACTGTCATACAAGAACTATGCAATTTCAGTTTAAATCCAGCCCACTACCACCACCCATTTCATATGTTCCAGTGACTTGCAGAGTGAGGGCAGCTATCTGATGATTTCCACCAGGAGAAGGGATCCCCAGCCAACATAAAAAGAGCCCATCTTGTGCCTATAACCATAATACCTCTTCTGGGTATGAGGGAGAACACCACCAGCTGACAAGTTTGAGAATTATATGCAGCTGCTTAAAGGTTAATAAGCCAATCTGCACTTCAGCACATCCAAATTGTGAGTGGAATTCATAACCATCTCTCCTGAGGACCTCTCCAGTGCTTTTTTAGTGAGGTGTCTTTATTCAGCCTGCTGGCAACAATCCAGACTGATTGCAATTAAATAACAGGCATGCAAATATACTTAATTACAGAGCAAAGCAGTGCTGAGGAAGAGAATACCTCAGTGGAAACATGCTATTCAGATAAAATCCAGAACCACAACTCAAACTTTTTAATCCCCACCAAACACCCTGCAACTAAATCCTTAAATGTTAATTTATGAAAGCTTGTGTTTACATTTTAAATACAATTTTATATTAATCACCTCTTTGGGATTAATGCGGTGTGTGAACACTTGCCACTTCATTCTTTATTAGAGGAATTTTTATTCCCAGAACATAGTTCAAACAAAGTGTGCTTGTTGGCTCCTTTCTCACTGTGGTAGATTTAGGGTCTTTCAACTGAAATCTTCACAGAGCAGGCAATCACCACTAATGGAAATAATGCAGAAACTAAAATTAGTGCCTCATTATTCAGAAAGTTTTTAATATTCTTTCCTGTGCCACATTCAGTTGAGCTGTGGAATGATTAGATTATTCTGTGGAATATCAGAGCCAATTACTGCTTCACTGTACCAGAGGTATTAAATTATACATGGATTTCAGCCTTTTGAAATACTCAGTTTGTGGTTTCCTCCCACTCCTCCAGCTTGCTCTAGGCCACAGTGTTTTTAGGCATAGACTTCCCTAAAAATAGTTTTTCCAGCCACAAATATTCTAACATTGGTAAAGGCATGGGGGTTTTGTAAATATTTGGAGTTACTTCTGAGAGCAGCATACAATATATGGTTGTTCTGTAAAAGATACATGAGGGAAAACCACTTCTGGTTTTATAAGAGTAGACTTCATGTGTCACTCCTAAAGCTCAAAGTTACTGAAGTTTATTAGCACTCTTCAGCCAAACTGCTTCAGCATCCTGAACAATCCAGTTACCTTTGTATTACTGGTGTTCTGAAACTCAGGATTGAATTTGCAAGTTATGCAATAAAACATGGTAAAATCCGAAAATTAAAATTGTTGTAGGTATGGCAGCAGAAATGAAGATGACAACACACAAATCTTTATCTTTCTGTCAAGAAATCAAATGAGATGCATGGAAGACTCCTAGTAATTTTATGCATTTGCAGCGCTGTGTAACTCAGACTAGGCAGGCTATCACAAGAAGAGGACACTGTCTCAAGTGGGGAATAGAGAGCTTAAAAACAATCAGCATCTGCTTTAGAAATACAGGTTTCAGAGCAAATATGTACAGTGGGATGAAACTTCTTTTTCTCTTCAGCATCAATGACAACTATTTTAACAGCTGAGAACCCTTGGACACTACTGTAAGGCAAAAACAACAGTCCTACTCTCACAGAGCAAAAGCTTATAGGGGAATTATGTGCTAGCCCTAAGAGACAGGAGAGTAAATTAGCCCTGCGTTATGACAATAGTCCCAAGGTTGCTGTAAAAGAGAATTATTTCACTTTTATGCAAAGTACTTTAAGGAAAAATTTGTTCCCCAAAAGACAAGTCAAGAAATCAGTTTGACTTCTGTCACAAAATCTTTGTACGCATGTCCTCATGACGACCTCATAATCATAATGAGCTCATAGTGACCTCATAATTAAATCAAAGCAAAGGTGTTCCCTGTATAAACTCTATAGGACTCTCTACAAGTGTTGAAAGACTTCTTGTGAGACTATATCTACTGTGTGGTAGCCCTGAAAACTGGTGTTAAGTTTTGCCTGGCTTGTCTTCACTCCAGACACCTAGGTTACATTATTTCTTCAGCGTTCAAGACAGAGTCCAGTCTGGCTGTAGCTTCTCTCATTTTCAGACTACAGCATTTTCTATTTCTCCAGCTTTGTGAATGATCATTTTGTTCTTTCTTGTCCATAGCTATACATGATGCAGCCAAAAATCATTCTACTTACATCATCTCTTCCTCTCCACATATCCTTTGCTTTGTACTCTTATATGTGCCACATGATGTATCCAAACTTCTGTTCACCACGGATTTTTATCACAACCCTGTAATTTTGATCTAATCTTTTTCTCTCTTAAATGTTCTGGCTTGACCTAATTCATGTTCTCCCTTATTTCACTCCTCTTACTTCTTCTGCTCTGTATTATCTCCCCATGCCTGAAATGTCTCTGCAATTGTTAGAACCTGCTCACTCCTGTTTTACTCACTTGTAATGATTGTGAAGACAACACTCCTAATGAGTTTTTTGTGTATATTAATTCTTCAGTCATCAAACTAAGTACATATGTTACGTTTAATCTCTGATTAAATCCCAGGGTCTGTGTTTTATGGAGCTTTTTTCTCAAGCACCCAAAACCTTAATGGAGGTACTGCGCAGAAAAAGCTTTTCCCTTGTACTTGAATACCTAGTTATATAGGGGATATGTGACTGATGGTAAATTTTATTTCTCTAACATTCATAGGTAATGGATGTTTCATGATCACTAAGTTGTGGAACAAGGAAAGAAAGCTATTAGAATTCTTTTAAACTTTGGATTTGGGCTTTTTGGGGGGGTTGGTTTGGTTTTTTTAAATGCTCATTCTCACTTCCAGTGGGACATCTGAACCTCATCTGAACCTGAGATTCTGCTCACATGAATCTCAAAACCAAATCTTAAGGCAGAGGGATGTGCATATATTCATGGCAAGAGATTATGTATAAGAGATTATATATAAGGAAGAAGTTCTTCCCTGTGAGGGTGGTGGGATGCTGTCACAGGTTGCCCAGAGAAGCTGTGGCTGCTCCATCCCTGGCAGTGTTCAAGGCCAGGTTGGACAGGGCTTGCAGGAACCTGCTGTAGTGGAAGGTGTCCCTGCCTGTGGCAGGGGGTTGGAACTGGATGAGCTTTAAGGTCCCTTCCAAACCATTCTATGATTGTGATTCAGTTTCTTTTTCTGTCGCAGAACAGATCGTAATGGGAATGTCACTTGTAATACAACTGGCAACAGCAAACACATGCCAGTCAGTATTAGGCAGGCTGCTTTCCTGAAACTGAGACATTCAGAGATCCCATCTCATAAGGAAGAGCCATCCAGCCCACTGAGTTTGAATTTTGTGATTTCACTGCTACTAGAAGGCAAGAAAAGAAAGCAAACGGAAAAAACCCACAACAAAACAGAGCTGTAAAATATGTTCCAAAATGCATCATTTCTGACCTATTAATTAGCGAGTAATCTGTAACCTTACCAGTAAAGAGGAATAAACACAGAAACAAAACCACTAACAATAATTAATAAATACTACTTAACCACTAACAAAACCACTTAGTAGTAGCCTACACATCTAAATAATTGTGAGCCCTATATCAAAACATTAATTAAGTCTCCATATTACAAGTATCCTGACAGACTTCATACTGTTACGAGCTAATCGTACAGATGGGATTAAAAATCATTTTAATACAACAGAAAAAAGACTTGTCAGCATTCTTCCATAAATCTCTTCCCATTTTCAGGGAATGGATTTAATCAGCGTTTCTTGTCTTTTTTCTTCTCCAATCCAAGTAATAACAAGTCTTGCCTTTATTTCCTCTGTCCTAGCACCGAAGTTTCAGTCCCAATCCAGCAATGCCTTGGCACCATGTTCTTTAGCTGGAGATTATCACAAGTTCTAACTTGTCATGACTATCATAGATGCTGCACTGTTAGAAGGTTCAAAAAGCAGAACAGAAGTCCATCATGATATTACTGAGAAATCATTTGCTTTACTGCACCAGCTAATGCCTCCTGAACTGCTTATTCTCAGCTTCCTCACTTGTCTGTTCTAACAGGCACTTGGTTTATCACAGTCTGTCCAATGATCCCTGTATTTTTCAGCTGGAGAACCTGTGAAATCCACTTCTATCCCAGGTGGGGTCCACCACAGAAGTGTTTCTTTTGAACATTAATGTTTGCATAGACTCAGTTCCTGTTAACAGCACCTGAAGTCTTCATAGCTGAATTCAGCACAAGAATAGCAGATGCCTTCAAGGACTTGACATTTCTTAGTCAAATATTTATGTCATATTTTAATCAGGTGTGCTTCCAGTGGCAGGACTTTGGAATCTTGCCAGATACACTACTAGAAACTAGAAACTAAAGGCTAACAACATGCTTCACTGTATTTCAGAACATTGGAACTGCTCGGCTTTATGTAACCAACATAAAATCTTTCGCCAGCCTCCATATAATATATAATAAACTTTAAATAGTTTATAATATATATAAAATATATATTATATTATATATAATAATATATATTGTATAATAATAAACTTTATTATATATAATAAACTTTAAATAGTTGGAGTCAGGCATCTTGTCCCTATCTCTCCACAAAATGTTATTGCAGTCTATTTGTCTCTTTCCTCTGTTAAGCTTTGCAAGTGTTCCCTTCTTTCTGCACCAAAGCATCTATTGTATAAACATGCAGTAGTGTCCTTTCTCCTTTGGAGCCCGCAAATTGTCAGGCATCAATTGATCAGCTTCACTGTGGGGTTTATGGTCATTTTGAACAAGATGCCCTATCTACTTCCACAGGAGATGTTCCTTATCATAATTAAGAGAGCTCAGCGTACACGCATCTAACACAGTACGTGTCAGCCTGAATGACCTGGCAATAAGTTGTAGTTTTATTTACCAAATACATGTTTGTTCCATTGCTTCTGTAACTTTTAATGAATTTCTCATAATGTATTAACATACAGAACTTGAGCATCTGTACTCTTTCATTTCATTGACAGAATCGAGTGAAAAAGCCACAAACAGCAATGGAATTAAGTGAGCTTAATTTCCTTAGTGTTTAGAATCTGTACTACTTATTAACAAAATTTGATGTATATTAGGATATAAAATATGCATATAATTTGCCTCGATCTGAACTCATTAAGGAATTAGCACAGATTAAGTCTGAAGTGAAACCTCCAAAAGGATTCAGAACCCTTATTTCAAGCTATCTTACAAAGGGAGGAAAATATCAGGATGGAAGGAAAGGGAAATAAGACCCTTCTCTTGATACCTTAAGGGAAACTGATCACAATGAACAATTAAGTTTAAACACTCCAGATGCACACAGGTAATATATGTTCTGTTGCAAATACTCCATTACAGATATTGCAAGGAAATTACTTCATGCGACCTCTGGTACAAATCAGCAGACCAGCATTAATTCACTGGTCAGGAATGCAGCATTATACAAAGTGGGATTACAAGGAGGAAGGATCAGGTCTTTCCTTTCACCTGTTAATTTCTAAGAACCCTGTAAGCAAACCTGATTTACACTGTCTTGTAAATCAATCTTGTACTATAAGTTACTGCATGGTTTTTTTTTCAAAACCCATTTAAGCCAAAATCAGAACAGTAAAACAAAGCAGCTATACCACATCTTATAGAATTTTAAGGTGTATAGCCATTGTTGCTAGAAACTGGACTGAGAAAAGTCAGCAGCTTATCCTAAGCTACTGAAAGGCTTGAAAAATTAACAGTTTAGAGATCATTAGAGATCTATGTTTGATTGGTCCCAGTAAGCCACGAATGTCAGTCTAACACAGTTCCCTTGGCTGCATGACCTCCCTCCATGCTGTTCCTAAGAAAATATACTTGTAAAAACCTCTCTTTTGAGAAGTTCCATGCTTTCTGCACTGGAATATATGGGTTCATCCCAAAAGGCCAGTTACAAACTAAATCAAATACTGTACTCAAGTGAAATGTTCTTATAGCTCCATCAGCTAGAATGAAGTCAAGTGATTTGAGCAAAGCCAGTCTTAACATACTATTAACTGCCTTGCTTTGGATTGCCACCATCTAGTTCAGCAGGCTAAATCTGAACTACGATTATCTAGGTTTGAACTAGGATGATGAAACAAGTGGAGGCTGCTATGATGTCACACTTGTTTCCCATCAAAAAAAAAAAAATAACCCTAAACCAAATATATTTGAGATTAAGGCATCTGTTAGGTCAGTGAATTGTATTTCTTTTACCTGGTCCTCCTCACACTGAATCACATCGTGCCCAACTCAATTCTTACCCACCAGCTGAAATCAACTTTTCATGCTGTGATCCCCGAAGCAACAAGAAATGTGATTCACCAAAGCATCTGTGATTCCAGCATGTACACATAGCTGAAAGGACAAGGTGACTGAATAGCCCAGACCTGATACCAGATACCTATCTGATACCTGATACCAGAGCATGTAAATAAGGTACTAGAATAAAAAACCTGTTTACACTGTTTGCTCATATTTGGTGGCTTGAAGATTAGTTTTGCTGAATAAAAATAGCTAAGCTAAAACCAGAGCTGAAGTACAATATTGCTTTCAAAGTTTGAAAGAAACACATTGACAAGTCATTAATTTCAGTCCTTATCTCTCGGTAGGTGTGGAAGCAATAATTTGAATCGCTCTTATCTGGTTTTGCACAATCACAGATAACCAACTGGAATTATATTGCGTGCCCTTATCAAACTAGTTTTTAAAAAGTCACACTCTTGCATGTCAAATCTCAAGCTGGAAACTAGGAAACACTTGAATTGTTTGCAGCCACAATCTTTCAGCTCTCCTCCACCCTATTTACTTCTCTAGACTAAAGCACCTGTTCTCAGCTGTACATCAGCCAGGTCTCGCTCACTGGCACCATCGCAGTTCCAGGCTGAAAAAGCCCTTCAGGACTGCGGCAGATTAGATGTACTCAGTATTCATGCTAAAGTGTCATCAAAGCATCATATTTAGGAAATAAGTGACTTGAAGTAGCCCTAAGATTGGGTTTGCCTTTTTAATGACCCTAACACATGGGTAGTTTATAGTTAGGTGCTTAGTAATGAGCTTTTAAAATCAATACGTCAAAGCTGGCCAAGTCAGCACTGAGTAGCTCTGACTCTGCTAGCTGCTTGGTGAAGATACTTTGTCAGCTATTTTCCTGGCCACATAGCCATTATATTCTAGTGCGCATTGGTTTAGCAGTGTGTGAAAATTAACACTAACCATATGGTTTGTGTTCGCTGAATGAAATAAAGTTGTTGCCCACTTTCTCAAGAGCTATACATTTCCCAGGAAGAGAAAGTCTAACTATACCCTTTCACCACAACTACTTTACAATAAGGCAGAAATTACTGTGCTGCAATAACAAATTAAAATTAGCTGAGAACATTATTATACACTCGAATTCACTAAAAGCTTGGAGTGTGTGGCTTTGTTCTTTTCTAAATGTGTGAAACCTGTGTTTAATCATGACATTTTACATCTCAGAACTTCTCCTACTATGTGGTTTACTTAGGAAGTGCTGGTTCCCTTCAGAGTTTCAGGAATTTTGCTTCATTAATTATGGTTGCATGTGTCTTTCCTGCAGTTACAAGATTCATGTTCCATGGGGGAAAATGCATTTTTTCATCTTCAGACACTAACTCATCTCAATGGGAGAAGTCTTTCTGGTCTCAATTTGGTGGGTTTTGCATTCTGTTTCACATCATGCAATGCTTTGACCAGAAAGATGATTTCCTCCATGAAAGTTGTTCTCTTCATGTAAGTTTGCTCTCTTGAGGCCAACAAGGGCCAGGTCTCCCAGTTCCTGGTCAGTTTTTCATCTTAAACAGTTAAATAAGGTGTGGGAGACCATCTCTTCTGAGCATAGTTGATGCCATGTAAATGCAGAAAGAGGCTTATGGTTCAGGATTTTCAGTGGTGTAATACAGATAACCTTCATAAAACCATTTCACTGATTATGGTCATTTAGGAATCTTGGGGTTATTATTCATTTTGAAAATACTATAATAAGAAATTGTTATTTAATACAAGCTTAAATATGCTTAGATCTGGTTTGAGGATTTAGAAGGAAATGGCTTTTAGTGGAACATCTTTGGTGTTCTGTGGTCTGCTGTTAGATCCACTGTTTTATTGTCTAGCAGAAAATAGCTCCAAAAGCTTTCAGGGTGATTACTTCAGGGAATTTCTAACAGAAGCTGCTGCAGTTTCAAAATGCTCTTTCTCTTTTTGAAATTACAGTTCTTATTCCTAGAGAAAATAAAGGTTTATTTGATTAATTTATGGATTATTATCCACAGATACTTACATATTCCATATTTTTCGTGTGACCAGGAATATCTTCCTAGCTGCAATTTCTGCTAGCCTTATTGTGATAAAATTACAAATGTAAAGATTTCACTGTGCTGAGTGTTGTATAAACATTTAGAAGACATATTACCTACTCCCCACAGTTTTGAATTTCTATAGATAAAGCAGATAAATGAAAAACTGTTCCTCTATACTACAGATGAAGAAATGCAATACAAACACCTGGGGTAACTCTTAGATGGAAGAAATAATTCTGTTTACTTCAGTGGTATTTCACTGATTCAGACCTTCTGGCCATCATCTTCCATGACCAGTAGAAGACATGCAATATGGATGACAAAACACTCCAGACCTTCTGGAGACCTTTGCACAAAAGTCATGCCTTTTGGTTAAATGGTGGAATAACTTGTATAGTATTTCCTTAATCATTATTGTACTGTATTGGAGTAGATAAAGATACTACTGAAGTGTTCTACAGCTACGGAAAAAGGCAGCTAGCCATTGAATGTATTTCTAGGCTTGTTTTATTGGCTCATTTAAAGTTCTGAATATCTACACCATTTTTTTGCCTACTGAAGTAGTTACAAGTAATTGAAATGAAAAATAATTTCATTGACTTTTGGTGGATTTGGCTCCTGAGCTTTTCTCTACCAAAGTTATATATACATAAAAAAAGCAAATTGTTTAGGCTACAGGTTGGTTCCAACAGTAAAGTTCAAACAGGGCTGCAGACTTCTTGAGAGCATGGGAATTTAAGCATTTTTGGTTGGACATAAGCCCCACATCCCATCTTTGCCTAACGTTTTCCTTCAAACAAGTGGGGGTTTTGTTACTAAGAGTGTCTACTGTTTTGCAAAAGGATCCATGACAACAGCTAATTTAGGAAATATTTTGATTGTGTAATGTAGTCCCATGGTTAATATCCCGTAACATTGCTGGGACAATAGCAATTTTTGGCATAAAAGAGTTATTCTTGTGTAGCACCACTGGCAGTGAAGACAACAAAAGCAGAAAACAAGATGTGTAAGAGCTTGGACTCTACACAAAGTCATGCTGTGGGGTGCAGCATAGCTGTCCATCACCGAATGCACCGTGCTTTATGAGAGCAGGCCCCTTCTGCAGGTGCCTGGGAGGGGAATTATAGAATCCCAGAATGGTTTGGATCCTGGATCTGGAACTGGATCCTCCAGTTCCAAATCCCTGCCATAGGCAGGGACACCTCACACTAGACCATGTTCCCAAGGCTCTGTCCAACCTGGCCTTGAACACTGCCAGGGATGGGACATTTGCCACTTCTCTGGGCACCCTGTGCCAGCGCCTCACCACCCTCACAAAGAACTTCTTCTTTATATCTAACCTGAACTTGCCCTGTTTCAGTTTGAACCCATCACCTCTTGTCCTATCGCTACAGTCCCTGATGAAGAGTCCCTCTCCAGCATCCTTGTAGCCCCCCTTCAGACACTGGAAGCTGCTCTGAGGTCTCCACACAGCTTCTCTTCTCCAGGATGAGCAGCCCCAATGTTCTCAGTCTGTCTTCATATGGGAGGTGCTGCAGCACCTGATCATCTTGTGGCCTCCTCTGGACTTCCTCCAACAGCTCCATGTCCTTCTTATGTTGAGGAAATCATGCAGAGGGCCATAATGTTAATTCTTTTATTTACCAATAATGCAGCATTGTGCACTTTCTATAGCAGATTACCTTAGGCCTGACATGGCTAATTGCATTGTTGCAGTCTAGCCCTTACTTACCGCTATTTTTTTTCTTTTATTTAGGCTAAGGAATGTCTAACTCAGCAGCTCATTGTAGATTAAGATCTAGTTCTGAAATTTATGGATAACTTAATAGAACAAGCTGTGATCCTTGTTGGGAGTTTAGTTTATCCTAAGTAGCAGCTGGCACATGGCTTCGTCAGATAAGATATGTTTTGGGGCTAGCTTACCCACTAGCAAGAAAGTTACCTAACCTGCTTTCTTGGAGCTCCTCATTTGCCCAGGCAATAAGACAGAGAAGATAAATCAAATTCCCTTCCAGCTTGCCAACATCTCTAGAAAACATCCTTCCCTTCCTATAAGAATTAACACATGGGACAAAGCAGAATCTTTCTTTGCTGCAAGAAAGCCTAGCCTAAAACAATATGTTGCATATTTAGCTTTGAAAGTAGTGTAAATAAAGGAGGCTATTTGTGCCTTCAGAGCTTCATCTCCATCAGAGAACAACGTCAGTTAAATCAAAGTTACTGTACAAGCAGCTTCGGGATTCACTTCTGCACTAAAGGGTTAATAAATCAGATTCTTTTTTGCTATTGCTGCAACTTCATCCAACAATTCAAGACAAAGGCCATAAATCAATTAAAAGGGAACTGTTCCCACTGCGTGGTTTATTTAGAATGGTTTATTTTTATGACACCTACATCCTGCACATGAGATAGGAGGATGTCTGCACAGGTCAGTGACTGTAGATGCTAGAGATAAAAATGGATCAGTATACACGATTCTGACACAAGAACAAAAGGGGAAGAAAGAAAAAGAACTTAAGGAGCCTTGAAGCTCAGAGTGAAGAAG
Organism: Pezoporus flaviventris; assembly: GCF_033815535.1. NCBI lineage: Eukaryota > Metazoa > Chordata > Aves > Psittaciformes > Psittacidae > Pezoporus > Pezoporus flaviventris. The sequence continues at coordinate 6,551,190 of NW_026892585.1, forward strand.
GTGGAGACTAGGCTTTGTTTGGAGTCACTCACATGGAATATCCTACAGTTGTAGGAGTTCAATTTATAATGCTTTCCTCTATATTATATTAAAGAGTAGGGTTCATTATGTGATTGCGACAATGAGACACTTGGGCTCTATCTTATGGTTGTCTACCATCTGAACAACAAAAGTAATGTAGGTAGGAGACATAGCACATATGACTTGCTTTGCTTTTTTCTGGCTGAAGATGCAAGCAGCACACAACTTGCAGAAGGCAAGGCTGGGGTACATTAAGCATTAACTTTATGACAGAATATTGCAAGATGTGATACATATTTTTACTACCGTTGGCAAAAAAAAAATAGCTGTGGCTATACATTCTCTGACACACAGTCTAGCATGAGATGAGAGATACCAAATTATGTCATCTTCTGGTGATTTCGGTTGCACAGAATCCTTGAAAACTGAATTTTCTCCTCCAGTAAGACAATGGCATTTTGCCTGCACGTAGGCAAGTCACCACTTTGGCCCAGGATACATGAAGCTTTTTCTGGGACTGTGCTTTCTCCTTGTTCCAATAACTACTGAAATTTGAAATACCGAAATAGGTGAGTTGTAGTGGACACTATTTTAGAGATTGAGAGACAAAGCTGAACTTTATAAGCTTTCTGTGTTTAGAATGGTTTATTTTTAATGACACCTACATCCTGCACATAAGAAAGAGGATATCTGTATAGGTCAGAGATTAAAATGGATCATTTTTATCCAGGCATATACTGGAAATAAAACTGCCTCTTTCCTATCTTTACCATAAACTGGCTTATAGATAAAGAATATTAGATAGTTTGTGTAGAAACACCATATGGATTCTTAGTCCTTATTACTCTCCTGAATTTTATATAGTGATTAAAAGCTAGTTGACCAGCTTTCAAAGCATTAACTCACATCTGCTCTTTCCTTTTTCCTTTACAAAATACACTTCCTTTCTGCTTTCTGAAATATTCCCTACACATACCCTACAAGGGCATGTGTCACTCAGCCAAGTGGACCTGATAGAGAGAGGCATCCAGTCCCTGAGGGAATCAGCCTTTCTAGAGATGATGTATCATAAGCCAGATGCTGGGAAGTGCATGGATGATAATTAGATTGTTTGGCTTTGTCCGATTCACCACCAGCAATGCCATGAGCAAACATGTCAAGTGTGCCCTCATCACTTGGATTGGAGAGGATGTCAGTGGGTTGCAGAGAGACAAAACTGGGATCAACAAGACTGATAAAAACAAAACCAAAAAACTGACTTAAACTACTACAGTTCTTTGGTTCTCTTCTAATGGAAGATAACCATTAAAATCTCTATTTGTCCACAAATTCACAAGCTTTTAATTAATGTGTATAATTTTCCTTTTCAAATTAGACTTCTCATGGTAAAAAAAAATAACCAAAATAAGGTTTATTATATCCATCTATTTTGTAGCTGAATAGATAAATGATGTTGAAAATTTTACAGCTTCCATACATAAATGTAAATAGACATCCCTGGTCTACTGGGCATCCCTTGGATAGCCAAGGCAACCAGAACCATATTTTTGAACACAGACAGGAAACGATTTCCAGAGATATAACCAACAGGGCGACACATACACAGAATCATAGAATGGTTTGGGTTGGAAAGGACCTTAAGATCATCCCGTTCCAACCCCCTGCCATGGGCAGGGATGCCTCACACTAGACCACATCACCCAAGGCTCTGTCCAGCCTGGCCTTGAACACTGCCAGGGATGGAGCATTCACCACTTCGCTGGGCAACCTGTGCCAGCACCTCACCACCCTCACAGTAAGGAACTTCTTCCTTTTATCTAACCTGAACTTCCCCTGTCTAAGCTTAAACCCATCACCCCTTGTCAAATCACTACAGTCCCTGATGAAGAGTCACTCTCCAGCATCCCTGCAGGCCCCCTTCAGATACTGGAAGGCTGTTATGGAGTCTCCACATGTCTTCAAATACCTGAGCCTGACTTAACCAGTGCCCCAGCAGTGGCAATACTGGCATCTGAAACATAAGCTTAAGTTTAAGTCCTATACAGCCACTTGAAACACTGCTCTGTGCTGGCAGACAGCCTTTCTAACACTGACAATTGCCATTAAACACCACCTTTTACGCTCTGCCAAGAGCGAGACTGAAGCCAAGAGCAGATGGGAAGTGATTTAGCTAAATTCTCAAGCTGGGAGTATCTGTGCTGAAACAACTCAATTGCTTTGATCATCTTTTCTGCCACATGTCAAATTTAACGGACTGGAGAGTGTACTGTGAATGAAACACTGGGAGAGTCTTGAATATAAGCTCTAGTCCTCTTTCAGGTGACAGATATTTAGACCTAATAGCCCCTTAGTCAGGAACCCAAGCAAATACTGGGCCTATTTACATATTCATTCCAAACCTTATGCAGTAAGGGAAATGGTGATTTATTCTATTAGCTGAAGCAGCCAGAAAGGGAACATCCAGAGGAGAACAGAAACTGCTTTCATTGCCTCCATTAGCCATCTGGCAACTGAACAGACCTTGAACATGCTGGGTCTGAGACAACAGAAGAGTCTGACAGACCACTGCCCAAATGCCTGTCAAAACCCAGGGGCTGAGCAGTGGGGCCATATCCCTTTTGCTCATCTCCTTGGGATCTTCTCTCTATACCCTTCTGCTGAAACAGCAGAGGAAGTTATAGAGATTACCTGTGCCTGACCAGGGAAAGGTAAGCGATGAAAGGAGCAAGGAGGGGGGGAGCAGTGCGAACCACAGTGGAGGAGGGCTGACACCCCAAAGGAGCTGACACGGTTTTGTGAAGCTGAATTGAATCAAAAGCCTGGTGCTGTCCCAGCTTGGGCTAACTCTTATGAGGGAGAAACTTACACCCCTGACTGAGCATCCACCACATTACCATTGCCATTTAAGCTGTAGAGGGCTCCCAGTGTTTAAGATGGGAGTGAAATTCCCTCAGCTTCATTCATGCCCTTCCTCAGCTGTCATTTTTCCCTGTATAAACTGGAAATCTCTAGATTTGATCATTCATTTTGTTGTACATATTATTGTTATGATTTGCTTCTCTAAATTTTACCATGCTGAAAAGGACTATGACATTCTTGAATAAATCAGCAGAAAATACCTTTACAGTTTAGATCACATTTCAGAATTCATGAGAGTGGGTGACTTGGAGAACTCTGAAGAAAAGCTGAATTGTTTTCCAATTTGGAAATAAATGGGAACTTGAATCATCCCTCCTTAAATTGCCTTTTTACCATTTCATGTTTTCTATCAATTCTGCCAAGTATTACAATGCTGTGATTTGTTACCAAACAATAAAATGTAATTAAATGCCCATAAACTTTGTTAACAAAACAAAGCATTTTCCTCCAGAATTAAAGCTCTGGGGTTGGATTTGACCCTTCAGTGTGCATGTGCGGTTCCTTTTGTGCTCTGCCAAAATGAGCATGCATGCAGAAGAGCATGTATTGGCAAGCAGAGCACGTAACGAGCCTACCTCCTCCAACAAGAGAATCAACATTTCAGAGGTTTCTTTATGAAGTTCATACATTGCACAGATATATCTTGCTCAAATGGCTGTGTTGTGTGGCTGCACAGGAGTCAGTGTCCGTTCGTCCCCCTCCCCAGTCCAGGTGAGGAGCTGCTGGTGCAGCTAGTGGGTGGGACTTAGGATGGGAGCATGCACCTCATGGTTATGCTGTCCTATACCTTCAAGTTAGCTTGAGATGAAGGGGGAGAAAAATCAAAGATTATGCAAGGGAGAAGTATTCCCAGAAGGCAGCATCTGGGAACATAAACCACTGCTCCAGCTGATCTTGTTACTGCAGAAGGATACTGCACAGGCAGGAAACGAGGTCAGTGCAAAGAGGAAACACCAGTATGTTTAAGTCGGCCAAAGGTTTGCTGAAGAGAGGGCTGTGCTCTCTCATCCTCCACTTGTTCTCTCATTTCTGAGGCAGATTTAGGAAGGCAGCATGTCAGCCCTTGGGTGAAAGAAGCAACTCACATTACTCTCAGAGGAACAAACAGCAGCCAAGGCTCTTTAATCAAGGTTTATGGAAAATACTGAAAGCTGATTTCGTTCCAATTGCAAGCTGTGTTAATGTTTTTTTTTTTTTGTTATGAAACCTATTTAAGAGATTTATATGTTTGGCACTATTTATCCTCCTTGCTTTCACTATTCATATGCTTCAAGAACAATACAGAGGTGTTTGGATACTCTTAATTTATGTAATGCAGTTATTAAAATGTCTTCCCAAGAACTTCAGTGAGATTTCGTTTATAACTCCTGTGCCAAAGGCAAGGCAAGAATAGTTTTATAGAAGCTAACTGATAGACTGAGATCAAGATTCACAAATGGAGAGGGGAAAACTGCAGACAGCACTAACAACTTAGTAGCATAAGCAAGCTGTCTACTCAACAGCACCTCCTTACAACAGATGTTCCTTGTTGTACACAATTCACAGAGGTCAGATTTTTCTCATTATATGTTTTCAATGGCAAGGAGGGATCCTGGCTGTGGACCAGGCTGTAAGAGCTCCAACTGCTTGTCTTCTCTGAGTGTATTTTCTTTCATGTTGCACAAACCGCTATCTTCTAACATGTACCCAGCATTTTCATGAAGTTATGGCATATGATGTTTCAAACACTTGCTGTGCTTATGTGCTGGGGGCACTGTCTAACAATAGATAACCCCTCTTGCACACCCTTCCCCTCTCCCAGATATTTCCTCATCACTTCTGAATTTCAGAGTCTTTGCTTAGATTCTCCCTCAGGTGGTTCACCTCATTAAAACTGATATCCATGCTTTCTTTAGGGCTGATCCTAAGGCAGCTGATTGCCCTGATCTGTGTATTTAAAAGCACAGTGGGAACACTGGCTTCCCAAGAGTTTTCTACCTATTGCTTCTTTCTCTTTCTCTCTCCATTTTTGTGCCTTCCCTCCTGTGCTTCATAACCCCTTCTGTTTTACCTTTATTCTTACCTCATCTATCTTCAGGCACTCACCCAAACTATACCTTTGCCCTGGATCACCTGCTCTTCTGTTACATTGATTTTGATCTTTTTTCACACTTAATTGTTGCTTGTCCTTTTCTAACACAAATCTCTATCTTTGCACCATGGCAGTAGAATAAACAAATACCCCTGACGGGGCTCTTAACAAGAGGCAAAAGATTTATCTTGACAGAAAGTCTATTTCTCTGCTCCTCTTTCCTTCTCAGTGGTTTTTGAAGCATTTCAACATCTCATCAGCAACAAAATCCTCTTGTGAAATTGTTGCACTGCATGTCAAGGTCAAAGTGACTGAGATCAGGATACAGCTGTAAAATTAGCTCTTGTGTTTCCTAATATAACATTTATTATTAGACCTAATTATTTTTATTTCCAAATGTGTTCATAAATCAAGGAAATGACACTTACTAAAGCACTCTCATACAAGGAAGCTCTTTGCCATGCTACTTGTTTCAGATTTCTGTTGTTCATAAGCCCTTCTATTTAACATCTTAATGCAGGTATTTCTGATGTTTCGAGGAGTACACGGTTCAAATTGTGGGGGCAGACTCAGTCCTTGGTTCTTCCTGAAGCAGCTCGTGACATCCCAAATACAAAGGGAGCTACTAAGGGTTATACTAAATAAAAGATATCAGAGCACAGTTCAATAAACTGTCCTCACAGTGTTTGCCCTCCACGAGGTTATCATTACTGACCCAATCTAAACATACTGTATCTGCCTTGACAAAAACTACATTTGAAGTGTCCCTTTTATGTAGCTTGATTTCAAGAGCGAAAGAGCTTCCATGTCAATTCCCGTCTCTGTTTAACGTATATACAAACTAAACAACCATACTGGTACTTACAGAGTGAGGCCATGCAGCAAACAAGAAATACTTAAACATATTTTTTTGGAGCTTGCATCCTTTTCTTTATGCTTCTAGCCTTCAAAAAGTAAATAACACGGGCTAGGGGCCTTGTCAAGTGTTGTACATCCCAGGCTGCTTCGAATCACAAGAGGGCAAATGCTAAGCCCTGGGGTCCTCTTAGGGATAGAGCTGTCCGTGCTTCATGTACCTCACATAATACATACGTTTCCAGCTCAGAATACTCCCTATAGAAATCCATAGGAGGTAAGAGAAATACAGGCAGAAAAGTGACCTTTTACAATGTCAAACCATGCACAGATGCTCATGTGAAAATCAACACTTCACATTTCAGTGGAAAAGCACTTGCCTTCTGTGCTTGAGACAGCATAGCAGACAATTTTTTATTCCAGAGCACAAAAGCTGGCATTGTCCTTTCCTACCCTCTCCCCCAGGTCAAGGAAAAGCACTCAATGGTTACTATTGCCTTTCCTCACACTTCTGAGAATCCAGATTTTCAATCAGCTGGCACCTGTACGACCCAGAGAGGAAGAGATTCAGACATTTCAACACCAAGAAGTTGTCACAGTTTTTCTAGTCAGTGAAGGGACAGATGAGGACAGTGGCCAGACTCTTAATACTCAATTTTTTGATCAAGATTGACAAGCTTTAAAGATTAGTCATACCTTTCCCTTCCTGATGGGGATAATGACCATTCCTAATGGATGAACTCACTGAACAGTAGCCTTCAGCTCTCCAGTGAAACGTCATGGAATCACAGAATGGTTTGGGTTGGAAAAGACCTTAAGATATCCAGTTCCAACCCCCTGCCATGGGCAAGGATGCCTCACATTTGACCGTGTTACCCAAGGCTCTGACCAACCTAGCCTTGAACAGTGCCAGGGGTGGGGTAGTCACCACTTCTGCGGGCAACCTGCGCCAGCACTTCCGCACCCTCACAGTAAAGAACTTCTTCCTGCTATCCAATCTGAACTTCCCCTGTCTAAGTTTGAACCCATCACCCCTTGTCCTGTCGCTACACTCCCTAATGAAGAGTCCCTCCCCAGCATCCTTGTAGTCCCCTTCAGACACTGGAAGCTGCTCTGAGGTCTCCACGCAACTTCTCTTCTCCAGGCTGAACAGCCCCAACTTTCTCAGCCTGTCTTCACCTGCACAAAGTTATTTTAAGGACTCTGAGTACCAAAGATTGAAACCTAGCAGATGACACATTCCCTCCCCCACAAGATATCAGTATAGCTTAATGGGAGCAGAGAACTCGGCATCAGTGTTACCAGTTTTACTTGTAAAAGTCTTCAAAATGTTAGGAGGGACCAAAGCAACAGAATAAGCCCATTCAATACATGATCACCCTATCCAAGTGTTCTGCTCTTTTCAATTAGTTAATGGTTTTCTGTATTATTGGACCTTTGAATAGAGCACTTAGTTTAATATGTCATCCTCTAGACTTGAGTCCCCCTTGGTGTGCAAAATATGTGTATGTATTTTCTGTATATTTTAAGAGTGATATAGAATCTTAGAATAGTTAGGATTGGAAAGGACCTTAAGATCATCAAGTTCCAACCCCCATGCCATGGACAGGGACACCTCACACTAAACCATCTCACCCAAGGCCTCGTCCAGCCGATCTTGAGCACTGCCAGGGATGGAGCATTCACAGCCTCCCTAGGCAACCCATTCCAGTGCCTCACCACCCTCACAGGAAAGAATTTCCTCCTTATATCCAATGTAAACTTCCCCTGTTTAAGTTTTAACCCATTACCCCTTGTCCTATCACTACAGTCCCTAATGAAGAGTCCCTCCCCAGCATCCCTATAGGCCCCCTTCAGATACTGGAAGGCTGCTCTGAGGTCTCCACGCAGCCTTCTCTTCTCCAGGCTGAACAGCCCCAACTTTCTCAGCCTATCACAAAGGCAAAAATCAATGAAAGTCTTCATCCAAAGACACTGAAAAATTAGGAGTGAAGCAGTTTGTCTACATGCTGTGTACTTCTCTTTGAGAACCTACCCATCCAAAATGACCCTTGTTGGCCCTCCAGAATAAATGGTAACCCAAATCTCTGTCTCCTTACTATAATTTGTGAAAATAGGTTTTTTTGTTAACCCTGCTGTATTTTTTTTTTCATTTCTTGATTTAGAATATATTAAATATCGTTAGGTAAGGATAACGATTTCAGGCATCACGTGTCTGGTCTATGTGGCACGCTAGGAAGTCATATCACTGTGGGAACTCTACCAACACATGCCAAAAACAAGTCCCTTGTGACCAAAGGCAAGTACAAAGATTCCCACAGTCGGAGTTCAAACAAACTGAAAGAATAAGGTTTCCTGGATAGTAATACTATTTCTGTTGCTGTTTCTGCTGTCCTGTTTGACCACTAGAAAGTGCCATGAGACTTCCCAGAGACAGATCATGATTCAGTGACAGATCTGATATTCAGTCATCATCTGGCAACATAACCTGGAGGTGGGGGGCTGAGGAAAAGCAGACACTGTCTCTGTTTTCAGTAAGGAAAGCTGAAAAATGGATTCCTTTGCAGATGAGACCTAGAGGGTAACAAGAGTTAGCAGGGAAATGAACACTGATCTGTTCTTTTGCCAGCCCCGAGTGCAATCCCACTGCTGTCAGTGTACATCAGGAGCAATTGTGTCCTGACAGAGATCAGATGCTCAAAACTGAGTTAAAAATGTGGTGGCACACAGCTTGCTCATCAGTGCTGTCAAACAGTAATGGAAACCTTCTCTCACAGTGGAAAAAAAAAAGTCTTTTTGGCTGAAAGTCCATTTTGTCCATATAATGGACCTCTTCCTTTAAAACCACTTTAATAGCCAATGTCTCACACTGCCCATCTTTGCCTGTTCCTTTTTGAGCATGAAATGAATAATCTAGTATCATGTAGTAATTAATATAGCTAAAGAAGCCTCAGGATCTCCTAGTTTACTGTAGAAAAATTCCAGAGCCTAGGTTTTTTGTTTGAATTTAAATACCATGGATGCCTCATAATAAATATTGGTTTGCTGTAATATTAAAATTAATATTTATTAATTTTATTAATTTAATTATTAAATTAATAATTAAAATATTCCAGACTTTTGAAAACAACAGATTTCCCCATTTTCTATAGTTATACACGTGCACAGGCTCTTTCTGCATCGTATCTAAACAATAATATTAAGTAGGCAGTTTCACTGGAGAATCTTAGGCCATCTCCTAACATTCCTAAAATGGCCAAAGTTGTGAATTTCATCCTTGTGTAAAAAGTTAATTAATAGAGACAGTGCTGCTGTTTCTGGTCCCTCACCAAGCCTGCAGCTTGCCCATGTCTTTCCACTTGTCCAGCTATTGCTACTTTCACTTCTCACCATCTCTACATAGCTGAAACTGGGTGGAAGATTGGACATTGCACCTGAAGTAAATTCACCATACCACCCAAATCCAGCTGTGTTTACCTCTAGTCTTGGGATTTTAATCCTGCTAGACACCACAGTCTGTGCACACCCTATTACTTGACCTTCAGGATTGCCATAGCTCAGCATTATTAACAAAGGACATCTTTATTAATGAAAAGTCCCTCCTCTGCATGCAAACATTTCTAGAGGAAGGAGCTGTTCATCTTCTCACCTGAAATGATAACTTTCTTTGGCCTAGGAGTTATTTCATGTTTACTTCCCACTAGCTTCTGCTTTATCTCCACAAAGCATCAATCTCCATGTTCCCTGCTCCCTTAGCAGGTCATGGAAAGCAGATATACAAATAATTCCATCAAGAACAAAATAAATTAAGATCACCCTCACCAGTCACTGTTAAACTGTGAATAATTCAAAACCCAAGTAGCATAAAAATCAAGCTATTTACTCGTGTTCCCTTTCATTCATTAAGTTTTGAATCTGAAAGTTGTGGTAGGGCCAATTATTTTTCTGAACTCCTAGTGAACTAATAAGAAATTTCATTAGTGATGACTTTGACTCATGTTGTGTAAAAATCCAATGACTTACTCAAAGGGAAATGTTTTAAAGAATAACTCTAAATGCCAGCTCCATTGAGCATGGAGAAACAGGTATTTTAGCATCAGTATCAACTACATTTAGCAGAATAGAGATGTTGTGGCCAGTTGTTCTGTTCTTGATTCACACCAATGAAAGCTAAAAGAGAATCCACTCTATATTTATTATTTTCCCAGATATTTAATTGCTGTACTTCAAAAAAGAAAAAAAAAAAAGCAATCTGGTGTCTAGTTTTGTCTCCAACAAAACCAAAGCAAATCTTTCACTTCCCACAGAAGCAAAGCCGAATTTATGGAATAGTGATTTTCTCTAGAGGTAAAGGAGATGGTGGTAAATTTACATCCTTACAAATGAAATGGATGGTCAGGAATTTCTTGGAATTTGGTTACACAGATGAGTAAACCCTAAACTTGGCAAAACAACAACAACCTGAGTAAATAAGATGCCCATTTTTAGTTACAGACTAGACAAATATATTGACCATATCATCAAGGAACAGAAGTAACCCTGTGAGTTATGTGACCTGTCAAGGCAAGATGGAATAGCTGGAGTGAACATAACAAACATGTCTGGAAAGACTACTGATCAAACACAGCAAACAACTAGAACAGTTTAGAAATAGTTAACCAGGCATGAAGCAAAAACTGTAGCTGGAAGTACTGCCAAGATCAGGCTGAGCTGCACAAGATAGGACATGTTGAGGAAAAGCTCCTCTAACATCAAGGCTGACGGGCAGTCTTGGAAGGGCCCGAACTTACATCCCACTGTGCATTACTGCAGATTAGTGTAGTGTTTCAGCCAAAACGTCCTTTCTCCACCCTACTCAGAGGTCAGGAATAGGGATATATATACACAGCTCATTCTACTCACCACTGAGTGCTACGAGAATTCCTTTTATGCATAGCCAATTTGGCTTTCTGGCAAACAAGTGAAACAAATGCATTCTGAAAGCTTCAATCTGTTCTGCTTCTTGCGGCGAAAGGACATGCAATTTCTTCTTCCTAGAAACCTAGAATGGGTTGGGTTGGAAGAGACCTTAAAGATCATCTAGTTCTAACCCCCTCTTCCCATAATTTCATTTAACAGGACTATCATTTGTTCCTCTCATGAAGCTCTGCAAAGCAATCAGGAAGCTTAATCTTTCACATTATTGCAGGCTAGTCCCTCTGCTTTTAAACACATTCATTTCACTTCATGGGAGTATAAAGCATTTCCCTAAAATGGTTCAAGATTCTAATTCCCCCAGATGATGCTCCAGTGATCACCATAATATGCTGAAGTGCTTTTCATTTTTTGCACAATACTTGGAAATGTGTTAAAGTAAATTGCAGAACCTTGTTAATGCTCATTCAGCCATTAGTAAATACTTCTTACTTCCCCCTTAATTATATCAATGCTATTTTATTGAAGCACAGCATTTTAGAGTGAAAATCCATTTCTTTACTATTATGAACTCCTTATCATCACCTTGTTTTTACATAGCAGCAAAATCTGACCTCGATATGTTGATTTTTGTAGCTCTTTTTTCCTCCAAACACATTCTGCAGGGACAGAACCTGTTATTAAACAACAGCTGAAAGGCTTTCACTTTTACTGCAGACTATTTCTGCATCCCCTTAGTCCTAACACAGACATACTGACGCCATTTTCTTAGGCTGTAGTGTGCAGTAGCTACCACGATTCTTTCAAAGCCAAGGTATAAAGGCATTATTCCTAGCTGTGATCAAACCACATCCCTTGCCCTCAGACTGCCTGGTGGGAAGGTTGCTTTTGTTGTGATCATGAAGTCTCACACCAGTCCCATCTCCCACCTAGCACAGCTGCAGGGAAACCAGACAGCATCATTTCTCAGGTCTAACCTCTGCCCATGAAAGAGGTCGCTGTGAACATTGCCTGGTCCTTGATTTCAGATCCAAGCCCTGCTGTATTCAGTAAGGTGAGCATCAGGGAGACTTCTCCCTTCTCCTAGTCACTTATGTAGAGCAAGATGCCCATGTGACAGGTCCCTAGTCAAACGGTTGGAAAAACAAAGTATTTAAGCACTTTTTATGGTTACTTGTCTTTAGCTGCTCCTGCTTGAAAAGGAATCAGTGTCAGGTGTGTTCTTCTTGCACTTGTCCCACTCCAGAAACACTACTTACAGGCTCCTCAGAAGCAGAAAGCTTCCTCTCCAGCTCTGGGTGTTAAGCATTTGAAATGCCTTTTTGAAAGTCTGCCTCTGAACAGTGCAAATGTACATTTCTTGTTTTAGTCTTAACAATAAACCACATTTATTTATTCCTCTACACCTTCCAGAAGCAAAAAAAACAAAGAGAGAAGATCATTCAGAGTTTCTTTTTCAACCTTGATACTTTTGTGCTATCAGAAAACGTCTGAACTGCCATTTCAGATGTGCTCTGGAGTTACAGCAAATACCAAGTAGAGAAGGAAACCAGGGAAACAAAAAAATATAAGTGTTGCAGTTACCTTATCTTCATAGTCTTTTGTACTCCCATTAGCACAAAGGACTAGTGGCCAGTAGCTCCACTGGTGTTACCACCTGTTATATACTGTGAGAACATACTAGAACAATCATGTTTTACTGCACAGCTCCTTGCCCACTGCCCTCCATTGCCACTGTGCTTAAGTATGTGTGAAATAGATGCTAAAGCCTATGACTGCCGGAGTTACCCACTCACTGATCTGTTGGAAGTTGGGAACTTGCATTTGACTCCCATCTATTTCAGTTCCCAGTGTAAGGTTGGTACTTATCCGATAGTACCATGAAAGAAAGATTAAGCCTATCTCACACAAGAAATCTCTGGTGCACAGTTAAGCTTGATTGCTGTGTAGGCTGGTTCTTGGGAATCAATTCCCAGGTACAGATATCAACAACACCTAAGCACATAACTAGAAGATTTTAAAATTATACAAATGGTGAGTGTAGGTTCATTTATACATGGAAATAAAGATTCCTAGAATTACTTTTGCAACTGCTGCCTCTCTAGTTGTTAACTTTTTGTCAGCACATCAGAGCCAACACATGTGAAAGAGCCAAGTGCTAAGAATAAATTGGCAGCTGGAATCTGAACTGAGGAACCTTCACTGCTGTCTGCGTTTCAGAGCAAGTGTGTTGCACACATCTGACAAAGCAGTTAAAAATTATCTCCTTCCTTGGACTTTTAGACAAGTTATGAAAAACAACAAGAAAAACTACACTCTTGACAGAAACTGCAAAATAACAACAACAAAAAGGGCTATGAAATAGAGTAGGTTTACAAGCTGGAAAAACATAAGCAAAACAGTAGTTAAACAGAATGTTTCATAGGCGGCATTACATTTTACAGCGTTCATCTTAGGCAAGAGTACCTATTTCCAAAAAATAGGCTTGGATCTCCATCTGATTTTAAGATGTTGGGAAAAAAATCACATAACTAATTATTAAACAAGTATTTCTTGCTAGAAGTACAAACCAGAGAAACATTATTATCCTATCTGTATTATCTGTGTAGTATTCAGCAAGGCTTTAAAAAGAATGCTGAAGAGGGACTCTTCATCAGACTGTAGCGATAAAACAAGAAGTGATGGGTTCAAACCAAAACAGGGGAAGTTCGGGTTAGATATAAGGAAGAAGTTCTTCCCTGCGAGGGTGGTGAGGTGCTGGCACAGAGTGCCTAGACAAGTGGTAAATGCTCCATCCCTGGCAGTGTTCAAGGCCAGGTTGAACGGGGCTTGAAGCAACCTGGTCTAGTGTGAGGTGTTCCTGCCCATGGCAGGGGGGTTAGAACTAGATGTTCATAAGATCCTTTCCAACCCAAACCAGTCTGGGATTCTATGATTCTATACTCTCTGCGTGCAGGCTGTGTAAACATCTCTAAGTGTTAAAGAATACTTGCCCAGGATAAATCTCTCTCGGCAACTAAAGCAAAATATTATTCCCCCAGCCAACAAGTTATATATTTTTCTACATACACACTCTAACTAACAGCATGTGTTTAGTCACGAATCTAAAATCAGAACTGCTGAACATGTTACAGTCCCACAAGCAGAGCTTCTTCTGGCATCACATCTGGTGAAGATATTTTCACTGGATTTATAAATCCAGATTTCATCAAGACAAGTGGCAATGCTTTCCAGAAAGGAGTAGCAAAGGAATATTGCACGGTGTGATTAATGCCTTCCAACCTCTTTGTTTCCTTAGGTATTCTCACTGATCATCCTCACTCACATTCAACCCCTTCGGGCACTAAACAGCAGCGTCACTTCAGCAGGTGTTTTTACTCAAATGAGAAACATCCATTAACTGTCCTCATCTTCACTCCTGCTCAACACTGAGCCAAAAAAAGATAGAGAATAACTGGCTGTTACTCCCCAGGAGATGCTGGGTCCCATTTTAAAAAGCACTTCCTCCTTACTGTGGACACCACAGCTTTCCCTGAAATTTGCCACCTCCTTCTCAGTGCCTGTGGATGACACCAGTCTCCCCTACACGTGGAAATGAGGAGAGCTTAAGAAGACCCAGCAACAAGGAAGAGCCTCATTTATACTATCCTGCACATTGCTCCTGAATTCTACTAGTAGAATAAAAAATGGCTACAGATTTAAGAGCATTTAGCCAAGTGTGAAAGAACTGAATGCCAGCCAAAGGCTTTATTTGCAACTACCAGTCCCCTTCCCTTATTGAGCCTTGCCAAGAGAATTTCAGTTCCTCGGGCTAGAAATACCAGACTAGAACGTGGTAACACTTCAAAAGATGGGGGACTCAGGTCTTCTGGGCAAAACACAGTAAAATAAAGTGTTAGAAACTAATACCACCCTTGCGTTTTGTGCTCCTGGGTTTGCACCCAAGACAGGCACACAGCAGCCACAACAAAAGACCTTTGTTTTACAGTGCTCTGCCACCCCCCTATAATAAAGAATACTGCACAATACCCCGCCACTGCAGTGCCAGCAGACCGCTAAGCAACAGTGCTGCTGTTGGGGACAGGGAGTAGAAGAGCTTACCCTTAAAGGCCTGACAGGGCCTATGGCTGATTAGGTAGGCTCGATAGCCAGATATGTTTATAACTTAAAGGAAAATAGGATGTGAACCAGATATTGTCTGGTTGGACTGTGTCTCTTTTCTCCCTCACAATGGGCCACCTCCTGTGTTCTCTGTGTGGTGGGTTTGGCATACAGCTCAGTGGAGGGGTGCAACCTTCACAAAACACAGAAAATACCTTTTCTATCAGCAGTGGATCAGATTCTCCCTCTTCCAGCAGTCACTTGCTCTGCTTTTCTTGCCAGAGGTTTCCAGCCCTGCAGCTCATCCAACCCCACAGAGTACACTGTTTGCATGGCTGTGCTGTAAGTGAGGAGAGTGGAAAACCTCCAGCAGGGGAACAGAAAATATCAGACTGTGGCAGGAGAATGAGACCCCTTAATATGCCACAGATATTATGAATCTGTCACTTGTGACAAAATCCCCAAGCTAGCTGCTATTTACCAGTCCTTTCCAAGGCCTTCAGCTCCATTTAGTGCAGCTGCAGCACAATTAGAGAGAGGCAGGCACTGCAGTCACTCATCAGGTTGAGCCCCTGTTTTGTGCCAGAGGCTGATTTCAAAAGCTCTGCGGTAAATGGGAATTGATGGGGAACCAGGACTGTCATTCACCTCACAGTGATGATGTCTCTGTATCTATCACAGGAGGTACTGTTAGGACAAATGGATGTGCAAGAAGCAAGGAATTCCTGAGTGCTCCTATGCTATTGAAATAAATGATTGCAAGGTGTCCTTTCAGCCAAAAGTGATTACACCAAGTCGCATCTCAGCTTCCTAGCCTGCTTTCTGGGTGCAAAATTGTCTTGCACAAGTACAGCTTCAGCTCATCGTTCTTCCAGAAATTAACTTTGTCCAACCATTAAGCCCTCTTAGAAGCAGTGCTGCGGACACAAGTGGAGAGAGTGGGGAAGAAGGATGAGTTTTCTCTGGGTGCTATTATGCTCACTGAAAGAAGACACTAAACGAATAGAAGCTGTGAGACAGCCAAGTCGTTTCTGTCCATCTCTGCTTGCCAAAGAGATATAGATAATTCATCCTAAAACCTTGGGCTTCTGCTTCTGGCAATCCAAGTGTGCTCTTCACTCTCAAACACTAAAGGTCTGGGGACAGGGCAGTGGAATAACTTTAAAGAAATCCATTACTGGCAACACTTCTAGTACACTTTCCAAGTACTCTGCCATCAACATTTTTTTGGTGAGCTAGTCATAAGAATAAATATATAAACCAATCTCAGGAGAAGAAACAAAGACTTTTGGCAGAAATCTGTCTTAGAATACAAGGAAAGAGAAATATATTTCAATGTAACTTTAATTCGTAGCCACATCCAAAAACCAGCCATAAAAATACATTCCTCTTTTCATTGATGGAAGCCTTACTGAGTACTGCAAGCTATTAAAGAAGTCTAGAAGCATTTTATTATGGGCCAAATGTTATTTCTGTTGAACTGGAAGAGTAAGCTTCTATGAAAGAGCAGAATTTGGCTCTATGAATGTGCTTTCACTGTGATCATGACACAGTACCTCTTACAGATATGGTCCAACTGGATTCCATTCTGATTTAGTACTTGCTTGATGAAATGTGATTCTCCTATTCTACATACTCATTTATTTATTCACCCTATCTCCTCTTTGATTACTTCATGTATGCCTTTTTTTTGTCTGCATTGATATTCTTCTTTTCTGCATTTTTGTGGAGGTAAATCAGCATAGATAAGAGAGCTAAATCAGCATTATGAGTCTATTTAAATGCATTCAGCCTGCCAACAATCAGATAAGATTTGTATTGTGTACCCGGTTTTGTCTCTGCTCAGGAAGGTCATTCAGAGCCTTAGGAGAATGATGAGAACTGTTTAATCATCTTACGGTATATCCCAAGTCAGCAACTATTGCTGATATTCGTATTGGCTGTATTGATTTAAGCAGTTATTCAAACACTGTATTTTTTTAAATAGAATTAGAATGTATAGCTCAGTTGTATCATGGAGGAAATGCTCCATTTTGGTATTTGAGGGAGTATTTTATAAATGTTTTAAAATCAGTAATGCTCACTCAGATGTAATCCAGAGCAGCCCAGGCTTTAAGGCACATTCTTAGCTCTACCTCTATTCTTACTGCAGCTTCATGTGACCCTAGGGGCAACCTGGTGTTCCCAAACTGGGGACTGTGCTGAATTTAGCCTGTCTGGAGCAAGTCTGTTTCACCAGCTCACAATTACTGCAGGTATTTGGTACAGTATTCACATGTTTTGTAAACGTCTATTTGAATGATAGGAGTATATGCTTTCACAGTTTGCTCCTCAAAGCAGGTGACTACTCCCTTTGATAACTGTTACCTTAACCTGCACATAAGTTTACCTCAGCCACTTCTTCCCTTCTACTAGCTGAAAGCCAACACTCACAAGCTGCAGCCAAGTAAACAGGTCTGGTCTTGAGCTGTGATCTTGAGCTGTGGGTATTAAACCACTGTCTCTTTGGTAACCCTATCCCAAAGGCAAGGAGTCACAAGGTACAGAGACCAAGAAACCCCTTATCTGTCACAGTCTCTCTAACACAGGACTGAGGGCAGAGGAAGACACTTCAGTGTCACAGCTTAACAAGTCCAAACTGAGAAGTTTGGGATTCAAACCTCTCCCCATAGCTCACTTCAAAAGAATGAAAAGTCCTTCCCAAAGGAAAAAGGGGAGGAACATGTAATGCATACTGTCACCCTAAGGAAGCATGCCATCCTTACAAAAAAGGACCCATATTGTCATTCTTTAGAAAGGAAACAGGATAAAGAGACAGGTCTTCTAGAGATAAGAACAGAAGACAGCTCTGAAGCTGAAAGAAACCTCATCTGATAGTCAGTAGCATCTCTAATCGTCCTCTTTCAAATACCAGCACCCTCTAACTCTGCTCCGAATAATGTGGCAGATCCACACCTGCTTCCAGAAACTAAGTACCACTTCAAAAGCTAGCACTTCTACTAATCAGGTGGGAGCAAATGAAAGAGAAAGAAACATGTTCACCCTTCTAAAGTAACACCGCAAGTGTACTTAGCAAAGACAACTCTACTTCAAGTGATTTTTTTGAGATACTTACAGCCTGTTGTATACTTTATAAACACCAAGTAACCTCAGTCTGCTTCACAATATTTTTATGCTACTATTCCAAACTCTATTCAGTTACTGTAAATGTTTTTAGAAACACTGTTGTCAAAAGAAAAAGCCCAACAATAGAACTCTTCACATATAACACCTCTTCAGGGCCGTACTATTATTTTCTATTATGTGTTATCAGTATATTTTGGAAGATCGAGATGTGCAGGACAGAGAGAAGGGTATTTCGGAATCAAAGTTTTGTTTAAGAGCCTGGTCTGTCCTACAATGCTTTTGAGGTAAGGAAATGGAAATATTTGCTGCCACAACATCCCTGAATGTGTTATCTGTTTGCTACAGCAATGGGGAAAATGGAGAAAACCCCAGCCTATGACTGAAAGGGGAAAAGCTTACAATTCTTTAATTTGTTAATGATCAAACCTTTTTGGTTTTTAGTTACATCATTCGTTCAGAATACTAAGTCCGGTTTTATAGAACGAGATTAAACGTTTAACAAAAATGCATAATTCCTTTCTACCCCAAATTCCATTCCACAGATCAGCAGGCAAACTGAGACTTGCTAAAGTATCTGTTAGATAATTTATATTCCTCAATGAGCTCAAGAAATGTTAACAAGATTCTAAGAAATTATTAAATATGAGATATTTTTATGATCCCATTTATTCAACAATCAGGATTTTCCGCATCCTGTCAAAGGATGATGATCCTAATCATGATTAGGATCCATTACCCTACAGATGCTTGTGTATTAACTTTCCCATCCTCCAAGTCAACTTCTTCTCTGACTAAAATTATGCGAAGTATTAGGGGCTTCCAGCAGAGAGGACTACTCAGCACATAAAAATAACCCTTTTTAAAGCTTTGTAACTGTCTTTGAGCTAAAGCAAATAAATTATAGAATCATAGGATGGTTTGGGTTGGAAGGGACCTTAAAGCTCATCCAGTTCCAACCCCCTGCCATGGGCAGGGACACCTCACACTAGACCAGGTTCCTCCAAGCCCCATCTTTTCTATAAGGGGAAGCCATTACAGTTCCCCAAAACCACTTTATTCTACATTGTTTCACCCAGACACTGTGTAATTAATAGTAGCTTGTTAGCACACAACAGAACATATTCTGTCTGGAACAGTTACATGCTTGTAGAATACCTCTTTTCCTCTTAAACACCATTAACTCTAGAAATCTAAAGCATAGTTACACATGCATCCTCCTATTTAATTTTAATGATCCACAGAGGAAGTTACGAGCAGAGTTTCTTACATGGAGATTTGGACCCCAGCCTATAAAATAGCAAGGAGGATATGATATGCACACCTGCAGAAGTCTTACCTCTGTGTGCAAATACACATACATTACTGCAATTACGTACCAATTTAGAAATGTATCCAATGACAACAGCCTTAAAAGATACTGCAAATTCATATGAAAAACTGCCTGATTTAGAGTTCCCTACAAGACAGACTGCTTCTTACCCTGGGAGTACATCTGGGCTATGGAGTGGATGGTGATGAGTGTGATGGGGGCATTAAAACCAGGGAGATGAGTGTTAGGGCTTGATATAGTCCCATATTTAAAGCAGTTGAGAAATTCTGTCCCCAGTTCCCAGCAAGTACCATGCTAGCTGCTTTCAGTATGTTCTTCCAAACTGGGTCACTGGGTGACTGCTCTTTATCCTCCAGGCTTCCTATTTGACATTTCTGAGCCCTCACACCTGCCAGCTCTACACAAGCTCTCCTCTAAAAGCATGAGTACTGTGTTGACATTCAGAACAGCCTCATCTGTCTTAGTATTTCAGCTTTCTCTCTGCAAGCTATGTGTAAAGTGAGGTGAATGACCCCTGGTGTTGAACAGCATTTGATTTGCTGGAAAGTCTCACAGTAGAGAAATTACTAAGATGGGCAGTTCTTGGCTTCGTTTTTACAAATGAACACTGTGATGATTTCCAACACCTCCAACCTCTCCCAGATTCTTCCATCTCCTCCTCTGATTACTCTTTACTTGCCAGTCAGAGTCTGGCTCTTGCTCTTATCACCAGGGGCCCCTGCCCTGTCTTTTGATATTCTCTGTCCCCAGTTCTTTCATGCCTGTTGTTTGCTTCTGTGTTCTTAATTGTTTTACTTTTAAACTCTCCCATGACTGCCTGATGTCCTGTGACCTCCTCTGGTGGTACTTGTCTCCATGAGTCACCTTGACAGCATGGGGAAACAGTTCCATCGTTTCAGGATGTCCCCAAGAACTGGAAAAAGCATTTGCAAGGAAAAGACCACCCAGACCCCAAAGGCCAGGCCAGCTGCAGATTAATTTGCTGTGTTGAGGAACAGATATGCTGTATGACTACTATAGAAGCACCAGGGGAGGTTGAAACACTTGCTCTGTACACAGGCATAACTGCACTTACAAACTGTTTTTTCCTCAGGTAGGTGTACTTTAGCCAAGCCAGACAGATTTTTAACAGCTACACCAGGATGATATAAGCTTCCTGCCAAAGTTCAATTCCCTGCTCCAAAGCACTTAAGCTCTAGAAAGTCCCAGAATCATTATCCTTGTCTACATGACTAAACAAGGCTTGTTTTAGTCCAGTCTCAGTTTCAGACACAGATGGGCAATTGAGCTCAATTCCTGTCATCCCACTGTCAGAAGAAGTTAATCTGATGCAGAAAGCTGGCATGGAAGACAAGCTGAAACACACGTAGTGCACATACAGTGAGAAGACCCATTTAGAGGTGAAACATGCTTATGAGCTGAAATGTTTTTCACAGTACACACCTGAAGATGACATGCACTGTGGCTTGGAGCCAGGGTGGGTCACAGCCAGCCCAGTATGAGCACCAGCTGCAGGGCAAGCCTCAGTTCAGGCACTGGTACAGATGTTTCACATGGAGTAGAGCCTAAGCAGAGCAGTCACAGGCTGCAGGGTCTGGCACTTTGAACAAGGAGCATGGGGCCATATACACTCAAGCAGTGCAGAAGGGGGACATGGTTTTCATGCCTTCTGCCACACACCAGCAGTGACTTCTCACACATAAGTTTGGATCTACAATGCTTAGTACATTGTCAGGTGGGTGGTATATGTGCACAGCTACTCAGCATCTCTGTGCCATGCTGTGCTCTCTTGTTAGCTCAAATCTGGTGCTTCACTGAAGCTAGTAGGACCTTCCAGAGCCAAAGTGCCATAAAGCAGTCACTGAACAGATCCTTTGCATAGAACTGGTGAGTTGCATGCAGGCCAGGATGCTATGCCAAGGCCAGAACACCTTAGCTAAGTCCTGGCAGTACATGCCACTAGTTCTGTTTCGTAGTGGTAGTATCATCATTTGGTAGCACTAAAATTACCCAAGTTTTTCCACTGTCCAGAAATATGTAATTTTTTCCTCCTTTGTACCCCAACACCCTGAAGAATCAAGTGCATATTCTAAATCAATGCAAATAATTAAGATGTCATGCAATAACCATCCAAGAAATCCACTTCTTTATGTTTAAGAACTTATTCTAATCACAGAAGAGTCCTTGGGCTTCCCCCTCCCTCCTCCCCTTCACAGTACTGCTTCACTTCCAGTTCTTCTACAAGGTAAAATGACAACTGTATTTTTCCTCAGCTCATAACTCCATCATTCCTTTTTCCCCTTTATTAGGTGGATTCTAAAAATGCTTAGAGTTCATCCTAACTTATTACACCATTCTTCATATCACAAACATCATAGTGTTATTTCTCCCATCAGGAATCTTAATTTCTTCCTGATACAAGCAAAAGCAATTTCCTGCCAATTTAAGTGAGACCATGGTACCCATTAGTGCCAAGTCTGCAGAAGTGCAGCTTTAGATAAAACAGATAGATGAAGACTGCAAAAATAAAACAATGTGAACCATACTGGAAGCAGAGATAGTAACAATTAGTAAGCAATATGAGCTGTCCTGAATAAAGAGTGAGGTAGGTTTTGTTTCAGTCCTGTTATCATCCATGATAAACAGTCTAACTCTAGAATAAACCGATCAGCTTTTAAATAGAGAATACTGGCAAACAGGTTTGTAGAATATGAAAGGCTGGAAATGATTAGCAGCCACAGCTTGTTTTACAAAATTCAGAGCAAATGATGTTTTCCTTTAAGGAACAAAACAATCATTCCCTGAAGTATGTGAAGCTCTGTATTTTGAAAAGCTTTGCCCTGTCTGTCATATGTTCCTGGTACTAACTGTTAGAAACAGGTACCACCAATGGAAGGGGGTGAAAATGAAGCCTTTTTGAGAACTACAGAAAAACTTTCATACACTTGGTGAAAGAAATACATATGGATATAAATAAAACTACTGGGGAAAGGAAGAGAAAGCTGGAAACATAACCTTAAATGTTTTGGCTGCAATAGGCATAGAAGGATGGCAATCACTTCAGTAAAATACTCAGGAAAGTCACAAGATATTGTAGATTATAGCTTAAAAGAAGGAAAAGGGAAGGTTGTGTAGCATGGTGAAGGTCAGCTATTCCTGCAAGAATGCTTCCAGAAATTCAGCTAAAAATGAATGCATTCATCTTACTTACTTCTTTCTCTTGAGGAAACCGGAGTGGAAGCGCTGAGGTTGGCAACAGCTGCTAAATGCTTTGCGCAAGAACTTGGGAGAGCTTCTGAACATTGAAAAATGATAGGAGATGGAAAGATGTAGCACTAGCATCCAGTCTTATCTTCAAGGCAACCATCCTGATACCAGTTGGAAAACATACTAAGAGTTTCTTGAGTAATTCATGAAAGCAAACAATCCTAAACCCAAGTTTGTTTCTCTTTGTAATGAGTTATAGCTCTGGACAGAACTTTTCAAGCTCAGGTTGCAGACTGCTTAGCCCACTTATCTTCTTTGAAAAGCCTTCTACTCCTTTCCTTTTCCTTTGTAGTATGTAAATCAGCTGGGCTTAATTAACAAATAAGAAGCATTTGCCTCAAGCTCCTCTTTACATTACCCACTCCTCTCTTGATTCCCGAATCCTAAAAGCAGGCAGTTAGCTAGCTTTCCTTCCTAGTTCATCACAGGTTGGCCTGCTAACATCCTGCAGAAACCCAGGTGTGTTACGTACAGCATCAGCAACAGAGAAAAGCAGAAAGATTAGTACCAAGGCTATCTCTTCCATTCCACAGATGCTCCTGAACAACGTCTGTGGTTTGAATACCTATCAGTTCCCACCTAAAGATTCACAGTTCAGTGTAAGAAAAGTCAGAGCAAAGTCAGCCTAGAAAGCCACAACTTGTTTTGTTTCACAACCAGAACTTTAAAAATCACTCATTTATGTGATTTTCAGCAAAGTGGTCCAAGTTAATTTAAAATATTTGTGAACCCTAACAACCCTTTTAATAAACATGGTTAAATTTATCAGGAAACCTAAAAGCAGGCAAATTGCACATGATTTGTTACCAAAAGTTTGGCCCAATCTCAGATGCCACATCATGGTTCACACAGCAGCAGTGAGGGTAAAAGGCATAAAACATCATAGGTTTGTTGTAGCATGGGGCTCTCTTGTACTCCTCAGTTTCCTCACTTTTAGAAACAAACTCAATAGCAAACCTTTGTGTTCTTCCCTTTATCTTCAACCGTATCTTTTCATCTCCTCAGTTTCAGCAAAATATAATGTCTTTACTCCTGGAGATCTCGCAGTTCTTTGTCTCTTGACATTTCTAGACCAGCCTAAAAATGTCAGCTTTTTAGAGAACCATCTTTATTATAACTGAATAGACAGCTGGCAGTTCTTGCAGGTTACTCTTCATTCCTTTTCCCAGATTTTTTCTTGCTCTTGAATCTGGGAGTATTTCCCAGTCACACTTTAGGTACTACTCCAAGGGTGAAGCTGAAAAGTTCCCACTAAATCCAGTTGTTCAAAATAGACAGATTTATCTGTTGTGCTACCAAAATGTACGTTTGCATTTGCAAGAGGCATATATAGGTGATTCACACAGAAATACTGTCAGGAGTCATTTTAGAAATTACTTTCTTACTGTGATTTCTGTACCAACCCTTAGGAATTCCTCATGGTGTTTTTTAGTGACTTCTCAGGATGCTGTAAGATAGTGAGCATACTTAGGATGAAGAAATGAGGCCTAAGGTATAAGTGTGTCCATATAAAAGGCATGTTCATGCACAGAAGTTAGACTTTCCAACAAAATTAGTATTTTCCTTCAAGTTAATGGTGAGGTTTTGTACAATTCTGTTCTTGATAATAGTGACTTCTCAGTGAATGTTTTTTAATGAAAACCATAGTGCCTTTCCAGTGTTCAGATGGTTCTTTCAAGAGACATCTCAATTCTGTTCGAAGGATTGCTATTCCTAGTAATTAGATGTGGCATTTATGTCTCTGTAGGTTATAAAATATTGATGACAGTTCATTACAGTGCTGGATTGCTTCATCTCTAAATGTATAAATATGTCTGTCATCCTGGAGGGGTAATAAAATTGTCTTTCAAGTATTTTGACTAGCTGTCAGCCTCACTGAAAACATCTGAAACCATAGGCCCTCTTCAGACAATTTGACAGAGAGGTAGCAGCTCTAGAAGTAAGCTTCAGGAAGAACTGAATGTAGGCCAAAGACACCAAATAATGACTGGATGACATCAAAGTATCCCTGTTCCCTCTAACCAGGCAAGCAGTATGTTGGTGCTGTCCCATGAATGTTTAGGATACACTGAGAATAGTAGATACAAGTTTGAAGATAAAGTTGGCAATCAGAGTACTGTGAAGCCAAGGGAGAAGCATTGCCCTTTTAGAATATAGATATTCTTATACCCTGTCCTACAGACTTTGCTTCTTTCTTCAGTCATTTTTGGTTAGCACTACTTCATCCAGTAGTTAGCACATCTTTCATCTTCAGCTAGGGATGGCTGCAGGCAGGGAGACTCCCCAGAATGATGACACCAAGGAGGGAAGGAAGGATACATTTATACAGAAAACAAGAGATTAAACAAAACAGATGACTGCTTAGATTATTCTAAGCCTTAGTGTATGTGAGTTCCAATTACCCGAATACTCATGTTATGAAGCAGTGTTTATATCATCATTACATGCTAAAAGTTTCTCAGTCCTTATCTTGTACATGGACTTGTGTGTCTGGACTTACTAGATCTTACACCTCCTTACAGTGTGTCACCACCACCACAGCACCACAGACCATCACATACCGTGCACAGAGAACTGCAGCAAACTGAAACTAAGCTGTTTCTAGAGTTTCTGCACAAAGGTTCCCATCAATCCATATTCCCTGATTATTGGGTCCCACTACAGAGCCTGTTACATTGCATGGACAAGTGAGGTTCTGGACAGAGCACTGGAGGGTTTTCTGGCTATCACAGTCAATGCTGAGGTTAGAACTTCAAATATGTGCTAATAAGATGTTGCATTCTGGCTGGAGTTTGCTTGAATTTAATTATTATAAAGTGTCAGCATAGTTCCTTCCTAAAAATTGGCAAAACTTCAGGTAAAAAGGGGAAACTTCCTGAGCAAAAAGGTATTTTATACTTTAAAAGCATTAAAATAGCATAAATGTTAATAAGCCACTGTCAAAGTGCAATCACAAACATAGTGATTGCACTCATAGAATCCCAGACTGGTTTGGGCTGGACAGAACCTTAAGATCATCCAGTTCCAAGCCCTGCATAGGCAGGGACGCCTCACACTAGACCACGTCACCCAAGGCTCTGTCCAGCCTGGCCTTGAATGCTGCCAGGGATGGAGCATTCACAACTCCCTTGGACACCCTGTGCCAGCACCTCACCACCCTCACAGTAAAGAACTTCTTCCTTACATCTAACCTGAACTTCCCCTGTTTCAGTTTGAACCCATCACCCCTTGTCCTATCACTACAGGCCCTGATGAAGAGTCCCTCTCCAGCATCCTTGTAGCCCCCTTCAGACACTGGAAGCTGCTCTGAGGTCTCCATGCAGCTTCTCTTCTCCAGGCTGAACAGCCCCAGTGTTCTCAGCCTGTCTTCATACAGGAGGTGCTCCAGCCTCTGATCATCTCGTGGCCTCCTCTCAGAATCCAAACTGTTAACACTTAAAGGAAACAAGGGAGACAAATCTCTGTTGTGGGCTAATAGCATATCTAGGTTTTGTAGCAGACAGTTAAAGCAGTGCTCTAGGAGCAATTCCATCACCTGTAAGGATTTGCTGTGTTTCCCTATTGCTTCTATTTTTATTTCTTAACCATCATCTCTTTGTGGTATGGCATCATCTCTTTCCCTTCTCCTCTCTCATTTGTTGCAGTTACACCTTCAAATCAGTCAGTCTCTAAAAACATACTCATTTTCTACCTTCCTTTCTTCCCTCCCTCCCCAGTCTAATTCTTCAAATTGTTCTTCAGTTAATTCTTCATCTAATTCTTCTGAATTCAGGGAGGTGACAGGGCAGTTGCTCATGTCTTGAAAACAGCAACTCGTGCCCTGAAGTACTTTCTGCAAGATGAAAAGAAAAAACCTATTAACGGAACAAACTCCTGCAGTTATACAGACAAGGATAAGCAGTCTCTGGATAGGATTTACTTTTGCTCATCAAAATGTAGATTTATTGTTTCTACAATCAATTTTAGCTGGTGGATTTATTATGGAAATGTACATTCTTGTGACCTACGTTTGTTGAGTAATTTTTGCTTCACAAACATCTCATTGTCTTTGATGTGTAAAAGCAGGCTGCATACTTCATATGAAATGAACACATCTCACCAGCTATCCTGTTTTGCACATTTGCAGCACATGTGCACACACAAGCACATACACGTACATGTATATAAATGTATCTATTTGATTTTTCAAAAGATTTCTAAATATGCAGATTTCCCTGAGTTTTATCATAATAAGGCACTTGGCTAGTTTCCTCTGATGGCCTTTTATCACAACTTTGATTAAATGCTTGAGTCGCCATCACTCAGTTCACAGTTTGTCTGATTATCATACATGCACAAAGCTGTGGCAAAAGTCAAAACAAAACCTAATTTTAATCCCTAACTGTTGATAAACAAATGGAAGGACACAGTTTATTGCACAGCTGCAGCTGTATATTCAAAGGGCAAATAAAAGTTCATTTTGTTTCTGTTCAGTGGTTATCGCTGTTAAGTGAATACTGATTGTTGTGTTAACAGCAATGCATGGCATAGTCCAGCAAAGCCAAAAACTGGGGTGGTGATCAGCTCACAGAGAAAGCACTATTGTAATTCAAACATCTCTTCTCACTGCATCTCCCTGAAAACCTGTGTGTTTCACTGTGCTTCTGAACCCATGTCCTGTTTCTTTCGTATGCATGTCTTTAAAGGGAAAGGCTTAGGGTTAGGGTTGTGGTGTTCATGTTTTTGAGACATAAGCATTTATTTTACAGAAATTCCTGCATAAACTGCATCTTTATCAGGGACTGTAGCAATAGGACAAAGGGAGATGGGTTTAAACATGAAAGAGGGGAAGTTCAGGTTGGATATAAGGAAGAAATTCTTTACTGTGAGGGTGGTGAGGCACTGGCACAGGTTGCCCAACGAAGTTGTTAATGCTCCATCCCTGGCAGTGTTCAAGGCCAGGTTGGACAGAGCTTGGGCAACATGGTCTAGTGTGAGGCATCACGAGGTTGGAACTGGATGATCTTAAGGTCCTTTCCAACCCAAACCATTCTGATTTTGTGATTCCCTATCAGAGTCTGCTTGCTCTTTGCTAGTCGCTTCATCATTGTGGCTGAGTTGTTAGGATGTCCATATGGCCAATTGTACAGGCAGCTGATCTGATCTAAGAATACATTCTCTTTGTTTGCTCCTTCTCCAGTTTTACTCATGTTTTCTATATGGCCACACAAGTACCTGCCCAGGTTACTGAAGGTGATAAGTGAGACATGAGGAGAGAACCAAGAAAGGGGCAGCAGAACAAACTTAAACAGGGTGATCACCAACTGTCTAATCACAGTTCAGTGATGCAGATTATCTGAATACTTCTCAAGGAACAGCAGTTGTGAGAAGTGTGTCAAATATGGGACACTCAATACATCAGATTATAGTTTGCATGGATGTTGGTTTTGTGTTGTGTGCTATGAATAGCTCGTGACATTTCTCAAGGAATATTTCTAACCCAAATGGGAAGTTTATATCCTGGGAAATCATGCTGTTTTTACAGTGGTTTTTACAGAGTCAGTGCTAAAAAAATTATTTTAATTAGAATCTACTTGTTAGTCCTATTTATTGGTCCCAGATGAGTTCCAGTGCACTGCAGTAAAATTTGATGTGTTCAGATATAGCCGTTTGGCATTAAGCAGTCCTGTTATTACAACTAGCAAAAACCATCAGGCCTTACTTGGCTTGACAGAACACACCTGATGGGATCTGGAGACTTAACAAACAAAACTATTGTGCTGGAAGAGCTTCACAAATGGAATCTTGGAGACCATGCACGCAGCTTATACAACAGAGAAGATAATGGCTGCAGCATTTAAGCTATATACAAATATTTACATATATGCAGTCTGTGGAATAAATTGTGGATCTCTCAGTGCTGCTGCAAAATGACAATTCACTTGGATGGAAATCATGCTTTTTGCAAGCACTTCATACCTGCAGAGGGGAAATAAGGGAGTGGACAACAGCACACAGATGATGAAAAGAAAATGATACTTATATGCACTCTCTGGTTGTGTGACTCCTGTGTCCAGGAACGCTTGGACTGGGTGGATGGGAAGGAAGGCTGTGGGAGAGGAGGGGCCGTTTGCAAGCAGTTTAAGTCAGTGTCTATAAAAAAGAATGTTAGCAGCTGTCTTCTTGACTGACCTCACATAAACCAAGGACGACCTGGAGATTTTCATGCTCAGGTCAGAAGTCGTGGCTCCTCAATGTATCCTCAAACACTATTTCTGAACAGTTTTGAACAAGCCCTAAAGGCCGTAACTCAGAGGCTGAAGTTTTAAGGGGGCAATTGCAAACGACTGTGACTTGGTTTCAACCCTTTATGTGGCATTCAGGATGAGTCTGTGCCATCACAAAGGCACAGAGATCCCTCATAACCTAGAGGAACCTCCAAAGAAATGGCAAAGAAAATGCAGAGATTACACCACATCCTGGCAAAAATAGTGTGTCGCAATTTGCAATGTTCCCACATAGTCCACATTTAGTTGTTTATGAAACAGAACTTCTAGAAACAATTATGTGCTAGGAGAAAATGGCTTCTGATTAGCCTGAAGAAGAGTATTTCAGCTTTGTGTTAAATGTGGCATGACTTAACTAAATAATAATATGCAATGGGAATATATTTCTCTCAAGCTTTCTGAGAAGTCAGAAATTCAGTACCTATAGATCTAAGGCACATGAAGGTTTCTTCTTCCACAGATGCCACTGTCTAATGCATCAGTATTTTCAAAAACTACCAAATCAAAGACATTTCTCTACATTATGAACAGCACTTGAAATTACACATCAAAGTGAATTAGATATTACTAATAGATTAAATCTCATAATAATAATGCTGTTTGGGAGAATTAACATTGAGTCTTCTTTCAAGCTTTCTTCAACTTAAAAGTGAATGCTCCATCCCTGGCATTTCAATAGAACAGAAACCAAACAATTTATCACAAAAGATACTGAAAGATGTCTTCAGTATCAGCCATCACAGAGCTGGGTATGGTTTTAAAATGCTCAGAGGAATATTGGCTCACCCTTAAGGGTTTTCTTCTGTCTGCTTCCGGGGCTGTTAACAAGAGATCTTATACAAGGCCTTATCTATTGTTCAGTTTATGGTTCTTTAACAATAATGGTATATTGTGGTGAAATAATATGAATGGCAGATGTCAAGCCATTGAAAGTAGTGGTATGATACCTGAGCATTCGTGAGAAACAGAAGTGAAGTAGCTGAAGAGTTTAAAATTCACCTAGACTTTATTTTATCCTAGACATTTGAATTGGAATTGCCATTCAAAGTAGAAGTCAGTGCAATTTGCATAGAGGCCAGATTTAGTCACAGTTATTCAAAACTGAGTAGTGCTTCACGCCACCACTAAACCTCACTGAATATATGGATAGGCACCATCAGGAAGGAGTGACAGGCTTATTTAGTCAGTCACACAAATAATGCCAAGCTAATGTTAACATCACATGCTTTCACAAAGCAATGTCCAGTGCCATTGTTTTGATGTAAATATACTCATATAAACAGTGATATTTAAAATACATAGCGGGTTTTTTTTCAACTTTTCTAATGTTTAAAGATGAAATAAACAAAACCACTGCCTGTTTTTTCACATTCCAAGACACTGTGCTTCCGGAGATAATGCATTGTACACAGTTTGTCCTTTTGCCAGGCAGTACAACCCTGTGATAACAACAAAGCTGGGAACTCTACCAGGCTTTCTGAGCCAGAGTTATTGCCACCCGTTACTAACAGTTGGGATGGTGGGTCCCATGGCCCTGAAAAGAAATCTGAAAGCAGTGCTATTTTTTTCCATAAGGATAGAAAAAAAAATCAGGAATAAATGCAGACTCTGGATCCTGCAAGTGACACTGATGTGGCATTTTTATCACATATGTTTGGGAAAATAAAAGCTCTGAGACAAACTGATAATGAAGCTCTCATCTCTGAAATATGAAGTGTTTCAAAATGCTTAGCATCTTCCCCTTCCTGTTAGCTACAGACTTGTGTCTCACTGAACTGATTTGCTTCCCAGCTCACTCCACTCATTTCCCCATCCTCCTATCATCTCCACTTACTTTCTTCTTGCCCATGTGTCCCTACCCTTCTTCGTTGTTTGTTCATTTCCCGACCTTTTCAACACCCCAATATTTAGTCTTTCCCATCTCCTTTCTCAAGTTGCCACAATTCCTAAGCTTTTAACATTTAGAGGCATGATAATCCTCTCCCTTTCTCACTAATTACAGGGGTCTGTTGCCTCAGACGAGGTGGCAGTAGGTGATCATATGATCACAGAGCATTTTGGGTTGCAAATGACCATCCTCCTGCTCACAGCAGGCTCATCTCTCAGATCAGATAGGGCTGCTCCAGGCCCTGTCCAGTCATATTTGGAAAGCCTCCAAGGACTATGCAGCCTCTCTGGTAAACCAGTTCCACTGCCTGTTCCTCTTCATGGGGAACAGCGTGAGCCTTATACCCGCTCTAAAGCTCTCTCCTTTCAACTTAAGCCTGTTGTCTTGCATTCTCCTTCTCTGTGACGAGCCTGACCCCATCTACTCCGTGACATCTCCATAGCCCCGAATCTGTGTCTTCTTCCCCAGGCTGAACCAGTCATGGTCCCTCAGCCTCTCCTCATAGGGAAAGTCCTTCAGCTCTTTCCATCCTGAAGACCCTTCAGGGCCTTTTCCAAGGAGCTGCTGCCCTAACAGGCAGACTCCAGCCTGTGTGCATTGAAAAAGGTTTGTGTATGCCACGGGTGGGACTTGCCATCTGTCCCTGCTGAATTTTACATGGTTCCTGTCAATCCACCCCCTGGAAGCAAGAGAAACCAACACCATTAGAGAGCAAAAGAACCTTCAGAGCAAGCATGACAGCAGCCTGCCTAGGCACTGAGGTCCACATCCAGCCCAGCATCTGAGATAGAGGTACAGAATGCCAAAACTTTTCTTGTAGGCGCCTATCAATCAAAGGCTGAAATTCAGGAAACAAAGACAAAATACCACTGCTCAGACAGATGAGAAGGCAGCAGGACTGCTGTATGCCCTGCAGGATTTGACAGCACTGAGCACTAGCCACATTCAGAAATAGCCAGGCCCAGTCAGACTGCCAGGAGTCGGGGGAGTCAGTCAGTGCTGTTCTGCAGAGGAACCGAGTGCTCTGTGGGAAGACACAGACAAAGCTGTGCAACCAGTACAGATTTAGGGCCCAGTGTATGACAGAGATCAAAGGGATGCTGGGAACATTCAAAACCTTATGCAAATACCCAAATCTTTAGCTAATTTGAAATACTCACTTGGAGAAAACATCTGGAAACTGACCTCAGTGCCCTGTTCCCAATAAATTATTAGCTAGGCAGAAAAACAATAAGCCCCAGTGGCTATTTTTCAAATGTGTGCAGTAAAAGCACCACTGGCAGGTTCTAGGGA
Organism: Pezoporus flaviventris; assembly: GCF_033815535.1. Taxonomy (NCBI): domain Eukaryota; kingdom Metazoa; phylum Chordata; class Aves; order Psittaciformes; family Psittacidae; genus Pezoporus; species Pezoporus flaviventris. Next base: position 6,583,241 of record NW_026892585.1, read on the forward strand.
GATATTTTGGAAGAAAGGAGGGGTTCATCAGTTGTTCAGAGCCAAAACTTGCATTAGCACAGCTGTCCTGGTTGTGCTTTTCCGATGTATGCAGAGTCTCGTCCCTTTCCAGATACAATAATGTCTTGTTTGTACTTGATTTCCTTGGTAATCACAGATTTCAAAATACATAGGATAAAGCTGAGCAAGTCATGTAAACATCTCGCTGGACTCAACATTGAAAAGATGAAGATAAAAGAAATATAGACAATAGGATGTAATCCTTCATGTCTTCAATAACAAATCCAAGTATAGGATCCATCATCTGTTCATGGCAAGATAAGGTCAATTTGATCTTACGACCAATTTGATCAAAGCTTCATGTACCGAAATGTTTGTGTGCATATTTATACTTGTATTTATCCAATTCCCATACTTTGTTGATGGCATTGTACTTAGCTTTGTTAGTAATTAAGTTACTACTTTGTGTTATTACTCTATTGGCCATCTATTGAAGGAAATACTTCTCAAAGAGAAAATTGCTGTGTACTAATGTACTAACCATTCCCCATGGTCCCATGAGGAGAGGGTGTGGGTCCCAACTTAGGCTGATCAGGGCCTTAGGACATTTCAAGAGGCCTCAGGATCCTGATAGCTTTAGCATAGCTTATGGTATTTACATTTCAATTTAACAGCAGTATTTCATTCACTTTTAGTATCATTATTCAGTTATTATTATTTATTGCTATAATCAAGAAACTGTGCAGACTTTCAGCACAAGAAAAAGGATCATTAATTCAGAGCTCAGTAAATTAAAGAAACAAGAGGAGAGAAATAGCTTTTATTTCCCCTGGGAAGCAGAAAAGGAAGCAAAGGACAGTCACACAACCTGGGGGTTAGACCAGTGATCATGGAAGTGGGGTGTGCAGACCCTAAGGTGTGCGCAGAACAAGTCATTGTGATGTGGGAAGAAATTTTTTTTTACCATTAATAAGGAAAATAATCTAAAATAGTGCTTATTTCATCATTATCCATTTTAAATTTCTATTTTGGGTATGTTTTATAAAGTACATGGTAGGAACAAATTACCATTTATTGTGATTTATCTGCTACCAACAGCCACAGCAAGCCTGACATAAGCACAACAAAACCCTTCCGTACCCGATTCTTCTTCCATTCATAGCAGTGCATTTTAGGAGTGAACTGATGAAAATCTGGAGCATTTCAGTAATGCCAAAAAAATCAGCATAGTGGAAAAATCCAAACTTCAAAATGGATCCTTTCCAACTGTGTCTAGCTATAGATAGAATAGCATTTAGAATATGGCTCTTCTGAAGCTCATGCAAAGGTTTTGAGTAAGGAGGAAGAAGTCCAGCACAAAGTACAAGAAGACAACCTTGGAAATACACTTGTTGGAAATGGTTGCTTGCAGGATTTCTCTGAGAAGTCAGAGAGGAGCTTCCAGCAAAGCATCACCACCGTTGAGAACAAACTCTGAGAAGGGTGGTTTTTATCGCCAGCGTATCAGCTGTTTGCATCACTCACCACTTTGTTTTAACTCATAAGAGGGCCTGGTTTGGAAGCAACTCCATGTGCAAGACGTTTAATGTTGCCTTTTTCAGAAGGGTTTTTTGAGGGGGTGTGGAGAGCTATGAAGTCTTGTGGACCACTCCATTATAAACCCCAGCATGAATAGTGACAGGACTTTCTTCTCTTCCAGTTCAGATTTTGTCAGTGAATCCAAATCCTACCATTTATTATGTGTTGTCCCTTTAAACCCGAGTCTTGGACAATGAAGGAAGTTCCTATGCTTGTCATGTCATGACATTGCCATAGCTTTTGGCCTATACCAGGAGACGCTGAAGAAGCTTGAACAGGTTAACATGACACAGGGCGTGAAATTACTATAAGTCAGGTGCTGTTGTCAGTGCTATTTTTCTCTCTGTCTCCTAACAACCTAAGAAATACAACTGCTATCTAAAATTTGGCATTTTATTCTGCTAAAACTGTTATGAATAGATACCTAATCCAAAGCGCAGATGAGTTCAAAGTGGCTCACATGAGTTTGAGATCAGACACAAAAACTTCCTTTAAACTGAGTGAACTGCTGAGCTCAGCTGAGAAGTTTTATATTGTAAAGCCTTTATAAAACAGGTTGACTAATAATTGCAGGTGTTCCTCTTGAGATTTGTTGCTTTTATTGCTTTTGTCCTTCTCACTTGTTTTGTCAGGTTTCTCCCTTAGAATAATCAGATCTTTCCCTCAGCCCTCAGAGGTCAGCAGCTGATTTTGCACATTCATTTTTACTTTTCTGTGCTGCATGTACCAGCATTTCTGATGCCTCGGTGCTCTAGGGCAGCACTGTTGGAAATGATGACTTCAGCTGATACTGCTCACAGGTTTGAGGTCTGAGCTCCCTGTTCACTTGAGAAGAGGGTTGGTGACCCATTGTTTTTTATTTTAAAGAACTATCTATGTGCAGATCCATTCTTTTTCATGAATCTGAAATGAGTAAGCACCATTCAGGGGCCAGAGCATTCCCTGGAGCTGTAAAGGACTCCATCTCAGTCTCCTTCTACCTGATTCAGAGGACTTGTGTTTTCCACATTCTTGCTTAGCAGTTGTGACTCCTCAGCTGTTCCAGCTGGAGAGGTCTTCTCAAGTGAACCAGCCTGCACATTTTTGCTAACAGTTCCAGGCCAATTAAGTGCATCTTCCAAAAGAAAGCAGTTTTATCTGGAAGTGCCAAGTATCATCACTGTTCATATCAGTACTAGAATTTCTTAACCTTTCCATTTATAAAGTCTCTGGAAAGACTTTCCAAGTACATGGGGCTGTAGGAACATCAGCAAGGGAACACGTAGTACACCAGTCCCTAAGTGTGAAATGAAACATGTTAAATTTGAGAAGAACATCCTAACAGCCATGGAAGGGCAGCTGCATTTCAAGGGTGCCCTCAAAGACAAAAGCAGCTGAATGAGAGCTAGGAAAATGTAACAGATGGATTCAGCAGTGAGTCCTACTACATCATTCTCTTTGGCTGTGAATCATCTTTCACAGGCTTCATGTGAAACTGTTAAAAAAGCTAATAAATCTCACCATAAGGAAGCTTAACATAATGATCAAATTCATTTTTTAGTTTATTAATACCATACCACTGCTATAACTGACAACTTCTCCAAGTACACAGTGTCATTTATTTGTGTTTTTATCCTCCCTACAAATAGTTTTGATGTATAATCATAGAATACCAGACTGGTTTGGGTTGGAAAGGCCTTAAGATCATCCAGTTTGAACCCCCTGCCATGGGCAGGGACACCTAACACTAAACCATGTCACCCAAGGCTGTGTCCAGCCTGGCCTTGAACATTGCCAGGGGTGGAGCATTCACCACTTCCTTTTGCAACCTGTGCCAGCGCCTCACCACCCTCACAGTAAAGAACTTCTTCCTTATATCTAACCTGAACTTCCCCTGTTTAAGTTTGACCCCATTACCCCTTCTCCTGTCACTGCAGTCCCTGATGAAGAGTCCCTCTCCCACATCTATGAGGTCTCCACACAGCCTTCGTTTCTCCAGGCTGAACAGCCCCACTTCTATCCCCACTTAATCAGTACTAAGTTAATGGTATAAACTCATTTCTTCTAATATACTTCATCAAACAATTTCTCCAATCTTCAGTGATTGCATAAGACTAGAACAGACGATGAAAAATTGTTTTTCTGTCCCACAGCAATGTGGGAATCTTCCCATCCTAAATCATAATTTGGAACGGGAAACCAAAATCTCAGCAGAAATACTAATGGTGAAGTATCTCTTAATTGTTTTGATGTGTTTCTGTTTTGCAAAAATAAACAGTAGAAATCAATCTGAATGCTTAAACCTAAACTTCAGTTGAAAATCATTTGCATGGGCTTTTCCTGTATTAGAACATTAAACAAATAGTTGTTGAAACCAACCTTTTCCTACAGGAAACTGAGTTCAGCAGCTCAGCAGTTCCAAATGAAAAACACTTTACCCAGGCCTGTCTCAGGTCAACATTTACACTGAATGAATCTCCTTTCTTAAAGGTCTGCTGATGCGGAGGAGCAGACATGGAACAGCATTAGGAAAGTGTCAGCATGGCTCCCACTAGCATTGAACATACTGGGAAGTCAGAGGTGATCATTTTGTCAGATAAGTGAAATGCACTTAGAATTAGTTGAAATAGAATGTTTCACGCTATAAAGGATGCAACTTTCCTCAAAGACTTTGAGCACAACTTCTAATTACAGCTAATAAAAACAGACCTCAAAAATCATTGTCACTCTAAATACAAAGGCTGTAGAAACTAATCACAGGAAGCAAATAGAGCTGTTGAAATGTGTTTAAAGGTCTGGAGAAAACTCAGCTCCTGGAGCCCTGGAAACACAGCAAGACATCATAGGATATCAATTTGACATTTTCTCTCTTCACCTTCCTGTAGACTGATTCCTTATGGTGAAAGATACTATAAAGAAAATGCCTGATATCATCTCATGGTGCTGATAGACTATCACACACCATCTACATCCAGTGAAGCTCTGTATGTTACCGGTGAGCTTGCTCCCTGTCATCGTCCCTTTTTTTCATGGGAGAGCAGCCCCTGTTATTCCTGCTAGTCACAACACGTTCCCATCTTCCCTGGGTTTTCCTTTCAGTTTTGGCGATCTCTGTTTCAGCGTTGATCAGGAGACATGCTCCCTTGCATGCCACTGCACAGCTGGCCTGAGCCCTTGGTCAGCGACATGTGTAAAGTACATTTTCAAATGTCAGTTGTCCCATTAGCTTCACTCGCTTAAATTTTAAAGCTGTGGCACTACCTAGGTGATTCCATGTTTAAGTGATTCATGGAGGAGGTTGTCAGTAGCTAGGTTTACTTTGAGAAACCCTCAGATGTGTGGGACTAACGAATGGATCATACTGGTTTTATCTGGCTTCACAAATCACACATTTCCATATCTGTATTTCCTTCCAATATCTGAAGGGAGCTACAAGGATGCTGGAGAGGGACTCTTCAGGGACTGTAGCAATAGGACAAGGGGTAACGGGGTCAAACAGGGGAAGTTCAGGTTAGATATCAGGAAGAAGTTCTTTACAGTGAGGTTGGTGAGGCACCGGCACAGGTTGCCCAGAGAAGTGGTGAATGCTCCGTCCCTGGCAGTGTTCAAGGCCAGGTTGGACAGTCTTGATCTAGTGTGAGGCATCCCTGCCTATGCAGGGGGTTCAACTGGATGATCTTAAGGTTCTTTCCAATCCAAACCATTCTATGATTCTGTGATACTTTAAAAACTTGTTCTGATTTATTGTTTTAAACAGAACTAAGTTCAAAATAGTACGTATGAGCTGTGTAGGCAAACTGTACTTAAGCCTGTTTCATTCAGGCTTTTAAAAGGCTAGCCACAGAAAGCAGCAAACAGCTAGGAACTGTAACAATCAGCAGAGTTCAAAGGTTAATATGTGAGTAATGAGAGAGAACTATTTGGAATCATTTTGCTAACTACAAAAATAGCCTGCAAATGAGAAATAGACCATGCTAAGTAAGAAACTTGGGTTTGTCTGAGTATATTCAGAAAAACTGAGGAATGCTTGGTGCATTACAAGGTGGAGTGGCAGAATTTACAATTGCATAAAAGAGTGGAGGTGCACATGGAATGAGTCTTCCATGATCCAGTCATAGCATGTTGGGCCTTTCTGAATGATGGAAATGTCATCTAAAACCACCTAGTAATAGCTAAAATGCTCCTTCTCACTTGCAATATAAAGACCAGTTAGTTGTTCACAACTGAAAGAGTAATACAGAATAGAGGTAGTCATGCTCCAAAGGCATATACTTTCAAGTGCCTTTCCTTTACACTCCCTCTCTTACTTCATTTTTTCTGCCTTATGATTGTTCTGGCCATGCTATACTCTTCTGATGAAACCAGATCCACCCTCAAGCCTTTAGGTTTTGCAAAGTGATGAGGTGCTATGCAGAGCTAGCCTTTTTGGACATGTAGCAGGTCTGATTACACACTCAGTGATCTGCAGCAGAGCTGACAGATGGATAATTCATGTAGATGCTTATTTCATTTCCAACCCACCTAATAAGTCAGACTCTGTGGATACATATGCAAACAGTAAGGAAAATACACCACACCCTACCTCAGGATCCCTTCTGGGAAACAAAAGTTTCCTCTGCTCAAGACAACCAGGTTCACGCAATCCTAGTGGAAACAGGCCAGCCTATGCAGGAAAAGTTATCAAACTGAAACCAGCAAAGTTCACCCTGTCTTTGGTCTTTCCTCATTTTGATTTAAAGAAGGGAACCGCAAGTGTGGTGCTTTAATTCCCAGAAGTTTGGAGGGAGCCAGGCAAGTGGAAAGGGAAGTGCACAACAGAGCCTTTTGTTTGGAAAAACAGTGGGCTTTCCAGTTCACTTTGTTTTGCCTAATGCTCTTTTCTTGGCCATGTATATATGAGTAACATTTTACACAGAATCAATAACAAGTTTTGGCCTATTTTCTAATCTTAGATAAGTGAATGCTGGTCTACTCAGTTACCCAAAGAAGTACTTCTCAGCCTCCTTTTCGGAAAGAGGCTACAGAGTTATACAGCATCATACGCTTGTTTCAGGAGTGCCTCACATCTCCCCAAGGTGCCCAGAATCAAGGAGCCTACTGCAAAGCACTTCCAATCTCCTATATAAAGTAAATTAATAATGTCAGCTGATTCATCTTCACACCGGCAGTGCCATCTTTCTTCCTTTTCAGAACAAGGACTGATAGTTGTGTTGGGACTTAGTCCTTTGATTTATCCATGGGTAACATGTCTTTCTAAGTAACACAACTCTGTGTCTGTGTAAAGAGTATCAGTTGCCATGCATGGAAATGCATTCAGATGAGATGGTGACTGACATATTCCTGGAACACAGAAGAAAAACCGGAAAAACTCATTGCTTCTTGCAAGGGACAAGAAGTAGGTACCAAAGAATCCTGTCAGCTAGAGGCAAAAGGAAGGATTATCTGGGAAGCTGTGAGGGGAATGCAAAGGGAGGAACTGGAATTTATTTACGATGGGACATAGAGAAAGTCATCTGACATCCTGGGAAAGAAAGGAAGAGCAAGGTCAACACCGGTGCCCCTGCCCTCCCTCATATTTCACCTTTCTAAACCATACAGGTTTGCTTAGTGTAGCTTTTCTTTTTCCATTCTTTTGTTCCTCCTTCTTTGCAGTTTGATCACCAGTGCTTCTTATGTATCTTTCCATTCTAGCCCTGTTACCTGTTGCTCAACAGCCTCACTCCAATTCATCTGCTTCCCAGAAACACTCATCCCTGCAGATTTCCCAGTGGCCTTGCAGAACTGCATGGCTGTGCGATGCCCTGGTTTGGGGTGGCCTCACACCCTCTGGAGCAGACTGCCTACAGGCAAGAGTAATCCTGCATGAGCCTTACGCAGTGACTGGCTGCTTTTCTGACTTGACTCTCCCAAGCCATTCCCAGAGGGTCACTTGGGAAGCATTTCTTAACTCATGGTTTGTGTTTCCCTGGTCCCTTTCTTTGGATAATTTTTTTTGTCATATTAGCACCAAAAATACCTTAAGAGCTTTAACTCATGGACATACTGGCGCTGCCAGTGTTGCCTTATTGTACCTGCAGGACATAAACCTTAGCTCAGATGCTAATCAGCTCTTAGGACATATAAACCTCAGTGAAGGTGATCCCACCATGTGACCCCACAAGGAGGGAACCAGTGGATTTGGGACCCTAGGTGTTCATGGCCTGCTTTAAGGTCTTCATAATGCAGAAATAAGACAGACAATGCTCAACATGCAATCTAAGCATATCCTTAAGTCTCCCAACAGTTACTCTTTCTCCTTTTCCAGTGAGGTTTCTGTCACCTCCATAAAACACTTGCAGTGTATTCAAAGACAATTCCTGACTGTTCATCCACCCCTATACAATGAATCTTTTTACTTCTGTATTACAAAGTCTTTATCACTTTCCCTTCAAAACATCTCACCTAAAGGGATTTCACCAGCTTTAAACAGAGGCTTCTTAAAATCAAGATTATTATGTGCCAACAGCCATTCTATGCTTTACAAAAGCATTTGTAGTACGGCTGACCTCAAGTTTTAAACTTTCACATGCAAAACCTTAGAAGATGTGATGTAAAAATAAATTAACCTATTGTTCTTGCAGTCTGTCATTCTCATTTGCCTGCTCCTGAGCTCGTAGGCTCGAGTCAGACCAAGCAAGGAAGCTTTTTCTTAGGAGCAGCAGCAGAAAGGGTCAGTGTCTTTATTTCTAGGGACTTTTAGGTTCTCATATGTTCACATAAGATCAGTAGATAGTTGATAAAAAGAATAAGTGGGAACTCTGCCCTTTCCTGTTACTGTACATGTTTTTCCTCTCTCCTACTTGTATGGGAAGTACCCAGTAAACCAAGAGCTGACTTTCATCATACCAGGGAAAACATCTTAGCTATATTTAGTCAGCTTGAATGCATGAAGAATCCCATCCCCCCTCAAAGACTGCAGTGTTATAGTGTCCCTTTTCTCTCTTAGCTCTCCTGAAACAAAGCAGTATTTAGAGCCGTCTTTAAATCTGTCCATGTGTTTTTTCCCAAGCTGATTCCTAACACTTTTCCACCTCTTTCTTCCTTTTATCCCTGTCTACCCTGCAGTACTTGGAATGGGTTTTTTTTTCTTCCCAGCATCACAAATATTTTGCTTCCACACAAGGCACATAGACCTTTGCAATCCATAGAAGAAAAGGAATAGTTTCAGAAGGAGTTTCTTGTGAGTCACTTGAGACTCGGGACTGCAAACATTCTTCTGTGTGCAAAGGGCTTTCCATGTACTGCTGAAATCTTAGCCAATTTGTGAATCTTTTTGCTAGAACTCTTGTGTCCTTAACTAACCTCTTCGCACTAATGAAACCAGCCAAATGCAGGACAAGATCTCATCAATCCTTACACTTCGGCTGCAGGAAAGCATACAGCTCTGGCTCTTCAGCGATGAATTGCGCATCTCTTTTTGAAGGATTGATTTGCTTTTCTTATAATGAAACTCTGATCTGATCCCAAAGAATAAGCAGCAGTTCAGAGCCCAAGATATCATGGAGCAATGGAGAGAGAAACAGAAAGGACAAAGGGGCAGGCCTGAAACAGTTGATTTATGTACGTGTCGCTGTTATAATTAAGTAACTCTGTGGTGGATGGAGCTATGTTATAGATGGAGTTTATGTTTTTACAAAAAAAAAAAACAAGTCCATTCACTCCTCCTGGAATGAGTTGATGAGTTGTCAGCATCTAGGTGTAAAGAGGACAACTTTGGCAGGGGGGGTAAAAAACTGGTGGAAGAGTTTAGGCCTTGCAAGAGATCCATGTGCAAAGAAGGAGAAGGAGCCGACATTCACCACTGTCCAGTTCTCAGCACTGTACTTCTAAATGTAACAAAGCATAAGAGTTGAGTGAATAAGATTCGTTCTGTAAAAACACTGCTTTTTGGTTAGCAATTTGGTTCCTGTATTAAAGCAGTAAAACTTACCTTCTGGGGCGCCAGAAATATTAAGACAATGTCCCCGGGTTTCTAGATGACACCTGCTTTCCCTCATAAACTTTTTAGATTTGAATCCAGCCCTTGCTGCTGCCCATCAAATCGTGACATGGTACAGATAACTGTAAAGACATAGAGCTTGACTAAATGTCCTGATCTTCAACCCTTGGAAGCTGTCAGGACAGCAACATTTTGATATAAGCATTAGCTCCATGAGTTCACAGGAAGAAATAGAAATGAAGTAAGCACCAATGGGAAAAAGATGCCTGGGGCATGCATGGAGAAGGTTGATTTACAAGAGACCTCTGATACCAAAGAGCTTCAAGTTTTCTTGTACATAAATTTGTGACAACAAAACAAGCTGGTATGAAATTCAAAGGACAGCATCAAGGTTGCCCAGTCAGGCCCATGGTAGTTTGGATTTAATAACATAGGCTTCAGTAGTAAATACACAACTTGAGTCTCTGACAGAAAATTTTCCCAGAGATTCGATTTTGCTGAAGTGTATACTTTTGTGGATAATACATGAGCTAAATAGATGTCCTCCTACATTAGATCACACATTCAACCTTAACAGGGCATAACTAAACAGAGCATGAGAAATCATACACCAGGGAGAGCTGGATTTGCTTACCAGATATCCAGGCCACTTCAACTGAACGAAGCTTTGTCTAGTTGCTTTTCTTAAAGCAAAAAAAAAAAAGTGGTTCTATATCAGAAGAAAATAAAAGTGGAGAAAGCACTAGATATTCTTTGGAATTCAGACAGGACCATCAAATCAAAGAAATCCTGCAAAGTATTCGTAGGCCTATGTGAAAAGTACAGTAGGTAGTTCAGTAGCATACAGACATGTTTGTACAGTTAATAAGTGTCTGTAGTGGTCTATTTGAAAACATGGATCAGCTATGTCTTACTGTTTCACAAAGGATGTGTTTTGCTATTAAATCAAGGTTTACTAAATAGACCGAGAAAAACCAGAGCATGAGCACAGAGTCAGAAGGATCATTCAGGGCACTCAATGCCTATATTGTCCTGAAGCCCCTTAAGTATGTGTGCACCTTTCTGAAGTTCTGGTATAACAGAACAATTCATTACATCATCTCACATATGAGCTAATTTCAAACAGAAAATTCTGCTTAGTAATTCATTTTCATTCTGAGCTGGAACAAAGAAGTTTCAAGAAAAAAAAGGTTTTCAGAAGGATTGATATACTTGCTTTCTTCCATTCTCATTTGTCCCTATTTACATGCTGTTGTAATCTGTAATAGAAGCGTGGAGTCAAAGTCATTTCAGTACAAAAAGGAAAGAAACCTCTTTGATATGGTCAAAAGCTGAGTGTCCCCCTAAATACAATGCTGTCACACTGATAGGGAAAACTTATTTCAGAGGAATAATTTCAGCAGAAAAACTCTGAGCAGAAAAGCAGCTCATCAGAAATAACTTGATCACTGCAGAGCTCCACCAAACCAGCTCCCCCATTGTCAGAGTCTATGGGAACAGTGAGCTGGGTTACTGGATTGTCTGATTCCTTTAGAACACAGGATGGAACCACCCTTACTTTCACTGACAATTCAGAACTTGTATTGAGCAGAAAAGCAAAACATTTCTCCTGAGAGAAACTGACTCCACAGGCTGAGATAACTTCTCAAAGAAAAATAAACAGGAAACAAATAATTGAAGCCCTCATAGCAGCCTTCTAATATCTGAAGGGGGCCTACAGGGATGCCAGAGAGGGACTTTTCATCAGGGACTGTAGCTATAGGACAAGGGGTGATGGATTCAAACTGAAACAAATACAGGGGAAGTTCAGGTTAGATCTAAGGCAGAAGTTCTTCCCTGTGAGGGTGCTGAGGCGCTAGTACTGGTTGCCCAGGGAAGCTGTGGCTGCCCCATCCCTGGCAGTGTTCAAGGCCAGGCTGGACAGAGCCTTGAGTGACATGGTCTATGTGAGGTATCCCTGCCCGTGGCAGGGGGTTGGAACTGGATGATCTCAAGGTCCTTTCCAACCCAAACCATTCTATGGTTCTATAAATATAAGAAAGGTGACCATACCACAGTAACATAATTAAGGGTGAAAACCTATAGGAAAGAAGTGACTTGAAGACAGAACAAATGTGCAAATACTTGTACTCAAAAAAACACATGGACTGCAAAAATTCTTAGTGAATTGCACCCCTGATATTTCAAATATGTACTGTGTTCTTAATTTTACATGGACATGCAGATTTTCAAGGAAATAAGTGAAACATATTTTAGTTATTTAATTGCTTAGAGGATTATAGCCTCAGTTTGTGAGCCCAAGGGATTTGTTAGCCCAGATCCCCTCTATGACTTTGGGTTCTTTTAAAAAATTCAGCCTAAATATATACTTTAATTAGAACTCAGTTGAGTCAGAGAAATGCGAGAGGTCGAGAGGTTCACACACTGCTGAAAACCCAAAAATCAGACAGCTAACCTCTGGCTTCAGAAGTGTCTTGGTACTAGTAGAACAACCAGAGTCTTTCCGTGAGAGTCATTTGGCAATGAAACCAAAAAATGGAGAGGAGGTGGAGATTTGAAACGATTCAGAAGTGATGGATGCCTACTTTGATCCCATGCTTTGTTCCAAAAAGCATCAAGAAATTGATCGCTTCATCTGTGTGCCATTTTTCATCTCATCTATATGTACTTCATCCATATGCAGGACACTATTCCCTTAATCCAATTTTTCCAGTTTCCAACTTCCTCAGGTGCCTAGCATGGCTTTTCCCTGAGATTAAAAATAAAGTAATGCTTAGTTGCTTTCATTAGGGTATCTTTCCTGGCCCCAAACTCTAGCTTCAAGCACTACTATAATTCCTGCAATGGATTTTCCTGTAGATCCAGAGGGCATAGTAAGTCTCAGCTGAAACCTTAAACACGCTGCTGTATGTCCAACTACCTGCAACTGCCTGCATCCAATTGAAGCATACTACAATTGCCCAGAAAAGCAGTATTTTACTAATGAGCTCCCACTGGATTTTTCCTCTGTCACCCTCACTGCTGTGACAAAACAAAATCACTTTTCCAAACCATCTCATCTGCCAACCACACCAAGTATTTTATTACTATAGCATTGAACATCTTAATACATTCAGACTTTGCTGGTGAAAATGTGATACAGCATCTGGAAGAGAAATAGGGACGTTACCAGGAGGCAGTAACTTCTTAATGCCTACAGCCAGCTCTGAAAAGGGTACCCCACCAGCAGCCAGGGCACCAAGACAAAACCCCTACTAGTGAGTTGTTTGGAGCTGTATGTAAAGAGTTTATCTGATCAGGCAAGCTTTTAGCTACACATACCAGAGCTGAGGAGAGAGAAGGAGATAGTTCTTCAAAGTAAGACTTTGCATCTGCCCAGCTCTTACTAGATTAATCCAGTAGCCACTTGAAAACAGAAGCAATAGATGAACTTTGCAAGTCAGCAAGAGCTATCTAACAATTCCCTGATATATTTGAAGTGGGAGACCAAAAGGTGATAGAAACCTCAAGTGACACTGCAGACTGGCTTTGTATACGGAGAAAATCAAAGACATTTTCCTGGAACTATGTAGTTAGTGAGGCCATTTGCAGTTTGTGTCAACAGTCCAGTAGAGAAAGTAGTAAGTAGTGGAGAGAGTAGCCCTATGGGGAAAGGGCAGGAGGAAGAGGGGAACTTGCATGCACAGGTACCCAACATCATGTGGAAGCCTGAGTCCACAGTGGAACTGCAACACACAGGGGCCAACCTGCCAGCCAGGACTTAGCCACATCAAGTGGTTGGAGTAAGTGTCCTGTCCCTCAGGTCCATGCTGCCAGGCAGAACTGCACCAGAGGGGTTGAGGCCTGATTTCTGCAACTGTGTGAGAATGTTACAGGACAGAAATCACTGCTTGCCTGCAATACCCATCTCACTTCACAAACAAGCTTAGAATTTTATCTTCCTTAGTATTGGTTCTGTTCTTGTGTCTATTCCACCTAAATTCTCTTTAGCAACTTGTTGAGACAAGAAAGTATAATTTTTTTCAGACTATGAGAATAATAGTTAATTCTGAAGGGCATAGACCAATATATATATATATTTTCCTTTGACAAAGGAAAAGCTTAAATCTTAGCGTGCTTATTAGGTGAAACAGGTATTGATATTCCTGACTGGATAAATTTCATTATGTCTTTCCATCTGCTTTTGCTTTTACAAAATACCTCTAGAATAGTCTGGGAAGGGGAGCAGAGGCCAGAGTTCAGCAATTAGTTTTCCAATCAGCTGCTATTTTCACTTTCCCACCTCTTTTTCCCAAAGGAAAAAGGCTAGGCAATTTTCCCATCTGCTTCACTAGGTAGTGCTGCCCAACCATTGCCACCAGGTGTAGTGGTGCACACACACCTCATCGGGGAGGTGGAGGTCCAAGTTGAGTCTCATGTGTGAAGCCACTGCTGTTTCTATTCAAACTGCATCATTACTGAGGCTCTGTATTGACCAAAATGTGCCCTACTGTTAGTCAGGGAACCAAGTTCCCTAGAGAACTCAGGAACCATAAATCACTTATAACAGTCTATCTGTTGCTTACACCAGTTTTAGGTCCCTTTGTTCAGGTCAGTATGTTCCAGTGTTTTGTTTTACATAGCTGATTTTGTGACACACATACACATACACACCTCTCCTCTGAAAAGCAAAACCTATTGGAGGAAAAAGCAGCTTTGTTTCCTTAATTTCATGGGAACCCCCAGCGCTTCCAGTTCCCAAAACACAATGAGAGCGTGATGTTGCAATTGTTGTGTGTTAGTATTCTTGCTGGAGTATAAATCCTGAGGGAGTGAATTCCCCTGTTCCAGGGGAACCTGGAATAGCAGCAGAAATTCCAGGGGTTTTTCCTCACTTCTTTCACAAGTCTACCCATACTATGGTAACTACTGGAAAGGATCTCTTCTGCCTTTTTCAGTATCTTTCCTTCTGGTGTTGTAGTAATAATGGTGAAGCCTTTTCTGTCAGTGTTGAGTAGTCTCCCCTGTAACAAGGGACATAATATGGTCACACACGGTCCTTTCCCGCCTCAAAAGATAAATCAGTGTTCTCAGCCTTGTAGCTTTGGTCTTCTTACCCCTTTTATCCACAGAAACCAAGCAAGTACCTCACATGGCTGACATCAAAACAACAAATATTGCAGTGGATTTGAAACTGGTCCACACATGATGGTAACATTCAACTTGTGTTGTCAAATCCAAGGAGAGACGTTCTTAGCTTAAAATGCCTGATTGTAGTTTTTGCTTTAAGTTTTGTCAATGCCTCAGCTGCTGTTCCTTTAGTGGTGAAACTGCATGCAATTTCAAGGGGTACAGGCGGTGATCAGCTGTCAGGAATTAAGCTATAATTTGCTCCATTGTAGATCTTAAAAGTAGGTGACTTGACTGGAATTTTAGATGAGAGAGTTTCAAGAAGGCAGAGTTCATAATTAAGATCCTGAAAAAGTCATCATACTAAATCTGTAGAAACAGCTATCAAATAATTTTGTCAGTTGATAAAAGCAATAGACCATTTAGCGCCAATTGAGTTCTTTTCCCTAAATTCCTCAGCATTTCAAAAGAGTAAAAAAAAAAAACAAAACTCACTTGCTTAAGGCTCACTCCAAATTTGTCATTTTCAGTGATTCAATTATTTATTGGCTTAGAAAACCATTTTTCAGCCTGGGAATGACTGTTCTCTTACCTGGATCACTAACATTACCATTAGGTGGTTAAGTTCTATGTAAAATCACAGCAAGTTCACTCTTTCCAGTAAGCCCATACACTGAGATGATCTTTATATGTTCTAAAATAGCTCTATTCAAGCCAGCAGAGTGGTATCAACATAAAACTAATGCAAGGCAAAGTCCTCAGACCTTAGCTACCTTATCAAGGTTGATGTGGATTTCTCTCTTACCCCTTACCTCCCACCCCCAACCTTCAGGTGGGTACAGTAGTCATCACATGTGAGGCCACTGAGTACCTCACCACCTGAGTGGCACCATACCAGTAGAAATGTTTATAGTTATGCTTCCTAGAGAATGCTACATATTTTCTATCAGCTTTACCACATCCAGTTAAACTTTCATTCTCCTTAAGTAAAAAATTGAATTGATTTGCATCACTCATCTTCTAAGTTTTTTTTTAATCAAAACCTATTTGGGTGAGTCCATTATTTCATTTGGAAACCAAAACAGCTTTACTTGTCTTGAATTTCTAGGTAGTTTTATGTAGATGCTGAGCTAACACTAATTCTAGTTTTCTGAAGATTCCCAACGCTTCAAGAATTCAGTTTAAGGTGCAGTTTAATTCCTTCATCAGGATCTTCACTGATGTTTAGATTATTCCATATACTTACTGTACTCAAGGCATCATTCAAGCATGTACGGGAATGATGCACAATTTATTCACCTAGGACAAAAAACCCTCCCACATGCAGTGACCTACGCTTTATGGAGATCCTTGCTCAGAGGTAAACCTCCAGCTACACCTGTAAGGACAAAACAAGACTTTCCTGACACCATTTTGGAATTCTCTGTAGCAGAGTCAACGTCACATAACTGCTTCTTTCCTCCCATCTGAAAAAGGGATCGTTACTTGACTGCTGTGCAAAAGATTGGGTAGCACTTACCCATGGCAGGTCCCCCCCCAAAAAAGGCAGTTTCTGCAAAGTGTATCATATTTTGAAAGCACAAACTGCTTTGCAACAAACCCATAGGCATAGCAGGCCTCCATTACAAATTCAGACATTCAGAGTACATGCTACAAAACATGATCAGATCATTTCATTATATCCTAAAAAACGTAGGGGAAACTACTATTTTGACTTTTATTTCAGTAACGATTCTAACAATCGAACCGGCTCAGAATGTCCTAACCCTAAGGCTAAGGGAAGTAACAACTGCTTAAAGCATAGGAAAGGAAATCAAGTAAAAACAAGGAACAGAGGAAAATATGAAGGAATGCACTATTGCATGCATTGAAACAAAAGCACCCATGCTGACAGCAACAGTACTGCTTACATGAGGTTTCTCTAGCTGTAAGGTGATCAGGGACACATGAAAACAAGGCACCTACTGACTGCAAATCAGTTGAGGAACTTCTCTTTTTTAATAAGAACTGTTTCCCTACAGGTGTGAAAAGGGATTGTATTGTATCAGCTGGACAATAAGTAAAGACATCTCTGCAGTGTCTAACCTTTACATATCCCTGCTCCCAGTCAGTCACATGAATGCGAGGACTGATTTTGAATAAACGCTGGAACTTCCTAATTTGGCCTTCCTTCTCCCTCTTGCTTTAGGAAATTCCCTTTTGCTAGAGCCAGTATCCCTTTTTGATTCATAATTTATAGAGCCTTCTTCCTTGATCACATCAGCAGTAAAATTGTATGCAGTGCATCCCTAATGTGGGGATTAATTTACTTGAGAAATACTACAGCTGGGCAGTATTTCTTAACCTCAGGGATGTAGAATAAGAATCATCCAGCTAAAGAATCTCAGGACCAGTTGCTGCAACTCACAGGCAGAAATGATGGTACTGCCATTACATACTTAAGATAATAGCTCCTGAACGTCTCGTTGATGAGGAGATGTTTAGGAGCTGTGATCTTTGGGAGGGCTACCATTGATACTGATAGTGCTAAATTTTGTCTCCTAACACTTGAAGGATTAGATACTTTTCTTGGTACAGACCTTCAAAACAAACTTAGGGAAAATAGTTAACAGCAGAGGTTTGCTAAAAAGAAAGCAAGCTACATCAGCTGAGGTAATAGCACATAATTCATAGTGCACCATTCTGACTCATATTATATTCATATAAATAAGATTTACTGACACAAACAATCCAACTGGGAAGACTTATGCAGTGACATCCAACATGCTCAGAGCCTGTAAGGACTCTGCTCATAGAGATTCTACCTTGATATCACAGAATAATCTCAGGAAAAAGTCCTAAGAGCTGCTAGACAGCTGATTTTCTCGCCTTCTGATGCATCCATTTACAGAAACAAGAGAGATTGGGAGACACACAAAACCCAGCATGGAGAAAAAACAATACCCTTGGAAGGGCATGTTCCTACTGCTCCTATATTTTAGCTATTTGACAAAGGATTGTCAGATTATAATCCCAGGTTCCTATTGTTTTCCAGCGCTCTCTACTTCTCATTAAACCATGAAGCCCAGAGTTTACATCTGGTACACAGTTATCCAAAGAGAATGGCTAAACTTATAAATAACCACTAGATTTCATGTAGAAGTGAATTGTTTAAATTGGTAACTGGTTGTAACAGCTTTACATTTTGTAGTGGAAAGGGAGAAGTCGGATGTGTAAGGAAAATGGTTAGAGGGCTAGAATGATCCATGAGGAAAGGCTAAAGGGATAGACTGTACAGTTTGAGGATGAGATAAATAAGAACAGACACAGCAGATATAGCTGTTATTGAGATGGTAGATTACTCACTGAGAATAATTCCTTCTTTGGAATGATGTGTCTACCGTATGTGTCTTTGGCTCTGAGCTGAAAGTAAATGTGTCGGAAAAAATGTATTGCACATTGTAAGTTCATTATGCGAAATTTATTGCCTCAAGATATCCCCATATATCTAGATGTATGGATATCTATATATATAAGATATCTAGATTTGGGAAGGTCTATAAAAAGAGCTAAACATTCAGGTAGGTCTTATTCAGGTAGATGATGACAGCATTTGCATTTAGCTTTAAAACAACAGTAAACCTTAATCCTCTGCCATAAACTAAGCTAACTTCCTCCATACTGGTTATTCTGTAGCACTGTACACTTCCCACCAGCTGATGCCTGACTATGTAAACATCACTTGCTTCTGATCTCTCTACACAGGAAAGCACTTTCAAGTTCCTGAAACCCAAACTGTTTAAACTATTTCAAACACTAATTGTTTGAAGGTATTCACTTCTCATCCCAGTCCATTTTCAAGTCTAGTAATCGACTGTACAATCACAAGCCTTAGTGGCGTTTAGGAAGTCTCGCTTTACTGCCCAGTTTCAGATGTTTTCTGTGGTTATTTCTAGAGATATTCTAAGTTTTTACTTACCCAAATGGAATTGTTTATACGTGAAACATATTCAGCATCAAATCTGGATTTTTTCCTAGTTCTAAGTCTCTGCCTTTGCTCTATCAGAAAGAGAATTCTTTTCTATTCTCTTTTTCTAGCTGTCCTATATATACACTTGAAACAGGTTTCTGCCTGGTTTTAGCACAGCTTGTTCCAAGCTTCCCAAAGAAATTAATTACCAGTCTTTGATGTTTCAAAAGTTCCTCATATAGCCTGTGTCATACCTGGCATCTATGACATGCTTTCATCCAGGAGATGTGATGGATTTTACAGTGTCTGAATCCTTGTACAAGCTGGAGCCGATTTTTACCTTCCTTTTCTGTCTTCTTTAGAGTTTTGACTAACCTTTTGCTAGAGGAACAAAAGGAAATTTGGCAGACTGTTTTATTTCTGTTATTCTGAGACATAAATGGAATCTATACAAAGAATATAGATACTGTGTGCAGCAAATAATACTAGAATCATTATAATGCCACTTGTGTACCTTGTGGAGCAGGGATTTCCAATTGCAAGGTTGTGCTAAACTATTTGGCACTGAGCCACAGAAGATGGAGTATTTTAAATAGGTCTTAAACAGCATCCACCAAACAAATGCAATACTCAGGGATACTACTTACTTTTGAAAATCCTAGGTGTTAATTGCTGCAGTGATGGTCTTACGATTTCAGTTTGTTCCAGTGTCTTTTCATGATGACAAAGTTTTGATTTTAAATGCCATGTGTTTGTTTATTGGGGGTTGGAGGTTAGCTTCCAACATTCACACTTCAAATTCAAGCAAGGTCTGTGGGTGTAATATCTAGGCTAATAGGGATAATCACTAATAAGTGATTATCACCAACTTAATTTGCAGTTGAGAACCTAGAGTGAAATCAAAAGGTGGTAGCAAATAGCCAGTATTTATCATCTGAGAGCAAGTAATGCAGTAAAACAAGTATCTGGTATACTGATTAATCACCATGTTTAATGAACGCACCTGATTAACATGGAGCTAGATTTAATACTTTTCAGACATCAGAGCTGTCATGCCATGCAAAGACAACATCTGTTCCACATTGAACTGCTGACACTTTCACTTTAATCCTCTATGACTTTAAAAGACATTCAGGAGAAAAAGATGGAGAAGAATGTGTACCATTCTTAATGTCCTTTCCAAATTCATATGACAGGTTGCACATAATCCTTGTATTGGATGTAAGCATAGGAGGTAAAGAAAACAATGGTCTATAGTAGCACAAATTGCAGATTTTGTGCCAAGGAGAAGTTGTGGAGCAGAATAACTCCTACAAAACTGCTCAGCTCTAGCAAAAAATAAATTGCTGTTTCGTGGCATTGAGGAGTACACCAGCAGCAGGGTTACCATCTACTCTTCCCTGCAATAAAACATACGCAGCTCTTCTGAAATCACTGGCTACTTGTGTATGAGGATTTATGACAGCTTAATTCAGTCATTAATGCTGTAATAATTTTACTATTAGTAGTTAGTGAAAAAATTAGCTATCAGATTTGGTAGACAAGTGAATTTTAAAATAAGCTAACCCCACACTGAACTTCTATTGGCAAATACCATCTAACCATGGTTACCAGATAGTTCAAAGTGCATAAATCTTTACCATTTACATACAGGAAACAAAGGAGTAAATAATTTCAAGTCTTGTTCTTGCTGAATGCCCATCCACTAACAAGGTAACACAGACAGAAAAGCTATATACTGGAGGGTAGTAAAGAGGCAAAGAATGGGGAGAATTGTATGGAATATTGAAGTTCCAAAGCACAAACTGGTCCAGAGCAGTATATCACCAACAAATGGGTGTATGTGTGAAGAGATGAGAAAAGCTTGATTGCTGCAAAGAAAGGGTACAGGGTGCATGTCTGGTTGTTGCCTGTTGCTCTACAGGTTTTAAACAACAGAAGAGAAATGCTTTAAGAATATTGTTACAAAACTGCAACAGGCACAAATTCTTTTGCTTCTCGGAGTTCTGGCACATTTTAGAGGACCACTTCTGTGAGTGTCACATGAAACACATTTCAAAAGCATGGGAGCGAAGCACACGCTTCCACTGGCAGGATGGCATACGGATTGTGTCCTGGAAAAATCTGAAGCCTGCACAGCTTCATGTTTTTTGCCAGTTCTAGCCTTTCTTTCTTAAAAGTACAAAATGTCAGAGGTAATCTAGCAGCTCAGTGAATCAGAGAGCAGCACAGAGTACAAACTGTTCTGAAAAGTTACATGAAGATTGCAAAGGATATCTTTTTTCTCTATTCACCCACCCCATCCATCCACTACAGTGATGAAAGTCTTACCTACTGCAGACTGCCACAACGAATCATGAGAAATTCTAATTCATTACTTAAGCCCTGATGAACTTTGCACAGGCAGTGCAGAGGCACATACAACTACACTAGCTAAGTCACTAGCTGTGGAACTTGCCCCTTTCTAGAAGCCTCTCACAACATGATTTCACTAGTACCAGTAGTCTCATCACCTTGCAAGATTAAGCCCAAAGATCTAGTTTTGCTCATTCTGTTTAGTGGGAAAGGAACAGAAAGACAGCTAATTCCCCTGATTTTCCATTTCAAAGCCACTTTTCTATATGTATAACTTCGATTCAGTATGATGCAAACAAAGTCAACTGAACAAACTGAATCCTTCACATCCAAAACAGCCTACAGAAAGGAAACAGATGAAATAAGAAACAACACCTCAATGGTCTTCTAGGACACTAGAGGCCTGCTGAGACACTTAAGATCTAATCACTGGCAAATTACTCTATAAATATTTCCTTCTTCCTATAGTGAGAAAATAGAAACCAACTGGGTTCCCATATATGCAGTCAATAGGCAGCATGCACACACCAGGTTATTCATTTGTTAACACTGATGTTGTAATGTGATGCAGTATATTTGCTTAATGTATTCATCTGTATATCCATTACCTCAGTGCATGGAGCTCTGAATTCTGTTCACTGTACAAGCTGGCCATTGCTGGCAAAGATATACTTGGATTAAAATATATCAATACTGGCGAGAACATTTCCCTGGGATTTTCCCACCTCAGAGTTCTGAGAGCACTCAGTAAATCTCTGGAAATCACATAGGAAAGTCCTAACAGGTCATGCTTTAGGATGTGGAGCAGAGCTACAGCACATTTCTATGAATAAGGTGCAAAAAACTCCATTGAGCATCAAAGCCAACTGAAATCCACAGGGATCAGCAAACAGACCAAAGTGGTTTGGACCAGGCCCAAAAATAGCTGTTCACACCAATGTGAAATTTCATATAAGATTCTTTTCCTGGCTTCTACTTTTCAAAAGAAAGAGGTTATAAACACTTTGGAAACATTGAAAACCTTCATGTAGATCTCAGTCATGTACTTACCAGATACCTGTCTTAAGCCCATGACATCTAACATGTATGAATCTGCTTACAGTAATGTTGGTTATTTGGACTGCGTTTCAGATACTTTAGTCAGGCAATGATATCATTCACTTCATAAATACACAAGGTCTCATGTCAAACTGCTATTCTTTTTATAATAAGAAATCTTTATATAGTGGATATGAGGTAAAACATCATTTTGGGTATATTTGCTTTGGGATTGTCTAGGCTTCATGTCTTTGAGCCTTCATTTTTATTATAGCTTGTGAATCACCAGTAGGAAGCCAGGATTGCAAGTGTTTCAAATTACATAAAACCAAATATGTAAGTATGCAATTCCATAATAACCTGAAGATTACAGGGATGATCTCCAGTTTGGTCCCTTTTTTGTTAATACTGCCATTTTTTATATCCCTATTTTATAAAAAACTTCTTCAAAATACTTAAATTTAACTTGATAGCATGAAAAACAAGACTTTAGTACAAGTAGAAAAAAACACCAGTACTAAAACCTACTGTAGAAAGCTGAGCACACTCAGATAGAACAGTAGTCAAAAGAGCTGTTCAAAACTCAGCAGCATGATTAGGCAGTAATTTACATCAACTAAGAGCCTGGTTAGAAAAATTCATTGATTTGTGTTTAAAACCTCAAAACACAAACTCTAAGCAGCAAAGTACCCTGCTCTTCACATTATAATCTTCCCTTCTTCAGGGACTGTAACAAGAGGACAAAAGGTAATGGGGTTAAACTGAAGTAAATACTGTGGAAGTTCAGGTTAGATATAAGGCAGAAGTTCTTTACTGTGAGGGTGGTGAGGCAATGGCACAGGCTGCCCAAAGAAGTGGTAAATGGCCCATCCCTGGCAGTGTTCAAGGCCAGGTTGGACAGAGCTTTGGGCAACATGGTCTAATGTGAGGCATCGCTGCCCATGGCAGGGGGTTGGAACTGGAAGATCTTAAGGTCTTTTCCAACCCAAACCAGTCTATGATACTATGATATTAATGACTTCCACTGTCTTCCATCCAGAAATACAAATCAGAATGTGTTCATGTAGAACATAGCTCTCATTTGTCAATCAGTTTCAATGCTCAGGGCTATTATCAATAAATGATGCCCAGTTTTGGAGCAGAGAACTGAGGATTTTCAAACAAGATGTGTTGAAATTTTCATAGGGAGATAACTGAAGAGTTAGAAATAAAACATGAGTACTTTCTAAGGCAAGATCCTCCTCATCTTGATGTTAAGTCACTTAATGTCTCTAAAGCAATTTGAGACACTAAGACTGCAATATATTGCCAGAAAATGCTATTACTATTTTAATCATTACTATTAACTTTGAGATTTTATTTTCCTCATGTGGGTTTTTGTGTCCTTTAATTGTCTTTGTCTTTCATTTTCTGAGTCTCCTTAAGACTGTAACATCAAGATAAAAACCGTTACTTAAGACTGCAGCTTCACTGATTACCACACTGTGGCCCTGACCACTGCCTACAGTTATGTGTTACACAGATTATGTAATGTCAAGGCTAATTCTCCAAGCAGTTTCTGTTTAAAATACGTACATGCATAGTATTTCATGAGCTGTAGAATACTTCCTGGTCTCTATCCAGGTTACAGAAACATAAATTCTAGAGCAGAGGTTTCATCTAATGATTATCACCTGCATTTCCCTTAGGATTCATTTTCAGCTAAATTGCTTTTAAGTACAGCTAGAGAGACAGGTAGGTTCTATATATGCTAGCAAAGATCAGAGCATGGCTCTTCTTTGCCATTTCCAAAGCTCAGAAAGAGTGTGAGTGGTGAGGAGGACAAGTACTTCAGGTTTCAGTGTTTGCTATTCCAAGGACAGTGGCTACTCCTCCACACCACATTTTTCCCTCATGGCAGCAAGACCACCACATTTAGCTCTTCAGGAAGTTTGTCCAGGTTTCTGTTTTAGCTCTGGCTGTTCCTCTTCCCATAACATGCACAACTGTGCCTGAGCTACACTGTTATCCAGCATCCTTCACTCCGAACAGTTTGATTTCACTAGCACTGCAGACAAATTCTGACCAGCCTTTCAACTCATCAGGTATCTTCCACTTTTCCTGTCATATCTCAGCACCTGTGGGTGCAACGGCTTCTTATGCTGGCATACATATGCAAGGATAATAATAAACTGCCAAGTGCTGCAGCCTTTGAGATAGGTCTTCCTGTGCCTGAGGAGGATTTGTTATTAATGAGCAAAGATGATTTTGTGAGGAATCTGACTGACTGAATATATTCTGAAAGCATCAAAATGGAAACAATGCTTCCCTTTTATGTTTTGAAGTTTCAACTTTTGGACCAAAGTTAAATCATGACATGAATAAAGCCACATGTCAAATACTGTCAAGGGGAAGTAACCACAATGTTACCGTTGGACCCAAATTTTCTGAAAGGAAAACATTTCATTCCATCAAGATCATAAAAAGAGTTAAATCTGGACCACAAATATGAAATACGCAGTGCAGATGAAAATGGCTTTCCCATTCTCAGACTTACTTTAAAAGTAAGTCAATGCTTTGACTGTGTTGTTTTAGGAAGACTGATTCTGGGTTTGTGTGCAATTGCAGAGCACATTTCACTCAGTTGTAAGACTTCTTATACTAATCCAGGCATTCCTGCTCATAGACAATGATGATAACTCTGAAACTCATTAAACTGTGCCTTGAGAAACCTACACAGACGTGGCCCAGGAGGAGGGCATTGAAGGAGAAGCCCTCTCACCAGAGCAAAGAGTTAATTTCTAGAGAAACAGATAGGAGTCAAGCAACTAAGAAAACTTTCAGACATAGGACACAGCAATTTAGAGGTAGACTTAAGGAATAATATCCCCACACTACATCTGAAATAGTTTCAGCTAGAATCTCAGCAATTCTTAAATGACATCATTTGCTTTCTTTGGAATATTCTAGGAATATTGTCTTGTCCAACCTTCTTGCTCAAAACTTGATCAAGTAGAGCAGGTTGCCCAGGACCAAATACATAACCACATTGTTGGATAATACAGCACTGTAGATGTAGCTGCTTGAAAGTCTTGGTTGACAACAGAATTCACTGCTAAACAGTATGAGCTTTGCTAAAAAGTTAAGTTCTGAACTTAAAACATGGATGTTTTGGTTTACTTCTAATAGTCACTGCAGTTCTCAAACAGAATACATTTAATTGGTAGTTTAAGAAATACTAATTAGAAAGAACAAAGTAACTGGTCAACATTCTTTCCATTTTGAAATTAGGCTTCCCTATTAAAATGAGCTTCTAATGTGGCCATGCTTTTGTTTTGCCAGGCCTATGAGGCAAGTCTCAAGCTACAAGCAGGAGAGAGTTTGTACTTATTTCCATAGTCAGGCTTCTATACTCACACTGATTTGCTAACAATTAAGCCACCAAGCAATTGTCACCACAGAATCCAAAGGTTAAACAAATCCATTAATCCATAAAGTATTCTTTTTTTTAATGGGATCACATCCATGAACATTTTCTATGTCAAAAAACGGAGATTGTGATGTATTTTGTATCATTTATATCTGGAACATGGCAACAGCAGGAGCTCTCTCTCTGTGACCAGAGCTGACTATAAGTACTCTCCATGTACTATTGAAACTGCAAGCATTAATTACAGCAGCTGTTCGATACAGATGTGAGCTCCCTACAGAGGAGCAGGAAGATAGTGTTTCCAATTTGGAAGACTGGAAATTTGGAACAATAAGCAATAAACGCAACATGTCTGGCCAAATCCTTGAATAGGATAGGATATGTAATATAGACAGCATATATACTTGCATTCAGATAGAATCATAGAATCAGCTGAGTTGGAAAAGACCTTCAAGATCATCAAGTCCAATCATTGCCCAGCACTGCCACGGTCACCACTGACCCATGTCACTGAGGGCCTTGTCTACACGGTGTGTGAACGCTTCCAGGGATGACGATTTCACCGCTTCCTTGCTCCTCAGAAAAAGATGATTACTCCTATGCCAATTCAATTTCTGTAGTAATCTTCAATCATAATGGTAATCTAAGATGAAGATACACAGACAGATAGACAGAAAAACTTCCATTCTGTTCATTGAACAATTTAGGCAGAGGCTAAACAAGGCAGCCTCAAAATAGTCTTGCTTCGAATGTATCATATGTTGCAATACAGACAGCTGACTTTGTATACTTCTCAGAGGAAGCTAATCAAATTTCCACCACAGCATAGGAAACCAGTCAGGTTGGAGCCACTACAGACTCCAGTTATACCCTGGAACATCCACATTTACTGTAAATTCAGTTCTCACCTACAGCAATCACTTTATGGTGTCACAGTTTTACTGAAAAAGGAGAAAGTAAAAAAGGACTGCAAGTGCACCCATGAAATCCTGCCACCTAGGAAGAAACATGATGGAAACCTGTAGAGGTGTAGCAGAAAGTGTATGCTCTTGTACTGCAAATTGAATGTTTTCTTAGACAGTCTGCTCCTCACATAACCCAGAATGAGTCAGTTTGTTCTGAGGGTCTGGGCCAAATCAGAATGTAATTTGGTCTTTGCCATAGTGTTCTTTATGGATCGTGTCCTATAAAAATAAACTCAATACAAAGGGAAAGCCCTCTTGCCTCCAGTTACTGTTTTCTTTCACTAATTCTCCCAACACAATTTCATCTCCTGTTTTGCAAGGAGGTTCATTCTGTATTTAAAGAAAAAAGAGACACAGAACACATATTTGCATGGCATTGCTTTGCTTCCAGCAGTAGAAACAAGAATTATAATTCACTGGCATACATTACAGCAGGAATATAGTAATTCCATTATTCCGTATCGGGTGATGCCTGATTAAGTATAATGTCACCCAGCCAATGATTTCAGTGTGGTTTTAGTTCAGAAGACTATGTCGAAACATAACAGCAGCATGGCAAATGCTTATCTTTGCAGTACTTGTTCAAGAGAACAATGGTCTTGGAGTTAACGCACTATCTATGAAACTTGGTTGTACTGCAGGGAGCCATAAAAAAAGAAAGTAGTTGTTTGAGGCTGATGAGAGAGATAACATACTGAAATAATGGTTCTTTTGTTTCCTTACTTCCCTGCTAACTCCATTAGGACGTAAACTTTCCCCCTGTGGTAAACCAGCATAGGGTCCTGTGAGTAGCCCAATTCCAAATGCAAGTCTGGCTTTTTGAGGAGACCACACTTTCAGACATATGTAAGAACTGAATATTTCCAATAGAGATTCGGTCAGAAGGGACCCTACTGCCCTTATCTGTAGGGGAACTACAGTTAACACACCAAAGAAAGCTGAAATGAGTCCATTTTACTGGAGGTTTAATCTCTTTAGAATTAGTTTTCATACTGAGATAGGGGCCTTATTTTTTTTTTTTTCAGCTTTGTGCTAAAAGAAAACAAGTATATTTCTTATTAGCCTCTGTAAGTATTGATCTTTCCTTTTTGCCATCTTTCCTTGCAGCCACAGAGCTGTCATTTCTGTTCTAATCAAACCCACTGGAAATCTTATGCGGCAGTGCCATTGTGCAGTGCTTTTATTCTGAACCTCCTGGGATTTATAGGTCAGCTCTAACCATTTGTTGTGCAACCCCTGCATTCCCTAAAGTGACTGAATAACTGCAAAAATAAAAAAACTTGAGTGGACTCAAGTTCAGGGGGATCAGAGATCGACCCTTTTCATCTACACATCCAGAGCCACATATTAACCATGCAATAAGGACTAAGTATTGTATTACAAGCAAGTTCTTCAGTAATTTAAAATACCTCGGTCAGTTAGGTTAGGGGAATCTAAAGCAGAATTTGTCCTATTCAGGCTCATACAGTCATTTTGAGACTTTTGTATAATTTTCCTGCAAACCAAGCCAAGCTGTTACTTCATTTATATTGTAAGCTTCTATAAATTGCAATATTTCCACTTTCTTCAATATTTTTTTTCATTGCTTGTACATTGTTGCCATACAGTCTCGTGCTCCATAGTGACATGAGATGACTACATTCCTTACTACCTCTATAATCTAATGGCTGTGATCTGGATTTGCCTTGGTGTTATTAGCTCAGCACTCTCCATCATATATAGCATGTAATGTATACTTACTATGTCATCACTTATACCCATACGCTTGCAATGCAAAAGATGTTACCTATTCCTTATAGGTTGCCGAATCCTTTCACTAGCAAACTTCATTCTAAAGCACAGTGACAGCAGTTTATAAGGGTAGGTAGTTCTGTGGCCTCCTTACCTGTTCTGATTTAGCATCTGACCCTCTCATATCCTCAGCAGACCACAGGGATAATAACTTCTGAAAACTGGCCTGTAGATTAGTGGTATAGTAATACAGTGAGAAATCCAGAGCTGAAAGACAATATTCTGGAGCATGTGAGCACCACTCCACAAAAACACCTCTGATTTTTAATGGCAGACACAATCAGATGTTTTTTACTCCTACAATGGCTTGAAGTTACTAATGCTTTAGAACTTACTCCAAGCTTCACCCTGTAAAACACTCAGTGTGTTTTAATAGAAGCTAAATAACAAGAGAACTCATCACAGAACTGATTTTTAAGACTGATCCTACCCTAACCTGACACCAATTTCTGCATTCAGCCTTTGACAGGGAATTCAGAGATGAAATCAACCCAGTGTACAAGTAAAGTTTTCTTTTTCCCGTTTCTGGAAACTCAGCATGTTATCCATACATTTCCTCTCCACATGGGATTGCTAAGAACTCTGAGCATACCCAGGCTCTTCAGTTCCACGTAAAATAAGCAGAACGCAAAGCCATACATCGTGCTTGGATCCATATACTGAGCCACCTCTGAAGAGCTGTCCAGAACATAGCACTTAAAGACACATGCTGTTCTTTGCAGACCCTGTGACAGAAACACAGTTGACCTGTACTGCACTTTTACTATCCCCATGCAGCAGTCTGAGCACAGGATTTCAGGCTTAGCTTTACAGCTACTTCTGCTCAACTATGAACTGAAAAATAAGACAGATGGTTTGTAGCGTTGTCCAAAAGAGAATGGGTTCCAAAGCAAAGATACTATAAACTCCCTTGGCACAGTGAAATAGTCAAATTACATTTGGATCCAGCTTTTCCATAACAAATCCCACAGGAAATCGTAGTTTGCAGATGGGAAGTAAATGTCTCAACAAAATGTGATCTAAGTGGTCCAGTGAGAGGTTTTTATAAAAAGAGCAACTTAAAAAAAGTAATGGAGATTTTATTGCTTTTCTCTTCAGTCCTGTTTCTTTCATACACACACTCCCAGTCATACTCTAAGTCATCAAGCAACCATTTATTTACAGGCATGTTTTCATTACTATTTTACAGAAGAAATTCATTCATTATGTCCTGTGAACATTCACTATAGTACATTTGCTGATTGTTTCATGACCCAAAATTCAGATATGGAACTGATCTTATCAAACATTGCTCTAATTCTGTTTTCACAGATTCAGTTGCAGCAGAAATACCTCAGGATTTTTTGCAAGTGAAAGACCTCAGACCCCTGCAAAGAGCTCATTTATTCAGAGTCTTTTAAGTGCTCTTGCTCACAAATACCCTGACTTACACTGTTTTGGTATCACCAGTGGGTAGAGTGTCCTCAACAAGTTCTCTTTCCTCAGCTTCGTAATTTCTCAAACCAGAAGCTCAGCTTCAGAAGCCAACCCTTGTAATACACTGCCAAACTTTCAAACAAGGACTCCAACCGGATGCCTTCATCTACTGTCTCCACTCTTCTACCACATACACATTGCATAAGATCTGAATATCAACCCATGACAAAGGCCACCAGTTGCATTGATCTCCCTACCACATACATAGGAAGACATCCCACTAGGACAAATAACACCATTTTCCTTGAAATCCATAACTGTACATGGGGATTACATGAGATAAATACCACTGATCAGGCCAAAGGTCCATCTACTGATCCCTTAGGACCCATAAAGCCTAAGGAAAGTAGAAGAAATGAGGTGTGTAGAACATAGTTCTGCAAGCTCTTCCCAGATTCCAGCAATCATTGTCTTGGTGGCAGTCAGAAGTTCCACATCAGACTGGAGTATTTCATAACCTCTGATGAATCTGCCTTCTATAAATATTTGCTTCTTTGATCTTCATTTTTTCTGAGTAATGATAACATCTTCAAGCCCTAAAGTTAATATGATATGTAGCAAGTCAGAGCTAGCAAACTGAAATGGCTAATCCAAGGTCACTCACATGTTTTCATCAGATGAGTTACTGATTGGTCTTTGGACATCTCTGCTAAATCAACATTGCAACAAGCTGATAAACTACTGTCATTGCTCATCACTTAGCCTCTCTCTACTATTGCAACAACTTCCTACAGGCTAAGTACATGTAGGAGAGTACTGGGTGCATATTCATGTTGGGGGGAATAGAATGAGCATGTCAGTTTCCATGTAATTATTCAAGGTTATAATTCAAGCATTATCATGGGTAAGAAATAAAGATATATTTATGACGCTTCCAAATATGTTTTGGATTACATGTCTGTCATGATGTAGAAGCTGACAATGTCTTTGCACTTGTCAGGAAGAGTCCTGCATCCTGAAACTCTTCCTCCGCAGCAGATCCCAAACTGTGGATACCCAAATTGTGGACCACACACAGGTATAAAATGCTGCAAATGGATTTCTCAACAGGCAATATAAAATATTAATTGTCAAGTGGCAAGAAGTGGCACATGAATAAACCCATAGCAATATTCAGCATGCATATTTTAGCCTGAAGCCCAGCGGATAAATAGCATGTATGCCCCACAAGATTTCCATTTTAAGTTTTGACAGAAGTCAATAATATTTTTTCCCCTCTAACGGTTTGCGACATAAATGTGGGTATTAGCAGTTCCATGCATAGCAGTGAAAATTACCCATTGAAGTGCCCATCACAGTCACTGTTACCTGTATCATTATGTGCTACCTGTACCACTTATCATTAGTTATCTAGCACTATTAGCTTGACTGAAGTTGTCATACCTTTACCGTTTCCCAGAAGACTACATTAGCAATGTAAGACATGTCACAGTTTTTCCTCATGCATCGCAATGTTTCATTAAAACTGCCATTCAGTTCCACTGTAATATTACTTTTTTTCCTCCTTTTAATTCCGAAGTTTGTAGCACTGACTGTGAACAGGCCAAGGAGGTTTTATGTTTCTTACACAACCGTCTGAATCCATCCAGCCAACTAGTATAATACAACTGTTCTCATTTGGTGGACCACCTCAATACACAGTGTGGTCCTCGGGTAAGCAGAGCAGAAGCCAAATGAGTGCAGCAGTTATTAGAAACAAAGTCAGCAAGGCTGAATTGCCTGAAGTTTGTTTGCAAAATGACAAACTAATGACCAAGGGGCAGCTGAAATGGAACATAAAGAGGGTGTCTGTATTCAAGATGGAGTGAAAGCATTGGAAGTAGTAGAAGAGGGGGAAAATTGACGAAGTTGAAAGATTAGTTGGAATATGGATTGAACACTCAAGGGAAGGTGGTCCTGGGAACAGGGCACCAGAGCTAGGCTCAGGAGGCTCGATCCCACCATTAGCCTTAAAGGACCCTAATTTTAGGAAGCACTGAGCATCCAAACTCAGAGGAGCTGGCCAGTTTAAGGTAATAGGAAAACACAGACCACAGTTTTGATTCTGCAGGGTCCCTCTTCCCTTATGGGAACAAAACATACCCAAGTTACAATTCTGAATTCATTATAATCACTTCTCTAACCCTGCTTCTTGTGCCTGTATGCCAAGAGGTATATTCATTTATTCCCAAAGGGGTCCTAAGAGGAGCAAGGATGTCAACAGCAGTACCGCAAAGCAAGTAATTCACCAAGCTATCTAGTCCAGCTCTCTACACTCTAGTACTCTGAATTGCTGCCAAGTTTGCACCTTTAGTATTCAGAAAAAGTATGTTTCCCCCCATAGTCGCTCTGTGAGGAGCAAACGCTATTTACTGTGTAACTTTTACGTTCAGAAAGGAGCAAAAAACCCAAGGCATAATTCATCACCACTAAGCTTTACATAAGGGTTGCTAAGCTGAGTCAGTAGAATTCCAGCAGAATAAAATTGAAGTAGCTTGATGGTGAATCAGACTCCCAATCTCTGGAAACTTCAGGGTACTTGTGGCCTGCGAAATGGCAGCCGCTTAGAAAAATCACTGTAGCAGTCGGTGTTTCATCCTTGGCTTCCCAATAATGTACAGCATTAATAGGTTTATAAGAAAAAACATTAGGAAATTTAGGAAAGTATAGATTTAATAGTAACTGAGGGTCATGTAGATTAGGTTCTGTGACCCAAATTGTGACCAGGCAATACAGAAGTGATTCTCATGGCAAAAATACCAGTTTTCTTACTGAGAAGTTCTGAAAACATTGAAGAAAAAGCTTAAAATGGAAGTCAATATCTAATCCACAGTCAGACAGGGTTTGCACTTCTGTAAAGCTGTTAGTATGTTACCTTTCTAATCACTGTTTCACATAACAAGAATTCAGCCTTAATACCTTTGGGGATTCGGGGGTCTGTTTAAGCCGGCAGTCCAACAGCATATCTGTATCAACACAGTCCTGAGCACTGAGGCAACTGAACACTTCTGAGCAAAACAAGTAAGGAAACATCAATTATTTTTCCTCCAAAGTGGTACAGTTGATAGCAAGCCAAAGCCTAGGAGAGGGTAAGGAGTACCAAACACAAAGCAGCAGTGCTTTGTGGGGAAAGTTTCTTCTCCTCAATATTCTGGGCCTAATCTCATTCACACTTTGTAAGCTTCCCTTAAATAACAAATCCAGTTGCTGGGGAGAACATTAAGGGTAACATGAGATCCCAAAGGGACCCAAAAGATCTGAAAAGACCTATGATAAAGGCTGTGGGATGATCCTGGCTGAAACAGTATAGAAAATAAGGAGGTGACTATTAGAATAAGCACTGTCCAATTTTTATAGCCCAGATTCAGGGCTTGACCAGTGCTACTGCAGTCACACTTGACTAGTTGCAAACCTGTTAAAAGAGGGTTTGGCAACTTGGCTGTAATTCTGGGCGCCAGATATGTTGTCACCTTAAAACAAATGCTTGTTCTTTTTAATACTGTGATTTGCATTAGAATTTAATTTACAAGTCCCATGGAAAGCAATGCCCTGAATAACAAGCAGCTGCAGTACCCCTTCACAAATATCCATGACAGATGGGATGACAAAAGCCTGAGCTGCTCAGTAAATTACCTTCAGTACAACATGCAGTAATTCACTCACCATGCCATTTGCTGTTCTTCATTTTTAACTACACTGGACCCATCCCTTACTTATATACTCAATATTGCTCACCCTTTTGCAACTAAGTATATTATTTTTGGTCATCCCAAGTTCAGAAACAGTAAAGCACATTCCTTAATGCAGAAAGTACTTAGAAGTAGTTAGAGGTATAATCAAGTAGCTACTTACTGGTAGTTAGCTAGAGCCATCCCATTCTAGGATTGCTGGCAACTCATTATCTGCAGGAATAAACTTCAAATTGAGTTGGCAAAGCTGACTTAGATTGCCAGCCTGTGAACAGCTCTGCATTGGGAAGGTATCTGTTCTCAAGCTTGTATGCGTCCAGGAGACGGATTTCCTTTGCTACCAGTGGCTTTACCTTTGGAAAAGCATGAAGACGTTGGAGGCAGTACCTGCTAAAAACTCTTCTCCCCTCCCCTACTTTCATTTCCCCCTTACAGAAATCACCTGGGGACTCAGCTGTAGGCAGTGAGCCAAACCAGCTCCTTCAGGGAAAATTCCATTCCAATCTCAAACACAATTCTCTCTGGGTTAAATGGCAGTTCACTGATTTCTCCTCCAAGGTCGTGCTCAGCAAACTGGTACTTCTCCTGATATGCCTTCTCAGTCTCCAGCAGGCAATACTGTGTGGATTCAAGAAACCAAAAGAAAGTTATAGAGCAAGAATGAGAAGCATAAGCACAATTGTCTGCTGTTCCTCCAAAGCCACTCTCTGCACTATGTTTTCTTTAGATTTCAAGGCAGAAACCTATATGGCCTAACAAGGACTCCTGTAATCGTTGGTAACAGAGTTATCAATATTCCTGATTTCCGTTCAGGAAGCTAACCTTGGGTTTTTGCTGTCACCAAAATCTTGATCTCAACAACTCCCTGGGGCAGTAAGTTCCACAATTAAACCACCTTTCATGTGAGGAGGTTAATGAGACTGGAGATTTACCTGATATTACCAGCTCCTGTGTTACACACCAGGGAAAATGGGATTAATAACAAGATCTCATTGGAAAGCTGAAGACTTACGTACTGTACATCATACAAAGCGTGTGATATATTCTTTGGCACAGATATGTCATCAGTGGTTTAAAAACCTTGGGCAGAAATATGGAGATTCTCCTACCAACAATACAAATACACTTCCTTCTAACTGAAAGGAACTGCACCTCCTGTATGGAGACAGACTGAGAACATTGGGGCTGTTCAGCCTGGAGAAGAGAAGCTGCGTGGAGACCTCAGAGCAGCTTCCAGTGTCTGAGGGGGGCTACAAGGATGCTGGAGAGGGACTCTCTTCTCTCTTAGGGACTATAGCGATAGGACAAGGGGTAACGGGTTCAAACTGAAACAGGGGAAGTTCAGGTTAGATATAAGGAAGAAGTTCTTCCCTGTGAAACACTGGCAGAGGTTGCCCAAAGAAGTGTCAAATGCTCCATCCCTGGCAGCGTTCAAGGTCAGGTCGGACAGAGCCTTCAGTGACATGGTCTAGTGTGAGGTGTCCCTGTCCATGGCAGGGGGGTTGGAACTGGATGATCTTCAGGTCCTTTCCAACCCAAACCATTTTGTGAGTCTGTGATCCTGTTTCCATTCAGTTTACTGATCTGTGACATCCTCAGAACTCATAAAGACCAACTCTCAAAAATGATCACTGCAGAATTCTCATCTTTTGATCACTCATAAATATTCCCTGGTTAAATGGATGCATTTTTGGTGTCACTGTACTGTGCAGTACCTGTGCACTGTACCTGGTGCTGTATCCTATGTGCCTGGTAAGTGGTAAAAAGCTCACCTTGCTTCTGCAGACTTCTATGTTAAAATAATGAGCCACACAATTAACGACTGAATTTGCTTTATTTGTGCAAATTTCCATCCCCTCACAGTTGTGTTTAGTCAATGCATCACCCAGTTTTAGTAACAGTTTGTTGTATGTATAGGTCAATATATACACATGCATAGAGCACAGCAGAACTCTCTCACTGCAGTTTCCAGCTACATAATAGTAGATCATGCTTCCCAGTAGCCATACCAGCTTACATGAATGAGATGAACTAGACAAGCTTGATAAATGTTCTGTGGCCACATTTTTTCCCTTTATATTAGAAGTAATACTGGAATAGGGATATTATCAGCTATATTCACAGAGCTTCTGTGAGAATTTACGTGCTTCTAATAGCATCTGCACTAATGAGTGACTCCCACTGTCCAGACCTGTAAAGTCAATAGAAAGTGATAGGCTCTCCTATTCACATTAATTGCCATGGGTGTAATCTCAGTATCATCCTTAGTGCCTTCTATATCGACTGCATTGGCAGAGAGCTGAAACATGGCACCTTCTGGAGAGAGGATTAACTCACTCCCCTGAGCCTAATCATTGTATCACACATATTAAAGAAAAGCAGCTTTGAGGCACCACAGTGACTAACGGGGCAAACATATCTACCAGGCCATCTCTCCATCCTGGTCCATAGGGACAAACTGGTGCATAGAATACCATGGGGTTGTTCAGCAACCGTGCAGAGAGCACAAACCAGGGCAGAAGCAAAGGACATTCACATTAAGGACCAGAAGAGTGATCTGAACATTCAGAAGAAATAGAGCCAAAAAAGCCTAGGCAAGGGTATGGTTGGAGTAAACCCTCCTGGGATTACGCAGTTGTCTAGATCCCCATCAAAATCCAAGCTAGTTGAAATCAAAATGACCTAACTGTCCATGAATTACATTATAATGTAAATAAATAAATGTAAATAATAAAGGCAGCTGTAGTAAGTGTCCATACACCATCACGTAGGTTTCATATGAATTGCATTGTCCTTGCCAAGTGTTAAGATTATTCCTTGTCAATTATTCCTTGTCAGTTATTCCCCAGAAGAGGAATATAAATAGAGCAGGGTGGTCACTGCTGTTTCCACTGCTGCTGATCCACTGCAAGAGCCAGAAACACTGCCAGCTGCTTAAGAGAGAAACACATAACACAGTGCTATAAATATTTCCATTTTCTTCTTTTCTCAAGCACTTTGTTCACCCCAGAGAGTGGAAATAAGACTGAGGAGGCTGATCATATGACCCTGGGAGTTACTGAAATGATTGCTCTGATATGAACAGTCTTTGGTGGGATCCTAATGAACAGTACGCACTGGTGACATTAGCAGCAGTCATTAACTTCTGGCCTAGATCATTGGTGTCAGGAAACTGTGGCTTGCAGCGTGCTTCATAGTTACTGATGTTGTTCTCATATATGGGTTACTACTCAAGATGATCTTCCATTCTGGAAGACTTGTGCCTATCTCAGCTACATGGAGATAGGCACACGGAGTTACACGCCACCCTAAGGGTACTGACTGGTAGATGGCATTTTGATAGACATGCACTTTAACTCAAGTTTGTTCTCTGGCTTCAATGAATTAAAACATTCCAGGTTAACCTGATGATTTAGCTGTCCTGCTCTTCTTGCCATTAACTTACAAACATCAGGGACATTTGCTCTGCAGGGTCTTAAGTTACATATTAGACGGCAGGCAGGACAAGCACCAGAGCCCTGGGAGGCAGGGGAGACATCATTCACCCTCAGCTATTCACTTTCAGGTTACATAAGTAGCTACAAAACCTCTTTTGCAGGTTGTGTATGCTGAATTCACTATCTATCTTCTCTCCTTTAAAAGGCTGCCTCCCAAAACCAGGTGCTTCCCTGAGTCAAATGACACAGCTTCACTGAAGGAACAGCAGTGCCAACACCTCACGTGCCATCACAGTGCAGGGTTTCCACACTCCTATGCATCTACTCCATGTCACAGTAGATAAGCAGCAGCTCACATCTGATGGTAGGAGTCTTCCTCCTGGGTGCACTGAAATAAATCTGGAAGGACCTTCTACTCTTTTACTCTTTAATGTCATACTTTTTAATGTCACACTCAGTTTTGACCAAGGATGTGTGGGCTGACAGTGAAATCTGACAGTTCACACAAGCCATACATAAAGAGATGACTTGGGAACCCTAGCACATGAATCACAAGTGATAACAGTCTGCCATTAGTGACACATTCATTTGCCATGTCAGTAAGTGCATTGCATAAGTGCAAAATAGAGCTGGCTTTGGTTGGATGCTCACAGCACTGATGGCTGGCCATTGGTTAACTCCACCCAACACAGTGAGGCATCTGCTCCCTCGGCTGTCTCCTTGAACACTGAAAAAATGCTTTATATGGGACACCAAGAATTGTATTTTTATATATTCCAAGGATTGGGGTTTTGGGGATACTACATTATAGAGGGGAAAAGAAGTGAAGCATTCCACTTACAAGAAATGTTTGGAAGATAGCAACCTCCAGTGAAGTATCTCCCTGAGCCAGAAGAGCCTATAGTCAACAAAGGGAATGCTGCTTCTATTTTTGCCTGGGAGCTGGGTGGTCCAGTGGGTTAGTGCATTGGCCTTTCTCCTCTGAACACTTTGATTTTAATAATAGCTTTCAGCATAATAGAATGTGACACATTCATCCTACTTGTGTTACAAAACCTCTGTACCATATTTAATACGCTGGGGAAATTCAGAAACAAAGGAAAAACATCAGTCTGGAACTATTTTTGCCATAATATTTTGCCATATAATATTACCAGTATAATCAAAATTTAAATGAATATTTACATTGACCATATACTTTTTGAAACCCCACTTGTTACAGCTGCTGTAAAACTTCCATCACGTTTTACATAAGCTAGCAATTTTGCCAACATTTATTCTTAATAGATGATCATTTCTTTTTACTTATCCATATATACATCTTTGTAACCTGCCTAGAAGTTAAGATAAAAGGGGATAGATAATATTTTCCATTAACATGCTGTTAATACCAGCAATATTTTAAAAGAACCTTAAATGGTGCTTGGTATATTTCTGGGGGCCAAAAGGCTGTAGTCTGCATTGGAAGTGGGGAAATGCAGTGGTGAAGCTAGTGTTTAACTGATGTATGTTTTAAAGCTCTTGAGCTAAAATGAAGGTTAACCTCTGTAAAGGAGGCTGTTAAGACAGTCACACATTGAGGTCTAAAAGGAAAGCTCTTGTTCTTTTGAATTCTCCAGACTCCAGAGTATCTCCATCATTGGACTCAAAGGCATTTGAACTGAACAGAAAGTGCACTGGATCCTTCTGTGTACTTCTGTGGCTGTTCATAAAAAGAGAATGTAAAATGACTGCCAAAGAACACACTTCTCAATGTCTTATCATGCTTCTCCCAGAACATTCCCATCCTAATGATTGGAGTGATACTAATCTGCACACTTAGCACCCAGAGAAGGAGAACTTTAAAAAGCCGCTTGTGTTCCCAGCCAGAGAGCTGGTCACCCCTGTTACTGCTCTGAGAGCAAAGGAGTCCGACTCCCATCTCTTGCCATGGAGAACGTTGGAAGACAATTAATGTTTTCATAGCACTCTATAAATACCGTACACTTAGACAATGCAAAGCACAGTTTGAACCTGTACAGTTACTCCACCTCTAATCCAGTGAAATCAAAACTTGCACATTTGAGAGCTTAAAGTGAGATACCCACGGTAAATGTAACTTGATTTTCAATTACAGAACAACTGCAGTTCTTAACCACCGTCTGCTTCAGCTGAAACAAACCCCAAGATGAGCAATGTGCAGTTAACTTCTTGCAGTCAAATCAAACCTATTCAACCCTATTCCATAATTATTTCAGATTATATCAGATTATGTACAGTATTCAGACCCAGTGATCAGTCACCACAGTTGAAGTAGTAAGATTATGCTTATTGATTTGACTTTCTTACACTCCTTTCAGGCAAAGAGAGTCTATATAGTAGATTTATGAGAGTAGTTTGCAGTAAGTATTAGAGCTTTAGTTATTAGAAAGGTGCTTTGAAACTCAGACTGCAAGTTCTGCTACTCTGCTAAAGAAAGTACCCTAAACTCTTGATATTTTTGCTAGCAACATCAAATTGTTGAAAGACAGGAAAAAAACATGGAATCTGCAGATATTCTACCAACAGGATTGTCAAATACTGCTGTTTCTCCAGAGGTTTTAAAATGTGGTTTCAATGCCCAGATGAATTCCTAAAAAGGGTAAAGTTTGCTGGCATGGATTTCACTTGAAAATAATCCGGGACAAGAGAGCTGGGATTCACTCACTGCTGGCAGGAAAATTCATTGCAGCCACCTCATAAATACTACACTGTAAGCAAATATCTCTCTTGGAGACTCAAGCTCATGGGAATCCACCCATTCAAAGTCTCATCAAAGATCTGCAGGTCTCTAAGATGCTGATCCGATAGAATTTCTATAGGCTGTGACCTCAATTAGCAACAGTTATCCTTAGAAAATGTTCTCTTTGTCAAAACCTGACAAACTCGAGTCTTCCCAAGTGAGGCTGTTAAGCCTGCAGGCTGACTCCAGGTAGTCCCAACCTGACTTAAGCACTCCTGTTAGAGTGTCTCATTAGGACTAGCAAGATTGCATAGAATCACAGAATGGTTTGGGTTGGAAAAGACCTTAAGATCATCCAGTTCCAAAGCCCTGTCATGGGCAGGGACACCTCAAACTAGCCCATGTCACCCAAGGCTCTGTCCAGCCTGGCCTTGAACTCTGCCAGGGATGGAGCATTCACAACTCCCTTGGGCAACCCATTTCAGTGCCTCACCACCCTCACAGGGAAGAACGTCTTCCTTATATCTAACCTGAACTTCCCCTGTTGCAGTTTGAACCCATCACCCCTTGTCCTATTGCTGCAGATGAAGAGCCCTTCTCCAGCATCCTTCAGATACTGGAAGCTGCTCTGAGGTCCCCACACAGCTTCCCTTCCTTCGGCCACAACTTTTCTCCAAGATCTCCATCTAGAGATGTCCCAAAAGACTGTCTAGCAAACAGGACATGGAGGTGTTGGAGCAAGTCCAGAGGAGGCCACGAGAATGCTCAGGGGCTGGAGCACCTCCCATATGAAGACAGGCTGAGAACATTGGGGCTGTTCAGCCTGGAGAAGAGACAGAGAGAGCATGTAAGATTTCCTTACTATTCCTTACCAGTCATAGAATCATCAAATAGGGTTGGAAAGGACCTTAAGATCATCCAGTGGCATCATCCCCCTGCCATGGACAGGGACACCCAGTGCACCAAGAGGCATCTTGTAAAGAAACCCTGAATTCTTTTGTGTACTTGACTGTTTCCTGTTCTCAACCATCTTTTTCCTTGCACTTCCATAGCTCTTTTCCTCCTCCAGCCTTCATCCTTGATACCTTTCTTGAAAGCTATGGCAGCCCTCTCAGCCTTTGTCTTGCTCCTGGTAGTCATTGTCTTCTTCTGGCAAGGGCTTGCTGAAGCTGTAGCAGCCCATGGAAGGACACTGCCCCAGTTGTCCCTGAATTCAGGAAGCCCTGCAAGTAGGAGCATTTAAGCCATGTCAGACAGCTGCACAGCCAGCCTGTCACTTCTCTTCTGCCTGAGCATTTCTTGGGATCAAACGCTGTTCTGATTCTCTGAAGGATTTTAAACCAGTTATTTCCTTTCAGGCTGAATCTATGCCTGTTTTCCTCTGAGACCGTTGTAACATAGAATCAATTCACAATTAGAAGACGAGCCAGATTCTTGGTCCGAGATGCAATTTCCTTGGCAATGGAAACAGGCTTTGGGGGAAAGGTAGCAGATTCCATGCATTAGAAAGTAACCACTAACTCTCACATATAGTACAAGTTAGGTCAAAGGGTCCAATAGTTACCACTGTGGTTCTCCATTAATGGTCACAGCTGTCAAGAACTGGACACGGCAGCTGCTTTTTCCTTGAAACACTACAAATGTATCTCCAGATTTGACTGCTGAGGCTGCATTAAATTCAACTTCTGTACCCTTCTATCAAGTATATAAAAAACACAGGGGAAAATCACACTGTGGATGGGGAAGACACACAAATATAAAGCACATATACAGCAGCAGAATCCTTCCCCCTCCCCACAGCACATGAAGGAAAACCCATTATCTTTCATTCTTTGAATGTTACATTTCCTAGACTTGTTCATCATAGATTTTATTCTCACATTAAATAGAATCCATTTAAACAAGGCATTTGTTTAAAGACTACCATACACATCCAATAGCATGATGCCATCAGGGTGACAGTTTCTTCTCCAGTCTGATTTATATTGAATGAAGGGGGCTGATAACTCTCAGGTGAGCTGTTGATCAGCTGAACTCAGTTGCAGATGAACCAGAACCGGCCAAGACTTTGGACGACGCATGGCAATCACATTATATTAACATGGGTTTGAAAAAGTCTATAAATATTTGCTCTGTGGTTTCCAAAGTTTGAGACTCGCTTTGAAGCTTGGTGAAATTTAAAGTAAAATGAGGATTACAGTGAAACTCCATGCATTATTTGGGGTTTGGCCACAAAAAACGCAAACCCAAACGCTGTTCTGGATGAGATGGATGGGTTGGGGTTTGTACCCATCACGAGTTTCGGTAATGCAGGAAATCATAGTTCAGTTGAAAACTAAAGCAGAATCCTCAGTGTGTATGTCATTCTGCTTTTACAAAGGGGAGTTTTCTCCCAGCATCTAGAGAATGAAAAAGGATCTTTGGAAAAGCACACAGGAAACACCTTTAGAAAATGAATCATTCAAACATGAGGGTAATGAAAAAGCAAGCCAGTGCCTTCAACCCTTGTGAAAGGATGTGAAAACAAACCAGTACAGCTGCAGGGGTTCTTTATCTATCTACATATAAGCAATTCCAGTAATGGGGGCACTTCTGCTTTGATTCCAGCATGGAAATGCTTCTCACACACACAGACCTAAGTCTCAAACACAGGGCCAGAATCTTAAAGGAGAAAATCTAACTAGCAGAGATACACACTCACAAAATGGTTTGGGTTGCAAAGGACCTTAAGATAATCCGGTTAAAACCCCCCTGCCATGGGCAGGGATAAAACACCATTCAACCTGTATTACACTTGTGTGTATGGAAAAATGAAGAGTCACTTGTAACAGATACTGCTCAAAATATAATAGAGGAGCATTCGACTGAAAGGCATTTTGTGAAATGACAGAAAAGAGGTTTACAACACAAACA
Organism: Pezoporus flaviventris; assembly: GCF_033815535.1. Lineage (NCBI taxonomy): Eukaryota > Metazoa > Chordata > Aves > Psittaciformes > Psittacidae > Pezoporus > Pezoporus flaviventris. Next base: position 6,625,587 of record NW_026892585.1, read on the forward strand.
TGGAAGTTGGTTTATTTTGGGCATATAATCTTTATTTAATGTGTTACATAGGAATAGCTTCATAGAATAAGATTTCTGAGTAGAATTTTTTCTCTTCCCTCCTATGTCTGTTCCTGTTTGATGTTCATGCTTTAGCTCCCCACTCTTCACAGGATGAAGAATGATTTATGTACAAAATTATACTCCGAAAGGCACCTCAAGCAACAGGATGCCTTTACATTGATTTGTAGGATCGCTCTTGCACACAGTGAAGTGAGAGCAGGGAATATACAGTGAACACAAGTCATCAAGAATAATCACTATAAAAGAGGAAAAACAGAGTCTGGCATAGGAAAGTTTCTTCATTATTCCTTAGTATATTTGTAATCAACCGATTTTCCAATTTTCAGCTCTGTAAAGTAAGACTTCTTGTAGATCTTCCCAGAGCTGGTTTGTAAGCCATACAATTCCAAGCAGCCATGCTTAAAGGCGTTTTATAACCTGGTTTGAAAGTGGCATAATAACTTCCCCATGGTGATAGTCACTGGACACATAAATTGTTCCTTTGCCAGAACAATACTTCCAGTTCTTGATGGTTTTGACTGGCTTCCAGGAAAAGCTGCCACTTGGTTACATCCATGTTCAGTTCCTTTGCCAGTGATCTGTCCGAGTCACGGGGTTCACAGATGAAAACCTCCGGTGTCCTATACAAGAACTCCAGAGATGCCATCTTCCCCGCTGTCAGTGCTACACCACATGTACATACACTTACATACAGTTCTGCAAAACTCAGTTTACCAACCAGCTTTACCCATGTAAAGTAACTTTATCCCTTTTGCAGTTAAGGGGTCCGTTTGCCTGGGGACTCTCCTGTTTCTGGGAGCTGCCTGAGCATTCCATGATGATGAAGCCTGATGGAAGTAGAGAACTTTGCACCAGCAACACCAATAGCCAAGCTCAGAAGCAGTGACTTTGGGCAGCAGCAGCAGGCAGCTCTTAAGCTCACAGGAGCACTGTCTCAGTCTCAGTATCTCACAGGTTCCATTTCAGCAGATCTGAAATCCTTCTGTCTAGTTTCTCTCTTTCTTTCTTAGTGGTTTTGGAAGATGGAGATGGAGAAAAATAAAGGCCAAGAGGAAGAACTTACACCAGGATATCACTTCTCTTGCTGCACCATACTACCAGTGTTATCATGGCACACGTCAACATGACTGGGATCAAGATGAGAGTTACAAGAATTTCATCTGGTGGATCTTCCCAGTGAACCTTCTCTGAAGTACAGTTTGAAAAGAACTGTTTATGAATTCCAGTGATGAAGCCCTCTGCCAGAGGGTTTGGCCAAAAGCAACTCGCATTGTTGGCTTCACGTTCTGTGCACTGGGTAAAGTTGTCGTAATACCTGGGAGAAGAAGGAAATGAAGGAAAAAGTTTCACTAGAATGCATATGCATATTGCACTTAGATAAGCTACATAAGGTGCCATATAGAACCTGTGAGAGTGGGTCTGTCATGGAGATACGCTGCTGAAGGACCTGGACTGGAAGCTGTGAGCACCGAATAGGTACCAAAGAGTGAGGCAGAAGGAGAACTGACTCACACATACTCGTACAACTGGGAGATTTCATGTGAAACCCTCAGCCCCCCAATGGACAGTGGTAAAAACCCTGTCTTCCACATGCTGCTACTACAGCCAGGACCTCCTAATGCTGCTTAAGTAGAATCAGAACCCTCGCTAAAGGCATCTACAGGATCTTTACAAAACACACACAAATGTGCTAAGAACAGACTGTTTTGAGCAAAATATGGGTAATTCATGCCTTGCTGTCATTGGGCATGACACTGTGGTGAAAATAATGATGTGGCACTGGAACTGAGCAACAACATGCGTTACTGTGTAACAGTTTCAGTTCTGTTGTACCCTCAGGCAGTAGAAGGAGAATGGTAAGATAAACATGCAGAAAGTCAGCTTTTGACAGCCTTGAGCTTTTTCCCAATTCCAGCAAATGCCGGGGGAGGGGGGGGAAATCCTAATTATGCATGTTAAGAATCCTAGAATCACAGAATGGTTTGGGTTGGAAAGGACCTTAAAGCTCACCCAGTTCCAACCCGCTGCCATGGGCAGGGACACCTTCCACAGGACCAAGTTTCTACTTCTGTCAGTTCAAAGCCATTCCCTTGGCCTGTCCCTACAGGCCCTTGTCCAAAGCCCCTCTCCAGGTTTCCTGTAGCCCCTTTAGGCACTGGAGCTGCTCTCAGGTCTCCCCTTAAGGAGCCTTCTCTTCTCCAGGCTACACCAGCCCAGCTCTCTCAGCCTGGCTCCAGAGCAGAGCTGCTCCAGCCCTCACAGCATCTCCGTGGCCTCCTCTGGACTCACTCCAACAGCTCCATGTCCGTTTTGTGCTGTTGCCCCAGAGCAGGATCAGGGCTGCAGTGGGGGTCTCCCCAGAGCACAGCAGAGGGAGAGAATCCCCTCCTTCAACCTGCTGCTCACGCTCCTTTATTGAGAGCCACTTGTAATGCCTAACACCTGATCTTGAACACCCCATGTGCTGAAGTTAACCTGTCCAGGGTAACTTCATTTATGAGAATTGGCTACCCCTCAGGGAAAAAAAAAGGAAACAATAAGGCTAAATGAATAATTGGATGGGGTTTATGGTGTTCCCATAAGCCAAAGAAATTCAGGAAGCAAATGATATATGCAGGAGGAGTTCGGAAGTTAAGAAGACAAGGAGTGTCTGGTCAGTACAGGAATAGGACACGAAATAAGGAAGCTGAATTATTGTCTGTTGTGTTTTTAAACATTTATTTCAGTTCTGTGTGACTCAATAGGCTCACTTCAAAGGGAAATTAAAAATAGAAAGGAGGGGGCAAGAAACCATATGTCACCTGATGGGATAGCATCCTGCACATTGATCTGAAGGTCCTACCCTCCCTTACAGCGCATGTAAATATGGTAACTCCTGACAAATGGCTTCTTCTGACATTAAGTGCCAAACGGGACTAATGCTGACTCAATCCTTTGTTGCGAAGTAGTGCAGGAAAGGCATTCAGTGTCTGGGTCAGGACTGAAGTCCACTGTCTATGGCCTGTCAAGGGAGATGTCTGCCTGCCCATGCTACAGTCACAGAGCTTGGGCTGATGCCACTTTATTCATAAGCAAATACACTGAACAGTCTGGTAAGTCCACACACAGATGCTCTGACACACAGATGCCTGTATGCACAATGTATGTATGTTGTAAGCAAAACAACTAGAAAGGAAGCTTTTGTGACAATGGCAGCAGCTGCAGGGAAACAACAGGAAATAAGCTAAAAATAAACCACAAATATAAGCTGTTATTTCAGTAGTGTCATTCTTCCATGTGCCCCAGTAGCATCCATTCTTTATGTCCTTGGACCAAATTGGAAGCTGAAGATGTCTAGCTGAATATGGGAAAGCCAGTCCCAGAGGAATCACACATCCAAGGCAAGCCTACAAGGCTCAACAGACTGCAATGCAGAGATGGTACACCCCATTGCCCAGGCAGCTCAGTGCTCTGCCTAGCACAGACACCAGGCAGGTGCTGTGCTGGAGAGAGCTCCAGCTCCCCGCTGCCACAGCCACCTCATGGTCATGCAGAGTAACAAACCCAACAATAAGTCCTGATGACCTGAGCAGACATCATAGAAAAGCACCCTAAACTGGAAGATTTATTTATAGAAACCTTTCCTCTTCTTTTGTTTTCTCCCTGGGTATAAAATCCTATAGAAAGCTCGGTGGTCTGCCAGGAATTCTGTGGATTTTCTGTGGTATAAACAAGAGCTTTCCCCCTTGATTTTGCACATCAAGTACAGCATAGCTAGAAAAAATATCTGGTTAAATGTTGCCAAAAGGCCAGATAAAAACCATTAGGGAGTTACATTGTCTTTGAAAGAGCAAATCCCTAAGAGCCATAATAGAATAAAAATGCTATCTTAATAGTTTGAATTCCTCACAACCTTCCCTTAATACCCTCTTCGTTACCTGCACTGTAACTGGGGGTTTCCCACAATTCTGAGAATGCAGATAAGGAAAAATCTCAGCTATTTGAGAATGCCACATCTGCCAGGAAAGCTCAATTCACTTCAATATTTATGTAATTAAATAATGTCGAGTTTATGCACTGCAGCAGAAAGCTCAGGTGAAAACCAGTCCTCTGCATGGTACCAACAGCTGCCTCGGGAGGGAGGAACTGAATCCTCATCATGTGGCATTTTGTACTCGGTCAATTTGTTAGCAAGTTGTTGGGCTTTTGTAAGAGGGAGCTGGGGGTTAATAGATCTTTCAGTCCAATTTGATTCTCCTGCGCTTAATTCTCTTAAGCCTTATGCAATTCTCTTTATTCCAATGGGAAAGGCTAGAGTAGGAAATCTGTTCATTCTGTATAATAAAATGACTACCACAAAGATGCCCTGACCTCTGACTGGAGGTACCGCAACATCAATGCATAAAAATTACACACTTTGGGAAGGGAAAGAACAAGAAATGACGTTTTCCACTTATATCCAATTGGAGAGCAGTATAGCAGCACACCTCTTGGACCATAATGAGGTGTGGGAAAGTTATTATGCTCTGTCCTGAGTCACATTTTCATCTCTTTCAGGCTAGCTCCATGGTAGTTAATACTCAGCAAAGACACATTCACTGGGAGCCAGGTAACAAGCTTTGTGATCAGTGGGCTGAAAAATTAATGTATTTCTCTGGAGTTTCAACTCGGTTTGATAGGCCAGTACCAAAAACCAAGAGCTAAGCATAGTCTGAGCACCAAAATTCATCTAAAGCTGTGCTTACCCCTCATATGCTCAGGGGAATCATTGTAAGTTTTATTGAGGAACCAACTACTGGGGCATAGGGCATATTACTGAAAATACTTCCAGAGAAGATGTCAAATCCTTACTTCCTCTTTGGAGCAATCTCTGAGCTGCAGCACATTTGTCATGAAAGACAATATTAAATATCCTGGAACAAAGCTTCATTTTGAGAGCACAAACACTTTTTCTCCTGTACTTTATGTTTCCACTAGAACAGAAAATAACAATCTTGTGGCTGGTTTTCTGTAAAACCTGAGGAGAAATTTAGTTTGGGAGTTATTTTACCCATAACAAAACATATTTATATATCTTTGTCTATAAGCAAGAACCTGGACAATAGGCAGTTATTATCAGTGCACACATTTGCCTTAATGGGACAGTGTTTCCTAGAGTGCCCACTCACACTATTTAATGAGCCAGATGGATGTGTCACATCTCACCCATCTTAGGGTACCCAGCTCCCCACCACTCAGGGCACTGACTGGTCTAAGTGGGGCTTCATCTCATCCATAGTTTCTCACATTCCCAGGAAGGAGCGTGGTAAATCCATGCTCTTTCTTCAACATCTGTACAGAAAAACTGCAGGGATGACTGGTTTGTAAAGAAAAAATACAACTCCCTCCTCCAGACTTGCATGAGACCAAGGAAACAAATGGATTGTTTCATGATGAGCTTCAACAAACCAGCACTTCCCAAAGAAAAATGTGCTTTCGAAACCTTCCAAACAATTCTCCAACAGCAGAGTGCCGTAGATCATGGTACTGAGGACAAACTGTTGAAGGCATTTGCTGACTGCAGACAGCAGACCCACCAGCAGTTCCCATAGGAGAATTTGCCACTTCTGCAGCACTCATGGGTAGAGGCGCTCTACACACACAGAGTCAGGGATGTTTTGCCATTGCTTAGTGAGATGGGTGAGGAATTCCAAACCAAAACAATCACTCTCCTGTTCTACATAAATCAGGATTAGTGACAGAATTATGGAAGGGTTCAGTGGGGTACATACATCATGAGCTCATTTTTGTTATTTTGAGTCATACCAAGTATTCAGAAAAGACAGGGGAAAATCCCTCTAGCACAGACAAGTCTTGATATAAATCAGGTAACAGATCCTCCAGAGACACTCCTACTACTCAACAGGCCTGGAAAGGAATCTAGAGGCACTGTTCAGGATAGCACAAGTTATGTGGTGTGTTTTAATAAAGAGGTTTTAAAACTCTTCTTATACAGCCCCCAGATGCTTCAACCAAGAAATTTCTTTATACACAGTTATATCTTAAATTAGAGTTCAAAGTGAATCATCCTCCTTGTAGCCTCCACCCAGTCTGGAATGAGAAATGCTGAAAGAATACTTATAAATATCTTCTGATGAGATTTCTTGCAGCATTTCTGGATGGAGGCAGGAAGTACCAAACACCCTCACAAAACAAAGCAAAAAGCCTGTTCTTGTGTGATATGCAGCCAGATTTGGTAGAATTTAAGGGTGTAACAATCTGGATGAACTTCAGATAAGGATCCAAACCTTAAGATTACTATCTCCTGAGGTTTCGTCATCACGTTGAAAGCAAAGCTTCAGTTCTATAATCAGCTATGAGCCTACAGATATGGCACACTATTGCTCAGCGTTTTGCATTCAACATCTCTCCAAACAGATCCATGGCTGTATCTCAGCACTGCTTTTAGAGGAGCATTCTCACAGACACACTTCTACCTCCCTGTTCAGATCACGTCTGCTGTTGTGCATCTGCAGCATAGAATTCAGCTAGAAGAAAATAGTGCTTTACAAAACATAAGGAAGGAAAGGGGGGGGGAAGGAAAGGGGACACAAGAAAACCCTTGCTGGTTTAATGTCAACATTGTAAAGTGTAGTTTACTCTCATGTCACTAAATAATGGGCATTGTGAGAGATTTACTCACTTGGGGTGAGAATCATAAATACATTCTGGTGTCCTTTGGAATAATTACCGATCTGCACCCTTGGCTTCACATCAACAGTGTCTGGGAAATGCAAGATGGATGAATAACCCTCACTGAAAACCCCAAAATGCACAACTATTACTAAATTGTTGTTCATTTCCTAAAGAGGCCAGGTTGGACAGGGCTTGGAGCAACCTCCTCTGGTGGAAGGTGTCCCTGTCCATGGCAGGGCGCTGGAAGTGGGTCCCTTCGAACCCAAACCAGTCTGGGATTCTATGAAAATGTAAATACAAAGAGCAACTGTAGATGTAAGCAGTAGTTTATAGACCTATTATCCATCTCCAGTGAGCAATAGAAACTATACATCAAGCAAATCTAGAACAAGGAGGGAAACAGCCTTGCAGCAGGTACTATGTTGTAAAGATCAAAAGTTTAGTAGCACTGGAATCTTACCAAGCCAGAAGCTTCTACTATCAAGTGTGCTTTGCCTTCTACCACTCCTGAGCTGTGTGTTAATGATTACTTAGTTGTAAACTCAGCCTGATTTGGAGATACACCAGTTCAGATGGGAAGTATTCTCTGAAGCCATCACTACAGCATGTCTACAGGAGACAGTTCCGTAACTCCCTTGAATTAGATAAAAATCAAAAGAGCAAGTGAAGGCAAATTCTAATCCCACAGACACTTAAGCGTCTGTATCCAACTTCTTATATGCACTGCATCCCCTAAGTAGCATCACCATCAGTGAGGATGTGTGGAAAAAGATGCCCTTCATCTTCATCAGTGAAGAGTCTGCACTGGTTTCAGATGCTTTCTGCCACCTCATGAATTCCCAGCTCTCCAGCCCAGAGAGAAACAGGGAATGGACTGTGGAGGGCACAGGAAAATACAGGATGCAAGAAAAGCACATGCAACCGGCATCCTGCAATCCAAACACCGAAATGCTCTGCAAATGTCTGGCTTGCAAAGGGTCATTCATGCACTGTATCTTCCAGATAAGAGTTTTGCTCCTTAGAGATGAGTACAACATTGCAGTGTCACTCTGCTCTATGCAGTGATCTGGCTCAGATATAGCATTATATACTATGCTATCGCATGAACATCAAATTATGGCAGAACATATTAGTTGATCATGAAGTCATCATGGACAAAGAATAAAATGAAGAAGGCTGAACTACTCCAAAGAAATCCTTGAGCCAGCTTTCAGAAGAAGAAATAGGTGATATTTTAGTGGTGAATATGGATTCTCCACAAAGGTGCCAAGTTGAGGCACATCCCCTCAGCAGTTTGACACAACAGGTACCAAGCTGGTGTGTTAATTAACACACCATCAAAAACTCTGCATTTCTGGCTTAAAAATGTGCAGTTCTTTATTGCAAGAGCAGGGTCCTCTGTGGCTCACTGCTTTTAAATCACCACTGCTCAGTTTTCAAAGTTGACTTGAATTACAGCTTTGATGCTACAGCACCTAATAGAGACCACAGCACCACAGCTCATTTTTGCTTAAGCTCCTGAGGCACAGCAATGCTGCCAGTTAACAAGTGCCTTGGTAAGCTGACATCCTTAGGTTTGCAGCAGCAACCCTGCTATCTCAGTTCAGAATGAGCTTACCATGTAACAGTGCAAACAGGACTGAGGATACTGAGGATTCAGGACTATTTTAGGAAGTCTTGATGCCTGCTCTCTGCACTGGTCCACCACCAGCAGCTATTGTAGTAACACTGACATTTGATGGGAAACAGAGAGAATAGCCAGGGGGAAAGAAGGGCCATTTGTTACTCACTGAAAGCTGAAAGAAGGCAGAGTCATTTTTAAAACAGGCTTCAGTGCTGTGAGCTGAAAATGACACCTCCTAATCCTAAATGATTCCTAAACCTTGAGAAGGCACAAAATGGTATTTGGAAGGAGTATGAGACTGTATGTGGAGGAAAAAGCACTAATTAAAGACGTACCTTGTTACTAGATTGTACCTTCCATTTAGAAATCTATGCTATTACAGCTAATAAAGATAACTTTTCCTCTTTCTTCTGTCTTGTGTGAAGGGTTGTTTGGGCTGTATTTGCTTGTTTAATACGTTGTGCTGAATTTTACAAGCTCAAGTGTGCACTGTGGGTCTGGAGGGACATGAGCCCTTATGAGATCTACCCCAATTGTTTAGAGACAGGTTTTTAAAACGAGTCAAATCCCTGAAATCAGTCACTAACAGTCCTTGAAATTAAGTGTGTTATTTTGCAGCCAGTAGAATACAGAACACTGGACACACATGAATTCCCTGGGAGGTACATGTAAATCCTTTCTCTTTCCTCTGCTTCTGGGGACAAGTAAAGTCTCTGTAGCTGAATTTCAACTACAATCATCCCCGAAGTGTTTGGGAATTCAGGTCATATAACCAGAAAGCAAGGGTGGTTCGACTTGGAACAGATGACAAGGTTTCTACACTGTGCTGTATTCCTCCTCCTCCAGCACCACGATGTATGCACCCTTCACAAACTGGTTCCTGTACGGCACAGCACTGAGCACCACAAAAACAGTGGCGGTTTGCCCTGCAGATGCTCATGGAGATGCTGCCAACCCAATCTGCGTGTGCTCATCAGTGAGACCTCTCTGTTGTGTGACCCGCTGTAAAATGAAGCTAAAATAGCATTACCGAACCTCACAAAAATACCGTGTAATAAAAGACAGTAAGGTCTCCAGTGACTACTGTAATAGGGACCGTATGTGTCATATACATACAGTTTAGATGGCCAAAAACTTCCCAAGTATTTAACAACAATCCCTGTATTATTTCTCTGGAGCCCCCAGCACAAGAAGGACGCGGACCTGCTCAGGCAAGTCCAGAGGAAGTCCTGGAGATGCTGCTAGGGCTGGAGCAGCTCCGCTCTAGAGCCAGGCTGAGAGAGCTGGGCTGGTTCAGCCTGAAGAAGAGAAGGCTCCTGAAGGGGAGACCTTAGAGCAGCTCCAGTGCCTGAAGGGGCTACAAGAAACCTGGAGAGGGGCTTTGGACAAGGGTCTGTAGAGACAGGACAAAGGGAATGGCTTTAACCTGACAGAGGGGAGATGGAGATGAGCTCTTAGGCAAAAGTTCTTCCCTGTGAGGGTGCTGAGGCACTGGCACAGGGTGCCCAGAGAAGCTGTGGCTGCCCCATCCCTGGCAGTGTTCAAGGCCAGGTTGAAAGGGGCTTGGAGCAACCTGCTCTAGTGGAAGGTGTCCCTGATTGTCGCAGGGGTTGGAACTGTATGAGCTTTAAGGTCCCTTCCTGCCCAAACCAGTTCAAGTCTATGATTCTGTGATTTGATTGATTGCCTTAAAGTATTAAAATGAAGCCCACGGTAGCCGTTTCTTCCTCTAATTCTAAATCCTGTTTGCTGTGCTGCTTAAACTGTAGGAAGCAGTTTGCTTTTTAAACAAAGCAAAGGAAGTCGTCTCTTTACAGTTTCTGCTATAAAAGAGACAGACATGTGGTGAACTTTCTGTACTAGTTCCCATCCGTACTCAAAAACTGAACCATGTAAATACCCGTGCAGTGACAGCAGGAGAGCAGATACCACTGAAAATGAATAAACACATAAACCCAGCATGGATAACTGGCTTTGTTTTGGTTTCAAAGTCAGAGGCCAGTTATGAAATAACTGCTCTAAATAAAGCTAAAATAAAACAACTGATTTCTAAATGAGGGATGGTAACAGAAAACAAGTATGCCACACTGCTCTTTCAGACACTGACTGATGTGCAAACCTCTTAGTGGTTTGTATTTTCTACTAATGGATACAGGCAAAAAGATACTGCAAATAATGCCTGTGTGTCATCTAATACCTTCATCCATTCATTTGCAAAGGAAGCAAACATCCACATTGTTTCCTTCACACAAGGAATCACAGTTTGCCCACCGCAGAGTAGTTCATGGCAGAACTGGGGACAGAGCATGCGTCTTCTGGGCTCAGGACCAGGCTCTGTGCACAATCCACACTGCATATGAGAACTCTAATTCTTACCCTGCAACTGGGGTGCTGAAAACCACCCTCTCCTTGTGAGATCTCCACTGTCTGAGCTATAAACACACACACAAAGCATGATTACATATGGCTGAATTCCATAGGAAACCAGGCCGGGAAGCATTACAAAGAAAGTGGAGCTCCAGAGAAGCTCAGTCTTTGGGGACTGTTTGGACAATGGAGCACCAGAACCTGCCAGAGGGGAATGGAAGGATGCCCTGAACTTCTTTGTGCTTTTCCCTCTGCACCTGACTGAAATACAGACAGGAAAGAAAAACGCTGTCCACGCTGAATACAGGGGGCAGAAAACAAAGCACAGAGTTACTGCTGAGCAGTTATCTAGGAATATACACAAAATAGCAACAGCCTGAAGGAGATCCCCAAGTGACAGACCCGAGCTTCTGGCTTCCAAGTAAGGAATATATGAACTACCATCTTTAATTCAATGTATAAAAGACACCCTGTACCTCAGCCCTGAGCATATGCAAGGGCTCTGCTCCCACAGAGTTCATGCGAGTTTTGGTACAAGCTCCAGTTTCATTTATGTTCCTGACACAGTAAGTGTCACACAGGTAACATCAATAGCACAGTCCTCAGGTGAAGGGGAGCTCAGTTACAGACTAATCCTTCATTCCTCTGCAAATGCACTGAGCTTGAGTTCTTCACCCAAAGATAAACCTCTGTCTCCGTTCAACAACTGGCTTGTAATCTTAAATTCTGCAAACCTCACTGGAGAAGTTTATGTTACATAAACTTGCATATCCAGACGACTTGAGATTGTACTTTTGAGACATGCTGCAAATAAGCCTGTAAAGGTGAGGAGGTAAAAGAGATTTAAGAATCCTTAGTACTTTTGTGACTACTTAAAGCTTGATTTTCACACCTACTCGTTCTCCCTGCCACAGCTTTTCATGAAAACCATGACCTTTGATGTGTGGGAAAATATACATTTCATAGCAGAAAAGAAGTGAGGATTCCATTTAACAATAGACCAGATATTTGAGTTCAGCTCAGCACACAAAAGAAATCTCAGTATGTTCTTTAAGAGACCAATAGCATTTGTGCCCTGAAGAAGCTGATCTTTCAGAGTGAACTCTGGGCACTGACTCTAGTGTTAAATACAGAAAACCACATGAGCACCTGGTAAGAGTTTCCACCCCAGTGACAGGCAGCGCTTGCGCACCAGGCCTGCTGCCCCATATGGGACACTGGCACTGTCTCCATCAACTCATCTGTGACCACTCCTCACTTCTCCAAGGACTGCAGAAGTGGTCCTTGCCAGACAAAAAGCAGGTTTTGTACTTGCCCATGGGTAGCTAGGGTCTGTATTTTCAACACATCAACACACTCCTCGCAAGGTCTGTTTTGGAAGCCTGCTCATCCTAAGATTATATGAAGCACTGCTGTGGTGGGTGTTACAAACTCATACTGCTTCTCCTCTCTCCGAGTGCATTTTCCCCACAATGCAGAAGCAAGCTTTGCTTTTGGATAGACAGATTATGCTGCTAGCTTTAAAGTAAGCAAAATGATGCAAGTGAGCAGCTTAAAAGACACAAACCTGCTAGAGCAGTCGAGTCTGCTGTTTGCCTGGGGCTCTGCTTGAACAGTCTCTAATACGTAGATCTCAAGGGCAAAACAAATGCATATGAAACCACAGACACCTTCCCTAACATTTTGGTCCCAACAAAATTCGTGCCAATTTGCAAGTGAAATGTGCACCTTCCCATCAGATTCTATAGCAATGAACTAGCCCCTAGTCCTTTGAGAATTAATCATACTATTAAACCAAACATATTAATACTGCTATTATTAACCTATTTCAAAATGTAGCTTAACAGCTAAATTACTATGGGTATTAACTGCTGCACTGGCAAACCAGTGTGGGAATGGTTACTGCAAAGCTGCAGCAATGTTCTCCTCAACTTAGGTTTAACAAAATGTAGTGTTCCCATAGGAACAGTTTCCTCCTTCAGCCAAATCACTGAAAAAATCCTAACCCTCAAGCTCAGCAATAGAAAGAACAAAATCACAGCTAAACCACAGACCCAGAATGGAATTCCTCAACAGTCATGTTTTATTGCTATTTAATCATCACTTCCAGACCCAGATAAAGGAGGTGGAGTTCTAGTGGAAAGAGCAGTAAAAAACCCTCCCTGTAAACAGACCCCATAACATGTCAAAGAACTCCCACCTTCAATAACATGAAGTGGCAAGGGACTGAATGGTATTAACCTGACCAAGCAGCAACATGATTGTTTCTCACTAATGATTCCCTGGAAAGAACTGAGGTAACTCTAGCACAGCAACTTTCCCTGCAACTATACTAATACAACGCTAGTCCATAACCTTTGTTCCTATGGTAAATGAAACACATATAAAAATATGTTCTATCTGTAAATCAGTTTATACTTAAGCAACTAAATTAATGCAGTGCAATGCAATTATTCCTTGGTAACTTTTAATTAGCCAGCCTGAATATTAGAAACAGTTTAGCCTTACCTACATGCACCTCAGAACAAGCCCGTGTACCGCGTGTGGTGCACACATCTTTGCTCAGCTCCGTTCTCCTGTGAAGTGGACTGGTATTGCTGCCAATCTACTTTGGGTTTAAAGGCAGGCAGTTGAGCTGACATTGTACTGCAGTGGGAGCTTTCATGTGGACACATCCTCCGCAAGACTCCTTTTCTTCTGAAACACAAACCTCAGGTCCCTGCTCAATTCCAAAAGCAGTGATTCATATGAATGAGAGGAAAACCTGTTTGCTTTCATCTGAGAAACAGGGATCTCATTTGCAGAACTGCAGCCAACAGTGAATGTCATGTCTTATTAGTAAACATATTTTCATGCTTCTGCAACGTGAGCTGTGTTTTCAGCACTACTTGGAAATGAGGAATAGCAAGTGGTAAGTGTTCCTGTTGATCAAGGCCTATCCCATTTATATTCAAAGCAACATCACTGAAAGTCTGAGGATCCCATAGCAACATTTATACAAGATTACTGAGCTGCTTGTTCCAAGATTTTTTCTATGACCCTCCAGGTTCTTTCAAGAAAAACTGAAAGCTGAATGTAAATGAATCCAATAAGCAAGGGAAAGGCGGTCTGGACATTTCCTTGATACCTTCAAATAAGCAGAGTCAGAGATAACAAAATTAAAGGACCCTAAATAATGTCAATGAAGGCTTAATTTTGAGTTCTTATTGTTATAAAATAGAGCTTTCCTTCCTGGAGTATTTCGAGTGCACAAAGCACTCTCTCTGTGCAGAAAACCTCAGCTGTGCCAAGCTTACCAATCAGCTGGTGACGCTGCATCCTCAGACATCAGCACCCCGATCACCAAAACCTCTTACACTTGTCACTCATGCCCTGCTCAGCCTTGCTCTTCACCTCGCAGCTGAAATGCCAAACAAGCGCCTGTGTGTCAGTAGAGAACACAAAGTACAACCTAACAGCGTGCTGGAAGGAGGAATTGTACAAAAGTACAAGATGGCTCAGAGGGTTTAATTGCATTAAACATCCTAAGTGAGGACAGTTACCTTGATACAAGGGCATGGTACTGAACAATTCAATACTGCTCAGCAGTGATTCTTTGTTAAGAAAAACAAATAAAATCCACACTTCCCCCAATATCAGCATCATGAATTCATATTAGATTATTACTTTGAAGCAGAATGGGTCTGATTGATAAATTCTGTAGAAGTACCAAGTACTCCCAAACCTGAGTAACATTGCATAGGTTTTGAAGAGAAGAAATATTTCATAAGGACAGTACTCTCAAAAACATTATGTCCTACCTGTATTTTGTTGTCTCTAGAATGGGAAAATTCTATCAATAGAGCACATTTTCAGTTTATCAGCAAGGACATCACATAGAATTGTTATTTTAGTCGAGGTATCACATGCTGCAGTTTTGTTAGAAGCCTCTAATGAAAGGGAATTACAACAGCCAATACTCAGAGTCCTAAGTCACAGGGAGCAGAACTGCTGCAGTAGCCTGTTCTCTCACTTAGCATTTAACAGTCTCCAACTACTGACTGCTTTTCATGGGGAGCAAGTAACACATTTCTGCTTGGTAAGACTTAAAAGCAAAGCTTTTCTGCCAGTGAACCAGAAAGCTGAAGGGACTGCTGCTAGAAAGCAGCTTTTTTGCTCCCATGATTTACATGACAGTTTGCATGGGGATAAAAGGCTGCTTCAGTTGATGATTAATTCCCCCCTAAAAACTGAAAAGACAAAATAGGTGCATGTCAGTTGTCACCAGTTTTCCAGCCTTATCTATCAGGTGGGTATATTTTCTTTAACCTTACTTTTCTCACCAACATACCTGTAGAAACCCTTATTACTCTTTGCATCTCTAGCCAATTTCAGCTCCAACTGTACCTTCGCTTTCCTGATAGCATCACTACACATCTGGGCAGCATCCCTGTATTCTTCCCTGCATACACGTCCCTCATTCCACTGCCTGTGCATTTCCTGCCTACGCTTTCATTTGACCAGGAGGTCCTTACTCAGCCACGCTGGTCTCCTGCCTTCCTTGCCTGATTTCTTACACATAGGATATATCCTTAAAGAGCTGCCAGGTCTCTTTTGCTCCTTTATCCCTGCGGGCAGTTTCCCAGGGGGTCCCATCTAATTACTTGAGCAACTGGAAGTTTGCTCTCTGAAGATTCATGGCCCTGACTCTACACTTCACCTGGCCCATATCCCTCACGAGAGTGAATTCCAGAAGGGCATGATTGCTGCTGCACGGGGCTGCCACCAATCTTGACCTTGACATGAAGATTGCCCTGTCTGTTTCCAATGACCTTGTGAGCCTCAGTCGGAGTGTGGCTACAGAGATGGCAGCAATGCCATCTTTGTCAAACAAAAAGCACTCTTTGTAAAGACCGAACACTCTTTGTAAAGCAAAAAGCAACAGATGAAATTCTCTTCTCAGACAAGAGTATCAGTCAAGAGCTCCTTTAGAGAGGCACTCCAGCTACTGACTGTTTCAGCAGCCTCCTAAGGATTTGAAGGCTGAGAAGATGCATCCACTTGAGGTTCTTTCTGAAGTTGAATAGCTCCTCAAGATGATGCTGTGTTCTGGACCCTCACATGCACACCTGCAGTGCTGACATGCAAATAATATAAAATCAGAACCTTTACAGAACCAGAGAGGTTTTGTTTCCAAAGAGATGTTTTATTGTGGCTGTTTGTCTTCCCCTTTCTAGTTTGCTTTCCAAGACCCACGAAATGCTGGGTGGTTACATCAGAGTGCCTAGCCCCTGAATCCTAAACTCTAACATCTGCAGTTTGGATAGAGCTTCCAGGCAATTCTGTTGTGAATTAAGGCCTGTGTTTCCAGCACTCATCAAACACCTTGTCCACTATTCCTTAGTGTCTCTTGTTCCTGTTGTCTGGTACAAGCTTCACAATACTTTCTATGTAATAAAGCAACTTCTAAAGCTGTGTTGAGGCCTGTCCCATGTCAATTGAGCCACTGTCCAGTGCCCTCAAACTCGTACTGAGACTAAACCGGAGACCTAACCCTCAACTATAATAGTTCCTATAGCCTAGTAGAAACAGTGAAGCAGTGGTCAGCTCAGTAAGAGGAGAAAAGTTCCTCCTGAGAAGGGGAGAGAGGAGGCATCAGAACAGGTAGTCTATACTGTAGTAGGACAGGAAAGAGATGGAAATAATAATAAGAGAGGCAAAAATTACCCAGTCCCTATCCACGACCAAGCTCTGAGACAGGCAAAGAGATTTCACCCATCACCAGAATATACACGTATCCTTCAAGAGATAACAGTTGACTACAAGTAGCACAAACCATTGCATACCTATCCCAAACAGTCAAACAAATCAGGCTTGTGTTTCTCTAAGTTAAATGTAAACTTTAGGACTCCTTACTTATGGCTCAGGTTTCAAACTTTCTGTCCAGTTGACAGAATGAAAGCCCTTCATCTTCTTGAGTTTCTCATGAGAGGAGACGACATGTTTCTGGAGTGAGCATTCAAACACATTACATGTGTTCTTGTTGCTGTACTCATCAGTAGTCAAGATTTTACATCTAAAATGTCAATCCTTGTGCTAGCACATGGAAGGGAAGCAGGAAGCACTCCCAAATTCAGACCCAAAGGTCCGAATATCTTTTCATTTCTAGTAAATACTTCTCAGTGCTGCAAACCAAAGGTGCACAATCTCTGCTGCCTCATCTGCTTTTTCTCTAGTACATTCAGCTTTCTCCATCCAATTCAGATTATTTCACAATAGGTCAAGGCAAAGGCAAAATCAGACTAAGATCTGGTATTTTTTCTCTCCCATCTGCTTTACCTCTCCCTTCAATCTCATTAGAAGTACCATTAGCATTTCCTAGCGCATATCCTCCTTCAAAGGCCAGAAATGACAGAGATGAGAGCCCTGAGAAGCTAATAACACCATCTGAAGGTGTATTCCCACTATTTCTTGTCAGGTCAGATTTCATAGCAAACTTCTGCATGCTTAGAAATTAGTCTGCCTTTATAGTCAGTGGAGACACTGGAATAACTATAGGGTATGATGTATATGATATCTCTTAAGACACCTAGCTTCTGCTGACTAGGAAGGGGGTCCAGGACAACTAGTACATTGGATGGATGAGTCCCACAGCTGTTCTGTGTAACAAAGAAAGCAGCATCACAAAAAAGCATCACAAAAGGCAAGAATTACACTCAAATATGCCACTGTCAGTGATGGGGAAACATGCAACCAATATGCTATCCTTGTATCTACCTGAGTTCATCTCCTTTCCAGAAACATTACCATCAGAGTCACCATTTGTTCACACAATCTTAGCTCCAGTCAGCCCAAGTGCAAATGCTCTTGGTGCATGCAGGTATTCAAGAGATATCAGTCATCTGTTGAAGCAATTTTGGTTTCTCCCAAACACATCAGTCTCTCTGTTCATTCACTTTGTAAAGTTTGCTATGACTAGTGATGGATTTGTCAGCACTTTTCTCCAAGTGTTCCAACTCCATGCTAACGCCGTTATCCCATTGGTGCTTCCAAAATTAAAGGCTCAGCCAGCTTCAGTTCAATCCTGCAACACACTGGGAGGAGCCAGAGTCAGTGGGGAAGAGCCAGTCCCTAGCCCGGTGCCACTGTGAGCTAGTCAATAGCATCTCACTCCCTGTATCATCTCAGCAGCTCCAGGCTGTTCTTTCCATCTAGAGGAACCAAGCTGACACGCAAGCAGAGAAAATGTGGCTGTGATCCAGATCAGTGCTACACAGCTGGGCCTCCCAACAGCTATTCCAAACAGGCACCTGCGAACACAGTCATTTTTCTGACCAGCAGACAAAAACTCACAGGGAAAGCAATAACAGAAGAGCCCTCCTCATTCGTTCCAGCTTACATCTCCAAACAACTGCTTCGGTTCCATTTTTAAGAGGATAATAAAGGATATTAAAGTGTCATCTGCTGAGTGAAAGCTGTTATTAGATTCCACTTAGTCCAAAGTAGCACAAGCCTTTCATAACACCACAGCATCATTTCTTAAAGTGAAAACAGGGAAAATAAATATCTGACGATACCCAGCTGTGAAACAGGAAGCATGGGTCAACCAAGTTTACACTTTTGAGAAACAGCATGTCCACAGAGTGAAAAATACATCAAATAAAAACCCCAATCCATATGCTTCTAAGTTGAACTTTCTATCTTTCCCATACCCCTCCTTACTTAATTTGTATGAGCATGCCAAGAATGTAGACTTTTTTTCTTTATGGAAAATGGGTTTATATACACTAATAAAATCACTGTACTTACAAAATCCATTTGCTTTCGGAGGAGAGTGGTAGTTGTTTCCTATTCCAAGCAAAACACAAATAATAAGGGTCAAGAAGCAGGTGACCAATTGCAGACCTAGATATGTATTAGGTATATATACTTCCCAGTAATATGGTGCAAAAATCCATTATAGATTACAGTGAATTGCTTCTGAAGCTGCCTTTCTGCAGATCAAAATCAGACTGAGAGCTTCAGTGACTCCCAGTCGGACAGGCTCCATAATGGAAGCAGACACAGAAACCAGTTCCAGATGCCAGAATGCTCATTTTAACTTTTCTATGTCTCTGGTGCAACCTGATACTCACATTAATATGAAATGGTACATTTTAGCAGTCAGTGGAATGTATGAAGGACATTTGTGTACCCAAGAGAAATGCAGAACATCAGTTTCTTGAAAGCTCAAGAGTGGTGCTCTTAGTTGTTCATCTCTGCACTATGCCTTGGCAACCTTTGTTCTTTCCAGCCCTTATATACTCAGATCTTACCACAGAGAAGATCTTTAATTTTACAGAGCTCTCTTTTACCTATATCATAAGTACTATAGTCATCTCATGCATTGCATCAAGTTTGTCCATGAAGCTAGCAACATACAGGTTGCCCAAACAAGTGGTGAATGCTCCATCCCTGGCAGTGTTCAAGGTCAGGCTAGACAGAGCCTTAGGCGACATGGTCTAGCATGGGGCATCCCTGCCCATGGCAGGGGTTGGAACTGGATGATCTTAAGGTCCTTTCCAATCTAAACCGTTCTGTGATTCTATGATATATGTCAGCCTTTTGCAAACTATATGCCAGGCTGAAGAAGGTGACAAATCCCTATAAGAGCGCAGAACACTGCTTTTTTTTGTCTTGGAACTACTTTCCAACACTGAATTATAAACTGTTGTGCAAAGATAAATAGAAATGCCAGAGCCTTGTCAATTAACCATGTAAAATACTTATTTTAAAGTACTGTTATATAATAAACTTCTGTAATTGAAACAAGACCCTGAATATAGAACAAATGGGTAGTATTAATTCGTACCTCATTGTGCAGTCAACAGTTAATCACAGGACTAATACTTCATGTAGCTTGAAGCAAGCAAATCTATTTTCTTTGACTCTGCTGGGTTAATCTGTGTTGGTTTATATGTTTGCGGTTGGTTGATGCAGTTAGAAAACAAAAATGTACAAACTGTCTTGCAAACCAGAACAGAAGAACCACAAAAGTTGGGATTATGCATTCATTTTCATAACACATTTATTGTCTTTCATTTTCACCGCCTCTAAAAATAGACTGTCCATGATATTTGCATTGCATAATTGATACCAGTCTATCACTTATGCCATATTGTTTTACCACTGAGTAACTTTAGACAGAAAACTTATGTACTGCTTATTTTGAAATATGACCTTTTGTAATAAGCTCCACGAAGATAATTTTCTATTACCGATCTTTCCACAGTAAAACTCAGAGGGCATAAAAGGTGTTGAAAGGGCCAGGGCCTATCAGCTGACAGCCATGAGATTCAACAGCAGAGTGCTTTCTAACATCCCCTCTAAATGGCCTACAGTATCTTTTGCAAGTGGTTTATCCATTCGGATCATTATATTCATGTATTTTGAACTATTTATTACTTGACTTACTTTACCAAGTGCTGACATACCGATCCCACCTTGTAAGTACAAGCTACCAGCCATTAGTCTGATGCATCTGCAGCAGTACACATCAGTTTGATGCACAGCACCCTCACTGAAATATTGCCTGTGATGCCTTTTGGTGACCTTAACTTCACCAGTGTTGGAAACTCTCCAGAACTTAAGGCAGAAATTATCGATATATACATTGGTGACCTTTTGGCAAATGCCAGATTTCACTCTCTTCTTAAAAACAATGACTCATGACAAATGTAACAGACGTCAAAACTTGTTGGCAAAAACCACCTGAAAAATTGAAATCTGATATTAAAAATGGAAGAGTTTTCAGCTGTTGGTAATGAAAAGGTCACACAGTGACAGAACTTGCACACAGATTTGCAACATTCTCTGTAAACTGAAGAACAGGAAAGTTTGGGCTCTTAGAAACTTTAAAGAGATGGAGAATGGGCTATAAAACCACACTATTTTGGCATGATAGAATCATCTCTTTCTCAGTGGCAGACACAAGGTATCCAGTGGTTTAACAATAAAGAAACAATTATTCTTGATTGGAGAACAAACTCCACTCATTTTCTCTTCTCCCCATGCCACAGTATTGGTATCCCAAGGCTGAGGTTTTTGTAGGCTGTGATCACATGTGTTGTGGAATAAACAGTAAATAACATTGGGTTTAGTTCAACAAACCTGAGCTCCTGGAATTGTGTGTATTTAACTCGGCAGCCTCCCAGAAGATTGGCCAATTTCTCCTTATCCTGTGCATTCACCCATTTACTGGTTTCAAGGAAGCTCTTCAAAGCAAGGTTTCCCTTGCAAATAGCCCGATTTTTCAGTGTCTAAACCAAAACTCATCAAATGTAAATTTGACAAGGCTTTCCTAGCTGACAATAGCTTTCCTAGCCATTACTATGATGCGTGGCAGAAACAGTGATGGCTTTACACAGAATTCATAAATTCCAGTGTCCTTAATACATCATTAAAATTTGGAAGTCAGAATAATTCATTTAAAATTCAGTGTCCATTAGTGTTTTTAATCCCCCTTCTGCATAATGTAAGTGGCTACAGCAGACAGAGATTTGGGAGCAGATTGCTGTAATGCTGCACTGAAGTGAGTGAAAATGCTAGAAATGAGTGTCCAAAGCCACAAGCCTATTCAGTCCCGCATCTGGAATTATCAAATGTAGATTTCATTTTCATAGCCATGATTTGTATAAAGTATCTTTCCCACTCCTATGTAGCAAGGAATTAAAAATGTAACTGCATAAATAACCATATTTCAGCCTCCACATCTACCAGGAAGAAAGCAATTATGTGGCAATGGAGTGTTCTTGCCTCATGTGGAATCCTGGTCTCTGAATTCAAGCTTTACGCACATTCATCAGGACATACTCTTAGCTACATGGTATACTCCAAAGCTAATATATTTTGTATGAAAGTAATGGAGATTCATCTGAAATGTAGTTCCTCTTTTAAGATGTTCTAAAATCCTCAATCAGGGACAAGCTGTGCCTTTGCATTAACTTCACAGCAATTTTGTGGCTAGAATGGCTGATCCCAAACAGGAGGTGAGTGTATACATTTTCAGCGCATCCCTGCATCTGACAACCTTGTGAGACTTTATAGTGGGGGGTGTTATTTCCATTGTTTTAAATAATGGATAGCAAACGGTATTATTTATATTGAAAAATTGCTGCTGTCAGCTACCAGCACGATGGCAACACAACTGTTGAAATATGATGTTCTTTTTCTTGCACACACCTAACTGATTTATAAGCTTTGCTTTGCTTTGGAAAAGGAAGGTATGAGTCACTGAAGGAAAAAGAATAGATTCTTGGGGGTAATGATTACCAACCTGGTTTTGCCACTGCCGCCATGACCTCTAGGAGGTTTTAGAATGATTTTTTAATACAAAATGACTGTAAGCTTTGATATATGAAGAGGTGGAAGAAATACACAGGTAGAAAGGATGAAATACCAGCATTATCTGCCTTTCACTGAGAGCTTAAAAAGAAATCAGTAACTGTATCTGCATGAGAAGCCCAAAGGAAACCCGTTCTATTATACCACAGCAGTCCTTGTTTTACTATGCCACACCAAACACCTAATAGTAAATAAATTACATTGACATGAGGCCAGATAAAGTGCAGGTTTCTCCAGTCTTCCTTCACAAAGACACTAAGCTGACATGGAATATTTTCTTCTACAGAATCTGGCCTGACAAAACTGGGAGGGTTTACAGCAGGCTAAATAAGGAATTTTGGTTCTCTTCCCCAGTAAATCTTTAGAGGGGGGAAAGGGAATTCTTCAGACACACACAGAACATTAGGGGAAAACATTGCAGAAGATAACCCGGACACCAGAAAATACAGTGAGCTTTTGTTCTGCAAGCACATTTGTGATTTGCAGCGTTTTCACCCAAGATAAAGCATAACCAATGTAACTTGTCTATCAGGATATAAATCCTAACACCAATACAGACACACACCCCTCTACATGGTGTGTGTCTGTATCCCCTCTACGTGGCACAAGTGAGGAAGAGTGAGCCTCCCTTTCATCAGTACTGTTCTGGATCTAAAATCACGTGTGCTGGCCACTCAAAGGGCCAGCTCCAGGCAGCCCCAGTTTGCTCTTCACGTGAGAAAATCACATGCAAATATCCAGAACTGAGGCTTTTCTCTTAAATGCTGAACAGAACGAGCCGAAGGTGCCCACTTTCTGTGAGGCAAGTTTCTGTGGGAAGAAATCAGCCCACACAAATCAGTGCCTCACCTTAGCTGCAAAACAAAGCCAGTGGTTTGTCTGAGATTTCCACAGTACATTCCCCTTGTACAGCTGTTTTGACATTAGCAGCTGGATGCAATCACCACCCAGCAGCTGGATCAAACTTCCTGCAGCAGTCAATGGGGAAGATATAAAAAACCTTATACAACCAACCAAGAAAATGACTCAGTTTGGAGGGCTCTTACATACACCCTCAGCCAGCAGATGTTATTAGCTCTGAGCTTTAAGAACTGGGGACATACAATTTCACTTTGGATTGCACATGTTTCTTCCCATTTGTTTTCCCATTGATCTTAATGTCATCTGGCATTCTTTTCTTTAATGTTTTACTGTGTTTCTTTGAAAACTAGACACTTAGTAGTAGTATAGTTTAGTTTAGTTGGGCCAAGTTGTAACAGGCAAAACTCCCTTTGACTTTAAAATTGAGCAACAGCTTTAGGATTATTTTTCCAGCAGATTAGATCAAGTTTGGCTCTAGTCAGACGTATCTTTTTTCCTTAATTCCTTTTTCAAATCTTCAACATCTGTACAGAACATGGTCGACTCCTTTGTCATCTTCAATGGGACTAAAGCCTATTGCTTCTGTTTATAGAATACATTTTTGATATACAGTGTTCTGGGAAGTCTACACTGAGGCTGTACTGAAAATACAATGGTTGCTCAGCATGAAGATAGACCTTGGGCTATGCTCACAGCAGAGCAGGGAGTTCCACCAGGTACACGCACATACTTCCAATGAATCAGCTTCAGACACAGTTTTGCCCTCTCCTATACTTTTAAGGACTCAAAACTTATAAAAGTACAACTGTAACATCTTCCAAGTGCCACAGGTCAGAGTCACACAGCCACTGCCTCACAGTGAATTAGGGGCTCTCTGAGCTACGAAAACAGGCTTGATGTGGTAGAAAAAAGTCTGGACTGTAGGAAGAGGTCTGTTACAGTCAATACTTCTGAAACAGAAAAGCATGTGTTACATGCACTGCTTTGCTAGAACTCTCTTCCTAAACAAATATTGCTATTTCACCCTCAGCCTCTTGATTCACAAGGTAGCAGGTATGTTCCTTTACACACTTGTGAGGTGACTGCGGCGAGAGTGGTATTGGCCTGAAATAGTGCAATGTCTTTCTTACACCAAAACAGACAACACTTGACTAGGTCAAAGATAACAACAGGATCCTGCATTTTAGTCCATTACCAAATAAATGTTAGTGAGGCTGCTCTGTCCCTTCAGGAAACGTTTAGAGAACTGGAAACTCTAGAAATTACATATCAGCACTATCTTTTGGGGATTAAGTTATCAATTGTTATTTCATTTACTGATTCAGCTAAAGAAAAGCACTCGATAGTTTGCTTTGGATCCATGAGAAGTTAGTTTGGGGATGCACTCCT
This sequence comes from Pezoporus flaviventris, assembly GCF_033815535.1. Taxonomy (NCBI): domain Eukaryota; kingdom Metazoa; phylum Chordata; class Aves; order Psittaciformes; family Psittacidae; genus Pezoporus; species Pezoporus flaviventris. The sequence goes on from NW_026892585.1 coordinate 6,649,906, forward strand.
CAGACAACTCCTGGCTGGCATGACTATGCAGAGATTTCAGTTAAAGAAAGGACTGCTGGAGTGACAAGATGTTTAAGGATACAACTGAGTAAGTGCGCAGCAAAAGACATGCAAAATATGTAGCCATCCATTTCCCTTTGACTAAAGGAAGGTCTTTGAAGGAAAATCACTTTCTGGGCTCATTTGCCATCACTGTCCCTAATGACATCAGAAAGACTGATGGGCTCTACTCAGAGACAGATGCTCTTTTCACTGTATCTTTCCCTGTCCTGTATCATGCAGCATTCTGCCCTCATTTTGATTTCCTGATATGCTAGCCTGAGTGTTGGCAATAGGGTCATGTTCTTCAGTGGCATCTCCTGCTCAGTGACCCAGATACACAATGTGCATCTTTTGCCCAAAACAGGTTCCTTCTGACAGCTCAGTAAATAAAGCCCCAACTCTTAACATTTCAAAGAAAAGAGGTGCTTTAGTTTGAACCCATTACCCCTTGTCCTATCTCTACAGTCCCTGATGAAGGGGACTTACATGTGATCATTATACATTTCCAGCAAGGTCAATATCAGCTATGAGCCTAAAACTCTGTTACTGGTTTCTAGTGCCACACGAGGACCTTGTCTGTTTAAACTCAGTCAAAAGGCTTCTTTTTAAAGAACATGAGTTTGTTAAGAATAAAGTTAATAAATAATGGAGCTGTCAGAAGATCTTACAGTATAATTAAGTTACAACAAATTGAAGTCACTGAGATGTCTCTCACAACTATTTGGCTGAACAGTGAAGCAATGCGGATACGGCTATTTACAATCCCATAACCAAGGACAGCTATTTACCCCAAAGTGCTAAAACTCCTCCATAGAATTCAGAAAAGAAGCAGATTTCCATAAAACATTACATTTATAAGATACGAAACCAAATTTTGTAAGAGCTTTGTAAGTGAAAAGCACCATGCAGAAATTACTGCATGAAGAAACAGCTTCCTTCATAGTAAACTCAGTTTTAAGCCACTATCTGATCCAGGCTAATTTTTATTGCTGGAGGCTAGATGTAACATCAGGGTAAACTAATACTACCAGGTTTAAATATCTGAATTTTAAGTGACCATGGCAAAAAATACTGGTTTTCTCCTGATTTGTCAGAATACTTCAAATAAAGAAGAACAGGAAGAAATTACTCTGCATTCTTCTTATATAAAGCATGACACCAAATCACATTGCCTGTTCTCAAAAGAGTAAAATTCTTAAAGTTAGATGTAAATGTGCTGTTTCTTCAGTGCAGTGAACCCTTAAGACAAGTTTGCAATCACACTGATAACGCTTGATTAATACTTGAAATAAATTCCAAAGCGGACTCATCCCTTTACTCTCTCCTAAGCTTGATCTTGAAAGATAAGTGATAGAAAGAAGTTTTTTTTTAAATGTATAATGTAAAAATGTAAAGGATTTTTCTTTTGGAAGAGACTGGAATTCTTCTGGTACTGCATATAGGGAAAAATGAACAAAGCCTCAGACTGACCCATTTCTTCAGACAAAACAATCTTCACAGATAGGCAGGAGTTTTCTTGTACAGGGAATGAAAATGACACCAAAGGGGAAGTGCAATCAGAAAAGATAAAAGCAAGGCAGATTCTTAACTCTCATTGAAGATCAGGAGAACTCAGAGACTTCAGTCACCTCCAAACTTTGGACAAATCATGTACCAAAATGTTTGAACTCTTGAAGAAATATTAGTGTAAGGCTTGTGAAAAGCTGCCTCTTTCTTCATCTGCATTAGCAAAGGCAGATTCTAACATTTTCACTCCTGTAATGTATTTTCACTCCCCCATTCCTTTCTCTGCTGTAAATAGGCCCATTAGTTGAGGACACATCAATATGAACACAAACTCTGTTTTGTTATTATAATACAACTGTAATGAAAATTAAATGGAGCAAAATTACAGTTCTTCCTGCAAAACAAGTAAACCAAGTGGTATCTAGAGGAGTTTCAAAATTAAAATCATTACCACATACTGTGCAAATATTTGTTAATAACTTTAGCAGTAGCTGCATTGCAAGGATTTTCTTTACCTTTGCATAAGCACATCTCTCTGTCAGATTTGAAGGCAGTTTCTGGAAGCTGGATAAAGACCTTATCTCCTTTTGCTCTTCCCCACGGTGGGAGACAGCTGCACGAGTGCATCTTTCACTCCAGTGCCATGAGTTTTAAGAATATACCTTGTAGAAGGCTGCAAGGCTGTAATGTCATCTAAGGTGTGCAAATAAAAGTGCTAAGAAGTAACAGTATCTAAGTGGTTAATACGCTGTCAGATTAATGAAATGGGTAGGACATGTCAATACAGATGTCAGTGGTAGAGAAACATGGGGAACTGCTGCAACGTAGCACAGCAGTCCAGCATTTCATTATCTATTGTGTCTACTGGTCATCCACTAGTTAAAATCTTGCATAAGGTGGCTGCAAAAGTTTGCATCACCTGAGGTGATACTACATAGGATACAAGACCAACAGCCATATGAGACAAGAAGATACTTGGGGCTATTTGATGCTGTGACAGACCTGGTGACAGCTAGCTTATGGCCACCCTGCCTCAGGAGCATCCCCTGAACCATTACAGTGCAGTTTCAAACCCAGGAAGATGCTCTGCTTCAGGCTGGCTTATAGCACACTTATTCACTTGAGTCTCATTTGTTGAAGTGCTGAATGCCTGCAGTTCCCTCTGATTCCAGGGGGTGTAGAGGATACTCCGTGCTTTCGAAAACCGAGTATTATGCATGAGCACACATGCTCTGAAGAATCAAAGGCTCCACAAAGCCAAAACTACCATCAATTCCACAAGCCCACTGCGTTCCCTGCAGAGCAGAGTTTTAAGTGTGCAGCTTTATAGAAAAAACATATTACTTAAGTCACACTTGTCTAAAGTGTACAGAGATACAGATTAAATACAAACACAGTTGTCTGAGGTAAAAGCAATAGCAGCTAGTATTCATTAGCCCACTGGGTGATTCTCATTTAAGTGGTCGATTTTGTGCACTCTTTGAGTTAAGAGTTGGACCTTTCTGTGTGCATGTGGCCATACTTCAGGGACTTAAGAGCTACAGCTTAGCCCTCTGCAACAGGCAAACAAATACAGGAGGATTTCAATTTATCTGGAACACAAACACTTTATATGCATTATGGATGTAGACATTCCAGTGCTCTTGGTCTCTGAGGTGATCCTTTCTTTAAAGGACAAATAGCACTACCAGGTGAGAACTATTAAAACCAAAACTAGCTCTTACATGATAAATTCTGTCAGGTTGCACCATTTTTTAGAGTCCACTTTCTTCATCATCTCTTCAAAGGATTTTCCACAGGCAGGCAACTTTTCTAACATGAGAGATTCATTGCAGAGATTAGTCTGTTGACGAGCACCTAGGTAAAATCAGAAAGCACCTTAAATCTCAATCATTGAAATAGAAGCAGCACAAAAATATCACTCACAAGTTACATTGTTGTAAACCTATCAGTTAACTTTCCAAACAATTTTAGAAAATAGATAAAATGCACCTTTACATAAATAAATTAAAAACATAACTTAGTACGAAATACTATAGGTTGCCATATATAGCATCATCTTTTAGACCTAACATAGAGGAACCTACCTATTCAGTTTTCTAACCTTAGTATCTATTAATACTACTTATATTATATTGACTTACAAACTAACATAGAAATGCCTATTTGTGTTTTTAGTTAAAAGCTAACCACAGTTACTGACCAAATACTTCAGGGTAGAAAGCACTTCTCAAGCTCACACAGGTGCATCCCATTCAACTAACTGGTTGTAAATGTACTTCAACATCGAGAACACTTGTGTGTCTTATCAGCTAAAGGGCTTGAATTCCCACAGCCACAGTTTAGCTTTTCCTTTAGTGTATCCACTAAAAGAATTATCTGCCATTATCAGATGTTACTGTTGCAGCATACAGCTACTGGCAAAGAAAGAATTAACCTTGACTTGAGCAAACCTGTATATTTTGCAACCTGAAGTGGCAATTCTACAATATTTAGAGCCAAAGTCAGAGGTTTTTCTCATCCAGCCCCTAACTGCAATGGAATATAAAGACTGTATTTTGGTATTTCTTAGAAACTTAAAATTCTGCAAAACAATCTATTCAGACTAACTAAAGCTTTTGATTTTGATACGGCTGAAACATTTTGTTTTGATTAATTAAATATGTCTTGCTTTACCTTTATAAATGCCACTAGAGTATTCGTCTATACACAAAAAGCATACATTTTGCAGAACATTAAAATTACCTGAAAGCATATGCATGTCAACTTATTTAATACAAATGCCTAAATTAAATTAGTCAGAAAAACCTCAGTGTGATTACTTCTCTTTAGAGCAGCACAAATCAGAGAAAAGGATTTACCTGAACAAAACTGCAACCCTAGCAGATCCTCATGTGTCAAACAACCCTCCTGAGAACTCTGGAGGAACAGCTTTTATACGAATAAAGCCAAGAACAGACTACTTCATCCTTTTTATTCATTGAAAAAAGAAGTCTAAGTAGAATCATGTCTTGTACCTTTTTCTGCTTGAACTACGTTTTTCACTGAGACCCTCTTTATACCAGGGAGAGGAGCTATTTCTTTTCCTTCTATTAGTTACTTTGAAAGCAGTATCCCATCATTACTGAAAAGAGCCAATGGTTCCAATTATGTGTGCTGACAGGCAAACACACTGACAGGTGAAGCAGGTCGAAGGCGTGCAAGTCTTCACTTGAAAAGTCAGGCGCAGCCCCCACTCTCAACAGTGTTCCTTACTGTTCAGTCCAAAAAACCTAAGCCAAGATGACTGGTTTCAGGCTTCACATCATGACCCAGCCATCAGTCAGAAACTTGAATATCTCATTCAAAATGGGCCATGTGATTGCAAGACAGGCTGGAGTGCACAGTAAGTGTTTCACCCAGCGAGAGGGCTTTGGAGCCTGGGCAGGAGTACCTTGCAACTCAAACTATCGCAGCCAACATCTTAGCTGAGGAAGTCACTGACTCAGTGATGCCATGTGCCAAACGAGACGCAGCCGTCACATCTGACCAAAGAAATACTCCACTTTCACATACTTTCCAAAAGCAGCAGATCCATAACTGAGACCCTAAGCCTGCTATTTCATACAGACCACAAACCTCTCCGGGTATACGGCCGACTCACTGGGACCCAACCCTACCTACCTCCTTTGTCATGTCTGACTGACAGAGCTCATAAAGCTGATGCTAAGTGTTCATCCATGTCAGGAAAAAAAATCAGAACTACAGTTAATCAGCAGTGATAGAAATGGTGAAAGTTATGAAACAGGGGCAGCATAACTCTGTCCTTGGAAAGTTAACATGGTAGCGTGGGCCCTGCCTATTTAAGTGTTCCTGCCAGTGCATCTGGCGGCTGCAGCAGCTACGTTTTACATTCCACTGCTAGATCTATAAATGAATATTAACACTGGGCAGAATTCAAAACCAGATATGAAAGTTGCATAGCTGGCAACTTAATTCCTGCATTGATGCTTTCACAAAAGTTAAGCAAAGCTGCCTTCCCTGGCAGACTATTCTAACCAACCAGCTATCATTTGATTTATAAGTCTATAAATCCAACAGAATACAAGTGTCTCCTCCATTACATCATGTGCACTGCCAATTTACTCCATCTCCTTCCCCAGCAGCATGTCTAAATGGATTTTCCATGGCCTTGGTATTTTTGGTTAGCTTTCTTTAGGACTTCAATATTTTGCAGGGTTATAGAAAAAACTCTGATGGAGTCATTTGACAGAAACAATCTGATGATGCAAGAGTTTCTGTCTAAATCCCTGGCCAAAGGGATTTAAAATTAAGAATAATTCTACTGTTTTACCATCACTCTTGAGACTGACCTTTACAAAACACTACAGAACTTTCTGCTCATACAGCTGATGGAGATGACCAGTTGACTAACTGAAATGAGACAGGATGGGAGTGCTTCTCAGACAGCTGCCAGGAATAAAACAGAAAGAGAAGTTTGAAGTTTAAAAGCAAAGCTCACCTGTGAATCCAAGCATCATCAGACCATTAACTAGAGGGAGGGGGAAAAAAGAGAGATGAGTTAGATACTTCCATGCTGTTATGTCAAAGACAGTACAGATACAAGCAAACCTGAGCATAATTTAGGCTTCAAGAGAATACTCAAAAGTATGCCTTTGATCATTAGTTTCAGTTTTATCAAAGAGTGAGTCTGAATGGAAAAAATAACATTTAGAGAACATGATGCTTTTAAATTCCTTTTTACCTATCCTTTAAATGTCTGAGTCATGCAGACACATGGGTCTATCCACACCATTCTTTCCTATAGATTCCAATGTTAAGAATTAGGGACAGGGAAAATTTTACTTTAAGCTTCTTGAGCATGAAAAAGTTGGAGAAATAACACATTTGCTCAAAATGTAGGTGAACTGCACATTCTAAGTGTAAAGCAAAAAAACACAAACCCTTTTGCTTTAAAATCAAGCAAGCACAGAATCATAAATAAGTGTGTGCTATATTCGTTAAGAAATGTAATGCTGGTTTTCATGGTCTCCACCTTTTGCACGGTGAAATCGTACATTTTGAAAACCATTACAGTCAAAACACATGAGCTTCTCACAGAGATGTTACTTTAACAGGTATGTCAGAAGAGCATCCAAATGGAAACACAGGCTATGCCAACAGAAGGAATCTTCTGATTAGCAATCTGCAGTACATTCAGATGGATTAATGAACAGAAGCCCACTGTGTTTGCACAGCTCCAGCCACACTTAGGATTTTGCAGATAGAGCTTAAAGGGATGTGGCTTCAATTGTTTTTGATGTCAAACTGAAAAGAAGAAAAATTGCTGACAAATCTTTACAGTATTAAGTATATAGTATGCATCAGAAATGAAATGAATAATTTCACACACATGGGTGCCCCCTGCTTCTTGTTTATACTCTACATGTCACTCCAGTAGAATGAATCAAGCTATATACATAGCAGAATATTAGTTCAAATTATATTGATCTAGCCTGTACAGTCACTGCGATATGCCAAGCTCTCAACTGAGTTAACTGCAAATTGTGTACATACGTCTGAGGAGAATTTAGACCCTTCCAAGGAACGTATTTTTCTTCCAGACAAGCATTAATCTCTGTCTTGGTTACTAATGAGACAGAATGTACCGAAACTGTAAAAAGCAGGAATCCAAGTATCTGAAAATTGAGTTGCATCCAACACACAGAGCTGAAACGCCATTACACACTCTGGTGGCTGTATCTCTTTCACAAATAAAGCACTGCTCTTTCCAGACTGTAATGCCAGGTGTAATACCAGTAAATATACCTGAGTGTTTATCCTCACTTGAAAAATGTGACTGATCAACTGCAGAATACTGAAGACCAAATTAAAAGCACCCAATTTCTGAGGAAGCCAAACCCACTGATTCTGAGGAAAGGGGTCTAGATGCACATAGGTGCCTTAGATGTTCCCCTGGAGGACCACAGCCTGCACCTCAAATTATCTATCAATTCCAGTCACCAGTCTCTAGATCCTTCATACTTATTGCTGCAGTAATCCTCATGAGACCATGGAGAGGCAAATAAACCAGGAATTACAAGAAGAGAGAATCAGTAACAGAAAACAAGTCCATGTTTTACAGAGAAGAGGCTGAGTGACTACCCTAGTGTCAGGCAGGGAAGCTGTGATAAACCAAGTACTGAATAAAGGCTCTCAGGTTTGTGCTCACAGATCCCTCTGCTCACATGAAAGCATGCTTTTTGCATTTTCTGATCTGCTCATGACAAAGTAACACAGGATGGTTTGCACCTATCCTCAACCAAGAAAGTCCAGATACCTTCAGAGAAGGGTGAAACAAAAATGCAGACCACCATGTGTTATCATGCCCACCTCTCTTTGTTTCTTTACTCCCAGGTATTCAACTCATAACAAAGATTTAATCAGGAGACTACAGCTTGTTGGCCATGATAGTTTACACAGAAAGTATGACTCTTCCATCAGATACTTTAAGAAGGAGCAAGTTCAGCTTATTTCTTGAGAGCTTGATGCCATCGCATCTCATTAGAAGATACACAGAGAAAGTAAAGTGGGTCACAGCATTGGAAGATGCTCCCATGACCCCAAAATAAACAGTTGCCATGCAATCCTACCTGAACCAACATCTAAGGGAGAAAAAAGGAGGTTGAGTTTAACTGTACCAGTTGACTACAGGTTAAATCCTATTAATAATGAACCATAACAATGGCCTTTAACTTTTATTTTCTCCATACACTGTAGCAGCATGTATTCCACTAGCATTAGTGGAATTAGATGTGAAGGGGCCAAGAGGTAAAGGAAAGTATCATTGATTCTTTCAATCTTTCTTAGATGGGGAAAAATCAGTTTGAAGAGCCTATGGAAAGAAAAACAAAATAGGATAAAGTGATAGAAAATAAGAGAGCCAAGAAAAAAACAAGTTTTTACTAATAACCTTCTTGTACATGAAAAAAAGAAAATCTGGTTCTAGACCTTCACTGCAGCCTCTTATTATTCATTCTCTACCCTCCTTTTGTAAGCAGGCATTCTTCTGGCATGAATAAGAGAATTAATTCAGAATGGGATTCACAGCACCATGTAAATTCACTATTGGGATACATGAGAGGGTAACTGTCCTACAATTTTTCAGGTACATAAACTTCTGTTTTCCTCTAAGATGAATAAATATTTCTAAATGGTTCGTTTTCTGCTATACTGTTATTATTCCCTGGCATTCTCTCTTGAGGCTTAAAATTAGCACTGGAAGTCTTTGGATTTGAAGCAGCCTCTGAATTGCTGTGTGCTCTTCCTACTGCACATTTCTCCAAACACTTTGTAAGGATAATTCTGAAAACCTTGTTTATGAGGGAGATGTCAGAACATTTGCCTTTGCTTGATCATTTCTTGAGGCTGCTGCACTGCCTGACAGGATAGGAATATTTCTGAGCAGCTTCAAGACTTTCTCAGAATGCATATATTCAATAATTCTTGTTTTACCTGACCACTGTATGCAGTTCTTCACCAGCAATTACAACAAAAGAACATACAATGGCCTCAAGTTAAACCTACTGTCAAGACCCTACTTCTATACCTCTTTCTAAAGACAATCCTGCCAATTGCAATCATCTAATCTTTAACTATGTGTCAGGACATCAGATCTCTATTGGAAGTTATGCATTAAGCAAACACCTGCCTTTCTGCAGAGCATGAGGTTTTATTGATAGCTTTACTGATGCCAATATTGAACCTTTATTGATAGTGTGCAAAAACTGCTCTAACATACAGTTCATGAAAGTAGGTGAAACCCCAGTTTGAAATGGCAACTGCCATTCTGCAGTTCTGCGCCTCTGATTTGATGGAAACACAAGAGAAAGATTAATACTCTATTAGTATAATTTTGTCATATTGATCACATCTCTTTATCCACATTTCTTTCATAAACCTGATTTTAAATACTGAACAAATCAATCTTACAGAAGTGTACCAATGTTTCATCATGTATTTAACTGTAACATGAATTTACCTGTTGTGTGGGTGGCATTAAAGATCATGTTAAATTCACTAATCTTTCATGTAAACCCCAAGTTATACCATTACAGGTTCTCTGGCAGGAATGCACAGAGACTTTGGGGTATCTAATTCATAAGAGACTCCCATGGAAATAACTCCACCTGTGCTCTGACACAACGTCAAGTGCATCCTACTGCATCAGAAAAACAGTGATTACAAGTATCTAGGGGTTCTTTATTACCTATCTTCCTGACATTTACGTGCTCAAGAGCCTCATTTCTCTAGGATTTTTATGAATACAGAAGGAAAAGATGAGCTAACACGAGCATCACATGGCTGCTTTCCAAAAAGTTCTCTAAAAGCACTTCAAGGGGGGCAAGTAAAATGTATGTGGCCAAGTCGCAGCAGAATCTGAAGAGGCTAAGGAACCCTAAAGCTTCATGAGAAAGCCCACAAAAGTCTGAGCATTCCTGCTTTGAATAAGACTAAGGCAAAACAGTTTGTTCAAAGGTATTTCATCAAACCCACCTTTTCCCCTGCATAATCTCTATGCCTTTCTTCAGAAAAATACCATCAGTAAGCATTGCTTAAAGGCACATCAAGGTACATCTCTCTCTTCCAATTTTGCATCATGTTAGGGCACTCAGTTTTGTATCACCAACTCAATCACTGGAGGGACAGAGGTGGACCAAGGAAGTATATGAACTGGGCATGCAGAAACTAGTCCCTACAGTAGGAGAAACAGGCAAAAGAACTTAGACCGTTTCCGTCCTTTCAGCTTAAAGCCAAGGTTTGCTACACCAGCTGCTGGGAGAAAAGGTACTCATCTTTAGCTAGTATGAAAGAGCACTGGTTGAGTTTTGACCATGTCAGCCTGCTGAGGAGCAGACTGACGTAGGCTGATTTACCAGACATGGTAACTGAGGTACTGAAACAGATCTGACTTAACACCCACAGTGCCACTGCCTGCAACTGGGCGAAGTCTTAACACAGATAGCTTCCTATAGGGCTGCTGAAGCTTGAAGCCATGTATTTCTCAGCAGCCACACAAAATACCTTGTGCCACAGGGAGCTGGCTGGTCCTCCCCCTGCTGCAGCCTTCATCCTTCCTGCCCTTACAGGCCTAGTTTATACCCCCACAAACTGCAGCTCTGGGTTATTTTTTAAATTATAAACTGCTTATCTGAGTCCAGTTCTCATTCCAGCCTAATCACACCAGGATGCTAAGCCCCCAACAGAGATAACAAAGTGATAATTTAGCATGAAATTGGTATACAGATGGGCAAAGCATAAACTTCTGTTATGAAAATGTCTTAAATACATTCAAGGGAAAAAGAATTGATGATGACTGGCGATGAGCTGGGGTGACTCCAGCACCATCCCCCAAGATGGGCAGAGCCACGGGTGGGAAAGTGGCTCTATTTGCAGCTCCAGCGTGGCCAGGGATGAACCAGGGAGTGCAGCAGCAGCAGCAGATAGGCCCAGAAGCCAGGTTGGATGGAGTCTTGGATGACATGGTTTAGTGTGAGGTGTCCCTGCCCATGGCAGGAGGGTTGGAACTGGATGATCTTAAGGTGCTTTCCAGCCCAAACTATTCTATGATTCTATGACTCTATGAGGTGACCCAATACATAAGTTCAGAGCACATACAGGAAAACAGCCAGTAAGCCAGGAGCACTTAGGGTGTAGCTCAGGGCACAGTGGGGGACGCAGGCAGCGGGCAGAGGGGAACTCACTGGGGCTGTTGAGGGTGCTGTTAATGCACTGGGAGTCCTGACAGGAAGGCAGCAAGCGGTCACAATGTGCAGCCTTCCACCTAGGCCTACAAACATGATGCAAAAACTGGTCCAGATGGATAACTCTATCAGCTATACAGTGAAATGTATGCCTGTGTGTATGAGGAAAATGAAACACAGCTTCTCAGGTGGCCACCCTCAGAGAGAAAACTCATGAGTGATTCCAAGTCTAGAGGTTGTTGTAAAAGTACGGAAAGGAAAAAAAATGCTGTTGGTACAAAACTGAAGTCCCACCTGCCAATCTTTAAATAACCCTTGCTACTGTATATATGGCTCAGAAGGTCATCTTTTGTTCTCAGCTACTAACTGTCCCTTTGACACTTTATAAGAGGAGCGGGACGGGGAGGGAGAGGAACAGGAACAGGACACAAGAACATCATCACATAGTGTAAAAGCAGCCAAGGAAATGAGGCAACTGAAGTTCATGGAGCCAGGCAATGACAGGAACCCAACACAAAGGAAGGATGCCAGGAATAAACAGAAGCTTGCAATAAATATAGTACTTGAAAGAAGTGTTACACTGGCATTCAGAACTGGCCCAAAAAAAACCATGCTTCAACATATGGAGAGACAGGAGCAAGTAAACCTGTTGGCAGGGTGCATTGATCTGTCGCTATGCCCGAGAAGTTATCTAGAGAGCTAGGATAACAGGTAACATAGAAGTCAGCTTTGCACCATCCCCTACTTTGATGCTAAATCCTTTTTAATACTTTTTTTTCCCTGTGTCAACTTTACGGAAGACATATATTAGCCATGGAAATGTAATATTCAAAACTAAAAGTGCAGTTCAGTGCTATACTTTATCACAGTTTGAGGCATTACGTTATTGCTTTTGAATTGGCAAGGTAATTTCAGACAGTTAACAATTTTGGAAGTCAGACTCTTCTTCCTGCAGAGCAAGAAAAGCAGGAAGGCAATTTAAGCTTTTTCATTTCATCACTGCAAATCAACAGGGAACATTACTGAGGACATTGGCTGTTCAGGCTCATGTTGGCTCAGATTTGCCCAGCTTTCCAGTGACTGCAAAGAAATGTGACAATTATTGTGAACTCATACTTCAACTGGGAATTTTTCAGAGCAGGAATACAAATTACTGCCTTTTACATTCCTTGGTGGAGTTCTTAAATCACTGCTGGCAGCGTATAAATAATGCTGCTCAATTTCTGAACAGCCTATGGCTGCTTCCAGAGGTGTTGGATGAGTTTTCTACTACTTTGTTTGAAAGCAGTATGATTTATTTCAATATATATCTAACCAGTGCTTTTCACTAAATATTTATTTTCTTATTAATATTTATTTACTAAATAACTATTTAAATAAACCATGCCACTTCAACAACAGAATTAGGGAGGGGATTATTTAGCAACTGACTGAACAATAAGATCTGTATTGTAATGGAAGTCCTGTGACTCAACCTGAAATGTCACATAATGTTTTCTCCCCTTCTTTTCTGTCCCATTATGCTTTTGATGAAGCACTGTGTAACTGAAATATAAATCCTTAATTTTTTTACTGTCACTGACTTTCAGAAGGTGGATGAACTAAATATTTCAACATCAGAATCAAGTGCTTGAAGTAGACCAGCTCCACACTCTTTCAGAAGGGTGCTATGGACAAATGTGATCCTTGACACAAATCCTGAGATCCATCCTTACAGTAAAATTGAAGACTAAGAGGCATACATTTGTTTCTAGAGTAGAAAGAAATTTGTGGCATTAGAAACTGTTTAAAAATGACATCCAACAACAATACAGGGACTACGATTTGACTTAAGGGGGCTGGAAGACAGTCCCAGAGGACTAACACTCCTCCGGAGGTGCTACAGCCTACAGCTACCAGAGACAAACAGAACAGCTTGCCTAAACAAATCCTAATTGACTGAATTCACTTCTGTGACTGTTCTCTGGGACATTAGGAAAACACTGTTATTTAGGATGTATCTACAGGCCTTCCAAAGGCTTTGTGCTCCTTGTTTTCATCTAATTTCTGCCTGTGAGACCTGGTCTTCTGGGTCTTGGAATACACTAGTTGTCACACAGATGTGTAACCTCTAAACCAACCAAATTGTCTCTCTTAATAATTTATGCTTACAGATAAATATGCTTCTAGCAAGAGGAAACAAAAATCTTTTTTCACCCCCTAAACATCTGCGCTTCTTCACGTTCATTACAGCCTTGTGTGGTACCACTGGTGTGGTCCCAGTTTTACACCAGGTATGGAAATGATGACAGAACTAGTAAGAGATTTGTCTCAGTCACAAGCAGGAATCACCATCACACCAAGAACAGAGTGACCCAGCAGTGGTGTGGTGCCAGGACCTCTAACTCCTCTCAGGAAATGTTACCAAAGTAACTGAAGAACATGACAACCTCTCTGCCCCGAAGATAATAACTGTGAAATGTGTCTGCTGTGCAATTTATGGGAAAGGTACATCATCAAATGAGGCAGCACAGTTCAGATCTATCCCCTGCAACAGGACAGACAGTTTGCAATTCATTGTGAAGAGAGACCCCCCCCCTCAGTCCACATCAGAACTGTGACAGCCCCCAAAGCTGGCCATCTGCATCCAGGACCTCGGTCTGTCATTGTACCACCTAATCACCTGGAAACACATATTAGACCTAAGGGATGCTCATTATTGTAACCCAACTGCCTGTCATTGGTCAAAAACACAGGAAAACACAAAAGAAAATGTGATGTGACATGAGAATTCCCTATAATAAGGAAACATAAGGTCAGCACAATACTGACTTCACTCTATACCTATCCACCTGTGAATGAGTGTAAAACACCAGTCCCTCAAGGCAAATAGTCTGCTCCTGTGGATGGCCTGAAAGAGAAGTCAAGCAACATTTCTTTTTTAATAACCTTGGGAAAGGGAAATGACCCGTGAAGGTTTCACAGACAGGGGTCACAACACACTCCCTCCTGAGGAAGTGTTTAAAACCATGGGATACTTGAAGACATTAAAAGTTTCTTCTTCCCCTGACAGGCAGAACATTTAAATCAAGATCTTGTCAGCGCAGAAGACTTGGGAAAATGTGGGATTTTTTCTCTTTTCTGACCAGACAACAAAAATCCCCACCCTGCACATCCACTTTCTCTGAATGCTGCATGTACTCCTCTCGCACATCCACCTTCTCTGAATGCTGCATGTACTCCTCTCGCAGACTCCTAATGCTGTTACATACTGTGCTGAGGCATTACATCAACACAATTTCAGCAGTCCTGCCTCCAATGAATGCTGCACCTACCATGAAATAGTAAGTTGGCCTGACCATTCAAATGTGGGCTGTTTTGCTTCAGTAGCCCAGCTCACCCGCCAGTGCTCCAGAGCTCTAGATACTCAACTACACAACCACAGAATATTTTCAGTGACATATTGCCATGAAGAACTCAAAAGAGCAAGAAAACAAACAAAATCTCAGAGATTTGTGTGCCTATGTATACTGCTATATACACACCTGCGTATTGTAGGTCTGTGTGGCTCTTCATAACAGCATCCTTACTCCAAGGAATAAACACTGAAAACATATCCCTGGCAGTCTGGCATTGCAGCGTGATCCCTGCACACCAGAATCTTTCCTGGATAGATATCCCCACAGGAAACTGCACAGCAGCAGGCACTGGTATAGGAAACTACTTAGGCCAATCCTGGAGTAAATCATTACTCTTAGTGGATATGAGGAGCAGAACTGAACTGCAGAAGAACACAAATTCCCAGGTATCCCCCTCAGCAAGGCAGGGCACATCTGGCTGCTCATGCAGAACCCAGTGCTCCTCAGTTTGCACTTTCTCCCTTTACGCTGATTTTATGTTTCCTAACACAGTGGCTTTGTTTTCCAAATAGCAGGTACCACCAAAGGAGTAAGAAGAAACAATAGTGACAAGTTTAAACTCCTTTTTATTTTTTTCCACCATCTGCTATCTTAGAATCATAGAATCAGCCAGGTTGGAAAAGACCTTTAAGCTCATCCAGTCCAACCATTCCCCAGCACTGCCAATGCCACCACTAACCCATGGCACTGAGGGCCTCTTCTACACGGTGTGTGAACACTTGCAGGGACTGTTACTCCACCACTGCACTGGGCAACCTGTTCCAATGCCTATTCCAATGTTTCACTGGGGAAGGAATTGTTCCTAATCTCCAGTCTAAACCTCCCCTGGCACAGCTTGAGGCCATTCCCTCTCATCCTGTCACTGGTTACTTGGGAGAAGAGACCAGCCACCTCCTTGCTTATTTATTAACATTGTAAAAGTTGTGCAAGTTGATTACAATTACTCCTGAGGAATAGAAAACAAGGCATTTATTAGTAAGAGTTCCATTAAAAACTTACAGTAACAAAGGTATGCATAAAGTATTAAGCCAGTAAAACCTTTAAATTAAAGTTTAATTTAATTTTATTTAATTAATAACCTCTGTCCTGGTTTTCATTCATGTCAGTGTTTTATTAAGAAAAGTTAAAAAAGGGTAGTGTATCTGACCTTACTTTGTCAAGCAGCCCAAGACCAAAACACATTTCAGCAACAGTAGATCAGCAGTGCTTCCATTTTCATGGGAAAACCAAGACTCTGCTAGGAATATGCCAGTTAAGAAGTATGGAAACCCAAATGAAAGTAAACACTGCAGAGAAAATGCTGTACCATGGTTATTCCTGAGCTAAGAAAACTGCTACGGCATGAGGACAAAATCATTCATCACTGTTTGTGAAGCCAGTGAACACAAACAACCCTGAAGAGCAGGCTCCTCATTTTTGAACTCTGGGGTAGCTGATCCATAGCCCAGAGTCCCCTGCTGCACAGCCACCCTACTGTGGTTACTATCCAAACCTTCTTCACAGAGGCTTTTTCTCAAGCTTTCACCCTGTAAATAATAAAAAAGCCTTCAATAACTTGAGACTGAAGCTAAAGCTGCTTTTGGGGGTTACACAAATAAACATCTGCATAAAGCCAGCCACAGAAAGATTTATGTCCCACTATTCACAAGCAGCATCAGAGCTAACTATTTTGTGGGACTGACTGCTCAGCTAACACTTCTCTTTTGTAACTTGGTGTGGTGCTGACCCTGGCTGGACACCAGGTGCCCACCAAGCCACTCCATCACCCCTGCTCCTCAGCTGCACAAAGGAGAGGAGATATAATGAAAGGCTCACGAGTTAAGGACAGGGAGAGATCACTCACCAGTTACCATCATGGGCAAAACAGATCCAACTTGGGGAAATTAATTTAAGTTACTGCCTATCAAAATCAGAGCAGGGTAATAAGAAATAAAACCAAATCTTAAACACCTTCCCTCCACCTCATCCTTTTTAAGCTCAGCTTCACTCCTGATTTATCTACCTCCTCTCCTCAAGTGGTGCAAGGGGACAGAGAATGGGGCTGTTTCATCACATGTTGCACCTACTGCTCCTTCTTCCTCACAGTCTTTCCCCTGCTCCAACATGGGGTCTATCCCATAGGAGATATTCCTCCATGAACTCCTTCAACTTGAGTCCTTCCCACAGAAGCACGTTTGCAGCCACTATGCCAAAAACAAACGTGAAGAGAAGCTATTCCACAGCCCCTGTGGCTACCAGGCAGCACAGCCCTGATGCCAAGGCTGAGATACCCTTTAAGCAAAGGGCCCCTCTCCACTCCAAAGCTGCAGTATGTCCAGGTCACTCAGGGACAGCAATGTCCCTTCAGATCAAACTAACTGTAAGCACCCATGTGGCCTTTGCACCACTGCATCAGGAGGATGTCTTCCTCACAGCCCTGAAGATATTCTCCAGTGCACACAAGGTCAGCGAGAGAGAAGACTACAAACCAAAACTAAGGTCAAAGAGATCAAGTCTTGGAAGAAACCTGGAATTTGTGCCCTATTGATGAGCACTTGAACAATTCTACAAGACGCTATTTCTGTCCCAGTATTTCTCCATCTCTTCACAATACCCTGTGGCTGTGAACTCGCTTTTCATTTCTGCTGAAGGCAGGAGGGCCATACAGACTAAGAGCTGCACACCCTGTCAAATCTCAAGCTATATATTTTGAGACAACAAAAATGCATGGATGTTTTCTAAAGATTAAAGTCTCTAGCATTAATCTGCACACAAAGGGATGCAAAAGAAATCTGCCACTTCCCAAAAGTCTGAATTCCCATAAAAAGTGACAGCCATTACTGGCAAAGTGAATGACACTATTTATTCTCACACTGCCCACAGAAATTTTCCCCAGATCACACTCTCCAAAATAATGGCAAATCAGTCACATTTATTTGAGTGTAAAAGCAATAAGAGAGATGCTTTACAGTAGGGTGTGGTGCTTCCACATAGCACTTTGCTTACTCAGCTTAATCTGGTTAGATGTGAAAAAGATGTGCTTCCACCAGCCCTGTGCTGTGCAAGAGCCTATCCCATTGTCCTCTTCAGAGGTCAGATTCTCCCTGGCTAGGAGCACAGGTGGAGCAAGTGGCATTCCATTTGCAGAAGGCCATCAGCCTGGCTTCAGACAGACAAAATGCTGTATTCCAGGGGATAAATTGAGGCCACCAGCTGCTATGCAGACATGCCCTTTGTTCAAGCCAATATTCTAGGGCATGTCAAGCTGCTCTGGAGATGAAGGCTGGGACCCTCTCTAGCTTTCAGACCATTTCTAACAGTGCCATCTCATTTCCTTTTAAAGCCTTTAGAGAGGAGCAAAGCTGTCTCCTCTTTTCGGGCTTGTTTCAGGGAAGCCAACAGAGATCAACCCTAGAAACTAATGGAAAAGAAGGCTTTCTCCTATTCTGCTTTCCTACTCTTTTCTTTCCTCATACCTATACACATCCCTCCCAAATGACCCAAGAGTCCTTCAGGCAGCATTTAGGACCTTCTACATATATAGTCACATTATAATAATAGTCACATTATAATAATGTCATTTTTTGTCATTTATATTTCCCAGTGTATCTCAGTGCAAGCCTGGCTATGAAGAGACTCTTATTTTAGAACAAAAATCACAGCTGCTTTCATAGAACATAAAATAATACACTTGTACACGTCTATTCTGAAGTAAGATGGCTCATGGAACAGCTTTCACTAATACAGAGAGGTGCAAATGAAAACGGGCTTCATTAAATTTGTGAAAATTAATCTCTTTGTGAGCCTTAAATGAGAACACAGTTTGCTTTCTTCATACCTCTCTCTCAAGCACTAATTTCAATAGAAAAGGCATGGATGGTAGCAAATGGTGTTTTGTAAAGGACTCTCTTGCTGCATTTCTTCCCCTGGTAAGAAAAAGTGGAATTTTCTTTGTTTGCCTCCAATCCAAGCCAAAAAATCACCTCTGTTACCAATGGAGAGGTGGGAGCAACTGAAACAACAAACTGTCCAAAACCACTTTTTAAAGACAACTTCATTAGCAAAACCTTGCACGGTTTCCCTTGAGCCACCCCAGCCATGCTCAAGACCATGGCCTTAAAACCTTGTGGTCTGTACGTATCTGCACCTATAGCAATGCCTGTCTATCCCAGGATAGACTTCTAGCTTCACTTCACAGCCTTTGATGGTTTACTTCATAGATTTGGCTAAAATGAACCTAAAAGCTAAGCTCATACCTCAAAGGTGTTTAAAACCCTGACTCCTATGTAGGTGGGGCTCCCAGTACAAAAGGGATGTGCAGCTGTTGGAGTGAGTCCAGAGGAGGCCACAGAGATGCTGCGAGGGCTGGAGCAGCTCCGCTCTGGAGCCAGGCTGAGAGAGCTGGGCTGGTTCAGCCTGGAGAAGAGAAGGCTCCTTAAGGGGAGACCTTAGAGCAGCTCAGTGCCTAAAGGAGCTACAAGAAACCTGGAGAGGGGCTTTGGACAAGGGCCTGTAGAGACAGGACAAAGGGAATGGCTTTAACCTGACAGAGGGGAGATGGAGATGAGCTCTTAGGCAGAAGTTCTTCCCTGTGAGGGTGCTGAGGTGCTGGCACAGGGTGCCCAGAGAAGCTGTGCCTGCCCCATCCCTGGCAGTGCTCAAGGCCAGGTTGGATGGGGCTTGGAGCAACCTGCTCTAGTGGAAGATGTCCCTACCCGTGGCAGGGGGTTGGAACTGGATGAGCTTCAAGGTCCCTTCCAACCCAAACCATTCCGGGATTCTGTGATAAGAGCAAGAATTTACTAGCTAAATGGTTTCTAGAAATGGATCTCATTGATGTAAATCAGGTTTAGAAAGCTTATTTTCCTCCTTCCCACTTTCAATCTGGGCTTACCTTCACAGTGGAATTCCCCCCAGTTGCTGGGAGAGAGGCAGCTGTAGATGGCATTTTATGCTCTATGCTACCACCTGCAGCCCACTTCCAGTCACCACAGGCAACTGAGCGCGGACAGGACGAATCTGTCCCCTGTTGGATGGTGACCTCAGTAAAAGACCAACACCTCTCCGAAAAGGAATCAAGAGATACAAAAACGGTGAAGGATGGTGGGAAAGATGTCTGTGTCCAGGAGTAAGTTGGAACAGAGTCTGGATTTATGCTCCATGCTTTTCTTTCAGGATGGATGTTGATGGGGTCCGCTCACTATCTTCCTGCTTGCCTGGTGTTGAAAATTGCATCTTCAGGAAAAGAAGCATTTTGGAAGAGAAGCAGTTTTGTTAAAACTCTCTGGTTTGTCAGATGTTCTGCTTTGCAAAAGTTTATTTGTCTTACATGCACACCCACCTGGGTTTATTAAATTCAAAACTCCTACAATGGTTTTCCCTTTGTTCCACCCTTTGCAGCTGCAGAACAGCATGATATATTAATAAGAAAGTAATGGAAAAAACTTGATTTAGATTTCAAACTTCAGCCCAATAAACTTGTTTCCTGTTTGTTTTGAGGTTGTTTTTTTTTTCCATTAAGAGTCCAAACTCCCCAGGAGTTACAGACGCTGTGCTCCACGCAAGGGGAGCTCAGGACCTTACAGAACTCAGATTTTAACACACAGCTTTTCATTATTGTTTGCAGGATGAGGTCTGGTCTTTAAAATAGGAGAATGGGAGCCTGGAGCCAGGCTCTGTTCCCAGCTTTCCAACTGTCCAGTTGTTCACCTCTGGCCAGAATGCTAAGCTTCACTGTGAAACAGGATAATGAAATGCAAACAGCTATAGACAGTCTTTTGAAATCTGCATGGGTAGACTGCTCCAGGTAAAAATCACACCACCTCTCTCTACAGGGGTATACATCCATATACTGAGAAACATTCCTCTAGAAAAAAATACCCATTTTACTCTGGCAGCATCTTTCGACTCACATACTAATAGTACCACTGAAATGCCGGCATTATGTAAAGGATGAAGGAGTAAATACCTGGACACAGAAGCAGAAACAGCAACTTGTGTAAAATAACCTATTTAGTCTGTTAAAAGTCTTGGTCAAGCCCTTCAGTTTCTCCTTGCCTCAGTTTCCATAGGTAGAAGTGGAATAAAAGAATCTGGTATTATGGTACATACATAATTTGTGAGGCACTCACATTCTGCAGTAAGCAAATATCTCTAAGTACCTCCAGCTCTGCTAAGCCAAGCACAGAGGATTTCACCAGGCAGCTGGTGTTTCCAGCTCTGGATATTATCAGCACTTCATAGGGTAAACAGTACCGATGATGGTGGTCTGCGGAGCAGGTACCCCAGTTCACACCTTCTTTCCCTTCCAATAAACACACACAGAGCAAATCCAACTCCTGTGGTCACTGAGCTTCCAGGAAGCAAACACACTGCCTTTTTTACCATCCTCACTAAGGAGGGACAATGCGTCAGATGGTTCTATACAGCGATAATGTGTTAAGAGCCTCAGGTAGAAGCATATGCAGAAAGCAGTGGTTACAGAAGTACAGTTCCCATCCCCATCCAGACAGGCTTCCCACTGGATTCAGTGAGAGCTAGCACTTAGGAATCCTGGCAAGTTTTATCTTAATGACAGAGGTTGCAGGCTTCTGGTTAATCAAAAGAAGCCATTAGGAGAAAGGGATCAATTCAAGTAAAAATCCTTCTGAAATAACTAATGCTACAAGTATGTTTGTATCACTGAAAGAAGAGCTTTACTTCTCTACCACTTAAGGCTTTTCTTATTTAAACACCTCGATCTCATACCATCTTTCCCATCACTTTCAGGGCTTTTCTACTAGCAAATTAAACTAGTTTCATTAGTTCTTGATTTTATCTATCCTTTCCAATTCCAAGCAAAAGTAATGCATTATCTGTTCACAGACATCCTTAAAATCTTTGTGTGTGTGTGCTATTCTATTAAGAAAGCAACCAGCACAGCCAAAAATGTCTAGCACAATTGATTTACCTGTGTGTATCTGGTGAAAAATGTCTTCCTGTAGCTTTCGAAGCTACAGGGACATTGTCCCTCATTCTACTCATCCTCTGAAAAGAAATCTCCAGTGAGTAATTTTGCTTTGTAAAAGTCACATCACAATGTCTCTACACACACAAACATTCCTGCCTGGTTCCTCGAGTTCAAGACTGCATAAATCTTTCATGTGTCAAGACAGGTGTTGGTTTCTATTCCTTTTCAGCTGGGAAATAACAATAAATCTGAGTGATTAAGGTCAGATTTTAGCAGTCCTCAAACCACAGAGAATCAGAAAATGTATGCATTTGATATGCCATTCTTTCGACAGACCAGGTCAAGATGATGCTACTGAACACTGTCAATATAACTATCCATTTATTTGTGGGTCTTTCCTAGAAAGATGTCCAGTGTTTACCAGCTTTGTACTTTAGAAGGGGCATAAAGTTAGCAAACAAAGTTATAAAGTCCTCAGAAAAACCTTCTAAACATACAAGGCCTGAATTTCTTCTCCCCTATCTGTGACTAACGAGGACTTGATTGCATCTCTGGGTTTACTGCTGGGTGAAAAAGATCAGAGCTGACTTCTCCCAGCAACTTTTGACCCGACTGCAACATATTAAATCTGGCTAAAACAAGCTACATGACAAGGGGGCAAAAAGATAGTTCTTCTAGCAGTAGAGTTACTCTAAGTGAAAGATCTTAAGGATATCCGCACTTTATAACTGCCTGTTTGCAACCCAACCGCTCCGACGCTAATCAACCCCTCGCCTGCAGCAGAAAACCTTTCCCAACAGCCAACCCTGCCTCCCCAGCATCGGCTTTGGGATCCGAGATGGAAAGCATGACTAACGATAGAAGTCGCTGAGATCGTTTTCCTGGGGGGCTGCGTGCCTTGAGCCGCGTTTCTGAGCTCTCCCCCCATGAAGGTGGATAAGGGGGTGCAGCTGGCGGCGGGATGCTAGACCGGCAGATGATCGAAACGTTCCCGCCGCTCTGCTCGGGATGGAGAGCTCCGGAAGGGAGCAGTCATTCCCCGCAGCGGAGAGAAAGCTCCGGAGGGGAGCAGTCCCCGCAGCCCCCCACGGACTCACCCTAATTACCTGCTCCCCAAGGGACCCCCGAGGAAACCCCCCCCCATCCCCAAGCGATGCTCCTGCCCCGGTGCTTACCCCACAGCAGCAGGACGGGGAGCTGCGGCCGGCGGCAGCCCGGCGCCTCCATCCCGGCGGCGAGGGGCCGCGATGCTCGGAGCCCGCATGGGGCGGCCGGTCCGCCGGCGCGCAGGGCCCGGGCCCGCCTCAGCCGCCCCGCCGCGGACCCTCCTCTTCATGCCTCGGTGGCCAGCCCCGGGCGGCGGCGGGGGGCGGGACCCCACGGGGGGAGCCGCTCCCCCGACCCGGGGCGGGGGGGGGTCCCAGCGCCGAAGGCGGGCAGGGAGAGGCGGGATCCCGCGGCCGGCGTTGCCGCGGAGGGAGCGCGATGTATGCGCAGGGTGCGCACGGTGGAGGGTGAATGTGTGCGTGTGAGCTCGGGAGCGTGCATGTGCGGGCACAGCGGGCATCCCTCCGAGAGCCACACAGCAAGGAGGGATGCTTCTCGCGACCTCCAGGGCAGGGTGGTGTTTGGGGAGGGGGGAGAAGTTCCCATTTTGGGGGGGAGATGGTTCTGGTCCCAAGTGTCCGAAGGCTACAGGGAGGCACAACAGCCTCCTCCATTCTGGCACAACATCCTGCCACTGGGGCTGAAGGCAGAAAGGAGGATGGAGCCAGGAGGTGGCTCGTCTCTTCACCCAAGTAACAAGTGATAGGACAAGAGGAAACAGCCTCAAGCTGCGCCAGGGGAGGTTTAGACTGGATATTAGGAACAATCTCTTCCCCGAGAGGGTGGTCAGGCACTGGAACAGGCTGCCCAGGGAATACAGCAGGGCAGTGGTGGAATCACTGTCGCTGGAGTGGTCACAAACCATGTATATGAGGCCCCCAGTGACATGGGTTAGTGGTGGCCTTGGCAGTGCTGGGGAACGGTTGGATTTGATGATCTTAAAGGTCTTTTCCAACCTAGTTGATTCTATGATGCTAGCACACTTAGTATGTGCAGCTAAACATGGGCAGTGAGCTAACCTAACCCCACACAGCACCAAAGCAGAGCAGCAGGAGCTCAAAGTAAATGCTTAATGTGTTTTTGTGTTGCCATGTCATCTCTGCATGGCTCTTTTCAGAGACTGGCACAGCTCCTAATTTTCATCAATATTTAAAGGCTGCGTTCCTGGAGCTCTCTCTCTAGGAAATTAGTGTCTCCAGCAAGAAACACTCAGCTGAGAAGCTGCTGAAGAAGCCTCTTCTTAGCTAAAGATAATTGTACTGCTCAGCAGTATAAAGAGCCAGAGTGTGTTTCTAGGTACATGGACGCTCCCCCTCAGTAACTGCCTTTTAGCAGAACATCACTGCCATTGTTAAAGGTCAAATGTACCATAAAACTTCATATTTCAGAAAGATCTTAATGCCATACACAAGAATAAGGAGTGCTTTTATGTATCTCTCAGATTGCTCCCAGTGAATCTGTACACTTGTATAGCATGGTGCTTTCAAACACTTTGTGGAGAGTGGGTATCCAACAGAGTAGCAGAATTATGCATTGCACATGCCTCCAAAAGCAAACTACTCAATACAGAAACTCCACCTGATTTATGCTGTTATCTAGGCTGAAGGAAATGTAAAACTTGGGAAACCACAGAGAAGGTTGGGAATCCAGTGCTGAAACAGTTCTGCAGACATTTAAGTGTGTCAGTTATAATGAACCTCCTATCATTTATGTGCCACTTTTTCCTCTTGGCTGAAAGCAAACCTGGTAACACACCACAAGCCATAAATAAACCATAGCTCAGGAGATCATCCTTCAGCAGAGGGGCTGCCACTTCTGCTTTGTAAGAGTGTTTGCAATCTGCTCCTGCCAGAAGGAACTACACTGAAGTGACAAGCATGAAAGCATGCACACCACAGACTTGCTATAGCACCCTTCCTAACAGTGAGATCTTGATTCCCCTCACAGAATCTGTTAATGGCAATATCTGAAGCTACAATTTGTATTTTCAAGAACTTGGACTGATCTTCAGGAGGGTTAGGATGTATCGTGTTTTATATGCAATATTATACATTAAACAATATACAGTATATTATACAATATACAGTATACCAGCAACATTTTGTTGACAAATAAATATGGAGATAATGCTAGCAATTTTCCTTTTCATCTTTTGTATTTGGTTTCTTTCAGATGAGAAACTAGAAATTTTTAAAAGTGAATGTAACTGCTTACAGCTACCAAGATTCAGCAAGGGCTTCCCATTTTATGCTTGCAGCAGGTAGTATAAAGGTGCAATTAGAGTCTTTGAGGTAGAACAGCTAAAATTTATAGATAAATGCACTAATTTGGAATGTTGTATTGAACCACAAACCAGCTATGCTAGGCGGTGTCTTCAGCAACATGCTCTAGAGTAAGTCTGATTCACAGGTGTACCTGAACAAAACTGTCAGTGTTCAAACCATCAGCAAGAGGCAACTCTGGCTGTTGGCAGTTTTTCATTAAGACTGCCTCTCCCCCATCTGTTTTAGTAATGCCAATAAATTTACTTCAGAAGGGCTGCAAACCTTTTTATTCTGCAAATCTTCCCTAGTAGCATCATGTCTATACCAACAGTAGAAACCCAGTTCACTTAAACCCGAGAAATGCTGTAAGTGCTGTGCAAAGCTCTGAATCCCAACCCCAGCAATATGCGGTAGCAATAATGTCAAAGCCATAATCTGTTGTAATTTCCAAACAACCAACCCTTTGCAGGTACCCTGCAGACAGTGCTGCAATCACATTACTTGAGGCATGGTTTTAGAATATTTAAATCTGATAATAAGCCACTGACTAAAAAAAAACCTAAATGTAAAATTATAGCAATAGACAGGTAGGCAGTTGATCCAGTATGGAAAGTTCCCAAGGAGTCTGAGATGAGATGGAAGGAGTCAAGCCATCCAGGGCAGGTATTATAGTGAGCAGTGCAAGATAATGTAATAAAATCTCATGCTCCAGAGGTTAAACTGGTCCAACATAAACTGAAAAATAGTCAGTGATAAAATAAATCAATAAGAAGCTGAAGACATTACACTATGGAAAGCAACAGTGCCTTCCCCTGTCACCTCAAGTACCGGCCTGGACAGAGCAGTGGCTTATCTGCATGGAGAGTCCTCACCTAGCACTGGGCAGAAAGTTTCCTTCTCTTCCTAGAACAGTTATTTTGCATAAAAGATACATGAAGATTTTAAGACCACGTTTTAATAGGACTGATTGGTGGACTGAGGTTTGAAAAAAGTAGGTTCAGTTCACCTGTGGTTTTATATTAAAGTAGGTCATCTTTCCTACCCAGTGCTCCTAGGAGGCTTTTCCTGCTCCAGAAACTGAAAAACTATAAGGCAGGTCATTAAGATAATTTCCTCCTTTATATTCTGTTTGTGTAATTCCACACAAATCTTTTCTCCTTTTAGTATCAATATAGGAAATGTACAAACATGCTAAAAAAAAAAAAAGATAGTTACAATGGCTTCTTCCAGTGACTCAAAGGCCACACTGTGATGCACTGATTGCACATAAAAGCAGACTGCATTTTAAGTCAGTCAAATTTGATGAGCTGAAACTCTTTATGCCTATATTACCTGAACTGAAGGGGAAGAAAAAAGCTCACATTTCTCTATGTAAAGATCGTATTTTTTTTTTACATAAAAGCAGACAAGCATTAGGGAAGCTCAAAAATATTTTGCCAGCCTTCTAAAACTCCACTTTTTAAGCCACGCATGAATGTGCTCTCTGATTTCAGCAGGGATCCCATGTTCAGAGCAAAACATCTAAGCAATGTATATATGTTTCAAACTGCACTGTTTCACAGCTCTAAGTATTCAACACCCCTAAGGCCATTTTATTTTACATACCTAGCTATGACATGACAGCCTTCCCACCGGCACAGCATGTGGGCTTTGTTTGAAGGAACCAGACAGAACATTCAATTACTTTGTTTCCATACTAGTTTCTAGGATGGTATATTGTCTGGATCAAGCTACTTCTATATACTACACCATCAACACCAATACCTACAACTAATAAAAATGGTTCCACAGATCACGATGGAGATCAAGGAAAGCAGACAGATTGTATAGGAGAATAGCAAACACCATCTCCCCTCTCTGCTGGAGGGAAGGTCCCCTGTCAAGGGTCCTCTACCAAGATGCCCACCCCTTGTTTTACAGCCAGGGGTACAAAAGGCTCTCATCAAAGGACCTAAGCATGAATCTGTAAGAGCTGGGATGTCTCCCTCATTCCCAGGTGTTTTTCTCTTACCAGAAGGGGCATCCCAAGGCTTCTGGTAACTGTATATCATACACGTTGGGATTCTCTTCTTCTCATTGTACGCAGTGATTCTTCTTTTTCCACAACAGGCAGAAGCTTTAGTGTAACAGAAAGTCTTTCTAATTTGTCTCAGGCATGGGAAACAAATCATGCCTTCACTTTTAATGTAAACATTAGCAAAATGCATACAACGCTCTATTCCTTCTAGACTAAATAAAGCCAAAGTTAATTCATGGGGGTTTTAAACACTTCACTGTCAGTTATGTTCTAGAGGCCCTGAATTTTTACTCAGAAAATGCATTTATTTTTTCATTACAAGCTGTCTGATCAGTCTGGGAAATGCCAGCAAGGGAATATGTAGACTGTCTGTGTACATGGCTGTGTCTCTGAGAAATAACTCAGCTTGGAAAAATCAGGGAGAGAAGAGAAATGGAAACACACTCCATGTTTTTTTCTTTTTAGAAATAGTAACACTGTGACAATCTCTCTTCATACAAAACCTGACAGAGCTGAAGACTGAAATCTTACAGGACTGAGTCACCAATACTCTTGCAGCCATCTGAAGGAATACTCAAGGATCATTTCGTAACCTTTGGAAGACAGCTGACTCTGCAGAGATTGGTGAAGCAGTACAAACCTACCTGCAATAGAAAGCAGCAAGCCTATTAGAGTTCCCTCTGAGCTCAGGACTTCTGACTCCACAAGTAGGCTCTGATTAGTGCCTTATGAACCATCCGGTATCTCCCTAGCGTGAAACCAGACTAATTATCCATCTTAGGTGCATGAAAGACTGGCTTTAGGGCTGAGCAAGTCAGATCCTAGGATACTTCTTAGATGGGAAATTCCATACCTTTCCATTCCATGGGAAAATGGAGCACTATATAAGGTGGAAAATGTTGCCATGGTAAATAAAATGTTATTTGGAGGCACAAAATGAGTGCAGTGCACAACACTTCTAATTTTCTGGCCCTAATTCCTACCATAGCTGTCCTTCTGAAGTTAAAACCCCCATATTTTCACAAACACTTTCACCCTGCTATTACATTCACACAATTATACATCTACCATAACATATCATCCTACTTTAATCCTGTCATCTTTACAGCCCCAAGGCAACTCCAGTTCATGCACAGATCGCTTGCACCTCTGTCCAGACACACTTCACAGCATTTGCTAGAAACTGCATAAGAAACGAACTCAGGCACAGAGATTGCCTTGTAGTGTTTTACTTGGCCAGTTTCTCTTGCAGGGTGATGGTGCAGAGCTCCGGTTTCCATTACTTGAGGAGAAGAGCCAGAAAGCTTCCCCAGTGTCATGCATTTGCTTTCCTACCTTCCTTTCCCCTGACAGAGAAGTGATGCACAGTAAATACTTTTACTTCTTAACGGGAAAACCGGAGAAAATTCATTGGCAGTGTGCCTAAAGCACATCACTGGTCATCACTGCCATTGAAAAAGGGAAGGGAAGAAAGAAAGGTGATGTGCCAAAGACACATCTTTGCTCGTGTTTTCTGTCACTGTCATAGATCTTTCCAGGGGTCTCAAATGTCTCCATTCACAAGGGTTTTTTTCACCTTTTGAGCACACACTTTCAGAAGCCTTGGGATTCCCTCCAAATGACTTCAATAAATAATTATTTCCCTCACATAGCAATGAACCCACTGTTTGCATTTGAGTGCATCAATTAAAGGTTTAATCAGGTTTATTGCACTTATAGAAAAGGGAGCATCTGCTCAGATTCTGCTGGCCCCAAATGACAGAGTAGCTCAGTGTGCCAAGGGACCATGACTCTCATTTGAGAGAATGACATGTCTCAAACATCTGGAGCAGCACAAAAATTAGAACAGGACATGCGTAGGAACAGGGAGTTGGAAGATTTATTGTTGTAGCACTCACTGTCTTCCCCCTACAGCAAACAGCAGCGTATGCTGCTGAAATGTGTGTGCTCAACCTCTGATTCACTGAGAAGTAACCTACGTTTTAAGGAAATTCCAGCTATCATTAAGAAAAGTGTGTGCTTATGGATTAGCTCACATTAAACAATATCTATCCTCAAATAAAGTTATAAAATACACAAGAAAGGAAAGATTTTCCTTTCAAATATTCACCGTTTATAAAATGCATCTTTCTTCATAAAGCTACCTTGAACAGAATATCTAAACCTTCACATTTAATTGATTTGCTGTAGAAATCTCTCACTGTTTTTATCTCTAGTAATAAAACGTTCTGTATCTCACTGAAGTATCAATGAAATCATACATGGGATCTCTTCTTACCATCAGTCCTTTTTGTTTTCAACTTAGAAAAGATCGGAAACAACAAAATGAGATAGCAAGACTGTTCCATGCAAAGGAAGTGAACAACTAATACAGATGACCACAAATACTTTAAATAACTCAGAATAACTGAGATAGGCATCTATTTTATTGGTAAATACAGAGGTAAAATGCTCCAAAGGCGAGCTATTTTTACCATTATTTCCTGAGATTTCTAAATCAGAGGAAGGATGTGAGTAAGTGGATGACAGGCAGTGCAGGTGGTGGAGCACCGGCACACATGCACACTCACCATCTCCAACTACTATATCAGCCTGTTAATGAATTAGCTACAGCTCAGTGATTTCAGGTGGAACTTACTGCTTGATTCTGGCAAGTGTAACAGGAATACTTGAAGCAAAGCCCAGTGTAAAAAGTACAGGAGAAGCTGCACTAGGGGAAGCAAGAGGTATCAGAAAATATGAAATCTCCACCAGCCCAAAAGCAAAACCAAGGTTTAAAGTTCACAGTAAAGTCAGTGATGAATTATGTGCCAAGGTGGGCTTTTGCACTGCTGTTGCAAGTGTGTCATTTACTTCGATCATCCATCAGATCCTATCAAATAAATGAGAGTTTCAAAACCAACACTAAACAGAATAACCTGAAACAAAAATACAATCATACTTCCCCAAGAATGCTCAGAGTGCATGCTGGAGGGGGAAGCATAAATATTGAACCAAAAACATATGCCTGTGCACACCATAAATTAGGCAACTATTTTTAAAAGGCAGTATTACCTCCAAATACTTTTAAGTTGCTCTGTCTTCAACACGTGTCCCAACTGTCCCTCTATCAGGACAATCTCTGGTTATTTTTTGCCTACTCTTCAGAATATTTCTATCTTAATTCTGAATAAAATTAATTGATTGAGCTTGAGGAAAGCTGTGTTCATGAGTTGAGCTAGGAATTCCATCTCTTAAATGAATAAGTTTCCTTTAACATTTCTTCATTTCCTCAAAGGAATGAATAAAAAGATCAAACAGATCATAATTTCCTGAACACCATTTCTTTCATTTGTCTGTTTTGCTGGGTATAAAATCAGCATTTTGGGTAGCATTGTGACAGTTTGTGAGATGGGCTCAGAAAGCCTGAGCATGAGATTATTCCCAAGGTGAAGGCTTCCATGGATTTACATTAAATCGGTCTGTGCAAGAGATGGGTACAGATGTTTCCTGCAATCATAAGATATAGATTTATTTTTCTCAATTAATTTTTTCTGGAACCTAGTAAATATTAATTAATTGAGAGAAGGGCTTCCATTAAAGACACTAATCTTCCTAAACAAACTATACAAAAACCTGCTGTCCAAACAGAACACTCAAGCAAAGAATTGGTTTAATCACATAAATTCTTTGAATGGTATTATCTTGACCAAGTTAAGAGAAAGTAGTTAATCGGCACAGAGATGATACAGGTAATCACGATTAAGATGTCAAACTCTACCAGTGAGAGACACCCTGTGGTAAGAGCCTGAACTGTCACCACTGCTGTCGCCAGCAAAGAAACTGCAGAACAAATTCTTTATAATGATTAAATAACAGATTAGAAAGTTAGATTAGATAAAGATAGATAACAGATTAAATAAAGATAAACGATAGATTCTCTTATGGAGGTGGGAGAATGAGAGGTTAATCTGGATCATTTTAACAGAAACAGGCTCAGGGGAAAGTACATGTGGCTTTATACTGGCTGCCTCGATGGACTGGAATCGCAAGCTCGACTGAAACCAGCTTGTCAGCAACTAAAATATACAAATGAAGTAAGAAACCCCTATCACTTACAGAATCTAAAAAAAAATATTTAATTCTCAAAGCATAAAAATATTAGGGAAATATCTCTTAAACACATACACCTCATTTAAATTGCTCCATTAAATGAGTCTGAACACAAACAGCATCAAGATAAGCTGTAGTTTAATAAACTAAACTGCAAAGCATATGGTTGAGCAGCATGTTGCCTCTACTCTGCTGTCTTGCACGTTCCACATGGTAGTGCTTCCAGGTAAGACCATTAACAACACTGACATAAACTCCTCTGACTCATTTCTCTTAATAGCTTGGAATAAATGTCCATCATCTTCCTGAACTACAATGCTAAAACCTCATGCATTATTCCACCCCTACTTTTCAGCTCTACAGGCAACAACATACTGAACATATTTTTCAAGCTTTCAGCTCCCTCTACTGTGGAAACATTATCAAAAAACAAAAAAACAAACCTTAGTGTTTTGTTATTTAAACCAATGTAGGAGTGAAAAGATTTAGACTAAAAATAATGTAAGAAAATATGTTATTTTCTTGTTTTCCCCTGTGTTGAGCTGCTCAGCTTTGAACTGCTTCTGTCCAGGAACTGGGCATCATGAACCTAATCTTGAATTACTCTAGAGCATGAAGTGGCCAAACCTCACCACAGCCTCTGCATACAACTGTGACAGATCCATCAGATGAACTGGAAATAAATACTCAACTAAAATTCATGCAGAAGTCATGCAGTGAAGGGGCCACACCAGTTTCATTCAGCATACACTGTCTGTGAAAAGCTGCCTCTATATACATCATCACAAAATATCACGCCACTGAAGAAAACAGCTCTAAAAACTCTTTCAAGGACACATATCACAAAGGTTAAAAGTGGAAACAGGATTTTATTCCCTGTTATTTCATGTTATATTGCAGAGAGCATTTCATAGCCAATGCTCACAAGCACCAACACAATGCACATATGTAGCCAGGAGCAGGCTAATATATTCTTCAGGTTAGCCTGAAAAAACATCCCTTGCAGTCTGGGAAAGGAAAACCACAGAAAGCAGCAGCAGGAAGACAGAACAAGCAGTCCCTGTCTCCTGAAGACTGAGAACGTGAAGAATGAGCATCCACACCAGCTACACACTAATGTGCAAGAAGACGGGCAGCAAGGCTGGAGCCCTCCCAAGCACAGGCTGCTGTGCACAAGAACCCCTGGGGAAATGGAGCCAAAGGAACAGCAGAGCTCACTCCTGCTCTGAGCCTATGCTGTGTAATGAAGCCAGAGAAGGCCAGGGCATGAGTGGTGCCCTGGAGGGATGAGAGGAGCGGGCGAGAACCAAGCTCAAAGGACCCTGACAAGGGGCTGTGCTCAATGCAACAGAGGACAAGCAGCAACTCCCACGGGCTACCCTGGCAGTCGCAAAAGCTTCCTCCCCCCAGATGTGGGGCAGGAGAGGCACCCATGTGGAGCAGGAGCAGAAGCCTTTGGGCCACAATAGCCCAAAGGAGTCCTGTCAAGGGGCTGGCTCACTGCTGCAGTGGAAGGCAAAACCCCCCACACTTGCATGCCTCCGTGGCAGAAAAAAAAAAGCCTTCCCCCCCAGCTGCAGGACATGAGGGGCCACCTTCGTGGTGCATGAGCAGCAGGCAGTAACCCACCAGAATGACCCAGATAAGCCCTGACAAGTGTTCCTGCTTCACGCTGCAGAGGAAGGCAAAAAGACTTTTAAACTCTTCGGAAAAGAAGTAGATTCTTGTAGCCCTTACAAATTTAGAAGTACAGTGTGCAAATAGCATTAAAGAGAAAAAATGGTTGAGTGTGAAGAAGATAAGTTAGGGAGCTATAAAAATTCCGTATGGTTTTCTAATACAAGTAACTAACTCCTTTGTATCTTTTGATATTTAAGAATAGATTAAGTATTGAAAAATACTAAGTAGGGAACAATGCCACCAAGAGTCTGAGGGAATTGGACTAGATGACTTCAATTTTTCTTTCGGGATATGCACTTTAACAAAAGCCAGGATGACTCTTTGTTCAAAGAGGCTGACAGGAAGAATGTAAAAGATACTGAAGATGAAAGCCAAGAGGTTCAGAGCTTGAAGAAATGCTCTGCTTAGATTAAGGAAAAGAAAAATCATGCAACCAGTAGAAGAAAGAACAGGTATTGTAAGAAGAGTGAGGAGAAAGCTGCTACATGTGGTTTATAAATCAGCATAACAGAGACAAGAGATACAAGGTAAGATGGATCAATTTTCAAACTGACTAAACCAAGGTTAGCCCAATGATAATAAACTATATGAAAAAAAGACAAAAATCACAGAAACTAAGAAAACCAGAATAATTTGGGAATAAGTGTCTCTGGGGGTTGTGCGGTTTTAGTCACTGACTCAAACTGATCTGTCAATAACACTTCGATGTTAGTAAAGCAACAGGAAAAGAAAAAATCCAACTTTTTCTTCCATTTTTAACTCATGTTTTTATTGGTGAATGTGCAAGTTTGGAAAAATATGTATCTTAGGGCTTAAATTTCAAATGGAGCTTTGATTTTGGTGGAAACAGTTTCTCTCTGCACACAGAGAATAAATAATGACAATTAACCGATGACATGAATTTGGAGCAACAAGATCCTATAGCTCACACAGTGCAAAGGGGCAAAAGTTCCTCTGTTCATGCTTACATACTCTGTGTGTGGCCTGCTTCCTTCATCTGCTAGATAGTAAGGTTCACTCAGCTATTCAACTCATGTTCACAGGCCTTGTGCCTAGAGGTGGCTGAGCAAAGTATGTAGGTAAGAGACCTTAAAGGAGGACAGTAAAAGTAGGAATTAGGGTAGGGAGGGAACAACTATAACACAAAAACTCCACAGTCATCAGCAAGAAGTTTGAAAGAGTTCAGAAAGCTGAGTAGTAAACATAACCTATTAGCAAATCTAATAGAAAGAAACAAACCAAACAGGATTATAAAGAGATTTAAGAACCAAGAAATATACTCAGACTGCATGACAGAAGAAGAAATAATATCACAGTAAACAGTGAGGAGCCTGGAGGTCCAACTGATGCTTAAATACACTAACCAAAGCATAGCTGTCAAGGTGATGAATGCCAGAATCATTTGCTACCAATCAGTGGCAAACCCAGAAAGGCACTCAATTTTTATCAGATGTTTCAAACTCTGAAAGAATGCTAGAAAGCAATGAAGTTACCAGTCTGCAGAGCATCAGAAAACAAAACTGCAAGGTTTCAGTCCCTGAACCCTGTACCCTAAAACAGTACATTCATAGACAACCAGAAAGCTTGAGATCGAAAAATCTAATAGAATTTCCAGGTCTAAAAACAACATGCTGAGAGAATAATAAAAAGCAAATGAAACTGATACAACATATTGATGTTTTCTGCTCTGAAAATTCCTGTTATAGTCAGGGCTACAATTCCCTTAAAAAGATGAAAATTAAAGTAAGAAATCTTGCAAGCATTTTATAATGGTTCATTTATATGTAGATTCCAATGTCTTCAAAAGACTTTAAATGAATATAGCAACTGAACTTTAAGTGAATATTATATTCATACAATTTCGTACGATATCAATTTTGCTGGCAGATAAAGTAGCCAGAAGGTCACACAACTAGCCTCAAGTCATGTAGCAAAGCATTTACAAGTGAAGATAGCAAAAGCCTTCCTTCCAAGCCTCTTCTCAACACCAGAGTATGGCTCCCAGAGTAATCTCTACTTTTAGTGCAAAACCATGATCAGTGCAGGGCCAATGACAACCGAGGTTTTGCCTCCCCATGGCCATCCTGCAGCTTTCCTCAGTAAACTCTTCCCTGCCTCCCTTGGTTAAAAATACAACAATGCATTTTCTTTCACTTGGGAACCAAGAGATTTTATGTCCCTGTGGGAAACTGATGTTCTAAAAAATTCACTTGTCTGGTATTTGAATCACCACAAAGTCGTGTAAGCTATGGCTTCCCATTGGCTTCCAGCATCAATCCTGGAGCACTCAGCTACACTTACTCAGCTTCTGCTGTCTTACCCAATCTCTCTGCCCTGCCCTCTCAAAACCCATCCTATTGGTGTCCTGATGGGAGAAGTGGATAATGAAACACATGGCTCAATGGAACTAAGAATATTTTCAATTAAATACTAGGGAAAGGCTTAAGGCAGTGCCTGTTAGCAATATAAATTTCATATACACACCCCATAAACATTTGCTGCACCCAAGGACAGTACAGAAAACATCTCAGAAGTCTTTTTCCTCTTGATATAAAATCCTTCCCATGATAGCTCTGAAAACATGGGTTACAAGACAGTGTGACTGAAGAGCTGCTTCACTGTCACAGAGCTGGGCCTCAGTCTATGAAGGCTGTGAACCAAATAAATAAGCCCAGCAAACAGAAAAGAGCATAATGGTTAACTGAGGGGTTTCTAGGCTCTCCTTAGAGGAAGGAAAGGGCTCTAACACTTAAGTAACTGAAGGTTTGCAAGTAGAAACACCTGAGTCCAGCTTTACCTGTTTATTCTAAGTGAGCAAGATTCGTTCCCTTATTATGAACAAACACAACAACATACTCTGAGATCTTGCCATTATTCCAAATAGAAAGCAATATGCTTACTGACATTAGCAAGTAAGTATTAGACTCACTAGTAGGGTCTGATTTAAACAGCTTTACCATCACATTTTACACTTCTTCCTCTGCTTTACTCTCACCATAGATATCAAATATATTTAATAACGTATTTCAGACTTGCCATTGATAATGTGTAAAGTAAACCCTGGCATAAGACAAATCAAAGAAAACAATGGTTATTTTGCCCTTCACAATGACTAGTTCCTTTGTGGTGGCAGAAGAGCAGGTGGAGCTCCTTGGTTACCTGGGAAGAATTCAGGGTTCCCCCTTGAGGTGAGAACTGCTGCAGAGTTTCATTCTGACACAGGTATGTCCAGGGAAGAATACAGGGGAAGAACTCAGCTCTGATAAGCTGAGAATACTGCTGCATCTCAAAGAGGTGGTCATGCTGACCTTTTCAAACATTGTTTGAATGTAGGACATGTAGGATATGACAGGTTACCAGACTCACACGCACCACTCATAGTATTAACCTATTTCTAATGAACACTGTCTTGTTCCCTTCCTTCTTCCTTTTGTAAACTACTGTAGTGCTTAAAAAGAAAAAGATAAGGGGGGAAACACTAACAGCAACAACAAACCCCTCACAAGACAGAAGTTTTCTTCCTAAAACGCAATAAAAACACAGTGCTGAAATCTAGAGGTGAACTAATTCTCTCTCTGGCACCCAACGGCAGGAACCACACTACTTACAGCACGTTTGTAAAATCTTCCAAAAAATGAAGGCTTCAAAACCTTCTCAATCTCTTTCGACACTTCAATATCACAAAAACTAACCTGAATTTCGTTTTGTGGCAACCTACATTCGTTACTTCCTGTGCTGTCCATTGTTGATAAGGGGAACAGCCTGGACAACAGCCAGAAGCTGTAGTGTAGCTCCATCTAGTGCTAATAGTCTGCTGAAAGACCTTACAAAGAGCTCGCTGATATTTTACAGAAAGCTAAATGCTAGTATGTGAATTATGTCAGCTCTGAAACCTGTATCTGATCCATTATTGAAGTGATACAGACTGGACATAACAGCAGGGTCAGATGTTTTAGAGTGCTGGTCATGAACAACTTTTCAAGAGATGGAGGAGGTAACACCTTCAGTGTGGGAAGACTGATAAAGGGGACAAGAGAAGCAGACAGCCTTATCTATAATGCATAACTTTATGCACTTAAGTCTGGGCTAGAAGCTAAATCTCATCGAAATTCAGATTAAATTAGTTTCAGGTCCTGTTTTTTATGGGAAGTTTGATCCAATATGTGGATCCCCATGCAGGGAAAGCCTATACAGTCTCTTGCAGCCAGAAATGAGTTTGCTCTGCCCATTGCTACAGTAAGGGTGGCATTTATCTCCTATCTGCCTAAAAACATTACATATATAGACACAAAACCAAGGGCAGTGAACTGGCTTAGGGAATCTGCAGGCCCTTGGCTTTCTTTTCTAAATGGCCTCAGAATACAAAACATATGGGGTCAAGCATTACAGAAGTGTTGGCTTAGAAAGTACTGAAGTAACTGGAAAAAATTGTGATGAGAATGCAGAAATTACATAGCCTGGAAATTGTGCAGTAAAGAATAAACTTGCCTTAAGACATAAAAATAAACACACACCAAGAACCCAGGAAAATATAATAGAAATCTGAAATGCAGTTGCTCAGCTACTGGCATAATTATTGTTTTCTCTATTATTTATGGGTTTAATAGCAAAGTAGCATGATGACATCCATCTGCACACCATTAGCTGTGGTAAAGGACAGCTTTATTAAAACAAGATAAGTAATAAAAGTAGTTTGAACAAAAGAAAACTCATTTTCAGTGTGGAACTGTTACAACACAGCACAAGTTATTAGGTGTGAGTTAGGCAATCTTAACAACAGATGGCACTGATCTGTGGACTGGGTTGCTAAACATAGCATGTTATTAAATCTATTCAAAATTATAAGGAACACATTTCAAAACAAACATATCAGATTCTGTATATGAACGGTATAGCTGAAGTATAAGCTCATAGGCACGAGTATATCTATAAACTCTATATGCCTAGATGTTATATAAACCAGATTTTTAAAATAATAGTA
This sequence comes from Pezoporus flaviventris, assembly GCF_033815535.1. Classification (NCBI taxonomy): domain Eukaryota; kingdom Metazoa; phylum Chordata; class Aves; order Psittaciformes; family Psittacidae; genus Pezoporus; species Pezoporus flaviventris. The sequence goes on from NW_026892585.1 coordinate 6,687,664, forward strand.
GGATGGAAAGACTAAAGAAGGGAGTTAAAACTAACAACAACAAATGCCTGTATCTCTAGCAGAGGAATCATTTTGGATGGAGTAATGTATTAAACATTGCACTCCCTTCAGGCACCTGCCCCACAGGAAAGCCCCCTACATTTTCTCCCTCTTTGGCTGCAAGGCTCTCTGCTTTCACAGTCCCCTCAATGAGGCTGCAGACCCTTCCAAGACCTCCATGCTTCTCCCTCCTGTTATGGTTTACCATGTCTACTGGCATCTCCTCAGCCCTGAACCCAAGTTCTACCCTTGTAGTTATCTCATTTCCCTTTTTCTTACACAAATTCTGGTCATCATTCTCTTTCAATATCCTGCCTTTTAACCCTATTTTCACTAGAAAACAGTTTCTACATACAAAAAAAAAAAAAGGTGCAAGTTTTTGATATTACCTCTAGGAGAAATTCCTTGGGCCACTCAGCTTTTTGTTAGCTCTCTTCTTCAGTACCAGAAGGTGATGCTTTTTGTTGCTCAAGGAGCTTTTTTGCTAGTTTTACTGTGGCTTTGATACTGTTGAGGAAAACCACATTGCTCTGGACCTGGTCTACTAATACCATAAAGTACCCAGTATGCTCCTGTATTCATAAGGAATACATAGGAATGCAATTCTCAATAAAAAGCTTAGAGAATCTCTGAAATTCCTGAAACTCAGTCAAATGTGATTAATCCAGTCTGGATTTATAAGTACAAGAGTAAGTAATGTATAACTATTTACGCTCAAAAGGGACAAAATTAAGATTACTAAATCTTTAACAGCACAAGGACAAAAGCCTGACAAAAAACTGAAATGTTACAGCAAAACAATGTTGCTGAAAATATTAGTGGTAGAAAACAGGTGTGTAGAGGAAGATAAAGTCACTTTAGCTGAGACTACAGACATTTTCCATGGAATACATCATCATTCCTACCTCTTGGCACTCTGTGGATTAAAACTGCTCATAAAATGTTGCCTGATTCAAATATAGCACAAAAATTTCCTGTGGGAAAACTGAGTGCAAGACAATTTGCTGTAATCTGTTACCACCACAGACGCATAGAAATTGCATTAGAACAGCATGGAGCTTCCAATCAGTTTTCAGCTGATGCATATAAAAAAGTTGTTCTTACCTTGAAAAGGCTCTTAAAAATCAAAAAAAGGTTTTCAGGATTCTTAAGGAATGGTGAAATATATTTGTCTGGACACGGGACTTCCTGGATTTAAAAATGATACTTATAAAACTGAACAGTAGGAAACAAATGCTAATAATCATAGAACCATAGAATCAACTATGATTTGGTCCTTCAGCCTCAGACCAAAAGAAGTCTGGAGATGTGGATCTGCAGAGATAACCACTTCCTGTATTTTACAGAGCTAAAAGAAACTTATTTCATAAACCAAGAGAGGCTGGCAGCCCCAGATCAGCACAAGTCCCAGTGAGAATGAAAGCAGGTGCCAAACTCATGTAAGCGTTCGCCTTCTCTTGTCATGGATATTGCTTTGTGCAGGTTTGCATCAAGGACAGAGTGGAAGAACACAGCAGTGAAGTGAATAAAGAAGGCAAAAAGGCTTACTAAAAGGCACTGGGCTCTGAAAAGAAGCTCTGAAAAAGATTTTCTTGGACATAACTGATTTTCTGGGGGAATAAGGAATCAACAGACTTGACTCTTACCCTGGGGTTCAGGACTTGACACATTCCTTTTAGAAGGCCATGGCTGCATTTTAAATTTTCAAACTTGACTAGATTTTAAATCCTTGTTTAGCTGCAAGACCATACAGTTTTATCCAAACCCTCATCTCAAAAGGGTAACTCTTTCTAGTCATCCTTTATGGATAAAACTAGATTATTTCTAAGATGATCTTTTAGAGCAACAACACAAGCTATGGGTCTAATTGTCAAACATTCTGATACTTTCAGATGTCTCCAACTTTAGATAGATAAATGGTATTATCTAAACCAAACAGTGCAGTGAGCTACTTTGTTCATTTATATACAGCTCAGGGAAATGGGTTATACCTCAACAGGAAAAATGTTCTGAGATTTCCAAACACACCCTCTTACTTTTAACCCATAGAAGTCATTAGTAGTTTCTAGCTTGGATTTTAGCATTAAGTGGATGTGCAGACTGAGCTCAGAACAGGCAAACTGACATAATTTATTCAATTACATGATTCTTACTGATTAGCCCAATATGCTCCTAATGAAAACTGTACCCACCCCCCTGGTATACTTAGTTATGACTCTGACTGGCATTAGGTTTTCTACATATGTCTACTTCAGGTAGCATAATCTTACACATTTATTCAGTGACCGCATGCACTCAGTAATATTTTTAGTTCAGCTGATGTGTGTGGATTTGTGCTCATGTAATGAAGAACAGAGCTAAAGCAGCAGCTCACCACAAGAATGAAAGAATACAAGCACTCAGATTTCAGCTGTGATGCTGGCTGCAAAAAGCCCTCTTATTGACACATAGTCCCCCTTTGGCACTCATGGACAGACTTTTTGAGGCAAAGGAGGCATATATATGACCTCTCTCATGACTTCTGCCTTAGATTTGGCCAGAGGGAGTTAAGAACATGGGATGAAAATAAATACACTGTGGACCATATTTACTAAACAATGGTGTTCTCTCTGCTCACCCCAGCCAGACACTCAAAAAAGAAAAATAAAGTATTTGTACCAAAGTATGAACAGACTTAAATGCAAGGGTAACTAAACTCAATACTTACACATAAGCGTCTCTAAGGTCTACATTTTCCCCCTTTTAAAAATACCTCTTTCTTAAGGATAGTGCAGTATAAACCCAATAAATTATTGTAACTAAGCATGAATCAATCAATAGATAGTTAATCTGAAGTTTTACTATTACCTTTAAAAGGAGCTAGAAAAATGCTCTCTAGGAAAGGCGCAGAAGTCTTAATGTTTATCTCTGTCACATCCAAGTACAATGCTACTCCTGGAAAACAAGCTAGTAAGACAGACCCTGCATGGAATAGCAACCAGAATGGGGAGCTCACCCCCCTGACAGGATCCTGCTTCCTCTTGGCAGTGGGCAGAGCACCCCCAGCCCATCTATGTTGGTGAACTTCTGGCTTCGTACAAAACATATCACATCAGTGGAGGACTGGTGTCACAGAGCTGTCCTGCGTCCTGTTTCACCCAGGCCAGAGCCCAGCGGAAATGGAGGCATCAAAGGATCCTGAGCAAGTGCATAGGTAATGACAGCAAAATGTTACCCTGTTACTCAGTTTTAAAAACAGGTCCAGCCGCAAATCTTAGAATCACAGAATGGTCTGGGTTGGAAAGGACCTTAAGATCATCCAGTTTCACCCCCCCCTGCCATGGGCAGGGACACCTCACACTAGACGGTGTCACCCAAGGCTCTGTCCAACCTGGCCTTGAACACTTCCAGGGATGAAGCATTTCCCACTTCTCTGAGCAACCTGTGCCAGTGCCTCACCACCCTCACAGGGATGAACTTCTTCCTTGTATCTAACCTGAACTTCCCCTGTTGCAGTTTAAAATCTTGATCAGCTGCAAAATGTTTCCTTCTTAAACTGCATTACAAATAAACACTTCCTTTCTTCTACTTTAAAGCAGACAGATCAGATACTCTGGTTCAAAAACTACAGTCAACAACCCCATCAATACATGCGGCAGTGGGGTAGGATTCAATATATTCAGTATTTGCACCAGCATTTGAGTATCTCAAGCAGAAGTGTTCTCCTGACAGCAAGAGGAAAGGCTTTCTCTCACATCAAACCAGAACACCCTGGAGAACAAAGCCTCCCCAGATACCTCCACACAGACACCAGAAGGTGAAATCCAACACTGAAATCAGTGTCTAGTTCTCACTGCTAAGAAAGATGGCTCACGCTGACCAAGATGATAGAAAAAACGAATATAATAACAAGAGCAATTCCCAGTGCAACGAGAAAATAAACCTCCCAATACCTGATGGTTCTCTAAAGCTAATTTTGTATTCTTTCATATGTTTCTCCTCTCATTTTTATTTCTGGTATTTGGTATATCTAAGCATATTTATGGATAGCTTCTGCCTGTCCTGACTCTGAGGCTTGAGGAAAATAGTAAAAACATACTTACAAATGTCATAACATCACTTTTTTAAAAATCTTAAATCCAGACCAGAAGACAGCTAAAGGTATACAGGACAAGGAAACATAGCAATGGAAAAAGGATTAACTATGTTCTTCACTGTTGTGTTCATTGCCTTCTGTGTTGTGTCTTGCATGGAGCAGTCAGCCAATACTGAGAGCCATTCATGTGAAAACAAGTGGATTTTAAATGCTAAAGTTGTCATTAATAACTAATGTACAAAGTCCTGCCCCTCCAAACACATGAAGAAAGCAGATTACTCCTTTGCTTAGAAACTCTCAAGTTTAATATTCAAAGCAAGCTCCTTACCCAAAACTACCCAAGTAAATACACCCATATCGTCTATGAACAAAGTTGGCTTATTCTTCCTCCTCAGTAGACACTACTGAGATGTCTCTGACATCCCTGGCCAAATTCAATTCCATTTGGACTTCAGTTTCCCTAACTTTATTCCTGGATCCTGGACAATGTTTTTTGTATTCCTTCCAGGTTTCCCCTCCTTGCTTCCCCACTGTATATGCTTAAGGTCTATTAGGAGCTCCTTGTTCCTCTACGTAGGCCTAATGGCATTTTTGCCTGACTTCATATTCACTGGGATGAAGCTCTCTAGAGTTTGTAGGAAGGAATCCTTGAATACTAAGTAGCTTTCTTAGCTCCCTCCACTCTGCCCAGAGCCTTATCCCATGGGACTCTCTCAAGCAGAACCCTGAAGGGACCAAAGTCTGCTCTCCTGAAATCCAGGGCTGTGAGCTTGCTTTTTGCCCTCCTTCCCTCAGGATCCTGAACTTCACCATCTCATTAAGTAGATCTCTATTAATGTGCAGAATGTATTTTTCTATGTTATTTTTTTTAAGTTGAGGGAAATGTCTTAATTTTATATTTAGGAAAGATTTCCCTCCCTCACACACAGGTAATAAATGATCAATCGTGTGTGCTATGGAATTAATCTTTCAATAACTATGTATTCTAAAAAAGTAATACTACAGTATTGCCTTACTATATGATGTTTCATCTGTTTCATAAGAATCCAGCACATCATATAAAAGTAAGTAATTTCATAAATGTCTGTTTTTAAAAGAGCGTTCCAGTGACATGAAAGGAAAATAATAATGAGAAAAAGGTTTCATATTATATGAAAAACAAATAAATACCATTTAGACACTGCAACAACTTCTATTTGCTTTTGTAATGTGAAGCAGAGTGAGGACATACATATAATTTCCTGCTCTTTCATAAAAGTAAATGTTCTGTAACTCCTCATTTTCAACATGTAAAAGCACACATATAAAAAGGAGTTATAATTTATACCTACGTTATTAATTCAGGTTTCTCAGGGTTTTTTTTCTTAGCAATCCTGAAAAATAGGATCATAGAATCAGCCAGGTTGGAAAAGACCTTTAAGCTCATCCAGTCCAACCGTTCCCCAGCACTGCCAAGGCCACCAGTAACCCATGCCACTGAGGGCCTCATCTACACAGTGTGTGAACACCTCCAAGGCCAGTGACTCCACCACTGCCCTGGGCAGTCTGTTCCAATGCCTGACCAACCTCTCAGTAAAGAATTTTTTCCTAACATCCAATCTAAACCTCCCCAAATTCATTTTAAACAAAATCAGTGAAATATAGTATTTTGGTTTTGCCAATTTTATAGCAGTTTTGGAAGGGAGAAATAGAACTGTGGGACACTGCAGTTCTACAGGTATTTCTTCTGCAAGTATGGTGTATTTAAGCTGTTCTCACTACAACACATCATTTCAGTGGAGGAGGAAGGCAAATTTAAATCACTGGGATAATTGTTAGAATAGTTTGATGTTGCTTAATATTATATGAGAAACAGTCCTGCAAATGATCAAAATATTGAAGACATGAATGAAACATGTAGCAGGACAGCAAAGGAGAACAAAGCACTGGAAACATAAAATGATGGTGTCAATATTTACCTTTCTAAGTACCTGAAAAACCAAGAGCACAGAACAGGAGCTTCTCTGACTGCTGAGACAACTGGAATTGATTTATCAAGACAGATTGGTAAACAGGTTCATATTGTTTTCTGGGAAATTTCCAGCTACAGAATAAAATACAGTAGTGTGAATAGCTTGAAAAGTGCTATTCTGTCAGCATCAGCTGCAGATGCCATATTTTCTTTCTTTCCATCCTCAAAAGCAATTTTTTTCCTCCTAAGGCCTACCTGGTATTAGAAATTGACCTGACTCAAGTCCCACACACTTCATAGAAGGGAAGATACATTCTTGTTAATGCCACCAAGTTCCCTTTGCTTAAGAACTGACTGGAGAGACAGGACATAACCCTTCTGGCTGCAGCCTAGTTAGCACTTCCAATCCTTTCAAGAGTAAATCAGTGCCAGCACCTTCCACTGTTTCCAAGTAGAAATGTAATCATGATTTTAGTCATGGCAAGTTGGAAACTCTCTGTTTAAGAGTTAAGAACACTTAACTCTTCTCCTCTGACATGGAAATAATTCTGACGTTTGTAAAGTGTTGTGATCCAGAGGAACATGCTAAATAATGTATATTACTCAATAATTTATTTCAGCACAGCCATTGCATTCTTACTGCCATGTCTCCCTATATGAATTTCTGACTTAATGCAATGTTCACGTGCAAGAATAAACTGCTCTTGTAAAGAACCTATGCTACAATCATAAAAAGCTTCTCCTAGAAAGTTTGAGTTTTATTAAGTGAATCCAGAAGTGTTTCCATATTAAGGCTTACAAATGAAATAGAAATAAGTGTCAAGGCCTATGGCTGTTCTCTAAAGAGCAAGATTAAAATAAATTATCTGAAATAGAGATACTGAATTTAAATCAGTTTTAAGAATCAATATCATGGATATGAAGTATCTCATACATAGCTAAGATGTACCATTTTCATTGCTTTACTAATAAGATTCTTTGTATAGGAGAAAACCAAGTATAGGAGAAAACCAAGTATAGGAGAAAATACAAGTGGTTTGTTACTGCATAACAAACACACACAGAGTTCTTTGGAAAAACAGTGACATACTTCACCTAGCTTAGAACTGTTACCAGCTTGTAAGGAGAGCAATGTTGAGAATTTTCCATCCTCTGAATAAATACAACATGCACACTTCCTTTGCCCAAGAAGCTTTACTGGTAGTGAGTAAAACCTCCTGTCTGAGCTGAACCATGTAGCTCAAGTTGTGACTGGCTCAGAGGAGTGAAACTCATATCCTAGCCACAGCGCACTAGTCCATATGGTTCAGAGCACCGCACCTTGACAGCCTCCTCACAAACACAAAGAGAAGAGAAGGGCATCTAAAATATTATTCACAGAAAAGAAACAAGAAAAGCCTAAGTCTTTCCCTTCAGAGCATTACAGATAAAAAATACACCATACAGACCACGTGCAAATTCTGGATTCATAACATTTTGTCCACTCTCCCAAGACTCAAACTTGTACATTATTGATAAAATGATGACTTGAGAATAAAAACAACCCATATATAAACAAACACAACCCTTTGGAAGCCTCTCCTCATGCCTGCAGGCAGTTACAGAAGGACCAGCTGGTTTAAGTCAACTATAGTTTGTTGAAAGGTACCATCTAGTGGTGATTCTATATTATGCAAACTCACTGAATTCTACATACTGAAACCGTCTTTGCTGTCAATGTCTGAACACAAATTCAACAAAACTGAATGTCACATTATGATACCACTTTATAGAACAGTTTCACTCAAACCAAAGAAGAACGTTATCCTTTGTTCTTACCTTTGTTTGCACACCAGTTCGTGAGTCCCAAGAAAGGGGTGATACTCCTCAAGAGAGATCAAAGTTCTGCAACCTCGCTGCTGAGTTTAGTTCATTTTCAGGCTTGCAGTAGTAAAGACTTCTGGAAAGGACATGATAATAATTACCAAGTGAGTTTTGCTCTCTTAGCAGAAACTTCAGATGGTGCCTCCTATCATATTAACTCAGAGAGCAACCCAGGAAAAAAGCAGTGCCTTGACCTTTCTCAGGCTGCCAATTCTCAGTGTAAGCAGGGACATATTTACAGTAAATAAAACTACAAAAGGCTTTATTGGAATATTTTTTACTCATTATGTACATTTGCTTTAATTCGGAACCCTTCTACCTCTCTTGAAAAGTCTAATCCACATCAACTCTGATGTAAAAACATAGACTAAAATTGTTCAACACCTGGTTGATGCTAAATATGACTGCGGAGCACATCAACAAGCCACATGTTCTCCTGAAACCAGCATGACCCAATGAACAAAGATAAAGTAAGAATTAATGGCCATTCACAGTGTTACAATGATTGTTGAGGGTCTTTAGGAAATAGGGTAGCAAAGCAATAGGTGATAACCAAAAGTAGATGTATTTGTTGTAGCCCCTGGTTACTCCAAGCCTGTGGATTCTGCAAAAGGATGTAACATCTGGCATTGTATTCATCTACAGAGCCTGAGGATCCAGCTCGAATGCCCAGTCTTGTATGTCAGGTGGCCTTGGCTGGTGTTATTAAATACTCCTGTAGGAACACCAAGACCCATTTCAAAGAAGGAATAAAAGCCAAGTCAAACAGAGCTAATGGTCATTTTTAAAGAATATTATTTAAACTTGTACTTAAGTACCTGAAGTTCAGGTTGGAAATGTCAGGTAAAGGATTCTCAGGCAGACTGAAAACTGCAGTAGTTAGAACAACAGCAGTGGTCAGTCATTTGTGGGGAATAGGAAGAAGAACATATGCAACTCTTAAAATAGTTGTTTGCATGAACTACAGTTGCACTGAGTATGTTAAAGGATAAATATTCATCCCTTGTAAATGTTAAAAAACCCCAAATGAGATACAAGAAGCAGAGTATAAAACGTTTTCTTAAATTAATTGTCACAGAATCGTATGTCTAGGCCTTTGTTTTCCTAGCCCAATTGTTTTATGTTCCTGGGCTTGCAGATGCAAATATCATCTTCCAGTAACTTCTTTTTATAAAACTCTTCCCAAAGGAAGACTCTCAACACTCATTTTGTGGCTCCAAATCCCACCCATGTATGTAAATACTATGGCAAGAACTTCCTTCTGTGCACATACTATCTTTCAAAGTGCTTTTGACTTTGAAATAGTTTAATCACTAACTGTAAAAATCTGTTCAGTTGCCAGACTGCAAAATACACTACCTCATGGAACTGTGTGTCATGTGTCACACAGGTCCTCCTCATACAGATGGATCTGAAACCATTATCTTTTCCTGAAAGAAAAAACACTCATTTTTATATCTGCAGTTCCTGCTGCCTTTCTATTATTCTATTACTACTTCAAGCCCCACTGAGAGTTTCTGTCACAACTGAACAATCAGAATACACTCCATCAGGCTCAGTTTATCTTTATTCTGCCATATGACAGTTTCATTTAACTGGTTTAACTATTCAGCTGTTGAAAACAGCTCTAGCAGAAAATCTTGATTATTCCGACTGCTTGGCAATGACAGCTCGTGAGTGCTTTTAAATACAGTCGGTGTAACAGAATTCTGAGTTTATTTCAGTTTTTACAATAGGGGCCACATAAAATTTTACTTCTGCTAGATGTTCTATAGGTATTTTTGAAATCTAAAGCATATACACTTTCTCAGACAGTTCTTCCTGAGGCCAAGTTACAATCACATGATGCCAAATTGAACAGAATTATCCCTTACTGGTTTACATGTGAATTACTTCCCATAATTTCTTTTTAAGTGTTTTGTTGTTTGCACAAGCTGCTATTATTAAAAAAAAAAAGGATAATCAACCCTTGCAAATATTTAAAAAATCCAAACAAGACAGTAAAAGTGGAGGGTAAACCATTTTCTTAAACATCTGTGTCTTATCAACTGCTTCAAACAGATAAAGCAGGGAAATGCAAATGCTGATCTATTGGCTAAAGCTGGTCAAACCCATGGGCCAAAATGTTTGTCAATGCTCAGCTAGCTTCCAATTTAGGAGCCTTGTAACTTCAGAGACACCTGAAGCAATCTCTTCTGAACCTACATGCTATGATATAGAACTCTGAAGAAAAATAATGTAAGAGACAGTGTTCAAAACAAAACACATGTGACACTGCGCCAGTTTAAGGCTGGCATATTGCATAAAAGAGAGGACTTGTAACTGAAAAGGGTTTTTTGTTGTTTTGGTTTTTAGGAAACAAGTTTCAAAAGCATCCCCCCAAAACTATTCAGTGCATGTGCTGTAACATCAGGTGTGGTTTAGCAGCATTTCAGCCATATTTTAGATTGCCAGAGGGTGGCATCAAGAGCACCATCAGCTCATGCTCTTTGGAAGAAACGCTGCATTCGAAACAAATCACAGAAAGACAAAGTGCTCTGTCACACAGTCCTACTGAAAAAGCTGTGCATCATGGTCCAACACCTTAGCTAACTGGCATGGTGCTGAGGCTGCACACACTCCTATTAAAATGAATTTCCAATCTTTTAAGCACCATCAGCAACTTAGTATAGCACCCAGATAGAAAAATTCATGTTTAACAATAGTAAATTAATTGGTTGCACCTCTATTCAGCCAGTATCAGTCAGTATCTAATCAGTATCACTCTGTGATATTAAGGATTACAATAACAAGGATCAGCATCATCAGACTGTGAAAGGCCAAGTAGGTTCAAGCCCACTTTTAAGACTGTAATACAGTTTAACAGCAGAAGTTAGACTAATGTAGCTTAGTCTGGCATACCTTGCAATTCTCACGAGTTTTGTGAGAAAACACTGGCTTCTTCTGCTTTGGCATTCAGTGCTAGGTATACCTCTTTAAGATGAACAATTGTAGCCCACTGAACTTGCAGAATGACATGCAGAAGACGATGAGCATCTAGGCCTCCTTTGGACGGAGAAAATTACAGTAGATATTGCCACAGTCCACCACTTAATGGTGCTGGCAAACACTGGTGCAACCTTTGAAGACTTTAAGATAGCCATTGACAACTTAAACCAAAGGAAACACTCTTACTGCATGTTCCTGAGGAAAAGCGTATTTAAGAAATATGACCATCTGCTTGTTCCTGAGGATGTGCTGCCAGTGGTGATGCTGACAGGTTACAAGCATCAGAATACACAGTATGCACAAAACATAATCCAGTTTCAAATAATTTCAGTGACTGGTACACCTGGATTTTTCTGCAGGATAGTAGATGTCATCAGATAGAAATGCCTTCTACTCAGAAACTGCTCCATAGATGCTCTGGGGTCTCACACTTTCAGTGCTTGTTTTCTGTGTTGGGGCAGACATGACTGGTAAGTATGGCCAGTTTCTGACATCAGACATGCTGCAAGGGACCTGTGCTATTCACTTTTCCATGCACTGAACCTACAGATCACCCTATACTTACCTGTTACAGGCTCTGTTCTCCCTTCTGCCTACAGACCCTCCTGGTCAAGAGAAGGGTTTCCCAGTTATTGACTCATGTAAATAATGAGTACTTTGACAAAAGACAGCAGTGCTCTTACCAGCAGTACTTAGTTCAGAGGATTTTCAGCCTCTGTCAGTCAACCCCACAGGTAAACAAGCCTTCAGAGAGCAGGAAGGAATCTCTTGGAAAAGCAGCTAGCCTCTCCTTCCAGTGTGTGTAATTCACAGTTGCACTGAGCTTGCCCTTCAGCTGGACAGGGAGGAATCACACTTGTTTGGCGTGCTATTTATGACTTGCTGTGTTATCTCTTGGTACCCCAAACTAGAAAGACAAGCATAGGCCCATTGGTTTGAAGACAAGCCAGAATACAGTCCTCTGCCAAGGCCCTGTCTGTCTAGTGGGACATGCCTTAGATCCAGGCTATCAATACTGTAACAACCCATACAACAAACCTACAATGGAGCAAATCTCTCCATCAGGCAGTAAGGCTGTCCTTGGCTCCATGGTGATTTTAGGGGTTACGTCTTGCAGGCTTTCCTCCTACAGTTCAAACAGTAATATAAAAACCTGTATTTGTACACTGTTTGTACTTCCTTTTCTAGTTGGATGCTGCTGCTTGACACCCTTGATTATCTACCAAATCTACTGATCTCAATTTTCAACTTGGTTAAGTTGTACAGACATAAAACACAACAACCATAAAACTTGGTTATCACAAAAATATTTAATCCTTTCCATTTTACATGCCTATTTCTTCTGGAAGTTACTTAACCTGTTTTCCATTGGCCTAGACAATGTCAGTCATGAAGTACTGGGCCTGAAAGAACTTCTCTACCCTGACATGTCCCTGTGAGGTAGATAATCTCCAACCTAAAGCAGGATTGCAATAATCCTTTTACAAACAACAGCCTTCCTCTTACAAACTCCCATTATGAGAGCAGTAAACATTTCACACACAAACACAATATTCAAATCAGGGCCTGTGTTAATCAAACAGTGAACAGACTCCAAATAAAACCCTTCCAATACACTTTTATTTTTCCATTTAGAACACTAAATGTCCAATCTGATTATGTGCTACCATCAAACTACTGAATATCCATGTTAAGCAAACTAATCATCAAAACAAGATCTGGGGTTTTTATACTGATACCAAACAGAGACAGGATCAGGATCAAGATCTCAAGAGGATCAAGACAGCTTTTACCTGGTTCAGATCAGGTGTTACCTGACTGTAGTCGTATACAGAGTGCTACTATATTTCAACGTAACTTGATTGGCAGTTGCATTGAAGGCAGGCACTGACTCCTGCTCTGAAACTTGTGTAACAGTGTAGAACAAAGCACATTTTTAATGCCATTTTGCTACAGACTGATGAAAAAAAAGCCAAATGGTAACCTGTACACCCCAGCAGCCTTTCAGAATGTCTTCTCAATCCCCTAAAATAATGGGTTTCACATCTGAAGCTTGCACTTCAAGGGCTTCAAAGATACTTGCTTATCACAAGCTACTAGTGGAGTGCCTCAAGGGTCAGTACTGGGACCGGTATTATTTAATATATTCATCAACGATTTAGATGAGGGAATTGAGTGTACTATCAGCAAGTTTGCTGATGACACTAAGCTGGGAGGAGTGGCTGACACGCCAGAAGGCTGTGCTGCCATCCAGCGAGACCTGGACAGGCTGGAGAGTTGGGCAGGGAGTAACTTGATGAAATATAACAAGGGAAAGTGTAGAGTCCTGCATCTGGGCAGGAACAACCCCAGGTTCCAGTATAGGTTGGGGAACGACCTGTTAGAGAGCAGTGTAGGGGAGAGGGACCTGGGGGTCCTAGTGGACAACAGGATGACCATGAGCCAACACTGTGCCCTTGTGGCTAAGAAGGCCAATGGCATCCTGGGGTGTATTAGAAGGGCGGTGGTTAGTAGGTCGAGAGAGGTCCTCCTTCCCCTCTACTCTGCCCTGGTGAGACCGCATCTGGAGTATTGTGTCCAGTTCTGGGCCCCTCAGTTCAAGAAGGACAGGGAGCTGCTGGAGAGAGTCCAGCGCAGGGCAACGAAGATGATTAAGGGAGTGGAGCATCTCCCTTATGAGGAAAGACTGAGGGAGCTGGGTCTCTATAGTTTGGAGAAGAAGAGACTGAGGGGTGACCTTATAAGTGTCTATAAATATATAAAGGGGGAGTGTCACGAGGATGGAGCCAGGCTCTACTTGGTGGCAAACAATGATAGGACAAGGGGTAATGGGTACAAACTGGAACACAAGAGGTTCCACTTAAACTTGAGAAGAAACCTCTTCTCAGTGAGGGTGACGGAACACTGGAACAGGCTGCCCAGGGAGGTTGTGGAGTCTCCTTCCCTGGAGACATTCAAAACCCGCCTGGACACATTCCTGTGTAACATTATCTAGGTGTTCCTGCTCCAGCAGGGGGATTGGAATAGATGATCTTTTGAGGTCCCTTCCAATCTCTAGCATACTGTGATACTGTGTGTGTGATACTGCTACCACTTCAGAGTATGACTACTGTGCACTGAATCCAATAGTGCTTTATGCCTGCAAACTATGTGAAGGTGAGAAATATTGTGAAAAATAAAGTAATTGTTTCATGATATTGTTCAACAGCTGGGATTTGCCCGATTTTGTGGCCAAACTGGCAATCTGAGCACCAAAAGGCCAGGTTTAAGCACTGTCTTGTTAGACTGTAAATGTTCACCAGAAAAACACACAGAATCACAGAATGGTCTGGGTTGGAAGGGACCTCTGGAGATCATAAAGTCCAACCCCCTGCCAAGGCAGGGCCACTCAGAGCAGGGCACACAGGAACGTATCCAGGAGGGTTTGGAATGTCTCCAGAGAGGGAGACTCCACAACCCCCCTGGGCAGCCTGTTCCAATGCTCTGATACCCTCAATGTAAAGAAGTTCTTCCTCATATTGAGGTGAAAATTGTGCTTTAATTTATGGCCATTGCTCTTTGCGCTGTTGCTGAGCACCACTAAAAAGAACCTGGCACCATCCTCCTGGCACCTGCCTTTGAGACGTTTATATGCATTGATGAGATCCCCTCTCAGTCTTCCCTTCTCCAGATTTAACAGGCTCAGCTCCCTCAACCCCTCCTCTTAAGAGAGATGCTGCAGCCCCCTGATCATGCTTGGGGCCTCCCCTGGACCCTTTCCAGTATCTCCTTGTCTTTCTTGTTCCAGGGAGCCCCGAACTGGTCACAGTACTCCAGATGTGTCCTCACCAGGATGGAGGGGAAGGATCACTTCCCTTGACTGCTGCCACGCTCCTTCAACACACCCAGGATATATCCTTGTCCCTTCTGGCTCAAGGGCATGCTGCTGGCTCATGATCAACTCATCATCCACCAACATTTCCAGGTGCTTCTCAGCTGAACTGCTCTCTAGTAGCATTAGTACCATCAAGTCTGATTATCCCTCCATGATCACCATCAGTAACCAGAAGAAATGTAGTTATTAAGAACACAAAAAGACCAGCCACGGCTATGTCAGCAAGGGCAAAGGGGAAGCATTCACCATCCCCAAACGTTATGCCTGTGTGTTTGCTGACAAGCAGAAGACCTGCTCTCTGGTAACCTAGCTAACCGAGTTTCACCACAGCTTTTTGGCAATACTAAAAGTTAAAGACTTTTGGACAGGCGGAAGCACACACCCCTCTGCCCTGCCCGACGCGTGGAACGCTTCTGCTCGCAGCGAGTCCTCATGCCATTACACACAGGCAGGCTGCGCCCGAACCCCTGAGCTCTACGGGAGCCCCCCAGCCGCGGTGGCACTATCAAACGCTTCGGGTAAACGGCAAGGAGTTGCTTCCATAACAAGATCGAACAACTTTGGGGTCACCACAACCCCAACGATAGCAGGGCCCCCTTGGCACGAACAACGCCGACCCCTAACCCTCCCTTCACCCCTGAGGTAAAGCACCGCCCCGTCCGCTGAGGGAAACTCCGCCTCCACAACGTAACGCGCCCTCATAGGCGGCAATCGCCGGATGGCACCGCCCCCTGGAGGCACCCCGCCAATCGCGAAGGGCAATGTGTCTTCTCGCCCTTGCGGGCGGGGCTCGGAGCCCCCTCCCCGCTCTGCCAGGGCGGCTGCGCCGGGGCCGCGTGTCGGGCGGCGGTTGGTGGTGCCGCGGTCAGCCAATGGGCGAGCGGCACCTCAGAGCCGTCGGCTAATCGGCACGCGAGCCGGCGCCGGGCCTGCCGCTGCGGGAGCGCCGCGCTACGGATCCCCGCCACGCGCGCTCGGGCCTTACGCGGCGGAGAGGCGCGGAACGCGATTGGCGGCCGCGCCGCTCGTGTCGCAAGGCGGCAGCCAATCAGGGGGCGCGGCGTCCCCGCGAGGGGCGCGGCGGGCCGGAGCGAGGGGGAAGCGGCGCGGTCGCGGCTGGCGAGAGGCGAGGCGGCGGCGGCGGCGGCGGCGGCGGGATGAGGCTGAGCGGGCTGTGCGTGATGCTGCTCCTGCTGGGGCTCGCCCAGGTCGTGCTTCTGGCGCGGGGCGCGGCGGCCGAGGAGAACGGCGATGACGGTGAGCGCGGGGGGGTGGCGGCGGGGCGCGGCCTGGCTCCCCCCTGAGAGACGCGGGTGTGCGCAGGGGGCGGGGGCAGCGCCGGTGGTCAGTGCGGGAAGGCGCTGGTGTCCCGGAGAGAATCATAGAGTCACAGAATGGTTTTGGGTTGGAGGGGACCTTGAGATCATGCGGTGCTAGCCCCCTGCCACGGACAGGGACACCTTCCACAAGACCAGGTTGCTCCAAGCCCCGTCCAACCTGGCCTTGAACACTGCCACGGATGGGGCAACCACAGCTTCTCTGGGCACCCTGTGCCAGCCCCTCAGCACCCTCACAGTAAAGAATTTCTGCCGTATATCTAACCTGAACTTCCCCTGTTTCAGTTTGAACCCATCACCCCTTGTCCTGTCGCTACAGTCCCTGATGAAGAGTCCCTCTCCAGCATCCTTATAGCCCCCTTCAGACACTGGAAGGCTGCTCTGAGGTCTCCACGCAGCTTCTCTTCTCCAGGCTGAACAGCCCCAGTGTTCTCAGCCTGTCTTCATACAGGAGGTGCTCCAGCCCCTGAGCATCCTCATGGCCTCCTCTGGACGTGCTCCAACAGCTCCATGTCCTTCTTATGTTGGGGACCCAGCGCTGAGCGGCTGCTCTGCCTCACTGGTTCCAAACAGCAGTAAAAGTTTGCAATTAGCCATGGGGCAGTTACTGACATTTAAATTGTCAGTAAATATGCAGTTCCATTATCTGTTGGCACGCCCTCAGTTTAGTGCACTCCGTGTGTTTCAAGCCAGTTGTTTATCTTTTCCCGAAAGGATTGCTGAATATTCTGGTTTCTTGGTGTTTCTTCCTGTTGTGTTTGGATTTCTCTGCTGCGTGTCTTCTTTCCCAAATTAGCTGAAACAAAGCTGCTCTGACTTACTAAGTTTAGCACCTGTTTGTAGGAGGCAGGCATTTGAAAGTGCTTCTTTTCCTTCTTTTTTCATTTTAAGCATCTTTCCTGTGGATTTTTGAGGAAGTCCTATGTCTTTTGTATTACCTACATTAAAGTGCTGTATGTTGAGTATTAGAGGGTGGTCAGGGAAGCCGGATTATGCATGACTTCCTGAACTCCTGTCCTGCAAAGTCTTGCTCAGTGAACAGGCACTGAAACTTGGAGAAATGCATTTATCTCAGGTACCTTATCTGTGTTACTAACTGTACCATCTGTAGGATAAAGGATCAGGAGATTTTTCTACTTTTAATAGGATATAGCATCTGCAATAAGGAGATACATATATTTCAGCTTGAATTTTGAAAGGAAGATTCTTTATTATGTCTGTTTCTCTGCTTTTAGCTGGAAGACTTGGTTATCATTGCTTTGTAGCATGTGACAAAGCCTGGTACTGACTTCCCCCACTCCCTTCAAACGATGAAGTGGCAGCAATGATGTTACAGCAAAGCCTGGGTCCTGTGGCTGGCTGCAGTAGCTCACCTTCTCCTGGAGTAGACTCTCATCAGTATTTCCCATGCGTGCTCTTCTTCTCATGAGATGAGTTCTTGGGATCAAAGATGCACAGTGATGAAAGGATTTCCTCCTGTGTGCAAGTTGAGCACTAATGCATTACACAGCTTGAATCATTCTGTTTCTGTTGTGTATCTCAAAATCTGTATAAATCACAAACCAGGCTTTACCAAGCCTTTGCTTTAAAAATGCAAGTAATTAGGGTTTTCCATTTTTGCCCTTGAAACGCAGAACTGTAGGAAGTGGAATAAATTTACTTTGCAACAAGTAAGTAACCTTACATAAATGAATTGTTCAGGAGATGGAAAGTTCAGATGAAAGTGAGCTTGTTGCACTCAAGGGTTTTGGAAGTGGAGTCTCACTCGGGCAGTGAGGCAAATACGCTTGCGGCAAGGTTAGCCTGGATCATGACTTTTGCATCCTGTTGAAGGAAAAAGAGGGATCACGTAGAGGATTGATCCACTAGAGAATAGTCTGTGGAAGACTGCTTTCATAAACAGGCTTTTGAATGCCCTGGCAATAGAGTGTGAGTCTTGACTTGGGTGTTTCTGAAGACTGAGCTCAGCCAATTGGGGAGCAGTCATTCAGTGGCCTCCTCAAAAGGAAAGTTTCAGGCAGAATCCTGAAGTTATGTCCAAGTACAGGTTTTTTGTACAGGATTCACTCTGCTTAAAAGAAAGTTACAAGGGCAGACTTCTAATAAATGCTGGAAGTTCAGTGAAGCTACTGTCAGGATTCATTTCAGTTCAAGTGACTGTCATACTGAAGGAGGCCTGCCAGCCAGCATCATCTACCTGGAGTCTTAAAGTTGGTGCCATCTCCATCATGCTTTTCAACTTGTGTAGTCATGTGGGAATGCTTTGCTGGAATAAAAGGGAGTAGTCCATATTCTACTGGAGGGCAGGTATTAGCTGATACTTGTTGCTTTGTCCACCTTGCTTTGTAAGTAGCTTTAAGAAACAAAGACACTTCAGTCTGAGTGCAGCTATTTTATTTTAGTGAGCTCCCTTTATAGAAGTATCTGTTAACTACTTCTGGCATTTCAGCTGTCACAGTTAGACTCATTTTGTATCTGTTCCCTTCAAACTGTAAATCAGTGATGCAGAGGAAACTTCCTTACTCTTAATGAAAACAGCCCTGCTTGCTTACCCCGTACTTGGTCAGGTCCTTGAATCAGGTCTTACAGTCTCAACACTGAAGAGGATGTGGAGGTAGCTGAGATAACCCTGGGTATCAGTGAAGCTGGAGTCTATAGAGGGTGAGTTTGCACTCATAAAACCCAATTTGTAGGTGTTGTTAACTTCTTTATGTTTGGCAATGCCTTCCTTAAGCCAGTTGGGAAAAGCTGGAGTCCTGATGTTACACACTACTGTCCTGCCATCTCGTCCTAGGAGGAGGAAGTGTGTGTGCCTAATGCCCATGACAATGTATCCCCATCAAGGAAGTTTTATGTTGTAAAAGCTCTGCAGAGCTTTTTGTACAGGATTCTGTACAAATGTACAGCTCTGTAGAGCTTTTAGGGACAGATAAAAACTTACTTTGGTGATGTTTGTTGGATCTAGTGGTAATGATGTTTCCGTAGGTGATGCTTTGTTCTCAGCTTTCAAATTCATGAGTCCATGCACAGTAGCTGTGGTGGCCTTTTTCCTCTCTTCGGGACAGGTAGTTAACATAGTAAGCAAGAATGAGAGTCACAACCTGGTGGTTAGTTTCAGGCATGCATGTGCAGAATAGGCTGGCTAGTTTTGCTAAGGTTCCTTTGTGTGAGGAAAAACCCAAGTCTGAAGTGATTTGCCTGGGAAAACGATGGGCATTGGACAACTCCGTAGGAATTCAGGCACAGGCTGACCATGAGCAAACACCCTGCAGTGAAAATCAGCCCTCAAAAGTGCTGGGCACACGTGTCAGCAGAAGTTTTGACTGCTGAAAACTAGCTTTTTCACCAGGGTTGTCCCATAGTTATGTGACAGCTGCAGATTCACTTCCAGGATGTCTAACAGTTCAGCCCTTTAACTGCAAGTGCTCAGAGGCAGCAACACAGGAGGCATTGTCCACTTGCAAATAGTGCTTTTTGCTGCTTCATAGAGCAGCTGAAACAGTAGTAGTTCTTTAAGAAATTTAATCCAGGTGACTACTGTTGTGTGATAAATAGTCTCCTGTGCTCTCTCTCCCCATCAGAAACTTTAATATTTTGGTGGTGAATAAAGTTGGGTTTTAATTAAAATTAACACATTTTTGTCCAGGAGCACATATTGTTTTCTGAGACCATATAGGCTTATTTCTTTAATACCTTCTCCTAACAGAAAAACAGCTATTGCAATTTAACAGCATCATTTTGTCCACTGTGAGCTTGTTCCTATAGTCTTCAATTGGTCTGAGAACAGTGGGGTTTGGGGTGGTTTTTCATACATGGGT
Source organism: Pezoporus flaviventris (assembly GCF_033815535.1). Classification (NCBI taxonomy): domain Eukaryota; kingdom Metazoa; phylum Chordata; class Aves; order Psittaciformes; family Psittacidae; genus Pezoporus; species Pezoporus flaviventris. Next base: position 6,707,609 of record NW_026892585.1, read on the forward strand.
ACTACACATTTATCATTCTTAACTTCAAAATTCCTGGTGAAATCAGAGCATTTTCAGGATTCTCATGCTGAATCAGTAATTCACATGTACGTGATTTCCTGTCCTGCTGCAGTAGCTCCTGTCAGCTTAGTCCAAGGCCAGTTAAGTGAAGAATAGTTTTGATCAAGAAACCTCAGTCTGTTTTGGTATTTTGTTTTATTTGTTGGGTTGTTTCCTGATCCTGGGATTCCAAGTGGTTCAAAGGGCCTTAGTTTTGTGGTTTTCCAGTTTTCATTTGGGATGAGGTGTTTTCACTACTTGGTTTGTGACTGAAATTCCTTTCAAGTCATTCAGGAAGGTCTGCTTGCCTCAAGTGATAGCATTTAAACAAAAGTTTAAAGGAGCATTTGAGAGATGAAATATTAAAGAAGCCATCTCAAATTCCAAACCAACAAAGACTGAACCAGTTTAAATGTCTTGGCTTCAGGTTTCACATGCAAACTGCTTCAGTGATTCAACAAACCTGCTTTCTCTTTGAAAGACCCTTTCTGGACCAGCAGTCTTGTTCTCCTTAAATCTAAGGCTTCCCCAAAACCTCTTTGAAAGAACTTTTCACTCTGTTAATTTCAGAAGAGTACCTTGCATCTGCAAAGTTGGTTTTCATGGGACTCCCACGACAGTCACTTTATTATTTGATTTACACCCAGGCTGCAGACTGGTGCTGATCCAGAGCAGAGCAAGTTGGAACCTTCTTCAGTGAATAGCAGACCTGAAATATCACTGTAACTGAGAGATAGACTGAGGTTGCGGGAGTGGGATGGAGCAGTCAGGAACAGAAGCATAACGTTCAAGTGCTACCTCTAAACCACCTTGCAAACGATATCATTTGAGTTTATAGCAAGTCTGTTAGAGGTTCAGATTGGCAGAGCATAGCAGTTGTGATGTTACAGGTATAGTGAGTAAGGGCGCAAGAAACGCATTGGGGAGAGATGACATCTGCTTTTTTGGTGCAAGGCACCCAGTTTTTCTAGCCACAAGTTCCTGTGCTTGAAGGACAGCCCTTTTGGGGCATCTTGGAGGGCTTCTCTTGGAATTCAGGTGTCATCTGCATGCCCTTCTTGCCCAATAAAACAGGTCTCACTTCCCAAATTTCAACAACAAACACAATGTACCTTGGTGGCAACTGTCGCATAGGTCTGTATGTGTGTGTTTTGTTAGATTGCCCATAAGTGCAAAAGTACATCTTGACACTTTACTGAAATACTGATATTGTTGGCTGGTGTAACATAGACAGAAGTGAAATGGTCTAACATCTGAGTCCAGGCTCTGTGCAAACTGAGGTAGCTGTCATTGTAACCTGTGTTGATACCTTTTGTCTTAACCGCAGGATATACTTAATCCATCTTTAACCTGGTAGTGTTATTTTAATGTTAAACTTGATACAATCTAATCCATGTTGTGTTTTTATCTTTCCAGAATCTGTTATAAAAGAAACTGATGATGACAGTGATGATGATGGTGATGATGATGAAGATGACGAAGATGATGATGATTCTGAAGTTAAAGAAGAAAACGGTGTATTAATCTTGAATGATGCAAACTTTGACACCTTTACTGCAGACAAGGACACTGTGCTGCTGGAGTTCTATGCACCTTGGTGGGTTCACAGCCTGAGCTACGTCCTTAGGTGCAGGATGGGGTGGCTGTCAGGGGCTTCTCTTACAGGACACAGTCTTAAAGTGAGTTAGGCTACAGTTCTGAAGATGATGTAGGAATATCTTACCTGCAGGAGAAGCACTGGACTCTGCCATATCCCAGGGTAGGAGACAGTTCTGATGGTGTGGAGGTACTCTTTTTCCTCACAGATGTGAGTCATACTGAGGGATCCCATGCCAACTGAAGCACAGTCCTGGTTCTGTCCCTGTTCTATGCCTGTCAGGGAGCAGAAATATCCCCAGTGAGCCCTAGAAAAGTCATGTAGTGTGGTCGTGCAGCCTGCTATAATCCTTTGGCCTGGTCCACTGACAACTTGCGTGCTTGCTCATCTAGATGGAGGAATGGAGGAGGCTTCCCTGGTAGGGGTATGGCTTAGACGTTTTCCTTCTTAAGCTTAAATCTCTGTCCTTGCCAGAAGGGTATAGTGGAGTAAGGACTTGTATGAGGCACTGTTTAAACTGGTATAACAAACATCTGTGTAATACGTATCTTCTCTTGCATTCATTCTTATGGAGAAAAACAATAGGGATGGTTTGTGAGGGGTAAACAAGAGCAGAATATATTGGCAGTCAAGTTGCTGAGTTAGTGTTGCAGCCAGAACCTCTTTGTGGCTTAGTGGTATAAATACAACTTACTCATTTGTCCTTTTCTAGTCTTTGAATAGAGAGGGGAATATGATCTTGTGTGAGGTGGAGTTCCATTTTAACTAGTGCCACTCATCACAGAGTATCCTATCCCTCCTTGGCTCTAGGTACTGTTTCTGCAGCTATAGTTTTCATGCATGTCTGCATGAAAGCTGAACATGAAGCGTAATTTATCCAAGCAAAAGGGTGTGTGGTCATCACAAACGAAACACCTTTTGTTTTTCTACTCCCCCTCCTGCCAGTTGAGAGGCTGATGAGCACAGGCTATCTGCTATGCTTTATTCTCTTGTTTTTCCTGGTTTCATCTTCAGCTTGTCAAGCTATATTTAGCTTTTCTAATGCTGGTATCCTCTGTCATACCAGCTTTTGCAGCAGAAGCCTGTGATCTTCCCCAAGAGTTCTGCTGTGGCCACAGAGTGAGAGCAGATGCTGTGATACTGTGGTGGGTGTTAGATTTCATTAGATCAACTGCTGAGTCATTTTTTTTCTTCAATTCCATTCAGGGTGCTAGGTAAAGGAGATTAATCAAGATTAGGAGAAGCGAAGTCTGAATAAGACTATACTGGGAGGGAAGTGGGGAGGAAGGAGAAGTGTGATACGAGGTGTGCAGTGAGATAAAACAGTTGGGGTTTGAACAAACAGCACATTAGCTATAGTAACTTTATATTTTCATGAGCTGAAAATACAGCAAGACAATGCATACTGGAGATGCAGAGTAGCAAAATACATTTCTCCTTCTACTTATGTCTTCCTCTGGCAGGTGTGGGCATTGCAAGCAGTTTGCTCCTGAATATGAAAAGATAGCCAAAACTCTCAAGGAAAATGACCCTCCTATTCCAGTTGCCAAAATAGACGCTACTGCAGCCACTTCACTAGCAAGTCGTTTTGATGTCAGTGGCTACCCAACCATCAAGATCCTGAAGAAAGGCCAGCCTGTTGACTATGATGGCTCTCGGACAGAAGATGGTAAGCAACAGTCCTTTGCAATTCTCTGTAAGAAAGCAAAGTAGTATATAGTCCTGCTTTTTCATGTGACTATTTTGAAGGACTTTGGTCTTAAGCTAGTTTATATCTTAAGCAGAATAATATTACGAAGGCTGAAATTTTGCTTCTCAATTGGCTGCATGCGAGAGACAGTTTTGCAGGTAGTAGGTAATGCTATTATTGGTGAACCTTTCTAGAAATATGATTTGAGAAGAGGAGGTAGTCTCATGCTTGTTAAAGGATCAGCTAATAGAAGCATCTGATCTATACACTGACTGTATATAAAGCCACTTGGTTTTTGCTTAGGGAGTGTGTCCAGCTGCAGTCAGAGGGGAAAAACAACCTTTTGTGTCTATCTTGAGGTAGAATTCTGTGCGCTACAGTGCTGCAAGGTACTGATCTGTGTTCTGCGTAAGTAAGATGCCCTGTGGGGTGACGAGAAGACCTCCTTGGCAATAATGAAGTAAAGTATAAAGGAGCTTGATTAAGAGAGTGTTTACTTGTAAGCTTTGGTCCAAGAGAGTGCTTGCCACTCTGATTTGAAGTTCTTGATACCAAGTTTTGCATTCAGTATGCTGCTGATATGATAATGCAAACTTGCTAATTGGGTTTTTGAACTCTGTTTCAGCAATTGTGGCCAAAGTCAAGGAGGTTTCTGACCCCAGTTGGACCCCACCACCAGAAGCTACGCTGGTATTGACCCAGGATAATTTTGACGAGGTTGTGAATGATGCTGACATAATCCTAGTGGAGTTCTATGCTCCATGGTAAGCAAGAAGGCAGTCACCTGTACCTTCCTAGCACAGCTGGCCTGAGCTGCTTGGTTTCTGTTGTTATGCCTCATTTTTAAAGAGGCTTACCTTGTGCAGGTGTGTGGAGCTCTAATTCGGACCTAGCGTCATAGTAGAAATCACTTGAAGATTAGGTTGGATCTGTGTCTCAGCGAGAGGTGGTCTCCAAAACTTCCCTGAAGATTCTCCTCGTTTACTCATTTGGGAACACATTGAAAAGATGCTGAAAACCAAAGACAGTTGATCCCTAGTTTAAAAATGGCCTCTAAAAATTAAACTACCTATAGTAATGTGACATAGACATATAGGCTAGCTTCAGATTGAAGAGACAAGTCTTTCTAGACTGAAGTCTGTAGATCAAATAACCCCATTTCCACTTTCTTCATTCTGGAATACTTTACTGTTCCACTTCAGAGGTAGAAGGTACACAGCAGGACTCGTATCTTCTAAAACTGCCCTCCTCTCTTCCCTCCCTAGGTGCGGGCACTGCAAAAGGCTTGCTCCAGAGTACGAGAAGGCTGCCCAGGAGCTCAGCAAGCGCACACCTCCCATTCCCCTGGCTAAAGTCGATGCCACTGCTGAAACTGAGCTCGCAAAGAAGTTTGATGTTACTGGCTACCCAACCCTGAAAATATTCCGCAAGGGCAAAGCTTACGACTATAGTGGTCCACGGGAAAAATACGGTACTGCAGCTTCTGCTCATTCCTATTGTTTGAGGGCTCTGACCGCAGGTGTTTTGATGTATCTATAGGACTTGCAGACTTGTTAACGTCAGCAATGGTTGTTGGGGAAACCTGGAAAACTCTGTCCTCATACCTACATAGGCCAGCAATATAAATCTGTCTCTAATCTTCAGAACATTTTATGGTGGTACTGTATGTTCCTTTTAGTATTAGGTTAGTTAAATACCCATGGTGAAGTGCTGGCGGTATGAGTAAATGGGCAGCCTTTATTTGCACGGGAATGCACTGTAAGGACTGGCAAAGTACTCAATATTCGGTTTCAGTAAGAGGGAAGGCTTAAGACTATCCAAGTAGAACTTTGGTTCATAGCAAGAGACAGTGAAGCATCTGGAATTCTAGAAAGGAGGGTTACTTGAAAGATGAGCTGATATCCATTGAGCTTATGTTTGGTCACCTCTTCTGAAATCAGCCTGAAAGAGAATATCCAGAACTGCAGCTTTAAAGTCTTGGACTGTGGTTTTGCTGATCTGGTCTTTAAGTTCTTGTGGGAGGGCTGTACAGAAAGAACGGTGTCCACAGGAAATGTGGTGTTAAGCAATGTCTTGGAGGGAATGCCTGGACCTTTCAGTTCAGTAAATGTTCTGAGCAACTTTCTGGGGTGGGTTTGTCTTGCAGGTATTGTTGACTACATGATTGAGCAGGCTGGGCCTCCATCCAAACAGATTCAGGCTGCCAAGCAGGTACAGGAATTTCTGAAGGATGGGGACGATGTCATCATCATTGGAGTCTTTAGTGGAGAGACTGACAAAGCCTATCAGCTCTATCAGGAAGCAGGTAAAATATGAATGAAATGTCTGTTTTGTTGAGATTGAGGCCAGGACTTTGGGCTTGGAGACATCCTTTATTTCTGCTCTTAGTTCAGTGGGAAGAGGCTGGAGAGCAATAGGAGGAAGGAGATTGAAGGGTGATCTTCCACTTGTATTCTGGCTCATGGCAGACTTTGAGACTATAACTGAAATACCAGCTAGTCACAGGAGATAACTTCCTCTTAGTGTTGTGTCCCTAAAAACACGTGGACTAGAAAGGAGGGAAACCTCATAGCTGGGGAATGAATCACAACATAAGGCCTTGCTAGCTTTGCTGTCTGCTATTGCCTGTTTTGTATCTGACAGTTCCAAAGGCTGGGCTTTGCCAACTTGTTTGGGGTAGGCGGACTGGAAAAAGAATCATCGTCCACTCCTGGATCAGTTTAGCTATGGAAATGTTTATTCTTACAAACCTTTTTGACTGTGACACATTGATGATCCTGTTAATGACCATATTTGCTAGCACACAGACTTAAGCACTTGAAGTGTTCGGTCCCTGTAATCAGTCCCTGTCTGTTACATGAACATACAGCTCGCAGTCAGTCTTGGTTTCTGCCACAGCCTTCAGAGCAGAGTGGGCAATTTCCCCCTGGCTATGCCCACTTCTGGGGCTGCTGTTACTTATAGTTAGATTAGGAGCTGATACGGTTGCTCCAGCAAGATACAGAACTGTTTCCCAGGCTGCCACAAAGCAAATAGATGGGCTAGGTGACCTTGTGAGTTCCTTTCCAACTCTACTTTCTGCTATTTGGGGGGAAGCCAAGAGGCAGGAGACTGATAAGCAAATAGCTGTTTCACTGGGCATGTTTTGGAAGCTGTTCAAGGTTTTTGAATATGTAGAGTAACTCATGCAGTCGATGGGTTGTTGAACAGCATTCAAATAGTGCTACTTGAATTGTACATATTTTTGTGTGCTTCTAACCCCTGGATGAGAGCTGTTCTCCAGACTCTGGGTGTTTTCATGTCCCACTGAGAATGAGAAGAGAGTTTCTTTGCAGTGCAGTCTTAAGATTCCAGTCAGAGGCTGACACTTCACTCCTTGACGACTTTTCCTCCTTCCTAACCTTAATTTTCAGCTAATGGCTTAAGAGAAGATTACAAGTTCCATCACACCTTTAGCAACGAGATTGCAAAACTATTGAAAGCATCTCCAGGAACAGTGGTTGTCATGCAGCCAGAAAAATTTCAGTCAAAGCACGAGCCAAAGATGCGTGTTTTGGATCTTAAAGTGAGTACCTGATCCAAAGCTAGAAACTTTATGTGTATGGGTTGAAGGTTCTCTTTCTTTGCATAGATGAGCAGTTAGCTTTGTCTTATTGGAAGCACTCCACTAGATATTTGAGGCAACCTGTTCGTCCCCTAAAGCTGTATTGCTTTGTTTGAGAAAGTTTTATGGAACTAACACAGAGGTTATGTATTCAAATAATAATTTGCCATGAAAGTTTTCAGTTTAAGAGTAGGATGCTAGATTATCTTAGTGCTCAAGGGTTTGAAGACTATGGTGACAGCATTGTTAGTAACATGCACCTGTTTTTTGTTCATGCATGCATCAGTATTTAGTTTTCAGTACTGTGTAACAGAAATACCACTTAAATGCATTTCTCTGAACTTTTTCCCCAATTTCCCTTAATCAGGACTCTACAAATGAATCTGAGATTAAAGAGCATGTGAGAAAATATGCTTTGCCTCTAGTTGGCCATCGCAAGCCTTCCAATGACGCTAAAAGATATGCTAAACATCCTCTGGTGGTTGTCTATTACACTGTAGACTTCAGTTTTGACTATCGTGTTGGTAAGTTTGCTGAGATGCTGTTCCTCCACTTCACAAGGAAGCAAGCAGGAAGTGACCAGAAGTTACTAATCCCGTTGTGTTCTGGTTTTTCAGCTACCCAGTACTGGAGAGGCAAAGTCCTGGAAGTGGCAAAAGACTTCCCTGAATATGTGTTTGCTGTTTCTGATGAGGAAGATTATTCTTCTGAAATAAAAGACTTGGGCCTGCTTGAGAGTGGAGAGGATGTCAATGTGGCCATCCTGGATGAAGGTGGCAAGAAATACGCCATGGAGCCAGAAGAGTTTGACTCCGATGTACTCAGGCAATTTGTGATGGCGTTCAAAAAAGGTACAGTTTTTAAAATAGGGTTTGCTCTGTGTCCCCTTCCAAGAGTCTTTCCTGAGGCAATGGCTACAATGAAGTCATATATGCAACAGGACAGTGCTCTGTGGCTTAAAGCCTTTGGATGATTCTTGCCTTTTTGTTTTAAATCTTAGTTAATTTACTTTGTTGCTTGATCTATTCTTTGGCATCTAGCTATATTTTAAACCTGAGCATGTCTAGCAAGCTTAAAGTGTTCTTGCAGCTTTGAAGTGTGAGGTGATCCTACGTATTTGGGACTAGTATGCTAAATCACTGCCTAATACATTGTGGATGGACAGTCATAAAAAGAGGGTTCTAGGGAATTGTGAAACAAATGGTTGCCTGTATTCAGAAGGTTATTGTGCTGAAAGGTCACCATCAAACTCACCTATGTATCGTGCAGAGGTAAGTTCATTTTCTGGTGCAATGCTATTTCCTGGTGGGATGATGTACTTCTGCCCTTTTGGGTGAGACTGTGAGGACCACTCTTACTGTATTCTAACATTGTGTGTTTTGCTTCCTTCTAGGAAAACTGAAGCCTATTGTGAAGTCCCAGCCAGTGCCAAAAAACAACAAAGGGCCTGTGAAAGTGGTAGTGGGTAAAACTTTTGATACCATAGTCATGGATCCAAAGAATGATGTTCTCATAGAGTTCTATGCCCCGTGGTGTGGCCACTGCAAGAAACTAGAGCCAGTGTACACCGAGCTAGGCAAAAAATACAAGAATGAGAAAAACCTGATCATAGCCAAGATGGATGCTACTGCCAACGACGTGACAAATGACCACTACAAAGTGGAGGGATTCCCCACTATCTACTTTGCTCCGAAGGACAAGAAGAACAACCCTATTAAATTTGAAGGCGGGGACCGAGATTTAGAGCATCTGAGCAAATTTATAGAGGAGCATGCCACAAAACTCTCCAGAACAAAAGAAGAGCTTTAGATAAGATGAGGGTGGTGAAGAAAAATCGTTTGTACATTGTAGTTAAAAGCAAGTTACTGACAAAACCTTGAGAAGAATTAAGCAAGGAAATTCTTGAGCAGTAAAGTAATTACAGTATCTTTTTTTATATGTCAGAAGAGTTTTTTTCTGGACACTGAACTCCTCTGATATGAATGTCTTCCCTTAGTTACGGTTTTGATCTTTGGAGAAAAATACATCCTTTATTTTTTTGTGACTATCTTGAGCTTGGTTATTTGACCCCAATGCAGCTGGTTTTTAAGTTAAAAGATAATACCAAAAAAGAAAACCAGATCCCTCTGCCAAACAGATTTCTCTGTCTTATTTGTTGGTATGGTTACCAGGGGGGCAGTGTTTTGATCCAGTCTTCTCTTCTGTTTATGTTTCTGTATACCTACTCATGTGGCTGTATCACTGTATTCATTGCTGAGGGTAAGAATGGAGGGCGCTTTTTAAAGTATGGACAAGTTATTCAGTCCTACTGAGATAAGACACACTGACTCACAAACTAGATGTGCTTTAGACCTGTCTACTTTTGCCCTGTGCCCCTCTGTAGAGACATGTTGGGGTTTCAGGTTTATGTACTCCAGAAGCACCACCAACATCTCAAAGTTGTGATGCTGTAGTGTGGGAAACTTAAGTGTCGCTGGGGCAGTTTTGATGCATGTTTCGTTTTACAAGTAGTGCTTCTCTCCTAGCAGCACTGCTTCCCGTCTTGCAAAAGATCAGTATCATCAGCCTTCCTTCAGTATTTCCTTGTCACATTAGTTTTCAGCTTTCTGGATGGTGTGCAAATCTGAAACCACCACCCAATTTTTTTTCTTCAGGGGAGATGCAGCCTTCTATGTAGCAAGAATAAACCCATGTCCAGGAGGTGGGTATTAAGGTATAATGCAAGTACCCAAAGGGTCCTGCAAGGGGGGTATGTAACCCTTATCCTTCCCTATTGCAGTTTGCATCCTTGTTCAAGGGACTGATGCCTTGACAGGGCACTGTTCCTTGCTGTTAGCCTGTGCAGTAAAGCATGATTGTTGCATTATCCTTGCAGAGGTCTATGAGTCTGCATGAAGGCTTTCTCTTAGAAATTTAGCTGAAGCTAATGAGCAAAGCTCACCAGCAGATTACGAATGAAGGGGACAGTATCAGATCTCCACAGTGTCAGGGTGTGCTTGAATGCTATTCAGGTCCTGTTGTTTATCAGCGAAAGCTGGGAAGTGCTAAGCAGCTATTCAGGATCAGATCTCAATTGCTGCTTTGTGATAAAGCAGTATAATCATTCATTTCAGGCCTTGGCATTGTCAATCTCTTCATATTAGAGGGTTTTTCTCTACTGTCCTTAAACGTACAGCTATCTGTTAAGCTTGGGCAACATTTCACCTAGAAGACTTACCAAGTGCATTATCTTCCCATCATTTGCAGTTTCAGTTTGCAGCTTTTCTGTAGGGCCTTCAAAGGCTATGATCTGTGATAAATGTCCTGTGCAGGCAACAGGACCAAGCTCAGACTGAGCTGAGCACCAGCTGACATTAGTAGTGACTTTGTCAGCTTTAGAAAGTGGACATAGCCAGTTAGCAAGTTCTGTCTGTCCTGTATGCCAGTTGAGATCAGCTCAGTTCTTCAAATAACACTTCAAGGCACAGACTTCTCAAATCTGTTCTTGAACATTGTTCAGTTTCTATCCTGAAGCAAATACCTCACTTAATACTGCAGGGAACTAAACTGCTCCTGCTTAGTAGTTGCAGGCTTATAGGGATTTACTCCAAAACAGATGTTGTCTAACCGACAGGAGAATATGGCTAAATATAGACCATGTGGGAGGGAGGGTGAGAAGACTGCAGTGAGAGCTGAAGCTCCATTCTTGTGGGGAATAAGTTGTATAAAAGCTTTCTGCTTCTCCTCTTGCAGGTGCTAACTCCCTAACACTGTCATTGCCAGTGATGTGTTGTTTCTGTAGACTGCTCCCTCCCAGCAGGAGCTGATACTAGTCTGGGTTGAAAACAACCTTTGGGGCCTGCTGGGAGCCCTGGTGGCAATAAAATGCGGGAGGCCCAGGACAGTGCCTAAGGTGTGCTTGCACAGAACTCCAGCCACCACCTTCTTCCTTGCCTCCACAGGTGGAGGCAGCCTGGTACACAGTTAACTTCAGAATTACTGAATTCTGTCCTGGAGCAGCAGTGTCCAAGTCAGATCTGAGTAAGGAAGAGGAATACACTAGCTCTAGTATTGCTAACTTCAGCTTCTTGACAACTGTGAGCTGCAAAGGCAGGTTATGGGTTTAGACTGAGTGGTTGAGGGAATCAGGATCTGGTCCATCCTTACGCTAGTGTCATCTGTCCACATTTCCTGTGGTCCTTGGCTGTACCACACGTGTTGGAAAATATCATAACTGATGTGTTTATCTTGATCGCTTCCCAGCAAGATCATAGAATCATAGAACAGTTAGGGTTGGAAAGGACCTTAAGGTCATCTAGTTCAGATGATCTTAAGGTCCTTTCCAACCTATTGCCTCTCAACTTTGGACAAAGTCATACTGGAAAGCAAACTGCTTTCCTTAGCTCTGGTACCCTATCCCTTGTTCTGTGCACTGTCAACACTGCATCAGCTCTCTGTGAAACTCACTGGGGTGTCTACATCTGTTATCTGTAGAGAGTTAAAGCACTTAGCCTGAGAAGTGCTATTAATATAACTGATAGAGGGAGCTCCTCTCACCTGCTTTGAGCCAGGGCTGCAGGAGCATATGGATCATTCCTCATTATAGTTCCAGGTGGAAAAAAGCCTCCAGTTTGTGCTTCAGCACAAGACTGATTTGTGAAGTAATAACAGCTCCTGGGTAGGCTCCAGGAAGCCTGGCCTGGTGCAAATAATCTGACACATGCATCCTCTAGAAAACAACTCTTTCAGTAAACTATAGTACACCCTTAAGCAGTCAGGCTTGAGACTTCTTCAGGGCCAGTTCCTTTCTGTGAATGCTTAAGGACTGGGATAAGCAGCAACTCTAGCAGAGCTGGTGCTCCATAAGGACTGAGTTTGTACTGTGTCTATGAGACATTCAAGGTGAATGCCTTGGGATCTTGATACTTCATGAAGTGGTAGCTTTTTGGTGCAGGAAGAGATTGTTACAGTAGAGGGACAGGTGTCTTTGCAATCAAGGTTATTACTTCTACTTGAAATGATTTTATACTTCAGAACTGTTAATTATGGTGATGCCTGGGTATGGCCCAAGGTTTGGCAGGTAGCAAGCAAGCAAGGTACTGCAGGGCTTAAATTTTGTGGAAAAGTCTCATCTGTCCTCTTGTACATGAGGCTACATGTTGGGGAGACAGGCTTCCAAAAAGTAGGATGTGAATAAGAATATATAATACAGGTTAAAGGCTTTTCAGAAAGTAGCATAAACTGGGCAGACTTGTGGTTTTTTGTGGTAGCCACTACAAACTGTCAATGCTCCAGAAGGTTCTTTGCTCACAGCCTACATTGGAAATGGACAAGAGTTGGAGGATTGAGTATTGCAGTCTGTAAACTCAGCCCTTGATGTGGTGTATTGAGTACATCGAGTCCCATGCAAGCATGTAATGCACTTCATACAACTTGTGAAGAGCCTTGTGCGTGTTAGGGAATTTAGCTTTGGTTTGCTGTGGAAAAGGAGTTCCATAAGTGAAGCAGTGCAGAGCAGGGGTCTGTCAGCAACTCTAGCTAGAGGCACTGAAATGCTGTAGCATCTCTCCTCAGATGCCAGGGCTTTTCAGTCAGTGTTACTGCACAGCTTGAAATATGGAGGTGTAACAGAAATCCCTGAGCATCACTGCAGTATAAATCAGGAGAGGGCTCCCAGTTACCAACTAGGAATGGTTCCCCTTCCTTTCCTGCTGGGTCTCGTGGTACATTGCATGAAGCCATGTAGCCATGGGCAGGAAAAGCATTTTCCTGACATGTGTGACCTGTCTTGGTACCTGTTTTCCAGAATCCCATAGAGCTCATAAGTCAGCCTGTTTTCTTTCAGTTTCTTAGGTTGCTCTGCACTGAAGATGGTTCCTTAAGACATAGCTCTGCGTGCTCTCAGAGGCCACAGACTGATGTCCTGTTAATGCTGGGTTTTCTGTATCATGGACAGCTGGTTTTACATGAAGCCACTGTGCTGTTATCTGACTCTTTGCACCATTGCTTTCTGTAGCATTCCTGAACATCTGGACAAGCTCTGTACGCACCATGAAATCTAAATTGTCATGTCTTTGCAGAGGCTGGGTGAGACACCATGGATCTGGAAGGGCTTGGGTCTGAAAGGACATGGTCATTCTCCAGTTTCATTTCTGCCTATAGAGGGGAAGAGATTTGCTCTGTGAATTCTGTGAATTGCCATTAATCCTTATGTAGGAAGGTGGAAGTTTCAGAAATGCTGTTTGTTCAAATCCCAAGGTGTATGTGATTTGATTAACGAAAAGGTAAAGGAGATAAAGCTAGATTTAATCCAGTCATGCAAAGAAAACTGTTACCACAATTGGTAACCATATCCTCTGATGGATTTCCATATGCTGGGGTTTGAACAGCCAGTTGTTTCTTCATAGTAAAAGCTGATGCTTGTCAGCCTGTTCTTGCTTAACGCTCTCCTCCTTGCTTTGTCCCAAGTTTGCTTTGCCTTTCTGAAATCCAGCATGCTTTGTCTTGCAACAGGGGAGAATTCATCTGCAATACAGCCTGGTAAATTGCTGCTCAGAATGGTAGAACCAGAGTAAAAGAAAATACAGCAGAAGCTGGGCTCAAAAAAAAAAAAAAACAAATGGTAACTGAAATGTCCATAAAGTCAGAGAAACCAAGCCTAGAAAGGACCATTTACTCTCCTATTCCAATTGCTTTACTTATCAGGTCATTAGTTTTCATCTTTCTGTGTTCAGCCTAATAACTTGTATTTAAGGTATGCAACAGAACCAAAGCTCCATAAGTGCTGATGCTACATTAATACTGATTTCGAACCCACAGAATGCATTCAGGAAAGGGAATTTGCCTCTTAAGCAGTACTGCTTTGAGTAAGGAAGGCAGTTTCTGCATTTGTTTGCCATGTGAAATACTTAATGTGTTACTTCTACTAATGTCTTTGGAAAGTAGATTTTAGCCATGTATTTTAATGTGGGGTTTGGCTGCTCTTTTGTGCTTCGAGTTGTTTCTGATCTCTTACAATCTCAAGAGGATATAATAACTAAAGGACAGCAGGAAAACTCCAGTAGCTGAATAAAGCCATAGCTCTTCCCCAGCCAGCAGATCTTCATCCAGGGTGTAGCGATAGGTGGGTTGCGCTTCATTCAAGGAGCCTGGAAGAGCAGTAATAGAGCAGATGCAAATGCAGAGAGGTGTTTATTGGTATTCTACCCAGTCCATTCAAATGTAAGTGACCTTACTAATATGCCTGACTCTGTTTTGCTGAGAGATCACCCTTAATGTTCGATTTGAACAAACCAGCCAACCTTTAAATAGAAAAACCACATTTTAAATAAAAAAAAAGAAAAAGGTCACAGCAGGCTTTGTTTTTCATTCTTTCACTTCAAGATGCACCACAAGTATTAAGGAGATCTTGGAAGCATGTTGGTATCTGTAGTGGCACAGCAGTTGGATGTAAGGGCAGCACTTCCGCATGCTGTCCAAAAGAAAAGGTAAAGATCAGAAGGTCTTTGATCACAGTGATGTGGCCACAGCTTTAGTGGTAGGAGCAATTCAGTGTGTGTTCAGTTCTTGTGGTTTTTTTTGTCCTAACAGTGCAGCCTGTTTTGCTGAGAACTGTAGGAATGGCCAACCTTCATCAGACATACAGTACCTAAACTCAACAACCTGAAGGATCCTGTTGAGCTGTGGGTGTATAACGAACAAGCCAACCTCTTGGCTGTGACATGCTGTAGTTTGAAAGACCAGACCTAAGTCAGTGATGGAAAACATACTGCTTGGAAAGGAAAAAGGAAATAACAGGCAGTACTGGGCAATACAGCTATCAATCACCAGTATATGCCACTAGAAAATACAGATCAATAACTATGGAAATGCAAGAAAATCTGGGAGATTTCGGCTGAGAAATTAATCAGCTCAATCATAGAATAAATAGAATAGTATGAAGATGTTATAGTGGGAACTGTAGATCCGTTACTGTTTGGAGAGGGGAAGGAAGAAAAAAGGCACAAAATTGATTTTGTTTGAAACCTTCCTCATTTTCATTAATGGCAAGATGAAATCAGTAACCAATTTAGACCACACATTTGTAATGGTGATAAAAGATTTTAAAAGCACTGCCTGACTCAGAGAGGTGCTCCTCTAATAGGCAAAAACTAACAGCTAAATTTAGTTGCTTCAGCAACTTTGACTTCAGGGACTCCATCCAAATGCACTCAAACATATTGCTGGACTCGTTTGTTTGCCACCGGAAAGGAGCACTTTTCATGCGGTTCTCTAGTGTCTGTGATGCTTCCTTTCTCCCAGGTCAAGTTTTCTTTCTTCTCTTTCATTAACTTGAAGCCAGTGTTTACCTTTCAATAATAGGAAAGATATATCCAGCATTATGGTGTCAATGACATTTCCCTCATCACAAGTCATGATTTATTAAATCAAGTCAAAGACTAGGCACCTAACAATAGGTAACCTAAAGTTTGGGATGCACCTACAGAGGGGAAGATCCCGCTGGTTTGGGAAAATTAAGCACCTGAGACAAGATCCAAAACAAACAGGGTGGTGAGTCAGGAGCAATCAAGCTCCAGCCACCAGGAAATGTTGAGTAAAGGGCCCAACACTCACCTCTCTTCCAGGCTTAGACAGGTTTCTTGAGGTCCTGGGAATGTGCTGGCAGTTTGTTGTGACCCTCAGCATCAAACTCCCTCTGGAAAGCAGGTGCCAGACATGCTCCATCAAAGAATTTCTCTTGAAGCAGGAGGTGTAACCTGTTTTTATAATGGGTTTCTCCAAACTGCCCTGAATTCTTCAGTCTTTGCCTCTCCTGAGGTGGCCATGTTCCCTGAGCCAGGACTTTGGATCGTTCATCAACCCTCCCCCCCTTCTCCAGCATCACAGTTTCTCCTAAAACAAAAACCTGATATGCTCTTGGGTTTCTCCTACAGCTTTAAACCCCTGCAATTTCTGATTCTTCCTCCCTTCTAGCCTTTATTTTCTATCGGGTTTTCAGTCTCTTTAATGCAGGGTTTAACTATTTGTAATGCCCGGTCACAGTGAAGCCTGCAACACAGCTGCAGAGCAGTGGCTGCAGGAAGCATGTGGTTGAGAACCCTGTGTCCCCCCGGTCGCCATCCACACTGGCCGCTGTGAGGTGCAGTTACTCCTTACGCAGCAAGGTCTGTCTCAAATGGTCTTCTGTAAGGAGCACCCTGCTGTGCTTTTGCATGTCGCCGAGCTAATCGGAATTAGCAGGATCTGTTCTGTGCTTTGGAGGCTTGCTGAGACAGTGGTAATGGTGGATGAATAATGCATAGAGTTCCCGGAATGGTTTGGGTTGGAAGGGACCTTAAAGCTCAGCCAGTTCCAACCCCCTGCCATGGGCAGGGACACCTTCCACTAGAGCAGGCTGGTCCAAGCCCCGTCCAACCTGGCCTTGAACACTGCCGGGAACGGGGCAGCCACAGCTTCTCTGGGCAGCCTGTGCCAGCCCCTCAGCACCCTCACAGGGAGGAGGTCTAATCTCGGTCTCCCCTCTGTCAGGTTAAAGCCATTCCCTGTTGTACTGTCACTACAGCCCCTTGTAAAAAACCCTTCTCCAGGGTGGTGCAAAAGACTAGTCAAGTGCAGTAGTGGGAAGGGGGGAAAGAGAGAACGAGGAGATCAATCTGTAACTGACTGTGAACAATCAATTGAGATAACCCACTACATTCGGACCAGCCAAAGGAGGTTTTTCCCCACGAAGTAATTTATACTACCCTCAGTCTGAATCCTCCTAAGTTAGGGCTAGTGGGGACGAAGGGCTGTGGTGTTCCTGATAGCAATGCGTTCTTTCTTTTAGTCGCGACAGTGCGATGAAAGCCACGACAGCACCAAAACGCCAGGAAAAATCCATCCCTTTCCTCTGGGCGGCCGCGCCGCATCCTGGGAATGCGGGTATGCAAATAATGAGATCCCGCGCCCTGCTGCTTCCCGCCCCCGGGGAGGGGTGGCTGGAAGCGGCAGAGAGCGGTCGCTTCTCCCGTCCAAACCCGCTTCCAGCTCCCTTCAGCACTCCCAACACCGAAAAAGTGTATTGAGTCACCCTCGTGAGCACTTAAGGGTAGCACACGGTCAGGAGCAAGCTGCTAGATGTGGAACTTGGTGTCTGAGAGCTTCCCTTCAGCGCGTTTTACAGCTGCTTCTGTGTGTAACGAGCACAGTATCAATAAGCAGTGGTTCATGTGATTTAGTTTCCCCTGGGCTGCTCTCTCCTTTCTCAAGAGGGCTGTTTTTGCTGAGGGAGCACAGCACATCCCTTCTGCCTAGGGGAAACTTGGGCCAGATGCAGCCACGTTCTCTCCTTCTGTAGTAAGTGGAAGGTAATTCTCTAATAGCAGCCTTTTTGCTTTCCCGAAGGACTATGATTATTGAAGGAAGCTGGGTTCTCCTAGGCTGGCAGGGCTCTCTCAGATTTTCCTTTAAAGGCCTGTGGGTACTCATCTCCATTAGGTTTAGTGTAGTTTTTCATTGGAAGTGTCTCCATAACTGACTTCACCAGATGCTTCCCTGCTCCGCCTCTCGTCAAACTTGTGACAGCTTCCTTGGGTGCCTGCATACATTCTGGGGAGAATCTGTCCTGGTTAAAAGATGGGCAGGAGAATGTGCAGTTTTATCCCCGTGGTCCTGTTCTGGTGAGTGTACAGCAAGGCAAAACATACCCAGGCTGCATGTGATTTTTGTGCTAGCTGCAGAATGGCACAAGTATTTGGTTAAGTTCCCAATATATATGCAGGAGGCGACTGTGTGCCTCTCCCCCATTGCTACGTTTTCACAGTGTTTCCCCCTTGACCCTTCCCATAGCCATGGCTATAGGTGCTCTTTTCCTGTGCTGGCCTTGCAAACTGCCACTGTAATTGCTATTTCATGACGTGTTGAGAGGAGCCCCAGCGAGAGTATGAAAGTCTGATGAAGTAGACTTAAAAAATCTAGTGGCTCTCTTGGATCTGGAGTGACCCATGATTATAGACAGAAACATGGCATAGGTCAAACTGTAGCAGGAAAGGAAACTCGGCACTCAGTCAAAAAGCTTTCAGAAGGGCTCTGTGTTACATATAGAAATCAGCTAGATGACCCCTCCCTGCAGCAGCAAAAACTGAAACAGAATGTGGTAAAGCAGAGAGAAATCCTTCAAGGGCAACAGCTGCTGTACTTGCTTTGGAAACGTATGGTAAACATTCCCTGCATTTTTTCCTGAATGTTCATTTTTTGTCATGTTGAAGATACCCACCTGTAGAAAAGGTGGGTATCTGTGGATACCCATGGTGGATACCCATCTGTAGAAGATGTAGTAAAAGGGTGGTGCTTAAATATTTGGGTGCATTACTGCTTCTGATGTTTTGACTTTTTGTTTTGCAGCTTTTTCAGCTATCCAAAACTAAAACCTTCATATCCAATCTATCTTGTGTTTTCAGAGCATGGGCTGCAATTAAATGTAGCCAGAGATACTCACGGAGATGCTAAGCTCCTGCACTTTGATATTTATTCTTCCTTTCCTCTTTTCTTCTATGAAAGTTTTATTACATGTCATTACTACAAACTGAGTAAGTTCTGGTCTGTTTTATTTAGTCTGGGTTTCTCTTTTACTTGCTTATTAGAAGGTCATGACTCAGATCTTTATCTGCCCAGCTTTCTCTTCTGGAACCAATTACAGGAACACAAATCAGGTCCAACTTGTTGTCTAGTCCTGCTTACAGAGAGAACTCTTCAACAGCAGAAAGTATTGGAAACTATTTGGAGGCTGTGGTGCCATTCATTGTGGCTACAGAAATTTTCATTACCAAAGAATTGTTTGCAAAATGGTTTATTTTATCCATGCTCTTTGGATTCTCTGAAAATTGGGTTGGTGGGTTTTTTTTCCAAGGGAATGTTTCACTGTACTGTAGCTGTCTCATTCCAGCTAGCGCATGAAATGGAAACCTATTACATCTTATTTAAAACTTGCTGATAATTAGGCCCACACCTTCAGTAAGTGTAAACCAATATTGCTTTATTAACATCAATTACTGTTAGCTATTAGCTACCTCGAAAAGGCACCCACATGTCTCAACAAAACCAGCACCCCCTCTGACAGACAACAGTAAAAATAACAGGAAAGAGACACTTGCCTGCAAGCTCCTTAAGGCAGAGATTTAATGCGTTCCAATTTACATCAGCTACTGTCTTTGGAGTATTCACAGGGCTAGGACAGTGTCAGGGAGTGATACACACATATTGCAGCACGTTCTTTAAGCATATACCTCCTTTAGATGTGTAACCTGCCACTGGTTTAAATTGGCAGGGAATGACTTCTTAAATTATGGATCTGTATTTTGAGGACAACAGAGAAAATGATTTTATGTGACACCGTTAGCAGCACTTCCTTCTGAGGCCAAGCAAGACTTGGTTTTCTCTTGCCCAGTGTTTCATTCCTGAAAGACAGAACCTGTATCACTGTGAAAACATTTTGTGTTTTCTGGGGTGGGAAAAAAAAAAATGAAGTATCTGGAATTAAACATTTATTTTTTTTCCTGTTTAGCTTCCATACAATTCAGATTTTGGGAAGACTCTCCCCGTTGGGAATTCATTAAAATGATTTTATTTAATCTCTGCAGACTATAGGTATTTATGTATTCAGAGTCTTCTAACACCTTTCCCTAGGGAACGCTTGCTGAAGGAGTAGCAAAGCTTTTTTGGCAGAGGTAATGATGTTGCATATTTGCAATTATTATTCCTTACGCTAAGCACCTCATACCTCCAGAATTCTGTTTAAACAGCAAAACAAACTTCTACTGATAGGATAACTTTGCCTAGAGAGAAGGTACTATGTCTGACTGTACTCTGAGCTATGTTCTGGTCAGAATGCTGGTTTCGTTTGAAGGAGAGAATTTTGTAATCCATTAGCCTTATGTAAAACTAAAAGAAATGGAGAAAATTTCACAAGAAACTTGGTCATATCATGAGGAAGATGATTTTGGCGTATTTTTGTTTACCACATTTGACTCTTGGAAATTTATGGCGTAGATGTTGTGGCCGAAACTATTGCAATGAGTGTCTCAAGACTGATGTGGAGGCTAGGAAGGCAACAGTTTTCCTTTTGCAGCTTATTTTGAGGACAGTGGATAACTCTTTGGCAGACAACTAGCAATGTTTTTGTGGCACAAAGACAGACTGTCCTGCAGAAGGTAAAGGTGTTGTGCCTGGTGGAGCAGGCGCCGCCCCTCTGTAGAGGGACAGGAATGCAATGAAAGCATCAACTGTGGGTCTGAGGAGCGCATCCACCTCTACACAGGGGAGTTACTGTCCCAGTAGGTAGAGCAGGCTTTCCTGCAGTGTGGTGCAACTCCATGGAGGATATTTCCTTCCTCCTAGGAAAAGAGCTCTCTGGCATCCATCTCTGGAACTGGGGCTAATGGTTGATGCCTGGATTTTGTCTCCCCAGTGGAAATTGTGTTGGTCTCAATTAAGTCACCTCAGCCTTTTTTTCTTGGTGTGCTGAGCGCCGTGGGTCTGGAGCTGGAGAAGCCCAGTGCCTCTGTAAATAAGCTACTTTGATCCTAGAGAGACCTCTGAGTCTGGGAGAAGTGATTAAAATTCCTAATGAAATTTCCACTTGGGTGATCAAACTAAGAGCATGTGATTGTACGTGCCAATACCTCTTCCACTATATCCTGTATATCACATCCCTCAATGTAACCCTCAGCTGTTGCAGCGTATAACACTTAGCAATAATAAGTTAGCTAGCTTTTGTTTTACAATATTGTAGTAATTAATATTCTAATAATTGACACTCTGGGTGATTAATAAAATCAGTCTATGAAACTTCATTGGAAACCTAGCAGCTGAATACAAATTTCACAGGTTCAATATGTTTTGAAGAGAAGGGATTTTCTAGAAGAGTAGTCATCATGCAAAGAAAGGCATTCTTACCTCCAAATGTAAGGTACAGTGTGAAGACAGATGTTGATCTGACAGTTGTATTTAGTAGGAATTTATCTACTTATCTATTGACTGTTGCGGTGCTCAAGGCCAGGCTGGACAGAGCCTTGGGTGACACGGTTTAGTGAGGTGTCCCTGCCCATGGCAGGGGGTTGGAACTGGATGATCTTAAGGTCCTTTCCAACCCTAACTATTCTATGATTCTATGACTGCAAATCAGCTATGAGATGTAATCAGCGGAGCTGCCTGATACAGTCTTGGTGGACACCCAAATACTTAGTAGAAAGTTCTAATGTTTAAACCCTGAAAGTTTAAATTTTAAATTCTTCCTCAGTTCAGAACTGCCCATTTTTTGAAGGAAATGCTATAAGCCCTCCCTTTCCTTGCATTTCTTATAAGAGCATACGTTCAGCCTTTTATTTTTACAGTGATTGCCTCTTCTACTCAAAATCTGGGGCCTCCAGAATATTCAATGAAGGATTTTAATGAAGCTGCTTGTACCCAGTAGGAAAATACATTAGAAACCGGCATTTTCCTAGCAGCAATGTTAAGAAATGGGACCGTATACTGCCTTCATAGCTAAATCCCTTTGGAGCTGGGTGTACCAGCAATTAAAGTGGATGCAAGGAGAAGAACTACTAGCAGTGACAAAGAGATGCCCCATCCTTGGAGACAGCCAAGGCCAGGCTGGATGTGGTTCTGGGCAACCTGATCTGGTTGAATATGTCCCTGCTCATTGCAGGGGGTTGAACTGGATGAGCCTGGAAGGTCCCTTCCAACCCAAACCATTCCATGATTCGATGTTTCTGTGCTATTTATGCCTAGAACCCCCTATTCAACCATGGCAGGCAGTGCGGGTGCGTTGGAATAGCTCTCTCCAGCAGGAGTGATGTGTTGGGAGGGACGGCAGGGATGCCGAAATGAAAGAGATTGATCCTGCATACAGCTGTGGGGTGGGTTCTGCTGGGTCTCGCTTATTTAAGAGGCTTTCTTTATAAATGAGTGTGTTTGCCTAGGAGATGTGGCAAGGGAGGGAGAAGTGGTTAGAAAAGAGAATCAAGATTGGGTTTCTGAAGCAGGAAGAGAAATCTCCCTGTGAGAGCAGAGCAGGCTAGAATCATACACTGTAAATATGTAAATACGTAACATAAGGAAAGAAACATTAATCCCTCTGAAGGCAGTGATGAATAATGCAAACATCTGTCCTCACGCACTGCACACTGCCTAAGTTTTACACAGATTTTACACAGCGCTTTGCAGGAGACTGGGGTGGGTCAGACATGGCGTCTCTCACCACAGACATGGCAGCGCTGAGGCTGGCCTGAAGCACAGCCCCACACATGGAGGGGAGAGGCCCTATGGGGAGGCCCTCAGGCACTGTGTATTGCCCCAAGGACCGTGGGGAGGGAAGCAGTGTCCTGGGATAGGGCAGGACCCATCCTGGAGGAGGTGGCTGAAAGCTGGGATGAGGCAGGAGAGAGAAAATGGCGGCGAGGCCTGTCAGCTGAGGTGGATGGTGCAGCACCAGGAGAACAGGCAGCAGCTCAGTGGAGGTATGCCTCATATACTAACTGATAATTCACACCAGGCTCTGAGTGTTATCCCTGAAGTGCATATCCCTTGGGATTATGATGGGCCATGTCACTGTGGTAGGAATGGGGGGAGCTTGTGGGTGGGGAGTGTTTCAAGATGGAGACAGCTGTTTTGCAACCACCACAAGCAGGAAAGGGAGCACAGTTACTATCGCATTGATTAACAGTGCTAAGTTAAATATTAGTATGTGGCAAAGGAGTTACTGGAAGGTTATTTTTGGCCCTCATGAAGAAAAATTTCCACACCCTTGGAGAAGGGATATAGTGAAATACTCTTAGGAGGGAAATTGGAACTGGTAAAGAAAATCCTGAAGGAGTTTATATATAGACAGTGGATTTAAATCTGTGACAGCAAACAGGTTTCTACTGGTATATTCATGTCATTTGGGTTTATGGAGAGGTACATGGCTCTGGACTTGCAGTGCTGTGCCTGCAGAGCCCGTGGTGCAGTTGCACCTCAGCCTGCTCTGCCTGGGATGCGACGAGAGGGAGGCTGTGGAGCTGTGGTAGGTGTGTATGGTGAGACTGCCTCCACACCTCGGTCCACAGCAGGAGCCTCTTGTGTGTTTGTGGGGCTGTAAAGCATTTAGGAGGTAGGCATAGCTGAAAGGAAGGCGGGGGAACGGGAATGGAAAAGAAAGCTGAAGAGCTTTCTAGTAGTATTTTAGTAGTTTTAGTGGTTTTAGTAGCGTTTTTGAGTAGCGTTTTAGCCAGCAGGTTTCAATAACTGAACAATAAATGCAGATTTCAAGCAGGTGGGAAATGCTGAGGTAAATAGCCTATAGGAAAATAAACCTGCTATGATTGAGGATATATTCCTCCCAGCACAATTAACATCTCACAGCTGACTTAAAACAACATAACATATAACCACCCGGTCTAGAAAGAGGGGGCTGAGAATGCTCAAGGCTACATGCTTTGAGCTGACACCTGTGGGAAGCATTCATCAGATAAATATTTGAGGCTCATGATGACCTAAAATCAAATACCTTTGTGTGTAAAAGGAGGACCTCCACCTCCCTCAGGTGCTGTAATCTCTGATAGTCAAATGACACATTTGCTGGAAGCACCTAGAGCAGAAATTCTTCTATGTGAAGCATTTAGGCAGTCGTCACTTAATTTTTGCTGTTTATCCTTTTGACTGTTCCGTTTCATTAATCTGTAAAAAGCATGCTTGAAGTTGTACGCACAATGTATTAGAAATGAAAACCATA
Source organism: Pezoporus flaviventris (assembly GCF_033815535.1). NCBI lineage: Eukaryota > Metazoa > Chordata > Aves > Psittaciformes > Psittacidae > Pezoporus > Pezoporus flaviventris. Next base: position 6,731,265 of record NW_026892585.1, read on the forward strand.
TCATTAGACTCTTTCCTCCTCTGCCCCCAGCAGCGAGTAACACTTTCAACTGCCATTGCACAAATGCCTTTGAAGCACAATGCCTGTGTTGTTAACAGTGGTAAAAATCAAGTATCGGGGACTGTTTCTCAAAGAGACTGGGGAAGAAAGCATATTCCATGAGGGATTAAGATTAAGAAATATAATTTATCTCAATGCTCATTTGTTCCAGAAGATCAGAGGCTAATGAAAAAGACTGTCATCTTACACATTAAAGGGAACAGCACCTACAAATAATGGTGAAGACACTGTAGCACTTGAAAAAGCGGAAGCAGGAAGAGGAAGGTTGAGTTACATGTGTGTACTGTCAGGAATATTCCCAAACCAGGGCAGCTGCATCCTTGCTTTGTCCTGCCCGTTGGAGCTCTATATAGATGTTATGTCTGTAATGTTTGGTTGCAAGTGATATTAAAGCAAAAGGCAGGACTTCAGCAGCAAAAGACTAGTCGAGTGCAGCAGTGGGAGTGGAGAAAGAACAAAGAAATCTGTAACTGACTGTGATCAATTAATTATAAATACCACTGCCATCGGACCAGCCAAAGTGGGTGAGCTGCAGCAAAGCAATTTATACCTCCGAGATTGGCATACTACCACTGTTATGATGGGCCCACAGGCACCCTGGTTTTGTGAACTCAAGGGATTGTGGCTCTTTCATTCAAGAATAACGCAGCTGTATCTGTCTTAAAACCCCGTGTGTAATGTATTCCATGTGGATCTTTTCCTTTGAGCAACAGCAGACACGGTGGCATGATGGGTAAGTCACATGCAAATGAGCGGCCTGGAGCTGCATAAATTGAAAACTGCTGAAGAAGAATGCTGCTATCGGGTTCTTTTCAGACAGTGAAGCAGGCATTACAGGTGATCTCTCATAGCAGAAAAAAAAAAACACGTTTTCACATAATCTTTAACGAGAAGAGTGTGCAGGGCTCACATCCTGCATTGAGCACTGTGCTATGCACCTGCATTTCTGCATCTGCAGACACAGACCAGCAGGGTCACGGGTATGTCTATACTAATATATTCTTTCAGTTACATCTGCTGTAGCTTGTAACACCACAAATTCGTTTCTCTGCTCCAGAGGGGCTACTGAAGCTTTAGCTCCCTGCCCCACAACACATCAGTGGGGCTGATGAGGCTATGGAGAGTGCAGTAGCAAACGGGCATGCACAGCATCCAGATCTCAACAGCTACTAAGAAACTAGTCTTACAAAACAGAACTTTTCACTTAGGGATAAAAGAAATACCTCAAATATGTTGGGGTTTTTTTTCCTTCCTTCCTCCCTCCCTCCTTCCCTCCCTCCCTCCTTCCCTCCTTCCCTCCCTCCCTCCCTCCCTCCTTCCCTCCTTCCCTCTTTCTTTTCAGAGAGACTTGCTTGAAATATTCCAGAGGCTCAATTCAGCTTGATGTCTATGATCTAGCAGGCTTCTTTGGGCTGTACAAAGTGCAAATACAGACATTTCTTGCTCTCCAACCAAGCAGGATGCCAGAATAGAAAAAAGGAATTATTTTCTAAGATTTGGAATAATTTCAAAATTTGGACTATTGGGCCTCTTAATTTATAATACTAAGTTGGAACCAAAAGAAAGTTTTATTACAGAGTAATACTGGTATCCTGATGACACCATGATTAACGGATGAATTTCTTCAGAACAATGCCGTGCTTTAATTCCAATACCCGTAAAGAGCCAGAATTTTTCTATTCTGAGGCCAGATAAACCAGGAAGTGCAGAGTCATGGCTTCATCCAATTTGTTCTTTCTGAAGGTCCATCAGCCTGTTGTGCTTGAGACCCAGCAGGTTCAACTTGGGTCAGGGAAAGCTTAGTATGACACAGGTAGGGGCACTGAAGCACTGTCTTTCTCACAGGAAAGTAGTGTCCAGCCAGCAACAACAGCCAGATCTCTTGTCACTGGTCTTCTTCCTCAAGTTAAGGACATTTTTACCTTTCCTCATTTGTCAGGAAATCAGGTTTGATTGTTTTTTTTTCTCCTGCAGAGTTCTTTTGGATACATACATCTACTGAGCAGAAAGAGAGGCAGGAAAAAAATCAGAGCATGTCATTTATAAAACCAGTGAAAACGCAATGCAGGAGATGCATGCAGAATTTGGAATGATCCCTGACATTATTTGCTACCTCTTTTTTTCATCAAGTACCTTGATGATACTATAAATATGTTTGGTTAAGGATTTCTTTCTGCAACAGTTCATTTGCACATGTTGTACATCAGTAATATTTTACCCAGGCTTTTCAAGCAAGCTCCTAATCTAACAACATCTTTTTTTGAGTATATCACAGTTGGAACCTATTTCTCTTGCTACTTCCTCAAAATCTGTTTGGCTGTGGAATTTATTTCTTCCTAAAAGTTGCCAAATTGGGCCACTCTCAGCTGCCTCTCAGTGCTTTTGTGCCATTGCTACATCAGGCTCCAGCAATTGCATATGCCATGGAAGTAATCTCTATTTTCACCCTTTAAAAGGGAGATTGGTCCCACACTCATTACTCCTGGCTTCATCTTTGGCCTTCTTGCAGCCACATCTCCATGGGCCTCAAGTTCAGTATTATTTTAGCTCACTTGTTAATACTCTGCAGCATGAACTGAGGTTCAGTGCTAAAGTAGGGGACATAGGTCATCTTCTATAGCACCTTTTTTCAATGTACATGTAATAATACAGGCTGGAGCCTTGATATCTGTTCCAGAGGACCCCATATACAGTGGATACCCACTTTGAATGTAATAGGACAGGGTTTTTATAAGAGCTCAAGAGGACTTCTTTATACAGCTCATGTTAATTTGTTGTGAACCACTCTTCTTCTGACTGGCCCTAGTAAGTTTAATGCTGACTTCTTCTCTCTCATTATCCTCTAAATGTGTGTTTAGCTCTGCCTTTAGAGACTTAACTTGCAATAAAAATATTTGACATGTTAAGTGAACGAGTTAATGTTGCTACAAGAAACTTTTCTGGTTGCTTACATGTGGTTACTTTAAGTTTTGACAGACTGAACAAAGGTGCCAAAAAATGTACAGTGTGCTTCAAATATAGTGTGCTTCACCTCTTAAAGTTAGTGATGAGAGTATAGGCATTCACCAAAAGCAGCAAATGACCTCACTTGACACTTCAGCATGTACCGTAAACAACGTTCGCAAGACAACACGAGTGTCTTCACATCATCTTTCTATCTGCCAGTATAAAGAATGAGAGGTGTGTCTCCTTCCATTGCGTAGGAAGAGAAAAGTAATTTATGCTACTCAAAGCTTTCTCCTCAAGAAAGATAATTTCTCTCTGCGAAGAAGTATTTGATCAATATTGCTGGTTTAGCCAACAATAGTATAGCTCAGAAAGGAATTCTGTTCAAGATACTCATTCAAAGCACTGAGTAATAAACCTTCCTTGATTTCCATGCAGCCTTAATCTACCTAAAGAAAATACAGGAGTCAGGGGCCCACAAGCAACCCTTCCAAGTGACCTAATCTGGCAATAGGGTTGTAGTAGGTGGAGACAAGATCCCAAAGACATCTCTTTTTTCTACTTTAACTCATATTTCCTCAGAGAAACACATGGGGTTTTTTTGTATGATGTTTTCCTGAACATCACTGAACTCATACAGCTTTGAAAAGCATTACAAGTGTAGCCAAGAAGTGGTAGTAAAACCAGAGTTTAGTGTTGCAAATTTCTCACTGATGGCTGAGCTTCCTGATGAAAATAAAACAACTAAATACGACACTAGGGCATTCATTCACTTTGAAACAACTTCTTTTTGTTCTCTGTACCATGGCAGAAAGCTCTCTGATTTATTACAAACTTGCAAGTGTCTGCTGAAGACCGAGTGGTGTCGTGAGTCTAACTGAATTTCTCACTAGTGTATACTGCTTCCACTGCTTCCCAGGAGTTTCAGTAAATCCATAGTACTCCAGAATTATCAGAAGCCTTATGTAGCAGCAGAACAGCTGCTTTGCTGTTCTGTTTTTGCCTTGTGTCTATAAATGCAGTAGTAATGGCAGGATATTTCAGAGATTGAAGGCATAAGGAGACAGGGACACAATGTAGTTGGGCAGGAGTCTTTGTTTTTTCACCTAAGGGAAAACCTATAAATTGGCATTTATGAATTAGAAATTTGAGCACATATACTGCCTTTCAAGCATTTCCAGACCTGGGGGAAACTGTTTTTTCTAACTTCTCTCTTTCTGGTTTAAAGGTCCAGCATGATATAATATGCTGAGTACGTTAATTGTTACAATTTGTTAAGATTATTCATCAGAACAGCATACTTTCCCACCCCTAAAAGAAATAGATCATGACAAAAACACTGAAAGGCTGGTAATGTTCATGGTTATTAGCTTACTTGAAAATCATCTGTTCAGAGACTAAAGCTGATTTTATTTGCTCCTGTTCAGACAACTTTAGGAAAAGTCAGCTGAAAATTGATTTCTATCCATTTCAAACCAGAAAATTATCTTGCCATTTATTTTGTCCTGACAGCCAATTCAGAAATTTTTATTTCAGTTTAAATTGCCTACCAGTAAGTCTTTTGCTAGTCTCTGTACATCATCTTTCTAAGCAGACACATTCTCCCATGATATTGCAATTTCCTAATTTATGATGACATATCATCTTATTCAGGAGCCCATAGATGCTGAAATCTTACTACAATAGTAATATTATGCCCTATATAAGCTGGTATATCAATTACATTTGTCATTTAGAACATTTGTGTTGAATTGCTTTTGGTGGGCCTGATCAGGGAATAAGTGTTTGTCATGGTGAGAGTAGACTATAATGCAAAAATACAAATGATAGCCACGGATGCCAATATAATCATGTTCCAAAATACCTCTGTTCCAACTAATAAAGATTTAGGGCTGCCCCTGAGAAGTGCTTAGCACATCATGGTTCTAAATTAGTGTTTCAAATAATCTTCCCTGCCAGCACTGAGCATTTAGCTGGTTTTCAACTAAAAAAAAAAAAAAAAGTTAAAATAATGGACCCCTCTTTGCATAAGGTTTCATTTTTATTACATGTTTTATTGAGGTTACAACTTGTTACTATCCAGCCAGCTTATGACTATATGCAAGCAGTTAAATGGTTTACAGCAAAGTGCTGCTTAGTCAGATCTCATTCAGTAACAGTGTAAGCTGAAGTCCTGATCTGGCAGAATAGTTCAGTATTGGCAGCACTGTAAGCACAGTTATTTCTTTCGATGCTGAAAATATTGTACATGAGCTGAATTGAGGCCATACAGTGTTTCATCTCCACTGGTTGTCTAGACTCTGTTACAGATGTTTTCCTGCAAAGGCTTGAACACACTTGCCCTTTTCTCAGGAACTTTCCTCAAGATGACAGTGTTAGAAAAGGCCAAGGTTTAGAGACAGAAGAAAATCAGGATAATTCAGTCCTTGGCAAGGAGATGTGGAGTGCCTCCTAACTTTTGTATGCCCAAGTGTCTTTGCAAAAGTGGGTCTCAGTGATTTGCTGCATGGCTTTAAAGAAAAGCAGACTAAATTACTACTTATTTCCCTCTCCTCTCCCCTGCAGCCAAGGTTTAATGTGGACATCCAAAATAAGACATCTGGTATACTAGAAACCTAAATAGCAGGTACTTTATACACTTCAAAAATGCACTATGGAATATGAAAGCAGGTTGGGTTGGTTTTTTTTACATACTGCAGTGCACTGGGAATGAAGGATTCAAAGTTTGGAATGACACTCATATTTTTTGTATCAGGGGAAATTAATAATTAGTATGTTATCCTTAAACTAACAGCTTCATTTCTTTAGCTTTTATCCTAAGGTGCCAGTCAAGGCTAATGAGGAATTTTAACTTCAGTTGAGAGAGATGAAGTAAAGTTGTGTGATCCTCGAGACTGTACTTTAATAAGGCATTGAATAGCATTGGGCAAGTACATATACACACACACATTACTGCATATATTCAAACACAAGTAATGTTTATGTTGCTACAACAGTCAGGAATGACCTAAGGGGGCCACATTTGGATTCAGTTTGCATTTATAGTAAAATGTAGACTGTTGTCCAAGTGCAAGCTGATATTCTCATTCTGACGGGTTTCCTTCTAGATTTTCCCTCCTTGAATTGCAAACCTTTTTTAAGATCAGTTACATTAAAACTGGGACAAGAAATTGAAGTTCCTTCTGAGTTTAGGTTCAAACTGCAGCATTTAGGCAGGTTTCAGTACAAAAATACCATGTTTTTGTAGTTGTCTTCTTTCCTCAAAAATAGTATTCTTTTTTATTAAGTGTTGGACTCTTGCCTGTGAGTACATATTGTACCTGGAAATAGCTTTTAGATTATCAGATGCAATAGTAACATTTTCCTATCTCTGCTGTTTACCTGCAAAGTTTAAAGTTTCTATGTAAACTGGTGAGAACACCTAATGTAGAGCCAATAAGATTGCTTTGCTTGTATTCATGTAATTTAGTTCAGTAACAGGCATAAACTATCTTACATGTTCATAGCACGGGCTCATGGCTGTTCTTCAACATCAATTTTAGATTGATGCTGGTTAGAATACTTCAACTTTCTAGTACTGACAAAGCTTGCTATAGGAAACAGCCCCAGTATCCTCCTTAATGCATTATGTATGTGGTGAGGTGTAGTTTGTGAAGTGTATCTCAGTTGGAAAGAATTACCTTTCCCAGCATTTCAGAGTTGTGATCCCTGCTGTCTTGCACTGCTATTGCAAGAACATAGACATTTTGAGACACTGGATATGTTTCAGACTGCTGACTGTGAAGAATTTTCCTTTTTGTGTTTCTGTTCCATTTTCCTCCCTCCCTGACACTCAGCTGCTGTGAAGACAGCCAGGTCCCATTTTATTGACAGTTCTTCCTGCTGAGTTGGGACTTGCCTCTAATTTTACACAGTGGTCCCTGAATCATCCTGACTTCTGAGAACAATGTACAGAGGAGATTCTCAAACTAAAAATCACCAGAAAAATCAAAACGTGTCTAAGGAATCAAAGACTTTGAGAAAGAAGCAAACTTTTTCTCAGAGGTCTACAGAGAACATTATCTGGCATGATAACTCATAAACTCACCTCCTGTCTTACTGTAAGTAAGTGTAAGTAGTGTCCCAAACTGACTTCTACTGTGCTATGATTTTACCCCTGTCTCATAACCCCATCTATTCATCCCCTCTTTTCTCTAAGCAGGCCCATCTTTTCTGCAAATGTTTTCCTGTGTTGTCTTCTTGTTATCCAGCATCATAGATGAATCCCAAGTTCCTTTGGAGGAATGGGCTTAACATATGTTTTGCCATTAAACATGTTCATTTCTATTTTTTATAGGTCCTAATAGCTCATCCACATGCTTAGTTCCTTGCTGTCAATGGAGTAGGCACTTTGATTGTGTTATCCACTGCATTGCTTAGGATTCCTATTTTGTTACATGCCTTCTTTTCATCAAACAATGTATGTGTGATTCCTTTTGGCTTCCACTGGGTCATCCTGTCTGCACTGGTGCTTTGTAGGCCATTCTTAGGGCAATAATCAAATAGATCACTGTGAAGAAATGGATTTTTGTATGTCTTTAACTTTTGATTGGGCTGCACTTCGAGGTCTTGCAATACCAGGTACAATATCCCCTTCTTAGTTTGCTCAGTCTTGCTCAGACTGTGACCCCAGCCAATGGACCACTCACCTGATACACTTGAGCATCACTAAGGATGCTTACCCTTGGTCAGTCTTCCTCACTTGCTGCTCCAAAGATCTAGTGAGATAAGAGCAAATGAGGTGAAGTAACTAACTCACCTCACTGAGTATGAGCGAGGAGGAATTTTGATTCTAACTGGTAGATTCCCCACCACCATCAACATGACTAGAACTTGGCCAGAGGGGCAGAACTGAATCCCGAGGCTTTCAGAAAAACAGCCAGGTGAAGAAAGGGCCAGCATTTTTTGTTGTGTTTTTGTTTCTCTTAGAAGTTACATAGAGCAGCCGTGAGGGTTTGATACTAATCTATCTACCTTACAATCTAGATCAGAGTAACATAAATGTTACAAACTAATCTAAAGCATGGCCTTTGGGGCAGACACTAGAAACTCTTCTGTAGGGCAAAAATATAAACCCTCCACTTTCATTTCAATCCTCCTGCCATAGCAGAGATACAAAGCCAGAGAATACATGGCACTAGATGATAGAGTAGACAATTTGTCACCATGACTCCATTGGGAAAGATACAAACTTACAATTCTTTCTGTTAGACAAGAATACTTTTGTTAGCTGTTTCTTGTGTACGGAATTTATGTACCTTGCTCTGATTTTCACTGAGGCTTAGCCTGAGGTCTTGTGCCGGTGAACGTAACCCATCACCTTTTTCACCAGATAGGTGGTACGACTTCCTTACAGTCTCCTCTCTCTCCAATGCCTGTCCTGTATAACGTTCATTACCCTCAGTGTCAGGGAGAATTGCATCAAAGGAAAGGGAATTTTTTTGATACTCGGGGTATTCCTATACAAATGTTTGACATAATGGATAAATTGCTCAGCCTGGATTTCTGCAGGTACACCTTTACTTTCTGGATTCTCTTCACTTCAAAACTAAGGCTTAAATTAGTGTTCAGCTTTCAATTACAAGAAACTTTGATTTTCTGGAATATTTTGTTTTAAATCAACTGTCATGTGCTTTTTTTATTCTAGTCCCCCTAGCAAAGACAGAGAAATTAGACTATGGTCTTAAGAAATCCATCTTTAAATCAATCATGCAGGTATGGCCTCCCCTACAAAATATCTTTCCTGAACACTTGTAAGTCTTATTAGAGATCAGTGCTTCTGCAAGTTACACTCTACACCTTTCCTCAGCTTTTCCCATCTCTCACCAGGGTGTAGCTTGCATTTAATACTGTAGTATTTCCTTTCCAATTCTGCTTGGCTTCTTAAAAGTAAAGGTCTTTGTTGCCTTGGTTCTGTTTTATTCTCTGCAGGTTAGGTAATACTGGCCATCAAAATCTTACCCAGGTGTAAGTACCATTTTTTCCTCTTGCCTTTTGTCTAACACCATCATCAGTACCCCTTTGGTATTCAAAAGAGTGGAACTGAAAAGTTGAACTCAATCAAAAATATTGATTTAATGTATCAATATTAATCAAAATATTGATGAAGTAACAATTCACCAACAAGCTGTCAACTAATCTTAAAAAAAGGGGGGGTAGGGAGGGAAGTGGTTACCTGTAACAAATGGCAGAGGATGGTAAACCCCAAGTCTTTTTGGTGTATTATGCCATATCATCCACTTATAGAAAACACTGTCATGCGTTGACTTTAGTGGAATTCATCCATGTGCTTGAGTGAGGCATGCAGTCAGCTTGATAGGTCCAGACCTGCCAGAAAGAGATGCCTTGTTTCCCCTGCCACTGGAGTGCTCCGCTGGGATACCTGGCAGTGGCATAGGTACAGATAGCATCAGCGAACAGTCACTCAGGAACCTTTTAAAATGATCAGGAAATTGTACCCATCAGAGAACCAGGGTTAAATACTAGGATTTTAATTTGGTCACACTACCAGGTTTATCATCCCTATTTTTGAGTTGTCGCCTTTGTAAACTGTTATGGATAGAATCATAGCTTTATTACTTCTGCCAAAAAAAAGAAAACAAACCCAAAACCAGAAATTTGGAAATTCAGTGCTCCTTACACTGTATGTAGAACAACTATTTACTTTTGTTTCAGAGGCAAATGCGCCGTGTACTGAGCTATCTCTTGTAAAACTGAAACTGGGTAGTGAGAACTGCCAGCCGTAGCATAAGGAGCTCATGTGAGAGCACACAGGGTCACTTTAACTAGACAGATACAACCTGTTAGGAAAAGTGGCTCCCTAAAAGGCATTAAAAAGACCAGTCAATGTTAGCAGTGGGGTGGAATATAGAAAGGTTAGTTTAACTAACAGTAATAATTTCTGTTAACCCACTACCATCGGACCAGCCAGCCAGGGGGCTGCTTTGGCCTTTATATAAACCTCTCAAATCATTCTTCTACCCTAATTAGGATGATCTATTTAGCTAATCCAAGCAAAGAAGACAATGAATGTACAGTATATACTCTGTATCATGACCACCAGTAAACGACCTTTCTGTTCCCTTGCTTCATCAGTTCAGGTGACACAACTAGTTGTTGGATGGCCACAAATTTGCATGATGGGAAATAAACAAATGACTGAGTTGCAAACACTTTTTTCTGTGCAATGAGAACATGGGTTTTGGTCAGTGACTGTCAGGAGAGGTGTGTTTAGTTACTGAATGAAAAGTAATGCTGGGCACTTGGAAACTGCTGCGGAGAGACGGGTTTTGTGGGGCTTGTTCTATTTTCTGAGCTCTTCTGCAAATAAAGGAAAAAACCACTCCACAAGCCTGTTGATAAAAGGCAGCAGATGGCAGCAATGTACAAAGGGAACATCATCCTTTGCTTATCTCAGGATTACCCTGAGCACACAGACTTCACTCACCCTTCCTCACACTCACTGCCTGGGCTGGAGCTGCTAAATGTCTCCATTTAACTTGTCTGGATTTCGACTCACTTTAGTCTATTTGTCAACAAGTGTCTCAGATCAAGAAGCAGGCAGGAAGATTCAAAGCTGAATGCGTTTACAAGTTCAGGAGAACATCACTGAGATACTGTCAGCATAAAGAAATAACCTGAAAAGAAAGAAGAAAGAAAATCTCAAATAAATCAGAAAGAAATCTCACCACCCTCAAAATTCTTCCCTGTGAGGGTGGTGAGGCACTGGCACAGGGTGCCCAGAGAAGCTGTGGCTGCCCCATCCCTGGCAGTGTTCAAGGCCAGGTTGGACGGGGCTTGGAGCAACCTGGTCTAGTGGAAGGTGTCCCTGCCCATGGAAGCAGGTTGGAACTGGAGGAGCTTTAAGGTCCCTGATGATATGATACTGGTGCATATTGAGGTGTGTGCTTTTGGCTGAAGCAGTGGCTGAAATCCCCCTACCCTTCCTATCCTGAGAGGTCCCTGTGGCCACCACCACTCAGTCTGCAAAAGCAGTGTGAGCTTCATGTTGAGATCAGCAGCCAGGAGGGAGGTGGGCTAATTAAATATACTTTAGTTTTCTGACCTCTTTGTCTTCATGATTTTATGTATGTTAAGGGTGGAAACAAACTGTTGGAAGTTGGCAAAGCCCAGGCAGCACCTAATGGACGATACTGAAGCTTCCTTGTTTCTCCCCAGTGAATCTGCCCTTGATGAGGGCAAGGAATGAGCTTTAGAAGAAAAGGCAGATGAGATTCACTGATAATCACAGCTTTCATGAAAACACATCCATAAAAAGGTTTTCCTCCCTGCCTCTCTCCAGTGTTCCTCTGGCCCAACTGCAGGGTTTGCTTCGGCCTTCCTCTCCCTTGGGAATGCCATCAGTGACCAGTGTTTGGGTAAAGCTCCTTGGTAGCTAGAACCCAAGACAATATTGGTTACTGTTTTACTTGAGAAGTATTCTTTTAAGGGAACTATAATTCTTCCTTCTCCTTTATCAGTGACAGGGAACGAATACAAAATAAACAAATGGAAAATAAATTAATAGGAAATGAAAACTTTGTTTCTTTTTTAAGATGACATCTAGACTTTTTTTTGGCCACAGCCAACTGCATTGCAAAAACAAAACCCCAAAATAAAATTATCACCACTACCTAATGATAACAACACTCATCACTCATCTACTGAAAGCCAGTGGTGACTAATACATTAACAGAAACTCCGCTGCAGATGGAACTTACGAATATAGAGCCCAGTTTCACTAGATCAGCAACACTAGTAGGTGCAATACTTAGAACCAGGTCTAAGCAAACATGTTTTGATAAAGAAAAGCTGATCTAGGAAGAGTCTTGCAGAATTCATGCCACTGTTAGATTGTAAGTGTCTTTCAGAGTGGAACCAAGCAGAGTATGACTATTTTGGCCCAGAAACTTCAGCAGAGAGAAACGGATCTGGCCTCAGCTCAGATTGCTGCCATTGTGGAGTGTGATGCTTTCTTCTTCATAACGAAAAGATGGTGCTCTTAAAATGATTCTTACTTTTCATATATCTACATATTCGGCGCTACCACTCATGACAAAAAGAATTTCTTGAACAATCTAGTCAACAAAAATGAAATGAATTATTTCATTACTCTAACAATGATCTGGAGGCCAGGCTGTTGGCATCCCATCTAATTACTTCATATGAGAGCTTCTATTTTGGGGGGTTTATTTGCTTTAAAAGTACACTGTAACATTTCCACTTGGAGAGAAAGCAAAAGCCTATTTTCTGTCAGTATTGTGATGGATGTAAAATAAATTAATTGAAATGATGATTAATTGAAATGAAACTATCTTGTTCTGAGCTGTATTCAGCATGAATGGCTAAGAATTTATGTAAAATCACTTACAGGCTTCACAGTAAGTGTAACAGCAGCTCTTTAGCTTTGGAAAGGAAGATGTTACTACACTATATGTATCAAAAAAACACAGAGAAGATACAAAGATTACCTGAGTTATCTTGGGTATGTTCTTATCATAAGATTCAATCTTCCCTTTTTTCCCAGGCAACAAGGCATATAGAGTATGATCTCTATATATCACATATATATATATATATATATATATATATGATCTGGCAGAATGGTGAGGGACAGCTGTGTTAAGAGAAAATATTCCTCTCTTTTGTGCATTTTAGTTTCAAGCCCTGCTTGCCACTATATCATCTTCTTATGGCCTATTTTTTATGTTTAAGAGGAGTATTACGCGATGCTTTCTCAAAACCCCAAGCCAATTATATTAAAACAGGTATCTGAGTCAAATTCATAAGCTTAATACTCTCATGTTCTAAACAAAACCCGACAAAAACAAATCAAGATTTAGTTTTTCCTTTTAATATGGTAAAACAGAAATGATGTGACAGTGATAAACCCTACTGCAGAGTTAGTTCTTCAGGTCATTCTGTGTGTAAGAAATAAGGCAGTGCTCAATTTCCTCTGCAGATGAATGCAGAGATACTGGAAAGGATAATTACAAGAAATAGTGACTCAAAGAGGGAGAATATATTCTCTTGAAAATAGCAAAATACCGAAGGGACAATGAAAAAAACCCCAATGAGAAAACAAATGGCAAAAGTAAAGGAAAAAGCAATTATGATCTTAGATTTATATATTCTTGCATGTAGAAGTATCTGTTCCTGCACTGCAGCAAGTGGGAAAAGATAATAAAAAATGGGAAAAACATTGGATTACAGTAGTTTGTTTTACGGGTGTAAAAGGTATGCGTCAGAGGGAAATTTTATCTGCTTGCTTTATTACTGTTTTAACTGTTATACTTTAAATCATGGCATGTACTATTTATACAGGCTGAAACAGAATATTAATTAGAAGTGACAGTTAAGCCTGAATATAAATCAAGATGTTAAGAGAGTAGTCTCAGTGGACATTTATAATTAGCATTTGAATGTATAAATAGATATTATTAATTGTAAGCTACCCAAAGAACTGTAGCAAAACCTGTAGTTTTGAATGTGGAAGGGCTGGATTTTGCATGTTTGCATTTACTTGTGCAGTGCATTTGGATAAACATGGAATCTTGGCTCCTCTGAACCTACAGCAAGCAGATTTTCTTCATGTCTGTCAAGACAATGACTGGGGGAGTGGGCGTTGTCAGTCAGAAAAGGAGCTGGATTGGTTTTCCTTGACCCCAGGATCCTGGATGGCCTTTTACAGGCCCTCCACTGTGTATATGCCAAGTGGCATTCAAGGAACGCGTTTAGAGCATTCTGCAGACTGCACCCCAAGATGACTGTAGCATAAGTTCCCAAATGGAGTCTATCTCTTCATGGCATTTCTTACTGTGGCCTGACAGTGATCTGCAGCTGGTAGGAAAAGAATTAGAATTTAAATGATGATTTCATTAGGGATTCACAAGTCTCAACAGAACCCGGCTGACTCTCCATCAGCTGTGCAGCTCTGTCATGCTTGCAGCAGTTAAGGGTCTAGTTTAGTCAGCAGTACAAGCTAGTAAAAGTCAGGGAGAGAAAAGAAAAATCATGTAATAAAATAACATTTTTGAAAGTGTTGAAAATGAAGGCTTAACATCCTTCCTATTTTCTAAATATCAACATATCATAATACTCAAAGAATAATGCTTTAATTAGGAGTACAAGCATCCTAACTGCAGCTTTTTTCATGAAAGTGTTCTTTTTCTAAGTAGAAACCTGCTTCCAAATCAATGTTTTACACTGTGGTTTTTCCTGCACTAACAGAACTCAAATAAGAAAATAACACCATTATTAATCTAAGTCTACCCTCTTTCAGTTTAAAACCATTCCCCCTTGTCCTGTCATTATTGTCATTATTACTGTTGCATAGCTTGTGGTCATTTATTATGTATGTTAAAAATATTACTTAATCCAGAAGGCATATATTATAATACACTATTTGATTTTCCTGCATAAAGCAGTAAAGCAAAACTTACAGGAAGCCACTCTGAGCATTTGCACCCTGACATCTCATTACATTTTACTTTGATGAGAAAAAAATGATTGAAATTAAACAACAGTAAAAAGAGGGGAAAAATTTAAGTGCAGTGATCTGTGAATCATTCTTCTTCTTAATAATAATAATAGTAATGATAATAATTTCCTTGGGGTTTGTAGGAATACTTGGTATTAAAAAATCACATTGGAAAATTAATTTTTAGCTAAGAATGATAAGGTCTCTGATATTCTGCCATCCAAGGTTTATGAAGTGTTTTACAAAAGCCTGCATCAGTATTCTCTGATAAGTAATAAAGAAACAGAGACATAAAGAGTATGAATTGCTCCAAACACCACAACAGGGCTGGGAGAGCAAGGAACAAACCCAAAGCCTACAGACTTGTGTCCATCTCCTCTGTTGTGTCACCAGTGAAGCAGAGCACCAGTGAGACATGAAGAGGATACATAGGCTTTCCAGTTCCACGAGCTGATTTGAATAGGAGGTAATAGTGAAGGAGTGCTGGTACTTATTTTCTTTCTGGTTGGTATAGATGAGCTGATGGTCTTCATAAAACCCATCAGCACCTTGCAGTGGATGTTTGGTACAAACAGACATATTACCAGCTAAAGAAAATGAGACCAAAAGCAATGAGAGAAAATGAAATCAGTGCTATGCCCACAGAGGAATCCCCCGAAGTCTGAAGTGCTACTAAGATGCTATATTTAGGACACAAGTCTTAAAGGTTATTTTCTGGCTCATCAGGTCTAATACTCTGGTTATCACAAGCACTATATCCTGTTATTTACATTACAACCGTAGCTGGGTTCATAACTCTTTCTCCTTTTGCCTATTTAGAACCTACACGGTATTCTCAGTGCCTTCTCCTCCCTGTTGTGTGCATTCCCCCGCACTGTTTTCTCTGGTTTTCACTCATTTACACGCCTTTTCCACCCTGACTTCCCGAAAGGGTCACAGAGAAATCCCTCCCCTTTCTGCTTCCCTCTCTTTTGTCCTTAGTCCTTATCTGTTGCACCAGGGCAGCTCCACTTCAGAGAAAGCCCTGCTGTTTACCCTTGCATTAACCCTTCAGTGTATTGGAGGAATGCTACAGTCACTTCAAAATGCTCCTGCAAAATGAAACCCTAGAAGCTAGCTACCTAATGAATTCTTAAATGTCTATTTATACTAGACAAAACCTACCTCAGGTGGCCCTCCTTGTAGACCTTGTAGGTGAGCCGACTCCTCAGCTATCTGTGGGCTCTCTAGACTAATCATTTACCTCAGAAAAGTCTTTTGATTCATTAAATGAATGGATTTACTACCAATAAAAGGAAGTAGAATTTAATTCCATCAGATAAAGACAGACTGAATTTAAAATGTATTTGCATTCATACTGATTAAGAAAGTGGACTGCTAGTGTAGCTATTAACTATAAGAATAAAACAGATACGTGGTGCCACTCTTTTAGTAATTTCACATACAAATTAACCTGTTTCAGTCATCAGTTAATACATTATCACTAGTCTTCCATGTGTGCATAAACACATCTTTTGGTCTAGAGAAGTGTTAAATAATACTTAGCTGTGTCTACAGTATCTACGGGATCATGCTATGTCTGTTTCCAGCCATTTTCATAACATGTGGATGATTTTATGTCTTAGTAGACATTTATGGGTAAAGTAGACTTTCAATAACTTACTTGAAGACACAGAATTCTCCAGCAAGGAAGTCCGTAGCAGATCAGCCCTTGATGCAATAATTCAGTGAGGCCAGGCTGTACCTCCTGATGTGAAGGCAAAACTCCAGAAGCCATGGATACATATGAACATGCTTTCTTCTGGTCTTCAGCTATGATAATACATATCCCAGCTGCAAACTTTCCTCTATACCTTTCACTTTCCATAAAATTCTTGCTTGGGTTCTAGTTGTGTGACACTGAATTTGTCCAACTTTGGGGCCATTCAGTAGGCTGAAGTTGACACACACATACAGGCCTACAATAAATGTCCTCTTCTACCTACAAAACTGTGAAGAAAAAGAACATTAGAAATAGCCTTTGCCCTACAATTTTCGATATTGTATTAAAAAATCCTGGTGCTTCCAACTGAACTGCTGAAAAAGGTTAAAAATTACATTTTGATAGAACAATCCTCCCTGCAGGTTAATGCGTATGTGTTGCACAACCCTTTGAAAGTGTTGCTTCAGCAATTGAGCTGTTTCAGGCAGGTGCAATCCATGGGAAACTTGAACACTGGAGCAAACACAGCACCCATTCAGCAAAGCACTTAAGCCTACACTTAGAAGACTTTGCTGAGTAAGGACCTATAACTCTCAGACACATAATTTGTGCCTTGTATGTACCTTCATTGATATATACAGGTATACAAAACCATAGCCTCTGCTTAAAAACCACCTCTCTGTAACATTAAGATTCAAATTTAGATTGTCCCCTGATCCCCACAGATGTACATCTTTCCTCTGATCAGTTTGGAGCTAGCAGAGATTTACAGCAGATCTCAGCATCTGGCGCCCAGAATCTAGGCATACGAACAAGCTACTGCCTGGTTCTTTCAATACAAGAGGTGAAGGCAAACAAACTTGTTTCAATAACTTAAAAAGTAAAATCAAAATGGTAACTGCCTCTTTCACCTTTCAGCAAAATCTGACAGTCTGTAATTGTGCTTCATCAGCTGCACAGCAAAAGTTGCTGTGATTTTTCTTTACAGAACATACACCTTGTAAAATATCAGAAAGGTGGAGCAGCTCTATTCCAAACATCTTCAGCCCTTTCTGGTCTATTATACATTTCATTGTGCGTTTTGAATGTGTATACAATATGTGGTAACAAGATAATAGGTGTTGGCTCCTTGATGGCTGTTTCAGACCATAGAGTAATCACGTAATTGTAGTCTTGAAGCATCTCATTTACTCGTTAGGCCTGAACTGCAGCTCTCAAGAGCCCATCATAAGGATGCTCAGGGAAAGCAGAAAGGATAATGTGTGGATTCATCTATGCATAAGTAACAGGCTTAAGTAAAACACAATAGAAAACAAAATCAGAGAGAAGTAGTTGAAAACCAATAATCAGAAAGCATAATAATTCAATAAGAAATCAGTGAAAAGTATTAGTAATTCTAAAACTGCATCTGTCATCTTTGATTGTAAAATGATGTACTCTGACAAAAGTAATCTTACAAAATCACAGCTTTCAAAGTTTTAGACCAGACTGGTAGTTGCAATTTTTACTTCTTTTTAATGATAGATGCTCTTTGTCTCTGCAATTTTCCTGATACAAAACAGCATACGTGGGATTTGCACAGGAATGGTAAGCCTGTCAGGGAAAGGGTCTAACAGTCCAAAAGCACTTGATATCATTAGTATATAAAGCAAAATTGTCAAATGGCATATGTTACTAAAAATACTTTCCTTCATAACTTGGAAGACATTATTGTGTGCCATCCAAAATCCTTATATGAGTTTACACTGATCAAACAGGTGTAGGCATTAGTACAAACCACTTAGGCTATAAACCCCGGAAGCACTTGGATGAAGTTAGGTGCTTCAGGGGTTATATTCTTTGTATACATGCTTTTTACTGTTACAATATAGAAATCCCTATGAAGTAGCAAGGAAGACAAATGTTTTTTACATTGGATACAGTGTGTTTGTTAGTTTCCAGATTTTGACGTTTCAGCTGGCTGATCTCCTTCAAAAAACGAGCCTTTTGGAAACAATCCAGAAAATTATTAGGTTTGTTCTATTTACACAACAGGAAGGTTTTATTGAATCAAGGTAGATACCAATAGTGTGTTGAAATTAGAAAGGTGCTGAACTAAACTGCTGCACCTATTATTGCTTGCCAGTAGTAAGGTAACAGTCCTTTCCAGAGTTTGTAATGGTATCTCTGACTTACAAATGTGCTGCTTTCAAGTAGAAATAAGCTGCCCCTTTCATTTATTGCTGGAAATTATTTCCATGAATAGTAAAATACAAGCTGTATATGCTTACAGAAAATGTTACTGACATTAAGGAAAGAAAATAGCCCAGAGGAGGCCACGGAGATGCTGCGAGGGCTGGAGCAGCTCTGCTCGAGAGCCAGGCTGAGAGAGCTGGGCTGGTTTGGCCTGGAGAAGAGAAGGCTTCTTAAGGGGAGACCTTAGAGCAGCTCCAGTGCCTAAAAGGGGCTACAAGAAACCTGGAGAGGGGCTTTGGACAAGGGCCTTTAGGGACAGGACAAGGGGGAACGGCTTTAAATTGACAGATGGGGGATTGAGATGAGATTTTAAGCAGAAGTTCTTCCCTGTGAGGGTGGTGAGGGGCTGGCACAGTTTGCTCAGAGCAGATGTGGCTGCCCTATCCCTGGCAGTGTTCAAGGCCAGGTTGGATGGGGGTTTGGGCAGCGGAAGGTGTCCCTGCCCATGGCAGGGGGTTGGAACTGAAAGAGCTTGAAGGTCCCTTCCAAACCAAACCAGCCTGTGATTCTGTGATTCTTTGCAACATTAACATTTTGGCCTAATCCATTTTAAATATCTGGCAGGCATTATTTTTTATATCAGAACACTGGCAGCTTATGAGGCATGGTCTCATCTCACTGTCACATGCATTGCTAAATCAGTTTAAAGTCACACTGTGATTTCAAGTTACCATAAATGTGAATTTCACACTTACACCAGGGCTGGGAAAAAAACCGCAATGGCCATGTAATGTGAAACACTGACCTAATATAAACTCTCCCAGATGTTTCAAATGTGGTTATGGCCTTGGATGAAGAACTCTGCAGGGACAGGCTCTAATGCCAGAGCAGGTACTCCCTCTCTGAGCTACTCTGACCTTGAGATACCTTATGGAGTCTCTTTTTCACCATGGCTGATGCAAAGCCTGCAAAGAAAGCACACTGCCTGAGTAAGTGTGTTGCTCTAAGTAAGTCAACAGCGGTGTGATCACGATCCCATTCCTCTGGATTGAACACACACTTGTGGGGACCTTGCAGTGCCCCGATGTGATGGTGACAGCTGAGGAACCACTGCTTCACAGAAAATTGACTCAGTTCAACAGCTGCTCTTCTGGAGATAACATTTTAAGAGCTTGCAAGGTGTTGTGCAGCCTCTGTTGAAAGACCACAGCCCTAGGAAATAAAAAGAGTATATTCTTATTTTACATGTACAGGGGGAAAAATTAAGGCCAACCAAGCACAATTTGTCTCGAGTGAAATTTTGCAGAACAGGGGTTCTTTATATTGCACATGTAATGTGGCAGATATTCATAGAGAAGCCACAACAGGGCTCTCTATAGTTTTTCAGTTATACCTATCTATCGTCTTTCACCTAATATTTGGTATTGTGTATCTATTATTCAGTTTGTAAAGTCCTGGAACTAAGTCTGAGCATTTTTCAAGCCTGGTGCCAAAGCAGCCTGTACTGATGACAAGATTACTGTCAACATTTTAGCTATTCAAGAACTGAGACTAAATCTGCTTCTGATCCCCTCTTCTCCTAGTCTATGGGTAGCATGTGCATAGGCTTTCATTTTCTCTAAGTAAATGTGAATTCTATGTGTTCTTCCTCAGGGAAGACAAGATTAAAAGGAGTCAGATTTTTGAACTGAAGCAGAACACATATTATGGTAGTTGGTAAATTGGTGTATTCCATAGTCTACATGCATTATGAACCAGAACTGACTCCTTTACACACACAACATGTTTTGAAACATGTACTTGATTAAAACTCTACAAAGGGTAGTCTGATGCTTAAACGGAAAGCAAAGTGCTGTTGTACCAATTCTCACACTGCTAATCCCAGGGAAATAGTCAGGTTTCATAAATGTTTTTACTGCCACTGATTATGGACAATGAATACTGAATGGCCAAATAACAGCTACTCAAGGGCTCCACTTGCTTCTGCAGGCTGTGGTTTTCTTTACTCAGCAACCATCACAGACTCTACATAAGAAGTTTGGGACTAGCTGTTAATTTGAAACATTCACATTTTCAAGCACACTTCTTTGCAAGTTAAGTTGCAAATCCAGATCTAACTCACAAGTCTGTTTCTACTAAACAGACCAAAATTATGTGTTTCTTGGCAGACTTGACTTCAGCCAGAAGACATGGCTGTAAGGAGGTTTTGGGGGCAGCAGCACAGTGTTTATCCTTCTAATATAACTGGGGATTTTCTGTACATGCTATTTCTATTGCTCCTTTCAGTCAAACAGAATATCCAGTATTAAATTCAGAATTATAGTAAAGGTTCAGATGTTTACTCCCTTAAAAAAATAAACAAACCCAAGGAAATCCCACCAAAAGATCTTTTTATGAATATACACCAGACAAAAGCAGTTGAACTCGGATTCTTTGTGCATTTATCATTGTACAATATTAGTGATCAATGATACTATAAAAATGCTTCAGAAAGATTGCTCATCACTTAACTCATGTCCCAACCTTTCAGTTACTCATTATTGTATGTGTGAAAAATTGTCCAGATAATATATCACCAAATATCACACATTATTTAATGAAGACCATGCTGGTTAATACATGTTCAACATAACAAATAATTATTATTAATTATTAATTAATAATTGATGCATACGTTGCATAATTTATACTCCTTCAGCAGTCCTTAGGAGGGAATACATTCCGAAGCTCCTTCAAGCAGAGAGGTGCTGGGAAGCTTCTCTTGGTCAGTAGCTTTCTGGGTGTTGTTCACTTTGGGCTGACGAGTAAAAGATAATAAAAAAAAATAAATCTTACAGCATAGAATTGTTCTCTAATTCACTGCTGCAGGATGTTAGCAACCACAAAATGCAAATATTAAGCCTTTACAGCAACATTCATCTGGTCATAATGTACATCTGGTTTATTTTACAGTACACATTAAATAGCAAAAGTATAGCAACTGATGTATTCAGTTAATTTTATTACTGAGTTGTATTTTATTATTATGCAAGGGTCTAATTATATTTTTCCAAATAAGTTTGGGCAGTTTAGTTGGTTTGTTCCAGATGTTAGTCTCTTATTCTCATAAACTGGGAAGCTGCTGCAGTGTGAGAGGGGCCATAAATCTGAATAAATGTAACAAGGCAAACAGGACGAGAAAGACTGTCTCCATTCAGAGCTGACAGAAGGACATTACCTTCTGCATTTCCTGACTTCTTACATTTTAACAGAGTATCTGTATGTGTGTATGAATGGAGGATTCCATTTATTTATTTTTGCATTTCATTTCCTAAGTTTGGCGTTTGGTTCTTTTTTAGAGGAGAGCAAATGAAAAAAGGCCTCCTGTTTATGTAGTCTAATGAAGCTGATTTGGTGCTTTTGATGTGGTGTTCTCTGGATGCGGGGTAAGGCACACAGGCATAGCTGTTTCTCAACTGTGCAGTTTAGAAGAGCCCTCTGAAGTGACACAGTCCTTCAGATACAGCTTGAATCTCGGGATTAATAAAGTTTCTCTTTACCTCCTTCATAGAGTTTCTCAGGAAAACACTGTATGTACTATAAATAATTGAACTACAGCTCTGAGAATGTGTAAAATTTACTCAAAGCACGAACCTGAAGCTGTTCAGACTGGACATTCCCACAGCATTGTGCAAACTGGTTTTCAAGACGCAGCTTCTGTAGCATTTTCCTGCTTCCTTGAGTCTGTACACAGAGAAAGGCAGCAAATGCTGGTGAAAGAAATTTGGATACTCCTAATGTGTGTCAATGAGCAGCTGTCAAATGGCATCAGTTCCTTATTATTAATCCTCTCTATCTTCACACTAATGTGAACTGCCCAACCTGTGAGAGACACTCTGCAGAAGAGACACTATCAAAGAGCACATGATGTGTAAGGCTGACGCATTTGACTTCCATGCTCTGAGGAAGAACAAGGAGAATTCAGAATCAGTTATGTAAAGCCTGGGCTGAGAAGGTGCAGAAGTGCAGCCCTTCCAGAGTGTGGAACAAGCCTGTGCACAACTGACGAGGTTCTGCTTTTGTGCAGGCATGCTAAAAGGCTGAAGATCAGATACAAAATTTATCATTCAGATTTTGATTTGTCTATTAGTCTAGTTTAAGAAACAGAGCATGGTCTGGTCTGACAGCTGCATGCAGAGGATGCTCTTCAGTTAAGCTCCACGATCCATGGTAGGTGTCGAGCCACAGCCAGACTGTGTGACCTTTTGAAGATCTGCAAGAATTACATGCAGACAAGCATTTGCTTGCTGTATGGTGTAAGTAACATGGCACATTGCCCTTTCTTATCTGAAAAGTTGATCCAGCTGTGAGCAAGGTTTCTCTGTGTGTGTGTTTGGCCACCCAAAACAAATATGACATGATTTAACCCCTACTTATCTTCTGATACTGTATTTCAATATCGCATTCAAGTCTTCCCATACAAAATGTACTTTGAAAATCATTTTAAAATGTCACAAATACAAATGTCAGTGACAACTTACTATGGCAAGTTCTCACTGTATTAATGACATCCTGAGATGCTAAAGCCTCCTTTTCTTTAGGCATCAAAAATACTTTAGAAATATGCATTCATCCATTTTGAAAATGTGAGAATTAGGCACATGGAAGTGCAGTGGTAAAAAGCCACAAAGCAAATCAAAGCAATAGTGAATCACATCTGTTCCCCTCTTCAGACCATCTACCCCCACCTCAAGATCCCAGCAACTAAACCTAACCTGAAGCAACCTCCAAACCCTCCTCTTTGAAACTCAGTCCGTCTCATAGAAATGTTTTTCAGCCTTCTCTGTTCAGTAGCACTGTTTAGAATTGGTAAATTGGAGACTCAGTGGCTCAGAAGAACATTGGCCAATTTTCAGCTCTTAGTAAACTGGCTGCTAAAGGTAGCCTTAGATAGGAACACTTGAGTTTTGATTGAAGAGATCGGTTTAGAAGACTTTTGCTCTTTACCAGTCAGTTTAAAACACAAATTGAAAATTCTCAGTTTTCTAGAAAACTATAGTGCCATTTAAAGCTTTTTCAATATTTTTTGCCTTGGTTTATCTCTGGGCTTGATCATTTTTTGTCATGAGACCTGAATGTAATCCACCCTAGTATTACCAGTGCCTGAATAACTAGAACACACCTATGTGACTTCCATCAGTGCAGAAGTCACAAATTTTTACATCTGGCATTGGACTCACACGTACTAATTTTGCTCATAAATTCAGATAGTTCTTTTGGATAGGCAAGCCCACAGAAAATCCCCAACTTGTTAAACTCTTTAAAGCTAGTCACATAGGTTAAGGCATCCACATCAAGATCAAATACAGTTGGGAAGATGGCAGCATACACTGAACATCAGCATTTTGTTAAATCAGTTTGTTTGCCAAATCATGTCCTTCCCTGGATGACTGCCATCCCAAACCTTGGGGTTTGACCGTAAGATATATGAAGAAACACTGCCAGCTGCTCAATTTACTGAAACCTTTCAAGAGAGTGCAGTGCAGAGGAGAGGGCAGATTTTGGCTTGGGATCAGGAAATATCCTCTATTGGCACTATCAGCTGACAGGCAAGAAAAAGCCTGAAAAGCTGTAGGATTAATTATGTAATATACATATGTTTCCCATAACCTCAATTTTCAAACTCGGAATAACTTACAGTAATTAAAAACATTTCCCAGCTCAGGTCAAGACATTCAAGTTGCTGATAACTACTAATGCTGGTAACTACTGATGCTTGATATATTTTCATCTACCTTTTCTACTACTGGAAGTTACAATTATTAATTCTTATTTTATTTTTTTTTTTTAGAAAAAGAGCAGGATATAAAGAGTCTTCAGGAAAAAAGCCAACAAATCCATGAGGAGGAAAACCTCTAAGTTTTCCAAGATTCTAGACTATTTCTTTATATCCACCTATGATCTGATTGGATTTTAGCAGCTTAATATTGACTCCTATTCTCTTAATTGCTTGAAGCTATGAAATGAAAAGTGACAATAGAACATGATTTATATGTGACAGATCAAGGGGTTTTTTTTCTGCTTCTGTTTATGCTGTTTGGAGGAATAAGCTTTTAGGGTGCCAAAATTATTGCTAGCCTTGTTAACTACTTTGGAAGCAAAATAGTTGACATAAGGATAGCCAAATCTGTTCCTTTGTGAAAGTGTAACAAGACAGAAAATCATTTCATTGTCAGATAATGCTTCAGTTTATATTACACAATTAGATCTGCAATAAACTACAAACAGATTTGGTAATGTCACTTATCACACTGGAAGCAGTAATAGTGCACCTTTCTGCTCCCTGACACCAATGGGCTGAAAGCAACCTGCCGTGGAACAGCCGGTTATCCAATGCAGAGTTACCCATAGGCAACCAGAAATAGCCTTTGGCACATTATTATTCCTATTTTTTCATTTGCCTCTAAACCACATAACAAGTTTAGCTCTAGTCTACATGTATTAATATTCCAAACACTTGGCTCATTAGTCTAATCCAACGATGGGAAAGACCACACAAATGTATGGATTGTTCGGCAACCCTGACCCCACTCATTCACACACATGTAATAGCCCTGCCATTCACTCCTGCATAGAAAAGAGCACAAAAGCAAACAATGCCCAGCTCCCTTAGTCACTTAATTAGTTAGTCACTGTTTTACTCACTCGGTTGACTCAGTCCTTCGTACTTTCATCCTTAGAATCTCTTCTCACTTTCCCGTGAGTAATGTCAATTAAAATTCACTTAAGACCCACATAGATGGAGAAAACCAGAAATACATCCTCAGTCTGACAGATAGGAAACTTCATTAAACAATCCCTCAGTGTGACTTGGAAGCATTTTAAGGTCTTAAATAGAAATTCAGTGCTGCTCAGGCCTTGCCTAGCCTTCTCTTTTCCTCCTTTTTACCTTGCTTTCTTTGGGAGCGAAAGATGGGATTCTGCAGTTGGTATTATTTATTTAAGTAAGCATTATTGAGAGCAAAATGTGCCCTTTTGCTCTTAAATTATAGACAAGGTGTTAACACTTATGTAGTTGCCAGCAATCCATCCTTCATGGAGTATTTCTCAGCATCATTCTGTTCAGACACTCATTTATTTCCAGATTTTCTTGGCTGAAGTCCAGTTCCCTCAATTTCTATAACTGTGTGTTTTACACCCAGCGTGAAGTCTTCAGGGAGGAAGGTGATACATAACATTTTATTATCGTTAAACCAATGACCTTTCTTATTCTATGATACAAGTTTGATATAAAATCAAATCAGTGATTCTTTTCATTAGGCACCTGACCGGCGTATTCAATTGACACCTAAAATGTAATGTTGTCTGCCATCTCTTGCAAGTCTTGCATCACTGCATAACAGATTTTAATGTGCATGTCTGCCTGTATTTGTAACACGCACAAATCACTGCAATGGTGCTCCCTTCTGTCATAGAGCACAAAAAAACCTCTTATCGTACTCTGACTTTAGAAATGGAACATTATTTTCCCAGTAATGGCTTTCTCAGGCCAGCAGAGAGGGATTCTTGCTTTTACCATTTTGATCTTCAGAGATATATGTATGATACAGAACGGTGTATTTGGCAGAAAGACTGCCAAATAACTAGAAATCCTTACAGCCAGGAAGTAAACTCATTGACACAATGTCTGAGCAGTGAATGGGGCTGAGTAATCCTTTTACAGAATTTGCATTTATTTGTGAATGTCTTTATTGAGGGCTAAGACTGGAAAACAAAAAGCCAGGGGTGCTGAAGGCTTGCCTTCTGTCAGTAGGGACCAGCACTTCAGCCCACTACAAGTCTCCACAAACATGCAAAGAAGGAAAAGGAACAGGGCAGCAACTTGGTTTAGTCCTGCATTTAACAAAACCTTTCTGCAGCCCATGCCCAAGGGATGAAACTGGGAATAAACTATCATTTGAAAAGGCTCCTGAATCATGAGAAACACTACTACAACCCAGAAACATATTCAAATAGGACACACATTTTGTACTTTGTGCATTTCCATAAACCTTTGTGAAGAACATCTTATTTTTATGACTTGCATTAGATGGAGTTTATTTAATGGGTGGATGAGTATCATTATCTTCTTACTTTCACTGTAAAGTCTTTACCATACATCTTCTTAAATTGACTTTTTTGACAATATAGTTTGCTAGTCCTGGCAAGATTGAACAGATTATTAAATTCACTTTCCAAGTGTAGGTATTCCCAGTGTTTCTTCACTCGTGAAGGTGAAAAGAACAGGATATTTTCCCAGTTTAATCAAGTTTATGTTGCAAAACAGTATTTTCATTTTTACCATTTTGAATTCACCAACCTGGAGTATGTCAGATCATGTGTATATACATATGCACATAATATAGTATGCATTATTATCTCGTATTCAGAAAAGGTAGGTAGGCTCAGTGCAACTGCAAATACCTCCCAGTATTTTAGATGTTAGGATTAGATAATTTGGCAACAGGAAAGGACTAGACCTCTACAAAGGAAGAGCTAGCTGAAAGTAGGCATTCCATAAGTATCAAAGAGGGAATGAGGAGTAGTAGGTGATGCTACAGACGGAGGCATAGCAAATTCACACACAGGTGGATGGTTATATGTGGAGGTAATACTTCTGAGAGGTGAAATGATGAGGAGAAGGAAAGAGATTTCATAGCTGCATTTACTTTTGCAAACAGTCTGACTTATTACTGCATATGTGTACTGTATATTATGCTTTCCAGTCTGAAGAAGTACTTTCTGCAGCCAAACAAGATGATTTGGCTCTTGTCAGTGAACTCTGTCCATCTGCTAGGGTAACTTAGCCGCTGCCACTGAAGAATTTTGACACCTTAGAAATAGAGTACTCAAACAGAGCTCAGGCTTTTAATCTTGGATTGGGCCTGATGGGAGACCATCCATCAATGCTCATTGAATGCCCACTTGAACATCCCAATTTGCAGCAGAATCCTCCCTTGTGAGTGGCACACCCAGCAGTATCAGACAGCTACTCTGAGAAACACACCTGGAAATGGGAACAGGGCCCTGGGACTTAAGTTCTCAAGCATATGCTTTCATGACAAGTTTGCTACATGAGAACATTTAGTCCTTTAAGTGGTTTGAATATAACAGCAAATGTAGGTCGGGTAAAGAATGAAAAGAAAATGGAAAAACAAGCAGACAAGGATGGGAAAATATTTTTCTTACACAACTTAAGAAGCTTCTGTGACCGTAAAATACACAGAAGTAGATTATCTTAAGTGAAATCATTACCTATTGATAGTTCTTAAAGTCATATTAATTTCTAATTGAAGCCAGGCAAAGTCAAATAATCTCTTTCACAAATTGAAATGGATGATGACATGCAAGAAGCTTTATCTTTGTGTGTTAAAAAAAAAATTAATGGAAAATCACTTACATCGCTTCTGTTGTTGTACAAAAACACCACTAGAATTTTCCCTTTGGCAACATTTCTCCTCAGCCAAAAAGATACTATCCTGTATTCGATACAGTGCCGTAGTTTGAGTTGTTTGCCTCTCACTTCCACATTTGTTTGTCTGCATCCCCTTTCCTCAACAAAATCTCCTCAAACTCGGTAGAGCTGAGGTGGCCCAGCATGCTGTAAGCATTTATACTTAGCGTATTATACACCTTCATCATGATACATGAGGCAACATTTAGTGAAAGGTCAGGTAGCTTTCCATTCCTTGCAGGAACAAGCCTGATGCTTTTGCAGAGCTAAGAACCAGCTGCATGTGTTACCATTCACAGCACCGGATGCAGACAGCCTCTAAAAGGCACATAGATCTGTGCATTTTCCTGCAATCCCATTTAGCAATGTACTTACTGTTATTCTCCTTTTCATGGATGCAGCCTATTTAATTGTCATGGTGCTCTGGTGTTATACACCTACACTTGCCACTGTATACAAGGTTTGCACCCTGGCCGCACACACCTCCCACCCTTCTTTGGTTATGAGTGGGAGAGAAGCAGGGGAGGGCAGAGCAGGAGTCTCGAGCACAATATGTGAGAGCTGGCAGGTCTGAAAACCACTGTGCACGTGTTACATCATGCAATGAGCTGGCTCCTTGTTCTCTTCATCTAGCCCAGTGGCCACCATGTCTAAAGTTACATGATCTGATTATTAAATTCACTTCTACAGAGAACCATATAGCCAATGGAAAAAAAAAGTGGTCAGAAAAGGTTTGCAAAACAGGACGTAAGGTTGCACTTCTGTCAGGGAAATTGGCCCGTAAGTATCATTGAGGTATTAATGGAAAAATGTTTTAAACCATAGCTGATCTCAAAACAGCCTGCTACAAAACACAGTCATTAACTGGTTTTAAAAAGTTAACACGAAAGAACTGCTTTTTTAATAATAATGTAACAAGAGGCCAGCTCTTTAAAGAGGCTATGTGCTGGCTTCTATGTAATCATTGCAGTGTGTAACAGTTTAAAGCTATTACAGATCTGCTGGTTTAGGCTGTACATACATTTCCACGTATACAAACATCTTATAAAATCCTACCAAGTTCACAGGGACTAAAATGCAGAATTTAAGCCACACAACAAGCCAGGGTATCAGGAGAAATAGGGATGAGTGTTAGGAATCAAATAAGTAGCATCTGGAAGGTCCATCTGCCAAAAGCAGATACAGGATGCCTTTCTAAAGTAAATAAAATAAATACAAAAAAACCCTGAAGAAACAAAGACCACGATCATAAGTGGCCTGCTGGATGGAGTGTTATTTGCAGTGCTACATGCTTTGCTTGCCGGGGTAGGTATAACAAGGACAGAGTGTGCATCTTCCTCCTCCTCTCTCCACCACAGAGCAACTCGGCTCAAAAGCAACCAGACTGAATCTCTCGAGGTGTGAGTAATACGTGTCCAGCAGACCACAGGTACCACACAGGAGACCCACCCAAAAGCTGCACACGTATTTGTTCCAATGCCATTTGGAGCACAAAGGAAAGCAAGGCTGTGATCAGCAAGATACAAGGCTTATCTACAAGAATTACAGATTAGATACCTGCATGCCTGCTCCAGGCTGCTAATGGTGACCTCAGCCTACCTGTGCTTGTCCTAGACAAAGCCAGGTGAACAAGAGGAAAACTGGCCAACTTTTGTGCTTATTTCAGGCTAAGGCAGTTCACTGATTGGTCTTGCTTGGTTCCCCCAGCCAGCTAGAAGAAATACCACATGATTCTGACTGCAAGAAAATCATTAGGATAATAATGCATAATGGATAATCTAGGATAATAATGCATAATAGATAATCTGTGCTTTGGAAGCCCCACCTTATCTGAGATGTCACAAACCGTTTAAAGTACCCATTCAGCAATTTGTTTTGCTTTGTAGCACTGTATCTGGGGGTTTTTACTGTGTTCAAATGCCACTCTTTTGAATGGGTGAAAAGAGGCACAGAAGTACACCCCATTGTAAGAAATCACAGTTAGGATGCTGTTAAACAATTACTTTTATAGCTAATTGATGTCAATGATCTAGCATGCGACAAAGCCTTGTTCCACTATTTTAGTAACACATACAATACGAACATACACCTTTCATTCATGTGCTGGGAACATGGAAAAAGCTCTTCCACAATGTGTTAGCTAGTAAAAAAGGCAAAAGCTTTCAACACTTCCAGGGTGTCTAAACCGAATCTGATACATTTTTCCAGAGTCTAATTTTAATTTGTCATGTAACACGTATATTTCTTCGATGATAGCTACTTTTCTCAAAAGCACTATTACATGCTGCCGTTGAGAATTCACTCCTTTCAGAACGACCCCTCACAATACCAGATTTCATAATTCTTTCACATCTTCTTGTCCCGTTTCTGCCTAAAGATCTGAATGTCTCTGCACAAAGCAGATCCTTGTCCAAATAGGTGTTCTTTAATCACAGAAACACAGCAGAAATAATAAAAACCATTTGGTTGATTTACTGTGAAAACAAAGTCCGGACAGTGCTCGTTGTAACATTACACTGTCGTGTACAGCAAAAACCAGCTGCTAAAACTCTCCTGGTTGTATAAGACAACCTGAACAACTGATCAGAAAATTGGCACCTAATGAGGTTCTTTGCTGTGGAGTTCATCACTTTAACATCCTACAGCGAAGCCTTGGTAGAAAAGCTGTTTTGCTACAGAGCAAAGGGGAAAGAGTAACTCCATCTGAAACGTGGTTAATTTTCTAGCTAAATTAGAAAATCTAGCAGTAGTTTCAGGTATAACAGATGAATAATCTTGTGTGCAAGAGACAAAACAAAGCAAGCTGTGCTTAGGTCTCAGACAGCGCAGGTTTTTCCGCCTCATGGCTTGTTGTGCCCCTCGTGTGAAGCTACCCTGTGCTTATTTAGCATTTCTACTCGCTGACTAAAACCAGGTCCCACGGAGTGCAACTCTAAGAATCAGACTAAATGACAAACCCTAAGTTGTGAAGGGGCTGGGTAGCCATTTTGGTGGTGGCAGCCATCTTGGGGCAGAATAGATTGAAATAGCTGAATTTCCAGAAATGACTAACATGTTGCAAATGTGATCGTTTTAAGATACTCCTTCCAGTTGTCAGCCACTGTGCTAGAACTGGAGGCAGGTTATGACAATCTATTGCACTATGATGCGTGACCGTAAGAGGGAATATTTTCTGCCGCACATATTTGGGCTCTTAATTCACAAAACACCAGAGATTAAAGTATAAGTTACTTGCAGAAACCTCTTTTCAAAGCCATGAGGTAAATCAAGAGCATACACTGTAGGAATGCTGACTCTGAAGATCTTATTGCAAATTTAATATGCGATGAAGTCTGTAAACGTTAAGTACTTACACATGGAAAGCACACAAGCACATCACCTTTAAGGAGAACACAGCCTCATTTGACATACAAGCCAAATGCATGATTTGGGAATCAGGTTGCGCTTGTGATTTATTTCCCCTGCAAGAAACTTTAACCACTCAGGGCTTCATTACAGCAGCCACTGCTCGTGTTGGCGTTTTGACACTCAAGATGCACCCAGGTATTCATAAGGAAGAAGGGAGATGGTATTTGGTGAAGAAGGATGACGGGAATACTGCGGAAGCAAGGCTGCAGCTCACATTTGGGATGTGCGGGAAAAGGATACGGTCACAAGGGAAAGCAAAAGCACCCGTTA
Source organism: Pezoporus flaviventris (assembly GCF_033815535.1). Lineage (NCBI taxonomy): Eukaryota > Metazoa > Chordata > Aves > Psittaciformes > Psittacidae > Pezoporus > Pezoporus flaviventris. The sequence goes on from NW_026892585.1 coordinate 6,762,816, forward strand.
GGAAACTTATCTTTGCCATTTTATTTTTCAGATAGGATTAAGAAAGGCTGAAGTGACAGAAGAGCGAGATGACAGCAGGAGCAGGAATCCTCAAACACAACCTCAGCAACAAGATTGATGAGCAAGTCTCACAGATTATAAACGAGGGAAAACGATAGCAACCTCCGAGGCTGGAGACAGCACGTAAGAAGCACCGCGATGTGGAGCGGGCACCGTGCTGCTGCTGTGATTTATCACCGCTCCCACCACAGGGTAGGGCAGGGCTCTGACAGCCGAGAAGCCGCTCTGGATGCGGAGCGGCGAGGCAGAGAAAAGCCAAGGGGAGCGGCGCGATGCACGAAGAAGGGCCCTCGCCGCTGAAGTTTGGGTAAGCGAAGGTCAAACGACGCGACACGAGGGCGCATCGCGGAGCTCCGCGAGTGCCTCAGCCCGCCGACAGCCGCGGGGTCCGGGCAGCGGCCCGGCCTGGAGCCGGCCAAGACCCTTTCGATGTGGCGCCGTGAGGGCGGGCGGAGGGGCGAGCCGGCGGGGGAGCAACAGGCGGGGAGCAGCAGAGCGGTGGCTGAGGGGAGCGCCCTCCCCCTGTCCCTCCATCCGTCCCTCCCGCCCTCTCCCTCAGGGCTGCCCGCTCCCGCGCGCGGCGGGACCGTTAAAACCGTTACAGCTCCCACTTTCGAACTGATTCAAACTCGGCAGCCGCACGGCCCCTCCCGCCGCCCGCCAATCCTCACCCCCCCCCCCGGCCCCCCTCCAACCCCTGCACAACGGGAGGCGGCGGAAGGTTCCAACTGCCCCCGGCCCCGCCGTGGTGGGGGGGAGCCGGGGCGCGGGAGGGGGGAAGCGCGAGAACAAAGAGTCCCCCCACCCCTCCCTGCCCCCCCCGCACGTGTGGAGCGAGCGCCCGCCCTCCGCCCCGCCCCTCCCGCTCCTGATTGGCTCAGGGTGCGTGTGCGGGGTGGAGGGGGGGACGGTACCCCTGTCCGCGTCCATCCAATGGAGGCGGCGCTCGGCGCTCGCCAATGAGAGCGATGCCGATTGGGCCGCCGCGTTTGGCGCTAGGTCCGGGAGGGTGAATCCGGCAGCCGGAGGCTGAGGGGAGGGAGAACGGGCGGGCGAGCGGAGCGGAGCTGGCGGCGGCCGCGGCGGGGCGGCGGCGGGAGGCCGGGCCGGCGGGTGAGTGAGAAGCCGGCACCGCGCGGGTTCGAGGCGTTGGCGCCGGGAGCGGTTATTTATAACCGGCGCTTTATAATAGGGGGGAGGGGGAGAAGGGGGGCGACGGCTCCCGGGGAGCAGCCGCCTCTCCCGGCCCCCTTCCCTGCTTCTCCTGGGGGGCGGTGGCGGGGAAGGGTGAGGGGGGTGCGGCGGCGGCGACACAGGCGCGCTCCCGGCCGGTGACAGCTGGAGCGGAGACATGGAGTCTGAAGTGCCCTTTGTCTAAGTTGGCTCCGTGCAGCCCGGCCGGCCGCTCCCGTGCCGACCCCCGCCCGGCTGGGGGTGAGCTCGTCCTGCCCCCTCCTTCCAGGGGTGAAGGGTGGAGGGAGAACAGGGAAGACCCGGCGGTTTCCTTCCCTTCCTCCCCGTTCCTGCCGACCGCATGCGGCGGCTTCAGGCGCCGTGTGGTTGAAGGGGCAGAGCGGAGGTACATGTGCGCCTAACGTACGCCGGGTAAGGACTCGCCCCGGTGGTGCGAACGGCACAAAGCTCCCCGCCGCCGAGGCGGGCTCCAGGGAGGGAGCTCGGACAGGTCCACTCCGGGCTCGGGTGCTCTCAGCCTCCCGGAAGCCGGCGCTCGGCGGGGTAAGCCGGGCGGGGAGGCTGAGCGCGCCCCGGGCCGCCCGCCCGCACTCCAGTGCCCTGGAAGCCGGTGCTGGTTTGGGGATCGGCGCCCGGCGGGGTCCCCGCCTTTCCTTGGAGGGTCCCGTTTTAGGGAGGGAGTTTGAGGGCGAGGCGGTAAATCAGTCTGGTAGTGGCTCCGGCGAACTTCCTATCTTAAGGATTCGCAGGGCACCGTGCGATCCTCATCTTCCAGAGCGCCGCAAGAAAAGTTCATAGGGAGCTGGAAATCGCGGGGTTTGGATCTGATGTTGCCAAGCACGGGTCAGAACGCTTTCTAAAACTAGGGTATCTGGGGAGGTGTGAAGGAGAGCACTGAGCAGAGCTGTCCTAGAGCAACAGATGTGTGACTAGATAAAGCCGAAAAAAATCGGCGTGTTGTGGTTACAACATTAGATTTGACATTAGCAGGTATTCGTGGTAATTTGGAATTAGTGATTAGCAGACAAAAGAAAAGCAGTCGGTACACAGATGCAGCAGGAATGGGGTACTAAACTTATACATTCCTCAAGATACATATTTCTAACTTAAGAAGTGCTACCTTTGTTTTATTGGGGCTAGAGAAAAGTTTGCGTGTTTTTTTTTTTTTTTATTAAATGTAGAGCTGGAAGTTCAGATTCTTGATCTTTCTGAAAAGAAGCCTGTAACAGTTTGAAGAAGGTTGTTTAATTGTTGGAGGATAGGTTCATCTTTGTTTAAGTCTAGCAACTGTAGTTTCAGCTATTATGGGTTTATTCTTACTAATACAGATTTCAGTGAAGAATTTTACCAGGATTTTCAGTGTAATCTTCAGACAGGTTAATTTTATTTTATGTTTTTTTTTAGGGGCTGGCGCATTCAGGTTCTTTGTGATTTATAGAAATTAAAAGGTCGTTCTTTGTTTGTCCCTAGTGTCTATATTAAATTGAGAGTCTGGGGAATGTTTATTTGTGGTTAACAATAAAGCATCTTCAGAAGGGTGAGTATTACTTGTACATAGCGTATTATAACTACTCTCACTTTAGATTATTAAATTGAGAATGTTAAAGATCTACAGAGTCTTTCAGAAATTTGCTTCTATGATTTTAGGAGATAGGACTCAAAAGTTTAGGGTGACATGTCAAGTGCTTTTTAACTTTGAGAGCCAGTGCTTTATCAAGATTGTTACATCAAAAATGTTACATTTCTTCTGGAGTTTCCTTTACCGAAAATAAAAAAGAGAGGAAAAATAAATTATGTTTTTTCCTTCCTCTGTCTACATGAGGAATGAAAGTAACAATTAACCAACCTCTGGAGAAATATGTGACAGCAAAATATTCCGTGAGATGCCAACACTTCTTTTAATCTGGAACTTTGGAAGAATTCGAGTTTCTAGCTTAGGACGCAAATTGGTGAAAAAAAGAAATGTTAGTTTTTTAATATGTGATTCCACCCTGACACTGAAAATCCACATCATCAAAAGGTCATAAAATGTCTTTGCTCAGTTTGAAACAAGCTAATGTGGTAGTGTGTAAATTTAGGCCACAGACTTGAACTTCAAGCTCAATTTTTTCCCCCTTTCTCTATATGTTTAACTCTCCTGCTGGAATTACCACAGCTGAAATAGGGTGATTTTGTTGCAGATGTGCATTCAAATGGATTTTTGTTTCTTCTGTAACATTGCAACATTCCTAGGTGAAATGTAAATATACTCCTGTACTTCTGCTTACCTCCAAAGAAATTTGGGCTTAGCAAGAAAGGAATTTCTGTAGAGCATTATTGACTGCATTAACTGCATTATACATAGAGTGCAAGCTAACTGCCACTTTGTGTAAAGCAGTTCATGTCAGAATAAGCTACATCTGACATCCAGTGCACTCCAGCAATGCTCCCAGAAAGTTGGTGCACTCCAAAATTGCTTTTGAAATTAGACAAGAAAATCTGTTCTTGTTACCATTCACAAGAAGATTCAGCCTCTTGCTGTGTGTATCATGTACGCGTTCACAGCTATAATGTTGAAATGGAATGATTTTAGGTGACTGTACTACTTTCATGTGATTGAAGAGAGTTCTTTTTAAAAATGGCTGTAGTACTGACAGAAGGTGGATTTAATAAGTGTTTGCTTTTTATTGTATGTGAGCAAAAGGGCTGTGGGAAACTTTAAGTGTTGGCTATAATCTGAAAGTTCTGTAGCTCTGCAGTTAGTGTTTATAGATGCGTCTTAGCTGACTTGAGAAGTGTCTGTGAAACTTAATGGTGGGGGTGGTATAAAGTTTTCCCCAGCAAAGATGCTGAAAAGCTCAGGAGCAGGACCTGGCCTTTGTTATGCAAGGGATTTTACCGAATCAAGTAGGTCATCTTCACAGGATGAACTTTCCAAGCAAAATTCAGTTTATCAGATTTTTAAAAACATGGAGGAAATGGACTGCAAACTGTAAATGTATTTCTTAATGCTTTGCTGAGGTGTTTGAATAATACTTGCATTAGGAAGCAAGCCCTCTGTTGACAGAAGATGTAGCAGAGTAATTGGAGGTTTATTTTAATGTTAAAGATGCTACCAGCCTTCTGTTCCTGCTGTCAATAAGGTCCATGGAAAGAAGTGCTGGGCCCTTTGAAATGTCTGAAGACAGCATCTATGCTGTCTGTATTTATAAAAGTAATTATACATGTATCTATACATTTAGCATCTATATATGACTTGTACAGCTGTTCTAGAGTGGCTAAGTCGATCTTTAAATGGGCGAGTTACTGCAGTACTGACATAGTTTAGGTTAGAACTTCAGTTAAGTGGCAGGGTCTGGGAGGAAGAAAGGTGAGACAAAGAAAAACCTTGTATAAAATGGATGCAAAACAGGGAGAGGTGCTTCCCAGGGGATTGATAAAAACATTGGTTACAAGTTAGCAGAGTGCTTGGGTTTGTTTGTTAGCTCTGAGTATATACCCAAGAGTTTTGTTGAGCTAAAGATTGAAAGGAAAACAATGTACAGAATTACTAGGCAGGTATTTTCATGTAAAAAAAAAAAAAAAAAGATGGAAGAGGATGTCTGTTAATGTCTCTGCTGCCTCCAGAAAAAAAAATGTAAACACAAACCAAACACCACCACCCCCCCACCACCCCCCCAGATGAATGTGGGTCGTGTCCTTATTTTAGGAATCTTTTGACTACCTGACAAAGTGTGCATATAGGGTTTTTCAGCATTTGTGCTTCCACTCAATTTGTGAGAAATACTGTTGTCTTGGAACAGTTTATAACACATGCTATGCTTCCTTTCTAATGGTAAAAGCAGTAGTACTTTTAAGGTGAGAAGACCATTTGGAAATCTAGATAGTGTGCATGTTCTGAATGCTGTAGATAAAAATAACAGCGTAACGATGTGAGTGGATCATAACGATATTGTCATTTGCTTGAAAATGTTATGTAGTGCTTCCAAAGCTTCTCATTTGCATATATAGGACCTCATTAACGAAGGAGGTAAAACTGGTGCATTACTGTGTGCAAAGAATGATTTCCTTGATGCACAATTGAAGAGGAGCTTCAGCATTTGCTATTAGTTTTCTTTTTTTATATATGACTGATGTTGTATATATAATTACACAAAGTAGCACAAATTACAGTCCACATCCTAGATTTTCGAGGATGTGAACTGAAAATAAAACTTTACAGGAGTGTATGATTTCTTTATACTTTAAAATTACTTTTTAATCTAGAACCAGGCCTGTTTCCCTTGTCAGTTTTTGTTGTATCTGGCTCCTTCCCATTCTGCCTTTTACGTGGTTGGTTCAGTTTTTCCTGCCATACGTTCTCTTTTTCACAGCCTGCATGCTTGGTTTAAATTCCAATCAGATGTAATTTAAAGAACAAAGTATTTGAAAGGAAGGGAACTCAAACCTTAAGACTCATATTTATTTTTATTTTATTTTATTTTTAATGTGAGCTGGTTTCCTTTCCATGTTTCTGAGCGTGAGTGGATCTGGCAAGCTTTATATTTTTGGTGTGTAGCTGTCTGATTTAGTTTTTCACTCGTAAGATGAAAAATTCTAGAGATGAAATTCAGTTTGCTGCTTCTGTCAGAACTTGGGCAGATGTGTATTACAGATGCTTGATTACCTGTGAAACTATACCATGGCAAATAGATTGAAGCCATTAAGTTACTATTGTCTTTTTTTTAATCATCTCCCAGTTATATGTCCACTAGTTTGACATGTTTCTAGTGTGTATTTATTGCTTATGTGTTGAATCTGCTGTTTAACTATTGGAAGAGATTGACATAAGTTCTTTTATTCTTAAAATAGTTTAACCGTTGCTGGTGTTCAGTTCATCATTGCTTTCAAACTGGGGAGACATAACTGGTGCCCAAGCCTTGCTGTTCGTAGTTCTCTTTCACAGCCTATGAGAATTGTTTGCTTTTATTTTTTACTGGATTTTTTTTTTTTTTGAGGGGTGGGTTGGTTGTTTTGGCTTTTTTATAAGATAAACTTCTTGTTTATTTCGTCCATTAAATTAAGCTACTGTTATCTTTTATTTTTCCTTTATAAGCAACATTTTGTCTTGGGTAGGGATGCCATACATTAGACGTAGTTATTTTGAGGACTCTAAAATGAGAGTAGCATAAGTAACTCTTATGCTTTCATCATTTGAAGTTCATTTTGAGAGTTTTTCAGACAATTGGCAAATACCAGCTCAGCTTCAAATTTTGCCAGACTTTTTTACAGTAAATACTGCATACGTGGAAATGTAATTAATGTCTTTCAAAGTTCAGGCTATTTGTGCAGGGAAAGAAGGGTGGAATAGCTGTCAAACCACTTCGCTGTTGTGTGGCAGGGTTTTTTGCAGTGGGGGTCGCTTCTCTGTGTGTGGATTGAGCTGAAGAACCTGTGGCTATTTTAGAGTTTTTAGAGTAAAAAAGGTGTGTCCACAAAACAAGTTCGGGTGGAATAGTGAGTGCACTTCAAATTCACACCCTAAATTATTTTGCCTGTGGAGACATGCCTAAAGTGTTCCCAGCAAGTGTTACTTTTCCTGCCAGATTTATCCAGGATATCAAAAAGCTGAATTTTAGGAGATGGAGGTGTTGGGCAACAGGGGTTATTTGGAATGTGTGTGGGAGTCATAAAACTCTTCTGGGTGTCTTGTGAATGACTGTGAAGGGAGAAACTGAGGTACACATCTGAACTACTCAAAGGTGAAGTTCAAGTGTTATGCACAAAAATTTGCTTTCTCCCGACAAATAGCCAGGCTTGGTCCCACGTAAGAAATATAGAATGGGTTTAACAGTGACTTGTAAAAAGCATGGTCAAAACTGGGCTTGAAACTTTTTGTTACTGTCCTGCTGTTTGGAGATTTAAAAGGTTTTATTTGTTTTTTAGTCCAAATAGTCCTGTTTGTGTGTGCAAATATAGTTAAAAGTATTTATGCATGCAGCTATCTAAGTAAAAAGTAAATAGCTGCATTACTTAATGCACAGTGTTGTGTTGATGGTGCCCAAACTGAAGTTGATTTCATGTAGTGCTAATATTGGTTTGATCTTTAATAGAGAATACTTGGTCATGATCTCCCCCTTCTGTCTTTCCCTTTCCTCCCACCCAAATGGATGAGTACTTGAACTTGTAATTTTTATTTCCAAACCAGTATTTTTCTAAAAGTACTGAATATTAAAATATTCTGGAGCAAAGCAATAATATAAGGAACTTAGAAGAATTCTCTTTGAAATGGTTACTCTTATGCCTTGCATAGTATTTAGTAGTTAGTTCATGTCTGATTTGGTTTCTCTGAATCGTGAAACTGTAGGGGGATACAGAAAAAACTTAATTTCTCAAGAGAATACCTTTGAAAGTTGCAGGCTTACATATGCAGACTGATTGACCACTAGTAAAGGTTTCCCTTTTTCTTTTAAGGGCTGTCTGAAAACAAATTATGCTGGATTACTTCTTTTGTTTTACTCTTGTATTTGTTTGGGGAAATGTGTTGGAAATCTAATTATTTGTATTGAAATCTTACTTTCCTATTATTAAACTCTGAGAAGTAGCTATGCCATTGTTTTTTGACAAATAAATATTCTAAATAAAGGACTCCCACAAGATGAGATAATGTCAGAGTAAATCCAAAGGTAGTGTACTATTAGAGAAAAAAAATATCAGACTGATGCCCTCCTCTTTTTTTTATGGCTGGTAGACAATATGAAATAAGCTTGTTTTCTAGAGCAGTTCTGTTGCTGGATTTTGCTCAGGTAGTTCATGTTTAATTAATATACAGGTAGTGCCAAAAACTTTTAAAATGGTCAGGGGATTTTGTAAAGACTGCATTCTCCCCTTTTTTATCTTATTACTTGAATCTTGGAAGCAGATTGGTTAAAATTACGTGGATATTAAGAAAATTTTGGTTATATTTTCTGAAGCCCTTCTGAAAGGTCTGAGCTATTTATAAACTGAGCTGCAAAGTTTTTAACATGCTGGCCGATAAGGTAAGAGATGTTGAATACCTAGTAGTTGCTTTGCTTTGGTAGTTTTCTAACCCATAAAAATAAAGTATTCTAATGTAGAACCAGTAAGAACATAAATTAAGATTCCTCATGTTTTTTCCAGGAAGGAAAGAGGAGTGGAGTGAAGGAAAGTTTTCTTCTCTTTAGCATCCCAAGAGCTGCTTGACTCTTCATTCTTTCTTTCCTCCTTGTCCTGCTTAGTTTATAATGGTGGTACAAACTCCTGAAAAGAATATTCAAGCAGCATAATGTTAAACTACCTATATGAATGAACTGTTAGAGGAGAAAGCAAGAAATAAAATACTTGGGGGGTGGGGGTGTGCAATTTATTTTCTCATTGTATTTTATGTTTTAATCAGGTGGGGAGCGTGATTGAGGAAAATGTGAGTTCTGTAAACCCTAGAGTTTGCTTGTTTTCTGCCTGTCTTGTGTGTTAGTAACTGAACTGCTTGGGTTTACTCTGCGAGGTGAGCATTTCAAATAATAAGTGGTATGAGTTTCAGTATGGATTAAGCACATTCAGAAATTGATCTGCAGGCTTTGGCATTTACTGCTCTCACAAGGAGCTGAAAATTGAATGTCTAAGGCCATAGTTCACAGTGTCTTTAGATGGGGACGGAGTGGCTGGATGGTCACTTAAGTCAAAAGTAACAAGTATTTTCAGCCAGAGGACTTCCTTGCTTCTGTCAGTTTCTGGCTGCAAAAGTGCTTGTGCTCTCAGGAGGCAAATGATAGCACAAGTGCAGGAACAAGTGGTAGGTAAAAGTCCTTGTTTTTGTAGCAATATCGGCATAAAGTAGAGGTCAAAGCCATCTGGTCCTCCAAGCAGTTTTTGTCTGATATATGTGGGAAATAAACAAGAAACCGTGTTTGAATAGATTCATTTAACTGTAAAAACAGACTAGAAACAGTAATAGATGAAAGAAGGCAGATGTTGTGATCAAAGCAAGCAGAAGTCAGGAGGTGGATAGGGCCACTCTTCTTGGTCCTGCCAATTGACAGGATGAATTGGTTTTGTTTGTCAGGACTTCCTTGATTATTATTTGGAGTTCACACTGCAGCTTTTTATAATGCCAGAGGACTTACAGTCTTAAGGAATCTGTTAATCTGTTACAGAAAGCATATATAACTTGGTGATCTCTAAACCATGTCATATTTGATTTATGTTTGCTATTTATATCAGAAGTTACTGCAGAGTATGTATGCAGAGGGATGCATCAGCCTTGTTATTACAGGAAAGTTAAAAAAAATCAGTCATTTGGAGGAAATTCTGATGTACCTGAGCTAATCAGTGTAAAGGTATTGCTTATGTCATAATAATTTAGTAACCACTGCAGCTAGTTTTAATTTAGGGAATAACACTGTGAGTAAAAATATAGTCATTACAGTTAGTAAGGTAGTTTGATAGTAGTGCTACTACAAGTAAGGAGTTTGGCTGGATTAAGTGTATCATGAAACTGTACACTTCACCAATAGCTGCTCACACAGCTGTAAGAAAAGGGTATGTACAGTTATTTTATTTATGATGAACATCCTGATCAAGGCAGCATGTGGTGACCAAATGGCAATTTGTCACTACATGGTGATTTTACATTTTTTTTCTTTCAGCCTCTTTTGAAAGAAGCTGAAATTCTTACTCAAAAGATACAGAAAAGGATCTCTGTCATCTTGCATATCCTGAAGTATCCATTCTGAGCTATTAATTTAAGGAGCTGCTGGGATAATAACAAGGTCCAAAAAACATTGTGCTTGGGAAGGAATAATTGAGGAGGCACATCTGAGTTGCAGGGAAGCAGGTCAGAGAGTAGTTGCTTATTGTGAACATGTGTTCTGCTTGACTTATTTTTTTCTAGAATGCGTTCAAGTTTATTTAAAAATGAAAAAATAAAAGTGACATTTTACTTTGGGGAAAACTAAACAAACAATAAACCAAACCAACACCCCAAATCAAACAACAATTTAACCTTCCAGGATAGAGGTCAGGCTCCTGATCGTAAGTACACCAAGCACGAGGTAAGGCTGTAGTTACTGAAGCAACAGAGAATAAAAGGTCTGAAGAGAGTGACACTTCAAAGGCACAAAGGTTGGGCTATAGGAGAAGCAGAAACCTATTAGGATAAGATGACAACTAATCTGAAAGAAGACCGCTTTTATGGCGGTTTTTTATTATTGTTATTTTAAAAGTAATGGTAACTTTATGGAGAGTATGTAGCACTCTAGTTAGACAACACACTTCATTAGTGAAGAGCTTTCTGATCTGTCTTTAATTATGCTAAGAGGTAGAACTGAAGGCTCCAACTGTACCATACAACTGTACCGTTCCAACTGTACAGAGGCCTCCTTCAGATGAATAAACACATGGAATAGTAGTGGGAAGGAGTGTGTGAACTAAGTAGTTGATGGATTTGTTAAAGGAGCCTGTAACATAAATACTTCTACAGATTAGAAAAATCAGTGCTTACACACAAAACTGAAGAGTTGGGGCTGATTAAGCTCTTAGGCATTTAAATTCACAATCTATTGCTCTCAATAATAGTGGTGTTTTCCAAATTGTACGTGTAGCTGATTGAAATACTGAGAATTTTGGAATGCAGTGGCGATGGTTTTCATCTTCTGAAATATTAAACTGGAATTTAAAAGGCAAGCAAACTCCATAGCAGCAGCTTTAAAAATAGCACGACCCCTGGTTTTGAGATGGCAGGCCCAGTTCAGAGTTATGTTGTCTTCTCGAATAGTTTGGTACATCTAGTTGCAAGGTACATCTAGGGGTCATCTGCTCCAGTCTCCCACTTGGGCAAGGCCAACACTGAAATTATCTTTTCCAGACCACTTTTAAAATGTTTTGAACAATGGAGATTCCAGCACCTCTTGGCTTCATGCATTCCTATACTGGACTGTACTCACTGTTGAAGAGTTTCCTCCCTATGAAGAAGTGAAATCCCCCGCTGTCTTGGTCTCATCAGAAGGTCTAGAGTAATGCACAGCTTCTGTGATTGTCTGGGTTTAGCTCTGATTTGTGTAAGAAAATACGCTGTTCAGGGAATTAATTCTTTTATGTATTAGTTAAAATTCTTGGAGTGATTTGTCCAATTTTGATAAGGCCCAGAAACAGACAAAAACATGTTTTAGAGTGTTTAGGAGTTAGGGAGCCTACATGTAATATTCTTAAATAAGAAGCCTTAGACTTGTACAAATAATAGCAAATTGAAAATAACTGTTGTTAACTAATGGTCTGAATATGTGCTGTTGTGAATATCTCTGGTGGGATGTATGAGGCAGAACTGAATTGTAGAAACCTACACTCTTCCTTTGCTACAGACCTCTTCTATATTTATCTTGCACTGGCAACTAATGTAGGCAGGTTACAAATGGTTGCTGCTGTTGTTTTGCTACTCACTACATCTTTTCAGAGCAATCTTAAGCTCTAGATCTAGGGATAGCAGGAAATGTGTTTCTTGAGAGCTACTGGCACAGAAGTAGTTTGCCACATTAACTGGTTTGCTGATTGTGCAGAGTCGTGTAAAGAAAAAAATTACATGGTGTGAATAGCATGTTTTACTTGGTATGGAAGTGTTGTAGTCTAAGGCAGGTGGGTAATAGGCCCTAACAATGTGCTGACATTGACAGGGAGAGTCTTTGCTCCTTTCTCTTGTCCCTGGTTGCATGGTTCCTCTTCTTTCCTGCCAGATTGAGTGCTTATCTGGCCAGCATGAGCAATTTGGATCAGTTATGAAAAACTGCCGCTTTTGAGTGCTGAAGAGATCTGATTTGAGGTAACTGATCACCTTAATCAAATTTATTGTATTTGCTGTGTAAATTCCGAGACTCTGAAGTATTGTAGACAGACAATGAAGGGAGGAAACGAATGCCATTTTAAAATCCCGCTTCCTTTTCCAGTCCTCTTAATGCACTTCTCAGCTAGGATGTATTTGTCATCAGCTTCCAAAAGCAAATAGGTAAGTGAATGTGCTGTTTAGCTTTGGTTAAGTTGTTCTTCAAAGTTAAATTGTGTTTTGTAAATGGTAATAAAGTAGTAACCATGGGTTATGTCACAAGGAAAGAGTACATACCGCCCCCCCCCCAATATTGTAGTGACAGACAACTACCTTTGAAGGGATTCTACTAAGTGAAATGTATTTTAGTGTTGCAAATAGTAATTGTGAGTAACTAACTGTATCACAATAATAGGAGCTTAATTGCTCATAATAAGAACATGCCTATTCATAGCAGCAGACCTTCTGCTTTTGGCACCACTATATTACCTGGAAAGCCTACAGCCATCATCAGTCTGTATTGGTGTTAGGGCTGAGAGTAAAATGTCTTTCAATTAAAACACAGGCTTTTAATTCTACTTGCAAGCCAGGATTTTTCCGCTGACTGGAGGAAAAGGAAGTATTCTGAGACTTGGGACATTTGTTTTCACACACAGACATTACTTCTTGGTTTGGGGTTATGGCATTGGTATGTCTGGGGCTGTTCATGATTCCCTTCCTTACATCATGTTTGTTAAAATTGATAGTTTTGTCTTTGTCAATAGCTTGTATAACAGCTTCCATCTCTTGAGCAATCAAGAGCATCTTGCAGAACATGGGATCTCAGTGGAGTTGATTGTGAGTGTTGTATTAGCCTACATGATCCACAATGGCTGAAACTTGTCACAGTGAGGAAGGACAGATGGACTGTTTGGAGTTACCTGTTTAAATGAGTTTCTTTTAGGTACTGCCAAACAGAGCCCATTGGAGGTTAAACTTTTGTGGGCCAGTAGAAGCCTGTTGGCATTTATCTGCCCGAAGGGTGACACAGCTGGCACTGATGGCTTAATAAATATTTCTTGTTTCTGGTTGTTAAGAATAACTTTTCCGTGCTTGCAAAATGGAGTGGCAGGGAGGCAATGTGCCTTGACAAACACTTCGGTTGAAGCCTAAACTGCTGCCCTCTTCAGTTTCAGTTCTTTGCCTCTTTTTCCTGCCCCAGTATTGCGCCCCATTTACTTGAGTTGGTTCAAGGATTCATGCGGCTGCTGAGCAAACCAGCTTGTGGAGCCGATTTTGTTGAAAACTTGTATTTAAAAACTAAGTGTGTTTATTTTCTGGGCTGTTCAGACAGACTTTATTTTTTTTTTTCTGACCTATTTTGATTAACAGAATCATAACACTTAAGCCCTCATAGCAGAGAAGGCTGAATAGAGGCAGAAGTGAGTGATCAGGGGCCACTGATACAGCAGACAGATGATATCTTTTCCAGGCAAAACTGACACTAAATAGCATTTGAGGAAGGTAGTCGAACTGATGGTAGCATTTGCTGCAAGTTCTCTCTCTAAATTTAAATATCCTTTAATGATACAGTACTTCAGCATATGGAATAACAACATGATGCTAATTTTAAAAAAGTGATAAGGTATTTTTTGATTAAAAATAGGTTGAACTGCACTATAAACTTAAAATACAACATTTCTATAATGTAGAATAGTAAAAAACACAGTTCAGTTTACTCCCATCTATTTCTCTATGACTAGTTCTGTAAAAGACTCAATATGCTGTAGCTGGTTTTGTAATAAAACGTTACTAATGAACTATGTTGATCTTTCCTGTGGTGGTGTATTTCAGAGCTAGAGATTTGTTGTTAATTGGTCTGGTTTGGTGTCTGAAATACCCAAGCTGTCAGTGGCCTTGGGAATATTTTTCTTCCCATGGAAATGAGAATGTGCTATTTTACATAGATAAGTTAGGAAGAAAACCATGTGTTGTCTTGCTTTAGAAAATCCAGAGAGTAGCAAGCAAGCAACCACAAAACTTCTAGGTGTATTTTTAGTGTGTCTGCTGCTGGCCCAGGTAAAAAGTGCTTTGAGGTGCTGGGAGTGTCATTCTTCCCCTGCCCCTGCAGCTTGCATAATTTGATGTGGAAATAGCAGCTCTGAAATCGCAGCAGTAAATAACGTTTCTTACTTAGCCCAAGTGAGTAGTACTGTTTCTTGACCATAGTGTTTTCATGAGTCTTTCTGTGCTGCTAAGAAAAGTTTGGTATAAATGGAGGAGACAGGTCTGACAGATTACAACATTGCTTTATGGTTAACATTGGAGTCAGTTGTTTTGAAGGCTGGCAATATGTTTATTGATAGTTTATTTTCAGGTTATTTCAGTTTTATTTGTAATAAAAGTCTATTAGAAACTGATTCCTCCAGAAAGGTTTAGGATAGATTCATAGAGAATATTGTCTTGGTTTGTATTTAGGGTGCATGAAGTAAAGTGTGTTTCCAAGAGTTTCCAAGTAATATATTGTGGTGTAGCATAGATGAAAAATCTGTAGCTGCAGTTGAACAGTCATTTCATTGTATCGTGCTATGTAAAATTGGGTAACGTAAGATAATTTGATTTAATTTTTTCATGAGGTTTTGGAAAGTTGACAACTTTGTGTCTAAGCTAAATAAAAAAAAAATAAATCAATGCATTATCTTCCTTGTTTGTTTGTTTTCTAGCAAGTATTGAATTTTTTGCAGGCTTATGGGAAGATCGTGTTAATCTCTTCTGTTGCCAAAATTCTGCTTTTTGAGTTGAACATGAAAGTTGTCCTAAATTCTGCTGCCTGATCAAAACAATTCTTTTAGTGTGAGAAGAAGCATAGAAGGGTGTGGTGGTGGGTGATTTGATTTGTTATTGCTGTTGTTTTGTGGGGTTTGTTTTGTTTTTTCTTGTTTGAAACTAAACCACAAGTTTTGTAGATGCTTCAAGAAGTTCAATGATGGCTTCAGATAGGGTTTAATAGATAATAATTTCTCCATTAGTAAGATTGCATATGCTGAGTCTAAGAGACCTGTGTGCTGTCTGCATCTGATAACAGCTTCCAGCTAAAGAGCATGTTTGCCACTCCAGGGCAAACTGATGTATAAAGCCAGTGCCTGTTTGTGGTGAGAGCCACGCTGTTGGTCTGAGTGCCTAACAAATCCTTTCTGCTTTATGGTTGTGCACAGGAAGCCACAGTTGTGGATGGGATCATCAAGCTGATCTGTGTTTCAGAAAACAATCACAAAGAGAGCTTTTATTTTATTTTATTTTAGTCAGTTTAATCCAGTTTATAGGCAGTGTTGAGGCGAGAATAAAGAGCTGGGAAAGGTGAGATGATTGTGAGATGCCATCACTGCTGAAGAAATTACACAGGCAAGTATCTTGTAGTATTGAATCTAAATGAATAAGTATGATCTCTGAAATGACAGTTCATAAAGCCAGCTCAGATGCGTGTTTTGAGCTTACCAGTGCATTCAGAGAACTTGGTGGAAGTGCATCACTGTTCACAGTGAGGTAGAAGAGGTTGAGAAACAGCATGGTGTAGTTCATGGAGCAGGGTCATGCAGTTAAACACATGGTTTTAGAAATCAAGGTTCTGAGAAGTGAATGTGAAAGCATTCGTGTTTGGCTTTATGGGAGGTAGAAGTAGTACTTCCCAGCTACCTGCCCCATCTGAGTTATTTTATTCCTTTGTTACTCTTTCATTACTCCAGGCAACAAGCCCCATGATTTTATTGCTCAGTTTGCATCAGGTGTCACATGTGGTTTCCCTGTTGGGTTTTATATTATCCCGCATCCTCCCGCTACCCTGCCCCTTCATTGGAACTGTTGGTCAAGAGTGCTCTGAAGTGCAGTATTGTACCAGTGTATGCATAAATTTAAAAGATCTAAATAACCTTTTGAGCATAGATTAATTCACAGTAAAAGAACTGAGAAGTTACACTGCACACAGTATATTTTAGTTCAGGAATATTTCCAAACAAATCCTGAGTAGAGGGAAGGTAATATAACATTGTTAGTTTAAAATATTGTGTAACATTAAGCACAACTCGAAACTAATAGCATCCTTTTAAAAGGGCAGAGCCCCTCATTTGTTCTCGCATGCTTTTCAGCATGAAAATTTTCATTAGATTTCCCCCCCCCCCCCGAAATTTGGCACTGTAGCCAGAGGCGCTTAAATATAGTCTTTGACAGCAGTATGACTGCTTGAATAGACTGCCTAATTTAGAGAATTATCTGTGTGCTTGTCTGTCACTGATGGATATTGCCAAAAATGATCGAAGAAAAATAGGACATTGTCTTTAAATAAGGCGCTTTCTATGCTCTGTAGGCAAAACAGAAACAATTTGGGCTGAAATTTTTCTACACTTCTTTCTCTTGTGAATTCTAGGTGTATTATAGATGCTTTGGCTGCTGAAAGTAAGCTTTGGCTAATTTAAGATTATAGGCATGAACTGTTTTACAACTTCCTGTAAAGAATGTAGATCTTGTACATCATTATGAAATGCTCAGCAGTTTATTTGGAACACAAATGTATCTGCTCTAGGTCATTGCCATTTTTTGTTGTTTTTCATTTCCAGCTATGCAAGCACGACTAAAAAAATGGAAAGAATAGCTGTATATTTGCTTTTATTTTCCTGTAGGGTCTTTTTAAATCACTGCTCAGGAGGGTTCAGTGTGTCTCATTCCCAATACCCTAGTTCAAGCACCTTATTGCTCAAGAAGAAGTGTTGGTTTTGTTTTTGTTATCCTTGATGGTGGTCTGTTTAGATTACACTGATCTCTCATTAGTATGGGCTGGCTGGGTTAAGAGCAGCTTTGGACCCAGGGTACTAAGCCTTTGCATTTACGTGTGACACATACATCTCCTTGCTTGCCCTGGCACCAGGGTGATTGCCCAGTTTGGAACGAGACTGCCTGTGGCTGTACCAGGTTCACACTAGCATCTCTTGGGATGTCTCACCTTACTTCCAGTGTTTCCTCTTCCGCAAGGA
Source organism: Pezoporus flaviventris (assembly GCF_033815535.1). Classification (NCBI taxonomy): domain Eukaryota; kingdom Metazoa; phylum Chordata; class Aves; order Psittaciformes; family Psittacidae; genus Pezoporus; species Pezoporus flaviventris. Next base: position 6,779,862 of record NW_026892585.1, read on the forward strand.
GAGTTATGACGAGGTTTCCCTTATTAGTGTTATGCCAGGTAAGGTCTGACAGGGTTAGCTGAGGAAGTCATTCTGCACTCTGGGAGATGAGCTCTTGCTGGAAACAGAGTAACTGCTTTAGAGTTATGCTTGCTTTCTTGTATCTATTTTGGAGATGAGATAATCTGCACATAAATAGCCGAGTTGGCTGCTACATAGTTTCTTTCTTTTGGGTAAAAGTTCTTGGGATTGAGATCTTTAGCAGTTAGTGTCTGTAGGCCCTTCATCTGAAGAGGATGAAAAAATGGCAAAGAAAAAGATGTTAAAACAATAGAATCAGCTAACAGTATTCAGAAGGGGAAATGGGGACAGGGAAGTGGGAGATGGCCTGGGGGCTCTCAGAATCAAATCATTGCACTAAGACAATCCAGTATCATGTTTTTATTTATTAAATAGAAACTGCATGATGTTATGCCTGTCTTCTTAAGACAGGCCATAAAGTATTCTTAGACAGATGGGATTTAGCTTGTGCCACTTATGCTGCTGTAGGGAATATTCTGAAACTTTATATGGGAAGTTGACTAGTTCTGAGAAATTGATCTTAACATTCACTAGCTCTGCAATCCTAGCTGCAAACCGCATAAAACATCTTTTAAGGCAAATAGATAGGGTTTTCTTGTAACAACCTGTGTAGTCTGTTACAGCTCAGAGTACTTGCAAATACGAACAGCAGAAATGATGGAAGAAAGTGATTTGGGAAAAATTGTTCTTACACCTAGGTACTAGTGCAGGTGGATCAATAGTAGGTTGGAGACAGCATCTACAATCCTGAATTTACCCCCAGAGATTAGTTTTTGTTGCTGTTTCCCTGAAGTCTTAATTCTCCAAACTGCCTTTACTTTCAGGGATGGAGATAGTGTCCAGCACCCTTCTGTAGGAGTTAATCTTTCTGACTCCTTTTTTTTTTTTTTTTTTTCCTCTCCCAGCCCTGACCAGCATGAGCTGTCCTTGTCTGGGAAACTTCTTATCCTATTTTCTCAGGTTTAGTTTCTTAAATGTATAGTTTTGGAGGCAACCTTTGAATTGACGACATTAGCCAAATGCCACTGACAATTTCTGTAGTCCTAATGTGAAGATTAGAGATCGATTGCACTGTGAGAATTAACTCTGCCTGCTAGGAATATGCTGTTCTCTTCCTGCCACCTTCCCCACCACCCCCCTTCTGTCTTGTGTTTGCTTGTTCCCCCCCTTCTGAGATTAAGAACAGAAAAACAATTGCCTCTTACCACAGTACATGTGTTAATAATAGTGTAATTCTCCTTTGGTGGTGTTGCCTACAGATCTGGAGAGGGGCTTTTGCAATGGCCTGTAGTGACAGGACAAGGGGGGAATGCATTGGGTTTTTAGATTTGAAATGAGAATCTAACAGTTTTTCTTACAAAATATTGTTTAATGTCTTGCATAAGACAGAGAGGACATTGAGATGAGATATAAGGCAGAAGTTCTTCCCTGTGAGGGTGCTGAGGCCCTGGCACAGGTTGCCCAGAGAAGCTGTGGCTGCCCCATCCCTGGCAGTGTTCAAGGCCAGGCTGGATGGGGCTTGGAGCAACCAGGTCTATCGGAAGGCATCCCTGTCCGTGGCAGGGGGTTGGAATTGGATGAGCTTTAAGGTCCCTTCCAACCCAAACTGTCCTAAACATACAAATATGGATCATTAGGTTTAAAAATCTGCTGCTCAGATTCAGAATTCATTAATCTTGAAAAATCCCTGAAATTTATTAATGTTTTACAAACATGCATCCAGGACACTTTGGTTTTTCCTTATCTGTAATTTTTCTTTAACTAATACACACACATACTTCCTTCCCGCTCAGTGCTTTCTCTTAATAAGGACTTGGCATGTAAGAGGCCATTTCTAATTTTATACAAATTTGACTTAATGTACTATGTGTATCCCACTGACTGTTGCTCATAAACATTATTACTTTACCTAGAAGAACTTTTTCTTGCTATAACTTGCTAAAAACAACAATGCATCTTTTAATTCTCTGTGTTTTGTTACTTGGTGCCTTGAAGGTTAAATTGTTATGTTGTGCCCCAGATAGCAGTTTGAAACTAGTGCAAGAGGAAAGTGTTCTTGTAAGTCCCATTTGTTTTTAGATAAATGACCTGACTGTGCATAAGTTATGTTGTTTTAAAAGAAAGTTTTTACCTTCTTGTGAAATATTTTACTCATCATTTTAATACAGCAGGTAACAATGATGTTCATTACTGAAAAATGGAATAGGTTGGATTTGTTTGTTTAATGTGGATATGTTTCAGGTCTTAAATCCTTGCTTGCGGGGTCTTCTGGGAACTGCATTTCAGTTGTATGAAAGAAAGATGGGGATTCTGTTTGTTTTGTTGGTTTTAATCTAATTATGTATGATTTCCATATGGACCTGATTTTGATGAGCAGGGCTTATCTGGCAATTTAATTTTGGTTAAGAAAGCTTTTTTTTTTTTATGCCTGAGTCATTTGTTATTCTTCAGGAAACTAGAATAAGAGGGGCTATGGTTGATGCCGTATTGGAGTAAGTAACATAATCTATGCTTTGTTTTTATGGGATTCAGTAGTGTCAGCTGAGCTTTCGTTTATCTTTTGCGTTTATTGGTACTTTGTCCGTGTCTTTTGGCTGAACCATAACTGAAGTGATTTTGATGTTGTCGTGGTTTAAACCCAGTCAGGTAACTTGTTCACTCACTCCCAGTGAGTGGTGCCAAGCTGACAACAATCAAGGTCCGTGTTCGTCTCCCCCCCCCTCCCTGCACCGGGGCTCTCCCCTTCCCCGCTCCCGGAGGAACGGGGAGGAGGATCGAGAGAGTGCAACTCCTACGGGTTGAGACAAGAACAGTCCAGCAACAAATCACCACCGCTACTATCAGCTAAAACAATGATAAGGGAAAATAACAAGGGAAGAGAATACGATACCACCGGCCAAGAAAACGAGTTCCACCCGGAAGCCCCTGTCCTTCCGGGCAACTCCCAGTTACCCCCCACCCCGGGCATGACGTGCTGTGGTATGGAATACCTCCCCGGCTAGCCCGGGTCAGGCGCCCCGTCTCTGCTTCCTCACAGCTTCCCCTCCTCCCTGGCAGAGCATGAGCCTCACAAAGTCCTTGGTCAGGGTAAACATCACTTAGCAACAACCGAAAACATCGGCTTCACCAACGCTGTTCTCAAAACTAGAAGTCAAAACACAGCACTGCACCAGTTAACACAAAGGAAAAAACATGACTGCTACTGCTGAACCCAGGACAGATGTTCTGTTTTGTATTACTTAAACCGAAATTCTGTCTTTCTGTTATTTAATGATACTTACTTGATTTCCAATTTATGTCCAGTAACTGGGATGTTTTTCCATATTTTTGCTTTGCTTAGCTTAGCATATAATATAATATAATGCATTTCCTGCACTACATAATGCTTTGATGCTGTTCTCTAATCAATACTGTAGTGTACTTTGATTCACCAATTGTCTTCACTGTGTGCTCCAACATGAATGGTGGAGGATATTTTTAATCTATATTTTTTATCTCTTGTAACCACTGGTGCTGTGGCAAATGAGACAGAGGTTGGTTCAACTTGCTGCCTCGAGGCATGGAAGCAGAGCAATTGTGTTTTAATATTGCTCTAGATTTACCTCCCTCTGATTGTTCTTTGTCCCTCCCCTCTGCCTAGTTATGTGCTTAAGGCATTAGGTGAAGCTTATTTTTATACTTTTTTTCCTTGAAGGGTATTTGCCATCATTTGGGGTGGCAGTTCTGCCATTTGTTTGTTAATTCATTCTCATTTCAAATCTAAAAACCCAACAGTTTTTCTTACAAAATACTGTTTAATGCCTTGCATAAAAATGGGTGTCAGGCTCTCACTGCCTATTATGTTTTGTTCAGTGTAAATGAACATGTATGGAGAATAAACAGGTTTGTAATTGATTCCCCCCCCCACATCGTCATAAAGTCTGATAGAACGCAAATTTGACTTCTACAAAACTGCTGAAAATAGAGCTCTGCCTACAGCAGCAAAGAGCTTTCAATAACTTGGATAAAGCTGCTGGGTAGCTGTGGTGTGGGGCAGGGGAGAAAGCACTGGGCATTTGACTCCAGCCTGAAGAAGACACCTTAGTTTGTCTTTACCTACCTTGATGATTAGAAGGTGTGTAACTCTTTGGGGAATCTGGACAGGTTGGATCGATGGGCTGTGGCCAATTGTATGAGGTTCAACAAGGCAAGTGCTGGCTCCTGCATCTGGGCCACAACAACCCCATGCAATGCTTCAGGCTTGGGGAAGAGTGGCTGGAAAGCTGCTTGGTTGAAAAGAACCTGGGGTTGCTGGTCAACGGCTAGCTGAACATAAGCCAGCTTGTGCCCAGGCAGCCAAGAAGGCCAATGGCATCCTGGCCTATATCAGCACTAGTGTGGTCAGCAGGGCCAAGAAAGCAATCATCCTTCTATACTGGGCACTGGCGAGGCTGCACCTCAAATACTGTGTTCAGTTCTGGGCCCCTCACTGCGAGAGAGACATTGAGGTGCTGGAGCAGGTCCAGAGAAGGGCATTGGAGCTGGTGAAGGGTCTTGAGCACCAGCCTGATAAGGAACAGCTGAGGGACCTGGGGGGTTTAGTCTGGAGAAGAGAAGGCTCAGGGGAGACCTTATTCCTCTCTACAATTACCTGAAAACAAGATGGAAGCAGAAGGTGGCTGGTCTCTTCTCCCAAGTGACAACTTACAGGACAAGAGGGAACAGCCCCAAATTGTGCCAGGGGAGGTTTAGATTGGATATTAGGAAAACTTCTTCACTGAAAGGGTGCTCAGGCATTGGAACAGGCTGCCCAGGGCAGTGCTGGAATCATCATCCCTGGAAGTGTTCACAAACCATGTAGACAAGGCCCTCGGTGACATGCTTTAGTGGTGGAGTTGGCAGTTGTGTGGGGTAAGAGTTGGATTTGGTGATCTTAAAGCTCTTTTCCAACCTGGTTGATTCTGTGTTTCTGTGCTCAAATCGATTATGATTGTTTGAGAATGTATTAACCTTGGGCGACTCAGCATTTCAGCCTTTCAGTCCACAATGGCTATCGTGAATGCTATTTTGAGCTATTCAGTGAAATACTGTGGATTGTTATAGTACAGCTCTTGAGAGGAAGCCAGTCTTGGATGTTGTGGTTTTGTTTCAGGATGCTGTCAAAATAGTCACTGCCAGCATAGTCACAGCATACGGTCATGGAGCTTGAAAAATGCTGCGCAGATTGGCATATTCTAGCAATACATTTGGATTATAATGTAAAAATACAGCCATGTTGCCAACAGTCCTGTAACATTAAAATGAAGCACTTGGTACTAAGAGGGTGATCAGTAAAAGCTGGTATCAGTGTTCTGTGTGCAGTCAACTGCACAGTTTGGGGTTTTGTAGGATACTTGGGAAAAGAGCAAGTTGTCTTATTCTGGCTTATTCAAAACTCTTTTTGTCTGGATTCTAGAACTTTCTGACACTTGAGTGGTTGGATAGGAGGACTGTACTTTGGGGTACCTCTCTGCCTTTGAAATCAACTCCAGAAGTCTATTCAAGGAGTTGATATCTTACTGAAGAAGACCCCTTCTGCAAGGAGGGGAAGGTTTGTCTACCAGAAGCAGAACTGTACAGAATTTGATTTATGAGACTGCAAGGATTCCAGTGTGTATCTTTGCAGTGGTAATCTAAATTTATAGAATCGTAGACTGGTTTGGGTTGGAAAGAACCTCAAGATCACCCAGTTCCGACCTCCCTGCTATGGGTGGGGACATCTCTCACTAGAGCATATCACCCAAGATTCTGTCCAACCTGACCTTGAACACTGCCAGGAATGGAGCATTAACTGCTTCTTTGGGCAGCCTGTGCCACTGCCTCACCACCCTCACAGGGAAGAACTTCTTCCTTATATCTAATGTGAACTTCCCCTGTTTCAGTTTGAACTCATCACCTCTTGTCCTAATGTTACAGCCCTTGATGAAGAGTCCTTTTTAGATCAATTAGGTATCTTTCTGTATAGAGGCATTAGAAGTGCTTAAAGCAAATATGAAGGGTCTCACTGATTTGTAATTAAAATCCTGGTGTCTATGACTCAAGTATATATTACTTATTTTCTTTGGATTGGGGTTGGATTGCAAGTGTTTTAGTGAAAGGAATTAAAGGAATTCAGTATGAAAGGTATTACATGAATTTCTCTATCCTACCTAACTTCACTCTAACCTGCTCAGTAAGCAGTGGTGTCAGAGACAGTAAGGTTAACATCACATTGCCTTTTGCAGGATAATCATGGGTCAAACCGGAAAAAAATCTGAGAAAGGACCAATTTGTTGGCGAAAACGTGTGAAATCAGAATACATGAGACTGAGGCAGCTCAAGAGGTTCCGACGTGCAGATGAAGTAAAGGTATTGTCACCTTTTGGCTCTGTTTGCTTGAAAAATGATACAAAACCTGATCTTTTGAAGTTTGAGCTGTCCTGCAGTTAACACCTACACTAACAGTTTTGCTAGATACTTTGTTAACATTCTGAAAGCTTGTTTTAACTCTGATCTTATAAACAGGTATACATTCATATGTGATGGAATCAGGCATGCTAAGTGTCAGAAAAGATGGTGGAGAGCAAGTACGGCAACTTCTTTATCCACATATTCTTTCTAATTCCATTTTGAATTTAATTCCATGCTAAACCTGTAGGTCTCTAACATGAAAACATGGGTTGAGTCAAAGATAGGGATGGTGGCATTTCAATGAAATTTGGACATCTTGAGTTTTGGCCACTTTTTGCATCCTATCTAGTTTTATTCATTGTTTTAGTAAATGTTATAATTCCTTAAGATGCTAGCAGCTGAATTTGGAGTCTTTGATTTACTTGTAACGTTTACAATTGTGATTAATTTTTAGAGTATGTTTAATTCTAATCGTCAGAAGATCCTGGAAAGAACAGAAATCTTAAATCAAGAATGGAAACAACGTAGGATACAGCCTGTTCACATCATGACTTCTGTGAGCTCATTGCGCGGGACCAGGGAGGTTGGTTAACATGTGTTGTGGTAATCCCACTTACAAGGTTGTTAACACGTTTTTGGTTTATTACTGGAAAGTTGCCTCTTCTTTATTATGTTTTCCAGCATGGCATGACTTGGCAGCTAAATATTTTTTGTATGAGTCTCCTAAAGAATTTATTTGTTATTTACTTCAATCATATGACTTCTGGAAAGCAATAAATATGTAGTAGGTTACCTAGCTTGGATTAATACACACAAGTGAAACTTCTTTATTTCTGGTAATACTCAGATCTTACTGCAGCATCCTTTAATCAAACTGATTAACTGTCTTACTGATACTGGGAGTTTAATCTTGCTCATATTGGAGTTGACCCCCAATAGAACAAATGAGTATTTAGTTTAGTTCTTATTGATCTAAAACACATGAAAGCTGTGAAACATACCCACGTGACAAAATCTTCTTTTTAATAAAGTAATTTAACCACAGAGGTTCTGAAAGTAGTTAGTTGAGTTGATGCACCCTTGTGTTGCACAAGCAGACTGGGCATCAGATTTATGAAATCCACTTCCATTATGGTGATGCAGTTTGAGCACGTAAACTGGCTTTCGTGTTGGTAGCTCGAGCAGTGGTTTAAGTGTACTGCAACTTTGTGTTCAGCCCAGGTTAATTTCTCATTAATTTCTCAGTTGCTCTTTAGGCACTTCTCCAAACTAAGCTGGTTTGATGTTTCATGTGTAATAATCTGAAAAGCTAACTTAGTTCAATAGGATGAGAATGAAAAGATTTTACTGTGAACAGGGTAAAAAAACCCCTCATAAACCTAAACCAAAACACTTTCTCTTCAACGAAATTTGTCAGATTTTCCGAAAGTTTTATTGAGGAACTGAGGGCGTGTGTGTGTCACAGAGGTGCATTTGTGTGCATGCGTGATTAAATGCAAACAGGCAATGACCTTCTCTGAAGTGTTTTCTTTTAAACATGATTGAATATGCAACTAGTCATGTACAGCTTACCTATTATATAACACTGTAGGATCAGAATGTCTGATAATTGAGGGTATATATCAGGTATATCTAGGGTATATAGGGTATATATCCAGTTTTCACTTTTTTTTTTGGTGTGTGTTACTGGATGATCATTCCTTACCATTCCTCTTTATTTTCTTTGTTGTTTAGCTTGATTCACTATTATTTTATGTTAATTTCCTGCCTGAATTGATTTCCTGCCTGAATTGCTAGAGCACGCTAATTACTGCATTCACATCCAGGCTCTGTCTCACGAATTGGAACTCCACTGCTTGATTTAGGATTGCCATAATTTATAGTGAGAGAAGTGAGAACAAAAAAAAGAATAAAAAATGGTGGGGGATTAAAAAAATTCCTTTAATAATCTTTTTTCTTAATATGCTGAATTTCTTCAGAGTTGCAGAGGCCACTGGCTAGAAGTTTAGTGACCTGATAGAAAGGTTTTGTGAGAGCCTCCATGTGTTTGGTGATGCCTGCAGGACATCACTGGTGACATAGGTTTTTGCCAGTGGATAGTCCAGTCAGCATCAGCCAGACACCATAACATGTTCTGTGCTAAACTCATAAGCATTAAGCTGAATTCTATCCCAAAACAATGGGGCAATGTGACTGAGGCTTGGTACCAGTCATTTTGGCATAGGTCATTTGTCAGGCTGAGACTTCCAGTTCCAAAGATAAAAGCAATAATTGTTTTAGTTTGTATTTTCCTTTTAAAAATACATGAAAATTATGCTAGATGGCTGCTAGCTAAAAAATTAAACATTAACCTGAAATGGAAATAAAGCACTAGCATAGGACAGTATCTTGAGTATTGGTATCCACAGCAAAAATCTAATTTCATGTGCTGCAGATTAAAATAGAAAGAAATCTGGCTTGTGTCATTCTACCGGGGTACTGTCTCTGTATACTGTTTGTTACATTACTTTGTGTATTTCTTTAGAAATGTGAAGCTCTGTTCATCTTTCCCTTCTGGAAAGGAGAAAGATCTTTTGTCTCCACTTCCTTTTTTCCTTTCAGGTAGCTATGATAGCTGTTCTAAACTTTGTTTACCTACCTCCAAATCCTCTTTGTTGTACTTTCTCTAGCTTTGTATGTTTTTGTCTGCTTTTGTTTGTAACTTTTCTTGCAGAGTTCTCCATACTGCTGTCCAACTACTTGAGAAAAGTTGATCTGTATCTGTTAGCTGTTGAATAGATGCAAGAATAACCTAGAAGCTGTCTGTGTTTCTGTGACATATTTATCTTTTGGAGGCTATATAACCTCTGAATCTAAATAAAAGTCAAGTCCTAGAGCTGAAAAAAATCATTGGCATATCCAGAGTTGCATATTAAGAGTTAATTTTCATTTTTCCTTGGTAAACAGTGAGCATAATCGAACGCTTGATGTTAAGATAAACAGGCATAATGGGGAAACAGGGCAGGAGTTAAGACATGGAGACTTTATTTCCATAGAAATCTTGCTGGCATTAAAGTAAAATTTAAATTTTTTAAGCCCATAAATAATAAGTGATTTCTGCAGTGTATTGTTCTGGAGCCAGGGGAATTCAGTTGCTTCTCTGGTGGCTTGAGTAAATACTCTTAACATTGGTGAGAGTATTAGCAGCAACAGGTGCTAAATCTATTTGAAGATACCAAAGATAATTTGTATTGCAGGTTGAATGCTCTGAATAAAACATTATCACAGCCACTTATTACTAAGTGGGGAAAAAAAACCTGTGATCTATTAACAAAGGTATTGACACAGAAATAATTATTGCGTCTCTTTTCCTGCTAAATCTGTTCTTACTGTTATACCCTAAAACTCTGATGCATTTTTCAAAGGCTGATATGGCTGATTTTGACAAACACTTTGAATTTTGTACATTATAGAGTGGTGTACTGTGATATTATTTTTCTGTTTCTTTCAGTTTCTGTTGTTGCTATGTAAGTGTAACTTCAACCTCTTTTTTATTTTTCAGTGCTCTGTTACCAGCGATATAGATTTTCCAAAACAAGTCATCCCATTGAAGACTCTCAATGCTGTTGCTTCTGTGCCTATAATGTATTCTTGGTCTCCCCTTCAACAGAATTTTATGGTAAGTTTATAAAGTTCTGGGAGGAGAAATGTATGGAGGAAATAAACCAGCAAAAATCTGTTGCCAGTTAAGCTCCTTCTTTTCTGTATTGGTAATAGGCAGTAATAATTAGAAATAGGGCCCTCAATACAATAACAAAACCAAGTAACTTAGATGGCAAATTCAGTTCTCAGTGAACTGAATAATGTCTAAAACCTTGCTGTAACAAGCACCCTAAGTTTATTGAATTCATCTGACCAGTTCTTTGTGGCAGTTAACAAATGTAGATGTATTTAAAAGCATACAATTAGTGTAATGAGAAATGTTTTCTGGGCAAAATGCATGTGTTTATGCAATCAACCTGCAGCAGAACAGTAATTCTTATGGAATAAAGAGAACTTAATTCTGAAATAGGCTCCCCACAATAATGGTCATTCTTGCATAGCAACTGAGTATAGCCTTTTCTTCTGATTAGCTTCACTGTGTGTAGAAGCCATAATGTTAGATTTCTCATGTAGGCATTTGACTTGTTTGAAAAGCTTAGCTTATTACAAATCTTTGTCACAGCATTTTATATATGATCACCTTTGCTGACAGGTTATTATGATAATAGCAAAGTGATTTAAATAACCTGTTTTATCAGCATATGTACAGAGTTCCTCCACACGTTTTTCTACTTGCTTTTATTTCATCAATGTTTGGATAGTTTGCACTACTGCAGAATCATGATCAGCAGGAACATTTACATTTATTTTCTTAACAATAGAAGGGGGTTCTGCAGTATTGGAGGGTACAACTGAGAATTGAGGTCCATAAATTCTAATGATAAAACATGGGAGTATTAATTCTTTTAGTCTGTATACAGTCACAAAAAAAAAGTGACAGTGGAGTTCAGATTAAATTGTGAGGCATGTTTTTATGCTTGCTGTTTAGACAACTTGAATTTAGAGCCTTTTTGTATCATATTTTTCTTATCTCTGGCAAAGCAATGAAGGGGAGGTTTCCATTGCACATTACTGTGGAAGAGAACCAGGGCAGGGAGAATGAACTTATCATATGCAGGCTTCCCAAAGCTAAGTAGCTTAGTGTGGTTCAGTAGCAGAAGCTTTGTGGAAACACCCGGCTAACCTGCATGTTAGGTACTAGTTTCAGTATCTGGAGCTAGTCACCACTAGTATGTAAAATTGCTGAACAAAGATGAAGGTCTTGTTTTATTTATCTACTTAATGGTAAATATGCTAAAGCAGTGAAGCCAGTTAGTTAACTGTGAAAATAGCAATGCAGAAATGCTCAATTGAAAATGCAATTTAAAATGGTTTGATTCTGTTATTACTAGGTAGAGGATGAAACTGTTTTACATAACATTCCGTATATGGGAGATGAAGTGCTTGACCAGGATGGTACCTTTATTGAAGAACTGATCAAGAACTATGATGGGAAAGTGCATGGAGACAGAGGTGAGCCCAAACACTCAGGTATACTTATCACTTCTTCCTACATAAATAACTGTTGTTGGTGTTGCTTGTTAAGGCCTGATGCTTGATTATTACAGTAGTATCTCTAGAATCCCTATGTTGCATAAACATTGGATATAAGACTTCCTTATTTAAATAAATAGTTTTGCATTTTTATAAGGCTGTGAAGTGGTATAGTAGCACTACAGGGAAATTAAACTCTTCAACTTTTCCCCATAACTATACAGTGGTTCATTGTCCCTGGCAGTGCTCAAGGCCAGGTTAGACGGGGCTTAGAGCAATATGGTCCAGTGGAAGGTGTCCCTGCGCATGGCAGGGGGTTGGAACTGGATGAGCCTTAAGGTCCTTTCCAGCCCAAACCATTTTGTGATCATAATGCCTAGATGCAACTTGGAGAAGTTCTTGGTCTTCAATTTTGTGCTCAGAGCTTTAGAATATAATAGTGTAATTTCTCTCTGTGTATCCTGCCTAGCAGAAAGTGGCAGGAGCAGTATGCAAAACTCTAATAGTGATATTTGCAAATGTGATTTAATAGAATAATCTTTTGTGGGTTTTGGTTTTGTTTTTTTTTTTTATTCCTTTAGGGAAATTACCAGCTATTTAAAAACCTCCTTTCAAAACCTTCTTTTCTATAAGTCAGTTTATAGAGCAAAGTTGTCTTTCTGTTGGTACACTATATATATGTATATATTCCTAGGTGTTGTTTACCTCTTCTGTGTGGGAGCTGGAGTACATGTGATTTTATTTGCCTGTTAGTTTGCTAAAGTCTAAGTGAAGTAGCAACCTTTCACTTGCTCTATGTGCCTGCTCAGAACTAGCTTATACAAACCTGAATTTAACAGTTGTAAAGGTTTCTCTGACTGCCGTTTCCTCCTTCACAGAAACATTGCCCACCACTTTCCTCCTCCCTAAATGTGGCATTGTTTCTTAAAATTAATTATATTCCTATTAATGCTGGAGTGACTGAGAGAACTGCAGTTTTGAGTATACGGTGTGCCACTCACGAAGGTTAAGCCTGAGGTTCAATAATAAATACTACTCAGTCCTGTAGCAGTCTTGTTAATGTCCTCAGGACAGCTGCTGCCTTTAAATTTTATGAGGAACATGAAATGTTTCATGGGGTTTTGCCTTTGGATATTTTTACAGATTTACTGATTGCTGACATCCCTGTCAGAACTGGTTATGTCAAAATGGTGACATGACTAGTAAATGTCTTCTACTATTGATTTATTATTGAGTCTAGCTTTACAATTGATTTTGTTTCACTGCCTTTGAGTCCCATGTTAATGATGGCAATTACTGTTCTTATGGATCCTTCAAAACTATGTATTGAAAGTAGAAAGACTTTTTTCTTAGTCTCCCAATAACTACTATTCTTGTGTGACTGTCATTGAATGCAAATGCTGTGGGTATCTAATCCAAAGGTGTTCCCAGGCAGGAGTCAGAACTGTAAATTAGCTCTGTAATTGCACTTTTGGGAAAGAAATGTATACTAACCTGTGCATGTATATTAAAAGTTCTGTTTAAAACTTCCAAATTAAGTACCTGCTTGTTTTCATTGTCTACATAGGAATAAAACTATTAGTTATAGTTTGACATCCAACCCCAATCCGGGTTCAAAAGGATGGTGATAAGCACTGCATTTCCCTCATAGTTCCCGGTTATTTTTTGGAAATAACAATGGTCTGTCAACACTAACTATGATTTTTCTCTCTGCAGAAATGCCTTATTGTCTATCTCTGCTGCCCTCTGAATTTCACAGCAGAATATAAGCTAATAAGCAGACATGCAGCATTATGTCTTTCAGTTTTCTCTTGAATTTTTTGTATTTAACTGTATTTATCACCTTGCCAGGGGGTGTGTAGTGGGGAACTGAATGCAATGGAACTACCAACCAAAAATATCTTTGGGGATTCCCTAGCTATCCAAGTATAGCTTCATAGACTGTTCCATAAATTTCCAGGCTGCCTTAACCCAGCCGTGTTGGAACTGGGTTTCTGGCACAACATCTCTGAAACAGTCTAGCTAGAAAGAAGATATTTCTTTATGCTTACTGAAGCACAGGGAGTTGGGAACAGAGAAATTTCAACATGTTTCCTTCTCCCCTTCCCAGCTGTCAGTCTAAGAAATAAATACTGAGTATTTTTAACTCTTCTCAGTTCATACGCTGAAACAAAGAGGGGAAACCCCACAAAATCGTTTTTCATCAATTACAGCGTTTTCAATATACATAATTGAATTCAAGTGTAGGGAGGACTAAAAATACTTCATATACACCTTGTGCTTTTTTGTTCACTCCCAATTTTGCTGAATTTCAGAATGTGGATTTATCAATGATGAAATATTTGTTGAGCTGGTCAATGCACTTGGTCAATATAGTGATGATGAAGATGATGATGATGGAGATGACAATCCTGATGAAAGAGATGACAAGCAAAAAGATCGGGAAGGTAACAGGATGGGTATGTCTGTCTGCAGACTTTACAAATTAAAACCAAAAAACACTGTTTTTTAATCACTCAATAAATTTATTCAAACCTTCTACTTGATAGTGTTCAGGTCTAAAGTAGCACTATTTTCTTCATCATTTCCTTGTCATTTAGTTCAAGAGCTGTACAGAGAATACTATGAAAGGTGCTTTTGCTACTTTTTGTTTATCTGCATATTGAGACTGCCAAATGCACCAAAAATGAGTTGAGTATCCACCTAATAAATGCTTTGGTACTCCTCAGAAAGTGCAGTATCATTATTCTGAAGTAGGCAGAGTTCTGAATTGCCATCTCCATCTGCTGGTGAAATAATGATTTCTCCAAATTTTACTAGTAAAGAGTTCTTTCAGCAGGAAAGATCACTTAATGTAGTTTAACTTGTGGGTCATTTAGAAATAAAAACCTTTTGCTTCTTTTTTGTTTTTTATTAGGATTTTGGCGAAGTTCCCCTTTCTCTGAACACCTCCTAGAGGTAGCAAAGGAGCAGAAATATAACCTTTCTGTTTTCCAAATTTGTTTGCTTCTTTGACAGAGAAAGAAAGCCACCCACCTCGGAGATTTCCTTCTGACAAGATATTTGAAGCCATTTCCTCAATGTTTCCAGACAAGGGTACAGCAGAAGAATTGAAGGAGAAGTAAGAAAGTATTTCTTAAGATATGTTGCTGTGCTGCTTTATGAAACAAAAGATTCCTTGACTTCATTAAATACTGATTAATTGGAATTAAATTAACCAATATTTAATGGACTTCATTAAAAATCAGCTAACAGCTTTGATTAGGAATGGCCCCTCTTGCAGCTAGTTTCTGTGGCCATTGTGCAACTTCACAAGTGATACTTGACTGGAATTGGCTGTTCCCACCAAGTCTAACGACACAGAAGTGTTTCTTAGCCTTGCTTTCAAACTGTTGAAAAGTGGGTGCTTGCATGTGTTTCATAATATATTTTTTTGAAGTGGTAAAATAAAAGCTTTTCTTAAAAGAAGAGAAAAGTCGTCTTTTTGGAGTTAATGAGTAATATATATGAGGAAATGGTGGTCCAGGAAGTGAATGCATTCTTTTCTAGCCAATTTTATATTTATGTTAATGAATGTAAAATTAGTAACTTGTCACGTCACTGACAGATTGACCTTTCTAGCTGGGACATACTTCTTAAATTTCTTCTAATTTGCCACTGAAAACGCAGAGTGGTACTGGAATCAGAAATTACTTCTTTTTCATTATACTGAATAAATACAATTTCTTCCTTTCTTTCAAGGTACAAAGAACTTACTGAGCAGCAGCTTCCTGGAGCACTTCCTCCTGAATGCACACCAAACATAGATGGACCAAATGCTAAATCTGTTCAGAGGGAGCAAAGCCTGCACTCTTTTCACACCCTCTTCTGTAGACGCTGTTTTAAATATGATTGCTTCTTGCACCGTAAGTACAGTTATAGTGCACTTGTATAGCTCTTAATTTTTGCAGGTTGGGAAACTTAAAAGTACCATAAGATGCAATACAGAAGGAAGGAAAGAAGGAAAAAATTGTAATACTACCACTAAAGTTTATGAAAACAACTTGTTCATGTTGACGTAATTTAGCAGTGAAAACTAGACCTCAAAAAACTAAATGCAGCTGCTTGGAGTGGTTTGTTGCCCTTTTTGCACTTAGCAGTTTGTATAGACTTAGAGCTTGGACCAACCTGTAACATTGCTTCTCTTTTAGTCCTCAAGAAAACTACATAGTTTTCTACCATTTCCTGTTTGTGCATGGAGAATAAATTATATTTCTTCATAAAAATACCTGGTTATTCATCAGACTTCTTTAATTTTCCAGCAGGGAGACTGAATAGGCATGGACAGTTTTATCTTGTATTCTCTGGGGTTATTTTCTAGCCACTTTACTTGTACATGGTGATTTGAAGAAGAATTGTTTCAGACAGTTGAATTTAGAAATTGTGATATCCTTTTCATTGAATTACTCTTGTGTTGTCCCATTCTTTTGGGGGAAGGATTTAACAAGAGGGTTAGCAATGATGTTAAGATTTGCAAAGTGTGAAGAATAAAAACTTCTGAAGTACTACTTGAGACAATTCTTTCTCTGAGAATGGGGTCAAATCTAAAGGGGAACCTAACAGTCAAATATGAAGTGGTTTGACTTGTAGTTAAATACTGTGATGCCCTCTCTTCCAACTTAATTTTCTCTTTTGACTGAACTCAACTGTTCATTTGCATGTTCCACTGTGAGTGTGCATGTGTGTTTGTTTGGAAATCTCTGTGTTGTTAGCAGCTCCTCATCTAGCACACATGCCTGTATTTGTACTTCACACTGAAGGCTCTCCACAGTGCTGGTTTTTGGTATCCCTTAGTTGCCTTTCAGTTTGAGGAGGAACTGGAATTATTTGCAGCAGGTGGGGTGGAGGGAAGCTTTTCCTGTTCCTAGTTTCTTTAGTATTTGTGGATTTTGGAGTTAGGTCTGTTAGTTTCATTTTCTCCTTGCAAGCAGGCCTTGCTTGAAATGCAAAGAAAATGCTCTTACTTCTGATTGAAGTTTAAGAACAATAAGCTTCTGGAGGTATAGCTGCTGCCTTGTCCAGCCAGCTTCAACACAGTGAGTTCTGTGAAGCTGGAGGTTTTGAAGTACCTTAGTTGCCTGGATGATTCAATCTAAGAAATGCTGTGTGTAGCCTTGGTCAATAGGACAGGGAAGTGAAGCTGTATGCTGCCTCTTGGCAGATCCATTCATCTGGCTTGACAGATATTCTTGACACTCTCAGTAGTCTAGCAGTGTGACTGAATGCCAGTCTAGTTTGATGACTTTAAAAGGATTTTGGATTTTAAGTCCTTCAGAGAGCATTATCCAGACATAGCGAGAACAAACTTCTAGTAGCACACAAGACTTAAGTACTGCTGCAGTGGTGGTTTTAGGCCATTTTTCTCATTAATCTCATAAACTTGTATGGGTTTTCCAGTGGAGATACGGGCTTCTCTAAAGTACACATATATTTGATTACTTCCATAGTTTATGTATATTTGCCTTTCATAGTAATTTTTGCAGATTGTTGGAAGTAGAACTGAAAGTATCCACAGACCACTTTTTCATGCCTACTACTCTGGAGCCTGGTATTACAGATTTGAGTCCACAGTTTCGAGGCCCCAACTCTGAGACTTTTTTGTTCTAGTGCTGTGAAGGACAGGTTCATAGTGTTGTTCATTTTGGTAGACATTGCCAGATTCAGCCAATAACTAAGTCCAGAGTCATGTCACTGATGTGCTGAAGGACCTCAGTTCTCCCACTAGCAGCGTCCTTTCAGTTCTGTGTTCATAATCTTCAGATTGAAGACAAAGTGTTTATGCTAAAAGACTGCCTAAGTTCTTGTTGCTGGTGATTTTTTGATAAGTCCCTTAGGTTAGTATTCTTTCCAAGGGGTGTGTGTCCAAGGCTTCATTTTAAACCATGCCTCGTACTTAAAAAGGCCTAAACCTTAAGATATCTCTTCAGGTTTTCAGGGTCATAGCAGAAAGAAGGAAGAATAACATTTCCACTGTGGAAGCATTCAAGGTGTACCTTTGTGTCAGTATGAAACTACTGGTTATGATAATGCTCTTCATGACAGCTTATGCAGCACTTGCATTGTCACTGATAAAAATGTATGTGATACTTGATCATTGCAAAGACATCTCCTGGTGCTTGATTTACACAGTCACTATGTTGCCTCCTGCCTGGACACTGAATGTAGAAAACTGATGCTTCAGTCACCATTCCCTGGAGACTTACCCAAATCCCACCACTACAGTGCCTGATCGCTGCTTTGGACCCATTGCTTCCTTCTGCTTTTTCTTTTTGTAACAACAAAGGGAGAGAATTGCTTCCTGTCTTTGTGTGTCTGTCTGTCTGTGTGTCTGTCTAGAGCTAGGGATCTTTCTGTTAAAAACTGAGAGTGCCAGTTGTAAGACCTCTTTGCTTGCTGTGAAAACTTAAGGCTGTTGGTCAAATCCATCAGATGCTTTGCTGGGAATAAGTAACCATCAAAAAAAGCCTGCTCTGGTGATTGGAAGGCTTCATCAGCAGTTTTCGGTGTCTCTGTAACAACTTCAATATTTAGCTTCCTTAAAAAGTGCGTAACATTTCTACTAGCACCCTAATCAGTTGTTCCTATGTTCTTCTTCTTCCAATCACCAAGAGCTAAAGGGTGATGTCCTGGCTTCTGCAGATGCTCTTTTTGATGAATTACTTTGGGAATGTGGTGGGCTGTAGTGATCAGATTTGTACTTTGAAAGCTAGATTTCTCTGGAGAAGGCAGAGAATTAAAAAACCAAAACCAACCCAGGAATTCTATTAGGTCTGGGTTTGATTTCTATAATTGCCCCCCCTCTTAGACGCCGTTTTTGTTACTAGCCTTATTGTATGGAGTTTCCAATCTTTGTTCTAGAGCATTTGGGTTAAATATTGGAAAAGTTATCATTAGACTTTTAACGTGTCAAGTCCCCTTGACGACCTGGCAATCCCTTTATGTGCAGGTGATGACATTACTGAAAAAACTTGTGTACCGACTTCATTTGCTGGCAGCAAGGAATTATGCCTAAATGTCTGGACTAACAAAGAATTTAGAAGAAGGAAAAATATCAGGTAGGGAGAATTTCCCAAATAGCTTGACTGTGAAGCAAATGTACATTTCAGGCTAAGCTCTTGCCTGTGTACTTTCACGTTATGAAAAATACCAGAATTGACCCCGTTGGGAATGAGACAGGTAATAACTCTCGAAGACAGAAAACATGCTTAGTGAAGCAGTTTTAGAATGACTTTCTTAAGGAAGTTATTGAAGAAATATGGAGTTCAGTTATTTAGGAAAGTCTGCAAAGTAGTCTTTGATTTTAAAAACCCCCCACCAAACTAACAAAACCTACTGATATTTGCAAGACTCGTAGTGCAGCTTTACAAAGAGTTCTGGGTCCTTTCATTCTAAGAAGCCTCCCAGAAAATATCTCACAACAGGAAGGTAGATTCCGGCTGTAGCTGTCAGTACTTAGACTATGTTGTTCTTTTTTGATGTAGTGGAATACAAGATATATTTTAATATTAAGTGTATGAGATAGTGTATTTTTGAGGTCTTGCTGATTTAAAAAGTCAAACATTGATTTGTTTCACTGTGTTACAAACTAAACGTTTCTTCATTGTCTAAAGGAAAACATTTTTTTTTAAACACTCATTTTAGGACCTAGCACAAATGAACTCCTGAGAGAAACCTTTGCATCTGCAAAATACACGTGAAAAGAATAGGTTTGATTTCTGCACATTGCAGCAGTCTGATGTGGGTCATGGCTTGCAAATCTCTTCCTGTTCTCTTGCCTCGTTGCAAAATGATTTTCCTTGCGGTTGAAGAGAGTGTAAAGCCCTGAATGAACTAAACAGTATATTGTGCAGGTCTAAAGGTGCAGTGTTGAAATGTGTGGGTGTTTTCCCCTGGCACGTTAGAGTGGAGGGGCTCCCATCATCTCATTTTTTTCTTAAAAGCTGGAAAAAGGTGGAATATCTTTGCATTAAATTGCAAGCTTTCTTTGTTATTTAGCATATTTTACCTACAAAATGCATGAGCATATTGAAATGCATGAGGAGTGACATATCACGTAAAAGCTGGAATGTGGGGGAAGAAAGAATAGCAACAATATGCATAAATTATATTCCTATACTTGCTTGCAAATAATTTTTACATATCTGTATGTCCATATATGGTAAATTGAAACTTTTTTGTGATTCCAGATTCACAGAGTATAGTGTATTTCTCTGGAGAAAGTGATGCAATATTATCAGTGATACTTTTATACTGTTTAATTAATACAGGCATTACATTATAGAATTTATTATTTGATTTCCAGTACACCTTTCCCCACCTTATGGGAGGGGAGTATGAAGTGATGGTTCCAAGATGGAGTGGTTTCATTAGAGAAGCTCTCTTATGAAGTATTCGTCACCGTTGGTCACCTTCCCCACTGGTGCCAACAAGTGCTTGTGGAGCTGTGTGAAAGCCAGATCACTGCAATGAGATTTGCTTTATAAACTTTGCCTGTGAAAACATGTGAGATCTGCCCACCTTCTTTAAAAGGGAAGGAACTGCATTTGGAAAGTTCAGTCTTGAAAGCATAGTGGACTTGCAAAGAGAAGCCTTGTGTACAATCCAGCAAGATGAGTAGGAAAGTCTATGGTGGTGGCTTATTGAAGAGGAACAATATGTGTGATATTGGTATGGAACAGCCCTTATGGATTAATATGGGTAACAGGGTAACATTCTTTCTGATTAAACATTAACACTTTTTATTCACTGAGTGTTGAAAAACTGTGGGTTACAGCTGCCTGTCTGCAACTGTGGTGAAACTGTAGCAGAAGTGCTTTTACAGTGCTGGGAAATAGTGTTTTCGGATGGGTGTCTTTTGTAGGTCCTCATGGAGCATTAGAAAACAAGCAGCTTGCACTGAGTAGTCTTTCTTATTTTATTAGCTTGAGTATGGTCTCTATTTTTGTTCCTTGCAGTTGTGTATGACACTATTTAACACACTGGGTTGGGGGGGAGTATTTCTTTACACATACATATGTATATTTATATACATGCATTTAATATATATAAAACCAAAAAAATGCAGGCTTGAGCATGGAGGAATTCTTGTTAAAAAGAGAATTGCAGAGAACTGACGATGGTATTTCGAAAAGCTCCTGGTAAAATCTGCAGCCATGAATATGAATTCTGGTGAGAATCTAGCTGCAGGTTTTCCAGACTTCAGTTAAGTAAGGGATACAGAGGAGTTACCAAGACTTCCTGCAGAACTGGGAAAGTCAATCTCTCTGAAAACATTCTGCGGGGAGGCAGAGATTGCATGGGGAGAGAGCTGGTAGAGATGAGCTCTGGCAAAGGGAATGGGTAGGAAACTCTCTCATCCTGTTATAAAAGTGCTCATGCCCAGTTCTGCTCTATTCCAAGTCATTGTTCTGCAACTGATACAGAGCTATTTAGTCCCTCAGATACATGAGCAGACACTTCTCTGCAAGTTGCAGGCATAACTGTGGTTGTTCTGATCCACAGTGCTTTGCAATGCTAACTTACCCTGCAGCTGGGATATGGGAACTGAACTCTTACCACCTGTCAGCTTATTTGTAATGCTGATACACTACTAGAGTAAAATGCTTATGTGTCCTTCTCTCTTAACAGAAATGAAAAGCAGGTCCATTGCCTTTCCAAAGTGTGTGGGGTTGGATTTTTTGTCAAGATAGAAATTGCACACCTTAATCTTACTGGTTGAAAAAGGATCATGCATTAATAGGGGAAGCCCTGAATAATTCTGTTTAACATGGTAATGGAAGTAAAGTCTGTTCTGCTTGTTGGGAAGAGAGACATAGCAAGTCTTCCTTGATACATGAAACAAATGGAATGATTGCGTTCACTGATGTAAACAGGCATAAGCAAAATTTAACCATGCGCTGTCTCTGTATTTAAGTGGTAAGTCAAATGGGTTTATTTTATAGGTTTTTTTCCATTTCTTATAATTTTTATTCTATTTTTAGTAAAGTCTTGGCAAACCTTGTATTTTTGGTACTGTTTGAGGTTAGGTATTGAATGTATTTTCATATTAAAACTTACAAATGTGATGTTTTGATTCAACAGCATTCCATGCAACTCCTAATACTTATAAACGAAAGAATACAGAAACAGCATTAGATAATAAGCCTTGTGGACCGCATTGTTATCAACATCTGGTAAGATAATTTCGTATATTAGAATTCACTAAGTGCTAGTGCTAGCAAGCTACACTTAGTGTAAGGACATGCTGAGTCTATGCTAGTGCATGTACTTGTGTGCCACTTGCAGTCAAGTATGTTATCTTCAGCTTGTGCGTAAGAAAAGAGGTAACTTGCAATCATCAAATGAAAGTCTAAGTAGCAATAATTTCAGCTCTATTAGATGTAGCCTAAGATAATTGTAAGGAAGAAAGATTTGCTTCCTAATAATGTGTGGCTGCTATTGTGTCCAATTTAGTCAAAGGTCTGGGTCTTGCAGACTTTTAGCTCTCTCGTATGTAAAATTACAACTCAAAATGATAAAGGTGTTTTAGTTTGCTGAAGGCATATTCTATCCAGTATTTGTGCTCTTAAGAAACAACAGGATAGAAGTTAATAAGGTGAAATCCTTAATAATAAAATTTCAAATCTCTCATACTTCTCCTAATTTTTTTTAGAAACCACCTAATTTTCCAATCTAGAAATTGACTATGAATTGTCAGACCCTTTTCCACCTGAAAACAAATTACCAGTGACTGCATTTTTAAAAATGCAGAAATGCATATTGTTTAAGTGCCATGTGCAAGGGAGAGTTCTTGTATTTTGAAGGGTATTCTCTGCGGCAAATTCTCTTATTTTTTTGTCATCTAGAAAAACAGATCTTTACTATTGAATTGTTTTTCACTTGACAGTCAAAATGAAAGTGGAACTCTAATGCTGACATAAATGCTTTGTAAATGTAGGGTTGGGGTTGTTTTCATTATGGCATCAGAAGTATTTATGTTAATGGTTAGAGAACATTTAACTGGCATTTGTGTGTATGTGATTAATTTGTAGAATAATGCAAAGTTACATACTATGCAAGTAGAATGTGATCTCCCTCAATCCCTGACATAGCTGAAAACAGTTTTTGCTATGAGGTTTTAGGCCTCAGCAGCTTTCCGATATCTGAAGGGGGCCTACAAGGATGCTGGAGAGGGACTCTTCGCCAGAGACTGTAGCAATAGGGCAAGGGGTGATGGGTTCAAACTGAAACAGGGTAGTTGAGGTTAGATATAAGGAAGAAGTTCTTTACTGTGAGGGTGGTGAGGCACTGGCACAGGGTGCTCAGAGAAGCTATGGCTGCCCCATCCCTGGCAGTGTTCAAGACCATGCTGGACAGAGCCTTGGATGACATGGTCTAGTGTGAGGTGTCCCTGCCCATGGCAGGTGGATGGAACTGGATGATCTTAAGGTCCTTTCCAACCCAAACCATTCTGTGATTCTATGATAATTCTTTTACTGAAAATGGTAATGTTTTGTGTTTAGGAAGGTGCAAAGGAGTTTGCAGCTGCCTTGACTGCTGAGCGCATAAAGACACCACCGAAGCGCCCCGGTGGCCGCCGGAGGGGAAGACTTCCGAACAACACCAGCAGACCTAGTACACCAACAATAAATGTGTTGGAATCTAAAGACACAGATAGCGATAGAGAAGCTGGAACTGAAACTGGAGGAGAAAATAATGATAAAGAAGAAGAAGAAAAGAAAGATGAAACATCTAGTTCCTCTGGTAAGGCTAGTCAAGGCTTCTTTATTCAGTTTGCTGCAGTGCTTAAGAGAATCAAAAACGAGTTGAGCCCAGTGATCCTAGAAACCATGTGTTTGGAATATATGGATCTGACTCAAAAGACACTAATAACATGAGCTTAATAAAAGAGAAGACTAAGAAAATTTCTAGATTGTCTCAATTTATATATAGAGGTGAGATCATGTGATTTCAGTAGCTACTGTTACCTAATTTTTAACTTCTTGAAGGGGCACGTGGAAAGTGCTGTGTTGTTGTGGCACTTGAATTAGGAAAAAACAACAGAAACCTGGGATATATTTAAGGACAATTAATTATTAGACATTTTTAAAGGCGATATAAAATTTTTGGAACACAGCCTTCCATTGACCCGTACTCTCATTTATTACAGAAGCAAATTCTAGGTGTCAAACACCAATAAAGATGAAGCCAAATATTGAGCCTCCAGAGAACGTGGAATGGAGTGGTGCAGAAGCCTCAATGTTTAGAGTTCTTATTGGCACCTACTATGACAACTTCTGTGCAATTGCCAGATTGATTGGGACCAAAACGTGCAGGCAGGTAAGAAGAGAAGCTACTTACTAAGGATGATAGCACTTTACTTTTAAAACTGAAGTACAGAAATACTAGTATTGATTACTAAAAGAGAAAATTAATGAATTTTCTTGGTTTTCCCAAGAATGCTATGATCCAGAATTCATGCCACAAGTAGATAAAAGTTAGTTTTAAAACTATTTTAAAATTAAATTTACAGGAGGCTTAAATTAGACTCTGTTGTTAAATGACAATCAACTTTAAATGTCTTGAAAAGAGACTATGACTGGATATAATCTGTAAGTTGTTGGTTGGAGGAAATCATACTAACTTGGAAAATGAGCAACTTTCTACCAGTGAGAGATTTATCGTGGATGTATTATGGTATCTCTTGTTAGGTGTATGAGTTTAGAGTAAAGGAATCTAGTATTATTGCTCCAGTCCCTGCTGAAGATGTTGATACTCCTCCCAGAAAGAAGAAAAGGAAACACAGGTAAATCTGTTACTAAATAACCTTAGCATAACAATAAATTTGAGATACAGGGGATCAGAACCGAAAGTATTTTGGAGGAAAAAGTCATGCAATTCTTCACCTTTTGCTTCCAAAACCAAAATTTGCAGCATTAGAGCAAAGTGGTGTTTTGGTTTCAGACAAAAGTCTTACTGCATTGGCAAGTGTAACCTTCCACTTCTCTTACCGTCTCCCTTCTTTTTTAACCTCTTTTACAGCCAGGTTCTTCTAGGTGTATTGCTGCAAGTAGTCGAACCAAGTTAAATTGGAAATCCTCTACACAGCTTGTTATAACATTCAGGATATTGTGGTATAATTTTGTTTGCAGCAATAAATCATGTGTTTTAGAATCGTTATAACGGGATTCAATAACGATTATATGGTATTTCCTAAATTAAAGCTTATGGGGTTTTTATGGTGAAGCGTCTTTCATTATGATTCAGATGGTCAGTAAGCAAAAGCGTTTTAGCAAACTAGAGGATTGCCTTTTTCTTTTAAGAGATACTTTTCCTTGGTAGCACCTCAGTTTTGTAATCAACTAGAACTTTAAAGGACCAGGTTAACAAGTTATTCGAAGTGAAGCTGCAATGAAGAACAAAACCAGGCCTTTTGCTTGAGCCACAAAGACCATCTGAAACAATTTCTGTTGAAATCGTGAACTCAGTGGCTGCTGTCTGTCAGTGAAAGCCATTTTTTCTTTGAGAATCCTGAGGTTTGAAAAATGCAACTCTATGTTGAGTAGTTTTATTCCTGGGGATAAAAACATAGGAGATAAAAAGCTGACTGAAAATTGGCAAGAACATTTCTTTCTGTGAGCAATAAGTACAATTTTTTTTCCATAAAGTCTCCTATTTCTCCTTTTAACTTCCCTTATTTCCCCCAAGTTTGTTGTTCCAGTTCTTCTTCCAGTTCTTATCTCTTAGCTTGCCTAAGTATATTTAGTATTTCCAGGCTTAGGTAAATCCCTGCTACTGGCTCAGAGATACTGTTGACGTGGAGTAGCGTGTTTCCGCTTTGTAGCGGGGAGGCAACTGATGCAAGTTAGGAAAAGATTCAGTGAGCATCTGGAAGAGATCTTATTCATACCAAAAGCTATCTATTTAATGCTGTTGGCATAGTTTTCAAGTTTATGGGCATTTGGTGGGCTTGGCTGTTTAAATTTGGAGTTATATTAGCCATAGTGCAACTTTGGGAATTAGTTTTCTTTCAGATTGACAGAGTTTGCTATCAAAATGGTGCCACTACATCTATTTGAAAAGAGCTACTAAAAGGCTCAAATGTATTTTAAGATGAAATAGATTGTATGGTTACTGTGTTGACACTGTTTTGAAGTTTTGAGACTTTTAGGGGGTATGTTGTTTAGGATTTTTCCCCAAATAAGTGAAACCAGATACCATTACGTGGGATTTCTTGGTGGTGTTTTGTTATTAGTTAACAGTATAAAAACTTTTATGCTAGCTGTTTAGTTTTTGAAGTGACAATTCTTTTAAATCTCATTGAAGGAAGGAGATAAATCCGTTGATTTTCCAGACTATGTGGCAATCCAGTTGTCTCTGTTCTTCTGTGTGCAGTAGTCTTTGACAAAGGAAAATCATTTAGCCCATCTGCATACTACTGTAATCTGAGCACTATAAAGGTGGCACACAACTAGCAATTGGGAAAACCATCTGGAAGTCTTTCTCTGTTTAAGTTTCTTTTAGTTGACTTTACTTACTCCTAGAGTAAGAAAGCTGCTTTTAATGGCCTCTTGTAACTGATTTGATAGCAAATTTTCTTTCCATCTGATCTTGGTGCCTGTATAGGCATACTGAGCAACTAGTTGGCAAGGCCACAGCCCTCTCGGGTAGTAAAAGATATTCTTTTCCCCCTTCCAGTGTCCATTTTGTTAGATAGCCACAATAAGGCCAATTAATGAGAGAAGACACTTGTTTTCTGCAGAGCCAGTAAGTGTCAGAGCACATCCCATGCATTGGACCTGGCAGTTTGTAAAAACTCTGCTTTACTGGAGGACCAAGTACTTCATATAGAAGCCAATAGAAAAATCTGAACCAAGAAAGAGTAATGGTCATTCTGTTATGTGTATGTGGTTTTTTTCCATTGCTGGAAGCTGAGTTATATTTGCTTTAATAAATCAGCAGTCCTTCCTCTGGGTTAGTAAGGATCTGTTGTTGATTGTAGGGCCATGTAATGCTGCTTCTCGATTGTTTTTTGTTTTCCTCCCCTCCCTCATCCCCTATTCTTCGTTTACTTAGTCAGATTTATTTGACAGGATTTCTTTTTTCC
Organism: Pezoporus flaviventris; assembly: GCF_033815535.1. NCBI lineage: Eukaryota > Metazoa > Chordata > Aves > Psittaciformes > Psittacidae > Pezoporus > Pezoporus flaviventris. Next base: position 6,806,569 of record NW_026892585.1, read on the forward strand.
CATTTTCTGGTTTTCCTCCACCTTCTGCTGGGCTGCTGTGCACTGCGTAAGTTTCAATATGTTACATAGCTCTTCCTTAGAGTTCAGGGTGCCCTTTAATAGATACTTAAATTCTCACTGTTATCGGGCAGCACATGCAGTTGAGGCATTGGCACAGATATTCTCTATGCCACCTGGTTGGAAGGCCAAGTCTTAGAGTGGTGAAGAGGCTTTGGATAAGATGATTTGGGAGGCTGAAAAGAAGTGTTTGAGTGCTGCCAGAAAATCAAACACTGCACAGAATTAACTAACATACGTTGACATCATTGGTCACGTATTTTGAGTTTTCAGTGCTGTTTCTGGTAGCAGAGTATCCGTGTGCAGAGAAAGAAATGCTATTGTTACTTCTTCCAAAGAATGCATTCCTACTGCCTGATTAGCTTATAGCAGTGCCTCCTAAAAACACTGATTGTTAGCACAGAGGAACAATATTTTTGACAGCTTCTGTCATAATGCTTCTGGAAACACTTGTTTTCTAAGGTGGCTGTTCTGCAGATGTCAGGAACCAGATGTACATATCCACCTGCTTGCTTGGAGATCTGCCACTGAGTTTCCAATTTGCTGCCTTGTTTTTTACAGTGCTTCAAGTCACGAGAGCTTTGTCCATTTTGTCTTTCCCTTTCTTTTACTTCCTTGTGCATGGGACCAGATCTTGCATTTTGTTTCTGGTTGAGGTAGCAGATTACAGGCAGATAGCTGAAGTAGTCCACTTCTAGTATGGTACTCATTCAGGCTTCAGCTTGTGCGCCAGCTGGGGGAACTTGCAGTGCTTCCTGGCAGTTTTTGAAAGCTACTAGTCAATGGATGTACTATTTGTTTGTGCTAAGCAAACCTCCTGTTGAATTGGTCAATGTTAGCAGCTTGCTTCATGCTGTCTTTTGTCATTCCCCACAATTCATGCTTACACTGTACTTCTGCAGCTTCTTCCTTGCTAGGTTCTCTTCTTTCTGTGACACCCATCTCTTACAAGAGCAGCCATGCTGGTAGAATCATAGAATAGTTAGGGTTGGAAAGGACCTTAATATAGTCTAGTTCCATGGGCAGGGATGCTTCACCCTAGACCATGTCGCCCAAAGAATGGGCGACAAAGGATGCCTTTGCCGTTGTGACTGTTGTATTTGATTTTCTATCCGTTATGAGATGTTAGGGTTAATGCTTTGATGGTGGCAATCTTTGTTATATTCACATGATCTTGTCCATAAAGCCTATAGTTTTCCGTGGAAACCAAAAAGTCTCAGGTGGCCACGAGTCAGCTAGTGGCATTTTATGCTTGAAGTATTAAGATAGTGTTTACCAAAGGAAAAAAATCATACTGATTTCTAATTAAATGGTGTTTTAAGAAGTCTAGAGACAGAAAGCTTTTAAGGGTTTGGTATGCTAGGAGGTCCTTATTATCTTGGGCTGACAGACAAGCTTCTATGAAAGAACTGTTAAAATACAGTATAAGGTACATAATCCAAATACCAGACAGACAAAAAGGAAAAGTAGTTTGATGTGCATTAGAGTAATTCAAGTCAAAATTGCACCACTTCTTTCAATTGTATGGGAACTGTCATCTTAGCAAGAGTCATCAGCTCGAAACTCTAAGTATGTTGGTAGCCTTTTTTTCTCAAGTGAGTCACTCTTAGTAGGGATATCATCTATTTATTGCAGCGCTCTGTAATGCTGATAGTCTTTGGGTTTGTTGCTTCCCCTCAACCTCAGTTACTTGGACAAGTCTGCCTCTGTGGGTTTCTAACTTGCATGAGTGCCTTCCAAGGCTTATAAGAAAGTTGGCTGTCAAGCACTTAGCTTTAAGTCTAACAGTAGAGCTTTGAAAAGGCAACTGCATAGAGAATCTTGTTTACCTAAAGCTGTTGTGTGTGGTGGGGGAGCCCAAGTAGAAATTGATATCTTGTTTTTATGGAAGAAGTAGCAGCTATAACATCCTATTTAAGTACTTACAGCAGGAGATACTTTTTCAGAGTGTTGCATTCACTGAAAGGCAGAATAGCTTTCTAAATGCTCTGTGCTGGGGATTTCTGGGTACATGTGTTGAGTATTTTGGACTGTGAAGTTAATGTGCATAGAAAATGAGGTTTCTAGGTGCAGCTAGCTGTGTATTATGTGGCCAGGGAATGAGGGTTCTCCCGTGAGACTATGAGAGAGTTGCTATAGGGCATAGTAAGAAAGCCCAAGAAGTATAAACATTGATTGTTCACTGAAATTCAAGTGCTAACTAAAATGCCTAGAATTGAAGAAAACCTAAACCCATTGATTTCTCCATATTTAAGCTTGGTTTCCCTTTTGGTACCTAAGGTCCAGTCAGGTCTTTTTGCTCGGTTGTGTCTGACAGGGCTATTCATGGAATAGTAGACATTTCCTGCCCAAAGACTTTGCAGTCTGAAATGCATACAAAATGAAAGAGGTAATTGTACCTTGCAAGAACTTTAAAGTATAATGAGTTACATTATGATAACCAAAAGCATGTTATTCCTGGGGGAAGGGGAACCCAACGAAAACCACCACCACCCAACAAAACCACCACTTCTTGCAAAGGGAGAGAGCGTGGCTGAGCTAACAGAGAAAGAGGGCACTGAAGGAAAACTGTAAGGATGCAAGAGAAAGGCATACAGTTTGAAGTAGAAGGGAAAAGGCTTAGCACTGTATTGACCAGTGAGAACAAACTGGGGAAAAGTGTGTCCAACCAGAAGTGTTGTGTGTGGCTGTGCCACAGACGTGATCTCCTGCAGTCATATACTTATTGCTCAGCAAATAAGTAACCCTTGGCTGTGATCTGCAGGAGACAACCAGGGTGGTGCTGGGGCCAAGTCCTGCGAAGGAAGCATCTGACAGGCCTTCATTCCCCTATTTAAACACATCCTTGCATATCTGCAATTCCATGTCCTTCCTTTTGCTGCTGCTTTTACCTGCTAGAAGCAGCTCCAGCAGCCTCCTCTTTACTGGTTTTCCTTCAAGGCTATCTGAATTGAAGCATCTCTCTATCCTGGGCTGGGTGGTGGCTGCTCATCTGTATAGTCCTGAGACTAGAGGAATGGTGTGGGGAGGGGGAGGGAGCAGCCTGCCAAGCCTTGATCTTGTCAGCACCAGGCGACTGGGACAGGGAGGATCTGCTGCAACCACTTGTGACTTGTGCAGATGTTCCTGTGGCCAGAAACTTTCCCATTTTAAGTCAAGTGGGGTGCAAGACACAGCTACCTTTCCCAGCCCATTGCAGGAGGAGTTCCTGTCAACCTTCTTGTGTTTTGTGTTTTTGCAGGTTGTGGGCTGCTCATTGCAGAAAGATACAGCTGAAAAAGGGTTAGCATCTTTCTATTCAATTTATGTCTTGAACTTTTAAGATCCTATTGTTGCTTTTTGGTTTTGTGGTTTTTGGGGGGTTGGGTTGGGTTTTGAAGCCATTTTATATGTTACATGGGGAGCTATGGATTATAGGGGGTATAAAAAAAAAGTAAGTTCTCGTAACAGATATTGCAGGGACAAAAGGTACGGCTTGGAAAAGCTCTGTAGAATTCAATCAAAAGGGAAGGAAGCTGAATTTACAGTCTTTCCAGTACGAACTTCTGTCTGTACTTCTCACTGAAGTATTAAGAATAGCAGCTGCAGTGAAAAGCAGCATTTGGGGGTTTTCAAACCAGTTTATTTCAGAAATAGTTATCTGAAAAAATCATGGTGAGATGTTGGGACTTACAGCAACATCAGCAATCGATCAGTTTGTGTCTGCTTTTTGGTTGCTGGTTGCCAACTAGAGCATTCTTAAGCACACATGCAAACCCAACACTAGCTCAGGAATATTAACAGCAAATATATAGCACCAAATTCTCCTAGCTGCTCTACAGGTAAAGCTCTAGAGTTGTCCCTGGTAGTCTCTTCTTGCCTGTAAGATGCTAGCATTGTCTCTACTGGAAGACTGACTTAGGAAAGCACAGTGGTATAATGACCAGATATTGTTCTGCCAGTGTATCTGTTTGAAAGTCAGCTGTTGCTCCGGAGTAAAAATTACTTTGGGTATTTGACCCAATTCACTTTGCTGAATATCAGTGTTACTCCAGAACACTGGAAATTGTACCATTGTAGTTTTGTTTTCAGTTTTCCACAGTAAGCAGGGCTCTGAGCACTTGAAGCAGCTGAGTCATGGGCAGAATAAAGTGCACCAGGAAGCAGGCAGCCAATGGTGACAAACACCTAACTGATGTTGCAGTTCTGGTTTGGTGGCGTTTGGGTTTTTGACACTACTCATTGTAGCCTTGGGATTCTTTTGGTAATTTTGGGGGTTTTCTTAGTTAAAGGACTAAAAGGGGATTTCTGCTTTCAAGAGTGAAGGGAACTGCCTGTGGTTTGTTTGCACCTTTCAACTTTACAAAATGTTGCTATTTTTATTCAGATGGGTCATCGAATCATGTTTACAACTATCAGCCATGTGATCATCCCCGTCAGCCTTGTGATAGCTCATGCCCATGTGTAATTGCTCAAAACTTCTGTGAGAAGTTTTGTCAGTGCAGCTCAGAATGTAAGTAAAGCATTTAAAAACTGTCTATAAATTTCTCTCACTGTCTCAAACATCTAACTCTGTGCTAGAAGTCTGTCTGTACCATGGACTTTGTTTGCACAAAGCCATTTGCATGAAGGCAGAAATAAGACTTTGGACTTAAAACTGAGGAAGACTAAAGTAAAATCGGGAAAGGAAAGTATTTGCAGTACTTCTGAATGTCCTGTACCATTGGCTATTGGGTGTTTTCATTTAATATTCAGATATGTTATAATCATAGCATCCCAGACTGGTTTGGGTTGGAAAGGACCTTAAGATCATCCAGTTCCACCCCCCTGCCATGGGCAGGGACACCTCACACTAGACCGTGTCACCCAAGGCTCTGTTCAACTTGGCCTTGAACACTGCCAGGGATGGAGCATTCACCACTTCTCTGGGCACCCTATTCAATCTGCACTCTCTTAATTTTACAATGTCATTTTTTCATACTTGCCCTTTTTGTTTTCTATTTATTCTTTTTTAGGCCAAAATAGGTTTCCTGGATGTCGCTGTAAAGCACAATGCAACACTAAGCAGTGTCCATGTTACCTAGCTGTACGCGAATGTGATCCTGACCTCTGTTTAACATGTGGAGCAGCCGACCACTGGGACAGCAAAAATGTTTCTTGCAAGAACTGCAGCATTCAGAGAGGATCCAAAAAGGTACGTAGCTGCACAGTTACCTGCCTATTGCTTTGGGTTTGAGGTGGCTTTATATTTTCATGCCAGACAATGGGATTTCTTCCATTTCTTCATGATAATAGGAAAAGGGAAACGAAAAAGGAGGTAGCTGTCACTGATGTTAGCTCGTTCATGTGCTGCTGTTAAGCTCTACTGTACATTTCATCATGTGTCAGTCAGTTGTTTGTGTAACTGTGCAAGAGAGTATCTCCTCTTACACATTCAGGCTTTGCTTGCAGCTTGCACATAGGCTGCTGTTCTAAAATGATAGCTCATCAGTCTTTCCTTGGATCAGCGTAAGGAGTTTCAGCTCAGACATAGATACTATTTCTTTTTTCACTTGTGGATTGTAATGCACAAACTTGTATACAGGCTACCAGAGAGATCTCAAAAGCCCGTTCACCTCTGTTAAATAAACCAACCAAGGTTTATTGGAACCTGAGGAACATCTTCTCACAAACTAGTTCAGTCCAATACTGAATTTGCCAGTAGCGGGCTCCTGTCTGCAGACATTTCTAGTTCAAAGTCTTTAGTGTATGTGTTTATATATAAACCACCTACATTTCAAGGTTAAACTTTTTACTAGTTTTCGGGTACTTCACTTGGCTTTTCTTTCACATACAATTTCTGATCCACAAGCTGCAATTTTAGTGTGTGTTTGATAATGAGAAGAATTTGTTTTCTCTTCCCCAGCATATACTTCATAAAGGGATATACTTCAAACCAAAGCCCACAACAAAAAGCCCAGACAAAAACCAGGCATGTCTAAATTTGTTGGTTTTCTCTCCCACAGCACTTGCTATTGGCACCTTCAGATGTGGCAGGCTGGGGAATTTTCATCAAAGATCCTGTACAGAAGAATGAATTCATCTCTGAATACTGTGGTGAGGTAAGAACAGAGATCACTGGTTATGTATGAGTTTAATTGGTGAGTTGTGTGTTGGCTGGGGACCAAGAGATTGTCTCTTGACTTGGTATTAGAGAGAGATGTGGCTGACTCCATATACAGTTACTGCTGGAGCTGGGAGCTTAACATTGGAATGTCACCAAAATTTGGCATAGGTTCTTGTGAGAATGAGAGGCTGGAATGTCATTTTTGTCTTGGATGTAACTTTAGTTCAGACACGCCTGGAATTCTGTGCAAAATCACTTAGTATAGTACTAAAATCCAGCAGGCATTTTCATTAAATCACATGCTGTAGTAATAAACCCCCAAATTGGATTCGCAGTTTTGATTTTGAGATGAGAAGCAACTCTTACTCTCCTTCTGCTCTGAAAGAGCTTATTCATGCTAAGAGCAAGCCATTGTTGAGTGGTGAGTGCAGGGTGCTTGCTGAAAACAGTACTTCATGTTTAAGAATATTTTCAGTTGCAAAGAATAAAAACCTTTTGGAATGTCTGGGGTTTTTGACCTTAAGCTGCTATGCCTACCGAAGGGAAGAGGTGGTCTCTTTGACAAGTACTATTTCTTTCAGATTATTTCTCAGGATGAGGCAGACAGAAGAGGAAAAGTATATGACAAGTACATGTGCAGCTTTCTGTTTAACTTGAATAATGGTATGTATGTGCTAGTCACACCCCTTGCAGCATAGATCAAATACGCACAGTCACCATTTTCGTCAGCCCTGTTCTTTTGCAGGGTAACATGGAGAAGTTTTTTGTTCTTCTCCCCATCTTTTCCTAGCAGTGTGTGGATCCCTAATACTCAAAGCTAGTGCTTTTCTTTTTTTCCTACATGTTAGGAAACATCGCTACAGCACTAAGTAGTAGTGATGGAACCTATTACACAAGAGGAGTAGAATTAGAATTTAATGAAGTAAAACTATGTGCAAGCATTAAGTAGCCTAAAGAATTTAAAAGGCTTGCTTGGGCATTGTCAAAGATAATTTTACTGTTAATTAAATAAGCAGTTATGTTGGGAGGATAAAAGCCACACAGATACATGGCATGTGGCTACTGCCACTTGAAGAGACAAATACCGACTGTGCTAAGTGTGAAATCATGGGACATACTTGAAAGCAGGAAAAAAAGCTGCTTTATGTCAATGTTGACTTAGCATATGTGTGGAGCTTGTCCTTGTGGAATAAAGTAGAGGAGCTTCAAATGAGAAACTCAGGTAGTGCCACCGTGGCGGGAGATAAATGGAAAGCACAGTGTTGGGCAGCAGGAATAGCATGTGTCTTGCAGAACAATATAGCTGTTGTAGGATGATGTGCCAGCTCTCCCGCGTGAGTAACTGAACAGTTACCTTTTCCAGCTGCTAATATCCTAGCACTCTAGATATTAAGCACAAACGTGTAGATGTCATTTGTTTCTTCCCTCCCTAGATTTTGTGGTTGATGCAACACGCAAGGGCAACAAAATTAGATTTGCAAACCATTCAGTAAATCCCAACTGCTATGCAAAAGGTAAGTTGTACATCTGCTTGCTTTTAGCAACATATGAAATGTTGTGGGCTACTGAGAATACACATTTTTACCATTATTGTGTTAATGTAAGTTTCCATTTCTTTTTACAGTTATGATGGTTAACGGTGATCACAGAATAGGAATATTTGCTAAAAGAGCCATTCAGACTGGCGAAGAACTGTTCTTTGACTACAGGTTGGTAGATGGATTTTGTAACTTCTTCCTATCATAGGCTGGATTAGCTTTCAGTATTTCTGCCCAGCTCACCACTGCTTACTGTGCCTGCCTCCTTTACAGCATCAGGTCTCAACAGCAGAGAACCAGTCCCCTTGCACAGATATTAATATGAGATAGTATAGTAAGAATTACTTGAGAAAGCAGCTGGTTAAGAGCTTTGCAAACTTGGAACAGCAGCTTGTGTAGAGCAAAGTTTAGTGACAAACAAGGACAAACCTGCACATCAACCTTCATCAGGCTGGGTGCCCTAGGTACCCGCTGGTGTTCAGAAATGGGAAGAAGTATTCTTGTGTTATTAGAGAAGTGCTTGTTAGGGTTGTGTTTGTAATTTCCTCTTAAGTCATCTCCCTCGAAGAAAGCTAAGCTGTCCAGTGATGATACTGTGTAAGTCAGTCAACCTTGAGAAATGCAGCTGCTTTCCACTAGCCAAAAAGAACTTCAGCATTGTGAGATTCCACTGTGATGTTTCCTCTTGGTCAAACTGCTCTAAAAGCAGTTTCTGGAGTAGTGTCAGCGTTATTCTGCATCAGCTAATGCACGCAAGGATTAAGGGCCCCAGCTTGTGACCGGGCTCTGGTGCTGCTTTTTTGTGTCAGAACAAAGTGAAAATGTTCTGTGTTACTGGGCTTGATTTTTGGTTTTATTTTCTTTAATTTCAGATATAGCCAAGCTGATGCCCTTAAGTATGTGGGCATTGAAAGAGAAATGGAAATCCCTTGACACCAGCTACCTCTTCTTTTAAACAAACAGCTGCCTTATCTTCAGGAATTTCTAGTACTGTGGGCAATTTTAGTAAAAACAAAAATGCAATTTGCAATTCTGTATTTGCAGAGTACTGTAACTGTAATTTATAGTAACAAATTTCAAACCAACCCCAACTTTTTATTGCCTTCTCACCAGCTGCAAAGTGTTTTGTACCTATGAACTTTTGCAATAACGTGGTGTGGTACATTTTTCAACCTTGAATAAAGGATACTTGAACTTCTTCATTTTTACTGGAACTGTGTTGGAATTTTGTGTCAGCCAGTTGAGGAAGCAACGGGAATTCTGCCCTTCAGCTTCTGAGCAAAGGCAAGTACATGCTTGTCTATTCTGTTAATGCTCCTTGATTAATATGAAGAAAGACAGTGCAGGAGACATCAGTGAGGATGATCATCAACCAAACTCTTGTCACAATATCAGTGTTTAAAAGTTTTTCTCTGCTTTTGCTAAGCCTCATCAGTCCTTACCTCCTACACCATGTACAGAGAAACTGCTTTAACCAGTGAAGGGCTAAGGCTGGGCTTTGAGCCTTGAATCATTCAGCCTGTTTCTTTTCACCCCACCACTCTTATACCCTGCTATAACCTACTAACTCAAAGCTTTCTGCCTGAAGAGGCTACGCAAACCACACAAAACAGCGTTGTAAAGCCAGCACAAACAGCAGCACAAGCTCCAGTCTTCCAAATTCCAAGATGCAATTTGAAAAAGGAACATCAAGAGGCTTCTATTACCCAAGCTGCAGTCCTCAGGGCAATTTTAAGTTCTTTCTGAATAGGGACAGCAAGCATGCAAAAGCTCAAGTGGGGCTGAGACTCATCTCCCATTTTCCAAATCCATTTGGATCACATCTAATACTGCTCCATTATTTTATTTTCTTAACCCACAGCCTTGTAGGTCACAGCTCCATTGTAACCATGAAAAGTTCAATTTCCCTCAGAGAAAAATGAGAATTGACACAAAACCCGGCTCCCTTCATGCCAGAACAAACACTGAGTAGAACCCACATTCTAAGGTGGGGGGAAAGAAGGGTTTGGCTGCAAAAATTTGGTTCTTTAAGTAAGTTACCAAAAGGGAGACCTGTGAGGATGGCAGCAGCGAAAGCCAAATTTCACATAGACAAATGAACACACAACAGTGTGAGAAGAATGAAGTCTGGTCCCTCTATACAGGTGCAGTAACACTCCAAGCTATTTTAATTCTCATCATAGGCTGCATTTCATGGTCATTAATGTTCAGGAACACTCAATTTTCTGTCCTAGTCAAAGAAAGGGGTATCCAAAACCTTCTTCATACAGGGCAGCACTGAGGCAGAGGTGATGCCCTTCACAGTATATTAAACAACACTAGAAACCCCTCCACTATCAGATCAGCAAGTACTGCTGTGTATATTCTAAGTGTTTAAGTGTTTTCTATTTTGCATACCCTGTGAAATCATCACAACTTTCTTTTCTGTTCAAAGCTATTTCCTCTCAAAAAAGAAATAACACATTTGATGGTAGATGACAATTCATTGCTTAAAAGAACAAAGTGTGCTTAAATCGCCAGAAGCCCTGGCAAAGGAGGAGAAGTGAAACGAATTTCTACAGCTTTCATAACCATTATACCTTTTATTTACATTTAGAAAGATAAATCATGAAACTTAAAACCAAATGCAACTTGTACAGAAATCTTTTAATTTTGTTTTGTTTTTTATTTATCACACATTAAAAAATGAAACACACTATACAAATGGGTTTTCATAGCAGATTACACATGGGTCCATTCAGACTCGCTCTCAAAGTGCTGCCAACATTTCTAAGTGCTGCCTGGGATGGCAGCTGTTTATCCTATAGCCAATGTATTGATTTAAATGCAGTAGCATGCAACCCTTAAAGGAGAAGGGTTTGATTCCTTTCTGTTCTTAAATTAGGTTAAATGGCATTGGTGTCCATATTTACATACTTGAAATGTATCAATCCTGAGCAGTTCTGATGTAAAGCTGAGACTGGCTGATGGGAGTCCTGGTCTCAGGTATTAAAAAGGGAGGTCCAAATGGCAGCAGGGTGGCTGCTATGAAGTTCCGTTGCTTTCGTTCGTTCCATCACATACCTATTTGCCGAGTGTCACACAGTCAAGTAATTGCTAATAAAAACGTTAAGCCAAGTAACTGTAGGTGTCCTTCTCACCATCTACACGTTCCAAGTACTCCTTCTCGATCAGGATGTCGATGCATTTCTGTGGGAGGAACAAACGCAAGTGGTGGGACACCCCTCTATGGTTGCTACAAACTGCGAGTGATTTTGGCCACCGAGCTTCCTGCCAAGTGAAGCAGGGGAGTAGGCAAAGGGCACAAACCAGGGCAACTCTGACCGCATCAAGCAGAGGACTTCACTAATCCTCTTTGTTCTAGGAGAGAGCACGAAACTTTCTATTGAGCTGGGTCACCAGCAGTGGAACTCCCACAACTGGGAAGGCAGGAAGAAGAGGTAAGCCTGGAGCGAAGACTGTAAGCTGGCACTGATGTGGAAAGATGCAATCAAGCTGCTATTTTACCACTGCCAACAGTACAAAACACGCATTTTATAAACACCCTATTTCTGGTTGAAATATTTCCTACTTATTTACAGCTCCAAAAATCTGTCCCTACCCACCCCATCTCCTTGGCTTTCCTTTTTAATTCAGCAGCATGTATTCAGTCTATGTCCTCCTCACCTTCTGGAACACGGGTTTAGAGCTGTGGTTCTCACCTTAATTACTGGAACTCGTGGCTTGAACCTTGAGGACAGCTGTGTTAGCACTTCTCCAAGGAGTTGCTGGTGTTTTAGAACCTTCCTCATTTTCATGATTCTCACAATAGCAGCCTGCACAGCAAAGATGGAAAGGTGCTTAGGAGCAAACTACTTGTCCTGCTGCTGGATAAAGCCATTTTTACTTCCCCAGCAGATCATGTCTGCTAGCACAAGAAGCATCATCACAGCAAACCTGAGCACAGAGGGGGAGAAGCATGCCTACAGATGTCCACTACTCACACAGACTTTAAGCACTCAGATTCTACACAGCATACAGTCAGCAGAAGTGGTTTTGACATACGAATGTTACAAACTATGCTTATGGTCAGTCATAACAATAGTACCAACCGGTACCAAGAGCTACATGAAACCACACTTAGGTAACAGAAAGCCTTACTTCATATATATAACCTTACTGTGACACTCTAAGTAGCACATTTGTATTTCCTTCCCCCACCCCTTTGCTTCTCAAGTGGAGCCCAGATGAACTGATAGAAAACACACGGTTAAGTCCATGCTACCTGGCTTTCACCCTGCGCGGACGTCAGGGGGTGTCTGCATCCACAGAACCCAAACCCTCATCAACATGATATAAGCAGACATGAAGAACAGTGTCCTACCATGCCTTCCACATTTTGGAAATGCCAGGTTGGACAGGGCTTGGAGCAACCTGCTCTAGTGGAAGGTGTCCCTGCCCATGGCAGGGGTTGGTACTGGATGAGCTTTAGAGTCCCCAAACCAGTCTGTGATACTATGATTTTCTATGACAGACTGCAGTCACCCTTAAGAGCACTGTAAATACAGTTTTAGCTCTGACGCAGTGCAATGCAATGGCCTGTTGTCTCTTAATAGAACTCAAGAAAACCCCACAATGAATTTCATTACAGGATCACAACACTGTAATTCTGAAGTTCACAGCATGGCAGCATCCTGCAATGCAAGTCACCTGAATCAGTAGTTTCCTATCTTCCTCTATGTTTTTGTGTGTAGTTTCTTGCTCCTGCTTCTGTTCAGTCTTCATTGGCACGTTGATGTTTACCCTTAATTTCTTGCTGTAAAGGAAAACACCAGAGGTCAATAAAACAATGAGCCTGTTTAGAAACCAAACAAACCCTGAGCAAAACCCAACTCCAGAAAAAGCCAGGGCATGGGGAATGCTGGAGTGGAGAGGGGATCTGTTACTCTAGTATAGTCCTGTGTGCCGTAAATTGGGAACCACCGAGCCACGCAGTACAGTGACCCTGAGCTGCTTCTATCACTGCCTTAACACAACTGACCAGGAATTCCCTAACCTTTAATTATTGGTCAAGGAGGGAAGAAAACAGATAAAGAGTGAGGTACAAGGAAAGGGTTTAAAATGTTCCTTTTGCTCAGATCTTATCCTCAGGAAGTACTGAACTCCTCACTGAATGTGTGTGTGTTTATGTCTATGCTCTGGTAAGCATGGTAAGAAGTCACCACAGTACTGTGAAAAGCTGAAAACACACATTGAGAGAACACTGGTTAAAATAGGTAAGAAAACCTCCTGATAATTGAGGGTTGTTAAGTTCCCCAACCACTGCTCACTCTGAAGTTCTAAACTGAACCTGCTGATCTCCTGTTCCCTCTAGTGGACAAGCCCTTAAGACTTTGACCTTTGTTGGGCACTGTACGCTACTGTAACCTTACAAACCATAATGTGTTTTGCTGAGTGCATGCAAGTCGTGCACCTTGGTACAAACCAGCACCATTTCTTACCAGAGATAAATTAGACAAGAATTAGACAAGAACTGAGGCACAAGAAGGACATCCAGGCTTTGAGAGACTTCATGACAAAGTCAAAGACAGCTGAAACCTTACCCACCCCCCCCCCCCGGCTGGTAATGTTGGGTCTATATGTGAATTATCACTTGAACCCTGGAACTTTCATCCCACGTATTTTAGGTTTTACCCAAATTGAAAGCAGAGGAGGATGCTCCCCATTACACACAAATGATGGATGCTGCTGAAGTTTTTCCTTACTTTTTATAACCAAGATACAGTTTTATTAAGGTATCTGGTTTTAACTCCACCTCATCAACATTTGCATTTTCATCTTCCAAAACCTGCAAGGAATGAATAAAACAAACCAATAAATACACATCCCTCGATACGTGTTGCTGAGTGTTAAGCAGCCATAAAAAAGCAGGAGTACTTACAAGCAATTTGGATTTCAAGAGTATCTGTAGAACTTGTGCCAAGATATCCTACAAAATTACAGAGAGCATTAGCAGTGCAGACAGCACCTTTAACTTACAATACTTCAACAAGAACACATATATTTAGAGTAAGGTCTAGCAAGCATAGAACACTGTAAAATGAGTGAGAAGAAGCAGTCGAAATGTAAGTAAAGTGAAGTAAAGTACAGTAAGTAAAGTAAAGAGAAGGAGTAAAATGTAATATGGTCCCGTCCAGGTGTCAGGATGTATCCCCCTTGCAGTCAGTGAAATAACATCAAATGCTTTAGAAAGACTGATGCCAAACAACAGATCTTTCCAGTTACTGATTTAGGAGCCAGATTTATTATGGTCCAACCATAACTGGGGCAAAAGAAATAAGCAAATATCTGCAAACAAGCATCTATTATAAATGATAACCCCATAAAAGCCCTGGGTTTGCTGTGAACCAGCAGCAGCCGTAACTTTCTAGACAGACATTCCTAAAACTAAAGATCGCACTGACTAGAAGTTGCCCCACTTCACACAAGATGCAAACCTAGTAGTAAAGGACACGGGTGCCAAATAAACTACGGCCATCAAATCCACTTGGAAAGAAATGAGGGAACCTTTTCCACAAGACAGTGAGCCAATAAAGCTGCAGATTTCACTATGGCCATGTAGGTAGGCCCTGAGATGCAAAGCAGAACAGATGCACAGATCATTCATTCAGGGGAAAATGCTGCTTTTCCTTAAATGCTGTCTTTTAATATTACAAGGTACACTGTGGGATACTGAAAGCATCCTACCAGAGCTCAGTAGGAAGCTAGACAATTCACTGCAGTCACAAGGAGGAGTATATACACAACTAAGATTCATCAGAAGACTAGGCAGTTACAATTACAGCAAAGCAAATTGGCCAAGAGTAGAGCACATCTGTCTCCAGGACAGAAAACAATTCTGGCTTCAGGCATAGAATCTCAGAATGGTTTGGGTTGGGAAGAGCCCTGAGATCATCCATTTCCAATCCCCTGCCATGGGCAGGGACGCCTCACACTACACCATGCTGCCCAAAGCTCTGTCCAGCCTGGCCTTGAACACTGCTAGGGATGGAGCATTCATCACTTCTCTGGGCACCCTGTGCCATGTCTAATCCCAATTTCTTACAATAGCAGGAAGAGCCCTGAAGACCCACAGACTTGTTCACAAGTGGGATAAAATGTGCAAAGTCACTACCATTTTTATTTGGGTACTGTCTGTCAGCTGCTGCACGGTGTAGGCATCTTCTGTGTTGTACTGCAGTAAAATCGCCATCTGGAATGTGGATGCCTAAAAAAGAGAACGAAGGGGAGAGGAGGGAAATCAGAAAATGAGAATGAACTGCATCTGAACAGCCTGAAACTCACCAGTCACACATATATACGGGAATATCTGGACAACAGAATAACCAACTCCTGCTCATCATTACAATACAGAAAACTCTACTGTTGCTCATACAACCAGACCTCTACCTTCCAGCGTTATCTAAACATAAGCCCTAAGATTATGATCATTTAAGTGGCTGCATACGCTTCATCAAATCTTCTATTGCGGTGTCAAAGCCTTATCTATTTGTTAATATAACTTTTAATTATTTTCCTCTGTCAGTCCCTGCCTCCTACCCATTTCATCTTCATTAAAAGCTCCAGCGAACACTGGATTCATCCCCACAACCCTCCCAGCTCCAGCAGAATAATGAAACCAAGTTTATAAACAAGGCTTGTATCAGTGGCTTATTCACACCTATCACCAGAGGGTTAACATATGCTGATGACAAGCTCGAGTCTGAGGTTATATTGTTTCTTCTCACTGCTGTGAACTCCCCTCTTCAGTCGACTTTGTCAGCGAAAGCAGACAGGGAGGTGTAAAGAGCCTGAGATTTTATGCAGAGAGGCTGCAGTTCTCTCACACAACACAGTTCAACACCCATTTAAAACCACAAGTAATGTATTCCATTTAATAAGTCAATTTGCTTTTAAACAGATCTGAAGTATCAATAAATAAAGCACAGAATAAAGGCTCTGTTAATCATAACGCCAACCACCATCTGGGGAGGGCTGGCATTTATGTTCACCTCAGTAATACATGGCTCTGTAGCCAGCAGGTCTTGCACCTTTGCTCTGCTTTATTTAAGGGCAGTAGCATTATTCACAGGAATAAAGCTAATGAATGCATGTGAGCATCGTACACAGTAGCTAAACATGTATGTGTGTGTATATGCATACAAACATACGCTCCCCACATCCCCAGTTAAGGAACTGAGTGATTTAAAATACTTATTGAGATGCATCATTACATACTGCTAATGAATATTCTGACATACAAATTCACCGCACTACTCATGAGTTTGTGTGCAAGCACAGGTATTCACAGAGACTCCACTCCTTCAACCTCTACACTCTTCATTTTAAACACATTTATCTGCACGATGGTCCTTTAAGGTAAGGAAAGACAACTATCTCCACTGGAGCAGAGCATGAACGCATGTCTCTTAATGATCAGCTGCACCCAGCCCTGTGACTGCAATCACCACTGAGTGCTATTGGCACAACATTACCCTTACCTGTAACGTGTATCTGTTTTTGAAACAGTTGGTAACCAATTCCCCTTTGGACAGCTGATACAACCACGTTAATTTCCTTCCACTGTGACGACTGGCATAAAATGCAGTAAATCTCTGATAGCTCCGTTCTAACTGTATAAAAACAACAGCAAATAAAGAAATTACATTATTTACCTCCATCTACCATCACTAGAGCGTGCTCTGCAACAAAGGAGACTCAAATCTCATCACCCTTCACTGCCATGTTGTCAGAACGAGACAAACAGAAACCCAGAGCATTCAGATTCTTCAGACTGGATGAAGGTTTTCCTGTGTTAGGAGTTTCCTCTTGAAGTGTCATTAACCATACAAACCTAAACAAGTATTAAGTTCCATTCTCCCTTTTGCAATACATTAAGCAAGGGTAGAAAGGAGATTTCTTTCCACCACCTTCATCCCCCAAGTACAGCAGTTAAACATATTTCTCACGTTATGTATTCATGAATTGCTTGTTCTGGATTAAGCACTCAACAAAGAACTGATGACTGTAATATCTAAAGGTTTTACTGGACAAAGCCAAAGCAATGGCAATAAAATTATACGCAGAAACACACACCAACAAAGATTGTCTTCAGCTCCTGTTGGAAGTTTCGAAGAAAGACGCATTAAGCAGGGTCTTCCCACAAGAGAAAGCACTGCACACAGCTCCCTCCTACTACCTTACTCAATCAGCTTGTTCTGAATTTCCTCCAGCCAAACACCAGAGACACCTCCAGCCCTCTGTGACACACACCAGAACAGGAGGAGACAACAACCTCCTGAAACAGGTTTCTCACACAAAGATTCCGTGTTTGGATGAACCAAGCGCAAGCGCCTCACCTCAGACGGCAGAGCAAACGTGCAGGACTGCTGGAATGGCCACGATCCAGAACTCAGCACCTGGATGCTGAAATCCACTGCAAGAGAGGTGAAGAGGCTGAGCTCTGGCATTATCGCCTTTGCTCCTACCAGTCTCATAAAACACACAGGCCCCACTCTAACACAAGAAGTGGGGCCTGTGGGGGTTTTTTCTGGGCCTTTTGCTCAAACTGACATGGTGAAAAATACTCAGCTACATATTTTTTATTCAGACCACAAACCAAAGGAATTCATGTAAGAAATCACTGTACTTGGAGAGCTTCAGATTTACGGTCACAGTCACTCCACTTTCTCTCATTTGCAGAGGTTATTAGTCTGCTTCTATCCCCACAATGGATTTCACTTTTAACGTGCACTGTAAGCATTCATTTTTATGTGTAACTCAAACTCCCCACCCCACAGCACACAACTGCAAGAGCAAACATTTCACATTTAAAGCAAAAACTAAGTACAATTTAAGCCTGACAATGCACGACTCTAAATGTAACCCAACAGTGCTTTAAAGAACTTGTTTCAGTGTGCTTTGGTGACAAATATACATCTGTAAGCATACATCTATACACTTGTATGCCTGTAAGTAACTGAGCTGTTTAACAACCTACCAAGCAATCTCCTTTTGCCTTACTGCTTTTTACACAAGTATGACATTCAGCCATATTGTGCTCAAAAATGTTTGAAGAAAAACATCTTTTCTAATCAAAAACAAAACAGGAAGAAATAAAGAAGGAAAAAGGAAAGACGGGATTCAACTTCATTTAGTTACATCCCAAAACAAGAGCTGTGAAATCAGGAGGAGATTACCCATACAGAAGATATAAAGTGCTACTATAGAAGACAAAGTACAAACCTAAAAGACTGATTTAAAAATCCTAGATATCATGGCCAAAATAACACTGACTTCTGGGGAGGTGATGTCTCAATCATTTCCCTCCTACAGTGAGCTCTGCAGACATAAGAAGCAGCTGAACTACTCAACAGTAACTTAGGTAAAGGTATTACTTACAATCTAATGGTTCTGAATTGGTCAGGTGCTTTTTAAACTGCTCATTCAAGTCCTTGCTTACACCAATATCTTGGAACATCCGCTGCAGCTTGGAGGTATACTCAAAACCACAAGCTTGCTGTATTTTAAAAGCACAGGTACATCAGCAACACACGTTTTTGACATTGGAGAACACAATAACAAAGTATCAGAGCCTATTTTCTTAAAAGAAGATGTACAAAGTTCAGTATTGGCCTTACTCAAAGTGCTGATCCAAACCAGACACACTCTTTAACCATCATCAGAAAGTGAAGAAAGTTTTCTTTACAAAGGAAGCAATGAAACAGACTACTAGAAGAGTATTAGATCATATTCTGCTTGACCCTGAATGAACAAGGGTTAATGAAATTAAGCAACTCTTCAGCAGTCATTCCCTTGGACAATTATATCCATGTCATTCATTTGGATAAGAATAATTAGGCTTAACTCAATCTTAAATCCATTGGACAGACATGCACTATAAGCTTCCAGGAGGTAAAGAAAAGGGAAGAGGGCAGGGAGGAGACCTCGGTTGTGTATTTTTCTATTACACTTAAAACATGAAAGGACATACATCCGTGCTTTCTAAGGCAGCCTGATGACCTGTAATCATGGGACAGACACGGAATACTCACTTTTAGTTTAGAGATCATGCTTGCCTCAGCATCATCACTGGCGCTGTTCTGATGTACAAGTCTTTTCGCCAGCATTTTAGCATAGAACTTTTGAAACACATCTTTATCCTCAATGTACTTGAAGACAACCATCTGGAAAAGACAAAATAGCTTGTAACGAAAAAACATTATCCATATTATCTATTTATTTAACATGAAGCAAAAGCATAAATTCCATGTAGCCACTTTAAATCTACTTTCTACCAACAAGCCACACCTAGATGAAGTTTAGTATGTACAGACGAAATATTAAGCAAGGCAATCAAACATACAAAATAAAAGGTTTTCTCTCATCTGACTTCTATGACAATCAAGTATTGCCCAATTCTCACAGCTTACACAGAAGAGAGCTGGATTTATAGACATCTTACCACTTGATTGAGTGTATCTTCCAGTTCTGCTTCTTCTGGGTTCTTTGAGCTGCAATTAAAGACGTGCATTTTTAATGAGTCTCAAAACTACAGAATTAAAACCACGTATGGAAGTATATGGAAATTTCATAAATAAAAGGAACACAGATTGAGTAGCTCTGGGATCAAAGACTCTTCAGAGAGAAACAGTGTTAACAAAATGAACTCTTCACAAATCCACATGTAAGCGACTCTGAAGCAAGTGATTTCTAAGCAATAGGCTTAAATTTGTGGAACACGAATCACTTGGGACCTCCAAACAGCCTGATACTTCTCAGGATTTATGGGCTTATAGATGGATCCCTCTCTTTCTGCTGCTGAATGCTAGCTTCATTTCTTAGATAGTACAGTGAAAAGAACACAGCTCAGAGAGCTGGGTCTTGACTGCTACACAGCAGCAAGAACTCATGTGGCACGGCGTTGGGTTTCCTGCGTATCACGCCTGTCCATCAGGCACAGCCAAGATCTACCCTGCAGAGAGCTACTATTTATAAATAGAAAAGAAATCCTTTGCTGAAGGAGGGAGGGGATGGGGAAAAGCGAGCAAGTTGTTCTGTTTTGGGCTGTTTGGTGGCGGTTTTCTTCCTCCCAAAAAAACCAAAGCCAGGTAAGTTGCCAGTGACAAAACTGACACCAATCCAGTATGAACTGAACTGATCCCAACTCAAAATATGAGCTGCTAAACCACTTGAAGCCAAATACCTTAATTAGATTATGAACCACAAGAGATTAGAAAGCATTTTTTGTCCTCCTCAATTTCTACCCAGATGGAAGAACATACAGAGGAAAGCAAGCGTTTTAATGGAAAAAGGGAGCATGCATCTCCTCTTTACAACACAGAACACAACTCACATTTTTTAGGGAAAACCAAAAAACCTTAAGAACCCCTTCTGTTTTATTAAGAAAGAAAAAAGCCCCAACAAACTCAGTTTCCTATAAGAAAGGAAAGGTATATTTATTTCTCCCCTCTTCTTAAAAAAAAGGAAGAAGTAAACTCTCTATATCCTTTAGGAACAGTCCCATTGAAATTCATGTGTTCAGAAGTTGGTATAATTAATCTGTCTTGAACCACTAAGTTCTGTTTCTGACAACACAACCTAAGACTTCACATGCTAAACCCCTTCAAAACAGAAGAAACCTGAAGCAGTATTTTGTCTTTGAGGACGTACCTTTTCTTTAGTAAAGAGTCACAGTATCGTGCCAGTAGCTCTGGGGATTTACTGGATGATTGAGCCATTTTTGTCACGGCATTATTATTTATAAATCGACCACAGGCCTATAAATCACAAAAGACAGTGAAATTCTGGGAGACAAAACACTGAATAGAAATAAGAGCTCACCATATGCCACTACACGCACTTACTTTGTCGAGTGCAGCCACAAAGCCAGCATCATTGTTGAACGCGGACATGACTAAAGCATTGTACTTCTTATGGACATCCAACACTGTCTGTACATACAT
This sequence comes from Pezoporus flaviventris, assembly GCF_033815535.1. Classification (NCBI taxonomy): domain Eukaryota; kingdom Metazoa; phylum Chordata; class Aves; order Psittaciformes; family Psittacidae; genus Pezoporus; species Pezoporus flaviventris. The sequence continues at coordinate 6,827,232 of NW_026892585.1, forward strand.
TTTTGGATCCTGCAATAAAGAGAGATTGGCTTTTTGCAACCTGTTGACCTTCTGCATTCTACTTCCTCCTCAACAGAGCTCCTCACTGGCTTAAGCAAATCTTTATAGGCAAAGAAATATCTTAAAGGTAAAACAGTATCCAGACTAGTTTAGGTCCAGGACCGACTTACATTAGCACCAGCTTTCACTTACAGCAACCACAGTGCACAGTGCGTACTATGTTATGCAGTACAAAAGAAGACAAAACATTGCAAACACGGTCAAAGATGTAAGCGTAATTCAAATGAGACCTGAGAGAAGTGGACAATCGAAGTGGCAGCTGCTATAGCAGATACCCTTAAACCCCCATAGTAAGAACACAACGGGTATATCCCAAATATGTACAACTTGGCACAGAGACCTCGGTCATTGGTGACAATTCTAAATGATTATCTGCTCAACAGCCAGTGGCAGCCAACTGCCAATAAGCATCAAGTTTATGGCACTCACAGATTGAGTCCTATGTGTAGTTACTGATCCCAACAAAGACAGAGTAGAGTTGGAGAGTAGGGACTGGTGGCAACTAAAGCACCAGACAGACAAGGCAGCTACTCTACAACAGCTACTATAGTTTTTGGCTACAAGTCTTCAATTCGGGGATCAGAAGTTTGAAAGGTTTACAAAATGAGGAGGATAACTGAAAAGATGAACAATCACTAAAAGCAGTTTTACAACTATAGGGCACTTGATAAGTGACAGGAAGCAAGTTTAAGACATATGGTAAAGAACATCTTTTATAAGGCAGTGGATGTCTGCCACAGGAGATAGGCTGTTGGAAGCAGATAATACCAGCAGATTCAAGTTTGGATTAGACAAACTCACAGTCAACAGGTTCATAAATGAAAACTAAAATGACTGGGCATGAAAGTAACATGTAACATTCCTATTGAGAGAGCTCTGGATGCTGGCAACAAACAGCAAGAGTTTGGGGGCAGGGTTTTATCAGGATCCTGGAAAACATTGCCTGTTGCCACTGAAGACAGACATAGGCTAAGTGGAGCACTGATCTAATGCTGTGCTTGAGATAAAAAACAAGCTCCCAGACAAGAAATTCAAGTGGACTTGAAGGACATTCAGGAAAGGTGTTTACTGATCACAAGGACTTAAAAAAATAACCAAAAGCAAAAGAAGCAGTAATCTTCTAACTGAACACAGCCTTAATATAGTTAATGAAGACTAGAGCACAACTCATTCTGCAGTAGAAGTCTAAAATAGGTCAGATGAGTCAAGCTGGTGTGACTATTTCTCTCCACTGACTACAGAGAAATTGAGAAGCATTTGCTCAGCTGATTATCACAGAATCACAGAATAGTCAGGGTTGGAAAGGACCTTAAGATCATCCAGTTCCAACCCCCCTGCCATGGGCAGGGACACCTCACACTAAACCATCTCACCCAAGGCTCTATCCAGCCTGGCCTTGAACACTGCCAGGGATGGAGCATTCACAACCTCCCTGGACAACCCATTCCAGTGCCCCACCACCCTCACAGGAAAGAATTTCCTCCTTATATCCAATCTAAACTTCCCCTGTTTAAGTTTTAACCCGTTACCCCTTGTCCTGTCACTACAGTCCCTAATGAAGAGTCCCTCCCCAGCATCCCTATAGGCCCCCTTCAGATACTGGAAGGCTGCTATGAGGTCTCCACGCAGCTTCTCTTCCCCAGGCTGAACAGCCCCAACTTCCTCAGCCTGTCTTCATACAGGAGGTGCTCCAGTCCCCTGATCATCCTCGTGGCCTCCTCTGGACTTGTTCCAACAGTTCCATGTCCTTTTTGTGTTGAGGACACCAGAACTGCACACAATACTCCAGGTGAGGTCTCACGAGAGCAAAGGGGCAGGATCACCTCCTTTGACCTGCTGGTCACGCTCCTTTTGATGCAGCCCAGGATACGGTTGGCTTTCTGGGCTGTGAGCTCACACTGAAGCCGGCTCATGTTCATTTTCTCATCAACCAACACCCCCAAGTCCTTCTCCACAGGGCTGCTCTGAATCTCTTCTCTGCCCAACCTGTAGCTGTGCCTGTTTAGATACAGTACACATAAATGAAGTTAGGTAGAATTCACCATAGAATCACAGAATGCTTTGGGTTGGAAGGGACCTTAAAGCCCATCCGGTTCCAACCCCCTGCCACAGGCAGGGACACCTTCCACCAGACCAGGTTGCTCCAAGCCCCGTCCAACCTGATCTTGAACACTGCCAGGGATGGGTCAGCCACAGCTTCTCTGGGCATCCTGTGCCAGCGCCTCAGCACCCTCATATTAAAGAATTTCTTCCTTATACCTAATCTCAGTCCCCCCTCTGTCAGTTTAAAACCATTCTCCCTTGTCCTATCACTACAGGCACTTGTCTTCCTCTTGCATTTTTCATGCTTTTACAAATAAAATAAAACCATTCACCAAAATCCTAAAACCAACAGAAACTTGCCCTGCACAGTCCCATCGCAGTCATAGGCCTAAAAGATGATGTGCCATGGTTTCAGCTGTAATTTTTCTTCTTCCCAGCAGCTGGTGCAGTGCTGTTTGGACTTCAGTCTCAGAACAGTGCTGATAACTGATGGTTTAGCTCTTGCCATTAGCACTTACCCCAATCAAGGACTTCTCAGTCTCATGCTCTGCCAGTGAGGGTGGGCACAAGAAGCCAGGAGGAAGCAGAGACAGGACACCTGACCCAAACTGACCAAAGGGGTATTCCATACCACAGCACGTCATGCCCGGAATACAAAAAGGGAGGAGTCACCTAGAAGGGAGCGATCACTGCTCGGATTGGGCTGGGTATTGGTCAGCGGGTGGTGAGCCATTTTAGTGTGCAACACTTGTGGGCTTTTTTTTCTTGCCTACTTTTAGTTTTATATTCTCTTCCCTCGTTGTTTCCCTTATCATTATCATCATCAGTAGCAGTATGCTGTACTTTAGTTAGGAAACTCTTCTCATCTCAACCCATGGGTTTTACATGCTTTCGATTCTTCTCCCCATCCCGCCCAGAGGAGGGGAAAAAGGGGTGGCAGAACAAAAGCTCTGAAGGGCTCCCCACAAAACCCACCAAGAACAAAACCAAACCAAGAACACAAACCCACAGCTTGAAGACCGGTGACACAGTGATGTGACTGTCGCTTTAAGCCTATTATCAACATTTGATAACTGTTCAGTCCTCACAAATCAAATCAGCGAGAGGGAAAACATAAGCAGACCGGAAATTGTATCAGGAAGCATTCACCCTCCTCAGCAGCAACCCCATAGAGACTTATTCTGACGGTGTACTTGCATTTAGAGCAGCTTCTCCACATTTCTCAATTGCAGCTAGACCCTGATTATGAATGTGGGTTTCCAGAAGTTTTTTCAGCTCTCCGAGGCCATCCTGGATTCGAGATACAAGGTTATACATGCGACCCAAGTCTGCAAAATAAGGAAAGCCAACATCTCCCATTTGTACTAGCTATGACTCCAATTTCTTATTTACAGGTTGCCAATAGGAATTAAAACATCCATCATCAACGAAACTGTACGTGCAATTGCTCCTTTAAAACGGCAGAGAAAGCTACAGCAAAAAAATCATACAGTATAGAAAATCCTTGCACCAACATGGAAAGGTAAGACTAGTTAAAGAGAAAACCTGTTCAGTATTATGACCTGTTTGACCTTCACAATGCTACACAAAACTTCAGAAGAAAAAACCTGATTTAATTATAGAAATAGAGCTACTTCTGATTTCTAGTTTTCACAAATTTAAGGAGGTGCAATGATTTTAAGAATGGAGTTAACCCCAACTTACTCAGATAAAGTTTGAAGCGTTGCCATGAATTAGGACTACTGTTAGTGTTACTGCTGGCTGTGCTAAGAGTACAGTATTCCCCTGGTTATTCTGAACAGGCCACTTACCAGAGATCTACCATCACCTTTAGCCTTTTGTGTATTAACACTTCCCAAGGAAAGAAAAGGTTCTGAAAAGCATTACCAAGGAACAGAACTAACAAAGGTAAAAACAAATTGGATGTCACTACAGAGATGTCAAAGCTGCGTGTTAAAATCACAGCAGTTTTGAGCCAAGACTTCCCCAAATCAATTAGTAATTGTGAAAAGGCTCATACTGAAGAGGGTTTTGGATTATATTATTAATGCTCAGCAGGACAGATACTTTGTACTTTCTCAGTGAAGAGCTCCTATTTTTTTAACGCCTAATTAATCTTAGAAATAACCCAAATGAAGGTAAAACCAAAGGTGTGTAACAAGGCAGTGCCCAAGACACAAGGTACTACTTTTCCTTTCTACCCTGACAGACTTTAGGAATTGCACCGCTGTGGTAAGTGACTGTATTAAAGGCTCACATAGCCTACAAGCTTCAAAAAGTAAGAGGAAAAAGAAAAACCTGGGAAGGCCTCCGGAGTCCAAAAATGATTTTCTAGTTTGTGCTATTGCTATTTCCATTGTCAGAAGACATTTATAAAGTCATATTACTAGTCAACAACCATCTGCATCAAAATCTCTTCCAATTACAGGGTAAATACGTTTATTTACAAACAGAAGCAACCTCTAGTTGTGCAGGATAAAATAATCTTCTATTTACATTTGAAACAGGTAACTTCTGACCTCCTAATCATGCACAATTGCCCTTTACTATTTTGAAGCATCTCCTAGTTATCAACAAGATGATTACAGTAGTTACTATTTTAATGTTGATATATAAAGAGACAGAGGCATAGTTGCAATTCACAGCTCTCAAATGAACATCTGTCCTGGGTTCAGCAGCAGCAGTCATTTTTCTCCTTCTTGGTAGCTGGAGCAGTGCTGTGTTTTGACTTTTGACTTGGGAACAGAGCTGATAACAATGATGTTTTGGTTTGGCCAAGGACTTTGGGAGCCTCATGCTCTGCCAGGGAGGAGGGGAAGCCGGGAGGAAGCAGAGACAGGACACCTGACCCAAACTGACCAAAGAGGTATTCCATACCACAGCACGTCATGCCCAGGATGTAACTGAGAGTTACCCAGAAGGGCTGGGACTGCAGGGTTGGAGGAGGCACCGGTCGGTGCTTGGTCGGGCTGGGGGGGGGCAAGTTATCGGTCGGCTGGTGCTGAGGTGTTGTATTCTCTTCCCTTGTTATTTCCTTTATCATTATTATCATTGGTGGTAGCAGTAGTGATTTGTGTTATACCTTAGTTACTAAACTGTTCTTATCTCAGCCTGTCGGAGTTGCATTCTTTTGATTCTCCTCTCCGTTCCTCCGGGAGTAGGGGGAGGGAAAGAAAGGGGGGGTAGTGAGTGAATGAGTTGCCTGACTGGGTTTAAACCACGACAACATCAATAGTAACTTACATCACAGTATCTCTTCAATTCTGTCACTTTCCCTAAAGCAGTATTACAGTTATTGCCTTGACTTCCTATAGAGATTAAATTAATTCCCCAACTGGAAAAAATCAGAAACACCATTCATCTTATTCATCTGCATAATGCATAGGAATTATCTGCGGCCAGTTTCGACTTACTTAAGCATTACCTCCTGAAGAAACTCATAAAACATACCTGTCAATTCCTTAAAGATACATAAACGCTTTGATAAGCTTGACTTCTTCAGTGGTTCCTCTAAAATAAGTATTCATTCCGTGTTCTCTATTGAAGGTATAAACTTGATCCACTACTGGCACTTGAAACTCATTTTCACAGCTAAAAATTATCTCATCTATTAATAATTTCTACTCTTTCCTTGTGCTTTATACGTGGTTTTATGTATCTTATATAAATATAGAAGCCATATTTTAGAAGCTCCGCATTTGCTTCCATTCCTCTTTTAACATTTCCTATAAATACTTCCAGACAACCTGGATTTTAAAAATCTAAAAGGTCCATGAATTAAGCTGAAACAGCTGGTGAGACTCTTGGTCTGTTTTTCTTCTCGCATCTCTTTCATATGAGCTTCAGCCCCTGCTGGAAGGATGGCTCAAGTGCTCTTGAAGCTCTTCCAGCCATGTTAAAAGAAATCAGAAGTAGTGCTGTTTTGCCTTAATATCTGGAATCAGAATAGGCTTCTTGAGGCAATACCCTCAGCCATCCCAATTTAATCAAAAGCTGCTCATCCCCTAGTTTAGTGTCTGTCTTCTCTCTTAATCTAGTGCCTGAACAAATCACATTTAGCAATCACAAGAATTTACATTATTCACAAATCATCAGGGAGGAGCTCTAAGCCTAAACCCAGTGTTTGCATCTCCTTACCTTCATTTTTGTCTGCATCCAACAAATTCTGGAACTCTGTATGAAATATCTCCAGGTGCTTTTCAATAAGCACTTGTTCACATTTTCGTGCCAACTCATCCTGTGTGCTCTCATGGAGATAGACCTGAACTCTACGCTGTTCCTCAAGAAGGCGAGCTTCAGCCTGAAGAACAGAGATACAAACATGAAACGTGTGTGGAAGGCAGAACAGAAATCAAACAGAATTCATCTAGAAAAACACCGCCAAAAAACCCAAACCTCTCACTAATGCAGTGTCCACCTACTTAAGCAATTATTTTTTCTGGAAATCATAACATATGCATGGAATTGATGTTTATGTTGATGATAATATTATATACTGCTTGAACAGGGGGAGAATCACAGCAAGACTGTTTTCCCATTGCTTCTGAATAAGAAGCTGGAAAGATGCTGTCAGAAGAAGAGAAAGTTGAAGACATGAGAAGCTGCAGTTTTAGCACCAGCAAGCTCTCCAGCTAAAGAGGCAGTTTTGTTTAAGACAAACATGAATACATTCCATGCCCCCACAAAACTAAAAGGCAGGAAAACTTATTTATTTAAGCAATTTAACAGTATGCCCATGACAAATTAATTTGAACGTTATCATCTACATTCTTACATAGGAAAGCTTCCTAATAATCTACAATCATTTAAATTCTACTGGCATTTAATCTGGCACATAAAATGCTACGTAAGTGTGCCTACCTGGCAAACCAAAATCCTAGACGTCACTCGAGTAACAGTACTTACGCCAAAATGCAAACCTGAAGATGTTTATATAACAATTACCTCTATTTTGTTTGCAAAGGTGTTAAAGATTCACTCTACAAGCCATCTGTAATTGCAGCACATCATCAGGGATGAAGTACACATGTCCCCTTATTTACATTATTAAAGCTCCAAGTTATTTAAATTAATAACATCACCAAGAGAAGGAAATTAAGTTAATGCATTTTCCTGGTGTTTTGGAATACCAGCTAAGCATGAAAGATCATATTACGGACAACAACAAAACAATTTCACTGCAAGTACACTGCATCATACACAGATGGCTTTAAATAATCTCTGTCACTGTCAGCTTCACTCATTTCTGTAATCATTTTGCACTTAGCTCTTGTGATATGGTCCTGGATTACTCTCTCCTAGAGTCAGACCAGTACAGGTTTATATGGAAAAAAATAAGAATAAAGAAGTCAACTGTTTGGGAAGGGATATAACCTCAAGCTTCAGAGCACTTGCCTCTTTCTTACGAGTAAGGAATAATAATCAGCTTCCTAGTGACAGCAAATGGCAGCAAGTCTGTCTGATTAACACTGGAAACTGCAATCAGACTAGCAGGGCTACTTATGTTCATTATGTTCACGTATCTTATGCATTTCTGTAGTGCAGGAAATGCTGCCATTGTTTATGAAAACAAATATCCACTCTGACTTTAAATTTTCTTATACTCTCTCGCTTGTGTTCTTGTAATTCCATTTTTCTTTTAGAGTCGTATTTCAGAAACAAGGGGAAAAACAATTAGTTCACACGACAGTATCTTTGCCAGCTTTAACTATAAAGATCAAAAGTTCAGTTTGAGACTTTATTTCAAGGGACAGGCTTAAGAAATACTGACCTTTATTCCCTACAGCACATCAGGCCGTGCCAGCTTTACTCATGAGTTCTGGCCTGAGAAGAAAAATTCATAATCCTTCTGAACTCAGTAAGTCTGCCTGTATAACTACATACATGTATCCTAATTAAGACACTGAGTATTCCACAAGAAACAACCAGAGTTCTACTGTATCATGGTAACACTGACATTATGCTGGTGTGCACTAAGGTACTCCAACAGGTTTCTCTTTTTCTTTTGCAATGCTGTTTATCCCCAATTAGAACTCAATTCACAGTGCTTCAGGGAGAAAGTCAAGCAAGTGTACTAATAGCAGATTACTGTGTTTTTAGTTTGGACTTCCAGCAGATGACTTTTAAGACCTTCTTACTGCTAATACGCCACCTGACTGCTGGACAACTTGCAGCTTTTCACATCAGTCTCATTTAACGCACTTCATAGCAGAAAGGAACCCTAATTCCAGCAATATCTGAGTAATAATTATGGAGAGTACTACTCTGTCCCAGGCATTTAAGTGGCAAGCAAGATTACAATACCCAATCAAAAAAACATTAAGTTTACAAAACTGCTTTGTCATGTTTACGTAAAAAATGTTAAGAATTCCTTATGCATAATGAAGTCGGATAAAACCGAAAGAAACCCATCTGAATTCTAGATTAATAGGTCTGAAAACTTGCATGACCTCTCATGATCTCTCCAGCAAAACATGCAGACTAGAGAGAGCAGACAACCTGTTCCAATGAACTAACTTTTAGCTTCAATTTGTACATTTCTCATTCCCTTAGGTCACATCCCTTAGTTTGTATCGTTTTGCAGGCTCTGATGATTATTTACTGTAGAGTCTAATACATGTCTTTTTCCATTTCATCAGTTAAATCCCAGGAAATGAGTAATGAAAACAGTTTCTTGTTCAGTTTGATTTCAATGTATGCAGATTAACTGTAAGGAGATGCCAAGACAGCCCAAACAGCTTGTTTACATCTCTAGTGTATTAATTTGAGCAGAGACTTAAGGCTACACAGTTTCTTGCTGAAGACTTCCCCTACCTTATGCTAGCTTTATACGCACTTTCAGCTTTGACATCAGCTTCAAGCAAAGCAAGTTGCTCTTTTGTGGGTTTTTGAAGTCTTGAAGATTGTTTGGGGTACTAATAGGTTCTTTCTGTTTGCCACTAATCTCTAGTTCCTGAAATAGCAATGACCTTCAGACAGCTTTTCACTGTGCCGTACCAAGAAAGCCTGGATGAGCCAGTCATTCAGGTTATGAATGACAAATTCCCACACACTGTTTTAGGATGAAAGTCAGACAGGAAATTGAAAGGGAAGTAGCAAAAATAATGAATTCAACGTCAGAAAAACAAACATAGGTAAGTCTGGGAGCTACTGGGCAACTATCCCAATGCACTAAAAGCAGGACTTCTTGGACTTACGAACACTTTTGGGGGGGTTAAATCATTGACCTTAATGTCAAGGCTCAGACACGATGTGTTCTATGGCAGATTTACACAAAAACACCCCACAAAGATAGTGCAGGGAGGGATGTGCATCTGGATATTACATACGCAAAAAGATGATTTTTTAGCTTTTCTTTTTCTTAGCTATATGGGGAAAAAAGACCAACCAAGTAGCAATTCATAGTCAGGAAACGTGCTGAGAAAATATATAAAGCAGCACTTGTCCAAGATGAAAGATGACCCATCTATTTCACATTAAGTACAACTGACCCAATAACCAGGCTAGACACAGTCAATGTTTATCCAGCCCGCTCTTAATTGCCCTTTCTGGGATCCCCCAAATCAGTAACAATTTAAATCTATCCTCTGTTGAGTAGAAGTATTGTGTAGTGTTCACTATATTGAAATATTCTAAGAGAATTAAAGTTAATTCATCATCTACTTCCTCGGCTGGCTTGCTCAGGAAGAGATTTCAATAAACGTCCCAACACAGAGTTCCTTGTATAGGAACAGTAACTTGTAGGTCTAAAGCAGAATGACTGTTTTGGTGTCTTGAGGCCTACCAAATTGTGAATTTAGTTTATCATTCTCTTCTATTTTGCCCATTAAGAATGTTCCAAACTTTCACTGTACTTACTGAAATACACTTAAGGAGACAAACTCAGACCTGATAAACATAAAAGCAGATCCCCAAAGGGGAAAGAGAGCTAACTGCTTCTGCAAAATAATCATCAGTTTAAGAAAATGATAATAAAAGCCAAGGATTTCTGTTACTTTACCTCTAAATAAACATCTGTATCCAGAAATAATCACACAGCTTATTAAATAAATTACCTTCTTCATGTACTCTGTGACTGGGTTCTGTTGCAAGAATTCAGTACTTTCTCGTGTATAAAATCTCTCTGTGTCAGCAAGAAACTGAGATTCAAAGGATTCTTTATAGACTGTTAGTGTAGGTCCTTTTGCAAATGCATCATCTTCATTCAGCCCCAGCTCCACTAAAAAACACACAAAAAAAGAGAAAGTAATGAAAAAATTGTCTAAAAGAATGAAGCAGTCTCTTGCAGATAAACACGTTCCCTCCTAACTTACATGAGGGAATCAATTGGGACAGTAAGAGCACCACTTTCTGTATCTTTTAAAAGCATGTATTTATTTTGCACTTAAAAAAAGTAGAACAACAAATTACTTCTGTAAACTGCACTTGCTGATGCATTACTAAATGGATGATAGGATCTGGATAACTTCACTGTCTCAAAAGCTAGTCCAAATTCCCCTTCCATTTTTATCTCTTAGAGTTCCAGACTGCATATATATATACATGGTTTTTTTTTTATCAATTAAACTAGGCATTAATCTGCATGGCAGAGCTCTCCATTTCATGCAAATGGAAAAAAACAGTCCCACTATGCTCTTTTAAACTATTATGCTTCCCCCCTTCCAGATTTAGCTCCTAATAACCAATTTGTAAGCAACTAACACTCTTGCCTATCAGCTGCACTTTCAAGTTTTGCAAGTATGGTACAATCAACTGTAATTGTGTCAAGGGTCTCTACAAGCACTAAGTTAAACCATAAATACCTACATTTATTTCACTATTAAAATCTCTACCAGACATCCAAGGGGGTGGGATGCTACTTCTGGGCTCTGATTGGGAATATGCATTTATTTGTTTTTAAGAGAGTAAGAAAACCTTCAAGAAATCTCATTTACCATAAGATTGTACAACTCCGCTGATCAGCCTTGTATTGATAGTTTCACCATTTCTTTCCTTTTCAATCAATTTCAACACAGCATTTGTTACCTTAGAAAACATGGATTAAAAGTAAGTCAAGCAGGGAGAAAGCAGCTGGTAGGTAAAGCATAGTATTTAATGAGGAGAGTACTGCTATATTCAAGTCAAGCCCCTTGAGAACTAAATTTAAAGTACACCTGAACAGACATCACAGAGTATGCTACACTTTTAAGTTCTACAACATAATTACAGTCTAATTAGTGGTGAGCTGTAAAAGGGTACGAAAATGCTTGGGGTTTTTGTTTCAATTTCAAAAAGCACCTTCTAAACCAACCTCCCCTTTGTTTTATACCTGAAATAACAGGAAAACTTTGCAGGAAGAACTGAACTAACCACCATAAAGCAAGCTATCTGCTGGTAAATAATGTGCTGCAACTACTGTTCTTCTAAAGTGAAACCTAGCTAATATTTTCATAATATAATACAGTCTTGCCATCACAAAGTACTGGTCAGTAAGAGCAAAAATCAACATACATGAATATAACATTCTGTTGTGATGGACTGTCTTGTTTTATATTGTGCTGATTCACTAAGTAAAAATATGTGAACTGAATGGTCCAGGTATCAATGTAAATGTGAAGATTCAGAGTAACATTAAAAAGATCGAAATCCCAGGCCTGTCACTGTTCTCACACAATCTTGACTCTCAAACCATTAGACATGACCATCAGCCTGCCTGGCTTGGAAACAGCTGAAGTTATGTTATTTAACATGAGCCCCAAGAGTCCTCTCAGCAAAGAGGTAACAGAACAGTCTTGGTATCAAGGTTCAATCACACACGCAAAGAAAGGCCTCAAATATTCATGTTTTTAACATCAAAGGAGAAGAGCATAAGGCTCCCTTCTATTTTCTGAGTCCACCCCTTCTCCCCCACCTTCCCTTCAAATTCTCGTTGGAACAGCTACTAACAATATATAAAAACAACCCTATAAAATAACACCATAGATATCACACATATATACCTGCTTATTTAATGGCCTGAATAAGCTGTCCCTCCAGGTCACCAAGGCAAGCTAGAAGCAAAGGAAGGGAGATGAAAGATGAAGTAAGAAAGTATTTGTACATATACAATGCAGGATAACTCCTTAAGGAAAGCTGATACAGTACGCTAAATAATTAGAACTGCTTTTAATTATTATTATATTTTGGCACACACATTTCTTATGCATCAAGACAATAAAATTACCATTTGCTTTATTTCTAACTCTACCTAAGATATCCCCTTTTCTGACAGCGATCCACCGCCAACTCTGAAAACTAACAAACCCTGACAACATACAGCCTTTTTTGCTGGTGATTTTCAGGCTAACAAAGTCCCTTAGAATCAGGCTAGTGAAGTTAAAAGGGAGAGAAGCAAGAATACCAACTGGTTTTCTACCATATGCAAAGTTATTTTAGTGAAACAGTAAAATAACACATCACTTCCTTAATGCTCCACCAGCAAGGACAGTAATGATCCTTCATTTAAAAAAAAAACCCCAAGTACTTCCAGTGATCTAAGATACAGAACTTCTGTTGTGTTCTTCCCATTTATATTACTTTACATAACAAAAAAAATATCAAGATCACATATCAATCTTTCAGAACTGTACCAAAATAACTTGCATTACAAACCAAATGTTGACTGAATCTTAGCAGCTTGGATGCTATAAAATTAGTAGGGATGTATTGAAGTCAACAGGGGAAAAAAAATTGCAATTTACTTCTCCATTCTATATTTGAACCACTTGACTGAGTTCTAAATGGAATGACAAGGCCACTCTGATGCACACAGACAACAGTATAAGCAGCAAATACACAGAACCAGACATCCCTTGACAGTCTAATACTGGTAGCCCCAATATGTACAAAGCAGATTGAACACCTCACAGCTTTAGACCTGTGGAATTTTTACAGATATAGTGGGGTGGGAGTAGGGGAAGGGGGGAGTCTTCTACTTTTCCCACTTCTTCAAAACTTCTGTGAACTTCCTACAAGTTTCAAGAAGCAATCTGAAGGCCAATAATGCAAACATGACAGATGGAATGGATAAATCACTTACTTCAAAAAGCTACTTACTGAATAAATTTCATATATTCCTTTACGACCTTCATCGCACTCACGACGAACCCAATGTCGATTGAGGTAGGCACATATCCCATTCAAGACTTTGCTTGAAAACCTGTAATCTTCCCACTGTTGGGTGTAGAATTTCAGCACACTCTCATCCATCAAATCCTCACCATCCTGAAATAACAAGTTTGCCAGTACTCTGGGGTGATTTTAAGGTACAACCAAGGTAATCTAAGAGTGTACAGCCTAACTGTGTAATAAATCTACACCATGCAATACATTTATAGGAAACATACTGCTAATACATTCACTTCCACATTAATAAGACAAGGCCAGTATGAGATTTAGAAATTAAAATACTGATAAAAGAACCACTACATGGCATAGAAAAAGCTCCAGAAGCAGTCCCATCCCTCCTGTAGGGTAGTAAGAGGGCACCACATGAGAAACAGCCAGCCACATGGGTAAGTGAGCTCGGCAGAACATGCCAGTGCAATGGCAATGTGTTCAACATGACAATCTCCCTAAAATCCATTGCCTGCTCCCGCTGCTGCTACTTGGGGAGCTGAAAGAAGCAAGTCTGGACGGGGTCTTCTCTGTGATCCTGTCAGGTAGAAAACAGTACCCCATACTCATGGAAATGGATATGGCATCACGTTTGCTCTTGTTACAGAAAAAGAAGAGAAGGTTGTAACACATGAAGTTCAAGCCCATTTCCAAACTGGAGCACTACAGCCTGAATGGACAAGGGTATGAAACCACAGTGCATTCTGGATAAGACTGTTAATACCTTTAGGCAGCTTCATAAGTTAATTACACAGCAGACTTGACAGGACGCCAAGAATTCTTTTATTATTGCTCAAAACTAAAACCCCAAAAGTTTAAAGCATGGTTCCTTTCCAAAAATAACTAGAAACCGTTCTCTTACACAGCAGCCTAGCATTCAGCTCTATTAGTAGTCTATTTATTAAATCAAATTACTGGCTACCATCAGGCATTTTCAACATTACAGGCAACCATTTGTTCAGCATTACTAACATGCTGGTTAATCGGTTACAAGTCCAGCCATTCTTGTTCAAGATACAGGACAGCTAAAGATGGCATATAACATTACTTCTATAAAAGACAGAAACACTGTTCTGGCTTGAAGAGGAAAAGCAGCTCACAGGTACTAGACAGATAGCAACCGATCTATGCCCAAAGTAAAGCCTACAAAACATTCCAATAGCTAATGGAGACAAAGGCAGATTTTAAAGTCATTCCATTTACTTCCAGCGGCTGCATACACCTCTAGTTTTGTTCGCGCAAGCTTTGTTCAGTAAACCCAGATGACTACTACAAACGCACATTGGCTCCATCTTACCTTAAGGAGATTTGTCAAGTAGTTCTTCAGAAATTCTTTTAGCCGTTTGTACAATTCCAAGCCAACAAACTGGGCACCTCCAGGTGTCTGGCCCTTTTTCGATTTAGAAGGAGGTACTCCAGCTCCCCGTGCTTGATTAGACTGGTGTACGCTAGTACAGTAGTTATAAACATGACTGACAGGAAAGTCAAGGAATAGGTATGTGCCAGCAAGGGACTTTAGAAGTACAAATAAAGCCAGTGTTAATTTCAATAAGGTATTTTTATATGACTGTAAATGACAAACACAATACAAGATTCAGCAGTCCACGTAAAATCAAACCAAAGCTAAGAAAATGAAGTCATTTTCAGCAGAATTATCTGCAGCAGGTATGTGTCAGACTGAGTGCCCTGTAAATACTGACACCAACATTAAATTTACCTGACACTTGCTTAACAAGACCAAAACAAACCAGTGGAATTTCCTGGTAAGACTATTTTCAAGGTTTAAAGGGAATTTCTTTGATTTATTATATTGGCCTTCTACATATACATATGCTTTCATTTGAACAGGAAGACATTTCAACACTAGCCTCAAGCAACATTCAGTAGCTGAAAACACAGGATAGTACTTTTGTGTTCTTTCAAACACAATCCTTGACAAAATATTTGGCCAGTTAACACCAGCAGACAGGGGACAAACCTAGAAAGCAGTAATGGTGAGACACACGCTCAAATAAACACAAACAGCAAGATGAGATTCACTGAAATCCAGTCTTTGGCTACAACTATAAACCCAACATTTACATATGAGGAGGCAGTAATAACTTTTGCCCTCATACTAACACAGCCTACAAGACTTGCTGTATCTGCTAATGTAACAGTTGAAGAAAACATTGTTTTCTGATCCAAAATATTCAGAGTTCTTCCAAAGCGGAAGTCACACTGCTTGAAACACTTCAAATAAGAAAGCATCCTAAAAGAAACGGCAATCCACAAACAAGGAATATAAACTAGCTTGGTAGCACTCAAATTCCACTTGCTGAGGACTCAGATCTGAAAAGTCACCCTCATGACTCACCTGGCAAATGGACAACAGGAACAAAGCTACTGAGCACTCACCCCTCTACTGACAGTCTGAGGACAGGCTTTTGAGTCACATCCCTTGTTAGAGAATGTTGCATATTAAGCAATCCAGAAGATCTAACTGGGTTTTAACTTGTGTTTTAAATTATGTGCCAAGCTTTAACCACTAGACAGGTTTCCTCCATGCTGTGTCATGTATTAGGTAATTAATACATTGCTGAGATTTGCTTTTTATCGTTCCCTTCAGAAAGACCAGCACAATATAATGGAAGGCATCAGCACAATTAAATACCAAGGGATTTCCAACTCCCAAATATACGATGCATTACAATCATTATGAACAAACTTTGCCCAACATTAACCCTTTTTGAAAGCATACATTTCTTACTTGTTACCCCATCCAGTTGCTGAGCCGAAAGTCAAAACACTGCACTGCACCAGCTACCAAGGAGGAGAAACATGACTGCTACTGCTGAACCCAGGACACCATGATATCAACCAATAACAAGAAACTTTCATTTGTGCTTAGCAACTGAACCTTTATCAGCCCCTCTTATCTCTCTCAGTCACTTATTCCCTGGACATTAATGATTTCTTCCAGTTCCCAGTCATTTGTTTGCTCAGCTTTCCTAGCACTGTTCCTAATTTTACCATCTTCACTTTGGTTTCAGAATTCCCTGTTCAAGCGAGGAACCTCACATAGGATAACAATTTTTCTCTAGATATACAACTTACTTGTTTTTCACAAACAAGAAAAGCAAGGCTTACCTAACAGTTTAATATAACATGTTAATATAGTAACAGTTAATATAAGGTCCTCCAACTTGTGTATGAAAAGTCTCACCTTCGCGATGCAAGGAAATTAGGGCTGATTCATAAATACCCTGTTGGTGTCTTGCCTCCCTCTTCCCCGATATTCTCCCATCCCAAGTGTCTTTGGCCAAGCCTAAAAACAGAAGGACTGTCCAGATGATGGGTAATTCATGCTGGTTTTGTGATTACTCCCTGATGAAAATATTCTTCCTGTTCTTCCCCATGAATAATCACAACAGCCTTCAGAAAAATAAAAGATCAAGGTTAGAAGACATAAGCCTTTTTCTAACCCCATATATGTTACTATGAAAAACAGTATTTCTTGTGAACTAAACACCTGAAAAAGACTGAGACCTTCTGTCCATGCCTGACAGTAATCAACACAGAGCTGGAGTAAAAATATGCCAGTAATGCCCATCTTTACCTGTTATTCTGGCTTGAGTCTTGCTAGCCAAAAAGCCTGTAAGACAGTGCATCTGAAATGCTCCAGTTTAGTCATTCTAGGCAAGTCAAACTGAAGTGTGCCTGTGCAGAAGGCAGTTTGCAAGTGTATATAACTGACATATTATACATAAAAGAATGCTCCCTCACACTTTGTTTACAATCTGTGTCCCCATCTGCTAAAGCCAAGCACTGACAGAAAGAGTGACATACTCAAAGCAAAATCAAACTTGCGCTGCTTATGACAGTGCATGTCAGTCCACCCGAGAATCACAAGAGGAATGCTGTGAAAAGAATTCTTGGCTGCAGAAGGCAAAATAATCCAGTCAACTGCTTCATATGCTGGAAGCCATATACATATCCTTACAGCCTTGCAGGAGACAGTCTCCACTGAAGGAAATGCTCCTGACGCACAACCCACCTGGAGGGTTTATTTGCCACAGTGGCATAGGAAGTCATGCAGGTAACAGTGATCTGGATTGGGGGAGTGACTGCTGCTACAACTGTTGTTCCTGTGCTGATCAGATCTGAACTTCTATGTCCACACATGGGAAGAGAAACAGGCTCTTTCAGTAGTAGTGCATATACTTGCTGAGCAAGGATGCCATCAAAACACAATGTTAAGCACACCAGAGTCACCTGTAATCTACCCTCTGTCCCAGCAGAGTACCAAAATACCTGCAGAAGCAACTACAAATAGAAATTCTGTGAGACATGCACCAGTTTAATTCAACATACTATGGGAAAACTAGCAGGTTTTACACCAATAGGGGCAGATGACTCAGTTCCATATAAGTTGGTCAAAGGAGGTGATCCTGCCCCTCTACTCTGCTCGTGTGAGACCTCCCCTGGAGTATTATGTGCAGTTCTGGTGTCCTCAACATAAAAAGGACATGGAACTGTTGGAACAAGTCTAGAGGAGGCCACGAGGAAGATCAGGGGACTGGAGCCCCTCCTGTATGAAGACTGGCTGAGGAAGTTGGGGCTGTTCAGCCTGGAGAAGAGAAGGCTGTGTGGAGACCTCATAGCCTTCCAGTATCTGAAGGAGGCCTATAGGGATGC
This sequence comes from Pezoporus flaviventris, assembly GCF_033815535.1. Lineage (NCBI taxonomy): Eukaryota > Metazoa > Chordata > Aves > Psittaciformes > Psittacidae > Pezoporus > Pezoporus flaviventris. The sequence goes on from NW_026892585.1 coordinate 6,845,145, forward strand.
TGGGGAGGGACTCTTCATTAGGGACTGTAGTGACAGGACAAGGGGTAACGGGTTAAAACTTAAACAGGGGAAGTTTAGATTGGATATAAGGAGGAAATTCTTTCCTGTTAGGGTGGTGAGGCACTGGAATGGGTTGCTCAGGGAGGCTGTGAATGCTCCATCCCTGGCAGTGTTCAAGGCCAGGTTGGACAGAGCCTTGGGTGAGATGGTTTAGTTTGAGGTGTCCCTGCCCATGGCAGGGGGGTTGGAACTGGATGATCTTAAGGTCCTTTCCAACCCTAACTATTCTATGATTCCAAGTCCCTAATCTTGACCTTTTTAATAAAGAAAACAGTTCTGCAGAGGTAATAACTGATTCTCCTTTTGGCAGCACAAAGTCCTTACAGTTCTTCCATTCTGCCATGGAAAATTAACATAACTGGAGTAAGTCTGCCTGAAGAACAGATACGTAAAATTAAAAGGAACAGAAAGGAAAGCAGATTTAATACATTGTACCACAAAACTATAGGGCAGTTACTCTCATTACTTCTAGTCTCTTATTAAAGATCATTCTGGGGCCCAGATTTGCTGTTTCCCAGGTCACAAGCAGTAATTAACTCTATGCTGAGTGCTCTGTCGCCTCAAGAGCTGGCCTATAGCAACAAGCTGAAGTTAGTTCCACTTTTGTCACAAAATTGTATTTTCCTAGATTACCCCAAAGGCATGCAAGAACACCACAGTTACTGAAATACTGATAGGGAAATTGCTAGGAAATATCATGGAAGTTTCATATTCTTGTAAACCACTACAGACGATACAACTTACAATAAAGCAGCTAAGAGAAACAGACATGCCTATGTGACATAGGCCAAACAGACGAAGACATTCTGTGCAAGCTTTTGATATTATAAGGTTGCTCAAAAGCAATCACTTTCAGAACAAGTGCTTCAAACCCTTACTTCAGCTTGGTGAGGAACAGCAGTAAGACAAACACTGCAGAAACCTTCATTCTTTTCAGGGAGGTATAAGCCAGAGCCTATTTAAGTCTGTTTGGTCCCACATCCAGTAAGGAAGGGCTTACTCACACAAAGCAGTACCAAGAAAACAAAGAAATTAAGACTCTGTCCCCAACCCCACACATTCTCCTTTTGCATTTCAATACACTTTATCCCAAGGTCAATTACACACCTATGTCTTTCGATTAAGTGCAGCTGCACTGTTAAACCATCCCCATTTTAGTCACTGAAGCAGAGACTGAAGGAGCTATTACTGAATAAGCCACAGAGATGCTATGAAAATTCATACATAACTGAGCTCAGACATGCCTCTACAAGTCTGGGATCAGAGAAACTACCAGCAAAAAGCCACCAGAAGACTAACAGATAACTTCTGCTTCCCTCTTCATGCCATAAACTCAACAGAATCACAGAGAATCCCCCAGTTACAAGGAAAATACAAACTGCCAAAGCCAAATACATATACAAAGTGTACAGTCTTTATGTCAGGAAGTGTAAGAACCATGATACCTGAGGTTGCTTTTAAGTTTAAATTTCTTTGCATTGACAAGAGGTTGGTTTTGTACTGAATATTCTTGGTTACTATAAAAATCGAGTAGAACAGCAAGTGATCATTGTAGAAAAGAACACTAAGAATGGAATCAATCACACTAATATAAACATATTTTGCACTTAGCTCACACAAACCTAGCAGTTTTTATAAATATACACTAAAGCATACAATTATACCTACCTTTCCACACAAGGTAAAGTATCTTATGTACCCTTTGATCATGTAGACAAATACATTTACTTCTACCTTCACGTTCTATGTAAGCACTAACTGCCACATAGAGAAACACTATGACATATCATCTTGAATGTAAGTAGGATCAATATTAGCAGACAGCAGAGGTTGCCTTGATGTATCCAGAGTGACCTTAAACAATCTGACATTAAAGTGAAAGGCTAGCTTAGGAATCTCAAGAGAAAGTGGAAGAGTTTGAGGCTTTAAAAGTAAATGCCCTAAGACTCCAGTATCTTTTTGTGTGCAGAAAAAAGCATAATAATCTGTTCAGCAGCAAAAAAAACCAAACAAGATCCTATCCTGCCTGGTAACAACAGATTCATGTGATCAGAAAAAAGATCTCCACAGTTTTAATATATATCTGCTGATCTAAAATCCTACTAAATTAAAGGAATTCCAGTGAAAGCCACTAGGACGAGGATTGCAATAGAAGCAACCACAAAAGACCTTGGCAAATGGCTGCAAAGAGAAGGGCTTCATGGTTTCGCTTGGGCAACATGCGCTACTGGTGCTGAATCTTTTCACAAGTACAAAAAACATTCAATGTGTTTATACATTCTATTTAATGAACAGATTATCCCATCTGGTATATTTAACATGTAAGCATACTACTCTAATGTTTAACACAATCTTTTCCTTTAGCACTTGCTAATATCTCAGGAAAAAAAAAATCCCAGCTTATAAAACAGATTACAGTAACCTTTTGTGATGTACAATCACCTACATTTGGTCTGATGCATAATTGGTAACTACCACTTTGTTAAAGTAAGTTAACAAAACTGAATCACAGCAAGCAAATTCAGAAACAAGGAAAAAGATTTTCTGTAAACTAATGAGATGCGACAGAACAACCCAGCATGTGCCTAACCTTACCTGAAAATACTTAAGAGAGCAGTAACACTTGAAAATAACGACTGCAGCTAATAATGAAACAGTAATAAGAAATGTATTTGTAAAATCCAATTTACAGCTGTAAGACTTGACCAGATTAAGTCATAGTAAATTCAGGCATTTTAACTACAAAGAGCTATATCACAATTATGCCAAACACAACTACTCTAATGTGTTATGTGAACTGCTGATTTCAACAGTATGAATTTTATGTACACAACTTCAGAAAGACTTCAAAAGCCAATCTCGACATTGCATATATGCTTTTAGTAAAGCATCTGCATCTTCTATAGTTCTGTATACTCTTTCATTCAATGAAAAGATTTTAAGGTACCCTGATGTAGGTGAAAACCTTATTTGTTATAAATTAATGGAACTTGGAATCTTTAAACAGTTCTACTTTTTCCCATTAAATTTTCTTTAAATATTAAAACTGAACAAAAAGGTTCTGTTGCATATGAGCATAAATTAACTACAGTGTCAAAGAAAATCCTTAGAAGTGCTTCTCAGAGTATGTTATGTAAATCAAGACAGTGAAAGCATGAGGTTATGCCAAAAAAAGTCATTTTGATATTTCAAATAAAAAGTACACATACGAAATGCAAACCCACCACTAAGCTTCCCTGGAAATCGGTAAGTTGACTTGTGCAAGAAGGAAGAAAATAAGAATGTCAGAAAAGTTATTCAGCTTTTTGTGTAAGCCAGTATGAAAATCTTTGCTAGTTTAATATAGTGCAAGAAAGCTTTCTGATAGTCTAGTACCTGGTCTGAGAATCTGCTTAAGATACTTAAAACAAGAGGAGTAACACAATCGTTTCATTCTCTCCACTGCAGTGTTTAAATCCAAATGTATGTAAGTTCCAGTTCAGCCTCTCACACCATGAGGCCTGAGGAAAAGAAACTGCAGACTCACCATATGATTAGCTTGAAAAAAGGGCATGATGCTGTGCCAAAGAAACCCAGAAAACTAGCACAAGATGTGCAAGTATTTTATCATTGCCAAGTGGACTTTAAGAAGAAAGAGCCATAAAGACTATAGAAAGACTAAAGAGCCATAAAGACTAAAGAATAATAGCAATATGAGGAAGATGAGGAAGATGAGGAAGAATAATTCTAGTAACGAAGTGAGAATTCTCCAACCAACACCAAAACCAGAAGATCACCACTTACTGCACTCAAGCACAGATCTCTCGTGGACAGACTAACTTGCAGTTTCTTCCAAATACACTAAATGCCACAGAGATTCTGTATGCAGTGATACTACAGTTTCATTACTCCTTGACTAACTGCAACAAATGGGGATCCTTTTGTGTTGCTGCAGAACTGTGGATTGAACTTTTTCCCCCCTTGCATAAAGCAGAGGGATTTATTTCTGTGTGAACCACCATCTCAGGTGCAGTGTACCAGAACTTGCTGCTGTCCTCCTGAGTTTCAGGAGTGATTCATGAGCAACTTCATCACTGCTCTAACACTGACTTATAACCTAGTCCTGTGACCAACAACCTCCAAACTAAATGCCACTAAACCAAAAACTGGGTTAAAAAGCCATCCCCTCACATTAGTAATGGTTTTATGTCTACCATTCCTGGAAATCTAGTTAATCTTACCGATTATTTCTCTTTTCTGCATGAAGTCAATGTTTTCATGTAATTCTATGATAGTCTGCAATACAGCCAGTTACAAAGTGGTAGCTACAACTAACTCTTCAATACTATTTCAGTTACTATAACTCTTTAGCTACTAGGCTCTTCAGCACTAAAAAAATTACTTAATATCTAGGTAAGTGACAGAAAAGCATGCAGATTTCATTTTCAAGAATCTCACACATGAGGAGAAACCCCCCAGAACAACAAACCACACAACACCCCCCCCCCGTCTCATCTTCCACATCATGCAGGCACCATTCTAAAGGAATTCTGTTTCTATATGGAAAACACAAAGAACGTGCCTCCAAAAGTAATTAAAGTACATTAGCACGTTGATCTTCATAATCATGCAAGGAGTGGTAAATAAAAAAAAAAATCACAACTTCCATAAAAGACAGGTCTTCCAGTGAGGTGCTGTGGCATAGGTGGCAGGGCAAAATGAATCACGAAAGTATATGCGGTACTGAAAAATATTTGGTGATCATATGATCTGACCAAAAAACTCACCCTGTAATCAGAAGCACAAATGAATCTGAACTAGAAAAAGCAGGGATGAGGATCTTGACAACCGGCATTAAGAAACAAGATTTCTGGAGTCATCTTTTCAGTATTTTCAGATCTAGAAAACCCCTGGAATAATCAACCTCTTTCTTCTCCCACTGGACGGAAGGGAAAAAACAACACCTTAAGTGCAAGTTCTGGCCTGTACTCAGAGACTGAATCTATTGTCTCACAAAAAGAGACTCTCTGAACAAAGAAAATGAGCGAAGACAGGATGGAGGTTTCAAACCATTTGCATTGCACAGCTCTTCTAGCTCTTTCTCAGATTCACTTGAAAGAACCACAACAAAAACTTCTCCATCTCCCATTAATTTTGACTGAAAATTCTTTACTACATAAAGGACTAAGGGCAGGTTTGCTAGTATGCATGGTTTTCCTCCTGTTATAGAGGGATGAAATGGAACCCACTTCAGAAGCAACACTGTCCACTGCTCAAGATTTCCAAACTCTTTGTCATATCCAGCATCCTTGTAAGCAGGACTGATCTTCACACCACTTACATCTGTAGCTGAAATCCATCTGCAGCTGCTCTGCTTTGCAAACCTAGCTGTTTGACAGGCAGAGCTTCACAAAATAAAAGTCTGTCAATCTACTAGACTTGATGCACACACAGACTGAGCAAACATGTTACAGACACTGCATCTGAAAGGGGAGCAATCTTTTAAGCACTATTTCTGAACATGTACAGTTGGTATAGGATGCAAAGTGCATCGTTATCTTCATAGTGGACTAAAAACATTTAAACATTTAGCCTAACCAGTGTCAAATATTCTGAGTTATCAGACTATTAATCTACAAATGAAACTCAACCACCAAATTTATCTACTAATTAATTCACTTACGAAAGCAAGAAAAAACATCCTTGGTTTTGGACCAAACAACTCCTTGAGGGAGCAACACAAAGGAAATGAGTAATGAATAGAAAACATATCTCTTTTACAGCTTCATTCCAAGAATATTTGACAACATCAGAAGGAGGAAAAACACCATACCCAAGTGTTTTAACATTAGCATTATAATAAGTACTTAAGTCTTCAGTTGCCCTGCTTGACAGGCCTCAAACAAGAATATATTAAAGGCACTCAGAAGGAAAATAAAACCTCTCAGAGTTTCTACTTCATGTCAGATTTCTATTAGACTCTGAACTTTTGCAGACTTGTTTAATTCAGTCAAGAACAATGCTGAACCTAGCACTGCAAGACATCAGTCATGTTAAGTCTTAAGAAAGCAAACTATTTCATCTTCCCATCACTAAGCATCCCAGGAACACTCAGCACACTGCTTAGGGGTTTTCCCACCCCAAAGAGCATGGATTCTGCAGGCACAGATGAGATTACAAACTTTGCTATCTCCTTAGTAAGTCCAGAGAACTATGGAATTAATTGTTCTATAGCCTTAAAGCTCCTCTTTGTTCTTTCAAAAAAATTCAGACTAAAATTTGATATGTAATTCCAAATCAGTGCCAACAAAGCATTAGACATTATGTATCAGAACAGTAACCTTTATTAAAAAAATCTAAAAATCGATAAAGAAAAAACAACAGAACTGAAGTAAGATAGGAAAGGTATTCAGTCAGCATTTCTTCTATCCTATGTCTGTACACACTGTTCACCGTACTAAGCAATAGAAGGAACACAAGGGAGTATGCCACTTTACAGGTGGAACATAAAAGAAGGATTTCTCACTTTCCAAAGTCCTGGAATCAAACACTGAAGCTATAACATAGCAAGAGGCACAGCCCACCAAATCAGTATAAAAGATACTTATGCACTAACTGACAGAAACAAGTTCCTACAATCTTACAAACAGTACTTCAGCACGCACATAAAAGGATGAAGAGAACCCCTTTTTAGCATATTATAACAACTCCTAGAATGGGGAGATGCTGGAAAAGTTCAGCATCTTCCTGATGCAAGCTAGAAATTCAAGAGAATCCACCAAGTGCATTTTCACTCCAGCTGGAAAATTATAAAACCAACTCAAGAGTAAAATCCTACCTTAAGGATGGCAAGAGAAAAAATTTCTAGGTTATTATCAGTAAGACCTGTAGCATAATGCCAGGGACTAACATAATAAGGAAAATAATTTCTGGTTTATTTTGGTGTTTTGTGGACTCAAAATTAGACCTAATAATAAAATCACTTCAAACATCAGCTCTGTTAAAGATAATAGTAATCAAACCTGAAATTCAGAGGTAGCCATAATTACAAAGAGAGTTTTCCAGACAACAGAATGTTCCAGCTTATTTGCCAGTAAGATTAAATAGAAAAGTCTAATCTTAAAAATAAAAACATATTCTTCTAAGCCATTAAGTCAAATACTTATGAAGCAATTCTGAGTTTAGAAAAGTAAAAAGCTATCTCTAATCTACTAAGAGTGAAAGTACTAATTGGCTTAGGCATTAGGATACGTGTAGAGTTCCATGTATCTGGATTTTGCCATACTTTGTCTGGTGTAAACCTGTTGAATTCCAGCTCTTAGGTCATCCCATATCTGGTCAAGACCAATCTGTTTAAGTCCATGCGGGTTCTGACTCCTATTCGATGACATTTTGTATTTCCTGTAAAGTCTTCCAGTGCAGCTGCCTGAGATCTGGTTATTCCTCCATCAGAATCACAAGTCAAGTAACATTCTAAACTGAGTTGCAGTAACTCAGATATTCTTTACATACAAAGAGTGATGTTTTCCAGGACGATAACCTGCAAAAGGAAAAGAAAATATACACATTATACCAAATGACAGACCAAACTCAGTCACACTAGAGAAAAAGGTTACAAAAATAATTGTTTCATTTAAACATTTTCATTTATACAGATGAGAAAAAAACATGATGAGATCTGAAATACCAGAACCAGGCAACCTGATTTTGCAATTCGGCAATGCACTACAAAATGTGACTGTTAGTGCAAAGATCAGTCCAAAGCCTGGAGGTACTTAGGTCAGTGTTGCTGAAAACAAAATCCTAAGGCTAGAAAGAAAATAGAACAGTAAACATTTTCCCAAGCAGCAGACTCTATTCTACTAAGAAACATTTCCTCCCTATACAGCAGGGAAACTCCAGTATTTCCAAACAGCTCCGAGTTCCGCGGTAACTCACCATTTAACAAGCATCCTGCTGGATATCCAAGATTAAGATGACGACACTAAAATAACTATTTTTCTTGAGTCGTCAATAACTCTCCCAGACTTGAGATGCTACTACAGACAACCTGAAACTCCAAGGTATTTTGGGAGCAGGAATTTTTCCTATCTGATTGTATCGATTTCTTTTCTAAGTAAATAAACACCAGTTCCTTCAATGTCATTTTACCACCAAGAAAATATGCAGCCACTCCTGGTGGGAAGAAGGAACAACTAATGGAGTGCACAAAATTAAGAGTGAGTGAATGGTGAATGAAAGAGTAAGAAATTAAGAAAATGCACTGCTCCCGTAAGTGCTTAAGGACACAGTTTGGGAGGTAGTGAAAAGATGGTTATCAGTTCATCAGCCTTGTGAAATGACAGCATAGGAAAACAGTCACCTGGCAAGGTCAACTGAGAACATAAAGCAGAGAAGATTCATTTTTACACCAGTCCTTAAAAATACTTCACAATTTTAACGTCTCATCCACCATAGCAACAAAATAAAGAAGGTACCCAAAAATGACAAAGGATGTAACATGATTTAAGAAATTAACCCACAAATAAGAGAGTTGTAGTAAGTCAGGACCAACTTAGTCTTACTGCAGCCTTTCACGAAAGGGAGCTTACGAAAAAGATGAAGAAGGACTTTTTATCAGGGACTGCAGTTACAGGACAAGGAGCAATGGTTTTAAATTGAAAGAGGGTAGATTTGGACTGGATATAAGACGACCTATTTTACAATAAGGGTGGTGAGACACTGTACCAGGTTACCTACAGAAGTTGTGGCTGCCCTATCTCTGGAAGTGTTCAAGATCAGGATGGATGGGGCTTTGAGCAACCTGGTCTAGTAGAAGATGTCCCTGTCTGAAGCAGAGAGGTTGGACCAGACTATATTTACAGGTCCTTTCTAGACAAAACATTCTGTAACCTAGAGCCCTTTCACTGAAATACTCCAAATACAGTGAAGCATGACTTTTTGCTGTGCTTGTATACACAAGAATACAGCTGCTGGCAAAGGCCCATATAAACCCTTCCTTTATTTCAAGGACAGTATAGGCCAAGACCTGACAAATCCCATTATTTGTTGTTGACCTTTGAGCAGTGGAAAATAAAGATATTCCTTCAGGATCTACAGCATGTCATAGGTGGCTTGTCACAGCCACTTTAAAGCTACTGCATGTTCCATTCCAGGTTTCTCACTGTTTTAAAGATCAAGTATTCTGTTATACCCTCTCTGGCCCCTATCCAATTTATTATAAGACTTCCTTCAGCTTTTTCTCCTTGACCCTAAAAAGACCTGCTAAGATCAGATCAAGACATTTCTTCAGGTTTTTTAGTCAATGACTGTCTTATTGCAGTAACACAGAAGTTACAATTTCTGATAGCCCTTTACTATCCATCACTCATAAGCATTTAAATCTAAGGCTCTAAGAACAAAAACACTGAGGTCTTTTTATGCCGAGCTGAGCAACAACTACCATTTCAATTCAATCAGGCATAAACTGCTTCTGTAGCTATTTTTCATTTTTACATAACCAACAATTATTTATAAGACTAGGTGGAAAAACCACAAATTCAGTCATATATCTTATTAATACATACCAGAATTCAATATATTCCTCACAAAACATACACTTAAAATTCAATCTTGCCATTCTGTTTCAGTACTTACAGCAAATTGGTTATTTAAGGTACATGGGAATAATGCATCATCATGCTGCACTGTAATACAGATCAGACCTTGTTTCCTTAGTTTCTGGACATCAAACCTGCTACAGGACTAATAAAGATGGACTTTCACGACTGAGCAATGAAAGGCAGAAAGAACAAAGGTCCACAAGCAGACATTCACCTCTTACTATAGGAAATACTCTGTGCACATTACACCCATGATCTCAGACTATGATTCTAAGTCAGCACTGCAATACACAGCAAGAAAATTAATTCAATGTCTACAGTCCACGAGAAGAAACTTTTTGGTTGCTCAAATCAGGTACTATTTGAATTCTCCACAGCAGCAAGAGAAAACACAGTTACAAATCAAAGCAGTTATGGATGCCCCATTCCTGGCTAGTTCAAGGCTAGTTAAACAGGGCTTTTGAGCAACCTGATCTAGCAGAAGGTGTTCCTGCCCATTACTCTCCTATTAATCTCCAAACATCAAGCAGCCTAGAGCCAGAATAAATTTTAGTAAAAATATTTTGGCATTAAATAATACAAAATACTTCAGTGCTGTATAAAAGTTCATAACAAAAAGCCAACCCTTTGCTAGCTAGCTAGCAGAGGATAACCATTACAACAGTTCACAAACAGGCCAAGGTCCCTTCCCAGGCAGTCCTCAGGGCCCTTACTCAGACATCTCTCCAGGTGCTGGCAAGAAGCAGCCACCTTTCCATTGCAAGCCCATGGTCACCAGCTGCTCAGCAGATGTGGAGTTTCCTCCTCTATGACAATGGAAATATTTAACTTTCTTCTCTAATTAAGCAGCTCCTAGCTCTTATGTACCCTGGCACACCTACAAATACTACCTTTTCCCAGAATCTTGTAAACTCAAGGTGTTCCTCACTCACACTGTACTAACTTTTCCTTGCCTCACCCTAAATTAACCTTCTGTATTTAAGTCAGGATGTAGCCATCAAAAACAACGCTATTGGGAAGAACTTAATTTTGATTTTTATTTTCTCATGCAGTCCATTACACACAAGTATTCTTTAAGCAATAAATTCCACTCCATTTAACAACATTACCTCACTATCACTTAGCTGGCTTCCCATTTGAATTTCACAATTAAACACATGAATACAGAATGATAGCAGCATGCCACCAACTTCCTAGACTCAAATAATTTACTTCTTCCAGTTACTAGTTAACACAGTTGGAAAATGAAGCAATAGCTGAATAATGCTATAAACTACTATATTTTTTTCTCAGTTTCAGTCATATGCAGGAAGAAAAATACAGGTAATTATTAATATATTACCCTCACAGGAGTAAAGTTTCACTACATAAGAATACTTTAACTACAAAAGCCTATTTACAAAATCAAGCATTTGTACTTAGTGGTTAAAGTAAATGATGGTGTTAGATGCGCAGAGAGAGGGGTCAAATCTGGTCCACAGTAGTTATACTGCATCTCTCTACCCAACATCCCAATTACTACATTTATAGAGAGGGAGAAGAGAGAGTTTAGACGTCCGCCACTACTTAGTGCCTGGGCCTGCATGCAACTGTCAAGAGCAAAGCACCCTCCCAAGAACTATGAATTCCTACAGGTAAATTAAAACCTTAGAACCTCAACATTACTAAGTCATAACCTTTACATCAGTGAGATCTCTCACCTTCCAAATGCTGTTGGCAGGACCGCGCACATGTCAGTCTTGATCTGACCATCACTGTGCTTTCTGACCCAAACAGATCAAGCTTGCTGGTGACCTGCTTCATGACAGCTCTGAACCAAAGAACAGACTTCATTATATCTTCAGGACTAGCTATATTTACACAAAAAAGCCCCCACCCCTGTAGTTTCCAGATGATAAACAAACAATTTGATGCACACATATGGCAGTGTTCAACACCATCCTATCTTTCAAGCACTGCAGTTAAAACATTGTCAATCAAAACTGTCATTTCTGACCATACCAATTGTTCAAAGCACAATGTATGCCAAAACTTCACAACAGCCTTGAAGGACAAAAAGAGATTCTATTCCCTCCTTTGCATTAGTGGGGGGAACGTAACATGATGCACCTCATATGCAATGAAACACGTCGCATCTGAAAAGTCGGTTTGTTTTTACTGATCATCCAATAAAAAACTATATTTCTTTTAGAAATGTGAAAAAGTTAACCCTATTTTCATCTAGAAAACATAATAAAAGCCATTGGATTTACAGCATCCAAATCCATTTGCTAGAGTAACTACCATTTTTATGTCCTCATACAATATAACATTCTGCTTCACAGCTCCAAGGCCTATGCATTACCTGTTCTTCTCCCACACCACATATTTCCAAATCACAGATTCCAAGATAGCTTGGTTCAACAGTTACAGATGGAATTTGAAGTTGTCAGCTTCTTGCCCCAGCAAGAACTCAGAGGTCCAGGGCAAGGTTTTCCAGCTCACTAAAGAGCCTTGACAGCATTTTTCTGACGACATAGTAAAGAACAAGGTCGAGACTTAGTAATTTCCAAGTGTTCTATCCTTTGTCTGATTTCAACAATGAGGAGAACATTATTATCACACCTAATAGCATGAGCTAAGGTGAGCAGATTTAATCACACTAAAACCAAACACTTTAGGGAAGAGAAGCAAGCTTCACTAATAAACTATCGTGCAGTGAATGTCATTAAAAATAAGTTCAAAGACCTTTGGTATTTCAAGGTTTCCAAAGTTTACAAGTGTGTATTAAAGTCAGAATTTCACCTCTGTACACTAAAACGTATCACAAACAAACCAAACCCCTCTGGTAACCAAAGAAGTCAATTTATCATTTATATATCCTCTCTTACCAAACACAGACAGCTTCACAGATAGAATGGATCATTTGCAGAGTCCTACAAACCAGGCTTGAGATTCATCTTGACCATGCAAACACACACCTTCTCAAAAGGCACGTAAATGCAAAGTACAGAGCTGAGACTATACCTCGCTCCTGTAAGACACAATTTACATGATTAATCCGATATAAGCACTGCGGCGGGGCAGGGTTGGGGTGGGGAGACATTTAAAAATGTCTTTGCACCAAGTTAAAAAACGTCTCTTGAATCCTAAAGGATACAACCTCCATTATATGCAATGGAAAAGGGCAAGAAGCAATTCCTACTTTGTCCCTATAATCACCTGCACCCACAACTTCTGATTTCAAATACATTTTTTATACCCATGTATCTGCATTGTGTTTACTTGACTTCAGTTGAAGTTACCATTATGAGCTCAAAACTGTAATGTAACGTAGCTTAGTTGAGCCATCATCCTGCATGCAGTATTTTATAGCACTAACACTTCTGTCCATAGAATCATAGAATAGTTAGGGTTGGAAAGGACCTTAAGATCATCCAGTTCCAACCCCCCTGCCATGGGCAGGGACACCTTATCCTAAATCATATCACCCAAGGCCTCGTCCAACCTGGTCTTGAACACTGCCAGGGATGGAGCATTCACAACCTCCCTGGGCAACCTATTCCAGTGCCTCACCACCCTAACAGGAAAGAATTTCCTTCTTATATCCAATCTAAACTTCCCCTGTTGAAGTATTTTAGGTCACTAAATATACAGATTATAAACTAGGCAGACAGTTTATGCATGTGAAGTGACCCAATCCCTAAAGCAAGACTAGAAGCAGTGTAATGTCCTTAACACTTAACATGCTACGAATGTGTAATTAATGAACATATGGAGGATCTGTCCATAGCAAAATCAAACCACACCTACAGCTAAAATTGGTTATTCCATAACTCATACCAGTACAAGAAGAGAAACATTGGAATCTTTTCTCCCTTGTCAACAAAGATATTTAAGAGACAAATTATGCAAATTACAATGTTCAGTTCCTCTGTATTATTACAGAACACTGAGTTACATGTAGTGTGAAAAGCTTTAGTTCATCTCAACAGAGTTAATTTCATTCTGAGAAGGCACATGTATATACACATACACTCCTCCTTTCTAAAAGTTGTCTTTAGGTGGTAAAAGCATCCTGCACAGCATTTAAAGGTAGCTTGGAGTAGAGGCAAGCATGCCTAATTTGCCAGTAGGTCAATATCCAGTTTTGTAAATTTGGCATAAAAGTTTGAGGAGTTGCTACTTTACCTCCCTGACAATGCCTTCATCCTGGGCTTCAGGCTTTTTCCTCCACCCACTCCTCTAGATATCATTGATCAGAGCTGTAACACATACAGTGCTACAAGAAGCACGCTCCTACGTTACTTCATGTGCCAGTGACACAATTGCCAGCTGAAAAAATAAGACAAAAGCCTGGATGTGCTCTTCATAGCTAGAAAGACACCCAAATTTACCTTTATTTTCAAATTTAAGCAGAATACATGGAAGTAACTTGGAAATGCTGTGTTTACACTTTTGTTATCTATTTAAATTATGCACGATCCTGATCACCAAAAGCGTTTTTAACTGACATGGTTTTAATTTTGGATGCCAAATTACAAGGGTTTTTCCAAAAGATTAATGACTATTTCTCAGAACAGCACCAAGCAAATTTGGATGTGCTGCTTTTCCATGTCTCTTTGCCTATTCTTTTACTAGTTCTTTTGCATTCTTCCTTTACCTTTTGGTTTCAGCTTTACTTTTGTCTTCCTTCAGCAAATGGTTCCTGCAATTCTTGACAAAGATCTCACTACAGTGACACAATAGCTAATACAGCACCCAAAACCACACCATATACATACTGCCTAAAAACCAGAGGCTGGGTCTAGACTACACGATGTTTGCTGATGTATCTGTACAGGCAAACTCTCCCTTCTGCACTTGTAGCTTAAGTAAACTTTGGTCAAGGTTAACGTTCCTGCCAACAAGAAAAGATTCATGGTATTTTACTGCATCAACATCAACTTTGCAAACAGTATCAGGGACTACACCCTTCACCCTACTATACAGGTAAAACTTAAGGTTCTGTTTACACACCTATAAGAGAGTTCACTTTTTTGCTGTTTAAGTAATCAAAGCTTGCAGACTTACTCCTAAACTGAACTATCCTTCCTAACCTGAGGTCTCGGGTTTTCCTGTGTTACAAAGAGGATGCATACCCTCCAATGTTTTATAACTCAGCTTGATAGCTTCTTAAAACACTGATTATGCTCAGCTCTTACAATTTGGAAAAAGGAAGGTTGTAGACTAGGAAAAGAGTAACACTGTGCAGAAAAAACATCAAGTCAAGATGTGGGCACATTGAAGAGGAGGAAAGGTTTACGCAAGACAAAAGGCCTTGAGTATTCCCACTATTTGGGAATAATAAATCATATATAAATATCCTATATTGACAAAACCTGCATTAAAAATAAAACAAAAAACAACACATAACCCTTAAGGACAATCACATAAAGATGCATTTCTTGAATTAGACAGGAAAATGCAGAAAAGGAAAACAAGGGAGGGGAAGCCACGAAAAGGTAACTGTAGATACACAACATTGCCAAGCAGCAAACAGAGTAATACACCTTGTTTTCTCAGGAAAGAAAAAAAGAAAAAAAGAGAAGGCAGCAGCGGCAAGTCACATCAACTGCAATTAAGCAAGAACAAATACAGAAGACTCTGGGAACTCTGAAATACTCTGGGCCAGTTTAGAAAACATATTGATCCTGCAAGGACAATCATTACATGGAACTGTTTTCTTAAATAGCTTAATAGTCACTAAAACTTTAACTAAATCCAACTTCTTAAGCTAAAAAAAACGTGATCCTATTGATCTCCACCAAGACAATCTTGGTATGTTTTTTTCCAGTCCACTTCAGACACAGCATGATCTCTGCCAGAACCTGCAGGGCAAGGCTCTGAACCCTGACACAAATGCCGCTCCATGATAACACCACTTAGTGTATCACAACATACAGTTTCATACCGACCTCTTAGACACAAACAGGAATTTACACCTCTAATAATGTTTCCATTCACCTGCAATAATGTTTCAAAAGTTTTCCCATGCTGTTTGGAAGGTGACTGTTCTTACCAGTACCTTTAAAAAGTACTAACATTTGCAAGCATAAAACAATTCTGGTTGGAATCTCTTCCCAACAGCTTGCTAATTTTACAGCATCTTCCATCTTGTTACTTTTGCAAGAGCTCAGCTGATCAAGGCAATGCAGTTTGCCACTTCAACTTATAAATAAAGATTACAGTCACACCGATTCGTCTTGCAAACAGTCTGACATTTTCAGATGTTCAAATATACCACAAGAGCATGGCTTAGGCACTGAAGAGCTTCCTCCTATAGTCACCTTCATGCTTCATTCAGAAGTCATGAGGACTGCAACTATCATATAGTAAAAACAGTCTACAAATTCTAGGACTTGTTGCAGTTACATTCATTCCATAGAACGGTTTAGGTTGGCAGGGACCTGGAAGCTCATCCAGTTCCAGCCCCTGCCATGGGCAGGGACACCTTCCACTAGACCAGGTTGCTCAAAGCCCTGTCCAACTTGGGCTTGAAGACTGCTAGGGACGATAGCTTTTTTCTTGTCTTCTTTTTAAGGTCTACATTAAGTGCACAGACATATCTGCTAGCAATCCAGACTCCTACTGTGGTATAAATGCTGCAAACATTGTTAGCAGTACAGCTCTTATATGTTTCATAACATTGACAAAGCACACTTGCTTCCACAGCCATCAAGAAAAAGAATGAGAACTTTCTCATTAAACTGAAAGGGATTCATACATGATTTTTCCAATTCAAATGAACTATAACAGCCCTAACTCCTACAGCAAAGAATCCATACCTCAAAAAAGTGAGTTCCATATAAATTCAGTATAATTTTCAGCACATTTTTAATCCATTTTGACCTCCGATGACAGCACCTGTGTCTGGTACGCAAGTGGAACAGTTTAACTTAATTCTGTGAAAGTTCAAATTGACTCACATGCCTAACAGCCACACTTAAATCCTGCTTCGTGCTGATTTAGTGTGCACCATTAAGTTTTAAAGCTAAGCCTGCATTAGAACCTAACAAAATCAATTTAATTACTTAAGCACATACAGTTTGATTTCATACTACTCCTATTAGTGATGGCACTCTAGCAAAAGGCACACTATCAGAAACAACAAAACTTTTCCCGTATTGTCTCTGAAAAAAGCACAGTAAGAAAACAGTCTGTTTTCTTCAGAAATGCAGGATTTTTTAAAACACATGTTCAATTGTACAGTAAAAGTCTCTCCTTTGGCGACCCAGAAGCAAGCAGAACGTTCACCCATGACATTACTACCATGAAAAGCACGAAAGACTAGCAGCCAACAAAACAAGTACTATTTCATAGAACCTTCTTTTTCCCCTCAATTTTGCCCTCTGAAACTTCAGATGAAACTTCCAGATGACAGTCTCCACTGCTGTGAGACTAGAGAAGCTTGCAAATTTCCATATGAAATCAAGTGTAAATTACAGAGCAAACCAGGGTGAATTAAGGTCACATCAGCAGCCTTCCTTCTGAACTCTAATCCACATTAAGATTGTCCAACCTTAAACACACAGAGCAAGCCAAGTGACACCAGATGCAAAATGAAAACACAAACAAGAAGGTTCTAAGTTCAGCTACAGCTGAAACAGCATCTCTAATAACCCAAGTTTTTGTAGCTCCTGCTTTAAATGTTGAAAATTAACTTCTGTCTACCCTGTATTAATGAATCCATCTGGTCCCATTAGCAAAGCCACCACTATCTCCACGAAAATGGGAGAAGAGAAGCACGTACATGTCTCCAAAGATCAGTGCATTACCAGAGCAGAGTGAGAAGCTGAGAAGCTGTCCACATTGCATAGGCTTTCAATCATCATGATCCTCACTGTCCTGTGTGTGAATAAAGTTTCCAGTTCTCCTCCACAGTAACACCAAGTTTGAGACGTACAGCAACATTAACTAGAGGAAATCTAATGAAACCCAAAGACAGGGAGCATTTTATATAAAGTGCACATACTTACAATTTAAAGAAAAACACAAGTCAACAGTATTGAACTGACACGTGAATTTAGTGCATAACTACTACAAAGACCTCAGAAAATATATTTGATCCTTTATTCTTAGTACTGATGTCAAGCAATGCCTCATACCTGCTAGACCAAGCTACCAGTGAACCATACTGACTCCAAATCAGAACAATCAAAAGGGGAAGAAAAGGAGATAACATATTTTTTTCCTGAGCTTTTGGAAGAATTTCACAAAGTTACAGTTTATTCAAGAATCACAGAATGGTTTGGGTTGGAAAAGACCTTAAAGCTTGTCTCGTTCCAACCCCCTGCCATGGGCATGGACACCTTTCACTAGACCAGTTTGCTTCAAGCCCCGTCCAACCTGGCCTTGAACACTGCCAGGGATGGGGCAGCCACAGCTTCTCTGGGCACCCTGTGCTAGTGTCTCAGCACCCTCAGAGTGAAGAATGTTTTTATAATATCTCATCTAAACCTTCCCTCTGTCAGTTTAAAGCCATTTCCCCTTGTCTTCTTACCACATGCCCTGGTAAAAAAAGTATCTTTCTTATAAGCCCCCTTCAACTACTGAAAGGCCCCAATAAGGTTTCCCTGAAACCTTCTACAGGTTGAACAACCTCAAATCTCTCTGCCTTTATCCACAGGAGAGGAATTCCATCCTTCTGATAATTTCTGTGGCCCTTCTTGGACTTGCTCTAACCAGTCCTTGTCTTTCTTGTGTTGGAGGCCTCAGAGCTGGATGCAGTACGCCAAAGCACAGTCTCATGAGAGCAGAACAGAGGTGGAGAATCACCTCCCTCAAACTGCTGGTCACACTTAATTTTACAAGTCCTGGATATAACTGGCAAAGAAGGTAGGGCAATCTGGAGGATAAAATACAAGAGATCCCACCTCTAGCAAAAATGTACATATTACTCTACATCAGTTTCCTGAAGTGCCAAATAGAATTAGCATTTTTCTGTTTTCATAGTAGTCTTCATTTATTTTTTTCAAGGGTCATAGATGAAGAGGGATTTGAAAAATGTTATATTAAATAGAGTGCAATAGAATAAATGTTTGGGGTATTAAAAAAATATGTAAATAAAATGTATTTCATTTTGACCTGTACCATTTATAAGAAGAGGCGAGGTAGCAATATGGAGCAGCTTGCTGTTGAGGCATCATAGGTTCTGCAGGTAAAAAGAAAACTGTCAGAAAATTACCCACTGGAATACACATTATTTCCCAAACCAGTGGTTTTTCCAGCAGCTGTACTACAACAATTCCCTCATCTAACCTCACATAACTACTCATGCTGGATAATGCAGCAAGTGTTTAAACCTGACAATATATCACGTCTGTTGTTACATTAAAGGCTACACTTCAATTTTTTACAAAAATTAAGAGGTTACATTAAAGTTATAGCACTAAAACAGAGCACATCAGCTCAGGAAAGTTTTATTACCAAGTAATTTCATAGAATCACAGAATGGTTTGGGTTGGAAAGAACCTGAGGATCATCCAGTTCCAACCCCCTGCCATGGGCAGGGATGCTTCATACTAGATCATGCCATCAAAGACTCTGTCCAACCCAGCCTTGGACACTGCCAGGGATGGAACATTTACCACTTCTCTGGGCAACGTGTGCCAGTGCCTCAGCACCCCGACAGTGAAGACCTTCTTCCTAACTTCAACTTCTCCGGTCATGTCTGCAGCAGGTGCGAACTGCAGTGCTGTAAAAATCATCAACAGTCAGTCTGTAGTAGTCCTCTACTGAAAAACCTGCAGCTCTTACAATAAAATAGCAAGTTCCTTATGTAGACAAGCTCAACAGCACTCTATAATTTTCCAGCCATTACATTTTCTTGCGTTTTCCTTACTGAAAGTTCTCATTTAGCAAGTAAGGGAAACTCAAGGGTCACTGTGAAAAATCAGAGTAGTTGAAGTTTGCATGCTGCATAGCTTACATCTTTCACCTAGTAGGCCTCTCACTGTTGGCTCCAACAACCACTTTACATGGAGATTATCCTGAAAAGCATAGTAATTAGAAGGTTTTAATAGTTGTCGTGGTTTAAACCCAGTCAGGCAATTCGTTCACTCACTTCCCCCCACTTCTTGCCCTCCCCCTAGGGGAGTTTATAATGCTAATGCCTAAGTAGTCTATTTACAGCAAGTTTATGCATTCTTAAAGCATATGCAGAACTTCCAAGACCAAATAGTCCACACTCTTCTTTCTTCCAGCTCTGCACAACAGGAAGACTGTATCAACCTGGAAGCTGCTGGGACTGCCTGTGCACATCCTCCTGGCATTCCCATCCAAGTGAGGCACGTACCCTGTTCTCCTGATGCACAGTCAGACCCTGTTGGATGGCATGGGAAGTACAACAGAAGCACTGATGCAGCCACCTTATACCTCAATTCAATTCTGCCCCTGGTGAGTTAGAAAATCCTTGTTGGAAAGTACTCCACATGATATCAGGATCCACCTGCAACACACTGACAACCTCTTACTAGGACAACCCCTCACACACTGACAACCTCTTACTAGGACAACCCCTCACTTCACATCCATGACACAAATTTTTGATGTTAAAAGTGGTACAAGAGCAAGGGGGACATCTTTAAAGCTGGTTCATCCACTTGGAATTCTTTTTAAGGAAAAACAACTTAATGCCAAGAAGACAACTCCAGATATACTCAATTCACACAACCACTGACACCCAGGATGTGACTCATCATTAAGCTGGGCCCTACCGAAATAATTGTGAGTCTACAAAACTAAGAACAACTTGAGAAACACAGTAGATGAAAAGCAGTACTTGGAGATCTTAACATACAAGTTGTAAGAAAACACTTTTTAAGCTGAATATCTGAGGTAAATCTCTCAAAGAACTCAGTATTGTTTTCATAACAATAGAGTTAGAATATAAGAGCTTGCACCAAAGCTAAGAATAAGCTAAATTCAGCCTCAAATCAATATCCAAATAAGGGTGTGCATCAACCTAGCTTAAATTAAATGATTTAAAGCAATGCAATTTTCCCACGCTGGAAGTCTACATAACAGGCCGATGTTATAAGGCGAGTTTAAACCAGTTTATAAAGGACTAAGGTGGAAGAAGACTTATTTATTTAAGTGAGCACAACTATTTTGTCAGGCAAGGAGGAAGGTGCCAAAACTAAGAAACTTCTCTACATGACCCCTGGGTAGGCAATGGAAAGTCTCTTCCAGAAGGATCGTTCAGGTCAGAAGCCTTGTTCAGTTGCTTTAAGTGTTGTCAAGTTACAAGGACTCGTGTGTACTCAGCCGAGAGAAGAAGCAGCTGTCAATGCTAGGTACTGAACCTGGATTCTAGAGTTCAGTGTATAAATTACTCCCAAGATCATATGTGTTCCCTATGCCTTCATGGGACGACCAAGTCCAGTGTTTCAAGTGCTTCTCAAACATATGGTGATGATATGACCCTGAAATACAACCAATCTTAAGAACCAAAGCAACTAAGACATAAAATAAGAAGATGGGCAGCAAATGCTGAGAAGCAGAAGAAGTCACAAAGCAGGAGGGGGGAAGTTTTCTTTCTAGTGGTCACCAGCAGAGACACAAAGTCAATCCAACACACACCTAACCATTGATAGACAACATTACAGTAGTTATTCATGAGCATCTCTGGAGTAAAGAGCTATGCACTTGGGTACCTATGAAGTACCTTACTACTCCCCCAAAGAGAATACATGCCAAACACATCCTGTATCAACTAAGTAACAATTCACAATATGGTATTACAAACAATATTTGGCCTAATTTCAGTTACATTGCCATGGACCATTCCTCCTAGTCCAGCCCAAAGGATTTCCAAGACAGAAATCCTTTCTTTTTCCCAGACTAGCATCAGGGTATGCATATATTAAGGGGGAGGTATATGATTACATATGAACACATATAGTGGGAAAAGGTCACTGAGGAAGAAGGCAACAAAACAAATGAAAACAAAATAAGGTAAATCAAGTAAGTAATCTGTGTCCTCTCAGTGCGGACTGACAAGTATACAGATATACTAGGGTTAGATTCCTTTCTCCTCAAAGGCATAGCTGGAGGATTTAAATACAAAGTGGGGGAGACAGCACGTGAGTTTAAAAAGGAAAGGAGCATGTGGAAATGAGAGAGTATTAGGTTAGATCACAAGGAAAGTTTTTATGACAGGAAAATAAGATCAGGAAAGCAAGAAAACATGGTGAAGGGAAGAGTTACTGGAAGAAAACTGAAAGGGAGAAGGTAATAGGGGAATAATGATAGTGATGGAATATAACTTGAAAATAAGAAAGCATGGGAAAGGATCCCAGTAAGTAAAGTTCACTCCTAGTGGCAAACTCACTGGGAAACAAATGAGGTGATTATTTGCAATGAAAAAGAAACAACAACAAAAGCAGGTCTAGTAATGTGGATGGAGGCAGTAAATGCACAAAGACAGACAGATAAAAGGTTACAGGAGGCACCTTCCGTGGTAAGGCCACAACAGTAGGTGGCAACAAGAGGAGGAAGCCTGGTGCTGGTCCCTGACAGTGAGAGAAACCTGGAGAAAGTGACAAGGAGGAGCTGGGGGGAATATCCTCCAGCAGCCACAACGGTGCTGGGGACACAGCGAGTTTCTCTAGGTACAGCCAAACAGCTCCTGAACAGTCCCAAGTGTCACTAGAGCTCTGGGGATAGCTGGGATAGAAGAAGATGAAAGGAGGCAGCACAGAGAAGGACAGGGAGGACAGCAGGCAGGTGAACACCCTAAAACAGTGCCCGGTGAGGTCACGGACAAACGCTCATGTGCAGCATAGAGCAGGGCCTGGGATAGCTGGGGTGGGCAGTCCCGGGGCCGGGGGGCTGAGAAAGGGCTGGGGGCTGCGGGAAGCCGGGCCCGAGAGAGAAAGGCAGGAGCAGCCATCGAGGCGGCCCGACCATGCGGGTCCGCGGTCACGGGGGAGGGCAGGGAGGCGGAAGGGAGGGCTGGGGCCGGGCCGGAGGGAGGGAAGGAGCGGGCAGGCCGGGGCAGCCGGCGGGGCGGGCTCCCGCGCCCCAACGGGGGCGATGCATTCCGAGTGCGCAGTTAGCGGCCTCCTCGCTCCGGCCCTGCCCGCGGCTCCCGGAGCCGGACCCGCGAGCGGGGCGGACAAGAGCTCCCGCCGCCTCCCTGCCTCCGGAGCCAGGTGCGCGCCCGGGAGAAGAAAGGCGGGCGGGCGGCCCGGGCCCGGCCTCCCCTTGCCCAGCTCCCGCTCCCCACAGCGTGACTCAGTGCCGGTCCCCGCTCCGCCAGGCCCGCGCGGCCTCGGCCCAGCAGAGCCGCCGCCTCCTCCCGCGCCCAGCACGGCCTCGCTGCGACACAACGCCGCGGCCTCCCCGCACTCACCAGCATCGCGCGTCCCGCAGAGTCAGGCCGCATCCGCCCGCCCCTTCCGCCTCCGCCAGGCCCGGATCTGCTGCCGCCGCTGCTTCCTCCCCTTGCGCGGCGCGGAGAGCGCCGAGGCGCCACCCCTCGCTCCGCCCAGGCTCACGGCGCCGGGGGGAAGGTCTTGGGGGTTCTCGGGGTTCTGGGGCCGCAGCGGCGGGATGGGCCGCCCGCTCCCCTGGAGAGGAGTGATGGACGCTGTGGAGGGAGGGCGCTGGAGCGGCAGCGCCGCGGGGCCTTTCCCCGCCGGCAGGGCAGGGTGAATTGGGGTGACCTGGGCCCAGCCGCGTTCTCTGCTGCTCCGTCCCGCGGCCTCCCAGGAGAAGAGCAGCGGGGCCTGACTGCGGCTACCCTAGGGCCTGCTGGGCGCAGTCTCCCGGGAGGGGGTGGAGGAGCAAGGGGGTCGGCCCGTTCACAGCCGGGGACCGTCAAGCGGCCATCTCCTCTCCCGTCAGGCCCCTGCCCTAGGGGCCGTTGCTGTGACCCCTCACGAAGTTAGACCAGTGCCACAGGAGCTGTTGGGGTTTCTGTCAGGAGGACACCTTAATAGACGTGCTAAGACTTCCGTCCATCCATAACTAAGCAGCTGCTTATGAAAAATGTGAGTTTCTGGTGTGTCCTGGGCAGACTGAGCTACACCATACCCAGTCTTGGAGCCTGAGTGGATGGCACAGCTACGTGTTAACAGCTTGTCCGTGTGGAGTAAGTGTTAAAACCAAGCTGCTCTTTGAATAACTCACATCAAGAGCCATTACCTCGAGGTGAACATTTAAAACTCTGATGGCGATTAAAGTGTGACAGTCAGAAGGACCTCCTTAGAAATCTTGCTGTAATTGTGAATTTCAGCTTAAGAAGAAAACTTGGAAATCAACACGTGGAGAGAACACAGTAGAAATTGAAAGAAAGGAAGCTTTATTGTTCAGCTGTGAGCTAATGGGAAGTTGTGTGAAGGTCTGACTGATGCAGGGATTAGCAATTTTACATGACCCTGTTTGCAATCTATGAACAATTTTAAGCAAAAATACCTAGTGTAGGTAAGTCTAGGGTAATAAAATACGAACTTCCAAGCATATTTGCATCACTTTATGTGGGCTGCAAGTGGGACAGTTAATTTTTCCTTGTAACAGTATGAAATCGATGATACAAAATCATACCAAAATTAAGAAGATAGGTTTCAGGAAATTAATGTTTTGGAGTCAATCCTGTCATATGTATTCCTGAGGACTGTGGAATTAACATTGCTAGAGCTGTGCTGCAAAGGAAAAGAACGGGGTTTGTGTATCCTTGGTACTATGTTGTGCTGAGGTTCTTTGCACTGCGCTCGCACAAACCATGCCGGTTTTCCCTGCCAAAAATTCAGGTTCTGATCCAGATTATACCAGGAGACGTTTAAAGCAACTCAAATGAGGTCATAAGAAGTTCTTAACCCTTTACATCAGTATAAACAGTTCAACGCAGAAAATGCAGTAGCTTCAGAGGAAAGGCAAGAGAAACAGGGGAAGCAATAGGAAGAAACAGATTTCTGCCCTCTGCAAAATGCTTCCCTTGCATCCCGTTTCCACCAGCTGTACAGCAGTTTTGAAAATTGGCCTTCTCAAAGCTAATGGGCCTTAGTCATGTAAGTGCTTGAAAAAATATTTCCCTGTATAGTAGCGCCTTAGTACTGCACAGCCTACTGAAGTGGACACAAGCAAAGTCATTGACACAGCTGTTCTAATGAAACAGTGCTGACTAAGCACCCAAGAAGCACTGTCTGAGGAACTAGTTTATTGTGCAGCAGGGACACTGTGTCATCCTGCTGGGTGGTGTTGCAATGCTTATATTAATTTTGCACATGTAGACATACTTTGCAAATACCATTCCAAGGCATGACTAAATTTCTGGCTTGCTAAGGTTCATGAGTTGTCCTAGAGGAGGGTTTGTGTTAGTCATGCTGGATGCTGCATCAGCATGGCCAGTTCTGCATGGTCTGTTAAAGACTTGGGAGAGTGAGGGCAAACAAAATAGTCTGTGAGAGACAGCAACCAAATGCTAAGGAGGGTGGACTGATTGTAAAAAGTAACGACTCGTTTTTCAGTATTGGAAATAATATGCTACATTTTACAGCAGTTGTATTTACACAGAGGTAAAGCTATCGTTGTTCTAAAATCCTCAAACAATAGAGCCATGGGTAAGCAAGTAAACTAGAAGAGAAATGACAGGAAGGGAAAAAATATGGGGGTAAGGAAGGTCTGCATTAGCATCATCTTGCACTAGAATGGGGTTTTTTTTTGCGTTAGTGATTAACTGCAGTACAAGCTTGAGACAGTTTGGAGTGTTGAAGGTTTGAGGTTTTTCGCCCCCCCTGGAATTACACGATGATTTACACAGACTTTAGAGAGGTGAGGCACAGTTCTCTGATTTTATTTGGTGATAGCTTCATTAGCACTCTGAAAAGGTAGGCCTCACTAGACAATTGAGACATGGTGCTTAACATGGCTCATTCGTACACCCATTGAAAGAATTCCACTATCAGGATAAGCACGGAGAGTTATGAGAATTGAATTCCAAAATAAATATTACCAAATTACCCATAGCAGGATGACTAATGCATTTTAAAGTATCCAATGGAATCGATGTACTTTGTATGAAAGGAGAGAAGCTTCTCCTAGAGATTGGGGCAGCCAAAATTTCAAGGGCAGACTTCATGAGAGAAATCCACTCTGTTTTTGCTGAAGTGAGTTTGTAGTGCTGCTGAGAGGGGCCTGTGTTGGAAGAAACTTGCAGGTTTCACACTTGTTGCGTCAGCAATGAATCAGCAGACATCAAGCAAGAAAATTATCATGACAATGTTTGCTGTCAATGCAAGTAGGAAGCTCATTTGCAAAAAGGAAAAGCCTGAGTCATTCAAAGACACAGAGGTGCAGTAGCTGCTAGTATATTACTACTATCAGGAGGCTGGCTGGATGGGGAGGGATACTTTCCCTGCTAGTTATGTCTACAGTGATCATCTGAAAACAGTAATTTTATCACACCCTTAATACAGGAAGACAGGCTAGTAAGGGTAGATAATGAGCTTTTTGCCACATTCTTATTAAATATGAGTTCTGTTGTACTGCCAAAGCACCAGTGACTCAGGCTGGCAAAACAAAACAAAACAAAAAACCAATAGAGAAGCAGTACCGCAAAAGGGTTTAACCAAGCAACACGACAAACCTGCTTTTTGGAATTTACTGGTTCTGTAAGATACACAGAAGTAGTGAATGCAGTCAAACACACCACATGATGATGTCTTATGTGAACTATAGCCAGCTTGAATATAAATACATTAATCTTTGATTATGATACTGACCCCAAAGAAAATAAAAGAAAAAAACTCCAAACCACAAAAGCTCACACCACTGTATTAGACTTCACCTTGTAGATAATAGTTTTGAAGAACTAGGTAAAGAAAATTCCTGTAGCTAGCCTGGATGCAAAGTTCTCTGAGACTGAGATTGTTACTACTGTTCACAGAGAATAATGAGAGGACAGATAACAGCAGGGAGGTCGCTGCTATACTTGTACCTGTCCTAAAAATTAGCGTAAAGACTATTGCTAACTTACCAGGAGAATACTCTTCCCATGTAGCACTTTGGTTGTGCTAGCATGAGCCTTACTGTGCATTGCAGAAGTGAAAAAGAGGGTGGAGCTATTATGCTGTTCAGCTAGGACACGGGAACTCCTGCCCATAAGCTCAAATTTACTAATATTTTGAGATTACTAAACTACAGCTGTCTTTTGTTTTTCAGCTAATACATTTGCCAAAACCAGCTAGGATTGTCCTGCTAAGAGAGAGCAGTATGTTATAAAGGCTGATATAAGGAATACACACTGACTGTGTATTCCTAAGATTTATTATTCATATGCATTACCTCTCTAGAACCACAAAATATCCTCCTCTTGTGTCTTTCAATATCCATGACTAACGTCAGGTGGAGAATCTCGAAACAAAGCAAAACTGAGATGAAGTGCTTAAATGGTATCAGCTACTTCTGTGCTGGTGTATTGGTCTTAATGAGTAGCATCAAGTCTGCCAATTACTGATCACTTTGACAGCACAGACTTAAGGAAGCAATACAGTTACTGCCAGTAATGCCTAGCTGTTCCTGTAGATACTGTGCTACAGACCTAATATCTGTATTTAGTAAAGGTTGCATGGGTGTTTTGAACATCTCTTGCTTTTTCTGTTAGATCCATTTTCCTCAGTGTTTCTGTCAAGAGTATTTGGCTAAACTCGGAAGTGATGGTTCCCCATTTTAAGGCCTTATTCCTGCTTTTATGCTGAGCATAGTTTGCTCCCTAGCTCTGAGAAACATCTGTTGCTTGAACTAGTGAGGCATGGTTTTACCCTTCCTGTTCCTTCTTGGGGCTTGCAGGCCAAGATATAGGAAATACAAGCAAAAGTCTTTGGGAAAGGGATTTATGGTTGTGTACAGTATTTGAACATATTGCAAAGAGGCTACCAGTTTCTACAGCTTTTCTGTGGAGTGGAAAATTTGAGTTTCAAGCTTGGCCACCATTGCCAGTCTTGGGCTCATAGTCTATCATGAATGTTTGTATAAACTGAGAAGAGAGATGACATGTGCTTCCAAATTCAAAGGTGCCTGAGAAAATCTGTCAGTGGCAGATGATATTTCAGTGCTCTACTTCTACTTGTGCTATGAATGTTTGCCAGAAGGTAAACAGTTTTTTGCAGAGATCACGTTGTTCTTCATAAAGAAGGCCAGCCTCTGCCTGTAGAAGACAGGCAGTGCTATATATTGAATAAAAACACACAAATATGCACAAACGTGGTAACCTTTAGTTAATCTCCTGCTCCTTTTATAGCCACAGGCCAGTGTTAAATGTGTCAAGCACTCTTGATGGCTGTATCATCGAGAATGGCACAGGACAGTAGCTCTCCTCAAGACTTCTGATTTTGCTCTTCTCTTCCAGGTATCTATCACCTGAATGATTGATTGCTTCACGTTTGCAGCTGAGCAAATTCCAGCATGAGAAGAGAGTTATAAGGGGCCTACAATGATCATCTAGTCCAACTGCCTGACCACTGCTAATCAAATCCCAAGGTAGGATGTGGAGACTTTATGTGATATGTAGTATCACAGAATTGTAAATGAAGCACCATTGTCCGTCCAGAGCAAAGATGAATTGTATATCTTTGGATGGAAGATGAGCAAATCACTTTATTCCCAACTTTAAGGTATTTTAAATTTCAGAACAGAGCATATTTGCACATCCACATGTCTGCTCTGGAAATTAGTAATGAGAAGAAGATGGTGGCAATTATTTTTTTTTCTATTTCTCAATAATTTGTAGATTAAATGCTTTCAATCTGAAGTGGTCTCTTTCTGCTAATGCCTCTACTGGGTACTGTGGAAAATCATGCACTGAGCCACTGCTATTCCTTTTTCCATTCTCTTCACTGCACTGAAGGTTTCTCTCACGCCTGAGAACCCAAGACTCAGAATTGGTTTAACTTGTTAGAGCTCTTTCTTTGTAGGAGTTTTTACAGACTGAAAACCAACTTTGGTTATGCTTCTCATTTTTGTAAAGCAGAACTATGAGCTTCACTGATACCTAGTAAAAGATGGATTCCTTTTGTTCGTTGGTTTTCTGCAGTGGTTTGATATTTTGTGGTGATGTTTATAGAGGCAGCTGTTCACAGACACAGCATGTTAGTGAAGCAAATAGCTGTTCTGCATGAGCATTGTTCGTATGGGAACTCTGCTTTTCAGGCTTAACTTGTGAAATTACTTCTACATTACTGCTACATGAAGGAAGGAGAGCAAGGGAAAGAGGTCTCACAGGAGCACACTCCTGCAAATCACAGCTCAGCTTTTCAGGCTCAGCAAATTCAAAACAAGAGTTTATCCTTCCTGCATGCTTCCTCAGGCTAAAACTTCAGACCTTCCAAATCTCACTTTTCTTGCTTTGATCCCTCTTAGATGCTTCACAGATCACCTTCTCTTGTAGGGGAATTAGTTTCTCTCTAATTAATAGTGGGTTTAGCCACTGTACACAGAATTCCTACAAGCAGGAAAGTCTAATAAGGAACATCCTATAAGATTGTTCGTAATATATTTTAATGCTGATAAGCTTGTGATTTTCCTTCAGTACCATGGTACTTCAGAGTTTATATGCTTAAAGCGTAGGGTTTAGGTCTTGCTGTAGAGTTTTTTTGGCAGAAGAATGATAGGCAGGGGAAATATTTGTATCCCAACTTCTCACCAGTTTAACAGGTAAACCCATCACAAAGGGATGATTTGTAGTAATTTGATGCATTATCTGCATATATCAGTGCATGGCATCAGTGTAGCACAGATATTGCAGGAATGGTAAGGAGAGAGGTGGTCTATGTAGACAGGAAAACAGATGATACCTGAAAAGCTCTCTGGAGTGTGGCCCATGCTGCAGAAATTTGATATTTGTGTCTGTGGGTAACTGACAGGGGCAGGAGCTCCAGCAGCTCCTGTGATATTACAGGCTTAAAGAGTGCTCTTTCTGTAAGGAGAGCATTGGTAACGGGGCTGACATTGGCACCGTGAATGGACATGACAGGCAGTGCCGAAGGACACTGATCCTTTGCCCAGGAAGGCAAAACTTGCCAGCCTTGCCCTTTACCAAGAACACAATGTGTTTCTCTAACAGAGAGAAGAGGTTTCAATCCATCTCCTTTTCCCCACAGCCCAGCTCTTCTCCCAGCTAGGAAGGTCACTATTTCTTGATCCTTTACTTCTGAAGCCCACCCTTCCCTTTTTGCTACTAGCTCAGCACAAGCTGTCCATTCATGGCTTCTCCTGTTTCCTGCCTTTGCTATGAACAGCTCTTTCAGGAATGTTGCTGCTGCAATTCTCTCCAGCTTGTGTCCCATTGCCTTCCCTGCAGCTCTGCCATTTCTAACTGGTGTCCCCAACACATGCCCTCCATTGGACTTCCCAGTACTGCTGTGATGTGAGGGTTTATTTGCACAGGAAACAGGTATAGATACAGACATCGATATATGTATAGATACAGATATGTATGTGCACATGTGTATGTATTATTTTTTGCTGGTTGTTTCTAAGAGGTGATTATGCTCATTTTGTATCAGGAGTGGGCAGAGGCAGTAGCATCTTGTACTGCTGATGTGAATTATGGTGTTTTGCCTAAAAGAACAGTTTGTTCAGACAGACTCAAACATTTCCTCATTTCAGATAAGAACCCAGCTGGGGCTGTCTTCTGCAGCCTACATCAACATCCCCAGTAACAAACTCAGTGACTTTCTCTTTTTTCCCTGATCAACTACTCAAGAAATAAGCCTTGTGGGAGAGAGACCAAGAGTCCTGCATTACAAGGATGTGGACAAACTTGCTGGGGTTATTTGTCATCAGTCTCTCTATTTCTACCCTCTATACAGTACCCTTTCCTTCAGTGGTATTTATCTGAGGTTTTTTAAACCGGTCTAACACAACTGAATCAGTTGCTTGCTTTTCCTGAGTGTTGCGGGGAAAGCCTGTTCAGTCCATGTGGCTCAAACCAAATTGGGACCCAAGTACTTTATTGGTCTGTCAATAGCATGAAACTAAGCAGCAATCAGTGAAGTGTTGCATTCAAGATCAATAGTAGTAGTACAACATGTGAACCCCCAAACTAGACACTAACGTTAATAAACACCAGCAGATTCCTAAATACCCTCTGTAAGGAATGTAAAAGAGATTTCTGAAGTCCCGCAAGCCTTGTGCAAAGCCCTGGTGAGAACTCACCTGTACCACTAAGGACATTCTCATTCCCAGGTTCAAGAAAGATAAATTCTGTCTGGGGTGAAGGCAAACAGAGAGTAAGCAGCTGATTAGGGCCATGGAGGGACTGCAGAATAAGATTACGAGCACAGGCAAGACAAAGGCTGAGAGGGCTGCCATCACGTTCATCATAGGAAGGATGAAGGCCAAAGGAGGAAAAGAGCTACAAAGTGCAAGGAAAAAGATGGCTGAGAACGGGAAACAGTTAAGAACATAAAAGAATTCAGGACTTCTTTCCAAGATGACCTCCCCATAGCGGGGTAGTGGCAAATGTGCTGTTGTGCATTGGTAAGGAATAGTGAGGAAATCCTACATAGAATCATAGAATAGTTAGGGTTGGAAAGGACCTTAAGATCATCCAGTTCCAATTCCCCTGCCAGGGAGGGCAGGGACACCTCACACTAAACCATCTCACCCAAGGCTCTGTCCAACCTGGCCTTGAACACTGCCAGGTAGTGGAGCATTCACAACTTCCCTGGGCAACCCATTCCAGTGCCTCACCACCCTAACAGTAAAGAATTTCTTCCTTATATCCAATCTAAACTTCCACTGTTTAAGTTTGAACCCGTTACCCCTTGTCCTGTCACTACAGTCCCTAATGAAGAGCCCATACCCAGCATCCTCATAGGTCCCCCCTTCAGATATTGGAAGGCTGCTATGAGGTCTTCATGCAGACTTCTCTAACTTCCTCATACAGGAGGTGCTCCAGTCCCCTGATCATCCTTGTAGCCTCCTCTGGACTTCTTCCAACAGTTCCATGTCCTTTTTATGCTGAGGACACCAGAACTGCACACAATACTCCAGGTGAGGTCTCACAAGAGCAGAGTAGAGGGGCAGGATCACCTCCTTTGACCTGCTGGTCACGCTCCTTTTGATGCAGCCCAGGATACGGTTGGCTTTCTGGGCTGCGAGTGCACACTGAAGCCGGCTCATGTTCATTTTCTCATCGACCAACACCCCCAAGTCCTTCTCTGCGGGGCTGCTGACTCTCTTCTCTAATGCTCTCTACGTCTCTGCACAGTTAATGCAGAGGGAACCAGAAGCCTTTCTTTCACTTCAGCATCCCCATTTTCAAAGGAATGTCTGTGGTATAAATGTCCTTTCTGTAGTCTGAATATACAGGTTGTTTTACATTGAGGCCCAGCAGCTGTGCCCAGAGCATGGCTACCAAGGGCTGGGACAGCCTCTGGGCCTCCTGGGCACAGGCACTGCCATGGGGCCAGCACCCCAAGGGCTTCCTCTGAAGGCTGCTGGGCAGAGGGGCAGCAGGTGTGGCTGGGGATGGGGGGCCCCTGTCAGCCCCATGTCATTGTGACATCACCCAGCAACACAGCAGTCACAATGCCCCGGAACAGAATAAAAGGGAGCAGCCTCCTGTGTCCTCTGGCAGAGATGGCCCAGGGCAGCCCAAGGACATCCGAGAGGAAGTCCTTGAGGAGCTGGTGGAGTTACTTGGAGGGGCCTTGAGGAAGGAAGACCAGTGCCTGGTCTAGGCTGCTGGAGGCCAGCTCCTGGCAGGACCAGCTTCTTAGCTCACGGGAGGGATAGCAGTTCTTTTCAGCTGGATAGCTGTGGCCAGACCATAGGAATGCCACCTTGAGGAGCACGGCGGAGCTCATCATCCTCATCCCCTGCAGAGCCAGGAACAGCAGCCATAAGCAATGAGATGCAGAGATCCAGGGATCCCAGCGCTTCGGAGCAACCACTGGTGCCCTGCCAGGCATAGGGAGGGGGGTTTCTTGCCCACAGGGTCTATCAGGCCAGGGGCTTTTGACCACTCTCAGGAACTGCTGAGGTGGTTCTGGGTTGAGGAAGAATAGGGCTTGGGGGTCTTCTGGGAGGTGTGATCAGCCTCTGGGGCCAGGAGCAGGTCTTGCTCACATGCTCAGGGATAGCCGATCGCCAGTGTTGGGGTCAGGAAGGAATTTTCCCCCGGGCAGATTGGCACTGGGCCCGGGGGTTTTTTGCCTTCCTCTGAGCATCGAGCAAGACCACTTGTTAGGGCTCCTCTGGTCCATTCTGGCTGCTCATGCATCACGAAGGTGGCGCCTCGTGTCCTGCAGCTGGGGGGGGAAGGCTTTTTTTCCCCCATGGGGGCCTGCAGGTGTCCCTGGGGGTTTTTTGCCTTCCTCTGCAGCAGTGAGCCAGCCCCTTGACAGGGCTCCTCTGGGCTATGGTGGCTCAAAGGCTGCTGCTCCTGCTCCACGCGGGTGCCCCTCGTGCCCCACATCTGGGGAGAGGAAGCTTTTGTGACTCCCAGGGTAGCCCCTGGCGGTTGCTGCTTGTCCTCTGTTGCATTGAGCACAGCCCCTTGTCAGGGTCCTTTGGGCTTGGTTCTCACTCACTGCTCTCACACCTCCAGGGCACAGCTTGTGCCCTGGCTCTCTCTGGCTCCATTGCTCAGTGCAAGCTTGGAACAGGAGTGAGCTCTGCTCTTCCCTTGGTTCCATTCCCCGGGGGTTCTTGCTTGTGCACAGCAGCCTGTGCTTGGAAGGGCTCCAGCCTTGCTGCCCATCAGCAGCTGCCACTTTCCAGCTCTCCCTGTGTGCAACAACGCGCCAGGCATGCACGAGAGCACTTTTTGTTCATCTCTGGCCAGGAAGCGCAGTAGCGGAGCAGTGTTGGAAGTCAAAGGTGTGCTTGTCATTGATAGGTGTCATGCTTTGAGAAATACTGCATGGTCCACATCTCTTCTTCTTTCTTCATGATATTGTGACCGATGGAAAGGAGCATAGTGGAAAGGAAAACAAAGTAGCAGAAAGGAGGGTAATGTAATGGAAATGAGAGTAAGGGAAAGGAAATTAAAGTAACAGAAGAAAGGATAATAAAAGAAAGTAACATAATGGAAAGGAATGTACCAGAAAGGAGGAGAATGGAACGGAATGGAACGGAACGGAACGGAATGGAATGGAATGGAATGGAACAGAACAGAACAGAATGGAAGAATGACAACACAAAAGGAAAGGAACATAATGGAACAGGATGTTCCATGTAACAGGAACAGAAAGTAATGGAATGGGAAGGAAAGGAAAGAAGCATTACTGAAAGTAAAGTAATGCAGCAAAAAGGAACATAGCAGACAGGAAAATAACATGGAAAAAAGTAGAGTAATGAAACAGAAATGAGAGTGACGAAAAGTAAAATTAAGGTAATGGAAGAAAGGACAACAACAGAAAGTAAATTAATGGAAAGGAATGTACCGGAAAGGAGAGCAATGGAATGGAACGGAATGTATTGAAATGGAATGGGATGGAATGGAACAGGATGGAATGGAATGGAATGGAACAGAGCGGAACGGAATGGAATGGCAGAATGACAATGCAAAAGGAAAGGAACATTACAGAAAGTAATGTAACTGAAAGGAAAGCCACCTAACAGGAAGGAATGGAATGGAATAGGAAGGAAAGGAATGTAATGGAAAGAAATGGAATGGAAAGGAAAGCAAGATAACGGAAAGGCGAGTAACACAAAGGAATGTAACGGAAAGAGATGGAATGGAAAGGAAAGCAAGATAACGGAAAGGCGAGTAACACAAGGGAATGTAACGGAAAGAAATGGAATGGAAAGGAAAGCAAGATAACGGAAAGGCGAGTAACACAAAGCAATGTAATGGAAAGTAATGGAATAGGAAGGAAAGGAAAAGAATGTAAAGGAAAGCAAACTAACATAACTGAAAATAATGGAATGGAATGTAAAGGAATGTATCAGGAAGGAAAATAATGCAACAGAAGGGAGAGGACCAAAACAGAAAAGAAAGGAACATAAACGAAAGAAAGGTAATGGACGAAAGTTAAGTAACAGAAAGGAAAGTGAGTACCAGAAAAGAAAGTAACATAACAGGAAGGAAAGATGTTTTGCAATGGAACAGAAATGAAAGGAGGGTAACACAACAGCAAGAAGAAGAACATAATGGAACAGAACTGAAAGGAAATGAACATAGCAGGAAATAATGTAACAGAAAGGAACAGAAAATAATGGAAAAGGAAGGAACATTACTGAAAGTAACGTAACACAACGGAAAGGAATGTAACGGAAAGGAAAATAAAATGGAAGAACGGAGAGTAGTGAAACAGAAATGAAAGTGAGGGAAAGGAAATAAAAGTAACGGAAGAAAGGACAGTAAGAGAAAGTAACATAATGGAAATGAATGTACTGGAAATGAGAGCAAAACTTGATAAAACAAAATAAAATTACATAAAGTAGCAAAAAAAATAAGAATCCAAACAAAAATAAAATCGTAGAATACACTTTTAAGCTTTGTGATTTGTGACCTTAAAAGTGTTTTTGGAGCTGAAACGTCCCCATCATTGCAGGGAAATAACATTCTCCTTATCCAGCTCAGGGTGAGTGTAGGTAATGGAATGGGTTAGAACGGATTAGAATGTAGAATTGTGGAGTGGAATGGATTGAATAGAGAGGCATAGAATGGAATGGAATAGAATAGAAATGGAATACCAATTTCCAAAACAAGACAAATGGTCCCCATGCTCACTGCTGTTGTTTGGCCTGGGTGACACAGGCAGGAACCATTTTTACATTCCTTCCCTTTGCCAAATTCTACCTTCCATTTCTCTCGATTCCCATTGGAGTCAGGAGATTGTGATGTCTCCTAAGAGCCTGTGCCTTCCCTGCTTCCTGCCTCCACTCACTGCTTGGTTCCTCCCTTGGATGACCAACAAGAGCGGTGTCACACTTGAGGAACAGCAGCTCCTACACAAAAGCAGGCTAACTGCGGGTCCCAGTCTGCACAGTTCAGCCCCACACTTGTTCTCTAG
The DNA here is from genome assembly GCF_033815535.1 of Pezoporus flaviventris. Taxonomy (NCBI): domain Eukaryota; kingdom Metazoa; phylum Chordata; class Aves; order Psittaciformes; family Psittacidae; genus Pezoporus; species Pezoporus flaviventris. The sequence continues at coordinate 6,880,774 of NW_026892585.1, forward strand.
GCTTTTCCACTGCGTAAACCCACTCCATGTCTATAGCTGCAGCAGCTGCAGAAACACCTCACTGTCCAGCTTCACACACAGTTCCTCCCCACATTAAAGGTCATATCCATTCTGGTTTGCATCAAGAAGACCTCATTATGGTGCTGAAGGGATCTTGGAGCAAGTGTCAGTGGTGGTTAGGAGGGGATAGAAGAAAGTTAGTTTTCACCTGTGATGGCACCTTTCTTGTGTGCCATGCTGCAGGGACACATTCCATTTTTCCAGACAAGTATTTTCAAGGCACACCATGCATGTGCATTGAGTGAATGCTTGTGAGCATTGCCTATGAAACAGATTCAGAAAAATTATAATCTAATATAAAATGACATAAGATTGCATAAAAATGAAATGCTTTCCCCACTTCTAACCTTTTTGATTTCTGTCCTTGAAAATGGTTGACCACAGCTGACCAAAAGTTGAGGCATATTATTGAGGGCATTGTCCAAAAACCTCTTAAATACTGACAGGGATGGGGTGAGTGGCTTCTAGGGGGTAGTGGCTCACAGCTTCTCTGTGCCACTGTTTGGTTTCTTGACTGTTGTGGAAACTGGAAAAACTCTACTTCGGTGATGGTATGAACTGTTTGTGAAGAATGTGGTAGCAAAAGTGCTTCTTTGGTATCAGCAGAAACCAGGATGTTGCTAGACTAGATGTTATAAAGTGGTATAGCTGGGACCCAGTACTTTACACTATGATACTTGGTCTCTAGATTCTTAAGGTCTACTACAGCCAAAGGCTTGAGTTAATTTGCTATTTTGAGGTAGTGTAAAAAATAGTCAGTATATGTCCAAAAATAGAGTTTATGTGATTTCTGTCTGGATCAGATAGGTTTTAGTTATTTGCATAATGAGAAGGTTGCCAGAACGCCTTAATGTTCCTATCCCAGATGTCTAAGAAAACATCATGAATTTTTATAGCTAGGAGACCTATTTTGTTGGCTAGTAACAACTACCTTCACACCATTGTGAGGAAAAAGTGGTAGATTTACACTCAGCAGAGTAAGTAATCAGCTTTGCACTAGTTACACTAGTTCTCTGTGATGTACATATGTGTATGTATGTGATGTACATCATCTGTGATGTGCAGATGATGTACATTTTTTTCTTAAAAAGGAGTCTAATTTACAAGTCAATTATGAAGGAATTAAAATTGCTGTTGTTAAAATAATCCAAGTACATTGTGACTGCTGCTTTTAGTTATTTGTTATTATGCTGGCTTTTTTTGTTCAGCAATTTAGAGTGGGTCTCCCACATATTATTGCACACTAGCCTACTTTGCTGGATAACAAATACTTTTATCTTTCCACTAAACAAAAGACTGCATAAAATTAATAATAATGATATTAGGATGTGAAAAACCTAGTGCTCCAAAAAGCCATTATAAGTACACTTGAACAATAATTACAGGCAACAGTGCCTCCACTCTTTGAAGTTTGTTATAGACATTGTGATGGCATTAAGCTTTATTACAGTCTGGGACAGCTTAGAATGCCATCTGCTGAAAGACATTACCAAACCATGTGTGCCCCTTTCAAAAATAAACCCATAAAAATACCCCCAAAAGCTGAAAATGTGTTCATTTTCTCTGGTTTCATACACTGATTTCTGGAAACAAGGTATTCCCACTTAACTGTTGTTATTAGTGCCCCTATCTATATGAACTAAATGGACTCTAGTTATACAATACAGCAAGACAACAAAACTAAATGATTTGTCAAGAGCTACATGTAGTGTTTGGGCCCAGATGCCGTAGCGTGGTTAAGTGCTATGCCACGTTATGTACCCCTTGGCACCATGCAGGTAAGTTTTTAGTTCTTTATTTTTGTCTGCTGAAGACACAAAATAGCATAAACTTTGAGCATTTGATGTGGGCTTGGCTGTATGCTTGGGAAGGATTACTTATGCTTGATATTGTGGCAATTTAGTTAAATCAGAGTGGTAGTGAAAACGTACATTACCTCCATCTCTGCACCATTTAAGGCTATCTGTCAAGATCATGCTATGCCAGTAGGGAAAATAATATTAAATAATACAAGCTATTCCCAAGGCAACTAATCCCTAAGGAACAACATACATAAATGTTTGAAAGTAATTGTGATGAGACTAAGGTCAGTAAATCACACAGATGCGTTGCACACCCTCATAGTACACACTGTGAATGGTTAATTCACAACCTCTAAGGTTCTGTCTAGACCAGGTGCTGGACTGAACACATCTTATTTTTCATACATTCCTACTAATGAATATGATGTTGATTGTTCCTTTTGTTTCTACACCATGCAAGATGACATGGTAAAACAGACTAATGATTGCCAGCATGGTCTGGACAATGCGTGCTGGACTTACTGCTCAGGCTATTTTTTGACCTTGTCATGTTCAGGAAAGCACTTGAAATAAAGCAGATGAAAGCCTGTGTCCAGTGAGTTGTCCAAAATGGAAGGTTCGGCACACTTTAGAACATGTAAGTGAATAAGTGAATAAAATGCTAAGTGCAACTTAATTTTCCACATGGAAAGTCTTGGTTTTGCCTTATACTTAACATCAGCCTCATTGGTGTCTGACAATAACTGATGCATCCCTGTAGCCAGGCTTCACCACAAAAGAGGTTCTGCACACACAAACTGGTCAGCTGGTGTGAACATGCTTGCTTGAGATGCTAAAAGCTGCTCCTTCTTGACATAAACATGAAAAACTTCCTGTTTGATATAAAACATCCTGAGTATCATTATTTAATACTGGAAATGCAACTGAGATTTCTTTTCTGCAGCAGAAAACTACTGCTCTTTGCTTACTGATAGAGTGAACCCTACTCCAGAAGTTTCCAGAAAGGCCATTGATAGTCCAGCTGAAGAAAAGTATTCATAGAGACATTTCTTGGTTGTGAACCTATGTTCCCACACTTTATTTTTCTGATGTATAGTTAGGTATTGCTCTGAGTTTCAAAATTCAACCATTTTTAGTTAAAAACTAACACTGTGAGCAGTAACTGGAAATTAATGTTTGTTGAACTGATCTCTAACAAGCCAGAAATTTTCATCTGCTCTTTAAGTGACTCAGTCACTACCATTAAAACCTCCCTTAGTTCAGAACTGTGATCTGTTCTCAGTTTACTCATCATTAAATAAACAGTAAAAACACTAACTTCCAACAGAGTGATTCCTAGATCAGGTTTTTTTTTCTCAAAGCAGTTCTCACCTCCCTTTTAAAGGTCATGTAGTCAAGTCATTCCCATTTTGTAATGACCTCTCAATTTTTATGGATTTAAGGAGCCCTGTGCCACCTTAGTCTCATTCCTTCTTGTTAAGACTGTGCAACTTCAATTGAAAGTAGGAGTTAAAGACCCCTACCTATTTTCCCCTATGAAGTTTGGATAGCCATTTTTACAAAGCATTATAAGTGAATTGAATTAGAGATGCTAGATGCTTCACGCTGTGGAGCCTGGTCAGAAGGCTTGTGTGATATTCTTCGAGGACATGTGGTGGCTGTCGTTTTTGTTTGCCATTCTTGATGTTGCTACCTTCCAACATTGCAGGCACCAGGCATGCATCTCTAATTCTTGCTGAATAAAAACTATGCTATAATGTGATGGTGCTGGGATGGAAGGAAATGATGGTTAGATGCTGAGCTCAGGCTGCAGCAGGTAGCGTGGCCCACACGTGCCATAAGGCGGCAAGCGATGTGCATGTGTTGGGGAGGACATGGGGAAGAACCAGAGCTCCTGCCCTCTCTTTCACTTCCATAAGATGGTTGTCAGGATATTTTCATCAAAGTGTTCATTACCTGTTGCTCCAAGTCGTTTCAGTGTTTCTCCAGTGGTAGTCAATGGTGTCCACAGTGGATTATGTCTGTGCTTCCAAAGATAGAGGATTAGTTGAGGGATGAGGAGAAGTGGAAAGGAATCTTTCAATAATGGGGTCTTAACAAGCATAGCTTCTATTTCAGTGCAGCTAGAGGGTTTTGAAATGGCCTGCTTTTAACATGGGAATGTACTGTACAGTACAGCATAACTTTTCAGAGCTGGGTTAGGTATATCGCTCTGTATTTGTTCAGCCACATTACAGGTAGATTCAATTTTAGAGGTGCTGAGAAATACAAGTTTCCATGTGTGCTGTAGGTATTTACACTGAATGCACTTCACTGAAGTGCTTCATATTTATGGCTCCAGGTTTGAAAATGTGATCCTTTGAAAAAAAGCAAAGAAGCTTTGTAAGACTATTTTTCCATGACTTTATGACAACCATAGTCTTTTGCTGCAGTGTGCTTCTTACAGCAGTTGCCTTTTCTCTTCAGCTCTCAGTGTCATTAGTGGAAGGTGGAAACTCCTATGAAGCAATTTTAAAGCAGCTGATGATGGATTGAAAAGACTTGGCTTCTCTTAGGGATGTGTGCCAGAGAAAAATTGATCAAGGAAGGAGTCAAATGCGTAGTGCCTGTAGCAGGTGCTGTCTGAATTTCTATGGAGTATAATATACCAAAAGTCTTTACAAAAATGTTGTCTAACAGAAAGCAGTCAGATGGTCAGATTGAAGCCACCAACGTACCAAACTAGATCAGCAGCAGGAATACTACACCAATTGCAACTAACAAGGCGTGTCAACACTTGTGTTTATAAGACCCGCACAAGACAGAATCTAAGGACCTCTCAGTGATAATTTCATGCAATTTTCCTCACAGTTCATCCATGTTGTAGGGAGGTACTATTTGTGTACGTGAAACTGCAAGAGGCCCTGGAAGTCTGAAGTATCCTAAATTTTATATCTAAAGATGAAGGCGAGTACACAGGGATATTTCCCAAAGCTCACAGGTTCCTAGGCCCTCTTGCTTTACACACAAGTTAGGTATGGACATGTTGAAAATGCTACTGGAATTTTGATTTGCAAGTTGAAATTGATAAATCTGCTTTCAAAAGCCTGCATGGGCTGATTCCCTCCCTCTTACTCATTTCTTTACTAGCTCTACAGGATTTGCTCATGGGAAAAAAATGAAGGGAAACCTTCAGTACTGAAAAGATTTGGAAAAATACAGTGAGTCAGAGGAGAAATGCATTGTGTTCATTAACAAGTGATGTACTGGTAGATGGAAGCAGTGCAGAGAACAGTACATGTTGAAGTAACACACAATTGTCTCCTCTCCTGGGCCATAGCACACTCCCAGCCGGACAGATGGCTAGGGAGCTGGTATTTAAAATCAAAGGCTTTTATAATACCAAATATTGCAGCAGCGTCTGCTTGTTACTTCTGTGTTTAAATGTTGATGCAAAGCAAATATTTATGAATTCAAACACTGCAGGCTGCACAGAGAGCACTAGGTGCAGAAGCGTGTTTGGGGGGGACTCGGCAACTTTGTCTATTGAAGTCGTCCTCCATTCTGCAGCTGCCAGTGAGCTGAGTTTTCTGGCCCCTATTTTAGCCAGCATTACTGGGAGTTTAAGAGGAACAACTGCCAGTGGAAGTTGAATGCAGATGGAGTATTGAGAAATAGCTTGGATGAGGCACCTTACCTTCATGCTGCTGAAATGAAATGTCCTGTCCAGTAATGAACCTGCACAAGCCCTGCAGCACTCCTACCGCATTTCTAGGAAACAGGATCAACACCAGAAATGGGGAGGCAGTTCCTCTACTGAACAGGATAGATACTGTTGGGCTGTGAAGCTATGACTACTTCTCATGAGCAGCTTGAAGCCTTCTGCACTTGGTTATGAGCTCTGTCTATATTGGTGGGTCTAGCACAGTCAGACAAGAAAACAGTGACATCTACACAGATAGGAAATCTGTCCAGCGAAGGAATTCTTTTTGAAACAGAAGAAACTGAAAAAATCTTACCTCAGAAAAATCATAGAATCATAGAATAGTTAGGGTTGGAAAGGACCTTAAGACCATCTAGTTCCAGCCCCCCTGCCATGGGCAGGGACACCTTACGCTAAATCATATCACCCAAGGCCTCGTCCAACCTGGTCTTGAACGCTGCCAGGGATGGAGCATTCACAACCTCCCTGGGCAACCCATTCCAGTGCCTCACCACCCTAACAGGAAAGAATTTCCTTCTTATATCTAATCTAAACTTTCCCTGTTTAAGTTTTAACCCGTTACTCCTTGTCCTATCACTACAGTCTCTAATGAAGAGTCCCTCTCCAGCATCCCTATAGTTTCTGCATTAATATTATATTAAATATTAATATTATAGCTAGACACTAATATAATTGCTTAAAATTTAAAAATGTTACTATTATGTTTCTGCACTTTTTAAAAAACATGTTAAAAGTGCTCAATTATTGTTACACAATAATCACAAATTCTGCTGCAGTTACTTTATAATATCATAAACTTCACAGATACTGATTAGTGAGGATTTTAGTTATGAAAACCTGAGGAGTCCAAAAGCCATTACACATAAGTTATGTAGTAATCATGCCCTTTTTAAATAAAGGCTAATGTCTTTATTTGTAACTTCCTCAACCCTTTTATTTCTATCACTAAAAAAGCAAGGAAAGTTGCCGTATGTTTTCTTTTTCCTCCTCCATTTTCTTTCAGCTTTCTTTAATAATCTTTTTTTCTTTTTCATGGTCTCCAATGTTGGAGGTTTTTTCACAGTTTTTAATCCTAAGCTTTTTAAAAGTCAGGTAACATCTCCCATTAGAAATAAACAACACAAACCCACCAAAACTGTTGCTGAACATTTCTCATTGATTTTCTGGATGCTTTTAATTCTGAACATTTCCTCTCTGATATTTTCTTTCTTTTATGGCATTTGGCATTAGTCTTTTGCACTTTTGCTCACTCATATTTTTCTTTTCCACTTACCAGTGTCTTGCTTTTTACTGCTTCTTACCCTCCTTAATTTCCTTTACCTCTGCCTTCTGTCTGTTTTATCCCATGAGTTTTCCCTTTGAGAATCATGAATGATACCACTCAGAACATGGCAGAAAATGTTCAGGTTAACTTTGAAGTCTGAAAAACAATCCTTGGAACATGAAAAAGAGAAAGTATCATTGGTGTGAAGGCTAGGCCCAGAGGATAGTTTCAGTTGATCAGAAATTCTCTGATCTTGGAGAACCTTAACTGGAAGATAAACATTATACAAAATGTAATGGATGTGCTTATTGATGCCTTTGGCAAGTCAGGTTAATACCAATAGCTGCATTTTATGGATATACAAACACACAAAAATCCTATTCCTGACTTATTTTTGATATTCATTTAGGCCCTGTATGCCTATATGAGATCTCTCATGGCAAATTTTGTTGAAACAGAGAGCAACGTTTATAAAGCTGAATTTCTAATTGTACTTACCTCTATCTGAATTTAGGAACCTGAAAGAAAAACAGCTGCCTGATTTTCAGTGATGCTGAGAACTCACAGTCTTTGCAGAGCTTAAATGCAGCAACCAAACTCAGTGGCTCTGGCAAACAGACCAACTTTGTTAGAGTAGCTAAATTGAGGCAGTCAGTTTTGGAATGTTCTGCAAGATCTTGCTACAAGTTGCATAGGAAACTTGGGAGAGCAGTCATTCAAATCTGGGAATTCCAGCCTTCACCTCTCTTCATTAATCGTGGGTCTGTTTTGGGTTTTTTAATTCCATCTAGTGCAGTGGCACGATGGATAGCTTTACAAAATACAAACAGGCAAATAAATTTGAAAGCAGCATGCCCAAATTTTCATTGTCTGTCTCCATTGTAAGCTCCGTTTCAGCTTGCATTCCTGCAGAGGTATCATTATAGAAGCTAAAGAGGCATGGCAGAGGCCAGTAAGGATGTGGCTGGGCCTGTTTTCAGTTCAGCTCCGTATCATCTGAGAGCTAGATTAGATCTATGCATACACAATGAATGACCTCTTTTGGCATTGCCTATCACTGGCACCAATAACTCCTACAAATTCCTTCCCAGTTCTCAAAAATACAGTGAGAAGACTATGCCTATTTCTGAATGGCAGAAGCGAGGTGTAGAGTTGTGGGGTCGTTGGCATTGGCTGTAGCCAAAAGCAGATGCTGAATCTTCTCACTTCCCTGCTGCTGGGCAGCTCTTTGAGCAGTGGTCCCTGACATCAGCAGAATGGCTGCCTGGATAAGGGTGGCTGGAAAGAGCAGAAAAGAGAGAAAAGAAACCAGTATAGAAGCAGGAAGGATTCACCTTCCTTTGATGTTGCAGCCTCTGGAGAAGTGTCCTTTCCAGGGTTCAGCAGGGAGCTGTGTGAAGCATACCTGAGGAGGAGGATGGTGAGAGGCAAGGGAGTTCACCTGCAAGGTCTTAATCTTGCTGCTCACTGATTGCATGCTTGTTAGGCCATAGCAGAAGTAGAGTGGACAGTAGAAGCAGGTACAGTCTGAGCTGATTAAGCTGTTCTGGAGGACTGGGATGGTAAGAGTGAATAAAAGACTTAACATGTCAGAATAATGCCCTCTTAATTTGAACCAGCCTTCTAATCAGACTCACTCAGCAGTGAAGAGCAAATTTACTGCTTGGGATTACCTTAAATCGATTCTTAGAAAATCAGTGCTTAGAAGATATTACAAAAGATGCTTAAAGAAACTGAATTATTCACCTGCAAGATACTGGCCTGGTTTTAACTTTTACAGTGATTGCTGTGCTTGCAGTGATTTAGTAACAGAAAATTATTAGAATAAGCTATATGTGATCCATCAGCTATGAGGATAAACTTGATACCTGTCTTAGGGTGCTTGTTTTTTCTGGCAGGAGTATTTTGTAATGACCCAAGTGTCCCAGGCAGGGCAGATGCCGGGGATGCTATCATGCCTGGCAATGTGGGGTGGGTTGTGATTGCTGGTCTCACATCACAGCAACAAATACTGTGCTGGCAAGGGATAAATCAAACCTGAACTCCTCCAGCCAGTCCTCAGCTCCAGCAAAGTACATGACAGCAGGACCAGCTCAGGGACGGGTGATTTGATTATTTTTTTGCAACCAAATTGGGCAAGATTTAGTCCAAAAAGGGAAGAAAACACCCTACCCAACTCCCAAGCTCTCTAATAAGATAAGATTTTTTTAATCTTTCTCATACAAAGACTTTGAAATACATTTGCCTAGCAAATACTAGAGCTTATTCATCCAGTCTATTACACAAGTCAGGTAAGTCCACTCCTTGATACGCTGAGTGCAGGAGAAGATGCTTAAAGAAACGAGTATGCTCCAGTTTGAGTACAATGAAAGCTCTTTCTGGTCGCACTGTGTATGTATGTAGCTGGCTATATAATGAGAAAAAGATTGGATCAGCAACAGCTTAAGTATAGTCTGGTTGAATGAGTCAATGGGACTGATGCAAAGTACTTGCTTAAGATATTCCTAACAACTTCAAAAGTAAAACTCCACTGTGCTAAGAAAACCAAAAGTCCATGGGTAATCTTTTTAAACTGGGCAAGACTTGCCCTCTTTCTAACTTCTGTCAGGCCTAAAGCTGGTTTTGATGGTCTGTAATGGGAATATTACAGTCTATAGATCAGTGTCCCAAAAAGTTTTTTTTTGCATTGCTGTGAGGGTGGTGGATAGCTTTTGGCTAGGAGATCAGCTGCTTATTGGTTAAAATTGTCCTTTCTTTCTTTGACCAAATTTTGTACACGTGTTTTTATATATGTATGTGCACACGTGCACATGTGTTCACATGCATATACACACACACACACAAGTACACAACAACATAGAATCATAGAATACACACATACATAAGCATTTATAGGGAGAGATCATTTTAGGTTTAGCCGAAATACTTAAGCCATTTTACAGAATGGAAATGGAAATAAATCCTCTGCTTTGGTCATATGTCACAATTATGATGGGTTTTCTTTGAGATCTCTATTGTAATATCCACTCCCTACGCACCCTGCCTTCTTCAGCTCTCTGTAGTTAGGACACAGCCTAGCAAGAGAGTATTTTACCTAGCTTCCAAGTTTAACAGATTAACTAGAGAATACATGGATTTTGCAATGCCTCTCTCAGTTGTACTGTGCTGGGAGGATTCAGTGTGTCTAGGCAAGTCTAGCATATCTAGTCCTCCAAACCACATACACAGGCCTTTTTTTGACTTCCGATGGGATTTCAACCCAGATATGCTGCCAAGCAGCTCCGTGATGTTGCAGTATAAGAGGCTGTACAATTTAGTAGTGGAAGCTGATGAGACAACCTCATGGGTCACATTTTGGGCATAGATAGAGATTAGTCATGCTGTAGATTAGCTTAACTCATCTAATTGCCAGGAGTGCTCCTGTCTAAACTAGCACAGCTTTTGTAAAAACACTGTCCAACTGCTTGCTTGCTTTCAGTAGCATTTTATCATCAACTGTGGGCTAATGTGATTTATTAAGCCTACTACACATTAGACAAACAGCCATCGCATTGTGGCTGATATTTGCCCAGGGGGTTCTCACACTCATTGTGTATGAAATTTAAGTGAATGTCAAAGAGAAGATGCACATTGTTCACAAACTTTGCTGAAATTTCTTTGAATGGTTTGAACAGTAACAACCAAATTCCTTCTACACCTGCCCATCTTTTCAGCCCCAAAGGAATAGTTTACATGAAACAGAACAGATTAGAGAAGAAGCACTCACAGCCTGTTGATACAATCAGGACACTACATCCCTGCAGTTCTTGAAAGGCAGAAACCAGGTTACTTTTCTGCTTTAGAACTTGTCTTCAGAATCTTTTATTTCCCTTTTGCCCACAGCCCATTCCCACTATAAAGTATTGAGGGAATGAGTTTTGTGTGAAGGCTCCCACTGCATATGTCATGACAGTGCTTGTGTTCCCTGTGCCTTTTCTGATGTCGATTCAGCCTGGACAGAAAAGCACTTCAATTCTCATAAAGACTGGCCCAGTAAAAGAAGGGGCGTTTTGAAGGAAGCACAATGAAAAAAAGTAGATTCTATAGATTTTGGGACATTTCTAATATGGTCAACTGTTAAGGAAATACTGAAAGAGAATATCTATATCTAGAAATAATACAGAATGATCTATAATCTACAACAGACAATATGCTATATACAATGTGATAATGTTACATAATTTCATGATGTGTCATTATATATGTATATGTATGTGGGTGTGTGTACATATATATATGTGTATAAGTACATATAAAGATTTTTAATCATAGAAATGGTTGTTATTTGCCCAGTGGACATATCACTTCTGTCCAAGTCTGTATATTCCTAGCAATGTTTCTAAGTTTCCACAGACTGCTTAAAGCTTTTGGAGCAAATAAGCAGTAATTAAGCAGTGAATTTGTAATGAACAACAGCAGGAAAATTTCTTTCGCTAATACTTTCAGTAATAATAAAAAACTACTTCTAACTAAACTTCAGTGCTAATCTCACTTGTCTGTATTAGCGATATAACTGGAAAAAGAAAACCCGCCCCAAACGCAGTTAAGGGTATTCAGGGATGACCAGGTGCCTATGTAAAAGGTAAACCAGGTATCTTTTTCTTAATCTTATTAGCTGTTCATCTGTAGTTTATGCTGCTTGCTTTTAATGTTTTTAAAGCTTTTTTTTTAATCCCCAGTGAGCATTTAACCTCCATCCTTTAAATTCTCTAAATTCTTCCAGGGCAGAGGGAAAGTCATTTGAATGTAAGCACAAGACCTTTAAAGCCATTTTTAGATAAAAGCTGCAGGGGAAATAATGGAATTTAACAGGAGCTGCAGTTTCTAAGTTATAGTGTGGTAAATCACAAAAAGGTCATTCACCCCTGATAACTGCTCAATAAGTCATTCTTTGACTACAGCCACAAAGCACAGCAAAATATTTAGTTCATGAGATGGCAACAATATCTTATGAGCTTCCCACAAATGCAGTCTAAACTTGCATAATTTGAAATCATTTACAGACTTTCAGGGAAATTTGATATCGCAGAATAACTACATTACAGATTAAAAGGAAAAACAACAAAAGTATCATCTATACAGATACAGGCTTTGAGTTTAATCTTGAATCCTTCCCACTTCTATGTATGTTTCCCTGAGTCCCAGGTGAGCTAACCGGGGACTCAGGTGATGCTACTTGTAATGCAAGTTCAGGATGACTGTAAAGCTTTGATACACTCTAAAATTATTACATTATCATAGTTATTTAATTATTACAATGCCTTTATAGAGGCTGCTGTGTATTTACCTTTCACCATGTGTGAAGATGTGCTTTCATTAACTCTCAGTCCTGTATACTTAGCTAGGGACGCTGAACTCTGTCTACATTCTTATCATGCTTTTTGTTGTTAATGGCCATGCTCTAGACCAAAATAAGCCGTCAGCTATGCCCAAACACCTTTGCTGTCTGTGTTAAGATTGCACACACCCTGGCTGAACCTGCACTTGGGCAATTGCTTGCAAATTTTCTGAGGAGCCACAGGAGAAAGTTTCTGCCTAGCTTAACTTTGCCATTAAAAGCAATAGATGTGCTCTAGGAGCAGAACAGTTGCTGGAAAGGCGCTCATTTTACACGGTCAAACACAGGATAAATCCACACTTTTGGACAAATTTTTGGCATTGACATAATCGGTTCTCCCTGCTCTTCATATGTAAAGTTGCCATTGCAACCAGTTCAACCAGTCCTTTGAGAAATCCCATTACATACGGAAGTGAGGAGCTGTTAGTGCATTTCCACATCATTTAGTTAAATAATGCTCCGGCTCTCACAAGTTGCCTGCTCTGGCTTTCACCTGCCATGGTTGCTTCACTCTCTAACCTTGCTAGGGTAAAACGAGGTTCATTTAAAGGTGAATGAAGACTACTTTGTAGTATTATGCGTGCCAAGAACATAAAATATATCATCTCCTTTCCATAGCCACCAGAGTATTTGGGGATTTGCTTGCTGTTTAATTTTACTTATCTTTCTCTGATTACTGGAGAGAAAAAATAATAGATGCTGCGAGAGCTGAAGCACCTCTCCTATGAAGACAGGCTGAGAGTTGGGGCTGTTCAGCCTGGAGAAGGGAAGTCTCCGGGTAGACCCTAAAGAAGCTTCTGGTGCCTAAAGGGGCCTATGAGAAGTCTGGAGAGGGGCTTTTACAAGGGCAGGTATTGACAGGGCAAGGGTCAATGGCTTTAAACTGACAGAGGAAGATTTAGGTTCGACATCAGGAAGAAGGTCTTCACTATGAGGATGGTGAAGCGCTGGCACAGGTTGTACAGAGAAGCTGTGGCTGCTGCATCCCTGACAGTGTTCAAGGCCAGGTTGGATGGGGCTTGGAGCAACATGGTCTAGTGGAAGGTGGCCCTGCCCATGCCAGGGGTTGGAACTGAATGAGCTTTAAGATCCCTTCCAAACCAAACCATTCTATGAGTCTCTGATTATGTGTTTGGTGACCTGCTTGGTGAGATGGATTCAAAACTCAGACTTCCCTGTGCTGGATGCAGGAGCAGGGTGGGATGGGGGCTAAGGCAGCACTACAAATGCTTGCTAGCATTTCTTTCTGCAAGGGGGAGGATAAGGTGAACTTGATATTCCTTTAGAACTTCGTAATATAACAGTGTATTAAAAGGTGAAGGGCTGAACACAAGAAAAGAAGAAAGCAAAGGAAAGGAGCTTGGGCCTATGCTGGACCTGACTGTGGCTGATGCTTTGAACACAAACACTTGGCAACACAGGCTTGGGTGGTTTGTACAGGCACATTCAAGACTGAATATTCCATGTCATGCTGGGGTCATCACCTAGGCTGGGGATGGCTCCTCTGGGTCAGTTCTGGAGTTTAGGATGGATGGGCAATTTCCCAAATCCCTGCAAAACATCATGTGGATGTGCCCTGACTTGACTGCTGCTGTTAACCAGTGTATCTATGCAAATAGCTGCCTTTGGTATGTCTGCACATACTGCCCTGCGGGTAAAAAGGAGAATAGAAAGGATAAGGAGAGGAAGAGGAGAGCTGGAAGTAGCAGAAAATCAACTGTGAAGCCACATTTTTTTTTGGATTTATGATTTCAGAAACTTTCATTGGTGATATGAGGGGGAGAATGTTTCCCATCAAGTTGTTACTGTTTGCTCTTGCTCACTTGCTGGGAGCATTTTTATTTCCCATAGGATCCCCAAAAGCTTAAGTCTTCATATTCCACTTGCACTCATTTATATCAGCTGTCTTGGATGTTTTTACTTTGCTTGTACTTCACTTCTCATTTAGGTTTCTAGAGCAACAGAACTCATCCTCTTGAAGCTTAACATAACGTAACTCCCTGGTCTCACAGAAAAATCTAAAATGGCAATTGGCAGGAAAGCATTGTATAAAAGCAACTAAGATTGGATTATAGTCCTGGTTATGTTTTATCCAGTTGAAGGAGTTCAACCTGATGGGTATACTATTTAACAGAGGTGTTTTACAACTGAAAAGGGACTTTGGGCTTGATGAAAACAGTTAAGGTGGTTATACATTGTTTAGAAATACAAATAACCTAGTCTTACAAGAAATTAAATGATGTTAAACATTAATAATGCCATAAAGTCTGACAGCCTTTCCTAAAAGTCATGTGCATATTGTGAGCACCTTGTAATTTCCATCTCTGAATACCTCTCTTCTTACCTGACTTGTCTTGGGATCTCCTTCTTTAGTGATACACCTGCTGTTTGCTTATCAGTCTGTATTGCTCCCCTGAAGGTTACTGTTCCTCATACCTTCTGTCAGTCTCCCATCCAGACCTTGTCTTCCAACCTAATGCCTCACCAGCTTGCTAGTTTTGAGTACTACATGTTTTTTTGTGGCACAAAAGCATTGACAGAGGTAAAAATGAGGACTCTCCTGCAGCTGTCCAGCATGCCCTGGTCACCTTGCAGTAATAGCTTGCTCTCGAATGGCTCAGGAAATACCAGTCTGATGCATTCAGGTCAAGCAGTGATAGTGGTGATTTCTGTGTATTTGTAAGACAGCACACGATAGTGTTAGATCATTGATGTTATTTTCAGTGGACCATTAGGCCATTTCTAAAGACACTTAATCTGTATATCACCTCTGTGGCCCCCATTAGGGCAAGCTGAGGCAGCCATACCATTGATTTACCCTGGGTCATTGGTCTGACAAAGTTAGAGACAACAGCCCCTGCAATGAGACAGGAAGGATGTCTTTCAGAGCCAAAACAAGCACGTAAAGCTTTTACACCCTCAGGAGAGCTAAAAGCAATCAAAAGGTGCATGTTGTGATAAGCAGCCAGCAGCTCAATCAGTGTGTGTGCAGGGTAGTGGTGGAGGGTTCCTCTGTCATTTGTAGATGGTTCAGAGGGTGGTTTGCTTCCTTGTGAGGCCCCTCCTCTTCTTCCCCACTGCTGCAGGCTTCCATCTGTGACTCAGATATTCAATGCCTTTGGGACTGGGAGATAACATGGTGGCAACTTCATCCATAAATGCTGGTGGCCTCTGGCCTGCTCTGTGCTGCTGTGAACGGTGCTTACAAAATTCCAAATGATGCCCTCAGAAGATTTTATCTGAGGGGAAAAGGATTTCTCTCCCCATCTAGTCTGTTTTCCTCCTGTTGAAGCCTCCTCCCAGCAGCTGTAGGACTTCAGAGTCAAGCCTGTGAACAGTTCGCCACTCAGACTGACACTTGCTTTCCCACCACTCTGTGCCAAGGTACCATGAACAAGAAAGCAACACTTGGTGCTGCAGGGGATAGTTGCTGGAACAAACCATCATGGGGTAATCCTGGGGGAACTGTTTTCACCTTTTCAAATTGAGGATGTTGTGGGTGCAAGCAGAAGAAAGCAAACCCCAAACAACCTCCCCATCCCAAGCTTCCACATACTTCTGCATATGTAAATGCCACTTTTGTAAACTTTCCAAAAAGCTTTTGTAGCTTTATGGCAAACTGAATCGTCTGTCTTCGGGTAGCTTTAATGAGGAAAGAAAGAAAAGACCTTCTCCCTACTAGAAAAAACCTCAAATTCCCCCGGAATTTAGAGTGGAGCATAGCTCAGGCACCCCTTTCTCCTGGCTCTCTGCCTGTTTTGCCACTCTTTCTGCTACCATTCACTACAGAAACATCTGACTAGTGTCTCATTTTCCTGAGTACACAGTGCCACCTAGTCCCTGACCAAACAAGCTAGAAGAGGGATTTTAGTTCCTGAATTGCTGAAGTGTTTTATTTTACAGGAAAAGCTGCAGGAACAGTTTCTGTTTAGGCCAGTGTTCAAGCCTTGCTGTACTTCCCTCCTGTCCTTATCTCATCTACATCCCATCATCTGCTGGCTTTACTACTACTTCTTGCAGGTGGCTACTTGCAGAGGGCTAAAGGTCTTATCTCTTTAGCTGGCCTGTCACTGTTAGCAGCAACTATTTCACTTGCTTGGATGCCCATTCCTACCTGACTTTTTTATCCTCCTCCTGGTTATTGATGTACTCCAAATGATAACCTGGCATGCTGTGGTGGCTGGCCAGACAGCAGCTGTAATAAACAACCTGAAGTCCGTAACATCACTCAAAAAATACAGACCATGTCTTCTTGGTGTACAGCAGATAAACATCAAAAGGAGCATGACCAGCCGGTCAAAGGAGGTGATCCTGCCCCTCTACTCTGCTCTTGTGAGACCTCACCTGGAGTATTGTGTGCAGTTCTGGTGTCCTCAGCATAAAAAGGACATGGAACTGTTGGAACAAGTCCAGAGAAGGGCCACAAGGATGATCAGGGGACTGGGGCACCTCCTGTATGAAGACAGGCTGAGGAAGTTGGGGCTGTTCAGCCTGGAGAAGAGAAGCTGCGTGGAGACCTCCGAGCAGCCTTCCAGTATCTGAAGGGGGCCTATAAGGATGCTGGGGAGGGACTCTTCATTAGGGACTGTAGTGACAGGACAAGGGGTAACGGGTTAAAACTTAAACAGGGGAAGTTTAGATTGGATATAAGAAGGAAATATTTTCCTGTTAGGGTGGTGAGGCACTGGAATGGGTTGCCCAGGGAGGTTGTGAATGCTCCATCCCTGGCAGTGTTCAAGACCAGGTTGGACGAAGCCTTGGGTGAGATGGTTTAGTGTGAGGTGTCCCTGCCCACGGCAGGGGGGTTGGAACTAGATGATCTTGATGTCCTTTCCAACCCTAACCATTCTATGATTCTATGATTAGGGTAATGGCCTTGTCAGGGCATGGAGCAGAACATAGGTGCTGGTAACTGAAGCAAGAAATAAAAAGCGAAGGAGAGTCTTCCTATGCCTTCCTGCAGCAGCCCGGGTGAGCCTACCACTCAGCGGAGACCGTGTAGTCTATGTCCCCATCTCAGAGGTGTTCCCTACTTCCCAGAGGAAAAGCAGCCTTAGTTGTTACAAGCCCAGTGGGACCTGCAGAGCTGAGCACCTGAAGTTTTCATTAGCATGACACTGAATCTAGTAAGGTTTTGCATTCCTGTGCAGATGACTATAGACTTTTGCTACATTTTTCCCCTAGGGCCTTTCAGTGACAAAAGCTCAAAATACTTGTTTGAAACAGAGTCTTCTCAAGGAAATGCTGCTTTGAATGAAGCCTGTTTGCTTGGAAAACAGCCAAATGCTGTCTAACTCTAAAAAGGTTTCCCTTTTGCCATTCTTTGTTAAGGAATGTAGTTAGCATCAGTATATGAAATATTATTAACTCCCAAATTAACATCTCTTGAGGTGGATGGGGCAGTTCACACTTCTGATCTGACTTATTCAGGATCTGTGAAGAAAAATTAGGCTGGCTATAGCTGCTAGCTAGTCATGCTAGTAGGTGTTAGTGTTGGCTAATAACTCACTCAGGTACCGCTTTATATGCTCTCTGGCTCCCCACCCAGATACAGTTTGCATAGAGAAGCTTTGGAGAAGGTTGTTACACACAAAAGGCTTCAGGCCACACGAGATGTCAATAAACTTTGATCTGGATACTCACTAGGTTTTCTAGGGGTTGATATATGTAAGAGTAACAGACAGGCTGATGTGTTTCCAAAATGGAGCAGCCCTATTGCGTACACGGTGTATTTGGGCCTGAACAGAGCAGCTGTCCACCACAAATGAATGTACTATTCCATCTTACAGTACCATGTTCTTTGGGCCAGCAGGTCTGAGATTAAGGTGGTTATTATATTCTACAGAATCATAGAAAGAAAGACAACATCTGTATGTCAGGATTTTGACAGTGATGTTTTAGGAACTATAATAAAACTGGAGTCATAATGATTCAGTGACACCGTGTGACATTTCAAACATGACTGGCATTTAGTTTAGTTTCCAACAATTGCTAATGTAAGAGCAATTGTGTGAAGTCTATTTTGCCTGTAAAGGCAGCATTTCCTCAAACAGAGCACACATGGGCTGATTTAATATGCAGTGATCCAAACTTTCCAGTTAGGGGGATTTTGAACAATTTAAGATCCAACTTTGGGGTGTTTTCCTCAGGCAGCACACAAAGATTTCCTTCTCTTTGCTGGAGGTGTATGACAACAACTCTCACACGTGGAGCTCATGATCTTGTACCATCACAGCTGTGATAGATATCTAACAGCTACTTAAGGTACCCTAGGGCCAGCTGAGAATTATTTTGTAAAACCCCAGCCCACAGAAAGCCCCTCAGACTGCAGTGCTTTAACATATAAACTGATATGATACAAGATGCATTTATACATGTTTCAATCTGTTATTTGCAGACAGGGCGCACCAGCTTTAGTGAAACACCCTGGAAACCCCAGTAGCTGTTTTCCTAACCAAGAGAATGGTCCTGCCACAAGCTTCAGAGCCATGAGTGACCAAGGAAGAATAAAGGGGGCATAGAGGCAATTTATGGTCTTATTGCTGGCCTGTTAATTTGAGCAGCATACCAAACAGCAATGCTGAAGTCTTCCCTCCTGTGTCCCTCCAACTTTGCTGTGCTTGCACATGTCACTTGTTCTTATGAGCAGTAGATGGCAGTCTTTAGATTAACTTGCTTAAAGTAATTTGTACATTAATAGAAACAGGCACATGAACACACAGACAAATATTTGGTTCTCAGCAAAAGATATAAACCAGAAAAATCTGTGTATCTGAAATTTTACTTTAGGAACTGTAAAAGAAAAACACACCAGAAAACTAGGAAACAAGGGTGAGGACAAAGTCTAATCTGGAGTTTCCAGGATTCTGTGATTACTCTGTGCTATTTCTAACCTTCCCATCCCTCTTTTTTGACTCTGTAGTGTAAATAGGTGCCTGCTGTCTTCCTCTTGCTCTCCAACAGGACCTTTCAAGACTCCTAAATGACCTACAGATGAACATCTGGTGTCAACACGTGAACTAGCTTTTTTCACAGCTTCTCCGCACCATGTTCCCAGTAGAATAATGGTATGGGATGATGAATTTTATTCTATCCTTTTTTAAGGACTGTCTTCACCAAGCCTGTCTTTCTGCTTGGTCTCTGCTTTCCCGTCTCCCCTTGCATCTGCCCTCTCTAGCTTGCTCTGTGGAGGCCCTGCTGGTGTGCTTTGTTTTGCTCAGGGAACTCCAAAATCCAGTCCTTGCTCTCAGCTCTCATACCGGTGCTCTGCATCTGTTCAATTCACACTGCAGCTGGGAGAGTAAACCATGTGCTGCTTTTGTATGGCTTCATTGGGTTTTGCTTCTTATTACTGTGATTTTCATTTGTGACGTTCCTTTTCAAGGAGCTTTTCTGGATACACACAAGCTGGAAGGGCTGTCACCTCTGCCTGTGGGACCTTCTGACTTCTGACTCTGCTGAGCTCCTTGCCAGCTGATGTGCTGTGACAGCTACTAGTAAATCCGGAGAGCAGATGGCCAGCCCAATTAATTTTCTTCTCTAGCTGAAGTTGGGGAAGTTCTCTAGGAACTGCTGCACAGTAATACCATGATTGAATGTTTGTGTAACAGGGTTAACAAAAACCAACAGCTTGTTGGCCCTGTAATCTGACACGACAGCAAATCCTTTATGCACATCACATAGTGTCAGTGATACCAGAATGCCAGCCACAGCATGCCTTTGCCGGGAGCCACTGTCGCATGAGTTCATAGAATAACTAACTCTGCATCTCATTTCACACACACCTGCACTGGGAATTTATGGTCACAAACTCTCAGAATTGGGTGCTCTGGTGTATAGCAGAGAATACTCTGGAAGAAAATGATTCATGGTGCTAGTTTAGAAGCCAAGAGTATTATTTGAGGCTCTGCTAACAGTTTGAGTCCACTGCTTTTAGTTCTGCAGTGTGGACTTACAGAGGTAAAACCACTGAAAACTGAAGTTGGACAGCGTGTTTTCTACACCAGGATTCCTTTGTTTTCTCCTTACCAGCTTTTGCAGGAGGTGGGAGGGAAGAAGACTTTTCCCCAGATCATGGAACAGTTTGGGTTGGAAGGGACCTTTAATGGTCATGTAGTCCAATCTGCCTGCAATGAGCAGGGACATACTCAACTACATCAGGTTGCTCAGAACCAGTGTTATCAGGCAGTACACGAAGGACTAAAAGTGGTGTTAGTCTCTTCATTTCTGATAGTTATTTGGTTACTGGAAGCTTTTAAAATGTAGTCTCTATTTAGATTTAACAGTTTTAATTAGTTATTTTTATCCCCAAATGTATTCTTGAGGTTCCAGTAACAAATGCAGTTCCTGACAGAAGTCCAAAATGCTGTTGCTGTACAGCCATAAATCTCAAGGGCATCCTCTGCAGCAATGGAGGTATTAATAGAAGTGAGATGGAGAGAACAAGCTGATAATGTTTATTAAGGCTGTGTCCCTAGCGACAATATCTAACATTAACACTAGAAGTGCTACCGTTTGGAGCATATGTAGCGTCCAGTGGCACCCAAAAGCTCCTGAAGTGACTCCAGCAATTTTGGCATTTCTGTTTTATCCCCCCCCGTCTTTTTTCAAGCATTCTTTTGCTTGTACAGCACTGAGTGCTCCTGAAACTGGATAATACCTTACATCGCCACTTTTACACAGGAAAATAGTTGCTATTATATTCTCTCATCCTTGCTGCCCTTCAAAATGAGATGATGCTCACATCTTTGATAGTACACAGGTTCACACTGCCTTCCTTTCTCTCCCCTGCCTCTGCCTGCCTGCCGTTGTTCATCACACCTGTGACAGGCCATGGTAACATCACAATGCTTTTCCCCATTCTTTTAGATCAAATTCCTGCCTGTGTCTCCTTGGTGCACCCAGGGTTGAATGGCCCTAAAAGCAGTTCAGGTCCATAGGAAGAAGGAAACTGTAAGGGACCTTCACAGAATCCTCTCTTAGGGTAAAGGTTATAATACAAAAGTAGGGGTGAATGTAAGCATTTGATGATTTCAGAGGAGCAGACTGGAAGTATGAATGAAGCTAGGGTTGAGATGCCCCCGTGACCAAAGCCAAATGGTGTTATCTGATTTATGGTTCCCAGGTGAGACTCCCTCTTGCCTAATGCAGCCCCAATGACAAAGAAATGATGGGTGCTCCTGGTGTAGAATCAAATAAATGATAATGTTTTACCCAAACCTTTTTCCCTTAGGTAGTTCAGTCCCTGCTGTGACACTGTGAGTGAATTGTGATTGCATGCTTGGTCCCAAAATCAATTGTATGAGAAGCAGAGGGGGTGGGGAAGGAAGAGAGAAAAAACAACTCAGTGTAATTTATTGCAACTTACTGCAATGCATCAGAGTAATTCTTCTTTCTGCCAGTGTGAAAGGGTCCTTGTGGACTTTACAAATGGGAGAAAACTAGGAAGGAAAGAGAGCAGTCTAGAAGTTTGTTCTGGGCTCTAACAAAGCACATTGCTGGGTCTGAAAGCCCTAACACAAGGCAAAGAATTCGCTTTACTGGGGGCTTGTGAAACCCACTGCCCCCTGGCAGTGGCCTGGGTTGGTGCCTCGTTAACCAGCACTAAAACAGCTCTCTAGCCCTGAATGCTCAGGAAGGGAAACCGATTGCACCCTCAGCTGCACAGAGGTGTGTTTGCAGCCGCTGTAGTTCATCCAGATCGGTCATGGAAAGCCCGCTGCTAAAACCTAGATCCTGTTCTCCGAGGCATACCTGCTGTGTGGGAAAGCAGTGCTAGAACTGGCAGCCTCACAGGACTGATTTAATATCAACATCAACGAGGGAGCATATCTGCAGGCTGAGTGAGCTTTGCAGCTGCTGAGTGCACCTGCTCGCATTCCTTTTGCTCATCACCATTAACACTGGACACCTGTGAACATCCTTGTGGGCAGCAGCAAATCGGCCTGGTTTCAGCTGGGATAGAGTTAATTTTCTTCCCGGCAACTGGTACAGTGCTGTGTTTGGGCTTGAGTCGGAGGACAGTGCTGATTGGTAACGCACCAGTGTTCCAGGTGTTGCTCAGTAGCACCCTGATCAAGGGCTTTTTGGTCTCATGCTCTCCCAGTGAGGAGGGGCACAAGAAGGCAGGGGGGAGTAGAGACAGGACCTCTGATTCAAACTAGCTATTCCATGCTGCAGCGTGTTATGCCAGTACAGAAACTGGAGGGGTAAGTTACCCAGAAAGGACTCATCACTGGTCAGGTAAGGCTGGGTATTGGTCAGTGGGTGGTGAGTAGTTGTGTTGTCCATCACTGCTGTTTGTTGGAGTTTTTTTCTTTTTCTTTTTCTTTTTTAATGTTTTATATATCTCTCCTTGTTATTTATGTTATTATAAGTAGTAGTAGTATATACTCTAGTTATTAAACTGTTCTTAACCCATGGGGTTTACATTCCTTTGATTGTCCTCCCCATCCTGCCCTGGGCAGAAGGAGAGGTATGAGCAAGCAGCTGTGTGGTGCTGAGGTACAGGCTGGGCTTAAATGTGTTAGCAAGGTTTTGGCCTATTTGCTTCCATTGAGTTGCTTGCTAGTAGGGACAGCCCCATTTCAAGTCGCCATAGTGCTTCTGCTGTGATCAGAACTGTGAGTCTGTGTCTGGTAGTAACTCTCAGGGCACCTTATCCCCATGTCTAGGTTTCTACATCATGGCACACAGGTTCACCTTTTTTGCTGCTCCCTGTGCAGAGGACTACCAGAGAGCAGCTCCCACACAACACATTGCTTGGTGTGAGGACTGGTGGCTGTGACAGGGTAGATGGTGACCATGGCACCTGCAGGAAGTTTCTTACACCTGGTCTTGGTGGACCACCAGAATAACCAGCAACAAACCAGGAGTGTGCCTTAACCTTGAGAAATGCTTGCCTAGGGAAGGAAGCTGGCAGCCAGACTAGGGCATGGGAGGAAGCTTCCAGAAACCATGCTTTCTCCTTCCTTCTTTGGCCATCAAAGGGACTCCTCTCTCCTTCTCTTTCAAAAAGAACAATCTAACTTAGTGTTACACTTTGAATCCTTGTCCTTTAAGGTTCCTTTCAAAACTTAGTAAATATTCCCCTACAAATCCCTTTTATACACAAAAGTAGCACTTTCACATCATTTCTTATCCACCTGAATAAACATGTGCAGGCATCTGGAGATGAGGAAAAGCCAGTAACAGTTACCTGCCTACCACATCCTGCCATGAAACAACCGAAGGATTTGGAGATTAACAGGCTTACTCAGCACAACTCTGCAAAGGGAAATCCTGTCTCATTGACTCCTGAGCTGTAGTGGTTGATAGGATTTAAAATGCATCTTTACTATAGCCCTATACATCAGTCAAGCAGCTAAACCCCTCTTTTCTACCCTTCCCTTCACCGTACCCTGCTAAGACACTTAGCAATTTGAAACTGCTGTATCTATGTTGTTCTTTGCCTCATCTTAGTGACCAAACTATCACTAATAAGGTGGTACAGGAACCCTTTTTCCAGCTAGTGAAGGTTCCCCTCCTAGCACTCCTGGAAAGAAGGTGTCAGACATGGGCTGGCACTGAAATGATGAGCTTTCAGTGTCAATGAGCTTCTCACCTATGGGAAGAGAGAGGAGTAGCTGAAACTGTTCAGGACCTTCAGGGTTCTCAACCATGTCTTCTGAAGACAGAAGCTGAGGTGTGCTGGCCACACAGCTTGTGGACAACCAGTGTTTAATCTGCTGTGTGCTTAAGGATACTAACAAACTGGAGACATCATATAAAAAGCTGTGTGTTGCATGAGGCAGTAGCACAAAGGCTCCTTTGTGCTTCCAGATCTGGTCAGGTTGGACGGGGCTTGGAGCAACCTGGTCTAGTGAGGCAGGGGGTCTAGTAGCAGGCCGTTAGAGCTGGATGAGCTTTAAGGTCCCTTCCAACCCAAACCATTCTGTGATTCTATTCCACAGCAGCCAGCTCCAAAAGCAAAGCATCTACCTGTCTCTCATGCAAGAAACATGACTTTCCATAGACACTGATAGATGTGCAAGTCACAGATGAAAAATAATTCTTTAGCACACAAGCAGCATGGGCCCAAGCTACAGCCCTTGCTAGGCGATGACAGGAAGTATCAGTCAGAAGTCAGTTCACAGAGGGCTGCAGATTTATCTGGGTATCAGAACTATGCAGCTTGTCCTCAGTGTGCCATTATAAAATGCAGCGGTCTCTGTGGGCTCGTGCAGAGATGTGATTGGAACTGTGCAGAGCACAAAGGAGAGTTGAAACATTTCTTTTGCCTCTCTGCTTTAAGGCATGGTGAGGTTGTTCATCAGCAAGCAGAGATAAAGGAAAAACTCCCCTTCTTGCTCAGTTGATAGCCGGTTTTTTAAACTGAATAGCACAGCAATTCGCTGTTTTGGAATGACTGGAGCTGCGAGGAGACCCCAGTTGTTCCGTAGGAATGAAGGAGATGACTAAACATATAAAACCACCCCTGGCCCACAAAGTCCTTAAATGTGGTTACAAGGGGATGTTGAGATGATGGAATAGGCCCAGAGAAGGGCAATGAAGCTGCTCCATGGCGTGCAGCACAAGTGTGATGGGGAATGGCTGTGTGACCTGGGGGAGTTTAGTCTGGAGAAGAGAGGGCTCAGGGAGGACCTTATTGCTCCCTACAACTGCCTGACAGGAGGTTGTAGTGAGGTGGGGTCGGTCTCTGCTCCCAAGGAACAAGGGACAGGACAAGAGGAAACGGCCTCAAGC
The DNA here is from genome assembly GCF_033815535.1 of Pezoporus flaviventris. Classification (NCBI taxonomy): domain Eukaryota; kingdom Metazoa; phylum Chordata; class Aves; order Psittaciformes; family Psittacidae; genus Pezoporus; species Pezoporus flaviventris. Next base: position 6,905,724 of record NW_026892585.1, read on the forward strand.
TGCACCAGGGCAGGTTTAGATGGAGCTGAGGAACAATTCCTTCCCCAGAGGGTGCTCAGGCACTGGAACAGGCTGCCCAGGGCAGGGCTGGAGTCACCGTCCCTGCAAGTGTTCACACATGGTGTAGACAAGGCCCTCAGTGCCATGGGTTAGTGGTGGCAGTGCTGGGGAACAGTTGGACTTGGTGATCTTAAAGGTCTTTTCCAACCTGGTTGATTCTATGATTCTGTGATTCTGAGGAAGTATTACAAGTACACTGTGCTATCATTACTTCGTTACCATCATCCCTAGGCATCTGCTTTTGGGCATGACAAAACCAGGTTATGGCATGAGAGGCACCTTTGATCTGACCTACCCTGGGCTCCATCACCCAAAGGCTGAAGGCAGCTCTTGAGCTTAAATTAAAAAACCAGTGGGTTGTCAGAGACGAGATTCCCTTTCCCCTCAAATCCCCAAGCAGACCCTATTCCCCTGAGTGGCCTCATGAGCAATACCAGTCATTATTCAAGTGCATGTGGTATGCGTTGGGCAGGGATGGGTATGCTCCATCCAAGCAGGCCAGATGTGTACAGAGTGTATGGGGAAAGAGGTGCATGACTGCAGCCTGTGGCATACCAGCTCTTGCTCTGAAGATGCCTAAAGCTTTTCCCCATTAAACAGACACCAGTTGGATGTGCAGTGGCAGCATTAGTCTGAATTTTTGCTATTAAGTTCTATCAAATCCTCTTCTAAGGTTTTGCAGCCAGTAGCACTATCAGTCAGCCACTTCTGGTTCCAAGCAACACTGGGTCCGAATTACTCAGGAAAACAGATTCACCTGTCCAGAGCAATGCACACAGCAATGTGAAGAGCACTGTGCACGTTATCTCAGGCTCTTGCACGCAGCCTCGGAGAGCTTTTTGTTAAATGAAGATTTCAGATACCCAAAACCAACTGTACGCGCACACAAAAAAACAGTCCTCATCTGGCAAGGCTCTTTTAATGTTGTACTTTTACCAAACCACAGTACATACTTCAAATAAGGCCTAACAGATTATACTCTATAAATTTACAAACAGTTTATTCTCCTTAAAGAGATTGTATTACTTTTATCAGTCTTGTGTAGTTCAATGAATTATATGTTTATTCAAGCATAACATAGCAAATGTAGCCATAAATCTGTAGACTAAATGTCTATAACAGAGGAATCTCTGATACACTATACTTTCAGATTAGGAGGTTTTGTTTTGTTTTGGTTTAATATACACATTTTTGTTTAAATAGGGTAACCATCATATCCTGGTTATACTTCCCATGGGAAAATTGTGCTCAAGAAAGAAACCTATGGACTGGAATAACTGCCAACAGACAAGGTCTTGGTTCACCTGCCACAAAATTAGGCCAGCTTTGTAGGCACATAACCCTGGGATTGGCTTGCAACCTGGTTAGGAAGGAAGGGACAAGAGGCTGGTTTCACTTTCCTAAGAGCTAATGGCCCTGATCCTTTCCCAGGTACAGACCACTCCACAGCAGCAGGAATGAGACGGATAAGAAAGCACAACTGCATTTCTACCTGTAACCAAGAGCCCAGGTTATTGAGAGCTGGCTGGCTGGTGGAGATGTGTTACTCGGATATGGCATACAAACAGAGAGCATTTGAAACAAAAAAGGAGTAAAATGACCTGCCTCAGTAGCGCTTTTGACAGTCTTACTACTGCTGTGTTTATGAATCTTCTTAATCCTCATTCCTGTCCTAGTCTCTGTTGACCCCTTTTTCCTACTTATGAGGCTATACCCATAGCCCAGCCATTGCTAGCTTGCCAAGCAAAGCTGGAGCAATTGGAGCACTTCACTATATGTGAAAACCCCACCAGCTTGCTGAAGAAACTGTGTCTTGAGGCCCTCGCACTGATCAACATCACGGGCTATACAAGGCAGGTGTTTCTGAAGAGTTATATGGCACCGATAGCTTCAATCTGTCTCTCAAAGACTGGGATTTATATAAGTTCCTGCTTGAGCCCAATATGTCCCTGCCAGAGAACCAATGAGGAAAGAAAAATAAACCCAAACAAAAAGACACTGAGACAAAACCCAAATCCAAACCATGCAAATTATAGCTGAATAGTAAAAAACAAAATCCAGGCCCATACCCCAAGTCCCCCTTGCAACAGAGACAGCTGGTTGCCATCTAAACTGCAGACCCAGCCACTCTGTAGTTCCTAAATAACAAGAGTTTGGCAATAATTACCATGCACAAAGTAAAGGGCACTTATAAAACATTTCCATAAAAATATCTATTTATCTCTATATCTCTATTTATATATGCCAGTAAGAAGCTTCATACTGAGCACATCCCAAGCACTCCATAGCGTGGGGGGGGAGGAATCTATGTAACCCCTATGACATGAAGTGCTGTTAGTTAGGGTCGGCATCCACACGTAGTATTAGGTCAGTACTGGTTCAGTTCACTAGGGCTGAAGATGCTGTGTGACACCTGCCCAGCCCACTGATGGGTCTTCATCCACTGAAGAGCAGAGCAAAAGAAAAGATCCTCCTTACCATGTGTGAGAAAGACCACACAAAGGAGATTTGCAGAAAGCCAGTACTTTGAAGAGTTAATGGGAATCAAGTGAGCCTTAGCCTTTATTCAAGTGGCTCTGATCCCTTATCTTATGTAGCTGGAGCTTCAAAAGATCAGACACAATGTAGGAGTTGCAACAGGGCAAGTATAGGATCTCAGGTATTCCAAATACAGCAGCATTTTCTTTTCTGTTTCTGAGATGCTGATCCAATTAAAATAAATTCTTTACTAACCAATGCTGAGAATTTTCTTGGATGTGCCAGTAACTGAAATCTGCAGGAGTGCTGATGTGCTGCCCCTGTTGGGATGGACCTTTAAAACTCCGAAGGCTAAAAACCATTAGAGGCTTTTAGAACATCACTATCTTTGTGTCCTTCCTTTGGAGGCCTTGTATGCGTGCCACAAAAGCATAAGGGAAAGGGATGGCTGAGGGTTAATTCTGACATCCTGTGGCCCTAAGGAAAATAGAAGCGGACTTTTGCTAGACATTTATTTTAGTATCGATATCTCTTTGAACCAAGCAAGAGAAGGTGAGTGTGCTTAATGGAATGAGGTGCAGCTGCTTTGTTTGCAGACTCTTTGCCAGATGGTGCTGTGAGTTTGGAACAGATACAAACACGTTAGTTATAAAATGCTGCTGCAGATGGCAGAAACCAAACTTTTCCTTTCATTCACTGAGTACCACAAACGGATAAAACCCAGCTGCAAATGAACAGAGGACAGGAATTCAGTGGCATACAACTCTCCCACTACAATAGCCCCATTTTAGGAAGGTGAGAGGCTTCACCTTGGTCAAAGTAGCTAGCATTACTGGGAAAGAGTTTAAAGATGATAGTGGAAGGTGATGGATTTATCAGAGAGATGGAACATTTCTAAAGTAGAGGAAAAGATAGGAAAAAATGCAGAACTGCCAGTTTCTCTCTGTGCTGGCCTTGGAGAGGTGGATAGTGGTTTGGAAAGAAGGAGATGTTAAATGCGTACAGAGATCTTACTCCTGTACCAGGAACTGTGTAACAAAAGGGACTTTACGTTGTGTTTCATGGTGTGCAACCAAGGGAATTTCCCTCTGCTACCTCGTTCCATTGTAGTAGTTTATGTTTCAGGGGTAAAGGTCTCGTTAGAGCACCTCACACAAACCCCTCTGCAGACAGACCTTGATTTTATAACAGAAACAAATAACAAGTAGCTGCTGATAGTGTGTCCAGTGCTTTATGATGGCAAACCATAGATTTATTTTTAACCATTTACCCAATGGAGATCCATACCACAAAGCAGTACAGAGCTGTTGGGCCAGCTTGTGAATGATTCATTGACTGTGCCAAGGTCAGCATCCTTCAGTGACGCACAAACCATAAGCATGAGGATGTGCAGTTTAGAGAGTAAGTATCAGCTTACAGGGGGTGGCTGCCTTGTGGTCATTCAGCCAAGTTTATTTTACATTACCTCCACATGGGTTTAAAGAAATAATACATAGACTTGGCTGGTTTCTTCATCGCTGAACCAAAGCCATGACTAAATGTAGGAGAGCTGTTGAGCTGGAAATCTCGCAGATGAAGCCTGCTTCCACCTGACATAATTCATCTGAAGTTACTGCTTTCTGGCTGACTCCAGAGTGCATTGACTTGCTCCAGTGACTCTTTCAGTCTGGCTTAAACAAGAGCCTGTTGTTAGCCTACCACCCTGACAATGGAGTTAGTGGGGGGAAAACAAGTGACTGGACAGGATGCTAGATCATCTCATCTAGTGTCCCTTTGCCATGAGCGGTTGGACCAGAAGATCTTTTCAATTCCCTTCCAACCTGGGCTGTTCTGTGGTTCTGTAAGATTTGGGGAAAAGGGACAACAGACAGGGACAGGCAGCAACACATCCGGGACAGAGCAGCAGGTAGAAGAGCTTGGGACTTGTGGTTCTGTGCTCTCACCAGCAGATTTGGGCAGCTTGCTTAAGTTCCACATCTTCAGCTATGTTCTTACAACATGTTTTAAAGCATGTGAAAGAAACTCAAACATTTTGACCAAAAAGGCAATGCACATGTACATGGTGATCTATGACTAGCCACAGCACTGTACTTATCCCAAATCCCTAATCAGAAGGCAAAAAGACATTCTTTCAGGTATAGTTTTCTGTTCCATATGCTAAACAGTGCCTCAAATGGCTTCTGCTCTAGTGTCATTCCAGTAATTTACTTTTCTTCCTCATCTGAAAACGTCACCTGCCTTGACATGGGTTTTCAATAAATATGCCTTTCTCAGACAAGGCCTTTGCTAGAATCCAGAGTGCCAGTTGTTTAGTACTACCAGTATAAGTACCTCTATGTTCTAATAATATAGTGATAGTACATCACTGACCCTTGGAGCCAGCAGAATTAATGCTATGAAATCTGAGGAAATAACCATTTGCTATTCCCTATCACCCTGTTACATACCAAGCGAGAACATTAATCCATGGTAAAATGAAGTGAATGCACTTCTATATTTGTTATTAAATCCAGATGTTTTTCCATTAAGGAAAAAATAGCAGTGGGAGTGTAAATAGGCATTATTGGAAGCTGCTGCATCACAGAAGGAACTGGATGCACTACATTTGTTACTTGCTTCTGTGTGTATTTGCAGACTGTATCTTGCCCCTTTTTCACAGAAGCAGCTCTAGTTGTGCTTTGCACCATGTGGAATAATGCTTAACTTTTCTCTTAAGATGTTTCTGAAAACAGAAAACTGGTCACAAGTCTCTGTGAAAGAGCCTGTTGGTATCAAACTGCTTTCTTACACAAAGTGATTTTTAAACAACCCCTTCATTTGTGATGAAGCCATGGACTGGCCACTTTTCTTCCCCTGTCATAATCAGGGGTTTGATCATTCTTCAAGAAGTGTGCTTGTGTCTGAAAGAGCTAAACAGGGTGTTGAAAGAACTGTGTTACAGATTGTGGAGTAAATGCTATTCGGTGACCAGGTCCAAGCCTGCTCTCATTTGAGGCGCCGTATGTGCTTACTACTGTAGGGCAAGGTTTGAGTTCATCTCCAAAATTAATTCTTGATTTCAAGAGTGAGTGCTTCTGCCAGCACTGCAGACTCATGGGTCTGAAGCAAGTTTGGTATCTTACCCACCCACACTATGGCAGTCATTACCCAGGAGCTGTAGACATTGTCTCTTGAACAGCCTTAGGTTTCAGAGGTGCATATGGACACATAACACTTCTAGCTGCAGTTAGACACACATGGTGACAGCAAGAAGCAAAACTCTTCTCTGTGTCGCAGTGTACAAATATCAGAAGTGCTTTAAACTTGAACCTTCACTCCCATCTCTTTGTTCTACAGCTTTCCTATATAAATAAAAAATATCCCTGCACAAAGCGTGACTCTCCTAGGGGTTACAACAGTCAGTACAAATGAATGGTCAAAACATGGCCACAAGGCATCACATCAGGACTTTTGCCACTATTATATTCCACAAAGGAAGTTAAGGTCTTGGACAGTGCTTTGAGTCGGTGGTTAAGGCAACTCACACTGCATTCAGAGCAACAGACTGGTACAAGCACAGTCACAGTCTCAGCTGGTTGTTGCACTGATGCTTCTTCGCCTAGATTTCACATTCTCCCATTCAAGTGCACTTAACATAGTTCTTTTATAAAATGCTTCACATCATAAAAACTTTTTTAAAGCCTGATAAGGTAGTTTATTAAAAAGAACAGACACAAGTCTGTTGAGCTGACATACATTTTTCTTGACAACTTCAATAAAAGGCTCACATTCATAAAGGAAAGGACAGAGCTATGGTAGGAAAAGAAGGCAAACCACCCACACTCAGCCATTTGTAGTGTGCACCTCTTGTGAAGCTGGCAATGCCACTGAGCCTGTAACAGCAAGGATGGCAGACCACTTGCTGCTATCTGCAAAGTGACCAGAAAGGGGAAAACATCAGCAAGGCAGTCACTCCATTTCTACCAAATCCCTGCCCACCTTAACAAGAACGGATTTACACCGCCTGAGATCCTCCTCCGTAACAGGTAATCAGGGGCTGCCTAATGCAGGAGGAACATACTTTCATTTCAGTGAATCTTCCCTGGTTTTAGCACCCTATCTTCCTGTGCACAAATGCATTCTGAAGTCCCTTTTTTTCATGTACTGTGGGGGTCATGTCTTAAGAGGACCTTCCAGCTTCTTTCTTTTCCAAATTGATTGCCTGGTAGTAGGAGGAAAACATACAGACAATGATCAGAATATATAAAACGCAAGGAAACAGCTGTCAGAGGAATTAAAACTGCTTCAAATTTCCTTTTTTCTTGTTTAAAATTTACCAATCTGGTTTCTAATAGAACCTTAGTTGAAAGGAAAGACATTCATAGAAGGTATCAGGCATACATACGTGTTATCCTTTCATTCTAGTTTACATGCTGTTGCTTCTAGAAGGCAAGGTTTCTGTTTTGTTTCTCTAGGATGGATAATGAAATCTGATTAACACAATTTAGGTTCTGCTTTTCAAAAATGACACCCTTTTCAGCATCACCATGCTTGATGAAATGGAAAATTGTTCATATTAAAAGCTATTGCTTGTCAAGCTGAGATAGCTCCACACTGCAGCAGCTACCCTGGAAATTAGATGCATCTGCCATAAAAGGACTCTGTTTTAATTAAAATGTAATTATTTACTAGACTCTTAAACTGAATTCTTATCACTACAACGAACTTGTACATATACACCACTGCTTTGACAGTCTGACTGAAATATTTATGCTGACCATCCTTTCACATACATCACGCTACCTAGAGCATGATATTAAAATGCTGCCATACCTTTGAAGTGGTAACTGCTAGAGGAGATATAAAAGGTACAGATAATGCTTAAGAAAGGAAAAAGACAAAGTAGAAATACTCCAGTACCAATTAAAGATACATATTCCTATGTAATGCATCTGAATTTTCTATCAGTGAATCTGGAACAAGCAGAGTATGAAAGACCTGATTCAAAACTGCCACACTGGACTGCAGCTTTGCTCTTGAGGCTGGGCTGACATCAAAATCAGCTTTCCATCATTTTGGCTCTTTGCTGCTCCATGGTCTGTATGTGTTGTGAATGAGGATCCAAAATGTTGCTGACATTATTTCACTAACATTGAGTGTCCAAGTCTCCAGCCCAGCCTTGCTCTCCCCGCCACTGGTACCATTGATTCTTGTGGAGTCAGGAATGAGCCTTTTAGAAACACAACTGGGACACTTTGGTTCCCTAACCAGTACAGCAGCTGCATTTCCCTGCACCATTCAAATCGGTGAAGCAGCTAAAAAGAGGTGATAAAAGGCTGATTATTCTAATGTTCTTTGGGGAAAGTACTGAGTTTTATACAAGCAGGATCTACTCTCCCCTCCAACATATCTCCCCACTACAAGCATATGGATAGTACCTGCTAAACAACATGCATTTCTGGCACAAGTTAGAGTGGGTGAAGTAAACTACAGATGTTGTTTCAACCTTCAGTAACAGACTTGCAGAGGAAGAAATCTTCAGCACAGACATAGTGCTAGCAAAATACACAAGCTACTTCTTTGAGCCTGCTCCTTCTTCATCCAGCTAGGCTGCTGAATGACCACTGCTATAATTAAACATACGTCATTCTCAAAAATGAAATACAGGCAGGAATTCACCTACAATCACCAAATGCCTATACAGAGACCAGCTGCTAGTCTACAATATCATGTCTAAGGTCCAGTTTAAGAAGGAAACAATCATTTTACTAATGAAAACAATTTGTAGAGTTATTAAAGTGTATCATGAAAATAACGGCAGCTTGAAGATTATCAACATTTTAACATAGCACTGACGAACTTCACATGAAGAGGCCCATGGTGTCCAGTCAATGGAGAGATGCAGATGCTTGCATGCTTGATTTCAGAAATTTATCACCTGGCTTTCAAATTTAAGATGCTAATTTACAGCTATTGCTTGTGCAAGGTCAAACGTTATTGTCCAGGAATTCTTGATTCCAAGGGCTGTGGGAGATCAGCTGGTAATCCTTTAGAAAACCAGTAAACAGATGTGCGAGTCCTCACTACCATAACCCAGACAAGTGTCCCTGCCTTCACCAAGGACCTGGTTAGGCACAGAGACTGAGCTAGTGCTATGCTGAGGCATTTGGCAACTTTGCATCGTGGCTGCTAAGCCTGTCTCTCCTACATGAAGCGGCAGAGAACTCTGGTCTCTCAGGACACATAAATCTGATCCTCCTCCCAGACATTAAGTCAAGATTAGTAAGTAACTCTGTGCTGTGAACCAAATCCCAATCTATGCAAACGATGCTATATTCACTTCTCTTTGTAACCTGGAAGTTGAAAGCAAGGATGTTTTTCAGAGTGGACTGAAATACCATTAAAATAAAATTAACCCTAAAATACTACAGAAAAGAGAATGCCTTTTCAGTCCTACAAAGCCATCTGTGATTGTTCTGTATTTTGATGAGTAGTTAGTGGTGCAGGCTAGATCCATCCCCATGCTGATAACTCTCCAAGGGTGGAGACTAATCTTACACCCACGATTAAACAAGAATGAGGACTTATCTGCTCGATTAAACCTCTCCCTAGACGTTAATACTGGAGGCAAGGCAAAAGACTGCAGAGCACAAGAGTGACAGAGGTGATTTTTGTGCCTACCCGACCCCCTCTGCCACATAAGGTTACCTGAGAAACAGTAATTCTTTCTGAAACTGGCAACTTTTTTGCATGCTAATTCCAAATCCATAAAGAGAAGAAATGAATGGGCTTGATTTGCTCTGATATGGGTGTTCAGTGAACCTGGAAAAGGACTTCAGGCTACTCTCCTTAATACTTATGTATACCTTAATATCTAGCCTTGTCTATCTGACATATTGTGCTTATATATTTACTGTCTGTAAGGCTCCAGTATTTTCTTCTCCCTCCATGATTTTTTTTCATGTTCATTTTAATGCACCAACTAGAATAATGAAAGATGCAACCAAAAAGATAAGGAAATTTAAGATGCCAGCACTGCTCAGCCTAGTAGGTTGCAGATCTGGGTGAGAAATAAATCCTTCTTGAACAGAAAAATGGATTAAATCTGTGCATACAAAACCCAGCAATATTAAAGCAACTCTAAGACTGTCATGAGCATAAATACCTTTAAAGGGAAAGTCCTGGTGTTGTTTCTGTTCTTTCAGCACACAGCAAATGCCCTGCCTTACATTCATTCCTTCATTCTGTTCCACTGCAAAAACCTGCCCATTAAGGCCTTAAATTCCTGTCAAATCAGACCACTGGAGAACCATGCTCCGCTACAAGAGGACAAGCTAAAGCTATGTTATTGCCATCAAATGATTTAGGTCTTCAGGCTGCCTCTTTGCCTTCCCTACACTGCTTCTCAAGTCACATCTACAACCTCACCAGTCTGACAGGGAACATGGGGTGTGATGCTGCACTTGGCATTGGCCTTGCTACTCTTAAAAAGGCCTTACAGCAAGAGAGTTCAGGTAAATCTCTGCATTGAAAAGAAACTCTCCACTGTGTCCTGTGTGTTCCTCACATGCTCTCTGGTTTCCAAGCCTCCTTTGCCTCACCTTCCTGCCTGTGTGAACACTGCCAGCAGAGGCTTTCCTTGCAAAGGGACTGAAACAAAGGATTTAAAGAATAAACTGCTCTGTAGAGTTGGAAAAAAGTGTTATGTGAAGCCCATGGGTTCAAATGCATTAACTAGAGCTGTACTAATATTTCTTCAACAGCCTATAAAAAAAGAAACAGAAACAAACAAAGTCTGGCTCTAATTCCCTATTACAATGCTTATGCCTAAGTACTGTATATGCCAATATGTCACAGGCAGAGCTGAGTTTTAACTGGCATGTGTCGCAGGTCAACAGTGCCATAGCCAAAGATACAGGAACAGACTCACACAGCATCAACCTCCCTTAGAGACCAACAAAATAATAACAACAATAATAATACAACATCCCCCCCCCCCAGCTTCCTGTGCTTTGTGATCATTCTCTCTGGTGGTAGTAGTAGCAGTTGTAGTAACAGTACTTTTACATTGCTGATGAGAATTGTATGCGATCAACGAAGTGCCTGGGTCAAGAAGATGGATCCTGTCAGGGCTGATGATACGCTGAGAAACTGGTGAGCTAGATCTGCATTAATCTTCACTCCCCTGCTTTACCCCCAGCTCTGAGCCCTCCCTTCGACACCACCAAAATGGATGGTGATATGGTCAAGGTGCAGGGCTGGGGGCAGCCTGTGGGGAGGTGGAAGTGCTCATGAAGGAACACAACAGTGGGAAGAAAGGTCTGGCACTTGTTCTCAGGACAGGACTACCCACGACTGAAACAGCTTTTAAAACATGTAAGAAACCAGCCCCATTGCTCACTGCGGGTATCCAGAACACTTCTAAACACACACAGAAACGGACAGGTACTACTCAAAACTGTAACCAATGCTGATGCTGCAAAACTGCTCGTTGTTGTAGTTGTTTGGATATGGAAGTTGCAATTCGCTGTAAATAAATACGGAAAAGTGTTTTTTCTTAAATGCTTGAGATACTCTTTTTTTTCCTCCAGTCTCAGTGGTGCTTTCCTGTCACTTGCTCCTCCAGTTGTGCTGATCTTTTTACTGTACGTGTGCTCAAGTGTCTGACGCACAGTGTTCTCTCCCCACTGTAAGAGTCATCCCAGTCCCACCCTGGCCCAGCTCGTATCCCACCCCAGGCCCCGTCCCCCTGCGCTTAGATAAGCCATTCCTTCTTGCTCTCGTCGATGGTCTCTGTGAAGTTGGGGTCATTGTTCATGATGGCAGCATCGGCGCTCTCGGCTGACTCTGCCCCTTTGGCCTCGTTGGTGTGGTAGGTTCCCTTGTGGCGGAACATGTAGCGGATCAGGAACACCAAGGTGCAGAGGATGGTGAAGATCACCACTGCGATGACACCTACACAGAGGAGGAAAGAAAAGATGTCACTCACGAGAGCACCAACAGGATTTGACACGAAGAAAGGATCCCACAGCTCCTCCAAGCTGAGCTGAAGCTACCCAGGCAGTTAAACAGCACCACAGCTGCTTGGTTTCCACTACTCGAATATTGATACATAGTTCTTGCTATATGCAAAATACCACTGGAAGGAGTGTGCTAGTGACTTTTCCTTCAAAACATTAATTCCAACTTCAACATTAATACCTTCTTACAGTGGTGAGCTTTGCTGTCCATGAGGAAGAGGGTGCCAAGCGCTCCCAGAACACAGGGGTGAAATTGTGACGTCAAGGCCTGGGCAGCTCTGAGGATGGAGTCACCGATGTACCCTTTCCAGTCAATGGCCATATAGATCTATTGTAGCTCCTCAACATGTCCTTGGAAATTGGTTTGACTCACTGTTGACTCACTCCACCCACTAGGCACTGGCTCCACATAATTACAGATGTAACTGCTTTATCATCAGACTGATCCTTAATTGCTCCTTCTGCTATGATCTATTAGAGATTCAGCCCTGTTACGGAGAAGCCTCATGTATCTTACCCTCTTATGCATAGGTAACTATGTGGTAAAACAGCACTGGTTTGTTTTGCTCCTTCTCTACAGGCATGAAGGTGTTCCAGGATGAATACATTATACAATTTTCATGTTAAAAACCATCCTGTTATCAGCCAGAATTCTGTTATGTCACTTTGTTAAATGATGAGAGGGACAGCCAGGCTGTTCAGGTGGGGCCTGAATTCTTCTGAGGAATGCAATGCCTGGGCAGCAAATCAAAACTACAGCAACTGATCTGAACCTGGATATGGAAACAGACCCTTGAAGGGGCCATGGAAAAAAAGGAAGAAATTCCATTAGGCTGCATTTACTACTATACTCAGTGTTGCTTTACGTGACAAAACCCATCATCAGTATGGCATTTTATATGCATTTAGAACTGACTGAAAACTATTGGGCTGATCAAAGTTCTCCCAGGACAGCTGCGGAGCAACACTTCCATCCTATGGGACAGGGTAGAGAAAATTGCACGTGTGTATGGAATTAAGCAGGATCCACATTTCAGGAGGCAGCTGGCCAGAGTATCTTCAGTGGAATGCTAATTCAGGGTTCCAGTTCTGGTATTACTTAACATCACCTATCACACTAAATGGGAATCTCCAGCATGTAAGTTATAGCAGGACTTGGCCCATAGAAGACAAGGCAGGATTTTTGTCAAGGGTGGGGCAAATAGTGTTTGACACAGATTCATGTTGAATCTGCTGTAACTGGAAAAGCGTTCTTGCCATTTCGCATGAATTAACTACTCAGTTAACAGAAGTAACTACTGCAGAGTTGCTCCCCACATAGGTAAGTGGATTATGAATATCAATACTTTGATTTGGTTAAAGCTGAATCTGGGGGGACAAACTAAATGAGAACAAGCCATTTCACTAGGACAGTGTGCCTGAATGGGCTTAAAAGTTTCTATTTAATGTTGTTGAGGTGTAGTTTTCCCACTCTTAGCTTGAACATGTTACCAACTGCAGTTCAGCTCTCACAGTCATACTGCAAAGTATCTCAGAAAAGTATATAGGTTTCCTACCTCCAATAATGGCAGAGTTCCTGTTAACTCCATCTCCTATAGCTTGACCGTTGTATGGGAAATCAGCACTGGCTGTAAATAGGGAATTAAAGATTCATGTTGTAATAGCAGTGAAACTTCACACAGTAGTTCAGAAATACATCCAACATCCCCAGACACGATTTAAAGAAAACTGTAATCCTGAGATCTTTATCCAAAGGAGAAGAAAATAAAAAAAACCTTTCTCTGTTCTCTTTCTCTCTGACCTTCTTGCAAAAAATAAAATTACTATAAAGGAGGACTCTCAGTAAGCATTGCTGTTAATGTAGGAGGTCATTTTGTTTCTCTGCTAACACAAATTCAGTAAGCTTCTTTCGCATGAAACCAGCCAAAGCCCTTTCTTTCAAAAGCACGTGATCATACATACTGTTAGAGAGATTTTTGCCTTTGTAACTATCCATGTTATCCATGAAAGGCTTCAGAAGCTTCCAGGGTTTTGTGACCACCACTGCATACAACTGCAAGCTCTTCGAAAGAAAAACTGCCATCCCTTTTGCTGCTGCACAGCCCAAAGCAAGCGAGGAACTGCATCTGCTGTTGGTCAGAGCCATACAGCAGTTACCCAAAGGAGTACGTGCCAGCATCTTTGCTACTCTAGGAGAAAGCCCAGTGCGTCAGCTGCACCAGTGCTGGAGCTGAGGTGCAAGACTGTGAGCTGGAAGAGCTGAGACATAGCAGGCAGGGGAGCCCTCGGGAGAGGCTCCAGCAGACAGAGGAGGAGAAGAAACAGTGCTCATCTACCTAGAATGGAGTAACTCCTTAGAGCAGAGCTGGATGAAGGAATCAGTACAGGTTTGAGGTAGAATTTGGATTGTAGTCTTGGCTTTAACCTCCAGAAAACATCACAGAGACTTTTCAAAGGCAATCTCATCAATTAAACCTATCATGAGCACTTTCTTTATAGTCAGACATAGCAACTAGTCCCTGTGGTGATTAAGCAAGCCTGGGGACCTAAGTGAGTGGTTGCAGCCATTCTCTTCTTTGCCACTGGACTTTGGCATTGATTTTGAGATAGAGAAAATGTTGTTAAATGTACTTAAACTGGGGACAGTTAAATAACCAAGAATATGAATTACTTCTTAGGTCAGTAGTTAAAACCCAGCTGTGTTTTCCTTACTTGATGGATTAGGTGATAAGTAAGTCGCCATTACAGGCCAGCAGTGCATTCACTATACACCAAAACCGGCTAAGGGAACTCAACTGGCCTTCTGTTAGCATGGAGTAAAATCCATATAAGGTTCCTTTTATATCACAAAGCAGCTGCACAAAAGAATGAATGGCTTCAGCTCGCCACGTGGCCTGAAAAGAGGTTTGGGGCTAGAGTAGCCTCCTGTGTGCCTACTATGGAGGAGAGTCGAACTAGCTGTGTGTTGAGCAGCTAGCTCTTGGCTGGTCGCCTGTGGCACAAACAAGAGAGCATTTCTCAGTGCAGGAGGCCTGGCCAGCAGCTTCTGCCAGCAGCACTTGGGCCTCTGACGTTTGTTGGTGCTCTGGCTTCTGAAAACAGCATTTCTGCACCTCTCCGAAGGAAACCAGGCTAAAAAATGTGAAAGATAAATAAATACCTGATTCCGCATCAGGGAGTTTTGCTCCAAAGAAGGACCTTAATGTGCAGGACCATGAATGTTTCCTACAGAGACATTTTGGCACAGGGTCCATAATGTTATCCTTGCAGGGCGAGGATAAACCTGCCTTCCCTCAGGGAAAATTCTAAAGCCAAATTACACTATGTAGAAAAGCATCAATTTGCCAAATTGCAAGGAATTGCTCTCTGCCATTCTAACACAAAAAGGCGCCCCTTGCCACAGGAGCAGAGCCATGTAAGCGGTTAACATAAGTGATTAACAAGTTCTACCACTTGCCACTTGGTTTGGCGCTGTTTTCCTGTGTCCCCACACGAGAAAGCTTAAAATCAGCAATGGTCATAGTTCTGCCTTCCCTTTAACTGATCAGTATCTTTTATCTTGTTTTGAAAGGTTATTTGGAGGACTATGGCACTAGTGAAGTGTGAAGAAAGAGGAAAGCTGCTGTTCATGGCAGTGTGATCCTTCCCGAGCTGCCACATCACAACGGCCATGCTGCAAGGGATTCCTGGCAGATGGAAGACCACATCTTGTGATGTTCAGCAGCCACTGAGGTACACCATAGGATAATGAAAAACATGAAGCGTGGTGTGCAGCTACATCCTTCATCTTGTCTGAGAGCTGCTGCTAGGACTGGACCTGATGCCTCCATCCAGAGCTGCTTTCCATTGCATCTAGTCATCAGACACGCTCAGATGTCCATTGGATCAATAAGCAGATGTGATCCACTCTGAAACTCTCTCATCTCTGACAAAAAGGAAACAGGAATACGTGTTTGGGGGCAGAAGACAACTATTTCAACAACAGTTCACCCTCAGATTGTATGAGTTGTGCCCTGCTGCAACTGCTGGTGAACCAGGAGTGCTGCAGTGAAAATGGAGCTTAAGACATTCATGAATCTTCTTTTTAAAGCACCTGCGGCAGTGTTGGCAGATAATACCTCAATAATTCATGAATTCCTGTTCTATTACAGATGTGCTTCTGTATTGTGGGGTTTGGTTTTTTTTTTTGACTGAAAAACTGTATCTAAAATCTCAGCCAAATAGCCTTTGCTGCAGAAGCGTCTATACCAGGTTTTTACTGAATGTATTACTACAGATGGATAGAGGAGGAAGAAAAGAACCCATTAATTTCTTTTTCAGGTGGAAGTTCCCTTGAAATTCTCCTTGCCAGCAGTAGCTTCTCAAATGATGAGAAGTAGCTACCGATCAGAAGTCTCAAGAACCACAAAAGATTAACTCCTGCCACAGCAATTAGGCAAAAGAGAATGTATGAGGGCACATTCCTTGATCCTCCAAGGTAAGCTTAACAAGAGCATACTGTCACCCACAGGCACCAACTGCAGGCGTTTCGTATAGCAGTTACATATGTGCCATACTATGGTCATATTCCTTGGCAATATTAAGCAACTTTGTCAAGAAGACAACTAATGAGATTCTTTCTTCCACTGGTGCTGAAATTCAGGAACTAAATAAGGAAAGAACACGTCAGAGCAGGTTGACAAAGGGCAACAGTAATACTGATGCTCTGATAAAAGCATAGAAGACTATAGTGTTGTTCAGAGGTTGTAAAGAGTAAATCCTAAAATGACTGGCTAGATAAAATGAATAGTTTTATTAGCAACTCTCACGTCTCAAGGGAATCTAAGTCACAGTGGTATAATAACTAACTCTGATGACTATAATATGCAGATGAAGTATAGGATGAGCATGCGTGTGCTTTCAATTCTCTGTCGCAGCTGGGAACACCTCTTTCCTGTTCACATTCTTCCATTATCACTGTGACATTAACTTCACTTAGCAAGCCCTCTTGCACTGCTATGTGTACCTCAACAGCTTCAAATCATAACTTGCCCACAGTAAATAGGCACCACGGAGCTGCAGTTACTCTATGTAGTTACCCTGCAAACCCCCTCTGCGTTGTCAATGTAACATAAGGGGGGTGTGGGGACGATACTGCAGGAGTTTTGGCCTACATACTGTACTGTCTAATTGTTAGCTGAAGCCACAAATAGTGCTATTCAGTCTTCCTTCATTACCTGGGTCAAAAAGGTTGCTTTTAAACAGCTAATTCCCATCTGGTCTGGGGACAATACTGGAAAGGTTTCCTTACTTTAAAGACCTTTTTCTGAATCTTCCCTAGGCTTCTCTGGGCAGACACGGTCTTACTTGGGTGAATCAAAACGTGAAGCACAAAGAGCTTTATAATCTATCCTAGAAAACAGCTACACATTGGCCCAAGAGACATGGTGCCAGTGCCCTGAAATCCTCTGCTCATGCAGAGCCATCAGTCTGCTGTCAGGACACACCAAAGGCATTTTCCTAAAGCCTACAGCTAGCGTAGGGACAGAATGAACTGTACCAGGAAATGCTAAGCTCATCTGTGGCTTATGAACACCACTCATCTGCTTCTCTTCCAGAATCCAAGCTGGGCAATGCTGCTCTTTGCACTCTGTCTTCCCACAGCAGGCCATAGGGTTTGCTTTAAAGACCATCATCCTGAAGCCAACACACATAAAAGAGATATGCATGCTTTGCTTTCTTTTTCATGTGCCCCTGTTTATGAGGCCATACTTCCAATAACTACAGAGTAAGTCTAGAGAGTCTGAACTTGTGTTTTGCCTTTTTCAACTTTCTGTTATTAGTCTTGGGATAAATGGGGTTAAAGAAACTTTGTAGCACCTAAGAGGCTAATGAAAGACTGACTGCAGGAAAAATCCATGCTTTGGCCACTGTTTTAATGACATCTGAAATTTCATACGACCACAAAAATGTGGAAGGAGACACACCGTCACCCGGCACGCTCAGCATGGTCACTGCCACAGCAAGCTGCAATACAGCAGCTCTCACTGAATGGAAAGGGGAGATGGGGCTGGAAGAACAGCCTGTAATTAGGATTAAGTGTTAAAGATGACAGATGTGGTTGATTTAATAGAGTGAATGATAATTTTGCTTCATTAGAGTAGGTGTGCCATTTTCAGAGGGAGAGTTTTTACAATGGATCCCACATAAAAGCCTTTTGCAAATTCACAAAATTGAAATGCAGGCCAACCCTGATAAAAGTGGTCCAGAATGTGGGTGTGGGCAGAGAAATGAGCAAAAGGCTATTCAGTAAAGCCAAGGGGAAACCCAAACCCAAACCCAAGCAGGGAGCCTTCTCAGCTAGAGAGGTGTTGGAAGCAATTTCAAACTGAACCTTTTTACTGAGTGGGCAAGTCTTAGTTCAAATACACTGCACTACAAAGGAAGATACCATTAAGATCTGCTCTAAAAGAGACAGGGTGGGAGCACTCACAGTACTAAACCAAAGACTGGATGAAACCCATGAAGTGCTGGAAATTGAGTTTGTTCAACCTAAAACTAACATGTTGCAAGGCTGCTGTGACCTTTAGCCTTTACAGATGTCCACAGTTTTGACAGGTATTCTCCTATTACTAAGACCAGCTGGGTTTTCACATAAATATGAACTAAAGAAGCAACCAGAACAACTGGATCTGGTGATCACAAGGTACATAAAATAGCCAGCAATCAAGACCTTCATTAAAAGCAGAACCGTGACAGAACAAAGTAAAAGCAAAGATGTGAGCTGTATCTCCTTCCTAATTCTATTTTGCAGCCAGGCCTCCACGAACGGAGCCTGCAAAGAGAACACTCACTCACTGATACCTTGGGATTTTGGGAATGTGTTGGACACTAGAACCATTCACTAATTTATGTCTCCAGAGGACCAGAACACAGGGAAAAACAAGAGCAAGCTCTTCGGGCTGTGTTTGGTCAAATTATTCAGCTCTGCTGGGCAGGTGAGGCTGTACTGCTATGGTTTGAAATCACAGGGCACTGCTTATTACAGACTGTAAGTACAGAATCTCATTGCTTGCCTCTTCATAGTAGAAACTAATAATGTGCACTCACAGTCGCATTCCCTTTCCTGAAGGGACTGGATTACAAAGGAAACTCTAAACACATGCACAGGAATGATGGAGCAGGAGTAAACAACTCCATTACACAGCCTACATCAAAGGGGAACATCACAGCCTGCAGACACCTGTCGCCCTTTCTTGCTCATCCCACTGCCTCTGCCGATCCCACCTAGTGCTCCCTCCTCAGCGTGGCTCTATGAAGAGCTCCCATGTGGTAAACTACAGCAATTCAGAAAAAGAAGGAAAAAATCCGAAGCAGTATTAAAAACACTGTGTCATTTTATGCTGCCAGGGCAAATTTTGCATTTAAAGTTCCTGTATTTTCTTATTTTCTTCCTTTTTTTAAATTAATACTTTTTTTTTTTCCCCTTATTCCCCAAACTGAGAACAGAGTAAAAAGGGAAACTAGCCCTATTCCCCCTTTTCTAGGTAATTTAGAGCTGATTCTGAGAGAGGACTTTTTAATATTAATCTCTGTTAACAGAGTTTTCTTAAAAGTCCCACTGGTATTAGCTTGAGTATAAAACTGAGAATTTGGCTGAAGTTATTTTCAATATCAAGCACTTCCACTCTTAACCAATGACAAAACACAGAATCACAGAATAGTTAGGGTTGGAAAGGAGCTTAAGATCATCCAGTTCCAACCCCCCTGCCATGGGCAGGGACACACCAAACCATCTCACCCAAGGCCTCGTCCAACCTGGTCTTGAACACTGCCAGGGATGGAGCATTCACAACCTCCCTGGGCAACCCATTCCAGTGCCTCACCACCCTAACAGGAAAGAATTTCCTTCTTATATCCAATCTAAACTTCCCCTGTTTAAGTTTTAACCCGTTACCCCTTGTCCTGTCACTACAGTCCCCAATGAAGAGTCCTTCCCCAGCATCCTTGTAGCCCCCTTCAGATACTGGAAGGCTGCTCTGAGGTCTCCATGCAGCCTTCTCCAGGCTGAACAGCCCCAACTTCCTCAGCCTATCTTCATACGGGAGGTGCTCCAGTCCCCTGATCATCCTCGTGGCCTCCTCTGGACTTGTTCCAACAGTTCCATGTCGTTTTTATGCTGAGGACACCAGAACTGCACACAATACTCCAGGTGAGGTCTCACAAGAGGAGAGTAGAGGGGCAGGATCACCTCCCTCGCCCTGCTGGTCACGCTCCTTTTGATGCAGCCCAGGATATGGTTGGCTTTCTGGGCTGCGAGCTCACACTGAAGCCGGCTCATGTTCATTTTCTCATCGACCAACACCCCCAAGTCCTTCTCCGCAGGGCAAGGAAAGGTATTTTAATCATATTGCTTGGGAAAGGTAATTTTTGTTCAAACGTGCTATATGCAGTCAATCATAACTCCCTGATTTTTTAGTGATGCCTCAACTGGAGTGTTAAGAGTGTTACAAGTATATGCCTAATATGAACCACTTGTCTGTATTTATGTACATAGAAGTCTTCACTGTCACAGACTTGATTTCTTCGGTGTGAGTTACAGAATACTGGGAGAAGTACACAGCCATACTAATTCTGAAGCTACCAGAATGAACGAGGAACATGGAGCTTAGAGGAAAAATCAGGGCTTTTCACTTTAAATATGTCATCCTTTTCTCTCTGGTGCCAGAAACACAAATTATTTTGACATGATCGAATTCCATTCATTTCTTCAAGCCTATAGAACCTTCTTTGCTGGGAGGGTAAAGCCAGAAAAAAACCCCTTCATAAATGACAAAAAAGTCCTCCAACACTATTGCTCCAATACAGGTGCTATCTGGACCAATTATTTAAACTTCAGTTTTGTCAGGTATGTTCTGTTAGATCAAAAGGATTTTAAAGGGTTATATTTTTCCTCTATGAATTTTTCACTGATCCTGAAGTGTTTTTACTGACAGCTACTGGTGAGTTCAGTACAAACTCTGTGTTTTCACATTCTTGGCGTGAAGGGTCTCCAACCGTCTCTTTTTAGTCCAATGTGAAATGAGTATAAATTAAAACATCCTCTGAGACAATGGTTTAATAGGAACATTGCCCTCTGAACAGCTCTTCTGTAGGCAAACTCCTGGGACAGTGTGGGAAAGTAAGTGGGGATTACAGAAGAAAGAGGTGTTGGAGTGAACAACAGAAATGCCAACAATGGGCAGAGACGGCATTGGTGAAAACTCACTGAATGCTCCATGGTCAGTGAACTGGGACAATGCAAGTTCTCAACACTAGACACAAGAAGGGACAACCCAATCAGTCAAGATGGTTGTTTCTGAATTGGCTGTGTTATTAGCTCTTTAATTTCCTTTTGCACACAAACTTTGTTGTCCATACTGTTAAGGAGAGGAAGAAATGGAATTTTATGAATGGCTTGATCTGAGAGAACAGTAACAACTGTTTCTACTGGTCTTAAAAACAATCTTCCTAGCAGAAGGACAGAAAAAAATCTGCCTTATTAGGAGACCCATCCTTGCAGCTTTAACTCCCCCAAGTCAGTCCTGGATGAACTATGAAACAGGGAAAACATTCTTGCACTGTGTGTTGGAATGGGTTAAGTGGTTCTCCCCTGATTGTCTCCTTTTGTATGGTCATTTCCCAATAGTGAAAGTTTTACACTTTCTTTTGCACACAAGCAAGTAAACGTACAAAGTATGGGAAGTCAAGACCAGAACACTCTCTCAATTTAGTAACTGGTACGTGTATACTACAGAATTTTATTCCTTATTTTAAAAGGAGAGCAGACATTCAGGACCACTTCTGGAATGTATTTAACTGCAGCCTGAGCTTCAGCAAGTTCTGTCTCAGAAGCAGGATTTTGACATTTCCAACTGATCTGCAGCACCTTAGAGCATCTATCAAAGACCTAAACTCATCCATCTTTTAATTCCTGGTAGTAATGTCTGGCTGACACTGGGTCTCACTATGAATCCAGACAAGAACTACTTGTGTATTAAGTCATGCTGGCCTAAGCTATCACTTTCATGAAAATTTTATGAGCAGCGCTTCCATTTCACCTGTTAAGGAAGACAAACAAATACTTCCTTTTATAATTAATGTAGAGTATGAAACACTTCTGTGCTCTCAAAGGAACAGTAGAGTTAAGTGCTGGTCAAAGCCTTGCTGTATATAGCTAATCGCTGATAACAGACCCACAGGGAATACTTGAAAGGAACAGAGAAAGGCAGAAATAAGAAATCCAACCCAACAAACACCAATACCAGACAAGCCTGAAAACTTATGACAGCTACAAAACAGGAGAAGAAAAAAAAAGGACTCTATTTACTGAGGTCATTGGAAGAAAAGGCTTCTCACAGCCAGGGTAAGAACAACAGGGTCAGGTTCTGTACTTTCCTACACTTGTACCTACACTTATGAAAAAGAAAAGCTTGCACTGGGGATAAGGAATGGGTCAGACTGGAGAGTTTAAAGAGAAAATAAACTTCAGTAGCTGTAATGACCTGACCCTAGTCTAGAGGAACCTCTTCCACAGGGAGTGAAATGTTCTTCAGCCTAAGGAAAGGAAAAAGAAGGCAGAACCGAAGTGCTAAGGCATCTAAACGCTTCCTTCTCTACTCAATGTTTTTTTTCTCCCCTAATTTATACCATCCCTATGTTCCTACTTAAAGTTAGTACTTGTGGAAAAAATACAGTCTTTGCTGAGGATGGAAAACACGCTCTTTGTAATATCACTACCTTCTTGTCTTGGCATTAGGTAGCATCATTAGCATTCAAATCACTGCTTATGAAATAGCTACAATGCTGCTCTCTCAATGGATGCCAGAAGAATTTACAAGCTTGGCAGCCTGTCAGCTGTCTGAAACACTAGACAGGGTGTCAGAAATTTCACACTGAAATTATATACTCGTACAGATAAGAGAAAGCTGTGCATAATTGTGTGAAGGAACTAGATGACACTGAGGGAGGCATTTTCATTCCCAATCAACAGAGAGATTTACAGTAATTCAAGGACCATAATTAAGCCCTTTAAGGATGGCGCACTGATTGTGCCAAATTTCAGACAGATGCTCTTCCTAGTTAGCTGCTGGATGGGGAGGAGAAAAATAGAAACTGTTACATCTCAGTGTTTACCACTTGCCTTCTTGCCTGCAAGAAACACTCAGTGTTTAGAAACTGAGCTGTGAGTTGCTGCTTGAGTTAATCCCCAACTGTCTTAACAAAAAATGCCACCTTCCTGTTTGAAAATAACTCATGGACTTCTGAGACAGTATTTATACTGGGAGGATAAGGGATGAATGCTGGCGACTCTCAGCAGAGGAAACCATCACAGAATACAGCAAAATCTGGCAGCGGAAGAATCTGTTGGCCTGCAGGGGAGGCTGCAAGTTCATCTTCTGTCTCTTGTATAGGGAGTATAGCTATTAAACTAACTTCCTGACAGACAAAGAGCCTCCCATGGTTAATTATGTTAATTAAAAAAAAAAACAACTACATCAAGTGATCAATAGCTTCAAAGATAATCTGGCATCATTTCCTGATTGTAGGAGAGATAACTAACCCTTCCTGCAACCCTGAACAAGGAGGAGCATCAGTTTATTCTAGCAACTACCTTCACATCCAGTTCTAATTTTGCCAACAGCTAGGAGATCAAATTTGGATGTGCAAGGCTGCGCCATGAACAAAAGCAATGCACCTCCTTCGTCTCTCCTGCCCGGATGCCCTAGCCCCCGTGGCAAGCCTGGAGAAGTGACCCTGCTCCCCTGCAGTCCCTTAGAGGAGACAATGAGTGCTGCATCACGCGTTACCACTGACTTTAACTCTCCTGCTGTTGGATTCACTGATGCGTACAGGACTCTTTCAGTGTCCAGAGAAGACTGTTCTGTTCCTCTGTCTGTAACCTAAGACCACTTTGAGGGCTGAATCCCTGCCCTCCAGCAAGTAATGCCTTTGATCCTTCCTTCCCACTGCGCTGTTTGTAGCAAGCCCTTGACAAGGTCAAGAGCTATTCCCATCTGTCTCTGTAGCCACATCCGTACCAGTGCACGTCTGACACAGCTTCTCCTCAGTTGCTGCCACTCTCTGCCCTCTGGGATGTCAGCATCAGTGGTCAGAGGGTAGGATGGCAACCCAACAGTCATGTCTGAATCCAGAAGGTGACCTTCAGCACTGTCACCGCTAACACATGGGTGACACTTTGTCTTGGTCCAGAAATGAAGTGCTATCTTTAGCTTGAGAAAGACAATTAGTTGGCCAATTAGATAAGCATGGATCATATAGGCAGTATTCAGCTCACCTGCTTTCCTCTCCTGCCATCACTTGTTAAAGGAAGAGGGATGAATTGGTAATAAAAAGGGAGTTAATCCTGCAGGCAGCTGTTTTAATCTTGACAGTGCTGCATGTCTTCATACAATATTTTTGCCAGACATGCTCAATACAGCTTTCAAAGGAAGCTGTTGATTCTTAAAAGACAAGGCCTTTCACCTCCTACAAAAAGAAAGAGCTTTTTGGGTTTAAATACATACAGTCAGAAAAAAGTCACACCACTTGGAAGAACATTGCAGATGTAGCATTTAATCCTGCTCCATTTAATTCTTAATACGCTGAAGCTAATATGGGTTTAACTAAATCCTGCGTTAAATACTCTAGAAGCCATTCTGTTCATACTCTGAATAAATGCATCTTGCAGCTACACAGTGCCACAGCAGCTTAAAAGTGCACAAGTATGGTTTCTCCACTGTTGTATTTACCCTGCCTCTTCTGGTATCTCCTGCTTTGACTAAATTCAAAATGGGGTCGTCTGGCAAGCTGGAGCACATTTTACTTCAGATGGAGAGGTGCATACAGTGGAGTAGGTTTCTTTTATTCTTTTTATATGAGTAACAAAATGTTTGGAAGTGAATATTTATTAGTAACAAAAGCACCCACAAACCAAGCAACCCCACCCCAATAATACGCATCTTCTGATTTTAAGTACAAGGCAATTTAGGTGTGGGGGTTTATTTACTACAAACATAATCATCTGTTTGGGCTTTTGTTTGCTTTTCTACAATGAGCAAGGTGTCAATTACCAGTGACATCCATCTTAGCTCATTTCAACTGAGAGATATTAAAAAAATCTTGATTAGCTTTTTGGCTTGTACATGTGCTACAGTAATAGATATGAAAATGCAGGCTAATATAGCTAAAGGCATGCAATTATAACTTTTGTTGTGAAATGTATGCCAGACGTGCTCGGTTTAGACAACATATAAAGGTAGGACATGGAATTTTTAAATACTATGGTCATTGATCAGGCTCTTTTTTGTGTCCTTTCTACAATCCTTTTGCTTTAACCAAGGCAAATTTGATTGTCTGACGTGAACTGAGATAATACAGACAGGAGGAAAACAGAGGAAGAGAACTGTATTGATGATCTGCTTGGGTTTGATTATTGACTTTTGTTTTAAATCACCAGAGTCATGTTCTAGAAAAGAATGACTTGTTGAATCCCTGCTTTATCACCACCAAGAAAGGATTGCCATAGCAACAGGAAAAGACTCTGCATTATAAGAATAGTCACAAGCTGAACAAGATCATGGTTTAAGATAATGGCCCGGTAGCATGGCAATACGCCAACCAGGGGTGGGGAGGGAGGGAAGTGGCATTTTTCCAATGACAAAGGCATTTAAAAAGAGCTAAAACTGTAAATGTGAAACACGTGTGTACTCAAGGCTAACAGAAAGTGCAAGACAAGGAATCGAGAAGCCGTCTGGCCCATTTGTCCAGGGAGCAAATCCACAAGGTTTCTTGTTGATAAATCCCTGAGTTGTCTCTAAGGGTGAACTGCAAGTGACTGATGTGTGTCTTTATCATTTTCCCCTTAGCCTCTCTGCTAGGGCATCCATAATGTTCTGCAGCCAGTAATGTCCATACAGCAACTACACAGAAGTGTTTTAAGGCAGACATTTCATGTAGGTTACCTGTCAGGCAGAACCTGCTTAACATCTGGTGGTTACTCGTGAGGTCTGACCCAGCGCTGCAGTTTAGAGGTGCAAGGATCATTCCATCTGCTGTTTGGTGTATCTGTCCTGTTTAGGCACTTACATTTGACCCCCTCCTACAACATTTGTCAATCCTCAACATTCAATTCCACAGTATTTGAGAACAAAGCTACAAATGTACACTTAAAACATGAATGAGGATGAGTGCTGAATGAGATGTAAACTGTATGATGCTTGCGACAAAATTTTTCCTGAGATTTTCACTCGAAGCCAGCCATCCTCAATTTAAAATTAAGTAAGTGACAGAACAATAAGAACTACAGATTAGAACATGTTGGAAATGAGAAACCCAGTACATAGTAACTGCTGTTCTTTACAACCATTTCTTTGTGGCCAGGTGTGTGTGGTTTTTGTTTTAACACCTCTACAAGGATTTCTGTGCATTTCAATAAAGCTTTTTGTCTTCACCCCTTCAGCTGGTATAGTGAAGGAGTAAATTCACACTGAGAGTACCAAGACGATTCCAGCTCTGGAGCCAATGGGAACCGTTACTTACACCTCTGATTTTCCCATTTTCTCTTTCAACACAATGTGTGTCAGAAAGTCTTCTTTGGGAATTTGGGAAAACGTCAAAAGAAAGAGTCTTCAGTGAAAACCACCAATGTGCTAATGCAAAGTGACACTAAACCCAAACACTTTCCTTTACCAGTCACCAAGATCACCTGTACACAAGGTTACACAGTGTACAGTGAGACTTTTTTTCAGTTTGGAAGTTAACAGACAGCTTGAGCCAGCCTAACTGCATGCTGCATGTTCTGATACCCTCCATGCTGGCTCCATGACCAAGTACTACAATTAATCCAGAAGGAAATGTGTAAGCTTGTAATCTGTCAGGTCAACAAAGTTGAATCAACTGAGCGAGTTTTCAAGACAACACTGAGCTAACACAAGGGCAAGCTTAGTAGGACTTGGCAAGGACAAACAGGATCTCCTCGTTTTAACACCCGGAGCTATTAGGAACAGTGCAAGTATCGTGAGTAAATCCCACCATAGTCTATAACTAGCCTGCAGTCAAATTAATTGTAGGAAAAAGAAACCAACCAAAATTACCTACCAAAACCCATTAGCTGCACAAGATTCATAGCAGCAGTGCATCCTTAAGATGTTTATGGCCTACTTTTTAAAGACATGAGCCAGTGAGGATTCAGGAAATGTGCTTTTATAGAAAGAGGAGCACAGAATGTAACCTTCAGGTACAAACTGGCCTAATAATTTCAGAGAAGAAAGAGACTACTAATCGTGATGACAAAATTCAAGTACCAGACTGCATATTATAAACAGGAAGAGATGTACTGAAATCTTATGATGGCACGGCAGCAGGGAGGGAATGACAAGCTGTAGAGCATAACACTGCTTGTTTCAATGTCTGGGACCCTCAGTCCTGGAACACCTATCTCTCCTTGCAAACATCTGCCCTATTTCTCTACTGAAGAGCTAATAGAAAATACTGCAAGGAGTTCCTTGACACTGCAAGAAAAAATAATATCCAAAATCAAAAGGTATGACCATGGCACGTACTTCTGAGAAAGATGTATCTACCTGTCCCCTCTCATACAGAAACTGGCCAATGGATGAATCCCCAGACACAATAGGCAAAGTCTAATCAGTATCAGAATCATTACGGACCCAGTTCTTCCATTAGCATTTTAATTTTATACCCCTGTAAACACATCAACTTTGCCAGGAAGGTTCTACAATTCTTGTTCTACAAACAAAGGCTACAAATCAGAACGAGGACAAAACACAGGAGAGACGTCAGTGTACACCTGACCCTGTAAATCCAAAGGGAACAGATTTTTTGCTTTTGAAGTATTCACCTGGCACTCAAGAAGCAAGAGAAAAAAACCCAAACCTCTACAGCTAGACACAACATATCATTTCAAAGACTGTCAGTCACAAAGCAGGCCGAGATTGCTGGGATCTGCAAATTGTTTTGGCTTGGCAGCATTTTCAGCATGAGGTGAATGCCATTATGACTAATGGGATTTCCCATTACACGTGGCCTAAGGAAAGCAGACATTTCAGAAAACAAATCAGCACTATAAAGGCATAAATATAAATATATTTATGCCTAAAATTAGATTTACTTTTCTGGTATGGAGCTGACCACAATATACTCAGGAATGCAGCATAAGAAATGCTACTGTACCTTATTTAGCTGTACTTGCAACCTTTTGCTGACTACATACCCAAAACTACAGAGAAAGTGCTGTCACAGCAGCTAGGTCAAAACTCAACACCCAAACAGCGTCAGACTTATGGAAAAGAAAAATAAAGCAGAATATTAAAAATAAGGCAAAGAAAAGATCTTGTAACTGCATTTAGGAGTGATGGCAAATCCCTGTCATTCCAGCTTTGCACTTCCTACATTTCCTACAGTCATTTATCAGTCACATCCACTCAGTTTTGTTTTTCTTACAGAGGAAGGCAAGGTGTGTTTCTTCTCTGAACTGCTCCACTGAAGTAATGTGGCATGAACCCCAGCTTACCTGAGTCTAAGTGCCACGGGTCGGTAGCGGCCGACATTGGTGGGATGGTGAGTGGAGATGCTCCGCAGTTGGATTCCACCAGTTCCCCTTCGATGTGGACGTGAGAGGAGACGTTGGTAGGTCTCAGAGCTGCTTTGAGCGGAGCGATCTGGTTGAACTGTACTCTGGATAGGCAGCCAGTGAATCCTGGGGTGTTGTATTTATATATATCTTGGTCAATCTTCCCAATTTCTATGGGAAATTAAGGAGAAAAAAAAAAGAACGTAAAATTAATCAAAACAATTCACTGCTCTGGGAAGCACGGTTGGTCTGAACACTTGATTCTCAGAGCTCAGTTCCAAAGTTCCTCTCTCAGGAGACTGGGAATGTGTCAAACCCTGCCAGGTTTCTTTACATTCCATTACAGATTAAAGCTGGAAACCTTCAGGCCTTGATGTGACTCAGTTTCACTGCTATGCTATCATTAAAATGAAAGGCTGGCATGAAGGAGTCATCAGAGAACAAAAGGCTGGGGAAAAAAATCATTTCCCCAATAAGAGGTGGTGAAGGAGGAGGCAAAGTCAGTCATTGCCAGGGTCTCTCCTCCCAGCTGAAGCTGCTGCTCTAAGAGATGCCCCTTCCTTCACCTTGGTTACCCTGTAGCCCCCTCTCAGTGGGCCAGGGCCACTCCTGTTCGCTCCCATCCCTCTCCTGTCTCCTTGCCAGGAGAGCAAATGTCCCTTCACCAGGGGACCACACGTCCCTTCAGCCCAAGTGGAAACAGCCCCTCTCCAGCTTCCTTCCTTCCACAGCAGTGCTGAGAGGTGGCAGGTGCCCATCCAGCCCCGCTGCAGGCTGAGGAGCAGCGTGTGTGCTCCTGCACCTCTGCAGCTAGGCCTGTGTCAGCTGAGAACCTGCCTCATTTTACACCCCGTGCTGTGCTGAAAGGCAAGCTTTCAGCCAACATTCATGAGCAGAGCACAGGGCTCCACCACTGTTCTTCCAAGCTGCCTTCCAAGTAGTTTTCTCCCTTCTAACCCACCAGTTAAAATGATCCCAAGGAGGTGGCTGTAAAACACAGCACATGCCCTTACTCCCCAAGAACCTGCTCGCAGGACCTGCTGTGACAGCCTGAGTCACGACCGAGATAAATCTGGCACTGTCAGCTAGCTGTGTTGAGGGGTATTAACACTTCAAAGGCTCCCTGCAGTATCTAATATAATATCTACGTAGCAGTGAGGAATCTGCTTTCCTTTCTTACATGATAGCATGAAGCAAACGAAAAGGACACACGGCAGCATCATGTTTGTGCTGTACCATGAGCTATTGTTCTGGAGGCATGAGACACTTCAAACTGCCTTTCCCTGGGTCAACAGGGACAGGAGTTAGGTCTGGTCCTTAAAGTCAGTGGGGGAAGTCGTACTGAGCTGAGCAAAGCAAGATGGTTATGTCAGGGAGAGGGAGCAGCCCCAGGTTGTTGAAAAGCAACCTGTTATATGTCAGGAACAATGGTAAGGGTTTGAAAAATGGCATTTCTGGAGAAGAAGTTGGCTGTAAATCACAAGTTTGTGTCATAAAAGGAAAGGAGGAGGTGGGACAGAGAGGGTTCTGCTGAGAGCTGTGAGGAGAAAGTGGGAGAAAAGTTTTATTTTAAGAGTTTGGGGATGTGCTGGGTTGTGAACCAAAGCACATCTGGGTTTTGAGGTTTGCTACAACAAAAACCCCAAAACCTTAAATCAGAACTATTAGAAAATGCATTACTAACCTTTTGGATGTGTTCAGTTCTAACCAAACCAGGATCAGTTCTATGAGGCCTGAGCTGCTGCCTGGGCTCCCTAAGTATGTGAGTGCTATTCCTAAGAGCACAGAGCATCAGAGACACGCATGAGGAGTTTCAAGGCTACAAACCAAGCTGGGAATGTCAAGTATGCCTGTTTTGGGGGGTGGGGGGTGGGGTTTACAGGTTAAACATGAACTGGGGGAAAACTGGTGGGAACTGGACAAATCTTGACATGATTAAAGCAATTTCTCTGTTTTCACAACAAACTAAGCTGTACCTTTTCTATGTCTGCAACCATGTTAGAACGATAAATACACACCATTTAAGTCCCCACCAAACCCAAGGGACATGCGCAGACACATGTAAGGACACCCAAGGAAGATTCATAATCTGAAAGTTACTTGCATCAGATCCTTGTGTGATCCGCTGTACAAGCACGGATTTTCTATTCCTCCCATTCTCCCTTTTCCTTCTTGTTTGAGAACATGCTTTCCTTACTAGCGCTTAGCGAGCCTGTATCAATATTACAGCCACACGTCTTCACAAGCTGGCAGCAAGCAGCAGCTGTCACCTCTGACAAAGCATAAACTTGCTCAGGACTCAGCTAGAGACTAGCTTAAATGCATTAAAATCATTGTACTAGTCAAGTGGGCCTTGCATCCTACTCTCCTTTAAAGAAGTAGCTTGACTGAACAGTTAGCATTATCTCCCTCATGGACAGGAGACATGGTCTAGTGTGAGGCATCCCTGCCCATCACAGGGGAGTTGGAACCTTAAGGTTCTTTCCAGCCCAAACCATTCTATGATAGTAAGTAAAAAACCTCTCATGTATATGCACACTTTCCATAGTCAATAGAAAAGCTGTACCACATCCAGAGTTCATGAATTTGAATGCTACTTGTAGACGGTATCACTCAGACACGGATCCTATCTGACCACAATATTCACTGTCTCTTACTTCAATAAAATATTCATGGCATATTTTGCAATTTTGAGTAATCCTTACAATCTAAGGAACAATCAGAAGACCACGTTTCTCTTTGAACACTGTAACCACTGCCAGTGACAGTTCAGAGATTACCTTTTATTCACATTTTTATATATTCTGTGGAACTTCATGCAACCATGCTAATAGCCTCCCACTCACAGTGCTGAATGACAGGAACAAAACCCCATCAATATGATTGTGCTACCTTAGCAGTTTCAGCACCATTCTTCTCTAACTCCATGAATAATAAATGATGGATACAGATGCTGAAAGAATTAAAGAGAAAAACCCACCCAAAAGCCCCTAACAAAGCACCTTGCTGAAGACCTGCATTTCTGTTTAAAACATTCCACACACGATGGCTGTGCAAGTCACCTCATGCAAATTCATACCAGCTCGCACCAGATCAGTGCTAAACCAAGATGGATCAACTTCTGTAACTGTGAAAATGTTCCTTTCCATGCTTGTCCCATGGGGCTCAGCACACCGATACTCTCTGATGTTAGGGCATTATACTTTGCCTCCCTGTCTATCTGAGCCTGCTAAAAACCCATCCCTGGAGAGTGTAATGATTAGATAATGAAATATGCCTTTGTTGTCATGACTAAAATTCAATTTCCTCCCTATAACAACGAGGGGAGAAAAACAACAGAAGATGACAATCGCATCCTTTAAAAAAGGGAAGTGTACAATGCAGCCACTTTGCATTGTTCTGATTTTCAGCACATCAGCTAGTGCAAAGTCATAAAACTATTACAGTATATAGTATTATCATTACCTAATAGCAACATTAGTATTATTGCTTTCGGATCTGATGCAGCAATCTTCTGCTGGCACCCTACCCACAAGCATTTCTGTAATGAAAGACTTCCAAAAATACCGCTTATAGACCTTTTCCAACTCCAACTGGTTTTAACCACTTGTTCCCTGCTGACATAACCTGCTGACTTGAGATGAAGGCCATGATTACAAGACAGAGACCATTCAGGCAAACCCATTCTAGCACAGTTGTACTACAGTGTACAAATCCTTAACGCTGAACATTCACATGGTAACTGTGCAACTGCCCACCCACATTACTTAAGCACTTAAAACGTATATAACTAGTACACAGTATACTAAGAACCTCACAGATGTTGCCCCATGTCTTGTGTGCTTCTGTTCACTGAAGATACACAGAACATCAATTACTTGTTATTTATGCTTTGTTATTTCTTTAACAGTAAAAAGAGGATTTTAATCCTCAATTACCTGCTTTAATTTCAGGGTGTATTTCCCATGGCTGTGACAGAAACATGCCACACAGTGATAAAACCAATACTATTTCTCTATTGAAAATGATGGGCTACTACTGAAGAAGCTCTTTTCCACCTCAGTGAAAAGACAAAAAACCCCATCTATTTCCAAGCATATTTATGACACAAGGCACCATTAGTGAGTACCCAACAAGCTGAAATTCGTTATCCTATAACAAGCAAAATCATTTGCATAGAGGGAAAAAAAACATGTCTGGATCTGTGTGTAAGTAACAAATGTGTTAAGTAGCACATAGCAATACTAATCAGTGTAATTAATTAGATTGTCTGGTTTTTAAGCCTTTTTGCCATTACTGCATTGCCTGTAGATGCAGAGTTGTGGCTCCTGCCTGGACTCTAGTACAAGATGAACAAATAGAGTTTGGTTCAGGTTTTTACCAAAGTTGACCTAGTTAGCATGCATCTGATGAGCTACTTGTAGAAGCAAATACATTGCAAATATAGTTTTTGTCTATTCTCTCCCTTCTCTGCTTTCCATATCTACTTACCAGTAAAAGATCTGCGGATAGCTGGAAGGGCCACAGCACGTCTAATAGCACAAAAGGTTACTGCACTGCTGGCGAGGTCCAGCTCCACTAAATCCATTTGTTTTTTATATATTCTTGTGGCATTGTTTGGAAAAAGACTCAAGAAAAACAACAGCCAGATTTGCTGAGTATCTTTTCTATTCTAGCTGATCTGTACAGTCTTTCTTTATAGGACTCTGAAATGCCTATCGATACAGAAAGTTATAATAAATTCTTAACCTTGCACAGTGTTCAATACATACAGACAGCATCCAGGCATCAAGGCATTACTTGTTGTGAATTATGTTCCATTAGGAAGGAAATGTAACAGAACTTGGAGTACAGTTTGTGGGTATGCACAACAATGTATGTAGTAAATATCCTGTTATAAATTCCCTTGGAGATTTCCAGTGATGCCCTTCAAAGTGGAAATAAGGCATAGCAAGGGTGCTTTTCTATCACAGCAAGGCTCTCAGTGGATGTTACAGACATCTAACTCTTCTTTCTTTTTCAGTACTGGAAAATCTCTGCCCAAAATAACACAAAGAGGGCAGGGAGAAGAAAAGCACGATATACTGGAGTGTTTTTGGTTATGATAGAAGATGCCTTTTAAACAAAGGAAAGTCTCAGCAGCACAACCAAAGCCCTTTCAGTTCAATTTACTGAAGACTATTTCTTACACAATTTACACAAGACATCATTTGAGTTTTGCTTTGAAAATGGTGACAAATCCAGCTGTTTGCCTTTAGGACAATGACCTGTTTATATGTACCCATTTACACCCGAAAATACAACAGCTTAATGATTCTGGAAAGAAAGTAGCTGTGTCACTATTGAGAGAAGTCCAGCTTTGACACAGGGCAGTATTTCTAGCTGAACTACCAGGATGCGCTGCTATTTCACTTTACATTAAGCACCCACCCAGTGGGTAGATAGAAGGTGATCCATTATAAATCTCTATAACCCTTCAGCTAGCTGTACTCAACAGAGCCAAAATTATCTCTATATAATATTTTAATAGACTGCACAGGTGAATTCACCAATTCAGTTAAATGAACCACTAATTGCTTTTGGGTCAACCTTAGCAAGAGATTTTCTCTTCAAAATAGAGCACCATGTGCTCTCTTGTCCCTTGTACTTAGAAAGGTATCTTGTTACATTACCTGCTGCTCAAATATCAGCCGCATCAGCATCTTAAGCATCTCTCTGTTACTGTGTCAGGCTCCACATAATAGAAAGCAGTTTAAACTCTGCTGAAAGGAAGCTATTGATTTCAAGAAGTCACAGTCCGCTGAGACTATAAAGCACTTTCTCTTGTTTGTTGCCTAGATGAGCAGTTCAATGCAAGAGCAAGCCCTGGCACATACTAATACCTGAAGACTGGTGTGGTATAAAAAAAAACCTGAAAGAATACATAAATTAGCTTGAATCACATACAGTACATAGTCATAGGGAGAATCTATCTGGGATGACATACACGTGCTAGACCAAAGCCACAGGGCTAAAAATTCCCTGTCAGGAGCAACTACTATATAGCCAAAAGGGGGATAACAGCAGACAAAGGGAAAATGAAGTCTGACACATCACCTAGGTCTTCCGATGAACATCCTCCAGTATGAAAATCAAGCCCCTGTTTGCTTACTGGCTGTTTATATTTTCTCTGTCTGAAGATCAGTAATTCCTATTAAAGTAAGTGGTACAGGTAATAAAACAACAGGAACTTTATTTTGCCCATAACTCAAAACTGAGCTGGTGCACACTGCTTTCTGGACACTCACACCAGTGGAACAAGATGCTCATTTATGGAGAACTTATTACAGGGGTGCTGGGGGCAACAAAAGGGCAAATGGTCCCTGAGAATGGGGACCTGAGCTTCCCAGGACCCAAGCACGAATGACCCTCAACTGCTCTTCATGCAGCCAAACCCCATGTGCCAGTCACACAGATCTGCAAGGGCCAGGTGGTATCCGGATGCTTCTCCACATGTCCCTTTCCCTTCATGCTAATAGGCTTAGGGGCCTGCAGGGATGGAGTGAATATGGTGAGATGCTGTCGGGTGGTCTCCAGCCACCCTGCCACTTCCTCTTCTGGATGCATCCTGAGAGACTCACTGAATCCTTCAGCCTGGACCCCAGACCTGAAGTCAGATGCCTTCAGACATGCCTCCACCTGATTGCTTTCCAGAGCCTTCAGGTGCTGCCCACTGTATGGCCCTATCAGGTGATGTGGTCCTTCTGTGGCTGTTTTAACTTTTGCTTTGTAACTTTATGTTACTTATAACACATTATAGCTTGTACCGAATAGTTTTGTTTAGACACTTTATGTCTAGACTGTCAATTCACTGGCCACCCCCTGAAACACACAGAAGATGCTATTTGTGCGTATAAAGCACTGTGCCAGAAACCAAAGGTATTAACATTAACCCAGCAGCACCAACCGATAGTGTTGCACAGCAAACACAGGGTGCTTTCACTTGCTGACACCAAAGAAATAGCTTTATCCATGGTGCAAGCAAGAGAAAAATTATTTATGAAGCCTGTAACAGCTCAGTGCGTGTTTCAGTTGCAGCAGCAGCTTTATCAGCACTGACAAAACAAAGGCCATTTCTGTATGAGGCATTCCCGACACTTTCTGCACAAGCTGGAAATGATCAAACCAAGTGAAAACCACACAGGATTAGAGAACCTGAGCTGGCCTGGAAGCTGCGCTGTGGCCCTGGAGCACTTCCAAACCCCAGCCCCTGGCAGAAGAGTTACAGCTTTCGGGTCATGCTGTAATGGAGACAGTAAATCACTGATGTGAAATGCACTCCTATCAAAGTCCCATTATTGCAGTAATAATGAAGACTGGTGCTGGACTGCAGCTCCTCAGTCAAAAAAGGCACTGTGAAGGATGCTAAGAAATGGAGATGTTATTTGACAGCAGCCTGGTTTCCCGTTGCCACAGATGAAGAGGGTTTGAGACCAACAAGTTCAATTTTAAAGTTTCACATATAGCCAGCAACAGTTATTGTTAAGGAATTCACACTGCCTTTTAACAAAAAGGGAATTAACTGATGCTGCAAGGTCCTTATTAATTGCATTGTCAAACCCAACAGTAAAAGTGAACATCTCTCTTTCAAGAAGTATTTTCTTCACATTCTCCTCTGACTCACTGTATAATGTGGAGTGAGTCACTTCAGATATTCATGGCAAACTCTCCCTCTTAGTAGGACACAGAGAATTCCCCCTACCCTCTAGTTGGGATCTGTCTCACTTGAGGTGTTTTGAGAGCTAAGTGGAAAAGGGATGGGCATTGCTTTTAAATAGGAAAATGAAACCAGATCAGTTTTTTTTAAACACCCTACAAATTTCTCATGACTTTGGAAAGGTCACTCACTAGCGGTGGCACAGGTTGTATGGCACATTTCCACTGGTAAAAGAGGAAGCTCTCCCAAGAGTAATGGAACAATGCAAAAATCAGGGAAAAAGAGAAGGAACATCAAGTTTCTTTGTGGCCAAGGCATGGTACCCATCATGCAGAAGCAACTGGAAGTCTTGACTTGGGCAGAAGTCTTCAAATGCTCCCGATCATGTGTTCAGCTGGGGGCAGAACCTCAATAGGAGCAAACAGTCAGTTCTGTGTCAGTGGAGCCAAAACTGCTTCCGGCTTTGGGGGAAGAGAGACCTCTCCATGTATTACCCTTACATACCCAACTGTGAGAGGTAATACAGTCATTCTACAAATCTGTGTAGCATTTCATTTCTCTTCCGAACAACCAATCACTCTCTGTGGGTGCCAGAGGCAAAAAGCTCAGCCTGGTGTTTAAAGCAGGAATCCCAAATGCAGAGAGAGCTGAAAAGAAAGGCCATTCACCTCGATGATAGGCTGAGCTGACACAACAGCACGCTAATATTGCTCAGTCAGGCTGTACCCCATACCATGACTGCAAACCCCCCTGAGGGCTAATGGAAACCTTGCAATTGAGAAGCAAAGCGCTCAGCACACGCTGCTGTAACCCAAGCTGCAGAAATCAGCAGTTCTCAAAGCAAAACCACAGAAGTATCTGACAGTCAGCTTCAAGAACACTTTTTGCTCCTTCCCCATCCTCTACCCTTCTCACATGAAGCAAAAGCAATGGGATCATGGCTGAGGGCTGCAGGAGAGCCAGCAGCAGGCATCTCATCCACAACAAAGAATTGAACGTTTCACCTACTTTTTGTCTGCAGGCAGGTTCTAAACAGAGTGACAGGAAAGTGATGACAGGGGAGAAAAAATGATATAGATGAAGTATCTTAACAAACTCCAAGCCACGACTCTCAGTGACTGGCAAAATAACTGAGTAATTTTATTATCATAGGTATCGCTATGAAAACGTAACAGTTGTTATTGCAGACAAAACATCACCAGAATTAACTGGGATACTGTATTTCAGCCGGATTTATAAGCCCATTCTAATTTATGTTCACAATAAATAATCTTCACAGCATCTCCCATAACCCTTAGAGAAGGATGTAAAACACATACATAGAAAGAGCATTACTATGCAAAAGAAATCTGCAGTTTCATTCATACGGCTTGCCTAAATGTGCTTCTTTGTCTTACTGAAGCTGGCTGCAGCATAACTCGGCAAATGCTTTTCAGGCCAGAAACTAACTAACTAACTAATCAAATAAGACAGCCTCTAGTCAAATGTAATGTGTCTTGGCCAAACTCCAGTGCACTTAGTTATGTTGTGCTTTTGTTAAAACTGTGTTAAACTAATATAAACTCAGTCTGATTATTGCTTTGGAGGTTGTCCTGGGTTCAGCAGTAGCAGTCATTTTTCTCCTTCTTGGTAGCTGGAGCAGTGCTGTGTTTTGACTTTCAGCTTGGGAACAGAGCTGATAACAATGATGTTTTGGTTTGGCCAAGGACTTTGGGAGCCTCATGCTCTGCCAGGGAGGAGGGGAAGCCAGGAGGAAGCAGAGACAGGACACCTGACCCAAACTGACCAAAGAGGTATTCCATACCACAGCACGTCATGCCCAGGATGTAACTGGGAGTTACCCAGAAGGGCTGGGACTGCAGGGTTGGAGGAGGCACCGGTCGGTGCTTGGTCGGGCTGGTGGGGGCAAGTTATCAGTCGGCTGGTGCTGAGGTGTTGTATTCTCTTCCCTTGTTATTTCCTTTATCATTATTATCATTGGTGGTAGCAGTAGTGATTTGTGTTATACCTCAGTTACTAAACTGTTCTTATCTCAACCTGTGAGAGTTGCATTCTTTTCGATTCTCCTCTCCATCCCTCCGGGAGTAGGGGGAGGGAAAGAAGAGGGGGGACAGTGAGTGAAGGAGCTCTGCCTGGTTTTCAACCACGACAGAGGTTAATGGGCACCCTTCTATAACTACCTGCAAATGTCCTCATACTTGTGTTCTATATCACCAGTAGCTTAATAAAACCACAGCCTCATCAAAGAGTGGGGAGGCTGCCCTCTCTTGCCTCCCTCCTGCCTTGCTTATCTCACTCTCACTTGAAGATAAGAAAAAGCTAGAATAACCATTTGAAGAAACTGGAATATAATTTTTCACTCGGCATTACTTGTTTCCTTATACCACATATGCCTTATATCAACCGTCTGTATTCTTAAAGCTTGTTTGTTTAACTAAAAAGGTAAGGCTCTCCCATCTGTTTAAGAACCCCCTTTTAGGAATGTCAGTAACACAAAGACAAAACGTCTTCATCAGGCCCACATCATTTTTCTTATTAAGTGAAAAGAAACAGTGGAAGGTGTCCCTGCCCATGGCTTTAAGGTCCCTTCCAACCCAAACCAGTCTGGGATTCTATGAAAGCCATGGCTATCACACCTTTATATATAACATCTCAATGCAACGTAAATGGGAGATGACATTTTTCAGAAGATACGCACACTGCCACATTAGGAACAAGCAATGACCTTTCGAAGTAATGGCAATTTTAATTCAGTTATCAAAAGCCTGAAATAGCAAGCAAATGAAAAGCAGAATGCCAGCAAGGATGAGAATGCTAGAACTTAGTAGGTCATTTTTTCTGCCAGCATTTTCATTCTGTTTGCATTACATCTTCATTTGGAACCTATTTTTTCTCAGACTGAAGGATCTACTTTTTGTACAGACAACGCCAACCTGGCTGTAATACTGAAACCCACCATTTACTGTAACAATTGCAAAAATACTGTAGGACAGCACAGGGGAAAAGAATCAATTTCACTTCTAAGAAGCAATTTCTTTTCTGCTTTTTCCCCCCAGTACTGTATAATTCACAACCTGAAGCTGAGCAATTTATATCCAAACAGCCTCTATTACACCTCAAAGTCAATAATGGGGCTGACCCAAGAAATGCTAAAGGCTTTTGTTACTTTTCTTTGTTACAAGTATGCGGATGTGAAATACTGTTTCGTGGTGCTTCTGCTGGAACAATGCTCGTGTACAACAAATTCACTCCTGAAAAGTATTGCTATTCAATGCTCAATGTCAAATGATCATAAAAATTTAACAGCTGCATTAGATAGATCAATGGCTTATCTAGTTCATTGTTCTCTCTTCAAAGAAAAAGGTGACTGATAATAGGTGATTCACAAGTATAACAGCACAGAGTATGTAGAATGATCCTCACCCACAACATTTCCAGCTTCCCATAAACACTGGCTTTAAACCTGTCCAAGATGAAGGTTGCATCCTGCCTTTTAAAGAACTGTCCCCCATGAATGTGTCTGATCTTTAGGAAACCATTAATGCCTCTGGCCTCCACTGAATCCCACACCAGTGAGTCCCAGTGCTGAACTACTCACCTGGAGACAAATGACCTCCTGAAGCTCATTTTAAGGCTGCAGCCTGGCAAGGTAATGACTGTCTCAACTTGTGTTGTGGGATGCACTGCACACCTCCACCCCTCCACCATTACAGGACCACAGTGTATCAAATTTAGGTATAAGTCACCTAAAAAGAGAGCTCTCCGGTTTAAAGAGCTTCATGCACTTTGAGTTGCAAAGCCCTGAAGAAGACCCTCTCCACGTCTAGGCAGTAGAAATCATGATTTCATGAAGAATGAGATGTGAAAGCATTACACCATGATCTGGAAACCAAAACTGCTCCATCATTCAACGAATACATTGGGGATGAATGAAACAGGTGTGGTTTGATGCCAGACAGCAAATTTCACTCATTGAGAAACAGCAGGGAAGTACACTTTCTTTGCCAGTCCTGCCAATCAGGTCCAATATGCATAGCTTAACTGGACTTCTACTGCTTTCCTGATCAGATGCAAAATATTACATGCCAGGCATGCTCAGTGTGCGTATTTCTGCTCTATGATGTGCTCATCCACAGTCTTACTCAGTAGGCATAGTAGATAGTATGATAATAGACATCTTAATAAAAAGACACAGAGCTGGGTGTGCAGAGGGATGATGGAAGAACAGGACCAGACAACACACAAGGACTAACTCAGTGCCTACCTTTGCATCTCGTTAAATGGTGCAAACTGAACTGCTGGCCTAAATCAAATTGTGCACTAGCAACATGCTTTATCATGATTATCATTATTACATCCAAGTATGGATGGAACAGCATTCTGGAATAGCACAATGCCATTTGCAGTATAATGGCTTTGTTAACAAGCTGTAAGCAAGAGCTCCCACCCAAATACTGAAAAGGAGCTACGGATGTTTCTTAGATCAAGCCTAATGGATTTCTTTGGAGGCACAAGGAAGCCTTTGATCAAGCTGCAATAAAAATAAATACTAAAAAAATAATAATTAGAAGCATAGCATCTCTTTATACTTACTTCAGCACAGAAATACATTAAACCAGTGCATGAAGTTCGATACGGACAAGAAATACTGTCATTTGCTTTTTGTCCTTAAATCTTGCACTGAACTAAACGCTCGGTGTCACCTCAGCTGGAGAAGGAAGCAGACCTGCCAAACAGGACCGCTTATTAACCTGCTTCTCTTACAGCCAGTTCGTACGAAAATAGACCGAAACTTACAGGTGGGTCACGGCACCAGATGCTCTACACCGAGTTGCCCTTCTTCGTCCCTTCGAGCTGCCCTTCTCCCTTCCTTCCAGCTCTCCCGATACAACTGAACCCCAGGCAGAGATAAAGGGTAGAAGAGGTCAGGAAACCCCAGACACCAGGCGGGGATCCCGGTGTCTCCCAGCACACATCACAGCATTGTTCAGGCGCGCAGAGGTCGGGTCACCTCTGGCTAGCGGCCTCTCGTTTGCGGGCAGCGAGCAGCGGAGCTCACACCGCCCCGAGCACGCCGGCGGCCGCGTCCCGGCAAGGGGACGCCTCGTCCCTCCCGCCCACCACCTCCCTCCAGGCTGAGGACTGGAGCCAGCTCATCACACGAGTGCCCCCCCGCCTCGCAGGGCAAGTCCCTTCTCATCCTACCCATCCATCCCGGTTACCTGCCGCCTCCTATATGGGCCGTCGGGACGGACCGGACGGGAGCCGCGGGGCAGCGGCCACCGCACGGTGCGGTGCGGAGCGGAGCGGAGCCGAGCAGGCAGAAAACGCGGAGCGGAGCGCAGCGCAGGCTCCCCCAGCCTGGCTGCTGCGGAGACGGCAATACACGGACTGGATCTGCCGGGGGAGCGGGCGGGGGGAGTTGAGGTGGGGGGGTGATAGCGGCGGCGGCTGTACTGGGGCCTCAAGCGCGGCTGGAGCCCTGCTCCGGGGCCAAAGTTCCCCGTGACAGTCCTCCGATGGTGCTGTTTTGCTTTGTTTTGTGCTGGTTTTTGCATGTGTGGGTTTTTTTTTAGCACTAAAGGGGCACTGAAGCTTTGAAATCGCGTTTCTAGAAGATGCTGTCAGAGATGCTGCTCAGCATCAAGAGCCCTGTGATGTTAAGCAACCGTTCTTGAGAAAAAAGGTAGCTGAAGGTAATTCTGGTATGTGATGAGTTTTGAAATGTATAGTTCAAATACTTTTGGTTTTCATTTACTTGCATACAAGGATGAGGAAAGCCAAACAACAACCTGCATAGAATGGCGTAAAAAACTTCAGACTCACTTGTTCAGTTTTAAGATGAAAGAATGGAGAGGTCAGCAGCCTGCCTATGGGGCACTGGAAAAAAGGAGGGGTTAAAATGGCCAATTCCTAACAGCATATCCACCTATACACAGAGATTCTAAGACTAACTCTTCCTTCTTTTCCCTCCTCAGACTGACAAGTGCTTCCTTGTCAGTCTGAAGAGTCAGTCTCTCCTCTTCTACCAGCTGCACCACCAACTTCCTCCCCTCATCCCTGCTCCATCACCCATGCCACCAGCTAGGGAGAGGGTCCCTCGTGCTGGAGAGGAGGGGAGGAAGACAGAAGGAACAGATGCAATCTGGGGGTTGACACAAGCCCTGAAGAGTCAACAATAATATAGGCTACAGCTCATGCAGGTTGGCTGTGCTTGGCCACTGCAGTCTGCTGCTCATCTCATTCCTAACAGCACTTCTGGTGGCATCAGCGTGGATGCAGATGCTGCACGGCGTCGGCAGCAGGAGTCTGCCAGCACTGACTCAGATTGAAAGTATCACTGCAGCCAACAAAACGCACTTGCCAGGGGACAGAGCACTGTATATATGGGCCTGGGCCTGCTCAGCTTTTTCTTCAGGGAGAGAAGAGAGCAAGCAAAGCCAAACAGTTCAGCACTTTACCAGAAGCGTGCCATAATGAGAGCAACTGATCTCAGAGGAACCAGG
Source organism: Pezoporus flaviventris (assembly GCF_033815535.1). Taxonomy (NCBI): domain Eukaryota; kingdom Metazoa; phylum Chordata; class Aves; order Psittaciformes; family Psittacidae; genus Pezoporus; species Pezoporus flaviventris. Next base: position 6,948,075 of record NW_026892585.1, read on the forward strand.
ATGAGGAAATGTGGGACCAGAGCCTCACATCACAGGACCTGTAAGCTGTCACTCTAGAAGTCAAACATGAGCTAATAGTCATCAGCAGGACCTCATCTAAGGTCTTTACTCAGCTAGTATGGTATCACATTTAACCACATCAATCCAATCACAACTTCAGTGTCCCATATCCGTCCTGCAGCTTTTCAGTTCTTAAAAGGGGCCTGTAAGAAAGATGGGGGAGAGACTTTTTAGCAGGGCCTGTTGTGGTAGGACAAGGGGTGATGGTTTTAAAAGAGGGAGATTCAGGCTCAATGTGAGGAAGAAACCGTTTACAATGAGGGTGGAAAAACACTGGCATAGGTTGCCCTGACAGGTGGTGGATGCACCATCCTTGGAGACATCCAAGGCCAGCCTGGATGTGGCTCTGGGCAACCTGATCTAGTTGAAGATGTCCCTGCTCATTACAGGGGGTTGGAACTAGATGAGCCTTGAAAGTCTCTTCCAACTCTAACTATTCTGTGATCCCGTATGTTTCTACATTGCCCAATATAGAACAGCAAAACTTTCACAAGGTCACTGCTGAATCATCCAACTGTTACTGGTAGGGAAACAGACACAGTTTCCATCTCCACAGGGTTTTAGACAGAATATTCTTTACATACATTGCAGAAGAAGAGCAGTAGTTTCTCCTCCTCACATTTCCAGAGATACTGCACTGGTTACACATTCTAGCGTGGGTTTTTTCGCTCTATCTTGTTCTACGTCAAAAGGGCACCACTCACTGGAAACACAGTTTCAAGCATAAATCATAACTTCTATGTATTTTTCTTTTGGCACAGCAAGCATTTGCAGTCGTGCAAAAGGTGCCTCTTTATTTTGCTCTATTCCCCTCCCTTCTTATTTGTGCTGTACCAGTACAGATGCAATTTTTAATTTCAAGAGTGTTTGCCATAGTGTTCCATTAACACCATGGCATGCACCAGCAGGTGCTCTCCTCACCATATGACCATAAAACAATCATATATTTAGGATTCTGTGATGCTCACCTCTTGATTAGAAACACAGCATGGCTGGTATCTTCTGAGACAAAACAGCAGCAGCAGTGAATACTGCAGTGAAGGGCTTTCTTCTACTTGGATTTATTAAAGGGGAATGTAAAATGGAGGACTTTATTGCACAGAACTGACATTGGCAGCACATACAAGCCATGTATCTCTGGGGAGGCTGCAGTATGAAACATGTGAACCAGCTGCCATCCTAATTTTACTGAGGTCTGTTGTCTTTGGTTGTTCAGAACCAAGTCGGCTTTGAGGTAACAAAATCGGCTCCTGTTCTGCACAGGCACGCACTATCCTGGTCAGTCGCAGTATATCACATAGAAAACTCACAGAGAGCTTCCTTGGCCTCCACAAGTAAAGCACAAACCTACCCATTTTTATAACGAAAGAAGAAGAATCAGTTAAGTGAGAAATCTCTACCTGGTGAATGGCTGGCTGTACTCCAACAGAGATGATACGCAATTTGTGCAAGCACAAGTTCAATCATAGGTAGTGAAGATACTCAGTTTAACAAAGTTGAAATGTCTCTCAGCACGGCAATCTGCACTTCAGAGATAGCCAGACTCCATTTAACTGAGTTGGCCCAAGAGCTGGAAGCAGTTTGGCTGCAGAGGCACACAGCTCTGTGCAGAGCTCTGTGTTTATTCCACCTCTTGGAATGATAAAATAATAATTTAGTAGGCAAAGACCCTGCCAGAATCAATTTTTAATTGCCTGTGTTGATGAGCTCTGAGATAGAAACACAGGGAATGGAAAATTCTCACTTATAATTACATTCTTGAGAGCCAATTTGCTGGACAGGAACATTAATTTGGGATAGGAAGGAGAACATCACTCGTAGATTTCTGCTGGTGAATAACTCAAACCAGCAAGATCTTACACGTAATGTCCCGACATGTATGCTACTAAAGCTGATGAAAAGGGGATGACAGGCATGTCTGCTGTGTGTGGAAATATCCTCTTGTTTGCTAGAGCCTTCCACTTGGGATGCTTGTGCTGGGATCCCCTGCAGCCAATAGTAAAGCATAATTAGATTATTGAAATTACTCCCCCCCCAAAATTTTACTGACTATGACATCAGGTAATTAGTTTGGACTTCATTATGATGGATAAAGATGATTTAATCACTGGACTGGAAGATGGTGGTTGCCTAGGGACCAACAATCATAACCTGATTATGTTCAATATGTGATGTATGTGCTTAAAAAAGCCTAACTGGCCAAAACTGAGGCAAAGGATGAACGGCAGCAAGAGGGAAGAAAGTCAGGAAGAAACCCATGGGTGGAAGTGGGTATTTAAGAACAGTCTGCATCTCAAAGAGCAAGATTCCACACTTTGAAGGCTTTATGCTTGTATCTTAGGATGCGACAGTTTCTTTTAATCAGAAGGAAATGACAAACAACATGTAAACCCTACATGCTCATTTGGATTCACACATTAGTACTAAGAACTCCTGGATGTAAATTGAAGAGATTACTGTTCCTACAGTGTTTGATAGGCCTTGAAGCACTGGAGTAGTTACAGAAGACCAGAAAAGTCCTTAGGTCCTTTAAAAAAAAAAAAGAAAATGGTTAAAAAATATCATGCTACAAAATGAGGTGATTGACTATGGGATGGCAGGGGGGTGGAACTGTTTGATCTTAAGGCTCTTTCCAACCCAAAGCATTCTATGATTCTAAGAAAGGGGTGGAAGAAACATTGTAGAATTCTTTAAGAAACATAAATGAAAGAATGTGCAAGCAAATAAACAAGTTCTTCAAGGAAATGAATAAAGAAAAATGTTTCCTTAAATAGATTTCAAAGGTCAGACTCTGAGCACAAGTTTGGTCAAGTCTGTAACTGCCCAGATGGACTACAGTTTAGACAGGTCTGTGTGCCTTCATGGCATGTTGGACTAATGACACTGGAATCCACAATATCAATAAAACACATGCTTAGTGAGAGCAAATCATGGATCATAGGGTTAGAAGTAAGAAGCTACCTAAGAAGGTGCAAAGAGCTGAAGAGCTCTTTAAGCAAACCAAGAAAGGCATAGGAGGAGTCAGTGTCTATCAGCAAAAGCCAAACACATCATGGAAATCAACTGCAGTTTTAAAAGGTGCAGCAAACAAACTGTTGAAAGCAGCTACCCAAGGAGTACCCAAGGACTTCAAACACAAAGCAGGTGCCCTTTCCGGAAGATGTGTTTTACATAAGGAAGCTTTTGGAACCAACGGAGAGGTTTCATGGGCTGAAAACTCACCCAGATGTGACAATCCTTTCTGGCCATGGCAGCTCCAGATCTGCCACTGAAACGAAACACAAACTTCTATTCTGAGCTTTCCCTCTCTCCAGAGATTTGTAAAATAGGGAAACATACGAAGAGAATGGGTACTCTTCAAAGGGAGAAATACCACAGTGTTTGCTTCCTGAGTAAGTGTGTGGAATTTACATGTATGGAGATTTTATGTTATAGCAAGGTATTGGGGACAAAAATGAATATACAAAACCTCTTGATTGTTCCCTGATTCCAGACACCCTCCATGTAATAAGTGAATAGTATCTTCTAATGCAATAAATACTACAGCTACAAGCAACAGATGCTTTCTCTTCAGTATATCCAACAGAGAAGGCAGAACTTGCATTTAGCTGTTATTTCTGCTCAAGAGGGGATGAGAGGCTGAAGAACACAGACAAGATTAGAAATACATCTTCTAGTTATAACTGCAATTATTTCTTGAGTATTTTTCTTGTTGTCATCATACTGGGACCATTCACAGCTGCAGTCTGATATGGGGTTCTGGCATGATCTACAGTAGTCATTCTCCATCACTGTTCAGGCTGATGGACAGTCCTGCATAGTGCCATTCTGTGATCTGAAAGACCCTGTGAATAGTAACTACAGGAAGATCTGGACAGATACACAATTTACAGAGGCAGCATTCATCTGACAGTGAAGAAAGGAATCGCACTTGCTTTCTCAGTAAACCACTCTCTTGAAGATCCACTCTGCAGAGCATAATCTGGAAGGGGGAACTTCTGCTTTAATCAGCCCTTTTCTATTTCTTTAAGGAGATTCTATCATTTCAAAAGGTTGAGGCCCAGGATTACATTGTGTTATTTTATGCTTCTTGCTCCAGTCCACATGGATCTGTTAAACTGCGCTTCACCGCAAGCATCAGAGTTTTGTGATGCTATCTAGCTAGGTTCTCCTCACTCCCCCTGAAACCTATCTTTAAGTTGATGGCTGCTTTAATTGAAGGGAGTGAAATTATTTTTGGGACTCACCACAAGTGCTTACTCATTTTGCTAAACGCTCCTGTCATTATTAAATGATGAGTACGCTGTCATCACCTGCTATTGCTCCAGGAGCATGTTTAGCTTTTCCATCAGGCATCTGAACGTGAGTGAGCAATACAGCCTTGCTTTCAGTATTATTTCTGGTACTTCTTTCATGTTAGTGGAACATCAATGCCTGTCTCTAGCTGGCTCATTACGCCAACCTCTATTGCTCACTTGATTAGAGTAGAAGAAAATGCATGCAGATTTTCTGCTGTTCCATGTGTCACGGATGAGGCGAGATCCCCCAACTGTTTATGAAAATGTGACTGAAAGATATTTGCAGTGGAACATTTGAAGTGATACAGCCCCCCCTTCCCAAAAAGCTCTGCAAACACACCCTTTGAGACACAGTGAACCTGGGCACACGTTCCATTTACACCAACGGACAAAGGCCTATTGGCTTCAAGAAATTCAAGAAATACAAGACAGAAAGGCCCCGTTGGGCCTACAAGAAACCTGAAGAGGGACTTTAGACAAGGGCCTGTAGAGACAGGACAAGGGGGAATGGCTTCAGCCTCACAGAGGGGAGATTGCGATGAGATCTTAGGCAGAAGCTGTTCCCTGTGAGGGTTGTGGGACACTGGCACAGGGTGCCCAGAGGAGCTGTGGCTGCCCCATCCCTGGCAGTGTTCAAGGCCAGGTTGGACAGAGCTTGGAGCAACCTGCTCAAGTGGAAGGTGTCCCTGCCCGTGGCAGGGGTTGGAACTGGATGAGCTTTGAGGTCCTTTCCAACCCAAACCATTCTGCAATTCTATGATTTTGACGGGTGCCCCACTGAAGACACCTCCAGATTGCTCCCTCTGGCTCCATCTGGAACCAAACACAGCCAGTGCCATCTGTCTGCTAGAGCTGGAACTGCTTTTTACAACTGCCAAACGAGCAATTAGTTTGTAGCAAGTCAAGTCACTTGAATTAGTCACCTGTAATGGCGACACGAATACTCACTTGGTAAATTTGCTATTATTTAGTAAGATAGAAACACTTACCAAAACCCCACGAGTACTGCCATTATTTTATGCTGTTATGAGTACAGAAAGTTTTTACTTACCCAGATAACGTCAGTAGTCACTGACAGCACCCTGCCAATACCAAAGATGGATCAATTGAGAAGGAAATTTACATCTTGATTACTGAGATATGATGATCCAAATGGCAACAATTACTCCTCAAAACCAACTTTACAAGTCTGCTGTAAGAAAGGAAAGTCAGCTTCTCATCGCCTGCTAGGAAGCCACTTGTTCTCCTACTCAGCACCTGCTCAGTTTGCTGCTCTGGAAACCACTGCATTTAGGATAATCAATCAGAGTAATTTTGTCTTCACACACTTCGTGTGTTTCCCTCATATGATGCACTGTTATGTCAGAGAACAGATTTTTCAAGAGATAAAAGGAAACCAGCAGCCATTACCTGTTATAGGAAACAGACTAATACAATGCTCAGTATAAACACACACTTCCTAGTTTTACTTGCCTGACAGTAATTTTCACGAGCTAAAATAAATCAGCACATTACATTTCTTTTGCTATTCTTTGCCTCTGTGCTGTATCAGTGTATCGGAGGTAAATCTCTCGCCTCCTGGTGTTTTGAGCATCATAGCAGAGTGCTGAGTCTTGAGGAGTCTGTGCCTCCTGATGGAAAGACACACTGAATTATCTATTCAAGGAGTGAAGCCTGTTTGCAAAGGTCAGTGCTGCTCAAGCAACTACATGACAGATTTGCTGCTCTGTTTAAAAGGATTTTAATATTTAAAACTGTCTAGAGCCATGACCTGAAGGTACCTGTGCACTCTCCCTTCGAAAGTCACCATCACCAAGGTCTATCAGCCATTAGCACTTCTGACCTCTGCTGTTCCTCACCGATCATTGTTTTTAGCACCACAGGATTCTCTATCTGTTCCTCCCATCCAACATCATGTATTTACTGCATACATGGATCTTAAATTGATCATAGAAGAATGCAGGTGAGCTTCATGGCACCACTGTGATCACTAAGACACAGCACATTCCTGTTGTAAGACACACACGTGTCTCTGAAACAAGACACTGTTTTCAGTTGTCAAAATTGCTAGCATAGCAACTTGACAGCCAGGAACAAAGCAAGCACAATCCTCCCATGCACAGGCTATTCTGTAACACGGGCATTGTCAAAGATTCCCATTATTTCCCTTGAATTGAACTTTAAAAATTACTCTAAAAGCTCTAGTTGAATTGTATCACAGATTGGCTCAATTGTGAACCAACACAGCCTGCATTAGGGCCAGATATTAAAAGGGAATATAAAGGAAGTAGTAAAATAGAAACTCCTATGGTTTTGACAAGGTCAGCTTGATTTTGACAGAGTATCAGCCTGATATTTAGGGGCCAAATTTGAACGGAAACAAAACGCAAGAACAAAAGCAATCCTGTTTGGTGCAAGGACTATTATCTGTAACATATTCAGACGTGTTTTGCCTGAGAGCGTTTTGCACTGGGGGAAAATTATTCAACATTATCTCAACACAAGAACAGCTCTGAAATAGGATATTGTTATATAGTCCTGAAGAATGAAATCAAAGAGTTTTGTTACATGAATTCAGAAATCCACATCCTTATTGCGAAGTCCATCAGTCTGTATCAGCAGTCTCTCCAGTATGCAGCCTGCTCCTGTAAACCAGGAACTGCTTCAAGCCTGACATTTCCCCAGAGCAGTGTGTAAACCAGGTTCTCTCTATAAAAAGATAAAAGACTGAACAAAAGAATATCTATGTTTGTGTATAGCTCATAGAGAGACAGACATTTGGCAGTAAGAGAGGAGTTTGCTTTATGCCTTAGCAGTCTTGAATCAAAAACCTGACCTCCAGGGATCCCTGTTTATGCAGGAAAGAAGTGAAATATTTCTCCTCATTAGAAATTAAAAAAAAAAAAAAAAAAAGAGTTGTACAATATCAAAGAAGCCATAAAAAATAACTATTTAACATCCGGTTTAGGTAAAATTGATCACCAAGACTGACCATGTAGAATGTACCTGGACTGGTCGGATGCTTACAAAGCTGCTGTGATGCCTCCACAGCTCCGACCAAAGGGCCACGTGTTTCTTTGGTCGGTCAGAAGGCTGCTGCTGCCATCACCTTGTTACCATCACGGGTTTTGCAGTTGTGCATATAGACAACACTGTGCTATTTGGAACATTTCTGAAACTCTGGATCTCAAATCCCAAACCAGCAACTGGGTTTATTTCCCACTACCTCATTCCAGCTGATGCTACAAATGCACTGCACAGCTGCCTTCAGATCCTGCCTGGACACTCTTCAGCACTGTCTGTCTCCATCCCATTGGATAAATGCTGCCTCTATAGCAGGTTTACCAGGACAGAGGCTCCTGATCATGTGGATATTTCAAGAAGCCTTAAAAAGGCCCCCAAACAACCGTAGGAAAAGGCTTTGCTTGTGCAAAACAAAGCTGTAACCAAGGCGGGGTACAAGGGACGTGAGCCAGTTGTACAGCAGGGTAGCAGAGAAGTGAAACCAGTACGTGAATGTGTTGGGGTCATAAAACTCGGAAACAGTCTCTATTTTTAATGTCAATTGCTCATCAGGTTGTGAACCACTGCAAAACAGCAGTGATATGGTGTCTAGGAGCTTAACGCTAGAGCAGCATTTGCCAGGACTCAAAACCAGGCCCGTGATCAGCTGTCCTACAGCAGTGCATGGTTTTGTACAAGTACAAGAAGCTTTCACTCTGGGTATTTCACAGATAAGTTAAAAATGAGCTGTTGTCCAACTGCAGAAGCAAAGGGGGAGGTAATAAAATGACAAACTTGGAAGTACAAACATTTTTCCAACCACTTCCCAGCTGCCCAGGTAAAACTGACAGAACAGAAATGCCTCTTGTTGGTACATCACAGTATGAAGTCTGAGCATAATCTAATAATAATTGGGTACTTCGCTGCATTTGGAGTGCCTGAAGTCTCTTGACAAGAACAGAAATGCTGCAGCTCCATGTCATAAAGAGATTTATTTCCTGCTGATTTGAGATTTTATTTTTTCCTTGGATGAATGCCCTTTCCATTTCTAAAACAATGCAGCGAGGGTAAAAAGGAATAAAGAATTGATTATGGTGAGATACGAAAGACAAGAAAATGAGATCATTAAAATAAGATTTACTTTAAAAAAGAATATTGAAGACATGAATCCCTTCTTCAAGGAAGGAATTTATTCTTTCCAATCACAAGGTTAATATTGTATAAGCTGGGAAAACATTAGCTCCAAATCAGAGACCCAACTAGAAAATGAGATATTTAATTAATATATACAGAAAGGCATGAACTGTAAAATCTCCAGAATGGAAGAACATTCAGAGCAGATTTCACTGCAAGATGAGAAATGGTATTTGACTTGATAAAGAAGCTGCAGTCATTAGTATGCTGAAACATGCACACATTCTAGGAGGAAGTCGGCTTCTTTCTACAGTCTATCATTGCCTTTGAATTTTTGTTTAGCTTATATATATTTATAGCTAGGAAAAAATAACCATATGAAAATCAGCCTCTATCAAACTTTAAGATTCATGTAACTTTTCATCACAAAATACACGTTAAACTATAAGGGCAGAGAAGCCAAACCTTTGCTGTCCTAAGGTGTTGAATCATCTGCAGTATCAATAAGAGAAGGATGCCAGAGAATTAATAGTAAAAGAACTCACTCAAAGACCTGAGGAATTAGAGAAAAGTTCTCCATAAAATGTGCAGTCTTTTGGTAAGTCAGCTTAAGAAATGCAGATTTTAAGTAGAATTTGATGGCTTACCTAGTGTAAAGCCTATGGTATTTTACTCCATGTTTGGCACCACATGTCTCAAGAGCTTCCTGTTCAAGTATTTGATGCTCACTACGTGATACAGGTCACTACCTATCTATCATGGTTTCCCGTTCAGTGCTTTCTCCCCATCCTCCTTATTCACCACTGTTTTTCCTCTTCATTCACTTTTCAGTTGTCTCCTTCTTTCCTGCTTTATCTCAAATATAATCACAGTTGCATCATTTATTCTCTTGTTACATCTATCACATTGCCTCTGTTGTTTTGTGCCTTTTTTGTTGCTGTTGGGGTTTTTTTTTGGCTGGGGTTTTATGAAAGTAACACGGCTGTTTTCAGCTCTTTTCACGTCACAGCGTTCAGACACTTAGAACAAATGCTTTTCTTTGCAGTTTTAAACATCAGATGGTTGGTTCCCCCCCCCCCGCTGTTCCCTTCTGCTGTCCCCTCAACACATTCCTTATGGTTGAAGTTTTCACTGCTGATACCCCCTTACCACCTCTTCCCGCAGAAAGGACAGCCTTGCAGCCAGTATGCCTTTCACTGGTCGTTAGGACAGAGGAGGCACTTAGAGCTTTCACCAGCTCACTTTCTGACCCTAATACTCCATCAGTTTTGAGAGACTCGGTTGCCATCGTGAATTTCATTCCTTTAAAAGCCATGTTTGCTGCATCCAGATAAACATGCAAGGGGAGATGATGCTAAAGTTTCTGGTAGGAAAAAAGCACCCTGAAAACTTTTCAATTATTCCTCACAGACACTTCATGGGGTGGAAACACTGAATTCAAATCATAGATTCATAGAATAGTTAGGGTTGGAAAGGACCTTAAGATCATCCAGTTCCAATCCCCCTGCCATGGGCAGGGACACCTCACACTAAACCATCTCACCCAAGGCTCTGTCCAACCTGGCCTTGAACACTGCCAGGGATGGAGCATTCACAACCTCCCTGGGCAACCTATTCCAGTGCCTCACCACCCTCACAGTAAAGAATTTCTTCCTTATATCCAAACAAAACTTCCCCTGTTTAAGTTTTAACCCGTTACCCCTTGTCCTATCACTACAGTCCCCAATGAAGAGTCCCTCCCCAGCATCCTTACAGGCCCCCTTCAGATCCTGGAAGGCTGCTATGAGGTCTCCACGCAGCCTTCTCTTCTCCAGGCTGAACAGCCCCAACTTTCTCAGCCTGTCTTTATAGGAGAGGTGCTCCAGTCCCCTAATCACCCTCAATGATCATACAATGACTTAATATGGAGCAAGTTCTTCTTCTAAATTATCTCATGACTACAACTGAGAACCTTATCTGACACATGAAAAACTAAGAACCTTACCTGATATTCATGAAAAGCATTCTTTTTATACAATAGAGTTATTATCTGAAACACCAAAATACAGGGTACATTAGAATCAAGCCCTCAAAGTGGTTCTTGCAGATCTTTGTCAAACTTACATTTCCTGCTTTTCTTGTTCAATGTGTACAAGACACTCTCTGCTGAATTCCTCTTGAGATTAACACATCAAAGCCTCAGTAGCAACTTTGGGTATGAAAACAGCACAACCTCCGCCTATATTTAAATTTAAACTATCAGTTGCTTTAGCAATTATTTTATTTCAGGAAGTTAATGAGCATTACAAGCACCTCTGAGAAATTAAGCATCCATGTTAGGGGTGGAACACCTGACAGGCAGATAATAAAACAACCTACCTACACCTAATGTGGGAAAGCCATTTGAGGAATAAACTTGAGACTTTCAACTGCCAGTTTCTCTCTCTATTATGTTATTAAATGCATCTTTTTGCCTATGTTCAAATCAGAGGAAAACCCAAGATGTTACCTATGAAAAGCAGAAAGACGTTTCTAACTCCTGGTTTAATTAATACAGAGTACACCATTCCCATCGTCATTTGTCACGTTACTGACTGTCTTGCAAAGAATCCCATGAGAATGTAGAAGCAAAACAAGTAGAGGCTGCCAGTAGCCAAAGGATGCTGGCAATTATGCTGGTGTTGTGTTAAGTGACTATTTACTGATTTAAGTATGTATTTTCAAGACGCTAAACTGCAATCAACTCAAATTTGGCTGAGGGAGCTATGAGAGCTTGATGAATTACACCAGTAATTGTAGCAGTGGTTTTCCCTGAAGATGTCTCACAGTATCAGTATTTCTCACCATCTATGACTCCAGAAATCCACTGCAAATTATTCTAAAAGAAAAAGGGTATTTTGGGGGGCATTGTTCTAGATTATTTTAAGCAATTTTTCTGACACCTGATGAGAAGTATGCTTCTCTCCCTGGACAATTTTGAAGAGCTGTATGCATTAGGGCTAAACCTTTACACAGTTCGGATTCTGCAGCTGGTATGAAGGGTCAGGAGACAGTATTACAGATCAAGAAGCACTTTCATGTAACAATAAGGCAGCTGACAATCTCTCCCACAAAAAAGAAAAAGCAGGGAGGATCAGTGGCAGAATTCTGACCATTCTTTGAAGAAAGCAGAAAACTGGAAGGAGAAACAAAACCAGTGAAAGGATGTGTTACCTTGCTATCAGACTGAAAATGATGAAAGTATTACCTCTTGGTGGGAGTTTGACTGTATCCTTACTTTGCTTCATTTCTAAGTGAAGCACAACCCTGATACTTCTGTAGGTGAGAATCACTGCAATAGATTTGTAAATTCATGTAGTCATAGAATGGTTGGGGTTGGAAAGGACCTTAAGATCATCCAGTTCCAACCCCCTGCCATGGTCAGGGACGCCTCACACTTAGGCCAGTGTTGCCCAAGGCTCTGTCCAACCTGGCCTTGAATGCTGCCAGGGAAAGGTGCATTCATCACTTCTTTTAGTCATAAAGGAAGGATTTGTGTGCATTTCTGGGAGAGGAAACAGGCTTCTCTATAAAGAAAGCTGTGAGTTTATTCCTGTTTAAACGAGGTGTTCATGAACTAGACATGAACACCAACTGTGCTGAAGATTAAATAGAGTTTTATTACGGCATCTAAATGTAAGGATCAGCAACTGTTATGGTCAATGGCACAACACTGCTACTAATATGTCAGATTTAATGTCAGAATAAAAAAAACCAACAAATTGCAACATGAGGAGCCTATCAACCATGCTGCAGAAAACCTCTGAACTTAGTTCAGGAAGCTATTTAAAACCAGTGCTGTCCCTAGTACCATACCGCGCTCTGCTATCCCTAGTACCACACATCACTATATTCCTGACACTGCTAAAATTTTTATAGAACAGATTATTCAAATAAGACACCAGACCTTCACACAGAAAACACAAGACATGACAGAACCATCTCAAAGCCTCCACCAAATAACACACCAGCAAAGAGAGCTTCCACTGCAGGATCAGGAGTACCTTTCACCACCATATATGTCTTTTCAGATGAATTTAGATCGTCCATGGGTCATCATTGCATTATTTCTGATCCAGAAAACAATCCAAATTATTAAACAATCTGTTTTGTTTCCTTAGCTATACAAAGGTCGTTGTTAGCTTACTTGTTAGACTAGACCGCCTGTATTTCACCAGCTAGTAAACAACTCCTCCCTTCAACAAGGGGTAAGATCCTGTCTTTCCTCTCTTTAGTGACGGCCATGTTTCAGCCTGAAAGATGAAAAACTTACCTGAAATGTCTCACCATGTGTGAAACAGCACATGGAAAACACAGGTGGTGCAAAAACCTAAGTAAGGTTTATGTTTGTACCTTGTTTCTGGTGACTGAGATGCAGCAAGCAGCAGTGATGGGTTTGGGGTGATTGATTTGCAGTGTCCTCCTCCTAAGCACACCTTAATACCACGCAAATATCCAGGGACAACCAATCCGTGTTGGGTGGTATCACAGCTATATTGCTATGGCAAGTTTCAAGCGAGGTCGCTGGTGCAAATACAATGCCCATTCAGCAGGGACATAGATGAAACCACTGGAAATGACACAAGCAATCTTTTGAATGAACTTCTTTTCTGTGGCAACTAATGGTGTTTTAACTGTTCCCTGAAAAATGCAGATAGAGAATACATTACTGTACCTATCAGAAAGGGCTACTTTAAAGAGTGTAATATATATAGCTTTAGAATATATAGGGCAGAAGCACTTAAAAATAAGACTCAGTCAGGGTTTGGTTCTGTTACAAAAGCTTTACCCTTAAAAGAAATGCAAAGTAACCTACAGTCAAAGGTCTGGCTTAATAGAGAAGTGTTAAATTATCTTCCCATAATTTACTTCCTTCCCTTCCTTCCCTCCCTACTCCCTGCGATAGTGGGAGTTAAGCAAATTATTCACCATGAATAATTTAGCCTATGACTTTATATTTCTATATAAAGTACCTACAAAAAGATTATCTTATCTTCAAATTTATTCATGACTTAATATTGTTTGAGGAACATGTTTATTTTACTGTGTCTTGATTATAACCATGCAGAACAGGTGACTTGCTGTGCAAAGAATAGCATCACAATATAGGCTTATTTCATACCCTACAAAAGATTACATTCTGTAATGTCTGCTTAAGGCTGTGGATTAAAACAGAGTTTAATAGTGCAAAGATTTCGTGTTGAGCCTTTGAACTAATCCTACAAAACTGTACAGCTTAAAACCTATCTGCATGGACAGGTTCACACTTCTCCGAGAGAATGAAAGCCATCCAGACCTATGGCAGCTCTGAGCCCCAAGTGCTTCAGTGCAGCACTTGGCTAGGGACTAGGGTCCTACTCTCCATTCAGGGTTTATTATTTCAGGTACAGTAGCACATGCCATGAAATTCCAATCTAGTTCATACCCTAGAAACTCTCACATCCCTCGTCCCTCCCAGGTTCTCCATCAATCTAAGCAAACTTTCTCCAGGCTCTGGGAAACCTCTGGCACTTGTGGCAGAAGTGACCATTGCTGATCAGAAGAGGACATAGGTAACTTCAAATTACTACTGATGGCAGTGAGATCTAGCAGTTGTTGAGGGAGAGGGTAGGATTGATCCCTGTGACCTTCCAAAACAGGGGACACAAGCCACTTCTTGTCTGTCTGACAATCGTTCTAAATCAGACCACAGACTCGGAGGCACACAATCTCTTGGAGAGATTACCACTGATCTGACCAAACGTGAGAGTTCTAATTGAAAGACTTCTGTCAGGCTACGAGTTGTTTTGTTCTGATTTACTCCCCCCCATTGCCTTCACTTTCCTGAGTGAAACAAGCATCAGATAAAACCTGAGGGCTGTTTCCAGTTCTCAAACAATGAGTGAGTTTTGAATGACGCATCATTTCTTTACCTGTCCTTACAAGGACTGTCATGTAAACAATCTGCACCCTCAACTGAAATAATCTGGCCAGAATGGACATTTCTACAGCTGTTTCTGATCAAAACATAGGTGCATATTCACATCGTTTTTGCACGTTTTCTGCGTGGAGCCATGGACAGAGCTTGCCCATGTTAGGTAAAATTACGTAAAATGCAATGACTTGTGCACTGCCCTAGGAAAGACAAATTTTTGTCAATTCCGTCTTTCTATTATTTTAGGGGAGATCTACTCTGATTTTTGATTTGTCCTTCAAATACATTTGGAGAAAAAACTATAACATGCTTTCAGCTTGTACTTCACATATACCTTTGGCTTTCCATTTTCACATTAGGTAACACTTTCCAATTTACAAGCCTTGAAGATACTCTCAGCTCTCCAAATTTGCTGTCTATGCCACTGTAATTTTATAGGGCCAACAGTAGGTTTTATTGATGCCCTTTGTGATCCTTTCATGTTCAGGTCCCCTCCTTGACCCTTTAAAGTAGCTGCATTACAAATAAATAAGTACTAGATGTTACACAATGCAGGTGAAATTCGCCCTCTCTTCCTGTGTAGGGAGGATTTGTATAACTAAGACATGACACCTTAATAAAACACAGAAGCTAGGAGAAGGTCACTCTAATTACTGAGGTTTAAGTTTTCATTTTATTCCATTGCTGTTAAATAATGTTATCACATAGTTTTGAATGTCAGATAAAACTTCCATGAATACTCTGTTCAAAACAGCACTAACTAAATTAAATGCCTTTACAATCCCCTCTGTCTAAAATTCTTTTCTGAGTGAACAGACGCATACTTTGGGAAGAACTGCAAAGGAATGGGATTATTTTCTCCACAAGATCCCACAGAGTGATTTATACGAAACAATCTTCTGAGATGTCTCCAAGCATAAAGGAAAAGAACTTTATAATTTAGGAACTAGGCCACTCTTGCATTCAGTTACACATGTGCTATACACTTCTTGAAACTAATTACTTGGCTAGATGTAAGCTGGTCTTACCTCTCACCAGTCTGAGGCAGTGAACATCACAATGAATCCAAAGAAATGTCTCCTGACCAGTTCTTATTTTCAGCACCCCAGTAAAGAAACAGAGAAACTCCAGCAAGAAAACAATAAAGAAATCTTTTGATCAACACCAGGGAAATGACACATCTCCAAACAGACCTTCTACGTTTTCCTCTTGAGGGAACCACCTTCTGAGAGAAGACTTCAGGTCCCTGGGGTTGTTTTCCAGGATCTCTCATTAGTTGTAAAGTGATGGCAGCTGCTTTTGTAAGAAGGGAGGCAGACCTGAAAGGTACTTCCCTATTCACTACTCTTACTGGAAGTATCTGAAGAGCAGTAAGGTACCTACAGAGATTAGCTGCAGGGACAGCTGTCAGGTTTGAAATTGATAATCTATGTTATAGGTATCTTGCATTATGTTGATTGCTTCCAAGTGGATATTTAAGTATTTTTGAAATGATATCATTAGATTTAGAGTGGTTGGTGGAGATGGAAAACACAGAAGGAATACATTTCCATTACCTTCTCAAGATCAACTGCCATCTGAGCTTGGTGTTTCTGTGCTCCATCAAATACCCTATTAGGAAACTAAAATTATTTGTGTTTACCTGAGTGATACTTTTACAAACTCATATTTAATTACACGTAGCTAACTCTTTATAAATGCATATTAAAACCCAAAGAAATACTCCACTTTCAGTAATAAAGTACAGACTATGACATCAGTTGCCTATATAGCAGGTTCACATAACAGAAATTGGTGGAGGTATCCAAAAAGGATGTGAAGACAAACCTGAGCATTGCATCTAAAACCACTACACTTAATGGGAAAAGCAAAGCTCTGCTCTATCCTGCTTCAGAAATGAGTCTCAAGTTGCAGCCTAAATGAAAATGTAGAATCAGATCCATGACGTGTAACAATACCTGTCACATTGTCTGCTTCTTATTTTCCTCTTCATAGCTGGCCATCCACACAGCCAGCTTTTCCCTCCTACCTTGTCTGTGTCAGCCATCAATGCCTAAGTACGTTTAAGTAACAGAGTAAAGGACTTCCTTGAAATATTAACAATGCCCTTCTCTCTTTTTTACAAAATCCTGCATTCCTCTGGTGCTATTATTTTTATTACTATACACTCATTTAAAAGAGGATTTTTCATTCCTTCTCTCCTTCGGCTTTATTTCATACCTCAAATCATAATCCATTTTACCTGGGTACTAATCACATACTGAATGCCTTTACCTCTGGTTTCCCAGAAGGCTACAAATATTTTGTATCAGTGTTTTTCAAGCCATGGAACAACTGAGTTTTCTGGAAATTATCTCAGGAAAGCCAAAACCACCTCAATTTAAAGAAGCAGCAATGCTCCCTGATTGCAGCTGCAATTCAATCATTTCCTTTTGTTTCTGATGTGACCCTCCTGCCTTACAGAACATATTCAGAACAGTTATGAGGCATGGAGCCATTTGGCCACCGTTTTATTAATCAGCCATACTGTTGTAACACCTAGAGCAGAAACTGGTGTTGCGTTGTGCTAGGTGTTGTACAAGTGATTGTTTCTGACTGGCAGCAGATGAGCAATCACAGCAATCACAGCTGTGGCAGAAGCAGATGTTCCCATGCAAATAACCCTAATAAAAATGGTAATAAAGACAGGCAGATGATCAGTTTCTTAGCAGGATTGTTCCAGAGTGCTCTTCAAAAACCCATCTGTCTTTACAAATAACACCTTCCATTCATTTCTGATGACAAATAAGAATTGCATAGGATGAGAGCAACAGAAACTGAACGCAACTGATGAGAGACCAGCAGGAAGCTACTCCCATATTGTCCATTTAGGGAATGTAATTGCAGGTGGGTACAAATTGTAGCTTGATATATATTGGTGTTAATCCCTCTGGGCCACTGAAATATGCCTAGCCAGTATGATGTGACAATTAGGAGCTTTAAAGATACTGGATTCTGCCTCTACTTTGCCCTTCAAACTGCTGCACTCATGTAACCTTGTTAATTGTGCTCTTCCCTCACCTAATGTTACTCTGAGAATTGCACAGTAAAGCTGATCAATAGACACGGTCAGTTGCACAACAATTTTACATCAGGAAATCTGCTTCTCTACAGAGAAGTTCAGTTTGTCAGCAAGAACAGAAAGTGGGGTGTTTTTTCTTTATTACTGATTCACTCTTTTGCTTAATATCCTATTTTGCAAAGGCAGTAACATAAGCAGAGAAAAGGAAGCAGAAGAAACATATTCCCAATGTGCTGACATAAACCTATGCTGTTAAAAAAATAAAGCATTCATTCCCAGTGATGTACAAAATGTAACAAATGTATAGAATGGATGACAAATAACATCTTCAGAAACGGTTGTCTGAGGCTTAAAATCAAGTAGCACAGGAAAACAGACATACAGCCTACTCACAGATAACTCCTTCAGGGTATCCCCAGACCCTTCCCTGTTCCCAGTTCTTAAGCTAGCAGAGGAGCTGAAGGTGGGCATCACTGATAGATGTGTTTGCTTTATGCTTCCTGATGATAATTTTCAACTGTATTATATGTATTTATGGGACAGATATTACCAGAACTATGTTTAAGCTTTTCAACTTCGAGATTTGATACTTGCTTTAATTGCTCTGGTCAGGTTACCATACTTATAAAGAGTGAGAGCAATATAAATTGTAAGTTCCCAGGTATTTAAAATCTATTACATAGCAAAAATAATTTTCTATTCACTCTCTGCTATTTTGTTTTTCTTTTTATATGTCTGTATTTTGAAATAGTCCAGCAAATCCTATGATCCAATTTTCAACTTTAACACTCAGAACACAGAAACTGTTCTGTTACTGAACTTCATTACTCACCTGGTAGGATCCAACTGAAGCAGGCTAAGGAGACTTAAAACTCTGATTTCCAACCACATACATGACTGCAAGTGAGGCAAATGTGAGGGGCTGTGGCTTTAGATCTTTAGGAACAGAGCTGGGTCAGTTAACTGATTTTACTGGGCCCTCTCAAATGGTTATCATGCATTTCAGTCACTGACAATATTGAAGAAAGTATCCTAGACATGAAAAGTTGCATCAGGGACCCTCTAAGCTGCCCAGTTCTTGCAGCAGCTTTATTCTCCATGAATGCCTAAATACCTTTTCAGAATGTGAATATTTAAACACAGCAGAGAAACCGGCACAACAGGGCATGGGGTTACGTGGGAGACAGCTGGGTGGACTTTGATTTCGTAGTGCTGTGAACCTGCTTACAAATTCAGCTCAGAAAGAACCCGTGCAAAGAGTAAACCTCTTGACTATGTCACGGTTTCATCTACGTGGTTACTTGACTATGTTGCTAGTTCACCTGCCAGCTCAGCAATGCAGAGGATTAAGAAGCAGATTCCCTGCAGAGCTCTGTCTGCACTGAGGGTATTTTAAATGAGCATAGTCTAAACGGTGTTTCCTGCTTTCTTTTTCAATTTCTGTTTCTCCTATTCTTGCTTTTCACACCACAGTGTACAGTGCACTGTTTTCTTCCGTGTTTTAGTTGTCCTTTCCCTTCCTTCTTATCTTTTATGCTGCAGTCTGTTCTCTGTTGCATGCCTATCTCCATTTTCTCTCTCTCACACTCCTCACTCAGCCTCCTCCAAAGCATTGCCTGCAAACAACCAGTCAAAACAGTCAAGCTTATTCCCAAGGCTGAGCTGTGGAGGCAGTACTGCCATATCAGGTAGTTTCTCAGACACACGCTGCCACATCAAAGGAAACACAACCTCTCTAGCAATTAGTCCATTACAGGAGATGGACACTGCAACACCCTTCAGCTGATAGTTTTGCTCACCATCACCTGGCAGGAGAGAGCCAAGCCACATTCCTTGCCTGCAGAGTTATTCCTGCTGCTGAATGTTCTTCCTAAAGCCCTCTGTCTCCTCACTTTGAATTAATGGCTGAGGCAGAGTCGGCACCAGTCCAACTGCCTTAATTCAGTGAGGTGAGGTGGGAATGCGCCCAGTTTACAGAGATCTACCATAAGCAGACATCACTGTCTTTTGTACTATCTATAGAACTGATCTGGAGAGTACCAGAAAATAGTTCCTGTCTCTCCTGCTAGCCATCCATTTCAAAGGCTTTTAATTTCCTATTTCATGGAAGTTCAGAATGTTAAATTTTAAAAATGAAACAAATGGAAAAGTGTATCTTCACAGAGTCACATTAGCTATGGGGTCAATTGCTTTTTGCGTTCAATAATCAGTGCATGGGCTTCATGGATTACTGGCCTCACAACACTAAGCAAAGACAAGTTTGCAATTTTCTGGATTAAACCTTTCACTGCAGTTCAAGCAACCACATCCCTGTACAAAGCACTAGAGGAAATAATATTAATACCCCCTTATCTCTGAGAAGGGAAAAAAGCCCTCCTTCAAAGCTGTAAACATCAGGAGAATAACTGATTCCTGAAGTGAGTGACCCTGGGAACTCATGTAAAATGCCAGTAGTGGAAAAATTCAGCAGTGGAAATTAGGACGGCCTAAAAGTGAGGCCAAGGCAGTTTAAGATGGATCTGCATTGTCACGAGTGCAGCTGGGGAGTTGGCCAGGAAGCTGCTGCCCTGGGAAATAACAATGAGGTCCATAAAAGGGATGGAAAACGTATAGATGAGAGTTGCTGTAGGTGTTACAGACTTCCAAAGGGCCTTGTTGCTGGGGCTCACAGTGAGAAAGCGGTGGTTTTGCCAGGGTGATGAGGGTCAGTTATGCCACAAGGTGATGCACTGTGTTCACAAGAACACTGACTGCGTGGATTATAAGAAAAACATATGATAAGTTCACAGTGAATGGTAAGATTCAAAGTAACTTCAATATCTGTACTGATACTGAATATTTGTAGTGGTCTCAATGATTTCCCCGTATTCCCTCCATGTGACACTGAGAGGGGTAATGGAACTTCACAAACTCGATGTTACAAGTGTCTCTTTACTCATATCTGTTTTTTTCCATGCACTGGGCAGACAATCACATATTTGTGCGCACATCAGCCTATGTGACAAGGTGAACATAACCCTTTTTTTAGGTGTAACTCCAATATTACCACTTTCTAGTCAAGAATGTGCAGCAAGCGCCCTGCTGCAAACACAGCACACATCACTGTCCTGAGCATAAAGTGAAATCTTACCTATTACTTTTCCTAGGAATAGCGCCTTTGGGGAATTGAACTGAATATCAGATGCTGCTGGCAGGCTGTAACTCGCTGGAGGATAGTGATCAAGCTGGGGAAAGAGAAAAGAAAACGATGAGTGTTTAGAACAGATCTGCTTTCTTACACTGCTACAGAATCAAGTCTACTTGAATGGAGTTTATGCCACTGCTTACAACTCTCTCTGATATGGTCTGCTTTCATTTTGACAAAGGGAAAACAACAGAGAATACCCTTCCTTCCATACCTCCACAGTTCCCAAGGCCTGGAAAATACCTATATTGGACGTTTGTTTGTTCCGGTTGCTGTAGAATCACTTCAGCTAATAAACCCAACAGCATCAACACTAAACCAGCTTATTATTTTAATATAAGATTTCCATTTAGGACCTATGTTATTCCTGATGCTAGATTTACATAGCTGAGAGTCTGAGACTAATGCATGTGTTGGACATTCTCCTTTTCTCTTGGGAAAGTCATAAATTACTAAGACATACTTTTTTGTACCTTACATTTTATTATTTTCTTGTTGAAAATGTTATTATTTAATTGTGATAACAACTAATGAAACCCAAAAGATAAATTCAAGAATAATTAATTCAGCTAAATACTTTAATCTATAGGAAACTCATATTGCCCCTGATATGACACAACAATCACATTACATCAGCTTATATTTTCTTATTTTTTAACTATTTAACAGAAAGATGTGAAGAGAGAGGAATGAAATACATTGCCTGTGCTTAGTACCATGGCTATTAAGATAGTTCTGTGTGGCTCAATAGAGTTTTAAAGCTCACACTTGGTAAAGGTAATTGGGGTGAATTTTTATCTTTGCAGTTGTTATTTATTTTCTCAGCTTTATGTGTTTATTACACAAGCTTAAAGAGGCCAGAACAACAGCTGTTTTATTTTACGCTGGCCTTACCTTGGCACAAACAAGGACAGAGACTCATATATGAGATTTAAGACTTTGCAGGGTATAACAGGCTGCAGAAGTAATTCTGGAGAAACCACAGCACGAAAGGGCATACCATTTTTTCATGTATCTTTTTGCCATATTTCAGATTTCCAATTGTTATTACCTTGGATTACCTTGCTTTAATGATACTGCAAATGTTCAATTCAGCAAAGTAAATGAATGGCAGGCAGCGTAGAACTGAAGGGCTGAATTCCCTGGAGTACTGTGAGCCCATGTACTTGGACAGCCTACTGATGGCATACCCGTGCATGTGTAGAGGCAGTCATCTCAAAACACTGTAATAACTGGAAAAGAGGGGTCTTGTCTTTCTTATACTGTCCCATAAAACCCTAACAAGAGAAATGTATCGACATAACAGGCAGAGAGGGAAAATGTTCTCTGCAGCTGACAAAAGAGTCCTAGGAAATACTCCTGTTCAAATGATTTTTAATTGATGCTAACTAGTTTTCACACTGTTTATTTAAAATTTGGCCACAAATGTGTATTAGCATGATTACTGGCTATCTTCCAATTTTAAACTGCAGACTTTTGAGCTAAATATATCAAAAAACACAGTTCCGTCTTCTTTTGCAGAAACTAAGAAGTTCTAGTTTGTTCAGGGTATCTTGAGCAGCTTTTCTCAGATTTTTAATAAACAGCAGAAATACATATTTCAACTGAAATTAGAGTTACAGAATTTCAAACCACAAATGCAAAGAGTTAAAATACAGATCTCAACCTCAATCACAGCAGGTCCTAAATACAAACTCTAGTGCTTGCTACTGGTTTCCCTGGCAGAGAGGAAATCAGTGTTCCAGCATCCAGCATCCCAAGGGTCAGACTTGTTGTCAACGGGAGCTGTAAGGCATATCAGGTGGAAAAATATTCCCTTCTTATTTCGCAAGACATATAGGAATGGCTCAGAGGTTTCAGGGTATTTACCAGTATAGTTATTAAATTAAAGGTACAGATTTTAGAGAGGCATATCAGGAAAAGATTGGTGAAAAGACTGATGAACAAATCCCTGATTCTCCAGCCTCTCATATGCGAAGACTTTAACCTCATGTAACTTCTTTACCTGCAGTGGAATTATTTCTGATACATTCTGATTGCATAGGACTCATATTCTAGGTTCTAATTTTATATGTATTTTTATATATATATATTAAGAGATGCTGAAGCAACTGATAAAATAATGTGTACTACCACATACATTAGTATTTGTCAGCATCATCAACTTCTACGTTCTTCCTTTTCCAAAATAAATCTGGAGCAATGTTTAAATATTTCTTTCTATTATGACTTGGAATCTGAGCAGTGGGTTTGAGAAGACCATCATTATTCTGATAAGATGTTACTACTAATAATTATCAATCTAACATTTAATTTATTAACGTATTGTGGGTGTCCTAAATCTGTAGCCATGGTCCAGGTGTTCATTATCAGAGTAACTATCAGGAGCAAGTAATAAAAAAGTCATCCCTGCCTAATGTACAGCATCTATCTAAAAATGCTGATTGCATCTGCAGGACATACCTGAAAATAAAAAGTCAATTTAAATAACAAATCACTGTGAGCACTAACACCAAATTCTGCCAGCTGTAGTGTAGTGAAACTCCCTTTGTCTTGAATTAGTGTTCAGGACGTGGAAAGGATGGTCAATAAAGGATTAAAAGAGAGTTGGTATACTAGCTAGGTAAAGCTGTAGCTTGTTTCACTGCAGTACAGGTTCCCTGCAAGGCTGCCTTCTGTCCATATGCCCATAAGCTTTGAGGTCTAGGTTTTTATTTTTAAGTTGCTCTGTAATTTGGGCCTAGAATATCTAATATATCACCCCATCACCCAAAGCTTAGGGTTTGTAGCTCAGGTAATCAAACACGCTGTTATTTGCTAGGAAGCAACCCTGAACCAGTTTAGTAGGTGGTGGCCTTGGCCACATTAGAATAAAAATGTAAAAAACCCTTCCAGCGATCTTGTCTCCCTTAATGCTTCAGTGTGGCAGAGCATGTCACCATGGTGCAGAGGGAAAAGATCCTGCCACACGTGGGAGACAGGGATGGCAACAAGGAGACTAACGCTGGGCTACATTGAAGGGTCTAACAGACACAGCCAGCTTACTGCTTAGGATTATTAACCTTTTGTACTGAATCAAATCTATCTACTCACATACAGATCTCACTAAAGCCAAGAAAAGATTTCAGAATGGGTTCAGCTATGAATTGATTTAAAGGTTTAAGAACTCTAAGTTCTGGGTTGCTCTGATTCCTGCTTGAAATGAATCTCCATTTAAAAACTGGTGATATTGATTTCCTGGCCCTACCATCAGTATGGACAACCACTTCTGATTGGTTAAAGAAGCCAGCTCCTGCTCCACTGCCAGCTCTGGCATCTCTCCTCCCATAGGGAATGCCTGCATTGCTTTCTATGCCTGCCTTGACCCCTATCTAATCCTGCCTCCTGAAATGAAATGGTGCACCACAAGACAACAGTGAAGGAATAGTGAGATTTATGTCTGGTCGCTTTTACTGTCTTCGTTCTAAACTAGCATTATCTACTAAAAGAAAGGTTTTTTTTAGAGGGACTTAACCTGGGGCTTCTTTTTAGGTTAGCGAGGGAAAGGACCACGCTAAATTCTTTCCAAAGCTGTATGTGACTGCCACCCAGTGGGTGCTCAAGTATAAGCAGCCGGCAGCTTTTGTATGAAACACCCGGCTATCAATTCAATAGAAGACACATAATGAAAAAGGAATTACTAGTTTCAAATAATATCTGAAAAAAAGATATTACATTATTTAATGAAAATTAAACAGAACCTCTGCACACACGGAGGTCGATGTCAGGAATTTGTATAAAATTACAGCTTTAAAATTATATTGAAGATTTTTCATTATAGCTCCTTTTCTTGAAAAACTCATTAATTTCGTTTGAGCTTAATATAAACACACAGCGCGGCTTTGAGCGTTACACAGATGAAAGTAGAAGGCAGTTGCTGGGGAACTTGCAGTTTCAGTTCTCGAGTCACGTCGCACCGAGGCAGACTGTCTTTATCTGAAGTTGCTGGGATTTAAGCAGCGGTTCAATAAAATGCTATTTCTTTTAAATTACTGTCCACTTAGATAATAAAAGTAATCTTGATGGGGCTGCTGAGATTAACAGACATATCAATCTGAGGGCAAACATAATGCCTACATTACAGTAGCAGTCTTGGATGAAAAATGTAAAAAGATATATGTGTATATATATACACACAAGATATATATACATACGCACACATTATACTCACCCTGTGGATGTTTCTACGTCTGTATCACTGCCAATCTAGACTCTGTGTGTGTACTGCTATAAAGGTGAGGTTTTCTTTATGCTGAAGACATTTCATAACAAGTCATTTCAGAATTATACAGAATAATAATGCTGTAAGGCTTAATCTTATACCATTTGAAGTCAATACAACTTTGCTATTGACTTCAGTAATAGCGGGATAAAGAAGGGGATGTGTTATCATCATGACCAATGTAGTATTTCTTTTCTGCTTTATGATGATGATTTATCGCTTATATCACGAATCTCCTCTAGTCCTGGACAAGGGCTTTTTGTGCTAACTGTAATAATACCGCATAACAAAAGGAAGGTTCCTGTGCAAAAATGCCTACAAAGTTAGAATAGACTGGGCATGAGACTCCAAGGAAATAACAGGATGATATGCAGGTGTTTACATGGAGTTCTCCCAGGCATGTTAGTAATGTAAGAGAAAGCAGAAAGCTGACTATGAAAATCAATAATATACATGGTTATTCCCCTGCTGAAAGGTTTGGGGAAAACTTACAAACTGTATTTTTAGTATCTGAAAATACATATTTTTTAATACAACAGAAAAGGAGCAGATTCAGGTAGCAACTGTGTAATTCCTGAGGCTGACCAAAGCCACTGTTACTGCAATTCAGCTCCTTCCTTAGTGTGGCACTAGTGCTTCACTCATCTTTTTCTGCCAAGTCAGGTCCTTGACCCAGGTTTGTGGGGATCAGATCAGAGTCAGAGCAGGGACAAGCCAGAGGCTGTAAATGAACAGTGGATCCACAGAAAAAGGCAGGACCATAAACCCAGCATGTTTTACCATCTCAGACTGGCACAGACTTCCAGCCTCACAGCTCATCTGGAACACAGGAGGAGGCACATATCTCACCAGCAGGATGTCAGGCGAACTTAAGGTTTGCATTGTGCTTTGTGCTCCTCAGATGAAATTTCTATAGGGGTAAATGCTGTTTTAGGAGCCACTCCAAATCTGTTTTGCTGGTTCAATGCACTGGTTTAGCCTTTTGCATTTTGTTCTCTTAAATAAATGCAAACTGCAGTCTTTTTCGATAAAGTTTCTTTCTTGCAGAGATTTAAATCAGAACTGTGATCAATGTGGGATACAGATGCAGGAAAAACATAGATACAGGGCAGAAAGGATTAAAATCAATATATAGGGTTTTTTTTTCTGTTTAAAAACTTGAATGTGCAATAAACTTGCATAAGCAGGACCTGAAGCTGCTGTTGCTCTGATAAATGATACCAGGGATAATCTGCCTCACTTAAAAAAAAAAATACAGAAATTGGGATAAAATTGAAATGGCAATGTAGATACATAACTCAAAATGTAGCAGAAGCACTGATAAGGAAAAGGACACTATTTAGTCTGGCTTCCTTCTACTGAAACAATTCTGATGATTCTTTCCCATATCTGTTGACTTTTTATTGCTCTCTTTAATAGATGAATTACAATAAATGTTAACAGAAGCAACAGCAGGTCATATAATGCCAAGGTATTAAAATTAAAGAGATCTACATCAGGTACCTAAAGATGACTTTCACAGGACATTAATTTGTCCAACGTGTGCTGCCATATAATGGAAAGCACCTATTTCATGTTAAGTTCTGACTTTTTAAGGCTTAATCTTAGACTCTAATGATTTTTTCATTCTTTGTTTCTCTAATTCCCATAAAAAATGATGCCAAACCAGCAATCATACAGGCCAAGGAAAACACACACATTCAGTGCTGGAAATACACTATGGAAAAAGGAAACAGTCTCAACATAGGCTAGTGTCAAGTAACGCATGTTGTGAGGTGGGTAAGCCTGCCTATATACTCTGCAGTCCTTTGGGAGTCTAGGGTGAGGAAGACTTTCCACTTCTGGGTCTTATCACAATATGTGGCCTAGATACAGCCAAAGTTTGGAAAAAGACAACTGAAAAATCCTTCTGAATCCAGCAATGCAGGCACTACTGAAAAGGTATGAGAAGGATGGATATGTAAGAGTTCCTCTCTTATGGAGTGGTTTTACAGAACAGAGAGTAAAGAAGAATGTTCTTCCAAAAGGCCTCAAGGTTTGAAACTATCTCAGCTGAGGCAGAGAGAGGGTAAAACCTTTGTGAAGATATGCACACCAGCATCTGTCCCTGCCCTTCTACGTCAGCTACAGGGAAGGTGGCAGGCTCAGGTTTTACAATCATGAAACCAGAGGCGAGGTGCTATCTTGTGATGGGGCTCCACAGATCATGTTTTCCCCACTATCTACCAGTAAGAGAAAGACCTGACTCTGTGTTCTGATCTTCAGGGTATGGATACTCCACCCTCTCCTTTACAGATGGGTGAAAGGAGTTCTTGTTTATGACAACATTTTGTCTTACTTTCAGCTAGCTGGGATTCGATGGGCCTGTGCTGACTTCTAGCAGATGCTGCTGACCAACTCCACTGTGCACAAAAGGGAAGGAAAAATGGCTCCTTTATGAGCTTCCTGCCTACGCATAACTGCGTTCTTTACCTGAAAGATTGAAAGTCACACTGTAAAATAAAGAAGCTGAGTAAATTCAGTGAAGGATAAAACCAACACAACTGCTAGGCGATCATGGACATCCTGTGAGCACAAAAAACAGATAAGAAAATTATTAAGTGGTGAATTAGTCATTTCTGATTCTGATGCATATGATTTAAATTCTGTTCTGCTGTATGCTGCTGCTGTTTACAGACTCTTGAGAATTGAACACCTAGCCCTCTGCAGCATCTGTAACTTCATTATAGTCAGAGGGAATATCAGTATGCAAAAATCAGGGTCTGTATTCATATTCTGGAAAACAGATGGTGTTTAGGGTTATAGGAACGAGATCAATATATCAATATAAGCTTTGCAAACACATATATTTTCAAATCTGAGCAAAAACCATTTTCGTGTGACTTCTGATTGAGAAAAGAGCTTAGCAGCTGTGGGTAAACTGAGTGCTAATGCATTAAACATGCAGATGTAATGTATGGTTCTGCTCTAGCAAATGGTATGAGTTTGCCTTTCTGTTGCACTAGCTTTCTGAGTAATACACTGCCATTGCAGAATGGCAATATAGTGGAAATGACTTATCTCCAGGGATTTTAAATGTTTTATTTCAGCAGGAAGGCTTTTACTATTAATAGAACAAGTGATAATTTTTGTTAAGCAAAACCTGCTTGGAAATTCATTAAATATGCTTTTAATATAATAAAATTACCTGCTTATTAGCAAAAAAGCAGAGGGCTACAGCCACAGTGGTATTAACTATGGTTTACATGTTTACCTGGGGTTCAAGTCCCGGATATTTAAAATACGTTTTACTTATGGCAGCTGCTATAAATAATGTGTGGCTCTTTTCTTTCAAATCATGAACAGCATCTCCCCATTCCCTACCAGTCAGTGCAATGCTAGTTAAATCAGTCTTCAAATGAATCAGGAGTCTAGACAATATACAGCAGTGTACAAAGGATGCTGTGGCAGCATGTTTGCCCAGAAAATGAAGCAAATAATAAATAAGTAAGGTATTTCTGTATCATAAGGTAAAGGTTTTCAAAATGTGACTTAATGGGAGAGTTTTCAGAGAAGAGTTCTAAAACTGTTTTATGGCTCAAAAATGGCAGACTTCTGATGGTAAACTAAAATAGTTCAACTTATTTAGCCTCTTATAGACAAGATGAAAGATGTTTTAATCAGCATCTCCCAGAAAGTGTGAAGGGGAATGACACCTGACACCAAAAAACTCTTTCATCTATCAGGAATAGCCACAAAGATCCCCAAGTTAAATGCTGAAGTCGGCAGAATTCAAACTAAATTAGGTGCAAATTCTCCATAGGAATAGCACTTAACCACTGGAAGAGATGGCCAAAGGAAAGGGTAACTTTTCTATCATCTGAAGTCTTTAAAGCTAGATAAAATGTCTTTCAAGAAAACGTGTTACACTGCTATCATTACTTTTGGGGTTAGCTGCTGAAAATCATTTGGTGAAATTTTATGGTCTCTGTTTAGCAAGAGCTCAAACAGAGTGATCACATTCCATCGAGGCTTCAAAGTACATGAAAAACAACAGCTAGGTATGATTTTACAGCAAAAATAATGATAGGAGGTGAAATCACAGCCTCACTGAATCCATGAGAAAGTTGACACTCCCTCTAATGAGACGCAAATTTAATCTGCAATTATACAAATTGTGGCTATATTCACTGCATTTAAGTTTGGGATTACATGCAGACTGCTTTGCTTAACCTCACCCATTTTCTTTTACTGCTATTATGTTTACCGTTTTATTTTGCACTTCAGATTCGTTCTGAATTAACCTTGTATGATTTACATTTTTTATGCACCTAGGGGTTTGCAAATGTGATCTCTTTTCAAGTAGTAGAGTTCAAAATGAAAATAAGAGAAAAATTCTGTTTCTTCTTGGCTTCATACGGGTAAGGGTCAAATGTTTCACTGATTATTTTCTGTAGAAGATGGGTGTTTCTACTGTTTGCCTCTGGTGAAGCTGCAAAACGGACATCTGTACAAATACATTTTCTGGATTATTTTCAACGGTATCAACAGCTGAGCTCAGGCCAGGTTTTCCATTAAGCCTCATAATTAAGTTCACTTTGAATGGAGACAGGAATTACTATTGCTAATACATGGGATTGTGTATTGCCTCTCTACCACGGTTCTCCCTACTGTTCAAGCCTGAAAGAAAGAACTGTCAGCTATCCTTCCATACAGTCATCTGATCTGATGTGCACCGGCTGCACACAGTCGTCCTGAAAGTATATGGATGGGTCTGGGCCACTGGAATTCTGAAGCAGTTGCTCAGGTCTAATCCTTTTCAGGAGCAAAGAAGGCATTAGAAGCCGCATCTCACAGCCCTTTCCTAGAAATGGCATTAAAGGAGGTGTGAAGAACTGGAGATCCATTGAGAATGTACAAGATCTTAGTACAGAAGCTGAGAGGCCCAGTCCAAGTCTGTTGACTACCAGCTTCGTTTCACTGAAGATTAAAGGGCATCATATGGTTTGTTCCTTTCTCTTTGTAAAGTGCTGATACAGCTTTGTGCAATACCGCAGAAATGCCTCTGGTCCAGATTCAGCCCTTATTTTACTCTGGGAACATGCACAGAAGCAGGAGATAGGAGTCTTGCACTAGGATACAACTACTGCTGTTCTTTACAGTACTATTTAAAGCCTGCTGGAGTCAATGGAAGACCCTTCATTGATTTCATTGCTTTGGATCAGAACCCCTGCTAGGGAGTCTTTGTCCTTGGCTTTCTTAAAAGAAGACTTCACTAGTGTGTGAACAGCGTTAATCACCCATGAACACTTGCTAAAGAGTGATCTGGTTTTTATGATATGGAAAACACGCTGCTGAAGCATGAAACCTTTTAATGAAGTCAAACAAAGTAAAAATTGCCCCTTATGACCTAAAGCTCAGCTCCTGAAATGTCATTTTCTGGGATAATACATTCCTCATCTGCCGGTCTAGGCTTTTTCTTGCCGCAGGTGAACTAATGCAGCCTTGGAGGTGTGCCATAGTTACTAGTATCTGGTATTTTACTAGAGGCAAGAGATAGGAATTATTAATTGTTTATTTTACCCCCCTGATGGAAATTGCAGAAAATGAGCAGATCTTTGCCCCTGAATTTGTTATTTTGTTTTCCTGACACCTAAATCAACTGTATATCCTTAATCTTAACATTGAGAAACCACTGGCATCATTAATGGGAGCTTGTTACTTCATGCAGAAGTCATTACTGATTTGTCAAATAATGTCAGTGAATGCAGAAAACTGAAATACAAAAATCTTTTGACAGAGTCTTTGCTACTACCTTTAGTCTTCACTGTCTTGGAATGGTAGGAATAGGGATGTCATTCTAATGAAAACAATTCACAATAAATATTTGTTCTTGTGCTTGTTTGTTACCTTGTGGGTATCCAATATTGTGCATAGGGTTATTTCAAAACTCACTGCAAATTCTCGTTGATGGGATAGTAATTCTGATTTTATGTAAGAAATCAGTGGTGCTAGCACTGGGTGAGGTCTCACAGAGTTCACTAATGAGTCCTTTACTGTATTTATACATAAGTGAAACTCCTGAAAATCATGATAAAACTGGTTCACATAGTTCATATGGCAGCAATTTATTGCCTGGCTGCAGATTTTGTAAATCTCTCTGGTACCACAGGGTTATTACAGTAAGTTAGAAAGACAGGTATTCTAAGTATGAACATGCTGTTAAGATCTCAAAAATACTGAGTGCTCTTGAATTGAAGCTTTGATGAGAAATAAATCCTTCTAGTGACACTTTTATGCCATGTAGAGATGTGGAAGTGTGAGCAACAGCACCTGGCAAGCAAGCTGTCTTCTTTAAAAGCAAGCAAACCAGCTGCTCATCAGGCTGGAGAAGGATTTAGCAGGAAATAAAAGTCTACTCAAATGTTCATTGCTCTGATCTGCAAGAGAAAACTCATTCTTTATAAAGTGTCCTCTGGATGCTGAGAAAAATTGCATTTATATCTTCTGTATTTTCAGACACTATGAAGAGTTCATATTTGAAAACAGGACTCATTTTCAAGTGAGCAACCTACTTAACAGATCCATTTCTGGTCGTAACAGTTCTTTCATTTACAGAACATAACCAGATAGGCAACAAAATCAACTTCCTTGTGGAGAACAAACAAAACTTGATAGAAACCTTCTGTTTCAGGATACAGTAGGGGTAGGATTTCTGCATTTGCTTTGTATGGGTCCCTCCTTTCCCTATCCTTGCATGTGCATCAGGCAGATTGTCTCGTTTAATAAGCCCCAATTGTATCAGCGTTCTGATTACAAAACCTGCTGTGTTTTAAGCACACTGACGAGATTAAGGAATTTTTACTCCTGCAGAGCAATACTAACAAAAATGTTTCTGTCTCTTCAGAGCCATAGATATGCAGTGGTTTCACAAAACACTGGGGAAAAAAAAGGGTTAGGCCCCGAAAGTAGGTAAGATGATGCAAGCCTGGCATTCTTAACTGTGTCCATATATTCCAACCGGGCAAGGTATCTCACCTGATCCCTTCAGAAAATCATTTCTTTACTTTTACAGCTGCCATATGCCATACCTCCACAACACAGAATCATTCAACAGCAGAAGGGAACCTAACTGTACCTAACCTAACAGCAGTAAGAGAAATAAATCCAAATGCAACAGCGTGGAAAAAACATGCATATATCAGCTGATACCCCTCAGAACCTCCAAAGGCCTGGAAAGTGTTTGGATGTATCACCTGAATATTTTTTAGATTATCTGGACTTTTGCAAGTTATTTTATGACAATTATTTCAGTGCATTCAGTGTTATTCTGAGTACCAAAAGCCTTAGTCAGATAACACTGTAATGCACTGAAAAGGTTTCCTTTAGATAGGTTCAAGCAATAACTGTCAGGGATCTATTTTAATCTTTAGGTAGATAATACCATGACAGTTGCCATCCTTCACCTTTTGGCTTGGTTTCTGAGGAGACTTCCCCTTTTTATTTTTCATTTGTTCTTGGCTTTGGTTTGCTTCTTATGAACTGTCAAATCCACATTAATCTATCCCATCAACCAGACCCTCCTGCCAACAAAACTGTTTTCATTCCCTGCTGCAATCTCCGTGTTTTCAGATGTGACAACCAGGGAATGAAAATAGTGCTGTAATGACCACAATGAAAAAGCTGCCTGGGAACACTGACTGCTTTTTGCAGCATTCCCCTCAGTTATTTAAATAGTATTATGCTATCTCAAAGGTTTGTAAACTGATATATGGAGAGATGAAGTTCCTGCCTGTGCTGCACCAAAACCTAAATAAGCCAGAGCTATGTGCCTTCTATACTACTCTGTCTCAGACTCCTGTCACACGAGCATCAGCTCATTTTTGCAGAACAGCTCTTCTGATTTCACTGGACTGCAGGGTAAATTTAAATTTGCAGGTTTATCTTCAGTCCTATGTTATCCATCAGGCCAGATGACTCTGATGCCCTCAAGCATCTATGCTGACACCTGTATTAGCCCAGCTGTCATCACGCTAGAATGAGGATTTCAGAACAACGTAACTTGTCGCAACAGAGGGAGAGAATAGCTCCTGTTAACTCCTAGGAGTGTGATCTGCAAGCAGAATCCCACCTACTGTACCTTTTATTTCCTAAATTGCACTGATGTCTTCAGAGGAACGGAGACCACCAAGATACAAAATGTTACAAGCTACAGGTAATGGAACCAAACAATCTACTACTTACCTGCAGTACTATGTCCCGTCCATTTCGTGTGATGTTAACAGTATGGGGCTGTCCATTAGCCATGTTTCTGTGGTCGACATCAATGTTATATGGCTCTTTGGTGCCTCCAAGGCTGTACCGAATTTGCAGATTCCCTAGTGAAAGAAATGTGAAAAGCACCCTCAGGTATTTTGATCTTTATTCACCAGCTATTTTCCTCTCTTCGTTTTCACATACAACTGTTAGTGTTCTACACTTAAACTGCTCTAAGAGCTGGTCTCTGCAGTAAGAGAAGAGCTACTGTTTAAGACTATAAAGCTACTGGGCTGGAAACTGCTTCTAGTTTATAACCCAGAAGAGTGCCAATGACCAGCATTCAAAACTAGTGTTTGCAAACACTCCAGACTGTAAACCAAACAAATCAGAGCTGTGCCTTGAACAATATGGACAACTGGTACAAATTTGAACGCATCAAGTACCTCTTTATTGTTGAGATTATTATCCTTGCTGCAATAAAATTCTTTGAAGTTAGACAAAGCATGAAAGAATAAACCATTGATATGCTCTGAATAAAGGCAGAATTACAACAAATCAACACTGACACATAATCTACACAAGGGACTTTCCTGCTTTCTCATTTAATTGTTGTTGACAGGTGACCGTCTGGACTTTTATGGAAATTTAATAATATATGGTGAAATGAAAACCTGAGGTTACAGTGTTAGAAAAGTATAGCTGAAAGTGGTTAATTGATATTCATGACATTTTAACAGACAGATTTTTCTTTCCCAAACAAAACTGAAGTGTCCGCTCTTCTTAAGTGATTTTAATATTTGATTAAAAAGAAGAATGTTTGCAAAGGGAAATGCAGACCCATTATTCATCAAACCCAGAAATACTCTGTCCCAGAAGAGCAGCTCCAGCCTTTGCTAACTACAGTTTAGATGTTTGACGTGGGATTTCTCTCGGGCACCTTCTTTCTTCCCCATGAAGGGAAAAAAATGAGCGGCATGTACAATACTCATATTAACTTCTCCCATAAAAGATAATGGTAATAAAATCATCCTAATTACGATTTTCGCTGGGCACTAACGCACTATTTGGAATCAAAGTATATTCAGTTTATATACAGCTTTAATACTGTAACAGCAAATGACCCATATCCAACCTTCAACCATCACCAAAATGTTTCAGCACCTTACATATTATCCTACATCCATATTTTAGCCACCTCAGTGGGTATCCAGATATTCAGAAGGAACAGCGCACTGCACTTTCCACTCACTACTGCCATGAGTTCAGTGATTCAGATACCCACATGTGGATGCCTATTTGTTCCCTCCATAATGTTAGTTCATGGCACAGATCGGACTGTTTTAGTAGGCTTTTTATGGGTGGGGGTTTGGTTTCAGTTTTTTGTGGGTTTGTTTTCTGTGTTTGCTTGTTTTCTTTTCCCCATTTTGCTTTGAGAGGATGGGTTGACTAATGAAACCCCACTACATCAGTACAAAAAACAGAGGTTAAGGTCCTGTGTACTTTATTTTTACATGACAAAGCTGAAAAGACTTTCTCATTAGTTCAGATCTTCAGCTTAATGTCAACCTGGTGTTATTATCAATTGTGCCTTCAATGGGGAGAGCCCAGAGAGGCTGCTTACCAGACGGCTTGACAAGCACAGCCATGAAGTCCTGGGTGTAGGAGCTGATGTACAATAAAACACAAGGGGACTTGGTGGTACTGAAGCTGAAGCTGAGCTCTTCTTTATTCAAGTTCAGGTCAGGCTCTGTGGTCTCGGTATCTGGAGAACTCAAAAGTGTTCGGCTCACTAAATCCTTCATGCTAGTCCCTGGGGAGTGGAAGTTGTAACGAAGCCACATTCCCTCTTCAAAAAATGCTCCAACATCTTGAACGTAAGAAGGAAAAAATAAAGAGAAATTCAACATGCTGCCACCTTTTGGATTAAACACATTACTACTGACTTGACTGGCACTAATCTGTGCACGTTCTACTGCTGCATTAAGTGCTTCACCAATATTTAGGTCCAGAGCCTCACTATTTCCTAGTAGGAATGAAAAGGAC
Source organism: Pezoporus flaviventris (assembly GCF_033815535.1). Classification (NCBI taxonomy): domain Eukaryota; kingdom Metazoa; phylum Chordata; class Aves; order Psittaciformes; family Psittacidae; genus Pezoporus; species Pezoporus flaviventris. Next base: position 6,983,289 of record NW_026892585.1, read on the forward strand.
AATCTCCACTTTACTGGTGAGTACCTGGATTCACAGAACAAAGATTTCCTTTGAGTCATACAGAAGGTGTCTCCTATCAATACTACAGATGAGAAGAACCATGCGTTAGATTTATTTTCATTGAAGTCTAGCAGTAGATAATGCTCCAAATAATGAGATACAAGAAAGAGAGATTTAAGAGACACAATAAGCAAACACTTTCAAGGAGAACAAAAACCAGCAATGCTGACCAGCAAACCTGAGTGCATTTGGAAGGTCCTCACAAAGGAATGATGGCAATTCCAGCACCTGAAAGATCTGAAATAGGACTGGACACAATGCTAGAAAGTTATCCACTGCTAGCACAATCCTTCATGGGAACTGCATAACCAGTATGGCCTTATGGGAGATAAAATAAACTAGGGAGCTCAACTCAGTGGGCACAAGGCAAGACACACCTGAACTGCATTCAGAGTAGCTGAGCAGAGACAAGATGACAGATAAAATTATAATAGATTTTAGTGATGCTCCTTTCCAGAATTTTGCTAAAGTTAGTGCTGCAAAAGCTTTACGTTTCCCTGTTACCCTGTTAAAATTCTCCAAATCTCAAAATATCATAGCCACTGTTACTGTGCGGCCATATAAAACATGGAGTCAAGTTGTGGTCCCAAGGTGCCATAAATAATTTGATCATTCTGATAGATTTACGACTGACATTTTATAGGAGAAACCTTAAATCAGGCTGAAACAGTTATGGGAGAGGCAATTCACTTTAACAACTGTATTTCGCAGTAGACTCAACTTAAGTACTCCTGGATTACAAGTGAAGGGCCCTAACCTGAAAATAACTTCCCAAACTGTGAAGCCTTCTGCCACTAACAGCAGCATTGAAAATAAGCATTAGCACCGACAGATCTACAGCAGTACATGCTGTAGCCGTATTACCAAGACTGGCTTAAAACTATCCCTACAACAGCTAATTCATTCTTCTTCAGCCTTTGCTTCTAGCTCACACAACCTGCTCCTTGGGCAGATATTGTACCAATGGCATGGTTATGGCGCTAGCAGAGCTGCTGGCCAGAGCCAGCCCTTTTTTCCAGAGCTGTAAATGTGATGAATTGCTACTTCAAATGCTCACTGCTACAAAGAAAGCTTTACCTAAACTGCTCTCTGAAATGCTAAGACTTTTTTTTTTCCAAAGGGGTTTCATAACAGCAAAGGATGTCCTGTATGTTTAACTTGATTTGTGCTGAGAAAATCATTTTCAGTATAGCTGTATTATTACAGGCATACAAACTATTGTAATGAGCCTTGAAATTCTCCTCATGCGCACACCACCTCTTTTAAGAGGAAGCATAAGTGGAAGGCTCACTTCAGCTGTGCGAGTGTATCAGGCCCTCAACAGGAACAATTGAATCCCCTCAAGTTCCAGTTCAGCAAAGAGGCTGATGCACATTACGTTCTTTGCTGAACGAAGCTGAAGTCCTTGCAGCAGGGCTGTAAAGTGCTCAGCACCTCACAGGAGCAGGCTGTTTGAACTACTAGGAAACACTAGAAAATGCTAAAAGATCATTTTCTCTATAATGAATGTAGCTATAAGAGGACTTGGCAATGCTGAGGGCTGATCAGTGAAAAAACTATCTACTTTGAGGTCACAAGCGTATCTTCTTCCTGAAGCTCTCACAGACGCCCTTGATTCAGAAAACCATTCAAACTGCCTGAATAAAATGCAGCACAAACCCTGCTGCTGAAATGTGGTGGAGGTTTCCCTGCATGACCCTCTTTTGTAATATTTCAAATGCTATCTAAGAAGATGACTCTTGGGAGACAGCCACGAGGCATAATGAAGGGCCCCTCCGCTAACTGCCCTTTCAAGGCAGAAGCCTTGGGGAAATGAATATGGCAGTAACATCATTTTCTTCAGAAAGCAGTGCCTATTTCTACATCCATATCCAGTGAGGTTGTCCTCTGTTGACAGACTGCAGGTACATACAGGTTGGGCCTGCGTTGCAGAGGAACCAAGAACAGGAACTGAGGATCATCTGAAACAATTTGATGAAGCAAGAGGCACATCCCCAGTGTGAGCTGCACATACTTTACAAAACTGTCCAGCTTCAACTGGAAAAGGGATGAAGCAGAAACTGATCCAGAACTTCCACACAAAAAGCACACTTACCCAGAACTGACAAACTTATTTTGAAGGCTGCAATTCTATGGTCATCCCCCCAGTCCCGCTCTCCCCACTCAGTTACTTGTGTTTTTGTACATTCTCATTCTGCCTAGGTTCAGGAGTATTGAAAGACTGGAGAAAAAAGCCAAATAGCAACAAAAAAACCTGTTTCTCTTATAAAAATTACACAATCTCATAACAGTTCTGGGCCAGTGTTGTAGACCTCAGAGTCCTCATTCTCCTTTGCTGCTGATTTAACAGCAGTGAAATGTCAGTATTGATTCTTCTCTTCTTCAGGTGATTATGATTCTGGTAGCCATACACTCACTCACACTCAGAACTTGTCTTCTTTCTACATTACTTTTTCATCTCCTGTGAAAAACATTGCCAGTATGGCACACGTGTGGCTGAGCACAGCTTCAGCAAGATATTCTGTCTGGAGGTGTGTATATAAAAGATACAGAACTCAGCAGGCTTTATGGCAATTGAACTGGTGCTGTGCTAGCAGTTGGGATAGGAATGGTAACAGGGATTGCCATGAATCAAATGCAAAATAGTACTCCACATTAAAAAGAAGCAAAAAACCCCTAAACCCAAACCAATCCCCAACCCCACGCAATTTAAAACCAGCAGCTTTTCAAGAATGGCTCTGTAAGAGGTGGACTTGACTTTTTGCCGTAGGACAGCTATTACTGTCCCACAATGGCCTTCTCAGAGTTTTCCAAGTCAACTCTAGACCTGGCTCATGTCACCTTTTACCTGGGGACCAAGGAGAAAGTCATGCTTGTTACTTCTCTGGTATCATATCCAACATAAGAATGACATGGACCTGCTGGGGTAAGGCCAGTGGAGGCCAAGAAGATGATCCAAGGGCTGGAGCCCCTCTGCTAAGGAGCCGGCTGAGAGAGCTGGATTTGTTCAGCCTGGAGAAGAGAAGGCTCTGGGGAGACCTTAAAGCAGCTTCCAGTGCCTAAAGGGGCTACAAGAAACCTGGAGAGGGGCTTTGGACAGGGGCCTGTAGGGACAGGACAAATAGAAATGGCTTTAACCTGACAGAGGGGAGACTGAGATTAGATACTAGGCAGAAATTCTTCCCTGTGAGGGTGCTGAGGCGCTGGCACAGGGTGCCCAGAGAAGCTGTGGCTGCCCCATCCCTGGCAGTGTTCAAGGCCAGGTTGGACGGGGCTTGGAGCAACCTGGTCTAGTGGAAGGTGTCCCTGCCCATGGCAGGGGGTTTGAACTGGATGAGCTTTAAGGTCCAGTCCAACCCAAATCATTCTATGATGGTATTTGGCTTTTTTGAGGCTGAGCCTTGAAAGCTATCTTATTAATGGACAGCAACAGTGTAAAACACAACAGTGTAGAACACTGGTGCAGACTACAGAGACAAAACCTTGACAACTAGGAAGCCTGGCAAGGACACATGAACACTGCAGCAGAAAAAGATTCTCCCCTCTTTGTGTCACAAAGCTGACTGAAATGCCTTCTTACAGCATGTCCCATTCTTGCAGCCTTGAATGCCTCCTCAGCTCTGCTCAGATTTGATAAGTTAAAAATATTACTCTGTGATGCTGCTTGCCTGTGCTCAATGCCATGTTTTCCCTGCATGGAGTTCTGGATGTGAAAAGCAGCATATTCAAAATCTTTAGCAAGGACAGTCACTCTATGCATGTACAAAGAACTGTTAGGGCAATGCAGGCAGCTGAACAAAACCTCTTCCTTTTTTGATTTCTCACAGTTATGAATGTTGAATATAGATTAACAAGGCTTTGCTTGCTGGCTTGTGGCTAAAAAAGTGCTAGAGAGCACCAGAAATTACAGCTATTTCCAGGCTGTGGTCACAAAGATTTACTGAAATACATCCTGGCCACAGGGCATCAGTAAAGGGTCAGAACCTCACAGCTGTGTATCTGGGTCAGAATTTACTTTGAGTGCTCTGAAAATAGTAATGCTTATAATTCATCTGGTTAGCTCACTCACTGTTTTATCCTGCCTTCAGGCTCACAGTATTTAGTTTGTGAAACCAAGAAGTGGGGATTTAAAGGTTTTGTTCTACACTTTAAAGACTCATATTCTGGATGCCATTACTGTAATAATTTGTGATGCAAATTTCAGTTGTCTATGTGTGGAGTAAAATACCAAAATGCAGCAACTGCTTGTTGTTATTAGTGGAATATAAACCTACTGAGTGTTTGCCCCTCCTATATGAATGTATCTGTACTCAGCATATAAACCCCCACCTTTCTTGAACAAATGAGCATCAGAATCAGGGGTATGAAAAATAATGTGCACCAGTGAAAATATGGGGCCTGATCATAAATCCATGTGATGTTTCCCACTACCTTCAGTAGAACAGGATGAGTGCCACCAAAGACGGGGTGAAGCCATCTGATTCATTACACCTTAAAGCCTCCCTAGTCAATACTGACAGGTAGCTTCTGCAGGGAACCAGTCTGGCATACCTAAGCAAGGCTGAGCTCTGAATCTTCTTTTGCAATGGCCCTGTAATCCAGGTGCCTTTTATTCTGCCTTGCACATGCCAAGGAAAGCCTAAAAATGTCATGAAAATCACAGCTGCAGTTCATTATGTACGGATGTGAAATTATTATAGACCTTTCTATGCTAGCCATTTGAACTGATGGCTAGGATAGCTGACTCGGAATAAGGGAATGGCAACCGGAACCGTGTATTCCCTGATGATTCTAAATGAAAACCCAGCTCATTTTCTAATGGAAATACCCATAAAGGTTAAAAAAACCCATCAAATAAAACAGGATGGATGAAGAAAAACACAATGGCAAACATACAACAGACCAGGTTTCATGATTTCCTGCCAGGGTGCCTTTGGGGCTGCTCTTTAGGTAACCTCAGAGAAAAACCTGCATCTTTGAAAGAGACATTTGAGAAATAGCACAGACTGCCCTTCAATGATTGCACAGTATTCAGAGTGACAACTCTGATAGGTGAGATCTAGCTTCAAGTCCTTCCTATACCACAGGTATCCACTCTAAAAGTGAGCAGTTCCTTGCTTCCCTCATAATCTCATTCACTTTCTGCATTACTATAACAAAAATGTCTTCTCATATCACAGAGATATTGTAAGGACAAATACTTTATCAGCTTGTGAGGTGCCCATACTACCCAACTAGCACACAGGTATATAAATATTGCACAGAGGTGTCTGGCGTGAGAACCTCAAATCTCTCAGTTGCCTTTGCACAGACATGCAGCAGCTGGCAATGCTACTGAAGCTGCTCTACTCATCTTTGATAAAACATCTGCATGCAGGGAGCACTGACACCAGAGGAGGCCTCCTGTAGTTAGCTGACAAAGACACTGAAAGTTCATCACATTTTGGAGCCAGGACTTAGTGTTTTTTTAACTCATTACCCTGATTTACTTCCTTTCCGTATACAGAATAAGAAATCCTTGCATTTATAAGTAGTGTATTATGGGCTGTAAGTGGGCTGGCAAGCTCTCTTTATAATCAGGTTGATATCTCTTTGAGATGCGTAAGGAGCATGGAGAAGGGTTGTTTTGCCTTAAAATTCTTGCAACTTAAATGGAATGCAATTTTCAAAGCACCAGAGCATAACCATGCATGTTTAATAAGGCACTATTGACAGGACAGCAGAATGGAATAGCTTTACAGAGTATATATTTTTTTTAATGAGTATATATATTTACTCAATGAAGGCTAAGAGCCAAGTCCTGGAGTTTGATCTACAGGTAGAAAAATGTGACTGCAGCATTCATACTTACAGACTGGGAGCCTAACATTCCCAACACAAGGAAAATTTCTGTTATCACCTTCAGCTAACAGATCACAATCATGTTGTGTATAGCAGAATTGTTTTGGGGGGTGGGAAAGAATGTTGCCTTTGACATTCCAGGTACTGGGATTATGAACAATGAAAACTAAGAAGTTAGTTACCTTAAATTGCTTGAACAATCCTCCACCCCATTACTTACAGCAAGGCAATGCAACGTATTTGCAACCAGCAAAATGAAGAGAATTGAATGGGTATAACCAGGGCAGAATTTGGAGATGATCAAGGATCAAAGAGTCTGTGGAAACGGTGCAGAGCTGCTTCACTCATGTGCTATAGCACCAGAGCTGGTATGTCTTTTTTTGCATCCATTCAGCCTAGTAAAAAGCTAGTTTTCCTCTTTGAGGCAGGCAAGGGAGCAAGAAAGGAAAGAAACCGGACCATGACAATGGTAAGGGTTTAGGGTTCATGAAAATCTAAAATCAAGCATGAAGGAGTTCAGTTCGAGCACTGGCACAAGGACTGCAACATTTCACACTTTGAATCTGAGCTTGACTTGAAAGAAAGAAAAACGTTTATACACTGCACTCATCTCTTTGGTGTTTGTTGATGCAAACTGGGTAACTGCACAGAAACTGGGAAGCTTTGAATTTACCCTTCCAGCAGACCTGAAGGCACATGAGTCACAGCACCAGCTATTTAACCTTTTTTCTTGGCCACATTCTCTTGGCAAAGGACAATTTCTTCTCCTACCATTGATCCACAGCACGTCAATACCCAAAGGAGGAATGCTTGCTCCCTGGGGGATCCCCCACATTAGAGTGCTGCCACATGCTCTGCAGAGCCATCTCCTCATCTGACCTTCACTCTTTTTGTTTAAAAGAAGGAAAGAGTTTGTTTTTTTTAAAGGGGAAAAATAAAAATGTTTTCCCAGAAATGCTTTTACGGTGATAGGACAGCTATGGGAGGGAGAAAAAAAGATGATTTATGCTTAAGCAAAGGACAGGGAAAGGTCAGAAAGCAATCTGTAGGACTGCAGAAACACTGCAGCTATTCCTCAGAACAATTTCTCTGAGCACTGAAAGAAGCGAAGTCAATTGCGTATGCCCCAAATCCAAAACAAAAATAAAGGTAAAATAGATGTCAGACTCTATTTTTGCACTTTTTTTTTTTTTCCCTTATAAAAATCTAGTGTAATTTCCAGGCCACTACCACATCAAGCACACTGATCTGCTGATAATAAGGCTGGAGGCAACGCAGGATCTCGTCAGCCATCAGTCTCTAGGCTCTACGGATGGATTTCATCAGCAAAAGAATTCACAATATGCACAGCCTGTTTTTATTATGAGATATGTTTATTCACTATGAACCATTGTATGGCGATTTCCTTAAGGTAATGATGGGGCTTTTCCTTTGATTTTTCCTATCACTCCTTCTCCTAGCACTTGCGGTGTGTAACCAACCCCTAAAAGTTTACCATGAGGAAGTAACCTGAATATCAAAATAAAATTTTTGGATAAGAAAAGCTTCCTGTGGCGAAGCAAAATCCACAGGAGCAGACTGCAGGATACTGAAAGGTATTACACAGCATTTTTTTACGGTAATATGTCACATTGGTTTGGATGTGGGGACTTAAAAAGTCAGGCACTATTGATTATCAAATCAACACGGGTACCTGGCCTGAAGATTTGCTCAGAGGAGTACAATAATGAAACCCAGTCCTAGTTTGTTGTGCAAAGCACTAACCTTGTTATTGCTCGGCAGCTGATGTGAATTCCTAGTGAAGGTAACAAAGGAAAATCTGCTTGCTTGCCTCCTATTAGACTCACCCCCATGACAGCATCCAACAGCATACTGTGGTGCCAGTTAGAAAATCACAAGTGACAGAGCAGTATGCAACTATGTCCTTGCTATGAAGAATGGAATTGGTTGAAAACAGACATTATGGTCTTTAAAAACATTTTCACAGATGTTTCAGTTCTTTTAGAGAGGGGAAAGTGTTGAAGTGTTAATGAAAAATTAATTGAAATATCAGAATTGTGATGTTTTCATCCAAATCAACTAAAAAAATCAACTAAAAATAACTTAGGTAACACTTTGTTTTACTGTTTTGCCAGTATTTATTTCACTGTTGTTAGTACTCTATGTTCAGCCTTTGCATCTAGAGAATATATCCAGTCTCATCTTATGGATCAAGAGGACATGGTATAAGATTCCAAGAGCAGCTATAGAAAACAAGTGTAGGATCCCCTTCTTTCACATGTCTAGGGAGTTTGACAACATGCATAACATGTTCCAGTGCTTTACTTGATTGAAAAAGCTTAATACTAGTTAAATTTACAATGTAAAATTTAATGGGCTGAAAATGAACTGTTTTAAAGTTTCATTATCAGCACTGTTTGTTACAGAGGTTTTACAATTATTTTGATCACAGGATGCCTCAAACCCAATCTACTCCGTGTTTAATTTATCCTCTAACTTTATCCCAGTGCCACTCTGTTGTTTCTACAGAGAAGCCCCATGAAGTCACTCACCCTAAATCATACTTGCAGATATTCTAGATGAGTACATCAGTTTTCAGCACTAGCAAATAGGAAATCGGTAATTTCCATTTCGTATCTAGGGCCTTAAGGATTTACTGAGATTTTTAGCCTGAAATAAGTTTTGATATTTAAAGCAGAGATCTGATGTTGTGTTTAAATGGCACAACACGTGTGGTACAGAGATCCCCAAGCTAGCATGAGTACCTTTGCATGACTCAGAGCTGCCCAGCAGCAGGAGCTTACACCAAGTTTTACTGTGTCCTAAGCATCACAGTCAGAGGCCTGGGCCTTTGGCTGGACTGGGACGCTGATAAGGAGACTACTGTAGTATAATAAAGTATTGCTGCTGTTTCTATGACAGTACTTACACATTGGTGAAGCACAGGTTTTGTCTATGCTAGGTCTTCAATTACTCCAAACCAGTATTTTTTGTTCTGTTAGTGCCACACCCAGGAAAAAACAGGACACTTCAGCTTAGAGCGGGTTTGGGCAGAAATTTGGGGGTTATCCATAAGAGAAACAGAAAAACACAAATAAAAGCCAGTGTGATGAATTTCAGCAATACAGAAAAAACCTAAAAAGTGAATTCATTCAATATGGCATGGCAGCAACTCTTTTCCTCTTGAAATGTAAAGGGAGCAAATGAATGGCCACAAAGTCTGCAAACTGCACAAACATTTGGAAAACTATATTCCCATTAATAATTTGTCTCAATCATTACTGGTCAAAGTGAGAAAAAAACCATACAGATATAACAACATCGTTATCCCTGCTCTTCTTTTTCATATGTAATGGACATCTTTCCCTCACTTGTCATGTAGGCACATGCGTCCATAGCAAATCAGTCTTTTAGAATCACTGGTTTTGAAAATTCAGAACATACTTCAGGCATTTCCAAAGGACTGACATAGATGTGAGAGCTCTGTACCTTCCCTTTCCTAGCAAGTTCAATCTCTAACCCAGACTGAGCTACTAAAAGACTTGAAATGGTTATAGAGGGATAAAACTTTTAATCCAGATGCTAGCTTCACAGTTTATATAATATTCAACCCAAAGCTCACACCTATGTATCTCCAAGTATGTTTCTGAACGAGACTAAATAGCTTTTGTTTAAGTCCATGATTTTTTTTTTCTAAAGAATTAACCATGGCATTTTGCAAGCTGGAATCTATTATACAACAACTCAAGACTACAGAACGCATTCAGACAGACCTGCTATGACTAAAGGCATTCCTGATTCATGTTGTTGTTGTTATTTGATTTAAAGAGGTAACATATATTAGTACTAATGAGAAATGTGGCTTTAAATCATCACATTTAAATCCTGCGTGTATAATTTGACTTGTCTGTAAGAACTATTAAGCATTATCAGGACTTAGTTGTTTAATTAATAGATGAAGCACTGATTATATGGTGTTTTTTCTCAGGCAAATAGTTCTCCCATATTCTGCCTCCTGCGCTAAAGCATTTACCTTTAATGCAAAATGGTCCATCATAGGCAGTTCTGGAGCAGTCACAGGAGTACCCGTTGTATTTCTCAACACACTTCCCACCGTTGGCACAGTACATCCCATAGCTCGTGCAGTGGCCAGAGCAGCCGGGCTTCACCCCTGGCGTGACTTTCGCCCTCTCTTCCAGGTCCAGTGTCACTCCGTTCATCCTTAAAGAACGAATGCAACCCAGGAAGCCTCGCTGCCCTCCCGCAGCACCTGAGAGGGAATGTAGAACTGTGAGACAACACTGAACAGGTTATACTGCTTTACAGGAAATACACTGCTAAGCTTGTGACAACAGCTGGAAGTAAGTAACTTCTTTGTAAAGGCTAGAACTGCCTTGTCCTACCGACTATAAAGTCAATGAAACCTAAGCTGTTGATACCATATCATAAATAAGCATAAATAGTAGGCGTGCTTTTGCTTTACACTGATTAGACATTAGAGAATCTAGCCTCTACTGTTAAGACTTCATTTCATTTAAACTCCAAGATTTTTAGAGGGAACAGTTACAGAAATGGGCCTGCCTCAACTGCTACAGTATAGCCTTACTCTCCATATGATTAGTGATGATGGACGCTCATAATGCCATAGTATGTTCCGCAGTGTTAATTTTTCAAAGCCATGATGGGGAAAGAAGGAAAATATATAAATATCTCTACTCAGCTGCAATAGGAAACACAGATGTTAAATTCCAAGCAACATCAGGAAAATTGTTTAGTTGCCAGAGCATAGAGTGAAGGATGCAGCACTGAAGAGCTACATTTGAAAACCTGCATCAAGATAGCTTTTCTCAGCAGTCGATAAGAACTGTTCCTTTCCCCCCTCTTGTAAGCACTTGCTGAACAACTTACAGCTACGGAAGCCTTATCTGGGGCTGGATTAGAAACAACACCCCCCTAAAAAATCAAGTAAATAACAGTGAGTTGCTGTCATCCTTGCTCCTCATCCTCTCGTCTCTTTGATTACTGCAGTGCCGCAGGTGCTTAAGAGTACCTGAGGAGATCTGAGTGCTCATCACCACAAAGCACACATACCTGAGTGGGGACGAGGACTAAATACAAACCAAGGAATGTTGGCTGTTTCAGATCAATTGCTAGTAACTGGACAATGTGAAGCGAGAGGAGGCAATGCTTGATCTGCGCTGAGTGAACAGGGCAGAGGGCATTCTGGTGTGGTTCCAATCTATGTAAACTCATATACAGTGCACTAACGAAGGAAAACCTAATGCATCTAATTCCCTTCTTTCTCCTAGTCGTCAGGACATACAGTCATCATCCCTCAAGCTCTCTTGCTGGCCAACAAATAGATATTTATTCTGCAGCAAGTGAAACAGGAGGCACTGAAACAATTCTTTTTCAGTATTACTCTCCAGACCCCGATGTTCAGGGTATTCATTTGGGACCCACCAACTCAAATCAATTCTCTATCTGACTCTGAGTAAGGCTATAAATCTGTTCTTTGAGATGTATGCTCCAATCACCAAGTTATGGATATGATTCAGAAAGAAAATCTGTTGCAGATTTGGGCATTCAGTTTTCAGCAATAAAGGTACTAGGTATTTCAAAACACACAGTTAGTTCAAAGCTACAAATAAAAATCAGCATTACTAACAGCTCCCCAAGAACTCAGGCTGGAAAACCCCAGCTCTTCCTGTTTTCAGCAAAAGGCTAGGTATTTCTTTCAAAAGGTTAAGGCTCCATCTTTTAACCACTCTTTTAAACAAACTTCACATTTCAGCTTGTTTTGAAACTGCCTTCTACTGAGATCACAGTCAGCAGTAAAGGAGAATCTGAGCTTGTAAATAATGACTGCATGCCCGGTGACATACTATACACAGTCTGCAGTGACACTCTGCTGTTCACCAAGGCAGTGAAGGCTTTAAATATAATTTCAATTTCTGCCATTGAACTCTTTATTATCATGGGGAAAAAAAATGAGATGTCGTTTTCCTTCCCCCTTCCCTCTCCTTCTGTTTACGGGTATCTAGAGAGGTAGGAAAGACCTTCTTTGCTCAACATTTCACGCGGTTCTGATCCTAGCTACTAGCACTTTGGCATGTCTGCACTTTGCAGCACAGACGTTAACAGTCGGAGAAATACAAGCGCTACTGGAATAGCCTGCCCAAAACGTAGCAGAGACCAGTAGCTCCAACAAGCAGCTGGACTAACTTGGTTCCAAGGAATGTATTTGTGTAACACTGTGTGATGCTTTCCTGCATCAAATGGGCAAACAGCCCATGGGACTAGAGGAAAGGACTGCAGTGAGATCTCTGAGCACAAAAGCGTGGGCAATGATCAAACCTAAAGAGGCTTAAAGTGCTGCTGAGGTTAGGATGGGCACTGCAGGCATATGCAGTCCTGGCAAGACCTACTCACAATTTTTCACTTCTGTAGTGCGTGTGAGAGAGAGGCACTTGACAAAAAGGGAGTTAGGCACTACAGCCTGCTAGGTGCACTTTCAGCCAGAACCAGCAGGTGGGGAGAGACAAAAGCGACAAGCTGCCAGCGCAAGATATTTTCCTCTTAGTTGATCTTATTCCTGTAATTATGGATATGCTTGTCTTCTTTTTCCTCTTTCTCCCCCATGCTGTCATGCAAGTGCTTCAGGAGCCAACTTCCTACATTAAACTAACTGCTGCTGGCAAGACAGGAGGCACAGAGTGTTCAGCATGGGAGAGCAAAGCCCCATTACCCGCACTGCATCTTACCGACATAGAGCTGGCTGTACAATTCCAGCCGCGTGTGGCCTTCTGTTGGTGCTTTCCGGACCTCCATGGGTAACTGGTCTACCTGCAGGCTGGCTTGCTTGACGTTCCTCTCAGCATTGACACGATGCCACTGATCATCATTGAGCTGGTTGGGAGATCTAACGATGATTTCCACAGGCCCATTTCCAACATCAAATGAAAAGGAAACCTCCGTAGCAGCTGAAACACCAAGCAAAAAGGAACCCATCGTACACTGTACACAAATTCACCTATACTTCCAAAAAAGAAAGGAGTCATATTTACTAGAAATAGGCACCACTCGGCACCTTTCAGGATTTAGAAGAGCATTTCTGAGTTGAGTAGGAGTTAACATATTTCCAAAGAAGCTGTTGTGAAAAGTTTCCATAGCATATGATGAAAATCAGATCGATTTGACTTGTAAAATTTAACCAGAATAAATTATATCCCAGAAGAAGATTTTTTATTTCCATCTATAATTTTGATAATACTGAAAAAACCCATTCACCAGCTTTCAGAAGAAAACATCAACAATGACATTAATATTTGATCTCTGCAGCTTTCCAGTTTCCATAGGTTTTTTTTAGGGTAATATGCATTTTGATACATAGTGGTGCAGAAGTTATCTACATTTTTGTTTCTGTCCACGGGCAATTAATTTTTACAATGAACTAATAATGCAGTGGTAATGACCTCTGTGAGATTTTATGGCTGAAAAAGAAGTGGATTCTTAGCAAGCATTACAGTGCTCTATTTATAGTGGATGATTCAAAACCTGTTTGGAAGTTTTACAAATGTACAGTAGGATCTCCTGCACATTCCTCCAGGTCATCCTCAGCAAACCCTATAATCGATACTTATTATTAAACAGGGGTTGTGAATAATAACATATATATGACTTAGTTTGTGTAATTTGGGGCTGTAAATTTTATTATGGTAGCTAAACGTCAGCTGGAAGGGTTTATCTGAAGCAGATTATCAATGATAACATTCAGAAAGGAGAATACCAGATAGAAGACAATCAAGAGTTCCATCTAATGTGGTTTTCTTTCATATAAAATAAAAAAGCCACTGTGCTCTCTCAGTTCTTCTGAAAAATCTCAGGTGCCCAATTACGACCCCAATGTCCCAGTACAGCTGTGGTTTCTTGTTCAAATGAATTAATGAAACAGTATTATCTTACTCAGCAAGGCTATCAAGCTGTGGTAGAAGCCCCACTCTGTGATTATTATTATTACTAACAATACTAATAGTGGAAAATATTCCTGCCCAATAGATTTTCACAAGGTTATGTCTGATGGAATGAAATGCATTGTTATGAAAACTGGAAGGACAGGAATAAACTTTTTATAGAGAATATTCTTTCAAAACACATTTATTACACAGTTGACATCTTTGATTTTTTTTTTTTTCTGCAGATTGGCTATTTCTAGAAGAAAAAATTAGAAGCATATTTTATTGCTGTTGTGTTCTCTTGTTCTCTGACGAATAAAATTACTTCATTTCTTGAATGAATGGCCTTTCATAAGCCGAGAGTTTAGTCTGTTTGGCCTTTTGCACTTTGTAAGACGAAAACTGTAAGAGCCAAAGCTTGCCATTAAAGAAATAAAGATGTTTCATTTTAATGTTATTATGTCTTATAACTTCAGCGGTTCTGCCAATAAACTCGGGCAATTAGGAATTAGAGTAAAATCTCACCAGTATTTTTGCTGTATGCTGTGTCCAGGTTTATTTATTGTGTAATTCTCCTTTAACTTTATGCCTTGAAGAACTGCTGCAGATCTCTTCACTGTCAGGCTTGAACTGCTTCCCAAAAGCAGTCTCTCTCTACAAGACTAAGAACTACTTAGTAGACTTTTCACCTTATTCTGAGGCAACTGACGACCCTGTTCATACTGCTCATGGGTACTTTGCGTACAATCCCATTCAGGATTTTGAACCCCCCTGCAACAATGGTTCTTTGCAAGTTTTTGGTCTTCTGGATGGAAGCATCTCTAATTTTTTTACCCTTATTTTAAAAGAGAAAGGAGTAGAGACTTGACAGTAGAGATATTTCCAGTAGAAGTTCTGTTCCTGCATAGTCTAACTTTACACATGGCTTTAAACTGAGATCTGTATCACAGCCTGAAAGATTTACAATGAAGTATGTACTTAGTAGAGAATATTATTCACTTTGACATGAGTACCATTTGTATAAATTCATAGCATATTTTTATATTTCAGTTTATACTTAGGGAAAGAAAAGCATTCCAGAAAAATCTCAAAGGTCATTTTCAGTGTATGTACCTGCTGATATGCTGAAAGTTAGAGAAGGAAGTATAGGATCTATGGACTGTGCTGATCCTTCCCTAAGCAACCTAAAAACAGGACTCTCATAAACCAAAGGGGAGTCTATTTGCTAGACTGATGGACTGAAAACCACATGAAATATGTCAGCGAAAAGAGCTCTGCAGATAGGCAGAGGCTGCATGACAGCATGTCTTGCATGACAGTTATGTTGCTGGCTCTGATTTTTATTCTTCATTTCCACTGCAATTAATTTTTGAGTCTACATATTAAGCATATTCTCAAACGAGGGGCATCTCTATGTGAAACAATTGGCACTTGTATCCTAACAGAAATGAGGCATCCCTGCCCAGGGAAGGAGGCTTAGAACTAGATGATCTTCCGGTCCCTTCCAACCCTAACTATTCTATGATTCTATGTGATAACACTAGTCAGAAAAGGAAGACAAAAGAAAGTGTACCCTGCAATAAATGCGACAGGCGATCTAGTGACAACTGACACAGAGAAGACTGAGGTACTCAGCAGCTTCTTTTGTCTCAGTTTTCACTGGCAATTGCTCTTCACACATCTCCGAGTTCCTCAATCTCAGGGCATGGACTGGGGGAATGAAGTGGTCAAGGTCAGGCTGGACACAGCTTTGAGCACACAGCACTACCCCCACTCCTACTTTTCCCTCTATCCCAGTTTACTGCTGAACGTGGTGCTGTATAGGATGGAGCATCCCTTTGGCCTTTGGTCAACTGTCCTGGCTGTGCCCCTTTACAACTTCTTGGCTACCTTAAGCCAAATGACTGGGGGAGATGTGAGAAAGACAGAAAGGTTTGATGCTGTGCCAGCACTGCTCAGCAACAGCCAGAACACAAGTGTGGCATCAACACTGGTTTAGGCACAAATCCAAAACTCAGCATTGGACAGGCTGCTGTGGAAAAAGTTAACTCCATCTCAGACAAATCCATTACAATATCAGATTTGTTTAGAAGTTCAGCATAAACAGTTATGTAGAACAACAATTATTTAGGGTTTCTTTCCCAAGTGTGGTTTACTTTTCAATCTCTCTATGCCTACACACACAATCCTTGCATGATGTGGCACCTTTGACTCAAACACATCCTTGGCTGACATGTCAGTGGTGTTATTACTCTGTCAGAAGGGGATGATCAAAAGGTATCTACCATACATGTGCACACGTGACTATTCACAGCCACCAACCGAACCAGAACAGGGTTTTTTTCCAGAAATATGCAGAAAATGAGTTGCACAGCTCCCAGAGATTCCTGCTGGTCACTCTGTAGCTCACGAAATGAGGTTTTCCCAATGATCATTTTACTTTCTATTCTACCAAAGAGCAGAGAACTCAAACCAGTTGTAAGAAATGAGAATGAAGATCAGACATTGAACGATATCTGGAATTGCTTCATGAGGAAATAATAATAAAAAGGTGGGTTTTAATTTATTCAGTCAGTACAACTGTTTTGTTATGGAAACTTCATAAAACTGAACAAAGATGAGTTTTTAATGTGCTCCTGCCATATACATTCACTCAATAAAATGTGGTTTGTGGCTTAGTTTTACCCTTTCTGTGCCTTATGCAGTTACAGATAATTAAATCTGAACTTGTTTCTTTCATTGATTCAATTTTCTAAGGTCTCAGGTCACTGTCAGCCACCTGTTCAGAACACAGAAGTGCAATCTTGCAAACAAAACGCTCTTCCTGCTCTTTGCTCTGTGTTCCTGGTTTTAGCGCTATTCAGATCCCACCATCTGAAAATCTAGGAGCCATTTGCCCATAAAAAGGCAGGGACATTACTGAGCCACCCTGCAGAAAGGCTTGGAGAGGCTGAAAGAGGGGACTAACAAGAACCTTACAAAGTTCACCAAGGACAAGTATAAGGTCTTGCACCTGGGAAAACATAATCCAGGAGTGCAGGACAGGTTAGAGTCTACCTGGCTGGGGAGCAGCTCTGTGGAAAGGGACCTGGGGTACTGGCAGACAACAAGCTTACTATGAGCAAACAGTGTGCAGCTGTGGCAAAGAAAGCCAGCAGGGTGCTGGGGAACATCAACAAGGGCATCCCCAGCAGCTATTGTCATTATCCCACTGCATTCAGCACTTGTCAGGCCACATCTGGAGAGGTGTTCAATTCTGGTCCCCACTATACAAAAAAGACGTGGACAGGCTGAAGAGGGTCCAGAGAAGAGCCACAAAGATGATCAAAGCACTTCTGGTAAATGTGTTTAGTTAAGCACAAGTTCTGAAGGTCAGCTGCATGGGAAGCAGCGTATACTTCTACATCCTTTGCTGTGCAGAAGGTCAGGCTAAATGACCTGTTAAGACTTTTCTGGTATTCAAGATCTATGAGTATCTAGGCCTCCCATTTTCCTAGAACTTCTTGCGTTTCAAGTCTCTTTTCTTCCTATTTCCCTCTTGTCGATAAACTGCAGGCTAGGCTCTCTGGCTATAATGAGGCAACCAGCAGAGAGAGATGCTGACAGATGGGCGAGTGCTCACAAGATGCTGAGAAGCAGGTGGAGGTTCTCAAGACACATAAGCTGTGAAAAAAAGAAGGAGGAGGGATTACAACCCTCCCCACAGTCATTTTTGTCTGTTTCTCTCCTCTCCCATTATCCTCTCTTGGAAACATGGACTTTCATCCTCCCTTGTACTTTGTTTCTTACTTCTGATGTATTTTTATACCCTTCAACAGGATTCACTGATGTTTTAGCAGCCTTGTATCAAAGTGAATAGCATCTACCTTCCTTAGGATCTTTCTGAAATCCTGTTCTGAGATCATAAATGCCTTGTAACAGCTAGAATCAGAGCTCACTGGCTTGCCTGTAAAACAGGATAAAACAATAATATGTAGACTAAAACCTGCCAGACAGATATTTTCCCCCCCTCCACTTTGCTTGCTTGTTCTGTGAATAAAAGTAGCTTGAAAGTATTCTGTCTCTGTAAGGGTAACACCTGCCAAACTTCTTGGACAGTTTGTTTGTAAATACAAATTAAGGGCTCTGATTAAACCAGTAGACAAAATTCAGTAAAATGACTGAAAACTTCATAAAGATGCTAAAATGTATTTAGAGCTAGTGGTTTACGTATCATTATTTGAAATCCATCACCAGGGTCAAGATCAGGTGTCATATCTGTAGCCACTAGAATCCTTCCCACTGATTTTAGTAGACTCTGGATAGAAAAAAGAGCTTTCTGGGATTTGAAAGCAACTATCACGTCCACCTTTCCCACTTCTACTCAGAAAGCAGAGTTTAAAGATAGTTTTACATAGTCATCTCTAAATTACCTGCCCTGCTGCCCTCATTTGCACAGGGGTGAGAGATGGCCATGCCAATGCTGACATTGAAACAGCCTTGACAGGTTGTTCCTGGCTGCTGAAAGTATGTGGAAAGGGCTACAGATGCTACCCTGAAGTGCCATATTGGAACAAAGGACCTGCTTTGAGGAGGTCACTTCTCAATGGACACAACTAAAGGTTAAAACCACCAAAACAGTATCTTAGGGAGAAATCGTTGATCCAAGTTGTTTGAGTGCAATGCAAGAATTACCCTGCAGCCTGGCTTTCTGTTAACAGTCTGGCAGCTGTCAAAAATCGTGGCCATATTTCTAATAACTGGACTAAGCATCTGGAAGATTTTATCATTCATCCAATTCCCAAATGAAATCGCTATTTGAACTAATGAGCAAAAGCTTCACTCGTTTGACCAAATGACAGTGCACATCTATGCCCAAGACTGCAGTGATCCCTGAGCTCAGTGCCAAATGAACTAACTCTGGAAGCTGCACAGCTGCATCAGCACGACGCTGTGCCAAGAGTAATTAGTTCTAATGAGTGGCTATACTGCACCTAGGATCAAACCCAGCAGAGCTGAGTGCTGATTTCTGTGGACATGCGATCTTTCTTAAGATCAGCCCTAACATAGGTGTACACTGCACAGAGTAGACACACTCTGTATTTGCTTGTAGGTTAACAAGTCAAACAAAAAAATACAACCCAAGTTTACACTCTCTTAGATCTTACACAGTAATTTATGTGTCAGGAAGGAAAAAAGGGTGAGTAATGCTATAGCTACTATTTATCATCATTTAACACCCACTTCTCACAGCATAAATCCATCCACAACATACAGTATAATCAGTGAGACTCAGTGTCTTCCTGAACCTTTAGAACTACCTGATATTCTTCATGGAGTAAACAACGCAAGCGATAATCACAGAATCGTAGGATGGTTTGAGTTGGAAGGGACCTCAAAGATCACCTAGTTCCAGCCCCCTACCATTGGCAGGGACACTTTCCATTAGACCAGGTTGCTTCAAGCCCCGTCCAACCTGGCCATGAATGCTACCAGGGCTGGGGCAGCCACAGCTTCTCCAAACAACACATTCCAGTGCCCTACCACCCTCACCAGAAAGAATTTCTTCCTTACAACAAATCTAAATCTACCCTCTTTGACTTTCAAACCATTGCCCCTTTTCCCTTTGTGCTTGTGCTACAAGCCTTCATAAAAAGTATTTCTCTACCTTTCTCATAAGCCCCCTTTGTATAGTGAAAGGGAGCAGTAAAGTCCCTGCTGGAGCCTTCTCCTCTTCAGGCTTAACAACCCCAACTCCCTCAGCCTCTCTTCACAGAAAAGGTGCTCCAGCCCCGTGACCCTCCTCTAGACCCACCTTAACACGTCCACATCTGCCTTGGCTGGGGACCCTAGAGCTGGATGCAGTTCCCCAAGCTGGGTCTCACAAAAGCAGAGTAGAAGGGCAGAATCACCTTCCTCAGCCTGCTGACCACACTTACACAGCCCAGGATACAACTAGTTTTCTGGGCTGCCAGTGCAAATTAACAAGTCACATCCAATTTTCCACTAAAGAGCACTGCCAACTCCCCCTCTGCAGGGCTGCTCTCAATCCATTTATGCCCCATCTGCAGAGATGTTGGGGACTGCCCCAACCCAGGTGCAGGACATTTACCTGACCTTGTTGAACTTCATAAGGTTCACATGGGCTCACTCCTCCAGCCTGTCCAGATCCATCTGGATGGCATTTCTTCCCTCAAGCTATTAACTGCACCACTCCCCTGCAAATTCATCAGGAATACAGAACTCTTCAGAATGTCTGAAGCATCTCATGAGCTTTCAATGTGCTTTTATAGACTGTTTTCATTTTGAAATTTTCAAAGTTTCCTGCAGACCAAAAAATCCCCTACAAATCAGAATGAAAAACAAAGAAAAAGGCTCTGTCAAAGTCAGAGCATCCTCTGAAGTGCTATCCTTCTCACATTTTTGATCCTTATTTTCTCCACCATTTAGTCTGCAGCCTGAAGGCAGTTGATTCAGTGTCTGCTGTGTGCAGTATCTATATCTGGTAGCTGCAAACTTGCAGTGACATTTCTTAGCGAGTGGACAGGGAATTAGATCTTCTGATAGACACTGTCCTGATTCAGCAAAAGCTGCTGGTTTATTATGCACATGACTGTTGTACATTGTAAGACAAGACTGCACACAAATATATTGTTTTGCTGTATATTTAAAAGATGTGAACTTTAACACATTATTGTCCTTCTTCTGTGATACTTACACATCATCTTTCCAGTAAGATTTCAATCGGACTGGTAATTTCAACAGCTGGATTTTCTAACAAAGTCCCAGCTTTCTGTTTAGAGGAACCCATTGTCTTTGGATTAATGGGAATTACATATGTTACTGTCTTCTTTTCATAATTTTGTTTTATGACTGTTCAAATATCTTTCCATATATCTGGCTGGCTGACTGAATAGCTAGCATTTTCTTGTTCATTCATTGCCTGAATGGATCAGACTCCCTCTCCTACAATAATTTTTGCCTAAGAATAATCTTTGCCTAATCATGCTGAGCCCTTGAAATTCATTACCCTCATCTGAGGTTTTAATCTTAGATATTCAATATATACCGGTTGACTCAGAAGTACTGTACTACGTTGCAGCATAGTCCTGGGAAAGTCTGGGACTCCCATGTCCTGGGATTCCCAGAACATTCTGTGGGGTTCTAGTTTAAGATCACTGAAATGTTTTTCATCAACTTCAGTAAAAAAGAGTGTTGGCGGACTGTAAGACTCCTAGTTCACCGATGGCAATTCATTTGTTGTCTGCTTCCCTTGATTGACCTCTAATGTTGAATACATGCCTCCCTAGGTGGTATTGGAACATGACAGATTGTTTGCTGAAGCTCATGCTCAATGAGTGACAGTAGGAGGTAGAAAGAAGAAATTAAAAAGTATACTAATTATCAGCAGTGTATCAGTCACAGTAAATGTGTGTTTCCGGAGCATGGCACCAGGATGGCTTTTGTTTGCATCCATATGGCTAGCAGATTATAATAGTGGGTACTTAATAAGATTTTGCTAGTGTCATCTGTATTTCTGGCAGCTAATTGTGCATTATTGCAGGTTCCTGCGTATTTCAGTTCCAAAATGTAAATCACAAAGTCCTGCATTTCCCATTTTTCTCTAGTACATGATTAGTCCTCTTGGATTGCATTAGCAAAGTCAAAGAAACGACAATTTGTTACAAGTAAATATATAAAGAAACAAAAAATTACAGGTCATTATTCTGCATGTCTGTTGTCTAGTCTGCAGCATCAAGCTTCATTCTGTTGTGCACCAACATCCATCCCTATCTACATATTCTGAAACATCTGCAGGTGTATTTCAGTGCTTCCTTATTGCTGTTTTACATGAGTTTAGCTAGCAACACAATCCCACCCTTCTGGTTTTCAGTATTTAAAGGAATAATAGACTGGAATAAGACTCTGTGGAGTAATTTCTTCAAGTGCATTTTTATAGCTGCACTGTTTCAACAATGCTAGTATTAAAAGTGGGCTATTCACTGCCATAATTTGCTCCCAAAAGGTTTAGAAGTTGCATATAGAAAGAGGTGTATCTGCTAGATGCAGTACGTCTTGGTAACAGCTTGTTCCTGGTAGAGAGTAACGATGTTAGCGAGCTGTTATGTTTCCATGCACACGCAAGATTAGATTACTCCTTTGGAGCAGAAGATGGAGCAGAGTTAGAATCCTTCCCTGAGTTTTCCCTAGGGTCATCCAACGGGCTGTCTGACTGCAGCTCAGGGGGCACTTCTAACTGCTGGAAACCTGTCTTGACCTTTTCCAAAGCATGCAGGATACCTGCAACTGGTTAAATGCTCTCCAGGAGCAAGTTAGCAGAAAACAAAAAACCTGGGGATGGGCACCTACTCTGCTTCTACTGGCAGACAACCACTTACACATGTAATTTGCTACATTTTGGACACATGTAAATATACTGGACCTGAACATGAAGGGAAATCGGAAGTGCATACAGCACCTTCCTCACCATGAGTAAACATCTGCGTGAGAACAAAGATAAGGAGAGGTCTGATTTTGGTAATAACTAAGAATCAGTTGTTTTTATTTCACTTTAAAATAAACTCTGCTATCAACCAGCCAATCAAACAAATACCAGCCCAGTCTTCCTACACAGCAAATTAGACTGCTTTGGGGAATAAAAAAATACTGCATTTAAATGAAAGTACTGAATTTTCTCATGAAAGATCATGCAAAGGCCAAATATGCCCCAAGAAGACAATTATTTAATTATTTCTTAATAAAATTAATGCTAATTACACCCCAGCTGTCTTGTAGATAAGCACTTGGAGACAACTCAGATTTTTATGATTATATTTTAGTTGAAGTAGCAATTTTCAGCCATGGTCACCAGGAATGAAAAAAAAAAACCAATCCCACTATCAGTCCTGCATACACAGGGAATCAATGCAAAGATACAAGAAAGGACTTAAGGTCAATCATCTGATGGTTAGAACAGGGCTTGGAAAAAACACCTACTTGCTATAAATACCATTTCAGAGAGATGATGATAGCTCCCACCTAGCCAGCCCTCTTTCAATAACTACTTAGCTGCTTGGAAGGAAAGAAGGAAGGAAAGGTGACTCAGTTGAAGGTCTTGTTGATTCATCTCAGGAGAGCTACTAAAGCTTAAAAAAAATACAGCAGCAGTATCTTCTGGTCTCTTTTGTGAGGAATGATTCACACAAAGAGAACTGTACTCAGTGCACTGAGTGGAAAAGTAGAGGAGGCGTGTGTTTCCCTGCCTGTAGTGGGTTAGAATATACTTCATTATATCCTTTTAACTGCAGCACTTTACCATGAAACTGAATTGGTCCCATGCAACAGAAGACACCACAACAAGGGGAAAGCACAGACATTAAACCACAGCTCTCCCATGCAGCATATAAAGGGGCTTGTATAACGAGTAGGTTTTTCTTGTTGGATGAAAGGCAAAATAAAACCGGGTGTTAATGTTCATGAAATCAGATTATGTCTGAGCATGGTAAAGTATCAGAGATTTTGAGCAGAGAGAGCAGCTTCTTTTGCTACAGAAAAATGCTGTGAAGTTGGGCATGGTTCTAAAAATACTGAACAATGGGTCTCAGTGCTTATAAGCAGATTCAAAGGTTATCAACCCCCCTCTTGAATCTATCACATCCGAATGTCATAAAAATCATCCAAAACTGTAAACTGATTACAATAGAAGTGGTAAGGGCCTGGTCTATGCCAGAAAAGTAGACATCAAGACTGCCACTCTTCTGTGGTGTGACTGTGAGAAAGCACATTGCTTGTGTTCTTTCTTCCTCTTTGGTATTTTTTTCATATCCTCCGATTTGTGTATTAGCTGTAGGTTCTGCTGTAGATTGTGGTTAAGACTTGTAAAGGTATTTAGATGCTTGGGTGGTGGCTACCAAAACACTTTTACATCAAGGCAGGTGCCCATGATGATATGAATGTACTGATTTTTCTGCTTGGCCATGTAAGCTTTTGTCATTTGCAGCGGCTGTTTTATAAGCAATTTTTCATGGCTGCTATTTATTTCTCTGCGGCTGTCCAGGGGGTCACTATCAGGGTAAGGACTCTGTTGCACTATGCACTGCTCTAACACAATAAAAAAAGGCCATCCAAATATATGACTCAAGTTCACTTCTAATGTAGTAACTCTATATGAAAAGGGTGTATGTAAAATGCCAGGGTAGATGGACCGAGCTAACAGTAAAACTCTGGTTGTCTGTGACAGTGAGGATCTAAATTCAAGGACCCAAAAGGTCTGTTGCTGCCATGTGCCTAAAACATCTAGTCATTTTGTGCAGTTTAGGAAATACTTTCTGCATGAAAACATCAGCATACATGAAAAAGGTAACACAGCATATGTAGTTTTGGAATAGAACAGAAAGTAGACTGGAAATGAGGGCAAAGACCTGAGATGGGTGGCAGGCCTTGCAATGGTTTGCCATGTGTAGCATTTAGTGCAATACCAAGTTAGAGAGAGCTATACTTTTTGAATGCCAGCCAGTTCCCACCTTGAACTGTATGTGAGCTGTACCGGATTTATAAGACACTGCTTATAAAATAAAGTGGCATTTATGGCATTAAGAAAAGCATCCAGCATCCTTGAAAGGAGAGGGGTAATACTGAGGGGATGCTGCATGGCACTGTGCAGTGAAGGGTCATGAATGATGTACTGACACTAAGGCAGACCAAAGCACAGCAACCTGTATCCCAGCAGAGTCCAAGCTAAGTTACAAAGTGCTGCTGATGGCCTTCATTTCCCCACAGCCCTGTGCCTAGGATTTTCTGCTGGTCAGCTGTAGCAGGTTCCCAGTAGGGTGCTTATTTACAGCCTCTGGCTTGCTTCCACATGCCAGCCTGGACACCTATCCCCATCTGCTAGTTAGGAACAAGGATACAGGTGGAATTGTCCTTCTTAGATGGGCCATAAATTGCTCTGTTTGAATATGAGACTTTTCCGCATCACCTACCTCATCTGGAAAGAAATCTTATCTTTAAAAGGACGGTGCTTGCAGGTCTTCAAACTACATTCTTTTTTGTTTGTAACTTTCATATTGTCCTAGATTAGGATGAGAGTTTACAAATACTGCTGTAAAAACATTTGGGTCAAAAATTTCCCTGAAGAAATGTAATGTTTTCCCATTTAATGTGATAATTTCTTACTGGCCTCTGGGATGAAGAGATTCCTCAGTGTCCTATGCATTCTTTGACGTGTGGCTAATGCAACACACTCTCCTAGGGGGTTGTTTTTCAGGGAAGCGACCTTCTGCTAGGAAAGCAAAACAACAACTCAATTAAAAGAAACAATGAAGGTCACACCGGTTTCCCTACCCAGTTAGAAAAATACAGCAGTGGGAAACGCAAGCTGAATTTACATTAACTGATGGGAATTTAAAGAGCATCATGTAGAAAACTCATCAATATGGTAGAATTCCATTTCTCTGGAGAAATAATTGATGAAGTTATCAAAATTTGTAAGAAAATACATTAATCAGTCATGTGTTAGAATGTTCACTCTGGAGGAACGAATGGTATCTGGGCAGAACCAAACAGCAGTGGGAATCATGGTCCCTGGTCTGTCACTGCTTCTTGTCTGATTTTGGAGAAGTTACTTACATCTCAACTAAGTAGCCTGGAAATGGCTAAGCACAAGAAGCAGTGTAGGACTTCTCAAGTACAAATGTTAGGTATTAGAGTGCTGTCAGCATCCCTTGCCCACAATGCAAGCAGACCCATCCTGAAGCCTACCACTGCTCCCATGCAAGCTATTCCATGTAATCCCTTTCACAGCAGCTAAGTTCATCTATCTCTCCTTGGGGAGGCTTTCAGGGCAGCTAACATTGCAGGGGTTATCAGCCAGGTGACACCTCCGAATACAGGGGTTGTAAGTGTTCCTGACTTTCTACAGTAAACACATTAGGAAGTTCATTTCTCTCTTACATGTTCATGCCAGGATCAAACACAAGCTGACCTTTATCTCTCTAAGCCTCTTCTTTTTTCTATTGCAAAACTGACTTGTTGTTTACTTCAGAATAATAACAGTGAGACACAACTCATTAGTGTCTGTAAATTGCTTAGAGGTGCTGGGATGAAAAGAGCTACAGAAGTGAGTAGAGTGTCTTTTTCATTAGAATTATACTTCGGGACTGTAGCGGTAGGACAAGGCGTAAAGGGTTCAAACTTAAACAGAGGAAGCTTAGATTAGATATAAGGAAGTTCTTTACTGTGAGGGCGGGGAGGCACTGGAATGGGTTGCCCAAGGAAGCTGTGAATGCTCCATCCCTGGTGGTGTTCAAAGCCAGGCTGGACAGAGCCTTGGGTGACATGGTTTGGTGTGAGGTGTCCCTGCCCATGGCAGGGAGGTTGGAACTGGATGATCTTAAGGTCCTTTCCAACCCTAACTAGTCTATGATTCTATGATATGACAGTGTTACTAAGGAAGTTTTCTGGAAGCCATTTAACTCACCACAGGCTTTTTAGAGTAACAGTCCTGGGAATCTGACATGCAACAGTGATGGCAGACACTTCTTTCCAAATTCTCATGAACGTGGCCCTTCCAAAATTTGCTTTGAGGAATGCATTTCTTTCAAAACTTGGGATTTCTCTTGATCAGAAAATTCAAATGTGGTCTATTTGACAAACATCTGACAGGCATGAAGTAGTTTGGTTTTCATAGTTGTAACTCTCCATAGTCTTCTACCCATATCTTATTAATGTACTAAACCATACTCTTATCTGACCCTACTCAGGTACATTATTCAGCTGTATTTTAGGCAGCCCCTTGCCTGCTGCAGAGTTTCAAGTTAGGATCCTGAAGGCCTGTTTCTCTGCAGCAAAATGGCTTTAGACAGGGTCCCTTATGCAAAGCTTCCATTGCCAGGGAGGAGTGGCTGCAAGTCAGAACTGAATGGGGAGGAGAGCTGAGAGTCTTCCAAGAATTCAAAATGAAATTCTTGTCATCTTTCATTTGTCAACATTCAACCCTGAAGTGCTTAAAAACCAAAGAGCATTAGGATTGCTGGTAAAGACCTGGAGGATCCATGTTGCTGTTTGATGCTGTCACTTCATAGGTGCTTTCGGGTACACAGGGGTAACAAATGAAGGGCTATGAGAAAGATGACAAACGCTTCTGCAGAATGACATTCAAGCTTTTGGGGGATTGCTTTTAGTAAAACACTAAATGGTCGACACTGCTGACCTGGCAACTTTGTAGACAGCAGGTTACGCACCTCAGAGTCCTAAAACGTAGGTCAGGGTTAAAGAGGAAAAAACCCGCCCATGCCAAAGGGGAGAGAGGGCCTGTATAAATGAATAAAAAATAGTGTTCTTAATGTTCTCAATTGTGTTTTTATAGGAAGACGGGATTTTAGCTTAAACCCTTCCAAAAAAGTATAGGAAAGCTCTAAGAGAGAAAACAATGGGGTTTTATCTCTGTACAAAAACCCAAGTTTATTTTAAAAAGCATATGGAAATTTTGACCAGAGATGTCTGGTTTCTGGAAGCACTGCTTTAGAGAAAAAGTTATACTTATCCATCTACCTCCTTTCTAAGCTATCCTAGGCACTGTCAGCTGACCTGACAGCTATAAAAATAATGGGGTCCTGTAGATTTACTGACGTATGCAAAAAGTGAGGCTTCAGGTAGTTCTACATCTCTGCCAACTGTTCCACGAATGGTGAGAAGTACAGGCCTGCCAGAGGAGCTGCTTGATAAATGGAATAACTGAAGACCCCAGCCACATTCAGAGTAGCATTTTATCACAGTTATTTTCATGACAGTCTTCTCTGTCAGCTGTTTGGAAAAGCTATTCCTTAAATCAAAGAAACATGTTCTTCCCTTCCTGTATTCCACCTCTCCTCAGAGATGGCAATCTGGAGCTTTGCTGAAGGCACATGAAGTTACTCTTCAAGGCACTGCAAATTCCACTTCCTTTTCTTACAACATTAGAGATTTAGAAAAAATCCTGTCCAGTTATTAGATTGGAAGAAACTTCAAGACAGCACAACAGTAAAATAACTTACTGAATGTGCCTAGTGACAACTTTTGTGCTCGGAATCAAACATGCAATACCAAACTCCTTCCCAAAGACTTGAAGGTAAGAATATTTTACAGACTGAATGATTTACTTCCCTAATGTATTCACCAAGCGCAACAAGCTGATTAAAATACTGGATATTGTAGAACCTTTTAGTTCCTGCTCTGCAGAGCTAAGTTTATGCATCACTAACCATGTATTAGAGGTACACACAAGTATTTCACACATAAGGGAAGAATAAATTAGAATTTGCACTTTCTGTTGTTAGGACACTGATTTCAAGTTTTCCTTTCGGAACTGTGCAAAGTAAAGAAATCAAGAACAGGTTTGTAGGAAGTCATTCTTCCTCAATGAGAAATGTACCTGTAGGAGAGGGCAATGAACAGACAAAAGCAACGCAGCCACTGCCCAAAGTGCAGCAGCTTGCAGTAAATATGTGATGATGGCCACTATGCAGAAACCTTTACTACAAAACAGGGAGTGTTCAAGGCCAGGCTGGACGAAGCCTTGGGCGAGATGGTTTAGTGTGAGGTGTCCCTGCCCATGGCAGGGGGGTTGGAACTAGATGATCCTTTCCAACCCTAACTATTCTGTGATTCTATGATTCTACTAGAGAATCTGATGGGTTAGCTAGAAAGCAGCTTGCCAAAGGAAACCTTTTTCAGGGTTTAGGGGTAATTACCTTACGGACTTAACTTTATGTTCCTATTAAGAAATAAATTCATATATTAATTTTATGGCACTTCTGTAAAGGGGAAACAGACTTTTTAGAAGCAGCAGTCCACTGCAAGCCCTGTAAGGAACTTCTGAAATTCTGAATCTTTACTTTACATTTGAGTGAATTAAAAAAAAATAGCAAATGCAGACTGGAATGAAAAAGCCCCATGAAAACTGTATAAACAAACATTCATTAAACAAACATGTAATTCAGAAGAGAGAATGAGTTTCTCTTTGTTACTACACCCACAGCATTCAACTGTTTCTGAGCTGTGACCAGTAGAACATTTAACTCACAGAAAGACCTGTTTTCTGGGGCCCTAAAAATTTCAAGCAGTAGTTCCCAGGAAAGAATGCAATTACATCGAATGAACGGCTTTGTACTTTTTAGCAACTACAGTCAGGATAGTTTTAATCACGAGTATTTTATTACTTTAAGCAGCACCAGTCTGTTTGATCTCACAGAGTGTTTTAAGAGGTGAAATTTCATATTTCTGCCCTCGAGAATTTGTAATCTAAGGTTTAGATTCAGGGACATGAAGCACAGGTTGAATTTATGCATATGCGAGATCACAGCAAAGTCAGTGCATCTCAAGCACAGGCTTAAAATGAAACTTCTGTTTAATGATACTCTGGGTACACAGCCACAGGCTTTCAGGAGCTGGTGCATCTACTCAGTGAGCCACTGTAGGTGGTTATTATTTAAACCGCATTGAGTAAGAATTATAGTCACTACCAAGTCACCTTTATTCACTGTTACTGTCACCTTCTAGCTAAGTTAACAGCATGGCTGGTCTGGTAACTACAGTGGCTAACAACATTTTTCCATACAGTAGAAGAGCAAGAAGCTCTGGAAATGCCCACCTCAGCTGACTGTACTACTTAAAATCAAAGTGAAATTAGAAATAGCTGCCACTTCGTTATTAAAGGGTTGTACTCCTTGTTAATAAAAAAGAGACTGTGACTCAACAGGAGCTATTCTGATTTGCACCATTTGCGGATTACAGAAAACTGGGATTAAGCAACATCAACTAAATTCCCTGCAGAAGGAGTGAAAGAAGCTCTCACCCCCTTGGAACTTGGCACTTTACTCCTACCCAGCGGGAAAATTTAGTTACATTTTAAATTTAGAAACCAGTTCCTGGTGGTTTCTAAGTTTCCACATTCCAATTTCTGTCTTCAGACTTTGAGAAGCGTCAAAACCACCTTTTTATTTTAAAATTACATGGGCCCATATAAATCACACTGAATCTACATGCAAAGATTATTTGGGGCACGCAAACAGTTTCTTCTCTTCCAACATTAGCGACGTTGGATACTGACTTACGTGCGTCAATATTTAGAGCTGGGTCTTTGGCATCCATGAGCAGCTCCTGCAGCAAGAGGAAGCAGGAATGTTTTTCCTGGTGCTGGGAGGCAGCTTGCTGCATGGATGCAACCCTGATGCTTTAATGTGCCACTAAAGGCTGTAGTAACAGCCGCACATAGCACAGCAGGCCTCTTGCCGGCTCCCATTTATGGCAGGCTAAACTGGTCGAGGGAGAACAAAGGAGACATGAAACATTTCCCCACCCCCCGATTCAACTGCTGCAATTTCACTAAGCAGAATTCAAGCACAGCTGAGGATTTTGGCACATGCCTTGGGAAGTTTGTCCCTGGGCCATTAAAAATGGTTTAAATAATAAAATCAACTTGTCTCTTGGTATCATTATGCCCTCTTTTTTCAGATCAGCGATTTTATTAACAGATAATGCTGATAAAGATTTATTTTTATGAGATTCTTTAGGGCTTTTAAATATCATATGCAATTTTTCAGCTCTTTGGCTCCTTAAAGAGCTGATTAAGATGCTCCCTCTTTTTCTTTCTTTTCCCTATTTCCATAACAAGCGTGAGATAAAACAGAAAAGCAACAGAGCTGAAGACATACACTTTTAAGAAATAAATCTGGCATGCAATTTTGAAAAGCCTTTTCAGGTCAGTGTCATTTTTGTAACTGATGTTACCAGTTCCATTCTTCTTTGTGTTTATCCCCTCAATAAACAATCCAAATATCCTTCCAGCATGCCTCTTGCACAAGGCAACTTGAAAATAAGTCAAGCAGCTTGATTTGGAAGGTGCTCCCCAGAATTTAGTGAGCTTACACAGTTTACTGAATGATACACATTACTTGAAACCTACTGTCTGACATGAACCTGCTTCAGGTGCCAAGGGTGATGGGAAGCACATACTTACATTTCAGCTCCAATTTGATAAAGTCAGTGTTCCCCAGATTCTCAAGAAACACCCCATCTGAAGCAGATGTTTTAAAGTAGAAGGAGATGTCTGCGCTGGTTTCCCCTTGGAAAGTGGAGAAGTGAAGGTAGGATGATGAAGTAACAAAAGATGCTGCATTCCAGTAATTCCCTGCATGGGACAGACAGGAAAGATACACGTTTCAGTGCTCCATTGAAGCTGCCTGAAAAGTGAAGCTTTTAATGTCAATATATGCTACAGTGTTGTCTATGCTGACCCCCCCCCCCCCCCCCCCCCCCCGACACCTTGATTCTACTACCTCCTTTTTGTTTTTCTGGATATAGCCTGTCAGGTTTCAGAAGGCAGAGCAAGTTAATGACACATTTATTTTCAAGTACCTAATTTATCACATTCAGTCATACACAAATGTGTTGCTACTACAGGTGTACTACAGTAACATTGAATTTATAGGAGACCAGACAGATGGGCAAAACACTAATTCGGTGACTGCCTCACCTCAGGCACATGTTTTGCTTTCATATATTGGCTCACATGTAATTTACTAGTTTTGAAATTTACATAACTATAACCATTTCTTCTGAAAATGTAGCCATGTCTATTAGAAGTCTACTAGTATGTATAGGAAAAATCCAATAAATGAAGCTAAACAATACAGACACCATTAATACATACTAAAAGTCCCCCATATATTTTCCACTGGAAAAATAGAATAATTAAGAATAGTCAAGAACTGCAACAACACTTTAGCTAGCGTGCCAGTCAACACTCTGTGCAAGGTAGAATTCTACTGCAAATATACTTTATCATAAGATAAAGGAGACCCGGTAAGCCAGTGAGGGACTGAAACAGCTAATTCTAGCTTCATCAGGATGCTCATATACCCACATTCAGAAATGCATTAAATTATCAATCATTACCTCCCAACAGCTCAGTCCTTAGTACTCCAGCTAATAAACACAACAAGAAACTATTTTTCATTCTAGTCAAAACTCCCAGAGATGAGTTTTCTATTATCTGATTACTAACTAGGTGATAATGCTATTATTTCTCTGGTTAGGACTAGATGAATATGCATGAGCATGCTGAAGCTCCAGAGCTCAACACTGCTGATATATAACACCACTGGCCCACACCCAAGTTCAAAGTGTTATAATTTGTGTAATTTATTAATCGCTATTAAAATTTAAATTGAACAACTGAATTAACAGAAGAAGGCTTTAGGTTTAAATACATGTCTACTATTGCTTTCCTTATTTTAATCCCATCCCCTCCATTTAATTCTGCCTCTTTTAAGAATACAGAATGAGAGAGAGACTTCAGAAAAGCAGCTTTCTATTTACTCTAATGCATTGCAGGAAAACTGAGATTCTGTGTGTTTGTGTGTGCAGGCACATGTGAGCAGTGAAAAGGCGATGTAATGGGCATTCATAACATAGATAGATAGCTTTGTGAATTAACTATGTCAGCTGGTTTTCAAGATGTATTACTGTATACCCTACTTAGACAAACTGGTAATTTCCAGACTGACTATTAATCATTTCTATAGAAATGTCAATAATCTTCATATCATAGGCAAGAAAACTCAGCTAATTAATTGCAAGGTCTTGCTTTGAAAACATACCTAGTGATAAAGCAACACAGATAAAAAAGGTCTAGAATTTAATTTTCACTCATGCTCTCAGGTCTCTTTCTGTCTCTCACTTTTCAGAGTGCTCCCTCACTATTAGGCTTGCTGATGGTCTGTGTGCAGGAGTGCTTTGTCTGTGAGTACAGGATCCAGGTGGATTCCTGTACACACTTTCCAACTTGCAGATGCACCTGGAGATCCACATTTCCTTCTCTTGGGAGCCACAGATACGCTACATGCTGGCAGACTCTCAAAACAGGTTTTATTCCACTTACTGAATAAAATCACATGAAATGAGCAGGACTTAGACAAAAAGTCAGGAATATATTAATGCAATCCTTGTTAAGGAGCCAGTTCAGCTGCCCTGAAAAACCTTGTAGAAAGCCTTGCATATCTCTCTAAATTAAGTATGTTAGCCTCTTGCCTTTACATTCTCCGAGTATTACCCAAGTTATAAGCCTAAACCACAAAGAACACAAAATTCAAGTACTAATGGAGACAAGTATCTTTTCATTGACAAAGGCTGCCCAGCCGCCTCCACCCCAGATACCAGGGTGAGTATGCAGCTGTGTCATCATCCAGCCAAACAGCACAGCCACAATGGGCTCTGCTGCCAGCCTTCCTCCTCTGGCCAGGGATGCTGGTTATGGACCAGCATCACCCAGCCAGCTGTCACTGCACACAAATCCCATGTTCACACCATACTTCCACCTTCTGTGAGCCTCACACAGCTCAAGAACTACAAGTTAAGACACCTACCTTAACTAGTCACTTCCACTGATGCATTGACAACGCTTTGTTGAAAGGATCTTATGTTTTATTTTGCCAAGTCCTGGCACTACGAGACCCCAGTCCCTTAACCGTAGCCTCCACTGCAATACCAGATATTATTATCATTAATATTGCAATTCAATAAATAAGAGGAAGACCTGCTACATGAAACAACTATTTAGTTTGTAGCATTTTATCTTTTTAATGATCTCAGAAACTTGAAAGCGTTAAGTGCAGTTTAATGTAGACTCAATCTGCAGTGCTGTGATCACCCTGGGGTTAAACACTTAACCGTGACAGTGCATAACCAAAGTTGAGGTTTGCCTTTACAGGGAATACATTGTCACCTCTATGTGGCCACTCCTTTGTATAGTCAGAGAAGAAGATCTCACTTTCTTAGTTTTTAAAGAAAAATATAGATTTCAGAGTCTTTAGAACTGGTATTGGCTGTGGGCTTACCCAACAGGATCCAGCCATATGGCTAAGAATGTCAAACCATCACCACAGTACACTTCTCCAAGTAGGACTACCACTACTGAGTACAACTGTGGGACCAGGGGGATGTGTTTGCATTGAAATGCATGTGGCCATTTTGTTGAACAAAATCAATTTTTATTTAGTCCTACATCTAGTCTATTGAAGACATCCCTGACTAAGGAGGGACACTGCATTTCAGATGCTGTGATCTGACTCTGCAGAAAGCCTTGGCTGCAGATGCTACTGGCAAGAGGATAAACAAGAAACAGCGCAGACTGAATGGGGAAACCTGCAGCTTGAGAGAGGCATTTCAAAGACTGCTCATAACAAATTCTTATAAAGATAAAATCATGTTTTCACACATTGGTACATACTGATCTCAAAACTCTTGCAGAGGAAAAAGACATTTTATTAAGAGTACAACAGAAATGTTTTGCTAAACATCCATAATTATTTTTATCACCAAACAGCATCTTTTGGTAATAAAGGGCATCCCTGAGGAAATCTTGAATAAAAATCGACTTTATACACATTATTATTGTTGCTTGCTAGGAACCTTTGTCAGTCACTATGCCTCAAAATTTCTTGGGCACATTGTCACATATCTTCCCTCTAATGGTTTGAACACATTGATCCTATAAGCCTTTTTCTCCCACTTTAGGCTTAGCAAGAAGTAGATGGAGGAAACTGAGGCTGCAATTTAAACTGCAGAGTAGATTCTATGGGACACCAAACTAACAGGAAGTGGGAAAGGGAATTTATTTAGAAAGAACACTCTAAATGCTAAGTTTGTAATCCACCTTGTTAATAATGACTGTGTCATGATTATTGCCTAAGAGTAACAGGACCTTACAAAATGTTATGCTTACGGGACATGATTGAGAAAGCCTTGCACAAAAGGTTCTGCTGAGTAAGACAGTCACTCAAACTAGGAGGGATAGTATTCAGGGACACAGTAGGCTTGGAAACATTAAACTGAAGAAGGCAGAAGGGCTTCTGTTTTGAAGATCATCCCTTTCTTTGCCCTTTCTCCCTCCAGATAGCTGAAATATGATAAAAGCTAAAAAGGATTTTTATTGTGGAGTAGAGTCTGAAATATAACATTATAATTTCATTTTCTTCTTTATAAGCTCATCTATAATTCTGTAATTCAGACCACAGCTCTGTTGAGTAACTCTGCTGTTTTAAGCTTGTTTAGCATTTAAATTTGATTTAAACCAGTTAAACAGGTACAGAGCATGCTGCTGTCATAGAAGCACAAATACAAATAAATCACAACATCACACAACCCTTTTCAGTCGTTTGCAACCCAAGATAAATGTGGAGATCCCAAAAACATGTCTGTGTTTCTCAGAAAGTTGCACGCTTCTTGGTGATGGCATTAAGTCTTAGGACATGGGGCATGCAGAAGCAGGCAAAGGAAGAGCTGACCACAGACCCAGAGGAAACTCTGCCATTGATGTTTGCCTGAATCCAAGCAGGGGTCAGATCAATAGCTGTGCCAGAGGTGTTTCAATGGACCACATAACACTTTGTGACTCTGTTTTCAATTTGTGCCAAGGTTGCTCACAGCTCTGGTTATCTGCTGTGGAAGTTAAAATCCAACTCATTAAGCTCTTGCGAAACAGCCTTACCTCTTTCTCATTAGTTTTGCTAACCCTGAGTTACTGTGTCCTTTATAATTTGTATGGCACAAAGTATCTCTTCTACTGCTCCGTAAAGACTCACTGCACTACAATTACAAAGGTATGTTTTTTACCAGAAGCACGGTAGTTTGTAGCCACAAGAAATCACCCAGACTACAAAGATGAATGTGAAGGGACACCTTAAATCTCAGATAAAAAGCTGAATGAAGACTTGGGAGTTTTTTTCCCATGAAGTCCCACCTCAGCGAGGAGGAAGGAGACTGTTGCTATAATACTAACAAGGATAAATTCACCTCATCCTTAGTCATGCAACATGGGCTGATATCTTTTACTGTGAGGTAGATCTGTAACTTTATAACACAGTCACTGGGCTTACAGCAATCAGCCTTTCAGCTTCTCCCTGCAGTATTTTTGTCCAGAACTCCCTTGCTAGCTCCCATCAATATCTTCTTTCTTAGCGTGATTGAAATTCATGCTCTAACACCATCAATTTCACTTTTACATTTAAACCCCATTGAAATGGATAATGGCAATAGCAGAACTGTAAAAGACGTCAGTGCTTTTAGCCCTGCTAGGCAATAGCAGCAGAGAACGAATGCTGCAATGTCAGGCAGCTCTTATGTATTACAAAAACCTCCAGGGCCCTCATCTGCAGCAAAACAGATTTTCTATCAAAACCATTATGTGAATAAAATGTAAGAATAGTCTTATATTTCAGAGAAGATGGATGTGTGAATGGAAAACTGTTCTGCACCACAAAGTAATGGTTTCAGATTATCCATACAATTATGCTCAACAAATCAAGCTGCTTTTTTTCTTTTCCTTTCTTCATTTTTCCATTCTGGGAGAGAGCAATCTATGCACACAACCTCAGAGCAGTTTGGGTATCGGTACTGTGACAATCGCAGCTTTGATTCAAGTCTTCAGATCTGCATCATGAGTGGAACTGGCCTAATGAAATCCAAATTTGCTGTTGGACTTGCTCCAACTTCACCGAAATAAGGGATGAGAAGGAAGAAAGTTTCCAATAAAAAATAATGTCACAAGTTATTCAGGAAACAAAAGAAAAGCCAAGGAAAACTGTCAACATCTTCTGCATTAAGTTGTACCTTATTGCGGAAGGTGTAACTGCAACCTTCAGTCGAGGCAGGCCCTCTTCTGTCACCAGCACTAATGTGAATGGGGCTGCAAGCACAGCTTCAGCCTGAGCAGGAGGTGTGTGTGTTGGGGGGAGAGGAGAACAAGGATGACAAGTCATCAGCATCCCAAGTCTTTCTGCGAGGACTACAATGCTCGTAGCTCCTTCTTTCTCACTGAAGGTGGTGTCCTTTTTGGTGGTGCTAACACACATTTAGACCTTTATACTTTAATGGTCTGCAACTCTCTGCCACATCTTTTACTATACTACATTAACATTTACTACACTTGATGTATATATAATTTACTATATGTGATAAGTTTTGCATACATTACTTGATTTCTTTGGTAGCTCTGAAATCAGTTTCACCCATCTCCAGTCCTGAGTTTATTTGATCATTGGTGAGTTGCTGATAGCACTGGGATCCTGTATTAGTCAGTGCTTAGCCCTGTATCAGCCCATGCCTATAGTCCTCTGCCCTGAAGCCCATATTCCCACTGCTATTGTACTGGGTGAGTCTGCACCGCACCATTGGGGGTCATCGATACCTCATTCTGCACAGAGTAACTACTTTTTGCTAGTATCTATACATTAACTACTTTTTGCTAGTATCTACATATAAAATGTGGTTATACCATAAGAAATAAGCAAAAATAAAACAAACTATGTATAGCTCCCAGTCATTGGAAAAAAAGTGGTGTTTCAGCTAAACCAAAGCTTGAAGTAGGGGCTAAAAGAGCGCAAGCCTGACAAGGCTGTGGCCTTGCATCCTTAGTACAACAGCCACAGACTGTAACTAGGATGGCGGTACTGTGATTATGGTTTTTAATCTCTTTGATTTCTGTACTGCATCTCAAACTCAAAGTAATTCACTGAGGATTCTCTTCTGGAAGTTCACTGATGCATCTTTTCTGAAAGTGAGATCCTGGAAAAGGTTGAGTACACCTGCACATCTGCGTGGTGATCTTCCACTGATGCCCTTGCCTCCTCCAGTGGCAGGAAGGTTGTCTGGTCTCCACTCACAGCCCTTTGCCACCTTCTTTTACTGCAAATGCCAAAAGTCCTGCATGCCTGCCACTGCTGTGACAATGCTTGATTTCATTACAGAATTTGTCACCTTTTCACACAGGCCCGAGGTCTAAAACCTCTCCTTTATGCAGAACAAGACACTGGGGAGAAGGTAACTGCATTTCAGCAATTACAAACGCAGGCTAGCCTTAAATTGCTTATGTAGAAATTAAAGAGTCTCTGCCCTATTATCTGGGATCAATTTAAGTACTGCCGTCAGTAATGAAGGATGCAAAGCAACTTACATTAAGATCGCAACAAGATGGATACAGTTTATCTCCTTGCTGTTATAAATTACCTGTTTTCATGAAGATTCTCAAGTGACATAACACTTCCAAGACATAGATCAATGGATATAAACAAGAAGTTTGCTTTACTCTGCCAGTCACTCTATTTGCTGAGTGAGGGAAAAGCGCAATCACATTTGTCAGTGAAATGTTGGAGTCAGTGAAACAGGTTCAGTGATGCAGAAAAATTTCTAGCACGTGCTCTGTTACCTACCTGCAATCATCTTTGGAAGCTCATTTTTCAAAAGCCTTGCCTCCTGGTCACAATACCTAGTCACAATGCATACCATGTCACTGCTGGCATCGTTACTTTCATCCATCTAAAGAAGGAAAGGTCCTGATCTGGCATGGTTTACAACCTGGAGCAGTGTAATGT
Organism: Pezoporus flaviventris; assembly: GCF_033815535.1. Classification (NCBI taxonomy): domain Eukaryota; kingdom Metazoa; phylum Chordata; class Aves; order Psittaciformes; family Psittacidae; genus Pezoporus; species Pezoporus flaviventris. Next base: position 7,021,531 of record NW_026892585.1, read on the forward strand.
GCTGATGGAGCTTTAATGATGCATGTAAATTGCTGTCCTTTCAAGGGAATTTTCTTACACAGTAACTGACCTGCAAGCATCAGCTTGATCACCCCTGTGCCACAGCCAACGCAGCGTGTAGGAACCCTGCCATGATGCCAGAATGGTAAACGTTAAACACAGGAACCTGCTGCTGTCCATGAGCCATGTTACTAAGCATGAGGACCTGGTTCTCTATTGCCTTGTAGCTATTGGTGGGTGTTTACAAAACAATTTAACAGCTGATGATTCCCATCTGGTAATACTGGTGGTGATAACCACCGTATGCCTAGCATGTGACTGTGCAAGATGCAAGGCAAAGACAAGGACAATTAACGTAAGAAAACACTGACCTTTCTTAACAGCTCAGTTCCTCTGTGGTACTAAGTTTATTCCCTGTGCTGTGGAGTGGAACTGCAGTTCTCAGACTCCTCCTTTCGGCTCTGCAGATCCCTGGGGCTAGGTATGTGGACAATGAGATGTGCTCCAGAGTTCAGGAGAGGCATAGAGCCATTGCACTGGCCCAACATCATGTGGACAACATGATCCAGTAACCATTTCTACCACTGCTATTCCCACTCGCTATCCCTGGAATGAAGTTTTATAGGAATGTACCAGGTTATCTCTATGCAGCTTCCCCCTCTACATTTTCTCATTTCTGGAGGAAAGTTTCTATGTTTAGGGTGATGTTTCTGTTCCTATGTGTGGCTTCAAAGTCATCAACGTTTGGCTACGGATCTGGCCTCAGTGTCCTGGCTATCTGACTATCTGATTTGTGCTCTCCTCGAGCAGCTCCACTTTCACAACAGAAAATGTTCTTCAGACTTAAAATGTAAGATGCAATTTAGTCTCAATGTAACACACTAACTATTCTTCATGTCATTGATTCCAGAATTACATCTTATTCACAGAGATCATCAAATTATTTTGCTTGATCTTCTATTACTAGATGGTTTTCAGAGCCTTCTGAACTAAAATTGAGAATATTTAACTCAGAAGATACTACTAGGTCCTTTGATGAATCATAATCCTCTGAGCTTTGATGAAACCTATGGCTAAAACCATTTGTTTGAAGTACTAATTTAATTCAGCAGGTGCACTATTAATACAAAGTTATGCTATTCTACTGCTTATCTGTAGAAATATTCTTTCAATGACTCCTTTGTTCATGTCCCAATCCAATTCCACAGAAATTAAGAAATACTTCAGATGTACATGAAACTTACAGTTAAGAAGTAAAACTCTAACCTTCATTCTCATGGTGCCAGTCCGGTTTTATGTCATTGTAACATTATTCCTGGTCCAACTTTCTACAATATATTTTCTAGGCATCAGGTTTTTACTGATATTTGCTATTTATACTTTCTAGGCCATCAATTAAAAGCAGTTGTGGAGAATTTGAGTTCTAGAGATGGACATCCTAGATGTGCTGAATCCAAACAGCCAAGAGCCTTATACATCTGTGGCCTCCCAGTCTTAGTCTAGTCTAGGAACTGAGAAGAACCAGTGGAGTTTATGTTATGGTACCATTCCACCCCAGATGCTGCCTTGAACATCTCTCTATTACGTGCTTTGGCCCTGAACATACACCTTGATATGCCTATGCTGATCAAGCCTTTCCCCCTTCAGTCACTAATATCAGACTTTGCAAGAGGGCCTTTGAAAAGCAGTTTTGTGATTCATTTCTGTATCATCTCTGGCAGAGAAACTTCTCACATGGCTGCATTTGAGCCTTTCTTCCATTCACTGTTTGTTTCTTACCTTTAAAACTACCCATTAAAACTACCACTGTTCCCAAAGATCTTACTGTGCTCCTACCAGATCTTGCACTGTCTCAGCAGAGTTCAAAATCCAAGAATGCAAAGGAAGAGTACTTACAAAATTTCAGTTTTATAAAGTTTCCTGTACTAAAGGGTCCCCTAAAGCTTTGTGCCTGTCTACGTTCTCTTCATCCAGCTATTTCACAGTCTTCACGTTACCAATAGTGCCACTGTTAATACTGTTACCAGAGAATAAAGTTACATGGGTACAGGTGAGTTGCTCTTTCAGCACTCCTTGGCAAGGCACTTTTCAAATACCATATAGGTGAGGCAAGCAAATATAAGTAGTGTAATAGCAAAATCTAAATCAGAGCCTTAACTAAATTCTTTTTAGACTGGATAGGTCATTGTATGGAGAGAGAAGAAGGGAGATACTGCATTCCTGTTGCAGCTAGGCATAAAATTCTTACAGACACAAAATGTCACTCAGCAGCACTGACAGAAAATCTTAAGTGTATATATATGTTAAAAATGTCCTTATGGATTCAATGAGGATTAAAGCAACCAGGGTTTACAGATATATATAAAAGAAAGGCTTATACACAGCATCCCTTAAGAGAAAATTATTAGCTTCAGTATTTAAAAAAAAACTAGTACCAACAACTTCTGTCATAGGTTTAACTTCTCTAGAGACCCCTTCCAACCTCAACTGTTCTGTGAAAGTAAGAACAATGAACAGGAAAAGATAATCTGGTTCTGGCTTGAATGAAAATGGCAAAGAAATCAATCTCATTGAAAAAAGGAAATAAAATGGGTATTTTGGGGGTGAAACGGTTTGTGAAAACAAATGCCCCTCTACATCTACAGGAGATCTGATTCTGACCTCTTTCACATCATTCGGGCATAGCTCTACTGTTCATGGCATCACATTCAATTTATACAAATCTGGGAATTTACTCAATGCTTACTTCCCAAATCTTTTCCATCTCAGCCAATATGCAATGAAAGAAAAAACAAAGTGTGAAAAAAGATGTCTCAAAGAGATCTTTTGTTCTCTGCCATTTCTTTCCTTCCCTCCTTTCCTCTCTCCCTCCCTTTTCTAAGTTTTTTCTCCCTTTCTAGTTCTTCTCATCCTAAATGGCTCTCTACTAAACAGTCATTCAGAAATTTGGACTTGAAACATTTCACCTGGCATTTAACAACAAAAGACTGCAGAGCAAACCTGCCTTAAGACATTTTACAAAGCATGGTACAAAGTGTGAAAAGCATGCATATCTAGAATTAGAGTACCAGAACACAACAGGAATCCCTTGCACTGAAGGTTTTTATCTCAAATGGAAGGATGACTTGGGGTGAAGGCCCTATGCCATAATTCAGTCATCCTAAATTCAATGTTTTGTCTCTGACATTCTTATCATACATGACCCTGGACAAGTTGTTTATGTCTTATGGCTCCAGAGTTCAAGATCTGTGAGGTGATGAAAATACCTCTTCTCTCTTTTCCTTTATAAGGTCTTGAATCTTGATCTTGTAGGACTGTTGATATAAACAGCAAACTGTGGTTGCAATCTTAGGCTGCAAGAAGCAGCTTTTCTTATTGAAGCAGAGTACTGAACTTGGGACTTGAACACACTGCTGTGATACAAGTGCTCACAATAATTTTCCATAAATTTACTCCTTACCTTTCATACTATCCAAATACACTGCTGTTGTGTGAAGTCGTTAAATGAGTGTCAAAATATACTGAAAATAGAGAACACAACTCTTAACATCGTTCTGCCTGCTCAAACAGCAACATACCAATGTGGCAACAGCATTTATGGATAAAAATCTATACATGTGTAAATAAAAGATCTATCAACGCTTAACAAGCAAAGATGAAAAATATTTCTCCATGCGTTAAGAAGTGAACATTTCTTCACAGTGCTCTGTAACCCTTTACAAGTGTCATTTTCTCGTAATGACCAAAATACCCATCTTACCACGTTACTTTTTACATTTATTTCCAATATAAATATTGTTGTGGTTTAAGCCCAGCCAGCAACTCAGAACTACGCAGCTGCTCGCTCACTCCCCTCCTTTCTTTCCTGCCCCACTCCCAGAGAGATGGGAACAAGAATGGAAAGAATGTAACTCCCATGGGTTGATAAGAACAGTCCAGTAACTAAGGTATAATACAAACCACTGCTGCTACCACCAATAATAATAATGATAAAGGAAATAACAAGGGAAGAGAATCTAAAACTAAAAGGGAAAAAGGAAAAGAAAACAATAAACACAAGTGATGCACAGTACAATTGCTCACCATCCACTGACTGGTACCCAGCCTGACCCAAGCAGTGGTTTGGGCCTTCCTGGTGACTTCCCCCCCAGTTTCTATACTGGGCATGATGTGCTCTGGTATGGAATAACCCTTTGGTTAGTTTGGACAGGTGCCCTGTCTCTGCTTGCTCTTGGATTCCCATGCCCTTCCTCACTGGCAGAGCATGACACTGAAAAGTCCTTGATCAGAGTAAGCATTACTTAGCAAGAACTAAAAACATTGGTGTTACCAGCGTTGTTCTCAGGCTAAAGTCAAAAACACAGCACTGCACCAGCGGCTAAGAAGGAGAAAAATGACTGCTACTGCCGAACCCAGGATAAATATAAATGTAAATGTATTTAATAAATAACTTTGATCATTGAAGACTGCTGCTGAATTCTACTGCTCTGCTTGAGCCTCAAAGGCCACTCTATCACTTGTGATATCATGTAGCCCAAAGCAGAAGGCTCCTGAGGACTCCACTTAACAGTGGAATAATTGTCTGCCACGGCAGATCTGAACTTTGAAAGAGAACATCAGTCATGCTTACTATCATGCATACTAGATCAGGCATTTGGTGCTGAGAAAGAAAGCTTTGGCTATACCAAAGGACGGCAACTTTGGTTTGTATTTAGTCTAAATAAGAAACTACTCTCAGGCTGCAAAGAGGCTGGGCTCCCTGATACTAGAGGTGTACTTTGCTTTGATCTACAAAGTCTTTCTTCTTCTGCCAGAGGAAAAGAGCTACACTCTGTCACTGGGTTTTACCATTTCCTTCATCAAGGAGTGGCAGTCTGAAGTTGAATAGAGGCAGAAATGGACCAAAACATGCTTGTGTTGGATCAACCAAGACTTCAAATATACAGTTAAAAGGCTGTCTTGGAGATAAAACCTGACTGCAAAGAAACTGGTGTGAATCAGGACCTGATGCAGGCAAACCACCTGATTTCACAGAAATTTGTTGTTGCATGACAGCCTCTGTCGTGAAGGAAATCCTCTGAAGGACAGAAACAAATGCAGCATTTCTCTAGGGAAACACTGACGTGAGTCAAGAAATGCCTAGGAACTACAAGAGCACTAACCCTGGAGATGGAAGCACTTGAGCTGTGCAGGTGGACCCCGGCCACTGGAGCATATACACCTATCCAGGCACTGCACTGAAGGGCTAGCGAGTCAAGAGCAGAAGCTGGCCTCTACAGCCTTTCCATACCCAGTTACATTAAGCCAGGCTGTCTGTGTTGTGCTGCATTCCTGTTATTCACCTGCACTAGCTTGGCTGGAGTTCCTCAGCTCATACAGTGCTGCACTGTGCCTGGAGTACTTAACATATGACTGTACCGATTACTTTGACTGCAGTGTGACCCTCTAAGTGGGACTGGTCTGGCTCAGATTCAGCTTTGATCTTAGTCACTAGAAGGAAAACTGATGTTGGTCCTCACTTCTCAGACTATAAATAGGCAGCCTGTAACCATCATTGCATGTTTCCTGTGTAGTCATTGCTAGTAAAACACAACAGCTGGTAAACTAGACTCATGATGGCAAATCTTGGTGATACCAAATCTGTGCGTGTGATGGTGTGTCAACTTCTCAGCACCTTACATGTGTGTTTGCTTAAGAACACACCGAACAGAGCATTTAGCTTCAACCATCACTAGATCTGATCTGGGGATACTTCACCTGGTCTGCTGTTTTACTGTGTTTCTAGCCATTTGTTTCCAAATTCTCTATGTATTCGTTGGGAGCTCAAAATACATGTAAATACAGGTTAAAATAGAAAAGCTGATGAGGAGGAACCACGTGGAACTCTGCTTTTGCACTGAATGAAAATTTGGCAATCCTGTTCTATAATATTGTCTCAGTGCAAGAAAGTAGTTTTAATATATATTATTATTTACCTGTGTCAGTATTTGTCAGCAATACAGAATCTTCTCCTTTTGCTCTAGATATAATACTTTCATATCTCTTAAGTGCCAGCACTCAAAGGCAAATAATGTAGTATCAAATAAAGAGAACCACTCTGCCCCCACAATCCCTTTACTTCTTTTCCCTCTTCCTTCCTCCTCATTCCCAGAACGTCAACGAAAGGGTTGGCCAGCAAAGGGTTAGGAAAAAAGTAATCTCAGAGCTCGGTCTCTGCTAAGCTCACCTTGTCATTTCTGATTTCATTACTGAGTTTCAAGCAGAACAGTTGAACTGGCAGAATGTCCTTTCTCTCCCATTTGCTGAGCACAGTGAGACAGCTGTTGCGAGTGCTGAGGCAATGGGGCTGGGAATAGGGTGCCAGCAAAGAGGATTACTCCAGCTGCATCTAAAAATGTATGAAATCTGCAGAGAGAGAGCACCAGGTCCTGCTTCAGAGCAGGGCTGGTTTGCTTCCCTTAAAAAAAGGTCACGATTCAGTGAAAAGCTCAAACGCTTATAGGAAGGGAAGAAACGTGTTTATAGTCTCCTTATGAGTAGCCTAAGAACAGTTCTGTCCATGAATATTTATTGTAAGAAGTACATAAATACGAGAGGTTGAAAGCTGATTTTGCAGATTAAACTTGCCCTGCCAGAGCTTTTTTGTGGTTGTCTTGGTTTGTGAGTTTTGGTTTTCGTCCCCCCCTTTTTCTCTCCATATGATTAGTAATTGTGCAATTTCCTTGGCTTTCAATTACTATGACAGTACTGACTGTACTTTTATTAAGTGAAATCAGTCTTCTTGTTTAAGTTCCTAACTGCACTATTTCCTTTAAGAGACACCACAATGCAAAGGCAAGTTTTTTTGCTTCAATGGCAGTTGATACTGTTTGCCTCATTAGAGGGCAGAGGAACTAAGAAGCGTAAGACTAAGGTTCAGCCTTATAAATGTCTTCCCTGACTCTGCAACACTATTAGCACCCCCTCCTTCCAGGGAAAGAAAAGCTGCAGATATTCTATTCTATTCTATTCTATTCTATTCTATTCTACTCTATTCTATTCTATATTTTAGTCTTATATCTAGAATTTTCTAATTTATAGTCTAGTTCAGTCTATTCATTACTCAATAACTGAATGAGCAAACATCCCCTGAGTCCACAGATAAATTTATGGTTAAAAGATGCTATCTGCAAGGTCATTTGGTTTTTTGCACTGTCAAAAGCAAGATGGTAAGAGAAAGTCTATCCTTCATCTTCATAAGCTTCTAGCCTTGAACTTTTTCCTTTTTGTTACCACTTCTTTTGGATTTGAAAATCAGTATCAGTGGGGACAATTTTTATTGTGAATTTTTATGTTGTGATCCCCTTCACTCCCCCCCCCCCCCAATCCACACATCTATAAATTTTGGCTTGAAAAAGAATGAAATACATTTTTTAATCAGCTGATTATTATTTAGCTGCAATCTGGTAACCAAACACATCTTACTCCTGTATCATCACCTAAATGGAATGCTTTTCAAAACAAAACTGTAGGAAAATCATGTGCCAAATTTCACTGTAAGAGAAGATGGATTCCTTTCTTTCACAAGATGAACCAGTATTTCAGTGCATAAATAAGATTACTCTTTGAAAAGGATAGGACATATTCTGATACTAATTACAGATGCAGGAAACGGTATATTGTCCTTAATAGCTTTTAGTCCCTCTACAACTTGAATATGCCACTGCTATAAAATCTCTTCAGCTTATCCAACCTATTTGACATTATAAGGAATTTTGACACTACCACAACTGATGAAAGAGATGGTTGGAACTAAAGGCCTGGGGAAAGAAGTCTGTAGGCACATGAAGCCATGAAAGGCTTTCAAAAACTGTTCAGGTTGCCTGCTTAAGCTTTAGAACAGCATGGCAAGCATGGCTTTCCCTCCTGGATGCAAAGCCTAATGCCCAGTTTTCTGTTTGCCTTAACTCCTGTGAGTATTCCTGCTGAGCAGCTTTAGCAGACCAGCCTCTCAAAGTAAAAGATTAAACTTTTAATCTTGGGGGAAACAGAAATCAAAATGACTAAAAAGACAACATGAAGAGTTACATCTAGCCACGGAGGGTAATAACCAAGTATAAAAAGCTTTAGGTATTGACAAGATCTGATGTTACTTCTGTTCGAAGGTGGCTTAATCACAGGTTTCTGCACAAAAAGGATCCAGACATTGAACAACTGTGTTGGGCTTACTGCCAGCAAACATCATAACTGAGTGCTACTATAAGCCCTTCAGAAAGTAACAGCAGAAAAAAGGCAAAAAGGGAAAGTTGTTGTCCTCCTGACAAGCTTGGCATGTGAGCATGCTTGTCAGAGAGAGACCCGACTCCAAATCCTACATTTTATCTTAGTAAACAGAAGGACTCTGGCCTTTGTTTCACATGGTGCTTGAACACAGGCCTGTCTGAGGGTAACCGCTACTAATCAAATATGTCAGCATTTTGATAGGTTGTGCCTTCTGCAAAAAGGCTGAGGAAGAGAAACTGGCACCTGCTTTAATGGCCACTATCCATTTGAGCCTCAAGCAGTGCCTGTCAGCTACCAAGAAGAGGGCCAGAAAAAGAGAAGATCTCAGGAGTAGTTAGCCCAGAGCAGTAAAAACGGCCAAACAAAAAATCCAGGCAGAACACCTTAGCCTTTGTGGGGAGAATAACTCACACCAAGAAAAGCTTGTTCTGAAGCAAAGCTGATGTTTCTTCTTGTTTCTTGTTGCTTTTCATTCCTTCCCTTCTTGTTCCAAACTATATCTCATTATGAAGCTTTCTCTCATCCAAGCTTCTTCGTCACGTGTACCAACACAAGTCTTGCCTATTCAACCACAACTGCGTCAGTTCCCTCAGTATGGACATTCCAGGCAATGTGCCAACAGAATCTAATCAGAAATTTGTATCAGGAGAAGAGAGATGGTGAGGGCATCAGTTCATCTGCACTGCACTTTTAAGAAATTAAGAAAACTTAATTTAGGCCTTTACCTGGTGATCCACTACATTTAGCGTCATGGCTGTGAGACCCTGAAAGTCAACTCAAGAGTTTCCGAGAGTGTTTCCTCATCAAGCATCCCCTTCCTGAGCTACATCCACGGCAATTTCACTGTGAAGGGGATAAATATTCACAAATGCCACTACAGCGACTGAAGTGATGTGGAAGACAACCTACCATTTCATCCTCATTTGGTTTTCACAAAAGACTCAGAGAGACACCGCTTGGCACTTCCGAGGCCAAATCTGGTATGTGCAGCCACAGCTCTGTAGCTAGTTCTTCATAATTGTTCGCAATAAATAATCCAATTTTAATGGACATGGGATATAATAACTCTTATTAAATCTAAATTGAATGCATGTTAGGGAAGTTAAATTTGTAGTATTGCCCAATACAAACTGCCAGAAGTGGCAGCTTCAATCCCATTACTCCAAATTTTATCACTACGCTAAAACTGACTTGCTAAATGACTCTCCTGGGTAATGCGTAATGCCATAAAATTAAACACTGATTTATTACTTAAATAAAAGACATCAGAGATCATCAGGGTGTTAAACATGAGGGCTGACTTGTTTTGCAAACCATGTTTAATGGCAGACCCAGCTGGTACTCCTTAAATGTAACTCCAACAAATAAACGACCTTTTTTCTCTTAATGAAGGCGGACAAATCAAAGGTGGGCTACCAGCTCTCTTTAGACTATGGTATGACCATCCATTTTTTCACAACATGGATTATGTGATAATGGAATGACTGCCTCCACTGCTGCCACTGGTGACTGGAAACACCATATCTCCAGTAAACAAACCCACTATTTATACACATCACCTCCTGGGACTGGCGGTTTAAGAAAACACCCCGTCTGCAGCGTTATGGCTTTCAGTTCACTGGCTGCCATTCTTTATCACTGATGCTTTGTGCCAGCTTTGCTAGCTGGATATGGGACTGATAAGACCCTTTCTGAAGATTCAACTGCACCTCTCCCTTGACATTAAGTAGAGCACAAGCAGGAGTGACAACACTTTCTCTTATATGGCTGTTTTGTTTCTCTCTCCTAAAGTTCGTGCAGATCTGTGGCAGATCAAGCATCAATCCTCCATCAGCTCTGCATTTGAGAAGGAAAAATAATGCATTCAGTACATAGTATTGTTGCAATATCATTCAGTTTTCAGTGCTGGAAGTTAATGATGATAATAATAACCGGGCTAGGGTTTCAGAAGGATTACAAGGATGAGGTAGGTGACCTCACAAATGCCTCAGTGTTGAACTTTCATTTTCTTGTATGATTGCTGAACTTTAGCATCTTTCAGAATCGAAGTTTCTTTGATGCTATCTAGGTACCTGATCTATTCCACTGCTTTAAAAAATCCTCCATCAGATGGCAGCAGGGTACAAGCTTTTGTAAAAGGCAGAGCAGGACAGAGTTTTGTCTGTATCTGTGGAAATGTCAGCAAATAGTTTAGCTTTTTAGACCAGTTTTTTTTCCTCATCTGTTCAAACAGCAAAAGGATAGGTAATTCACTGTCCTGTTACATCACATCTCCAACCTGTGCATGTCGTTCCTGGTGAACGTGTTTCAAGCATCCTGCAACTCTGGTTGCTCAGGGGTTGTAGGTGCCTTGCTCTGTTTGTAGCCCCAGCATTTCTCTTGCATAAGGAGGGCAGTAAGGAATAGGAAGGTGGTTTGCCAAGGAGGCTCAGCCACGGCCTCCTCGCTGCTTTTCTCCCTGAGCTATGCACCACTGGCTGCAAGTCCCTCTGCAGCACATTCCCATCTCTCCTGAGCCCACATGGCCTTTGGGGAACTGCTTATTAGTTTCTCTTCAGAAACAAAAGCCTGCACTCCCTGGTGCTGCCAGTCAAGCTTGCAGTAGCTGCCTGCCAGTCTTTTAAACGCTAGAGGTGCTCCTGAATTATACTAGCTGTGGGCTTTGGAGCAGAGGAACTGAGCACAGTAAGTTCAAAGCCTGCTGAGATGTCTCCTGTGCCTGTCCTGGCACTGATTACCAGAAAGCTGCACTCTTCACCACCAAAGATCAAGGGGTAATTGGTGTGGCACTATACCTGACAGGTTGCACTGAATGAATAAAAGCAGAGGGCCTGACCTACAGCTGCTCTGGTTTCATCTCCTGACAGTTCTTGCTCTGCCAGTAATAACGTCTTGCCTGTCCGTGCTTCACCCTCTGCCACGCTGCCCCATGTCAGCGCTGGGACTCAGCACTGATTCACCCCAGTCTTCCTTCAACATTTTTCTTCTGCTCTACTTTCTTGGTGGCTTTCAACCCCTGTGCCTGAAACCACATTGTAACTTGTCTGTAATAAAGACTGTGCGCAGCCCCTGACAAGTGCTTGTGCTTGTTGCCCCGCAACAACCACAAACCCCAGTGAAAACAGGGAGTTTCTGCACCCTTTGTAAACACACAGATCTATTTCATAAACAAGGACAAAATGATCACTTAGTACAGTGCAAAAGAAGAGGATCTGGGGCAGGTGGGTAGAAGACAGCTGGAAGGGAAAGAGGCTGGCTGGAGAAGCAGGCAGTGCTCTCCAACTGCCTGCTCCCTTCTGGCGCAGAAGGAAAAATTCCGGGCAGATTTTGCCTCTCAGATTTGTAATCTGCTTCTTGGATTTATCCACAGAAGTATGCTGTGTGCATAACGTCCAGGTGAGACAGTGCGAATGGCAGGGAATTCTGTTGCTGGGTGCACAGAGTGCATGGGTGGGCACACGTGCCACTCTGATGTGGGAACAAGAGCCGCGTTCTGTTAAACTATACCTGATGCAGCATGTCCTCAGATAATATGAACCGGAAGACCAAGGCACAAGAGGTCTGTGCGGACCACAAGAAGCACTCAAAGATAAAACAAGCCGTACAGCTGTACAGGAGGAGGTTTATTTTCTTTCAGCTTGATTTCTTAACACCAACCACAAATGGAATAAAAATCAACCCTTAACTTATTATCACAGCAATGGTCTACATGACTTTTCTGCAGCCCATTCATTAATTTTCATGTTTCTTTAGTGATCTTCATGTTTTATACATTTCTTTTTCATTATTCCCCAGGGACATAAATACTGTATAGCAACCACTGCCAGGAGAACAGTTCCAATCTTTGCAAGTCACTCAGCTGTACACCTTAGCTCTGCTGGGTACAGGACACCAAACTGTCCCTTTGGTCCCAGAGAGGCTGAGGGACATGGAAAAGGACAGTTTATCCCACTTCTGCTGCTGCTCTTGAATGCTGTAGACAACCTGTTTTCTTTCATGACTCTGGAAATACATATATATATATACACAATGAACACCAAAAAAAGGAAAGATATAAATCAAACAACTGATATTTTCAGCATTACTTTTATCCATCAATGATTCAAAATTGATGGTGCTTGCTTGGGAAGTTTCCTATAAAGAGAAAAGAAGTTTGCTATAAATAAGCAAAACCAGTTTGTTAAAAATGTTGAATAGTATTTTCTCACACATGCTTTCTAACACACCTAGCATATTCATCACCTTCCATTACTATACCCTGATTTTCTATGAACAGGGGATCAAGATGAAAAATTCAAACCCACAAGCCTGAATAGTTTCCCAGTTCCTATTCTTGGGTATTTATGGAAGCAGCCAATTTGATCAAAATTAATAAAGTGGTGGGATATATTTCTGAAGTACAGGTTTAGTTGTCTGGGTTTCCAGGATGTCATCTCCAGTAAACGTGGTGCGTGGTGGTTTTAGGTTGGATCGTTGATTTTTTTATGCTGAATTCAGATGAGAATTATATTCACAAATCCAAAGCAGGAGAATTTTTGTACCTCAGAGAGAGAGACATACAAAAACATCTGACAGATCCACAAACCAGCATCCCATGCAAATTTTGTCCATGTTATTTATAATCTGGCACTTTGAGGAGACCTGATACGTGTTTTTTGAAGGTGCTGGGTTTATAAATCTTCACATTCCAACTGAATTGAGAACCTTGGCCACAGAATACATCATTGTTTTAGAATAAATTAGCATTACTTTTCAAAACTGTACCTTCTCCAAATGCAGCATGGCTTGCAATGGCAGGAGGAACCTGTTTTTATTACTTGCTTTTCTCATACTCAGTAGTTTCCGCGGATGGAAAGGTATTTCTTTCCTTCTGCAGAAAACTTCCTGCATTGCGACAGCACTGAGGCCAGGATTAGCAGTTTTCCAACAGAAACACAGTTCTACTAATTCTAACCAAATACCCATAGTGATTGAAAGCAGGAAAAACAGTGCTTTGGATTAGTACACAAAAGCCACAACTAATACCTACAACCTGTAGTCCGTGTTTCCTGACCATCCCTAAGGTGAAAAGAGGAGCCCCACTGCACATTGGTTATTATGAGCAAAATCAGCACACATTTACTGTCTAGCAAGTACCATAGAAAGCATCTGTACCATTCAAATAATGCTTAAATGATGTAATTAGCAAGGCAACTCATTTTGTTTTAATGAAAGGGCTGAAGGAAAAAAAACCCTAGATAGATGTTTTCAGAGCTTTCAGGGTGAAAGGAAGCCACAATCTGCAGAAATAAATATTCATGTAATTCTACAAGCACAAGACAAAAATATCCCTTCACATTGTAAACTGGACAAGAGATTCTACGCTGTGTTCTCCCTATAGGGTTATAGTAAACGTTTCTCATTCATATTTTATTCTTTATCTTCAACAAACCAGTGTGATGTTGTCCCCTGAGGGTTGACGACATCTGAGTATATGGAGGCAAAACTGGTACAAAAAAAGAGCACATAGAGAAAAATACTGCACCATAATATGCATATCACAGCCGTGAAAACATATGGCCCTATATCTTACTCAAAACTGTGTGGGTAAAGCAAGCATTTTACACAATGGCTACCCTAACTTTGCTGTTATGTCTTTGTTCAGTGCTGTCAGAGTGAAATGCCAGTTACAGGAACCCTTACACCTATTTTGCGACTACCTGGTACATCCCTAATCTCTTATTTTTAAAGCAAGAAATCTCCCCCATCATTACTTTGCCTCTTAAACATTTTTAGTCTTTGAATTAAACCAGCAGCAATCTAAGTGGCACAGAAGGCAGAATTCTCTTTCAGACCAGAAAAGTACATAGAGAGATTAAGACACTAAATTCCTATGTAAGCACTTCAGATCTTTTTCATTTGAGAGTAGTACTCCAGATTAGAGCTCTGCCCACTGCTCAAGCTAGATAACAGAAGAACTGTTACTAATTTGGATGGGTGAGTACAGGAATAAGTAACCCAAACACCTCTGTGGATGTGAGCCATGGAGCAGGACACAGACCTGTTTTAGAAACTTGGTGTATTCCAAGGAAAGCATCTAGATCCCAGTGAATGCAGGGTACCAACACAGGAGTTGCATGGCTGTTCAGCTGCTCTCACGTCACATTCATTCCCCACCCAGAAGCACGCTTCTAGCTGCAGGCTGTATTGTCATTCCTCAGAATCAATCCTGGTCTGTCTGGCTCACCACCTTCATATCACATCCTCTCTTGATTGATTTCCTATTTTTTATACACTGCTTTCAAGCTCTTCACTTTCAGCACCTGATCTTTGTTTTTTAGAACAAGAAACCTCTTGCTCACAGACTGTATGCTGCCTAGGATCACTAACAGTTCCAGGAGTGTGGCCAGGAAAGCTGTAGTGGGACAAGGAGAGGTGGACTCACAGGAAATGCCCCTTCCTCCTGTCCTGGTACGGGCACTGGTAAAGGTGAGGCATCCACATCTGAGCTGGAGGGAGGGAGGATGAACAGCTTATATGAGGACATGGAAGCTGGTAGGAGAAGAATTTGGTTTATATTAGCCTTTTGGGGAACTGACCGTCACCTTAACAGCAGGTTTAACACAGTGGATGGAGTAATTTCTAGCTCACATTACTCATTTTTCCGTGAACACCTATATTCCTAATGTCATTTTCCAGACTACATTGAATCCGACACCTATTTTCACTTCATTTCCTTCTACTCTCAACATTACGCTCCTTACAGTCTATCTGTCTAACCCCATGACAAGTCAGGGAGCATGGAGTCTCCCATTTTGACAAGGACTGTCTCTAGGCACCAAACATGTACATTTACAAGAAGGATACATTTACAATAACGGTAAAAATGAATAATAGGGGGAAGTAATTTGAGTGAGAGACAGTTAAAAGGAAGGCAGTTAAAGACACTTAATTACTTCTTTATTGTCTGAATTAACATGGTGGCAATGGTTTCAGCCTATTTTTCTTGAGCTGACAGTTTGTTATGTGCTGTGTCTCCATGAATATCTCCAGCCCGCAAATAGGATGCCTCGCAACTGCAAAAGGCAATTACTCTTATAACATATGCATAATGAAATCTGACTGCATTATCTTTTTGTCCTTAATAAGAGCAGCTTACATTTTTGCAATTTGTGATGCGTTTCTTTAAGATATCTATATTGATGGGGTTATTTTTTTAAAAGAGGGAGGAAAAAAGAGGAGGAGTAATACAGGTCAAGCAGCCAAATAATATATATTCAGGATGGCATTGCTAATTAAGTTGAAGATAAAAAGGAAGAAAGCATTTAGATGAGGATGTGATTTCCTCAAGTGCTCAGCTTCTGACTGGACATGCTGAAGCAACAGCAAGCACACGTGCCTACTATCTAACTGATGGGACCGACCACCAGAAACATAGTCTGAGCCTGATAGCCTCACTGTGCTGCAGTGATGCCCTAGGAGATTAGAGGGTATCAGTGCAGTTCCCAATGAAGTCAATGGCTTGTAGAAATACATACTAGAATTTGTAAGTGCACAGTCATCTCTCTCTCTCTCTCAGCCTCCTATGACTCCCCTTTCCTGTGATACACTGTAATTCGAATGAGATATTGAAACTGGTTCAGCAGCTCTTGGGTACTGTAGTCCAATAGTGTGGACTTGCACAGTAAGTTTTTAGTGAGTTTAATGGGAGTGCTGAACATTCAGACAGCGGTGTTGATTCAGTTCAACATGAATGATTCCCGGGCATCTCAGAATGGACGTGAACATGTTAGCTGAAATAATGCGTTTCTGTTTGGTCATAAAGAATCATAGGTATTCAGATAACCCATTTAATTTAGGTAATTAGCAAACTGTCTTTATATGCCTAGTTTTAAATAGATGAATAGGTGATGGTTTAGCAAAAACTTCAATCCCAGCACCTGATGCACATTGTTCCACTGAGTCACACTGAGTTCTGCTTCACTGTGTCAGAACGACGGAATATGCAGCCCATCAAGCTGCCAAAAACATGAAGTGTGGAATATAAATAGATGTTTTCTGTACCACAGGTGCTGCTGAACTGTCTGGAGACATATTATTCAAATTTGCAGATAATGCTTCATCCACACTATCCAGAGATCATGTTCTCTGTTGCTTCTGGAAAGCACTGTCCAGGAAATCATTAATGAAAGTTGTTTCTCATGGGAAAAGGAAAAGCTGTTCAACTGAAATTGTTCTCTTTCAAGCTTGCTTATATAACCCACCTGTACCCAAAAAGAGCTTCATGCAATTAGATTATGCTTGGTACATGGTAGGCTTTTATTTTATCTAGTATTGAGCCCTCTCAGGCAGAAGAGATTACTTACTCTGGTTCATATACACAATGATTTACACAATGATGGTGCCTGACTCCCTTGTTTACATGTGATGCAAAAACATGGACTGCAATACTGTAAGTCAAAGAATAGATTGTGAATATAGCAACAAAAAATATTGCTACTAGGAAATTACTGTTCTTTGTTTCTTTAGTTTTCAGGTCCTGAAGTATCTCCTACAAATCATGTGATATGAGAATGTTTAAAGCGGCCACAGTCATTCATGGAAGAATTCTCTTCAGGCTGAAGCAGATCATGATCTTTGCAAACAGATCTGCACTGCTTTGAGAAGCCTCCATGTAGTAAGTGGTAGGACTGCTGGGCTTTTTTCCTTTTCCTTCTTCTCTACTCTAGAAACCAGGCAGTACACAGCTCAGTAACCCCAGCCTCACATTTAAGCACAACTCCTGAGAATCACAGCACAGGGTTTTCATAGAGATCTTAGGTCAAATGACTCCCATTTAGGTTGATTCACTATTGTCATCCTAGTTTCACATTGCACGAGCTGGAGGGTAACTGATGCAGAAAATCAGAACTATTTGCTTTGACATCTAAGTCTAAGTCCATGACAAAGGTGGGACCAGGGTACCCCAAGACCTTATTATCAATGAAGACACGCTGAGAGAGCTGGGCTTGTTCAGCCTTGAGAAGAGAAGGCTCTGGGGAGACCTTAGAGCTGCTCCAGTGAGTAAAGGGGCTACAAGAAACCCAGAGAGAGGCTTTGGACAAGGGACTGCAGGAACAGGACAAGGGGGATGGCTTTAAACTGACAGAGGGGAGATTTAGATTAGGTGTTATGAACAAGTTCTTTCCTGTGAGTTAGATGAGGCCCTGGAACAGGTTGCCCAAAGAAGTTGGAATTGTTAGTAAACCAAAGAAAAATGACTGACACCTCAAAAGTCTTAGCAATGGAGACTGCAAGAAGTGGAGGGATGAGACAGGGATTAAATGAAAAAAAGGTTATTATTTTTCTTTTCAAACTGCATAAGAAAATACAGTCTTTTCATTACATTGCAATTATTGCAATGATACAGTTTTGTAAGTAATGTTGTAATAGCATCTGAAATCTGAAAGTGGAACTGCCAGTAATGACAGAGCCTGTATATTACAGAGAACAAAATCAAAGAGCAAATAAATGATGAATGGTGGAAAACACATCATATTTTTAAATCTGATATTGTAGTGATAAGTGCTATTAGTAACAGAGACAAGCATCTTCTAAATAATGACCTTTATTAAAAGTCCAGCTAGCACAAGCAGATGATTATACTCACATGGAAGCTAACTACAGTTTGGATTTTCCAGGGCAACTCTGACTATCAGACTGGGACACAGTTATCAGAGGACATGGTTTAAACTGTAACAGGTCACCACGTTCACACATTTCATCCACATTTTGTTTGTGCCTTTGGGTCCTAAGCCTTTGTTTCAGTGCATGTGGTGGCAATCACTTCTGAAATCTTTGAGTGCTGCTGCAATATCAACAACTGCTTTTACTAAACAACTTTAAATCATGTTTATATTGTAACTTTGACATGTGCCTGTGTGCCTAAGTAACCTTGCACCAGTAATTTTAAGAGACTAATATTGCATACACTTTGTTTGCAGTAACACTAGCTTGCTGCTACACAATCCGAAAGTCCCGAAATGCTACATTAATAAATACAGGCTTTTATGACATTCTTTTGGAAGATAGATTCTTCCAAATGAAATGTTGGCTGAGTGGTTTAGCTCTTTGAACCCTTTATTCCTGAGGGTCTCACTTTAACCTTCCTCTCACAAATTGAAAAGGTAACTTGAGTGACACTGCTGAAATACACAGCCCCTCTGATTCCTCTGGATTAGGTATGATTTAGGTAGCTGCAGTTTGGCCTTTAGTAACCTACAATGGTTTTCACCCCAAGTGAAACAATACTTTACAATTCCCCTGGGAGAGTGAACACTATGTAAGCTGTGCATGTCCTCACTCAAATGACAATAAAGACTCTAGGTTACATGACCATACAAGGGTTCAAGACCCAATGTGCCCCAAGACATTTAGTTAAAAGGACACATGAGGAGAGAAAATGGTGGGTAAATCCTAGATGTTGTTCTGGCATCTATGTGCCATCAGTCTTTCAATTTGTCAAAGTCATTTCATACATCATTTCAAATAGATTCTTTGGTGATTTTATCTGCCATATGACTATACATATCAGTTCCTTTATTTTCCCACATTTTTCTCTGGAGTGTGCTTCCATTCTCAACACTGACTTTCAAAACACTGACTTTTCTTCCTCTGCTTCCCAGTCCTACACACACTGCCCAGGGAAACGTAGTTAACTTATTTCTCTCTGGCTCAAACTCCATAACCAGCTGTGAACCAGCTATGGCTGGTTAAATGCTTATCAAAGTTTGATCCGTGTGTCCTGTTTCTGTTCAGGAAGTTGCTCAGGTATAATTAAGGACCTATCCATAATTACAGAGTGGCTCTTTGTCCCTGCAGAATGGGGCACACAGATGGACAGTGTAATGGAAATTAGTTAGCAGCCTGTCCATGATTAATGAGTCAGTGAAGAGCTCAGCCCTTACCCTCACTGGAGTATAGGTGCTCTCAGACCAAGCTGGCAGAAGAGAGCAGACAGCATTTCAACACTCGCATTAGCAGGTGGTCCTGAGCAAGCAAGTCTCCTGAGTGAAAGATGACATCCCTCTATAATCAGTTTTCAGACCAGAATTGTTTTTAGGTAGAAAATCTCTCTCTCTGAGAGAAAGACAGAGCAAGAAGCACTTAAATGCTGCCTTCAGCATTTCTTTTTGCCTCAGTAACAGAGACAAATTCTAGACAAATGAGCTTTCAATACAGAGACAGCAGCCCTGTATTTACTTGACTCACAGTACTAAAGATAATCTGAACACAGGGTCTGGCCACATTCATGGTTCATGATCAGACTCACCACACAGTGCTGAAACTCCTATTAATTCTCGGAGAAAGCTGTCAAGCTCCACTTTGATTGCATGCCTAATGAGAAAGGTTTGTCATGCCTTCTGAAAAACACTGGGCAAAGCTTAGAGGTTTCTAAAATCTCATTTTCATGCCTTCCTTTTTGACTCTGCTGCAAAGAACTTGGTGCCACTGTTCAGAAACAAATGAAGGGGAGATGAGGCAATGCGGGCCTGAGCTGGCTTGAATCAATGCCTGCTTCACTGTAACCAGGGGATCAGCATGCAGAAAGCATGCTTCTGCCTGGGAAGTGCAGACCAAGCTACAGCGCTAAGGGACAGCAGGACAGGTGTATTAATTAACCTGCACTAGAAACATCATGCATGGATCCATTTTCTTTAAACAGAGAAAGAAACAGAACGGATTAAAATGAGTAGGAAAAAGATGAGAGGAGCAGAATCATTTATATCAGCCTCCTGAGATCAAGCAGGAGAAAAGGAGTGTACGTGCTTAATAAATGAGTGAATTTAAAGGCACATTTTTTGCTGTCAATCTCTTGCCCTTCAATAGGTATAAAATAGTAATACTGAGTCTAATCAGTACGGGTTGGAACTCTTTATTATCTGAAGCGTTGTGCATGTAGCCCTGCTGCACAGTAACTAGGAAGAGTGCTTCTGACAAATGTGTGATCATTTCTGACTCATTTGAATGGGACTGTGACTAATTTTCACTCTCAGTTTTAAATTTCTCATGCAGAAAGATAAAACTTTCACTGTTTCCAGCTCTCGGGATCTTATCATTAATCTGTGTAAAAGGTTCAGCTCCTGAAGGTACAGAAATACATAGGAATTTTAGTTTTCCCCCTGCATATACATACTCATAAACTAGACAGCAGTGAAAGAACCTACCTTAAAATACCCCTCAATCCCATGATATATTGTAATACCTGCAGTTGCAATATTGCAACGTGCTAATCTGAATGTGACATTAAAAGCATTTATGCTATGTGTACATAGAAAGAAATGCAGAGAGCACACTTTCATTAAGCAGCTACAGGTACTATATTGCTTGGCAAAATCAGGTCTTTGCCCTGTGGGAACTTTTAGAAGCTTTTCCTAAAGGTGATGACTATCCCAAATGGAACGTAATTCTTCCTTTACACTGAAACTGTAATAAGGCACATTTGTACTTGCTTTTGTGAAACTGTCAGCAGCAAATAGTGCACACAAAAAAATCCCAAGCCTATAGCTGATCTGCTGCTTAATGCCATGAAGACTGGCTGCTGCTCAATCTACTTAAGATAAATTAATAAGTGCCATTACATATATATTGTAACAAATTTGGAAATAGCCTACATGATTGCTTTGCTCAGAGTTCACCATTACCATTCCAAAATAACCGAAAAGCAAAACTCACAAAGGCTGTAGAATTCACTAAATTACCATTTCTTATCTCCTACCCCAAAGAACACTGAAGTCCCTTTGTGCTGCCCAAATCCTTTCAAAAGAACATATGATAAAATGATAAAACTTCTAAATGAAATGCAATTCAACAAGTGATGAACTATGGCTAGCCATTGCTTTAGCAGATTAAGCCTATAAAAACACGTTTCCTAGAGTCCTCGGCTATTATTTACTTACTCCTATTTATAATCACAAAGCAGAATTAAAAGCGGAAATCATTTTTGCCTTATTTTAGCAAACAACAGGTGAATTTGTTCCGATTCTGAGATGCGCTATGTGATGAGCAGGACAGGTACGGCAAACACGCCTGAATATCCTCCCGCGTATCCTGAACTCTGGTTTGTGCACACAGTATCACAAATTAAAGCAGCTCCAGGGACTGCCGCTCACATCTCCCTGCAAACCTCTTCAAAAGCCCCAGTTAAATCTCCTTCTATTCCACTCCTGCCAGGCTCATTTGCAGGCTTCCGAGAGAGCAGCAGGGAAGCAATACAGACCTCCTAAGATCTTCCTTCTAATACTTCTGTCCTACAGTCTTTCCTTCCAAGCATCGCCCAAAATTAAGGTCCTATTATGAGAAGAAAATGTGAGATCCATGTAATGTATTTCTTTCCAAAAAAAGTTAACAAAATAATAGTTCTGAGTAGAAGGCTAGGATTTACCTGAGACAGTCCTGAAATGTGGAGCTCATCCAGTTTTATACTGCCCAAATATTTGCTTAACATTTGAGAGTAGCATAGATCAAAACTCGCTCGCATTCTGCTTTACATAAACACCACATGAAATGTAGAATGTTTTGGGATTATATACATAGTTGTGTTTTTTTCCCCTCTTGCTATCCTTCAGCTGCATAATGTTTACAGGAACTTATTCCATGTAAGTGCTGCTGGGTATGTGACTTACAAGTTGCATTAGAACAGGATTTGGACTTGCCCTATTTATTTAATGTTTGCATAAAAATTCAAAGTGCTTCCCCCTCTGCTCCCCTGAAAAAATGACTTTATAAAATGGCAGCATAACATTTATTTTCTGGAGAATTTCCATATCAAATGTGTTCAGGTGAAGTACAGAAGAGTAAAAGGAAACACAGTTTCTTTCCCATGCAGTCAGCTCCAATTCAAACTTGAGAAATGAAGTCTCTCTCCTTTTCACCGAAGGAGTAAGGCAGAATGTAGAAATTCAGCCTGTACTTAACACTGGTGCATTTCTGCTGCTTTCCATTTAGACTTTTGCTGTTGCCATCATGAAAAAAAGATGAACAAGCTTTTAATTGATTTAGTTGGCATTTTACTTTACTTGTTTGCAGTTGTATCCGTTCTTAGTGCTCTGCCAGGATATAAATGCTTTGGTTCCTATGAAGCAAGCATTACTCATGCTAATGCAATTAAGAAATGAAAACTCCTACTGCCAGCAATAGAAAGAAAACATGAAGAAAGGGCATCCCAAAAATGCAAAAGATTTGCAGTGAACGTGGTGCAAAAAGGAATACATACTATATATATACTATACAGTTCTAGAATGCAAATTGAATAGTTCTCTGAATATGATAGATTTTCATGGCATTCAGAGAGGAAAGGCATGCTAGTAATGCAATTTTAGCCTGAAACACATCCACATCTCTATCCAAGATATTTTAGAGTTGATAGAGGCAGCTCTGAATATACAATGTATATATCGATCAGTGGGTCACAACTCTGCACATTTTATGTTGGTCAGGGTACTGTAGATAGCAGTGGACTATCCATTAGGTTGCTCCACAAGACAGACAATCTGTCTTCCCTTCTCAATCCAAACAAACCCTTTCAGGTTTGCTAGAGAGCAAAAGATTTGCTTTTAAAATTAAATGTACCAGATTCTGAATATGCTGAATAACCAGCCATTGGTAGGTCTATATAATGTATTTTTATTTCAAATCAGTTTACTGTAAAGCTTAGCTCAAAATTGAATTTATGGTACTAATAGTAATGTAATTTTAAATGTCCTCTAGAATAAGCAGAAAAGCTATAGCTGTTAAAATAGATCATTCTCTAACGTCTTGCCAAAAAAGCTTTGGGTTGCATACAGAACTAAATGATACGCTCCATCTTGTAAATCTGAGCCCCATTAAAATAACCAAGCACTTCTGCAGTGGTGTGATCTGATGCTGTGACCCTGAGAGAATCCAGCAAATGAAAGAAAACTCACAATCTGGGAGGGAAATGGGGCTCCTGTCAGAAACATTTGCTGCTGAAAGCTCTGGGTTTGGTATTTATTTGGTATGTGGCATTATGGAAGTCTTATCGGCAGTGAACAAACATTTCAAGACAATATTAGAAGGTACAGTTTGAGTTGTTGCATTTTAAATAAGATTTAATATTAAGGGCTTGCTTCATTGCAGTTATCAAGGTTTCAGGAAAAGAAAAAGCTTATCACATAAGCTTGTAATTAAGCCTAATTAATTCTGGATAAGGATGGGCCCAGCACACAGTTTTTTTCTTTGATCAGCTAACATCTAAAACACCTACTGTCTTTTTTAGATGAAGGGTGCTAGTTCACACATCTAAGTGAATTGTTGGAAGGAGGAAGCCTGTGCTCGGCCTACTGCTCTTTCCCTCCCTTTGTTTTCTAACTGCCTTTCTGTGTGACTCCCTTAGAGCTGAGAGTTAACCCACTGGCAGAGGTTTTTTCAAACCAGGGCTGACTTCAATAGTGAATTTCTTCCTCTCCTATTATGGCTCTTCTTGGACATAAATTAAGTCAGAGTTTCTTAGGCTTTTGGCAGCAAAGACTAAGAGCAAATCTTACTGGTGAGTATTCTCCCTCCTAGGATATCTGCAGGAGCCACATCTTTTGTAATAGCTACATCCATGTGCCCTCCCATCTCCAATGGCATTACATCCCTCTGGAGCTGATGGCAATTAAAAACAATAAAAAAATTTGATTGGATGAATATCTAGAAAGATTTTAGCCTTGTAGCAATCTATTTCTGAAGAGAAGAAAGGAGTCAGTACCATGACATAACTCAGTCCTCTCTGGACTAGCGAATACCTGGATTAGGTATTTGGAGAACTCATCTTCATCCACTGACCAAATTGGAGGCTTAAGCAATCTTGGAAGGCTTACCAGCTATACTCAGTGTTATCAAGTCTCATGACAATCATGATGTACCAGGGGATACTCAGGGATAAATATTTGGTGTTTAGCTATGAAGTTTCAATTCTGGCTATAGAGAAAATAACTGTTCTGCCACATAATGGAAATAAAGGTAAGAACTTGAAAATAATTCCTAAAGATTCCCTCTCCTCCCCCCACCCCAAATCCACCAAATGGAAAGTGTTTCACCGTCAGTAATTTTTTAAATCATAAGAATTCAACTCAGCAGCATATTTTATAGTAACCAGGTATTTAAGGCAGATATATATAATCTTACAGTGCTATTTAGACTATGACTGTGCTCTATCCTCTCTTTCTGAATAGAACCCGATTATTTTTTGCATGAAAATATATTGCATGATTAGATCAGTAGTATATTTCCAAAAGTTTGCTCTGTCAGTCTTCGACCTTTGTGTCTGCTTGGTGTTGAGTGGGTGAGTTTTGTCTCTGCAATAGTCACAAACCCCTCACTAAAAAGACGTGAAATATTACCCCAAATAATTCCACAGTACAAATAATTTCAAATATGTTTGTGACTGATTATCCTCCTTCAGCAATAGGGTGAGGGAAGGAAAGATGGTTAACACAGCCTCGAGATATCCCAAATTAACACAGAGCTGAATGGACAGAACTGTTAATACGGCTTCCCTCTTTCCTTCCCTTTTCCTTTTCTTTAGCTCCAACTGTACCAGGGCCTGAACTCACTTTCTTGAACTTTTTAGGGAATACCATTGTCTAATTTGGTTTGCAGTATAAAGTTGAAGGGACAACACATTTTTAGGATATAGTGGCTCTTGGCAAGAGATGAAAGCTTTTATTCTGAACTCTCCACTTGACAGCCTTTAGATACTCTCCTCATATCTCACAACCAGAAAGGTTTCCATGGATTTTTACTTCTGTCTTTCAAAACCATAAGCAAGCTATATTCCGGTGAAATGAGAAGTGAGCAGTGGGGATGCTCAAAGAAATTATAAAGCTTGAAGAATTTCTCCAGGTGGCCCAAACAATGATCTATTTCTTCTCTGCATGTCTGAGCCTGCAACAAATATACCACTTCCTACCTATGAAGTTGTGTGCAAAATGGGTTCCCAATCATATTTGATATTCACACACTCACATAAACATCTTTCTGTCATTTTCCAAGCTGTTTTTTCCCCAGAAGCCTTTGATGAGGAAGGTGCTGCTATGTTCTTTCATTACAGGGAATGATAAACATTCAAAAATTAGAATTAAAATCAGAGTTTGTGGTCATTCTTTGCAATGCATGCATTTACATACGATGACAACAATATCAAACTGTTTATTGTTGAGGGTGGTAATTAAGCACATGAACAAAAGCACTAACATTTAAGTATGCTAACAGCTTTAATAACAGCAGCTTCACAACCTGTGTTTTGCTCTATTAAGATTAAAATTGCATTCCAAGTTCCAGTTTTAAATTTCATTATCTGATTATGCCTAGTTTATTATTACCAGGAGCAAAACAAAGTACAAATTGCTCAAAGCTCAGCATCTAGGAGATTCTGAGTCAACCCGTTCAGTTATAATGCCACAACTTAACCCAAGTCTTTGGTGAAGAAGTGCTGCAGGGGCAGTACGAAAGAGAGTTGGATGCTGTGGACAGGAAACCCATGTGCTTTGCCAGGACATGTCCTTGAACAGATCCCAGAAAATGCGTCCTAAATCATCAGATACAGATGCCCAAGAAAACATGAAATGCTACACAGTACTTCTACTCTCTGAAAAAGAGTATTCATCCATTCTTAGCATTCTTACTCTGCTCCCATTATCAACCTGCAGTTTTTGAAACCATGACATATATTCCACAGTTTTAAGCGGCCAGTCACTTCTCTATCGCACAGGAATGTTCTGGTTACTTTGACAGTGAGCTCTTAAAGACAGAAAGAAAAGAGGAAAGAAACCTCCACACCATTGTAGTACAAAACAGACAACTGCGTAAACTTTAGTAGATGTCACCAAAGAGATGTATAAAATTTACTGACTGTGCAAGCAGATAACACCGAAGAAGTATACCTGCACGATGGCACAAGCAGTACACACCAGAGTCCCCCTTTGAACATACACAGTTTTCCTCTCTGAAATACCATAGGAGCCAAGAGAACAGACTCTCCTTCAATTACATACTCAGTCTGCGTACAGGTTAAATCATGGTACTGCACTGAACAAAGATATATACGCATGTATATACACTGTCTTCAGTGGATAATAGATAGAGCACATTTTCACAGACTCACAGAATGGTTTGGGCTGTACATTTAGTAATGACCTTTGCCTCAGAAAGCCTCAAACTAACCAGTTACACAGCAGGAACATCAGAGCAATCATTGCTGGTTGTGTATGAACAAAGCTCCTTCTTCAGTTACACCACCTCCTTATAGGTGAGTTAAACATAAATGATGCAGGTTTTAAATATATTTCTTTGAATGTTACCCATTTCGACTCATTGAAAGTAAACAGTTAAATGCTATCCACCATCAGGTCACCTTTACGTATATGGCACATTGTCTAACGGCATTTAAATACATAAATCTTTTAAACTACGTATATGAAAAGCTGGTGTTTCCTTGTTTATAAGTAATGCAGCTGAATGTAACCGAGTTTGAACTGAACAAGAAAAGTCATATTAATCAGCAGGAATGGCAGAGAAAGGTAGCCTGGTGCTTAATTTGAATCCAAAATTCATAGTGGGATTACAATTTACTTAACTGCTCATTTAAAGCTATTGCACTATTTCTGACAGGTCACTAGAAACTGAAACAGATTTCTCTCCCCAACTTAAAATGACAGTGCTAGCTCATGTCACAGAACTAATACGAACTGAATATATAATTTCCTTTAAGGCTAAATAAAAAGATACTCCTCCTTTGCAAAGATTCTACTTTGATAGCTATTAGGAATATCACTAAATGAGCTACAGAAAAGTTATGGGCACACAAGATAAGGATTATATTTTGATTATTTTTATGGCAATGGTACTTTACAAAAAAAACAATTAGAATAATATTAATACTATCACTTCACTAAATCATGACATTCTATTTTAGATTATGGCATTTAAGCTTTTGCTTAATGTTAAAAATGGCCATTAAATGTTCTGCTGTACTGGTTCAAGTGTCACTACCTTCAAGGTATTCGATCTGGGATGAACTCTCCTGTAAGAATTCACATGTAAAAGTTAAGGAGATAAGAACAGCTGCATCATGTCACACTAGAAGTCCATCCAGATTTGCACCTTTCTTCTTCTCAGGACAATGATGGATGCCTAGGGAAGAGTAAAACAATAGGACAAGGGGAATGGCTTTAACCTGACTGAGCGGAGACTGAGATGAGCTCTTTAGGCAGAAATTCTTCCCTGTGAGGGTGCTGAGGTGCTGGCACAGGGTGCCCAGAGAAGCTGTGGCTGCCCCATCCCTGGCAGTGTTCAAGGCCAGGTTGGACGGGGCTTGGAGCAACCTGCTCTAGTGGAAGGTGTCCCTGTCCATGGCAGGGGGGGGTTGGAACTGGATGAGCTTTAAGGTCCCTTCCATCCCAAACCAGTCTGGGATTCTAGGACAGGCTGAGAGTCATACTCCCCATGAATATTTTCTGAACACACGAGAGACGTTGTTCACTTTGTGATACAAAAGTGTCGATATATTTAATGCTGCACATGGTTTTCCTCCTTCACTTTGTTGGTCCCTTTGTGAATCATGTAAAATCCTATCATCTCTGGCATCCTCTGGCAAGGAGTTCCCAGGCCCACTTATTTTTGTGTGAAGCAATATTTTTGCAGTTATCTCTGCTAAGGGTGACTGAACATGAAAGGATGCTTTCAGAAAGAGTGGTGTTCATCTGCAGTGAAATTATAGTTTGGGCAATTACAACCTATCTTCCTAAATTTCCCTAGTAATTTCATGGTTCACATCTGGCTTTACATTCTCCATATGCTGTTGAACTCCGTATCCTACAGCACTATAAACAGCAGCAAGTAAACTTGTTTGCATTTAAAAAATAGACTCAGAGTACTTTGGGATCAAAACGGGATCAAAACTACAGCTCAAAAATACAACACTACAGCTATTACACTGCTAACAGTCTAGAAATCGCATGGTCTGTATTATGGTGAATATATATTTCTATCTTATAATTCATATCGAACTTGAGAATTTAGTATTTTTCAGGGAGATTTTGTGCATGGAAAAAATAGAAATGCTTATTAATCTACACTTTGCACAATATATGATTAAGTTCATATATACTACCCTGGAAACACTTTCATTGTAAAACCAGTATCTTTTTAACATTTACATTTTTTCCATTAACATTTACATTTTTCTCCATTAAACTAAAACCTGACAATTTACATTCCTCTGATCTGAAAGCCTGCCAATGAATTTTTTGTCATGTATTCATCCCCCCCAAACCAAAAGCAAAATAGCAGCATGGCATTAAGTGATTTCCATTTCCACTCAAAACCTGAATTCCAACAAGATTTAGGAGAAAGTTGTATTTAAAATATGTTACTGAGCATCAGCAGCTGAAGAAAGGGGGTTTGATTTCAGAAGTTCTGTGCACAGCAGGGCTAATGAATCCATCTCCAGACAGTTCCTCTCTGACGCCTGATGAACTGAAAGTCAATTTGATGAGACTAGACTTTGTCTCTCCTGCTGAAAGCTTGAGACTCCTGAAGGTGAGTCACAGAATCATAGAATCAGCTGGGTTGGGAAAGACTTTTAAGCTCATGCAGTGCAACCATTCCCCAGCACTGCCAAGGCCACCATTAACCCATGGCACTGCGGAAGTGTTCACACAGTTTGTGAACACTTCCAAGGATGGTGATTCCTGGGAAGGAATGTTTATATACATTCCCTTGGAAGCCTGTATATATACTTATGCTTTTTCTGCATAGATTTATGGGCCATTTGTGTCTTTCAGGTGCCCTTTTGGATGTGCTCGTATTCTCGTGGCAAAGGAGAATTCATTCAGAATATAGAAAATAGACAATAAAGGAAAATAAAGACAACTCTGAGAGGCCAAAGGGGTAAAAAGGGTGAAAATGGGAAAATCAGTGAAGACAGAAATACTGTAAAATATGTATGTTAGATTTTAAAGGAACATGTCCTTCC
Source organism: Pezoporus flaviventris (assembly GCF_033815535.1). NCBI lineage: Eukaryota > Metazoa > Chordata > Aves > Psittaciformes > Psittacidae > Pezoporus > Pezoporus flaviventris. Next base: position 7,050,791 of record NW_026892585.1, read on the forward strand.
TCTAAGGCCTAGTGTTATTCTGTGTTATGTGGAGTGTCTTTCTTCCTGCCTTCTCTGTTTCAAAGGTACAGAGATATCAGTAGTTTGGAAGGTATTTTCACAGTGGTCCCTCATAACAGGGATGCAACTGAGCCTGAGAAAAGTGTGTTAGTTCTGTAGTGTTGCAAATACAAAAGCCTGGCATAGTCAACTGTCAGTAAATGTTGGCCTTTTAATGACAGTCACGTTATTTCCTAGATGTATAGTACCTTCAATACTTAAAAAATGACAAAGCAGTACTCCAGGAATTACTAATGTGTCAGATGTTACTGGTTACAGTAGTTGTTGTTGCTCCTCTGTCCCTTTGATCTGAATCAAGTATTTGTCTTTGAATAGTTATTGGCACAGAAGAAGACTTAAACGAATGTGAGGAAGTCAAAATACATTTTTTAAAAGGATGGAAAATGCTGCATGTAAACCCCAGGTATTCTTTGCAAGCCCTACTTTTGCTGGAGCATATCCTTTCCATAAATTGTAGGCATGGCTGCAGGAAGCAGTACAACCACAAGGTTAAAACTACAAAAATACCTCAACCAATACATACTTAAAAGTTATGCTATTGGAAAGCCAACAATATCAACTCTAGATTTACACCTGGTAAACTTAATCTAAGGGAGTCTGAAATGACTTCTATTTACTGCTGTCCAGATGAGCCTAATGCTGAGTACTGGGGCTACATACGCCTATCTCTCATGAACAAAGAGGTACAAGAAGTAAGATAGTGCTTATTTGCAGGCAGCAGAGAAACAACATGCCTTTGTTTCCATATGCTGAACGTAATTTTTAAATAAAACAAAATAACCCAGAAAACACAAGCGAACAAAAGCACACATGCTCGATTGCAAAGTTCTTTATACTGCTCTTTCTGGCAATGTAATGGATTTCCTCTATTTTATTGAATCAAACAAAACCTAAGACAACTCCAAAATGCTACATCGCCTCAGTTTAACCTATGCCAAATCAGGATCCTAGATAATCTGGAATACATATCGTGGGTAAAAGAACTTGGATCACAGAATCACAGAATGGTTTGGGTTAGAAAGGACCTTAAGATCACCTAGTTGCAACCCCCTGCGCCATGGGCAGAGATACCTCATACTACACCATGCCTCCCAAGTATTGAAGAGAATAACAGAATACCTTGTATCTTTATCTGCCTTCAGCCATGGAGATAGTGGAGCTCATTGTAGAAGGCTCCCAGTACTGTCAAGGGCAGCAGCTACAGGGGTTTCAGTGCTATCTGTAAGCTGTGAAGATTGTTAGTAGTGCAGCCAGCTCTCTGAACTCTGCCTCTCTGCACCTTATAACTTTCACAGAGGCCTTAACACTCCAAGAAGTAAAAGTCTACATACTTGTGTGTACAGAAATACAGCTTTAGGATAAATTTTATAACTGACTCTAGCTCCCTGACCTCATCCATGAAAATCAAGACTATGTAAGCTGTATTTCTTATACATGCTACCTGCGTGTTCTGATGCATGGATGGATATAATCTGTACCCCCAACAGCTAGGATGGTTAAGAATTATTATCATACAGAATAGCATCCCATGCCATTAATAATTCCACAGGAGTAAATTATTTGTGAACTAAGGCACAGCTCGCTGGGTTTGATTATCTGAGGGATTTTCCTGGCATGCAGAGTGTTGGTGCGCAGGCATCATCCCCTCTGCTTCTCTGCATGGCTGTGGTCCAATTCGGAAGTGCTGGGGTCAGTATGAGGGGGTAGTTGAATGGAATGGACTGTAGTCAAACACAGAGAGGAAAGCAGGCAGGGACACAAGACGTCTTGGCTCTGGTCTTGTTTACCATGAATATACATAGCAAAACAGAACGCCTCTTGGAAATGCATGGAGTGACTTCTTTTACAAAGGAACTATGACTTTCTCTCACGTCTGGGCCTGCTACAGGAGCAGAGCAGCAAATCCCAGCAATGCCTCCTTTAGGACAGGTTGTAAAATTGCGTCTAAGGACTCAGTACTTATATGGCTGGGAATAGATCTGTACTGGGAAACTTTCAAGCTCCGTATCAGAGGCAGTCCTACAGCTCTGGGTGCAGGGAGGGCTACAACTGATAACCCCTTTTATGAACTGTATCTTCCTCTTATTTTCAACCACTTGGGTTCTCTCTAAAGCATTCTCATGAATTCCATCAAGCACCTTGTGTCTGGGATTTTTAAAACTGTGAATTCAATTTTCAGTCTGGTGATAAGTATTAGCAAACTTAACTTGAGCTTCATGTTCGGTTTCATCTAGTAATGGCTATTTAAGTCCCCTAGGAGCATCTCTCTATGTTTACAAAGCTCCTATCTCTTTTGGCTGCCTTCATGTTATAAACAGTGTTGTCTCTGTTCATTTACGGCCTGCTGTGCTAAAAGCATCCTCTGGAAATGGCTGGTGGGCAGCATATTGTTGTCTACAAATCTGATTAAAAAAGGTATCACTAAACCTTTTAAAAGCTACAGGCAGCCCTGCTATTTGTATATTCAACTTGCAGAAACAACCCGATACTCTTCAAACTAGTAAGTCAAAGGTCTGCAGTGCTACCAGATGTTAATGGGCAGTTGTGGTCATATGGTTACCTATCTGGTTGCCATAACTGGGTACTCCCTAGCACAGGTATGTGATATTAGGAGTACTACACTGGTGACTCTATCCTTCAAATTCTGCTTGGGAGGAGGCACAGTGGAAGTGATGGGTAAGGGAAGGGGGTGCACAAAGAAAACATCACTCAAAGAGCCTCTTTTTCCCAGGGTCAAACAAGTCTGTGCTCATGTTCAGAGAATGTAGGGTGGGCTTGGAAGGCTTTGGCCCCCTTACCATATGAGAGCTGGGTACAACACAGACTCTCATGGCATCAAGGCACTGCCTGAAGGCTGGAGAGCTGTAGAAGACACCAGTGGGGGACTCTTGTTGATTCCACTTGTTGATTCCACTGCCTGGTGCCTCACCCCTAAGGACAGTCTGGGCCTAAAAGCTGCAGGAGAGCTCTTACTGTCCAATTTATTTCAGTATACATGATAACTTAATTCCCCATCAAATGTAACAGGGACCGTTCGTATTTGTGCAAGCTATTTCTACCTACAATGTGTGTTTATTCATTACCCACTCTGCTATCTGTCTTTAATTAGTTCCTCAGCTGAGTACTTCAAGCTGTGCTGTGCACGTCTGGAATGTTTCTTGTTTTACTAATGAATTTAATTTCAGGAAGCTCCGTGATCATAGCTCAGTCACTACTAACCACTGACTCTTCATGTGTAAATAAAAAGGAAGAGATGTGGAGGGCCCCAGGCTTGCTTTCTGCGATAAGTGATGATGTTTACTTGCCTAAGTCTCTTCAAGACGGTGAGTACAATTAGGAGAGGGGAGACGAGGAACAAGGTGGAGAGAGAAAACTACAAAGTAAACCACCATTTTTCTGAAGATCTCAAGGGAAAGGTCTAGCCTAATCATTCTTCCTAGCAATGTGTATTCAACACAGTCAGGAGAATTCACAATCTCTGGAGCCCAGAATAAAGCTGATATGAATTGAGGCTGATAACCTTACATGTTATGTTTTCTTTCAACATAAAAAAAGTATTTGCTGGATCCCTAGCAGTAGCTCTGTGTCTAATTACAAAGGAATGGAAATGTTTGAGATGGTCTTCAGGTCATTTCAAACTTTGGCCAAGTAGAAGCAGATGATTTAGCATCTTAGTAAGCTGAATGGAATGAAGGGCTATTGTCAGATTTCTATACATGAATGAATCTGGTACTTGGGAAAGTCAATCAGGATGATTAGTAAAAGGAACACATTTTACAAAAAAAAAAAGATAAAAAAGAAGAGTTTGTCTAGGTTAGTTTAGATAAAACATTGAGAGGAGACAAGATGCCACTTCTTTGTTATCCTTAAAAGGATATAGGTTAGACACGAATTTGTGTTGATTGCAAACCGAAAGGTTTTTTCTATCTACCTGTGGAGTGACACACTGAAATACTGTTGCAGACAGGAGACTTACATGATGGGATTTTGCTGACTTTATGGAAGTAATTTCAGGAGAACTGATGGAGATAGGCAGTGCAGTTCCTGATACATATGGTCTCTGGTCTGTTAGGATGTCCACAAGAGGTGGAAAAGAGATTGGATTACTGTTTACAATATACATTCTATTGCTTCCACATTACTGAGGATCAGGAAGGAATGGGGTTATTTTTGTGTTGATACTCCATTCCTTTGGACACCATAGATTTGTGATTGCTAGACAGGCACAAAGGCATAATGCTGAAGAATTTCAGCTGCTTGGCTATGTGGTTGGCAGTGGTCAAAGAGAAGTGTCATGTGCGGAAAGACATCTGTGTAGGTTGGACTACAGCATCAGTAGTAGTAACCTGTTAGCAGGTTTGACCTCTACAACCTACAAGGAAAGGGCTGACTTAGAGATCTTGACTCATGAAACCCCATGTGACCTCTGCCCTTTTCCTGATTCACAAGGAAACAAGCATTTAAGGCATTTTATATTTAACAAGCATTCAAAGACTGAAGCATGTGATGTGTGAGAAGAGCCTGAGGGTTTGCTTGTCCTGAGACAGTCTCTGAGGGGAGCTAATTGCTGCCTTCACTGCCTGATGGGTAGTTCTAGAGAAGACAAATACAGGCTCTTCTCAGAGGTGCAAAGCAAAAGATCAAGAGACAGCAGTCACAAACTGTGACACAGAAAATTCCCACTGGGTATAAGGAAAACATTTTCACAGAGTGGTTAAGCACTGGAACAGGTTGTCCAGAGCAACAGCAGAAGCTTCTTCATAAATTTGCATAAAATTAATAGAAAAGGCCCTAAGCATCCTGATTTAGGCTTGAAGTTAATACTGCTTTGAGCAGGAGACTGGACTGAATGGCCACCACAGGTTCCTTCTAACCTAAATTAACCTATAATTGTAAGCCCTAGTCTTCCAGCAGAGCTCAGAACCAATACCAAAATATCTCACATTTCATGATCTTTAGGAACGTATTGTCTCAATCTGGATGGTAAGAAAGACATAAAGCAATTTGCAACAACAGAATCAAATGTTGTGCCTTTTTTCTGTGTCACTGTCCAACAGATTGTCTGACTGGAAGCTGGCATACTCTCTGCTTTTGAAATACTGCTTTACTGTCATGTCTGATGCTGTTGGTTTCTCTATATCCTCTTTGAACAACTGGCAGTCCACCTCTCTCCACCCCCCTTTAGAAAATATTTTCAGTACAATGCAAAAGGGTTTTTATCAACAAAGGGCTAAAAAGAGAAAGATCTGCAATAATGAAAGTCTATGAATTTTTATCATTTAAAGGCTCAAACAGTGCATGGATTAAAGCAGAACCTCAGCAAACACCATTTCTTGTTGCCACGGGAAGTTGTTAACAGGTTGCTAACACACCTATCTGTTGACTTTACAGCTTCAGATGCTGGTTTCCATTTTTCTCAAATCCTGCTTTAAGGATCTTAATTTCATTTGGTTTTGTGAGCCTGGGATAGCTGCAATGCACTGTATGATAATAACTTTTATTTAATAACTGACTGTCCTTATGGGACCCCAAAGTTACCTTATGATATTACAGAGAACAATCAGATTAGCCACCTGAAATACAGCATGTGTAGAGAGAACAGGAGAGAGCTCTCTGTGCATGGTGATACACAGAGATAAACTTCAGAATACAGATGGGAAGAGTATCACTTAATCACATTATAATTTAAGCAAGACTGAAGCTACTACAAGAACGTTTATACTTTAGTTTACAAAGGTGAAAGCTCACAATTCTCTATCACAGCACAGGAAATCACCTTGGGTTGAAAGAAAGGAAAGAATGAGTGTGCCTCCCAGGAAGCAAATATCTAATTTATTTACATATTTTCTAACAAAACTTGTCATTGTTACATAACACTGAAGCATCTGAAAGGTTCTTGAACCTGCTCGTGGAATGCAACTACACTGACTTGATTGTGTTGAAAACTATACTCTAATTTGGACACTTAAAAACCTTTTCCAGTTCAAACCCTATTTACTTAGGAAATATAATTAAACAATGGTGAAAAGGCTCTTCTGTAAAATGATAAAAGCCGAAGTCACTAGGATGTCCTTCTAACAATGGGAATTGGGCTGACAACCAATGTGTTCCGTTTCAAATAACTTATGGTTTTCAGTGTTGGTATGGCAAGTGATTTTGTGAATTTTCTCTCCTCTTATGATGAGAAATAATACACATTTATGGGGAAAATCCCTTCTCTACCATGTTTCTGGAAGCAGTTGAACTTTCCTGGAAGATATCCTGCCAACTATGGATCAGGTTTACTTCTGCCTGTACGTGGAATACGAAGACACAATAACTGTTCATATCAATAAATTGTTCTAAATTTGACCTTATCATAGCAAATCTAAAATAAATGACAGCCAAGTGAATGGGGCACAGGTATACGAACTGTGTTCCATTGCTAATAATTGAGTTACACTGATTTAGTTCCTCAGGTTTAAAAAGCAGAACTATTTGCAGTGATAAGGCAAAAGTTTTCCACCTGCAGGAGTTCAAGAAATCAAGGGTAAATCATATAGATACAGGGTGCAAGTTGATAATGGATTAGTGGAAGAAAAGGCGAAAAGAAGGTTTTGAAACCCTAAGTCACTATTGCCTTTCCTTCCCTAACTGCTTCCTTGAAGGCTGTTCTCATGAATAATCCTGCTCCTCTGAATCAGACCAAATCAGATGTGCAGATGATTCTTCAGAAATGAGAGTTGAAACACAGGCATTTAAAAATGTTAGAATTTGCTGCTTAATATTGTAAAGCTGTAAGCTTCATGATTCTGCGAGCTTGCTAAGACTTTCCAAGTACAGATTACTGTAAGCTCCTAACAGTAAATGGATAGAACTGCCTGGAATTGCTTTAACAAGAAAAAGAAAAAAAGACAATTTTGTAAAGTAAAGGATTTTCCACTCACCACCTTTTAATTCTCTCTGAGCTGATTCAAAGTTAAAACCTTGATTAAAATTATCAGCATTTTCAAATTTCTTCCTTTTTTTGCCTTTAAGAACCAAGCAGGCACCTCATAAAAGAGGAAGAATGAAGGGGAATTGCAACCCTTCCACTGAAAACTGCTCTCTAAATATTGAATTTACGGCACTTTGCAAGTTGTTACTTTAATTTGGAGCGCAGCATATTCAGACCCAGAAATTTAACAGTGGAAGTTCACACCATGGCACCATCAATGGAAAAGGGAGGAAGTAGGCAATTATTCATATTTCTCTTACAGTTTTCTAGTCCTTTTCCTCTCACATTTCCATTTTCTCCACAGAAGACAAAAGTCAGGAAAAAAAGGTTAAAAAACAGATCAAAGACATAGGGGGTTATTTCTTCATGTCGTATCTATTCTATTTCTCCCAAGCTATTGTTACATTCCCTTTCTGACTTCTAATCACTTGCCAAAAATACACAACTTTGCAACCCTTTGTTAAATAGGTACTAAAGCTGTTCCTTTGGGGACCACATCACAGAGATCCATAAAAATCTAGAATGACCTGCTGCTTCTTTGAGAGAAGGATCAGGATCCATTCCTTAGAAAACCCTGGTAAGCACACACCCAATACTGTGCATACATGTAACAGGACTTGATGAGGGGAGTGTTTTGAATGGTAGCTGTCAGAATTCAGCTCCACAATTCCAGGATGAGGAAAGGAGCCTGTGGGATGAGAAATCATTATGAAGTGCAGCTGTGATTGTGGAATACATACTTGACCTTCCTTTTCATTCAGCCATTAGATAGAAAAAGGTCAGCTATTTTAAAATCTTGTATTAAGACATAATTAGAGTTAGGCTGGTTCCCTAGCACAGAGATCAATGGTGCAACTTTAACAAGCATTGAGGGGTCCCCAGTTTCTTCTTTATTGGTGATAGAGCATTTCTTAGTCTTACCGAGCTACTCTGTGCTGCGTGGCAGTGTTGGGTGCTGTGAGGTTAGATGAGCTCCTTTACAACTGCATATCCTCCATCCTGCTACCATTCATTTATCTATGTCTAAATGAGACTGAATTTGCATAACTTACACATAGCCATGAACAAGACTGACCTCACTCTACCTCACCTTCAATCATTTTTTGCCTTTTTCTGTTCTTTCTGCTCTTTAAATGTCAGTCAGTGCTGCAGGAATATGCAAGACAGAAGTATTAAAGTGAGAAAGAGTTTCACCTGAAAATTGGATATACATAATTTCCTCCATTTTATACCTCACTTCTGAGATTATTCAGTCTTATGGGGTGAAATTTAAAGGTGACCATAAATTTGTGCATGTAATTGACAGAATTCCAGCAACTTACCATCCCCCAGTTTAGTCTCAGGTTCTCCTACTTCCTTATTGCTTCACTGACATCTTCTCATCACTTCTCTATACGCCATGGGAATTATTTCATCTTCACATTCTTAGATTTTGCACTCTGCACAACTGCTTTACTTACTAGGCTATAGGTAAGATACTTACTCTGGTTAAGTGGTAAGATGCTAATATGCATTACAATCACATAGACGGTAAAATGCTCGAATCATAATTAAAGCATAACTTTAACGGATTTGAGTTTAATATGAACAGCTCCTGTATGTCATCTATCAGACTAACGACTCTTTGCTTAAATTCCCTAGGAGTTTAGAGACAATACTTTACATGAAATGCTTCAGATACTTCTTTTTTGTGTTAAAGAAGATGAGATTAACCTGTAATATAATCATAATGATGAAGGGAATTTGAATAAAATTAGCTCTTAATTGCATTTGAATTCTGTATCTCTGAAACATAAAGCTCATAACTCCCCTATGGAGTCTCACCATTTTTTTCTTTTATGACCGGCTGGAGAATTGATCAAGGGCATTGATTGCCATATGTTTTCATTACTTCAGCAAATACATAAAGAGAGTCAAATTTATTAGCTCTTTGAAATTCGAATGAACTGCCTTCTGTAGTTTATACCAACACACACAGTTAGGCAGAACTGAATGCATGTGAGAATTAATTAATTGTAGGCAATCTTAAACCAGGTAAAATGTCTCTGCCGCTGTCCGGCTTCCATTTCATGAGGAATCTGGAAAGTATGGAGATGTAAATTGTGGAACTCTGCTATTCCATGTATATAAATTCAATGTATGTGCAAAACAGGAGACACTTTAATTTTAAGACCATAAAGAGTGCACAGAAAAAGTGACTGGCAGGAAGATATACAGCAAATGTGTATACTCAAAAGAGATACTGTCATCATACTGCTTGCTTGTCCTTAAGGAAAACTCTCCAGCAATGTAAACTGTATTCATAATGAAAATACACACTAGATGACAGTAATACTTCCATACACCACAAGGTATGGGCAAAAGTGGTATAAGTCTGATTTTTCTGAACCAAACACACATACACTATCAGATCTTGGCAAAGCCTGAAAATGATTAAAAGAAGGGGTCAAATACACCAAAAGTTTATGCTTACTGCCAAAAGGATCTCTCTTCTGTATGTTCTAACAAGATCAGTCCCATATGAAGGTTTTCTTTCTATCAGCTTGCATATGGCTTGCACTGCACAACCTGTATGGGGCACCGGGTGTCCCAGTATGCCAAAACTGTATTATTAGCTCCACTTTCCTTTTATTCTCTTGTATAATTTGCAGGCATCCTGCTGCTTCAGTCACACATAAAAAGACACGTCCTAGGATGATGGTTAAATGCTATGTGATGTGTACTTCTTTCTGCTCTGTGAGGTGAGCAGTCCTCACGGGTAGGGTTTGCTTTCAGAAAGCACAAGACAAAACCTGGCAGAGAGTGGGATACGTTAGAGAATATTCAGATACGACCCATGAGTCAATATGATTTATGGTAAAACTGGGTCACTTTGCAAGTGTTTATTCTACGAATACACTTGCATGCAAAGTTTTGAAAGAGAATTTTATGGCTTATAATGAGTGCATAAACACAGAAATTATTAATCTTACCAACTCCTTGTTGGGTTACTGAGACTGTAGAAGGGGAGCCTTACATTCAGGATGGTTCATAGAAAGAGTTCTCACTCAATGAACCTTCCTGTGGTCTAGAGACTATTTCCTCCCAGTTTACTAGGCTGAAACGTCTCCTGTTGTACAAACACAAAGGAGTAGGAAAAAAGGATCTAGAACGATTATCTCAGATTCAGTATTAACATGATGGAAGAAAGTATTTTTTGGGATTTAAGTAATTCCAGCCATACATATTGAAATGCTGTTCACAGCAACCACAAGACAATTCCAAGCTAATCTGCAATTCCAGAGACATTAGTTCTCATTTTAGTACTGTCCACCATGGATCATCTAAGCTAGAGCTTATCTTGATGAAAACTTGCATAACAGTACAGTATAGGTTAAATTTGAAGGTTTTTGACTTATGACAGCAGGGGACCATTTTTGAGCGTAATCACAGTCCTGAGAATTGGTTGCAAATGAAAAAGGAGGACAAAAGTACCAGCCCAAAAGCCAGCACTCGGAGCACTTCCCTGCTTAGGAAGGATATGAGAACATGTGTTAAGAAAAGCTGTGAGAGGACATACTCTATCCTATGCCCACCTTTAAATCTCTGCATATTTCAGCGTGAGAGAGAAATGCTCTAAATTCATGTGAACAACAGAAGTTTTCCAGCTCCTTCGGGACAGGCAAAGTGTTATTCACATGGCCAGAAATAGCTTCTACCTGTATGAGACAAGTGGCCACAGTCAGATTTCCTGGGAGATGTGAAAAGGAAGAGTTATCTTACAAACAGAAAGGCACCGCAGGACGGTATTCCAGCATAAACACTAAACTAAATTCAAGTTATATTTACCAATAAAAGCAAATTATGCCATATGACACAGGGTTAAAGGTGAAGAGAAAGAGCTAGACCTAACTACGGGAAATTAAGTTATTTAAATCAGATATTAAACAAGTGTAAAAGAGAGGATTTGGTTACTCAGAAAGTTTTAGGAGGATGAACTAGTGGGTCATTTTTTTTTGTTGTCTTGAGTTGCTCTGAGGAAAGCAACCACATATGAAGAATAATCACAGCAATATGATTAGCTGAACTGTATTATCCCTACCCAGATCCTAAGGGAATACTGTTATTTTATCACCTTCAACAAAAATCCACTGAAAAAATCAAGTGAGTCTGAAATAGCACTTCCTGGTTGTCAGGCTGCTTTTACGAAAGAAGAAAAGGAAACTTCTCTTCTGTTTCGCTGGTAGCATTGGGATGACTGTGATAAACAGCGAGCACAATGTCTTGATGTTCTTTGGGTCAATCTATATTCCACTTGAATTGCACAATACACAATCCAGTGCAAGACATAAAGACATGCTGGGATAATAGATGTAGAAATTCAGCAGAGAAATTTTTATGTTTACTAAGGCAGCTACAGTTCATGGGGAAAACATTAAATTCTTAGATGAATCAAGGTTTGACCCATATTCTTTTCGGGGGGGGACGGGGGATGGGGACGGTATCACTGATGTTAATTTTCATTTAATACAGAGTTTTCACTTCCAGTAACCTGTAAAACAAGTCACTGTATTTCTGGAATGTTATCTAAGATACAGTTGAAGTACATTGGTTCTACTGAAATTTTTTCTGGGATACTTTCCAGCTTACCTTACCTGTGTATGTAACAGTAAGACCACTGCTGGTCTGACCAAGTCAATACATTGCATACTGTACTAGAGAAATGGTCTTATTCATAGATTCAATAAGTAACTGAAAACCTCACTGTAAGGCAATGCTGTTTTTTCCTGAAACTCAGGAAAACCCAGTTCAAGATGTTGAAAGTGTCCTCAGTTTGGAATGCAATGGAAATGGACTAACCATGCATACGAAACAGTAGATCTATTTTCATGGTAAGACACAATCCTGAGTCACCAACCTGCATATATTCCATAACAAGCACTTAAGGAACACAAACCCACACCTTACCAAGGATACCAGCTGACCCTGGCAGTGTTTTAATACAAATCCAGAGTCACAAAAAATGCCTGCGTCCACCACTGTCATTAAATAAGCCAACTCTACTGGAACATTCTACAAGGAAATATGAGAGTCAAGCCAAAAGCGATATTTAGAACTGAGAGAAAGCAAGCATCAAGTCATGAAAGGAGGAATGATGAGCCATGGTCAAAATCATTAAATAAAAGTATTCAAGGTATATTTCCCTGGAGTACACACTGTCACACGCACACACACAAACAAAATCAATGCACTGATGGAAGAACTGAGTTTTGATTTGCTCCTGAATTTCTGTCATCTGTCAGGAGACTTTTTGGTCTGACACTGCAGATCCTACATGAACAGTGCTGATACTGGTCTTAATGAAAACTTGGCTTAGAAAGAACCACAGTCAATGCAGCTGCTTCCTCCTCCACATTTTGAAGATTAAAGATATTAGAAGTAAAACACAGAAAATGATTCATGGCTCAGAAATTGAACTTGTACTGGGAAGGTAAAAAGCGTACACTGGAGGAGATGGAAAATCCATAAATCTGAGCTGTGTAAAAAACATCTCCCCCTTAAATTCTGTCTTTATTATAGCAGAAATGGGACAAAAGAAAAATACACTCAAGGAGAAAGGCAAATCTACAGCAGAATAGTCAGCCTGTTCTCCTCTGGGCTTATAAACAGCAGACTCAAATAAAAATCCTTGGAAGTCCTTGGGAAAAGGATACTCTTAGCAGGTTACAAATATAGAAATGGAAAAAAACCCCAGTATTTTCCTAAGGGGAATGAAGAGGAAGTCTTGGTAAGGTGCCAAAAGTCACAAAATTGATTCTGATTCAAAATGATTATTGATGAAGTCTCTGTAGCAATAGCCCCAACACAGTAAGCTAAGATCTTCAGTTTGGTTAGAGAAGAAATTACCACATCCATTTCTGCAGCCTTGATCTACCATCTCAGGCTGAGCTTACACAGAAAAATAACCCCACGTACTTGTGTCACTGTGTAACGGGAGAAGAATTAAGATGCCCATCTGCATTACAGTGGAATAACATGAAAAGTTGGACAAGGTCTTTCTACTATTGGTCGGACAAGGTCATGCACAGCAAAGGCTGAGGAGTACAGGTGCTATTATATTAGTATTAGTACAACTGTAATAGGTCTCTAAAGGGATTTTAATCAAAGATATTTGAAAAACAAAGCTGTTTAATTAATGGTTCTACACTGGCCCTCTTTTCTAGATCCTGCAAAGAATATATTCACTTGAGAAAAAGAAGAGTAGTTTCCTTACCCAATTTTACTACTGAGTTTCAGGACTGGTTTTCCCTTTTTAATTCCAGCTCAGCTTAGAGGATCTTGAGAATCTGCAGATAAACTGTCCTTGCCATTCTGTAAATACAATGCTCATACAGCAGTGTCCAGGAAGGACAGCTTTGCTTTAAGTCTGGGTAGATTTGACATTTGCTCAAAATCCTGGCTTGATCTTTGGATGCAATACAATGTCCCAAACCCCACCAAATTCATATCCTGGTTATGCACCTGCTCTCCATAAAATTGGACAAGTCTGGTCTCCTGGTAAGTCATCACTTAGAGAAATCATAAATGATTTAGAAACCACTAAAATAGCAAACAGAAAAAGGGGCTTCCTGGATATTTTATCCAAGGTACAAGACAGGCTCCAGGCAAGATTTACGGGATTTTTGCCACCATGACCAGATGAGTCTTCTTCATTCTGGTACAACATGGCAGCTTAAGCAATCTTTAGAGGGTTAGTAAAGGTCCTTTTGGCTGACTACTTTTCAGGATGCAAACAGTGCTTTGTGAGGTGTAGTTAAATATGAAAAGTACTTCTGGAACACAAAGATGGATAATCATGCATGGCCAAGTTTTCTGGTTTTATTCCCAGCAACAGCCACCAACCAAGCTTGCCCAGAGCAGCCTTAATCAGGTCATAAATCAGTGGAATAGAGAAATGAAATTGTCCTTCGTGGGACCAAAAGAACATCCGTATTTCTGAAAGAAGAATCTAGGGATTTCTGCAATTACAATTCTGCAATGAGTGTACCACATTCCTGATGCTCCTTGGTCCATGTCAAGCAAACGCTCTGAGTTGAATGATTTTCAGATTTACTTTGGTCGGTCAATAGCGTAGGAATGGTTTATGTTGTGGCTCTCATTGATGAATTGATTCTTTCTGAATTTGATGGGTATGGAAAGAAAGGAACTGCATGAAACAAGTATCTTTTTCTTCTTTAATCCTCCTTGCCCTCAAATAGCAAGCTTTCAGCTGTCTGTTCTTATGGACTGCAAAGGCCAGCAGCTCTGCTGTACTCCTGCAGTCCTTAGGTCCAGTTGTGACTGGGCCTAGGTGATCCACCAGTGTCTCTAGATGTTACACAGAGGTAGCTGTGAAGTACATGGCAAGTTATACTGTAATTCTCATGTGAGAATATGGCGCTTCATACGCTCCAAAGTATCACTAGACTATGAGCTGATACTGATGTATGTCCATGAAGTGGACAACCCCCAGGGCAATAGGAGAGAAGCCGTCACAGGACTTCAACAGCAGCGACAAAACCTTCTAAATAGGTAAATTTTTATCTGACTGCTCAGGCACTCTTACCTTTTCTACCTTCCTTCCAACCAGAGCAATAATCTCTATTTCTTTGCCTGTCTTTATACCTCTAACTGAATTTTGTTTACCACCTTCAAAAATTACACAATAGCTACATACAAAATACATGCAACTGAAATTGCTGTGCTGTTGTGAGTCAACATCTTTTAATGATGCTGACTTTGATGCAAGCAATATATCCAATGTGGATTAATTGTTTTTCAACATCCCTTTCCACAAGTTCATCACTTTGGATCTTTCTTTCCTTTGGAACAAAAGCACATTTTGAAATTTGGGAATTTTCCCCAGCACAGAAACCTTGTTTTCCACAAGATCTAATCCATGGTGAGACAGTTCTGGTCTGGGGAACAGCAGCCGTTGTATATGGTCAAGAAAGAACATGAAAGAGAATGCTTAGTAAATGCACTGGGAATATAAAATGGGTGCTTTTACTAACTGTCAAGGACTGGGTTTATATTATCTCCCACGAGAAAACTTACACAGGTTTTTGACAATAATATATGGTCATGGAAGTAAATTTAAATTTATTCATAGGCAAAGGTTTTTTTTAAACTATAAATCATATCCGTGAAGTTAAAAAAAAAATAAATTCAATGAATCCGGATGCTTGGAATATAGCCGTTCAGTTTCCCAAATGGCTGTGTCATTCAGTCAACTCTCATAAAGGCTCCTGTCTGCTCAAATGAGGTTTCATTTATACTCATATTTAGAAATGGTTCACACTTTAGAGGCTGATATTTCTAGCAGCACTCAGATTTAGGATATGTGGAACACAGGTGCAACAAAGATGCTATTCATTATTTCATAGTCATCAATTTTAATGGCCTCTTACCAAAACAGTTGTTAAACGCAGCTGAGAAAGAGACACACACAAACTGACCCGTGATTAGTCAAACACCATAAATAACAAGCACCAAATAGATGACGTGCAAGTTTGCAAACGTCCCATGATATTTTTTTCACAGAATCATAGAAACAACAAGGTTGGAAAAGGCCATTAAGATCATCAAGTCCAACCATTACCCCAGGACTGCCAAGGCCACCACTCAAGCATCAACACAGTTTTGGAACACTTCCAGAGATGGTGATTCTGCTCGTTAGGCATCAGATTCATTAACAAAATCAGGAGGAATCATTTGCACAATCCAGAAAGACCACAAACAGAAAATGAGGCTAAGCATATTTGCTTGTATCACTGTGCAATGGCCTAGGGTTTTGAGGCACCAGACTGGGACCCAAACAACTTTCGCACTCATCCTGCTGGATGACTCTGAGTGTGTGATTTCCTCTCAGTTGGGATTAATTGCTTTAGCTTAAGGAAGGAATAACTCTACTGACCTTCTTTGTAAAGTACTTAGAAACACGCAGGTGGGAAGCATGTAGCTGCAAAGCAGCACAGGAGGAAGGACAAACCATACTCATCCCTGCCATACCATGTTAGACGCTGCTTACAACCAGGTTGTTCAACCTGAATGTTCGATGCCCACCCATCACTGCAATCTCATAGACTGACTTACAGTACTCTTTTACCAGCATCTGAGGATGGATTTTGTATTCTTTACAGACCATGAAAACACCAGTTATTGTAAATTAAATCAGGCAACCTTTCCTTACTGCAGCTCTTGTAACAGAATGTCCTTCAAATACAGAGGACAAATATAACTTGTGTGCCAACTGCATACAGTTTAAGTTTTCAAGTGTGATTTTAAAAGGGCCTTAAGCAGTTGCTCTCCCTTCGGTGGTGAATTTCACCTTCTGAAATATCACAGAGATTGAAGGAGGCATACAATCCTCCTCATTGCAACCCAACTTGTGTGTGCGTGTGAGAGAAGTGGAAATTTATCCATTATACTGATTTACTCTACCACTTGCTGATCAAACTGGAGGACATGCACCTCCTACCAGTGCTCAGCCTGGACATCAGAGGTTACCACAGAAAACTCTCAGTGTTTCACATGGAAACATCTAGCCCAGATATGATTAACACTTGATAACAATCCTGTCAAATTTTATACACCTTTAAACAGAGTTTACAGCAATAAGGTTTGCCACCATGCTACTATTTGTATCCCATAAACACAATTTACAGTGATAGACATATCAGTGATAATGACGCTGACAACAGCAGTCAGCAGAAGTGCAGACGTTGAGGAATATTCTTAGACAACATGTATTACTGCTTATAGCTCCAGAAACTTAGTTGAATACTAGAAGCTGCCACCTTTACTATAAAATAAAGACAAATATTGGTATTTCAAATGCAAAGATGAACCACTTTATGTGCACCTTCATAGACAAAATTTCTCAAATCACATATGTTCTCACAGAATAAAGTCTCTTCAGGGACACACTTCTCTGAATTTGCATGGGGTGTCTAAAATGTCACCAATTTACAATTCAGTTTGCTTTCTATGCAGGAGTAAATGAATGAAAATCAGTCAACTTACGATCTCCTTGACAACGCACGGGACCCACAGATACCTTGGCTTCAGACCCAGGCCGGTCAATGTCTCCAACCACTATCTGACTCACTGGTAGGTGCTCTTTGTATGACAACATCCCGGTGTCTTTTCTCCTGAATGACAGAGAAAAAAGGAAGCAACTGTGAAATAGATGAAAATAATTTCCTTGAACATTATTACTGCTCAATGAACTGCACCAAGAGAGCAGGTATGCAGCTGTTACACCAGTACAGTGTTACCCGCCTCAAACATCAGTTCGAGCAATAATGCTGTCTGTTTACTGGGAAACAAATGGATAGCAGCTACTGTCACCCAGGAACCCAGGCCGATTAGCATGGCCAGTCCTGGACTCAGCTGGGCTTGTGTGGGTCTCTCTGCTTTCCCAACTGACCAGATCCATGCTAGTAGCTAACAACTTGCTGTTGATCTTCCTGATGATGTCTTCTGAGAGGGAAAGATACCCTAATGCTTCCCAGAAGTGTATCTTTATTGCTCTAATTGCTGCCAGTTATTTTACCTCTGCATACCAAGTGCTTCTTTTATATTTAACATTTTTAGTATTAAAGGAGGGAAATAAAAACCTGATTACCTGGAAGGCTTGTCATAGTCCTGTCATTTCTAATACTAAATGACTAAGTCCAAAAGCTCTAAACTTGTGAATCTAACCATGAGTATAGAGTTAAAACCCCACTTTAGTTAGCAAGATCACTAAAATTCAAATTATAGTCATGTCTAAAAGCTCCTCATTTCACCTGCAGTGAAACGCAGTAACCTGGTGCCTTTTTCATGCCTAGGTCAAATCACTAAGCACAGTTACAACACGTATCCTTTATCATTTCAGAAGCTGAATGCAGCTGGCATGTTGAGTGCTCTTTCTTCCAAATAGCAAATAAAATAAACCAAAATATATCAGATACTTTATATCTCAGGTGCATTTTTGTTTATTTTTTGTTTTCTTACTGTTTGCTTGGCTCTTTTTTCACATAAACACATAGAAGGCCACAAATATCCACACAGGAAAAAACGCACTACATACAGTGTTAGGAATATGCTTTTTGACACAAAAGAAAGAGGAAGCAAAATTAAACCAACTTTTTTTCCTCTTTCTTTTTAGCTGTATCTTGGCATGCAGTCAAGTATCTAAAGTAAGGAACTTCTTGATCCAAAAATTAATTTCTTTGTTCAAAAATATCATAGGATGAGGAATGAATATAGGATCTGGAAAAGTTACTGAAGAGCACAATATGACTGTAACTGGGAACTCGTAAGGATTTCAGGAAACTGAAAGTCTTTTTCATCTCTAGTTTGGATGGTTCCATGACCTGACTCATATTGCTAATAACTAACTGGGAAGCACAGCAGGGATCTGCATAATGTATAAGAATGCTTGGAGTTTTCCAGTAGCACAGTAGTATTTTCCAGTAGTGTCCCCAGTCATCATCCTTAGTGGGTCCTTCTGAAGAGGTTGTTGGCAAAACATTATTTGTAAAAGCAGCACAACTAAAGTAATTAAGAAAACAACCATCACAGATCACTGGAACTCTTGTCTGCTCTCTGTGATGAAGAGAGTCATTAGAGATTTAATTACTAGAGTTTTTCAAATAGGAGATGACTGTTTTCCTGAATCTGCATGTTCTTCCCCTTCAGAGCACTTGCCTCTCTCCATGGGCCCTTTGTACTGCTGAGATCATTAACCCTCTCTGGTTGGACACAGCTATACCAGGTGCTGGATTGGTGTGGCTGCACCAGGGGACCGCTAGGAAGGAAGACAAATGGAGAGGAGTAACCCTCACAGGCTGCTTCTGCAGATTGTGCTAGGCTGTAGCGTACTGCTTTTCATCCACAGATTGCAAAGCCCTTTACAAAGGTACTGTATTCATCAATTTGGAGACAGGTGATATACGAAAAGGAAGATTAAAGGACTTTCCCTTTAAGGAAGGAAAGAGTGAATACAAAGCCATGTATATAGACCTAATCTTCCATTGCTGCTAAAGACCTGTATTCATGGGACCCACTCCATCCTAATAGAGGATAAACGTAGGTCATCTCTTTACTCTTTCTGAGATTTCCCTCTGAGACTAGCTTTCTTTGTCGATCGTTACTCTTTCAAAGAATGCTTTAAAGATGGACGTGCCTGTTGAAAAGAAAGAATTCTTCAAAGACCATTAAAGAGAAAACTATTGGCATTTCTCTTCTTCCCTTCCTCTCTCACAAAAAGGGCTAATATTTCAGCTCCAAATAAGGATGTCAAAGGGCTGCCCTTTTCCTGTCACCAATAGCTTTCACCTTCTTTGAAGGAAATAAAAAGGAACAGTAACACTTTTCTTCCTCTTTACTGACCATGTTTCTACTAATTTTAATATCTGACTTATGTGTTTAGTGATACGGTCACTTTAAGGCTGTTGCCATGACAATAAAACTAAATGTTAAGAGTTCTGTTCAGAAATAGCCTTATTTTCTGATAATTGCTTACTTGTCTCATCATCATTCTCAACTGCACAGAAGCTCTTGAGGGCTTGGAGTACTGGACAAAGAGTTAGGGAAAGGGAGTTGTCTTTTCTTCAGCAGATCCTGCATAGTTTGTTTGGTCTTAACAAAAAAGATAGCTTTTGGTCAACATGTGCACCAAAAAGACATATACACTTAAGACACTGTGTGGCTTTGTGATGCTTTTCTATGGTACTTGTAGTTCCTCTGGACATAGCAGTAGGTGCTGACAAAGTCAAAAAAGTTATAAACCAAAGACTGAATATAATGCTTGACTTTGTACTACACACTTAGAAATAATCACAGCTGGAGCACTCAATTCCTGCAAGTGATAATGTTCCTGCCGGTATTTAAAGACTTTGCACATTAAGAGGATGGAGAAAACCTCTGAAGTTTTCCCTCACCAAAGAAAATCCCCTTAAGAGAATAAAGATTGAATTCAGAGTGTGTCATATTCCTATTAATGACCAAATGGGAGATGAATGAATCTGATCAAATCCTGTAATTATTACCAGGAGATATTGATGAAATCTCAGTGTAATTTTCTATTTCTAATTTCTTTGCCTACATATAACAGTCTGCAAAGTGCTTCAGGCTCCCTTTGAACGAAAGCAGCAGATATTAGTGTAAGATTTATCATTGTTTTGATTATGATCATCTACTTACTCTTTATAAGCATTCTGTGGTATGCATATATCAGCAAATGAGATATTCAAAGTAATGATAAGATTCTGTATTGCTATTAATTTGCTTATATGATGATTTAATACAACCAGACTTCTGTTACTGGATTGATTTATTTTCTCCAATTTCTTTAGACATCCCTTAATTATCAGTCCAGTCCTATAGGGAAACAAATAAAGAATGTACCACAGGTAGGAATAGAGTTGATTTTAAAAGATATGCTTACATGAGCTGAGGAACAGGAATTGTTTTGAGAATACAAATAAAAAACCTACTGGATTGAAACTGCAGTGTTAAACACATATTATTTAGCATCAGAGACTGTAGCGATAGGACAGGTGATGGGTTTCAACTTCAATAGGGGAAGTTCCAGTTAGATATAAGGAAGAAGTTCTTCCCTGTGAGGGTGGTAAGGCCCTGGCACAGGGTGCCCAGGAAGTGGTGAATGCGCCATCCGTGGCAGGGTTCAAGGCCAGGTTGGAAGAGCCTTGGCTGACATGGTTTAGTGTGAGGTGTCCCTACCCATGGCAGGGGGTTGGAACCGGATGATCTTAAGGTCCTTTCCAACCCAAACCATTCTATGGTTAGCTATGGTCTGACGAATAAAAAACTCCCACATGTTCCCATTTCAAAGGTATTCAACTGACCACCCCTCTGAAGACTCAGATTTTTAGTATGCAAGCACCTTTACTGTAATCCCCGAATTTCCATGATCTATCTGAGAGAGGTATAAAGCAGTTTTGTCCAGCTAGTATCTGCATGTGACTGTAAAAAACATCGTGTAGGGGATTGGTGTACCGAGCATTAGCATTTTCTCTCTTCCAGAAATATCTGGCAAGGATTTTATTTATATTTGAACTGCTAAGAAGAGCTGGTAATACAGAGAATTTAATGAACAATGCCATTTTGGCAGCAGCCTTAACAATCTGGAAGTGAGTTTCTTGGAAATATGCAAGTTCTAATTAACAGGATTAAAACAAGGGCAAACAAAAGCTAGGATTAAAGCAGAACTAGCTAACTTTTGAAAGGATTTGATGAAAGTTAGTTAACTTTCTGTGATGTACATACCATGCAGCACAAAAGTCATACTTTTAGATTCACCCTGTTCCCACAGCTCTGTGCTTCTAAGGAATTATAAACTGCCAACAATATAATCCAAGATGAAAACTTTTTTCTACTCGAATTTGCTGTTGTCTGGGATTCTTTATAGGTCCCTTTCCCACCTTAGATACCACCCTTAAATTAAACTGGAGCTAATGACTCTCCCTTACTGTGGCTGCTAAGGGGTATTATGAAAAAAGTCTCGTTACTTTATGGGATAGTATAAACAGTCAGAGAGTCATAATTCAACTTTTTTTCCCCACACTGGCATTAGACAGGCTGAAGTCCTACAAAGTATGTTGTTCTCATATTCCTAACAGCAAAAGAAGTTTGAACTCTTAAAATTAGGACTGATCTTAAGGCAGTTAAGCTGCTCATCTAGCACACAAACAGGAAAGAGTGCCAACCTTCAGCAACATGCACTTCACTACGACGTAACCGGTATTTCGCTTGGGTAATCACAACCTATATGCACATACAACTGCTAGCCTTGTGGTGCAAAAAGGGTTTGTAAGAAGTTCGTTTCAGTGGAAAATGGTGAAGTAAAACAGGGAAGCAGTCTGGATGTTTGTTTTTGAGAGCTCTCAAGAAGAGCTCACCTTCTCACCTCCATCTAAATGATACAATGAAAGACTGAGTGATCCCAGCACCCAAATTACTAACATAAACATGTCCATCCTTTGCCTTCGATTAGTAAAGACTAATTCCGTCAAACCCATGAGGCTGATGGTGTAGCAAGCATAAGTAATCCTTGCTTAGAAATTATACGAGATTGATTAAATTATTTTAGACTAATTTACTATACAAGCATAATATTCGTAACTAGTCCCACAAGAAGAATAATGAACAAATTTCAGATACCCTCAATGACAATGAACTATACAAAAGAAACACTGTAATGTGTATTTAGTCAGGTTAATTTAAGGAACTTCAAACCTTCTTTGGAGAAGAAATCATCTTATATTAGCCATGCAAAGACACGTTTAATTCACACATTTTTCCTGGGATTGAGACTTAGATCTCCTTTTTCACTTCACACACTCCATCCATCCCCTGACCTTTAAGATGAAAAAACTTTGGAATTAAATGAGGAAAAAAGTTTGCTCCTTTGGACACCTGTCAAATCTTATAATCCTATAACACCAACCCTCTTAAGGAAATGCAGGTTAATTTGAATCATCATAAATATCCTTATGAGGATTATATGCTTTAATAGTGATTAGAAAATTAATACTTTGCAAGGTATACAGTATACAAATCAAAAACTTGCTAATAAAATACCTGCTTTTAAAGGAAGTTAATAAAGCCTTGATTTTTTTTTTTTTTCCAAAATACTTAAAATACCACGAATCTTCCAAAGGCAGACTGTCTAAGAAGCACTTTTCAGGATGACCAGGCATGTGGGATTTAGCTGAATAATTTAACATGATGTTGAAACCGTATCACCATGGAATTTATGCGAGCAGTTTGGTAAAAGTTTCTGAGCTAAGAAGTTGACAGGAACCTGCTCCATTTCTTCCCTTTTCCCTGCTTGGCAAGAGATGAGACACCGAAACTTCTGGCAACTCAGAAAGAACCTTGAAGTCCAGAAGATACACCACTGCTATCACAGCACTTCCTGATGCCATGTGTGATAGAGATACATTGAGAAATGGGTGAGAAATGCATCCCATTTAAATAATCCCTCAGGATGGAGACCGAGATAGTTTAGGCTGCTCCTAGAGGGCTCTTACCTGAAACGACTTCTTGACTTAGTCTGTGAAAAACTAAACCACCACAGCAAAAGGTGAATAACAGAGATAGCAAACTGTGTTCTGCTTTCTTTTGAACTATACAGATCAATTTCAGGGGAAAATCTGCCTCTTCTGAGTATCTGCTTATATTCTCCTTCCAACAGAACAGTGGAGACTGAAGGTTTCTCCTTCAAGCAGAGCAGTTCCACTTACAAACTTCATTTCTTTAGTATTCCTTTCCAGGGCTGATATTTTTTTTGGGTCCAGCAGCTCCTCTGACTTGACTGTTGATTTTTGTTATTTCTATAACAAGACATTTAAAGAACAGAAAACCTACTATGCTGTAACTGATCTCCAGCACCTTTGCCTCTATCAACAATTCTCTGTCTCAGCTTCAGATTTTTTTTAAGTAGGACAGGAAATATACGTGGCATTTCCTTTGGAGGTAATGCTGAATCTTGCATTGAGATGTTCTTTCCTCTTTGGGTGATTATGGAGATAAGATTACTTGGGATTCAGCTGAAGTAGACAAGAAAGTTCTCCTGTGGACCTACATCTGAAATGGGATGCTATGGGAATCTGCCAAGAAAAACTGGCACTGGAAAGGGCAAATAACTGAAAGAAACCTCTTTAAAAAGTTAGTTAAAAATTTCATTTGGCAAAAATTTCATTTGGCATTTTCAAACCACTACGATTCTTTGATCTCAAAATATGCCAAAATTCAAAAGCTATTTTGAAAAATAACAGTTAATAAAGGAAACTTGAAAATAACCTGCAATTCGCAATGCCTAAAAATTTTCAAGTCAACCTTAGAAAGTTTAAAATGCTTTCTGACAGAAACATGAGAAAACCCTGTTCTCAACAGGTGTAATCAAACAAAGGACAATAAACTAAACAATCCATTCAGCTACGCAACATGCCCCCAAAAGTTAAACACCTTTCTTCATTATCACCTTGACAAAGAGAAATCTGTATTCCTTCCATGATCCATTCACACGTACTGGAAATTCCCATGAAATCACAGCCTGCTTCAGCTCCAAGGGAAGAAAATCCAGAAGGACTGTACTGAATACTGCCAGCTGCTTCCAAAATTCTCCGATTTAAAGCCCCAAGCATTTTTCATTCCATTTTTTGTACATCTGAACGCACTATAGCAATGGTAACATTTTCTGTGTGCACACTTAGAAGTAGTTACCTAATGGAATGTGTGTTTTTCGTATCTACACTACTGAATATTCTATTCCAAGATCTCTGCAGATAAGTGATGAATTCTAGTCTAATTGTGAAGATATAAATATACATAGATATCTATATGTAGATCTATATCTATAGATAGATAGTTCATTTATTATTAGACTATCTAACTAATAAATAGTCCATTCTAACTATCCACAAGCCTTTGGACCTTGGCCTACCAAACTAGCAGAGCAAATGTGCTTCTGGCAGGATTTTTAAGGCACAAAGATCTGTATTGGAAGAAATATTAAAAATCTCAGAACAGCAGCTCAGAGACTTCATTTCTTGGAGTTCTTGACAACTTTGACAGTTTTATTTCATATGACTGAAAGAGCTAAATAAAAATAACTGAGTATGGCATGACAAAATAACAGATGGCTATAGTTAATGCTGACTTCAGCCCCTATATGCCTGTTGAGTTCAATAGGGTACTAAAGTGCATAACTTAGTGTTGAATTTGGTCCAGAAAACTGAATGAAGTACGGGACTTCCTGCACCTAGAAAATCTCAGTGAAACCCAACTATACAAACAGCTACCATTGCTCCTACCCTTCCACTGGTACTTCCTGTATTGTTCATCCTTACATCACATCTACTGAAAGCAATCTACACTTCACACAAAAGCACCATTGGAAACATAAGCGTGCTGTGATTTAGCTTACCTTTTCAGTTGCTTGTATAGCTATGACACCAAATACTTTGGGAAAAAAAACTAGGTTGAACACTCCTTGGAACATTACTTGATTAGGAAACCTTACAAAATCATATGTATGATAAGTATGTCCAGAGAAGGGCAATGGAGCTGGTGAAGGGCCTGGAGCACAAGTGTGATGAGGAATGTCTGAGGTACCTGGGGCGGGGGGGTACAGTCTGGAGAAAAGGAGGTTCTGAGGAGACCTTATGGCTTTCTACAAATGCCTTAAAGGAAGATGCAAGGTGGGTTGTTGGTCTCTTCTCCCAACTAACAGGCAACAGGAAAGAGGAAATGACCTCAAGTTGCACTGGGAGAGGCCTGAACTGGATATTAGGAAAAAATTCTTTACCACAAGAATTGTCAGGCACTGGAACAGGCTGCCCAGGGAAGTGGTTGAGTCATCATCCCTGGAGGAGTTTAAAAGACATGCAGATATGGTGCTTAGAGCCATGGTTTACTGGTGGATTTGGCAGTGCTAGGTTAAGGGTTGGACTTCATGATCTTACAGGGTTTTTCCAGCCTGAACGATTCTAGGATTCAATGATTCTCTAAGTAAGTCGATTCTGCCTCCCAAATTTACATCTCCTGGTAAGCATTTTTCATGGTTATCCTTCCCTTTGTCTTTTCATGCCAAACTCCTCTTTCATTTGGGCTTGTTTATGCTTAATACAGATGATATCTGAGCTCTTTTAGCCTTACATTTGGGCTTCTGTAAAATAGAGGTTATTAGTAAGCATAAAGCTGTCTGACATGAAAAATGTTGTATTCAGCAGTGCTGGATTCTGCTCTGTGTAAAAAATTACACTTATCCTACTTCTGTATCTACGTGATATTTTGGAAGACACAGAAAAATTATGTTCCTTGCTAGCCATCACATAGAAAATAAGCATACTAGCATCCTTTTACTAAATAATAAACTATGAAGCTAATAAAAAGACAAAAGATGGAAAAACAAGTAATGTCATATACTATTAAAAGTAGGATTCCTAGAGAAATTACTATCGAGCTATTTATTTCCTTTCTGTAAAGGCCCCAAAAAAGTCTGTACTGATTTTTAAGAAAACTTAGGTATTTGAGTCTCTTTTTCAATAGGTTTTTGGTACTGACTGAACTCAAACGTTAACCATGACCACATCTTACTTCCTCTATCTATGATCAGTTCTCATTCTTGAAATATTGTGTATTTATGGAACGAGACATGACTGTCTCTTCTCAGAAGACCTCAGGTTTCTGTCAGTCCTTAGAGGTAACTACCGCATTGTACTTTAACTTTGTCTCCAGTCTCAGCCCCAGAAGATTGCTTCCCATTTTACTTCCGTGGGTGTGTGGAAGAAGGCAAACCCACAACAGTGATGCCTCTCTCTAAGGGGCATTTCTCCCAGTAGATCACCAGAGTTATTTAGTCTTTATTGTGTAACATACAGTTTGTACATATGTAGATGCTTGCTCAGTAAGAGGATTTATTAACCTACTGCTAGCCAGAGTTGGAATCAGTGATCCTACATTATTTTTCTTTCTGCTTACCTGATAAATAGAAAAATTGTTTCTAACTGTAAAATTATTAGTCAAAGTGGTCTGAAACAAACTTTGCTTTTCCCTAACTGCTTAAAAACATCTCTCAATACAGTGAAGCCATCAGGTTTGTGCTTTTTTGATGTCATCATCATTTGTTTTGTTTGACCTTTGAAAGCTTGAGACCTCTTAATTTATTGTGGAACTGGTAAGGAGATGGGGAAGAAACAGCAATTTTAATACCAAGCCATGGCAAAGCCAAATGGAAGAAGAAATTTGTAACAGCCATTGCTAAAACCCAAGAACCAAAACCCAAACCCCAAAATCCCACAAAACACTGCAAACTATTATCTGCAAGTTGCGCCATAAACATAATGCATGATGTTGCTACATCTACTGAGGAAGGAAAGTGGGGTCCATTATCATGAAAGTTCTCTAGTTAGAAAAAGAATTAAATACCTCTCTACAAACGGGTGCCACCATTCATCAGAAATAATTATCTGAAAATGAATGCGCCAAGATATTCAAGCACATTTAAAGCGATGTTGCAGCATGGAAGTAATTAACAAATGTCTTTTTTCATTATGGAAATACTTTGCAATAAAGCACAACCAAACATGGATACTTGCCACTTCCCTCGCTTGTAAACATGCACATACATCTCTCAGAATTGATTTCAATTAGGTTTCCCTTTCAGTGCTTTCTCTAAAGAGACAGATGACCTTGTTCTGAAATGATATGCAACTTTATCTATAGGTTAATCTCTTTATGGCTTTTCAAATGATTTTATGATACCCTCACCTCTTGTCTGTGTGTGTGTATATCCGCACATGTATTACACTAACAGAGGATGTGAGAAAGGATACTAAACAAGGTACTTAGTGAGGTTTTGAAATACTGTATTCTTGCGTAGTGTACAACTGTGCCACCTCCAGATGCAGCTGTGTTCCGTGGGGCTGTAGGGATTCTCTCACAGCACTACGAGACAACTGAGTGACCAAGATTAGGACTTGAGCTACAGGGAAGTTATGGCATGCTATACTTCTTGCTAAATATTAGGCCAAATGTACATGCTCTTGTTTAGAAAAATCTGTTTTGCTGTACTGACTGCAAAGTGTAGCACATCAAGTACTTAGCATTTTGTTGACCACACTTATACAGGATTAGTGACCTATTCATTAGCCAGATCGCTCCACTTTATTGCTCTGATGGATTTCCATTATCCTTCTTGTTAGCCTTTGAGCCCAGCTCTCTTTATATTACACATCACCACTTTCTCCACAACAAAAGACCAAAGCAAACCTAGCAGAACTCACCGTTCATTTCCTAAGGCAATTCCCTCTGAGCTGAGCCTGTCTTTTCCTAGCATAATACTTGATGAACCCCTCCAACACTTTTAGCTCCATAGTGAGCTGTTACAGCCCTGATTGTGTCAACTGAAAAGGCTCTGGGGCGTGCGTTTCTAAGAATCTGTGCCAATATGGTCATGGCCAAAGGAGGCTGATGACGGAGCGAATAATAAGTCCCAAGATCCCCCCCTCATCCGTAAGAATGGTGTTTTTCAGGACTCCAAGCAATCCTGGGTAGATCCTATGCAGAAAGTGACCCTGAAGCAACTGGGTTGTGCTTCTCTGCTCTTTCAGGCTGCAGCATTTTTATCAGCATTAGGTGAAGACAGAAATTAAAATGTAGCACTTTGGGTCCACAGGCCCAAAGTATCTGCAGCTGGTGTACTGAGAGCCTTGACTACGTTGTGCTGCATTTTAATGGAACAAGTATGTTAATTTGCCAAATGTCAATGTATTTTCCGATGGCTTAAATGTAGTTTACTGCAGATGTTTCTTGCCTTAAAACAAATCTATGAGATAAAAGTTGCCTAATAGTTGTAGGCATACCAAGAAGACTTATCACTTCTACCTGCAAGCAAAGACTGCAGATCCAATGCAGGAGAGGCTGAAGTCACTGAGGACAGTTCTCTGCTATTTCAGGCAGCCTTATCACCCAGTCTTCTGCAAGATCTGATCACATCTGTACTGGTTTTATCTGGGGGAAGGAAGGTAATTTTCTTCACAGTAGCTCCCGTGCGTGCTAGCATAAATATTTCTTCCTCATTCATGTTTACCTCAATGTAGTTTTAGAGAAAATGATACTATACATTTTAGCACATGGGAAATAAAAGACAACGGAGAGACAAATAAGCTACTGCAAACCCCAACTATTTGTGCCCATAATACCCTGCAAAGACTGGCTCCATGGACAAGACGCATGGCTGAGCAAATAAGCCTTACCAAAAGCCTTCTGAAAAGCATAAGAATAGAAGAAATATCCTGTAGGATCAGAACAACAGTCCGCCTGCTCCATCACCCTGCTGTGGGTAGTGGCAATAAGTGGTGCTACTCAGGACAAGCATGTGAGCAGGGGCCCTTTTGTCACACATTCACTTTAGCTATACCATTCTGTCCAACACTGGACACTTAAGATTTGGCTGCACAGCATGGTGGGACATCTACCTAGGAAGGATGAATCAGAAGATCCTTGAGGTCCCTTCCAACCTGGTGTTCTACAATTCTATGAATTTATACTGAGCCTTTGAGGATTTATACAAAGTTGTCATTTGCAAGCATTAATACATTAGAAGCAGAAATTCAAGTATCAGAATCATGAGGTGCTATAAAAATCAGAAGCAGATTGCTAGAAGATCTTTAAGAAAGTTAAGAAAGTGAAGTAGGGATATGTTTAAAAGATCAACTGATTTGCTGAACTCTGGAACACCTGAATAACTGCTTAGCTGAACCTTCAGTAGTCATTAAAGAAACATGTAAAAATACCCCCAAAATTAATGTTACCAGAAATAATAAGTTTTATGTTTCTTGAATGATGGGATAATGCTCATTCCAGATCAACAACAGGAGGAAGCAGGAAGTGGCTAATTGACTCTTTTCAAAAAATACCCTTGAGATCACAAAAATAATTTTTTTTGTTTTTGCTTTAGTTTCTCCCCCAGAAAGAAAACAAAGACGTAATGCAAATTCCAAATACTTTCCCACTGTGTCCACAGGAGCAGCCTCCAGTTTTCATCATTTGATTTACGCTGTGACAAGACTTGCAACTGACTCCCTCTCCCCATTTCTCTTTCGTGTTAGAAAGGTTTAACAAATAGAAGA
Source organism: Pezoporus flaviventris (assembly GCF_033815535.1). Classification (NCBI taxonomy): domain Eukaryota; kingdom Metazoa; phylum Chordata; class Aves; order Psittaciformes; family Psittacidae; genus Pezoporus; species Pezoporus flaviventris. Next base: position 7,080,497 of record NW_026892585.1, read on the forward strand.
CTAAATGGTTTAGTACCTCCATGAAACTTGTATTTCCTTGAGATCAGGTCTCTTCTAGGGAGTTGCTATTAAAATACAAGTCAGTATGCATTCTGGAAGTTCTATTATGCATTATTTATGGGTTTGTGTTCAGAATCCTTGAAATATAGTTAGCCACCTTGTTTTCCAGGGAATCCTGAATGATAGTAGACAGTGCTTCTACTATCCTTATAAATCCTTAGTAAGTATAAATATACGTGCTGGCCCCCACCTCAGTGCCTACCAAGTAATAATTTGTAGTTTCTGCAGATGACGGGCCTTACTGTCAAACCAGATGTTTGTGATATTTCAGGCAAGAACAAACTGAGGATATTTATGTGTAAAGGTGACAAAGGTATCTGCTGTAGCAACCGAAGTTACATAGTGTCCAGATTGATGGAGGAGATGGAAATGACATCACAGATTTAAAAAAACCCATAGATGCAGTTCCCCAAGAAACACAAAATGATGATGAATTGTCAGTTTTCATTCTCTGCAGTTTTACTGGTGATTCCTTTTCTAAACAAGCAATAGCATGCAGCAGTGCTGATAAAATCTCCCTTAACATCTTCAGCCCTGGAGCCTGCCTCTCCATAATGTTCTCCAATCATGGGGAATTGCGTTCTGTATGCTAATGATGCATTTCTAGTGCCACTGATGAGAAATGGAATTAACCTCATAATGCTTTGAATATGCTGTTATTTGGATAAAGCTGTTTTTCGTCTAATTGAATCCATATAGTCTATATTATTAGAGATCATTTCAAAATACAGATTTTGGGATGTCCTTCCTTGGAGTGTTCAGAACTCAGACATTCCATTGGCCCTGAGCAGTAAATCAGACTAGAGGATCCCTGGAAGCCACTTCCAGACTCAATTACTCTGTGATCTGATGAGTGTGTGTATGTAGATGTGAGTATAGAGCAAAAACTAACCACCCTCAGAGAGCCTCTGAATTAATCTCTCTTTAGCTAAAGTATTTAGTCAACTTCAGCTTTTGCTGCCCAGGTCAGTCTCCTCAGTTGTCACCTCAGAGTTAAGCAAGTCAAGGCTTATCTTTATTCCAAACATGGTTTTGCTTTTCTCCAGCTTTCAGAACAGAAGATGGCGTTATTTCCTGTTTATCCTTTAGGTCTGTTCTGCTTCACAATCAACATATATGTAATTTAAATGTTAATAAAGGGGTATTATTAAAAATTAATAAAGGGATAGTATTAAAAGTTAATAAAGGGATAATAAGAAGAGCTAATAACTGATATTTCTGAGCTATCTGTTCATTTTTGCCATCATCTATCTGTTATCTTGATTCAAAGGACTGCATCAGTTGATGTTATCTATTTTGTTGGCTTTTTTCATGGTCCTTAAAGGAACTCAGTTTCTCTGCTTTTAATGTCAAGCATTTCTTGTTCTGGGCTGTTTTACTGAAGAAAATGGCTGCAGGAAATAATGTCAGTTTTAAGAGCATTAAATGTAAGCGTGCTGTGTGAATTAGGAGTTTGGATTTGATTCCTAGATCTTATGAAACCTTTCTGATATAGTTTTCTTTCAGGAAATACGGGAATATGAAAAGTACCTTAGAGTTGACATAGGATACTTAAATTCATACTCTTTTACAAAATGTGTTAACAGTCAAACTGTTGACCATTACATGTTATTCTATATCATACCCAGCAAATAACTGGTTTTAGACATGAGATTACATGTTTAGTGATAGCATTTTAAACTTTCCTGTTTGATAGCAATAAAACCTGCTAATTCACTTACACTTTTTCAATGACAACTTCTGCATCATAGTTTTTTATATTTGCTGGTTTTTTTCTTCATCACATTTTCTAACACTGTCAGCAGATTTTCTTACCTTTATATTTGCCTGCTTGCTCGGAAATTTGCTTTTTCTTGCCTTTCATTTGACTCTACTTTACCAACTTCTATAAATAAACATATATACACTCAGGTACTTCGCTAAAGGCAACAGTATAATTGTATTATATATTTAATTGTATAACATATTTAAGCAACAACCCCAACTCGTAACTCAAGAAAGATTTTGTTTCCCTCAATCTGCATACTTTAACATAATTTTACAAACAACTTCCACTTGAGCAAAAGCAAAGCAGAGTATCTGTGATAAAGTAAGGGAATACGCATTATTAGCTATCCCGAGGTATTGTTTTAGATAGAACCATTTATTCCCAGTAAGACATTTCTTCAGTGTAATATGAAGAGACAAAACAGCTACCTGAATCCCATCAGCTAGTTTGCTCGTATAGACACACTTTTAGCATTAAGAATCCATGTAGTATTTTTATGCCAATTTAAACACTGATGAAAACAACATGAGCTAAAAATGCAACAAATTACCTTGGACCAGATTTACAAAGTCTCCAATGCATACTCAGCCAGCTCTTATAAACTTTGAGGGCTCTCCAGGGATTCCACTTCCTACATTTACTAATTTTCTTCACTATAGTATTCTGCACATGAACAGAGGGCAGAGGAAAGAAACATAGCTGGAGAATTATGGGGTGGGGGGTGTTGAGAGCGTGACAAAATGTCTACCCATGATTAATTACAGATATGTGGGAATTTGGAAAAGCTCAGGGCATTCATTGATTATTCAGCACACAGAAAAACCTACAAAACCAAACAGGAAGGAGACATGAATGGTAACTAAGACAAAACCTGACCTGGCCCACGAGGTTAGAACCCTTTATAGAATTTAAACTTCTTCTACAAGTTTAACTACAGAACAAAATCTAAAAGTAGTTTCTCCTTTTCATTTTGATGTTAGAACTGTGGCCTTTACTGCCTAATTTGCAGGCTTCAGGAGAGGTTACTGCATTGCTTTGAGTGTTTATCATAGACTGTGCTACAAACCTTCCTCTGTAAAAGAAAGTAACGCACTATGCATATAGCATTTTTGTCCTTTTTATCACATCTTTTTCAGTGCTAAGAATCTGCTGGGCAAAATGAGAAAAGGACAAAAAAATGATTCTTCCTCTAAATGCTGACGTTGTGCAGCTACCTGAGTGATGAACTGGCATGGTATTTGATAAGTGGCTCTGAAGAAAATCTCCCCATCAAGTCTGGGACCTGATGGAAAAGTGTACCTTAAAGGCTACTAGGTTTCCTCTTCCCTGTCCCTCCCTCTTCCCTCCTCCTCCCCCCCCCCCAGTTACTTCTTGTCTCCAGGAATTACTTCCAATTACATCCTGTTCCATATGTATGTGTCTATACATATGTATACGCATATCTATATGTGTACATATATATAGCTACACATACTGATATATTTATATGTATATGCATATGTGTGTGGGTATATATACTGGTATACATATCCATATATAACTATACACACACAAATACGTATGTATATATATATATGCTGGTACACCAAAGAACAATCAATGAAAACACATAACCTTTTGTTTACACTGAAGGCTTAATACCTTCAGCTTGATGGACTCCCTTGCAACTGTTTCAGCTACAATATGACTGCTAATAGTACTAACAGCCAAGCACGCCCTGCAGTCTTCATCTGCCTTATAACATAGGTTATCACAGATTTTAGAGGTCTTCTACACAGGACTGCACTGATTCAGAAACAAAAAAGGCAGGGGAGTCCAACAATTTAAGAAGAAAGGCAAAGCACTCTCTTCAGTGTCAGGTATTGAGTGAAATACATTGGGTTGGTCAGCACTAGGGTGAATTCATCTTCATAGGACTGCACTGAGGGCAGAGTCATTACTCTTTAAGTTAGCACACAAATAAAAGGAGGAGGAGAAAATAACTGGCAGCTGGAAGTTCTGCAGAGCACAGTGCTCAGTGTACTCTGCCCTTACCTGACAAGCTGCAACAGTAAGGTCATTGACTTTAAAGTTGAGACCATAAGCTTTTCATTCAGACTATGTTTCTAGGCAAGACGGAGCAGACACTTTTGTTCTTGGTTGCCTGATTTGTGACTTACCCTAATCATGAAGTTTAATACCAAAAACAATATGAATAAGCTGGGAATTATATCTTAAATCATCTGTATGGTAGAAAAAAAAATCATGTATCTGCATTTTCACCTGATAATTCATCAGCCTCTCACAAATTTCTTAGAATGGTGCTTCTAACAACAGCAAGAATATCCCTGAGAGTAATAGTTATAGATACCTAATTCTGACAGAATTTTTTTTAGAGCTGCTGTTGAGTGATTCTGTAGCTTAAAAAGCTATGGAACTGGCTGGAACTGAGGTCAGCTGGAACACAGGAAAACCTCAACACCAACATTCAGATATGAGGTCGGCAGCTGAATGAACACTTTTTGCCTTACAGTGATTAATATAGCAAATAATAAACACAGGTAACACAGAATCACAGAATAAACTAGGTTGAAAAAGACCTAGATCATCAAGTCCAACCACTAACATCTTGCCATCATTCGTCCCTTTAGGTTCATTCGTTCTTGTTAGCACTGAATGACGAATGAATGTGAAGTCAAATGGGAATCATCTTCATTCCTAGTGGGTTGCTAGAGCACAATTGTTTTTACATATGCAGCAAGGTAAAGGACTCTGCTTATGATGCATGAAGATACATTTTCCCATTCTTAGCTATGCTAGTTTTCACATTGCTTGTGGGATGAAAAATCACAGTAACTACAAAAATAGAAGCACGCAGGACTGATATATAACACCAAGTAAGAAGGTGCCATTTTAAGGAAGATAAGGCAGCCTGCCGAACAGTTATTTCATGTCATATCACTTTTTCTTGTGTTTTCAGTTTTGGAGAAAGCTAAGACTCGTTTCCCCAGCTGTCTGATCACTAACGTGAGTGACCAAAGCACAAGTATAAAAGGAAACACTTTATTTAATGTTAATGAGTGAGATAATAGCTAAACACCAAGTCGTATCAGCTCATTATAAACAAGGCTGCAATCCAGTCCCAAAGGTGAATAATACAAAAGAGACAAGACAGAAAACAGGAGTAATGTTTGAAAGTTTCATGATTCATTAAATCCCAAAACTCTTAATGCTCTCAGCCTGTATTAGTTCGGGCTGCAAATCTATCAAGTCCCATGAGCTACATACACATGGCTGTTCTCAGTACTTGCGTGGAACATCTCTAAAAAGCAAGCTAGGTGATCCCGGGTTTGCTCAGATCCTGGACTAGAGCTGTGGGCTATGCATTACCAATACAACACAAACATTAGGGGTAACTGTAGGGCTGCAGGTATTGTCCTTCAGTCTACATAAACACAGTAAGCCTGACCACTTACAGTGCAAGAGATGCTAGGCCTTTCACATGCCCTCAAATTAAATTTTGCATCACTCACCTTCATCTTACGCACGTATTTAATGATGGTATGGACTCTGAGGAAATAAAAGTCCTTTTGTGTTTGTAGACAACCTAGCCTAATAGAACCGTGGTCTGCGACTGGAGTCCTACGGTGCTTCTAAGGCATGATTAAAGGAGAATTTGAAAGGCTTAGCATATCTGTAGCATGACCAAGTGCTGGATGGAGCTCATCTCTCCACTTTATCACTTCCATCTCCTAAACTCTTAAACTGCTGTTATCAGTAACATAAACATTCAGCCTTCTCTTGTGTGAGAAGCAGAAAATAGGGATGTATAATGGAGAAGCACAAGGTATATATAGTTTCTATAAATGAAAATACAGACCAGGTTATAAAAAAGAGGACAGAATTCACATAACAGGAAGGTCTTACATATTTTGGCATGCAAACTCTGTTTAAAAATTGCACACCAGTTAGAGCTGATGAGCACAGCTGAGAAATGCAGTGCAGGCAGCAGCCTATTTAATTCCCAGTTACTTGACCCTTTTCTCTACTAGAGTAGTTTTACTGGCCAAACTATAACCAGTAGGAATGATCTCCCTGGCTTCTGGCTATCTGCTTTCCTGCTGCTAAAAGTTTCAGACCACATCTGTCAATCACTGGAAAAGAAGTAGTACAGGCTGTATTATGTTTCCTAAGGTTTGAATGCTTGACTTTGTCTTTAGTGATCCTTTCCATGCAGATTTTTATTCTGTGCCATTGCTTACTGTCATGGTGCTAAATTTTGATTGACTGGAATTACCTTAACGCTAGGTGCCAATGTCAATGTACAGAGGAACTCTGAAAGGTAACCCTGAAAACCTGCAAAGAGCTGTCCGGATTTGTAAGAGCACAAGAGAAACAACCACATGAAGTAATGCGAGTTGTTGGTGCTGGTAAGCTTCACAGCCTTCACCCACAAAACTAGTGCATTCTTTCAGCATAACTAGAAAAGACGTTTTGATAGTTCAGCTTTTACAGAGTGAACAGATGTAATTACTGCCTACAGTTATAACAGAAACCACAATTACTAATTGGGTTTCCAGGACTTACATTTCAAAAGATGGCCTTTAAGATCTGCAAAAACGTTCAACTACAGTTTTCAAAGTGGTGCAGCCTAATTCTACAAGATTTCCTCAATTTCCAGGACACAGAGATTCATTGTGTTTTGCAGATTCTGGGCAAAACAGTAGGATACCACAAATCTTACCAGATAATTATCTGGGTTTTGCTTCTTTTCCGGTTTCATGTAATACAAACCAGTAGGTTTTCATGTTAAATACAGGCCCCTATTTTAGCAAAAATGTCTGTTTTGACAGATACTGCTTAAACATATGGCAACATCATACAGATACTTGATTTCTGTATGCAGTCAATCTGTTTGGTTGGAAATTCTTCAATTATATTGGATGCTTATACTCATGCATGTTCCTCACTGCAGCTTCTATAGTCCAAGTTCTTTCACAGGCACATCACATTTAATCCCTTTTACTTCTTTAAGATTTCTCTCCATAATGCTATAAATAGCAAGTCAATTTAATCCAAATGTAATCAAGTAGAGCCAAGGGTAAATTCCCAGTTTTGTTTTTGCTTTTCACAGAGAGTGTATAACCTCGTCTATTCTTATCACATAACACCTCAGTGGAAACTCCAGCCACTGCCTGGATGGCAAAAAAAATATCCAGTGACACTGTTATCAGCTTCTAATGAAGGACAGGAGAAGCCAAGTGTCATGTAACTAGTTCTCTCTGCATCAGCAGCTCTGTTACTAAGAATGCAAAAAGTTACAGGACAGACATTTTCAAACACGGCTAAGGGAGTCAGGAACTGAAGTATGAGTGATTTCAATGGGAATTAGTACACACTATACTTAAGCCTTGAAGTCTACTGATAGCTCCAGAAGCCTTTAATATCTTCTTAAATCTGGCTACAAATGACCTATCTGTCATTGTCACATCCCCAGGTTGGCATTTCAACATCCACACATATTCTTGTCACTCAAACAACTCATGTCAATCTGAGCCCCGTTCCACTGTCTTTTCCCATGACCTGAAACTTTCTTCTGAAATCCCCATTGTAGGAGACGAGTTGTGAAGGGGTGATGTATCCTGCAGTGTTCTGGCAAACACCTCACACAAATAAAGTACTTTTGCAGGCTCTGGAGAAAGAAATGTTGATTTCCAAACAGTGGCAAATGAGGACAAACAACAAAATGAAGCTCCCTCCTTCTGTTTTTACTGCTCATTTCCTGTAAGTGTCCAAACCACTGTTAATCTTCAAAATTCACCTTAACCCCTTCTGATCATCCTTAGGGCTACCAAATAGTTCTTGAAAGATTACAAGTCACATCAACAGTCAGCAGTGAAGCCCATGCTCTACTTTGTAACCTGAAGCGCAACTTCACAATGCAGTGCTAAAGGAAAGAGTTTCTGATGCCGTCTTTTGGCATAAGAAACTTCTGGCATAAGAAACTTTTGGGGCATCTTATGCCAAGTAAATCCAAGCACCACATAATGTCTTCTCACGTACTGCGGCTGTTATGTAAGAAAAAGGAAGGAGCTTGTGGTGCAGAAACTTTGGCCAATCTGGGTGTTTAACTGACCTTAGGGTCAAACGAGAGTAGAATCAACATTTCTTTGCAGATCTCTACATTTACTACTTAACTGGTACAGTTTGTCTATCTCTACAATGCCAGCCCTTTGTTAAGGAACTGCAGAAATGGTAATAATACTTTTATTCAAATGAGGCAGTGTTTGATTTGGGGTTTGTTTTGGGTTGTTTTTTGTTTGGTTTTTTTGAAAGCCTTATATTTTACCTAAAATTGCTCATTTAAAGGTTTTCTTTAACAGCAACCCAGAGAATTTCTTGCTAATAATATCAGCAGCCTCAATACAGCTCATTCTCTCAAAGCTGACGCAATCTGACTTTGAATGTCACCAACATCATCTTTAATAAATGATCTTTCTTAGCAAGCAAAAGTAATCTTTTTTAAATAATCTGATTCACTTGTAAATTAACTTTGATTTTGGACATAAATCATGGATAATTTGGGACTAAGGTTCATTTTGGCAGGATTGCTCTGGGTGAAGCTCTTCCCACATGTGTTTCTGTTTCTTTATCATGACAAAAAGGATTACTTTATATTTACATTGCAGCAACAACACGGGCTTCTCTTGAGAATCAGGTTCTGTTTTAGACAGAGTGATCACTTATTCCAGGTCAGCTGTGAACTTTTGGTGTTTCCACAAACTGGACCTCTGGGTTTCCACTTAGGTACCCAGAAAATTAAGATAAAACTCATGACTGCTCTGTGAAGAAATGGCTTATGAAACTTGGCAAGCATCACACAGGAATGTGGTTCCAGAGGCAAAGTTAGAATCCACTTCTCCAGGGCAGCATTCTCCTGCCTTCACTATGAGCTCATTCATCAAACTGCATTTCCTTTCTTCATTTCTAACACAATTTCTGACTTCTACAATAAAAATTGTGAACTATATTCTACTCACAGTGCATCACTTTGATTCTGCCTGACCCACTCTTCAGCGGCTCCCCAATCTCCTTTAAACTGAGTGCCTTGCACTTCAAAATCTGAATCTCCGCACTGAATCTCTCCCTTCTTCTTCACTTTTCATTCCCACAATTCCCCTCAGCAAACTTCTTTTCCTGTTTTACTTCTTTACTTTTTGTAATGTAGTAGTTGCTCTAGCTACTGCCTTCTCCCCACTCTGTCTCCGTAAAAATAAATCCAAAACCCAAAAGGGATGGCTTTGGAATAGGCTAGATACTGCAAAAATGAATCTTCAACAAAATCTCCTTTACAAACACCACAGATTAAAATATAATATCCAGTTGTATAACTATTTGTCATATATTGTCATGTAATACATAGAAGTTTCCAGCAAAAAAAAACCAAACCCTGATATCTATTCAGAGAAACACTGTATAAATGTCTTCTCGTTTGATGTTCTGAGTAAAAACTATGTATATATTGTGACAGCCATCTTATTTTAGATAGTAAAAAAATCTAGTAATTATATTATTGTATTTATTGATAGATTCCATATAATCTCCGTACATATTAAGGAGAGTAGAGATTACAGAAAAGTAATATTGAGTGAATGTTGCTTATTAGATTATCATCTGTGACTCTTAGAGTAGGCACAAGAAGAGATCAAAAGTCAGTGATATTTCCCTTATGTATTGCCCTCAACTTAAAAGAAAAGAGTCAACATATGGTATAGAGACTATTATTCATGGATATACATCCAGTGCCTCAAGCAATGAAAACCGTAAGTACTCCTAATTCTGCCATTATCTTAATTATTATTACAGTGCCTTCCTTTTACTGTTACCAATTTGGCAGAGAACCAAACCTACCTCCCTCCTGCCACACACTATTGAGTCAGTCATAGTATCACAGTTTGGTTAGGGTTGGAAGGGCCCATAAGATCATCTCATTCGAACCCGCTGCAATGAGCAGGGACACTTCACTCTAGCCCATGCTATCCAAGGCTCTGTCCAGCCTGGCCTTTAACACTGCCAGGGATGAGGCATTCACCACTTCTCTGGGCAACCTGTGCCAGTGCCTCACTACCCTCACATTAAAGAACTTCTGCCTTATGTCTAACCTGAACTTCCCCTGTTTAAGTTTAAACCCATTACCCCCTGTCCCATCACTCCAGTCCCTGATGCCAAATGCCCTCTCCAGCACCCCTGTAGGCCCTCTATATTCTTCACTATATAATTCTAGCTCTGAAGTGTGTCACCGTGTCTGATTCCTCTGTGTATAATACTGACTTCCCTATTTCTGTGTTGTACTATAATTTGCCCGGATTGTAGCTAACAGCATTTCCTCACTATGTCGGAGCTTAGCATGGCAATGCCTATAGCAATGTTTGATTTCCCATATCCTAATCTATCACTTTTGCAGGGCCTGGAAGATTTCCCTTATTGCTATAATTCTGTATTTTTCATACTTCATTCTTGTGGATGACATTGAACTGGGAGAAGTGGCTGATATGCCAGAGGGTTGTGCTGCCATGCAGAGGGACCTTGACAAGATGGAGAAATGGGCTTACAGAAGTATCATGAAGTTCAACAGAGAGCAGTGTGAAGTCTTGCAGATGGGGAAAAACAACCCCCTGCTTCAGAACATGCTTGAGGCTGGGAAGCAAGTTGGAAGAAAAGGTCCTGGGAGTCCTGCTGGATGCCAGGTTGAACATGAGCCAGCAATGTGCCCTTGTGGCCAAGAAGGCCAATGGTATCCTGGGCTGCCTTAGGCAAAGTGCTGTCAGTGGTTTGAGGGAGGAGATCCTGTCCTTCTGCTCAGCACTGGTAAGGCCACACTGCAGTACTGTGGCCAGTTCTGAGCCCACCAGTACAAGAGAGAAATGAAATTACTAGAGCCCAATGAACAGCTCTCCTATGACGAAAGGCTGAGAGAGCTGGGACTATTCAGCCTGGAGAAGAGAAGGCTCAGGGGGATCTCATCAACGTCTCTACATACCTGAAGGGAGGGTGCAAAGAGGACAGCCACGTTCTTTTCAGTGGTGCCCAGCACCAGAGACAAGGGGCACAAACTCAAACACAGGAGTTTTTTTTCTGAACCCCAAGAAATACTTCTTTACTATGGGGGTGACCAAGCACTGTCACAGGTTGCCCAGGGTAGCTGCAGAGTCTCCATCCTTGGAGATATTCTAGAGCTGTATAGACCTGGTCCTGGGCAACTGTGTATAGGTGGACCTCCTTGAGCAGGTGCTTTGGACTAGATGAACTCTGAGGTCCCTTCCAACCTGTTCTGTCATTCCCTACACTTTTTGGTTTTCCTTTTAAATCTCTTGCATACTATTAAAGTACTATAGCTCTATATTAATAGGTGTATGAATTTCTCAATTAATACAAAATGAACCAGTATTGATTCAATTACTAACAGGTTGCTATTAACGGGCAAAGAGTTCACACAGTATGGTTCCAGGTGGCCACTGAACATTGCATACCCTGTAAAATACGATGCTGCCCCTCATGACAAAAGAGACACAAACAGTTAAAGCTTATACAGGAAGCGTTTTAAGAGAACAGACAGGGTCTTACACAAAATGGTGACAAGCTTTACACAGTAGGTTCATTGTTATGAGGAATATCAGAGATGCAGCTTTAATTCTCTTTTCTGCCTGAATGGGTTTAAACACCCATCAATTAACCTCACAGCAGACTGCCTCTGTTACCAGGCCGTAAAATACTCTCAGACAGGGCTTCCTCAGTCCCTCTGTTAAAATTGTTCTACCTGGGATGAATCAATAACTATTAGAGAAGAAACCAGAACCAATTCTGTCTCATCCCAAAAGGGCTATATTCTCAACCAACAGGCCAATGAATATTTAACTATCTCATCCAAAGTGCAGTAGCTTTCTCTGGAATACAGAGCCTAATTCCATAATACTCTCTAAGCCTAAGTAGATTTAGAATAGATGTTAGGAAAAAAATGCCTACTATGAGGGTGTTGAGGCGCTGGCACAGGGTGCCCAGAGTAGCTGTGGCTGCCCCATCCCTGGCAGTGTTCAAGACCAGGTTGGACGGGGCTTGGAGCAACCTGCTCTAGTGGAAGGTGTTCCTGCCTGTGGCAGGGGGTTGGAACTATATGAGCTTTAAGGTCCCTTCCAACCCAAACCATTCTGATTCAATGATGGAAACAAAGTTGCATGGGTAGCCAAAACGCTGACCTTTCCTACTGGGACTTGACTTTCCAATTGTAGCATTCTTTTCTACAGCTCAGTTGACTTGAAAATATAAATATGTTCCTTATATTTGACAGTCACAGGTACTGTGAATAAAACTGAAATGATACATTGCAGGAGGGATCACATTTTGCCCTTGTTCTTTGTCAAGAGAGGAAATATGTAAACAAAAGACATTCAAAATAATGGCAGTGTTCTAAAGTTAAAAGAGATTCTGGTCATTCTCACCCTTGGTGAGAATGGTAAGCCACTCACCATTGCTTATAGTCAGCATCACAGTTGCAGTAGTACTTGGGATCTGTACAGTTGCGTTCAATGCCACAGGCACATTTTTGAATGCCAGGTCCTGATCCGCCCCAGTAGTAGTGCTTCTCATTGGCTTTGCCAACCCACCAGGTGTATGGATTCCCTTCTGCAAGGAATGAAAATGCAAAGTTACGATGCATCAATGAGGTAGAGCTCCACAATGCGCTATTTGGGCTCAGATGTTTAATATGCAGATGTTAACAGCACGTAACTGGACAGCCCTACCGCACTCCTGGCAAACAAACGCAGTCATTGATACTGAGCAATTCAAAGGACCTACCCAGGTAAACAAAACACATTCTCCATTCTGTATTCATGCAATTTATAAGGATTGAAATTAATGAAGTATTTTTTATCTTGTATGCTCTTTGTTTAGCTTTTTAATTGTTCTCAGTTTAGATAATGAAAATATGTGGGCAGGTTTCCATAATTCTTTTCAATTACTTTCAAATTCATACAGTAAGCTATCAGATGGATTATTCAATAGCAGACCAAAAATGCTGCACAGAAAGGTGCATTCATTTTCTTTTTTTCTCTCTCTCTTTTTTAGTAACAGCTTTTAATTGAAAATTAATCTCTCTTCACTGTAAAACAAACATGTTCATCACGCTCTCTCCAGCTGGTGCAAAGGAATGCATGAAGAGATATCTTAAGGTCCTTTCCAACCCTAACCAGTCTATGATTCTATGATTACCATACTCCAAAAGCATATTAACCCTTTCAAAAAAAAAAAATGTGTGTGCATGTGTATTCATATATATAGAGAGAGATACATAGATTGGTAGATAGATACAATTTAATACTTGAGCAAAGGTGATCTGAACTTTGATATAATCATATTTCTTGGCACTGGGTCTGTATCTTAGTTATTTTCATATACCGGCCCAAGTTTATTTCTAATGCTTTTGGACTAACCAAGCCTCTTATGTGGAAATAAACAAACAAATCCCCCCTAGTTCTAATTTGGAAAATCACCCTGACTGGAAAGTTTCTTTTTATTCCTCCAGTCGAAGCAAGACACTTAAGTCTGAGCTTAACTTCAAACCCAAGTGAATAACTCAATCAATCTCAATGTACTTATCTCAATGATTTTTCACATTTAGAAAACGTGATTGAACTCAACCTATAAACATGTTTCTTTAAAATGCCTTTTTCCCCTCATGTAATTGCTGCCAGTGTTTCCGCTGCCAGTGTTTCCTCATTAAATCAAATGAAGCTATTTGCATGGAATATAATAAATTTTATGAGTAAAACCTTACATAATAGCTATTCTACTTTTCATTATCTTCTGATCATCTCGCACATCTCCAAAAAATGACATCCATAATCCTAAAAATAGCCATTTCATTATAAGATTTCATCATCTAGACCATATATCTATTTAACCCAGGCATATGTTGAAAGTAACTCACACAGAACTCCAAAGTAAATTCCAGAGATGGAGACACATGTTAAAAGCCACCAAACCTCAAAAGGGGACAGCTCTCTGAAAACACTTGCGTTGTTCAATGCTTCTGAGTTGTTAAACATCATATAAAATGACACTATTGAAAATACAACAGTGTGAAAAATTTGTGGTGGCTAAAGGTTTTACAAACTGCTCCTATGCTGCACAGTATGATATTCAGCTGTAGCGCTAATGCAGTGGGTATGGTAATAGTATGAGACTTGATTCTGGACCCTAAACTGGTCATTTTAGCTTCTGATTATCATGGAACTAAGTACTGCAAGTCAGAAGAGTGTACCATGTGAATGCTGCAGCAGCACCGCCAACCTGCAGTACAATTTATCTGGTATGAGAATACATAGCCCTGGCTTCTTAAAGATTATTTAATAAGCATGTAAAGGGTAAATTCTACAGTGAATGAATGACAGATACAGGATCCAACTACAGCATTAATGATATCTGAAGCTCCTACTGTATAATTCTTCTCATTTTGAAGTTACCTTTCTTTATAGAATCAAATTTTGAGTCATGAGGTAGCTTTTTTTTGTTGTTGTCATTGACTGACTGTTTTTCCCCAAGCTTCTGTGGACAAACAGCATCATAAGAAGAAGTAACAGGAGAGAAAATTTCTGCCTCCCTTGGGATTTTGATTAGAATCAAGTCTTGATGCAGAAGTGCTTTTTTGTGCAAAACCCATCTCTCCTTTGAGGGCTGCTGCAAGAAGTTTATATATACTGAGTTATGACCAGGATGCCTTTCCATGTCCCTTCTTGAAAAGAAGCTACTTGCAAGCTGTTGTGTGTTTATTACTCAGTCACTTAGCAGAAAAGCAATGATGGTATCCAACTAAGATGTGGGTACCAGGAAAATGGACAACAGATATCCAGCTTTTAGGAGGTTCATTAAGCTTACAGACTAAGTTAATAGCTATGGTGTGACAACAGTCTTCTAAGGGCAGAAGGCTGAGCTTATTTTAATGAAGCATGTGGGCATACAAGTATGGCCAGAACATCAGATTCAATCCATATTTTTAGTGATTTGGGTCTCCCTCACACACACAAAAATGCCTCTAACAATTTACATTCATTACAGTTAACAGTGGTTGCAATGGCTTTGCAGTGCTGGACTTCGGTTAAAATTAATGCAAAATACAAGGTTTTGAGTCGATGTGCAATATTAGCCGATTACATTTGCAGTTATTCAGTCAAAGTATGTAAAGAACCTGGTCATAAGTGTTTTCTATCAAGAACTGCTCCGCCCCTATAGAACTTTCAGGAGAAAGGACTATGGGAATTATTTTGTAGTCTCACAGATCTCTGAGCGTCATAAAAAAGTGATTCCTTTTTCATCTCCTAAATGTATCTTTGTGTGAACCATTTCATTTAATGTAAAAACATACCCAGCCAAAGTTAACGTAGCATGAACAGAACTCTTAACAGTCAATAATATATTTATTTCTAATGTAGGTGAACAGTCTCAAAATGTCTAACTTTAAAAAGCACACTTTATATTCTACCGACTTAATAAAACCAACTGGCTTTATTCTTTTTAAATGCAACTAATTAAAATGGCATTACTTTCACCCTTTTAGGGCTGTTATTTCAAAACTGTTCAGCACAAATATGTGAAGCCACAATACCATGAGAACTCAGATTAGGGAGCTGAATAAAGTGGGCCGATTCTCCATGCCACCCTGCATTCAGGAAACTCCATTCACAATAGAGCCATCAGAGGGCTGATGATGTATTTCATATTTGTAAACTACCTGGAGAAGCTAAATGCCTCTCTTTCATTCACCATCGCCTCCCCATAGAAACTTCCTCCAATCTCTTCATTCTTCCTTCAGTAAAAGACAGCACTTCTTGCAAGAAGGATCTGCAAAGCCTGGCTGACTCCCATGGCTACTGAAGGATGACTGCAAATGTGTTGCTTCTGCTGAAAGGGAGGAGGTTGCTCTCCGCTCCAGCAATTACTCTTATGCACCTTTTATAACTTCTGGAAACAAAGGAGCAACAGTGGTGACTATCCAAGGCTCTTCCCTTGGCTCTCTGTCCCAGCTCTTTCCCATTCTCAGCGCTTACTTTGGAAATAGCAACAGAAATTGATACTGCTATGAACACAGCCCATCTCACCTGACAGGAGCAATGGGAGCCAGTATTTAGAGACAAGAGCTGAGTTTTGCTGCTACCTGTGGTTGGTTGTTTTTGCACTCCCCCATCATCATTTCAGGGTGCTAAGCATGCTAGAGGGCATATTTCTGCCCATTCCTGTTAGTGGCTGTTTATAGATCCACTGCCCAGGAATTTGCCTAATTCCTTTCTGAGCCTATATATTCCATCAGCATCTGATGGAATCAAAGCAAGCTACAACCTGCTCTGGATAAGGATTATCCTGCTTCAGCCTGTCAGGAAGTTTTCCTGAGTTCTCTCTGGGTCAGAAAAGCCAGGAACACTTGCAAACTGAAGCCAGAACCTCTGGAAAAAAGACTTGTGAAAACTGCTCACTGGGGACGCTGCCTAACTTTAATGACTACTTTCAGCTGTTCCCCTGCAAGTACATAGGTGATAATTTACTGGACTGCACAGCTTTGAACTGAACTCTTTTTATTTGGCTGTTATTTTGTAAATGGGACCATTCCAGTCATCCATTAGTATTACAGATTCCAGAATAAATACTAAGAAATGTCCACAACGATCACACTAGGTGCATAACTATTATTTTCAGAAATTATTCTTTTGTTCACTTATTTGTTAATGGAACAGCTTAAGCCATCACAGGTTGAATTAATTTTCCAGTTCTTTCTACCAGCAGAATAGGCCCCAAGATATCTTTCACAAAGGTACTACAATTTGGGAGCCTAAATTAATCACAGGTGAAATGAAATGAAAGCTATTTCCCAAGGATAATACACAATGATGAAATTAAAGACAACACTTCAAAAAAAGTCAGCCTGCACATGTGGAAAGGCAGGTATAATTCTTCATTTTTTGGAATGAAATATATTCCTAACACGTGTATTTTGCATTAAGCTATACTATAACATACAGTACCTTTAGTCTCACAGAAGGCTAACTTGATTTCATGGTTCATTAAAGCCTGTGAAGGAATTCTATCTGATATTGCGTTGAAGAAACAGGCACTGAAGGAATAATTTTGTCACCGTTTGAAAAGTTCAGCATGCTAATGTGGCTGTGCGCTTCATGGCTTTCACCTTGCTGCTTATTGCCATCTCTTTTCCTTATACCATCAGCAGTACGTATTCCATTCAGGTCAAATCATTTTTATGAATGTTGCGAGCCATTTTTCTCAGCTTTTAGGACTCAGTATTTGGAAAAAGTAAGTAAACGTGGTTTGATGTCACTCATGCATTAAGTACATCCACATATTCCACTTTAGGATTCTTAAAGTCAAGGGTGTCAAAGATGGTAGACTTTGTTGACCTAGTTTGTCCTAGTGTGTTCCACCTTCTCCCCTTCCTCCCCTTTATTTCCTGTAACCCTACTCACATGGTAACAGCCAGTGGTGGTTGTAATGGATGCGCCTAGTTGTGATGGCTGCACCACCTCAAAGTGGATTTGGGGGAGACAGATAACAACACAACAACAAAGGGCTAATCTCAGCAATGTGCCCTTGTAACTATAGTGCTGGGTAAAGTCCTACTCAAGCCAAGTCTGAAGAAAGGAAGATCTGTAGTCAGTATCCAAATATGACTGACAATCAGTTATCTTACTCCATAAACAGTGGACAGCCTAAGGTCTGTTGAGCTCTCCTGCATGGCAGCAAGCCGCATGCCACGATCTCCCCTTGAGTAGGGGTGCTTCTCAAGGTTGAGAGATTCCTCATCATGTCAGACACTTGGTAAGTGAATTGGGAATAAGTGCGCTGAAACTTTGAAATCTTAGCTAAGTGATACAAAGGACTGATTGTGCACATTTTCCCTCATTCCTGGAAGTATTCAAAGGTCAGGTTCGAAGGGGCTTTGAGGAACCTGGTCTAGTGGAATGTGTCATTGTCTGTGGCAGTTGTGTGGAAGTAGATGATCTCTAAGGTCCCTTTCCAAACCCTTCTATGATTCTATGATATAATCCTTTAGACATAAATCATTGACCAAGTCTGGACCGAGCTGCACCTAAACTCCTCTCAGAAAGGAGCTTAGAATGCAAGGGTGTCCTCTCAGAATCTCATAACTCAACAGGAGGGCCTCCCTGAAGAGAGACCCTGTCCCCTATGCAGTAAATCATCAAGTGCATGTCACCATCATATCTCGTTAAATCACTGTCACATCTACCACTGAACTTTGTTAAATCACGGCTTCATATCAATAAACTTATTGCTACTTCTCTCTTATGACTTCAGTGTGTCACTCCATCTGTGACATGCTGATTTTATTTTGCTCATCTTTATTATTATGTACATGCTTAGACCAATCTGAAGCTGATCAGACACTGCAGGTTTGCCATCCCCTGCCTTGTGTCTTGGAAGCGCCCACCTAGACTGAACCTGCAGGTGCTGAGAGCTTCAAGACAACAGCAGCAACTCCTACCTAAGATGCCCAACTGCAGAGCAGACTCCACTCCTGTTTGCACGCCAGGTAGGCTGTGAAGAAGCCTGTGGCAGTTTAACTGATCACCCAGAAGGATGAATTATTTGGAACTGAGAGAACAGAGCTAAGAGAAGAGTCTGGCTGGCAGGTCATGTTTCCAGATTTCCATTAAAGTACCCATGCAGACAGTGACTTCTTAAATGAGCCTTCTAAGATAAAATGACAATTAACATATAATATTTATTTGTGATAGCATCTAGACTGGTTTTCTTTTGATTAATATTTTCCTGGTTTTCAATTTTTTTCAGTAATGCTTCTTGCCCTTTGTCATGGTTTAATCCCCTCCATTGTGCTGGGCAATATATACACATGAATTGCATAGGCCATTTTAAAGTAAATTCTTATGTTGTTATTGTAAGTTCATTAACAGATAAATCCTTTTTCTTTGTAGGCAACGAGGAAAGGTATAATAAGCAGTGCTTAATATTTATGAAAAGAGTTGCATCAGTGGTTATCATTCTACTAATGACTGAGAGTTAGATTAGTGAAACCCTCACAGCAACATAAATGGTGAATTCGAGCACCTTGGAAAATTGGGGCAGAAAACAGAGATTCAAAACCAAACCAGCAAAAGCAAAACAGAGGAAAAGAACCCTGGGCCACGACAGAAAACTGGGACTACCTAATTTAGAGCTGCTTGTGAGTTAATGGAAATATGACCTTTGGTTTCGTAAACCTTTATTTATGATAACTTCCATACTGTAGGTGTTTGCATCCGTTTTAGTTCTGTTGTCATAGTGCTAGTATCCAATAAACTCTTTTTTATTATGACTAGCATGGGGCATTCATTTTCCTTATAAATGCACTGAGCTGGCTGGTATATTTGTCAGTACTATTTATTTGCAAAAAAAAAAAAGTAAACTTTGTGACAATTCAAGATTTTAAGTCTGCTCAGAAAGAGAACCCTAAAATACATAAATTCTCAGCTTCCTTTTTAATGTAAGAATTGATATAATTTGATGTCAAAATTCATGGCCAAGTCATTTTAATGCAACAGCACCTAGAAAGAGGTGGGTTTTTTTCCTTTTTAAGATGCTCAGAATTATGGCATACTTCAAAAGTAATCTACAAATGAAAATAGTTGTTAAGATTTTAACAGAAAATGAAAAACACTGTAGCCTTCCAGTACCTGAAGGAGGCTACAAGGATGCTGGAAAAGGATTCTTCATCAGGGACTGTAGCAATAGGACAAGGGGTGATGGGTTTAAACTTAAACAGATAAAGTTCAGGTTAGATATAAGGAAGAAGTTCTTTATTGTGAGAGTGGTGAGGCACTGGCAAAGATTGTCCAGATAAGTGGTGAATGCTCCATCCCTGGCAGTGTTCAAGGTCGGGTTAGACAGAGCCTTGGGCGACATGGTCTAGTGAAAGGTGTCCCTGCCCATGGCAGGGGGTTGGAGCTGCGTGCTCATAAGGTCCTTTCCAACCCAACCCGTTCTTTGATTTGATGATTCTATGAAAAGCACATAAAATACTGCTGATTTTACCTGGAAACATTTAAAAGACAATACTCAATTAAGTAGGGTTTAGTTGAGATCTATTGAACTATTTACAACAGATAGTGGGGCCTATCCTTTTCTGTCAAAATCTCAGTGAAGATAATATAACACACCCTATTCACTGTTTTCTTAAGAGCACCTAGGAATTAATACCTGTCCTTTTCTTCCACAGCCATAAAGGAGTGCCTTTTGCAGGGGAGGCAAGGATAACCATCATCCATAACCCAAACTAGAAGAACTTCCATGACCTCCAGTATCAGGAGCTAGAAATGAGGTATTTGGATGCCCAGCCAGGAGCCCTGGTTCTCCTACATATCGTCAAAGAGAAGACTCCTGCGATCAGTCCTCACTGTACCTCTTGGGCTTCAGTTATGTGGTGGTACATAAATACTGGCCTGGGAACAGCCTAAATTTTCTAATCTATGTTCAATAAAGACAGGAAAGAAACCTCTCTGAGTGTTTGAGAAAAAGAACTAATGCCTGCTTGCTGGTGCTCATGTCTCACATTCATGGTAGTGATGGATACTACCATGTTCTTCAGTGCACGAAAGCGTTCTCATGTGCCGGTATATTTGCCTGATAATTTTTCAAGGAACAGATTTATATATAATAGATATAATAGATATATATTATATTATTATTATATTATATATAATAGATATAATAGATATAATATCAGATGTCTATATTAAATATATAATTTCAAAATATAAAGCAGCAAATACAGAATCATATCCTAGATATTAACACTTGGTTAAAGCACCTTTTCACTAAGACAACAGGGATACTCCTGGTTATTGAGCCTGTAACTTTGTTTTAATGTGACAACTGCTTCTTAAACTTTCATAGCCTGGATCCACAAAAATCTAAGCAAAGATGACTTTTCTTTCAGAATTAGCAGCCTATAAAAAAGATCAGGAGGGAGAACTGTCATATTGCTGTCCAATGGCACCTTATGAAAAAGGCTGTCTGACAGCTTTATTTTGCCATTGGAGTGATTTACTCTTCACCCCAGCTCATGAAAAACTAGTACAGTACAAATGATTTTTTCCCTTGTCAAGACTCATATTCCAAGCTGCAGCACTACTAACCAAGCCTGACTTGTTATTTTTCTTTGAATCAAGTCTCAGCAGTGAGATTTAGCTGGTGAAAGCAGCTGCCAGATGTCCTTGTATGCTACTGTTTGCTGGGTTTTAATGTGAATTCATTATGAAATCACCGCAGTCCCTACTATCCTTAACAATACTGTGTACTGTTGCTGGTATTGCAATTAATTGTACACTGTAAATTCACTGGATCATTTAAGGCCAAAGAACAGTGCCTTTGCTTAAGGCAATGCTAAGGGGAAAAGGAAAACTAAGCACTTTTATACCCAAAAAAAGTCATTTAAGGGATAAAAATAACATATATAAGTATTCTACAAAAAGATTTCACTACAGTTTTTACTACCCAATGGGCTTACAGAGTTTATTCTGAGAGGAAGACAAACAGGATGCCTAAATTGCAGTTAGAAAGTGTAACTGCATTATAAATAGGCTTTTGACAGCTAGCACTACCCCAAGAACCTCAGGTGTCAGCAATAGCAAAGCCGGGAAAGTCCTGACATGAGCGTACAACTCGCTCTGAAGATTGCCCAGCCATGTCATGACAAAATGCACATTCCCATGTCATGTCTTGCAAAGAATGTGCTAACAATAAATCACAGGATTCCATGATTTTGCTAAGGGGGGAAATGTCTTTTTGTGATCAGCTGATAAACTTCCCTCTACCCAGTTTTGATGGGCAGGTAAACAGCATCCACACATACGCATTACCACAGACACTTTGCAGGTTTATGCACCCAAACCCCCTGATTTATTTAATTTCTTAAAAAGGGCATAAAAAAAGCCCAGAAACTCACTGATGCTACTTCAATAAGGGGATGCATTTGGAAGTTTTCTGTAGCTACAGCTTGATTTTACAGCAGGAAAGATCTCAGAAATTGTGGTTATTAGCACAACAATGACAGCTCTTACAAGTGGTATGATTTATACGGGACTGTAACATCAAACTCAAATTATTATAGCAGACTGAGTATAAAAAGAGGGCTGTTTAAGCTGGCATTCAATACATTATGTGGTGACAGGGCAAAGGCAAAAATAACTGTTGTGAAAGGTTATCAGTCAATGATACTAATATCACGGAATTGCATGCTGTGATCACATATTTAAATGAACTCCCTTGCTATTAATATATCATGAAGACAATCAAAACATTCTTTAAA
The DNA here is from genome assembly GCF_033815535.1 of Pezoporus flaviventris. Taxonomy (NCBI): domain Eukaryota; kingdom Metazoa; phylum Chordata; class Aves; order Psittaciformes; family Psittacidae; genus Pezoporus; species Pezoporus flaviventris. The sequence goes on from NW_026892585.1 coordinate 7,102,690, forward strand.
TAAATTTAAAATCACTAAAGAACTCTTGGGATCTTGTTTCACACACCCACATAGGAGTGTCTTTAACCTTTACAGAGAAGAAAACAGATAATATTCTTCTATGTACCTACATCATCCAGCAAAGCGTGTCTTGCTGGTCCATTTTATCTGATTTGCAGTAATAACAGCCTACACAGAACTAAATATGACAACTCCTTAAGAGCTGCTGCTGTTATTTTGTTAACAAATGAACTAAAACTAACAAGATCCCAAGGTAAATTAAGTTACACTTCGGGTGAGCTGAAGTGATGAAAGCTACTTCTGCAAGAGGCCTTTCCTCAGAGGTGCCATACCTCTCTCAAGCATTTCTCCTTTCAAACTGCTGCTCCCCGCTGCCAAGCACAACCCAGCAGCAGTTTAAGTTGAAAGCAAAAAGCCATTATAAGAGCCATAAGGACTTCAGGCTTCTCTCTACCCATGAGAACTTAATATGTGGCCCTTCATATGGAACATGGACCGCAGCACAATTGGAAATTGGTTTCGGGGAACACAAGGGTTTTCTTTTGCCGATGAGGTTGCTGCAGCAGCTGCTGCTGCTGCTGTCGATTTTCTTTCCCTGCTGACCCTTGAGGAACCTCAAAACAATCAGTTTTACTTCTTCCTTTTCACTGTGCCTCTACTGCTGTATTGAGAGCCATCACTTAGAATCACAGAATAGTTAGGGTTGGAAAGGACCTTAAGATCATCAAGTTCCAAGCCCCCTGCCATGGGCAGGGACACCTCACACTAAATCATGTCACCCAAGGATCTGTCCAACCCAGCCTCGAACACCACCAGGGGTGGAGCACTTCTTGATAATAACACTGCTATTCCTATGCTGTCTCAGAAAATTTGTCTCTTTTTTCCCCAGTTACACAGTGTGCATGCCCAGTTTTGAAGCCACAACTCCCACTAACGAATACAGACACTAACCTGTTTGTATGGTAGCCACACTGCTCCCAAACCACCCACCATCCCAAATCTGGAAGGTATCTGCTCTTTTGGAAATAAAACCAACGCAAAACATGTATTACCATTACTTGTAATGTGTTGCGTTCCATACAACAGCAATGGATTTCAAATGAGGACAAAATAACCCAATGAGCCTCAGCACTAAAGCATAGAGCAGGCTGACCATGGAGCATATTCAAATTGAAATAAAGACAGCTACACTACACAAAAACTATTGTTCTGGGACCAATAAAGATTAAAGCCAGAGGTCCAAAACCAAGCCATCTGTTAAGCAAGGGCTATGTGAGACAGAAAAGGAGTGTGTAAAAGGATAATGCTCCCAAACAAGAGCTCCCATCAGAATGTGCTTTTATTCTTTTCACGTTTCTACAGTCCAAACCCTTTCATTTCACAAGGCTTTGCTATTTTGAGATTAACCTGTAAATTGGGGTACAGACTATTACAGCCTCTGATTAACAATCAGAGAAACACAGGACTAACCTTTTAAAGGGTGTACTTAGTACACACAGACTTTAGAAGCTGTATGAGACATCAGTAATGATGCTGTTGCTACAGAGAAGTCTCAACAAGTTCAAATTCCATTGTAAAAGGGGACAAGCAGGAAAGTGGGGTATTGACTTCAGATGGGGGATGTTTTATCTTAATCTGGAGAAAACTGCATCCAATTTTGGGGTATGAAACGAAAATAATGAGAACCCTTTTTCAGCTGATCATTTGTCAGACTTGATGATGGGCTTGTGTGTCTTGCTACTTAGATGATTTCTCTTCTAGGACAGGTTGGGTCTCATGGCTACTGTAGGAACCATGTCTGTATTGATTTCTGGGAAGCTAACACACATATTGATTGGGACTGACAACTGGAAAGGTCAGGTGATGTGTTCTACATTGTCAGGCTACCACCTCCTACAGTCTGAGCTCAGGGCACTCTTTCTCCTCACCGAAGCTTGTTTCATCAGCCCGCTTAAGCACATTAATTCTCACACATGGGTTTCAGATTTCTCCACGGGAAAATAGAAATTGGCTAATGATGCACTTTATTGAAGACCTAATAAGATATTATGATAATCTCTTATTCTATGAGTTGAAATGGCATTTCTTAACTATCATTATATACTCACAGGGCAGAGGAATTACACTGATGAAGTGTACAGAGCACTAGTTGCGATATTAACAGTAGAAACAGCACTCCAATTTCACTAGCTGCTGCAAAACTTGATTTTAAAATCCTACATTACTCTACTGACACAAAGAATGATTTCCCCTGCTCTGTGTGACAGAGTTTAAGTCCCACTCTTGAGATATAATCACATATTGGCGAAGATAACATCATCAGTTTTCCCCTTGGTCAAGTCTTTGGACTCCTTTTCCTCAAGCACGCAGCTTTCTTTTTGTCAGGAAGTTTACCTCACAGCCTGCAAGGCCAGCTTGCTGAGGCAGCTCCTTGAGAAGCCTCGTTTGGGTCTGAGTCATCTCCAGGAAAAGCTGGAGGAAGCTTCAGCAGAGGCTTCCTCACAGCTCTGTCAGGAAGCCTCAGTGGGGGCTGCCCCTATCCTTTAAGGATGACACTCTCCAGCGTGTTTCCACCAGAGCAACACTGCAGCTTCACTGCAGCCATGGAGCTCTCTAATGAGACCCAAGGTTAATGGACTGCCTTTCCAGCCTGACCTTGGATCTGCCTTGTCACTATGGTGACTTGCCCAATAATTGCTGGTCTTTGTCTGAACCTGGTAATTGACTTCATAACCTCAGCATAAGCAAACTATGCTTCACTATCGTAATTTTGTCAGTGTCCAGAGAGCACACATGCTCCAAAATCATACCTCGCTGCCAAGCCAGGCAGCTGCATAAAGCCCTCACCTCAGTTTCATCCCTGGCAAGGTTCAAGGCCAGGTTGGACAGGGCTTGGAACAACTTGGTCTAGTGGAAGATGTCCCTGCCCATAGCAAGGGTGGGGTGGGGTGTTGGAACTAGGTGATCTTTAAGGTCTCTTCCAACCCAAACCATCCTATGATTCTATGAATTTGGTTTTGTGAAATAATAGTTTTGAAAGAAATGCTCAGATTATTGTGCTACAGTATTTTCTCTAATAAGCAGCAAAGAAATTTACTCTCTGCCTTAATCTTTCAATATGGCATTTACTTTTGGTGTAGAGGTGGTCTTAAAATGAACCCTTTGACTTTAGTTAGTGAGCAACAGGACCAATACTTGCCACTGTGGAAAGGAAGTATTGCAGGTGAAATCAAGAGTTTCTTTTTGGAGAAAGGGCAGGAGCAGAATACACACATGCACAGCATACACCTTATAAAAGAGAGCAGAATTATTTGTCTCTGCAATCCCTATAGCCAGCCATTCACAACAGGCTTTCTGCAAATGGAATTTTGAGACATTTCAGATGAGGCACTAGTTCCCTCCATGCTTCAAGGGAGATGACACAAATACCTGCACAATGAATTATGGGGTGTTTCTGACATCTGATGAGTTCCACCAGACTGAACAAATCTCTGCGTCACTGAAGCATTCAAGATCTTGCAAAAGACCAAGCTCTTTGGAGGAGACAATATTTTCTTCTCTGTGCTACAATGCAGAACTGCAGATGGAATACAACAGATGCATTTTTCCGTACACTTCATGTCCAGTAAACTGGTCAAATTTAGCAGCTAGAGCACTATGCTGTTATTTATAAAAATAGTTGGAAATAGAGTTTTTAATTAAGGGACACAATGAGTGAAACATGAAAATAGCATCTGAATATTGAACTAGCAAATATATGGTCTCCTGAATGGCAATTAAGTGACAATTAATACATAGATTATTGTTCCATTACTGTCTGCTGGACAATTATTGCCCTCAGTGCTTTGTTGACACACTTCAGGATTCACACAAGTTATTGTTATTACAGTTGTCACCTACTGCTATGATTCGACTGTTAATAGAGCTGCAATGCACTCACACTAAACTTCAAACAAATTAAAACATGGTCAAAATATAATTATGATCCCCGTGGCTTTATGCGTGTTGGGGAATAAGCTGATGGCTAGGTAGTTGTCTAATAAAACTGAGCATTGCTTCAAACCTTTGTCAAAAAAAGTCTGTATTTTCTTTATGCATTCTACATCTAACTTCCAAATAACCATTTTTTCCTACTACTTTTTATCCGCCTTATCTCACTTTTACCTCTCCCCCCCCCCAATAAAGTAAGGGATTTTTTAACCAGAGACAGATAGAGATGAGGAGTAAAGAGAAAGGTGACACATAAAACCAAGGGAGTCTCAAATTGTCATAGCTCTCTGCTTATCTATTTAGGAACCCTTACATGATGGTGAAGAAATCAAAAGCATAAATTAATTCCATAACAAAAGGAAATCCCTGTGCCTTACTCAATTTATGCATGGAGTATTGCAACATTCAGAAACGAAGTAGACAAAACAAGAATCCAAAATGGATTGCTGACAGCTCAATGGATTCCAATATGTAGGTGTGTGAAGATGTTGTATACATGTATATGTAAATGCACACATACCATGTATACATGTACATGCACATAGCGATACGTAGGCAGATGCATATGTGTATGCAGACACTTCTCTTTTTAGGATATGCATCTTTCTGATTTATCTCACTTTATCAGCTAACATGGGGTCTTTGCTACTAGACAAGAAATCTTTCTCATTCTGGTGACTCTGCACTGCACCAGAGTACATGTCTTGCCTGTTCTGGCAGTCTCCCAGTGCCCAGTCCAATAGCTGACAGCACAGCGAATGGCATTTCTGTTACAATGTTCAGTATGAGCAACAGAAGAGTAAAACAGCCTTCTGAAAACTTGTCTCACCATGCCTCCATCAACCCAGCTCAGTGGCCATCTGGAGCACTTGCACGACAGGAGAGAGAAATGCTTGTACTTCAGTGAGTTCATTTTAACTCCTTGTTTCACAAAGCTGCCCAAAAGAACTGAAAATTAATACATGAAAGCTCTGCAGCAGGTGTTATGACTTCAATCTCCAATTTTAATAACAGTAGCAATGAGGAAACATGAAAAGCTCTTCAATAATTTCCAGGCTTCTCAAACTGAGCCCTTGCTGTTGTGCACTAAGCTCCAGTATGATGTGATTTTAATTCTGGCGCTCAGAAGGGCACAATACTTGGATAAGTTTCTTTCACAAATGCACTGAGTTGGCCATCACCTGAGCAAACCCTGTAATTTAACTGATTTAAAACTCCACTACAAATTAAGCTTCAGAAAGCCATAAAATAACATGCCTGTCCTACATATGGCTGAGTAGGGACGGATGCAAAGCACAAATACAGGACAGGAAACTTATTTCTTCAGGCAAAGCTGGAAGAGCCAGGAGGACCACAAGTGAAATCTGAGTCAACAATGCCATGAGAAAGACAAAACACCCTATAGATGGGTATAAGCAAGAGTTTTCAAGAGAGATGTAATAATTCTTTCTGTTTTCAACATTTGGCCACTTCATTGAAATAAAAGCATTAAACCTAACAAACTAGCAAAAGGAGACAGAGGTGAAAGGAGTAAGGGAGGAGAGGTTGGCTAGAGAGAGACCAGTGGATAGCAATGAGGATAATCGGAGATACAGAAAACACAACTTACACAGAAGACCTGTGTGTCAGTATTTAGCTTAAGGAAGAACAGACTAAGGGACACAGTAACAGTTTTTGCTTGCAAAACAGAACTCTGCAAAGGCCAGGAGAGAGTAGTCTGCAGGCAAAGAATTAAACTGGAGCAAGGAAAATGCAGATGAGACCCCACTGAAACTATCCTGATGATATAACAGAGAGGGCCTGGGGAGGCTGTGAAGCCCCCATGTCAGTGGTGAGCTCTAATATCAGGTCAGAGAAATATCTGTCAGGAAAGACAAAGGAGCAACTATCACACAAGGAAATGGATGAGCTCTTAAAGGTCTTTCCAGTATTACTGTTTGGTACTTTATTACCACACTATAGCATGACACAAAGTCAGGAAAACACGCCATTCATTAAACTAGTGAAATTCTTTTCTGCTTAATTTTTCTTCCTTAAATACTTCCTCACTGCCTGATAACAAACAGAAGTATGCTGATTTGAATAAGGCATGTCAACTTTTGCAACTGGGATCTACATCCAGATCTCATCATGTAACCTCTCAGTTCAGCTGTGTTACAGGCTTGAAACATATTCAGAGCTGTCTATTCTCGAAGCTTCTACCCCTTCTTGCAAAGTTCAAGTTATGCAGGCTTGGTTGTGGCTTTGTTTCTTTGCTAACTGGCATTTGGTACTGCTTATTACACTTCCATTCCTGATTCACTGTTGATGGATGGGTCATCTTTGACCAAAAGCAGTCATACTAAATATCAGCCTCATGACAGAGCTGCATATGTAACGACACCTTGTCTCTGCACTGCTTAACATGCTGCCATGAGGCAAGCAAAACTTTTCAGTCATGGGAAATAAAGTTCTGGCATAAAGCCTCTTTCCTGACTCCTGCTGCATTAGGGAGTAAGAGTACCTATGTCATGCACTTAGCTCCTTCCCTTTCATCCATTGGCAAACTGGTGGAAAAGGTGACCAAAATACAAGAGGTAGTAACTGACTTACGTATGAACATCTGAGCCAACGAGGATCATGAGAACAACATCCAAGACTGTGCTCAAGCATGGTCAGCATTCACCTGGGATAGCATCGTTATGCCAGGGCCTAGCCTGGCCACACAGTGCTACTGACACTTTTGTAATGGGAATCCTATTCAGCAGGGAGAACTAGAGGCTATCTGACCAATGCACCTTCCCCCACCACACGAAAAAGCCCTCAAACTCAAAGCTCTAAGAGTTCTATTTAGAATTCAGAGAAAACAGACCAGTTCTTCAATTAATGCATTATGTACGTGTTAAATGGCACACAAACTATTACATTTCTAGCATCTTACTTAGGTTTCAGCAGTTTTAAACCCTATTCCTTCTAGAAAAGGTACAATAAACATAAACATGCACACATATTCAAAATATGCATTATTGCTATTGCCTTGGGGTCTAGCATCTATAACGCTGAGTCTCTCCTAACTACCACTGAGATTACAGTAAGACTAAAGCCCACAGCTGTGCTGTGTGCTTTGATTTAGCAAGTGCTAAGGCAGAGACTTAGAGATGACAGATGCATTCTCACTGCTTCTGATGAGCTCAGAACTTGGTGTCAACTGTCCTGACAAAATGGGGAATGTGGCTGGGCAAAAGTGACTGAAGTGATCCTGCCTGTATTTCTTGTTCTGTAATGAGCTGCTCTGTGGAATTCCTTAGTTTCATTACTTAGACAATGTAGTCTGAGACAAACCTTCCCTAGCAGAGTGTTCTTATGGCAATCTAGAACAATAGATTACAGTGTATTATCACAGAATAAGCTGTAGCTCATAACTTTGGAGGAGATTGGACCATATGACCAACCCAAACTATCCTCAAGTCACAGAATCCCAGACTGGTATGGGCTGGAAGGGACCTTAAAGCTCTTTCAGTTCCAACCCCCTGCCATGGGCAGGGACACCTTCCACTAGAGCAGGTTGGTCCAAGCCCCGTCCAACCTGGCCTTGAGCACTGCCAGGGATGGGGCAGCCACAGCTGCTCTGGGCAACCTGTGCCAGCGTCTCACCACCTTCACAGTGTAATGGTAACAGCAGAATTGACCTTACATATTTTCTTGAATCATTGCAATCCTTCTTGCTGTAAACTCTTCCTTGTATATCCTATGCTATTCACCATTATTGGTTTGTAATTACTGAATGACAGTCAGAATAGTATTACTTGCTATCTGTTTCATTTCTATATTATTAGTCCATCATTCCTAAAATACTGTATTCTACTTTACCAAAGACAGACCATTCAGGTTTACTCTTTCTGCAGAAATTCCTAGACCACCATCTTCTCTTGCAACTTGATTACCAAATAGTTACTACATTTCTGAACATGGCACAGCTTAAGAATCCCTCTTCCCTGAAGTCTTTCTCCTCAGTATTTTCAAATTACTAATTCATGAAGGCCATTGCTGTGTTTAATTCTTAACAGAACAAAACCCACTACAATTTTAGGTTTTGAAACATATATTAAAATTAAATGTTGTTGATCAGAATGACACGAGCAAGCAGTTAGCTTTGCCCTCAGGATAAAAAGCTCTCCAAACAGCCAATGATCATGCCATTGAGAGATTACACAGGTACTGGGTACAAGAATAAAATCCACATTGCTTTGCCCTCAACAAAACACTACAAAGATTGCAAAAAGACAGAAACAAACCAAAACCCAAGATGAAATCAAAGAGAAGCAAACAAGGGTTTACATGACAAGTTGAAATACGAAAGGCTGGAGAGAAATAAATAACTGAGCAATGGCAGGAATGGATCACAGGTTCTAGTCTTAACATTTGACCTGTAAAAATGTTAAAAAACACCACCCAACCATCTTAAATATTCAAAATTCTGAATTTCATATTAATGGAGGGAAGTACTATAGAACCCAGTTTGTGGTCAGAGTGCTGCATGCTTTGGAGAATGCATTTTCCTACACTACCTCTGTGCATTGGGTGTATGCATACTACTCTAGTCCTTACACCAGATTTTTCTTTTACCTTGCTCTTAGTCTTACTCAAAACCTATTCTGGGTAAGCTGCACTTACTCTCAGGGGCATTGCACAAGACTGCTGCAGAGGGGTGAATTTCACCATCATGATACCTTAGTTGCTCATTATGAGTTCCTGCCCTGTCAGAAAAGGGCAGCAAAAGTAGACAAAATGCAGGTCCAAAATGAGAGGTAAGTCCTCAGACACTTGCGTGATGCATTTCTTTATGCACCATATGTTCATAAGGTGGGCACCGTATCAGTCGCTGTGCAGAATGACTGAATACACAACAGCTCCAAAGGCTTCAGAGTTCTTTTTGAGCATAAGACAATTACTACAGAAAATTCAAAGGGCTGCTAATTGAATATGCAAATGCTTTTTGAGGCAGAAGTTAGTGTACACTGTTCTCATAACATGCATGATTTTGTTGTTTGAAATGTCTACAGGCTGTCTGCTGGTATGAAGATAATCTTTTTTCTCTGGTATTTAGGAGAAATAGAAATTATTTGCTTCATTTGTAACTGAATGGTTTAAAACTGAGCGGATGATCTCGTTTTGTAAAACTTTGCTAACTTCTTTTTTCCCCACTTGTTTTATTGTCTTGCTTCTTAAAATATGTACAAAGTGTATTATTTTCTTTTCCCCCTTTTCAGTTCAGTAATTCCATCTGGCATTTTCAGTAATCAGTCTAGCGTGTCCAGTCAAAAATGGACTCTTGCAATGCTTTGATCAATGGATATTCGAAAGTATCAACATATATTGTGCATAACTGAATTGTTTTCTGGTAATTTACATTTCAGTCACTGCAAAGATTTCATTGTACTTGGGTCCAACTTGGATGCTGAGATGTGGGTAAAATGACCCAGATTCTGGTAGATTCTTACCCCAGCATTAATGTGGAATAATCTTGCAGAAGATCCAAATGCAACTGAACTGCAGCCTCTTCTCAGATAATTTTACGACAGAACTCTGCCATGAAGGAAATGCTCCTGAAAGAGCAATAGACCTTGAGGGAGGAATAATAAAATCTCTAAATATGACACATGCCATTAGGTCTTTGCTTCGTGTTGATCAAGTTTGGTTTCAAAATATTATTGTGAGTACTACTGAAATTACTGTCAAATGCAAAATATTATTACAGTGTTTCCACTTAGAATCATAGAATAGTTAGGGTTGGAAAGGACCTTAAGATCATCTAGTTCCAACCCCCCTGCCATGGGCAGAGACACCTTACGCTAAATCGTATCACCCAAAGCCTCGTCCAACCTGGTCTTGAACACTGCCAGGGATGAAGCATTCACAACCTCCCTTGGCAACCTATTCCAGTGCCTCAGCACCCTAACAGGAAAGAATTTCCTTCTTATATTCAATCTAAAGGACTTTATAAGCACAGTTGAACCACTGATGAACTCATTTCTTCTATTTCTGGGGCTAGTCTTTTTCCAACGCTACAGAATGCCTTCACATTTTTTCATCAAGTGGTTACAATTCCTCCTTCTCTCATTTATTATTGGTTGCCATTGCTTTAATTAGTTATCATGCTGTTCTTTCCACTTAGAGGATTCTTTTCCTTTCACTAAACTCTGCCAGCAGTCTCACTTTTCTCCATACATCTGCTATTGTAAGTATTATCAGGCTTATATGCAATTTGTCATGCCTAGCGCAGTCTCATTTTCAATCATGTGCTTGATTTCTCTTCAGCAACACTAAAACTTTGCTACTCATCAGCAACAAGTGCTGAAGAGGGCTCAGGTCTCCAAAATAGCTGAGGTACTACAAGTTTTGTGAAACCCAAGCAGAAGAAGAGGGATACAAACTTGTGCCAGTACTGGGGGGGAGGGGGGGGAAGTAACAGGCCATAATGGATGGCTTCTACTGGATATCAAACATTTTTCCTATCAGCAGATGCTTGGCAGTGTATTATTGACTCTGGATTTTTAGATTTATCACAGGAAACACAGTGAGGAGGTAGACCTATACTAGACACATAATATATGACACAATCCAGTCCCTTAATTCCAGTGTTCACAGAACTGTCTGTTAACTGCTGTTCACCTGTTATTGACTCATTCGTTTGTCACTTTTTGGAAATCAGACTGTAAAATCCTGACTAACATTTCACCTAACACGTCTTTCCTGAAGGACACAAGGGCTACTTGGACAGCATGGCACTAAGCTGAGGGTGGGAGCGGCAACTGTGTAATTTTTAATCTTTAGCTTTTAATCTTTAGACAGAAGCAGACTGTGATGGGAAGACAAATAAATGGAGCCCTAGGTGGACCTAAGACTGATGAGGAAGAAATCATCACCAAGAGCATTGTACTTTATCTACAGAAGGGCTTGAGATGCTGATGGTCATTGTGACTCTCTAATGCAATACCAACCTTGGGATCCAGAGGAACAATGAAAAATTCAAAGGAAGGTAAGCATAGACAGTAGGAAGTTCTCTTTATAAATTATATTATCAACAAAGCTTTTCTGCATTAGTTAATTTGGATTGCTAGACAGTTATAATATTAATTTTACTAACTACACATCCATGCCTCCATGTACGAGATGGGTTCCCTTTTGCCCCCAGGAGCACGATGAGTGCTTTGAGTGCAACACCTAGCTCTCAGAGTAATTTGCTGCGCTCATGAAGGCGCCAGGCTCACTTACTGTGCACTGCAACCTGAGGTGGGGTGCTCAGGCACCGCCCATTTTATATCCTTCACTTTGCCTTAACTGCTAAATGATATTTCATGCAGGGAGAAAAGTTGTCCTAATTATGACAGACTTCCTGAGCAACAGTCCTTTGCCTGTAGCTAGCTAACTTTTCCATGTCTGCCCTCCAACAAGGAGACCACAGACATGCATCTGAAACCAAAGTCATTACTCAGTGAAGTTTTCTACCCCCTCTGGATCAAATGCCAAATCTTTACCCCATTTTTTATGTTATTTTTTCAATATTCTTCTTCAATTATAACTGTTAGCATTTCCATACCAGATAAAATTATTACTTTCATTTTAGCAGCTGGCTTTGTGTACTCTGTGATCTACCGATGAACTGTTTATTCCACTTTGTTCCCCTTTTTACCTTCCTGTCCACACATGGCTGGCCCTTTTACCATTTTATTTTTAAAGACTAATTTAGTTTCAACGCGTTCACTTTTGATTTAACCTTCCTCTTTCCATTCACCTCTACCTTTCCTCCCCATCTAACCTTCATCCATTTCTATCTTACTTTTCGAAGAAGACTGTGTGATCAAACTGCAACTTTTTATCTTCTGCTATTTCTGATGTGCTATTTAATAGCCTTATCTCCTTTTGGAAACCTACATGCTGATGTATAACGTGTCTTCCAATATACTGTATACACTTTAAATTTCCATGAGGCCATTTCTTCAGGAAGAATTACTAAAATATTTGCTTATTTTTAGTGCCATCCAACTGTCCTTCTGGACATGTGATGGGACCCACCAGAGCAGCAAGGTTAGTGAACGGCAGAAGATTTTTCTCAGTATGAAAGAACCTTGTCAGATTAAACATACATTATTTATAAGAACGATTTTCTTTGTTGCTCAGAGCTAACAATTTCATGCATCTACAAACCCTCCATTCCTGCATCATCAGAATACGCATTTGAGATACAGGAGTGATTAAAGCTTGAATAACAATTTGTCTTAAACAAAGATGTTTATATGCACAGTCGGTGGCAGATTCTCAAAGAAATGAATCACTAAATACGCTAAACAGTCACAGTGGATACAATGACCTAAATTTTCTTAAGAATCAGATAAAGAGCACGATTTCATCCTGGAATAGGCAAGGTTCCTAGGATTAGGATGCACAGATCAAGCTGGGAAAGGAAATAATGTGGAAAAGCATTTTCTGCAGATATCACTGCCAAAGAAGCCTAACTTTTAATATCCTCTAGCAATGAAAATGGTGAATTGTTTTGGGAAACTTCTATCTTTTCATGATATGGAGTTTCAGTTGCACTAAATGGTACAGTAATACCCTGATTTACACTGGCCCAGGAAGGCAAAATTACTGTCTCAGTCTATGGGGAGCTGTTAGTGAGGAACCATTTTGTGGGTAGCTAACTTATTTCTTGTTAACAGTAAAGGGTTTCTAGCTCCCCAGAAATAAGAGGTATTATAACTGGTCCCAGCAGACAGGTATTAGAGTAAAAGCAAGGGCAGGAGTGATGCCTCCTACTTGATGCTGTATTTCAAAGCGTGTAATTAAACCATTTTAACATGTGGGTTTTTAAAGCTGAAATTACATCACATCAACATCTGACCTTCCTGCGACCCAGCTTCCTAAACAGCTTCTTCTCATGCTGTTTCTCTCTCTTCCACATTAAAGTATGGTATGTTTTGAGACAGAAACCAACAGGACTTACACTCTTTCCCTCGGTCTGAAGTGTTTTCTCCTGCAACCCAATAGAGAGTCTAGAGATTATTTCAGTTTTAAAACAGGGTTTCTTTAGAAGGGAAATGGAATGGAATGGGAAGGGAATGTTTATTTGCTCACTCTTCCTCCTGTGCATTTTTAGCTGGAAAGACTCTATTTGGGTTCAAATATTTGTGCTTAAAGTAACATATGAGGAAAATGCTACGTTTTCCATCATGTGCTAAGCTTTAACAGACCTAAACCCCTATGATCCTACTGTGACAAGCTCAAATATGTCTGGGGAAGATGATGCAACCCCCCCGTCCCTTATTTTATACTGTCTGCACAAATGCAATCATTGCTTCTGGCCACACAACTACCCATGAAGGGCCATAAGGCTGAGCCACAGCAGAAGGCTTTAAACCACGACACTCACCTTTTACACACGCCCCTGTATAACAATATGAAGCCCGTATTCATGCTAACAAAAATAAAACTGCCAAACTCACCACGTTTTTTTTAAAGTACTGAATAAATACATTGCAGGAATGGATGAAGGGACCATGGTTGAAGGGAATGTTGTGCAGTTATCCTTTGTGATGTGTTCACAGTCAGAGGAAGTTACAGCCAAATCAGTACGTGCCCCTGACTTAGGAAATTATTGCTTTTTATCATCTCTGTCTCCTTGTGATTATGTCTTGAATCTATTATTTTTTGGTTGACATCTGCTCCTGGACCTGCTCAATGCACCACTAAAAGTATGCTAAGATAAATACTTACGGGGAGTTCAGCCTGCAGTCCTGATGCAGTTTTCTCTCTTACTGTCCTCCTGGGACTACAAATTACAATGTAAGGTAACTCATGACCCAGCTTGGCAGGTACTCTATTCTTGCTATTCTAATATTTTCCTGACTTCCATGGAGATGCTAGAAGTTCCTAACAGCACTGTAAGCAGATGGTTAATTGTTACAAAGCTGCATACTGTTGATTCTGAACCTTGCAGATGCTACCATTTTCAGAGTAACATATGGCTTAAAGGACTCATAGAGCATTTATAACAATGGAAGGACAAGAACAGCCACAAAAAAATATCCTGAAATGCACTGGGCTATTGTGAGTCACGTTTATGCTTTTTGGGGCACATCTTTCAAGGATGATAAACCAGAACAAACCTTTCTAGCAAATGAACACAATCCTATAGGCTACTGTGAGGTGATGCTGAATATTTAAAGAGCTGACATTCTCCTAATAGGAATTTTTCACATTCTCTTCCAAGAGAAAAATGAGCTGCCAATGTGCAACTTCTCGGTTCATTCTTTGAAATCCTGGGGGATTGTAGTTTTTAATACTACATCGTCTGCCTTTTGAGATTATCCAATACTGTACTTTCACATCCTAAACCAGTTCATTAGAAGGGTAAGGCATTTTTCTTTTCTAGTCCTGCTATTAATAGTACATTAAAGACATTAACTTGTAACACCTCCGAATCTCTGGTGCTACATCTTCAAGAATGAAACAGTTTTCCTGATTTCCATTGAGTTTTTAACTAATTAAATACTAATCATGGATAGATGGCTTGATAAGCCCAATGGGTAAGACTCTCTGTTGGGTTAATATATACAATTCTCCAATTCAGCTTGGTGAAAATCTACCACTTTCATTCCAATTCCTCACAACTGCAATAATCCATACTACCAACATCACTGCCAAAGTATTTCAGGAACAGTAAACCCTCTCCACATTGGCTTTCCAAGAATCATTCAGTCCTACAATTTTAAATTCTAAACCAAGCACACAAACATACACTTTGCTGTATTCATTTTACAGCTGAAGTTATGAGTACTTTCCAAGGTAATTAAAACTGATGACAAACAAACGACAGGAGAAAATTACTGTATTTAAATAAGAAAGAACTATTCTACACAAATTTGTATATAATAGGACTCTGATAAAATTTTCTTACAGTACAAGAGAAGTAGAATAGAAATACAGTTTTGAAGCATTTCTATTTGCTCATCTATTTGGTGGTGTGCCTATGCTATCAGCAAGAGATGCTCAAGACTGCCTGAATACAATGCGAGTTATATCAAATGGGGTTTTCTTCACATAATTATGCTCAGCATGGGATGTTATGATGATGGACCACATACTATTCATCTTTAGTCAGATCCCATAACTATATTAGAACATATTATAGCCAGCCTATATAGACAGCAACAGTGTTTGCCTACAATAAGATTATTTATTGTAGGACTTGAGCTTAGAATAGCTATTTCCCTCCAACTAATAGAACCAAAACAAAGCTCATGCATATTTTTGGGTTCCACAAAATGATATGGAACTTTGTTGGCTGGCATTGTATCAATATAATAAAACAAATCCCCCAAGGATGACAAAGAAACAGCTGCTGTTTCTTCAGTGCTACATTCACTCTTTGTCCCTTCACTGGCCATAGGTATAAAAAGATACATATATCTTCAGAGAAGAAAAAACACAAAAAATGCTGCTTGACTTATGAAGTATCTCCTGTAAAAAATATATAATGAAATGATGCTGAATTACTTATCTGACCTCATCCACACTAGCAATAGTCATGGTAGTTGTTTTTTCTTTTTAAACACCTTTTTCAAAATGCACAGCTTGAAAAAAACTACAAAAGAACATAAATTTGCAAGCTGATAAAGAGATTGGAAGAACTCCACTGACGGGATGGGTAGGAGGGGAGAGCAGTTTATTTTTACCAAAGGTGGCGAGATGTATGTGCATACCCAAGAAGAAATCAAAGTGGGGGGTGGGGGGGGAATAATTCTTAAAAGTATGCAGAGGTAATTAAAAAAGAGGGAAAATGTTTCAACCTCTGTCAGAAAGCTTGAATCAGCTGCTCCATACAGTGCTTGCAACACTTATAATACTGCTATATGACTAAGTAGCTGGCTTGTAGTTTTCCTTCATTTACAAACCTACTGTTCTCATGTCCTTGTTATATTATATTGCCATACCTCTGGAATAAACACTTGAACATTTTCCATATGGAATCTAATCTATGTGATGACATCTATTCCCAGGTCCTTGGATCCCAAAGTATTCATTAGGAATGTGATGGAAATTTCCATTGAATGATGAACTCAAAAATCTGCTCTTGAAGCATCATTAATCTTTCTAGGCACAGAAATCAGTGCACTGTCACCATCCATTCACTATGACAGGTAAAATGAGTTTTTCCCCCAGACTTATGGAAAACAAAAATGGTTTTAGAAAATGCACTGTGGTCATGATTCTGACCAAGAAAGGGAGCATAATTCATATGTTGTCTAAAGAAGGCTCGTCAAACACTATTCCTTCAGACTTTATTCTGTGCTCATTGTCATCCCCTCTATTCTTGGTATACTTAGAAGAACAGCTAAATTCTTGAAAGGAAAAGTTACCGCTGTCTGTATGTTGGCAATGTATATTCAAATAATGACCAGCAGGATTTGGAGACGACTAGATTATGAAAATAGGAAGGTATTTCCTCAAAAACTTAAATCAAGACTGATGTAAACTGGAATACTTAATTTCCCTCCTTCTTCCCAACAGTGTCAGAGAAAGAGATAGAATATATCTAAGACAGGAAAAAAGTTTCAGAGAATATGCCCTGTTAATTACATAGAGTTACCTTTAATATCCATCTACCTGTTTTCAGTTGATTCTTCTTTAAAAACAAACAGAAAAAGATGCATATTTCTTATAAACGCAAAAGAGTAGTAAAACTGTAATACATAATTCATATTAGGTTTTTAGGGGATTTTCTAATAATCTGAATAAATTATTTATTTAAGCGTAGTAGGAAAAGCATAAGGAAAAGAAGGAAAACAAAAATGGCAAAATGAGAAGCATGAAAAAGGTATATAACTGTTTATGATTCACTGTACTATAAAAACGTCTTAAGCAGCCTATAATGTTGCCTCCTGGCCTTTGCTCACAGTAGTGGGCCCCATATTAGGGACTACTACAAATAAAAAGAAATGATTACCTGATGAATTTCTTTCAGTTACAAATAATCACAGGCATATCAGAAGGTGTAGCTGAAATAAAAATAACTTGAAATCACAGAATGGTTTGGATTGGAAGGGACCTTAAAGCTCATCCAGCTCCAGCCCCTGCCATGGGCAGGGACACCTTCCACTAGAGCAGATTGCTCCAAGCCCCATGCACCCTGGTCTTGAACACTGCCAGGGATGGGGCAGCCATGTTATATGTCAAAAACACAGTTCAAAAATCCACAAATATACTTCATCTTTTTTTCTCTCTTTTTTTCCCCCTTCCCACTACTTTCGGACTCCCAAAATGCTCTTTGAAACAACCAAACGAAAGTTGTCAGGTTTTGAGACTGATTTCTGTCAGTTTTCTGCTATTCTCATCGCAGAGTAACTATGTTAAGTGCCTGTAGCTGCCAGAGGGTCTGTGTGAGAGACAGAATTACAGAATACACTCTGCAACCAGACAGCCGCTGCAGACAGCATGCCTTGGTGAGTAAGACGGAAAAGGAAGACTCATCACAGCCAAACACATCTACAGCTCTTTTCACAAACAGGTGGTGAGGTGGTGTGTCTTCTGCAAACATAACTTTTTATTGATCTCTCAGGAATTTAAAAGTGCAAAATTTCTGTATCTGTTCAAATAACACATTTAATACTGTTTTACAAACCCTCAACCTCCCCTGAACTCCAGAATATTGGGGGGGGGGGGGATTTTTAATACTTTGCAAATTAAAAACAAGCCCCTAACATTTTAATGGACTTTAGAAACCTGTAAGGTAAGACTGCAACTGTTACCATATTTTTTCACCCATTTCCATCTGAATCCAGAATCCACTAACTCATACAGTGTTAAAAGAGCAAAGCGACATTGAAGAGTAAGTTGAGGTTCATTTAAAGATCTATGAGATTTAAAGGCAAGCAGGTACCATTTTAATTCAGTAACAGTGAAAAACAAAGACAGTAGTATTTTAGTGGATGACACGGTCTTGCTAAGAAAAATGTCTGCCATATAAAAATGCTGCTGTCAGTACATGAATACATATAACAGGAGACTTCCAGAGCTGAAAGCTTTTTATTATGTGTTTCTAAAAAACTGCACAAAATAAACTAGCTGCATTTATTGCCACAGAAACTCAGATACCTCCAGTTAAAGTGAAATAATAAGAGAATATAAAAGTGGAAAATACCTATACTAGACAGGAGCATCAATCCAGAGAACACGAGAGAATTCATAATTCTGTAGTTGAAGAATGCAGTTAAAGCTTAGTCTTGTTTAAACTTCATGATGCCATCTTATGTGATAAAAGGAACAAAAAAATACACAGTAAGTTAGGAACCACCTTGATAAACAAGTCCATGCTCAGGATGAAGACAGGAATCAACATACGCTGTATCACAGCAAAAAATAAGCCCTAGGAATAACAGCATCATTACATCCAGTGCCACTATTTGATTTGCAGATGGACTATGTAGTAATTTGGATGTACTTCTACCATACTGCACTGCACTGTTTCATTTAGCTGACCATCACGCCTGACCATCAGTTTGATGCTCTTCAATCCTTACTTTCTGAACTACACTGCTTGCAGGAGAATTCAGAGTGCAAACACCACTTCAAGAAACACTGTTGCTGAAAAATACCCTCCTTTCAGATTCGTCACCTCACACATGGAATCAATGAGGGCAAACACCTCAAGAAAGAAACAAAATTATGGCCTACTAAGTAGGTTCAGTGTCCCTCACATGAAAGAGCCTTAGCAGTATTAAGAATCCCTTTCTTATGCAGAATTACATATAAATCATTAGAAGGAACTAAGCTCACAATACTTCCTGTTTCTGCAAGCTAGAAATGACAAAGATACTGGGGACTAGGCAACCCTGCCATTACAGAAGCAACTGATTTCTCTGCGCCTGAATGATGTACTCAAATGGTAGATACGAACACTCTAGATCTGCTGCAAATTGTATAAGATCAACAAAAAGATAGAAAATAAAAGACCATTTAAGGTTTCATTTCCTGCCACAACTAACCTTGCTGTTGCAGAGAGCAAACTCGCTGCCCACTGACGCAAGCTATGGCCTCCTTGGGCTGGCCGCTCAAAATGGCTGACGTGAGCTGACGGCTTCCAGGGGAGGTTATGGAGCTTTGCTTCCCCAGAGCAGCGACAGCGTGAGTTCACAGGGGGACATGGGATGCCTGATGGGCAGCTCTCACTACAGAGGAACAGGACTGTTGCCTCTCTAGCTCCTGTGAAGGAGGAATTGCCTTGCCCCATCCCGGACTCTTCAAAGAGATGCGAAGTAAATCCCACCTTTGTTAAGCAGTATGACGTTAAGGAAGTTCTCCTTCCCAGCCCACGGCACAAAGAGAGCCTGTCAGAATGGCATTCTTTGTAATTTCTGACCTTCAAATATCAGGTTTGTCCTCAGGACTGACTTGTTCATTATTATGGCCACATAAAAAGCAGGATACAAAACCTCAGCTGTGTAACAGCAGGAGCCATGACCACTGCACTGCATGCTTTGTTGTGAATGTCTGCAGCTCTCCCACTACGCCCATGATGACAATGAACTATATTCCACTGTAACCTATTTCAAATCACAGGAAATACCATATCTACACAAGGCATTCCCTATGTATACACTGGAAAGGTAAATCCTCAACCAACAACCCCAAACAACCCCTTTCTCAGTGATAAGCACTAATGTAACTTACCTACAAGTCCTAAAAGGGACAATCGCACCTTTACCTCTGACCCACACCCCCAGGGCCTGCTCCCCCGCCTCAGTAACCAAACAGCCCCCACTTCCTTCACTTTGATGCCAGGATTATCTGCAATATGAGGGTGTAAGCACCAGGCCACCAGGCTCCTGAGGACAGACAGGAGTGGAACAGTCCCACAAGTGATGGATTGCCTAAACATGTGAACTGTCATTCTCCACATACAGCAGTTTTGAAGAGCTGGTGGTTTTCCAAGGATCAGGTGATCTGTGGGGAATGTGCAGCCATGCTTTCCCAGGTCAGAAGACCCCTTACTGCTTATCATTAACAACCCGTCACTGAGAACACTTACCTGTGAGTCCTGAGGGGATCACACAGTGGTTCACAAGTAGTGGATGCTTCTTCCCTCCTCCTACCCTCCTTTGCTGAACAGTGACAAATACTCCCTGGGTTCAAAATCCCTAAATAGCAGTCTTACACTCCAGAAACAGAAATAAGCTTCTCCTGCCTATGGCAGTTCAATATGAAGTGTCGTGAACATAAACAGAGAAGTTTGACATTGCCACCTTAAAACACATCGGTCTTTTAAAGCAGTGAACCCTGAAAACCCCACAGCCAGCAATGGGGTGAAGAGAGACAGAGCGGGATATTTCTTCTGGCTGGGAGACTGAGGTTAAAGCAGAATAATAGGCACTGAACAAAAGGGTATGCTGCTTTATGTAGTGAAGACTGTCAGTAGAGCAACCAAACATCTCTTGATTTACTAGGACAAAGACAAACCTCACTCACCCACCCAGGGGAGCTGGGTATTTGAAAGCTACACCCATTATTCAAACATGTATGTCTGGTTTCCTACTGTTTTTGGTTCACATTTATCTATTGTTGCAGGGTGTCATAAATTATTACTAAAATGAAAAGAAGGATGTTTTCCTGAAAAAGGTGGAAGCTATTTTGGGGGCTTTCCAATCATTTACACTGCATGTGAATTTTTGTGTTTAAAATCTCTGTGTGCCTTTTGCTTATACTGATTTTACTGGTGGTCTTTCATTTTAAGCACTGCTATGTTCAGCTCTCTATCTCCCACACACTCGGGACAGAGATCTCACCTCAATCAGATAATGCCACTGATGGCAGTGAAGACAGCCCTTGTTTATTCAACGTAAGTAGGATCAGGCCTTCAGCCTGTGAACCAAAAGCTCAGATCCACAGAAACCAGCACCAGCCACAGAGAGAGTGAGCTCCAGGAGCCAGGTCTCCTGGCACAGACGAAGTTCTTGAACCATCTTTTAGTGGAAAGGCTACCCTCTAATCCTGTCCTACTGCACTGCTCAGACATAATGGATGAAATCAGGAGCTCAAGTACCAAATCTCCTCCTGCTGTACGATAACAAAGGAAGAACAAATCACAGAAGGATAAAAAGGCAACATTTTTAAGAAACAGCCCTCAGGAGAAGCTGAGAGCAGTCCTCTGCCATAAATCAGCATATCCAACCAGATCAGTAATTAACAACATTGGCACTAATAACCTTTGGCAGCATGCTGATACCAGTTGGGATTACTGTGATCATTACTGCAAAAGGAAGGAAAGAGGACTGGAATTTGCACAGATGGAGGAAATGGGAGGAAATAAGTGTTCTTGAGAGGGAGAAAATAAAGTTTATGGGGTAGAAAAAGTGACAGGTTTTGAACTAAACTAGCTGAAGTTTTAAGCTTCACTCCCAAATGTACTTCTTCTCAAGCTTACCACTATTTATAAAAGGAAAGGAAAACGCAGTTTATTTCATAGTTTGGCAGTTAGTGACCATTTTAATGCAGAGGGAAATTATTGCTTACAAACAGCATCTTTAAAAGCAGCTAGGGCATAGCTGGAGTGGGTCTCAGAACATTGTGATCATTCATTTTCAATTAACCCAAATGACTACTTTCTGTATGAAGTGTAATAATCCTTCTGGTTGCTTGTAAGAGAAAAATAAGCATGTATTAAGTGGAAAGAGGCTGTGGGTGAGAAGCCTTGTGAAATACAAGAACCGTCCACACCTTCAACAGAAGCCTGTGAACAATTGAATGGCTGTCGACCACCTGTGGTAAAGTGAGCTAAGAAGTTGTACACAGCTTCCCAGTGACACTTTTTGGTGGGGAGCCGAAACCACTGGCCTTTCCTAGCACTCTCCTTTAAGTATTGCTGAAACAGCTTGCACATAATACTGGAAACCTCACCCCCCAAAAATGTGTTTGCAAAAGGATTCTTCAGATGCCTTGAGCCTGGAGAGGAGACAGCCACTGGGAATGGCCTTGCTCTCCTCTGAAAAGCTTGTGAGTGGCTGCCTTGTTATTTGGGTTAGTAAAAATTAAGGTATTCAGGAGTCTTATGTGACTGAGCAGCTGGGAAACTAAATGAAATTAAATATGAAGAATATATAGCAATGTTTGCGGAAAAAATCCTAATGCACAGTAATTGGCTTTGAACGAACTTAAAACACTCAGGAAAGAGATATTTGTGCTGTAAGACCTAGTTCTATGAAAACTTCAGTAAAGCACTTTGTACTAGGAAATCTTAAGGAAGAAGTGGAGAGCAAAACTAAAGACGTCATTCTGCTGCTATATAAATTCATCTACATTTTATAAACTATCTACAGTTCTAGTGTTTGAATCAGCTCATAAAGGTTATGGAAGAATTAGAAAAGGCACTGAGCAAGATGGGGAGGATGATGTAAGGAACGTAATGGCACTTGTACAAGGAGAAACTGAATACAGACTATTGCGACAGCTGCGTTTCTCCACAATAGAAAAGAGATTAAAACAAACAGGCAGAACACTATCTTACCATAAATGGCATGGGAAATACAAATAACGGATGTGTTTCTCACAGTATAAAAACACTGACTCACCAAATGAAATTATTAGGTGAGAAACTGCAAACAAAAGAACCTATCTTTCCCATGCAGCATATTTATACTGTGAAGCTCACTCTATGATGACATTATGGATATTCAGAAAAAAATAAAAACAAAAAACCCCAAACCAAACCAAACAAACCTAGGGTTATTTTTGAAAAAAAGCATAGCCTAAATCATGGGTGAAATGATCCATTTAAATATGAGCAGTACAAAAGATACCTCCTGCAATTCAGCATGTCCTTGAGTCACAGACTGAGGAAAGCTGCTCTCAAACACTTGCTCTATTTTTATACTCTTGTCTAGGCAAATGATACTTTTGCTAGACAGAGAATGCAAATCTGGCTATTTGAATTGACTCGGTGTGTCATTCTATGTTTTTATGCCCACTCAGTAGTTCTGATTCATGTATTAAAACATGGAATGATAAAAATAAATCAGATTTGCAGCTGTATCTCCTGGATGGATGTACTTTCACCAGCTAGTAGTATAAACTGGACTAAGAGAAACAATGGATCAAGTTAACCAGTGCAGCTTTTTAGCTTGTCAGTCATAAACTATGGTCAAACCATTGATATACATTATACACAGTATATAGGTATACACACCACAGATATCCTTCACAGAGCTGTGCCATAAACAGACCTTTTCCAAGTCACTCTGAAAGTGTTCTGCATGATATAAAGATCACCTTGACATGAGCAGCATTTCTAGCCTCACTAGAAAGAAAGATGTGATTTATACCTTCAGTCTTTGAAAAAAACAGTTCAGGCTCATTTTAGAGCAATATGCCAGATCACCTGTAGTTATTCTTCTCCCTGGCCAAATATGACCTGTATTCAGCATTTCAAGCTCTGCATATAAATAACCAGCACAAACCACAGTCTTTGCCTTTCACATACAAGATTTAGAATATTATTTAAAATAAAGGACAGCCTTTGAAAGACTATCTACAGAAAACCAGCGCAGGACACACCTTCCTATTAAGAAAGATTAAAAACATGTCGTGAAGATAAGAGATGAAAAGGATATGTGCAGAGGAATCAGAGCTTTCGTTTACTTCTTGAACTATTTCTTTAATTGCTCTTCCTCATAAGGTGTGCCTTGGGAAAATGCAACTTAATAAGGGGAATTGTAACTAAGCATCTAAAAATGAACAAAGGTTTGCATTAGCATACCAAGGCCTTTGAAAGTAAAGAAAATTGGAGATGATGAACAAGAACACAAAGACTAGAAAAATCAGAGCAGAAAGACTTAGAACTTCACAATAACGGTGGATTCGTTGTACGTCTGGTTTTCTTTTTCACTCACAACCATACAAAATAACTTTACAGAAACTGTACCACTCCTGTCTATATGAAGACACTGTTTATCCCTTCATACCAGAAGTCCCCATATTATTTGGCAAATCACTGCCTGTTCATTGACCTAAAATTGTATTTACTGTTCCTGCTGGATGGTCTGAGATACCTCAAACACAGCATTCATGAACACTTCATCATCTGAGGATTCTCCAGGCAGTGCCACTGCATTTTCCTTCCATTTGGCTACTTAAGGGTAAATGTCACACCTCCACATTCCTGCTTTGAAATACAATGGCTGTAAAAGAACAATGCTTACTGCAACTGTAGCTCACTGTAATCATGTTATATAAAAGGAAAAGAAAGAAGATTTACGATTACTGAAGAGCAAATCATATTAGAAATGAAAAATACATTTAGTGAAATCCCTCATTTTCCAAAACAGTCTTCAAGTATTTATGTATTTATCACAGAACAGATCAAATACGACAGAAAGAAGGAATAACCAGGGTAAGGACAAACACTGTTTAGTTGTTACATTTAAACATAAAAACCAGTCTGTATCTCACAAGTTAACAGTGAAATATGGATACCATTCTTCTTCAATATACTAATCTTAACAACAAAATAAATTTGGGCAGATACAGATCTGTAAACGTAATGCATGTAATTTCTTTTGAGCTCATGAGGCAAATCTCTGTATAATGCATATTGTGACACTAGTGATAGTTTTGTGTCATCCTAGAAGTATGCTACCTTTTATATTTGGGATTTGCAGTAGCAGTTCTCTCTACAAGGCAGAGGCAGGCAGTCAAATAACTCTTGACCTCCCTCTAAGGCTTTATGCTCAAGTTATTTGTGTGGACTCAGATCATCTTGGCAATCAAAATACAAACCTGGGTAACAGGTCTGAGCCATTTATCACATTTTACCATATACAGCTATTCCACCCAAGTGCCCACTATGACTCTGAGGACTGGAAAGTCAAAGGTCTTCTGGCACACAAACAGAACAGGCTGTTACTGATAAAAAAAACTATATCACTCATGTCAATAGGAAAGCCTAAAGCTATCTGAATCGTCACTTCAAACTTCAGCAAAAGCAGGATCCCTGTGGAACTGCACGTACATTGCCGCCCAATGTGCTTTTGAACCTGAAAAGTAACCAAAGACCAGGAAATCCTCAACCTCACAAGACTGAGGAATGCAAAAAGTAGTTAAATGAGACAGAGCAACTATGTATGTGCAGGGTTAAAGGGCTGCTTGCATGGGAAGCAAGTAAATATTCCTATACAGTCTTGGTGGGCCTCAGACTAGAAAAATGAAAAAAATGATTTGAAGGACACTGAAGTCAGTAAGTGGTGCTTTGGGCTTGGTTGTGATCCCATTTACCCTGGTTTCTAAGTGGTGTTTTTCACTTATTTTCATATTTTTCATATTCAATTTTCATATTTTTCATTATAATTGCATTGGCATTAGAATTAAGACTCCATGTGCAGAAGCAAATTGGACATGTCTCTGAATACGCCATTAAGTTCTTCACCACACCAAAGTAAATATAGTAAGTTAAGAACTCAAAATGGGTCACTTTAAGAAGCAGTTAAGGGCAACTTTGGCTTCCACTTCTAAACTAAACGCAGGTAAAATTCCTTATGAAAATCAGGGGGGATCCTGCCCACGTGGAGACTGCTATGGGAGTTTTAAATTATCGAAGTAGTAGGAAGCGAGTCTACAGGGAGCAATCCCTCTGTAAAAGCAGCCAATAATCTAGTTACAGGAATGTATACACAGATGTGGATTAACACTCATCGTATTTGGAATGTTAAAGAATATCTTAAATATGAATGACAAATTACAGTCACAAAAATTAACAGCTAAGAACACAACACTCTGGGACACACTCAGGGTTGTTATTAGTAACTGCAGAATTACTCTCAGTGATTGAAAGTGATGGGTTTTGCCACTCCTGTTCAAAGATTTTTTGGTGACAGGGTAGCAGCGCTTAACAGTTGCTTATTCAACTACTGACTAGAAAACCTAATTCTGCATTTGTGTGACAGCATGTGCTTGAGCTACCAAATAAAGAACAGTCATTAATATGGAACACAAAAATGAGAAAATTAAAGGTGAATACTGAGGAGATGAATACAATTTTGGTAACCAATTACAAATTTTAGATATATTTAACACAAAGATATTCAAGATCTGCAAGCTTTGCAAAGAATTGTGGACAACTCACAACTCAAAGAATTAAACTGAGAGAACTCAGTCTTTACATTAAAAAGATATTAATTAAAAAGCCCCTACTCCTCTAAAATGTATTCAGTCAGAGTAAGCGCACACTTCTGCAGAAACATTATCTACTGCAAGCACATCATTCAGCAAAGTTTAACATTCCTGTTGGCTGTACTTCCACTCCAGTTCTCCTCTAAGAAGGTGCCTTGGGCAACACAAGAGGAACAAAAGAAAAGAATTACTAAACAGCAGAAACCATATTAGCAAAAAACTTTCCTATATTTTATCACGTCATTACTAGTGTACATAAAACTTTAACCTTACAGGCACATATTTTATGTCTAAGTCCAGTAGAATTTTTCAGACTGGTATTAAATTCAGTTGTCACTCATTCTGTCAGAACACAGAGCGATTCCCAGCTGGACAATTACCAGCAAATTCTACAGGCTCCAGACTCACATGGAGTAACAAATTATCTTCTTTCTGAATAACTAAAATAATCCCTACAATGTGTTTCGCAGGAAAACTCTTTTAACTCCAAAAAAGTTTTTCAGGGTAAATGGAGAAGGCACAACAGACGTTAACTGTTGTCTCTCCATTTGTTCCCACGGCTTACTACTTCTGCCCTTGTGAAGAGCAGCTGAGGATGAACAGCATGTTCCTGCTCACCAGATATAATCTCACTGTGCCTTTGAACACCTTGGCCTACTTGCATGACCAAGTTCAATCTCCATTGCTTTCTACCTCTTTGTGCAGGATAGAAACAGCACAGAAACAGGAGAGGGAGCAGTGCTCATTTTTCGTACACTACAGAGAGATCTGCTTGTTCGGAACTCAGCTTATTTTCTGGGCAACCTGATCTACATTAAGATGTCCCTGTTCATTGCAGCGCAGATGGACTAGATGATCTTTGAAGGTCCCTTCCAAACCATACTGTTCTGTAATTCTATGATTATTAAATGGTGTTCAGTTACACCCATGCAGCACCACAGCCTGGAACAGGGATATGCAGCCACCCCAGTAATCCGCACTTGAGGAGGACCAAGTTACTGCGGTTCCACTGATGGTGTAATTTGGTCAACAGATTTTCTTATGAGTGGTGTCCGAGAAAGAAAATTACTTCTATTTGACTTTCGTACTCTGTGTTGAATTTGTAAGGCTTGGCTACAAGAACAGAACCAGCACCTCCACAACTTGACTGTTGTGAAACAACCACATAAACCATCGCGTTTCACACCACAGCATGTACAGCTACAACTTCTCTTTCCAAGACAACTGTCCTTTCACATTAGCTGTTAACTGACCCCTGTCAAACAGCACCTTGGTGTGGTGCCAGCCAGCCACACTTACCAACGTTCAGATTTATTTAACACAGTACCCAGCAGTTGAAATTATGGGGTTTTACAACTGTAAGCCCCCACAATGCAAGAGCACAGATTAAACTGGCACTTTCATGTTACTCTCATCCAAATGGATTTGGTGGCTGCTTCTTCACAGAATACTCTGGCTGCAGATCCTTAGAGAGACAGGATTATGAATCAACACCCCTGTTTGTTGAATTTCTTTCTTCTCATTTGAAAGACCAATGCTTGCTGAACAAATTTCTTAATGCTGTTTCCAGGTACTACTAAAGAAAAAGATACTTCAATACAAGCCTCAATAGAACAGAAATATTTTAATTTGATCAGGTGGACAAAGTGTGGCATGGAAATGCCACTTCCAATCAATAATGAGATTTTTAAGTTTCTGTATGTTATAAAGAACATTTACAGATAGATGTTAAAGATTTGCAAGCATATGAGCAGGATACATTTTTTATTCCTAACTACAAGGATTTCCCTACAGAATGAGAATGCAAACTTGGGGTTGTTTTATGCTTTCATTTGACCAGCTTTTTCTGCATCTTAAGAAAGCTAATGATTACTGTACCACTATACTACTGACTTCATACTTGCAAAGGGCTGAAAAGCCCTTTCTTGGTCTCACCTGGAGCAGCTAAAGGGCTTTGCAAGGGCAGAATGCTGGTTAAGAATGAAAGAGTTCTGTCATGGGATCCCAGCTCAATACACTTTCAAGGCAGCTGAGGTTAGAGATCACTCACAGGTTTTGGTCTAAATTCTTTGTAAGAGGAATTGTTTTTTACACAGCATATGAAAGGCATCACTTGAAAAGGCACTGCTGGAAATACTGTCCTGAACAGTACAAAAATAGGATTGGTAACTCCAGTCACAGAGGCACCACTTCTACAGCACAATGAACGATTAACTATCGGTGTGCTCACCAGTTCTGACCAGATCACAGCTTCCACAATGTGTCAATGGTTACTTTGTAGCAACCAGTTCAAGGAATTATGTTACAGCGTAACTTTAGCTACACATGCACTTCCCTCTGCTAATTTCTGGGTATGTAGTTTTGAGCTGCTAAATACACACAGCATTTGTGATCGCTGAAGGATCAAGTGATGCTGTATGGTCTGAGCATCAGTTTATGAAAACTCTGGGATCCTTCGAGATGAAAGGCTGTAGATTAACATACAATCAGCATGAAAATATTTTCACTCTCTCACACTCTGAGCCCTGCACTGGCATTTCTAAGCAGTGAGCTCATTCATTTCACATGCGGTCTCACGTGCGATTCTGCTGAAAGAACTGAACATCACATTGCCACTATAATCAGTTTCCATTGCACTCATCGTCACCTTCAAGACACAGAATTATCCCAAAAGAAAAAATGGTTATAGGTTATTGCTATGCACCCTAAGGACAGGACATCTCTAGTGTCCATATAAATCCAGCCTTTCCCATCATATACTGTTTAGTCCTAGAGAGAGAAAAGAAATACCTACTTTGCCCTTATGGTTCCCTGAAAATATCCTTTATGATAATTTATTATTACTTTTTAGCTGGGCTTCTCAAAGATCTTGTATGAAAACTGGAGATGAAAGATCTGCAGCTTTATCAAAATCAGCGAGCAACTTACTTCATTCTGCATACCAAACTGAGTCCTTTTTGGAGACATCAACAGACTACTGCTGCAGCTTATGCATGTACAAGGAGAAGTGAGGAAAGAACTGTTCTATAGAAGTTCATGCATAACAGTCAAGATACAGTAATTATCTTTGGTTTGCAGAGCGCATTTGGGTTTGTGCACAACTTTTACCTTTTACATATTCATTAAGCTGTTTATATTAAATGTTGTTTTAAAATAAGTCCAGGCTAATTTTGCTGATAAAAAAAAATGATTAGTAGCTCTCATTATTGTTTAATGTGGCTGGCTAATTACTTGCTATTTAGACTAAAAATGCTATCACTAATGTTCTGTTAATAGCCAGCACTCTTGGGTAGACTTTTGGGAAGAAATCTATGTTTATATATGTACTTGGTTTATCTCTGTTCTGAAAGTCAAAGTCCTTGCAAATTACTGCTTAGTCTTGTTCCCATTATTAAGTATTTTTAGCTAGAGCAATTTATGCTTACGTGCTGTGCCTCATGGTAAATTTGGAAGCCTCCTGTATCTAACCACACTTGTATGGACCACACGTGAATAGTTTCCCAAAACAGATTCCTGAGCAGTAAATGCCAAGGACTGAAGTTCTTTTTTTCCCCCAGAAACAAGGTCTGTTATATTTTAGTGAAACTTCTTCCACCAAATGCTGGGGTTAGTTCAGCCCAGGTTTGTGCCAGCTCCTGCAAGCAGAAGTCTGAAACAGATCTACTGCAGAGAAAGCTGACTAGAAGGAAATCAGAACTACCCTCCTCTTGTGAGTTTAAATAATTCACAGAATCACAGAATGCTTTGGGTTGAAAGGGACCTTAAAGCTCATCCAGCTCCAAGCCCCTACCACGGGCAGGGACAGCTTCCACAAAGCAGGCTGCTCCAAGCCCTGTCCAACCTGGCCTTGAACACTGCCAGGGATGGGGCAGCAACAGCTTTGCTGGGCACCCTGCGCCAGTGCCTCAGCACCCTCACAGGGAAGAATTTCTTCTAAATCTCCCCTCTTTCATATTCTGCCTGAACCTCCCCTTTTCTGATAATAGAGTGTGGGCTTAGGTAAGGAGACAGACAAAATGGCCCATTCAGTTGCTCTTACTATTACTTGCTAACTTATGTTCTTATACGTGCATGACCTCACATTTGGATGAGCAAATAGGACTGTGAAGGATCATCGCCACTGTCCTCTGTCATGTGCAATGAATTTAACATTTTTCCTGTAAACCTACTTATTTCCGTGTTATAGCTGGAAATTTCAATAGAAAAATTAATTTTGTACTACAGTTGAACACAGCATGTGTGCAGAAGAGCTGCTTGTGCAACGTTCAACTGTGTATAGTTGAGAGTGGAGTTTTAACATATCAGATATGAAAAATCACTAATAAGGCGATCTGGAAAGTACACATTTAAAACATAATTTGTATTTTTTTGTATTTTTAAGAAAATAGTTACATGCACAGCTGGGGAATGCAAAACAATCCAGACCTTATACCTACAATGATTTATCTTATTTCTGTATAAATAATCCATGTCCAATCTTTTTATAGCCTTTATTACTACAATGAAGAGTATCTTCCTCCCATCTTTCAGAAACAACCTGATAGCACCGAGGTGGTACACGCACAAGAAAATATTAAGATACTACAAAGGTTTTAATGGATCCACAGTAGTGATTTGACCAACACAGTTACTTTAAGGCTCAAACCAATACTTGAGTTCTGAATATTGACAAACCCCAGGTGACTGGAGATTCAGACTCATGTTTTAATAAGAAAAAACCCCATAATCCATCAAAACAAACGAAAAATTCATATTTACTATCACACTGAGACTTGCTTTCTTAAATGCATTTGTTAGCTTCCATAAGTGAACTGCAAAACTCTGCCACTGGCCACACATCTGCTAGACAGAGTAAGTTAGATGATGTTGTGTTAGGTTTCTTCCCTTAGCTCCTTACGGTTTGCAAGGTTATTGGATTTTTCTCACACAAAAATTACCCAAGAACAGGGTAATTTTTTGTTTAACTGGAACCTGTGAACACTTTTGGACTTCACCTAACCCCAGAAACCTGACTGAGATGAGCAGTAAATGTTTTAACATTTATAATATATTTAATTCTCAAGCAGGTATGTAATAAAGTTTCTGTTCTTGAACATTTAGGCTAGGTTCACCCATGCTCCTTTGAATATATATGTATTAGGTATATTAAAATGGTCATTCATGATTTCCCCTTTAAAATACGAGCCCGATGCCAAGCTCTTATGTACAGATTCAGAAACAGAAATGAAATAATAGGATTTTAAAAAATGAGGAATAACCAAGTTTGCTCGCCCTTACTGCCCAGTACTTTGGAATATTCCACTGGAGTGTTGATTGAGAGTATGAAGATAGAATGATACTATTTCCTTGGAAGTCATCCTTTGAACAATAGTCTTGAGAGTGCTTCTGTACCATAAAAATAAACACCAGCACTTTGAAACCTCACTATAAAGTATGAGCCTCAGACAGATGTCAAGCAGTCAACCAATCAGTTTAATTGAAAAACAAACAAAAAGCTACTGAATGTCATTTTAAAAGTGACTGCTTAATATAAAACTAAGTGATGTTAATAGGAATAAATATGTTTGTAGCATAGCAACTGAAGCTAATTTTCATCAGCGTCTCTCTCTGCTGACAGGTCTTCGGTTTTGGATACCAGCTCAGGTTTTCAAGCTGAGAAAGGCAATTTTCTGCAAGTGCCATTTTACTCCTTAGCAAACCTTAGCTGTGTTCAGTGCTTTGCTATGTTGTTTTGCTTCTCAGGAATTGGCCACACTGCCCTTTCTCCTTGATCTGTCTTTAAAACTGTGTTAGTATAAATCAGTACTTGGCCATGCAAAGAGACAGCCATCTGTGAATTGCTGTAAACTAAATACAGGGAAAGGCTATAAAAATGTGATTTGATCAAAAAGTCACTCCAGATTAGAAACTTTCTTCTCTTTGCAATCATTCTTCAGATTTATTCTGATGTTTAAGGATTCAGAATAAAAGATAATTTCATCAGCATATAATTTATCTCCTAAATTCAGACACAATATGAATTCACAGCAGCATGAAAAACAGATTTCAGCCTTAATGTTGCTAGCAAAATGGGCTGTGATTCATAGATGTAATGTCACTTGGCCCTCTAAATTCACAAAATCGGTGTGATACCTGTAAGTTGTAAGAATTCATTACTTAAATGGCTTATAACGAACACGTGCAAGGCCTTGCTACAGTTTCCCAGGCTCTGGGAAAATATGAAAAATGGACTTATTTATTTTAATATGGTTGGTAACAGCATGTAACCTTTTTAACAAAATGGAATCTAGAAGCTGGTCACTCGCAGGATTCCAGCACTGTAACAATACCAACTGTCAGCTGAATGTCAATTAACTCCTAATTCATGGCTGAAGGACTCACACAGAGACCCAACAGCTGCCTCCCTACTCACAGGTTCAATGTACCACTTGAGTATCTTCAGAAACTGCAGCACTACTGTCTACATAGGTACACAACATAATAGTCTCTGGCATGCCTTCACCTTGAGCTAACTCATTTTCTCTCAAACAACTTGGGAACATGATTCAGTAGGATGGAAGTCAAGAATGGTTCCCAAAAGGCATATGGCTTTCTTGTTCCCTGTGAAGATATAGCGGTTTGGGTATGGGTGGGTATGGGTATTAGTTGGCCTGACCAAAGGACTTGGCTATATTCACTATTTATTTGTCTCCATGCTATATTCTACTTTTGAAACTGTAATCTAACTTGTTTCAGAGCAATAAGGATACATAGATGTAACTCCATCCAGTAAGAGAGGGTCAGATTCTATTGTCCCCTCTGAAGAACATACAATGACACCATATAACAAAAAAGCACGTAACAAAAATAAATAAGAATTGACTAGCCCAGCAGAGTTGTGTTTCTAAATTACTCCTTATGGAATATAGTTTGTTGTAAGTAACAAAAGGATGTACATAACAAGGGACTAACCAAAGGACCTAGATGAAAGCTAGATTAAAATGACAAGCTGAGACGACTAGACAGCTAAGCCACCATGGGCTTATTGCTGGTCACTGAAAACATCAGTCAGAAGGTTAAGGGTGATTATACCTTTTCTTCTTATTGGCAACTTTTATCTGCATGCTGCTTTGGAATTTCATCTGCTAATAACTGATCATATAACAGCTGTTTATACAAACATTTTACTTTCTTAAAACCATCTGCATCTGTCCTAAAGAATGGGACTTTTGTGGTGGGGGATATGGACCTTGTTAATGAAATTAAATTTACACTGTTCTCAACTCAGGATTACATTGCTGCCATACAATCGTTGGGATTAAATTCTTCAGTTAGTTTGTAAACTGAAGCCTATGTTCAGTGCAACACCCCTTTACTAATCAGCATCTCCTAAGGTGCAGTACTTGAAGATTCATGCTGGTTTGAGCTGATGGTAATTAAAATATAAGTACATAGGGCAACAATAGTAAATTAGTGGTTTATGCACTTATCTTATTGTCTTTTCTTCCAACTGATTCAACTCATCTTCAGCATTCCTTTTTCTTCTAATGAAGAGTTGGGAAATCTCGTGTTTTCCCTATGGCAGGATGCCTCATCTTTGGCTCAACCTCCCCCTCCAGTACCAGATGAAAGACCAGAACAAGCAGGAGCACTGCATTAGGGAGCAGCAGGTAAAGATCTTATCACCATGAATCAGCCATGAAGATGTACTTTGAGTGTACGACTCTTAATCTGTAGTAAGTATTTGGGAAATATGACATAAAACAGGTTTGTCTAGACATTTACTAAGTATGAAATTGATTGAGAGCTACCTAGGCAAAGATTGTCCCCTACACCAGCATTTTGTTGACATGGCGGTGTTAAAGGCAATATTATCTATTGCCTCTGCATACACAGAATTACCTCAGTAATGTGAAGTCTCATCTCATGATTCTTTGCAGGGAAGAGGGATAGAGAATGTGAGCGCACACAGTGTGTATGTGCAGACTTTGAGAACTCTAGATCCAAAGAACTAACAGACAGTCCTTGAAGAGTGCTGGAACTAGTGCAAGGGCTTAACTTCCAGGAAACCTAGAATTGCTCCTGGCTGTACAGCAGCATTGAGAAGTCCCTTCCCTCTCCCTGAATCCATTAGCAGGTAGTAGAGCACAAGTTAAGAGCAGACCTTGAGTGAAACAGTTAATGGTAAGCACCTGAAGTCCACCATTTGTGGGGAGCAGGGTTGGATAATCTGGATGAATTGTAGTCTAATCATGTGGACTAAATGCTCACCAGTTGCTGGGATGCACCGGGGCTTTATTCAAAAGGCATTAAATGTGTGCTCCAGAATGGTTTCATGATGTGAACCAGAATGTAGGGAGAGCAAAGACTGGAAGTGCCCGCCTGATCCATGCTATAATAATGTGGATGCATCCAGTGCCTCTGTCAGTTATCCTTTTACATGAAATGAGATTAATGATGGTGTTTAGCATCACTTTTGAAGTACACAAGGTCTGCTAACAAGAAAGCTACCTCATGTGGTACATACCATCACGAGTTTACTGGTGCAGTCACTAGATGAATGCAGTTTTGAGAGGATCTCCATGGGACAGTCATACAACAGTATTTCATACCATGCAAGTGATTTAGGGCCAGACACATTAGCAATGCCCTACACCTGTTTTGCAATATTCCAAAAGCCCAGAGAGGCCATATTCCCAGTTTAAGTGGCTTGTTAAATCAGGTTCATGGTTGCTTTGTGCCATCAGCCTGGCACAAAGCTGCTGAAATGTACTGGTGAATTTGTCATGTATTCTGTCTACAAACAGTAGAAAACCTTGAACGGGCACACCTGAAGCAGTCTATTATATATACCGAAAACCAACCCACCTGGTAACCTTGTCTCAAAGTAGAAACACAAGTAAAAGGAAATCGCTCATTCAGTAAAAAGAATAAAAATACCATTTGCTGTTTCCATTCTCATTCTCTGTCTCCAGTCCCCCACCACTGGTGTTCAACAAGAGAGAGAACATTCCCACCTGCCACAAAGGCACGTACAGCCAGTAGAGTTAAGCCAGGCTTTCTTCATTCCACCACAAAGCACTTACTGGAGCTATCAGAAATGAAGCAGGCTCTGCTACGCAGTGAATTTTACTCCCGGTCTTTTTTTAAAGCATACAGCAGGCTGTCCTGGAAACACAGATACTTCAACTGTCAGAGATTTTTCCTGAAGTCTACTTTTTTTTTCCCCCAAAAGAAGATGAAAAAGCTGTTTCATTGACTGAGAAAACTTTTTTACGCATCTAGCATTATGGTATCTGGGGGCCTGTGCTGTAAGTTCAACAATAAAGCCCACTAAAATAATAATTTCTTCAACTGTCTCTAAAAACCATAACAATAATGTCATATAACTGCAAATGTTCTTTTACATTGAGGTAATTCAATCTCCTTCCCTTAACATCCACGCAGGCTAAAATGGTCTATTTTTGAGGCATTAACAATGATGTTTCCAATCCTTACAAAGCTACTGACAAAAGTAATGTGTTTACTGGGATCTTACAGGCTCGCTGAAAGGATAGCACTTCTCACAAGACAGATTTAAAGATACACACTTTGTACAGCCAATTCTTCATTATATAGTAGCTTTCAGGAGATAAGAGTTGTATATATTCATAAAGCTACAGGTCTGCATTCCACCAAAAAACTGCCGTCTTGGTTGCACTCCTATGATAGCCAAGGCCTACAACAGAAGCTTGAAGAGAATAATTCTCGCACCTTTGACATTTTATTCTCCACCTTTTCCCTGACTTATCCTAAGTAAATGATTTATTAATAGAGAGTCAACAGGAAATGGAATGATCTGTATCGTTTTTCCTGGTTGCCTGGATCTCACAGCAAACCGGTCAGTAGTAGCAACTGTAGCAACATCAAGCCACCTCCATGTGTGTATGTAAACCTATCTGCAGAGAAAGGACAGGAAGAGAAGCTGGCTTTTATCCTTAAAATAATGAGACTGGTCACATATGACACTAGATATAAGTAAACCATGAATTTTACTG
This sequence comes from Pezoporus flaviventris, assembly GCF_033815535.1. Classification (NCBI taxonomy): domain Eukaryota; kingdom Metazoa; phylum Chordata; class Aves; order Psittaciformes; family Psittacidae; genus Pezoporus; species Pezoporus flaviventris. Next base: position 7,138,890 of record NW_026892585.1, read on the forward strand.
ACTTGGATGATACAAAACTTACCCTCAATAACTGCATACAGCGATATTCCAAATGCCATGTATTGAAAGAATGTGTCTGGCTCCTGTATTTTATATCAGTTGATAATTGAGGACAATATCTGCTCATGGGTTACTGTTATTAAGCTCCTTGTGATGATATCTGGAAATTAAAATCCTTTTGATGGTACAACGTAAAATTAAAACTGCCTTTCTATCTTATCCTTTTACTATTTTTCTGTCCAATTGGCAAACACAAAGGAAACACACAGCTTATTGTGGGCAAGTTTGGAGGTCCATGACTTGGAAATTACACATGGCCACTAATTAATCTATCTTTTAGTGCTTAAAATAGTGTTTTCTGACAGTGTTCCAAAGCTTAAGGATTTTATTTAATGTGGAATCCAAGCACACTGTACTTTACCAGGAATAGGGCTGCAGTTGGAAACAGTTTATCAGAGCTCAGGCTTCAGAGATGGGAACAACAATGGGAGGGAATAACACATATAAAGACAAAAGGTTATAGTGTTTAGGTGCACTCCCAACACTTGGCGTTGTGGGTACAGACACTTAACTGGATTTCATTTTCAGTTACAAAAGAAGGGTACATGAAAGAATAACATGTCTTCACTACACTGAAAGAAAAACTGTTTATGTCATTTTAACGGAGAAACAATATCTGTCCTTTCTGTACTTGGCTATATTTAACCTATCTATGTAACGACTGAGTAAACAGTATTTACAGTGCTTATGAAGCTGAAGAGCTGAAAGACATGCAACAACTTTATATTCCACCCATGGAAAAAATCTGCTAGGGCCATGCAATCTCAGTATTAATCTCATCAGCCGGGTAAGTCTTTCAACAAAGCCACACAGTCTTAGCTTAGATAAGGGAAGCCTTCTGGAAACCATGCTTTAAAAAGTACAAACCCAAAAAGAATCAACTCTCCAAAGCTTCACAGAAACAATCAAGACTCTTTCAATGCTGAAATGAATAAAACTGTCCTGTGGTGACCAATTTCAAAATACAGAATATTAGAGTGCAGAAATTGAAGCACACTGTATTAGGTTGTTCGCAGTATTTCCACAAAATGAAAGAAAACCTCTCACTCCCCCTTTCTCTCTCACACACACAAACACATTTTCATATTATATGTACCCTCCTAGTTCTTACCTTTCTGTATGTTTTTAATTCACTCTCATTTAGATTCTGCATTAATTGACCTAAACCAGTTTCACAAGAGGTGGAACTTTGGTTCTTAGCGAATAGATACCTAATTCCCCACTGCTTTCTTTCCAGTTTTAAATATTGATTTCCCATTTCTCTGCTTCCTGTGATTCTGCAAAACCCAAAGGTTATCCTTATTAACATCTGTTTTTATGCATGCTTCTACAATTTGTATGATTCATATTTATCAATATTTTATTTATGGGATGGGAACACTGTTTTTAAGGTGTGGGGGTTAAATGAGGACCATTTTGGAAAGGAAGACATCACGTTAGTGTGGAAATATACGGTCAGGGTTCTGCATCTCAAAACACAACCACATGAAAGGTAGTTAACCCTATTTGAAGTAAAATTAGAAATCATGAATATATAAACTTGACAAACTGTGTACCCTTAATTTTGAGATGACAAAATTCATTTCAAAGCTTTATGCAGTAGACTTTCAAGAACTCTGTTAAGACCACAAATTTACTCAGTATTTAACATGGATACTTCTTCATAATGGAACAATGGAAGAAAAATAGTGTAACTATTTAAGCCAGCCATTAAACCTGCTCTTATCCAGGCTCTTGACATTTCATATTTCCAGGCTGAATGAAGCCTTCAGAAACCTATTCAATAGACCATCTTCAATGACAATGTGATAGAGTGACCATGAATGTGGCTATGTGAACTTCTGGATAAACTTAAGAATAAAAGCTGCACTGTGAATCCCTGTTTAGTAGGAAATCTAATAAGAACAAATAAATCATCTTTTGGGGACCACAACCTGAAATTATTTTTAAACCAAAATATAAGAGGTTTTGTAAAAAACAAACCAAAACAAAACCCAAACCAAACCAACAATCCTCTACAACATACAAACTTTCCATTTGACCAAAGGATAACAAATAGTAAGGCAGGTTGGAACTAGATATCTTAAGGTCCTTTCCAGCCCTAACTATTCTACAATTCTATGAAATGTAATTCAATTTTGAGCATTAGTAAATGAATGAGCCTAGTGGTAAAAGAAATGCATGGTCCTCAAGGTTAAGGGCCTAAACTTAATATACTGCTGCCAGACACACTTTCTGCATGCTTTTGTTTAAACTACTTGGACCAGACTTTTATAGCTATATATGCCACTCCCCTTCTGCCACTTATGGGTATTGAATCAATGAGAATGAGATCACTAAATACTTTGGACAACCTCAGCTCCAACTTTTCTATGCCCCAGTTCTTCCATTTGCAAGGATGTGCATTAACTAATCACAGTAGAGTGCTTTGATGCTGCAACAAATGGTGGTCAAACAAACACGTACAACATGTAGAAGACACAAGAATTTTGAAAAACCTACAGAAGTATAAATGTAAAAAAGTATTTTTGTTTTTATTTTTAAACTGAATTAAAGATGCTCAAATCAAAACACTGAAATCAAGTAACATCCTTGAGGAAAGACAAAATTCTCTACCCTTTTGCCTTAATGCAGTTTTACTGTTAGACGAGCTGTGAAGAGCCAAGTAAGCTGCCATGAGGCTATGACCATGTACCTGAGGCTGACAGAGAACCATGTTTTACACTTCGTGAGCTGAATTATGACAAAACTCTGGTCCAAATTCAGATTATCTGTGACTGATGTAGCCAGTCCTTGTTCATAATGATCGCAAAATTCTGGTCTGTGGTACATTACTTTACAGATGTGTTTTAGCATGACACTACTTTGTGCAGAAGGGCAAGCGATTCTGGAAGAAGGGGTTAATCAGTCTGTAGGTTGGTGTTTTGGCTTCACTGACGTATTTTCCTGATAAAATGAGTGAAAGCATGATTGGAGGCAGTAAGCGAATATAGTGGTTTCACAGAGAGAATAAGAGTTAGTCCGAATTTCTTTTTAGCCATGGATTGATTTTAACCTTTGTGTGCTTTGAGCCTAATCCTCCAGGAAAGTAATAAAGTGTTACTGCAGGTCAGCATGAAGGTGAAAGTAGCAATTGAGTCCCCAGGATTATCAGACCTCTGCTGTTAGGCTCCTTTTTTGGTATTCCAAAATGTAATTCACAACTTCTTTTACACTGAGATTAAGCAGTGTAGAAATGGATCCTAACCCTCTGTGGCCATCAATATAAAGAAATCAAGTTAGAAGTCCATATATCAGCAGGCAAACTATGGTAAGTATTCTGTTGCCTCAGTGATAACAATTACTCAGCTAGTGTAATACAGTATGCCTGGCTTTATAACTGGTAGAAATTGTTAAACACACATGAATTAGTGACTTTCCAAATTAGCTGTCTCGTAATTGCTTGACTAACCCAATCTACTTATATGACAAGGTGACCTGCTTAAAGGATGAGGGAAAGACTTTGGATGTTGTTTATCTGGACTTCAGTAAATAAAGCCTCTCCCACAGCACCCTCATGGAGAAATTGGCTGCTCATGCCTTGGACAAGCACACCTTTCACTGGGCAAACCACTGGCTGGTTGGTCAAGCCCAAAGAGTGGTGGTAAATGGCATCACATCATTGGTCACTAGGGGTGTCCCTTAGGGCTTGATGTTATGACCAGTCTTGTTTAATACCTTCACTGATGATCTGGAAGAGGGGATCAAGTAGGAAGGCTCTACAGCTTCCTTGAGTAGGAAGGCTCTACAGATGCTCAACCTGGACAGGCTGGATCGATGGACCGACGCCAGTTGTACGAGGTTCAACAAGGCAAGTGCAAGGGCCTGCATTTGAGCCACGACAGCCCTATGAAATGCTACAGGCTTGAGGAAGAGTGGCTGGAAGCTGCCTAGAGGTAAAGGACCTGAGGGTGTTGACTGACAGAGCTGAGCATAAGCAGCTTCTGCCCAGGCAGCCAAGAAGCCAACAGCATCCCAGCTGTATCAGCCATATTGCAGCCAGCAGGAACAGGGTAGTGATGTACCAGCCCCTGTACTGGGCACTGGTGAGGCTGCACCTTGGATCCTGAGACATTGAGGTGCTGGAGTGGGGCCAGAGAAGGGCAACGGAGCTGGTGAAGGGCCTGGAGCACAAGTGTGATGGGGAACGGCTGAGGGACCTGGGGGGTTCAGTCTGGAGAAAAGGAAGCTCTGAGGAGACTTTATTGCTCTCTACAGCTATTTGAAAGAAGGTTGTAATGAGGTGATGTCAGTCCCTTTTCCCAATTAACAAGTGATGGGACAAGAGGAAACAGCCTCAAATTGAGCCAGGGAAAGTTTAGATTGGATATTAGGAACAATTTCCTCACTGAAAGGGTTGTCAAGCACTAAAACTGGCTGCCTAGGGCAGTGGTTGAGTCACTATCCCTGAAGGTGTTTAAAAGCTGCGTAGATGTGGCACTTAGGGCCATGGTTTAGTGGTGGACTTTGCAGTGTTAAGTTAATGGCTAGACTCAATGATCTTGAAGGTCTTTTCCAACCTAAATGATTCTATAATTCTATTCTATAATGCAAATGTTGAGAAGGAAATGCCTGCTACAAATCACTAAATATAGTTCAGAACAGTAATAATCCCTTCGAAAAACCTTCATTACTGCATTTAATGACTGGCTCACTGGAACATGATGGACTTTCAACATCATATTGGTTCATTAGCTGTCAAATTGGCCATCAGTGCTGGCACTGATCAACTCTGTAATGATCATCAGTTATCCTTTCTACATTACCCCAATAGAAGCCATTATAAAGAAATCATCATCCTAAAGTTGGAAATACATATTTAAAGCATATACTTAAAAGTTTAAACAAATGTTTTGCTTGGAACATAGACACATAATAAATACATCAGATCTCTCCTGCATTCCAGGAGGGGTTAATTTGCAGCTGTGCAAAGATGCATTCTTCAGTTTCATAGAGGTAACAGTGTAGCAAAACCTGCTGCGATCAGCAGAGAGTTCAGCGCAAGACCTGCCTGGGCTTCTCTGTGGAGCTGATCCTAGTATCCTGCCAGGAATCCCATTCTGGCATAGATCCACTGTTATCAGCATTCAAGACAGTTAAATGAGGGCCACATGTGCTCTATATGGACAATACAGCAGTATAAACTTTGGCCTGTACAATGAGAATAACACTGGAAGTTATGAACACAATGCAGAATAAAAGCTAAAAATCATACTCATTACAATCAAGTTGAAACCACCCCTGAAAAATTTTATCTGAACAGCTGAAAATCCAATCTTTTTGTTTTCAAATGAGTGGTTTTGATTAATGAATAAAAGATATTGCTCTTTTAACCAATATTACATAGCAAGGGAAAGAGCTGAAACATAGTCTTTTACTCAGGATAACTTTTTTTTCCTGGCAGCTTTCAGGAGAACGATAGAAGCTTGCAACTTACACAATACAAATGTGCCACTACATAAATAAGTATTGTAAAATATTGTGTTTAGAAATAAACTAACAAAGAAACAAACTCTTTAATAATAAGTTGGGAAATGCTAGTGTGCTAAACTGTGCAGCTACAGGTTTGAATACGTAGCCTGCATGCGTCCAGACTTGGAATGTCAGAGTTATACTCAAAGAAATTAGAAACTCGTGACAGAGCAATAAACCCCTAAGAAGGAAGAAGGCTCAGTGGAGATGGGCAAAGGCAATTTTCCACTGAAGCTCAAGGAATACTGCAGCATGGCTGGTCACAGCTGTTGTGAAGAAGCTGATTTTATCTTAGCAAAAAGGGAGAAGAGCTTTTGGTTTAGATTAACAGCTATCAACAAGTGAGTGAATCAACTGGTGGTGCAAATGCTTCTCCTTGCATTCACTAGAAGAGTGTGAGTATCCCTCTGAGTTGGCCACGCCAGCATGGAGGGAGTGAATACTTGGTTCATCCCAACATAAATGTATAAAAACAGAAGAACTATCAAAATAAAATTGAAGACAGCAATGGGTTTGAGCTGGCTTCAAACTACGTTGATTTGGGATGCCCATCATTGTGACAGTGAGCATATTATAGACTGGAAACAGGAATCATGCTGGTTTTGTGATTGAACTTATATCACAATTGCTATGCACGTTTTGTTCAGTGCAATTTACCTTTGTACTGCATTACACAATACAATACCGCTCTGCTACATCAGAAATCCTGTGTAACATCAAGTATCTGCAAATAAGTAAATCTGATATTAAACATTACATGTGCAATATCTGAAAGAACCTGGCACTGGAGTACTGGACATAAAAGACAACAGACTCATGCCCATCTTTTATGCTACGAATAAGAACAAAATTGAGCAAGTAAATCCATTTCACAAATCCATAGGCAGATGAGGAACTTGAGCTGTGGAAATGTGCTGTTTGCTGTGCTTCGCTCATATTTCCATGTTCCTGGCTGGAACTGTTGTTAAAATGGCAGTTTATCTGTTAACACCAGCAGCATATCTCACAACCCTACTTCCTCAGAACCGTAAACGTTTCCTATGATCTTTTGATGATTTCTGCAACACTTTAAAGTACAACAGTTACAGCCGCAGGTCTGAACTTTTCACCCACTGAAAAAAATGCCAGCTGATCTCAACACTGGTGAATTTTTTTATACAAAGAAAATACCTGACCTAAAAACAAGGCCTATGGAGTCACTTTTTCCAAGAAAAAAGCAAGAAAAGGACACCACTTGCTATAAAGTGCTATTAAAAGCCTCCTTGAGGCCTCTTCATATTGGTAACACTTAAAAATGGACAGCTTGGTAAGAGCATAAATATAAATGAGGAGGAATATTGTTTCTGTAATTCTGCCCCTGAGGATAGGGGATGGGAAATGAAAAAAATGGTTTTAATAAAATGAGCACAGGAGCAAATGAAAGGTGATTGTTTCATTACATTCATAACCTCTCTTATTTAATTATTCTTATCACTTCAGAAGCAGGACCTGAAGAAGTTACACGTATTACAATACTAATTATCTCAAAGTCTCTCCAAAGCTGTCAGAAGGGGTAAAGGGAACACAATTATCTTCATTTCTATGCACAAATCTCTTATCTACAAATTATCATCAAAATAGCAATTTAGTTAAGACTCGCTGTCATTAGTTTGCAAAATAAACATCAGTAATGCAGGAAACAGAAAAATGTAATTTTAACATTTATTTGCGCTCCTGTGGCAATTCCCACCGTGTTCTAACAAAGGATTTCAACAACTTTGTTAAGGTGTGAAAACAGGAACGTAGAGTTATTACTATAACTTACAGAGTATACCAGACCAAATAAAGTAAATGGGCTTTTTTGAAGGGATCTGGTTTTGGATGTTTTACTTTGCATCCTTATTATCTCCTTTTTAAGACTTCTAATGCCAAGTGCTAGGCATGACCTCATGTTGGCCAATGGCAACTGCATTATCAAGACACTCTCCTGAGCAGTCAGGCCACACTGGGCAAGACAAGGGACAGAGAAGTAAAAATCAGGACCACCTAATCATCTTTAGGTGCTCTAAGTATCATCTCAGAAACTGATGGAAGTAAAATGAAATGAGGCTTATGGAAACCTTAGTAAAAACAATTGTCAGATTTAGCAAACATCTGAAGTTCCTACTTATTTTAATACAAGCGGCTGGTAAATGTTTCAAAAATGAAGGGACTTACATTATTTGCTTTGAACTTGTCTAGGAGCTGAGCCCTAGTAAGGAAGTTTTAAGATCTTCAGTCTGGGTGTCCCACATTCCTAACCCCTTCTTAGCCACTTTCCTTAATGCATTGCAATCCAATATAGTTTGGCACATTGCAATCACCCCTCTTTAGTTCAGCTCACACAGCTAAAGCCATAGGTTATCTGTGCTCCACAAGTAAAATTCAGTGTGACCCAAGATAAATTTCCAATTCTTGCATCGTAATGTGGTCTCAACAGGTTCTCTGCTATTCTCAAGCCTGGTGACATTTGTCTGCTGTTGAGGTGGCTGGCACAGCACAATAGAGAGATGCCTTAGTGACTTCCCCCCGGGGAAGTCCCAGGGCCTTCTGCAGGTTTGGCAAACGTCAGAGCACACTGAATTGTCTCAGGTGGGAGAGAGCTGCAAGCTATAGTAAAGGTTAGATGGTGATGCTGCTGGATGTATTGCCAGTAATGGCAAAGAATCATTTAAAAATTCATCCTCTCTTCTTTATGATAAAAATGGATTGGTTTAGCTCGTTCTTTAATACAGACTTATGTTATTTTCCTAACATACCACTGCAAACAGCTTCAGAATTCCAAATTAGTTTGACTGATCTTCACTAGAAGACTTACAGCTCACAAAACCCTGTGATCTGAAGCCTGATTTATAACTCACTGACTCGTAGCAAATGGAGAGGATAAGACACTATTTGAACATGAAAGCACAGTACAAAATAAGCGTCTTCAGACACCAAAACTAAGTTGGAACACATAAAATGCTCAATCATACAAAAAGGCTGCCATTATCTAGCACTCCAGAGATTAAAGCAGATAAAAGGATGACCCTTCTTAAAACATTCCTCATTGCAATAATGTAAAAGTTAAGGATAAAAATTCTATCACTTGACCAAGGCCAAAAAAGATACTTAAAATAACAATGATTCAGAGTTCAGGGTTTCAGTGCCCACAACTTACATACTCAATTCCTAAGAACAAACTGCTTCTCAAAACCAAGGTAGTAGATAGAGAACAGTGTATCGAACTGACAGAGGACTAGAAGTAATTAAAAAATAACATTTCCTCAAATGGCAGCAATTTATTACAAGATGGTTCTGATCAAGGAGGTGTATTTGCCATGGATGAAAACTGACGGTCTGCAAGCCAAGTAAAATGCATGAGAGAAACATAACCTGGGGGGGATTTTTGCAGTCCTGCCATAAGAGATTTTGAGAATCATAACTCAAGTTTAAAGTAAGAGACTCATACTCACCCTGTTCATTTTATATTAATGTATAAGCATTTCATACATTTATTTTGCATTACACTATGAAGAAGGAAAAAATACACAACATACAGGTATTCTAAGCATATTTTATAGGCACTTGTAAAAATTACTCTGACACTCATGTAATTGTTCAAAAATACTCTCAGTGGTAGTATTCTGCTGAAACACTATCAAGTAATTAGTAAATTCAGAACTACTGCTATTAATTTCATATGTCAGCATCTGCACTTTTTCCCCTCAGAGTGTAGCTTACCATGAACTATGCCTCATTATGGAGTTAAAAAAAAACCACTATAGAAATTCTTTACAGAAAATATATCTGTGTTGGGCTTGCTGTCAAGGTTTTGATAGTGGGAGTGCTACAGGGGTGGCTTCTGTGAGAAGCTGTTAGAACCTTCCCCTATGTCCGGTAAAGCCCACGCCAGCCGGCTCCAATATGAACCCACCACTGCCCAAGGCTGAGCCCATCAGCAACCGTGACAGCATCTCTGGGATAACCTATTTAAGAAGTGGAAAAAAACCCTGCAGAACAGCAGCCAGAGAGAGGAGTGAGAATATAATGGCTTTGGTGGGCACCTGGCATCCAGGTCAACTCACCACAACACTGTATTATCACTATGACTTCTACAAAACCCCTGTGATTTACGCCATGGTGAAGAGGGATAATCTGGCCTTAACCTCTTTAATGGAACTCCATGCAAAGTGTCCTGGGTTCAGCAGTAGCAGTCATGTTTCTCCTTCTTGGTAGCTGGTGCAGTGCTGTGTTTTGACTTTCAGCTCGGGAACAGAGCTGATAACAAGGATGTTTTGGTTTGGCCAAGGACTTTGTGAGCCTCATGCTCTGCCAGGGGGGAGGGGAAGCCAGGAGGAAGCAGAGACAGGACACCTGACCCAAACTGACCAAAGAGCTATTCCATACCACAGCACGTCATGCCCAGGATGTAACTGGGAGTTAGCCGGAAGGGCTGGGAGACTGCAGGGTTGGAGGAGGTATCGGTCGGAGCTTGGTCGGGCTGGGGGGGAGCGAGTTATCGGTCGGCTGGTGCTGAGGTGTTGTATTCCCTTGTTATTTCCTTTATCATTATTATCATTGGTGGTAGCAGTAGTGATCTGTGTTATACCTTAGTTACTAAACTGTTCTTATCTCAACCCGTGGGAGTTGCATTCTTTTCGATTCTCCTCTCCGTCCCTCCGAGAGCAGGGGGAGGGAAAGAAGGGGGGGAAGTGAGCGAACGAATTACCTGACTGGGTTTAAACCACGACACAAAGAAATAATTATTTTCTATTATTCTATTTTTTTATCCACTGCCTCATTTTAAATGATTGTACAGAGTATTTGGCTAACTAAAAGCATTAGTCTTCAAAACATCCTTAGTTGTCTACATCGTTTTGCTTTTGTCTACATCAAGATGTCATGACTTGGTGCATGCAACCTACTTTTAAATCAGGTGTTTAAGCATATACTTACTTGGAAGTGCTTACTTATAGGACTTAAAGTTAAGCAAATGCTTACAGAAATGAAGCTTTACTTTCATCCATGCTGTAACATTTACTTTTAGTAAAGGCTTTTCTATGAGATATTCTCACAGGACATAGAGCATGCTCCATATTCCTTGAACAAATACAGCAATAGTCAGAACTTATTTTGCTATCAAATTAAAGAAACAGAAAAATTATGGCAATATAAACACTTTCTAGACGTCCTCCTTCAGGTAAGTCCTTAACACTTCTCAATAGTGATGCACAGATTATTTCACATGCATGCACATGACATCTCAGACTTACCAGTTATGGCTGCTTATAAAGCTCTAGTTTTGCTTCAACTCTCAAGATAAACCAGAAAGTCACCCAGGACTGCAGCATTAAAATTTCCTTTGCTCTTCAGGAGAACTCCTACCCACAAAGATAAACTTGTTCGTCAGAGCCTTCTTTTGGTAAGAAACCACAAGTAACCAAACACCATTCCCAACAGGATGGAGTGAGAAAGAATGCTCCAGAACCTGGAGCTCTGAATGACTTTTCATGCTCTGTTTGCTGTTTGCTTTAGAAGACATTAACCTGTAAGTGTAACAATGACTTTAAAATGCTTAATCAGGATCATCAGGTGCTATGGGTTCATGAAATCCTTACCTTCTTCTTAAACCCCAAATCCTACATCATGCTTGTTACTTCCTCTTCTCTTAAAGACAGAGATGGAGGGGCAAAGTACAACCTTCTGACTAACACTGAAGAGATTTACTGTCCCCCCTCAATTCTCACAGCTTATCATCTGGGGTGTATCTGAGAAATGCTCTGTATCAATGATTTTATCTTTTCCTGCAAAGATCCCTGCCTTTGTGCTCTGTCAGTGATCTAAGGTTCATTCAGTAAATGCTCAATGCTCTGCCACTTAGTAAAATGAGATAATCTACTGATCGGGTAGTCCATTGATCCACGAACTGTGTCATAAGTGAGGAAAGCAGTCCTTTCTGACAGCTGTAGACTGCTTTGTCTCCTTTAACTTCCATGGAGTTTTGATTGATAGTCTTTGCTCAGGTAGGTAGGAACATGAACTGAGTAACAAGTAGAAAACTCAATGGCAGATCAAATGAACCTTCAACTTATTTGCTGCTACTGACTCAGAACAAATGCTTTTTGTAGAAGATGTGTCTTGGAAGCATGGTGAATCACTCACCAACCCACTTTCTCTTCTCTGGACAGTCTCAGGTATCTTGAGATTTACCATTAACACAGTAGTATGGCAGTGTCCGAGTTCACCCCCTTGAATAAATGTAAATGCAAAAAAAAAAGAGTAACCTGTTGGCAGTTGTAAAATCACATTCAAAGCACAAACAAGACAGTGCTCAAGACTGCTTCCGTTTCATATTTGAGAGATTATAAATTATTCAAAGCATCTATCTATTCCTAAAATGTGCCCTTCAAGTTTCTTTCTAAAATCTATTTTTAATAGTGATTAATTCCTTTATTTCTTGCTATTTTTTACTTATTATGTCCTTGAAATTCTGATTTTACCTGGCATAGTATCGAGAGCTTGATCATCAAAATCCTCACTAAGCAAGAGTCAATGACTGGCTGCATATCAAGAAGTGTATTTTTGGGTAGCACTGTTTTGGATTTTCAGAGAACTGGATCACTGAACAACACAGGATGGAAGAAGCTTGGGATGATATCTTGTCCAACTCCTCATTCGAATCAGAGACAAAGTTTCTTAGATGTCATCATTGTTATTAATACACCCAGCTTTTGCAAAAGCAGTATGTAATCCAGAATGGAGCACTTTAAACCACGGGCAATATACTTCCAGTAATTTAACTTTTAATGAAAGCATTTCTGCTTTACCTGCAGTGTACAGTGTTAACACATGAACACTGAAACCCAGAGAGGATGCAGTACCTGTGGAAGCAGATTAAACTCAAAGAAAAAGCTTTTCGTCTTGGTAAAGGATGGAGAATATGTTCAAAAGCCTGGAAAGGGGACGTTTACTGTGGCAGGAACACCGTAGACAAGATGGTTTTTTAATCTTGCCTCCACTGTTTTGCCAGCTAGAAAACCTCTACAATCCAGATGTCAATTGGGGCACAATTAATTTTGCGACATACCTTAAGTACAAGAAAACATGCCTGTTGTGATTGTGCGATATCATCAGTGAAACTCCACACATTCTTAGTCATTAGACAACATTTACCCCTACAGAATACAGCACACACACTGTGTCCAGCAACCTGAACCAAGCTGCCCCCTATCTCTTCTCTTCTTCCATGACAGACTTGGGGACTCGAGATTCACAAATGGGAAGGGAATTAACTGGGGAACCTCCTGTCAACTTATACCCAATAGGATTAAAAAAACCCAGAAACAAAAAACAAACAAAAAAAACCCCAAAGCCAAACAACAGCAACAAAAAAAGAATCCAAACACCCCACATATTTATTGGCAAATACAATACTTTCTGATGTTATTAAAGCCTGGAGAAGAGAAGCTGAATGGAGATCTCAGAGCGGCTTCCAGTATCTGAAGCGGGCTATAAGGATGCTGGAGAGGGACTCTTCATCAGGGACTGTAGCGATAGGAGAAGGGGTGATGGGTTCAAACTGGAACAGGGGAAGTTGAGGTTAGATATAAGGAAGAAATTCTTCCCTATGAGGGTGGTGATGTGCTGGCAGAGGTTGCTCAGAAGAGCTGTGGCTGCCCCATCCCTGGCAATGTTCAAGGCCAGGGCTTGGAGCAACCTGCTCTAGTGGAAGGTGTCCTTGCCCATGGCAGGGGGTTGGAACTGGATGAGCTTTAAGGTCCCTTCCAACACAAAGCATTCCATGATTCTATGATCTGCTTCTCCCTAATTCTACCAACTCAAACACATTGGCTGTTAGAAGCCAAAGAAAGTAAACCAGCACCATTGGTTAAAGGGAATGTATGAAAACTTGATTTGCTGCATGTTTTTTTCTCCTGGTCACACACATCTATATCATGCTAGTACCAAAAATTACTTTAAGCCTGCTTAGTTCCCCATTAATATTGCTAGCCAGAACAGAATCAGCCATTGTCTCTCTTTGCTGTATTTTTAACCAAGTTTCTTTATTCTAAATTTGAAAAAAATCATTGCTGTAATATTAAAACATCTCTTTGAGTTGAAAGGGAAAAAAACAAGACAAATGTATGGTCAGTTCCTGGTTTCGACATCAGCCAAGTATGAAAATTTTCAATCAAGAAGCAGGAGAACTGAATAAAACACTCTCTCAAAAGGGTCCAGAATTATTTTCTCTAACAACTGAAAATAATATCCTAAAATAAGAAAAAACCCTCAAAGTAACCCCTTGAATAACACAGTCACCAGAAACATCCCTCTAAACATCTTGGAGAGTTTAAATATCCTCATAGAATCATAGAATAGTTAGGCTTGGAAAAGACCTTACGATCATCTACTGAAATCAAGCTGTCATTATAAACCTTGTGTTTAGTTCATCCCAGTACCTCTCCCACTTCCTCAGTACATGGAAGGCATGCAAGTTACATCAAAACATAACTGTTTTGATTGATCAAAAGCAACACTGATAATGCTGTTTCATTTGTACAGAACTATCACTTTCAAGGACATCAAAAGTTTCAAAGATCCATTCTTCCTCCTCTGCAAGACTTTTCTGTTAATATTAATTTACTAGAAGAAGCAATTACACAATTATCTTCACATTTAAATTACCTTAATGTCCAGGTTATAATTGCATTCATTAGTTACTGAAATTGCACCTGCAAATGCTATATCACAAATATGGCTATGAAACATTTATGTTGTTTTTCCATAATGGGTATTTAATAATTTAATTTCATTATTAATACTTAGTATGTTGGAAGCAGCCTTGTAAAACTACTCCTTGCTAGAGGGAGTAATTTTATTTGTGAAGGAAAGCAACCAAGGAAAACATCATTAGGGTTTTTAATTCCTCTTTAGTCAATGACAAAGGTAACAGGACAGCAATAGTATCAACAACAGTTGGTTTTTGCCAATGGGCTGCTACAGTTCCATATAGCAACTGTGGGAACGGTACCAACAACTGGCAGGAACTACTTCAAAAATAAAACCTGTGCCGAGTTTTGATGTTCATAGTAAGAAATGATTTGTCTTCCATTCTTTCTTACCAGAATTTGGCTATTCCACTTTGATATGAAGTATCTGAAGTTTGAAACCATTATGTTACTACTACTCCTCTCCTTCTAAGAGAATTGAGGTCAGGAAAAGAAACCTGATTAAAAAAAATCATCACATTAAAAGTTAATAGATATGCCTATGCAGCATGCAGAAACAAAAACTGCTCTGGAGTATAAAACTCTCACTGAATTGGTTTTAGTGGTTGGGTTTTTGTATTTGGGGGGGGGGGGTGGGGGGTGGTTTTTTTTTGGTACAAAACACATCAAACTGATTCTGAAGGTAAATTAGCAAGCTATCTGTATCTAGGTATGAAGAAGAGCTACACACACATTAAATGAGTTAGTAGGTATTGAACATTTCCCAAACATGATTTGACAGAAAGGGACAATGATTAAAACCTCAAATAAGCACAGATAAAATAAAGTAACCTCTTCCTAAAGCAAAAATTGTCTGCTGAGTCCAGATTTAAAACTACGACCCAGTAAGAGTTTGGACAAGTTCCACAGTGTAAGCCTAGGCACTAGTGTACACAACAGCTTGTTATCGAGAGACCATTCTGCAGGTAAATTCCTTCCCCCTTCTGGTTTCCACTGCACGGAAACAACTGCCTAACAATGAACCAAAAAAACCCAGACACCTACTGAAAAGGAACTGACAGACTCTTCACTGTTAGAGACTTATGGTGTTTTTAAAAAGCTTTTCATTACACTGCACTGATCGCACCTGGGATTGAACCGCTATGAGGACTGACATCCATGACCTACTTAATCACATACTGATGTGGCGCATCTTGAAATGTCTATTTTCCAAAACCCAGATGGACATTTAGAGCCTATTTTTCCTCTTACACCCAGGGCTTTAAGACGAATTGGCTGCCTGCTACAATTATCTAAAGGGCCTAACTGTACAGATCACACATCAGAGAAGGCCCAGATTGAACTTGGCCCTAGCTGATTGACTGACTGTTTCATTTCTATAGAGGAAAAGGGTGTGGGATTGTACATTGGCTGTTGCAATTAAACTGGCTCTGCTGTCATAATAACTTCTAGGGAGAGCACTTCATCTCAGTCTCTCATTCTGGAGTCTTTAGAACTTGCAGTGCATAAAGGAAAACATCCCTGTACAGAGGCAGGTTTTCAAATGTGTTTAAAACCGTGATTGTTTAATCTCAGTTGCTATCATGCTCACTGCATTTTTACTTCAAACCTTTTGGGTTGTTTTACTTCGCCAGCAAAATCTCCACTTCCTCATAAAACTAAGTTCTACTCATGTGAATAAAAGAATTAATTCCAAGATTCTACCACCGGTTTAGTGTTCCCAAATTAAAAGAACGGATAGTCAAAGATGTAGTACTGACTGTGTGGTAACAAAACACTTTCCAAGATGGGGATATTTACCGAAATTGAAACTCTGGAGTTTCACTCATAGCCTTCTTCCTGGGAAGGAGCTACTCCTGACTTATTCCCATATAAACAGAAGGCAGTTGAAGTACTGTATAACCTCACAGCCTTCATAAGGCTCTAGCTGTCACACATCAGAACAGTAGCAAGAAAAATGTGCACTGCTGAAACACAGTGAAAATTCATCTGCACTACTAACTTCAAGCATTGCCCAAGAACATTTCTTGGTACTACAGTACCATCATCTAGACCATTCCAGCTAGCACTTGAAACAATTACTAACAGGCTTTGACAGTCCAGATGCCACTAGCAATAAACTGTTTACAAGCAGCCTTCCTGATCTGAAGGCTAAGACAGCTCACTAGCAAAGATGAGGACTGCTCCATGTCAGAAGGCATCAGTGCCAAGCAATCTGTCTAGATGCTTGGTATACCACGGAGGGTGTGCCCTTTGAGGACTTGATTCTTTACACTCTTGGAACACAACAGTAAGGAGCTTTTGTTTCTGTGTTTTTCTTCTCAGTATCAGAAACCACAGAAATTCTGTGAAATTAAAAGAACAAACGAAAATACTTATTTCATCATTCTAAAACTGAAAAAAGCATCAGTCATGGCAAGTTTTTAACCATTAGATTTTTAACAAAGTAGCTGGCATGTATCTACAGACATCCCTACTCTAAGTGCGGTCCACCTATTGCAGGCTTAGTGTAAGCCTGAAAGGTACGCGTGCATCACGCAACATCATGAAATAACATGTCTGATTAGGCTGATAATCTCATATGGCATAACGTACTGCTGTGCAGAAGCCAGGTCTTGTGCCATCGTAGCAGGGTAATTGCACTTGCTATGGACCTGCACCATCTGGCCAGGTCCCTCAATGGAGCTTAACTGGTCTGGGCAGTGGTGAAACAAAAAGGACATATGTCCACAGTATTAAAAGCAGGTTATACCTCCTCACATTAGTATGGCATAAAAGACCATGGGAGACTGCAGCTCAGTTTAGGATTTCAGCACATCCAGGCAGGAACAGCATAACGTTGAACAGGTGATGGCACTAGACCTCCAGTAAAGCATGTGCTTTATGTTACTGTAGTGTTCCTATTTGTGAAGCTAGATTTTTTCCTCCTCATTGAAAGATTTTTCTTCACCATACTGCACTGAGCAGCCTAGTCAACCTCTACACCTACAGCTAGGCCAGAAATCAATAAGGAATAGCAAATGATCAGTATCAATCCCCTCTGGTAAGAAGCCAACTCCCCTGCAAAACAAACCAAACCAAACCAAAGGAAAGCCAAAGGTCACAACATTTCAAAGAGGATGGGACTAACTAGGAAAGAAATACATAGCTGGTCAGCTCTACCCATTCTGGAACTGTTTGCTCTTCTCAGAACCAAACCTAGTGTTCAACGCAGTGAAACCCTTCATGGGATTATGAACACATTTCTGGAGACTGTGGCTAGTAGCCAAATTAAAGAAACTGAAGAACTGAAGCAAGGTGACCAGCTTTCCCAGTTAGGACTGGTTTGTAAATGGAATAGATCTCAGCGCAAGCAAGTGTATCAATGTATTTTGCTGAAATAACTACACAGGCTTAAGCCTAAAAAAGGTCCAGAAACTCCTAGGAAATTAACGGCAAACATCTGAGCCTGCGTTTCACTGAATTCTGAAGTGTCTCTGTCACCTGCTGGCATGTGGCTTTCTGTCCAGCGTAACAGGATTTCACATGTCAAAAGAAGGTAACACATTTTTGGCTATAAGCCTAATTTCATATCCAAGTGTGATAAGAACTTCAAACCATCAGGAGTTCTCTTGCTGAGAATGGAAATGGTGTGGTCCTTAGGAAGTCATATCAGAAGCTGTAAAAAAGTGTGATTCTCATGTCTACAAAACCAGATTTCTGGCCTACCATGCAATACCCAGTGAAATACGAGTGGCTGCTTCAGTACAGATGGCTCCTGCGGATTTGCTTCCAGGCCTGTATGCAGTCAGTCATTGGGAACCAAGTGCCTACTCTCCCTCACCTTCCCAAAGCATGGTCTTTCCTAAAGATGATGTAATTTTCAAGGTGAAATTTAAGGAAGATCCAAGTGCTATTTTGAGAACTGAAGGAATTCCTATTTCACACATGGTATGTCACCTCACACTGATGGAGAGATTGCAGTTCCTGCTAAAATGTGATGAAACTAAAAGTTTGTCTCCAAAACCAGACTGAACAGAGAACAGACTTCAAACCTGAAACACTCCTGATGTGCAGTTTTTCACTGAAGAACAAAGAAGGCTAAAACTCAGCAGTGTATGTACTGAGAGTATGCATGGGTATGGCCTAAAGATGCTACTAAGGCAAATTCATAAGGATGCTTTTTGTTTGAAGATACTACAGTGGTTAATAACCTTGCTGAGACTTGAAAGAGAGCTATCTTCCTTGTTTACTTAAGCTTTAGAAAGTAGCTACTATATTTTCCTCAAACTGAGATAGTCAGTTCATGGTACTCCGTGTAACAAGAAAACCCCAAACCCTCTTGAAACAGTAATAAACAATCCTCTGAAAACAGCAGCTTGTAGTGGTCACACAAAAGCAATGTAATTGTTAGCAGTTAGTGGGAAAGAAACAGACAAGACAGAAAATTCTCTTTTCTCAGTACATAAATAAAGAGGGCACTCGTATCAGTAACATCGTACCCAGTTTTGTCCTAAATTTCACCCTATGCCCACATCTCAGAAGATGGCAAAACTGCAAAGGCTCTGGACAGTGACAGGGATGGAGCATTTACCACTTCTTTGGGCAAGCTGTGCCAGTACCTCACCACCCTCACAGTAAAGAACTTCTGCCTTATATCCAACCTGAACTTCCCCTGTTTCAGTTTGAACCCATCTCCCCTTGTCCTATAGCTACAGACCCTGATGAAGAGTCCCTCTCCAGCATAGTCTAGGGTTCTTCAGCCTCACAATTAGAGAGTAGATAAAATGAAGGCATATAAAAAGCCATGAGCATTGAAAAAGGTTAAATACCATTAACTTATCAAAATAACATGAGAAGCTGCCGTATTAGGTAGCGGGTTTAGTAAACACACACACAAGATTAGTTTTCCTATAGGGCAAAACATGGAATCATGCAGCTTGCTGCCACAAGTTGTTCTGGATTCCAAAAGCTGTGAGAGATTCAAAAAGCACTTACTACAAATTGACAGAAGAAACATCCATCAAGGGCCACTAAACCCAAATGTAAAACCTGTGGCTTAGCATGTGAGCCTACTCCAAACTTCTTAAAACCAGGACTAAAAACCCCTCCATGACAGGACATTCTAGTTCCTGAATGCATCCAGCTATTCAAAGCCTCCATATCCAAATAACTGAAAAATTCCAATCAGGCTTTTTGTGTACATGTCGCTTAAAACCCCTATTCATCTCATTAATGTTCCCTAAAACACTTCACTCAAAAGACAAATGGTGGAGACTTTTGGAAATGAATGAGATTCCAGAGGCTGTTACAAGGTCCTGCTTCAATGTGTTATTTGCAGTGAATCAAGTATGTCAAGAGGACTTTAGAGAAATCTCCAGCAAGTACTAATGGCTGGGCCAGAATCCTCATTTCCAGTCCAAGCTCCAAAGTAGGCATGCAAAGAGAAGGGAGAGCATGAAGGCAGATTTCACAGCTGATGGCTGTAATCAAATAGCAGGTATTGCACTTGATTTTCCCCTTATTTACTGAGAGAAAAAGAAAGATTTTCTCCTGTGAGATGCCTACCTCCACTGGAGCTGGGAAACCTAAGCAAAGAAACTCTTTTTCCATCACTGTTCTTGGAACACATTCTGCTGCCTGCCTCGGCTTAGGTACTGGCTTCATACTTGTCTTGCTTTATCCCTGCATTCTGTTCTTAAAAGCCCTTTGCAAATTCAGCCTTTGGGAATAATAAACTGCAGGGGTAATTTCCTTACATGAAGGCATCGTTTTGACAGTAAATTCAGAGACTATGACTGCAATAACTATTACTTATGACTGTTTCTTTGTTTTTGTGTCCTGCAGTATTTAAGTAACAAGGTAAAACACTATGGGTGTTCCACTAATAGTCAAGCTGTCTTGTCTGCCCTTATTTTTTGCTCTTCAATTTAGATGTATGAAGAATATAAAACATTTCTTGATTGGTAAAGAAGAGAGGCAAAGACCAACTGAGCTTTGGTGTAAAATGACTTTGACAACATTAGCCCTGTCTCTAGCATGCAGTCTTTGCTATAATGACATTACTGGCATAGCTTGACTACACTTATTTAGCAATGACTAAGAATGAGCTGTGTCAGGGAAATGAATTATCTTGCTTCTATAAATTTGTGGGTATTTAAAGATGGATGCATTCTCTTGGCAGGATAATATGGCAAAGGTTACTGCATGGCTGCTACTGCAATCTGTTACGTTCGAGCTTCAACTCTCAAATTCCAGGATGCCCTGGGCAGGAAGAAACCCAAGGTGAAATTCTGACCCAAATCAAATCAATGGCAATATCCCCATTGACCACTTTAGTGCCAGGATTCCACACCACAGGTCAGCATCAGCTGGTCAGGGTTTGCCAGCATCTGGTATGGTCTCACTAGAACTCTGTCCAATGACCCAAAATACACCACTATGATCAGCAGATTACTTTGTAGTGTAAGACAGACTGCAAGAACTGTGAATGGTCATAAGATGATAAAAGTTTCTTCTAGGAGACTGATCTTACAGCAAGACAGCAAATGGGAACACTTGCTCTGGGCTTGCGTTTAGCTTTTGTGTAAGTAAATTAAAAACCAACGTCATTTTGGTACCTTTCAGAACTTTAGGGCCTCGTGATTTGCTCATCTGCACATTCTTGCTATTCTAAAAAATAAATCCCTACAACAACAGTGGACACACAATGCTAGAAACTGTCACTTCAAGGCATTCAGTCATTGCCCAAAATACAAGACAAAGAACTTTCGATGGAGCTTGAGAGGAACTGATACTGCAGGAAAGCTGTATCTTGAATCCAAACAAAAACTTGTTCAAAAAGGAACACTAAGTTTCCCTTTTTCTTAGCTAAAATAAAGCCATTGCATTTTGTGCCCAACTTAACCTGTGCAGAGTAAGGAAGTAATTGCTGGGATGTATTTCCAATGTCCACTTTGCAGATGAATAATATGTGAAAGACACCGGATTCTGCCATGAAGCTTACTCATGTAAGAAGAAACAATGACTGAAGCCCCAGGATGATGTTGATCAGGGTCACAAATCCACCTGACCTTTAAGAATTGAATATTTTGAGGATATTTGACTGGCTTGTTTGGGGAAACTTTTTGTACAGGCTTTGTTTCACAAACTACAAACTTGGCTGCACTGGCTCAAAGCTGGTGAACCCAAACTACTTCTCATCTAACCTGCTTCTACTGAGAAACTGATGGAGAAGAGGCTAACACATAGCAAAAATGTGCTTAACTTTCTCTTTCATGTTAATGCACAGACCTTACAATAATCATAATTTGTGATTCCTGTCCAGAATTCCCCTTATGCAAATATATACGTGCTACTTGACATACTTGATTAAAATTGACAGTTAAAGTCATATTCAGCCAACAGATGCTGAAGCACTGACAGATGGTTCCTTGAAACTATGCAACATTACTAATGTACAGAGACCTCTTCTCTTTCTATGATAGATTCTTGTGCCATGGAAACCTGACCAATATACCTTCAACTGCTACAAGCAAATAAAGTCTGTAGATACAGGAAGTTTTAAGATTAACTATATAAGAATTTACGGAAAGATTAAATTATGTCTGTGATTCCAAAACAATACTAAGTTACCTGGTAGCATTGCCAGAATAACATTTGATCAGCCCACTGGTCTTGCTAAAATCCAAAATAATCCATCAGATCTCATGAAGAATTGTATTGGACTGTTAGAAGAAAAGCTGGGAGAAGCTCCATTAGCTTTGTATCCTGAAAATACAGTCCACCTATGCTGGAAATTCAGCTTGAGCCTGAAAGACTCAAACTAATGCTAGCTTTGAAAAGACAAAACATATGGCAATGGCAGCAGGGAGAAGGTGGCTGCGGAAGGTTAACCTTGGCTGGCTGCAAGGTGCCCACCAAGCTGCTCTGTCACTCCCCCTGCCTCAAAAGGGAAACCATGATGCAAAAGCTGATGGGTCGAGATAAAGACATCACTCACCATCATGGGCACAATAAACTTTGTGAAATCAATTTATTTCAATTAATAACAAAGTGTGATAGTGTGGGCGCAGCCCTGGTGTCTTCTCACAGAAGTCATCCTGCAGCTCCCCCTCCTCCTAAAACCTTGCACGTAAACCCAATGCAGTAGCTTATGCAATTTGAATACAAGTAACAAAATAAACTAAGCAGCAACACTTCTGATGAGGTTTTCTCACCACTAATGTTTCAGAAAGTGCCTTTGTAGTGGTTTACAATTTGTATCTCTTCATCTATAATGCTGTCTTTACAGACTGCATCCATTATCCCACCATATTTAACTCAGAGTCTTTCAATGCCATCATCCTTTCAGACGGTCTTAAGCCCTCATTTAAGCAAAAATGCAATTTAACTACCTTGTTTAGTTTCTCATTTTACATTCTTAACTATCACAAGATTGGCTTGACCAGGATTTTATCATACACTGTGAAGAAAGGTGAAAATGAAGGTCCAAAATTTCCTTGGTTCCTCCTGACCTGGAAGTTTACAATATATTTCTAATGAGAATGTGGCTTATTATTTCACACTTGTGTGTATTTTTTTAGATGCCATATTCTGCCAAATAGTTTGATTTAGAGGGAACCTGTTATTGAATAAGGCAGCATTTTTCTATTTTTCCAGCTTTGCTATATTAACACAGCAGAACTTTCATCCATTTTTATGATGCATAAGATCCACTAATGATTTGTTCTGTGAATTCCTATTCTAATTCTGGACTGGTTATTTCATTCAAGGCACAGATATACCGTATTCAGCTACTCTCAAAGAGCTACATAAAGGGTTTACATCTCAACAGAAGGATATGACTTTCAGAAAGAGCAATTATCCATCTATCCGGCTGGGTGAGATTTGAGCTATGCGTTCAGACTTCACTTTGCTTTATCCTGGAACATGTTTATCAACACACTTTGTGTAAGGTGTATTGGCTTGAAAAATTCTCTTTCTACCCACAATGAATTTATATTGGTTGCCTCTAAGTAATCCAGTGTTATTCTAATACAAAAATCCATCACTAAGTAGCAAAAGAGTCCAGATATACCTTGAGGATCCTTAAATACCTGAAGGGAGTGTAGAGAAGATGGAGCCAAGCTCTTTTCAGTGGTGCCCAGTGTCAGGACAAGTCAATGAGCACACACTGAAACACAGGAGGTTTCATCTGAACATCAGGAAAACTTCCACACTGTGAGGGTGACCGAGCACTGTCATAGCTCACCCACAGAGATATCCAAAAGCTGCCTGGACATGATCCTGGGCAACCAGATCTAGGTGACCCTGTTTGAGCATGGGGTTGGAATGGCTGACCTTCTGTGACTCTGTGCTATCATATACTGTACCAATGGACGCCTCACTGTAAGTGGCTGTTGCTTAAACAGGTTTGTGATTACCCTTTAATTAATTAATTATGACCTTTGACTTGTTAGTTTGGTTTTTGCCTGGTAATCCCACTCTTTGTATTATCACTTCTGTATTCTAACACCCAGCGAGATTACGTTCCAATCTGCTAGCAGTGTGGGCATGCATTCCCATTTAAAATAAACTGATAAAAACTATCGTGTTGTTGATAGATAATCTTGTTCATACAGCAATACACTTTCGGAATCTTAATATTATTTCCTTTTGAGCTTTGGCTAATGCTTTTAAAACTGTACACAACTCCCAACAGAACGCTCACAATACTTCACTTTCCAAGGATTTTCTGTGGCTAAAAGAAACTGGAAAACAAGTGAGATAATAAAATCAGGGCTGCTAGTATTTTGGAAACTGGAGACAGTCACACTGCCCTCCAGAGCCTAGGTGACTATCAAATGCTTTCCAATCTCTTGCCAAATAAAACGATTTATGAATTGAATGTATAGAGGTTACACACTATAAATATTTTATCACTGTTTCATCTGCATCTAGTGCCTTAAATCTTCAGGGCCTGTACTGTACCAACTGACACCATTAAATGGGGCCTTGATAAGGGTTTTCATCAAATACAGTTCTATAGATGGCTGCTGGCACCCAAGAAGGGTGGTTGATGCGCACCAATGTGCAACTGGAGTTGGAAAGATCCCAGTGGCCTGTGTAGCATGCTGGGCCCAAACTGCCTTTCTGTCTATATCAATGAGATTCAGATGGAAGAAAAGACTATACAGAGAGAGAAGCTTATTTTTCCAGCTGGGGCATATCACAAGAAGCAAGGCCAGGGAGTTTCAGACCCTGTGGAATTTCTCCTGTGATCAAGAATAACTGTGAACTGCAGCAGTTTCTACAATTTGGGTATTATTCTCAATGCCTTAAGGGATCAAGTCCAGAATATACTGACTGATAAACTCACATATGTAATTTTTTACATTCCCTCTTTGGCTAAATGCATTTAATAGCAAATGACAAAAAAACCTCAAAACACTTCAACTCATTTGCGTCTAGCATTTTCTCCAGTCAAACAACCACCTGATGGTGATAAAGATACTGCCCTTGGGAGACTCATTCAGCTCTTCTGAAATTAAAAAGAATGAGTTAAACTTCATATGTATTGTCTAAGGAGATCTTTTGAATTTACACAGGATAATGGTCCAATATGTAATCTCTTTTGAATTAAAAATACCAATTTTCACAAACATGCTTGAGCCCTTTCTAAACAACCAGAATGCCATGAAAATATATCAAAGAGCCTAAGGTTTCATGCTAGACCCACTGCACAGGATTACAAAGTGACTAAAAGGAGGGAGTACATTTGGAAAGGGAAAAAACACAGTGCCATTAATGGCCTGTAGTGCAGCAATATAAATGAAAATGGGAGTACGCAAATAAAGACTTAGAAGTGTACGTTACAAACACAAAAGCTCAATTTGTGCACAGACAATGGAAACACATAGGATGGGAATGTCTCAATTAAAGCATAGGAAGCAAGAGCAGGGAAGCTGAGGTGTCTTAATTGGAACATCTCTGATGACATGAACATGTCTTTTGGAACTCACAAATCTTCAGTTGCCCAAAATCCGTGACTGTCCTGTTGATGCTGTGTGAAAAAATCCTGCAGCCTGTCTTTTAATGCATCAGAAGCAGCTAATCCTAAGGATGCTGTGCATTATTCTCCTGAGCAAATGCACAGCACATTTTAGGCTTACTCAGTTGAAATAAATACTAGTGTTGATAAAGCAAAAGAGAAAGTGTAAAGCAAAAGCTGAACAAGCACAAATATGCCTGTGTAACTAACAAGGAAGATGGCTTGGGATTGGTGCTTGGCACACATATTTCACTGCAGAAGTATTACTAGAACAGGCAGCTTAAAATGGTCTGCTCTGTGGAAGAGTAGTATGGAAGGCATTGAAGGCAGGCTTCCCTAAATGCCTGAGTCTATACTTGGTTGTGACTGCTTTCTTCATTACATCTTTGTACCTTCTTCATTAAATCTTTGTGCTTTTCAGGATGGGGTGCAGTTTCAACAAGTATCACACAGTACGTCTGGCTAAGCATTTTCAGTGGACTTACTGATTTGCGAACCTACACAAACCTTGTACAAAACTTCCTGCTTTGCTGTTCCCATATTCTCTTTGTGCTGTCATTATGCTCTTGCTTCCCAGCTTCACATCTTTGCTGACTTGTGCACATAATTTCCTTTTCCCCCTTTTTTTAGATACTATTTCATTTAAGATATTAACAATCTGAATTTTCTGGAGTTAAGAACCCTCCAGTATCATCCATAACAAAATGGTGAATTCCTTGTCTTAGAGTAACTAGTGAAAAGAAAGAATTCTTCTAAATAAAAAACCCTAACAATTAACATTAAGCCATTTTGCTTTTAAATGGTACTTTTGGGTTTCTTTTTCTAGCCTAATACCCCCCTACCAGTACCTAACATTTCTGCTTAACTGGTATATTCCAAAATCAATTGTAATATTGTAATACAACTTCTCTGCCTTTGGCTTATTCAGAAAATACATTATTTGGCTAAATTATTTATAATGAGTAACTCATCACAAATTTATTGCTTTTTTGTGATTATGAAGCCATGCAGGAGCTGATTTCTACATATATATACATTACCTTAAACATTCACCGACTATTTCAGATGAAAAAAGAAGTGGCTTGTGTGTGAGTTTTTCTCTCCAAGCCTAGCACTGAATATATAATAGAATATCATAATACACAATATAATATTGAATCAGTCTCCCTGATTAAGGTGCACACATTCTGAACATAAGCCTACACACACTGCTGGTTTTGGGGAGAACATTTGTTAGTACATATTAAATTTTATGGTACTTTTCAATATGAGCGGATATGTCCATAAATGAATATTTCTTTCAGGAGGGTGTCCCTGCCTGTGGCAGGGGGCTGGAACTTGATGGTACTTAAGGTCCCTTCCAACCCAAACCAGTCTGTGATTCTGTGACTTGTGGGCGAGCAGATTTAGGAATCTGAATACATCTATGAATCACTGAAGTTAATTTATCATTTCTATACAATGCATCAGCTGCAAATCAGTTTTTCTACTATCTGGATATAAAAGTTATAATAAAGGCATAATCATCTTCCACATCCTGCCCTAAATCTCTCTACATTTACCTATTCTTACACCACATCAAATCTTAGGCAACTGACGTTGCCATTATCTATTAAAGTAACAAATCCTGTAGGTCCCACACAAGACCAGCGTCACATATGTTCAGTGCAGGCTTGTACACATAGAAAGTGAAAAACAGCTCCTGAACTAAACCCTCGAATTTTCAATAGCATGATTAAAAAGTGGCATTTTCACAAGTCATTTCTACATGGCAGGAGGTATATGATAAATTAAATGGCTTCTTGTGAAATCTGAGACAGGGCTATAATTAATTTGACTTGCCACCTCTATGAGAAACCGGTTAGTAAAAATACTTTTAGACACACTTCACTGTATTTTTGGTGCAATATGAATACTGGGTTTGAATTAATTTCAAGTCAATATAAAATCTAACTACTGAGAAATACAATGCAAATATCTACTTCCATATTATACTCCGAGTTCTCCAAACTTTTCTGATGGCCTCCCCAGTGTATTTTGCCATTTACCAAATAAGACCACCATGTGTACTTTTGGCTCTATGTGCTCTTGAGGAACCAACATGAAGGTAACAATAATATTTTAAGCAACAATATCCAAATAAAGCCAGGCTAAGATCATGGCAGGATAATGAGGTCTGCATTAAAGATGAGCCCAAAGATCCGATTACTGTTACACTTAGTACCAAGCTATTCTTGTCAGGGATCTCTTCTTGCTTTTGAAACTTGTTTGAAAATACTGCAATTTGAGACTCATTTTGTCCATGTTTAGCACACTGTTCCTTGAAGGACTGTGGGAAGAAATGTGTGGCATTATTCTCAGTGGCAGCATGTGTTCTGCTCCAAAAGATTCCTCCCATCCTGCTACACCAACTGTAATGGCACCAGATTTACAAGGAAAGGAAGGGTCCTTCCTTCTTTACCACCACACAACAAGCCAACCTATTAAATGAGAACTCTGAACTGTTTGAACCATACGCTTAGACATGGATAACTCAAAGTGCTATTTTATTTGGATCAGTGATCTTATGTCAATACGAAGCACCTGCTTCCCTAATGAAAAGGCGTAACCCTGTTCTCAGTACCATAAATCCAATGGGAACTGCACCTGTGTCATGTAAGCCAGAACTAAGCTCACGCCGTACAGAAGACAGCAATGCAGTTACTTGCTGTTAGACAATACACATTTTGATTATATAGAATTATAGGGCTACTTTACAATCAGAAATGCCAATCCACCATGAGGATAACAACCCATCCATTTATAATCTCTTTTTCTCAGTCCTGAGATGCAGACTCCTTGTTAGTATGTATACACATATATGCCAATACAAAAGCACACAGTAGCTCCCTGACATTGGCAACAGTCCTTCAGACACTGAAGTAAGAAAAAAAAGACTAATTTTGTCTGTGACAGCAATGCTGGACTCATAAGTAAACACTTCAGTGAGGCAAAGTCAGCATATATTAATCACATACAACACCTTGTTTTCCCCTGCTTCTAAAATCAAATACAGGCTTTAACATTTCACTCTATTCAGAGAGAATACCCCCCCCCCCCTTATTTTACTAGTGGATTATTTTTTCATCTTGTAGTAAACGCTGTCCCTAAGACCAGGCTCTCATGTGATACGTTGCTGAGAAATGAAACTGATTGTCACCACTGGTTTATTCAGATAGCCTCGTGGCATGACAGCATAAATAGAATTTGTCACTCCTGAGCTTGCTTCTCACAGCAGTTGTCTTTAATGTCACTTACTCAAGTGGCTCAAGGTGTTCATCAATAATTAATGTTTAGCAACCCACTGTAGTGCTGCAAGATAACCACTTTTCAGCCTTTGATTTCAAATAAGTCTTGATATTTTTGCTCAATGAAGGAAATCCAGGCAACTTTACACATCTGAAATTGTCAACGCATCTCCACTACGGACATAACAAAGGAACTAAAACTTACCTATCTGAATAAACAGAAGGTTAAGAAAGCGTGACATGCTCTCCTGCACAAGACATTAGTTCATTACAAATAATCAAGATTTACCTGAAAAAGCTGTCTTTTTATTTGAATCATAGCAGAATGCATTTTTCTGAAGCTTAAGGAAGACTTAGTAGATGTTCAGCTCCAAATGTACTTCAGTCACTAGGACCTTCTCTCTGGAATGTATCTAAGTCTCCTGGGCTGCTGATGCTATTAGTATTTGCATTCTGTAGTGCTTAGAATCTCCAGGAAAGGATCCCCATTGTGCTAGGTAATTACTGTAACACTAACAAGGCACGTTAATAACCTGCAGTGGTGTAATTAGAAAAGAAAGAGCTGGAAACGTGAGTACTAGAAGAGATGTATGATTAGGTAACAGTAGCAATTAAAGACAAAAGTCAACATTCAAATTTGAGCTTGGGTCTTCACAAATTTCAAGAACTACTGCTTTTGGAGGCTGACATCAGTGATCCAACTCCCGCCAGCCAAGACTCTGAAGCTGTGTGGAGAAGGTATTGATAATCTCCTCTACTAAAATACACAGTAAGAATGAGGTAACTGCAAAAAAAAAACAATCCCAAAACAATACAGGAAAGTATTTCCATACAGGAAAAGTATTTCCATTCTCCTGATATGAAAATCTCTAAAATGTAAATTTAATCATTTATGAAGGCTGCAGGACTGTGATCTTACATACTAATTTAGCAGTGTTCATAAAAGCTGAAAACCCCTACTGTGCTACACAGAAAGGAATGTGAGCAGAGAACACAGCAGCATCACTTGCTAGGGGATGTGTGTGCTTAGATTGCTATTTTTGAACACTGGGACTTGGTTTAGAAAAATATCATCTTTTTAATAAATGAACAAAGTGACCTTCAAATACATATCCTTTTTTTTGCCCTCAAGGCAGAAAATTTTTTCTACGCCTAATGTACCTAACTGGCTCTTCACGAAAACAAGTCGCTATACTTACTTACAGATAATAATTCTCAAGCCTGTATTATTAATCTCCAGGCCAAGACTGCAGTCTTGGATTAAATCCATCACCTGAGCAACACAAATGAAACCAAGCTCATACTTGATGATGTTCTGCTGTTACCGAGAGATCTACGTGCCCAATGCAAGACCATGCACAAAGTACCCAAAGTGCTTTGAAGATCAAAAGTAGTATATGTAGGTACTGTTGCGCCTGGGACAAATGTTTTACTTTGAACAGAACCCTACAAGAGATGCACGATCCAAATCCAAAAGAAGAACTACTGAAGTTCAATTAAGACCTTTCTTGGCATCTTACAGAAGAAAAGGGAGAAAAAAAAATTTAGAAGAGTGCTTTCCAACATTAAACTCCTCCTAGGAATATGCTGGAGACAGCTTCAACTTTCTTCTATATGTAACACAGTAGTCATTTGCGCCAAAATGTTACACCCAGCACCTTGGAACTGGTGAGTTATAGGGGGCTGTTGTGAAGATGATGCGCAAAATAGACACAACAGCAGATGTGCCATGCTGCTAAACAAACATGCTAAATGTTAACAGGAGTTCTGGGACGTATCAAGTATAACTGCATGAAAAAAAGATGAAATATTACAGATAATTTCTTTGCTGTTTTCATGCCTATAATAGTAGTTTAGCATCCAAATCTGTACACCGTTATGATAGCAACTGGATCACCTTTTTCAGTTCACAGTTCCTCTCACTTGCGTATCATGTTTCAAACTTTAGAACTGCAATGCAATAGATACTTTTTTTAGGAGCAAAATTAATCACTTTATTGCAGAAAATACTACCGGCTCCTTGGCAGTTAACCCTACACTTCATAAACACTTCAAACATATCAGCTATTGTAGCTTTCTTTTCCATTGTATCTCCTACATGTTGTCAGAGGGGTAAGATGATGGTGGGATTATGTCTTTGTTCAGTTCCAAATCGTAAATGTCAATGGGTCAATTTCTTCATATATTCTAAGCACTGAACTTCTGACTTTAATCACAATTATATATAATACAATGAGCTCTACCAAACTTTCTCTGGATTTCCAAATTAGTCAATGGTAATCAGGGAACCTGAAAACTAGAGTACAATATAGCCAGCATGTGTCTGTATTTTCATCTCCTGGCTGTTTAGAACTGTCTGTGTGCATCTTAATAGTGTCAACACTGCTCAGCTTCAATGTGATCCCACGCTGACCTGAATATCTACAAGATTTCCTTAAATAGCCTGCAGGAATAGAAACTCTAATGGAAGCCCATATGCTTGCAACTACCTCATTTAAAACCGCTATCCTTACTCTGGTGGCAAGACAGATGCAACAAGAATTCTGAGTTGTTGAATTTAGAACTTCCTGTTAAAAAAGACGATAAACAGACCCAGGGTATTCCCTGCTAGATCTGTTACACAGAGTATCATCAAAGAACACATCAGTGTGGATAGAGGACAGACACCAGAAATTACAACAGCAGAGGCTGACATTCACTAGTTATATCAAAGACATTAGCATCCTTACCATTTCACTTTATGTAAACCCTGTGAACCAAGTAATGTGCCTTGCTTTGAAAATAAAGAAGTGATGTACGCATCCAGGTAAGGCTTAGTTGTGAAAGACAGATGAACTATCACATGTAAATATACATCCACCCATTGCTGCTGCTCTTTTATGTTAGAAATACTTGGAAGTTGATGGCATCCATTTACCGACCAGCTGAACAGGCACACGAGTTCCATTTTGCCCTGACTTTCAGGGTAAAAATTAAACCTTTTAATGGATGAAGAGCAAGCTTTCCAGTGTTTAGTAGTTACAGCATGTCTCCACGTCACACCAAAATGAGCGTAACCAGGGTTAACAGCAGCATCAATTTCATTTCAAGTAGAAGATGGCCACCTTGGTTAGTCTTTCAGGAAAGAGCTAATTTGTTCGCAAATTGCTCCTGTCACATACTTTGAAGAGGTCGGTTGCCTGAAATCATAAAATGACCTTATTGTTCCTTCAGTTATTCTACATTTAGAGACTAAAGTCTGCATAATAGTGGCTACATAAACAAAACAGTCAGATGTGTCAGATGTAACAGCTACCAAATGTTTTGATTTGCTGAAAATAGTATGTGCTTATAAAAGGTGCTTTCACTGAGGCAGAATAGTTTAATTTAACCTGATAAATTTCAATCATGCTAAAATATCCCAACTTACAAATGGTTTGGAAAACTTTACCCAGTTCAATTTGCATTTTACTTCCCCCTTCTCTTCACAACTTCTCATTTCAGAAAGGACTAATCTTTGAATTAGTCAGTGCGGCACTTCATTCCTTTTGAACACTGGTGCTATCACGTCATCCTTGAAGTAGACATGGCAGGTACTAGCAAAAATTGCACTATTGCTCCTTGCAGTCAGGAAGGATTTAACAGAGCCTCGTGTTCCTTATTCACAAAGTGTTATGGGAAAAGCCCTTTATGTTTCAGCTCCAAAGTAATGTTCCATGTAAGTGGCCAAGTATAAAGCCAACTCTATTTAGATGCAGTGAGGATTCCTGTATGAATCTGACTCAGAAATAGCCATTGTTTTACACTCAAGAGTGAAAACACTGGTAATTTGAAGAAATAAATAGGAAGAAACCACACGCAATCCTCCAACTCTTTTGTTTGCATGCAACTGCTGGCAAGCCAGCATGTTAGATGGTGCTCGCTCTAAACTATGTGACAAGAGGTGACTGAAAATGTGTCTTCCCTGATATTATCATTTGTAACCACCATCAATATGACCTGTAGCTCAACCTTTTGCACAGCGTATTAAACAAAGTTAATAAATGTTTAATTCTCTCAGTTCACAGGTTAAAAGGTACGGGTCATGTGTGCTAGCAGCTGCCAAATGCTATTTTCTCTCATGAAGTGAAACTTGTAATACAATCCACACATAAAGATCCTGATACAAAGGCAGAAATGCAGTTGTATTTCTGCAAAGGCAGAAATACAAAGTTCCACGCATTGCATTTAGGAGAACGCAAGCTACCTTGTTGATGGAAACAATAACTTGAGGATTTGTCTATGACTGCCTTACAGAACGACATTACTTACATCAAGAAAGTAAGGTTTTCACTTCTCCTTTCCATATAGTAGTGACTTTGCCTACATAAGTTTATGAACATTTCAGATGTACACTTCCCCACTAGATCTTATTCAAGTATTACCCAGCAAAGAAACACATGGAAATCTTACAACAGAGGACATCTACATTAGAAGAAAATCAGAGCTTGGAATTGCCAATGCAACTAAAAGGCACCAGGATTGCCTGCAGGAATTTACTCTTCCCTTGTCTTCTCTCCTTTTCCCACCTTCTCATCTGCCTGTCACTGAACACATGGCTTCTGCCATCAGTGACAGCTGAACAATGGACTTTATTTTGCTTTTACCTTTTTTTACAACTCCTCTGTATAAGGCTAAATTTCTACCTGGCATTGTTTGTTACTGATGAATTTAGGCCCCAGAATTCAGAATCCTGTGCAATGCAATACCTTCAGAGTTTTTAGAGACAGATTCTGAATCAGACTATTATTTAATGAGAATAACTTTAAATTTCTACATTCTTCTCATATTAGCCCTACCTCAAGTCAGTAGCAGTAGTTTTTAAGATCAACTTCCAGTTTCCTTCATCTTATTAAAGCAAATACGCGCTATAATTAGTTTCTTCTTACTTGCATATTAGGTTCATAATACTATATTACAAAATTCCATACACATGTAAATGAGACCTAATTGGACTGGCTCATCACCAATTACCTAACAGAAATACATTAACTGAATGTGATTTATGTATAAGGTACTTGTGAAGGTTTGTGCTGGAATTCATAAACCTCTCATTTGCATATCCTAATTAGTAGTTTATTAATCTTAAATGCATACAGAAATTAACAGCATCTTAGTCTTCTAAAATGCAGCTTTTTTTTTATCCTTTCATTAACAGCCATCAATTTTAGTGAGAGACAATTCTTAATAGCTCATTGATAGAGATTACGAGTGCCTATGCACACAAAAATATGCACAGAGCAATTTTGCCTTCCCTTCACCCTGGAGAATTGCCACAGGAACCAGTATGGCTTTGTGGAGCAAGACTTCAGTAAAAATAAATGATGAAGCCTTTCCAAGCAGATATCTGTATCTATCTCTCTCTGTATATGTATCTCCCCTTTATTAAGTGGTGTCATGTTCTAGAGCACCACAGGTTAATTTTCCTTTTGGAACAGAGACTGAATACACAAAATAAAGCTTTTAATTTTTTTTATTTGCATCTTTTATTTAACTTTTATGAAGTGTACACAGTATATTTAACTGGATAGGGAAGGCCAGTTAATTAAAAGCCCTAAAAAGCAAATACTAAATGCAATAAAACAGTGGAATTTTGAATAACATTGAAAAAGACTTATTCCATTACCTCTAGATCCCAGCTGAACACAGAATGATAACAGCTCTGCTCAGCAAAGTATCAGGCAGGTGTGCTTTCTAATTTTAGCTTTAGTAGCAGGTCACTGCTGATCATGGGGTAATGATTCACAACTTCAAAATTACGCAGGTTGCAATTTGCTTATGTAAATATGCTATTTTGTATTCCATACTTTGCATTAACACTTTAATGGTCATATTCCTGTTCCTTCTTTCTCTTGTTTAAGCATAAATGCAGACCAATAAACATCTAATTTACTTAGATATATTAAGCTATACCACTTGCAAACTACACACAACATACAGAAACATATATATGTATCTTTGGACAGTCACGTAGTATGCCTAGGGAGGAAGACTAAGGCCATTGCAATGGCACTGATAACATTACTTCATCCTTTAGGGTCATTCTTAAGGATTCTCATTCCATAAGGACAAGGTAAAAGCACTTTAGAGTGCTTTAGGCAGCGCAGGGTAGAATTAATATTTTCATTCTTCTTCATCTCCTATTTATCAGTCCGTGGTGATGCTAGTCATCTCACGGTGACAATGGAAGGTGGACAGAAAGAGGAATGGTGGCATATACCCACAGTTCCTAGACTCTCTGTAGCCAGGTCTTAATTTTAGGCTATTACACAGAGCTCTTATTTCCATTAAGAACCCAACTCAGTGACCACAGTGACCAAGGAAGTACAGCAGTGCCTTTAAGATTCTAAAACGAATCACTTGCACAATACTTAAATCTCAAAGTCTAGTCCTAATAGGAAAGGCCATCACTTTAGCTGCCTATGCGATTTTGTCTCCATCAGAGAGTCAGGGATTCACAGACTGGTTTGAGATGGAAGGAAACTTAAAGCTCATCCAGTTCCAAACCCCTGCCTTGGGCAGGCACACCTTCCACCAGACCAGGTTGCTCAAAGCCCTATCCTTGCTGTCCTTAAAATCAGAATGTCCTTTTTTCAGCGTTTTGGAAAGAGATGCTCTAAGAAGCAGATTTCTTATCATGCTGTATGTAAAGAGAGAAATTCCGAGTTCTGAGTTAAGATATTCTCCTCAATGTTATCCTTTCTCCTTTAAAATACATTACTCTTACATAACTAGTATTTGTTTCTGTGTATACGTACGTTCAGTGTTTTATATTATATATGCCTGAAAACACAGAAATCTCAAAGTACAAGTTGATTTGACACCCAAAGTTGAACATGCCTGGCCCAGTTATTCACAGATAAATATCAGTCAGAAAAGATGCAAATGGTTAAAAGAGTACTGAATTTTAGCCTGAAAGATACTAAAAAATCAGTACGGATAACAAATGGAACTTGTGATCTATGGCTGTCCTGACAAAATGAGTGTACAAATGTTAATCTATGCATAATACAGAATATTGACTACAACTGGCTATATTTCATGCAGACAGGATTAACTGTATTTGTCTAGTGTATGTGCAGACTAACTTCCAGTCTATTTTATTACTTATCCTGCATTGTCTTCTATGGCCAGGACAGCACAGAATTAAATCAAAACAGCATTTTCTAATGCTATTTTAGTTTGACTAAGTGCTTTTCTTGTCTACTGCTTAGAATTGTAATAGGCAGTAAGACAAAAGTAAATGTAATTCATTTAGTTAAGTTTTTTAAATTGCCAGTTATACCCGAGATACAAAGTAATCTATCAGTCTGGAATGAATATGTTTCCTCAGTGTAATGGCTTCATGTAGCAATCGATGAATCATGGAATCACAGAATAGTTGGAGTTGGAAGGGACCTTAAAACTCATTTAGTTCCAGCTAAGGTTGGCATATTTAGGCACCTCAGGACCTGCGGATGCATCTCATCAGGTCCCATGGCCTTGCACACCTGGAAGTTCAAGACAAACCTTAGATGGGCTCGAACCTGATCTTTTCCTACAGTGGGTGGTCCTTCATTCTTCCAGTCAGTGCCTTTGCCTTCTGTGACTAGGGCAGTATGGTTGGAGCACTTGCTGATTAAGACTGATACAAAAAAAAAACTCATTTAGAACCATGGCCTTCTCCATATCCTGGGTAACAAGGTCCACCGTAATACCTCTTTTCATTGGCTCCCCTACCACTTAGCAAGAAAGTTATCATCAAGGCATTCCAGGGTCCTTCTGGAATGCTTATACCTTGCTGTGTTGTCCCTCCAACAGATACTGGGGTGGTTGAAGTCCCCATGAGGATCAGGGCTTGTGAACGTGAGGCTGCTCTTCTTTATCTATAGAGGGCCTCATCTGCTTGATCTTTCCTGGTTGGGCTGGTAACAGAGCCCACTATAATGCCACCTGCCCCTGACCCTCCCCTTCTTCTTTACCATAAGCTCTCAGTCAGCTCCTCATCCATGCCCAGGCAGAGCTCTGTGCACTCCAGCTGGTTGCTGACATAGAGGATGACAGCTCCTCCTCATCTCCCTTGCCTGTCCTTCCTAAAGAACCTGTGACTCTCCATTCCAACACTCCACTCATTGGAGATGTCCCACCAAGTTTCCATGATGCCAGTAAGATGTATTAACTCCTCTTATTTATTTCCCGTACTACATGCATTTGTACAAGTTGGGCCCCCAATGAAGCCAACTTACTGGCTAGAGCGACTGGAAGTCTTCTTGCTTTTTAGGTGCTTCTTTGCTGACCTGTGATCCCTGCCTAGGCTCTGGGCATCTCTCGCCAGCACTGACATCAGATTGGTAGGAATGGGATGGATTGAGGTTCCCCTCCCCTGGGAGATCAGTTTGAAGTCCACTTTAATCACCTTGGCAAGCCTGTGACTGAAGATGCTCTTCCCTTTCTCTGACAGGTGAACCCCATCAGCCCCCAGCACAGCAGGTAATCCATAACTAAATCCTTTGACAGCTATCCATCAGTGACAAACAGGCAATATAACATTGTCTAAGCAGTTACAGTGCAATCATATCTAATTTGATGTAATATCTTAACCGCACAGGGATGCTGTGCTCATTAAATTGAACGTAAGAGACACAAATGAAAAGAAGGCAAAGTCTGTGCTACCCAGCTTCTTCAGACAATTACATCTGTTATAAAAAGTGCCTAGCTTGATCTCTAAAGATGTATGCTGATCTTCTATTAACCAGGGTCACAAAAAAGCATGTCTAGCTTGATTTCAGAATATACCTGTGATCTTTTCTTAACTTCTGATCTGTATCACTTCCCATTCTTTCAGTTTTCCTTAAAGAAAACAGGATCTTAAAGCAAAGTTTGAGCTGAATACAAACTCACAGACTTCACTTGATGTTATATTGATCATTTTTCATTGCATCATTCCATTTCATAAACGTTTCAGGAACTCACTCAGAGCTTTTCACTATTGAAAGGACAGAAAATGAAAATAAATTCAATGTAGTTCAAAATTTATAATGGAAACCACTGGTATTCACCAACCAAAGCTGAAATTCACCCTTTGGCTATAGTAGAATAGTTTAAAATACAAAAAACTATGTTAAACATTCCTAATTTGGATTTATCATTAAACCTAAAAAGGAAGAAGGGGAAAGACATATTTTACATACTAAATATAATCAATTCTCATAAGATCCCAGTGGATTTTTGAATGATTTTCCCTTGCAATGGAGTGACAATTTTTGCAACGTGAGGAGAAATGATGAGGATATCTTGGGGGTTTGTGGATCATCACCTGGAATCCATTAGGCTTTGTAAGATTTGCTGGTAATGTCCGAGTTAAACATTATGTGCCTATCTATTAGGCTAGCAAAAAGCAAAGACCTGAGTACAGATGGGATTCTTTCGACCTGAGTGTATTTGCTGTTTGAATTGGATAGCGATTTTTCATTTCCTGCATCATTCACCATAAGCCAAATTCGTTCCCCAAAGCTCACTCATTCATTACTCTTGAAAACACAATAAAACCAAAAGTTAGAAAGAAAAATACTGTGTTGATTATGAATACCTACAAATAAAATACAGATATTTTCACTTTGAATTGCAAGTTGTGCTGATGGGCATATACACTACCTTATAAACTTAATTTGTTTGCTTGAAAACTTCAGCTCCAAAACCCAAAAAGGTTAACAAAACCTCAATTCTTCTTATGATTCATTTGGGTATTTCAAGCTGTAGCAAATGCAAAGCACTTACTGCAGACTTATTCTCAAACCATGATTAAACAAACCTTCCTCCCTGGCTCAGTCCCACAAATACCGCCTCCTCAAACTGGAGTCCTACACAGCGTTTATCTAGGTGACAGAGGCCAAGATACAGCTTCTGCTACAGGATAAATGCAAAACGCAAGTATCTTAAGTATCTCATCACCGGTATGGCCTACTATCTTAAGGCTCAGGAAGGGTGGTGATGTGCTGGCAGAGGTTGCCCAGAGAAGCTGTGCCTGCTCCATCCCTGGTAATGTTCAAGGCCAGGTTAGACAGGGCTTGGAGTAACCTGGTCTAGTGGAAGGTGTCCCTGCCCGTGGCAGGGGGTTGGAACTGGATGAGCTTTAAGGTCCCTTCCAACTCAAACCAGTCTGGGATTCTGTGATCAGAGAAGCATTTTAGCAGCAGCAAATGTAGGACTGCTCTTGCTTTGCTGTCCATGGGGTCCCATGAAATAGTGAAAAGGACAGAGCCCATATTAGCAAGCCAGTTGTAAGCAGACATCCCCTAGTTGTGAGCTTGACTAGATGGCCTCCAGGAATCCCTTATAAATAAATTACTATATGATTCTAATTACAACTTCTGTAGTAGTAACATGCACTTTAGACTTGATTAATTGCTGCAACTTGGTAATAAAATCTATACTAACAGCCCAAGCCCATCTCCCCCACAGTGGATTAAAGGTTTCAAAATTATGTGCTGGCACAGAGTGGTTATTAAAGATGAGAAAATGTTAGTATTAATTAGATAGTACCTAATTAAAAGATTAAAAGAAAAAATAGAAGAAAAATTAATGCTCTCATTTCAACACAAACTACAATGGACTAAAAGAACCCCAAGCACTTAGCTTTAGAAAGGAAAGAACGTAAAGTGAACATCCCTGGATTTTCAGGTTCTGCACCTAAGCCAGAAATGTTGGAATGCATGTGGAATGCCTCTCTTTTCAATGTTATTTCCTTTCCACAGAGCACTGAATATTTTATGAAAGGTGCTAATTTGGGAAATCCCTTGATTCATATACAGTAACCGATCAGGACCACACAAATGAAAGCATGACAATGCTGAACAAGAAAGCCAGTATGTACAACCACACATTTATGCCTGATCTGTCTCCCAAAGGCTGATGAAAAGTCAAACAGGTAGACAGGGAGGTAAGCATGCCAGAATTGCTTTATCTGTGAGAAGGAAATACTTAGCTATTCCAGTCTCAAGAAAAGGAATGATTTAGGACAAGTGAGACGGGATATCCCATTAAGCTGTGGAACTACAAGGGTACTGAACAACTTCCACCTTAGGCCAGTATGGTAACTGAACATTAGAAGCATCCATACGGACAGAACACATGGACAATCAGTAAGTCAAGCCACTTCCCCTCTTCTGTATGCTCCAAAGCCTCACTGGTCCTGGCCAATCACAGAAAGTATCCCACAGCAAACTTAGAGAAACAGTGAGGAACTGAACAGGCAAATGCATACCTACTGCAGATTTGCAGTCCTTGTTTCTGAAATTATGCCAAAAACAACGTACAGAAGAGCAAGCCTTTAACAGTCACAGTGAATATAACTCTGTAGATATGCTCTTATGAGATGTATACACACATGCATGATTTTCATTATAAAAAATACTTCCAAATGATTTAAAAAGCAATATTCAGTGTTCACCTAATCTAAAAATACATTTCATAGGCTTTAGACTATTAAGGGGAAGCAAAGAATGAACACCCATTTAATTACCTGGAAACTTCCATCACACACCTTTTGGTGGGTGAGCCCATATGCTAAACACTGAGGCATGTTACTCTTTTCACAGCTTGTACACTCCAAGGGGATCTGCTCCTCCACAGCCACACTCAAAGGGTATATCTATTTCTAACTGATTCCATCTATCTCGTGTTTGTAAAATTCTCCTATTAAGGCACCAAACAGAATGATTACCAGGTTTTACAGACACCTACAGGATGGTATCATATAGATAATATCAAAGTGACAGATAGATCACTGAAGACAGCAAGGAAGAGAGGAAGAATCTTGGGTTTTGTATGGATTCATGTGTGGGTTACTCGTTGTTTTAACCCCCCCTTGACTTAACAGCATTATAAACTGGTGTCCCTAAAAATTAGAAACCCTGCCTGCAACTATTTTTGAACTTTTTTTCTAGGTCAAAATGGTAAAAGCCATTGTTTTAACAGCCCTTTTTCATTTCCTTTATAATAGAAAATATTTCGACATATCAGATCATAACAGTCTTGTAAGTAAATCTTTATGGTGTGCTCACTCAAAATGGCTATCTCATAAAATAATGAATGACAAGGCAAATGTGTCACTTTTATGCCTCTCTTTGTATTTTATGGAGTAGTTATAGCTACTGGTAGTTGGATTTTGAAATAATATTCTATGAACTTTAAAGACAATAGTAAAGTTCAAGGTTACTACAGAGATACAGCACCATTCTGTGATCTGGATGAAATGCATTGAGCCAGCTGGTGGAGTCATCTCTGTAGGCTCACCTGTACTAGTCTCCTGATGCTAAACCTCATTTTTGACTTTCAAACAAAGAGCACATGGCCTGCAGCTCCAGAAATTCAGCTACTCTCTTGCACGCAGCCTTCAGATTTAAAGTTTGAACCTTCACTGCTTTCCCATGCTGTAAAAATTGGCATGGGGCACATCATTTCATACTGCTGGTTGTTCCCTCTGGGCCTG
The DNA here is from genome assembly GCF_033815535.1 of Pezoporus flaviventris. Lineage (NCBI taxonomy): Eukaryota > Metazoa > Chordata > Aves > Psittaciformes > Psittacidae > Pezoporus > Pezoporus flaviventris. Next base: position 7,179,975 of record NW_026892585.1, read on the forward strand.
TATACACTTAGTTCAGGTAATCCCTCCTGGACATGCAACACAGCTGAATACATGCAAATGTATTTTGGTAGAGGGATGAAAAGGTCATGTTCAATGTGCGAGAACTCAGGTTTCAGATCAGGCACCATTTCTTCTGCCTTTCAACCTCCGTGAATGCAAGTTTCTCTTCCAGAGGAATAGCTATATCCCTACCCTAAGTACACACCAGTACCTAAGGCTCTGTTGACACAGGTTGAAGTGCAAACTGAGAGCATGTTGGTACAAAACTGCTGCCCCAGGGACTGCTCACTGTATGCAAGCTCTAGCACTCACAGAAGTGAGCACGCACTGCTTGCAATGGTCCTTGAGAGTATTCCTGCCAAGAATCAGTTGCACTTCCAGATAGAGGTAAGAATAAGAAAACCTGGCTCTAGGTAGGCATTTATACATCACTTCGTAAGACAAAATACTGGATTACCTTGTGGGTGGGCAACATCTCTTTTCTATTTTTTCAGAACTAATGATGGAACAACTGCAATTGAAGGTATTTTAAAAGAAGGAAAAAATGTATAAATTGTACAGGCAGGCATTTATTTTTATTTTTTTTTTGCAAGCAGTAACATCTTTGTCATTCCAATCACCTTTTTAATTCAATAAAAATGGCAACATATGGCTTTTTACAGAGATCTTATTAGCCCATTTCCCTGAATATACATTTACACTTCAAAATATTAACACTGAAATGCAAACTATAACATACATACAAGAATTAAGGAGAAACCATTTCTATTTAACTGTCTGAAGTCAGCCAAAACCTCCTCTTGACTATTTTTCACTCTCCTCTTTGGTTTAGCTGAAAGGTATATTGAATAAAGATGACACTTCTGTTCAACTACCCCCTTGTTTGCTTCCCCAGCATTGTGCACATACTTCATCATCAACACATGAGCTACCTCTGACACCTGTAAGAACGGAAGAGGGTGGAAAAACCCTAAAACTCCAGGATGCACCACCCAGCAGTTCACCTGCTCAGGTCTGAAAGGACACATGAAACACTTTTCCTGCACATTTATAACAGTAAGGTTAGGAACATTCCAATCCCTTACATATGTCTGGCTATCTGCTTGGAACACTACAGCATGGAAGCTGCTACATCAAACAACATAGTGGTCTCCTGTGGTCTGTACCTTAACACTAGAGTTAAGGGAAGAAACGGTAAAGAGTGGTAAAAAGTGATCATGTATTTCTATACCACAGTGGGATATTTATGCATAACTGCAGATGATGCCTGCACTATGTTATAAAATAACGTAGCAAATTGTAATTTTTACTCCAGGGAGTACAACCGCTGATAGTTTTTATTCATGCTGTTCAGATGCACTTCACATGATACTTCACTGATAAGACGGGACAAAGGAGTCTGAAAGAAAGGATTGCCCTGCACCTTGACAGTATCATAGCCTAGGAACAAGAAGGCGTGTGAGGTAGAATGGCCTCAGGTGCTGAGGCACCTTCCTGTAAGCTGGCTGCTGGACAGGAAACAGAATCATAGAATCAACTAGGCTGGAAAAGAACTGTAAGAAATGTGGCATATCTGCTAACATACAAGGAAAAAGAGAGATTCCCTTGAGAAAGCAACAGCAGACAGAGGATCCAGCCTCAGCTAGAAATTTCTTGCTTGATCTGTAATGAAGGCAAACACAATAACAGAAGTACAAACACAATAAATAGAAAGCATACTGGAATTACATTCTTTAAATTAAAAGCCAGCACTTGCATGGCTTTCTTTTGCAACAGATACCAAATCTATTTCTAAGGGATCCAGTCTCAGCATTCCCAGTCTTGCCAATGGAGAAAAAGAAATAAAGAAATGTGATGGTTACCTGATAACATACCATGAATCAATGGCAGGGTTGAAAGTGGAAATCCCAGTCATACAACTCCTGCATTTGTTCTATAATTATTATACATTCAAACTCCCTAGACAGGATATAAGCCATCCTTTAAACAACAGAAAAAAGAAGATACAAGAGAAACCAATCTTCTCTTACATGAAAGATTTCAACAATTTCACAGACAAATTACGATAACAGATTGCAAATGAAATCATGATCTTCATTTAAACTGTAATTTTCTTTAAACCACCAAACAAAATACACTCTCAAAGGAGAAACTAAACAGTATAAGGATTCCTGATTGGTATGCAAATGTTGTTGGCTTCAGCTACTAATACATAACTACTTTAAAGAGGTGTTTCCGCTCATCAACAAGCAGAAGTAATCAAATCTCCTTTCCACACTTTGGTTCCTCCTCTGGACTTGATATCTAATTTTATTTCTTGATTTATGTAAGATTAAGATGGGGAGGGGGTGGGCTACTTCTGTCATGTTTTAACTATTATGAACTTCATCTTCTCCTGTTAGTAATACATTCAAATGTTCTACCTAGATAAGGCTTTTTTTTTTGGTTTCCCTTCACCAAAACCAGGTGCTGCTACATGTAGAGAATTATGTAGCTTTGGGTATATAAAAGCAAGAAAAACTTCTGAATAGAAATACGGATTCACTTGGCGTATACTGGAAACAGGACACTATGTCAAACTTTACTTTCATAAAAGTCATTAAATATCTGTTTGTGATGAGCCTAAAAGAGTGAAACATTCACAGAACTACCGTGGCACGACTTCACATCTTTGCTTTGAAGGAGATGAATGAAAATTGATGAAGCACTGTCTTCACTGTCTAAACAACAGGGCAAACCCTGAGCACTACTTTGGTTTCCTTTCAATAGTCTAGCTGGCTCAGCTGAACAAATTCAGCTGCATATGGTGACAGGCTAAACCTAATCTCTTTGGGCAACACACCCACCAGTGGCTCCTCCATCACATCACATGCAGCATAATTACCCACCTCACACAGAGGCACTGTCTTCTACAGATGCATAGCCTAGTCCTTGAAAGAGTTAACACTGCTAGCAATACTTATCTAAATCCCAAATACTTTATAGCTATGTGTATTGCTTCACACAGCTGAGACACACTTTTAATTTTATTAGGAATTGAATAATGTTTCCACATCCTTGATGATGTATAGCCTTAATGACTAATCAATATGCTCGAGTAAATGTTTTTAAAATGCCTAAAGCAAAGTGACAGTGCATTTATCAAAGGGATTTGGACCACATGCAGCCTCCAAACAGGTTTTTAAATTCATAAAAAATACAGGAATTCAAAAAACCCAACACTGTTCATGTTTCTGAACAGGTTCAGCTGTACCACCTTTATATTGCTATCAATCATTATTATAGGCTTTCATGCTAAATGCCAAAGTCCCACAAGTTCTTCATAAATATCAAATCCATAATTACATATGCTATGTTCCTGACAATTTGCTTGTGCTTTGACATGCAAACACTATGCTATCACACAACCCCGCTGTATCCCATTCATAGAGCAATAGGTATTTGTTTTAAATATTAGCCAGCTGGAAGGTAGAGTGATGGGGATTGAACTACCCATGAAGATATAATTGATTTTGAAGCACTCTTTATAAAAAGTACAGTTATTAAATCTATTTATCGTCGGTTAAAGAAAGCACACAGCAGAGTAGGAATGTAGTACCATCACAACCCACTACTCATACATCAATGCCAAAGTAACAAAGGATGCTAGATGAAGAAAATCACCTTCGACATTTCATCGAGAGTGCTAAGTCCAGATAAAATAACACTGTTAATATTTTTTCATTGTGCTCTGAATATCCCAATAAAAAAACATCTCTGGTCTATTTGCAGATAAATATCAGTACATTTTGTATGTGTGCAACTGAGATCTACAAGGTTAAGGCCATTTCTTCAGCGATGTGCGGTTTCATGTGCCCATTTTGTGCACTCAAGCTAGAGCTCTCAATCAGCTTTCGACAATTAAGTCCAAAGCAACTCAATAGCACTGCATATCATTCAACCAGAAGTTGCCATCCCACTCATTAACTCCAAAGTGCAACTCAGAGATAGTATTTCAGAAATGTATGCCTGACAAAAACAGGTAAATGAACTACCAATACATTTGCTCATGTACAGCGAGTCATTAACACAGAGCATTACCACAAGGTAACCAATTCAAAAATGATAAACAGAAGTCAGAGAAATAGTCATTTGTATAGCATCAACATGCCATTTAGATGGAACATTTTATTCTACAGCTAAGGCATTTGCAAGATGAAGTCCCTCCTTGCAAAGTTAATCTACTGTGCAATGCTTCCTATTATCTCAAAAGAATTTGGTTCTAATCAAGGTCCCACAGTAGATACCTAATTTGACCTATGTGGGCTGTTTTCAAGGAACACTGAAGGACATATCATGGCCACCTGAAACTACTCCGTAATTCCAGTGAATAGTCATAGGTGGTGAGAGCTGTGGCACATTTCAAGAAGTCACAGAAGAGTTTGTGCTTTAAGGCACTTGTCTGGAATTCATACACAAGCAGGAGAGATACAGGGAGAGGCTACTTGGGATGAATATAAGGATATTGCTAGAGTATGCAGAAATGGAATGAGGAAAGATATGGCCCATCTGGAACTGTAGCTGGCTAAGGATGTCTGTTCCTGATGCCGCTCATTAAAGAGTGGTCTGGATCCTATCTCTCCCACCTCCAGATGTCCATATTAGGTGCCATAAAATTTTTCACCTCTGCAATGATTTCATGCAGAATGTTATACAAACTAGAGAATCTTTAAGAGGAGACTTTGATGAGTTAACACTCAGCCTTGACTTGAAGTGACAATTCTTAGCTGGATTTCTCTTTGCAGAAGCCTTCCTCTACTATGAGGCAACAATGTGAAAGGTCTTCATTCATCTTTTTTATTTACCTGTCCTTTTGCAACTACCTTTTCCACAATACCTCCCAGCTTAGTGAGGACCTACATGGGAGACAAACTCTGTCCCAGTGGATACTTACACATTTAACGTTAAATAGAACATGAAACATTAGGAAAAACTCATTACAACACCTCTTTAAAGCACCTTTTGGCAATGTATGAACCTTGGATTCCCTGAGGGATATGATGGACCCTCCAACTTTAGTGGATGCTCCAGTTACTACTAAATGAAAGAATAATAGAATGGTTTGGGTTGAAAGGGACTTTACAGATAATCTAGTTCCAACCACACTAGAACTATTCACCACCTTTTGTCAATCATTCTCTTCCGTTTCTTTCATGTTATGGGCTTTCTTATCCCAGCAATCCAAACCTGAATATACCATTCTAACTGTGATTGATATACTGTAAAGAAAGACACCAAGAAGGAAATATTTCTGATGGTCTAAACTCGTTTTCTTTCTTGATATTTCTTGATATTTCAAGCTAAAAAGAAGTATTTAAAAATCAGCATCATTGTGTATGGGACTAGTCATCAACATAATATGTATAAGAAAGGCAGCACAAGGATTATTTATCTTGTAGAGAGAAATTTGTGATCCTAACTGGTATATTGTCTGACAATCTATATAATGTGCATAAATTACACTAATCTCTCACATACATGACAAAACTATGAAGAAACCTCAGTGAAAATGACAAAGTTCCAATCATTTACACAATAAGAAAATGACGAATTGCTTCTTACAAAGCACACTATGTTTTCTGTTTCACCCACTTCCTAAGATCCTTGGAAAACTTCCCTACTGAAATATGCACGCTCTCTACTGCCATCAACCTGTTCTCATCAGCTGGAAGGTTAGTCCAGATTTTGTCCAGTAGAGAGGAATTTCCTGGATCAGATCGGTTACAGTCAGCATCTGCAGGGAGCATCCTGTTTTCCTGTTCACTCTTTCTAAGTGTAGTAGTGGTGGTCAGCCCTGAGTGACTTCCAGAATGCATAAAATCTTCCTGTGGCATTTTTTCCCAGATCATCTTGGTTTTAGCTTTGCTACAGAATTTCAAAGAGACAAGTACGTAGGTACTACAATGCTAGTACTCATGTGATGAAAGGAAAGTAAGTGGATGAGCACCAGTGTTATAAGAACTCAAACATTGTAATTCTGGTGGCATAATCTCTCCTTGTTACGAAACCTTCTGATGTTGAAATGCTCCCTTCAGGTTTTGTTCGTTACAACTTCTAAGTAGAAGAGAGCAACCTGAAGGCAAACTTACGTAATTACATTAGAGGCAATGGCAGATGTTGCAAATTGTGGTAGAAGCAAAAGAATTAAGGTAATAATGGCATTACAGTAGTAATAGAAGCAGCAGCAGTCAAGTCAGGAGAAGTCGGTCAACAAGAGCAGCAGTAAGGAAAGAATTAAAAGTAACAATCACCTTACGAGTTTCTTCCTTTCTCACTCAACAGATGTTCACGAAGCAGCCATTTAACCTCCAACCATTTGAATCAAAATCTCCCATTAGTAGTCATTCACTGGTATTACTCAGCAGAAGCAGTCTGTGCACAGAAGGAATTACACAAACCTCAAGTCATTTGTTCATAGTAGATCCCCCTAGTTAGGAGTTGTTCTACTCATCCTCTTCAATCATCTCTAGTTTTCCTTTTGCCTTATTTTAATATAGCTTCTTACTTCAATGTCACTACCATGGACGAGTTAAGCTTGGGCTATGAATCAAAAAGGCAAAATAAACAGTATGTTTTATGTATGATGCATGCAAGTACTCCTTGCACTACACTGAAAATACAATTGCAAAGTTAAAATAACTCAAGATACTGAGCTGAAAATATATTGGAGAGGCTGTTCCATAGCAGTTCTGCATAATTCACTTGGTTTTCGTATTTCTCTAACATCTGCATAATGCTTCAGTGCCCCCTAGTTTAAATCTTATGTGTTTCACTGAACTCTCTGTCCACAACTCTACCTTCTCCTAGGCTAAGGATGTTGTGAGTGCTTACTCTCTTCTAGCCTCTTCTCAGGACAAATATACAAGTGTATAACCATCCCTGGGTATTTAAGGGGTACATACTTTGGAGATGAGAAAAATTAATTGGTGGGGTGTGAAAAGCAGGGAAAACAAAAAGGACAAATTAAGTCAACAAAAATTAAGTCAGAATGTAATTACAATACTAATTAGAAGAGTTACCCTGTAGGAATGGATCATTTAAATATGAACAAAACACAATAATGAAAGACTGTACTGTTGGGGCATCTCTTTTCCTTGCCAGGCTGTGCTCCAAGAACAGAACTGATAACATCACCAGATTTTTTCTCTCTCCATATTTCCAATTATTTTATTGTATTTAATGTTTTATTTGAAGAATGCTCTTTCATGACATTACCAATCTTCCTTTCAGCTTAAATCCCAGTTCTACTGCTTTGCAAATTAGAAAGGGTGTTTTGGGTTTGGTTTGGGTTTTTGATTTATCCTTGAGAGCATCCCAAAACAATGACTAAAAGCTATGCAAGTTATTAGCTTGTGCATTAAACAGTTCCTAATTCATTCACTAGATTTGTACACTTCTTAGATTTAATTAAGTATTTCTAGGACAACAACAACACATAATATTGTAAGAACATCTCTTTGTACAAAAAAGTAAGTCAAGGCTACACTGAATAACTGATGCCTTATATTTTCACCTCCCCTCCCCCATATTAGCATAGAGTACTACCATAAACTTAAGAGTCTTAGTGAAATCAACTGCAGGTATTACATAAAGATAGTGACAGTTTTGCAATCACTATGTAGAGACCTTCAGTCTTTTCAAAGAAAGCAAGGAATAAAGTAATTCAAAAATTGAAATTCAGGTATTTTCACAGAATTTTGCACTTAGGTTTTCTATTTTCATGACCAACTGAACACAGTGATAAGAAACTCTGTTTTGCAATATAACTTGTTTAGGAAAAAAAAAAGCATAAAAAGTAGTACAGCATTATCATAACACATCTAACTGGAAAAGCTACAAAACCACAGATCTGAGAACCAACATAATAGTCAGTGAATTCTTGAATTCATGCAAAAAAAGGGAAAAATACCTGCCTCAAGATGGGCAGCAAACTCCCCAGAGCCCTAATCTAACTCCTCTTTGAGTATCTGATGCCTACATATGCAGTATTATTTATTCACTTACATATCAAATTTTGCCATCACAGGGGCACACTGCTTCAGCTGAATGCACACCTATGCTGTAGAAGTCAAACAGGTAGGAGGTGATCAAGCATCTTTTGCTTAGTGGCTGAAGCCCGGCCAAGTCTCCACCATACTCCTCATCTCCTCCATGTGGCCTGTTCTGCAATTATCCCAGTGGTGGTCAAGGGATGAGCCGAGCTGAGAGGGAAGGTCTGGTCCCTTCCATCACTACCACAGGGCACCAGCTACTCATCTGCCTGAGCTCCACATGCTGAAGTCATGCCACAGACTGCAATTATCACCTCCTCCTGGCTTAGTCTTTGCAATACCAAAGCTCATTGCTAAAAACAAGAATACTGAAAAACTGCATAGCTAAAATGGGTCCATAGTATAATAACCAAACTGTAAATTCTTTGGAAAATTTGATTTAGAATTGTTTTAACATAGTTCTCCTGACCAAACTGCCCATATGGAAAAAGGAAATGCAATCTCTGATTATGAACACGGAAGAACTGAAATTCTACTACATGGACTTAATTGAAGTGCATGGTACATCTGAGGAGATTATTTTTTTTCAGAATTTATAATGAAGACATTAGAAGTTATTAAATATGAAAATTAATTGATATTATTATTTTTGTAAGGTTATAGGGTTGAATAATCATTCCTAATATTTTCCTAATTTGCTGTAGTTGTGGCTGTTGTGCCATATATATTCTTCAACTACGGATTTGGTTTTGACCAAATGCTATCTCCAATTATTCAGTGTCTGCCTGAATACAACAATCAGACAAATCAGTCTTCTGTGGGCAAACACCTTCTTGGCAAGTAAAAACTATGTATTTCCCCATCTCAATTAGCTGCTGTTTAACAAAACCTCAGCACTTTAACTGCACCGAAATACGCAATGATTTTGCATCTCTTCATAGTGCACTGATTTCAAATTCTCAGTCAAAGCCCGGGGGGGTTGACTTTGCCAGCCTCTAAGCACCCACACATCCGCTAACTCACTCCTCTGTGATGGACCAGGGGAGAGAATAGGAAGAGTAAGAGTGAAAAATCACATGGGTCAAAATAAAGCTCAGCTTAGTAAATGAAGGGAGAAAAAAACCCAAAGAATCATTATTCCCTCAAGCACACCAATTACTCTCCAAGCAACTGCTAACTTAGAAGTCAGACCTCATTCTTTCTTCCTGTAGCCCAATTTTTTTATGCATGATGTTATATGGTATGGAATATACCTTTGGTCATTTTAGGTATACATTTCAATGTATATAAATACCTGAAGGGAGGGTGTAAAGAAGATGGAGCCAGGCTCTTTTCAGTGGTGCTCAGTATCAGGACCAGAGGCAATGGGCACACACCGAAACACAAAAGGTTGCCACTGAACATGATGAAACACTTTTTTACTGGGAGGGTGACGGAGCACTGGCACAGGCTGTCCAGAGAGGCTGTGGAGTCTCCCACTTTGGAGACTTCCCAAAAGACCATCCGCAAATGGTCCTGGGCAACCAGCTCTAGATAGCCTCACTTGAGCAGGGGGGCCAAACCAGATGACCTCCAGAGATCCCTTCCAACCCTTCTGTGAATCTACAATTCCATGAATGTTTACTATTTCCCAGCATGTTTTTTAAAGAATTGCATCAATTCCTTAATTGATCTTTGTATGAATGCACATTAAAGAAAAGAAATCCCCAAAATTACAGTGCTTATGGAAAGGTATCAGACCACATGATTTTATACTGCATCTCTCCAAGCACTAGCCTGTGTGTGCATCATGATTTTTTTGTACAGCAAAGCAATGATGAAGACATTCTGGAAATGAGTACTGATCTGAGGCTATGATATTGCTCACTGATCACTGCTTCACTCAGTATTTCCTATCTTGTCATTGTCCCATAAATTACCTGAGGATGGGCTCTATGCTAATGCACACATCAGTAGAAATCAACCATTTGCATGAACCCATATAAAAAACATTGTACCAGTGCTTCTGGCACTATCATCAACGTAAATTGCAACCTTCCTAATATCAGTTCTTATTTACAGCTGACAGGATGGAGGAATTAGCCATGTGTAGAGTCATTCCTGATGTAAATCGCCATACTTAATGCTATTCCAAAAACATTTTCCAGCCAAAATACGCTGACCTGTGGCTCTGTTCCAGCATCAAATTCAAACAACAATCTAAAACATTGCCATAAAATAAATTGGAAGGACAGACTCTAACACAAATATTGAAGTGCCAGTACATGGGAAAGAATAATTTGGACTATCGTGCACTTAATGCACTGACCAGATTAGAAAATGTTATCTCCTGTTTATAACATCACCAAATATAAGAGCAAGTAAAATAACAGGTTTCCTCTCATCCTTGTCATTACATATATTAGGATACGAAACCACTTCGATCCCCAAAGTCGAATAACAAGCCAAGAACTAAACTTAGCCCCTGATCCTTGAAAGCCAAACTCCCATTAGAGATGATGAAAAGACAGTCAGTTAATTGGAAAATAAGCAAGATTGTACTTTGTTACTTCATGTCAAAAGCATAAAGTTACCAACTGGCAGCATCACTTTTGGGTGACCACAGGATGAGGGCGGCTGTGTTCACTACAGGAAACTGTTTTCTTCTGAAATGTGGCATAAAACCTAAAATGTATTGTTTTATATTTTGCAATTCAATAATCCAGTTGTTCATTAGTAGTCATTCACTGTAAAATGCAGAACATGAAATAATCTGACCTGCAAAAGCTGACTTTACAAAACCAAATTTTTTCAAACATTTTTTATCTTCATCCTTACTCCCAACATTCATCCAAGCAAAAATAAATAGCTCACACACTCCTATATCATCTGACATTGTAGGAGACCAGTGGGCTGGCTCGTTGGTAGCTTTAGCTAAACAGCCATGAAAGGTGATGGCAATGATGATGACTGCATTAAATGTAGCATATGCCCAGTAGGAAGCAGGCTGAGACCATCAATTCATTTTATTTTGATAGCTGAACAGCCACACAGTGAAAAAAAAACCAAACATTTTGGGGCACTACTGTTTTGGGTGGGAACTGAAGTGGTCAGACCTGGATGACAAACTCAGCACTCCAATGCTTTCAAGACTTCCTTTAGTAAAACCAGTAGTATTAAAAACCTTCAAACTTTACCTTCTTCAGTCAAAGGTTTTGAATTAAATTGGCACGTGCATTTAAATTAGAGATAATACTTAAAGTGAACAGCTGCCCTTGGTTGAACCCTCTAGCAAAGTCACCTCTTGGAATTTGCTTGCTCTATTTTTATTGGGATAATTTCACATCCGAGAGTGAAAAAAGTACCAACCTCCAGGAGTATGCAAAGAGATTTTTTAGTGCATCCCAGAGCAGAAGCCAGCCTGCATAAGGGGCTAATCCAATTTCAAAACCACTTTTGATTAGCACATATTCCTAAAAGTGGCATGTTCCAGCGTGAAGTTTGATGTTGACCAGAGCAAATGTGAGTTTACTGTACTGTAAAATTCCTATGGTGTTTTCTAGGAAACTGTACAGCACTTGGTTCTAAAACTCCACTGAACGAAAGCAACAGCACATCTTCTTTTCCTCTCACAGCCCAAGACATCTCCAGACACTCAAAGACATTTTGTTCCCTTTCTGACCTACAGCTTGCTATGCATTTTCACAAGGCTTCATTTTTAAAAATTAGCAAATCCCATCAAAATTAATCAAAGCCTGAAAGCGACTTATGTTGCAAATGAACTTTTCATTATTCTTATTTCAAAGAAGTTACACTAGATGTGAATTTAGGCAACTTCGAACTCTGAAGTACTAATTTTTCCAGTAGCATGAAGCTGCTCAAGAGTTTCTAGTATTCCACCTTTTTATCACCCTGCACCACCTCCACACTCTCTAGAATCCTTCCGTAGTGCTTTAATTTCCCGAAACCTAGCTAATATTAGCACATTAGTTTCAATTAAACCAACTCCAATTCCGAGAGCCAAGTAATTAAGCTCAACAATGATCTCCTTAGTATATTTTAGTTGGCTGCCATAAGCCTTCCAGCTACCATATACAGAGTGATTTGGATTTGCCATCAACTCCTAAAAATGCACTAGATGACCCTCTTCCCAAGCAGCTTTTGAATTCCACCACCTCTATATAGCACTGCTGGTCTATTGTTTCTTTATCTCCACCTACTAAGCTCTGATCCTGTTTTACTGCTCTTCAAACCCTTGCCCACCTTCTTTTGATAACTTTGAAAACAATATGAAGAATGATGTAAACAGAGAGAAGCAGAATCTCAAAACAAAATTTCATAGCTTGAAAAAATGACCAGTGCAAGCAATAAGTCTCCCACAGGTGTGCATAAGGACTAGTCAGCTAGAAAGCAAGAAAGAGAGGGAGAAAGAATCATAGAATCACAGAATAGTCTGGGTTGGAAAGGACCCTAAGATCATCCAGTTCCAACCCCCTGCCATGGGCAGGGATGCCTCACACTAGACCACATCACCCAAGGTTCTGTCCAGCCTGGCCTTGAACACTGCCAGGGATGGAGCATTTACCGCTTCTCTGGGCACTGTTCCAGTGCCTCACCACCCTCACAGTAAAGAAGTAATCAAAACACACAAAAGGATGGACTTAAAAAGAGAAGGAAGGGAAAATAGGCGGAAAAATTAAAAAGCTAAAAATTAACGAAAACCAATCGTTTTCTTTAGTATTGACACTATGTATTAAAAAGTGTATTTTTTAATTTGCATTTTTTTCCTTATAAAGTTTCTATTTAAAAGCTCAGGTATAGTTGAAAATTTCCAGTGTCTATTGTGAATTTTCCTGATCGCATTTATTACCTATTTTGGGGGAATAAATAACTCTTAGAAATATTTGAACAAGCATTACTAACAAATTACGTATATAAAAAAGAAGTAGTATTTTGATTGGTTTGAAAATCTTATTGATAGTAAACCATATGAATAAACCATAGTAGCAATGTATAAAGGGAAAAACATGAAATAAATGTTAAGTTTTAATGCATAGAAAGAACATCACACAACAACAGAGCATTTCCCCTAAATGTTAAAATGGCCTATTTGTGTAAAAATCTATTTCCCAGTAAAACTCAATCACCTGAAACAAACAAGAATTCCTGCTGCTGAAAATCCAGGGATTGCAATTTATATTTAAATCTGATACCGGTCTTTTGTAGGTTAGGCTTTTTATTAGAGAGCGATAATACTGCATTTTCATTAAAATAATGTAAAACCACAAAAATGACAAGTTTAGTCAGTAATACAGGAAGAACATGGTAATGTTCCTGCGCAGCATTTACTGTAAACCTCTTCATCTCAGACTCTGGCCAAGTGTGGGCTGTTACTGCAGCCCTGCATATGTGCAGGCTCGCATACCCCTCTGGCAATCAGTGGTGACACCAGTTTTGACATACTTCTGTCACATTATTTCTATAATAGATAATACACAGCAGAACAGAGCCCTTTTTTTTCCAGGATGACAGCAATCCCAATCATTACCACTCCTTAAATTCCTCTTTAAATAATAAATAATCCCTCTAAGTGGATTATTTAAGAGCCAGAGAGAAACAGAAAAGGTATCATGCTGTAACTTCCCTTCAACTTCAAAGAAACTTATTTCTTATTAATTACAGATTTTACCCTTTGATACAGACCTAGGCAAGCTATTGCTTGCTGTCTTAGATGAATTATTATACCAGGAACACACTTGCAAGATGTTCTGTGACTTGCAAACATGCTACTCCTTTAGTCTGTAGGATCGTGAGTGATTTACTAAAAGCTTCTGCAACGTGAAATACATTCTTCCTACAAGAATTATGCCTTTGTTGCCATTCTAAGCCACTTGCACATGAAAGATAGGATGTGCTCAACCATGTATGCCATTTACTTTCAGTTACTCCTGTTACACAACGTAAGGATGTCTTTTGTGGCTTTAGACAGGGTTTGTACCACCATCCAGCAGTGCTGAACAGAGCTAAGGGCTCCCAGTGTTCCCCACAGTCCTGATCCCAGGCAATACAAGTCCCAGGAGTCCTCACTGCAAAGAAAGGGTACTTTCTGGAGTGCTTTGCCACTCTGGCCTTTCTTTATTTCTCACTGGAGAATCTATCATATAACTCCCTGTCTACTCATGTCCATCCATTTAACTTGGAAGGGTATCCAGACATGCAGCAAACAGGGTGGTCAGGTTACTCAGGGCATACATACCTAGCCTGTATTTGGAGATCAAGGCTCTGAGGAGCAGTGCAAATGTTCCTGCCCTGAGCTGGATACTCAGTGTTACTCCCCCTTAGTTCCCAAACCGTTCGAACCTAGCACCATGTATCTGAAGTTTGAAAACTATTCCTTCTTATTGAAACCAAAATACTTGATGAATCAAAGCACACCTTAAAATGTCTAAGAGAGTGGGGAGACTTATGAACATAAAAACATGACAACCTGAAAATGCCACTGTTTTTACTGATGAAATACAGAGGCAATTAGGAATAAAAGAACAGCTAAAAGGATGCTCACCACTCTACTCTGGTGAAATGCCATTAATAAGCAGTCTTAATACAGGAAATAGGACTTCAGTAAGGTCCGCATTGCTGCTATTATTGTTGCACTGCAATTAATCTGAGAGAAATCTCAAAGAATATCCTGAAGTAGGACAGAAATTATTTTACACTGTTTTGAATATGCTCAGCTTATTTATTCATGAGTTTGTCAGCAGGAAAGCATGGCTATTTTTCAGTCTTTGACAAAGAAGAGGAGCTATTCTATTATCACGCCTCAGTCATAACTCCAAGCAAGGACTACAGAGTTTGGGAGACAGGGAAAAAGAAACCTGTAATAGACTGAATTGAATGGAATTTTACTGGGGTGGGGGGGGGTGGGGGGTGTTGCTTTTAAAATACAGATAGTGAGTTTCTGATTAACAGGTATATAATAAAAGGATTACTGAAGTTAGCATGACATTCAAAAAACAATTCAAACTTTTTCTCTAAGCATTACTTGCATTACTTTGAATAAAAATGAATCTTGACAACAGTAATGCTATAAGCATTGGAATCGCTCATTATTTTTCTTGTGTTCACTGGAATCCATATACAATCCAAAACACCAACAGGCCACAGAGGATGCTGAATGATTTGACATAATAGGTAACTGGATTATCTTTCTTTTGTCCAGGTGTTTCTGTACAACACAAAACCTGCCTGTAAGTCCAAAGTAGACACTGACACTAGGATGCTGCATGCAAACACGGATCCATTACCTATGCAGTTCTCATTGATGTATATGCATATATTCACTTGCTTCGCTTTAATAATGAACCAAGATCCAACTAAGATCTATCTTAGATGTTCTGTGGGTAAAACCTTATCTGAGGAAAGACCTAATTTGCCCTTTACCAGACTTTCAGTTACCACTCATTATCTTTCTTTGGTTTTGCTGTGTTCATAAACTTTGCTGTGTTCATGTTTGCTGGTGTTACAGATTTCTTGTCCTTGAACAGACTTGGCCAGCAGGCCACAAATCAAGGTGCAGTACCAATTATAGCAAGAGTCAGGATGTTTTTGCTTCAGTGAAATGAAGCTTGCTCTCTGCTTAGCACGGTAAATGATCTGCATTGATCATGAAGTTGTGGCCAGCAATCCTCTCAGCTCCTCAGGACCGCTACATTCAAACACACTTGGCACAGAAATCTTTACGCAAACAAAACCAAACCTCCAATCCAAACAAAACAAAAACTCTCGTTACTTCCAACTACCCAACATGTGGAGATTTTGTTAAGACACTTCTAGGTCTGTGGGTGAAGAACTGGCATATTGGTGCAGAGCAGCATCACAGATAAATTATCTCATATGTCTCACATTTTTTCTAGTCTCCTTGCAACTTCAGATTTTCTGAAAACGAAATTGGTTCAGTATCTCTTTCAAACATTCCTGCTGCTTGACACACTGCTTTGCAAAAGTATGATGAAAATGCAGTCCATGCCACTGGGGACAGATGATTAGAAATAAAAGCAGCCTTGATCTGTTATTCCTGTGTCACTCGGGACCAACACCACTGTAAATACGATTCAGTTTTTTTAAAAGTGTGTATGAAATCAGAATATGTTACAAATATCAGAGGTAGAGACACAATAAAACATCAAACAAGAATGAGTAAAGGGGAAAGGGAAAACAGGTAAAAAGAACTTCTGAGGTGGACTAATGTTAGCAGGAGGCAGATTACTAGTTCTGAATGTGATGGAAGACAAGATTCCATGTAATAGTATAGTATGTTCCAAGATACAAGTATTTTTGTGGATACAATTTTAGCTTGGTACAACAGATTCATTATGTATTATTCATCTACACAAGTGCTTTGCTAGGCATGTCATTTTAAAAATAGCTTGACAGATATTAAATATGTCTTGAACTTATCCCCATGACCTTAATAAAGCTGGGTTAAACCTCACTATTAGCTGTGGAGTATATGTTTGCTGACTAGCAAAACAGTCCAGCTATTTTTGCAAAGCTGTATTGGGGTAGGCTTCCAGTAGAAAGCAAAATAATGGCTCTTTTCTCAAGTAACTGAGACTGCAGCATATACTAACCAGCTGCCACTTTCTGAAACTCAGAGTTCAGCAACTAAGTTGGTAACTGATGCTGAATCCTTAGCTGCTGCTTCTGAAATGCTGGACTGCATTTCAACCTTTGCATCTTTCTAGCAGCTCTGTCTGCATCAGTGCACTGGCCAACAAACACCCAGATCTGAAGTTTAATTTCCACCATTACATATGGCAAGCATACTTTCATTTTTAGTTTTCCAATCTGCAGATCCATTTTTCATAGACCCATAGAACAGAACAGTTACGGTTGGAAAGGACCTTAAGATCATCTAGTTCTAACCCCCCCTTACATGGGCAGGGACACCATTTTCCAGAAACTTTGATAGTATTTTATTCCTATTCCTATTAATCAAGAGAAATCTCTTTCCTACTCCTTATTCCAAGGATCTAATGAAGCTATCATGAATCATTTTTGCTGGCAACACAAATTCCTTGAAATAGAAGCCACTGTCTCTATGCCGTTTTTCATTACAATATGCCTATCTTACAGAAAATCAGACATTCATTATTTTTTTTCATCTTCTCAAATCATACCAATTATTTCAAAAGAGACATTGAACAGGGTCTTGTTGAGTAATTTCTTCTAAAGAAGAAGTGATCAGTATCTGGAGGCCAACTCCTTCTGCATAAATACTTACATGTATACAGATTTCCACAAAGACATCTGTGGGTACATATGGTTTACGCCACAAGCATGTACAGGCATAAAAGCTCAAGGGGATAACACACTCTCCTCCCCCAGATTATAATGGCAGTGATGTTATGTGAACCTTACTTTAAAATATTTGGCTCTTCCTGCATAATCCCTTTAATCTTTAGTAAATCTCTGTCCTTATACACACTCAGGTTACGTTAGCTGGTCTGAGCGACACTGTTTTAACATCCACAAATGCATCTGGGCAAAGCATGAAATCACTGAAGGTGACTCATGGAAAAAATGGGGTATGCTATAATGAAAATGGGGAAAAGTAGGCAAAATTAATGCAGAATTATTCACCAGGTGAAAAGGGGAAACTACTTCAGGTGCTTGGTTTCAGAAAAAACGTTTTTATACACTGATTTGATAAATAACATTGCGGATAAAAAAGTGCAGTAAACCATATGCAAGCATACTCCTGAAATAATATGTATTTTGGGCTGTTCATACCTCAAATAGACATGTTAGTGATCACACTACATCCATTCTCAAGTTCATATGCATTCTGCTGTGTTCCAGAGGTTTATCTGATAAACTCACTATGAAGAAAGTGTGATATAGGGGGTGGGATCTGATAGCATTACTAGCAACAAAAAACAGTTCTTACAAGGCAGTTACAACACTTCCCAACTCCAAACATCAGCTAAGGGCTGTTTAAAGTGGCCCCTGAGAAACAGAAAGTCTTTCCAAATGCAAAACCTAATACAGAAGACAGAGCTCAACGCACCAGACTGTCAGCTGGGAAAGCTCCAGTTAGAATTTAGGAAAGCCTAACTACAACCTTTAGATAACTGGTAAACGTCACAGCATCGAGAACTGAAATGGTATCATCTCATCAATGAAAACATGGCAAGCAATGTTTCAGTAAAAGCTGAGCACTTTTCTTATAAGGCAATGCGGAGCAATGAAGAAAAGGCCAAGAGAAGTCGAAGCATATTAGGGAATGGAGTTCTGCCTTACAATCCTTTTGGTTTATGCACTGGAAAAGTGCCATCTCCTCTCAACTGCATGCTTAGTTTGATTCTTCATACTGCGGTTGATGACACGCATTCATCTCGGGAATGGGGATGAAACAAGAAACACTGGACATTTTTACTGCATATCTGAATAAGGAAAAATACTCAGGGTAATGTGAATGCAACTAGGATGCAGGTGAAAGTGAAATTCTTGTCAAGACATGCAATGATATATCAATCTAGATCCATTCTGTCTGTGAAATTCGTAAACTCATCTGTTTTGGTCATTCATCAAGAAAGATGACTTTCCCCAGAACAGCCTGGGTTCATGGAGAAACAATGTCTGTGAGTGTTTCTGTGAAAACAATAACCATGAATGGTTTTAAACAGTTCTATAAAATGGGGTTCAGTACAAACAGAAGAGGCAATTATTGCCTTCCTCTATTTTCTTTTTAAGAAATAAAGACGGTTAATCTTTTCCCATAATAAGCAGAGCACAGTCACTGAGGGGGTATGAGAAACAACCAGTTTGGAACATTCGGCTATAACTGCAAACTTAAAACTCGAATGCACCACTTTTACTTATAAAGTCATAGCAAGGAAACCAGGACTCACCACACTGCAGTTACACTTTCTTTAGAGGACTTCTAATGTTCACAAAGCTCTTATCAGCTGCTATTATTACTAACAAAGCAACATGCAGCCTTTTACATTTAGTACTACTAGATTAAGTCTAATTCCTACACAACAGCAAAGATGACTTGGAAAATCAGAGAAGCAAGCTCACCAGCTAAAAGAATGATGAAGTGAAACTAAGAGATTCAGTGATCACAGAATCAAAACATCTCAAAGGAATAGTTTAGAGACAAGCAAAGCTGCAGCATGAAACCAAGACACGAGAAAAGGGTGTATTAATCATCAAGTGGAAAAAAAGACCTCTTAACTAACCATTTATCTACCTAACAATTAGCTAGGAGGGTTGCTATGTATTTTATCAGAAACATTTAACCTATGAATTTATATCTGCTTCATTTTTATGGCAACATGACAATGACTAAGGAAAAAAGGAATCTCTGAAAGCTGTTGATTTCCACTTCTAGGACACAAACATGTACATCAGAGCAGAGCAAGGACATTCCTCATGCCACCCTTCTGCTTGAAAAAAAATCACTAGAAATTGAAGTCAGTTTTTCTAGAACATTGACAAAGAAGAAGGGATCAATCAGTAAGTTTCTTTGAGGCTGGACAAGACACATGAAAGCCTAAGGCATATTTTCTGAAAGAATATTGAGAATGGAATGCTAAAGCCTGAGCAAGTTTTGGAGCAGCTTCCATTTATCACTGTCGGACTGCAGAAATCCCATTCCTCTCTCAGGCTCTTTTAGAAAACTCTTCTTAAGCAGGAATTATACCTATAACTGGCACTCTAGATCAGTTAATGCCTAGTGATGTGAAAATTAATATAGTGAACTCTGATTTGGATGGATCCTTAGGAAATACACCATATTGCTATTTTTGTTTTTATCTCAGTCTACCCATATATCTTATTTACTACTGGTATTACAATTGCTTTACTGTAACTAAAACAACCAAACAGCAAATGAAGTTTTCTATTTTACCTGTTAAACTCCTGAATTCATGATGCTGGTGTCTCATTTCCTCCAAAGACAAACAGGCATGAAACACTACCTCATGCACTGCAGTAACTCTGCTTTATGCTTTTCATATGCTGCCTGCAGGCACAGTGAATAGGAATAGGAATAAAAATTGGAACACAACACCAAGAGATCTTATTCTGCTCTCTATATCTATGCTTTTAGCTCCCATATTCTGATTATTTGTTACAGCTCCTACAGCTCTGGGAAATGACAGACTCACAGATATTGTGAAAACAGCAGCCTACCTCCCTTCAGGGCCTCAGTTCCCAGGGTGAAGGGAAGAATGGCAGAACCAGTATGCTGTCTCCTCCCCATTGCAGAGGCTGAGATCAGTGGCCCATGGAGAATTTCATACTGAGGAAGTCACAAGCAAGTGTTATTAGGAAGTCTAATGACAACCCTGGATGAAGATACAATTTTATTCACTAACATCCTGCATTCTAGGAGTATACTGTATTACTGTCCTCTATATCACTTAGTTTCTTACAGCAAAGAAGGGAAGCTTCTTCCCATTAAAGCAAACTGGTTCTATATCCTTCATTGCCTCTTTCCTTCTTGTTAATAAGTGGACACAAAAGAACTTTCTTCTACCTCAAGTTCCTGTCTGGAAATGAGGAAAATGTCCTGTACTTCCCATACCAAATGGAAAATGTATGGGTATCAAGAACTCGGAAAACAGCCAGCTTTCTGCATATCCTCAGTACTAAACATATCATTAGCTTATCAAAAATGAAAGTTTCCAAAGAAACAAGAAGAGGATATGAGAAATGTAAAGGTAAAAGAGCAAAACAGAACAAAAAGTCTGGTGTTGGGTTTTGTTTGGTTATCCGCGTCACACCGCCCCCTCCCAAATTTCCATTTACATGCATGCTATTATTAAGTTGCAATTATAATTCATGGGCTTAGGATTTCATTCATTTATCATTAACAACAGGTATTAACATTCATTTATCTATTAACAATAATAGTTACTTGGATTGCCAAGATGAAGCCTCTATCGTGCTAATTATTAAATTGCAATTATAATTCATGGGCTTAGGATTTCATTCATTTATCTATTAACAATAGATATTAACATTCATTTATCTATTAACAAAAATAGTTACTTGGATTGCCAAGATGAAGCCTCTATCGTGCTAATAACTGCATATTTGCACAGGAATTCCTGTTCTAAATATCGCATCTAGACAATACAGACAACAAAAAAATCATCAGACTCATGTTGAGTGAACTGGAAAGAAACATTAAAAATCCAAACTAAATAAAGCCATAGAGGAAATTGTACCAGTCAGGAACTGAACAGAGATCTCCTCAGTATGCAGTTAATTGACACAAAGACTCCAGGCTCCCTGCTTGAAAATGGCTTCCCCAGGAACTTCCAGTGTACCTCTAATTTTATTGGGTTTTGTGAGACTCCAGTAGAGATGTGCTTGCTTTTTTTCTTCCCACCAAGCTATCCTAATTAATTTTGGCTTTCTGATGATAGTCTGACACATTTAAAGAAGGAGAATCTAACACCGCGTCTAACCGATGAGCTTTCTATGCACATTATCTCCAGCTCCATCCCCAAGGAAATTCGCCCTCTGAATACCTGCCCAAAGATATATCCATAGACTACTTTTTGAAAGATATGCAAGCAGGGAGCTTGTATCCATCAGCAGAATCCAATCACAACGCTTCTAGTTCTGAACATGATTCAGGATCCTATCTATACATTAAGGCCCGAGAAAGAAGAAATAATTTTCCACTTTGCAGAGTCTCTGTGCTATGCTAAATTAAGCAAAATAATAGCAACGGAGACAAACCGTGCATTAGGAATAGTTCAAAAACAGCAGGGAGGAGGGAGAGGAGTAACAAGCATTACAGTATCTATTAACTAACAGAATGCTTATGGAAATAAGGATAAGATGCACATGCATTTCAAATGAATCCTTATCTATAGCACCATAAGAAAATACAGCAAAATAAATTTGTCAGGGGAAACAGCTTAAAGCATAACTCTGTAAGCATCCAGCCATTAGTTTCATCTGAAGTGCATGTGATTTCTTTTATCACAATGAACTCATTTCACAATTAAAAAAAAATGTATTCTATATTTGCACTTATAACCCTGTTTTCATTAAGTCCAATGTCAAATGCTATCATACTCAATTAGAGCATAAATATAGGTGCATAGTAAAAGAGTTTCTAAATCCAAATTTCTTCTTTATGTGCTCTTTTACTGATTCTGGAACAACTAATACTTTTGCCTTCAACAGTTACAGATAAGACTTGTTGAGGAGGCACATACGGCAAGCAGTACCAGAACTGTTTTCTTCCAGTAAAGCTACACAGTGGAAGGAGAGACCTATAATGAATCAACTTGTAGGTAATCATGTATCAGATTTCTCACACAACTGCATCACTGACCATGTCAATCTCTACAATGTGTAAAGCACCTGATTACCCAAAATATTCTGTGTTTAAAAAAAACGTTTCAGAGATATTAGTGGGAAAATTCCAACGCTCATTCAACCAGTGCTCTTGCTGACCGTAGCATATGAAAACTGACAACCAGAAAACCAAGATGAAGTTCAAAGCAATTTTTCAATGCCTCTATTGATTAAACTTTCAAAGCTACCCTGCTTACCAAAAGCTTCCTGCTTTGCGAAGCAACAGATCTGAGACAAGATCACACAGATTCATGGTGCAACAAAACTCATTTTAGTAGTAAGCAAACAGGCAAAATTTCTTAAGAAAGTATTTTCAACCATTAACCTCTTTGTGAAATTCAGTGAAGGAGAAGAAAGGAGTATGTTCACTTAATGGACTGGTCTAACAGCAATACCTGATGAATAGTTCAACTAAAGTTCTTTAATACCGTTTTTGACTGATCCTCTGTTCTCAGCCTACCTGGTGTATTCAGCAACCGGGACATCTTGCAAGAATAGGAGATGAACTGCTCACAGTATTCAGCACTACTGGTAATGGCAGAAATCTGGTCCATCGTCGCACTGTAGTTGAGCTGCAGTACAGATAACTGTACTCCCACAGAAGTCTGCACTGGCAGATCATGGTACACAGTTGTCCATACTTTATCCTCTGAAAGAGAGAGGAAAAATACAAGGACTGGTGAAAAACAGACAGTGGAACTGAATCAAATAAATCCAGGCCTTTGACAGAAGACAAAAATGTCCTGCAAGGTAGTAGGGAAAAAGGGTATTGCATGTGGAAAGTCATCATGAGAGAGTACAGTTCCAGCAACCATGAACTGATCACAGGAAGAAACCTTGACTGCCTTTGCAGTTTTGACAGCCAATATACAGTGCAAGGAGACTTCCTTGAGCAACTGATGCTAATAGTGACATATGGTACTAATAAGGACTAGCTTTAATCAGAAATTGATTAGAAGGACACAAGGTTGAGGCACTAAAGACGAGCTACTGTAACAACAGGGATGTGCCATTCTGCGATTGCACTGTTTAGTGATTAATACTGAAAACACTGCAGTTTATGAAGGTTTCCACACTTTTAACTCCAGGTGTGTTCCTAGGGTACACCAAAACTAATGCTTATTGAGACTTGAATATTTTACAATAGCAGCACCAGATGACCTCATTGATTGGGGTTATGGTATGGATATCAACATAAGATACAATAGCAGTAGGAGACAATGGAAATAGGGCTTCTGCTTAGTTGTGAAAAATCAAAAGGAAAGCAGAAGGACAATCGTATTTTGCTGATAAGAGGCACAGCAGCACCGGCTGTATCTCAACACTTCCCACAGCCTCATGCACATGCAAAAAACTGTGCAATACCCAGCCCACAACAGACCCTGTATTCACTATATTGCTTTAAATTGCCAAACAGCAAATCGCTAAAAGTGTTACTACCGTTTGTCAGTAGCTACCAGAGGAGATTTAAGATAAGATACCATAATAATAAAGCAACACGCTCCACACTCCTTTTGTTGGAGGATTTGTGGGAGTTGCAAGGTAGTTTAGAAAGGAAATAAAGAAAAGGCACAGAAATTTTACTGTTACAGACCAACCACTACTTTTTCTTAGACAGACATTCCACAGAACCAAAATGAAAGGAAAATATAAATACCTGAGAGTTTCAGAATTAAAACAATGAAGATTCAGTTAATGTTAGAGATGACTTTTTTCCTGTAACAGTCCTATTCTATCACTTGGGTATGAAGAACTTTTAAATTCAAGTTGACTAGCTACCAGTGTAAGCAAGCACTGTTTCAGCTGATACTTACTACTCACATTGTCCACCTCAAGATAGCTCAGGACTGAAACAGGTTAATCCTCCTTTATAAATGAAACACACAAGTTTTTCTTTTTTTCTATAATTACCCTTAAACAGATCACCACAGAGCACTCTAGAAGTGCAGCAGGCTTTGTCACTGGTCTTTATCATGTATTGATCTTCCACATTTTAAGTTGTTTCTCTTTTAACTTTTCTTTCTGTTGTTTTACATACTTCTACTACTGAGGGCCAAGTCAAAGAAACGTTTCTTTGAATAGGAAATGCATAATTTTAGGAAGCATTTAAGAGCCTATCCTCATGCCTTGAACTGACTTGCTAAAAAGCCCTGTTTTCCAGGTGAGCCAGCCAGGCCTTTGCCCCAGATGGTTCAGCTGTTTCTGTACAGCCACATCACTGACCACAGTCGTCCTTCCATGGATGGGGAGATGAAACATGCCATGCTGCTAACTTTGAAAAACCAGATTCTCCAAGGGAATCCTCAGGCAGTCTCAAAGAACACTAATTCACCTGACAGATGTGCCTTACAGCAATAAACCCCATAAAATGTAGTACATAGCAGTATGTTTTCAATTCCTCTATCTAAATCCCATGCCTGTTCATACACATCTCTGGGTCATCCCAAAACTTATGGCCTGATATAGCGTGGTTCAGTACCTTAACTACATGAAACTCCTGTCATCAACTGAGGCATACTCAAGAAGTGCTTCAGTACTTCTTCACCAAGTTCTCAGCAAAGTGCTTACGTACACTGATGAGTTCTGGGCGTGATCCAGAGTAAAGTTACCTTTCAATGCCACAATTATCTCCAAGACTCTGCACTCCACCCTATTTTCCAGTCTTAATTTTCACTGCATAGTGTCAGGCTATTTTGGATTAAAAGGAGGCATGTGGACGCATGTGTTTGTAACCGATACAGTGCAATTCTCTCTAATCAAATGTTCAGAGATAAGGTAAGCAGAGCCGACAACTCCTCCGCAGGGAGTACACATCACTAGCCAAATGAGATGAAATTCAGCAGGTGATGCAAGATGGTTATTATGTTAATATTCATATCTTTAGTCCAAAGCTCTGTATCAAACTATACTATTCTTGCACCAGGAAAGGAAGCAATTTTTACAAAAAAGGGAGGGGAAAGAAAGAAGTGGCATTCCTATTGCTGTATAGCTTTAGTATAACTCCAGGTACCAAGGAAAAAATCGTAATTGTCATCTGTCACATTACGCAGAGAACATAACATAGTTTTGTTAAAAGCCTCAGATGGAAGTTTACTGCAGCTTCATTTTCAAGAAAGGATTGATTACACAGTCACTGACAGCAATGTCTCAATTCTGGCAGAAAACACTGGACATGTAAGAACTCTAATGTGTTAGTACGGCATGCATTATGCCAGTTAGTCTCATCTGGAATGAGAAAAAATTCCTAGACTAGCTATTAAGAAGCCATAGGAATGTTATTAGCAATAGGAGCTGTCTTCAGCATTATGTTTGTGAAGGGTACTCCTTTTGGATACTGGATTTTATTTAATGCAGCCCTGACGCTTCCCCCCCAGTGAGGGAGTTGCAGGCTTCTGCATTGCATACCATATGAAAGAAGACAGAAACACCTTTGTGTCAGTCAAACACATCCCCTGAACAACTTCAGGATCTTCCTGTTGAAGTGCAAGCACTACTAATAGAGAAAACATGGTTACACCTTGCAACATATCTTTTTATACACATGTGCATTAGGTCAATAAGGGTTTCTAAAAGAGCATCTCCATCTCTTCCTGCTGTCTAGAAGATGATGGCAGATTGATTAGGGTATACCTGACCAGCTACTGGAAGGAAACAATAGCTCCCACTACACCTCCACCTTACCTTGTTTACAGACTGGCTCAAATGACTGATCACAGAATCACAGAATGGTCTGGGTTGGAAAGGACCTTAAATTTCAACCTCTTGCCATGGGCACGGATGCCTAACACTAGATCTTGCCCAAGGCTCTGTCCAGCCTGACTGATGAGCACTTGATTGTAGCAAGGAAGAATTTACCGGCTTACCAGTGCACAGGGCACTTCCACTGTCAAGCCTGAAATCAGTTTTGTCAGACACGCATAGGATAATAAGCAAAGGATGCACAGAGGCTGCCAGTTTCTTGACATTCAGCAAACTGGCTCATCCAAAATCTGGAAGAAGAAAGGTCTGTGCCTGGAGCGTGGAGGAAAAGTTGTGGCTGACATAAAGGAAGGAAGGAAGCTCCTTGTCTGGGTGGGGGATTTCACACTCTTCATACATTTTTCTGATTTAACTAAAAAGCCCTGCCATGATGCATGGACCGAGAAATCTGGAATGACAGGGTCTTCCTTCAGCCAGAAAAGCATACAGACAGTGTAACATGGACACAGCTGAAAACTCACCTCCCCTTAACACCAAGAGCAGACTCCTGCATCTCATACAGTTATACCACTGGGAACAGCCTTAAGATGTATGGAAAGACTTAAAGGAGAAAGTTGCCAGGCAAGAATCACAACCTTGTGTTGTGTGCTGATTACAAACTTCTAGCTTAACAATAATGCAAACTTCTCAGAAACTGCTTGTTACTTGAGACCATTCTTCAGAAAGATTTAATCAGTAAACTGCTTGAAGCCAACTTCCCTTAAAAAGAAGGTAACACAGATAATTCATACTATCTCAAAACCTGTATCATCACCTTTTATGGAATAATTCCCATGCAGCTGAGAAAAGAATGCAGTAGTCATAGTTAATGTATCAAAATCTCCAAGAAGAGCTACCTCTCAATTTCTGTCAATAGTACACAGAAATATTATGTAAGGTACACAAAACTGAAAAATCTATCCTAGGTAACTGTAATGTGATATATAACCCTGGCAATTACAGTCACCACAGCCTGGCAGTGTTCAAGGCCAGGTTGGACAGAGCCTTGGGCGACATGATCTAGTGTGAGATGACCCTGCCCATGGGAGGGGGTTGGAACTAGGTGATCTTGAAGTCCTTTCCAACCCAACCCTTTCTGTGATTCTATGATTCCCCTAATACACTGGCAATTATTTTAAGAAAGCATAACATATGGCTACTTCTAACAAGTGTTTAGAGACAATTCGTTGTCCATCAGAGCTGTGTATATGACTTCTGAACAGCCAAACACACCTATAAGAAGCAGACATCATTTAATTATAATGCCGTTGAATAGCATCATCTGTAAAATACTGTATATGCTTATTACCTTTTTCATTAAAAACTATATTAAAATGAATACGTGTTGAGATTAGTTAATTTAAGGCTAATATGGCTTCTCATAATATTTCTTTATTGCAGACACGGTAACAGGAAGTTAAAAGCTAGTGTTTAAAGGGATATTAAGTATGTTCTAATTACAAAAATGCAGTAGTACTACAGAGAAGGGCCATGGAATTTTGGTAAAAGACATGGGAGTCAAACAAAAAAGTACACAGTGAAAATCTTCATGTTACTGTACAACTTGTGCTTATGGTCAATCTCACATCATGAGCTCATACAAGCCAGGAGACTTCTCAATTGTGACGTAGTTTAAGGAGCTAGGCTGGATAGCAACAGCTTCTTTTGATATCGTAACAACATTGATATGACAAGAGTTACCTGACTGGCTGACCTGACTTCAGAATAGATTATACAATCATAAATAGGTAAAGCATCATTGCCAATTGGATTAACTGGATTCAGCTTCTGCCCAAAGTTAATCCTATGCACAGATTTCAATTAATTTCAGATACACTGAAATTCTGAGCATTTGCATTATTCCATTATTAATTTATTCTAAGACAGACTGATTTTGTAAAAGATCATTTAAAGCCCCAAACACTTCTTAGCCCCATTGCACGAGAATTACTTGTTGTGAAGTCTTAGAAAAGGAATTCTGCCACTGAGACGACTGCTATAAATTTGGAATGGATCCACTACACTTTCCTTATAAACAATATTGTTGAATACTAGTTTTAGGTGGAGAACAGAATTTAATCTTTTGTAGCAAGATGAACCAGGAAAGTAATGCATACATTAGGCTGACACTGGCTTTCCCACCGGAGGATGGGGTACCAACACAAGCTAACTGCTACACGTCAGGAAAATAAGGCTCTCCCAGATGAGCAGTTCTTTGTTCAGATGTATTTCTTCTTAGCTCTTTTTTAATGTTACATAGGTATTCCAGTTGTACAGGAAAATAGATATGAAAAACGTTTCTTCCATTATTTTGTTTCTGGCAGTAAAGAGGGAGCCTAATTTTCTTCGAACAGAATGCAGAAAACCGGTAGTCATAGATTCTTAACAGAATTCATAATGGTTTTCACTAAGAAGACTCTAATTAGATCCAAACTGCTAAGACATTTGATACAATTATAAAGCAAATAGGCTCCCTGTAATTTACTCTGTACATTACTCTATGGAAGCACTTCATCTTCCACTGACAGAAGTTAAATTAATTAATCTCACTATAAGAATTACTTCAAAACCCCCAAAAAGCAAAATGACCACCTGTTTCCTCCAAAGGAAATAGAAGTGCCATGATTTGCTGAAAACACCTTTCAATTGCAATGACTTAAGTACAGTCCTGCCTACCTACTAGCTGTTCTTCACTAATAAAAAGTTAAATGGTTGACTTAGGAATTAATTAAATAATAATTATTATTAATGATCCACTATCAAAAAGTAAAACTTCAAAATTTCCTTGATGATCAGCTATTCAAATGATTGAATCAAGTATTAACTTAAGTGATTTTTCCACTTCAGACTCAACCCACGGTGATGTCACTATCTTCCAAATGCTTATTCTCTCCTGTTCCTGAATTTTCCTCATTCATCTGCTTAAGGCTCTCTCAAGCAAGAAAACTGGCTTCCGACAAGCAAATCAAGTAATCTTTGGTTATGATGTTTAACTGGAAATAACTTTGGAAAATAAACTTCAGAAAACATAATGCATGAACTCGAGAGGTCTGAACATGGCTTTTTAACTTCCACTTTAATTTACAGTTAGTTATCACTGTTACTTTTGGGGGGGCGTGAGAGGGCATCAGACACTATTTTACTTGGTAATTTAAAGGAATCAGAAACCAGTTTTATTTCTCAGAAAAGATCATTCTCTGTCTGAAAGAAATCAGTGGCTTCTTTGATGGATGCACTTTCATGACCTAAAATCTGTCTGACAGCCTTGATAAATTTTATCTGGTATAGATTTCATCATACTCAACCACACACTGGTTCCCAGTTGAAGCCCCAGAGAAGGCTGTTTTGAGAAAGCCTGAGCACATCAAATAATTCCTATTCCTTTGATGACTGTCGCTATTTACAAGTCCAAAAGGAAAGACTGCAAGTGCACACCAACATTCATAGTGTGCTCTGTCCATCAGCCACAGGCAAAATGGACAGGCTAGGAATTTTAACCCTCAAGCTGAGGGCACTTTTTCTAGATGGCTGTCTCTGGATCACGACATAGTAATGGCTAATTACTTTTTGTACAAAATGTTGCTGGTTGACAATAGTTCTGCCCCAAGTCTCTTCCTTGGCACGAACTTGTAGGAAGACAAGCATGGGTAAGTAATCTATACTCATGACCATCTTGACACTGCTGATACCTCCCCTCTGTGTCTTCTTTAAACAGTGTGCATTTAGCATTCAGATCACATAGAAGGAAGGGATAGTCAGCTGAAACATAAATGTAAGGCAATACTTACGACAAAGACGGGGGAAACCATTTCAGAATATAACAAAAATTACATCCATCTCCATCTGCTGCTGGGTGCTCTGCATTTGTTGTTGAGAACTGATGCCCGTGGGCCCTATTGGATTTCTAACTACTGTTTGACAACTGCATTGCATCAACATTTAGGAATGTGTTTCCCTCACACATGTCAGCCTGGAGTTAGCTCTTTACTAGACATCATGATTTTTACCATCAGCAGTGCATTTGTCACTTCAAATTAGATTACTGCAATGTGTTCTACAATATGCTGCGCTACAAATCACTCAAGACATCATATGAGACAGCCCATTGAAAAGTGGACTGCCTTCTAGGGAGGATAAATATCACAATTGTAATCATCTTGTATTATGAGATCTCCAATTTTATTTTTGGTAAGAACATAACTGGTAGTTCAATTTCTGGAGAATTGTGTGGGATGGTACCACAACAGTCATCAGTGTGATTAAAACAAGCATTTCTTGAGGCAATGTTGTAAGACACAAGATGTGATACATACAATGGATGAGAAAAAAATAACAGTAGGCAAATCCCTCTTCTCCCTCCTTCCCCCCCCCTTTGTTTTTTGCATCTCTATATGTGTATATATATAAAAGTTTCAAATTATATATAGCAATTTGAAACTAATTCTGCTACGGACTTCAAAGGAGCTAGAGGCAGTTTATAAAAATGAAGAATGTTGGTTTGATTGAAGTTAATGAGTGTTTTGACAATCTCGCCTGAGATTTGCAAATGTCAATTCTGCAGTAAAGTTACTCTGGTGATATGAATTCTATTGCGCTCATCATGCTAATGTACAAAGTGAGGTTTAGATCAGCAAAATCCAGAATACACAGAAGAAAAAAAAAAAACCAAGAATAAATGAAGTGTTCTTATGGACTGAATTCTACTGAAACCAAAGTCAGTGACTTTCTTAATCTATTTAGGTGAGGAATAGGATCAATCTGGAAGCATAATTCAACCATTCCTGCAGTAACTTTCTCCTTCTACTATTCCTTCCATTGTTTCTTCATCAAGATAATAATGAAGATTCAAATTTAATTATCAACTACCGATTGGCTGTTTTCCTTTTTACTTACAGACACTGTCTCAAGAAGACAATGAAACTGTGAACTTCCCCTTGAATTTATGGAATCTCTATTGTAACTCAGCACTGAAAGTCTTATTTTGTCAACTTCGATACTGAATGACATAACTTCATGATATTTTAAAGCAATATGTAATAGATAAATCAGACGTTTTGCAAGATACAGTGGAAAGAACTAACCCAAATAAAGTTTCCAGGGAAGCAACTACTATCAGAGAAGTGATAATGCAGCTCCAACACAACACAGCTGCATGCAGAAAGCTAATGCCAAGAGTATCTTGAGAAACAGATCACTCATGTCTTCAAAGAATACATTGTTATGCTGAAAAACAGTGCCTGAGGGGTAAAAAAGCTTAAAAGAGATTTGAGCCCTAATGTAGAAAATGATCTCGTAAGGGTGTTAATAGAAACAAGAGTTTAAAAATCATCATGTATCAAAAGGAAGAATAATGAGACACAGTACAGCCATATGAAGGAGGACTCGGATCATTTAAGTGCCTGGTCTAACAGATGGGAATAGCAGTTCAGTTTAGATTAAGGAACATTAAAGTCAAGAACAAAAGACATAAAAGAATTAACAGTCTGGTTGTATTCAGCACAGTGAACAGAGCATGGGCAAGGGCTGGAAATATTTTTAACGGTTCAGTAACTGAAGAATCAACAACTGATTCTACATTCTGGGGAGTGGCCTCATCTATAATCGGGTATCATACATCTGGAAAGAGCAAATGCATGTATCTCCTCTCAAGTGTCTTTCAGTTTATTTTAGCCTATCATGGGAGCATATGCACTTAAAAGAAATGAACTACTGCCTGATATTTCTTTTACAAAACACCACTGCACAATTCTTTAGCTATGATCCTAAACAGGGGTTCCTACAATCACTGAATAAAGTATCACAGTGTAAAAAAAGAAACATATTTGAAAGGGTATCTTTGAGAAAGGGGTACTCAAAGCTTTCACTATATGAGCTTGAACCTTAAGAAATCATCTCCTGAACTATCTTGACTGAAATTCGCATCAGTTTTCTGCCCCCTGAAGAGGCATAAAGATGACTAATGCAGGTCTCAACTGTTACCACTAACCAAACTTCACTCCTCTTTCTCCCATCAGCTTGAATCCTGCACATCCTCTTTACTGACCCAACTTTATTCTCTCAAGAATGACATCCTCCACTCTCTTCTCTCACATACCACTAACTCTTCATAGACAGAAAAGGAACCGAGTGCACTGCAGCAGCCTAATTAATATATCAATACACTGAATGCTAGGCAGCCTCCTGAAGAGGCTGGTGTGAAGAATGACAAAAGAGATGTTTCTATTAGAGTACCCTGTTCCATTTTCGAGAACATAGCTTCCTTTTGATACTGGCTTTTTTTGCTATTTGTAACTGAACACTGGGAAAGAGAAATCTGAGTAATTACATTCCTAACCAATATTCTTTTTCATTTTGCTTTCAAAAGGTGCCTCTAGATTGGAAAAGTTACAGTTTGAAGTTTTCACTCACGTTCTTGATAGTCTAATAATTTAATCATTATTCTCAATCAAACCAGACACATTTAAACTGAAAAATCGCTTCTGAAGATCGCCACATAAACTTATGCATGTTTTGTTGAGGCATTGCCTTACTGCACGAATACCACAGTCATATGTAGTTTGGTCTAACATCATATTCCTTGGCTTTTTGATATTTCCGTACTTGCTCATTAGAAAATTCAGAAAACACTGCCATTAGTTCTCACAACATAGACAGTAAAAGTTATGTTGTGACTCAGAGAATTGTGATGCCTTAAATGGCTTTATTTCTAATCTCTCAAATGAAGCACGACTAAAAACTCCACAGTACATCCCAGTGCTTTAGCGATTTCATTTATCATAAAACAGCTATGCATTATTTTAAAACACATTCTAGGCAAAGCTTTTTAGTACACCTCTGGTTCGAAATGCTGCACAGGGTGACAGTAGGAGAAAGGAAAAGCCAATGAGACTTCATACTGAAGCCAGCCAGCAATTTTCATTAAGTCTGTTTAATTCTTTTTTTTTCCTTTCCTGAATGCTGTAATTTAGTTCTGTCTCAATCTAAACCTAAGGTAGAAGAGAGGAAACCTAACCTGCTATGCTAACTTACAGAAAAGGGAATAGCTTGGTCAGACAAATACCCCACTCATGAGTAGTAAAGGTCACAGATTTAATTCTTTTAATGAAAACGGTACAAGTATACAAGATGAGGTATGATAAACATCACGGCAGACTGACTGACTGAAACTTTCAACCTCCTGAAATTCCTGAACGTGCAACTTTCCACTTCCTCATAACCAAAGGATGAAACCTTCCTTCTCAGGACCTACACAGCCATCATTA
This sequence comes from Pezoporus flaviventris, assembly GCF_033815535.1. Lineage (NCBI taxonomy): Eukaryota > Metazoa > Chordata > Aves > Psittaciformes > Psittacidae > Pezoporus > Pezoporus flaviventris. Next base: position 7,213,372 of record NW_026892585.1, read on the forward strand.
AACCACCCTACCTGCAGGGGACACTACTTCCACCTGAAGGCACAGAATGCTTTTATACAAATGATCACGCTAAGGAAATACAAATCATTATTCAGGAGCTATACCTGCAGTATGTGGCCTGCGAATGTAGTACTCTACGTGTCACACACCTCAAAGACAGTGCTGTGCAGAAACAACACTCTAAGAAAAATAATCTTTGCACAATAGCATACACAGGCTAAAAAATAAATTCAATGAGCACTGAATGCACCAAAAGTACAAGGCTAAAATAGTGAAAGTTCTAAGAATGTCCTAAAAATTGTAAAGTCTTTGCAGTATGTAGAATTAGATGTGAAACGTCCAGTTTGCTTAAAATTCTGTTTGATTCCAGTCACTTGGCAGATACGTACTCAGGTGTAAGGATGTGCTTTAAATAACTGAAAAAAATAAAGATCCTTCTGTTTTCTAAATAAATGACAAAACCAACTGACCTACAACAGGAAAAAAAATAAACTACAAGATTTTTAAAGGCATGAAAGGACAGACTCTTCTCAGAGAACTGAATACCTCAGAGATCCACAGAGCTAGTCCAGAATTCAGGCTTGTCTTATTCACTCAGAAAAACATAGGTAATACTGACCATTGCACCATATATGGTGCATAGGTAATACTGACAATTGCACCATCTTGGGTGGCATGGTTAACTGGGAGGTGTCCCTGCCCATGGCACGGGGTTGAAACTAGATGATCTTAAGGTCCTTTCCAACCCTAACCATTCTATGACTCTGTATCATTTCATTCAGGAACCTGAACAAGTAACTTACAGACCACATGAAGCAGAAAATATCATTGAAAAGTGGAATGCAAAGAGACTTAATATTGAGGAGTATTAAAGTGTTAGTTCAAAATACATTAGATTCAAAGTGTTCAAACTGAATTAATAGCAGACATTTCCCATGCCAATACAGACTGGAACTGTAAGGACAGGGGAGGAAAGGAAGTAACTCTAAGGGACCTTAGGTAACATCTTTGTTCCAGCTACACCTTCAAGTATTATTATTTGATTTGAAAATAATAAGACCTAATTTTGAAAAATTGTCTAGGTTTGGCAGTTACTGCACTACCAAAACCCGTAAGATCGATCAGCAACTTCTGCCTGGCAAGAAGGCTGAAACAGCAGTTACTTTAATTGGATTCTTCTATCCCTGATTTAATGAAAAATGTGGCTGCTGGGCTTTAGCATCTGCAGCACTCCCACTGCAGTGAAGTAGGTATGCAATACATTTGGGCATTAAGTAGCATGTTTTTTAATATTAACATGATGGCTGCAACAAAAATCTGTGACAATTATGGCAAAAGTGTCAGGCAGAAGCACAGCAACCCCTCAGAGCTCCAGGAAGCAGTGATGCAGATTGCTGAAGTTAATGTCAGCAGGCCTCTCTGAATTGTAATGGTAATTAAGTAGGTTGGTGTCTTTTCTTTTTAATTCCCACAGATATGTCATTTCTAAGTCATCTGGTTCAGTTCATGCAACAAGACTCACAAGGAAGCAGTGAATATACACCAGTGCACAAAGCAAGTTCAGGAGTAAAGCCTTTTGATAGCAACAACTCTTGACCAGAAATACATGAGTCTACTCCATTTATACCTGTTGTGTCTAACAGAGATATCCACCATCTGAACAATCTCAGGTCAGCTTTTGGTTAGCATTTAACTAACCGTGTCGGCTTTGCCTTTCTAACTCCCCCAGCTTGCCTGCCAAGTAGTTTCTCTGGAACATCCATGCCCCTCCACAGAGAGAGCACTAATTCCTCTCCACAGACTAAGAAAAAGGGAATCCAGTTGAGAAACAATGGTCCTACATCTCTGATACAGTAATTCACAACACTGCCATTTCCAACTGTTTTCTGACAGCATTTTATCCTATTGCTACTGATAAATATATTTAATTTTCTTTTATCACTACTGACAGGTTCATTCCACTGCAGTCAGACAATGCTGGTCTGTAAGAAAACCTACAGTGATTCCTATTTGTGATGTGCAAGTGCATCCTGAAGTAGAGGAAAAAAAAGCCAGTGTCTCTGGAGAAACCTCTTAAGGTTTAGGGTATTGCTCTGGCAAAAACGATAATAATTTTTGCAAGAGAATAAATTATTCTCACCGATTTTCTTAAATTGCTTACTATTGAATTCTACAGTGTGTGAGGAGTTAGTCTCATAAATCTCATCTAGAATAATGGAAGATCATTACCCTCAATAGTTTCCACTCAGGGAACCATGTCCTGACACGCCCTAGATAAAGCCAGTATTTTCAGCCAAAAATAGCCAATATTTTCCATATTTTCTCTGAAAGCTTGGGTTTAGCAAATGGAAGAAACCCTGAAGCAGGAAGCATAAAATGCATTTTAATTCTGGATGATAAACATGAACTCTAAACACAGTAAGACTAGGCACAGATATCAAACAAGACATTGAAATACCTGGCTTCCAGTACATGGGTAGAGGGAGATCCTTACACTTAGGAAGTGAGACTCTAAACACAGGACCCAGTCTGCAGAATCTGCAGGTTTCCATTCCAAACCTCAAGGTCTGCTCATGGAAGGTCTCTAGCTACAGTTGCTCCCTACCCACTTCACATAGTCTCACAGACCCCTTCCTTATCTTTGGCTCCTGTTGGCTGGACTCTGCTCATTACACTATACAGAATGCTATTACTAGTTTGCTTTTAACATGTAACAAGTTTATTTCAATCATCTTTTATTGTCTGATGCTATGGGGCAAGTGATAATCTTAATGGGTTGCAACCAACCCTGGTTACAGGAATTCTCCTCTTCCAGGAAAACGTCTCCTCGATTTTCATGTATGTAAACAATCTCTTCATTGCATCTTCTGATTGACTGCCATATTTTCAGAGGAAGTGCTGCTTTCTATTGTTTCAGAGATAAAAAAAGGCCAAGACCCACATGATCCTGGATTAAGTTCTTTCAACCTAACTGCCATCACCATACAGTCTTCTTTCACCCCTTCTATGTCTCCCACCATGTGGAACAGAGGCAGAATTGAGTTACAGCATCCTTCTGATTCTGCCCCAAAGCACCCATTCTGGAAGTCAGTAAAAATATTGCTTGTAAACTCACATCATAGGCATTGCACATTTGTTTTCTTTTGTAGAAAAGCACTAAGACTAACTCTAAGGGATAAACCGCAAACATGTATGTAATCTTGGGATTAACCAGGAGTGTTCAAAGACAGCCTCCACACAAACTCTCTAAAACTGAATTCATATTCCTACATAATCTACGCTAACTTCCCTTGTTAGTAAGTCCTGGGAGAGAATCAAGTCTTTCTGCACACCTCCTGCCCGTGAAAGGAAATAGCATCAGCATTACTTTACCCCTCTGCGTATCCCTATATCTCTATCAAAACAAATGTCTACTGCAGCTTATTCATTGCCCAAATAATTTGCTTTTTAAAATCATCTGTCAGCACACAGGGGAGGAAGCAAGAGGACCTGACTTTGTAACACCATAGTCACAACACAGCTAACTTGCCTTTTCAGGGAAATTCAGTTTGAGAATTACACATCAGTATGCAGTATTGCACCCTGAATTGGTGGTTCTAGAGGGGAATGAGTCTCTTCTCTCTCTTTAAAATTGTCTGCAATCTTTCCATCACTTCATTAGCTATCTCAGTAAAAAGTGAACTTAATGCACCATGTGTCATCTGAACAGGGCTTTAAATGTTTCCTTTAAACTAATCTGCTCTGTGATCTTTTGGTTACATTGATTTCAGTTTCAAAGAAAACAACAACAGGAAGAATACTTAGATCAGGTAAGCAGTTTTCTTCCTAGTCCCACTCTATCAACAATACAAGACACTACTAGCAGTTAGAACCAACTCTGAATATGAGTTGCTGAGAAGCCATTCTTTGAAGTGCTGTTTAAGGACAAGAAAGCCTTAAGGGGGGAAGCACATGTGAGAAAGTATTTCTAGTATATCAGAAATCCCCACTTGAACCTAGTGACAGACACCTTCCAGCTGGCTCACTGGGCTTGTTCCTCAAAGCACAGAGAAACTACACCACTGATGTAAAGGGTAGGCTTTAGGCAGAAACACACGCTCTGCCTAATACCTGTACCCACCCAAACAACAGAATAACCCTGCAGAAAATATGAACATTAAAATAATATAAGATTTGTAAACTCCAACAACCCCAACATTCCTGGGAGAAATTAACCCTCCAGCCTTCACTCCACTGCCATGACCAAAAGCAGAAGTAAAACCTTTACAGAAAACACAAGCTTTGTTTGAACTTTCAATGATGTTCTCTACTGGAGCAGTTTTCACTGCACTGGCCTGAAGCTGCTAGTGCCAAGTTCCACACAACTCCATTAGAACATATATATGAGGGAGAGAATCCAGAGCTAGATGTTTGCTTCTTTCACATTAAGAGTTAAAGGTAGGTGGTACCCTTCATCATCCTATTTCCAACCATCTCTTTTTTCATTCTCCCCCATTACTGATGGATTTATTGACATACAGGCATCTATTTCAATATAAGGGGTCCTGCAATGCACACAGCTCTAAAATGATTTGTTTTCCAGTTTCTACGTTTCCGACAAATAGGAATATTTTTACTGCAGATGATGTATTTTTTCCTCCTCGTAGACTAAGTAATTTGACAAAACAAAGATTCTGCTTCATTTTCAACTACTTCTGCTATGTCAGTCACAACTGCCAATTTGTTCTCATTGCACATTTAGTTCCCTTATGCGTAGATGTTCTGCGACGCTCATGCCACACCTGAAATAAAGATGCTGACATGAGAGACTTTAATTTGTATATTCTTTTATATGGCAATTCAGAGTTAGATGTGGAATGAAGACAAAAAAAAAAGGGGAAGAAACCAAAGAAAGTAGTCAGACAGCAGGAAATATTTCTAATACTTGGCAACAAGAAGCTACCTTAAAAGCCAATTATAAAGTTTGTCCTGTGCTGAAACAGAAGAAATCAAGAACATTCCCCTGGGGGCAGACTTCACATGGGCTTTCTATGGTTTAGACATTTTCTCTGCAGCTGCACACAGGGCTTAGCTTTTTACTGCTGCACATGCAAGGCTGGCTGGAGAAAATATCTACAGGTGTTCTAACAAGACAGAATCAAGCAATTCTAATGTGATTTACTGCAAACCCTAAAGTTATGACAGCACTCTTTTTTAAATAACCCATTAAAATAACAAAGCACAGCAGCATATTGGGGCATGAAAATGGCCTCAGTGTAACTGGCAGCAGGACAGGATTTCTTTGGAATTAAGGATCATCACTGCAAATAGTCTTCAAAGTCTGCACTTCGGCCTCTTACAAGGACTTCAGGCTTCTGGCCTCCCTCTCTGTTCTGCCTCTGCCCCTATACCCAGTGCTGAGGTGACATCTGCATCAGAGGCAGGTGATATTCCAGTGCCCAGACTGGAAGCAAAACCTGCTTTACAGCTGAATTGTTCCCAAATTCACAAAAAGGAAATAAAACAGGACTGCGGCAGGCCTGAAACCATGCCATGACTTCAGCCTTCAGCTGTTCCTTGCCCTATGGCTGGAAGCCAGTTCCTGCATGTGTCCCCCCTGCTCTTCCTCTCCCCACTTTTCTTTGGAACCGTGCAAGCTTTTGATGTGGAAACGGAGATGAAAGCTGCTTTTCAACAAGAGAGGTTCAAGTGTGTTTACTTCATAATCCATTTCAGCCCAGAAAAGTGTCTTTGTAGACAGATTATAGCTCATCTGACAGTGGCAGTGCTTTTAGTACTGTGGCACTTGTCCCACATGTACCAGAGTGTGACAACTGCCATATTCCTTAACATGGATCAAGAGACAGCTGAAAGGTTACAAATTCTACAGAGCTTCCACAAAATAGGAATGGTTTCATTACATTTCTCTACATAGGATATCTTTGTGTAATCTGTACCTGTTTATGTAAGTTAGAATAGTTTGAAAAGCAGATTGTTTGAAAAGTGTTTTCTGCTTATGCCTTTGTTTTTTTCATTTAAAAATGTTACAACAAGCACCAGTATTCCAGCAAGATTCTTTCAAGTAACTGTGTGGGTTACGTAACAGCTTGTAGCTGGATGCCCAAACATTCTGAAAGCCTTGTTGTTGTTCCTTGTCTTGTGTTCACTCCTAGAAAAACTCTGCAGAGAGAGGGAAAAAGAATCTCTCCTTAACCCTAATGAATCTTATTCAAACTTTCTATTATGAAAAATGTACACCACTGAAGAGATTTTCTGGAGCAAGGGGCTTGTTTATGATAAATACTTGTTGCTGAAAGGAAAGGTATGACAGAAAACATTTAGGTGTATTTCTGAGGAGGAGTATATAAAGCACAGTTCTGGACAACCTGGCAGCTACCAGGGCTGGGCTCCGGGGTGCAGGGCTGGATTGTGCCACACCCCAAAAGAAGAGGAACAGCCCCGAGTTTGTCCTTGGGAGCAGAGTCTGAGGACACATCAGAAAGCCCAGCAGCTGTGCCCAGAGCATGGCTACCAAGGGCTGGGACAGCCCCTGGGCCTCCTGGGCACAGGCACTGCCTCACCTCAAAGGCTTCCTCTGAAGGCTGCTGGGCTGAGGGGCAGCAGGTGGGGCTGGGCATGGGCAGCCCCAACAGCTCCGTGTCATTGTGACACCACCCAGCAACACAGCAGTCACAATGCCCCGGAACAGAATAAAAGGGAGCAGCCTCCTGTGTCCCCTGGCAGAGATGGCCCAGGGCAGCCCGAGGACATCCGAGAGGAAGTCCTTGAGGAGCTGGTGGAGTTACTTGGAGGGGCCTTGAGGAAGGAAGACCAGTGCCTGGCCTAGGCTGCTGGAGGCCAGCTCCTGGCGGGACCAGCTTCTTAGCTCACGGGAAGGATAGCAGTTCTTTTCAGCTGGATAGCTGTGGCCAGACCATAGGAATGCCACCTTGAGGAGCACGGCGGAGCTCATCATCCTCATCCCCTGCACAGCCAGGAACAGCAGCCATAAGCAATGAGATGCAGAGATCCAGGGATCCCAGCACTTTGGAGCTACTACTGGTGCCCTGCCAGGCATAGGGAAGAAGGTTTCTTGCCCACAGGGTCTATCAGGCCAGGGGCCTTTGACCACTCTCAGGAACTGCTGAGGTGACTCTGGGTTGAGGAAGAATAGGGCTTGGGGGTCTTCTGGGAGGTGTGATCAGCCTCTGGGGCCAGGAGCAGGTCTTGCTCACATGCTCAGGGATAGCCGATCGCCAGTGTTGGGGTCAGGAAGGAATTTTCCCCCGGGCAGATTGGCACTGGGCCCGGGGGTTTTTTGCCTTCCTCTGAGCATCGAGCAAGACCACTTGTTAGGGCTCCTCTGGTCCATTCTGGCTGCTCATGCACCACGAAGGTGGCGCCTCGTGTCCTGCAGCTGGGGGGGGAAGGCTTTTTTCCCCTGATGGGGGCCTGCAAGTGTCCCTGGGGTTTTTTTTGCCTTCCTCTGCAGCAGTGAGCCAGCCCCTTGACAGGGCTCCTCTGGGCTATGGTGGCCCAAAGGCTGCTGCTCCTGCCCCACACGGGTGCCCCTCGTGCCCCACATCTGGGGAGAGGAAGCTTTTGTGACTCCCAGGGTAGCCCCTGCGGGTTGCTGCTTGTCCTCTGTTGCACTGAGCACAGCCCCTTGTCAGGGTCCTTTGGGCTCGGTTCTTGCTTGTTGCTCGCACCCCTCCAGGGCACAGCTTGTGCCCTGGCTTTCTCTGGCTCCATTGCTCAGTGCAAGCTTGGAGCAGGAGTGAGCTCTGCTCATCGCTTGGCTCCATTCCCTGGGAGTTCTTGCTTGTGCACAGCAGCCTGTGCTTGGAAGGGCTCCAGCCTTGCTGCCCATCAGCAGCTGCCACTTTCCAGCTCTCCCTGCGTGCAACACCAGCACCAGGCTGGCACAAGAGCACTTTTCATTCATCCCGGAAGAGAAACAAAAGGAAAGGAAGGTAATGGAAAGCTAAGTAACGTAACTGAAAGTAACGGAACAGAACGGAAAGGAACATAGCAGGAACGAAAATAATGTCATGGAAGAGGAAAATAACGGAAAAGAAAGGAGCGTAATGGACAGGAAAGAATGGTAACAGAAGAAAGCTGAGTAACAGAAAAAGTGAGTAACAGAAAGAAAAGAAACAGAACAGAGAGGAAGGAAAAGAAACACGGCAATGGAATAGAAATGAGAGTAATGTAATGGAACAGGAAACAAAGGAACATACTTTATAAAATTTCCTTTTTACAAAAGGAAATAAAATAACAGGAGCATAAAAAAGGAATGTAACGGAACAGGAAGGAAGGGAAAGGAATGTGTCTTAACTGGAAGTAATGGATTGGAATGGAAAGGACCATAGCAGGAAGGAAAATAATGCAATGGAAAGGAGAGTAATGCAACGGAGAACAAAGTAATGGAAAGGAAAGGAACGTAAAAGAAGAAGGGACAGTAACAGGAAGGAAAGTACCGGAAAGGAAAGGTAACGTAACCAAAAGTAATGGAATGGAACAGAAAAGAACATAATGGAAAGGAAAATAATGAAGGATAAAGTAACAGAACATAATGAAGAGTAACAGAAAGGAAAGGAATGTAAAGGAAAGTAATATAAGAGGAACAAAAGGACAGGAACATAATGGAAAAGAGAACATAACGGAACAAAAGTGAAAGGAACATAACAGAGAGGAAACGAAAGGAAAGGAACGTAACATAACTGAAAGCAACGTAACAGAATGGAAAGGAATAACACAGGAAGGAAAACAACATAACGGAAAGTAGAGTAACATACCGGAAAGAACGCTAACAGAAGAAAGTTAAGTTACAGAAAGGAAAGTAAGTAACAAAGGAAAAGTAGCATAATGGAAAGGAAAGAAATGTATTGCAATGGAACAGACGCTAAAGGAGAGTAAAGTAACAGAAAGAAGAACATGACAGAACAAAAATGAAAGGAAAGGAACATAGTGGAACAGGAAATAAAATACCATATTTATAAAGTTTCTTTTTAGGAGAAGAAATAAAATAATAGGAACAGAAATAAAAGGAAAGTAACACAACAGGAAGGAAAGGAACGCGACATAACTGAAAGTAACGGAATGGAAAGGAACATAGTAGAAAGCAAAATAAGATCATGGAGAGTAACATAATGGAAAAAAATGGAAAGGAAAAGAAGGTAACAGAAGAAAGGATAGTATGGGAAGGAAGGTAACAGAAAGTTAATGTAATGTATCTGAAAGAAATGGTAATGTAACTGACAAATGGAACGGAACAGAAAAGAATGTAGCAGAAAGTAAAATAACAGAGTAAAGTAACATAAAGTTAAGTCACAGGAAGGAAGCGAACGTAATGGGAGACTGGAGAGAACGTAACAGAGAGTAACAGAAAGGAAAGGAAAGTAACAGAAGAGGAATGAAAGAAGAGAAACATTAAGGAAAGAAGAAGAACATAACAGAACAGAAATAAAAGGAAAGAAACATAACGTAACTGAAACTAGCAGAATGGAAAGGAACAAAGTAAGAGAAAGGCAAGTAGCACAACAGAGATGAAAGGAAAGAAGCATAATGGAGAGAGAAGGAAAGAACGTATTACAATGGAACAGACACGAAAGGAGAGTAAAATAACAAAGAAGAACATAAAGAAAAAAAAAGAAAGGAACATAATGTAACAGGATATAAAATAACATACTTTATGAAGTTTACTTTTTAGGAAACAAAATAACAAAAGAAACTGAATGGAACAGGAAGGAAAGAGGAAAGGAAAGGCACGTGATATGACTGAAAGTAACCCAATGGAATGGAAAGTACTGGAAAGCAGAATAACTTAATGGAGAGTAACATAATGGAAAATAATGTAACAGAAAGGAAAAGAAGGTAACAGAAGAAAGGATAGTATGGGAAGGAAGGTAACAGAAAGTTAATGTAATGTATCTGAAACGGTAATGTAACTGACAGAAATGGAATGGAACAGAAAAGAACCTAGTGGAAAGTAAAATAACAGAGTAAAGTAACAGAAAGTTAAGTCACAGGAAGGAAACCAATGTAATGGGAGACCAGAGAGAACATAACAGAGAGTAACAGAAAGGAAAGGAAAGTAACAGAAGAGGAATGAAAGAAGAGGAACATAAAGGAAAGAAGAAGAACATAACAGAACAGAAATAAAAGGAAAGAAACATAATATAACTGAAACTAGCAGAATGGAAAGGAACGAAAGAAAAGTAAGTAAGAGAAAGGTAAGTAGCACAATGAAGATGAAAGGAAAGAAGCATAATGGAGAGAGAAGGAAAAAACGTATTACAATAGAACAGACATGAAAGGAGAGTAACATAACAAAGAGGAACATAAACAAAAAAAATGAAAGGAATGTAATGGAACAGGATATAAAATATCATACTTTATGAAGTTTCCTTTTTAGGAAATAAAATAACAAAAGAAACGGAATGGAACAGGAAGGAAAGGAAAGGCACGTGATATGACTGAAAGTAACCCAATGGAATGGAATGTATTGGAAAGCAGAATAACTTAATGGAGAGTAACATAACGGAAAATAATGCAATGGAAAGGAAAGGAAGGTAACAGAAGAAAGGATAGTATGGGAAGGAAGGTAACAGAAAGTTAATGTAATGTATCTGGAAGGATAGGAGCATAACGTAACTGAAAGTAACGTAACAGAAAGCAAAGAATAACACAGGAAGGAAAATAACACAACAGAAAGTAGAGTAACATACCAGAAAGAATGGTAACAGAAGAAAGTTAAGTTACAGAAGGGAAAGTAAGTTACAAAGGAAAAGTAGCATAATGGAGATTAAAGGAGAGAAACATATTGCAATGGATCAGATAATAAAGGAGAGTAACATAACGGAAAGAGGAACAGAACAAAAAACAAAGCAAAGGAATGCAGTGGAACAGGAAATAAAATATATTTTATAAAGTTTCTTTTTTTAGGAGAGGAAGTAAAATATAAGGAAAGTAACAAAACAGGAAGGAACGGAACGTGAGATAACGGAATGGAAAGGAACATAGTGGAAAGTAAAACAATGTAACGGAGAGTAACAACAGAAAATAATGCAATGGAAAGGCAACTAACAAAAGGCAGGATAGTATGGGAAGGAAGGTAACAGAAAGGTAACAATGTATCTGAAAGGAATGGTAACGTAACTGACAGAAATGGAATGGAACAGAAAAGAACGGCAAAAAGTAAAATAACAGAGAGTAAAGTAACAGAAGTCAAGTCACAGGAAGGAAACAAAATGGGAGGCCAGAGAGAACATAACAGAGAGTAACAGAAAGGAAAGGAAAGCAACGGAAGAGGAACTAAAGGAAAGGAATATAATGGAAAGGAGAAGAAACAGAACAAAAATAAAAGGAAAGGAACAAAACATAACTGAAACTAACAGAATGGAAAGGAATGACATTGGAAATATATCACATAATGGAAACGAGAGTACCATTACAGAAAGAATGGCAACAAAGGAAAGTTACAGGGGAAAAAAAAGTAAGAGAAAGGGAAGTAGCACAATGGAGAGGAAAGAAATGTATTGCAATGGAACAGACATGAAAGGAGACTAACATAACAAAGAAGAACATAACAGAACAAAAATGAAAGGAACATAACTGAACAGGAAATAAAATACTGTACTTTATGAAGTTTCCTTTTTCGGAAAGGAAATTAAATAACAGAAAAGAAATGAAACTGAACAGGAAGGAAAGGAAAGGCACGTGGCACAACTGAAAGTAACAGCATGGAATGGAAAGTATTGGCAAGTGAAATAATGTAACAGAAAGGAGAGTAACCTAACAGAAAATAACCTAATGGAGACGAAAGAAAAGTAACAGAAGAAGGGACAGTAACAGGAAGGAAAGTAAGGGAAATTCAACATAACGTGACCAAAAGGAAAGGAATGGCAATATAACTGAAAGTAATGGAACAGGAAAGAACATAATGCATAGGTAAATAATAGAGGGTGAAATAACAGAGTTAAATAGTGCAAAGGAAACTAACGTGACAGGAGACCAGACAGAATGCAATAGAGATTAACAAAAAGGAAAGGAATGCAACAAAACATAATGGAAGAAGAACAAAAGGAAAAGAATGTAATGGAAAGTGAAAAAGAAAGGGAAGCAAAATAACAATTGAAAGTAATGGAACGGAATGGAACAGGAACGATGTAGGAAGAATAAAACCAAGAAAAGAGTTAACGTGATGGAAAGAACGGTAATGGAAGAAAGCCAAGTAACAGAAAGGAAAGTAAGTAAAAAAGGAAAGAAACATAACGGAAAGGTATGGGAGGAAACACACTGCAATGGAACAGGAAACAACAGACTTTATAACATTCTCATTAGCAAAGGAAAAATAACAGGAACAGAAAGAAAAGGAAAATGACAGAACAGGAAGGAAAGGAACGCAATGGAAAGGAAGGGGGCATAACTGAAAGTAACAGATCAGGATAGAAAGGAACGTAGCGAGAAGGAAAATAACATAATGGAGAAGAGTAACATCACGGAAAGAAAGGTAACGGAAGAAAGCTGCACAACTGAAAGCAAAGTAAGTAACAGAAAGGAAAGTAACATAACGGTGAGGAAAGGAAAGAAGTATTTCAATGGAACAGAAATGAGAGTAACGTTACGGAAAGAAGAACGTTATAATGGAACAGAACTGAAACAAACAGAATGGAACAGGAAATACGATACTTCATAACATTTCCGTTTCAGGAAATGGAAATAAAAGGCACAAGAACAGAAATAAAATGCACATAACAGATCACGAAGGAAAGGAAAAGGACGTGACATAACAAAAGAATGGAACGGAGAGGAGAGGAACGGAGAGGAGAGGAACGGAGAGGAGAGGAACGGAGAGGAGAGGAACGGAGAGGAGAGGAACGGAGAGGAGAGGAACGGAGAGGAGAGGAACGGAGAGGAGAGGAACGGAGAGGAGAGGAACGGAGAGGAGAGGAACGGAGAGGAGAGGAACGGAGAGGAGAGGAACGGAGAGGAGAGGAACGGAGAGGAGAGGAACGGAGAGGAGAGGAACGGAGAGGAGAGGAACGGAGAGGAGAGGAACGGAGAGGAGAGGAACGGAGAGGAGAGGAACGGAGAGGAGAGGAACGGAGAGGAGAGGAACGGAGAGGAGAGGAACGGAGAGGAGAGGAACGGAGAGGAGAGGAACGGAGAGGAGAGGAACGGAGAGGAGAGGAACGGAGAGGAGAGGAACGGAGAGGAGAGGAACGGAGAGGAGAGGAACGGAGAGGAGAGGAACGGAGAGGAGAGGAACGGAGAGGAGAGGAACGGAGAGGAGAGGAACGGAGAGGAGAGGAACGGAGAGGAGAGGAACGGAGAGGAGAGGAACGGAGAGGAGAGGAACGGAGAGGAGAGGAACGGAGAGGAGAGGAACGGAGAGGAGAGGAACGGAGAGGAGAGGAACGGAGAGGAGAGGAACGGAGAGGAGAGGAACGGAGAGGAGAGGAACGGAGAGGAGAGGAACGGAGAGGAGAGGAACGGAGAGGAGAGGAACGGAGAGGAGAGGAACGGAGAGGAGAGGAACGGAGAGGAGAGGAACGGAGAGGAGAGGAACGGAGAGGAGAGGAACGGAGAGGAGAGGAACGGAGAGGAGAGGAACGGAGAGGAGAGGAACGGAGAGGAGAGGAACGGAGAGGAGAGGAACGGAGAGGAGAGGAACGGAGAGGAGAGGAACGGAGAGGAGAGGAACGGAGAGGAGAGGAACGGAGAGGAGAGGAACGGAGAGGAGAGGAACGGAGAGGAGAGGAACGGAGAGGAGAGGAACGGAGAGGAGAGGAACGGAGAGGAGAGGAACGGAGAGGAGAGGAACGGAGAGGAGAGGAACGGAGAGGAGAGGAACGGAGAGGAGAGGAACGGAGAGGAGAGGAACGGAGAGGAGAGGAACGGAGAGGAGAGGAACGGAGAGGAGAGGAACGGAGAGGAGAGGAACGGAGAGGGCAGTTAACATAACCAAAAGGAAAAGAAAGGTAATGTAACTGAAAGGAATGGAACGGAACAGAAAAGAATGCGGTGGAAAGGAAAATAATGGGGGGTAAAGTAACAGAAAGTAGCGGGAAGAAAATTACTGTAACGGAAGACCAGAGAGAATGTAATGGAGAGAAACAGAAAGGAAAGACATGGAATGGAAAGGAAAAGAATATAACAGAACAAAAATAAAAGGAAAGGAACATAGCGGAGCAGGAAGGAAAGGAGCATAACATAACTGAAAGTAACCTAACAGAATGCAAAGGATAACACAGGAAGGAAAGTAGAATAACATACTGGAAAGAATGGTAACAGAAGAAAGTTAAGTTACAGAAAGGAAAGTAAAGAAACATACTGCAATTGAACAGAAATGAAAGGAGAGTAACCTAACAAAGGAGAATAACATAGTGGAGCAGAACTGAAAGGAGTGTAAAGGAACAGGAAATAACCACAGTTCATAAAATTTCCTTTTTAGAAAAGTAACAGAAAGGAACAGAACAGGAAGGAAAGAAAGGAAGGAACTGAAAGTATCACAACACAATGGAAACGGTCTTATTGGAATCAAAACATAACAGAAGGGAGAGCAACAGAAAGGAAATTAATGGAAAGGAAGTCAACATAACGGAAGAAAGAAAATACTAAGAACAAGGAAAGGAATGGGAATGAAAGTAATAGGAAATTAACAGAAAGGAACATAACACAAAGTAGCATAACAAAAAGGAGACTAATGTCTCAGAAAGGATAGGTATGCAACTAAGTTATGGAAAGGAAAATAACATAATGGAAAGAAAAATAAATCTTGTTTCCATTTGCAACCTTTGTGATTTGTGTCTCTTCATAGTTGAAACCCCCTTGGCATTTCAGGCAAAGAATATCATCATTATTCAACTCACGACGAGTGCAGGGAATGAACTGAAGTAGAACAGTTGTGTTGAAAGGGACCTACAAAGACCATGTAGTCCAACTACCTGACCAAAAGTGAACTGAAGGCATTAAAGGCATTGTCCAAATGCCTGTTAGACACTGACAGCATGGGGCACCAAGCACCTGTTCCAGGTTTTAATCACCCTCTGGGTAAAGAAATGCTTCCTCATGTCAAGTCCAAACCTCCCCTCTTGGACACAGCTTTGAGCTATCCCCAGGTGTCCTGGCACCGAGCACCAGGGAGAAGAGCTCAGCATGTCCCTCTCCACCTTCTCTCCTCAAACTGGAGAATCTACATACAAGGTAGTCTTTACCTTTATCTATTGAATTAAATTGCTCCAAATTTTGTTTTTCACATGCATTTGTATATATCTATATAAGTATTTGTACCTTATAAGTTCAGTAAATCAATTCTCAGGTAAAATATCTATATAATTAGTTATTTTCAGATGAGGCATGTGTGATAGAATTAAACATTTACTGTTGCTGGGGCATTTTCCATCAGTATGTAGTGATGGATGGCACATTTCTATTCATGTCATATGTTTCTACATATGTCATAGTAAAAAGCACTCCAGTGACCCACTATTTACAGAAAGGAGAGAAAAAAAAATATAAAAAAATCACAGGAGAAGGCAGTTATGGTTGTTTAATGTCTACTCACAAAGTCACTGCAGTAATTATTACATGTGTCACTTCTAAGAGAGAGAGAAGAGAGGAAGGGGGAAGAGTGGGCAGAGAAGCCACCCTGTACATTTGACCTTAATGAGACAGGCTATGAATACGCATAATGATTTCTCAAAGTGTTTGAAGATGTGCAGCTTTAGGGAAAAGAACTATACTAGAAAGGGGATAGGGTAAGTACCACTCAAATGGAGCTATTATGCTTGCAGCTATCTGGAATCTGAAATGAGATAAAAGCCACATCACAGAGGCATAATGACTTCAGGACCAATAAAAAGAATTAACTGACATATCTTCTGGTAAAATAGATTATGAGACTTTTCAGTTCTGCTTTGCATCAGTGGACTAAATGATGAAGCAGAAGGAACAGCAGAAAAGACTATGATTTCCCTATCCTCAGCAGAAAGCCTCAAGGAACTAAGGAAGTCATGGCCTGCCTCTCCCACTGATGTTTCATACAGCCATTAGGATAAATAACGAAGTGTTTATGGTCCCTGTGCATTGTTCCTCTACTTATTCCTTACCCGCTGCCCTGAAAACTCTTGCAGGGCAAACACACAAGATGATACCAGGGTAAACTCACTGATGTGACACCTTTTTCCCTACCTTTCTGGGAAGGGGAGTTAAAGAAACATTAAAAATGGGGAGTAATAAGCTTGTTTGTGTCTTTCTCAATGGGACTGAAAAAAAACTGCAAGAGGAAACTGAATCAAGATTCAGGAATATAAAGGTACACACAGAGCATGGGGTGAAGCTGTAATATAATCAAAGTTTACATCTTCCAACATATATTTTAAAAGAGCAGTTCTTTCCACTACAGCTACTGTTCTAATGACAGTTAAAGAGAAAATGGGAAGCTTCAAACTGCATCCTGAGATAGGAACCCTCCATCTTTTGAAAAACATGCTGCAATGCAGACTAACCTTGCAATGTGGATCTTAAAAAGGGTAAAATCTTGGCCTTAAGATGACAGAGCTTTGGAAGACTTCCCTGTTTGCCCAAGATCACAAGTTGGGCTAAACTAGAAATCAGTCTATTTGGTCAAATATTACGCCACATCACAGCTTTCTGGAATATTTTTCTGTAAGTTCATTTGAAAAGTTCCAACTTTACAACTCTAAAGAGTCACAATACTGGTTTTAGTAAAAGAAACAAAGCTTCCTAAAACTTACATAGTTCCTATTAGTAAGTATTTGGAAAACTGCTGAATACCTACTGCAATGCACTAGAATTTGAAAAGCTGTGTTACTGCAGCAGGTACAGACACCTAAACATGGCATCTAAACATTTTAATTCCACTATAAGCACATAAAATGCAAGTACTTGGTTCTTTGCTATCAAAACACAGCACTGCGAGTACGAGGTTTATTTAGAGATGACAAGGACAAGAGAATTGGGGAGCTCTGAGACTTCTTTGACAATACAGAATAGTTTATAGAGGCCACAAATTGCTGTGGGGAGCACGTGCACATATGTATTTCTATGATTGACTGCACTATTGAAATGCCAAGACATCTTAGAAATCAGAACAATTTTTACTACCACAGCAACATCTGTGAAGGGCAGAATTCACCATGACTTCCTTCAGTTCCTAAATTAAGACGCACTAAGGATGGATATAGATTATGCACAGAAATACATCTAGACATACTATTTCTACTGCACCGATCTGCTCTCTTAAAAAAAGAAAACCCCACTTTTTTTTTTTGCCATATTTGGGAATCTAGTACTTTGGCTATAGAACCTGTACGTGAGATGCTGACATAATGATGAAACAAGATTTGTGATATAGGACTTTCAAGGGCTAAAGATGCTATTTTGAAGCACACAGTTTCAGTGGCTTTTCAGGATACTGCCCTTGCCCCTAAAGGTTTATAGTCAAGTGATTGTGCAGCTTGCTCTCCAACAGTTTGCACCAATAAAGCTGTACTACAGTAACTGTGAAGGTAGTACATAACTGTTAAGCCACCTTGTTTTAGGAAGCTGGATACTAGCTTTGCTGCCCTAACCTGTGGGCTTTTTTCTCCAGGAATCCAACTATCAGGTTACATTTTAACACCACCTTTTTAGTCACTAAGATGTTCTTACTTGCTAATTCTACCCGAGTGAAACAAGGGATATTTAAAATGTCTGTTAGTATCCTGAGTAGCAATTCAATATAGAGATGTTTGTTTAACATAGCGTTCATACAAACATTCAGATTTGACTTCCACGCTTGAGGGGGAAATACAGTTAAGGATGTTTCCATTTGAAATATCACTATCCTACCATATGAAGAAGTGTTTTTTTCATTTAGCATACTCCATGTACTACTTAGTGCTCAGTATAGCTAGATTAAAACGTTACTTAGCTTCATGTTCAGGAAAAACATACCTGCAATTCGGCTAGTTCAATTTCAAATATAGTACTAGTAATAAAAGAAGCCTGCAAAATTTTTACAATAAAATTGAGAATTCTGCTCTTATTCCAATATGTGATAGTGCCTTTTGTTATATGCCAAGATATGCATCATTACTGCAGAGTTCTATAGGAACGTGTTACTGATTAAGCAAACAAAAGACCTCAAGTAACATAATACCACCTTTTCTCTAGTACGTATAGAATCATAGAATAATTAGGGTTGGAAAGGACCTTAAGATCATCTAGTTCCAATCCCCCTGCCATGGGGGGGGACATCTCACACTAAACCAACTCACCCAAGGCTTCATCCAACCTGGCCTTGAACGCTAGCAGGGATGGAGCATTCACAACCTCCCTGGGCAACAGAGTATCTTACTGACAATACTCTATACCAGTTCAGAAAAAGATTTAGGGTGTTGTCAGTGTTCTCCTCAGAAAGTAGCTCTTTACCCTCCAGTCTTCAGTGCTAAAGCTAACCCCCAATCAAATGAAAATGAAAGCTTTAATAGCTGCAATGTGTAGGTACTACACAGCACATATGTAGGTGACGTGCTTTAAGCTATTCAAGAACAATTGTCAGAGTAGCCTTTCTTTGCTGCTGTTTTAGAAGCAGAGATTAAAATTACTTCCCATTAATTTTCACATATTTATTGCAGCCATTTGCATTTTAATGCTGAAACAGATCTGTCAGGTTCTTACATTGACAAACAGTTACACAGATATTAATGCAAGATGTCTTTTTCTTGTAGGAAAGAGCTGCTGATAAGAGCGATTGTCGTGGTTTAAACCCAGTCAGGTAATTCGTTCGCTCACTTCCCCCCCTTTCTTGCCCTCCCCCTGCTCTCGGAGGGACGGAGAGGAGAATCAAAAGAATGCAACTCCCACGGGTTGAGATAAGAACAGTTTAGTAACTAAGGTATAACACAAATCACTACTGCTACTACCAATAATAACAATGATAATAGAAATAACAAGGGAAGAGAATACAACACCTCACCACCAACCAACTGATAACTCGGCCCCCCAGTCCCCGACCAAGCACCGACCCATACCTCCTCCAACCCTGCCGTCTCCCAGCCCTTCCGGCTAACTCCCAGTTACATCCTGGGCATGACGTGCTGTGGTATGGAATAGCTCTTTGGTCAGTTTGGGTCAGGTGTCCTGTCCCTGCTTCCTCCCGGCTTCCCCTCCTCCCTGGCAGAGCATGAGGCTCACAAAGTCCTTGGCCAAACCAAAACATCCTTGTTATCAGCTCTGTTCCCGAGCTGAAAGTCAAAACACTGCACTGCACCAGCTACCAAGAAGGAGAAAAAATGACTGCTGCTGCTGAACCCAGGACACACATGAAACTCATTTTTCCACAGCATGTGTCATACCCACATGAAGGGAATGAGCACTAAATCATCTGTCTTGGTGTTCATGATCTCCTTCCCAGTGTTGCACAAGCTACTAGTATGTGTTGCTTTATACGTAACATGAACGAGAAACATTGTAGTACTGTATAGGTGTACTTTTTTGTGCCTGACGCCACTAGAGTGGTATTATTTTCAATTTATGAAGTTACCCTTTGAGAGTACTCAAAAGCTATAGCTAGGGCTGAACACAGCAGTTCTCCTAAAGAGATGAAATGGCTATAATCTATCAGCAGTTTTTGGCATTGTTCCCTGCAGTGCCTGCCTGGTTAGCTACTGATACAGTTCAAGGTGCTAGTTATGATTTTAAAAGGCCTAAATGGGACAGGATCCACTGATCTGAAAGACTGCCTTTACACCTATGCCTCAGAACAGACTGGCAGTCCTGTCTCTCTAGTCCAAGAAGGACTGATGTTACTCCCAGAGTTTAGACCGGCCTTATTTTAGGTATGTTTTTATTATAAAAAGGCAACATTAATGGCAACATGAAACAATGGCCATCTGTTCTCCAACAAGCTGTCTACCTATGGGCACTTGACCTGGGGTCTGCTGCATGTGCCACTCATCCCCCTTCAAGTCAGCTTTCCCCTCTCTGTCCCTCTCAATCTCTCCCATCCACAGGCACAGATATGTTTCTGCTTGCAGGAAGAGGTATGTGAACTTCAGAACTGTGATCCCTAAAAAGGCAGAGCTGCCATTTCTACTTATGATAGCGCCTTTGCATTCTTGTTGCTGAAGTTCGAGGACTTGCATGTATGCCAGATTTTCAATGCAAGCAGACTGAAATTCAGACTCATTATGCAGACACTTGGGGGAAAGCTGGAAGACATGTCTCTTGTCTCAGTTACTCAGTATTTTGTATCAGAAAAAGTGCTGAGACAACCGTCATGCATTAACAGACCAAAGAAATAATACACTCCCCATTGCAGAAAACTGACCCCTTTTTTCATTATCATCTTTTTTGCCTCAGCATGGCAACACAGACGACCAAGACATCTTGATGAGTATGCCAAGACGGGAAATTGTTCATGCTAAAGTAGTGTTAAAAGTAGAAATCCACAAAACAAGCCCAAAAGAAGTTAGTGTAGTTATATACATGGTGTCAGAAGATAAAGAAGGTATGTTCTTCTAACACCAGTTAAAAGGACAAACAGACAAAAAAAAGGTAACACCTATGGTTTGGTTTTTTACTTGTAATTAATTTCTCTTCCTTGCCTGTGGTGGTATGTGACAGTCAGCAATACCTGGACAGAAAGAAAGTCTGACATTTGTGCCTTCTACAGGACTCCATGAACAACAGACATTATTGAACCACAATAACTTTGCCTAATAGCCATATATATCTACTCTTTATTTTAAATGATGATGCACCACTGAGGACAGAGGCCAGTTAAGGCTAAGTAATAGCTCTGATTTGCACAGCTTATAGAATGGGTAACTACTACCTTGCTCAGACTACATTGAATGGTGACTACAGATTGGATGACCTCTCTCATGTAAAAGCTTTTAGCAATTATTTTCCTTTTGCTTAGAAATATAAATTATGAACAGACTCCTTCTCCCAAGTACATTAAAGAAAAAAAAAAAAACACACACACCCAAAACTGGATTAGCAAATACAATGCATTTACCTGTCATGTTGCAGTAAACTCTCAAAGGTCCCAGTGCCCCACTGCCATCTGGATCTATCCAGTAGTAATTCGAAGTTTTGCCCAAGTGTTTGTATGCTTCACAAGAGAGTTCATGAATGGCTGGAATGAAATAAACCACAACAATAAGTATCTTCATATCCTGGAGCAAAAAATCCATAATGACAATGAACTGTCTTTATTTATATAACAAGAACTATACCCTTGAGATTAAAGTAATGTCACTGACATTCACAGCCAACAAAGCATCTCTCCAAAAGAAACACGAGTGATTAAAAGCTTGAGGCACACAATTTGATTCTTTTGGCGTGTGACAGAAAGCCAGAGTAGGAGGAGAATTCCAATAACTTGGCTGGGGGAGAGGGTGGGTGGGAGGGGGAGGAACAACCAAACTTTAACAGTATCTTTAAACCATTCTTGAAAATATTTCGGTTCAGAACTTTGTTTATACAGTGGTTTAAGCTTTACATCATGAATGGCGACACTTCCGTTAACACAATATACTTTCAGGAGATACACCAAAAAAGCTTCCCAGTTTTCTTTCTGTAAATTTTAGGATTTTTCAGGTTTTATTACAACTCAGAATAACATCAAGTTTCAAAACCAAAATTTCTCACTATATGGAATACTTGTCTCTACACAGCTCTACAGCTCCCCTTTTATTGATCTACATAAATAATACTCTGCTCCAGCAAGGTCTAAACTTTCACCCTATTTACTGGAAGTTTAATTGCTTTAGCAGGGAGTTTTCCTTCTATTTTTTCCTTGACCTCTCCATACTGTTTTTTATTTCAGGTCATAAAACTGCTTGTCAAATTGTGTTACGATTAATAGCTCCAGCATGGTAATAAGCATTATAGGTGGAAGTTTTTCTAGTAACTCTAATATTCTCATTGAAACAGATGACTATTACAAAGTTGCGTATTATACATGAATGAATTAAATCATTTCAGGCATAGGAAAAGTAAAACGGGTAGTTTATACAAGTTGGCATGTTTGTATACATATAACTGGTAAACTACGTAAATATTTTTCTATGCAGTATTTAAGAGGAGGAATGTGTAATGCTGCTTTGTTTTCCAAGGAACAGATGGTGCAGCTTTTTTGTTTGGAATCAATCAATCAGCTGCTAAAGGAAATGCAATGTTTGTTTAACCAGACTTCATATCCACTCTAAAACTCCATCTAATTTGTTGGCAAGTCTTGCAAGCAATCTCCTGGCTAAGACTGGCTTTATTTCAAATGTCCATAAGGATGAGCTGATTCACTGGGCTCTGATGAGCGACTGATCACACACAAACACACGCATGCATTTAGAGGCCTCTAACTATAAAGATGCAGGAGGAAAAGCGGAGCTAAAAAAGTCTCCAATTCAGATGTGGCATGAATACAAAGCTAAAAACTGTTATTGCATATAAAGCAATAACCTTGTTGATGCTACAAGAGAAAGAATTTCCTGGAAGGTTTTGTGTTCATTACAGGGTCTAAAGTCACTTGTATACATAAAGTAGACATTGTTAGACACTTTAATTGTGAAATATTCCAAGCCATTTCCCCTTCCTCCCCAAACTAAACAAATTGCTTCAGTATCAAGGAAACTCTTTGCCTGTTTTCAGACACTTCATGCAGATTTCCTAAGGGATTCAGAACCAATTTTCTTTTGAAATATTTCTCTAACTCTCTCCATGCTACCTAAATACAATCACAGAATACCAGCCCTGTTCATGTACAGTTGTAGTGATAGCAAATCTCAAATTTTACCAGATGCATTACAGATGACAAATACTGTTTATGATCTCCCAAAAGTTCTGCTCTTTTCATTTTCTAAACTCTTTCAGAAAGTCAAGGGAATTTTGTCTCTGAAGTATCCACATCTTTACATAGAGCCATGTGACTCTAGGTTTGCTCTTTTCAAGAGGACAGGACAATATTTATACGGAGATACTGCCACAGTTCCGAGATAAGTGTTCTATGGAAGACAACACCAAGTTACACTGGTTAATCAGATACTCATTTATCCCTACTGAGTATTTTTTTAAGGAAGTTAAAGGGTTTAGATACAACATTCTTCCTTTGGTTTTCCTGGAATGGGAAAAGGAAAGCACAGTAGGTAGTTATCAGAATTACAGCACAGAACAGGCTGCTTTTGAATATCAGCATTTGCTAAGCTTCAATGTTATGTCAAAGACCAAACTGTAAAAATGCCTCAAGTAAAGACAGAAGAGTGAAATAGTCTACATTCAACTTGTGAAATGCCAGGAGCGTGTGATAGGGTTTGGAAAGGTTTTATCCATATGCAGTTGCATACTTAAGGAGCATAAAAATGCAAGGAAATGAATGGATGGGTTCTAGCTCAAGGACAGAAATCACTTCACAGGAGTATAGGGACAAAATGAAGGGATAAGTGAAGTTGGTATACTGACAGAATAACTGGTGATCAAGATGCAGTAAGAAAACAGTGAACAATCATGTTCTGGTGTATGAAGACACTTGATGACAGAAAGAGAACTTTCTGTTAACTTCAGATGGCAAACGGTAGCCCCTAACTGAACCAGCAGAACAAAAGCGGCAAATTGCAAGCAGAGAAGGCAGCAGCAAAAGGGACGACAGTAAGACATGATAGCAAGACGTCACAGGTGTAGAACATGACATAGAAAGGGAGACAACACAGGATGACCTTTTAATTCAATACTCCTTTTTAATGGGCTTTTGAAACGCGCATGAAATGTTCAGTCATGTGTAAGACACATGAACAGGTGAAAACAGAAATTATGAAACCCAAAGAACACCTAGAATAGATGAAAAGATAAAAAACATTGTTTTAGAAGTCACCTGGGAACATTAAAATACAAAATAAAAGGAAAACAGAATACAACAACAAGGAAGAGTCCACCACAAATATCAAAGTTGATAAAGGTTACAATAAACAAGCAAAAGATTTAACAAAGCCAAGAAATTAAAAGTAAATGAAATGCAAGATCTGGATATAAAGTCTACAGTGCTCATATATGAATAAGGAGAAATGGTTACATATCTCTACACATGGAGAAGGAGGCAGAGAAATATAGAGAAAGGTCTTTTAGTGCTGACTTCTGGAAGATGGGAAAATCTCCACATAATTGAAGGACTGAAGATACAAGGGCAATAGATCTCCGCTTTTCAAGCCAGCAGAAGTAAAATGCCAAAGTGTATTTGCTTTCTTGGTAGTTGGTCCAAACACACAATGTATATACTTCAAGGAACTTCCAGAGTGTTAAACCTCAAAATCTTCCAAAAGTAAAACTCACATTTGCCTTGATGTCCAGATAAGCCCTTTCTAGCATAATACATCCAGAATGGCTTCCTCACTCTTAACTTGACATGCTGTCACACTGCACTGCTGTCTACAGCAAGGTGGCTATTGAGAGGTGAAAACTTCGCCGGAACAGTGATCCAATGTCTTACGGTCAGGTAAAAATCACATGCGAAAAGAATCAAAACCAGAAAGAGCTTAATAAAAATGCTATAGTCTTTTTAAAGTTTAATCACCTGAATAATACAGCTCAAGCAGAGACAACCAAATCCATTTTATGCTAAAATCTAAAAGGGCTTGTGTTGTAACATAAGGTAAAATGTTTAAAAAGACCCTCCAACATGAATTAACTTTTGATGTGAAACATTAAGCTTCTTAGTCTGGGCAGAAAAATCCAGTCATTTTAATCAGCTGACAAAGGCAACTATGAATGCATTTTGAAGTTCACATTGACTAAGATAACAGCCACAACAGTGGGCTTGAGAAGTTTCTGTTAGTAAAGATTGACTCAGGAAGCAGATTAAGGGAGAACAGCTTAGAGTGAAACAAAACCTAGCAAAGGCCCTTGTAACCAGGCAGACCTTAACCGCATTTTCATTTCGCATTTCTTCACAGGTTGTTTTCCACTCCTGCAGCTTACCTGAACCCCAAACTGGAGGTGCCTATGGGCTGAGGAAGACACTCATTTATGAGTTTCTAGGATCCTCCATTTTAAACACTTGAAGCAAATGGTTCAGAAAACCAGTTTTACAGAATAGGTTTTCCTAGCTCCAGACTGTTAGGGTTGGGAAAAGTCAGCTTCTGTTAGAGCTGAGTGGCTCTTTGCTGAGGGAAGCAGATGTTCTCACTCCTGTTTCACTTTCTGACTTGCATAAAGATCAAGAGAGTTATCCCACACAGGTGGTACAGCTGCTGGCAATCTCTAGAAGCCAGAAGAGTCAAATGACAAAAAGGATTTATCAACTCTCTTATCCTATATGATGTTCCCATAGAGTTTCAGTAGCATCTCTGTGAACTACAGTTTCTGCATCACTATATAAGAGGGCAGCTTTAAATATAGGGCTGACAAATAGCCTCCTTTTACAAGTCCAAAACTCATTACAAATAGAAGACCTAGCATGACAGTCTGCACTGTGTGACACAATGAATGTGTTATGTTTTGATTCCATCAGTGAATGTGTCTCTGCAGGGAATACAGTCCTTTATACTGCTCCTAATACAGGAGTAAATCTCAGCTTTACAGGGGCATAGGAAAGGTGCAGATTCCCAGGAACTGATGGAATTAAATGATGGTAAAAGTAACAAAGTAGGCACTACATCAGAGCCACAAAGTCCAGCTACACCTCTCCATCACTTTCAACTTCCCCGAAAAAACCTGAAAGCTAAATAGACTGTGAGGTGCTTGGGTTTATACCACTCAAGCTGCTTTCAACTCCTCAGCCCCTTAAAAAGGGCTGAAAGCACAAACAGACTAGGAAGGGGGAAGAAACCCCCAACCTTCTCAAGAAATAGCTGCACACCACAATGCCATACCTGTAGTTGATTTTAAAAGGATGTTGCTTTATTGCAATATATATTCAGATCATCTCTTGCAAAACTGAAAATGTTAATATACATACACTGTAAGCTTCTGCTCTGCCAATGGCAGTCTGTCTGCGCAACAAACCTACCCCTACCCTCATGCATTCCAATGCTGTATGGTGGAGAAATGTCACCATTTTTTAAAGTAGGTTAAGTGAACTAGAAATCTCACCATGACTCAAGGTTCCATATGAGAACAAAACGCCTTCTGAATTCCATATCTGCATTCTGAACACACAAAGCTGCTGGCATGCTCTACTGCTTCGTGTACATTAAAATGTTTTTTTAAAAGCCCCACAAAAAGCCACCAGGATGCAACCCTAATTCAACATTCTCGTTACTCTGTAGGATTACTGCTGCAACGATCATAACCAAAACTCGCATCTGCCAGTTTTGTAAAGTTGGATATAAAACTCTTGTATTTGGAACTGATCCTTACAATGCCTAAGAACTGGAACAGTAGAATAAGTAAAAAAGTTCAGTCTCCAGTTATAGCTAAACTTGGTAGACATGTTGTTGAAATCAGACAAAGTAAGTGTGAACAAGTACTTACTTTTACACCTCACAGTTGAAAAGTGAGGTAACCCTTTCAAATATGACAATCAGATGGAAGCACTCCTAGAAATCCACAGATACACACAAAAGTGCTCAGCACTGCCATTTAGTTACCTATGCTTTACCACAAATTGGATGTATCTATAACAATGTTTATACAGCAAGTATACTTTTGGGATAGAAATCCCTCCACATCATATCCATGCATGCACATATACCCCCTTTTCCTGTTTGCAATTCCATTGTATTTATCCTTCCTACAAAATGAAACAACCCAAAACTGAAAGCTTAATGAAAGGTTTACTCATGTGTAGAACCATATACGATCTTGATTATTGTTAGTTTGAAAGGTTTTCTGAAGTACCTTTTGCCAGACTGCCAAACACTAAGAGTGCCCTTGTTCATTTGCTGGTGGCAAAGTAAATATGGTTGGGAACTTCAGCTGAACGTTCCTGTTCACCCCTTCCAACTTTTTCAGGCTGTCAGTTTACAAAAGCTCCCAACACCTTCAGCTATAAGAGCTGAAATGTAAACCAAATTACAGATCAAAATCCAAGGAGAACCACCCACGACCATCATCCAAAACCCCTCAATCAAACAGTGACAGAAAGAGGAAATTAAAGCTGAAGAATGGCGACATTCCAATGCAGAACTGCACATATAAGTAAGATGTTTTGAGCTGCTTCAATATGCTTCAACTTATGTTCCCAAGTGTAAGCACACTTACCTAAAAGAGCCCCAAACCATTAAAAGCATCAAACACAACCCAATCCTGCACAGAGAAGGTTCTTGGGTAGCCACGACTTTTTAGGATCTTTTTCTTGCTATTTTTGCCTGCTACATAATTATTAAGCACTACTTCTTAACTATGACTAGGTTACCTCCACAGACAGATGCTGAGCTATTACAGGTCCCAAAAGCACATCTGGCGTCTTCACACACCTTCAGAATGAAACAGATGTGACTGTTTTCTGGGATACAATCATTGTATGAACCCCTGGTTTGCTCTCACAGTTGGCTAGCACAAACACATGAATTTTAAGAGCTCAAAACACCATCCTTTTTCATTGTGCCCAAGTGAGATTAGCAAGAGACTATCATACACTACACTACTATTTTACTCATGGCAGTTCAAGTACAAGTTAATAGAAGCCTAAGGGTTTAGTTCTGTTACTCTTAACATCACTCCACTACATGTTCTGGGAAAAGGCAGTTCAATTGCTCAAATTGTTTTTTAAGCAATAAACAAAAAACAAGTGCCAGGAAAAAAAAAGCAGGATCTTTATCAAGAGCATAATCAATGTAACAGCAGAATCACATGGCTGGGATGAACCTCAAAGATCACCTAATCCATCTCCCAGAAAAGCTCAATTACACCCATGTTGCCATTGCTGACATACTCTTGCTCCAGATCTCCCTTGACTGAATTCCTCAACACACTGAGGCAACTTAGAGCTCCACCAGCCCTTCAGCATCAGAATTTATCCCACTCACTCTACACCATGAGGCTGCTCTGCTGCAATTTAAACTCCTCATTTCTCTTTCTATCCACCATGAATTTGATAACAACTTACAGTACTCCTCCTTGCAGCCATCTTTTGTCTATCTGCTGATACGAACCTCTTCTCTACATTAAAAACACCAAGTTTATACATCTTGGCCACAGGTTGTGTTTTCTAGGTGCCAGAATATTCTTGCTCTGCTCTGAACTCTCTCATTTTTTCATGAAACTCAGCATACAAAGTGGACAATGCCCAGCACAGCAGGATTTGCACATCCCACAAGCTACACCTCTGACAACTTGTCCCAAAACAGCGCTTCCCTCATTCATGGAAGCACAGCAAGTTAACTACAAGGTAAATAAGCCAGCAACAAAGCCCACTTCTACAGAAGTGAAAAAACCCCAAACCCACAACCCAAAACCAGAAAAGCAGTTTTCCTCAACCTCTGCTTCTACAGGTGGTTAACCCCTCCTAAGCACAGTACCTCCCATTGCTCAGTTGCTCTGCATTTCAAAATCCTGAAAGCAGCTTCCAAAAGATCATTCTTTAAGTATACATATATTATACATCTATTTAATATAATATATATTATATAAATCTAAGAAATACACATATGCACACTTCAAAAAATTTGGGAACAAAAGCCAACAGAAGGAGTTTTAGCACTTTATGGCTGGACTCCTGTACATTGCTGTCTGCTGCTGCATTGGCTGTCATGCCACTAAAACTTCCCAACAGCAAAGCCCCTTTGTGACTGAGCATAAGCCCTCTTCCTGCTGCCACTGATCTAAGCTTCAGCCTTCTTAACACTCTGAAATTATGGATTGACACCTCCACAGCTGCTGTATCCGCCTCACACTCTCCCTTTGCCTTCTACTGTGAGCTAATGAACTTGTAAAGAACTCTCATTATTAGCTCAATATTCCAATCTGCCCCATAGAAACAGAACAGAACATCAAAATATACATGGAAAATTGCCATGTTTGTATGAAGTTGACTCTAGGCTCATTTTTGTAAGCTACAAACAAGACAATTACCATTGTGGTAATAAAGGGAAGAATGTAGAGAGGTCGCCACCAAAGTAAGAGAGCACTACTTTATTTGCCATTTATTTGCCACTGGGATGAAGTTACTACTGTGGGGGTGAAAACTGTCATTTGAGTTACCATACAGTACTGCAACTCAGGAATTTGCTATGAATACAGAAGTAAAACAGCCCATTTACGGCAAAAGCAAAGATACTTCTTTTTCTCTCTTATCTTAGCTCTTTCTTTGCTTTGGGCTGGGGAATGGAGGGCAGAGAGAAATTAATTTAAATCCAGAATGGATTTTTAAACAAATTTAGCAGTGATTTTAAATTAGAAGCCATAGATTAGGCAATTAGCATCCTTGTAGCAGTGTCAGCCTACAGATATCACCAGAAAGAAGTATAATTAGACACCAATTTTTAACAAGGTGCTTTTGGGAATCAAATCATTCAAGGATACACAAGACATTAAAAAAAACCCAAACCAGCTGCATTCTGGCATGGGTCTTTGTGCCTGAAATAAATAAACACTGTTCAGAGTAAAAGCATTTGAAAGGGAGAACTGCAAGTCATGCAAAACGTCTCCAAGGAAGGCACACTTTCATCTTAAATCCAGGTGATCTGGCATGTTGTGTAGCATTACTGGGCACTGCATCTGAGGGGGAGGCTGTCAAAGAAACATTCACCCTGCTTGTGCTGGTCTTGCACTGGGTCCCAGCCACAGGAAGTTTCAAAGCTGCCTGAAGCTTGCTTGAGTCTTCTCCAGCTGGGAGACAACAGGAACAACACTGGCAATACATCTTGCCCTCTTCTCTCCTATCCCTCTCTCCCATGCTAAAGGCTTCAAGGTTGGTGTAAAAACCAAGTGTGAAAAATCCATATTCCTCATGTACGATTATCTGCTCCCACTTACTCTGTATTGCCAGGGCAATGGAAAAGAGGAGTCAAGGTAAAAGCCTGGATTGACACATTCCCAGCTGTGTAACACAAATCCTTGTTTGCACTATTAAGGTATACCAAGATATACAAATGAAAACCTCAGCAAATTCTATACAGGCCAAAGTAGGGGAGATGACTCCAGTAAATTTAGGTCAAAGCTAAAAGATACCTGGATTCCTATTTTAATACAAGATTTCTGTAAGTGGCTACAAATAGCAAAGCCACAGATTAAACCCAGAGATACTTCCCCATCAAGTTCGTGCTAGTTCTTTCCTGTCTTGCGTATCAGAGCGCTTGATCTGTCTGACCTTCCTCAATGTTAGATAAAGCTCAGCTGCACAAAGATATTCTCATAACAGAGCTTTAAAAATTTATAGTATCAGGTTTTGCTTATTCATGATTATTAATCCCAAAATACATTATTTCCATGCTTATTTCAAAGACTGTAATTAAGTCTAATTAAGTCTAATTTTTACAGCTGCAATTTTCACCATTTCCTGCCCCTTTTCCCTTTTCTCTCCATCCCAGCTCCCCATTTTTGTATCTACTGCAACCAGAAATCCTGTGAAGGAAAACACGGTACTGCACTCGGGGGTATTACTCAATTGAAGTTTTACTTGAGTAAAACTGAGTGATTAGAAAGCCCCATGTCAAATAAAATAAGATTTTTTTCAAAACCTCACATGAAAAGCTTATGTTTGAAAAGCTACAAACCACACCAAACAGCAGCTTACCTACAAAACAACTGCTACGCACACAAACACTTGACCAAAAAGGCTTTTCCAAAGGAGCCCAGCACTTATTTCCAACAGAAAAGAGCTAAAACATTACAGAAACAAATGCTCATATCAGCATTTACATTATATCAATCAAAATGTCCTCTATCAACATGACACCAATTCAGAACCAATGCATCATCTCTGTCAATTCGATTAATCACTAAGCAACTCGCAGTGCCAACACAATTCAACTCTTCCAACTGCCACAGAAATACCAGCAGAAACATCTGCTCCATGTCCCTTTTTTCATGTTTTCTCTCCAATGACTGTGCCCTGGCAACCTACCATCTTCACATCTTTTGCACATAATGGATGAGCTGTGAAATTAGTAACCTGTTAGACAGGTACCCAGGAGGTTGTCCTGGCTGGCATGCACTCTTTGGGATGTGTTTCAGCAGTACACTGTAGAGTATTCATTCACAGTACCTACTGAGGGGATAAGAGTATGGTGAAAGGGTCAGGTTCTGTGAGAAAAGTTGATCCGCACAGCCACGGAGGAGCTCTGAGATGCAATAGCAGGGGAGAAGCCCAAACAATACCCTGGCAGGCTGCTCCCAGGTCCATCTCAAGAGCCATCAGCCCAAAGGCTCAGAGACTGGCCCAAGTCAAGGACTCCCAAGCAACAACCAACCTGCCTGCAGCTGCCCCGGCAAAGCCTCAGCTCTAGTGT
Organism: Pezoporus flaviventris; assembly: GCF_033815535.1. Classification (NCBI taxonomy): domain Eukaryota; kingdom Metazoa; phylum Chordata; class Aves; order Psittaciformes; family Psittacidae; genus Pezoporus; species Pezoporus flaviventris. Next base: position 7,244,748 of record NW_026892585.1, read on the forward strand.
CTGGGCATGGAGCCCATCACTGTGGGTCACTGGGAGCAGCTCTCTGAACATCTTTCAAACTAAGGACATTGCTGCTTAGGGGCAGGATGCATCACAGGATGAACACAAAACATAGCTCAGGATTGCACAGGACTTACAGGATGACTAGGGGCAGAAGCAAAGGTAGGGAAAGGGAGACGGTTAGGTGATTTGGAGAAGGAAAGTCTGAAAAAGAGAGGCAAGTGTAAAAATTGGCCAGTATGCTTGCCTGGTTGTGCCCTTCAGCTGATCAGCACAGTCTGTCTTGCTTTCTCATTAAATTCCTTTCTACATCTTTCCTGGGCAAGGGGCTCTCAATTCTGTGTATGAGGGTGTAGGTACCAGCAGCTGCAGCAGGCCACAGGCCAGAGGGTCCCTGTGTCCATGGTGCCAGTCACTGGAGCAAGAGCAGCTGTGTGAGTGTATGATGGCTACTGAATATCAAGCTGAACTAGCCAGCAAGTACCCTAGGAGCAAGCAGGGGTGAGTGGGTCTCCAAGCATCAGCTCTGGATGTGAGAGGAACAGGGTGTCTCTGAGGGTGAGATCAAGGGGACTTAACTGTGGGGACCTGGAAAGTCCTGGATAACTCTGCTTGTCCTAATAATGGATTTACCCCTCCTGGAGCCATTTCCCCTTTTATTTATGGCTGCAATTAACATCTTACACAGCCCTGACCTTGTGGGTTGTACTTGGCTACGCTGATACGCAGGACATCTCCCCCCTCTGTGACCAGCAACATACTGCCTGACAAGTAGCTCAAGTGATCAAGATGTGGATGAAGCTCCCAGCTTTTGTCCAGCAGAGCTTTCTGATTTGTAGAAACTGTTTGATGATGATCATCCAGACTGCTGCAAGAAAACAAGAACAAAGACTGGCTGAAGAGAAAAAAAATTCAGAGCAGATGATTAGAGCAGGAAAGACAAAAGGAGGAAAACAAACTGTCAAGGCTGATACACAACCACAAAGAAACTGAGCAACATGAAAACAGGGAAAACAGAAGGGGTTTTGAAAAGGAGAGGCATGGCTAAAAATTTCAGAAAGCCGTAACAAGTCCTTGTAGCTCATTTAGCCTGAGAAATGCAATGATATTTGTAATGTTTCGAAGCATCAGTGGCAAACAGCATGTTTTGTTTTCCTCTGTTTTAGAGCATCTACTACTAGATCCTTCTGAACCTAAAAGTATATTGAAAACATATATAATGAAGCAACCACAGACACAAGAGAATTTAAAGTTTTCTAAACAAATGATTAGGGAATATGGATGTCATAAGTGAGGTAACATAAAAGCTACAGAGGCATCCATGGGCTTAAAAATCTGCAAGATGGAGATTCAAAGACAGACTGTACGTTTCAGTGAAATGAAGAGAGACAGATGTACAATTAAGTACATGTTACATAATACAGCTAAGACTCCTACTGAGAGCATGAAGAACGACAAACTACAACACGCTTAAATACTTCTGCTAATATGAGCACAAACATTATTTATGAAACAGTAGCATCTTCCATGTCTTTGTAAAGTTACCTAAAAGTAAACATACCTAGAGGCTTCCCAAGGCTTCAGTAAAATATTTAAGGAGTCCCAGTAAACCTCTCATTACTTCTGCTAACACTTGTGTAGCAGAGATACCTATTAGCCCTGTAACCTAAGGTGAAATTTTAAAGCAACAGTAATGAAGTATGATGATACCAAACACCTACTTGCACTAACGGACTGTGGTCTTACAACTTGGCCTGTTTTGTCTCCCATTTAAATTATAGCATATTGAGAAGGAGAGTAAAACCTAAACCCCCACTATACTAGAACTACAGAAAAACACTCACAGCTCTTGCCTCTGAGTGAGAAAGGTCAATGTGGACAACTGATTCCTAAGAAAGGCATACAGAGCAGCCAAAAACTACCACTGTAAAGAAGCCTGAATATAAGGGAAAATCATGTTTGAGAAAGGTAGTATCCATAAACAAGAACCAAATTATATCAAAAAATACCACCATCCAGAATATATACTGTCCACAGAAGTATAGTAAGAGGAGCAGCAATTACTCTCTATGCTCATTTACTACTGGAGTCCTACATCTAATATTGTGAAGGTGTTGTCACACTAGCTATTCGGGTAAATTACAGGATACAAAGAACAAGTAGCATCTCAGGGTTTCACTCCATTTAATCAAAAAATGCAAATTTACCACACACAAACCACCTGAAACACTGCTATAGAGCAAACAAAGCAGTAAGAAACTGAACTGCCAGGCTTTGTTACTCTTTCAATGAATTTTGGCTTTCCTTATCCTTCTTCTCCATTTTCTTCTACAAGTGCAATACCTCCCATCACTTCAAGCTTGTGACAGAAAAACTCAGAGTTACCAGTAAGGCCTGGGGTATGATCAGCCTTGAATCTCAGCAGCAGAGTCACAATGCAATAGTCTCTTCCACTGCTTTCAGGCACAAAACAAAAACACATCTCTTAGAAAAAAAAAACCCACCCTTTTGCCTCTGGACAAAACCAACTAAACTACCCCAAGGAGTCAGCTTGCAGTAGGTAATGGTACCTGGCAAGAGAAGGCTCAGCCGGGTTCAACCCTAAAGCCTACTGCAGAAGAGAGAGCTTCACTGCTTCTCTTCCACCTCAAGAATAACTCTGGATTGCTCTGCACCATTTTGCATTTTCAAGGCTACATTCCAGAAAAAAAGATGAGTGGCTCCTGCTAAAGCAAGCCTAAGAAGTCAATTCTTAGATATCTGAGGTAACTGGCCACCAGTCTTACACTTAGACTATGACAGAGTTGATTGCAAAGCTTTCTCCAGCAGATTATCTAGGGAAAACAAAGCCCTTACTACACCCCTCCAGCCACACACAGGTAGAAGTGCAAAGGTCTCTAGGGTCTGCTTTTCATACCTGCAGTATGAGTATCTTACACATTCATACACTAAGATCACAAACCCCAATTCTATAATAAGGCAGTAACTGGAGGTGGTTAGCAGATTTGGAAGATCATCCTCCCTTCCAGGTTAACAGGAAACCAAGGAACAGTTTCATCATTCTCGTTAATAGTTTGCTTTTTCAAAAGCAGTTTTTGATTTAAAATAACTTAACAACATTTACCATGTTTCCAATGTGGCTGATTATAAATGTAGGTCTGATTTTACACTGATCAACTGTTCTCATTACATTTTTTGATTGAAAAGAGGTTATGGGGTGTTTTCTGTGAAAGCTTTCTTCCCATCTTTTTAAGTAGCTCTTCTGCTTGCAATGTTTTCCTAAGTCTCAAAGCACTTAGAAAGAGCATCACTATTCTCATTGTATTAAAAAAAAGGAGAAAAACACAAACCAAGGAAAACCCCACGTAAGTGAGAAAGAGAAACAAATTGCCCTAAACTACATCACTGAGGAACACTAACAAAGAGCACTGAATGTAAGTATGCTAATTTTCGATCCACAGTCCTGTCATATTGCTCACACTGCCTTCCACATCCAGGAAAATTCATTATAAATAGGGAATTTATCAAGTCTTTCTACACTAGGTAATATAGATAGGAACGCTACAAACCCCAGATATGTCTGGTTATCCATTGGTACATACTGCCTTTATAATGGCAAGCACCATTAAAAAGCAGGATGTTCCCCTATTTTGAGGTTTTAAAAGTATTAAAGTTACATGTGGAGAGGTAAAGACATCTTCATTTGTATCTTAAGTTTATTACTTCAACTACTGCTGATCTTAGCATTACCTTCATTCTCTCACCTGTCTGAGCAAGCCAGAATTACAGTGACTTCAGAACATGCTTTTTCTTTCTAATGGCTGTCAACAGGATTTGAATATCAACACTTCAATGCTTTTCTTCAATTAAAGTGTCTTAACAGTGAAGCAACATGTTAGGTTGTCACAATGGAAAAGTTTAAGAATAAGCTAATTAATATTGAAGTCTTTACATGCAGAATCCTTTCCAGGCTATGGTTAATCCTGATTTTACAGTATACATGAGCTGTCTATTAGTTATCTATATATTTTCTGTTCTTAATGACATGTTCTCTTCTAACTGTCCCCTAGGAACAGTACTTGTCTGTGCATTCTGAATAACAAAAGAACAGGTTACAGTTGCTTGCAAAAAACCTTCACTCATCTAATACCTGAGCTTTCCCAAAGTCAGACTGCAATTCAGGCATGTTCACAGAATGGTTTGGGCTGAAGGGACCTTAAAGCTCATGCAGTGCCAACCCTCTGTCATGGTCAGGGACACCTTCCACTAGAGCAGGTTGCTCCAAGCCCCATCCTATGGGGGATGCTGCACAAGAAGGTGTGCCAGCAGACCTGAAGGAGAGCATGAACATTCTCACCCTCAATCAGCTGCAAACCATGGGAGTCAAGAGGAGTTGAAGTCAGAACACCAAGATAATCTCTGAGAACTGTAGATACTGAAACAAAGAAGTTACTGAAGACAAAGATGTAATGTTGTACTGGGGACTTTCCCAGTGGACTGAGGAGACAAAAGGATGTATGTTTAAGGGAAAATTGAAAGTAATAATGTAGCAGAAAGTGGTAACAGAGCAATGTGTTTATACATCTGAGAACAAAGCAAAGGTGGGTGAACAATAATGTGACCGGTTGAGAAAAGCATATGATATTGCAAAAAATACTTAAAAGAAACTAACAGATACTAACAACTATTAACCACTAGGCAGGAGTCTATAAAAAGCCTATAAGCTCACTCAATAAATGATCTCAGGTGCATCACAACTGGAGCCTGTGCCTCAGTTGCCACACCATCCAACCTGGCCTTGAACACTGCCAGGGATTGGCTTGTTGCTTGGGTATTTTAAAAAGTCTTAACAAATGAAGGGACTGAAAAGGCTTTGAACTGGACCCTGACTCCATACTGTTATTGCACGGGCCCCCAGATGTATTTCCCCCACCTAGCAGAAATTTGGCTTAAAAACTCCTATGCTTGATTCCAATTTAGAGCTACATATAAACAGCCCAACTGTACAAACAGCTAAAAGAAGAAGCCCAATTTCAGCCCCTGACACTCTCTCTCTCACACATCACCTGGTAATTTCCAGCTGATTTTTCAGTTTCAGCATAATTACTGCTGGTTGACTATTCATCTTCTGCTTTGCATCCTAATGCTCATTTTCTCCACTTAACCTTCACCAGATAGTACAGATGCTATTGTTCATTTTGGATCTCCAGCCCTTTTTGCCCTGAACAGACACTCCATCCATTTACTTACAACAAAAATGCAAGTTATTTCCTAAACACCTGGTGCAGAGCAGTTCTCAGCTCCATGCATAATAAATTAGTAGCAGCTGAGGTAACTATAGCTCAAGGCACTGAAACTAAGAACATACTAATTTTTAAACATGTAAAAAAGTACAGAACCAAAGAAACTGCAACATCCTCAAACTGGAAGAAAAACAGAGTAGAAAGCTTTTCTTTTGCCAGCTTTACAGGAACAGCTAAAAAAAAAAAAAATGCAGCAATTTGGGGCTTATAGGTTACAGATAAAAATCACGTGAAGATTTCAGACTAAACCAAACAGCTTCACCCTCATTTTAAAATGACATTCTAATAAAGAAGAGGTAATTTAATAATAGTCTGCAACCTTTAGAAAGGAAATACATTATGTTAAACCCTTTGAAAACATGTAATAAATAATAGAAGATGAATCCAAAAAGACTATTATAAATTATGATGACATTTCCTTCGAAAACCATTACCGGAAAGGAGATTAGCCTCTTTAGGAAACCAGCACATATTGATTGCATGATCCTTTTAATACACTTCTGTAAACAAAAGTCATCTTTATAAACAGGCTTTGAGAATCTCTCTTCTAAACAGCAAAGACACAAATATCCCAGAAATGAGCTTCTGCAAAGCATGTATCAAATGTGAACATTTGATTAGTTCAGATACAGAGTGTGAGAAAGGAGAATAAATTGATATCGACATCACTGGGTGAAATCAATCAGTTGTTGGAAGTACTTCTTCAGAGGAAAGAGAAGAGCGGACAAAAGCCTCTTTCTAGACATTTCAGAAATTCTAACTCACTCTTCCTCCCTTTTCTCTACCATCAGCATTACTCAGACACGCATCCATGCTGCCGAGCTTGAATGCAGTATTGTTCACCTCCTGGAACCTACTTGACTTTACTCAGGTCACAGAGTCTTAAAGCAGCAGTCCTCAAAGAGCAATTCAAAACCTTACAGCCTCCATCAGTGACAGTCAAGCATCAACTCTCAAAAGGATAATGAGGAAGGGTGAAGAACTGTACTCCTTTTCTTACAGCCTTACTTACTGCCTTTTCTTCTTTTTCTAGTACAAAACTTTGTAACAACAGGGCTAAAGAACTGATCGCCCTTTTCTCATTGCTTCCCCCTGCCCCCAATATAAGATTTTTAAATACTTTCCCCAGTACTCAAACACAGCTCTTACTATTTCTGTAAGCTCACCTTCCACAGGAAAAACTCCAAAACTCACCCCTTCAGGCCTCCTCGTGCTCTTTAGTACATCCCATAGCAGCTGTCCTCCATCAACCCAAATGAGGCCCAAAAGAGCCCAAGCTCTGAATCTCCCTGTAGAGCTTCTTATCCCAATTAGCTCATCCCATAGCAGCTGTCAGCTGTCTTCCATCAACCCAAATGAGGCCCAAAAGAGCCCAAGCTCTTGCTCCTCCCTGTAGTACTTCTCATCCCCATTAGTGCATGCCATAGCAGCTGTCCTCCATCAGCCCAAAGGAGGCAAATCATCTCCAACACTGGAGGAATGAAAGCAACTCAAATTTTACCCTACTGAAAGCTCCTCTTTCATGTTTTCAAAGCTCAACAACTTATGTTTCCAGCATTATTTCTCATTCCACCTTTCATATAATTCAAATATTCTGTCTTCCATCAACAAGGCTGATGGGCACTGCAAAGTCCCCCTGCATGCCTTAAGATGCCAGCTTTCCACCACAGGTACTCAGCCCAGCATGTTCAGACGTTGCTCAGTTTACTAATGCAAATTCCCAATTTGCTACTGGGAATTCAATGAAAGCTCTGGTAGTCTTGGGTAAATCAACCAGTTCAAGGGGCTGCTTAACCTGCGCTTAGTCCACAGATGCTTGCATGTGTATGGGTCCCCTCCTGTATCAATCACGATGCTGCCTTCTGCAGAGAGCCAGGGAACTCTGGGAGCCAGGATTTGTTCATGCAAGATGCTGCTGACTAAAATATCACGTTTCACTGGCAAACATTAAGAAATGTCAAGGTAATAGTTTGTCGCAGCCCTGCACACAAATCACCACAGGACAACTGAAGGGAAGACAGTCTTGTGCCAAGCCTTCTCAAAATCCAGGACATTCATGACTAGGCTGTGTCTCCCACTTACAGTACTAAAAGGCAGTGTTCTTCCTGTCTTTTGAACAGAACATTCTTTCACATGAATGCCTTATGTAATTCAGTTTCGGAACGCAAAAAGTAATTATGATTCTTCCGTATCTTCACAATGGAGAAAATAATGTGAGAAATATGCTTATATGCTTCAGATCAGGAAGACTGTGCAGAAGGGATCTGGTGAACACAAGGACAACACAGTATTTCAATGCTAAAGAAAGGAACCGTTTTGGATTTAAGGGTTGAATAAGCTGGGAACACAGTACCAAACCCACTCAGATATGATGTGCCCATCAACTTAGCTCAAATTAGCCAAGTTAGTATAGTGAATTTATTACCTATTCAAAAAACCTAGCATTTGCCTCTCTCCCCCACCCATCTTTTAATAACTGAGAACTGAATTAAAAAAAATTAGTGTTTTTTAATTATGAGTACCTGTTGCATAGCCCTGTCATACTGGGCATTTCCCTCTTCAGTTACATTAAATCATCATTATTTAACCACATTAAAAGTCCCCATAATGTTTCTCACCTCTTGGTATGACACAAATGCTAAATCTTTCCTAAATCTTGTACTACACATTTTACACAAGAAATCAAACCTTGATTTTAAGATCAGAAATTTGTTTTAAAATGTAGTTAACATTTCACGGGGAAAAAGAAACACTGATTTTTAAAACCTAAGGCACTCTTTGAGCATTCAAAGGCTGAAAGCAATGAATAGTAAAACCATTAACAGCTATGAACAGATGCGTAAGTCAGAAGCATAGATGTATCTAGTTTGAAAGAATTTTCTAAGGTATCAGATCTGTGACCCTCTCTGTCACTCTGGCAGAGGATTTTTCCCACAGTTTGTACATGAAATGCCAGTTTATAAGGTTCACTTGTTACCTCACCATCATCCAAGTAACAAGAAGAGAGTACTAAAGAAAGAAAAGGGAAGCAATGGGTCTTAATTTACTGACTGAAAATAGATTTTAATTGGTGTTTATAAGATCTGATTTTCCTTACAAAGCTAACAAGGCTCAGGGCTGACAGGACTCAGTGTTAACAGCCTGGCTGTAATAAAACTGCCACAGAAGCTAATAAGAGTTAAGAAATAACAAGAGCAGACCCGAAGGTCTGTTTTTGCGGTGAGTTGAGAGTCATTTCTTACCCAAGTTACTGGTTCAAACATTCTCACACGGTTGAGGTCAAAAGCCATTCCTCACCATGGACTGTTTAGTGAGCTACACAAGATGTGTTACGTTTCAGTCTATACTTTAAACAGGAGGAATTCCTACTCTCAAAAGCAAAGACCCGTGTTGGTATGGCTGGTTTTAATTAAACTGCAGAGATGACAATGGCAGTGGAGAAGTCAGGAATTGCACTGACATGGAGGCTCATCTGAGACACACTGGGGTGTGGCTGTTCATGTTGCCAGTGGCAATATGAACCTCCTAGGACTTGGTGACAAGACATTGTGCTCTGTGACCATACCTGGAGATCTACTCTGTGGTCTCATAGACCAACAGATCCAACTTGGTCTGAAAATGTTGTTGCACACAGGGACATGTTTAACAGTGAAGTGTGTTTTCTGCAAAGGAAACAAGCAAGTTGCAGGAGAATCTCACGACAATGTTTGTTTCTTACTAAGCATTAAATGTGGCATGCAATGTAGATGTGCACACAAACCCCATGCGGGTACGCTCCAAGCTGACAGTAGGAATAAGACCATTTGATCTTCAAACCTTTCCCTGTAAGAGTGTAACACTTGTCTGGCACAGCATAACTCACTGCAGCATCCAGGAACACTGTGCAGAGGAAGCAATGCTAGCATCTTCTGTGCATTTTTAAGCAGTTATCTGCAATACATTGCTCCTTTCGCTTCTCTGGAACCTAAGGAGAATACTAAGTTAAAAGAGAAAAAAAACCAAACTCATAAAAGAGACAAAGTTTTGGACAGCTGTACATGTATTGCATCTCTTTAGGAAGCAGCAGGAGCTCTTACACTGTCCTGTTCTCTCCAGGCTGCGTCAGGGCAGGGTTGACAGCCCCGGAAACCATCAGGCAAGGTGCAGGGAACATTCAGGAAGCCCAGCCGGGACACCAAGAGACAGGGTTGAGCACAAGCCTGCTCCCAGGACAGCCAAGGGCAGGACAACGTACCCCTGTTCCAGCTGCTATGAGCCCTCCAAAGCCATGGGCAGATGGGGTGGGGAGTGCACCTAGTGTGATATACTGATGAAAAGTACTTTGATGTGTTAAATGTTACCTTATAGAGAGGTTTTGCTGCACTGGAAGATATGGGGGGGGGGGGGGGAATTACTCTCTGTTACCTTATTTTTTGGATAGGAGGGGAGGGGATAGGTATTCTGGCTACCAGGGAAACGAGATCAGCATCCCCACCTTTGTTACCCAACTCTAGATGCACTCAGGTACCTTAACGCCCTTTTTACATGGTGGAACCCTGAACCACACACACAACTCAATATGAGGCCACATCAATGTTAAACACAGTGGGATAATCACCTCTTTGACTGCCAGGTTATGCTGTCTGATGCACGACAGGATGACGTTTGCCCTCTTGGCTGCCAGGGCACACACGTTCAGCCAGTTCTTCACCCAGTGCACCATCTACCTGCTCATCTCAAAGTTGGACAACTTGTCTATAAGGATGCTGTGAGGGAAAGTACCAAGGGCCTCACTAAGATCCAGAAATACTAGCTGACTGCTTTCCCTTTATCTGCCAGACACCTGACTTCATTGTAGCAGGCTATTCAATTAGTTAGACAGGACTTTCCCTTTGTGTTGACTGTGCCTGATGGCTGCATTGTTCTTTAAACGCCTTTCAATAGGACCCAGTGCAATACACACCACTTTCATCCTGTCAGATGGTAGAAAGTTTAGAGGGTTTTCCCTGTGTTTTGTCAGTAATGAGACTCCCCTTTCAGATCTCCCAGAGAAGATGGTGACTCTTCTGCTGCCTGGAGGCACTCTGGCTGCCTGTACATTCTCCTGAGAATAATTAGCGCATTTCTGTGACCACAGTTATAGAACCTAATTCGTGAGAATCTTACTCTCAGCAGCCTGTCTGGCTTGTTTCTCTTAGCTCAGACTGAACAAGGAAGGCAGCCTTTGACATTGTGTATTTTCAATTGCAGCAGACAACGGTTTCATGAAAGTACTTTTCTAGTCACACTTTCCCCTTTCCTCTGTTCAACTGTAAGAAAGGAAGAAGCTTCCACAAACATAGCCTATCAGTTGTTAAAAGAACTCTTTTCCCTGATCAAATAATGCACTAATATGCTCACGGAATTGCAAGGCCTTTGCCTTTTCTAACCAATCTGTTTTAGATCACAAAGAATAACCGTGTTGTTGTTACAACCATCCTAGTCTGCGCTGAAGTGTTGCTTTGAAGTACTTTGCTTGTTTGGGATGACTATACATCTGGACAGTTTCTTTTCTTTTTCTTCCTAAAGTTCAAAACATATTTTTGCCAAATTATGTATTTCCTTTCTTGCTGTGGAACTACTCCTCAAATTGCTGACAAGAAAATATCCCCGCCATGCCACCCTTTCCTATCCAGTCCAGTGTTCCATATGCTTCCTTATTTATGGAAATACAGGAAAATCGGTTATTACAAACCGATGGAGGTCTTGCTGAAGATCACAGCCTGTGCAGATTAGATTTGGGTTTCTGATTACTGATTATTTTTACAATACTCAGGAATGCAAATTATCACAGCTTCTACAAAGTAGGTAACACAGATATTTCTTATTCAAAGTGTGTTTCTAGATACTACTAAACTCATTATTAAAGCATTATTTAATTTTAGGGAGAAGGTCAATATTCCTGGAAAAATCTGTCAATGTCCATTAGACTAGCAGTGACACTTCATGCATGTATCATTTCAAGAGAAGATCAGTGCTTAATTCCTCATTAACACTGAATGACATACCAAAATACAGGTTAACATTTATTCACAGCAAGCTATGATGAAACAAAGCCAGAGGATTCAGAGGTCGTGAGCTCTTGTTCTTGAAGGCTCCGAAACCATTTACCTGTAGATTCTGGAAAAATATTGCTCCTAAGAACTCTTCACATCAGGTCAGCCTTTTGGTAGGCTGTAAAGGTTAGGTAGTCAGGGATTAAAATATAGCTGATGCAATAAAGCAGGTAAGGATGATACTTACGTTTAACTATAATTCTGTTAACTGTTGCAGTGTTGTAAATCATTATTTTTAAATAAATATATTTATTTATCTTTTAGTCTTGTCTAATGATAACATTGATGCTCTAGTCTGATATTTACCAGGCCACAGCATTCTCTTGGGCACCGAGAATCTGTTCACCACAAGAAATCTTGCAGATTTTTAGGGTATTTATCATGGAATAGAACTATAACTTCCCACTGTTTCTGGTTAATTCACCATTAAGGCCAGGAACCCAGTTGCAGCTGGATGATGGAGTAGAGACATCTTTTTCTGTGAATGCCAGCTTAAGCCGCTGACAAATAACCAGACAGTGGACACAAAGTGTGGAGATTCTGGTGTGTATTTTAAAGATGAAAAATGTTCCTGTAACGGTGTCTTATTCTGAAAAGCAAGTTATTTCATGATGTTAAAATGGCAAATGTGCATCACTGATGGACACAGTTGGAGAAATAATAAGAATTAAATTTATTATTTCAGATTTATTTATTTTAATGTTTGTCTTTGAATTTTAACTTCAAAGGAACCCAAAACTGCAACTGGAAATTCAGTCAAGGCTGCAAAGTCCTGCCTTGTTTCAGGTCAAAAGCTTAGAGAAGTTTTGGATTCTCTGGCCAAAGCAAAATCAATTTACTGACAGTCTCCACACACACTTCAGTAAAACCAAATTATCTTGTTCTTTTAAGTTCAGCAAAATTCACACTCATTAAAATCATCATCTATAGTTACAATCCCCACTAATGCAGTCTTGACTCCAACCTCTTTAAGAACTGCTGTTATATCTACTGCACAAATATACACTGAGAAAAGAAAAATTATTGAAATATGTAGAGTAATACTATTTGTTTTGTAAAATAATCTTGTATGTAAGTAAAGTGGTACTGAATGAGCGCTATCTATACTTAAACACTTGCCTGTCCTATTGAATCATGACATCTGCTAAATTCCATACAACCCACAATGCTCTTTAAAAATGTTTTCAGTTATTCATATACCACATATCTGATCATTCCAACTTCTCTCACTCCTCAGCATCTCTTCTGTTCCGCTACCACCACAAACATCAGAACTCAAAAGCAGAAGGCAGCACACCAAGTGTCTGAGTACACATAGACGCTGCACAAGTAGGAGAGGACAGATAGGGCAGATACCTTTGTAGCAGAGCTGAGACCCCAAACCTCAGGAAAGTGTAATTACAACCTTTGGCAAGCTTCAACAAAACCCCTCATTATTTGCAGCTATACCTAATACTGGAACGTATTCATGTAAATACTGATAGCTATTGGCTGCTCAATAAAGGCAAAGTTCAGGTGGTCTCAGTTTATAGCTTTGTTTTTCACCCTTTTTTTTTGCCATTAAACTCTATCCTCTAGAAAGGCTTAAGACTTCCCATATTCTGACAGGATTATCTATCAAGTGAGTAACTTTCTGCTCGCCCTTGTTTTGTAAGAAAGATTTCCAAAAGTATAGAAACATACATGATTGAAACTAAAGTTATGTTCTTCAAACACAGAAATGAAACAAAAGCTCAGCTGTCTGAGTTAGAAACTCTTCCTGAATTAAAAAAAGTAAAGGCTCTTGAACAGTGTGTCTACAAATGACCTGGACATCTGTAATCCCACACACTTTATCCATTCCATAGCTAAAGACAGGACAATATACTCCAAATCCCCCTTCTGATACTGCAGCTCAGCAGTGCCTTTTGCTTGCTTTATTGCATTATTTTATCCATAAAGGCAGGTGAAAATCCTATTAACAGAAATGTTCACAGCTCCTTAGATTATTATTTCTTTCCTTTGTAACAAATGTGATTTCAGAAAAGTGATGCCATCCATTTGTCCTTGCTATTTCACAAAAAGAAAGCTAAACTATGTTAGGTTATGCCTTAAAAGCTCATCTGCTCACCCACAGAGGAGCACAGACAGGAGCCCAGATAATACCCAGCCAGGCAATCCAGAGTTCCAGTGTTCCTGGAAGCACCCAGATGCCTCCAAGCATCAGAAGCTCTGGAGGCTGGGATCCAGGGCCAGCCACTGGGTTGACTGAATGCTGAGCTGGGTAGCCGGAAGGATCCACTGTGTGTTGCTATGGATGCTCAATTCACCATCCTCACTAGTGCACATGTATCCTGCTCTGCCACAAAGGTGAGCAGGATGAGGCCACTGGTGCTGTGCTCACATTCATACTCTATGATCTGTATGCCAGTCATGTACATGCCCACATAGAATACATTTACAGCCTTGCTAGTGCTTGGACCTGGGAGGAAGGCAGATGCAGCATGCTCACCTCTGCAGCATCCTCACCTCTGGCAGGCTGCTGGATTCAATGTGATACAGTTTCCCCTAAAAAATAATATGTCTTTCCAGAGGCTCACTAGCTAAAATGTACTTAAGTGAGCTTCCATCCCTGCATTCCTGCAGTTAAACATCTTAACATGCATAGGAATCATCTTTTCCAACTGGCTGCAACAGATCAGCCAAAGCTTTAAAATATTATACTATATGCATTATATTCATATATATATTCATATTATACATAAGATTTTTTTGTTTGTTTCACTGAATTACTCCCTCACTGTAAATTCTGTTTCCTTTCCCAAGATGAGGCACAACCACAGCATCACTATTCACATTCACACTTGGTGGAAAAAGGGCTGCTCATGAAATTCCTCCTCCAAGCATTGGTACATAAATCTATATTTTTAATAAACATTCATTTGTCTTTTAACTCCTTCAGTTTTACCAGTTCAGTAGCCAGACCATAGATAACTTTGCTATTCGATACATATATATATTCATAGTTACTATATAGAATATATTCCCTCTTAGTTTTTTGTTGAAATGCAGACAACTGTGAATAGGCAACATTTTCTCAGTAGTTTGGGTTGGGTTTTTTTTGCTAAAAAATAATTAATTCTGCAATTATCTTTGTAAAATTTTACAAAGCCATAGTTAAGTTAAACAGTAAAGTAACAAAAATCTGTATTTCTGTAAATCCTGGATTCAGTTTTAACTTTTCATCTGTTCAGAAGCATGTCTATTCTCTCCTCAATATTTAGGGGTTGTTTGCTAAGGAAAAGAAAGGACACAACTAAGGACTGGATATGTTTTCTGTATCTTCTACTTGTTTCAGAATAGACTTCATAGTTGGAAATCCCACTTCTAGCATACAAGAGAAGGAATGGAAGACATGCCACTGACTCAGCATACATTGTTAAGAACCTATAAAAAGAGCAACTGTACCATTCTCCTTTCTGTGCTTTAATAGTGTAGGGCATGTGAAGCTCATAGGAAATATTCTTGAGAAATTCATATTGACAGAGTAAATAATGTGATTTCAGAATGGCCCAAAATCAGTATATGAACATTCTCTGGGGTGAGCAACCTGAATCAGTGTCTCTCTAGCAGGGGTCATGAGCTCTCCTCAGCACCTTAGTGGAGATTCACTGTGTCCATTTGAAAATCTAGTGTGCAGTTACTAAGAATGCGTTTCTAAGAGAGAATGTGCAAGTAAGACAGCTGTACTGCTCTGGTCCCTTGCAATGGTGGAGCACAGCACTACATAAATACATCCCCATGTAGATACGGTGGAGTATGAATAAACCAACACCTCCTTTCAGAGAAGGTTTTAGGATAGATATAGACATAGATATAAAACCAGAGGAAGACTTTGACTTTTCATGTTAACCAGAAGACACCAGTGTCTTTCCTACTCCACTGTAATTTCAGCGCCCCCCCAGGATGGCTTACAGTTATGACAAGTGGCACCACTGTATCCAGTTCCATCGCAAGTGCACTTGAAGCTGTCCCACGTCTGGGTGCATTTGCCACCATGTTCACAGTGATTGGGCACACACCTGTCAGGACAAGATGCAAAGACAGAAAGAAAAAAACTAAATGAGCATCAAGATTTACACACAGGTACATTGTGAGCTACCTGAGCAGTGTATCATGTCCTTGCCTTGCAGTTAATTCTCGTTATTTCAGGCAGATTAACAGAATTTATACCTCAACACGCAACTGCACAAAAGGTGCTTCATCCAGGCCTTGTTGCAGCCCTTTTACAAACAGTAAAAAAAGCACAATCAAGGTGGAACACATTCACCCACCAAAAATTAGGGTTCTAAAGTACGTTTGACAGGTATTTAGCTGTCAACACAAAATGAACAAAATGCTGTGCAGGTGGTGTCATGCCTCAAGGACTGCAGTCCCACAAGTGACTCAAAGTTAAAGCAAGAATGCGAGTGAGTTGCTGTTCATCTCCTTGTTGCCAGCAATGGGAAAAAGTGGAAGCAGACTGCCTGCTGGCTAGGATGGAAATTATTAATGCTGTATTATTAAAACAACTGGTTTCAGTATAGAAACTGTGCATGTTTCTTCTTCACAGGGATTTGCAGCAATGGTTGCTCACCTTTGTGCCACCACCTGCTTTGCTGTTGCTGGAGAGTGTAAGGAATGCAAACCCCAAAGTCATAGCAGAATATATTGTTTGAAATATTATCTAAATGTGATTTCAAAGATCTGAGTTTGTCCTGTTTCTTTCCTATCAAAGATAGGTGAAAATAGAAATTGCCATGTTCTCTCACCTTTGAAACTATTAAATTTCTTTTCTTTGACAGGGCTTTGAAATAATAATTTCAAAGTATCTTTTTTTTTTTTTCCTATTGAATTCATTACAGTCAGACTCAGTACAGGCTCTGCATTTCTGATCAAGAACTAAAAGAGTTTTTCTTTCATGTTAAGTCGGCCCAATCTAATTTAGGAACTATACTTTTTTATTATGATATTAAAAATTAAATTTAGGAGACCCCTTATTAGACAAATAAAAATATTTTCATAAACACATTATAAATTAAGTATCCTCATCTCCATGATAAATCTGAAGTTCATCATATTCCTGAAGTAGTTAAAAAAACTCTATTAAGTAACACCTAAGGACAGCTTTCCTCTGTAACAGGCTACTGAAACTGAAAGTATCTCGGTGCACCCCCTATTAGACTTGTATATCCTCATGTTCCAGCTGACAGCATTGGCATACATGACTCAGCTACCAAGAATAACATATGACATGAAATGTATTAAAGATGAAAAACAAGAGCAATAGAATGGCACATTTCTAAACATTCAAAGGATTAACAATTGATAAGATGAATCCACAGCTGGTGAGTACAAGGGTAGGGAAAGCAGAGAGCAGTCACACTTCAAAACTAATCTTATAAAAGTAACTTTTATTCAAGGCTATAAACATCTACAGAAGTTCCTAAATCTGAATATAGTTCGTACTTTTTTCCAGCCTTTAAAAATTACTGCTTGTCACGTATTTTCTTCTTCATTTACATTTGAACATACATTACTTTAAAAGTATTTTTCCCATGACCAAACTAACCATTTTCTATGTGCATTTCACCAGCTATTTATATGAAGTTTCACTTATAATGCTAGCAACTACTTTTGCATTTTACTGCAGTATAACTTATTTTTATTGTAACATAACTAGTAAAGATACTCCATTATTGACTATATAACTGGGGTAAACAATTTAATCTAGGGACATATGAAAAACAGATATCTATCTGTATCATTTAATGAAGCATATTAAGTCATAAAGCCAGAGATACTTGGCAAACTCCTTGATGTTAATTTTATACTTCTAGTACGACGGCTGGACCAGCCTAGTCTGCATCTGCAAATTCCCCCTTTACTCATCTTTTTTTCCCTGTTCTAAATATGATGCATTTAGAAACAGGGAGTAAAGAATACCTTAATATTAGTGCTAACTGGAGTTTAAATAAGACTACAGGATCATTTCCTTATGTGCTTCCTCCACTTTCAATTTTCTGTTAGTTTATTTTATCAGACAGATTAAGATTTATTCTCTATTAAAGCTATTAGCAAACCTCTTTTACACCATCTGCTGCTCATCTGTCCAACTTTTGCACAAACCTTACCCTCTGGAATAGAGTTTAGAGGAAATTTTAGGTAACCAGAATGCAAAAATTACAAAAAGGCCCACATTTTTAATTCAGCAGATGTATCAAGAGCAGTATTACTTCTCACTGTGAACTCCATTATCTAAAACTCTTCTTGCCATAGAGTGATAGTAAGATACAAATACTGCTTAGATAGAAGGTATCTTGCATATGTATTTCCATACACATCCTGCTAAGAAATTTGAAATTTTAAAATTCTTTAAGCATATGCAATCATATAGTTTATCTACGTTATGCTTAGCATTTAGTATATACACAAAGCATATCCACTCAAAGCCAATGCATGCTCTAATTGCAGTTCATTTGTATTATAAGACCATATGTCTAGGTAATTCCACTCAGGAATCGGGCTACATTACATCAAAAAGACTAATAATTAACTTCCAAACCACCCTTCCCTCCTGAGTCAGGCTCTGAAGTTAGAAGCTGCCATAAAACCGGAAGAGGAAGTAAGGTCCTAATGACCGAGTTGTGTCCCTTCCAGTTCAAAACACTGCTAATTTAAGTACTGCTGCTTATGAACTCTCGCTGACTCTGCGTTGAGAACTTTCTTACTCTATGACTCCTTCTGAAAGGCAAGTGTAGAACAGAACTTCATCCCTTCAAGTGCAATACACTTGCAGTTCATTTTCACCCCAAAAATGATCCATAGAGAGTTTACAGATGCTGCTTTCTTCAGGGTTTTTATGGGTTGGTTTGTTGGGTTGTTTTTCTTTTTTGTAACATTGACTATGTCTCAAACAACTTTTGTTCTTTGGCATTTACATCTGATGATTTTGCAGAGAGCAACTGAAACCTCTCCCAGCCTGTATTTTAATGAAAACAAGTATCCTGTAGGAAAACAGATTTTCTATTGTTGCTCTTCCTCATAGCTCTGCTCCCACTTGCATTTGTAATCTAATGAGTATCCTGGAGAAGGTTTTTCCAATGTTTTGTGATTTCAGAGTTGATCAATATTTCTGTATTTCTCTACTGGAATTATCTTGCTTGATAAACAGCAATTGTCTGACTAATCCAGAACAGTGGCTCAAAGCCATCTTGAGATTGCCCAATACATTAAACATCCTCAGTACAGCCCCCCATTCTTTTTCTCTTCAATCACTTCCAACCAATCAGCTCCATCTTTATACAGAAATTCTTGCTGCTACTGTCAACAGCATTACTTAGTTCTGTAACTTCATCTGAATCTTTCTGCTTATTTTTCCAGGCTGAATCTGTATCATCAGCACATTTCATCAAGATATTCCTGATTTTGAGCCAAGGTCAAAGCATTAAATAGGATCAGCTTTGTGACTGATCTCTGAGAAACTCTATCAGACAACAGTTAACCCATCACTGTAAGTTGTAAGACAACTCCATCTGCCAGTTCACAAGTCACTTTGCAATTCCTCTCTCAAACCCCATCTTTCCTAGTTTAGCTAAAAACTTCCATCATCACAGTTTATCAATTGTTTCATTGACATCCGACAAATTAGATCCATTGTGCTTCTCCCACCTGAGAAGAAACTACCATGCTTTACTGGAGAATGAGATACGTTAATTCCCAAGAATCAACTGCTGAAAAAGTCTGCTGCATTTTACTCTCTATCTACTTCTAGGTATTCGATTACGCTGTCCTCCATTTCTTCAATGGAGTAAAACTACTAAGATCAGATTAATAGGAGTCTGGTTATGTGGACTGATCTCTTTCCATTTGTTAAGTTACATCAGGTTAACTGTCACCTAATAGCACAAACCCGTGCATTTTGGTTTTGGTTTTCTGGGTTTAAGGGCTATCACGTGACATGTTAGCATTACACAAGGCTTTCTTTCCAATTCTTATCTAGTTAGTTTTGGTGTCTTTTTTGTGCCTGCTTACACTTTTATCATCCTAAGTGACTGCTATTCCTTCATTCCTCTGTTATTTGCTGATTCAGTAGCAATATTTAATATGAGAAATAGGAGCAATATTCCTCACTAACAGCTGGTATAGACATTGTTGCCTTGCTGTGATAGAAGCCAACTCCTTTCACCTCCTTTTATCTTAAATATTGTAACAGTGTCCTCTAGAATCACTCTTTTTCCAGTCCTCCACAACACAGACTAAAGAAAATGGACCACATTTCCATACCTAAATAAACCCCATGCCATTCCATTTCTTTCCTGCTGATGTTCAAGTATGCCCTCCTTATTAAAGCATATACGATACTTCTCCAAACCACCACTTGGAAAACTGTTCTCTTTTTCACTTTACCTGTACTTAGCTATTTGCAAGAAGTCTGTTTTAATGAACTGCTGGTGTTTTAAAACCACAGACTACAACTCTGATATTCCTGCAGGATGAGGGAAAACTGTGTGTTCCACCTTTTTCCTCACCGTCTGCCTAAATAGACTGTGCACAAGAAATACAAATAGTCTATTCATGCACCAGAGGGTTAACATTGCCTGAAGCTTTAGTAATTTTTCAGAGATGCTATATGCAAATATCTAGTAAATCACTAAGCTTCTCCCCACTCCTAGACCATCCAAGAGATAAAACTGGGAATACACAGATGTCGGATAACAGAGAATAGTCTCTGAGTTCCAGGGAAATCTAACAACCAGAGAAGAACAAAATACCTAGTCTAAGCCCCCCTGCCTCTGCCAGAAACATGGTTACTGCCTGTACCAAATGAATTGGGACTGACATGAGGTGTTTCTTTTGCATAAAGATACGAAGCTGGGAGAGGCTGCTCTTTTGAGGACTGTAGACTATAAGCAGAAAATATTTTGAGAAACTAGACTGAAATACTGGCATTTAATACAATTAGAGCACGTGAGAAGTCTGACACTGAGGTAGCAATGAACAGGGCATGGGGGAAGAACCTGGACAGAAAGCAATCCCACAAAAAGGGATGTGGGGAATTCCACACATGGTACCGTGATCCTAAGTCAACCCACCATATTACTGCCAACAAGAAAATAAAAACAAGAAAAGGGATCTCATAATATGGTTGTAAGCAGGAGAGAGATATGAAAACCCCATGAAGCAATCCTTTCCCCATACTCAGCAGCATGAGCAATGGCTGATTTTTGAACTGTATAAAATGTTGCTGGAAACAGGAAGGTTGCAAACTACATTAAATGTCCATAGGAAATGGGCAGAAAGCAGTGAGGTTCGTTTAGTGGTAAAGGGTATTTTAGGAACAAATCAAAACAACATATATCAGGAATGATGTTTGGTCCTGCCTGAAGGCAGGAGAATGACCTCAGAGACCTCTCCAGACTCCCTTCTAATCCAGATATGTTCATATCCCAGAAGAAACAGAAAGCATTTATTATCTTAATTTCCCATATGTAACTATATTTTCTTGGTGTTGTGACTGTGCTATTTAACCTCTGAAAGACAACAGGTGGTGGTCACTACCTCAAGTCTTTTTAGAAGACTTTATGCCCAGGGCAGGGGTTTTTAATACATTAACTACCTTCCCCAGGCAAGTTGTGCCCAAGGCGTATAGCAATTGACTCTTATTCTCAGGTTTAGAGTTCATTTGAGCAGGAAGTCTGCAAGTTATTCTGTGCAAGAAGCCAAATGTCCATATGGTGACACACAGACTGTGAAATTAAGTCACTCAGGACTGAAGAACCATCACAAATTTCACTGTATAACACAGACCTTTCCTTTTTTCCCCTCTTTTCCCTTTACTGCTTTCCTTCACTTTTCCCATCTCTAGCGTAAGTGCAAGACACAGCTTGTGCACAGATATAACCTAAATATAAACTAACTCTCTGTATGTATAAATAAGAAACTACCAAACACCACCAAACATTCACCTTAGAGGTCAAAAGGAAGGAATGAACTACACAGATGAGAAAACAGACACGTATTACCCACTAATATACTGAAAAGAGCTCAGATGCTACACCGATAATGACAGCATATGACAGCATGAGAATTTCTGTAGAGCAGAGCAAAATGTTAAAGGCTTTCTGCAATGGAAAATAAGATGGGCTGAATTATTCTTAACGTGAAATTCAATCTTTTCTTATAATCAAATCCTTATCTAATCTTGCTCTTGCTCACACCTCATCTCTCATTTCTCTCCCAAACTGATTCTGTTCTGCTTTTTTGTCCACTGCCCTGCCTCAGAACTAACCATCACCAGTTTGTTTTGAATGGTCTTGCAGTATTTTTCCATTAGTTGCCCGTTTTATTGCCTCCAAACATACCTTTTATCACTATTTCTTGCAAAGATCCTTCAACATGCATACTGTTCTTGCTGAGTTCTGTCACTATCCACTTTCATTCACGCCCCATAAAATCAATTAAAACATGTTTAAAATTTAACCTTTTTTTTTTTTACTGTACAGGGTTACCAGACTGCTCAAGAAGATTTGGTCTATAAAACAGCAGAGCAGGACAATAATTTTTAAGAGCAATAAACACTGCTTTCAGCTGGTATTCTGAATCACTGAATATATGCAGCTTACTTAAAAGACCTACTGTAAACTAGGAACAAAATCACAAAAATTGTCTAAACATATGCATCTGTTTGCAATGATATTGCTCTTTAATGAGCAACAGAATGCATTCCACTCATCATGGTAACAGCAGTAGTGAACAACAAAATAATCCAACTGAGGACATGTTGCTACCGCAGAGCCCTGGTGTAGCAACATCAGATTGCAATTATCCATTCCACAGAGAGACTCTGATTTTCAGTGTCCTAAATAAAAGTAAAACCAGCTGATCTGACCTTTAAGTTTCTTTCTTATTTCTTACAATATAAGTGTTTGAAATGACTTTGAGATTTTCAACAACAGGAACTGTACGTCAACACAAAGGACAGATGGGAGGGACTGCAAAAGTAATTCAGATTCAAAATAATTCCCAACTGGCATCATTTGCTGCTAACTTCTAACCTAACTGTACACAGATTAACAGTAGTAGAACTAAAGGATCCTTCCTGAACCAAGAACGACCCAGCCTTTCTTTATCATTTACTGTAATACAAGGTCTTCACATTTTTTTGGTGGACATTCTCAAACTCACTCTGTCATGAGATCAAATCAAAATGCTCGGCACTTTTAAAGACTATGATTTACAAAGAGCAAATCAATATTAAAATATGCAGTGACATCTGGTTAAGCAAAGTTCCTTAAGGGCATATTCCTAGAACAACTGCCAAACAGTTTTTCAGTGTTATCTTCAGAACAATAAGGTGCTATTCTAAGTTGCTTGCATTAGAACCATTAATGAAGGACTAATGCAGAAAGAAAAACACTGCAGCAGTTAACTCATTTGGAGTAAGTGACCCTCTTGGATTTATGCAGTTTTTATTTTGTATACGACAATGAAGAGACTAATTTTTCCTATCTACCACTTTTAATTTTCAGAGCACTTCACAAACTAGCTTTTTAAAATGAAATTATGCTGGTTCTACTTTAGCAACTGCAGGAGCTGGACAACCCGTTTTTCTGTATTTGTCATAGAAAACTTCCTGAACATTATGCATAACCTACATCTATGGTGGTTGATGGCTGAACATCTACTTCCATCCAACACTAACAGTTCCCACTTCTGTTGCAGCAAAGCAGGGGAGGGTCAATCTACTGGAGCAGCTAAGAGGGAAGTTTCCAGCCATGGTATCGTTTCTGTCAATTCCCAGCAATTGCTTCATGTTAGCGGGAGCCCAGCTCTGTGTGAAGCAGCAGCAAGAGGCAATGGTGCAGCACTTGTTTAGCTATACTCTGTATCTTCTGGGGTGGGGCAGCAGAAAACAAGATTAACTAGGTGGAAATGGTCCAGAGGATACATGCAAGTCCCCACGCTGCAAACGGACTATGCTGTGACAATCTTACAGGGGCAGAAGATAACCCCACAAATTCATAAATAAGCAAATCAGGCTGGATTAAAAAGACAGTTTCCATTGCACAATCTTTTAGTCAGCAAACTGGGCCAGGTGGTCAGCTGGTGTAAATGAGAATATCTGCATATATCTAAATACTATCTTAAATCTGTTAAATGGGTCAAAATAAAAGGAAGAATAAACTGTTACAAAACACCAGCTACTAAATACGACCTACCTCTAGTGGAGTTTTGTTTAACTTTTTTCACTGCCCTGTGAAGAGCTCTGCCTGATTAGTAACCACGTTAAGGCTTTCCAGAGCAGCTGAGATCTAACCTGTGCTACTTTTGTTTTTTTTGGACTGGGGTATTTGATCTATTATTAATTTGACAAACATGCAGAAGAAATGGCAGTTAGCCTCTGACCTAACTGTGCCAACATAACACAGTTCAGCCCTCTTGGGGATATGAGAAGATGTGTTAAGCACTGAGAATCACCAGAAGAACATCATGGGGTTTTGCCCACTAGGCTACTGAAAAAAACTCTTTAAATTTTTTCAAGTATTGGATTATTTTTTTTTATTCATGTAATCACCTCACTTTTGCTATTTCAACAAGTCAAAAAAGAACATACTGAGAGCAAACCATAAAATCGGCTCTTAGATGACTTGTTAATTATTTATTATTTCTACGTTTTATAGCTTGAATTAAATGCAGCTCCTGAGATTGTATGGAATCAACTTCACTTTATAATCCACACTAGACATTTGAAGGAAGTTTCTCTTGTTCTTTAGAAGATTATAATTATCAGAGGACATAGAGCAGTGAATAGCCTATGTAATACAGAAGAGTGACTACTATATTCCCCTCTAATAAATATGAGTGATCACACACTGAATCACCAGGCAAATAGAGAATTTCATAGAGCTTTGTTTTAAATGAGTTTACTCCTAAATTTATCTTTGGGGAAATAAAGAAACTGACCATTAGAAATCTTTATGTTTCTTCCCATAATGTAAAGAATTATTCCGCAATAAAGATGATTACACAACTGACGGACGATTTTGTATCACGTACAGCTCTTTGCTATGACAATCCTCCATTCCTTGGTGTACACCAGAACAGATCTTACCTTTTGCATTACTTGCTTTGTACCTAGTACCTTAATCAGGGACAGCAGTTATCTCATGCTGATCTTCAAATAGGTGATAAAAATCCTGATGCATCAAAAGCACAACCTATTAAATATGTCTTGCTTTGCAAATTTATAGCATATGAATCATCTTGATGGTCATGGAGCTATAAGATGCCATCAATCAACTACACGGTTTTGGCTCAGCATCCTGTTTTCCTAGTGTGGCTATGACATAATGAGATGGAGCTGTATTTCATAACTGGTAGGTTGAGTTCAATATACTGAAAGTCAATATCCCAACTGCGGTTTAAAGGAAACTTGAGGAGAACATTGTTTAGCACTACTAAAGTGATGCTGATCTTGTAATGTGAGGATTGCCTGAAGGATTTTATTTAAAAATACTAGAACATTGTGGTATTCCTAAAAACCTCACAACAGCAAGCGATCCTTTACTTGTCTGGCATGAATGACTTGGGATTCACCTATACCACCATTCTTTTTTATTTTAGTCTTTACCATCATCTGGCCACTTTCTTCACTGTGGTAGACACAATCTGGAACCTTCCATAGAAAATAAGTTACCCTGCAAGCACTGGCTTGGAGGCTAAGCTAAGCTAAGTCCTAATGTCTTGACAGAAACTGTGGATCTTGAATTAACATTTACATTATCAATTGTTAATTCCAGTGGGTTGTTCCAGCAGCCATATGATTGGGAAGAATCTGCTCTGTAAGCACTGTAGAAAACACTTTCTGCCTGAACAGTGAAAGTTCTTCCTCTTCAAAACAAAAACATGGTCTTGGCAGTAAAGCAAAACACATATTCTATGCAATGAAACAAATGTGAAATAGAAGTTGATGTTTCTGAGACATTTATCAATGACAACTGGTATAAATGCCAGTGTGATTATTAAATCCCTAACAGAACACTTTGAGTAAAGGATGCTAATTTCTCCTGCCTCTGAGAGAAATGCAAATATTCCTTATTTTGGACAGAGCAAAAACAGACCTAGCAAGACTTGAAGTTATCCCACTGTACCACAGATGAACAGCTGAGTCAGCATGCTGCCCTTGCTATGTATCCTCACAGACTCTTAGTTTGCTAAGTACTGGGAAGGACATACAGATTAGGTTCTCTGAGTCATTAACTGAAACTTAACTTGGATCAACCATGAATTAATCAGATGTAGATGGAATTCACATATGGTTTATTTATTTTGCATGGAACACTCCCCCTTAGCTGACCCATACAACTACAAACCTTAATGATGTGTGTTCAGCATTCACTAGAGGCAATGTGATGTAAAGGCATATGTAACCCTTTCCACTTCCTCTGTTCACATTTCTCATCTTCTTAGTTTACAAGATTTTTGGATCAGAAAGAGGATTTTAATTGATATTTGCACAGGATGTTATCACAATGGGATTTCCTCCTCTTTATCATTCCATTCATCAGGAATAACAATGATAATAAACAGTAACACAGAAATGAGTATCTTTTTACACTACACTATTCTCCTCCAGATCATTATGGAGGATATTTACCACTTGCTAAAATCTACACAATCCGCTTTTTCTTCTTTACTGTGACGATTCTGCCATCTACCACAAACAGCAATATCCTTACCTAAAATATGTATAAAATACAAAGCATATAGGTTCACCTGACTTATCGCCCTCTCCATTGCGTGTCCTTAGTACACATCAGTGTACTTCTATAGCAGTTCTAAAACATTTTTATAAATTGCAATATAATGAGCTGTGTACTCCAAAGACATCAAAAGCAAAGAAGAGCCAATGAATTCACAGCTCTGCTGCAGTGCAAGTCACAGCTCTGTGATAAATATACTAATACAATGCTCTACTCACAACCTATTACTCAATTCATTTTCAATTTGCTGAAAACAGATATGTACAGTAAGTAATAAACAATTCATTTATTAGCTAGAACTTGCGCAGTGAACTGTTTTGAAGGTAGAAGGCTCACTGTTGAAGTCATAAACAGCTACAAGTACACAACTCATGTATGTGCATATGTGTTCACACAGCTACATCCAACATGCATAAACATACACTTTTTTCCATGAATAATGCCAATTTCAAGCTGCTGAAAATGAGCAGTGTTTTCAAGAAAATAATTCCTATTGAGAGCAAAACTGTTTTTAAGGAAAATGTAACAACTGTTTTAATAACATGTACTTGACTATAACAATTGTAATGACATGATCCTGGTATGCGTAACTGTAATTACAAATAGCTCATTGCTGGGAATCTATTATTCTACTTAAATAGTCTTGTGATTGCCCCATAGAAAAATATATAGACTATAATTTAGAGTCATTTAGAGGCTCTTGATTCTACTTTTCTGCTTTTCAAGTACTGCAATTTGGGCAGCGCAGTTCAGGGCCTGTCAGTATTTCAGTTTATTGTTACCTTTGATTTCTCAAGGGCTTATATTTCAGTTACAAAAATTGACTCCAGAAATTGAGCACACAAAGCATAAGTCAGAAAGGAAATAAACAGAGGCATACCGCTGGCACTGGTTCTGAAACAGGTCATGCAACTGGCTTACCACTTAGTATTCCAGATGATTAAGGACAAGCTGGTAGATACTTTTAGTGGGTTTATTTTAAACAGAGGAGGAAAAGAAGGAAAAAAACCCTCCACAATATTTTGCTTTTGCTTTCCAGGCAGTTTGTCATGAATTTTTTGACATTTCTTTGCAACAGACTGTTCAGAGGAAAGGGCCAGATTTGATTAATATCTCAACTCAAATGAATGTTGGAAAACACGCTGAAATTCTTAAAACATGTCATTTGACAAGTTCAAAATGAAGAGCTGTTGTGTTTTTTTTTTAGTTTACAATACTTTTTTCATTTTGAAATGGAAGTTAAAATATGCTACATGGATGACATTCTCCCAAGCCAAGTAATAATACCTTCCGACTATTTCAAATTGGAATTATAGTTCCTGATGTTTTCCTGAGGGAGCAATGGGTTGGAGCAGTTGAGTGGGGTAGTATGCAAGAAAACTGTTGAAGGCACTTTGCTTTGCAGCTTTGATAGCTGCAGTGACAGCTGAACTGGGAATAAGAAGGTAGCCTGAAAGTCAGGAGATCTGATATGGGAACAATCTCAACTAGTTGTGCACCACTGGCTGCATCAATGCTAAGAAAGCAAGCTAATAGGAAAAAGGAAAATCAGATACAAACTGTGGAGAAGACATAACTGAGAGAAAATAAAAGAGGAGAAAATAAAATGTTTAATCACAAGTATGAGCACTGTTGGGGGAAGCAAACTCTAGAAAATGGGAAATTGGAGGGTTGCTCAAAGCAAGCCAATATGGAAACAAAACAGACTCCAAGAAGGACAGGAAAGATGAATTACTGCAACCTCAAGTGCCACTCTTCACACTGGAGTTTTAGACAAGATTAAAACAGATGGTCAATGCACGAACTTAAATAAAACAGTTTCTCAATAGTCATGCAGGGGCTGCATCTAAAGAGCAGAGTTAGTAAGTTTATTCACTATTAATTGAAATCTGGTGTTTTCTTGGAGGAAGTGTAAGAGCGTATCTCTGCATAATAGTTCAGAATACTCACTTTGTCAAGTGAAAAGGAGTGTGAAGAGAAATGTGAGGCATGTCAGACTGAACTAACCTTTGGGACAGACTGCACTTTCGTAAACCAGAGAATGACAAAGCTAGGATGTGGAAAGATGATGTCCTAGGAAAGGCTGTAAAACTGCTGCCCAAGTATCAAGTACACTGAAAGTCCCAAGAGGACTGACCCTGGTTATTTTTTGAAACACCTATTGTCTGGACAAACAAAATCAGTGTTGTGGGAATCATGAAACAATGTAACCAACTTGTTTCTATGTCAGGATACTTGCAACTCTGTATCAGCACTGGAAAAAGACCTCATTGTCTCTGTTTTTAATAATATCTTTTTTTTTAAAACTCCAAGTGTTTTTTGACTGTTTATGGATATCTGCTGAGGCTTTCTGTTTACCTCAGATCCAAAGAGATGAAGTGCCATGTATACAAAAGAAGAAGGAACAATGTTCATCACTGCAAAATTGATAAACCTTTTCACTGTAAGTACTTCCAAGTGCCAGCTATATGATAAACATAGTGCAGGTCTTGCAGAAAACTTATTTTTCAGTCAACAATGTTGATAGTGAAATATTACAGAATTAGCCATGAAAACAAAGAAATACAGTTCATTTATTCCATTCACTTGCCAGAACAAGTTTCTGCTTTATGTTCAGTATTAGTGAGATAAAACATACTCAGTGACAAAGAATGAATCACTACATGCACAGGTATTCTAGAAATGCTGTCTTAATTTCTGGAGTTTTCTGCATGGCAGGCAACTGCTCAATTAAAATTCAGTCACAAACCATCACTATTTACATTTCAATACAATATGGACATAAGTATCAAGATTAATGTAATGTAAGATTGAAGTAGCTAATGGTATGCAGTACTAAGATAATATCCGAAATTAATGATAAGTAAGATTATATACACAATGTGGACCGTGCAGTAATGAATGGCGTACTAAATCCTTGAGATGATAGCTGGTTATTTGCCCTTCAGCATCAAGAGTCTTCCCCAGGCTTTTGTTCACTATAAAACATACATTTAAGAGAATGGGTAACTAACTGATTTAGCCTATTATCACTAAGCATATAGGCTGTCCATTTCACTAATGGCTTTACTTACAAACACCTTTTTTTTTTTCCCTACTAAAACTTTGTTGTGTCTAGTTAGCACTCATGCCTTAACTTCAGCTTGGTGAAAACCTGGCAGCAATGGCTGCTTCATCCTCCTGTTATACAAGAGATTAGAAAGAAATGCTGAAACAGCATCTTCCTGTAGTCAAGTCTTCCCTTCCTGAGTGTAGCTGATATCAATGGCATCATAGCTTTTCCTTCTTCCCTGAATGATCTGCTTACATTTATGTGTAGCAGGTAATGTAGGAGTGATCAGTGCAGAAAAGGGGTATCCCAGATGTTCAGTCATGCCTGTGCTGAGCTGTAGTTACAAAATGCTAGTAGGTAGGCTGTAACAAAAGGTTTTCGTTGCAGTAACTTCTGGCCAGGCACCAGAGGCACGTATACATGACTCTTTATTCCTCACTTACTTTACCTACTATGTTCTGACTCTGCACTTTCAGCCTCATGTGAAATGTGCCCCACATTTTTGGCAATTTTTTTATTTTGTCCTGACCTGCCTTGATTCTATGTCCTGATTTCCAAATATACAGCTCTGTTCTCATTCCCCAGATTCTGAACAAGTACTCTTTTCTCCTGCTCCCCTAGCTAGAGTCCTGGTGAACACTAACAATACCAGCCAGCTTCGCATATTACTTCAGGTCTGCTATTACCATCAGATACACATCCCTTGTTTCTGCCTCTTCCTACTATGAGTGTTTCTGATCAGACAAAAGAATCCTGAATAGTGTCATAAAAATCTCTGTGGAACCCAAACTTTTGCTAATGTCATTAAATGTTTGTATTTATGGAGTATCCTCTGTATACACATAACTCAGTCATGTCCTTGCAGTGAAGGAACAAGTACAGGTGGATTAAGCCTTACAGTGCTCATGCCTAGGATGTAGCCTCAGTGCTAATATTCTGCTCTAGCCAGAAAAAGTGTTTCAAGATCAAGGACAAAGAAAGCCCTATGAATCAGCATTTATAAATCTGACCTGGTGAAATTCAACTAGGATTTTGTTATTTACGTGACTTTTTTCCAACAGAAATAAGCCAATAAAACTTGGAAATCCTCTTGTGGAATCCACAGTCATTCTGTAAAGCTTTGCTAAGACAGGATTTCTGAGACAGGTTCCCTGGTAGGTGCCTGTGGTTCCTGTTTTTGATGAACAAGGAACTACATCCAGCTCTGCAAAACAAAGATGAAAAGGCAAATAAGGGAAGCTTTTCTTCCTACAGAGACAACTCAGAAAATGGTCAGCAGCAAAATGAAATGCTGCAATTTTGGGGAAAAAAAACCAGCTTCTTTTCCTTCATCACTCTAGCAACTGAATATTTCAGTGTTTCATGCTCTCTAGTGTTCAGATATGGGGCATGGAAATCAAGGTTACACTGAGTAATTGCATACCATGGAATGGTACAGCCATTCTTTACATTTTTCAGTAAAAAAAAATTAGGAAATAGATTATATTAAAAAATAGCATCAGATGAATCAAGATCTACTACACAGTGTGCACTTTATTCTTAGACTTTCATAAACCCTAAAGAATTCAGCACCGTTTAACTGAGCCCATTTACAATGGATGAGGAGTTTAAAGCTTTAATTCAGAAAGACAGCACACCGTACACCAAGATTTATTACCTAGACATCAATATTGCTCTAATAATTCAAAACCAAGCAATGAACAATGAAAAGTGAAACAACTGTGACAGTGGCAGCCTGTATGGCCTTCTGGTCCAGCTTATCAGATACCATACCAAACTTGCCAAACTATACTTAAATGTGAATCTCATTTTCAAAATACTATTAGTGGTACTCCCAATTAGCTTAGTAACTTAGAAGAGTTTGCTCCTCTTTGACTTTTTCCCTAAAAACTGAAAGACTCATAAAAGTCTTTGTGATCCAGTGGTTCTCACCTTAATACTTGAAATAGACAATGAGTCTGTTGAAGCTATAAGTGAACAAGTGTTATCTCTTACTTAATGCAGCTTTACAGTGAAGAACTAAAGTGTGACTTCCTTCCATCGTAGTGGAGAAACTCTTGATGCCAGACACTTGTGCAGAGCTCTAAGTGAAGACTCACCTGGCAATCTAAGGCCAGTGCACAGCTAAGCTGCATTGATTCACATTTACACAAATGAAGGCAAATACTTAAGTTAAAGTTACAGAATAACATGCCAAAAATCAATCAGGAAGGGTTCCCCTTTAAGCAAATGGGAGTTTTGCAGCAGTGGCTAATGGCAACAGGGCTGGGCTGAAATTGCTACCAAACCTAGAAAACATGGAAATCACACTTGTGTTCCTCTTGTATCAAATTTAATACTTCATGGTTTATTAAGAATAAAAACAAAAAGGTGTGGCAATTCTCAGAAAATAAATTAAATCTGCTAGGAACACGTGTCTTTTAATGGAGAGTACTACAGTATATACTTTTAACAGTGAGTTACACTGTGACTGGGCTACTTGATGTCCTCAAAGAGATATTTTAACAGACAAATGATGAAAAATACAGGTGTTTAAGTACTTTAAGTACTTAAGATTCTTCTCACTTAAGTTTTAAGGGAGAAAAGTTTTATTATGTAGGCTCCAGTTATATACTGTTATTGCACAGATATCAAGTCCAAGAGCTGCATTTATATTTGACAAATAAAAAGTAGATGCAATTAGAAATAACACCATTATGTAGTATTTCACTTCCATATACAGATGTAGAGCTAAAAACTTGAAGTGTGAATGTGTGGGAAGAATAAATGGAATGTTTACCCCACAGAATGTTTTTGGTTCTTCATGAGGGCTTATGAGGGCAATATTCAGGTCATTTGAAAGCACTTTAGTATATCCATCCACACACTGGATTTATTGGATTTATATTACACTCAAAATAAGGGCCCATGTATCTTCCAAAAAACTTCATGCTTATCCTAAATTCATTCTTCCTTCCTTTAACTCTCCTTCTTTTACACTTTGCTGTTGAGTAGAAAGATGGAAGAAAGTGTTTCTCCTTTGAACCAGAAAGTGCTGCTTCTGATACACAGATTCACTGTCTCATTTAGAGCTCTTAAGTGGTATCACCAGGATGCCACCAACATGACTACCTTTCACTTGCCCCTTTGTGCAGTACTATCAAAATAACTTATAAGTGACAGTAGAGAATGAGGGTGACCTTACTGGCATTGTTTGGTAACAAACGTAGTTTAAGAGATGTGTAGGTCTTTCCCTTTCCTTTAAAACAGTTTATTTCAGCAACTGGGTTTAAAGCTTGATACTTTACAGGAATCAACGCTACCAGAAGTGCAGAAGTGGAAACTAGCTGCATCAGTCAGCTTTTCCACCAAAGAAAACCTGTCTTGTAACTACAATGCTACATTACTGAGTTTAGAGTTTAATAATCTAGCAGAGCCCATTTTAGTCCAATTCTGTTGTGAGCCACTGCCTTTCATTATACTAAGAGACTCTCAGCAGTTTGGGGTCCTTACAGCATCGTCAAACACATAAAAGCCAAACCTTCACAACATGTTACAGATCAGAAGAGATAAATCAGCTACCAAAATCTGCTTGAAGTTTCATAAGCTGCTCAGAAAGATCTTTATAGTGAGTCACCAGTCTTGCAAAGATAGGTCACATTTAAATTATGAACTAATGCATTATTTATATTGGAGAGATTGTAACTCAGAAATCACAGCTGCAAACAGGAGAAAGGTCTACGCAAGAGCAGTGAAATTATACTGCAATTTGCTCAGCCACAAAGATAAATTATTTCTAAGCAATATATATTATAAATAGCAGTGCTATACAAATAAGCTGTCCCTGAATTATAGTGGAACAGGACAAAATGCTACCAATTTCAGTGAAAAACTGAGTGTGGTTTACAAGATAATGACAGTCCTCACAGACAGAAGAATACATGGTCCCAGTGGGCTACAAACTACAATTTAAGCCAGAAGCTCCACTGACAAAACTGATTGATAATATTTTATGACTGTCTTCAGAATTCTAAGTATTATCAGGTTTAAACAGGAAAATCTGTGATGTAGGAAAAGTAAATTAATTGTGCAGGAGAAGGAGTACTAGTGAACGTGTGATCTTGAAAAAGACAGGTAACAATGAGAATTTTGCTCTAAAATAATGTTCTTTACCCCCCTTTCCCCACAAACCTTCTTCCTCTTCTCTCAGATGAAGAGTTGCAACTCTCTCACAGTCCCTCCTCACAGGAAGGATGTTCCAGTCCCTTAATCACCTTAGCAGCCCTACACTGGACTTTCTTCAGCATGTCTATGTCTCTCTTCAATGAGAGGCACTCAGATGAGGGTCTTCCAAGCTTACAAAATTGATGATTCTCTTGCAATGTATGGGCCTTAGATTAGAAGTAATGTATCATATGGTCATAAAAGACTAGTATTTGAGAATGCTGGGGTTACCCAACAGTGAAACACAGATCACGTAGTTTACATCAAGGTTCTCCTCAGGACTTAATAAAAACAATGTAGTATGTGCTGTGTAATATCGACTGTATAGTAAAGCCCAGGATGCATGGTTAATTTTACCTGCAAAGACAACTACAGATAAAGAAAATAAAAGCTTGAAAAATGCTGCAGACAACTGAAAGGCACATGGGGAAGTAAGAATGGCAGATATGAGTTACTGAAGTAGACACAAAGCTTAATTATGCTATCCTCATGAAAAGTACTGCAAGATCATTAGCAGCCAGCAGGGATAAGTAGTGCAGTTTTATTACTCACAAGAAACATTCAAGATATGTGAACATATGCTTTAAAATGTCAGTGCCTCATTCTGACCTCTTCTTAGACTGTTATAATTTGTTACTCTTATATCCTAACACATTTTAATTCCCGCCATCTTCTGGAAGCTTCCTCCAGCACAATATTCACAACAAAATCTTGAAGTGCAGTTGGTGTCAAAGGATCTCACCTTAATTCCCAAATATACTGCTGCAATAATCTAGGACGGACTGTAACATAATTTATAGACATGGGGTTTACTTCCATCTACATCTACAACAAGCTCATGAGCCACAGGATACCCAGTGGCCATTTTGGTGCTGCTGCAGTAGCCTGGTCCTGTGGGGCTCTCTAGGAAGGTGTCCCAAATGGGAGTGTTAAAACTAAGCTTTGGGAGTGTTAAAACTAAGCTTTTAAAATGGCTCCATCACCCACTGTTGTCTGAGGTGTGCTAGTGCTTCGCTTTAAACTGGGCCTCCTCTGTCACAGCACAAAAACCAAAAAAACCCCGGTGAGTAGTACTTGCTTCATACTTCCCTTGTCTGAGCCATACATCCCAGTACAATACAGCCCTTCAAAAGGGTCAGCTTTCACCACAGCAGCATGCTATAGCAAGCTGACAGGCATGACAAATTGACAGGGCAAAGGAGGAGCCCAGAGGAACACAGGAATGATGAACAACCATGACACCAAGAACCCAGCTCATCTTACAGACTGTGATGACAGGAAGAGATGCCATATGCTCTGTATCCCTTTTCGGTCCACTGCAGGCATAACAAAGTATCTGGAGAGAATCAGGGATCTCATGCCTGCTACACCTTGATAAATACAGGATTGTACCATTTTCCAAACATCGGCTAGATCTCATCTGCCCCTTTGGTCCAGATACACGTACCCAATGCCCTCCAGATACTGACTGCATGAACACTTCTAGACCCCTTCTGAAAGGGTGAGCTTCCTCTCCTTTTCACTTCTGTGTATAGCGCACATATCTTGATTTTTATTTCAACAAGAGATACAAATAGAAACTTCTGCAGCTAAAAGGAGCAACCTGATGAATTAGCCTAAAAGGTTAAATTCACCTTTGACAAATTAGTAAATTCAGAATAACCTTTTTTCATTTAAAGATACTCTGATAATGGCTTTGGTACATTTTAAGCTCTATGTTGCCTGCACATGCTCCTCCCTCTCCTCTCACCTCCCCCTTTCCCCCCCCTCCCAGAACGATTTACATCTTGGTACACTATAAATATGGTTAGCTTTTGACAGGGGTACATAAATCCAGTTCACGGATGCATCTCTTACTGGTAAGGCATAGTCATTTCTGTGCATTGCAGTAAGAACAGCTACGCACACAAAAAATTCAGGTCTCTTCATCCTTTAGCAAAGAAATCATAGAACCATAGAATGGTTGGGGTTGGAAAGAATCTTAAGATCCAACCCATCTGCCATGAGCAGGGGAAATAAGGAGCTCCTGGGTATAATCTGCTTTGAAAAATGTTGAATCTTTTACACTGGAGCACCTCACACAGAATATAGTGAATAGAGGAGTATCCTAAGACCACAGTACTTCAGTTAATTATGAACATTTCTGCTTATCAGAACCCCTTCGCAACATATGCTAGATTTAGGGTACGGCACTGCAGTGGAAGGTTTCAAGTAGAACTTGAAAAAGGCAACAACGTATCAAGAGGTTTCTGCATTAAATCCCCATCAAAAATAACTAAAGTCCATTTCTATTTCTGCATTAAGTTCAAAACTTCCAAAAGAAGCCGAATATGCACTACACCTAGAATTACTGTAAGCAAGTGAAATGCTGCTAAATGCTGTATTCAGTGGGGAAAATTAAACTAGCTCCTTAAATATTCTTTTTTTTTTTTCACTGCAAAAGAAACCATAATGTGGTGGAGTTGTTTCAATGGCATCTCAGAATTGTACTATATACAAGACATGTATAGAGGTAACCTGAAGTAACTTTTCTCCTGGAGGCTGATTAGTTCAGATAGACTGAGGAAGCAATAGGAAACCTGAACTGACAGGTCTTGGTACCATCTGCAGTTCTGAAGGAGGAAGAGGCAGCAAACAACTTATCCTCTGATAGCCTCGGCTATGGTGAAAAGCCACCTACCTGCAGGTGATGTGCTGTGGGCAGCAGGCAAGCTATCAGTATAGACACATACACAATCATCCACCCAGCTCCAGCATTATGAAGCTGGTTAGCCAGAGGACAATACAGCACACAGCTCTTGTGGATGCTGGTTTCTCTTATCATGAAGGATTAGCTTATCCTTCGATGGAAGGATACTGATTAGATCCCAACTGATTTGGATGGTATTATGGGAACTAGAACTAGGACAACAGATGGCATCACCTCTAGCTAAATTTCATGCTCTTTCATTCAGATCTTCAGAGCACTGCTGGGAAGTTGTTTTCTAGTATATATCAGGTGGACCTTGGCCTCCAGCTGAAAAATCAGCAGAAAAATTTTGAGACTAATATTAATGTCCATAAATTTCTCCCATTTTAGAGGACACCACCATTCCTTCTGCCCCAAAGGTTTTCTCTGTAATCTCTCATGTCACTTTTCTGTTTCACAAGTGAATGAGTAAAGGGAGAGTGTTATACAATTACCTTTATAAATACAGTACCCAACCGTACCAGGATTCGGCTGCTGTACAGGAACAAGGACATCAAACTGATTTAGGAACAAACAATCCAAAAATTAGGTTTCTTGTGAAAAAAAAAAAAAAGTGCAAGCATTTAAAAGGGAAAAGTGGGATCCTGATGGTGCCTTCTGTGGGGAACACAGGAAACCTCTTTATCAGTGAAGTTAACATTCTCAGTGCAATGTCTGAACCATTGTTCTGAAGTTCCAAATGACATGGGTCCTAGCTATAACTGATTTCTCCTATTTACGCCTGAATGGCCCACTTCCCCTTTAACTCTGCACAGCGATTTATTTCTCTGCAACAGAACTAATTTCAACATGCTGTCAAGAGGACATCCTGGAATATTAGCTGTAGAATTTGCTTAGAATGGGAGAACTTCTTTTGTAAGTGGGAGAAGTTATTCAAATGATAAAATGCTGCTGGAAATAAACCAGTTCTGACTATACAGTAAAGGGCAATAAATCAGCTATTCTCTTACTGGAAAGTTGTCTTGGAAAACTTCTTATAAGTATTAGCTGAGTTCAAAAGCAACTAAAAAGAAGCAAGCAGAATGAGAAGAATTACTAGAGATTGAAGTAATAATGATTTTGAAAGCAATAATTTGACACTAGAGATATCCACGGTGCCTCACATTTGAATACAGCATGTATTTCTTCCAATCTCATCTTGAAGAATAAAAGGTTAGAAGGGTTTTGGAAGAGGACAGCTAAGAGTAATGCAATGCAAGCCTATAAAATCAGCAGTGTGGTAAACTGGCACTAGGAATGACTAGCCATCGTTCTCCCAGTACAGAAACTAAAAAGAATCCATGGCAGATCAGTCAGCATGGTCAGAACAAAAAGAATTTCCTATAAAAATCATTGATCAAGAATTTCTTAAACTTCTGATGGCTGGAATGTATCCCAGAGAAATATTATCCTGCACTTATTCTGTTTCTCAAATGTTTTCCCTAGGCATCTGTTGGGTGCCATTAGTAGCATTTTTTCTCTTCATTTAGAAGAAGCACTTCATGACAGTGGCTAATGTGTTACCTTTCATCCCTTGTAGCCTGTCATTACAACCTGCTACACTGCTGGTAGGCACAGCCTTCGAAACACATTCCTTTCGGAAAATTGCCAAAACTCAGTGTAACAAACTTCAAGTCACGACTTATGACATTTTTCATTGATCAAACACTTAACTAACCATTAGCTCATTTCAAGAACAGCAAACACAGGTTGCTGGTTATTTTTTAGTCCTGTGCAAGGGATGCGTCCCTAAACTCATAGATCTGTTACTGAGATAATGGGTGCCTCTGCAAATATTTTAATGTGCAACTGCATTCATTTTAGCCTTCAGCTCCAAAACATACAGAAGCATTCTCACATTCAGATTTCATTATTAACCCTGCTTGTCTATTAGCAACTGCCCTCTTCAATGAACCTACAGAGCTAAAGTTTTACAGATGTATTGCTCATGAAGTACTTACATTTCATAGAAATTTCCTTGTGTTTTTATGGTTCAGCAAATTCACTCTCAGCTGCCAAAATGCTTTCAGATTCTCCTGCTTTTAATAGAACTGCTGTCCTAGTTTTAGCATGTGAAAATTACTTGGTTCTTCATATGTGCTATGTCACAATAATTCTTTTGGCAGTCAGCCCATTATTTAGAAACTATACTGAGGGTTTTCTACTGGAAACAGAGTGAACTGTGTATTATTTGTACCCTAGCTTCACCTTTTCTCACACTGATTTGTCTTTTTCCATGAAAAGAGAACACCTAACAGGACCCTGCATACTCTTCTCACCACAGAAAGGTGAAATAATAAGCAGGAACCTCAACAACTCCCTAAAGATGTCACTACAGTGATGGAGGAGGCAGCTTAGTCACAGGACTCAAGGAACTACAAGGCTGACGTTTATTACGTTGGAGATAACTGCAGGGTCAAAAAGGTTGAGAATAAAGTTCTAACTCTTAATATTTGATAGAGAAAGAACAAAAAAGCCTTAGACAAAACAGTGTCAATGGAATTTATAACATCCCTCAGCCTGCAGCATTTATTGCTGCCTCTTCAACAGTCTGCACTCCATCTTCAATGAAGAGTATAATACAAGGGGAATTTAAAGCAGGAGTCTCTGAATTACCTTCTAAACTATACTGTTCTACAGTAATTGTGGTAGAAGTCCATAGAAATTAGCTGGCAGATCTGGTTAGCTAAAACAGATGATCAAAATTGGTGTGAAAACACATCTCACTCTGAATAGAGTGAGACCAGAATGGAAAGAGATTAGGATGACACTGTGGAGAGGGAACAGCAGGCAACTTTGGGGAAGAAAAAAGACAGTCAATGAGTTGAGAAAGGAAAACAAACCCTATCCCTATAAACAGCCTGCCTGTCACATGCTGAAATATGCCAATTTTTTATCAGAACTTTGTATATTCTCCTCTCATCTAGAACAGTCTCAGAAATTTTACTCACTGAAACTCACTACATGTTAGCGAGTGCCAGCGCGCTCAGGATTAGCAGGCTTGAAAAGGACTGGTGTATTTAAAAGCTTTAACATTTTAAAGTTTTTAAATATGATAAAAGGCCTTCTACATTAACAATACATACTAACCTGAGGGCAGATCATAGAAAGTATAGCTACCATGTTAATGAGATTTAACAATAAAATATGGGGAGTTGTGAATTTCACAAGATGGGGTAGATTTATCTCTTCAATAATTTGAGTGAAATAAGATTATATACATCCTACATTTCTCATCTGTGAACACAGAATAGGCTGGATGTAACAGAAGAGATTGTACAGTGCAGATCTGGTGTATGTAATTTTTAAATAATAGGAGGAGAAATGGATAGAAGATGACATATTTCTATTTCAGTAGATATGAAGATGATGAAATCTGGATATTTTATCATCAACATTACAAATGTCATCCACTGGTTATCAGCATTAATTTGAACATAAAGGCATGACGCAGTTGGTGATTAACACCACCAAGATCATTATGAAGACAGATGTTGGCTGAGGGATATTTAATTAGATTAGCTAGCTACACTACTGAGTGAGTTACTATTTCTGCTTGCTCTGACTAATAAATGGCTTCAGATGCTGTTAACCACCAGCTCTTTAGCATGCTGCTTCTAGCAAACACTGCATTCGTTTGTAACCCCCCAGAAGTCACTAACCAGTATACACACAGTTTAACTTCTTAGGCACTAGAATCTGGCCTCTAAATAGGACTGGTGGTAGCAATTGTGAAAAGCACGTGAAAAGAAGTCTCAAAATCAGGCTGCAATTCCATTAAGAATAAAAATGAGAGAAAGCAGTGCTTTGTTCATGATTAAGTTTTTACACAAAGGCTACTTTTAACAATTATCTTTAGGAAACACAACGGTGAATTCTAGCTAGAAACTTCCACTTACTTTCCAGCTGTTTTCCAACTATTTACTAACCTATCTGCCCAACAACCTTCATTCATGAACTTGTGACTGTAACTTACAACACAATGCTTCCACATTGGGTTAGATCAAAGATCCACCTGTGCGTAATCCTGCCTTCTGCAACTGGCAGTTGCACGTTATGAAAAAATGTCTGAAGGGCATGCAGTAGAGTCATCCTTGCCTTGACATATCCTGCCTGTTTCTGACAACGCTTTTATGATGGAGGGAAATCTTCAGCCACTACAGATACTATTCCCTTAGCACAAAAGCTCAATGCGGACACATAAAAACTGAAGCAGATAAAGTTGTAACTTTTTGAAAAATCTTACTTTGACACTTGAAGGCTATTCTAAACAACGTAATTTGGAGTAGTTACTGGGGTAGTAACTCAGTATTTTATTACTCTTTCTTTTCAAAGAGGAAACACACACAAAGTAAATCAGTATCAGCAGAAAACCACTGCTTTGTATCACAGACCCATGCTCACCTACAGCACTCCTTTGGGTTTCACTAAACCTTTTCATCCCAGTGTCAGGAAAGCAGATAAGGTTAATGGATGATGTATTTTCCTAAGCATGTTTCTCAACTTGGCTATACTGCCCTTTAAAATATGCAGCAGACTCTCTGAACTCATATAAATAATAAGTTTACCAGGGACCTTCAAAAAGGTGGTGGATGCCCTTGCCTTTGGCTGTATTTTCTTGACTGTGTCAGATAAGAAAAAGAAGAACTGCTCTGTAAAACAGGTGATTAAAACAAAAACAAAACAAAACAAAGAAAAAGGTGTCTGCCATCCCCATCACAGAGCTTCTTCCATGAATACCAATGAAACAGATGGAAACTGAAACCGATGGGCAAGGATGATAAACCATTCAAGTAATGCACTATAAAAGGTAATGCAGAAAATAATGCAGTCATCCCCACACATACTTTAGTACATTTTCGAGAGAAGACATGCACTGCTCTGTCAGATGAAGGCAGGATTGTTTTCAGAATTCCTCTAAACATTTAAGGACTACCAGAAAGTAATTACTGTTATTCAACCTTGCTTGGAACCTTGTGCAGGTTAGTGTAGCTTTTATTTCACTGAGGGAGTGTTGCCACCCCTCATTCTACTTTTCAGCTTTATTTCTTGCTTTTACTGTTACAGATGCCAGCTTTACCAGTGTCTTTCTCTGAGGGCAGCTTTTAAACCTCATTTTGGTATCAAAATTCAGTAACTTAGTCCTGCCAACAGGCTTCTCAGGTATGTGTATCAATGTATTTTTTCTGCATTCCCAAGTAAGCAGAAAGCAGTTGGGGAAAAAAAGTCTGAGGGGTGAAAACATAGGAGATATGGAAGTCTATAATAAAATACATACTGATTCAACTTTAACAAATGACAGCCCTCCTACTTATCTAGTTATTTTCCTCAGAATTGCCTGTAGAATCAACTCAAGTCTGCAACAACACGATCCTCAAAATTACAGGATCACATCCATGGCGCACAGTCGGATAAGAAAGATTTTCTTCACATTTATGCCTAGATTATATTGCTGACCTGAACGGCACTGTTCCACGATATTCCATAGCACGGCAAAACGCGATCCAGCCCTGGTGGTGTACAGGACGCAGGTACCCGCAGGGTCCGTGGTGTCCGAGGCGAGGCCTGCCTGCCTGCCCGCCCCGATCCAGTCCCAGCAGGTTCCAGCCGCCCCACGGCGGGGCACAGCCCAGCGGGGAGCGCTGAGGGGACAAGGGCCCGGGCAGCCCCGAGGGCAGAGCGGCAGGAGGGGCTCCCGCCGCCCCCGCAGCGGTTCCACGGAGATTTCCCTCCAGAGGGAGCGGGTGGAGAGCTCCTGAGGGAGCTGCGGCCTGCGGGGGAGCCAGAGATGGAGCCGCAGGGAGCAGCGCAGCCGCCATCTTCCCGCACCCCTCAGGGCAGAGGGATCAGGTGGGAGAGCCGGGAATGAAGGAACGAAGGTGAGGAAGGGGGGAAGGCGTTGTTTTAATTTTGCCTTTGTTTCTCGCTAAACCCGGTTTAATTGGCAGTAAATTACATTAACTTTCCCAAAGATGAGTCTGGTTTTCCCCCGAGGGAGTTGGTACCTGATCTCCCTGGCTTCATCTCGACCCACGGGTTTTGTCATCGTATTCTGCAGGTCCTGTTGAGGAGTGAGAGAACAGCTGGGTGGGTGTCTCACATCCAGCCAGGGTCAATCCCCCACAGGTGTTTCCATCAGTACGTTTTACTTTACCAGCTGAACATACAGTCAATGAAACATAGTACACTAAAAAGGTACCAAAGGGTTTTGTCTTTTAATGAAATTGATATGAAGTTAATGAAAAGGTTTTAAACACATCAATCTCGATGAAGAATCACTAATAATCAAGCAGAAAAGTATTATTGGTGTCCAGAGACTAGTTATTTCACCATTGCAAAACCTTAACTTGCTCATGTAGACCATACGTTTAAAAAGAGGGGTGAAGTAGGAGGATAGGGAAATTTTCCTCCATTACACTTGTAGAATCTTATGTTTAAAAGATGATGAAAATACTTGAGGACTTGAGTCTGAAAATATACAGATGATTCTTGACTTCAGGTGGGGTTACAGGAGTGCCTTGAAAACACAGCTTTTACCATTATATTAGTTAAAATAAATATCTGAAAGACATCTCACCCATTACTAAATGTATAATATGAAGGTGTAAGATGAATCCATTTTGCTTATGTCTAGCAAAGCAGGAAGGAGAACTCATAAACGTAGCATAGTTAAGCAGCAGGGGCTTGAAATATGGTTAGA
Organism: Pezoporus flaviventris; assembly: GCF_033815535.1. Classification (NCBI taxonomy): domain Eukaryota; kingdom Metazoa; phylum Chordata; class Aves; order Psittaciformes; family Psittacidae; genus Pezoporus; species Pezoporus flaviventris. The sequence continues at coordinate 7,287,591 of NW_026892585.1, forward strand.
AGCAGTATTGAAAAGTAAAGCTAAAGTAAGTTGCAGTGGGAATGATGTTACATTCCCCTAAAATATAACTAAGGATCTGGATCAGACTATTTTGATTGTAACTTAACACTAATAGAATTCTATTTGTAAGGCAAGGAGTGAATACCTTCATCTAACTATATCAAGACAATTCTGAGCTCCACTGCCATTGACATCACACTGCCTGCAAATGCCTCGGGCAACAAAAGTCATGCAAAACAGAAAGAGTATCTCCCTGCTAATACCATGTGTAACAATTAAGGTACAAAAGCATTTATATATTATCTTTGTAGCTTAAATTGAGAAATCATTAATTATCTAGTGACTGGATGTGAGTTATCAATTGTTTTTCATATAACTTAGAAACAAATACCACATATGCTACTAATTGGCTAAATTGATGGAAGTAATTATACACAGACCATAGGAAAACTCAGATACTATTTTTGGGAATCTCAAAATCAACAACAATTATCTGGTTGAATGTAGAAATATATAAGAGGAGGAATACCCAAACAAGAACATGTAGTTAACTGGAAACACTAAACACATTCCAGTGTCCTTAACTAACAGATACCCATAAAAGGATAAAATGAGTAGGGGTATTTCTCCCCAAAGGACCACCACAACCCCCAGAGACCACTCCTCAAAATTCACAGCACCTGTGCCACAGTCTTATCTACCCAAATTACCATATGCAATGAGTAATGAGAATTGGGTGGGCATTTTGTGGAGTTATAATGAATATGCATATGATGAAGATATATAAGCTGTGAACTGTCTCTTCTTTCCTGTGTTTTGGTGACACTGGTTAGGAAATTTTGGCAGATACAGCACCAAGAACGGTGATTCCACTACAGTAATACCACTGTATGTATCTGTCACTAGCATTTAAAGACACTCTTCCTATCACTTGTGTATAGAAAACACATCATCAGACAATCATCAGTTTTGAGTAACTGTTTCCATATTGGAAACCATGCTATTGAGAAGCACTGAGAGTAGACAAACAAAGGCATTCAAGCAGAGAGAAGAAAACTTCATAAGCAATTGTACTGACAACTGTAGCTTTGTATTAACTAACATCAAAAGGATGTCTTTTGCTTCAAATGGATACATTCAGAAAGAAAATTTTAAAGAGCTAATCACAATTACTTATTACTTTGGATCCAGAGTTGCCTTCAAATACCATGGTTTAGTTCACATGGAACTATAAAAAATGAATTAGCACCTATATAGCAAGAGGAAACAGGCAACATTCTGAACTCCTGAGCTCAGCAAAGGTAACAAGGACAGAATTCCACTGCGCATATCTCAGCTTCCCTCACCTTACCTTTTAGTTGAGACAAACCGACCTATTAATTCTCAGTTGTCCTCTGTTCTTAGTTATTGTATATAAATTTTGCTATTACTGCAACAGGCTGCTTGCTAGGCTTCCATGCTATTCCTTAGTTCTGAATAATATAATACTTCATGTCACTGATAGCATCAGAATTGTTGCGCACAGTTGAATACCATGCAATATAGATTAAATTGGAAGGTACTATTGTTTTCATAAGATTTGTCTTTTTCCCCAGAGGATGATAAGTAAGGAAGCACATTATCACTCACTCAAAAATAAATGTAGTAACCTACATGTTTAATAGTTTCACTGCACTGAGGTTATGTAAAGTGCAAATGATCATCCAGTGATTTAATTCACACGGACAAATCCCATTGTTCATTTTTTCCCCTTCTGTTTCAGCAGAGTTCTGTGGATATCAAAATTGTCATTATCTACCCACAGGCAGTTTCAAAATACCCACAGGCATCTTGCTTAGCTACAGCTTGAGGCTTTGGAAAAAAGTAGTGCCATCCAGAGCTGCAAAACCTCTAATGTATATAGAAAAATATCTGTCATTTTGAGGTATTTCAGCCTGTAAGACATATGCTGGAAGTCTAAAGTTGCCACTGGTAGGCTTAATGTTCCTATGAATTCTACACAAGAACTCTCTGTGTAGAGAAACACATTGCTTAAGCAGAAACACATTGCTTAAGGCAGTCCTATATGAGACCGTGGTTTCAAAGACAGATGGATCCCTGGGCTGAAACTGATAGTTTTTCCTAAGTAGAAGTGATTATATCATAATTTCCTGAGCTGTTAGCAGAGATTTCACAATCCCAACTGGTAATATAAGTAGACACTGTGATTTAGTAAGACCTGTTTTCCAAACTGGGAAGAGAAGTATGAATGTGTCTGAATGAGAAGCAAATACTGCTAAGATTTTCTAGGGTAAGTGGCAAGGGAGAGTCTGCACCTTGCATCACAGGTCAGAAAAATGGTGCTGGGAAGTCTCAGGACACTTGCAGAATTGGGGGAAGAGAAGACCTGCACTAGCAGCACAAATGAAAATAAGGGCATCAATTGCAAAACAAACTATCCTTACAAAGTTAGGAAGATACACTGAGGTAAATGAAATCTTAATGATATTGAGCAACTGACACTAGATCAGAAGGGGAAAACTAAGCTGTAATGCAGAACAATGTGCATTATTGAATTGCTATTATTCTTCACTATTTATGCAGAAGCAGAATCACTCATGCTACAACAATAACAATGTTTTCTATTGATTAATAGCTTCAGTGATGTAAAGTAACAATTATTATAGAGATCTTTGAGTTTTTAGGACTGGGTAAATTGTATCTGGGAGCATCATAAGAATTAACTAAGACTGTCAAACTGTTAATTTTAGAGAAATGCTACGAGAGAGTGGAGATGGAGTCTGAAGGAAAATGCAGTATTGCATCAACATTTGTAAATGATGATGTCAAAATGATAAGGTGATGTCAGAAACTAGAGGCAGTTTAGCTTGATATAAATCGTATCAAAAGGACAGTAACCATGATAGGAGGAATAACTCATCTGAACAATTTACAGTCTAATACACTTAAATGCAAGTTCCTTGAATGCATTTTATAGTTAAAAGGACAGTAATGTCAAATCCAGCAATGCTAAGTCTAGACTTCTTCAGATGAAAATTAAATTTGGAAACTGATGTTTCATGCAAGAAATGGAATATGAATCCCATGTGTATAACAGAAGACTGTAAAAGGAAGACAATGTGCTTAATCATCCAGGATTAGCGAGACGTTTACTTAAAGCCCTGTTCCTACTTCTGTCCGCTACACTCATAATCTTGTCATGAGCAAGAAAGAACACATCTTAAAAGTGGAGGGAAGAAATTCCTGTCAGTCCAGTTCATGTTTAAGAGTACAGTAATTAGAATTGACTAATACAGAAAATTTCAATGGGGGAAAAAATGAGGAGGTGGGAAGAGAGAAAGTCCTTGTTGGGAGAAGTTTCTGTTTATGGTGGCAGGGCTCTATCATCAGCACTGAGACCCCTTGGGTCTACTTTTATACATATTCAACAACATTCCTTTTCCCCTTTTCCCAGGGTAAAGGTTGAAAGTTGCACAACAGCTGCCCACACCTGCAGGTCACCCAAAGGACTACTGTTTGTTATGTGTGGACATCAAGGTCTGTCAGTCCCTCACTGTCTGTGGTATTCACCAAACTGAACTCCAGCCAGGTGGGGCACTAGCCAGGTGCCCCACTGCCCAGGTGCCAGATATATCTATCTGCCCAGGTGCCAGATATTAATTATTATTGTAGTAGTAATAATAATCATGATGATGTAATATTCATTTATTATAACCAAACTACAAACAAGGCTAACCCAGACAATTGATGAGTCCCTGTACTGTCAGGTCAACCCAAAGCCTGTGGCTTTTCACCAGTAATGGCAAAAATTATGTGTCTAGGCTATAAGTTTACATTAAAAAAAAACAAAACAAACCAAAACATGGTCAAATTAAAAAAGGTTAGAAAAACCAAGATGAGCCTGGGAAATCACACCTCTTTAGTTTATTCACACAAGCTGCTGGTGTGCATGGTGAAAAAAAATTTTGAGGACTTTTTTTGCTATAGGTAGAAAACAGTAATGAGATCTGAAAGCTCCAAGTTGAAACTTAAGTCAAATTCAGGCTTGAAATAAGATACGTATTTGTAACTGTGAAGAAAATTAACCACTAGAGGACAATTATCTGAAGATACAGAAGGCTTTTCTATGTCTTGAAGTAATTACGTGAAGATTGTCTTAGAAAAGGAAAACAAGAGAAGGTATCCTTGATGAAGTACTCGTGGCAAAACTTTATCTTCTGTAACTCAAGGTGCTTCAGCTAAGTGATCTTCAAGATTGTTCTGACCATAATCCATAGCAGTCTTTTCTATCTGACTCCCTCAGAGTGACTTAATTTGACTATAATTCTGAGGAGATACGTCTTGGGAAATTTAGCAGAACCAAAGTCCTCAATTAATGGTATTCCTGCTCAGGTTTTAAAGGTCCAGATTTAAAACTTCAGAAAGGGTCTACAGTGTGAGCAAGTGTATTCTAATGCACTGCTAGATGTCAAAGTACTTGCTGTGGTAATCAGCCATTAACTGTTCTAGCAATCTGTAAGAAATATGAAAGAATAATTGCGATAGTGCCATGCACTAAAGCCTACTGATGGCAAGTAGGTTACCTTCCACCTTATAGTTTTCCTGTTTTATTCAAATGTCACATATAGATGTACAGGTATATTCCTATGATGGGTTCCCATCCTAACTTTTTTCCCATTGAATATTATCATCAGTACACTCTAGCAGACAGCATTTTAGGTAATTTTTATGAATTAAACCACTGTAGTTCAAAGGAATTAGAGCAAAAGGCTCTGAGAGGGAAACAGTGACCCAGAGAAGTGGACTGTGTAATAAGTGTCTTGACAAAATACTTTTTTTGTGTCTTCTAAATACCAATCTGGAAGTAAACTATGAAAAGGAACATAAGCCACCTTATATTGACATTTATATTTGTGCTTCTGTTTTATAATGTGATAGAGCATCTGGGAGCTTTAAAAATAGAGGCATAGCCAAGATGTAACAGTTTCTGCATTTCTATTAACATGTCTTTCATCCAGTATCTTTGGAATGTCATTGCAGGAGTCATGACAAATATGCATCACGTAGAAGTTCTGACATATCACTGTTCTGTTATTTTCATCTCTGCCAGTCATCCTGGAAGCAAAAGCACAATATACTTACAAAAGAACAATATACTTACAATATAAGAAGTTAACTTCATAGTGTTTCTGTGCTCTCTGATTAAAGGTTTTTCCTTCTAAAACCTTACTGACCCAAGCGTACCATTTGCCTACAATTTATTTACTGTGAAATGAAAGTATTTAGAATTCATTGCTATGGGAGCTGAAAATTCATAATGAATACTCTATGACCACTGTTCACACACTCACAGTAGCAGTTAGAAGCACATTCAACACCACAGAGAAAACAATGAGTAGTCCCTGCCAAGAATCATCTACTCTCGAGGGAGAAAGAAGTTGATCTGAAGGGTCTTTCCAGAAAAAGATAGTGTTCTTTTCATCATCACTAAAGCTCCTAAGGGCTTTCTTCTTTCCTACAAACCTCACAATTTGTCCATGTTCTCTACCTAATTAAAGCTATAATAGGAACAACATGGACTTACAGAGTAGGCTGTTTTAGACATGCACCAAATTACAGTGCATTTTATATAAAGCAGCTTTTTCCCTATTTCATAGCTTAAGAATGGAGTAGAAGGTGAGGACCAAGAACTGGCTTTGTTGTGGTTTTTTTTTTTTCCCTCACTTAAAGAAACATGGTTATTGATTGTATAAGATTCACTGATGCAGAAAAGCCCTGTTTCTTTACCAGCTACAACCCACTAGCCTCTGCCCCAAGGATTTAGCTTGTGGTTAAACCATTTAAACAGCTATGTGCCTCATATGTCTGTGCAGTTTAAAAAATCCAGTTTCCTATTTTCAAAGTCAATTTACTGCTCATCCTGCCCTTAGATTTCTGTAGCTACAATCCACTGTCACTTCCTAGAGTAAAACCAGTAAACTTCATAATACAAGCAGCAGTGCTGCCTGAACAAGATAAAGCATAGTTCAAGCCTCTCAAACCACTTGGTGAGCAGAGATGATGGGTTCCAGTTATGCTTTTTATGCCTCCCAGCACTTCACTTTTTGAAGTTCTACACATTCCTCAACTCCTCACTATTAACTCTCTTTTCTTTCTTTTTCTTTCATATTTTAGGATAATAAATTACTTACTTCAACAGAGACACAGACCTTTTAAGAAGTATTTCACATTACAGTGATTAGTAACTGTATTTTCCTTCACTGCTTCTGCTTTGGTAGAATAAAATAAATGAGCCCGTAGGTATACATCTGTTAGATTTAAATAATGCATGAAGGTGACTGGTAGTATTAAAAAAGGAGAAACCATATTTTTCAAGGACAAAATTCTGTGTGTTCAAATGTACTTCTACCATCAAACAGTAGCATTATATGCTTGTATCAAATCAGGAACTTCTTTCAAAACATAATTATACTGTTCAAAGACAACTACTGTGTACTTTTATGAGACAATACAATGCAACTATACTTTGCAGAACTCATTTCATACAACTGTTTTATGAAATGTACCACTAAGATAAATAATAGTTACACAGTCAAATACCAAACAGTAGCAGAGAGAGAAAAACATTAAGTCATGAGAAATGGAAAAGAATATATTCAATAAAATTTGAAAAGAGGACAGTGTCAATAAGACAGATATAAGGGCTTTTCTGGGAGGTAAGAACAATAAAATAAAGGCGTTCAGAACAGCTAAAGTAAGACTGCATAAATAAGACACATGAGGTTGCTGCTATGTAAGGAGATGAAGGAGAGTGAGTTATGGTCAAAGAGAAAAAGTCACTATTTATTTTCTGCCATTTTGTGAATAGTTGTCGTCTGGCCAGTGAAGCATTCATCACTTGGAACATGCTGACAACCACTGAGGTAATACTAAGTATGAAAAATTAGGATGGCAAGTCCAAATAAATGCTGTCAATACTAAACACACAAAACGAATGTGTCAAAGGGGGTTACTTGACCAATCACTGGAGTAGTTAGCTTTCAATATTATGACTGATCTTGAGTGAAAACAAGAAGCCGTCAAAGTAAAGTGAGTATGCTTAAAAACTTGATACTGTTTCTCAATGCTCTGAATCAAACAATCGGATAGTCCTTGACTATCAGGAACTTGACAGTCCCTTAAGCAATGCTTCAGATGTGTAAATTTAATACAAAGGGCACAATACCGTGCAGGAGAGATCTCACAATACAGAGAGCACTAAATATAATTAAGAAAGGTAACTAGACCTTCAGAGAGGGGGAAGGAGAAACATCAATGAATTCTACAATGGACAGGGTTGGATCTGAGGCTGAGCAAGAGGTAATTTTACTCACCGAGTTAATGATTTTGAGAAGGTCAGCCTGTGTAATACACTGAGTCTGCTGATGGAGTTTAGTGAGCAACTGCAAAGGAACAGTCAGGCAGAACTAAGGGGTAAAGTAGTGTAAAAACTGCAGAAATTGCTGTTTTGAAAAGGCAGATCAATCGCTCCAGATATTAAAGAGATAAAGAGCTGATACTGCCTTTCATGTTGAAGTGGAAAGAAACATTTTAGGAGTTGGATTTCTCTTCCCCCCAGAATTCTCTGTAGCCTGGTATCCTCCCTTTAGTGGAAAAGTGAGAATACAGGTAAAAATAACAGCTGCCTTCACTAAAACTGACAGTGAAATCCTAGCTTTGATTTGTTGAAGAGGAAGTTGATAGGGTCTGCCAGAGACTGTCCTGTGCATGTGGATAAACTGACTAGCACCATCAGCTGTAAAATGGCTAGACAACTTTTTAGTATCATAAGCTTTAGGAATTCGACTGAAAGGTATTAAGCATTGAATAGATAGCCAGGAGGATGGGTCAGTTACATCTATACATAGGAAGCAAACATTTTAAGTGAAAAATTAGAAGCCCTTAAAAACTGGGAGGCTGACTGCAATATGAATTTATAGACCTGCCTAGCACTAGCCCTGACAGATAGATAGATAGATAGATAGATAGATAGATAGATAGATAGATAGATAGATAGATAGACAGACAGACAGATAGCCCTGATAGTTAGACAGCCTGGAAGATCTTCCCTTAGAATTATCTATCATGTTTCATACCTGTGGTGGGAACCAGTTCCATGATCAGTTGTCAGCCTTGCAGCAAGAGGAAGCAGCACAGCATGCAAGGCTCCTCAGCTCCTCCTTTCCCTCTCAGTTGATCCTGGTGGGAGCAACAGGTTCCAATTCTGTCTCAGAGTACAGAGATATCTGCCTGGCCTAAGACTGATTATAGGAAATCCATACAGTGTCATATAGATTAATCACAACAATCACGATGTTGTGACATGAAAAATGGTAAGAAGGACCAATGAAAACTGTTGGACTCTTTCCCCTAGATTTAATCAATTCTGATTGATAGAGCAACTATTAGGTGCCAAAATTAAAAGTTGAAGTCAAATTAACTGCTGCCCTCTAACAAGTCTGTCTTAACAGTGAAGCATACTACAGTGACAGAAAAATAGAGATGTTACCGGCTGAAAGCATGGCAATAGATAAATGCAGCAAACATACAAGCAACAATTACCTGTTTAAGGCATAAAAAATATCTCTAAGTCTGAAGTCTATAATACCTTAGAGAAAATGTCTCCTTTTGTTATATGTCAGTTCAGTTTAAATTCTTGATCTAAGGGCCCTTGCAGGCAGTTGTAAAGACTTTTAAATGCTAGGCATAGTAACAAACACACAATGGCTTTCATGTCTAGGCACTGGCTTAATAATATGGGTTTGAAATTTCTTCTCCTTTCTTTCTCCCTGCCCCCAAGAAAAGAAGTGTTGTATTTAATTGGCACTGGAACGCCGAGTTTCTTATTCACTAGCACTGTTTTTAGAACAGGAATATATAAACTGATTGATTCTTCTGCTGAAAGAAACACCAACGTAAAATGCATAGGCATCCCATTGACATCCCTAGCTTTTCCTAGGATCAGAAAGTAGACAGAGTATGATATAGTCTATGATTATCTCTCTCCCTTGCCCTAAACCCAACTTACAAACCATCTACATAGGTTTTGTTTGCTTTCCTTCTGCTTTGGGTAGTTTACAGACTATTGTGAACAGATATGCCAAAGATTGCAAAACTGGGTGTACAACTACTTTAGGGTACCTATATTCAACAAAGCCCAATTTACAGCCTGTGGGCAGAAGCTGGCCTGGAAGGTATTTCTGCAGGGCTTATACTTTTTCCTTAGAAAAATTTATTAGGCAACTAACAAAGGAAATAGATCCCAGCTAGGCAGATATCTCTGTACTCTGAGGCAGAATTGGAACCTGTTGCTCCCACCAGGATCAACTGAGAGGGAAAGGAGGAGCTGAGGAGCCTTGCATGCTGTGCTGCTTCCTCTTGCTGCAAGGCTGAAAATTGATCACTGAACTGGTTCCTACCACAGGTATGGCCAAAGACCACACCTGGACCCTCACTTAAACAAATAAGCATATGGGGGGAATTTCAGAGGTGCTCAATAATCCCACTGGTTTTTGCTTCCCTGAGAATCTGCCAATAAATAAGTCTCTTGTTTAGAGCTCTCACTATGTACATCGTTTAATATAGCTTTATTTAAGTAACTAAAAAACTGTTTGAATTACTTAGTTTCCCATTATAACAGAATGGGCCATTTTGCTGGTTCTTCCAAATCTTGTTTTAACTGGCTTTATTTTTGAGTGCTAATTCAACAGCATAAACCATAATCCTAAAGAGCATGTTTTCACCCCTTTCCGTTACTGTGTTTTATAAGTAGCTTCCTCAGAACTTCATTGTCATCAAAAAAAAAAAAAAAAGCTAATTTAGAAGTTTAGAAATTAGAGTTTAGAATTAGTTTCTTTTGGGATCACTCAGGTAAGATCCCTCCTTTTGCTTACTTCATCTTTTTTTATATTTTACCAGCTAAAAATAGAACATTTTTCCTGCACAGATCAAGATTATACCAGTAAAAATAGACCACATTTCCTGCACAGATAAAGTATTTTCCTTCTGGTGAAAAGTAACCCTATTCATCTCTCTCCTCATCTAGATCTCTATTGAATATTCATTTCCTTTCTCTTGAAAAACAGTTAATATAATCTAATTTGTTGGTGACATTTACAGGGAATGAATGAAGACCTGTTTACTGAAACCTACATGGTTGTATTAGTTAGTTCATTTAAACTATGCTTCCAGGAAGGGATCAAGGATTAAGCAAGTAGGATCTGACATATATTCCTCGAAGGAGCTTTATCCTTTCAAATTTTTCAGAAGAAATCTGGTTAGGTTTTAATTCAATTTCTCATCAAAAATTGCCACCTGCCTTTAATTTGATGCACAACAGAAACCTGCGGACTCACAAATACTGAAGTACGTGATTATAATCATAAACTTTTTGTGCAATAGCTTTCAATCTGTTCCAACATACTGCAGAAAGGAAGGTTGACTTAACTGGAAAACAAGTTTGGTCTGGTACTGGAGAGGCAGAGCTCAAATCCTTGTTCACGTCAAAGTTGCTGTGTCATCTTGGCCAACCACCATGTGATTCCAAAAATACTGGTGTGCCTATACTGAAAAGTTACACAGAAAAACACCACCTGCCTGCTTCACCACCTAAAGTTTATATAAGAAGCAATGGAGAAATAGAGCTTTTCTTCACTTAGCCTGCTATCAAACCCCTCTGGGTCCACCAACTGACCGTACCATGTGCCTAAGTACAGCATTATTTATGCAGTCTGTCGCTGGATGAAACAAGCACTGTTGGAAGCAGGGACTGTATATTAAGTTCTCCTCTCGTTACTACAGACATGTATGTTCTCATTTGAGGTATTTCTATACCATACATTTCTGCCTACAATCTTCTCAATACCTTGCTCAGTATTTTGGCCACGGTTAGTCCCAGTCTTTGATGCTTATGTCTACCTAGTTACACTACACAGAACTCAAGTACCCATGTCATGACTGTGCATCCCATTCCTACAGGCAGAACCACAAAGGTTAGTGAGCTTTATTACATGTAAATCCTCTAATGAATCTAGACCTTAGTCTTCTCTGGCTGCATTTTCCTTAAAGGAAGATGTCATGATGAACACAACAGGAATGCCAGGTTCTTGAGAAATGTTAATATAGCTGGCTACAGAAAAGCACAAAGAAGGTGATTCTGTTCAATGTGCTAGTAGCAGAAATGTATTTGATCACATTTATCCCATTATCAGGCAGCATTCTATTGTTCTGCAAAAGATCTGTGAAATCAGTATCTGAGAGAAATGAGAGATTGAACATGGAATCGTGTCTTCCTCAACAGACGGACAGTCATTCTTTGGAAGAGTCTAATCACTAGGAAGACTCACTACCAGCAGAAATGCAGAAACATCAACGTAAGCACTTCTTTTTGGTAAAAGGAAGCTAGAGAGGGATACAGAGACAGTAGAAAGCCTAAAGCACATACCTAGGCATGATAATTATTATTACTATTGATTTCCAGGGATTTCACAGCACTATTATTTTTTTCCAAGCCTTACAGAGCAACTTATAACTATTACAAGACTACTTTTACTGTTTTAGACTTACAACTCAATTTCTTTAGACTCTCACCAGTATGAATATTCTGCATGAGAGAGTTCAAAACATGCTCTCTTTAAAATTGTAATGATTCCTAAAGAAAAGATGTAAATTCAGCAGGAACTACAGCAAGCCAATTTCTGCTTCAAGTTGAACCCCATCCACAAACAGCTAACAGTCCTTACTTGTAGCCATGTTTTATGTAAGACAAACCACTTATTCTGGAGATTTTATTGTCTGCCTGTATGCATAAAAGGAGGGCCCAGCATTTTAGCAAGACAAGAATTTAGTCCAAACTATTACTACAGAAAACTATTGCCAGATTATGGTTATTCTACAGTTTTTACAGCACCTCTTTCTAACAGATCCAGTGGAAATTCTAGTAATCCAACAGGATTTGCTGTCCTCCAGTTTCAGATACATATACTGCTAATGAACTGACTGGATTTGCTCACAGCTTGATACCCGATTACAAATTCAGAGCTGCAGTCTTAAAACTGGTCATAATCATAGCTGTACTATACACAAAGAGATTTCTACAACTGTTTTGCTTCTAGTCTCTGAAAAATATTTAAAGCATATGTCATAACTACTTATTATAGCATTATGTCATATCTATGAAGTATCAGCATGACTATTCATTAGAGTATATAGTCAAATAAAACCAGATACAGAGACAGTCTATCTGTCTGGATAGTGATGATCCATTTTCTTTCAACAGGAAAAAGATGACTACAAGGAATAATATTTGCATCTGAGAGATCCATCTTTAATGAACAACAATGTAAGTGTGTCGTGTACTTTAATTTGAAGGCTGAAAGTAACAGCAGTAACATTAACAGGTTTTGAAAAAACATGATTTTTTTGTTGCAATGGTTAAAATTTTAGTAAACGGTAAAGTTGAGATGACATCCAGTTTTGTTTAATTTTGAGAATGACCACATAGTGATAGCTTCATTAAGAACAGCACTGCTCATTCAGGAGAAGGCTATTTATTGGTCACAGAATTATTAAGGATATCTATCAGTCACAGAAAAATAATCTGCAAAAAACCCTGTCTTTTTCAGTTATCAACTGATGAGAAACACTAAGTGATGAACAAGTGATAGATTCATCAACGGAGTTTGGCTTCAAATCTCAGCTCAGTAAATAGGGAGTTACTATTTCAACAGTGTTATGGGATCAGGTCCCATTCAGCATCTATTACAAGAGTATAAATTTCATGTTCAAGAGAGCTTTATGGACATTTGCTCACAGCCCATCTCCCCCAGAGTAGGATAAGAATGAAATAATAATTAAGCACAAATATAATATAAGCTGCACATTCAGTCAAGCCCCCTGAGAAGAGTAAAGCACATAAGAAAAAATATAAAAATGAATTTCCATGAAAAGCTTTTGTCATGACTTTTAAACTGTAGATGATTCTATTTGATGAAATTGTTCCTTTATCAGTGATGTGGTATCAGACAGCAAAAAACATTATTTAAATAAGATTTTAGAAGTTCATCACTGTTGATCAACTTTCCTTCAAATCCTTTTCCTACTAATCTTACTGGATTAGTAAATGTAGGTAGGTGTGTGCCTCTGTGACAGTAACCCCTTGCTCTCTTATTTACTGACCACAGAAATCTCTGTGGAGCTCCTAGCGTGTACCTCGGCAATCCACTGACTCACAATCATGCTGGCTGAAGAAGGTCATCAGATTTGAGGCTGCAAGGGTTAACAAGTAAAGTTTGTCCAGCCATACCTAAGGGTGACTCGAGCAGGAGTAAGTAGGAGTAAAGAAGAATAAGTGGGTTTGATCAGCATGGAATCCCAAAACCGTTGCTGGATCAGCTGGACACTCTCCCATGTCAGATCAGGGATTACAATTACCAAAGATGAGCATGGAATGGGAATGTACAATCTGCACTTCTCCTTCCAGGCATGCTAGTTCAGTCTCCTTCTCTGTATAACTACCTAAAGACAGCTAGGAAAAACTGTTAGACCTTTATGATACTGTTGACGTTGCTGGTGATGTTATTCAGATGCAAAGGAACTTCACTGATTGGTTTTTAAAATTAATGAAATTATGAAAAGCGATGTTCTAACACACACCTGGCAATTAGTTTGCAAAACTGGTACCGTGAGTGCAGAAAACTGCCAGTTTATGTCTATTCAAGAATCTCAACATTTTGATGCTAGCTCAGTATAATGAGACAGGCCCTTGCACATGTTCAAATGAGGATCTGATGGATCAGCAGGCAGAGTGAGGCTAGAGATTAATTCCCTTGGCAGGAGAGCCCCATTCCTGAAGGGTTTTAGGAAAAAGACAGTCTCTAAGTAGCAAGGATTTCAAATAACATGGAATTCAGAAGTTAAACACTATGTTTTGTGTGACACTTGAAGATGAACAGGATGCTTTCCTCTTTGGAAAAGACCCCACAAGGGGAATATATGAGAAAAGAGCACATCCTGGGATTCACTATACTCTGAGTGGGATCACTGTATGGGAATGAACTCCATAAAATTAGGCTCCGTAATTATAAAAAGGATATTAATATATTTGAATGCACCATGAGAAGGGCAACAAAGTGGGGCAGGGGCTGGATTGCAAGTCCTGGGAGGAGCATCTGAGGACTTGGGTTTATCTGGTTGGGATAGGAGGCTGAGGGACAACTTCACTGCTCTACAGCTTCCTGAGGAGGGGAAGTGGAGAGGGATGTGCTGAGCTCTTCTCCCTGGTACCCAGTGCCAGGACGCCTGGGGATGGCTCAAAGCTGTGTCCAAGAGGGGAGGTTTGGACTTGACATGAGGAAGCATTTCTTTACCCAGAGGGTGGTTAAAACCTGGAACAGGTGCTTGGTGCCCCATGCTGTCAGTGTCTAACAGGCATTCAGACAATGCCTTTAATGCCTTCAGTTCACTTTTGGTCAGGTAGTTGGACTACATGGTCTTTGTAGGTCCCTTTCAACACAACTGTTCTACTTCAGTTCATTCCCTGCACTCATCGTGAGTTGAATAATGATGATACTTCTTTGCCTGAAATGCCAAGGGGGTTTCAACTATGAAGAGACACAAATCACAAAGGTTGCAAGTGGAAACAAGATTTATTTTATTTTTCTTTCCATTATCTTATTTTCCTTTCCTTTCCATAACTTTGTTGCATACCTATCCTTTCTGAGACATTAGTCTCCTTTTTGTTATGCTACTTTGTGTTATGTTACATTCTGTTAATTTCCTATTACTTTCATTCCCATTCCTTTCCTTGTTCTTAGTATTTTCTTTCTTCCGTTATGTTGACTTCCTTTCCATTAATTTCCTTTCCGTTGCTCTCCCTTCCATTATGTTTTGATTCCAATAAGACCGTTTCCATTGTGTTATGATACTTTCAGTTCCTTCCTTTCTTTCCTTCCTGTTCTGTTCCTTTCTGTTACTTTTCTAAAAAGGAAATTTTATGAACTGTGGTTATTTCCTGTTCCTTTACACTCCTTTCAGTTCTGCTCCACTATGTTATTCTCCTTTGTTAGGTTACTCTCCTTTCATTTCTGTTCAATTGCAGTATGTTTCTTTCCTTTCTGTAACTTAACTTTCTTCTGTTACCATTCTTTCAGTTATGTTATGCTCCTTTCCTTCCTGCTCCACTATGTTCCTTTCCTTTTATTTTTGTTCTGTTATATTCTTTTCCTTTCCATTCCATGTCTTTCCTTTCTGTTTCTCTCCATTACATTCTCTCTGGTCTTCCGTTACAGTAATTTTCTTCCCGCTACTTTCTGTTACTTTACCCCCCATTATTTTCCTTTCCACCGCATTCTTTTCTGTTCTGTTCCATTACTTTCAGTTACGTTACCTTTCTTTTCCTTTTGATTATGTTAACTCTCCTTTCTGTTACTGTCTCTTCTGTTACTTTCCTTTCCTCTCCATTACATTATTTTCTGTTATGCTGCTCTCCTTTCTGTTACATTATTTTGCTTTCCAATACTTTCCTTTCCATTCCATTGTGCTACTTTCAGTTATGCCACGTGCCTTTCCTTTCCTTCCAGTTCCGTTCAATTTCTTTTGTTTCTGTTAATTTCCTTTCCTAAAAAGGAAACATCATAAAGTACGGTATTTTATTTCCTCTTCAGTTGTGTTCCTTTCCTCTTATTTTTGTTTTGTTATGTTCTTCTTTGTTATGTCTCCTTTCATGTCTGTTCCATTGCAATACATTTCTTTCCTCTCCATTGTGCTACTTCCCTTTCTCTTACTTACCTTTTTTTCCCTGTAACTTTTCTTTGTTGCCATTCTTTCCGTAATGATACTCTTCTTTCCATTATGTGATTTATTTCCCATGTCATTCCTTTCCATTCTGTTGGTTTCAGTTATGTTCCTTTCTTTTAATTTTTGTTCTGTTATGTTCTTCTCCTTTCCGTTATGTTCCTTTCCTTCAGTTCCTCTTCCGTTACTTTCCTTTCCTTTCTGTTACTCTCCGTTATGTTCTCTCTGGTCTCCCATTACGTTTGTTTCCTTCCTGTGACTTAACTTTATGTTACTTTACTCTGTTATTTTACTTTCCGCTACATTCTTTTCTGTTCCGTTCCATTTGTCACTTACATTACCATTTCTTTCAGATACATTACATTAACTTTCTGTTACCTTCCTTCCCGTACTATCCTTTCTTCTGTTACCTTCTTTTCCTTTCCATTATTTTCCATTATGTTACTCTCCATGATCTTATTTTGCTTTCTACTATGTTCCTTTCCATTCCGTTACTTTCAGTTATGTCGCGTTCCTTTCCTTCCTGTTGTGTTACTTTCCTTTTATTTCCTATTACTTTATTTCTTCTCCTAAAAAGAAACTTTATAAATATGGTATTTTATTTCCTGTTCCACTATGTTCCTTTCCTTTCATTTTTGTTCTGTCATGTTCTTCTTTCTGTTACTTTACTCTCCTTTAGCGTCTGTTCCACTGCAATACATTTCTTTCCTTTCCTCTCCATTATGCTACTTTTCCTTTGTTACTTACTTTCCTTTCTGTAACTTAACTTTCTTCTGTTAGCGTTCTTTCCGGTATGTTACTCTACTTTCCGTTATGTTGTTTTCCTTCCTGTGTTATTCCTTTCCATTCTGTTACGTTGCTTTCAGTTATGTTACGTTCCTTTCCTTTCGTTTCCTCTCTGTTATGTTCCTTTCATTTTTGTTCCGTTATGTTCTCTTCTCCATTATGTTCCTGTCCTCTTGTTCCTCTTATATTACTTTCCTTTACATTCCTTTCCTTTCTGTTACTCTCCATTATGTTCTGTCCGTTCTTCTGCTACGTTATTTTCCTTTCCGCTACTTAACTTTGTTACTTTATCCTTCATTATTTTCCTTTCCATTATGTTCTTTTCTGTTCCATTCCATTACTTTTGGTTACGTTACCTTTCCTTTCCGGTACTTTCCTTCCTGTTACTGTCCCTTCTTCTTTTACGTTCCTTTCCTTTCCATTACTTTGTTCTCCGTTGCATTACTCTCCTTTCCATTGCATTATTTTCCTTCCTGCTATGGTCCTTTCCATTCCAATCCATTACTTCCAGTTAAGACACATTCCTTTCCCTTCCTTCCTGTTCCGTTACATTCCTTTTTTATGCTCCTGTTATTTTATTTCCTTTTGTAAAAAGGAAATTTTATAAAGTATGTTCCTTTGTTTCCTGTTCCATTACATTACTCTCATTTCTATTCCATTGCCGTGTTTCTTTTCCTTCCTCTCTGTTCTGTTTCTTTTCTTTCTGTTACTCACTTTTTCTGTTACTCAGCTTTCTTCTGTTACCATTCTTTCCTGTCCATTATGCTCCTTTCTTTTCCGTTATTTTCCTCTTCCATTACATTATTTTCCTTCCTGCTATGTTCCTTTCTGTTCTGTTCCGTTACTTTCAGTTACGTTACTTAGCTTTCCATTACCTTCCTTTCCTTTTGTTTCTCTTCCGGGATGAATGAAAAGTGCTCTTGTGCAAGCCTGGTGCTGTTGTTGCACGCAGGGAGAGCTGGAAAGTGGCAGCTGCTGATGGGCAGCAAGGCTGGAGCCCTTCCAAACACAGGCTGCTGTGCACAAGCAAGAAGCCCCAGGGAATGGAGCCAAGCGATGAGCAGAGCTCGCTCCTGCTCCAAGCTTGCACTGGGCAATGGAGCCAGAGAAAGCCAGGGCACAAGCTGTGCCCTGGAGGGGTGCGAGCAACAGGCAAGAACCGAGCCCAAAGGACCCTGACAAGGGGCTGTGCTCAGTGCAACAGAGGACAAGCAGCAACCCCCAGGGGCTACCCTGGGAGTCACAAAAGCTTCCTCTCCCCAGATGTGGGGCACGAGGGGCACCCGCATGGAGCAGGAGCAGCAGCCTTTGGGCCACCATAGCCCAGAGGAGCCCTGTCAAGGGGCTGGCTCACTGCTGCAGAGGAAGGCAAAAAAAAACCCAGGGACACTTGCAGGCCCCCATGAGGGGAAAAAAAGCCTTCCCCCCCCCCAGCTGCAGGACACGAGGCGCCACCTTCGTGGTGCATGAGCAGCCAGAATGGACTAGAGGAGCTCTAACAAGTGGTCTTGCTCGATGCTCAGAGGAAGGCAAAAAACCCCCGGGCCCAGTGCCAATCTGCCCGGGGGAAAATTCCTTCCTGACCCCAACACTGGCGATCGGCTATCCCTGAGCATGTGAGCAAGACCTGCTCCTGGTCCAAAGGCTGATCACGCCTCCCAGAAGACCACCAAGCCCTGTCCTCCCTCAACCCAGAGTCACCTCAGGGGCTTCCAAGAGTGGCCAAAGGTCCCCGTCCTGATAGACCCTGTGGGCAAGAATCCTCCCTCACTATGCTTGACGGCACCAGTGGCTGCTCCAAAGTGCTGAGATTCCTGGAAACATCTCTGCATCTCTGCTTACGGCTGCTGCCCCTGGCTCTGCAGGGGATGAGGATGATGAGCTCTGCAGTGCTCCTCAAGGTGGCATTCCTATGGTCTGGCCACACCTATCCAGCTGAAAAGAACTGCTATCCCTCCTTTCAGCTAAGAAGCTGGTCCCGCCAGGAGCTGGCCTCCAGCAGCCTAGACCAGGCTCTGGTCTTCCTCCCTCAGGGCCCTCCAAGTAACTCCACCAGCTCCTCAAGGACTTCCTCTCGGATGTCCTTGGGCTGCCCTGGGCCATCTCTGCCAGGGGACACAGGAGGCTGCTCCCTTTTATTCTGTTCCATGGCATTGTGACTGCTGTGTTGCTGGGTGGTGTCACAATGACATGGGGGTGACCAGCCCCACCATGCCTAGCCACACCCACTGCCCCTCAGCCCAGCAGCCTTCAGAGGAAGCCTATGGGATTAAAGCCAAATGCTGGCACTCTGTCATACAGTGCATCACCACAGCAGGTAAGCAGCAATCACCCAGACTGTTGTTCTGCTGTACGCAGCTGGTTACTTACATTGATTCTTTAACATGAACTTATCACCAAAAATTGGTGTATAATTCATCTCACTGTGTACAGAGAGAATCCCACAGTTCACCCATTCGTGAAACATGAGAAGCAGCCACAGGTACATTCTTGCTACTGCATTTTTTCACTCATTTCTGTCATTTCATCTCTTAGGGTACACAAAGATTTTTGTTAAAATTGGCATATGTTATGCATAATTTACATTGACAGATTGGACACTATGTTTTGAAACCATTTCAGTATCTCCTCATTGTGATTTCATGATTAAAATCCGTAATTCTAGCCACAACAAAGTCAGGTGAGCTTTGGAATTCTCCAAGGCTTCTGGGATAAATTAGTTGTGAGTTATAATTCATGTTCAAAGTCCTATGCTAAAATCCTAAAGTACAACTGTAACATCTGGCCTGTGACTAGTTAAGTTTGTTAATGATAAGTAAAGGAGGTATACAGAGACCTGTGCTGTCACAAGCAGTATAGCATGTTGATCAATGCGAAAACAAAGCAAGTTGCATTGCTAATACAATTAAAGATGATTAAGGTACACAAACAGGGGTGACTGTTTATCCTCAGTAGCATTTTCGCTGCCTGTAATTGCTGTATATATATACCTGAATGAAATTCTATGCACTTTTACTATTTGGTCACCAGTAAAAAGAGGATGTTCCTTAGCTTTGGTCATCACTTTGAATAAGATCTCGGCTTGTAGTCTTTGCAATAGCAAAATGCTAATATGAGGAGAGGAAGACTGAAAACAATGAGGCACTGGTTTAACACTCTTATCTCCCAAGTACAAGTGTAATGCTCTAATGTGACTATTCTAACATCCTAAAAAAATACTAGAACAGAAATGCAGAAACCTTCTCCATACCTGTCAGGTGTTCAGTTTGGCAGAACATGGAGCAGTTAGCTCCAGGCAGCTGCAACAAGAGAACCTGCCACAGTTTTTGTCATGTTCCTATAGAGAGAACTGTCCCCTCCTTACTATCTGCTGTAGCTAATGATGAAAAATGCCACCATTCACAACTTCACCTTTTCTTCCCTCAACCAAATGGCTGAAGTCTGCAGTAAGAATAATTCATTGTGACAGCTTATCTTTTTGCCCAGTGGGGGTCTTCACTGAAGTGTGGCTATGAAAGCAATTTCCATGCTGATGATGACTGAAGCCTTTATGATTCAGAGCTAAACAAGTTACAAAAGGCAGGAGGATACCAGTATCACAGTCACAAATATCTTCCCATTTCAAAGGAAATGAAATTAAGCTAATATATAGTACACATGGTACTTGGATCCTTTAAAAGAAAGCCACAGAAAAGATGTTATATATAGTGGCATATGGTAATAGAAGTGCTTGTAAAACTCTTATTTGCAGATGTTCATAAGAAAGCCATACAAATCAGTCACATCTAAAGCTTGGCATTATTACTTCTTAGTCAAAGGGTTTGCTTCAAAGTGCAGACTACAAAGAAATAAATTTGATCATGGTAAAACAACAAACTGGATTACGTCTCAATCCTTAAAAAACCCCAAATCAACCCTAAGAAAATTCTTTGGATAATATCCTAATTTCCTTTGATTGTTTCAGAATAACAACTGTTACTCTGTAACACAGACTTCCAGTGCCTAGGAGGCATAAATATAAGATACATAGTTTTATATACATATGTTTTATATAATCAGGATGATGTAAGTGTCCAAGGTGGCAGAAGAAAGAGAGTGAGACTCCATTTCCTTAGAGAAAGCATATATGCAGAAACATACATAAACCAGTGTTATTTATATTAAAATATATTATGAATACAAATATTATGAGGTATATAAAATAAGTCCAATATATAAAGCATAATATTTTAACACAGTAAAAAGTATTTCATATAATACCATATATGGCATATGGTATTATAATGAATAACAATATATATTATTATACCTTATAAAAAGAAATACCATATGAATAGTAACTTCTATATGAAGTTCAACTCAAAAGTAAGCTGCCTGACATATAGGAAGCTTTAAGTTCTGTTTTTCAACAGTGCATTGTAAACCTGATTCTAGTTAACTTACATTCTAAGTTAATTGTAACTACATTGTAATACATTGCAAAAGCCTAATTCTAATTACTTTCCCTATGATGATGGAATTCCTTCTAATAGATGCTGGCATAAACAGGATCAATACAAACTGTCACATAAACAGATTTATCCACCGGGGAAAAAGCAGGGACTTAACTAGATGTATCTTCCCATCCTTTCTTCCAAGTCCATTTACATTCCCAAAACCAGGTGTTCAAAATAAAAGTGAGCAATTCAAACTCTCAAGTACTAACCCATGAGACCTTTCTAATTTCAATTGTATGTGAGGAGATAAAACAAACTTCTTCCCTATGACAGCAACTCTTCGCTTCCTCTTTTCACTATGACTTCAGACCTCAACAGGTCCATGAGAAGCAGCAATGTAAAACAGCCACACACACCAGGACAACAACCCACTGGTACACCACATGCTCCTTCACACTGATATTGCTAAAATGGAATACTGGGTCTGACTGGGATGAAGTTTCCAGTTTACTGTCTTCACAGCAGCCCGTATGGTGCTGTTCTTCAGTTTGGGTAAACCACTGTTGATAACACACCACTGTTTTGGATCCTACTGAACAGAGCTTGCACAGCACCAGGGATTTTGCTCCACAGTCTCCCCCATAAAGGCCAGAAGGAAGGGGGTGGGAGAAGTTAGGAGGTGACACAGCTGGGACAGTTGACCCAAACTGACCATAGCAGTATCCCATACTCTGCAGTGTCATGCTCAGCAATAAAATCTCAGGGAATGGAGGAGGAAGGGGTGGGGATGTTTCTCTTTCCAAACAGGCATTATAGTTGCTGAGACCCCATTTCCCCAGAAGCAGCTAGACAATTGCCTACCAATGAGTAGTACTGAATGAATTCCTCTTCTCACTTGCCTGCATGTGCAGGTTTTGCATTTCTTATTAAACTGCCATTCTTATTAAACTATCAGCTTAATCCAAAAGTCTTTTCACTTGTAAGAGTCTTTTCGCTTTCCCCTCCTCCCCACACCATCTCCTGGAAGAGAGGAGTGAGAAAAAGGTAGGGCAGATGTTTGGCTCCTGACTACAGTCAACTCACAACTTGTTTACTGCAAACTGATGTCTACATTTCAGGAAGAGAGGCATTTTGTAAGACCAAAGCAGTATGCTGCATTTTGTTTTTCTCTTAGTAACATTAATCTCTTTGAGATTCTCTTGCCTTCAGCAGGAAATCAAAAGCACACACTTTTCTTTACCTTAACTATGCCACTCTTTGCTAATACCCAGAGTCATTCAGCCTGTGGAATATCCATCCTTGGACATTCTCAAAACTCTACTGACTGTGGCCCTGAGCAACCTGACACAGCTTTGAAGCTGGCTCTGCGTTATGAGCGGGGCTCGGACCACATCAACTCCATTGGTTGCTCCTTACCTGAATCCTTGTAGGGTTCTATGATCTTGTCATTTCTGCTTCTTTCTAAATTCTAAAAAGCCATCTTCAGCTTTCCAGCAAACTTGTAATGAATTTAATACGTAGGCAATTCTCGTAAGCCAAGCAGCCTGCATTCAGGAGTTGGGCTAATTGCTCTTTGCTGTCTTTCCTCATGTTTTCTTTTTTGCCATCAAAGAAGAAAATATTACTCAGGAGGAAGAGAAATTAACATAGGTAAGTGCTTGAAAAGGCAGGGATCAAAGCAAAAGCCTGCCATAATTCGGAACTACTCTTCTCAGTTTGGAAAAAAGAAAACCAACCCAACCACCAGGCATTATTTTAATACAGTTTAAGCATTTATTACATAAACAGTTGTGCAAGCATGTGGACCTATTTTAGTACTCTGCGGAATTCAGTGAAGCCAGAAGACACTGATGCCACCTCTTCTGTATCACTGTACATTCTCAGAACATGCAGGACAAAGAATCGCAGATTCATAGAATGGTTTGGGTTGGAAAGGACCTTAAGATCATCCGGTTCCAACCCCCTGCCATGGGCAGGGACACCTCACACTAGACCATGTCACCCAAGGCTCTGTCCAACCTGGCCTTGAACACTGACAGGGATGGAGCATTTACCACTTGCTTGGGCAGCATGCATCAGTGTATCAGAGTATCAGCGATGTCTCCACAACTTACCGATCAATAATGGCACACATGTCAATGGTGACATTGGCAAAGCTTCCCAGTTGGCCTTGCTCCACTGCGTGTAAATCCACCAGCTGATCATCCACATGAATAAACTGCATGCACCCTTGAAATGAATGCTGGAATAGCAAGTGATCCGAGTCATTCATCTGTACAGGAAACCCTGTAAAGCAGCAGGATAAAGAGCATTATTCACTTCATGTACTACTGCTCAAACCAGTACTTTTACCACAGGAAAAGACATGTTTTATAGATGGGGAAAGAAAAAGGCAAGGTGGGAAAGAAATATTATATAGTTATTAGATTACATTGTAAGGTTATTGATTTAAGTCATTGGGAACTACCTGCAAGAATTCATACAGTACAGTTGATTATTCTTTCATTAGTTGTGTCTACAGGATGGAAATCTTCTGCTAACCTTCTCCTCCCCCCGCCTTCTAGTGCTGTTTCTCATTATTTCTCTCTTCACACAAAGATTAAGGGAATAGGAAGAATATCCGTCTTGCTGTACTTCAGGAATCACATTCCCACTTCTTAGATTTTTCTGGGCAAAACGCATTCCATGTGTTCCATTAAATGAATTTCTAGACAAGTTTCTCTAGAACTAGCCTTCCTCGGCAATGTACGTGTGTTGGAAACTTTCTGCAAACTTGAAACTAGCCCTAAAATCTAATGTCCTGGCCCACTTCTGAGGAATGTGAGAACATTCTGTCAGATTTCCATTCTTGCTCTCAATACATTCATTTATCTGTCTTTCTGAAGGTGTTCTATAAGAGATGAGAATGAATTAGTGTCTTGACTCATGTTAAAAGGCAGGGACACAGAGGATGTTTGTATGTAGTTGTTTAACTGAATGCCCTTTGGAAGTGACTGTGTTGATTTACTTGTGAAAAATGTCATGGATAAGACAGGCTCTCCTGGATAAGTGGAGAGCCTCATTCATTGCTTCTAAATCTTAAGCAAGAGTTAACTCCCTGGAAAAGCTTCAGGAAAAGAATTTAGACAGAATCTGTTTAAGTTGAGAACAGGAAGAAAGGGAGAGCAGCCAGCATTTTACTGGCAAAGAAAGGAAAAGTGTGAAAAATGCATAATGGATTTACAGATTTCAGCTAGAAAGATGACTAGCCCTGCAGTTCTTGACTGACACATTGGTTTTCGTGCCTAAGACAGCTCCCATTCCTTCTCTCATTTTACTACCCAACTTGCTGATCTCCAATGCCTTCCATCCTTCTTCAGTAAATGGAAACAGCTATTCATGGAGATAGGAGAATAATGGATTATCCAACTAATATTGTTTGAACAGCAGCAGGAAAAAGGAATAAAAGTCTTTCTAAATTCTGTTCCTGAATACAGTTTATCATGTGACACAAAAGGACTGGCTAAAAGAGGTCAGTGAATAGAGGGCAGAAACAAGCGACTGGCACTTGAGGACAGACGCTGCTTAATGTGGCACCTATTAATAAAACAAAACCCAGATACATATAAAGTCTTCCCCAAAATATAATTAAGACCCATTTTAACTGAAAGGTTTTGCCAGAACATTCATGGCCAAAGGCTTGTCTTGAGGTCATATCACCCAACAATGCAAGGAGCCATAAACTACAATGAGGAAGATTATTAATCCCCTCACACTAATACACATCAGATGGAAAAGGACTAACTCCAAAGTATTCCCCAGTTGCCTAACTAATGCACAAAAACCTCATCAAACCAACTGCCCCCCACCAAAATCGTGCTAGTCCCAGACTGAGGATTGTTAGTTTGGATTGGCAGGAAAGTCAAGCCATAGGGACAGGATTTCTATTCTCTTCCCAGCATGTGCACTGGCTAGTGACTTATGTGAAGAAGAGAGGATAGGGCTTTCAGAAACATGCTTCCTACTTCTTTTAACTTGTTCTTTCCAGTGACTGACTAAATTCAGCTGAGGCTTTACAGTAGACAACAGTACAGAGCAACCGAAAGTGCAATTCCCTGTTGTTTGGTGGATACAAGCACAATAGTAAACCCAGCAAAGCCAAGGACATTATATGGCTGTATCTGAATATGATGAAAGATTATCCATCATCTTTCAAGCACTAACTGAAAAATAAGATGAAAACCTAGAGACACAATTAAATTTCCATATCAAAACCAGTATGAACCAAGTAACTAAGCCGCAAATTAGATTCAGCAATATATTCTAAGTTACTACCAACATTTGATAGCATTTGAGAACTAAACACAGAGGCATTTTAATACATGATTCTCAGCTTCACTGCATCTGAAGTGTCACTACACTCTAACGAGCACACGGTTATTATTGGTCTCTGCTGCTGGCTGACCCTGCAAACAGAGAAGTAGAAGCTGGGTCCCTCAGCCTGGGCAGAGACCCCAGGTCCCTGGTTCCCAGGCTGGGCTCCACTGCCTGGGGTGGGAGGGAGTTGTAGGTTGGAGTGGCTGAAGCTGGCGGCTGCTCCTAACCTAACTATGTAAATCAAGGGAGTGGAAGAACAGTGGGTTTTTTGAGCCATATGCTTCTCACAAACCAGCCTTCTCTGACACTGTTTTGTTTTCTGCTTTAAAATTGCAGTCATAGCTTAGACAAACCTGTCAGAATGCAGATTAAAACATACTGTTCTGTAAAGAATTTTGCACTTGGGAAAGACACTAGATAACCCTTGTATTAATATGTATGCTGTTTGTTAACTATTTTAGGTATACAGCCTAATGCCCATTAATTTTGGTGGGACCTGGACATTCTAGATAATTCCAGTCCGAGTCATCTGGGGCAAAGCTTTTGCTTTGCCCTTGTGATTGTTATTTCAGTACACACAACAATGCCTTCCCCTTCCACATGTCCATTACTGAGACGTGATTCACTTCCTCATCCTTCCTACAGTGAGTGAAATTAAATGAAGTTATAGAACCAAGGCTGACTGTAATGCTGTCACTAGAAAGGCTAAATGATGGCTGAACAATTTGACCAGCACTGTATTGGTCTTCTTGCTGACAAGCAAATATGTACCTTTCCAAAAGGTACATAAAATGCAGTTTGGACAGTTTAAAACCACGTTCACACTTACGATTACAAAAGCACGTTAAAGTCAGGTAAACTCCCTTATCCTGTAATTTGTACATCTTTCTGTGTTTTCCCCTACAAAATCTGAATCTTACTGTTTTTTTTTTTTCCCATTTTAAGCTGTTGTGGTTTAAGCCTAGCCGTAAATCAGAGCCATGCAGCTGCTCTCTCACTCCTCCACTTCCTCTCCCCTGGCTCCCAGAGGGATGGGGACAAGAATGGAAAGAATGTAACTCCCACGGGTTGAGATAAGAACAGTTCAGTAACTAAGGTATAACACAAATCACTGCTGCTACCACCAATAATAATAATGATAAGGGAAACAACAAGGGAACAGAATACAATCGCTCACCACCTGCCGACTGATACCCAGTCCAACTGAGCAGTGATCTAGCCCTTCCAGGTAACTGCCCCAGTTTATATACTGGGCATGACGTGCTGTGGTACGAACTGGATTATCCTGCAAAGGTCAGACGTGAACTGAATCTGAATTTAACTGAGTTAAAGAAAATTTGTTTCCAGAACTTCATTCTGACCTGCCGAACATGGAACAGCCCAAATTCTAGATCCAACTCCTGATCTTAATTCAAACTTGCAAGGAAGATTAGAAGATATATAATTTTGATTCATGCTATTTTCTATGTTAGAAGTCACTTTAATAAACATAGTAAGCTATAATAGCTATAATAAAATGCCTATGAAATAAACCCAGTATTTCTTTGCTGGTGTCAAGATCTGTTATGCCTCTCTTCCAATCCCGAGTAAGGTTCTATCAAAGACAGCATAACAAAGAAAGTCGAAAGAAGAATATGTTTAGGTTCATGGTATTGTAACAAAACTACATACAGTCAGAGCATGTCATTAAACATCTGATGCCCTATTTAATTTATGAGATCTGATGAGAGAATGAAATATCATACTAGACCCTGAATATACAACTAGAGGTTATTTTGTATCCTTATGTGAAACAGATTTTCTTTGAAGCACAGTACAAATTATTGTGTGACAAGATGACATTTTTTCTCCATAACTTGTGAGAACACCTCATTATAGTTTTTTTTTGGCCTTTTGTTTTATTTGTAAGTCAATGATAGGCTGTATATATTTATATTTGTATGTATACATATACAGTGGGGGGTACAATGGGGGGGAACTAGTGAACTAGTAATCAACAGGAACAGTGACTGATCTCACGTCTGCCACTGATTTTTATCTGCGTGGTATTTCAAGTATACTTCCTGGATCCTTGCAGAATGAGAGGAAGGAAACAAATTCTGTATTTGTCAGGATAAATGGCAGCACAGAACCGTTCAAGGTCAAGCTATCTTCAGATTTTCTGTAGCTATCATACATAATTCAAACATGTTATTCTGAACTCAGAGAAGAAAACTGAAATTCAGTGCAAACCAATTCACTTAGATTGAAAATAATACCTTGCAATTATGTTAATAAACATGAAAAGACACTAAAAGGAAAGCTCAATACACCTACCCACATCCAGTGTAGTATTTTTATGCTTGTTTCAGTCAGATCAGAATGGGGCCCTTACTGTGAAGTGGAACAGAAGCAATTATTTTGGAAAACTAGAAGTTTCCTGCTCCAAGAGCATGAAATAAACTTCAGCGTTTCCCAGCTCGGTGGAGTGCAGAAACAGAAACCAGAATGGGAACTACAATTTTTCTGTGTGTTTTTGCAGAGAAAGGCACTAATTTCTTGAATGAGGCATTTTCTAAGAAATTAGTCTTTACTTTTGTCTTCATTGTTTCATCTCTGATTTATAGAAACACAGAGGTTGAATAGCATGGTAGGGCATTTCATCCCAACAAATGTGTATTCCTAACCTAAAACCCCGAAATGGCTTCATATACAGAGAGAAAAGCACACTCTCCTAGTGCTAGAGCTTAGAACAAGAGGATGTAGTGTTTCCAGCACTCCCGGGGCACACTCACATGAGTCCTCCAAGTAAGCCAGGCTAGCCTTAATGAAGCCTCCAGTGCAGTCTGCAGAATCTTCTCTGTGCATGTCACTGATATTGTGATGAAAAAGTTTAACCAGATCTCACAAGACTTGGCAGCGTTTTCTACCAGTCTTGCACCTCCTGATTCATTTTGTCTTCTCTGGAGATCTGGTCTTCAGCCAGACCTTATTCTCTGAAAGCACTTTATCACCAGCTGCCTGCTTATTAACTGAAGCCAGTTCTGGAGAAGCACTGAGAATTTTCAGTCTGTCTGTATACTGTCACTCCTTAACCCTCAGTTAGATTTCACTTCAGTGTATTGACACTAATTCAGAACCTGCCAGCTCTCGATGGGTTTGAATTCTTTAAAACGTAGGACCTAAGACCTCCCTACCTGAGGTGCAAGGAACGCCAATCCAGTACTACAGCTCCCTCAGAAATTCACTGACACAGGAAATGTACGTTTCTTTTCACAAAAAAAATAGGAAAACCAGATCCTCCTGTATCCTGATGTTTAAAAAACGGATGAAGAGCAAGATTTAATTGATTTTCTTGCAAATAAATGTATTCCACAGTCATTAATTGGAGAAGAACTGATGTGAATGGTTGGTAATTCATGTTGTAAAACCAGCTTATTTTATGCTGAAGTGAAAGCAGCAACTCTGCTTGATGGAAAGGGTGCCACATACAAACCAGGGGTCCTTTAAGGAAAGTCCACTTTTTAAAGTGGCTGGAGGTTGCTTATTTTGCTTTTGCTTCATTAAAAACATCTCCAATTCCTGCCTACTTGAGTGGAATTTGAGAGTAGCCATCCACATGAGACATAAATGAAGAGTCCTCAGGAAAAGTACAATAAAAAGCAAACAACTACTTTAAAATAAGAGAAAATTTTAGATACGTTTTAATCCTTTACTTAAAAACTGGCAGTGATCAAAATGAATCAGGACACTGAGGTTGTAATGAAACCCTAAAGTATGGAATAAGCAAGAACTCTGTTTTGAAATACACTCAGAAGCTGTCCTGAACTTCCTGCTTAGACAAAATTCTCCTTCAAATAACTGGAAACAAGAGCAATGACAACGAGGTTCAATCATCACTTTCTGACACAGAGAGAAGCAGTAAGAATGATCATTATTACCAGACTTGGCTAATTTAAATCAATCTAACATTTCACTGCAATTTCTATCTTACGTTATTGGATACGAGAGAAAATGCAGAAAGACACATAACAATTAAATTGCTGCAAATCTGTACATGACGCTACCCATATAATACATGCTATTCAGAGGCTTTTGTAACAAATAGAGTAAATGTAAACCAGATTTCCAAAGTTACTGCTACTATGCTTGTACTGAAAATCCCCCATGGAGATAAAAATGTCTAGCTGGAGAGAATTACACTCAGGAAAATAGAAGCAGCATAAATACTCAATCTCTATTTTCTGCCTTTAATGACGTACAGCATGGAGACTACACTGTTGATGCTAATTGTGTAATCTTATTTGCTGCTCCTACACAAACCTGTTCCTTTTTTTTATGTACTGCAAACTTCTTACTACAATATCACTAAGGTGAATTTACTTCAATCCAAAACAGCAGTACAGAAGTCGTTGGACCAAGTTACCAAGAGTAACTTGATTTACTTCCACCGACTTCCACCTAAGAGATTTATATTCTAATTCAACATTTTATTCTGCAGTCTAGTTAACAAAGGTAAGTGGTGGCTAACCACCCAAGAAAAATCACTGCAAGCAACACTTTGTATAGCCACAGTACATCACTCTGGGGTAAACTGTACCAGTCTGCAACTGAGTTTTGGTTTAGTCAACCACCATTTCTGGTTTCATGCCATTCACTGAATGTTCTCCAGCATGAACAATTTCCTCCCTTACCACCTACTACTCTTTATCAACTATAACCACAAAAAGTGCCAATCTCTCCAGAGATTTACCAAGAAACCAGAATTATCTTGTGGTGCACACTCTGCTGGAGCTTTGTTCCTACATGTTTGAAACTTGAAAAGTGATCTCATCTGAAGTACATTCAGATATTCAGTGCATCCTAAATGTCTATTCTGACACTTCTTTTAGCAGTAACTTCCAGGTTTTGAACACCTTACAGTCATTTTTCAAACTTCCAAAACTACCTTAAGCATGTAGATCATTGGTGATAAGTGCATCACTACAGGATGCACATTAAATATGGATTTAAAGATCAACATTGTTTCACTTTAATGGTAAAAAACAAAAATTTGGTGCTTAAAGTTATCTTAATAAATTCTAGTATTTTGCAAAGCTTAGATTTTCCTTGATTAATCATAGCTTTGTTCTTAAATTCACATTTTTTATTACCGTTAATGCTCAGTAATAGTATCAACAATTATCAATTATCAGCAATGAAATCAAGTCAATTAAGTTCTGTAGGGCTTGATGGAATCCCTATAACAGTCATTAAGTTCACAGTAAAGGCTGCCCTTATGCTTATTAGAATCTTATGCAAAAAAAAAGACATAGTGATTCATTTTAAAATCTTAGCATTACAAACCTCATAACTGATTGACAAATTATTAAAAACTGAGAGAGAATATGGAACAACTCTAAAGACATGGAACTCAAAACTTTACCATGGCACTTTTATCAGCTGCATTTTTTACTATGTATTAGACATGAAGACGAGATGCACAAAAGGCAGGATAAGAGGAAAAATCTCATGGTCATTCTGATACCTTAAAAGTACACACAGCAACATGAGCAGCAGACCCTCCACTTTTTAGTGGACTGGCTATGCCATTTGCTTGAATTATGTGATATTCATAAAGTGTTTGAATTAAATACCGCTTTGGGCAAACTGGATGGTTTAACTTCATAAAGCCTTATGCATCTTTCTTTCAGTGGTGGACTAGAACTTTGTATCTGTTTTTTCAGGTGTTCATGATTTACACAGTATTCAGCTTTCTTATTTGCATTTAGAAACACAAATATAGAAATACATCAATTGAGAAACACAAGTATAGATTGCCAGTGGATTATCTTTCCAAATTTAGGAAGAAGTATCAAATCTCCACAACGTGAACATGTTTTTTACTTTCTGAATGTGAGCTGCTTTATCTGTAGCACATAATTTGTACCTGCACTTCAAGCGAAAAGTTAGTAGTGCTTAACATCGTTGTAAGTGGAAAATACTCACATAGCCACACATACTCAACCTATATTGAGAGAAATCACAGAACAGTTTGGGTTGCAAGGGACCCCAAAGATCATCCAGTCCCAATCCCCCTGTCATGGGCACAATAAATCAGAATGAACTCCAGACAACAATAGTAAAACCAAAATATGTTTTCTGTTAGCTCCATAATTATTTAAAACTATTATGAATGCAAACATGTCACTCAATCGAAAGAAACTAAAGTCTGTTTAAATGGGAATAAACTAAAGTCTATTTGTCTCTTACTCTTCAGACTTGCATGTTAGACAGGATCACCATTCCATTTTTCATTTTTTTTTAAACTTGATGTTCTCTCTCTAAGATTTGAAAATATGATCATTTTAGAAACTGATCTTTAACCTTGTTCAATTAGAAAACTAACAAAAAGAATTCCAGCTGTTGGGATACGGTGCATTTCTACTTTCTCAGTGCATCCAACCTCCCATTCATAGACTTGTAGTCTGCTCACTTAAAACAAGTGTTCCATAGAAATATATGTTCTATAGAAATATATTTCCACAGAAATAGTGTTCCACAGAAAATTTGTAGAAAGTAATATACAGAAATTACCTTCCAGCCACCGTCTTTTTTTTATTAAAAAAAAAAAAAAATGATAAATTTGTTTTCAAAGAAACTGAATGAAATTTTAAACTGGCACCACAAAATAATCCCTTATGAAGTATAACTTAATATTCTTTCCTTCTCCCAGTATCAGTATCAATTCCAATGGAGCCAAGGAGATTTCTTTAAACACTGTGGCTCTCTATTCAAAAGCACAGCAGGAATAGCAGCAAAGGCCTCATATAGAAGTGACTCAACATAAAGCCATTGGGAATTTTTTAAACAGCAAGTTACAGGACTTAGCTGTGAAAAATTACATTAGGCTCATTAAAAGCTCTTTTGAAAGTGCTTTAAGATGCATGCTAGTGAATGCAGCCTTAAGTTCCAGCATACCAACTACTTCCAGTTGGTTATCATCCCCAAATCGCTGAGGGTGCACTCCATCCCATTACCCAGGTTGTTCATAAAAAAATCAAACAGTACCAGTCCCAGCACCAGTCCCTGAAGAACACCACTAGTAATTGGTCACCACTTAGACTTTGTACTGTTCATCACCACCATTTGAGCCTGGTATTCAGTCAATCTTCTCCCACCATACAGATCTATCCAATCCATATTTCACTCAATGTTATAGAGATACTATGCATGCTGTGTTGAAGGCCTTTTTAAGATCAAGGCATACAACATTCACTTTTCTCACTGTTCTCTCATCCGTATCATAGGGGACAACCTCAGGTATCTCCCAAAATCAATGTAACATTTCAAAGATCACTGACAGCAACCTTGCAATGACATCGGCTGCTTCTGTCAGCACTCCAGGATCCATTTGCTGCTGATACACTTACTGAAGTCTCTCTTTGTTGCCTATCATATCTCTGACTAGCTTCAACTCCAGCTGAGGTTTCGCTTTCCCAGTTCCAAACCTGCATGCCTGGGCAATGACTCTGTATTCCTCTTGGTTAGCCCTTCCCTGCCTCTGCCTGGTGTGTTGATTCCTTTTTGAGTTTGAATTCAGTCTGGTGTTCTCTTTTTTACAGTTATGAGAGTTTAATTTAAACAATATAAATTACTGAAATACATCTGTTAAAATATACAAAACCCCCTGTTTTCTTTCACTTTGACTACATGGATGGCATTAAATTCCAGACACACACACACACACACACACACACACACACACACTAGTGTCTATTGGGAAAGAAAAGGAAAATCAATTGTAATGTAAATTGCCCTATGCCCACTTCATTCTTACTGTGTCCTTTGCAGGCTGTGAAGAGTGAGACTTCAGGGTATTCTTGATAAGTACCAAATGCCGAAAACATTTTTGCATTTAGGGATTTTTCTACGGACTCGAAACTCTAAACAGCATAATGCACTGGTAGATAAAGGAGTATGAAATGTATCTATGGGAAGAAGCTAAGTAAGGGAGGGATAAAAGAAGAGGAAAATTACATCTAACCTCTATGTCTCCTACTCCTGTTGCTCTTTGTCTCTCAATCACAAAACCAAAGTAATATTTGCTTTGAGCCTATGAGGAAAAGAGGTAGCAACTTAGCTGAGGACCTAATCTGCAGATACTGTTATTCAGCTTGCAAAACAGAGATGCTTTTTTTCCAGCCCTCTTCCTTTCCTCTCTGGTGTAGTGAGCCTTGTTGTGCAAACAGAAGCTCTGTGGCAGCTTTACCAAAACCTTGTGCCGGACTGTCTTTCAATTTTCTGGGGTGAACAGACTTCCTGGCTATAGGCAAGAGAATGGATTCCCTCAGTAAATCTTTGCTGAAATTGAAGTTGGGGATGCAAGAACTGTGGATAATGTTTTCTTTCTTGTCTGTGAATCGCAGAGTCACAGAATGGTTTGGGTTCGAAAGGACCTTAAGATCATCCAGTTCCAACCCCCTGCCATGGGCAAGAATGCCTCACACTAGACCAAGGCTCTGCCCAACCTGGCCTTGAACACTGCCAGGGATGGAGCAGTCACCACTTCTCTGGGCACCCTGTGCCAGTGCCTCACCACCCTCACAGGGAAGAACTTCTGTCTTATATCTAACCTGAACTTCCCCTGTTTCAGTTTTAACACATCACCCCTTGTCCTATCCGTACAGTCCCTGATGAAGAGTCCCTCTCAAGCATCCTTATAGGCCCCCTTCAGTTACAGGCATTTTCAGGAAGCTCTGCAATGAGGGATTCATCCTTAGCTGAACTCTGCTAAAAGGTAGAGCGCGGGGTTTAAGTGAGAGTTGCACTAAGACCAGGGTGACTTTGCTGTGATTTGGAACTTTGAGAATCTGGGATAAGCCAGCAAATGAATGGCTATGGAAGAGGGACCAAAATATTTCAGGAAGCAATTAAACAAAAACAAATGAAAGAGCTGAGAACAAGGAAGTTTACATGGCTATTCAGAATCACTGACTTGTTAACTCACTGAGCACAACCATATGATTCATAATGTATCTTAGTGAAATAACACTTAAAGATTTGTTAGCTTTGAAAAGAGACTAAGATAAACATGATTTTCTTTGATTATGGCTTGGAGCTTCTGAATTGTCTAAAAGTGAAAGACCTACTTTCTGTACTTTGTATACAAAGCAATCCAAACAGCAACTGTGTGTAATCAGATAAGCACAAAGAGAAAGAAAATATGAGACTAAGCACCTTTTGGTAAGCTAGTAAAGAAGTTTAGAGAATCTAAACTGCTCCTATATGAACTGTCTTCATATAGGGTTTCATGTGGCCCAAATCACAGATGTCACTGAAAAAAAAGGAATGTTTTTACATTTTGCAGATTAAGCCCACAAGTCCTTATTCAAGAAACCATGTAAACTCCCACAAATCCAAGTATGCAGAAGATCAATAGAAAAGGCTTATTCTCTCTCCTTTTATCTTCCTATCTTGTAGGTATTGTGTCTTCATAATATGACTTTAAACTGCACAGGCAACAGAGCACAGGAGACCAGTTGCTACGTCCTATCTGACTTTATTATTAGCAAACTTTGTCTACCTTGATGGCAAATAGTGAAGTCCTCATTGCAGATGTGATGGAGAACTGGCCTTAAACATAATGACACAAATAACACTGAAATAGATTATTCGGACGGGTTGCAAATGACTGTGTATATAATTTCTAGGCTCTGCCTGATCACATATTGTGAGTTCTAACTTCTTTGGGCCTGCTTTTTTTCCTTTTACCTTTGGATTATTTTTTTTTGCAAGAAGTACTGGGAGATTTTGAAATGTGAGAAATTGGAAATTCCTAGCATTCCTCAGACATGAAAAAAAAAAAAGGCTTTCTTTTACTGCAGTCAGAGATCACTGTGAAATAGGTTTGTTAGCCCAACAGCCATATAGCACTGCTACATACAGAAACATGTATTTGCAGTCATAGCCAGGTTCTATTTCTGTATGTCTACCTATGGTATATTTAGTTCCCATGTTGGTGATTTGGAGAAGTCAACACTCACAGAGCTGTGATTTGGGGATAAGAATGCTTGAGGCACATTTGCAACCAGGAATATTTTTGTAAATGTTGATGTTCATTGTACCGTTCATAAAGGGAAAAAATGAATTCAAGTCCAGTTCTAATCTTGGAGATGAACGCAGGAGTATTTGTACTCGATTTGCCTCCAGATGTATGCATGCTAGGAGTAAAAAGGAGAGAAAAAGTAAAAGGGAGAGCAGGATATTGATGGCATCAAGTAACTATATACAGCAGTCATTAGCAAGATTGTAATCCTGCAAGTTTGACTGGGCAGTGCATCTGAGGGAAGTACATCTTGGGAAGAAACCTGATTTGACAATAATTACTGCTTAATGTTGAAATCCAAAGACACTTACGCACAAGAAAGACATGAAGAGGGGCTATAGGGATGCTGGGGAGGGACTCTTCATTAGAGACTGTAGTGACAGGACAAGGGGTAATGGGTTCAAACTTAAACAGGGGAAGTTTAGATTGGATATAAGGAAGAAATTTATTCCAGAGGCACTGGAATGGGCTGCCCAGGGAAGCTGTGGATGCTCCATCCCTGGCGGTGTTCAAGGACAGGTCGGACAGAGCCTTAGGTGACATGGTTTAGTGGTTTAATGGGGGGTGCCCTTCCCCATGGCAGGAGGGTTCGAACTAGATGATTTTAAGGTCCTTTCCAACCCAAACTATTCTATGATTCTATGTTGGCAGGGGCCTATATTTAAGGCAACAAGGACAGAGGCAGAAACTGACAGCACTTTTAAGAACAGGAAGTCAGAGATGTCTTTATCTGGACTCATTAAGAATGAGCAGATTATAGTGTCTGAATGACTTTGCCTCTTGCAATCCAGACAACCATTACAGCAGCTGAACTCTTAGAAGAGCCAACTTACCTTACAATAAAAAAAAGGCAGTTAATTGATTTCTAAAATGTGAGGTTAACTTCAGAATTAAGTGTCTCCACTTAAGCAATGCAGTGAAGGTTTCTGTGATTTATAAGCTGGACTTGAAAATCTAGTAAAGCACTTCAGTGCTTGCCAAGACCTATCTGAATGAGGGCACTCAAGAGGCTGTGTGAAAACTGAAATCTTGCACACAAGGCTTATACACACATATACATACATCTACACAGAAGAGCATCTGCACTCAAAGAGTTCAGTTACTGTCATTGATCTTTCAAATATCCATTGTTAGCCATGTAAAGATGGGTGTTCATAACTGGAAAATGTGGAACACATGTACAAAATTCTACTAGTGCAGGTCTTCAGGAGCAACGGGAGAGCTTTGTCAACATGCATTTTCATGAGCCATGTCAACTAGATTGCACCAAATTGATCTGATTGGCAACGATAAAAAGCAGCTACTTGTATCATTTTGAAAGACACTGAAGTCTATCAAATAAGGCATTACAAGGAAACACTGGATAGCAATGATCCCAAGCAAAAATAAAATCTAATTATCGGAACAATAAACGCAATGATATAGATAGAGATGTACAACCTGTTCATTTCTAAGCCTACTACAGCTACCAAAGCTAGCACTGATGACTTAAAAGCAGAATCTGTTATTTCACTGCATCCTTAGCTCACAGTATTGTGAGTTAAGAAGTGGTCACATCATACAGGTCTGTCACTCAATTCAGAAACTACAGATAAGCAAATGCTTTGAAACACACAAGCGAAGGACTACTTGGCTGGAAAGTGAAAGGCAAGCTCTCTACACATAGCAGAAAATGCATTGTAAGAACTGTGTAGCTGCTGCTCAAGGGAAGAAAAACTTTGG
The DNA here is from genome assembly GCF_033815535.1 of Pezoporus flaviventris. Lineage (NCBI taxonomy): Eukaryota > Metazoa > Chordata > Aves > Psittaciformes > Psittacidae > Pezoporus > Pezoporus flaviventris. The sequence continues at coordinate 7,324,788 of NW_026892585.1, forward strand.
AATAAGTATATGAAAACCAGAAACTTCTAAAAATCATCTACCCTGATTATAAAGTATTTTTTTTAACCATGTGTTCTTACAAACTTGGGAAACCGCAGCATAAAAAAAAAACCACCCGAATTTTAAGTATCCAGTTTACATGACTACAATATTGCCTTGTTATACAACAGTGAAATCAGAATTGTATTTAAAATATAAGCAATACCTTTTAGAGACAAGTTAGCAGACAGAGATATTCCCTATGTATTTTCCAACTCTACAACCTTCACAAATATTTGCAAGGCAGCAAAGCAATAAGCAGTATTTACCTTGAAACTATTCAACCAAATTCTTCTTCCTATGCCAATACCTCCCCCCAAAATATAACTCATATCCCACTTGTTTAATTTCAGTACAACAGATGTATATCTATTATACATTTATGCATATTTATTTTGTCCTGTCTCCGTGTCGTCCCGTCCCGTCCCCATTTTCAGTAATAGAAGTAGATTAGAAAGAGAATATTTTCTAACCAGCCAAGGAGGAAACTCAGGAATTACTTAGCAAATCAGATCATATGGGAAAGGGATTTACAGTGTTTTAATATGGAGCCTGACAAACTCATGGAAGAACTCATATGGCAACATAGGGTGATTTTCAAGTTATAAACCTGTTGTGATATGAGAACTTTGACATGTAAATTCCTAAAGAGAACCGAAAAAAGTGGATTGCTGTTTGTTCTTCATGTTTGTATTGTATTTATCTTGTACTAATGCAATCCTTCAGGGCTTCTCTTGATTACCTGCAAGGCCATATACAGGTTTGGAGTTTACTTTTCTTAAATCCTTGATGTATCAGTAGACTTTCAATGTAATTTCACCCTTCTCTGAAGCACTGGATTGCCACAGCAAGACTGAATCCAACACAAGGAAGGCCAGTGCTCCCAGAGGTTTTAAATTCAACACAAGGAAGGCCAGTGCTCCCAGAGGTTTTAAATTCTTGAGTGACTCCCCTCAGCTAGCTGGCATGGCAGGTGTCTCTGAAGTGACTTAAGGTATTCCTCTGCACGGATGACCCTTTCACCAGCATGTGTGGGAAACTTCAAACCTAACAGTGGCTTCTGCAGAATCAGGCCACTAGTGCTGCCTCATGAGCTCTCCAGTTCTTCTCCTGTGGTTACTAATATTCATGGGGGTTTAATTTGTCCTGTGATCAAAAAAGTCAGGCTAAGGGTATTGGGAATATCCTGGTGGTAGGTGAGCGTACATAGAGAAAATGATCCAAAAACTGTTGGATTAAATATCCGTATCACATGCAGTTGAGAGAAACAGAAGACAGTGACTCTTCAGCCCTATGTTTCTAAGCCATATCCGAGACAAAATACCTGAAAGTGCAGCAGGTATTTAATAATGGATATACCTTTCAATAATTTAGTTTTTTTTCTTCCGTTCCAAATCCCAGGACCTAGACCACAAAGGTTCAAATTAAGGATTCTGTGCAGAGATCACAGAATAACTAGGCTTGGAAGGGGCCTACTTCTTAAAGATAACTTTATTCTTTCCTAACACAAGTAGCAAAGCATGAGGAATGTTTTAAAGATGGGACTAACATTGTAGCTGTGTATTGGCAACTTAGAAACTTTGCCAAGTTTGCTTAAAATTGTTACTGATGCTAGGTTACAAAAATTAACAGATATTTCCCTTCTCTGCCATTCTATTAGTAGTTCTTTGATGGAACAATCATCGAAAGAATATGCAAAAAGTCTTATTTTAAATAAATTTCCACAATTAAGTTTGATTTCATCTATTTCCAAATAGTTACAGATGTTTTTCTAAGTAGCACTGGGAATTTTACACTGCAACTGACTCTGCTCTCTTTTCTTGCAGGAAATGGTGCACTTCTGCCCATTAACTTGATTAAAGAATGTCAACAGGGTAATATGCACAACCAAGCTGTTAGCCACATTCATGGACTGTTCTTTTGATTGGGTGTATTCCCTCAGGAGCTTACACTGTCAATTCTGTAAAATTCTATTGAAATACCACAAAGATTACAGACTTCTCACTTGACACCGGAATTGAATCTCAACACTCTCTACTTAAAATGCCATTTAAAATATTGTCTAATGATTAGGTCTAGGAGAGGGAAAACTGTCACAACATGAACAGGTAATTAAAATTTTTACTCTGGTAATTCTAATATGACTCTCAAGAGAAATAATACACCCCGCTTCATCTGGGCTGTGTTCAAGTCTGCTTGACATGCTGAACAGTATCTGGTTATTTCAATTCATTTCACAGGACAGTGTCACCAGACACCATCGTGGCATGTCTGTTAACTACCCCCTGCAAAATCCTACAACTCTCTATGGAAACCACTGTATGAACATTGGATATATGCCTTTTTCTTTAAGCTGGGAAGTCTCGATGGCACACAGATACCCCAGTATCAGAAGTATATTTGTGGATATTGTTAAAATTAAAGCAACAAATATGACCTTTCAGATGTTTTGCCCTCTACTTACCATTTGTGTTCTGGCACTTTCTGCATACCTGCTGGTAGATTTTACTGCCAAGGTGCGTGCATGTGTGCAATGAAAGGCATTTACACATGCACACTCAGTAGGAAATGCATCCCCAGCTCATTTGGTGTCTAATTACTTGCCCAATATTGCCCTAATCTATGGAACTCTGGCTTCCTGGAACCAATTTGCTCAGCTCTTATCTTCTTTAGACATTCTGCTGAAAGTTTATCTTTCGAGCGCTGTTTTCAATAATTCATAGTGATTAATCATGTTTACGTATTTGCATAAAGAGTACTGTATCAAGGCAAACGACTGATCTGTAAAGAGGAAAAGCAAAGCATAGCAAGACTACACCTTCAGCTACTGTTAATTGGCTTAGTCCATTAACTTTTGTAGAGGAATGTCAATTTATACCAGCTAAGAACACGCTTCTTTCTTCCGCAACTTAATATTTCTTCTTACATAGTTTGCACTGAACTATGAAGAATTTTATATGGTAATAAGGACTTTTCCCTTATGTACTTTGGTAACGTGACTAGTTAAGTAATATAAGAATTAATAAGGATTTTAGAACAAGGTTACTTCTCAGCTTTAAAATGCAAGGCTTTATTACAGACAATTTGGTAGCGATTTACCCCATGCAGAAAGATACAAGTCATTTTTGTTTTCAGTTGAGCTAATTACCCTGGGACTCATGTTAAAACGGGTAACAGGAAGATTAAAAGCAGGCAGCTGTGATCTGAATGCATTTGCTGCTGTCTCTTATTAAATTTGACAGAATTTGTACTTTAGAAGTGACTCTGGTTGTCCAGAAACACAGCTGTCTGGTTGACATTGTGCTACAAGTGAAATTCCTCCGCATATAAATGAATAGCCTTGACTGCAGACTAGGCCCTGAGCACATGACAACTTCATCTCCCAAGTATCACACTCTCCTGTTAGCCATGCACAACATGCTGCCATATCCAGGGGACCTGCATGTAATAAAAAGGAAACACAATAAACTATTTTCCCAACCATTGTGAACCTGCACTATTCAGATATACAGGATTTTTTTCCCCATATCCGCTATGATGTATTCATTCATTCCTCTTTGAAGTCTCTACTCTCCTTTAGCTATATTCAATCCTTCTCCCTTTTTGCAAATTTCCCTCTCCCAGTTTTTCACTCCATTTCCTGCCACAACCTTGCCTTCTGCCCCTCTCTTTCTTTAATTCTCTTTCAAATGTCTCTTTTCCATGGCTCACTGATGACCTTCCCTTCTGTTTATCACTTCCCATCTTCCATAATACCAACTTTTTTCTTTCATCTTCAATATTCCTGTACAAACATAACAATAACTGTATGGTCACTAAGAGTGATCAGAAGCAGATTCTCAGGGAAAAGCATATGAATACAGTAAACACAGGGCGATATGTCCCCTGGTGTACTCCCTCTGAATTCCTATTTCCTACAGTGTGCAAGAAAGGGACATCCTGAGCCAGTGTGGGTACCTTACTTGTATTTAATAGCTGTTGATGGTCTTCTGTGAATTGACATAACTGTTCTTTCAAGTCAGCTAAACTACTGTCAACTGCAGCAGTGTTTTGCATGTGAATATATTGGCATTCATTTTAAATATGCTATTAATGCTTGGATGGTGAGAACCAGTGAATAGTCATTCCCTATGTGTATTTTCCATCCCATTTATGGATGGAAACCCAGCTCAAATCCCTCCTCATCCAAGAGCAAGATGGGGTGCCTTTGAAGTTCTGTATCTCTTCTCATACAGAAATTTTTATCAGCTTTGTTACTCTTCCCATAAGCCTTTTTTACTTCTACTGACCACATAAAATGGACACAACATTCAAGAAATGATGAGACATTACAGATCTACATAATGTTGTTAACTCCCATTTTTATTCCTTGTCAGCTCAGTTTCTTGAGGAACCTGTGACAAAGAACTTAAGTCTAAAGCTTTTTCTGAAATTCAGATGTATCAGCTGGACTGCTGTTTGTCCATATGCTTACTGACTGCCATGAGCAGCTGTGAGCCCCTCTACAAGAACCATGTTTTCATGCATAAATGATTTCTATACTGTATCAGAGTTTTACTGCTTTGCCTCCACTTCAGAAATCTCATTTATTCTCAGACTCTTCCTGTTACCCTTTACAAAGCTTCCCCTGCTTCAGTACTGACAGAACATGGGCTGACAAGATAGATAAGTAATCAGTTAATAGTTATTTTTCATATTTGACTGCCTTTAGAGCTCTCTAGTGAACTCTGTCTGGTCTTGGCAACATTTCTTTAGGTAGTAACTAGGTATACCTGGACATCTCAGTTCCTCCTTGTTTCAACACAACCGTTCTGGCTGGCGCGTATCTGCTTCCATCTTTCTGCATGTTATCTGACAGCTTCCAGTATGAAATTGGAATTCTTCTAGCCCAGCTGCTGCCTGAGTCTCCTGAGTCCCAGGTATCCCCAGGCAAAAGATGCATCAGAATATATGAAAGTTTCTTATCTTTCCAATATTAATTTATTCCCTTTGATTAGGAAAGAAGATACTCTCTCATTCCTTTACTATAAAAATATCCCAGAAGGCAACTGTTTATCCAGTTTTCAATGTACAGTTCAAAGCAAATTCTGTAAAATAATGTTGGTTTGAGTTTTATGTTTGAAATAGTGTTAGACTTACTTCTTTTTAATCAGACAACCTTTCAGTAGACAAACCAGGTGATGGACAAAATTGCAATGTATTTAAGCAGCATTTTTCACTTAGAGTCAGGGTCAAGCATGACATGGAAAAAAAGAAAACCATAGGTAAATATAACCTAATTTGAATAACATAACATGGTTTACTAAGGACCTGCATTAGCTTTTTATTAGGTAGACAAATATTTGTATATCCTACAAATATCCTGTGAAGACAGGCTGAGAGTTGTGGTTGATCAGCCTGGAGAAGAAAAGGCTTCAGGGTGAACTTAGAGCAGCTCCAGTGCCTAAAGGGGCTACAAGAATGCTGGAGAACTTTTTACAAGGGCCTCTAGTGACAGGACGAGGGGGAATGGCTTTCACCTGACAGAGGGGAGACTGAGATTAAACATTAGGGAGAAATTTCACTGTGAGGGTGGTGAGGCGCTGGCACAGTGTGCCCAGAGAAGCTGTGGCTGCCGCATGCCTGACAGTGTTCAAGGCCAAGCTGGATGGGGCTTGGAGAAACCTTGTCTAGTGGAAGGTGTCCCTGCCCGTGGCAGAGGGTTGAAACTGGATGAACTTTAAGGTTCCTTCTAACCCATGCCATTCGCAATCCTATGATTTTTCTGTTACACAGGCATTTAGATCTTTTAGTAAGTACCCCAAACATCAGTGATTTCCTTTTAATCTTTCAAACTTCGGTTCAATAAATTATCTACTTTCATCTATAACAAAACAAGAACTTATTTCAGGGTACAGTTCTGTTTCTGCACTGGAGATGACAGACTCAGATCTTTACAACAGATCAGGGAACCAGCTTTCTTTAATTTCCTTCAGTGCTGTAGATGTTCATGATACAATAACTCCAGTAGCAGAAGTAAGCAAATAGCCTCCACTGAAATCCTAAAAAAAACCCAATTCTCTATTACTGTGAGGGTTTTCTGGGGGGAAGAGCAGGGCATTAGTGCTAATTACAGAATTACCCCTGAAAGTATTAAGAAAACATATTTTCCCCTCTCAGTATTAGCAATAATCTAATGTTCAAACTACTGCTTTGCCTGGTTTTGTTTTCTGTTTTGAGCTGTTAGAGCTTGTATCTTTGTTTCTCTGTAAGTCAGGAGAACTCAAACCCCAGAAAAACCAAGTGTCTAAAGCCTCAAAGTTAGACACTGAACAATGGGAAAAAGGAGAGGAATATCATCAGTGCAAGGCTCCCCTTGGGGTCAGCTGCTTGTGACTCTGCCAGCCAGTTACTGTATTGTATGAAATGTCTTTTGACCTGCAGGAAAGAGATGCACATTTGATGGAGAACAAGGAGGCAAAAAGACGTATTTGGAATTGATTTGTGTGCACTTCAGGGGACAGAGATAGAAAGAAGAAAGAATACCAGATTTCTGTTAAATATGAAGAGAGAAAAAAAAACGACAATAAACTCCAGTGAATGCCAGGACTACTGTTTAGTCACAGTGCAAGAACACATGCTCTGTGCCACACGATTCATGTGCTTTAGTGCTGGATGTCACAACTACCATTTTGAAATGAAGCTTGGAGAGAGATCCAAACAGTGGCTGAAGATATGGGAGGATATCAACCTAGAAACCTTAACAACTGGACTTACTTTTTAAAAGTGAGGTCAACTTTACATGGAAATGAAGTGTCAACAACTGACACATTAGTCATAACTACATTATTACTGTTTTTCTCATATTTTACTTTGATATAGCTGCCATTAATGTCTGTTCCAGTCTGCTTTCCCAATAATATAGGAACATTTAGATTTTACTGCAAATCCATAGCAATTTATTTCACAGAATGGATGCATGGTTCAATTACCACATTATTGGGAAACTTTCATATTTCACTTTCTATTTAACTACAGGATCACTGCCTTTCAAATCTGCATATTTTATACAAGGTATTCATACTGTATTTTATACCGTATGTGTCCAAGTTTGCTTCCAGTCAGCAAAGCAAAGAGGCTCTGACTACTTCAGAAGAACAAAATCTATCTTGTACGTATTTTCAATTCTAGTTTAGGGTGTAGATATAGTTGACAACTGAATCACACATTAGTAGGGACTTGAAGAGGCCTCTTTGCAGGGTGGACATGTCAGATATCAACTGGCTCATATTTTGTTCAATTACTTTAAAAGCTTATAAAAAAGTTTTATGAAGTGAGATAGATAAACTGAGTCCACCACTGGCACTGACTAATTCATAACTGTAACAAGCACACAGGTTTAATAGTTACCTTAACTGTACTTCTTCACAAGGCTTTGATTTTGGAGGGCACTTTCCTAAATGCGGGTGTCTGCCAGGTCAGCCTGAGACTGGAAATAAAACTTCACTGGTTGATATAGCTTAGTAGCTATGTCACAGCACTCTATTACCACGTACTACGCAGTAGCTATTACCACGGCACTCAACTGCTAAGCTTAAGACTCCCTGTGTTTTCTGTGACCTTGAAACGTAGGCAAATCCCCTTAAATGCATTTAGACAGAGTTCCAAAGGAGGACAAATTGCAGGAATCATTACTACTGGCAAGTACGACCTTGGTGGTATGAGGAAACAGTGGCATGGAAAGAAAGCTAAAAGAGATCCTATGGCATCTAGCTTAACAAGAGGCTGGACCCATTGCTTCAAGTGACTGCTTATGCAACAGCCTGAGCTCCCACCTTATCTTTCACAAACATATGCTCTCCTCCCATTACTTGTGAATATAATAAAAGACCAGGAGCTGGGGAGATCTCTCTGAATACTATTTAATTGAATCTATACCATTTTCTTCACAAGTTCTATGCCTCTGAAAATTGAAAATCTGCAGGGGAATTTTCCCTGCTTTAGAAACACGGGGGGGGAATTGCTCTTGAAACGACCAAACCGAGGAACTAATTTATGAGAGTTATTTCATTCTCAAGTAAATTAAATGAAAAATTAAGAGATGTTACTGTGAATATCCAGTTTTCAGTGAAGTCTTTAAGTTAGCTCACAGAGAAAGATTTGCACAGAAGCCAAAGACTGCACTCCCTCATTAGGCAAAGGTTTTACTGGCTCCAAGGATTTAAGAAACATGTTGCTGCCAGTTAATATTAACAGTGCCTTTCTGGAAAGACAGTGCAGGTTGATTTTGGAACACTCTAAGGAGAGTGTAAGGAGACCACCCAGGGAGCATTATTTGCATTTCACTCTCATTACAATATTTATGCTGCAGCATCAGTGCAAGAAAAGGCTGCAAAGTAAGATCAGCAGTGAGAAAGGCAGTAGTTTCTCTACAAATTTCATTAGTTAATGGCATACAACTAGCTGCAACTTCTGTGAGCAAGGCCTCACAATATGCTCCTTTTAATACAATTCTTAGGTCCAAACTCCAGATTACTTTACTGACAGCAGTGATGACAGAAAGATTTAACCTGTCCCGTCTTTGCAGAAGAAATACACCATGAAAATCCAAGTTTTAAAATTAATAAGGAGCTTCAGTTTGCAAAACTAGAAAACAAGGTTGGAATCACTTATTTTCATCTGTCTGACCACATTCATTTATTTAGTTACAGAATACATATAAATACATTTATGTATTTTTATTTCTGTTTATTTGGTTCTGGATACCTAACCACATCAATACACACTAAGAATATATTAGTTGATAATGCTACAATCTTCTTTATTACATTTGAAGCAAACCCTAGTTTTCTGTATTTGAAGTCAAATGTCTTTGATTGAGAAATACATAATAGCACTCCTTGCTACTGTTTGCATTACTGTACTACAGCAAGCTTGACAACAATATCCTATTACCAAAGTAGGGTGGTAAATCACGGTTAACTCCCTAGGGGAATACCTATTACAAAAGAGATAAAAATCCTCCTTCAGTCTAGTCTTTCTGCCTCCTTTGTTTTCCAACATACACTAAACACAAACTTAAGCCACCAAACCTTGGGGTTTGATGTAGGAGAATGTACAAGTGTATTTAGATTCTATTTCTCACACACAAATTCCTTCTGTCCCTTTGGAAGAGTTATATTTACAGACCACGGAATCTGACTGAAAGCACTACTCTCCCAATTAGTTGGGTGCACTAACCATATATGTGCTGCTGGTTTTAGCTTTTCAGCTGTTGCAAATAGGAAAGAATTTGTAATACTCGACCACAGTTTCTGATTGACTCCTTTGCATTTGATCAGCTTGAAGTGGGTATAGAATTAGAGGCTAATACCCAACAGAATACAGTGACAGAAGATTCCAACCCCACTATTTTGTAATCCATTATTATTTCATCAGGAAATACTATCATACTATAAATGCTTTAACCAGCTACATGATACCAATCATTAGCAAGCAGCTCAAATCTGTTAACAGTTAAGTGACATTTTTTTTTACTATGCTACTTGGTCTTGGCACTGCAATTTATCTTCCCTCACTAAACTAACAAACAATCTGCTTTGTTAACAAGCACTCCAGCTACCACTGTGTTAATGTTTGCAGCCAAACTCAGAACCATAAGGCCTTTTCTGTGTTTTGGATTTCACTATGAACTCTGTCCATGCTCAGTGAAAGAGCTGCTAGAAGTCTAAAACCTTTAAAGTAAGCCCAAGATCAATACTGTGCTACCAGAAATATATTTACTGGTTTTACTTAAAAAAAAAAAAAAAAAAAATCACATAAACCCTCTGGTACTGGTTAGCAACAGACTGAAGAATATTTTCAGAACCCTGAGAAATCATGCATGAAGCCCTTTTCTGGCTCAGATTTTAACCAGACTTAAAAGAGTTTCATGAATCCAGATAAGCGTTGGGATTTTCAAACATGTATTCAAACTTTCAAGTATCTTACCATCAGTAACTTTAACGACAATGACCATTTAAAACCATATTCAATGGCCTTTCAGTTGACAATGATGAGATATTTAGGCTGATACGCCTAAAGCTCTCAACTCTTTTTCTGGGAAATCAGCGTGACTGGGTGCCCATATGAACTACCTGCAGACTAATGCAGGCAAGATAGGGAATAAACAGGAGGAATTTGAAGTGGATGTGTAGTTGCAGGGCTACTATCTCATCGGATCACAGAGATGTGGCGTGATAGCTCATACAACTGGTATGCTATATTGGACAGACACAGGGTCTTTAAGAAGGGCATGTCAGGAAAGCACACAGGCCCACCTGTCCTGTAATATGGCTGCAATGGGGATGCATGGAAATCTGCCTTGGGGTGGATCATGAGCCAGCTCAGAGCTTATGGGTCAAGGTTAAAGGGTATACAAACATGACTGACATTGTTGCGCATGTCTGCCACAGCCCAGCAGGTAAGGAAGAAGTAGCAGAGGCTTTCTTGAGACACCTGGAAGAAGCCTCACATTTACATGTTTTGGTCCTCTTGGTAAACTTCAACTCCCTGATACCTGCTAGAGGCACTACACAGCAGGGCAAAAGCAATCCAGGTTTCCAAGGTCTTTTGCTTCTGGCGTGCATTGACTACAGCTTCCTACCACCAGTGATCAAGAAGTTACAAGGGAAGGCATTCTGCTGCACCTGACACAAACAAGGAACAGCTGGTCAGGGATGTGAATGAAGGTGGGGGACCGCCCGGACACAACAGGATTTCCAATTGCTTTTCTGCGCATTGTTAGAATGTTAACTAACTGATTTCAAGACAGTTTCATTTATTTCTGTTTTCTGTTAGCATGTTATTAGTTGTTGTGGTTTAAGCCCAGCCAGCAACCCAGAACCACACAGCTGCTTGCTCACTCCGCCCCACCCTCCAGCTCCAGGAGAATCGAAAGAATGTAACTCCCACGGGTTGAGATAAGAACAGTCCAGTAACTAAGGTGTAACACAAATCACTGCTGCTACCACCAATAATAATAATGATGATAAGGGAAACAACAAGGGAAGAGAATACAAGTGCTCCCCACCTGCCAACCGATACGCAGCCCGACTTGAGCAGCGATCAAGCCCGTCTGGGTAACTGCCCCTAGTTCTACATCCTGGACATGACATGCTCTGGTATGGAATACCTCTTTGGCTAGTTTGGGTCAGGTGTCCTGTCTCTGTTTCCTCCCGTCTTCCCCTTCTCCCTGGCAGAGCACGAGACTCACAAAGTCCTTGGTCAGAGTAAACAGTACTGAGCAACAACTAAAAACATCGGTGTTATCAGCGCTGTTCCCAGGCTCAAAGTCAAAAACACAGCGCTGCATCAGCTACTAAGAAGGAGAAACATTGACTGCTACTGCTGAATGCAGGACATTAGCATAAAGGGAAACAAGCAAAAATAACTGATACACTGACCACTGAATATAAGCAAAAAGCAGTAGTGAACAAATCTGTAACTTCAAAGCTAAAGCATCTAGAAATGACACTGAGAGAGCCTTTCACTGAGTTACAGATTTTAGAATAAATTTTAAACTAACCCACGTCTTGATATCAACTTGTACCAGGTTTCCTTACTCCTCAAATATGTCTGCATGTACTTTGCTACTGTCCTGGGTTCAGCCAGGACAGGACAGCTACTGAGTTAGAGCAGGTGATTTCTAAAGCCAGCCACAGCTATTTAAATCATCTCATCAAGCAAATTACTTTTGTTTTCAGTGGAAAGCTCACCAAACCTTCTTGTTCATTTACCCTTTTCCTTCTCACACATGAACATTTTTGACTTTTCTGTGCAATTTGGAAACTAAAAGGAAAATACAGAAGTGGGAGCTATGAGAATACCATACAAGGGAGACCATAAAAGAAATGAGGAGCATATGGCCAATGCTGGAATGGAAATCTACAGTCCATAAGCAACCTGCTTTCATAGTTCTGCTTCTTTCGGAAAAATCAGATTTTTGTTTCTGTTAATTTATGTCTAAAATAAAATAATTCTTTTCAACCTAAAAATATGTGAATACGGCAGTGAAACATGTCTTATTTGCAGCCAAATATTTTAGCCTTACAACAGAAAAATAAGCTTAGAGTACAAAGTTATTCTGAAAAGCATACCTTGTATATCTACACCTCTACTTCATAAGAAGTGTATAGTAAAATTTAGATCCTAGGTGTACAAAACTAGTAATTTTTCTGGCTATCTTTCCTTTCCATTTTTAGGACACAGAAAGGGATAAGTTTTTAATACCAATCAGACTTCACTTTGAATTTACTGTTACTGGGCAAGTACTCCCTGGCTTTTACCATATTCAGAATTCGGTTTCTCAATGGATTACAGAAAAGCACAATTGCTCTGATGACGTCTTTTCCAATTAAGGTCTCTGCAGAGATGCTAGTTTAACAAATGTATTTAATAACATTTACAGGTTTAGGGATGCTGACTCACATCGCAATACAAAATACTGTGTACGTTTTTTCCTTGAACACTAAATGTCATAACACTCACTTACAGTAATGTGCTACAAGGCTAATAAACAACTGAAAGACCAAGCTACCATGCATTCAAAACAAACTACTGAGTTCCAACAACCTAAACTGCTGCAAAAGAGCTAGCCAAGAAATGCAGGACTGTTAACCTTCTCTAAACCCAAAATAAATAAAAGTGATCCTGATGTATTTTTCATAAAGTGCTTTTTTACCTGGCAGACAGATATTGAAATCTTGTTCCTCACCTAGAATTCCAGAATTTACATAAAGACCATTTCTAGTAAGGGAAGAGAGTTTTTAGGAAAAAAGGAGAAAGAAGTGAAAGGAAGTGAATTTCACTGTGAGGGTGCTGAGGGGCTGGGACAGGTTGCCCAGAGAAGCTGTGGCTGCCTCATTGCTGGCAGTGTTCAAGGCCAGGTTGGACGGGGCTTGGAGCAACCTGCTCTAGTGGAAGGGGGGTTGGAACTGGATGAGCTTTAAGGTCGCTTCCAACACAAGCTGCTCTGTGATTCTATGAATGGCTTTGCTGAGAAGAGCAGAAAAAACCTGGGCCTTCTTGGGTCTTGTTATCTTAAAGGTTGCATGGATTTCTAAAATGCCTCTGACCGGGCATTCATCCAGAACTGTCAAAAACTTTACAGCACAAGTGGCTGGACTCAGCCACTCATTTGCAAACAGCTTTCTGAATCACAAAATCAGTATCAAGAAACTCAGATCCCACATATACAGACTTATATCCAGAGACACATGGTATCACAGAAGGGGGAAAAGCACACAGCTGACTAAACTTTCCTGTGGAAAGTGATTTAAACAGGCAATTGAAAACCAGAGCTATGCACTGATTCTTGATCTTAAGAGGCTTTATATGTCAATGAGCAGTATGGATGGGGGTAAGTTAGTATGAGCATAAGTCTGAACAGAGAGAAGACTGGCAATAGCAACAAAGAGCAACCAGCCATTCACACAGAAATGAGAGACACGGATATCTAGGGACTCCTGTGCTTGTATCAACTTGGTCTTGTCACTATTAATTGAAGATTTTCTTCTATGCCAAAACCGTTCTCTAAGTGGTTTGTTGCCATATCACATATTAAAAAAAAAAAAAAAAGGCCCGTTATTCCCAAGTGTGTACCATTTGAATGTTTTATTACTCAGAATTTAGCCACACTTTTATCTGTTATAAATGGGTTGTTTCAAGTGCATGCTAGTGTATTGCTGGCTTTCTGTCTGGAAAAAAAGAGGCCTTAATTTCCTCCATCAAGGGTGCTGTTTGAGACAGAAATCTATTTTCCAGACTTTGGTAATGCATATCACACCTCCAAAAGGCAATAATGGAGATAATTTGCTCAGGTTATTACTTTGCATTCCTGTGGATAGCAGTCTGCACAGGGTGATCTAAGGAACTGCATTAACTGTGACCCCCATTATTCTGGAGGTAGCTACAAATACTTGCACATCGAAAAGCGACCCAATTTCCATCACGAAACTACCTTACATGAATTAATGATTTTTTTTTTGGTACCCCATTTTTATATTTAAAATATTAAGGAGAAAACTGTGATTTCTCCAGAACAAAATGTAAGGCATAATTCTGCAATATGATGAAAACAATAAGTACCTACACAGCATAATAACGCGCTCATTTCTCAGGACCAAGCTTTCTTTCATTAAGAAATACACACTTGCACATGTTTTCCTCTCACTCAGGCTTATTTGAAATCTGGGAATCCAAGGATTTTTTTTTTTTAACCTTCAAAAGATGCACTAAGAAACAGTTTGAACAGCAGAGAAGAGCTGTGTACACATCCATGTGTCTCTGTCCAGGCTGCATGCACTGGCTTTCTTACAGCGGCAAAACTAGGAAGCTGATATGAAGAATATGCATAATATTTGCTTACTTCTGAAAGATGAGCAGAGTGGGGGCATCAGTGAGAACACAGAAATATTTAGAGAATCTTCTTTATAGAAGAGTATTTTGTAACTTGTATCCAGAGCCAACAGCCATCTTCAGTAGCACGACAGATGCAGGACTTTACAACTACGGACACTGTGAAGAATTAAACTGACATCTGCTGTATGCTACAGGGTTCCAAAAGAATGGTTGAACCCATCCTATTAATGCTAAGCTTGTCTGAGTCCAGGTCAAGTAAATCACGTAAATAGGCCTGACAGACTTCCTTCCCCACAAATCCTCAAGGACATTCTGAAGTGCTTGTTTGTGCAAGAAATCCCATCAAAACTAGAATGAGGAGGCTGAAAAAGATGGCCTTCCTCTGGAGTCACTGAGGCATACGCGGAGACACAAAGCTAATCTACACTGCAATTACTGCTGTAAATAAGCTAGCTCCTGTAACAGAAGCGGCCAAACTATACCGCCACAGAAGTCAGGTGCCTTCAGCAGTTAGTCCCCCATCTGCCTTTTTCTCTTACATGAATAAGTGCTTAGACCACCTGAGCTCTGTGCTGACACAGGTAAGTTGCTGCTTGTACCCCAGCCTGGCTACTTGCAAGGCAGCTCATCTGCTGCTATGCTAAAACTGAAGTAGCAACCACATGTAGCACAAAAGCAGGGCAAATGTGTGTATCAATTCAAACCCCATGCAGCTCATGGCTAATGCCTTGCCAGACTGGGTCTAGACAGGTTTCTTGCTGTTTTATTATGATTCCTTTGTAGTATTTTTGTCCTAAAGTAAGAGATGTGGAGCTGAAGGTAAGGTGGCAGGATCAAAAGAAAACAGCATGTGTTTCTTCATACAATATATAGTTACACTGCAGAAATCAAGGTGCAGAATGCTGCGTGGATACAAAGAGTGACTACACAAATGCCAGAAAGATACTTAACGCTCAAACTGTTATCTGTAATCCCACAAAACATGATTAAGTATGAAGGCCACTTACTCAGGAGAAGTAAACAGGCAGATAGATAACAAGATACTGGAAAAATATCAGAAGATACAGCAATTCTGGAGTGCAAATACACAAACCACAATCCAGTCTAATGGTTTTACGGTTTTATTCCTGGGGGTTACACCCTTCACAAAGGAACACAAAAGCTCAAGTAGCTGACAGACTCCAAAGCCATATGAGACCATGGTGCCACACCATACCGATGCATTCAAGGCCAAGGGGGGCAAAAGAACTGAGGTTTTACGGGGTCACTCCATGATGAAACAGAAAATAAAAACTGTGATACCTGGATAATGTTTAAATATCGCTATCTTTATGTGGTTAGGTCTGGGGAAAAAAAGCCCTGAAGGAGAATCAAGGCTACAACTCCTGTTTTTATATAGTATGACTTTTACTTCCCTTAGGAAGATGCATTCTTTGTCCGCCTTCTGTATTTCCATAAATATGCAAAACTCACAGTGTTTGACAGCTGCTTATTTAGATAAAAGTATATTTTTAGCACCTTGAGCCATTTGGCCTCATCTATGTATCTGGAACTTTCTTACTAGGATAAGTGCCATGCACCAGATGGCACAATCAGGACCTCCCTATTTCATTCATATGGTTTAAGTAAAGTCTACTGTGTGCAATCCAGGTTATGAAATACTTGGCACCTTTAAATCCGCTGGAAAGAGTGGCAATGGTAGTTGTGCTCACAGAGTGTAAACCACACGGATATGTTTATTTTTGTTTTATCAGACCTTCTTCTCAGTCACATGAAACTTTGTAAAATGCCACTTTGAATGTAGCAGTAATGAGCCATGACAGAGCTCACATATTAGACTCATCCCTTAGGAAAATGAAGTAATTGTCTCTGGAATCTTACTAAAAAGAACTTAAAGCACATTTAAAATCTTATCAAAACTCAACTTACTTAATTTACTGAGGGCAAGCACAAGCTTCCTTTTAAAACACTCTTACAAGATGCATTTTTGCTCTGATAATGTTTCAGAGTGAAAACTGACTGAACACATTTAACAACTAGTGTGATTTACACTGATAGATCGTCCCTGAGAAGGACATACTAGATCATTTTTGATTGTGAACATAGCAACCTCCACATCATTTCCAGTAAGCCCACAGGACAGAAGCATTTGCCTGTTGTCCATTCGGATTTTTACATAGGCTAGAAATACTGTACTCATCTATCCATCCCCAAACACCTCTTTGACAGCACCCAGCTGCACAGTGATACTTCCCTGTAACACCCTCTTGACCTTCAGAAAGTTGCTGATCAGAGAGCTCTGAGTCAGAGGTGCTGCTTGTTTTCTAATAGCTCTCAGTGGAAATAAAAAAAAAAAATGCAATTGCTTTTCAGTCACATTTTATCATCCCCAGCATCCCCTGACATGGAATGCCATAGCCTGACTACACAACATATGAATGATTGCCCCCTTTTCCAAGTTTTGAAGCACAAAACTGCAAATTTCATGGGATGTCTCCTACTTCTCGTACTGAAAGAAACCACAACCAATTCCCCTTCACTCCGACACTTCTGATTTCGAAGAGATTTATCATCAACAGTCACATTTTCCAGCCTAGTCCATTTTTGTTTTGCCTTGTATAGAAGGTGCCTCATGACTGATCATGTCACCGTTTGTTTTGAAGATGGAGGTATTCTACAGCTTTATGCAATCCTGTTCTCAAATTTGTTGTCTATGCCTTTCCTAATGAATCATGTCGACTACTTTTTCAGCCATTATAGAGTTCTGATTTGACGTTTTCTACTGTAACCCCAAGAACTCACTCCTAAATGGCAAGTCAGCTTAGAGCCTATTAATTTATTTGTAAAGTTCAGATTGCTTTTTTGTGCATCATCCAACTTCCCTCTCCATTAAATCTTATCTACTTTTATTATTTCACCAATCTTTTAAAATCCTTCTGAAATACTTCACTGTTAGTTGCTGCTTAACTTCACAAAAATAAAAAACCTTAAAGATCATCTAGAGAACTCAGACTAACACTAACATGTTCTGTTAAAAGATCGCTTTATCCCCTTCACTGCGAAAGTCTGATGCAGAGAGACAAAGTGGCATGATGAAGATTTTATAGCATAGACAGCAAATAAGAAGTATGTGTTCATTCACAGTCAGTAAAGCCTTCAGCCAGGCCACCTCATCTTCAATGTATCAGCCTCCTAGCACCTACAGAGTTGAGAATACTTTGGTGTTCTTGGATCACACTCAGCTGCCCACATATGAGCACACTGGGAATTAACGGGCATCATGGCTAACTCACCGATATCGTTAGGTATCTTGAACAAGTGAGAAATAATGTTAACATTCTGTTCCTTTATTTTTTAATCTGACAATTAAAACCCTATGTTGAATGGTGTGGTATGGAGAGAGGGAGAAGAATATAGAGAGCAGAGAGGGTATTGTCCTGTTTGTCTTATCTGCCCCTTGGGATCCACAGAGATGAACAGTGCCAGCTGTGGGTTTTGCCTTTGCTGCTCTCTTCAAAGCTAAACTGGGTATTTTCACACAGAAAACATCTACAGGCAGCATATGCTGTGCTAAATGTTTGGAGCCTAGATGTATATCCTGTCACTCCCAGGTACAAGCAACATCATTTAACACCTTGTGATTTTAGATAAGGTGATACACACGGCAATAAAGGTGACAGACTAAAATGAAAGTAAGATAGTACAACTCACCAAACTTTATGCAGCACTGCATCTGGTGTCATGAAATGCAAGTGCATTAACAAAAAGGTTTCCCTCTTCAAAGGTTTACAGAATGGAAGGACACTTTCCACATAGTTTCATCTTCCTTTCAGTTCCTAAAAATGGTATTTCTCTAAAGAAATCCACCGTTGCAGAATGAAACTCACAGAGGCAGTTGACTTGCATCTCATCCTCCCTACCAAAATGCTGAAAACCCCATATACTAACCTTCCCTTTTCAGTGAGATGATTTGTGTCAAGGGAGATTCCTAAGCCTTGGAACAAAACCGAGTGTTGCAGCTCTTACTGAAAGGTTTTAAGGAAATCAAACTACTTAAATATGGTTTGGGGTTTAGTGCAAATACTTCATATGGCTGAATATGCCAAAAATGCTTTATAGTTTAACCCTGTAAAAGCATCATTACTAGAAGACAGACAAAGTAACAAAGCAACTAAATTAGACCTGTTAGTTTCCTTTTTCTGCGTGCTCCGATATCATATGCTACTTGCTTTTTAAAGTACTAGGGTTTAAGGTGTAACTCTCTTCAGTCTATGCTCATAGCAAGGAAAAATGAACAACTGGTTGTCATTGTAAAATATATCACTTTAGGCGCTGCCTTTTTAGCAGTGGTTATAATTTGTCTTTTTAAAAATCAGTGTATTTCTATCATGTCTGTGAGACACTTGACTAGAGACAGGTAGGAATGTTTTTTTCTTTTACCAACTGTACTCCAAATTTTAGTTCATTTGTTTAACAACTGTGATGGTGCATCCATCAACACCCCAACCCCCTCTCCTGGACCCCTCCGCTTCCCCAGGAATTCCTGTTAAGCCACAGGCTTTGCAAAGGTCCAAGGAGTTAGACGGCTGGGCTATACCAGGCACTCAGGTTGCCTGGCAAAGGTGGGGAGAGGCACATAGAGAACAGGAAGTTAGGGTACTTCCTGATCATACCAGGAGTTCTTTTGGGATGATTGCTCATCCCCTGACAACCTGGAATGTGACTACTGTGCAACTGGTGAAACCAACACAGAATGGAGGCCAGGATGGAAATTCTCTGATGATTAAAGCAAATCATCTTACAACCCTATGAACAGTGGTCCTGAGAGAGACCCTTTGAGCCCTCCTGGACCACAATGGATTGCAATCAGGTATCTCTGAGAGGTACCCCTCTCAGAGCCCATAAACTCTCAAGTTTACAAAAGAGGGGGATCACTTATCTGGGCCATTACTTCTGGTCACTGACTCAACCCTTTGCTCACTGAGGAGTGCTGAGAAAGCCGACATGAGCATTGTGTTATACTTTTCACTGCACCCAAGGCAAATTTTTAACATATGTATGTGTATATATATATATATATATATACCTACGTTAGTATGCATGTTTTAGCTTAGATATTTAACTGTAAGTGCATGTGTGCTAGCTTCAATAATCAAGTGTTAGAAATCTTGTGATTCACCTTAAAACTGCATACTGCTGCTAGATAACATTTGTAATCCTTCAGATGAATCACTGCTGACCAGGTTTGAGACCAAGTCTAAACTCAGTAACACCTAGACTCCTCTCTGAGAAGGAGTTCAGAATGCAAGAGGGTCCAGTCTGAACCTCATGACTCAACAGGAGGGTCTCCTTATCTTTTTCAAATTCAATCTCTCTACCTCAACCTCCCTCGTTCCATTGGACATAAATCACTGACCAAGTCTGAGACTAGAACTAGATTCAGCTGCACCTAGGTTCTGTGAGGAGTTTAGAAAGCAAGGGGGTCTATTCTGAGCCTCTTGACTTGCTGGAAGGGTCCCCGTATTACTTTACAACTCTGGTTTCTACACACATAATTTCAGTCCAATTCCATATAAATCACTTTAACCCAATTCTGTAGAAACCATTGCCAATTCTGACCCAGTTTCCTTTTGTGTGCACTGCCATCAAATTCTGTTGAATCCCACTTTTATATATTTCTATTAAAATCACTTTTGCTAATATCTCTGCCAGTGATTTTTTGAGCGATCCTAACCACTCAGTTTCACGGCAGTGTGACCAAACCTGAGCAAAACAGACCTTTTGTCCATGTCCTATTAAGTATTGTACGGAAGAAAAAAAGTCTAAGTGCTTCCACAGAGAAAGGTGGAGAGTTGTCATAACTCCTGAAAACACAGTAGCTTGAAAGTAGAAAGTGAACTCAGGGAAGGAGACTCTGTAAATACATTTCCTTTATGAAAATGTAAAGTAGTGAAGCTAAACTTCATGGATGCACAAACATCTATAGCTAATTTCTCAATTTAACACTATATTCTTGAATAAAACTAACACAGCTCAACTATTTATCATGTCACCTTCCAGATGCTACTTGAATTTATTCCTGATACAAAATTATTACCTTCAGCAAAGACGAACATTCATTTGGGACCTTATCTTTAATAGTCTGAGTCAGACTCCAGATATTGTTCCTTACTTTTCTTTAAACCTTTAAATGAAGGAATGTCAACCTATATCAGCAGAATTTCTATTCATTTAATAGATAAAAACCCAGTTTCAATATATACAAAAACATTGTCCACAAGCTTCCTTCCGGTATACATTGAAAACTGCTTATGGAGCACTAAAAGATACAAAAGAGAGGTATCTTAAAAACTTGAGAACAGGATCTGTAGGGCAGATATACATGGGAGGGCAGTATATGCTCCTAAAATGCAACTGTACACATATTTGCATGGTCTAATTTAAGAGGATAGCCACAGCCTAAGAGCCATTTGATTTAGAAAAGCAAGGAAAAAGCAACAACAAAAATCTGCTTCAGTTATGAGATTAAAGTAACAGAACCTGAGAGCTTTCTGCCTTCCTTACACTTCCTACAACACATCCATTTGGTTTTCCCTTCACATTCAACTGCTTAATAGAAATTAAAGCAGATAAAAAATATCACTAAATAAAATAATTTCACTTACAGAGAAAGTAGAGTACTAGTAGAGTATAGCAGTAGCCTTATCAGACTGTTTTCTTCCTGCATGAGCAACTGATCACAAATATCCCAGGCTGGTGGTGGTATAGAGTTCCTAGTGCTGTGCTCCATGTCCTGACTAATTCAATCATGCACTACTGCTTTACTTTAAAACATGGATACCTAGTAATATATTGAGCAACTGTTACTGAAATTCAACCTTCAGAGAACTTAAGCAAACTCTTTGTGATCATCTTTGTACATCTGTCCTCCTGCCATGCAGCTTTGACTGATGCAGCCCAACAGCAGGGCTCAGCAGTGCACTCTGTTCCTTCCATTACAGGTTGGAGTTCCCCTTCTGGTACTTTATCTGTTCCAAATTTGGGATGCTGAGAAGCTGATGAATAGAATGACCCTGAAACTACAATGACTGCGCTACGTGAAAGAGAAAGTGGACAGTCCAAAGCACAAACACACACTTTGATGAAAAACAACAACCCTTTTGCCCCATCACTTGCCAAAAGGAAGAAGGCATGGAGTTTCCACATGATCCTTCCCTGAATTCATGGAAGTTTATAAGAGGCAGGACACTGACAACCAAAACAACATTCTCTTTATACATCATGAACAGATTTTGCTTCAGCCCTGTAGGTTGTACTTCTAAGACATTTTTTTACATAAGAAGAACCATCAGTTCTTTGAGGAGTCTCAATGTACTCCTGTTTTTAGTGCATGCATGGCAAATGGTGAGCTGGGGGCTGAGAATACCAAACTGCCTATGTCCATTCATGCAGTTGACACAAGGGCAAATCGTAATGCCAAATGTCACAGCTTTTTTGTGGAAGTATAGTTGAGATCCAAGAAAGAATTCACAGGCTCCTGGTAGCAGAATGCATCTAACACTGGCTGTGGAAGCAGCTTTGAGATTATAGGCATTACTGGAAAATAAATGTTGCTGTGCTGATAAACCTGACTCTTTTCAGAACAAGATCCAATTTCAAAGGCTTTTGATGCTATTGCTTGACATTTAGACTTTTCCCCACAAGAGACAAGTAGTTGAAATGATTTCCATATGTCTTAGGTCTATTCAAAAGAAAGGCTAAGAAAATATTAGACCAATGTCCCAGCTGAGGTCTAACCAGGTGACAGACTTGCATTAACCCCTTCACAAAACCTTTTAATAACTAGGACTAAAAGCTGTCTTTTGCATGGCTAACCTTTGATAAGGCAGGAGAGATATGACAAGCACCTTTACTGACAATACATTCTCAATGATTTCTAAATAAGTAGATACTCTGGAGCAGACTGATAAGGGCCTGAATCCTAGTTTATGTTATTGTTAGTTACCCACAGGGAGAAACTTTTTCACACATGGTCACAGCTCAGGCAAGCTCATCGTTTCCTGGAGTTTCATATAGTATCTTCTGCTTTTTCAAAGAAGGAAAATGCCTTGAATTTAAACGGTCTAGTGTCAGACAACAAAGATGGCTTGACAAGAAACATGAACATAATCAAACATAATGTACAGGAAAATTTAAATTAATCAAAGCCAAATTAGGCAGGTAGTGTTGGTTTTGTGCTGGCACAGAGTTAATTTTCTTCACAGTAGTTAGTATAGGGCTGCATTTTGGATTTGTGCTGGAAACAGTCCTGGAAACAGTGAAAACATCCCATAAAACACAGGGAGGTTTTTGCTATTGTTGAGCAGTGCTTACATACAGTCAAGGCCTTTTCTGCTTCTCTCCCCACCCCACCAGTGAGTGGGTGCACAAGGCATTGGGAGTGTACAGCTGATCCCAACTGACCCAAGAGATATCCCAGACCACAGGACATCGTGCTCAGCATGTAGAGCTGGGGAAGAAGACTGAAGAGGGGGATGTTCAGAGTGATAGTGTTTTGTCTTCCCAAGTAACTTGTTACATGTGATGGAGCCCTGCTCTATCACCTGGCTGGACACCTGCCTGACCATGGGAAGCGGTGAATGAATTCCTTATTTTGCTTTGCTTGGGTGAGTTATCGTTAAACTATCTTTTATCTCAACCTACAAGTTTTCTCTCTTTTACTTTTTCGATTCTCTCCCCCATCCTGTTGCAGGGAGTAAGCAAGTAGCTGCATGGTGCCTAGCTGCCAGCTGGGATTAATCCATGACACACACTTCCTATTATCAAATATGTTTTCATTTTCTTAGGCTACCCTCTACACCTGGATGTAAGTTATGAGGCTAATGCTTTGCATCTCCTTTTGCAGCCCCAGTGTCTGAGAGGCACAGGAGACAGGAGAAAACCAAACACTTCAGGACCACTGTTGTGAAAAAGGTTCTGTCATTTTAGGCAACCCACACTGGCATAAGCTCCTACCAAAAAACTGCAGAGCCCACTCAGCAAAGAGCGATGATTAATCTAGTATATCAGAGCTCTGCACCTCCAAATTCTGAAAAATGGGTAAGGAAGAAGAGAAGGAGAAAAACTGACTGCTACTGCTAAACCCAGGACACACTGACAACAGTTTGTGAACTCCTGGTGACTAGTAATTTCCTGCTTTGGATGTCAATGTTATCCGTTTTCAAGAGAATTAACTGCAAAAGGGAAAACAAAACAAAAGAACAAAAAAAAAGAGGAGCTAATGTTCTCGACAGAACACAAAGAAGGGAGGAGAATGAAGCTCACAAAGAAATTAACAGAAAGCAAAATACAAGCCTGAAAAGAGTACCAGAAGGTGAGCACTTTAGCAGTTGCAGGACCCTTTCTTATTTTTAATCTGCTGGATGTTTCACTGGAGTTTTTCCTCCCTTACTTTGTTAAAAAGTTCAGCTCTCATCCATCTTCTCTGCACTATTTAATACTGTGAAATTAAACCTTCTCATCAGCATCATTACCACCTTTTTTATTTAATCACCTATTTTCTTCAGGGCCAGAACTCCCCTTGATATAGTTTACTAGGACTACAGACTAGTTTTGCCCCATGCTGATTCAGCAAGAAATAAATAGATTAATGCATTTGCAAGTCAATGGATCACTTCATTAGCTGCCTTCTAAAAATTAAATGATAGCCAATTCACTTTCCCAAGGCAATTTTTTTTATTTCCCCCACAAATCCCAGCTCTTTGTTCTAGATGTATTTCCTATCATGTAGCTATTGCTCATCTACTGGAGACATAAATGTCAGGTCATGCAAGCATGGTTGTTCCATGTGTGCCTAATTAAATAGCCCAAGCAGGCAGGTCTAGGGACTTCAACAGACCTAAACTTACATTTATCAGGGCTATTACAGGAGGACGATGGATTTAGGAGCAGCTCTGCAATAATTCAGGAAACCAGTGTTATTTGTCTGACTACTGAGAACTGTATGAACTGTGGAACTGTATGGGTTAATGCAAAAGAAAGCTGTCAAAGGAAAAGACAGGAAAAAATTAAATGGCCAAAGCCTCTTCTCACCAAAAATTTGAGAGCTGTTAAGGAATACCAGAATTATTAGCTTTGATGATCTTGCCTTCTGTCCAGGCAAACTTTAAAGTAGCTTTTGCACAGAACATGAAAAGCCCATGAACACAGGCAAACAAACAAAAGCTACTAGTAGGATGAAATGGGGTAGGTCTCTGAAAACAGAGGCAGCTCCCTTCACCCTGAGGGAAGGCCACATCTCTGGGGGGATATGAGTTTAGGTAAACAGAGCAGCGTGAGCACTAGTAGAGATACATTCTTGTACCTTGTTTGCTTTTTGGATTTGTTTTTTTTTTTCAAGTCTTCCTTTTCTGCAGAATTTTTCATCTTACTGAAAAAAGCAATAACGTCATTTCATGACCCAACAGGCTTTCACTCTCAAGAAAAAGCTGCAGGAACCCAAATTCTATCAGATCTGCTATAGGGTACTGTAGCCAACCTAAGAATTGGAAAGTCAAACTCTCCAACTCTCATACCAGAAAGTATGAAGATGGATACCTAGAGGTATACACTCAGAAAGAGGATAACTGCACTGTTAAGCTCTCATTCTGACATTGATGTAATAAGATCCTTAATGTGAAACTTTCAGCAGTTCATTAACAGATGATTTTTAGAATAAACAGCATCTTACATTTATAGTAATTTATTGTCTAAGCAATCCTGTTCTAGGGAATATGAACTCCTAAAGCATAGTGGGGAAACAAACTGACATTTAACAGCAGCAACAGTCCAGATTAAGGTATAAGCACAGAGTTTAGTTCCTCCTTTTATGACACACTTGTCAGTCCAAAAATACCAACCTAATGTATTTTTTAGCCTCAGTTCTGGGAAGTGTCATCCTTATATCTGATCTGTTGTTGGCATCTGCATTCCTTTTTGCCAGATCACTGTGTACTCTTGGGAAGAACATACGGGACAGAGAAACTGGCTAGATTTTAAACTAAGGAAAACAAAGGAACTGGAAATAGGAAATCTAAATTTATTGAGATTACCCCTCAACAAAAGACCGCTTTTTGCAAGGAAAGCATTCCTCCCATGTCCAAAACCTCTAGCTCCCTTCTTATTCTAATTACCCATCTGCCTTAATGTTACAGGATTTCTGTGGCATGTGATGGTACAGCACAGAAGTGATTTCTGGGCTAGTCAGAAGTGTCCAGAATTTACTAGGGAAAGAGCTGCAACTGTAGATGTAATTCTGTCATTAAGGAATGTAATTAGCCATTTTATGATTCATCAGTGTTGGTCCGTTTGTTTTGAAGAACAATACAAAATAGACAGAAGAAGAAACAACACCATTAAGTTTCTAAGCAATACCTGTATTTTCCAATACAGTTTTCCACAAGGTCTATCAGGATAGTGACGTCAGTAAAAACTCAGTGCCAAAGTGGTCTGGTGTAGTTAAATCTTGTGGGGATCTTTCCTAAGTGAAGCTATAGCATGTTCTTCTCAGAAGAAGTGAAGAAAACCAGACTGGATTGAAACATACTTCTACATAAAGGCAGAGAGAGAAGGACATGGAGTAAAATTAAACACAAAATAGTTAAAGGAAACGGGGAGAAAAATAAAAACCACCATAAAACGAGAGACAAGAGATGTTAATTTAGGACATATGGTGATAAGACTGTTTGCAATCGTTTGTTAAACTTCTTTATCTACGTCTTTCTTTTTTCTCAAAGGCTGATTCTCTTGCAGCCTTCTCTGTTTGTCATGAAAAATGTGCAGACTCTGAATTCTAGGCCATCATCAGCATCAGTCCTTCCAACCCATGCACTGCAGTGTAATTTACAAATTCAGTGAGGCAATAAGTGCGTGGGGGATGCTTATCTGAAAGTGACGCTTTTTTGCTTTCATCCAAAAAAAGAGAATGGTTCAGTAATATATTTTACGTTTTAAACTTAATTTGTATTGACATTATGACACATGCCTTGAAATTGCTGTCTTCAGGATTATAAATACAAACACCCTGCCCCTTTTAAAAGAAAAAGATGCTGACAGTTCAGTGTGGATCTAAATTTTAGTGCCAGCAGTAATATGCTATCAGTACATACCCAACCAATGCCTGGGAACTTTACGTTTCCATTTAAGTTTCTTAGAGATGAGAACACATGATAAACCTATCAGAGCTACCATCCCTCAACCTTGCCTGGCAGCCTGGGTGATAGAGCCTGCTTTACATTCAGACAGAAGACAAATTAGAGTGCACTGTGCACAGGCTTCATGCTCTCTTTGTGCAATAGAAGTCATTCATCTCTTCACGCTGATTGAGAGATACTGGGCAGTGTGCTGGGAAAGAGGGGAATAGGATGGAGTAAAAAATTAGGGGGAGAGAAAAAAAGTAAGAGGGAGAACAGTAGGAAGAATGCTGCCTAAGGAATTCAGGGTCTCATAACCAACTGTAAGTAAAAAAGCATGATAATGCGTAGAGACAGGATACAAGGTAAGGGCACGTTCTCAAAAATACATTTCAGTTATTTAAGAAATTAATGTGTTTCTAGAATCAGATTAACCCAGAGAATGAAGGGAAAGAAATGCCAAGATGCAGGTATATAAAGCATACATTATCCAGCACACACCAGATTTAGACTTAAGTGGGAACAAGATGTTTGAATTGCTTGAAAATGTCCTTCCACTGACAAATGAGTAAGTGCCTGGTACCATACATAACCAGCTGTCTATAATACTCTGAATGAGTTAAATTAAGAAAAAAAAATCAAAAGAAATGAAAATTTATTACATTTGTAGTCTTAAAAAAGGCAAGACAGTTTTTGCTAAGTTTTCCAGAGTTCAATGCCTTTTGCTTAAGGGAACTCCCTTGATAACAAACCCACAAGTTGTGTGGGTTCTGGGACGCTTGCTGTTTCAGTGCCCCTCAACTGCCTTTTGGTTCTACATTTCCTGTAGAAAGGCAGTAGGAGACAGTGGTGTGGCTATGAAGTCAGAAAGCAAAGTCCTGAAGGTACCCTGGACATTAAGCTGTGATTTCACTGAACATTATGAATACCTACTTACTTACAGTTCTGGATTAACTTTTCTACACCCAAAAATTACTTGGCTACATTGTCCTTTGTCCATCAATATTTTGCATGTGCACAGAGTAATGGTACCAGTGTCTGTGGAGTTCATTATATTTCATATACCACAAGTTATTTTTTGTCAGTTTTCCTTCAGCTTCCAAGACAGACTGAAATACAGGCTGTTTAAGAATCAGAGTAATTTTTATCATTTGGCTTTCAACTCTATTTTTCAAAAAAATATATGAAAATACATAGCATAGAATAAAAGAATAAATACAAGCTGTTCCTCTAATCACTCTCTTGCAAAATATACTGTCCTGGCATTAACATGAAGTTTGAGGAAGTAAGTGGCATGCATCCTTGCAATCACACTGTTCCTGCAAAGACAGAATTTGCCCCTACTGTGTAATGGACCTGGTAAAACAATACATTAAAAAAATAATCATTGATTTCCACAGCATTTATTCTGTTTTGTAATCTACACAGTGTTCTGATCACAGAGCAAAGCACTTCTCTGTAATGCTTTAATCAGCTTAATGTTGTTTCTATTATAATGCAAGAGTGAACATTTTAAGGCTCCATCTAATTCTAGGTGGTATTTTAGGTATGACCCACTTCTTTTCTTCCCCTAAATATCATTTCTTCATCTATCTCCAGCACTCACATTTTGGCAATGATTCTATGACATTTGACATCAGTATATCAACAAAGCCCAGCTGTGAAACAGTGGTGTATCCCTTCACCGCCTCTAAGGTTAAATCTGGTTGGTATAGATACACACAATACAGTATATTTGAAGTCTTTCATGCCAGCAACTACCACCTCTCAATTTGCAGGGAAGATTTTGAGATATGAAAATCTATGACTCCATGATATGAAAACTCTTAGAAGAAAGTTTAGTTTTTCCTAATGTGTACCCGGTTTTAACGGGTTGCAAAATCATGAGCATGAAATATTTAAGTATATTCGCTTTCCTCCCTTTCTATACAACTGCTACTTAGGAGACAGAAGGAACTCTCAGGAAGTTACAAAATAACTACTGTTTTATTCTTCTTGACTTAAAAAATGAGCTTTGCCTCAGTTTAAAAAAACAAATTGTCCTTGTCTATTAGTAAAACAAAAAGTCATTGCTTTATGTTTACCTAAAATGATTTCATTCTTGAACACAGTACCATCTTTATATTATTAGATATTTTATTAATACAAATCTCTTTCTGTAATCTCTGTAAATTAACTGCTTATCAAAAACATATTAATAAGCAGGAAGATTTAGTCATATTACACTTTCAAGAGTATTCATTTCAATACATCTTCAAAGGATACTCCTTGATGTGCTATCTTTATCCCTTGTGCATAAAATATTTAATTTGTAGTAACACTGGTATCATTAATAATAACTGAAAATTTGATTTGCATTGTGTCATTCTATTATAAATCCAAACTTTAAAGAAGTCCTGCAGTAAGTCTCTCTGACAATTTATTAAAGTGGAACCCAAAGTAATTTATCAGAAGACACATATGCATTCCTTACGGAAAACAATTAGCAAATTGTTCATAAAAATTATATAACTCTCAAACTTATTCATTAGAGGAAATTATTTCTGAATTTCATCGGTCCTTCATTTTCAATTTACAAGTGAAATTATATTAGCAATTTAAAGTTCATTCTGGTTTAGTTTGTCCCTGTTATCGGGTTGTTATTGTAACTACCTCATGTATCACAAACTGGAAATTACATGATGGATTTTTATATTACAGATGTAATGCATATACAATACGCAGTTCATGAAGTCTGGAAAGCATACAGGCCTTCCAAAATGAGACAAGATCTTAAATGCCTTTATATATCTAACAATCTATTTGAAACGGCATATTTGTTCATAAAACTTCCTTTTTTTCATGCAGTTTTGCTTTTACAACAGCTCAAATTTCAAAATTGACAAATGAACATAAACCACTTTCAGTAACTATGCAATCACTGGGGCTTAAAATGAGCTTTCTGTAATTATTTCTAGTCATAAAAAAATAGGACTTGAATATTCAAGGAAAAGCAACATAAAAGTAGTGAAAATAGAGAAAAAATGTAAAGTTGTCCACTGTAATTTTTTGATTAGTCACCCCGAAATTAGTACTTTTAATCTGATTTTATAGGTAGCTGAACTGAACAGCAGATATTAACTTGCTCACTAAGTCACGTACAGATGCTGGAATGTGTTGAACCCTCTCCAAATCACCAGCTTTATTTCCCCCAGAGTAGACTTTTAGGAGGATAAATGAGAAATACACTGTTATCTTGCAATCTGTAATTTAAGCTAGAAAACAAGTTATTGAAGAAGTCAAATAGATACTTCCAATCAACTAAGATAAAATAGACAATTATTCACCAGAGATGATAAATACAAAATGATACCACTATGTTAGAGGAATTTTTAAGAAATTCAAATTTCAGAGATGAAATGTAGTAATTAAAAAATTATAAATCGTGCTGCAACATAATACAACATAGAATAGCAGGGTGCATTCAATGAAGAACAAGAGCTTTGACTGAAGCACAAATCCAAATATCACCATGAAGTTCATGCGGGTTAAAGCATTCACCTCAGCTTGTTACTGATGGGCCTGACGATATGAGGCAGAAAAGGGCAATGGGATATACTCAAGTATTGTTTTAAGAAATATTTTATAAACTAGTTATTTTTTATTCAATATATGTTTTTATTGTAAACCTTACACATACAGTAATATAATTTCTAATTAATTTTATTTTAAAATTATCCAGGCACTTTGAAAAAAAAAAATCCTCTTTTTGCTTTCATGACAAGCAAAGTACTTTTGATACTGCCTTGGGCTTATGATACAAGCAAAACATTGCTATTTATTTCACTAAGCAAGGACATCTTACATACAGCTTGCAAGCTTCTGAGATGCTGAAAGTTAATGAAACTGCAGATCAATAGGATTAGAAAGGCGAGTCACAGTCGTGATTCTGTAGAGCAGTAAACTCTAAGGCTGTTTCTGAAACTGCTAATAATCAGATTCTTCCTGCCCTTGCATTTTCTAAAAGTAGCTAAGCAGAAAATGCAGTGAGCTGGGTAAATGACACTAGTTTTGGAGCAGATTAATGAAAAATGATGGTTAAGGAAAAATATTCTGCATATCAGACTCCAAAACTTTAAAAAAAAAATAAAATGGTGGATAGAAACAAATTTTCTTGATAACCCTGAATGTTGTGGAAAAGATGAGGTTTTTTTGCAGCTCAGCAAAATCTGCATTAGAACTGAAAGCCAAACAGAGTCCTTACACATTTGTTCTTGGCTGGGGAAACAAATGTAACAGGAAAATGTAAAGACCAGGCTGGTTGCCCAGCTGTAATGATGTACTAAGAATACATTTATTAGTCAAAGTCTTTCTTAAATAGAGCCCTGTAAAGAATGCAGTGGAGTCCACAGTAACTCCAAGTACATTTCTAATAGCAGTATTATAGCATACACAACACTTTCAAAAGGTATAATAACAGATTAATATTTCAATATCAAAAGATATTAAAATAATGGAAATTTCCTCAATAATTAATGAAAATTCTACTGAAAACTGCCATGGTGACCCTTGGCTTCAGTACTTTTCTACTCTTCTCACAAATGTGGGGCTTGAAAAATCTATCTTCTTCAATTTTAAATTACAAAGTCATTTCAGATCTCAGTATATTGATTATATAAAGTATGTATGCAAACCAAGTCAGTTCTTGGGGGACAGATCTCAGCTACGGTGCCTGAACATAACTGAAAAGCTTCCATGAGAAGCTCCAAAGACTAAATAGGGGATAATCTAGTTCTAATGTAAGTATTTGCTTATCACAGGTTTAAGTATGGAACAGAGACAGCAACAAAAAAACCTTCAGATTTCACATGCCTGTATGACATACAGAAATTGTTTCTATTGGTAAATTGCACCAACTATGGACTTTGGACCTTCATTTGAGCACTAAAACCAATGAATTACTTGGAGAAAGTGTTTAGGCTTCTTTATAAAATTAACTAGTTCTGTTGAATGTACTGTTAAGATGCGTACATGCATGTACACAGGGTTGTGTCATTTTGTAAACCCATCCCAGTATTTTATTACACATTACAAAGGCAGAAACATGAATCACTGCTTTTATGCAGCAAAATACAGCCATCGGCCCAAGTGAGAATGCCACTTAGCAAATTATAAGTGGATATGATGCTGCAATACTTTTGCGTTTCTAGGCACTAGCATGAGATATAGTTACAAACTTGTTGCTAATATTTGTAGGATCCCTGAAAAGATCACTCACTGCATTTATAAAGACTTGTCTTATTTTACTTTTGTTGAGATCATAAACATAAAAAAAATTGTTTAAAAATGAAATAGGAATATATAACTGACAAAAAGAGCTCTAGCATTCTCAAAGAAGATTTAAGGTTCATTTATTATTGCAGTTGCATAATTCCTTGGTGACCTTTCTTCAACATGCATCAAGCAATGCAGCATCCCATCTCTTTGTGCTCTCTCAAACTTCGTTATGTATCTACAGAATAACTGTGAATCACTAGCAGCATAAGCACTGTTTACTCGCACCATGATCTTTAAGATATTCAAACAACGGAAGGCGGTAAACTTTGCCTCCCACTCTTGTTTCTATTCTGATGTTCAACAAAAACCTTCCAATTTACTGAATCAAAAATTTAATATCAAATTAAGGGAATAAATCATGACTAAAAAACCGACAAGCAAGTACAGAGAGCATGTTGGGAAGCCTGGTCAGTAAGAATGATAAAAATTAAGCAAGTGCACGGAGGAGACGAAGCACTGTCAAGCATCATTAAAGCTAGCTTCTTTTAAAGACCTCATCTACTTGCAAAAAGATTCGCAAGGATATATCCTTCATCCTATCTAGAGAATACTTTTGTCATTATAGATTAAAGCAAAATTCCTCCTACACAAACACAAAACCATCCTACACACTTCTGTTCTGCACCACTATCTGGCTTGCTCTTATTGATAAATAAAAGTTGGTTTACTGAAAGATTTTCAGTCATTGTGCATTACTGCACAAGTGACTGTGTTATTTCTACTGCATAAACTACATACTACACAAATGACACAGTGTCTAATCTCATTTGGATTTGCTGCACAAGATCAAGGTGATAAGCATGCAGTCTAGAAGCAGAATGTCTGTAAAATCACTTCTTGGGATTATTCCAGTTATGCATATACTTCATATAATGGGTGACGAACTCAAAGAGACTGTCTTTTATTGCTATAGCAACACATCTACTTTCACTTTTTTCCAGCTGACAATATAACCTTGATCCCTCAGAAGTGTCCTATTTCTTCTCTTCCTTCATAACACTAGATTTTTTAACAGTTCTACAGTAGGTGTTTATGCTAATTGTCCAAGACAGAAAAATTCACAGAATCACTATTCTATTAATCACAGAACAGCTTGGGTTGGAAGGGACATTAAAGATCACCTAGTTCCAACCCCCCCTGTCATAGGCACACACATACACCTTCCACTAGACCAGGTTGCCCAAGGTACCATCCAACTTGTCCTTGAACACAGCCAGGGATGGGGAAGCCACAAATTGCTTTTAGGAAAATAATAAGAAAAGGTAAAAAAAAGGTATTGTGGTCATCCAGTAAGTAAATAATGACAGTGTCTTTGACAGGACTTAATAACCCCAAATGGTCTAGCAGTTTGCTGGTTTCCCTCCTAAAAGAGATCAGCAATTTTAAATATTCAGTACTGTGCTACCAAAACTTTGTCCCCCCCCAAATTAAACATAAAGTAAACATATTTTGACACTGACAAGGTAATTTAAGGGTTATCCTGTTTTTTTTTTCTCCCTCCTGTTACAAATTTATGACTTATTAAATCAGACTTCCAAAGTTACTGATGTTTACAGTTACTACAGATAGGTAGATTTTCGGAAACATGCTATGTGACTACCATCAGAACCAATGGCAGGTAGGCATTTGCTTGTTTACAATATTAGTACTTGTTCACTTACATACATACAAAACATTGAAGTGCAACTGAAAGTTTGTCTCACGTGTAGAAGGTATTGGGAGGAAACAGAGAGGCTGAGGTATGTCATAGCAATTTAAAGAGGAAAGTCACAGATACTTTAATACCTATGGAAAATCCTTTGAGAAGCACAGTTAAGTCACTCCCACAAACAAAAAAGTCTCAGAAAGCAATATAACCTATTGATGGCACCAAAAATTTACCTTTCCTCTCCCTCCTCCTCCATAGGTGTGTTGAATTGTGGCTGTGGACAATAACCACATTCATAAACATAGAAGCAGAGCCAGGATACCCTTGAAAAGCAGGTTAAGTCGGCAGAAGTGCTATTCATGTATATTAATTAGTATTCTCTAGTACTTACGAGTATGATTATTTTCCCACACTGGGAACTGTTTTCACAACACAATTCAACACACTCACACAGACCTACCTGTTATTCTTTTTGCCATTGATCAACTGACTACATTATTTGCAGTGTTCTAAAACGATAAAGTGCCAATTAGTACTGTCTAGTGATTAGTATTGGTTAATATTCCTCCAAACATTCACTGCTTGATGAAAAACCTGCCCTTCCTCTCCTGTAGGTAGTTTTTTTTTCAGCTACTGGTAACAAAGACCTTGTTGCTTGACCTACTAAAGCATCAGCAAGAGGGACATACAGGATACAGGTATAGTCACTTTTGAGTGTGTCTGTAATAGCTCTCTTCTGGGTCTTTACCACGTATTTCTTTATCCAAAAGTTCTTATTTTGGAAATTTTACTAATTTTTATAAGCCCTTTCCCTTAGAGTCAAGAGCTATACTACACAGGGAATTTCCTCTATTTTCAATTGAATTTTCTGTAATACTTGGAGACTTGATACAATTTGCTTCTGATTGAGACTCAGGCAACAATAACTACTGTATTCAGTGAAAAAGGAAATAATATACACACAGAATTAGAGACAATAGATTTCCATTAGGTCAGTTTACTCCTTCCTATACCCATGCAGATTTACTCTCTACGATACACGTCTTTCTCATTCTTTGTTATTTCTTGGGTTTAAGTATCAGTTAGAGAAAAGAAAACGTCTTGAAAAATCTGATGTTCTCTTATTTTTTCTTTATTTTCTAAAAAATTCTTTGTTTTTAATTATTCTCTTATTGTTTCTGCTGCACACAGAAATTTGCTTTAGTGCTTGCAAGAAAATAAAGGAAAAAGAGATTCAGTTTATTTTTTTAGAAACTTATAGATATATGCTCTGTGCTAACATCTTCAGCTTAGTGAGAGATTTATGCTGTATAACAAGAAGAGCACATCTCAGAACTTCATCCATTTTTCAGTGAGCAGACATTTCTCATCTCTAATAGGCATTTGCTCAAAAGCTAAAGTTATTCCAGCTCCCATATAGCCATTCCTAAACTCACATTATCATGGATTTTATCTTTTATTTGCT
This sequence comes from Pezoporus flaviventris, assembly GCF_033815535.1. NCBI lineage: Eukaryota > Metazoa > Chordata > Aves > Psittaciformes > Psittacidae > Pezoporus > Pezoporus flaviventris. The sequence continues at coordinate 7,359,805 of NW_026892585.1, forward strand.
TGCACAAAGTATCAGCTTTCTGCCTGCACCAATTCTTTCATTCCTTTTTCCTCTGTCATTATTTTGTAGGATTGACCTTAGAAGATTCCTGAAGATAAATGCTCTAGATAGACAAAATTATACTATACTCTGAGTTACTTCGAATCTGCTTTGTGTTCTCCTCATGGTTTTGTATTTACATTTACAGTACAGCTATGACCATGAGGAGAAAGATTTCCAAGCATCCTTTCCACAAGAAATGCAAATTCAACCCCTGTCTCATAGTTATATATGCAAGAGAAACAAGTGGCCACCAAAACTGAAACCATGACATATTAAAAGTCTGACCAACTTGCACTAAAGCAAATACAACCCAACATCATTCTCCCTTATCAAGTTGTCGTAAACTGCAGGATTAAGAGAGAACAATGTCAGCAGGGACTTCAGGTTCCTGTATCAGTAACAGATAACCTGAACTGTCATTGGTTGGGGCCTGTTCATTTGTCATATAATTAACAACTCTACTTTGGTTCTTATGAACACATTTGAAGTTGAGCTAAAAAAAACACAAACAACCCAAACAATCCCATAGCCCCTTTCCATCTGATAATACTTCTGATTATGATAGTCTGAATGCTTTTGAAATCCTAGTGACACCATCTTGGAAGTCTGATCATGACTGTAACAGGTGTTAATCCCCCAAGGATAACAATGGATAACTTGATTCAAAACGTAGGCATGCCACCCAAAGGATTTGATTATAAATGGAAGGTTTTAAGAAGAGAAGATTCATGTTAAGAAGAGCCCAGCACATGTGACACAGAGGAAGATACATTTTTCCTTTTCACTTGACTTCCCTTCTTCTTCTACCACTTCTCATTCTATGGTATTTTAGACTAACACAACTTTGAGAAACAAATGAATTGTACCCCAAGAACAAGACTCCAGATAGAGTGTGTTTTGTACAAGCATACAGAACAGAAGGACTTTCTATATGCCACGGACTGGTATCCCAAAGGAAACGTACTGCATAGTCTATTCATCTCTGCTTGTCAGAAAAAGCAGCACACAGTGGACTGAGATGCATGCTGCATACCTTTGTTCTCAATGAAGATTTATCACTCGTACTAAAACCAAATCCTTAAGCCAGTGAAAAGGAGATGGAAAGTAATACAATTAAAAAAAAATGCAGTAAAATAGAAACAAGTAAAAATGATGTCTCTAATCAAATATTTCCTCTGGGCACTAGGCAACTACTAGGTGGTTTGGTGCAAGCTTAAGACACCTCGCAAGAGCCGTTTATCTCCAACAGTGCAAATGAGGTTAATGGACTCATTTTCACTCTGTGATTCACTTTCTCTGCAGAAGCAGAAGGTATTTTGTTTTATGCAGATAATTGGAAACAACAAAGAAACATCATTCTCTAGAGCTTAGTAGAAAGAAGTGAACTTCCTTTTCCAAAAAGAAACAAATTCAATACAAGAAAGAAAAGGAAAATAAAACCACTGGGGAGAGAAGAATACTTATACTGAAGGGTAATAGGCAATTAGCAGCCACACTCCCACATACACCACCAGCACACACTCACAGAATCTACAGAAATGCCTCATCTTAACAGAGCTTCCCCTAACTCTTAGGCTTTAATAAAACACCACTGCTGTCTCTCCCTTGGGAGGTTCTTAGTAGTAAGAAACAGCACAGGAGAGCCCAAAAAGAGTTTAAAAAAAAGCAAACCAGAAAAAGCAAACCAAACCAAAGAAAATCCCAAAGACTAAATTACTGAACATGATTTATTCTCTGAGAAATAAAAAAAAAAATAAAAATATACTCTTGTAATTTACAATTTTTCAAATCTAGAACATTAGTTCTGTAGGTAGAAGTCACAAAACATTCCAGTTTCCACATCTCCTCTACCCAAATACTGCTGTACATGTTGTAAAAATCTGAATTTGGCGGTCAATTGAGTTTGGTGGACAAGCATTTCTATCCAATAAGAACTCGTTTTGAGGGAAACAGAGAGTGTCTACCAGGTCTGGCTTCTCTAACAGGCCAGCTTTCTCAGAACGGTAGCTGGAAGCTACTACTAGACAGGGAGGTTGATGAGCCAGGCCCAGTACATCACTCAGTATCCAAATGAGCTATTTCTATGCTAATGCCTTCAGTGTCTCCCCAGTGTTCAACTGCCTACTGTACATCCTTGCATGTACAAGGGGAAGGACCAGTCTGACTCCCATGCTGCTTCCTGCCTGTGCCAACATTTCTAATGCCAAGAAAAAATGCACAACCATCCCATGTCCCTGTATTCCCCCTGTTATTTCAGGACTTACACTGCGCTGAGACATAATCAAGTTCTAATATAAATGCTGTGAGTACAATTGAGGACTTTTTCAGGCATCACTTCAAACCTACCCATATAAAAACTTAGTATTTGTGATTTGTCTAGAATGCTTTATCATTACATCTGCCATTGTACTGTTCTCTTTGCCCACTCAATCCATTCACAATTTTGATAGATTGGCTATTTTATCATAAACCTAATAGTATGGGATACTACCAGTGGGACAAAGTTATGACAACAATAAACAAAAATGAACACTATTCTCAAAAACAGACAGTCTCAGGAATTCACACTCGATATGTGGTACTTCTCTTATAGTAAAAGTTGTAGTTATTTTTACAGAAAAGGGTCTATCTTGTGTCTGCCTTACTCCTTTGAGGCAGCACCCATTATATTGTAATTACATTTCTCTTTAAAATCTCCAATATATTTTCGAGAAAGTATTATGCTGCAGTGCAACAAGCAACCTTTAAATCTTTTCTTCAACAGAGACAACACCACTGCCTATAGTATACAGTACTGGGAAGAGTTTTCAGTGCCTTCTGGAAATGCTGTACAACCTCTCTGATCACAAATTCAATGGACTTAGCTTTCTCAGTACTTTTAAAATCAAGAAATACAGTATTGGGAAGGGATGAACACTGTATCTTTAAAACTGATAAATTAACTTCTGCATTTGTGATATATATGCTCAGATTTTAGTAATGCAAAGGTTTAATGGTCCATACACCTGGAACTCTTGTATTCAGATCTCTAGCAAAGAAATCTACTGGACTTCTTTTCACATTGAAAAATTATCATCACTAAAGAACGATAATTCTGCTAGCCATTTTGCAGTGTGCAAAAAAAAGTACTACCTTCTGAATTCAAGTGCCAATTGTCTTTTTCCTAACCAATTATGCATATTTGTAGACTAAGAGTATTTCAGATTTTCTCATTTTATCATTTCTGAAGAAACTAATGAAAACTTCTCTGAGAATTAACATGCGGTGCAAACATTTGAAGTTCCCCACTATTTCCACTTCTACACCCTCTTCTTTCAACTATTACTTATTAACTGCTATAACTTCAAGGGCTGACAAGGAAAAATAAGGAAGAACACATAAGTGTAGAAGGAATACAACAAAAAAACCCTTTGCCTCATAAGATGCAGATCATGAATATAAAGATTAGGTTTCTAATATGGACCCAAAAGACTGGCTTTAAGTTGCAACTAAACTGTAATTAACAGATACATATAACAAAATAATTAACAAATGCATATATAGCAGTATTCATGTGGGAGCTTACTAAAACAAACGGGTTCCTGAGATCAAAGTTAGAAATAAAGCTTCTTCAGATTAACAGCTTAAGACATTTAAAATGAAAAAGCGCAGTGTTGCAAATGCAGACTTCTTATTTAGAAATAAAAGTGGACTTGAAGGTTAGGACACTAATATTTCTGATCCACCTCTAGAAGACCTTTCTGATTACAAAAAGATAATATGGAAAACAAAAAAAAAAACACTATAGCTTATACAATAAGGACACGTATTTGGGTGAACAGATTTTGAAATGACACTTCAGGGACTTCATGACTGACTTCCATATCCCACTACAACAAGATCCACATACACACCATTTTTAATGGAAAGACGATGAATTATAAAGTACAGGTCAAAAATTACAAGTAAAGCAGATTTCAGAATGCTACCGAAAAGACAAAAAATCAAGCCAGATTTTGACTAAAAGGATATAAAAGCTCTCTGGAGAAACTAGACAAATCTATTCCTCACAAGCAGAGTCAGAGCTAAAAGACATTTCAGCAGAAATCAATCAATCTCTCTCCAGAAATACAATACTAGTCTGGGGATTTCACCTGTTAAAATTAACAGAATTTAACACTGGATGCATTGTATATGGCATTTCTTTTCATTTTCTCCTACGTGTGCTTAACAACTTCATTTAATGAGAATGCTTCAGACTGACAAATTGAAGGTACTATGTTTTGACAATAAAATATTTTTCAGCCTTTATCATGGCTATGCTAGAACTCTTATTTGAGGCAGTATGATTAAAAAAAACACCCTATTCAGGTTATTAGCTGAATTAAGGATATAGAAGAAGATACATATTGCAGCAACAGGAAGTTCACCTCTTGAGACAGATCAATTTAAATTTGGTAATAATGAAATTCCCTTTCTACTTACAGTACTTTATATGACACCAACTTTTCTATCACTTGGGCAATGTTATGACTATACCTAGTATCACATTTATATTTTATTTTGATTAGACATGTAACATTTTGGTTTGCGTAAAAAAAAAAAAAAAAAATCAGTTTGAAACACTGATAAATTCTACTTTCAAAATTTATGTTCTCTGCCTGAAGCTTTCATGTGCAACCTCACACATGTGGGATGCTTCAAAAGTACAACTTGCAACTTTTTTGATCTTTGCATTTGAGCTTGCTGAGAATTCTGCTTGAACAAAGACTTCAGATCACTGCTGAATCAGAAGTTCTTCAAAAAAAAAAACAACCAACCAAACCAGCTAGCAGTATGAAAAGTAACATGTTTGAGTTTAAACTAACCCTCAACAACCTTCTCCTACAGGACAGTAACACATGAAAAATAATTCTGACATGCCAAATAGGCTTTTTAATATAGAACTTTAAATGAGCATTAAAAAAAAATATCCAAGAGTTCTGATGGCCTAACATAGACATGCAAGAAGAATAAGTTACCATTTGCATTAAGATCTACATGAATTAATTATAAACTGAGCTGCATTTCACCTATTATGTAGATTAGAAGAAAGCACTTTAAGCAGATATTTGTTGATATTTTTTTTACCTCCAAAGAAGTATTTCTCTCCAGTCTTAACCTGTAGAGGGCTGTTTGTTCGAACAGCTGAAGCTTCATCGCCATCAATGGTGAGGACAGCAAAATTTTCCTTAGCTAGGAATCGGGCTTCATGCCACTGCCCATCATTGAGACCAGAGCCTAAGAAAACAAAAGTCATTGGGAACATTTTACTTACGTCACTATATACTATGTCTCAGACCCAGGGTCATTATATAACTTTTAACAAAGGCTACTGCAGAAAGGAAATAACTTTAGTGTTATAAAAAATCATTGCTGTTGAAGTCATTATTACACAAAAAATATCATTGTAACATAAATACTAGTCTTGGAACTACTGAAGTGTCCATACTACCAGGTATAACTGTATCTAACTACCAATGTTATTACTCACCTTTCCCATCAAAAGGCCATATTCTACATTTTACTAATAAAGAGTATCTCTTAATTGTTTCTATGATCAAGTTCAGAAAGAAAAGATATTAATTTATTTAACTGTGAGTTACAAGCCAAAGGGGCACATTATGCTTCTGATTGCGGCCTTTATCAAAAGCTAAATATTTCCAAGAAAAGGGAAATTAAAAATAGGAGGGGAAAGGTTCATATTCACAGCAAATCCTGTATTGGGATGTGGTGCTAGTGACAGAAGATTAAGACATTATCACAGAGGCACTGAAAAAACAGGAAACATCTGCCAAAACCTGCAATCTTAAGGGAGCACCACCCTCCCAGTACTGACAGCAGTGAAGCAGATGGATCTGATCATTCATTCAGACCTTTATATAAAAGACAGAATTATATACTCCTTACATTGTCTCCAACAGCATCTGGCAGGAAGCCAGTTTGTCCTGCAAGTTAAACCGTCGTTGAAGAGCTGTGAGTACTAAGTTTGTTCTGGCCATTACTGTGCAGGCAGTTATGTTGGGTCAGCAAGTAAATAGCAAACACTCCAGTAAAAGCACATCACTCTTACAAGTGATGTTTAATCCACTAGACAAAGGTGCTAAAATGTCATTTTCCAAAATAAACCACAACACAATGCAATAAATCGTTCCTAACACTAAATGTGATGCAAAATATCAGCAGAAGTATAATGGAAGATAAACTTTAAAAATATTGGAAAGACTATTATCTTCTATGAACAAGGAATAACAGTCATGGCAAACAGATAAACCCAAACAATTAGTATTTTTTTCCCAGTGCTTCCATGTGTTTAAGATACAAGACCTAGTCCTCAACATGGAGTGCTATACCTTGGAACATTCATTACTGTGAATAAAAGCCTCTTGAAAAATATATCAGTAAGAAATGTTTCTACCAAAGCTTGTTCCATCTAGTGTAAGAATAGATGAAAGACCTAATACACTAAATATGAGAAAAGCTTTCTGTTTGCAAGTCTTTTTCTTGTTTTCATTACATTTGACATACAAAGAAGAAACAGAAAACCACACAATTACAATCCAGATAAAATTAATTTCAACTATTAATAAACTCGGGAAAGAGAATATACCTTTCTACAGGGTTACAAAATTGTTGCAATATGTTACTACACTTAAGTTTACCTGAACGTACTTAAACCCAAATTTTCCAGCTGGTTCCAGCATTATTTCTCCTCTTTTGCCCTTATGCCTTCTGCAGTGCTGCAGCCAGAGGAAGGATACTCCACAGCTCTGTGTTATTTGTGGTGTCTTTTATACAGACTTCATTGCTAAATGTTAAGATATGCAGGGAAAGTGCCCGAGACATTAACTCTCACCAGGTGAAGTAAATAAACCCAAAACAACAAACAGCATCAACCTTTAATGTAAATGGAGATTTTTTTCATATTCTTCATTTTTGCCTTAAAGATCCATGATTCTTTCCTTAAAATTGATAGAATGTCCTAAACTTGACAGAATGGAAACAAAAATAGGCAGGAAATTAGTTTTGCAGAAAAGACACATCTGGTTTTGAGAGCCACAGGAAAAGATCTCACCTCTCACAGGGCTGAAACTGACTTTCTGTGTTCACCTGGGTGTAAGCACCTGTGGGCTGGTGACTGTTTTATTCGGTGACCCTTATTTATGGAAAATGTGCCCCACTGCCTCGAAACACCACAGGGTCGTTTGGCCTCTGCAGGCCTTCCAGACCAGCCTCTGGGCAGGAGCTGGAACAAAACCTCACACAGGTGCGGTAGGAAACGGAGCTGTGAGTTCATAGGCACATCTCGCGTTCTCCTCAGGCTCTGGAGAAGCGGAAATACTCGTGAGTTAAGCGGTGAGGGCCTTCAGTTCGGCTGAAGCACGGACTTGTACCGGGTTTTGTGCCTGAACGCTGCCGGGGGCGGGCGAGGTCTCCCTGAGGTGAGGTGAGGTGAGGTGAGTCCAGTCCGGTTCCAGCCGGTTCCAGCGGCCCCACGGCGGGAAACAGCGCAGCCCCTCGGCCGCGGGCGGGCGCCTCGTGCACCGCGGCCTCGGCTGAGGAGGGGCGGGCGCTGCCCGGCGGGGAGCGCTGAGGGGAGAAGGGCGAGGAGCGGCCCGGCCAGCCCCGAGGGCAGAGCGGCAGGAGGGGCTCCCGATGCCCCCCGCAGCGGTTCCGCGGAGACTCCCCTCCGGAGGTCGCGAGTGGAGAGCTCCTGAGGAAGCTGCGGCCTGCGCGGAGCCAGAGATGTTGCCGCGGGAGCCGCAGAGAGAAGCCGCTGTGTCCCGGTCACAGTCCCGCATCCCCAGAGGGCTGCTCGGGAATAGGAGGTAGGAGCTACGGTAGTGAGGAATTGAAGCTGAGCCTCAGCTTGGGAGAGGAAAGGTTTTAATGACTGTTTTTGTTTTTACTACCTAAATCTATTGTCAAAAAGTAGAACAAGTAGTCTAAACCATGAAAATACATTAAAAAAAAAAAAAAAAGAGAAAGCCATAATTGCTGTCACACCCAATTTGTGAGTTAAAGTTCCTGGCACACTTTTTTACTGGGGGAGAGATTTGTCCAACTCAGCATGGACTTCTGAACATCTTGGAAAGTCCCAAAACATTCCCACCTTCTTAAAGCACAGAAATAGGTGATGTGATCTGCTGAAATACCAAGTGAAAATGGTGCACAGTATGCTAGCCTAAGAAGTGCACAGGTACTTCTATCTGTGGTATGCTCTCCCAGCGTGCAGTAAAAACACCCCAAGCTCACCGGCATCACACTGAAAGAAATGAATGTTGTTGTGAGTCAAGGAAAGAAGCCAGTTGAGGGAAGGTGGATCTGAGCAGACCAGATAGGAATGGGGACATGAGGAGAGCTGTAGCAAAAACTAATGCCATGCATTGCTTCTGTGTGCACAGCATTTAGCAAAATATACTTAAGGGGGTTTGCTGCTCTCTGTAAGCTGCTTGCTAGAAGCATGACAGTATAGAGGGGAGTATTGTCAACTCTCCTTCCTTAACATGTTAATGCTCTGTTTCAGGGACTTAAATTGAAATACATAGTATATTCTCCCATAGGGGCTAAGTTTGTACAGCTGCATTACTGTAGTCTTTTAGTACATGCCTCATGTATATTTCTACTTGGACTTAAAGTCAAGCTTAACTGAGATCTTCTATAAACCAAGACTCAATATTAAGAGTAGAATAAGGCTCTCTTAAAAGAATTTTCAGCTGGGAAGTTTAGAACGGACAACATTCCAAATGCACAGCAATGATTTCTCATTGCAGTTTGAGCTTTCTCATCTGAGCTGATACATATATTTATTTGCATTCTTTTTTTTTCCTTACTGTAACTTTCTGGTATAGAAGTTGAGAAAAAAATAACAACCCAACCACATACTGCTGTCACCAGAAATTCCCCGCCGAGTTCTGAAAAAGCTGGTTTCATATGCAAATGAAATATGTTAATGAAATGCATTCTCCCTATCTAGGATTTGTGTTTAAATGGCATTATTTTAGAAGTAGGACTCTTGAGGTAGGCACTTTGATTGAACAAGAAGAAACAGATGTTTTGCTTATTATAGACATAGAAGAAGGACTAGATTAACTAATACCAAAAGAGTACAAGAGTTTAATGCGTAATGAACAACTTAGATAACAGCTGGTTGAGTTATGCCTTCAAGAAAACTATAGTAGCAAACCTGTCAAATTATTCTACAGTTAATCTTGTGCAGTCAAATATCCCTATACAGGTACTGACCCACTCAGGGGCTACTAACGAGTGCTAGAGTATACAGTCTGCTGATCCACACAGACAAGGTTCATCTGAAGTCAACAGCATCACATCTGCTACATCAGAACAGAACCTTAGCGTAATTCTGATTTATGACTGTAGCTCAGTTTAAGAATAAAACAGGGATTTTATAGTATCTGCACTCCATGAAGCACTGAAGCCATCTAAGGCTATGCAGCTGCAAACTGGTCATTAGTTCCTACTGTTGCAGTAAACATATTGTAATTTCTTGTAATTTTTTAGAAGATGAACCTGTTAATATTCAGGATGGGGAGACTCCAGAGCAGAACAGGGAGCATCCATATGAACAAGCCTGAGAGGTGCTGGAAGCAAGGAGGCTTTACTGGGTATTCAGCAATGAGTGTGTGGATTCCCTGTAATCCAGGAAACCACAAACCCAGTCAAAGTTTCTGTGCCGATGGCAAGACCCATCCTGTCTGAGGGTGAATGCAGAGAGGGAGAGGTTGGTTTATCACTGCTTTTACTGTAGCCTGCCAACCCCATGTTTCATCTGAGGATGCTGGTGTAGTTGCTATTCCTGCCTAACCCCTTGCTAATTCAGTACAATTTTGCATCAGTATTTCTATTGAGAAAACAAGCCAACTGTATTTTGTTTGAAACGTTCAGTTGTGTTCAAATATACAGCAATACATGCCATTAATATTCAAATGGAAAAAGAAAAAATAATCACCAGGATGTAATTACAAGAGCTGTGCTTTTCTGCGTTTAGCTAATTGTATTTTTAAACTGGAAAGACAAAATCACAGCTCTTCCTATGCTAATATTTTACAAAGTTTATGCAATACACTATATTTATAATCTGGTTTAGGATTTATGATTCAGAAAAGTCCTTCTCATTTTTAGTTTTAACAATTTTTTCAGCTATCCAGATGAACAGTAAGCTAAGACTGTAGCAAATGCAGCCCTTGAAGGGATTTTAATAATGGAAAACCCTGTCCTCCAATAAAACCAAAACTGTTAGGAAAAATTTCATCCTCAAATTTAAGATCAGGAGTTGGAAACATGCCAAAATTTTGCCCATTGGTGATACTTTATTTATACGGAGTTTTCTCTGCAAGGTAATGCCAGAAGAATGAGATGAACATTTAGCTTTAAATACATCTCTAGCCTTGTATATACAGGCTGTATTCAGAAAAAAAAACACACAGGAAAATACTAAAACCTCCCAAACCTAGGTAATTTTCCACTTTCCATAGTTAATACTGTTGTGCAGTAAACTGAAAATACAGCGAATACATACAGCTACAATCCTGCAGACTCTTTAGAACATTCAAACCTGTTCTTGTAAGAGGCTTGACTACTAGTGATTTCAATGAAATGGACCATAAACCTGGCAAATAATGGTCAAACTCATAATGATTTTTTTCCTTTTTTTTTTAACTGAAAATTAATAAAACCAGATGAAAGACTGCACCTGAATGACAGAAAAAATGTTTTGCAAATTCTATGTTTAAGAGTCTTGTAGAATCTCATGCAACTGATGAAACAATTTTAGCCTTTTAAGCACAGGCTTTTTCCTCTCTTCTCTCTGCTTTTCTTCTCACATTTTTTTTACTCAGGAAAAAGAATTTATTATTACTGTGCCTTAAATATGAAAATACACCTGGAAATTGGAACCTATATGTGTTCAGCATGCTGAAAGGATGCTGTTGTTAATGAACAAGTACACCTTTTTTCACTACCCTCTTCCTCTATTACAGTCCATATCAAGTCAGAAAATGTTGCCTCCAATAATGCAACCCGGTGCCCTGGAATTGCAGTGGGTTTTGTACATGCTCAGTACAAATCTCCATGAATGGCTCCAGGATTAATCTTGTCTTAAGAAATAAACCATGGCTTCACATCAATTATTTAGCACAACTGTTCCTAACTTCCTCAAAAGTCTTTCCAAATCAGCGTCTAGCTTTACCTGATTTTTAACTGCCAGCACTTATAATTATGATACAGCTCTGTCCCATATCCAAATAATGTATCATCATTTTTTAGACCTCAAAACAGTTACTTGCATCTAAGAGAACATAGAACACAATCAACTTACTTTCCTTACTTAAAACCACAAGCATGCTAATGCAAAATCTGATCTATTCTTAGATTTCAAATAATCACAATCATCATTACTGAAACTGGTAATTTAACTACTCTTTCTTCTATATACTTTCTTACATTTTTCATATAAGAAACCTTCAGATTTTTCCTAGAAAAGGATTTATATTTTTTTCTTCTTTTTGTCTTGTCAAAATAAACCATCTTAGAAACAGCATTATACTCATAAAGCTGTAACTTCATTTTATATTTTTTACAGTCACCTGCCAGATACCATTCTGGACCGAATTATGATTATTTTTATATACTCAGCATCTTAGTATTTTGATTTATTACTTTTCATCTTATGAAACATACAGGTTCTTCTTTTATGGCTACTATTCTTTCACATTTATTCATATTAGATATATTTCATTAGCTTTTTGGGGGGGCTTTCTGAATTTAAAGCCTTTCTGTATGACAATTATTTATACTATTTACTGTCTATTTATTATTTAGATGGCTAAATTTTAAAAATAGAACAGGTAACCTACTTTACTTAGTCTTATCTTTGGACTTACCAAGTTCAGGTACCTACAAAACCTTGACAGAGATAGCATCCATTCTTTGCACATTAATGCTGGATAAATAATATATGAAAATAACTAGGTATTCCAGGTGGGGGATGAGAGCAAATCTAAATTTTCATTTCATATCATTGACATGTTCGGTGAAAAGGAGCATAGACCAATTTTTATTTCCCTACATTTTTTCACAGATGCCCAACTGAACGCTTTCACTTTGTCTTAAACAGAATATTTAATGACAAACAAACCAGAACTTGGTGTGGAGGGTTATGTTGGTAAGAAAAAGCAGGTACAAAAAGAAGAAAAAACCTCCGTGGGACTAAAGGTATATTGGCATTTTCTGACCAACAGCAAAAATCAAATGTAACTTTGTTCTGATATTGAAATGCCTGAGACAAGCTTCCTAGCCATGGCTCTGAACCAACAAGAATACTTAAAAACATGCTTAAAAACATGCTAGTAGGAGATCACTCAAGGGTATAAAAAGCTGTGCACATCTAAGTATTTGGCCGAACTGGGACCTAAATATGTCTCAGGCATCCAAACAGCTCTTTCTATGCACATTTTCTAGCAGTCATCAATGCATGATTGAGAGCTTGAAGCATATGATGGGGGAAGAAGTGATTGAAGCTTTATCACCGTACTTGTGGTACACTAAAATAGCTTTAAGTTGTTTATTTGGCAATACTTTTAAATCAGCACCTGTAACACTTTCATTATGTTCCTGTGTAGAAGCTATACAAAGCTCTAGGCACAAGATTTGCTGAAAGGAAATTTACATAGCAGCCCTTTTCATATCTTAATCCTATTATAAAAATACCTTTTTATCATTTTATCTTCATTGTACATATGCCTCACATAATAAATAGAAACATTGCATTTTTTTTTCCAAACACAGTATAGCACTTTTTACAAGGAGCTGGCTGCAGTACAAGAACCCCTGCCTCTGTCACAGAGGCATGAACAAAACCAAACCCATCACTCCCCCCCCCCCCCCCCGAAAAAAAACACTAAATGTGGACATAATCTAGCAAATACTGCTGACCAACCAATGGGTGTTTCTTCATGATCTATTTTTCACTGAACTCAAACCATATTAAATCATTTACTCTTTATACCTGGAATATTCCACTTCCAGAACCAAACAGTGCTGTATCTGAAGACTGGTTAAGATCCTCATTAGTGACACCTTGAGGCTGGATTTAAATTTGCTTTAGACGAGTTCTGCAGCCACAAGCAAAAGCAGTGAACTCCCCACAGTAGAAGAGTTTTGTGCATGAGCCAGACACCAATGAAGCTGGAGGTAGAGGTTTACATGTAAACTACATTTAGTTTTTAGTTTTAGTTGGTATCGATCTCAATACCTGAGGACTGTGTTTGCCTTAGATGAAACTACATCCAAAGAATCTCAAGTGTGCAAATAACATTGCATGGATTTTCACAGCTCAGCATAAACTGTTCTCTGCAGATCCACTCTTACCATGCTACATTGCTCACTACTGCAGACACAGGCAGATCTAAAATGCTGAAAGCATTTGCTGAGGACATTGGGATCTTGATCTGAAAACAGCCTGCTCTCTTCTATCAAAAGCCTTAAGGAAAAACTGATAAAACACCACACTGCCATAGCACTCTGTGGGGTATTAGATCTCCTGCAAGTGAGATGTTCAAGTGGCATCTCCCTACCCCTAGAAGAATAATTTTGCCCCAGTCTTTACATGTATTTGCTGGTACTGATTAATTCGCATTAGTGGTAAGTAGGTGCATGTTTTCAAAACCAGAAAGCCAACAGAAAAAAAAAAAATAAAGTTCTTAGTGAACCAGAGTAAAGTCTTAATATAATCATCCATACAAATTATTCACTTACTTTATTAACTAAAAATATTTTAATACATTATATGTTCTTTGTTAACGATACAGTGGCTAGGTATACATAAAATATAGTCTATCTCAAAGGGAACCACAGTGAAAATACTTGGACCTTAACCAGTGGTTTTCTAAGGAAACCTTTAAAACATAATTAAGACTGCAGGACTGCTTTGCATTATACTGAATATTGCCTTTTACAGACTGCTCTTTGACAATGCAAGTTATAACTCGAAGTCAAGAAAGCATGTAGTCTGACTCCATCCATGAACTATGATCCTAGGTTTTAAAAGCATATTTCATGCATTCATTAAGGAGGAAGTACCTAATGAAAGCAGCCTTTCATCATAAAAGAAGTTCTAAGAAGAAACCTGAAAATTACTCCAGCCCCTGTTTCCCAGTCAGTTCAATATCACAGCATTTTCTCTCATCTGCACCTTTCACTATGGGTTGTCAAAGAGGAATAGTGTAGTTTAAAGTGACTAAACCTAATGCCTTTGAAAAGGTATCAAGCTAGCTATTCTTCAAATATACATTGCCTTATTTTGCTGCTTCTTACCCTGAATTTCAGTAAAGTTCCCCACATTCCTAGAAAATGAGGAATGACTCCAGCCCACACCTGATGAAAGAGGAAAGGCTGTTCTTTCAAATACAGCCGCACTGCGGTGGATTGTTCAGCACAGCAGTGGGATCAGAGCTAAGCACTGCTTCAGTGCTGGGTGCTAGAAGCACTGCCTTTGAACTACAGACTGAATCCACCACTTGTAACAGAGGAGAGCCAGGGATAGAACAGTCCTGTCAATACAACTGGTAGGACACTGTGAATGCTGGCATGGGAGAAACAGAAATAGATCACTGTTGTGTACCTCACATGTGCACCATGGCTGTTCCTGCTAGTTAGTAACACATGAATTAAGGAATCTGAAGTTGTGATATTATCAATACCACTTTAAAACCATGTGCCTCAAAAATAAAATATTTTCTAAAGGTCCACACATACATGTCTTTGTCCTTATGCTACAGGAGTTCAGTTGGGGTTAAAGCCACTGGAGAGGTAACTGCAACATTGTTCAAAGCAAAATGCCTCTGCTGAAGTTCTGAGCCTATGGGCATCCATATCAGCTGAGGATTTAGGCTAGCATGTGGAAAAACTCTGATTTTTCAAGGAGCTGGCTTATATGAGCTTCAGTATCTTTTACACCTACCAGTCTGTGATCATCAGAATCATTATAATGGAGAGGCAATAGCTTTTCCCCAGTTACAGTTGCTACTGGGTTTCATTATAAAAGAATTTGCTCCCAACTCAACTTACATATACTGTACCCACTCAAAATTACTGCATCTGTACTGACAGTGAGGGAATCAACCTGCATTAAATTAATACCTCCTGAGCTCAAAGTGAATTTGTTTAACTGAACTGTCCATTCTTTTGCTTTGCAACTTTGACCTTTGGTCAGTATTTGCCTCCCCCTACAGATGAGTAGAAAAACTGTGTTTTTATAATCCCTTGTAAATTCTACTTGCAGTACAATCCAGTTAAAACCTCACTTTATGGAAAACTGCGTGATGGGAGTAAAGCATTTTAAAACAGGCATAGCAAGGAAGATTATAAATACTGCATTCTCTATCTTGTATATAAAATTGCCCTGTTTTTACCTGTCAAGTGCCTTTTGTCCCTTGTGGCCATCACAACTGACTGAAAGTATTATCTTTTAATCACTGTTTTCTAATGCTCACCTCAACATAATCATTGCTAAAATCCAAAGCAACATATTAACATAGTCTCTTATGCTATAAAAAAAGAATACACAGCAACTATTTTGAAGAAGGCTTCCTATAAATATGCATAAAGCATAACCTACAGCAAAGAAATGAATAAAGTATAGCAGGAAAAAAAAAGGTCAGAAATTTTGTTAAATCTGGCATAGATTAGGATAATCACAGTTTAGTTTAAATGTTTGTCAGTAATCATCATCTGATACATAAGAATAAAGAGCTTCAGGAACTGTCCGTAACTGAGATGTCTTTTCCAAATATTTTTGTTGTTGTTGTTCACTAACCTTTTAATAATTTTTTTTTTACATCACAAGTGAGAGCACAATGGAAAACAGGTTAAAACCTGGTAGACATTTTTTCCTCTCCCCTTTCTGCAGCTTTTATTAAAAATTATTAGTGCAAATACAGATTTTTTTTAGGGTCAGAAAATATATTCTCAGTTCTCACTGTAAAATTTCTTTTTTTATAGGAACTTTGACTGTATTGCTATCATAACTTTTCATTGCAGATTTTCTGTTGCATTTCATGCATTAGGTGGTCTGTCATATGCGTAATTAGTAATTATAGGATCCACAGTCAATAAATCATGGAAACACATTATGTTTGCATCATCCTTTCCTTGGGTTAACTGCATTCTGATGCATACTAGAGGCTGTCACAAGCATTTTATGAAGATAAATCACTGAACTACACAACTCATAAGCTGAATTGTAATAAATCATTCAGTTCACTATTGTTAAAGGCCTTGTGACATTGTCAGTGAAACATGGCTGAGCACAACTTTCTGACTGTAGCAGGAGTACGTGCTGCTGCTAACAACTGTACCCACACTGGTGACCTGGAGACTGGGGAGGGACTGTTGGGACCAAATAATTTTAGAAAGCCTGTTCTCATTCAGAGCATCAATGATTTCATTTAGCTATTAGAGATCTGCTGACAAACCCCTCCCTGAAAATACCAACAAAAAGAACAAAACCTATTTCTTTTTAAGGCCTTACAGAGTGCATACATACCTTACAGAAAAGTTACTACAGCTATTTGCTCTGCTGTCATTCTGGAAATGCCAGCTTGGCAAGAAATTCCTCTGTGTGAAATGATGCAGCTTTTGAAAAATAGCACGCTACAGAATTGTCACTGGGTGTTCTAATGACAAGAGAAAAAAAATAAACAACCCCAAACTTAAATTATGTTCTAAAATTAGGTTACTTTTTAATAAAACTACCACACAAAAGTTGCTAAAAATTAGTACTTCAGGTAACACGGGTATTAAATTCATTCTATTGAAGACTGTTTTTCAGAATTCTAGACAACGTTACATACATTTATCTTCTGAAGTACTGAAAACCCAAAGGCAGTTTTGTGTCATAAAGTGATGCTTACCGAGGATGTTACACGCTCAAAATCCTACCTATTTACTTTTTCCTAAATTTAGCTGCCTGTTTCACAAAGCAACTTCAAAATACATTATAAAACAGCAGCAGCTTTGACAATTGTCCTAGAAGTCTACAGTAAATAAATAAACACTAAGTAAATAAACATATTTACCATTGCAAATCTGTTGTTTCATGCATGACTTGCCTTATCACAGAGCCCATCTGGAAATGGATTTTAAAACAAAACTTTGCTGAAAATCTGGTGGTGTAACTAATGCTGTTTTACTTTTAGTTTGATGAAAAAACATAATAAAGCCACATCTGAGATTCCAGATCATGTTAAATGCAAATCAAATTTCATATTGATTGTTCCTTATCCCTTCCTGGCAGGAAGACTGATAGAAGCCAGAAAATTCAAAAGATACTTTTACCAAAATAGTTTGTCTATATGTTTCTTTTTAAGTCATTCAGTGCAAGGTAACATAGCTTGTTGTTCATAGAAATTTTCCATGCTACTTTGCTTGGGACTAAGTTAAGCAATGCAGAAAATAAGGGCAGCTTCATAAACTTTCTTCTTGTGTATTTGCCAGGTTCTTTTTAGACTACCATGACATATCAAACTGGTAATTAAATACTGACTTGTTACAGAAGGCTAGGAATTATTGTTACTCACTTGCTAAGGACTTACAATTTTCTTAGCACTATAGAAAACCAGGAAACACACAAAGTCCTTAGTATTTTCTTTCATTCTTTTAAGACATGGCAACAGGAAAGCCATTTCAGCTTCACATACTGATGTTAAGCATATGCTTTGGATCAAGCTCAGTCACCCTTCATGCACTTTAGGTCTTTGTAACATTACATTTCTTACAGTTCTTACTGTTACTATGCCACAGGAATCTCCAGTTCATTCAAATAAAAAGTACTTCTAAGCCAGAAGGAGGAACTTTCTCCAGGTTTCCATAGAAATGCCATGCTTGGGGAGAAGTTGCTCCTGCTGAATTAATGAGGTTGGTTATGATAAAGCTGTTTAGGTCTAACATTTAGAAAGCACAATGATGCTTGCATTTTGATAGAAAATCTGGAAGTCGATTGAGATAAGAAGTAAAAAGAATTTAATGGATAAGAGTTTGAATTCTGATGCTCTTCTTTTTCAACCGCAGCAATAGGGGATGAGCATATTCACTGTTAGTCATGCTGACAGCAAATTAAACATCCTGAGCCATTAAACTTCTAAGTCAAAAGAATCTGTAATTCCTTAAGTTCCTTAATGTGAATACAGGAGGCAATCTCCTGACAGGCAGACTGCAGGCCTCGATTCAACTTCAAACCTCTCCTTCCTTGTGAGTTTTCAAATCCAAAATGAAAGATTGAGCCTCTGAGTTAAAAAGCAAGAACCCATGATAACAGCATGAGTAATGGTTTGTTTGTAAACAATGCAACACTACTTGGCCTCTGTTGTACGATTTTTTAATAGGCGAGTATCACATAACAATGTTGGAAGAATTCTGGGTTTTCTTTCTCATATCTGGAATGGTTTTGCACCTGTGTATCTAGCACCTCAGTGTGAATATTCCACAGAACAGGTATTTGGAGTTACGTTTCAAAATTAACATGATGGACAAGGCCAATTCATGATAATGTGTGGCAGTCTCTATCTGAACATCTATAATGGTTGCGAACACAATGCAAATAATGGATAGCTGTGCAGGATATATATGCATCTACAGGGAAAAGTAGAGGAATATGAATTATATAAAATAGAAAAACATTCTATAGGCCTACTGTTTGCAAGAAAGCATGTTAGTATTTTTCATTATGATCACATAAATAAATTTGGGAATTTATAATGCAAAACCAGAGGTAAATCAGTTATCTGGAAATCTTTGGTTTAGATAATCCTGAAATGACAGGACTACAGATATTAATGCTGGGTCAAAATAAGTGTACCTTAAGTAGCAAAAAGAACTTTTTTTTTTTTTTCCACTTTAAATACAGCACTATGACACAAGAGTATATAAACATAAGCGGGAATTACTGGATATGGCAGTGAGGAAGTAATCTGCAGAGTGTATTTTTAACACACAACACACTGAAGTCAATACAAGGTTTCTAGTGACTGGGGCCTAGGCCGATGCTCAGGATGGAAAGCATATACAGTTCAACAAATTTACTCTATCTTTCAGTGGAGGTTAAGTCACCTTGTAGGTCTACAGCCTGTTCCAGTGTTAACTGTCATCAGAAACATGTTGACACCAAATCTCCAGTGAGATATGTTCCTTATCTGTAACTGAAGTATGATAAACACCTACAGCAGCACTCCTTAAGAACTTCCCAGCTGGTGTATGCCCATGAGTTAGCTTTCATACCGTGGGTATTTGTTTTATTTAATGGCTTTTCCTATCACAAATCCATTGAAATTGTGCAAAGGGATTTAGCAGACAATGTGTCAAACTTCATCAAGATATTCAGGTTGAAGTGTGAGGTATTCAAAGGATGCAGTATTATGAGACTAAGCATAGAGCATATTAAAATGAGTAATCATGGGCAATAGGTTCATATGATATCATATATATGAATCATACATATGATCTATGGAAAATTTGTGACAGTGAAAGCCTAGATCAATACCAGTGCAGAGATCAGGGTAGCCATAATATCCATACAATGGCCTGTTTCTCAAATTACTTTCTCAAAAACATGTAAATTATGGAAAGGGCATGAGATGGCACTTTCATTATATTTTCTCTGTTGTATTCTTTGCTGATCAGAGAGCGGGCCAAAAGGCTGTACTGACTGCTCCTTGCCTCCTGCCCACAGGTGTTCAGAGGTGCCACTGGGCTGATGGGGACAGCTATTGGCAGTGGCAGTAAAACCAGGCTGTTAAGACGCATGAGGCCTGAAGATGAAAGGAACAGGCCATGGAAATGCAGGGAGTTGAAGAGCAGGAGGAAACTGGTAGGCATATGTAACTTGCACTAACACTGGCTCTGCAGAGCTGGGGACAACCTTTCCTGTCCCCTCTCCTCCAAGTGTGTACATAATATGCTCTGCAGGTATAGCTCACATGGTAACTTGTTTAGATATGAACATGTGCATTTTCAGAGGGAGGAAAATACACCAAGCCTTTGTCACAGACCATTTTAAAATGAAAACTTGCTGCTCGTAATAAACGTAAGTTCAGGATTTAAATCAGGAGATAAGGACAGGAGCAGTAATTTGTTGATGATCCATGTTTTAATAAACAAGTACTAGTTATAACTACAACTCTCCCCCATCACTTTGCTACAAAATAATGATACTTAAAAAGCATAACAATCAAAACCTGTCAACTCGCCCTGCTTCTTTTTGGTCATATAACAGGGTTTAAAGGTTGTCTTCATTAAAACACACTGGTTCTTTTTTTTACGAACTAAACTGTGCAATGAAAGGATATGCAGGCGAACATCCACTTAGAGCTGAGAAATGTATCTCAGTTATAGCCCATGTTACAACACTCCTAGTCTATACCAGCTATCTTAAGTAAGATACAGAGAATTCTCAATTTAGCAAGCTTAGTGTTGCAAATGCCTACAGCACCTTCTGCCTTTATATAATTGTGCCTTCCCTTGTTTCTGTAGTGCATGTCTGTAGAAAACTGTATGTTCAGATTTAGGAAGAAATGATTAAATAGTCTTGCTATGTGGAAGAAAAAAATCTTCTTTGATCCTGTGTTCATTTAGGAGCCAAGTCTGAAAGAACACTGCCAAAAAAAATCCAGCCCTGACTTACATTCATTTAGCTGCAGAACATTTGGAGGAATCAAGCAAAGTCACGTTGCTTAAACAGACATTATCCAGCTCTGCATACACTACCTTCTGTGCTCTCAATTTTCCTCTGTCTTCATCTATTTCATGTCTTTTGTTCGCATCTGCTGTCAAGTTATGACAAAAATTATCATATTTAAAGTACTGGCAGTTTGCTTTTTCTCCTCTGCTGTGATCAAGGAAATGGGAGTTCTCAAGAATTTAAATTGCTGCATTCTTTACATTTTCAAATTCTCCTCCTTTCTGTACCAAAACAGTGGTTCATAGAACAAAGCATAAATATGAATTAGCTGCAGGGATAGTTATGGTGTTTTAACCTGGTGAGGATAATTTGGGAAATTTTAAATGAAGATCACAATTGCTGGTCCTTATTCCAAGTAATTAACAGTCGACGAGTATGACCTGGCTGCTGGAGAGAGTTACAAATCTCCTAACCTTCTAGAGTTAAGTTGTGGAGGAGTGACAATTATCCTGAAAGTCCCTTTCCGAATTTGGCTAGACCTGAGCATGTATTAGCCTTATAGCATGTTACAAAGGCATCTAACCTGCCATTTCAGTAGCAGCTCCTGGTAAATTCTGTAGAATTAATTCATTCAATTAAGCAGACAAAGTGAATAGAAGAAAATGGAGAGAAGAGGAGATGTGTGTACAAGAGCTTTCATTAAACTAAAATGAATGGAAAGGCAAAGTTCTCATACCAAATCATAGCGTACCACTTTTTCCCCTCACCTCTCACATTCACCCCTCCTACAGCTCTGTCTAGGTGACAGTTAAGACCGGTATTTTATCTTTCCTCTAGTACAGCACTTGACCCGTTTGAGAAACTGAGTTAAGCTTCAGTGTTTATGTAAAAACACAGTCCTACTCCAAAAACCAATCAACTCCGAACCCCTCCTCCAATCAGATCATGATGAAAAAGATTTCCAGCACTGTCACTGAGAGAAATACACAGACAAAAAAAAGAGACATGACATTTTGTCATTCCTGTCATTCCTGTACAATACCATGTTATGTATCACACTTGGACACTTTTGCAGTCAACCGATAAACTTACTTCCAAAGCCAGAACCTTTGAAAATTCTGTTGCACAAACACAGATGTTTGAACATCAGGTGCTGCATAAGTGAAATTGCTTTGAATAAAAAGAAAGCAAAATTGTGTATTTCAGCTGTACATGGAACTCAGTGGAATAAAGTGCTACTTGTAAAAAGTACTGTTAAGTTTCAGACACCATCTCAATCAGAAATCTAAAGAGAATGAGGGCTTCTTTAAAATTCTTTTCAGAAGGTTGTATGCAGAATTTCCCTTCTACATCTGATGCATCATACACAAAGCCTGTTCTTCACACTAATTTGCCTTTGCTTTTCAATATTAATGTAGGGCCCACCTACCCCAGACAAAATCAGTCCTTTTTATTTTTCCACGTCTTATAGCACCTATAAATATATAGGTGCACAGTATATATACAGTGACTGACATATATAAAAATTCTTCAGTGTGAGTGACGGTGGTGAGGTGCTGGCACAGGGTGCCCAGAGAAGCTGTGGCTGCCTCATCCCTGGCAGCGTTCAAGGCCAGGATGGATGGGGCTTGGAGCAACCTGGTCTAATGGAAGGTATCCCTCCAGTGTCCCTTCAGTGTCCCTGGAACTAAATGATCTTAAGGTTGTTTTCAACCCAAACCATTCTGATTCTATGATTGTTCCTGCTTCTGCATCCTGAATAAGTTATACTATATAGTTTAATGGCTGGCTGCCTCTTCTGATTAATGCAATATAAAAGTAGTGAAGCCTTCAAATTATAAAGCATTTGTAGCTGATGATAAACGCAAATTCTGAAAAACTTGCAACCAGGAACTCAAATAAAAGAGTTGTTCCTAAGCAGCTTTCTTGAAGTGGTGGCCATGAAAGGGCCTGGTACAGTTATGCAGGTACAGTCTTAGTGAATGTATAGAAAGTGTAATTAAAAAGTTGCTGCATCAGCAAAAAAAACAAAGGGAAGATTGAAACTGAAATGTAAAACTAGAGCAAGTTCTTTCTTGCCCGCCTTCTTCTTGGGTGAAGACCTTTGCATATATCACTGTTAGTGAAGGAATAATATATTCCTAAACTGAGCTGGAAACATCTGAAACCTGTATTATTTGCAACTTTTTAAAAGCAGGTAAATGAACAGATTAGCTCTACACATTGCCAAAACTTTGCCATTTGCCAGGGTTATGGCAATTAGAGCCAGTATGAAATGGCAGGCTGAAGCATTTAACTAGGCAAGATCAAACCAAGATAATTTAAATTACCAAGGAACTCAAACACAGTTCATGCATCTTTGACTGCAGTTGTTATTTATATGTATCCTGAATGAGCAAATATAAATAAAAGTGCCAATAAGAAAAAAAAGTAGCTGATTGTAGAAAAGTTGTATCAACTATTGGTAACCTCCAGCCTACAGGCTATGGATTGGAAACTTGCAATAAAGCATTAAAAACTGAAAACTTAGAAGAGGAATTGAAGCACTGGCTTCTCGTATATGAGAAGAGTACCATAATACCTAAGTTATAGGGAGCAATGGAGTTCTTTGTCATGTAATGAAAATATGATCCTTTCCTTATAGATTCTATAGCCCCAACTTTAAAGTTATTCTCCTTATTAACGGAATCCATAAAGACTGCTTCTTCACTCCAGGCACATTTCAAACCTGGACTTGTCTTTGAGTCTACTGCATGCTGCTTGTTTTTATAAAAAAAATCATATTTTCATAGAAATTTAGATTTTGACTAGGACTTTGGCCTTTTTGCAGGAACTGGAGTCCTCTCACTCTCACTTTAACCAGTATTATTTACCCAAGGTCACCCGGGAGGCTATAAAGTGAAAGTCCATTATCTGAAGAGCATTTTTCTTCTCTGCCAAGTATGCAATTCTGAGTTATATATCCCTACACATTAAAATACTGTATTATACATATGGTTTTCAAGACCTTTGAAATCTGAAGTATTTCACAAACATTAAGTAATTTATTCTCATAAGAGTTTAGTGACAGTCTTATTCTGCCCTTCTTAAGCTACACGCTTATATACAACTGAGCTTGTGGTTAGATGTCAGACATTCTGCCTGAAAAGCTTCTAACTTCTCCAACTCAGGCTGTTTATGGGCTGTTAGATACCTTAGCAGGAATCCTCTAGCCAAGGAATTTATCCATCTTTTCCATCAGTTTCGAAGACAGCAGGGAAACTGATGGGCAGGGGAGAAAAATAGCTTGCTAAAATAATACCAGAAGTCTGAGATATTTAAACCTATTATCCTCAGTTCTGAGGGGTACCTTAACTATTGACACAGCCTGTTTCTGTATTCAGTGGGCAGAAACAAATCTTCCTGTGCAAAAAAAGTATTCTGTTAATATTGTGCCTCTGGTGGATATATTGCAATGACCATATTTTTAGAAGATGGTAAGTATTATGAAAAATTAAAAAGAATGCAAGATCCCATGAATCTCCTGATCTTTTGCCCTTCTCTTGTAACAATCTCAAGTGAATCCAGAAGAAGCGTCTACTTCAGTTCTGAAAGTGTACATCAACTATCAAGTAATTAACCTTAAAAATGTACTGAATACATTATTAGTTCAATTTACACTGTCACAGTTAAACATAATGCTCTGAAAGTTCTCATCCCATGACCTTGCAAATCTCCCAGGGTAGCTGTAAAAAGACCAGTTGCAGGGGTCATTCAAAATGAAATCTAACAAAGCTCAGAAAAATACACTACAGGGAACAATGCTGCCATAAACAGGCAATTCAGCTAACTGCAAATTAATAGACATTTTACATCTCCAGTTTGTAGGCGTTTATGACAACATGTCATTTCATATCTTTTTAAGTCCACTATCCTGTATATTAATGTATCTTTTTCATTAGAATTCTCAGCCCTTCAAAAAAGAACCCCAAACCCACAAGCTTTTGTCTTCAAACAACCACCTTAAAATACTGGTTTACAATAACAACTAAAGTAATTTTGAAATAAGAAGTACTCATAGAATCTGTTCAGCTGGTTTAAGATGACAGGAATCAGGGAACAGGCCAATTCCCATTGATCTTGGGAGCAATCAACTTCTAAAATTATCCAAGGAACCTAGGAAAACCAGGAACAGCTCCCTTTTTTGGGGGCTTGCTTTCTTTTGCAGTCACCTTATATTGCTAAGTCATTGCATCAGATATTCATCCATCTTCACATACCTTTCTATGGCTGATGCCATAAACTGGCAGACTGAAACACTGGCAGCTCTAAACTAATTACTTTACTAACTGCTACCTTATGCATCTTTCCTGTTATTTAAGCTGAAAGTTAGCTTTACTCTTATATTTTTTTCTGTAATTACTCTCAAAGATATTATATGCTGTCACCATAATCCTGAAGCATATGTAGACGGCAATGCAAGTAGAACATGGGTAGGATTTATTCCTGCCAGTGAAAAAAGTCAAGCTTTCCTGACCCTTCAGTGTCACCTTCTTTGGGATTGGTGCAATGGGACCACAAACACCATAAACCCAAGTTAAACCTGAAATTTGCAGCCCATCCAAGTCTGCTTTGTAAGTGCTAATGCTGGTTGGTGGCAACCAAACTGGGGGAAAGAGAGAGTTCAGTACATAGTCCCTCTAGATGCATCCAGTTCCCTGATTCTGTTTTCTTTATGATGTTCATCTTCACATTTCTTCTACTGTTCTTAGTATTGAAGATACCCAATGCAAAATGAGTCAAAAGTATCGACAAAAACCTGCCATCACCCTACAGAGTATTACATAAGCAATACTCAGAGATGGTGAAATAAGTGTCATAAAAGTCCTGGTCCAATGGAAACATAGTGCAGTTTGGTGAGTTAAAAGAGAATTTAAACTTGAGTTTGAATGCTCTGTCAGCACTGACAGATACTGCATATTGTAAATTCCAGAGACTTATTATGCAGCTGTAAGTACCTGGAATTTAACAGGATTAGGTCTTCAAACTAAGACAACCCCAGCAAGTTATCTTTTGTGGTCCTTGTTGAATTTACGCTCCTTAGTTTGATGATATGTACATGATGACATGGAATTTTTTCTTTGCGTAACACGTGAGAAAATTTCCACTTGTCCTGTTGTCAGAAGAATTCAGTGAGAGGATCAGTTCTGCTGTTCTGTCCTAACAGCTGTTCTGCACCCATTTATAGGCTATCAGCTTGTTAATAGAGTCACTGTTGGTTAACAATTTTGTTTCACACACTGGCATTTCCACTAGTGGTTGTAGACAGGCCATATTTACATATAGACACATACCCTGAGAAGCCAAATTAGATCCTTGGTTCTTCCTCTTTGTATTCTAGGACACTTTTTTTTGACAATTCAAATAGTTTCTTTCCACTCCCCTATATAATTTAGGTGCCTTACATGTTAGATTATATAACAAAACATTTATTTGCAAGATTGAATTTCATATTGTCATGGGATCCTTGGCAAAGTACCTGATCAGAAATCCTACTCTACATGAGGAGGGATTTATTATTTGTATTCCTCTTTCAACTGAGGGTACTGAAAATAAGACATAAATCAGAAAGATCCTTAAATGCAAGTCAGCTAACACTGGAATCTCAACTTTCAGAAAGGACAGTTACTCTCCTTCTTTTTTAAGTATGCAATGGCTCTTCAAAATGTTGGTATTTTTAATATTTTAAAAGGATATAAGAATTGCTTTTCAGGTTCATTCCAGTAGCAAAGGGTGTAAGTAAAGTCATAATGACTTCTCCTGTGTGTAATGACATATAAATGCAACAATGCCTGTACCCATCACTGACTTCATGAGAATAAATCTAGTTAGTTGAATCATTATGAAGCAACGGACATGAATTAAAAATACAATGTCCCTTTTCCCTCTAACAATAACTAATAACACATAACTAAAATTCCTTCCTATTTCTAAACACGTTGCCTATTCCTTTTCTATTGCCAAAGTGTCTCATGAAAGTTGACTCTCACCAGTAAGGTAATGAATGCTCTGAAATTTGCAATGTTGTTATTTTAATAGCAATCTCTATAGCTGCTGCTATTAATACTGGTGAAATATAAATGTATTTCTATTTGTTGAAAAATATTCCTTGTGTAATTACTTTTAAGAAACTTATAATGGCTTCTTATCAGGCAAAAAACATGATTTGACAGATTCAGACACAAAATGGAGGAAGGAAATAAGCGTTAAGCTTGGCAAAAGCAAAGAACATATCCTTATACTGCAAGAAAAAAGAAAATCCTTTCATTTCTCACAATCATTTCAGAGACCATTCAGAAGTTGGGAATGTTTGTCCATAACTATTCCTTGGGCATGACTCCTGATTTTAACTATAGATGTATTTGCTTTACTCTACCCTTCTCATTTTGGGGTACTCTCTCCATAAAATTTGACTCCCTCCCCTCGTCTGCTACACACTTGTAATTTCTTTAGGAAAAGAGGAAAAGAAAAAGAAATTAAACTGCAATATCTGCCCTGGAAGTTAGATTATTTTTAACAAAAATATTTCAAGCACCTACTTTCAGAAATCTTTCTGTTGGGTCAGGAGCAACTCTTGCTCCTATTCCTTAGATCTTTAAAAAGTAATAGCCTCCTTAGACTGCAGGATTGGAAATTATGTTGGTGCAGCGTGATTCTTCAGGCAGAGCTCCATAATAGATGCAGACACCTGTCTGCAAGAGATTCAAAAGCATAAACTTTCCTACCATTCTTAGTCAAAAGTACTTTGGGAACTAAGTAAGATATCTGCCCTCATGCATTGATCGAACTCTTATCATTCTCTTTCTTTGACTTCTGTGGCCATCTTTCGTTTCACAAACACGTATCTTTTTAAAAACTTTTAAAGCATTTTTTGTGGATGTTAAGTTTTGGTGCAAACCAAGCAGGAATGGCCAGTCTGAGTCTGTGACCAGTCTTCCCTTTCAGTTAGTTCAGTTCCCTTTCTATTTAACATTTCCACTATAGAAAAAGATAACAACAGGGAATAATATAGAATCATACAAAAGCTTGCGTTATAAAGGAACTTAAGATCATCCAGTCCCAACCCCCTGACACGGGCACGGACACCTTCCACTATACCAGGTTGCTCCAAGCCCTGTTCAATCTGCCCTTGAACACTGCCAGGGATGGGGCAGCCACAGCTTCTCTGGGCACCCTGTGCCAGTGCCTCAGCACCCTCACAGGGAAGAGCTTCTGCCTAATATCTAACCTAGATCTTCCCTGTTGTAATTTTAAACCCATCGTCCCTTGCCAAATCACTACAGACCCCGATGAAGACTGCCGCTCTCTGTAAGCCCCCTTCATACATTGGAAGGCTGCTATGATGTATGATCCATGACAGAGGGAACACTGCACATTCTGAATTGTCTTCATTCAGAATTATTTATTAACATCTACTGACTTGAAGCCAAAATAGTGAAGCTCTCAGGTTCTAGCCCATTTGTTTATTTTTAGATACCTCAAAGCTGGCCACATACTTTGCTCGTAACTCTTTCAAAAGTCTTTGTATCTAAAAGCACGCACAGAGTTCTCACCATTGATATGTAAAACTTCACAATTCCAGCTCATACTTTCTTGGGGGTGGGTGCGTGGGTGTGCTGGGAGGTGTGAGGTGCTCATACCACTTCACTGCCAAACAAGTTTCTAATACTTTGTCTAACACAGATTCACTGCAAGATAATAATTGTTCATAAGTATATTTATCCACAATGGTTCAGTTTTTAAGAACACAAATTTGTTTGTGAAGTAACCAGCAATGACAACAAGAAAATATCCCAAATAAACATCAGATCTGTTGCCAAAGACAGGAAAAAGGTTCTTTTGGCTTGTATATATATAAGCTTAAGGAAAGAAATACATTTTTAACCCAATCATAACTTTAAAACTTACAGTTCCTACTTCAAACAGGAATGCATTCTAAGTTCTTTTGATCCCTGAGGTTCCATATGGTTTAAGCAACTATTATTCTTTCTTGTGTTATACTCCAGCACTATAAATAGCTGTTAAAGTAGAACATATCCAGAACTACTGAAAAGAGACTGATTTTCCAACAAAATTTATACCCCAACCCAGCAATGTTTGTATACACTGACCTCACAGGCAGACTGCAGAGGACTCCTGTGTGTCAGGTTTTTCCAGGTAACTCTGGTTTTCACAAAAGAGATCTTGACCAAGTAGTATTTGAGGCTTCCATGTGTTTAACAAGGATTCCTAGTTACCTGGCAGCCCAGCTAAAGAGTGAATTCTGAAGCTACTGGAATATTTCTAAGTACTTTTAGATCACGTGGACAGTGATATGTGAAACAGGAGATATTTCAGTAGCTGAAATTTGTCATGGAACATGTTAGCTATCAGAGGAAGTGTTTATAGCCATATAAAAATTGCCTATTTAATTAAACATGTCACTAAATAACTGGACAGTGAAATACAAGTTTGACGTCCATGTACTCATCCTCTGATCCATTTCAATTTCTTGGCTGCAATTTACTATATATTACTGTAAGTAAATTGCTTTTTGAAGCGTTCACTGAAATCTTGAAAACAAATAAAAACCACCTTCTAGTAAAACCAGTAAGTGCAGAATTCTCTTCAATGTATCTATGATAAAGTTTATGAAACACAGCAGATTCTTGCTGATGTTGGCCAAGGTCATCTATTAAATTAAACATAGGGAGATAAATATCAATTTTGTTCAAAGTCCATTTTATTAATTTGCTATGTGAACAAGTAAATCAATGGAATCCTTTATCCAAAGCTCACCCAAGGTTTGAAAATTCCTCTTCCCTCCTGTTCAAACCCCTTTTTGGGTGTCATACATAAACATGAAAGCTTTGTGAATGTGTTGTGGAAGACAGCTATAGATTGCTTTGATCAGTTGTGCAAAAATTATGTTTAGTATTCAGAATCATGGTTTTGAACTACTTGATGAAACAAATTACTTCAAAAAAGAATGAGGCAAATATTAGAATGTGCATGAATTTATCTCTTGGTAGTATTTATCTTAATCTCTTTTTCCAACTGCATATTCAAATCCAGCTAGATGATACACCTTTAGATGAGATTATGTATTGATGTGGACTTCTTAGGGACTACAGATCTCCAAAAAGAGTACAGATACATTTTAAAAACCTCAATCACTCACTTTAAAGTAAGGAAAAGTGTTTACAGCTAAAAGCCAGGTTTCTCAAACTCTGTGACCCAAGGCAAAGCATGGAAGTAACTGCTGGATAACTTGCAGACATTTCATAGTCCCATACTCCCCCTGATTGACAAGTGCTGTGTTTTATTAGTGTGCACAGACATATAGACCCAAGGCGAGGAGTAAGCATTTTGGTATTTATGACCACAGCAATTTCACAGCTTTCATTTAAGTTTGCTCAGCTTTTACCTCTAAAAACAGAGCTTAATAGAACTCAGCCTCTTTTGCTTGCTGAAGGTTTCCAGTATCCTAGGACTTGTCCTGTTTAAATTGTCATTTCCTTGAGAATTATTCATTAAACAGAGATTTTACTATCCACAAACATGAATAGCTATTTCTTTGCAGATTAGTTTTCATTTGCTTAATGCCACCTACTCATTGAAAACTGAGTCAAACCCGTGAGGCAGTTACTTCACCTTGCGTGATAGAAGCAACACATATGTAACAGGTGAAGTGTCTCTAGAACAAAGAAATGCTTGCTTATCTAAACATTATGCTTAGTATTGTTTCACTGTGTAACCAGTAGTAGTAGACATTCATGCACAGTACATGCATCACATTGGCAAATTAACACTCTGGTGGAGAACCATCCCTCTCTTGTCTTTTCTGAACCACGTATTATATGGCATCTTCTTTAGACTCTGATCTACATCCTCTGTAGGCAATAAAGAACAGGCATGTACTCCTGTTGCGCTTGGCTCCTGCTGTACACTCCTAAGAAGCAGATGACAATGATTGCTACTTCGGCAGTTAATGTCTAATAGTAGCTATACTACAGTCCTCTGGGAGAGTACAGTTGTTTTAGGAACTGGTTCATGGACACAGAGGTGTGTCCCCCTGAAAGACAGAGGTTTTTCCATGGCCATGCTATTACTAGAACAGGAATATTGTAACAGCTGTGCAAATGATACAACAAGCCTTGAAACTTCTAGGCTACCCCGTTAAGAAACTGATGATATCCCATAAGTGACTGATAAGATATATCACTATATACTTTATAGCTTTTGCTAAAAAAGTGGTTTCTTCTGGCATAAATCTGTTCAGTCCATTCATTTCTGGCTTAGATCAATGGATATGTAACTGGATTAGCCATGGGTCACCAGAGTGAAAAAGAAATTTTCTGTGACAGTAAGAAATACTGATGAGAAGTGCCAATGATTCACTAACACAATCAGAAGTACCATCTTTTGCCCAGGTATTTTTTATGAACAAAATTCTGTTCTCTTTTGTCTAGGCATAGATGTTGGTGATCCAGGGCAGACTTCTATTAATGGGAGTCAAACTTACGCACTCTTTGTATCACAGTCTTAAGGATAGAAGGAAAAGATTTAAATCTTCAGAGACATATACAGAATTTAGAAAAGGAAAAAGGCATAAGAACCTCATTATGAATTTAGGAACAATGTGTGCTTTCAACTTTACAGTTAAATTGTGTTATAAGTATTATGGGAAAACATATTTTTTCAACAAAATGAGAAAGCTTTAGAAGAGACAATGTATGTAGAAGCAGCAAAGTGTGAAAAGCAAGGTATTCAAAAGGCTGAAGAAAAGGAATTTGAAAGAATGAAAATAAATAGATTTCTGAACCATATTTATTCTATTTGATGATAGGCAAACTTTTTAAAGGCAAATTCCAATTTTAGAAATAGATTTAGAAACTGAATCTATAACACCAATCTGCTTCAGGAAAGGTCTGTTAGGATAGCCCTAATCATCCTCATTGTTAGATAATGCTACCACAATTAACGTATGTCCATGACCTTTGTTTAATGGAACTATACAGTAGCTTCATTAGTAAAATAAAAACTGCCCGGACTACAAACCACCTACAATGATCACTGTTAGCACTGAACACTGAAGGAAAGAACTGGATAATGCTAGATATCTGCTCCAAGTAGAAGACAATTTCCCTTTGCAATACAAAGATACAATCTTCCTAAGTCTTCCCAGAAAACATCAGTGAAGGCAAACAGACAGCTCCAAAATGATTTCATAATGCTGACAAGCAGCCAATAAGAAGGTTAATTCCCAGTTGCCACCAAAGATTGAATCACGCAATGGATCAAAATCATGACAATATGTCTCTGCAGTAGGGATGTGGAGAGAACAGAAAAGTTTAGGGGAAGAAAAAGGAACATCAAGACTGAATTCATAGTAAATAGAAAATAATTGCTAACCTGATAAAGTAATCAAAATAAAATTGCAACAATGAAATAGCATGCAAGACTCAAGCTTCCTATCATACATACTTTGGGCTATCAAACAGGACAAGCTACGTAAGAAAACAATCCCATTTCAATATATTGCTTTAAAAATTGACACTGATTCTTTTTTAATCTGATAAACCTGCATTTAAAAAAAATATAATTAGCAATTAAAAAGGAAAAGCAGCTTCAAAGTAAGAACAGGAAGACTGGGAAAATGTAACCTGGTTATCAAATAGACTGCTTGCTCCCAGCAGTAAGCTGCTATCAAACCCAGCACTAAGATGATATCAAAACCACCTTTAGGATAAAAGAAGCACTGATAAGACATTGTGTGTGCCTTGAAGGATATTCTCTAATTACGGTACTGTTTTCTGAGGACGCTATGACCTTATTTTTGATTTATTACAAAAACTAAGACATAACTTAGTCTAATATTGTTCTTGGTCAATGACCTGTCCATGTACATCATCTTATTCCAGGCTTTCAAGATTTTAAAGCTCTGCTAAGAACAGGTTTATCCTGTCATGAAAGGTTCTACTCATTTTGAAAGGTAATTGCACTGAAAAGGTAAGAGACTATCATTATCTATTAGTTGGCTTCACTGAGTTTAGTCTGTGTCCTGGACTAAGACATCCATTAATCAGAGCCTCATATATGTATTTCATAATCAGTAGCCACTGAAGTGTGTTTTAAGATACTGGGCATGTAATTTCATAAACAGCCCCAGTTTAGCACCTCTTGCTAATCCACCTTCTGCTCCATGAAAGCTGGCATTTTAATACGTTGTGTAGGAACCACCTTGACTTCCACTGCTGACATGGACACATAGAAAGGCACAAATCATATCTTTTATCTTTTGAACTAAAGTTGTATTTACCTTGTTATTGTTGTTAATCCAGTACACCAGGGTACAGGTTTAATCCATCTGAGAGCACACTGCCTGTCTCAGTACTGAGCACTAAGGCTTTGGTTATCAGCAGGCAGTATCTGCTGCTCCCTTAAGCAACTTGGGCTCTGCCATGATTTAGAAAAAAAATCGCTATCTCACAGATAGACCCTTTCCAGCACACTAGATGACAGTTAAGATCAAACCACCTAAATAGATCAGCCACATTTTGAAATATTAGTAATTGGTTGCAAAAACCCACTTTTTTTTTTTTGGTTAATTATGAAAAAACAAAGCCAAACGCCCATGGAAAATAACTATGTGGCAAGAATTCACATGGATTTTTAGGAATATATGATGAAATTGCTAATGTGACCTTAGAAAAATTAAATCTGAGAATATACTAGGGGCATGAATAGACATTGCAAATTTCTTGATCTACTGATCTTAAGGTCTCTTGAACTGCTTCACTGCAGACTTAGTTTCTGAGGTTTTTGCTACAGACCCCTCAGCATTTAGGATTGCATAGCCTGGAATTGTGATGGGCACTCAATCTGCTGCCAGAGACAGCTAAGTAAGTTCTGAGTCCTTCTCATATTTCATATCATTCAGCAAGACCACATTCTTCCCTAGGACTGATAAGGGATAATATATGGCAAAGGAAAAGCAAGTGGCAGGAGATCCATCTTGACTAGAGGAAGTATTAGAGTGTTCAGCAGAACAGGTAGCACACTAACTTTAGGCAATATTATGTAGGGAATAAGCCTGCAAAGGTACAGGAATGCGTTCAATGTCTGATTATCATCATCGTATTTGGATCTGCTAAGAAAGATGCACATGAAGCTAGATTAAATAAGTAGGGCCAACAGAGAGATAAACTTTGAAAATTAATCTATTTAAAGCTACTGTGGGTTCCTATTACTTTTCCTAACTGGTTTTCCATTTTTAGCATCCAGGTGCTCAATTGCTGTCCTGAACTAAAAGGGGGCATACTAGGCACAGGTTTGGAGACCACAGATTTTTTTCTCTCACAAAAGGGCTAATGCTCGCCTACAGGAACCTGATACTATGAGATAATGCATCTGGCTAAAAGTTAAGGTTTCATTGAAAATGAAAGTTTTACTTCTTAAAAAAAGAAAAAAAGGGCAAAAAAATAGAATTCAAAAATCCATACTTCACATTATCCGTGGATTAAACCAAATTCTCTTTAAGATATATATCACTAAATGACACTGAATTTGCCCAGGGAATTTTACGCTCTAATACTACCTCAAGCTTCTTTTGATAATTTGAATTTAGTCTTTTAGCTACTCTAATAGGTTTAGATTAGCTTAGTGGAAACATTCAGCATGAACACACTATCATTTTCACTGTGCTGATCCTCTGAGATAGGTGCAGTTAACATTTTTCAAATCTCATTCACGATGAGCTTTATGTGAGCATAATGTTACTGTACCTTAAATCCAGCTAAGAGTAACATAGCTTAATGCTTCATAAATAGTGCAGTTTGTCAGCCAACCGCAAGTAGCAACCTCATCAGACAAGGTGATCTGTACATCATTGTTCACAGTGATTTATGCTGAAGGTTTGTAATTAAATTCACTTCTTTCAGTATGCTCCGTGACCAGCATGTATACCAACATGCCATCAGCCCTCAAGCTTCAGAACTATGCTGATTGTATTTTATCATTCTATTGACACAATACCAGGCTATGTAAAGTGTGTGCTGATACCCAAAGAAGCAAAAGCAAACACTGAATTCTTCTTTACTGGGAAAAATACAAGAAATATACTGTGGCTCAAAGTTCATACATCCAATCTTGCTATGTTAACTTTCCAAGACCTGAAACTCTAGGGGAGGTGTCAAAGGGATAGAAAAGACAAAAGGGGATGTCCCTTGGACAAAAGCTTTAAATTCAAAATGCATCTCGTCCGCTTCCTACCACAGACTACTAGGAATTCACTGCCCCAGGATGCCTGTCTCTGAACTGGAATGTAGTCCATGATGCTGTCCTGATTTTCTGTCTGTGTGAACAGCCTCAGCTCATAAGTTGCCTGTTCTACAACAGTAACACAGGTCTCACTTCACTGAAAAAATGAAACAGGTGGTAAACAAAGGAAGATCCACATCTGAAGGAGACAGATACAGATGCTGCAATAATAAAATCAAAAATTCCGTGGCCAAAAAGAAAGGGCCTCATTCTTGAGTTTAGCTCAAGGCAAAGCCCATTTCTTTATTACAACTTTTTAAAGAGTAAAAGATTAATATGCAGGTTGCTTTGTAAGTCAAGGACTATACTGGGTCATATATGAAAACATCTGTAAGTAAACCGATGCCAGTTCATTAATATTTTGTATAGAATGTAAACTTGTAGAATTCTAAAGGGCTGGCAGAGGTAATAAGAAATGCTCACGGAATGCTACAGGTAATCACTATTTAAATATGAACCATATCCAGTATCGCTTGTCTGTTGTTTAAACCCAAGGAAATAGACTGAAAATTAATAGAAATGAAACTTTGGGTTTAGGCCAGTTTCCTTCATGCTTTATACCAATACATTATTAACATTTGTCCCTTTATTTAATCTCAAAACATTTAAAGTATTTTAGCATAGGTGAGTTTGGGATTAGTGGCTTCTCATCTGAAAAGGTCATATTTGAACAACACAATAGCAGATACAGTCTAAGCTAAGACTGACTGCTACCTGAGACAGTTGTAAGAAACTGAGATAAAGGGGTTTATCTCAGTTTCTTACAGATATTTTCAAAGCATGGCTTACTTTGTTGTTTTTTTTTAACTGAAATAGAGCAGTTTTCCATCTTATTGACAAACCCTGCTTACTTTGATAGAAAGTTGCTTCTTGCTGTGACTCAGCTGAAATCTGAAGTACTATATAAAGGCACTATGTTGCACTAAACTATCTCTACCAAAAGTTTTCTGTTGTTTTGCAGTGGGGCTCAAAGAAAGGGAAATGGGCAGGTGCTAGATTTTGAAGCAAATGCTAAGAGTTCCACAAAGAAAACTCTCCGGGATATGAGACACACGATTTAAACAGCTTTCTTTTCTTTACCTCACCCAATCCTCAAGATAATGAAGCTGAGCCATCCGGCTACGTAATTTCAACATTTGGAAGGGATTAGAAATGTCATGGTGTTAAGTAACACCTTCATAAGGATATGACGAGCTTACTAATAGGAGAGCCTAATCCTGTCACTTTGTCTGATGGCACCCTAAGTCCCTGATTGAGCTTCTGTTTTCTACCATAATACACTGTTGAGAATTGTGAGCAGTTTGCACGGTCAAATCACTTTTACAAAGACAGTAAGACAATCCAATAGTGAAAAGGCACAACAGCAGCAGTTACAGAAGCTACAAGTGAAAACTAAAGTAGTGCATTGTCAAGAACTCCTCATATGCCAGGAGTCTAAGTTTTGAAAGCAAGAAAATATCTGATCTACATCAATAAAAATCCCATCTATGCTTCACTGGGTTAGAATGGGAATGAAAGGGAGAGATAGAGAGAGGGAACGTGCAAACTAAGCAGTCTTTAACATGTGTTTCACCTACCAAAAATAAAAAACCCAGGCGTAAATCTACTCCCCAACGGAAACTGGACCAACAGAAATTACCTTTGTGTTGATTTATGCAAAAAAGCACACTTTCCTCTCAACACTCTACTGAGTGACGAAGTGACAAGTAGTAAGACTGCCGCCTAAGGCTGGTTAGCTTAGAGGGCTTACAGTAGCACAGAGTACTTTAGGCTGGAATTGACCTCCGGAGTCCATTTACTGCAGCCCTTCAGATTTTAATCAACTTGCTGGGGGTCTTGCCCAGTCAAATGTTAAAAATCTCCAAGGATGGAGTTTCCACAACTTCTCTGGGCAGACTGCTCTGGGATTAACCACCCTCTCCAGGATTTTTTTGTCAAATCAGAATTTTCCTTGTTGCAAGCAACTTGTAACTGCTGTTTTTTTGTCTTCTTCATGTCTTTCAAGGGGCTATCAGTACTTCTGCTAAACCACAGAATCATAGAATGGGTTGGGTTGGAAAGGACCTTAAAATCATCCAGTTCCAGCCCCCTGCCATGGACAGGGATGCCTCACACTAGACCATGTCACCCAAGGCTGTGTCCAACCTGGCCTTGAACACTGCCAAGGATGGAGCATTCACAACTTCCTTGGGCACCCTGTGCCAGTGCCTCATCACCCTCACAGGAAAGAACTTCTTCCTTATATCCAGCCTGACCTTCTTCTGTCTGAGTTTAAAACCATTACTTCTTGTCCTGTCATTGACAGTCTTACTCAACCAAGATTGCATTTTAAAATAAAATATTGTGTAAAACTACTTCATTATGTTATTTAGTAACTATAGTATTTTTCTTCTGTTTGGAAAGTACTCTATAGGTTAAGCAGGCCAGCAAATAAACCCAGTACCATTTATGTGATCTTGTTTGTTTATGGGATTATTTTATGTTTCCTGGCAAATCTCTAAGAAGCCTTTCTTACCCAATGTCGGCAGTCATTAGTATAAGAAATGAAAGAAGATGCTATGTAAGGTACATTAAAAAAATACGTAAGTGGAATGAATAGTTATAAGATCTGAGAAACACTGAACTGAATCACTTTAGTAAACTTCAACACGGGCTGTATTCTGGAGGTGACAGAAGTTTTAGGGTATTCCACTTTCATATGTGAAGTAGAAAGAGCATTGCTCAGAAGTGTCAGTTCCTCTTTCTGCCTTTATCTATTTTTGCCTGTGTTGATATGACTGCAGGTACTGTAACTAATCTGTAAAATGTAGATCTTTTTTTCTCTTTCCTTTAGAACAGGATTTGAAAAATATATATTATTGTCAAAGGTCTGCCCAACTGTGAGCCAAACAATTTGCGGGGAAGCATGTCCTGCTCACAAGTACTAAGTAAAGCATGGCAAAATAATCCCAGCCATAAGTGTATCATTTTATCACTTTGAGGATGTGATCCTGCAGGGTTTTTAAGAACGGCAGCAGAACATTTCTCTTTTTCCTTCTATTCTTTTTAACTTGTGGGCTTATTTTGTTTGTAGTGAATCATAAAAGGGATTTTATTCAGCTCAGAACGTTGAGTAAAACAACTGCAACTTCCCCCTACCCCCAACAATAATACACTATACAGATAACCCAAGTGCCTGTTTTCCACAACAAAAGCACGTAATTGCTCATGGATTTTTAAAATTGGATTTCTGTTATGGAAACAAAACAAATCAACAACAAAGCTCCCACATAGCAGCAGGACCAGATAAATTTAGTCCTCATTTAGGTGAAAGGAGAATTACAAAGTGTGTTCTGCTTTTGTTATCTCCCTTTTCATTACAATTACTAGCATTATATATTACTTTAGTTCAATTATTAAACTATTCTTATTTCAGCCAATGGATTTTACCTTTTTCTGATTCTCGTCCCCACCCCACAAGGGCAGGGGGGAGTGAGCGAGCTGCTGCGTGGTACATAGCTGTCAGCTGGGGATAAACCATAGCAAAGGGACAGGAATGCTGCAAGAGCATGCTTTTCCAGCCAAAAGTTGGTAAACGAAGACTCAGGATGAAGTATGACACATTTCCAGAAGACAAAGCATTTCCTACCGTGTCTGTACTTCTACAGAGGACATATACATCAGGGATGCAGGAAACTTACGCTCTGCAGAACTAATCCCAAGAGCTGTGAATCTGCAGAGAAATTGCCTCTCGCTCATCTTATCACTCTGTTCCTTGGAGGATCCTGTTCCCAGAAACTACACATCATCTTGAGGAATAACGGAGAAACCATCTCACTCTCTAAGTAATGTAATCTGCATTACAATCAGGTGTAACCACTAAGCAGTTCTGCAGTGCTGGAGGAGTTCTTCAGTGCTGGAGATTAACATCTCCAGCTGTTAATGAGATCTCTATTAACAGCAGAGATCTCAGCAGATCTCTGGCTCACTCTTCTGGCAATCCTAATGGATCCATCAGAGAAATGCCCCACCATCAGCTTAGATCAGAACTAAATAAATTCCATTCCAGTGGACTGGTAATCAAGTTTTAGGTTATTAGAACCTGCAAGTGGGATTAACAGCAAAAGACATACATACGTGGTCTGTGGTCCCGCAGGCTTGTGTTTCCTTCCGAGTTCCAAGTGCTACTCTTAACTAATCAAAATGTTAATGGGTGATTACTTTATAATAATCCTTCAATTTGCAGTCATTCCAGATGAGTCTGTATCAATAGAGGAATGTAAACTGAACATATGTAAAAATTAAATCCTTTAGAAACAGATACAGGTTCTCATTTGTACACCACACACCCTTAAAGGAGATCAGATACCACAGGAAATGGCAGTTTTAAAAAGAAACTTGTTTTCATGTGTATTTCATATGTAAAAAGGCTTAAAAAAAACACCAGAAGGATCGAATCTTAGCAACATGAAGAAGTTCTTTTTTTTCTTACAGTTTTCTGCTACACTGTACTTACACACTTCTCACAGCCTTCAGGTTTTTGAATTTTAGGAGAGACAGAAGCCATGCCAGAAACATAAACCCTCAAAAACTGTGTTTTTCATCTGGGCTTGTAAACATTCAGCTCAGGGTGGGGAGGGGGGAGTGTGTCTTCAGCATAAGAAAGATATAGATCTGCTCAAGTGAGTCCATAGGATAGCCATGAAGATGACCAGAGAGCTGGAGCTCCTCCTATATGAGAGCGCCAGGCTTGTTCAGCATGGTGAAGGGAAAGCTCACAGATCTTATAACAGTTACCCAATACCTAAAAGGGGCCTGCAAGAAATCTGGAGAGGGGCTTTTGAAAAGGGCACGTAATGGCAGAACAACGGCAGAGACTGGAAGAGGGGAGATTTAGAGATTTGACATTAGGAAGAAATTCTTCCCTGTGAGGGTGCTGAGGCACTGGCACAGGGTGCCCAGAGAAGCTGTGGCTGCCCCATCCCTGGTAGTGTTCAAAGCCAGGTTGGATGGGGCTTGGAGCAACCTGCTCTAGCGGAAGGTGTCCCTGCCTGTGGCAGGGGGTTGGAACTGGATGAACTTTAAGGTCCCTTCCAACTCAAATCGTTCTATGATCCTATTCCATATTAATACTTTAACAGAAATGCTGCAAGGAAAGACAAAGCCTGGAGAAAGTAAGGAGTGCGTTTTCACACAGGTAAATCAAATTCTATCCAGGGGAATTTTCAAGAGACACCAGTGGAAAATAATAATTTTAGAGGTGCCTTTTTTGAACATGTCCTTACAAAATGTTTAATAATTCAGGGGAAAAAAAAAAAAAGAAAATTAGAATTATTTTGATATTCATGTGGCCTAGATAGTAATGCTTGGATGTTTGAGAGTTTCTTGAAGAACAAGAAAGTACTCTGCGAGGAGGAAATTACAGAATGCAAATTGCTAGCAATGTTTTCATCTTTTATTTTCTCTTTTGATAATATTAATCTTCAGTTCTTTAATACAGTACTACAGAGAGAGAGAACAGTTGGCAATTCATATACAGATGTAGAGAAGATTCATTTTCAGCCTACTGTATACTTTATGAAAGACACAGGGAAAAGAATGCAAATATTTCTTCTATGCAAAACTGCATGACTGGGATCAGCAGGCATGGAGTTTTTATACGAGCTGCTAATGACACACTCAGGGGTACAGGATCCATTGCATGAATCTGGAATAAAAGAAGCCTATGTTTAATCTTTCAAAAAGGCATATCCTCTTTCTCCGTTTCATGAATGAATATGTGGGTAATTATTATTTCTACATGAAACACTAGTGACATTCAAGACTGAGAGCATGAATCTACCAAACCCAAGTGACTAAATGTTATGCATCTATATTCTTGCTTCCATTAAGCCACATGTTGATGACAAATAGATTCAATTATAAATCTAAGATTTTGCATTAATTAATTGTACTTTATTGGAAACATTCTCCTAAATAAACTTTTATTTAGAAATGTAGACTATGTATTTTATCTCAGGATCTGTCTCCTCTTTCAGTATGAATCACAGTATTTTCACCTCCAAAGACCTTAACCACAGAAGACCTGAAATAGACTGCATAGGACTGAAAGGAAGCTCCCAGAATATTAAGCCCACCTCCCCCCGTCACAAACAACCATCTCACCCATTATAACCCTCTGGCTACCTTAGATCAAACATTATAAACTTGAAGTAAATATATATTCATCAATCTGTCTTAGTTAACTTCTTGCAACATCTGAGCAAGCGAATGTCTCTTTGAATCAGTTTCCTAGCCATCCTCCTCTGTTCTTTCCATTACTGTTTTTCCTATGTTGTAAAAAAATTCAGTAATCCGAAGATCTGTCCATTTTTTTCTCTAAATCCAGACAAACACTCTTTGGATTCTTTAAATCCTCTCCCTTTACTTCATTTTTTTCTTCCATAGACTCTCTTATCTCTAATTCCTGCTAAAGCCTAATACCAAGCAAGGAAAAAGATTCTCCTACAACCAGCAGGAGAACAGTTTGTAACTACCTCTGAGAGATGAGAGATTCCACTTCTGCCTTAGATTTAAAATTCAACTTGTTTTCAAGTTTTTCATTTGCATAGAGCTGGTGGGATCTACCCCAGATTACATAGATAAATTTGAATCTAGATCACCTATCTTTCCATGTACAGGTTTTCAACTCTCTGTGGCCTGTTACGTATGTATCCCCTCTCATGTGATTTCTCACATCAAAACAAACACCAGTAACTAGAAGTCATCCTCCATCCATTACTATCTACATTTACATCAGAAGAACAGTAAGAGAGCAATAGAAAAGAGTGTGCTGTACTGAGATACTGGTTTTATACAGATTAACATCTGATTACTGATCACTCACACATATCTTAACCGAAACAATCCGTAATTGTTGTGCTGCAGTTTCAGAGGAATGGTGTGATTTCTAATGTATGAGCTACAAAGCACTAACAGTAACAGTGAGTCATTTCTGTGCACTGGCAACTATTCTTAACAGATTCCCAAAAACAAAAGAAAGATTGTCTCAGAGCACAACTGAAACAACCCCATTGTGATTACTTTATAAAAGAAAATATACTATAACAAAGCAGTGTATCAGTTAAGATGACACAATAAAACAAACAGAAAAGGGAACTTTGAAACTATGCTTTCCTAGGTAAGAAACCGCATATGAAAATACTTCATTTTTTATTTAGGTGTCTTATGCAGTCTTCTATTTACTGCTACAAGGTCAAGGAACTGAAGTTCAAAGAAAAGGACATATTGTGCTTATTATCCTTACACAATTACTGGATGCTTCACCTTTTACACCATCAGAACCTGTATGTCCATTTCCTAAAGTTTTGTCCTCTCTGCTAGAATTACCTTTCCTTGCCTGTCAGTAGGTGGTAGGCAGGGATTTGCCGTGTCTCCTGAGTACATCACTGTTTGCCTTCTTAGTTCAACCTGCTTCATTCATTACTAAAGAGGTATGATTCGGGAGGTGCCATTCTTTCCCTGGAGCAACTACTGAAACAGTATTTCAGCAAAATATAAAGGCAAATAGTACTGCTAGAAGAACTGCTGTAAGGAAAACAGAGCAGGCCTAAATCCCTAGCCGTCATTACAAACTCCCAATGCAATTTTCACCAGACTATAGACCTGTATAATTCTCTTTGAGCTCTGGTAAATATTTCTCTTTGCTTCCTCTAGATACAACACACTTTGCATTGCTGTGTAAAAAGTTGTGGTATTAGTCTTCATTTCTTGCATCCATTCAGTTTCAACTGAAATAAATGTTATATATGCAGAATCAAAAATAAATAGAATGCTAATCGTAATCTACCATTATTTGCAATTTTCTGTTCAATATTAAAAGGCAGTTGCTAAATAATTTCAATTCTGTCTTTGTTAGGTGCAACACAATTGCTGCACTGAAGTTTAAATGAACAATTTAAAATATACACAACTGATTTACTGGTATGCCTCCTTTTGCAGTTCACATTGTAGTGGCTGTTCAGGGCAGTGAGAATATCTTTTAGCTTTCAAAACAGCCCCCAGGCTTGACTGCACCTCTACACTGTTAGAGGTGTAAGCAAATGAAAAGGCCAATTGGGCCCCAGGCTGAGGTTAGGCTAACAGAATAGGACATGGGAAAATGCTAGACAGGACATGAGAAATTGCCAGATGTTTTAGTAAAGTGAGCAGCTGAGAAAAGTTACACATAGTGCCATGAGGGATGGCAGGATTTCACTGTGCTGAGATGGACTCATGTGAGAAATGGTCAGGTCACAGATCACTCATGGGAAGCAGTAGGCACCTTTGGAGACTGAAGTCTTGCAAGACCAGACAAAATTACCTATATGACAATATCAGAAATAACGAATT
This sequence comes from Pezoporus flaviventris, assembly GCF_033815535.1. Classification (NCBI taxonomy): domain Eukaryota; kingdom Metazoa; phylum Chordata; class Aves; order Psittaciformes; family Psittacidae; genus Pezoporus; species Pezoporus flaviventris. The sequence goes on from NW_026892585.1 coordinate 7,403,267, forward strand.
TGGGTGTAGATGTAGGAAAATAGGGAACAGTGGGGAGAAAGTAGTTACTGAAGAGCTGTTTAGCAGGGGGAGAACAGAGCAGAGAAAGAAGATACAAAGGCAGTAAAAAGCAAGTGAGGAAAAGGCATAATCAGAAATGCAAACTATGTGATCAGGTACTTATTCTTCAAGGCCAACTATTTGTAAGGAAATGGAAATAAAAGAAGGTTTTCAAGTATAGGAGTAACTCTGTCCAAAGGAAACCAGCCCAAACCATCTCATTATCTAACATTCACAGTAGGGTTCAGGCAGAATTGACCACTTCTTTCCAAGTTAGTTGGAGGCCAAATGTAACAGCCTTAACCAGTCCAGCCATATACAGTGAAGTGACATTTCTTCTGGAGATGAATGAAATGAATGGAATAGTTAGGTAGTTATACCTTGAGCTTGTTCTTCATTACTATCTGCTCCTTAATGCGTTCCAAATCCACAGACCATCTCCAAAGTCTGCAAAAGGCACTGTACTACAGAGGAGCAGGTTTATTACCCCCCCCCATCTAGATGCTGGTTTTGCCAGCCACTCTCTTAAGTGCAAACATCGATGTTTGTGATGAGAAAGTGAAAGAGATCTCTTCAGGTATCTTTTGTTGCTGGTCTGTAACAAATTCTGTGTGCTACGTAAGACCAGTGAAGAAGCTGAGAATGCATGGAGCAGAGGAACAAAATAAATGGTTTAGGAGAGAGATATAAAGAGAGATTGAGCATCTAACTACAAACACAAGTAGACTGCTATTTTAACATTTCATTTATATTCCATTTCCAATTGAGTTGAACTCACTAGTGATTTGCAGTGAGACACACAATGCATTACAAAACACAGTCTCTGTATTCACAATGTAACACAAAAGTCTGCTAAAGAAGTCAAATACATAAATCCTTATAGTCTCCAATATTAACCCAACAGAAAAAAATCCAAACACCACCCCCAAAAAACACCAAACCAATAAAACCAAAGCCTGTAACTACAGGCTAACATCAAAGAAAAGAACTTGTACGTTAAACAACAGTCTGTTAAATGGAACTAAAACCCTCTTCTTCAAAAAGTCTGTTGGTTAGGATATTAACTGGGAGACCATAACAGGATAAAAACAATAGCAGAAGACAGTGAGACTCTCATCAGATTGATTATTTTCTAGTAAAAGAGAGTGAGCAAAATGAAATCACTTGCTAATTTTTAAATTTAGTTTATGCCTTTATGAAATCTAAACACATTCTGGACAGGATAGAGACCCTGCGATTGAAAATGGATTTTGCCATGGAGTGGTATATCGCAGGGTTAAGACTTCGGGAAGACTGTTAATAAAAACATAATGCAAATCAGCGTATAAATATACAAAAAGGTGACCAAACCAGACACATATTTCATTTACACAACCAATTCAAAAGTGAGTGTATAATTAATGTAATTCCAGAGGTCACTTATGAACAATTTACTCCTTCTTTATCAAGGGCTCAATAATGTCATTATGCAGAAGACTGGTACTGTTTTAAGCAGTGTCCTTCCTGAAAACAGATTGATCTTAACAAAGGTATCCCATTAGTTTTAAAAACAACAACTTCTCTTTTACTATCTACATTATACAATGTGTATAGAATCACATTGAGAATCAGAGCACAAAAAGGACATTAGAAGAGTATGTATATATTTTTGTTTAATTTAAAGCTAGAAAGAAGGGCTTTCATCATGTAACCACCTAGCTTTCCACAGAATTCATGAATAGCAATTTGGAAAACATTAGAATAAATACATTTAAAATACTATTCACTGTAGATATAACATTTTTATTGTCCTATATTCTTTCACCAGAAAGAATAACAAATATCAATTAAAACAAAATTGATGCTAATTTCATTCCTCAAAGCTATACCCTATAACTGGAGCATTCATCAGTGTGATTAGGTTATGTGGAAATGCTTAGATGGCTTAACTGATGTATTGATTCTAACACAAGGTAGGGAGTAGGAGAGCTAAGATGGTCAGAAACTGGTTAATGAAGCAACTGCAACTACAGTAAACACTGTTTTCTCCCGTCCTCAGAATATTAAAAATGGTACAGTGATAGCTGGTGCTACAGTGTGATACTGAAACAAGTCTCTTGCCATTCAATAATTGTGTGTCTGGGGAAAACCTGAAAGATTTTGTGTGACTGGAAGACTAAGGGTACTATTATTTTTCACCCTCAAATACATCACATCAGTAAGGTCTATGTTCTCTGAGCTTCTCCCTTGTGCAGATGTTCAAATCCAATCATTATCTTTTCTATCAGAAGCAGGAAAACGTCTCTGTTTTCCCCACGTTACTCAGTTTCTTAGACAGCAGCATAGTGCCTTTGAAGAAAGTCTGATTCTGCCCCGTTTGCATTTAAAGAAGTCAAACATTCATGGAAGGCATTCTCACTAAAGCCTGCCCGCAGGAAGACTGTCCTTTCCCTTAAAACTGCCTATGGAAATGTTGCCTGTTCTCAAAGTCAGCATGCCCTAAGGATCACAGATGTTTGGTATTCTGCCCAAGGGCCCCAGTGGAATATTTGGAATGCACACTGGCTGCCTCACTGTAAATACTCTTTCAATTGCAGGTATATGGTAAAAAGACAAGTTCTTTATCTGTATCATATCAAATATATGGAACACACGAGGGCTTCAAATAGAAGATCAATTTAAGTTTTTATTATGAAGTTCTTGCTACCATAAAATACTGGTTTCAGTTCCTTAGACCATTGCCAAATTTTAATTACTTGGCAGAAATGCTCTAATTATTTGCTTTCATTTACTATTTTTCTCTCAAAAAGTTTTCAGGCCAAACAATGTAGCTTTTTAGAAGGAAGGGCAAAGATAAATACAAGGCTTGCCTAATACAATCTGGCTTTTTTAGTAATTTAGAAACTGAAAAACTGAGTAAAACTGAAATTTGGTAGTAAAAAACTTCAATAACAGCTATATACCATCTTCTCCTTATGTTTAAGTATTTTTTCCTACTTTTACTCATGAACTGTCTTCAGAAAAAAACAGCATTTGTGGATGACCAACAAGACTGATCAGTACTAATGGCTGAGATTTCAGGAAAAGTCATCCTAGTATATATAGTATATATGCCAGGATGCTACACTTAAACTAGAAAGAACCAAACCATCCCCAGAAGGCAGACTGATGATCACATCAATATGTAAGAATGAAGACATTTTGGGTTTTCTTTGTTTTTCATTTTGGCTGCTGCAAGGCAAGGAGTTCACCTCTCCTCTGATGGTTGCTTTCTTCCAGAAAAGTAAGCCCACTGATTCAGGTAAAGAAAGGAAGGAACTGGACAAAGACTTTGGAAGGAGAATTAAGAAACAGAGTAAGTGTAAACCACAATTAAACCGAACTTGTTGAGGGAAAGAGCAAAAGTGTGAGTGGGGAGGAGAGATACAACTGACTCACAGGAGTAGTAGTGGAAGCTAGAGATATCATGGAAGGCCAAGAACATAGATGCTGAAGAAAGGAAAAGACTGTGAGCATCTGGCCAAGGTGAAGCTGGGATTTTGGAAAGCTTATCTTGATGAAGCTGTACCAGGACTGAAGGTGAGAAAGGCAGATGCAAGACAAACCAGGAAAGAATCTGTAGTAATAGGAGAATGAAATCAGATAAATTAAAGATCTGTTTAGCAAATGGGGCAGCAGAAAACTAACTCAAGCAAGAAGAGAAGGGAAAACAAAACAGTTTTGACAATTCTAGAAGGAGAACAACTGAAATAATCAGTTCCCAGGAGAACCAGCAATTTCAGATTTCTGTCTGGGCTTTGCCTGTACACAAAATAACAATGTACCAGCCTGGCTTAGCTTGGTACATGCAGGATGGACCCTTCCAAATAGTTGTCATGGTGATTCCATTTCATGTTTCTGTCTGTGTTTGTCCAGGATGGTGCCACAACACAGCCTCAGATTATGTAGCTGCTGCAGGTGGGATTTTCCACCTCCTTTCTTACAGAAGTTGGAAGGCATATGTAGGAAAGTAGTAAACAGGAAAGGTAAGCACAGGTAATGAAAAAATGCTGCCCTAGATAAGTGGATATCTTTCCTCTTACCTCTACCACAGAGATTCTATTTTATGATAGCTAGTAACAGAAACGAACATATTCCACTTGGTTACCAACTACACTGTCATTTCCAGGGTGACCTGATATGTCCAAGATCTAATATGTAACAGTGCTAAGAGTTACAAAACAAGAGACATGCCACATCGCAACCAAGGCAGCTCACATTACTGGACGTTCTTCCCTTTTACTTTTGTGCTTCAGCATGGCATGTGCAGAAGCAGATGAAAGGGATTACAGATGTGAACAGAAATAAAGGAGTCTGTAAGGCATTCTCATAGGCACCATAAGGAAGGCCACATGGAAATGCGCAATTCTGTACTTACAGCAATAAATTAGGCTTATGGCTACATTTCTGTGCAACAAAAAAAACCCCCAAACCACTGAGTAACCACTTACTAAGTATGCATAGACCATTTCATGCAGTAAATGAAATGGATTCTTGCAGGGCATATGGGAAGGGAGAACAGTTATTTAATTAGACAGCTTCTTACTGCAGACACTAAAAGGGGCCAAAAGTTGCAAAAGCAGTTTCATGCCTTCCTAATGTTTGATTCTGCAACTGTAGTAGGGGGTTGTATGTCTAATAAAAATATAAAATGTGAGCATGAGTGGCTGTGCATTGTGCTTATAGCCGTATCAGAGACTGCAGCCTCAGTGAGGTTTTGCTAGACTGAGCTCTTCTTCACTGCTTGAGAAAGACATTTGGAATTCATCATCTGTTCAAGAGAGAAAAATAAATAAATAAACTCAACAGTTCCTGGGTTACCAAAGAACGAAGTTTCCTCCAGACAGACTGCAGTCAAACCACAGCAAAATTCCTAACACGAAAAAGAGAGTCCCCATAGAAACAAAAGCAATAAAAACACGTATCATGCCCCCTTGTATTGACTTCACAACACCGGCACTGCAAAGGGAAGAACTTCAGTGTTCTGCAAAACAGCAAGCAAGTCTGTGATACCCAAAGGACTATTATTTTGACCAATAAGTATGCTATATTTGAGAGCAGAAGCACTTTACATTGCTCTGGTGAATACCCTGAAAAGACTAATACATAGGAGGAATCCGAAGAACACACACACACACACACAAAGACTATGGTCTAGAAAACAAAATCTATTTCTATTGTGATATTGACACCTAAGACAAAAATGATCCTTTTACCACTATCTTGCAAGGAGACTTTTTAAAAATGGTTTTTATTGCTCTAGTGAATATTATTCTTCCTGTGAATGGTATCCTCCCTGTCAGTCACCTGACCAAAAAGATAACCATGAAGTGGTTTTTTCCTTTACACAGTAGGAATGTCAAGATTTAGCTAAGGGCAGTTGTCTTTCTCAAAACATACTGAACATACTCTAAGCTCTCTACTCAGAGAGCTTAGAGCCAATGCACTTGTGATATTCAGTGTGCAGTGAACTAAGCCCACAAGATTCGCTTCCATTTTTGTGTTAGTCATTTAAGTAACCGTTTACATGTAATTATTCAGGTATGATTAGTTTTTTAGTTCATTATAATGAACTTCTAAGCCATGATTCAATGACAAAGTATTCAAAATCAGTATCAATGAAGGCTATTGTTTTTTTTCTTGCCTCTCATTTGTTTCCTGGTGCTGCAAAATACTGACTTGTCAATTGGGCTGAAACATCTGCTTCAGGAACCACAGCTGTGAACCTGATCATAGAAGAGATTCAGAGTAAAAGAGTATTTTCATGGGTTCTTTCTAAGGCTGCATCTTGAATATACCAAAACCACTACGGAATTATTTGTAATGTAAAATCATGGACTGAATCTTCTTGCCACAATGCCACAATAATGATCAGAAACATACAGAATGCTCTTTTACTAAAGAGCCAGAAAATCTATGGAGAGCTCTTTCCACTCTGGGATCACAGGTCACTATTCATCCATTAACAGAGCTAGTTCACATGGTAGCCCTCTCCCCTCATCTTACTTGTTACTGCCATGGTTAACACTCTTCCTATCAGGTCCTTGAAACTTCTTATGAAACTGTGCTTTAAGACAGATGAACAACGTCAGGTTGACCCCACCAAATTATCAGTCGTGTCTGAGAGCCCACAGAGAAGACGGGTCCACAAGGACTTCTACTGGCAAAATGATGGACATGACATGGAGGTAAACTGAAGGCATCTGCCTTTGCCGTCATAAAAACCGAAAGACATATCCTCAGATAAGATGAGGAAACACAGAGACAGTCACTTGTTTAATAACCACAATGCCAGGGAAATCAGACAGCATGCAAGCCTGGACAACACATGAAGCCTGCAATGCAGTCTCCTCCATGCCTGAGATCAAGCTTAAGAGAGGTAGGCATAGGTTCAGTTGCACAAATATGTTTCTGTGTGCCTGGGAAAAGTATTAGAAATACACTAAAAAGGGAGCAAGTGTCACACTGAGGCAGCCAGAAAACATTTCTAAGATGACAGTGATAAAAAGCTGAGGGAAAGTAAGCTTTTGTTACAATTCTGACTGAAAGAAACTTGAAAATATAGAAACCATCTCTCTTGCCTGATTCCCACTGGGCCCAGCACAACGGGACCCTTGCCATTCAGTACAAACAAAGAGGACTGAACTGAAGAGAGACCAAGAGTGCAGCAACCATCTCTGCTTTGAATGGCAACAGACTGTAATCCTCTAAATTTCTACCAGTTATTCAGGGCAATCTTCAGGGTGAAATTTTCTCATGTTTTTAACACCAGTATACGCATATACACATTTCCTCATTTGCTTTTAATTTAATAGTCCACACAGAAAGTAAGTTTTCTTAGGGTTTGTTAGGTTTTATTATTATTTATATCTTTCTTTTTTTTTAAGAAAACTCTGAAAAAGATGACATTGTAGTCCTTCACCCAGCATTTAAATGAACCAAGGTAATATCTGAAGTTTGCACATCACTTGGATAATGAGGTGACTTGGTTACTGCTGCTTTGACTTAGGTGAACTGAAACATTTTGTTTCCCATGTATGGAGTGCATCTTCCTTTGTCCTCCAAATACACACAATATAATCTTTAAACCATAATGAAATGGTTATTTAACTTACATATAGAAGTAATTTACAGATGCATATTAAGATGCCCAAATTTCACATCTGCGTAACATGGAATAAAAATAAATGACCTCCAACCCAAAGCATCTCTTCGCAGTAAATTCAGGGAATTTCTTCTAGCTCTTAACAGCAGCTTTTAAGGCTAAAGCACAGAATGTAGAAGAGGTATTGGAGAACATTGCTAGATTAGCCAAAAGCAGAAATGATTTATTTCACTACTTGTGATGACTTCACAACTGTGCAGCAGTGGATGGAAGTGAGGAAACTCTACACTGCTATGTAACACACTCATATCGGCATCTGTCCTTCCCATAAGATGGATATGGTTTAGATGTGCTCTTCTCTAACCCAGTAATGGCATTTTCTTCTCATGGGAAGCATAAGGAAAGCAGAGTGGGGAGGTGAATCTATGATTGCAACAGATGACGCAGAAACTGTGATGCTTCCCTCGAAAAATATTTATGCTAACCCTGCAGCAGCTTTTCAGAGTTTCTTCTATCTTTTGCCAGCATTAGGAGCAATTAAATCCTCATTTCCAGGGACAGTTTATCAAATCTCACTTTTAACCTGCAACACCTCTGAATATCTTCTTCCTAGAATTGTAAACCTTAGAGTTAGTTAAATTAGGCTTTAGGAATTTTGGTGGTTTTTTTTTCCTGTTCTCTTAAAGACTTAGCTTTGTGGATTAAGAATTACCTGGCCAAGCTTAGCCCAAAGGGCCTCTCAAAAGCCAAGCTATTTTATTACAAATCTGTGAGTGTATAAGGGAACTGCAGAAATACTGGTAAATACACCAATACAAAGGTTAACAGTGGAATATGACTGCATTTAGAGATGTGCTGCTCTTCTGAGAAGGGAACTGCTTACTGCCGTAGACACTGGTAATAATCATATGGCAACAAGTGTAGATATTGTCTAGCTTTCTAAAAAGCAGATATAAACCAAGAACAAGAGTTTCATCCTCTAGCATGAAGAAACACAAAAGGACAGACAAACACAAAGAAGTAACTAAAAGCAAAGCCAATCCAATCAAGCTTCTTTTAGTCATGCAGACTGGGAAAAGGATCCTGATTGCTGCAGGTCAGGTTACAAAGGACAAACTTTGTTCTACTGGAAAAGCTCCTAATGAAACACGGGAGGAATGCAGCATGCAGGGAACTATCTGTACACGCGTGACATACTTGCACAGTGAGCACAACACACTGCAAGTTGTTCCTGTGCTGGCAGGGACACTGTAACATATGTATGTGCTCTCATGGAGTAGTATAGCACTGAAGGATAGGAACACAACAGAGAAAAACACATGAATATGGACTACCTGACTGAAACATGTAACGATAAGCACCAGTGATTACTAAGAAGCTTGCTTCCCTTCAGCATTTGCAGTAGTGGAACAGCTGTGGTGATTAAAAGGACATAAGGCCAACAAAATCCATATGCAGAGGTAGTAACTTTTATAAAGTAATAAAATGAGAGAATTGGACACAATTTCAGGCTTGCAGCTTGACGAATGGACTCATCTTGCAGTTTTGCATTGGGTTTTGTTTGTTTGGATGTTTCTCCCAAATGAACCAGAAGGCCTAATTGAAATAAACACATACAAACAAGTGAAAGGAAGAATTCTGCTGCTCTCTCGAGCAGCCTCCTCCTGGTAATAACCCTGAAGTTCCTATTCCTCACGAGTCTCCTGAAGGAGAGAACGGCACATCACCCAAGCAATCTCTGGTCTCATCTCTTCCACCAGCTGAGCTGGGTTTCTCTTCTAGGAGTATACTCTCTAAGCCTGAGATACCTCAAAGATGTTATGGGATAGCTAACTGAATAGGAACATTTATCTAGCTGATGCAGCAAAGTTTCTTCCTAGCAGTAATACCCAGCGACAGAATTTCCTCAAACCTGCTATACAGTTTCATCAGTTCATTCAGAACTCGTTATTTTCTAACAGAGCATATAAAGGTATTTGGGTTTTGACTGGAAGTTTATAAGTAAGTTTCATTGTTGCTACAATTTAATAAATACTATTTATGCTTGTTTATAGCCTGATTAGCCTACTCAGCATAAATGATACAGTTCAGCCAAGGCAAAAATTCATTCAGCTGATGAGTAGTATTTGATTTTCCCAAAAGCATGATGAAATTGTAGGCTACTTGACTGATGGTTTCTAATTTTGCTTTATAAAAGAGACATCTCAAATTAGACTTCAGCAGAAAACAAGATTTAAATATTACATTGGCAATGTAACATATGTTTTTGAAAAGACAAAGTTTCATTTGCAATGAAAAGCCATCTAAAATTGTATTATAACTTTAAATAATGATAACAGTAACAAATGATAATTTCTCTCTAGCCAAAAAATATAAAGCCCCTATTTTACCCGGCACTGAATTTATATTTCCTCATGCTTAAACATTCTTTTAGAATATATAAATAATGTTATAAAGACACATTTAAAAAGATGTTAACAGCTTTTAATATTTTTAATGAGGTGTTGAGAACTAGTACATTTATCTTTGAGATGCTCACCATCAGGAATATGTTGAGCAAGACAGTAACGCCTAACATGTACTTAGTAGTTAAAAAGAAGTGGAACAAGTCTGAGGTAATGGAGAAATTTCCATTTTCATTTCCTAAAGCTCTTAGGAGTTTGTGCCAGCCCCATCCTTGTTCACACCAGTTCTTTTCAGACAGGGCATATGAGAGTACGTGCTATATTGTTTGTGGTACAGGAAGTCTAACCTAATGTATCAGCCTACTGTGTGGGCAGGAGTATTCTTCAGAAACACAAAAGACCAAATTCAAAGGTAATTACACTGGATTTCTGTGGGGAAACCGCGTTGTGAGATACAGACAGACAGTTTAGAGTGGATTTAAAAAAAAATAATGCTTAATTTGGCCAAGACGCTGGAAATACTGGACAGTTTAGAAGAAATATGAATCATGACTCACCTATCCCTCCCTAATATAAAACTATTATGTAGCAGTTGGCTGCACTGAACAGTGTTCTGCTGCTAACAAAGACAAAACTGCCCTTAACTTCTGTTAGGATAATTTGACATTAAAAATTCTGGGATGTTAATAACACTAAAGAACCACCACTATCATAGAATCATAATCACAGAACAGTTAGGGTTGGAAAGGACCTTCAAGCTCATCCAGTTCGAACCCCCTGCCACAGGCAGGGACACCTTCCACTAGAGCAGGTTGCTCCAAGCCCGTCCAGCCTGACCTTGAACACTGCCAGGGATGGGGCAGCCACAGCTTCTCTGGGCACCCTGTGCCAGTGCCTCACCAACCTCACAATAATCATTAAACACTGTATATCTGTTATTGGTATTTCCAAACCAGCAGAGGTTAAACTACAAAGCTGTTCTTCTGCTACCTGTAGTATCTAAGAGGATTTCAGATCCATCTTCACTCATCACTACACTTCAGAAAATAAGTATGGAACCCAATATAGTAAATCCAGGGGAAAAAAATCCACTGCATTCTTACCTAAAAATGGATTATAGTGCTGAGTTATTAAAAAGAAATCCTGCTACATTTTTAACCTAACAAGTTCATTGTTAGAAACTCAGCAAAATGAAAATAAACTTGAAAAAAATCTCAATTTTAGTGTTTTCAATATCCTTCTTGGAAATCAAAATGAAATCAGAATGAGCAAAGAAGCAAGAACAGACTGAAGATTCAAGACACAGAATAGCTACCTCTGCTAGGCAGAAAATAAAACTAGTAATAGTAAAACCCCTAAATACATGGAGTAGATGAACATAAGGATTTTAATGACCCATATGCCCACAGAAGCAACAACATGCAGTATGTGACAAAAGATCAATGGATGTTCATATTTTAGGAGCCTGCTAACTGCACTGGGTAGAGGAGATAAAAGAATTTACGCAAAGGTTGGAAAATCTGGCCCAAGAGATAGGGAGCCCAGCCTGGCAAGAAGACTGAGGCTGGTGAAAGGGTCTGTAAGCAGCACATAGCAGCAGACTGCTCACTGAGCTGGCAGTAGTATTACTGCTGGGGAGATGTGCTTGTTTAATTACAGTATGCTTGGTTTGGTTTGGGGTCTGTTTTCTTTTTCCACAAGTACAAATCATCAGTGAATAAAAAGCCAAGACATCAGTGTACTTTGAGCAAGTGGGCAAACCTGACAGTATATAACTCCAAGTTTAACTCTGAATTGTAGCAAGGAACCCAAATAATTATACTGCAAGATGAGAAAGGATGTTAAGAACCAGCATAATCTTCTTTATATTGTAGTTGTGAAGTTGTTCTGCAGGAATGCGCATTTTTAACTTTTCAGGGCTTGATGGGGCCCCCTCTTGCTGTTACAATCTGGACCCACCAGAACACTATTGCTCTACTTGCTCTGTTCTTCTGAATTATAGTCTGAAATGATCCATGGCCTGTTTATATCCACTTACTATTATGCTATTAATTATCCTTTCACTTAAAAAGCCATTACACCTCCCTGATGGCTGCACTACTGAAGTGTTTTCCGAAAACATTTATATTCTCTTCCAAATTTAATTATGCTTACGCAAAAAAATCCATGCTGTTTGAAGTAAAATTAGCATGTGCATTCATACCTTTCACACCCTTTTCTCTCTTAGTCCCCGTAGTATCAGTTTGGCTGTTACTCACGTTGATATATGTAAAATGAAGGTTAAAATAAAAAATAGTATGAACATATGGAAAACAGCGTGTTAGAATCGTGCGGGGTTGACAAATGGATTCATTCCCAGATCTGAGTAACTGAAGAATTAGACACAAAGAATAATATAGGGAGAGGGGTTTTTAGTAGGCAAGAGTCATGAAAATTACTCCATTAAAAAGAAGATGTTAAAGATCATCTAAGTTTCTTATGGTTTGGAAACTGAGAACATCGTAAATTTACCCACTCCGTGTGATGTATTAGTATCATTGCGCAATATTGGTCACAATAAAAATTCAAGATGTGTCTGCCACAGAGCACGTACTGAACGAAGGATGCTCCAGCCATACTAGCATCAGAATCTGCAGGAAGTATGACATGGTAAGCAGTGATGAAGAGAAAGCTACAACAAGATCCAATGCTTATGGAGTGTCATCTACAACTTCATGCATATCTGTAAAAGAACAGGCTCCCTATCATTAGATAAAACTTATTTTTCTTTTTAATCCCAGATCATTCATCTTTGGACATTTGTGGCTGAGAACTGTAAACTGCTTCTCATAGCTTCATAAAAATTACAGACACTTTGTTATTCTATAATACATTACTTGGTAAGTAATGCAGTTTGGCAATTAGCCTGAAGTCAGTCTAGCATTCCTATACTTACTTACTCTAGTACATCCATAACTGTGCTGCTAGCAATTTACAAGTAGTAATGACTAATCTGAAACTACTTTGGGTAAGGAAAGTTGCCACCAAGAAGTAGTTACTGAACTGAACTAATATGTTTCACCTCAGCCTGCATGTTAGAACATTCAGCTTCAGTGTTGTCTATAAAGATTCTCTCATTCTCCTTATTCCACCTTCCTCCACTGCCCTCCACATACATGCATTTTTTCATCCTGCTCTCTACTGAAGAAAGTAAGCTCTCTTTCAGCTTCACCTTCCACAGGGCAACTCCCAGCTGGTATCTCCGGTCTGCAATATATGGCTCTCACAGAATGCTGAGAATGGCTGCATACACTATCTGGCCTCTGCTGCCCACAGCTATTCGCCCGAATGATCCTTCTCTTTGTGTATTCTGAGATGTTTCTTCTCACTTATTTTACCTTTTGAAGAAAAAGGAACAAGCAGCAGAAAAGGGAACTTAGCAGTAGAGACAGGTAGCACAGACTTCTCCCAGCCCTCACAACAGACAGCAGTATTTGTGCCACTAGCTTGTGCTCTTATCACATCTTAATGTATCTTAGGCTTTACTAAAGGACACGGTTCCTGGAAAAAAGTAAGAAAAAAAAAATGCACTGGGAAAAAAAATCATTACAAAATACTGTTGAATTCTCAGAAACTGAAACTAAAATGAGAAGACTTAAACCCAGTTTGCACATCAAAAGCTATTTCACAATAAACTGGGATCATGATTTCTTAAAACTTGTCTTTTTGTACTACTCCTGTTAATTTCGTTTCATAGGACATTCAGTTACAAGCAAAGACATTTATCACTGGATAACACATTCTCTTAAAGCCCTACATTCATGATGTTTGCACCTAAAAATTCTATGACTTTTCCTTCTTGCCAGCTTCATAAAATTCTAAGAATCTAGATAAACCCTCTGCCACACAGGCTGCAGGAATATTGAGCCTGAAGGGTTACCAACTGGAGGATAAACTTCCCTTGTAACTTCACAATCTAGAGTTTCAAAGAGTTCAAAGTTTCAAACAAGATTTATTAGACTTCAGTTTGGCTTCTTTCATCTTCCCCCACCTTTTACATATGCTTTGCTTGAGTAATGACTTGGGTTTTCCTGATTTGTTGCCAAAATTACTCAGAAGAGTGACACTATGTCAGGTTTCAGGTGATGGATGAAGTAGAAATGCAGAGGAAAAAGATACTAAACAGTAAATACTCTCTTAAAGCCCATTAAAATCTGAAAGGTTTCTTAAATATTCATATTCATAGGACAGGTTTTCAATTGATGTATTTCCCATCTGTCTACTTGCCTGTACACCGCAAGAGTTTGTATGTCAAAATAAGAAGCGTTTGATGATGTTAGTGCTTTTGATAAATTGGTTAATTATAACACAATCCAATGTAACAATGATCAGTTTATGAAAAACAAATTAAGAATGCTCTTAGGATTGTTTTTTAAAGTGCAATATGTTTCTCATAAAGCTAAATAATAATGATGAACCTCTGCTTCATTTATTAATACTCTTTGATTCTGGAGGGAATATATTTAGTACACTGTTAAAGATGCTCTGACCATGTGAGGACTCACAAATATATATATATATATGTATATATACACACACAGAGTAAATACATGAAGTTTGGGCACATTGTGCATACTGTATGTAGATTTTTCCATCATAGTTAGTATTCTGAAAACAATTTTTAAGACTGATTAAGATGGTACAGGACAAGCAATGTAATTCACCTTTTCTCCATGAGAAAACAACTTCTTGATGTTTGATTTTGCAACATTAAGATTTGATTAAGGTCATTCCTAATTAAAAAGAAAAAATAAATAAAACAGATCAAAGCCAACACACTCAGCATGTCTTTGTAATGTCCTTCAACAGCACAAACCATTCTACCAGTGCTGAAATACAGATGAAGGAGCTAAGCACTTCTCCAGAACCAGGTCTCATTTCTTAGTATGGTGTATCATAACCACCCAGCCAGACCCTCAACAATACAGGTAGAACCCTGCTAGATTTCCTCTAACAGACATCTACTCTATGCAGTGATAACCGTGTAAAATACCGTATGTGAAGAAGAAAATCTGGTATAATAACATTTGTAATTAGCTTAATGATTCTGTAACATACTAAATGGAAAGACAATATTTTAATTCTTATTTAATCAGAAATGAACAAAAGCTTTTATTTTTCCTGCCTGATCACAGGAACATTCATAGGGCTCACTTGGTCAGAGGAGATACGTCTTATTCTGCTGAATATTGCTGATTTGTATGTGGAAAAATACACATTATATTCCTTCTTGAGATAGCAGAACTTCCAGTTCCAAGATTGCAAAGAGTATGGAATCGCAGATCTTAGTCAATTTTTATACCATCAGCTGACTCTTTGCAATGCAAAACATGTCTAATTTTTGTGAAATAAAGTTTTTAAGATGTCAGGCTAAGTCCCAAATGATTAAATGATAACTGGTTGGATTCTAGACAAGGGCTTTCTGATCCCTCTGTGTCTTTTCCACCTCCTTTTTACATTAATATGAAATAAACTGAAAATAGAATTTCCAGAGGCGGGCAGTGAGTCCTGACAGTCCTGACAAGCACCAGACAGACATCACTGACATGGGGTGAGCTGCAATGAATTCTCAGAGGACAGGACCTTGTACATTCTCAGACCTCTTGCTGCTGTGCTTAGATAATCTGCAGAGTAACTCTCAAATAACTGGGTTAAAAGAAAAGTTGCATTGCAGTGCCTTTCTCAGAAGCAGTCAAATTCTCTTTGGATTTCATTCAGCCTGAGATTTTGACTTCAGGACTGGAAGTGTCAGAAGCACATTCTGTCTGGGCTTCTCTCTGCAATGTACAAACCCCCTCAATTTCTACCATTTCCAGTGTGAACTGAGGGTACATGGCTCAACAACTCAACATAATATCAAGTCTCCTATGAGATTATACTGGTATGAGTGCAGAATAGAAAAGTTGCTACTTCAGGGTTCTGTATTCCCAGATGTGTGAATCACTAAACAGAATGGGAAGAAAATTGATCCACTGCAATGTCTCATATCCCTGTGTTAGTTCAGGGTGTCAGCATAATCAGAACTTTAAGTTAATAACTTTTCACGTTTGCTTAAGACTGTGGATATCTACATGCCTGGTAGGACTTACAAATGCCAGATCCAGACTTGAGCTAAAAGTTTTGATCCAAAATGAACTTCAGCTATTGAATGTGATGATTCAAATCTATTCATCTCTGTTGAAGTGATGTTGATGATACCCAGCACATTTGGAACTCTGATTAAGAATACAATTTCTTTTAAATGATGAATAATGTACGAGTTCGTTCTTTGATTTCACACCTACTACAGTTTGCCCATCAATTCTGTGACAACGCGTATCCTTTAAAAAAAATAAATCTCTAGTGAATTCCGCAAAGGTATATTTATAGTATTAAGAGATAATTATTCTTTGTGAGATTTGGGTGACATCACAGAACAAATACATGTACTTTCCACAGATAACTAAATTGAAGGGAAAACTTCCTCTTCTGCATGTAAAATGTGACACAAGAGCTAACCAACCTGTTATTAATATTAGTGCTGAATAGCACTTACTGTTTTTCTATTTATCATTCAAAACATATTTCCAAAACATTACTAAATACATTCAAGCTTGGAATTCTCTTCCATTAGAAGCTGGTAAGGATATATCCTTATAGCTGTTCTAAATAAGTTCTGCGGAAGTTGAATTTACTTTAAGACACAAACTAGAGAGCTACATGTTTAATATGACTATTGTGTAGAAAGAAAAATAAAGAACAGGAACAAATCCACTGCTATTGAGTCTTTAGTTGCTCCTGTGTAATCCCTTTTTCCACTTGTACTTTTATATTCAATGTCAGTGCTGAAATTGTGCTAAGGGCATAATGTAAGGCATACCACATTGGGCCTCAGCCTATTTCCATGAAAATAACACATACTTGAAAAGGTAAAAATAGCTAAGCTATTTGCTTCAGTTGTTTGTACGTGGCAAGTGCCTGTAAATAAACAAGGCTTGTTTTCTCTGAATATTTGGCACCTGGAATTTAAGACCATACACAAGAAAAGTTCTAAGGAAGCTGAAGTAACTGAGAAATAAGTGAGTACAGCTGCATTAACGCACCAAAGCAGAATAAAAGCCTCCATAAAGAGGGAAAAGAATGAATAAAATCAGGATGTAATAAACTAACACATTATTTTCTAACCTCCTGCAGAGCTACCAATGTAAGATACATAACTATACTGGTTATGCATTTTTTTTATATTTAAATGCTTATTCGTCAAAACCTTGACTCAACACTGACTTACATTTAATTTCTGTACCTCCATCTGCCTCAGTGTACAGGTACATTTTACATCTAACAGTTCTTACCTTGGTACAACCCTTTTCTGCTTACTCTTGGAATCACAGAACATCAGTAGCACAAAATAAGCCCTGAAAATCCTGGAAACAATCCCTGATGGGAAAAAAAAAAACCTGTTTCCTGTGGACCTGCTTCATTCTCCTACCACATGACTCTTCAACAGCTCACTATTTACTGACAAGAATACTAGCTAGAGTGGCTCTGATTCACTGTTATGGGAATGGCCAAGGAGCCCCAAGGCTGAAAATACCTGAAGAAGCCTTAGAAAACAGAGAGGACACTCACTCTTTCTACAGAAAAAATAAAGTGAGATATTGTATCCAGGTGCAGAACATCTATTGCAGTGTCTGAGTATGATGACAAAAGCAAATCTTTCTTGTGGGATGGTCGTATTTCACATACTTACTGCTTCTGCATGGGTTTACTGTCATTATTGAAAAGAGTAAAACCTTGTTCTAATTCTGACAGCCTTACAGAGACTAATGATCAGTAGCACTTATCACAAATTCCTGACATGAGGAAGAAATAACACTAAAAATGCAAATCTAACCGACTGGAATATGGAACCGGTTGGACTATAATGCTTCTAAGTGACATAATTATTTATTATTAGTAGCAATATTAGTTAATAGTAGTAACATATTATTATAATCATTACTCATAGTAAAAAAAAGGAACTATAAAATTCCATATTTATGCAGCAAAAGATAAAGGTTGCCAGAGCCAAAGGCCTGAAGATCAGAAATAAAAGAAAGATGAACCAAGCCTCACATTCATGACAGCATTTTCCTACAAACAGCATCTGAAAAGTACAGTTTGTACTGGGCTGCTCAAAGCCAGAAAGAACAAGAAGAAGGAAGAAGGGGGAAGTGCACTCTCTGTGTTCCAACTTTGTTCAACAGAAAATTGAATAACCAATGTCTTTCTGCCAAAGGAAGATGAAATGGTTTAGTGATTTCTTGATGTTTTTGTTGTTTTTTTTTTTAAGTGGCCTGCCAACAAACCAGCATTCTGTAGCATTCAGAGTTTCTGGAACATTAATATTTAGTAGTGTACTTTTTCACAGCCTTAAGCATCCTGAGCAGTTTTTCAAGAAGCTTACTTGTAAATTTAGTGGGACATGTTGCATTATATTACACATATTCAATTCCTTATTACTAAGTTAACAATATACCCTGGGGGTTGTGGGGAATGAGAATAAAATGTGCTTTTGGATTCTAAGAGTTAGGACTTGCTAACTTGCTACCAATCAATCCTAACAGGTAAAGGCCATGGCATGATTTGAAAATTCCTTTTGAACTGTACCAGATACAGGGAAAGTTCAGCACTCTGCTCTTTCTCCATTATAAAGAACAGAGCTGGTGAACATTTTTGGGGTCATAGTGTTTTATGCTTTCTAGATGCAATGAAGAAAAGTGAGCATGTCTCATATATATTTTGAAGAATGTGTTTGAGTATTTCAAGCATTTCCAACTAAAAATACCAACCAAGTTTCTTTCTGTAATTGAAACTAATTTGTAATTGCACACCCAGTCATAAATGAGTAACAACACTCTGTTGCACGACTCGGTGTAAGTAACACTGAAACACACAGACTAGGAAGTATTCAAACTATTGGTGGAAGCACTGCTCAAGCTCTGAATGAAACTGCGTCTTCACTGAAGTCAGGCATGTAGTGACAACACAATGGGGAATGGCTTTAATCTGACATGGGAGATTCAGATTAAACATTGGGTAGAAGTTCTTCCCTGTGAGGGTGCTGAGGCGCTGGCACAGGGTGCCCAGAGAAACTGTGGCTGCCCCATCCCTGACAGTGTTCAAGGCCAGGTTGGACAGGGCTTGGAGCAACCTGCTCTAGTGGAAGGTGTCCCTGCCCATGTCAGGGGGTTGGAACTGGATCAGCTTTAAGGTCCCTTCTGCCCCAAACCAGACTGTGATTCCATGATTCTACAATATATGTTTCACAGGCCACAGCGAAGGCAAAAAATGAAGAACTGTGTCGTGCCTAGTTCTGTACCTTTGAAAGATGCTTCAATACATGAAGCTCCCCCCCCCACGGGACCATATAGTCTTGTGCAGCATACAGCAAAGCTTGATCATACACAAATTTAATCAAATATATCAGTAGTTGCCAACACTACAGAAACCAGCCTAACTCTCCTAAAGGTGCCTCAGCACCACATTCTTTCCCAGATTCAGTACAGTCAATAGTTATCACCATTGTGATGGGAATTACAGATCCTAGAGACGTGGGATTTGCTGTTACTGTTTTCACAGGTAATTATCTAAGTACCAACACCAAAATAGTAAGAGTGTTACTTTCTTCAGGTAGAAATCGTGTGCTAGGGCTGTAGTAAAGCTGATTCCACTTAGCAGTTGGTTTTAATGCATGTGCTAAGTGCATAAAAAGAGCTGTTAAAACATTACAAAAGGTTAATCAATGAAACCCTCATTTTTTTGAGGACATGTATTATGTTGTTCCACTATTTTAAATCTGCAAAAAGAAAACAAAAGTTATTTTTTGCATTTTAAAAGAATGCACCCTTCAAACGTTGCATATACAGATATTTCCTGGAAAAGGCATAAGGGAAGTCATGCCTCTAAACATGCTTTTCTTTAGTAAGAAAATATTCTTACATTGGTAAGTAAATATCCTTACTTACATTAGTAAGTAAATATTTATACATCTCTTAGTAAGAAAATATTCTATACATCTCTTAATTTTCAGTATTTGTCCTCAGTGAAACAGTTCAATAAGATCCTGCTTAGTGTTAGCATAAACTATGTATTTTATAGTGGCTGCCTCACGGCAAGGGAACTGAGTTGTTTCTTTTCCCCTACCAAATACATAAACTTAATAAGTAAGCTTTTTAAAGACAGCATCATCTGCCATTTGGCTTAACAGAAACCAAACGGCTTTGGTTGCTCTGTTTCACCTCAGTGCTCACGTGCTGCTGCTTCAGCAGCATTCGAAAAATAAATGAAACAATGTGCAGAAATGCCTGAAGGTATTCACCATCTTTTTCAAGACCAAAGTAAAGGGAGAGCTAGCAACAGACAACTAGAAAATCCTTTTT
Organism: Pezoporus flaviventris; assembly: GCF_033815535.1. NCBI lineage: Eukaryota > Metazoa > Chordata > Aves > Psittaciformes > Psittacidae > Pezoporus > Pezoporus flaviventris. Next base: position 7,423,273 of record NW_026892585.1, read on the forward strand.
TCCCCGAGTCTATTTTTGCAGCTAAGGGTAGCTGCTTCTGTGAACTAAGCTGAAAAAAACCTAGACAATTGAGACTGTACCTGATGCCATTTCAAGGAAGCACTTTGATAGAAATTGCTTTTAGTTCTGTCAGTGTCAGTGGGAAATGACCAAACTGCCAAAATACACATCACAGTTGTGCATGACTGTGCGAACCAAGAAAACAGGAAGGGCAAAGCTGACTCGGAAGAGCTACAGTGGCTGTGTAAAAAAGTGGAATCCATCCTTTGGGCTAGATGCCATTGTGTGTCATTGGTGCAAACCTGGAGGTCAGCAGAAGCACTATGAATTTACAATGGCGTGACTGAAAACAGAATCTTTCCTCTAGCACATAAGTTTTATTCAGCATAAAATATGTATGGATGCTTGACAACTTTTCCTTTCATTACACACAAAAGTGACTCTCTCTTCTCTCTAAAATAACACTGTCAAACCAAGAGGGACTGCCAGAAACCTGTCACAGATAATAATCTATTTGCCCAGGTTCCTGAATAGCAATGAAAAAGAAGATATTGAGTGTCAGTTCCCTGCACATAAATTAAAGTTCCATGCCTGTAATTAGGTCGTGTTCCCCCTTACCCCCTGCAAAAGAATCGTGTTTGATATTACAATGACTTTTAATTATTTTCCTGTAAGTAAGTGGCTAGAGGTATTGTGGGACACCTACCCAAAGATTAGTGATAAATAAGATTAAAAGCTGCAAAACTCCTTGGAAACTCAAAAGACTTTCAAGGACATCTGCACTAGAAAAAATATTCCTGGTTTTCCTCCAAGTGCCAATGCTGCAAATGCCTACTTTAAAAGAAAATCTCCTTTTTTCCCTTGCATTTGGAGAGGATGAAAAGGTGAAAAGATAGCACTGGTGCTTTAATCTACATAGTTGATAGCTTCCTCCCACAGTGGTTCTGCACAGTGTTACGTGGCCCTCTGCTTGAATGTCCTGTGCCCTTTTTATGAAATGCTATTATGCCATACATGTAGGCAACAATAACTTACAAATGAAGGTCCGAGACCTTCAGAGAGCCCCTAAATATGATTTTTAAGTGTATGGAAAACAAATATATTATGTTCTAAGTGGAGACCCTCTCTGCTGTTGTTTCTTGTTTCTGAAACAATACGATAAGAATTAAATCTGCTACAAGGTGAACTAAAGAGCTAACATAGCACTAAGTTGAATTAGAATTTTCAAGGAATAATAACATCTATGCAAAAGTTTGCAGGAACCATCTCATTCTGTTATTAACAGACAAACGAGCTTTTATAAGATTACTATGTTTAAGCCACTGGTGCTGGATGGCATTCATGCTGCTGCTGAAAACACGATTGTAAGGTTGTCACCTTTACAGAAGAGGAGGCAGAGATGGCAAACTAGTATATTGGGGGAAAGAACATAATGTTTCTGATACCCAGTCTTTCAGATATTAGAAAACATTTCCTTCTCCATTTATATTATATGAATGCTCAAGGGTGTCCTGGGGATACTGCTGTCAGGATGTGCATAAACACAACAAATGCAACTACAGCTCCTGTCTCTATTTTATCCTTTTGATTATTTATTACTAATCTAGAAAGAAAATAATACTGGAAAAAAAACACATTTACCTCAACGAGCACAGGTTAAGTCCTGAAAAGCCTCCTGTATACATTTAGGAAGCCTGTCAGGAAGAACAGCCTGGTTTCTTGATTCTCAGGTTCCTCCATGCTTGCAAGGTATCAGCGCAACCAACAAAGAGTTATATTACTTTCAGTGAAGTACCTAAAAACAGTACTGTGTTTTAGAATGCATTCCCGATGCTTGGTAGGCACCTCTCCAGTGAAAATCAGTGTGTGATGAAGCAGAATTCACAAAACCCCCGAACTAAAGTCATCAGTTTTCTTAAATAAAAAAGTTTGCAATCAGGGACTCTATTTCTTGCTCTGACTGGTCTGAGAGTCTACTGTACCGAGATTTAAAAATAGACTAGGAGAAAAACATGTAAAAGAAAGAAGAACAACTACAAGGATGCTGGGGAGGGACTCTTCATTAGGGACTGTAGTGACAGGACAAGGGGTAACGGGTTAAAACTTAAACAGGGGAAGTTTAGATTGGATATAAGGAAGAAATTCTTTACTGTTAAGAGTGGTGAAGCACTGCAATAGGTTGCCCAGGGAAGTTGTGAATGCTCCATCAATGGCGGTGTTCAAGGCCAGGTTGCGCAGATCCTTGGGTGAGATGGTTTAGTGTGAGGTGTCCCTGCCCATGGCAGGGGGGTTGGAACTTGTTGATCTTAAGGTGCTTTCCAACCCTAACTATTCTATGATTCTACTCCAAGCATGTCTGTTTCTCAGTTCTGCGGAATTCAAAAGCACAAATATCTATTCATGCAACTGCATTCACTGCTTAAAGTCATTAGCCAAAAATAAACACAAAAAGACACAAAACTGGCTATGTGTGAAGAAAATAGTTCTCTAATATTCATACTCTTCTGATGCTAAGTCATCATCATGCTGTCTTCTGTGGACAGAATCTGTGTCTCTCATCTTGATCATGCTGACAAGTGCCTCACGGGTATCTGCCTCCACTTACTAACATTCAGTTATAAAGCAGTATCAGTAATATGGAAAAGACCTGGTGGGAAATGTTACCTTCCCACCAGAAGTGCACTTTTGCTGTGTGTATACAGAGTCCTTATTTAAACCTTCATTTAGCAACAGAGGCAAAAAATACTTCTCAGTTCCCACATAAAACGCCCCTGGGAATTGTCACTGGAAGAATACCACTTCAGATCTGTCACACAGCAACATTTTATTACCTGAAGGATGTTATCTTAACCCCGGGGTCTGAAATATAAAGGAACTGCAATTCAGATGACTTGAGATCTAGCAGAAAGACACAAGGGTGGAAAGCTTTCCAGAGAGATTCCATGGGTAGAGGTCTGATATATTTAATGACAAAATATGACAAAAATATATTCATATCCCAACTTTTAATAAGTTTACAGTTGACTGGAGGAGCTAAAGACATCCTTGACAGAAACTAATATACAGAACAAGATGTTAACTAGGAGAGTTGGAAGAGAAAAAAAGGAGGTCCAAGCAGATAAATTCAATTTAATGGCAGAAGATTTTGGACACTGAAAGCTTCTCTGTTAAGATACTATGGGCCAAAGGAGACGATGTCCTTTTTCAGCGACTTATCATTTGTACTGTGGGATAAACCCCAAAGGATCTTCATAGAGCCTCTAGTATTTAAGTTGAGCAGAGAATGTTTAGATATGAAAGGTCAGACCTGTCTATGAAAAGACAAGCAAGAAAGTAAATAAAGGATAAATCAGGAGATTATCTCAGAATGTGCCAGCGTCAAAACTTTGGCTTTTCTCAAGAGGCAGAGAAGTTCTCTTCTGCATTGAAACAGGGATTTGAGGTTTGCTGATTACAAACAATGGAAAGCCACTACATAATTCCTCAGGAGTACTATTTTGAGTATTATGATTGTCTAAGCAACACTAAGAGTGTCTAAGCAACACTCTTCATGTTTGCTAATGGGTTACCAACTCTTCTGCCTGCTGAAAGCTTCGGAAAAGGCTGGTTTCATTAAGAAGGAATTTGGGTTAAGCTGCTGAACCAGGTAGATATAACTAAGTGGAAGAAATGATGGCAAACGGAACACGGGCTGTGGCTTAACCCTGCACTGAACAGCATTTGCGTGTGGCTTTGGGAAGAGATTCAGAAGAGTTTTTCTGGCAGAGAAGCGTGGGAGGATGACATTTTCCAGTTGCTGATTTCTTCTGTGCTCAAGAAAGAAGACATCAGCTTGTAAAAAATCATAAAGTAATTCAACTTCATCAGCAATTTGTTCTCCTAACTGCAAGATCGCAAATTCTGAGTAGGTTTTTAAAGTAAACAGGTATCACATACCAAAATTAAATCACTTTTAAAACTGAAGCAGAATATTGGAATCCTTTGGGATTCAAACTACATGGGAAATCTGCTTTTAAAACGTTATTAAAGAAAGCAAGAACACTTCTGTCTTCTATCTTCTGAGCCTAGCACTGCTTCCATCAATCCTTGGGTAAAGCCAGCAATATTCAGGAAGTTTTCCTGAGTCCCGTGATGCCAAAAGCAGAATTTCATCCAAACTATATGAAGCAGTAAAGACAAATTTCTTGACTCTTTTCTGTGATTCTCTCCTGTTATTAATCCCTTTGCTGGGACATACACAACTATAAAGATATTAATCCCAGTTTTGTCTGCAGAGAAAAAGTCAATAGGATGTTTAACTCTTAATTTATATGCAAGCTTTCGAGTATTTCACCTGCGTAATTCTGCACAGTCAGTAGCTTATTTCTTCTAATTAAATCTTTATTTCAGCTCTCTGTGGGCCTGATTTTCCTCTTACTAACAGCAAATTTATTAATATAACTCTTATCAATCAAATGGTGGTAGTGTCCAAAAAAGATTAACATAAGAAAAAGCAAAATCCAGGCCATTGACACTGCATGATAGTCTCAATGATCTCTTCATAGCTCAACATGCTTATTGGACACTTTCCAGAATGCTGGGCAGGGAAGAGAAGGGAAGGAATTTTTTCTTGTTTAAAGACTGTTATGAAGGAATGACTGGCAAGATGATGAAAAAATGAAAAACTGCTCAGTAAGGAAAACCAAGCAGTAAATACAAGCACAAGGACTAATCATCTTTGTCCCTTTCATATGTACTGCTATTTGAAAGCTAAACTGCATGTTAAGGTAAAATATTCTGTTACAGTCTAAATTGTGTTATGGGCAAAAGAGTGCACACCTTATGGACATAGGGGAAAAGTATTGCTGATTTAACATTTCTTTATTGTCCCCACCATTCACCAAGCTGAAGCCCAGGACAGGTCAGAGTCTAGCTGTTTGACCACTGTTACACAAGGCACAGCCACGTCAAATAAAACCTGAGATTCTGCTTTACCCGGTCAGCACAAAAGTCTGTTGCATTTTACTGCATTTTGCATTCATGCTTTCTATTTGACCACCTTACTGAATCCCTTCATTCACTATATACAGTATATAAACAAGAAAAAGCAGAATTGGCATAAAAAATAAAGTATAAACCTATTTCTGAATTCTCAGATTAGAAGTAGCTCTCACTTTTTAATAGTGAATTGATTCTGCTTGCTGATTATTTGATGATTATTGAACAAACCTTTTTATAATGTTCTGTAAACTCTTCACCTTCTGATTCTATAGGTAAGTAGTAAACACAGTAGTAAACAGAGGACTAAAGTGCAGCTCCTTTAACTGTACCTCCTATGCATTATTTTGTTTTTATTTTTGTAAAGTGTCAGCAAAATATTTCAACCTGAATTTGCCTTTCTCTCCTTAAATTAAATGCTCAAGTGAACCAGGGATGAAAGTTACATCAAGGTGACAAGAAAATCTTCACATATTGTCTGATCCCTCCCAGGCATCACAAAGCACTTTGTGAAGTCTTTCACTCAGTCAAGACGTTTGCAGTGCCCAGCTACCAGTGAGAAAGGTGGGAATTTAACTATATTTGATACATTGGAAGGCTAGATTTGCCCATTTGTTTGAACTCTACTCATGCTAGAACAGCTCCCTAGTCAGTGCATGCAGCTGTCATGTGCTTAAAGAATACTACGACACTGAAAGCCAGATAAAGCAGAACTGTGCTCCACACTAGTATCTTTGGTACAGAGACATGCAGGAACAAACTGCCACCTGATGTCAGCACACAGTTGTCTCACAGAATTCCTGCTGGTCAGTTCAGCTACTGTTTCTACAGCCAGCATTAGACTGTGCCCCATAATGAACTGCTGATGTCCTCATGTTAACATGGAAAGCTGGCACTAAAGGCTGCTCCTGAAAGTAAGGTAGTAAATGACAAGAGGCATATAAAATAAGGACGAAGAGAAATTAGCTTCCTAAAGGGAAAGTACACAATTACAGGTGTCAGGCAAAAGTACAGCAAAGCTCAGAAATACACAACACACCTGCACCTAGGCTGTGGATTTAGTTAGCCTAATTCTTCCTGACAAAAAGGGGGTGTACCTACCATTGGACAGAACTCTGATTATCCATACCCTACACATGCAATTACATAGAAGGCTGCGCACTTGACTACACAAAATTCTGCTTTGACAGCTGTTAAAAATAATCAGTGAGGAAGTGTGCATCTTATATGTACAGGACTACAACACACAGAAATCTCTGTGCCAAAGGCAGACCACTCTGACTTCTACATAAACCCAGCAGGTTTATACGTTGACGTCTTAATTCCCTGCACAAGAAGGGAACAAGAGGGTCGCTGTGATATTTGCTGTACAAGAGCAGTGTTCTTTCTGCAGCCTTTACTGGCAGATGCCATAGTTTGCCTTCCTGTGTTAGCACACACAGTTCATTTCACAGGCACTGAAATGCCTGATGCAACCAAGTATGAAACTAAATATAAAAGTATAAATCAATACCTTCCCAGGATAGCTATGCAAAAGTAAAAAGTCTACACATTGAAAATTAAACAATAAATGCATTTTTACTGTGGCATAAATTGTAATAACAAAGGAAACTAACTCTTTAAAATACTCAAACTGCTGTATGTAGATAGTGAGTTTTATGGAGATTAAGAACAGCATCATGGCTATAAAAATGAGTGGCTGCATTTGATTCTTGGGCTATTACATAAACTGATCATACGGACTGAAAAGATTTACTCTCAAGAGCATTCAGTTTGGTATATTTAGAAGAAAGTCAGCATATGAAAACCCTGGTTCTACACCACAGTAGCTGTAGAGGTTTTGTGGATGAAGGTCTAAGGGAAAGCAGAAAAGCAAATCAGAAGTGCTCACATGTGTTTTCTTACCAGAATGTAAACGTAATGGAATGTTAGAATGGTGTTATATCAATACGTACACTGGGCAAAATTAGTGGCAAGTTGTTGAAAGGCACGAAGAAGCTCATGAAGAGCACTCATGAAGAGTACTGTGCATAGCCACTTCTCCCTGTAAACTGGGATTTGTATGAGGTACAGCTAACGAAGACAGAATTGAGGTTGATAATTTTGCGTGTTTCCTAATTATGATGCACTAGCACCTTAACAAAACATTCCTGTTCAAGATCCTCCTGTAGTACCAAAACATTACTTAATTCTTTTATGAGTGTATTTATATAAGAGGCAATGAAATGCTAAGTTGCAATCTACGGTGTTGACTTCTTATGCTAAAACAAAATGTAATGATGAAAGGAGGTACATATTTCTCATACAGAGATTTCAATTTTACAAAACAGCAAACTGATTTTTAGTTGTTGTTATCCATACTTTACTCAGTTCTGTGGTTAAAATAATTATTTTCATTCCATGCCTCTTTCATTATTTTCATTTCACCCTATTTCATTAACAGGGTGAAAAGAGAAAACTCAAAAACGTCCACGTGCCAAATGAAACGTTGCTTTCCCACGTAATATATGTTTTCTCATTAAAAAAAGGCATTTTTTATTTTTTCTTCCATTTCTTCCCATTCCTGTTTATATGACTATGCAGACAACATATTTCCAAATAGAAATCAAACAAGTAAGTAGACATAAAACCACTGTCATTCGTTCAGAGCTAGACCAGTAGATCAATCCTCTTGAAGACTGAAGACCACTATGAAATTAAGAGAAAATAGTAACCACAGATGACTTCAGGCAAAAACAGGCTGAGAAATTAGGTTGCCATAACTGCTATTTGAAATAATCACTGGGTTGTTTTTTTTTAATGTGGAGCTAGATCCATTTGCAAGCAACCCTGTATCTTCCAACCATGATTAGGTTATGACCGCTTTGAAAAGTGTCGACTGACATGATGTAACTACGGCTGATCCAGAAATGCCCATAAAGAATCTAGACTGGAAGTATAATTTATCAATATAAATGTATCAAGTAATATCAAAAGGCAATCAACTGACACTAACACACGCCCTTTCTTCCGGCAACAAACCTAACCCTGCACCTTATACCCAGTATTCCAACACCTAACTTAGTTTGGTGCTAAAAGCTCTGGTACTCCGGTAGCATGACTCTAAGCACACTTAGAGAACGCCACAGTATTTTTCATGCCAGCCTTGTGGTTAAAACAAACATGGTTGGGGTTTGGGTTCTTTTTTTTTCTTCTCTTTAAGGAGAGCTTCCTAATTATTAGGAAGTAACAGGAACAGCCTAATTATTAGGCCACTCTTAACATGGAAATACCCTCCTCCTTTGAAACCAAATACTTTTGTAGAGAAGACTGCAAGACAGATGGAAGGAAGGAAAATAGAAGCAATGCTGCCTCAGAGATAAGGGGCAATACCTTGGCTGGGTTTCACAACAGAATATTTGTGTCTTCTTTTTTTAATCTAGCAACTGTTTCAATATTCTTCTACCTCTTACTCAATGAAACAGGATTTAATGCAGTTAAAGTGTGGTAAAACGACTGTTCTAATTTTAGGTCCATGATGCTTTTAAACAACACCAAGAAAAAGGATACCAATTAAAATAAAACAACACTTACCTGATGAGATGTCTATTCGGTTCTTCTTTACTTGGGTGACATTGATATGGACACTGACTTTGCCCTCATTTATGTCGATCTCAACGTTCCCCAGGTCATCTGCAAAGTTGCTGAAGACAAGAAGTCCATTGGGATTCCAGGTTCGGAAAAGGAAACTGACTGAAAACAGGTCCTGGCTTGGACGACCAGGAACCTCAAGGTAACTGGTTGCATTGAAAAAGACAGGCACTGTATGTGGCTCCACACAAGAAAAACTTAAATTTCCCTAAGTAAAACAGAAGAAAAGAAGCAAAAACATAAGCAAAATGTAAGACTCCACTACATTCATAGCAACCTCTAGAAAAGTATTCTCGGTTTTATTAAGCCTTGACTACTGTGATTGATGAAAGCTGCACGTAAAGATGTGCTATTACTATTATTATTGTTAGTGTTGCTATTACAGTGTTGCTGCTGATGTTTCTGTTTTGTCTAGCAATGGTCCCCCTGTATTCTGTTCTGAGCAAATACACAATAAGAGGCAGTCTTTGCCCTACACATTTAAATTCTAAGATAAAGATTTGATAAAAGCAGTAAAATTCCAAATTCAAAGATGCAGAAATTAATCACAGAGAAACTCCAGCTTGTTTGTGGCCACCAAAGATGCCTACGACAGAGCAGTAATTCCTCCTTTTACAAAAATGAAATAAAGCTTTCCAAATACCATTATATCAATGTGTCAATCAATACAGTACATGAAGTTGTGAAAGGACATATAATACCTCATGGAGAGCCAGCCTCTGTTGTGTTTTCTACTAGATAATACTAGATAAGCTAATACTTCATTTCATCAAATAGAAGGATTTGGAGTACATGATCATGATCAATGCACGATGTTTGTAGTAACTCAGTAATTTTCTCTGTAAAAGAAAGTGCAGTTTTCACACTTCAAAATTTTACTCTTTGGGACACTGACAGAAATCCAGTCAACTTTATTGATTGCAAAGCTTTAAAATAGCTCACGCATAAAGGCCAGCAGAACTGGTACCGACCAGATTACCAGCTTGGCAGCCTCCATCATCAGTTAAGAAGATGTTTGGAATAATAGGGAACTAGAGATTTCTTCATACTGATCTCCTAAAGGATTCACTCCTATCTTTATCATCAAACCTCAGCATTACAAACCATGTTCTTTTCATACACCTGTGTTTAATGGGTAACAGAAAATAGCCAAGAATTTAGGAAAATAATCAGCTAAAACAAGTATAGGAAACTTTTTCATTACAGTGTGATGAGCAAAAGTACAACTATTGTCTCAGAAAAGGCAAAGGACCTCCACTTAACTCCTTTGTTGCAAAGGTGCTTGGCTATTCTGAGTGGGGTTTTTTGTTTAAAAATTGCCTAGAGATTGTAAGTTTTTAGCCAACTAGCCATTAAATCCAAACAGTTAACTCGTTTGTTTGACAAGTTTTAGTCTCAGTATTTCCAAGTGTGCACAGAATATTTTTGCTTAAACCACAGATTTTAATTACTGAAAAACAATAAGCTGGAGAGTGACTAAAATACCCTCTGCAACCCTTTGTTAACATTCTACGGTCACAACTACAGTCACGACTTCAGCTACACAGTCCTGTGGAGATACAGAAGGCAACAGCAATTCATAAGAGCTGACATCTCACAGTTCAGTTAGATTCCAATTAAGTAATGCTCAGAAAGCATCTTATTAGACATTTGTAAGAGCTTCTTTTTCTGCCTTGTTACCGAGAGGAACTAACAATTTCCTCGTAACAAGGCGGCTTTCATATCTAACTGACACTCTCCTGTCATCCAGATGCTTTGGATACTTGCATGTATAACACCTATAAATGTTAATGACACTAAATGTATTCAAATCCTTTTTCACACCATCACCAGCCTAACCACATAAAAGATTTCTTGACGAAGTCAAGATATAATTCTAATTTCTTTCCTAGTTAGTATTTTCCCTACTGAGCTACTCATTAATCTGAACAGGATTATCAATTCCCTCTTTGACTGTGAAATACAGCCCATCTGATATAGTTTGCTCACTAGCTCAAAGTCAAGAGTTAGAACTAATCTGCAGCTTGTCTCTATAAAGACATCCCCGTTTTTCAAAGAGAAACAGATCCTTTTCTATAGATTCAGAGTTTCTTGCTGGATAGTTCTCTTGGCAATGACATCTCATAGTCAAAAATATACTGTGCATTTATATTGAAACTACTGGTCTTAACAGAGAATTTTTCATACTACATTGGAAGGGAAATGGTAAAAAGACCTTAATTTGGGTCTCGTGAGCTTTGTATAATGATCTTTAATCTGTCTTGAAAATTAGCACCATGTTTACTTCTTATAAACCAATTTTGCTTACCCACAATCAGATATTACCCCTCATGGAACTACTACCAGGTCTTAAATCCTTTCCCAATTAATAGAGCTACTGGCTGAATGCATTGCTCCCAAATGAAAAATAATGAGTTTGTTAAGACTGCAATACCTGGTAAATGAGGTTCATACCTTACTGGCAATGTATGCTAATGTTTATCGTGTTATTTCAGTACTTTTCTCAAAATACCTTATTATTCATCTTTAAGCTTAACACAATGTTCACTCAACGTAAATAATGTAACGAAGAGTCATCTTAAGTTTATATGTGACTGAACTTAGTAATACAGGGCACAGGAGCTACACAATTGGGTGGAGCATAGACCTAGGGGACGTAAAAATGAAGGGTAGCAAATATGATTCTCCTCACCAGTTTTCAGTTACAGGCTTTAAAAATGTAGAGTCTGTTCTGTAGAAACTAAATCAAATCAGTATTCACACTGCTTGCTCTTAATATACGTCTGGATGGGTTTGATAAAGTGACTAGATTCCTAAACTCAAATTTCTCTGGGCTACTTCTTGTTAGCTGCATATTCTAGCCTCTTCTCACTACTGGGGTAAGGGTCAATATTCTTCAGTTATGCAAGATAATGAAATTCCTACAAGGCTTGTTATATTTTAGTAGAAAATACAGAAAAGTAGACTGGAAGGTTGTTTACAAGCATGTTTCCTGTTTCTGTGTTAGTCCTGAGTCAAGCTATATACAACAGTGAGCACCTACTGCGCTAGTTAGTCACTGCCAACTCTTGTTTGCAGCTTGGTTCGGAAGAAAAGCAGACCCTTCCATTCCCTGTCCTGGCTGTTCTTTTCCCCTGACTCTCCCTTTTGGGCATCTTTATAATTTGTGTCATTTATCTTCTATGAAAACAAATCAGGCTCCACTAATAAGAACAATAACTGTTTATGACCATTCATCTGACTCATCCACCCCAGTAAGCTGTTGCCATTTTACCAGTTACAAAGGATTGTGGATTTTTCCCCCTTATTTTTATCCTCTAAAAGAAATACACTATTAAAGTCAGTGATGGACTTTCTTTAAGTTTAAAGTACTTTAAATTGTCGTTACATCCTTCCTCTTCAGTAAAGAGATGCCTGGTGATGCTTTTTTTTGCTCATATACCTATGTATATGAGACCTAAAAAAAAAAATCAAGATTATCATCTTATTATCATCTTTGATTCTCTGGGCCTCCTCATTCTGTAAAATTAACTTGTCAAGTCCCTTTCACTATGTGATTTCTGAAATTCAACTGCCTGTATCTAAGAATAGTTTTTCTTCTGCCACACACCTCTTTAACATCCTTCTTCCCTCTGTTTTTTTCCCCACCTTATGATACTTCTCATCACCATATTGATTACTCTGCCTGTGTTCCACACCATTACATTTGTCTGTCTTGTCTCTTCATATAATACACCATTTAGGACAGGGTGTGCCTACTGTTGTGGGTTTGTATAGGATCTGCTATAACGGAGCTTTGATCTTTGTTGGATTGCTTAAGTGCCATCATCATAAACATGATTAACGACAACAGTGCTCTCGATCGAGCCTATTTTTCATGGTAAATCAAACTAAAAACTAGGAGAAAAAAAAACACCTTTTGTAAGATACATAAAGATCCATGTTGATTTAGTTAGATTAAAATTGATTTTGCTTTTGAAGAGCTGAAGCGATTTAAGTAATTCTACTGAAAACAAAGCTCACTTCTATTTTTATAGCCATTCTTAGAATTGGAAATCAACAGCACCATCAAATTAAGCTAGCATGCCATAGCCTCCTGATGTAGCACTAACACTACTGAAGCTTCTTATGTGGAGTTTACTTTCATGTTACAGGCAACAATTTTAAAAACAAACAAATAAAAACCAGGGATTATCTGGCATAGAATTTTCGGTCCTGCTAGCTATGTCACACCTGTGAAAGGATAGGAATTGCACTACAGACACCTCTTAAGCAACACTTCTGCTCAGAAAGAGGTTTAAAGAATATGTTCTACCAACTTGCGGTGGGCTCGACTGTGTCATATGGAAAGATTGTTTCTGTACAAAGATGCTTGAAAATCTTGGTTACTTCACAAGCTTAAAATGCACTGCAGAAAGGAAATTACAGGCAATTTTGGAAAACAAGTTAAGCCAAAGATTCTGGAGTTTATGCAACTGGTGCAAAAAGTTCTAAAAGGGGAGCCTTCCTCCATGGCACATGTACCATGCTCTTTGCCTGTGAGAACACTGGAGAAATTAATGCACAGAAAAAGCTCTAACTGCCAGGCTGTATTACTGAGTTTGTACAGGCAAACACCACATGCTCAGACTTATCCTTCATGCTACCTTGACCATCTAGCCATATTGTTCATATGTAAGAGTATGTATAGTAATACTTCAGTATTACTATGTATAGTAATTATTCAGTATTACAATATGCATAGTAATGCTTCAGTATTACTAACCAAGGAGTAAGCAAATAATCAATCCTTTGCACTTCATCATTGCTGCATATGTAGATCTTTACTCTTTACTACATAAAGAGAAAAGCAATAGTGGAACCATACATATACTTAGCAGCAGTTTGTGAATGCTGTAAACTTGTATAGGAGAAAGTCTTGAACAACTTATTCAGACTGTCTCAAATTCATGGCAATAATACATTTATTTCTTACCCACATTGCCTTTGTGTGCAGGCAAGCAATTTTAGGAACATTTAGAGCCTTAAAAATACAGTAATTAAAGTACATTCTTTCTTAATCGTTCTGCCCATAAAGTCCCAAGTTTGAACATGAAAGAAACTATGAATGTTTAAGCAAGAGAAAAAGATAGAATAAAATGCTCATAAGCTGTGTAATGTTAATAAGCTAAATAATGATTTCCAAGTCTAATGTATTGAGGCTTTTCAGAGTTACCAGAGAGGCCTGGAGAACGACTTTTGCACTCCAGCAATCCAACTAGCTCTGCAGGGATGGAAGATACCAGAGTTTAAAGCCACAAGAAAGCTGCAATTGATTTAATAGTAAAGCCTGTGTTGGATTTGGACTACTATAATTTGAGAGGAAAGGAAAGAAGTACTTACTGGTTCAGCTTACTTTCTTTCAAAAAGTAATTATCTGATACTGAAAGTTAATTTTGGAAGGATGAAATGGGACCCCAGAAATAAAGTGCTCAGACATAATAATAAAAAAGAAGTCACATACAGTAAGATCCTTGGGTATGTGATAAAATTTGGTTTGTGTTCTATATCATTCCAGTATACCAGAAGGATACCAGATACACAACTCACAAACCTTCTAGTCTCCTTTGATGGAGAAGCAGAACTGTAGATGACCATTAAATTATGCTCTTACCACATTAGAAGGTTCCAATTTCTTCCTTTTGGCAAGGTCAGTGATATTATTGCCATTGTAGTTGATGCTCTCCATGCAGCCTTTGAAATTTTTCCTGCTGTTAGAACTTGGCTTCCCAGAAAACGGCATGCCTCCAAAGGTTATCTTTAAATGAAACAGAAAATGGCAGGTAGTTACTGGAGGGCAAAGACTTTTACACAAATTTGCTGCAGAAGTATTTTCTTTCTTTGAACACTCGAACACAGTGAATGAGAGAGCTGGCAGTACTGCTTGCAGAAAAGAGAAGTATCAAATAAGCTCTGCAAAAGCAGGAAAAATATCTGTAATGAATTTCTGATTGCAAACATTTATGGTAGTAAATCCCAATTATCATTACAATTGTCCAAACAGACATCACAGTTATTCATCTATCAACTGAACTTCTGATTGCTACTGAACAACATGCATTTGAAACAAAGAACTTAGAATACATGTCCATTCCAGTATTTTTCTGGACAAGAGTAGACAAGGAATTAGCTGGATAATCTGATTCAAATCATTCATTCAGTTCTAACTGCGTGCCAGAGCTCAGACTACAACACAGCAGCAGTGGGCTCCAATACCATTTGTTTCCTTTAACGCTTATACATCTACTTCATCCAGCTGCATTTTACAGAATCACATAGTTAAAAATGCTATTCTGTGTTAGACAGAAGCACTTTCCACCACTAAGAACATGCTTTTATGATGTAGTTATAGTCAATGAGGAGTTACCGCATGACTTCCATAGGCCGAATGACCTCCATGGAGATGAAGACAGCCACTGTAAAGACTCAGCCATCAGAGTCAAACAGGGACTGTTTTTCTCTTAATGCTGAATTTCATTACCCTAAAACACTGGGTTATCCAGAATCGCTACTGCTAAAGAATGAAGAAAACCAAGTGGTTTACTAACTAAAAATGTTCATCTCATGAAGTCTCTCCCTGTCACTCCATAGAGACTATACAGGTCTCTACCACATTAGGGTCTTTTCTGAAATGCTTGGAAGTGAATAAAGGCTACACGTTTTCATTAATGTTTTGCAGCCCAAATGTGAAGAATAAGGGACTCATGAGATTAATCCTTGCAATCTATGTTAAATATTTATGTCCAATAGATGATGGCATAAATAGCAATGACACCTAGTCTTCCGGTCCCACAGATGCTCACAAAAATGTCTACTTATAATCTGCTGCTGAGGTTTGGCAGAGCCAAGCTTTTAAATATTATTCATTGTTAATTCCATTTGTTACTACTGACAGCAGGAAAACGCAGCTCTAGGGACACATTTTCCACTTTAAAAGCATGTAAGATTATCACTTTCTACCCCAAAGAGGAGGTTTTGACTTGGCATATACAGCTATACAGCTGAAAACCTGAATCTTCATGAACAGCACGCACCACAGCCATTTGAAAGCATTTTGCGGGACACATCCTCAGGTATTATAAGGGGACATGACTTGACTTTAGAGCAGACACACCACTTTACATGAACTGGAGAATGTGACTGTGACATTTTAATGGCTGTTAAACCATTAATGTTAATTCTTTTGTATGTTGTAGTCATATGTTTGGACAAGAGAAAATGGAAAGGTAAGCATTTTGAAGGAAAGGATCGAAACTGCAAAAACCACGAACCAAGACATTAAGGACTCATGAGGATTTTCTTTTTTGATCTTGAAACGCAATCAGAACTGATGTTTATTCCTTTTTTGTGCTTACTTAACATTTCTGACTGTAACCTGGAAGCTTTTTTTGATGAAAAATTATTTTTACTCTTCCAGATTTATCCACCATGATTATTTTACCACAAGGGCAACACACTGAAATGTTATCTGTGCTAACTAACTCCAAAACCAGTGAGATAATTGAGAGGAAAGGAATGAGAACAGGTTAAGGCTCCTGCATTTGCATGAACCATAGAAACATGTATCTATACCCATTCAAGTAAGTTCCATTAAACATAAGAGACTGAAATGTGTCTTTGAGAACTGCCAGTGAGGCCTCTAATGTTAGAGAAGAGAGGAAGGTGATTCTCCTGGATCCTACTCTTACTAGGTGTAAATATACTGTATGCAATGTATTACTCATGGAAACATGCTACATACATGTGTGTCTATACACACACACACATATGTATTTGTATATGTGTGCCCATGTGTGTGTATATATATATGCGGGGTATCTATATATTTAAATTGCCCAGCCCTGGCTTGTAATATTCAGCCTAATTTTTCTGTAGTTGGCTCCTTGAAAATCTCTAATAAATCTATTTATGTGAGTTTTCGGAAGCCCGATTCAGATGTTCAGTGCTCAATAAGTAACAGAAGTATAGGCAAATTTGCTCATTATTTTCTCATTCTAATGCTACCAAAGAAGGCATTCATAAAGATCTGTTGGGATATAAGTAAAATGATTCATTTATAATACTATTTTTTTAAACATTCGCATTATATTCTTGATCAAAAGATCATAAAACTATCAATATGCGAGTCAATGTTGATGCCCTCTCACTCTTTAAAAAGTTGCAAGGACATAAATACATGTATTTGGCTCATTAGAAACAGTAAAGAAAACCATTATACAAAGTTTGTAATAACATGCTGAAGTCTGAATAACAATTTAAAGGAACCAAACAAGTTCACAATAGCAGAAGCAGAGTGCAATCAAACAACAAATCCACATCTAAGTTTTATCAACACTTGTGTGCATTAATCTGACTGATCAAACGAAAGTTTCCGTACGACTTGCATCACTCTTTACTGCTTCTTTATTTAAAGAAGTTACTGATGGTGTATTTATGAAAATGCAAGGAAGTACCTACCTAGGAAAGATCAAGATCCATATTAGTAAAAAGGTTCTCATCTGCTTGCTTTGCTAAATAAAAATACTAATTGTCACCACAGAATGAGATTTTTTTTTTATTCCAGTGAAAAACTATCACCTGAATGCGACAGCAGATTGTATGATGTTTCTTTAATTTAGTTCCCACTTACAGCAGCTGCGTTTACAGCTAAGCCTGCTGAGGAACATAGATCTCTCATTTTAAAACAAAAGGCTGAGATGACTTTTCCACCAGATGGAATCTGGAAGGCTAATGAAGAGAAACTTCATTTACACTTAAAAGAGAACAGAGCTGAAAAGAATATTTCAGGAAATGTTAGGGAAAAATAATAAAAATAAATATACAAAAAAAGGTCCCAAAACATTTTAAATTATATTCATTTTCTTTTCTTATTGGACTAATCTTTATAAAGCCAACTGAATGAAAACAAACAAGTTTCAATGTCTACCTCATAATCCAGGTCCAAGTAATCAAATTCTCCATTGGTTCTGAAGTGCTGCATGTGTCTGTCAAGGGTGAGATTGATGTTTCTCCCATGGCGCTCTATGATGATGGAGTGCCAGTGGTGATCATCCAAGAGGCTGCCTGTCATCACGGATGTGTGGCCATAAATAGAGCCAAGCTGGTTGCTGCCTAACATGAGAATAGAAACAACAGCAATTCTCACCTCATACCAGTCAACCAAACATCTTCCTCTTGTTCTGTCAATATTTCACCTGAATCATACCAGACACATAATAAGCTGGAGAAAGTCAGTCCACTATGAAGCTGAGATCTGTCCAGTGGAGAGTTGCTGCCACAAATACAAACAGCTAGACCAAACACACCAGGTATCTGATCAGTGAGCTGTATGAACAGTTACCTGTAACAGTAGTTATACGGAGGTGAACCAGAGAAGCAGTACCAATTTTTCAGTCATAAAGACGTTTTCATCTAGGGAATGCTAGGGGATTTCTGCATTTTCACCCCTTTATAAGGTATTACAACTTCCATATATGTGCTTGGTGGGGATGATCCTAAGTCATGGCAGATAAATCAGAATGGGCCCTGTGACACACACTCAATAGACAGAAGTAATAAAAGTAATGGTTTGTGGTGTTATTCTTCCCCTTCCTGAGGGTGTATTGTGTTTGCAATGAAAAGCTGTCACCTCTGAGCCAGGTCCTGAGATTCCCTGGAACTGTACTGATCTATGACTTTTGAGGAGCACATGGTGCCTGGCAACAGACTTTGGAAACAGCCTTTTCAGCTTAAGTTCTACACTTTGTAGGACCTGCCAGTATAGCTACACCAGTGAGCGTATACGAAAAGGCTTAGTGCAGACTGAGCTAACAGTAGCAAAAACTGTCTTCTGCTAACATAGCTTATTTCAGCCTTTTCTCCTGCAGCAACTTTCCTATTCTGGAAATCAGACTACTGGCAAGAGTACGGTTTTGGAGTTCTCTGCTGTGTCTTCCAGGGGCTTTTGCCAGTACAGCTATGCAAGTGAGAGATCACGCCTCTTTGCAATCTGACTGACATAGCTAAGCCAGCAAAGACTGAGACCATGCATCTCAGCTGAAGCAGCAAATGACTAATACAGCAGTAAGTTAAGAAAAAATGCTGTGTTGCCCAATAACTCAGTACAATCTTCCATGTTCTGAATACACGAGGACCTAAGGCATTTCTGGAGCTGAGAATTTCTTGCCATCAAGCATGCCTGCAAATCGGGCATTAAGGTTTGTGCATGTTGCTAACACATTCTGGCAAATCACACTTCCATGGCTTAAGAAGACAGACATTACTCCCGTACAAATGACCACATTGCCTTTTTGCTGAAGGCCACTGACCCTTCAACAGCTGTTGGTTAGAAACTACGTAAAGAAATCAAGCCATGCATGAGCCTTAATTTCTTCAATTCGGTGTCAAACCCAGGGCAAAGTGAAACCTAAATCCTACCCTGCCTCCCCATTCCTCCTCTGCCTCCATCACCCATGTTTAAAACTATGCCTCTGGATTTCACCAGGCAAAATGAACATCTCTGTCCACTGACTGGTGCAAATACAACACACCCTCAGGAAGGGGAAGAATAACACCACTAACCATTACTTTTATTACTTCAGTCTATTGAGTGTGTGTCACAGGGCCCATTCTGATTTATCTGCCATGACTTAGGATCATCCCCACCAAGCACATATATGGAAGTTGTAATAGCTTATAAAGACAGACTGAAGGTTATGGAGAAACTGGAAATGAATGGGTTAGTATTGCAAAAATAGCTAAATGCTATAAGAAGATATGATTTCCTCCTCATCATCTGCTCACATTGATCTTTCGAAAAAGAAAAGGAGAAAATGCTAGTGGAAATAATTACTATTCAATGTAAATAACGAACAGAATAATTTACTCTTCACATGTCTGTAAGAGAACAAAGGAAAGCTTCATGGAACCTTTTTCTAAAACTCTCTTGTCTGAAGTTAAAAAAAAGCCCAAACCAAACTGAAACCAGATAAATGTGTCTTTCTTCATATAAATGTACAATAAATGTACTTTATAACTACAGTCACTCATGAGCCTGTAGTCTTTCACTGGGAGGGAACAGGGTGCTGGAAGTAATGTATACAGGATCTCATCATACGACTGCCTGATAAACCAGTATGTCTTCCTTCTTAGTCCTCCTTCTCATATTCTAGGAAGGCTGCTGAACCTCAACTTCATGTGGTCTGCTGCTGCCCAGATTGATACTTTTTTGCTGAAGGTTCCCAAAGGTGACCTTTGTTTCTCTAGCACTGACGACAGCATCCTTCTCTCACACAAAGCCTCAGCTGAAGCCAAATGTAATTCTAGCCCGGCTTTTTTGTTTGCTGCAAGTTTCTAACTACAATATATTGCTGATCCTGGTTTTCTGTATAATCTTATTTTCACAGTAAAAAGGAAGGAATAGAACAAACAATCAAAAAAATCATATACAAAGGGAGTGAGCACCATTGTCATCAAATTACCTAATTAAAATGATGTGATTTACCATATTACTGGGGGGAAAAAAGGATGCAATATTTAACATAAATTTGTTGTGGGAGAGTTAAAAAGTACCCACAGCTAAACAACCAAAGCATACCTAAATTTAAGTTTAGAACAAGCTTGGCTTTCTTCAGTTCCAAGGTGATATAGTCTCCTTGCTGTCCTTCTCCGTGGAAGATTACACCTTCGCTTTCAGAGGTTTTAAATTTCAGAGAGATGACATCTTTCAGTGTTTTCATTTTCTTGTTCCTGAATCTGTATGGTAACACTACATGGCCATCAAAATTGATAACATCAGCCCCTAAAGGAAAAAGCAAACAACACTGTTGATGAGTGACTATATTCCCATGGCCACGGGAAAATCAGATGTGCTGTATGTAGATTATACCTGTAGAGAATAAAAAACATTCAAGTGTGATATGCATTGTAAATATATTTTCTCTTGGCTATAATTTAATACTATAAAAAGTAGGAACCAAGCAAGACATAAATTTAATCCATACCATATTAAAAAAAAGCATATTCAGGGGGATAAATACTACAGCTGTACTCAACATCTTCTGGTTTCTTTCAAATACACTTGCTGCCATACAAACTTTCCCAATTATAGTTGAAAAAGACAGACAAACTTCTGAGCAGTCATTAATAATTCATGTGATACCTCTTTAAAATCCAGTATAGGTATCTGTGAAGATTACAAGCAGTAAAACTTGAGCCCAAAGAAATTGCCTAGCAATTCTGAAAGATTCCCCAAGCTATATGTGAACCATAGGCATAAACCTTGTTTAGTTCAGTTTTATATGGAAATCTCACGTTAGCTATGGCCTTAAGTAATTTTGAGAAAAACAAAAGAAAAAAAAAAATCTGTCATTTGGGCTAATTTTTGTTCCAGGTCTGGCTTTGTTCTTTGTTCTTACAACATACGTCAAACACACATTTAGAAAATGCTTTTCAATGAATCTCTGGAACAGTATTTTACACCCTGTTTCAGAGAACAGCCCAACCAAACTTGTACATCCATCTCTGCCATGAGAATTTAAGAACCACCAGAACTGTCTGCTGAGTCAATTTTTAATACTGTTGGGACCTTAATTGCTATCAAAAAACTGCTTATGTACAGCATCTGTACAGGTTGCTTTTTCACGTTCTGTAATTTCCAGAAATATTTTTCACAGTGATAAAAGAGCTCTTTGAATGTCAAAGAAGACCATTTAATCAAGCTTCATGATGTTTAACATTTATTTTCCAGAGAAAAGTATATAAAACCACAACCAGCCTTTCATAAATGGTATCTATTTCATTGTTCAGTCAAAAAAATCCACAACCCATCTTGTATTCATTAACTAAAACACACCCAATTGAGATGGAGGCTCACAGTCATTTTGATTCATGATGCCTATTCATACATCCTTACATCACTGAGCATAACAAGTTTTCAGATATAAAGACCAACACATTATGCTTCCATCATTCAGGATTTTCCCCACAAAGCACTACTATAATAAATAGTCCTCTATTACTTCCAGGTCATTTGTTTTGCTGACACTGTGAGTCTCTGCATGCTGATGTAGTATGTGATATCTGTTTCTGATTGACATAACCATTTGTCATCTGTACATCTCCAATAAATCTGTATGTATAATCACAATAAAGTCATTATCCTCACTTGACACAACCCATTGACTCTCTTGGGATTATTACAAAATGCAGAATTGGGGGACTTTGCTACCTTGCAGAAACTCTGTTAACAGTTCTTAAGACTGATACGGGGGAAGCATGACAGTGGACAGTTGTTGACTGACAGGTCCACCTAACTTATCCTAAAAATAAATTTATGTATCTCAGGGCTGCACAGATCATCACAGCTTGTGATTTTACCTTCACAATGCTGCTGCTTTTTAAGGTAAAGAGTTTTACAGATAAGCAATATTTTCTGCAGACCAGCATCAAGTGTATGTATTTCAGACTCTAGCTGAGATCCACACCTAAGACATGCTATGTTGTACTCATACTCACACACTGGCTCAGTTACAAAGGCCACTAGTATTAACAAAAGGAGCATTAACCATGTCAAAGAAAGCTGCGTTAAACCTGGGAACCAAGTCTCATCACTCTGCTTCATCTGATCAGAAAAAAGTCCAAGAAAATCAACTTTCATTCTCTATTCACAGCAGCCAAAGACTCCATAAAATTCTTCCTGGGGAAGTCAAGGAGTTCTAGGAGAATGAGGACACAGGATCTATAATGAAAGTTTCCTCATGTCTCCATAACATGTCCCTTCTTTTCTGAAAGATTAATAGGCATATGCAATGCATTTCTGTGTCACACTGTTTCTTTAACACAAGAGAATCAGTAGCAGCAGATTGTCAACAACCACTGAGAGATCTGAAGGATCTTCCCAGTGGCCAAGATTTATGTATTTTTTTTTTTTTAATGCATAGACTTTCATGGATCACAATGACCCACTTCCATGTCTGTGGAAAAGAGGTATAAGGGAAGAATTTTCCAATCACTCCTTCAAGTGATATAGAACCATATGTCAACTCTTCTATTTTCTCACCCTTAACTACTAGGCTAGTAATAAAACCTGTGCCATGTATATCTCCCATTCCTTGCATCACTTAACTAGAAGCACCAATTATAGACTCTTACTGCCATTAGAAAGAAGACACATAGACGGAGATGTTATTTGCACAATTATCATGCAGTCTCTGTTCATCTCTGCTTCTGATTAGATAACAAACTAAGACACTCAGACCCACCGGTGACAGATTTGTTGCTAGCAGTTGCATTCTTCAATGGAAGAGATTCAACCATATAACTTGAACCTATTCCAAATCTCCCTAAACTTGCAAAGGCTTTTGATGAGATGATAAACATTGCCCCCCTTACTATTTATGCCAACTAAATAGTGAAGAAATTCTATTCAGTACATAAAACATAAGCACTATCAATTGACTGCAATATCCCATATTTATTAGGATATCTCTCTCATATATAAGAATGTAACAATACATGCTAGAAATACCACTTTTGTTTATAAAATACACTTTTCAATACACATTCCAATCATAAGCTGTAAGTTGAACTAAGCGTCTCAGCCTGATCGATTTTTCTGAATGACAAATTCCAGGAAGTCAAATCAGCTCAAAATTAAATATCCGAATGGCATGTTGCATTTGCAGTGCAAGAAATCCATTAAAATGTCATCAGCATGCAAGGAGCAAATGCTTTCTCAGGCACAGACACAGATGTTGCTCGCAGAAATGAGGCCACCCTGGTTCATACTCTGAGTCTGTATTCAGAAGCAACACTGTGCAGTTTCAGAGGTAAGGTTATCTTGTACATTCTCATGACTCAAGTAAATACATTACTTCTGGAATTTGTTTTGAAGAAACAAAGAAAATGGTTAGAAAAATATTGTAAGAGAGATTGCATCAACCTATTTTTTTTGCTTGCCTTACAAGATGCCAAGAGAGGCAGGGAATGTCTCCTTGAGATTTTTGTATGTACTTTTCTAAAACAACATTTAGAAAAGCATGAAATCTGTTTATAGAAAAAGTATCCACATGCAAGTCTCTCTGCTATCACAAAATTCATACTTCTCTGTAAAGCAAATTTGCTATACAGATTATGCTCTTTTGAATCTACATATGTCTGCCTTGAACAATGCTACAAATGAAACAAAATTGAACACTGCAGCTTAAGCAACCTTTATAACAAATATACATAGTAAAAATATTATTCCTTATACAATGGAAGACTTTCTTCCATAATCATTTGTTAAATTTACTTCCTGATGGTTCAAGGAACCCTGTATGAGTTATATTGTCTTTACCCTCAGGCCAGCTGGTACCTCTTTGTAACATCTGCACAAGCTCTGTTAACAGTCCTGCATCTGATCCATTGCTGATCAGGACAATGGCTTGACTTCTGTGCGTCTGTGGATTTACAACATGCTGCCTATGAAAAGGTGAGCATATATTCCTTTTGTACCTATGCCATTGCTGCAGTTATGTATACATATTCTTCACATCATTCACTGAAGAAAATTCCTATCACACACTTCAGAGAGCTCAGGAAATGCAGCTTCCCCAAACCTGGCCAGGAATTGCCATGTTTCGAACATCATTCAATTAAAAAAAGAAACAGCAGTAATCTTTGATTAAGCCGCTTTTTTTTTATGCAGAGCTGTGCTGGCAGCATGCACATGGGTCTGCATGATAATTCAATCACCTAAAGATTACATAGCAATTATCTTTAAGAGTTATCATATGTAGACTGTGGTAATGACTTGTGTTCCTTCAATGATGACACTCAGCTATTTAGTATCATGATAATTACCATGATGCAGAATGGTACTTAGACAGTAAGCCATATAATTCCTATAATTGCAGTGTAAATACATAATTTGTTCTCATCCTCAGCCACTCAACTACCAGCATTAGTAGCAGAGACCTAAGCCATCACATACATACGTTTCACCTGCATTCAGTGAAGCCTGACTGTTTTCAGAGGCTACTGCTGAAATGGGGGAAAGAAATTAAGAAGATGAAGTGCAAAAAGAATTGAGAAAGAGGGAAAGAGGAAAAAAGAGGAGAGATGCAGAAAGATAGGGGAAAACAGTTTATTTTGATGTGGTTTATTACATTTTAATAGGAAGTACAGCTCTGATTACTTTCACTTTCATTTCTCTTCTGTTGGACTTCCTATGACATGGATCGACTGGATAATGCTGTTGACATCTTAGAAACGTAACACCACTTCCAGCTGGTGAGGAAGATGTGTTAGGCTTTATCTCAGTATATGTCTGAGATATCATGTTATAACCATTTAGTCAGGTAATGGCATCACTGCATACAATTCAATTCTAAAAAGATAATAAAGACAGAAAGCCTTAAAAATACTGACAGGAACTTGGGTAACAAATGTGACTTCCTTCCCAACTCTCACAGGAAAATAAGTCACCAGTCACAGGTTTTCCTACCTATGCTTTTGTCCTTTGCTTTTGTCCACATGCTAGATTTGATGCAGGTCAGGGAATCAAATCTGTACAAAGATATTTTATTTGGCATTCCAAAATAATTTATTAATTACACAGAAACAATTTCAAATCAGACTCAAGCCCCAGAACTTCTCTATTTCCTGCCTTTCTAGTAAGAGAAATACAATTACCCTCAATGTCAGCATCTGAAGGATGAAGTGTTCATTCATCAAGACTCAATTCCAAGATTTCTGCACAGCTACTTAGCTACTGTGATCAAGGTACTGCCTAAAAAGACTAAAATGTCTCCACTATCAGACCTGGTAAAGTAACGCTGATTAGAAAAATGCAGAACAACAAAGTACTTGTCAGAAAAAAAATAACGTACAGCAAACAAAATCAACACTATTAATTGCAATTTTAACATGTACCCAGATTTTTTAATCACTACTGATCTCTGAATGATCAACTCTACAAAGCCCATACAGAATATTTCACTGGGATTAAAAATACAACAGTTCCGTATCACTGATCCACAGCAACCTTAGGTGCAATGTTCTCACTCCATTACCTCCCCTCCATTATCTCTGTTTTATCTACTTAAATCTTCTGTTTAAATGATTTTTAGGGAATAGATCTTGTAGCTTTCTTTTCTCACCCCATAATGGGTACATTATGTCTGATGTACAAATATTATAGTAATAAATAGCATTAACCATGCACTGAACATCTATCCTCCAAAAACATCAAAGATGCATCAAAGCATCTCTGGTTGGGCCAAAGTATTCCACATACGTAATTTCATTTGTTGTAGCTATTAGTCACAGATAGTAAAATATCATTATGACAAATATAAGTAAATAGGGTATTATTTATGTACTTTAAAGCAAAAATAAGGTGTTCTCCTAACAAAGCAAGGGATAAAGCTCAAAATCATACCAAAAACAAATTTTCATTTTGTTATTATGATAAATTACATACACAGAAACTACTTCAGAAGACCCTAACTACTTTTTCAGTAGTTCCAAATACTGCAACGTAATAGCATGTTGAATTTGCCACTGGAGTCTTTGCAGTGGCACTACACTAGCTTAGCTTATGTTAGAGATGCATTACTACATCTCACTGCACCAGAAAAATGAGGAAAAACTTTGTCCCACCACAGCAGTCGAATGAGTGTCTCCTCTTTTATGTCTTACGATGATGAGGCAGAGAGCGAAAGGTACCCTGTTTAAACAGTGCCTTCAGATCCAGCCATAAGGACATGGGTGATTCAGTGGCTTGAAATCTGCTGCAGGAAAACTGATGCTGCCTTTACTCCTCTTTTTCAAATGGCAATGCATCTGTCAGAAAGGCAAAAAACCCCAAACAAACCAAAACCTAATACAGACATAGATGTATCTTGCATATACAATAACGTATACTTCTTCATGTTCTAGAAGAGTAAGGTGAAATGAAATCAATTTTAAGTTTCTCTTGCCTGCTTAGCCTCCACTGAATCTGAATCCTGTCATTACCTGTCAACCCTGAGTGATGTCAATGCTTGAAAAAGTAAAAATACATTCACTATGGAGTCAGGATTCTTTTTCTTGCCTCTCTTTACATTAGCTATAATGTATATATGGCAATGCAGTATCAAAGTAGTATAAAATGTGTTGTCAAGGTGTATTTTTAACTCAGTTCTTAAATAAAAGGCAAACTTTATTCCAGTATTTTATATACCTGTCAGAAACTCTGAAAAGAAATCTGTAAGGAAGTATTCCCTGAAGTGGTGAGAATGCTTTGCCAAGTTCTGAGTGCAGTATCTACCAAAGATATGCCAACAGCAGTCAGGCATTTTCAAGTTTTCTCTGAATTTCAAAGCAGAAGCATTTCTTCTTGTTATCATCATCATCATCACTGTTTTGTTATTATAATGCCAATACACTACTACTCATTTTGCTAGCTCTTGTGTGAATGTCTGCAAACAGGTGGTTCTTTGTCATGGATAATTTAATTTCTACTAAGAAATAAATGCATCAAGTGAAATGAATAATCAGCAGAAAGAAAAAAAAAAGGAAGGAAAACAACATAAAGACAGGTAATCCAAAAGTCCCCTCCTCTCCCTGCTATTTCTTTTTTTGGGGGTAGGACAGTTGGGTTCTTTCTCTAATCTGTGTTGCTGTTAAACACCATTGCTACACAAACTAATTGTTTCTAAAGACAACCATTTTGTGATGAGTGTATACATCCGTGCAGTGCTCTGCAGTTACACCTAACTTCTGGTTTGTATCCTTGAAGAGAAAGACATGTTCTCATGGAAAATCTGGAGGTCTGGGAAGACACTAGTTACAGCATGCACAGAGGAAAACAATAAAACATTTGAAGGAAAATAAGACTAATGAACTCAGAATAAGCCTCCAAATATGCCACAAAAGGATCATCTTAAGGGTGCATAGAACTAGAATGATTTGTCAAGCACCCAACACTAGGGTTGATTTTTTTCCTGCCAAGTCTAATAAACCACAAAATTTTCAGGTAAATTTTCTTTCATTAATTCTTCAGCTTTCGAAAAGGCAACCTTATTATAAAACCCAATGGGGACATTTTTAAATATGCCATGCTTCTACTATAAATTGGGTAAATCAGGTAACAAACGTGTTTAGAGTACACTTTGCAGGTCAGCTCTAAGCTTATGCATCCTAACCACAGTGTACAAATTAGACCATAGTCTAATTTTATACCCCTATAGTGGACTATTAACATTACCAGAGAGAACTGAGGTAAAACTGCAATTAAAGATAATCTTCAGCTTAGATAATAAATGTGCCTATTATAATCTACTCTGGTTTGTGAGTCCAGAAAGTCAATTATGATGCATGGTATAAGGTGCAGTCTATTTGAAGAATTCTATTCATAGGGGAGATGAGAGAGAGAGCACCATGGAAATACAACTTCCATGGCAATGTGTTTCTCTGCCTAACTCCAAATTATTTAATTGCGTAAACAATTATGTTCTCTTTTTCCAACCAGAAAACCTCTGATCTTACCTGTATATTGTAGTGAGATTTTATAACAAGGCTGTTTAACCTAAGCATTTTGCCCTGAGAATGCAACTGAACTTACTGTTGATGCACACTCCCTGTTCTTTAAAGTAATTGTATTCAAATAGTTAAAGTTCAAATTAGGAAAAAAAAAATGAAGGCTGTTCTTAAGCCCTGCTGAATCCTGAGGTTGAAGACTTGGGTATTTTTAACTATCTTTGAATTATAAGGTGCAAGTTAAACTGTGTAGTCTCCATCATCTCAAAGTTATACTAGTATGAGCATAACCTCCTTTCATCACTGATATAGCAAGAGGGGGTAGGTCATGAAATCACTCCCTTTTACCAAAACCTCCTGTGTTTCTGGCTGTAGCAATCATGTTTTAGTTGATAATTTTTCACGTCATATAACAGTATTCACCAAATGGACAAAATAGAAGCCGTTTAATACATGAGTTTCTATACTTTAAAAAGTTTTCATATGGATAGCATTTATGTTAAAATTAAAATTCAGGCATCTTGCAACTATGCTCTAGAAGCAGCAAAATGTTCTCTATAATTTGTTATTTCCTAGCTATGGTACTTCCAAATAAATTAGGTAAAAAATATATGTACAATCCACATATTCTAAAGAAACTCAGCTTTTTGTATTATATCATGCTGATTTACAAGTCAGAAGTGTTCCTCACAACCACAAATACATTTAGTTTATCCTTCATTGTGAAACATGTCATTTGATACTGGATCTCAATGGGAACATTAAAGTGTATAATTAAACTCTGAAACCAGATATAGTAAAGAACTTGATTTACTTGAGAACAGTAAGCCCCTGCTAATGTTTTCCCCGATTATTAAAAAAGTACATCACAAGAATGTCAGGTCAATAACAAAGGAGAACTGTGACTCTCACACAGTAAATGGCCAAAACAAGTCTCAATCGTTACTAAACTGCTGAGCTTGCTCCTTACTTAATGAAAAAAACCCAACCCTATAGGGAAGGAAGAAGTTGTACCGAGTCATACAACATTTACACTCAATTTACTTGGTGAATAAATGAGCTACAAAACGTACAAGACAATTATTAAAACATTAAGGAAACAGATGACTAGCTGGAGCCCCTGTTTCAATGTTTACAGCTGCATGAAAACAAGAAGTCATACAATTGACCTACAAGATACTGATTTAGAATACCTATTTCTAATTTCTTTTTGAGCTGATGACACCTAATTCAGTTATCTTGTGGTATATACAATCTTTCAGATGTCTTTTATTGGCCAGGTGCTCTAATACCCGTTACTCAAGGCTGGCTCCCATTCTATGTCCTTTATTCACATAATCACTTTCAAACACATATTCATTACTTCTTCCAACCACAGAGCTCATCTCTAAATGGAACCTTCAAAGGGCGCTTCATACACAGTGATTAAGGAATATGCAGCAGCGACTCAAGTTTCAAGCTGCTGTACTCAAACCTCATAGAGTAAGAATCTCACTATCATCATTCAAACTCTTACAGTTGACCCAAAAGAGCCAGATTTTTCCAGGGGACACTCACATTTCTTCTAGTGAGTAGCCTCACTATTGTCTAAAGCACACAAATGAGTGTCATTAAAGGCCCTTTTTAAGGTACTGTCTTCCCTTCTTTCTCCCAACAGCCAGTCCGCTGCTGTTTCTAACTCCATCTTGCTGCGCCTGTTTATTTTAGGAAAACAGACACTAAGATGGAGCACATTACTATCTTGAACTACTGCATTTCAGTTAAAAATTATGAGTTAATAGATGCAAATCCTTTAGCATAAATGACAGCATAACTACTCTATGCATTTATGAGACAGTTCAGTATCACTGTTGTATTTCCAAACTACTCAGAGACAAATACCTTGTGTTTAGTTGAGCACGGCATCAGAAAAGCAGACCCCTGGAACTAGGTGTTGGGTAAGTAATTCAAGATTAGTAATTCTGTCAATTATTTTTTCCTCTCCTTGCCTGACATCCAACATACCTAAAACCACACGTACCTCTAATGTATTCGTTACTCAGTGTCATCTTATACATTGCCATGTAAGCAAAGGTATTGGATTCAAACTTGCAAGTCATAAAATCTGAGCCCCAAACTCTAATGTCCATGGACCAATAACAGCCAATAAAAGTGGTGAATTAATATGGCTGAATCAGTCTTTTTTTTCTATTTCTTTGCATGTATTTCAGTATGTATAATTAAACTCCCCCACTCGTATTCAAGGCTGTTAGTCACGGCTTTATTTTCAGATGATCTAAGTAAATTTGGTTCTGTTTTGGTTCAGTAGAAACCTAGCAATCCACTCTTACATGAAGATGGCCCCTAATGATTAAGGGTGTGCTATTGTAATAGAGCGCACAGTTGCCAGTTTTAAGTGAACAAGTGCTTTGAGTAATAATGAGCAAAAAAATTAGAATCTGGTACTGCACTGGTATCACTTACAGCTCTGCTTACACTCCACAGAAAGAAAATCCCCAAACTATTCAATATACAACAATATGAAATGCTCAACTTGCATTCCACCGAGTGCAGAGAGTGAGAAAGTTCCCTGAGAGGGGAAAAAATACTTTCACTTCAGAAATGCTCCCCAGGACAGGTAGTACAGCAGGTAAGAGCAGGTACAAGCACATAATCACAAAACCATTATGGTTGGAAGGGTACAAATCACCTAGTCCAACCCACCTGCTCTGAGCCTATTTTCACATTTCACTCTGCCAGAAGCACTGAGTTTCAGGTAACTGGGCTTTCACCTTTTTTCCTGATCTGAAACAGGAAACAGAACATTTGCTTTTACCAGCAAGTGATTTTCTTCCTTTGTGTACAACAGGCTGCACCTTCCAAGGCCAGTGATATACTGTCCCCTCCCTGCTGCCAGACATAACTTATCTATAACTTCTAACAGGCTTTACAGTTTAAGATTTGCTGGTGTTGCAGAGTTTAAGACCTTCAAATTCCCCACTTGCCAGAACAGTTCTGAACAGTCTTTCTTCACCATAAGTTTGCTTATGGCATTTCAGCTGTGCGACTGCCTTGTTCCTCCCCTATGAATTGTACCATGCATTTCAGGCTTTCCTGCACAGTCAGTGCCATCAATTCTGTCTCCTCAACTCTGTATTATTCTCCATCACTAAAAATAAAAAAGTCAGAAGGGTGAGTTCCTTCTCAGGAAGAGCATAAGGAGCTCCCTCACATCCAGTTAATATGGACTAACACGCAGAAGGTGCAATACTTAAAATCATAAACATTTAAATACATTACTGTTGTGCGTTCAAGTCTTCATCCACTGCTACCGTTTTGCTTTTTCTGGCCCAATGGGTTATTTTCATTCTACTTTTCAATCTCTAAAATATGTACAGACACTAGAAGATAAAACCTGCTTTTTTTACTCAAGCATTTTGAAGTGACTGTCATGAAGGACATGCTTTTCTCCTAC
Source organism: Pezoporus flaviventris (assembly GCF_033815535.1). Taxonomy (NCBI): domain Eukaryota; kingdom Metazoa; phylum Chordata; class Aves; order Psittaciformes; family Psittacidae; genus Pezoporus; species Pezoporus flaviventris. The sequence continues at coordinate 7,454,855 of NW_026892585.1, forward strand.
CAGGTGCTACAGTGTGTGCTGTCCGGTGCTGACCTCAAGGCTGTGGGGTGACCCCAAGACTGAACTGACACTGAAAGTGAGTGTTGGCTTATGGTAAAGCCCTGTGTCACTGCTTAAAGTTGTGTAAGTAAATTTGGTAAGATCCAGCACAGTTAAGGACAGAACATGTCTCAAATGACACATCAAACTGCTTGCTTAAAGGTTGGGGAAACACATATTAAACCTTTCGCTTAGAGTCACCAGATTCAGTAAGGAAAGGAAAGTGCAGTTTTCATTAATCAGTTTGAAATGTCTGGAGGGCTCAAAATACATTAAGAATCCATCTCTGAGAAAAGAAAGGTCTCAAAAATCCATTAGATTTTCTGTTTGCTTAACAGCACACATAGATATTTTCTTTTCCACGGGAGCATTTTTCTTGTTGGCAGCATTAATCTGTGATTAACGGCAGCCAATGTCTGCAAATGATTTAAAACTGTATTTTCTTTCTCTAGGTCTTCAAATTATGCAAGGTTTTCTCAGATGATTTTTCTCACCACCCTTTACTGTTAGGGTGGTGAGGCACTACAATGGGTTGCCCAGGGAAGTCATGAATGCTCCATCCCTTGTGGTGTTCAAGGCCATGTTGGACGGCGCCTTGGGTGACATGGTTTAGTGTGAGGTGTCCCTGTCCATGGCAGGGGGTTGGAATCTTAAGGTCCTTTCCAACCCAAACCATTCTGTGATTCTATGATTCTATGATAGAAATACAGAAATAAGTTTGTCAATAGTTATTTCCAAAAACCTGCTGAAGAGTGTGTTTGCTTCTTGAAAATAATTCAGCCAGCTCTGTATGTTAGTGACTCTCACTACAGCAAATATTCATGTTAACACAATGGATGTGATTTCATAGCCGCTCTTAGGGTATAATCTATTGTGTTTAATAAGCAAAGGGAGAATAACATCCAAGATTATTCCAGGTAGATAAGAAACACACATAAATGTGTATAGACAAGCTGCTCTAAGTTCACTGCTATTCAATCACAAAACAATGAATGGTATACACAAATAAAAGAGGAAAAAGTTTTTTTTTAAACTCAGACTAAATTCCATTGCAAAGAATTCACACGTTCCCTTCTTTAAAACTGCTTTTCCTTTGTGCTGGAAAAAGGCACTCAGAAATTTTTCTTACAGAATTATTTGTGATGGATCCAGTGTTTGAACATTTCTTCATCCAGGCAACATTGTTTAGAACAAATCAAATAAGCAGAGCATGTAGCAGATAATTCTCTCTTGGTTTACTACGCTGCAACACACCCTGATCTGATACGGAATATAACCAGACATTCACTGAATTTGGTTTGTAATGAACTTTCTTTTGGGTTTACATGTGTACATAAGGTACAGGGGAAAAGTCCTAACTAAAGCAACAAGCAATGGACATGTAAGTTTTTGTGAGCTGTTTCTGTCTGTATGGCATCCTCACACAAAGTATCAATGCCAAAAGTAAATGGCATTAAGAGAGTATTGTTAGGATATGTCATCATTTAAACCCAGCCGGTAACTCAGCATCATGCAGCCTCTCGCTCACTTCCACCCCAGCTCCTGGAGGGATGCAGAGGAGAAGGAGAAGAATGCAAAACCCATGGGTTGAGATAAGAACAGTCCAGTAACCAAGGTACAATACAAAACCACTACTGCTACCACCAATAATAATAATAATGATAAGGGAAATACAAGGGGAGAGAACACAACTGCTCACCATCCGCCAACCGATACCCAGCCTGACTCCAGCAGCAATCAAACCCTTCCAGGTAACTGCCCCCAGTTCTACATCCTGGGCATGACATGCTGTGGTATGGAATACCTCTTTGCCTAGTTTGGGTCAGGTGTCCTGTCTCTGCTCCCTCCCGGTTTCCCGTGGCCCTGCTCACTGGCAGAGCATAAGACTGAAAAGTCTGATGGTTTTAATCAAAAAGCAGTAATTACTAACTGAAAATTTAAGACCAACAGGTAGTATTGTGCAGACAAGGAATGCAGAAAATATTTAGTGTGCAACAAGTGAAGATAAGCTATGGCTTGTACTTTATTACAAATACGCGAAAAAACCCTTACTGAGTAAAAGATCTGCTCTACCTCAGGTAACAAAAAACTCACACTGCTTTTCTTAATAAAATAAAGAGGCTACTTGCTCCAGTGACTAATATTTAGAGGCATTTTTACACTACCTGCATCTTTCATTTAGCTGTCACTTCCAAGTCAAACAAACAAAGGTACTCAAACACTGCCAACAAATGGTATACACTGTATTCACAGACAATTAAAACTGTATGTGTGATGTTATCCTGGTGTATCTATGCTTGTCTATGTTTACATCTTGGTAAATCTGCCATTATTCTAGTCTGTCATTATTCCTTTAGGTAAACAGGTCTGTATCACTGGCATCCTGAAAATAAGTAGACTGGTGCATGGAGAATGAGATTATGAGCAGAAAAATAACACTCATTACAATTGCCAAATTTGATTGAAAAGTGCCAATTCAGTGTCTTCTAGCAGATATAGCCCATACACCGCTGCTCTGGGTTTTTTTCAGCCAGTGGTGTTCTTTGCCAGGGTCATGCTTCCTTCTCTGCTTTTCTGCTCATCTGAACCACTGCATTAAATAAGGGAAAGACTTTCCACAGTACTTTATAGGAGATACATCTGGTTAGAAATCAAAGCCCATGGAAAAAGAACACCCAAACTACATCTCCTAAAACTGCAATTAGGAAGCAATTCTGATTTTGGAGAGGGGACAAGGAGAAAGAAATTATCATATAGGAGACGTTTATATTGGTGGCTTTTAGTTTGGAATAGATTATGGATCTTCTTTTTTGGTTGTCTTTTATGAACTGCTGTAAACTCCCAGAGAAATTAGACACTATTCCTATCATTTCATCAAAACAACAGCCCAGAATATAGCTTCAGTGGAAAGTTTTTGATCAGGCTTACTTGCCCAAGGAATAAAGACAAGGAGAGCAGAAGATAAAACAAATGCATGTTTCTTTTCAGGATACTGTAAGAATTTTGTGAGGAAAGAAGAATTTTGCACAGACAAATCCCCATACTGTTCAAACAGTATGCAGACCCAGCCCCAGATAATTCAGGAGTTTACAAACAGCTGCTGTTGCAGCTGAAGCTCTGCTCAACCTGAGATTATCATGGGGAACTGAAACAGAATCTCATTCTACTCAGCCTGACAGATACAAACCTACTGCTGGGGCAGTTCTGAGAAGTAAAACTGCTTCAAAGAGGTATGCTCACCATCCACAGATACAAAGCAATCTTCTATCTACTACAAAAAGTAGGAAGAAGACACAATACTGAAATATATGGGTCTGTAAGGGCTCTTCAGTAGCCTGTGAGCTTTGTGTTACAACAGCAGAGTAGCTCTCCATTAAATGATGGGCTGAAACCTCTGGGGAATAAAACAACTTTAGCTATACTGAAAATAATAAACTTACAGGGTCTTAGATGCTCAATTCCTATTGACTTTCAATTCTTAATCTTTTCTACCAAAAGCTTTTTTCCTCATGGAATTTTCTAGTTAAGCTATTTAATAAAATTTATTTTCTACGTCTTTTTAAAGTAAAGTTGCAATAAAAGTTAAAACAAGCAGACAAAACCAACAACAAACTCCCAAACCCCTTTTACTCATTTCTTTTCATTACTGTTGGTCCTTCTGGTAGTAACTTTTTGAGCCCTTAAGACTGTTTTCTTCCAAAGATCTTTGATCCCTTAGGATATTGCCATGCAGACAGATAAGTAGTTAAAGCCACAGGGAGATGAAATGGACTGTACACTCTTTTCATTCAGAGATGCTTAAACTGCTTCACATGGCCTTGTCTACACTGAAGAATTATTACAAGAAAATCCCATCACTGCCAAAGCTATTTCAGCTTCCGTAGAATCTGTATTGCTTTGAATTCCAGAGCAGATTGCTTTCAAGCATATGTGATCATATCCTATGTTAGCATCTGTATTTGCTCATTGTAAAATGTCCTTTAGCATGAAAAACAGTTCTTAGTCTCTCCAAATCCTATGAGCAAACTTCACTCAGCTTTCTGTGCTTTTAAGGAACAGCTCTGTTTTTCTTCTAAACAGGTGAAGTAAACCACTTTTCAATACTGATATTTAAACTGGCCCTTCCAGAGAGACAACAAATATACTGCCTCATTGACAAGAGGAACTGTTGTGCGAATCATCTACCCTTTCTTTTATAGACTTTGTATACAAGTGACTCAGCAACACATTTAGACTTGGTTCATACTCTGAGCTGTAAGATAAGTTATATTTTAAATTAAAGTCAGGATTTTCAAGGTTCCTTTTTACCTCAATGAGGGAAAACTGATCTCTTTTTGCTTCTTCCAGATGTGCCATGAATCTTCAGAGCATGATGCACAGGTCAGATTTGTAGTCTGCTCAAGGGATGTATGAAAAAGTGGTATCTAAGCTTTTGAATTAGTATTTGCAATACTAATTTCTCACTGCATAATGTACTAATGGCAAAAGTCCCAACGAACTCAATGGGCATTTCTCAGTGTACGTCCTTCAAGTGAATAAGGGCTTTCTTGTACAAGCTTTTATGACTGAACTTTAAGACAGTAAACCATAAAAATGAAACTGTAAAGCAGTATAAAATAAATACACAACTTGAAAGCAAAAAAAAAAAATGTACCTTGCAATAAAAAGAAACCTACTGCTCTACCAAGCCCAGCTCAGTTCTGGGAAGAGGATGGGAAGGAACATTTTGCCTAAGTAATTACACAGCTTTCATCCTAATTAAGCCAGCACAAAGACAACATTTTGATCCCCGATGCTGGACTCTTATTACTCTGAGATGCTTTTCCTAAGAAAACTGGATGAGCTGACATTACAACTAGTCAAATATACTGAGTATAAATCTGCTTTAATCTCAGTGCAACCCACAGAGCAGTTACAGATCACTGAGCCCAAGTGGTGTTCCAAGGTTCTTTTCTTCCCCTCTCTTTTTCTCTTCACTGTCTGCCAGCATAATGGGCCCTTTTGCCCTTTATGTTATATTGCTGTGTTATATGCATTTTCTACTTCACACAGAGAGAGCTGCCTAATTAGGAAGACCAGAGTGAGCTTCTAAAGTATTGCTCTTTAATACTGTTAGTTTATCTGTTAATTAATGTGCTACTCTTTCCAATCTAATTAGATTTTTTTTTTTATTACTGCAGAGATAAGTCACTGAAGTCATTCGAAAGAAATACAGAAGGAGGAGGTTGGTGGGAGGCTCAGAGATATTTATTGTTAGAATTTGTTATGTGTGATGTACACAGATTTGTTATTGTCTCCTCTTCTTTCACCCGTGCCCACAAACTTAATCAGGCTTTTGTCGAGAGGGATGCAGTTCACTTCCCATAAATAATTCTTATTCCTGTCAGCGAGCTGCGTCTCTTCTCTATCTCCATCTCTGCCATGCCCCATCTTTTTTTTTTCCTGCTTGCTCCTCAACGATAATAGCAAGGCTAACTCTCTTTTTACGTGTTTGCACTTAGCCTTTGTTACCAGCAATCCTTGTTGAGAATGATATTAATAACTTTTATAGAGTTGACTAATGAATTATATCAAATGTTTAACAGCGTGATGGCAAAAATAGGACAGCAAGCAAGTGGCACTATAGTCCTGTTGCATTTTTGGTAGCTTATGCTGATGAAATACGCTAAGAAATTCTGCTTTATTTTTTCTAAAAGTTTTTTGTGCTCACTGTTGCCCACTAAGAGAGCTGCTGTTTTATAAAACTGAGGCTTTCTAAGGACAAGACCTACTTTTGCAGTATAATTTGTGATTGAAAAACTCTTTCAAAGTTTAAGGGAAAATAAGTAAAAGCGACAGAAACCCAGAGGTAATCTCCATCCCTCTGTAATATCTAAAATACGACACCAGACACCCTAGTTTCTTGGTGCCATAAAGCCATAGAAAAGGTGATTTTTTTATTTTATTTTATAATTACATATGGAAGTCTTTATTTTGGATTTTGACTCTGGTAATGTGGACTTGTGAAGTCAGATTTAACTCATCTCATATCTCATGTTCTGACTATAGAAACAAAAGTGCTTCTTGCCTAACTGAAAATTATGTGCTTCACTTGAACGTATTTTCTATCTTCAAGGGTGGTATGTAGCTTATTACAGACACATACTCAAAACATAACACCAATACTAGTAAGAGAGAAAAATGTCTCCTCAACAAGTCTGAAATGTGAGATTTCTGAAGCCTGGAAGAAAATTTATTCTCATCTTGGTTGTTTTAATGGAAATGGTCTGGTGAGAGATAAATCTTTTTATTCATCATCTGGAGCCTGGGTTTTTAATAGTACTGCAAATCCTGAAGAGCCAGAATGACACTTAGGAGGACTGTCAAAATTATGAAGACATACTCCCATCTATAAGCTTGATAAAATACGAATCTTTAGATGTCTGTATGCTTTGGAGATACAGCCCTAAGTACTCTGATGTAAATAATTCCAAGAATCATACAAAACAGTTTACCTTACTCTAAAATAAATACTGCCAGCAAAGACAATGATCACAACAATTCTTCCAATAAACAACAAGACGTCTCAAGTCTTGAGGCACAGAGCAGGTGCCTCAAATATGACAGGAATACCATGCACTTTGCAATCTGATGTGGTCATTAATAGATACAGGTTCACGATGAGTGTAGCACATTTAGAAGCAGAAAAATTACAGACATTACTCCGTACATCTAGTGCTGTCACTTTACCTGTATCAGTTAAAAGATTTATGGCTACCCTATAAATCCTGGCACGAGATAACTTCCTCAGAGCCATTACATTGAAGTTACCTTGTCCCAGGAAGAAAGCAGCTGTACTGCAGAAAAGTTTTTCAAGTTGGGAGCAGTGCTAAAACTCCCAGTATTAGCAAATTTACTTCCATTCAGTGATGGCTGTAGGTTTGTCAAAACCTGCCAAATTTCTCACAGGTGGAGTTTTCCTGGGATACTCCAACCACATATGTGATTTTATCATTGCATAGATGCCCTTTTTTGATTCCTCCCAAATTCTCTGGCTGCCAATTTCCATCACAACCTCACTACCTGACAATCACAGAATCATAAAATACTAGAATGGTTTGGGTTTAGAAGGGACCTTAAAGCTCATCCAGCTCCAAATCACCACAGGCTGGGATACCTTCCACTAGACCAGCTTGTTCCAAGCCCCTTCCATCCTGTCAATAAAAGGTCAAGGTATTGATCCAATTCTAAGCCCCACCTTTGTGGTCAATACCTGAATAAGGCTTATGTATGGGATACTGGCATAGGCCAAATGCTGTTTGGTAGGAGCAGGCAGCAATGAAAGCTCCAAAGGATGACAAAAAATATCCTGTGTTCCAGCACTGTGCCCATCCTTCACCCATTTTGCAGGACCCTGGGGCATGTTTCTCCTTTCCCACTTACTCTCACACATCCCTACCGCCTGTTGATTTGTTTCTCTTGTGTACACGGAGTCATACAAACCCATTCTATGGAAATCTGGTACACACCTTAGGAACCCTAGAGATAGGAATATGGACCACCGAGTCATTCCACAACACCCACTAAAATCAGAGACAAAGTCGGCTGTCTCAAACTGTTGAACATACCCTTATTTGTTGCAAAAACCTACAGTGAGAGGATGATCTGAGTGCCTTTCTAACTCCTCCCATTCAGCAGAAAGATGCTATATTCTTACAAAGGTAAACAATATGGATCCATTCATGCATTTAAGTATTTCCATCACAAAAGTACAAATTATTATCTGAGTGCTTTTCAGAAATGAATATACCAAGACTGGTGGCCCTACAGTAATTTTTCAGGACGCTTGTAACATGCAATAGAAATGACACTTTGCTGAAACATTTTGTAGCATTATTAAACTATTTGTCTCTATTAAATGTGATCATTCCTCCTGAAAAAACCCACATCAAAACCATGCATTTGGTTCATAGAGTATTCTGCTGCTAGATTCACAAGCCAGGATGTACTCTGCAAGGTTTTTTAAATACATGCTGCCAACACTGTTTGAAAATAATTCTATCCTATGATGACATTCAAAATAGATGACTGACAAACAAGACATTCATTATTAGAATACGCTTACTATTAGGTTGGAAAGTAATAAATGCATAATAAATTCATTCTGACTTACGTATCTTATATTAATCCATCATAGCAGCATGAACACACCTTTAATTTCATTATCACCTCAGGGTTCATATCAGAAATAGACTTTCTTAGAAAATTCAGATTAAAAGAAGCTCCTATAACTCTGAAATCTTCCAAAGCTACCAGAATGACTACAGCAGATTTCATGTTCCAGCCAGTAAGGCTGAAGTTGGCCTCCTTCAGAAGCATCTTCCACCTCCCTTCCCACTTCTTGAAAGAGAGGCAGTTAAGTCATTCATAACCATTAGGATGAGTGAAGTGAAAGTTTTCTTTTTTTTAATCTCTGTACAGGGTCTAGCTGGGATGAAAACAAATTTAACCCTCTTCAGAGCAGCCCATATGGTGCTGTGCTCCACAACTGTGGCTGAAACGGTGTTAACACACCAATGTCTTGGCTGCAACTAATAGGGTTTGCATGGCATCAGGTCTCATTCTCCATGTAGCTCCAACCCCAATGTCAGTGAGCTGGGGGTGGACGAAAGTTTAGAGGAGAATACAGCCAAGACAGCTGATCCAAACTGACCACAGGGATATCCCATATCAGACAACATCATGCTCAGCAATGGAAACCCAGGGAAAGAAGGAAGGGGGGACATTTATGGTTATGGCATTTGTTTTCCCAGGTAACCATTAGGCAAGCCACGAAGTAGGTGAACATCTGCCTGCCGATGGGAAGTAGTGAATGAATTTCCCTTTTTGCTTTGCTTGCATGTGCAGCTTTTTCTCTTCTTATTAAACTCTCATGACCTTAGCCCACAAGTCTTTTCATCATCCTTACATTTTTCTCACCATCCCTGATGAGAGGGAAGTCAGCAAAAGTCAATGTGGGTATACCCATCACAACCAGCAGTGCCAAACAACCTTCACTTTTATAGTGCACCTACTTCTTCTGGGAAAACCTTCTAAACTATGTAATGAGCAATCTGGCAGTTACCTTTTTGAGGATTTAGGCCAACTTTAAGAGAAATAATCAAATGGAAACAACCATCATCGATTCAGGGTTCTTAGAATAAGACTTGATTAGAAACTGATTTCCACAAGTCAGAATAAACACATGAGAATGAATACCTACTTCAAGGCTCATCAAAAAAGTATGCCCCTACAACAGAGGAGAAGTCTTCCCAAGGAGGGAGCATTGAACAGCCTTCACCATTTCTAATACTACCTACTTTTCTTTGCTGCTTTCCAGAGCTATTCCTGACAGTCTATCTAAGGCTCTGACCTCTGATGGGCTCATACTCCTTTATGGCCCATAGTCCAAATTTAAAGGGGTTCATACCAGATAATCTCAACTCATGACTCCATATACTTTCTTTCTGTCAGACTTATACCCTAGGGAGATCCTCTGCAACTCTAACAAGATGAGCTAGAAGAGAGGAATACCAAATATCTACTGGCAAAGATGTATGAATGGGCTATTATCTCTTCGCAAAGTCCTGTGAAGAAATAGATATTTCACAAATGTACCTATTCACCTTGCAACAGTAGGAAACACTATTTCTGATAACTGAAATATGCACGTTCTGAAAAAACGTGCATTTCATTCCACTGACCGCATTAGGGATATATACATGCATCTGCACCTGCGCTGATACTCAAGAAAGCAGATATAAGAGGAGGTCTTCAGAATGTCTTAAATGCCTTTTTTATCAGGCTGCAGCAGGAGTCTGGGACTTCTCCCTGCCTTTCTAATGAATAACAGACACCCTACTACAACTAGATGTCAAGTTTAGAATTTAAATACTGAAAGAAAGGTATCCTCTGCAACATGCTGAAAAGAAAATCACCTCACATATTCCTTCTGTTGCCTGTTTTAATTTTAAGCTCTTCCTTGGTCTAGTTTACACAAAAAAATACCTTATGCTCAGAAAAATAACTACCATCACCACTAAGGTATTAGACAAGACTAAATTGTGCAATTGTATTCTTTGAATACACTGATCCCAGTACAACACTTGCTGGCTGAGCTATAGTTTATAAATTATGTCTTTAGCCTTATTGTTCAAAATCCTATTAATTTCTTGCTCTTGAGCCGATAGAGAACATGCTGATAGTCATTCAGACTCCAATTCATAATACCTGGGACCTGAGAACATGAATCTTTTTTTAATAGCTTGTTGATTTAATACACGTGTCTTTCTTTGGCAAAGTCAGTATCTAACACTAGTATTTTGTATCAGAAGCATTCCACTATGTTTACAAATCGAACATCAAAATAGCTTTTCCTGCTTGTCTCTTTCTTAGGCTTTTATAACCACACACCATTTGACACTCTACGGTATATATGTTCCTGAACATGTAAATGAAAACAAAATACAGTACACTGAATACATCAACCACCAGCCTGCTCAAATACTGAAGGCAGAACGAAGCTCTTACTACTGAGAGACTGCAGATGTGCTGTACCTGATGGGTGGCAAGCCTTCAGCACCAGGCAACACTCAGGTACCACTGCCAGAAGGTTTGTCTAACTGTTGGCTAAATGATGTGAAGAAACGTGCATTCTGAAAACATTATACTTTTTAAACACACCTCTCATGGCCTTTTCTCAGAAGACAGTTTCACCGTGTGCCTAAGTTTCTCTCCACTTTATCAGAGGGTTGAAGCCCATCCTGTTCAGCTGTTCTCCCTCTGCCTCTTTGTTTCAGCACAACCACAAACAGACAAAACTGACCAGTATTTTCTGACACAAGCCAATAACACAAATTTTCTTCTGAGTATCTCAGTTCTCCTTACACACTTTCCTGCATCAGATGTGTATTGTTTCATCTTCTTTGTAAAATCCAAATTACTATAGGACAACTTCCAAATGACTGTGATGGTGTTTCACTAAGAACACATCTTAAGAGTGTAGATATTGCTATTACCAATGGACATACAGTAATAAATCTCAAACATGAACCTGATATGACTGGTACTGAGCTGCTAGAAAAGAAGTAAGCCTGTCTATAAATAGGTTTTTCCTGACTACACAGTGCACACAGTTGAAGGATAATGTTATTCTTACAGCAAAGGTAAACACAGAAGATCACATGTCTTTTCAAACTGCAGCATATGTTATTTCTTGAGGGCTTTTTCCCTAACATATATCCATTCTTCTGGTGAACTCTAACAAATGACAAGTCAATTTATGTTATTTTTAATGTAATGTAACTGAATTAACTCAGTACAAATTTCAAGAAAACAGATCTCTGGTTATTGTCAGGAATCTTTTGTGCTTTGAAATTTCACTCAGGCAATAAAAGGGAATATTTTAAAATACTCCCCCTTCACTACGCAATACACAGAAATACAGTTATATACTTGAATTCTGAGTCTTACTCTGTGACAAATTCCAAGGCTTTAGAAATGTTCCATTCACTTTTTGTGTGCAACTGGTGAACTTCACCGTGTTCAAAACCAGCTGCCACTTCCCTGGGCTCTGTGATAATGAGGAGACCAGAAACTTGGCTGTCCTTTGCTTTGCTTCTTACAGTCCCCTTGATAGAGACCAGCAGCACATGGAGCCTGGGAGCACTGGCTCTTTCAAGACACATGCTCTGCCAGAATTTTGTTGGTAGCAGATATGGACATGATGCAAATCTAATGGAAGTATGTACAGCATTCTGTGAAAAACATTCTTTTTGTATATAAATGGGTAATTATGCTCTTTTTACCAAGTATTATCGAATATACAATTGCACTTCAAATAAGCATGTTACTTATTCTTCCATATATAGCTAAGTAAGTCAGCAGAAGCTCGTAAATCCTGCTAACAAAGCTCATGAAGCTCTTCCAAACAAAGGCATAAGACATGATCCCTAAATGATCATTTTTTCATAATTAATGTTATACACATTTTAGATAAATAATATTTGCAGACTTTGCTGCTGATTTATCTGTTTCAGCTGAGCAGAGAATTGCATTTGAGTCTATTGGAATCTGCATCTTGCTGATTAACTAGAAAATTATTACGGTTTTATTGTTAGTTGTACAAAATTTGAGTCTTTTGACAAATCTGAAGGTAGAACATCAGGATCCCCATGAAACAAAAAAGATACTTCCTTACAGGCATAGTCAATAAAAATAAATTCCGCAGAACAGAATAATTCCTGCAAAATAAATACAAACTCTCAGAAAATTCCTCTAGAGGAAGCAGAATGCTTTTGTGCATAATTATACCATGACAGAGATGAATTATTAACTTAGTGCAGCATGGGGACAATAAAATAGTACTAGATGGAAATGTGGAACTGATTTAATAGCGTATTTTGCTAGTAATGCTCGATACTACTTAGGATTTTTCAGAGAATCTACTGGCTTAATGCTAAATGTTGCTGTTCTGACCAGTATTAGCTATTTTTGTGCTTCTTCCAGCTACCTATCTTCATCACCAGCAATTTAAGTATCCTTTCAAAAATCTGAGAGCAGTAAAATTGAATTAGAAAAGTAGAAATGGTACCAAGGAAGTGCAATAAACCACATGGAACAGTTTCACTTGTGTGAAACAATCGTGTCATTCAGAGAAAGTGCTGAAGGCTGTGGTGAGGTGGTAAATGTTTAATTATCATTATGAGCAAGCTGCAGTGGATAGATGTAAAGGGACCAAAGACTCTTTAGCTTATCCAACACAGGACTGAATTTCTGCCAAGAATGCCTCCTGTGACAGAAAATACTTCATTTTGAATTCTAGTCTCTGTCTTGATGTAAGGGAAATTAATGGAAATTTGGTCTTACTAAGAAATGCTGAACAAGTCTCTTCATTAACATCTAATTCATAGCTCCTGAATAGAAACAGAAAAGAACATGAGGAGTATGATTAGATACACAGATGCAAGAAAACAGAGAAGAAAACACAAGTTGCTCCAAATTTAACCTATTGTGTCATGAAATTGCAGATCATCTGAAATGAAACCCAACTGCTACACGTACCTAATGAACCGTATGAGACAAAGAATCTCAAAATTCTTTAAAAAAACAAAGTTTAAGTATTTTTTTTTTTAGGAGCACTGTGATGCTGTTTGAACAGCACATTTTTAACTGGCACAGTGCTTAAAGCTGATTTGGTTCATATTATTTGCTTTTGTACAGAAAATGTTCGGAAGCCTAAGAACTAAACTACTAGTCCTTAGTGGGGCTTTGTACATAGCTACCAGCATTTCTCTTTCCCCAAGAGTTTCAGTATTTAAGTTTTATTTACACCTATAAAATGTGGAGTATTTTCAGTATTTTGTGCTTTACTCATGTTGGAATGGTAACCTTGCAGGAGCCAAGATGGTCATTTGGTCCAGAGACCAGCTCTGAGAAAGAGCTGATCGCTCTGAAAAAAGAGACATATCTGGTGAGTACTGTTAAAGTATTATCACTGCTGTTTCACTTACACAAAGACAGCCAGACAACATAATTAAGGAATCCTATTCTAATAGCTCTGTGACTACTGCTTCTGGCTTCATGGTCAAAGCGTATGACAGTACGTTACACAGTAACATGAAAAGCCATGCTGGTATCAGCTTAAGTAGTAGGATATAGTTTGTTGAAAAGAAAAACAGAAGAGGAGAGGGAGAAGAGAAACAAGGGAATGTTACATACAAAGCTTCAACGAAGGAATTTCAGAAAAAACAATGTAGTAGCTTCAGTCTGATGGGAGAAAGCAATGCAACTTTATACATGTCAAAATTTAATGCAGATGATGCGCAGCTGGTTTTATAACCCCGCTGAACATTAAATTGCACTAGTACTAATACTGTTCCTACTCTGAAGGTTCCTTCAGCAAAGCAAAAACCTATCCCTGTAAGTCACAAATGGTCACTAGAGTCAAGCCTAACATGGAAAGGTAGTCAAGAATCTAAAGGTCCACCTCTCGCACACTAGCAAAGCATGCATCAAAGCTTGGCTATTTTCAGTCCCAGCAACTTTACAGAACAGGTTAACTGGACATCAGCCTGCCAACACAACCCTATCCCAGAACAAGAGTTCATCCATACACCCCCCTACTACCAATGCTAATGCGCTTCTGGAAAGCATTGAATCTTGTTTCGGTTGAGACACAAGAGTACGCTCTAAAACTGTTGTGACTGCCGAGTTTACTTTTAAGAGTAAACAACAAACCACCCACTTTTTTATCTGTCTTAGTTATAGTCACCCAGGTTTGTATGGATAGCAAATGGCACGCAGTAACTGTTAATATATTTTCATTATGACAATATTGTTATGTACTTTCAGCTTTTCAGCACTAAGCAGATAAAAAAGATTCCCCCCACTCTGTTATTCTAGATTACATTTTATTAATAACAGCTTGATTCAAGAGTTTTACTGCAATGACTGTGAAAAAAATTACTTATTCCTCTGCTTTATTTCTGAAATTGTGTTTATTCTGGGGTCATGACTTCCCCCCCCCCCACCCTTCACAAGAATGAAGTCACAGTGTCCAAGTGGTAAACTAGAATGTCACTCTCACTATATTCTGCTCAGAAACACTTGGGCAAATTATCTCTCAGATTGAAAATGCCTGCAGAACTTTGGGTTTGGGCTTTTTTTGTCCTGTGTTGCTAAATCTCTCCTGAATACTAGTACAAAACTTAATCACTACTTTTTTAAAGCAAACAATACACTGCTGTAAACGTTTAAAAAATGGCATAAACTTTTTCTTTCCAAATTAGGAGCGTACTCTCCTCATAGTAAATGGTCACAGCTTGTTTCAGCTATGACCATTAGCTATTTTAGCATGAAGCTTAAAACCACAGTGCAGGTTTTTTCCTCAGAAAAGACAATTTTTTTCCTCCATCCTATATTACCCATCAGCAGAAAAAAAGTATTAATATCTGCAGTGTTTGTAAGCACTGAAAAATGCAGGATGGAAATAAATGACAGATTTATAGCTTTTTTATCTGTCAAAAGTCGAGTCAGTGTTTGTAAGTTTGGATAAAAAAATACACAAATCCAAACTTTGACATATAAGATTCAGAAACTTCAATTTGTTTGTTGTTTTTTTTTTTAATTATAAAATTCAATGTAATGTAGAGTAAGGTGTTTGTTAGAGATATACAATATATGACATGACATCTGAACAGCTGATTTACCGTAAAAAAAAAACAGAAAGATTGGGAAAGGTGAACACTTTAAATCTTTGAAGACAAGAGAAATTCAGGTCATTTTGTTCCATAAGATGGTTCACAGATGTATGAAAAATCCTGAAAGACAAAAGGCTGAAATAAATCTAAGCACAAAACTAGCAAGCTGAATGAATACCATGTCTGACAAAGAGACAGGGCTAGAGACTGAAAATCAATGGATCTGAAGACAGAGATCAGAAATTGGGCTTACTTGATGGACAAGACGATGAAGGACTCGCATCACCTTTCCTTTTGGAACCCAAGATTTAATACAGATGCCAGAGGGAAAAGAAAGAACAAGCTTTATTGTAAAACTATGCATTCATTCATGTCCCCTGGCTCGAACTTCTGCGTTATCCCAGATCCTGCTTTATCACCACTGGCTGGGTCGTCCTGCCCCTGAACGGATATGGAGCGTATGGCCACAGACAGACCAAGAAAGGAGCCTGTTGCCCCTGTCACTACTGCTTGTGGCTGGGTTTGGACAGGTCTTACAGTGACAGACTTTCAGATCTCTCTGCTCGTCATGTTCCTTTGCCAGCTGAATTCTCCGTTCTTTTTCCTTTTTTATCCCCCCCCCCCTTTTTTTTTCTTTTTCTTTTTTTACCTGTTGTTGAAAAAGAACTAGAAAAAAATCTTCTATCTGGAAGTGACCATGTAATTTGCAAGGAATAAGAAAGTAGTCTATAAAGTGTCTGCAGCAACACAGTGCTGGTGGAGGTTTGCTTGGTCAAGACAGCAGTTGACAGAATCAACCGTATGTACATGCAGGTAATGTATTTACTTATAAAATAACTTCTGGTGGAATAATTTTTGGCTTTACTGATCCTATGCCTTGGTTTGATAGCCTACTGCAATATTTTACTAAGCTGATAGTACTCTTCCATGTTGATATTATCTGTTACAAAAGTTCACTAAAAATGATAGTAAGTCTTCAGATAAAACAGGCTCAGCAGCAGCCTCTTCAGATAGCATCTGAACTGAAATTCCTGTGCTTACTTCCCAAGAGTCAATGCAGTTTACAACTAGATAATACCAATTACATAATCAAATGTTCACATTCAGAAGAAAATGTCTGAAAGCTGACAGTAACAGACTCACACTTTGAAAAGCAAAGATACAAAAAAGTGAACAAAACCACATCCTATGCCAAGCTTCCCAAACAGCTGAGTTCTATGGGCTCTGCTCCTGAGCGACGCAACCCATAGGAACACATGTATGACATTTAAAAAAATTAGTTATTGCGATTTTCTCTACATGTCACAAGTTCTTGTTTGTGATTTTCAATCCCCTGTTTTCTTCAAGCTGTGAACTGCAGCTTTGCTATTGCTCCCCTACCATCAAGGGAAACTGCACCTCAAAAAGAACAAGGAAAATTTCTTCAAAAGAAACTGATTTAAAAATATTCCGTTACTTTTGCTTGTGGTACTGAGGGGTGAACATTTTGGAGCAGGATGCTTTTCTATCAGAACCTGCTGATTGTTTGACTTAAAACTGGCAGTACAAAAAAAAAAAAAAAGGAGAAAATACAAAGATAAATGGCATTAGAATCAGTTTTTACAATGTGTGACAAGTAGATAATAGATACCTCATTTCACAGAAAAAGACCATTAATTGTTGAGATATGCTGTTTCTCATCTTTTAAAACCAAACACAGCCATGATATTTTTTTCCAACTTTGAAGAAGAAAGGTAAAATGACAAGAAGTTGAAAAACTGGGACTGAAATGTCTAATTGGCTTTTCTCACACAACTGGGCAGGAAACATTTCAAAACTACCAGAAATTATTAGGAAAGGAAAATAACTTTCCTTTCAGCCTATCCTAATATTATTTCAGAGAGATACTTTTCCAAGGTTCAACTGAATTTAAATTAGTCAAAGGATCTTCTCTTCAGCTCACATGAGGGGTTCCTCTGGAAACACACAACCTGGTACACCCAAATATGGGAATACTACTCACTTTATCCCTCCACTGACATAAATAAAACTTAAAAGTACATGGCAAAGATAGTTAAGATCTCTCCTGGGTGAAACATCCTGGAGGTATGTGCTTTCCTAGCTTGATAAAGTTTCTCTTTACAGCAGGGATGTACTAAAAGGAAGAGTTAGGTTTATTCATGAGTATTTAATGTCTGCATTATGACAGAAGATCAACTGTTCAAATCCCCCTACTTTATCTGTGGAAAAGACAGTGCTACAGAGATATTTCATTCGCCGTGTCTGCAGCTCTCCTAAGACATAGCTGACAAACTCAGGGTCAGAATTCAGGTGAAATAATGCAAACTTCAAGGTTTTCAGTGGAATTGCCAAATAGCTCAGAGATGCGTTCAATTTGAAGACTCACACCTCACCTCCTGCAGCGCTGTATTAATCTAATGTGAATAAACCAGCCCTCTAGTATATTTTTGCTTGCAGAAGAAGCAGTCTGCTTGATTTCATCTGAAAGTTCCTTCAACAGGAAAAAACTACAAAGACATATTGCATGAAAGTGTTGTAAGCATACAATATTGAACTAGCAGAAAGCCTGTGGTATGAAGCCACCAGGTCCTATTAGGAGGAAAAATTTCCAATAGACTTCTTTCTCCCCAAAATTACACTAGGCTACTGGGAACATTCAACAGAGTGTGAAGCATGGTACTGTCTTCTTCCAGTTTACATACTGGGTGATTTGTACTACCACCTAGTGCAGGTTTACAGAAGCTTACTCAGTGCTTAGGCAATTATCCTGCTGGTTTGCTTATAAAATGAATGCTGTGTACAATTAATGCTTGTGATGAGTTACATTACAATTAGTGAGGCCAAACATCCTCCTCTGAAGCTGCTACAAGTTATCTTAGTCTTAAATTCACCAAAGTCCTTTGTTGAGTTTTGACTGGGGAAATATGTTCCTGTAAGATTAACCCTGAAATTTGTGATTTATCCTGAGCCTCGCATTTCAAAAAAATATCTCAATTTAGGTGCCTTTACAATCACACATCCATGTTTCAGAAAGAATGGTAGAGATACTGAGGAGTCCTCAATATTCCCAGCAGAACAGCTGATATATGAATAGCTCAAATGACACCACTCTAATGTTTTTCCACAGGTGAGAACTGCCAGACAATTCATACTCCCAAGTGGCCACATATTCATTATGGAAGAGCATAAAATGAACTGTGCATTTCTGCTGATGTTCAAACTTCAGACAGCAATCCTGAATGTCCCTTTTGTTTTTCACACTGTGATTATGAAAAATCAAACAAGGATGGACAGGGACCAGGAAACTACATGCATTTAAACCAATAAGAGAGCAGCTGTAGCAGAGACTTACGGAGAAAAGAACTGACAAGGGAGAAGAGAGAAAAATTAGGTCAGCAAGAGAAAGGTTCAGTGATAAACAGCTGAAACACAGTTTAACAGGTTGCTTTTGACTCTCCTAGTACAGCAGTCAATAAAAGGGAGGTACTGAAGATGGTTATTAAAACTATTGCCTCAGTTTAATAATCATTTACTGTAAAACATCCATAAGCTAAATGAATGTATGGCAACCATATGAGACAGCAAGTGAGAGATGGACAGTTAGTTCCAATAGGATGTCGCTCGCAAGGCTCATTTTTACCTTAGAAAAACATTATTATGAAGTGTTACATTTGTTATTTCCTGTCAGCAATTTTGATCATTTACTATATGCATTTTCATATCGGACAACACTAACGTTACCTCTGGCAGAGAGGAAATCAGTGTGTACTCATATCAAGACTCTATCTTGCTATTTTGCTTAAAATAAAAAGTAAAAACCACATCATCTTCACCTAAAGTTTAGGGAAAAAGCAGAATGCTCTGAACTGAGCCTGGAAGCAACGGCATCCTTAACATATGCTTTATTCCAGACATACAAGAAAACAAGTATCAGCAAAGCCCTTCAGGTTCCAACTCAGTGGCACAGAACCAAGACCTATAGTTTGAAATCTGCCAAAGCTTTTTCTTTCATGAGAGAAAACCCACCTGATTTCTCTAGTGAGTCATCACAGACAAACGGATCAATCACCACTTACAGGAGTGCAAGAAAATAATGCTGGGCATAAACACCATGAGTGTTTGTTTAGGCAGAAAAAGTTAAAAGGCAAGACTACTGCGATTTCACTGAAGCTTTTGACTGTACTTACCTGAATGCCATCACCCTTACTTTGTGAAAAAGCACACTGTAACTTCTGGTTTCTACTTTATCAGATGTTTATGGATCTTAAGGATACTTTATAGATCTCCAGACCAGCGTATGGAAGACCCTTTCTGGGGGGGGGGGGTCTGGGCAGTTAATGGAAAACCTATTAAGAGATGTTAGTCTGTTCTTTTTCAGAAGAGAAGAGCCAGACCTGACTTAAATAAACCTTAATCAAAGTCTGCAAGAGTTTATCATATTTGGTCATACGTTCTATTTGCTCAAGTTTTGCTCTGTTCCACAGGAAAGAAAAATGTAAAGAGCTTCTTCAAACGAGTCAGCCACACACATTTCCTTCTAGTGAAGGAGATGCTGAATAACCTCACAAATGTTCAAGTGCAATTGAAAACTGCCTGAGAATACAACTGAAGAAGCTGGTGGGGCATGTATTTATACAGAACATACCTGGTTTTCTCTGACTGATTATACATTCATTGCCAGCTAACAAATGAACCTGAAAAGCTGTGGTGCTTGAGAATATCTAACAGTAACCTCATTACAACTATAAATGGAAAAATAATGGACTTTTTCGTTTGCTGTCAGTTTCAAAAAGTTGAAAGAAAAAAAAATCATATTGCATCAGCTAAAATAAGGTGAAGAACAAAACATAAGATTTTTTTCTTTTTAATAAAAACATGTCAAATCTGTCTGAAATATTCCATTTAGGAAAAAAGAGCTGAAATTAAGCAATAAGATATTTGGAATACCTTTCTTCTGTTTCACCCCTACTCTTCCCATGTTAGAATAAAGTTTTTAAATGCCATATATAAACACCACATCTTAAAATAAATAAACAAACAAATAAATGCAGGAAATAGAGGTTTTAAATGTTAAGCAGCACCTACTACCAAAATAAGACCCATATTTGTTAATGATAACAACCAAAGGTAATGAATGGACTAAAGCCTCTTCCCCCTTACCATGCCAGAATACATGAAGATAAATGTAGGAACAATCACAAACACTGTTTTCTGGAGAGGGGATGGAGGAAAACGATCCATACTGAGAATCTTTACAGAGAAAGACAGTGTTTTCAGTCTGAAATTGCAAAACTGTACTGACCATGACCTGAGAATATACAGAGGATAAAAGGCATCCATTTTCATTAACCTTAACGAAAAAAAATACCTCCCACATGGCAAAAGCTACAAAGTATGCTAACAGAGAAGAAGGCTTACAAATAGAGCACATATTCAAACAGATCTTTAAAGTTTGCAAAGAAAAATTCAACAGTTCATTTCCCTCACTCTCCATAGTTCAGATGTGAGTATTCAGCCATGTGCCTTATAATGTCAGAGAATATCAAGCTATGTTTGCTGCTCATGAGCTGTAAAGATGATGACTACAATTCAGACACACAGACCTAAATAGAATTACCCACTATGAAAAAATGCTGAAATCTAAGAGAAATGGGGAAACAAAGTTGGATGTTTAGCAGAATTGTTAACTATCCCATCCACTGTCAGAAGCAAAGCTACCCCAAATGATTTTTTCAGCTGTTTTTCCCCCACATTAAAATCCCTGTATATTCAAAGCATGGTTACACACAGCAATTCAACAAAACTGCTAGGAATATAACATGATTTCATAAAATATACACTTCAAAATGGTTCTTCCTTTCTGCCAGATGATATTTTTATGCAGTTCCATTATTTGGATGATCAGAAAAGTCTGAGCAGACAACTGAGTGGCACATCTGTTGTAAGTAATGAAATATCATAAGAGGAGGCAGGGATTTCTTTAAGCAGATCGCTGGACTGCATTAGTGTCTTCACCATTTAGGTGAATCTTCACATATGTACCAAAAAGTGTAATAGCAGAAATAGGTATGCATACATTTATATACATACAGAATAGTACTTTATTCACCACAGGATGTTCCAATAGCAATCATGACACTTTAAGGGTCTCTGGCTCATACTATCTTATTGTTATTTTTTTAAACCTATGTTGGTGAAACAAAATGTCCAGGGTTTACATCGAATCTGGCCAAGTAAAACTCACTCAGATTCCACAAAATGGAAGTAACAGCAGCTTTATCATCTACCTCAAGTAGTCCCTTTAATGTCCGGATGCAACAGATGGTTTTGGACAGGACAGAGGTCTGTAAGTATGTATGACGACTGCGTAAGACAGCACATGAGAGATGGATAATTAGTGCCAATAGCATGAAACAAAGCAAAGGTTATTTCAAATGAGGATCACAGAAAATTTTCTAACAGTAAGTATAGCTGAATGTGGAATTAAGCACCAAAGGAAACAATGGCCTAAGTCAATGTCACTGCAGGCAGGCAGGATTAACTACACCAGTGATCACTCAAATGATCTGTTCAGCCCACAGCTCTTGGCACTTCAACACTTCCTAATCGGTTCTCGCAAACATTCACTCAGCTCATCCCTTAACAGCATTTGCAAACCTTATTTTGGTTCTTGTAACAAGGTTTTGTTCACTTTAGTATCTGGAGAGTAAATGGTCTCCATACAAACATCCATTATCTCATAAACCCCTGAGGAATGTGGTTACTATCTTTCCTTCTTTTCCCTCCCTTCCTGAAAAGATCAGTCATCCGTCAGGAAACTGAAACAGCAATATCTGACATAGCACAATAGAAGTAGTATAGCAAATAAGTGAAACAAACAGATCTGCAAACACAGCTCAGGTGATATTTGTTCAGTCCCACTGCTTCCTAAGGATTAGCAAAACAGAGCTAGTCAATGAATGGAAACAGCTCAGTTGCCAGCCATTCAAGGAGCTTTATCAATGTTTCTGTCACCTATTTGCATCAAGTATATTGAGTATTTGCACAACTTCCTGCTGTTTACATGTGACTTTTTTTTCAAGTATATCCTGCGCTTCACAAATGAATTGTCTGGAATTTGAGTATTCTTACCATCAGACACAAAACTGCATCAAAAAGATACAGACATCTAGTTTAGAAGCAGAAAATCAACACAGCCAGATATATAAACCCCTCTGTGACAAAAGGCATCAGTGAGTGCTTTCCACTCACTGGATTTCAGCACCCAGAAGGCCTCTTAACAGTTATCTTGAACAGCGCAGCCAAAGACTATGCAATAGCATCACTATTGCCATTTTTGTAGTGTTCATCTGCCACAGGATGGAGATTAAGGGAACTATTCATATGGCAATGATCCTGCAGGAGCTTATTATGATCTTCATGAATCAGTAGTAAAATGCGCTACACTGTAGTTGTCATACCCTCCAGATGCCATGTCTTTGCTGCCCGTCTCAAAAATTCATAAAAGTGGGCATGATGGAAGATGTATGTCACATGCATTTGCTCTCTGTCTCCAAAAGAGCATGAATCTGCCATCAGTTTTGACTTAACTGATTTGCTGGCTATTTTGCCTTTGGTCATATTGCTTCTTTTCTGCAACTTGCTTTTTGATAAATCATGTCGCTGCAAGTGTAAAGACCCTTTTCCCCTTTACAGAGTATGAAATAGATCATTTTAAAAGAAAAGCTAAAACTCTCATTGACTATAAAGCGTTGTTTATGTTATCTAATAGCCTACTTGTTGTTGTCCTCCAAGCTTGTTTTTCTTATGCAACCCCTCCATTGATATAGCCATTAACCAAGTTATTTAGCCAATTTTAATATTTCTTAGTAAGTCAGTTCTGCCTCATGGGGAATAAAACACTTTTCTAAATTCTATGTCACTATTTATTCGCAAATACAAAAATATTCTGAATCTTCTTGTAAAGCAAGGCCCTAATTTTTTTTTTTGGTGACTTCTATGAGCTCTTCTGTTAGAAGACAACCCCATAGATCTCATCCACACAAAATACAGAGTTGCAGTTTCAGTCACAGCCTATATATCAGACTTAAAGCAGAACAAAACAAAACTGGAAGAAGAAGACTTGCTAATGCTGTGAACTTCTCCAGGGAACAAATGTGAGTTCTTACCCCTCTCTGGAAATCATACCTCTTTCTGAACTCTAATTAGCTGGGCAATGAAGAACATGAATTTCACCTCTTGTATAAAAATAAAATGTGTATCTTTTGGGCATACTCAAGCAAAACAGGAACCAGAAAATATGGCAATCAAAGACCTGACTTTTGAATTAGCAACTCAGTATGACAAAGTACTTCCCTTAATGCTCTGAGACTAATGACCTGGTTGCACTGATGTGCAAGGAAGGCGCTTTCATACTCCCAAATCCGTAACCTCCCAGTTAAACCTTGCCTGCACTGTCAGAAGATAAATGCTTTTTGTATTTGAAAATGTGTTCTTTTAAAGTATCTAAATAAAATAAGAGAGTCCACATGAATCTATAAACAGCAGAGAGAAAAACTGTGATTGTGATATACTGGGCAGCCTTTTTATTTAGGTAATGTTTCCAAAATTTGGGGCTCATCTGGCTAGAAACCAGGCTTTTGAAAATTACTGATTATCTAAAGGGCCAAGTCATTCAATGACAGCAAGATTAATCTAGAAATCACACTGGTTAATGACATCGCTTGTATTTACATGCTTATATTCATACGCACTTCTAATTGTACGGTTGAAAACTCTGCATCTGCCAAAGGACACATCTACATGGAATGATGCTGCAATATACACCTGGCTCCAAAGGATGCGTTTGAAGACAAGTTGGGAATGTGTCCACATTACTCCATTGTTCCAGTAGTCGTAGCAAAGGGCTGCCTTCCCCTGTCAACAGTGAATTTTTAGTTCTTTTCAACTACTCTGCTGATATCTGCTGGTATCTACTGATAGCATTTTGGGGACAGCCCAATCCCTGCACGTAAAAAACCATACTGCATTTTAGGGTTTTGAAAGAAAAGTCCCTGTACACATCAAAACGTAAAATATTATTAATCTTATAGAAAAAAACAACAACAACCCACCTGTCACTGAATTCACTTTTAATACAAACAGACCAGCAATAATCTGCCAGTAAAATTACAAAATTGCCTTCGGCCGTGTCACTTCTTCTGTGAAGACAGATTTTATCAGCATTTTCATAGTTGCACACACTGTTTCCTTGGCAGATGCTTTTTATTCTCTTACAAATGTCTGTCAAGCAAGCACCTCTTCATCAAACAACTGAAATCACTTTGTCAATAAGCTGCGTTTTACTTTTCCCTCACATTCCTTGTGAGCCTCTAAAAGCATCCTTTCTTGTACCTACAGTATTTTGTCTGCCCATTTCATCAAAAGAAGGTAGTACTTTTACCTGTAAACATTTCTGGAAAGATCATGTTTTATTGTTTGATTCTGCTACATTTTTCCTGCTAAAGTGTCATATTTCACATTAAACTAGATGTTGGTTTCTTGTATCGGACACCTGAATTTGCAAATTAAGCATGCTGTAGTGTTTGTTATCCTTGAAACAGCATGTAAACCATTTTAGCAGTATGATGGTAAACACTTGTTTATTAGGAGTCATGTACTCAATAATCACAGTGGTATCTAAAATTTCAGAAGCTCCATTTCTTTTTCAGTAAGAATCAACTTCAGAATAATGCACAGCTCCTCAGAAAACAGATATGCTGTTGTGTTTTTAGGAATGTATCTAACACCCAAGCGTGCCCGCAGCAGAGCAGCACCAACGTCACACTGAGTTTGATTTAATTTCTCAGGTAAGTTACTGAAGCTGCTGGGAAATACATCTCT
The DNA here is from genome assembly GCF_033815535.1 of Pezoporus flaviventris. Taxonomy (NCBI): domain Eukaryota; kingdom Metazoa; phylum Chordata; class Aves; order Psittaciformes; family Psittacidae; genus Pezoporus; species Pezoporus flaviventris. The sequence goes on from NW_026892585.1 coordinate 7,479,994, forward strand.
GTGGTTTAATAAACATTTTTAAAATAGGCTTTCCTTCATTGCATGGAAACTGAAAAAATGTTATCAAAACTCTATTCTTCATGGTTCTTACTAGTGCTAAAATTATGTATATAGCCTTTTGATTATCTGTCCAAATAAAAACAACTGAAATCACAAGGTGTTCTTCTTTTTTGCTAGTTAGCATGGCAAAGTGATCCCACATCCCTTAAGTCACACAGTGAAGTCAATAAATGAGACTTCCAGATCTGTGCTCCTCACCCTACTCTAAATACCTGGTTATTGAAAGACAAAACTCAAATAGCTCCTTCCAGCTCAAACACCAACAAAGCCACAATACTGTCTAAAAAATACATACTTGGAAATAGGACATCAGTCACTTACTCTTTTGCAGGTTTGCAGACTTTCTTTAAATGCTGGCTAGATTGAAGTCAAGGGAGGCCATTTAGAAACTACCTTTGCTTTTCTCTAAAACATAATCAGTTCTGCTCTGAACTTCAGAAGCATTTGTACCACTGCTCATCTGGATTTCAAAAGAAATCCTAATGTCATAGTCAAATACTAAAGGGAAAACCTCTGAAAAACATGTCATGCATTAGAGAATGTGAGCTACTCCAAGAGACTTCTTAGCTACTTGCTTGAATTTTATCTCTAGTATCAGGTAATAAATTATGCTCTGTTTCCCAGTTGTTCCCTTCAAGACTCAACATTTCTCTGAATACTGTGTTTTCTTCAACTGGCCTCTCCAAGCTTATATAATAGTTTAAGTCTTCTGCAAGAGAAAGCGTGAAGATCAAAAGGAGCAACTTGAAAACGCTATCATGAATTCCGATGTTGCATCTTCCAGAGAACAAACCAGCAACCCAGAGTTAAGGTTACAGTAAATATTTCATGAAGCCCTGGTCGATATAACTAGCAAACCCAGAACATCTTAACCTATCTACGCAGAAGTACTTGAGACTCAGATTTAATTTGAGATCCAAACCCAGGTTTTTCTCTTTAGGGGAAAAAGAAAGTATGACCATAGGAAAACTTACAATAGGAGCAGCCATAGACTTCGATTCTTAACCCAATTTGTCCCTCTTCATTCCAGTCCAAAGGAACTATCCGTACATATCGAGCAATAACTGGATGTTGTAAATCATGCCGGACCACACTATCAGAGTTTGTATTTCCAGGAAATGCCTAAAGAAAAGAAGAAGAAAAACAAAATCATTGTATTACCTCTATCGCACATGCTATAAAGGTGAAAACACTACATAGTGAAGTCCTTTGAGTGTCTAAGACACACTCAAGTTTGGCTCACGTGTTTCTCTGATAGTTACCAAATTATGAGTTGATTTAAAATTTCACAACAATACCCAAACGGTAGCATTGAGACCTCTTCATGCACAATATGTATGTTGAATTCATGGGCTAGCTGCTGCTTGGTAAGACAGTAATCCGTTTTGCATTACTAATTTGTTAGTTATTAACATGTCAATAAAATTGTCCAAGAGGGGGGTTTCTGGAGACGATACTCATCCTCTATCAGTAAGATTACACGCACTAGTCATTTTTCTGCAAATATGAACACAGAAATAACTTTTCTCCTAAAATAGACAGGGACCCCTCTGATTCACAAATTCCTACGAATTTTAAAATCTTCCTTTACTTTTGATGTATTACACACTGGAAAGTGAGTGTCGTTTCTTTCCTATCCATAGCTGTCACTCACAGCACAGCATATCTTTGGTCAATAAAATTAGAAATGAGGAAAGGATGAAGAGCTCTCAAGGGAGTTTTGAAAATCAATTTAGCAAATATTTAGCACTTGGTTTGTAGGTTTGTATCTACTGGTACAATATTCCATAGCATCAAGCTTAAAGGTAAACACCTATTAGTTAATACTTTTGTCAGTTTATGGATATTTTTGTGCTCCCTCACTTGCAAAGGTATTTTTACTACAGAGGAAATATCGTCAGTAGTAATATCTACACACCTGCCATCTGAATAACTACATTAGCCTTGTTCTAGGAATCACTGAACTTCATGAAGGGAATAAAGAGTTTGGTCCTTTAAAAAATACAGATTCTAGTGAATATGCAAGGTAATGCTCCCCATTTCAAGAGCAATTTCTGTTTGGGCATGTCTTAATTTTGTCATTCTTGGCATAATCTTAGCAAACATCTCAATACAGGTTTTCGATGGCTGTTTTGGGGTTCGTTTGTTTAGTTTGCTAAATGTATTAAGGGATAAGGAAGCTGAATACAGGTGGGCATGATATTTCCTATACTATTTGATTAAATAATTGATGAAAACCAATCCTCAAAATAAGCACGATTTTCTGTAGCTCTCCAAACTTTGTGCCCTGACTTGTGCTTTACCAGTCCTTTGTCAGAATGAGTTAGAGCCACAACCAGCAAGTACTTGACATTTTGAGGGTTTCGATCAGTATATGATCCAGCAAACTTTGCTAAATGTATAAACACAGTCAAAAGTGTATGGAGCAGTCTGTCATTAGTTTCCCAGACTATTAAAATGCATTCCATTGGTCTCCAACAGAACAATACCCCTTAAAACCAGCTTTCATTTAGATAAATGTGGTACAGTAACACACGCTCTGTGGATAATGCAAACATCAGGCCAAAATCCGTCATTGAAAGGCTAAGAAATCAATTTACAAGAGCTTGTACATCACGTACTATTGCTCTAAAATGTCCTTTTCTGATCAAGATTTGTACGTAGACTCAGGCAAGTTTTCATGAAGAATTGAGTTTCTACAATTTTCATTTTTGCTTTGTTAACAAATAGTCTAATAAGATTTAAAAGTATAATTCAGACCCAAAGCTCTAATAGGAAATCTTTTTTTAATCAGGGGGTGAATCTCTGGCTAAAAGAAAATAAACATATAAATACACAATAAGAAATTCCCTTAAAAACTATTTTTAAGAACAAAGTGGAAATACGTGTATAAATTAAACATTTTTTTTCAGATTATTAACCTCATGAACTCACTGAAGTATTACTGACATATATGGTTTTCATAATTAACATGGTTTTTCTTTAACTTAATCTGGGAAAATGACCAAAATGGCTCACGTGTCTGTAAGACAGGTTGCACTGTCTCAACAGGTCAGCTCCAAAACCTACTGTCATTTCTCAGCCTGTACTGGATACTGACTGCTGTAAGCTGCTCTAAGTTTCAGCTCACATTACAATAAAAAGATAGGAGTGTTCTGAGTTACAACCACTTTTCTCAAAGGCACTGCTCCACAGGACAGCAAAAGAATAGGAGTGAAGAAAGGAAAGAAAATATGCCCCCAAATCCTTTCTAAACACTGCTTTTGAACAGAAGTTGAGCAGAGTTTTCAGAAGTACTCACTAAGTCTTTTGCTTCCTTAGGAGTAAAAATTGCTTAGCTCCAAGTATTTTTAGAAGATTACCAGGGCAGGTTTATAGGACAGATAATATCTTTTAATGGGCCAATTAATTAAGCTAAGACAAAAAGCTTTGGCACAGGAGCTTCCTTCAGCAGAAGCAGCAGCAAAAAGCTGCATGATCTCTGAAATTCATTTTGGTTTTATCAACATGCTTCAAGCACAATACTGTGCATGAAGACACAGTAAAGACGTTCAGTATCATTTTCTTTCCATAACAGACCTGAGAGAAGTGAAGGTAAGTTTGTGAAATTTGGAAGAAAAGTTAGGGAAATTAAGATTCAGACTCAGTTTTGTTTCCATATTTACAGAACAATGATATTCTCCATCAATAAATAGAAATGTTAATGCTAAATCATAAATTTCTAGCAGTACTGCAGTAAAGTAATATACAGCTTAATAGTATTATTTAGGTAAAGTTGACAAAAATGGGTTTAGTTTCCTCTAAGACTACAGTTTTGCAATAGCATTCAGTCCTCAACTTTATGGATACAGAAGTACAAATTCTCTTTTTGGGAAAATGCTTTGATCACCTTTTAGAATAAAGGATTAAAAAGTAATTCTCTGCAGTAAAAGTTTATGTTAGAAGTAAGGAAGCTCAAGCTGAATGAAATGTTTTTAAGTGAATGAACGTGAAAGCTTTCTTTAACTGAAGAAGAATGAGAGAATGTTGGTCAGATACTCAACCAAATGAACAAAAGGGTGTTTGCAATCCTTCAGCCCTTTAGTGAAGCAGAGAAAGAAAAAGACGCTTCACTCCCAGAAAATCACCCCCTCTATAACAGAGAACCTAACACGCTTAAGGGGAAGATTAATTCTTCATCTGACTTACAGGTGAAGAGTTCTCCACTGAAATTAGTGATTTATTCAAGTTTTAGAAGTACTAGTAATTAGCAAGTATGAAAATTACTTTAATGTATGTAGGGTGATGTAAAAATAGGGCAATGTGTGGAATAGTAGGATGACATTTCCAGTTAGGAGGATGAGAAACTGTTTTGTTTTTCATAATTTTATTTAATTACTAGCATTTTTTTTTCATTAATTCCATACTTACTATTATACTTGACAGACATATTTTGCCACTGGCATTTTAAGCAAAGGGTCTGCATTTATGAAAATCACCTAGGCTTTATCTTTATTTTGACACGGCAACAGTGAAAACACTACAGTCTATGTCCTATGGCACTACAGCTCTATAAATGGCTCTCCTAATCAGGAACAGGATTTGCATGTAAAACCACATGAATAAAAGCACAGTATTAAAAAACATAATGGAAACATCCACAGAAAGACAGGAGATGTCTGTGGGAAACATCAGTGGGTTTTCTTTGAGGGCTCCAAGGTGGAGCTGGCTAATCTTATGACTTTCATTTTATAGAATATCCCCCAAATTCCAAACAAGTACTTTTTCAAAACCTAGGATGACAAACTTTGAGAGGTTGACAGCTTTGTGTATGGCTGCAGCCCTCTGCCCACATAGCACAGAAAACCTGGAAAATGTTGTTCTTCCCTTGAGTTCTCAAGACCGCACCACTGAGGAGCGGAGCAGGACAGGCTACGTGCTGGGAGCTCTCGCCTGCACTGCTGCAGAAACGTACTCAGCAGAGCAAGGCAGGGCAAATCCAGGAGCCCTGGAAAAATTCCTATCACGTACTGGTTCTGCACAAGCTGACTGAACATTTCCAAAAACCCCCACAAACTTCTTAACTGCCATTAGACAATGGAGCCAACCTGTAATTACCCGCTCAAACATTTCTCTGCTTGATACCTATGAAAATCCAGCCCAAATAGACTACAGAAACTGAAGCAGTGAGAACAAAAGGACTGGGTAAAGCAAAATGTTGAGGTTAACTTCAAGGAGGAAGGGGAGGGAGAAAAAGTTAAGAACAACAGCTGGTAGGAAAACCAGTTGCAGAAGGAAAGAAAAATAGGAAATCAGCAGGAAAAAAAAACCAAAACCTGAATGGGTCAGAAAGCAAGAAATTTGGGTTTGGTCTATTTAGCTCAGCTTTGACACATTCCTGTACTTTCATTTCCTAGTACCATGTGCAGTGAGAATAGGTGATACGAAGCAGTAGTCCTGCTTGAAGAACCATTTCTTCATTCTCTCTATTGAACAGCAGAATTGGTAACTCTACAGCTTGCACACCCTTAAACCAGAGCAAAGCAAGAATTTTCAAAGCAAAACATTTCTATAGCATCTTTTATAATCAGCTCACACAGTAATGTAAGTTAGTAACATAGAAAAACAGTATCTGAAAGCACTAAAAGCTGTAACAGGTATTTCCCTTATCCCAAATGATTAAACCCTCAGATGGGAACTTCAACAAGTGCTGAATCTCATATTTGAGATTCATTGTTATAAAATGACCATAGCTCCTAAGAGCTCAGGATTAACAACACGTCAATAAACTAAACATTCTAATCCTGCTGACAGCACTCTGTGCTCATATAACTTGATTCTACCATCGGCGGTATTAGTACTTCCAATTTCAGTACAGTCAGCTACACCCTTTCCTTCACGCATCTGTCAAGCAAGTTACCTATGCAACAAGTGCAGCACCACCAATTTCTGGAAAACTAGTCACATACTCAAAGTAAGGAACATTTAGTAACAGACTTTTAATGCAACTGAATACCCATTTTTTCTGTGCCCAAAGCATTTCCTAGAATTTTTAAATAGCCCCGTAATTTATATCACCTTCCTCCCTTAAATTCTCTACTGATTCCCAGGGGGTTTACTTTCAGGATTAAATTCTTTGTTTACTAAAAACATATTCTAACCATGTGTGTATTGTCCCTGCCCATGGCAGGGGGTTGGAACTAGATGATCTTTAAGCTCCCTTCCAACCCATTCTGTGATTCTGTAATTCTACGTATGCATCATAATTAGATGTATAGTATCATGTAATTATCACTACATTCAAAGAACAATACCAAAAGCTGTATTTACTGCCTTTTATCCTTTCACATCTCCCAGCAAAACAACATGATTCATCAACATAACATTATTGGCTTTCATAAAAAATACACTAACATTATATAGCCTGCTTAACCATTGCTAGGCTTACAGAGAACCTGACCTCACCTTGCAGGAACATTTGTTTTAACAAGGGCCTCGAGAAATCCCGAAGTCCCAAGAAATCTCTAAGGGACATTCCATCTTCTGTTCACTGTAGAGATTTCAGTTTTGTACACTGATTTCTAGACAACATTTGTAAAACTTGGGAGACAGAGCACTGGATGAATCACGGAGCAAAGTGCAATGCCCTGGATATAATTTCAGATACTTGAAACAGAAATTACAAATACAGATTTCATATTCCTATCTGTCAGTGAGCTTTAACTTGGTGATTGCCTTTTGTAGGTTTTATTTAAAAATCACAACAAATACATACAAACAAATGAACAAACAAAAGAAATCACCAGCACAATCAGTGTTTCCAGAACATGATTAATATTAACTGTCTGCAAGTGAGATGCTCTCTTCTCCTCTGACACAATTATGGGATATTGTCTTTCTTTAATTTATCTCGAGTAATGAAGCCTAAATCCAGAATCACAAAGAACTACCTTTTCATCTTGCTTATACACCCCAAACCCAACAATGGAATTCCTTTTCTCACACTTCTACATACAAATTGTTCATATACCTTTTTATGAGAAACATTAACAAGATAGTGGTGCATTTTGCTAAGAAAAGTGACTGCTTTCCAGGACAGAACAGCAATTCTTTGTTAACTTTTTATCACATAAATATCTGAGGTAGGACATCTCAGAATGCACATCTGTATGGACTGGTTTGGTTTTGGGTTTTACTTTTATTCCCCTGCCAATCCACTTAATCCCCCATTCCTGTAGTGACAGGACAAGGGGTAATAGGCTCAAATTTAAACAGATGAAATTTAGGTTAGATATAAAGAAGAAATTCTTTACTATGAGGTGGCCCTGGAACATGCTGGCCAAAAAAGTTGTGAATGCCTCATCCCTGGCAGTGTTCAATGCCAGGTTGAACAAGGCCTTGAGCAACCTGGTCTAGTGGAAGATGTCCCTGACTGTGGCAAGGAGCTGGAACTGGATAAGCTCAAGGTCCTTTCCAACCCAAACCACTCTGTGATTCTATTCACCTAACCTTTAGACTTGAGAACGAGAGGACATAAACTGTTTTACTTCACAGGACTTCACAGATGGCATCAAAGCAAAGACACCAAGAGTCACTTCTCCACATCCTGAAATAGAACATAATATTGCAGAAATGTGCCAAATAATTCACCAGCAAATATCTGCTTCCCTTTTGGTGTGGACACTGAACATGACATTAAAAACTTCTACTAATGTTATTCACAAAGTTAACAGGTAATTTCCAGATCTACATCATGAACAAATTTCAACCCCTATGCTGAACCATGTTGAGTTTGTTCAGGGTGACATAAAATGGTGAAAATTTAAGTTTTTCTTGAAACCCAAAATATACACAACAAATATTAAAATAACATTAGGGTTGTAAGGTCAACGCTGTTAGTAGAAGTACTGTTTGCTGGTGAGTCTTAATGAATTCCTGAATAGCATTAGGATAATCATTTATTTCCATAATTACATGTTATTTATTCCCCAGAGATTCATATAATACTCGAACAGAAAATTGTCATTATCCATCCCAATACCCTAAACAACTGAGGTTGCAATACCTTCAGGTTTTAGCGTGGTTTTGTCCTTTTTAACTGTATCTATATTCAACAAACAAACAAAACCCAGATGAGCTTAATCTGGAATTTCCCTTTGCCGAGCAAAGTCTTTCTTTGTTGATTTGTTCCCAAGGTTTAAGACCCAGTACTTACACTTAGATTTAATTTGTGAAAACACATCCTTCCAGCCACTGAATGTTACATCTCTGCTGTCAAGACTGACTGACTGCATCATTAGTAAAAAACTCTAAACACATTGGGGAGTAATCATTAACTTGCTCTTAGTCCTAACTAAACTGAACAGAGTTTAACTCTGAGACATTTCAGGTCACAGGGCAGACACACTCCAGGGATAAGATGAGGTTTCATTATGAATAACACTGGTGTCTTCAAGATAATTCCTTTATTTGCATGAGAAACTGACACATGTGTAGTGCGCGAATCTATGGACTGCCAGATGGGAAAGGACTGTCTTCCATTAAGGACACATAAGCTGTGTCCTATAGCACAGGAGCTGGACTCTCTTTGTGACAGCTCCAGTCGGATGCTAGACAAGTTGCAAAACACTTTGCAGTGGCACTTAGTGTAGTTTCCCAGGCACGCAAAATGATTTGGTACTTTTGACTTAATCCTTCACTGTCTCAGTTCCACATGTAAAATAGGGGGTAAAACTTAATTTGTTTTATAGGGTTGTAAAAATAAAATAATACTTATTAGGCACTTAGTCATGTATTCACATGGGTGCCTAAATTAGAAGCCTGAGCCTTTTGTGGTCCGTGAAGCAAATGAGGAGGTAGGAACTAAATGAAAAGCTTGCTAGTCTTTACTGGCAACATAGTAAACCATAGTTTTCCCCTGGTATAATGTAAATGTATTCTACAAAATGGACAATATAATCAACAACTTAGTTCCAAAACTTGGTTCATGACTGATTCATGATAGAAGAAAAAGAATACAAAAATACAAAGAATACAAAAATACAAAGAACACAAAAAGCAGTGTGAACAGTAAACCATCAGAGAGACAGAATAAAAAGTACTTTTCTCCCTGGGAGTTGTGAGATTCATTAGTAGACAAAGAATTAATTTTGCTACATCTTTTGCAGAATGAAAGAGACAGGCAGAATGTGTTTTCAAGCTAACGAAACACAACTGCAAGCATTACTGAAATAGTAACAGCTATCTGATCATTGGCTGCTGGGCTACAAAGCTCAATAGTAACAGGATTTCTCACGTTGAGAAAGACAAGCACAGAGGAAAGCAGTGTAGTCCATCCTTGGGTTTTTTTTTTCCTAATACTGATGTACATGTCAATTTTCACACACTTTGATGCTTTTTGAATAGCTTTTAAGTGATTTTCAGAACAACAGTATTTATTCCTTGTACTCCAGCCTGGTCTCAAAGCTTCTTGTGTCTCTTCTACACAACTCCGCTACTTGACTGGGTTACTTATAAGAAACTGCAAACAAAGAAGTTGAGTCTGATATAGTGAGTACACTTTTGAGAGGCAGGCACAAACTCAGCAATGTCATTCCACACTCCCTGCACTTCGTGTCATGGCTTTAAACTAAAAAGGTAGATTTAAATTAGATTGTGGCCCAGAATATACACAAAAAATCTAAACCAAATGTAAGTAAGGGAAACATAAATGAAAAGGATATGGATCCTTCCTAAGACAAAGTACAAGGCTAAAAGGGCTCCAAATGCAGTGTCATAAGAAAAACTGCAAGCAAGCACAAAATTCCTACCTCAGAAAGAATACCTGGAGTAGGACACTTTAGAATACTCCTTTCAAACTGATCAAAAGAATATTACTAAGCAATCCCCAAAGGCAGAATCAGTTTGTGACAGCTTTCAAACACGCCTGCCTGTATGCCGACTTGCATCTAAAAGCTGTTTGTCTTTCTGGGGAAATAAGGGCAGTTTTAACCACTCCGCCTTTTGAACTGATACCAAAAAGCCGCAGGATTATTTTATAAAGGACAACAAAACAGTTGAATTGTTACAAGTTGCCTCTTTCTTCAAGGGATTTCCTTCAGTTAACTTCTTATTCTCTTTTCCTCCTGCTGAGATGAAAGTGACAGATTTTGGAAGGGCTGCAGCATACTTGTGTCTCCAAATCAGCCTTCATGCTAAGAGCACCTGATATGCACATCAGAAATTTTGAGTAAGGAGTAATCTCTTGTAAACTGGAAACCTTGGGAATTTAGTAAACTGTAAAATGTCTTCCCAAAAGAGACCACAATACAGTAAGAGATACTGAAGGTACTATTTTTGTTCTGAAGTAAATAATCCAATTTCACCCCCTTACCTCTTTTCCAGCTGCATTACATTTTTCCCTTTGACAGAGATACTACCCTTCTCTAATTTCCTTATAATGCTGGTGTGTTAAGGCTCCCACAAAGTACTATTCTGAAAGTGACTGTATAGCCATCTCTCAGGTCAATAACCCTCAAATAGCCATAGACATCTGAAATAGGAGCTTCCACATAAACCCCTTGTTTGATAATCAGCAAAGGTGAATCTGTTTTGAAAACAGTAATTGTAAGTGGAAAGGATTTTAAAATTTTGACCACCTGTCCACTTCTTTTCCTTCCTATTCATGACATGACCAGTGAGGTGATTTAATGGTCTTACTTGCTTGCAACAAAAACTTCTTAAATTTCATTTTAAGTTGTGTTCCAAATCTGAGGGGATTGAACATTTAGAGTCAATTCATCGCGAATTGTGTGCAAGTAACTTCATTTTTCCTTATGCGGCATGGGAAGTTTTATCTGACTTGGGTATTCTTGTTTATTGGGTTTTGGCAGCCAGGACACAAGAAACTTCCCTGACCAAGGAGGCAGTGACATAATGAGTTCTGTGTGACTTCATCACGGTCTCTTGAATCTATCACTGACCAGAGCTGAGGGCCTCTACAGACACTGAAGGAAAGGAAGAGTTGGAGGTCAATACAACAACACATGTGCCATTAATAGCCTCATGCGTTTTACTGCTTGTGTAAAAGCAGAAGGTGGAAATACTGATGTACAAAGATCTTTATTACTGAGGCCCAGTGGTTGTCCTACACGGTTTACTTGCCCGTGACAAGGATTTCCAGCAGCACAGTGGAGTGCAGTTCTGTTCCTGCAAAAAGGCCTAAAGTAATCAGGAAAAGGCTGGTATATACACTGTGAATCTTCCTGCATATTCTTATTTCCAAAGCAACACCACATTGACAATGCTGCTTTCCAGTAACTGCAGGTGTTCTTGGTATCACCAGCTTTCATAGTAAATACACTGTGATCATCCTGCTATTTATTAGTCTGGTATATCCCTTTCTCCACAATTAACATGGCAGAAACCCAAACTACTTCGTGGTTACTTTTAGGAAGGAGGAACAGAAAGACAAAGGAACAAGGAAGGAAGTTCTTTACTGTTAGGGTGGTGAGGCACTGGAATGGGTTGCCCAGGGAAGTTGTGAATGCTCCATCCCTGGAAGTGTTCAAGGCCAGGTTAGACAGAGCCTTGGGTGACATGGTTTAGTGTGAGGTGTCCCTGCCCATGGCAGGGGGGTTGGAACTGCATGATCTTAAGGTCCTTTCCAACCCTAACTATTCTATGATTCTATGAAGGATCTTCCTATCTCACTTTCCCTGCCTTCTAGACTTCTTTAGTTACTGCTTGAGTGTATGTTGAAAACATACTTGCAAGTGCTCAAAGTGGGAGATATTCAGAAATAAGAGGCTGTCAAAATGTTTCTCCTTAGGACTGCAGAAGGCACCTGCAGGAAACATCTTTACAGACATTTGATAACGCTCAGTAAATACTTGTAATAGTACAAACACAGGAGCCAGGAATGATTGCTGGCAGTTGTGCTTTGCTGCTTACTTACTGTGTGAACACTGTGCCCAGTGTCTCTGAAACTCATTCTGTCTGTAAAATATAGGTAATACAGAAGTGCTTGCTGAGAATTAATTAGCTATTATTTATACACTGATCTTTTAAAAACAAACAAAAAAAAATAATCCATGAGCTGTTTTTACAGCCCTGCTCACTTAAAAACCCTAGAAATAAATCAAAAGACAGAGACTCATTGACTTTCATGGCCAGAAGAGAGCATTATAATAATCTAGTCTGCTGTTCAGCAGACACACAGTACCGACTCCCATGCGATAAGTTCAAGTAATGAGTTATCAGCCTGGGGAAGAGTGCAACATTCATATGGTTATTCGGTCTTGTATTCAAAAGTGAAAGTGATAGAAAATCGAATCTATCACACTCCTATGGAACCTCTCCAATGGCTGCTTATATTTGGGGTTAACAGTAGGCATTATTTCTAATTTGGCTTTGTCTAGTTCATTCATCTAGGCACTGGATCTCATTACACCTTTTGTTATGTATCACAAAATAGTTCATTATCATGGATAACTCCTCCTTTGCAAGAACCTGGCAAAACAAATGAGAAAACCCTGGCTATACTTCCATAACATCAAAATAATCAGATAATTAAGTAAATCCAGTAATTTGTCTGGAACAGTTTCCAAAATGACAACATGATCTGGCTTGAAAAATCTGTAGAGGTTTTCATTTAAAACCCTCCTCGATAGATGTGTAAAGTCAGACTAAAACAACAGCATAGGTGTCCATTCATTTCTGTTGAATTCATTCTCTTGCTGTGTCACTGTCTTAGACATCATCATTTGACCATATCTTATATAGGATCACCCAAAGGTTTCCAATTATTACTCACATCACGCATTATCATCTGGCTGGGATTGCTATATTGTACTGTAACAGAAAACTTCCAGGCAGTCTCCACTGTGCTTCATACAAACACATCTGTGACTCAGGCATACAGGGAATATGATAACACAATAGCTCATATTTCCATTTAAAAATTGTCATTTCTTTTTGTGCAATCCAAACTGATTGCTTAGAATAACTGATACAAATATTAAATAGCTGTCATGTTAATACATCAGCGGCCATGGTGAATACCTAGTTTTTAGGAAGAATGTCACAGAAGTTCAATCCATCTTTGAATAAGATGCTTTTTTTTTTTAATTCAAAATTCCCATTTCCCACTCATATATATATATACACAACACAATTGTTACTCTGTTACTCTGAGCTTGCTTAGGGAAGAATAGAGAGAATATACATTAGACAGGACAACAAAGCAGGGTAGAAAGAAAGCAGCAGTGATAAATCCTTGTTTTCAGCAGCTTTTCATAAATTCTCTTGGGAAGCCAACAGTTTCATTGAAGGGAATGAATCAATGGTCCTTCATAAAAACAAAATCAATTAGAAAGCCATTACCTGAAAATTAGCACTCAAAAACAAAATTCCATTTTAAAGCCAATTAGACTACATGTCAGTACTAGGCTGAATTGCACTTGCATTGATGTATGCAAAATGATGAACATCCTCCATCTTTACAACATGTAAGGACTGAAAAATTAAATAACATGTTTAGAGACACTACTGAATTTATTTTTTGCAAGCTATCTCAAGCAGCAGATGACTATGCTTGGCTTTATAACAGGTTTACAATGTGCACCTCAAGTACTGATATTCTCGTGAATTACAGCATTTCAGGAAACCTTACTCCTGCTTGCTGTCACAACACCACACAGGAAAACTGCTACTGTAAAAGCCACAGAGAGAGCTGAAGAGAGGTTAAGTACCCCGGTGGCCTCTTTCTCCCAGCAACTGGCCATAGTCCTGGCAGGATCTGTGCTTTGTGCCACGCTGCAAAGGCAAATACTGCTAAGTGTTGAGAAGGAGGAGAAGACAGCATCTCACAGAAAAGCTAAAATCTCCCCTGGGCTGCAGCAGTCAGACCATCTTGCTCTCCTATCTACAGTGACCAGGCTAATCCATCATGCCTGGGTCTGCAGTGCAGAAAGACTGGTATATTCCTCCCTCCCTCCCAGGTCTGGGTAACCGGAGACAGCAATAACTGCCTCCTGAAGGTGGAATGCTGCAGCAATGTTCAGGTAAGTACATCTCACAACATCGTGTCTTTGCAAGGGAGGGAGCACTCCCCCTTACATCTACTACTAGAGTTTTAATCTTGAACACAGAAGATGGTGCTAGAAAAAACAAGACAAAGAAGTACTAACCCATTACAGAAACTTAAGCACATCTTAATCACATACTTAACACCAGGCACACAGTTAAGTAGAATTAAGTTAAGTAAGTTAAGTAAGGTTAAATGGCTAAACTGTAAATGCCATCTTCAAATGAGATGCTTTTTTGAGTTGGGGTAAAAGGGTTCAACTTCAAGAGCTTCATTTAGGGGCACAACTGAAGTACCTAGTGACGGGCATTCTAGAACAACCAAGACATCCCCATCTCCGGCACAACGTGCAGGAGATCTGAGATGACCCAACAGCTTGTGGCCAGGCAACATGCCTGAGTTGTCTCAGCTGGTGTTGAGTACCTAAACTAATGAAATGATGCTGGGAGCACCTCTGTCTATGTATGAGGAGAATCCTGCCCTAGGGCTATTTAGTTGTCTTCCAGCACTATAAACATAGTTTAGAGGAGTTTAGATAAAAGTCTACCTGTTCTGGTAGCAGTTCCTTGTACTTTATAACAAGTTATTTTATGCCATAGGAATGTACAGAATAGAAGGTTCACATACAAATTCATACAGATTTCTTCAGTTATATTGATTAGTATGTTTGTGTTTGGTTTCGGTGATGGCAAAAGACTAATGCTTGGGAACAAAAATACCTGAGCCCTATCAGATTACATTAAAGATGGGCTCCATTTGGTCTGGGTCCACAAACTTATCACCATGTTTGGACTTAATAATCAAGTCAAACAATGTGTCTCAAAACACCTTGCGCTCCATCCAATATTCCAAACTCTAGCAGAGAGGCCATCATCTTGAAGTGTTAACCTGGATCTATGGAATGGTGCCATGAACAGGAAAATGAAAAGTCAGAACTGAATGAAAATAATACAGAATGAAATAGTTTGATTTATTTTTTTAAGCGGTAGCTGGAGTTGTATGTTTACAAAATCCAGAACTGCCACATGCCAGGCTCTCACTGTCCCTCATTTAATCCCTAGCTAACAACATCTGTTTTTAAACACAATGCACCTTCATACTACCTTTTCATACAGGATAAAAAATGGTTACCAAATCAAAATTCACCTAAGTTAGGTGTCAGTGTAAGATAGAGTAAAAATTGCCAGTATTAAAGAATATATACGAAAAGTTTTCAAATTTTCATTTATATTTTACAACTGTAGCTCAGGTTCTTCGGCTCTACTTCAGAGTAAACCCAGTGTATCTGAGCAGAATACCCAGACATCTAAGTCGCTGCTTGTGTTTTCGAAGATGGTTTGCTCACTCGTGAGAGGTGCTCCTAAGAGGGAGGATTTCAGAACTATTCTCACAGCAGGAATACTGAGTGCCTTATCTTCTTCGCCAACAGGTCAATCAGTAAGTCAGCTCTGCTTTCTTTGCACATCATCTGTAAATTAGAATGCCAAGGGCTGACTTTTCACCTATCTGTTGTGTTAAGGGAAAGAACTATAGCAGTAAACGATGAGAATATATAAGAAGTTGGCTCTAATCACAGCTATGCAATGCTGTATTCCTGAAAGGAGCCTTAAACCCTCAGGGCTATGCGGGAAAACTGCTGTGTGGAGCTGTAACTAAGCACTTGCCTTTGACAGCTACATCTTGACATAATGTTTGAAATACCTAAGTGAGTGGCCTGACTCATTCTGGGCTCAAGGGAGATGCTGAAAATCTATTCAGGGGAAAGTTCATCAATTCAGTCATCTAGAAGTTATAAGCTGTTATTGTTTCTACCTAAATTTTGAGTTTCAAATAAACATGTCTTCTCAGACTGTAAGTTTACTGATGCATTTCAAAAGATCATTAAAGTCATAAAAGAATGAAGTTTTGTAGAAAGAGTCAAACCCTTAGTATTGTGACAATCATATAGAGTTCTCAAGTGTTAAAAAACCAAAGAAAAAGTGGGGAAGGGAAAAGAAAATTGAACACAATTCTAGTTAGCAAATACATCCACATTTCTGATGACTTCTGCTGACAAAGTCCCAGAAACAGCAGAAATCAGGAAATCAGTGGATGCACTGGCTAGTTGCTGGGTCTGATTAAGTCTCTAGTTTATTACAATATGATTTTATTTTCAGAAACAGCAGAAATTTCTGTACTGTCTGCCCAGCAGGGTAAGACCTTCTCATAATGCACAGTAATGCTTATCAGTGAAGCCCTGAAGTATTTTCCTAAATAGAAAGTGCCCTAGCCTTGATTAAGGTTAGTGAAAATCTGTTACTGAATAGCTGAACAATCCTATACTCCTTGCTTATGACTCAGAAAAGGCCAAGTTATCCTCTCCTTAAGCAGCAGAGTTGATCATACTCCACTGGAACACAGAAAAGCTTAGGTAGAAAGGAAGCGTCACGGTCTACATGCATGTTATGTTCTCTTTCTTTGCATAGATCCTTGTAAGTACAACCACTTATTAACTTACAGTCTGAACCAAGGGGATGCTCCTCAAATAAAAGTTTCAGGTAAAGGACAGTGAATATTATTTATGGATTGGAAAAAAAGCATTAAAAAGAAGGATCCTTTTGCTACAAGACAGAAATGAAGAGACAATATAAAAAGAGAAGCAGAGATACTACGCTGTGATAATTGGGTAGAGATAAAAGTGTTTACAAAATGAATACTCGGCATTTGTTTTTTTCCTTAAGGATGGCAAAATTGGACATACAGTATAAAAGCAAAATAGCTAATAGGAAATAATGGTTCAGAATGGAAATAACCATGTCAGAAACAAATCATGAAGACACAACATAAGACATGTCTAAGAAAACAAGGTAGTATTTGCCCAAAAAGGACTGCAGAAAATGATGCATGAAGTAGTAACTGATTTTGCCAGGATTTTTGAGATCTATCAAATTTGGACAACAGGAAGTGGGAGACAAAGGGATAGGGAAAAACAAGGATTCACAATCTACATGTTTACCAAGTTTCTGAAAAGCAAAATTATCCAGAAGTCCACAGACCTTTAGCATAAACCTACTCAACACTAAATATATTTTGAAGCAAGGAACAAAGAAAGATGTATAAACATCTTGGAAACAATAACATCCATCAAGGGCAGAGTTATGCTGGTATCAGCTGCCATCTGATATCTCTTCTGTAGACAGGTTTTTTGGGTTTTAGTTGTGGGTTTGTTTTTTTTTTACAAGAGATGGAATATAGGCAGATTGCACTCTCTGCTATCCCTTCATGGAAGACGAGTGAGTGAGACAGAAAAGATGGCAAATGATATAAGATTTGGAAAGGAGGCAAGTAAATGTGACAAGGGGCACATGGGAAAAGAGTTTATTGGTTGAGTTTCTCAAGAATCGTTCTTGGGTTTTGTATTATTTCATTAATGAATTGGACAGAGGAAGCAAGGCACATACTAATGAATGCACAGATGACATGAAGTGTCTACCAAGATCAAACAAAAGTAATCAGATTTGAGCAATGATGTGGTGAAACTTAAGAGAAGCTAAGTAGTGCAAAGTCAAAGGACATCACCTAGGAATCAAATGACAATTTCTCCTATTGTCTGGGGCAAAAGTGGGTAACAAGTGAGCTGCATGGACTGTATTATCACATACCAAAATGAGTAATAAATATTTATTCAAACATGTCAGCAGAACACAGCCTGCCTGACCCTTTGTAAAACCAGCAGATTAATACACAGAAACAGAACACAGAAGGAAAGCCATGGTAGAGAAATTAAACATGTTCTTTATATTCTGGATGTGGATGTAACTGGGGTGATCTCCCAGGTGAATCGCTCCTTTCTAAAGAGATTCTGTCAAAGATCTGATTGGAAGCAGTTTTGGAACAAACAGACAAAACTCAAAGTAACAAATCAAAAGGTCAGTGTTCACCCACAGGTTCTAAAGCAACTTGAGGATGAAACAGCTGAATTATTAACAATGGTGAATAACTTCTCACATAAGCTTAACCTTAGAAGGGTTATTTCTAATTTTAAAAGATAGACCTGCATAGAGCCATGGAATTACAGATCGGTAAGCCTGTCATCTATGTCAGTACAAGTGTTGGAAAGTAAATGAAAGAATTACTGCAGACACCTGAGTAATTATGATCTGCTTGAGAAAAGTCAGATTGGCTTTTACAAAAAAAATCCTGTATTACAAACCAACTGAAGATCAACTTAAAGAGGAAATATGTGCACGGATAAAGGTGATCTGGTTAATGTAACCAATTAAGCTTTCAAAAAGGCTGCTGAAACTATCCAAAGGCTTTTAAGGAGACTAAGCAGTTACAGTGCAAAAAGGAAGGTCCTTAAATTGTCAAATAACTGTTTAAAAGAGAAGCATTAGACAATGTTGAGTTCTAACAGTGGAAATCTTCAGGGGAGTTGTGTTGGTACCTATAGTGTTGAGTATACTCACAAACTATACAGGGAAGAAGGTAAGCAGAAAGGTAAGAAAGTTTGTTGATGGTACAGTTATTTAGCCAGAGAGGGAGGGGTGAGAGAGCACTGTGAAGAACTGCAGCAGAATATACCTTATGAGCTTGAATGAATGAAATTAAGTGTAAATAAATGTAAAGTACCACATGGGGAAAAGACTATCCTAATTTCACATTAAAATGATGAGCTCTGAGCTAACCGTTACTATTCAGAAGAGACACTTTAGGACTATAACAGTTAGTTCCACGAAGCAGTCAGCTCAGAAGCAGTTAAAAAGTAAATGAAATGCTAGTACAAGAGTACAGAAAATACATTTATGCCACTGTAAACCATGGTTCATCTACTGTTTGAACATAACGTGACGTTCTAGTCCCCTCACCTCAGAAAGGATACAGAAGAGGAAAGGAATGAAATTTCTGTATAAGGAACAACTGGATAATCTGAGAGTCTTCCACCTGGAAAATAAATTAGTTCAGTGGAACATGAAGAAGGTTTCCAAAATCACATGGCATGTGGAGAGAGTATAAGAGGAATCAGCTCTCTGCATTGGTAAAGACATATTGGGCATCAAATGAAGGTAGGTTCAAATCAATTGAAAAGAGATGAAACTCGGTAAATGGGCAGTGACCTATAAAACTGATTACCACAAATGTTGTGGGTACTAAGCCCTGTGTGGGATTAAGAATGGAAGCTGTGAAAGAACAGTGGAAAGCATCCACTGAGGGTTATTGAATACACAATAGCACATGTGACTCAAGAAGTCTTTCACCTGCAACAAATTAGAAGGTAGCAGCATTTTACATGGAAGCATCAAACATATTTCCTCCATTTTTATTTTTTCCTCAGGTTGGAATGGGGCTTGGAGCAACCTGGTCTAGTGGAAGGTGTCCCTGTCCATGGCAGGGGGTTGCAATTGGATGAGCTTTAAAGGTCCTTCCAACCCAAACCATATTACGATTCTACAATTCTATCAATCTGGGAAACAAAACGGATCTTTCATGTGATTAGTTATTTAGTTATGGCCATGCTTAAATTGTACTTGTTCTGTTCTAGGCAGTACAAACAAGTTACTGAATCCCTGGTATATTGCAATAGGAAAGCTAAACTTTCAGTTTTTCCTCTGGCAGAAATAAGTATTAATGCCAGTGTACAAGGCATTGAAAACTACAGTTCAACTTTACAGTCTAAACCATCAGTGAAACAGAAAGTCTCTGTCCCACCAGAGATGCACAGACATGCTTGGTACACATAACACACATAAAAAAAGTAAAAAAACCCACTTTAGACTACTGTTTATAAAAACATCAAATAAAGTAAATGCTAGCGAGACAAAAGGGAAAAATGTGATAAAAGTTGCAGTGGTTATCAAATATTCATTACTAAAATTAGGAGAGAAGCTGAGAAAAGGTTTCTGACCAGCAGCAGGGGTGAAATTCTGACATGAACTTCAAACAGAGTTAGCAAGGCTAAGAAATGTAACTCAGAGAGGCAGAGCCTTCTTCTGCATAAGGACTTGCACAATGCAGTTGCTAGCAACAGCACACAGTAGGATATTATTGTCTAAGAGATCTCTGCCAGATCCATTTCATATGCTCATATGATTGTTTTTAACAGAAAAAGAATTGTTAAAAGTACTCTAGAATCTCACTTTGGAGAGATTCAATAAATTTTACGACTGGATTGTGTCAGAATGCTTCAACAAACTAGGAAATGTATT
The DNA here is from genome assembly GCF_033815535.1 of Pezoporus flaviventris. Classification (NCBI taxonomy): domain Eukaryota; kingdom Metazoa; phylum Chordata; class Aves; order Psittaciformes; family Psittacidae; genus Pezoporus; species Pezoporus flaviventris. Next base: position 7,500,283 of record NW_026892585.1, read on the forward strand.
TCTGTCAGACTGCTAGCTGTAGCTTCGATCACAGTTACAGAAAATTAAACAGACTAGTTGTCAAATACCAGGTTGCTTGATGTTTAATTCATGTGCTAACACCTACTCCAGCGGCTTTCAACATCTGATGTACTAGTAACTGTTTCCCAGAAGTGGTCTCTATTCACAAAGTGAGAAAACCAGTGTGAACCTGCTGCCTGAAAATTAGTTTGTTTTCCTAGGATAAAACTGTCTGATACACTGGAAGCCAAAACTATCTATTTTGATTAATGTCAAGTGATTCAAACAAATATTTACAATTCTTCTTGTCTAAATCCAAGATGAGTATATTCTTTCAAAGATAATTTTAACTACAACACAGTTCTCTTAAGTGAGCAGCACTTCAGCTATGGCCCATGAGCCAGTCCAAACACATCTAACCAGAGCAGATTTCCCACACTTTCCTAAGAACTCCCCATATTCAAAATACCCATGTATGTGGCAATGACAGATTATCAGTAGTCATCGTAGTCATCGTCGTAATAGCATTGGTGGCGCTAGTAGTCCTTTTTCTCACTGAGATTCGCCTCTGGACAGGGTTTTGTTCACAAAAAATCCACTTGCCAGTTTAGGCCAAGGATGAACACTGCTGTTGCTCTAAGCAGACACTGGGAAATCTAAGAGAAATAATAATCTGGAGAGATGTTTTCACTACTGTTTATTTTAAGATGCCTAGAGAACCAAGGTACATGGACCTTATGGGTACAAACTGGAACACAAGAGGTTCCACTTAAACTTGAGAAGAAACTTCTTCTCAGTGAGGGTGACGGAACACTGGAACAGGCTGCCCAGGGAGGTTGTGGAGTCTCCTTCCCTGGAGACATTCAAAACCCGCCTGGACACATTCCTGTGTAACATTATCTAGGTGTTCCTGCTCCGGCAGGGGGACTGGACTAGATGATCTTTTGAGGTCCCTTCCAATCTCTAGCATACTGTGATACTGTGATACTGTGACCTCCCTTGCTCTAAAAAGCTCTAGGCTGTGCAGAGAGCATGAAATAAAGTAGAAGGGTGGAAAAATACAAAAAGGCAAAACTTGGCCAAGAACAAGAAGTTTAAACACAGTATGGGAAATGAGAAAGAGGACTCAAGTTGAATGTAGGGTTTCTTCATCAGCAAGTATGGAAGGTGATCTTAGTAGTCATATCACAGATGAATTAAACACTGTCAGAGAGGAGGGAAGCAGGTTTCTGTAAACAAAACAGAAAATCATTTATATATACACATACACAGACACATACATATATATCATGTGTATATATATACTAATCACTAGCATTCAGGAACCAGCCCAGACTTACTGTTTACAGAGGATTATTCCCTTCTTTTCACACTCCTGACACTAGAACATGAAGCTGAGAAGGGCCGTTTGCTTGTGAAGAGATTAATGAAAGGGCTCTTGAATAAAGAAGAAAGGAGGGTTCAATTATTTGGAAGCAAAGAGAGGCTGCTGCTGAAGTTAAAGAAAGGTAAAAATGTGCTGTCTCAAAGAAATATTAACAACAATGTTCTGGTCACTGGGACAGTATCTATAGGTAAGGAGGAAAAAAAGCCACCAACAACAGGCAGGAGGAGTTACCAAGCAAATTAAAGGGATGAAAAAACTGCTGTAATATCAATAAGCATAAGCAAGAAACAACAGAAGGAATTCCCTTAATTAATATGAATGGAAGCCACACTGATGTGGTTAAGAATGAACATTTTCAATTAAAGGAAAAGCAAAAGGAAAGGCACTTCTATTGTTTAGCTGGAAGACAATTCTGAAGGTGGGATATGGAAGCCTTTCCTACACACGTGCTAGTTTAAATTTCTATATGCTTTATACTATAAGAGAGAATGATGTAGCAGAATTTTACATGTTCTTAATTCCATTGTATTTACCTATACAACATTTGTCTTCCTCTCCCAGATCCACTTTTTTAAAAGGTGGAGATATTCCCTAAGTGCCATTTCTACCCTAGGTGCAGCTAACATTTTCCTGACAATCACAAGGTTTATACAAATCTAGAAGAGTAGACAGCAATTGGTTTTCCAGTCTCCCAGGTGTATTTCCAGTTCCAGCCTATACTATTCCTTACAGGGTACTTCAATCCGTGAGTGGGCAACAGTCAGCAGTTTTACAAGAGAAAAGGAAACTCTCCTTATCTATTTAAGCTTTTTTCAAGGAGAGCTTTAACACTTGAACAAGTTTCAAAACTGCTCCAGGCAGTATAATATGAAGTAATTTTAACATGTTTCAGTACATTAGGTTTAAGGAATAATACTTCTTTACTCTAACATTGCCTAAGTCTCTTTGCTAAAATAAACCACTGGACATAGGGAAGATTTGATATTACTGTAACAGGAACCGTATTTCCTACTTACACCTGTGTCCCTCTACATGGTGTGCAGTCATGCTGGTTGTACATCTATATACATGTACTAAAATACAAAAAATGCCAAAGTCTGGTAGTTAGAAAAAACATAGTACTAAAATAATGAGGAGCTCCTAGCTACTTTGTCTCTGAAGAACAGACATTTTACGGTTGCCTGAATACTGAATTGGAAGCTTGACAAAAAGGAAATATGTTTTTAAATAGTGCTCCAGTCCTTGACAGCTGTTTCTAACTTCAACTTATGTTTCATGGCACCTTTTATAACTTTTAAAGTGAAGTTTCTCCTTTTTTACTTAACCATATGAAGCACAGAAGCAAACAGTTTAATTATCTTTGGTTAAGAATTCTGTGTCATAAACCTGCACGTTTTGTCCCCCACTCCATGCATTTTCTCCAATGCTCCTGAAATAGAGTCCAAGACATATTTCAGACTTACATTTTTAGGGTTAGTAAGACAGAGGAACCCTGCCTTTATCACAAATAGCTTGCTCAGACCAGCATCTTTATATATGCAAACCAGAAACAGACCAGCAATACCAATGGATCAGTAATATCAGTCTGTTTCTATTTTAGTATCAGGAAGAATTCAGACACAGGCCAAAGGCATCCTGAAAAGCCCTGTAATTTGAAATTTGCTTTCACTGATTAGAAAGCCTAATGATAAAGGTAATACTCTCTTCATTTGGCTAGTTTGGTCTTTCATTTTTTAACTGAGTCTTCTGAAATTGTTACTGCAGAGCGTGGATTTTTGCAGACATATCTGACTATGAAGAACTGATCTACCACACAAGATTTTGTTATTACCAATTAATTAAGCAAGTAGCTTCATATATATGTTACACTTCATCATTAATCTACTAAATAGTCCTACCCAAGTGTAGACATTTTTAGAAGGATGGATTTATGCTTTTCTCTGTTCCACTCTTTCATATACACCAAGTGAAAGTCATCAATCAAATGAATATATGCCCAGTAATTGTTCTTCAGTTACGAGATCTGATAGCTGCTATACTGATACACGATCACCTCTAACTGATGAAAAAAGGACACTATAACCATTCTCTTAAACTGCTAAAATTTAGTGCTGCGTAATATACCGTAGATCAGAATCTAGAATTACTTTCTTGGGCATTAAAATTTAAACTTCAATTTTTATTCGTTTTTACTAGAGTAACAAAAAAAGAGCATGACATCACTCCATCCTTGCCCTGAGGGTTTATAACAAAAATTCAGATAATCAAAGCTAATTCTGATTAGGTTACAACCATTTGCTCCTCTCCGTTTTTTACAGGCATGCGACTTAGCAGCAGGCCTTAGTAACTCAAGAAGGCACACCTGGAAGTTGAACTCTGAACTTAAAGTAAAAGATATTTCCACATTGATTTTAAAGAACAAAAAAACCCCCAGCAACAAAACCCAATTGATTTCTGTATAGTATCCTTTATGCCATAGAAATGATGGCATTTCATTTTACGTGTTCAAGGTACGACAAGCAAGAGACATTAAAAGGTCACTTGCTGTCTAATATTGCAGACTACTGCTCAGTCTATTTCAGACTGATCGACTTTTCTCTGACTACTGTCTGCCAGGTTGTTTTCTGTTCTTTGCTTTTTCCTCTGACATGTTTTATAGATTGAGGCTATGTCTCCAATGTTATAGCTTATTAATGAAAAGTGTACAGTTTAACTAGAAAATAGTGTTTGATTTCATGCTATTCCAAATAGAAGTCTCAGGTTGAGGAGAAAAGAAAGTTCATTTTTAGCTCTTTGTGCCACCTGATTATTTTGAACATGATTATTTTGATTATTTTTTTCTCAGCTTTTGCTTTTTCAGTAGCAAAAAGAAGAAAATTCTTCAACATTTACACTTTATAATAGCCTTCTTCAAGCACCTGACACTGTATTCATTCCTGACCAGCTTAAAGAGCTTTCTCTAAAGAATTATCTTCCTGGTAGTGAAGGTCTGTGACTTTGTTATGTTAACAATTCTATTTCTACTATTTCCCCCAGCTTTTTATAGACAAAACTTCAACTTAGTATTTCTGCTTCATGAGCCTGTACTTCAAATTCATAACTACTACAGAACATGGTAACTTTCAAGCAGTGGAACACTTTCTTTCACCATGATCTCTGAAATAACTTGGCTGCATTTGATACCGTTCCTCCTGACTCTCCTGTAATATATTCCTAATGTGCGCTATTGGTTTCTAGCAACACTGCAGTGTCACACAAGCTTGTTCTTGGTTTACTCGCTTGCAGACCAATGTATCATGCAAGAAGTCATTAGTTACACTGATTCACTCAAGAGTATATCTTGGGTGATGAAATAAACCTCCAGTACATGATAGGAGAGCTCTTCCATGGATCTAGGAAGGAGAAACACAGCAAGCATTGCATGAAACATCAATAAATAAAATGAAGTCCAGCTCTACCTTTGACTTCTTTAGTTTTCATAATTAAATAAAAAATAATTTTTGAAGACAAATTTGCTTCATTTCAAGGAAACTATCTTAAAAACTCCCTCTTTCTCACACTGTTTTCCTTTTTCATGCATTATTTTACACAAATTAAAAAATGCATTGTGAAACTACTGAAATATTAAGTGTAATAGTTAAGTTCTGAACACAGGATGCATGATCTGGAAGCCAAAGTAGCAACTGTAATGACACTAATGGTATTCCAATTCATAAAAAGATAACACTGTCATTTGCCAAAACAAATCATTATTGCACCCTGATTTGCTATCATCTCTAATAAGACACTTAGGAAGTAACACCACCATAGTTTAACAAATTTAATGAGCTACGTAAAATTCCACTACCGTTTTTTCAAATAAAGCTATAATAATGTAAAAGCATAGAGATGGCTCATGAGAAAACTCATTTGGGCATTAGGAACAGCTAAATTTAACTTAGTTAATTACTGGGAAAAAGGCCTCTCTGTTCCATTTGTGTTCTTTCTTTCTCATGTCTACACTGCTAGAGCATCTGAAGCTCACGAATGCAATTATTGACTATTTGAAGCATCATTAAAAGATCTCTTAGACCATGTATAAAGGATTTTACACAAAATTTATTCTTCATCTGGTCAGTGACGCTAAGAAAGAAAATGCCGATGTGCAGAAAAGTGTCAGAGGCATTTGCTAGAGGTGTGTTAGCACCCTAACTTCTACTGTACATTGTAAACAATAACACATACTTATAAACACACTTAAGCATATAGGTTAAAAAAATACACTCATTTAATTCTGCTTTCCAACGAAAATTAAGACTTTTAGGAGTATATTGTAATTGCTTTTTTTTTTAATCTGGTTTTCTATCCTCCTTTTACCATCTCCCAGCAAGCTCAGAATAAGCTCACACCACTGCTGACCACATCTGGCAAGAAGGCAGGAGGTTTCAGCGTTCCAATATCCTTGTAAGAATGAAAGTTTAGTAAGGGACACCATGAGTAAAGAAGAGGGATTCAAATGTAACTCAAACTCATATAGTAACTCTTCTGTTAAATCTGCCTCTTGGGTCATTCAAGATGGTCATCAGCAGTAATGCCTACCTCTGCACTGACAGACAGCATTCGGGAGATAGGCAGGAAGGTAGGAAAGCATGAGAATGGGCGACTTAAGGGAATGAAGGTCACAAGGAAGACAGGACACATGCCTAAGACCAAAAATATGTATATAACAAGAACAGCGTTCAGTTGCTTCACAGGGAGGAAAAAAAGGCTTGCTATTATGATGGAGTGTTTTCCCAGTTCATGCTTAAAGACAGGCTGACCTAGCAATACATTTCCAGGTTTTACTAGCTGCTTTTCATTTGGGATCTTTACACCCCGGCAGCTATGTCAAACAGAGCAAAAGCATATCACACGTCTCTGTGAGAAAGCACTAAAAATTACTTTAAATACTTTCATTTAATTGTGTGGTTACTCTTGATGATAGCAGTTGGATACATCTGTGAAGTAAAAGTAAGCTCCAATAATCCACTTCAGCTCTATGATCTGTACCTGTCTTACATGAGGTACCCTGTACAGCTAGGCATGTATGTGGGCTAGAGTGCAGGTTTTCACTGTCACAAAGAGGGGAACGCCATGTTACATACAAGTGATTAAGGCTTATCCTAGGTTGCTGTTTAGGGCACTTTAAGGAGGTGATCTTGGTACTGTCACATGCCAGTAGACCTTTTTTCTCCCATGTTACATTTTAAAAGGAAGATATATGAAAATAGAGTTTGAGGTTTTTAACAGTACAGTTTTGTACTTGAAAAAAACGTCTTTTAGTTAAGATGCAAGATCCTTATAAAGCAAAAAAATTGCTTTGAATTCCTACATTTATTTGAATGCATATATTTAAACCTCCTTGAAACACCAGGGTAAAATAGAAATGATTATGTATTGAAATCACTGCAAAAAAACTTTAATCTGTTCCCTAGAGAAATATATCCTGAAAAAGGTCCCTTTTTTCCCCCAGTATCAAACAGTTGCTTCCCAGCTAGATATTAATTAGAAGATTGGGATAGTATCTGATGCTACTTGTAAGAAGATAAATAAATAGGAAGCAGGAATAAGCAAGAGCAAAGATGTCCCCATAGGGAAGGTTAATCAAGCAACTCAAGAGATTGCCAGGATAGGTATCAGTCTTGCTGTGAATGGTGGACTGCACAGGCACTGTGAATGCTTTGCTTTTATGGGACAAAGATCACGAATGGCACAAGGCAGTCTTAACTGCTACAGCCTCTTAGTTTTCACACTATGTGACACCCATCAGAGAAAGGCATCAAATAAATTCCCTACAAAAGAGGTTCAATGACTGTGATAACTTTGGAAAGCAGAGCAGCAAAGAGGGACCTGGGAGAATTCACTGAGAAAAAAACCACAGAGCCACCAGGAGTACCTCTTCACTCTCCTTAAAAGAAAAACAACATCTAACTACAAGAAAACCCAAGTAAACACCAAACCAAACACAAACCAATTAAACAAATCCTGAGAGCGTGGTGAACTCAAAACTGCTAAAATGCTCCCTTTGACAACATGTAGCTGCCACAAGAGGAATGAACACCAAGACCATAAAAAGGAGTAAGTAGGTTCACAAACATAGTAAGAGAGATGAACCCAGTACCTCACTATGGGCACTGTGCGTGTTTTATATTGTACCTGCAATCAACCTGCAGCAAAAAGTCTCTGGTTATGCCTCAGGTCTACCCCCATCCTGGTTTGTATTAACTATTCGCACCAGAAAGTCAGACTCCAGCTCTTTCAACTTCACAGTTGAAAATTCATTTCCTTGTGAGGCTTCATAGCATGCCACCCTGGTAGTCAAGTTCTCTGCTTCACTCTTAATTCAACCCAGGCTAACCTAGGGATGGTAATATTCTGCATTCTTATTTGTGGCTTTTGCTTTTCTACTTTTTTCTTCTTTGGCAATGTTTTACACTCTTTTAAAGCCACTTCACCTTTGGGCAGTATAGAGCTTAGCACCCAAGGTCCTTCTAAAGTCTGAAATCAGTAGATATCCAGAAGATACATCAGCTGCCTAGTTCACTTATCCACTCCTATATATATAATACCCAAGGGGAATCAATGTTTTGTTGGTTGGTAAGAAGGACTGGTTAAGACACCAGCAGACTTTCTCTCTGCCTCCCTCATCCTTATTTTCTACATAACTGGTAACTCTGAGCTCATGTTGAGTTTCCAAATGTCCTAATTTTTGTCTTTTTTTTTTTCCAGTCCATCTCATCCTACGTGTTCTGCTCTCATCTTGCTGCCCAATTCTTCTGACTTGCCCTCTGAACGATTTTTGCACAACTATTTGTGACTAAACAGTAAATGACCTTCACTATGTAATTTAGGAATACACTGATTTCTTGATAGGCCGTAACCAGTATAAATTTAGCCAAAACCATCTTACACATGCTCTTACAAGCATATACACATTTTCAAGCATATGTATATACTAATATGGTTTATTTTAGAAACAATTTGTAATTTAAATGTAAAGAAAGTAACAACTACGTTACTTTTAAAAGTAATGCCTCAAAATGCCATGGTGGGTTTTTTGTAGCTAAATTATAAGAACAGACCTTTAGTTTTTAAGTCCTACAAATATAGCCAAAGTTATTTCAGGATCTACAGCATGATCCCAATGTTTTGTTCCCTGCTTTTGAATTACAAAACCCTCCACATGTACAGATTTTACAGCGCACTGCAGCTCTAGCTTTTATGCTAGTTATATTTGGTATTATTTAGAAATAATAAACATGCATAAGTACTCCTTAAATACTGACAAAGTTTAAATAAATTATTCATAAAACATTCCTCACTCAAAGTAAATAAGATGGAGTTTCAGTAAGCAAGTAATTACTACAGTGCTCTAGATCTTTCCATCAGCTAGAAAAAAATCTGGGAGTGAACAAACAATTCCATATTTTTTTCACCTTTCTAACCCTGCTACTTCTTTGACCTCTTCTGAGCACTGGCAATTATTGTTTAATTCATCTTTGTGAACAAACACAATGTGTTTCATCAGCTTACTGGGGAAAAACCGTATTACTCCATTCCTTTGCAAATACAAACCAGAAGCAAATGTATTATTTTTTAATTTGTTTTGCATTAGCACCACGGAAAAATTAAGCTTCTTCCTGGAGAGCAGGCTAACTTCATTCCTAGGATTACTTTATTCCCCTTATCTCCTACACTGTACTTTGTAACATGTACTTCCAGCTAACTCCTACCTGTTTGTCTCATTCCATTCACTTTATGCATCTGTTGTCATTTCCATCTTGGTTTCAACACTGAGCAAAGGGGAGTTGTAATACAGTTACGTTCTTTCTTAAGCATGGATTTTCAGCTATATATGACTCCTTAGAGGCCTGACTTCTCACCTAAAATTTGCTTTTGACACATATCCCCTTTTAAATCATTATTAATAAAATCTTTATCATTATAACTATTACAGAAACATAGGATCATTTAGTTCATAGAATAATTTAGTTTTGAAATCATCTAGTCAAAACTTCTGCTCAAAGGAGGCCCAACTAGCCCCGGTTACTCAAGCCTACATCCAGCCTGTTCCCATCAACATGTCCATGGGTGGAGAAGCTGCAACCTCTCCAGGCAACCTGCCACAGTTTTCTGGTAGCAATACTTTACACATTTAATAAGAACTCCCTGGGTTGCAACACTTATCCATTGCCTTTTGTCCTCTCTCATCTGAAAGATGAGGAGTTTGCCCCCATCTTCTCTCCACCCTGTCTTTAAGTAATTGTGGGCAGCAGCAAAGTCTCCTTCCAGCCTTAAGAACGAACAAACCCAATTCTCTCAGCCACTTCTCAGGCACAGTGTGCTGCAGCCCCATAACCATCTTGTTTAGCCTCCACTGTCTTTCTGGTACTGCAGATCCTAAAACTGAACACAGCACTTCACAGGGGGTCTTATAAATGCCAAGCGCAGAGTAAAGATCACTTCCTCAGCCTGCTAGCTCTGCTCCTGTTCATACAGCCCAGGACAGACTCTTGTCACAAGCACACACGGCCCACTGCCAACTCTTGTCAAATTTCTTGTCCTGTACCTTTTCTGCAAAGCTGCTTTCTAAGCAGCCAGTCTCCAGCCTGTACTGGTGCATGAGACAGTTGCCCCACAGATGCAGGAATAGTCCTATGCCTATGGCCATTCCTCCAGGCAGCAAAAATACCCCTGAATAGCAGCTCTGCTCCTGCCCATCAGAACATCACATGATCCCCCCCTAATGCATCTGTGAAGTCACTGCAACACACCATCCACTCATGTATTAATGAAGATGTTAAACAGTACAGGCTACTTATTGGTCCCTGAGAGATGCCACTGGTAACCAGCCATCAAGTGGAATTTGTATTACAAAGATAACATCACCTCGAGCCCAGTGGTCTAATCAATTTTGCACTCACCTTACAGTCTATCCATGTCTATACCTGAACCATTTAGCTATAAGGATACTGAAATAAACAAGAGAGACATAGGCATCCTGGAGAGGGTCCAGTGAAGGGTGATCAAAGTGATTAAGGAATTGGAACACCTCTCAAATGAGGAAAGACTGAGAGAGCTGTGGCTGTTCAGCCTGGAGAAGACTCAGAAAGAGCTCTTCAACCATAGAATGGTTTGGGTTGGAAAGGACCTTAAGATCATCCAGTTCCAAACCCCAGCCATGAGCAGGGACACCTCATACTAGAGGATGTTTATAAATACCTGAAGGGAGGATGCAAGAAATTCACAGCCAGGCTCTTTCCAGTGCGACAGGACCAGAGACATTAGGCACAAACTGAAACACAGGAGGTTCCCTGTGAACATCAGTTAACACTGTTTTACTGTGAGGATGTCTGAGCACTGGCACAGGTTGCGCTGGGAGGCTGCAGAGCTCCTCTCCTTGGAGATACTTAAAAGCCGTCTGGCCATAGTTCTGGACAATTGGCTATAGGTATCCCTGCTTGCGCAGGGGTCTCCTGAGGTCCCTTCCAACCTCAACATTTGTGCGGTTCTGCCATTTTTTAATGCCTTTTACTTCTCTTTGCCCTTTTAAGTCCCAAACACAAGTTTGTTTCTCTGATTTCTCGTTTCCCGTTCTGACAGTCCCTATTCTTACATTTGCAGGGCTCGTGTGAATAATTTTAATTCAGTTTGTCTAAGGTTTTTCTTTCTTTTGCGAGTGCTGCGCAGTGTTGAAATTTAGTATTCCAGCCCACATAGGGACAACATTGTTTATCAACCTGCATTTCCTACATCAGAAAATTCAACTTAGCATTGAAGTATACCACCAGTGGTTAAGTCCAAACTTCTGTTATGCTTTGACCATTACTCACGTTACAGCAATACATTTATGCTAAGGCAATTATTTCTTACCAGGAAACTTTAAGAAATGACACTGATTCCTTGAATGATCGTTTATGCTTTATGCCATTTACACTGAATATAAGTATGCAAATCACTAAAGCTGCCTAAGAGATGAGGAAGTATAATTTCACAGATTGTTTGTCATTTTGCTGTGAACAGGAGCACCTGACTTAAAATAAATGCCAAGTTTGGTTTGTTTTCTAAGTACATTTGAAATAATCTGTTCTGCACTGTATGCTTTATTTTCTCACAGAAATTCTGCCCATTTTACTAGGTTTGTTCAGCTGGCATTCATTAGAAAACTATGTCTCTATCTTGCCCTCTCCCCACCTTTCATAATCAAAATTAAGGTCTAACTTTGTAGGTGTGTCCTGTGCCTAAAAGCTTTCTCACCTCTCTGCTGTGCCTTTTTATTCATGTTGAGGTTAAAAAAAGAAGGGTATGCGTGGGAACAAATAATGCTTCATCCTGAAGGGTGCCAAGTGACTCTTAAAGGCATAGCAACCTATAAATCATCCTGATAGAATTTTTTGTCATCATTTTAACAACTGCTATTCATTTATAAGTTTCATTAACTCAAGCATGATAAACCTGTATGACAAACAACTTGCAGAGGGCCTTTTCCTTGCTCCTAAATTGTCTGGGAGTGCTGCAGGGAGTGAGAAGCCCGGCAGCATTTCCCCTCCAAATTAATAGTCAGAACTTAAAACTGCAAGACCTAACAGCAAAACGTGCAGCAGTAGGTGTCAGTAACACATGACTTCAGCTGGCATTAGGGTAAGAATGTGCTGCTGAAATGCAGTTCATGCATAATTAAAGTAATTTCTTTATATAAGCATTATTTATACCACAGGGCTTATTTTTCCAATCATCAGTCAGAAGTACTTCCTACTGAAGTAATGGAACATTTCAGAGGAGCCAAGACTTGACCTAAATAGTCTAGATTGGTCTTTTTTAATCCTGCATTTTGTTGTCAATCCCTTTCACTCATCTTGCTTTCAGAAAGCTTGCACACAAGTGAAAATGCAGAAGAAAACAAGAATAAATGCAGACCTTATGCTTGGGTTACTAACACAATGCCATTGCTGCCCTATGAAGGCCAGGAGATAATGAGCTTAGGACAAAGATTAAGCAATGGCATTAAGAGATACAAGTTTATACTCAAAAGAAAGGGTGCAAGCTTAACACGCTAGATGGCAGAGAAATGGGGATATAGCAAAACAATACAAAGCGGTAAATAGCTCTTGCTAACAGATGCACTATCACTACATTTCAGCCAAAGCTCAAAGCTATACTGAAGTTGAAGCAAAAGCCTTGATCGTGACATTAGTGTAATGATGTGGAAACAAACATTTTGCCAACAACTAAAAACTCTTCAGAATTATGAAAATTATGACTGTAAAAACATACAGATAGCTTTACTCAAGAGTATTAGTCTCCATTTTGGTACTATTTTGAAACTTAGAGATGTCCTCCACACACAGCATGAAGTATACAGTATAAATGACATAAATGTGGCTGATGTTTCAAATACACAGCTCACTGCTATGGGATTAAAAAGAATTTGCAATCTGTTTTAGTCAACCTAATATTAAAAAGATGGTTAGCAGTACGTTGAACAAAAAGCAGTAGAGATAAACCAGAGCTCAGGTTTGACTCCCATCCTAATAAGGATTTCTGCATGTCTCTGGGAAAAGGGTTTAAGCTAAGATTTTTGGAGGTAATTATCTGAATAAAATACTTCAGAAAATTCTAGCCTTTAACTATTCCCCATTACTAACACGACCAATAAACTACAGATGAAAACCTTTAGAGTCTTTGTCTTCCTGGGCAAACTCTTTTGACTAAAAGCAGTATTTCAACAAGGTAATATGCAGCTGTTACAAAACCTGTACCTGGGCTGAGCCTTTGTACCTCTCCTGAAAAAATCAAGATTTAAATGAATACTCATTTAAGAAAAAACACACTGAATCCAGAGTAATAGTGCCATCATAAACAAACTTTATTGACAAAGATGAGATAGATGGATCTGTCTCGCAACAGTGCAAAGACAGGGCAACTTTCAGCAATGCTTATATGCAACATATGAATAACGTAAAAAACATTCTGATAGAAATCCTTCGATCGAGGAATGCAAATTTGTCCACCCGGAAAAATCTGCATATGCAGTTTAAAAATGACAACCATGGGACAGAGAACAACTTTTTACCAGTTTTGTAGTGACAAAAATCTCTTTTCAACTGCAGACAACATCTGCATTACAAAACCACGACTCTCGCAGCCACTGGTTAAAAAACAGGCCTCTAAGGCAGCCACCCAGATGTACCCCAAGACCTTCAAATCAGAGCAGAGCAGAGCAGAGCAGATCTCACAATACTGAGATCCTTCAGGAGATGCAAACTCCTCCTGGTTTTGCCCATAATGTTCTAATCCTAACTGGTTTCAGAAAACATCACCCATCTATCTCACCTAACAACTCAGTCTAACATCAGTACCTGGAAGAACTAACAAGACCATCCTGCTAGGAGCCAGTAAAAGGCATTTAAAAGACAAGGAAGTCACCACGCACTTAGTGCGTGCGAAGTACCAGGGCTTGCTCTTGAAGTTCTCAGTGTTCAGGAGATAGGGGCTGCTTGTCCTGTTATCCGGCTACAACCACCTAGTGTAGCCTATACTATATGTCGGTATCAGACTATAGGAAGGAAGCGTGAGTGAGAGCTCAACATACCTTGAATGTGACACAGTTAAGACTGCTTGTCCTGTCACCCTGCTCCTACCTCCCGTAACTCTGTGGCTCCCCTGTACCAGACTTAGAAAAAAAGTTTGATATTATTAAAACATCCTTTCAGATGTGAAGAGTGCAGCTGTGAAAGGGAGAGAAGGGGCTGAGGTGTAACCCCATTTGTTTCCTATTCTATTCTGACAGATGTAAATCAATTTAAATGGATTCCAAAATACTCTGTTCTGTTCTAGCCCAGCCTAGCTTAGTCTAGACTTGTCTAGCCTATATGTTTATGTCATGCTGTAGGAAAAAAGCATGGGTGAGAACTCAACATACCTTTAAGTTGGTCAAAGAGTCATTCCTTCCTTCCCAGGGATGCATGAAAAGCGCTCCCGTTCCTGCCCTGTGGTGGTGTTGCACACAAGGGAGAGATTTAAAGTTGCAGCTGCTGATGGACAGGAAGGCTGGAGCGCTTCCAAGCACAGGCTGCTGTACACAAGCAAAAACCCCGAAGGAATGGAGCCTAGGGAGGGGAGAGCTCACTCCCGCTCCAAGCTTGTGCTTTGCAGTGGAGCCAGAGAGAGCCAGGGCACAAGCTGTGCCCTGGAGGGTGAGAGCTGTGGGTGAGAACCAAGCACAAAGGACCCTGACAAGGGGCTGTGCTCAGTGCAACAGAGGACAAGCAGCAACCCCCACGGGCTAACCTGGGAGTCACAAAAGCTTCCTCTCCCCAGATGTGGGGCACGAGGGGCACCCGTGTGGAGCAGGAGCAGCAGCCTTTGGGCCACCATAGCCCAGAGGAGCCCTGTCAAGGGGCTGGCTCACTGCTGCAGAGGAAGGCAAAAAACCCCCAGGGACACCTGCAGGCCCCCATGGGGGAAAAAAAGCCTTCCCCCCCCAGCTGCAGGACACGAGGCGCCGTCTTCGTGGTGCATGAGCAGCCAGAATGGACCAGAGGAGCCCTAACAAGTGGTCTTGCTCGATGCTCAGAGGAAGGCAAAAAACCCCCGGGCCCAGTGCCAATCTGCCCGGGGGAAAATTCCTTCCTGACCCCAACACTGGCGATCGGCTATCCCTGAGCATGTGAGCAAGACCTGCTCCTGGTCCAAAGGCTGATCACACCCCCCCCCCAGAGATGCCCAAGCCCTATTCGCCTTCAACCCAGAGTCACCTCAGGGCCTGCCGAGAGTAGCGAAAAGCCCCTGGCCTGACAGACCCTGTGGGCAAGAATCCTCCCCACCTACGCCTGGCAGGGCACCAGTGGTTGCTCCGAAGCGCTGGGATCCCTGGATCTCTGCATCCCTTTGCTTATGGGAGCTGTCCCTGGCTCTGCAGGGGATGAGGATGATGAGCTCCGCCGTGCTCCTCAAGGTGGCATTCCTATGGTCTGGCCACAGCTATCCAGATGAAAAGAACTGCTATCCCTCCCGTGAGCTAAGAAGCTGGTCCTGCCAGGAGCTGGCCTCCAGCAGCCTAGACCAGGCACTGGTCTACCCCCCTCAAGGCCCCTCCAAGTAACTCCACCAGCTCCTCAAGGACTTCCTCTCGGATGTCCTCGGGCTGCCCTGGGCCATCTCTGCCAGGGGACACAGGAGGCTGCTCCCTTTTATTCTGTTCCGGGGCATTGTGACTGCTGTGTTGCTGGGTGGTGTCACAATGACATGGAGCTGTTGGGGCTGCCCATGCCCAGCCCCACCTGCTGCCCCTCAGCCCAGCAGCCTTCAGAGGAAGCCTTTGAGGTGCTGGCCCTGAGGCAGTGCCTGTGCCCAGGAGGCCCAGGGGCTGTCCCTGTCCTTGGTGGCCGTGCTCTGGGCACAGCTGCTGGGCTCCCTGATGCGTCCTCAGCCACTTGGCTCCCAAGGACAAGCCCAGGGCTGCTCCTCTTCTCTCACGCCATGGCAAAATCCAGCCCTGAAGCCCTGACAGCAGCCCTGGCAGCCGTCCCCTCTCTGACCAGGGATGAACTGTTGCCTAAGCTCAAAAGTTTTTGACACATCATGCACAAGACACAGCATCATATCACAGAAGACCTGTAATTTTTACTTGACTCACTTTCATTTGAGTAAAGTATTCACAGCAAGATCTTCAGGACTTATATTTTACCCCTGATTCACTGGAAAGCTAAGCTACCAATTCTGGACTGCTTCTAAAGCACTGTAACAGATTATAGTCAAATCACTCCTATGATATCAGTGAACTGCTTCTCAGCATTGGCTGACGTACCTCTTAGAGGTAATAAATATGAACAGAAATGTTCGTCTACCATACATAAAACTGTATCTCTAACTTACTTTATTAGGAAAGCCAATTTCAGTTTTACTGTTCCCCATTCTAAATTCAGTAACTTTTTTTTTTCCTTTCATATATTTTAGCTCATTGAAAAATGGGTCCCACTCAAAAGTAACTGAACCTCACTTTAAAATGCAGCATGACAACTAGACAGACCCATCCACAGCAGTTACAGCACTTGTGTGAATGTAGGGATGGTGACCATGGTAAGAATTTCCCATGAAACGTGACAGCTTATGCGCCATAACAAAATCTGTAAGTTAGAGGTTCAGGTCTCAGTGCTCAGTGATTTTACATCTGTGGAATCAGCTGAAAGTGCTCAATAAATGAACTAAAATCATTGAAGTGGGATGAAACAGAACAAGCCACTGCTACGAGTCCTACACAAGTCCTGTAACCTAATGTTCTATTTGTAGAGAAGGTCTGAGCTGTACAATATGTTTTCCCAAGCTCAACCCTTGAGTTTCCTCAGCGCTCGGTTTGTGTCTGGTGCCCTGGGTATACTTAGGCCCTGGGTATTCTGTGCACCTTCACAGAGCCCAGCCTTCACGCTTGAAGAGCAGCTGAGCAGGGTTAGGGAGCCAAGATGGTACCTGGATTTGGACTGACCTACACCAGCAGTGCTCAAACACTGAGAACTTAAATCAATTCATATCCCCTCATCATGAGATCTGAAGATACCTAACAAACCAAGGTGAACATGGTTTGCTTAGTTCTTTTCTCTCCCCTATAAAAACAGAAGTCATAAATTGAAAAAAAAAAACAACCAACCAACCAAACAACAAACCAAGCAAACCACCACCCAAAAAAAAAACCAACCCAAAACTTGCAAATCTGGGGCATATTTTCATATTTTTCTTTATTTCTGAGAAACAGCCAAGCTACAGATGACGTATGGGATTGAAAAAAAAAAATCAAAATAATCCTGTTTTCTTGTGCAGAACAATACTTTGTATGCTTAGGAAACACTTCTGCTGCCACGAGTATTTAGAAAACCATGTTGTCACCTTCACACCAAACAAAGCACCACAGGCCCACATAATGGAAGTTAACATCGAACAGGAAGATATTTTTTCCCATTTACTTCAAAGAATTTCAAGGGAAGTTGAAAAGCCATTTATATTATTTCCATCTAGGTAGTCTTAACACATTAAAAAATGTATCAAATATCTATATTTTATCATTATTCCCCCTACAGCTCACAGAAATTGAAGTAGTTCAGTCCCTATTAATCATCCCGAATAGCAGCAGTGTTTCTACCTAGTTTCATACTCCAGTACCCAGTGACAAACTGGTCAGGCACTGTCATCTGAAAAAATTACTTTGTTGAAGCACCTTGGCGTGCCCAGCTTGGGAGACCTAAAATGTTGTCTCTGGTCAACACATGCAAAATTAAGTGAGTCTGACTGTGCTCCAACTCCAAACCAAGAAAATCAGAGGTAATTACACCCCAGGGGAACACATGTTCAAGTGAAGAACTGGTGTTGCACAGAACTATAAAGTCAACCAAGTTAATTTTATACCATGTAGCACTGAAAGGTCAATGACGTTTATTTCTTATTTATATATTTTTTAAATCAAATCTTTCTCTATCAGCTTAGCTAAGGTTACTAAATGTGACCTCTGTTATTTCAATTTAATTAACCTCAATTAATTTGCCACTATTTCAATCCAGCTACTGTCTCCTTTGGTCTTGTTCTAGTCTTTTCCTGACATGACCTACTTACAGGACTGATAAACTTTTACCGATTAGATAAAAATACCTACTTTTATTAAATGACAGCTGCAACATCAAAATACCTAATACAAATCAAGATTTACTTTTATTTCTCACATCCAAGAACTAGAACGAAGGCCCTCCCCACCAAGAACACTCAGTGAATGACCATTCAGGATTCAGTCGTTCCCATTCTAATAATCCATGTGTAACTCTGACAGCAAAATAGCTGTGGTAATCATTAGTAGTACAAAGTTGCTGCATGCAGGAGGGAAAAAATACATTGATTTCTTACTTTGAGTACTTTGAACAAGATCAAAGTGAAGATTCTAAGGCACTAATGCAAACACGCCGTGCTAATCTGTAATATTTTTAGTAGCTTGATTTTAAGGAAAAATGCAGGTAAAAGCTAAAATTGTCATCTTTTCCCACCAAAATCCAACAAACCTAAAAGTAAATGCAGTTTTAAGTTCATATTCAGAACCAGCACTTTGGAAATAATTCCAATATTGTAATATTATGTGTGTACAGTATTCATATGAAGACTTTAGAAACCAGGAAATATGTTTTTTGAAACATAGTAGATAAGACTAGAAAAGCTCTTTACCCCTGTATGTATTTGCTAAATTAATTCGTTATGCCTTTACAGTGAAGCTGAACAATTTAAACAAAAATAACACATTCCTTTCTTCTTGTAAAATCCTTAAGTGTATGGGTAGGTGAAAGGACTTTAACTACATGATCAACCTCTGAAGCATTCCCATAACTTCTAGAAATCTGTAAGCACAGACCCAGCTGCAGATTTCTTTAAAAACCTGATAACTAAATAGAAGCAAAAGATCAAATAACTTTAAAGAGAGTATTTTTAAATATACAGTTAATAAAAAAAAAAAATAAACACTTCAAAGATTAAATAAGTGATTTGGGGTTTGTACATAATTGTTTCTGATTTTTCAGGAAACTAAACCATGAGCAATCTTGTATCTATCCTCCTTTCTCTGACCTTTCGGACATCTGCAGAAATGCATTCTGGATTTTATTCTGTCATCTGTGAGACTGCAGATTAAATGCTGCACCTGATCAGAAGCATCAAGCAGTAGGCCAAGCAGAAGATACATAAGCATGCATGGTGTACTGCCCACTATGTTTGAGCTGAGAGTGGGAGCCTGGTTTTATCTACAACACAAAAACATACACACATGCACAAAACACAAAGGCATCAAACAATAAAGATAGTTTTGACTCAGGCAATTTTTTATAGTTTTTTTGTTTGGGATCCTTTGTATTTAAAAAAAAAAAAAAAACAAACCACAAAAAATCAGCTGCACAGAAAAAAAAAGAATTAAAAAACAATCAGGGAATTATTTTTATATAGGGACATCTTAGCCTATTTTGGGGTTTGTTTTGTTTTTAATTAAAGGGTATCAGAGGCAAAGGTTGATCACTCTTTCAAGGCAGAAAAAGTACAAACTGCTCATGAATAGTCCGGTCATATTTCTAAGTTCAATCAGATCCCATTTCCTTTTCCTTCCATAGCAACACCAGGATTCCTCACTCCCCTGCCACTGCATGCCTCCTACTGGGAACACGGATGGTTGACTTCACCTATCATCTCCTGGCCAACAACTGTCCCTGGTGCACAAATCAGCAGAAGAAACTGTAAAATCAAGTTGCTACAAACCATCACTGTTCTTCCTTTTGCTTGTTTGATTGAGCAAATCTCCTTGAAAAAGAAACTTCCTCACAGTTCTGCCCTTTACCATCTGCCTTTACAAACATGTATGTACCATGCACACACTCATCTCAGGACCTCACGATGTGGATGCAAATGGTTCCAGGTGTGTCTTGTGTAACTCAGTACATGGTAGGTTATTTATTTGCATTAAATTATTGCTTCATATTTCTGAAGTCTTTGTGAATGTATCATTTTATGAAGGAATTCAAACTATTTTTCCAGTTACTGAGACTATTCCTAGACCTATTAAGCTGCAAAAGTGATTTTCTTTAGGAAGCGCAAGCCTAATTATACAGAATGCAGCAGAAAATTACTTATTTAATACATTTGTCAAACACTTAAAAAAAAATCACACAAAATAGCTTTTACCACAAAATAAAAATGTCAAAGCCTGATGGATCACAAGATACTGAATGACAGGTAGTTTTCATGTTTGGAGCATTGAAAGCTATGATAACCTGAATTTGAGCAATTTGACAATAGAAGACACTATACTAGCAGGAGAAGAAAGAAATGTTATTGAGGGAGATTGTTAAAAGAAAGGTATTTTCACACAGAATTGACCAAGTGACTTGAAATGTCAGAGACTATGAAGCTGGTTCACTATTGTCTTTTACCTGACTTACTACTATTAGATTTCAAGAAATTGAGTGCAAAATGTTGAATGAGAGCCTTATACAGCAGGTATGACACATGCCTTGCGGAGGTATAAGTTGCAGAAAGGTGGAAAACCATTTCAGGACTAAAAGAAATACAGGTGAGCTGAGCGCAGGTGAGATACACAGACACAACAAACATTAACATTCTATTGTGTATGAAGTAGATAGCCAAGAACATGGGGTGAACACAGCAAGGTCCGAGTAAGAAATAATATATAAGGACTTAACACACAACTATCAGATGACTAGTTGTCACTACTGATGAGGATCCTGTGCAAGTATATAAGGATGGCTTCAAATTTGTTCAACTTTTAGTAACATTTTTCAGTCCATGGGAAACTACTGTTTGTAAATGTGTATTGGAACCTTACAAGTAATCCGTAAAAAGTTTTTCCCTAAGCTTAGAAAAGCAGAGAAGAGTTAAAGACAGAAGCAATCCTGAACTGTGAGAGTCTGTATGGAATCTACTAGTCCTTTCAATGTCTATTTAGGCTAAAACAGAGGGAAGTGCAATTTACTAATGACATACTAAAGCACTTTTTTTTTTTAAATGCATAAAAATAACCTAAAATTCAGAGATCTCAGAGTCAGATCTAATATTACTCTCTTGGTAAAAGAATGTTACAGGAAATCATATGGCTATTGCAGGTGAGAGCCTCAATCAGAGCCTATGTGTGAGGACACAGTAACAAGCTTCCTACCATTACCAGCAGCATGTTTCCTGACTGCAAACATGTCCCACAAGTTTCCGTGTAGCAGGTGAGGTTGATGAGGTCAAACAGCATGTGAGTTTGGTGAGGCAAATACGCGGCAGCAGTATTGTGAATACCTTCTAGTACTGCGGCTTCATCTCAGAAATGGGAGAACTAGCACCAAAACTTGTAGTACCTTGAATGTCACTTTGCATTTCCTGTCTGCCTCGGGTGCTCAGCAGACACCCATCCTGACAGCAGAGCAATATAGTTTGTGCTGAGTTGTGATTTATTGCTTTTAACTACAAACACTTAAAACTGCCCTTTTACAATTTGTTTTGCTTTGTTACTTTAAGCATCAACAGCTTTATTGAAAAGCTCTTTACAACTTGCACAGCTCAAAACCCCCATGAGATCTCTGAAGTTGGATTTGTTCCAAAACTTTGAGGAAAGAAGTTAATTTTTTGTATAGATACGCATGAGTTTTAACTCCACAATGATTCTTTCTTTATAAATGCTATGCTCATCATCCACGCTACCTAAAATAGCATATACAACTCCTTTTACTCCTAGTAACTGTGTACCAAATAACTATTTAATAAGGAGCCTGTAAAGGAATGCTCACACAATGAGGTATATATAGTGACTAAAAGATCAAATTGCTTATTTCAAGAGTATAAATATTTTATGTTTCCACCCAAGTAGTGTTCAGCAGAAGTTGTCTTCTCTTTAAGTCTGGGTGACTTTTGCATAATCCTGCCACATTCTAGCAGAGTTGAATGTGACAGAAAACACGGATTACTCTTGTAAATGAAGAGTGTTGAGCTACCAGCAGGCTCTCCTGACCACAGTGGTTGTTACAGATGATCTAATAAAAGCAAAATAAGCCAAGAGGAGCAGCTGTTCAAACTGACAGAAATGTCACCACCATTCACATGGCTAGGTGAATATTTTAAGGCAATTGTAGGAAGCATTTGTGTTGGTGGTTAGTTCTTCTCCCCTCTAAGTGCAGCTCTTACATGCACTCAACCCAGCCTGACCTGCCAGGCTGCACCCCTGCTCAGTGGCAGTCCCTGCTGCAGCTCCAGTGCCTCTGTCCTAATGGCTTTTCCTTCTCATCCTTCTGTAGGCAGCTCTGCCTAGACGGCGCAAAGAGCATCTTTTGAGACAATGAGTGTGTTTTCTTCAACTCCACATGGTGAAGTTGTAAAAAAAAAAAAAAAACAAACCCAAATGATTGTGGTACTTACTCTCTTTTCCTCCAGTAAATGCAAACAGAACTATACTCAAAGTACTTCTACTGTGCAAGTTCTATGAAGAATTATGCAACATGAGATATTCAAGCTCCTCTTATTAATCACGTTAATGCGTGTGTAGGTAGGAGGGGGTGTTTGAAATAGTACACTGTACTCAACTTACGTAACAAAATTCCAAACAAGAGGACTCAAAAATTAGTTGAGGAAAGTGCCTAAGGATATTTTCACAATGCACACAGGGTCTTAAGACACACATCCCTGAGCTACTCATCAAATACTTTCTATTAATCACAACTGAAAAAGGCAGCATGGTCTGGAAGAATAAGCTCAGGACTAGAAAACAAGAACACAAATCCTAATTCTAACTTTCTCTTAATTTTCTAGACTCCAACCAGTTAACCCCTCTGGCTTTGCAATGCAAAAAAAAAAAGTATAAAAACCTTTCAGGACTTTAGAACTTGATCATTATATAATAGTGAATTTGACAAATTTGATTTATTGTTAGAACTGTTGCTGTCATGGCTTTGGAGGATGGCAGACAGTCATCCTTCAAGCAATGGCCATGCTTTGGAGTAGGGATGGGTCAGAGGCCATTTCCAATAGGTAGGTTTGTGTGTGGCTGGTGTCCTTCAGCAGGTAAGGGAATACAATAGGCACAATTGGATGCTCAATGTCAGATGGCCTCACTGCTCAGAGAACAGTCTCAGAAAAACTTAATTTAGCTGTACTAAAAACTGCCTCTCTATTCTGTTTTTCTTCTTGTGAGATTGGGGTGTTAAAGCTGCAGCTGACAGGAGAGCCCATGTTTGCATAGTCTTTGGAAGGGGATGGAGCTCTGAAAGTGGCAAGATTATACTGCACAAACAGAAAGAATAAAGAGAAAGAACAGAAGGCTGAAGAACTGCCCCTTGTACCTTAACAAAAGGCGTTCTGGAATATATGGCGCTTTCACAAGGACAGCTGAATAACACTTCAAACAGAACATAAATTGAGGAAGAATTATGTACTTTATGTGTAAATGAAGGAATTCTTTGAATTTTTTTCTTTCTCCTTGCAGCTTAATCTTACACCTTATAACATTTTACATTATTGCACACATATTGTACCATCTACCACGCTAAAAAGACTGTAGCTCTGAAATGGCAAAAGTCAGGCTCGTAAGACGGTGCAATGAGCTTTATGAATAAGAGGGATGAAAAATTCATTTGATATCGCTTATGCTTTAATCCATTATCTTTTACCTTGCTTTAAAGAACAGTTGACGCTACATGACCAAAAGGGACGGGGTTTAAAACCAGATTAATATTTTAGTTAATTTTTACTGTCATACCAGATACAAGTCAACATACATTAAGAATGAAGTTACATGAAAACACTGCTAGTATTCTAATAAACCTACAAAGTAATGACAAGAACACTTAGGTACAATGTTGTGGGCCTGATACGAGAGGCCTGAACTTAACACAGGAAAATAGAATTATATTAAAAAGGCAGAGAACACACAATGCTATTGCTTGCTAACGTTCAATCACAGTAGAAATACAATAAAAAAAATAAAATTAATGTAAAAGAGTACATATTAAAATAACTGTACTGGACAGTGACATAAATTTTAACTCTGGGTTATAAAACTACCTGTTGGGCAGAGGGGACAGGGAAGGCTCTACCCTCACTGCATTACAAAGCCCAAACTGAATATAAAGCTTACAATGCACAGTGGCATCACTGTTTTAGCTTGTTCTGTTACTGACTAAATCTTCTGGGTTTACCTATACACCTAAGCGATGCTCTTCTCCTTGCAGCAATGAAGTGATTTATCAGCACTTTAAGGAAATCTTTTTTTCCATACCGGGATTTTGAGACTTCATTAACGCAGCAGGTGTATTTTAACCTTGCCTTAACAGTTTTTAATCTTCAAGATTCACAATGGCTAAGAAAACAAGTCACTCAGCAAGGAAGCTGCAATGGCATATACCTTGGGGCTCTGTTTTACTGTGGAATAGCCAAGTTATGGCAAGGTGGTATCAGCCTGTAATTATCCCAAGAAATGTATGCTTCCAGAGATCAACCACCATTCCTAGTATTCATAGTCCTTAATGAAATGAATACCACTGGCATTACATTTGCCAAAGTGTAAAAAGAATCAGACATTTAAAATGCTAATTAAAAAGGAAAAGCAGACCAATGGTGCAATTAATATTTCAAGACAGGAGGTTAGCAGTATCAGGTAAGACCCTGACACTGGGAAGTCCTCCATTTCACTATCAAAGCCTTCTGTAACAGTCATTGCTGTAAGTTTTATACTAGCCAAGTATTTTATCACTTCCTTTTTTATTTTTTTCAAAATAATATGCATAGCTATTGCCTATAAAGAGTGAATTAAATCATTTAAAAGACAGTATCAATAGTATTTCAGGTAATTTGACAGAGGTCTATGTTGGTCTTAATGATCTAGTTGTAATGAGAACTCTTTAAATACACAATTTCTTTTGTCTGAGAAATTCAACAGTTCAAAGAGACACAACAAAAAAATAAGGATTTTTTGGAACCCACATTTTGTATCTGAAGACAAATGTCCCGATGTGATGTTTCAGTATTTACTTCCAAAATCTACATTTTTGCCTAAAGACTAATTTAGAATAAAACTTTTTATATTTAATGTCATTTTTCCATTCGAAGTATAAACACTTAACTCTCTTAAAATACTCTTCAAGTTCTTCTTCATGTTATCCAAATATTTTTCATTGAAATTGCAATATTCCCTTTTTCAACAAAAACATTATTTGAAGCCTTTGCATTGGAGATGTATACATACATATATATATATTCATGTGATATTTAAATATACTTCCTAAAGGCAAATAAGTGAGGGTCACTAGAAATAAAATTATTATTGCTTACTAATAGGAGCAGGATCAAATAAGGTTTCATACCAGTTTAAAGGCACTAAATCACTCTATATATTAAGAAGTTGGAATAAAGAGGAGTGCCTATGGGTACATGTTCCTCTATTCAGTTGTCAAATCAAGTAACAACGGAATGTATGTGCTCATGTAATACTTCAAAAGATTCTTATTTCTTAAGCAGAATTAAGACTGGAGTCATTGAAGCAGTACAAGAATGGATAAAATTGAATTCTGTGCACTGGAATAACACATGTGGTTTTCAGTGCACCAGTCAAAGATGTAAAGTGAAAAGCAGGAAGCGTAAAATCTTGATTAGACTAAAAGAAAAACAAAAAGGGATAAGCCTTTATAATTTATATTTTCTGCACAAGAGATGAAAAAATACAGAAAACAGCATCTGTGCAAGTCTCAAAAGAAGGGGCTACAAGTATAAGCAATCCTGATGTAAACCTAACAAAAACTATGAATAACAGAAGCAAGATTTGACCAATGGTCATTATAACTGCCTTTTGGAGAATGCAGAATACTGCTACTGTATTCTTATGGAGAAATGTTACAGCTCTTACAAGAAATTAATCATGTCATCCCTGTATTGTGCTTCCAAAAGCAAAACCAGCTGCCACAAAGTCATTTCATATTGAAGAGAAAACAGAGGATAGCAAATGTGTATATTGTTCCCAATGCTCTACCATGTTTAGTGCCCAATCTCAAAAGTGCTTAAATTAAAGATGCTCCAGTAACTTTCAGTAGGTTTCCTGAGACTCTGAAATCTCAGAAACTTGGCCAAGAATGGTCAATAGGTAAGGCAAGACTTTTCATGTATGCGATCTATACTTGACAATATTAATACCCTGATTTGAGCATGATATCCTGTGTTAGACTTCTGCTAAACCACTGCTCATTAGCTTACAAAGGTAATTCTTTACAGAAGCCTGTATCAGCTGGACCTTCTCTTCTTTTTATTTTTATATATATATATACACAAATACATATATATACACATATATATATGTATTTTAGAGGAAATGAAAGGCATTAAATTTAAAAAAATAAAATCCCTCAAATTTCCTAAAACATGCAAAAAAATAGAAGAGAAGATTGAGGAGAAATCTCTGGAATTCATGCTACTCTGTAGAAATACGTAACACTGCATATATCCATGTTGGAAATAACTCAGCTGGGATATGCAGTATAGAGACTAGGAGCCTAAGTGCAGCATTAACAAATATAACCTGACTATCAAATTTTAGTATTAATTACTATCTTCTAATCTGTATTTTCAGCACTCTACAGGAGGGACCAGATTCTACAGCATTTTGTTAAACTGCAGGCTGTCATGAAGTGAGTAAGATTTTAGGACACTCAATATCTACCAGGAGCTAGTCAGAGCTGTAGTTCAGCCAACACTAACACATGATATCTTAATCAAAACTTTATTTTGGAACCCATGATGCTGAATAACTGCTCTCAAGTTGTACCTTCACTTCTGTAACATTATGATGCTCTAATTTACTTCTCTTCAATGGCCAACTGAGACAAATGCCATCTACATGCTTATGTTGAAAGCTATAAAGTCCAGGATATCTTAGAAACAGATTTTCTTGCTACCATCATCTTTTCCACAGAACTTATTGTTCTCGCAGATAAGAAAAAAAACTACATTGCAGCAAACTGCTTTTGAGAGAGTACCACTCTTAAAAACCAACTGTACAAATGTAGTAATTAACTTCTTCACAGAAAAAATAAAGAGCAATCTATTAATCCCTTATCAAGCAGAAACTTTTTCATTCACTTAATTCCCACATTGTTCCATTAAAGAAGCAGAATTTTCAGTCTGTTAAAAAATACAGGAAATGAAAAGATGTAAGGCAGATGTGCCCAAAAGCTTGTCTATTTTCTGAAGCTATATTAGTTCATTTGACAAAGTGTATTTAATTTTTCTTTTTCTTGGATTTCCAAATACACACGCAAAGTAGGCATGATCCCAACCCAACCCACAAAGAAGTATACGATATAAATAAAAGGATTTCCTATGACTGGCAGAAGACTGAAAGCTACATGTTACTTCACAAATCAGACAATGGATACAAGAACACAGTTACTCTCTAATTATCCTTCAAGTGAGATAGGGGTTAACCAGAACCTAAAGGTCATACTTCTCTCTGCAGTAACAGCTATTTTCCAATCCAAATATTTATTATCATTATGCGCCTTCGTTCTGAGAGACTTGAGATGAAAATGTGATTTCCCTGGTAACATGTATTTTATCCAGAGTTGGTAGGGTTTGGGAACATCAAAATGTATCAAAATTAGCTTTTATGGGCTGCTTTAACTCTTCATTTTGACAACTGAAAATGAACTTTCTTCTATGAGGATCTTGCTGGGAGGAGACACTCAGCTACGATGAATACTGGAGCCCAACTTGTGCCCCACATAAGCAATCACTAGAGACTCATTTCAATGCCCAGGATGTACTTTTACCTTCCAGTCATGGTCACTGCTGTTTCATACCATGTTTCACGATCTTACTTGGAGATAGATGTGTGGAGAAGACGAGTTATGTCCAGTACTGTGAATTTCCAAGACAGTCTTCCAAAGTTAGAAATAAATACTTGAACCTTCAATTCACAGAGTTACTACTGAAATGCTTTAAGCTTACCACACAATTATTTTGTCCAAATCACTAGTCACCTACTCACATCCGCTTGCTCTCATCACAGAAGTAGTTCAATAATAACACATTGGAAACCTGCCTTTGGCATGATATTAAGACTCATACACTGTAGAACTCAGATACAGGAGAAAAACCTCTGTATGGTCAGGAGAAAAACACCTGCAGATATTTTACTGTTATGACAGGTACGACAAGATGTAGCTGGCATGAGTCAACATATATGTAAGCAACAACTGCCTGCCTGCAGCTGAGCAGCAGATTCAAAACACAGCCAAACCTTCACTGATTACTATGAGATACATATATACCTACACAGTTAGGGAACAGGATGTAGAAAATATGAATAATATAGCTAAATAATTCATACAGACTGCTCTGAAGAATGAGCATTTTAAGGATACTCTGCTGCTTCTTCATTTTCATGAAGCATTTATGTGTGAAGTTAATGTTATGTTTTTTCTACAGAATGTGGTTATTTTATTCCTACAGCCTATTTAACAGGCTACTCCTTCTCCATTCTGCAATATTCATATACTGGAAAGGTTGCAACACTTTCTTTTGCATTAAAATGATTGTGTTGACCTGAAAAGTCTATGCTCTTCTAACTCTCCAGGATGAGAGAAGCAGAAAGATCAAAATCTACCCCCAAAACCACCACATTGCTACATAAGAGAAATTAAAATCATGCACAAAGGCTTTGAAGGTCCTTTTCAGTGGTCTACAGCACTGGTTTGGTTCACAGAGATGGATAGATCCATAACTTCAAAGCAGACAAAAACATTCAAGTACCAAGTTATTGCCAAGGACAACACACTGTTCCCTGCCTTTGCTTGTGTCTATTTTTAGAAAGCCACTTAGCCTCAGCAACTGGAAGCCCTGCAGCCCACTTACATAAAAACATTCTGATCTTAAGCGAAGAAGAGTTATAAGTGATCTTGTTTATCCTGGCATCTCACAGTAAGTGAAAATGAGGGGAAAGAGCATTGTGTGGAAAAATAATTTAGTTTCAATGAAACACTCAAAAAGCTTGGGGAGGAAATGGAAGATACTAAATGGAAATTAAAATTCACAAAGCATTGAAGAATATATTTAAAGTGAGGCTAACCTAGAACAGAACATATCTTCTGACGTATTGTAGCACTGTCTTAACATGAGAAATTTTCAGCTCCTACTGCACTGAAGTGTAATAGTGGACCAGGCTCTCAATACTTACTACAGCAGCCACCAGCTGGTATTTGTTTATACAGGGATTTTTCATTGTGCACTTGATGTAGCTGTTGAAAGGCTGCTGGTTTCAACTGTTTAGTACAGGTTGCTGCTTAGTTCTAAGGAAAAAATAATCTGTTTATGATACACCGATTCACGGGATACTCTGCATAGCTGTATCAGTCACTGTATGTTCTGCAGATTTTACTCCCTTACTACATGAATGAAGCCCTTGTGCTTTCAAAAGCTATTCTGATGAAGCTGTAGATTTTCTTCCTGTGTTGCCCAAAATAATAAAGATCTGCTTACGCAAGTGTCTGTTCTGAAAGTATCCAGGAAATATGAAAAACGGTGAAATTTATTATAGGCAATATAGACTGGATAGAAGAGTTAAACATGAGATACCCAAAATGTAGTTGAGATCCGTGACACTTGTAGTACATTACCAAAAGACACAAGGAAAACAAAGAGTGGAAACCTGCTTCCAAAGCACATTCATATCATTCTTTCCACATTATTTCTGTTTCATTTCCTCTTTTAGTAACACAATATTCTATTTTAAAGTAAATTCTACCACTTTAACTGTTTGTTACTAGTTAAGAAACAATATGATGAATGGCTTAGATGTTAGACATTTAGTACACACCAAAGTTGATGAGTGATGAAATTACATGTTAGCCCTAAAATTAGGGCAAGAAAACAAATGTGATCATTTAGTATGATTTTGGAGCTATCAGGCCACTAATTGCATCCATGTGGCTGACTGGCTTGGATGTACATGTGCAGCTATGCAGTAAAATCCATTTTGAATGCATGTTCCAAAGCTGTGTGAATCATGCTTCAGAAGATCTGATCCATGTTTAGACAAATTGGAAATATACCTGTGTATCTTCTGTATTTCTAAAAATGTTTCTATTTTACTGAAAATACTTTCAGTATTGTATTCTCCCAGTAGCAATTCCTGGTTAAACTTCTGCTGCTGCCTCTCCAGCTCAGCACGGAGAAGACCCACTTACTCTGGTTTCATTGCGCATCAAGTTTAAGGGAGACTTTATACTTCTTGATTGGAGAAGATGGGCAGCAATAAATGGTAGGCAATCCAAGATGGACAATATCCAAGAGGCAGAGGAGAAGATATTTCTCAGTGTAATTCTTCCTTCATCCTTTCTTTTAACAACAGACAAATTTTCAAGCCCCAAAGGACAGGCTGATTCTTTGTGTGTGGAAAATAAAAGAGAGAATAACCTGCTTTGAAATACACCAGACGTTTTCAGAGCTGCTTTGAAGACAACAGATCATACTGCTGACAAATAGCCTATAAAGTCTAATTAGAAACCACAAAAAGTTACTGTGACAGAGAAGACAAATATTTTAGGGTTTTTAGATTCCTACTAAATATGTGTATTTTTTTTTACTCTGTGCTACATTCAAGCTTATCTGCAACAGAAACCTGCAGCAGAAAGTTAATTTCAACTTCAACAGAAAGCTCTGCATAATGTTTCCTTTTTCAAAACCCTATCTAGGACTGACTAGTGACACACCAAAATCTTGCAGTGACATTATACTGCAACTATTTGTATTGCACATTATCATTCTGCCTTTTGCATACTTAGCACTCAGTGGGAGGAAACAATAGGACTGAGCTAGTTCAGACAAATATTAGACAAAAGGCAATACTAACAGTTATGTCTTTTTTGCATTGAAAAATGTTTGGCATTATTTCACCCAAGGAAACTGAAGAAATAACAAAAAGGCTTGTTCCTTTATGTGCCCTTCCCGATCGCCAAGATTTACCCCAGTTTTCCAAAAACATTTAAAACACTTCCAAAAATAAAGGAAAGAAATAACAATGGCAAGAAGCAGGCGAAAGTGAATGCATACATTACAAAACCCCCAAGTACTATGAACAAAAATCTGATGGTTCAGATTCTTTAACTATGTACTGCTACTAAGGAGGCCAACAGTGGACTATTCCTTTGTAAAGAGATTTCAGCGTGGCCCTAATGTAGTTGTTGAAAGGCTTCTGCTTAGTATTAAGCTGAAAAAGAATCTGATTATGATACATGGATTCACAGAATGCCTTTTAATCCCTATGTTTTGCAGATCCTACCTTCTCAGATCATTGAAGCCCTTGTATTTTAAAAAGCTTTTCTTATTTCAGCTATAGATTTTCTTCCCAACCTCAGCAAAATGATGATGAAATCAGGAGTATGCAAAGCTTCTTGAAATAAAGGTGCAGAATCTAAAGCACCTACTGCAAAAACAAAAGCAAGCGCTATACAAATTTTACCTGGAAGCTCATATTATTTAATTTATTATGGGCACAGATAAAGTTCAGGGTTGTTTGGGGATTCTTCTTTGTTTGTTTTCCCTGGTAGTGTGCTTTTTGAGTAAGTGAATCATTTAACTTCTTTGGGCCTTACACAGCCTCTCTGCCAACTATCAGTAATAATGCACAGTTATCTGATAGGACTAACACATAAATGGGAAACTTCTACTTCATGTGAGTGTACCTGCAAAGGCAAAATGTCTGTTTCCATTCACAATGGTAGGAATGGATTAAAAATGTATGTAAACTCAGGAAATCTCAGTGCTGTCCCAAAGTAGTGTGCTGCTTTCCCTCATTAACTTGTCAAGCTGTACCTCAGAACCATTTAAAATATTCTAAAAATGAATCATCTGAGTCCATCAGATCACAAAAAGCAAGCCTACCCAGAGGAGCCTGAGCTGCAGTTGTGCAGAGCTGATATTTACACAAAGTGATCCTGTTTTGTGTTGGATGAATCTTGCCAAATGCTCGCAAGCATACATCAAAATTCAGCAATCTGTTCATTCCCTGAGATGCTGCTTGGAGAAGGTCTGATTTCTGGAACGTAGTCAAAAAGAAGCAGGAGATGTGCTCCTTAGGCAGTTGAACTACCTCCACTATTCATCTTCATTTCACCCAAGCAGAGGCTGGGTCAGACTTTGGGTATATGCACAGAACAAGTGGCTGGGAAGCGTACTGGGATAGTGAGCCTGCACCTATGCTTTAAACCAGAAGAAAGGTCCTGTGATTCCCTTTTGTATTAAGAACGGTTCCTGACATGTATTTATGCTACAGAATCAAGGAGTTTCTGTTCACCAGCAACGATGCTGAAGACAGGAGGTGAGTAAAGAAAAGATGGGAGAAATATTCTTCTGTCTTATCTCACTCCATGTGATTTGGGACTCTCCCTAGAGGAGCCCACTGGAAAACCTGATGCCAAATCAGCTGTTTGCTTTCATCATCCTTGTGGTGTCCAGACACATCTGAACCTTCACTTTTTTCAGGCATCGCTTAGGGGTTATTGATCTGTAACCTCCCTTCATGCACAGTTCTCCCATGAATTCTGGCTTCAAGAAAATTGGACAAGATAAATTTGCTTCTTCAATCCACAAACTACTTTCAGGGACAAGCTAGAGGTAAACAAATCCTGAGTCACTGGCAACAGAATGATGTTTACAGCTGCTACCAAATCCTTCTTTCATGTTACCTGGGTTTTGGAGTAGCTGCCAAATGCAACAGAGTACACTGGGGCTTAAAGCTTCCCTTTCTTTTTTCTCCTTCCAAATTAAGCTTGGAATGATGATTAGGCAAATAACAAAATGCAAACAATTTTTTTCACTATTTTTCTACTTACAAAAATGATGTTCCAATCCTAATTTCCTAGATTTCTATGATTAAACAACAATCTTTACTATTATATAGGACCAGCAATTAAGAGTGTCTTTCTCTAGCATTAACTTACGTGTTTCAAGTCCCAAAGTTACCCTATTTTTGTGCATCTTTATCACTGCATTTTCAAAATCATGTGTTCTAGGCTAGTACATATTTTGTGGTCTTGTAGGAGTAACCATAAAACGCAGTTAAAACTGTCCCCACTTTAATCTTAAATCTCCTTAAAATAGTGTAAATCACTACTACTGTGATTCACTAAGGCTCATTCATTAAAGACTTTCCCCAGTATTAGCTACAAGTAACGTATAACACAGACTGTATAGTTAATTTCAAACAAGGGATAAGAATCTGCCAGTTTTACTCACGCTGAATAAAAGCGGACTTCCGTAATAGTTCTATTACACTACCTGAAGAATAAGGTATAGCGTAAGGAAAGAAAATTTAAAACAAACAAGAAACAAACTCTGTTTGCCGCCTATATGCTAATCTGGGACTGCACTGGAGCCAGTGTACTCCATCAGCTGATAGCGTGTAACTCTGACTTCCACCACCAGCTGACTGCTTTACAAAATTTTGATTCCTGCCTTTACGTATTTTCTTTTTTGACCTGCTCCCTTCATCTTTGCTTTTATCTTGCTTTTTCTAACTTCAAATAAATTTTCTCTTTCTTGCTTCTCATATTTAAGGCTCCTTAAGAATCTCGAAAGTCATTTATACAATTTGTCTCATTAGCACTTTACCAACAGAATACTGATTTTGTTAGAGCTGCTGACAATTAGTCTTTCATCTACACTTGCAAGGAGATGCATATAAACAATGATCCTGTAAACAGCAACACTTTTCCAGCTGAAGATGTGGAACACAAGGCAAAAAATCCCTTCTGTCACAACACTCTCAATACAATCAAGTACAAAATAAAGCCATTGCATCAGTTCCATCTGCCCCATCCTTTCTGCAGAAGGTAGGTATTACCAGTAATGCCTCAAAACAGACTCATTTTCTTCAAAGACTAGGTAAAAGATTCTGGGCAGAGATGACTGCTTTTCCATTCTTAGACCTGTTTTTTGCTCTCTTACCACTTTTATGCTTGATTGATTTCAACATGTTTATTCTCTGCTTAAGCTGATATGAGAGAAGATTCATTATCTTTAGCAGCTTCTTGGAACATACAGAACTAGATTAAACCTGGCCTACTGTAACACCTGTGTGAGGGAGGAAGCTGGCAACTGAGAAGACAGAGCTCATATAACTCTGTGCAGTGAAAAAGGTGAAGTGAACACAAGATGAAGATACAATCTCTTAAAATGTTTAGAAGAGAACGGTGAAATTTATTTCAAAGGAATACTTCAAGGAGGCTTGAGTAAGTTATTCCTACACCAAAAGAAGTCACTGTCCCTCCACCAAGGGAAGATTCCAAGCCTCCTATCCTTGAAGACTTATCTGCAATCCACCTAAAGCAGATAATGTAATTCATACAAACACTTCGATGCAGCATCCCTGCTTAACTGGAAAGGACCTTTAAAGATGCCTAGTGGCAACCCCCTGCCATGGGCAGGGACACCTTCCACTAGAGCAGGTTGCTCCAATCCACATCCAGTTGAACACTCCCAGGGATGGGTCAGCCACAGCTTCTCTGGGCAACCTGTGCCAATGCCTCAGCACCCTCAGAGGAAAGAATTTCTGCCTTATATCCAATCTAAATCTTTCCTCTTCCAGTTAAAAGAGTTGTCCCTTGTCCTGTCACTACAGGTCCTGGTCAAAACTCTCTCACCATGTTTTTGTAAGTCCCCATCAATTAATGAATGGCTGCTCTAAGGTCTCCCCCGAATCTTCTCTCCTAAAGGCTGAGCCACCCTGACTCTCAGTCTTTCTTCACAGGATAGGTGTTTCAGCCATCAGACCATTTTTGCGGCTCTCCTCTGGACCCACTCCAACAGGTCCATGTTTTTCTTGTGCTGAGGGTCCCAAATCCTGTAGTCTTCATTAGAGCGGTGGATGGGCTATCAGGAAGAAGGAATATAGAGGGAATGAGAGATCTTGTTTAAGAGTATTTGAAGATGGTGGAAGATAAAGGAACATAACGATTAATTTGATCTAAAAACTCTTATTTTTAATGGGTTGCTCAGTTTTGGGGAGAGCCGTTTAAATCTTAAGATGCTTTATCTAACCTTCATCATCTCTTCCATTCAGTACACAATCTAATTCTTTTTCCTGTCACTGGGACTGACATCTTCAGCAACAAAAAGTAACAAGGAGAATGGTATGCTTTTTTCTTTGTCATATTTATGAAGACATCATAAAGGGTAATTTGGACTTGGAGGCTCACGATAACAGACTGCATAGCAAAAAGCTCCTTCTGATGAATATAAATGAATTGACTGGATTTCCCAGCCAAACAACAAAAAATAAAACTGTGCTGTGCAAAATTACTTTTGATTACTTGTCTGCAGACTGTAAGCTCAAGTCTGTATCAACACTTCAAATTGGCTTCTATTATTAAAACTAAAAATCACTTCCATTTCAGTAAAAGCAGAGTTACTGGAGACATCCATGTTTGCTTGTTCTTTAATAATTCATAGTGTTCATCCATTCAAAAAAAACATAGGTTTGTCTATGGTCCTACATTTCACCATTCAGAGCATCTCTCTTGCATTCTGACAGGAACATCCAAGCTGTGAGCACTAAACTGGCAGACAGCAGTGGCGTGGCAAGATGAAGGCTGAAAGCAACCCAGTGGTTCAGCCTACTGTGTTAGGCTCCCAGACTGGCTACCTTTGATTCCTAGCTATTTCTATGAATGATTTAACTAACAGGAACATCATCTCCCTGGGGAACCAGGAGAGGAATAAAAAGGGAGAGAGAAAATGGAGGGGAAACAGTAGTTAGAAAAGGATAGAGCCTTGGGAATAAGGGGAAACAATAAGAAAGCTTCATGTAAACTGCAGAATTAGGCATTGATTGTCTGAGCACAATGGCAACAAAAACAACATAAGTGTTAAGCACACAGGTAGGTACTTCCAATGTCAGTGTCAAAGAGGCTTCAGAAAACCCTTACTTTTTGCTCAGCTGAAGTGAAAAGCACCTCAGAACACAGTCATTTGGAAAGAGCTCTGAGAAATACCCAAGCAGCACAGCATTACTGTTTCACTGTTTTGCCATTTGCATTCCTAGACAATAGGCATTGTGTGAGGGTTTTGGAGTTTAATTTCGCATCTATATGCTTATTACTTTCTAATATGTAATTGAGACATCTGGGGCAGGAAAGTTCTTCTAGTTATGTTTTTCTACACTATCTAGCACCAGAAAGTCTCACAAAACGGAGGTGTTTCAAAACACACTTCCCTCTTGCAAGCATTTCTACTTCATCTCAAAATACTGAAGCTTTATCAGTCTCAATGTCCATTAAAGTCACCAAGAGTGCTAAAGTCTCAAAACCTTTGAAACATTATCTACTGGGTGAATGAGAAGAAACTGTTCATGACTACCACAGACACACAACACTTTAGACCTTGCATGCTATTGCTCAGCATCCCTATTTCAGACTGAATAATGGCATTTATATTTAGCACTGGATGCATAAAGGATGTTACTAAAAACTCAGAATACTACTCCTGAATTAGCTCAAGCACCTCCTTGAGCATGGCCTTTAGCTGCTCACCAATATTCTCCACACCATTACATTTTACATTGCATTACAGTACACCATCACCACAAAACCTCCAGAGCAATGTTATTTGCTGAACCAGAAAATTGAGATAACCACTTGCATAGCACGTTTTGACTGAGCTCATCACTTCTGTAATGCCCAGTGACAATGACTCTCAGACAGAGAGTCTGGCAGTAGCCTGTGAAGAGTTGCCATAGACACCCTGCATATTTAAAGCAGATACTTTAATGAAACGCTGATCAGAAACGACATTGATATAATTACTCTTTATATTACCTTATAAAGGCTCTATCAAAAAATTCAACTTGTGAAACAAACCAATGAAAGAAAATTGTTTGTAAATATCTTCACTGATGGGAACACTGGTGTAAGATTTCAGTATTATTCCTGACTATGTACAGAAATGAACAAGTCAAATTCCTGCCTGCTTTCATCTCCCTCAGGGCACTGGGTAGTTGAGGTACCCAAAATGAAAAGTTACTTATGTTTCCTTCTGTGCAGACAGGTGAGAGCCTTTGAATATATTTTATATGGGTGTGAACAGAGCAGCGGTTGTTACCTGCCACACAGTTTCATTTTGGACAGTGAAGCTATTGTGGGCTTTAAGCCAGCCAGGTCAGAGCATCAGACCATTATATCCGGGGTCAAGAGAAGAAAAGATAAAGGCAAGAGGTGCCCTGGGGAATCCAAGCACCATACTGTACAGAGAAATGAGGTATGAAACAGCGCTTCTCTATCTAGCTCTAGTTAGTTCAGTCTGGCTTACCTTATCCTGCTCTCAGCATCCCAGACAGCTCACTTAGCAATAGCTGAATTAACTTTACTAGACTGTCACACACTACAACCAACTTCTACAGTCCCAAATTTTCACGAGAAACAAGCAGCATGTTTGTCACCAAGTCAATGGGCAGCAGTAACATGACATTTGCATTCAAGAACATCATCCTGACTCTCCTGCTAATGCAAACAAATGTCTGTCACTCTTCAAAGGA
Source organism: Pezoporus flaviventris (assembly GCF_033815535.1). NCBI lineage: Eukaryota > Metazoa > Chordata > Aves > Psittaciformes > Psittacidae > Pezoporus > Pezoporus flaviventris. Next base: position 7,537,767 of record NW_026892585.1, read on the forward strand.
CACCTAACTTATTCATGCTACATGCACTGAAATTACTGCTTTTTCCTCTTTTGGAAAAAAAAAAAAAAGCTGAGGTGTAACTATCATACAAATTTGCAGTTTTACTGCTGAGAGAAAAGCTGTTACTTTTATCTCACTCAGTTTAAATGGAGATTTGGGAGAAAGCTAACAGAATAGCACCGGAAAAGATAAAAAAGGCATATCATACACATATAACTCAGCACCTGTTTTTCCAAACTTAAACATTTACATTTAAAAATCCACAATATTCCAAAAAAAGCTGAGACTGTAAAGCCTGTCATAACTATCATCAGAAGGCTTCAGAAAAACAACACCAAACCAAAAACAAAACATGCATTAAACTGTTGAGATAGTCACAAGGTTTGCCTGCTGAAAAGGAAAAATCCACAAAGAAATGGTGGCACCTGGACCACCAACTCTAGCTAAAGCTGAATGATGCTGTGAAATGCACACTGGTATAACATTTTATGAGTAGAAAATAGTTTTAATTTTCATCTATATTTTGTGACACAAGTGGCAGCACTGCAATACACTGTATGGATAAATAAGGTGCACATCATGCACAAGGACATGTATGGAGCGCAGCTGCTTCATTCAGTGCTTGCTCAGGCACTCTATAAAAGTCTTCATTTGAAGAATGTGAAGGTGAAAGCCTTTCTTACCCCCCCTTCTAGCTCCACCACAATCTCTTCATCTTTTGACAGGCAAAGTAGCAGGAATTACATACTCATTATGACTGATAAGGTTTCACATTATAAATGTTAGATGATTACATCATTTTGAGTTATTCAGGCATATGGAACCAACTGATGCAGACAAGAGAGAAAGCTGGCTGAATCTACCACTGTCTGGAAACGCTAGCAAGGCACCGAGCCTTTGTATACAGACTTTTCCCTTCCCAAATGAAGGTTCCTCACTAAACCTTAAGGTTTAAGTAGGTGGTATTTCCATTCACCACTTGAAAATCAAATTGTATAACAAGAACTGAATATTGCGTTCACATTTGCAAACTTTGGTTTAGTGTGTGTGGGTATGTGGCTCTGCTCTCCCACCCCACCCCACAACATTTTCTAATTCAAGATGCTTTGAAAAACTCTTAAAGAAATTAAAATTAATACTATAGATGATTAGAACACATTTAGTCTGTCACTAAGTTGTCAGTAGCACAGTTGCGTGTCTATAGACAATACTGGAATGATTTACATTTACCATAGCTTCACATCAAGTTGCAGATGTTCACAGTAACAGCTGCTGTCTAAAAAAAATGAGACACCCTTTAGAAATAAAATATATGAGGTTTTGAAGATGTGATGTCCCTGGTACTTCTGAAGATAACAACTTCAAGCAAGGAGTTGCTTTCTAGCACCTTTCTACATAGCTGCTCTTTGCATATTTTTGATAGAAACTGATTTAGCACTCTGGCTAAAATTATCCGTGGATGAATCAGCTTCTCATTATTTATCAAGCTCTTTTCAAAGCACCACCCAATTACACAAAAGACAACAAGAGGATGACTCCAAGAAATCCTATTTTTTTAAAAAGAATCTTGACTTTTTCCTCATTCTCAAGGTGAATTTTATGTGCTCTGCATAGAAGCCCAATTAATAGGGCAACAGCACACACATTCCTGCCTGTTTGCTTGGGGCTGGAAACATATAAAACCATCCCTGACAGGAGCTACATTCTTCTGTCAGATTTAGCCCACAACAACCGTAACAGTTTCCTACTGACACTTCAGGGCTTAATCCACAGCTGCTGATGTTTCAACATGTTCCATGTCAGCACCAGTTGCGCTTTCTCACTTTGTCATACTTCTGTCCCCCTTTGGCACAAAGCATTCCTGAGAAATTTTAATGCAGATAGCACTTAAGGATCAGACTGGAGTTGCTCCATGCACAACACTCGGAGAACAAAGAGAAGCCACATCACCTAGCTGGATACACTTCTGCTTTTCCAACCACCGGCCTGAATTACATTACATCCAGGCCTATGAAAACTTACTGCAGCATGTACCAAAATCTCAGTACCACTGACTTCTAAACAACGGGACGTGAGGCCGCATCTGGAATATTGTGTCCAGTTCTGGGCCCCACAGTTCAAGAAGGACAGGGAACTGCTTGAAAGAGTCCAGCACAGAGCTACAGAGATGATTAAGGGAATGGAACATCTCTCTTATGAGGAGAGGCTGAGGGAGCTGGGACTCTTTAGCTTGGAGAAGAGGAGACTGAGGGGTGACCTCATCAATGTTTACAAATATGTAAAGGGTGAGTGTCAGGATGATGGAGCTAGGTTTTTTTCAGCGATGTCCAGTGATAGGACAAGGGGCAATGGATGTAAACTGGAGCATAGGAGGTTCCATGTGAACATCAGGAAAAATTTCTTTACTGTGAGAGTGACAGATCACTGGAACAGGTTGCCCAGGGGGGTTATTCAAGGCCCGCCTGGACAAGTTCCTGTGTGATGTACTCTAGGTTACCCTGCTCTTGCAGGGGGGTTGGACTAGATGATCTTTTGAGGTCCCTTCCAACCCTTAGGATTCTGTGATTCTGTGATATGTATTAAGCTACTTTTGCCTTAAATCTATCTGAAATAGTCGTGCTAGAAAATAAATAATCTGGCAACAGGCTCTTGGTAAAAGGATAACAGCTGGAATGCAGCCCAAGAAACATCTCTGGCTACATCCTGTATTGCCACTTGCATTCACTCAGAATTCAGAATGTGAAATACAGTAGCCCAGGCCAAAGCAGAATTATTACCATATGGGACTGTTATGATGAATGGGCTCATGGACCACACTGGAGATTATGCTAAAATCTGTGAAAACCCAGGACAGTTGCTTGGAGTTTGTGAATTTGAAGTATTTTAAAGTATTAAAGTATTTAAAGGTGTTTCAAAAAAAACATTTGCATTCACACATCACAGAGAAGAAATTAATATTCAACATGACACTCACTAACATGATGCCAGAGCAAATCCATTCCACATTACAGACAACAGCAGAGCAATGTAAAGAAAATATCAACAGATAGTATAAATCTGTGATAACTAAAAAGTTTGTGGTGGCCCCTCAATTGTCAAAGGGAAGATTCTGATGTAAAAGAACTCACTGCTCATTTCCTTGCAGTCATTTGCTTTGCTTGTATCACATCCAGAATAAGAGACCGTCTCAGAAGACATCCAATCCAGTAGTGTTTGCTACTTTAATCAATACATGTTTACAGAAGCAGTAAAGAGAAACAAATGAAATACTTTATTAATCATCAGCTGTCTGCAGGGATTCTTCCTGCGTCTTCAGAAGTGTTAAAGGTGCATTGTTCTGCACCGGTTATTCAGCTATTCACTATGCCAATTCCACCATTCAGGCTGGATATTTTCAATTAATATTCCTCTTCCTACAACACAGACTTTGCTGACACAGTATGGGAGAGACTCTTCCCTGTTCTTTTGGAGCCAAAAATGTATCTAAATTACCAGCATTTGGGCAACAAAAGCAACAAATTGCACCTCTGATAACTGTAGTAATTGCGAATGAACAAATTGATCAAAGGTACTCCCATCTGTATATTCTGAATTAAGGAAGAACATATGAAGGGCACGCAGCTTCTTCAGAATGTTAATTTTTTTCACATTCTGATTTTTTTTTTTTTTATTTACTTTTCCTCAAGAGCTTAAATAAACTGATTTTAGGTTTTCTATAAACAGGAAAAGAAAAATGTGGAATTCTTTCCTGAAGGTAATAAGTACTACCCCAAGTCAAGGGAAACTTCCATATAATACAGGTTCCTTTACAGATTAGTATCTCCATCTCCTCAGGCTCAACCTGATAGAATCCATTATTTGACAAGATACTGACTTCAAACCTGAAACTGTCGGACATCGAGAGTATTCTATCCTGTAAATTCAGGATCTACAGGATACCATACTTGCCGGTTACATTTCATATCATTGAGCTAGCAGACAAAAACCAAGTAAACTTTGTTGCACTGACTGGGAGCTGTTTGGTGAAAGTAATTTGGTACAGACTGACACTTCCGCATAGACCTTCTTGTGATATACCAAAGAATGTTTGCTCTGGACAAAACCCATCCAACTTTAGGACAACTTCTTACTAAATATAAGATTCCCTTCATGAACTGACTAATACATCTGGCATAAAATAACATTACATTTGAGAAGCTCTGACAAGCCATTTTTACTTGGGCTATTCTAAGGCACTCAGTTTTCATTGAGCCAGAGTTCAGAATGCCCAGTGGAATCCCTCAAAACACAGTACAGGCTTTCTTCTTAAAAACCTTAAGCAGTGGCATTTTCCTCAGTGCCGATCAAATGAGATCTTGGAAGACTGGCTGGCTGGGTGATGCTCAGTGGCTGCAGAAGGCTAGGATTTTAAACATAAACTTCAACTGCCAAATTTCAAGGCAGAGCAATCGGGAGACATTTCTGTTGCTGCAGGAGTTCTTGTGCAAGGACTGAAACCAGGAGGGTTGAGCAGCTCTCCAACTCCCCAGCCAGCTGACTCCATCCCACAGCCCCTACCACAGCATGTCCGCTGTGCCCACCTATCACAAGGACACTGTATGTGACATGTCTCTCCATCATCCTCCCCACCAACTAAATCCCCTGTACTCTTAGTATAACATTTCCTCCCCCTAACAGTGGAAAATGGGGAAGAAACCCCTTGCCCTCTGGCTTACCATTGCACTGCATGGCATATATAAGATCCATGTTATCAGATACCACCAATTTAACTTGGAAATACTATTGCAAATCCCCCCCCCCCCCCCCCCCGCCGCCCCCCCAATCTTTCCCTTTTACACTGATTTTTAAATAGAAAGCACCATCATTAAGAGCACAGCAGCACGTTACAGTTAGTATAACTAGTTACACATCAAATTCAGGAGACAGGATAAAGAAACCTTCCCAATAAAACTTGCAAAGCCAGTTTGCAAGCAATGGTTATAACTGCTGCTTAAAGGAGCAGCCACCTATAACTGCTTATTTAGATTTTAGCACATTTCTTCAGAATACTGTCATACAAACACAGCATTAAAGTTAATAATGCTTGTGTCTATTTCTTTAGCTTTCCCCCATTACCCTTAATACCTCTTGCTAAACATCAGTTTCGTAAAACTAAACATACTTTTGTAAAAGGATGTTCTGTTTACAGCCAAGCCTTGAAACTGTGTAGGGAAAAGAGAAATAAAGAACCTTAATGCCATACTGTGTCCTTTGCAATTGATAATGTTTCTGAACATCTGCTGGATGTACCTGGAAAAGTGTTTCACAGAGACACAGAACTGCACAGGTTAGCAAATCACCTCCTGCAGACCTTAAGGACTTTTTTGTTCCTTGAGAAAAATTGCAGCGGTCATCCTTGTAACAGCGTTCAAAGCAGTCTTTCTGAATCACCATTCACAGCAGTGTCAGAAACCAAGCATAAACAGCAAAAACATCTACTAGTAGATTGTCCAAATCCCACAGGTAATCACTGATAGGAGATTTTATGAGGTTTCCTAATACTTGGGGTATGCTGTTAGGGCTTCCCGACAAAGAAGTGGTCTTCATAAGCCTATTAAAGTAAAAAGGATGACAAATTACAGACAGCAGAATTAGGATATGTAGATAATGGAGCTTTCATCTTCCACTTCCTCTTCTATTTTAACCTGGCAGTACTTCTTAAAGAGGGGACCTAGAGGTTTGACAATATATTGATAGATTTCTGTTCTTATATCTCTATACTACATCCTATCAGAGGGGGAATGCTACAGGAGGTAGCAATACTCCTGAACTACATAGAAGACATATTCTCAAAGGGTACCTCTCTGCCACTCAAACTTTGTTAAATTTTGCTATGAAAGCACTAACCTGACCCTTACACAGCATTAATCATCATCATCATTATTATTATTAAGCTTGTCTTCATTTTGTGAACAAGAAAAGGAGAAGAAAAATGTTTGAGCAGTAGAAGAACACAGGCAAATATACTTCACTGTAACATTTTTACTGATTTACTCTTGTACCTGCCTCTCTGATCTGTGAGGAAGAAAGGACGATGAAGTGAGTTAGGGGAAAATATTTCCAAAATATCTATCAAGCCACGAATTTGTGTTGTGGTTTTACACATTGTTTGACACGAGAAGGGTTTTTTTAAAAAACCAGTATGGTTTCAAATGTAACACGTCTTCCTACATAACTTGGGTTTTGAAGACTTTCAATGTACAGGGTTTCCTGATGGCAGGAATATTTATCATCCCTGCTTTACAAGGAGGAAAATATGGGCACTGGCGATGTAAATGTTTGTGTTTTCAGATTTTACAGCAGGAACTACTGCAAATGGGAATACAAGCTAAGGAAACTCCAGTGCAGACTAACTACCCATAACTATGAAAGACAGTAGTAAATCTGTGCTTCTCTATCTGCTCTCACTCTGCTCCTACAGTGCTTTTGTGTTCACTAAGATTTTAGAAGGGGTTACAGGATTATTTATCACGTAATCAAATGTCTGATTTTAAAGAGGGAAAATGAAGCTCAAAACTGTCAAAGTGCAGGGTACAAGGACAGAAAAAGGAATAACTCTTTTCTACCTGTTCTTTTCCTCTGGAGAGCTTAAAGGCCATTTCCCTAATGATGGGTTCTTTGCTATACATTCAGATGTAAAACTGCAGGGATTTTAACACTCGTTTTTGAAGTGAAATATCTTAGTAAGCAAAAGCATAAAAAAGAAAGCAAGATGGCTTCCCAAGAAGTATCACTGAAAATCTTGATTATACCCTAAAACTAAAGGAAATGCATTCCACTACTTTTCAAATGCAAGTAGCTCAAATAATGATGGCAAAATGAAGCGATTTAATAACAATTTAAGAAAATAAAAAAGGTGATTTTTTTTTTTTCTTAGAATTGTAAAATATGCTCATTCTGTAGGTGGCTGACATAATGGCAGAGAAATGAACATGAATTAGCAACGATTTAGGAAAATGCCAGGAGATTGAGTTGTGAGTACTCTGAAATCTTTCTGGAACTGTAAAATGCAGTAGTACAGGGCTCGGCTGGAAGCAAAACCATCTCTCTGGCTGAGCTCTCTGATGAGGACAATCATTTAATGAAAGCTAAGAAAACCCCAACAACTGTGAAATACATTTAAAAAATCATTAAGTAGACTCTGTAACATAAAAACCTATAAACTTCACTCACATTCATCTATGCATGTGCTTAGGCAAATCAGATGCTACTACAAGCAAGCAACATCCTAACACATGCAAAGTGCCTACTGGCATATTGAGAGGTCTCTCCATTGATATGTTACTCCAGACAAAAAAATATCACAGGGAAGTAAATGCTTTACAAAGCATCATTCCACTAATAGATTTAAACACTAGCAGGAAAAAATGGGACAAGGAGCTGAAGGATCCAACTATGCTGTGCTTTTATGCCATAGCTCAGCACTCAGTACATTGATACTCCTCCAGAATTTGGGAAACTGCAGTTCAATTGCCTCCTGAGTTGATCTGCAGCTACTCCAAGATGGCACATCAACCATCAGCCAAAATATATTCTGGAGTACATGATGCTCTAACTGACAAAGAGAAATTTTCAGCTTTCATCTTAGCTGAATGTTCACAGGAACAGATGGTTAGTACATGGTCTGACTGTTGCATGCAATAGATGTCGGGAACACCAGGGAAGCCTGCTGGGCTACCGCTCTGCCCTTCAGGCTAGACTGTCATTCATGCCCTCTCCTGTTTGTCTAGCAGGCTATGCAAGGATTTTGTTCAAGACAGAAGGGCTCCCCAGCATTAGAAATCAAAAGAGGATCATCTCAGACCACTAAAGGCTGGGAAACTTGGAAACTTGCAAGTAACGAGTAGGCTTGAGCCAAGGTGTTAACAGACAGTGGCAGTGAACCCATCTCTTCTGCTTCCTGAAAGAGTACAAAACCAACTGAGATATAAAAGGAAATGAACTTTACTCACATTCTTGTCACATCTGTGCTGCTTTCTTCCTTTCCAAGGGAAGGTGAACACAACATACTTAATTTCCTGGCAACTGATTTCAGGTTATGTGTTCCCCCCCCCCCCCCCCCATTTTAATTGCCAGTTAGTCAAGACAGCTCCAGAATCATGCAGAATTAACACTGTGATAAGCCACTATATATGTTCATTAGTAACATGAAAAACACGATAAAATGACTGCAGTAACATATGCTAGGATTAAGTCTAAAAAGTAGAGAGAAACGAGGGAAACTACCTTATGAGTGTATACTATAAGTAGGAGTTTGAAGACTGTTATCGTTTGGTCCAACATACAATCACAGTAGGCTGTTTTCTCAGACAGCCTAACAGTCTTCCCCCCCACCAACCTTTTCCTTCCCACAAAACCAGTTTTGACGTTAAAAAAAAACACTCTCCCTGTTCAAAATGATCTCCCCTTCATATCTACCAGAACTTAACGAAAATACTTGGACTCCACCATATCACAGAAAAGTAATTGTATTTTTACTTAGGACTACTCAGCAGCCAGAAATCAAAAATCTTTTTTCCAGTGAATGACCCAGAAATGAGAAAACCAGCAAAAAACAAGGTCTTGATTTTTCCAGATTTTAAATGTCTTCATAACTCACTTTGTTTTGGATTAATTCTTCGAAGCCTGTTTTTAAACACGTGTACATTATACTGTAGGGACGAATCCACTGAATACTGATAGTTGTAAACTGCTGATATGAGTGCATCGAACACCGCTGCAGATATGCCTAAAGACTATACCCCAAAACACTCCACATTTCAGCATCATTACAGGGCAGGATTTTCTAGATGTTTTCTAGAACTCAGAAGCAGATACAACTTTAAGGAGCAGTCCTCCGGAAGTGGCTGAACCAGATTGTAGGACCCCAGGCAGGAAAAGCATGTGAAGAGTAAATTAATTAGCCGCAGAAGCAGAGAAGAAATTTCAGTTTTGGCCTCCTCCCCTAAATTCTGAACCAAGTAACTGTAGGAACTGCCATATATAAAGCACTGGAAGAGAGTCTGAGACATCCAATTCTTTGCAGCAACTGAGAACCAACAGTACCACAACCATCAAAGTTGTATGATTATGTTAAGGAGTATACTAAAATGTCAAATTACCCTTAATAATTAGAAAGACCTTCCTCTGTCTACATTACAGTTCCTTTACTGCCACTTACTATTATAACTTCTCTTATACCCACTTAACACAGGAATTCCCAGCTTATTTTACCAGGTCTTGCTATAAAACATTTTTCCTTCTAGCTCAACAAGCCCATTTTTTCCATTTTTCTCAGCCACTAACCTTGTATATGCCATACTTTGGCCCTAAACAGTTTCTGAGTAAGTGCATAAGAAAGCAGATAGGTTGGAAACAGCGATGTGAAAGCACAGAAACACTTATGCATGGTTCTAGCTTATTCTAACATAAGCAAGAATATTTAGTTTATGATATTCTTGAAAGTAAACGGCTGAAAGTCTTGACTGTCCCTTTGCAGGAAGCAACATAAAATTCCCATTAAATGTAAAATTAAATTACACCCTTCAAGCAGAAACAGGCACATTTTCTCTTCAGTATATAGGAAAAAAAGAAAACCCAAAAGGGAACAATCAGTTTCTTCACATTTAAAAGCATACAAAATAGTGAAAAAGCACATCAGAATTTTCAGTATACCTCTGTGTCTTCTGAGGTATATAGACTGAAATTCTTTCAATATTTCTTTTCTTTTATGAAATGAAATACAGCAATCATGAAAAAGTTATATCCAGTGCATTAGATATTCAGATTCTTAATTGGAACTTAGAAAGAGGATGATAAAAGGTAATGAACATGTATTATCTGATTGAGCAAAGTTTGTTTTGTAGAACACACTGTTCTACAAGTGCAAATTCAAACTGGAAATACAGTTAAAAAAATGAAAACTACAAATAATTCACTGAAGTAATTTAATGATCCATGCTATGCATACAGAAAATCTATTTTTGAGAGGTAACTGTAATGTTATAATAGATTGGTTGCTTAAAATCAATATCTGACTAGAAAGTGTGCTTGTAGAAAACACAAAATTGCCTGTAATGAAACGACAGTGACAGCTTGACATAGCTTGTGATAAAAACAATTTATGTACTGTTTGTGAATTATTATCTTTTTTCATAACAACACTGTTATTTTAATGCAGTCGATACAACAAGTCAGTTTGGGAGGCAGGTTCTCCATCCTCTACTATCTTTCACAATATACTGGCAGGACTTTAGTTGTGAGTCTTCCCCAGACCTTTGAAACTGATGCAGGTGAGCAGCAAGCAGTCCAATTGCAAATGGTTTATAAAAGATACATGGTATTTGTTGGCTGTCCACAAGCTGCAAGGCACGTGGCTTCTTCAGCACACTTCACATGTTCTCAGGATGCCCACAGTGGTCAGTTATGGCTCACCCAAAGGGTGGCTGCAATTCACACGTGTCCTGCAGGCAGCTTGCCCTCACCCTCGGCCTGCATAGACCTGCTGGTGCACATCGATGATTTCTCCCTGCCCATCACTTGGGTTTTCTACTGACAAGACTAGGGTCTTGTCCTGGGTTTAGCAGTAGCAGTCATTTTTTCTCCTTTTTAGTAGGTGTTACAGTACTGTGATTTTGACTTTCAGCCTGGGAACAGCGCTGATAACACCAATGTTTTCAGTTACCGCTCAAATGTTTAGTCTGACCAAGGACTTTCTGAGTCCCATGCTCTGTCAGGGAGGAGGAGAGGCTGGAAGGAAGCAGAGACAGGACACCTGATCCAAACTAGCCAAAGAGGTATTCCATATCAAAGCACATCATGCCCAGGATGTAACTGGGAGTTACCCAGAAGGGCACTCACTGCTGGGTGGGGGCAAGTTATCGGTCAGTGGGTGGTGAGTGGTTGTATTCTCTTCCCTTGTCATTTCCTTTATCATTATTATTATTGGTGGTAGCAGTAGTGATTTGTGTTATACCTTAGTTATTAAGCTTTTCTTATCTCAACCCATGGGAGTTGCATTCTTTTGATTCTCCTCCCCATCCCTCTGGGAATAGGGGAAGGGCACAAAGGGGGGGGAATGTAGTGAAAGAGAGACTGCATAGCTGACTGGGTTTAAACCACGACGGGTATCAAGGACTCTGTAGAGGCCATCTCCCCTGCAGCGCTAATATTGAATCACAGAATAGTTAGGGTTGGAAAGGACCTTAAGATCATCCAGTTCCAAACCCCCTGCCATGAGCAGGGACACCTCACACTAAACCATCTCACCCAAGGCTCTGTCCAACCCGGCCTTGAACACCACCAGGGATGGAGCATTCACAGCCTCCCTGGGGAACCCATTCCAGTGCCTCACCACCCTAACAGCAAAGAACTTCTTCCTTATATCCAATCTAAACTTCCCCTGTTTAAGTTTTAACCTGTTACCCCTTGTCCTGTCACTACAGTCCCTAATGAAAAATCCCGCCCCAGCATCCCTTCAGATATTGTATCTTAAGAATAATTCTCTTTGCCATCCTCAATCTGAAGACGATGTCTGAGGTCTGAGGAACGATCATGGCACTGCACTATGTCACTGCATTACAATGACAGGACACAATAACTTTTCAATTTCCTGCTGATGCTTCAACTCCTAAAATCATGCTAGTGCTCAAACACTTGTCCAGGATTATGGAATTTATCACACCAGTCAAAACATAGCTGAAGTTAATTAGATTTTTTCCCTCCTTCCCTCTAACTTAGTAAGAAACCTCCGGGGAAGGGGGGGTGGGGGAACAAAGTTGTATGCACTTATTTATTACCTTCAAAATACAGAATATTTTAAAAACCTCGATTGCTAGCAAGTATATGTAGGTAGCTGTCATCCATGTCATGTCCTTTTTCCACAGGGGATGTCCCTACCAGGTGACAGCTTTATTTGCTTCAGCTCACCCAGAGCCAGGGAAATCAAGTCCCACACTCCCGTGCAGTCCTGCACAGAAAAAACATGCAGACCACCTGCATTCATTAGCAAGGATTAGAAAATGACCTTTTCCCCTTCAAAGCACTAAACTGGGGGAGGCTGGAACAGAATTTGCCCCTCTCTTACCACATCACTGAGAGAGTGGTAGCTCAAATTGTTGTTTCTGAAACCTGTTGCAGCTATCACAACAGGCTGACGTATCACATCTTGTAGCATATTTCAGACATACACCTGAATAGCAGTAGCAGTCAGGGGAAAAGCTCATCAAAATGGACTGGTAAAACCTGAGTGTCAGGAAAGGGCATGGAGAGTTTGCATCTGTGCAGACAAAGCCTCTTTACCCCAGCTAGATCAGATAGAGGCAGGAGTCAGGCGCTCATAAACCAGAGACAACTAATGCCTACATTACATAACCTTTTTGCACAGGTTATAAATAGAAGCTGTGTTTTTTAAATTCCATATTCTAATCCTGTATTTTTACTTACTTTTAGACAGTCAATACACCAGACTAAAAATTACAAAATTATTTTTACTCATCCCTTTTTTTTTTCCCCTCTACATTTACTATTCTGGTTTTCCTCTATGCCATTTTCATTCTTTATAAGCTTTTTCCCTGGTATCTTTATTAGGTTATAAAGAAAGTCCCTGGTTACTAAATACATTAACTAGGCCCTAATGAAACACACTCATGCAGGTCTGTCTCCTATCTGTGTATGTGATTCTGTAAACCCCTTCTCATCTAAGAAGTCTTGTGAAATAAACTTGATCCAGTTAAGAACTTCAGTGCATGAAGTCAATAGAGCCCATTCATTGCTTAAAGTCACCCATAAGCCTTAAGTGTTCCTACTGTGGGGGCCCAAGAAAAAAAGGACTATTCATGACAGTAAGTGCTTTTTAAATTGGCCTTACACAGAAAAGCCTATTAGTGTTACATTTACAGAGTGACTGTTCCTATGGAGACTAAGGAGTGAATTCAGCATCCACTTTAATTCACTTATCGAAGCTATATATATGGGAGCTGCAGATGGCTGGGTCTGTCTGCAGTCCTGAGTGCTTGCAAAGTAGACAAGAATAAGAAAGGATGAAACTTTAAAACTTTTATGGATACTCCCACAATGCTTAAGGATTAATAAAAGGCAGTAAAGTAAACCAAAACCAATTCCCAGGACTCACATGTGACATCTACTGCTACACAGTAACTAGGGTATTTTAGCAGCGGTCATGAAATGCATACACAATACTTTGTACAGTGGCAAGTTAAGTTTCAACAGCAGATTATTTCTTCCTACTTGCTGCACTTTTCCCACTCCATTTGGACGAGGCTGCTCTCAAACAAAATATCCAATTTCAAATTACATTACAATAAACAAGGGGGAAGATCTCAGCTCTTGTAGCTTTCTTTCATCTTGCAGCATTCTTAGATTGCACTGATGAATCACAACTGAAATCCCTTAGCTCAAAGTAAACTCACTTTCCCTACTTTTAATAAAATAAATAATCAGAAATACCACATTTCTACTTAGGATGTAAAGCGAGTAACATCCGTTCTCCAAACATGATGCAGCAAAAATACATTGAACTGTTCAATCTTTGAGCCTCCAACTACAGCATTAACAGGTAACCCCTCTGTAACTGCAAGTTTCCGCTCTTCAGCATAAGAGAATAAAAATGACTGCATGATCCTTTCTAAGGAGCCCTCCACGCTAAAATTATAGATGTTTTTAAGGCCTGAGAGGCAAGCCACTGGGGTCCCTTGCTGTGTATTGATCAAGAAATAAATGGGATCATTAACTTGTTAGCAAAGTATCATGAGTAGAAGCAGCCTCATGGAATTTCAGGAAATCAATTTCATGTTAAAACTAATTTCTTTCCTCACCATTTTATGGAGAGCAAGATGTCAAGGTCTAGATCAAATGGTCTGAGGACATGATGAGGAATTACAAACTCCAGCGTTCAAAGTCAATGTTGATACTGTGCCAGGCTATGGCCATAAACCAGAATATTAATATGTCTGTAAACAGGGAACACGAAACAACTCTAGTTCTTCACTGCTGCTCTATGAGAGCTGAAGGATTCTAATGCAATCATTGCATTAGATGGTTGGAGTTTTGCTGTTGACTTAAATAAGAGCAGAACTGAGAACATGCAACTGCAAAACACTTTGGATGTGAAGACTGCAAGTATCTTTCATAATTATTGCTATGACACATGACAGCACTAATTGCTACCTTTTCCCTTTCATAGCTTTATGCCCAATAAACATAGAAAACCTAGATCTTCACTTTGTTTAAATAATAAATTAAAAAAAACCACAAACCACAGCTTATTCTATTTAGGCTCTAAACACTGCTCCTCTGGCACACTGGGTCTAAGAGGGAGCTAAAGAGCATCTTATCATCAGTGGGCTGGTAAATAGCCTATTTGCCTGGTCCTTCCAAAGCGTTGGGACTGTGCGAGCAAGAGAAGAGTTGCAGCAGCCTCTAGATTCCCAGGGATCTGGGAACAAGCCATGGGTACTACACAGGAAGTGCTACTGTAATGCTCTGAATTACTGGAACTATTTCAAGCCGGGTTCAAAACTGCAATCTAAAAGAAGATTAAAACTGTATACTCTCTCCACTTCTGGTTCCCCCAGTGTTTTGCAATATACCAATTTTATCAGCTTCAGATTCAAACCTTTCCTTGGAATCACAGATTTGGCTTTGATCTACTGAATTAAATAAGAAAGTACTTCTGTCTTCTCTATTTATTCTTAGAAGAATAAAGTTAATAAATTTAATTTAAGCAAGGCTTAAAAAGTAGGAGTCATCCTAATTAATTATTAGCTAATCTGAAAAGTTTTCTAAATGTATCCATTATTAGTTAAACTTTGTCTTTTTTGTACTGAAGAGTAACTTGACTTCCATTTCTATTGTTGCTTTTGCAAGAAGTCATGAGTCGGTCCTTTGTACTGTACGATAATCTACGTAGTACAGGCATCCTCAGGTGATGGAAGCAAGAGGATTCCTCAAGTGCTTTTGCAGTCGCAATCTGAGACAGCATAACATGACTGTATTCATTCCACATAGCCAAATTTCATTCCCAAAGTGGGGGGGGAATCACATTCAATGACATTACTGACCAAGAAAGTCAGCTTTTTAGTAAAAGCTACCATATGGTCTATTAAACTTTGGACCAGGTCTCAACAACAGATTCAAAACCACTGGTGGGGGCAATCCCTACCCACATTGAATAAAAGTGGTTTTAAGCAATCTGCAACTATAATTCCCAATAGAAAAAAAAAACTCAACTTTTAGTCATTAGATTAAATGTTTACATTTTAATGAATCTTCTACAAGATCATTCAACTCTTCCTCTGCCTACACTAATATGCAAAATGTTTCTTCCACAAAAGAAATGGCACAGGTTTGGGATAGAAAATGCCTCAGGCTTAGCATGAATGCTCTTAGAAAAAGCAGTAGTGCTATCAAAAGTATGTTTTCAGCACAAATTGCACAAAATATAAATCAGTCAACCTTCTGAATTGGATTTCTCAGCTTGAAGATTTCTCACATTAGACAGAATTAACTACTTATTCTTGATTAGGGTATGTGGATATTCCTCTTAGGTAAGTCCTTGTGTTCAAATGCCAGGTAGCCTTATGTAGCAGCATGTCAATTATACTCTATAGAGTGGCTGTGTTGAGATTTACACTAACATTATCAACCATCTTCAAGACTGCCATACAGATTAACGCTGTCTCTGTCAGGGGGTGAGATGTCATTAACGTACTACAGCTGTCTCAGTGTAGTGCCATTCCCAGGGTAAGGCAGAATCATCACTTGGCTGCCCTAGCTCACTGCCACAACAGAATTCCCCAAGCCCCATATTATAGAAAACACCTCAAACCCAGCACAGGTTATCACAGCTATTTTGTCACTAACATATTAATAATCTTATTTACTTAAGTGCTGCAAAATTTCCATTTCTGTTACATTTCCATTTCTGTTACATTACTGTCCTTTCTTCCATTATGTTAGTTTCCTTGCTGTTATTTTCCTTTCAGTTAGGTTCTTCTCTGTTCCATTCTGTTAATTTCAGTTACATTACCTTTCCTTTTTATTACTTTCCATTGCTTTCTTGCATTACTTTCTATTATGTTCCTTTCCTTTCGACTCACTTTTGAATCACTTCCAGAGCTGATGCTCACAAGCATCAACACAATGCACATGTGCAGCCAGGAGCAGGCTACTGCATTCCAGTTTAGCCTGGAAAAACCCACCCTTTGCAGCCTTGGAAAGCCACAGAGCCACAGAAAGCAGCAGCAGGATGACAGGAAAAGCAGCCCTGTCTCCTCAAGAGTGAGAATGTGAAGAATGAACATTGGTATTAACCATGCACACCAGGAGGTGTGTAGTACTGTGGGCTATTTCCCAAAGCATGACACCTATCGATGACAAGCACACCTTTGACTTTCAGCACTGTTCAGCCACTGCTCTTCCTAGCCAGAGATGCATGAAAAGTGCTCTCATGCATGCCTGGTGCCAGTGTTGCACACGTGGAGAGCTGGAAAGTGGCAGCTGCTGATGGGCAGCAAGGCTGGAGCCCTTCCAAGCACACACTGCTGTGCATAAGCGAGATAACGATGTGGGGGTGACAGGGTCCCCCATGCCCAGCTACACCCACCACCCCTCAGCTCAGCAGCCTTTGGAGAAAGACTTTGGGGTGCTGGCCCTGAGGCAGTCCTGTGCCCAGGAAGCCCAGGGGCTGTCCCTGCCCCTGGTGGCCATGCTCTGGGGACAGCAACTGGGCTTCTTGATGTATCCTTGGCCACTCAGCTCCTAGGTACAAGCTTAGGGCTGTTCCTCTTCTCTCAGGCCATGGCAGAAACCAGACCTGCAGCACAGACAGCAGGCGTGGCAGCTGCCAGGTTGTCCAGAACTGTGCTTTACATACTCCTCCTCAGAAATACACCTGTTTACTGTCACAGCTTTTCTTTTAGCAAAACCAAGTATTAACCATAAACAAGCCTCTTGCTCCAGAAAATCATTTCAGTGGCGTACATTTTTCATAGTAGAAAGAGGGTGTATAAACACATAAATGTATTGGCTTTCGCAAATCATAGGTGCGGTTATGTGGATATAACTGTACCAGTTGACAATAACAGAAACAAAACTCACTAAAGACAGAAGACTAGACAACAAGTTAAAAAGGTTCAGATCTCTTGATCAAAGCGGAGTCACATAGCAAAAGAATTTGTAAAGGTAAGAGAAGTGTGTGTGGGCTTGATATAAGGAAAGCTAGTGCCTGGAAAACAAAGTACTTTCTAACTTAAGTTGTAGAAAGAGAACAATGTTTATACTGTCTAAGTCTGTGGAATGTAGTGGCCCCACTAAACATGAGTTAATTGTTTCACACTAGTCTTCTAAAGTATCTTTAGTTTTAAAGAACAATGTTTGTGTTGTAAGTCTGTGGTGAGATAACAGGATTTAGTGGCCCCACTAAACATGAATGAGTTATTTCACACCATCCTTCTCATTATCAGTTAGTGTAGAGACAAGAGTCTCCCAAACATCTCCTACCTTGAGATACTCCTTGTCTGCCCATCCTGCAATAAATTTTGCAGGAAGGTCACACTGTTTTAAATCTTTGCTAGTTATCAGAATAATTACAGATATAGCTGGTTGTGTGATTACTGGGGCGTCCAACTGTGCCAAAGGTGAAAAGTACGCTGTGAGGAAGACTGCTTCCTTCACCTTGAAGACCCCTGCCCACAATCACCTCAGAGCAGTGTGCAGACACCAAGAGGAGGAGTCTTACGATAATAAATTCTTGGAGCTAGTTATAATATCCCCCGCCTACATGCGGGAATTATGAATATGTATGTAACTAATGTAATAGTGAAAGTATATAAACCTGTAACAAATACTAATCACTCGCACCTCTGGCTACGATCATGTGCCCAGCACTGCTGCTTTTGCTTTATTGACTTTGTCCCCCAATAAAACCTTGTTATCTCATTTAGAGGAGTGAGTTTGTATTTCACAAGGGTTTAGGGTTATTTTACTTTTAACCCTATTTATTAGGGTTAAAGTAAAAGTCGTCGTGTCGTTCCCCCCCCCCCCCCCCCGCAGAGTTTTTCTAGGATTGAACACAAGACAAAGAACAACTGAGGATTTTTGAGATTTCAAAATATTTGGACATCCAGCTACAAGCTGATATGTAACCCACACCAGAATGCTATTTACTGTTGCAACATGTTTAACTTAAAGTGGAAAAAAAATATCATCTATGGCAGAGGCACAAGCATAAAAGCGTTAAAACCGTTTGCATTTCTAACTCTAACTTGGTTAAACAACTACTGATTACATTATTGAAGTATTTAATAAATAAGTTATCGCTTACACTATTTTACACAGGGAACCTCACACGTTTTCTGCTTTCTCTCCGTGCAGTCTTACTCTGCTCCTTAGTGCGGCCTTTTTTTGTGGAAGCTTCTATGTTCGCTTCCAGCATCATTTTCTTTCTGCGCTGCTCTCTTGAGGAGCTCCCTTCTAACTAGTGGCAGCTGGAAAGTCCAGCCAACTTCTTGAGGATACTTCTTGAGCACTTCACAGACATCTTCAGTCATGCATCTATTACTATATCAGCATATTATCTCTAAAACAACATAGGTTTTAATTATCACTGGACTCGCTCTTCGTTCAGTTTTGCAAGTTATCCAAATCCTTCCAGCTGCACGCAAGGGAGAAAGTTTATGAACTCATGGGAAAACCCAGTTAATTCATTAGGATGGCTCATGCCTCTCTTTTCCATATTTTTACAGCATCATCCCCTCCACTCCCCCCCCCCTTTTTTTTAATGGGAAAGAATTTACTTTCATTGTAAAAAAATTCTGGCCAAACACTAAGATATTCTATGAAGAGAAATGTAATGAAACCATTCCTATTTTGTGGAAGCTCTGTAGAATTTGTAACCTTTCAGCTGTCTCTTGATCCATGTTAAGGAATATGGCAGTTGTCACACTCTGGTACATGTGGGACAAGTGCCACAGTACTAAAAGCACTGCCACTGTCATATGAGCTATAATCTGTCAACAAAGTCACTTTTCTGGGCTGAAATGGATTATGAAGTAAACACACTTGAACCTCTCTTGTTGAAAAGCAGCTTTCATCTCCGTTTCCACATCAAAAGCTTGCACGGTTCCAAAGAAAAGTGGGGAGAGGAAGAGCAGGGGGGACACATGCAGGAACTGGCTTCCAGCCATAGGGCAAGGAACAGCTGAAGGCTGAAGTCATGGCATGGTTTCAGGCCTGCCGCAGTCCTGTTTTATTTCCTTTTTGTGAATTTGGGAACAATTCAGCTGTAAAGCAGGTTTTGCTTCTAGTCTGGGCACTGGAATATCATCTGCCTCTGATGCAGAGGGGATGGGATCTGTCTTACTCCTCGCTGTCACTTCACTACTGGCTATAGAGGCAGAACAGAGAGGAAGGCCAGAAGCCCAAAGTCCACAAAAAGAGGCAGAACTGAGGAATTTGAAGACTATTTGCAATGATGATCCTTAATTCCAAAGAAATCCTGTCCTGCTGCCAGTTACACTGAGGCTGTTTTCATGCCTCAATATGCTGCTGTGCTTTGTTATTTTAATGGATTATTTCAAATTTGGCTTGCAATCACATAGTCTAGAAACTATGGCTCTATGGGATTAAAGCCAAATGCTGGCACTCTGTCATACAGTGCATCACCACAGCAGGTAAGCAGCAATCACCCAGACTGTTGTTCTGCTGCACGCAGCTGGTTACTTACATTGATTTTTTAACATGAAATTACCAAAAACTGGTGTATAATTCATCTCACTGTGTACAGACAGAATCCCACAGTTCACTCATTCGTGAAACACGAGAAGCAGCCACAGGTACATTCTTGCTACTGCATTTTTTCCCTCATTTCTGTCATTTCATCTCTTAGGGTATACAGAGATTTTTGTTAAAATTGGCATAAGTTCTGCATAAGTTACAATGACAGATTGGACACTATGTTTTGAAACCATTTCAGTATCTCCTCATTGTGATTTCATGATTAAAATCCGTAATTCTAGCCACAACAAAGTCAGGTGAGCTTTGGAATTCCCCAAGACTGCTGGTATAAATTAGCTGTGTGGCAGTAGACTTCATCAGTTACGCAAGGAAATTCCATTTAACAGGTTCTCCTAAATACTATTATCCTTCAACATTACAATATTAAATACTTAAATAAGACTATAAACCTACAGATGTCTTACAGTAGGCCAGTCAAGTTTCATATTAGAAGGAATACTGAATGAATCTTGATCTCATTCACATATTATTTGTTCTCTCAATCTCTCCCAAAGAAATATATTCCTCTACCCAAGCAAGCTAGCTTGTAATAGCTGGTGAACTAGACAAGGCAGAAACATACTAAATATATTAAAATTTATATGCATGCATTATATGAAATGTTCTCCATTTCACATATTCATATATGTCCTCCATATACTGATAACTTGCAAAGATGACACCAGTTGCCAGGGGAGGTCTACTTTCCCTCTAAACCCCATCACATCAGATAAAGAATGTTTTGCAATGATACTCAAAATTCACCTGCAGTAGTTCTCTAACTCCCAGTATTTTCAAGAGCATTCATAAACCTACAGTGGCACCTGACAACAAATTGTAAAATTTGTAGCAGCTTCCTGTCAACACGATGCAAGATGACTTTTATGAGATAACCTACGACAGACATGTGTTTACCTCCTAACTTTGTTGTACTAAGTGTAGAGCTCCTAAAGCAGCTCTCAGCTAGAGATCGTACCAAAACTTCACTATTAGTATGTCAGAGCAGCACCTTATGATTCCGGTACAAAATGCAAGTATCAACATCATTCCTCTTGGGATGTTCTTCCAGCAGTTATACTAACACCCTCAAAAAAAAAAAAAAGAAAGGAAAAAAAAAGTTTTTTGATTAAACAAAACCATGATTAACAATGAAAACCATTATTTTTCATGCATACATAGTGTAAAACTGAGGCACATGGAAGTTCAGTAAAGAAAATAGGCTTATGGGGAAAATAATCTTCAATTCTTGTCTGTTTTCTACATGGAAAAGCCCCTTTGTAACAACCCTAGTGATCAACAACGTAAAGGGATGCTTGGCACTTAGCTTGATGCTGCCTGGGGTACCAAGGTAAGCATTGGCATTCAGGTAGCAAGGATGCCGTGTACCCGGATGAGACTTCAATCCGCTTCCAAAAGCTGTCCTAGGCAGTAAAGGGTAGCTAAAGCCTGAACTAGGACAAAGCCCTGTTGCAGCTAGAAATGGAGTAGAGGCACAGGTTAAAAATGGCAGAATAATAAGAGAAAGGAGCATCCCTTCCTTAGATTGTCACTTGTAGGCAATAAAAATAAGTGTCCTAACATGAAGAAATGTTCTATGAGCCTGACAGAAGTCAAGATCTGCCTTTAGGAAACACTAGACTCCTAGAATTTGCTCTATACATGGAAACAATGGGTTTGCAGTTCTATCCATTCCCTCCCTCTCCAATTCTTGAACTAACAGGGGCATTTCCTAAACAGCCTCAATCAAAATACTTGGTTTCTCAGAACTAGTAAAATATTCAGGCTCTCTAGAGAAATTCTTATTAAAGTTTTGTTGAGCCTCACAGGAGCAGAGACCATTAACTTGGATGAATCATACCAAATTACTTGCAAAACCCCTTTGATACAAGACACTGTCCACAAGGGAGAACTTCAAAACCCATTTGAATTATGAATGGAGATGGATTCCCACAAAAGTCTCTGCAGAGAACAAAGCCTATTTTTATTAATTTATTTTAAAAAAACAAACAAGCAAGGCATAACCTGCCTTTCTGTTTTTATTAAGTTTTAATCTCATAATTTATTTTCAACTGACATGGAAAATGCAAATAACCACCCCCTGCCTGGCACTTGTATATTGCTTTGTTCATATGCTTGAAACAAATGCACATCAAGAGACCACCACTCTACTGCACAACACATTTATTTTCCTTACTGTGGTTTAGTAGTCTATTTGGTGCATTTATCAGATAAAATAAGTCTTCTGCAAAGATTCCCCACCACATTTACTGGAAATCTTTCATGAGGCTTTACTCCAGCCCCCAAAAAAGCCTAGTATTTACTGGTGCTTAGTGACATTTCACCTTGTTCATGTAGAAGGCTTGGGACTTGAAGATTTATTCCCCTTTTTCAGCTTAAGTCTATCCTTCAGGGCTGTTTCCAGGAAAAAGGAAGTGGCTCCTGGTCCAGGCAATTAGTCTGCTACTATATTATCCTGTCCTCTCTATTACCACTATAACCTGTCCTTTCACACCGACAGAAAGGAACCAGTTATAGGTCGGAAGGTTCCAGCCATTGCTCATGGTATTCCCAGTAATTAGTTTCCTAAGGATATACATTGTGCACTGGGGAGAAAACCACAAAAAAGTACAAGAGAGATTTGCAGAACCACTGGAATCCTGCCACGGCCAGAGACTTTATTTCATACTTGAAATCCCCAGTCACAAGTAACTCATCATTTTAATCCTACTTGTTCTTTGTAAGTTCCTGTTGTTCTCATGTAGAATCAGATCTCCTGATGGGCAACAGACATAAATGTATCTCAAAATACTTATAAAGTACGTGAATATGGACTGATTTCCAAAGAAACCCATTTAAAAGTGGGAACACTTATATTAGCAAACCTTCACCACGACTTGGTTGCCCACAAGTTAACCTCCAAAACAAACTGGTCTAAACTGGGCTGAGGCATTTCCATGGAAATCTGACTTGAGGCAGGTGTTTCTACTGCCCTAGGTGACATCTCAAGTTCTCTGTATGTGCTGCTGTAAAATAATTCAAGAATCATCTAGTTAATGCAATACACATTTATATAACAAATGAAAGGCAGCATCTTTCAGCTAGAAACAGCCACTACTGTCTAACTGCATTCAGCTTGCCATCTAGCCAAAGTCTCCGTGTGACCATCCCCAAGCTATTCACCAATACACTTGTAACCCATTTTCTCTGCACCCGAATTCTCAAGTTACTTACAGTAAAAGGCAATCTCTATGAAAACCCAAACTTTATGGACAAATTAAGTCTTACCAGGCATACATGCTTATTCTTTTAAATAGAATAATGAAGTTATTAGGCCACAGGAAAAGGGAAAGATAATGCAAACCTCTTAAATATGACAATTGAGCTCAATTTAATCACGCATTCAGCTAGGTGCAGGTTAATGTGTATCTATATCCCATTTTACTCTTTGATAATGTAATGATTAGCCTTGCTACCCTTTTAATTAAATTCCATTCACTTAGACTAACACTGAATAATATTTATTCTTGCTACCAGCCACAGATGGTAAAACATGATTTTATGCCCTTTGCAGTGCCAAGATAAGTTAACACAGCTGCCCTAGCCTGCATTCCTCCCCTGTTCCCCCAGCTTTTATACAGTGACACCAGAATGCAAAGGTTTTATTACCAAAATGGGCAACTAGCTCATAAAATACTAATCATGACTAAAAATGGACACATAAAATACAAAGTTCCAGGGAACAAGCCATAAAGAGGAGAATTAAAGATAGATTAAATGTGGCATTTTCAGAGCCAGTGTAAATGCACCCAGAGTTTATGGAAAATCTGTGAAGGCTCCGGAGACAAGGAGACATATTTGATGACTTAGTTTATGGGATTTCTTTAAATAAAGGCTGGCATGAAGAAATCACATAATATGCTGTTTAAATGACAGGAGAGAGGAGAGACTTTTGGGCTGTTACCAGTGCATGTACTGTGTGCAGCATGTATCAGCTGCTGTCTGAGCTCAAGTCTAAACCTCAAAAAAATGCAAAAATCCCCATGCTTGTACTCAAAACAGGCTTTCACATGACAGCTGACTCACGCTGCTAAAGAAGAGGTCAGGATAGCCTCTCCCATCATTCTTGAAGAGAATGGAAATTTCACATCTATAGATACAGAATGACAATTTCCAGCTGTGCTGAAAACAAGTCAGGAACTGCATAGCCATTAACCCACATTACCAAGCAGCATTTCTGGCAGAAACTGGAGAAGTGGCATTAGGGTTACAGATCATCTGTTCTAACGAAAACAGTTACGAAGTCATATTAGGAAGAAATAGCTTCAAAGAGCTGTTAACATCACAGCTACAAAACAACTGTCAAAGTAAGACATACTGACAAAAAACCATGGCTTTGGACATTTCTGGTTACTTACCTGCTCATTTGTTTTATAGGGACAATTCTTTAGATGAGCAGGGAAGTGTTTTGCTCTGTTTATACAGCAGACAGCCCTACGACTGTTACTTTTGGGCTTCACTATACTGCTCCTTGTAATAGTGGATTAAGCTTATTGTATTCACATCTCAAATGAGTAACAACAAACTACTTCTGACATTAGGCAGCTCAGTTTTCCCATTTTGACCAGTAAATGAGACGTTCTGCATTTTGAACTAATCTGCCACTGAAAGAGGTGGGAGGGAAAAAGGCTCATTTTCTATTTCCAAAACAACTCTGCAGTCCTGATATGCTTAAATGACACAGGAAAGTAGGAAAAACAAACAGAAAATTTCAAGAAAAAGACAAGTTAAGAGAAGCAACATATAATAAAACCTGGATGTAAGAAACTAGTTTTAAGAGAGCCCCTATCCTGCAGTCTTCAAAAGCAAATGCTGCTCTGAAGAGACAAGCAGCCTGGCTTAGCTAAGATCAGAATCTCATACCTATGCCACCAGACTGCTGGGGGCTCCTGGTGGGGGGCTGTTGTGCAGATGAAGCATACATCTGGCACCTCTGTCCCATGATTCAGTTGATATGCTGGAGGGAAGGAATGTCATCCAGAGGGACCTCAACACGCTTGTGAGGTGGGCTGATGCCAACCTCACAAAGCTTAACCATCAGAAGTGCAAGATCTTACACCTGGGTCAGAGCAATCCCAGGCACAGCTACAGGTTGGGCAGAGAAGAGATTCAGAGCAGCCCTGCAGAGAAGGACTTGGGGGTGTTGGTTGGTGAGAAAATGAACATGAGCCGGCTTCAGTGTGTGCTTGCAGCCCAGAAAGCCAACCGTATCCTGGGCTGCATCAAAAGGAGCGTGACCAGCAGGTCAAAGGAGGTGATCCTGCCCCTCTACTCTGCTCTCCTGAGACCTCACCTGGAGTATTGTGTGCAGTTCTGGTGTCCTCAGCATAAAAAGGACATGGAACTGTTGGAACAAGTCCAGAGAAGGGCCACGAGGATGATCAGGGGACTGGAGCACCTCCTGTATGAAGACAGGCTGAGAAAGTTGGGGCTGTTCAGCCTGGAGAAGAGAAGGCTGCGTGGAGACCTCATAGCGGCCTTCCAGTATCTGAAGGGGGCCTATAGGGATGCTGGGGAGGGACTCTTCTTTAGGGACTGTAGTGACAGAACAAAGGGTAATGGGTTAAACAGGGGAAGTTTAGATTGGATATAAGGAGGAAATTCTTTCCTGTGAGGGTGGTGAGGCACTGGAATAGGTTGCCCAGGGAGGTTGTGAATGCTTCGTCCCTGGCAGTGTTCGAGACCAGGGTGGACAAAACCTTGTGTGAGATGATTTAGTGTGAGGTGTCCCTGCCCATGGCAGGGGGGTTGGAACTAGATGATCTTAAGGTCCTTTCCAACCCTAACCATTCTATGATTCTATGATACTCATATAGATGCCATATACCATTAATACTGGAAGAAAGTAAGACTTAAAAAGATTATGCCAAGTATTTATTACTATGCTTTGACACAGGTGGACTCCGCTATCCCAAAAGTGAAAGCCGCTCCCTTATTTTACCTCTCTTCATAGTATCTGGAGAATACTGAGGACCAGTTTATAGATATATATGGATGATGATATTCTAGATACTTTGATTTCTTCCACCACTTTTCCAAGTCTCCCAGTCACTTTGACTCTGGAAGAAAAAAAAACCACTTGAAAATCACGTCCACAAGATCCCTACTTAATTGCTGGGTAACTTTGGTATTTCCGTTGATCATGCCAATCACGCATCCGACCAAAGACTGGTAGGACATGGAGTACTGGAAAAAGCAGTAGAGAACTTGCTTGCCAACAAGCAATTTTAAGATACTAAAAGCACACTTCTCTAAGGTACTTAACTCACTTAGATGACAATGCAGTCTCTGTGAAAAAAAATAGGATGACTAATATTAAACAGAATAACTCACTTAGGTAAAAAACTCATGTGTGGGCACAAACCTACCGTTGTGGGAAAATGTAAGTGGAGGATTAGCTATTAATGCTACTTGCTAAAGGGATAGCAATTATGAAACCTACTTTGACAGATACATGAAGAGTAAAAATTGTACTGTAGATTCACAAAGCTATCATTCCAGAAACTAGGATAGAACCAAACTGAGATCTTAGAAGGTGACTTTATTCATAATAAACATCATATGGACCATGAGGAAACATTTTGACTGCTAAACTAACAGATGTTTCCCTGTCATTAGCCCCCAAATGAAATATTTACATTTTATGCAAGCAAACCAATACGGATGATTCTGAAAGAGTAACGCTTTATTTCTAACACATACATTAACATGAACTGGCATGGTACATACAGTGATAAGTTTAATAAGGTTTCCCTATAAAAAGAGATATTACAGTTCTTTGCATGGCAGCTATGCTTGGAAACTTCTTTAACAACCTAAAAAATCATCCCTGTTCAGCATTTACAACATCTTAGTGTCATTTAAGTTGTAGAAAACAGCTGGAGGTTGGATAATGAACACCTTCTGGCTGAGTCAGTAAGATCAGAGAAAGCAACAAATATACACCCCCTAAACTATGGCAGTGAGTCTGGGAACTACTATCACCTGACTTAAGTTTGTTCATTGCCCTCCGAGTAGAAGTGGTAGTGACTCTCAAAGACCACCTTGACTCTGCTTTATGAGAAGGGCATCTCAAACTGACTACTTTTTTGAATCTGCTCTGACATAATACTTTGTTAGTTGGCGTTTCACTGAGAAGCAAGCAAGAGTAACCACACAGACCAACACAGACTTTAACATTTTTATCTTATACAACCTCCTTACGTATTTATGATATAGCCTTGCTTTGCTCTGTTCTTTTCCCTTGGACATATCTAAGAATTCTTGAGAGCAATTGTTCCTTTCACGGGATATTAATAAGCTTCAAGGAAAAAATCTGGTGGTTCTGATGAAACATGTAATATGGAGCTACTGTTGTCACTTGGTGACAGCCTTTGGTAGATGCTATTTAAGGACTTAAGTTCTCTCAAA
Source organism: Pezoporus flaviventris (assembly GCF_033815535.1). Lineage (NCBI taxonomy): Eukaryota > Metazoa > Chordata > Aves > Psittaciformes > Psittacidae > Pezoporus > Pezoporus flaviventris. Next base: position 7,565,046 of record NW_026892585.1, read on the forward strand.
TTAGTGAGACTAATGTGCAACATCTTATGGAGTCCAATATCCACAACTTGTGCAGCAATTGATGAGCTGTCCTCTCTCAGTTGCATTAATTCATTAAATCTGTCTTCAGTGGTATATGAAGACATTTGCTGTATTTTTTTTTTCACTTTGCTGTATTTTTTTGATGGAAAAAACTGTCTAGTCACTGCTACGACCTTTACAGTATTCATTTTGCCATAAACACTGATGCTGGTTTACAAGGTTTGTCCAACATGAAGCAGTGAGGAAGTCACCAGAGGGATAAACCATAAAACATGCAAAAACAATAACCCCAGGAGACTGCATTAGTCACTGAAAAAAATCCTTCCATTTAGTGAAAGAAAGATCTTCCTTTTTAGAAGATTAATGGCAGATTTTCTCTTCAACAACCTGTCCTCTCTGCTGAATGCTTTATCTCACTTTCAGGTTCAAAATGTCTCCATAAATCAAATTCACTAAGTGAGTGTTAGTAATAATATTTCTTAGTGTAGTCTGCCCCTTTAGTTGCTGATTTGCAACCTCTGTATGGATAGCTCAGAAAAAGCCTTGACAAATTCATCACTTCAACAAGAAAACATCTTGTCCTTGTAAATGGCCATTACCAGTATATAGTTTCTAAATGATAAATACCACTGGAAACTGTGTATCCCATCCTTGCATCCTTCAAGCAGGAACAAACAACAGCTACCTGAAGACACATCATGTAACAACGATGTATTGGCTACTAAGCATTAAAATCTGGAGTTCAGCTCTGTTCCTGTATCAGCCATCATCAGCAAAACTTTTCAGTCTTCTACACTTCTGTTTATGCTTTTGTGGTACTTAGGAATATTAAAATTTCTTATTAATATTAAACTTTTAACCCAACATCACTTCACACCATTAATTAAACTTCAGGCCCTTTAGCCCAAGGACAGGTCCTTCCCAATGAGCACTGACAGATCAAGCAGTCTTTGCTCAGACCAAAGGTTATTTTGAATGATTCATATTGTTTCTGTGAATACAACACTTGAAATTTCTCCTTAATGCTTTCCAATTTCTTTCATAAGGCTATCCAACTTCCACTGTAGTTGAAAGACACGTCCCCAGTTGAGTAAGTGTTGTTAGCATTTCATGACCTGAAACTCTTTTGTTTCTCAGAATTTTTGGTTTAGCAAATTTCCATCAGAAGAGATCTTAAATTTTCTATTCTTCCATAATACTTGCAATTTATGTAGAACAAGCAAGGCTGAAATGCTTACATAAAGGTCATAGTGCTTAGTGAAATAACAGATAAAAAAGATTTCATATAATGCCTCAAAGCGCAAGGCTGGGGTAAGGAATGCAATCCAAGCGAGAAGCCAAAATAAATCTTGGTTTTCATGAACTTTGTGTAGTGTAATTGCACAGTACAAACATCTGTATGTTTATCATTCAATAGCAATTAACTTCAAGTTAGGAAGTTATCATTAGCGCATTTCATTACAAAAATCACTTTAAGTGATATACAATATTTTCACTTCAAAGAGATGCTTTAAAGATTAATATAACCAATGTTTGAAATTAATTTTCCAGTCACAGGACAGTGAACTCAAACTGTAAGTTCCAAAGAGGGATTTTATCAGGACAGCTCAAGGCTTTAAAGGAAGGCCTGAAAAACAACTAAGATTTTTATGTGTGCAAGCAGATGTATAACATTCTTTATTCAAAAATTGATTTATTTTCTGCAACACCCTCTTTCCCTTCTGCAGGTCTTTTCCTCCATTTTCTCCTGTCTGCCAGTGTAACACCATAAGCATTCTATGACATACCATTTCTAAATCAATAGCGGGTTTATCTATTTAATTGTGATCTACTGACAAGTTTGACTTAATACCAATATTGGTTTCATGCCAATAATAATAGCTGTATACAGAGCATCACTATATACAGAGCATCATACTGCAGCAAATCTCCCTGTCCTCCCTGCTCCGCTGCCCCCCCCCCCCCCCCCCCCCAACTTTCAGTAAAGGCTCATTTTATTAAGATTACAGTGTAAATCTCTACAAGTAATCTTTCAATTATTATGCTGGCAAAATGGGATTTAAGTACCGCTGTTTGATGTATTCTGCTGCTGATACCTTAGTTCATTTATTGTATAAAAGGCCTATCTAAAAGACATCAAGATAACCCAGCCAAACAACTCCCCAAAACTGCAGCTTTCTCAGATTAAGATGACTAAGCAGCAACACTATCACAACCTAGTTTTAGAAAGCACAGAGTGAAAGTGGTTTTGCATGAGTAGCTCCTAAACTGCTGGTAAAGACCAGGCATGGAAGGTGAGTGCTTGGAGTGACAGGAGAAAGCAGACTACACATACAGAGTATTTTTCCACAGAACTTCAAAGTTATGCGGCATCTAATTTGTTTAACAGAGGACTTAAATTTAGCAGCCCAGGCAGAAATACTTGATAGCGATAGTGGCATTCTGCAGAGTACAGACTGGTTTCAAACAGTGACTCCATCAACCAGATAACTTCAAAGAGACGAGTAAAACAAGAGGATCCACAACATGCACAATTTCATTATCCATGATAAAACATGAAATCTGGTTCTTAACAGGATGATTTTACTATCCTTGTACTTGTTTTTGTTTGCCTAAAGACTTGCATTTCAATGCAGCAACAGTTGTTTCATTTTTTGCTAAGCTGCCTTCTATTAAGGCCTTAGTTTTGTGAACTGGTCCGTTCTACTCCCAGATCACTTTCCTACAGCTGCAGTTATTGGTGTTGTTTCTGTTGCTAGGGAATTAGTTTGCAACTTTATAAGCCATATTGTTCTCAGCAAATGAACTAGTGCTAATGTAAGATTATCAGAGCAGCATCATTATGAAAAGTATTTGGTGATACAGTAGCACACAGGTTACATTTTCTGCAGGTTAAACTCCTCTGAAGTGAACAGCCTTTGCTCTTCAGCATTCTTAGTGATGACTGTATGCAAATTATTAGCGTATTTTAAAAATACAGTGGTACATTATCCAAGAATGATGGTTCACAGGTATGACAATGACAAGATTGGTATAACAAATATCCAGAACATCCATCTTTACAAACTTTACATCAGAAAACTGTTTCCTCTATATATGTATTTCTAATATCAGCTACAATACTTATAATAGTTTTATTTTTGGTTCACATGAAAACATGTAACTTTTCGGCCTTCAGCTTTCAACAACAAGCAAACAGACAATGCTAGCCAGCACCAGGAAAATCTCCTTAGCACCACTGACATTAGACGCTGTCTACCCACATCAAATATTAACATAGTTCTGAGAACTGAAATCTCTATTACATCTCCTTGGCTCTGCCACTGATCCTACAAGTCCATTAATTTTAAGAAGGTTTAGTAATCCATATCCATGATATTTACTTTCTTTGTGGCTCTGACGTAGGCACAGGTGTTTTTAATAGATCAAGTTTTTTATTCTGAACCATATTCCATAATGTACAAGGGTCAGCATATTAATGCCATTATTTGCAAACCTCCCTCCCACATTATACAATAAAGTTTACAGCAAGAGAAGAGACCCTTTCAAGTATCACACTGGACCATTTATTACCATATTCCTGCTTCACCCTTTAAGTGTTTTAAGTCTTAAAGCTCATTGTGATTAGATGTTGCTTATCTTGGTCTGTACAGCCATGCTTTAAAGCAAGTAAGAGCTAGTGGTTCTTACCTTAGTCTGTACAACCACTCTAGAGCAACTAAGTGCTAGTGGTTTTCGGAAATATGAATGTTAAGTAAATATCCCCAACAAAACTGAAAGTTTCAACTTATCTCCTTAAAAGTACCTTATTACAAGTTTAACATTGGAAGAATACAGATAAGAAGAGGGGGAAGAGAACCCAAACAAACCTGCATAAATGTTCCCTTGTATTCAGCCCAGGAACACCAAAACGCTACAATAAATCTGTGTATGATTTCTAACATTGCTTTGCATGGGGGTGAGGGGGGTGGAACTAGATGATCTTCAAGGTCCCTTCCAACCCAAACCATTCTGTGATTCTGCTATTTTGATGATATTCTTCCAGTGCTGTACTTCGAAGTCACAACACAAGATGCAGGAAGAACAGTTTTGTATTTGCCTTTATCTGTAGGTTAATAGACTTTAACAAGTTGCTTTGAATGCCACTGCATGTTTTTATGAGTTACTAATAGGACAGAAATTTGACGTTCCTGTAGCTTACTCATCTCTACTGCTTTTTTTACATCACTGTAGCTGTACAAAACATACATGATAGGTAGTTTTTCAGCAAACCCATTTTATGGAATTTGCAATCCTCAGATAAATAGAAATTGTGTGCTCTAACTACAATACTAATGACTATGTCCCTTGTTCAGAAATCAGTGTTTTAAAATCTGATTTCAAGGACTCAAGCATTTACCCTTCAAAGTGAACTGTGAAAACAGTATTTACTTACATAGTTTTAACTCATAGTAATGTTGGATTTTACAGCTTCTACAGCTCTAGTACTAATGGGAGGGGGGAGGAGAAGGGAGGGAGTCTCCACCTTCATATAAAAGCTCTTCCACTCCAATGCATAGTGTGCCAAAGGACTTACAACATAAACATTAATTTACCAGTTTTAAACCATCAGATGCTAAGAAACAGCAGGTTATGTATTAATCTCTCTTTACACTGCCAAGATACTCCTCACAGATATCAGGCATTGTAGAGATGGGATAAGAGTTATGTGTGCAGGAGCTGGGAAGCCATGAATTAGTTTTTATATTCTCAAGAATTCCTAAAACAAAAACCACCTTCATATTGCAAATCTAGCTAGAAAAGTGTCAGACTGTTTGTCACACCATGTCTAGGGAGAGTCATTCTTGGTGCACTTGCTGTTTAGAGGAAGTGTATCTTGAAGTGATAGATTATCTCTAGATCGGAGCTACCACCAGTTTATTCTGTCCCATTCCTCCCAGAGAAACAATAAGCAACTTTTGGGTCTTCGTAAGTGGAAGCTGCAGTATTTAATTGTTTCCTATCAACCTAACCCTGAAAGTAATGATAGAATAAGGACTCTGAAAACTGTTTGAACTAACATATCTGGCAGTAACTTCATGCTAAATAAGAAAGGTAATAATCAAAGCACTCCACTAGTCACACACTTGAAGAAAATACAGGGAAAAGATCTCATCAATAGCATGTCTAATGAGACAGTCAAAACCAAACTCCTGTCACCGATTCATTTTATTCTCAACAAAATATATTTATTTTGTTCTTGCTGTTTTTCTTGTAATGAGACACAGACAGGCTGGACATGCCAAAAAGCTCTTACTGAGTTTAGCCTGAGGATTATCGTTAGCATCTGCTCTCATGTACCAGCAATTCTCTCTTTCCTGGCTTTTCTTCACTGATTAAATACTTCAGGTTGATAGGGTTTCCCCTCCCGCCTTTCTCCTTAAACTATCCTAGTTGATCTTTTAAAATACACTGGACATAGTAAAGGCTTAGCCATTTTATGTCTGCAGAATTCTCATGGTTTGACTGTTTAACACAGTACAATGTTGATGTGATCTGTTCTACACCCCCCCCCCCCCCCAGTGTTTTGCCTCTTGTTTTACTATTTAATTTCTTAACTAAATATTAACCTAGTCCCTTAGCTCTGCTGCAGAACCTCAGTCCTATCTTTTTTACATCTACAAAGAAATCTAAGTGTAATATAATCATAATCTTCAAGTCTCAAAAGCCTTAAGTCTGTGATACAGTTATTCCCAATTGCATTTGAACTCATTTTCTCTGTGAAAACTTAACAACAGTGCATGTCAGCAGTTTTGCTTTATTTCTTTGAGCACTGGGAGTTACCTGATTTACGAATATGAACTCTTTATGGTTTTGAAAATGCTGCTTTAAAGAGGCATATCTTGAATATGTTTGTGCAACAGTGCTCTCCCTCTCCTCCCTTTCTTCTGTCTCTCTGGCACTTTGGTAAAATCTATCATGAACAAAGGTGGCTGGCTTGATGGACACAAGAAAACTATGTGCATAAAACTGTACTCAGTTTCCAGTAAATCTGTGGTATGGACCAATAAAGATGAAAAGTTTTAAGAAAGGACTGAACCTATCCTCAGCTCGCATCAACTTTTTCGCAACTGTCTGAAACCTATAACAAAGTGTAGGGAAGGAACTCACACTTCAGAAACCGATCTCGCTCTCATTAATATTTCAAAAGAATGAAATAACAAAGGCCAAATAAGCAATGAGCTGAAGAGAACTTCTTTTTCCTCTGTATCACCTGCCAGTCACTCTCAACATCTTTAAGTTTAAAAGGACTTTGCCCTGCAAATCAGTCAGTACAAGAAGTTTTATACGAGTGTCTGGATTTTGCCATAATCTGTGTGTCATTCTTTCTTGAAGTATTAAAAAAAATAAATAAAATAAAAAGAGTAAAGTTAACTTCTGCCTACGATCTTAGTTTATGACCTAAGCATGAAAATAAACAACCTTCAGGATCATGGTAATTCACTGTATAACGTTTCTTCTAGCATTTTCAGAGAATGGACCTGAATAATTTTGTTTACATAAACCTTATCCTGACTTTGTCTAAGGAAATCTGCAAATACTTTGAAAAACAGTTTGAAAAACAGTTGTTTGTGACACTTCTAATTCCTAGCACTTTGACCGTGCAACTATTCCTTCAAACAGGAAGAAACAACTTCCTCTTACAGGTAGTGTCATTAGGATGAATGCATAGACAACTGCTCACTAAGCACCACTTTAACTTTACCTAAGCACACTGGAAAACATGTTAATTAAAATCAGCATGTAACATAACTCAGCCTTCAACACAGTAAATTACTTTTGTGTTTAATATTTAAAAAGAAGAGTTATCATTGTCAACTGATCGCAACTGGTAATGGCATCACCAAGCCAACTCAAACTAGTTTATACTATGGCTAAGATAAGATTTACTCTTCTGTCGTGGTGTTTTGTACTGTAGATAAGCAGTGTTGTGAGGAATGTTCCACATCAGGTTTTAAAGATCACTAGGAACCAACTTTGCCTGCAACTCCACAAAGGCAAATCTTATTATAGCTTTGTGAGTTTATGTCATTTTAGTTAAATTTATGTACGAAAAATAAACCAATGTGATAGACACATCTGAGAGACTGGAAACAAATTAAAGCAAGTTTTCCTCTTTTTCTGAAAAAAAAAAAAAAAAGAAAATCAGAGTTAGAGCACTATTAATCCACAGTAATGCCTCACTTAAACAGGTTTGTGTCTCACTGATGTACTGCAGTTCAGAAACCTCTTATTTTTTACTTTTATTCACATTACTAAAATGTTTTTAGTAAAAAGTAACTCATGTGTGCACACACACATACACTATAAATGGCAGTGAAAATTGTTATCATGCTTAAGCCAGCAATTATTTATAGCAAAATCTGTTATTAAAAAAGCTATCTGCAAAATACCACAGAGTGCAGACGGTATGATGATACAAAAGCAAAACTTGTCAGGGAAGTGTTAAGCACATATTTAACTTACTCATGCTTTCTACTGAACCTAACAAGAATTAAATTCCAGCTAAAAGTTAAGGGATTCCTTACATACCTTTCTGAATAGGATCTATTTCAATGTACTTTCAATATCAATACTATTGAATATAATACTAGAATACTATTCTCTATCTTAAGGGGTCTGAGAATATTAATAAATAAATAAATTGAAACCCAGGCAACAGGAAAATTTAAAAAATAGTACACAAGAATTCTCTTGGCCTAAGTCTTAACTTTTTCATATTTTTAACGTGACTTTACTGCTCATGAAAGGTGTCAGATTAACAACCCTCAGGCTGAAGTTATCTATACAGCCACAGACATTTAGTGCAGCAACAGCAACATTGTCAAATTTCCTCTTAAAATGCATTTTTGCTCTGCAGCTGATCAGAGTTTACACACTGCAAAAGAACGTGGGTTTGTTTTGGTGGTTACTGGTTGGATTTTTTTTTCTTTATTAAATTTACTTTTAAATTCCAGGAAAAAGAATGTAAAGTGACTTTCACGACGGAAGGAGTTCACTTCCCAGTGTTAAGGGGCCTTCAAATCACATGTGTGCAAGTAAATACTTCTGCATAATTTTACTTCAACAACCGTGTTGATATTGAAGTCAGGCACTTGGTCTTAAGTTGTCAGCCTCCCACAGTGCATTACCTCACTATTTTCTGTGCAAAGTTCAGTCTCCCCAGTTAACAAGTACCAATCTCCAGGGAGAACCAGAGACTGAAAGCACAATTCCACAGGTGCTCAAGTCCAAAAATTTACATGGAAGCAAATGTTTGTGGATTCAACCATTACTTGCTCCTAGGTAATTACGCTTGCCTTCACTGGGAAGTAACAGCTAATGAGCCAAGACGCAAATGGGAAACAACCTTTTACAAGCTGTTTTCTGCACAGCTGACCTCACAAGCAACAGAAGTAATACAGTGAAATGCCTTCAATTCATTACCACAACCACATCTTTCTCATACTAGTACAAACCCATTTATTCTGCCAAACACAAATCTTTAGACTATGTGAAAGCGCATTCTAAGAAACATACAATGCTGTGTAGGACCACCTCCCAATGTAAGGATTTTAATATTTGCAAGGCACACCTGCATCAAAGTGCTCTCCTGATACAAGTATCTTTATGTTCATTAATACAGGAAAACAAGCCTTTTTAAAAAAATCCATCAAAGAAGCACCAAGACTGATGCTCAACCTTGTCCCGTTTCACTTTTACCAGTGCCAAGCAAATTCAAATAGAGAATATTTTCTGCTTTCCACCTACCTAGTATTTAAGCAGTGCTTTTATTATCTGCAGTACGGTACTTCCCAAATAATTTCAGTAAGACCATTGCTCCTTTTTTCCAAGAATCGTACCAACACACTTGGACACACTCCCTGATCATGTATACTCAATTTTAAACACTTAGTCTTATTACTTTAATTTCAACATGTGAAGTTAAGCATGAGTGCATTTACTAGATCAGAACTTAAACTATTTTGCAAATGCACTATTAAGAGGAACACAATGAACTGTGATTAGGTTACTGGTGCTATCAATAATGCATCTCTGCTACAGAAACTGAAGCCAGCTATAGACTGGAGACAGAAATGACAGCTACATGTGTCAAAGAGGGGAGAAGCACAGAATACATTAAGAGCTGTTTCGCCTCTTCATTTCAACATGTTTGGGCAAATTTCAGCCTCCATATTGAGAATCAAAGGCTGAAAGGAGCATCTGCAGATCATTTGGTTCAGCACCCACAACCTCCTCAGGCAATCTGTTCTAGAGTTTCATGGGAAGAAAATAGGAAGGAACTAAGGAAGTCCTTGGCAGATCACCTTTCCAACAGTACTACAGACAGCTACGCATAGAAGCGTAGTATGTATATCAAATACATATTTTAACATAATGTCAACTGATGACTAAGTAAATGGACAAGACTCATGATTTGAAACTCCATGGTTTCTAATTTAAGGCACATCAGGTAACCTGTTTTTACAATCTGTGGAGATTGCTAGAAGTTCTATTTCTAACCATACTTTTACCAAATGAAACATTAGCTACACTATGCTAAATCTACTTTTTATTCAATATATGATAAAATATAAATATCAATATCTATCAGCAATAAAATATCAGGAGTGCCATAAAGCGGATTTTTGGTAATATGCTGCAGTTCTGCTATAGTAAGAGTTAAATAAATTACTTGGTCTAGTCATACGTCTTGAACCCAGGACAATGGTAGCCAAAGAAGAGGGCTAACAAGCAGCAAGGAAACTGCTAAAGACCATTTTATTCAGTCACATTCAGCAGGATCTTGATCTGGACATTCAAATGTGCCTCTATAGAATCTCTTAACAATTCAAAAACTGACAATTCAGCTCTCGTGCAATCATCTGTGGAAGCGTTAAGGCTTTCTAGAAAGGGACTGAGGACACCCTACCTAACTAGGAGCTTTAAGAACCAATTTATGCACTCAGCTCTGTACCTAGCAGCTGAGAAAGAGAAGCATTCCTGTTACGAAAACCCAGTGCAGCAGCCAGTGCGGGTCTTGCTCAGTGCTATGCAGGAGCTACAAAGCCGGTGCCTTAGAACAATGTGTCAGCTCAGATGTGCTGCCATTCATCCATGAATATGGCTGCTTCTGCTGCTGAACTGATCAAGCACACAATGCACTTTTGTGGGTTTGCTTCAGGACTTACGCTTGTATTCATTGCAGGGTGACGACACTAAGGTATTTGAAAACCAAGCCATCTGAGAGCTAAAACATGGATTTAGGTGCTTGCCGTTAAATACCGGTGTTAAAAATTGGATGGTTTAACAAATACTGACAACTAGTCCTCAGGTTAGAGGACAACAGATTAGAAAATAATCCTTGAGAATGGAAATATTGTAGCAGATGACAGTGCAAAACTCTAATATGTTATCCTAATTTGTTTTTTATTTAATAGCCTGTACAGAATCAAGGAAAGGCTCAGACACTGTCTACCACCACAACAGGAAGGATTTTGTCTTCTATCGATACTCTGTGATAGATTAAAATAGTTCTGTTTGTGCCTCTGGAGATAGCCTAATGTAATTATAGACTCCCTCTCTCATAAACAGGATGAGTAGCTTACAGTGAAAAAAAAAAAATCATAACTTTCCATCTGATCAAATCCATTTCCAAAATGTCGGTGTATCTGCCCCTTAAAAAAAAAATATTTAAAGTTATAAGCAAACTCATGAATCCATGTTTCTTCTACAAATAACATAAAAGGTCTTTCTTCCTGCACAAAATATGTGATTTCAAGGATTCTAACCGAAACTGTTCAGATGTTCTTATAGTTTCATATGTGAAATACATTATTAGGGTCCTATAAAGCATCTATTTTTGGTTGTTTTTGTTTTTTTTTTTTTCCCCAGAACAGTCAGGATTTAAAAAGTATCACTACTGTTTATCACAGTTTGGTGTTATTCCTAGTATTCCAACATTTAAAAGGGCATCAGATCTTTTGTCATTTTAATACAAATAGTTTGTAGCAGTGACGGTGTTAGGCATAGATATATTTTGCCATGATATTTCAGATAACCCCAAGTTTGTTTCTCTAAATGCATTAAAATTTTATACAATTTCTCTTAACAGATTGCACACAGAAAAGAGATTAGGAAGCAGGCTTCATCACGATAGCACTGATCTTTATCTGTATAGCTCTTCAGGGCTTCTAAAAATTCCTTGTCAGCAACTACCTGAATTTTTAAAGGTGACCTATCAACACTATATTACCTATTTTTGTTAGCATAATAGCAGAGACTGCTACATTAGGTCTGGAAGAGAGTTTAGTTTTACTACAGCAAAAGTATTTTCTTGTATCCATACCCTTTCAGTCAGGTCCTCGATGTGCTGGTTAGCAATGTGTATTAAGTGCTGAGCCATATTGACTTTGGTGGGAGTTACAGCACCTCATTCATTCAATACGCCCATAAAGGTGACACTTGCTGTTACAAGTGAATGGAGCAATCTTTAGAAGATAAACGCATAGGAGACAGGGACTTGGAGACCTACCACCCAGGAAAGCTAAGGCATAATGAAATTAAGGCACACAGGGGATTCCAGGAGAAAAAACAGACATTTCTTTTTTCCCCATGGAAGGAATGTTTAAATTTTAAAAAGGTATTTCTAGTAATAAAACACCTGGAGAATTAAGAGCCACTAAAAATGACACCGGTCACCTTGCAGGCATTGCTATGGAGACAGCAAGATACCCAACATAAAAATCCTTCCAGACAGAACAGGTCAGTGAATCCTTAAATAGAAAACAACAATAAATTCACAACATTCCCAGAAGATTTCAAGGCCTTGCTATAAACACTAGTCAAAACTTTTGCTCTGACTAATATATCAAACCACTCTCCCATGTTTAAACAGGTCTGCACAGCATCTCATATTCTAAGTAGCAGCCAACAACAGGAAGTGGCAGGTTACAGACCACTCTAATTGCATTTTGTATTTTTAAAACGCTCCCATAACTGCAGGTCAGTATAATTACATATAAACTAATTGGTTTAGTAGGCTAATTTAATCAATAATAGGTTTGGGTTTTTTTTTTTAATAAAGACAAAAAATCCAGGCCCATAAAGGTAGCAAATCTTCCTACGGTATACATTTCCACTCAAGATCCTACAAAGAAACCACAAAAACGGAGAGCAGGAGTATGCATCAAACTCAAGAACTGTTTCATAGCATCCTTCATTAATGCTGTTTAGCTTAGGGTCATGGAAATAAGTTGGCTCTCAGGGAAACAGCAGAGACAGCTTTTACAAAGCAAATAATTCTTGTATGTCCTAACAGAGAGGGTGTATGCTACAATTTATTCGTGCAGCTTCCATGCACAAATCACTGTAGTCTAAGATGTATGCAGCGAGTCCTTGGTTAGCTATAAATGATGCTCTGTAGAGCAGGTGGAAGGAATAGTCAATGTGATAAGGTCTGCAGATTGTTCTCTGAATAACCTAACCAGAATTAGCACGTCAGGACTAACAGAAACACTGAGCAGATGGCTCCCACAGAATTTCAGCTAGGTAGAGCTGCAGATGATTGCCTTGTATCTACCCAGACGTTAAATGTTACTTCAGGTCTGTCTGATGGTTGATATTTCCAAAGGCACCCAAGAGTATTAACCATCTGAAATCTCACACAGCTTGAAAAAGTTAATCATCCAACTCACTTGTGCTTGCTTTCAAGATGAATTTTGGCTCAATACTATGTCAAAATACTCTGAAATGCTGCAAGCTCATTTTCCTATGCAAGCTAAATCCGCTGTGCTGTGCTAACTTGCTTCTTTCAATACCAAGGGGAACCATGTAAATGAAGAGACTGCATTTCTCAAACAGTAAGTTGCTCCTCAGTGCCCAAAGAAATGCAAAGTCCATTTTAGAGTTGACTTGCTGGATTTCTGATAATTTCACATAAAATAAAAAAGAACAGAAGGAACAGTATTAAAAAAAAAAAAATTAAATACAACAGGTGAATAAATTTCCTTTCCAAAACCAACTCTTCATAGTGAATGTAATACGTTAATATCTTTTCAGCAATAAAAATATTGCAAAAGCAATGTTATGTATAATACATTTTTAGTTTTATTAAAACCGAAAGAAAAACAACAAAACCAGAAAACATAATTGCTTTCACCTGAAACAGCAGCCACTTGGCCCAGGGTTAAATTTTTGGTATAAAGGCAAAATCTGCTTTTATTTACATCTCTGCACCTCCACAGAGGTTCACTGGGTCTGGAGATAAGAGTCAACTACAGAATACAGTCTGGAGGTTATGGGAAAGGGTCTGCACTCCTTTGCCATCAGTTTGGTTGTTTGGGTTTTTTTGAAACTCAATTACAGTCACACTTTCTCCTTCATTAACCTGACTTTGATATCCCCAAGATGCGAGACAGTGAGATGGATGAGAGCTGATCACAGGTTCCACTAAAGTTTCCAAATTGTAGAAGATGATACCTTGTAATGCCTCTTAAATGGTACCAAAGATCTTCCACTGTCCTTTAGGGAAGACTTGAATATTAGAGGTGCTCAGCCTCTGTCACTAATTTTTGTTATTTGAGTTTCAATGTTTTCATAAGATGTCAGCATTTTCTTATACCTATAGAGCTTACAGATATTTGCATGATCTGTATCTGAGTTAGGAAACAGAAGCAGTATTATATGTACAATCACTTCTGGTATGTATCCGTTAGGCATACAGATAGATGGTGTTGATGCAGAAACCAAAATGAGCACCTATCCCAAAACAAAGATATACTGTGTACATGAAACACCCCAGTGGATTGCTGTCTGAAGGGGGACCTTGTGACCTATTAAAATTAGAATCTCAGACTACAAAAGCAAAGATAAGAGAGGTGATCAAAATTCTCTAGTTGCTAGGCATTTTACGGAAAGAGGCCGCATTCATTCATCTTATTAAAATTCATGGAAACTGAAAATATCCAAAAGCCTGGGAGAGGTGGGGTCTGAAAATCTATTTCACAGAACTGGGAAGCTTACTCTATGTTCACCTTGAAAGCACTTTCCCCATCACAGACTTCCTGAGAGCCTTTTGATTTCTCTCCTACTTAGGAGGTAATTATAGAACTTCTTTTTCCTCCCTGACTAATGCATACAGAAAGGGGTCACTTCAGCATTTTATGCAGTTCATCATGGTTTATTCCTAACTAGATCTTTGTTGGAAATTACTTCTCCTTTGTGCTCTCTCTGTCTCATCTAGCAAGCTTTATTTTTATTTAGTTCTGTTTCCCATATCTCGTCCTCTGTCTGTATCATTTGATATCATAACTGCTCTAGTATTAAATACTGTTGAACTCTGCACTTCTGTTTTTCTCTTTTTCTTTACTTTCTCCTTTATTTTTAAATTCACTATTGTCAGTAAACAATGACAGTCAGGCACGGGGATGATTGAAGAGGCACACTAACCAAAAGCTACATAGCATATTTCTCTTGAGGATAAAGCTTCTAAAAGCTATGACTCCAAAGGAAAAGACTAAATACTTCCCAAAAGGTTTTCTAAGGGCACCAGAATCATGTGAGATACTTAAGATTATCACAGTTATTTCAGTCAAGAAGATTTTGACTTCATGACTTTAAATTGACAATGCTGGGTAGATACTTGGCTCACGTGGTCTGACCTGACCCTCGCAGCTTCTGCTGCTTTCAATATCTTGTACAAAGTGACCCTAAGAGGAAGATGTGAAGGGAAATTCTGCACCACCCCATGTCCTCATCAGGGAAGTCTGTCTCCTCGTAACACTACTACACATGCTCAGGTGCCTCCCCTGTCTTGGGAACTTACTAGGTTTAAGACTTATTAATAGCTAATAAGCACAATGTTTTCAAGATTAAACAAAGGCTGAGACATAGACTCACAGAATAAACGAGGTTGGAAAAGACCTTTAAGATCATCAAGTCTAAACATGACTCCGGGACTGCCAAGCCGACCACTAAATCAAACAACAGAAACAATGCTGGTTTAGGCAACTCAGGAGTCAAGCACCCTAGCCTCTTTTTTAGCTAGTAGCTCAACTGTATTCTTAAAAGCAAGCTGGAATAGGGTAGGTTTTTTAAATTGTTTTCCTAGTATGGATAAAAAATTTCAGGACATTAACAACAGCAGTACTTCAGCAACCAATTTGCTAAGTATACAAGAATACATCATTCCATATAGAAGCAGCAAACTTCTGTGTAACTCCTCACACGTTTTCTCCAAGTGGCATCTGTTGTCAACAACAGAGTAACATTTGACCCGAATTCACCAAACACATAACTGCTAATAAAAAAACCCACGAAATGTTCTTCCATGAAGAAGTTTTCAATATTTCTATATCAAGAGATGATAATGAAGATTTTCTACAAAGCCCTCAGATAGATGGGGCCGCTTTGAAAACAAACAGTCACTGATGTAACTTAACCAAATCCCACGTTCCCAAAAGATTTGCCCCTTCAAGGTATTAAGAACAGAGTTTTCCTCAGCCTAACTGTCCTGCTATTTTTCACCCAGCCAGCTCTCCCACTCCCCTGAGACAAAGTATTCATTATTTCAGTAATAGTTGTTGAGGCTTTTCTGCATCTAAGATAATTCAAGCACAAAGAATCCAAGTATCCTTATATACATAAGGTACCTTAAAAGATAATATTTATCAAGCTTAAGCATAGGCTTCCTCCCCCTCCCCAGTGAGCAACATTCATACGACCAAGTCCAAAGGAATCTAAAGCAGCACCAATGTTTTTGTCTTCACTCCTGTCTGTCCCCCTGGCATTGATTTCTCCCTCTTTCACAATCCTATTTGGCACATTGAGGAAGCTTTTTCAATAAATCAATACTGTAGTAAAAAATGACTGCCTCTATGTACTCCACATATTAAGCAAGTTTCTCTTGTACAGATAAAACCATTCACCTTATACTCTGTATTTGACATTCATTTTGAATAAGAGACCTTAATAAAAGAAGCAACTGGAAAAAATGTGAATCTAGAATAACTCAACGTTGTCTGTTTTGACAATATTGCTCCTGATGATGCTTAACTGCTAACCAATTTGATTTGGTTTCAGAAAGAATTGTAGCATTTTGCTGTTTTCAAAGTTTACTTTTGAAAAAAAATATCTAAAACAACTGCTATAAGGATAGGTATGTTATCTAATAATATCTATTTTTGTCAGCAAAATGGAAGGCTACTGTTTTCAGCAAGAATGAAATTATCAGCTTATCCATGAAAAAAATGTTACAAACCCCCTCAAATTAAGTTTAATGCTAAAATTATTATAGCATAAATATCCCTTGTCATGGCTTAACCCCAGCTGGAAGCTCAGCCCCACACAGCTGCTCACTCACTCCCGCCGTGGTGGGATTGGAGAATCAGAGTGAAAGTCATGGGTCAAGATAAAGACAGTTTAAAGGTAAATCAAAAGCTGCTCACACAAGCAAAGCAAACCAAGGAATTCATTCACCACTTCCAATGGTCAAGCAGGTGAGCAGGGCTCCATCACACATAATGGCTACTTGGGAAGCCAAACAACATTCCAGATGTTCCCCATCCCCAAATGTTCCTTTCCTCAGCCCTATACTAAGCATGACACCATACAGTGTTGGGGTCAGTTTTCCCAGCTGTGTCCCCCCCCAACTCTTTGTGCACCCCCCCCCCCCCCAGGTGGTGGGTTGGGGTGAGAAGCAGAAAAGGCCTTGACTCTCTAAGCACTGCTTAGCAATAACTGAAATCATCTCCATGTTATCAACACTGCTTTCAGCACAAATCCAAAACACAGCCCTAAACTAGCTACTGTGAAGAAAATCAACTCTACTCCAGCCAAAAAGAGCACATTCCTGTGGCACCTATATGGAAAGCAATATATACATGGTAAAACTGCTCCCTAGCACATGTACACACAAAGAACAAACTATCTTCCAAAATGTTGCGCCTAAGAGGACAATTTTCAGAACCACATCTCTGTCTCACATCTACTCTATTAAACTAATAGGACAAAAAGGCAGGGAAGGGAAAGCCATAAGACACTCACTGAGGAATACCACCAACAAAAAAGATATCTGCTTGTTCCAACAATTGCCATCAACACAAATGGGCTTTGCTAATCTGCGTTCAGGCCTCCTGAAAGCAGCTGCAACTTGAGTCACTGGTTTGAGCAAATCACTGTTCTGTCCTCACAAAAACAACACTGCAAATTTGTATGAGTGCAGAGCTCCTAAAACCACAGTCAATCAGCATCAAAACAACATAAGCTTCCATTTCACTTACCCAGATATTTCCATCTTGGTGGTATGGTTTCCAGTTTCTTCCTGTATCACTATAGAGCATCCGATATTGAGTGACCCAGTCAGAACTGCTGTACCTGCCTTGAGTTGCAACAGCACTGATCTGCTTCCTGCTCCCAAAATCCACCTGCAGCCATTGATAATGATCACTGTCTGATGGAGACCAACCTCCTGCACCTGTTGGGTTGAAACAGAGGAGAGATTTAGACCTCAAACACAGGCTTTGAAGTGAACACATTGTGAAGATGCTGATTGCTGGAAGGCAGCCCAGCTGAGAGCAGTATGACACCAAAGATACTTGAAACCATACAAGAGAAATATGAGTGCGTTATTTTTTTCTAAGGTGCATTTTCAGCACATGCTTCAAAGGCATTAACTCTGTTGCCTTTATCATTTCTCCACATAATTATAATGATTTAATGGGCTGCCTGCTAATGAATCAGTGCCTTTATAATGCCTTAACTACAGTGTACTAGTTTTTGCCAAGTTATAATTGTTCCAAGGGTTGACCCATTTGCTATGAAATCCTTCTTTAGAGCAAACTGGCACAGATCAATAACCTTCCTTGAACTTTGTATATCTTTTCAATAATATTTCCTGTTAAAGAGGTAATATAGATAAACCAGGAGGAAATAAGAACAAGTCCTATGCTTTCCTATGTTTCAGGATAGCGCACAAACAAAAAGATCTACCAGTAGAACTGAAAAAGGAGCAGGTAGCACACGGCTGGATCCAGCTTTGATCTGCTGGGTGTACAATCTGTCCCAGATTACATTGGCAGATGCCTCACAGAAGTGTTATTGCTCTTTACTGGTCTATAAATTAACTTGACAGTAACACTATTAACAATATTCTTCTCAGCCACAGACTACATAGAACTGTTCTAAATAAAGAAGGCCAGTGATGCATAGATAAAAGACATTCATGCAACTCCTTATGAAAAAAAAAGGGGGGGGGGGAACTGTTGCTGGATGCTGCAGACAGTAAGTATTGTAAGATAGATATTACAATTATATAGAATCATAGAATCAACTAGGCTGGAAAAGACCTCTAAGATCACTTATTCCAACCGTTACCCCAGGATTGCCAAGCCCACCATTAAACCATGTCACTAAGGGCAAAATGATCTCCTCTCCTTGCTGCCCCTCATGATCTCCAGTCAGTCATCACTCATCTCCCCTCATGACCATCCTTCATGGTCTCCACTCAAAGCCACCCCTCACATACCCTGCATAATGGCCTAGTCTGTATAGCTGCCATCCCTACCCCTCACAGCCACACCTCATTTCCCCTCTCAAGATCTCCCCTCATGGCCACTTGCCATAGCTCATGGCTGCCCCAGCTCTCCTCTCATGATCTCCCCTCACCCCTCATGGCCATCCGTCCTCTCCCCTCATGTCTACACCTCATAAACTCCACTCATGAACCCCCTTCACCCTCACCCCTCACAAGATCCCCTCACCCCTGCCCCTCACGCGCTTCCGTCACGAACTCCCCTCGTGAGCTCCCCTCACGAGCTCCCGCCATGCCTGCCCCTCACAAACTCCCCTCACAAGCTCCCGCCATGCCTGCCCCTCACAAACTCCCCTCATGAGCTCCCGCCACGCCTGCCCCTCACAAACTCCCCTCACAAGCTCCCCTCATGAACTCCCCCTCATGAATTCCCTTCATGAGCTCCCCTCACTTCTGCCCCTCATGATCTTGCCTTTGACTCACCAAGCTGTGTAACCTGGGGGAGCCAACTACCTTCTCCATTGTGTTTGTGATATGTGTAACCTCTATTGAGCCAAGGATTAATGAAGGTCCCCCTTTTCTCTAAGTTATGAAGAAGCTGGATTAGACAAAAGTTTCCCAGCTGTGAGATCCTTGCAATGGCCCTAAATTCATCACAGGAAATGAAGCACATTTGTGTCCTCATTCACTCTAAGCAGGTACAAACCCCTCGCATCTCAAGAAACGTGCACACACTCACAGCTCAGCATATCACTGAATATTTTGCTCAATAAAACCCAGCTTCTTCATTGGAATTAAGCAGTTGGTTTGATGTTGGACTGGGAACAGAGGAGTTACTCACAAAATAGTTGACACATTTTGCCCTTTTAAAGGAATAGCCAATTTGGAAACCAAACTTGATTTCCATAATATGGCATTATATTCGAAATACACTTACTTTTATGGCCAATATATGATGACAGAATAACGAAGTATCTTTCAGGAATGACCAAAATGAGTATTAGGAAATACATGAAACAAAGAAAAATACCTATCACTATACAGAAAACCTAGAGAATAATTCTCTTTATATTCATAGCAGGCATTACGGTGCAGAAAACAAACTTTGCAGACTTAATTACAGGGTTTCTTTTACGTTTAAGTTTGAACCATATAAATTTCCTGGCACATCACAACATCACACAGTCTAGTCTATGGGCCAATTTGCTTTTAATTTCGTTTATGGACTTCAGATGAAGTCACAAACGCAGGCTGCTTGCCAAGCAAGTCCTTGCTATACTGCAGTTTATATACTCCCATCATTAGGCGGCAGCATTGCCTCAGTCTTAGACAAGCCTACAGCTCATTCAGCTCCTACAGGTGTTAAAACATTTGCAGGTCGCAGGCCATTTTAATGCTCTGATATCAATGGGATCGTTGATGTCATAAGCGGTCACCTTTCATTGTAATAATTACTGTAACATTCTGCCAATGACATCTAATTCGTTTAAAATGTTAAATATTTACAATAGATGCTTTGTTCTTGCGCTACAGGTAAGACTACTCAGCGACAGAAAAAGATACTTCAGGGGTAGGGAACAGTTACATCCGATTAAAACAAAGCAAAACACCCTTACTAAAAATACTTGCAGCGAAAAGCATTCCCACACATTCCCGAAATCAATCTGGCCCAATTCATGAATAGAATGGTAACTGGCCATTTAAGAACAGAATTTTTTCATCGCTATTATGAAAGGAGACTGGAACAGTGAGCTCTACACACTTGTCACAATAGCAGACATGCTGCTTTCTCTTCCTGTCCTAGCACCCCTGTGCAATTGGCATATCTGAGACCGACTGCACACAAAGGATAAGAAGCTGTCCCTGTGCAGAAGCCAGCTTTGCAAAAGGACCCTTTGGTGGCTCCAGGAATAAGTAAGGTTCAAATGCGAGCATTCCAAAATGCAAGACAGAGTTGATAAATCCACCAGTAAAACACCCTTCAGCAATGCAACTGTTGACAAAAGATAATATACTATAGCGATAAGAAGGCTAAAAGAGACATTTTGAGGTTTACACTTTTTGCTTATGCAGAATTGCACTGAAAAAGATTTTTGTTACACGTAATTATAAGAAAATACTTGTAACATGATATACATTTATAATACTGAGATGAGATTTTGGCCTTCTTTGATAAACTCATTCATTCATTGTAAATTTTAAGGAGGTTTCGGAAAGTCTTCAAATACAAATCCATTAAAAAGTTTTGAAAAATTGTGTGCTAACATTAGCTTTCCTTTTTTATTATTTTTTTAAAATGTAAGAAGAGGCAAAAAACATTGTTCACATCATGCCTGCAAACAGTTAGACCACAGAACTAGGCCATGAGATGGAAGCACAAGTACTGTACAATGGCCTGCCATATAACCATTGACAACGAGCAAGAGACAAGACTTTCAGTCAATACTGAAGACAGCAGCAAACAATATTACCCCATTGGTTTCTTGACTTAATTCTCTTAGTTTCACATTTGTGTTCCAACTTTTCCAAGCAAGTAAATGAATAAATAGTCCAAAGGAGGAAGGGGAAACATCTGGACTGTAGCTAAATGTGGTGCTATGCAGACCAGCATGGGAAAGGAATGGTGAGCAGTCTGTGGCTGGGGAGGCATCAGCCATTCATCAAAAGCAGCCTGTGGAGATCAGCTGAAAGTTTCCTCTTCCCCTTTGACTCACCAAGCTGTGTAACCTGGGGGAGCCGACTACTTTCTCCATTGTGTTTGTGATATGTGTAACCTCTATTGAGACAAGGATTAATGAAGGTCCCTCTTTTCTCAGGTGCATGATCTAAGTTATGAAGAAGTTGGATTAGACAAAAGTTTCCCAGCTGTGAGATCCTTGTAATGGCCCTAAATTCATCACAGGAAATGAAGCACATTTGTGTCTTCATTCACTCTAAGCAGGTACAAACCTCTCACATCTCAAGAAATGTGCACACACTCACAGCTCAGCATATCACTGAATATTTTGCTCAATAAAACCCAGCTTCTTCATTGGAATTAAGCAGTTGGTTTGACGTTGGACTGGGAACAGAGGAGTTACTCACAGAATAGTTGACACATTTTGCCTTTTTAAAGGAATAGCCAATTTGGAAACCAAACCTGATTTCCATAAGATGGCATTATATTTGAAATACACTTACTTTTTATGGCCAATATATGATGACAGAATAACGAAGTATCTTTCAGGAATCAGCAAAATGACAGCACGTTAGTAATTTTCAGTGAGCATTACTTCGTACTGAAATTGCAATGTATATTATAATTGTTGAATAAATGCTATTCACAGTATTATTCCTCACACCTTCGTAGAAACTGTTTATTTTTAATAGTTACAAGCTATATTCTGAATTTTATTACATACATTATTTGCACTTTCTATTATGGCAGAATAAAGGCATTGGATGCTTGCTTTTTTATATCACACTGTTTCACTTCATACACTGCCTTTTAATGCCAAATGCCATAACATACTATGGTATCACAGAATCATACAGTGGTTTCAGGGTGGAAAGGAACTTTTAAGCTCTTCCAGTCCTAACTCCCTGACATGGACAGGGACACCTTCCACTAGACTGGGTTGCTCCAAGCCCTCTCCAATGTGGCCTTGAACACTGCCAGCGATGGGGCAGCCACAGCTCCTCTGGGCACTCTGTGCCAGGGCCTCACCATCCTCACAGGGAAGAACTTCTTCCTAATGCCTCACCTCAATCTCCCCTCTGTCAGGTTAAAGCCATTCCCCCTTGTCCTGTCCCTGCAGGCCCTTGTAATAAGTCCCTCTCCAGATTTCCTCTAGGTACGATATATTTAAAAGATATTAAACATATGCAAATAATAAAGTTTGCTTTCATTGAAGAGGCAAGGCGCATTTATGCAGTTCTTTGCCAGTTAGGGTACAATAAATAAAATTTCAGACAGTATCTGCTTCTTATTTTTATACTACTCCAGAATATGATGTGATTAAACATATTCATCCACTAAGCAGGCAAGGTAATTGACTCAGTAACAGCAACTAAGAGAGTCACTGATTACTTTTGTTTATACTGTATAGCACTCTACCACAAACAGAACGAGTAACTTCAATTTGCGCAAGAACCACCGTACTTGAACCTTTGATGCAGATAGCAGAGGACAGCAAGTTCAGCAACAGTAAAGTCATCACTGAGTATGTGGCCCACATATCTTTGCGCATCCAAGAAAGTTCCCACTGCAGAAAAGCCTGAAAGTCTTAATCAGCAAAGCCAGCCAGAGCAGTCCTGTGGTAAAAGGCAGCAAGGAAAGGTTTCATAAAGCTCTACTTTCAAAACAAGCTATAGAAAGTCATTTGAACTGCTCCTACTGCAGACTGACCAGTGTGTAATGAGTCTACTACTGAAAAAGGCAAACGGTGGTGCAGAAGATAAAAAACTATATTCAGAATGCTAAGAAGCTGTGGAAGTTGAAACTTTACATGATTTTTCAGAAAATAAAGAGTATTGCTAACAAAAAGCATTAGCATCATTATGAAAGCTGAAGTTCAAAGATTTCTTCTTTGTTTTTTAATTATGAAACCCCCAATGCCCCTCATGTTTTTACTGGATCTTATTCCAAAGGTTAATTTCCCTGAAACTGAAAGCAATATGAAAAACAGCCTCCCTCTAAATGACACATCTAAAAGACAGCACTTAATATATTTTCTATGAATATAAAGGACTCAAGTCAACGTGGGCCTACTTTTGCAAAATTTCATGTATAATTTCTTCCTTTTAATTAATTTCATATTTCAGCTCCCTATTTGAAGTTGAGTGAACAAGCTCCCATCTGCTGCACTAGAAGAAAGCCTACGTTGGCCTTTTTTCCTTATCATTCACCCCTGACAAATTATCAGTAAGTGGCAAAGCTGGGGTCGGCTTACTGATTTTAGATTTTTATCAGAACTTTCATATGCTCCTGAGCTTACAGATCTATAAGGAGGGACACACTGATGAATTTTGAAAGCATCTGTTCCATTTCAGTTAGAAATCTTCTTTCTTTTGGACATTTGGCACCTTAATGTTCATTCACGACAAGAACTGGAAAGATTAATTTGCACTAGAATAATCTATTCTTGGTTTAGACGCACTTGTTCATCATTCCCTACTTCAAATCACAAAATAAAAAATACCATTACTGCAGTAAGTCTAGTATTCTGTTTCAATGACGTGAATGAAAGAAGGAGGGGATACTTAGTCAGAAATTTAATTGGAAAACAAACTATGAAAAGCTATAGATAGATTTAGGATTTGTGGTAGTTATAATTCAAGGGATTACTTTATCAAATCATAGAACATTTCTACAGCCTTTCAGCAAGGGAACAAAAAAATAAGCCTCTTTTAATAATTCTGTAATAATAAGCCGAAACACGTTAGTGTTTGAATCTGCTTATTTGTCTGGGGAAAATAACCCAATCTTTCAATGAGAAATAACAGTTTCTAGGTCACTCCAATAGCATGAAATCAATACTGTTTGATATCTTGCTAGTTTCCAAGACGTTGCTTGTCATTCCACTACATAAAAGAGAAATCAAGACAAAAAGGAAAACTTTGAAATACTGAGATCGTTCATTCACTGCACTTCAGAGAAAATACGGGCAGCTGTTTTCTACAGTACCCTAGAAAACAATATAAAAGACACATACTTCTAAACAGCATAAATCTACCTGCACTGTTAGTCACCATGAAGATTAAGCAGGACATTCATGGCAGTTTCCATGTTTGGTTTGTCTTTCTCTGTTTGCCCACTTTATCACTGCAGGTAAAGACTGCTTGTATACAGGCAGTAAAGCACTTAACTTCACCCACAGCAAATAATGTCACAGCATTGAGTGGGTCTAGTCACATCGAGAAAAGTTTTGCACATACAGAAAACTGGGATGATTAAGCACTTTGTAGTTCAAGCTGCTTTGAACAAGAATCATGGTTAATGTTTTATGTAGAGCCTTCCAGCAAAGAGACTCCAGTCCTCATAAACAGCTCCATTTCTATTTGAAACAATATTCTCCTTGTATTAGCACAAATAAACATTTTTAAATTTCCTTAGCATAAACATCATCTGTTGTTCTACTTCTTATGTTCTCTCCTGTTCTAGCTAAATCTGGATTTGTAATTCTGTCCCTATCTTCAGGGCAGGGATTTCCTTTCATGCGTTTGAAGAGCTCTTTCCAGTGCATACCACAGCGATGGAACTACAGACAAGACCATACATGACAGTGGTGGTGGGCAAATACTGAACATTCTGCTTCACCACAAAAAAAAAAAAGGCTGAGATCTAGAAGGCAGTGAAATACTGAGGAAACAGCAGCATGATTATAATCATACCCTCTACTTAAAATTACCTATATTTATTTTTTAAGAAGGTAAATAACACAGAGGGTAAGAAAGATGACAGAAATGAAAACAGCTAGATTTCTTCCCCAGTATTCATTATTAGAATTAACCCCAAATAAGGCCATATTTACTAAAAACTGGCAAATCAGACCTAGCCTTTGGCTTAACTCCCCATGAGTTTCAACAACAGCTTTCCAGAGGCACAAAAAGAATTGGGCTCGAGTAAGCCTTGAAGCTCTAAGCCCTATAAAACACATTTGACAAAATTGATTTTGTAGGGGTAGCAAGAGGATTGGAAAGACCCAATATTCATTCCCCAAATTAGCCTTCCATCACAGCAGCTGAAAGCTCTAAGTCTACAGAGAGGTCAGTATCAGCATTAATCTTGACTTCTGAAAGGCTGAAGTGGCACACCAGCCTATCCAGTGTCCATTACTAGTCACTGGGAATGTTTCTACTGATTTCTACTGTCACTTGTAACTGTATTCCCTTGGTGTGGCTGAAACCTTCAGATAAAGTATACTTTTCATTTCTTTAGCTATGTAATACTTCCTTTTCTTCTTTGGGTATTTCTGGGGGGGGGGGGGGGGGTGGAGAGGGGAATAGGGGATAAGCCCTTATTTCCTTCAGCACATATTTCTTTGGACATTGTTAGACTAATTTTAGAAGACTTGCCCTATACTGAGAAACAGATAAGGGGGGCTAAAAAACCCTAATTATATTTCTTAAAATTATTTCATTTTAATTTAAAACCCTGGAAACTGAGTAGAAATAACCCAAGGGATAACAGTAGTTATCAGGATACAGTCCACACAGATCTTTTTTAAAAGAACATTAAAACCACAATATTATTTTTTAAATCCCAACAGATCTTTCTTACAGTAAATGCAATTAAAATAAATCCCTTGATGTAGTGTCTGCTTCTTAATACCCACGGCTTCCTAGCATATCTTAACTGAGCACAAACCACATATGAGGGAATAAACCGATCAATCTGCCCTAAGGAACAGTGGTGATACCTAATAATAAAAACGATACAAAAGAGATCTCATCATTGTCATTTACAGTTGTCAAACTAAAAATGGGGGAAAAGTCATAAGCCTGAGGAATCTCATATCCTGAATCTGCTGTTGGGGAACACACACTTTGCCGCTCTGGTTATTTTAATGAACACATCACTTTAAACTATGCCTTTCCCATCTGTTCTGCTTTCTAATTACATATTGCAAAAAGCAGCTCATTCACAACTGCAACCTAATGGAATCTTAAACAAAACTTGGACGAGATTTCAATATTCTGCTTGCATCGTCTGTATTCAAGGCTACAAGCAGCTTCTTCTCCATGCGGTGTTTTCTTGTTTTCTATACAGAAAACTGAGGCAAGGCAATGGATCACCACACCCTGGCATACAAACCCCTTGCATACAAACTAACCACACTGGCATACAAAAGACAATGAAGAGAGTATAGACATTTCCCTTTCCTCACACCCCCTGTTCAAGTATCAGGACACAAATCTTTCATTGCATGTTGATGCATTGCAGCACTGGGGTTTTCCTAACAAGTCAGGTCATATTCCTGGCAAGAACTAGCAAGTGTATAGCTAACTGGTAGCAGGCACTGCCTCTGCAGTGCTCCTTTGAGAAACTGAGCCCCAATTAGCAGATTCTTATCCAAGATTTTAACGATGGTTAGATTAGGAATAGCAGAGTTTTACTGACTGTGACTGAATAGCATTTACAGCACCTGGAAATCCAGATACAAGCTCATTATAACCCCTCCTTGCTGTGATCCCTCCCTAGTAGAGATGACAGAGGAAAGGGAATTAAGGTATTCCTGCACCTGATTGATACCATTTCAATAGCAACGAGATACGTAAACACTAGTCACCTAAATCATCCTGTTCCCACTAGTGCAGTTCACACAGTGATGGAAGGCAAAGCTGAATTTCTGTAGGTTAAATGGTTATGTTCTGGCCCATCTCAATCAGCACTTTTGCCCTCAAATGACTGTACATGTAAGATGATTAAATGCCACAATTCAGTATTAGATATCTTGTTCTGTGCCAAGTCTTTAGTTATAGAAGATAAAATAAATGAAACTCCTGTCTCGCAGAGACCTGCTCTGTGAGATCCTGTAGTGAATATTGTTTCTGCCATTGTGCTTCACTGTATACCAGTGTTCCAGTAATGTGCAAACAACACTGCCTTGAAATGCTCAGTATTAACAAATAAGAGATACATGATGATTTTATTATCCTTATTATCTGTTTTCTATGGTTTCTAACTCCAACTCTCTAGGTCTGTCTCTCCTGCAAGAAATGTTTTTCCCTTGACTTGTGCCTTGAAGTGCCCTGCTCCTGCTGTACTCTCTCTGGCTGTTACATGCCCTGAAAGACCCTCAGCCCAGCAAGTACAAAACTGACCTGGCCTAGCTCCTGCTGTTAAGTACAGCAGTTCTGAAGTCCAGCTCCCTTGACGATTGCCAACAGTCAACCTGTGCCTGCTGCTGCTGCTGTCTCTAACACCCACTTGGGCTCAGCTCCTCGACTGCTACAGAACCTGAAACACTGCTCGCTTTACTTCCCTGTTACTCTTTAACCATTTCTACCAGAGTTCTTGTTCCATCTGTTTGGTTTGCTACATTCAAAAATATGCCCAGATTGAAGACTCACCCAAAATGTTTCAGAAGTTGTTTTCAACCCAAATGGTGATTTCATCAGAATTTTTAATAGAGCAGTCAAATACATTTTCCTATTTTATTCATTTATTGAGTGCTAGAAATCACTACATAGTTTGATAATTTCCCACAAAAATTCTAAGTGAAGCCAACGAATTCTCATAAAAAGGCTCTCTCTTCTGAAACAAAATGAGTGGGGGCTGAGAAGATCAGTCAGCTTGACTGAAAGCTTCTGAAGCCGTAAAAACTGCCACCTGAATCTTTCTGTATGCAAATTGCCTAGAACATAAACAGCTAAGGGGAACAGGACTATTCTCCTCTTCGTGCCAACACTCTGACCCGACCCTGAGAACAGGACAGGTCCCTTCCCTACCTGCTTCATTGATTAGCCACCACTTCCAAATGCTTCTGTGAGACAGGCCTTGCTCATAATATTGCAGGAGCTTTGATTATCAGAGCCATGCAAGAATACAAGTTACCGGTACTGTTGAATCCATCTCAGCAAATGTGCTTCTCTTTCCTGTTCTTCCTTCAACAAGCAGGACCATGAAACTACGAAATATTGTGAGATGACTTCTGAAATCTAATATACATCTGCTTCAAGGGGTTTTCTGGGTTTCTGCATTAAACAAAGCTAAGGGATAACGATTTTTTCCATTAAAGCATATATTACAAGCAGCACCCAGATCCTTACCCTTTCTCTCCATTAAGAAAATATATTTTTTAAAGTTATTCCATGCTGCTTCCATTTTGATGATGAAAGCTCATATTATGCCTTCTATTCCACTAATAGCCAACTATTTATTCATATTATAGGCAGAGTTGCAACAACATGGGAGGAACAATTTTATTCTTCACTTTGATTTGCAAAATAGTATGCTAATTTCTACATAGCACTATACCACAGCAGAATCCAACTTTTTAGGGCAATGATTTGCCTGAAGCCAATGGTAAACTACTAATAAATATTGACTATTCCCTAACGAGTTTATACTCCTTGGAACAACAACACAGCACCGGATACGAAATCATTATAATCGTGAATGAGTGTACTAGGGAAAAAAAGACAGCAGAAGACGTTAAAAGTTGTAACGTTGATAAAAGTAACAGTGCTTTTATCAGTGGCATCAAATGTTAATTTATCCACACGGGATTAACTGATCTAATACATTTAGACACTAACCAGGGAATGAAAGTCCGCTAGGATTTTTATTCAATATAAATTAATGAGAACTCAAAGTTCATGCGGCAGAGCATTACAGAAATTAAACTATAATAAATTAAAAGCCCCAAATGCACACTTGTTCTTTAAATTTTAACCTACAGAAGGGAGGAGAATATGGAAATGCTAGCTTTAGAGTAGGAAGGTTTAGCCTTCAGGGTCTGGGGGAGGATTCAAAGCAGGATATAACTTCAGGTGCCCTGAATCATCCCACTACCCCCCTTGCCTCTCTTAGGCTAAGACTCTTAGGCTGACATGAAATTAATCTCCCTGCAGTTTCTGCTTCTCCGTTTAAGCTGTTCAGGCCACAAACTGAAATACTTGCTCTGAATGCATTTTTTTTTCCACGTTATCAGTCAGGACAGCCGAGTATAACTGTGCTCAGGAGACAAATAACTTGTGCATGTCCCCACCAGCTATCTACACCCACTCTCCCCCCAACAAGGGAAAAAAACCACCACCTCAAACAGCTAGACTGTAGCTCCTACCTAATTTGTCTGTACAGAGCAGTAGTTGGCAGATGAAGAAACATCCTCAGCTACAGAAAGAGTGTTCAAGAAAGAAATAATCTAACTTGGCAGAAGCATTGCCCAAGCAAGTAAAGACTTAAGTGAGGATAAAAATAGCTCCTTATGCTTTAGTTTGCCCGTCTCTAAGCTGCTGTAACACATCATTCACCTCACACAGATGACTGAAACAGTATTTCAAAACTTTATGAAAAAGACTGTAATGCTAAAGCTCATAATTTCTCCTACTTCACCATACCTGCACAAGGCCCTATCCCCATACTGCCTGCTACGCAATCCTTACAAAGACTACATCCTTCTCTTCCTGAATAATGCTCATTATTTTCCCCGCATGCTGGAATAAGCAAATCTTCCAATAATCTCCAAAGAAATTTCCATTTGCTGAGCCCAGACAAGGAAGCACTACTCCAGCTTGACAGACGGGTTGTTCAGCCTGGAGGAGAGAAGGCTCAGGGGAGACCTTAACAGTCTTCCAGTATCTAAAGGGGGCCTACAAGAAATCTGGAGAGGGACTTTTTACAAGGGCAGGTAGGGACAGGACAAGGGGGAGTAGCTTTAAACTCAAAAGAAGGGAGATACAGATTAGATGTTAGGAAGAAGTTCTTCATGATGAGGGTGGTGAGGTGCTGGCACAGGGTGCCCAGAGAAGCTGTGGCTGCCCCATCCCTGGCAGTGTTCAAGGCCAGGCTGGGAAGGGCTTGGAGTAAACTGCTCTAGTGGAAGGTGTCCTGCCCACGGCAGGGGGTTGGAACTGGATGAACTTTAGGATCCTTTCTAACCCAAACTATTCTGTGATTCTATGAAATTGTCTGGGGAACCCATACAACTGTATGACAGCTTTTCCATAACATCTGTGGCTCTCCTGAACAACTTTCATATTGAAGAAAATCACTTATCTCACACAGCTAGTGCTTCTCTGGATACCATGGATGTCATTCATGCTGAAGATCAGCCTCATGGATACCATTCCTGCTGAAGACAGAAGGATTCTTCTTATGTCATTAGCCCAGGAAATAAGTATGCCGCAAGGGCTTCTAAAGCACAAACCACTATTAGCTAAATCACTACTTCTGTAAAAATCAAATCCTATGATTATTCTGCTATTAAAAGGTCTTAAAAAGGCAAAACCATATGGTTTAAGAATAGAAACTGTGATAATTACATGTATTATGGTTAGAATATAGGTTTAAATATGTTTTTTTCCAACAGCAAAAGAGGAAAAAAAAAATCTGCTGTTAATTCTGGGTTTAAAGCAATCTTACACCACGGTTTCAGCTTCTGATTTCACAATGTTAATTAAGCATCATGGGATCAGAGTAACTTACAAGAGCTAGCTAATGATTATCAGGCCACTGCAATTATTTTCACTTTTACTGTCATGACTATTCTATAACCTCTTTTTCCTTTTTAGTAGCAGTAAAGTATTATTTGGAAGAAAAATAAAGTGTTATCAGACATAGATTTTATACAGCAAATTTCTCGCACAGATTACTCCAGTAAAAAACAAAACTGTACGTAACATATATTAACTTGATCTATCAAAACCTATGCAGGCCATTAGAACAATATGACACTTGAACTTATAACAAGAAAATTGAAATGTTAATAATATTTTGTTTAGGGTGTTTTTAAGTAAAATAAAGGGAGTAAAGCTTATAACAAGTTTTATCCTGGATTTCAGTTAAATATCAAAGTTATGTAAGGACATCTGAGCACATTTACCTAACAGCAGTATTTCTTATCAGAGGTTTCATGAAGATACATTTCATTCCTCTAAAGTTTACCTACAGGATTTACACATGGTAGAGGACGGAAATCTTGAACAGTGAGTTTCCCCAATGCTATTTCTGGTTTATAACTCCTTATAGGCCACTGCAGGCACCACATCTAGTGCCGGTACCATGAAGTTATCCCTTGACACCCTCCAGAACTTGGGTTGACAGCATCCCACTGTACTGCCCTTGCAGCAAGTGTCAGAGATTAAAGTCTTACATAGACTCTGACATGGAGGTGTTCTGAATTTGTTCAAAGGAAATGATGTCCACCTTCCCATCCTAATTTTGTAACATATTCCTAACACAATGTCACCTCTCACTTCTCCCTGGATCCTGACACACAAGGTCTCAACCACCTGAGAGCTCTAGTTTCCCAGGCTGTGTGCATGCACTTTAAAGAGGAATCCTTTCACTCTGCTTCTCTCTTCCTGAGGTCTCTTGGCTACGCAGATTTTGCTTCCCAACTCTACATACCACTTTTTCATACAACTGTGGGCTGGAATTTTCCTCTTCTATGCTGCATTCAGTAAAGAATCAAAACGACTGTCAGGGCACTGGAGCATTCATCCTGTAAGTAGAAGCTGAGGGAAAAGAGTTTGTTCAGCCTGGAAAAAACAGTTTAGAGGAACCTCACAGCAGCCCCCAGCACCGAAAGGGTGGCCATCGGAGAAACATGGCCAGACTCTTCACTGAAGTGCAGGGCAGGAGGATGCCAGATAATGCACACAAATTGAAACAAGAGACGTTCTGAGTGGAAGTAATTTTTTTCCCCACCCTGAGAACAGCTGGGCAGCGGAACAGGCTGCCCAGAAAGGCTGCAATCTCTGTCCATGGAAGTTTTCCAGATCCAACTGGTTAAAACCCTGAGCTACCTCATCTGAACTCAGAGCTGAACTCTGCTTTGAGGAAGAGGTTGGCCCAGAGACCTTCTTAAGTCCCTTTCAATCAAAATTAATGATTGTCAGAGTAGGTTATTATAAGAACAGTAGCTTGGCAAATGCAAACAGTGACACCAGGTCAACCCAACTTTATGTAGACTGCAACCACCAGAGCATGAGCAACATAACACAGGGCAGGCAAAAGGATGAAGGAACACCTTAAGTGCAAAGTTAAGCGTTAAACATTTTTTTTTACTTAGCAGGAAAAAAAACTTCATAGTTTCATACTTGACTCTTAATGGCTCAAAGAACATGGAGAAAGTATTTTGGACATGAGATTCCTCACGGGATAGAGTTTTACCCATCTTTATTTACACATTTGGATTTCTCCGTTGCATTTCTCTCAGCATAATTTATGTTTGCACCATAGTTAAAATCTTACAAGAGCATTACATCCCTAGTTCTTAAAAACAACTCCTTTAAATGCCCAGTAACTGAAATAGGATTAGCTGCCACTGACTTTACTCAACCTTTGCATAATTTTGCCTGAAAAAAATAGTTCTAAGGCTGCACATTGCCAAGATCCAAGGAAAGTAAAGTAACCTCGAACAGTAGCTCGTGCCTGTGCCATGTTAACATCCCTGGAGCTACAGTCAGCAGCTGCAGGATTACATGCTAGTCATAACATACACTCTATCATACCAGATCTGCAGTGACAAGTTTCAACACTAAGGCTGAGTTGCTGAGGTGACAAGCCTTAGGAACCAAGCAACTGCAATATCTCCATGTACATTCCAGTGGTCCAAACACACAGAAGTGCTTATTACACATTTTGCTATCAGGCTGATGGCTTAGAGGATACACTTGCTTAACACCTTCCTAGGATAAAAGGGTGGCCATAATGATGCCAACAACACACCTAATATAAAAGCTGCCAAAGTCAAACTTTCCACCCATAGTTTTTGGAGCAAATTGAAAAATACTGGTGTACTCTGTTCCTGACTACCACCAAAACCACTGCATGCTGCCAGACTTTACACCACCTTTGCCACAGCCACCAGCATTTTAATGTCATATAACCTTTCGAAACTGCTCTTTGGCAATCTCTCTCCGATGTGATCTCTCTTCACACTGGTTGAATTCCAGTTCTTGGCATTTGAATTCATGGAAATAGATGTGACAGAGAGTACCAGTACTGCAATAGGTTCAAGAGATCTTTTTTTTTTTGACAGAGTTAAGACACCACATGGCATCATATATGCATGCAGCCCCTAAGGATCATTCTTCTCATATATGAAAGGATCCTTTCTATGGGAACAAGCTGTGTGAGAAAGCTGAAGTCCTTGAGCTCCTCCTGCAGAAAAGGGAATTAGCTTTTTGTGCCTACAACATGCAAGAATCTTTACACTTCCCCCAATATCCAGACATTATCGTGCTATTAAACTGAGTTTCTGGACACTTCCAGGGATTTTAATTGACTGTGCTAAGTCACCAATACAGAGATGGAAACGCTGCATGACAAAATCCTTTTCATAAGGGGATAATTGTTACAAAAGGCTGGCTTTATCATTTGGAGTTTTTTCTCTTGTATTTGGCATGAGCTCTTCTTTCAAAGAGAAACTCAGATAAATTGAAGAACATTTTATAAGTTCATCTATGTATCTGGCAAAGCAAAGTCTGATGCTCAAATCCTATATTCTAAAAGCATATTCTATACTTTCAAACATGCATATTTAAGAAAAAACGTTATAATCCCTCTGGGAATATACAGAAATCAAATGTGGACATGGTACCTTAGCTTAATAAAACCCAAGGAAGACATTTACAAACTCTTTGGCCTGAGGGTCCCTTTAGGAAAAAAACACAACTGGTTCTGGTTTTTACATAATCTTGCTTCACTGGCACTATCCACAGGAGAGATTGCATCATATCCCTTCAGCCTGGACCACACAGTGGTATTCAGATAACAACTACTTTTTAAAGTGTATCCTAATTTGTTGAAAGCCATTTACTGGATTAGCTCTATAGCCACATGTCAGTGTAGCATTGTTTCAACAGATCTGAATTGATGTTATTCCTACCTTAACATTTTCTGTGTAAATTGTAAAGAAAAAAAGACTGACACTCCCTCCATTAAATATGAAAACCTGAAGGGAATTCATGTGCTAAACTTGCCTGGAGAATCAATGGAATTCAGGGGCCCAATTATTTCTTTTCTCCTCTTTCTGCTTTCATGTAACCTCTTAGAATTTAGGTCATTCCCATTACATTTGCCAAAATACCCACAAGTTTCTACATCTTTAAAGTCCTTACTTTTGACTTGTGGGGAGTAGGAAGTGTTTTAACACAGTGGGGAGTGGAAAGCATGTCTTAATACAGCTTGTCAAAAAATCGCATAGAATCATGGGTTAAAACTCTGTCAATACTTACTAGCAAACACTGCTGGTACCGATCAACATCAAAACCAACTCTAGGCATAAGCTTTTGAATTAAGTTTCTATAGACCCCACATTCAATGCATCGTAAAATTTTCTGTTTGGCTGGTACTGTGGATAGCTTTAAATCCTCCATAATAACAGCCTTTATGAGATTTCCAGGATTATCATTATGTTTTAAATGAGGCTATCAGCATCTGCTTGGACAGTGCCACCATTCATGCAGTTGTGCAGTATTCTGCATCACAAGATAACTTCAGTAGCGTTTGTGTTAACACACAGGGAGAAAGCAGCACAATCAATAGTTCTGCCTCTACTGAGCAAAGGACTCACTTCTGCAAAATGCTAGCAATGAGCTTCCAGTATTATGAAAAAATAATACCTATATTTAATTGCAAATTGTGGAAGTAAACGAGTCAATTTATATTTATTACAGATAAGTGCATAATTAAATTACCTTCTGTAATAGATTCTAGTGCCTTGCCAGCTGAAATCTCACAATGCTGCTCTTTACTCTGATCAGCAGCATCCTCTTCCTTAGTTGCAATCTTTACACCTTTTTAATGTTCTTGGGGTAAATTTACAAGATAAAAGCCATGAGTATAGCCTTCAATTTCCTTGCTTGCAAAGTAATGAAAGCTGAGTTTCCGAAATCATTATAAGCATTTCTACAGCTAAGCTTTTAGCTGTGTTTCGTGAGTCATGATAGACTATGCAGACAATGGGGTTTTGCAGTTATGCAGCCAGCTGAAAAATATGTGTAGCCTTCTAAACATGGAACAGAAAAACTTGCCCGTGACTAAGGTGCTAGAATGAGAACACTTCTGTTCTCAGGGAATGTTAAGACAGACAGAAAGGGAGCAGCTCTCTTCAGGTGAGTGAAAGTGATACAGCTTAATGATTCTGGTAACCCTAATGCTCTTCTCAAAGCAAAGGCTTTAAGGTGTTTCCTTATCAACTTAGGAACTTGTTTGTAGTTTTTACTTCACAGTTACAACTTCATTTCTCAATAAGCTTTGGCTCTATGCCTATAGAGTAAATCAGTTTATTTGGGGGGCTCTCCTGTCTTTCTTACTTCCAGTTGACATCCCTGTTCCTTTAAACTTCCCTGCCTCTGTAGTCTGAGAAACCAAAAGTGTTGCAATCATCCACCATATTCGATAAGCTAGAAGCTTTTCTCAAAGGGTGGACAGTACCACTTATAAGCAACGTGTTCCAGGCTCAGAGTTGAGAGCTGTGGAAAAAACACTCACTGTGAGGAGCTCAGTATAATTCCTTTAATTAAAATCTAGTGAAAACAGGAGAACTGGAATGCTTCAAGTAATTCATGGCAAATTCCTACACAATTCCTGGTATTCCCGCTTTGATCCTCAGCTCTAGTACTCCTGTCCAGATGACTTTGGATGTGGCTCATAAGAAGAACCACTGCTGGCCAACATGCTGGTTGCCACTTCAGC
The DNA here is from genome assembly GCF_033815535.1 of Pezoporus flaviventris. Lineage (NCBI taxonomy): Eukaryota > Metazoa > Chordata > Aves > Psittaciformes > Psittacidae > Pezoporus > Pezoporus flaviventris. The sequence continues at coordinate 7,600,970 of NW_026892585.1, forward strand.
TGCATCTCACATTACTTACCATTTCAAGAGGTAAGTGTTAAAGCATCAACACCACTGTGTTTAAAATAATATATATTGCACGTAATTTGGTTCTGCCTTGAAACTAGAAGTGCATTAAAGTAACTTTTAGAGATTGCTTACAACAATTGGGCTCATAACTAATAGCTTCTCTGGTCCCTCAATAGCTTATTTTTTAAAAATCCCCCAAAATCCCACCTGGAAGCCACCATGTACAAGCAACAATCATCTCTACGTATTCAAAATGTGTTACGGAGATGTTACCAACCAGCTGCTAAAGTCAGCAAATGAAATAATCCCAGTACTGGCTTTTGTTGGATAGAAAACAGCCAATTTCTGGCTACTGAAAAAAGCAAAGCAGTTCATGTGCCACCCCTCAGTACACGTTAAAACCAACATGGCTTGTGTAATGAAAGAAACATCTAATTTCTATGGATTCTACATTTGGCAGAATGTCAGCTGAAACCCTCTCAGTGCAGCACTGTGTTAGACCCAATGACATTTCCTTCCCAGCAAAAGCGCAGTATTTCCTTCCCTGTTTTGCCCAGCAACGATCTCAAGTTTACTCCTCTTTTCTAACATTGTCCAGTATCCCCTGATTCTTCCCTAAAAACAGAGTCATCCTCACATCACCCACTCTGTACTAGCAAAAGCTTAAGAAGCCAAGGAAGGATATAAGGTAGTTACTCATTCTTGATCTATAAATACTATGTAATTAATAGACATGGTCAAGTACCTATTTTGACATACTATAGGACCCTTTGATCCTTACAAACATCAGATCGTTTCTGACAACTTCCTTAACCAAAGCAGAATTAGTTCACTGGGAGTGAAGTGCCTAAAAGCCCAGCGGGAATGCTAAATTTGATGGCAGTCAATATTTGAAAAGCAAAAACATCTAAAATAAAACTTTTCAAAAAGCAGCTCTTTAAAGCTTTCTTTTTTCCACTGCTTATCAAATATACAGCTGCATGAATCTTAGTTGAAACAATTTACCTAACATTAAGTGACTCGGAAAACCAACCATTCAAACAAACCTTGTTAAAAAGAATGCAAGTCCATCCTAAATAAAAATCTGTCCTACAAGAAGTCACAAAAGTTTAGGGCTCTGAAGAGAAAATAGTTCATTAGCAGTATTCCCTTGTTTCTTAGTTGGCTGACAAACTACTGACGGCATCCAATACAGAAGAGTATTATCCTATGTGAACAACAGCATCCCAGAATCAACCAGGTTGGAAAAGACCTTTAAGATCACCGGTTCCAACCATTACCCCCAGCACTGCGAAGACCACCACTAACCCTTGTCACTGAGGGCCTCATCTACATGGCTTGTAAACACTTCCAGGGACAGTGATTCCACCACTGCCTTGGGCAGACTGTTCCAATACATCACCATTAAACAAATGGATCACTTTAGAAGGAGAAAAGCAGGGCTGACAGGGGGGTAAAGGGCTTAACTACTAAAAACATTTCTTCTGAGGGGTGCTTGGTCCTTAGCTAGCTTTCAGCACCAAAAATCTCCATACACAGAAGAACACAAACTCTAGCAGCTTTTACATATCGATATGTCTATCTGTCAATCTATCTATATACATACCTATATGGGTCAGCGTAAGTAAACTGTTGCTTCTTAATTACACCAACATTTTCTCACCTTGCAGCATTACTCATCTGCCATTCTGCACAAAGCTGACTGAAATCTCAGCTGCAGTTACAACCTAATGAAGGAAAAGTATTCTCTTGCTTACTCAAGGTAAGAATCTTCTCCTGCTCAGAAAGTTCTAACTGGGATCTACACAGCACTCCATCATTCACCTCTTCCCTTTCTGCCTTTACCTCACTATACAGGGCTTATGTAAAGCTGAAGCTTTACGAAGCAAGTGATCTTGCTCAGTATGAGTTGATACATTTTTTCTCCTACAATTAATTGTAATTTTTATCCATGTTAGAATGACTCTTACACACAAATAGGTTAAAAACTAATCTCATTTAAGAAAGCAAAACAAAACCAAGTGAAACCAACAGTAAATCTATGAGGTGGGAGTGGATGCTAAGTCAGACTCTTGCAATTCAGGTATTTTTTGTGACTTGCATAGTAATCCACATACAGCAAAATGACTATTAAAGTTCTCTGTGTAGCTCAGATTTGCTTGTGAATAATCTCAGTCTAATTGTGAAAGCTGAAACATGAATAATAGCAGCACTCTCCTGCTCATCTTGCAGCAAATAGCCTCATTTTATCATATTATTTCTTTTCTCTTTCAGCATATTACTGTACTAGGAGGTTATAATGGTAACCAAATAGCTCCTATTTCTACCAGCATTTATGCTTATTTATGATTTATTTGGGAAAGGCAGGTGCTCCACCAGGGCTCAAAGAAGCTATTTACCAGTTGTACTACACACACCTGTGTAAGGAAAACCTGCATTTTGTGTGCAGGAGAGGGTGAAACACACTCTTGACAAGAGGCACCTACCTTGCAAGCAGCTGACAATGCATTTTCTATACACTTACTGCATCTTGGCCCCAATTCCAGATGCATCTCACGCTTCAGACCCTAATACAGAGATGTATCTGTAGATATAACCTAGCCTAGGGTATTTAACCTATATATATCCTAAACCTATATATACACCTATAACTTAATTTGTCAGCCTCTGCTACTCCTAAATGTAGCGGACCTGTCAAAAGCTATTGGCCATCTTTCCTATGTCCAGGTTTTTTTCTAATCCTGCATGTTCCCATTGATCTGTGCAAATGCAGCAGCTCCACTGTCTGAGGAATATGAAGTTCTCCAGTGGCTTGTTAAATGTGCCAACTCTGATGCAGGCAAGTTCCTTACAAGGCATTGGGTTGAAGAGGCATCTAGCAGAACTCTAATGTGCCACTACTGCACATTTTTCAGCCAAAGTCTCACCCTTTGTATTAATTCACATTTAATTATAAACTGTGTCATTTTTTAAGATACAGTAAAACTCCACTCCCTGTTTTAAGAATTGAAATTAGGCACCAAAGGCTACTGCTGACTATTTAAATGGATTGATTATATAACTTAGTGCCCAATTTAGCAGGTATGATGTCCTTCTGTGAAAAATAATCTTTATGCAGGTTAAGAACCTGCTATAGGCAATACTTTCCCTAACACCTATACATCATCTGACTAATACTAACACTCTCCACATACAGGTGATACTTTCATGAATGCAAAGATTATGAATGCTTCTGAAACATATACTAAATAAAAGCAATACAAGTTTAATGACGTTTAGAAAAGGTGTGAAGACTTTTAACACATCTTAAGTGCTTGGCACATCCATGTGAAATCTGAAGCAGCTGACTGCAAATAGTGAGAAAGACCAAGACCAAATATACTATACCTCCTGAGATAAACAAGTATCAACTTCTTGAGACCATTAGCTCCTGCTCAAACGCCATTAAGGATATAAATATTGAGTGGAGTTCCAGAGCTATTCACATCTACCTTTTCAAAACAGCATGGAGATGGAGTCTTGAGTGACATGGTCTGGTGTGAGGTGTCCCCGCCCATGGCAGGGGGGCAGGAACTAGATGATCTTAAGGTCCTTTCCAACCCAAACCATTCTGTGATTCAAGCCAGTAAGAATACCTAAAGAGATTTATCAGCTACTGACACGTTAATGCCCTAATGCTGCTTGAGAAACCCTCAAATTAAACTCTGGGCTTTAGGATAGTCGAGAGCACTGAATTTGGCTGCTCTGGGGATAAACGGCCAGATCTGCACAGGTCCCTAAGGATAAGGTAAACTGTGATATAAGGATCCAGTCTGTCTGGCTGAGGCTGCCTGCTCTCTGCCACCACTACATCCACTCTCCTGCCAGAATCAGCCATATATTAGCTTAGAAACAATTAATGAACTAAGATTTATCTAAACCCCAACCGGTGCTCAGCAGTGCCAGGGCAGATGCGCTGTCCCTGCCTGTCTCTGACTCTAGACAGCTGCTCTTTTGCCTTGTGTCTCCAGTGGGCCTTGGAACCACTGCCTCTGCAAACAACTGCTGTAAAAAAGGTTTCATAAAGTTTAAAAGAGTTCAGCATTATTTTTTCTCTCCTCATCATCTAGACATGTATTAAATAAGCCTATTAGGTATTCTGAACACTTTAATTAACAAATTAGTTATGAACTGGAAAAAGCTGTCATGCTTCCTGTATTCGCTGGCCCATGGTAAATTAACATAAGCTAATGATGCTTTATTTTTATCCAGTTATTTGAGCTTCACTTTCCACAGACTTAGTTTCATGGATTGTGTTTGGAATGAAAAAGGTGATGTTTTCCCTCTTTAAAGTTAGTTTTTAAATGCATCAGTCTGACCTGGATGTACACTGGTAGTTTTATTTTCCCCTTTTAATGCTTCTTTTTCCTGCCCCAACACAAAAGCTGTTACCTTTCCTACTGCCCCATGTATCTATCGCTCCAGAGACTGAAAGAGCCTGTGGTTTCAGAGGAATGAGCTCTGTGTACACATTTTTATTTGTATTTTAAGAATTCCTTCCATAAAATAGAGGTATTTAGAAAAAAAAAACATTTCATTACAGCCACATCATTAATGCACAGAAAACAAGTGCTAACATCAACTGACTGAATCACAACTGTCTTTAAACCAGGGATAGAAGCATTCTTAAGGCTGATATGAACTGCACTGCTAATCAAAGTGGGGCACCTAGCTGTTTACCCTGAAGGTGAGGAATAAACAGAATCTATTATGTGGTAGGATATGAGGCAGCTGAAAATATACAGAAAACTGTATGAATCCAACAATAACATTTGACCATGAAATAACAACTGTCAGGGAGCAAATGCCTTTCCTACAAGACTCTTCTTTCTAGTTCCAACAGAATTTGATGAGCTGAGCCTGAATTATTTGCAGATTTTAAAAGAAGAAAAACCCCAGAGGTTGAAGTTAGTGCTGTACAAACATTTTATTAGGGATAACAGGAAAAGGCCATGTTACTAATAAAATAGAAGTGTTTTCATTTACCCTCACAGGTAAAGGAACTCTTAAAGGAACTATGTCTTTAAGTGAGTAACCCTCCCCCCCACAGACAAAACTAAACAACCCAAAACAAATCCTCAGTTACTTGTAGTTTAAACATTCCTGAAATACTGTTGTTCATACTGTGTGTAACAAAAATGCTGTACTGGGTACAAATATGTTTTGAAAGTTGCATTAATAAATGAGCCACTACAGGATAATTTTTTTCCAGACAAGAATAAGTCATTTTCCTTTATTTTTTTAAACTGGAAAAGTAATTATTTATTAGGTGATAACATTTAATTTGCCCTGACTTCTGATCACCAAACCTGATCCACTACATACTACACAGCATAGGTTCAGCAAACAAACTGTATTGGATTGTACAATGTGTGTTTGTCTAAAGCATATACTTACAGAAAGGGAACTGTTGTTTATTTAAAGGTTTAATTTAATTTATTAATGATTTAATTATTTATGAATAATTCTTACTCAGCAAGAGCTCTCTTACAGACAGACAAAAGCTAAGTGGATGCTACTACTCTTTTTCTCGTGGTTGGTACCATTCTCTTCTGGTACTCTATGCATTACTCTTTAAGTGCTTACCTACTTAAGGCAGACAACATTTAGTAACCTGGGCAGTGAATTTACAAGCCACTGGCAACTCTGTAGCAGCTTTCCTCCAAGAAAGATTTAACCAAAATGTAATAACTTACGTTGTGTATAGGTATTCTCAGTGTGCTCAAAGGCCTTGCTGACACAAGAAGACTGCCATATCTAAAGCGATGATCTATGGTGTGCTCATTATTGCACACTAGCTGTCCCTACCTGGACAACGCTAAAGCAGAGTGAGCACCTCCTTACTTCAAGATTCACACCCAAACTAAATTCCTGGCCAGTCCTGTGAAGGGACAAGCCCAGACAGCTCACAGAATCCCAGGTGACACTCACCAGCCCTTTAAATTAACTTTGTCAATGAACATGAGCCGGCAGCGTGCACTTGCAGCACAGAAAGCCAACCGTATCCTGGGCTGCATCAAAAGGAACGTGACCAGCAGGTCAAAGGAGGTGATCCTGCCCCTCTACTCTGCTCTCGTGAGACCTCACCTGGAGTATTGTGTGCAGTTCTGGTGTCCTCAACATAAAAAGGACATGGAACTGTTGGAACAAGTCCAGAGGAGGCCATGAGGATGATCAGGGGACTGGAGCACCTCCCGTATGAAGACAGGCTGAGAGAGTTGGGGCTGTTCAGCCTGGAGAAGAGAAGGCTGCATGGAGACCTCAGAGCAGCCTTCCAGTATCTGAAGGGGGCCTATAGGGATGCTGGAGAGGGACTCTTCATTAGGGACTGTAGTGATAGGACAAGGGGCAAAGAGTTAAAACTTAAACAGGGGAAGTTTAGATTGGATATAAGGAGGAAATTCTTTCCTGTTAGGGTGGTGAGGCACTGGAATGGGTTGCTCAGGGAGGTTGTGAATGCTCCATCCCTGGCAGTGTTCAAGACCAGGTTGGACAAGGCCTTGGGTGAGATGGTTTAGTGTGAGGTGTTCCTGCCCATGGCAGGGGGGTTGGAACTGGATGACCTTAAGGCCCTTTCCAACCATAACTACTCTATGATTCTATAAAATCCATCTTGTATCTCATTACAGAAAAGTGATAAGGAATTAGAGAAGTATTGCAATTGGCTATATTTGAGATTTTAATAGGCATACTAAAAAGAGCCTAGGCCAAGTAACCTCAGATTTCTTCTAAGCCAAGGCTCTCAGAAGCATTTTTTTATGCTTGTAGAGCTGCTACAGGACAGATCTGATTGAATTCACTGGGAATGATGTGGGGAATAAAGACTCAAATCCCATTATAGATAAATTCTTGCTTCTACCATTCAAAAGCCAAAATTTAAAACCCCACTGAGAAAAAACATCCTGCCTCAATTACACCTACGCCAACACTTAAAATTTCTCATGCTTGTTTTACAGACACATCAGTAATTCTGACAACAGGTCAAGGTCAGCAAGCTGATTAAAAAGCAACAGGAAAGCCTCAACAGGAGTTACACAGCCATGCTAAAAGGACTGCTTTTTGAACATCAGCTGTCCTAGAGGAACTTCCCCTTATATACCATTATTAGTTTCATTAGCACCTTCAGATTCCCCTTAATACCGGACTTGAAAGAGAGCCCTGCATACAAGATTTCTTCTTTATTCCACCATGCAAAAGATAATTTCCATACATCCAAAGATTCATTATGACCTTCATACTTTCACTGTCTGCTGGGATTATTTCTGAAGTTCTGAGACTCTGCTCAGTTTCAAGGAGCTTCCAATTACATTATATAACATTACATTATGTTGAAATAATGCAGAATTTCATCCCTAAATTAAAGTGGGATGAGGTGGATGATGGGCAGTATTAATTCTTGTACTAGTGAGAAGTATAAGGTCCAATAGCTTGGGAACCATTAAAAGGAAGATTGATAATGCATTATATCAAACATGCACTAAGAATCCTCCTTATGATGTGATGCAGTCCATTGATTCTACTGATGGCAGGTCGTAAGATATGAGACCTTATAACCTTAACATCACATATGCAAAAGCTACAATAGATAAAGCTCTAGAATGAACTAACTGAAAAGCTTCCTCTCCTCTGATGCCACTTCAGTTAAGAGGGTGGTAACAATACGGACTACTTCTGCAGGAAAATATGTAAGACAAAAATGGAAGCAACTCTGAAATCTGTTTAGCTAGTCTACTATGGGGATTTCAGCTACTACGTGTTACAGTGCTGTCAATAACTTTATGGTACATATTTGTGTGCTGATGTGAATGAATCCCGTGTCAGACATTTTGAAAAGGAAAATTAAGTATTTTTCTCCAGTAATGTACTGGATCACTTAACATACTCAGAAACATTTGGTTTACACAGGTAGAGAATGTGAGCTGATAAAAAGTACTCTGAATATTCTCTCAGTTAAGAAGTAAATCCAAAGTAAGAAGTTTTCAGATTTTATAATATTCAAAGATCTAATGATGTCTGCACGTATTTAGATAAAACTGACAGGGACAGCGACAGAAAAGCCAGGTATATTTCTCCTCTCCTGTGGTGCTTTGTTCTCACAGACAAGCCACAGACATTTCAAAAATAATCTGTACCTTTGCTGTACTGCCACTGAACAGCCTAGTGCATTTTATACTTAAATATGAAAGCAACACTACAATACAGTATAGCGTTAAGATTTAGTTTTGTACTCTGAAAAATCACTGTACTTTCAAAGGGATTATATGATAGAATCTGACAACAGCAAACTCTGTCTCAACAGTTGCTAGTTCAGCACCATTTAGCTTACTAAATCCAAGCTTTTGCTTATGGGCCCTTAACAGAATTCAAGAGTCACCATACCTTACGTTCCCCAAGCCTACTTTCACTAATGCAATTCACTGCATCATTCCAGTATCCACCTAAGTTTTGAGAACCTGACGTCTCAAAGCTTCTTCACCCCCTTTTCCTGGCAGAACTGACAGGGACAACAGTAGTTGTTAGAGCAAGTCACTAATTGCTTAAGTAGTAGCAGAGCAGAGAAACCACCTTCCTTAGCTCACACAGAGAAAAAGATAAAATAGTGCATATTTTCGTGCACCTTCTTGCTCCCTACTTCTTCCCATGATAACCAGATGAAAGCATTTTGCTTGCTTTTCACAGCTGCTATGATTGAAAGCGAGCAGGAAGAGAGAAAAGTCAGCCTGTAAGACAGTTGGGGTGCTTTGGGAATCAGGGAAAGAGAGCAGGTCTGAAATGCACACATTTGTTTTACCCCCAGGCCTCTGGCTCTTTGCAATTATGGAAACGCAGATTCACAGTTGTACCAATTACATAAATCAAAGACTCCCTTACTCACTGACACAGGGATTGAGGCTGCAAAGTTTAATAGTTTGGTATGAATTTGCAGGAGACTGAGAGACCTGCAGGTAACCACTGAGTCGTTCTTTCTACAATCAGCAACTTTTCCTCTAATTAAAAATAACTTTCTTATCCTGCTCCCTCTTCCTCCCCCTCCCCTCCCCCCAAAAATAAAGCAGCTCAGGATTGTTCTCTCTGCTTACTCTAACACATAATAAGCATCAGAAGGGGCAACGTAGAGGAGCATGAAGCACCAAATAAACAGATTTGGAGAGGCTAACTTTTCAAATCAAGTTTATTCTGCCTATCAGATCTGCATTTCCTTTGAAATAAGTCTATGTACTAACCGAGAAGTCAGTGAAGGCTTTCAGGGCTCTGAGCAGACAGCTGTGGAAAACAGAAAATATTCTCACATACTGACATAGCAAAATATCCTACACATATACCCTGGAGGCTTAATTTCCAGATCAATACCATTCCATGAAGTCTTAGGTTGTTTTTTTTTCCCCTAGATCACTAGTTATGGGATTTGGAAACAAAGTGATAGCAAATATTAGGACTAAATTTGTGGGTATTTCTGCTTCTGAAACATCCTAAAACCTGCTGAAAATATTAAACTCTTTGATGTGCATCCTTCCAATTACAATATTTATAGCAGGAAACTAAACCAGAACAACTGCAGTCACAACTGCAACCTTCTTGACATGATGGGACTGTTCAATATTTTAGTGTTTTAATCAACAGAATAAAATATACTATCCCTTTGGCTAAAGTGTTTTGGCAGTCTGGAGTGAAAGGCCAGTAAAACAGCCAAAAAAAGGTATCTGGGTTGGAAACCAGAATTTTCAAATGCCCATTTCCTTAATTTAAAGGGTCAGGGGCTGGAGGAGGGGGAGTTCTTTCCATTTAATGACTTGAACACAGTGTGGTTTAAATAGCATGTTTGATTTGGGAACCTATTAGCTAATAATGACTCTTTGGAAAGAAAAAAAAATGGATTCACTTATTACTAGTGTGATATCTGTAATCCCAGGATGTTGTGAAATAGTGCAGCATTCAGAATGAGCTATTTCCCATTTGTAAAAGCAGAAGCATAAACATAGGGAAAGCAGATTTCCCATGTTAAACACATTCCTGAATTCTGCAGTACTTTTACTGTCACTAGAATTAAGAAAGCAAAATTGGGTTATACACATATTGAAGCTTCAGTTTTGGAAAGCCTGCATGCCAGGCTTCATAGGAATAAAAAGATGGGTGACAGCAGTCTAAAGAAGTTGCTATTTAAGCAAATAGGTGCAACTATATTTCAAATGATCTTTTTATAGTAGAAATTAAGCAAATGTTTGATTAATGACAGCACTGTAGATCCTTCTTGCTAAAGAAGCAGCATTAAAAGAAACAGCACTGTAGTGATTATACAGGTCAGAAAGGGGAGGGTAAATATAACTAAGGAAAAAATAATCCAAATGTGTGATTTGCCTTTCTCTTACAACTAAGTAGTCTAGTAAACTAGAAGGAGAAACAGTCATGTAAAATCAATTTGAAGATCCTGCCCAGCAAGCTGATGCAATGATTCTATTAAAGTGATTCTAGACACTTTCTTCCTGTTACAGAACACATAACAGAACACAAACAAACATAGCTGTGATAAGATACAGGAGAAGTCAACCTAAATGATGAGCAGTGTTTTAGAATTTCACTGTTCTTTGACTTCTTTCATGTAGGCAATGAACAGTTGAAAAGAGATTCAAAAGCCTATCAAAACCTGTGTTCAGGCATTCTGCAACAGAAAAAGAACTACTAAAAAGCACGTAACAAAGTAAAGGCAACTGAGTTTTACTGAAGAAAAATCCAGCAACAGGCATAAACCAGCATCTCTTCCCATTTAGAAAGGGCCTTCTAAATTTCTGGAGCGATTAACAATGCTCTCTACTAGTCTACAGGCCTAAACCCAAAGAAATTGCCAATGCTCCTGATAGGCCACAGGCTTTCCATAAACATCTGCAGGGCTCAGCACCAGAACTTGCGAGTCGTATTTTCTCTAAGCCTGTCTTCAGTTTCTCTTCAGCTTGTGTAGCTGTAATAGCAACTCTCTAATACCCAGTTAACACAGCCTTAGTTTTGTGATGGCATGGGCTAGTGACTATCGGTATATCAATTCAAGTATATATATATTTGTACATAGACATTCTGCAGAGAACAAACTAGTACTGTAGAATAAAAATGTAATGTAGAGGACTACAGTCACAGAGATATTGGAAGTACAGGGTGGTACCAAAGGGAGAAGGGCTATAAACAACGTAACAGGTCAATTACTAGCCATTAAAAGAATGCAACCTTGGGAGCTGACTGATTTTAGAAAACAAAGAACAAGACAAAAAGACAAAGGACAAGAACCCTACACATACAGAGAACTCAGACAAATGCAGTTGCAGAAGAATAAATAAAGATCAACATCACAGCTTTGAGGCTACCAACAGGGTAATCGCCCTACCCACTGAGGGACCAGAGTGCCCTGCCCAAGAGCTTGGGAGTCCCATTTCAGCCCCCAGGTTCTATGTGAGCCATATCATAGGTGGATCCATGCCCAGCCCAGATGGTACTCTTCCTCACTTAGGGATTTTGCTTGCTGGCTTGACAGACCTGGCTCATCCCTTCCTGTGTGCTGATCTCCAGGCAACTGGCACCACCAGTTTTAGGAGGCAGAATACAGTATCTAGGCAGGACCAGCAGAAATCCTACAGGAGCAGGACAAATAAAAGCAGCACTGCCAGTAAGCCAACCTTCTACAAGTCTGCTGTTTTGCCTAGATCTTCAGGATTTAGAAGATCATGACTACCGTCACTTGCTCCTTCTTCTTCATCCATACAGCAAAAGCATTTCTCAATCCTATGCTCTTAAAGTCATTTCATTATCCCACTGACATGTATTTTGGGTAGAAAATAAAAGTTTGGTATTGATACACAAGAATTAGTGAAATTTTCAATTTCAGGATTTTCAGATTGATATTAGTTAGAAAAAAAAATCAATAGTATTCAGAATATTAATTCTGTTAATCTGAAGTTTCACGTTTAAATGTATAATTCCTGCAAAATTATTTATGAGATGTATATCAAAATGGTATAATATCCATAATATCAAGGAAAGCTATCAAAATTCCTGTCGGTAAAGATAAAGACTTGTTTTCAGACTGTGACATAAATTTGCCTAGCCCTAGGATATAATTAGACTAGGTAGACTGAAGTTACACACCTATTCTTCCAACGACCAAAACAGGTGGCATTGCACTGAGCAACAGCAGTCAGTGCTAATGCAGGAAACAAGTTAAATCAACAAAGTGCATCAAAGCTGTTTAGGTTTGCTCCAACAACCATGAACTTGCAAATGTCCATTTACCCGATGAGCACAGATAAGCCTTTTTAACTGAAGTCAATTGTACAACTGCATTGTGTGAGTCCATCGACACGCCCATGATGCTGTATGTTATTAGTGGTGCATTCCTCCATGCACTGCAAGGGAGTGCTATTACTGTCACATACACTGAGCAGCTGTCAGACAACAAAGACTTTGTTAAAGCAAACAAGCAAGAATATTTTACATAAAAGCATTTTCGTATTAAAAGTATCATCTGTTGCTTTTTCAATATCTGAACGTTAACGTAGAGAGCACTCCTTACCTCCTCTCTTGTTTAACTTGGCATACCCAGGTACATAGCTGCTTGTCATAGATGATGAACTGCTGAAGGAGGAGTGGGGTAACGCTGAGACCAAAGGCTCATCACACTTCTCTGAAACACAAGAACACAGATTCACTTTATACTGTTAATAATTCATACATATTAAGTGGCAATGTGCCTTTGATTTTTCTGCTGGGTTATAACATAACCTTGTTATTTTTTACACATGAAATGCATTAGGCTACAATCCAATATTTTAGTTTAAAAAACCCAACCACAAACCAAACAACAGAAATTCCCAAACCCCAAACCCACACTGACAAGCAACAAGAAAAAAAATCACCCCAAAACCCACAAACACATACACACACCCCTCAACATGGGAAAATAAAGGCTTCAATAAAGGAGAGAATTAGCTAATGGTGCTGCCTAACTATAGGCCACCACTCTCCTTCCAGATACTACAAGTGAACAAGCAAGCTGGCCCCGACACATCTGAAATGGCTTATTCAACATGAAAACCCAGTGCTAATGAAAAGTATTATCATGAAAGCTTTGTATCAAGTAGCTAAGATAAAACCTCTCAGTACTGTAACTGAAGTGCTGATAAACTGATATCTTAAAAAAGGAAACCAATTCGGGTACATTAATAAATGCCGATGAATTATCACTTATTACAGATTTACTTTAGAACTTAGCAAAATACAAATTATTTTGGTGTGTTTGTTGTTGTTTTGGTTGGGTGCCTTTTAAACAGGATCTCTAGAATCCATGAGTACGTCACATCTATTTTACCCAGTATAAATAAGACTTTGTATTAGCACCTGAGATGGAAAAAAAAAACCCCAAAATCAGAATCTTTCCCTTTCTAATGGAAAAGTTTAAAACAAATCCACTGTTGTATGAAGTTACATAAATCAGAACAAAGAGAACTGCGTTTTGATTTTTCAAATACCCAAGTAATATACTGCCCTTTGCCCTTTTTCCTCAATTACTTCAACAGAGGAATAAAACGTGGGCTACATTACTCATTTACATTTCAGGTACAGCCTAAAAAACTTCATCATCTACACCAGATGTCTTGATTCATCCCTTCATCCTTTTGAACACACAGACTGCAACACAGGCACTGCTGCGAGCAGAAACACCTCAATTTATACATCTAGAAAGCACTACACCACCCCTGTTTCTGTTTGGCAGGATATTTTAGTGCTCAGCCACACCATATAATTTTGGTACTACTAGGAAATAGTGATGTGGTCAGACTGGATCATACAGAGACTGAATTAATCCTACCATGAAAAGAGGAACCTCAATGGGAAAAAAAAAAACAGGCTTGTGAGCAAACCAAGTCATTTATAATGCAGGTCTCCTAAAATTTCCAGTCTCATGTAATGAAAAATAAAATTATTTTCACAGCAATAGAAACTGAAGCAATGAAATACAGGAGAACATTTGCTCATGAGTCAGTACTCTTGACATTTAACAAAATAAGTAAGTTTCCTTCACAAATCTCCAACAGTTTGTTAAGGGAGAAAACAAAACTCATACCAGCATAAAAGCACAGGCAAGGGGAAAGTACAATTGCTTTGCACTGAATTAAAGGACAATTCCAATGGCTTTAAAGTTCACTACCACACTATTTAATGATGGAATTTTGACAGGGGAAAATAAATGGTTGTAAGCATTATTGTTTATACCACAAAATAAAAGGACCAATTCACCTCTTCCCTCCTTGCCCTGCCTTGGATGTGGCCACACATGGTCAAGAGTCTGTAGCCACAGAGGCACCATGCCTGAAGCTCACATCACGCCATCTAAAGCAACACACCAGGGATGCACAGGAGCAAACCCTGGCAGCAGGGGCACAGCACGGAGCGAAGGCTTACGTGGGTGCCAGGCTGCTGTGATTTCAGTCACAGTTCAAGGTCAGAGCTTCACAAAAGAAGTGGTTTGGGCTGAAAGGGACCTTAAAGTTCATCCAGTTTCAAGCCCCCACCAAGGGCAGGGACACCTTCCACTAGACCAGGTTGCTCCAAGCCCCGTCCAACCTGGCCTTGAACACTGCCAGGGATAGGGCAGCCACAGCTTCTCTGGGCACCCTGTGCCAGCGCCTCAGCACCCTCACACGGAAGAACTTCTGCCTAATGTCTAATCTGTACCTCCTTTCTTTTGAGCTTAAAGCCATTTCCCCTTGTCCTATGTCACTACATAGATTTTTTATTATTTGTAAAAAGTCCCTCTCCAGATTTCCTGTAGCCCTTCTTCATATTACAATCACAGAGTTAAAGTTTCTCAACTATTTATCTACAGTATTTTTTCAGTTGTTCAAATAAACAGGTTTTCAACATAAAGACTGCTAGCAATCTGCTCTCGCTGCCTCTTCACTGGTAGTAGCTAGAGAGTTGAATTAATTTGCCATTAATACTGTTCTTAGGTAAAACGCAAAGGAAACATTTGAACAAAGAAGTACACATAAGCAGAAATATTTTACAAATACATAACAAAGTCTCTTTATCATATTTTCCAATGCTTATCTTATGCGATATTGACTAAGAGAAATATATTCACATTCATAATGAGAGCTAAGGCTGAATATCTGTTCCGTTGGGGGGGGTGGGGTGGTATATTTTTTCCAAGCAAATCATAGGGTTAGATGGTTTTCCCCACACCTATACTTTCACACTGGGGGCTGAGGAGAAAACTCCCCATCTGTATGGAAGAATATAAGTAGAAGAAAGGTTTAGCCACAGAACTGTATGCTACTTCTGCAATTTGATTAATTATGGAATGTAATGGGAAGCCATTGGTCATGATACTCTAGAAAGAATAATTTGAAACAAAAGAGCTATAAGAACTCCCATCTAAAAAGGGATTAATTTATTCAACAGAAATGTGTTCAGAAACAATGAGAGCTTTGGAAAAAGCCTTTCCAAATCACAGAAGCTCATCAGAACTTCTTTTCTGTAGCGACCCCACTAGTTATAGAGAACACTTCCTCCTTGTATTTTGACAGCTACAATATCGCTGCTACTATTGATGATGCCACACGAAAAGAAGTATGGGGAAAACTTCTATGGAAAAAGTACTGACTTCTAAAGCATCCTCCCCCTGTATGGTCTTGCCTTGTCTCTCTGCTTCCTTAACTTGGATTCAAACAAATGAGAAAGACAAGCCTGACACAGCCAAAAACTAAAACTAAAATCCCACAGGGAGTACCGCACTGTGTTTGTCCCTGTGATCCCAAGTCTTACTGTCAGTCATTAATGTGCTTCATTTGGTGTATGTCTGCTTTTGAAGTATTGAACCTGGCCATCTGCTTTCTCAGTGTGGCTGGAATCACCAATACTAGGGTCAGGGGTGGTGGCAATTGAAAAAGCAAACTTAATTGGTACCGTCTTCCTTCCCTGTTGTTTAGAACTGCATTCGCTTCTTATGCCTGTTTTGGGATCCCAAGTAATAAGCTTCTTACTGTTTAAAAAACAAACACACACACCCTGTCAACCTGCTCACTCATTTAGGCTTCAAAATATAGGAAATTCACCACAGATGTGTATGAATTACAGGGAAGCATTACACTTTGAATGAACAGCTGTTAAAAAAGATATTGATCTCATCAATAACTCAGGACTTTGGGTCCAATAGAACAGAAGTTAAAAGTCTGCTTACATAAGCTAATATTTCTAGCTGTGTATGAAAGTTCCACTAAATATACTGCACTATTTAAACTTCCTTCGTAACATGAAATGCTGTTATGCCACAGATTTAAGAGTTAAAAAAAATCCTTGGGAACCTTTGGTTCTTTCAGCAGTTCTAGTTATTTCCTGCAGAATCCAATTTTTTACTTACTAAACGAGAATCATATATACCTTCCTGTTACTGAGATATAATAGCTTTTCCCATATAAGTCAATGCACTGTGCCCTGTTAATCAATTACAGGGCACAGGGGCCTGCCAGCATTGTGGCAGCGAAGAAATAAACTCTCCTCCATCCCATTTATCTCAGTGATATATTAACATCCAAGCCAGCTTAGGTCCATTTAAATGGTAACTTCCTAAAACGAAACAGGTCTTCCACTCCACTCTTTTCTGTTCGGATAGACAGAGCTGATAACTTTGTCACAGGTGTGATGACATTTACTACTCTGACTTTCCTATTCAGAGGGAAATCAGTTTATATCCATCAGAAACAAATTTCCTTGATATGTAAATAATAAGATCAATGGAAGAAAGGTCACCTAATGACATTAAATACAAATGCAAAACCTCAGCAATCCACAAGCTTCAAATTCCTAGGCTATGGAACGGAAGGACGCCTATGCACTTGCTCTGGTCTTACATGCTTTCTCAGGCACCTGGGTACTGGAAACCAGAGGAGATGGATCTTCTGCCTTACCAGAAGCCTCTCATATGTTCTGGTGTCCTCACTCAACAAAACTAGGAAAGGATACCTGTTCTTTCCTGCTCTACAGTCTATGTGTAGTTTACAGTTTATAGCCTACCCATCATACTGGATAGACTGAAGGGCTGCATTCCACTTTGCCAGCAATTGCTTTAGTTCACACCTGGTTAGTCCATGAACTATTTGGGGAACAGGGACCAGACAATTTGATGGCCAGACCTTGACTTTATTACAAAGCAGACCATGCACACACAAACTTTGATTTATCAACACCAGAGATTGTTAAAGCTTATTCCTCGCTATGCCAGCGACTTTAATGATTTTTGGTGGGCAAAGCAGAGTAAAAAAACCTCAATACTTCACAGAACTCTGTTCCAATGCTTAGCATCCTGATCAATAGACAGGTCATCTGTAAAGTCACTGACGTATTTGATCAAAGCAGTCTGAGAAGATGAAAAAGACTATCTGCAGTTCATCATTATCTTCTTGCCATTAGTATCTACTAGCGGGTTAGAATGCATACAAGCGACTACACCTTTAGAAACGTTAAGGAATAGGAACAGTACATATTTATAGTCATAGGTGGCTTTTATTAATAATCTGAAGCTGCTCTGGAGGTTACCTCAGAAGCTCTTGCAAAGATTCTGTCAGCAAAGTAGAAAGAGCTGTGTAGAGTACTTAAAAGAAAGAAAAACATTTGGATACCGATAAATAGAACTCATCAGAAATAAGTGACGGTGCCTTATTAAGGCGGCTTTTGAAGAACAAAGGCTTTGCCATCATTATGGTCCACTGTGCACTGAGGAACAGACAGACCTTGAAAAAAATACCAAACAAAATCTACAAACTCACCCCTCCTTCTTCAAAACCTTTAGCCATCATTTCCTATCAAATCCGAATCCATTATCATTATTTTGCTGGAGGATACTAGCTCTACGATAAACATGTTGCCAGTAACTTCACTAAAAAAAAGCCCCACGTGTATGTCAGAAAAGAACTGTAAAGTTGATCAACTAAGATGCAAAAAGGCAAAATGACTGTGATAGCAATACTGTGTTCTGAGTCCAAAACAGACACAATAAATTGCCCTCAGAATAAGAAAAGTCTATCTGATGTAGGACTTACAAAAATCTCAGCCAAGAAATACACAAAGCCATGGCTTTCTGACCGAAAAGTCTCAACCATTTCTGTTTCACGTGTTTTCAGTGTACAAAACTAACATTGCAATGCAAACCCAAAAATCTTAACTATTACCAACTCATTAACTGTACCTCAATGCCTGTCAAGTGCAAGGAAAAAAGTTTAGAGCAACTTTTAATCTTGCAATGCAAGAGACTCCTATTTTAGAATATGAATTCTAATGCAAATGATGGGGAGCAAAGGAGAGAGAATCAGATCACCTGGGTTTAATTTGTACTGCGTGTGCTAAATGCTAGTTATCCTGAACACATTTTTCTGCTCCCATGTGAATATGTAGAGTGCATTCTCTGTAGCGTGCTGAGGAGAAGGTGTAAGCCACCAAGCACTTCTGAAAAGCAGTCATGAGATTGCAAGGGCACTCTGGAACATGGATAAATACATGTGGGAATTGGCATACCTCCAACAGGAGACCATCAGGAATATTAATGTGACTTTTCTGGATTGCAGCATATTAGTATGCTGAGACAGCCTTACTTTTCATATTGCATGGGCAGGTTTTGTATCCCGAAACAAATGCCAGAATCCACTGTGTTTAATTCACAAGACTGTGTCCCCCCAGAGAATAGGAATAAATAAGCATAAGTTTTATGCACTGTTTCAAATGAGCTTTTAAAGCTGTACTAACGGCAAAGCAGGAGATAATACAAAACAAGTCATGGTCAAGGGTAACCCCTGTAAAAACATTTAAAACCAACCAAAGTAGAAGCGAGTATTAGTGAGGACAGTCTAGCACAGGTTTAATTCTTACAATGACACGAAAAATCAACCTTGGCCCTGTTTCACAAGCCTGTTGCTCACAATAAACCTTGAACCAAACCTCTCATTGTGTATGACAGGAACAGTGTCGGAGAAAGTTAGTCCTGTGAAGGGCCACAGGTAAAAAAATAAATACTGATGGTAATGGCTGGCAAATGCTAAGCAGCGTACACCTCATGATCCAAGTTCTTAAGTAAGCAAGAAATCAGTGAAGAGCTTATTACAGAAGACCACCTCTTACAGAAAAGGAAGTATTGCCTGTCAGGTATTATTTACCAAATATATCAGCCTTTGGTACGTTTGGGGTGGTTCAAACCCTTTTACCTTAGATATGTTCCGCAGGGTTCCTCGACTGTGGGAGATAAATGTAAATAAATCCACTATATACTGTTATTTATTATTATTATTATTTAAGTTGAAAAGGTAACTTGACTCTCCAGCAAGTTTCTTGAATCGTTTTACCAACTAGATAGGGATGATGATTGGTAGAGTGGAAGCTTCATTTCTTTATCCTCTTCTGTCCCAACTTCTGTCCTGTTAGAATGTATTTACTCCACTAGAAGGGTAACAAAACCCAACGCACTTTTCAAATAACTTAAGTCACAACAGAGCTGTCCACACTCCATTTGTGCAAACAGGTTAATACTCCACACACACACACAAGTTACTTTCCAGTTGCCATATGCATGTCAAAGTCAATGCAAGTATTAGAGAAGCATCACTTGGCTTCTTCTTTGTTATTTCTACTGGCCTCCATTACTTTGATATGTTATTTCTCACAATGCTCTTGTGAGCATAGTCCTCTTCCCATATTGCAGAAGGCTGCAGCTTCCCCAGATGACTGACATTTCACATGACAGTCTTGACAAGCTGCTAGGGAGCCAGCTTCACAGCCAGCATCATGAGAAAATGAGTCCAAGTGTAACTGAAGCCTTCTTTAAGCATCTGTGAGCTCAGCTGTAATATAAAATATCAGAGCAGCTGATACTGATCACCTGGGATGTTTCATATTCCACTTCAAGTTGCATACCACCAATAGAGATAACACTGCTTAAAAAGGTGGCTGCTGCTGAAAAGGAAAAAAACAGAGCAGCTATTCTTCACCCTCTAAGGTGAAATCATTAATTGATAGCCTTCTATGAGCAAGTAACTAGGTGGATGGATGATGGTAGAGCGGTAGATGTGGTTTTTCTTGGTTTCAGTAAGGCATTTGATACTGTCTCCCACAGCATCCTCGTAGATAAGCTAAGGAAGTGCAGGCTTGATGATCAGGTAGTGAGGTGGATCAAGAACTGGCTGGAAGGAAGAATCAAGCTGTGATTGATTTGGCTAATCTAAACTGTGATTAGGCTAGGCTAATCTAAGGCAGGCTAGGTTAACAGCCTTCCAGTATCTGGAAGGGCCTGTAGGGATGCTGGGGAGGGACTCTTCATTAGTACAAGTTACAAGGAGTAACAGGTTAAAACTTAAACAGGGTAAGTTTAGATTGGATATAAGGAGGAAATTCTTTCCTGTTAGGGTGGTGAGGCACTGGAATGGGTTGCCCAAGGAAGCTGTGAATGCTCCATCCCTGGTGGTGTTCAAGGCCAGGTTGGACAGAGCCTTGGGTGAGATGGTTTAGTGTGAGGTGTCCCTGCCCATGGCAGGGGGGGTGGAACTGGATGATCTTAAGGTCCTTTCCAACCCTAACTATTCTATGATTCTATGAAAACTTTCTTGTTAATAAACATTTGTAAGCACTCCAAAGAAACACCGGAAATGGTAATATCCTAACAGTAGCACAACTGTGCAACGTATTACAAGACTACTATCAGTTATTTCTGGCTGCAGTGTCATCAAACAGTCTCATTCATTACCCTGTTCTACAGTTTAATCAGAAAGACTGGGATTTATTTACTGTAAGTATAAAGGTGTATGGTTACTTATACTTATCTATGTAAGTATAAAGGTGAATGGTTTTAGAACAAATACATCCTTTCTATTGTCTTTAAGCCATATCTACAGTAAAGGTTTTGCAGGGTCAGTTAGATTTGGTCTTCTGTTTTCTGGAGGAGTGAAGAGGGGAAGTTTTTACATCCCCCTAAACCAAAACCACATCTGGATTGCTTTTGGTTTACTTGAGACTCTGCAGAGCCTTTCACAGTGCACTGGGAATTCAGCAGGCATTCATGCCATCACACTCCTGTCTCTTATGAATACACAAACTGCTTTGCCCCCTGTGCAGCTGGAGAAGTGGTATGAAAAACCTGCCATCCTGTTTGCTCAGGTTTCTTAACCAAAACCTCAGGTCAATTGCATCTGGATTAGCAGGAAGTCAGCCGGTCTGATTGTACACTTGGGATTTCATTACACTGTCCTTAGCTCCTAGCAGTAACTGACTACCAACTCTGTTCATGAATATTTTTGCATATCAAATCCTCAGATGCCTCTTCAGTTTTTAATCTTCTGCCATGTAAATATACCTCAGCTTTTCACTACTAGAAATAGCCAAATGTTTTGCAGGCTGTTACAGCAAACAAAGCTCCTTCTTAAGTACCCGTGCAGGTAGGTTTGATCTTTCACAGACTGGTAGCCAGCTGAATTAAGGATAGAGAAGCCTTAAATCATGTCGCATGAGGAATTTTTGAGTAGAGGTCAGGGAACCCACAAGGCTGGAGGAAAGAATACTGAAAATCGCCACAATTTATCTTGTCAAGTCTCATTTACCTTAAATTACATTTGCCAGTTACCCAGCCTATGTTCTTCCTCAGTCAACCTTATATCAAAAGTATCTTTTGTTTGTTTGGTGTGGGATTTCTCTGGGTTTGTGTTTGGCTGTTTGTTGGTTTGATTTGTTTGTTTTTCAAGACCCACGCATAAGGCACCAATGCATAACTAGTTTCCTGAATGAAATTTTTACCCGTCAGCTTAATTTTTCATGTCTACAATTAAGCTTTTACCTTTAATGAGAACATGTAATCTTTTCCTCACAACACACACTTATTTTAATGGTGCCTTTACTTTTAGCAGTTTTATATCAACATAAAAGTCTTCTAAATTCAGAGCTGTTATTTCAGGTTTAACCTAATTTAAGCAGGATCCAAACATCCAGCACGGGATTTAGAACTGTTGGGCATTTGAATATAACAGCATGGCCACAGAAAGCCACATATTAACTGCCAAAACAATACAGCACAGGTACAGATTAACAATACTTTAACTTGGTATATAGAACCTAGTAATATGCCTTTAAAAACATGAAGGACGCTAACCTTATATGAGATAATTAAGTATTTTTATCTATCCACTTGCAGACTGGTTAAGATGCTCAACAGAAATCTCCTAATGGAGTTAAGTCAAAGCAAAAGCTTTAGATTCTCATCTGAATGCTTCTTATACTAGAAAACTACCCTTGCCCTACAATGGCTAGGGAGAAAACTGCTCTCATCAGACAGACAGAATATTTAATACCATGAAGCATGTAAAGCATATTCCACATGTGGTTAGATGAGGAAAAAAATGGAAATTAACAGGGTATGCAAAATGCAGCAGAGAATTCTTTCTCAGTTGCAGAGCAGAAAGTAAACATCACTTTAACTTACATTCAGTTGTGTTTTTTCCTAAAGACATTATTAATTCCATATTTGTGCATTGCTGTTTACTTTCAGCTCCCCTTTGGAGAAAGCAGATACATCATATTTGTAATAGAAGCTATTAGGTGGCTATTTATCAGTTGCCTACTGTTAGAAGTGATGACAGAAACAAAACGCAGGAGTTGCATGACCTATGAATTAAACTGTATTAATACCGATAATTTGTTGGGAGAAAAAGATAAGTAAGATCTAACTTTGGTCTCCTTCCTCTTCTACTTGAAGCTTTTCTCCCCTCACCTCCAACTAAGTATAAAAGATGTGCTTCCTTGATTCCTGTCACTGAAACACAGGAGGATTAGCTGTGCAAACTCTTAGCCCTCTTTCCCATGTTTCCAAAGCATCAAGCGACCAGGTAAATTAAACTGTCATAATATACTGATTTCATCAGAAGCATCAAAAAAATGTACCTGAAAAGACGCTTTAATAGGTGAAAAGAAATACTTTTCTCCTTACTGTTGCATTAATTTAGTGTATACATAGTATACTTTTAAGATAATGCTGGTCGTGATTCCATTTCCCCAAAACACGCTTCCAGAAGATAAGCTTCCTGAATCTGCCAATATCCTGTCAGGTTTTTTAGGGTCTAAATCTTATGCAAAGATTGATGAATAAAACAGTGAACAGGAAAGGAAAACTAACTGCAACAAAAAGGAGATGAGGAACGCTGCATAAGAGGAAATGTGAGCTTAAGTTAGATTTTTGAACTTCTTTGTATTATAGACTGAAAAGAGCAAGCTGTGTTATAACCAACCTGAGAGGTGCACTACTCTCAGAGGCTTGTTACACATGCTGAAAAATTTGAACCAATCATCTAACATGGCTGTGAATGTTAACACTAGAGACTAAAATATCTTACACTAATACCTTGAAGAAACAATATGCATATCAGAGCAGGCTAACAAATCGTTTCATACACCAGTATGAAATCATCAAATTGATTCCAGTAAGTGTTCAGCATGCTTAGGCACACTGGAGCAAGAGCATAAGGAACAAGTCAGTTGAGGACAGTAGCTTCACAGGACAAACAATTTCTGGATAAATTTCACCTTATTCCACAAAGTACGAAAGTGCCTTACATTTAATAATTAACGTCAGAATCTTTCTTTCTTTCCCTAGAACTGAAAGGAAGTGTCTTACTTCTATAGAATCATAGAATAGTTAGGGTTGGAAAGGACCTTAAGATCATCCAGTTCCAACCCCTCTGCTATTGGCAGGGACACCTCACACTAAACCATGTCACCCAAGGCTCTGTTCAACCTGGCCTTGAACACCACCAGGGATGGAGCATTCACAGCCTCCCTGGGCAACCCATTCCAGTGCCTCACCACCCTAACAGGAAAGAATTTCCTCCTTATATCCAATCTAAACTTCCCCTGTTTAAGTTTTAACCCGTTACCCCTTGTCTTGTCACTAAAGTCCCTAAAGAAGAGTCCCTCCCCAGCATCCCTATAGGCCCCCTTCAGATACTGGAAGGCTGCTATGAGGTCTCCACGCAGCCTTCTCTTCTCCAGGCTGAACAGCCCCAACTTCCTCAGCCTGTCTTCATACGGGAGGTGCTCCAGTCCCCTGATCATCCTCGTGGCCTCCTCTGGACTTGTTCCAACAGCTCCATGTCCTTTTTATGCTGAGGACACCAGAACTGCACCCAATACTCCAGGTGAGGTCTCACAAGAGCAGAGTAGAGGGGCAGGATCACCTCCTTTGACCTGCTGGTCACGCTCCTTTTGATGCGGCCCAGGATACGGTTGGCTTTCTGGGCTGCGAGCGCACACTGAAGCCGGCTCATGTTCATTTTCTCATCAACGAACACCCCCAAGTCCTTCCTCCATAGGGCTGCTCTGAATCTCTTCTTTGCCCAGCCTGTAACTATGGTAAGAAGATTTACATAAATTTTATAACTGAAGATGAATAGAACAACTTCATGATCAACTTGCAAGTTGTAAAGATGCAAATATTTGACTCTTAGTTGTAAAGTATTTACAGGACTCCTGTTGCTGACTCAGCACAGTTCAACCACCCCCACAAGCAAATTCCTTGTCAGTCTGTTTGGATTCTAATATTCTAGAAGGAGTAAGACCTGGGAGTAAAGTCAATGTTTAAACTAAGTGATTTAATCTCATCAGAAGGAGATAGCAAGCATCTTAAAACAGCTGTATGAATGATAGGGCAACTCTTTTCTGAGTACAGCTAAAGCCAGAAGTATCAGTCTAAAGGGAGATCTTTGGTTTTGATATACCAACCACTTTTCAATTCCATAAATCATGGTTGGTGTGTATCGATTATAGCTGTTGGTCCTCCATTCACTGGAGATAGTAACCAGGGCAGGGGGATGCATGTGAGTGCGTGTCTATGATAGTTCTTCACTACTGTGAGAAGGTACACATTTCCAGTGTTGCAGGTCCTTCTATGTTCTTTTTAAAAGGGAATGAAATTCTAATGCAAGGAAAGGCAATGACAGCCTTGAATAATCCACAGTGTGAATGCAAGAAGCAATAACAACGCACAGTAAAACACTGAACTGAAACTACTTTAAGTGTGATTAAGCACCACGCTTTGTGCGCTTGAACAGGAAAAATAAATACCAGAATTTTGTAACTGTGCAGTTTTCATCCAGAAAGAATTATAATTAAGAATAAATTAATACTTCCTGCCTGTGCAACTGCTAAATGGCACATGGGATTCAGCTGGAGGTAGAATGTCACAAAGCAAGTCACTAAAATTCTGCTCTTTTTAATATTTGGCACTTGCCGTTTTATTTTTAAGGAAGAAAAAGTGGTTAGAGGCCTAACACATGTGAATGATTTTTATCATTCGGCTTGAAGGGGACATAAGGGAGAAAAAGCTAACAAGCAATCATTGTACAGTGGTGTCTGGGTTTTGTTTTGTGTTAACAGAATGCCAGCCAAACAAAAAGGCACAACAACATCCTCTGATATTTCACAGAATACCTGAGCATGTCAAGATGTTAAATAAAACACCAAAATAAACAAAACAGCCATAGAAGACCCCATATATTGTTTCCTACAGTGCTATATGCTCATCTAGTTTAGTTGTATTTCCTCTCTTGAAGCACTACTCCTGTGATGAAAGGCTTCTCTCACAGGTTTCTGTGTCCTAAGAATATCACAGGAGATGTATTATAGGGACCTGTTCTCTGGTACACCAAGTACATTATGACTAAATAAATTTTGCTTCTTCCCCCCCCACCAACCAAAAATGTGTTTGTATTCCCCTGGACAGAACAGACTGCATCAACACTTGCAAAGAGCTATTTAACTGAAAAAACATTTCTGACCAGACTCTACAGCCCAAGTCAAAGTACATCAGGTGCCTGCATTGATCAGTGTTGCTGATTCAGATCCTAACGGTTTTATCATACAAGTAGAAACTGAAGAGATGAAAGGATGGTTCTGCACTACTCCTACCTTCAGTTTTTGCACTGCCCCAGGCAAAATTCACCTGCTTTTGGAAGGAACTAAGCACCCTCAAACAGATCAGTTCTGCCATCTACACTAGAACAGCTTATGCCTTTCTCATGACTGTCTGGTGCATTAGGGTGTCGAGGAAAGCTTCTGTTAGAAACAGCGGAAGAAAACACCAAGTAGAAAACCCAATTCTGTACTTAATGGAGATCAAAACCAATTTGAAAAGGTCTTAATCAAGTGGAGGGTTACTGTACCACTGTTCCCTTTCAGTGTGAAGGCTAGTTAGAACAACTCCAGGTAACTTCAACATGCTCCCAAAGACTGTTTTTAACTTCTTAAATAACAGCAAATCTCATTACAGTGGCCCGAGAGCCCTTTCCTTTTTCACATTCCCTTTTAGTCTCATCAGAAACTCTTGATTTAGAAACACTCATTATAGAGAACAGCGATGTAATTCATTATCCTAAAGGCTGGCTGGGAGGATGCTGTATAAAAGGTTTTGTAAGACAGATTTTTAGATAGGATATGTCACTGCATTTCTCTTGCTCATGTAAATTACCAGACCTACCTTATTTTCATGTGCTATGGAAATCCAAGCCAATATGTTTTACAACAGACTTAGCCATCCAGCTTACCCTGCTGTTCATGTAGCATTTTCTGAATATAAATTGTTGTTTTTTTCCTAATTATCAAATGCAAATGGTGTTGACAATAGCACCATCTATTATTGTACCCTCATTAGCATGCATGGGTACTACAGAAGCATTTTTAAGGCCAAGAGTACTTGGTAATTAAGCTCGGTAAAACCTTGTTATACTACATGTTTAACATGTCAACCAAGGACAACAGCACAGTTAAATCAGCATCTCTAAAAAATTAAAGTGACTTATAATTATAGTCCATTCCCTCCCAATTTTAATCAGTTACCTGAATATTAAGTTCCAAACATTACAGTTTACTACCTTGGTCTGGATCACCAATTCCCATTATGCCCAAAGTGAAGGATGCCTCATGTTAATACATATGGAAGTCTGCATGCATACATATACACAGCAATGCGCTATTGCCCACAGGCATTCCCAGTTGCAGTGGCTGAGTTGCCCAGGTCTTGGCAGGGGGACTGCTAACTCTGGGGCCAGCAAAATGCTGGCAAAGGCTGCCCAGTGGTGAGGAGAAAAGGGTGAGAACAAGCCCTGCCAACCCTGAAAGGAGAGAAGGAGAAGGGTGAGTAGGGGCTCCAGCCCTTGCCCTGGCAGAGAATTCCCCCAAAAGCCCCCATCAAAGCAGGTGGCTATGAGAGCTGCAGCCTCTGGAGAGCCCACACTGGAACAGCACGAGAAGGTGGGAGCCACAATAAAGACCACAGACCCCTTCCAGTTCCTAAGAGAGCCTACAAGAAACCTGGAGAGCAACTTTCAAAAAGGGAATGGCTTTAACCTGATAGAGGGGAAACCAAGATTAGACATAAGGAAGAAATTATTCACTGGGAGGGTGGTGAGACGCTGGCACAGGGTGCCCAGAGAAGCTGTGGCTGCCCCATCCCTGACAGCGTTCAAGGCCACGTTGGACAGCGCTTGCAGTGACCTGCTCTAGTAGAAGGTGTCCCTGCCTTTGGCAGGGGGTTAGAACTGGATGAGCTTTAAGGTCCCTTCCAGCTCAAACCATTCTATGATAAGAGATAGGAAGAGCCATCTACCAAGTGCTATAAGACTGCAACACCACCACTGCCTGCCCTGGGGCAGACAGCCTTGTAGGCAGATGTGCAAGAAAGGGCTGCAAGTCAGGGCCTCCTTAAAAGAAACTGTAGCTTATTATCTTGTGTAGAATTTAATTATATTTAACTGTTCTGCTTCCCAGCCAGTAAGTGCTGGCAGTGGAATTTGGATGAAACATGAGTAAGTATTAAAAATTCATTTGTTTCCTTTAGCATTTTGGTCTTTTTTGACATGCAGTTTTCTCAGAGAAAGTGCTCAGAAGTTTACAGATCACTTCACTACTTCTTATCTAGAATTACTCTGGGTAAAGATTACTGAAAGGCTTGAAGCAAAAAGTAAAACTGTTCAATCCTTTCATCCAAATATGAATGAACAACATCCAGCCAGAATAAGGAAAATCTGCCACAATTTCAAAGACCATAGGCCATGTAAGAAGGTGCCTTTCTAGCTTCTTTTCTCTATCCCACATCTGAACCCATGAGTGATGAGTATATCCAATCAATTCCTTATAATTAAGATCTTTAGTTCCTAGAAAAGTTATTTTCTTTTGAGAACACCTAGGAAACAATAAGTAAAAATTAAAGGGAATTTCAATTCACTTGTAGTGAAATTCCAAGACAATGGAGGAAAAAGCAAAACCAGGTTAAACTAAGTTATACCATTACCTTGATTTTCCTCAATAAACTCCCCTTAAATTTAACAAACTGAGTTTATACGTTAATAGATTCTTGATTTAAAGAAAAAAACAAACGCACATCAAAAATCCCCAACAAATACTTCTCACTTCTCTAAATTTTATTCTCAGTATTAATGTCATTAAGCCACCCTTAATTTCTTTAAAAAGTTATCTTTCATGTTCAGTGCAGTTTGCCAGGATAGTAGGCTGAATGTGTGAAGAATTAATTTTCTCTTGTAAATGAATGAACACGATTGGAGGAAGACAAAATGAATGACAAAATGACTGCAGTTAACCAAAAAGTTCCATTTTGCTCCCTTACGGAGAATGATGGAGTAGCATTTTATTGAACTCCATTACCCTAATGAGAAGATATTCTATGCTTGATCTTAGCCAAAATGCCGGAGAAGATACTTTAATGACTTACTGCTTCTGTTTAACAGGGATATTTCATAATTACTGAAACTACATCTGTTTGATTAATGAGCCTTTTCTAGCATCCACGTATCTTTCAATTTGCCTGACAATATAAACTGGAAGGCTATGCACACAGACATAAGTGCTTTTCATCGTGTATATGTATACAAATAAAACAGCATTGAGAAGAAATATAAGGGCCCCAAATAGGACAACAGAATTCTGCTATTAATTATTATAAGCAAATGTTTGCAACCTTCACTCGCATTTCTGGTTTTACACAGAAAGGTCAAGTTTTCAAGAAACATTTAAGTAAATCTTGCAGCGATTTTTATGGTCCATCTTATGGGCCTCCCAGAACGGCTTTCAATCAAATAGGAAAAATAATCAACACTGAAAATACACAGAGCAAAGAACACTGATGTTGAGTTATTGTACATGCAGTGTCCACACATGGCAGTCACTTAAGGACTGCAGTTATTCTCAAGTTGGTTTTCATGTGTTGTTCAAAGAATATGAAACTGTGTTTTGCCTCATGCCAAAATTCCCCAAGAGGTATTTCAATTTTTAGGCCCACCATGATGCTCAGAAATCATAAATGAAGGCCTATTAATTAATCCTCATGCTTAGAGGTCTCATGTAACATTAGGAAAAACAGATTAAGAAAATAGATCAGATTAAGAAAATTAAGATCAGGAAAATAGCACATGAAAAGCCTTCAGGACTTACAGAACTTTCCAAAGGCAAGTCAGAGAACAATACCTACTAAGTAACGAGTGAACATAATGGTACCTTATAAAGAAGATGGTATACTCTTATCTGAATAGCTGATATAAAGATATAAATGATACAGAATACTGTATCATTTATGCCATGAAAGAAGGTATTAGAAATGGTAAATGCTCCATCCCTGGCAGCGTTCAAGGCCAGGTTGGACAGAGCCTTGGGTGATGTGTCTTGGTTTAGTGTGAGGTGTCCCTGCCGGTGGCAGGGGTGTGGGAACTAGATGATCTTTGAGGTCCTTTCCAATCCAGACCATTCTATGATTACCCCACTATTGCATTATCCTGGCCTCAAATCATTAAGACATTTTCTTGCTGCATGTGACAAATCTACTCTGAAACTGAGTGCCAGCAACTTTTACTCATCCAGCTAATTTCTTAATAAAGGTATTTTGAAGAAAAAGGCCTCATTATCAAATACAAATATTGATTTAAAATACATTGCTTATGTTGTATTTCACATTATTCTGTATTCATGTGAACTTAAGTAAGTTTTATATCATGGTAGCACAAGAATTTGCCATGCAGTATCTGTTCTGCTATTTGTAATATGATGTGCAGATAGAGTTGTCACTCTGTTTGCTTGTTACTCTCTGAGCCAGCTTTTTCTGAAACACGTTTCTTGAATTCTTGTTATTTCTCAGCTAATACCTGGTGACCAACATAAACACTAACACCTCCTCCAGAATCCAAGAACAGCAGAAGGACGAAACAGTTCCACTGTCGTCACGTCATCTCTCCTCAAAACTTGTTCCTAACAAATGGTTGTAGAGTATTTCCTGAGGGTTCTGGGGGGTGCTGGATAACCCCAATAACAATTTCTGACATCAAAATGTCAGAGTTTTTCCTATCTCCATATAAAACCAGAAATAGTTTGTATAATTCTCTCTATTTGGTGCAAAAGGGGAAGTTCATTGTTCCTTGCATGTGTGTCTGTTCATTTCTGCTTAGGGGGAAACGTCAGCCATCAGCCACTGTTCATGAAGTTATTTCAATATATATAAATGTACAAAGTGACTCATCATCACTATCTATGCTCTTCTAAATGATAGCACTGGCTGCACACTGCTTTATCAAAAAGAAACAAACACCTGGAGCTTGGGATTTCAATTTCAACTGACTAAAATCAGTCTCCACTAATCAATTTCATTCTGTGTCCAAATGTGAGTGTATTGACCTAGACAGAATTCATGCAGCATTTCATACAGAAATTTCAAGTTACAATAGAACAATCTGAGAGACAGCCTAACTTTTGTACTTTCATCTTACCTAGAGAAAAAGCTTAGTCTCCACAAGTGACTCACAAAACACACCACCTGCTTGGCGGCTGGATAAAGAAAATACTTGGAAATATTTCCCTGTAGTAGAAAACTCGGGTTGACTGCTGTCAGCTTCCAGTTTATGAATGGATGTGCTGCATGTTTGGAGGAGTGCTCTCTGCATCCAAAGACAGACACAAAATAAAACCCACTGCAACCTGCCCATGTTCAGCTTTGGGACCCCCAACACAAGAGGGACGTGGAGCTGTCGGAGTGAGTCCAGAGGAGACCATGGAGATGCTGCAAGGGCTGGAGCAGCTCTGCTCTGGAGCCAGGCTGAGAGAGCTGGGCTGGTTCAGCCTGGAGAAGAGAAGGCTCCTTAAGGGGAGACCTTAGAGCAGTTTTCAGTGCCTAAAAGGGACAACCAGAAATCTAGAGAGGAACTTCTGCAAAGGCATGTAGGGATAGGACAATGAATGGCTTTAATAAACTGACAGTGGGGAGATTAAGATTAGGTAAGGAATTCTTCACTGCTTTGAGCAGCTTGGTCTAGTGGAAGGTATCCCTGCCCATGGCAGAGAAGTTGTAACAGATTATTCCAACCCAAACCATTCTAGGATTCTAAGAAGAGCATCAAATTCTGTGACACCTAAGCAACACAATTCACTGCAGTTCATCTAAAGAAGTGTAATGAGAGCAGATTTGAGCCTAGTACCAATATTACAGCTTTCAAGCATGATTACATAGCAATTAGCTCACTATCCTTCTGCTTTTCAGTTCTGATCAGTCTTTATGACAGTTGTTATATTTGCCTCTGGCCACAAGGAAAATCACTTATATGTAAGGGAAAAAGGAGGGCAGAACAAGCACAAGCAGGAAACAGACCAACAGAAATTGAGCTTTTAAGATCAGAATACTACTGTTAACACAGTTATAGCCTCTGAGTTAGATGTACTAATTAATAAATAATATTTACCAAGTCGTCTTAAACCACCATGTTGTTTCACCACTAAGGCAGGGTTTCATTACAGCCAGCAGCCTTGCGAGTAGTGCAAAAGAAAATACCTCAGTTACACTGAGGAATTATTTATCAGCAGAAAAATGTCTGTGGATACAGGCTGGGTAACACTGGGAAAGCTAAAACTTGAAGGCAGCGACTTATCTATCCTAGGCAGTTCTGTACATCCCTTACCACACATTCCTGGCAGTTAAAGTATCTGCTGGTATCATTTGTTCTGCAGAACTGCAAAAAAAACACTCAAAAACTAGCAAGGCATTAAAATTCACATTCTGTGTGGACAGAACACAGAGAAGGGACCAACACAGCGTGCTTGCAAGTGAGTTACAATTATAATAGGATTCCCAGCTGGGTATTTTTTCCTCATAGTCATGACAGAACTAAGCTCCATGGTTGTTCTGCTGCCTAAGATGACCTGAAGGACTCTGGAGACGCATGAGCCTGCTGGCTGAGCTTCACCATAATGGTTTTCTGAAGAAGTGAGAGCTAAAAAACACCTGCAAGATATGGGAAAAGATTGATATGAAGTTTCATTTACTAGAAATCTGCCATCAGGAATTAGAAAAGTAACATAATGGGTAGAGGAAAAAAGGATAAGACTGCAGAAAACAGAAAAAACACTCTACAGAATGCAAGAACTTGTTCTACTGTTTGAAAGCCAGAGGCAGGCTTTTCTCCAAACACATTAGCTTCTGTAAGTCAAAAATGAGATTTCAGAAGGAGAAAATCCACTGATAATACCCATGTTAGGCACTCATGATCCATTACTGGGATCTCCAAGAACTAGTTTTCATCCTTTTTGACCTTGACAGCACACACATATATGGGTAAAAGCTACTCCAGTGACACTGCTTGCTGAAGCCATGGAAAGCTACCAAAATGTGTTCATGGAAATGTTAGCAGAGCTTGGCTGTCATGGATGCTAGATACGCACTCGGTATTTAGTGGCAACCGAGTTACATGATTAGAAAAATCTGTAAATTATTATGATATTAAGATTATCACAAGTTTTAATTTTTAAAACTACAAGATATATTCTATGTTTCATTGTTTCATGTGACAGTGCAGCATTACTGAGCACATCTGTAAGGATCTTCGAAGTGGAAATTCAACATTAACTGATCTTCCTCTTATTTATACTAAACAAATCGAACGGAAAAATCTGTTGGCTAGCTGCATCACATAATAGTGACAGGCTGAAAAAATTAAGGCAGAAAGAAGATTGTCAAAAATATTAGAGAAAGCATCAACAAGATGAGGAAAGAAATGTTCTCTTCACAATCTCTTTAATGACATCTACTTAATAAACCCATCAGTGTCCACAAGCTACATATTGATTTTTAAGGATACGCAGGGGAAAAAAACCACAAAGAACAAGCCAACAAACAATGCACTGGTGATCAAGTATGGGATAGAAGACCAATGCAAACAGATTAAGTATATATGAAACTCAAAATGGAAATGGTGTTGGTTCTAAACTGAGTCCTGGAAAGCTGGACTGACAAGTTTAGAATTCAATCAGAACTGGTTAAGATGGTACCAGGGAAGTTATAAACAGAAGTGGGTAGAAGTGCTGCAGAAAGAAGGAGGGTAACAACAACAAGGATATCAATAATAATAATTACAATAATAAAATCTCCTTGCTACGAAGCCAAGCTAGCATAGAAACAAAGACAAACAACTGATTAAGGAGCAAAAGGAAGTAGAGACATGGCAAAAGAAGCTCACCCGGAATATGAATCAACAGAACAGTGAACCTCAGTGGAAATATGTTGCAGTCATAAGAGAAAATGACTTAATAAATATAATTTGATAGGCCCATAAATCTCTGAGCTCCATGAGAGTCAATAATTTTATTTAAGAAAAACAAATGTTTGTTTTGATTTGATGGAATCAATATGGGGGTTTCAGAAAGTGAGAGGCCACTGGGACTATTAACAGTGAGAGCAAAGAATTACCCAAAGAACATGATAAGCTGAAGAGTGCCAGCCTGCCAACATTTACATAACTTCAGTAGCATTTCAAGAAGCAAGTCATATCAAGAAGGACAGAAACTTGGACAGTGCTACTCTTCTAATGAAAGGCAGAGCTCCCTCTTGATGGGAGCTCCAATACAGTCAGGAATAAAATGATGGCTGCAAATGGAAACACAGAAAGGAATTAACTCCCACAAACCTGAGCAGACCTAGATCAAAACACTAAGTAGCCAGCATATTCTACCTTTAATAGATAATGGATGCTGGTGAATAAAAAAAACCCTCCTCCCCCTTTAATAATGTGAGAGGACAGGGCCTTCTAGGTTTTAAACTGCAATAGAAAAATCTTGGGCTTTTTTGCACAATCCCAGACTGGTTTAGGTTGGAAGGGACCTTTAAGCTCACCCAGTTCCAACCCCTACCACAGGTAGGGACACCTTCCACTAGAGCAGGTTGCTCCAAGCCACGTCCAATCTGGCCTTGAACACTGCCAGGGATGGGGCAGCCACAGCTTCTCTGGGCACCCTGTGCCAGCGCCTCAGCACCCTCACAGGGAAGAGCTTCTGCCTAATGTCTAACCTACATCTCCCTTCTTTTGAGCTTGAAGCCATTCCCTCTTGTCCTGTCACTACACGCCTTTGTAAAAAGTCTCTCTCCAGCATTCCTATAGCCTCCTCTAAGTTCTTCCTGGATCTTTCCATTCTAATGCATTTACTGTCTGTTCTGCTGTTGGTCACCTGCTAATTCATCTGGACTAATTTATCTCTATTTTAAGAAAGAAAGAAAATTGTAATCAGCAAAAATGCAGATCTCTAATTGGGTCAGAAGTCCCTCACTACCTGCTTAATCAAAGAGCCGCTTGTAAATTGTTACTTGCAACTGAACACGGAATTTTAGGAAATGAGGAAAACATTTAAAGAACCCTTTCATTATCGCTGTATCTACTATGCCTATTCACAACAGACATTTTAAGTGCCAGATGCCAGAAGCTGTATATGATGGAGTATAGCATTCTATACCTACAGATCAAGTAATAAGAGACCCTTGTCAGAGGATTTATGATTTACGGTATTACAAGAGAGACTGCTCCAAGGCAGAGCACCTGAGTGCTCTTGAATCATCAAGGCTATACAACAGCACTGGCTTTATAATGGTGCACCTGCACATATTCTCAAATCATAGATGTGCCTAACTACAGGGCACCAAAAGTGGCCTGTCCTTTGGTAGACTTTCAGCACCCATAGCCATCGATGCCCAGTTTTGGCAGAACAGGCAAAGCTCCACTTACTTTCCAAATTACAGGAAGATACCCATGTTACAGAAATATGCCCTAAGTAATTATTTCTGGCCTCACTGGATTAATTTCTGTTAGTATATGACTACAGCTTTCTGTGATGCTACTTTGCATACACGCAAACAGTAGACGGAGTTGAAACATGAGTTAAGGGGAACAAAACATGTAAATTTTAACCTATCACTGAGAAATTTCATCCTGGCATTGAAATTTCATGTCACTCACATAAGATACTTCTCAATAGAATTCAGACATAATTCAGGCAAAAGTGGACAAATTACATGATGAAGCTGAACACTATGTTTCATAATTTGTTTCAATAAGACTGAAAGGGGAAGAAAAGAAGGTGGAAGCTGGACAGAAGAGTCACTTCAAAAGCAGCATTTGTGTTACCAAAATGAGGTATTTTCACAAGGCCTGAGGAGATTTTATGCGCAAATGGTTGCAAAGGCAAGCACAGAAAAGACCTTTGGGCTAAAAGCCCTCAGGGTTCTTATCGAAAACAGTGATGTCCCAGCCCAGTACCTACATTTATCGTGAGCCAAAGCGTGCAGCCTACCGTTTGCAATGAAGATACTTCAAATATTTCAATTAAAAATCAGAAACTCGCCACGCAAAACAACCAATTCCATTTTATTCACCTTGAGCTATGTTAGTGATAATATGCAGTACTTTAATCACTGCATCCACAGAAGAATGAGCTAATTCCACTTTTATACTGTAAACAAGGCTTCATATAAGGCGAGGAAACAAGGCTGAACTGGAATGTACTACAAACAAAGCAGTTTGAAGAGCAAGAGATGAAAATAATAGTGTGATTTTAAGTATAATTATAGTCCAAACCATGTAAACCAAGTATCTTAAGGGATAGTACTTGTAGTCTCCTAACTTCTACTAGTACTGTAATCCAGAATAAAAGAGCACGACCAAGATGAATGTTTAACTTATGCAGCATGCAGTGGAAACATTAACCAGAGCCCAGCTGTAATAAGATTCTTATGAACCAAGTTTAAATATTCCTTAAGAAAGGCAGCGCGACAGCTAACATGCTAAAAGCTAAGCAGGCAACTTGACAACTTTACTGAGTCAAGCACTTGGTTGCGATTTCAGTGTCTTCTATTCTCAGTGGGATATCTGAGCCAAAGTCCTACAGCTGGATGCTCAAAACTCTGGCAATCAAAAACGCCTTTTCCAGTTCCACACACTGTGTACAATTTAGCACAGGGAAAGAACACCCACACAGTCTATTTTAATCCCATTTTAGCAACTAATTTTCAGAGAATAGTTACATTTATTGGAGGTGGAGAGGAAGTGGCCTAATTTCAGTTGTAGTCCAAAAATAAAATATCCTCTGGAAACATTGAATTTGCTTGCTATAAAAAGTTGCAAAAGCACCAGAGCTTCATCTCAGCACTGAATTAAGATGTCCAAACTCTTCAGTACAGTTTGCTTAAATTAAACCTATGTTCTGATTTGGCACACCATTACCTTTCAAAATGTGTTGCCTGTTGATAACAAACCTGCATTTCTAAGTCTCTTTTCATCCAAAATCCAAGTCCCTGCTAAATGATCACGCGTGTTATTTATACATAAACAACATCACAGTCCCTAGCAAAGCAGAGCCATGTGAGGTGGTAGACTCAGAGGCTGCTCAGCAGAGCACAGCACTGCTACAGGTTAGGAGAGGAAAGGAGGATGAATAACAACATTTCTTTTTGACTTACAGACGGGGGGGTGGGCAGAGAAAAAGAACACCACACCTCAAGAAAAATCACTAAACTTCACGAAATAACAGCATTTGCTTCAGATACTTCAACCTGTTTGTAGTTTTCCTTCCTCCCAGAGGTCAGAGGAAGCAACTAAACACACACAGTTGCCCAGAAGCTAGCTATGTAATCAAAGGGTGACTTACTGCTCTAGCAGCCATCTCCCTTCTATAGTTCAGAGGGGTCACTTCAAGCACCTCTGGCACTAGCGACTCCCACTTGGTGGGATGCAGAATACAGATTGCAATTGCAAACCAGGGTGCTTTGGTTTCATACATTTTAGAAAGCTACACAATGCACCACAAGACTTGCTTTTTAACCAATATAAGGAACATGACTGTCTAAACAACATCACCTTCATTACAGTATTCAGTCAGAACAGCTACCTGCATTTCACAGAGAAGCAACCAGTTTCCAAGTAAAAGGAATTTCCAATGCATGTTTAGTAGGAAAAGAGAAGGATTTTTTTTTTTTAAATTATATTGTACTATAAAAAGTGTAACTTTTCTCCTTTCCACTTCCTGATCATGTAACAGAAAGCCATTTTATTTTAT
This sequence comes from Pezoporus flaviventris, assembly GCF_033815535.1. Taxonomy (NCBI): domain Eukaryota; kingdom Metazoa; phylum Chordata; class Aves; order Psittaciformes; family Psittacidae; genus Pezoporus; species Pezoporus flaviventris. Next base: position 7,638,443 of record NW_026892585.1, read on the forward strand.
TCTACACCAGTTGTTATGCTGCCTTATGACTGTAATGTCACCTAGCACCATTTCGAGCAATGTCATTTGTGAATCCTTTTTTCATTCTTCTCTCCCTCCTTCCCTCCCACCCCCAAGAAAAAGCAAACAAAGCCCAACTAGACGGTGGGCATAAGAATGTGTTTTCTCTCGGTAAGGTTTTGATTTTGCTTGGGAAATGAACCTAAAAGAACCTGACAAAAAGAGAAGCTGACAGCTAAAGGGAGACCTTTGATTTTAGTGCTACAGTTCACCGATTAGCAGTGCATAATCAATGACAGGATAGATGCCATGGTGGGATACTCTCTATCATGGTATGCCACCTCTAATGAGAGGACTGGTGCTTTCAGTAACACTGTATTATTGACTTGGACTATAGCTTAAGAAAGATCAAATCAGCTCAATTAGGATGTTCATTTGTATTCAGGCCACGCCACCCAGAGTTCAGTTACTAGCACTTTGTTCCTGAAGATAACAAAATGTTTGTGCATAATGTATCTTTTCATCCTTTAAATTGTAAAGGTCATTGGATGGGAAGGTATCGCTTTTCTGACTGCTATTCTTCTGAAGCCATTTCATTTTAATCTCCGTACATCTATCATAAGTTATTGACACAGGAAAGCAAGGTAAGAGCAGTTCCTATTTTTAATTCCACCCTCTCACTACTTGTATCCAAAGTCACAGCAACAGACTTATAATTTCCCATCGGAAATAAATATGGGCTCATTTACAGACTTGGTAGAAATTTTCTACTCATAAAGTCATTTCCTCTGGGAGAAGTGAATTAATAGGCCTTTAAACTCAACAGGAGTAATTTTCTTTGGTTCTCTTCTGCCTGATCATAAAGGCCAATGAACACCTACACTGGATACAAACACATTTCTTCAGGTCCATATAGCATTTGGTAGGATCAAATGAAAAACTCTGATGAAAAAAACATTAGTTCTCGCAGGAGACTACTCATTTACTATTCGGTTGAAGTGTGTAAACATTTGGGAGGAGAGTGTGGGTTCATAGACTTAGCGAAGATTACAAGCACTTGGTTTTTAATCACTCTAAAGCATTTTTTGAAACATTTGTCCAATGCTACCCTTAATATAACAGTGACAATGTCCTGCTCGCTAGCAAGGACTTTTCACAAGGGCATGTAGCGACAGGACAAGGGGGAATGGCTTTAAACTAACAAAGGGGAGATGGAGATTAGACATTAGCCAGAAGTTCTTCCCTGTGAAGGTGGTGAGGCGCTGGCACAGGGTGCCCAGAGAAGCTGTGGCTGCCCCATCCCTGGCAGTGTTCACGGCCAGGTTGGACGGGGCTTGAAACAACCTCTCTAGTGGAAAGTATCCCTGCCCGTAGCAGGGGACTGGAACTGGATAAGCTTTAAAGTCCCTTCCAACCCAAACCAGTCTGGGATTCTATGATTCACCCAAGACATTCCTTGCAAAGAACTCTCTATCTTTTTGTACAGGTGCCTCAACATTATACTCTGTAGCATTCTTTATTAACAAGTTAGACTCAGAGTTTAATTTTATATCATTTCTTGTATAAGAGTCGCAAATGGGTTGACAGTACAGTGAAATCAGAAATAAGCAAAATAAACAGTTACCAATATTAGGACCACTACTTGAAAAGATATGTGCATATGCTAATCTTTGGGGAAGAGTCATCCTTAAATAGGTTATTACTGCCTTTTAAAATAAAGCTGATCTTTACTGAGACTTCAAATTTGGGTGTATGGTTATTCTCAGTAACCATCTGAGACAATCTCTGTTATGAAATCATCATCTATGCCGTAACAGCTACTGCATCATGTAACCATGTTATAGAGCACGCAGCATGACAACATAATGACGACAGCAATGAAGTTCAGTAATGTCTGGTATAAAGCAAGAAATAATGCCCATTCATCTATTTTCGCAGCAGTATTATGGATCACAGCACCTAGAACACAAATGACAGGTATTAGATGAGACAAACAGTGAAAGCACATGCACAAAAGCAGCTAGAAACTCCAGAACTGATTCTTCATATTTCCTGGGACTTAAGTATCTTCTCTTCTAGGACACACCAGATTCTCTCTGTTCTCTATGGATGCTATCAATAGAATAGACTTTTACTTATAATGTATTTGACCTTTTCCTCTATTTTTAATCATACACCTACATTTTAATCTTGTATGTATAATTTAAATTTTGTAATACCTTACAAAAGGCATCATCTACCATTGCCACTGAGGGAAACGCAGAATGGCCAGTAAAAGCACTTCTCCTACAAATGCCAGTAAATTTTATCACAGCCATTTCCACTTCCCTGAACGTCTCCAGATAGAGCTACATTTTCATATTGTACCTATAGAAAATGCAGCACCTCTCCAGGATATACATACATTGTTTTAAGGTTTCTTTCTAGCCATTTCATTTGGGTTTGCTTCTTATTAGCAAATAGTTCAGGTAAGAACATAATAAAATGTAAAACAACTGCTTTATGATTTGTCATTTCAATAAGCTAATTAAATATGTAACAAATAAATACTAAGTCCTAATAAGTGATCTGGTATCTACACCTAACATTTAAGCCAGCTTCCACCCCCAATAACTTGGTTTGGATACAACAGGTCTTTGAAAACACATTCAGTTTTTATTTTGACTTTACTCACACATTTCTCATAACTGTGGCAAGTCAGAGCTATTACAAAGCGTGCATACTTTTCCTGACTTTAATTAATCTTTCTCCAGCTTCACTAGTAACACCTTGTACCTTAAGTTAACATACTGTACTATGCCTGTACATCTGCTTGCTCAGATTATAGTATCAGGCACTGTAGCAGCTTTTAGCTCCCACTGAGAGCTCAGGCTGATGTGAGCATACATTAGGATATGATACACAGAATCTTTCTAAAACCACAACCCATTTGATAATTCCATGTCCTGTGGTAACATCAGTGTGCTCCTATGGAAATCATGATTCACTTGGCTACAAATACACATCTTTTCCCCTGAAAAAGAGGCATGATTTAGCATAATTTAGGGTTGGTCTTTTTTTTTTCATTTGCAAGTGTTGCCAAGAATTATTTAAAAATTGTCCGTTTTCTGCAGTGATCTGGAAGATGACCTCCAAGGCCTATTACCCTTTCTATGAAATCCTATTGCAAATATCCATATTCCCCCTCTGATCTCCACATTATTATTGACTGGTCTCCCATAGAAAGCATATTTCAAGATAATTAATCACTTGGTTCTTAAAGCATGGAATGTTTTATTAATAACTTGCAATACATATGGCTGTTCTATAAAGCAGAACACACCTGCATGTTTTTCTTTCTGGTTAAACCACCACAAGCCCTCTGAGACAGATAACACATTCTCACAGCTTGACAAAATGATGATGCTACTCTAGCAGGATGATAGATAGTGCTGAACAAACTGCACTACTGGAATGGACCAATTCAACAGATACTGTACAGACAGCAAAAACATGTTACCAACACAAAAAGACTGATCATATAAAGGTACAAGCAGGATTTTTTTCTTCTAGGAAAAGGATACCTGTATTATCATTTAGCTTCTCCTATGCACAGAAAGTACTGCAAAAAATTATACCATTCTGCATGTAATACTCATACATGTGAGCATCCTTAATTCCCGCAGTAGGCTACAGACGGTGCAAACTGGAGCATAGCAGAGACTGCTCTAATTCAGAGACAGAAAATCCAGTAGTAAATTTACTGAAGAACTGCAATTAGCAGCTCTTCTGCTACTTTCTCTTGACTATGGTTACTTCTCATTTCAGACCCCAGCATGGCCTATGACCACATACACCTAGTAGCACATTTAGGATAACCAACACTATTTCCTAAGGCAAACAGCCATAATATGTCATCACCCTGAGCACAAAGCACCCACCCATCCTCTTCCCCTTCTCTCCACTGTGGATGTCATGAGAATATGACAACAGACAAATGCTGCCAGCACTGCAACAAGACTACAAGCCCAAAAAGTGCTCTCACCAGGATGCGGTGTCATTACACAATATTCCATTATGGAACAGGCAAGTGCAACAGCACATGAGATATTGCCTATAGCATCCATCAACTGCAAGTCTCAGGAACTTGAACTGCAGCTGGATGGGAAAACTGGTGATGCGCCCCAGGGGTGAGGAATGCCTCTGCCATTGCTTCCTGCAAGGAAGACACGCATGTTCTTTTAGATAAAGTCTGAGTTTAAATTATGATATCACATGCTGATTGTTAAGAATTTGACCTGATGTACAGTGTATCCTGGTGACTAAAACTCTACATATCCACAAACTGCAGGTGATAAGAAAGCAACATTAATTACCAGAAATTCTCTTTTAGTGAAAGCTATGATAACTGCTAAGAACCCTGCATAACAATAAGGTACTGCACTACTTGCTAGAAACTGAAGGCAACAGTTATCTATGCTGATTATTACAATTGTGTAAAAAGCTCTAATTATAATTACAATCCTATGGCCAGTCCTCATTCTACCTTACAGAACCTGCTAGTTCCTATAGCATGGGGTCAGAATAATACTGAATACCATGTAGGATTCCACAAAGTCAATTAAACTGCTTACTACCCATTCTCTGTTAGGTGTTCACTCTAACTAGTTGAAAGAAAAATGTGATCTCTGTATCACCACAAGTAGCAGCAAAAGACAGAAAGGAATGCAAAAGACTTAATATCTGACTGATTAAATCCTAGATATGTCAGTAGTTACTGTTGAGATGCTGTGCTAAGAGTACTAAAATGACATGTCAAAAAAAAAAAACCAAACACCTAACAACATGGTGCTTATATATAAAATGGGAGAAGGAATGGAGAAGGAAAGAGAAGAATGATGACCTAAGTAATTTTACCCTTGATTCCTAGAAAAATAGTGGCAAGTATTAATTTTTATGTTCCCAACAAGCAAGGTGACAGCAGCCACACTTTATTTGTCAAGAACAAATCCTACATACATATAAAGACTGTTTTTCTATATGTGACAGTAGATCTTTTGTCTTCCTTCCCAAGTGGTAGAAAAATGTTCTAAATCAAGACTTCAGTACAGCTTTGAGGACTTCATGTAAAAGTCTCATAAGTAACCTGGGAAAATAGCAGGAGAAAGCAAAACACCTCAGAAAGTTAGAGGTGCGCACGTGCACCTCTGTATTCACAGTTAGCATGGACAGAGATCCTAAATGGAATTACAGGATATGCAATATCATCACTGGTAAGGAAAAACTAAGGAGAAAGACTGCTATTAAGCGCAGAGGTGACACAAAGCTGGCTTCAGCAAATATACTGGAGAAAAAAATTATTATCAAACTGAAGAAATTATCTAAGAAACAAGATGTGTAAGAGTTACACATACAGACAGGAATAATCAACTGCACTAACAGAAGATGAGGAAGGACTGGTTAACAGCAGTTGGCCAGAAAGCAAAAGGTATCACAGGCTGAGTAGGAATTAGAGCTTTCATCCTATCAGGGGAAAAACAAAGTCAACTGGGATGTATGAACATGAGGATTATAGCCTTTTCTCTGGCCCCCAGAACTGGCAAAGCCTCAACAATACTGCTATATGTCTTTGTGGGCATCATGCCTCAAGGAAGAGGTGGATTATGAGAGGAACGCTTCATGAGAGGGCACTGAGAAGGATGTGAGATGCAGAAATCAGTACTGAAAAGAGCATAGCCTGCACTGACAGAAGTGCCTCAATCTTCATGGTGTAGTGGAGGAACTTGCTGGTTTCAGTCACATCTGAGAGGAGCCCTGCCTCACTAGCCATTAATTTTGTCTCCTGCTGACAGTTTCACTGGAAACATGCAGGTCTGAGTGAGCTGGTTTCTCTGCCGTAGCATTCTGGTGAGCAGGGCTGTGCCAATGCAAAGAAATCCACCTTAGCAAGTTTAAAGCAGAAACCAGTGCCTTTCTCTAGTTCACTAACAGTTCAAAGGAAAACAGGCTTCAGGCTATCACAGTCCTCAGGGCCTAAAACAGCCACAGACCTGTGAAACTGCAGTAATTTCTGCAGGTGTGAATAAACCAGTCAGAAGCTGAGCAAAACTGTTACTGAACTCACTTCTGGTATTAAAAGTGAACTGACAATAACTGAACTTTGCATTAAGAAACAAGTCAGAACAGGAGACCTAAATGCACAGGAGGAAGCACAGAAGGAGACTTTAACACCAGCATTGAATCCTCACCTCCCAAATTCCCCTTTAAAAACATACATCCATATCTGGACATAATTTACGGGTAGCTAAAGTTGCTTTTTCTCTGAGCACCACTTGTAAGCTGCAGTGAAAAAAACAGCTCAGCTCTTCCCTTTTATGTTAAATTGTCAGGAAAAAACAGTAATATAGTTATATCTCGTCCTTGAATAAGCATCTTTGATGCTGCTATGATTAAAGTACCCAGCAAATGCTGAAAAGCAACATGAGAAAACAAACAACTGAAGTAGTAAATGCTTCTACATAAACTCTGTAACACATACAAAAACTCACCTGAAAGATGAGGCTTAAATGCACCATGTATCTACAAAATGGTAATTCCTGGAGGAAGGAAAATAATCAAATACTAGAAAGCAAGACATTTCTGTTTGCCACTGCAAAAGCAACCTGTCGCTTAGAGATTAATGAATAAGCTTTCTGCTTGCCACATAAGAGGCTGGTTCTTCTTTGAATAATATTAATACTAGGTAGAAAAGTAAATGAAGAAATTCCCTTCTTATCAAGTGGTAAGACAATGTGAAACACATTTGAATAGGAAATAAATACAACTCTATCACAGTATGAACGCTGCCACAGAGAGCAACCTTCTGAGCTAAGAGCTCACAAAGAAGTAAACCAAAAGGAAAACAGTTTTCTGTGCAGAAAGCTTCTATTATTTATTCACTTTTATTCAAATTGTATGGTCCCTGCAGGGACAAATGTTGGCAGGTAATTAACTATCAAGAAATAAATTAAACACAAAAAGAAGAAATATTTGTGAAGACATTTACTCCTAGCAAAGCAGGAACAATCAGGCAATGGAATGATAACTAAAGGTTTGATGCTCTCATTCCCTGGTGTCAGAATCTCCCCTGGATTCTACTGCAGTGATTCTGAAAGCTCCTAAAGGTCAAGATTTCTTACAGTGTATCTGATTGTAAAATCCTTGATGAGAAGGAAAAGGGAATATGTCTGGAAACATTTTCCTCCAAAGGTTTTGCAGAAAAATCAGCTCTGAAGGTGTTCCATTTTAGTCTGGGAAACAGCAACTGGAGTTTCCGTTACGTAACTACTTTCCTCTTAAAATAAGCTAAGCATCCCAAGGTTATGGACTTACATAGTTGTTGCTCTGTGCACCCTTGAATGGCTATGCAAGGTGTATGTACACATACACATGCACTTACTATGAAAAGGATACAGAGAGTGCTGGTGAGTTTTAACAGTTTTACTAATATCTACTAGTCTAAGTGAAGAAATAATGGCGGGGTTGAGAGATAACGTAACATTTCCTATGAACTTCTGTGCTAATGCTGTTGGAATTCATTTTAGAAAATTCAGGCTAGAAGTCCCTTTGCTTCTAAGCTTAAATATTCAAAACCATTTTCTGAATAAAAGGTGTTCTTGGCTAACTCTTCAAAATTACAAGGGGGTGCACTAGGTGTTCTACAACCTGTCTAATTTGGTCTGTACTGCAAGGAACGCAAGCAAAGAAACAGTAGAGAGCACATGAAATACGTTTTGCAAACCAAAACACAATGATGACCAACAGCAGGACGCTTCACCAGGTAGTTTGCCATTCTTACATCTTACTCTAGTCTTCCTACCTAAGACTGCAGGCCAAGAAATCAATCCCAGGTATTAGACCCACTTCCAGCAGCACTGCCAAATCCATGGGGGTCTCATTTGCTTGGGCCGAGTGAACCAAGGGTAGAGAAAGTTTCTGGTAATGGACTGATGTGGAAGGCATTTCTTAGCATGTGATGATTTTATTTTCCTGTCACCTGTTTGCACATATTAAAAATAAACATTATACAGAATAGAAAGGGAACAGCTAAAGATTCTCTAATAACAAGGCAAAAGAACAGTCTGTTCTCAGCTGGGCTTAGACTCTTGATCCCACCTTCATATTTCTCATTCTGTATCCTATTAGGACATAGTTAACATTAAATGGAAATTTGTTTTCATTGTGTCACTAAATTTTAGAGACTGTTATACTTGGAAAGAATACTAGCAACTGATGGGGTTGGGGGAAGTCGTCTTAAATCTGCCAGTATACTGATAAATGTTAGGGTTTCAATTCTTACTGACTTAAACTTTCCAAACAATAACGGAGATAAAAGCCACTTTACCCACTTCACAGTAAAGGAATGATAAATGTGTAATACAACATTTAAATTGGTTACAAGTCCAGGTTAAAGCTGTTTTCTCTGTACACATTTATTATTTTCCTAAAATGAATTCCTATGGTAGAACGATGCCAACACACTACTAGAACATAGCATGACACTGCCCTAAGTCCCTGTGTAAACCCCCAAAAAGTCACATTGGATGAGCTTGTTCTGCCACGTTCAATTTTGTCATGGTTAGTGTTTACATAGAAGAGATTAAGACAGTTTTAATTAAATACTATAATACAGAAAGGTATTAGTGCCAGGATACATTCATATTAACTACGGCATTAACGCTGCCCTCGTACCATGTGGTATTAGCTGCTTTTGCTGCCACAACTGCTACTCTGCATTTAATATTCTATATGTATATGTTGCTATTGTTGACATCGTGTGAATCACTAAATGGAAGTGAAGATTTCTGCCAAATGTACCCTATTAAACACTGGAGCCCACGCTTCCTGGGTAGTCTGACACACTAAAGGGCATCATAAATCCAATGAATCATATCACTGAGAAGGTTACAAAGTAAATTAAATGTCAGAGATGTAAGTCCATTGATTGTAATTTAGTACAGATGATAGACTACTAATTAATAACTACAGCTGCCTGTGAAGAGGCATTGCTGCCTTTCCACATGCATTTATTCTTTTCATTTACTTTAGTTCTACGCTATGCTTGGTGCAAGCTTCATTTCCCTCTCTTGCCATCAGGGCAGGAGAGCCTAGGCAATGCCAGGCCCTAATCAAACACCTACCAGCCTCATGATGTTCAGGCTTTTTCACTGTCTGGAAATAGTATTTGAGCTGGCAGTACCAATAATTAAAAATAAAACCAAAACAATATCCCATTACCCATTTCATATCTTACATCTTCTTTTAAAGAGGGACGGATGTAATTTAAGCACAAGAAGGTTTCTTCATAGCTAAACGTGTGTCCACAGAACCTCCACAGACATCAAGCCAACCTGCAGTGTATGTTTTTTATGGAGTATGCAAATTGAAATTTGAAAATATGAACAATATTCTCAAACACTTGAGTAGCTTTAAAATACTCCTGCTGTTTTTTAGGGAAAAAAAATAATCTCAAAATAGTAAGTTCATTTAACTCTAAACTATATAGATATTTCATTAAAAACCATCTAATATTTACAACCCATGTTTCCAAGATTACTTTTTTCCCCCATCAACTCTTAGATCACTATTAAGCATGACCTTTCTGTTCACCATCACTGTCCTATCTGGCAGGGTAGGCAGGTAGAGTTATCCCAGTGTTTATAAAAAAACCACCCTATTGCAGCATGTTTTAAAGTACCTTTTTCTAGGTCTAAAACGAAGAAAACCAGGTGGAGTTGTTATAAATGCACTCCCAAATCAGTGCTGATCTGGCCAGAGTTGGGAACAGGAGCTGCAAGGCAGAGAGCAGATACTCTGCCATAAATAGAACATAAGGCTGTCCCATCAGGAGTTACAAAAAGAATGGGACGCTGCATGAGCAGTGACATGGCAAGACAGACATATGTGCTCACCTCTGGTCCTTTAAATATAAGTAGAACCCAGCATCATGAAATTAGATCATGTCACACATTTCTTAATACTGCTGGCACTGATTTAATGTTATGGCTGGTCATAAATGTTCACTGGTAGATCTCCTTAAAAACTGAAGATGTAGTTTATATTTGGGAGTTTGGGGTTTTTTCCTCTTCAAGCAAAGAAGAAAATTTCTGTCTAAAAGAAAAGAAACGAAGACCAGATCCAAGCCAAGAGCAATGCCAACCTGACAGACAATTCCACCCCAGAACTCTGCTGCTCTGGAAGGAAATGGTGCTGCAAACACTTCACCTTCACAAGGAAGACAGAAAGAAATCCTTCCCCCTGAACCCCCCCCCCCCCATACTTGCTCTCACTTCAGTACCATGACACTGACATGAGGAGATGCATCTTTAAAAGGAAATTTTTAGGAGAGCCCCAGTGGCTTAACCCAAATACCACTAACTGGTAACATTGCAGTGTTCTGCATTATATATTTTGTTAGACGAAACTGGTTCTTTTTTAAATCTTCTTTTTGATTAGATATTTACAGATACCTTTACTCTTGATGGGTGTTTTGAGCCTTTGTTCTGCAAGTGCATCGCTCAGAGGATAATAAAAGACAGACTTTGGGTATGAGAACCACAACTTCTATTTTTGTCCCACAAAACCATCAGTCCTCAAACTGAGGTTAAAAGGTGCCATAAATCAAAGCTACTAATGCACACATAATCCAAATAGCCTCTTTCCGTTCCAGGTGTCAGCATGGGCCAACTGGGCAGCTGCTGTACCTGTGTTCATGTGTCTTTCATTTAATGATGTTTCATTTAACCTGTATTATACTTCATAAGGGTTAATTTTAAAATTATTCTTCTCTTGTTAGCATCTTTGCCAAGTAATTTAGCTTGATATTGATAAATGTCTTACTTTTCTCAATATCAAAGGACTTGCCAGAGCTAAAAAATTCTGAGGTGACCATATACAGCTACATGACAAAAGAGACTTCTGTAAATGAACACCATTATGCTATGACTGTGTCTGTGCTAAGAAACAGCTCACAAAAGGAGCATCCCACTCACTACATCAGCTGCATATTCTTGTCAAACACAGTTCTATCTCAGATACCCTCACACACCTTCATGAAAGATAAGAAGGTGTACATACAGGAAAAGATGATACATAATTTGAAGCTTCACTCCTTGGCCTGGGTTTTTTCGTTGTTTGTAAACTTTTGAGCACTTTCTCTGAGAAAACAGTATGTTTCGTAAGGAGAAATTGACACAAAACCCCTTTGTTATATAAACTACATGTCAAAAGAAAACCAAAATGCTAAAGGAAACGAATGAATTTTTAATACTTGCTTGTGTTTCATCCAAATTCCACTGCCAGCACTTACTGGCTGGGAAGCAGAACAGCTAAATAACTCTACACGAAATACTAAACTACAATGTCCTTTAAGGAGGCCCTAACTGCAGCCCCTTCTGCACACCCATCCCCAGGGCTGGCTGCCCCAGGGCAGTCAGTGGTTTTGTTGCAGTCTTACAGCATATGACAGCTGGCTCTGCCTATCAGTTATCCTAGAAAGGTTAGTTAGAAAGGACCTTAAACGTCAGCCAGTTCCAACCCCAGGACTGCCAAGACCACCACTAAACCATCTCACTGTAGATGAGGGCCTGATGTACACTTTGGAATTTAGGCTTTTTGAAAGTTATAATGCCGTGTGACACACTTCTAGTTTAATTCTTACTTACAGAGCTTAACTCAAAGTGTGCTTATTTAAGAATAAAGATGACAAAGCCTACATTCAATGTCTAATATTTAAACAGAACTAAGAGAATCATGCTGATCTGTAATTATTTTCGTATTGAGATACCATGAGTTTTCAAGCCTTCCACAAAAATAGGTTATTTTTTTTGCTGGTAACTAAGGCCTTCTCATGGGGTGTAGAGGGCATAGTGGGGGTGTGTGAGACAGTGCAAAGATACCAAGTAATTAATCACTGTTATTTCTTTCCCTCTGTCCTTTCAGGCAACCGATTCCGTGCATCTGCATCACCTTTAACACTGGGGGAAAGAATGGGGAGGCATAATGGCGCTAAGCTCCTCTTTTCCTTCTCCTGCATAAGGATGCAAACCAACACGAATCGCTTGTGCACTTAGCAGATTTCCCTGCACTTGTGACCTGGCCCCATGCCACCCTGTCACAGGGAAGAGAAGCTGACCTGAGCAGAGACCCTTCTCTCTGGAGAGCAGCCCAGAAATCACATCTTTAAAGCGCCTGCCAGCATAGAAAGGGGCAGTCAGTCACCAGCTGGGTGTTGTGATGAGCAAGAAAACAATGTCTGTGCTCACCAGGTACAGCTAGCAGCTCAGGTGTATAGCTGACAGATTGCCTGCCTGAGAAATTAAGACACTCGCCTTCACTGTGGCTGGCAGATTTCTTTGGCTCCAAAGGACATTTAAATTTCTGCAGGTACGTACACTGCAGTCTCTTGGATAGGCACCACTGGCCCATCAGAAAATCTAATTCACAAAACCAAAAATGCACAGCTATACCATGGTGAGCAAAGCTATCTGAAGCAATCAAGGTCTGTGATTTGACAAGTGTATCAGGTCATAGGATATCATTTCATTCTTCTAATTACATTAGGGACAAAGTTTGTTTCACGTCACGGGCACACTGTGTGACCAGTAAAGCCAGGAGTGATCAGGTTATGGGGACAAATTATTACCATCCAAATGAAAACTCAATTAAACAATATCAGTGTTACACAACAGCCCAAAATGAACTTAGTGGTAAAACACAGGTCTTAACAGGAGTGTTATGAAAGTTTCCAATGTCAATCGGACAATTAATATTCTTCAAACTCTGCAATCATCAAGGTATTTATAATTTGGCTTGGAAAATTCAGTTAGCATCTCATCAGAGCCTCCTGAGGGTCTCTGGAATCTGTCCCAAGAGAGATCCTTCAAACACTGTTCCTCACTTAACATATAGGATGACTAAGGTGCTCACTACCACACTGCTTCAATCTTTATGTAAGTGCGTTTTTGGGAGTAAATTATTTCTGCTTTTTTCCTGCATTTCTGCACTTCGCATGTTCTCCACCTTGCACTGGTATTACCACAAAACACTCTCAACATCAATTTAGACATTAAAAAGTTGTTCCCTGTGAGGGTGCTGAGGCGCTGGCACAAGGTGCCCAGAGAAGCTGTGGCTGCCCCATCCCTGGCAGTGTTCAAGGCCAGGTTGGACACAGGGGCTTGGAGCAACCTGCTCTAGTGGAAGGTGTCCCTGCCCATAGCAGGGGGTTGGAACTGGATGAGCTTTAAGGTCCCTTCCAACTCAAACCATTCCATAAATTTAATACAGCTATTCTGCTCCACATTCTCCATTAAGTTAAATAGTTATATTTGGCACCATCTTGCATAGCCCTGACCCTTTGGTTTCATCACATTATTTAACATGAGACACAGTTGAAGAGAGACACTGCTTGATGTATGCTGCCTCCAAATTATTTTCCAACAGTCTCTATCTGAATTGTCACATCTTCTTTACACTTACTTTCAACTGCCTTCCTCTAGGGTACTCTATTCTCTCCTAACAAATCTCCTTTTCAGGGCTACATACCCGACAACCTGTGATCAATCGAGGACAACTGTCTACCAATGTGACTGGCAGTAATCCCACCTCTGCATGCCCCCAGATACTGTGAATGCTCATTTTAGGACAAATAATATTCTTGGGTTTGAATCTGCTTTGCTTAATGGCATGATTACGTTAACACCACTTAGCATCTTTACAAGTTACAGCTCCTTTATGCAGACCTCCATTTCCTGGGCCAGATCTTTCATCTCCAGACCTATTCCTAGAGCATACACTTCAAGACCTGTCATAACACTTAAAATTCATTAAAGAACGTGTGTTATATCCTTCCCCAAGCCTTCAGTGGCAGAGTGCATGCTGATGACCTTCACCCTTAGGTAACAGCTGCCTCCAATCAGTATTCCTAGTAGTTTGCTCCTATTTATTGCAGTCTTTCCTCTGTTTTAAAAACATTATTCCAATCACTAAAAATATGAGTCTCCCAAGTTCTGTAAAGAAAGCAGTTATATGCTTCTGTTAGTGTATCTCTTGGGGCAGCAGCAGGCTTATAAACTCAAGTGTCCAACACTGTTAATTTTAAGCTCATTTTCTGAAGAGAAATTGCTTGTACTTGTTAGCATCTCTGCTTTAAGATAAATAATAAGGGGGGGTTGGTTTATTTGCTTATTTTTATGGGATTAACCTTATTCCCAGTACTCCACTTGAGAAGCTGAACTAAAATGATTACAATATACACACACTTTTTAGTCTAGTATTTTTTTCCCCACGTTGAAAAGAAATTGCCAGTCCCCCCACCATTAAGTCCCGCTATACTCTCATTCCCAGCAGAACGCTGTAGCTTGTTTTCCACACAAACTAATCTGGCACAAAAAAGCTAAAGATGAATTACCTTTTCCTAACCTTCTAGCGGAGTGCCATATGAGACCTTATCACTAAAAGGAATTAATATTAAAAGGCATTAAAATTATAAAAGGAACACTGCAATACTCTTCCAATGGGCACACCTGTAAATATCCATTACAAGGGTACTCTAATTACTTAATGTACAATGAAAGTATCTGAATTCATCCTCAGTAACATTTATAATTTAAGAGACATCGCAGACACAATAATCATTAATATCACATCTGTAAGTAAGAACAGTCTGACTGAGATGAATTCTTTCTCCAAGGCTGTATTTTAAGTCCAGAGTAGGTATTCAATAATGTATAGCTGTACCTGCTGGCCACAACTCTGCTATATTTAGGATTTCCCTGGATGCTCAACTGAGGAAGTGCTTTGACACAGAGGGATAAAGCAAACAAGCCAAAACAGCTACTGAGAATTCAGAACAGAAACCCAATGAAAAACCCTTCAGTGCTCAAACAGGATAAAATCTGTATTACCATCATTTGAATGCATTCCAATAAACAGCAAAAGCTTTCAGAATGCTAGCACTGTTCTTCAGTAATAGTCTTTCTCAACACTACTAGAAATCAAGGGACCACCTAACCTTGTCTGAAAACCTTCCTGGTTCACCTTGTGTTCTGTCCCGGTATTGTTTAGTGGCTGGGTCAGAGGAATAATAAGAAAGTATTCAGGCATGAAAATTCTTTTTGTCTTACTAACTGAAATTTTATGGTTCTAAGAAGAAACATTTTAATCAGGCCCTAGCAACAAGAAGGTGCTGGCTCCCAGGCATGCCTGCCAGCACTCAGCAACACTGGCCAAGTGTATGGAGCCTCCCAGGGCAACACAAAAGATGTGCATCAGGCAGCTCTTTTGCCAAGCATCTTCTTATGTCCGAAGCATCACAAATATATCATCTGTTCTGGAATACCACATTCTTCACAAACTGGTTTCAACCTACCAGAAATTAAGCTGTAGAAGCCAGGTTTGGAGTTGGCATAGCTATTCCCTGGAACTCAGCAACGGCTTCCCAATTCTTACGGGATCAAATTAGTTTCAATAGCAAGCTTTCATATATAATAAATTAAGGTTCATTCCATCCCACCCACAGAGAAATAACATATGGCAAATAACACATTATGCCGAGTCCCATTGAAGATCTATTGCACATACTTTAAACGGCAGGTGATACAGAAACCTTACGACAGTACTCTATACAAATGTAACCTTTGATGTTAATGATTTAAACCCATATTCATACATGCTTTAATTTCTGGGAATAATTATGCAATTGATAGCTCCATCTGGCTCGAAATGCCTGATGACACTTTTGTAATCAAACATTCTCATCAGCCTTCAAACTGGGCGAGATTTTTAATATTAAAAGCATTCTGCAGTCACCCATTAGTTGTGTCAGCTGACTGGTGATTTAGCCCCAGGGTGACACTTGTGTTACCTGAAGGAAGCTACGACTGCTGCTATCTTGCTGTCAGTCACCCTGCACAGACAATCTCAAATAAGTCATTCCACAGAAAGGGCCACATTTTCCCCCAGTTTCGTTGGATAAGCAATTTGGGAACCCAGAGATCCCATACTACAATCCTAATAGCCAAGTCACTAACTATGCTGCCATATGCCTAGCTCTTGGCTTGGATTTGTCCAAGCCAAAGGCTTCTTTAAAGGTCATTGAACAGTCCCATAACAGAATAAAGAACAGGACTGTCCTCAGCAGTCAGGAAATATATGTGCACAAGCATGTATCAGCTTGGCCAGGAGAAGCAAAAAAGATTAAAGAGACCACAGCTTCACCCCAGTAATCCTGCGTAGCAGGTATAGTTCTGGGTCCAACTTACTGGGGTGATACCTGTTTAGCTTTATCTGACACCAACATGTTATTTACTTCATAGCAGAACCCCAGGCATGAGCAGCAACACAGTGTTTCTTTGCCACCAGCCTTCTGTGGATGCAAGTCCTTTGAGGGAAGATACGCAGCCACTCACAGAGACTTTCCTCCTCACCAAGCCGCAGTCTATGGGAGTATCTGGTCCCCTCTGCTTCAAGGGAACAACCCAGCTCTCGAGGGCACCCTGGTACTCTGGATTAGCTACAGCCCAAGCAGCTCACCTCCCCCTCATTCTCAGAATGATTCATTCTTCTAAATCAGAATATTGAATTCTGACTTGTTCCTAACCAGCAGACACCATCCCGTCTACCACTCCAGACATCACCTGGATTTTAATGTCATTATTCAGGCTCTTTTGAACACAGTTTCCTCGGGACCTGGCCAAAAATGTACTTGCATCCTCACATAAAGGGGGTGTTCTGGATGCAGAATGGAAACAAAACTAGAAATCCATTTTTAAACAGTCACCCTTTCCTCCGTAAATGAGAGCTGCTAATCAGACTAATTCCCAGTCCCTTAGAAAATTCAGCACAACATTAACAAGGAGAAAGGTGTGACTGAAATCTCAATAGCTATGAATGTCAGGATGATCGCCTTACTCACTAAAAAGGAACTCGCCATCCTGCATTCTCTCCCCCCACTCATAAATACACGTACCTTTCAAGAAAGGGGAAACAGGAAGCATGAATACATTCCAGTAAACATCTCGGAACTTTTACAGAAATATAGTATGCAATTTATTATCTGCAGTGACAAACAGAAAAGAGGATAGCATAAAGAAGCAATATTCATTTCTGAGAGAAAGTGAACACAGAAAAGAAATGTTACCTGAAATACTCCTCATACAACATTTCCTTTCCAACAGAGGCTATCTTTATAGCTCCTACATGCACTAAACCACAGCTCTGGTTGTATGAGAGCTTGTTTATTGCACCTGAAATGGTCTCTATTACATGGGTTGCATGACAGAATAAAATAACAATGCCACAGTGTGGCAATCTGTACAGCATTTTTCATTCAGCATTGTCAGCTTAAGGCTTCCCCCCCCCCCCCCCCAGCCCCCATTTGCACTTACAATAAATACTTTCTGCTTCTACAAATTAGAGAAAAACAAAATAAGAATAATGTTACAGGTAACACTGACATAGAGATGATATTTTTGCAGAAACACTCAAATAGCTGAAAGTTAAAGATGGAAAGCAGTGGCATGAAGGGTAAAATGAAAGGGATGCCACACTTCTGGGTACCAACAGACCGTTGCGGCACTACAAAATTAAGTGAACAGAAAAGCACTATCACTTTTAGTTATGGAAAAGAAAGGTAGCAGTAACTGTTCATTATACTGAAATTCTGAGTTAAGAACTTCTTTAAACAGTTATTAAAATATTGATCCAGAAGGGACTTTTTTTTATGCAAATAAATTATTAATCCTGATGTCAATGACAATTTTAATCCTGTTAAAGAAAGCTTTTTTGTTTCTTGACTATGATTACAAATTCACAGAAAAGATTAATCTATTTCATTTGACAGTAGAGATTTACCCAGCTTTAGCTAATCCATTTTGGAAAACAGAGAAAACCAGACCGTACAGGATACACACTGCTTGTAATGTTCTTTGGTTGTCTAGCTTTATTATTATTAATAGTTTGAGTATTAGTGCTCCAATTCCGATTAAGTAAGATGCCCCAATTCTATAAAACCATTAGTATTTTGGTTTGCTCTCCCCCCTGCATTCACGATCAAGTTTCGGGTAACATAAAGTACACCAGAGGGAAGAAGTCATGATAACAAAAAAAACCAAGTAGCCTAGATTACCACGTGAATCTAGCTGTGATCAGATCTATTTACACAGACTTTGGAGCAAGTACGGGAGTCCCGCTGAACCATGTAATAAGATGGCAAGAGTGTATTTATGAATAGTGAAAAAGGTCAAAGCAAAGCTTTGTAAACAGTGACTTGTCACATTTAAAGACTGCAGAGAACATGGAAAGGGAGCTTTTAATCACTGCTTATTTTTCAGCTGAAATGATACATTGCTTCACTGATGCTTAGGACTTATCATCTGAGCAAAACCAGGACTTCCCCCCCCCCCCCATTAGAAATTAATTCAGACGAGTTTCAGCACAGATTCACAATATTCCCACTTTCACTTCCTGTTCAAAGTTCTTTACAGATTAAACAGACCTCCTGAAATCCTATTTTCAAGGAATAAGGACACCAACTTGTAGAAGCTTTACCCAACTTCCAAACCAAAACTGCATGAGAGCCTCTCTCTGCATGGGATGATACATCACGATGTCAGCAACGTTATGTTCAGGCTAGTAGCGCAAGATAGCACTAACAACCTTGGGAAGACTTGCCCTTGCCCTTCAAGAACTGTGTTACACCTTTTCCCCTTGCCTCAAAGTGAAATTCAGAAGAGGTTTGTCAAAAAAAAGAAAAAAAGTAACTTTTATTGCTTATGGAAAAAGGGAAAGGAGATTAAAAAATACTGTCTTGACATGAAATGCATGGAAACTTTTTTGAAACAAAGTGAAACAGAAAATCCCTACATAGCGATAAAAAATACAGCCCAAAACTTACCAGGAGGAAGTGCATTTAAGAAATGCGCAAGTTCGAAAAGGACTTGCAAATTCAAAACAATCAAAACATTTGGGTCATACTGGAAAACACCTGCATATGAACTCCATCAAAATAACGTGAACAGCAGAACCATGAAAGCATCAGGTACTTAAATGGTGGGACAACAATGCTGGGTAAGGAGATACTATTCCATTATCCAAGCTTTAATAAGAGATGTGGAAATGATCTTTGTGATCTATGTGAAATTATCAATGATATTCCAATTCTGGCTCTGCTTTTGAAAGTTTCTCAGCACATCTAAAATGTTCAGGAGATGATGTACATTAGCCATACCAAAAGCCTACCATGCATGAAGGGAACATTATATGAACTGAATTATTTTATCAATAAGATCATTAAAGGGATTTAATCGGAAAGTTACTGTCTGGCATCCAAAAAGACATTCCGATGCAAGACAGAGCAAGTGAGCAAGGGCAGACAACCAGCAGACAGAGACTAGCTGTGTTGTGGAAAGGTTTACAAAAGGAAATCTAACCCATCCTAGCTGCCACCTCTCAAAGCCTTCAGAGTCATGAAAGTAACAGTCCCAAACAAAAAAAAAAAGCACTTGGTGAACTTCCATAGACTTCATTGTACAAGAGATCAGAACACAGTTATACTATCCTCCTGGCTTTGAAGTAAGTTCAGGATGTGTACCAAACGCTCCTCCTTATTTTAAGGTAGTAAGCAACAGATTTTCGTAAATGACTTTAAAATATAATCCTGCTACAGTTCTATTAGTTATCTTTCACCCCCTATAATCAGTTTAGAAAGGTGATCAGGCATTGATTGGGTCCCCATAGCTACCTTTCAGTCACCTCGAAAAAAGGCACAGTATCATAGAATAGCTACAGTTGGAAAGGACCTCAAGATCATCTAGTTCCAATCCCCTGCCATGGGGAAGCCTATACGAACAGCCTTGTAGAGACCTCCTATAAAAGCCGCATTTCACTGTACAGCTCTCCTAACCTACTCCACTTTTACTCAGTCTGTTGACATAGACATTGTGTTAGCTTTTCTTGACTAAAAGACATCGATTTACTCATTCAGTTGAGCTACTTGCATGACACCAATGAGGAAGCAAGATGAGATTGTGCAGAAGATTTTTAGTGGAACTCGCCTCCCATTAAGAGACAGAGACTCACTTTCTCTTCACATGTTATCTTTGGTTTTTATCAAACGTACATAGCACCACACGTTTGAAATGGGCCCATCCATCACCTGTCCTTCAAAGCCTGAATGGAACTCCTGTTCTAAAAAATTAAGGAGTTCACTTTAATGCATAAAGTTTTTAATGTATACAAATTGGGGTATGTTTAAAAACCAGTGTGCCATTCCGAACTGGGCTACCAGAAGACAAGCAATTTCCAATCCTTCCTCACAGTATTACCACTATTTCCTTACTTGCTTTCTCTTCCCTTTTTTCAAACTGTTACTTCCAGGAATCTGTCCCCTTTCCATCCTGCTGGATTTAAGACACATTTTCAGAGTTCTGATAGATAAACATAGTTTCTATTTTCAGATCGCTATAAGATCCCCTTGCATCTCTATAAAAGAAGCTGGCTTACCACATTGCCCACTCAAGTCCTGTTTTGGCTGTGTACCACTCTGCACCACCAGTGCCCATTAGCACTGATTCAATCACCCATAGCCTGTGCTTTCTATTACCCAGCTGTTCACACTTCAGGCAGATTTGAGAAACTGCTCATTGCTTTTTTTGGCTCCTGTTCAAGTCACACTTAAGACTATGCAAGCACCAAAGTTTCTCCTAGGTTTTAACTGATGTAGTAGAAAAAACAGTAGATTCTGCAAAGAGACTGGCTTCATTCAGTTGTTTCACTGACTCAAGTATAGCAAGAAAAATGAGTCACCCATGCAAAAAGAAATACTTTAAAACTACATCGTTAGACTCCAACTGCACATCATGTTGTTTTATTTAAGGAAAGACATGATTATGTTATTCTGAAAGAGAAGCCTTTGCCCAAGAATACTATTTCCAAGTATAAAGCAAGCAAGTTTTCCTAGATTTCAGAACTTCAAGGGCAGTTTCTAAACTCTTGTTTAGAGGTAGCACCTGTAGGCTTCCAACTGTCCATATCAGAGCAGCCTGCATTAATATTCTGCTGCTGCCATAAGATTCTCCACAGCACAGGGTACCTACACTCTGACTCCTAATGACAGAGCAGACCCCCACTTCATAGGGATCCATTCACTGTAACAGAAGTATTTGCCTCATTATTCTGAGAATAAAAAAAAATAAATAAAATTTTGGATGTAATCAAGCGAGTGTTCCCATCCATCCAGGTGGATGGATGAGAATTTCAGATCAAAACCCATGTCTAGATTGGCTTTCTGAAGCTCAGATCCAAATCAATATTTTTCAATTTCCCACTACAAAGACTAGGGCGCTGTCATTTTGGTAACCATCACAGGGAATGGTTTTGACTGGGGATTTTATCCCTTTAAAAAGATCCCCTGAACAAAGATCAAACTCCCTCACCCGCACCACAAACAATTCAGTGCTAACCACAGCTAAGTGTATTACCTACTGGTCAGCCAAGACCATGGACAAGCCATTTTTATCCAAAGGTGTAACAAACATAGCCAAGATATGATTACTTTTTTCAGTGTCATTTTACTTTAAAACTTTCCTGTTACAAATGAACCTTCATCTCCCCTGTTTTTCCTTAAAAAACAAAGTAATCTAAACTTGAAATTGTTCAGTAGTTAATCCAATTAAAGATTTCTCTTTAAGTGTCTAACACTCCTCATGTTCTAAAGCCTTTTAATTAATACCAAGCGGGGGCTTTGTTTATCCTTCTGGATGACAGCCTCTAGCGTATCTCGGCACTGCCTTTTTCACTGCAAATGAAGAAAAGTTGATGCCCTTTATTTTGGCATTATGCCTTCCCTTGTATCAGGAATTAAGGTCCTTTATAGTCAGCTTGCACTCATTTTGAGAGGCATTACAAGTTAACACAGGGTGGGAATGTTTCATAGATAAGTAAGTTCATTACCATTTATCCCTGTGAAATGCAAGTTGTTAAGTGTAGTTGTTCTTCCTTTTTTTTGCATGTCATGGAGGGTGAAAGATGTTTTTTCTCCAATTCTTTTCTTTCAGTAATCTTTTCCTAGCTAAAACTGAGCAGGATTGAAAGGTGTCTAATTTTCTTCAGGTGTGCATTTACTGATTTCCTGGGTCCTGTGTTTTAGCTTTCATAGCCTTGATAGACTGAAGCGGTATCTGTAGACCACAAACAAGTAGCTACTGGGTGATAGCATGACTGTTTCTATAGGGTTGATTAGTTAGCCGGTAAGGAAACAGTTCCAATATTGTGATGCTTATTATTAAAACTATTTTTGCAAACCACAATAAAAGGGCCCAAAAAGGGGCTGCTTTTATTTTTATTTTTTCCTACTGTAAGAACAGCTTCTGTTTCCCCTGTTCTTCTACAAAACACATTGCTCTCACAGAAACGCTTCCTATCAAGCATTACAAGGTCTTGCACTATTTATACCAATGCTTTACATTCATAAATGCTTATAGGCAAGAATCAAGTCTTCTAACATGAGAATAATCAAAATAAACTGGTTGCATGTTTAAGCTTTCCTATAAATGCAGCTACCAGGTATGCTGCTCTTAAGATACTCGTATCAGTAAGAAACAGTATGCAATCACGTTTTCAAGGGAGCAATAGGGAAGACTGGGTGGCTGCAAAGCAAAGACTGATACAAGAGAAGCCCTCAGCAAAATTTTAAAGGCAGATTGACAACTGCTGAAGAGATGTTAAGGTTGTTACAAGACTAGCTTTTAGTGCAGGTTGCCAGGGGAGAACAGCACTCAAGCCATGGAGATTGTGTTAAGGTAACCTCTATCACTGAACCAAGTTATACTTGGCTAATCAAAATCAACTGGTAAGGACAAGATGCCGACTTTGACACACAAAGCCAGAATACACAGAAGACAAAAACGGTAGCTTCAATGCCTTTTAGTAAGGCAGTATTAAATACAGAGAGAGATACTCAACAATGTAAAAACGTGCTCTACGCACAAACCACATTGGAAACATCAAGTCTACAGCAGCCTTGAAAAAGCATTTAAGATTAGGCAGAGTGTAGATAACATTAGTCACCTGTGCTTAAGTCCTCCATGAATACAACCCTATCTGAAGTCTCAAATGAGCTGGTAGATTCCACTGAAGAAAGTAGAGGCCAAAAGTATCATCTCCACCATCATCTTTTCATAGCTGCAACTGCCATAAGCACTTAATCCAAATGTCAAAGGTAGAGGTAGGAGGCAGTAACCAAGACAGGTGTCTATTTCATGTCACAACAAGGTCAAAAATAACACCTCAGAGCACTAAACTCTCAAGAGTGTACTCCAGTTTTATCTCCAGACCTGAGCAACATACTAGTTCCCATGGCACAGACAGTTGATTTCATTGTCCAAAAGGGAAACAGCTCACTCCATACACAGCTGGAAGAACCAAGCATCAGGGTTTGCAAGTCCTTAGGTGGAGATTTAATATTCCATGAGATTCAAAATAGCACAGTGACCACCAAAGGTAGCAATTCCTTTAAATACACATGGCGCATCAACCTTTCTGCAAAGCCACAAGATCACATCAAGAACTAACAAACAGGATTATTTCTATGGCCAACTGTACAGAAACTAAAGAAATGCTGGAAAATTGAGCACGGAAGGTACATTGTAACTGTTCAATGTCAGATTTGATTTACATCAACACATAAAAGAAAAATCATATTCTGCTTCTACATACAATGAAAAATTGCAGAATAATAAAAGGCCACAATTATGGTTTCTAATGGCAATCTTCTTGTGGAGCAGCCACCTGACCCCATCAAACGAATTCTCTGTATTCCTATCCTCTGTATTATAACATCTTTTCACAACCAGGCAGAGGGATCTCATGCATATTGCACATACATAAACACACAAATTATTAAGTAAAGTATTCCAAGTAAATCGGAAATGACCTTGCTGTCACTTAAAAAATACTGGCAAATACAATGCACATTTACATTCTTGGTCTTGACTATCAAGATTACCCTTGTAATTCATTCCACCTCTGGCAGGAAACATCTTCTGATATCCTTTCTTAAAAGCAAGCTTTCTACTGCTAGGCCTCCTGTGAAGTCAGTTTGATAGCTGTGCATTTAGACTTTAATTGTTTAAAATACTTCAACATCCATGGATGTTTTTTTGTTCGCAGAAAAATCCATTATTTATTAGGACAAACCAGGCTGAAGGTTAAGGATGATCAGCACAAGAAAACAAAAAGGAGAAACAGTTAAATCAGAACGACACCATGAATATTTATGAGAAAACCACTCTGCCAAAAGGTGATCATTTCCTTTGATTTAATTAAAGGGTGGGGAGGAAAAAAAGCAAAGTAATAGCCATAACAAATGGTGAGGATCTGAAAAAGCTTGAAGTATGGTTTCTCATGAGAGCTTATTAAAGTTACAGGGTTTTGTTTAGAAAGAAATACTGTAACGAGTGCAAAGCTAACTCCCACCAGAGGGAAAATACATTAAAATTAATGTATCATCAGATGAGTGAGAAGCACCATACCTAAGTAAGGAAAGCACTGGAAGCAAGTGTCCAAGATGGTCTAAAGAAACTCAGAAGCACATTTAAGATATTCACATTTATCAAATAAATAAATATTAATGTTAGAGAATGTGTAACTATTACAAACAACGGATCAAACTTACAGGGGGTGAGTTTAAAGAGATTAAAGCCCTGGATTTTTTTAGAGGGTAAAATCCATTGTGAATGAACGACACACGTCATGCTCACAAAATAATACCGTGAATTAAAAGTTTAATGTTATTGTCTTATAATGCTTGCCAGGAACACAGGGACAAGCTGAGCAAATACTTGGTATAAATATACCTTACAGCATAGTGCTCTAATAAAGTCATAGACAGAGCTGTCAAAGAACCCCAAGAGCTATTCTTGCAGACCAGAAAAATAGATTTAGTCTCCAATTTAAGATTTGGGGTTACTAGAGTGGACACACACACATTCCATTTAAGAACTCACTCTGTCAAAGGAAATGCCAGCTTCAGCCATTCTTGTCTGTACTTGAAAACAGTAATAAATCTGTAAAATAATCTTGGTCATTTCTTCTTTTACTTGGAGATTGGGAAAGACACACAAACCACTGTCAGTGTAAGTCTCCAAATGGACTTTCCCTGCCAAAAAGCAATGTAACTGCCCATCCTCCTCTCCACCACCCTTCTCCCCCCACTTTCTTTTTGTCTCCTTTCTCCATTTCAGTATTTTTTTGCAGACTGAAAATGGAAGTGTTGCCCTCTGAAGAAGACAATCTTTCATTTTTCTTTGTGAAAGAAAACTAGAAAAATACTATAAATCTTTTGAGAATGCCTCTTCTTGGCATTTTTATACTCTACTGTCAAAAAAACTGGAACAACCACTTAAACATTTCAATGCTTCTCCCAAGGTAGCTTCTAACGTGAATTACCCATTCTTAGAAGGGAAATACTATCTGAGAGACTTCAGAACAAGCTAATATGAATTGAGACATTGCTGAAACTGTAATCTACTAAGTAACTGGGCATCAGCTGGGACCTCTAACCATTAACACCAGTCACAGAATTATCCACTGAACTCAGGAAACCTTTCAAAGATTTCTAACCTGGAGTTAGAACTTAATATGGGAACCAGAGGAGAAAAGCCAGCTCCATGCTCTTATTCATGCTGGAGCCCTGTGATGAATACAAAGCAGCAAAAGCTGATCAGACACAAGAAAGCAAATGGGCATATGCCCTTGTTTTGCCCTTTAACAAAAACTGAAACACACATCAGTTTAATAGGGAAGTGACATTTTATCTAGTCTGATTTTAGGCTCGACAGCGTGCATTCCAATACAGTCTCATTTTTTCTTTAATTCTAATTAATCTACTACAGTTTAATAAGGCATATAAATTAATATTAATGATATCAACCTAACTCACAAATTAAGTTACTGTGTAATAATTTTCTGAATAAAGCACCGTCACATGAGAGAATGTAAAATAACCAAGAGATTTACATTAAACAAACTATTTCATAACCTACTTCAGGGTGTGGAAGCAAGTTAAAATCAACAATACTTTCTAAACACATATTTCTTATTATGAAAGACATTTTTAAAGTGCCTTGAACTGCCTCCAGCAGGGAAGGGAGAAAGAAAAAGTGTTTGTATTTGTATGTTCATCTGTTTGTATGTGCGTGAACAGACTGATTATTTGCTAACTACATTCAGTGAGGGTTTGTTTGTTTGGGTTTCTTTAGCACTAATCTAAAAGAAAACCACACTCAAAACTCTAAAATTCCACAAGATCTAAACAAAAGCCAGCTGCAGAATATACCTCAACACTACTTACATGAATCACTATAAAACTTAGGGCAGGCAGCAGGGTCAATGGCAATGGGATTTCTTTCATGTATTTTGGTTTTTCTACTGGAAAGGGATTGTGGGGGAAAGAGGAAGGAATTGGGGAACACACTGACAGAAAAAAGAGTTAAGATAACATGGGGAAGGACCAAGTCAGGAGAAATTATATTAAGGCCCAATGTGATAAAAGATGATAAAAATCACTGAAATGTAGCCCAGCTGACTCAAGTTTAGTCCATTCTATTCCAGTGGACTGCAGCCAGGATAGACATCTACTAACAACTAAAGGCAATCACCTTGTGACCCTATGAACAGTTGTCCTACATGAGGTCCTTTTAGCTCTCCTGGACTACAGCAGGCTGTGACCAGCACCTCCCTCTGTGTAGGAGACCTCTCAGAGCTCACAAGGTCTCAAGTTTGCAACAATCAGCACTACTGAGATCTGACAAAGAAACCTGGGTTGAAGTCCCCCCACCCCCAGAGGCTCAACCCTCCCCTGTTGAGAAGTACTGAGACATCTGATATGAATATTTCACTGAACTCAAGGGTAATTTTTAACAGATAGTTTTAAATGTCTCTGCATCTCTCTATGCATGCATATGTGTGTATAAATTTCTACAAGTATAGTAAATTCTGTCGACTCACTTCCAAAGTGTTAAGAGCCGCCTTAAAACTGCAGACTGCTGATAAAGCCATGTAAAAATTCCCTCTGCAGTGAAATGATATAAGGGAATACTATTAACCAAGTACAAGATGAAGATTAGACTCAGCTGTATGTGTTTAGGGTCCATCAGGAGCTTAGAAAGCAAGGCGGTCTATCCTGAACCTTGTGACTTGACATAAAAGGAATAAAGGAATTCTCCTGTTTTCTATTAGACATAAACTGTTGAAGAAGTCCAAGAAAAAGATTGCACTCAGTCTCACCTAAGCTCTGTAAGGAGTCTAGAAAGCAAGAGGGCTCAATCTGAACCTTGTAATTCAGTGGGAGGATCTCCCTTACCCTTTGTGCCTTTGTTCTCTGCATCAGTCATTTTTAAGCTTGATTTTACCTTGATTTTCCTCTGTGTACTTCACCCATGTAACAATTAATAGAGTGCACCTTGTCATTGAATTCGGTCAAGTCATGCTTTGGTAAATTTGTATTTAGCAAATATTTACTAGCAATTTACTACTCTTGCTAAAACCTGAGGTGGTAATATTTTGAGTGACCCCAAACCACTTATTTCACAATAAACTGGCAGAGTCAGCAGGACCATACAATCTTGCATCAGATTTTACAACATGCAGTCCTTACAAAACCACCATACGTTCTCATCTCTGCCCTAGTGAACCTTACTGACCATTAGATCAACCCATGCAACGGCCGGTATTTATTCTTCTACTGGTTCTTGCAATTCATCCTCTTGATAAGGGGTACTCACTAAAATGAAGAAGCATCAGTATCTAGAGGTTCATAGCTTAGAACCACTCTCCCCAAACCCTTGGTCCCTAACCAATATGATTTCTTCTATCACTCATTTCCTTTATTTCTCTTACTTTTCCTGTAGTAACTTTTTCAGAGCTACGTTTGGCTGTCGCCTGCCAAGCTGCAGCCCCAGTAGACTGCACCAACACACCTCTGCTTCTTATCTACAGAGAACAGAGCACAGCAAGCCTGTCCCACACCTTGAAAACCTCAGCCCACCATCAGACAGCCTCTCCCAGCACTGGAGAAGCAAGAAGAACACGTAACAGAGGGAATACTTGTATTTAATATGTATATATACTTGTATGACTATAGGATTTGAGGTTGAAACACTGAAAGACTACCATGAGACTGCGGTACAAATTCATATCACCACAGTGGGATGCAACAAAACATCAATGCCCTTTCTACCTTCAAAGTTAAGAATGCTCTCTAAAAAACACTGACATACTTCACACTTCACCTTTCATTTCCCTTTCCAGGCTGAAAGGATCCCAAGTTCCTCCTTGGAGTTAGAGCAGCATTCACAACAGCACACCCTCCCAACCCCATTCCAGGTGAAAAAAAAAAAAAGCCTTCCACCACCCTGGCCTCAAGCTCCAAATACCTCAGTTCCTTTTGCTCTCTAATCTTCTAGCTGCAGCTTCAGACACCACCAGCAGATTCATTTTCTCCCCAAACAGAAACTCAAGGACTCAACCCCTCCACCCTTCACCTTCCCCTCTATTTCTACTACCTTACTTAAGTGAGGGACACTTCTTCTCCAGCTGTGGCTGTTGGCAATCACTGTGCCTGCAGAGGCAATAATGAAAGCCACCTGAGCACACACTGCCTCAGAAACCTCCTCTGCCTTTGCAGGGCTACTCCTCTTCTGCTTTGCACATTGTTAGTCTAATATTGTCTATAAGACATGGAAAACCACAACAAAACCAACATTAATGATGCTGAGGACTACATAAAATGGGAGGAACATGGAAACCCAGGAACTAAGGATATGTATGTGTGGCCTTAAAATAGAAAGGGAAGAGCCTGGTTCACATCTACTCCTCCACACATCCGGAGTTGCTATTTAGCTAAGAACATTACCTGGTTTCTCAGAGACTGAGTTTTCCTCGGCTCTGGATACTATTGTAGCCATAGCAATATTCAGAAAGAAGACAAATTTAAGCTTCATTTCTGGCTTTCCAAGTATTTCTTAAAGAAATCTAAAGACTCAGCTCTTGTTTTCATTTTTCTGTATCTCCTACTAAGAAAGGAACAAAATATATCTGCTCATATCCTGCTTCTTGTGAAATACAGGTATGTATTATGTATTATCACACCTCGAACAGTTAAAAAGTCAAGGAAGGATGTCTCCTCTTTGTCTGCTCTAAATTAACTCCCTTTCTTCCACCCTGAGTCCCTACAATGGGCCAGCATCAGTTTTCAACATTTTTTAATGCAGCTAACACTGTTGCGGTGCTTTTCATTTAATTATTTATAGCTGCTATTGAGTATTTGTGTCTTTGAAGGCTGAAGGAAAGAGGATGTATCCTGTCTTGACAGCTGAATGCAACCAACATTTTGACCAGTTTAATGATCTTAACTGGGGAAAACCCAACCAAACCAGAAGCACCTGGCAGTGCAAAAGTATTCCATATGAGACTGACCAAGTGCTACCTGCTTTTTTGTATTCCCTGAGAATTATATTTATAATGCCTATACAGGATCTATTTCTTTTTTTAGTTCATATGGAAAAGGGGACAAAGGGGTCTTTACTTTTTATTTGTGAAAAAATAAACTCTAAGTCAAACACCAGAAATTGTCACATTTTAGTGCAGGAGAGTGTCGTGACACTCTATTCCCAGCATATTTGCTATCAGCATTACACGTACTGTATCTGAATGTAGCTGGCATGTAGCATGCTGTGCAGATAGCAGCATGAGTTGTATTTGTAATTGATAGTGGAAACGCATGATGGTCAAGAATAATGGGCTGTGGTTTGCCTCATGCTGCCAGAAAAGGCACACAGTACACTTGCTGGTTACTGAAAAGCATCTTGCTCACTTGTCCATTCATTTACAGTATCAGAAAAGTATTTTTAAAAGTCTTTAAAAATATACTTCAGTATTCTGAAATAAAACAATACTTGAAGACTGTTTCCATAGTTCTGAACCCACGCTCTTCCATCTTGCAAGCAATGGATGCGAGACCTCTTTTGTAACCCTTAGTGGAATCAAGCTAATCAAGGATGGTCAATCCCTGGGATACACATAATCTTCCCTTAAAGTACAGAGAAGGAATTGAAATATACGTATGATGAAGTATAACCGGCCTTTGACCCCAAACCACCAAGAATTTTCATGCTTTTCATGTCATAAACATGAGAAGTCATTAATATCAAAAATCAGAATAAACATTTTTGAAGGACCACACTGATTTTTGTCTGGATTTTACACTTAGTCCAAAAGACCTTCATCCAAAATCTGGAGAACCCTTCCAATTTAAGAGGTTTGGAAAAGTAGTTTGTAAAAATGCACATCTGATTAAAATGTTAAAATTGGTTATCTGGGATAGCGGGTTTTCTTTGAGTGCACCTCTTGCCCAGGAGCCACCACTGAAACAGAATTCATTATTAAAATAGTGACAGACCTAGGTCAGAAATGCAGAGAAGGCACAGTTATCTAAGAGGACACAGAAACTCACATAACTATATATCAATTAGAAGGAATTATTAAAAATGTCCCTTGGCACACCACATTGCTTTAGGGCTTTCAGAAAACCCTACTACTGCTTGGGGCAGCTTGGAAGCACTTGACAACCCAGCATGCTATAGAAGCTGCCCAGAAGATGCTTCGTAGAGTCGCTGTTCTACTGCCTTATAACAGGGTAATGCAAAGGGGAAGGGAATGAAGATGTAAAGTTATCTTTCCTTTAGACACTTTTCTGAGTAAAGTGAAGAATTAGCCGCTAATACTCTGAGTGACAAAACAGTAACTCATGTAAAGGCCTCTGTCAGTGCACTTTAAAATAGGCAAACTTCAAACACCAGGCAAACCAGTAATGCTCTTAACAACCAACAGGGTGACTGTAAAAGACAAGTGTATTTTCCCCCAGTGCCTTAAAAGATGTCCAAAAGCATCACATAAGAAAAGCCACGTCATTTCTCTTTGAAGAAAAATAAATTAAAAGCTGCATAAACCCCAAACGGCTGACATCAATTTTAATTAATGAAAAGAACTATAAGAGCACAGTGACCATGGGACAACTCTGTTCGATCATTCTTTCTGTTCTGCAAATATCATAACCAGAAGTTTTTCAATGCACGGTACTCTGTTAGAAATTTGAGAAGAAGTGGAAGATACAGTGCTGATGCCTTCTAGCTCCAATTATTTGAGTGTTATTTTCTCTGTTAATGGTGAAAATCATTTTGTTCCAGGCTTATCAGGTACCACAGCCTCCTTTCAATTCAGTGTAATAATACAGACCAAGGATACTACACACATTCATCAAAGTAAACACAGGTGACCTAAGTATGTAAGGCCATCCCACTGCTGCAAGTTTCCACCCTGCTGTGGTCAAGACAGCCACCTGACAGTAAATCTTTAGCACATTACTTATTCCTCGCATTGACAAGACCTTTCCTGCTGAGAGTAGCTGAATGTTTGTGCATTAGTACAGCCTGTCCCTTATCATCGCCACCGGATTCCCAAATCCCTTACATGGGTCAAGGCAAAAGTTGCAGACTGAGCGAATGCAGAGACAAACTGTTTCTGGTGGAGCTCTCCGAAGATAACCACGCTCACAGCAAAGGCAGAAATGTTTTTATTCTTAAAGAAATGACAACAAGAAGTCAAGGTGTCTTCCACCAGACTGAGAATATAAGTCATGAAAGCAACGTACTCAGCCAGATTTGGGCGAAATTTCTCTCTGACTTGTGAGATCCCTCCAGGAGCCCGTCACGTATTGACAGCACTCTTACCTCCTCTGTTCACACTGAGAAGAGCTGCTGTGTCTTACAAGCCTCGAAGGTTCTCTCGGGTTTCTGGTGTAACTTGCAGTTAATGTTTTGGACATTGTCAGCACTAGTCTCACAGGACATTATGAACTGAAAGCAGAAACTCTAAAATCTTTTTCTCCACATGGAATGGATTCTACATGTATCATCCTCTGGGTGACTCCAGGCAGTTCACACAACTGTTTACAAAAGTCTCGGCTGGAAACCCAGTGCACAGAACAGAGAGAGCCCCCACATCTAGGGAAAGGCACGAATCATCAAAAATGTTCCAAAAAAGAGCAAGAGCAAAACTGAAATGTAGGATATTGTGCAGTGAGAAGGTAACTAATTGACAGGAGGTGTGAAATACATTTACATAGACTTAATTTGGTGCCTTCCTTTATGATTTCCATTTTTGAAGTCCTTTTCATCTTAAATATAGTCTATCTGTACCGATACCTGAAATTCTAAGGGCCATTTTCTTAGTGTTTCTTCTCCATCAATGCTTCAGCAGCAATCAGCACAGTTGTATCTACTACCATGTAAATCTCAATGCACTGAAATAACGCACTCCCTGTTTCTCATTCAGAGAAGCATCCAGAGCTTTAGTGAAGTTCCTATCTACTCTGCAGACTGCTAGCTTGACACACGAATCATGTTCACCTGCAGGTCCTAACACATTTTTTAATGAATGAAATAGAAACTATTTATTTTTAATGAATCTAACATAAAAGGTGATCACCTTCAACTCTTTACATCAGCGGTAGTCTCTCAATTACATGTATAAACTCAAGCTTCTAATAACAGCCCTCCTGCTGAGAAGCTGACTCCTCTGTGCTAAGCTTTGCTGCAGAAAATGTAAATATTTGGCCATTGTCGCACCACAAAGACAATCTGTCTCCCTGCTTCTGCTCTGTTTATTCTGTAGTGACATACTGTACTCAGAATGCTGTTATTCATTCCCCTGTTTATCCTCCAAAGCCACTAGCAGGAATTAATTCCCAAGGATGAATTGCACTGAAATTCAGATGCAAGCTAGACACTTTGTAGTCCAGAAGTGGACTAGAGAAAATATCACTGAGAGAAATTAAATTTCACTGAAACAGGTCAGGTGTCAGAGGTATCAGCTGGTCCTTGAAAGAAGGAACCTGGCAATCATAACGGGTGACAGTGCTGTTACTGATCTCAATGTATGCATACCTACTGTATGCTGCTACTTTCTCCTTCTACTCATCCATTTTTCAAGTTTAATTCTGGGCCACCACAACAACAGCACCCTCAGGCATATCACATGTAAAGGCTGACACTATGCACCTACATACTGCCTGCTGAATTAAAAGCACTGGAATCCCTAGGGCCGATTAAGTCCATAGCTGGTACTATCCTCTACATATAGGTCTCCCTGCTGTCCTGCCAACATGGTTTACATGTTGTGATCTTGAAAATCTGTCAGTCACGTGAAATATCAAATCTCTGCTAATACAAACTGCCCTGGGCCTATCAGTCTTTTCATGTTTATGCAATTTTGCTGCCACTCACTGAAATGCTCCAATCTACTTACTGTTTGTGGATTTAAATGAGCTAGGAATTGCTGAAATGAGTGAAACCACCACCGCCAGACCACACTGAGGGGGCCATGATGACAAATGTTGTGATGGTTCAAAAGTTAGTTAAAAGAAATACGTATTTCCAATACAGCCAGATTTAAAGCATTTTGTAAATGTTCCTCCCACTTCAACATACTTGATAATTTGCCTGCTGAGTACCTCCCAGCTGTGTCCCTGAAGCTC
Source organism: Pezoporus flaviventris (assembly GCF_033815535.1). Lineage (NCBI taxonomy): Eukaryota > Metazoa > Chordata > Aves > Psittaciformes > Psittacidae > Pezoporus > Pezoporus flaviventris. The sequence continues at coordinate 7,672,050 of NW_026892585.1, forward strand.
AGATTTTTACAATGTACGGATATCAAATAAATTCTGCCTAAGGAAGGACTGAAATCAGGGCTGTATTAGGGATGGGCACTATCAGTGCCAAACAGTTAAAAGAGACAAAGAGCCCCCAAAAGAGTAAAATGTTTCAGATTACCGACAGCAATTACAACACTATTGAATAATTTGGAAAAGGGAGCACTGTTTCTGCCGGAGGCTGAAACTGTGAACTTTTTCTTCCTAACTTCATACTCCATAGCAGAAGCAGACTGGCGGTCTCCAGTACACTTTACCTACAACAGAAACCACATGGCAATGATCTCTGTATCTCAGCCAACGAAGATAATGTGACCTCACTCCTTTTCCTGCCACCTGAGGACTCCCTGCACACCTATGCAAAACGATCTCCTCACCATTTTGATGAAGGAAGAAGTGTCCCCAGAGAGATAGCAAAGACAAGCTGCCTGCTTCCTGCTGCTCCAACTGCCTTGGAAGAGGGAAAATCCCAGAGGACAGAGTTTAGGACCGTGTTCCTACGTACTGCAACAGCAGTGCCCCCGCTGTATCCCAGGCACATTCAGACCAGCAGTACAACCCTCATACCAAAGTACTGCTCACCCCTGAGTTGCAGGATGCTGTCCTAATGAATCATTATTTATTAATTTTATAGCACAATACAAAAAGCCCTCAGCTTCCTTCCCCACCAATCAATAACATAAATATGCAGCCTTTACTGGCAGGAGCTGATCCCTATTGAATTCATGATCGGCATGAGAAAAAGCAACAAGCAGTATTTTTGTGTTATACCAAAAATGTCCCCAGCAGGAAGGGTAAAAAGGGTAAAGATAGCAATTCTGATGAAACCATGTACAGGACATTAGAACTCCATATAACCTTAATTAAGTACCTGCCTTATTACTTATTTTTAAAATTAAATATCTCCATTTGCTCTTTGAGGTGGATGTTCCACAAACAAGGCAGCACAAAAAAGCTGGGATGATGGTCCATTACACACACACAAAGAAAAGACTGCGTATCTCAACTGTGACTCATTACAGTACTGTAATGAGTTGGGCTGGCATTTCAACTGAACACATCTTCTTTCATTGCTTATCTACAGAATGCTCAGTGATTTTTCCAAGCAACGCTGGGATTAAGCTAGTCATTTTTATGAGCAGAAAACATCAAGGCATAAGATAGAATTTCAAAAGAGTAGAAGAAGCCTTTTAGTAGGAAGAAAATGTGAACAAATGCACCAAGGAAGTCACAAAAAACTTGACAACCAAGTTCTCCTTATTAGAAGGAGATAATGCTGGGTGTTTTTGTAAACTTCTGTGAAAAGCTGAGCCTTCTTAGTACATATGCGCACAAGCAATCTGGAAGATATATACAAGGGTTCAACCAAAAAAAAAACCAACCCAAAAATACAGCACTCTCCTGGTGAACTTTTCAGATTGTCGCTTTCATGTGCTGATGGTGGCCATTCCTCCTAACACCTTGGGTCCCAATGTTTCTCATCTTTGTGAAGAAGATCCCAAAGAGACTTTGAAATGTAATTTCAAACTAACATCCCAATTTAAAATACCCTTATCGGCCTGTAGAAAACCACCATCTTCCCGCACTTGTTTGCATTCTCAACTGGAATTTGTTTACATCTTCTTCTAGCTATAGATTTTCTCTGATACAGACTTCGGGTGACGTTAAAGGGAATAAGCATAAAGTAGCTGAACTCTGAACTTCATCTGTCATAAATCAACATTTTTGATCATGCTTCTTTGTTTTAGTGGCAAAGATACTTCTATCCATCAAAGACATTCCAGGAAGGACTTAGAAGAATCAGACTTAAGTCTAAGACATATTGACAAACTCCATACACGTTCAGCAAATCCCAGCAATTACAACCAGGCATTATTCCTACTGCAGAGATGTCAGCACGTGTGTATGACTTAGCCAGCTGGGGACTTCCTAGCTCTCAATGTTAAGAGAATTATTAATACTGATGAGTTTTTGGTCTAGTCATTAATCCTTCTGCAAACTGAGAACATGTTGTCCCACATCATGAGTTCATAGTCAGAAATATTTGATGAAGTCAGCAAATGACTGATCGATCCACTGAACACAAATATTTGTCTTCAAGGATTTAGTCTTCAAGCCGTTTTTGGAACCTGTGATTGTGCTGATCTCCAAAAGAAGGATAACTTTGGGATAAAGATTCCTATTCCCAGGAATCAAGCTAAATACCCAGATCAAAACTTCTAAGCATTGTATCTGCTCCATGATAAGAAGGCAGCAAGTATTCTGGAAAAAATACTGCTCAGAGACTGGTTGTGCTTATTTTTTCTGAGCATGTGAACACTCAGGACCCCAAAAGTCTGGAAAACATATGTAAATAGCATGTAATAATAGACAAAAGTATATAAAAAAATCAGAACAAATTAAAACAAAAAATTAAATTGCAGATTACTTTCATTATATTTATAAGGCTTACAAATACATGTTGAAGACCTTTTCCTAGGTACATTGAACTACTAGTTTTACAATCAAAGTCACTCTCTATGATCTTCATTTGGACTAAATAACCATTTCTATATGCTTGCCTTCTCTAAGCTTACCTGCTGCTGGAAAATAGAAACTGCTGTCCCAGCCCCAGTCTAATAACAATCATGATTAATGTAATTACACTGGGAATTCTCCCACAAACTTCACAAGTTATCTGCTTTATTTTCCTCTGTTGATATGTTTCAATCATTTATTTTTACTTCCACTCTAATAATTATTTTATTATGTCATATTAATTTGTCTTCAATGAATGAAATCCAACACACCAAGAGACCTCAAAGCAAATTAGCTCTTAGCTGCATCAGGCTTGAAAGATCCAAACTAAGATACTGTTTTTCCCTTGGTGGCCTCCATAAATACATATCAGATATACTGTGAAAGGGCTGAAGCTGGCAGCTCCAAAGTTACCTTTCTATAATCAGAAATCTTGTATCACAAATACGTACTTGGTTTTGTTTCCTCATTTTGCCCCTTCCCTCTCTTGAAGATATTTAGAAGACCTGGCTCTAAAATCTGGTAGGCATAAGAAATGTCGAATCCAACCTGCAATTTTGCACCATGTAAATTCTATTAGTATCTTCCTCTACGTTTCCAAATCACATGAATGACTACTATATGGTTTTTTTTCCTAATTCTGTTTTTTCTTTCTCTTTTTAATTAACATACACACTCCATAAAGTTTTCAAGGTTTAAATTCCAGCAGGTAATACAGAAGAACTTCAGTAGTGAAGTTTCCGCTAAAACAAAATGTCTAAGGCAGCAAAACCACATAATTTGAGTACAGATCAATGTTCCCATACTTTTCCTTTCTTTGTCCTCAAGTCCGTGGTATAAATATATAAATATTTATAATAAGGCTTTTCCTTCACAAGGGAGAGTCCTAATGACCAAGTTGCTTAGGCTTTTGTTTGCTTTCTCTTTCTTTGACCCCATCAGTCTCAGACTGTTGGCTGCCTAATGTCACATCTCAGCTCAAGTCCTGACCACAAAGACCTCAGGCTCACAGGCAAAATAGGGCAGCACTGAAAGCCCTTTCCTCAGAGCTGCGAGTCACGTTTTAAACCACCCTCAGATTCAGAAACGCAGGAGAAACAACAAAAAGAAAAATGAAGAAGGAAGAAGTTTTCCATTTCTCAGGCAAGTCTATTTGTGTTCAGCTTGAAAACAGAGGATTTTAATCAGCATTCAGGTTCCTGACAGAGGGCAGCAAAAGTCATGAAAATAGAAGAGAGGCACAACTTCTGACGCACCTCTTCCCGCAGCATTTCTGATTCTCCTGCTTTTCGAGCAGTTCTACATTTGCATTTCAGTTTAGATCAGATGTTGCTTTTCAAGGGACCCTCAGTATTGTCCCAGTTACACTGTGGCATGGTCTTGCAGCACACAAACTTACTCATGCTAATATGGAGCTATGGTGAAAGATGCCCCACCACTAATGATTTGATTTTCCATGAAGCCAAGTTTAGAGCCAATCCAAAATAAAAGTCCTGAAAACAGAGACTGCTCAACCCAAGATCTGAGCATCAGCTGCTTTGTTTTCTGGTCCCATCCATCTTGGCCAGCCCTGCCTGCTGACGGAGGCATTGCCTTTTCCATCCTTGCCATTTCCATCCTCACTAGTTATTCTCCCATGCTTCATTTTCCCCATCCTTTCCTGGACTGAACCCATCAGCTTTGTGAACTTCATTTTTAGGGTGACATTCCAGCATGCCTATTACCTCTGTCACCTCATGCCTGAGGTCACCCGCAGACCACCAGTGGATCAAGGATCAACTGTGGCAACATATCAGTTGCACAATATTAGACGTATCTGAAGCAGTCTGCTTACTTCTGCAAGTTTATACATTAGTGTAAAACTGGAGTAAACTAGAGCTTATTTTTAGAATTAGGCTCTGTAGAAATTGTACTATCAAGATGAAACACTATCATATCACTTCAGCTTTCTGTACCTAAGTTAATCACACATAATTTACTTATCCCTTATACACTTCTGTTTGCAAGGTGCCTTAAAATTTCATAGTAAAGGTGCTATTAAATTATTATTACTATCTAATTTTTAATTGAATAACTTAATCTGTTTGACACACTGAATTCTTTTCCTATTCTCCCTTCTAGCTCCTCAGCTCATAGTAAAAGCACATTTTATTGCTACAGTCCCAAGAGAAAAGCAAGCAATGCCGGTCTTCACAAGTTCAGTTCCCACACTTAAGAATGGACTGATCCCAGAAGAGCTACTCATTCTTGGATCACTGAGAGAAATGATGCTGGTGTCACAAGACCCTTCTGTCCACCTGGATGCAAAATACCTGTATCTGAATAAAGATCCTCACAAGAGAACTACCAATCTGAAAGAAGCTACAAGCTACTTTTTTAGGTAACGTTCCTTCCTACAATTTATTCATCGTATGTATCTATACAAATATATTAAAAGTATGGAAGAGCTGTAACATTGAGAGTCTTGCCATCACCAGATAATCCCTTTATTCACTTACATTGAGGGATGACCTACTAAGTTCTGGAAGAAAAATGTACTACTTGGCATCTGGGCAGAGAAGTGTCTGACAAATACGTAAAAGATGACCTTCTGGCTCCAAAGAGCTCTGGAGATAATTGATCTACAAACACACGCATTATCAGACAGTAAAGCAAATTATAACCAGCCACTAAAGGCACCAGTGGCTCAATAAATGATTTCCTGACATTTCTGTATAGTACAGAGGCAGCATATCTTTCCTTTGGGGTTCACCTCACAGCAGGTCTATTTTCTTTGTAGACTCGAGATGGAGATGCACAAAAAGGAAAAAAAGACTCTAAACAAAGCCATAAATGTAATGGCAGGTTTGACTTTTCAAAATAAAAATGTCTTGCTAGGCTATTTGCTCAAAATCTAGACTATGGCAACAGTTTTCTGCAGATTTTCCTGCCTGATACTTACATGATTGTGTGGTGCAGTACTGTATATATATATTTTTAGAAAAATAGGAAATAAAAACCGCTACATTTACACTGACAGGTTATGATTAAAGCAGCTTTTTCTCCCTTTGACGTCTATACATACAACAGCAGTAGATGAAACCTGTGACTGTTCACATCATTATTTTTTCTTCCTCTCCAAGTAAATAGAATACCTCCCAAAATCCCATTCCATGCAGCTGAATGGCTCAGGGCACCAACAGTTCTGCATAGACATTTTGATCTCAGAGTCCTCCTGCACAGCTGTCTATATAATCACAACCACTGCTTTTGCTGGTAGCTTCCAAACAGGTAAGAATGAATGGGCCACAGAAAAAGAACTATCTTACTTCGAAAGAAACACTGATGAGCCAGCATACAGATGTGTAATCAGGTACTACAGCAACACTGGGTACTTACACATTTCATTATGTCGAAGCACTCTGAGTGGTCTCATTTTGTTTTCTAACTTGAGGAATTTCAGGAATTATTCTGAAAATAAAATTTTAATTTAGTTCGGATTTATCAGTGCAAATTGCGTCTGTCACTATGAGAGCTCCTTAAGCTTTCCACACATGTCTTAAGAAGAGGAGATTGTAGGACATTTAGAAGCATCCACTAAGTTCTTTTCACATGAAATGAAGGATCTCATCTTCAGGCTTTGGCATAGATTTTTACGAAACAGACTTAGCATAGTTTCTTAAGACCTGGACTCAAAGCCACAAGGACAGTGGCTACTCAGGATTTGGAAGCCCTTCATAAAAAGAACCTGAAACAAAGCTGCCTATGCATGTTTCTGATGTGTGACTTGAAGCCTCTGTTTCACAGTCAGAGAACTGGCGCAGGAAAAACAGTGACTGTCATTAGCTCAGTGGGGCAGATCTCATCTTTCATCTAACTGTGCATCAGTTTGGAAACCTCCACAGGGACAGTGGAAGTGTGTCTGTCTATGCTAGCTACAATTAATTATGCATGCTTACCCAGGGTAAGAAAATGCTAACAAAACTCTGCAGAAATACACAGTTTCTGAGTTTCTGATCTGTGTGAATGTCTCCTCTCTGCATCTGTATTCTTCCGTCTAAGGGATGCATTTAAAATCCTTTCATCCACAAAAGAAAAAACAAACCAAAACAAAACCCAGGTAAAGCTGATGGGAAGAGCAGGACATGGAACCAAAACACAGAGAAACTGGTCTCATTCTTACTAGCAACTTTGGAGAAGTTGCTCTTTGGATTCAGAGATACCATTTTTCAACTACTTTCCTTCCTTGCTGCAGCTTTGCTTTAATTTCTCTTTTTCCTCAACTTCTAGTCCACCTAAAATGTTACACACACATAATGCAATTCTGAGTAAGTAAAAGTAGGATAACAATAAGAGCATATACAGAGCCCATTTGACTCATATTAAATATTCATTAAAAGGAAAGATAACAGCAATGTGGCAGAATCCATCTCAGTGTTTTGACACTATGATATGGCATCCATTCCTTGTCTTGCCTTTTGTTGCTCATTTTGTATGTGTCTTTGGAAATTAATTTTTCAAGCAAAGTTGAGTTGATGACTTTTATCTTGTTTCTGGTTCTGAATAAAAGCAGGAAGAAAATTGCCTGTGATCTTTCTTTCTTGAAAAAAAGTTTTGACAAGTTTCAGAATCATCCACCTCTAAGTTACCAGCTTAGACTTCCAAGGCAGCAATATATTGCTTTATCTTCACTGCTGTATCTATTGCTGTGTCACGGAAGAAAAAAGACGAGCTTGGGCAGAAAGAAGCAGAATCATAATCAATGGATATACCAATTTGTAAATATATATATATATTTTTAATGACCTTCCATGCACAAAACAAAACAGCTTAAAAACATTTTACACTGCTGGGGTCTTCTCTGCTCCCCTTTTACTACTTTGTCTTCTGTATTGCCTGATGTTACTAACCAGCACACTACAAAAGAAATACTGATAAAACTCCTGTAAGGAGAACTGAACTATACTGAGCTTTGTATCAACATTGTTTGGGTGGGATACCTCTTTGCACAGGCAGACCTTCACCTTTCAGAATCCACTGCCTGCTTACTAGTGCCAATATACATGTTTTAAACGTTGGGTTGTGGGGTGGGTTTTGGGGTTTTTTTGCTAATAAAAAAATCCTTGGTGACAACTGGATGCCACACAGGGAATATCTCCTGACCTTGACTGTCAGGAAAGGCAAAGCTGCTTCTGAAAGCAGGGAATTAATACAGCTGAGTCACATTGCCAAGAGCTCAGCTGGGCAGCAGATACCATTCTGCGTGAGTTTCTATTGATTCCTTTTACAAAAAGCTGGAGGGATGGGTCAGGGGAGGAGAAGAGCAAGATTAAAGTCTACTAACCTGGATTTATGCTTGAAATAGGGCTGCAGAATTGCCAGTTCATTAGCAAAAGGCCTACTTGTCTTTAAACATGTTTATGGTCAGCATTTTGCTGTTTAGATGCATCTGGTTTAGATACAGAATACATCTAGAAGGTAATGTTTGCTATAAGCTCATGCAAAAGGAAGAATAGTTTTAAACCCATTCAGATCTAGTTGAAGAAATCTGTCCCAGAAAGCCACCTGTAGTAGTGCTGTGTATTTAACATCTGCATCCATTCCCGGAAATGAAGGATCTAGTCACTAGCATTTCCTTCCAGATAAAGTTTAAATAAATATTCATTGTTTATCTTCTTCCAATCTCCCAATTTTGAGCAGTAATGAAAACAAGTCTAAAAGCTGAAAATAAAGCTCTAAAACACTGAAAGCTGTGCCTCCTAATAAAAAGCAGAAGTTATTATCTTCCTCAAGAAGACAGATTTCCTCACAGAGTAAAACTCCTCTATTCAAAGCATCACTAGGTGGAACAGCGTCGTTGGGTTCTCCACCACAGCAATACTTCCATGGGAAGTAGCAGGGAATGGTAAAATAATCTTTTAGCTGGGTTGGTGTGGTTTGGATTGTTATTCTCTCAATTCCTAGAAATGATTATAGTTTGAAATGATTTGTTTTGTTGTTGTCTTGGAAGCTAACACATTCATCATTCCATGCAGAGAAGCAAAGGAGCCCCCAGAAGTATAGCTATATATGAAAACCAGCATGACAAGAAGACAGCTTACTTTGTCCTTTTTCAAATACATGGAGGATCTTCCACTCTAATTGCGTATTTTCCATATTCAAGCATATCTGATACTTTTTAAAGCACTATGTATTTTAAGTTACTCATCATCCACTCTGGTAAGACCCGCTCCCTGCAGTCCTGCGTTCAGCCCTGTGGCCCCTGACAGAAAACGGACATGGAGCTGCTGGAGTTAGTCCAGAGAAGGCCATAGAGATGCTGCAAGGGCTGGAGCAGCTCTGCTCTGGAGCCAGGCTGAGAGAGCTGGGCTGGTTCAGCCTGGAGAAGACTCCTTAAGGGGAGACCTTAGAGCAGCTCCAGTGCCAAAAGGGCCTACAAGAAACCTGGAAAGCGGCTTTTACAAGGGCAGGTAGGGACAGGACAAGGGCAATGGCTTTAACCTGACAGCAGGGACATTGAGAGTAGACATTAGGAAGAAATTCTTCCCTGTGAGGGTGCTGAGGCGCTGGCACAGGGTGCCCAGAGAAGCTGTGGCTGCCCCATCCCTGGCAGTGCTCAAGGCCAGGTTGGACAGGGCTTGGAGCAACCTGCTCTAGTGGAAGGTGTCTCTGCCCGCGGCAGGGAGTTGGAACTGGATGGGTTTCAGGTCCCTTCAAACACAAACCATTCTATCATTCTACAAGCATACTTATTCCGCAGAGAAAAAGTGACTCTGAATAGCACATAACGGCTGGCTTGAGTTTTAAATGGGATTGTACTAAAGAGCTGTCAGGAAAATTCTCTTTTTCTAACTTGCTGCTTTAGGCTGAGAATTAGGAAGCACAGAAAACTCAACTGAAATAATGAGAGGTGCCCAGAAGGCCTTAAAATTACACTCTTTGAACATGAGGAGTTACTTATTTTAGATACGCACTCCAATACCAAAACACATACCTCAAAATAATTTTAGGCTAGTAACTGTAAGAAGTCTGAATTTAGTCAAGGAAATGGTATTATAAATTTCACAAATGTTCTTAAAGCTCTACCTGTAAATATCAGGGTGTGCTTTTAAACTGCTGGTTTTGCTCTAATCTTATGAAATTATAGTTCAAATAAAGCTGGCTGCAAGCAGTAATTCAAACAACACCCTAAAAAGATAGAAACCCAAAATGCAAACTGCTGTGACAAAACAAATATTTTCTGCTGGAACAGAAAAGAGAGACACAGGAAAAAATGATACGCTTGGTGCAACTCTGAATACTAAATAATAGAGCTTCCTAATTCCTTCATGAAAATATATATATTTAAAATCAAATTATAAACCATTATTTGACTGACAGCAGGCTGTCAGACTCCCATACAGTGCCACACATATTCTTCTTTAATCCTGTTGTAACTTTTATCTGACCTTTCACTCTGTACAGTTTAAGTAAAAAAGAAATGTTTGTTCGTGGACAAAACTATATATTTGATGATCTATATTCAGGTCACAAGCAGAACAGGAAAAGCAATGTGATGAGATTTCATGCCAAACTGTACGAGAGGACAGGATCACACTCTGTAAGAAATTCATTTTCCTTTTCAAGAGTTTGCATGGGAAATGGAAAGGATGATCCTCAATTTCAAAATGTATGTCAATAATATCCAAGAGCATTCTATAAATATTCAAAAGTTGAGGGAGAAGAAAGACAAAAGAATGGGAAAGTCTGCCATGGAACTGCAATCATACCAAAAGCCATATGGATAGAAACTAAATAAAGATGCTCAAGATTATTTAGAAGTGCTACATTTTAAACACAAATTTAATTATCACCTCAGAAGCAGAGCCCATCCCTAAGCGTTGTCTAAGGACCAACATCAGAGTTTTGACAACAAGAAAGAAAGAACAGAGACTGGAAGGAAAAAGGAATTAAATTAATAGCACTTTGAAAGGCATGTCACCACTGTGTTTCTTTATTACAATGGGATTCTGATCTAATTACACACTCAAGATTCTCAATTTTCTATACAGACCTGGTTCCATCTCCAGTCAGTGGAAATAACACTGATATGATAAGTAAGAAAGTGGCCAAATCCCATATTCTGTACAGCTGAAATGAATTAAAAATATACAGCAAACACATAATTCCAGTTCTTCATTTCCAGATACTGAATAGTGACTATGGGTAAATGCTGACTACACTGAAAATGGATCAACTCCATTTCCACATGTTTATAACAGGTAGCATCTCTGGAAAAAAAAGAAACAAACAATGCTGAGAGCTTCAGATCAGAACAACATATCCCTGAAGGATCAGCAAGTAGTGCAAAGATATCCTCCAAGTACAGATGTTTCTCAAACTTTGCAAGAATGCTTCATTTATAAATCACCAATTTTTAATTATTTTCTCTATATGTAAGCTTTTCTCAACATTCAATTCTGTGCAGGCAAAATTCTATCAGCATCCAAAGGTCTGGTATGTTAGATATAGCCTTGGTGGAAACACATTTATCTTAGAGACAAGACAGACTACATCTTACCATGTGGCTAATTACAGCTAATGCAGTTTATCAAAGCTACTGGTATGAATGGGTAAGAAACAATATTGACTTTGAGAAAACAGAGTGTTGGAAAACCTTTTCCAATCTCGTATTAGAACGCTTCAGATCCCCAGCTTCACATGAAGAAATGAATCCAGAACATTTTGAAACATCTTTAGCTTTACATTTCTGTCTATACTAATGCAGCATAAATTAATATGTTGAAGGATTTTAGTGCTAAAACAGATTATTGGCTTTGAGGAACTGACTCTTCAATGATGCCAGAAAAAGTTTATTATTTATCGGAAACAAAAAATTACTCAAACTGAACTGGTTCTTGCAAACACTCGTGATGTCCAGCATTTGTATTTTGTTGTTTAATATAAATCAATATTCTTCCTCTACTAGAATGCAATAGCATGCCACAAGTAATGACTGCTCTGACTATTCCTCTGTATTCTTCCCAGGTTACCTGCTCTTGCTTCCACCCTTTGTAGGCCTCCTCTTTATGCTGGAGTTTGTCCAGAAGCTCCTTGGTCATCCCTGTAGCTCTCCTGGCATTTTTGCCCGGCTTCCTGTTTCTCGGGATGCATCGCTCCTGAGCTAGGAGGTGATCCTTAAGTATAACCAGATTTCTTAGATCCCTTTTCCCTTCAGCACTTTATCCCATAGTATTCCACCAAGGAGATCCTTCTAGAGGGAAAAGTCCTGTCTCCTGAAGTCCAGGTATATCCCTACAGAGATGGGTCAGGACTCCAGGTGAGATGGCTGCACTTAACAGTGATGTTCAAACTTCAAGCCTTCCACACCTGTGCTCTGCATTGGTCCATATTTTATCTGAAAATCGACCAGTAGCTTTTACACCAAAGACTACTTACAGTGAAATCTATGTGCTAACTTTAATGTATGAAACTGTAAGGCTTTTCAAGGTCAGGATCCCAAAGATACTTCTCAAAAACCACTAAGACTGTTTAATCTTTCTACACACCTCTATGTAGAAATATTTATGAGAATAAAACAAATTTCTGTGTTGGCTTTATTTAGTAATTCTGTCAATTCTGTCACCATTTCCTTGCTAAATATGATTTTCCATTACTTCAGTGAAGGGATAAGCTGCATGAGGAAGAAACAAAGAGCCCTTCACTGAAGTGATATAGCCAGCAAACAGGTCACGTAACAGCATCATTTTGATATTGTTTAATATTTATAATGCTTGGGTTTTTTTCTATTATGCCCTTCTGAGTTGTAAATAGTTTCTTCTACTGCTTCAATAAAAAGAACAGCGGAGATGAGCTTGAAAAAGCGAGTTTTCAGAATACACAAGTATCTGCTACCTGTCTTTGCTGAAAAGACACAGACAAAGAACCTCAGCTCTCAAAGAATGCAGAATCTCAGAGATGTACTAATAGCAGTAATTGATGCTGAGAGCAACTCTTCTGTTGTACCTTGGCAGCTGCTATTTTATGTAGACCTGCCAAAGAAAGCTTTTGTGTTGATCAAATAAAAAGTCTTTGATAACTGACTGAAAGCACTGGTGGAATGGTACTTCAGAACTTGTTTACTTCTACCTAAAAATGCAGTGAAAAAGAGAAGTATCTAAAAAAATAGAAATACCAGAATGCAAATTCATAGGAATACAATTTTGAAAATGACAAAACAGAATATTTCAAACAGTTGCAATCAAAACCACTCCACTGACACAATGCCTCGCAAGCTGAACTGCTTTATTTATTTCACTGAAGTGATGAAACTATTTCACCTGAAGTCACTGTTTTTCTATAGAAGAATGTTGATTTGCAAAAAAAAAAGTGTTTTCAAGTCCATATTCCCAGATCTGTTCTCCTATGGGCCAGGTTACAAACCTGAGTATGTCCTATACAGCACACTCCATAACTCCCTCAGAGCATTCTCTACAGAATGATGGAATCTGCAGTGAGTCCAGCCCATAGAAGAAAACAGAAAGCTGGCTGCTCTGCACATGCAGACCATGACTTAGGACTGACTTTAGCGTTTTGTTCGCTGGATGAAGCACAAAACATTTTAACTGAGTTCAGACTGCCACTCCACTGCTCTCCCCCAAATACTCGCTATAGAATATGAGAATTAGTAGGCAAAACGTACAGTTTCTTTCCTGTTGGAAATTTCCTTTTGTAAAAGTTCTGATTTTCATTTAAATCTTCATTGTAACTCCCAACAAGGTTAATCACTGATTTTTAGTTCAACACAGGGGGTTTTATGGCTTACTTCTATTTAAAACAAAACACACTGTTAAATTCAAAAACATTCACAGAGAAACTAAAAATGAAAACAAAGAAATAAAATATAACCTTCAACTCACTAGATATAAGCAAGCCCTAAACTATCAAAAACCCTCCTCCATTATTGTCACCTGCCTCAATCTTCATTCAAATCTGTAGCACAAAAATGTCTCAAAGCTGGATTTTAAGATAGATGGATTAAAGTCAGGGAGGGAGAAGAAAATCATCAAGCCAAGTATCTTCCTTACTAGTTCTCTACCCCAAGACCATCTATTTGCCTCTTGTTTCATTATGGTTCTTTTAACTTCTGGTAGCACTAATACAAAACAGAATTTAAACTAAGAGTTACTATAAATTATTATTCGTGGATAGCTGTCCTCTGTGTCACAGTGAAGGAATGCGAAGGTTCACATCAGGTGAAGACCAGCTGGGAAATGAGACAGCTTTGAAAATACATCCCCTAGCTCAAATTTTAAACTGTCAACACTACCTGAGTTTTGCATAATGTCAAGTCAGGATGTTTAGGGCTTTGCTTTGCCTTTTTTGGGGGTTGTTTTTTAATCACTTCTTGACATTAGATATAGCTCTGCACAAGGCCTACAGATTACATCACTTTAGACAGAAGCGACTGCAAATGCTCTTTTCTCCATTGCACAGGAAATAATCTCAAATATTTCTACTACTAAATGATATACTCATATTCAAGAGCTATAATTTTAAATTCATCTTTCTGGTGCAAAAGAAAGTAGACAGCTTTGATGGCTTTGTATCTTATCTTAGATTTGGTTAGCATAAGTTGCTGGAGTTTGAAAAGATGGCTTTTTTTTCCCCTGGGGGAAAACAGCACAATGTTAACAATCAAAAGGATAATAACGATATAAATTTGTGACAAATTAAAAACAAATTCTGATGTAGCATAATGACAAAGCATCATGAAAAGCATTGTGAAGTACATACCGGCATGTTTGATGTTTAGTAAGTTTGAGATTTTGATATATTAAGGAACTGGAGTTAAAATATTCAATTTTTTAAAAATATTCTTTGCAGTGACTTCTGACTAAAGTGTAAACTAATAGAATAAGAAAATATTTGATTAAAGGACCTTAGCCACATGGGATAATTCTTCTCATAGTTCTTTCCACATCTTGGTTCAACCTACTTTGGATTTGCTTGGTTTCAAAGCAGAGAGAACGGGTTACCTGTTCCCTTCTTTTCTCCCCCTCAGTTCCCAAGGTTAATCAAGGTTATTGATTTTTATGTTTATGTAGTATTCTCTTATAGTAAATGGGCATATCTTGTATCCTACAGAGCAACTGAAGTTGTTTGGTTTTATACAGTTCACATACCTTATTTTTTGGCTAGAACATCTTAAATCTTCCATCTAACACAGAAAATCCCGGTGTTAGTAAGAAAAATACAGGTGGAGTCATATAATTTGATTTTAATTGAAACAAGAAATGCAGGATTATTTAGAGCTCAATCTTGTAATATATTGCTCTGTCATAACAGAGTTATATTACTGTATTTTACAGAAATCCATAATCTGTACACTTGTATGTATTAAACAAATCTCAACTAATTTGGGATTCCATGTGGGAATACATGGGCCCACAGTTTTGCATCACCCTTAACAACTGGGCTGATGAGCAGGATTCATTTACAAATCTGGGATTTTGGCTTGCAAGCAAAATTCCTCCTTGTGTGGAGCATCACTGGAGGAGATCCTATCAGCTTGTATAAATGAAGTTTCCTCAGAGCTGTCAAAACTGTTGGCCTACCCCCCTGCCACCCTTCACTCCCCATTCTAATAGGTTTTTATTGCCTGGAGAAACCATGCACATTTCCACATTCATAAAGATGTTTCTTAGAGTGAAAAAGGAGTTCTTCAAATCCTGATTAAAAAGTAATTGCCTGAGGCTTTGAACAGAGCACTAATGCTGAAATCAGCATTCGTTTTTAAAGATGTGAGGAGAAATAAATCCACATCTCTTATACACTTACTACTAAATCCCATACCGGTACATTGATCTCTCTACCTGCTCCAGTGCAATCACCACAACATATAGAAATACCATAAATTAAGTATATCAACACTAGATGCTTCTCTTAGATAACTGGTCCAAATCTTTGTGCCTCAGCAATACCTCACCGCCTTTAATAGAATGAAATAATTTACATGATCCAAGGATTTAGCCCTGAAAAATGGAACTTTAACATTCATACATTTACAGACACAATGAGACAAGTGCACAATCATATGGTTACATGAAGAGGCAATGACTATTTGCCAGCTCTCAGCTAAAACAGTACACCACCTCAAGCTTCTTAACTAATCCATTGTTATAAATGAACTCAGCAAAGACTGCTTTTTCTCATCTTTCATCTACCAAGACATCCTGGGCTCCATCAAAAGGAGCGTGACCAGCAGGTCGAAGGAGGTGATCCTGCCCCTCTACTCTGCTCTTGTGAGACCTCACCTGAAGTACTGTGTGCAGTTCTGGTGTCCTCAGCATAAAAAGGACATGGAACTGTTGGAACAAGTCCAGAGGAGGGCCACGAGGATGATCAGGGGACTGGAGCACCTCCTGTATGAGGACAGGCTGAGGAAGTTGGGGCTGTTCAGCCTGGAGAAGAGAAGGCTGCGTGGAGACCTCATAGCAGCCTTCCAGTATCTGAAGGGGGCCTATAGGGATGCTGGAGAGGGACTCTTCATGAGGGACTGTAGTGACAGGACAAGGGGTAACGGGTTAAAACTTAAACAGGGGAAGTTCAGATTGGATATAAGGAGGAAATTCTTTCCTGTGAGGGTGGTGAGGCACTGGAATGGGTTGCCCAGGGAGGTTGTGAATGCTCCATCCCTGGCAGTGTTCAAGACCAGGTTGGACGAGGCCTTGGGTGATATGATTTAGCGTAAGGTGTCCCTGCCCATGGCAGGGGGGGGTTGGAACTAGATGATCTTAAGGTCCTTTCCAATCCTAACGATTCTATGATTCTATGATTATTACTACTACATTATTATTACAGTCCTCTTCCTTCCTTTATATTACAGATGAGAATATAAAATAAAAGCAAAGCTTGAAATGAAACAGAGATGAAGTTTCCTCCATGCAGGGCTCTAGTCATACAAATAAACAAGTAGCCACATTATCTAGACATTATTGAAAACTGGTTCCTTCCAAACCATTAAGAACACTGGAATTTGCCAACATGATTATAGCTGAGATCAGATTTGGGTAAATATTCTGACCACATGTACCCTCTAAATGTCAAAAGGATTAAATAAAGAGGCTTAAGGGTGAGAGAGGGAGAAAAATTTGGAGAGAAAAAAAGTATTTCAGAGTCCAAGAGACACCACTGGCAGACTTAACCTCTGGCAGCTAAGGATGTAGAAAAGGACTGGCACCAGAAGCAGCAGAGCTGGGTTTTGATGAGGTTCAACTTCAGACAACAAAATTAGAAGGTCAATCCGCTCCTAAAATCTCCAGACATGTAAAAGGAAACCTCAGTTTGGGGTTCCAGCTCAGCATCTGAAAGACTTTGTCTCCCTCTTCTCATTAACCATAAAGGGATTCAACTATAATAAAACCTTCAATGTTTATTGCTTAAACCCTTCTGTCTGCAAGAGCTATATCAATACCCATAGAGAGACTATGGTGGCTATGCTGCTCTGCATGCCAGCTACCATTCTCCCTGTCAAACTAGCTGCGGTAGATGAAAAAACCTCAGCACACACATCTTCTGCTTGTCCTTGCTTTCCTCCCAACTCTTCCTGTCTAACTAAAGCATGAACAAGAGCATTAAACGCAGTACCACTATCCCCACTTGAGTGACCAAAGGACAATGAAGGAAAAGAGGCTGAGGAGTTCGGAGATGCAGTCCACTCTCCCTTGGCTTTCCCTCAGTCACCGAGGCAAGCGGCTCCACAGTGAATCATGGACTGCAGACTTCCAGAAGGCAGACTTTGACCTGTTTTGGGAGACTATTTGACAGAGCCCCCTGGGAGGAAGTCCTGAAGGATAGAGAAGTCTCAGAGAGCTCGACATTCTTCAAGGACATTTTAAAGGCACAAGAACAAACCATCCCCATGTGCCGAAAGATGAGCTGGTGGAGAAAAAGACAGACCTGGCTTAAAGCAGAGCTTTGGCTGGAACTCAGGAAAGAATATGAGTTTATAATCTTTGAAAGAAGAGACAGGCAACTCAGGAGGACTACAAGTATGTTGTGAGGTTATGTGAGGTTAAAATCAGAAAGGCCCAAGCTCAACTAAAACTTAATGTAGCTACTGCCATGAAAAGCCATCAAAAATGTTTCTATAAATACATTAGCAACAAAAGGAGGGCTAAGGATAATCTTCACCCTTTACTAGGTATCAGTAGCCTGGCTCTGCAGTCAGTCCTCATCACCTCATCTGATTTGAGGCACAGTAGCACCTACCCATGCTTTCAATCACCTGTAACCTAAGACAGGATACATGACAGAACTACAAGTCCTTATAATAGCCAAGCTGATATCCCAAGCTTCTTTTATAAACATCTGAGATTTGTGTTTATGACACTTATCCCAGACATCAATATCTACATCTCATTCTACAGAAGATGTGTTTCTCACCTAAATGCTCCCTTATTTCACAGAATCTCACACCACTTCAGATATTCTGTGTTGTCTGTGTCACCTTTACCAAACAGGAATTCTAGGCACTTCATGCTCATGTTGGTTTTTGCTTGGAAAAAAATACTCTGGAACTTGGTGTTTCTTTTCTCTGGTGCAGGCTCTAGACCTCCTAACAAAGACACAATTGGAGAAGGCCCCTCACCCTCCACCAATATTTTGAATTACCATGTACAATGTAACAAGTGAGACTGCAATTGGGTGAAATGACGGAGAACATTCAATTATGGAGTCTCTGCATGAGCCAGTGACAGTCTCTCATGGTTTTGGTTTGCCTTCCAGGACATCCCAGTTTGACACCCATTCATGACTCCATTCTGAGAGACAGTTAACATATTGTGGAGATAAATGATACAGAAGCAGATGTCCTACTTGCTACAGAGCCACTGGGGAGAAGAAAATGCATGTGTCATTCAGCAGTAGCCTGAACACAATAAACTGCAAACACAGTCTCAACCAGACAGCTCGGACAGAAGGAATGAGCATTTAAATTTAAGAGGATAAAGAAATACAACAAATATATGTTGGAGAAAGTGGTCAAAAAAAGCAAATGATTTCTCACTAACAACTACCTGTAACATTTTCAAGCACCCATACTCCCCACATGCTTAGCATTCCATAAATTCTGTTGAAACTATGAAAAACAACCTTTAATTCCAAAAATAAGAGATCTCACTATGACTGTCAAAATGACAAAGAAATGCGCCAAGACATCACAATAACAACTCCAAAGTAATGAAACCATACTAAGTTTTAAAGAATCAGCTAAAGGTACAATTGTCAAGTGAATGTAACTATTGATGGCTTGGCTTCGCGAGTGAAGATTTGGGAAGGGTTTTACCCATGCTTACTACAAGCACGATGACCAAGGGCATGTGGGATAAGCAAATCTGGTTGGAAAAAAGGCTGCTTAGACAATCGGGAAGTTTCTGACCAGGACTGTCAACTCCTGGGGCAATCTCGAGCGACCCATGTCCTGATCCACCCGCATGCAAGGCTGGATCTGCAGCTTCCAATGCACCTTGTCACCTGCCGTTTCAACCCTCACCTGTCCATACAGACAAGTGAGAGCAAACCCTTCCAGCCTGCGCTGGGGATTTTTTACGTGAGCCACAGCCTAGACGCTTGATGTTGTGCTGTTGCGTCATGAGTCGCTTGAGATTGACCCAGGAGAATGTAACTATAAATTGCATATATCCACTGGTACCTTTATTGTAATAGTCACAGCACAAGAAAAATGAAAAAAACTTCTATGGCTATTATTATTTCTGGGAAACATGAACTGAACTGGGTTGGGAATGGCAAAATATCAGTCCAGTCTGTGAATATGAACATTCCCAAAAATCTGGGGCAAATATCCATAAATATCACAAGAAAAGAATCACTTCACACCCTTAGTGAGAAAGTAATTGCAGGGTCTCATGCATCTGTTCTGCCTAACTTAGAGCAGTTTCAGAATACTGATAAAAAATAGCTCAAAATGTCATCAAACGTCCTTTAAATGCAAACAGGTCTGCCTATAATTCAACTTTAACCATAAAAGTAAAAAAATATTCCTCAAGGAAGAAAAAGGCATAATATTTGAAATATTTCAAAATACAAAGATATAAAACTTTGTTTTTTGGAGTCAGTCCTCTTGAGGAGGACAGGGAAGCTAGAAAGTGTTTTCTTCCTCTTTTTCATTTTCTCTGGGTAACAGAAAGCACTATTATTTATATAGCTTTAGAAAGGGACGCTGGCTTCTATGCTAAAACCTAAAATGATTAAGGGTCTTCCTTACAAGGTTACCTCCAGCTTTTTCATATACACTGAAGTCAACACTACTTATGGATGACAGTATCAGCAAAAAAAAGGATATAGCCTTTTTTTTTTTCCCCTTGTAACAGAAACTCTTAGTTTACCTTTAAGCAAGATAGAAATATGGCTTTGTTTATGATTTCACTGGTTACAATTTAATTCTCTGCAAAATTCTCCGCAAGATCATTAAAACTTTTATTTGCAAGTCTGCAGCCAGGTTTTATTGCTCTTTTAACTGACTCCAACTTCCAAATAATAATCTCTTCAGTTCTGAATTTTATATTTGAATTAAACATATGCTTAAGCATACACGATATTCGTTAGATTAATGATCTATTAGCACCATAGAAACACCACAGAAGTGCTTGAGGCTCATGGAAGGTTAATTTAACTTAGTGATACAGCATTTGCAGAAAGTATTTTTACTTACATATACTTGAAGAAATTTGAATGCTTAATATTATGCCGAAATACGATAAGTAATATTCCTGAATCTGGATTAAGTGATAGAGGATAGTAGATATAAATCACTTACCGTTATTTTAGAATACGATGAAACATTATACAAATTAGAAAGATTATTAACATATCTTCACTCCTCATAGAACAATTTCATCTCCATAAATAATGATGGTAGTAACTTATAAAATTATGAGATTATGTGTTATTTTTCAGCCTGAGGACTCCTAAAGCAATGTATAAATGCAGTAAACAAAAAAAACCAGGTTATTCAAGATGCTCTTTTTGTCCCCACTGAACACCACATTTTCTGAACTAAGTTAACAGTTGATCATATACAGAATTGTACATACTGTATAGCTAAGAACTTCACCAGCAACTAAAAGCGATATATTTTAAGCCAATTTACATTGTCACAGCATATGACTATGCTGTTGCCAGAGTATTTCCTTGCACATTTTGATATAAACATGCACTAAGAAAATCCAGACCACAGATTTTCAAGAGGACTGATTTCTATTTTGATTTTTATTCAGGCCATGTAACTGTAAATTTGTACTTCTCTGGCGCTTCTTGATCATTTATGAAAAATGACAACTTTCTAGGTATGTTGTAAGCATGAGACCATCATTTAGATGACTTCAGCAACTGAAAAGCAGCATTATATCTTATTCCTGCAGGTCCTGGAGAATAGTACAAGTACCACCATGTAACTGACTGCAATGAATGAAAAAAAAAGAACAAACACCAAAAAGGTATCTGTTTCACTCTGAGTTACTGGAGTAGCTCTTGTGTAACATCCTAGATGCAACCTTATGAAATTGTTTCGAATGGCTCACTTTAGAATCATAGAATGATAGAATAGTTAGGGTTGAAAAGGACCTTAAGATCATCAAGTTCCAACCCCCCTGCCACAGGCAGGGACACCTCACACTAAACCGTATCACCCAAGGCCTCGTCCAGCCTGGTCTTGAACACTTCACTAAATATCCCAAGATTATGAGCAAAAATAGATTTCTTTGTAATTTTTTTTAATGTTCTATTAGTTTTTGCAAGATTTCTATACTTAAAATTGACAATTTGTTGAATAGCATCTATTAAGCCCATTAAACTATGCAATTAAGAAATATTTCTTCCCCACACAACACCAATAGAGTTGTACACTCTTTTTACTGGGTGAAGCTGTGTAATTCTGGTGCATTAATCAGCAGTGTATGCATTCAAGTTTGGGGTTTTTGATGTTATGTATTTCCTCAAATGTAAGTTGTTAAAAAAAGGAAAAGAAAATAATAAAGCTTGAAGAAATGCATTATATGGGCATAAAATAAGAGAAACAGGCAGCACCCCTCATCATAGGAGAATTCTTAACCAAGCTAACGACATATTCCGCCATTCTCTGCCTGCTGACACATCACAGCCTGGAAACCTGACAGACTACAGTAAACCTCTTTACCTGCTGTCCTGGGTTCACCAGTAGCAGTCATTTTTCTCCTTCTTAGTAGCTGGTGCAGTGCTTTGGTTTTGACTTTCAGCCTGGGAACAGCGCTGATAACACCGATGTTTTTAGTTGCTGGTTGCAATGTTTAGTCTGGCCAAGGACTTTCTGAGTCTCATGCTCTGCCAGGGAGGAGGGGAAGCTGGGAGGAAGCAGAGACAGGACACCTGACCCAAACTGACCAAAGAGGTATTCCATACCACAGCACGTCATGCCCAGTATATAAACTGGGGACAGTTACCTGGAAGGGCTAGATCACTGCTCAGTCAGGCTGGGTATCGGTTGGCGGGTGGTGAGCGGTTTTATTCTCTTCCCTTGTTATCTTCCTTATCATTACTATTATTGGTAGCAGCAGTGATTTGTGTTATACCTTAGTTACTGGACTGCTCTTATCTCAACCCGTGGGAGTTACATTCTTTTGATTCTCCTCCCCATCCCTCCAGGAGCTGGGGCAGGGGGAAAGGGGCGGGGAGTGAGAGAGAGACTGGGTGGTTCTGATTTACAGCTGGGCTTAAACCACAACACCTGCCCATTCTTAATCTGTTTTGTAGGTTTACAGACAAGACATGGGGACTGAAGACAACTGTAAAGGTTCCTAAACATTGTTTTCCAAGTAATACAAATCCATGATAGACATGAACAAAGTACACTGGCTGCCAGTTCATTTTCAGGAATAACTCAAAACTCAAGGGTTATCCTTGGGAGCCAAATGGCAGAAGCTGTGCCTAGCTGTCATGGTTTACACTCAGCTGTAATCCAGCACCACACAGCCATCTGCTTACCTCCCACTTCCCCCCCCCCCCCCCCCCCGGGGCAGGATGGGGAGGAGAACTGAAAGAATTTAAAACTCATGGGTTGATATCAGAAGAGTTTAATAACTGAAGTAAAATACAGTGATAACAGAAAGAATACCAACAAGAGGAAACAACAACAATGAAATGGTAGCTCAGAAAACCCAAGTGATGCACACTACAACTGCTGATGGCCATTCTGACCCCAGGAGCGATCAGTCCCTTCAGGGCACTCCCCCGGTTTCTATACTGGGCATGATGTGCTGTAGTATGGAAAACCCCTTTGGCTAGTTTGGGTCAGATGTCCTGTCACTGTTCCCTTCTGTCTTCTTGTACCCCTCCTCACCGGCAGAGCATGAGAGGCTGAACAGTCCTTCATGAGCGTAAGCACTACTGAGCAACAACTAAAACATGGGTGCGTTATCAGCATTGCTCACTTGAAAACCAGGGTGGGCACCAGGGTCACATTTCATTTTTTGAGAAAGGAAATGCTCCAAACCAGTAATTACTACACCAGAGAACCTGGCCAAAGCCTGTCTCTCCAATCTCTGCTTATAAGCCAGTAATAAATCAGCTTCCAGAGAACAGCACTGCAATAGATGAGTCTCGTTTTACTTTTCATTGACAGAATGAATATACATTAACAAAACTAAAGTACCTCATTTTCTACTGAAATGCAGATACTTCCATAGGTTGCCATCACTTTAATTCTGTTTTCAACAGTAGGGACAATCTGCTTTATGTGTGTCTGTCTGGTGTAAGATTTAGATCTCTGGTAGTGATCAGTTACTTTATAAAAATATTCAGGATTCAGCAGCATGATATTAATTAGGCTGCATTTTCCAGATCACCAATTTCTTCAACACAGTGATGCAAGAGATTTAATGATGCTGTTAAATTAAAACCACAGGAATACCAGGGCAGGAAAAGAACACCTATTTTCGTAACGGTGGAGACCAAACTGTCCCAAATAGTACTGCATTGCAGAATATTTTTTACTTCTCATATTTGAGGAAAAGCTTAAAAAAAACAGTCTGAAACGTGCTTAATTGATGAAGACAGTGATACATAAACAATATATCCAGCCAATGGAATGGGAGGAAAAAAATAAAAAGCATACAAGAGATTAAACCCCAAGAAACTGTATTATATGAGGAGTGGGTGAAATCAATTTGCTCTCGGTTGCCTTTAACTGTATCACTGAATCAGCATCATTTACTACTAACTGTATGTTTATGTACATATATACACATATACGCATATAAACAGATAGCCGGACTCTGAAAATGTTGTGTTGCATATATATACTTTACATTATTAAAACATATGTCTCTATTAGCTTGTGCTAGTCTGCTGTAGCTGCACAAATAGATTCCAGCACAAAAATTATGGTTAAAGATATGTACTTAAGAATTCCAAATTATGGAATCAAGACAGAAAACACAGATCACCTGCAAGATGGTGAGCACTCTTCTTTATTAAATTCAAAATGTATTATTTCATCAGTGAGGTCACCTGAACTTTAGCTAAGTTCTATGACACACAAGACTGATGATCAGAGGTGTGATGCTTGGAAAAGAAGCATCAAACACATAAAAATTCTATCTCTTCCTAAAATATCACTATGTGTGTATATTAGCAGACAGAAATGAATGTGCAAAATGCATTAAAAAAATTGCAAAACAAAGGTCAGTATTGAAATCTACATTTAAAAACTTGAATGATACATTAAGAAATACAAGTGACTAAATATACTGCAGTTACATTTACACTGAGACTGCACATATTAAAAAGGAAAAAACTGTAGCAAAGTGAGAGAATTACAACACTAGTGTAAGGAAAAGCAGAAATTCACAGCAGATGTTCAGAATGACCTTTTTTTCTAGTTGGTCTGTAGTCTGTCATTAGTCTGTGAGTGTTACTTCGTGCTTGATCCTTCCCATCTATTCACCATGTTAACCCACTCCTGAAAATAGCAGATTTCATGTAGAAACAGAACACTTTCTCCTGCTTTCCACAGAAAGCTTTGAATTTTCATCAAAAAGCACTCTACAACCAAAATGCATTTAGAGTCAAATCCCAGAAGTTTTTATATCCGTATATATTTTCTTCAGAAAACAAAGCGTCTGAGCAGCTCAATTAGACAACCTATCTGTTACATGTATCTGGGTTTTCCTTTACATCCTCTTTGAAAACATAGGCTTAATTGCTCAATATCCTGCTGTCACCAGTTTGTCCTAGGTTAAGTATTTTCTAGTTGCACTTATATTTTCTTCACTAACAGATGCAAATGTCTTTGGGGGAACTGTTCCTTCGCTTTAATAAGCAGAGAGTTGAAAGGAAAATAATCAGTTTCAATAAAAGAATTCTGAATTATTAAAACAGAAAATGTACTCATTCTTGTGAAGATAGTATCAAATTCATTTGAATATATTAAGCCAAACCAGGACACACATTACCTTATATAGCTCCCTTTTCTAAACTTCTTTTTTGGCTTTGAATTCCTTTTACAGCTTCTGCAGAGCTTACTACGTTTCCCAAAACCTGAAAATCATTTGGCTTCAAGTCTTCAACTGTTTTGTGGGAAAATCAAGGTTCAACTAAAGATGCTGCTAGCAACTGGCTGCAAGGACGCCCCTTCCTTCCATTCCCTTTTGCAAAGGTCTGCATGAACTCAGATTACACGACAAAATAATAACCAGAGCTCAAGATACACATTAATACAAACAGAGCTGCCAGCAAGCAGCCAAATCTAGAACTTTCCAACACAGTAGGATTTCTACGAAAAAAAGAAAAAGATGCAAAACTGCACAACCGAAGTCCCTCTAGTTTTCAGTGCCAGCCTATACCACTCAGTCCAGCCCATCCAAACCTGCTCCGACCAGGCTGAGATGATACTGCTATGTTACTTGCTGGATTAATTTCCAAACTCAGCAACATACTGCTTACTTCATAGACAAAAAATCTCCATGCTGCACATTTTTTAATCAGCATCAGGTCAGAGCTGGCATCCACCAAACACTGCATGTCCAGAGTTTTCATGAAGTAAGGACTAAGGAAGTTACTGAAGTGACTTTCCTCTGAAATATCAGGCACTGGTATTCTGGAAGAATGCTCCTCTTCCCATGGCACACAAGCTCAATTACAAACATCCTGCTGCTTCATTACTTCAAAACGTGCACCAGTGAAACTGTGACTATGATGTATGCAAGCACAGTAACACTGGCAACTGAAATATTTCAGCATGTATGCGTGAGCACAAAGGGATCCAGATACACCGATCTGCAGGGCTGAATCTGGTTATCCCCCTAAATGAGCTCTACCAGACTAAGGAGATGCACACTTGAATATCAAACTTAGTAAACTCACAAAAGCTTTTCGATTTCTCTATCCAGATCCTCTTTCCTTGACAAATAATTTGTAGAGAATAGGATCATCAAATCTTTAAAACCTGTAACGAACATTTGTCTTTCACATTCGCAGCACTGAAACCTTTCTTCCTTAGATCTAATGCTCTAAGCTGTGGCACAAAGTTAAAAAGAAATGAGACTTAGAACCATGTACACAAGCAATCCAGAATTTAATCTGATTCAAAATCTCACTCAAAGAACTTGAAAAAACTGCTCATGAGAAAACCTAGTTCAAGCGACTTTCATGTTCAGTTAATACCCCAGGAAAATAAGTCTCATTTAGATACTGGTTTTTTGCTTAAATGTCATTTCTAAGCTCTTTTAGTTGCTTTCTAGGAAGCATCTTGTGAAAGATGACCTATTTTCTTGTATTTATCTATAATAGCTTTAAATCCAAACCAAAATTGATTTAGGTGGTTTGCAATATCGACAATACAGAGAGAGGAGCACGGAGTAAGTTAAGATACCTTTAACATGACAGAGAAACATTAATGTAGTCAATGTTTCCATGTAACCTCAGCCCCAGGATCCTATCCAGTTACCCTTCAATAAGCAGAAGCTGGTATTTTCTGTTGACATAATTAAGTCTCCAGAAAAAGACAAACGGTTTTAAATAGTAATTTCCAAAAAAAAGCACTTTGAACAAAATACCCTAAAATTAAATTATAAAGCCCTCCAAAAGCCCTTGGAAAATAACCTAAAATTAACCCCCTCGGAATTTGTTACGATATTCAGTGAAAATCACATTATCGCAGAATGGTTTTTGGGGGGAAGGGACCTTAAAGCTCATCCAGTTGCAGCCCCCTGCCATGGGCAGGGACAGCTTCCACTAGAGCAGGGTGCTCCAAGCCCTGTCCAACACGAGTTTGCAACTTAACTGACATAAAACGGAACTCTAGGAGGGTCCCTGGAACAAATTTTGGTTTTTGTATCCAGTAATACCAAAGGTGCTATTACTTCTTAAATTAATGAGTGCAGCAAGAATTAGGCTTTTTAATTGATCACGTTTTCAAGCATCACAGTTCTAGGGGGAACCATTACTGGAGCATCTAACATTTTCCTAGAACGTCAGGAACGTCAGCAGTGACAGAACTAAATAATGACAAATTTTACATTTAGGGGGCCAGATTAGAAACAGCTCTTTGCTATGTTATTAAAAGGAAGGACAAATGAATTTAGTAAAGAAAGCACAAAATCATTTGAGCCAATGACTGTATGGAACTTTATCCCCAACACAGTCTTCCACAGAGCATTAGCTGAGAATTTTTAAATACAAAGGCTTCTTAGATGGCATTTTAAAGCATTCCAGACCAGGTTTTATTATAGTTTAGTATTATTAAAAATTTGCATGCATTTGAAGGCTCATTAAATAGTATCACAGGCAAAGCACATAAAGTACTCAGTGCTTCCTGAAGTGTTTGACTCTATAAAAATGAGAAATGTGGTGTTGCCAATGCCAATGCACACTTTTTCACGTGTAACTGCTGTTCCTAAAAAACAGAAATATACAGCACCTTTAGGTGAAATATACCAAGTGATGTCACATTTTTGGTCTTTGCTACACCATGGAACATTCAAAAGAACCTTGATAAGCAGTATCGGATGTGTGCAGAGAGGCGTGAAATTTGCAGGTGGTACTTATCTCAATGGCCTCCCAGCGCCCTTTTTCTAACACAGCACATTCTGCTCAGAAGCTGCCTAGAACAAAAGGTTTTCATTTGTTAATTAAAAAAGAGGGGAAAACCAAATGAACAAACCTTGCTTAACTCAGGTACCGAAGTATTTTTTTTTATTATGCTAGAGTCTTATAGAAGTATAAGGGGATTTAATTTACTTAATAGAAATGCATGAGATCCAAACAACACAACAGATACTGCAGACCTTAAACCCCTTCTAAACAAAAAGGTATCTGTTGTGTTATCAACAAGGAAATTTATAAACACTGAGGGCCACAGCTCTTTACCTGCACAAACTGTAGTACTAGAATATTTAAGGCCTAACAGTGTTCTCCTGCAGATGGAGAGCTGTTGAATGGAAGTAATGGAAAGGTGCCATGCCTTCTGCATCCTGCTGTCTCTGCACACCTCTCTGAAGGCTTTCACGCTATCTACTAGATCGAACACTAGACCAATTATTTCGACCTCCTGCCTTGAGACACTGCAAACATGTTTTTCTGGTATTCATATGACTGAGGTGAACAGCATAGCTGAGACTTCCCGTTTCTTCCCTCCAGCAAACCAGAGCTTTCAACTAAGGGAGAGCTTTAACTTGGTTAGGGAGACGCAGGATGAGCTGAGGAAAGCAGTGTAGTTTGCAGTGGTGTTTTTTTTTACCACAGATAACAGATTTAGCAAAGAACTATGCAGTTCTGTTTTCAGTACTGTGTGAAGCACTTCTCCCAGTATGTACGTCCAGCTCATCACAAACCAGATCCAAAGTGAATAAAGGAGAAGAAAGAAACGATACTTACAGCCTGTCTCACAAGACTCAGTTACAAGTGTCTTGAAGGCAGTTGGAGTATAAGATTTTTGCTACTTCAAAGCTTTTAGGACACCATTCTCATAGACATTTAGGCCTTCATGGAACTACTTAAAGGGCAAAATATGAGTTCATGCAGCATCTCCCCCTCTTGTTAAAGTGGGAAGATATGCGTATATTTCACATTTACATAGTGTTTGCATTCTTAAAAAGCTTTTTAGATATTAACATGTTCATCCTAAAAGCAATATTACACACACAGTATTTTCTATTTTACAAATGAGTGAGCAAACATAAAGGGGTTAAGCTGCTGACTTGTGCTACTTACTCTCTTTGGAAACTGGGGGAGAAAAAACAGCAGCACTGGAGAGGGAAATTCAGAGCTGTAAAGAAATGTTTCTGGTACTGTTGTCTTTTCTTCTCACCATCCCTTTGGATTTTTACCTTTGTATATACTCATCGTGTGTGATTTCAAAGCTGCCATTACTGTACCTTATCTAGGCACTACATTTTGAGGTAAGGAGTAACCTTGTCAGCAGTAAAGCACAGAAGAGGCAAAGAAATCCCCACCTATAACAGCAGAATTTGCAGGAGTTAATTCCCTCATCTTACCAGGTATTCTTATGTGAGGAAAAAAAAAAACTCTAAATACTGCACAGGCTAAGTTTATGTGAAGGTCAGTAAAAGTTTTGTCTGATACAAAAGCAAACACCAGAGACCTAGGTTTAGGCCCCGAATACTTAGTGTTGCTGTGTCCTTTTTTATTCCTCCTTCACCTGCAAAAGTAATACAATTGAAACATCTTCACAGAATCGCAGGGAAATCAAGTAATATCCCAGTGGAAAGTCATATACAATTAACCTGCCACAAACATTCCCATAGTACACAGGAGTAAGAAATCAAGGACTATCCCAGTGGAAAGCCACATACAATTAAGCTACTACTAACATTCCCATAGTGCACAGGAGTAAGAGCCTGGAACTGTTCTCTAACCAAGTAAACTCTTCTGCTCTTACAAATAAAACACAAACAAGTATGCATATATCAGAGAATTACAGAACGGTTTGGGTTGGAAGTGACTTTCAAGCTCATGCATTTCCAACCTCCTGCCACAGGCAAGAACACTTTCCACTAGAGCAGTTTGCTCCAAGCCCTGTCCAACCTGGCCTTGAACACTGCCAGGGATGGGACATTTCAACTTATTTGGGAAACCTGTGCCAGTGTCTTACAACCCTCAGAAAAGAATCATAGTGCTAAGTTACTATACAGTGTTAGTTATTACATAGTATTAAGTTTCATGTCTGAGAATACACATCAATTAGGAGTTAAGGTTACACATGAGCATTAAACTCTGCTTGGTCTGAGGATCATAATAATTTCACTCAGTATATTTTTATTTTGAATTTCCCTTATAAAACATCTTTACAAAAGCTGAATCCTGCTTGCACATTGAGAAAGTGCATTTTGGTACAGACACTGAAATCCTAGGATCCAGTGGCGTTCGTGCTGAAGGTTTTCAGTGTGTTATTAGAGAGAACAGACACTCCAGAAGTGAGGGAATTTGAGCCTTGTCAAAAATGACACTATCTGTCCCTAATTAATCAGGATGACAAACCAAAAGAATATATTACCACATATGAAAAAGTTCTAATAAAAAAAAAACTATAAGCAATTCTAAAGATGCAGTGTCACAAATTAAGATTAAAGAAAGCACGGAACAGGAATGCCTCTGTCTTCTCTTTCAATAAAAGATTAAACAAAACTTAAAGCAAGAATTTTATTGTTCCTCATTTCTGTTTCAGATATGTAAAATGTGTTTCACTTCAACAAGGACTAAGGTCCACAGCATTTTTAAGGTATTAAATCAAACACTTCTGATCTACTCCAGCACATGAAAGTAGCTATGGGTTTTTAACATCGGAAATTAATACTTTTCATGGTAGAATAATTTAAAATCTGAAGAACATTTCATAGAATCATAGGATGGTTTGAGTTGGAAAGGACCTTAAGATCATCCAGTTCCAACCTCATGCCATGGGCAAGGATGTCTCACAAATCATACTGAATTTAGGAGTAAGGATAAGGTCCCCAAAAGAAGGTCCTATAGCGGAAAAGCCCCTCCACTGCACTCTTAATTCTTTGAATAAAAGCAGATGTTTATGTCAGGGTTTTTTTTTTTACTTTATTTCAGCTTGTTTTCTGTTACATTTAACATTTTACCAGTTTCCACCTGTGAACAAAAAGAATTTTCTTCAAAGTATGCACGTAAGGAATTGAACAGAAATAGACACGATTTCTTCTCCATTTTTCTATGGAAAAAAAAAAGTTTGGATGGAAATTATTTAAAAAAGTAATTCAAGCTTTTCTCTTTTATGTATGCATTTGAGACTTCATTTGTAGTTGCTCTTGTGACAAACCACTTGTGACACACAACAACTTCCCACCTTATACCTGTAGGGTAGAAGTTAAGTGCTTACACCTATTGACAGGCTATCCAAGACTGAATGCCTTACCCGAAGCTGACTGACAAAATGATGACAACCACAGTAACAAAGTATTTCTGTAATTTCAGAACAAATGCCCATTCTTTTCCTTTTGTAGGATTTTCTTAATGAGAGATGCTGTTTCTGCACAGACCCCCTTGACATCTCGTTGCTACTACAAAAGCCCTTGAGAGATATGAAGGGGACTAAAGAGCTTAACTGGAAAGCACTTCAGCAGTGACAGGCTGTAGCTGTGGCTCGCTGTATGGAGTATGTATAAATTCTGTTCCTGTGCATTTTTTAAAAGTGTTTGATCTACTTACTCAACGCCTTTTATACTTTGCACAAAGAAAAAGTAACAGCAATTCACTGACTACTCTCACTTAGGGGTGGGAAAGGCATCTTCTCAAAGATGAAGGTAGGAAGGCATCTTCAAACTGCTACTAATGCTGAGCCACAAAGTGCCCAGAAATACAGAAATCTAAGAAGAGAGTTTCCTCTCTCATTTCATGCCCTTGTGCTCTAGCGTTTGTGACCCTCCAATTCCTCCAAAGGGTTTCTTTCATTTGTTCCTCTTACGAGGGAGGACACAAGGCGATTGATCACCCTCTGGTCCCTCCCACAGCCATCTTCCACACACTAAAGAATAATTATTTTTTAGCTTATTTTCCTAATTTCCACTGCAAGTATGACCTCAGTCTCAACATGTGCTTAATTCTGCACCCTTGAAATCAGCTAACAGTAAAATCAAAACAAACATCATATACCTGTGCCACTCTTAATGCATTCAAAGTTTATCTTCCTCAAAACGTGTTCATCTAATTCTTCTTTAATTTTTAAAGGTTTTTTTATACCAAAAAATTTAACTGGGATTTTCATGAGTATTTAGCAAACAGCATTTTCCAGGTGTCCCTAAGCCTGCCTCTGTATCAAACATTTGTATACAAGTTTCTTTTAAAGAAGCTGCCATACACTGGCACAAGTTGCCCACAGAAGTGGTAAATGCTGCATCCCTAGCAGTGTTCAAGACCAGGCTGGACAGAGCCTTGGATAACATGGTCTAGTGTGAGGCAGGGGGCTGGAACTGGGTGATCATAAAGTCCTTTCCAATCCAAACCAGCCTGTGATTCCATACCTTCAGAAGCTAAACAAAACCCAAAGCTACACATTAATGTGATGCAGTTATGGTAGAAATTAGCCTCAATTGTTTTAACAGTACAAAAGTTCTACTAGAGTTTAATAGGATTTGGTTTATTTTGGAGTCACGACCTGGAGGATGAAGACGTCTTCAAACTCTGTTTCACTTACAAATCTACTGTAATTTTTGAGAGCTGTGCTTGAAAACCAACAACAGAAAGCATAGACTGCTGCCACTCTATGAAGCACTGCATAACTATTTCTCACTTGTAGAAATGAAAAAATATTGATCTGTGCTAGAAAATTGCATTACCACAGAAAATAGGTAACAACAGACCACAAATTGGACCAAAATTCTTCTCTCACTTTAACTGTCTTAAGAGTCTGACTGCTGATTATATTACCCATTGTTAAGGGCACACTTGTAGGAATTTCTGAAGAGGATTGACTGGTAACTATAGCATACCTGCCCAGTGAATTCATAATGGGAGAATGAAGACAGAGAGAAGCAGGAATCCTAATGCTGCACTTGTTTTTATCAAACATGGAAGCCAAAAGTCCACCAGAATGTGAATACATAAACCATACACACAATGACAGCAGGATTTTTATTTTTCCTCCACCCTCTTTTTTTTTTTTGTCAATATTGGTAAAGAAAACCTGCAGTTTGACACAGTTGTTTTCTTCCCCTGAAGGTTCAGATGATAAGTCATCTGTACCACTGAAGCTGTGGAAGGAAAGAGTGTATTTCTGATTACTATCAAATCCATACGAAACAGGGAAGACTCACTGGGTAAAACATTAAACATGCCCACAAGGCTTTCTAGTTAGCAGTACAACTGCTAAGAAATACCTTGGCTACAATCTAAATTATACTGAATTACAGTGACAGGAGAGATCTGGTTTTCTCTTGACCTTTAACTGTATTCTATGAATTTCAAAGTTTTGTTTTAAATTGAGTCACCCAAGGCCTCATCCAACCTGGTCTTGAACACTGCCAGGGATGGAGCATTCACAACCTCCCTGGGCAACCCATTCCAGTGCCTCACCACCCTCACAGGAAAGAATTTCCTTCTTATATCCAATCTAAACTTCCCCTGTTTAAGTTTTAACCCGTTACCCCTTGTCCTGTCACTACAGTCTCTAATGAAGAGTCCCTCTCCAGCATCCCTATAGGCCCCCTTCAGATACTGAAAGGCTGCTATGAGGTCTCCACGCAGCCTTCTCTTCTCCAGGCTGAACAGCCCCAACTTCCTCAGCCTGTCTTCATACGGGAGGTGCTCCAGTCCCCTGATCATCCTCGTGGCCCTTCTCTGGACTTGTTCCAACTGCTCCATGTCCTTTTTATGCTGAGGACACCAGAACTGCACACAATACTCCAGGTGAGGTCTCACAAGAGCAGAGTAGAGGGGCAGGATCACCTCCTTTGACCTGCTGGTCACGCTCCTTTTGATGCAGCCCAGGATATGATTGGCTTTCTGGGCTGCAAGCGCACACTGAAGCCGGCTCATGTTCATTTTCTCATCGACCAGCACCCCCAAGTCCTTCTCTGCAGGGCTGCTCTGAATCTCTTCTCTGCCCAACCTGTAGCTGTGCCTGGGATTGCTCCGACCCAGGTGTAGGACCTTGCACTTGGCATGGTTAAACTTCATGAGGTTGTCATCAGCCCACCTCACAAGCTTGTCGAGGTCCCTCTGGATGGCATTCCTTCCCTCCAGCGTATCAACCGAACCACACAGCTTGGTGTCATCGGCAAACTTGCTGAGGGCTTACTCAATCCCACTGTCCATGTGAGCGATGAAGATGTTAAACAAGACCGGTCCCAACACCGATCCCTGAGGGGCACCACTCGTTACTGGTCTCCAGTTACTGTCTGATTTGTGAATCAAGACATTAGATCTCTCAGTTCCATACCTGTGATACACATCTGTACCATTTCTTCTACTTCCTTATTTCTAACAGCTACCAAAGTGCATACTGCCAATTTCAGTTACAAGTACCTAAATGCTTTGTGAATGAAACAGCTTGTAACTTTTTCTACCTATTCTCCTCTAACAAAGAGCCAGCTACCTTTCCCCATGCCAATTATAGCTGCACAAAGCCTCCAGTGTCCATATGAGAAGGACAAGCTGATTTTTCAACAAGATCCTGCTTGTATACATTTCCAAGCCTCAATGCGGTGGCACAGATGCTGAGATAACGTGTTATTTTCAACCCTAAAAGACTGTATTTGCTTCTGCATGCCCATCTGATTGGTGTGACGGTGTCCAGGTTACTGGACACTGGCTTGTCAATGCCCAGCTCTTGCACAAACATCTTTCTAAGACTATGAGAAACAATTAAGGGAAACTGTCTCAGACATGCCTTGCAGTTCTGCATATGTTGCTCACTGCACTGCACAGATACCCACACTGCCTATAAATAAGTTAACCCCAGAACTGGGAGCGTTACAAACACGTCAGTGTGGTGCTAAGGTTAATACAACCAGACTGTCCAAACTAGAAAATATCCTGAACTAACAGTTCAGGATGCTACTACATTTTGGCATGACCTTGCACCAGATCATTTGGAATTAGTGTTGCAGTTTTTAACATGATCCTTCATGGTGAATATGGCTGAGGATACCACAATAGGAATATGCTGTCTAGAAACTGATGCTCCATAGCATTAAAATTCCTAAATGCCTGAGACACTAGGAAAATGAGAGATGAACTCAACTTCACAGGTACCCCTGGGAGAAAAAAAAAAGCTTTGTATCTTTATTTTCCATCTAAAATGGGTAAAATTACATGGATGAGGCAGAAGCTGCCTAGAACAAAAGGTGAGAACCAGTGAGACAAAAGCTACTTCCCAAATCAACAGGAAGGGTTGCAAGCTTTCCTTTCTTGTTTTAACTGTATTTCAAAGTAGATAAGCCTAAATGATCTAGCTTGAGTGTATCCTACATGGCTTTTGTATTTTACCCTTTAAGGTGACTGACGGTATATTTTAAATCTGTTTGCAGATGAAGCATTACTGTCTGATATTCCAGTAATCCTCCGAAAATTTACTAAAGGAGTGACTCAGAAGTAGTTAAAGAGGAGTTAAAGTAATCAGTCCTTTTTTTATTGTGTGTGTCCATGTGTGCTGGAATAAAATAAAAACGTATTTTTTTCCATGTTGCTTCTCCCAGTAAAAGGATAAATACATTTTTACAAACTCTCTTCGTATGCAAGGAGAGGTACTACTCAGCAGGTATCTAATAGGAGTAAATAGCCATGAATGGTTAAAACTGAAAACAGAGATCAAAGACATCTTAAAAGATGTCAACCCCAAAACACCTACAAAACTACCAGAAGCAATACAAAGCAATGAAAATAGGAGAATGACTGCATGAGGATGCACTATGGAGCTACTTTATGAATTTTAAAATGTAATTTAAAGGAACAATTCAGGACTGTTGAGGAGAAAGGGGAAGATTAATTATAGGTCTTTAAGGAATAATTGTTTTCTGATTCTAAGCCTTTGCCTTCAGAACAAAAGCTGCAATAGGTTTAATTGGATCTTTCAAGCCCATACAAGCTTCTAACACAGATTAATTTAGCTCACTTTTAAGTTAGGCAACACACCAATGACCCAATATCTAACCTAATTTAAGCAGTGGTCAAACCTTTTTAAATGCCTTTATAAAAGGAGTGAATACTAATTTAACTATGTTTATCTGAAACTCCCAGGGAGGCAGCTTTTTACATTTCAACTTCTTTCATTCCACAATAATGATTGCTAATGATGCATTTAAACTGCACTTGTAGGCAGAAATGTGACTTGCAGAAATAACAAGTTTTTACTGCATCAGGTTTCTTCTGTCTACATGATTCATACACCTTGCCTTTATGGGGGAAGTAAGATATTACCATCTAACAAAACACAGGCAAGGATGGTAAGAAAGATGTAATAAAGAGCTGGATACTGTTTTCCAGCAAGCTTCACAGCAAACCCAACAAATCATTCCAAATGAAAATACAATTTTGTTATTTCATGTAACTACACATCATTTGCACAGGTATCTGCAAAAGCATCTCACAGATCTGATAATCTTACATTAGCCAAAAGGAATGTTGTTTTAAATTCTATCAGGTTCTATTCCTACTCATAAAATTTGCATGCTTGGCATCAACCAGACACAACAGTGGACACATACTTCTCAGTGGTTTAGCAAGGTTTCAGAGAAAAAGTATCCTAGAAACAGAAATTACAAGCAAGCAACAGAACAAAATTGAACTGGACTTTTCCCAGGAAATACTTTTGAAGTGTTTTGTTTCAGAGCTTTGCTATGACAGTCTATGAAGCACAGCCCTTTAGCAAACACAACTCCTTGAATATATACGCACTCAGTGGAGGCTAGGGAGAGACCTAGAGAATAATCTAATGACCTTTCAATGTAAGGCTCACAATTGGCAGTAAGAGTTGAAAATAAGAGCCAAATCCCTCCTGGAATAAACTGCAGACACCTGATGTTTTATTAGAGTACCACAATAATCCTGTGGGTAGGTGAAAAGGCGAGTGTACAAAAGAAGACATTTATTAGACAACATAAGAGTAGCTAAAATCTAATCTATTACCATACCAAGTGATCACAAAGGCCAAGCTGAATTTAAGAATCTTCTTTGTGATTCGCATAAATGTCACATCACTAAAGTAGTGCACCCAAGAACCTCTGTCCGTTGTAGTGTTACTTGAAAGAAAAAGTACCTACTGTCCAGTTACAGCTCCAATCCTACTCCAGTTACCTGGTGTATGGAGCAGTGAGCTCAGTTTTCAATTAAATTGCTCATCAGCAACCCACAAACAAAGAATAATTTGCACAGCCTAATGGTCAAGGCACAGTACAAAAGCTTCTGTTCCGTATCAATCTGTTGTGTAGCTCTGAGAAAGCCACCTTTCTTGATGGGGTGCTCATTTCCCTACTCAGGCCTACCCTGTTGTGACAACACAGATATCCTGCAAAAGAATACCTGCTTGCATCATCAAAGTGATTTCAGATGAGCACTTTATTAATACTGCTGCTCTATTAAAAACAGTAATCTTGTTTTAATAAGCAACCTCATTGTTAAAGTTGTAATATAAAAGCTCAGTGTAATGTAAAGTTGACTGAATATTCGTTTACTGAAAAGACTGATGTAACTCATTATTAATCCGGTGGTGATAAAAGCATTAAATTGTGACTAGAAATTGCCATTCACATGCTCTCCCCTTCTGTCCAGAAAAACAGTTCTCATTACCCATTATGCTCTCAGTCTTTAATTTAGAATATGAACTCCAAAAAGGTGGGCTTTGTTTTTTAATGCATACCATTAAGCTCTGCCACCATCAAAAAAACCCACAGCATACTGAGTCAGACTGCAGAGATTCATCTGCACACTCCTAACTATCCCATAGTGTTGCTGAATGCCCAACGCCTTTAAACAATGTCCAGGCGCACTGAGTGACACAAAATGCTGCCAATACAATCATTAGAACCAGTGGCAGCTGGACCTGTTTTCTGGCAGTGTTACTTAAGACCTGCAATTTTCTATGAGAACTTTGTACTGATATTTGACAAGTGCATCAGAGAGACTTCCACTAGCCTGTATTATGTGATGCTTCTGCAAAGTGTTTGCTGTACACTGGAGTGTTACCTGCCTTGGATAGACCACTTGATCCTCATCTCATCTCTTCGGTCATACTTGCACCAGTGGCTAACGGTCATTAAAATCTTTTCTTGTGATTACTCTGATTTATTTCAGGAATGTCCTAGTTTCAAGAACTAGGAAATGTGAGGGAGTGACACTCAAGAGCATCCAATTCTGAACACAGTTTAACCATTCTTTTTTTATAAGCAAATTAGTATGAACTATTTTGGTTTACACGCTAAGGTCAAATGTGTTCCCTTCTGCACTCCTGCCATCTCCAATGCCTCTTTCAAATAGCCATTCCCACTTCCTGATCATTGTTATGTTTTATATAATTAATTCAATTATTTATTCTAGCAGTCCGTATTTTGGATGCCTTAAGAACCACCCATAAGGCCTACTATTGTGAATTAACTAATCTATTCTCCAGTGTTCTTTCTGCATAAAGGTACACAGTTGGCACACAGATGGGCAAAATAGGAAATTGTTAAAATAAAAAAAAGACTCTTAAAGACTATCTAAGCATTCCTTAAGTTGCTGCCACCCTCTGACAAAGCAGAAAGCCATTTTACTGGCACCAAACAAGAAAACTGAAGGTTTTGACAAATACGAATCTAGGATTGACATACTAACTTAAAGATGACTCTCAATGCCAACTTCCATCTAGGCAAGTGTCTTAAAAGGGTTTGGAATAATTTTAAAATCACAGCATTAAGTAATTGATTTAATGTAACATCAATCTGACTGCTCAGACCAGTTTCTGGTTCTATGATCACAGAAGAGCAGTGAGGTGAAAAAAAAGCCAAAGCAACCCTATTTTTTTGGCTGGATAACAGTCTGCGTAATGCTTGTTCTTTAATTAGCAGCTATTACTACTACAGTAGAAGCTTATAATAAGGTAATGGTCTTCTACTGTGCATAAGCACTGAGGAATACCTAAGTAAAAGTTGTGTTAAATCACTTTGTATTACACCAAGTGGTTTTAGAATTATTAATTTATCCTGCGGATGCCAGTACAGTAGAGGACAGCAAAAGAAGGAAGAGAATGGAAAGATGCCAAGAGGTGGAGATTCATTGTGCCTCCCCCAGTCAGGGAGTAATTAATTCATCTAAGCAGAGTGTCTATAAATATGCAGCAGCTACATGAAACAGCTGATTTCTTTTAATGATGCTTCATTTTTCTAAATGTTTATTACAATCTAATAGCAATCTGGCAAGCTGACTGGCTCACAGTAATGTCACTGTGTCACACTTAGAGCAAAGCCATTTCATGTGAGACAAGGATCACGTTAGCAAATCCATTTCATGTGGAACATAAATTACAATCCTCAGCACAGATCTGCAAAATGAAAAGGCCACTTGCTCTACAGAACAATGCTGACCATTAAAAACCAACAAACACAAAACCAAACTAACCACAGAGGGATTTTCAACACTCCAAGAAATCTAAATAACGCATGTACGCAAGAGTACGGACAAAAAGTTTCATTGCCATTACCATTTCACACACCCAAAACAGAAGAAAGAAGACATTTACCCAAATACATTCACCCCAAGTCCAAATAAGACTCTGGAACATCAAGTTTCTTGAATCAAGGACCTGCAGTTCAGTCAAAGCAATTTCTCTTTCTCCAGTGACAGCTCCTTAGCAGTTTCTGAAGTAATGCAGCTTCAAGTTTATACTGCTAAAATGTTTTTTATCACTCAGCCAATTACTTTTCTTAAAGAGTGTTTGGTAAAATGCTGTCTGGCATACGATCTCCACCTGACCTTCTCTTTCATGAGGAATTAACTGTTCTGGAAACTAATCTATTTGACTGGGGCATTCATACTTAGAAATTTGCAGTGCTTACCAAAGGTCAGCTCTGATCATCTCCCTTCACTCTAATGCTGCCCTCTTTCTGTGTAAATGTTATGGTTTATTCTCTGCATAAATCTTGCAGGCCATGTTTACCGCTGGTGTTTGTTTCAAGCAAACAGAAATCTGACAGCCATGATTAGAATTTTTCAAGAGCTTTGATTCTATCTTAGAGAAGCTAAAATCAGACTTCTCAAAACTCAGCAAACCTACAAAAACAGGTCATTTGATATTCTTCCTATTGCGGAAAGTGTGGCACATTTCCCGAGCACCATCGTAACGCTCCTCTGATTCTCTTCACAGAGAATAAAGCATTTCTCCAAAAAAAACCTGATCACTAGAATCAGTAAGTACACACAATTCTCATGTGCAGAAGTAACAGACTTGGGGACTAATTCATTCTCTTGTGTTAGTATTTCTACAGGAAAGCAGAATCTTCAAATGCAAGTACAAAACCACAAAGGGAGTCAACATCTATTAGCAAAACAGCAGGAACCTTGAATACTCAGTGTTATTTTAACCCTTGTTTGCTACATCACAGAGCACTGCAACAGTACTCACAAAACTACACATCCGTACATGAGACTTTTTGGAGCATGCATAGATGACACAGAATAATCAAATCAACCAAGTTGGAAAAGACCTTTAAGATCATTAAGTCCAACTGTTCCCCCAAGACTGCCAAGTCCACCACTTAACCACATCACTAAGGGCCTCATCTACATGGTCTGTGGACACTTCAGGGATGTTGACTCCAGGACCACTCTGAGAAAGAAGCCTGTGTCAATGCCTGACCACCCTCTCAGTGAAGAAATTGCTTCTAATATCCAGTCTAAACCTCCCCTGGAGCAGCTTGAGGCTGTTCCCTCTTGTCTTATCACTTGTTACGTGGGAGAAGAGACTAGCCATCTCCTGGCCCCATTTTCCTTTCAGGTAGTTGTAGAGAGCAAGAAGGTTCCCCCTGAGCTTCTCCAGGCTAAACCCTCGCAGGTCCTTCAGCTGTCCCCATTAGACTTGCGCTCCAGGCCCAACACCAGCTTTGCTGCCTTTCCATAGGACTTCTTGTACATACGCTCTGCAGCCTCTGTGGATGGTGAATGGGACAGATGTGTGCACATGTGTGTACATACACATACCCATGTACCAAATGCAATTACCGGCTTGTACCAAGTGTTTCACACTGGACTCCCCAAACTTAAAATGGACATGCTCAAATCAAAGAACAAGCTGCAGCTATAGCTCTGCACTAGAAGAATCACACAAGCAAATCCAACTTCTTAGGCAAGCACAGATAACAAACTCTTCAGTATTTTTAATCTGCACATTCCATCTGTGCAGCAACAAGTACTTTCTGTTCTGGGTCACGTAATACGCAATACGCATTATGTGACCCAGACACACGAGATATGATCTTAGGCAGAAGCTCTTCCCTGTGAGAGTGGTGAGACACTGGCACAGGGTGCCCAGAGAAGCTGTGGTTGTCCCATCCCTGGCAGCATTGCGTATAGTGCGGATGTACAAACACCTCGCCAAGGTGTTACAGACAAACTTGCATGAAACATTTTCTACCTAAGACTTTACGTTCAAAAGTGGTATTTAACAATTTTGTTGGCTACAGGCAAAATTGTGCCCTAAAATGAAATTGTAACAAACAGAGATAAGGAAGCAAAGAACATCTACAGCGAAGAAAAATTTTTCATGACATGCTATGTTGCTTCCAAGATTTACTTTCACAGCTGTACATACATACACGTCCTGCTATTTTGAATCGTTTATTAAAAATAATCAAGAGCCAAACAAGAAAATACTGAGATAGATAACCTCCCATTGTTTCAGCCATATTTTGTTCTTCATATGAAGGGACTATTTTTGCATATGAAGCTAAGAATTTCTAGGAAAATACTCCATATATGAGAAGTGAAAAATGACAAATCAAAGTCCTTTACTTGAAAACTTCAGTCAGGATGCTTTACTATGCCAGGTTATGAGTTGCTCATTCTTCTATTTCTGCCAGTTTAGTTGCTCTTCCTTCCACAGTTAATTAAATATTCACAGAGGCAGGAAAACCATAGAGACTGGCAGTCAGGAAATTCAGCAGGGCTGTGGGCGATGTAAAGACTGTATTGCTTGCATATAAATTTAGAATGGGAAGACATCAATCACCTAGGTTCTTGTTATGCCAGAGCTTTGCCCTGGATACGCTGTTCGTGTCGATATGTGCATTTCAACTGACAGAGAATTTATTGAACATATTCTTTGTATTACACATACATGAAAGGTGATGGCTCAATACGGTGGTGTGCTTTGGGATAGATCAAAAAATTCAGAGATTTCAGTTATGTGCACATAAACTTTATATATACAATGTCTGGATCATACTATCTGCATAAAAGTAATTACACGCATAACTACTCCTGTGCAAATTCGCAGAATACACTATATGAAGTAGATTTATTGAGATAATAGTCTCTTGAATTGATATAAAACTTATTTGTGTCTTCATTAAAATATTAGCAGTGTAACTACAACAGTGCCATATTACCATCAGCATGCATTTGCGATAACCTAGAAAAGTCCTTAGTTGTGTATGAGCAATCTCAGAGGAACCAAATATTCCATATTCATGTCTATGCATCATCTTAATGAAGCCCAATACATTCAGAAGGGGAAACATTTACCCAAGCACAGCAAATGTATTGTTTTCTTGAATACAGACTTTGTTCAATATACCTTCAAGAAACTCTCTACCAAGTTCATTTATGCTTTAAAACTTGAGAATTGATATGATGTACGTTATATATGTTATTTTCAGAATCAAGGAAAATAAAAAACCTGAAAACTTGAAGCTTAATTAGCTGAGTTTCAAATTCAGTGAGAGTGTAAAAAAAGAAATAGCCACTTCCTGGAATGGAGAGACACTAAACTTGAATTATTCTGCTTGAATAGCTTTATAGCCTTCATCACCTTCCTTCTGATCTGTAAGAATACTCATTCTAGTAAGATTTTAGCCTAGGAAAACAGATACATGCTTTACGTTTTTACAGGCCTGACCTTGTTTACAGTCCATTCTTTTTTCAATTTAACCTTGTTGTGGACAGCTTTAAAACAAATGGTGTATTTTTAACAGAAAGAGTGAGTTAGTAATGTTAACGCTATTTTCCTGTCAATGGGGAAACATTATTAACATTAATCTTGCCTCCTTACAAAATCTTATTAAAGAGTATTCTAACTTACACTCAGATAAATTGCTCCCTTTACTGTCTGAATCCTGAAATATTAATGAAGGGCATAATACATGAGTAAGTTTTTATTATAGTCTGTGATCCATACCATTGTGGTATGTGTCCCAGCTGCTCATCTTGCCCAGTAAGTCAGTCATTTGCTACTGAATGTTTTAACCTAGAATTCAGTGGAAAACAGGAATTCAGCTAATCAAAAAGCCAAAGAACAGTTTAAGTAAGGATATTGTTATACCCTCAATGTGTCAACATGAGCCAGAGGACAAAGACCAAAAACAGACCAGCTTGCGTCAATGGTTGTGAAGACTTTCTGCCTGGGTCATTTGCTACTGTTGAGCAAACCATAACTAAATTGCTGAAAAGCAGAGATGCAGCAGGGGTGCCATTAGAGGATAAAAAAATTAAAGCAAACAGTGGGTTCAGATTTCTGAAGCAAGCACCATTCTGTAAAGGCATTTCTTGTAGAAAACTTTTATTGAGCTATAATGAAAAAAAAACCACCACTTGCCATTAATCACAGCAGAGAAATTTCACCAGTGTGAGGTCAGTTCATGGCCTACAAACCCCTCAAGACTTAGATCAAGCTTTGCTTGGAAGGTTTAACTCACGTTTAAGCCATACCACTTGCCAAGACATATTCTGTGTCCCTGCTCTGCCATGTTCCCAGGGGATGGAAGTTTAATCTCAGGACTGGCTCACCCTTTCCAAGTAACTCAGGCAACACTGAACAGGTGGCAGAACGGTTCCCCCAGGACACCCCTCTCTGCACGTCAGGCTGACAAAAACCACACTCCTCCACCTAAATATAACCAAGTGAGATCCTGCACATACGGCTTGTTCCAGACCCCTCTCTGTTACTGTGTCCTTGCCACACAGTCTTCATCATAAGCCTATGTTGCATCGCTGTCCTGGTGAAAGGGATGCAAGGCAGAACGGAAGTAAAAGTCTTTAGGAATCCCATTCTTCCTGCCATGGCACCACTTTTCTGTATACCCTTTCCCAGTCCAGCCATGCAGGAAAGCAGAAGCAGGGCAGCTAAACAAGATATTAAATCAGGGACAAGGGCTACCTCTTAGTAAGGCATGTAACAAAGGAGCTTGCTTCTGATGTTTCTTTGTTCTCAGGGTCATCAGTAGCTTTGAGAACATCCTTCTGGCAGAACATCCTTGCAGGGATGCACTGAGGACCCATTACTCTGGTTCTCCAGGCAAGCTGCCCGAAAATATCTGTGTCTTCACCTGAGCCTGCACATCTTGGTTTGTTTTTTTTTCCACAGATAAGGATGGAGAGCCTATTCAGGCTGGATCTAGATGTGGCCTCAGCATCCACTCAGACGCAAGCATTAAGGAAAGGCTCTGTGCCCAGAAAGATTTGTGTGATCTGGGATCTTCATGGTGCTGTTTCTGCAGGGCCAAGCTAAGGTCATGTATAAAATGTCATAAGTGTCATCCTAAAGGCCAATCTAATCAAAATGCCACTATAGGCAATTGCCTGTTTTGATTACATCTGAAACCACCCAGCTTAATACTGGTCTTAACTTAGAGCTTCCTCTTTTCAGCTGGTACAGGGTATATTCTTTCACCTCTGGAGCTTTCAGTTCTGTACCTGTTCCTAGCCAATACTCCATGTAGAATTTGAGCTAGTTTTCCCACAGAATCAGCATTTTGCTTCCAGTAAGCTTTCAGCCAAGTCAAAACTGGACTTCCTACTATGAACACAGCCCTCACCACCCATAACATTCCTATGTTGTCCCTTGCACTGCAGAAAATAACTTCAAACAGATACACATACACATACACACCCACACCTTCAGTATAAGGTATCTGCATGACAGCATCCATGCCACCAAACAGTGCAAATATTCTTAATCTTCATTCACGTGCTTGAGCAGGTATATACTTACTCTACAGTGAGACTGCAGATAATGGGAATACTTCTGTGGGACACTTCATATGGCAAATTGAAATTTACTGCTTTAAGTAATATTTCATCTAATTTTTTAAACCAGTGTATTTCATTCTCTAGCATAAAGAAACTATATAATATTATACAATACCTTCACTATCAAGTTATGTTCCTAAGTTGCACTTCATTAGCAGTTTCCTCCCTTTAATTAAAAAAGTATTTCATTGC
This sequence comes from Pezoporus flaviventris, assembly GCF_033815535.1. Classification (NCBI taxonomy): domain Eukaryota; kingdom Metazoa; phylum Chordata; class Aves; order Psittaciformes; family Psittacidae; genus Pezoporus; species Pezoporus flaviventris. The sequence continues at coordinate 7,716,984 of NW_026892585.1, forward strand.
TTTAGTTTAGTTCATTTTATGAATTTTCCTTAAGGTGAGGATGTAAATTAGATTTTAGCTCCTCAAATTGTATAGGAAGACAGATTTCTAATTTAAAAACCTTCTAATTATGAACTATTAAATTCTAATATTTGAGCACTTAATTATAAAACAGATTTACTGATTCCCCTAAGAACCACACAGAAACAAATTCGTAAGTAGAACTTAATTGGAAATGTAATATGATTAATAGAAAAACTAGAGATGAAATATGAAGTGGAAATGTGGCTGCTGCCACAGTTACATGCTCATGAAAGAAACTGTAATGCTATAAACAAGAAAAAAGTTAATCCTCTTAAGTCAAAAAACCATTAATGGTAAGAGTCAGAACCAGCTCTTGACCCAACAGTTCAGCCAAACAGTCTGACTGAATCCACGAATATTTTACAAAGAAGGATGAGATGAATGTGCTCATCAGCAGTGTATGGTGCTCCAAGACAAAACCTTAAAGTTCATGAACAAAAGTAATCACTTCAAGATAGTAAAATAAACAATGCCACTGCTAGAAATACTAATTTTAAAGTACTCTTTCTAGATGTTCTAGCCATCTTCAGATAAAACCACTTCCAGCTTACTATATAAAGCCTGTATATTTTCTGAGACTCTAATGAAAATACCTCCCCAGAGCTGGGAATAAATTGGACACCTGTAGTCACCAGAGAAAAGCAAAGTAATCCATAAGAAATGAAAGGAGTAAAATTAGACTTACACTTTTGGCAAAAGGAATGTTAAATGTGGTAATACTTTAATGACGTCCATCTATCTCCTAGGATACTTAATTCATAAAAATTACCATACAAATTATTCTTCAAGGGTTTGTAGTAGAATGGAAAAAGTGAAGCTTAGCCATAAGGTAGAGGACAAAACAATGAAAAAGGATATGGTACTTCGATATCCCTCAGAGACATTCCCTAGATGGGAACTCACTAAACTGCTGAATATATGCTTCACCATGTCACTGTATTCTCACACACTACTGCCACTTTTGGTTTGCAGGGTCTGTTCTACATCACATGTCCTTGACACCGAAGATTCCTTGGCACAAGCCATCTATTTCTCTAAGATTTCCCACTTCGGTTTAGAAGAAGCAAGGAGATGAACAAGCTTGGCAAGTGGAAAGAAATTAGCCTGTATGGTAGCTGGTACTAGAAATATGCATATAAAGACAAGTATGTTGACTGTTCAACCCACATACTCTTTAAAAAGACAGACTTTTCACATGCTCTTTCTTCCCTTTTACCACCCTTTGTTTCAATTCTTCAGCTGAACATCAATCTTCCTCCCTTTCACCCAGACTTTTTGCCAACAGTTTAATGAAAGTCTTAGGTGTCATACCCAACCAAAATTATAATGCATCCTATTTTAAACCTTTTGCTTTTCAACTGTGTTCATCTGTAATATTTCAGCCAGCCCAGGGGCTGTCATAACAGGCTCTAACCCTTGCAGAGTACATCCTGTCACAAACTGCTTCTGGGAAATGGGCAGACTCTTTCTCAACATGAGCAGAATGGCACTGGTTGTAACGGGGACATGCTGTCATCTTCTCTGTGCCTCCCAGGGCAACTTCACCTGAACTGGGCACACTGACAGAAAACCAGTGGCCTTTTGCCTTTTTTCTCCAACTCTCTTCAAGCACTTTGAGAACTTGCATGGGGCTTTTTCCCTCTGTGGCAGGTATAGCAAGGTAAGACGCGTTATAAACAATGGCCATCTATCTGCTAGTAAAGTATGAAGCAACCTATGCCGCATGTCAGCTGTCCTTCTCCCAGCAAGATCTGAACATAGACTATCAGTACTAAGATAAGGAAGAAAGTCTAAATAACTTAGTCTCAAATTCTGCAGCGAAGCATTAAGCAAAGACTCAAATAGTTCCTCAACCCCTTGACCTCTGGTTAGGAATTTTGTTCATCAACAGAAAATGTGTTCTGTAATGAGAAAAATGCCTTTGTCATTCTATCCATCACAACTCTACTTCTGAAGAACACTGAGCTAACTGCGGTTTGTCTACTCTATAGCCATTATTACTACAACTGTTATAAACACAATATAAACCTCCCTGGGCAACGCCTGACAGCAGGATTGCTACTTATATAACCCCCATTTTCAGGAAGGGGAAAATGGATGACCTGGGGAATTACAGACCAGTCAGTCTCACCTCTGTGCCTGGCAAAATCTTGGAGCAGATTCTCCTGGAAGGCATGCTAAGGCACATGAAAATCAACAAGGTGCTTGGTGACAGCCAGCATGGGATTTCCACCAGGGGAAATCCTGCCTGACCAATTTGGTGGCTTTCCATGATGGGCCTACAGAACTGATGGACAGGGGTAGAGCAGTTGATGTCATCTACCTGGACTTGTGCAAAGCGTTCGACACTGTCCCACACAACATCCTTGTCTCTAAATTGGAGAGACATCAATTTGATGGATGGACCACTCAGTGGATAAAGAACTGGCTGGATGGCTGCACACAAAGAGTTGTGGTCAATGGCTCTGTGTCCAGCTGGAGACCAGTAACGAGTGGCGTCCCTCAGGGATCGGTGTTGGGACCGGTCTTGTTTGACATCTTTGTCGCTCACATGGACAGTGGGATTGAGTGCGCCCTCAGTAAGCTTGTCGATGACACCGAGCTTTGTGGTTCGGTTGATACCCTGGAGGGAAGGAATGCCATCCAGAGGGACCTTGACAAGCTTGTGAGGTGGGCTGATGGCAACCTCATGAAGTTTAACCATGCCAAGTGCAAGGTCCTACACCTGGGTCGGAGCAATCCCAGGCACAGCTACAGGTTGGGCAGAGAAGAGATTCAGAGCAGCCCTGCAGAGAAGGACTTGGGGGTATTGGCTGATGAGAAAATGAACATGAGCCGGCTTCAGTGTGCGCTTGCAGCCCAGAAAGCCAACCGTATCCTGGGCTGCATCAAAAGGAGCGTGACCAGCAGGTCGAAGGAGGTGATCCTGCCCCTCTACTCTGCTCTTGTGAGACCTCACCTGGAGTATTGTGTGCACTTCTGGTGTCCTCAACATAAAAAGGACATGGAACTGTTGGAACAAGTCCAGAGAAGGGCCGCGAGGATGATCAGGGGACTGGAGCACCTCCCGTATGAAGACAGGCTGAGGAAGTTGGGGCTGTTCAGCCTGGAGAAGAGAAGGCTGCGGGGAGACCTCAGAGCAGCCTTTCAGTATCTGAAGGGGGCCTATAGGGATGCTGGGGAGGGACTCTTCATTAGGGACTGTAGTGACAGGACAAGGGGTAATGGGTTAAAACTTAAACAGGGGAAGTTTAGATTGGATATAAGGAGGAAATTCTTTCCTGTTAGGGTGGTGAGGCACTGGAATAGGTTGCCCAGGGAGGTTGTGAATGCTCCATCCCTGGAGGTGTTCAAGACCAGGTTGGATGAGGCGTTGGGTGATATGGTTTAGCATAAGGTGTCCCTGCCCACGGCAGGGGGGTTGGAACTAGATGATTTTAAGGTCCTTTCCAACCCTAACGATTCTATGATTCTATGATACCTGAAGCATTAACTCCGGTATTGGCAGTATTGTATCTTTTCTGTTTGAGTGTAGCCCTGTTTTAGCATTTTCCAAGAATGCAACCACAATAAATAAATTTACTGGATTTTTTTTTCAGCTGGAAAAGGTTAAACTGAGTTCCACTGACAGGGCAGTTCCTGCGTTCATTTCATGTATGGGCACTTCTTCTTACAGTTTCCAAAAAAAAATAGAAAAATAAAAAAAAAAAATCACAGTTCTTTTTCTTCACAAAGCAAAACAAAAAATTTTTGCTAGCAATAGCTTCATTTTTCTTCAGAAACTCATTTACCAGCAGCCACGGAAAACGCTTGGAACAAACTGCTGGTGTGCACTACTTATCTCGTATGTTTTTCACATTACTAGTTCCATTATGAGGAATACTAAAATGAAGCAAAAGAGCTCAGGTAATAAGCAACCCATTGATCTGATGTTAGGTCTCATAGGTTGTTAGTTAAATGGGACCTCTGTGAAGCTCAGAATTGCAAAGTTCTTGCTCTTGAGAGACATAACCAGAGACAGAGGCTCTTGGGAGTGGCATGCAGTGACAGTGTTTGGTCAGATATATCTAGTGTTATAATTATACCTTAAGCACGCAAGAAAATAATCCTATTTCACACCAATTAAAATATAGAGTATTAATTACGTTAAATACAACTGTAATTACTAAAGAGGAGCAATCCATCTTCTCGTAACTGTTCAATTAATTTGTGCAGGCAAAAAAGTTCTGTTCCATTAATCTCTTTTTGAAAGAAGATACTACTATGCCAGCTCCATCTAAATATGCATCCAGGTATCTGGAGAGACATCCGTTATTACCACAAGAGTCCTGTTATTTGTCTGAATGTAAAATGGGTAATATAAAAAAGTTTTACTAAATTTAAACACTGGAAGACCAAGACCAACTTCTGTTGTTTATTTTTAAATTACTCTCCTATGCTGTGTTACTTAAGAGTGACTGTTTGACTAACCAAAACACAACACTGTATTTGCAGTTGTATTCATATATTCACCCTGGGGTGACACAGTCTAGTGTGAGGTGTTCCTGCCCACAGCAGGAGGTTGGAACTGTATGATTTTAAGGTCCTTTCTCACCCAAACCATTCTATGGTGTCATCCCAGCAGAGAGAGTGTTGGAAGACTTACGACCAATCTGGGTGGAAAAGGGGATTAACTGCAACAAAGAAACATGAAGAGGAACAAGTAGTTTGCCAATATTTTCAGACTGGGTAGAACAGAATGCAGGAATTCCCATGTGTTCACCTCAGTAGTCACGTTAATTTATAAATGCATGAAGCTGGATCTTTTTGCACTTATCATGATCCTAAAGCACTGATTTGAAAGCATTTCTTTTTAATTCAGTCTATGTAAAGGAGAAGAAATTCAGAGAGCATGTTACTTCACAAGAAATTATTTCAAGCAGTTTTGTACAAGTTTCTAGCATAACAGGTATCCTGATACTTCTGATACAGTGATAAATGACACATAACAAATAGAATGCTAGAAATACGTATTTAAGCAGTCATGAAAAGTAAATTTTTGTCATCATTTTATCTTTCACGCATTAGGAACCAACCTCTAATGAAATGGAGACAGTTGATGTGTCAGCATGCACACTGTTTCCATCTCTAAATATGCATTCCAAGCAAAAGACAGAGGATATTTTTCATCAAGTAACTTCAAATACTGGGGGATTTTGGAGGAGCTTATAATAACATATTTATTTTCATCAGCCACCTACATGTCATTCTCCAACGCAAAGTAAAAGTAGTATGAGGACACCATAATAATTTTTTTTTTTTTCATAAAAGATTGAAAATCTTTCCCCATAAATGTTGCCTGACACTTGAACAGGAGCAAAGGAAAACACCTCTGGAAACAAGGAATACTTTCTTAACAAACCATCCCTAAATACTACTTCTTTATTCACAGGGAGGAAAAAATAACCCTGGTGAATGACACAAACTTTCCTTAAAGGCTGTCTGTAGTGCTTCCCTCACAGTGCTTCCCCTCCACCTTGCTTCGGATCCCGAAGGACCATTTCCCCTCCTGCAAGCAGGAAATCCAGTTGCCGGGTCATTGAATTGCAACTTTTTGTCGGCATTCAGTCATCAGGATACCTGACCGCTACAAGCAAGAGAGGCGAAAGTCTACTGGGTCAGTAAGGGCATGAAGGACGATGCTCCTGAGGCTCAGTGCTGATGGCAGCTATTTGTATACTCATGAGCAGAACAATTACCTCCCTTATCTCTGGCTCCCCTTTGTAAAATGAGACTGCACTAAAATTCATTACATGCCCATACAGGATGTTGAGGAGAAATGCAAATAAATGCTGTGTGTTCAAAATGAAAATTCAACCGATGTCAATGTTAACAGGCTTAGATTATGCTTACACAAACTACTGTACATGCCTAATTGAGCACATCCTTAAATGCTCAACAAGGATTGGGACTGTGTAAGACTGGACTTTGGATCATACTTTTTGAGCAGGAAATGGAGAAGTTGTTTCATATACAAACTGGATTTATAGAAATCTACAGGAACAGACTGCTTTAGAATTGCATAGTCTGAGGGTTTTAGAAGCCAAGATCAATGTCTGCATTTCTGAGAATAGTTATCTTAATTTACAGCAAGTATTCACAGAATGACACTTTCAACATGCAGCATTCTTTCTAGAAGGAAGGGGGAAGGGAAGGGAAGGGAAGGGAAGGGAAGGGAAGGGAAGGGAAGGGAAGGGAAGGGAAGGGAAGGGAAGGGAAGGGAAGGGAAGGGAAGGGAAAAGTGGCATATCACATCGCTCTTCCAGGAGACTGCAGCTCAGCTGAGCACATCCTGCTGGCAAATGTAACCCATCACTACCCTTGACATGAAATTAATGCCAGAGGATTACTTTTTTTGTGAAGTGGTACTGCTGGCTGGAACTGTGGTTCTGTGGCAACTCTCCTTCCTCTTTAAATTGATCTATGAGCTTGCTACAGACAAAGTCAGTTCTCCCACTCGGCTGAGCAGACATGATTCACAGGGCCAGCATCACTCTAAATGAACTCTGATTCAGCAGTGCTACTGACAGATCTTATGGCATGTATTTGTCTCTCATCCATGTGGTTGGTGCTATAATGTAAATGAATGAAAAAGTAGATGTATTCCTCAGACAGAAAGAATTAAGCTAGCTCTGAGCAGCATTTTAAGTAACAGAAGTCCTCCCTGACTTTTCTCTTTAGGATGAGAAGTGATTTTAAATCAGAGAACAGGCCCTTCGATCTTAGAAAAAGAAGAGGGAGAGAGAGGAAGCATTTAAGGTAATGACATTAATAAAGAAGCTGGACTCTCTTGTCTTCCAGCCTCATAAATTTCACAAGTAACTGCAAATTGAGTCCAAAAGCACTGTGAACAGCTCTTGTCATTTCATTTTAAACAGCCAGGTTCCAAGCACAAACAGAAGCTTAGAACAAACAAAATTATAGGGGTGTCAATCAAGCATCTTATCAACATTCAGAGAACTGCCTGTCTTGATGACAGCTTCTTCCCAATCTTACTCTGAAAACAGTATACTTTATTCAAATCTGCAACCACAGAAAAGTGCTGTCAAAATTCCTGACAAAAAAATTTAAACAGACGTAATTTCAGCATCTCCAGTGAAAATACTGTAGATGTACCACCAGTGCCTCTGACTCCAGAACCCGACTGGATATGCATCTCACACAGAATGAACAAACATTTGATAGGTCTAACAGAAAATATGACACATTTTTTCCTAAATCACTGTAAACTATAAAAACATTTCTGTATTCTACATTTAACCTTCTTAGACTTTTTAATCCTAAATAGATAGCAAACATAATTTAGGTTTTGCTATTTTCTGTATGAGAATTAAACTAACCTTCTGACACCAATACCTTGCACCACTGAAATTAAAGTTATATGTACCTTAGTGCTCTGGGATATTTATATGCCAGTGTTGTTTGAGCACCAATAGCAAATTGGTTCTCTACTGTGCTTGAAAGAGTGAAATCAAAGCACTTGTTAGGACAGTGGGGTGGAAATAACTGAATACCAGAGAACTGTGAAGAACTTAAGACCTTGCTGAACACTCATTTCTATTCCCAGAAACCCAGCAGGTAACAAAGATGGATCACATGCAAAAGCTGAGAACTTCATGAACTGCACAGCTAAATTTTATGGTGTTGAGACCCAACTGCTTATGAACCTGTTTACTTCCCATTAGTCAAGGAAGCCTGAAGTGCAAGTTGCAAGCTGACATCTCAATCCATGCTAAATTTTCACAAACCATCAGCTATTATCAAAGCCAGCAAGAACCCAATACTAAACCAACAGCCAGCTTCAGATTAGCATCTTTCCTTGGAAAGATTTAAATTTATTTTATGCTTCAAAAGCTTGTTTAAGCTGCAAACGGAATGAAGCTGAGAATTATGAACCTGTTCTGCCACTCACTAAATCAGTCCTAACAGGATTTCACCACCTGTGCAACAGAGAAAAGGAAAGGGAGGGGCAGAGGTTGTAATCAGAGTATTTGTCAAACCACAGCAGTGACACACGTTATCTCTTCTTTCCAGCTTGGTGCTCTGTGTCAACAGTAACCCCAGGAGAATAATTCTGGTCAAAACGATGAACTCTCATATGGGGAAATAGGAAGACACAACAGAGTGCTGTCTACTTTTGCTCTTTTTTGACTGCATGATTTGGGAAGAGGAGAGTATTCGGTTCTCAGGCTCAACTTTCAGAGCACAGCTGGAAATTAATCCAAGAATCATTCCTGTAGAAAGGTTAAATGCCAAGGGAAAAAAAAAAATAATAAAAATCCATGTTTTCTAAACCAGACATTCCCTCTGGATTCACAGTTATTTCCCTCTATTTTGAATTTTTTGGACAGAATGCTTTGTCTATGACAACGCTGCATGCACTCTCTAGGGACTATGTGAAAGGAAGAAGTACTCAGATGTTTGACGTATTTAACCACAGGAGAGATCTTACTGTCTTTAGTGGGTTGGGATCATAAGCAATAAGCAGAAGTGTTCACTGTTATTAGTCTGCTTGCAGGCACCTGTATCAGACCCTTCTCAAACCCTTAGAGTAAGAATGGCAGCTCAAAGTCTCCCAAGCCAGCACCAACCTCTAGCTGTCCTTTCAAGCAAAAGCAAAATACAAACTGCAAACTAATTCACTTAAATAACCTGCTGTACTATCATGTAGCTCACATGTAGCTCAATAATATTCACTATATAGTTATGTGTAGCTCTCCAAATGTTATGCTTAAAATTAACAGAACATGCAACAGCTTATGCTAAAGAAGATCTAATTACCAAGGAACAGGAAACAAATCTTCTTTACACTGGTAAAGCCTAACACGTGAAATTAAAATTCACTGATTTCTAACAGCTGAGGATTGGGTGTCTCCGGAATCTCAAAGCCCTTAGAAGAAAACAACAAAGAATTAAAATGGTGATATCCCCTTCCCTATAGTTTAATGGCAAAGAGGGCTTTCGCACTGTATTGCTGTATCACACTGTAACTGTTACAAACATCTCAGGATATCTATCTCAACAAAGGGAAAAGTTTGACTAAACATATGACATTATAACTCCAGCATCAACTTGGAGCACCTTGTGTGTTTCGAACATTAGCTCTCATTATCCCCTGCCTTCAGTATATCACAGAAATGTGCCTTGCTAGCTCCTGAACCCCTCTCTTTAGATACACTCAATACTAAAAATAAGATATTAATTTTTTTTTAAACAATACATGATATATATTAGAGAAACAAGCTAGATCATTAAATTGTTTTCTATTTTAAGGATGAATAAAGCTCAAAATCTTTACACAAATGAATGCCCTTGGTTTTCTTATGGAATTAAATAGGTGTTAAGATTTTCAACAAGGCTTAAGTTCATCTGAAATAATGTTTAGGTATGTACATTAGTTACTTTTCTAGGGGTGACAAAATATGATTAAAAAAGTGGAAAAAAACGTTGGCTAAGGAGATTGCCCTGGTTGAAATTAAGTACCTTCTGAGCTATCCTCCTCATGCTGTACCTCAAAGAGGCTTGTAAGTGCAAGCTGGCAATACCTATGTGGAAAAACAGATTTCCATAGTTTATAGTCATGTCAGATCAACTCCAGTTGCTCAGCAGGAAGGTCAGTTCCCTCTATGGCTTAAAAATAAGTCAAAACAGTAGAGCCAGTCCTCCACTGCCAGTTAGCCCAAAATGTTACCATTTAATTACTTTTGGGGAGCAGTTCTGAATGCCCTCAGTGTGAAAGTGTTACAGTTTGTAACTCACAACCCAAAGCAGCCAACCCTTTCTTACAGATTTATGGTTTTACAACAGACTCGCCACCTGAGACTGTAATTTTATCACAAGATGCTCTTCTTGGGTTGCTCTGAGCATCCCCTTCAACTTAATCACATTAGAACCTCCATCAGTTCTTGCAATGGCTGACTAGAAACTGATTTTAATCTCTTAGCAGTTTGGAAGCCCTGATCTTGTTGGAAAACCCTGTCTGTTAGGAACAGCTGAGATGTTAGATTAATTCTGAGATATAACTAGAAACAGTGTGAGGTTATGCCTCTCATTAATACAACAAATACACAAAGAAAAAAACCTCCTGTTTACACTTCTAAGTCAAGTGAAGCACAGCAGAGGTCTGTTAACTGCTTGGTGAGAAATCACTAAGCCAGAGAACAAAAACTGGGTACAGTCAAACAGGTATGCCAAAAACATGCGCAGGGCTGCATTGAAAGGATCACGAGCAACAGGTCGAGGGAGGGGATTCTCCCTTTCTGCTCTGCTCTACTGAGACCCTCCTGCAGTCCTGTGTCCAGCTCTGGGTCAACAACGTAAGTGGGACATGGAGCTGCTGGAGTGAGTCCAGAGAAGGCCACGGAGATGCTGCAAGGGCTGGAGCAGCTCTGCTCTGGAGCCAGGCTGAGAGAGCTGGGCTGGTGTAGCCTGGAGAAGAGAAGGCTCCTTAAGGGGAGACCTCAGAGCAGCTCCAGTGCCGGAAGGGGCTACAGGAAACCTGTAGAGGGGCTTAAGAAAAAGGGCATGTAGGGACAGGACAAGGGGAAATGGCTTTAACCTGAGAGAGGGCAGACTGAGATGAGCACTTAGGCAGAAGTACTTCCCTGTGAGGGTGGTGAGGCCCTCGGGTGCCCAGAGAAGCTGCGGCTGCCCCATCCCTGGCAGTGCTCAAAGGCTCAAGCCCACAGCGGTTATGGGATTGGATGAGCTTTAAGGTCTCTTCCAACACAAAACAGTCCATGATTCCATGATGTGACAATCTCTAAATTGAACTGTATTCACTAAGAAACTGAAATGATATCACATCTAACCTTTCCTATAGATCCACATCTCACCTTTCCACACAGTTTAAATTGGTGCTGGTTTTTTATGGTATACTACTTAGTTTGGCAGATTTCTAACAAGATACTAGATTTTAGATTTGTGACTAGAGCACTGTAAATAACGCACCAGTGGTTTTGGGTATTGGCAAGCAGAGCCTGCATGGCATCAAGGTCTCTTCTTTTTCCCACTCTGCCCCTCCAGTAAGTACACTGTGGGTGGACAAGAAGCCAGGACACCTAACACCAGCTGACCACAAGGATGTCCCCTTTCCAGCACTACCACAGAACCTGCTGTCAAACATAAGCATTCTCTGGCAAAAACAAAACTGTCAAAATAATATGGAGGCAACAGAACCAGCTTTAGCAATGACTGAAATAAGGAGATACTTCATAGGAACTGTACTGTGTTTGTGGCAACCTAGAAAACTTCTGGCAGTTTCCTAGTCTCTGTTCCCCCATGTACTTATTCTCTTGTCTCTCTCTTGCTGTTTAACCATATATACTAAATTAACATCACTGAATACTTAAGTTACAAATTAAACATACCAGATTGCTGAAGGCTTACACGTGTAAATAAGAAACTGACTAAAGAATGATGTGCAAGAAAACTTAAGTATCAGCATGCAGGAAAGAATAATTCCTCATGGGTAAATCTTACATTCTATCAAGTGGCTTTAGCACAGAAAGGAGACTTGCTATGATGAAAATGGATGATGCTGTGAAGCTGGGAGACATCAATACAAAGGAGAAACAGAATATTATCCAGGAAAAATTATGTGCCTTTGAGGTTTGTAATTGAAATGGAATGAAGTGTAATAGAACAAGGGCAAGGGGCTATTAACATGAGTCCATGATATAGGATGAGAGTACATCAGCTAAAAATGATAGAAAAGCCTGGCTGTATTTATTGATCACAGGTTGACTATAAATCACCAGCATGATGCAGCTGTGAAAAAGGCAAATTAAATTTTAAGATGCATCAGGAGAAGTGTTTTGATAGAAGCAGACAGCTATTAGAGGCTTTGTACAACACCCCTTGTGTGGGAGAGACTTAACCTGAAACATGTCACCTGATGCCAATTATCCACATTAAAAAAAGAAAACTCAGAATTCCACCACTAGAAAAATATGGAGAAAAGCCGAGAGGATGACCAGAGAAACAAATTCCCAATGTCATAAAAGGAGAAAGAGAAAGTAAACTGGGTTGCTTACCCAAAAAAAGTTTGGAAATATACTTCTGAAGAACAACCAAACTACATGGCTAGATAAACAAAAAGAAGGGAAATAAACCAGGCAACAAATACTGAGGTAAGAACACAAGCTTATAAGTAGGCATGAGTAAACTCAGGCAGAAAACCTCAAGACAGTTGCTAATCAGAGAATTACAGAGTCCCAAGACTGTTTTGGTTTAGAAGGGACCGTAAAGCTCTTTCAGTACCAACCCAGTGCCATGGGCAGGGACACCTTCCACTAGACCAGGTTGCTCCAAGCCCATCCAATCTGGCCTTGAACACTGCCAGGGATGGGGCAGCCACAGCTTCTCTGGGCACCCTGTGCCAACACCTCAGCACCCTCAGGGAAGAATTCGGTCCTAATGTCTCATCTCCCCTCTAGCACTTTAAAGCTACTCCTCCTTGTCTCCTGTCACTACATGCCCTTGTAAAATGTCCCTCTCCAGATTTCTGGTAGGCCCCCTGAAGGTATTAGAAGACGTAAGGCTCCAATACAGCCTTTCTAGGGGACAGTAGAAAGGCAGCAGCACAACCAGTTTTTTTAATGCAAATTGCTTAAAACATAATATTTCTTTTGAGTACTTCTCTGTGACAGCAAGGGACTATTTGGCTATCCCTTATGTTTTCTACACCCTTTCTCCTAAGTCATGCTTGTCTCTCACTTTCAGCTGGTCTAGTAGGCCATGTCATCGTTTGAAATGTTATTATTTCCAACCTGAATCTATAGGATTATATAGGAACATAAAATCTGTGTATGTTCCTTACCTTTTCAGGGAATATAACTGATTTATTTCCTTATTTTCATTTCACCCTCAAATCTTACAGCTGTTTCAAAAATGCAACATAAAAGAAAGGGTGATTTTTAATGTAAGTAAATAATGTATTGTTTATAGCTACAAAGTAAGCTTAGCAGCATGGTTTTTCTTTTGAAGGGTGAGTGGACAGGAATGAAAATTAGTAAGGGAAATAGTTGAAGGTTATTGACTGAAAATAACCATCAACTATCACGAGCCTTACCATTTTGCTTAGACCTAAGCACATCACTTCAACCCCTGCAGAAAGGCGGAGATCATTTACCTAGTTCCAGTTGCATGATAGGCAATGTGCATTTTTTTCCGACACATTCAAAACAAACCTCAGTAGAGCAAATGCCTCAGCAGAGCAAACTCATGTGACTGTTCACGTCAATCTGATTAAACATTCCTATCTCAGACAAAATACAGTCTGCATTTGACAGAGTTGATGCAAAAGATGAGAGCCTGAAGCATTTAATTAAGGTTAGCACTATATGTTTCCAGCTCCTATTATCAGTTGAGGAGACAGGTGTTAGCACTAAGCAAATTTTTATTTTAAGGTATCAGAAGGGAAAAACTAGAAAGAAGCCCATGTGCCTTTCATATTGGAGTTAGTAAGAACTAGATGATGTTATTGCACCCGGATATTGGTACAAATTCAATCCCTCCACTTATATGCACACAGACACACACCCCACCCCCCCACCCACAATCCCCACCACCCGCAGAATCACCCATGATGGTAGTAAAAGAGTAATTGAGTTGCTGGAACATAGAAATTGTGGGTTTGCACTTAGCTGGAAAAATATGATGCATTTGCTCTAGACTGCTATCATCATTTTCCTCTGAGAACACCAGTGCAGTCTACCAAAACTATTAAATTTATAATCACTAGACACAACATAGCTGATACAGTAAAATCTTACAGTGGCCAACAAATTAATTGAGCAGTAATTTCAGCAGTTTGCTACAAAGTATGCATTAGATGTATTCTCAATCCTCATTCATTCTAATTCAATGGACTGCTGGTAAAAGTGACATAAAAATAATAAAGCATATAAACCACGGAGTCAAACTCTGATCTTTAATGCTGCTAAATTGCAAAGCAACATCATAATAATGTGTTGAAAATGTAATACAGAAATGCCTACGTTGTTTACCAGCTCTAACAGGCAACACAGCTTTACAGTTATACACAAATTAAAATCAACATAAATTACAATCCTGTTGGATGCCACCAATCCATGAGAATGAAAAATGTGAGAAGGTGTCACCGCAAGAGAAACAAAAACTGTAGGTCCCTTTTCCAACCTTCCAAAGAGCAACATGTAATCTGTTCTTTTCCGTAGGAGTCTCATGTAACCAATGCTTTATGGCATGACGTAAGATGATCCAGGAAGAGTCACTGCCTACTACGTGACAATTAGACCTACGCTGTCAATAGTATTCACAGGTCTAAGGTAAGCAAGGTTGATCATGCAGAACAAATTGGCTCCCCCAGGCTGATTATGCAGAATAAACAGGCTCCTAGTGGTCTCTGAATAACATGCAATCTTGAATCACCAACATAACCTTGAAGCTGAAATACAACATGGAGACGTTTTCTCATTTTTCAATCTGAAAGTAAATTCAGCTCTCAGGATTTTGTGAGGGACTAGTTCATAAATTTCCATATTTAACAGTGACAGCTGTAAAAGTACTTTTTGGTCAGAGCTTGGTTAAGACACTAGGGAAAATCTGCACAAACTACTTGATTTGGTTTGTCCCTCCTGCAAACACCATCATAAATTCATGCTGAAAATCTTCCAGACAACAACTACAACTTTTCCTTGACAAATGAAATTGAAAAATCAAATCAAGCAAAAGAACTGCACTGAGCTCCTGTCAGTTGTTAGTTGTGTGCTACAGACTGGGTATGTAAATGTATGCCAACTTGCTTCTGTAACTTTGAGCTTTTAGAGTAAAACAAGAGAAACAGCATATCTACATTATAATTTGACTTTTGATCAGAAGCGTGCTTTCATAGCCAATCTCTTTATCTTCATCCCTTCTCATGATGTGGCTTAGACTGCGAAGCATCTCAGGGAGTGTGAACAGGATTCCTTTTGATTGAATCAGCATTGGAGAGTGCTCTCATATAAATTATGTTCTGTAACTGCGAATGGTCCATGGGATCAGGCCAGAGCTAACCCAAAGTACAACTCCCAGAACATAAACAATACTACAAGTCCTGAGAGCTTACCAATTTCCTCTACAAATCCACTCCTGGTTCACAATGCTACTTGCTAATGTCAACATAGTCAAAGATAAACAAAGCAGAGTAAGACCAGAGAGAAATATGATCTTAGGTTATAAAACATCCCAGAGTGACGTGATACACAACTGGAAACTGTGACAGAGAATATGTGAAGACATCATTGGTCATTCAGTGTTTCTAGTAATTTTCTTAGAAGTAGGGAGGATATAATTACAATACACAGAAAGCACTCTGAACTTTTGCTATTCATAAAAACAGTTATTTGGTATGGATTATGAGTGAGAAGGGATACAAACCAGAGTTCTGTTCACTTCATTACAGATGTCACGTGGGCAGCACAAATTTAAATTCTTGATTGATCTCACTACATTTAGAAGATCAGGAAGTGACAGGACAAGGGGGAGTAGCTTTAAAGTGCTAGAGGGGAGGCTGAGATTAGACATTAGGAGGAAATTCTTCCCTGTGAGGGTGCTAAGGCGCTGGCACAGGGTACCCAGAGAAGCTGTGGCTGCCCCATCCCTGGCAATGTTCAAGGCCAGGCTGGACAGGGCTTGGAGCAACCTGCTCTAGTGGAAGGTGTCCCTGTCCATGGTAGGAGGTTGGAACTGGAAGAGCTTTAAGGTCCCTTTCAACTCAAACCATCCTGTGATTCTACGATGCCCTTGAAAGTATGTCCGAAAAATACCAAATTAGCAAAGCTTGAACTGTATTATGACTATAGAGTTAACTGTTCCAAAACCACTGTATTGAGAAAAACAACTATGAATATTTCATCTTGATTAAACATAAGTGAAAACTTAGTTTTATAATTTGACAGCCCAGCTTTTATTTCTGAAAACAGTAGACTAAATGTCTTTTAACTGTTCATTACGTCAGTAGACCTGAGTATGAGCCATGTGCTACATCTGCAGCTGAGAAATTACATTAAACTGGAATGTATAACCATACTTCCTGAACAAAGAAAATGAAATAATTTCACTGCTTTTTCCAGGGCTGGGGAAGAAAACCCAGAACAATCTAAACACCTAACCTTTAGAAAGTGAAATTAATTTCAAATCTGTAGAGATCTGTATAGAACAAGGAGAAACAGATAGATATATCCTCCTTTATTTTTCCATTAAATAAATCACTTTACAAGCAAGTAACCTTCTTTATAAGTTTCTGACTTAACTTTGTGTTTCAAAGGTGAATTTATTAATGCAGGACTTAGTTTTCAGTGATGAAAGACAAACACCAACAGCTCAAACAGAGAGGAAACAATGCCCTGCCAAAAAGAGACACTTAGGACAAATGATGAGAAAGCCTAAGAAAGCCTGTCACTCTTCTCTCTTATTTACTTTTATTCTTGGAAATGAAAGCTCAGATTTCTGACTGTTGCCTCAAATTCTTGCCATATTGAACTCAAAGTCACTGACAGAGAATAGATGGCCAAACCTGATTTCTTTTGTCTATGTTTGTAGCACCTCCATTGGTCATCACGCACCTCCGGAAAGCGACGCAAAAGCAGCAAAACTCAGCCCCTTCTGAAGAAGCCTTTACAAGCAGAGATTTTAGTACATGTGCCAATTCAATAAAGAACTTTACAACAACTCTGAAGTTCAGCAAGAAAAAGTACTCTCCTAAGTCACTGGATGTTTCATGCAGCTTCTTTTTCTTACTGCCATGTAATCTTGAGTATCACAGTGTTGACAGAAAAAGAAAAAAAATCACCACCACAGTCTAAGAGCACACTTTGAGTCTATTATACAAAGAAGACAGTTGGAGTGACTAATATGCAGTTCTTTCCAGTTCCTTTTTAGAGTACACCTGAGGTTGCTTTGTCTGTCACTCGCGCTGCAACTAATGTGTAGTTATTGACTGTTGCACAGCTGCAAAGGAGCTCATCTTCTAGAACTTCCTTTTTCTTCCCATCCTTCTCAGTTCAAACTCAGTTCAGTTTTCTGCCATCTACTTGAGCTGCATTTCCCTAAACTATGCAGCAGAACTAAATTTCAATATGAAAATATGCCAAATTACTCAGCTAAAACTGACCCTTCACTTTTTTCCTCTGATATAGCAATGAAAACAGAGGGAAAACACAAACACATAGGGCTAATCATCTTGAAATCCAAGCCCTTAATATGCAAACACATCCTTATACAAAGCACAGCATAAACAAATCAAAGACTAGGATCCTCCAAAGAGGAAATAAAAAAGGATTCTGGTATATCTAAAAGGCCAGAGCCGGTTACCCTATTCAAGATAGTTCAGTCATTTTGAGTTCTTCTCAGTGTTCTGAAGCATAGATTGTAAGACATTTTTATAGTAGCTTGGTAAATAAACAGATGTAAATCTGACAAAAATCAAGGGAGGGAAGAATGGGCCTGGAGAGGGGCAGAATAACCTGCTAAAAACAGTTACAGAAACATCCAATCTATCAAACTATCAGCAGGGACACTCAGCATCCTGAAAAACAAGAAGAAAAAAACCTCAATGTTTGAGACTTCTGAATAACTTTTCAATGTTGCTATAGTAGTTTTAGGTTTAAATGTAATGGTAGCAGATAAATCACCTCATGTTTCATGCTGTTGCCAATATGTGGGCTAGGAAAGCAAGACCCTGGGCCAAGACCTGTTTGCCATCTCTTCATGTTGCAGGGTTTTCAGGTGCACTTCAGCCCCTTTTGTTCAATTCACACTGAGATTAATTAGTGCTACTACAGGGATCGACTATTGTTTTCAGGTAATTCCAATACTTTTAAGGCCAAATTGAGGCAGACAGATCATGCTGTCTAGGTCCCTGATTTCCTACAGCTGTTTGCTTAGCTTGGTTTTCTTAAGTGCTCTAAATAACAGAGAATCAGAAATACATAACTCAAACTCAGCTTTCTGTGTCTAGACAGTCTGCAAAAAGGTTTTGATAGATGACATCCTGCAAGTATTTCCTGCCCCAATGACCAAAACAATGAATCTCTGGTACTCATCAGACTTCCAGCACAAGCTCATGGGTAGTGAAATCAATAATGCATATATGCAGTAGTTACCTGACACAAGCAGCTACAAGTAGCTATTAGTAATGAGTTATGTGGCCAGCTACTGGACTCCAATGTGCTGGGAGACAACTGGAGATACTTTTCCAAATGCAAAATACTGGAAAGATGGCTGAACTCTTCTCGCCTCACATTAATTCTGGATAATAAAGAGGACCTGGCTGCTAACCTTAAGAAGAGCACAATGACTTTCGAGACACACACACAATCAAGTATGTATACAAAGCAGCTCTGGGCTGCACATTAGGATTGCTCTTCCTGCTTCATTTGCCAGTTCAGTAGACTTGTTAACTTGCAGTACACTGGGTTCAACATGTAACGGCAGTCTGGGACCACAGGGGACTGGCTCTCTGCAAAGAGGTACTTGGGACTCTACATTCTCTCAGTTGAGAGTAGCAAATGACCCTACATTTGGCATTTGACTACACACAGCTGAAACCACCACCACCTCCAAGACAACAAAAATTTCAACAACGTTCTGGATGCCTAGGAAAATGTTAGCAACACACTCCTATGGCAAATCTGGGGTTGACTCTGAGAACACAACTAATAGAAGGATTTCCCAGAATAACAGAATCATAAGCTAGTTTGAGTTGGAAGGGACCTTTAAGGGCCATTTAGCTTCAACCCCCTGTCATGGTCAGGGACCCTTTCCACTAGAGCACATTGCTCCAAGGCCAGCTCAACCTGGCCTAGAATACTGCCAGGGATGGGGCAGCCACAGCTTCTCTGTGCCAATTCCTCACCACCCTTCACCACAAAAAAATTCTTTTTATCTAGTCCAAATCTACATTCTTTTAGTTCAAAACCATTACCCCTGTCCTACTGCTACAGACCCCACTAAAAAAAATCTGTTCCCATCTTTCCTAAAAGCCCTATTTAAAGTATTGAAAGGCTACAGTAAGGTCTCCCCCAAACCTTCTCTTCCCCAGTCTGAACAACCCCAACTCTTTCAGCCTTTCCTCACAGGAGAGCTGCTCCAGCCCTCTTATCTTCATGGCCCTTCTCTGAACCTGCTCCAGCAGGTCTATGTCTAATATGTTATGGTAATGCACAAATGTGAATCACCAGAAAACAACAGGAATAGGAGCTATATGTAACAGCACTATAAGGGACAAATTCACCTGAAATGGAAGGTGGGGGACTAAGCAGACATCACCTTCACCTCTTACGGTGTCTGGGGACACCTCTGAAGTCCCACAGTCAGTACTGAAAATCATTAAAAGACTAATACCCCTAAAATAAAGGATGAATTTATGACTTAGTATTTTGCTTATGAAAATGCCAAGTCCTGATCTTATTAGCCTTGATGTAAAATTATTATAATATCACTGATTAAAGTTGAATTTTCTGGATTAAAACCAGCCTGAGAGTGTAATTTGCAGCAA
The DNA here is from genome assembly GCF_033815535.1 of Pezoporus flaviventris. Lineage (NCBI taxonomy): Eukaryota > Metazoa > Chordata > Aves > Psittaciformes > Psittacidae > Pezoporus > Pezoporus flaviventris. Next base: position 7,736,608 of record NW_026892585.1, read on the forward strand.
TCGTCTTGATCAGTGAATTGCATGCCATGTGTTACTACCTACTGAACTGCAGTTAGCAACTTCTTGAGTTTTCAGAAGCATTCTATGAAGCATCAGATTATGGAGTACTGTTTTGAAACTGCAGCAATATCATCTATGGATCAATCTATGACTTACTCTTGAATAAAAAAATGCAGTTTTACAGTTCCCCTTTATATAAAACTAATAAGTTTGTCCGCAACCAGTTCATGTTGTCGTACTATGAACAACAGAACAAAACAAGGCTGAAATTGCTACATGCCCAGAATAGAGGTACAGCAGGGAAACCAGACCATCCCACTTTGTGTTTCAAAAATCAAAGCACCATTAAGCAATCAGGTAACAGAAAATACATTTTTATAACCTATTTCAATTTTTCCAGTGAAAGCTACTATCTTAAAAGCTCACTGTTCCACCAACAGTGATAACACAGCTTGACTGGTAGATAAAGCTCACAAGATGGAAGTTAACAAATATTTCCTACAGATGGAAATCTGAACAGGTAACAATGAGGTACTGTTCCACACCAGCAGACAATGCTTTCTTTCCATCTTTATTTGCTTTCATCATCCGTTTCTATAACCCACACGATACTCCAAACAGGGTTTTTCAGTACAAATTACTTGGCAACAAAACTGATTGACTCCCAGTATTAGACAGCAACAATTATTTCATCATTTTAATATCATTATTATCCAGTTTGAGAATAATATCATTCTGCCTCCAGTTTAGGGAAATGGCAGAATTTTAAGACAGAAGGGTAGAAAACCGAACAACTGTGCATTTTTGACAGAGTTACATATAAGACAAGGAAGGAAAGCAAGAAATTATATTTGGCAACATCTCAATTTAAGATGATGTCAAGCATCACTGAACAAAGTGAGATGTAGAGTTTGAGAGAAATTACACAAAAAAAAAAGAAACTGAAGACAAAAACAAGTAAAGAAACACAGTGTGTTTTGTATAGTGACCTTGAGATAGTTTTCCCCTTAAAGAAAGGATGCGTAAAAAAGGGAGATCATTCAAGCTTGTAAGGTGGAATGCATAGCAACCTTCCACGTTCAGTACTGAGAACATTATGATTTGTGTAGAGATAGGGGAGACTTTGCTTAAGTAATTAGTGTTACTCTGCTTTAGGATGCTTCCGATGTTCCTCTAATGTATTACTGAGAAACAAGATGACCCATGAGGCACACAAGCAACGCTACATATCCCACGTAAAACTCCTAGGGAGGAACACACATTCAAATGCTCATTTCAGTATTTATTCACATCTCCTCCGAATCAAAATAAACTATACTAGTTTCAAGTTGGAGGCAACTTATTTCTAAGTCTACTATGCCAGACAAAATGTCAACCACATACCACTGATGGATAATCACAGCAATCTGCTGAGTGTCCAGTAAGAGATTTTTTACCACTGTTTCAGTCACACTAAGTGTAACATGCCTAGGTGCCAGATGCAGTAGACCAGATACAACACCAGCGTCATCCATTCTGTGTTTTTGGCAGGAGCATTGCTGAAGAGCTACCTGTCATTACACACATTCCTGGGGAGGGCAATAATGAGCAACATCAGAAATTCTGAAAGGACACCACAATCACACAGAAAGATTTCATTCTGAGAACTGCTGCAACCCGAGTCCCCCAAGAACAGAGCCAGAGGATGACGTTTCAGTGGAGGAATAAAGCAGCAAGCTGCTCCATTTCTAAACTGAAATTCAAGCTAGTCATGCACATACATATTATTTCATTCATCACAGACGACTGAAAAGTTAGAGGTAAAGATCAGAGATGATGGAAATTATTTCCATTAACTTCAATAAGGCTACAATGTACTTCACCTAAAACAGTATTTGCTTTTACAACTGCATTTTGATTACAGGTTTAGACTTTATAAAGCCAAAAGAATGTTAAAAGAATGTGATTTTAAAGCTGTACAGCCAAATCCCATCATTTTCAGGGTACTGTACTCAACCACGAATCACCTCACCAGTGTATACACATTATGCAGTTTCTAAATGATTCCCCACCCCCAGAAATCCTGTGCCATTAAGTGCATGTGATAAATGAAAAGTTACTAATGATCAGCTGGTCTATACTTGCTGAAAACTGTTAAACCCCCTGGTGAGCCTGTCAAATCTGTTCATTTGTCTTGAACTTTCTATGGCACTTTTCAGAACAGAGGACTGCTTCACAAAACTTAATCAATCTTTAAAATGGCCAGCAAAATGAAAGATGGTATCACTCCATTTTACAGATAGCTGACTGAGGCATAGGCAGACTATGGAAAAAAAAATCCTATTAATTTTCACACCCAGCTTGATAACTCTAGCAAATGACTTCTCAGAAGGTGACTGCTATACGGTACTTCAGCCATTCAAACCAGCATTCCCATTGGCTTCAGTTATAAGTGCTCAGCATTTCTGGAAGATATTTCCAAAGAAATTTCAAGCTGTTACTCTGAAAAATTAGAAGTGCATTTATTAACCGCTTGTGAGAATTACAGCTTGAGTAACTACCTAGTGTTACAAAGGAGCATAATGTCAAGAATAAAACCCTAAGGGCAATAATTAGATCCAGTACTAATCCACTATCCTGTCCACTACATAATGACTTTCAAAAAAAGAAAGAATTCCTCTGACAATAGCCCCCTCTTATTCTTACACAGAATAACAGTAGCTCCACTTCGGGGAATACTTCCTTTGAATTGCTCTGGGGAAAAAACAAAAAAAAAAACAAAAAAACAAAACAACCAAAAAACCCCACAAAACAACCAAAGCAACTAAGGCCAAGAACCATATATTTCAGATTTGTAGGATTTTCCACACAATCCAAGTGCACAGGCATTGTGCCCAAACGCCAGCCTTGCCTCAAAAGCATCTTTGTACATAGCCATTTAAAACCAGGGGCATTATTATGATGCAGCCATCCAGGTGAACTGTTTGATGGATCAGGAAGTTGCCATTCAGTGACTAGGTGGGAATGTACACATTATGAATGCAGTATGTTCACTGACTAGATAGCTTGCCAAGGAGAAGTTTAAGAAAGCCAAAAAGAATGAAGTACAATGAGCCTAAAGGACTTCCAGGCTTCCAAAATTTCACTGAAATACACATGGCAACAGGGAACATTTCTATCTTGACAAATAAAAATCTGGCAAAAAGGATACAGCTATTTTTGCTGTACCATCTACTGAAAATACAGGAGACACATCACAATAAACTTAAAGACTGCCTGTGGAGGTTTCCTGACAACAGAGGACCAACAAGATTCTGAAGTCTCATGGTCCATTTAGAGCTCAGAAAGAGAATCCACTCTAGTGGATACAACTCCTTGGTGCATTCACCACTATTCTGCCCTCCCCTTCCTGCTCCTAATTTAATTGAATCTACCATGCAAGGTCCCTCAGCAGGCAGTTTGCAAATCCTCTGCTACCTGTTTTGCCAGCCAGCTGCCAAACACGCCCCTTAACTTTCATGTTATACTCCCAGATAGCTCGTTACTAACTTGCTGCCTACTCTTCACCAAATCTTCTTCACTAAATAGTTAGCTCTCTACATCCCCTTTTCCCGCCAGTCACAGTTTTCCTCCTTTATCTGGTCCAGGCTTGTGGTCCTGAATGAATCCTTCTTCCCCCTTAAACTAAGCTTTTGTAGTTAAGCAACTAGCTTACAGCTCTAGGCACACACCTGTGCAGTGTCTGAGCAGTTCTGGAATTACTGAAAATTTCTAGTACACTCAAGGGGAATCAAATATTCACAGAAGTTAGTATTATTCACCTTTATTAACCTATTCTCTTTTTCATACAACTTATTTTAGGACATCTTAGGCCAAAATAAGTATCTCCCCCATTTGACCATCCCTGCGGGCCACTGTGCTTAGCTTTCTGTGCTCCAAGAAGGCAATTCTTAACTCTGGTGTTTCAAAGACACATGTGCAGAAGTAATGCTAAATATTTAGAAAAATGCTTTATAAAAGATCATGTAAGGGGACTCTATGTTTGTGGCAAACGTTTTACTGCTTACTTTACTCAAACCAGTTACACAAACTTATTACTTCTGCTTTCTTTACATTTTAGAGGCCTCCTTGAATAACAGTTCCCTGCTAATGAAATAAAGAAGTAAATAAGATATACCATAAACATTTAGAATACTGGCTCCTTTAAATCTGGAGAAGAAAAGTGTCTTTGAAACAGCATCTGACATTTCTGATTTATGTTAGTTCCTCCTATTGGTAATAACACCATTTGTAAGGAGTCTGCATTAACGGATTATTGGAGCACATAAATGGAGAATGAGTTAATTAGGTTGCTTTGTTTTAATAAAATATGCTATTCAAAGAATCTCGTATTTACCTGCTTAAACACCATTACACAAAAGGAAAAAGGCTGTCAAATGAAAAGCCAACGATAAATGAAAAAAAAGTGAGAAAGATGACATGTTCTGAAAGAGAACAACAGAAAATTCCTGAGCACAATGACAGGTACATTCAAGAGAGAACTGTCTTTCCTTTAATGTTAAAGAATGGGACCAAAGGCAGTCTACAGTTTCAGAGTCCAACCAAACCAGCATAAGCGATAACTAAGAGTTGAGACAGAGTTCTTTAACACAGCTGGAAATTAAAGGAACTGCAGCCCCCAACCATCTCTACCACAAGCAAGTTTTACTCAAAAGAAAAGGCAGAAATTAATTCAGAGTGGTTAAAGAGAGACTGAAGTCTTCTTTGTCATGCAGACAAGATAAACAGAATGCATCATGTTAGAGTCTGCAACCCCACTCTGTGTGGGATGCATTGTGAGATACTTACTCAAGATTATTTACAAATATCTTACCTACACAATCTGTAAAGTGCATCAGGGACAATATGACAATGCCATTATCACTATATAAGCAATAAACTTAGCGGGTGCCTGTCAGTGAATCTGCTCACCTCACTGGGAATGTCACTGTGCCATGCAGTCTTCTCCTTTCCTCTCACTCCACCTCTGCCAGTATTAGTTAACCACCCCGTAACAGCCTAATGTTGCATTCTGTATTCTTTATCAGCACATGATCTCTCTCATGTAACAGCAACACTGAAAAACGTAAGTGAACAACCTATTTCTTCTCAAGTCTAGATAAGAAAATCCTTAACTTAGTCCATTTTCTGCTTTAGCTTCTGTACAGGGTAAAATTCATAAGAACAAAAGGATTTGAATAGTAACTCAAATCCTATGGACTTTCAAACAGCAAAGTGTGTCCATTTACAGAAAGGAAGATGTGCTTTAGTTCAGCCTTGTGCTATGACACGAATCAGTGCCCCCAACAACCTCCTGGTGCACTTCTCTCACTAAAACAAAAGGCAAGCAAGCACAGAGGCTGCAGGCAATGGATGGCCCTTTGCAGAGATCTACACTTTTCCATTCAAGCACACTGATTGTAGACTTTATTTCACACACACACAAAAAAAAAAACTGAAACAGGAAGAAATGTGTTAAGAAACAAAGGAGAGAAAAATGTCTGTAGTATAGATTTTTCCAGTAATCTCAGGAGAGAGTGAAAAAAACCCCACAGCAACAAAGAAAACATTCTGCAGCTAGTTAAACCAGGAGAATTCTTTTCTTTAAATTATCCTAATGATTTCCACATACAATTTATTGAGCAGGCAGCTCAAGTAGATGGATGGATATTTAGGAAAAGATGCATAACTATCAACTGAAATGACAACCACATTTAACATTATCAAGAAGTACCTGAAAAACCATTTACCACAGTCATCTTTTGCATCTGGCTGTCTAATGGTGCTTTTAATGAAAGAGACAAGCAGAACTTAACTAATTACTTAGAGACATTGAAATCTGTCATGTCAGTGACTTCTTAGCACACATTTTCTTGGACCTTCAGGTTATTTCCTTTAAAGTGGAAAAAAATAGAATTAGGCAGCTTTTGGAGTTATGAAGTATGAGGTCATATTGTGACAAATTATACCACTCAAGAAAGAAAATATTTCTAATTAAAAATCCATTTCATTTGGAAGAGCAACCTTCCATCATGTAAAAACTGGAGGCTCCAGTGAGCACTGTTTTGGTTAGTTGAGTTAGAAGGTGTTACTTGACTCACTGATTAGTTTAAATCACGAATGCTCATGTTATTTAACTGCCATTGCTCTCATTGGAACTAGAGGAATGGAGTTCACATTTTTGTTTCTTCTGCCAAGTATCCTCCGGATGTAACTCCAAAAATCTATAGTTCCTTGTCTGCATTTCAGTACAGGAAAAAGCAAGTACTATTGCTGATTCCAACATCTTTTGCCCAATTTTACCTGGACCATGCTCTTTGATGCCAGATCACATACACTCACTGAATCACAGAACCAGAGAATACTTGAGGCTGGAAGGGGCCTCTGGAGATATTCTACCCTAATACACTGCTCAAAGCAGGATCAACTGGGAGAGGTTTCTAAAGGCTGGGTCCAGTTAGGTTTTGAAGATCTCCCAAGGATGGAAACTCCAAAACCTCCCTGTGCAAGCTGTGCCAGTATTTGATCACCCACGCAGTAAGAACAGTTTTTCCTTGTGTTTAAATACAGTTTGCAACATTTCCGTTTGCGCTCTCTTGGCCTTTCACTGGAGGCCACTAAGAAGAGTTTGGCTCTGTCTTCTTCGCACCCTCCCATAATGTACTTATGCATGTCGATAAGATCCCCACCACAGATTCAGGGTGAACAGTCTCAGCTCTCTCAGCCTCTCCCCATGTGAAACACACTCCAGTTCTCACCAGGGGCCCTTCACTGAACTTGCTCGAGTAGACCCATGACTTTCTTGCACTGGGGAGCCCAGCACTACATACATTATCCCAGACACAGTATCATCAGTGCTGAGTAGAAAGAACTGTTGTACCTGCTGGCAATGCTCTTTCTACTTTTATCCTTGAGCTGACCCTGTGACAGGAGACCTTCAACCCTGACCCACAAAACAGGCTTCTAGATGTTCACAAGAGTGCACTCTGCAATTCATTCCATCCAAAGGATCCAAGCACAGCCCATAAATGTAGACATCTAAAAAAAAAAAAACCAAAACCCACCAAAACCATTCTTCTACAATCGCTGGGTCATGTTACTACCTAGATATTTTTTCTAACCCAATGTATATTGGACATTCATCCTTCACAATCCTTTGGGAAAACCAAAATCTATCCTTTCATTTTTCAAGAATTCTGAGAAATTGTGTTCCAGTGCCAAAGACATGTTCTTCTGAAATTCTGAAGCAGGCAACGACGACAGCAATTACACATTTTATTTTATAATGCTAACTTAATACTTCAGTGTCTTTTTTCAGTAAAATAATGAGTTTGATTGTTTGAAAAGTCTTAAAATACTTTATGGTTAATGCTGATTCTGAATACTAATGCAGCTGAGAGCAGCAAACAAAAATCATAGGCGAAAACTGTTTTTCTTCCCTGGTGTAGCAAGCTTTTATTACAGCAGCAGATAAAAAGGTCTAAGAAATTTACATTAAAATTGGCAGCTTAGCTTTCCAGATGTCCAGTTCTAACCAAAACTTCCATCAGTTAGTATCAGGCATATCTATGCTATAGATCACACAATATTGCATAACATGATACGTGATGCTTAGCAAAAAAACCCAACAAACAGATGAGATTCCATACTAAGCAAAATAGTTTGGAAGATTAGTTCAAATAATTTACTTTCATGCTATTTAAAGGCAGTACTGCAATAGCACTATAAGACAGTAAACTAATGTAACGCCAGGCATATTCTCTGCCTAATACTATCAAAGAGTAAGAAAACAGATTTTCCAATTTCATTAAATCCTTTTTCCTCATAAAATGAGGGAATCTACACAGCTCTCTGCCCTAAATATGCTGAACCTACAGAGTCTCCAAGTAAAGCTGGGAGTTCAGCATCCTACAGGAGGCTCTCAAGTGGTTTCATACAATCCAATACTATCCGCATTCCTGACCTCATCTGTCAGTATTAACCACTATTATCTCTCACTCAAACTGAAAGGAGGAAATCCAGTCAACAACTCATCAGTATTAAGCACAGCACTGATGTTTTAAATACTATGCTTGTGCCCAAAGGTAGCTACCCATTTTCTAAAGTAAAGACTGGGGCTCAGAGGTGGTAATATGAAATAGAAAAATATTGGAAAAAAAAAATATTCTTTCCCTGGGAAGTGTAGTTTGGATTAGCACCATATGCATTTTCTGACTTCTTAAGTACATTGAAGTGAGAGAGCAAATCATCAGATTTTTGTCATGTCTCAAGAAGACCAAGATTCACATTTTAGAAACATCTTGAAATGAAGCAATGCAACTAAAGCCAAACCCTAACTCTTAATCAGTACTTTTCTTCTTGCAGGTAAACTGAGTCTTAATGAAAAAGAGAAGTTAACAAACAAATCTACATCCACAGATAAGACCACTTTCTAAACATGAAGGGAAGAAACTGCTCTTAAAACTCCAGGGAGAAGCAGCCAGAGAAGTATGTATTCATGCAGAACCCCAGGGAGAAGTAGCTGCAGAAGTATGTATTCATGCAGAAGTCACAGGAGTGATTCACTGGTGGACCACTGTTGTTTTGTTGGGTTTTTTTTTTCCAAACTTTCACTGCATAACTTTGAGTGCAAAAATACAACTGATATAAATTAAGCTTTATAACTGAGGCCAGCTGCTGGACTGAAGTAACACAGTCCAAATTCTAAGTGTTATCTTATTAAATAGCAAGAACATTTCCAGCTATTAAGACGACACACAGTGAAAAAAATTAAATGAAGAGCTTCATATGATACATATCAGATTCTAAAGCGGTTGCCAAAACAGGCCCCAAATACAAAAGAACGAGTACTATCAATCTTAAATCTAAGCCTAACATTAGACAGCTTTATTCATACAAGGATGTTGGAGAGGGACTCTTCTTTAGGGACTGTAGCGACAGGACAAGGGGGATTGGGTTTAAACTTAAACAAGGGAAGTTTAGGTAAGATAGAAGGAAGAAGTTCTTTACAGTGAGGGTGGAGGACAGGAACAGGTTGTCCAAGGAAGTTGTGGATGTTCCATCCCTGGCAGTGGTCAAGACCGGGTTGGACAAAGCCTTCGGTGACATGGTTTAGTGTGACGTGCCCCTGCCCGTAGTGGGGGGGGTGGAACTTGATCTTGAGGTCTTTTCCAACCCTAACTATTCTACCATTCTATGATTCTAAGCCACATATAAGACCTTGTACTTAGTGACCACCTCCTTACATACTCAAAAAAAAACAAAAAACAAAAAAAAAACAACCCAAGAAGGAAAAGCTGAAGAAAATAATCAGGGCTGGTGTGTTTGTTTTTTACAGATGTGGATCAAAAATACAGAAGAAGAAAGGGTAGGCATACGGTCATAGAGTAGGGCATTGAAAGCATAACACCAAGCTACAGTCCATCCAGTGTACAGCACTGTAAGGATGGTTCTGTGATTACTAACATACTAAAAACTTGGATATGAAAATGCCAAAGATTACAGACAACCAAAAGCTGCCAAACCAAAGCTACTGTAAAAATTGCATAGAAATGTAAAATTATGGATATCAGCGATGCCTTCAGTCACATAAAACTGACTAGCTCTGAGAAAAGGTACAGATTTTTAACACAGACAGTATCTGAGGTAAAAGCTAAACAAATGTGAACTAGTATCAGATAGAGAAATCACATGGCACCCTCTGTACCACAAAGTAGACCTACCAAGATTTATTATTCAGAAAGGGAATTAATCCAAAAACATTCATTAAGCACTGCTATGAAGAAGAAAAAAAAATGCACACAAGATCCGTATCAGCTAAGGACAAAATCTGAAACACAAATTAACTGAACTAACACCAGCTACCACAACAAATGAGGTAGTTCAAGTCACTGACAGCTACTGGCCCTAAACACTGAAATGTGCTAGTCAGGTATCTCACAGCTGGAATTACAATTATATATTTATCCCTGCTGTCATTCTGAATACGCATTTTCAGTACTGAACTTAGCTTGGAGCAAAACAATCAAATTGTTCGGTCTTTCCTCCTACTCTTCTTTCTGTCCTCAAAGTCACCCTACCAGATTGTAAACACTCTACAGAGAGAGTGTGGATGAGTAATTGTGTGTAATTGACTCTGACTCTGTGCAGCTGCAGAACAGAGTAAGCAACATGAAGTTTCTTTGCCAGTGGCATTGTACTGATGCCTTTAGCTTTGATTCGGTATTCATTTTTCACAACACCTTGATGTAATGGCAGGTTAACGACCCCTGCTTTTTAAATGGAGTATTCAGTTACAGAGTACAGCAGTGTCTTCATGCTTACCAATCAACAGAAAGACAGAAGGCTTCAATCAAAGCTTCTCATCAAACCTCAAAAACAAAAGAGAAGCAGTTACACGCAGCCAAGCTTATTCATGTTATTCCTCTTTGTGTTCCCATATGTACTTTCCCTTACAAATTAATTACATGAGCAATTTCTTTTCTCTGGTAAATTGAAGTCAGTAGTTCAAGTATACTTCCAAGTTCTTTGTGGTAGTCCTATAAACCAGTGCTGCCTTTGATAGGGTACTGCAATGAAATTTCCTCTCCATCCTGAGACATATTCTGCAAAGCTCAAAATGTTCCAGAATAAAGAATGACACAGGACACATTAGGGCGCAATGCACAGCTCAGCACAGTGCTAACTACTGTACAATAAATCCTTGGAAGTCCCAACACCTTGGCCAGGGAGTGACAACAAGCACTGTGAAGTGGCTAAACAGGTATCAATCAAATATTGCTTAACAAAGCAATTGTGGTTAAAATGGTTTTCCTAACCCTAATAACTACACAGTAAGCACATCTTTTCAGCAGCTAACTGTATTTAAGTAAAATAGGCCAAGAGACTTCCTTGCCCTACTTCTCACTATGTACAAAGACTCATTAGATAATTAGAGGGGGGGGGGGGGAAATTAGGTATGTTGTAGAGAAGAATCAGTCAATAGCACCAACCACCTCTCATGTCCAGGAGAAATAGAAGCATTTTCTACAACAGGAGTAAGACAGCTTTCGGAAAAAGTAGCAAACACTAGCTGTATAAAAAGTTCTCACATCTCTGTTAACTACCACCATTTTGAATAGAGAGCTCTGAATGGCCACCACAAATAGTGCTGATTTTCAGTGATGCCGTGGTTTAAACCAAGTCAGCCATAAATCATGCAGTCACTCTCTCACTCCCCCCCTTTTTGGCCTCCCCCTGCTCCCAGAGGGATGGGAAGGAGAATCAAAAGAATGCAACTCCCACGGGTTGAGATAAGAACAGTTTAGTAACTAAGGTACAACACAAATCACTACTGCTACTACCAATGATAATGATAAAGGAAATAACAGGGGAAGAGAATACAACACCTCACCACCAGCCGACCGGTAACTCGCCCCCCCAGCCCGACCAAGCACCAACTGATACCTCATCCAACCCTGCAGTCCTCTAGCCCTTCCAGGTAACTCTCCGTTACATCCTGGGCATGATGTGCTGTGGTATGGAATACCTCTTTGGTCCGTTAGGGTCAGGTGTCCCGTCCCTGCTTCCTCCCAGCTTTCCCTTCTCCCTGGCAGAGCATGAGGCTCAGAAAGTCCTTGGCCAGACTAAAACATCAGCGTTATCAGCTCTGTTCCCAGGCTGAAAGTCAAAACACAGCACTGCACCAGCTACTAAGGAGAAAAATGACTGCTACTGCTGAACCCAGGACAAGTGATAACTATGCTGGTCTGTAATTTTCATCTTCTGAACCGCAAGATTCTGTAAAAGAATAATGAACTGCACCCCTTTCTGAAAGAGAAACAATATCCCAAATTAAAATGCTCTCTTGAAAAACACTGTTTCATTCACATTCAACAATTTATTATAACTTTCCCAATAATTGTGACTTTAAAAAAAGAAAGAAAAGTAGAATGCCTAAACACACCCTGCTATATTGCTGGGGGGGGGGGGGGGGTTGGGGTGGAATCCAAATACTTTAATTTGAGCACAAGTTCAGGAAGTAAAATTACTTTTATTTATTCTTAACACCATCAAAACCAAGTATTAGTGTAAATGTTTAGATATAAAAAAAAGGATTCTTTATTACTTTTCCAAACCACCAGTTTTATTCATGCTTTATCTCCCTAGCTATAATTATGCTTTCATCACCTTCAAAGAATGATATTAGGTTTTTTATTTCATTAATACATTCACTACTTTCATCATCAAACAAAACAATGGCTTAATAGATAAAAACTTTCTTCAATGTTACTTAAATATATTCATACCAAAAGCTGTCTTTAACATTCTTCTCTATAGTAATGTCTCAACAGTACCTTTATGAAATGGTAAATGACAGCTTCAGATATCATGGAGTTGAACAATACCTTCTGGACTACATTTAAGTTTTTTAAAAAATCCCACAGTTCTAAACGTGCTGAAAATTAAGATTTAATTCTTAAAATACACTAGGTACATAGTTTGCCTTCTTTTCAAACTAACTTCAGAGGTCTGGGAAGAAAGATAAAGGCTACGTATAAACAATCATGCTGAGGTATCTCTAGCAGTAACATGCATGTCTGTCATAAAACAAAAGCAGCAGGAAGCACAGTAAGTGCAAGCTAGCTCATGGAAAGCCACAACTTATTGAAACAGGTTCGGTGCCACACCAGTGCAGCCTTTCAGAGCCCAGGTGATCACTAGTGCTTTGTACTAACGGTTATGGACAGCATGAGGGGGCAGATCTTTACAGCATCTTCACTGAAAAATAACTTCTTCACTGCCTACATTTAATTTCCCTACTGTGCAATACTTTGCCAAGCAGAACAACACTCTATTCAGCTAGAATCTTGGGTAACCAATTCTTCTCATCACCGGAGAGATTTGTTTCAACTCAGTTTGCTCACCAAATTGCAGAAGCATAATCACATCATATTAGACATGAATGTTTAATTTCAGACACCCTTATTAATGTATTCTCCCAAACATGTTACACAACACAACCTTTTACCCACTGAAAGTGTGCATGTGTGTGGTTAAGAAAAAAAAAACAAAAAACAGTTAAACCCCATTATTTACAAAGCATTCTTCCTCTTTTTTCAGTAATTGCATTCTTTTACTGATGTGTCTTTCACACTGCAGTTTTTATTTAGGAATGTAAAGGTATGTCTGCTAAATAACGAATAGTCATGTCACATCTTACCAAATCGGTCCCAGGAGGTACGATCAAAAGAGGTTCTTCAGACTTGCTGTTTCAGAAATTCAGACAATTTGTCTGATTTTACCTTCCACATTTTTTTTCTTCTCAAACACACTCTAATGACTTCTTGTTAACTTAGTGAAAACACCTGAACTAATCTCTCAGATCCAACTGGTCATACCTTGATCCCATGTTACTTTGAAAGTGAGCTTCTTGCTATTAATGGGACAACTAGAACTCCTGAATTGGCATGAAATAGAACAGCATAATTTAATCTTCAGACAGGCCATCACAAACACCACAGCATTTGGAACTGTAAATATAATCATAATCAAACACATATATCAGAACATCAGCCTTTTCAACCTAAACCAAGACTAGTAAAGAGACCAAGCACACAGCACAGCAGTGACTGTTCCAAGTGCTGTACTTTGACACTCGTTTTGTCTGGCAACCAGTGACACTGACTGCAGAGTCCTCATGAGCGTAAAACATATTCTTTGATCAGGCAGCGCGTCCATCACTGCCCAGCCATCAGCAGCAGGCTGTACGCTCCTGCCGCGGGTAATCATTCAGGTAAAGCACATGTATTGGCTGACAGAGAGCAGCACACGCTGCGCTTTCATGCTGACTCCAATCGGTCAGTCAGGCAGATCCTGATCAGAGACAATAAGGATCAGGCTGAAAGCTCATTTCACTTTTCCCTGCAGTACAGTACACTATTACGCACAATCAACTGCCCGCATGTTGGCTGTAATTTGTAACAGCTCTGACGGCCATCCCACGCAAAATTTCTCCATACCTAGAAACACCTGGCCTTGATTTATGCCAAAAATGGCATCACAGAATTATAGCATCACAGAATGGTTTGGGTTGGAAAGGACCTTAAGATCATCTAGTTCCAACCCCCCTGCCATGGGCACACTGCACACTGAACCATCTCACCCAAGGCTCTGTCCAGTCATGATGTCCATCATTTATTCACATCTCAAACTTGCATCTTGTGAAATAGAACTGTGTAAGCCAGCACATTCTCTTTTCTGTACTGGCTACATCTGACCTAATTGGCTGGTCGGTTGTGGCTTTTTTCCCCTTTGACACCAACATCTGAAAAGGCTTAAACCCTGAAACACAGCTATGTGCAGACACTTTGATAATGGGAACCTGTGCTGCTCTAACACCTTTCACCAGATAGTTTGATTCTAAAATGTTTTCAGAAAAACTGACTAATTTTCTCTTACTTCTAAAAAAAAAACATAGAGCCAAACATCCCATAACATTAATTGAATTTGCATTAAAACCAACAGAATATTTAAGTATTTCAGATGCACTCATCTGCTTCCTTAGTTTACAAACCATGCACCTGAGCCTACAGAAGTGTAAGAACAGCTCTAGCAGTACACCAATGGGTTAAACCTGTCACTTTTTGGAAAAAATGTGTTTTCATTGTTTAGGCCACTCATTTAGGAGTCTAACTTTCACTGATTCATACATGATCAAATCTTTGCACAAATCAGGGCTAATTACTGGAAATACAAAATCGCTATAACCAACAACAGAATAATGATTGATAACAACCACAGGCATTCAGCTTTCCATCAAATATGGTAATTCCAAATGTACCCACGTGTGAGTTGAATATGTAACCTAGCATGTACTATATTATTTCCATAAATTTAAGTTGTTTCTTGTTAAGTGTGAATACAATGGTAAAATATATTCCTGTGATTATTGCAAATTAAAATCCTGTTTCATCTAAACAATTAAAAGTTAATCTATGAAATGGTTTTTCATGAAGCATCAATTTCTGCCAAATTTATTTCGAAAACTTATATTTTTCATATTTAGCCACCACACTTTAAAAAGAAAAAAATATGAGGGGGAAAATTATAATTTCGTTTCATACTTTTACAGAGATCTTACAATTCCTAAATATTCTAAGTAATGAAGAAGGAAGCCTACCTCTGAAGTAATGGAAAATTATGCCATCGAGATCGGATCCTGCTATCCAGAAACTCGCAACACTTTCTTATGCCAATGTGAAGAACCACTGGTTTTCCTAACCTTCAAGTGCATAGAAGAATTGCTTAATGTTCTAGTAAGACCAGTGTTCATGTTGTGAAATTGCATGAGCTCACAACTCCAATTAAAGAATGGAAATCAGCAATAAAAAAAATGCATTAGGAAGGTTTCTAGAAATAATTTGAAATTATTTAATTTATTCCCATTTATTCCAGGAGTTCAAGAAAAATAAAAGTGGTGATAAAGCTATGGATTTATTCTCATAATAAAGAACATGAAATATTTCTACCATGTTTTTACTTCATGAATTTAGAACAAATGTCATGTTGAGAATAACACTCATTAAATCCCCTAACAGGTACTGTGAACTACTTTAGCTTTCAACTCTATGAATAATGGGTGAGTTTAGAGGCACACACTGTGAACACAAACATACTGGGGGAAATGACCATCATACTGTACTGCATACTGTATTGTTCTGGTTGGAAACCATTTTACAATTCCAATGCCATCATCTGGAAGGCATTAAGACCATTAGCAGCCAATTGTATTACCACTGTTTTTATCAAGTATCATTACAATATCTCAAATACTAACACAAAGTTGTCCACTGTACTGCTATTAACACAATACCAAACTGATTACAGTCAAGATGACATGGCAGTACATGGGTTCGTTAGTTTCCTGAGGAGAGAATCAAGGACTTGCAAGAGTTCTTTGTTTTCAGTGAAGGCTTAATCCAGAAGATTTACAAATCCACATATTTACAAATAGACTGATCCATTAACAGGACAAATGCAGCTGGGAAGGTTGCTTTAGGGACTTATTTCTAAGGTATTTTCAGTTTTGTCCAATGCATCCCTACTACCTGATACTTCCTTTGAAATTGTGTCTTTTCCTTCTAGTACAGTATTTTCTCAGTTCATCACAACTGTCTGAAGCAATGGTATTATATGCATCTTGTCGCAGAAAATGAACTCTTCTTGCTCTTCAGTTTTATCTAATAAACTCTCTCCTGCTCAGCAAGAACCTTTTTTGTTAATAAGGTAAACAGTACATAAAATACGAAAGTGCCCTTGTCTCTGACTTGCCATCCTAAAGAGCTTTTCATAAGAAAACCCTCATCTAGCAAAGCAACCAGTCATTCAGCTTGCCAATCAGTGTCACTTCAGAACAAATCAGACTTAATGTTTTCATTATCACACTCCCACTATGTTTTCCTCAAGGCTAAGAAGTTATTAAATGGTATCAACATTTTCATCCATGCTCTGACTAAAATAATTCAACTGTGCAGTGTCACAACTTCCATCAAAATGAGAGGAAATGTAATATTCAAGTGTTTAAAACGGAATCCATGATGATATATCACGTAACATATTTTATGCTTATGTCTCCACTTCGTGAAAATATAATCTTAGCGCTTGCGTTTCTTGGTGGGTTTAGAATATCAGTAGGTATACATACCCTCTAACATGAAACTCATTTGGCATCACAGAGGATAGTCTTGCCCCTCATGAAGACCATGCAAGTTCTGTTACTGATCCCAATATGACATCCAATGTACAGTTCCTCTGGAGAGACGATGCTGTATTTTTTTTATAAGCTTTGAGAGGCACAGAGCTTTGTTACAGCTGCAGTAATGGAAATACTGACAAATTGCATGGGTCTGTAGTTCTTTATCTATAACTTCTTCAATTCACATCAAAGATCTTACACCTGTCTGCGCAGCAAATGAGTAAACACTCTGAATACACTGCATACTTTGGAAAATTATACACCAATGCAGTATCCACAACACCGACAATGGCATCTGAATGCGATGATCAAAAATCAGGTCAGTAAGTTACATTTCCTAGCCACATTTAACATTCTTGACTGTGAAATCCTCACATATTAGTATGCTCTGAATAGTAAGCAAGCAAATGAATTGTTTGAACTTGACTGCAAAATTATCATGAATTTCTCTTTCATCTTTTAAGCTTTCAAACATGAGGTAGAAGCACCATCAGATTTAAGCAACCTCATTACTTCAAATTGTATTCTTAGGAACAAATCTGTCTTTAGAAAAGGATTACATTTACATGTAAAATCAATTAATTCAGCAAGGTCCATTACATCTTCCCTCCCTGCATATTATTGGATTAATTTTGTTATTTGCTGGTATCTGTAGAACATCAGATGCCTGCAGTTCTAAAATGCTACTCTTATTTTCAGGACAGCAACTGTTTTCCATAGGCAAATCTGATGCACTTGCATAAAGGTTTTACTTAACTTTTTGGCATACAGACATTAACATTAAAGAGTTTAAAAAAACTTAATGGGCAAAAAAAATTATTCTAGCCTTCTGCCTGTACTGTAACAGTTTCAAAGGCAAGATAAAAGAATTTTCTTTCAAACACTGAAACTTCATGCTCCTCTTCCATGTTATGAAATAACTGAAACCAAAAGAAGCATCGGGATCTTATTCACAGCATTTTCTGACATCAGAGTGTGAGGAAATCCACACCAAGGGATCAGAAGGGAGGAGGATTCCAATCATTCTCTTACTAGTTCACATAGATGTAGTCACCAAGACACCTACTGGGAATCGTGACTATTCCCATGTAAGGTGAAGTTACTGGTAAACACAAAATCCCTGGAGTTCACTCCTACCTAATCTCAAGATTTAAAAGGGATTTAGCAGCAGACACAGCCTTCAGAGCAAACGAAGCATCAGGAAAAGGAATTAAAATGTATTTTATTCATTCTATATAAAATTTAAGTGCAGTAGAGCTTTTGCATAGGAAAATTTCATTTGAGGATGGATTCACCCTAACCCTAGAGGGCCTAAAGAGTCACTGCTACTGCATGCTATGTACCAGACGTGATCGTGTACATGTGGTCATTTTACCTGCTTTTCTTAAGAAAGCTTTGCAGGGTTAACAGCATGGATGAACTAGAGTTATTCCTAGCTTACACTTAAAAAAAAAAAAAACAACACAAAAATCATCATGAGGTTTTTAGCAAGTCTGGACTTTTATCATCCATTAATTATACCTAATAAAGGTACCTAATAGAGCAGTATCTATTGTATTGTTCTGGGAGTTGATATACTTTTACTAAACTTTGTGATATTAAACGCTATTTCCACTATGCAACATGATGCTTCTTTATTTTAAAGACTTGCAAAGATAAAGAATGAAGTGAAAAGAATGGCTGTTATGGTTCAGACAAAAGATGGACAGATATATCCCCATATCCAGTCTCTGACAGCACACTGAAGTTGAAGCTTAGTGTCCTGGGCTCAGCAGTAGCAGTCATGTTTCTCCTCCTTGGTAGCTGGTGCAGTGCAGTGTTTTGACTTTCAGCTCGGGAACAGAGCTGATAACAATGATGTTTTGGTTTGGCCAAGGACTTTGTGAGCCTCATGCTCTGCCAGGGAGGAGGGGAAGCCAGGAGGAAGCAGAGACAGGACACCTGACCCAAACTGACCAAAGAGCTATTCCATACCACAGCACGTCATGCCCAGGATGTAACTGGGGGTTAGCCGGAAGGGCTGGGAGGCTGCAGGGTTGGAGGAGGTATCGGTCAGAGCTTGGTCGGGCTGGGGGGGGCGAGTTATCGGTCGGCTGGTGCTGAGGTGTTGTATTCCCTTGTTATTTCCTTTATCATTATTATCATTGGTGGTAGCAGTAGTGATTTGTGTTATACCTTAGTTACTAAACTGTTCTTATCTCAACCCGTGGGAGTTGCATTCTTTTCGATTCTCCTCTCCGTCCCTCCGGGAGCAGGGGGAGGGCAAGAAAGGGGGGGAAGTGAGCGAACGAATTACCTGACTGGGTTTAAACCACGACACTTAGGGAAAAGGAGAGAACAGGTGGATATAATGCAGGTTTTTTTCCTCCCTAGCTTTTAGCAGTTAGTAGTTTAGAAGCTATTCTAGCAATCTAAGAACTTATATTACTAAACTTATGGCAGTTGTATGTATTCTTCAGCATACCACTTCTGTGCAGGCAAACATTTTCATTCAGAATTAGGAATATTTTGTTTGTCACAAAAGTTGGGTCCTGTTTGAGTCCATTATTGTAAGTATATAAAAGGAAATCTAAAAATATATGAATAGGGCATCTAGGAGAGTAGGCAGAATGAAACATTGAAGAAAAACCCAAACAACACAAAACAGAAGAGGCATTGAAAAAGCTTCCTGTTTTTCTACTTCTTTTCAACTTTAAATGCTTGAACAGCACCCAACACAACAATTTCTATCAAAATGTATACATCAAAGATGCTTCCTTTAGCCTGGGCTTTATGATTGTTCTATTTCATCCATATCACACAGTCTAACTATATAATTAGCCCTTGTAAGACACAGGCTATTACATAATCTCAGGTGTAACACAGGCATAATCATTAACATTTATATCTGTCCAGAATAACATTTCTTATCAGCAATTACCTTTCAAGGCCTGTGGACAAATGAGTAGAACTAATGTGAAGGCAAGCAGAGATCATGAGTGTGGATTTGATACATGCAGTCTTTTTTGCTAAAACGTGAAAATATTCTTTTTTTTGGAAGCCTGTGCTTATCTTTCCTTAACTTTCTCTTCAGAATTATCCAGCAGCCTGCCTCTGGGAAGTTGCTGTTGTTCTCAGAAGAAGACAGCAAAAATAGCAGCTGCTGTTAGAGCAGCAAGTGACACTTATTTCCCAGGATTGTGTTATACAAAATATGCCAAGCTTTGTGCTTTAGCTGCTCGTGAGCAAGACAAGTGACTGTCACCACCACAATAGACTGTAAATATGATTGCAAGGGTGGGCTCTGAAATATTTTAAGAGGGACAGCACACTCAATCACTAATGGATGATTAGACATGTATCTGTATCATCTGGTTTAGTTTCACAGACTGGATTTTATTGCAGACACCTTCTGTCACTACAGTGGATCACTGCCAATCTAAACCATTGATCCTACAATCAGTATCTGACTCCTGCTGCAGTGCAACCGTTAAAGTTTCCCTCATAATTTTTTCAGGCTAAAGAAAGCAGGCCATGCTGGAAGGAAGCCATATCATTTGAGCTGCAGACATGCATATCTGCAGCTCCAATTTTTCCAGCCAAACTTATTATTATTACAAAGTTTAAAAGGATAAAAGCATTACACCAAATGCAATAAAGACTGGAAATGTCAGTCTGGCATGGTATCCATGTAATTCTTTAGACTATTATTTCAGTTTCAATATGCTATTTTTCCAGGAGTGATGGTGGATTACAGAAAGTGCAAAATGAAACAGTTCAGTGCAGTTAATTATTTTTACAATATTCATAAATTTACGTATCAAGCCCACAAAGACTGATAAAATCTAAATTCTTAAGATTTGAAATTGCAAGCTGTCTTACAGAAAAAAAACACATGTCTAAATGCAATTTTAGCCTGGTATCATACCTCCTGCTTCTGGGTAGCAGAGGCTGCCTAACTCATTAAATTATGTAGTCTCCACAGAGAAAATCTGTGTTAAGTCTTGAAGGATTCATAAACTTAAACATTTGGCAGCGGTTCCAAAACTGTCTGTTTCTGTCTGTTCAATCTTTTCTTGCTTTCTCCATGCATTCCTTGAAGGGAGAGGGAAGAGGATACAAGGGGGGGAATTGGGGCGGGGAGAAGAAAGAAGGAGGGGAGAGGAAAGAAGGTGGGGGAAAGAATAGGAGGGAGAAGAAAGAAGGGGAGGGAGAGAAGAAAGTGAGGTCACATTAAGATACCATGGGCTGGTGACTTTTCTAGCTGCTAAAATGACCAGCTCATTGGGGAAAAAAAATAAATTAAAAAAAACCAGTATCACTCACAATAATGGCAGCAAACATACAAATGCCAAATTATTGCAGGGACTACATACTGATCGTCTTTGTAACTGCATTCACATTAAACATCCTATTTAATGGATTAAGTAAATCTGAAAGAATCTGCACTCCATTGCCTCAGAGTATGACAACACTCAAAACAATGGCATAAAGTATTGGAGTTACATTTCATGCATCATTCCACAATAGAAATAACTGCTACTGGAATATATCATAAAAGAAGTGTAAATTTTAATTGCATGTTCTCCGAGTTCTGTACATATTAATACTGGTGTTACTAAAGGGTGAAGCTGTTCCAAAGTCAATTGGGATTTTTTTAGAATTCTACCCAGTAACTGTAACAATGTTCAAAAAGCTCTGATCTAAGTTCAGTAATGAAATTGCACTGACAGATTTCTTGCCCAGCGCTTATCAGTCAGGTAACAAACAAGATTAACACTTTTTAAATATTTATAAGGCAGGGAGAGAAAGGAACTGTGCTCACAGAGAATGGATCACTCCTCTAAAAGAACATTCCTTGATTTCAGCAAGAGAAATTTGACAAGGCTGACAAGGGAGGAAAGCAGGTGGGCAGGAAATCTTGATTCACAGCTCTGTCAATTCATCTTCAACAACCTTGTTATGTGGCTGAATAAGTGACAGTTCGGGATATTTTAAATAAACACCCCCACTGACTGTTGTAAACTATTTTTCCCCTCCACAGCAAAATCATTAAAACTCCTATGAAGAAGTTGTCAGATTTTTCCACCTGCTATCAGAAAGAGCAAAAAAGTCAAGCTCCAGCAAGTCTTGAAGCAGGTGTAATTCTTTTTTTTTTTTCCACAGCACTTACACAGGCTACAGTCCTAAAGGATGGCACTGTAGCAGTATAAAGAGCATCCACAGCTGTGTATTATCACAGTCTTGCACTCCAAGCGCACTCTGGCAACCAAAACAAGAAGTAACAGAAATAATTTAACTCAAACCAGAAGCCTTCAGTCACAAAGAAAAACCCCATCCAATAAACTCCTGGGAGAAAAATGATCAACCAAAAAACCCAAAACAATTCCAAATGCCACCCCCGCTTCCTCATTCCCCATATCACCAAAACCAAAACTCTGCCACTTCAGGTCAAGTCTACAATCACTGAAGATTCTTCTTTCAAAATTGATTTTGTTATAACCCTAGACACCAAAGACAAGCCATTAAGAGAAAAATTACAGCCTATTCAGCCTGGTCATGAAATAGCCCTAAAGCTAAAATTTTAGTCACCGTCTTTTTCATTTGAGGGGAGGAAACATGGTGGAACTGACTGACAGGAGGAGGTGAGATTTCACATATTCCAGCCAGTTTTGTCAACACCCAGGGTGAATGAAGTACCACCCAAAGACATGGATAACGAGGTTTATTTTCTTGGGCAGGTGCATGTACATCTATTAGACACTTCAGAAAGATCTGCATCACAGCTAGGAAGATCTCTGAAGCTAGAGAAACTACCTGAAAGATTTCTTCACGTTGCTGTTCTCACTGTGGGCGAATTGCATAGATGTGGACAGGAGCCAACATGTGGTGGCTCATAGAATCAAACCCTGAAGTGAGCTTGGGAGGTTTACAGGCCTGTTTCTGACATCCTGTATCCTTGCTGTTCAGCACATTTGAAAACTAATTTAACAATTAGACTTAAGTTCTTTAAACATATGTCCAATCTTCAATGCTGACTTTAAGTGAAATAAAGAGAAATATGGTTTAACGCAGAGCAGTAATATTTGCTTCTTACCTACTTTGGGCTATTTCTCTGCTGCTTTCCTGAATTTCCCTGCACCTTTTCTAGCCAAACCTCAACAGTGTTACAAAATTGACTGTGTCAAGCTGAGTGACAAAACCAAACAAATCCTTACCTTGCCAGATGCATCCATATCAGAGCAAATTTAAACACTCCTAAGTGCTTAACAGGATTCCTACTGTCAATGCTAAGCACAGCAACTTCTCAATCACCACGTCTACTCTTAGCACCACCCTTTCCTTGTACAAAACAGCAGTATGATGATGGGAAGAATCACAATGGAACAGTCCAATCTATTTTCCTCATTTCATGGTAACAGAGGTTTTACTAAAATAAACATACTGGGCAACTTTACACAGTTTTTTACAGCATTACTAGTTTATCCTCCACTTCTAATCCTTTATTTTTTTCTCATTGCTCAACAGTGATATAGTTGATTATTTCCATCAGTATTTCTCAGTTTTGAAAAGTTAAATCTACCTGAATAGGAGCTGCTAAGAACTACTAAATAGTCACAGATGAGAGTTTATGCTTCTATTCTATGCCTGCACTGCAATACTGCATCCACGCAAGCAATGACATTGCTCTTGTCTCTAGTTAAAATGGTGCTGATACAAGACTGGTTTTTGATCATTATATCCCTTATAGTCTCACTTGACATAACCTCCTCTTCTTCCTCCCACTCAAAACTTCCAGCCAATTTGGACTTCAGGTTGGAGAACTCTATTTTCCTCCCATTCTCACTGCAAGGATACATCTAACGTAACAATAAAATGAACAAATAGCTTTCTGAACTTGGGTTCAGCATCTGAGAACAGGATGAAAGCTGTCATCCTGCTGTCTTCTTGATAAATGAATAAGCATAATCACAGGAATTTTTAAAAAGATAAAGGGGAAGGTTAGACTGTTAGCATCCTCAGCACTTCTGTAGGATGTACAAGCAATTGGTATAAAGGCTGGAGGTGCATACAAGCAGGTAATTAGTTACACAGTTCTGATTACAATTAATACCATCTTTCTGAAACAGTACCTCTGACTTAATTTGGACAATCTTAGCAAGCTATGATACCAGAATTCAGACTTCACAATACATACGATGCAATATATGCTTCAGAGTTTTTCTGTGTTATGTATCCTGAAGTCCTAAGTTTCAACACCAGCAACAGAGACCAAAAAAAAGTAAATTGACTGAAGATACCTTATACTAAAAGCTAACAAGCCACTCCCCTAAGCTATTTTTAATCTAAATGTATACTCCATTGACTACCAGCTCTCCTACTGTACTAGCACTGTCATATTAAGCACTACTTTGGATTTAAAAGGAGTATCAAACATAACATGCACAAACTAAAATTAAAAGTGCTTCCAGGGAGGAAACTCCACAGCTTAATTCTGTGCAATGTTTTCCAGGTGAAGTTCTTCCACAAGGCATACATCCAGCATTCCTAGCTACAACCTGTTGTGTAGCACAGGACTGTCAGAAACAATCCCCTTTGTAGTTTTTTCACTTATCAACCAAAATTCCCTTGACAGACTGGAATGTAATTCTACTCTTTTCTGAAAAATGCCAATGGTACCCCAGCAACCAAACGTATTTTAGAGTGTAGACCAAATATTACTTATTGAAAGCATCTGCTGGAAGCAGCAGCATGTAAAGAAATAAGTGAATTAACAGTACATCTAGCTCATAAAAGTTTTGAACAATCTTTGAAACAGGGATCCTGACCTATGTAAGTTCTCTACTGCTGTGTCGTAAGTTCTGCAACCTGTAGGGTTTACATTACTCCCTCAACTGTCTAATCATATGACTTCCCTAAATTCTCCTTGCACAAACACCCTAGCATTTACAGCTTATTTCTCATCACAGATTTTGTAAAAAAAGGTTTTGTTGGGCTCTCAATGAAGGACCCCAAAAGCCACTATTTTATCTTATACACGTTCTTCCATTTCAGTCACTTCTCTCTTGCTTCCCATGATCCATTATAATACATTGCAACATTCCAAGGGGAAAAAAAAAAAAAAAGCATAATCTAGGATGGAATAAGCTCATCCTATTAATCAAAAAGCAGGGATGCTCAGAATTCCATCTGGCTTTTTGTAAATCTGGTTTTTACACCTCTGTGTGTTTCTGTTTACTTCTATGTAAAGTAGGGATTAACAGTGTATAAAATCTTTGTGAATGTAAGAAAAAAGAAAGAAATATTTCCAATTTGCTTTCATATTTTGCAGAGATAAGCATCGAACAGTTTTGCCCAAAATAAAGTAGATTCTTATTTAGCTTGGTTAATGAAGAACTGCACTGTCTTGGGCAACAGGAAAAAAAGCATTTCCAAACTTCCTGGTGTGACTGCATCTGAAGTATTTGAGCAAGCCTGATAAACAATGCCAGGCTGGCTCTTCTTGCTTCCCTAGAATGATGTCGGTAGAAAGCTACATTGCCTGACAACTCTTCTTTCGTCATCAAGTAAGAAAAATGCCTATAAATTGCCTTTCAGAAAAGGTGTGGATGGCAGAGACATTGCTTATCCCATTCTGCCCCTTTTTTCCCATTCACTCTTCATCTTGGGTATCAGACAATACACACAAATACACAAGCACCTTAGCCCTTTGTTGGCTTGTCTGCCTTGCAAAAGAAACCACTACAAAAGGCCCAATATATTAGTGAAATAAAAGCCTTACTTTACTTCTCTTAAGTTTGGATGAAGCTTTGCATTAGAATTTAAAAGAGGTAGATTTCAAGGTTAGGTTAGGTTAAAGATTAGGTTAAAGACCAAACTGACTTAGAAATTCAATTCATCTTCACTTATAAGTATTTTGAAAGCTGTAAGTTATCTGTTGTGTTATGAAAGCATGACAAAAATCTGAATTAATTTATGTGCTAATAAATGACTGATACAGACTGAAAATTCATTTTAGTAAACTTTTAATCTCATATATTAGTTAGAGAGGCTTTTCCATGAGCACGTGTCCTGTGCATGTGCTATGCCAAGGAGAACTTACTCATCTCTGATAAGCAGTATTACTAACAGATGCTACTTCAAATAATTTCCATATTTCATTTTAAACTTGATTTAAAAAAAAACCAAAACCTGGATAAATGATGGCCTCGTGTCCTTTTCCATATTTATGTTTTTCTCAGTATTTCTTTCTGTCACCTGACAAATATCAATGTCAAATGTCATAATTAATAAAGAGACTTTCTGGTACTATTCACATGTTGCATGCTTCTCAGTGGAGTTGCCTTCCCTAGTTCTATAAATTCAACTGCAGACTTGAAACATTCAGGAGAGATCACAATGAAAGCAGCCATTCTCGCAAATACTTACTGAACTTTTCACTCTAAATTCAAGGAGGGGAAAAGAAAGGAGGAAGAGATATTAAGAGCATTTTCAACGATGCTTACAAAACACCCACACCAAGTTTCACCTGAATAGCTCTAAGAACATGAAAACTGTTAAAACAATATTATCAGTGTACCTCTTAGGTGATGCATGTTGCCCCATAGATCAAACAAAAAGAACAAGGAAAGACAACTATTCTTCAAATGCTCACTATCAGGGCATTGATAAACAAGAGACAGCAGAAAGTATCTTTGGAAGAAATGCAACAACAAATGATAAATCATAAGGGCTTGGGAGATCAGCGTATGAATGAACATGCAGGCTAACAATGCTTCAGGACACTGTACTTCACATACTGCTTTTGAAGTCAAACACATTAAAAGCATCATATAAAGGAGAAAACAAAAAATACAAATTCCACAAAATACAGAACTACATAAAAACTCAGCAGAGCCACACCGAGTGTCGCAATATGGATTGCTCAGTTTGGTTCTACTGCTAGACAAATCTCTGACAGAAACATCATGGCATATAAAAAGCATGCATTAAAATTTGTATGTTTAATGAGAAAATTCATTAAAACTCCCTGCAAAATCCACCTTCTCTTTGGACACTGCTGTCTAAAGATTTTTCATTTATGAAATGCATTATTAGTAACATAAGTGTACCCACAGACTAAGTAGTCAACTATTGAGTTAAAATGCCAGTATTGGCAGGATGGTTTTGATAAAACTTTGTATGTCATTCCACATGGAAAAAAAAAATTGATGAAAGCAGAGAATGATTTGAGCCAGTAACAAGAGGTGCAGAATGATTCAGCAGCTGAAAGGAATTCAGAGCAACAACAGCAAGGGTAGCAACTGATCCTTTTTTACAGTTATTTTTTAGTAAAAGAATTAAGTATTTATGTGAAGAATAGTCTTTATTTTCCCCCAATTACAGATTTAATGTAGCAATTTTCAGATTAAAATTTTATGCCCTGTGTTATGCATAAGATCAAACTAAGTTACAATGACAGTTTCTTGCTCTTAACATTTATAAATCATTTCAGGTGGATGTTTCGGTGATTGATATCTTACCAGACTTTTATTTTTACTGCAGGAAGAAGAACAGTTTAAAATCTCTATTAGCCATTCTGTAACTATCAATAATATGTTCAGTAAACATTATTAAAAGGCAACAAAATGTAGGAGATTTTAATGGATTTCTTAATTCACTTCATGTGTAAGCTATTCAATGCAAGCAAACCTCATTTTCCCTAAACTGGTAATAAAAAAAATCTTGTCACTTTCAAGTTTCACAAAATGACTAAAGTAATACACTATGTTCACAATTAGATAGCATTCATAATTATCAAGTACCTTCTAACTGTAAGGTGGGACTGCACAGATAAAGAGCCAGGCATGTTTTGTTGGAGAAGACAAGATTAACGTCACACATTTAAACAATGTCATATTGTTAGCCACTTTCTCACAATTCTGTGAATAAACCACCAGCAAATCTCTCCATAGCAGGAAGTCCAATGTGCTACCCAGCAGGTGCAGTTCCAGCTCCCTTTACTTTCTGCTGCTGGTTCACAAAGGCTAGCAAAGTACAGAAACAGGAAGAGCCATGAATGTCTGGGCAGAAGTTTGTTTCTAACCAAGCTTCACCACCTCTAGCAGGAGCCAGGAACACACCAGTATGCCCCCTAACTTCATAAATTTACTATTAAAAAAGACAGATCACATCAGGCATATAAATGCTAAACAAATGCCAAAACTATTTTTCTTCTAAAACCAAAACTAATTGCTTAGCTGCATAAAATCTTCCAATGCAAATAAAACTTGTAAAATATTTACTCTGTCCAGAGGGGAAAAGCTTAAAATAAAGTAATAATTAAAAAAAAAAAGAAAGACCTGTCATACTATTTCTAAAAATGGATATACTGGGGGTTTAGGTAGGTTTTTAAAAATGCGAAATTAAAGTCTCCTGACAGCATCATGGGGCAGCAGGTGTTCAGATCAGCCAGCATAAGCATAGCCTCTTTCCAGCTTTTAAGTTTCTCACTGAACAGAACTGCTCTAGGGAGACTCAATGCCTGATGAGCAAGAGCCAGGCAAGAGTTCCCAAATGTTCTTCTGCTCTCCTGAATTATTAGTTTGGCTTCCTTCTTTTTCTGGCAGCTAGTGTGGTGATCATGAAGCTCTCAGTATTCCACACCAGGATTCCTCAGACTAGTCTTGGTTACTGGACTTACCATGGTCAGTGCCAAGTGCTGCCCAAAAGCTAGCAGCAGGAATGAAAGCAATTACAACAGACGGATGGCTCTGTTGACAAAACGGGATGAAGGTTTCTTATAGGGCTACAAAACAAGCTTTACATCACCTTCAGGTTTTCTTTCCTTGTCATATAGACAGCTTACTAGCAAAACTGACCACATGTGCAAGATGTTTACAGCAGTTCTTAACTGGAATCAGATACCCAAGCACAAGAGAAGTTTCACAGCACCACACATTTAGAAGGGACTGCAAAGGGGAAAAAAGAAATCCAAATTTGGATATTTTTTTATTATTATTTTAGACTCTTAAGCGGTATCAGAACAGCAAAATTCTGCAGAAAACAGTTGGGAAAATCCTTATGGTCACACAGTCATCATGACACTTGTGACAACATGACAGCATAAAGATTGTGTGACTAGGAAGGTGACTTGCTAGTATAAAAACAGAGATCAATACACATTCCCTACAGGAATGTGTAACATCAGGCTGGTATCCAAATCTGCAGGAGGTGCCTTTGTTGGAATTCACACCTACCAAGTTTTCATAACAGAAGTAATACAATAGTTTCACTTGGAAACAGCTGGTAACAGCCACAAGCCACAACTGCTTTCAGTAATACAATGCTTGAGAAATATTGCTATAATTTCATTTATACCATTCATAACAGTTTAGATTACTTTCAAGGTGTAGGGAAGATCCTAGATTGCTCACTAGCTCTTCTACTTGCTCCAAGAAAGAATCCTCCTCCCTTTGCTGCCATTTAACCATCGACTCTCTTTTTTTTTCAAGGAGGTTCAGAATTAAATCTTCAGTTTAGAAGAGAAAAAAAACTTTTGTTTGATTCTCTAGGATCTAAAACCATGCACAAAAATTGTGGATTTTACCTATTTTTCCATTTGCAATCATGCATTTAAAAATGTTTGTTCTACAGTTAAATCTTTTACCTGCAGATACACAAAAATCTGGGGGAAAAAAAAAAAAGCTTGCGGAATTACTTAGACTACAGGAAAAAAAGCTTTGATATGTAAAATCCAGAAAATATTTGATGATCCCTTAGGCAGCTGGAATAAATTATTTGGAGAACTGAGTCTGTCATGCAGACTGCTACAAAGCTAGAAGTTATGTAAATTAACAGTTTTCAAGAAAAAAAGGTTGAGAATTGATTTCATTTTATGCAAATTTTTCATTTTAAAATTCTCAGAATCTTTGTAAATGTCTACATTTACAGAAATATTTGAGCTTAGGAAGACCACTTCATAGAGGAAAAGCTTCATAATACACAACACAAAAATCACATTAATCTTAACATTTTGCAGGGTCACCTGTCTTATATCTTGTTCCATATCAAAAGCCGGGGAGCATGAGATGAGAATCACACTGTAGCATGCTTTCAGTTTCAAACACCTCAATCAATTTTAGACCTGCAAATATGTATATTTAAGACAGGGACTTTATTGCTGAACAAGATATAGAAAATAATCGAGAGTTACAAATGATACAAAGAGACAGTGTGATTTTCTGCTTAATCAGGAAACTGCAAAGCAAGAAGCCTACTTATTTGACTATCCAGGGTAGTCTCAAGTCTCAGTTTTCTCACCTGTAGAAGAGTGCAATATTAAATTGCACCATGTACTTCTAATACCTCAGATGAAAAGCAAAGAAGTACAGAATATCATTAAAGAAACCTATTCTAGACACTGAGTTTAAAAAAGATTGCTCTATTATTTTTTGTATTATACTTGTCTTTTAGAACATACATAATTGCATTGCTCTGTGTGATTTGATTATGTGTAGGAGTAGTGCCTCAAATAGGCTGGAGGCCTGGTTTTGATGTGCTTATTATGTACTCACAGTAAACAAGTAGCTCTGTGCAGAAAAGGCAGCAACAAAGCTTGGTTTTTGAAGGATTTGTATACTTAGCCTGCTAACTCCCTACTGGATAGACCAAATGTTCATCTCTGCCTTGCTTCCTTAGGAAACCAGGCTGTAACTTAGTAAGCATTTAGATTAATTCTGTTTGCTGCTGATGTAGACAGTCACGGTGGCTTGCTTTTCAGTGTGAAAAACACTGTCTTCCCTGCTTTAGATAGATACAAAAATGGCACCACTCTCACTCACCTAGCCTTAGGTACCTCAAGTATCTACATACCATATACTGTTATGTGAGCAGGATGGGATTTAGTGCTATTTTAGATGAGTTTCCATCTCCATCACCTTGCAACAAAAGAGCAATAGAGTGACAGGTAGCCACAGAAGAATAAAAGGCATACCAAAAGACAGAGGAGTTACAGTATTTTCAAAAGTAATGAATTTTAGCAGCTGTAGGAGTATTTAAGCAAATTAGTAATCAAGTTTGGTTAAAGTCAACGTAAGTTACGCTTTATTAGGTTGGCTTATAGCAGGAGTATCAGCTACTGGTATTCTGCAAAAATGACCTTCATAAAAAGTTCAGAATACCCCATTACACATGCAGAAAGAAACCAATTCAGGTATATTACACTTTAAATGATCACACTCACCATGGTACTGAACTTGCCTCGTTTTCAAATGGACACATTAAGGCAACCTTGAAACAAGTTATTCAGACTAACAGGCTTTTTATTATATAATTCAACACAATTTATGTTTATATTATGTCCTTCATACAAGCATATAAAAAAAAATAAATCTTTGCAGTCAGCATAAGTTGAAGTGAAGACAATAGCAGGCAAAGATGACAACACAGAGTGACTGTCCTATGGGGAAAAATGATTGTGTTCTAAGCAGACAGTAACGTGGAGAAATGGGGAAAAGCCCTGAGTACGTTTGAAGAGTTATTAGAACAAAGATGAATAATGAAGTCACTGTATAAAGTACTTCATGCTCATTGTGAGTTCTGAAAACCATTTCTTATGTTAATCCAAGACAACCATGCATAATGACAAAAAAGCGGAAGCGGAAAAAACAGAGGGTCTTTTTTCTTCCCTCTACCCTTGTGTCTTTCAACAGCCACCAGAGATAATCCAGAAGTTGAGCTTGTCTAGCAGCTTTCTAAGGGAAAGAAGGGATAAACAAAATGACAGCTAAACACTGTAACTTCAGGGGGAAGGGGGGGGGAACAACACAACTAAACTACAGAGGCAAATCATTAAACTGCACAGTATTATTCCTTTTCTAAGTATTCTCAGAAGGAATGATAGATGACTGCTACAAAGTTGTTCTTTCCAAGTGAGATGTGACCCCATAATACAAAATGAGATGGGAAGACAAATTATTCTTTCACTTAGAGAACACAGAATCCACTGGGCCTCTGAAGAGCAGTATTTAAGAGACAGAACTTACTACAGTGTTCAGTTCTCAACAAACCGATTTCTAACACTAACTAGTGATACAAGTTTTAAAAAGTTCTCTTATGTTGAAGTCTTCAAACAATCTTGCAGTGAAAGTCACAGACAGGATTTCATGTTTGAGCTTCTGCCTATCAAGGCTGTTAGCCCAGACTGCTGTATCTGCACTTGTACACTTTTCTGTTACATAGGAAAAGACCCTTGAAAATTCATCAACAGCAGTGCACATTAAAAAATGTTCGAAATTATAAACAGAGGAGAAATATCATCCCTGGCATGCTCTCTTATACCAGGCTGAAGTGTAACTCACTAAGTTCCAGGGCAGAAACTAGCTTCAAGTCTAAAGAACAGAAACAATGCTAGAGCACAAATCAGGAGCTGCTAAAAGCAGAGCACAAAGAATAGTTCTGTTGAAGAAACAGTGTCTGAATCTAAAACGGCTCTGCTGCAGGTTAGTCCATCACCTTTCTTAAATGCTTTAGACCAACTCCTTGTCCCCTTATTTCAAAAGAACAATAGCTTTATCCAGCAGATCTGTGGAGCTGAAGATCTCCATGGTACAGTTAATAAAGGGATCTAGTCCCAAATAATTAACTCCTTCAATTATTTAATATTAAGTATTTATTAAAATATTACCTACTATCTTCTTCCTTTATCAGAAGATGCTCACTAATGGAAAGTTTAGAAAAAAATGTGTGTTCACAATATACTGAACTGTGTGTTTACAATATACTGAAATTATCACAATAATACCAATTTCCAAATCATGTGGGGAGTTTAAATTCATTTTCTTTTCAAAGCAAGAAAAAAAAAGCCACAGAATTCATTAAAGTGCACAGCAACTATTTTTTTTTCCTTGTACGTGGGTTCAATATGTGAACGATCAAACTCATTCCACTGAGTTGGAAGAGTAACTTCAAATTCCCAGTCCTTGCTTCTAGAGAATTAAAGAGCTAAGAGGGAATTAATAAGAGTGTTACAAATTTTTGGAACAAGGATCTACTACTAATCTCCTTTACAGCAGCCTATAGGTAGAAAGTTACTACTGTGCAGAGCACACACACACACGAGGTAAAAAGTATGGCTCTCTTACAGCACTGCATGCAGAAATCCTCTGCAAGTCTCTGTGAATTACTCACTTGCTAGTGGCAGAAGTGGATTGCACATAACATTAAGCACTTAAACACAGGGCCCATCCTGCCACTGCCATTACAGCTTATGTAGATAATGGTATCCCTTGCACTAATGTGGTGGAAAAATGGTACTCCACTAGAAACAAGGGGAGAATTCTGAATTAATAAGGCTTTCAACAAAAGAGGAGGCTCAAGTCACTAGCAAACGCAGTGGAAAATATGTCAAATCAAGTTTATAAACTCCTACTGTCAACTCCTCCAGATCCATGCTTGCACTTTCTCACAGGTAAATTTAATAAGACACATGCAATTTCTCATCATCCAGCTTCAATCATGTTTATCTTCAAAGCAATAAAAATCATGCCTGCGCTAGTTAGCAACGCTATGCACCAGTTTAAGGTGCAAGCTTCTGTCATCCAACTATAACAACTTGTGCCAGTTTCTCCTTGAATTATAGTTATTTCTGAAACTAGTTATCTTTTCCACATTCTTTCTGGCTACAGAAGGAGATGTAACAGTAATCTTTGTGCAATGCCATTTGTAAGCTAAATTTATGTTCCTGATTTGCATGTTAAGTGCCTTACTGGTGAAAGCAGCTCTCAAAGACAGCATGTTTATGCTTCCATTTGTGCTTAAATTTGAATGCTAAAGCAAAGCCTTGTGAAAAAAAAAAACAAAACAAAAAAAACAAAAACCACCACCAGATTACTTGAGTTTTTTTTTTCTTAAGTCAAATACGGATTGCTTGTTTTAATTATTGACTAAACCTCCTTCCTGGGTGGGGAATAAAAAGCTATTAGCAACTGCAAAATCTGCCTGGATATTGTTATTTTATACTTTGGCCATCTCCTCTGCAGTTTGTACTCAGGACTATGCACATTTTTGAAAACCATAATGTTTAATGTGCTGACTACTATCTCTGCAACACCCCAAAATTAAGTGTATCCAGTTAGCTATATATTTTAATGACTTAATTTGGGTAATCTTCATCTTCTAAGCATGCTTTCCCTTTCTAAAGGGAGGAGCATCACTGCTGAAAGGGTTCATTGGTCACAATTTCAGATTTGGTTGGTTGAACTCGAAGACACTGTCTGACATACTTGCCAGGTTACTCTAATATGAACTATCTCAAGAGAGATTTTAGTCTCCAAGCATGAATATTACACACATTTACACATATGACCAGCAGGATCCTGCTCCACACCACATGAACATCCATGTTTTGACCACAAACCCATCCTACATGCTTCTACTGTAACACTGCTCTGCGTTTTTTTTTTTCCAATTACAACAATACTTTTAATCCCTTTCTCACAGTTTCACAATGAAAACGGGGCCCCAGAAAGTCAAATCCCATCAAGCTACAAAACCAAACATAAACCAGTCTCCTCATGGGCACGTTAGGGTCACAGACACAGAGAACCTGAAGGCTTCAGCCGGCAAAGTCCCCTGGCACTAAACAAAATGCAAACACCACACTTTAAAAGAACGACATTTAACATTATATTCATATTATTTATATCTATTTAGATAATTAATATATTTATATTAGACACAGAAAGATATATAAAACCTGGAACAAAATCCATTACCTCTTGGCTTACACCACTGCAAAAGACACAATAGCTTTTGTCCTTCATTCATTCTCTCTTAACACAATTATTTCATGATCCAAGTTTCCTCATTACTTACCTAAAAAACTCTCTGCAGTCCACCACGGGCTCTGGGCACACAGACTGCTGAGAAGCAGCCTAAGATTCACCTCATGCCTTGTAAGTGCTTTCCTTAAAAGTACTCTTTCACTTTGTCAGTTATCTGATGGTTTAATATTCTTATTGTGCCTTGGTGTCAAAATACGGACTAAGAGGTGAACACCGCAGGAAAATGAAAACCAAACACTCTTCAAAGAAATGCTACATAGTCAAATAATTAATCCCCTTTTGCAGCTTTGAGCAGAGTGTTCTTTACAAGAAACATAAGAAAACTGTCAGAACTTCCCAGAGCTTCCTAGCGCCCCAGCATTGTGTGCCAGGTTTCTACTGAGGCTAAACATAAACAAATAAAAATAACAACAGGTTGGTACCTTATGATTCAATTTAAAGTTGTCCTTGCAGCAGGTGCCTGCGGACTCTGTGCTCTCCGCGGTCTCTTTGAAGGGAACGCGACGCTCGCCTGCCCGCTCCGGTGCGGCCCCAGCCGGTTCCAGCCGGCTCTAACGGCTCCAACGGCCCCGCCGCGAGGAACAGCGCTGAGGGGCCAACGGTGAGGAGCGGCCCGGCCAGCCCCGAGGGCAGAGCAGCAGGAGGGGCTCCCACCGTCCCGTCCTCCCCCCCACCACTGGGGCTCCCCGGAGATTCCCCGCTGGAGGGAACAGGTGGAGAGCTCCTGAGGGAGCTGCGGCCTGCCGGGGCTTGCGCTAGGGAGCAAACACAGCGCAGTTCTTCGAGAGGGTTTCTCCATCAGTTCTCTCTTAAAAGCTTCTCTGTTCAAACCACAAACATCCCATCCAGCCTTTAGGACTGGACTATAAAGGCAGAACAGTACACACTTTAGGCTGAGAAATTTGCAGTTACCTTTCCCTCTTCCCCTTTTCTTCTCTACTTAATCCTCTTTTCTACACCTTATTTCTTCCAGCTGCCCTTCCCTGCTAGTGATAGGAAGCTATGCACAAGGGGACTGAAGAACACCACTGTGATGAAGGGTCTTGCTGTATCTAGGTGAAGAAGTGGTGGGTTTGTTTGGGTTTCTTTATTTTCACATCTAGGACACATCCACTACTAAACCAAACCAAATTAAAGTATTGAATAAATGAGAGTCAAAAGTTATGCTTTCTGTCAAAGAAAGATTGGTCAACAGATGAGAATGATTCCTGCCAATGAGGTTCAATGTCTTCTCTTTGTACCTCTCTGGCGTGATGCTCCATTGTGGGAGGATGTTTCTGTCTTACTAGTTTGCACTATGATCACAGAAAATTACTACAAGGCTTCAAAGGAAGCAATGCACACTTCTCGGAAGATCAGAGAAAGTGAAGATGAATAAAACTGTAACGACATAAAACCCATTGATGCATCTACATGGAAGGTGTTTAACACCAAATGAAGCACATCTGTCTCCAGTGGAAGGAAATTGCACTTTGTTTTTCACAGTAAATGTTTTCAAGCAATTGGGTGGTTTTTTTTTCAGGGACGAATCAAAATTGATCAAGTATTTTCATGAGAATGTTTCATATTTTCATCCCAGATTTTCATTCCCTTTTGAATTTTGATTAAAATTCTACTGAGAAAATTCTGACAGCAACACCTGGTTTTGACACTGATTTCAATCTTCCATTTTAAAAATTAAGATCCTGTTAGTTTTACCTCATTATTTATTTTATATTCTGATACTTTAATCCATTTCCCAACATCTCCACAGAGCTTGTGTGCATAAGAAGGAAATAATATGATCTGGAAAGTGGAAAGCATTTCAAACAGCTCTAAATAATTCCATGTAAAACTGAAAGATAACAGGGTATCTCTAACATACACATCATTATTGCCAGAATGTCATAATATGAAAAAAGAAATAACCCCCTTTTCCAAAAGGTTTAATAATTACTGTGGCAGTCCAGATGGAATAGTGAAATTATTCTTTTCCTCCAGATTTTTAACATCTTCAGTTTTTCTTCTCAGCTCAAACTTTGCATTTTTTGGAAGATTTTGTTCTGTTTGAAACAACCTCTTTTGATAATAAGTTCTGAAATTTATCACTTAGCAGGAGGAAGTGGTATTTCTTTTCCTGTGGTAAGATTAGGAAGCCTCATTTAACACAGTCTTTTCAAAGACAAGATCATACCTTATATTTGCCAAGAATGAAAGTAAGCCAGAAATTAAGAATACATACATGCCATGATTACAGAGCTTTTGGAGTCAGGCTCCTCCCATTTGGAGCAGTGGCTCAATCTCCTCTGTCTCTTAAAGCATTTCTTTGCAGAAAACCTCAATACCAGAAAAACATGAAATCATTTTTATGTTAAACAGTGACAAGGACCTGAAAATGAATGAAAACGTAATTTCATAAATTTTCACCACAGCTCTAACTGTCGGTTTATTACACTGCTGAATTACTAGTTTTTGATTATTACTATTTTTTTCTCCCTGAAGAAACTAATGCTTCCTCTGGAATAAAGAATTGAGTTTTACCTGGCTTATTCTTTCCTACTCCACTGCAAGCACAGCCTGCAACAGCAGTATTGCATGACTAATCAGTCATAGGAAAAAGATTGTTCTTGGTACATTTAAGTCAAAATCCTGCTTTAAGCCACCCTCTTCAAGAGACTGGCCAGGATGATTACTGACTAGCTGAGGAACTTCCAGGTGGGACTGTGAGTAACCAGCTACACATCTTCAGTGAACTCTTTGGCCTGAAGGCATGAATAGATACTAAAACCCACCAGCGCTCTTGAAAAACTGTGTGAAATACACACAAACTCCAAGTGCTCCCTTTAATTTAGCTGTAAATTGAGCCCTGGGTTAAATCCCAAACGCTGTTCCATCAAAATTACTAAATCACATGGGATTCTTCTTGCAACCAGCCTCAGGACTCAGCTGCCCACCCAAAATACAAGGCTAGTGAGGGCCTTCCTCTTCCGTGCTTAGAGGCAGACTCCCCTGCTAGGAAGGGGATTGCTGCTGCTGAGCTAGTACCCGAGCAGAGATGAACGGAGGCAATGAACCCATGCCGGTGGCACGTTTTCCTTACCTGGTCCTGCTCTCTGCCCAGAATGAGCCACAGCAAGCCATGGCACAACACAGCACAGCCAAGGAGCCAGGCTTTTTGACCACACCAGAAGGCATCTGCTGCCCTTCACAGAGCTGTTCAATGCAGGGCCTAGGGCTTGGGATGAGCAAGGAATGCTCCAGCCCTGCCTGATGGTTAAAAGCATAGCATGGTGCAGCTAGAAGCCAAACGCATAAACGCTGCTGAGACACAACCTTGAGATGGACAGAGCCTTGAGAAGGGTCTACGTAGGCTTTTCCACATAGCATGCTCTCCAGAGTGGCTGAAAGACAAATTTTATGCAAATAAAATTAATAGTTCAACCTGATGAACAGAAAACCAAGAACCAAGCAGGACTCCTCCTAAGCTGTACTGTTTCCAAGCTTGCTTCCAAGTACCTCAGCGATCTTCCGCGCCACAGCATTCCCTCTATTCCCTTGCCTGTCACCCACCATGTGGAATTTAATTACAGTTACTTTCCATCCCTTTCACCTCTTTCAGTAAGTAGTACTTCATACTCGTTTCCCATTCAAATAAACAAATATGGATGTCTTTGCATGGAGCAAAGTCATTTGGGAAGTCAGGAAATTGGTCACCTTAGTCTTCGGGTGGGTTTTGTGCATTTATCTTCCATTCATTATCTGTGAGCAAACATTCCTGACACAAACTCATTCCAATCAAACAAATTTCAGATGTTGAAGAGAGAGTTAGAACATGTTAATTTATGAGCCTCTGTTTTATAATTTCAGCTCTTCCTCTCAAACCTCTTGGGTATTACATTTTCTTATTTTACGTATCTTAAAAGAGAAGCCCATTTTTCACATATTACAGGAGATTTGCTTCATAACTCAAATTTTAAACATTTTAAAAAAATCAGTTTGTGACTGAAATGACTGTTATTAGACTTTAAATAAATACAGGCATTACAACTCTACTGCTGAATACACTGCATGGTAGTGTTCAAAGATCATTTTTCCACTGCCTACAACTGGAAATAGAAGATGCCATTATATAAGCCAGTCCAAATCAGATTTATACAATAGTATTCTGTTAGTATAGCTACTCATCCAATGTAAATAATTAAATCCTTTGACTCAAATCCTTTGATTTAAATCCTTTTAAAAATTAAATCCTTTGAAGCCAAAATAGCACGAAGCATTTCTGTTTCCTCATATCTCTCTCTCTACTCTAAAAACTATCACTTTAAAGAATAGATTTCCGGACTAGCATGAACAAGAGACTTTACTTCTTAAAAACCTCCCAGTAACTTCAAGACATTTCCTGGCTTGCATGAAGACAGAACTGTTACGATTTGAAGTACTCAGTGTCTTCATTGTAATATAAAGGAAGATTATAAAAGTAAGTTGGCAAGGTTTATTTAAGAAATGTCATTGACATAATTGCTGGATTTTTTTAGCTTCCATCTGAGACTGTGTATTCTAAGTACTATTAAATATTAAAAAGAAATGCTTTTGATTTAATAATAGCTGGTAGAAGGTTTGTCATATCTTTAAAGTTTTACTCCAATTACTCTATCCAAACAATTGATTCTCAAAACAAAAACCTGCATCAAACTAACCAGTGTTTACTCAGCAATTATTTCATCACTCACTCCAGAGCAAAATCTCTCAATTTTTCTCCCATATTGTTTCTGCCAAGAAAAGCAGACATTTGCCATTCTGAAAGGCAGACAACATCCTTCACAATAGATTATCATTTCTTCTAGCGCAACCAGTCAACCAAGAACAATTTAGATCAGCTGTAATTTAAACCAAAACCTTAAGGGAAACCCTAGCTCTGTAACTTTTCAAAACATTGAAGATGAAATACTCCAGGTAAAAAACTGTGAAGCTTTCCCATCCTTACCCTTTCCCTCCACCCCCCACCTCACATAAAAAGCAACCACAAGTATTGTATGAAAACTCTAGGACTAAGTGTGTCTTTGCAATACAGTCACAGAAATAATTTGGTCATACAGGTAGCTGAGCTAGTTTTAAAACAGCAAATTCAAGTAGCAGTAGCAACCTAATTGTGACAGTGCACAGTTCAATTAGGGCTCATTTACCCTACCAATACAGTACTTTTGCAGTTGTAGTGCAAGTGTACTATAACTATCCTTATTCTACACTTTTCCTTTTTCCCTGCAAAAAGTGAAAATACATGGGCTAAGTGGTGGCAGATCCAGGCTTACTTCTAATTTCAAAAAGGTGAGCTGAAACTCGTATCAAGGAATCTCTCAAGAGTCTGATAGAATATTATTTTCTTGAGGTTGTTCTGAGCAGGTGAAGTTCTGATAAAGATGTCACAAAACTGCATCCATATCACCATTTTTTTCTAGGCATATTCAATCCAAGCAAAACCAGAGGGAGACAGAAGACAGAAAGTTGCTTCAAATTCATACTACACTAATGATATTTAGAGAAGAACAATTAATCCTTTTAGTCACCGTATTTATGCAAGCAGAGTTGTCAACATAACTTCACTTGTTGCATGCTGTTGAAATATTTATTAGACACTGGTTCAGTGTGTGTGCCTGTACAGCCTTCTACTGATAGCAAAATGTTCCTACCAGCTATGAAGTATGTCTGCTCTGATGTAAATGTGGTAGTACACTATAAAACCTTCTGTACTGTCATTAGGGTAACATTGTAATAGATTCATTTCTACAACCTGAATGTACCATAATTTTGAATACTGTGATATTATTATTACTCATAGAAAAAAAAATCAGGTTTGTTTTGTTTTTTTTAATGGTTCAGATAGAACTGAACATTTGCAAGCATTTCTTTAGGTGAGATTACCAGTGGAAGACTACTGCTGTGAGCAGATGTTCTAGATACGATTATTTTTCCTGCAACCCCTGCAGGCTAGCCTACGAAGCTGTGCATAGCTGGTTTTTTTGAGACACTACCAAAGAATCTTGTCATAGAAACTCTCTTTCCTTTTCTTCAAACTGGAGAACAGACCAGAAGCAGACCAAGCAGTTGGGAGAACAGGATGAAGAATGTTATCCATCATTCTTTAATAAGGCAAGTCCAAGAAGAGCAATTAATCATCTTTACTGAAACATAGCTACATCCATTTCTATTTGCAGATGGATTTACCTGAATGCATCCAGAAAGGTATCTCTCCAACTCAGCAAAAAATTAGAAGAAAGCCCTCATAACTGGCTGAACGGAACACTTACATTCTTGCCACGCTAATGTTATTGTATCAATAGGTCTATATTGATTTTTATTACCTCAGGATTTGATTTTCACTATGTTCAGTCCTGGACATGTTTGCTAAAAATATTAGTATAGATTAAAATTGATGGTTTTGTGGATCCCCTACTGCTACTGAAAGGGAACGACTTGGAAAGGCTTCTTAATCTGAAATTTATAGCACCCATTTAGAGTGTACTTTCTATAATTACAGCTGTGGGGGAGGAGGATTGCCATAAATTATGATACCAGAATATCATATGGTGAAACCAGTATAACAACCTATTGCAGATTTAATCATGGAGGACATTTCCCTTCCTGTTTCATTTCTTTTCCCTTTCTATCAAATCCTGCATGAATCATTGTTCAGTTGTTTACTCTCAGGTTTAGTGAAGATGATCCAGCACTGAAGAAATATGTTAAACGTAGTCAAATTTAAGCACATGATAAAACGTACTGTTGTTGAACTCAGCAAAAATATGTAGAGTGCATTAGTGATTAGCGCACTGTAGCCTTATTTTTGACAAAAATTTTGTCTTGCATTTTGCACTTGAGGTCTCCACTGGTGTACCAAATCCATTTGAATATTTAATGGAACAAAGGCTGAAGTCACGCACCAAGGCACAATTTAGAGCCCTGCACTTGCAACACAGGTGCAGGTTACTCCCCTGGTGAAGAACATAAAACTTTTAGAAAAGAAGCAGGGGAGAATTCCTGCTTGCAGTCACAATGTAGACATCTAATTGATTGTAAACTAGGAATCTACTGGCACAGACGAGGCTTCTTAGCATTCAGAGTGCATCCAAATTAGAGTTAAAATGGTTTCGAACACCCCTATAGCCCTATCCTCCTTTTGCTCTCCTTCTATCATGCAGCCTTCTGACAACTTTTGCAGGTTTTAGGTAAGAGCAATCAAAGAGGGGTTTAAAAAAAATCAGGAAACTTTAAAATAGTAATAAATTAATACATATAAAATAATAACTTAAGGAGTAATTTGTTATTAACACCATACAAAGCTAAGATGACTTTTCATGTTGCTATTTTTTGTTTCATGGTGTTGCTGTGTCATCTTTAGGACATCCATGGTATTACCTAGTGTGATCCTGCCCAGCCTCAGCAACTGCAGGAGTTATGTGTTAATCTTGGAATATTCCTTTCCCTCTCCCTTCTCCTGAACTATGAGAGCAGATTGTACCATCATGCACCAAACCTGTAATTCCTTGAAGTATATCCCATTTTTTCCATGGGGTCCCAGAGGCAGGCCCCAGTTCTGTGTTTCTTGCAAACACAGGAAGAAACATTTGCTGCCTGAATACCAATTCTGTGTTTCCAGTGGCTAGAACAGGAACAACACACAGGACACATTGGACTCTTGGCTGGACCACACTGACCTATATGCATGGGGATTACTGCCAATAATATAAATCAGAAAGAGATTCCACTAGTAAGTGCATAACCAGATAAGCCAATTTGATAAATAGAGACTTGAGTCTGTGTATGTACAATTACGCTTGAGTGAGTAAAGTGATACTTTGAGCAGGACCCTCCATTTCCAAACAAAAATATTGCACTGCACCTGTAACACACGATGGGATCATCAAATGTCCTTTTTATTTATACCAGTTGTCAAATGATCTTTTTTGTTTCTAAGTGCCCTTTCTTTGTGAAAATGACTACAGTATCAGGAGCTGTTAATTTACAAAAAGGCATAGAGTGTTGCAGGAATAGATTTGATGGCACTGATGGGACATGAGGTTTGTTTACTTTGGAGAATAAAGGAAACAAACAAGTTATATCACCTTGCCAGCATGTCATGCTGTGAGACTCTACTTTGCAAAGAAAGAATTTCTCAGAAACAGAGCTGAAAACTGCAACCTTTCTTTCCACCAAGACTTCCATAAGACTTTGAAGCTTCCACTAAGTTATCCACCATAATCCAACATGTTAGCAACCAGAAACAAGAAAGTATATAGATAAGAAAGTGGGTGTCTCTGTGTGTGAGAAATTGGGTAAATGCTACTCACAATTCTTTGTTAACCTGAAAGATAGCTTATAGGCCCATTAGAAAGATATTTGTGTGTGTAAATGCAAATATTGCCCATGACTACTGTTAGCAAGCCAGATAAAAGATCAGAAGATCAGGCCACTGGTCAAGCCTGAACCCTTCATGCTATGTATTGTTAGTTCACTCTGGTTGCCTATCCTTGTACAATAAAAGAAAAACAATATTACTCAAACTGTGCTTAAAGAGCTATAAAGAAACAAACTGCATTTTAAATGACCATTAAAAAACATTTCAGAGTGCAAGATCAATTCTGCAGCTGAGAAGAGGAATGAAATCCTGCCACTAGTCTTATCCAGAACTGAACTATGAAATGTGCTGGAAAATATATACTGCTGAGCCCTTTGCCTATAGGAAAACATATTAAATCAATGAAAGAATATTTAGGTAATTAAATTTGTATGACCTGGGGTAAGAAAAAGAATGTGATTTGTCATAAGCAATGAGCAGTGCTTTCCATTTTTTTCGATTAAATAATCAAAACCATAATATCAGTGCTCCTGCCTGGATTCTTCATTTTCCTCTGTGTATCCATCCCTAAGAAATGATTTCTCACTTGGTTGTCAGTAGGAGAGGAACTTGAATCTCATATATAACGAGAAGTTGCTCAAAAGTTTTGCCAATCAATGTCTTTTCCATCAAAAAAATATCATTCATTAAAAACTGATACAGACCAGGAAAATGTGTTTATAGCTATTATTTGGTGCAAGAGAAAAAACAATTTACGTAAAATTAAGCACTGGTGCAATACTTTTGAAATGAAATATTTCTAATAAGCATTTTAAAATTTAAAATTGTATTTTA
This sequence comes from Pezoporus flaviventris, assembly GCF_033815535.1. Taxonomy (NCBI): domain Eukaryota; kingdom Metazoa; phylum Chordata; class Aves; order Psittaciformes; family Psittacidae; genus Pezoporus; species Pezoporus flaviventris. The sequence goes on from NW_026892585.1 coordinate 7,780,331, forward strand.
TAAACAGCTTTCAAATTCAAAAATTGCAAAGTCTCAGTTTAATACCTTAATTTTGGCAAAAGGAAAAAAAAAAAAGTATATAATTTCCAGAGGAATGTATTTCATTCCACTTCTTAAACAGGGGAGGAAATGTGGTATTTTCTATGAAAGAAAGCATGAACTTCTCTTTCTTTCTGGTATATATGTGCATTTACACTACATCAAGTCTATATATGCTGCCTTCCACTTTGAGCAAATTGGCAAGGATGTGATAAAGAAAAATGTGTACAAAACCAAATTCTTGGATGAGAAGAAATATATATTTAACATGTACATGTCCTATACATAGCCATGGTTTATAACAAAACTGACAAAGATTTATTTATCTTTGAATTTTCAAAATAAGTTTAAGTGGCTCAGCAGATCCGAAAGATACTAGCAGCAGACAGACAAGGAGCTGGACCACCTTACCTTCACTTCCTTCTAAACCCAGGCTAAAAGCTAAATCTCTGTTTGGTCCAGATAAATTCCTTGTTGAAGTCAAAGTGAGTTGACATCAGACATATTAGAAACAAAAAAATAGTAGTGATCCCGTTAAAATCAAGTTCAGTTATCAATGCCATCTTCCCATTCACATCAAAAGACCTCTTAATTTAGACAAATGTGTCCTGTTTTCAGCCAGATGGGATTCCAGAAGAAAAGAGCCTGTGGCCAAAGTTTTGCAAAATATTTAACAATGTGCTTCATTTAACTGATCCCGTTGTCCTCATTTTGCTTACAGCATGTGGGGAAAAAGTTTACTGACACCACAAGGAAGGGTGAACAGCGAGAAGATACAAGAACAAGGCAATAATCAGTGCAGTTTTAAAAACTATGTCTGTCAGGAAAACGTTTTAAGCTTCATAAACAAAACCTGGTCACAAGATGTGTCCTATCATCAAATCTGGACAGAAGACACATTCTTCCTTTTCAGAATGCCTGGTCAGATATGCTCCTCTCAGGATGCAACCGCTAATGTTAAATGATTAAAATGTTTTCCAATACATGCACATCTTGTAAAACATATTAAAGAGGATAAGCATATGGTCAACATATTCTATCACTTATTTTAGGTTCTATGTTCTGCATACACATTAGTCTCTACTGGAAATGATAGCACCGCAAGTAAAAAGGGGTTTAGTATTTACTTCAGTATCTACTTCAAAGTTAGGAAAGCATTGTTCTACATTAAACATTAAAAGCTTTGAAAGACTTTAAGGGAACTGTAAAACTGTTCCACTTTAGAATATTATCACCCATCAGTAATCTCTCAAACAAATAAAATGCATTTATTCCTTGTTTCATATTCATAAATGCCATTGGTTTAATTAAAATGTTTGAAAAGTACAAAGCACAGATTTTTTATTCCCCAAACTAGACTTTAATTAAACACGCAAATGTCTCCCAGCCATGACTTACGGTGAATAATTGACTTAAAGAGAAAAAAAAATGGACAATAATAAACATCTTATCTTTTTTTCCCTATCAACGAATCAACAGAAGCCAGGCAGAGGATGTTAGAAGTTCCGAATTCCAAGGATTTTCTAAGTTTGCATAATAAATGTGACAACCCTCCTGCAGCATTCTTTCTATCACGTTAGTTCCACAAACGAGTTTATCTTAGTGCATTGTTCACACAGCAAAAATTCTCATTTATTTATAATTGCCTAATCAACTGAAACTTACTTGCATTATGCTGCAAGGACCTTTGATGGAGCTTTAGAAATCTGCATAAACACTAATAATTTGAAGGCCTAATTTATAAGAATTAAAAAATACACTTCAAAAGGAATGAAAAAGCTGTTTGTTATTAGCTTTGTAAAAATGACATGGTACACTTGCATCACCTCTTCACTTTTCTGTTTAGATATTCTTCAGTGAGAAGCAGTAAGCATGGAGACTTTATTAGGAGGAGGAGTTTAATGGCATCTAATAAGGATAAGCATCTTTTCTGACATACCCATTTCTAATAGCTAAGAAAAAAAGTTGATGATTAAATTAATTTTCCAAAGAAAATGTTTTGTAATTCCAAATCACTCTGGTTTATGAGAAATCCTGGATAAAATCAAATATTTCACTACTAAAGTATTTTTAAAATACAGTCATATTTCTCCATGCAAAGATGCTGCTAGTATGGATGGAATTGGGAATCTTTTGAAGTCAACTGAGTCATGAGAACATAAAGCTGAAACAAATGAGTTAGGAAATCACATAGAGCAGCACAGGAAGAAACAATAATACTGGGTGAAATTAGGATTATCTCAGTTATGAACACTGCAGAACTGTACATATAGGGGAAAAACAAACAAGTCCTGATGTAAGAAGCTTTTTGTACCTCCCAAAACAAGGAAAGTATCAAATAGAAAATGTGTGCCATTATGCTCTCTGCTTTTCTGCATAGACACACCAGAAGTGAGAAACAGAAATAAAGATGAATGTATATCCAAGACCTAGGAGGAGATTTGTACCGATTCCTGTTTCATTACCTCTCCCCTTTTTCCTTCTCTCCCCCTGTTTGGGGGATATTCAGACATCAAGATGCAAATATTTTCTACAGCTCTGACTGGAAGGTGAATTTCCTGCCCCGCAAATATACCGTTTAAGCAGAAGAGTATATAAAAGGGCATTTGTAATGATTATTTTGGGAGATTCCTAAACTTATTTAAAACATGGGGGAAAAAAAGAAAAAAAGAAAAGGAACTTCAACATTTATATTCTTTGTGATTTCTACATAAAATATATTTTATCTGATATTCTCTGGTCATGAATTGTGAATTTACAACACTGAGCAAATCCAATAGTGTCTGGATTAATTTAAATCCCCTATATTACTCAGCATTGGAGAGCTCTAATATGCTACTTGCTCTATAAACTCCAAACAAAGAAGTAGTTCCATCTTTTCTATTTCAAGACCCTCCACACTCTGAACTCAGCAAGAGATAAGCAGCAAACACTGTCAAACAGAACAACAAGCAAATAGGTCAGCACAGCAGTGTGGAGCAGCCTTAATGCCATGCAGTTGTTAGTAAACATAATGGGAAGCAAAGTTAGGAAAAGTATTTGAAAGCAGAAAATGAGGTGGTATGATAAAGGCACCTCACAAATGCAGTATTAAATAGGAGACATGGCAGAATATATTTGGTTATATAGGGAAATAAAAAGGACAGATGAAGGAAGCTCATAACTTCCATTTGATAGGGAGATGGGGATGAATAGGAGGAATATAGGGCAGATGAGATAGGGTATAACACTGGTGGAGAGTAAGAATGAAAGAAAGCTTTTAACTCTTAAACAATCCCACTGAATTAAGTATGAAAGTAATGCACTTAATATAAAAAATGATTCCAAGCAATAAAAAGAGCTGATAAAAATTTATCTGGCAATATTTAAAGAAGCACCTATATCTATAATAAGAAAAGGGAAAGAGAGATTTACGTGGAGTTTATTTGTGGCCTCATCCACAATACAGCTAATGTTGGTGCAGCACAAGGATTAGTGTTTGAACTGACTGTAACCCTTTAAATTGAAGGAGAATAACATGGTAATTTCATATAGCATTGAAAATGTCAACGCAATTTGAAGAGATCAACAGAGCATAAATTCCACTAAGTCAGTTCATGCCTGTAAGGAACAGGTCCGCATGATGCAAGAAAACACTAAGAACTTCAACAATAAATGATGGGGACAAAAATATAAAATGAGATTCTCTGATTTAAAAGCAACTGACTAAAATGAAAGGGGATGTTTGCCTGCCTGATTGCTCTTCATTTCTATCAAAGTTTACAGCCAAGTTTTAATCAATCAAACATGACTGGTAACCTGAAATAAAGACAGAAAAGCAGCAGGACTGAGCAGTACTCCAGATATTTAGGACTGAAATTTGAATTTTCAAATTTATAGACTGCTTGAATCAGGATTTAGATAGGGTGTATTTATACAGTCATACTACAATATGATTATTCTCTACATAAAAATGTAGCTCAACTTTTAATTCATAGCTGTAATCCTCTACCTTTTTTCAGATTCCAGTATTAAGATCCTCAACAAATCTTCAGCACAACACTTAGCATTTACAGGTGGGATGTCTAATAACAGTTATACCCTTACACCACATTTTTCCACATTCTTCCTTTAAAGTGCAGTTACTACATTGTCTGTCACTTCAAAGACTCTGATCTCTTCATCCCCAGGAACAACCGAAACCCATACATACCCACTTGAGAAGTCAAAACTTGCACATCATGATCTGAAAGCTACTCTATCTCATTGTATAATATGAAATTGAGGGTTTGGTTTTCAAGCTACAGTTGGTGATATTGCCGTGTTTAGCAGTCTAAATTGTCTAAAATGCTTTAGGGACATAGAAACAAAACTACTCTGCAGGAAGGAAGATCCATTGCAAAACTGCTGAACAGAGTGTGTCTTAACATGGCTGCTGCTGTTCTGATGAACAGAACCCAATCCAAAACAAGAGTAGACAAAGCAACATCACAATCTATTGCTACACATCCTTGACCCTCTCTGTTGTGAAAGACTGAACCTATATTTGTTCCTCCTTGCTGAAAATGCACTCATCATTCTTCAGCCATTAACTTCAGTTTCTAGTTTACAAACACAACAGCTCAAGTAGCAATACATTGCTTTTTAGAGCCCTGAAAATAAGATTCAAGTTAAGCATTACAGAATTAGCTTCCGTATTTTACATATCTAAAAATAGTCACTTCCTTTTACTTAAAAGACTGTTTCATAGAGTGGAATTCTAATGAAAAGCTGCTTACCCCTCAGTCTCTGACTCATCATTACTTTGCCACCAATACCATTTCCTTTGCAAATACTACCTTGAGGTCGGTCTCTTTTGTTCCCTCGTGTGATTTTTCTATATTCATAAAAATAGAAATTTGGTTATCTGATATAGAGAACCAGACCAAACCGGTTACCCAATAAATAAGAAGTTGCACATCTTTTGTTGACTTTCAAAGGACTATTATAACTGTAGAAACTAATATCTCCATGTCTGTGAGTGTATATCTAAATTCATCTTTTGAGGGCTTTGTTTCCATGAGTTAATTCATATCTTGAATCAAGGAACCATGCAGATTCATAATTTAACCACAGATGCAAAAAGACTGATATGGAGGGATAAAGAGTTGCCAATCACTAACCATCACCCTGCACAGATAACAGAAGTCAGAGGACATGTGAAAAAACTCGTATCTGATTTGTGACCCAACTATTTGATTGTTCCCATTCCAGCAGTCCTGGCAGAACGGTAAGCAGCTTCCTGCTCCTTCCAAAATGCAAGATTCTTCCAAAATACCAAACTAAAATGGCAGTCGAAAGGAAAGTGGTGCATCAGATCACTGGCAAAATGTACTGCAACTGCCTCAATGCTTTTCTGGACTTTGAAATTATTATTAGGTTTTTTAACAAAGAACTACAGATCTCCTTCCAATCCTTGCAGCTTTACAGTGTAAGATCTTTTCTCACGCCTTTGTGCACAGTCACTGCAGTGTAACACACTTCAGAAGGAGCAGGGCTGTGTATTTGTCTCACTCACAGTACAATTAGGGAAAGGAAGCTGTAGACCGTTCATTCCAAGCTCATTTTATGTCAAAATGGTCATCTCCATTGAGATCAAGAGCCACTAAGAAGTCCCACCTATGTAGAGTTTATATGTAGAAACTATGTATGTATCAACATGTAGAACGCTAGACACCATACCAGATTATCCAGGGTAAAACATATTTCACTCAGAAAATTTCAGTGAACCAACAGGGAGAAAGGAGGGTTTCTCCCTTCCTGAAATGGGTTCACAGTTATCAAGAAATGACAGCCAGCCCAACAAAGAGATGTTTGTATCTCTAAGTAAAACCACACATTAATTTGGAGTTATGGTCAGCCTCTTAGAGAAGGAGTAAGTAGATTACATTTTGGGGGGAAAGGTTTAAAACTGTTTGGAGATTCATAGACTTCAGAGATAAAACTGGCTGCAAGAGTAAAGTGTTACACCAAGAAAAATACTCTATAATGAAGGATGCTCAGAGGGGAGTTTTGTTTAATAGGATGCAATCAGAGTCATAGTAATTGCACAGCCTGCTTCTCTGCCTGCCACAAGTTAGCAGATCACCACTAAAGGAGAAAGAGGGTTTTCTGGTTTGTAAGTAATTTTAAGTATTTTATTCTTTCAATTCTCTGGCCTTCTGTTACCAAATTTCAATACAGTGCTGTCAGTTTACAGTGTTATTAATTCTTCTCTTTGCTCATTATTGTAAAATTTGGAGCTGCAATCATCTACTGTGACTGGGTAAACACAAGGGATTCCTCACCAAAAGGTCTGGCAAAGGTAGGATAAGGAAACGCTAAGCAAGATGAGATTCTTTTTATACGCTTCATATTGTTTGCAGTCTAAACGAAAGCGGGATTTAATACTGAATGGGTTACAGGAGGCATAACAGTTGCTTTAGGCAAAATAATTTAGAAACACATCTACTTAAAAGAGGAAGTTGCAATAAAACATTTCCACACCATTAACTGTAGGTTGTGCACATATTATATAAAAAATCCATGATGAAGAAATGCTTGCTATAATAAAACTGCATATTCCAGGTTGCAGCCAGGAAGCCCTGACAGACTGTAGGACTCCTGAAGCAGAGCGTGCTTCAAAGCTATGTTTCAAACTCCTAAAGCTCAATTTAAGAGGTTTTGGAGGCAGCAGGAATTACTTTGCAGTAAAACTAACAGTGCATGCCCATTTTGTACACAAGGGAGGGGAGAACGCAGCACAGCAGAGCTGGAATGACTTGAAGTCCAAAGTGCAAGACTATAGGAGATGCAGTCTGTTAATGAGCCTCTCCTGAGACAGGAGAAAGCTATCATTTGAGAGGTAGACAGGACTTTCTTCAAGAACAGGAATAACTTTGCATGCCTCATATCCAGCTTTGAAATTTGCATGAGTTCAAACCTATATGAATGTATAAACAACTGTCAAATGTTTTGAACATCATAGGGTTTTTGAAAGTGCTGTGTTGGCGCCAATGGAAGAGAAACGGAGACTCTAACAGAGCTTTGAAGTGGCCGTGTTGAGGAATTTAACAATGTCTGCACATCAGTGCTTGTCAATTGAATTCCACGCAAATCAAAGAATAAATCCAACTGCAAGAAGTGACACCTTGAGGTAACTGTTACCTAATGCAATGAACTTCGAAACTTCCCTGTTCACTCTTTAAACTGGGGAAAATGAAAAAGCAACCCAGTGATCTGACCCTTATGTGACTGCCCCGTGCTCTCTGAGTGACTGATCCATTTGCCAGCAGTACCTGGAAACACATTTAAGAAAGGATACGAGCCGCACTGACGCAAAGAGGAAGTGAGGGAGAGTAAACAAAGCATGTGCAATTCATTTCCTGTAGTTGATATGGCTTTCTATCCTATATTTCTCTCTGGATATTATTTTCTTCCCCCAGTAATTGGAATAAGAAAGGGTGTGTGAAGGGGAGATAGGGAGTTGGCATAAAGGCGGAAAACACAGGCAATTCAGGATGCAGTCCTCCTTTTAGGACATTTGGAGTGTTATAATTCTAGATGACATTTACAGCATTGTTTGTCTTAACTATTTAGGCTATTATAGCACACATTCTCATCAAAGCTGCGTCCACACTGGCCCATAAAGATGCCAGCTGTGACCAAAACCAAAACTGAGTGTTCTCATAAAGTCTCTTCACCCCAACCCCAACCACTCCTGCTGCTGCTTGATCTATGTATTTAAAAAAAAATCCATACAGATGAAAGCTGCAATTAACCATTAATCGAAAGCCAAGAAATCCACAAAGATCAATAATAATTTTATCTGCTGCACAGTTGTCATTGATTACATTACATACAGGGGCAATTCATAGCAGAATTAATTGTCCAGAATAAAAATTGAACTGAAGAATCCCTTAATCCCAAAACATAATGGTTGGTAACTCCCATTTCTCTTTACACTTGCTTGACTAAAAATCATTGCACTGTAGTGTATGGACTCTCCTATTCCTTATAGAGTCACTGCTTATGAAGGATAATAAAGGTAAATTGCTATGAACATCTTAAAACTGTGCAGTGTACAGACACTGTTTTGAGATCTGTTTCTTAAAAAAGAACCTAACAAAACCAGAAGCACAACATTTTTCCTGAAGAGAAGGTAACAAATCCTAGTTTAATGTGGAGGCTGGAATCAGTACAGCAATACCTAGTTAATGTGTAATCCAGGAAAAAAATAACAAAACTAAACACTGAAGTGGTAAAAGTAGGCAATCACAAACACAAACTTTGTTGAGGCAGAACTCTTGTGGGCAGTTTCCAAGCTATTAAACACCCATTTCAGAAACAAAGAAAACTCTTCTCTTTTGAAACAACATTCAGATCTGCCCAGGCCTCCTGGTCAGGTAGAGAATGACTGGGAGATGAACTTCCAGTATGCTTTTTGTTTCTGAAGTCTGACAAATCACAGAAATCCAATAGAAATATTTTCTTGCCCTCTAGCAAATCATTCTTACCTTTCATCTGCTAAGTGCAGATCACTACAAAGCCACCTGGCTTGTGCCAGCTGAACGCCAGCTCACTGGTTCCGGCTTTGTAGAGTGCAAGGATCATTTTAATCGTTTCATAGGTATACAGCAGTGATGCAGAAGTCCACTGAAGCCCATGCACTTCAGTGGCCATGTCAGAAGTGGGTAATTTTTTTCCCTAATGTCTTTTTCAGATTCAGAGTTTTCCTGTTATGTTGTCTTCTGTTTATTCCATGCCATACTATGGGAAGGTTACACGGGAGATCTTTGTCTAGCATATCATTTATTGTTCAACAATGAATTGTCCTGATTTTATTGTTTCATGGAAGAACCACTTAAAAGTCACTGCCTGTGCAACCATTCTGTGCTGAGACACTTTCTGATTGTATAGATCTACTCAGGATTTCCTGTTGCTCTTTTCATTTGGTTCACAGAGACAGTGACTTCAACCAAAGCCTTCTGCATTTTAACTGCCAGTCTCAAAACTCACATGACTGTATGAGACATTTTAATGCCATGAGACATTTTCATTTGAGACTCCTGTTAGTTACTCTGACTTGCTGCTGACACTGTGTTGATGTGCTCTTTAGTCTTATCCTGATCCTCATTTTAGGGAACAAATTGCTAGAAATTGACTTTATTCATTATTTTTGTTACAATTCTAATGGTGGGACCAGCAAATTGCTCAGAACATCAAGACAATATAAATGTCAACAGCAGTGCATATTCAGACCTTAAAAGTTCTTTCTCTCGTAGCCCGTCACCTAAGTATCACTCCTTAGTCAACGTTTGCAGAGTTAAGGAGATGGTTAGCCACATTTTGCCAACATCCCCATTGAGAATATTCAACAGAAGGATATCGTAGAGTAGCCCTCTGAATCTCAACTTCATAGCCAGTAATAAGCAAAATACACAGTTCATATATTATTTTTATCATCCTTTAAAATATTTTTCTATTACCACTCCAGACATCATTCTTTGGATACGAATGTGTTAACCACTCAGAGGCACATGCATTTTTACTACTGATTTTCTCTGAAGGGCAGTTTAATAATTATGTCAAGACAGCAGAGTCATTCTCTTCCAAGAACGTGTGGCCATGTGTTTTTCTCCAAGAAATTCCCTCATTCAACATTTTTCTGCGGGAAGGGTTTCTTTGGGAGAAATGAATAGCAGGAGAGAGAGATCCTGCAGCCAGAAATACTCCTCCATCCTATTCATCCTATTCCTTCTTTTACAGAAAGATTTGTTTGTTCTGAAATTCTAACAGGGGCCTTATATGGGATTTCTTCATGAGTGAGACGGACAAATAATGTTATTGATAAAAAAAGAATCCAGGGGAAGAGAAACGAACATTTTTGATATATCACAGTGTGGGAGTTTCTGCTTTTGTCTGCCATGAATCTGGTTTTTGCTTTTCAGAGTGGTATTAGCATATATATCACTTTTGCTCCCTGGTCTCTTCAGTGTGGTCTTGTTTACTCGGGGTTTTTTTATGGATAGAAATTAACAGGATATAACCTATGCACATATTTCATACATCATCTTTCTTTGTCCACTGCATGCAATTGATCAGTACATTTCAATGGAAGCCAAAACTAAAGAGCTAAGGTCTTAGGTCCTGAGTCTATAGACTGATCTCTGCATAGCTGAAGATCAGATTCAGATGCAGACCTAGTACGTTCCAAATCAGGGGGTTCAAATCATAACTAAAAACTAAAAAACAATGTAGGATAAGGATCTGAGCAACAGGTTTGTTTACAGACAGATGCAGAAGACTCTGGAATTAAAACCTGCATTAGATATCCCTAAATCTCTTCTTTCAGAATTGTATAGCAGGATGTCTCCTTCCGTTTCTCTTGATTAGCTCTACACCTTCTCAGGAAAGGGCAGCCAACTACATTATTAATAAAGACACACACACACACACACAAGTTATATCTGCAGCACCACGCACACTCCTGAGGATGCAACCAGGTGACTGCTAGACTACTGCCTGATCAAAGGAACGGGCAGCACACTGTCTATAATCTAACGCTACATAGCATGAGAGGGTATCACAATACGTAAGGGGCAGGAAAGAAAGATTCTTTGTGCTGAGCACTGCATTGCACAAACCTGGAACACAAGGAGTTTATACCTGCTGGTAGGTTAGTTGTAAGGCTAACCAAAGTCCCCCTGTCCAGGAAAGCAAACTTCTTGCTTCTCCTTGACTGAGCTGACAGCTCTGCATTAGACTCTGAGGCAGAGCTGCCTTCTCTCAAAGCAGTAGAAACAGTGACTGTCATGATCTGGAAAGATATTATACATTTCCTCCCATGCCTACAACCCAACAGCAGTTAGTTATCATGCACTAATGGTACTTCATAGAGCAATTATTAAATTACTTTGTTCTACTGTAATGACCAATGATTAAACTTTCATAACACTGACATTACATGCTTTATTTATCATGCTCCTATACTTATCAAATTATTGGGAAGGCAGGGAGGGATCTTAATAGAATTGAATTTGTGCAATTATATTTCAAGGTCAAAAACTGTCTCCCACTGTGAAAGTAGATAAAACACTTGAAAATTAGTTAAGTTTTCAATGTTTAATCTCTTCATTGTCTACGTTGCCTAAGAACAAAGGTTGCAGTTTACTGAAACACCCTGGCGCTGCCAGAATGAAAACACACGCACGGCTGGGGGGCTGAGGCACAGTAGAGGAGTAGTGAGCTTGAAAATAAAGTTACCAATTCAAGCTGATGCTGTAGAGAGAGTGGAAATGATCGCATCTCTCTAATAGTAAGCATGCACTACAGTAGCATGCTGCACACACAGAGAGCACTATAGGTACAAAGTGATGTATATAAAACACCAATCTGGAGGAAACCATCGAAAGGCAATTCTCATACAAGGAGCACTGCCTGTTATTGACAGTTCTGCTGAGAGCTGTTCTATTTAACAAATAACCCTAAAAATGAGCTACATTTAACCCAGCAAATCATTTTGAAGCTTTAGATAACAAATGTGCTCACAATTGCCATTCCCGCCTATAAACAATGGCAGATGCTTACTCAAAATCCCTTGAAGTGAAGGGGAATAGAGCATGTAAAAATGTAGCGATGATATACTCCTGCTCCTCCATCCCTGTGCATTGGTTTGGTCAATGCCACATTGACTACACCATTGCGGAATGTGTACTGAGTATCTGCTATGGTATCACTTCATGGACAACCTTGCATCTGGAAATTAGTATGTGCATTCATAATTAAACCATGTGATGACCACTGTTTTGCTGGAGTCCAGAACTCCAAATTCAGCAAAACGGTTCTGTTTTCTCACAATAGGGACTGTAGTGACAGGACAAGGGGTAATGGGTTAAAACTTAAACAGGGGAAGTTTAGATTGGATATAAGGAGGAAATTCTTTCCTGTTAGGGTGGTGAGGCACTGGAGTGGGTTGCCAAGGGAGGTTGTGAATGCTCCATCCCTGGCAGTGTTCAAGACCAGGTTGGACGAGGCCTTGGGTGATACGGTTTAGTGTGAAGTGTCCCTGCCCATGGCAGGGGGGTTGGAACTGGATGATCTTAAGGTCCTTTCCAACCCTAACTATTCTATGATTCTGTGATTCTGTATACAGCTCCCAATGCTGAGGAACTTGGGAGACCATTAATATCAAGTCCAGAATTTCTACACTTTGTTTTTACTTTGCTGCAGCTCCACACACTCTGTAAGATATCTTAAATTTAAAAGCAGATTTATTTCACTGCGTTACAGTAATGAAAAATAATACAAAGGACTTGGCTTGTGGATATTTATCCTGTTCATCCATATTCTATAAATCTCCTATGTTTTGAACCAAAAAGCTCATGATTGGTGATGAAATGTCTGTTATTGTACCTCTGTTACTGAAAACATCTCCATTTTTTTCTGAAGAGGACATCCTTTCAAAGGCTGTTTAAATTTTGGAAAAGCAGCTGGCTAAGGACTGTATTGCTCTTTTGTATTGCCAGCAGCTGGTGTCATCATATGCCTCAACTCATTCTGGTAGACATCCTGGTATCACCACTTCAAGGGTAAGGAGAAGAAACAGGCACCCAACTCAAAATCCTATCAGAGTGCTGATTTCTGTAAAGCTTCAGAACTTTATGAAGTAACTCGCAAGCACTGCATGCTGTGGGTGTTTTAGCCTTTTAGCCAGTTACAGGGAAACAAGCAAATTATTAAAAGTCTAAAATGATTCTATGACTTCTTTAAGAAGAGGGAAGCCAAAACGTGTATTTTATTGAGTGAAGCTCTGAAATGAGACAGGGTTTTCCTGATTTTTAGGTTCTGGATTTGGCAAACAGGAGGTGAGCTGCCAAGTGCCCTGTAAAGATAGAAGGACTGGAAAATAAGCCCAGTGTAAAGTAGGCCGGATAGCCAAAGTACAAATGAACAGGACAGTTAATCCACGTATAGGTCATCACAACCTCACTAGAATGTTCTCGTAAACGATGGAGTTACTGACTCTGCTTGTTCATTAGATTGCATATGCACAACTTTAAAATAACGACACAGTTAAATAGATTTTGTCCTTAATTGCAATTCATTCTGTAGCTGGAACACTGAGCATGGCATATTCATGGCATTTTTAAAATGGCACAGTAGCTTTTGCTCCATTAAACAATTTGACGTATTTTTCACAAGCCCAAGCACTTCTTTTATAGCACAGTAACATAAATATCTGACAAAAATAATAATTATTGCAGAGGGCAAAAGCAAGCAAAATAACTTCAAGATGGTGTGGAAAGGAAAAGAGGTCTCAATTGTAAGGACCCTCTCAGCACTCTTGAGGGTTTTAAACCACGAGAAAATTCCTCTGTGCCATTCAAATGTGTTAAAAGCTTTTGGCTTTTCTTTGATGAGGAGGAACACTTGAAAGCCTCCTTGTTGCATCTTCTTAATAAAATGAAATACTACCTTTGTCCATCACATTTTTGTAGGGCCACGACTCTTTAAGCCCTTCTTTGTTTCCCTGTGGCCCTTCCAGAATAATTTTTACACTTCAATCTTTAGTATTAGCATCAATTAAAAGGATCCCGGGTGCAGTAACTGTGGTTTCATGTACTCCTCAGGAGAAGCATCACAGAGTTTGTTGAAAAAAAAGAGATGTACTTTTTTTCTAAAGCCCCTGAACCTCTGCTGAATTTCTCATGATGAGATGGTGTGATCGGGCATGTGACAACCCCCTTTTTCTAGCACATTCTTGTTCTATTTAGATAGGCAGGTGACCAAGAAAATGGCCATGGATAAGTTTTAAGCTTCAGGCTTTAAAATATGAGATACACACAAATGCAGCTTGAACAGGGGATTTCTGGGACAATCTCAACAATGTGGCACGCTCTTCTCAGCCAAACCACAGAGCTAATTATACTCTCCTGTTACCCCACAGTTAAAGATCCAATCGTGATCAATATCAAGATCTTCAAACACCAGATGCCTTCAAATGACTGTCTCTGTGCACAGGGGAGAGCTGTGGCTGTAGTTTACCTTGACTTCAGCAAAGCTCTCACAACAATCTCCTGCAGTATTCCAGTAGCCAAACTGAAGTGGTATGTTACTGTTTGGATGTGCTATAGAGTGGGTAGTACCACTGACTGGGCCACTGAGCTCAAAGACTCAGAATCATAGATTAGCTTGAGTTGCGAAGGGACTTTTAAAGGTCATCTAGTCCAAGCCCCCTGCAATCAGCAGGGACATGCTAGACAGTGGTTCAAAGTCTGGTTATATGTATAGGATGTAGACTGGTTAGGTGGTTAGCAGATACGCAGAAGATGATCTGGAGAGTGCTAGGCTGAACGTCGGTCAGCACTGTGACCTTGCAGGTGAGAAAGACTAATCACATCCTGAGCTGCAATAGCAAAACATAGTAAGTTTGTGATGAAGGGCTATTATTTCCCTTTATTTGGCATTTTAAGGCTGCATCTGGAACCCTTTATCCAATTGCAGGTTTCAGCACATCAATAAACTGCAGAGTCCAGTGGAGCAGTAAGTAAAATGGTTAAGGGCTGGAGCCTATTGTAGTTGAACAGTGACAAAGAGAATGAACGGGTTTTGTTTAGCCTGGAGAAGGCTGAGGGAGAGATCTAATTGCAGTCTTCAGCTACCTAAAGCGGGGTTACAGAGAAGACAGAATCAGCTGTTTCTCAGAGATGTACAAAGAATTAATAGTAACAGTTACAGCAGGGGAAATTCTGCTTGGAAATAAGAAATAGCAATAATGAGCGAGCTGCTAACCTGGAACAAGTTGCTCAGAAAGCTTGTGGAAACTCCATCTTTGGAGGTTTTCAAACCTCAGCTGGACAAGCAACCCTGAGCAAAATACCATAACTTTGAAGTTGCTCCTGCACTGAGTTGGAGCCTGGGCTATGTAACCTCCAGAGGTCCTTTCCAACCCAGATCTTCCCGATCCTAAAATCCTGTTCTTATCTTGTGGGAATAATGTCCAGAATTTCATGATCCTGTTCCTTCTGGAAGCAGGCCTAATAGACCTCTGTATGCTAGGCCAGACTATTCCTTAAACCACAAATGTTACAATTGTCCCTGTCATATGCTTAAATATACAACAGGTAATTCCAGTGTACCTAAGTACATGGTTTGCATGCTACAAGTGATAGAACAGATGAGGAAATCAAATCAACTACTGGAATTATGATGCTTAACTGAATGCTTAATCTACTGGGGGAGAGGGATCAATTAAAATGAGTTGCTAGGCAACTCCACTCTCTTTTAAGCTGGACATCAGGAAGATGTCCAGATCTGAAAAGACCTCTGAAAGAGGAAGAGCCTTCCCCTTGCAATCCCTGCCATTCCTTCTTCTGTCTTTTTCACTTGCAACTTCACCAGCAGTCCAATAGATCTTTAACCCAGGAGACAGAGTGGGGAAATGCTGTGAGACAATTTTTCCTTTCAGGTAGAAGGGGAAAGATGACAGATTTTCAAAGATTTAGCAGCCCATCATCACAAATCCCCATCTCCATTAAGCCAGATAATAAATGGAAATGACATAAACGCTAACGAAGCCTCCACTTTCTTCTGTCTCTGAGCTGGCTGTCCAAAGGATGTTCAGAGATCTCTGAGCAAACGGCTATGAGGTCCCAGGCTTCTGGGCTCACTTTCTTCCTTACAAGGGCCATTACACCAATCTGAATGGTTCATTTGTTTTTCATGTCACTTAAAAGCTTATATAAAGGAGGTTACCATCACAAAAGGGGGTCACTCATGTCCTGAATTATGTTCTTATGTTCTGATCATTTAATCTGATGTCAACTTAATGCTTGCAGAAGTGGTTAAGACTTAAGCTTTTTTTTCCTTCCATGAATGTTGTTACCCAGGTAGTCTAGACAAGAAAGTTAATTGTCCAGGAAGGTGGTTACATTGGCCTAAATACAGTGGCTCTTCCAAGTGTGAAAATGAGCTCATCTCCAGGGAATGCATTTAAACCTCATGCTTTCAATCTCAGTGGTAGATATACTTCCTGGGAAAACTGTATACAACAGTCCTTCAGAAATAAAATAGCAACATGATAAACAACGCTGTTTCTACAGAAGGTGACTGATCTGATTGAAGAGCAAGCAATGTTGACAATTAGAGATAATAATAATGATACTTTGACAAATGTAGAAAAGATCTGATAAGGTCATTTTACAGAGACCAGCTTCTTTTCCAGCCTCTGCTCATATATTCTCTTCGATTTTCTTCTTATTATGAAGATAGCTTTGTTTCCATATCTGAAAGCAAACCTATGTTTGGTAAATTCAAGATGGACCGTTCAGCTCAAATATTTGCTTCAGGCTTCCCAGATGAAAATCCTCCTTAGTATTCTGTTGATGTAAATCTGTTTTTACAAGGAAGAATTTATTTGAATACGTGCAACTCAGCTAAACTAAGTTAAAATAGCAATAGCTTTCAATAAGTGTACACACTCAGTGTTGGTTTTAGCAGAAAACAGGTAAATAATCATCATGGATGAAAACCTGATACAGAAAATAACTGTGAGCAGATAGTGAAAGACCAAATAGTTAGAATTTTTGAAAGTGCCTTAGTCCTAGAATCACAGCCTGGCTTGGGTGGGAAGGGGTCTTAGAGCTCACATTGTTCTAACCCCCTGCCACAGGCAGGGACACCTTCCACCAGACCAGGTTGCACCAAGCCCCATCCAACCTGGCCTTGATCACTGCCAGGGATGGGGCAGCCACAGCTTCTCTGGGCATCCTGTGCCAGCACCTCAGCACCCTCACACGGAAGAACTTCTCCCTAATGTTTCACCTCAATCTCGCCTCTGTCAGGTTAAAGCCATTGCCCCTTGTCCTGTCCCTACAGGCCCTTATAAAAAGTCCTCCAGATTTCTCATAGGCCCCCTTTAGGTACTGGAAAACTAGTTGGAGTAACAAAGGTATGGATCTTAAGGTTCTTAAGGTAAATCATATAATCTTTGTGACAATAGTACACATATCGAGAATCTAAGAAAATTGATTTTGACTAGATGGTAAAAAAAAAGAACAGGAATGAACATTCGTCTTTTTTCAGGTAGTTCTGTGTATGTGAGCATCTCTGTCAGGATTGAATTTGAGAATTCAGTTGCCCAAAGACTGTCCATTTCAGACACTTTTAGCTTTAACTGGCTCTCTAGAAACACGTGGGTCTACCATGAGTGCCATGCCTTTTTTGTCAGCTCCATTCATACAGACCACAACCAACCCCCAGTGCTTTGGTTCCATGGACTGCTGTTTCAGCACTCAAAGTAGTTCCCAGCTGTGTAGCACAAAATACACTTTGGGTAAAATCTTTGTATGTTTTAGCCTAAAGAAAAGGATAAAACAAGTCTCTCTCCCATGCAACCTGATGACCCTGCCCCTACAGAATCAATACACGTAAGTTTGTTTCAACTTCAAAATGATTCCATACATATATACAAACTTTCTTATACTAGTGGACTTGTGAAATTGTTAATTAAAATTGCTTATACTCATCTTCTTTGCCTATTCCATATGGGATACTGAAACAAACTCTCCATTTCATATGTGTTTCTACCCAGATTAATATTTTCAATGTTTTGAACATTGCAGTATTGATTTGGTACTAGGTGTTTCAGGACTGCAGATGAAGGGGATTCCCACTGCTTTTCATGTGTCCCTCTCTAAGCTTATAGAATACCTGTGAGGTTTTCAGTCACTGGTTGCAGGAGTCTTACATCAGGATTAATGTTGCATGCCTGAGATGGTGTGCTTCAGAGAGAAACAGAATAAAGAGAAAACCATATGGGACTCAGACTCACTGCTCCCACTAGGTTTTGCCAGTGACTGCACAGCTTCAGCTCTCTACAGCCACTAGAAATGGTTCAGTGTTCAAATCCAGACTTGCATTAAGAATTCATTCTTGTATGTCAGTTTAATACACCTTTTAATCTGATTTGGAAAAGTGTATTTGTTGTGTCATTCCAGACTTAATTGGGAATGGCAAGTGTCCAAATATGAGTTGTAACAGGAATTTTGGGTGTTTAAAGCAGATGCAATCTGAAACCAGAGGAGTTCTGCACTGGGTTTTACTGAACTGAGTCAGCTTCGCCCAGCTGTGGGCTTCCCTCTTTTATTTTCAGTTCTGTTTAATAACTGCAATTCTGAAATCCTGCTTAAAAGTGCTACAAGACCTGTTCCATTTAATTGCTGAAGGAGAAAACAAGATTCGCCATTACCCTCCTCTTTTCAGGCTTGGGATACTTCCTGAGTTACGAAACATTTATGAAAACAGTACATGTATGAACAAAATCTTTATGAATGAATCATACATTTTGCTTATTTTCATATGCCAAAGGGGTTTAATACAGGCTTCTATCTATCTGGTTTGTCCCTCTCGCAGAGCTATTAAGTGCCTGCTGCCTAAATGTCCCTCACAATCAACCAGTGTCATCTTCTCCTTTCTCTCTGCTTCTTCCAATATTTGAATCTAAAAGAAGTAGGGCATCCTCACCCTGACCATACTCAAGAGGGAAGCATGGAGGACTCCAGATGAGGCCTGCAGGCTGGCTGGAAGGGAAGCAGCTGCATGCCTGAAGCCTCACAGAAAGAAAAACTGTATCTGCAGCCTGGAGAGTCCTCGCTTCTCAGCCATCCCAGGAGACGCTAATGTGACATTTCTATCAATAGCTCTACCCACTCTGCACACAGCCTTAGCTCCCTGTTTTACAGATTTAATTGGTTTGTTTTAGTCATAACCTTTAATATTGCATATTTGCATTTACTAGAACTTGCTCGCAGTTCTCTTTCATTCCTGAAGGATTCCTGTAATACAGCGTTAGGTTATTCAGTTAATAGACTGCTTCCTCACAGCTAGCGCCAGTTGTCGAGAAGGACTGGCTGAAGCCCAAGGGGCTGTCACATGTGATGTGCAGTTGATTGTGCGATTCAGTGAGGCACTGGGAGGCAACACGGCAAGTGTTAGCGAAAGATAACATACGCTTTGTGAGCGTTGTCAGAAAGAAGGTGAAGCCCTGTGCTTTCAACATGTGGTGTGTGTTATCGCGCATTGCCACAAGCCTTGATGTATCTTACACTGATTAAAAGCATGTACATAAAAAAGCATCTATTTATTAGTGGATAATTTGCTAATGAAACGCTGAGGAACTGAAACTTCTTTGGGAAGTGTTTTCCCTAGAGCTGTGGGAGAAAGTGAGAAACATTTAGGCTTGGCATTTTTATGCCATGTGTGTAGATTGTTTTCTCGTCTACATGCTTCCAATTTTTTACGCTGCTGCGTTTATGGCTTTGGAATGAAAAAAGCACTATGGATTAATACCCAGATGTTAAAATAGTCTACTTTCAAGCTACAAACCACAATAAATATTGGATTCTACCTAATGAATTTTTTAAGTTATTTTTAAACAGGTAGTATAATAGCAGCTGAGTTATTTTTATGTGAGCTTGGATGGCAAAAAACAGTCTTTATCTACCCAAATATTTCTCCTTAAGCCTTCTGTTGCTCAAAAAAATGCACATTTTGAAGATGAACAGCTGTCCTTAACTTTCACCAAAGCCTGCTTCTACTCTGAAGACAAAGGTTTGGTAAAAATGAGGAAAAGCCAAGGCATGCATTTATTGATGGTAACCCAGTTAAGAATTTGTATAATCCTTTCCTATATCTAAAATAATGTGTTTTGCACACTTTACACATATGGAATCAATATAACCCATAGAAAACATCTTTTTTTTTCACCTACCTTTAAACCTCAAGTCTCAGCATGCTCTCACAAAAGCACTGTCATAGTTTTAATATTCTTAGAGAGTAGGGTATGTAAGAGACCACGCAATGAGGATGTGTACAGGGAAACAGCTCCCATTAAACCCCTGGGCCAAGTTCAGGAGCTTAGCATTTGTTGGCCAAACCCAAGAGTTAGTGATAGAATCCCCAGAACAGATCACAAATGCATTCTTTGTGAAACACCACAACCATTGAAACCAGCAAGTATTACAGGAAGGAACAAAACATGGTTGTAAAGTGAAGGCATAAGCCAACAGTGTTGGAAACATGAAGGGATATTTGAACTATATTTCTTTCCTGGCATAAATCACAGTGTCTAGCCACACCATTCCCATGGCATTCTGGGTTCATTTTAGACCTGGCTGAAAAAGCAGCTTACCTCACAAACTGGAATAAAAACTGCCACTGTCCACATCAGACGTATATTCCCCCAGGTCCTAATTTGAAGTAGGGTATAGTATTTCACCATTTCAAGCTATCTTCACCTGAACTTGTTTTACCAGTAAGTTATTTGGAAATCAAGCCTATGACGACCACCCACCAAGGTATGTGCATATCCATTAGTCTGACAACTGGCTCAGGGAACAAAGAGCAAATATAGATTGACCTATTTTCTACTGGCAACATATTAATGAAGCCGTGGTTGTTTAGAACACTGGAATATGCAAAGTAGCTTTCCTCATACCTATAGATGTGCGTGATATTTTACATGTTGCATGCCCCAAACATACATTTTTAAAACTCCATACCTGGTGCTCAATGCTAAACTTCAGTAATACATACTTCAGCCTTAGGTTTCCTGAGTGAGGGAAGCAGAACTGCTTTTGATGCTTTCCAGTTACATGCGAATAAAGCTTTTCTTTTATGAGAACCAACCAATTGCACTTCTCCCTCTATCTGTATACGTGGAGATAGAGTTCTTCTAACCTACAACTCCTTGTCTTTCCTTTTAAGTCTTGAATCACAGCGGCATTGAGGAGCTTCCCATGTTATCTGCATTCATACTTTTTATGCTGCTGTGATTCTGGTCCTAAACACTGTGTAACAGCTCAGCCGCGTCATAAAAATCAGCTCTCCCTCACCCCTTTATCATTATTTAGTCTAGAGAAGACTGAGATCTCCTTAGTGCAGATCAGTATCTCAAAGGCGTGTGTCAGGAGGATGGTGCCAGACTCTTCAGTGGTGCCCAGTGACAGGAAAAGAGCAAAGGCTCTAAACTAAAACAGAAGTGTCACCTCAATATGAGGAAGAACTTCTTTACACTGAGGGTCACAAAGCACTGGAACAGGCTGCCCAGGGGGGTTGTGGAGTCTCCCTCTCTGGAGACATTCCAAACCCTCCTGGATACGTTCCTGTGTGCCCTGCTCTGAGTGGCCCTGCCTTGGCAAGGGGTTGGACTGGATGATCTCCAGAGGTCCCTTCCAACCCAAACCATTCTGTGATTCTGCAATAACTCAGCAGAAGTATAGGAAAATCTCACTGGCATTGGAGATGTGAATCCTGAGAGGCTGTCTGACATCAGAGGATGTCTTCTTCATGTTTCAACACAAGCAGACTTTAAAACAAGGCCTTTACCTAAAGTTTCTCCCTGGAAACATAAAACTGTTTTATGGAATGCTGAGTGTTCAAAGTTCCAGAGGTTACAGTTAGATCATCAGATGGGTATCCTATTCTAAAGTACAGCATAATTTACAGAAATAGTATACTTTATCTTCCTAACCACTGCTCAAGACTTCAGCCTATTTCATACCTGTATTTGCATGTGTACACAGAACCACAAATTTAGTTTGAGACGTCTATTCAGTTATTTTAGCTTTGTACTGGAAATTCTCCTACTCACGGCACATCCAAACAATTGGGTAATTTCTAGGCAAAACCTGGTTTTGGGGTGTTTTTTTTTAATACAAATTTGAAAAAGTAATCAAAGATCTACAAAGCAATCATGTATGTCCAGAATATCTATACCTCACTTCATTTTTTTTGCTTAGGACAGTGTTACTTATAGCACCTAATATAATGCAGGAAGTAGTACACTGAATAGCAAAGTTACTCCATTGACACAACACTGTTTTCTTCAGTGAACCATCTAGCATATCCCACAACACCTACCTACATTTAAATTGACAAAATCTCCTCATCTGTCCAAGTTGCACTTAACTGATTTCTCGGAGTACTTCACAGATGGGAATCTGCACCCTTTTGTTCATTATATGACATGCGTACATATAAGCACTGGATACACAATTCAGTATATAATAGAATAATACATACATTTTTCTTTTTATACCTGGAGCAACCATACAACATGGCCACAATGAAAAGCAAAACCAGCACTCTCTAGGAAGTACAAAGTCTCCTCTGAGTTTTTACAGCATTCAGATCCCAAGGTTATTCCAGTTTTATCTATACTAAAGAGGTTCTTAGATTAACAAATTCTAATGAATGTGCTTTAGCCTACTATCCTTAGAGCCATACACAGTATTACCTTTCACACTGGTAAGAAATCTCACTGCAGTGATTGGTTTTGATATTTTCTCCTTGTTAATTCCAACAGCACTACTTTTTTTTTCCTTCTTTCTTTTCTTCCCCAGAAGGGAACTCAAGAACTCTCTGATCTCTACTTACACAATGCTCAGGACAACTGCATTTCTTTACACAGATAAAGCTTTTACAATGACCTTTGTGACTGTGATATAATGAGATCATCTTCCCAGGTAATAATTTGTGGTAAACATGATGGGTGAAGATATGGAGAGCAGTTTTTCTCCTTACGAAAGGATACAGGTGCAGAACAACTCCCAGCAGAGAGTTTCTAAAAAGAACCACGAAAGCAAAATAATGTGTGCTACTGAAACTGTTTGAAAATAAGAAAGCATATAGGTCAACTGAAAGGCATACTGAAAATGGATGAAGGAATACTGTAGAGGAGGGACACTCCACACCTCTGCTCCTTCCCTTGTGAGTCAGCCTTTTAAATAACCCAGTGATCTTAGAAAAGAAGACAAGCCCAGAGGTCTAATAGATTAACTTTGCTGTGACTCAAATGGTGCAGAAACAGACAACAAAGAAAATAAAACAGATTTATGCTAGTCTGCTTCGATGGATGACCTCTAAACAGCTCATGTTATAGCCTTCTCCTCCTCAGTACCTTGCAAGTAATTTCAATGGGGAAGTACTGTAATAAGATTTTTCTCCCACACACCAATTACTATTTAACAGAAACAATTATGTGGGAGAAAGCATGGACAAATAAGTCACAATGCATTTATATTTACTCTTTACATGTAGGTGTTTTGGCTATGCATGCATGTAACAGCCTACAAAGTCTGTTGCTGTGTAACTAAAAAAGAGAGAGGTTCTGAAGAAATGAAAATAGTGGTTTTTATCGTTGTCATCACCATTTCAGATATTTATTTTATCAGTCCTTGTCATTCCTCTAAGACTTAAGTAATCAGCAGGTTCATTTTATAAATACTGAGTACAATAAAAAGTATGATCATGGAAAAACAGAATCCCTATATGTGGCACAGCCTGTATATGGATCTCAGCATCTGTAAATGGATCTAAACATCACCTGCCATTTCAGTCCATCATCATCTTTGTCACTGGACCTACATATTCTTTCCTACTAAACTCAGATCTCTCTTACCCAAGGGCAATTCAAAATACCCACATTAGCACAGAGGCAGATACTACTCTCTACACTGAAAGAGTAATATGCTGCCTATATTACTTCTCAGCACTGAGAAGTTGGGACTGTCCCTATACTAGGAAAGCAAGTTCACCAGGACTGTTCTTTTGCATGGAGGCCATTGCTCAGCACAGCTGGTGCCTACACACCCTCAGTACCTTACTCTTCCGAATACTTTGGTGGCATCCAGTCTGCCTGTTAGTGAGTGCTAAATGGCCTGTGCCTATGACCTTGCTACTGATTAAACAGTATGGGCAACCACAAGCTCTGACCTAGACCCCTTTAGCTTGTTGATACCGATGCTGCCAGGGACACACTGTCAGACAGATGTGCACAGCAGAGCCTGGTGACCACCCACCATTGATACTGTTAACAATGCACCACGTTTTGGCAAGTAATTGATCCTACTTAGGCTTCTAGGGTTGCATTATGACTTCAGCAGATCAAATTAAGTTTCACTTGGTCGACTCAACCTGCCCTGACATTGCTTAAAGAAAGCAAAACAAACTGTTTTCAGTTTGGTTTACATTTTTGTAACGAGGCGACAAGACAAACATAAGCAGCTTTGAAGTGCTTGTTAAACATCTTAGGCACGTAGGTTGTAATTGAGGAAAACTACCTGCTGTCCTTGTGGCAGAGATGAATTATGAAGTCTGTATATACCCAGCTCAGCCACTACAAGGAGTAAGATCACTTGATAATGCAGAGCACACTTGCTCCAAAATACCTGAAAAAATACATGGGTCTTTTTAACTCCACGTACCCCAGACAATTTAACTGTGCCAAAGTATGGTAGCTTCATCATCAGGTCAGAATTGTTATCCTCAGGGATTACTTAGTCAGTCACTGGGAACACATCTGGCTGTTTCCTAGACAAAGCACAGGTAATTCTTCCCCCTAAGCAAGACACCTTTAGATACCAGTCATGAGTAAGACTGTTTGCTTTTAATGGAACAGTGCTCAGCCTTTTTCTAGATACTTGCTTTTTGAAGAGAACATGTTTCCTACCAAAAATAAAATACAATAAAAAAAAAAACAACACCACCTTAAAAAGGATTTTTTCAAGTGGTATTTTGGGGTTTAATTAGGTAAGCTGTGAGTTTATAGGTTTTATTCAGTGGCAAATGGTGGCTAATATAGAATGGTTCTGAATGATATGGGAGAACATCATTGCTGAGCAGCAACTGAAAGAAGAAATACTGCCAACAGCTCCTTTCATTTAACACCACATTTCCACTCATTCAATAGATTTTTAAAAATCTGCTTGGCTTTTAGTTTCTGTGGTATCTTGGGACAGTAAGCTCCATAAATCTCATATGTTGGATGATTAGTTCCTTTCCTCAGTTTTAAAATGCATTGCCTTTCAATTTCCCTGATTATTTCCTTGTTCTTATGTGATAAGTAGTAAATAGGAGCCACCATTCATCTTGTCAGCATATTCCATTATTTTGCATCTCATATGCCTACTACTTGTCTTCTCTTTCAAAATATGATAACTATTTAGTCCAGTCTCTCTTTCCATAAAGCTATGTCTCTGTCATTTACCATCCTGGCACCTTCCATGAAATCCATTCTACTGCTGCTAGGTCTTTCTTGGTTCAGTCTCTTTTCATCTTTAATTTACATGACAATATAAGGAATGATTGAGGTAAAAGCATTATAAGATGTTAGTTAACACTTAGGTGCAAGGCCCATATTTATATCGTATCTGGCATTTTGCAGCAACAATCACACCCATTCCTTCCTAAGTACTATCTTGTACATTCAACTTATTCAAGGTACTTAATATTATCAGAGGTAATAAACTGATATTTGGTTTATTTATATTTAATACAGTAGTGCTACTGTATTAAATCACTGCCCATAAGCAAGTTAATATCCCATGCAGCATCAAACCCTTGCTGGCAAACTAAAAGCAAAAGTAACAGCTTTATTTCTAGATAATGATATTCTTCCCAGCCGTGTTTATTCTATGGGCCTCCAATCTAATAACTGCAATTGCATTATTTTGCCAAGCATGGTAACAGTTTGAGTCCAAACCATAAATAAACATGTACTAAGACATAAGATCTAAATCAGTCCCATCTGCTATTACATTCAGAACCTGAGCTCATATTCAGCTTTTACACCAGACCCTCCCACCGAAATGGACACTCCACATTCTCCTATCTCACAACATTCTCCTATTGCAATCAAGGGAGAAATCTAATGAAGCCCTCTTCAGCTCCCAGAGTTTTCATGTTTTTTTCCTATTCTTCCAAAACTCACAGACTCATAGCCATTTGCAAGGGCAGGTGTCTGTTTATGCAGGCCAGATGCTAGATTTGTTTTTTTCCCCC
This sequence comes from Pezoporus flaviventris, assembly GCF_033815535.1. Lineage (NCBI taxonomy): Eukaryota > Metazoa > Chordata > Aves > Psittaciformes > Psittacidae > Pezoporus > Pezoporus flaviventris. The sequence goes on from NW_026892585.1 coordinate 7,806,209, forward strand.
TCAAACGAAGGCATCCAAGTGCCAGCTAAATGTAGGATGCATTTGGCAGCTTCATCCAATAATCCACGTCAGGTCAGCTGCAGTTTAACCTCAGGTATGCTAGGATGGCATTTTTGAATCAACTATACACAACACCACAGGGGATTGTGCTATAGAGAATACAGATTAAAACAGCTCAAAGCTGATTTGGCACAGTATATTGAGGTGCTACTCATACCTGCAGGAACTCTGACTGATGAATATATTCTTCATTCACCATTATACTTCTCCTTCAACTAACCTGGCCAAATGTAGGATTAGCCTGGGTTTGCTATCTGAATGATTTTCATTGTTAAGTAAGTGCCACTTCAGGTACTAATGTTGGAAGAGAATAGTACATCAGTTTCAGCAAAGCATTCAAGACACTAATCAAGATGAAGAAGCGTTTCAATTCATTTTCAAAGCCAATATTTTGATTTCTAAACAAAGTTTCTTTCCACAATTTGAAGTTTAAGGAATGTGAAAAACAAAGCTGGAAAATTCTATTTGAAATCAACATGACTCCTGTTTTCAATGTCTTCTGAGGGAATTTTTAAGCCTGTATACACACACACACATGCACACATGGGGACTCGTTAAGTGTTTCATTCTAATTCAGTGTGTTAGTGATAAATTTCTTAATGTGGAGTTTTCAATTCAATGCATTTTGAGGACTCGTGCAAATTTACTAAAACTGAATATTGTATTATACTGGGATTTGGTTGTTTTACACTATGCAGCTAAGCTCAACTTTTATTATATGGGAATTTCTTACAGTAACTCTTAATGCACTCTGCTACTCTGCTTACGAGTCCGTGTGGTCACAAAAGAAAAGCTTCCAAAGGCTGGACACCATTCACAGTGACTTTCATGAAGACTTACAAACTCCTCTATCTTTCTTTATGTAAGAAAACTTACCATTCAAAACATGTTAGTTATTTTAGATAACCTCTTCAGCAAATACTTGCACATACAGGTAAAGCTGCTGTTTCTTGATAAGCTTTGGCTTTCAAACTGCAAAACACTTATAAAAAGGACATGGACACATATACACATGGACAACTTGAAAGGTGGACAGATGTTTGCCTATCAGTACAAGAAAAAGATGTGAATAGAGACATATTTCTTGTTGGGTTTCTTAATTGCTGAGCAAATCAGTATTCAGAATCTTCTAAATATGCAGGTATCATTAAATAAAACTCCACCTAAGGCATCAGTACAATTAATATTTTAACCATTTTCTCTCTCTGTACACTCGTAACTACATTCCTTAAAAGTGGCCATAACTTCATTTATAGTGTGCAGTAAAAGGTAAGGCACGTTTTGTCCTCACTGTGGCTTGTTCAACTGTGGATATCATTATTTGTCATCAGCTTAAAGGGACAGATTAAACCCCAGTAAGACTAGAGTTCACATCATTGATCGCCTTGTACAGAAACCACTTTTTTCTTAGGCTTCCACAGAAGATTCCTTTCCGATACAGACCAAATTCTACTTGTAAGTGCATTTTGTGGATAACCTTGTCTCAGCCAGTTCAAGAGGGGGAATGGAAACCTCTCTTCACTATCCAAGAGCTGTGAGCCATCCATGCCATCTGCACAATGTCCTCCAATTAGACTGGTTGTGAGTGTCTGATCGGCAAACATTCATTCCCCAAGAAATGAATCATGTGCCAAAAACTCAGTAGGGATTAGTCAATGTGATTTCATTGCCAATATTTAGTAACTGTCTTCCAAACACACAAAACTCGACTTGAGCTCCTACAGCAAGTCTGTTACTATAGCTCCCAGCAGAGTATCTATCTACACGCCCTTCCTATATCCATCAGTGGAGCTTTCATTGGGAATATGATGTACACAAGCTTAGATGTCTGTAATTGCTTGGGTTTTTTTCTCTTTATTCCCTTCTCCCTTCACATGTATATATTCCTTTTCAACCTGGACATAACAAAGAATTCATTGTTTACTTAATTCTTCCTACCACAAGCAGTCCTTTGAAATCAATTCTCTAATTATGCAAGTCGCATCTTTTTTAAGATCATAAGCATCAGTTAAATGTTTGAAGGCAAGCACAGGGTGTTACTGTGCACTCCAGAGCATACCATAAATAGGCAGTGATTTCCACAGAGGCCTGTACATGCTAATACTATATAATCATAGCTCTGTCTAGAAAATAAGTTTTTAGACATAATGTAAGCTGTAATTATCACAGGTATGCTCAGGACCGTGCATTTCAAGGCATCTAGAAATGTGAGTTTAAAAAGTAGCTAGAAGGAAAGAAGATGAATGACAGACAGGTAAGTGAGCTGAGTATAGGTTGAGAGCCAAGAAAAATTCTCAAGTGTGCTTCCACTAACGCAGAAATAACCAGGAGGATTGGGGAAAACTATTTCTTGGCCTATAAAGAAGACAATGACAAAAAATCCACCTTAATGTATATGGGACATGGCATATTAAAAACTAGATTTCCCACCTGGCTGTTGGAAAGCAGCAGATCAGGCTTCTTTGTAACACCCCAGCCCGGGTCAGAAAACATGTAGTGAACTTCAGACCGCATCAAAGGCAAGGAAATTCTGCAGGGATATCATAGCTCATAAACATACAGCTGTGGTGTTCATACAGCTTACACTGTAGCTACTGCTGGTTAGGTGGAACCCCTGACTGTTGAAATAAACCAGGCTATTGCCTTCCATTCACTGCAAGCTTTACGATCTGCAGGAAAGACTGTCACTTTGAAGGGCTATTTGAAATGTATGGGAGAACACCTTTGAAAGAAGTATTTTAAAACCATATACATAAATCCTACAGAAACAGCTACTGAAAGGATACTGCTATTTGGCTGGTTTCCTATTTGTTATACCAGGCACTTTCTGCATTAGTTTTACACATTATGTAGATAGTTTATCATCATCATTCAGAGACATTTAGCACGTTTTCTGTGATGTTTTTGAAAGATGTTCAATTGCCAAGAGAAGGATTACTAAATGATGCAAAATGATGCAAAACATTGCATTCCAGGGTATTTCATAGATCTAAATTGAAGCTGTATCTACAAGTTTGACTGACTGCTACCTGAACACCATGCTGCTAAACAGCTTTTACTTCTACTGCCTGGCTGCATTATATTCAGCTAATTAGACACAAATCTATTAAAACAAACCTATTTCTTTACATAGTTCACCATGTTTAAAGGAAGAAGATAATTTATGATTGATATGCAGTTTTTCTTTCCCTTTTAGCTATTTTTTCCAATGATATAAACTTCTATCTCACTGCAGTTTACAATATCAAAGGAAGGTGCATTCTTGAAAGCTTCATGTTAATTTGTAAGTGGCACATAGAAAGATAGAGAGATGGAGATTTTAATTATCAGTGCAATATTTGGAGCTACTGCGATTAGGTTGCACTGGGCATCCTGGTTGTCTGTTTTTATCTTGTAATAACATTGACAGAAAGATGGAGAGATCAGGTGTTACTCTATACCTGTACTGGAGTTCGAAGGACAGCAGATTCTTTCCCTGTTTTGTTTCAATATCCACCACCACAATCTCTCTTATTTTGAGGCCCACCTTCATAGTGCCTAGTGCTGACCTGATCAAAGGGGGCTTTTTTTTTTTGTTTATTTTGATCTGTTCATCTTCCTGCTGACATGATCAAATCTTTTCAGTGACATCCTCCTTCTGCCCCAACATTTTGATGATTGCAGACCTCATTTCCTTCCAGAAAGCATACAAATTCCTCTCCTTTCCTGGTCTATTTGTGCTATACACAGTAGAATTTACTGTGGCAGGCTGGGCATATCTGTGATATTCAGCTGGCTTTGCTTTCACTGAAGAAATAGATAACAGCCCTCCAACCAGCTGCTGGAATACGTGCAGCACCTGTCCTAAAATCCCATAGGTTCAGAAAGCGGTGGGTGCACAGGTATATATTCCATAAACACCCTAATTGTGCATTCGGTGGATGTGTGCCTGTGAGTGCTAATGTCCGTCTCTCAGTGAGCTCTTCCAGGGCTTGCTTCCAGATTTTATACCTGCTCAGGCATCACTAAGAACCTAGGCTATTTCCCTGCAACACTGCACACAGGTACCAAGGGTACTTGCGTACCGCTATGTTAGATGACACACAGAAGACTTGGCGTGGGAGCTGATGCTCCAGCTAAAATCAGCCTTCCTGATTTCCCACAATGGTGAGATCATTCGAGTTACAGCAGTTTATGGAGGGGGTTTTATTTGTCTGCCTTTTTTTTTTTTTAATTATTTCTTAAATTTATTTCTTTTTAAAACCTGAGTTCTGAAACTTTGCGTCAGAAAATTTTCTGTCTTTGTCTGCTTCCACTATCTAGAGATCGGAGTGGCATATACACAGGTAACATGCAGGACACAACAAACTGTCCTGCTCACGAACATCAGTCACATCTGTTAGGGGATATATGGATTCTTATGGGACAGGAATACTTTGCTGGTGATGCTGGAATGAATCCAGACAGAATATTTATGTTTTTTCATGGCTGGATCCTTACTATACAGAGTAATTACCTGATGCTGTATGCATCAAGCCCAAGGGATTTCAGTGGCATAGAAATTATTAACAATACTTTCACGTTGTTGGAGAATTTTCCGGTATTTTACACATGCCAACAAAACCAAGTATTTTGAACTCCATTTGAAATAAATAGTTACTGTATGCAGCTTAAAGATGAGAAACTGGGACATGTAAGTCACACACTCCTATTGTTCTGGGTCATAAAATGTTCCTTAAACAAGACAGATATAAATCACCGGTTAAAAGTAAAAGCTGAGTAATTAGCAGGAAGGGGTTGGAATTATTTTCTTCTTTTTTTTATGGGTTACTGGGAAGACAACTTTGCCAAAACAAATCAAGGAAACCAAAAAGCACAACTATTACTTCCTTTCCCACTACCACTAGGAAGAGCTTGTAAAGTACTAATTGCTACTGGTTAATTGACTATAATTTATTGTTGAATCAAATCTGCAATAGTCCTGCTGTCCAGAACATCTTGCCAGATAACGTAGGTAAAAGTGCACAACTCCCAGCAGCAGGTGGTTAATAAAAGATCAGAGGATGTCTCTTCTGCCAGGTTCTGGAATGTCAGGCTCCTCAACCTCTAGTCCCAAAGGTATCGCTGCAACAGTTTTAATTACTGATAATTTATGGGAGCTTAAGTGAAACGCAGCCACTTGGACTGATGGTTCAACGAAAATAAAAGACAACCTCATTTATAAACCCAATGTAATGGAGAATTTCCCCCAAGGAGAATCCTCCAGCCTAAACTCTATGATTCCAGATCTCCATCTGAGGGAACTCTAAATGCACTTTCCTGCAGGGATGACTGACCTGGACATTACAGGTAGCAAGGCTCTTAGGTCACCTTTCCTTGTTGGGATTGCCACATCCATTTTTAATCGTTAATCCTGAAAACATTACACTTACCAGCATCTCATTCTCTGCCTGTGGAATAACCTTCTGTCATTTAGCGGGCTATTTCAAAAGCTCAGCCTAGATTAGGATGGCTATTTGTAAAACCCAGGACAAACGGTTTTGTCATCATAAATGGAAAAAACAAAAACAAGAACAAAACTCAAAACATAAAACTCCACAACATTTCCATTTCGGACTGGTTTAACATTTATGGAAAGCTGTTCTGCGTGTCTCTGCAAAGATTGCACTGCAGACTTGAAGCAGACAAGAAACTTGTATGTTCCTAAATCCGTATAAGTCAAGGTATTTTAGGAGATGGGCCAGGAAGGAGAGAGAAGAATGAAAGGTTGATATTTTTTTTATAGTCTTGCAATTGAACTCACCCCAAACTGGGAGAAATCCATCCCAATCCTCCCTGAGGAAATGCTGAATTATTCTTTAAACGCAACAACGACAGCAGGACAGTTTCTAAGAGATTCATATGTGCAGACTCAGAACTCATCTGTCTCCTACGATGCCTCTTAAGATACACTGGGGTAGAGTCTTGAGCTTATTCCTAAAGCAGCCAAAGATGGATTTTAAATGTTTTCTACAGAATTCCACTTGAATATTCAAATCACTGAGTAAGCAACATGAAAGGAACACAATCTCCTTCTCTCCTGCTTTGTGAAGGACATCCGCTCTCAAAAGCATGGTTCAGCTGAACTAAAACTACCAATATTCAGTTATCCAGCACTAGTTGAGTGTAGCAGACAGACTCAGTGAAGGGCCTGTGAGAGCTGCATGACATGCTGCAGCTGGTGGGGCACATGCCATGGGAACAGCAAACAAAAGATGGTCAGGGGGATGCAGGAGAAGGTAGTGGAATCCACTGGCATTTATCCAAAGAGAAACTTGAGATTGTGAGGTGGTGGGAATATAATCAGTGTCTTATGTGGGAACAGTGTAAAATACGTACGTGGCTGTTAGAAAATTACTGAATGCTTGGAATGTAAAACAATGCTCTGTGTGAAGGTATATAAAGGCATGCTTTAGTACAATAAAGGTCTTCTCTCTTCCCCACAAGAGGAGTCCATATCATGTTGTCACAGGTGAGAGAGTTTGCTCTCCAGTGGGGATGATAAATTTTGATTTTCCACACAAGTCTCAGATTTCTAAGTAACATTTCCCTAGTGAATGACTCCAGATGAACATGGATGTGGGGAAGCCTCAGGCCCTGTATCCCTGTTTCTCCTTTTAAAGAGAGATGCACGATGCAAATAGCAAACACGGTGTGGGACAACAAAGCAACACTTTTTCTTGTTGACATTTCAGTGTTGGGAAGTGCTATCAGGCACAAATAAATAAAAAATCACTGTAAACAAAAGGCTATTTAGAGTTGTTCTATTATTTATACTATGTTTTATGGCATTTGACACCTAGAGGTTTCCAAATGCAAAGAAAGGTAAATACCAGCACGCACTGATTTCAGCATGTTGTGGTCCCCTTTTAGACTCATTCAATATATAGGAAAAAACTGAGTAGGATAGAAGACGTTGGTGATGCCCAATATTCTCCCACATGCAATTAAATCATGTCTTTATGAGTTATTACAATGCTGTACATAGGTAATTTATATAAGGATGGATTTAATTAGTTTTCAGCATTTTTTAATAAAGTCTAGCAAGCAGGAGGTTGGGGTAAAAGCCAGTACAGAATAACCACAAGCTAATCCCCCTGTGAAGCACACTGTTTTAGGAGCACTCTCCAATTACTGCACAAGCTTAATTAAGTTCCTACCAAAACTGGTCTCTCCAGCTTGATACTCCATTGCCAAAATATGTTATGTGATATTATTTAAAGAATTATAGGAAAGATGAATAAATTCTCTGGACAGAAGAATTCAGAGAACGTTCTGAAAAGCTCCAGAAAACACATCTGAGATGAACCAGATTTATTTCTTTCTTCCATATATGAATGGAACAACATTTGCACCATCACTGACCTGCAGTTCAGATCTTCTTAGTGGCACTATAAAGAACAGAACAGCTCTGAAAGTTTTACTCAAGGGCTGAAGTGTGGTTTGTATCCCCTGTAAACACACCAGTGGGTGAGTTTAACAGAGGATCTGCCCATCTTGGTTTCAGTGGGACGAGGGGGTGTAACGGAGCAATGGGCTGTTTCCACAGTTTGGAAGAGCTGTGGTTTGCCTGGCTATGCTTCAGACATGGATCCAGATGTTCCAGGGCTAAAAATGACCAACCTTCCCCCCATACCACTCCACTCCCTTGTTTTCCAGAACGTGTTGTGTTGGCACTGGCCATCCAACCTATGTCTCTGGTCACACTTTGACTTTCCTCCAGGCTACCGATGCTGAAATCATTCCCCCTCAAGCTCCTTGGGATTGTGTCCAGCCAGATCAAGTCCATGGTCCTCCTCACTGTGGGACCTCATGGATGTCAGCTCTAGCACAGAGAGGGGATGGCTGCCAGGGCTGCTGTCAGGGCTGCAGGGCTGGTTTCTGACATGGCCTGAGAGAAGAGGAGCAGCCCTGGGCTTGTCCTTGGGAGCCGAGGGGCTGACACAAGAGGAAGCCCAGCAGCTGTGCCCAGAGCACGGCCACCAAGGACAGGGACAGCCCCTGGGCCTCCTGGGCATAGGCACTGCCTCAGGGCCAGCACCTCAAAGGCTTCCTCTGAAGGCTGCTGGGCTGAGGGGCAGCAGGTGGGGCTGGGCATGGGGGGCCCCGTCACCCCCACGTCACTGTGACACCACCCAGCAACACAGCAGTCACCATTCCATTCATTCTATACCTCTCCATTCCATTCCATTCCATGCCACCACCTGGCAATGCAGCAGTCACAATGACAAAAGGATAAAAGGGATACTTTTTCCCCTGAGCAGAGATTGCCCAAGGAGCCAGGGACAGCTCCCATAAGCAAAGGGATGCAGAGATGTTTCCAGGAATCCCAGTGCTTCGGAGCAACCACTGATGCCCTGCCAGGCATAGGAAGGATTCTTGCCCACAGGGTCTATCAGGCCAGAGGCCTTTGGCCAGTCTCAGCAGCCCCTGAGGTGGCTCCAGGTTGAGGGAGAACAGGGCTTGGGGGTCTTCTGGGAGGCGTGATCAGCCTCTGGGGCCAGGAGCAGGTCTTGCTCACATGCTCAGGGATAGCCGATCGCCAGTGTTGGGGTCAGGAAGGAATTTTCCCTCGGGCAGATTGGCACTGGGCCCGGGGGTTTTTTGCCTTCCTCTGAGCATCGAGCAAGACCACTTGTTAGGGCTCCTCTGGTCCATTCTGGCTGCTCATGCACCACGAAGGTGGCGCCTCGTGTCCTGCAGCTGGGGGAGGAAGGCTTTTTTTCCCCCATGGGGGCCTGCAAGTGTCCCTGGGTTTTTTTTTGCCTTCCTCTGCAGCAGTGAGCCAGCCCCTTGACAGGGCTCCTCGGGGCTATGGTGGCCACTTTAAAAACAGTCACCAGTGATATTAATGGAATAAAAAATATTTTGCAATGAATGCTGTCTCTGAAATGATCTCTGTGGGACCTGTCCACCATGATAAAGCTCATAAAGACCTGTGCTGACCTGCAAGCTTCTGAACAGAAGGTTCACTGAGAATTAAACCACAGCTAAGCTTTGCTGACATTCACTAAGGAACAGTAAACCACTTCCTAATAAGATGTGATTATTACAAAGAAAAGTCCTATTACAACACAATACTGTTAGTCCATACCAAATGTCCATCTGAAAGCCATCTAAATGCTATGCTTAATATAAAGATTCTTTTCAGTAGTCATCAAATCCTGACTTCTGCCCAGTGGTTGCTTGTTGATACTGTGCTATCGGCTGTGGAAGAGAGACCTCCAATACAGCAGAGCAAATAAATCACCAGGGTACTTTCTCATGTTCATCAATGTAATTGGGAAATACACTTCTCATTGAATATGGTTTTCATTTCCACAGTTCATGCACATATTGAACAGTGCTCTCTAGTCAAGCTCTGCTTTGTGGAACTTGGCAATACACCCACTGAACACTGGCCTATACAAATGGAAATTGTTACACTGCTTTTTGATGCACAGACCTTACTGGGTCCTACCAGTGCTAAGAACCACTTACACATCAGTAAACATGGTCTCAGCAGAAACCCTTTAGCTATGTCAGCCTGGTTTGAACCATCTGTTTTCTCCTCTCTCCACACCATCGGGCATGCGTACAGAATCACAGAATCACAGATGGGTTTGGGTTGGAAGGGACCTTAAAGCTCCTCCAGTTCCAACCCCCTGCCATGGGCAGGGACACCTTCCACTAGAGCAGGTTGCTCCAAGCCCCATCCAACCTGGCCTTGAACACTGCCAGGGATGGGGCAGCCACACCTTCTTGGGCACCCTGTGCCAGGGCCTCAGCACCCTCACAGGGAAGAGCTTTTGCCTAAGATCTCATCTCAATCTCCCCTCTGTCAGGTTAAAGCCATTCCCCCTTGTCCTGTCACTACATGCTCTTATTAAAAGTGCCTCTCCAGATTTCTTGTAGGCCCCCTTTAGACACTGGTAAACTGTTATAAGGCCTCCTCTGAGCCTTCCAGCTCTGTTCCACTACTGCCCTTTCATGACAACAGATTGTAATGTAGGCCCTTCAAACCTAGCTTACACAAAATGATCTAGCACTCCTGATTTTATTCAGGAATAACATTAAGATAAGCAGAAGTTATCCTCTTAATAACCTTGTTTCATTGAGCCTGGTTTATGCAACTGCATAAACAGGTACTTTGTAAGTTTATGTATTTACAGACATTCCTAGATATCGTCATGCCACAGGCACACTTGACACCTGCAGTTAGAAAGCAAGTGGTTAATCTGCTCCTTATCACAGACATGAGAAATGCATCTCATTCGGAATGATGTCTCCATAAAAAGCAACCTAAACAACAAATACAAGTTATCAGCAGCCTTTCTAATTCCTGATTAAACATTTCTGCAAGCTATCAAAGTGGATGCAGATGCTGAAGTTTCAACTTAATGACTCAGATGCATCAAGGTCTACTTTCAGGTTTTTGCTTCTGGCAATTGTTTGATGCCTTCCTGCTTTTCATGGCAATAGAAGTGTAAGAGACACCTTACAATCCACCTGACAAACAGATTTATTCGGAAGAATACGCCATTTGCTAAACTTTCACTATACATACATTAGAAAAGGAAGTTGCCAAAGCCACTGAATCTTTTACCAATGAATCTTTGACCCCCAGAGTTTATTTGCTGTTTAATCTTCATGGGCTTTTGAGAGCATTTTTAACAGCAATGTTGTCAAAAGAAAATTTAATATTAACGTCACAATTAACACCCACTTCCTATGTTTCCTTACCCCTTTAAATACAATTTGTGTTCAAATAAGAATCGCTATAGCAGCTCTGATTTGGCAAATCCCAATGACATTCTATTTGATGATAAAACCCACTGCCTATCAGAATTCTGAAGTATTTTCTTCCTGTCCATCATGTGATGTGAACTGCTACATGAATCTGGGGAGTTATCACACCACCACGAGACTCAGCATTATTAGTTTAAACTTTGTAAGGAGGGAAGTGTTTCTTGGATCTTTCACCAGTGAAATTCACCATGAAAAAAACCCATAGCCGAATTCTGTCCTCAGATCACTCACAAACAGCTACTTTTCCATAGCAGGAACGACACTGACATTGTGATTCAAAAGCAGCTGGAACAGAACTTCATGGAATTTATAGGATCTATCCTCCTTTTTATTACAAACAAACAAAACACAAGATCCACTATTTTACTTATTTTGCAACTGGGAAAGGCTGTAGTCCTACACTGACACTATTCTGTTCCTTTAAACTGGGGACCTTTCATACAGTATAAGGGCACTTCTTGAGTATGTTACTGTCTTAAACTCCTTAAACTGGAACTGGATAAGCTTTAAGGTCCCTTCCAACCCCAACCATTCCACGATTCTATGATCACAAGCACTGTTTTGTAGGACATGTAATGGGAATCTTTGCTGTCTAAGATCATCCATAATCATACTTTGAGATGATTTGACATACTGAGCTTCTAAAAGAAAGGATTGCTTACAGCCTTGTCACTACTTGGTAAATAATAGCACGGATAGACTAAATATTACATGGGCTATAACAAACTCAGAGACAGAAGGGGTTTTTGCTTACTTAAATTTTGTGTTACCTTGTAGGCAACATAATTGCAAAGATATTATTAAGGAAGAAATTACAACCCCTGAATAAGGCATATATAATGCTCTAACTTTCCACAGCTACATAGGATTCAGCAAGATAATTCTCATTAGTACAACTCTGGAAAATATATATACTCTTACTTTCTCAATGCAATATTATTCCAATTACCTTGCTTACAAGGTAAATGTATGTAAAAGAAGGTATCTGTGAGCTAGTCATACTTCATAATAGCAGACATACTCACTGTGCATGCAAACAAGTTAGACACTAAAATAAACAGAAAGCTTTGGAGTTTGGTAAAAGGGTATATAGCTTTCTACCAGTAGCTTCCCATCAAACTCATCCTTAAATGCAGATGGCAAATCATTACTACTTAGTAACTATTAGTTTGTCCAGCATTACATCATTTCATCCTATTTCCAAAAGGGCAGATGCTGCCAGCAGAAAGATCATTATTAAAACTGGCACTAGATATTATCGTTTTGCAATTTTAGCAGAGAAATCAAGGAGTACATGGGAAGGGATATTCAGTCCTTTCATTCTCATTGTTGTCAAGTACAAAACAGGAATGAAACAGGTTTTGAAGCTACACGGAGAAATTCCTATGTACTGAACTACAGATATATACTCTGTCAACGTATCATTTGAGTCTTTGAGACCAATAAACAACTTCTGTCACATGCAGTTAAATCACATGAAGTGCTTAAAACTGGCACACCGTATTCCATTTTACTGCATGCTTGCTCATGTGGTATATGGTATCTGCTGTTTCAATTTCCCTCAGGATTTTAAATCATTCCCCCAAACAGGCCATACAGCAGCAAATTCTCTAGAGAATAGATTTTGCAGTTGGCAAGTTAAAAATTCATTTTGTTATTTTCTGGATGCTGGCAATTTCAATCAGAAGGTGCGTGGTCAAGGAACATCACTATCGCTGTACCAGAGCTGCTCATTCTCTGTCATTCTTTTCACTGGTATAGCTTCAGCCTCTGGGACAAAGACTGGATTTGTAAACATACGTGATGCTGTTTGTGTTTACAATTCCTCTATCAGAAGTGTTGTGTCAAGGACACATGCAGAACACCATTCTTTACTAAATATTGAATGCTCTCCATTAGCAATGAAAAGCAAAGCACTGAGAGGCACGCTGGGCTTATGATTTGTGTGGCTATTCTTACATGGCTTGAGAGCTGTTGGAATGAACTTGCTTTCACTGCATGCCATCCAAGAGCGAACGGCAGATTCATTGCAAACCTGACCAAAAAAAGGACTGCAGAGAAAAAGACAAACAACCCCATATTAATGGCTTGTTGCACTAATTGCAAAAAGTATTTCAAAAACAAGTGAAGAAGAAAAATCCCATTTCTTAGGCTTTACAGCACCATGATGTTACTACAACTTGCTCGCATTTGTGTCTTGTAATTCCTATCATGGAATATTTGCACAAACATCACCTATTGAATAAGTTCATTATCACATAAACCACTGAATTACAGAATGGCCACAGGCAAATCTTTTATTCTGCTCTTCTTTGGATTAGCAGAGTGTATGCAAACCATCTGATACTGGTTATTTTTGTAACCAGTTGTCTCTATAGCCATTTAAGCAACATTATATTTGCTCTACTATGCATCTTCCTGATTAAAACGCTGATTTCTATTCCCTTTCTCCTATTTAAAATGTCTGCAGTTATTCAGGAAAATGTGATGCTAATGCTATCATTTCCAAATATCATCTTGTAACCGTATATTCACATGCTGCTAACAAGGTCAAGTGGACCACATACGAGAAGAGATTCCAGGGTATCTGCCTCAGGCTCCTGTTGAACAGTCTCTAATGTATGATGTAACTATTTATTTCATTATGACATGTAAAATAAGACTGTTCAAATGCCTTGCAAGGACTCATAAAAATTGTTTCCAAATTTTTATCATTTGCAGGTGTTAAAAAAGCACTCACCATCAGGTGCAATGTTATTATTCATGTCAAACTACAGCAGCAAAGAGTTCATTGTCCATATTTATGTTAAGATTCTGTCCCGTCTTTCTTTAATAATTCTCTTTGCTGTCTGATTTAGCCAATTCTCTGACTTTTTCATTTCAGATCTCCAAATACCACAGGAATGATAAAGTCAGTGCATTGGCAGAAGTGCCGTAAAACCTAACCCTGCTCCCCGCGCGCTCTGCCCGAGGCACGTCCTGACAGTCAGTAGCTGAGTGCCATATAGGGGTCCACCAAGCGATGTGGCAGTCACATTACTCTCTTGCCTTTCCCATAACTAAACCTGAAACACTGAAAAAACGTTATAGGATTACCACATAAACAGCATTGCTTCCAGGACTAAGGAAAGAAGAATGTATTTCTAGATGTGGAGAACAGGGTCTATTTTTTTTGAACAGGAGAAAGATGGAGACAAAAACGTGGCTTCCCCAAACGTCAAATGCCCATTTTCTTTACATCTAACCAGTTTGTACCACCTAAAAGTTTGTTCTAATTTCAGAATACATTAAGTATTTATCTCCAAAGTCAGGCTTGCTATGTATGAATTGGGTATTCAAAATGCTTTGTTGATGTCTTGTTGAGAAGAAAACTGCAGGCTAGAAGAACAGGGAGTAAGGGCAAAGTTTAAATCCTGGAGTGTGACCTCAACAAAGTCCTTTGTATTTCTTATTTTAAGAAAGCAAAAGAAAATTCCAGAGGTTGTTCCCTGCCTACAGAGAAGATTTGCATGGTTGTGAAACAATGTCATGCATACTGTGAAGTCGGATGTTTTAAGTTATCTTCATAACTGCCTTCAGGACACTGAAATACTCTTCAGAGAACACAATGTACAAAACTCCCACTGTTCATAAGCAAAGGACTTGGGAGGAATTTTGGGTGTCTAAGTACAACTCCTTGGGGCCAATGTCCAGTTGTTTAGCAATGTGCTCTGCAAAAGGAGGGACTACAGAGGAGTTCGAAGAGATAACATAAGGTGTCCTCATTACAGCAAGGTACCCGAGAACAAGTAGTTGCTGTGCAGCCTACCCACATCTTAAGGCTTTAGAATGGCCTGTTTGTCAAACATGCACCGCAACAAACACATATGCACATATGCAAACACATTTTAGAATAAAACTGGGCAAGACAGTGTGATCATTGTGTTAATATTTAAGTTAGTCCAGTAAATAACCTGAAATTAATAACTTCTTTCCCTTGGTAGTGACTGAGGTTTAGAACCAAGATCCAGACTATTAAATTCAAAGAACAGAGGTGCACTGCCGCAGGCAGTCAAAACACTCATTGGAAAAGATTGATTCCATCCAAGTAACACTGCAGTGGTAATATCTGGTGCCCTGCAGAGATGAAAAGATTTTCTCCCACTCCTGCCCACCCTTCCCACTTGTTTGTAAAAGTTCACTTCAACACTCTGTAAAAGCAGGTTGTTTGCTAAGTCTTACAAAGGCTTTTTGAACTTAAATGTAAATAGGTATTTCAAGGATAGCAGAAATACTACCATACTCCCAATAGACTTCTGAAGAAATACATTTCAGTCCTGGAGAGCAAGATGTATTTAGGTCCTTTTAAGTGAGGTATAATTTCCTTGGGGGAGATATATCATGAAGAAATTATTCAAGCCTCATATCTGGAATAGTTTAACTCAAAGCTGGAAAATATGAGCTAAGGGACACATTAACATTTTCCAGAGGCCCTGTACTGACCCAGGGGAATCCTCACTGGATTGCCACTCGAGTACAGAGAGCTCAACTGGACGTGCTTTTCCTTCAGAGCTGCACTCCATCAACAGATACCACGTGGAGTCAAAGCTTTCTCTCTGTCCACACTGGAACTGTGTCTTGCTGTTAGCGTGGAGAAATTCCTTCTTCCTTCTGAACCCTTCAGCAACCACCTCTTGAAAACCTAAAAGAAGCTATGTGACTAGTTTTAGAACATGAATCTCTATTCCTAAGAGGGATACTCTTAATTTTGCCCTGTGAAAAATACCAGGTTTCTCCTTTACACGAGTTCAGGCAAGTAAAAACTACAATGATAACAGTTCTAGGACCCAATCTTCCCTATTCAGTTTTAAACCTCAAGAGAATACATCTGCTTTCTTAGCCAGGTCTTTTTTCGGTCTTCCCTTCCTTAATCAAGTAGCAGTTACCCTCTCCTGGGAAACTTCAGCCATTCTATACTCAGTACTGGAAGATTCACCACAAAATCCAGTTCAAACTGTGGAGTAATGCTGTCCATATGCTGTATAATTACATGGGAATTACACAGAATAGACATCTGAGACATGAGCAGCCAAAGGTGGACACCTGTAGAACAGTTTCTTTCTTGTCTACAGTTTCATTTTGTTTTTTCTTAAGCTAACCTTCTAATAACTCTTTTGAAATTTACTCTACTAAGCCATTGAAACACCCTCAGTGAACTGTAAATACCATTTTCAATTACAAACATTTTTCAGGGCTAAACTAAATACATGCTTGCATATGAGCATTATTCTGTCAACATCTCTTCCACAATATCTTTAGTCTCCAGCGAAGACCTAAATTACGTGACACTGCAGAAACAAAGGAGGTCTCTTTCTCAAGAGTCAGCAGTGCCAAAACCCAGTTTGTCATCCAGTTCAGGTTTGAGAAATACATCCTACTATCCGAAGAATACATCCCTTCCTTACTGTAACCCCAGTGTGTTATTTCCCTGTGATTACTGTCTTGGACTCATGAGTTTCCTGGATACTTATAAAGTAATACATGACACAGTTCATGTAAGGAACGGCAGTACACATTTTTCTTTGCTTGTCTGCTATGAAAGCAAAGTGCTGAAGAGTTCACTAAGGGACTGCCCTAACAGTATTAGGAAGCACCTCCATTTGTGTTTGTTTACCTAATCCCTAGTTAACAGATGTGCATTAGAGGAAAGACACCTCTGCCTCTGACATGAACAGTCCCCACTATGTGCAGTATAATTTGACAGGTTATGCGCTTTTCAGGGCTACAACATGCCCACAGCATACTAGTGTTGGGTTCTTTAATATACAGGGGACAGGACAGGCCTTGCAGACTAAAAGAGAAAAACCTTGTAAAGGCTGAATAATCAGCCAAAGAAAGCCAATGATTTATCAGAGATAAACTCTAGACAAAGATAAAAAGTTAAAGAATATTGACTGAAATTCAACTGTTACGTTGGCCCAGCAGAAACCAGGATTTACCTTCTGGCAACCAGAACCCAGGCCCCAGGCTGAACATGAATACAGCAACAGCACTGGGGAAACAGCTTCCCTCAGTTATGATTTCAAATACCTTGGGTAAGGTTAGTCAAGGAAAACACCTTGAAGCTACCTCCACAGTATATTTCAAAGCTTGTGATCTATCAGCACAGGTTTTATTGATATCTTCACATTTGAAATAGGGAATACCTGCCTGATACTTTCTCCAGAAATAAAATGAATCTTAACTGTTTGACTTGCACATTGTTTCAAGTAAGAGGCTGATAAAGCTGCAATAATAATAGCAATTCCATCCACTGTGTGAGCTACGATGTGTAGCAGGACAAGCTTTCAGTTTCTTTGAGGGTTCCTGATTTAGAGGGTATAACATTAAGACGTCCAAGATTAAGATGACATCGTGTCGTTATTTCCACAAGTTTATAATAACAGAATATTACAAAAGCAGCAAGCTTGCCAAAGGAAGGAAAACGTAACTGAAATCTTTTTGAACCACATATTTTAGATAAGCAGCATTCTAACAATAAAGGTCTCCTTCCTGAGGGAAAAATGCCTCTCTTCTATTTCAAAAGCATGTGAAATATTCATAATGCTGCCTTGAAAACCAGTATTTACACGAACATTTGCAGAATGTAAATGCTGTATCAATGAACCCAAGTGGTGCTACCAGCTCTACAAATAGCACAGATGCAAATATAAGAAAACTACAGCTAAACTTAAGTATGCCACCAAAATGCTAATATTCATGGCTATGGGGGAACACCTAATAGGAAAGAGCTTTCTATTTGCTTTTAAATCACATTTTGGCTCCATACTTTGGCTTTTCACACATATCACTTACTAAATGGTTGTCTGGGTTTGGGTAAACATTTGAGCAATAGGCAATGTTCAGCTTCAGCATCCTACGGTTTATCTTAATACATTATTGCCAAGAATATACAGATTACATGTCCCCACCTGTTTGTCTTTTCTGTGCTTGCAGTTAAAGCATATAATTACCAATTCATCTGTGCTTGTGTTTGACATTTAAAGCCAAAGCAGCTCTGGCAGCAACTTCCATAAAACTTTGCAGATTTACCTATATAGCTCCCATTCTTCATTTCACATACTGTAGCCTACTACTTTCCCCCCACAGCCCAAAGCCATGCCTCTTTCAACCTATAAACAAACTATCCTGCTTCTGCCTGATGGGCAGGTTTAGTGCATGAATTAGCTCATATGCAGTTTAACATTACTTCTTTATTTTTTTGTTGAGCTTCTCAACTGTAAGAAGCACTCCAGGAGTCAGACTTAGCTGCAAGCTAGGTTTACTTAACTGAGCACATCTGGAATTTTCACCCCTGTGAATAAAGAACTCTACCACTTCCATGTTCAACCTAGGCAATTAAGGATCCCTGGTTCGTGTGCTTCTAGACCTAGTTAGTCATTCACTGGGGTTTTACAGAATTCAACTCTCAGCTTCATGTTGTTACTGCAATTGCTGCAACTGCAGTAAGAATGACTGTTTTTCATTAATTAGCTCCTTTCTTCAAAGAAAGCTCACTTCATTCTGATGCAACCCATACAGCCAATTTGACAGCTCACCTACATTCATGTCATTCCCAATTAAACTCCAAATATATTGTTATACCAACTATTTAAGTGTATATATACTGTAATTCACTATGCAGCCATAGAGGATTTGACTGCTGTATCCTGCAGGAATTCATACAAATTGGTCTGCGGCAACGCTGAGGAAAACCTTGCTGGTACTCTGTCCTAAGAAGAACACTCTTTAAACTGTAGGAGTGGAAAATTGTTCCTTCTTTTGCCAGTCTCCTGCTGAAACAGGAATAAGTCTTATTCCTGTATATGGAAAAGTACTTCCTAGAGGCTTTTTGTAGCCCCTGCCCTTCAAGCCCAGAGTGGCAAGCATCTGCTGTTCTCTCCTTCCACTGTCTTGACCAACTGCCTGCAGAATAGGTTTGGTTTTATCATATGTTAACAAATGGACACTCCATCTGAAAAAAATAAGCTAGTTATTTATCCAGAAATCAGGTGAAAAATAGAAGTCAGAAAGTTTGCCCTGACATGGCTGCACGGCTTGATTCAGTCCAGCCTCAGAAGCTACTGACCTGTCTGTCAGTCTGGGCTCCTGGCTGAGGCTGATTACCATCACTTGCTCTACTTGCCCCTTAACACTGAGTCACTGTCCCTGCTCACCTTGGTGTTAAACTTGGCTCCCAGCTTGCTTTCCCTTACAGAGCAGTGCCTACCAGTGCTGCTCCTCAAGACTTCCCCAGGCTGATATCCATAGCAGGTGGTCAGAAGAAATTTTAGGAGTATATGGGGTTCAAGGAAAATTAGGAAGTAGCCTAAGAGCAGGATGTTTCTACTGGTAGGAAACCCAATGTACTTTCTCTCCTTGAAAACATGAGTCCTTATTAAACAGTCACAGTGATCTGCTGAAAGCCTCGTTGGGATTCTTGGAAGTGAGAGGAAAGGACAAGAGACAGTGGGAGCAGAGTCCAGGTGGGAAGTGGCAAGACATTCTGAAACTGCTGAAGAAGTGGAACAGCTGACCACGCTCTCAGATCGACACAACCAGCACATAAAACACATGAGAAGCACTGCTTGCCAAAATACTTGAGCCTCTCTTAGCTCTTCTGTTCAGGAGACAGAGATATGCTTGGGTATCATCAGTGGCCAAGAAGGAATGAAGTCCGTATCTAAGCTTTTTAGCAGCCTTGTTTATACTTCCATGAAGAGGATGAGGGAAAGGAACCCAACTGCACTCCAGATAAGGAAGTCAATGAGGCAGAAAAACAATGTCCCAGCATAAATCTGTGAGGAGAACAAAGCCTGGATTAACCACACAAGCCACCTCACAGAGCCAATCTGTAGTTTCAGTCTTGCTCTGCACTACAGCATTTACAGGGAGATGGATAGTTCTTTCCACTCCAAGTACTGCAGATGTTGGACACCATCAAAGCAGTCTGCCAGCTATTCCTCTGGCCATGTCTCTTGCAGATATGTACACACATGGATTGCACAAGACAACAAATCCAGGAAAAATGAGAGCAAGAGGCTGCAGAACACCACAGTAAAAATGCAAGCAAAACAAAGCAATAAGAAATCCTCATTTTCCATCAAAACCCTCTGAAGTATCCTGGCTTTGGCACAAGGTTTATCTCACAACCACCTTCCATATGAACAAGTGCCTTGTTGTAGTGTAAGTTTAATGCAACAGCAAAGTACAAGAAACTGGGACCAGGCTATAAAGCAGATATAACATAAAAAGAGGTAACACTTGGCAATCTGACCTCAGCGTCAAGGGATAACTTCTACAGCATTTCTTAGTTATCCCTCTCTAAGGGATAACCCTTTCCAAAGACAGTGTGAATTACACAGCGGAGTATGTAAACTTACTGGTTTTCTTGAGAAAGAAAAACACAAAATCCCCCTCTCCCCCTTAGTAAACACATATATTTTCAAGCACAGAACTGAATTTGAAGATGTAAGTTGTTGTTCAACAAAATGCTGGTTGGATGATGTAGCTCCAAAGGAATTTTTAATTTTCTAAAGTTACACATTTTTCCATAAAACACAGTGTCTGAAATAACAATGTTGGCTGAAAGTGTTGATCAGAGAACAGCTTCCATAGTGCTCCTATGGTTCTTTAATACGTTTACACATTGTAAATGATACAGATAATAATTTGTTAAAGTAAAAGAAACACTTAGCATTAGATCATTACTGGTTTCTAGAGACCTAGAAGGTAACACTGAATTTCATCTGCTCAAAAGCTGGCTGCAGTGAAAAAAGTTTCAAAGGCATTTTCTTTCTACATAGAAAAGGATCATTAACGTTTAAACCTGGCAATTCTCAAAGAAAATCACTTTCGAAGAAAAGAATACGAAAAGGTTTAATTAAAAATTCCTTTGGAAGAATCTATCAAATATACACGTGGAATATGCCTTAAGCAAAAATTCCAACTAGAGCCTACACGGATTACATAAGGGATTGGAGTCATTAATAAGACATTAGGCGGAAAAGATTAGCAATGTGTGTTCTGCGTTAGAAGAGTGTTTTGTGTATGTAGGAACACCTGCACAAGGTCAGACCAAAGGCCATCTAACCTTCTTATCTCCCATGCCACCACTGAAAAGTCTCATATTAGGGAGGGATTGTGAGATACAGGTAAAAAATAAAGTGAACTTTTTCAGCACATTCTAATGTCTAACTCTCGTGTCCACGTCTCTGAAAGACTCTAAGAATGGTAAAATTTAAAACAAATGAAGGCAATGAAAACTACCTACAGGAGCTTTCTCTCGTCAGTGCAGAAAACAGACTGTTTAAGATGCAGGCTGCCATCCTCAATTTTTCAGTAACCTGTTTCATCAGAAAAGGCCTTTGTTCTTCATTTGGAGGAGCTGTTATTTGAAATATAAACTATTACTGCTCTATATATGCGCAGCGAGATGACTACTGAACATGTTGAAGCCAAAATCAAAACAAAGTTTTATACTATCTAAAATAAAGGAGTTCAGAGCAGGAAACATTTTTGCAGGGGAGAAAAACAACAGCACAAAACCATCTGAAAAACCCCACTGTTACAGGTGAGCTGGCAGTGTCACTTGTGTTATTTCCCTTTAAGACCATATTTTTAGATTCTCACAGATGAACCAGCATTAAAATGTTGAAGTTGGTAGACTAAATGCACTGGTGAAAAAGCTAATGAGGGGTGGCTGTATTTGGCTCTCCAGGGTGATAAAACAGACTGATGAAACTTGTAACCAGTTTCTTTGGGTGTAATTGTTTCAACCCATTATCTTAAACATTCATTATCATTACAATTCTATTTTCTTTTTTAAAAGGTTCAGCTAAAATGAAGTCAGATCTTTCTGAAGCAAAACATTTGTTGTTCTGACAGATCTTTCAAGATGTGCTACCTCATAACTACTGACTGCGGTTTTAATAGTATTTTTAACCTATTATTTTAACTATTATTTTATAATACACACTTTGCTTGAGCATTTGTTCCTTGCCTTCACTGAAGTTTACTTCTGCATCATAAAAGAGGATCTTTCTTCTACTGCAGTATTTATTGGGGGGGAAACATCTTACTGTATTTTGTTTCAAAAACTAAGTAATATATTATAATCTATGTACTGCACTTCTGTTCTAAGGACAGATACGGGTTTGCTCAAAGCACTCTTCCCCTTAACCCCTCCCGAACACTAACCTGTACTGCTAGTGACAGCTCTGGATTGCTCTGGAAATTCTAGCACAGCCAGGTAGGAATCTCCAAGAAAATCTTCTTTTGCCCTTTTTAGCCCAGCTGGAGAAATAGCCATCAGCAGGAATACAGATTTCCTTAACCAGCTCAATCAGAGTGTTCAGGTGAGACTGATACTTACAGCATTCAAAAAGCTTGAAGACCACATTCAGGCACATTGAGCCTGTCCACTGCACGTCACTTGTACTGCTAAATGCCTTCCCTGGCTGGTCTCCCAGAGGCTACAGCATGTGGTGACCCCCTTGGAAAGAACTGACAGCCTATTTCCCAAAGTCCAGTGCAATCCCACAGCTGATGGCACATGCGCCACTGCTTTCAAAGTGCTGAGAGGTCAAGCAGTTTTATCACCTTCTGAGAAGGGTGAGGGTCAAGCTTCGGAAGCACTGATACTGCTGTTGCTGACATTTGTATGCAGAAGTGATCAACCTTCATTCACACATCTGCTCTATAGCAGCAAACCACTTCAGTGACCACAGTGTATGTTTGCATGTTTCAAATGAAAAATCACCCCAGGGTGTAAGACCAGCACAAAGCTCAACCTTCAGATACAAACCATGCAGCATAATGACGTCCTGGACACTCACACTGGCCTCTGCCACAGAGAACATCATCCTTTTAATGCTGCTGACATTTCAGAATGAGGTCCTGAGGCATTACACCCCCAAGGGAGTAAACAGATTAAAAGTATACAAAGCTTTTTGCAGTAGCTTGCCAGAATCTCACACAATCAGACCCAAGCTGTCATTCTTAGCCATTACACCACAGTCAGTATTTACAATACTTGGATACAGAAATGTCCAGACCAAAGCAAGACACAAAACAAGACTCAGAATTGGAGTATCAAGGTCTTTAGGAAGCCCTCCACAAAGAGTCAACTGTTTGAAGATACATTATACTGCTTTTGTAGAAATGATCATGTATCTAGCATACATATGTATATAAATATACAGAAACATCATATATACATACATAAATGTATAGATATGTAGCTACAACTTGGCATCTTAGCTTGAAAGTTTAACTTGTTTCTAATTTATACAAAATGTTTTTTTTCCACACAATCAAGGGGCAGTGGAGAATCTTTTATTTTTTAAAAGCAGAAATAAAGAGTTCATTAAACTATTCAGTAAAAGCACAGGAGCTTTATTCAGCTGGGTACTCTGCACCAGCACATACTAACAGCCTTTCTGCCAGCACTACCTGACCGAGGTATGCATTTCTCAGCTACACATTTTCACAGCTCAGCAGCAATGATTTGCACTTAGAGACACTGGCGCAGTATGACTGACAGTGGGCTCAGACCTGCTCGTTGCTCACCAACATCATTACCTACCGTGAGATGCACCTTTCAAGTTTCACAGCATTGCACAAATGCTTCTAACAAAACATGGGAAAAGTCATGCCCCAAATCTTAATTGGAAAAGCCAGACCTCCCCAAATGCTGGGTCAGACACATTTTAGCTGCTGTATTGCATTTGGTAACACCTCTAAGCTCCAAGCAAGGATCCTACTGTCTTAAGGGTAAACAAAACAACAAGACAGGCACCTGGACAGTGTATTTGACAGAGACAATCAGTACTCAGCACAGCATGACTGAGCAACTTCATTTGCCTGCTGCTGTCTGCACGACCCAACACAAGGCGTGTGGAAATACACAGGCTCTGAGGAGGATAGGCACAGCAGAAGGGCTGATAAAGCCTCTCCACCATGGAGGGACACCCACACTGCTTACAGCCTGCTTTTCAGTTGATCTATTTGTGAGCACAAGTGAGAAGCTATGGTAATGCAAGTGTATTTCCAGTGCCCAAGCTGGCTCAGTAACCTTCCCATGGCATTGCTGTGCACCATGCTGATATGTACCATCCCTGAAAAATTCCTCCTGCTGGAGAGAAGTGTTTGGAATATAAGGATAGTCAACATGTGAAACATTCAGCTACACTAATGCGAGATCCATACAAGTAACTCAGGGTGCCTTAAACTAAAGAAAAGAGCCCTTGTGTTTGTTTCTAAAAGCCATAGGGAATTTCTTAAGAAGTAATAAATGAAATCTAAGACTGCTCAAAAATTATTTAGTGGTAATTTTCCTTTGTATTTTTGAGTGTATTCGGACTACTTGAAAAACAAAAAGATTCAAGAGAACATCCTAGCAGTCTCTGTTCTTAGGATACGCTGGGATGCCAATATCAATGGTTTAAGCTACTTTCAAACCCTGAGAACATGATGAAATCTTCGAGTAACGAGTGAAGACTGCAGATATAGAAATGCAGATATAAAGAAAGAATTAATTGGTTTTAGTGAAGGTCTTAAAATTAATCATGACAAAATTGTTGAATGAGTGAAATATCCCAACACCAGTATAGTCTAGAGAGCAGCTATTCTGTTATATCAACTAAAGTATCCACTTTTAAAACCACTTCAGAGAATATCTATCCTTCAAAATATTCCAGCTTCTCAAGCTTTTTAATTAGACGTAACATTCAGAGATATCAGTAATTAACACTATAACATGTTAAAGGATATGAAATGAAAGCATCTGCATGCTTAGCTGCAGTATCTTGCTTATACATGCTAGGCTGGAGCTGAGGAAGAAGTTTCCAGCAGCCAGATGGACACAAGAATGCCAGCTTTTCCCTGCTCTGTGAGGTACAGCTCATTTCTGCAGACTACTGGGGCATATTCCTCCATGCAGCTTAAGGCTGGCAGAATAATCTCTTCCTCTGAAAACATTCCTGGTATTTTTAGTCTTAGTCTTTCCAACTCAGAATTTCTGTTCTTGAACTCTGCTTAAATACCTTGTTAGCGAAACTGAACCCATCCCATGTGCTCTGTACCTCCGAATTGACCAAGGAAACTGAGGGGCAGTAACTCAACCCATGGTTTCTTTATGAACTGAGCTAATGATCAGGTTGGAAGTAAAAAAGGGACTGTGCTCTCACTCTTACTTCTGTGCATTAAGAGCTTTACGAATCGGTGACAGCTCTGCTAAATTGGATTTAGTGCTGTGCTATTTCATTCGGCAAGGAAACAAAGTCATGGGAAAAGGGAGCCCTGGAAATACACTGTAACAAGTTCTTCTGCCAGTTTTTTCTTATGTAATTAGACCTCTTGATACAAGCAACCAAGTGGAACTGGGCTTCCCCAAAGCGTAACATACCCAACTGCTTTTCCTGTATATATGAGTTTGTACAAATGGAGCTTAGATCCCATTTTGTCATACCTACTCTATTCCACACAATTGCTATTAGGCTCTCTGGGTACTTATTTAATTGGACAAATGGATAGCAAGAAAAATAAGTACTCCTTTGCACTGTATTTCATATAACATGCTTAGGTGAATGCTAAGTACAAACCCTCACCAGAACTGAGCAATGAGCTGCCTTCCTTCAGACCACTTCAGGGAAACCTTTGCAAAATGGGACAAGTAATAGATGATCGGACTGAAAGTCTGCAAAATTCTGTGTGACCTAATTCTGTAGGGCCTAATGACTGCTGTCACCTTCCAGGAGTGAACAAGTGCCCTTTACGATGCTGACTAAAACAGAGTATTTAGGAACATCAGGAATGCCAGTGAAAATACCTCTCAGTGTTACCAATCCTCACTGTAGCGTTCATGTTGCTATTGCGAAATTCTTTGTTTCTGCTGGTTGAGAAAAACTCAGATAATGCAGGCAATATAAAGGTAACCAGAATAAAACTTGTTATGCATCAAAACACATCCGGCATCCCCCGTGATGGGCATTTAGCTGAAGAAATTTTCCAGGAACAGGAATAAGATTAGGATTTTTATTCGCTCTAGGTCAGTGCAGTACAATGCCATGCCTATAAAGTCAAATATATATGACAAATTTAAATATATTCATCATAGAGGCCCTGTTACTTATTATATGAACCTCCAAATTCATTATAAACCTCAATTCCCACCATCTCAAAAGGATATCGAGAGGTACCAGTAACTTCCAGCAACTTCCCCAAGTATTTTCTACAAACTGAGGTTTGCTCAACTTACCTTTTTTATTTATAGACCTACCCATCAAATATTAAAGAAAACCAAGATGACCATTTCTAATCCAGCTAAGAATGGCACAACACAAGCCCTCTGAAAACTCTGCTGACTTCATAAATCTTCTGTCAGTGAACATTTCAATTTGCAGAACATGCCTCCACAGAGAATCAGTCTCCTGGACTGTTTCATTCTGCAAAAGTTTCTCATTTCCACTGCTTTGGCATTTCACAACTAAGCAATTACTGTGGGCATAAAATGTGCTGCCTTGCTGTCTAGGTCCATGTTTTAATGGGCAAAGTAAAATAAGTGATTTAGCGTTAGGTGTCCCTGCCCATGACAGGGGTTGTTGGAACTAGATGATCGTAAGGTCCTTTCCAACCCTAACGATTCTGTGATTCTATGATTCTATGATTCTAAGTATCTTGAAATAAATTTATTTCCCAGTTATGGCACCACACTTCGTCAAGGAATAATTTCTTACACGTGCTTCAGTTGTCCAGTTAGCAATGTCAATTCTTTCTGTTACCAATGTTTCCTTTGTATTTGTGTTTGTCAGACTTCTGATGAAAACAAAAATCTCCTAATCGCATTATATATGTCTTATACATACACACACTAACTATATGTGTATATACATACTATCTATAGTTTTGACTACTTATTTGGCCAGTTGTTTAGTTTGCTAACTAAATGACAAGAGGTAAAGTAGGCATCAAAATATGATCCAGTGTTAACCAAGCAGATGGACATAAATTCTATGTCCATCTAAATGCTAAATGCTGAAGTTTTTGAGTACTAATGTTCAGCCCTGCAAGCAGTGGGATTTAATTACATTTTGTTCTTAAACACTTGCATTGAACAAGGTGTCATTTAAAAATATTAGTTAATATAATTATGTTTCAAACTTGCTACTGATTCAACAGTAAGGTTTGTTATTTGTTAGTTTTGTTGGGTTTTTTCTAAGTGAGAAAGACTTTAAGGGCAGATGACTGGCAGTAAAAGTAGAAACATTAACAACTCCACCTCCTCTTTCTGAGTTTCATGAAAAAGAAAGAAAATAAACACCATCTATTATAAGTTTCTTACTTCCCTGGCAAAACCAAAATCCATATGCCAAAGCCATGACTTATGAATACAATAGCATGAGTATTTTTAAAGGAACACCAGTCATAGTTCCATAGTACTGCATTTGCAGGATTTGTAATAAATACAGAATTCCATAAAATACCCTTCATCTTGATGCCTTTTAAGTCAGGAAAGGCACAAGCCTTCAGACAAAGGGAATAAACCTCAAACCTGTCATCTGGCAGGCTTGGAGCCTCCTGCAGACAGCATCTCTTAGTGGCTCAGGGTCCTCATGCCCCCATCGCAGTGAATATAAGCAACACAACAACCAAGAAACTTTTGCAAACAAGGGACAAAAATCAAGGAGGAGAATGTAAGAACCAACTCCTCTCCCCAGGACAGTTGTCACTGTTGCATTTCTATTGCTGTGAAATTGGGATTAAAGAGACACGTGAGGCTAATGAGCAAGAAAGACCATACCAATTTAATGATTAAAATCTTGCAGTCAAGAGCAATAACTGCACTAAGCCAGTATTGCCTAAAAACCCAATCTAGAAACAGCTACAGGGAAGTAAGACTCCCTGCATGAAGTACACTGACATCCTCCCTTTCCGCCCTCCCCGTTTTAACCGATCTTCGTACAGATGACTGAGAGAATACAGAACAGTTTGTACAGAAGACTAAGCTTAGAGACTATGTGGCACCTGAAGTCTTGTGTATGGTTTCCTATGGATACACAGAGAAGGAAGTCTGTGATGTGAACCTTAAAGCCAGCTGGAGACTACCTGTACCTATTCTCCCTTAGCTCTCTTCCCACCACATAAGGGAAGGATTAATAAGCCTGCAGTACCTGCATGTGGATGACATAGCTGAATTGTTTTTCCAAGCTATTCTCTGAGATGAATCCAAAACAATTATGCAAATTCCAGGAGAAAATTACACACGCTTTAGTTATTTTATGAGCTCCATCTTGTGAAGAGCCAGAAACTATCTTGGACCCATGTGTAGTCTTCGTCTTCCCTTGAAAGGGGAAGGTGCAAACAACACTTCAGAGAGTCAGATTTGGTTCTATTCAGCTATTTATGATAAACAATATTTGAAGTTCCTGTAAGAATCTCATTTAATTAATCCCATTAATTAGACGTAGATGCACTTCCTGTGATACAGAGAGTGGCATTACAGTGACTGATAGTTGCTTCCTAGATATCCATGATGAGAAAAGAGAAAAGGAGCGAACACTACTGGGAAATGTATTGTTAAGGATCTATAATATAATTAAAATGAAGAACACAAGCCCAAAGAAGTGGTAAATGCTCCACCATCGGTAACGTTCAAGGCCAGGTTTGACAGAGCCTTGGGAGACACTGATAGTGTGAGGGGTCCCTGCCCATGGCAGGAGGGGTGGAACTGGATGATCTTAAGGTCCTTTCCAACACAAACCATTCTGTGATTCTATGTTAAAGAATACATTCAAACTGTAGTTTTGAGAAATCCAAATTTCGCTTGTGCACTCCTTTAAAAAGCCAGATTTGCAGTAATTTTTAAGAGTCTCACATTTTGCAACTGCAAAAACAGTGAAATGCAATTAAAGGGAAATAGCAGAGAAAGAACTGAAGTCTACCAGGACTAAAATCATCATCAACTGAATCTTCTTGCAAGATCATGGCTATGGAGCAAATATTCTTACTCTGGACTGAGTATACGCTTTCCAATAACAAAAAAGGAAAATTCTATCCA
This sequence comes from Pezoporus flaviventris, assembly GCF_033815535.1. NCBI lineage: Eukaryota > Metazoa > Chordata > Aves > Psittaciformes > Psittacidae > Pezoporus > Pezoporus flaviventris. The sequence continues at coordinate 7,835,151 of NW_026892585.1, forward strand.
GCATTCTTCATGAAGCTGTTTCATTGTTAACTCAGCTCTGTGCTGGCCCAAATGGATCTTCACACAGGCCCCCATTTTTAAATCAAAATTCATAAAAATTATTTAACAGCTACAAAAATGGAAGTAAAACTCAGCTGAGCAGGGAAAAGTAAGTTTGTACATTCAGATTACACTTAATTCTTGGGCTTTTTGAGAAACACTGTCTAATTCGATGTACAGCCATTAAAGTTTCAGTTTGACTCATTTCAAATATCAGTTTAGCTTGTCTCTTAATAGAAATCTTTCAGAAATGCAAATCCTTTTTACAGCAGTAACACAAGAGAGCATTCTTTCTGGAGATGGAAAACAACAGACAATGTAAAACCACTGCACATCAAGAATCAATTTTAATGGAACACTGCTGCTGATAGGATCATTGCCAATAAGCGCCTCTGTATGCACTGAGGCAAATCTCAAGAAAAGCACTCACAAACAGAACATGCCAAGCAATTGCTAATACACTCCAGCAGCAGGGCATAAAATTGCACAAGGTGGATTTAGACAGTAGTTCAGGAGGTGGATAAAGGAGGGTTATCTGGGAAGAGCAACTATGCGTTAGTCAGTCTAGACGATACTCAGAAGTGCTTGCTCCAAAACTGGCTAATATCTGCTGGTAAAAGTTAACTTTTTGTACGCAGCTTTCATTACTATGGTGGCTTTAGCAAACAGTGCTTGAGAAATTAATTTCTCTACCTCTTATCCATGTGTTTTTAAATCAATTGATTCTAAATAACCTGAAATTAAGTTCCTAGCCAAAACAGCAAGCCAGCAAATTGTGTAAGGTTGCCTAAGTCTAAAAACAAGCACCTCTTCCTCCCACTGCAAATCAACTGAAATAATGCATGATTTTTATAGGGTGTAATGAAAACCTGCACTGGGCTCAAAAAGTGGGTTTGCTGTCTTCTTTACCACCATCTCAAAGTATCAATGTTTTAGTCTTAGTAAATTTTATGTGATTTTTCTCTTAAATAAATTCTACTTCTAAGTTCTCTACAGCTCTTCAGTAGAATACTAAAATGCTGGTACAACTTTGCAGTCCCCAACACTATTATTACTATGATGATGATGATGATGATGATAAATATTACCTATACAGTTGTTTTATATTTTTGAGGCCATGGGACTGTAGTTTTTGCAGTAAGCAGATTGATGCAATACTTTCAATACTCAAGAGATCACTCCTTTTCCAAGACTTCTGCTCCAAGGCTAATCCAATATATCAGAAAAATAATAAAGACAAATGCTGGTGTGGAGTCATGACTAGAAATAATAATAACAAAAAACTGCAAAATGCTGATTTTTCCTCACTACGTTAATCATGTTATTCAGTGCGTTATACTTTAAATGGTGTCGGCAGGGTGAAATTGTACATTCTATTGAATTACAGGGGAAAATAAATTTGTAAGCAGGGTTTTTTTCCATCTCTGTCTAGAGAAGGGAAACATGTACATAAATCAAATGTATCTTCCTATTCTCTAGAAGTTGCAAGGGCTCAGCCTGTTTCTAAGACAATACAAGCTCAAAGAAAATTACTAAATAAGTTCACAAAGAGTGACATTAAAAATATTCACCGTTATTGCTCTCCAAGCCCTGCAGAATTTCTTAGTGTGCTTCAACAAGAAAGAACCTGCAGGAATTACATTAGAGGAGGCAAAGGTGGTGCAGTAATAGGAGACCTGTCTAAAGAGACAACAGTTTTAAGTGGCTTTGTCACTTGCTTTCTGCCTCGATTTGGACATGCCGTTTCACAGCCGCTGCTTCCTGGGGTAGACTCACCAACAGGATGGAGGTTACCCACATCTATACACTTAAATTCTCTTTGCCTGCAATAAGAGATGGCTGCAGCAAATTTTCCTATTGCCTGTTTTCCCTGAATAGTTCCATGGCACTGTCTGGGAAACCGGTAGCTGATGGGAACTGCCTTGCATAGAGTTTTCAGCAAGAGAAAGCTAAGTATCCCAACAGAAAAGGTGCTAACACAGTAACAGATCCTCTCTTTCCTCCCACATTTATCTCTTCCTCAAAATAAACAGAACTACAGAACTGGAAAATAGGGGCTAAAGGGACACGAGGAGAGGCTGGATATGAGTGATACTGGCCAAAGCACCTGCTGTCTCAGAACAGCCAACATACAACAGAACCTCCCAAGGCTGTGCAGCAAGCAATCATTAGTAAAATTAGCCATGGTAAGACATGCGAGTGTAATACAGAGTGAAAAAGGTGGAGATAGGTGGGGTTTCCTTGCTCTGCTGACTCATGGATGGTTTAGGGATAACTTTCAGCCTTTTCAGTGGAAAACAGGGAACTTGATTCCCTTCTTTTTATTTATAATCCCATCTAAAATATTTCCTCAGCTGCCCATTTTATTATCATAATACTCTTGGCATGAACTTTTTGTGAAAGCCCTCATGATAAAAAAGACATTGCCCTCGTCACCTTTTCTCCAGTTAGTTTAGCTATCTGGAAAGATATATGCAAAGATGACAGGGATGGGGATATCACCCAAAATAATTACAATTACATTTATTCACTTTAAGGGCTCTTTAGCCGTAACAATCACACAGGAGTTGATCCTCTATTTAAATGTATTATTTTTTATTTGAAGACCTTGCCTGTTAGTCACAAAAGAGAGGACCGAAAATGTTTTAAACTTGCCTCTCAAAGTTCTGAACCTCAGCATTTTTCCTAACATAGTTTTCTGTCACTTGGAATATTTTCTGAAGAAGAACACACTCACAGAAGATTCTTTTCTTTGCATAAATGAGAAAGCTTGAGGGCTGGGGGAAATGGGAGGGGTGATTTAGCAAGGTCTGACTTTAATCTTTAATCAAGTGCTTGAAATAATTCTAGAATAGTTTATTAACACCACAGAGATACATGAATTTTGCCCATAGCAGGATTAACAGCAGCTCTGACTGCACATTCCACATTGAAACTCAACAGCTGAGATTGAAAACCTCCCTGTCTTATTTTCTCCATTAATACAAGTAGTGGCTATCATAAAGCAAATAGCTAGCCAGTTAAAATAATATTTTAAAAAGAAATAACAGACCAACATTTAAAAAAGACCATAATTAATGTAGCAGGGTCTAGCTGCATGTCCTAATCAGAATTCCATTTTCATTAGTAAAAGCTGTCCTGCAAATACATGCATATTTGCTTATTTCCCATTTGCTTCCATTTGCAAGATGAGTGGTCTCATCTTATCAGTGATAACAGAAATGCACAAGGATCAATAGTACCCCCTAGTTATCTAGGGCTTTCTTAACTGGGAATCCCATCTCATTGAAATCACTGAAGTTTGTAATCGTATGTCAGATAGGCAACTAAGTGAAACAGCAAGAGAGCATGTATTAAGCTGAATAACACTCACGTAATGTATGATCTAGAGAAAACATGTAAGTTACTTGAACATTTTAAGAGACATGCAGGCATTTAAAAAGCTAAGTAGAAATACTACAATGTAGTACTGTTGATATAGTAATATTATTGTATTAATTTATTGCCACTCATGTACAGATTTAGGTGAATGAGTATGTACCTTTAGCTCAATTCTGCAATTTACAGTGCATAACCTTTCCTCTACATTCGTCCCCAGAGGTGCTAAGATTGCCCATGCATTTTAAATATAGGTCAGAGTGGAAGCTCCAGTGAGTGTTCCTCTAAAGAGAATATTCGCTAATATTTGTCTCAGGATGCTCCTATAGAAAGTAATTCATATTCAGCATTTTGTCTTCCAAAATTGTGGGTTTCTAGTAACAAGATCTTTGTTATCTACATTGAATATTTTAATTATTTTTATCTAGTTCATTTTAAATACAATACACTAAAATTCAGTCTCAGCCTTTCTGTGCATGTAATTACATGGCTAGGGGGCTGGCAACAGAGAGAAGAAAGAAGGGCAGAAGGAGCCACTTCCTGAACACAATGTCTATTTTACCAGGCAGAGAGAGCTGAGCTGGTTCAGCCTGGAGAAGAGAAGGCTCTGGGGAGACCTTATAACAGTCTTCCAAGAACTAAAGGGGGCCTACAAGAAATCTGGAGAGGCACTTTTAATAAGTGACAGGGCAAGGGGGAATGGCTTTAAACTGACAGAGGGGAGATCGAGATGAGATCTTAGGCAAAAGCTCTTCCCTGTGAAGGTGCTGAGGCGCTGGCACAGGGTGCCCAGAGAAGCTGTGGCTGCCCCATCCCTGGCAGTGATCAAGGCCAGGTTGGATGGGGCTTGGAGCAACCTGGTCTGGTGGAAGTTGTCCCTGCCTGTGGCAAGGGGATTGGAACTGGATGAGCTTTCAGTTCCCTTCTAGCCCAAACCAGTCTGTGATTATATGATTCTATCTGAGCTATTATGCAACCTCACTGACTTCTGGAAAAGTGCTGCTCTTAAATGTTTTGGGAAAGGTGCCCTAGGTCATGGCTTTTGGAAGAGGGTGGTTCAGCTGCAGAGCTCCTTCTGCATTCACAAAAAAGGGCAACAAGTGTGGTTCTTATAAGCAGTTTTCACCATAGCTGAGAGGGATTTTCTAAATCTAACATGTACATAAATGAACTCAAGTGCTTTTTAGAAAATACACTGGTTTATATTTAAAACTTTATCTGAAATGAATCCAAGAGAGAACATGATCTAGATCCTTCTAGACGGTTGAGAAGTTGATACTTGATGTATTTCACCTCTCTTCCCTAACTCCTACCTCTTTCAAGTAAGCTATGCCTTGCTTGTTCCCAGGTGCATTGATCAAAAAGATTTGGCTTTCTGAAATTTGGCTCTAAAATTATGAATTTTGATGAGATTTCTACAAATGCTCAATCTTAAAGAATCATTATTAAGTGTCTGTTAATGATTTTTACTTCTCTTTTCAGTCAGTAAAAAGCTGACAGTCACAGAGGGTTACTAAGAATAATAATGTTGAATACATTCCCTCCACATGCTGCTTGCTGTAAAACATGTATCTGAAATCAAGAACACACTTCCTACTCCTTCTCTTTCAACTCAGATGACATTACTTCTGATTTACACTTGTAAGTAAAGAAAAACAGACTTTTTACAAACAGTACTGCCAGATTCTTCATGTGAATTGACTTAATACAGGATGCTTTAGGGCAATAAATAAGACAGGCTGTGTGTTCACAGTGAACCATTCCTGTTTAAAAAGAATGGATTGTACAGGATCTCCAACTAGATTAAGGAAAATAAAACAGTAGTAATGATTTCTTTGTATTCTCTTTAAATACAGCAATGGGCAAAAAAAGTCAAACCCATACTGTGTAAATACCAAACATCAATGGCCTTTGCAAGTGTTTTATTATTGCTGTAATTATAATTTACTCTCTATGACCAACTCTTTCAAAGACCGAAGGAATCTTTTCTGAATTGGGATTAAACACATTGATACCAGATTTATTCACTAATTCCTGACATTGGACAATTCCCGGTACTAGTGACCTTGTCTGACTTGGATTTCATGCTCTCAGTTTTCTCCTACCTACTAGAAGCAACACAAAGAGGAGATCACTTCAAGTTTCAAAGCATTACCTCAGAGAAAGGCGCTTGAAATCCAGTAAAAATGATGGATGCCCTTTAAAGAGAAGGTCAATATTTTTTATCTGTACTTAGCAGCTCATAATAATTAAAGGAGCCTTATATCAAGATGCTGGTTTAATGAGAATGTGCAAATTAACTGTCAGTTAGAATGACATTCTCTCAGTGTTTTTATTACATCGATTCTTTACTGCTTGATATTTCTATTGTAAATTAATACAGACGGGTTGTGGGTTTTTCTTCCAACAAAAGTTGGTCCTCTTCAATTTTCTACACTTCAGGATGGTCTTTTGGTAAAAATGCAAGTGGATTATACTTAACTTATACCTCACTGCTTTAAGAATCATCTTTATTCTCATGATGTCCCAACTGGCTATGCCTACTTTATACACATACGCAGATCTTCAGCTGGGCTCGATCCACACAATTCCATTCTCTGAAAGTGTACGAGCGAGTGCAAAGTATCAACAAGTGATTTAGAAGGCTCAGGAGGGAGGGAGCATCACTGTACATTTTGTGGAGGCTAACTTGTAGCAGTCTTCCTAAAGCACATTATTTACAAACCTCCTACTCAAGCCACTAAAAATGCTTTCCAAAATCCAAACCTCACACTGGCTTCTCCCACTTTGTCCTCTCTTGTAGAAAATCTCAGACAGAGTTTCAAAAATAACAGGGTATATCAGATGGCACAACTCCCATTTGATTTATTTGGGCCCCAAATGTCATCCTTTAAAATGATTCCTGCTTGCATACTCACAAAACAGACTTCAACTTCATGTAATAGCGTTGTTCATATCTATAAAATAGCTAACATTTACAGAAGTAACCATATTTCTTTTCATACCTTTGAGAATTCTGCAATTTGATTTGGCTTTTGGCTTGCTTGAACTATTTTAAATCACAGTTCATAAGATGACTTTGTAAATATATCTCACATACCCTTCCCAAACATGATACTTCTCAGTTCATAATGCATGTTTTATTCACATTTCTTTGTTAAGAGAAAGCATTAAGTAAAAACCTCTCGATCTGTACTGAATGCAGTACCAGTAAAAGGAAACTACAGCTTATATACACTAACATCTTTAAGAGCCTAGTGATAAATGCCACATTAAATTGTGATTCAGAGCAAAAGGAAATGCAATTTTCAGAGTCTGACTATAAAGAAGTGCCTAAACTATAGCTACTGCATCAAATAAAAAGTGTTTTCTTTATCCTCTGCTGGTTTTTGTTATTTACAGCAACTCGTCTCTCAAAAATGTGATTAAAACATATGCATTTGTGAACTACAAATATATAGGTTTTCTACTTAAATGCTTCCGACTCAAAGCCCCTCAATCACTCTAACATCCCAAATTAGTATTTCTCATTCTCCTATTGTCTTCTCTTTGGTAAAGCGAGGTGCATCATGCCTTTTAATAAAAATAAATGGATTCTTTATCTTTCATGGCATTTCTAATCTAATGAAAGGACAAGGAAATAAATTGTCATGTTTCCTGTCATTTTTAGCAAAGCCTTTGAAATAAACTTATTCAGTGTAGACAGAGTACTGATGAAAAGCATATAATGAAAACCTCAGCACTTTGACAGATTCTCAAATACTTGTGTGCAAGCAAAAAAGGCAACTTCTACTGTGACAGTGCTGGCAAGATCAAAAGACACATTAGCAGTGAAGAGAGCAGCAGTACAAAAAAGCAGAAACAGTGGCTTAGGAAATAATGGAGGAGGCTGCTGCCCTGCTCTGCACCACGATAGAGAGACAGATTGCCAACGACGTAATCAAAGCTGTAGCGCATTCAGAATGAAAACTCTGGTGATTACAGAAATACGCTTCGCCTAACATTCAGGTGGGCCAGAGTATTTACTGCAGATGGCATTTTGATCTAAACCAGAAATCATAAAGCAGAATCTTCCCCCCCCCCCCCCCCCCCTTCCCTTTCTTCTCCTGTAAAGAAATGGCACCAAGTGAAATGTGGGTTCATTGATGGGTAAATGACTCTCTTCTGCAGCCCCAGTGAGACTAGTGGTACTACAGACACAAACCACTGCTGTGGAATTTGTGATCTATAGGACAGGGTGGTGTCTTCGGGGGGAAAGAAGAAAAAAGTCCTCGTGTGAATAAAGCTGATTCCCCTACGTTCTCACCCTCAAAAAAGCAGCATGGATCATGTGGTTTTTAAAACAAGACAACTGACATACAGGTAGAACAGAAAAAATTGCAACTGGAAAAATAAGGAAAATTACTGGAGTGTCTTCATGGAAGTAGGAGCAGGCTGCACTGTTGATCACATTTTATATATAGTTGCATATAGAATTTGTAGAAAATACTCAGAGGACAAGATTCAATAGACACTAGTTGCAGAAAGAGAAATGTGATTGTTCTTTCTCTATTAATCTTTCAATATTTGGCCAAAACATCAAGAATGTTCTTCCACTGAATTTCTAACCACTGAATTTTAGGTCTTGTAATCCGTTAGTATGTTACCATTCACAAATGTTATTCGCCTCTGCTGCATCTACTTCTCAGTCTTCTTTATTCTACAAAGTGTTCTGCCACTTTCATAAAGTCACAGTGAAACTCCTTTTATAGTATTTCTATAACACTTCATAGAATATCCCATGTGAATGTATAATTGTTCTCCTGGGTCAGTGGTTTCACAGAATGTACTAATATAACACATTATAACTTCCTACAGGGAAGCCTTTCATTTTTGTTCACGCATGTTTTGAACTTGTAGCAATGCCTATAACAAACAGGAGATAATTTGAGCAGCGCTTCATTCTTGCATGTTTAGGAAAATGCATCCTAACCAATACCCTGGACCCACTAACATCCAGAGATCTTGCCACAGGATTTCATTCTCGCACTGAGACTGTCATATCTAGCACAGCAATAAACTAGCTGTATTTTATCTTTGGGCTACATCATTAAAAATGACATGAAGACCAAACTGTCTCCTATAAAGTCTTTCCATACAGAAAGGTTTTTCAATGTATCCGTCTCGCTTTGAGGGATGTAATGTCCTCCTAGCTCCTTCTGTGGCTTCCTGTAAAGTACTCTCCCTAAAAATGAAGAGGTAGATCAATGGGAAGCAGTCTTTTGAATGGAGGCATTTATTTCCTTTGGTGATTTGAGAAGCATTATTCCATGAAGACCTATCAATAAAAGCAGTGCAATTTGGACTTTCAGTTTTGCATCTCTTAAAGACATTTTTTTCATTCATTTGACCATTTCTGCCATTGCTGAATAACTTTTCTGTGTCATTACAGAGACTGAATGCTAGGAAAAGAGTCAATTCAGGTGTCATGCTGTTTGCTCCTTTCCTGTCTGATTTTTTTCTCAACCATGCATTTTTATTGATGTGAGACTTTTACTTATTAATGTGTTAAGTGCTGCCTCTTAACAATTTTGGAGATGAGGAAGTATGAAGTTACAGCTTTTCTAATGTACTGAAACACAGCAGTTATTATCCTGCCACAAAACGTGACAAGAGATCACAAAACACTATTAGTTTTGCTGGGAGGAGTGTCAGTTGCTGAAAAAGTCAGAAACTCAGTTCAATATTAGTAGGGCTTCCCTAAAAAACTTAGGAATTGAATCGTGTTCACATTGCGTTATCTACTTGAGCTCTTTCTTCCTAGCCATGACAAGCTAATATATGTTATTTCTGTTCTTTATCTAAAGAGCAAGATACTGTCTTTCTTACAAAACTCGAATTCAATATTGCTTAGATAGCAGTCAATCTCAAATTCTCAGCAATTCCTGTGAACTACTGAGTAATCTAAACTTCAACTCATTTGACTTAGGAGGAAAACAGGTTTTCTGCTTAAATCCCTCCTTCTGTTACTGAAAACAGAAGAGTTTAATATTCCATAGAGATTGAGGAAAACAATGAGAATACCTTAACACTTGCTCTGGGAGTAAAGCAGCACCACAAGAAAGAAATTAAAAAAAAGACTAGAAACAATAAAATCAAGATGGTGAGAACTGAAAAAGAACTTTATGCTTTGAGAAGCAAGCTCTTAATTTCTGTGCATACAAGGAGACCTCATCTTCACAGCAGAGAGCACTGCAGTTGCGTTTGTCTTAGTACCAGGATCCTGTACCTGATTTGAATTGGGTTTTCCTCCAGACTGCTTTGAAAGCTGTATAAACAGCAGTGGCTTCCCACTCCTGGCTAATACATACAACATTCTTAGTATTTTTCCAAACAGTTGACCCCTGAACTGATTTTGATTAACTGCAGTATAAATCTATACTGAACTATATAGCCCAGACAGGAAATTTAACCCAGGTTATTGTTACAGAGGTAAGAATGCCCTGGCCACCACCGGTAGAGGAGATCAGAAGTCTTGATTTCCAATTAATATTTCATTAGCAGTTCCTGTGCTTTCATACCAATTTGCACATGAATGGATGCCATTCATACTTAAGGAAAACTAACACAAGCCTGCAAATAGTTGCATAGCAAGAACCTTACCCAAAGAATTCCATACAAAGGGAACAAGGATGATGTACTGTATTGTCTAAGACAAGACAAACTTCAAAAACCCCACATATCCTATTAATTTGAACTTCCACAGTGAGGATGTGACTGATACTGGAGCCAAATTAATCATCTGAGCTGTTTGGCACATCAGCGAATTGTGGCTGTCTATCCAACCACCTGAGGTGATTCAACTTAGGTGCCAAGAAGGAAGTTTCTGAATGAGGTATCCAAATGCAAGTTTTGAGTCTCTCCATTACTTATTTGAGGGCTAGTGTTCAAAATAGGAAGTTGTTTACCTTGGTTATGAAGGAACAACACGGTTTTTTGTGATACTGCAAGCAACTCGGCTAGGCTAATTCCATCAACTGCTGAATGCTCAAGTTTCTTCATTGAGGCCCTGGCCATGTTTGATGAACGCGGCCGCTAGCATTTCCTGTCACTAAGAGTAGCCTTGCAGGACTCTGAACTGCTTTTACCCATGTGTGCTAAACACAGTCCCAGAAAATGGGTTAAGAAACAGTATCTGTTATTCATCTCTAGTGTTTATTTGCATAATGCATGAAAATGGGAGGCAGCATTGCAAGAGGCGATATGGTTTCAAGGAAAATTAGAGTGCTTTGACACAGCAGTTAAAAGTAGTTGTTCCCACTTTTCCATTTGATTGTTTTGAAGACAGAATTCAATGCACAGAAAAAAACCCAACAACCCAGTCAAATATGGATTAACACTATGAGTATGAAGGATGAATGAGTGCTCCCTAAGAGGTTTCTCATTTGGGAATTTTCACAAAAACATGGAGTTTTATTTCTTCAGCTTTCATTTCTGCCACAAAATAAAAATAGGTTTTACTGGTTAATTCAAGGCCAGCAAACACTGAGTTTTTCTGCAGTGTTTTTGCCAGAGCATCTTATGCTCAGCTTCAGGAAAAAAAAGTGTTTGCTTCATAAAGCAGCGCCCTCAGACATCCTCCAAGGACCTGAAGGTTTAGACTCAGGGGGTGCTCATACTGTATGCTGTGCCATGTTGGAAAGAAAGGTGAATCTACCTTTGGCAGCCTACCTTCAGTAGGCTGGAGTTTCATATGAATAAATTGCCTCATCCAGAATTTTAAGAAGGCCAAAGTAAGGTCCATACTGCTTTAAAGTCTGTTCTGGAGGCAAAAATAGCTTTTGTCTATTCACTTCAGCTACATTACAGCTGACAAGCACAGGGTAGCTCTGATTCTGTGCCACAACAGCTTTCTCCAGTCCCTCAGCCCCTTTCCTTTAACAAAGTTTTGTCATCCCTGGGGCAACTGCAGCAGAAGCAAGCTGCAGACTGAAGTCCAGTCCCAAATGTAGCCAAAAACTTCCCAAGTATGGAACAAGAATTAATGTCAGTATCTGAACATATATAAAACCTGTTACTAATCTCACAGAGACATGGTATTTCTAGAGGTTTAACAGTGTAAATTTGGCATCAATTAGGCACGTTTTGGTTTTAAACACCTATTACTGGTGTCAATCTGGCAAAGGTTATACCACTCTTTACCATACTCCCAAGATGCCTTCTTGACAACAGTCTGGCTAGCCTTCAGCATCCTTGCTTGCATCCTTTCACACCACCAAATGCAATAAGGACAGTTCCAGCCTCATGGGAATCCTGAGTTTCCCCAACATCTCCACTAACAACCCTTTGTTGAATTTGCCTTTTCTTCTCCCCTACACTATCAGCATCGGTTCTCTTTAGAGGCGGATAATGAGAATGCAGAGACTGGAGCATTCAGTGATGTTACTTGCCAGGTACAAAACAAACATGTCATCCAACAAAGAAGGAAGGAATTTTCACAGACGAAAATAAAAGAGAGAGACCAGGATCTCTATCTCAAACTGACCAAAGCTTCTTTTCCCATCCAGAACATTAAGTACATTAACTATTTCTTAAGGGTGCCAGGAACTCTTGGAAAAGAGAAGTTTTGGGATGTCAGGAGAGCCTAGCAACATGGTCTTATCCTCTGTAATGGCACACTAAAGTGAAAATAATTCCAGACAAATACAAGATCCCCATCCCTTGATGAGATTCTGCTGACAGTGATCATGTGAGAGAATAGTGAGTCCAAAGATTCTCTCTCAGTTGCTCGCTCTCCGTATTTATTTTCATGAACATCCCAATAAGCTAGCACATTAGTTTTGCTGGTATCCCATACAAAGGCCTACTAAATTCCAGAATTAATCCTCTTCACGCACATGAAAATCAACCTAAGGTTGATCTTTTTGCTTGTAGTAAATGAGTGAAACAAACTAACTATGCTATGCTATTACTGCAAGACTAACAGTTCAGCTCAATTCCCACAGAAATCATACATAATGATTTCCTATGCTGGCCAAAAAAAGGGGGTTTTAATATTTGCATTCTCTTAAGAATTTAGCTTTATGAAATAATTCCTCTTTTCTATGTTATAACCTGTGTCAACCACCCTGTGGTCCCAGAAGGCAGGACTGAATGACCAAACAGTTCTTCTGATGGACAACATACTTGAGGGTTAGTATAGACCATTTGCCTGCACTGGTTTTCAGTACAAATGCCTGAAGACATGCAAGTATTTCCTACAAAGAATCTCACAAATGTTCTGCCCATGTTTTAAATGAAAACTCCAAGAATTTCAGGAAAAAAAAGTCCTCAAACCCATTTAGCAGTATTACTAAAAAATAAAGTGGTTTTCAGCTTGCAAGCTGAGCTTTCACCTTCGCAACACAGCCAGATGTTTAAGCACAGTGGCCAGGGCTACAAGAGACATAGGATCAAGTCTGTATTTCATGTAGGATCAAGGAGAGCTTTTCATCCCATGCCATTCATTCCTAAATTATATCTTTCTCAGCCCAGACCCATACCCTAATCTCCAGCCTGTAGAGTCTTTGCTGCTCATTAAACACAACAGAGCTTTGAAACATTTTTGGCACAACAAAAGAAAGCACCAACACACATTTTCAGGAACTTCCACGTCGCAAAGGCCATGATTAAACTCTGAAAAGCAAAATCTACATTATTTTCCCAACCACAGAGAAAATACTGTTCAGACTTTGACCGAGGGCTGCTGCAGATTTCAAGCTTGTTTGAAACTTGGTCAACAATGCACCCTTACAATGAGTCATTGTAGTCCCCAGAAGGGAAACAAACAGCCCACTGGATGTATAGCTGAAATGAAAATTTCCATCAGCATCCATCGGCATGTTCCTATTTCAAAACACTGAAGAAACATCTAAACTCAGTGCTTAAACTTACTAAGCTGCAATCTTTTATATTCCGGATTTATTTTTGGTTGTATTTTTGCTGTTCTTCTGAAACATTCTTTTCTTTGAGCAAGTTTTAACAGGGAGGAAAAACTACAGGAAATTTCAAATAGCCTATGTCAAACAGGAACAGCAGGTACCCGTCTATTCCCTCCAGAAGCATACCAACCCCAACTATATTAAAAGAAATTCCATAAGTCCATTTCCCTGCTTTCTTTTTTTGTTCTTACTGCCATTATCTTTTTCTTTTTATGTTCAATATTCCTGTAAGTAGAGGACAGATTTTGCAAGTATACAAAGTGCTGATATGGTCCCAAGCATGAAAATCAACCTGTGAGGAATCCACATAAAGTCAGTGGGGATCAGCGAACACAGAGAACAGTTCTGCTTAGCATCCTGCAGAATCAGGACTTACTCTTTCCTCTCTTTTATTCCAATTGACAGAAACATTTCATCTGATGGATCTCTTCTATTTATGACTTGGAGACAGACAGCATAACTTTTCTTCCTATTTATGTACTCTGTCATCTGACCAGCTGAAGACACAGGACTCTAAATTCCTTCATTTATCGTAGGCGTAGGTGTCACAATTAGAACACCTCTCAGACTCCATATGACTCTACCGCTTAATATAGACTTTATCACACATTTAAATAAACCCATGGAAATATATGCAACATTTCTCCATCTTAGTTTGCTAATTACTTAACAAGTGTCTAGATAATTCCTCTTAAAAGCTAAAGTTATTGCAAGGATTTATCAACATACGGTTGTACACTGCAGCTGACAGAACAGGAGAGGAACTCAAGTATGGCATTTTAGTTTGCTTGTACTTCTTTCAAATACACATAGTAATGGCTGTTGATCAGCTAACATTCCCCAAAAATATAATGATTATCCAAACCCAAACCTTTATTGTCTTGATTCTTTTTCCTATAAGCAAATGAGGCAGAATTGCAGACCCTGTTTTCTACTTTAAGAAATACTCTCCCCCCCCCCATTATCTGTAGGTACTGGAAGAATTTCTTAGTTTGGAATTACACAGAGAAATCTTAAAAAGTCTTTTCTGCAAACTTCCTACAGACGCCTATGAGCATGCAGATTTGTTCCATTGAGGTCCTTAGAGTGCCCATAAAGACCAGACGATACTTTTGCACATGAATAGAAAATCCACAAACTGCACTAATAAAATCCCTTTGCATTCAATCAATTCAGCTGCTTTTCCTACAGAATTCCACTGGTATTTCAAAAAAGGAAATGATGTGAATAATTCCATCTGAATGAGACCTAAATATAAAAAAGACAAAAATACTCCGAAAGAAGTCAAAAATAGTAGAAATTACAGGTTTATCCTGCCTCTAAATTTAGTTATAAGTGAAATGTCAACTGATAATGAAAATCATTAACTGACGGGCAATATTCTAACGTTCAAACATGTGCAACCAAAAAGTACACTCTACAGTAGAGATTAGAATTGTGTCAATGTTGGCCACACTTTTCTATTGACTATTGAAACTTGTAGATTACAAGAGTCAGGGAAGGGGAGACGGATCTTACACTGCCTTCTCAACACTAAAAGAGGAAAGGAGAAACAGATCACATACGCATTGATTTAATTCCAATTGCCACTTTTGTTTAGCGACTTACAAATATTTTAAATGATCTGTGTCAAAATTCAGTATTAACCATGTTTGAATAAGATTATGGATATGTTTAAATACTATTAAATATATAGATTGTAGATAAAGTCCTTGAGCTGTTAAAAAATAAATTAAAAACTCAGGAAAATGTGCCAACATAGATTAGCATACCCTCATCATTAAGTAAGCGTATGTCAACATACATCCCTTTGACTGCTTTTCCTCATCTCCTCTACATTTTGGAACAGTAAATTCTACACACGCACACCACATCCTACCCCATCACCAAGGTAGAACCAAAAGGCTACTGCAGCTGTCTCTGCAGCAGCTATTCTTTGAGCTGTGACAAGCTTATGGTATTTTAGGACCTGGGAGTCAATACCAGAGGCTTTGAAATAAATCCGGACTGGCTGGGCAGACTGCAATAGACTGTAGCAGACTCCGGAGGATGTTTGGGGAGGTACTGAGCATTCACTCACAGCCATCTTGTCCCACTGCACTCAGACGTGCAATCAGGTTACCCACTGTAATGAAGGTAAAATTTCTTTTTAATGTTTAACAGATGTTTTGTGGTTTTATCATCAGCAGTACCCCCAGGCTATCTTAAATTACACACATCCATCTTGCAGTCTAAGACTTAAACATACTTAATACACTTCACAACCACAACACGTTATTTAGCAAAGGGTTAGATCTTAAACTCTGGAATTCTGCGCTGAGTAATCATAAAACCCATAAACTGTGAATATACCAGTTTTCTCATTGATGAGTTCTGTTTCCATCTAGGAGTCCTTTGATTGCCCTGTTTAACACATATACCACAACGCCATTTTTAGTGAAGCTATTTTCTACTACTTCTATTAAATATTTATAACAATTGCAATCTATTGGATTTTTTTTTCCTTCATGTAGGAACAGCTGCAGAAAGGGAAATAATTCACACTTGCTAGCCAGTGGCACTGCACGGCAAATCTCCCTCTGCCTTCTCACAGCCATGGTGTAGCCATAATCCATTTTTAGAACATGATACTTGAAAAATACTTATAAATGATTAATGAAGATTTCAGTCCACAAAGTCCAATTCAGATCTAAGGTCCAAAGCTATGAGAAAATGAAAGATGAGTATAAAAGTTTTGCTTTACGCTATCTCCAGCAACAAAAATAGCTATGGTTCAATATTGATTTTATCTACCAAGGATAAAACTAGCCTAAGATTAGTTATTGCCTGTGGCACTGCTCTGAAAGGCTGCCAGTGATTGCAGAACATAAGTGCACATTAAAGTGAAAACGTTTAACCAGGTAATCAACAAACAGCACCAAAGAAATCCCTTCAACTTACAGCGACTTCAGCTGCTTTTCCTACACAATTCTACTGGCATTTTGGAAGGGAAATGAAAGGAATAACATAAAGTGAATGAGAGCTGAATCTAAGAAAAGGAAATTTAAAAAGATAAACAAGTGGGATCAGGAGTTACATGTTTATCCTACCACCAACACTAATAAAAAATAATGTTCTGAATAACTTCTCTGGATCTTCACCAAATAATTTAATGCAAATTTCACAAACATGAATTCCAAGTTTAGAAACAAAGCAAAAAACAAACCCCATAACCAGGGGTTAACAGTCAGTTCCTCTATGTTTCCTCTGGTGTGTAAGGAGCATCATGAATGATACAGAAACATCAACTAATTAAATAGTGAAGAAAATAAGAACACTAACTTCAGTCTATGCGGGAAACAAAGATGCTCTGAGGAAGGTCTCAGTCAGTCCATAAATACAAATAAACCCTTAACAACCAAACAAAAAGCAAATCTTACTGTTTAAATTTTGCATTCAGTGTGTCTGTTACTTTATAGTGGGTTTTTCTTTCAGGTTTGGGAGAAGTTTTCTTCCCAGTAGCCTGTGCTAAGCATTTCTGCTGTTTCTAGACCCAGTAGGAATGGTACTTCAGCCTTCTCATTTGCACACCAGGTTTTTGTAACATAAGAAAAACTTTTCTCCAGCCTTTGTAACAAACTACCAGAAGATTTAAAGAGCAAACCAATAAGGTGATTTGGACACCTCAATAAATCTGCAATTCCATATGGAAAGTTTTAATTACTATGTAAAACCTGCCACAATGTGTTTCCAGACCAGGTGATGTGACAAAGATGCCTCTGTCACCATTTATTATATTTGACATACTCAGATGGAAATGGGCACAAATTAGATGAGCACTTTGTCAAAGTGTTTCTGTGAAAAGACATATTGTTTGACAGAAGAACTTGTCCAGTAATTCACGTCCATAGTTTTTGAGGTAACTCAGGTATCTTCAGTGAAATTCCGGTATTTGGAATTATAAGGGAGCTGGATTTTTATTTTTCCTCCACGTCAGTAGCTAACATTGATGGAAAAAAAAAAGGTTCCCTCTTAAACTATCCCCCAAAAGCAAGCAAATACACTTGACTTATAAAATTAATTCTAAAGAGAGCCTAGATCAACACGGGCAGACAGCAAATCTATGACACTATTAAGTTACAACTGTAGTAATTAGGTTGATTTTTTTTTTTAACCAATTGAGCCTTACTCCAGAAATCAATATCAGGATCAGTTGTCATTCCATTTCTGAACTTCTGCATAAAGATTAGCTCCTCTGTCATAAACACTATATTGTTACATGTTAATACTACTAGAAGATCAGTTTTCAATAGAGATGTGCTATGATCATGTAAGCAGTTGTGGTGTAATTGCACGTATTGACTTCAGGAGAGCTTTTCTCGTTAACATGTATGTGTCTTTGAGAAATCACAGAATCCCAGAATCCCAGACTGGTTTGGGTTGGAAGGGACCTTGATGCTCATCCAGTTCTAACCCCCTGCCATGGGCAGAGACACCTTCCACCAGACCAGGTTGCTCCAAGCTCATTCAACCTGGCCTTGAACACTGCCAGGGATGGGGCAGCCACAGCTTCTCTGGGCAACCTGTGCCAGTGTCTCACCATTCTCATAATGAACAATTTCTTCCTAATGTCTTATCTCAATCTCCCCTCTGTCAGCTTAAAGCCATTTCCCCTCGTCCTACCACTATATGCCCTTGTAAAATGTCCCTCTCCAGATTTCCTGTCAGCCACTTTAGGCACTGGAAGTTGCTCTAAGGTCTCCCCAGAGCCTTCGCTTCTCCAGGCTCAACAAGCCCAGCCCTCTCAGCCTGTCTCCATAGACTCCTCTGGATCGGTCCCAGCAGCTCCATGTCCCTCTTGTGTTGTTGCCCCAAAGCTGGATGCAGGAACAAAGTGTGTGTGTGGGGGGGGAGTGTCTCACAAGAGACAAGTAGAAGGGGAGAATTCCCTCCCTCATACTGCTAGGATGCTCCTTTTTTACATCAGTGAGAAATCCAGACTCTGACTGTGACCTGAGGAACACCACCACTTCTCCTCACTGTATCTCCTTTCAGGTGACAAGAGGCAGCAGCATGGGTTTGTTCTAGGAGCAGCAGCAGGACACCCAATTATTTTCTCCTAGCTACCCCTGAAAATGCTATAGGACCAGTACAATTTCAATACAGTATTTACTTGAGGGAGAGTGCTAGTCCCAGAAGTAGCATCAAACTAAAAGAGAGACAGGGAAGCTCAGGCTCTTCACAGCTACTGTTTTCAGGTGTGGGCAGTCTCATGAGGACCTCACTATTTTCTCGTATGTTTGTACTACCTTATACTTGTTCCACCTTCTTACAATGTTCCTCACAATTAGGCAACAAAAGAATTTATATTTTTAGTGCATGCCTCAACTTAAATAGACAAATCTGAATTACCTTTTCTCCCTTCCCAGCTCCCTCCTTTGCCTCTGCCTTTATCACTTTTCCTTTTTATTCTTTCCAAAACCACTTTTAAAAGTAGCTACAACTCAGATCTTTCCCTACACCCATTTCTACGTCTAGCTGCAAACACCAGAAGCTGCAAAGAACTTGAATTACCTTGAAAGATTTATTTATGTGAATCCATTTATGTGAACTTTTATTTCAACCATGTATAAAAAGTATTCACAATATTAGTTGGAATAGTACCACACTTCCTATTGAAAATGTGCAAAACCATCTAGCAATGCTCTGTAGAAGATGACTCTACCCTATACCAAAACACCAGAATGCAAACACAAGAGACTCTATCACTAGGATCAAAATCTCATTATTTATGAAGTTCCCTGTGATAATATGGTCACTCTTCTTGGACTATGCTGAACTCACTTGTGAACTCTGCTCAGCTCAAGAAGCTGCAACCTGCTGTGAACGACGAGTACAACCTCATTCACTACACAGGTTGTCACTTTTAAATGCTCCTTATGAATTTTGGTTTTTCCTCTCCTATTTAAACTGCAGAGAAAAGCAATCTGTCTTATTGTTCCCTACAACTTCTCCAGACTTCCATTTGGTGCATATTTAATATTTATGCAGCTATGTCAGACATGATTTGAGTCAGTGTCTGCTGAACTGTTATATGGCTCATTGACATTATCAAGCTGAGCAGATTTTCTGTTATCCTGAAACACAGAGACACAAGAGACACCACGTGTGTTTGTAAGTGCCAAATCTGGCTGCAGGAATCATGTGAGGGCAATGAGATATTCACAGACACAGTAAGAAGTATTTTAAGAGGGTTATTTTAAAGTGTTTTACTGGACAATAAAAAGATACTGCAGGAAAAATATATTTTATCAGCCTGAACGTTAACCATGGAATATCTGTTACTGCATTAATTCTTCCTTAGAGAACTGATAACTATAATCCACTTCAGTACTTACCTAGTTGAGAGCAAAGTGACACAGAGCCAAGATTTGTTCTCTGAGAATGTTACTTTATTTCTGAGGCTATTTTTGGCTTAATAAACTGATTTCTAAGTTCTGTTGTAATATAACTGTGAATGGCTGCAAAATCTTGGTGCTGGGTCAAGTTGTTATACCCAAGTTGTCTTAATGCTTTTTGGTGAGTAGCAAGATATTCAATGGTGCCTGGTGACTCTGCCCCCCCCCGTTTCAGCTACTGAGGTGATGTGACTTCTTGTCTTTGCCACTATGGGGTATCTCAGGAAGCAAAAAATAGGAAACATCTGAAATAGTCGTAAAAATTCTCAGCTGTAACACTGTTGATTTCCTATATTTTAATTTACCATCAAAGAGAATTCTTTTAAAATAGTAACTGTTAAATCAGGGAAGATCCTTTGAAAACATACAGTATTAGTGGAACACAGCTTGTTTCTTACACAAAATAGCTAGCATGCATCAAGAATACTGACTTTCTTACTCTTTTCTCAAAATATAATGGAATTCCACAATCAGATACAGACTTGCAGCTCCTACTGGAGTTGACAAGAGTCTGACTTTAGCCAGAGGGCAGTGATGCATTTTATATGTTGACGCCAGCCACAGGGATACTAACAGGAATAAAAGCACTCCTGAAACTTATCATCATTGACAGCAGAAAGTTATCAGGAATAGGTCACTGGTAAACTGTGTATCTTAAAGTCTTCCTCAGAACCATGTCATACCCTTTTCAGGTACTACGTACCAACAAGGAAGAGAAAAGCAGCTGTTCGTTCATCTTCTTTGTAAATACGGCATTTGGGGAAAAAAATAGCTCCAGAAAGCTCTGTTTGGTTTATATTTTTCATGTTGTTTACTGTTCCCAACATCCCACTAATCCGCAAGCTCCTCTCATTACTCTTTTTTCTTGTACAGTATTTTGCAGACAAACTATGGGACCTGGAAGCCTGCACTTTAACCAGCATTTGTGTGGTGAGCATTTATGTCAGTGGGACACTGGAGCACTCGGGTACACCCTGGCATGGCAGGAAGGACGCCCTGCTCATTCAGGAGTGGAGGAAGGTTACAATGCCAGAGGCCCACCTACTTCAAAGCTCTTCATCTCCTCTCCCTGCTCTGCCAACATACCCCAGACATGCTAGTGGAACCTCACATACCAGGCATAACAAACTAGTAGGGAAATCTTCCTAATCTGAGTGATTTTTGTGTGTCTAAAGAGGTTACACATTGTGTTCTTGCCCTGACTCAGCAGTTGCTGGCACAGCATGCTTCAGTGCAGTCTATGAGTCAGAACATAAAAATGCTGTAAAACAAAGATGCTATTGCATTGGAGACCTTCCTGTTGTGTACCTCTGGCAACTTCACTTTGCCTACAAAAGCCTGACCTTGCATACTTGAAGGCAATGATATTTTCCTCCACCTTGGCTTCACTAGCAGCAAGCAAGATGAAGCTCTCATGAAGGTCTCCGTGTGCCATTGTCACATCACTTTAAAGTGAACACTCATTAAAAGTTCATCTGAAAGTCAATAGATTCCTAGTGGCACACTGCAGCTACAAGAGAAGTCGTAATGTGTGTTACATAAACCTGTTTATAGGACATACCTTCCCTTGAAAGACATCCACATTTATTTATTACTATTTTTTGAAGAGGACTGTTCCTATATAGTTTAATTCAGTTACAGACAGCAAAGCTGAATCAATGCCCAAGTCACAAGACCAGAGACATGCACAGGGATTTATCAGTGCTGTAAGGAGTAATTTTAAATGCTTTTAAAGGAAAGTTTTTCTACAGTTTTATGAGTTTGTGAGAGAGTGCAGAAACATATAAAAGTTTTCAAAGGCAGCATTTTTAAAAAAGATACTTTTATGTGCACATAAGCAACTCTTCTGAAATGAAAACTGCATGTCAGCATGGCCTTGTACTAATATAGCCGAGTTAAAACAAAACCAAACCCACCCCAAAACCTGCTTTTCCCTCTTGATTTCAAGCTAAGCAGTGTTACTTTAGGAAAAAAAAAAGTCTTCACTCAGTTCTTTGTGCTCCTTTCTCCACCTTCTGCTTCAGTTCTTTGTGCAGAACGAGTTTCACTCGATTACAATGAAACTTGATCAGCGCAAAGGTTTGATGCAGTACAACATCCAGAGCATTTTCATAACTACTTGGAACTCAAGCTGGTGGGAATCTGTCTCCAGTTAAATCTTTTACTGGATTATAAACCTAAACCATGCAGAAAAATGGCAAAATAGAGTATTTGCTGTCATCAGGATGAACAAACATTGTAACATCCCCTCGGCACTTGTATGAAAAAGCAGAAAGCTACTAGTTAGTTGAAGAGATGTTTTATTTGCAGCTTCATGAATGAGGAAACAGGACCCACTTGTACAATTACACCTGCAGCAATTTATCTTCCTTCTAGCAAATTCAGGCAGGTTTGGTTTTCTTTACAGATTTTTAACACTGAGTCCAATGTGCTTCCAATAAGCAAATGTGCTTGCTCCAAAATATTTCTATGGTCAGACTTACTTCTCCTCTCTGGAGGTATTTAGCACTTGCAAAACTGATTTCCTGTCTGCACTAAGGACTGGTACACTTTAATTATCCACAAAATAGGGTGGAATAACACAGACTTTCCCTCCAGTGTCCCCTTAATGGGCTTCTACTTTAAAACATTGAAAAACTAAGATGATGGTTCATTTTTCCCATGTACAGCATATTCAGTGCATCAATTCGATTTTGAAAGTGCCAAGATGTTTAATGGAAAACCTAAATTAGCACTATATGAATGTTTCTAGGTAAGCCTGATCTCACAAGAGCACCTGAGACCAAAAATAATGACAGAGCATGAGGGCTTCACTGAAGTTTTCGTCTTCCTGTAATTTCTTACTTCCTTCATGAAGTGTAAATCAGGAACTGAGAAAAACTTACTTCCTCATCAGGCAAAAAAGGCATAATTCTTTCTCATCCATTTGACTTTTTGTGTGTGGTACTAAGGGGAAAAAAACAGCACAATGCAGATTATCTTCCTAATTCATGACATTTTATGATACGTAGAGAAACACAAATTCATTGATGATTTTCACAGTAATAAAAAGTTGCCCTACCATTGCTATTCTACAGCAATGTTTGTAAAATAGATATTAGTGACAGTGTTTCAGCCTCCTTGGAGTATTTCAGCAAAAACATCAAAACAAGTCATTTCAAGCTTCCTTTTGAATCATAGAATAATTTGGGTTAGAAGGGACCTTCAAAGGTCATGTAGTCCAACCCCCCTGCAATGGGCAGGTACGTCTTCAAATAGATCAAGTTGCCCTGTGTAGATATCAAAGTGCATTTTGGCGACTTCAGGTTTAGGGTTCAGACTCTTTTGTGTGAGCTTACAGTCTGCTGAACATCCATTGCACAACACTACTAGAGGACAACCAACCATTTAGAATTAACACAGCAATGGCTGAAGTTCAGCCATTCATAAACCCCCCCCTCTGCTGTTATCAGCATCCAGTGCAGATGCCTGAAGCTGGAATTCACAGTTAAGCAATGAGACAGAAAAAAAAGCAAGAGGAGATTTTATACAGGGCTGTAAGATACAAAGCAACTGAATGAAAAGGTAACTTCCCTTTGGCTCTGTTTTGAAACGTGTTTGCTAACAAGCTTGTTAAATCAACTGTGTTTTAACAGCTGGATGGCAAAAGAGATTCATTCCCAAAGAACTCCTGCAGCGGCATAGTGACCAAAGCATTGATGTTAGAAACCATCAGGTAGAACGACAACAACAAAACCCCAAACAACCCAACAGAAAATAAGAGGTAAATGTTAGAAAACAGGATTGGTGGGTGATGGATGATCTCCATCTCACGCAGACGTGGTGATGGAAGAAGTGGTTTGGCTTAATCAAAAAGTATAAAGGACTAAATGATTTTTAAATTATAAATGTGTGCAATATATGTGCATGCATATACAATAATGTATATGTTTAAAATCACGTTGTAAGTTTATAATATACAGACATGGTAAAATACAGAGACTCGCATTCTTCTGCAGATGTTTCTTTTTTATACTGGAGAATTTTGCCATATTTCCAGAGAAAATTTTCCCCTGTTTCACCCAGACTATATTTTTCTAGCAGTTCCTTTCGTGCTATTACCAGCAACCAGGTGAAACTCCAGTTTAGTCATCTCACTGATACCTCTAGAAGTAGATTTGTAGTGGTATTTTGTCCTTGCAGCGCAATACGTTTCTCAGGGAAGCCAGCTGCAAATGATAGTTGGGAGTAGTTTTGATTTTGCACTGTCACATATCTAAAGATCACTGAAGAGATGCATGAATAACACTGATTAGTTTGATACATCAGATCAGTTTCAAGTAATTCAAGCCCACTGGACTTTGTGCTGTGTCCTTGCATGATGTTTTTAATACATTATTTAAACTTGTAGTGCCTAGAAACTCCAGCATGCCGAGGGCCTGTATATCATCATAGAGTGGTTTGGGTTGGAAGGGACTTTAACAATCATCCAGTTCCAACTGCCTGCCCCAGGCAGGGACACTGTTATCTCTAGATTTAATCTACTTGGTATGAAAGCCCTTGTCACACACGATGGCTTTCTAATACTCTGCTGTTGATGCTGTACATAGAAAGACAACCTGCCATTGCATAACACCATTCTCCTATACGTGTGGAATAATTCAAGAATAAACTTGTAAAACTTAATTTCTCAAGTGTCTTGCTGGGCCTAACCTCAGCGAAATGAACAGAATATGTCTTCTAGCATTTCTGTCCCCATTGCCACTGAACAGTAGCAAAATTATCCTTCTTTGACATACAGTGTTTCTTCCTCAAAAACTATTGGAATGCTGTTTGAGTAGCAGCTAGCTTTAGTTCACGGTATGTACTCCAAATTTAACACTATTTTCTTTTTTCTTCCTTTTTTTTTAAATAAGAGACTTTTTTCATATTTTGTGTGGTTATTTCTATTGCCTTGCCCTTCACTGTTGCAATTAATCCCCCCCTAACATTTACTGTACATCTCAGATGACATACACCTGGAAGCAGTCACTCCAAAGGAACTGTGTTATAAATGGAAGTTGAGCAACTGAGTCCAGCAGTGTAAATAGAAACAGGGATATGTGTACACACCACACAACAAAAACAATCCCCAAATCCCAATCCGTTCATGTATTCAGTACAGCAACCGTTTGATTAAACATGTAAGAGCATTAGCATTTCATTGCTAATGTTGTCAGAGCCTTTCATGGGAAATAGCCCAGAACAGTTTCTGCGCAGCAACCACACCAATAGAGCTGGTAAAACAATTATTGGAAGCTGCTGATTTTGAAATTGCAAGCCAGGGAAAAGAAATAAGCAGAATAATTGCTATTCTTTATTAACAGTGACAGAGATATTGTTTTAATGCATCTCGCCTTCATCCTTAACCTCGGGATGTAGTGCAGTAGTCACAAGGAGCATTCAGTGTAACTGTATCATAAAGCGTGTATTATATTAGTGACATGTAAGGTCAAGTACTAAAGATGCATAGTATAATAATAGAGCCAATATTTCAGAAGACAGGTTAATGTATGCCTTTTATTTTAGCCTACGCTATTTCATAAAACCAATTTTCAAGCACAAGATGAATTACATGTTCTAAAAGCATTCTGACAACATTTAAGAGTATCTCTTCTTATTTTGTGAGATTTAGGGGAAAATTTGATTGCATCTTTATTTAAAAATATAGCTCCTGACTACCATTCATAAGCTATGGTAAATTATTGTTTATTTAAACTGTGTCTTGATAAAACCAAAAAGATGCTATATTTGCTTTCTTCAAGGAATGGGATTTTATTATAAATTACTTCTCCAAAATGAGCAACAAATTATTATTGCTTATTACTGATTTATTCTGTGCGATACTTTTCTTAGCAGAACAAAGTGCCTCGCTCTTTAATACATCTCAGCTTTGTACATGTTGCTCTCAAAATAACAAAATTACAGTTCATGCAACCTGCTGGACCAGGTGCCTTCAAGGCATTTGAACACATCACCTTGACTTAATCCTACTGTGACTGCACCAAGTCACAGTAGGATTAGGTCAAGGTGAGGTTTTTGCCTCTAGGTAACAGAGAATCTGATTATTTTTATATTAGAAATATATACATAAACCCCCCTATATAGTATCAACAAAGAGGGTAAGGAAACAGGATGCAGAAGAAGTTCAGAGGCTTCCAAAAAAGAAGTTTTTCTTTCTCCATATTTGCTTCACCAGCCAGAGGAGTGACAGAATCTCAAGATCCAGCATTGTGGCTCTCTCCCTTCAATAATTATGAACAGCTCTAGCACCTAGATTTACAGGGTCCGAGATGTGGGGCTAGCTGTGGTATTGGGGACTTTGTTTGTTTTCCCTCTCTTTAACCTGCACAAAAGCAGACCTAAGAAATCTGGGTTATTTCTTCACTTTGAGATTTCAGCTTTGTGTCATGCCAGAGGAAATCTCAATGGCAATCCAGATAAAAGAGAATGAGACAAGAAGTTGTGATGACCTCTGTGCGAGCAGTTCTTGAATGTATTTCATCAGTTTCTCATATATCACTATATTCATTTGCACAGCAGTCAAGATAAGAGTCCTCCTTCTTCTATAATGTGTATTCCCCAGACTTTCTTAGGAATATTTTTTGCAATAACTGTTTTTCCAGATAAAACATATCAAGTGTAAACAGATCTTTGTCATTTGTGTATTTCAAAGTGCCACCTCACTATTTCTATGAATAGCTCTCAAGGAGGCAGGGTTATGCCATATAGAATAAAGACACTGGAGAAAGATAAATGGTTCTGTTTCACATTACAAAGTTCATTAGTTCACCCTGGAGAAGAGAAAGCTCAGGGAGACCTTAGAGCAGCTTCTGCCTAAAGAGGCCTACAGGAAATTCAGAGAATTCCTTTTGAAAAGGGCATGTAGTGACAGGACAAGAGGGAATGGTTAAACTCACAGAGGGGAGATTTAGATTGGACGTTAGGAATAAAATACACAAGTTGATTGAGCAAGTTGTGGCTACCCCATGCCTGGCAGTGTTCAAGGCCAGGTTGGACAGGGCTTGGTGCAACCTGCTCTAGTGGAAGGTGTCCCTGCACATGGCAGGGGTTTGACACTGGATGAGCTTTAAGGTCCCTCCCAACCCAAACCATTCTGTGACTCTAAGATTCTGTGAAATGAACATGGCAAGATCAAGAACTCGCTGTATCTGAGATCCAAGGATGAAGCTGAACTGTTAGTTTTCAGACATACCAACTATGCTTTTTAAATCAGATGTCTCCCTTGTGGAGTGTCCCAGATCCATCCCAAATAACAGGATTAAGGATGACCTGTGCGTCAAGAATATTACACACATCTAGGAAACTACAGACAGATCAAAGAGTCCTCAAAGTAATTAACATACTCTACTGAATGACACCACAGAAATGACAATTCTGGTTTCTTAAGCCTAGAATAAAAATATTTTAGTAATACAGAATTATATTACTGTTTTTTCCTCTCAGTTCTCTTTAATTTAGTGTCTCTTAGTGCCAAAATAAAAACAGACACCAAACATTTTTAGCCACTGTAGAGAAGAGTCAGGTTGTAGACTTTGTTTTTCAGTGTCATCATTGTTAGTGACTTCTGTAAACACATACAGTGAGTATAACAAGACTTAGGATCTCTCTTACTGTACTCTTTGAAGTGCAGCAATGGGAACAATTTATAGTGTAATATTCTTAAGGAACTTAAATATTTCACCTAATCCACATCAGTCAGGTATGTCGTGACACCATCTCCCCAGTTCTCGCTATGGATACAATCAATTAAAACTAGTTTCTAAAATACCTGACATACCTGAAAACCCAAGAGGCTACCAAACAGTACACTGATCTTGGTAAGTTTTATACAATGAATTTGTTTTTCTCTCCTTCTGTTTCCTCAGCATACCTCTTTTCCTGAACTTCTGCAATATTACTGCAGATACTCTCACATGGGATACTAAACTACTCTGTGAACTTCACAGGAGGGTATGCTAGTCTGCTTGCGACAGCATATATGTAATTTAGGAACACCTGAATTGCATCACTCCATCAACACCACTGTCTGAAGATCAGATTGACCTCTAAGTCTTGTTCTATTCATATTTTTATCAAATGAAACATTCTGTAAACAAATTAGTGAAAAAGAAACATTGTCCCCCTGTGCCGTGTTCAACTGAATGAACATTACCGAGTGCATAGCCATAGAGTAGAGGAATCTCAAATATGCCAGTCTGGTGGCTGGGTTTGCTTGGTTTTGGGGTGCCTTCCCCCCATTTAAATGACCCTTCTTCTGCAATACAAAAGGGAATCCAGGTCAACATTCAGCTTCCTGGGGCACCTGGAATACCTGAGTAGGAACTCTACTGGCTAGCCTACTTAGTTACATACACATTTCTCAGAGTCTAAAAGTCGTTTGTAAATGTTACTTGAAAGAATAAATGTGTCACCAAAAGACTATTTGACATTAGGATCAAACCCATCACCAAGTCATTTTGGGTGGAGAACTGAGGTGGTGAGAGCTTTGAGCTTTTCTGTAGAAATTCTGAAGACCCTTTCTACATTCTGAAATGATTACACAAGCTGTCTATTTCTAAACCTCTCATTACACAGCACTGCCAGATCACTCTGTGTGCAGGTCCTGTGAGAGGAGTTTCTACTTTAGCCAACACATTGGGCTGCTTGCCTTTATACAGCTATAGGATAGTGTGAAAAATGAGACCCTCCTTTTTTATTTCCCTCTCAATCCAAACCTGGCAGCTAACAAGAGCATGTGGGACACTGCACTGCCCAGCACCCAGGAGCACAGGAGTTGCTCATTTTGTCAGCAAAGATTAGACCATCTGAGGCAGAAGAATCACCTTTGGTATTTTCCAGTGTGACTCTGTTGCATGGGATAAGTGGCATTTAGGGTCTGTGAAACGCTTTAGGGCTAAGAACTTGAAGACACAGTACCTAAGCAGAGAAAGACTGGAAGTGCGAGGAAGATAACATCGTTCTGAACAAGACTGGCATGCTGAGAGCGCTGGTTATTTTCTTCTGCATTTATTTGCATGCACAGTGTTTGTTTACACCAAAGCAATATTCCTCTAGATGACAGATTTTTCAAGGGGAGTGTTTCCTCACCAACAGAGAGTACAGTGCCAAGCTGAATAAACATCTAATGCCTAGCAGAGACTCTAAAACAAATCCAATCGAGTTTACCTGGAATAATTGAGATGATAATTGTTACTTCAAATAATCATAATAAAAATAATGATCCTCAGAAGTGATTGGCACTAAACAGCCTTTGCTACGCTTAGTTGTAAATCATTCACGCATAGCAGTAGCTGTCAATTCCTAGTGCTGTTAACTCTAAAAGGTCACAACTGCTAGGATGTTCTCACTGTTCTGAGTAAGTTGAAACTGTGATCAGGAATTGTCTTTGACCTTTATACACAGCTAAAATAAAGACTGGGACAAACCCTCCTCATCCTCCGTATTAGCTTCATTTTTAGACAGGGAAGTAAATTTTTTCAATGTGTCTTGGAGCTGACTAATGTAATATATTTGACTTCTTATACATATTTCATCCCCGTTTATGTTTAAAAGAGCCATGTTAAAGCTTAAGCTGTAGAGACAATGATCAAACAAGAAGTGTGTATAAGGCAAACATTAGAATGAGTGAAAACATGTGAAGAGCTGAGCAAATTACTCCCAAGGAGAAAAGCAGATGGTAGAGTAACCCAAGTCCCAGTCTTGAGAATGCTTCTGTTCATCTTTATGTATAGAGTGATCTGAAAGAGTTCTGAGCTCTAAAGCAACAAGATGGCAAAACATGCTTAGCAGACAGGAGCAAGTAGCAGTGTGAAGGGGAAGTCCCCACATGCCCCCAAAAAAACCCTGAACACAAGGAACCCCCCTTTAAAAGCCCTAGCAACATGGGCAGGGAGAAAGCCCTTATAATAGGCCAGTTATCAGGGAAATCACTGTAGAAATATGAACACCTAATGCAGTTTAGTAGCTAAAGAGGGATGTTAAAGAGAAGAACAAAACAAAAGCTATACCATGGCATGTACCTTTTTATTCTGATCATAGAAACATTTCATTTTTATCTAACTTCACCACTGCCTTAGATTTTTCTTTTCCTTTTATCTACACACACACACAAAAAAAACAAATCTCTTCCTCAATATATTGAACTGTCAGTGTGTTCTTCAAATGCTTGTATTCTTTTTAAAAGAAGAAAAATCTTCTGCAATACAGCCTGTAAAAAAGTAGTAAGTAAAGCCACTTGGTTAAAACAGTTTTACCATTGATACTTGACTATAAAGCCACAGTTAAGTACACGATTATGCAATTCTAATTTTTTGGCTGCCCTACAGTCCTTCGTTCAACAATAGTTATTCTATATACTGGTTAAGACTTCAGCAACGGGTGAGTTTGTGGACTGTTGACTGAATATCAGAACGGAGACTTTCTGTGGCCAGTCTTAACTGCAACTGCCACATCTGTAATACTGTCTTACATCAATTACATTCAGTCAAGTTGCTTTCATATGGAAGGCTGTAATCAGCAAGCCTTCTACCAACTGCAGTTATTTCATATGTTGAGTTACATTTCTGTATCCAGATGGTTACTTCTTGAAGTAATGATGTTTTATATCTTCTGTTCCTTCTTTAACTTTTTAACCAAAACTTGCCTTTGACTTGCATTTCCATTGAGAAACACGCACAGCTCCCTACTATTCTTGTTAGCCATTAGCTAACATCAATGCTAGGTACAGCATCTTAACAACATGTCCATGCTGCCACAGCCAAATTAACTGATAAGGAAAGTAATTTCAACTTCAAAGACAGCCTTTGGTTGTATGGATTGAACGATGCAGGTGTGATCAAATTCTGATGTTGGTTAGCTGCTCTCCATTCAAATTATTTCCAGTGGCAGCCTAAAAGCTCATTTGAAGATACAGTACTTTAGCTTAGGAAAGAGCTGAATTTAGGCACAGCACAGGTAGACCTAGATTCTAGACCCTTTAGGGTTTAGACCCTTTAGTTTTAACTGCATGCCTCTTGGTCTTTTATATGTTTTTTTATTTTAGAGAAATAAAGTATTTGAAAACCCACTGTGACTATAGGCAACACACAAAAAAATGAACTGGAGTCTGCTAACAGTCTGAAACAATACAAGAAAAGAGAGCAGAATGATTTTTTTGTTAAAAAAAACAGTGGAAAGTAATTCAAGGACCAAACGTTTTCAGTGATGGAACAGGGAAAGCAGAAATAAGAGAAGAAGCAGGATGGATGTTTCCAAATGCACAAATACACCCTCCATTTTCAAAATGTAAAGGGTTCCATCACTCATACAGGAGACAAAGACTGAGTAACGGAATTCAGCATCCCCTTTTGCCCCTCCTCAAAGGGAGAAGGAATGTCCACATCCATGGTGCTTTCCCTGCTATTCCTTAAGTTGTGACCACTGCTACTCCAAATAACTGAAGGACAGTAATACTCCTACAGGGCTTATATGGCTTTAACACTACCAACAGACCTAAACACCATTTGCTTCCATTTATACCAAAACTGGATGCATGAGTTAAGTTACATGAACTGGCCACATCCTACCTTTAAGCTCATACTTCAAGGGAAGCCAGCTGGTAATCTTAAATTGCTCTCCTCTCATGGGACTGTACAGGCTGCATTTTGATATTATTGTGCTTTTAGTTCCACATCTTCTTAGATACAAGAAATGCTGGACATCAGAAGAAATAATGGAGCAAATATTATCAGTCCTTTAAACCTGATTAGAATAGAAGATCCTTGAGCAGAAGTCTGGGCAGCACAAGGAGGACAGGGAAGTGAAGGGCCAAAGACAATCTAGTTTTTAGCTCTGTTTGCTCACTCTCTTGTTTCAATATGTTTCAAAGAATGATGCAGTTAAAGCACATTAGCAGTGCAAGAAAGAATCAATATTAACGTAAAACTTATAGCATATATGAAATACCTCTTTAAACAAATCAGGCAGGAAGCAATTAAACTTTGAAGCCTTAAGTACAATCTAATATAGAATATTTGAGAGAAGCCCTAAACGCTACCAAAAGCAGTGGCATTTCTGAAGTTTTAAGCTTTCAGCTTTAGTCCAGCTAGTTTTAAGAACTTTCAAGTTGTAACAGTTATCATTCAAGTTGTATCAACAGTTTGCTTGTTTTTAAATTAAAAGTTACATCTTTATTTTTTAAGTTCTCAGTTCAACTGTTAGGATTGAAGAAAGGTCTTTCAAACAAACCACAAGTTTTTGCATTTAACATCAATAATAAGTCCAGTTCCCTCAGATCTTCTTGTCTTTACCTTATCCAGGCAAATGATCCAGTATTCATGTAGACTACTTAAACTGTTTTCTTTATAGGAGAGAGCCTGACTTGTAATTAAAACTGTACAATACTCTTTACAATTGCATCTAATTGCGATTGACACCTTCACCAGCAAACATATAACTAATCAAAACAGGAAAAGATTATGTATTATTATGTCAAAGAACACAATAGAGAACGTTCAGTATATTTCTTTATCAGAATAGTTTCAGCATCAAACAGAAAAATTAACAAACTTTTCCATCATGCTGTATGTAGGACTGCTAAGAACAAGAATATCCCTTGAAAAAACAGTATGGGAAGAATAACAGAGTGACTTGAGAGAGTTACACTTAAGAGAGCACACATAGTGTACTTTAGTGCACTATGAATAGAAATTAGCTATTTAAGTCACCTGTAATAAAAATAAAAGCATATGTTTACCCTAGAGACCATAGAAGCCTCTTTAGTTTCAAAAGATTTTCAGATATGGAAAGGTGAAGAAAAACTACAAAAATAGGATCTTCAGTAGGTTAGTATCTCCAGGTTCTTATCATTAACTTTATCAAGACTTCTGTTTTGAAGAAATACATCCTGTTGGGCTTTTCTTCCTTGAAAATTGCAAATGTTTGCAGTTTAGAAAATAAAATATTATCTGCTAAGAAAACAGAGGTGTATTACTCTGATACTATCTGGGTGTGCATCTCCTCCCCCATGCCAAGGACATAACAATTATCACCTTTGTCTATATATTCCTTTTCAAAAATGAATGTAATATGCAGTAATGACCTTGTAGCTAAATACATTACTTTTCCTCTCAGCCTCCCACTGCTTTGCACAATCAAGGCTTGATGTAAACAAGTTTTCCTATCAAGAAAACAGGAACTGTTTTACAGGCATTATTATCCATGAAAAATAGCTGATCTTTTGCTTCCCTTCAGAGAAAAAGTTTCTGAAAGAGATCATCACAGTTGTATGAGCTGAGTGAAGCTCTTTGCCAAGCTTACATGTCCTTTGAAGCTATACGACTGTTGCAGAAGAGTTTATCCTGCTCTTAGCTACATATCATTCATGCACCAGTACACGTTCTTTCCAAAAGGTTCCCTTTGCCAAAATTCAGGGGATTTGTGAGCTTTTCTAATGGAAAAGTCTCTAAATAGAAAAGCAAATTATCACAACCACTCTTCAAAACCAGCTGAATTAAATAATTTGAAAACATTATTTTCCTGTGGCAATGTCCCCCCATCAAGACAATCCCCGTGAGCCTGCCACATGCCAAAAAATGACTACTGGGATCAGGAACTTCCATTTGAATTCAACTTACTAAGGCTTTGTAATGTACCTGATCACTAAACACTTTTCTAAACACATATTTATGACGTTCCCAGGTTGTAACTCCAACATGTTACTGTTATTCTTTAAAGACTTCTTAAAATGAGCAATATCTTCCAAGTTCATCACTATCTACTAAAAAGGGAAAAATCCCAAGAGACCCTGGATTCTGGAGAACATAATTGCCCAAGGAACAGTGTTGGTCACAGAAAGCTCTGCGTATGTTACACTTGAAATACCACAACTTGAACGTCTCTATTAGCCTTAACTCAAATGACTGCAGATCCCATCTGCATTTTCAAAACCACACAAATCAATTAGAATTTCTTTAAAAACAGATTTCTGCCATCTTGGCTACTTCTTCACTGAGAAAGAAAAGACTACCAAGAACTGTTGTGGTCAAGGACTGCGTAAAGAATCCATTACCATTAATAGCTTTAAAGACTGAACTAGGGATACCTGGACTAAACAAAGGACCAACAGTCAGGCACATTACTCTTCTAGAGCTACAAAGAATGCTTAGAATTCAAAACACTTTGAGAAGAAGAATTAAGAGTGACTTCCCAGCAGTTTACTGCTTATTTAGGAGTTTATTGTTTCCTTCCTTACAGATTAAGGAGATTAACATTGTTTCCCCACAAAAAAAAACCCACCCTGCTTACATTCCAAGTAATCATTCTTTTCATCAATACCAATAGCAGAAGCTTTTCCCTCAAGGACAGCAAAACAAACCCAACCTTAATTAATTCACACATATCTCATATAGTGACCCATTTTTCCATCAGAATTTGGTCATTCTAAATAAATACTTTATCTTTTATTTCCACTTGCAATGGCAGCTCATAAGAATCCTACCCAACAGCAATTCAGGTTTTGGCAAGTCTTTTCTGTGTCAGTATGTGCAGTTCCAATGCAAGTGTAACCTACCTTTACCTTCAAAGGCTAACACAAATAAAACCACAAACACATTGTACATCTATGTCTATGTGTACCATAAGCTAGAGTTTTGAATATGCTGAAGATTTTAAATAATTCTAAAAGCCAAGCTGTTTGCAGTACATAGTACTTCTACCCCAAGTGGGGTTTGACAGATTTTTTGTTGTGTATGATATGTTGCTTTTTCATTACTCTCAGTATGGCAGCCTTTAAATCATGACATCTAGAGGACAACAGTAATCTACTCTTCACTTTGGAGAAAGCACACCCAGGGATGCTCTAGTCCAATACTAAAAAGTTAAGCAACTGAAGCTCCAGGTTTATGGAAGCTCTTCAAGGGAATCAGTTTCTATTTTCCTTACAGAGTAAGCCTAAAGTTTCAAAACCTCAATGTTCAGAATGAAAATTCAAATTAGAAATGCACAGTCATCTCCTACCAGCTATGGTACTGCCTTTCCCTACTTGCAAGGAAAGGGAAACAATACAAAGTTGTCCCATAAAAATACATTAGCTCACATACCATCGGCATTTTAAAAGCAGAAAGGCTGAAAAAAATAACTGCTCAGCAGTGGTGCCTAAAATAAATAGGAGATTTGGATTTATATTTCTTTAATCTTCTTGTTAGCTTTGATTTTGGTTTTCACACATAGTCATTACTGTCTTACCAGCTATACCAGCTTACTAGTATAGCTTTGCATAGAATTATATAAGTATATATATACTGTATCAGTATGTAAGTATAGCTTACTAGCTAACATAATGGCAGTGAAGTCCCATTGCTCTGACCAGACTTTGGAGATAAGCAGCAGGAACTCAGTGATACTCAAGATGTGGATACGTAAAATTCCTGGGCATGCTGGTACTTCGAGTATGAAGAGCAATCAAATCCAGAGATGGAGCTGCTGCTCAGTCCTTTCCTTGAAGGAGTTAAATTGAACCTACAGTTTTGCAAGTGCCTGCTGCTTTTTTAACAGTGTCTGCAACACTGATTTGTCACCTGTGTGGGCTGAACATGATAAATTACTTGCTTGCTAAAACTCAAGATTACTGACAAGAAATTTGGCCTCAGGACATTGTTTATTTCCTACAAAAGCTTTAGAAAGCCTTTGTATGGGCTTTGTCAATCAAGTATGTGCCAAGAAATCACTGTCCTGCATACTAATGAAGAGACTAATCCTTTGTAAGGAATGTGTGCAGCATCCTCCAATTACATATCCACTACCTATGAGTCAGTTGAACTTGAGTTCCTAAATTGCACCATAACTCTGTCATCCAGGGCCTGACCTTTCCATTCCACAGGAAAAATCCTCTTTTATGTCAATGGCAAGTTTGTCTGTGGAAAGATCAAGATGAGATTTTGAGGGAATAACTACCCATATCTATTATTCTTGTGGCATTATCTGCCAGCCAGTAGTAAAGGCAACATAAGATTTTCACACCTGTTGGGACTATGCTCATGATAAATCCACAGATAAACAGCACAAAAGCCTTGCGATGATCCTGCCATGAAAAAGTAGTCCTACACATCTAAAACAGGTATTATGAAGATCCACAACACAGCACAACTACACAAGAATCAGCAGAAGAGGAGAAAAGATGTAAAAGGTATTGGCATGTGGCCTCCAAAGCATCCTACTAAAAATCTCAAGATACTAGAGATAAGGGAGAGCAGGGAGGGGAGGATTGGTACCACTAAAGCTTCTCCTAATGCTGCAATGTCTTCAGATTAAAAATAACTCGGTTTTAGGAAACTGGGGGACTATTGGTTGAGCTCTAATTAAGGTACTTTCTTTAGTATATTAATAAATTTCAAAAGCTTATTGAAAGCTGTAACTCTTAAGCACCCCACAGAATTAGAATACTTCTAATAGTTCTCTTAACCCTCTGGCTATACAAAGTTAAACAGAAGAGAGGAGAAGCACCCTTCACAACATGGAGGGGCCAGACTACTGATGGTTAAGCAGAAAAAGACAGTAGAAAGGTTGAAACCATGAAGAGCTTGAAGCATTAACAAGAAAAAAATGTGCAATGGAAAGCAGGAGCTGACCACAGTGAGTGGTTTTAAACAAGAATGAGGTTGTTGAGTAAGGCAGTTTATCAGTGTGCACAAGAAACATGATCACAGAAGACGACAGATTTATTGGATGACAGACAAAAGATCTCACCATTTGCATGCAGAAAAAGTAAGATACAGTCACACATACACACCCTTTCCAAAAAAAACAAGAGAGAAAAAACTAACCAAAGAGTTTTGACCATGTTCTGTGTATATGCCTAGATAGAAAGAACAGCCTAGATAGAAAGAACAGCATTTAAGCTGTTACTCAAGTCTATAGACAGGGGCAACCGGAGAGTAGGTCATTCTGGTCAGGACGGTACAAGATAAAAAGTTACACTGGTGTCTTGATAGGAGGCAAACAGTCTACAGACAGAACAGAACCTTTATTTTGATCTATGACTGAAGAAGATCCTGTTACATTAACAGAAGTCAATGGACAGGGTGATGTGCCTTGGCTGAGATAGCTCTTTAATACACTGCAGTAGAGCCTGGTATTATGGATCTCATGCCTCAGGAACACTTACATTAATAGTGTGAAATGTCAAATAGCTATCTGCCAGGTGTGAACCATTAGGTCTCTGTGATTTGGTGCACTTTGATACATCCATTTGATGCAGGGTGCAAATGAAATCAACTTTGATTATGATGTGCTGCTGTGGGCACTTTGGAAAAGGCTGATTTATTTTTAGATGACTGCATCTCTTGAAGAGTTAGAGCTCTCTTGCTGAAAATCACCTCGTATAACTAGTACTGGAGGGCCATTGATACATAACTATCGTGCTAGTTCTACACAAGAGGCCTAAAACATGCAGTACTGATGTGCTTTAATTTTTCTGAGGGCTGCACTTCAATAGCTTTTATAGTCATACAGGGTGGATAATTTATTAATTTACATAATGCATCTGACCATTTACTACTTCCTAAAAAAAGGAAGGGGAATTAATGTAAGATGTTATGGACCGAGTGACCTCCTGCAGAGATCCACAGATAACAAAGTTTTACTAGCAATTTGCTTGGCTTTATTTTGAAAGGACCTTGCAGCACTGCTAATAAAAAACTTAATACCTTCTTGGTAGATTAAATGAGCAAATCAGCTCACTGAAACTCCTGTTAGAGGACTCTGCACCAAGTTGTGAGCAGAAGGCTGCTCAGGGTGTTCCAGAGTGTGCTGAAATGAGTGTCTGCCAGTTATCACATACCCCCCCCTGCAGCAACTGATAAGCTGGATCACAGGAGAAAATGTCAAGTAGACAGTTTTGAAATCACTATGAAAAATCAGTATTTCTGCTTGGATATAAACTGCCCACAGCCATGAGCTCATCCCCACACTCCCAGCTTTCAGGGAAGACCTATTCTTAGAGAAAAAGCTGGTGGAGACTCATCGCTATGTTTCCTCTGAGCCCTCCCATTCTGCCATGCAGCAGAACCACAATAGGTATAAGAGCTGTCATGCAGGGAAACAAATATATTCACCCTGCATGTTGAAGGTCACTGTAAAATATTTACAGACCTATGAGCTCACCTAAACAATCTGAAGTTTACTTTCCATCTCGATGCACCCCTCTGTAACCGTTATTTCAGATAAAGACATAGTATTATGCCAAAACTACATAAAAGCTCATGTGAATTATGATTCCTGAACCAAAAGTAATCCATGCTATCTGCCAAACCAAAGATACTCGTGAAGCACACCCATCTTATCTGAAGAGCTTAAAAATTAACCAGCGGTTTTTCACTGTGAGAACCTTAAGACCATCAGACCATTAAGAATGAAGCACCACTGGAGCAGATTTCAGTAGTGTTTTGTACTTCTGTTAAATATTCAACCCATTGAGTTTACTCTTGCTGAGCGCTGAGAGTCAATTGGGAAATGACACTGCAAACTCTCATCAGATAGAAGAAAACAGCCTTTCTGAGGCCCTTCACAGGATAAACTCAGATGCATCTGGTTGAACATGCTGTTAGGAAGATCTAATGTCACTGAAAGCTAACTCAAGCACAGTATTAAAAAAAAAAGAGTCAAAATGCTAGTAACCAGAAGATGCCAGAAATTGGTTTTAACCTTTTTTATTGTTTTGTTTTCTTCTACTGTTTACTTACAGTCAGTTTGCCTTTGCCACCATCACTGTGAGGCTATGGCTTTGCCCAAGAGCTATGACGGAACAGCAAGTTAAATGCCAATGCTCCAAGACCTCCCAGGAGAAGATATCCCCACATATGGGAATAAAAAAGTGGTACTGTTGCTCCTCAGAGCCAGAAGCTATCCAAGAACATTTTCATATACTCACTGATATAAATTTCTTTGAGTTTGGTTTTTTCCTCCTATGAGGAGGATGCTGTTAGAATGTGCTTCCTCTTAAATACATACCTGCAGAGAGACTGGTGTGTAGCACCTATTTTCCCATTTCTAAACTTTCTTGCCTTTGTGGCATCTAGCTTACTTCCCAGGGGATTTCCCTTAATTTCAGGCAGAAAATAGTGGTAACATTTTCTTAAACGGCTTTTAGATATTGAGACTACATTTGTATAATACTTACTTCACATTCTTTTTTTAACCAATTAAACTGCCACCCTCAGGTAAACATTCTCATTTTGGTTGGGCTATTAACTCCTTCTACATCAGGTCTGTGCACAGGGTCTTTGGGATTCATTATGAATCATCTGTTGTTCTTTTTCAGGTCGGCTCATATCTTGTTTGCAGTAACCTCACACCCTGTTTCAAATGGTGATATGAAAAATAAAGCTTTAAACACTTGCTGTGCTCCCCTTACAATCCTGAGAGGTTTACACTACCAGGAAAGAAGACTGATCTTCACCTTGTGTGAGGGAAACTGGTGCCTCAGCCAACCTCAGTCCACCTGAGGAAGTAGCCTAATGGGAGAGCTGGCACTTGTTGAATTAAACAGTACCCAGCTGACAGCATCATCCTACAGCTCCGTGTTCAAAGCTGTTATTAATTGTAATAGTTACAGAGTTCTGGTGGTTTCAAGTTTTCAACCTAATCTTTATTCCTAATATGTTACAGAGATATAACAATAGAGACAGAAATCGTTTTAACACATCACCATTCACTTTCACCTAGTGAACCCTTATGCCTTTCTTGGAAGGCTGTAATTGCAAGAATGCAGGT
Source organism: Pezoporus flaviventris (assembly GCF_033815535.1). Lineage (NCBI taxonomy): Eukaryota > Metazoa > Chordata > Aves > Psittaciformes > Psittacidae > Pezoporus > Pezoporus flaviventris. The sequence continues at coordinate 7,874,752 of NW_026892585.1, forward strand.
TTTATCTGCCTTGACAGCCAGCAAACAGCAGGTTCCTCAGTCAAACCAAAAGCAGGTTTGCAGCCCAGCATTAACCATTGCTGCAGCTGGCTGCCTGGTACTCTTTCTGTGCTAGCCCAATTCCATCAGGCTTGTCCAGAAGTTTCATCTGAAATGTAGACCCCTCATATTATTCAGCAGTGAAATAAGGCACTTAGAGTTAAACAGCTGAAATCAGAGGCAATACAAATAGTTTGTTGGTTGTATAATATTGAGTCAGTTTGGCTTACAGGCCAAGGAACTTGAAAGGGAAGGTCATAGCAGGAGTGGGGAGAGGCCAGGACAGGAAGGCACCTTTACAGTGCCTCAATGTAAGGACAGGCCTGAAAACTATAGAAGGAGGAAAAGGGGGAAAAATGCTACCATAGCTTTCTGTCCACCTGAAGCTGTTAAATCTTCATTCTTGCACAATTCTAAATGCTACCTTAGTTTAAGGTTTTATGACTTTGAAGAATGGACAGAGGTACCGAAGAACAAAAAGCCAAGTGTCCTCCAGTGCCAGTTCTGTTAAAGTTCAGCACGTCAACATGTAAACTCAGAGGTATTAGAACAGTTTCTCAATCTCCTCGTAAATAAGTAATAATATGTATTCAATAGCACACCATCAGTTATCAGAGAATCATACTAAGTTGTAATTTTTGCCAGGTAACTTGGGGAATAAGAATTTGTAAATCAAATTAATCACAATCTCATGCTAAAAGCTGCTCTGGCTCTTACAAGCAACACAGACTTCCAGTTGTGTAGCATTAAGAGTTGGCAAGTGACTCAGATAGTGTAGAAAAATTACCATCACAACAGGCAGTACTGATGTCCTTTGCTCATCGCAATTAAGAATTAAAAACTTGTTAATTGCTTTGAGTCCCTTCTCATTATTTACAAGCTGCATCTTTTAGACTAATCTACACTCAAGTTTGAGCTCTCCTTGATCTAGGCTCTGCCCTACCTGCTAACACTTGTAACCAAGTTAACAGCACTCAACAAGTTAGTCCTCATCACTAAAACCATGGGGCCTGGCGCTGTGTCTGTGCATAACTTTCCACTATTCAGAAACAAGCTTTTACTTAAAACCAACCATCCCCCAATTTAGGTTTCCAGCAGCACCATCTAAAAGTCAGTGATACCAGCTTTCTCAATTCAAACAGTCAAAAACTACTGCTAGTGGCAACCCTTCCGTATGCGTAATTCCTAAATTGAGTACATACATTTTTCAAAGAGAGGGAAGTACAGTTCATTGTCAATAAACAGGTCAGAATGTGGATTTGGGGAGCTCAAGTTACAAATCAGTTCCTGTGAAAGATGCTAATTAAAGTTCTGCAAAACACTGAGAAACTGTTAAAGCAAAGTGAAGTGCTATGAAACTTACTGTCTTGTGCACAGTCAAGAATCCGCTGTTTCCCATATGCAATATTAAGGGCAAAGTTAAAGGACCAATAGTGCCTTGAAAGTGGACAGGAGCAAACAGAAAGGACCCTGCTTTCTTTCAATCTTAAGCAGGAAACCCCAGAATCACACTTGCAAGCTGTAATCTCAGCCCTTACTGACCTCTGGCATAATCTGAAGCCACAGCACAGCAATGCAAAGCTCTCATGTCAAGAGAAAGACAAACATTTGCACATACCCTCTGATGCCAGAATGCTTACAGTCCACAGGGCTGGAAAATTAGGAAAAAAACCCTAGAATTCTTTTAAACGGACTATTGTTATTCACAGTAACACCTGCATGCCTCAGTTCACATCAGCTGGCTATGTGTGGCAGCCAGCCATTTCAATTAGGCTTCAAGGACAGCCCCTACTAGGAAATGATTATGTAGTGTGCAAACAAGACAAAGTAAGGCGAAAAGGCAGCATTATGATCTCCAGTTTACACATGCAAGACAGAGCCAAGAGGCTATTTAAAAACAAAACAAAAGAATAAAAAATCACAACCAGTCGTCTGGCATATAGAAAGTGCACAGATGAGGTGGGACCAAACTCAGATGGGAAGAAACAAAGTGCTGTTTTAAGTTTCAGGCTGCAGAAATCTTTGGCAGTGTGGTTATTCAGGGTAGAGAAGTGGGATGGGGTGAGAAAAACTGTATGGTTTTCCTTACAACCAGTGTGAAAACAGATGACATTTGTACATTGGATAGTTTGGGAGAGAATTTCCAAAAGTCAAGTCACAAAACTGGGAGAGGAAAATACCCCAGGATGTGTGACCCACTTCCAAAGATGTAGAACTTCTCAAGAGGGAGGTGCAGGATTGTGCTGTGTTCTTCAGCAGGTTAAAAATGAATCTGAAGTCAGCCTCTTGGTCTCACTGACAAGCCCCAGTGCTCCCTACAATACCACCTTATTGAATCACAGAATCATAGAATAGTTACGGTTGGAAAGGGCCTTAAGATCACCTAGTTCCAACCCCCCTGCCATGGGCAGGGACACCCCACACTAAATCATGTCACCTAAAGCTCTGTCCAACCTGGCCTTGAATACCTCCAGGGATGGAGCATTCACAACCTCCCTGGGCAACCCATTCCAGTGCCTCACCACCCTAACAGCAAAGAATTTCCTCTTTATATCCAATCTAAACTTCCCCTGTTTAAGTTTTAACCTGTTACCCCTTGTCCTGTCACTACAGTCCGTAATGAAGAGTCCTTCTCCAGCATCCCTATAGGCCCCCTTCAGATACTGGAAGGCTGCTATGAGGTCTCCACGCAGCCTTCTCTACTCCAGGCTGAACAGCCCCAACTTTCTCAGCCTATCTTCATATGGGAGGTGCTCCAGTCCCCTGATCATCCTCGTGGCCTCCTCTGGACTTGTTCCAACAGTTCCATGTCCTTGTATAATAGTAATCATAATAATTATTATTATTATTTTTTTATTTTATTCTTGCGATTAGGTTTTTATTATCGTTATTAGTATTATAAGTTTGAGGGCACTGCTCCATATTCTTTTCTCCTTTTAGAAGATTTCCATCGTGGAATAAAATCAACTTTTTTACCAAGAGAAAAATATTGACAAGGAAAAAGAAGAGGGACAGAGTAACTTTTTTTGTTGATGATTTAACATTAACACGGGAAGTGAGATACTTGGGCTGAACTATTTTCACCAAATAGAAGAGCACAGCTAGAGAGATTTCCAGTAACACATCTCAGGGTGTCCTGTAGCTTGGCAGCTAAATTTATTGCTGGCAATTTTCTTCATTTTTTATTGCTACAGTAAATAAGCAATGCCTACTTCATATTAGGAGAACTTATTTTAAGAGACAAAGTAAACAAACAATTGTCAATCCAAGAAAGTAGTGAGCAATGCTAAGGCAGAACAATTAAAATACGTGATTTGGCTCTTAACTTTTGGATTCCTTGTGCCCCAACAGAGAGGCACAGATGAAGAGGAAAAAGAAAGATTGAGGCCAGATATGGGAAGGCAAGGTATTGACTATAATACTGTTATCTTACTGAAAAAAATAATTTTGATTTAGCAAAAAGAGATTTTTCTTTAGCAAGGCTTTTTCTTCTTTTTTTGCACTTAAATGATGCACCTAAATCCTGTGAACAGCTCAAAGAGATACTTTGGATACAATAAAGTACAAAGACCTGCTGAATGATTAAAAAAAAAATCACATTATAATGTATATAAATAATAAGCAAAATAAAGTCTTGTCACAACAACAGCATCAAAGGTCACGAGAAGGAACAAACCATCAGAATTGCTTCTGTGATAGAAGGATGCCACCAATGGCGCTTTTCTAATGGGTCTCTTCACCACATCATATATGGCGAACTTTGCATATGCCACAGCATTTATTCGTGTTAATAAACTCTGAAGAAGCTTATGAAGAACTGCAGTCTTTTACAATACTGAATATTGATGTCATCCTCAATGTACGCAGAGTGTAGGTGCTGATCCTAGAACTACGTAGTTTGAAAGGAACTCACCTAGTTCAGCCTCACACATTCATAGCCTCCCTATGTTGGACTGCATTTTGCATGATATAACAGCACCATAAAGGTTTAGACTGAAACACTAAGAATTCAGATGGTTTCTAGAATAGCATATGGGAGGGGCAGGGATAATATGGGGGGGAACAAAAGTATTTGGGATGCTTGCCTAAGCATCACCTTGCAAATTTTGTAGCCTGCCTTTTTTTCTTGAGTTTTTTCACTGTTTTTCTTTCCTTCTTCTCCCATGCTGCCATCAAGATGTTGGTCTGGAGTCCATAAAATTAATGCACATGACACCTTTGTGGAAGATGTGTTGAGAAAGTCATGGTGGGAAGGGAAGGAGCAAGGCAAAGGTCTCCCCAAGACTCAGGAATACCGAGCTCCTAATAAAATAAGCACGTCACTTATACAGAAGCACAGTGCAGTAATGCTGGTCTTACCCCATTCTCCATTGTCACTGAAACTGCACAGGGGATGCAGATTTAAAAGCTCACTGCCTCCAAAGTTTTAGCATGGGGAGAGAGAAGCCAGGGCTCAAAGGCAGCTTCTTGACAGGATTAAGAAGAAAGATTCACCCTTTTTGTTGCACACCTCCAGCTCTATTCAGTATCAAAATCAAGTCATCTCTGGGAACAACTATCCAAATCTCATTCTGGTGCAGTTCAGAATCGTTTTGCCCTATAGCAGGTAAATCCATGCACACACATGCACATACACAGCCCCTGAACATGAAGTTCTGTGAGTGTAATTAGGGTTACTTAATGTAAACCTGCAAGGAACTAGGTTTAAATGCTCTGCTAGTGCAAGGTTAAATTACTGAGCATTTCATGAGCTAGTTCAGTGTACAAGCAACACACAACAGAGGATTTATCTGAACATCACATCTAAATATTTGGTTCAGAGTTCATAGCTTCTGACAGCAGAGTTATGGTCTCTGTTTAGTGTAATTCTGTGCATTCTGAAGGACCATTAACAGCTCCAGTGCTATGTAAATGATGAATGATGACACAGGACACTGACTGCCCACATTTATGCCAATATATTTAGTCAGGATGAACAAGAACGATGGCTTAAAAAAAAACCCTAGCACTGAATATATGTAAGTATAATGAGCTACTCAGAATCAAAACCATGTCCTTATTAAAATCTGTCATCTAAACCCATATTTATTTTTCCCTCTTAGAAAAATATTTACAGCTCTTGACAGTTAATTCCACATTTATAGATTATTAAGCTGTGTGACCACTCTAAAGCCTGTAGTTAAATATGAGCAGCAGAACTCTCTATAGAAATATTTGGCAATTCCAGGGAACACAGAAATGTAAGGTGGGCATGAAAACAACATAGTTACTTTTCCCTTTCTATGCTTCACTGCCTGGGATTCAGAAAATGCACAGAAAAGGTGAGAGCACAAGGCAGAAATCCAAAACACCTTTTCCAATCATCTGCCATGGTATTCCATTTGACTTACAGCAAACCACTTAATGAGAAGGCAGAAATAGCATTATTCTCCTACCTTTTTGTTTTGTTTTGGTTTGATTTACTGAAAATACGAGGCACTCTGCCCACAACATCAAAATGCCAATGATTTATACACTGGGAATTTATTCTGCCACTATTACTCTCCATTTGCCCCCTTAATTTTTTTAATGCCCCCACTACAACTCTAGTAATGAAAGTGCAAAGCGACAAAGGCAAGCAAAAAGGGAAGGTCTGATAAAGCACAGCAGCTGCAAAGGTGAATAGGATGGCCTAGCTGGTACAAATGACATTATTAATTTGGTAAAAGAACAGAATTTAAAATGGTAATAAGGAATCATCTATCATCCTTGCATCATTCATCAGCTGTATGTCACCCTAAATGGTAGGTTGCTAATTTTAGTTAATTTTTCTAAGGCAGCTGCCCAGAAGGGCTCAGCTCAATCACAGCACCTGGTTTTCATCAAGATTCTCCTTTTTAATCAGATTTGCCAGCTACTTTAAATTGAAGCACAAGGAGGGCAAGTGACTTGACCAAGAGTGCAGGCTACAAAGTAGCAGCTCTTGGTGAACAGGAAGCCAAGACCTCCCTGGCTAGCTGGGTTCACTCTAACCTTCACTTGCTCCAAAGCATTTTCTTGATAGCACAAGGAGCTTACTTATTCCTTTCCCTGTTATTATGTACAACCTCAGCAGACTACTATTTCTCATTCTTGATGGTATGCTGAGCTGTGGCTTCAGAATGAGTGATAATTAAAATGACTGCTGTAAAGTGAGATAATCCCTGCTCCCATACTCTTAGTTCATCATCCTCTGCAATGCGGGAGGATTAGGAATACTTTGACCTGCCAGGGTTCAGACACACCTTCCTCAACTCACAGAATCGCAGCCTGGTTTGTGTTGGAAGGGATCTTAAAGCCCATCCAGTTCCAGCCCCCTGCCACAGGCAGGGACATCTTTAACTGAACCAGGTTCCTCCAAGCCCCATCCAGCCTGACTTGAACACTGCCAGGGATGGGGCAGCCACAGTTTCTCTGGGCAACCTGTGCCAGTGCCTCAGCAACCTCACAGGGAAGAATTTCTTCCTAAAATCTCATCTCAACCTCCCCCCTGTCAGGTTAAAGCCATTGCCCCTTGTCCTGTCCCTATAGGCCCTTGTCCAAAGGTTTCCTGCATCCCCTTTAGGCACTGGAGCTACTCTAAGGTCTCCCCTTAAGGAGCCTTCTCTTCTCCAGGCTGAACCAGCCCAGCTCTCTCAGCCTGGCTCCAGAGCAGAGCTGCTCCAGCACTTGCAGCATCTCCGTGACCTCCTCTGGTCTCACTCCAGCAGCTCCATGTCCCTCTTGTGTTGTTGCCCCAGAGCTGGACACAGGACTGCAGGGCAGGTTTCACCACAGTGCAGCAGAGGGGAGGATCCCCTCCCTTGACCTGCTCCTCACACTCCTTTTGATGCAGCCCAGGACAGGGTTGGTTTCTCTTTTAAGCTCTGGTTATCTGCTTCTCACATACCAGGACACTTCCAACTTAGCAGTTTTTGGCACTTCTCCCAGAGTATTAAAAAAAAACCAAACAAACCTCTTTCCACAAAAAGGACTTACCTACCCCACTTACCTTAACAGCAAATAGCACAGTTGTTAAAAACCTACCTCAGATTTTTTCCTATGTTCTTTCTCCTTTAGAGACATATAACATTTGATTCTACTACTGCTTAACAATATTTGCAATTCCAATTTACTTTTCTAAAAGTAATAAAAAAATATTCATGTGCAGATTGATTGGGACATTTATTCCTACTTTGGTCTACTTGTGATAAAAAGTGAATTTATCTGTGCTGTTAATTATTCATTTTGTATCTATATGACTTTGTGGGGATCTCATGTGTAGAGAAAAGACCATTAACTTTACATGAACCTTAATTACAGCTCCAAGATAAACATTACTTACTTTCATTTTTCAAATACACTTTAGCTACACTTAAGCATATTTAAAGCCCCGCTATTAACAGAACCGATCTAAAAGTACATTGGAAGAAGGATTATATTTTATTAATACAACGAAAATGCATATTTATAGTAGAATACATTAAAAAGTGCAAAGAAATAACACCCATAATACATTTGGCTCTGTTTGGCTTTCTTGGGCAGAGCTCAAAATACTCTTGGCACTCTGGCAAAGTGACTGGCTGATCATTTTTGTATCCTTTATCATCTCCGACAGTATACTCCTTACAATTCAAACCTCAGAAACTAGTCTTTGACACTGCTTCAACATCTACTGCTTAATATTCAGCACTGGCATGAAAAACTCGGTGGTAGTTTGGAGGCAACTTGTGTTTAATGGTTTTTTTTGTTGTTGCATTTGAAACACTACTTTTTCTTTTTTCTCTCTTTGTTAAATAAGTAATCTGCTTCCTATGCTAAAATGGCAAATGAGCAATGGCATTGTGTTCCACATCAAAATAAACTCCTCCAAACTCTATCAAAGATAAAGTGGGGTGGGGGAAAGGGTAAAGTTGTGCAAGAAAACCCTGGAAAAAAAAAAGAAATCTCAGCTATAGATCTTACCAAGACAATGGAAATAAGTAAACTATTCCATGATACTTCCTTTACCTAACATACGAGCTCTTTTTAGAGATGTAGCTAGCTCCAAAACTAACGCATTTGTTTTATTTAATGCTTTCTATATCCTCAAAGCCCGAGGAGACTTTGATAACTGAAAATAGGCTGATATCTATATACATATTTATGTTAAATATTTGAAAGGGGACATGGAAGATCAAGCGCGATGGTGAGATAAAAGGGCTCAGTGTTTTCTCTTCAGGACTCTCGAGCAGCAGTTTGCTCACAGCATCCCCTTCTGGTAGAAAGCCGTAAACTGGGCAGAGATCAGGGAAAACTTAATTTGCAGTTAATTTATATAAGCAGAATGTGACTGTAATGCTCTTTGGCAGGCTCAGCCTCCTCTAAATCCTGAAAATTAGGGAGAAAATGTAAATGTTATCATATGTGCATATCGGATTATCAGATGGTTTTCAGATATTTTTGATCTTTGGCTCGCTGATAGTATCTCGCATGAACAGGAATTGTATTTGAAAAAGCAATAAAAGATTGTATTTCACACGAACTGTAAATACTCACACTTTAAAAAATATTGGCTTTTTTCCTAGGAAACCCAGCTCAACGAAAGAAGAAAATTATTTTGCTTGTATTTACAACACATTTTCTCAGTGAAACTTACATCGCTGGCACCTTCCTAAAGCATTTCTGCTGTAAAAAGAAAAGCAGTATCTTGCCTAATTTACCCTAAAGAAGAAAATATTGCACAGTCCTACTTTTTTTTTTTTTTTAATGGAAACCTATTTTGGTTTCAGGTTTTGTTTTCAATAACCAGTTACTTACACTACAAGAGCTATTTGCATTTGCTGTAACTATTTCAACACGCATGTGGTCTGTTTCATTTAAAATACAGAAGAAACGTGAGAAAGCAGAAGATCCTAATGCAGCTTCTAGGGAATTCTGCAAGAGTAGGAAAGAGCCTGATGAATGTTTTCTCCTTTGGTCTCTTGACAGAAGCCTTCAATGACAGATTAAAAACCAAGGCACACAAACCATTGTTGTTACAGTGCCAGTGAGCAGAGAAATGTGGCTGAGTGACAGTGTCCAACCTTCATGAGGCAGCCAGGTAGAGCTCAGAATACACAAAACCCCACTTTGCTTGAGGAACTGTGCTTGATTATTACAGAACTGTCATTCTTTGCTGACCTACTGTGTGATGCTACTCCTTTTCACCACAGGTGTATCTCACACAAGGTATTTAGATGGCAATTGCTACATGCAACCCACATGTTATTAACTGTGAGCAAAAACAGCTGTCAAGGCCTAGCCAGTCAGATGAATCAAATTACAAGAAAGGTTAAGACATATAGAGAAAAAAATTCCCTATTAATTTCCCTGTGTAGTGAGAGGACAAGGAGGAAATGCTTTAACCTGACAGAGGAGAGATTCAGATTAGACATTAGGAAGAAATTCTTCACAATGAGGGTGGTGAGAAGCTGGCACAGGGTGCCCAGAGATGCTGTAGCTGCTGGGTATTACAGTACCAAAGGACCCATTCAGGAAATACATGAAGGTTGAGACAATTAAAGTCCCGAGCAGGGAATAAAAGCATACAAGAGTCACGTTCATCTGCTTTAGACCTGGAAAAATTATTATGGAGCTTATGGGTTATATCTGAGGCTGTGTGCAGGAGACGTAGAGGACCCATTCTGGAGCTTCTGAGCTTCAGGGAAGACTTTTCTTGATCTCAGCAAGTTTTGGATTAGATCCTTGTTTTCCCTGTGCTGCTGATGCATTCACAACTACTGATACTCTCATGTGTCTCTGGACTGGCAGACACAGGAAAACGCCTTGTAGTGTTCATCATGTAATGAACAAGGATGCTGCTGTAGAATAAATGCAGAATTTCTTAACTGTGAGAAACTGCTCTTGAAAATGCACAGATACAATTTGCCAGCTAGAAGCACAGAGGCTTGTGTGCATTAAAAGAGATATGTAAATCCAAACAAGACTCAAGTACCTCACAAAAGACATATCTCAAATTGTACCGCCCATCTTCTCCATTTGCTCTACGAACCCAGTCACCTTGAGGGTCTCCAAAGTGAATATAATCAGGTAAATGCAGAAATCTGCATTGAATGGCAAACAGTCTGTTTGCAAGGAGATATTAGGTACCAAGATGTTTCAAAGTTAGTTTTGGAGAGAAAATCATGTTTTCTACAGGCTGTGTTCAGTACATCAATAATAAGTATCTGATGATGCCATTTGCATTAGACTTTCTTCTGTATGTAAATGTAATCAAGCTGCATTGTATATGGCTAGATTATTGTTAATTTGCCATTGCTGAACAGTTTTCTAATACATCATTTCAAGTGAACTTTAAGGATTATGAAGTTATTTGACATTTTTTAGCTCACAGAACCCAACTAAGGAATAACTTCATGTGTAGTAATAATTACCACCAAAATATCTACAAAATCTTGCCCTTTCATAAGGTAGCCTATCATAGTATAAGTGTTTAGCAAACAAAAATGCTGAAACCAAATGTTACTGATGAATGAAGTTGCCGTATTTTCAAACAGCAAAAATCCATCTAACAGGTTGGTATTTGAGCAGTCTGCCCTTTCACTCATTGCTAGTGAGCATTTTCAGGAGGACCTTCGGCATTCAAATGCAATGCTTCTACTTCCACATATGAAAAGCCATCTTTCCTTTGGAAACATGCCTTAGTACCTACTGTTACAGTCTTAGAAGAGCTTGTTGCAATATGGTGCACACAGGGGACAGACACTGGTATAGAAATCAATGGGATGGCCTTCTCATCTTTGCCGCGATCTGCTCTGTAGTTTGTGTAAGCCAGGTCACATCTGACTTACACAATCTCCCACAATCTTTTGCTTGAAGCATGCTCTTTAAAAGCTCAGTGGTGTACAGAGTGGAGTAGGGTGGGCTAGAGATGAGCTCAGCTCCTATTTACATCTCCTCTTCACTGGGACAGGCACATCCACACGTTGCCACATCCATAGGCAGCCAGAGAAAGCAGATGCAGAGCAAAGCAAGGTACAGGCGATGTCCTGTAACTGCAGCTCTCCTTGGGTGAGGGAGTTAGCAGCAGCACTGTGAACTCTGTGGGAAGATGGCATCTGAGGAAAGTGCTGTACTACTGCCATCAATACTGAGCTGGCTAACCCTAGAACAATTTATGTCATCCTTCTCGTGAGGCCTCAAAATTTCATTTTGCTAATTTTGTTACTGCTGAGAACCTTGGAGATGACCTTGAATTTTGCTATGATAAAAGCAATGCACAGATAAACCAGAAAAACCAAGGCACGCTAGTGAAGGAAGCACATTTTTCTTCCCCCTAACTTTTACAGCACAGGGAACCAGGGCACTCTAGTTACTGAATATGTGCCACAGTAAGACATGCATCAAATACACAGTAATGATGATAGTAACAATAATAAGAGTGCATATCTCAGCTTAGATTCCAAATCAGTAAAGTCGGAAGTATATAAAACTTGAAGCATCTCTATGATCCCACTGAATTCATACACCTGCTTAACTACAGTATTGAGCTGGGGTGACAAAAAGCTCATAAATTTCAGAGCAGAATTTTTGCTGAAACAATGAACTTCAAGTGAGCATTACAAATTATTAATGGAAAGGGAATTTTAAATTCATATTTATAAATCTGTGCATAGGAAAGCTTCTGAGAAATTAATAAATCTTTAAATAAGAGAAGAGAAAGCTATGATGTAAATTCTCCAATTTCCAATACAAAGTAATGATCAAAAGCTGCCTATGAATAGCTATCAGTGTTACCAGTAGTGTTCAGCAAACACTTTTTCATCAATAATTTAGACTTCACAGTACTCTCCTCACATTCCTTCCAGAGACCAGAGAGACAAAGAGACAAAATATGTTGAATAAGTTATTAGAATTCAATTAGTTTACTAAGCATAGAAGTTAACAATGTAACCAACTTGTTTAGTGGTTAAAAGCCAACTGTTGATGAGTTTTCCATTTTCCTTTTATTTTTCCTTAATATTTCTTCATTTTCCCCTCCATTGTCCATTGCAGCTATTTTCATTTCATAATCACAAGAACTTGTGTAGCTTTGTCTTCCTGACTTGCTGCTAGGGAGTTTTGTTGGTTCGTTTCACTGTTTTTTCTCCTAGAAGTACAAATTTGCTAAGAAATCATTTCATTCCTTGACTGTCCCAGGTAACATTGTAATGTACCACACCTTCATCACACCTTCATCTTCTTTTTTCTCTTTTGCCGTTTATTTTTCCTGGGATCACAGATGGAAAGTTGGGTTTTTGAAACCGCTATCCCTAAAAAAAATTGTGAAGTTGGGGGAAAATTTTGTGTTACTTCTAGAAATTACCCAGATTCCTTGTTACATTTCTTCTCTCCATACAACTGTTTTCCCATAGAAATGCATTTTTTATTCTCTGTTTTAAAGCAAGCACAATATATAATAATCTACTACTTTTCTAATTTTGGAGGCACTGTTCTTTATCTACATGTATTATACATATTATTAAACATATACATATGCATATAGTGGAGTACTCCTACAGTGGAGTGTGTCCTACGTGGGAGCTGTGCAGAGCTGCTCGCCCTGCTTTCCGTGGCTTAAGGGCGAGGTAAGTTGTGGTGTATTATACTACACACAGCCAGCTCAGCAGCTCTTTTGCCCTCAAGTCCTGGAGCGTTGGTGTTGCTCAGTTCCCCATGACAAATGAAAGATGATGCCAGCCGTAATGCCTCATGGCTTTTCACATGATCTGCCCATGGAAGGAAGAACTCTGCCTAAGGGCAACATAGGGAAGAGTCCTATCCCTAAAACAGGGAATGCATGTGAATTGAAAATGGTTAAGGATTTTGCAATTAAACAGGTTTTTGTTGGGAAATGATGGTTTGTTGAAGTCAAACCTATATTGAGGGATGAATTAAGAGGATGTACTCTGAGGAAGGGTCTTCACAGAGCTTTTATTTCTATTTTTCTGCTGGGTAGAACTGACTCCTACATACCACTGCCTTCCACAGTAAGCATACTAAACCTCACAGAGTGCAAAAGCACCTCCCAAGTGTCCCCAGTTTCCACTTTAAGTATCACCATCATTTCCTTGTCTCAACAGGACTTTTCTCTTGTCATGGGAAACTACTGCAGTCAGTCCTTTCCGCACTGGACCTTGCCTCATCTCTCCTGTTCAAAAAGTTAGTCTGCTACCCATCTGAAATGGATTAAAAGCACAAACCAGAAGCACTTCAAGGCTCGAAGGTTTTTATGGATGTTTTTTATACATTACCCTTGGAACATTCTGTGAGGAAAAAAATATCTTCTCTCACTTTTCTGATTTTTGACTGTTTTGCAGACTGTTTTGTAACCTTTCCATAGTATACACAGCCTCATCTTTCCTAGTCAGCTACTGATGTGCTTCTTTCTGGGATAAAAGGGGCCAAGTTCAACTTAAAAGTTGAGAGTAAAAATGAAGATTTTAAAATGTATATTTAACTCTTTGGCCTCCTTTTCTCCAGGAAAGGCTCTAACTCAGGAAGCCGATGCGTATAAAGCCTTAAGAAGTGAAGATTTCAGAATGTCAGCAACTTCTTTGCATTAGGTAAAACTGGAATTTCATTTCACAGCCAAGAAACAACTCAGAATTGAGGAGATATTTTAAGCAAGTATTAATTATTCACATGATAATGACTGCAGAAGCAGTATTCTTTACAGGCTCTCTTCCCTTCTAATTTCAGGACAACTCCTGAATCTGTATGGAAACCAAGCATTTGCACTCTCCTCTATTGTTTTAGCTCTTGTTTTTCTAAGCATTGCTGTATTTTTTTCTGCTGAGAACTGACTCTCTTCTTAGACCATCTCTGGCTATTAAGTACATGCTTTGCATGTCTTCTTCAGTGGTCCTCCTATGGAAGCTAGTTTTTGCTAAGAATGAGGAGAAAATTTCTGCACACAAAGCCATCCAAGCTTTGCAGTAGATCTCCTGAAGACACCTCTGAGCCTCTATTACTGAAGGTTTTAAGAAGAAGGCTGTAAAAATGCACCAGGGGTGAAGCAGTCAGGTGGCTAGCACAGCTTGCTTCTTGAGGACTGTACCAGTCACTCCTTATTTTATACTATCTTCTTTCAGCAAAGATCCATACATGCACAACATGGTTGTCATACATCCCCCACCCCCTGTATGCCCCATCAGCTGAAATAAGTGACTTCAAGGACTCAAATCTCCCTTTTGTGCACCATTCCTTTGTTTCAGCCAAATTCATTAAACCTAATTTCTTCCCTACACTGACACTACTTTATTGCCTTTTACTGCTTTTTTTGTCATTGTTTAGTTTGTCCTTTCTCTATAAAATTAACTATTATCATCACTTAAAAATTAGCAGATGTGAATTCTTTTTATGCCCTTTTTGCTTACTTCCAGGCTCACATCCCTCACTTTTTCTAGCACATTTTTATTCTGGCTCTTCTTTCTTTGTATGTGTCCACATAGATAGAAATCATCTTTTATTTCTTTCTTGGTCTAAGTACTGCAGTTTCCTTGAGCATTCTGCAACACAGCTGAGCACATACTTAGTTTTCAATAGACATTTAAATGTCCTTGAGTTCAGTCAATATAAGCAAACACTCAACGTTAATTAAATAGAAACGATCTTGAACAACAGTTTAAGACAGCGCATGTCTATAAGCATTATGAAAAATCTGAATCATAGGATTTAACTTTTATTTTTCCATATAGATTTGGAGAAAAATTTATGCACTAATCTTGAAATACAATGATACTGTATGTTGCAGAATGCTATTAACACATCTAAACATAGTTATCTAATACTATTGTTCAGAGGCATCCACCCTGACCTCATACAAGACCTAGTGGCAATCTGCTCTTCTGCATCCAGCAGCAGCTTCTGCATGCATCCAAAATGGCAGTACACAGTAAGCAGTTTCAACCACAGCATCTTTAACTGTACCTGTTTTCAAAGTCTATTTTGACACTCCTATCAGTGTGCTGATTAAAACAAGCCAAGAAGTAGAGTCCAGCCTCTCGTTTCAAACACTGGCAAAGGTCAGGAAGGTCTCAACTGTAGTACTGATTCAGGCAAACGCAGTCCAGAAGCACTGTATCTCATATTCAATTATTAAAGTAAAAAGCATCCATCATTTGTCTTCAAACAGAAATAAACAAGCTGAAGTGATATAGAGATGCCTACAACCTTTTCTGAATTCATCAGCAGATGCTATTATAGAACTACACAGCTACTACCAAAAAAGCAAGAGCGTCTCTTCCCCCATATAACAGTCATTGCTCCAATTGACCCAGTTTTATTTTTTCCCTGTCTCTTACACAGGATTGTGTTCTAGATGGCCCAAACATGTCTGTGCTGAAGGAAAGAGATGATAAAACAGAGAAGACATCGATCTATCAGATCCTAAGCTATATTCCTATGAAAATATCTCAACTATGACAATGTCTCAATTAATCTTCAACACTTTTTCAGTTAAAGTGAAAGTAAGGTTCTCTCTACTGTTCTGGGCTGAAGGCTTCTCTTTATTGTGTGATATAATCAAACTGCTACTTGGCTGAATTAAGCATTCAGGATTACTTTGGCATAACTATCTCAGTACTTTTCTAAGAGCAGCCAAACCTTTACAGTTTTACATTTCTAAAAGAGCTTATGAAAGTATTCACATTCCTGGGGAAAAAAAAAAAAATTCCTTTTGGGAGGAAATGTTATGGCTCAGAAAATTTGAATGGAAAAAAAAAGGTCACAGAAATGTGAAACCTTTACCTGATTTCAAGAAAAAATATTTCTTACAATGGATATATGGTTAAGGGATTGTATAAATGAATATTCGGTTTTATTTTGGATAATATAATTGTTTTTTTACTATTTGACTCTTAAAGATTATTCTATTGCTCTCCTCTATTTTAGAGCCAATTTAGTAGAACTTTAGAAAACAGCCAGTGTTCCTTTTAGCCAGTGTTAAAGAAACACTAAAGTTAGTGAGGTTATGTATGTCTAAACTGTATACAGTTACACAAATGAATGCTAAAATTTGTGGTCATATACAGGCACAAATTTCAACATATTCTTCTGGCAAATTCCAAATTTTACTGCACAATCTGCTTTTAGCAAGGACACATTTTCTCAAATTTCTGCTCTCAGTTACATCTTTTGTGCATGAAAAGTTCCATTTGACTGTGATACTGCTGTCAGAAAGGTAATTGTATCTCTTACAGCCTAAGGGCTCTGCTCTCTTCTCCCTGAGCTGATACAGCTCTCATCCACATGAATGAAAGTTAGGCACACAGGGGGTGAGAAGAATTGAACTTTTTTCTGCCATGCCATGGTGAAATATGCACCAGGATGTTGGACAGATTTATTCTTCCTCATGCCCCCATTGCAGACTAAAGAGAGCTTCCACATTTTCTCCTTTCACTTTCTTAGGCACTTAATTTAAAATGAAGGTTAATAAGCCAATGCTGAGATGGTTTGCTACCGCTCCTTCTGTTATTAAGATAGAAAGTAAGAGAATCTTTGGTGAATTGTAAAAGTTTAACTGTTTCCATTCCATTTAGACTTTAGGAAAAGGAAGCAAACATATCTGTCTGTCCAAAAGACAAGTGAAAAGCTGAAAGCGCCTTCATACTAATTTGAGTGCAGGACCAACTTGGAGGAAAATGGTGTCAATGTAAAAAGGACAAGAAAAATGTTGAAAGGAAAACACATGCTTTTTTGTTGTTTAGATAGTGCTCAGGAAACATGGCACTTCTACAGGATTATAAAGAAATAGAGTATCATAAAAGCAACCTAATTGGTCATCAGTTTCTCTACTGGAATAAAACCACCAACCCAACAATAGCACTAACAGGGAGTAATAGGTACCAGTAATTACAGTCATACACATAGTATTTTGCTTTCATCCACACAGATTAACTGCAATTTGGATCTAAGCCAAGAATATGAATGATAGTTTGCAGATTATCTCTGAATGGAGACGCTTCTGCCAAGCAGCTCCAAAACAAATCTAAAGAAACCCAGCATAAAGCAGAAAATGACAGACTACAAATGTCACAAGATGCAGCTCAGCATAATCTCTAGTGATCTTAGTTGTGGGAATCCAAATTGTAGTACATACACCAGTTTAATTTTTGTTCTCTTTTTTACCATGTAGACTGAAATTCACCCAAAGAAAAGCCCAGAATCTCACTTTTTGTAAATAGTCATTCTAGAAGATCTAATATGGATAGCATTTTCTGACTCTAAGCACTGTCAAAAATTCAAACATAAACGTAGGCAAGTAAGGAATAACAATAGCAACAAAAAATGGACTCCTACTTTTCATAATAGAATTAACAAATGAAATCAAATTTGATTTTGCTTTAATCAAATCAAATTTAAAGTATTCTTTTTCTTTCATTTTTGAGAGATTTCATAGACTCAAACCATTTGCTTCTGAAGTTAAGGTCCAAACACCTTCTTTTGTTCAGTGCAAAATTACCTGTCTACAATTTTAAAAGGGATTCTCTGAAGAGTAGTCAACCCTTAATTTATTTATAGCTTTTAAATTGCATATTTCACAGATTAAATGTCTTGATTATAACTGTATTGTGAACCAGCCAAAAAAGCAATGCAGATCTTTGCTTGCAAAGATAAATGTATCCCTCAGAACTTGATTAATGAGGAAAGAACAGAAAGACATGCATAACACCCCTCAGCCATCCACCTTTCTTTATAAACACATCTTTTCTTTCTGCCTTGCCAGGCAACCTCCCTTAAAAAGCCAAACAGAGCACTCGGAACTGGCCCTGAAGGAAGGCTTGACCATCTCATGGTCACACAAGAGCTGCCAGCTGAGGTCACTGGCTTCCAATAGTCTCTCTGACTAACACTGACTTTTGACAAGGCACAATCATTACATCAAATAAGCTTTTGCAACTGTTTTACAGGATGAGGTGATATATATCTTAGGTAGACCTAGTACTAATCTGCAGTGGGATGCTATGGAAATTACTGTTTGCAGTTCCAGCATGTATGGTGGGAGGGTACGTAAGAGGCACTATGAACTTTAACTCAAAACATTACATATATGGGCTGCACTTTCATTTACTCTTGAGATGTGGCCATGGCTGCAGGCAAAAAACAGCCACCACCCAATAGTAAACACAAGGAAAACATATCAAACATTAAATAGCATATTTGCAACATACCAATCATGCTTAGAAACCTCCCAGCTTAAGCTGTTCCCAAAACAGGATGTCAATAGGTGTTTTACATGGAGCTTTGCTGGCTGTCACTAAATAGTTCATACAGCTTGAAATTGTGTTGAGCACTCTATGATGTTCTCTGTCCCAGCTGGTGACTCTTCAGAGACTGATGCAAGGAGCAGGCACAGCCCAGGCAGCTCCTACCAGCTGGTTCCAGTAGACTTGTGGCTGCGGTGTGGAGGAATGAGCTCTCCCATGAAGCGTCCAACCCTAAAACAGGCTGGCCTCCTGCTGTGCACTAAATCCACTTCTTGAATTATATTTTTAAGGGAAGACTACGTAACAATTAACGTTGTGGCTACATATGAGAATGCACATAGGAAACAAACATACAATTTAACTGCAATTACTGTAAGTCCAAATCATCTTCCTTTTAATTGCTCACTTCAAGTTTTATTAGAGATTCACCTTGTACAGTGAAGATACTGGCTTTTGCTATTATTAGAAACTCCCTGTGGATTTTACATATAATTTGTACCTGAAGAAGTGAAAATTACTTCAGCTAGCTAGTTGCAGGACTTGAATTAGTTTGACATTAATCAGAATCGCATTATTCATTAGTTACAGATTCCTGGGCTGCAGTTGATTTTACATTTTTATCCTATGGCAAAGTCTTCAAAAATGGTGTATAAAGAGCTCGATAAATTATTCGGTGAAGAAAAAATGGTTCTTTCTGACAGAGAATTAATCAGCACACAGTGAATTATCCTCACTGGGTAAGAGGATTATCTGTAACTACCTAGCAGAAAATGATTAATATTGGAATAGTTTTGAATCAGAAAATGCCGATTCACGAAATGCAGAACATTTTGCATGTTTGCGTCATCAAAAATCTAATGGGAGTGAAATAAAGCTGATTTCCTTTCAACTTTACTCAGATGGCTTTTATATTGTCATTTTATCAATGCCATTAATCACAGTGGTCAAAATAGATTTTAAGAAATCCTCCTAGGAAGATTTACTGTGATAATGCGGGAAGGAGAAGAAAGAAAGAAGAAAGAAACTCTGCACACCACTATTCACCACTATTCCACTCTCCTTCTCCTTCATATTAAATGTCGTTTTGATACCTTAGGAGACGGTGCCCTATTTTGAACACTGATTGTAACATAATAATAGTTAAGACAGTGGCAATATTATGCCAGCTTGATCTTTTCAAAACAATACATCAGCAATTCTGCTTTACCAATAACATTTTACTGCAATTTCTGGTTACCATTTAGATTTTGGATTTCTATGAAATTGGAATTTCTGGCACTACCTCGAAAATCAGATCACTCCTCTGATGTAGCATGTCAGTGTCACACAATATTTCAGCCTACCATGATAGCCTGGTCCTTTTGCTTCAAGGTAAGAACATTTCCTGCTTCTTCAGATTACACCAATGTTGGCATCAGGGTAACTAGGCCACAAGATGTGAGTCTCATACTTTATCCACCAATGTACAAAAGCCACCGCATGCCAGCAACCAGCAGCAAAACCTATTAAAATTTGCCACACTCGGAATAATACTTGTTTCTCAGCATGTCCTGTCTGCAACCTCAAACACATTTTGATGATTACAGTTCCAAGAGGCCTGGGATAAAGCTGTAAAAATAATGAAATAAAGTCAATCCTAACCTATGGAAAGCTCAAGCTGATGAAAGCTACTTAGCTCTTACAAGTTTGGTAATGGATTTCTTGAAGTTCAGTTTCTTTGAGATAGGGTCCTCAAACTTCAGACAGAGCTGTATTAGAAGCTAAAATCCAAACTGCACAGATCTCCAAGGTTTGCAAATTGGACTGAAAATGTTATGGAAAAAGACTTTTATTCTGTGTATTTTAAGCTGCTGGGGAGAACTCAGTGTTACAGATGGAAGATGCAAACAAACAGCCTTATTTTCCTATGCAAAAAATATGATAATGTGGTTTGAGGTTTTGCATTAGGACTTGAGAGAGAGAAATGCCAGATTTTTGATCTATCAAACTGAGCTGACTCAGTATTTATGCTATTTGTTACTCCTGAGTTGCAGGGGAATGTTTCTTTCCCTGTGTACTTCTTTGACATCCCAGAACATCAGCATGCTTGGAGAAATATCTAACACAACAAACAAGCAATTGCATTCTATGTGCTTTTTATTGGGTTGTTGTTGTTGCCTTAGGTGAGATTTGCCTCAGGGGGTCATATTAGTGACTAACATATTGAGCTGCTAATTCATGGTTAACTTTCAATAGGGTTTATTTTATAGTAACCCATTAATTACATTACAACATCATTCCTTCATGATGTCATGTTTACATGCCATAAAGGTGTTCCCATGTCATAAAGACATGTGAAACTGACAAGCAAGACTTCGATTGGGAAATCACAATACTTAACTTGAAGAGCAGTTTAAAAAGCAATCTACAAAGAGTCACAATAAACTCTGTTAAGGAAATACTAACTTCTGTAGTACAAAAAGGTACTTTTCCCCTCCATATCAACAGACAGTTAACTGGCACATTAACAAGATCCATCAAGACCCAATAAGGCAGCTTCATTAACATGATTATCACCTTATTAATAATTCACAGGTTGGTAGAAGCACAGTACTTAAGGGATTATAACGCATCATTTTAAACAGGAAAAGAATATTATAGTAATACTCATTAAGGTGATCTCTGCTGAAGTAAAATTTGTAGCACATCTATTTGTATTTTCTTCGTGCAGTTAAATAGCCTACAATCTCTAATGCAGAAACAGTGCCTAATATAACATCTTGCTATTATGCAAGGATCTGTGATTAGGCTTTCAGGGCATTTGGAATTAGATCCAGAAAAAGTCTTAAGTACTTCACTTGAGCAAAATACAGATGTTTGAAACTAAGGACATGATTCACTCCAAAACCACTAAAATAAAACCAACTTTCTGTATTTCACATTACAGTGTGATCTGATAAAATGAACCATCCATTTTAGAAGAGGGATTGAAACTCAGGACCTCTGCCCTGAAGGATCACTTCAGCACTTGAGCACATAATCAGATTCTTGCCAGTTTATCACTGCTGAATCTTACACTCTATTCTACACAGGGCGCAGCATCAACCAAGAGAGGAGAGAATGCAGATGTTCAGCTATGCCAGGAGAATATGTCAATAAATACAAAGTGTGGGCCTTTTAACAAAGTTCCTTTTAACTTGTAGACGGGAAGCCACATCTGATTTCATTTAAATAAATCTCATTCAATCGTAAATACATGGAGGTGGTAAACGGTATTATTACGGACTGGAGTTTATGGCTTCATTCATGAGGATCTAGAGATGTTTTGATGCAAAACCTGTGGAAGTTTATGGTTAAAATCTCACTGCCTCCACCAGGCTTTGGATCAGGCCCATACGCTGCCATGTGGGAGATGGGTGTGAGAAATGATGGAGAGATTATCGCATTTGGAGATCATTTAGAAATCTGACAATGAGATGGATCTCATTAAGGGTTGGAAGACTTCTGCTATGCTTTGCTACAGAATGTAAGAAGAATTAACTCTTGGTGGATTCTTTCAGACTGGTAACTGCTGTGACCAACGATGAGCCACTGTTGTCAATTGTACATAAAAAGCTTACAACCTCTCTTAAAAAGTTGCTTTGAATAGGTTGTCAGTCTGGAAACCACGATTATGTGTTGGGCCCTGCTGGCTTCAAGGTCCACTAAGGAACCAAATATTATCTTCTTATGCCCTGATTCTGTTTCTAAATGAAGTTCATTGCAGGACTGCAGTGATAACAAATTCACCCTCTGATGACT
Organism: Pezoporus flaviventris; assembly: GCF_033815535.1. Taxonomy (NCBI): domain Eukaryota; kingdom Metazoa; phylum Chordata; class Aves; order Psittaciformes; family Psittacidae; genus Pezoporus; species Pezoporus flaviventris. Next base: position 7,896,798 of record NW_026892585.1, read on the forward strand.
ATTTAGGACTGTGTCTGTCCTGACCTTCCATGCGAACTATGTGTCTCTTCTTAATTTAAGGCAAATTCTCCATGGAAAAAAGAGACAAACCCAAACCTGTGTACATTTTTAACCATTAGCAGAGTAAGATGAATAGGCCTGACAACAGAAAGGACCCCTAGGAGGGTAACCGGTCATGCCAGAGAACAGATAGGCCAAAACCAGCTTCCAGGAAGCACAAGTTCATGTCACTGCTGGTTTGCAAGCCTCCAATCTTTTAAACTACTCTTTATCGGCTGATCCTTGTATCATGTGTCAGCTGGCAAAATATGGGCCTATGTTGCACGTCCTGGGCACTTAATGCAATAGATAATTCCTCATCTCAGTGATACAGAATCAAGTAGAAATAAAAAAAAAGTTCTCAAACATCATCTGTTTAGAATCAAAATTGTATAAAATAGTTGTGCATGAACACAGGACATCACATTTGATGACCCAAAACCATGCGCTCGAGAGTGGCAGAATTCCCACTGGTTTTACATCTGACTACCAGAGCTATGAAAAGCCATGATGCAGTTGTGACAGAGAAGGAAAGAAAGTGAACATCACTTTTCAACATGAAGTAGTATTGCAATGAGATGCCCCTTTCTAAAAAAAAATGCTATGTCCAAATGTGAAATATTCACACTTTCTGTGAAGAAACAACTTATTTGTGCAGCAAGTTTACATTTCTGTGATGCACACTGTTTTATTTACAGTTTTCTCCTTTGAGATATGATGTGGTCATTGCTGCCATGTAAAACTTGACACTTCTCAGTACACATGGGTAAAGCTAAGAAGATAAAGCTAGTAGGACAGAAAAATAACACACCTGAAACTTTAATGCTGAACTGCAGTGAAGCAGAAGAAAAAGCATTTCAGCCATCTGAAAGAAGTTTTCTTTTCCTTCTTGTTTGTGTTGATTAGAAATACTAACCCTGTATTAGTATCATCAGCTCTGGATGCTTAGCTAAGATGCCTGAATCAGTACTCCAACTACTTGAGTTTCTGATATAGCCAGTGGAAGAAAGAGAAGTAACTCAGGACTCCAATTTAGATGCCCTGGAAGAATTTCCACATCTATTATGAAGTGAGTCTACCATCCCTTTAACCTGGACATCTGAGTTTCCTGAGTTTGGTCTTCAGCAGTTACAGTCAATGAATGTATTAATAAATTATTAATCAGTAAATTAATTTGCATTGTTAGACAATGTAGCAGAGAACATGAAGAGAACACTGTTTTGCTCTATACTGATTAAAATTTTTATAGACTTCACTGGTAAACCAGATGTTGCTCTTATTGTTACTATTTCATTGGATATAGCTGGAATATGGCAGTTTGTTAAAGTACAGAAAAACTAAAATCAGAAACTGAAAAAACATCGTATTTCAGATATTCCTGAAAACCCAATTTGGCACACTGAGATAAAGGGCCACTTAAGACAGATTCTGATTGCAAGCCACCACTTAAAGTATGTAGTGATGCTGGTGATTAGGTAAATCTAGGTAAATCATTATTTCAACTTGACTGTCACAAGTTGAATAAGGTATTTGGATGTGGCATGTGTCTGGATGCATTTAGTTATGTATTTTTATAGCAAATCTAATTTTGTTGTTTGAGTCAATAGATCTCACTTTTTAATTTTGTAATATATAAATGGGAAGGTACAAGTGCAGATATGACATTAATTACCGCTGGATACTGCCTTGGCCATCAGTGGTGGAATACAATGTAGTATACCAAACTTGGACATGGGTCACACTTATTAATCCCTCTTTGAACAGCACTCATGGAAAGGTGGTAATTCCTAAGTAGGATACTAAAAAAGTCCAACTAATAAAGAAATATATTAGATCTTTCAAACATTTTAATCAAATTATATAAATTTATATACATTATTTATATATTATATATAATACATGTACGTAATATATAAATTATTTATATATATAAAAATTATTATTGAAATAATTTAACTGCTGTTCTCTCATGGAATATACTTTTTTTTTATTAGACGCATCACTGTTGATTCATAAATTCACAGTTACTTAAATATTAGGCTGAAACTGCTCTATTTAGGCACACAGCTGCTTGCTGGCTACTGAGTATTTTAAAGAACTGTATTATTCTAGTAGTAATTTCCTTCAGGGAGCACCTGAAGCAAAATAAATCAACCACCCTAAGCTATCTTTGGAGCCCTAGCAAGCAGAAGGAGGGCTGGGTTGTTTTGAATATCTTTGTCCACTCTTAACTTCGTCTTTAGGAACCAAGTAGACATCGACAGCACTGGAGACACTGGCATAAACTCAGAACATAACTGCAAGGAATCAGCATGGAAACCTGATTTATATGCATATTAAGAATTCTACAACTGCACATTTGTGTCTCCCACCTTGTTTCCAGGTAGAAGGTGTACAGTCCTCCGGGGAGGCAAAAATCACAGGGTTGTGCGAAGTAAGCACTCTTAATGCTTCTCCAGCACATTTTAATACAGAATCAAAGTCCTCATGTACACATACTCCCAGCTACATTATTAAAAGGGAACATCCTCCAAGCCTCCTCTGTGGGATGAGAAGAAAATCTGTGGATGTCTAGAAGGAATACTTCTAACACAAAACCAATCCACATCCTGCTTCACAGGGCTGGTATGGTACGCATTCCACTTGTGAATTTTAACAATCCTGTGTACTAGTTTCTAAAAGGACAGGTAAGCAGTAGGTTTCAGGGCATTTTAAGGTTTTGCCATAGCTGGTGCTGGGCAAGCCCTTCCTCACCCTACTGACAGTTTGCATTTTGGTTAGACAAAGCTTTTGCTCTCTTTCTTGCAAACTTTCAGGCAGTTCAGGCTACCTTGGCTTAGGCACATGTTCATCCATCTCCAGGAAAGCAGGGCTCCACCAAGTGTAACAGTTACTCTCTATAGTAAAAGCCATTTCTGTGAGTCGTTCTTCCTACATCATGTGCAGCCAGACATCAGACATCTTGGTGTTTTTCTGCTGGACTAGCTCCGCTATGTCAATGTCTTCCCTGTACTAGGAAGCCCAAAGCTGCACTCACGACCCTCTGGGTATTTTTCATTATTCTTTCCTTCAAAATCAGAGCTTGTATTTTCCAAGCCAAAACACATTATATGTGCTTCACCTGCAGAGACACATGAAATGGGTTTTAAGAGAGCAAGTGCTCCATAAAAACCATCAGTCAGTCAGTTTACTTGCTAGAAGTAGACAACAATTTTAAAGACAGGGACGATCAGAACTGAAAATAAGTAATTAGACTGGGATTTGCAGCAGTGATGATCATTAAAGAGAACAGTAGGGCATGACTAGGAAATGTGTGAATCAAGTCTGACTTGGTGACTCTCACTTATAAGAATATCAAACACATCTCCTCCAATGTGTTTTCACCTCTTTCTATGAAGCAAGTTGGAAATAGAAAATCACATGGATATTCAGGTATTTGTGAAAATGATCCCCCACAAACATACAAATGGTAGAAAGTCTTGCTAAGTACAGTTTGGGGGTTTTATGACACAAATTTAATAGGTTTAAAACCAATTTGTATTCTACTTGTATTTTTTTTAATATCAAGATCAACATCAAAAGTCAGTTGGGAAAATACTTTCATTATCATCAGTTATCAGCTTCCTGAAAACTGATGCTAATTTGCATGGCCAGTGTCTTCAACATTGTTGTTATCCTACATCCTAAAGCGGCAGGTTCAAAGCCATGAAGAATCGTAAGGACCATGGAAAAGGCCAGTTAAGGATAAAACTTCTTACTGCTGAAGGGGTTTGGGGTAGAAACACATGTTTAAATCATCTGAATCAAAATCTAAAACAGATTAAGCTGATTGAGGAATAAACAATAAGGTTTGGTGCTACAACTTTTTTGTCCAATTATCAGACTTAGGGGCCAAACACTGACTTACGAAGCCTACGATGGTTTTATTTTTCTTTGAATTCTATCACTATATTCCCCACATTAGCATTTCAGCAGGGAAAAATGTCTTTCTCCTCCTGAAAGCTATGTATTGTTTCCAGATAGAGGAACATAGAAGCCTCCTCTTTCTGCCTGAGAAGAGCTGATACTGACAGTAGAGTGGGGTAGCAGCATAGAAGAGCTTGTTCTTGGACCAATTTCCATAGCCCCTGGGAATGTACTGTAAAGAATTTCAGTAAACAATTATGCTTGCACAAACAGATTCAAGCTGCTACAAATCACTTCACTTCTTGTTCTTGAACAAGAACTATTTAACTTCCCCACCACATGCTTTTGGCAGGCTGCGAAGAGAGAGGCAGAGACAGCTGTACTGCAGATTCACTGTTTCTAAAGGTTTTAACAGTTTCCAGTGTTTTGGTGCCAGAATCACTGCGTACTTCAGACCACACCTCAGTATGATTTGTTCCAGACATTTTGTACTAAACATGATATCTGGGTAGATGAAAAGATGAAGAGTTAGAATTCAGAATGGGAGTGGATCTTGAGATATGCATGACACACTCTCAAACACACTGAGGTAGAGCAGTAAATTGCTGAGGACAAGAGGAGAGGAGGGGAGGGGAGGGGAGGGAAAAGAAGGGGAGAAGGGTCTATTTTCTCCATACCAGAATCATCCACAAGAAATCATACTTCTTTTAAGGACTGATGAACTTTTTAATCACTGATAACCCTTGAACTAAATCAGTATTGCCAACACGATTTAAGAAGGGGAGACATATTAAAGCTGAGCGTCACAAAATCTCAGTAGCATCTAAGTATGAAACTGTAATCTGTTTTGTCCCTAATCTAGCCTCCTGTTCTTACTATATAGCACCCTTCTTTTTCTCATCAGTGTGCTCAGCAAGAATATTACTTCATCACTTATGCCAATACAGTGGCTTGAAATATCTAAATCCTTTTCAGCTGTAGTATAAAGAAATCAGTTCATTTCCCAAGAACTGGGGGAGAGAAAAATAAAAAATAAATAAGAATAGGACCGATCACACTTCAACACCTAAAAGAGGATGAAAAAGACCTGGGGATGTGCTTAAAATGCTGTTGAGACCACTACCACTCCTTTACTTATACAATGTTAGCTAACAGAGAGGATCTTCGGGGTGGCATTGCCTTCTCCCATTTTGTTCTGAATACATCCCAATCTTTGTTCATTTGCCATAAATTTAGTTGGAAAGTACCTTTGTGTCTCAGCATTTACTATTCAATTTCAGGTGTCACAGAAATTCGCTGTCAGGCAAAGGGAGTAATAGTGAATAATAACATTAACAGGGAGAAAAGGAAGGTTTGTACAGAGTATCTTTACAGTCCAGTGTACTATATATTACTGGAAAAAAAACAGATAAATCTATGGATACAAATACTTTTGCTAAAGTCTGAAAGAGAAGCCACAATTAAAGATCAATAGTTCGATTTTAAACCATTCATTAAAATTACTCTTTTAGTTTTATCTGTGTATAAATACCTATATTTTAAGTGGATGCCCAAGAAAAACAGCTCAGCTTCTTCTTTCAGACACTTCAGAAATCGGGAGAAAAGTGTCATGACAGTAAGAGTTGCGTTTTTGGAGTAAAAATGATATTGCCTAACAATTTGATTCTAGAAGGAAAGTGGGAACAAATCCACTTAACTTACTCCCTCACACGTCTTTTGCAAATCTACTACCTCTTTAATCTCCATTTATTCCTCTGCAGCATGCTCATGAAAAGCTTTAAATTGTATAAGAAGGTATTATGATTAAGTACAACATGGATTTGATCCTTCAATCCGTAGGAATGTAGGTAATTTCATATTTACACACGTATAGATGACTTTGCAGGTACGGCTTACTTGAGTAATGATTATTGCTTTGAGCACAATGTCTATACACAACTATTAGATTCCTAATCATGGAACGCCATAGCTCAGCTAGAAATTATTATTATAACTTAAATTGCACATATACTAGGTATAGTTTATGGCAGTTTTCTTAAAAACTGATATCATAGACTTTTTATAAAGAAGAAATACAAGGAATATTTTCTGTTATACCTTAGAAGTGTGAACATAGGTCAAGTTCCATGCCAAAAAGTATGTTGGAAACTGCTTTAATCATATGCTGGAATATGAAAATAAGAAATGTTTGGTTTCACTAAAATACATATTCCACATTATAACTTCTTCACATAGCATGTTGGTTTGTTTGTTTTTAGCCATGAAGAGTTACAAGACTAACTCAGAAGTGCTTTGGATTATAAACAGAGATGATCGATTCGACTTACTTGAACTCCAACAGGCTGATGTCTTGATTCTCCAAGCAAACATGTACACCCACTACTCTCCTCACCTCACTCTTTCCTCCGGGTCCATTTGTTTACGAGCTGAGCAAGTCCATCCACTCCACACCACTAGAACCTGTCTCCCCATCTGCCAGCACAGCAACAGGAAACAGGCCTCACACATATTTGCTTTTTTTGCCAGTCCAACTCCATGACAAAGGGCACTGGCAGTTAAGAGACAAATGGATGCTTCTTTTGCTTTGTCTTTATTGTTGCTCTTCTTTAAGTGGACCTAGATTTGTCATCAAAGGCACTTTACCAGTTTAGCATCAGGTACCCCACCAAGCCACTTGACTATTGAAGCACAGTCCCTATGACAAGAGAGCAGAACCAGCCTCTGAGATGTGCATGAGGTCTCCCAGGGACGACGAGTGCCTGTTTTCCTAATTGCATGCACAAACCCAGTCCCCTAAATACACCGAACCAGCGCTGACAATGTCAGTATCTTTTGCTCAACCAGACATGCCTTGCAATCACGCATGCTTAAGAATACATTTAACCTTCATGGCGATTCCACTTGAGTCATGGACCTCATCTCACTCAGAGCTGCTGTTCAAACTGGATTCCAGAGATTTACATAATTTAACAGATTAGGTGACTTTTTTTGTCCATTCTAAAACATTAGGTCCTGAATTTCATCAATATAGTAAATCATCATTCTTCATATCAGGTACAACATATTTAATCTAGAAAAACTGTTTTTTCTCAACTACATGGCAGTTAGTATTCCATGTGGGGGAAAAAAAAATCCCTCCAAAACTAAGTATTGTTTAGAACATAGCCTTATATAAACTGTTCTTTCCTTCTGACAAGATATTCATTACATGTTCAAAAACATTTCCCTGCACTGCAAAACCATTCTAAGCCAAACAGAGCTGAGGCATTGCTGGAAGCTGATAATAAATGTCTATGGCCTAAAGTATCTAAATGAGCCTCGTATAGCTTTCATCAAGTTATTTATTTACTAGAACCAGCTAATCTTAATGCATGAAGGAACATACACTTTGGTTAAATATCAGAATGAAGTAGGGAGTATATCAAGCTGTTTTTTTCTGAGATAACAACCTAACAAAACCCAGTGTTACGAGTTGACCCTGGGCAGGAGCCAAGCACCCCACACAGCCGCTCACTGATTCCCAAGGAGAAACTGGGACTGCCAGGGAGAAACAAAGGAAGGTAGGAAGACACAAAGCTCAAGATAACAACAATTCAACAGCTGAAGCAAAAGCTGTGCGCTCAGCATGCTCACAGTTACTTAGGAAGACAAACACCATAACCATGAATGCCTCCACTTCTGTCTCCTCCCAGTCTCTTGCCCACCCTCAGTCTACACACTGGGGATAGGGGAGCAGAGCAGGAAAATGGAAAAGCCTTGACCCCATGTAAGCACTGCTCAATGATTACCAGTCCACTGGTGTGTTACCAACACTGCTTTAGGCACAAATCCAAACCACAGTATCATTCAGGCTGCTGTGAAGAAAATTAGCTCCATCCCAGACAGACCCAGTGCATACAGACATGCTGCAAAAGAATATATTTACTTCTTAAATCTGCATCAAAACATTGATTGTGCTAGCTACCTTAAATAGTGGGCACTCTAAAGTCAATCAAGCAGTTGCTGTAACATTCAACACTCATTCACCATGCATCCAAACTGCAGAATAGTTGAATGAGATTGTGACCATCTTCTTTTAAATCAAATGTCATCTAGCAACAGTAAATCTATCACGATTGTGCATTTGGACGCTATGTGTAAAGAATAAACAAATGTTGCAATTTAAAAGGAAGAAAAAGATCCCAGAGCATCGTCACCAAAAGTCAGACATCAAAATATGGTCCTGATGTCATGATGCTGAGATAAAAGGGAAATACTACAACAGCAGAAGTGAACCTGTGCCTTCCCAGAGTTAGAACCCATTGGGCTACTAACAAAAAAAAATACATGGTGCCAAAGTGCAGCCTAGGATATGCTTTTTCATTTATTTCCTCTGAAAACATTTTGTGAGGGGACTAATAGAACCTATTTGATTTTTGACAAATTATCTGAAGAACCAATTTATATAAGAAGGGATGGGGATGAGAAAACTGATGAAAAAAAGAATGATTCAGGTAAGAACAACTTCCTAGAGCGATGACAGATGAATTTTAAATGAAATTAGTTTTAAAGTTTATCTGATAATTTGGTATTGAAAGCTGGTGTTCTGGAAAGGAATATTTTCATTTCTTCATTATTTTAATCAACAGGTGATTAATTTTATACACTTCGGGGTTGTGATGATCAGGCTTAATTTAGTAGAAGTTTGACAAAAAGAACAAAATGCCGTGATGCTCAGCAATTAAGAGGAGTGGGGAGTAAGAGTGAGATTGGCTTCGTATTCTACTATTTTTAATTAAAATTTGTGATCCAGAAAATAGTACAGTTGTAGTTATGTATTATCATATCAATAGGGCTCTAATTTTCTATGCTTGTTTACTAAATGATCTGTTGAATACAAAATAGTGGTTTGATTCATTTTCTGCCTTGTGTCTCGTACAAAAACTGATCTGAAGCACAATGTTCTTTGTTATTACTTGAAAGAGAAACTTGCTTTCATATATTTGTTGTAAAAAATAAGTATCCAGATGAAAATTAACTACTAACTGCCTGGGGCAAAATGTTGTTTGTTCTACAAACTGCTAGAAAGTCACTCACAAAGAGAACTTTTTACTCAGTTTTGTGCTTTGTTTCTTTTTAAACTATGACATAGTGGTACTCAAAGACAGCTTGAGGACTTCATAGCCCACACATGCGGTAAAAAAAGCCAAGGTACAAAACATGAGATTAAATTTGGTTACATCTTCCTTAGTTCATGCAGCAAGAACCCAGAGAACCATGGTATAAACGCCCAGCTGTCTCAGTTGACTTGGTCTGGGGTTACAACAGGACAGTGTAACCCCGATATGAGTATTAAAAACAGGGGGACAGGTGTATTTACTTACTGCACATGAAAGTAAGACCATAGCTGAGAAGACATCTTTAAGTTAGGCATCCAGATTTACTTCTAATTCTGGTTTATTTAATTCTGGTTTGCTAGGTTAGCCTCTGGAAACAATCTGTGCAATGGATGGTTGCCAAAAGGAGGCAGCAGAGCATCGCTGACCTGCTTTCCCAAATCCCCAGTTGACTTCCCTTATGGTTAACAATCCCTCCTTAGTACCAGTCAGTGCATATATAGTCCCTGATCAAATGAGCACATCCTAAGAGTTCTGATTAGTCTTGATACCAGCTCTGACCTTTACAAAGGGAAGCTAAAAATTCCTCCTGCGGGGGGGAACCTCACGGAGAAGTGAGCAGCCTCTTGTGGCTGGACTGAAGAATATTAATGCCTGATGATCCAAACTGCAGTTCTCATCAACTGTTCCCTTGCTCCCAGAAATTGAATTAACAGCAAAATTAGTAAAGTCACCCAGTGGACTTGGATCTGCAGAGGAGGAGTGGAAGGTTCATGTATATTCTAAACACATCTGAATGTCAGCAGTCAATTAGGTATATCTCTTAAGTCTTTACTGATCTTACGAGCAGTCACATAATTCAGCAAAACCTGAGTTATTCATATTGTGATCCTGCTTCCCCATGTTCCCTTTAAAGTAAAACTGGCCCAAATGTATTTTATCCTACCCTTTAACTGATTTCTATATTACTTTTCCACAGTGAACATGGGCATTCACTGCTCAGTGAAGACTTTAAGTGAACATTTCATTTACTTGCGCAATGTTACTCCATACACATCAAGTCAGGGCTGCCTCCTCACCACCGCACAGCAGTGAAGCTATGGGGCAGCTAGCTGCTTCACAGTATGTGCCATCCTGTGCGGACGTATCTACTTGCCAAGATGGTCTCCAATGTTTTGGGTTTTTAAAAGTTGACGCACTTTTTTGAGCTTAAGGGATTTTCAGAACTGATACCTATCAAAGATGCTCATAGCAAGTTACTTGTTTAGTGTGTAAAACAAAATTAGCACTAGGTACAGTGAGCGATACTTGATGTACAGGTGCACAATATTTGTGTGATGTAGCAGTACATCCTCTGCTATTAACAAACTGATATGTATTCAGGAATAATATAAAAATCACATCAGATATTAAAAAATGTTGTCTTTTCAGAGTGACCAAAGTGTGGCTAAACCGTCCCTTGAACTCTGTTACAAGTTCCAAGGCTTCAGGAAAGCTGGCCTTCTGGAAATAGTGCTCAGACTGGCTGTTAACTGCTGTCATCAGACCATCTCTTATGATTCTATCAAGTATAACACTAATTTAAATTACCAAGATATGTAACATGAGTAGTTCCGACTTCCAGATCAATGACTGGAATGGCTTTAACTGAACATGTATTAATAACTATTAAAACCAATGTTAGATGCATATTACTCTGCTGATTTTATGCACTGGAAGTACAGATGCTTTAATGAACACTAGAGGGTAAATAATTTACAATTTGTCTGGAGACAAACACTGACTAGTAGTTGAAATTATCTAAATATATGTGATAGCTTTCAAAGACCTGCAGACATTCTGATACAAGATTATCATACTCTGAATTACCCAGTCTTTACAGGTTGAATTTCTAGTCAATCAATTTCACTGAATAGTTCTGTAAGCTCCAAAGTTTTTAAAAATCATCTGATGCCAGCCAAAAAGTCATACTCAACAGTCAAAGAAAACTAAAAATGAACTGACAGCTCTATCTTCCGTGTGCCATTCACTCCTCATGCATTTCATGGCTTGATTTCCTGGTGTTTTTAAAACCTTTAACCAGGTGATTAGGATGGACAGCTACTAAAATTCATTGCTCAGTACCAATTAGATAAAGTATGTAACCTTTGTAACTCAAAATCCTTAAGAACTAACTTCTGAAGGGTTCACCATACCTACAAATAAACTTGATGTATTGGGATTGCACGGCAAGGTTTTGGGACAAAGTAAGGGGGCTACAGAGCTGGTTTCTGTGAAAAGGTGCTAGAAGTTTCCCCTGTGTCTGATAGAGCCAAGCTGGATGGGGCTTGGAGCAACCTGGTCTAGCGGAAGGTGTCACTGCCCATGGCAGAGGACTGGAACTGGATGAGCTTTAAGGTCCCTTCCAAAACAAACCCTTTTGTGATTCTATGAAAACATTACTGTTACTTGAAAGAAATTAGAGATCCATCACTGAATATTTTTGCTTCCATCAGTTGTGTGACAACACTGTTTTATGAACACCACTCTCTTTTTATGAAAGGCACATGGCCAGATTCACATTTGAGGCTTATTGTTACAAGTGGTTTGTTTATTTAATCCATTTATACCTAGAACAGTGGTCAAAACAAATAATGTGCAATAAAACTGCAGGCAACTGAAACAGGTTCTCTGTCTTTGCCCACTGCCTCTGGACAGTTTTAGGGGAGCTCACCTCCATACTATATCTTTACACACCCCGGCAGCAAATTCCATCTGTGTTGCACATGTGTCTGATAGTCCATTAAATCTTCCCCTGGAAAATATCAAGAGCATTATACAGAGGGAAGTTCTGATCCTTGCCCTTACAGCCTCCACATCCCTTCTATCATAAAACGTCAGGCAAAATGTATTCACATCTTTTCAACTCTTTAAGAGTCTGTCTCAAAAATGAGGATGGATTTGCCCTAAGGAATATATGGGGAGGCATCTGGTTTTCTCCTCTTGCTCCTTTGCCAGAATCAAAGGATAAGAATCTTGTGGAATACAAGTATTTTCATTTAAATCAGTTGAAATGTTTGCTTGGGGCAGAAGGAAGATGGAAAGAAAGAAAACAAAACTTTGTAACCATTAAACACCAGTGCCGGGAAGTAACTATAGCCCTCTTTAAAACTGACACCAGAGCAATTTTCCTTTGATATATACAGTTTGTCTGTTATTAAAAGCATTTGCATCTTTACATTCTGAATTACAATGAGATTTTTCATAACTGTTCATTTCTTTCTGCAATCAGAGTTATTAAAGCAAAGCATGGCCTACGCTGATTTATAAGTACAAATTACAGGCTATACTTGTAAATAATATTTTTCTTCTTGGGAAGCAGAGTACTGTCTTAAATGTATGAATTGTGATAAAATGCCAATCATGCCACTGAAATTCCATTGAAAAGGCTCTGAAAAATTCTCTGCATTGTGCTTATCCTTGTGGCTCTGGGTAAATGAGACATTTGCCAATAGATTCTTTTCACTCCTACAAGCAGACTTGGAACAATTGTTGCAGTTTCTCATAATTATGAGACAATTCTGTTTATAGTTGAGTTGACAGTTCAGTCTTACTTTCTCTGGTTTTACATTTATCTCCTTTTATTCTCTTACTCATGCACTTTTCATGAAGCTGCTGCTTGCAACCATGCCACCTAGGCACTTCTTACAAGGGCAGCTAGTGACAGGACAAGGAGGAATGGGAGATTTAGATTAGATACTGGGAAGAAGTTATTTACTGTGAGGGCTTTAAGACACTGGAACCAGTTGCCCAGAGAAGCTGTGTGGCTGCCCCATCCCTGGCAGTGTTCAAGGCCAGGTTGGAAGGGTCTTGGAGCAACTTGGTCTAGTGAAAGGTGTCCCTGCCTGTGTCAGGGGGCTGGAACTGGATGAGCTTTAACGTCGCTTCTAACCCAAACCATTTGTGATTCTATGATCTTTTGGGGATGCATTCCTACCCCAACACTACACAGTGTATATGATATTTATATGAATCTCGAGCAATCCAAAGGGACACTTGCATGTGCACCCACATCAAATGAGTGTGGCCAAACAGATCCATATTCAAGGAGTATATGCAGGGACATGACTGGCCTAGAAAGTCTGACCTCACCCCACTGAGCTGTGAATCTGAGTCATGTTTGAAATTCCAGTACTTACTTCAATCTCTAGGACTTTCTAGTTTGGTTCAGTCTTCCTTTTCTAGACTTGGTCAGAAGAATTAAAAGGAACTTTTATGCCATAACTTTGTGACAGAATCCCCACTCATTACACTTTTTTTCTTGATACGTCTGGTTTTGTGACGTGCTTGTAATGCTGGTTGTGCCTGTTTCAGAATGTCAAAAGTAGCTTACATTGTCCCCACTATTTTCAATTGTATTTTGCAGGACTCAACAGTATAAATCAGATACACTCTCCCAAGTGAAGTACTCGGGTAAACTGTTATGTCCACATCCCTCTTCACCAAGAGTGGCTTAGGTCTTCATTCACTAGACAGGGTCACTAGACAGGGTTACGTACAATGAGACACGTAATACAGTGAACTGTCTGCTGTATTTCTAAGTTAATACCCAAGATCTAAACTCTTTAAGAATATAACAGAGGAGCTCCCTCTCTAGGCACTTTGAAACACAATTATTCCAGTCTTTCACTTGACTTCTCACAATATTCTTCAAAAGAAATAAAAATACTGACTTTCCATAGAATAAAAGCTCATACTACCAACTGCTTCTGTTCCAGAGGAAAATAGTTAAAAGTAGGAAATTCATTTTCTTTCTGCAAGATAATATTTCCTCTGTCAGCTCAATAAATGGTCAATATTAATATGCATGGTCAGTCTATTCTGGGTTTCCATCAGAAAGATTCCTTGATATTATAGCACATTTTGCTTTATGAGATGATCATCAGTGTCTTACACTTACAAGAACAGAAGCTTTTTTGCCCTTTAGAAAACAACCCTTCAAGATATACACACATGGCATTGCAACATGATGAAAACTACATTGGTTGTGTTTGGCCTTGGATAGAGCTCTTGTTAGGTTTCTAGACCTTTTTCTAAATAAACATTTTCTGTATATGTGTTTCTAGTACTAATGACATATTTTGGTTGCTCCTTGATAGAGATATAAATCCACTGTTAAGTATATTTAGTAGCAGTAGTAGCTAGATGTCTTCAGGGTTTAGGAGTTCAAACTGAAAACAATTCAGCAAATACTTGACAATACATACAGCAACTGAGAGAGCTGCCTGAGGACTGGAGGAAAACAGATGTCACTCCTATGTTTAATAAGGGCAAGAAGGAGGACCCATGGAACTACAGGCCTGTCAGCCTAGCCTCAGTCCCTTTTGACACTGTCTCCCATAAGATCCCCAGAGAGATAAGATCCCAAGCTGATGCAGTATGGGCTGCATGAGCAGGGAGGTGGAATACAAACTAGCTGAAGGACTGGGCCCTGACAGTGGCACGAAGTCTAGCTGGAGAAGCGCTTCACTATGAGGAGTGGCTGATGTGCCAAAGGGTCCTGTTGTTTTCCAAAGGGAACTCAACAGGCTGGAGGAATGGGCTGACAGGAATCTGTCAGGCAATGGGCACACACTGAAACACAGGAGCTTGCACCTCAACACCAGGGAAAACTTTTTCATCAAGAGGCTGACCAAGCACTGGCACAGGCTGCCCAGGGAGGCTGTATCTCCTTGGAGAGGGGCTAAAACCAGAGAGGTTGTTGAATACCCTCTGGACATGGTCCCAGGCAGCCTGCTCTAGATGACCCTGGCTTGAGCAACGCAAGATGACCTCCAGCAGTCCCTCACAACCTCAACCATTCCAAAGAAATCAGAATCTAACAGATATAGAAAAATTATAAGCAAAAGAGTTGATTTATTTATGCACAGAAAACATAAGGAAAATAAATAAATAAACCACAGATTTGATTGTTGGGTTTGGGTTGTGTTTTTTTTTTAAGAAAGAGGTGAGAGCAGAGATGAGAAGCTTTTGCTATGAGATCCATACCAAAAGCTGCTACATACGAGTGGTGAAATTGCCAATCATGTAAAACAGACAAAAACATAGTGTTAGGAAAACAAACCAGGCTGCATAGTCAGATCCCAGAGCGGCAACAAAACTATTTACATTCTAATAAAAACTGAGGAAGATGTTAAATACAAGCTAACAAGGCTAGACAGCTTCAAACCAGCAGGGCAACCTCTGCCTGAGAAGGTCTCTGAGCACTGTTATTGCTGATTTCCAGTAACCCTTGGAACACCAAGGAAATTCCAAAAGCCTGAAGCATAGTGTGCAGATACTGACAGAAATGACCTGTGTAATTACAAGCTGCTCCAAGTAAGTAGACAAAACAAGAGAACCTGATTAATAAAAATATAAAGGAGGTAAATGTGATTAGTGCAAATCCACATTGGGTTTGTAAAAATAGATCTTGTCAAAGTATTCTGGTGTGGGTTTTTTTCTGAGATGACAAATTTGGATCCCATCAAATGCATTTGTATCTGTTTCTGCAGCCACTGTAATAGTATGCAGATTCAATTCTGAAGGCATTTGATTGGCAGCGTACACTGAACCAAGATATTGAATTATTATAAATGTGACACACTAAATATATCAAAAAGTAACCGTAACAAAGAAAATCAGTGGCTTCGAGAGAGAACCACCTGAAATTTGATTTTCAACCCTTCATTATTTAACATCATTATTGTCTGAACTGCAGAAAAATGCATACTCTTTGAAGCTGAAGATGCATGAAGTTTACATGTCACAAGCTTGGGACATGCAGGTCAGCTGCTAAAAGGAAAGACTGAGCATTTTAATGTGGCCCTGTGTGAAGTCATCGAGGTAGGATGAAGAACACAGCTCCAGACTGAGACACGTGATGCTGGCAGGAAACGCGTCAAAAGCGTGACAGGTACACGAGCCAGAAAAGGAGGACAAAAAAACCTGTACCCCTCTGGTAAATGAGACAGAGCATCTGTTGACAACTCATGCCGAGAAGGGTGAAGTATTCAACAACTTTCTTCCTCAAGCTTTCACTGGCAGTTGCATTTCCTGTATCTCTGAAGCCTCTAAATCTCAAGGCAGATGCACACTGGGGCCATGATGTGCCCACAGCATTCCTTTGATGCAGGTTTTTCCATTATGTATAACATATGTGCACTGTACTGACCTGAAGTCTGAAAGTGCATTTTCTGCGTAATTATGAACACAGCTACTAAAAGCATTCCTTATAATGATATTCTAATAATTGTTTTGGAAAAAATGATCTTAACTTCATTCATAATATCTGATTCCACATGCCAGGATTATGGCACAGTGATTAAGCATTGAAGGAATTTCAATTGAGTTATTACCTGTGTACCTAGCTTTCACATTCAGATGAATCAACCAGGAGTCAATGAAGACAATCTCCCAGAGTTTCAGGCTCAGCAGATTACTCAATATGGTGATGAACCAATGAAAATCCAAGAGAGGCAGTGGAGTCAGTTTATTGCTGGAGGAAAGTGTGGGGAGAAGGCAGAGAGCAGGGAGCAAGGTGATTGTGATCAGGAGATGCTCTAATTTGAGATCCTCAGGACAGTGAGAAGAGCGTGCAGCAAGCTCACTGCCCTGGACTTCAAAAGAGCAGACTTTGGCCTCTTCAGGAACCTGCTTAGTAAGGTTCCATGGGATACAGCCCTAGAGGGCAGGGGGGCCCAAGACTGTGTTTTTTGATAGTCAAGTATCACCTGCTGCAAGCTCAGGGGTGTTGCATCCCAACCAGAAGGAAGTGCAGCCGGAGGGCCAGGAGACCTCCTTGGATGGATAAGGAGCTCCTGAGGAAAATTCAGTTGAAAAAAGAGGCTTATAATAAGTGGAAGCAAGGACAGGTGGCATGGGAAGAGTACAGGGATGTTGTCTGAGAAGCTAGGCACCAGGTTAGGAAAGCTAAGGCTCAGTTAGAATTAAACTTAGCTAGAGGTATTAAAGATAACAGGAAGGGATTCTACAGGTACATAGCAAATAAAAAACATACTAGGGAGAATATAGGCCCCCTCAGGAAGCTCTCGGGAGAACTGGCTACCCTGGATTTGGAGAAGGCTGAGGTTCCGAATGACTTCTTTGCCTTGGTCTTCACTGGCAAATGCTCTGACCACACCACCCAAGTCTTGGAAGGCAGATGCAGGGACTGTGAGAATGAAGAGCTTGCGCCCACTGTAGGAGAGGAACTGGATCGAGAACATCTCAAAAATCTGAACGTGCACAAGTCCATGGGTCCTGATGAGATCCATCCGCGGGTCCTGAAGGAGCTGGTTAATGAAGTTGCGAAGCCGCTGGCCATCATATTTGAGAAATCATGGCAGCCAGGTGAAGTTCCCAATGACTGGAAAAAGGGAAATATAACCCCCATTTTCAAGAAGGGGAAAATGGATGACCCGGGGAATTACAGACCAGTCAGTCTCACCTCTGTGCCTGGCAAAATCTTGGAGCAGATTCTCCTCGAAGGCATGCTAAGGCACATGAAAGTCAACAAGGTGCTTGGTGACAGCCAGCAGGGCTTCACTAAGGGGAAATCCTGCCTGACCAACTTGGTGGCCTTCTATGATGGGGCTACAGAACTGATGGACAGGGTAGAGCAGTTGATGACATCTACCTGGACTTGTGCAAAGCATTCGACACTGTCCCACACGACATCCTTGTCTCTAAATTGGAGAGACATCAGTTTGATGGATGGACCACTTGGTGGATAAAGAACTGGCTGGATGGCTGCACACAGAGAGTTGTGGTCAATGGCTCAGTGTCCAGCTGGAGACCAGTAACGAGTGGCGTCCCTCAGGGATTGGTGTTGGGACCGGTCTTGTTCAACATCTTTGTCGCTGACATGGACAGTGGGATTGAGTGCGCCCTCAGCAAGTTTGCCGATGACACCAAGCTGTGTGGTTCAGTTGATACCCTGGAGGGAAGGAATGCCATCCAGAGGGACCTTGACACGCTTGTGAGGTGGGCTGATGCCAGCCTCATGAGGTTTAACCATGCCAAGTGCAAGGTCCTGCACCTCGGTCAGAGCAATCCCAGGCACAGCTACAGGTTGGGCAGAGAAGAGATTCAGAGCAGCCCTGCGGAGAAGGACTTGGGGGTGCTGGGTGATGAGAAAATGAACATGAGCCGGCTGCAGTGTGCTCTTGCAGCCCAGAAAGCCAACCATATCCTGGGCTGCATCAAAAGGAGCGTGACCAGCAGGTCAAAGGAGGTGATCCTGCCCCTCTACTCTGCTCTTGTGAGACCTCACCTGGAGTATTGGGTGCAGTTCTGGTGTCCTCAACATAAAAAGGACATGGAACTGTTGGAACAAGTCCAGAGGAGGCCACGAGGATGATCAGGGGACTGGAGCACCTCCTGTATGAAGACAGGCTGAGGAAGTCGGGGCTGTTCAGCCTGGAGAAGAGAAGGCTGCGTGGAGACCTCATAGCAGCCTTCCAGTATCTGAAGGGGGCCTATAGGGATGCTGGGAAGGGACTCTTCATTAGAGACTGTAGTGACAGGACAAGGGTAACGGGTTAAAACTTAAACAGGGGAAGTTTAGATTGGATATAAAGAGGAAATTCTTTCCTGTGAGGGTGGTGAGGCACTGGAATAGGTTGCCCAGGGAGGTTGTGAATGCTCCATCCATGTCAGTGTTCAAGGCCAGGTTGGATGAGGCCTTGGGTGATATGATTTAGCGTAAGGTGTCCCTGCCCACGGCAGGGGGGTTGGAACTAGATGATTTTAAGGTCCTTTCCAACCCTAATGATTCTATGATTCTATTCTATGATTCTAATACAAAAAAAAAGGAGGTATGTGAGAAATGGCAAATAATTGAAGAGCAGAAGCAAATGCATGCGTGATCTGGTGGTGTGTGCTTGGAACTGTAATGGATACCATCTCTTATTTATAGGGAATTCCACTATCATTTCTAACAGCTTGGTGGTATCAGGGAAGAAGCAGGAAGGATATTCATCATATAACTGATGTTATGCCCAGTAGCATAAATTTTTTTGATATAAAATTGAAGAAGAGCACATTGAGAGAGTACATCATGCTGAAGCTTGGGAACATGGAGCCAACATAGCCTGCCCTGTGCAAGATATGCTTCTGATTCCATTTCTTACAGGAGCTCGCTCTTCTTCCTAATGCAGTGCTAATGCTGTGAACTGGGCATGTTTATGCCTCTGACTCTGTTCCTCAGCAGAAAGAAAATATACTGTCACTGTATGGGAGGCAACCTCTCTTCTGTTCTTTCCCCGTCACCATTTTTGTTTCATGGTCCAGAACAGTGGTGGGAGGTCATCAGTCTTCATCTTTAATTATGTTTCTAAATTAATTTACTTCCTTCTTTTCATTTTTCCTCATATTTTTAAAGAGATTGATTTTTTTACCTGTATTCAGGGAAAAGAAGAGAACATGTACAAGCCCCTCCGGTGTGCTACTGACAATCTAGGCAGGGTCTGAAGATCATAGTAAAGCATCTGAGTTTGAAACCTGGGTCAACAGGGTGGACATAAAAGATTTCTGGTTTCTTGTTTGTTCGTTTGGTTTTCCTACATAGGGCTTTTCCTCATCCACAGTATTGCTACCATTCCCATAAATGGGAGTAAAATCACATCCCACCTTAACTGCATTTCAAGAACATTACACCAGTAACATTTAAACCCAGTACATAAGACATGAAAACCTAAAGTACAGTGCAACTCCTTTGCCTGCTGTGCTGCATCCCACTGCATTGGGCCCATATATATTTTATCTTCCATTTGTTATGGCAGTAATTCTTTCTTTCCCTTTCTGGCAAACTTCAATTACAGACCTTCTACTGCCCCTTACTGAAATGGACCCTGGCAGTATCCTCAGCTCATCTGCTGATCTTCTGTATTCTTTCCCTCTAAATTTCCCTCTAAATTTAGAAGGAAGCAGGTTTTAACTGGCTTCACAATAAATATCTATTTATTGGTCAAGTACACAAGACGACTGAGCAATCTGTGGCTGCCCCATCCCTGGCAGTGTTCAAGGTCAGGCTGGATGGGGCTTGGAGCAACCTGGTCTAGCTAAATGTATCCCTACCCATGGGCAGGGGATCAGAACTGCATGAGCTTTAGGGTCCCTTTCAAACCAAACCAAAGCAATCTGTGATTCTATGAATTATTCTATGAATTAATCGGAGACATAGCCAAGGCTTTATCAACATTTAAGTAATAAAAAAAGTGGACAGTGGTGCACCTCTACATTCAATGCAAAAAATGCATATATGCAGATAATTCCTATATCGTAGAAACAGAGGAAGTAGAGCCAAATGCAGCACGTGCCTGGCTGATTTCCCTAAGCAAAGGTTACAAAATATTAAATGATATAGCAGTTTTACAAAATCAGACAGAATGTTTATGTTCTATTTAGGCAGATACCTAAACAGGGCATTCAGTTTCTACACGAAAATGTTTCTTTCCCTTTAAGCTGGGACTTCAAGTAATTGAAAGAAACAAATCATAAATGTTCATTCTAACATATCGCATTCATTTGTGGGATGGCAAATCCTTTGGCTAGAATTGTTCAAATGCTTTCTAGCTACTAGAAAGTATTGTTAGCAGCTTATTTGATTTACACATTTAAAGTTGTAACCCAGCCTGAGCTTTTACTGATACAAGCACAAAACAGGCAGCAAAGTTCCTAGCTATGTTGAGTCAATCTTAGTCATAGGTATATTTAAAACATATTTTTGGAGTGTGGAGACAGATGAAAATAAAATATTTGATAAATATTTTAGATGCTCATAAATATTAACATCAAATTACGAACTCTAAGTGTGAATAAATCTTTCAGTCCCTCAGTAGGCTTAGCATGACCACTTCAGTTGAATGTCTGAAAGAAACACCTCTACAGGAGATTGTAAAGCTGAAAAATCTCTATAGACCTTTTTAGGCAGAGGCAAGAGGTAAATGTGAATGTCAATATCCTTTCCCGCTCTGAATTACCAGTTGTTCAAGCTTAAGGAACAAACAGGAAATGGCTGGCTACTACAGCAGGGCATGCACACTGAGATAATTTCTCAGGTCCCAACTTTGTGAAGTTGCTTATTAAGTTGCATACCTATCAAAGCATAGATGTGCCTGTGTTCTTTGTAAATGTTACACATTCAGAATGTTTTTAATTTTATCTATGGGACCTCCAAAGCCAGAACTGAAAATGGCTCAAAAGAAGTGATTCTTGATTACTGCAGTTTCCTACACCACCAAATCTAGAGATTTAGCATGTTCAGCAATTAGCTGGTCGTCTCAGATTATCTACCTATGCAGTGCCAATAAAGCAGCTGAATAAATGAAGTGTAATCAAATAAAATCAATGTTAGTTCAAAGGATGAAGTCTGAAGAACCTTTTAATCATTTCTAGTATCTCATACCAATGGATATGGACTGAGTCATGAACTTCTCACTGACCAAAAATTTAACCACATAAGTCTTAAAAGCAGTGGCACAACTTCTGTTTCCTTCAGCGAGAGAAGATTCCAGCTAACAGACTGTACTCTTTGTCCCATGGATCTTCCTGATCTTTTAAAGAAGCATCCCATGTTCATGGGGATTTTGGAAATTATGCCCTGATCAAACTACCTCTTTCTAAACACTGCTAGAGTTTCAAACTCACTTTTTACATTTCTAAAGATTAATAAAATGAGAAAGTCAGAGTTTGATCTGATGAAGAAGATCAACGTTGCTTGAGACATTTTCTGTCTCAAGTGACTGAAACACATTTTCAAGTCCAAATCCTTTTGCATGATGAGCATGTGTTCTCCTCTGTATTGAGGAAAAGCAGACATGGGCAGTGAAACACCTCAGACATGGGCCGTGACACACCTGGGGATTTAACCCGTTATCTTATGTCTGACCAATGAGTCAAATTGCTCACAGGCAGATCAGCTTCTGCATGTGTAGAAACAGTTACTATAGTGAACACCCACAGTCTGTGCTTGGTTTGTTATTGCCCTGAGCACTAAGAGTATTACGAAGTCATAAATATTACTATAGTTACTAAACATTGAACGTGAGATCTGATGCTTTGTATGATTTAGAGATCCAAGCTGAAATTCCTAAAGAACTTCAATAGGAAAACCTGCTCTGTCACAGATCTATAGTGACGTGAATTGTCCAAGTGAAGCTACAGTTTCTAATATCTTATTACTATATGATATATATAATTTCCTGTCACAACTCCATCCACTGAAATAATCTTTCACATGTGTTTAAAAGACCTGAGTTACAAAGTGAGAGATAATCAGAAGATATTTCTCATCTCCTTGCAAAGGAAACAGCCAATATTCACAGAGACAAGTTTGCAACTCATAGTCTTTAAATTCACTTTCAAACATTCTTGCAGACTGGAGCACTGACTGAAGCACTTGTGTGTCTTATTCCATGTTATTGCACCAGAGTTTAAGAAACCAAACGAGCTAAGCACACAAACAAAGTGAAAGTAACCCAAGCAAAGCACATTCATTCAATGACATCTGCAACTGATTCAAGGCCTACTGACCACATCAAACTTGGATCAGGCTTTCTGCATATAGACAAATGTCTGCAATCAGGCTGTGGGTAATGTTGCATGCACAGAAGTGAAGGACTCTGAAACTCAGGCTTTCCAGCACCGACGCAGGCTCTAGCTGCTGCCACCAATTTGGACATGACAGCAGACTATTTATTACCATTTTATTCCCATGTAAGGTAATGTACTGCTCTAGGAAAAGCATATTCATTTGAAAAGTCGCCCCGAGTAACTCAGTTGCGTGTTGTTAAGTAACAGTCAATTGACAAACTGCTGGTTTTTAGCTGAATGTTAGTTTTATTATATAGTGATGCACAGCACCTTAAATGACAGTACTATTATATAATGGTCTAATTTATAGCTCCAGTCTTTTAAAAGAACAAAAAAGAAAGCATATGTTTAATGTTATGAATTCCTATGGTCTTAATGGAAACTTAGGCCTTCGCTTTAAAAGTTTAGTGTATCTGTAAATGCTTTGACACCCAGGAGTAAGTAATATGATTAAACATTAAACCTCCATGAAAATGTCTGGTATTCTATGGGATCTGTGAGTTTACATCCAAACAGGACCTAACCTGGGAAATGTTAATCATATGTAACAGAAAAACAACTGTAATTGCTCTAAATACACAAAATACAGTTATGTGTACATTATCTGGAAGAGACCTATTCCTGAATGTGAGTCCAACAGAATATATGGCATCCCCACGCACTCAACATTCAAGCAGCAGGAACTGGAAGAACAGATTCTCTAGTCCTATATAGTCCAGAACTCCTGAAAAGAAGGTTCTTGTTCAATGCCTTGCTCTTTCAAAAGGGACATTACACTTTTTAATCATTTTCTCGCTTACCCAAGCTATTAAGGAAGGTCTGGGTGCCAGGCAGACAAAGCTAAAAGATGCATAGTTTTGCTTATACACAACTCTTAATGATTTACTATACCTGCCCCTCCTCATTGATTTCTGCATCGATTATTGTCAAATAGGGTTAAACTTCAACTGCAGCAGTGCTATGCGACCTACTGCAAAAGCATGAAAAGTATCCGAACTAGAAGTTTTAATAGGTTTGTACTGATCAGGTTTGCACTGCACATAAACAGACACAACCCAAAATTAGTCCTAGCTGTAAGAGACAATTACTTTTTAAGTGAGTTGCTTTCATAGAGAACAGATGATTCTATGATGAATCCCTGAATATTCTCATTTAGAAGACAAGGTCACTGCTTTGTGTGTTTTTTATAAGAATACAAGTGAAAATTGCTCTACTCGTAGTCATATTCTGATCATTCCATCTTTAAGCCATGTAAAAGGCTACAAAGCACTAAATTTGTATTTTCCGTGTTACTTTTTATCTTGTGATGACCTCTCCTGGTTGAGCTGTTCATTAGCCTTGATTCCAGAAGTTAAGACTGTTGTGATCCCTCTATGCTTATTTCAAAAAAATAGCAGAATGTGATGAATTTATTGCCAAGGCACAAAAAGCATGATTATGAATAAAATATAAAGTAAGATCTGAGTATTAGTGTGTGTGATACTATGCTCTATGTTTACTGTACTACAAGATGGGCTTTCAACACCCGCTTCATCTTGACATAAAACTTAATGAGATTCAAAGCTTTCAACATGATCACTTCTGAATCAGCATTGCTGAGAGACATCATTTTAATGACAGAGATAGATTTACTGACTTCACAAACTAAGCAAACAGTTGAGATGCAATATATTCGCCTAAGTGACATACAGTTCTATTCTTTCCAAAACCTGTATGTTTTAATAAGTCAGCACAAGCAGGCTATAAGCAAACACTGAATAGTGAGCTCATATGTAGGGATTTGTAATTTCCTGTACACTATGAATCTTGCATGCTTCCTAAAACCACTATGAGGAATAAATCTGCTGTTGTTAATTACTTCAAAGTCAAAAGATAAAGTAGCAGTGGAAGAGAAAAGAAAACGTGGCTGGAAACCAGTTTTACATCAAAGTTGCATTTCACTCCATTTTTAATTATTTCAGAAGTATTCTGAATATGACATTCAAAATCAACGAGGAAAAAGAGATAAAAGACTAAGTGCATTCTCTTGTCAAAGGACAGCAAAAATCCCCAATGCCATTCACAATCAATTACAGACGAAGTGAGAAACAGTCCCAGAAAATCCCGAACAGAGATCAGTTTGTATGCCAAAGCATGCAATGGGATAACCAGTTCAGTGTTGCACCAAAACCCTGTGACACAGCACTTGAGTTCCTACTGTGGTACCACTTCCCAAGCACACACATATCTTTACAAGAATTTTAAGTATGTACTGCAATGTGAATACTCCTTTTGTCATTTTAAGGCTGACGAGTACTTCCAGCTATATTTCTGTTTCCAGTAAACAGATCTTGCTCCATCTGACTTTCAGAAGAGAGTCAGAAATGAAATGCTGCACGCTACATAAGCACTGTAGTGCATAAGCTCTTGGAAGATGAATTAATAGAAAGAAATCTTTGGATATCTGAAAAAAAAACACTGTCAAGATGGAAATGTATATGAATAAACTGCAATTAAGATATTATATATATCTCCTTATCCCTGGGATTTCTGGTTATGGTGATTTTACTAGTCATTAACTTCTCAGCTAACTTCTTTCAAAAGTTAAAGATTTCTTAGCTGGGTAATCAGATAGCCCACTGCAGGTCATCTTCACGTTAAACCACAGCTATTAGTTATAGAAAGTCAAAACAAACAAACAAAAGCTCGGAAATCCTATTATAAAAATAGCAGAGCAGGGAACTTTGTTTCCCAAGATCAGATTTCCGACAACCTAAATCATGAATCTTTTTTTCCTCCCTGTATATTCCTTTTATGCAGAGCCTGAGAGATGACCATGAAGAAATAAGATTCAGAAGAAAAATTAGATAGCTGGTCAAAACTAAGCAGTAAACCTCAGGATCAATATTTCTCCTAAATCAAAGGCAGAAAAATAACTGAACATCCTGTAGCCTCCTGAGAGCTATCCTGAGACCTAGATACAATGCAGACACTGCTGCACATTTTCTGTTGATACACAAACATATGTCTAAGTGTAAGCAAATCCTGGGACAGTAACACTTTCATTTTTCAACAGATATCAGATGATAACAGATAGAAACCCAATGAGAAAGTATAGCAGGGCTCCAGTTCCCCAATCATTGCATTGTTCAGTCCTGCCCCAAGGAATCAAATAAATAAATAAATAGAATGATCCATATAGATCTCTATGCAGTATATACACATTACATTCTAAGACAATTCCCTGCTTGGTCAGTAGAACCAGCCCCCATTCACATACACATAATCCCAACACATGTATCTGTAACATCTCAGGACATTTCTTTATAAACAGCAGAGGAAGTCGACAGTAGGGTCTATTTTTAATCATTGTATAAAAATGCACTGCTTCATCTCAGTATGCATGTCAAAAATACTTTGCAAATGGCAAATGCTTTACACGGTCTGAAGAGAAACAACTAAATACTTAACACTGACATCTACCTGCAAATGTTTTGCGGGAAACTACAGCTCAGTGCAATGTTAAAGATCTGATCTAACACCCATGGAAACCAATGAGTATGCTGTCATCTTGACTCTGACAGCAGAACTGGGTCCTGCATAGGTACTCCTCCTGTCTGAAGTTCAGCATTTCAGCAGATGCTTGATCATTTCTCAACTATTTCTGCCTCCCTAGGAGCACAATTGCTGGTATCCTCTAAAATACCTTTGCTCATTTTATTATGGGAAGCAAAACTTCACTCTCAAGGAAAGCTGTCCTGGCACCATTCCCTGTCATTAACTCACCATCATTCTTTGCTCTTCAAATGAGGCACTATTTTCTCTTGCTGCTCCCTGATATCACACTAGTTATGGAAACAGCTCGCATGTCCTCTTTTCCTTCACACAACTGTGGAAGTACTTCCAAATGTAAATTGCATACGCTTTGAGGAAAGTGGGAGAAAAAAAACCAAACCAACCAACCAACCAAAACCCACCCCCAAACTTTGAACAGCTTTTATCTGATTCCTTTCCCCCCTGACTCCATTGCAGAACTGCAACTATATCATAGAGCAGTATACCTTCAACTTTCCAAACCAGCTGCCACTGAAATCATCTATGCTAAGGAAGATCTGATGGGGAGTACTGCAAACAGTATCAAACCTCAGTGCACACATGCACATACAAATACACAGGAAAATCAAAAGCAAAATTCACTGGCAGAGAAAAAAAAACAATCAACCTCCCAGAGTTGTGGGAATTTCCCTCTGGCTTTCTGCAGAGCTGAAATTGTAATGCTTCTTAGCAAAGGGTACTTACGAGATGCAGGCAGAGCAGTCCTGGCTCTGCAGCTAATGCTGCTGAAAATCCAGAGGAAGAGAGCTGCCCTGCAGCCAGCTCGGGTAACCACAAGCATCCTTCACTTCCTGGCTCCCTGTACTCCCAATGCCAGCCGCAGAAGACCTGCTGTTCTCCACTTTGCCCCCTTCTCTCTCTCTCTCCTTCTCTTTCTCGGAGGAGGTGGTGAAGAGGTAAAGGGGGCAGGGCTTTACCTTGGGGTAGAAGCCAACCCCCCTCTTCGTCTGCTATCTCTGGGTTTGCAGCGGCAGGATAAGTCCTGGTACTTTTCTTTCCCTTATTCTCTGTGTTTCTCTGTGTGTGTGTCTGTGCCTCCTTCTCAGAGGAAATGTAAAAAAAAAGGGGGGGAAAAAAAAAAAAAGAAAAAAAAATCCACGAAGTGTCAAACAAGAAGGATTGTAGAAGAGAAAAACAGAAAAAAAGGAAAACCAATCCCCAAAAAGACAGGGGAGAGGGAGGGAAAGGGAGATGGAGATGAAGGGAAGGGAGAAAGGCGGAAAAGCCTCTGGTGCTGCTAACGCTGCTGTTGATGCTACCACTGCAGCTGAGCCGTTCTTCCTGTACAGAGCAGCGCTGCTGAGAGAAGCTTGCAATAACCTCCCAGCTCACATATATATACACAGTGTACGCGCACACACAGCCGGGGAGCCAAACACACAGGAGCGGGGAGAGGGGGAGAGAGGGAGGGAGAGACAATCCCGCAGCAGAGAAGCAGGTTCAGAGCCTCCCTCCTCATGTACTCATCATCTTCCAGCAGAAGGAAACGCCGCCACCAGCAGCAGAAACCTCCCCCCCCGGCCACAAAAAAAAAGAAGGCAGCAGAAGGGAAAATCCTCCCCTTCCCTTCGCTTCCTCCAGCTCCTCCCTCTTCCTCTGCGCCCCTCGGGCCTCCAGGACCCTGCTCGTCCTCCCTTGCCTGGTTCAGAGGCAGAGCCAGGGACAGCGGCGGGGACCGTGAACGGGGCCGGATCCCCCAGCCGCGGGGAGGCCGGGCCGCTGGCGCTGATCGCGGTGCTGACGATGGGCGCGGAGGTTTGCTCGCAGTCCCCGGGGCTCTCTCCCCGCACACCGCGGTGGTAGCGGCCCCCCGCGCTCCAGCCCGCCGGATCCGAGCGAGGCGGGCAGCAGGCAAGTCCTCCGAGCGCTCCTAGTTCTGGGGGGTGAGCACCATCCCCGCCTGCAAAGAGCTGGGGCTGCAGGGGCCACGAACGCAGATGCTTCCATTCGGTAATTAATTCTCGGTCCCAGAGCGAGCCAGGAAGCGAGCCGCATTGAAGTATCATCATGGTTTTCACCTACAAGATGTGACTGAGACAACCTGGCCATCTCCTAGCCTTATGGTTTAGGGTTTTCAAGAGTCTGACTGCTCTTTTCCATCCCTCTGTATCCCTCCTGCCACTGGCCTTAAACAGACTCAACCAGAAGTTATTGCTCACCAGATACAGTAGAATAACGAGGGTGGGGAGTTATTCGTGGATTATTTATTCTACAATCAATGAGGCAAAGAAAAATGAAAACAATTAACTTCTCAGGTGTTACACAGAGAAAGAAGGCTGAGAAATGGAAAGGCATAATTTCTTTAGAGGAGCCCCAAAGCAGGGATAAATTATTTTCAGTGACTAATATACATGCTGTTAACAAGTACCTGCTGTTATTTAGTGAGTGTGATGAAGTGGTTAAGACTGTATGTAAGATGAAGCTTTTCAGAAGGGGTATTAGGATCCTCAATCCTATTGCTCTTCCGAGGGAGCACAGTGCCTATCTTTCAGGTCACTTTGAAAACTCATCCATACGTAATATGTGATATCCCAGGAGAGCTGTGGCCTAGAGGCTTGAGACAGCACAGGACAAAGCTTAAGTGCCAGTACTGGGAAAAAGTGTTTCTGTAATCTTGTCCAACTGCCATAATTCCTTTGTCCTTGAACCTTTCCTTGCCTATCAATACCAAGTATTAATATCTTCACATTTTAAATGCTTTCATAGAAGTAATGCCAATACATCTATAGCAAATGTGGAATGAAAATGTTGTGCTATGAACGCTGTTATGTCTGGTTTTGAAGGAGTATTCCCATACAGATGTTGTTACCTCTTCTCTGCATCACTCCGTGACCTCCCAATCCTTACACCCACAGGCACTTTCTGATGCTCAGTAATCATTAGGATACATGAGTTAATTTGCAGAATTAACTAAGAGCCAAATATTAATTAGTGCCATTAAACTAGTTCAAAATTGCCTCTTTTTGTAACTTCTTTCTTGTTAACATCTATTCTCCTCCCGCTCTATGTCCCACAGATTTTCAAATTGGTCAACCCACATTTTGTGTTCTTTAGCTGCAGCAGAAGTGATGTGGCTGATGCACTATCAGAAACTACTACGGATATACCCAGGAAAAACTTCTATGACACTCAAGAAATCTCACTGCTTCCATTCTGAGATCTTGCAACCCTTCCAGTATTCACTGGCCTTTATTGTTCACCTAAGTAATAAACAGCTTCTCTGTGCAAGTATTCAAAAGCTCAGCATATTACATATGGACCATATTGCAACCTAAATTTCTGCTTTTTCAGGTCCTATATGCCAACAAGCACAACTAAAGCAATACAGGTACACATCACCCATTGATACTTTCAAACACATATACTTGCAGATCACCCATTTCAGGCCTCCATGGGACAAAAACCTGACTTGAGTTTTTCAAACTTCACACTTCTTTAGCATATGATAACTGTGTTACAAGTAAGCATGTGTTTAAAAAGTAGTTATAAAGGGTAAGACAAGTAATTCAAACCAGGAAGACTGAGCAGGTTGATTGATCAATATCTCAATAATGGTGATAGCAGAAAGTTTCTTTGTGGCTGGAGACGGAAGAAAAGGCACAGATTATTGCATTTTCCCCCCACCTCAGAATAGGATCAGTCCTTAAAAATTGCATAAAATATTTAAACTATGTAGCAACAGCCGTGAGTTGTGCAAGGGTAATGCAATTATTTTTAATATAACCACAACTGGGGCCTGCAAAATCATTAACTTTGATTCTGTCACACAAAAATCATTATAAAGATCTTCAGGCATTTTTTAGTCCTATAAAATAAGTTAACCATAATATATAAATATATACACTTCTTTTTTTTTTTTCTCCTGGAGGATGTTTTCAAATATTACTTTACATGATTCAACAAATCCAAGTTGAATATATTAGCCTTTGAAATGAAAACAAAATCAAATTGTTGTAGGGCACAATATGAAGTTATTTGATACCTCTCCCTTCTACTCTTCCTCCTAGCCTTTCCTTGCCAGAGTGTAAATGTGAGGATGTTTCCAAGCAAGCACTGAGACACTCCTGCAGTCTAAGCAGGGCAACTAGAAGCTTCAGCACCTCTACCATGCAGCCAACAAGAGCCTGCAGCATGGGTCAACAGAAACCTGCAGTCTACACACAGGAGGTTAGGAAAGTGTCCTAGCAGCGTGGGACAGACAAACAAGCCAAGATGTGCAGGAGAATCTTCCAGCAAATCTACTCCCATAGGAAAACTACTCCTTCCTTAGTTTTCAAATCAACGATCCCACAGCCTTGAAAAGTGGGGACTTATCTCAATCTAGTGGTAAAATCTCCCTGGGAATTATTAAGACACTAAAGTGTTAAAAGACTCTAGTTATTACAGCTGTACACACATTTTATGTCGCTTAATGGAAATGATACACACATATTGATGAACAAGTAGATCATTCTGAATTTACTAAGGCTGTCAAGTATTGTCTCTTAAATGGAATTCATCCTGGACAGAGCTATATTTACAGTATGTGAATGTCAACAACAAAATCACAGTGTCAGCTAGAAAGGATAATTAAGAATTTCAAATGCCAGTGGGACCAAATGGCATCCAAAGAAGTGATCAGCTGGGGCCACAGAAGATAATGTGCCAAGCTGAAAAAGAACCTGAAACTCAGAATCATAGATTCATAGAATGGTTTGGGTTGGAAGAGACCCTCAGAGGTCATCTAAGTCCAACCCCCTGCCATGGGCAGGGACATCTTCAACTAGATCCGGTTGCCCAGAACCACATCAGGCCTTGAATGATGACATTTTTATAGCATGAATGAAGTTTAAAGCTGAAAGACAATTTTCAGTCTGTTTTGAGAAAACCACTCCAAATGACTGAAAAATTCACCCGGGATGCTCTAACACATGGCAACTTGGAATGTAGCTGCAACTTTTACTGAGGTAACATTTGATTTGATCTGGAAATCACTTCGTTTAGTCAGCAAATAATGATTCACAAAACACCTTCTGAGCTTCTGAACTAATACTTTTGAATTAATACTGAGAAGTAAAAGCCAAGCTTCTTTATTTCTAACAGACTACCATTTTAACATAGTTTTTCCCTTTTATATTTTTGGTTACCACGGACCCTTTGCATGCCAAGCCTCTAAAAATAATCTGTAGCAGAATTTCCATCCAAGCCTCTAGGATGGTAGCTATGAGAACTTCACACGGGGAAGACAAACACAGTGTATTTCAAATTAGGACCAAACAAGACTTTATGACTATATGCATAGAATTAAATGGCAAACAATGGACAGCTCTATTACTGAGGCAAGTCTTGGATTTAGTAAGATCAACGTGGGGTTTTCTACTGTGACTGGCTACAAACATGGGTCTTGCTCTGAAGGAGAAAGAGGGCACTTGAAAATTGTGATAAAGACCTGAGGAAAATACTTATTTTCTAGAAATGTAAGGAAGGAAAGTGCTTTCTAACCTTCCTAATGTAGCTGAAAAGGAAGATGAGGGTGACTGACAGAAAAAAGCCATTACCTTCTTCTTGCTTCATGCAGCTAAAAATACGGCATTATAGTTTGAAGTGAATGAATTTTGGCTTGACCATTTTCTTCACTGTAGTTGTACTAAAACAAACAAGCAAATAAAAAGCTGGAAATGTGTATACAGGTAATCATTGCAAAATGAAGTTCTAGTTCTTTCTTTACATGCTTCATAGCAAAGGTGGTTTTAAAAAAGGAATGTTCAACTCTCAAAATGCTCAGTAGGTCTCTATTGAAACTTGTGACCCCGCACTGTCATTCATACAGATGTCAAAAGCAACTGAAGATGTTCAGAAGTTTACTGCTTTGTGCCCCTAGATCTTCTGTCATCTAAACATGTACTCAACATGGCATTTACCTTTAGATGTTTCTTTTGGGATATCTTGGTGTCTCTCTGCATAATGGGGAATTTTGACAATCAAAACAAATAAAAAATCATGCCGTATGTCTCAGACACATGCCAGATTTGAATCTGCATTTTATAGATGTGCAAACAGAACTGAATTCCATTCTTATTCTGCAGCATGACTGAAACAATCAAACAGAAATGGCGGTTACCTGTCAGAAATGCAACTGTTCTACACTAATCACCAGTCTTATTTTGAGCTGATTTCCCGTTTAATGCTCCTTGAAGAAATGGAAGAATGTGTTTTATTTACAAATATGATTTGATTACTGCTCATCCACTCGAACAGTCCACAGTAATTTTCTCCTCCAAAACACAATATTCTTTTACACACTCATGTCTGTCTTTTTCTTCTGAGTTTGCTTTCAAACCCCACGTGTTTCCCTCCTCCTTTCTTTTAAGCACCACCTGTTAATTTATTTGGATGGGTTTTCTATTGCAAAGTAATTCTGCATTCTTACTATCCCTAAAAGTCTATTAATGAAAGAATAAAACAACATTTGAGAATCACTGAGACAAATTATTTTAATATGGTGTCTATTTTATTATTCTTTTCTTCCAAACTGGAAATAGTCTACCCATGAACATACCTATTCAGAGAATCTGACTACATTATGGAGCTATATGGAGAACTTGTGGCTGCTACCAATGCAACCAGCACACCGGGAAGATCACCTTGATCTTCTATGTCATGTGCATAAAATATGCAGAATGGTATTTTCTTTGCACAAGAAGCATAGGATGGGGTCAGTGATACCCATTTGAATGCAGGGGTCTTAAAAGATTTCACCAAAATTCATCAGAGAAGATTGCACTGAAAAACATCAAGAGACCTTTTAAAACATGGCTACAGTTCTTGAAAGACTGTCCCTCTGATGTATCAGTTTCTATTTCATCCCAGAATAAAGGCCAGCGTTTTTGACTCAGTAACTTTACAAGTTTCCTTTCTATTTACTTACTATTTTAGATTACATAGGTGCCTTCTCTTGTGGTAATGTTACAGATTACTATTATCAATAGCAGTAGTATTTTATATTGACTTTATATTTTTATGTATTATTTAGTTTTTTGCTAAATAGCAAATATATTCAATGCTATTGTCTAGATCTGAGTCTTGTCCTGCAAGACTTGCCAGTTAGGTGGAATCTTAGCACTACTGAAACCAGAGGCAGTTTTGCTACTGAATCAAATGGAAATAGGATTTTGTTCTTTTAATACCTCTGGCATTTGAAGAAGTCACCTCTGTACAGTGACAGACACTCTGCATCTCCTAAGAGTATAAAATAACACTGAAGACACTACTTTTCCAAGCATCTACACTAAACTTGCATTGTATTGAAGTATCAACCTATAGAACAAGTTGTACTGAGAATGTATATTATAAATACATTTAACTGTGCATGTAAAATACTGCATTGAAATAGTATTTTCTTAATTAAGTTCAGAGCATTTCAGAAGCAATTCATGGATGCACAGGAGATGGTCTTATGTTGAAAAAAATACACACAAAATGAATTATAGTAATATTATTGAAAGCTATTGCAATTATGTTGGAAATGTTTCTAGTTACCTTTAAAGAAGAAATTGAAATCAATCTGGAACATTTCCTCTACTATTTGTGGGGGGGGAAAAGCGCCCTTTCACTAAACCGTGGTTTAACTCCAGCTAGCAACTAAGTACCACGCAGTACTGTTTATCCCCCACCCCTGGTGGGATAGGAAGGAGAATCTGAAAATGTGTAAGGACATGGGTTGTGGTAAGAACAGTCCAATAGTTGAAATACTATAATAATATTTATGAGAGGGATATAACAAAAAGAGAGAGAAATAAAACCCAAACCCGACAACTGATGAACAATACCACTGCTCACCACCCGCTGATGGATACCCAGCCCAACCCAAGCAGCAATCAGTCCCTTCAGGGTACTCCCCCAGTTTCTATACTGGGCATGACGTGCTGTGGCATGGAATACCCCTTTGGCTAGTCTGAGTCAGACGTCCTGTCTCTGCTCTTGCCCAGCTTCTTGTGACCCTCCTGACTGGCAGAGCATGAGACTAAAAGTCCTTCATGAGAGTAAGTGCTACTGAGCAACAACTAAAAGTAAACTCAGTGTGTTATCAGCATTGTTGTCAGATTGAAGCCCAAACACAGCACTGCACCAGCTACCAGGAAGAAAATTAACTCTATCCCAGCCAAACCCCCAATTCTATGTGTCGTGGTTTAAGCCCAGCCGTAAATCAGACCACACAGTCTCTGTCTCACTCCCCCCTTGCTCCCTGCCCCTCCTCCCAGAGGGATGGGGAGGAGAATCGAAAGAATGTAACTCCCACAGGCTGAGATAAGAGCAGTCCAGTAACTAAGGTATAACACAAATCACTGCTGCTACCGCCAATAATAATCTACATGTTGCACCTCTGCCTTGATGGCCTGATGTATCACGGGCCCACTAAGCTAGAAATTGTTCACCCTTATGTTCCCAAATTAAGTCTGTCTGAGCCACTTCAATCTTAGCAGCTTTATCCACTTGTTGGTTGTTCTGATGTTCCGCAGTGGCCCAACTCTTGGGTACATGGGCATCTACATGACGTACCTTCACCACCAGGTTCTGCACCCAGGCAGCGATATCTTGCCACAGTGCAGCAGCCCAGATGGGTTTACCTGTGCATTGCCAGTTGCTCTGCTTCCATTGCTGCAACCACCCCCACAGGGCATTTGCCACCATCCACGAGTCAGTATAAAGATAAAGTACTGGCCACTTTTCTCATTCAGCAATGTCCAGGGCCAGCTGGATGGCTTTCACCTCGGCAAACAGACTCGATTCACCTCTCCTTCAGCAGTTTCTGCAACTTGTCTTAGGGGACTCCATACAACTGACTTCCACCTCTGATGCTTTCCCATAATGTGGCAGGACCCATCAGTAAATAAGGCATATTGCTTTTTCACTTTCTGACAGTTTACTGCATGGTTATGCTTCTTCAGCACGCACCACCTTCTCCTCGAGTGACACTCCAAAATTTTTGCCCTCTGGCCAGTCTATGATCACTTCCAGGATTACTGGACAACTGGGATTTCCTGTTTGAGCTCCTTGTGTGATCAGTGTGATTCACTTCATGCAGCATCAGTTGCATGATGGGTAGAGGACACAGACAGTTGCCTCTTCTTATACTATCATTTATGCCTGGATGAGGAGACTCCATGTGACTTCAAGGCTTTTGCAAGACAAGTGTATAGCAACACTTTGGTGAATACAGTAAATAATTCCATGGGAAAGTAATACTAGGGAAGAATTGATGTATTTTTAGTCATATTTTAATGCAAATCAGCAGTTGGAAACACAGGAAAGAGCCAGCATAATCTGACAAGATTTCTTTCTTTAAACTGACAGTGATCTAAAGCCCTCGTCTTGGGAACTTCTGTGGTAAACGTTTTGGAATAATTCACAACTAGTAGCTTTAAACCACTGCTTTACGTTAAATAATTTGTGCTGCCGAGGATATAGCCTCATTATCTACCCAATACATATTTAACAGATTGGAAGAGGTTAGCAGAGTAATGCACTAAAGTTACTGAAGCATTTAAGCGTTCCGAATAAATATATATTTGCCTCCCTGTTATATTGTCCACATCATTCAGCCTCAATTACCACACTAATAAACCATAGTTATCTCCATCTCCTACTACAGATAGCATATGGATACATGACAATAAAAATACTTTAAAATACTATTTAATCTATCTTATAATATTAGGAGTACCCAGAGTCCTCTTGAACCATGTTATAAATCCTTTCTTACAATTGATCGTGGTAAGGCTGTAACTTGGTATTACACTTAAATGTGAAGCTCCAGTAATTCTCTATTATGAGTCCAGGACTGTCTTTTATTAAGTATCTACAGTGCAGCTAGTATAGAGCAGTTATGTCAATCATCACTGGAGCTTCTGCATGCTACCTGAATACGATTACACTTCAAAGATAAATATGTATTGTTTTGCCTGTCAGATAATTTCTTATGCATCTTCCGTGTTTCTCTTGTTTTTTTTTCCCCCTTTCTGCTAGGCTTCTAATTTCTGACAAAGAAAGCCTGGCATTAACACCAACTGCACTAAGACTGGCAACTTGGCAACTTTTTTTAAACCAGAAATCATTAGATGAGCTTTATGTTAACTTCAAGCAGTCACTTGCATGGTTACAAAGACAGAGTAACTGCTTGGCCTCCAGTGGAGTTTCTGGGCTGTACAAAAGCTCCACCCAAACCTAACCAGATCAGATCAGCCTGCAGCTCACAGTGGAGCTACTGTCTCACATGCCTTGAAGAATGTTCCCATTCACCAGTCGTAGGTTTTCATTAAAGCCACTAACCCTCCTACTACTTTAAACAGAAAAGTAGAGAGTAGAAGTTTCTGCTGAACTAAGGAGACTGGGTGCTAACTGGTATGGTGGTCTGAAAATCACTACTGATTTTGTCATATAGATAATAAACTCTATGTTGCAGTAGGTATATCCTGAAAAAGTGGTAGTTTATTAATTCCTTGTCCAGAGTAGTCCCACTGTAGTTAGACTGATGTTCTTTCAGAGGAAGCAGTCAGCAGGCTGTAGTAGCATACATTAAAACCATACATGCGTTTACATTGTAAATGCACACACAAATACGGTGAGCACAAATGACTGCTCTTGATATCTAGGTAGTTGTACTGAAAGGATGAAACTGAGAATGAAATTAATTCTGTCCATAGCATTGGGAAAAAAAACAAGGAGTAGTAACAAAGGAATGAAATCAAAGCAGAAATAGAAGGGCTGTGCTGGGATTTTTGCCATTCTGCCTTCTGCATTGACATAACGAAAGCAAACAGGAACCCTTGATAGGAGGCACATAATGTGCAGAGCTCTCTGATGTATGAATGTTGCATCTGCGACCACCCTTAATGACAGGCAGCATCTCTATGACAGTGCAGAGGCCTTTCATAATGACCACTTCAGCTTCATGTATAAGGAGCCACGTTTTGGTTTTAACATCTCTAGCTTTTAATCTGTACATTGCAAACAGCCTGGGTTTATTTAACTTCCCCGAGTTAGGAAACTTGTAATCAAAGATGTGTTTTTAAAGTCTTTTCTGTGACCAGTAGTTCAACACAATGAGCTATCACTTGCCCTGCCACATAACAGTAGGAGAGGTGCAGCCAGACTGCTGGTACACCAACTGAGAGCGACCATAACAACCCTCTATGTGATGACTCTTGCACCAACCACCACAATGAACTCTGAGTTTGCCATTCAGTCTGGAGTCATGTAAAAACTTTTTGTGCACTATTTTTCTAGCCTGGAGAATAGAAAGCTCTCTAACTGAGGAAGGAGGGCTCTAAAAAATCCTGAAAGTGATCTGAGAGACCACAGAACTGTGAAGGAGACTTATTTACATGTCATGGGATTCAGTACCAGCCCACCACACCATACTATTAGCTCCTGGAGAGCAGAATATACATGTGTATGTATCACCCACTCACACAAATACATAGCACTATGTACATATGTAACAAGTTATGTACATATAAAGTAAAATACAAATATCTATTATAGAAAGCTTATCATTAAAATACATTGTGGCTAATTTTCACCCATAAGAAAACAAGACTGGAAGGGGCTAACCAAGTCCTACCAGATTTGTCTTCCAAGACCAAGTCCCTTTTGCTCCCAAGCATGAATCCCTTTCACCATATGTATGAAACGCATGAAAAGCTACTTTCTGTGAGGTCTGGCCACATAAAAATCACTCAGCTTTCAGGACCTTTTCAGCTTTTGCTAAAGTGTCAGACATGAAAAAATACATGTATTTCATAACAGGCACTTCTTGATCTTACCTCATTTTTTAATTAAAACTTATTTTTAAAGTCTCATTAGGTAGACCAAAGTCCTACTATTACAGTAGCACATGAGTTTTTAGCTTTAAGTGCATTGGTAATAAAAGGTGCTTAAACTACCCTGCATTACTCACTGAAATGTGGCATGTAATGAATAAACAATAATTTATTCTCCACAGCATCTAAGGATTTCAAAGCACAATACAAATACTGAATTAAGCTTCTCAACGAGGTAAGTCCATCCATGTACAGGACGAGCACAGAAATCATGCAGTGTCCAAAATCACCCATATTCCAACTGTTGTAAATAAGATCCACTGGCTCTGAGATCAAAATCAAGTTTTTAAAACAAGATGGACAAATCAGCAAAAGCTGTGTCTCATGCACTAAAGGGCAAGTTTCCCTATCAGGGCAAGGGAACACAAAGTGCTCCATTAGTACTCCAATGGAGATGGCAGAGAGTATGAGAGAGTATAAAAGATTTAATCATCAGAAACACACTCTAAAAGGAAAAGGGAAAAGAACCTAAGTGAAAAGTACTTTAAAAGGAGTCAAAGGAACATGATGACTGTAGCTAACAAGCTAATGCCTTTTGCTACCCCTAAAGAAAATGTGATAGAGCTGTAGGTGAACTAGATGAAGCTAGCAGTAATGTCCATAATTTACAGAGTACACACATTTTTGGTGTGCATCATTCAAAAGAGGTTCAGTGCCATTTTGTAGAAATTTCTGCATTTCATAGAAACTATTTTGAGTGCAGAAGATTTTTAACAGAACCACTTGTCACTTTCGAACAGTGAAAAGATCTCCAGGATCCCAGTCAAAAACCTGGGCTGTACTTGTGTGAAAGAAAGATGAAGAGCCATCTACTTTACTTCCACTTTAAAAAGACATTGAATCTCTCTAGTAAGTGTTGAGAACTGGTAAGAATGCAGTCTTTTGAAGAACCAAAAGGAATGCAATGTGCTTCCAAAAGGAAGTGCTGCTGTGATAAAAGCACTGAGTCCTACTGTGCTTCCAGCTTCATGATTGTTCTACCCACAAACATGCCTGCAAACGTGGGAGAATTTTAGATGCAAATGAAAGGCTGAAAGACTATTCTCTACTCACTCATCTTACAGCAGAGAATGTTTCAGGTGCCTGTCACATCTACCTCTAGTGAAGACATACATAAGAGTTGTAGAATATGTCAATTCCATCCTGAAAAGCTGTGTATACAGCATAACCTGTCTTCTAGGTGTTCACAATTGATGTGTTTACTTCTCCGTCAGCTTGTGGACTGCCTGATTGGAGGTTTTCTGCCAAAATATTAAGCCACTGAGCGCACACAGGCACAGAGGATACCATCAGCTCCAGGGCACACCTCAGTCACACTTCTTGTAAACCAGCTACCTGCAAAACTGCCAGGTCTGAAGATGCAGGTGGCTTCAGAAGCAGCTGCAGCATTTATAGACACACAGAGAGATTCTGACAACTCAGAGTGAAAAATCTGTTCTTCCCAGAAAAAGTGCATCTTTTGCTCATTAGTCTTCTGTTCAGCTCAGCTGACCTTGGTTTTATTTCAAACCTTGATTGCAGCAACATTCACTCTGCTGCTCAGCCAGCAGTCTATGGGATTCCAACAAGTAAATGCTTGGAAGAAAAAAAAAGGGTTAGCATCTTTCTCCCTCAAAAATCAAGGAAGGATTCATCTGAGTATAGACATATAACTCTGAACTTGTCACTTTAGTCTCCCTTTACAGTTGACAGAGAGATAGCCAGGATTGTCAGTGTCATCTAGGATAAGATTCATTTTGCCCTAAGCTACAAGTTCACACAATGATCAGATGAGTCAAGCAGCACTGAAGTGCCTATTTCCTCTCCTTTAACTACAAGAGGATCCTTGAGTACCTGGCACTGCTGCAGACAGCAAAACATGGGCGAGATGAATCCTGTCTTAGAGATTCTGCTGTCCCTCCACAGTCTGCTTCAGCCCCATGTCTACTCACATACACTGTGCTGGTTCACTCACACTGAACACACAAGAATAACCACTCTGAGAATTGTGGAATCACATTAGGAACTGTGAAGCACCTTGTATAGCATTTTGCTATACAAGACGCTTCAAAGTGTTTTTTTTCCTTGCAAGCATGGTCCAGATTTGAATTTGCTAGTGAACACCAAGCCTAAATTTTTGTAGTTAGTCAGAAGTGACAACAACAACAGCAATAATAACAGTTAAATATATCTCTGTATTAATAAAAAACACACACCACAAAGAAAACTTCAGAAATAAATAGCAGGAAAAAAGAGTATAATTATCAGGCAAATCAAAGAAAACACCGCATTTAGAAGTAAAACTAGTAGACCCTCTACAGTTTTGCAGCTCATATAAGAAGCTAAATGAAGGAGGCAGTTGTGCTGGTTTTTTCTTCTTGTTTTTTCTGTCCAGATGCTTCTTTTTATCATAGAATGTATGGAAGTTCCTACTGAATCTAATCACAATTATTTAAGAACCATAAAAGTACTGTGATTCCCTTGAAATTAATGCAAATACAGGGTGCATAAAAGCATTCCTATGGTCACGTTGATATGGCTAGGTCCCATCTGTACCAGCAGACTTTTCATTGGAACAGCACCTTGCAAATAATCTAAACAAAAAATGCAAACAAAAAGTCCTTCTCCCCCAGAAAAACATCTTTTTAAGGGATTCTGTTTGCTCTGCTCCAAGCTTGTGAAGAACGTTTAACTGGAGTTGCTATTTTGCTTCCAAAATGGAAACAAAAGAAAAATTCCTTTGTCCCTGCCTCCTCTTTCAGAAACCCAAATAATGTCCAACACCAATCAATGTGCCAGGCTACTCATCTCTCCTCAAGGGGTCTTCTAACATTTCTATTTATTTTCTCAGCAATTCTCAAAGTAGAACACAAAAGTACCAGAGATACTGAATCTTTGGCTCTGAGTGATTGCTGAACAACAAGATATCTAGCATTCTGATTTCCTAACAAGACCCTAAAGTCAACCTACCCCTGCTGTACTGACAGTTATAGATCAGAACAATTTACTTTTTTCCCTCCCTACATGGATGCACAGTAATTCCTTCCTTCACTTTCTGGTCACAGGATACATACACTCACAAACTCCTTCCTCCCCAGCCTGTGCAAGGGAAAAATAATTAAAATCTTATATATGCATACAAGTAATTACAGCTCATGATATTTCCAAATGAGTTTGAAAGCTGGGAAAGGTGTTGGATTCATACTCTCCTGTTATACAAGAAAAAAATCATAGCTCCTTACGTCATGAGTCAATGCTTGCTAGAGCATTCACCACTTCTTTGGGCAGCCTGTGCCAGGGCCTCACCACCCTCACAGGAAAGAACTTCCTTATATCTAACCTGAACTTCCCCTGTTTAAGTTTAAACCCCATTACCCCTTGTCCTATTGCTACAGCCCCTGATGAAGAGTCCCTCTCCAGCATCCTTGTAGGCCCCCTTCAGATACTGGAAGGCAGCTATGAGGTAAGCATGCAGTCCTCACTGGCTTCATGGTCAGCTGAACAGAATCTATGTTCCTGTACAGCTTATATTGTCTTGCCTATACCCAACTGTCATGCTTTATGATAGCACTGGGGTAAGCACTCATTGATTGTCTAACTCTGGTTTCCAGTTTATCTGGAAACACACACACATTTCTTACTTGATGAGTTATATCTTAACATAAAGCCTGATTACTGACTAAGAAATGTGTTCCATGCCCCTTACCTGCACTGAGAAAAGCTTGCACATGTCCAGATCCATCATAACTTTAGTTTTCTAGAAAGTAATCAGGTTGATGGTCAAAAAATCCTACAAGACCATATGTAGGAGAAGGTTTTCTTGATCGGAATCAAAGACCAGAAGAGCTTTCCTGATCTACCAATTGCAAACCTTTACCAATTCAAGAATTCCACCTTAAAAAATTATTAAGTTATTCTTTTTTCTCCCCCCCCCCCCTTTTTTTTTTTCTTCTGGAAAACCGAATCAGAACATTTTAATGATCAAGAACCTTTTAGATTCCAGCCAAAACATACTTATGGTTGGCTGATACACATCTGTTCATTTGCCATTATTGCCCCTTATCTTGACATTACCCTCAAGTCCCAGTGAGATTAAAAAAAAAAGGGGGGGGGGGCTTAAATAACCTCATTTACACTAATACAGCCATAGGCCTCCTCTCAAACACATCAGGGAAAAGAAAAGGGAAGGTTTTTTAACCGTACTTAACCCTTACAAAGTCAAACACTAGGTATGAGTTACAATTCAAGAAACACAACAGCATGTTCACTAGTAGAAAGCTGGAACTACATTTGAGCAGAAAACTCATCTTTCTGGAAATGAAGGCAAGCTGGTTTAACTAGTTCTGCAACTTTACCATCTTCAGCAGAAACTGCCACCTTTCTCCATCATTTGCTTTTGTGTATCATGCTTAGAGGTTGATGCTTCAGCTGTATATTTCAGATGAGAACTATGCAAGCTTCCAGTTCAGCAAAGTTCTTACTGCTTGCTTAAACATCTCAGTCCACTTTGCCAGGGTATCTAATATACATTTCTGTGACTATTACTCATTTCAAAGGAAGCCTTGCATCAGTTAAGACATAAAGAACACCACAGAATCAGACTTCTTTATTTGGAAGCCAAAAGATTTGTATGTTTTTAAGTGTCAAGAGTTAAAAACTGCTCACATAGGATTTAGACTTTCTGCTTCTGAGGAGTTTATTAGTTCATGTAGGTGACATAATGTTTGGAGCAAGGGAAAAATGACTCCTTTGACTCAACTGGTCACTGGTGACATTCACTTATACACATCTCAGCTGAAGACTATGGACAACAGAAATTCACTTTATACTTGGAAAAACAGATATGAATGTAAAAGTTGTATTCTGTTCAGTAATTAGTTTTTTCCTGCAGCTCATCTAATTGTACACGAGCATGAACCTCCCAAGTAAAAGCTGCTTGAATTACTCTGAGCACCTACATTTTTCATGAACACTAGAAACAAAATTGGTATGGCATATTCTTGGCAAAAATTCTTTCATCCAGTTCTGTTGCAGAGTTATGATGGATGAGGGACTGCAGCCCCATTCTACAAATGTCACTGGGGAAAATACCTATAAACTGTTTATGCACTGAATGACAACTTTTATTTCACTTGCAGAATTATTATTGTGTTGTCAGTGCATGCAGAAGTTGCACCTGTGGAGCACAGTCTGCTCATATGCCTCTTCTTCTCTCTTTTCACTGCATTACATGTATTTTGTTAACATATTAATATACCCACATTAATTGGGTATGTTTTGTTCAACCACAGATAGGAAGGGGAGAGGCTGACTTGCTTTGGTTACTCAATTCGCTCTGTATCATAGGATCACAGACTGGTTTGGGTTGGAAGGCTAATTAACCTCACTGGCCTCATCCAACCGGGCCTTGAACACTCAGGGATGGGGCAGCCACAGCTTCAATGGGCACCCTGTGCCAGTGCCTCAGCACCCACATAATAAAGAACTTTTCATAGTGAAAAGCTTCTTCCTAATATCTAATCTCAATGTCCCCTCTGTCAGATTAAAGCCATTACCCCTTGTCCTGTCACTACATGCCCCTGTAAAAAGCCCCTCTCCAGATTTCCTGTAGGCTGTCTTTAGCCACTGGAAGATTGTTTAAGGTCTCCCCAGAGCCTTCTCTTCTCCAGGCTGAACAAGCACAACTCAAGCCTGTCAACTGCATTACAACTGCATCCAATGGAGTTTGACTCCTTTCATGACAGTGATAGAAATAATCACACAACTTTGTCATGTCTTCAGTCTTGAACTAAAAAAAAATAAGCCATTATCTCCGGTCAGTAGAAAAATGGTAATAGTAAAGAAGGGTATACTATTCACATACTGTAGTATTTTGTATGTCTGTTAGATGCACCACTTTGCCTGCTTCTCATCACCCTGGGCAGCAAAATGTGCAATACACTCAGCCATAGACCTAGGTACCCAGCAGGACTAAGCAGCCTTTGGTGACGAACTAGATATCCATGTTAGTTTAGGGTTGGCTGGAGCACAGCATACCCCTAAGAACCATCCCAAGCCTGCTCAAAATGATATCCAACAATTCTGTGTCCCGTCCCCCCCCCCCCCCCCCCAAGAATATTTCTTTGGCCGTGGCTCACCAGAGTACAAAAAACAGAATGCAAAGCAAACCAAGTAAAGCCCATCACTAAAATCATTTGAACAGATTAGGTGCTCTATTCCATCAGCTGCCTCCTACTACAGATTTCACCAAAGGACTGCAGTCATCAAGAAGCTGGACTGGATTCATCCCAAAAGCCTCTCTATGCTCTACACATGGAATGTGAAGAATGTCAACAATTTTCCTTCTGTCCAATGTTAAAAAAAATATACCTATTTCCCCCTAATTTACTGATCACCAAAGCCTAATGAGTAGTAAATGAAGGGGGAAGAAATCTGCTAGGAAGACACTGTCCATCCCTCACACACCAGGGGACA
This sequence comes from Pezoporus flaviventris, assembly GCF_033815535.1. NCBI lineage: Eukaryota > Metazoa > Chordata > Aves > Psittaciformes > Psittacidae > Pezoporus > Pezoporus flaviventris. The sequence continues at coordinate 7,941,361 of NW_026892585.1, forward strand.
TTTCCAGTGCAAGTCTGCTGTCATGGCCTGAAAATTCTCATCAGACAACAATGACGTGCTGTAAATGAGCAAGCCTCCGACTGTACGAATGACTGAGAGAACTAAATAGCTTCCTACTCTGGCCAGAAGTACATTACAGTACTAAAATTAACTAAAGCCATTATCTTGAAATGTGCTTGCCTGAAAAATGTTCAAAGTGTTCTGTTTTACATGACAAAAGCAAAAATGAGCTTACTGGATCACTAAAAGTTTAAAAATTACAGCTTCCACAACACACCTACTCCTGTTCCCCCAGCCTTACTTACACAAGTGCTTCCAGACATTAAGTAAAAAGATGAATGAAACAGTCCTATGACCACGTGTTGGTAAATTTGTGTGAGGTGTTGGTTGTCCTGATTCTCAGTGCACTTTGCTCTCAGTGAAGTTCCTCTCAAATTATGCAATTAACAGAAGACTCAAATGTTACTGTTATTTTTCATGTGCATGATTTATAAAATGCAAGCATACCTTTTGTTTGCTTGCTTTCAACTGGACAGATATATTGCTAAACTCTGTGAAATCACAAATTTCATGTATTGCCTTCAAGACATCCCTACGTCCAAGTTTTGAAAAGACTTGTGAATTTTGCTTTTGTCCATTTCTCCCCTTTTTAGCATCCAAACACTGTCACATATAACATATCACAGAATCATAGAATCATAGAATAGTTATGGTTGGAAAGGACCTTAAGATCATCTAGTTCCAACCCCCCTGCCATGGGCAGGGACACCTCACACTAAACCATCTCACCCAAGGCTTCATCCAACCTGGCCTTGAACACTGACATGGATGGAGCATTCACAACCTCCCTGGGCAACCTATTCCAGTGCCTCACCACCCTAACAGGAAAGAATTTCCTCCTTATATCCAATCTAAACTTCCCCTGTTTAAGTTTTAACCCGTTACCCCTTGTCCTATCACTACAGCCCCTAATGAAGAGTCCCCTCCCAGCATCCCTATAGGCCCCTTCAGATACTGGAAGGCTGCTCTGAGGTCTCCATGCAGCCTTCTCTTCTCCAGGCTGAACAGCCCCAGCTTCCTCAGCCTGTCTTCATACAGGAGGTGCTCCAGTCCCCTGATCATCCTCGTGGCCTCCTCTGGACTTGTTCCAACAGTTCCATGTCCTTTTTGTGCTGAGGACACCAGAACTGCACCCAATACTCCAGGTGAGGTCTCACAAGAGCAGAGTAGAGGGGCAGGATCACCTCCTTCGACCTGCTGGTCACGCTCCTTTTGATGCAGCCCAGGATACGGTTGGCTTTTTGGGCTGCGAGCGCACTCTGCCTGTTCATGTTCATTTTCTCATTGACCAACCCCCCTAAGTCCTTCTCTGCAGAGCTGCTCTGAATCTCTTCTCTGCCCAAACTGTAGCTGTGCCTGGGATTGCTCCAACCCAGGTGTAGGACCTTGCACCTGTCATGGTTAAACTTCATGAGGTATATCCTAGTTATTTTTATTCCTGTTTCCAAACAAACTTACTGAGACAGAAAACTTGCACAGAAAGGCACTCAGAACAATGACTGTAGTGTCAACGGAGCAATAACAGTGAACAACATATCAGAAATATCTACTACTTTGCAGTTCATAGTAATCTGGATGCAAGGCTGTAGGCAAGTACTGCCTTCTTTTTATGTTAAGAGTACTCAGGTAGTAGCAGATTTTGTCACCCAGTCCCATGAGCAATTACATACCTTCATGCAGCACTGCTGGCTGCAGTTAAGACCACGAAGATGGTCCTGACTGTGGCTAAGAGTATTGGCATCTGATCTCAACACGTACAGAATGTAACTCTTCATTAGAGATGGTTCATTTTCCTCTTACAAAAAATCATTCAAAATTCATCGATTTCAGTGGGGAAAATGATAATCCAGCTTGCATTCTTAACAAGTTTGCTGAGAAAGAAAGGCGATGAAAATACGCTGCTAATGAAACTTTTAGATCTCCAAATATAATTCTCCAACTCCTTGTCAGTTTTTTTAACACACAGTAGCAGTGACAGCAGTTCTGTCAGGATAAGCATTGGCACTTAGGGAGGCACTTAACTTATGTAGAAAATTCATTGCTACATCAAAAGAAGCAACATTGTGGCACTATGGAAGCAGACTGCTCACCGCGCTCTCTACCCATTGCAGCACCTTTTCCCCTAAGGTTATTAAAGCACCAAAGAACTCACACACATAATAAAAAAAAAACAACAAAAGAAGATAGGAGAAATTTCTCCCAGAACACAGCTGGCACACGAATGAATTACCAGGAGCAGTACAAGGAAATACTACATTGCAAAGGTTGCCCACCAGGTGGCATGTGAGCCATGCAGTGTTCTGAGAGCATTACTGTAAACGCACACAGTTTTGTCCTGCGCAAGACAGAGAACCCGTCTGATTGGTCTGGGACCAGAGCAACACCCGTAATTACCCAGAGTAATTACCAAGCAGCATTCATTTTCTGGTAAGACCTACTTTCATCAGTTAAGCTTCCTAAAACTGTTCAAGGATAAGTCAAGCTCCTTAGCAAACTATTTGCCATTATGGTTTGAGCTTTAAATTTCACTTTAATGTTTTCTTCTTTGTGATAATTTCCATTCTTGATAGTATGTTCCATCAGAGCTTTTTCAGTGGAACAGAGTGGTAAGGACAGAGAGGTTTGACATACACAGAGACAGAGACTCTTAAGTACAGAAAGCAAAGATCATGAATAGGGAATCAAACTGATAAAAGATACCCCTGGCTTTATCTACTCCAATCAAGATGGAAAGGACTAATGTGTTCTTACAGTCATGATTACACAGATATGTAGTCATACACACTGTTCTCTGGAGCACTGTAGCCATTTAAAACAGCAAAAGAAAATCTTTGGGTAATTCCTGCTTACCAGTACAGTGTAGCCACTGGAAGGGAAGAGAAGAGCCAGAACTGTGCCCCTAGCCACCTGTATATAGGCTGCTAGAAGTATCTCAAAGGCATTCAAGAAGTTCATTGCCACAACAGCAAATCTTCAACCCTCCCCAGTATTGCTGCAGAGTTTCTGTATGTATTTTGCAAACTTTCAATGGGCAAGTTTACTGGCTTTGGTTCTCAGAAGACAGCAAATTGTTTCACTTGCCGCACCTGAGCTCCTTCATCAATAAAATCTAATAAGTACTATTATAATTAGTCCAAATAGAGCAATCTTTTCTATGAATTAAATACCGGATATTACCTTTTACAGAAGTTCCACCTTAAATATTTACACAGGTCTTGTGTCTATCGTACTGGAATCCCAACAGTCCAAGCACGGCAATGAGTCAATTTTACAGCTGAAGATGGACTAACATCATTACTATTTATCATTAAATATTTTAATTTATTCTAGGTATACTTAATAAACACAAGAAATGGCTCACAGTAGGTAACATTTTACAAATGACAGTATTGCTGACAAAGTTTTCTCCCGTCATCTCAGTACCTCACATTATCTTTTTCATGATTTCTGCTGCTTCTGTCTGCTTCCAAGTTACTTCTCTGCACTTCCATCTCAGAAATCTGCACTCTCATGGTCTTTTTTAATGTATATATGAAAGAATCTCTGCCAAAGGCATCTTCTCATTGATAATGATGTTTACCCAACTAAGAAATCTCATTGTTCTTCATCAGTTTTCTACCAGTTTCAAGCCACTACTTGTAGCAAAAAATTAACAGAGATCATGACCTGAGATATTTGCAATCACATTCATGCAAAGTTTCTGGTTTCTTTCCAAAGAAAACCAATCTGCTTTTGAATGAGTGGATTATTCTAAAATTATATGGTCAATTGAATTAAGTAACAGAAAATTACCACTAAAAGCACAGAAAAAGAGAAATGGTAGGTTTGCACTACGACTGTAGGAACATTTGTTTTGATAGGCAAGATGACCACAGCTTCACTCTGCTGTGTAAAACACCAAGTAATTGACAATTATATCCCCCCTACTAAAAAGTATTAAAATCGCATTTAAAAACTTAAGAGTCTGCTTGAAAATCAGTTATCCATTCTCTCTTTCCTTTAGCTCAAATAATATAATGAAACCCAATCTTCAGTTACCAGAATGAGTGGGGGAAAACAAAGATCCACAGTTTCCTACAGCCACTGAACCCTTCAGAAACTTGTTACTCTCAGGCCTGATCCTTGCTTTCAGTAAAACAAAGATAGTAAGCTTTCTTAAGAAAAAACTATGAGTACTTCCCCATCTCTTGTTCAGGTTGAATTTCTTCTTAGGTACCTCCTTTGCCTTCAGTTTTAGCATATGATGAGAACTCCATTAAAAACATAGATGAACTTGCTGATTTACCTGGGGGATTGGAAACTACCATATTATGAACACTTCAAAGCTGACTCAGCTATTTTCAGGTGTCCTTCACTGGGTTTTTACATGAGAAAATCATTCAGATCAACTCTTCCTACTGTCAGCTGGTTAAAAGAAATATGCAATCAATCATAGAATCACAGAATAGTTACAAGAAGTATTGATTTTACAAGTTACTAGACGTGTCCCTCTCCAAGCTGTATGAGTTAAAGTCATACCTGGAAACCAGTGACCCTGCTCCTCCTGTTGTTTCCATCATTTGTAAACTGGCTACACTGGCTGCCCCTCAGCAGCAAGGCTTATGGGCTCTTTTGGAAATACCAAGTAGTGAGAATCAATCTTACTGAGAAGACTAAAGCTTACCACATTATTTCAAAAGAATAAAACAAATAACACACTAATTAATCTTCTCAGGTGCTACTCTAAGAACAGAAAAAGAGAAAAGCAGCAGACTGCAAGCAGAACTCTCAGTTTTGACCTTAGTTTTCTTCCGCATTTCTTCTCTTCATTTCCTCACCATCCTCATCCTAATGCTACCCACTGGGAGCACGGATATCCAGATGTTGTGGATACCAAGGAAAAATCATCATTGAAAAAAAAACACAACAAAATCACTAATGCAATCAATTATTGTCTTTGGATACATTATATGCATGCAAGTCCACTCAGTGGATAAGACTTTAATAGAGCCATGCTTTGCCCTAACCTTAAGGCAGTTCTTCCATTCAAATACAATGGTCTGTTAAACAGAATAATGCGCTCTTGGAGGAAGCTCCAAAGAAAATGATGGTTGGGGCCACAGGATGCTCCCTGTTCCTGTATTCTCAAAGACAGATGAAAGGAAGAGCTTGGAGTTTAATCTACATTAGGGATACTTAAAGGAAAGAGATGTCTCTTACTTAAGTTAGAGGTTTACAGAAGCACAGAAGGCAATCAAGAGCCCCAGTGCTACTGATTATCAAATGAATGAGAGGGTTTGGAGGTTTGTTAAAGCACAAACATAAATCATGCAGATTTTTTTTTTAACTACAGAAGGAACAAAATAATGGGAGAAGAACCTGATCTTAAGCAGAAGTTACAGGTGATGGAATTCCAAGAGGGCAACACACACTTGGTCATTTATCTTTCTAACACAACTCTGTCGCACTCCAGGTTGGGCACATCATGCCTAGGGTGGGCCAGATGGCTTTCCTAATGAATTGCATATGTAGTAAGGTAGAAAATAGCTATTTGCTGAAATGATGTTGAAGCCAAAGCACCAGATTTTACATTTGGATGCAATCACAAAACACCCTAATAATCAGTATAAACCCCAAAGTTATTAATTTGATTCCAAATGGAATAAAAAGAAGCCACAGAAGAAACAAAGGCACTTTCATGTTAAGATGACAACAATCTCCCCAGCAGAATGAAAACAAGCTTGCAGCCTTGAGGGTTCTGAACACGAATGTGCTGGTCATACTGGGAACACCACACACAAACCTTGGTTTTTTTTTAAGCTCCATAAAATGTCCGGGCTTGCCAACACTTTCTTATTGTTCCACAGTCCCAACTGCATGATGATTTCAGGGGCTAGTGCACGCTGGAAATGCACAAGTATAACTATGCTCAGTATTTGGCTTTCCTGCTTTTTGAATTCATCTGCAAAAGGAGCAATCAAGACTTTTTAATTTGGGTGAGCAATTAATTTCCATGTGTATGTGGCATACTCTGTACGTGATATACATGAACTCTTGCAGGTTTCCATAGGAAACTGCCGGCCTGGTGCCTCTGAAGGCTAAACTATAACACATCCCAGCTGTGAGCAAACAAATGCCTTTGGCATTTAACAAAAGGGTTTCTTTTGATGGAAAATTTAATATTGTATTTTCTGTTAAGCACAACAAAAAGTTATGATGAGGAGCAATGAACAAAATATTAATTAGAAGATGCTGCACTGATACAATTTATTCAAACAAAATTCAACAGTAGCAATCTCTTCATCTTGTTATGAAAAAATCTATTAGTTATTAACATGAAACAGAGAAGGAAACATATGCCATTAATACAGAAAAAAGATGCAAGCAGATAACACACTGGTCAAATCCTGAAAAGTGAGGGGAAATTGGCTGCAATTTCCTCCCATGTGCTCCAAAGTCATTACAAATTAGTGATGAAATTCTACACTGGCTTTAGCATCAGCCTTGTCAAAGTGAATTCTTAGATTACTCATCTCTTAGCTGGGTTGTGCTCTATGCTGCAAGTTCCTCTTTCCTTCACATGGGAAAGGTTCACAGCCAGGACCTACATGCTAAGCGTGTAGCAGGATTTAATCCACTGAAAGCTAGACTAAAAAGCCTAGAAAGCTTGCTGCTTTCCTTTTCTGTGGGTAGATCAAAGGCACCTGGAACAAGCCCAGCTCTTCTCTGGATGTACTTGTGCAGCAAACAGTTCCTGCAAAGCCCTCTATGGCCAAACACTAGGGCTATTTTTGGAACTTGGAATGGAACAGCCAAACACGGATGGTTGTATGCCTTAGCCAAGTATCATATATTTGCAACCGCACTCATAGGATTAATTTAAACATAACAGAGGGCCCACCGTGATCTTTTGATGACTCTAAATTCCATACTTATGTAAAAACCAAGTATATGCTCTTTCCTTCATGAATGATTCAGGAAATTCAATGCATACTGAAGCATTAAGTTCAGACTACATGTTCAGCTTGCCCAGAAAGAGGACTGTGGCTTCCTAAATCTCAGTAAGAAAACAACAGCAAGCAATTGTTTACTACAACTTACACAGGGCTGGAGAGTAATTTACACAGATTTAATTAAAAACCAAATCCTGCCAAAGATTCATGTGCAGAATTTTCATATGCAGTGTTTAAATAAGTACAATGAACAAAACTTGGCAATGACAATGAAAATGTAAATCAGTTATCATATATTCTGGACACACAAAGTGATACACTCTGATGCTTAGCAAAAGTTAGAGAAGAAAGTTAACCACCACAAACAGGCACATGGTTAAAGTGACAGATTGTGGAAGGAAATGGTTTCTTAAAACAAAGCACTGCAGAAGCATTGCAGAAAGAGCTGGAGGGGGAAATGGCACATTTCTAATGTCACTCACAGCCAAACCAACTTAATTAGCGATGCACAGTAATTGCTGTTTTAAGAGTGATATTACATTGTCTGCAAAACACATTCCTGAACTGCACAGCAGATTAAACGATAATAATTGCATCTTAAATACTATATATTCTTTTGGAGTACTGTAATTCTAGATGTTATACTGCAGAATGGAATGGGATGGAATGGAATAGAATAGAATCCTTGAAAGGTCTTAAAGAAAGATATGAAAGGTGAAGACCAAAGGAGCACAAGAGCTATGAAAGTGCAAGGAAAAAACATGATCAAGAACACAAAACCATTCTTTCCAGAAAGATGACCTCACCATGAACAGTGTAGTAGCAAATGTCACTTGGTGCTCATTGGTAAGAAATGGTAAGGAAATCCTGCATGCTCTCTATCTCTCTGCAAAGTTCATGCAGAGGGAACCAAAAGCATTTCTTTCACCTCTGGCATCCCCACAACTAAATGAATGTATATGGTATAGTTGTCCTTATTTACATCGTATGAATGGACAAGTGAATTTTGGCACCAGCAAGAACAGTACCTTTCTTACTCTTTCAGGACTCAACCTACTCAATTCTATCAGAAAAGAGACTTTCCAGGGAGGTTAGACAAGATCTGAACACCTTTGCACAAAGTGGGATAGGAATATAGCTCTCAGAAAGGTTAAAGTCCCAAATGAGGTGTGAAAATTTTACACCAGGGCTGAAGTGTGGGCAGGGACACCTCACACTAGACCATGCCACCCAAGGTTCTGTCCAACCTGGCTTTGAACACTGCCAGAGATGGAGCATTTACCACTTCTTTGGGCAACCTGTGCCAGTGCCTCACCACCCTCATAGTAAAGGACTTCTTTTTGTCTAATCTGAACTTCCCCTGTTTAAGATTAAACCCATCACCGCTTGTCCTATCACTACAGTGTGGTCTGTGAGCAATATCCATCCCAACCTACAGCTCTGGTCACACTTTGGCTTTCCTCCAGTCTGTTTTTTAAGTCCTGTATGATCCTTTCTGGCAAAAAACTTTCAATAAGTTCATGTTGGGGTTTACAGTAAAATATATATTTTTGAGAAAATTTATATTCAGTTAAGGGAACTGTTACAAGTGACAGGCTTTTGAAACCTATAAGCATCAAAACCAGGAAAATGCAATAGAAAATGCAGCACATCTTTAGTGTTCAGGAATAGTGCAAGCAGGCTCAGAAACAGTGTCTGCACCACAGCTAAACTGCTCTGCCTTCCAGGTCACTGTAATCAGTGAAAACAGCTCAGCAGAGCCATGATGCTGACTGCTGCTTTTAGAGACATTAACAGAATTCAGTAATTTTAAAAGACTTTAGCACTGGTTACACTTCATATCTGACAATCCAGTGTCATTTCAGGTGTCTTATCTGAAAGTACTGGAACAGACATTTAGTTTACAAAGTGATGCTATAATTTCTGCCACATTTATTATCAATATCTTTAGGATCTGACGCACTTTCCCATGTTTCCCAGGTAATGAGGATCAAAGTTCTTTCCTTTATTTACTGGGGCAGGAATTCTCACCCATCACAATTTATTTTACAAATCTACTTTAACAACAGACATCCATGATATTAATGAAATACAAATTATTTTGTAATTCTCTCTGCGGGGCATGTTTCCCTGAAGACAAATGATAAAGTCAGAGAATCCCAGACTGGTTTGGGTTGGAAGGTACCTTAAAGCTCATCCACTTCCAACCCCCTGCCATGGACAGGGACACCTTCCACTAGAGCAGGTTGCTCCAAGCTCCATCCAGCCTGGCCTTGAACACTGCCAGGGATGGGGCAGCCACAGCTTCTGTGCACCCGCACAGCAAAAATCTTCTTCCTTATGTCTCATCTGAACTTCACTTGTTCAAGTTTAAACCCATCACCCCTTCTCCTATCACTACAGTCCCTGATGAAGAAGAGTCCCTCTCCACCATCTTTGCAGACTGTTTTCAGGTAGCGGAAGCTGCTCTGAGGTCTCCATGCAGCTTCTCTTCTCTAGGCTGAACAACCCAAATTTCTCAGCCTATCTTCATATAGGAAGTGCCCAATGATACACAAATTTCCCTCATAAGCAGACCTCCACTGACCTGCAAGCTTCTGAACAGAAGGTTCACTGAGAATTAAACCACAGCTAAGCTTTGCTGACATTCACTAAGGAACAGTAAACCACTTCCTAATAAGATGTGATTATTACAAAGAAAAGTCCTATTACAACACAATACTGTTAGTCCATACCAAATGTCCATCTGAAAGCCATCTAAATGCTATGCTTAATATAAAGATTCTTTTCAGCAGTCATCAAATTGCAATCTGTTCAAATCCTGACTTCTGCCCACTGGTTGCTTGTTGATACTGTGCTATCGGCTGTGGAAGAGAGACCTCCAATACAGCAGAGCAAATAAATCACTAAGGTACCTTCTCATGTTCATCAATGTAATTGGGAAATACACTTCTCATTGAATATGGTTTTCATTTCCACAGTTCATGCCCCTATTGAACAGTGCTCTCTAGTCAAGCTCTGCTTTGTGGAACTTGGCAGTACCCCCACTTTCTCTTGAAATCCGGGGTAGGAACTCTGATGAACATGTATCTCATTACACCAAGACCTCTAAATTTGACCATCTCATGATCAGTGTGGCCAAGACCATCACATCTCCCAGGAGTCCCTCTCTACTCATGAACAACGAGTCTGGCAGGGAATCTTTCCTAACAGGCTCACTGAGTACTTGTGACAAGAAACTATCTTCCACAAACTTCAGGAATTACACATCACAGATGTAGATCATCTGTTCTCTCAAACTGTTTTTTCAGTCTATACGAATGAAAAGGTCTTGTCTGAACATATCCTACCTGCAGGTTCAGCAGCAAATATTTAATGTGGATTTGAATCCCACTACTGCTTCCTTTTGATCTGCTTTCCACTGAATTTTCCATTCATCACCTGTTCCTATAGCTTCTTCCAATGGGAACAAAGAATTGTTACATATTAAATAACTTGAAAAGCATTTGAACTTTTAAAGATCTCATTCTATACTGCCAAACAGAAGCTCATTTTCCACTGTCCCTAGTATGCTTCTATGCTTTCTTGTTCAAAATCCCCATGCCAGAGTCGGGGTTTAAAAAGGAGATCCAGGACACTTGTTTAAAATTTCCCTATAAAAATCACTTTTACTCTTCAAAATCTGCCCAGATGAGAAGCAAACTCTGTACAGTGAACTGAAGCCTACTTGCAATAGGTTTGCTTTCAGGTACTCTTACCAGTAAGTTATAGGAGTCTACTGTTCCTCAAACCAAACGCTGAAAGCTACTGCCCTACACCCTTCCCAGAAGAACAATTCACTCAGGAGGCTGGGGACTGAGGTTGAGATCTACTTTAGAGCAGAAATTTGGACTTCTATTTCTTGCTTCTGAGTAGATTTCTCATGAACAACATGTTTTCTGGTAGAGTGAATATTTATCACTTTTCTGCAGAGAGGAAGAGCAGAAACAGGAGGAAATAATACTGATGAATACTCTATAGCACATGAGATTACCAAGGAATTCTTCTGGAAGAGGAGAGACTTTCATTAAAATTCTCTTTCTGATTCAGTGAGAGAGTGGACATGAACTCGGGAGAGGGTTTGCGTTTGGCTACTAAGCTGCAAAATCAATTACTGACACGGCCTCAATTCTAATCTCGAATGCATTCCCTCATTAACAGTTGCTGCTTTCTGTCTGCCCTTCAGGTAATGTCTGCTGGTGAAATATATTCCCCTTTTAACAATCAATCTCCTGTTGCTCTTATTCAGAGAAGTTAGTTCTCTTGTCTTTTTGTAAGTGTAAGAGAAGCTGCGCCAGAAACAAGGAGCCTTAAATCTAGGCATTTATGTCCTAAAATCCAGGAATAAACACAGTTGGATAATGGAACAGAAGGAGAAGTTTCATAGTTGAAGATGTAAATAACCTATCTATGGGGAGAGCTTGACAACCTGAGAAGACAGAGAGTTTCAAAGTGGCATCTAACTAAGAAGTATCTGCTTGGAGCTGAAGAAAGAGAGCAGGTCCCTACTGGCATGCTTCTCTTGGAGGAGAAAACTTCACAGAACGGCCAAGTTAACACAGCAGTGACCAGTTTCCCAGACTCACTCCCTATTACCTGTCTCTGCAAAAGGTTCTTGGAAACAGTAAGCAAGTAAGAAAATCCTCCTTTTTCAGATGATTAGCAGTTATCATCCAAACCTCCATAACAAAGCCAAACTCCCTGACATTTATCTCAAGGAAAACAAGATTGCCTTGCCAGTGTCATCCATTTGTTGTTTCATGCTGTAGTAGACCTGTTGTGATAGACTTGTGTGTGTATAAGCAGCCCAAGACCTGTAATTGTCAGGCTTACAGAGAACAGGCAATGTAAACTGCTCAGAGGTAGTCAGAGGCTTTACAGGTAGGAGTAAGGTGCTGACACTGTCCAATTTTGAGGCAATAGTTTGTCACTGTGAACCTGTCCAGCTTTCCTTGTAATAGACATTATGCTAGTAGGTAGCTGTGAAATGAGCTCCGCATTCATTTGTGGCCATACGTACCACCAGCACTAACAAGTCTGTATCGCGTTGCCATGGCTAGTTCATTTGGGCCGTGTCATTCCTCTGTCATAAGGTACTATACATAGAGGAACCTTAGATATGTGACTGAAGGTTGATGTTAATGATTGCTTAAATGTGCTTTTTCAAAGAAAAAGAAAATGGTTATTGAAATCAGGATTTTGATGCTACTGTCCCTCACAGCATCCTTCTGAACAAAGTGTGCAACTGCGGCATGAGCAGCCAGACAGCGCACTGGGTGAAGAACTGGCTGCAGGGCAGGACTCAGTGTTGTAGTGAATGGGGCTACATCTGGCTGGTGACCAGTTACCAAAGCTGTTCCTCAGGGCTCAATTCTACGACCAGTTCTGTTCAATATTTGCATCAGTGATCTGGAGGCAGGAGTTGAATGCAGTCAGTAAGTCTGCTGACGATACTAAACTGGGAGGTGCTGTTGATTCTCTCAAGAGACAAGAGACCTTGCAGAGGGATCTGGGTAGACTGGAGCATTGGATAATCACCAATGGCATGATGCTGAACAAGAATGAATGCCAGGTTCTGCACCTGGGATGGAGTAATGCTGGACACAAGTCTAAACTGGATGAGGAGTGGCTGGAGAGCAGCCCTGCAGAAAGGTTTAGGACCTGCATGAAGAATTAGTTTCAGTGTAATCACCAGGAGTAATTACTTGTTTGCAACTCCTATACCAGTTAAGAGCCGGGGCAAACAGTTCTACAGCTGAAGTTGGGATGGAGGAATGACACTAAGAAAGGAAGAACAAATGAACTGTACCATCCAGAATGTATAAGATTTAATGACAGATAATACTCCTGTCATGGCTTCATGACAACCATAATTTTTATGCCATCATATCATAGAATCATAGAATGGTTTGGGTTGGAAAGGACCTTAAAGCTCATCCAGTTCCAACTCCCTGCCACGGCCAGGGACACCTTCCACTAGAGCAGGTTGCTCGAAGTCCAGTCACAGAATCACAGCATCATCAGGGTTGGAAGGGACCTCTGGAGATCATCCAGTCCAAACCCCTGCCAAGGCAGGCCATCCAGAGCAGGTCACACAGAAATGCATCCAGGTAGGTTTTGAATGTCACCAGAGAGAGAGAGACTCCACATCCCCCTTGGGCAGCCTGTTCAGTGCTCTGACACCCTCAGAGTGAGAAACACTTTGAAAAACACCTCACAGTTTTCAAATAGATGCCTAAAACATACTTGGGAGATAGATTTTATTTTTAATGCCAGCATTTCATTTCAACAGAGTTGGCAAATAAATTCAGCACCTAAAAATCAAGGTATTGATTTCTATGTTTTAAACATGAAGAGATGCTCTTATCTTTTCAGATACTAAGAAGTAGCAGATCCTGTGGTATTTTAATCCAGATCCATCTGATCTTGATAAAAATTAAGATAACAAAGGATCGTAACTCCCTCCATGTTCTACTGACCAAGCAATTCATTCTTTGGTAGCTCTACAGCAGCTACCTGAAACAGTATTTGCCCTTTACTTCACCTCACAGATTTTGCATAGCTCAAGGGCTCCTTTTTCCGGGACCGGAATCCAAAGCCATCAGAAGTCAACAGAAACCTTCTCCTTCCCTGTAACAGATATGAATTCCTAAAAGTCTTTTTTTTTTCCTTTTTGCTATTTTGCCTTTTTTCTTTACTGTAATCATTTCACACAATAAATTTAGCAAACAGCCTCCACAGTACATTGAGATGCAGCCTGTATGATAAACGCATTACCAAAACAAACATTTTCATAAATTAGAATGATTAAGTTTTATGAAATTATGAGCCACACTGCTATTACTGTTAATTACAGATGTTCACAAAATAGTTGCAAAATTAGATTTTATATATACTATATTTTAACAGTACTAAAAGTTAAACCAACACATCTTGTTTGTCTGAAAAATATGCTAATGATTAAAAAGGACATCAGAAAAATTGAACTGCCAAAACACATCTGTGTGCTCTAATAACCACTGAACAGTAAGGTTGTAGTGATGTGAGCTTCCTTTGAACTTGCCAAACAACCTGCATGTGTCTCCAAGGAGGATTGTGAACTATTGACTCTAAGTGTATGTCATGTTACAGATAGACAATATACTCTACTTAAAAACTTAAAAACACAGAAGAATTCTTGTAACTTGACTTCAGATTTTGAGTGGGTAACTGAACTGTAATGCTGGAGAGAAAGTGGTAATGGCGATGTTTGTTGAACCCTGATGAGTATACCTGTTTAGGCAGCTCATTTCACTAACCTAGCTACCTTTTGATGGAATGCATGGTCCTACACTCATATATTAGATTTTGTATTTGCAGGCCCTCCTTACTTCCGACTGCAATAACATGGCAGGCCTGTTTGTACGCAGAACCCCTACACAGCCTTTCCCTTGAAGGTGACAGATTAGATTCTCCAAAATCAGCTTCTGCAAAACAATTCCCTGTGAGGGTGCTAAGGCACTGGCACCCAGAGAAGTTGTGGCTGCCTCATCCCTGGCAGTGTTCAAGGCCAGGCTGGACAGTGCTTGGAGCAACCTGGTCTAGTGCAAGGTGTCTCTGCCTGTGGCAGGGGGCTGGAACTCTATGAACTTCAATGTCCCTTCCAACCTAAACCATTATGTGATTCTATGAACTGTATTTCTCACTCATGCAAGGGTATGTTGTGAGAAGCAAAAAGATTAAAAACAATGAAGTTAGTACATGCCCCTGTTCACCTAAACATTACACTTGCCTTGTTTTAGCAAGGCACCTCTATTAGTGCTCATTCCTGTTCACAGTGGCTGAAATCTCTAATCCTCTTTGTATCTAAAATTGGTTTAAAGCTGGAAAAGAAATCATCCCATGGTCTTTAAAAGCTACAGCTTCTGCTGAGGCCCTTTGTCCTGGGTTCAGCAGTAGCAGTCATTTTTCTCCTTCTTGGTAGCTGGTGCAGTGCAGTGTTTTGACTTCCAGCCTGGGAACAGTGCTGGTGATACCGATGCTTTCAGTTGTTGTTAAGTGATGTTTACCCTGACCAAGGACTTTGCGAGGCTCAGGCTCTGCCAGGGAGGAGAGGAAGCCGGGAGGAAGCAGAGAAGGGACACCTGACCCAGGCTAGCCAAAGAGGTATTCCATACCACAGCATGTCATGCCCGGGGTGGGGGTAACTGGGAGTTCCCCGGAAGGACACAGGCTGCTGGGTCGGACCCGTTTCTTGGCGAGTGGTATTGTATTCTCTTCCCTTGTTGTTTTCTCTTATCATTGTTGTCGTTGGTGGTAGCGGTGGTGATTTGTGTTGTACATTGCTTGCTGGACTGTTCTTGTCTTAACCCATGGGAGTTGCACTCGTTTGATCCTCCTCCCCATCCCTTTGGGAGCGGGGAAGGGGAGAGCCCCGGGGGGGGGGGGGGGGGGGGGGGCTCAATTGCTCTCAGCCTGGCACCACTCACTGGGAGTGAGTGAACAAGCTGTCTGGCTAGGGTTTAAACCACGACACCCTTATACAATACACGTGTAGCAGCTGCATGTCATGCAGAAAGCCCGGTTCTGCCACAAGCTGAGGGCAATGGAATAACACATGTTAATCAAATCCAGACCACATTGCCTTTTTCTCTCTTCATCTCCCCTCCAAGACTCACAAATTGCATTTCAGATACTGCTGGTAAGCCTGTCAGCAGTTGCACATTCCGAAGGAAAGATGTCTGCTCACAAGCAAGGCATTCTGCCTTGTGTTTGCTATAAAAATCAGCTGAAAAAAATGATGTTCCAGATAAGAAACATTAAGAATGACTCCACAGTGTAATTACAGCTCCTCTTGTGTAATGTTTCTTCAAAAAGACCAGAGAAATCAGTACTTCTCATAGTAGGAGAAATTTCTTTCCCCCTTTTCATTAGTTTGTCTCAGAAATCTGCAACATATTCATACTCCTAAGGAAATACTGCATTTTATGAGTCTGATTATTACCTCAGCTGTGTTTTCCATGGACTACAACACATAGGAAAGTGAGAAAGCCCTTGGGTCATGAGCTAAATTGATATTTCATACATTGGAGGCCATGTGCACCATACATGCAATCGAAACGGAGAAGGGCAAGTTAGGAGACAAGACACAGGTTCCTATGATGATGCTTGTACCTGGGTACAAGGGATAAAGCACATGTATCATGCACTGCATTTCTTATGTCTGTATTTCTTCTTTTCTCTCATTGCATGTGGAAAGATTATACGGAGCAACAGCTTGAAGGGTAAAGGTGCTACTAACTGCTCCTTTTACCATAAAATGACTGTGGTGAAACAGAAGGCACAGGGTGGGTGATGCTGGGAAAACACACAACTGAGACACAATGTCTTGCATTTGTTGCACCTACTTTGGGATTCCTCTCTTTTTATAACTGGATATATGTCAGGAGAAATAACCTCTTGGACCCTCTAGGCTGGTTAGCACAGGTTCACAGATCACAAACATACTAAAAGGTAGTCATTTAAAAAGTCACTGCTGCTTTTAGCAAAAGCAAACTTGGAACCTAGAACAGCAGCAAGAAAATGTATCTTTCATTGCTAGTGCTGAGCATTACACTTTAAACTGCTGGGCTAGACACGACATATATAAGAAGACAGAAACACAAGCAGGACTGCTATGAAACTGAGTAAAACTGAAATATTCCTATTATTCCAGCGACACTGTAAAGGCTAGCAGCTGCAATACATCCCACGAAAATAATCAAACCAAATTATAATTCTCTACACATTATCAACCAGAAATACAGTAATATCTGGTTTTCCAAGGATATACATAAGTTAAAATTCCCCATTTTGTTTTTATTTTGTTAAAGCAGAAATACCACAGCAATGAAAGCATCCATGTAGGGATAGCTTCATTAGTATTTTCAGTTCCCAGAGCACTAGTAACTCAAATCAATGTATTTTCACTTAATCGTTACTGCTGTGCAACAAAGAATAAATTTGTGCCCATTTACAAGGTGAGAGGAATTTCTGAGGCTTATCTTTCAAATGAAGTGATTTTTTTGATCAAAAGCATCTCATAACTGCTGTTTGCAGCTTTTATCTCACCACTGCTGTACATCACTTTATCTGCTGGAAAAGCTTGCACATTTTGCACAGCAATATAAGAACTGAAATACAAAACATACAAAGGTCTCATAGTGCTATTGCTCTATTAATGTTTTGTATATTAAGCAGCAACAATACCAGTAATAAAACTTCTATGCTAGTACAATGGCAATGGTAGGGAACCTTTTAGTAAGTAAAATCCCAACACGTTTTACTGTCGAACACAATGTTCTTAGGTCAAAAAGTCTTTCCAGAGGTAGTACCAATGTTGTCATTACTGGAAAGCGAAGCAATTTCAACAGAAAAAAAAATATTTTATTTAAAAAAATAGATTTTTTTTTTTTTAAATTCCCTTACAAAAAAGGGAACTGTGATTTCCTACTGACCCACCACCATCAAATCACCGTTGTGTTCTCACCAACTTTGATCATAAGGATGAAACAAGACCATCTCTATAGCAAAGAGGACCTGTGTCTTCAACTATCTCTGGTTTAAAGTAGCACAGACAAAATAATGGAACCTTGTATTTTTTCCCAAGAGCTTTCAATCATCCTTAAAAAAAACCCAAAAAACAGAGAGGCTGTATTTTCTTTTCTTCATTCCTTGGGCTGTAATCATGTCCCTGCTAGCATATCAATAGTTCATTGTTTCTTTACTGTTCCTTAAATCACTTCAAACTGTGAACTCTGTGTCCTTGTCTAACATAACCCAGGGAGCAGAAGTGCAAAGACTGGTGCTGAATACATCCCAACAGGGCAGGAGAAGCAAGATTTAGTGTGAGAATCTGATTCTCATTTTGATGCTTATTTTGAAGGACTGTGCATTTCTACAGTGCTCCAGAAAGGAGCCTCCATCTTCACTCCCTGAACGATGCTCTTGTGAGCTCCTGAGCTTGCAGTGACATACAAGCTTTGTAAGGGCACAGTCACTCTCTTGCTGTCAACAAGGAAACTCTGCAATTCATGTTCTTTATACTTTAGTCTTAATTTACACTTTGAGCTACAGTACTTTAACCTCTGGACTGTGGATAATTTCTCCACAAATGATTTAGCCTACTGACCATTTCATAGGAGTAGCCATATATCCTTGTTTGGGAAGCACAGTTTTCATTAAATTTAATTACTTTCCCCTACGGCTTGCAATGGGAAAGGTCCATGGTAAAGGTGCAGCTATTAAATAAGTGCAGCTACTAAACAAGGCCAGCTGCTATTAAAATCTACATAGTAAAGGTGAAGCTACTAAATTAGGGTGATTACTGTTGAGGGTGTTTCTAAATGAAGACATATGGGTAAGCTTTTGCATTTGCAGTGCATTTTGCCATACACAATGTTTTAAAAACCATTTGAGGGGCCCAGCAAGGTGTTTCCATGTCTTAGCTGTTACAGCACTGCCATATTTGACTGATTTCTCTAAATATGAAACTTGTTCTTTTGAAAGTTTTGGTCCATTAGGAATCCATGTGAACACTTGGCTCTGCAAAAACTTCTGAAGTTTATAGCATTTCAAAACCTCTAGTGTATTGCTAAGAAAAAAGTCTCTTTGAAGAATTACTACAGATTTGTCTACACTGTGTTGTGAATGGCACTCAGAACCCAAGTCCCCACTGTATTGCTGGGCACTGGCTCATGTCCAGTCTTCTCAGGCTGCCACACTCCAGAACAAAATGAATTCTTTCACTTTCCATAGCACTTGGCCTGTGCCTTCTCCAAACCACACTTTATTCCTTGTAGTTATGATGCGTAAGTCTGTATTTGTGGTTTCTCATTTCACAGTACTAAAATAACTGTTCTTGCACCCCACCACATAGTGTTCATGCATCAAGATGCCACGGCTGCACAGGACATCTTCTGGAGCATGGCACGAGGTGTTTGAAGGGAAAGGTCTCCAAATACAGTCTTTGTCATAGTCGGGGGAGCCAAAGTTGGCATAATCCATACCCCTGATGGACATGTTTGGAAGAGGCCCTGAAGCACGCTACCCCACCATCTGTGGTGAGGTCTTCTCCTTGAAAGAAGTAATTTAGTTGCTTTAGAAGAGAGTTCAGAAGTGAATTACCATGTGCATAAATTGCGTGAGGGTCTGGTAATGGAATAAAGAGCAAGCCAAACTGCCCATGTAGGCACCACCTAAAATGATGAAATATGAATCTGTGAATGAGAGTAGAACACTGTCATTCTACTGCTCATAGACAGCAACATTCTTACTGTAAAACACAGTTTTGGGGGACTGCCACTTTTCTAATTGTTAGCACCCCCCCTCAAATATCCATTATTTTCCTGAAATCTTGTGCCACAGCCAGTTAAGTTCCATTGAGCACTTCCTTCAGAGATAATGACTTTCTGCATCTGGATAATATAATAAAAGTAATCACATAATATTAACCCCATCTGAAATTCACTGAATTACTCTTTTGATTTCTGTGCATTTTGAATGACAACTGACATTTAACCAGGAGGTGACACCACAGATTTGAACACCAGAGGATGTTATACAACTACCTAATTTTTTTCTAAACCTCACACTTCAAGCACTGATGTCCCAGAACCACTTTTGCTGTTCTCCAAATTGCATTTGGTGCTGTACTAACACAGGATGAGCTGATCTAAAGAAGCAGATGGTCTTTGCAACCTATACAATTTCACATGTATTTCATAACCATAAAAATCCCATTAAAATAATAATGAAGCATACTTACTTTATCAATATTATTCTATCTTTACTTGATCTTATGTTAAGTGGTTTTTACTTGTAGACCTTTGTGGCAAGACCTAGAGTCATCCAGACCTAATGAGAATCCTGAGATATATACATATAGTTATATACACACAAGATGCCTTTTAGACCAATCTGGCTTTATAAGACTATAAAGTAGCATAAAGTTCTTCAGTCGTGACAGACATTTAAGACAGACAGAATAGATACAAAATTTTCTTCCTTCTTACAGTTTCCTTGTTTCCAGGTTTGTTTGTAGCACTACAGAAGGTTTCTGAGATGCAGTAAGCTTTGACTTGACTATTCATCTCTGACACCTCTGAGGTCCTACCTTCTCCTCAGGCTGTGAATTCATTGCTTTGTCTCTGCATCTGCCTGCCCTACGCTGCAACCTATCTTGTCTCCTTGAACAATGGAAGGCTCATTTAGTCCTCTGCAGCAGCAACCTGACATCTCCTTCCAGGAAGTTCTACCTCATCTAATTACTCATCTCTTACAATTAATTAATTAGACAGATATCAAACATCACAATTGCAATGACTGTCTCCTTTTTTGAGAAAACAGTTTTAATATAGGACAATATCATCCAAAGAATTTAGCTGGCAAATTGGTTACAAATTAGATGATGAGAATTTTCCTATGGATGTATTTATATAGTTAAGAAATTAATTGATTTTTGGAAATCATTTGAAGCTGTTAGTTTCTCAGGATTATTTGAATTAGGCCATCTTAATCCATATCTATCTAACGATATCCAATACCTTAAGCCAGATGTTGACATTTGACTACTGCCAAAAAGTCGACAGCTGTCTTTAGGCTGTTCAGCAGTTTAAAAGGGAAAGCGAGGAAGGATGAATCTAGTGCTAGTGAGCCAACTACTGAAGGCTTCCAGTTTCTCTGAACCTGCAGAGATTTCTGCAGATTTAGTGATCCTTAGAAAGCCTGGCTGACACTGCTCAGAGCTATGGCACTTCTGACAGACAGCAAGGCAGACTTGCTACTAGGAACATAAAGAACCCTTGCTGCTTCAGTAGTCTGCAAAGGATATAGATAAAACTTCCTAAGAGTGAAAGACATGTGCCATATTGAATATATATCAGATTTTCTTAATACTTGGGTACATTTTTGGCATATTAAATATGTATCAGATTCCCTACTATTTATGTACTAGACGCAGGTTTTAGCCTATTGACTTTCTATAAGTACTAGGAGGCACAATAAAAGCTTCTATATGTATGCATATTCCCAGTGATATGTTAAGTAATTTTTTTACATAACAAAGTAGCTCAGAATACTATGAGCAAACTGCCCCATCCCGTGCCTTCCATCCCTGGCAGTGTTCAAGGCCAGGCTGGATGAAGCTTGGAGCAACCTGCTCTAGTGGAAGGTGTCCCTGCCCATGCCAGGGGGTTGGAAGTGGATGAGCTTTAAGGTCCCTTCCAGCTCAAACCTTTCCATGATTCTATGATAATACTCTCCAGCTTTAAGATCATAATATTGGAAAAAAAGTGCATTCTTTCCAATGGCCTCACAAAGCATCCAGACTATTAAGTGAAGTACTACTGAGATTAAATAATCTTACCATGTTTCATAACTTTATGTCATGTTTTCACTGTACTGAATTAGTTTGGCACTTTAGAAATACAACATAATAATTTGATTGAAATGTATGTCATCTTTGAGACTTTCCACATTCCTTCAGATGTCAACAAAAATCAAAAACTCACACACAGGCATCATCGGTTAATGCTTCTGCTATGTCCAAGCATTCTGTTACTAAAATAGTCCACCAAAAGAGTCCCCAAAGTTTTAAAATGTGAAGCAATTGCTGGTAAGAGTAAATTTCACAGATGAACTACATTTAAGGGCAAAAGGCCAAAGTCTTGTGGAAAACAACAAACATTCTTAGAATAGAAGGAACAATTGCAATGGATGGGAACCTAGCTGAGAGCTGATTCCCTCTCGTGACTGAGACACATAACAAAGTACTTTTTCTGTCAAAATGTATTCGGTAAAGTATACACGTTTATGTTCATGGTGACTGTTTGCTGGGAAGAGGCAGGAAAACATGAAGGTGCAGATGTTCTATGCCTTCATACTTGGCCACAGTGGGGCGCTTAGCCTAATGCTCTCCGCATGGACAACAACCTGCATGAGTGAACAGTAACAGAACTGGCACAAAGCTGGTTGTTTTTCCTGAGGGTATAAAATCAGGACACTCTTGTAGTCAAATCCGAAGCCTCACCTATGGGCGGATGCATTGTGTGGGAATTTTCCCAGTCACCTGAGACTCCTGGCAGTGGTTGCAATGGGGCTTCCTAGCTTGAAGTGTGGGCCTGGATGATGACTCAGTGGTAAGTGGTGGTGTATTTCTTCTTAATCTCTGTTCTCTCTATGCAGTAGTGTTTTGACACATTGCTAATTTTCCTTTGTACTTTACTTATATAGATGTCTGATTTGCTTTATTGTACTTATTTACTACATATATATATATATGGAGAGATATACCTGACTCGTGTTGTTACGCTTATTTCACAGTATCACAGTATCACAGTATGTTAGAGATTGGAAGGGACCTCGAAAGATCATCTAGTCCAATCCCCCTGCTGGAGCAGGAACACCTAGATAATGTTACACAGGAATGCGTCCAGGCGGGTTTTGAATGTCTCCAGGGAAGGAGACTCCACAACCTCCCTGGGCAGCCTGTTCCAGTGTTCCGTCACCCTCACTGAGAAGAAGTTTCTTCTCAAGTTTAAGTGGAACCTCTTGTGTTCCAGTTTGTACCCATTACCCCTTGTCCTATCATTGTTTGCCACTGAGTAGAGCCTGGCTCCGTCCTCGTGACACTCCCCCTTTATATATTTATAGACACTGATAAGGTCACCCCTCAGTCTCCTCTTCTCCAAACTATAGAGACCCAGCTCCCTCAGTCTTTCCTCATAAGGGAGATGCTCCACTCCCTTAATCATCTTAGTTGCCCTGCGCTGGACTCTCTCCAGCAGCTCCCTGTCCTTCTTGAACTGAGGGGCCCAGAACTGGACACAATACTCCAGATGCGGTCTCACCAGGGCAGAGTAGAGGGGAAGGAGGACCTCTCTCGACCTACTAACCACCGCCCTTCTAATACACCCCAGGATGCCATTGGCCTTCTTAGCCACAAGGGCACAGTGTTGGCTCATGGTCATCCTGTCGTCCACTAGGACCCCCAGGTCCCTCTCCCCTACACTGCTCTCTAACAGGTCATTCCCCAACCTATACTGGAACCTGGGGTTGTTCCTGCCCAGA
The DNA here is from genome assembly GCF_033815535.1 of Pezoporus flaviventris. NCBI lineage: Eukaryota > Metazoa > Chordata > Aves > Psittaciformes > Psittacidae > Pezoporus > Pezoporus flaviventris. The sequence continues at coordinate 7,964,478 of NW_026892585.1, forward strand.
TGCAGGACTCTACACTTTCCCTTGTTATATTTCATCAAGTTACTCCCTGCCCAACTCTCCAGCCTATCCAGGTCTCGCTGGATGGCAGCACAGCCTTCTGGCGTATCAGCCACTCCTCCCAGCTTAGTGTCATCAGCAAACTTGCTGATAGTACACTCAATTCCCTCATCTAAATCATTGATGAATATATTAAATAATACCGGTCCCAGTACTGACCCTTGAGGCACTCCACTAGTCACAGGCCTCCAACTAGACTCAGCCCCATAGACTACAACTCTCTGGCTTCTCTCCTTCAGCCAGTTCGCAGTCCACCTCACTACCTGATCATCCAGTCCACACTTCCTCATTTTAGCCGTGAGGATGCTGTGGGAGACTGTGTCAAATGCTTTGCTGAAGTCAAGGTAGACCACATCCACCGCTCTGCCATCATCCATCCACTGTGTTATTTCCTCATAAAAGGCTAAGAGATTGGTCAAACATGATTTCCCCCTGGTGAAGCCATGTTGACTGCCCCTCATAACCTTCTTATCCTTGATATGCCTTAAGATGGTACCAAGGATAAGGTGTTCCATCACTTTCCCAGGGATGGAGGTGAGGCTGACCGGCCTATAGTTACCCGGGTCCTCCTTCTTGCCCTTTTTGAAGACTGGAGTGACATTTGCTTTCCTCCAGTCCTCAGGCACCTCTCCCGTTTCCCAAGACTTGGTAAAGATGATGGAGAGTGGTCTAGCAATGACTTCCGCCAGTTCCCTCAGCACCCGCGGGTGGATCCCATCTGGACCCATGGATTTATGGATGTCCAGATTGCTCAACTGGTCTCTAACCCATTCCTCGTCGACTAAGGCAAACCGCTCCGTCGACCTGACTTCATCTAAGGTCTCAGGGGTACAGGGCTCTTCAGGACTGCCCGCAGCAGAGTAGACAGAGACAAAGAAGGCATTCAGTAACTCTGCCATCTCTTTATCTTCTGTCACCAGGGCACCCATCCCGTTCATCAGTGGGCCTACATTGCCTCTGGTGTTAGTTTTGTCTGCCATGTATTTAAAAAAGCTCTTTTTGCTGTCCTTGACCCTTCTTGCCAGGTTTAATTCTAAGGATGCCTTAGTCCTCCTAGCTGCCTTCCTACATCCTCTAGCAGCAGCCTTATATTCCTCCCAAGTGGCCATCCCCTCCTTCCATGACCTGTAAACTCTCCTCTTCCACTTGAGCATACCCAGCAATTCCCTATTTAGCCACGCAGGTCTCTTGGCCCTCTTCCTTGACTTCCTACGTGTCGGGATGCTCTGATCTTGAGCACGGAAAAAGTAGTCCTTGAATGTCAACCAACTATCTTGGGCCCCTTTACCTTCAAGCAGCCCTGCCCATGGGATTTCCCCTAGCAATTGCTTGAAAAGGCCAAAGTTTGCCCTGCTAAAGTCCAGGGTTGCAATTCTACTTGGTATTCTACTAGTCCTGCCACACAAGATCCTGAACTCCACCATCTCGTGGTCGCTGCAACCAAGGCAGCCCTCAACCCTTACTGCTTCAACCAGATCCTCCTTGTTAGTGAGGATGAGATCCAGCAGCGCTCCTCTCCTGGTCGGCTCATCCACCATTTGCAGGAGGAAGTTATCATCCATACACTGGAGGAACCTCCTGGACTGCGGCTGGGTTGCCGAGTGGTCCTTCCAGCAAACATCAGGGAAGTTAAAATCCCCCACAACGACCACGGCCTGTGACTGTGAGGCCGCTCTCAGCTGCCTGTAGAAGGCCTCGTCAACTTCCTCACCCTGATCCGGTGGTCTGTAACAGACAGCTACAACAGTATCCCCCCTGCCAGCCTGCCCCTTAATTCTCACCCACAGACTCTCAACTTGCTCATCATCTGTCCCTGGACAGAACTCGGTGCACTGTAGTTCCTCCCGCACATAAAGAGCAACCCCACCACCCCGCCTGGCTGGCCTGTCTTTCCTGAAAAGGACATAGCCTTCCATGACTATATTCCAGTCATGTGAGCTGTCCCACCACGTCTCTGTAATTGCCACCAGATCATAATCTCCTGACTTAACACAGGTTTCCAACTCCTCCTGCTTATTTCCCATGCTGCGCGCATTGGTGTACAGGCATTTCAGGGAGCGAGCTGAGCACACCGATTTCACCCTAGGATTGTAGGAGGCCTCCCAGTCTTCATTAATTCTGGAGCGCTGCCCCACTGGGGCAAGCCCAGCTACAACCCCATCCCCCTTCGAATCTAGTTTAAAGCTCTCCAAATGAGCCCTGCTAATTCGTGCCCCAGCATCCTTTTCCCTCTGTGAGACAAACCTTTCTCACTTGTCATTGTCCAGACTGGTGCCCTATAAAACCAGCCGTTATCAAAGAATCCAAAGCCCTGCCTGTAGCACCAGTCTCGAAGCCAATTGTTCATGAACTGAATCTTCCCATTCCTTCCCACATCATCAGTGGAAGATGGAAGGAGAGAGGAGAAGATCAGTTGAGCCCCAGACTCTTTCACCATCCGCCCCAAGGCCCTGTAGTCTTTCTTCATCCCCCTCAGATTGCGGGAAGCAGCTTCCTCCCCACCTGTCTGGAAGACCAGCAGCGGGTAATAGTCTGTCGGGTGCACCAGGTTGGGGAGCGCCCTGGTGATATCCCTGATCCGGGCTCCAGGCAGACTACACACTTCCCTATGATGAGGGTCAACTCTGCATATCGGGCCCTCTGTTCCTCTCAGAAGGGAATCCCCTACTACAATGACCCTTCTTTCTTTCTTAACAGAGGCAGTCTTGAGGTGCAAAGTCAACTCCCTTTTCCTATGTGGCCTTGTAGGCTGGCCTTGCCCCACATTCTCACCTACCTCTCCTTCAAGATCCAGGGCCTCGAACCTATTATGGAGGGACACCTGGGGAAGCAGGGCAGGAAGGGGGGAGGGTTTCCCACGACGTCGACCCGGAACTAGCTTCCAACCCTCGTCGTCTTTTTGGTCCCCTACCTCTGCGCAACAGCTACAGGGCAGGGGCTGCCTCAGGCCATCCCCCTCTGTGTGAGAAGGCAGGGGGTCCTTCCCCTTTTGGGGGGTATCTCCCTGGAACCGTTTCGACTGGCCCGCCAGGGAGTTACTCCACCAGTCGATCTCCCTTTCACACTCCCTGATGGTCCTCAGTGTCTCAACCTCCTCCTTAAGTCTTGCCACCAGGCTAAGCAGATCTTCTACCTGCTCACACCTCACGCAGGTGGAATGCTGTCCTCCCTCCCCCGGCAGCAGCAGGCTCTGGCACTCCCTGCACCCAGAGACCTGAACAGCCACGGTCTGGGACGGGGTCTCTGTCTGAGTTGCTGTAGTCACCTTACTGCAAGCTCTCTTTCTGGAAGCAACCATATTGGTGCGCAGTCTGGGACACCAGCAACACGACCTGCTTGTTCCGCCCTGTGCCCGGTGGGCAGCGACCGGTCGCTGCCCTCTCAAAGGCTTTTTCAAGGGAAGCAGCAGGGGAGTGGTCGCCGTCACCGTGGGAACGCCCCCCTCCACGTCAGCCTCTCTCTCGCAAGGGCTGCTGGGGCTTCGGGGATCGGGAGATGTCGGGAATCGCGATGTCTCTGCGCTATCCCCTCTGATTTTCCTAATCTCCGTTGGCCCTCGCGTCGCTGAAGCGTGCCGGCTGTGGCTCTAGCTAGGCTAGCTCCGATCAGCTGACTGAATGTGTACTTTAGTGTACTTGTTTAATAAACTGTGCATGCTATACACCTAGTGTATGGTTGTTTTGTTGCGTACCCTGCCTGTCAGCAGAACAACAATAGAGTTTACAAATACAACAGATGAGGGTGCTGATGAGGTTTGGGGATCAAGGCTGAGCTCACTCACTAACTACACAGAACAATAAGATCCAATATCCAGTATATTTATTTCTATTATTTTTCTTTACACAGCTGTTTCTTCAAACTTATCAGAGCATACAGAGTTGTGCCAACTCTGCATGTTTAGTAACAAGATGACCTCCTAGCATCTCATAATGAATTTAAGCGCAGTTGTAATAAGAATTTCAAAGGGAGTTTAAAAGTCATGTTTATAATGTTTTGGTATGGCCAAAGACTTCATTATCGTAATGCTATAGCACAGATACAAATCAATTTTAGTTACGCTTCTTGCAACCAGCCACTTCACTTATTTTTTCTGCAGTAATCTCATCTAAAATTCCTCTTTTTGTTCCTGCTAGGCCTTTGCTTTCAACCAGAACAGACACTTCTGCAAGGAGAAGGTAGCCATGGAGCTTGCTGAAGAGCTACCGCATTTCCTCTGAAAGTACAGCACATCTGTAACATCTGTTCAAGGCAGGGTCAGAGATGACTTTAAATTGCTGTACAAAGTGCATGATGAATTTGGTTTCTGCTTTTGGGCAGGAGGGATAGCCTTCCAATGCCTAAAGGGGGCCTATAAGAAATCTGGAGAGGGACTTTTTACAAGGGCAGGTAGGGACAGGACTAGGGGAAACAGCTTTAAACTGACAGAAGGGAGATTCAGATCAGACATTAGGAAAAAATTCTTCCCTGTGAGGGTGCTGAGGCGCTGGCACAGGGTGCCCAGAGAAGCTGTGGCTGCCCCATCCCTGGCAGTGTTCAAGGCCAGGCTGGACGGGGCTTGGAGCAACCTGCTCTAGTGGAAGGTGTCCCTGCCCATGGCAGGGGGCTGGAACTGGATGAGTTTTAAGGACCCTTCCAACCCAAACCAGGCTACAACTCTGTGACTTTTTTTGTCTGTTTGCTTTGATAATGGATAGCTGCTAAGTCTATGGAAAATAAGGCACTTTAATATGGATCCTTCCCTTAAAACTTTAATTACTTTTAGCCAAACTGTAACTCATGTGGGCTAAAAGACAACTTCCTTAATGTGGACTTTACTGCTGGCATAGAAGAGCTTCTCATTTCAAACATAGCAGAGGGGAGAAGCTCTTTTCTGGAGAGCCTTTAGCTGGCTGAAAAAGTTGAAAAGGACTGCTCACTTCATATGGGACTACGCTGACAGTTTAAAGTAGTTAATTTTGAAAGCATTCTGAATGAATTGTTCTTCCATAGTTTGATGTCTTACGTTTGTCCTCAACAGAGCTAAGAACTCAACTCATTCTAGGAGACGTTGAACACACTCAGGCTGCAGATCTGTATGTAGGACGATTCTACTCTGAATTATTGTTATTTATTTCCAGGAAATATGCTTACATGGTGACTTGCTATTGCTTGTGGAACCTACTGAAAAAGGGCAGTTTGACAGAAATAAAGCAGCTCCTTGTGCTAAATTACACGGCATTACCAAAGGTGCAGCAGCAGGCAGGGTGAGACGTGGCCCATCTTACACGTCTTACAGGAGTGTAGTAGGGTAGTGGCACCACATACATGGGGTTTATAGGCATACAAATACAAACTTCTTTGCCTAGGGCTTTGTTTCAGTTCACTGAACAAAACAGTACAAAGTAATTACAGTCTTTTTCTTGGAAATTGTTTCAGAACCTCCTTGGAGGTTTCTGCTTCAAAGACATTCCAAATTATAACAAAAGAAAGTGGGCTATTTGCCCAAAGTTTGAAAGAAATGACATTTAATAGCACAAATGGGCTCTTTTCAGGTTTCTTCACATATCAGAAAAGGGCATCCAGGTTTGTTTGAAGTACTATGTTCAGGAATTACCCTCTTCCTCCAGATTCTAGACAAAAGACAGCTGGAATCTAGGTCCTGAACCAGCCATATATGTTACCACTGAGGCAGCTTCATCTCACACTGCTAATAACTTCTTAAGCTGAAAAAGCTGAAGGAACAGCCGAAAACTTCACAGGCCCCCGAGCTATTCCTTCTTCTGCTGACCCATGCCTGCCCCTGACGCCTGCCCCTCAGCCATGCTGAAAGGAGCAAAGCCTAAAACCAAGACAAAGCCAATCCTGGCCTATTTTCTCAGATTCATAGAAGTATATCATGCTCCCATCAATAAAGCTCTTTATGGAAAGTCGTGTCCATGAAGAATTTGATCTCAGCGGGTTGTGCAAAGCACTATTCCCAACATTGCAGCCTACACACTATAAAATAAAAGGTGTTTGTCTCCCTGTTCCTCCCAGCCATCATCTCCTCACGGCACATTAGTATACTGACAGTGAGAAGAGTTCCGAGTATATTCTACACTATGGGATCATGTTCATCACTCTTACCCTATTCTAATAGAACCTGAGACTAATGTCAACACTCGAACCCTTAGATAAACAAAACTCAAGTTATTTCTTTTAACCTTACAACTACAGAGCATTATTATTTTAAATACTAACAGAGTTTCTGTCTTGAGAGTCATAAGATAAGTAAAGGCAAAGTTGTGGTCCCACGCAAACAATACGTATGCTTAAGTGCAAGTCCTGCACACAGTGGAAAGTATGTGATCAGCCTTTCTGACTGTGACGTCTTCTCTTGGCATCAAGAAGGGCTACAGAAAACAGAATTTGGAATTTTGCTGATGACATATATGCAGAGTCTTGCTATAGGCCCCTAATCAAAATGTTGCAAAGTTAGCATTTTCTTTTCAGTCTGATTAGGCAAGGATAATTTAATAGGTATCACACGAGATATAACAGCATTTATATTGGAATTCTGGTTTATGTAAGGCTTAGTTGAAAGCATTTGAGAAGATGGATACTCATGCAATACTGACTTGAATTAAACACGACTGCCACACAGAATACCTGCTATTAATATTCCATTAACATTATTTTACTGTACATCTCTAAACCAACAGCTTTGACAGCTTTCAAGACTATGGATTTTACTTCTAAAGGCCTTTGTTGATAAAATGCTGCTTAAATAAAGGACATGATGGTAGAATTTTCATTTAGAACTTTCATGCAAGATGTTCCTTGAGACGTATTTGTTCATGTTCATAAGTCTAATGGAGTCTTAAAATCTATTAGCTCCCATTAGGATGATGTTTGACTTGTAAAACACACTAATTCTCCTGTTCTCCCAAGATCAAAAAGTCGTCTTCACCAGTTTTGCTTCCTTCCTAAAGATTTCCTTACTTAACCCTCAATAGCTTTCCTCAGTTTTGCCCTCTGTTATTTTATTTTAGCTTGCTGCATAATTGCAAGGAAGCTGCAGAGTACCTTTGTGCTTCAGCACATGCCTCTGTACAGTCAACTGATTACCTAATTTAGAAAGTAGGGAGATGTGCCTCATTACTGATGTATGATTCACAGAATTAAAAGCAAGTTAAAAAAACCAGAATTCCACAGAAGAAGCCAACTGAAATATTCCTGGTATTATCCCTTCTTCTCAGGACAGTTAAATCAAACCACTACAAAATAAAGTGCTGAAAATAGTCATGCCCTGGGAAAACAGATTTAAAGCTCTCAACTTAAAAGAACATGTCATCTCTAGCTTCCCTAATTCTGTGGCTCATGGTCATTGACAGCTGTTTTACAAAAAGGGTGATTTTTGATGGTACAGAATCATAAAAAATTCAAACCGTATCCTGAATTAAAAGTAGAAGACTAAATGTATCACCAGAAAAAAATAATAAGCATTATCAATAAAATTAAGATGGAAAAGGGTCATCAAATTGGGTAATTACTTCATAAAGTTAATAATTTTTGTATTTTGATTAGGTGCATCTGGTTTGTAGGAAATCCTATAGGATTTCAGACACGAATTCTTTTGTCTCTCGCAGCAGGGTGTCTAGGACACTTTTCTCTCTCGGTGTTAGCAGAATAGCGTGTCCTAATACGGGTTTAGCACTGTTACAGGTAGTGCTGTGATGATGGCAGGAACCAGGTTTAGCATGAACAGAAATCTCTGCCCCTTCTGAGCTATTGTACACATCTCCATTACACATTACTGCAAGCATTTACAGAGGTGCTGTAAGGCTTTTGAAAGAGTTTTAGGAGTTTGAAAGACATTTACCCTCATATATGGGAAGAAGGTTGGAATTAGATGACCTTAAGGTTCTTTCCAACCCTAACTATCTATAATTCTATGATTAAGAGACAGAAGAGAAGCTTTGTCTTACACAAATCAATCCTTGTACAAATAAATTCAGTCCTAGACCCATCTGAATGGTAGTCAGCCATCCATCTCCGCTGACTAGTTCATTACTTTTCTGGTTTAGATTTTGATTGGTTTATATTTTGTCTCTCCACATTACATATAATTTTCTCCTTCCATAAAGAATACTTATTCATTCTTTAAAGGAGGCTGGGTAGCAGTGGCGATAACAGTTTAATTGCATCATGTAGTGTTGAAAGTATTTCAACAACCTAATTACTCCTAATTGAAGCTGCTTCTGCCATTCATCTTAGCTTGAAGTATTTTTATTAGAAGAGTGCCATGTTGCTGTTTCTTTCTCCTGTGACTGTTTAGCATTGCCATTGTGCTGGGCTAAAGCATCAGTGGCAGAGCTCCTTATGTGCTGCTGTGCAGTCTTAGCTGTGATGCTGTGCAAAGACTGCTTCAACACATCACAGGGTTCTAAGATGGTCATAAAGGTTTGATAACTGACTGCTTCACACAGTCACAAGGAGGTGTCATGAACCCCTTTTGGGGAGATGAGAGGTGGGAAAGGGGCAGAGGCAGACCTGGTGGCACAAGTATTCCTAAATGCAGAACAGACGCTGCCACCTCTAGTGCCAGACTCGGGCATCTCAGCAGGCAGAACAGGTTCAGCCCAGAGTGTAAATTGAAGCCTGGTACAAATAAAAAAGGGTGGGCTAATGTAAATTGGCCAAGAATTTAACAGAGGTCATTGTGAGTTATACTGACCCTTAATACAAATGGAAGATATTTAACAGACCAAAGGATTGGATTCATGTTGTTCCACTCTATGCCATTGCTTTTAACAGATCTGACTCACAACTGATTGGTATGGTGCCATTACAAGTGATAAAATGCAAATAAGATTAGGTAAAAGAAACACTTTTTTTGGGTGTTTTGGACCCACTTAACAGAGTAAACAATGGGGTCAGTATCTTCCATCTTGGGTTTAAACATAATTTCTACTTGACAAGGGTAAGAAGGCATCTACACATTTCTGAAGCCATGCATTGAAAGCACTAGATTAGTAGTCAAAGAGCACAGCACAATGATTTAAAGGTTGACTGGAGTTCCAGTTTTATTATATATTTAAATCTAATTATAACTGAAACCTAACTAATGCCAGAGGAGCACTAGGAATGTTTATAAACTGCTGTAATTGAATTATCACCAAAAAACTAGTGTTGTGAGATAAGAAAAATCATTTTTCAGTATCAGCGTGCTATGAAATGTGTGAAATCTAAACCTTTTTGGAGTTCAGAGCCTTTCATCTCAGAAACCTACTAATTCACCTTTCAGTATTAGGCACTATTACTGAATGATGAAGACTATAACAGATGTTGAAATGCACTGCAGAATGGTATCCAGGTTACTGCACAAGGGCTGCTTCCAAACTTCTGGACTGTGTATGCTTACACTCTGCCATATCTCCCCAGAGGTTATTTAACAGTCTGGCATTTAAACTACCACAGTGATTTATTCCAGTATTAAAAGTTAGATTTCTTTGACAAAACACCACTGGTTATAGCACTTTCTTTGACACCCTGTCTCAGAGAATACCAGTGACACTGGTATAAGGTTATACCCATCAGCTTTTAACAAAAATACCTTAATTATCACTATGGCAATTGACACATGTTCCATCAATATCTTCCCTTCTTCAAATCCCATCATAATGACTATCTTCTTCTTTATTTTAACATCTTATTTTTCACTGCTCTTGAAATTTCAGCTATCATTCCCATCTACAATCCATTGTGGGTTTTTTTTTGCTAGACACATTATTCCTTTACATGCTTCCAAAACTTCAAGCCTGGAGTGTACAATTTCCTACTGTTGCTTCATTTCAAAGACTATTCCAGACTCGGCCTCCTCTGCTTACATACATTTCATACACTTTGGTGTGTATATTGCATTTTTCATTTAGTTTACTTATCAGTTTTCCTAGAGTCCCTCCTAAATTCAAAGTGTGCCACATTCCTTAGCAACACAAAATTCAGTACAAAATTGAAAGGACTACTATGCATTTCACATGACATAGTTAGTGCTGTTAAGAGCAAGCCTAACCTTTGGCAAGACGTGAACCATTTTCAGCATCTCATCCCATTAGTCTCAATAAAATGAACTATGGAAGGCTGGGTAAGCCTGTGTTCAAACTGAAAAGGCCTTCACTTTGTGAATAATCAGAAAACCAAATATACCGTAACAGAGGAAAACAGAAACTAGTTCAAGCAAAGTGAAGTCAAATGTTTTACACTTCATTCCCCTCTGGATTTGGAGACACATAATCTCTAATAAAATAGTCTAATTTTCCTGGAACACATACACAGTGAAACACAACAAAATGCTCCTTCTCAAACTCCTTTAAAACTTAGGATTTTTTCTCCCTGTTACTGACAAAGAGACAGACCTATGCACACTCAAAACTGATAGTGAAAGGACAAAACAAATTCCCAGTATTCACCATAATCCATGACTAAGAACAATCCCTGTGCTTTAGGAGAGCAACTTAGAAAAATAATTCAATTCACTTCAGAATCTAGGTAACTATAAAGGACACCATGATCAGCTCATAGCTGTTGTTAAAGATACTGTTGGCCTCTGCAAGTGGCTCAGAACCTGGAATCTGGTTTATCAGACATCTTCATGACGACTCCAATGTCATCTCCTGAGAAGAACCAGCCCAGCCTGATCAGGCTTTGCAGGAACCTGCTTCAGCTCTCCACCCATGTCCCTACTTCAGTGTTTCCTATTTTAACAGTGAAAAAACCCCAACATCAGCTGGACAGAGTTTCCCAATGTATGCTGAAGAGCTGATAGAGTAATAAACCCACTAACAGCCTCATTCCCCTGTGTGTCAGATTAGACAAACAAGGGACTAGGATACAATGATTTTAATTTGAAATTCCACCTGAAACTTCCCAAGCATTGCTTTGAACTTTGCCTATGCAAATTCGTCATATGCAAACCATTCTTTTTCAATTTGCCCTTCTCCATTTGGTCAATTTATTAGAAGTTTTTGTATTTCTACTTCCTGATTTTTTTTATTTAATAGCTTAAGATATTTCAGTTCTCCTGAGTTTCCTAGAGATTTTTCTTTTAAATTGCCAGTTTTCCTGCAATATGATATTGTTTAAATTCATTTTAGTATGGTGCTGGGATCACTTTTTCCCCATTACGGCATATATTGTAAATAGGAAGAAAATGCTTTTTTACTGCAGGCAATGTGTAAAGTCTCTCTGTTTGCATTTTGAACATTAGCTCATTGTCAAGTTACAGAATAAGGAAAAATGAGTCTTCTGAGGAAACCAGAGGTGTATGTACTCTACGAGATCCTGCCTGAGCAGGGAGGTTGGACGAGATGACCTCTGGTGGTCCCTTCCAACCTCAACCCTTTTGTGATTCTGTGATTAATATTGCACTAATCAAAAAGAGATATAAAACGTCACCACTCTCAAACTGCTGCGTGCTTGGCTTGATTAAAAGTTTTACCAAGCTCACCCAATAAATAAGCCATAACCGGACTGCAGGATGCAATACTTGAAAAGCCTGAAACTAGAAGATACTTTACAAAAACTGCTTGTTAAAACCTCAGTTCATTTTTTTTTTTGTATGTGGCACGATGTTGGTTTAAAAAGGATGATAAAACTCTGCATTTAACTCCTCTATTATCTGGAGATAGCTATGAGACAAATAACAAAGACAAACGACATCTCAAACATCAGTCTTCCCATACTTCTTTTGCAACATTAAGCAAAAGCTACCTCTCAAAACACTGTGTTGCTCATAGTAGTAGTCAGATGTAAACTATGTGCAACTTAGTATGACCAAGAGCATCAGGGGAGACACGTGCAGGACTCAGGGGAAAACACTCACCCAGAAACATACACCTGCTCATGCTTACACCAGCCTTAAACCAGAGTTGGCGTTCAACATCACACACCTTTGACTCAGGAGGTGCTTCAAGACAAATTGCCATGGCACCCCTGTCCTCTGTTCTTTTACAGCTTCTGCACCAGCAGGCTAACCCCTGGTGGAGACTTTGGGTGACTAAACTAGGTCTCTTCCAGCACAGCTGCACTCTCACACCCAGCTGGGCTATCTTTCCTTCCAAGTATTCTGGTGGTTGCATTAAATGAACTCTCCATCTTTTGCTCCTTCCTGCCTCAAGGTGTCACTTAATTCTTCCTCATTCAGACTGGGGTCTGCAGGATTTGCCTAAGCCTGTACAGCAGTAATGGCATCAAGGGTATCTTAGGTCATTCTTTTTTGCAAAGGGAAGTAAACAGAACAAACATTTCTGCACAGAACCTACAGGAATATGCTCAACAGGAGGGACGCGGTACACTGGTTCAACTAATAAGTCAGAAAAATTGGAAATATGTATAAGAAATGTACGTGTACTTCAGAGAGGCAGGAAGCAGCCCCAGCAGACTCTGGCACTTTCAGCACAGTATAGTCCAGCCATTCAGAATCAGTTTTGAAGAAAGTACTGACGCTTCCCTAAACTCCACACTGGGAGAAAATGGATGTGCAAGAAAGTACCCAAAGGAGAAGCTGATAGAACTGGAAATACTAGCACTTGGTTTAGTAATAGGCAGAACACTTTTAGCAGTTTTATATCAATTCCGTTTGTACTCACCAAAAGCCTGCTGTTTTCATGTTTCTAAAGCAGAAGATCTACGGAGAGGGGAAAACACAGCTACAACTGTGCTTTCAATGTCCATGTTCCCGCTGGGTTCCCCATTGATGGGACAAAGATGCAGTTTATCTCATCAGACATTGATTTTTCCCTTCTTGATGGATGGTCATTTAGGAATGGCTGTTAATTCAAAGCACTTTTCAGCCTAGTCAGCACAGTCATTTCCTTTGTACGCATGCTGCAAGTGCTGTGCTGCTTCTTTCTCAAAAGGCAAACAGGACACGTAGGGAATTCCTGCCTTTAAGAAGCAGATCTCTCCACCACCCTCCATCTTTCTCACTGCTTCATTCTGCCAGGTAGCTGCACCTTGGTGAGGTGCCATCTTCTGGCTCTGGAAGGAGGACAGTTAGGGGATCCAGCCATTAATTCTCCGTTGATGTTCACTGAGTATGGACAATTTGTTCCCCTGTAAGCAAACAGAGATTTCCATAAGAGCTTAGTTTTGTACAGCAACAAAGAGCCTGAAACAGATCACAGTTTTGTACATAATTTCCATAAAATCTGATTATAGACACAAGTGTATAAGGCTTACGTGTGTTACAAAAAAGCACCAAAACCAACCTAACAAAGAGTCAAACAACAACAAGGATATAGTGAGGAAAGAGTGAGTTACAGAGCACATGTTCACAGGCTAAACCGCAGAACACAGACACCAATCTCTGCATACATGTGTTAATATCAAAGACATGTAATTTGACCAGCTTTTTGATACTGAAGAACAAAGCAAGCAATTAAGCTGTGTGTAAATGTATCTATGTGATGCATGCATGTATACTGACTACACATATATACATTTTGCATATATAAAGTAACAGGATAATTTAGGTAGAAGGGACCGTCAAACACTGCTGAAAGCACAGTTAACCTCAAAGTCTGATCAGGTTGCTCAAGGCCTTGTCCACTGGAGATACACACAATGAAGCTAATTTGTAAAACTCACAGCCAACCATTCACAGAAGATGTGTGGTTTCTGTCCCCTAGAAGTTGATTTTCTCTTTCATATTAGGGGGAAACAAAAGGTACCTGATCCTGATTAATAGGATAGTGATGATTTCTAGAGAGGGTAAATGAACAGATTTTACATCAGAAACCTCAAGCAGTGGAGTTTACCCTCTAGAATATTAATAATATGAGAAACAAATCTAAATTGATTCTTGTGTGGGTTTTGTTTCTGGTTGCACCTGCTTCCATAGGTGCTGAATGAAAATAAGGGAAAAGATGCAGATGTAGATGTAGATACTAAGGGGGGGGGGGAAATCTATGAAGAGAGAAAACCTATTTTTTCAGACCTTAAAAATTTGCTTTGTATTTTGACATAAATCTATCAGCTGAGACAAGGCATGGTTTTCTTGCATTCTCTTACCAGGCATATTGATCCTATCACTTCTATGATTCTCTTGTCACAAACCATGTTATTTTTAAGGAAAAAAGAGTGCATATTAAAGAGATTACAAAGCAGAGAGCTCACACATTGAAAAATCAGAGTACCCTTGGAAATCCCATTCAAGGAGTTAACACAACAACCAACCAGCAGCATCAAAGACAAGGAAAAATGATAGTGGCATGCGCATGGAGTAAACAGTGCCTGCAGACCTGTCCAGACTACCCTGAGTAATGAAATTTGCTCTTTTATTATTATTATTATTTAGGAAGAAATAAAGAAAAAGAAGCTTTGGGTGTAAATGGTCTCCCACCTGCCCTGCTTTAGTACAAGCATTTTAACAAAAGATCACACAAGTTTTTAGGTGGACTGACCCCAAGTCAGTTTTCTCTGGAAAATTTTATAGTATATGGAATGTACTGTAGCATATTTGGAATACAGTATTTCACTTTCCATAGCAACTTGTCTTCTCCATATCTCAGGCATCTATTTGGAAGTTGCAGAGGGAATGAGTATTTCCCACTTACTTCAGATCATTTTCTGCAGGCTTTGTTCACTCCAACCCACACAGAAAAAGCCATGGTAGAACCACCTTACATGGAGATGCATTTAGCTGTAGGCAAAATCTCTGGATCAGAAGACCTTAAGGTACTTTTCCCAGGAATTATACATGTAACATACATGCACATTCTAAAATTCAGAAGGCTATGGCTAAGAACTTCTAATAGCTTGACAGACCCTTACTATAGAGATGTTTTAATGACTCTATAGCCCATTCTTAGGCAAGGGATTACTTCTGTCGCTACACATCTCCCATAATCCCTTGATACTTTGAGCACCTGAACTATAAAATCTGCTACTGACCATCAACACAGAGCACTTTCAGAAGTTCAAGACCTGTCTGGGCACAGCTTTTGTGCTCAGATTTACCACTGACAACAAATTCTTGCTTACAGTCTCAAGAGAGAACTTTTCAATCAACAGTTCTCACTGTGATAGCTCACCACACTAATTTGCAGTGTCAATAAAAGCCAGACACAGCTCCCAAAACCACGATCAGACTTCAGCTCTTCCAGGTTTTGAGTAAGTGATAGTGGAATTTTGTTTCTACATTAACTTGCCTACTTCAAATGCCAAAAGCAGTATAAATTATACAGGACTGTCATAATATTTGCATTCAGCCTTTCTAAAATGAAGCCAAAGAAAGAAAACATCTTGATCTAATAACATAGATACAATCATCACCAGTCTGTACATACATTGGAAACATCATGTTTTAGTCCTCTTTGCTGATTGAAAACCAAACAAATGAACAGTTATATTATCCATCAGAAACAGACCACATTATTAAATAGTACGGTACGAACTGAAACAAACAAACTCTGTTCTTCATTTTAAAGGGGCAGATTTCTTCCTGAGTATCACATAAAGGGTGAGAAGGAAGCAGTCACACATGTTAAAAAGATGCAGAAACAACCAGAAAATGTGCAAAAATATGACAAAATTGCCTCAACTTCTGGCAGTTTCTGTCACACTGAGGGAGAGACTCCATTTTAATTGCATTTTTTGCTAAATTTTTAAATACTCTGGTGTTATTTCAGGAGTGACTGATATCAGTTGCAGCAAGAAAAACCACTGCGTTACTTTACCGTGTGAACCTGATGGTTCAATGGCTGTGTCCCCCAGAATTCTCTTAGGGAAGAATTGCATTCCTCTCATGACTGGGAAATGTTTTGCTTGCAGGAAAGTTCTAATGCAGTGGTGGAATGACTGACATTAATTCCTGTTGAAGCAGTGCAGTACATCCACTATTCCTATAAACACTGTGAAGTGCTATGCTTGCCTTTAAAATGTATTAGTAATAACAAATATTTGTTTTACTGACAAGAAATGAACTTAACATTTTTTAATTAAAAACTGAATGAGGGTTTGTGGTTTTAAATAAATCATCACCTACTGGGCATGACAAAGAGGAACTCCAGAAGAAAAACAAAGTAGCTAACTTAATATAGAAAAATTAAAAGTAATTCATGCAGAAGTACTACAAATTCCATTTTCCATTATTACAAAAGGTATGAAACACCTCAATACATTATTACTCTGTGTAGGTACCCTTCAGAATCAAGTATATTCTTTTGCTCATTTACACAGAAAAGGCTGGAGTAAGAGACTTTATGCTGTGTTGTGCCTGACTGACAAAGGCACTTGGAAAACTTTTGAAGCTTCAGAAGTTTAATACATATATTAATACATATATTTAAGGTTGAAAATAGCAGCCTCTGTAAATCTTAGGTATTCAAAGAAATTTCTTCACTCCAGTCTTTGCAGTGAAAGGAAAGGCTCAAATAGGAGTTGACATACTTCTTGGACCAAGATCTGGCTGCATAGGTAGTGGCACAGTCAGGCTTTGAGGAATGAGGACTTGGACAAAATGGGGCAAGAGTGTATCGGCAAACCTGATGAGAACTGTAAACTAGGAATATTGGAGAGGTGTTACAACCCAAATAGGAGGTAAGGTAAAGCAGCGTCAGGGCACCACAGGACAAGGGAACTCTCATGCTAACCTTGGGAAAGGAAGACCACAGGGGATGCAAAAAGTCCAAATGTTGGGAAACATCTAGGAGCTGCAGAGCTGGGGCCTCACTGAGTTTATAGAGACGTGGTGCGGTTGGTCCCACTGGAGTGCTCCAATAGATGGATGCATTTTTTGTTTTTTTCAAGAAAAACAAGCTGGAAAAGTAAGGAGGAAGGGGTTTGCTGTACACACACAGGAATGCCTGTAGCACACAAAGCTATCACCACAAAGGAGCTGGTAACATGAATGATGTTAGAGAACAGACCATCATGGGTGACACAGGCATTTGCTGCAGAAGACAAGATTAAGAAGTGAATGAAGCCTCTAGACAGCTGGTAGAAGCTGCCATCCCAGTGTGGCTCTCATGGGGATCTTCAACCAAAATGTATGCTGGGCAGCCAACAGAGCTGGCCACAAGCAACCCAAGAGATTTTTAGCGTGTGTTGAAGACAACTGATGCAGGTGATTGATCAGTGAAACACTTTGTTGGAAGTACTGCTTACAATTAGTAAAGAAACGGTCAGAAATGTGAAAGTCAAGGACAGCCTTAGCTGCAAAGACCATGAGACTGTGTACTTCATAATCCTCACACAAGTAAGAAAAAAGGAAAATCACAAGTTTGGACTTGAAGAGAGCAGATTCCCTTCAATTCAGGGACCAGCTGATCTTCAAGGACAACCTTCTCAGAGCACAAAAATGGCCCAACATGATGAGCTATTAAGTAAAGTAAATGTTACAGAAAGCCAACATGAAGCAACAGGGAACACCTGCCTGAGCTCAAATATAAAGAAGTATACCGAGTAAGAAGTTAGGATAAATGAACGGGGAGGAACATTGAGTGCTTGCAGGGATTGTGGTGGAAATGCCCAAACCTCAGATGGTGCTCATACTAGCAAAGGTTATGAAGGGCAACAAGAAGGGTTTCTACAGGCATCCTGGGACAGAAGAAAGGCTGTGGGGAGCACAGGTCTGCTACTCAACAGGGCAAGAGACAAAGCACACGGAAGAGGCTGAGGTGCACTTCAACAGACTGCAAGAAGGCTGGAGGAACTGGGAGGGTTAAGGGCAAACCTCACAAGCGTAACCACTGGCAAAACATTCTTCCTATGATACAGTCTAATTTTTTTCCCAGCTTTTATAAATCTTTCTGTCATAGGCTTTTATATATTAAGATGGACTTAATCATCAAAGTGTTACCTCAGACAAAAGATAACTTTGTTTTGACACAGTCATTCTGTGACCCTGGTCAAAGTACTGAAAGATTCCTGTACAGATCCCCTTTCTGAACAGTGCTACTTCTCTTCCAAACTTTGCCTGTTGTATCTCTCTAGATTGTAAGTCCTTTCAGACAGGAATTACGTATTTTTGCAGCAACAATGATTCCAAGACCGCTAATGTCTTTGGCATTTCTAGGCATTATTTTAAAACTATTAAATAATGCTCAAAAAAGCTTTGTAAACTACGGGGGTGTTTTAGTCTTTAGAATTACTTTACATTATATTGATTTAAATTATTGTTTTTCTTTTTATGCTTGGTACTTCACATATCCCCTGAACTCACTCTGCTACTTGTGCCTCATTAAATTTTTAATTGCTACCTTTCTCATAGCTGAGAAGGCAACAGGTCAGTTCATTTCTCCTTTATTGAGAAAGCAGGAAATGCTTTCACATCTCACAAAGACTAGATTGTTCCTTTCCTTCCTTGCCTCCATCTCTCCGGAAGGTGACTGACAGCCTATGTCAACTCTGTAACTCACACATCATTTTGTGCCTATTCCTTAAAGGTAGTTCCTCCTAATTGAAGCCCACCATGCTATACCTTCATCAGCTGCAGTGCATTTAAACAGTTTTTGTACTCTCTAAGCAGCAAATGTTCTCCATGAGCCTTTTGCTAATATACCAAACTCTTCCTTGTTAAACTTGATCGGGCTTGCTGTTTCCTTGTCAAATGTTTTAAACTTCCCTAGGAGTGTAACTACACTCAAAAGTTCCTCTGCCTTACTCTACCAGTTCACATAAAGTGGTGCAACTTTGCAAGTGTGGATGCTGCTATATACTCCTATAAGCATTTGTAAGCAAGTAACTCAGATAAAGGATGGAAAAGAAGCCACATCAGAATAAGGCACCTTTAAACCAGTTTGCCTGCAGCCACAGTGAAGTTTTTTTTGGGTGCAGGTAATATAGTCTCATAAAACAAAATAGATACTACCTGAAAACAGTAAATTTATTACCAGGTTCCTTTCCATTTTGGAGGTCCTTGCTGTTCTCATACTTTTCCACTATCTCTGTTTTCACTGCTCAGGGTTGTTCAACCTAAAGGCTCTGAAATCTTGATGGGTGTTAACCCTTTATGTTCAACTTGGTCAACCACAAGGTTCAATATGATGAGACACCTTGGGTGTACGAAGCATACTGCTGTGGACAGCTTGAACCATTTCTACCACGCTCCAGCGTGAGCTGTGTCACCTCAGCTCAGCCTACCCATGGTAGGGAGCAATTGCTGAAATAAGAGTAACTCGCTCTGCTTTGAAGCTACAAACTGCAGATCAGCTTAAATCATTCCAGAGGGAGTGATACAGTCACTGAAGGGGGTAACAGCTTTTTAAGCAACTCTTTGAACTCAACCTGCAAGAGCACAGAGGACTATGTCTGTAATTGGTTTGGTTTTCATCACTCTGCTCACCTGCCCTACCCTGTAACAATGAACTTTCCCCTCATTTACCTTGCTTGTTCTCTTGCAAATTCCATGGCATGCATGATTAGATCAATTCTGCACCCTATTCTCTCTTACCTGCCTCATAACTAACATACATCGTGTGTATCAGGTATTTGGATCATGTATTTGGCTTTAGCTCTACCCACTCTATAGGCAGAGATTTCGCTCCCTGCTCAAGCACATCCTTCTGAACTACAAACATGCCATTTCCTATTTAAAACTGTTACCAGGAATTTAAGATTATTGGACTGCAGCACACAGGCTGCCCTAAGTCTCCTTGAAATCACTACAAACAATATGTGTTTTCAGGTCATGGCTTTATCTTCTTCTAGGAAACTAACAAACTAAAACCATTTTACTCAAGAGTGAGTTCATATTTTTGGGACTTACACAAATGCTCTAACGAAGAGCTTAATAAGGGAGCTTTTATAAGGGAGATCCTTAATGCCAGTTTGCTCCCTTGTTTTCAGTAACAGTGTATTGCTTCCCCACGAGTATTTTCAGTCTTCCAATGAATTTACAAAATTCATCTGCAAATTCATTTGTCTTGGACTTCCCCTTCTAGTTACATCATTCTCTCAGGATACTACCATGACCTGATGTTGCTTCTGTTCTGTCAGGTTGTCTCTTGCATCTCTCTTTCCTAGGAATGGCTGAAACTGAATATCTTTTCTGCACTTCTTAAGTGAAGAAAATGGTCTTAAATAGAAGGTTCTCTCTTTCTTTACTCCAAATATATTTATTTGTGGCACACTTTCCCTTATTTCTCTTTGCAGGAAAACAGAGTTTCAGCTTTTCAAATTGAGTGAAAAAGTGCTTTAAAAATACAGTTTTAAACCATTAGGTTAGCAAGGCTATCATACAGAAAGGATCGCTGAAGAACTTAAATTCATGAAATCTTCACAGCCAGCTTTTTAGGACAATGCAAGGGAATACAGAGTGGATAAGGATGCTGAGCTTAGAGGAAGCCTCATCCTTCTCAGCTGTGCTTTCCAAAGACAAGCATGCCATGCACTGGGATGGCAGGAACTATCTAGAACCATTTTGCAATCAAACAGAACATTGAAAACTAGCTCTGCATATCAGTCAAAATAACAGTGATCAAAATACTGACTTGTAAACCCTCCTAGCGAATGCACTGGATTCTGCATCTTCACCAAAGCTGTAATTATGTTTCTTTAACGATTTTACAGAAAGCTTATCATAATTATTTCTTATACATTGAATGACTGAGAAATGAGAACTCTTTTACTGCTCTGTTTATTAATTGGTAATGCAGTTTCCTCTTCTCACGCTTAATCTTCTACCCAGACTTTACAGATAGAAATCAGATAGAAATGTAAAGGTGAAATTAATTTACTATTGTATTGCTTTGCGTGACAATGTTTTTGTAGTGGGGGGGCTCTACAGGTGGCTTCTGTGAAAATCTGTTAGAAGCTTCCCCCATGTCCAATAGAGCCAATGCCAATCAGCTCGAAACAGATCTGCTGCTGGCCATGGCCAAGCCCATCAGTGACAGCGGTAGCACCAATGGAATAATGTAGTTAAGAAGGGGAAAAAAACCCTGCAGAACAGCAGCTGGAAGGAGGAGTGAGATTGTGTGAGAGCAACAGCTCTGCAGATACCAAGGTCAGCGCAGAAGGATATAGGAGGTGCTCCAGGCACTGAAGCAGATTCCCCTGCAGCCTGCAGTGCAGACTATGGTGAGGTAGGTTGTGTCCCTGCAGCCCATGGAGGTTCAGCAGATTTCCACCTGCAGCCCAAGGAGGACCTCACACCAGGGCAGAGGGATGCCCGAAGGAGGCCAGAAGCCTGCTCCCGTGGGAAGTGCATGCTGGAGCAGGCTCTTGGCAGGACCTAGGGCTCCATGGAGAGAGTAATGTAGGATAATGTACCCGATAGTGTAAGATACAAAGGTGTTTAAAGCCTCATATTGTAACTACTTTACCTCTTCAGGTCACCTCACTATTTTGGTAACATGAATTTTTAAGCATTCTGAAAAATACTATGACTTTGAAAAAAGTATTAGAGCAATATTTCCCTTTGTTGCAGAAAAAAAAACGCTAAACCAAGTCTATCTTTTGATATAACTTTTGTAGTCATTGACCTGTTTACTGATACTTCAGTTTTGAAAAGCTCATCCAAGCTTTTTTGCTCATGCAATCCTAACAGTAAGAAATCTTTAAGCATGCAAGCTCTATATCTA
Organism: Pezoporus flaviventris; assembly: GCF_033815535.1. Classification (NCBI taxonomy): domain Eukaryota; kingdom Metazoa; phylum Chordata; class Aves; order Psittaciformes; family Psittacidae; genus Pezoporus; species Pezoporus flaviventris. Next base: position 7,986,080 of record NW_026892585.1, read on the forward strand.
TTTATATAGATTTATATATAAATCCTATACAGGTACTGCTGTGCTAATATGTATATGATGAATCATAAAAAAATAGAAATCAAAACAGATGATATAAAGAGAAAATAAATAGCACACAGTTAATAGGTTTAAAAAATATTTTCTTCCCAAATCCCACTGGATTGTCTTGCATAGCCCCCAAGACACATGTGCCCCACTTTGGAGGTCACTGCTGTAAGCAGCTATTCCAATCTGTGCTGGAATATCAACACTGGAGCAGATTTAAGCAGGGCTATGCAAGTTGCCCAATCTACTTGTTATTTAGGTTTTCTTTTCCTACCTTGGCACCCAAACAGTTTTCAGAAGGGCTCACGAGGATGCTAATGGCTGCCTATGGGGAGAAAAGGCAGCATGTGTGGAGCAAGTGTCAGTATATGTAATGCAGTATATGCAGGGTTTAGACTGAATATCAGAGTGCACACAAAGAATCAGTTCTAGTATGATCAAGCCTATCTTACCAGGAAGGTGAAGGATGGTTTGGTTGTAGCACATAACTAATACACAACATTTTAAGTCAGTCCTTTGAGAGGCATCAGAGAGGAAAAAGCACAGATGCATGAGAACAAAAGAGTGAAAGAGCAGTTATGTCTTAAAGAAAGAAACAGCAGCTTTTAATTTAATGCTGTGGGATTTTTTTTCTATATAGACAGACAACAGTGCCTAAAAACATTAAAGGCAAAATGCAGGGCAGTGAAACCAGGATATTTTGGGAGGTAAAAGGGCTGAGAAGCTTGTATTCTGCTGGCAGTCAAAGGAGCAAGTTGTGCTCCTGGGAACTGAAGATGGATACTGTACAATGCCACGCAGGGCTCCGGAATCTACAGAATTCATCTCCTGCTGACTACACATTGAAAATCTAAAATCCAATTCCTTGTTAAGACAGACACAGGTGACATTTGCTTAACCTCTCCTACAAAAGATCAAAGTGCTCTTTGAACATCTAGAGAGTAAGTCAAAGCCGAGTATCAGAGCTACACTGAATACCTTCTGTGCCAGACATCAGGATACCAATTACATCTGAGAAGAGCACAGAGTTGAATCAGCCATTGCCATCATTACCTTACACAACGAGATGATATGCAACTTAATATCACAATGCAGTACTCACCAAGTTTCCTCCCAGCAAAGCAATGGGGGGGGGGGGGGGAAGGGGGGTAATCACAAGCCCAGCCCTTGTATAATCTCCAATTCAGCTTTTGCTGCAAGGGCAAGCAACTTCAAGCTTTTGCTGGGACCCCAGCTGAGACTGAAAACATGGAGCAGTACAAAAAAGAAAACTACCAACAGGCTATACAGGTTTTTATGCAGTAAAAGCTGTGTGGTTCAATAGAAAATAAAAAGCTAAGGGGTGGGAAATACCTCAGCTTCTCTCTTGAAAGATATGTCTTCAAGGAGTCCTTAATTAGTGAGGATCTAAATACTAAAACAACCCATTCAAGATGCTTGATGTGTATAGATTATGGTTTTTTTTTAATATATTGATTTAATTAGGCACCATTGAACCATATTTAGAAGATAAGTGAAAGCCTCTAAAGACTTATTTATTGACACCATATGGCCATTCTTAAAAGCGATGCTCAAGTCATGTATAATGAGCCACATAAAAAAAGAGGATGCACCATGAAAAGGACTCCCATACAAAAATGATGCTATTGTTGAAGGATTTAAGATCTAATATAGAATCTAATAAGATTTAAGATCTAATATAGTTTGGGTTGGAAAGGACTTTAAGATCATCCAGTTCCAACCTCCTGCCATGGGCAGAGACACCTTGCCCTAGATCATGTCACCCAAGTTTCTGTCCAGCCTGGCCTTGATTACTGCCAGGGATGGAGCATTTGCCACTTCTTTTGGCACTGTTCCAGAGCCTCACCACCCTCACAGTAAAGAGCTTCTTCCTTACGACTAATCAAGTGGACTTCAAATGGGAGACCTGTGTCCATGTTGGTCCCAAAACTGAACCCCAAAGGACACCACTCGTTACCTATCTTCAGTTGGACACTGAGCTGTTGAGCACAACTCTCTGCATGAGGTCATCCAGCCAATTCTTTATCCACTGAGTGGTCCTTCCACCAAATGGATGTTTATGTCTGCCCAGTTTAGAGACAAGGATGTCATTCAGGTAGATGAAGTCAACTGTTTTGCCCCTACCCATCAGTTCTGTAGCCCCATGACAGAAGGCCACCAAATTGGTCATGCAGGATTTCCCCTTAGTGAAGTCATGTTGGCTGTCACTAACCACCTCATTGTTTTTCATCTGCCTTAGAATGCTTTCCAGGAGCATCTTGCCAGGCACAAAGGTGAGATTGATGGGATTTTAGAATCTCTTTTAGAGAGGACGTTCCCCACAGTTGGGGGACAATATTGGGAATAGCATTTCTATTACATGATGTAGCTGCAAAAAGCAGATTTTTTGTGATTGATTAAAGAACAATGGTAGGAATAGAAAGGGAAGATGAGTCATGGAGACATGAGAATCTGAGTGAGAATGGCAAACATGCTGCTCATGCTTTCACTACAGTAAATGCATCTCTCACTTTAAAAGTATCTGCTCAGACATCAGCCTACAGTTACCTATTTTGATACATGATAACTGAATACAGCTTTCATGCAGTAAACTCTATGTCTAGTGTGTATCTAGTGATTACTACACCACCACTGGTGTGTTCCTCTGGCATGAATGTGGTTTAATTTTTTGCTGAATTTTTCTTACGAGTTTCTCAAAAATATTAATAACTCAAAGTCTGTACAGAAAGAATTGAACCAAAAATATGTGTTATATCTAAAAAAAAAAGATTCTAAACTCAAGCACTCGTGAGTAGAAAAACTACAATTACGGCTCCAGCCTGAGGTCTCTGCGCTGATGGTGATATCTCACTGGATGACATTCCGTTCTTCCTGAACAATTCGGAGAAGGTCCAGGGGAAATATTTTTTCTCAGCTAATTTTTCCACAGAACCTGTACTTTTTTAAGTAGCTCATTCTTCACCTGTCTGCCTCTGACACAAGCAATTTCCTCCTTGCTGCCTGGGTACCAGCTGCAAAAGCACTGACAGTCCAGGCCACAGACTCCCTAATCTGAGTGCATAATTTTTATGATACAGGAGCTGCTGTGACAGAAGTCGCTAAGGAATTACTGTCCTTGTGCCTCTGGCTGGTGGGAAGGAGCACAATGCCTCCCCACTTCTCCTAATAGATGCCACATTGTTGCGTAACACTGTGAATGGCATACCTGAAATCATAGAAATTACAGAATCCCACACTGGTTTGGGTTGGAAGGGACCTTAAAGCTCACTTCCAAGCCCCTGCCACAGGCAAGGAAAACTTCCACCAGACCAGGTTGCTCCAAGCCCTATCCAGCCTAGTCTTGAACAGGCCAGGGATGGGGAAGCCACAGCTTCTCTGGACAACCGGTGCCAGCGCCTCACCACCCTCACAGGGAATAATTCCTTACTAATATCTAATCTAAATCTCCCCACTGTCAGTTTAAAGACACTCTCCCTTGTCCTGTCACTACATGCCCTTGTAAAAAGTCCCTCTTCAGATTTCTTGTAGGCCTCCTTCAGTTAGTGGAAGGCGGCTCTTAAGTCTCTCCTGAGCCTTCTCATTTGAACTCACCTGTGCTCAAAACAAGAGATGGGGCATCCCTGAACCATGGCAGGAGGTTGGAACTGGATGATCTTAAGGTCCTTTCCAGCCCCAACTATTCTATGATTTTAGATCCTCATCAGCTCCCTCAAGATTCAGCAGCACAGGAGTAGGGACAAAGAGCAGTGGCTGCTGAAGTGGCTGGAATGTGTTAAACTGGTATTGCCACACACCTGTATCAAAAACTGTATTAATTTGTAATGGCAAGCAGTAAGATTACACAGAGACTAAGGTTCATGGGGAAGGGAGGTTAAGACTGAATCAAAGAGTAGAAAAGGGATCCTAGCATTTAGATGGCAGAAGAGAAAATAAAGTAGAACAAGTCAGTGGGGTTGGTAATAAGATCAGAATGGCATAGACTGGTCACAGGACTGGTGTGAGAGGGGGACAGAGAAATGCTTCCAAAAATTATGCCAGTGTGAAGGAAGTAATTGGACAGAGAAAACTGCACAGGAAGAATGATGGAAGGACTGAGGACAGAAGAGCAAAATAGTGATATGAGAAAAAAGGAGATAGATCGGCTAAGATGGATGGGATGAGAATTCAGGGAGGAGACTTTGACAAGAATGCTGCAGTCCAGAAAGAAGGCAAAGTGCAGTGAGATAGATAAGGATCTGGCTGAAGAAAAGGGGGAAAACAGACTACAGTACCGTATGATAAAAGCCTATTTCACAAATGACCTGAACAAGGTGGAAAGAGTAAGATCCATAGGAAATCTTAATTAATTGTGGCATTCCAAGGTGAGTGACTTCACAGATTTAAATGTCATCTTTTAACACCATTTCCAGGGGTGCTTGTGAGTGTAAGAGTACTAAGTAAAAAAAAACCCTAAAAGATTAACCAGTTTGTGTTTCAGCCCTTTACACCTAAGGTAAGAAAAAGACTAAAGCTTACGCTATGTAAGCACATTACACTTTTAATCTTATGCTGCTGCTTTTTATGTACCATTTTTACCCATAATTGTTTATTCTAACAGACATGCTATGCAACATTGCTGTATATAGTAAATCAAACGACTGAATAGGTTTCTTTTACTACAAGCTGAACCTCAAATATGCTTTCCCTTGCCGTAGTCCATCATAGACTTAAAAACATCTTAAATGAAAAACAGATTCCTTTCATGAACATACATAGCACCAACATAATAAATCATCTCTCTTTATATGCCTCACATATTTGTCACTAGTAACTTTTCTTCCCTTAGTTTTCAGCTACCAGTAGATTTGTAAGATGTCTTACTTAGAATCTTTTGGATCTCCTCCAAAGGTCTGGGATCCCTTAGGGTATCTGGTACAGATTGATTTATTATAGTAAATATTATGCAGTTTATGCCTCTGAAGAGCTCATGCTGTAGCAGTGTGCTGGCTCCAGCAAATGATTAATAACAAAATGGGTTCTACTGTACACTTATTGCCTACATACAAGCAGCTATTGGAATGATATAGCATTATGAGTTCTCATGGCTAACCAGGGGCAAAAAACATCTTTCTTCTCTATTTCCATGGCTACCCCAACAGATAACACCGAAGGCTGAAAGCAAAGTGAAAAAATTGCAAAAAGCTAAAGATGAAGCAGAAGGCAGAGGAGAGCACTGAGCAGACAAACCTCTTTCCATTTCAAATTACTAATAACTTCACCCACTTTTAACACACTACTTCCCACTCTTCCATTCATTTACCAACAAGGCTTTTACCCAAAGCTTTTTAAATCATTCCTCCATTTGACGAACACTCCAGTTACAAAACCAAGTTAAACTCTTCTCTTACCATGGGTATTTTTGCTTTAAAGGTGATTTCTTTAAAAATATATACAAATTCTAATGAAACATCTGTTCCTACATTATACAGATCATAGAATCATAAAATGGTTGGGGTTGGAAGGGACCTTAATAGATAGTTAAGACAAATCATCTGCAATACAGAAGTGTTGTATGAATATATAGCTAGAAGAAGTCACAAAATATTTACGTTTGCTCCTGCCAAAAGTTGCCTTTTCAGTTGTGCTATTGTAACTGTAATGATTACGTTGTCATTGCAGAAAATACTTCAGAACAGAGTTTTCTTCACTGAGGTGTAAAGAAAAGGCACTTCAGAAGTACTCTAAGAAACTAGCTTTATTTCCAAGTCTAGCTAGTATTTGCTCATGTGAGAAACCCCTGCAACCCACCAAACACACTGTCTAAATTTGTTCAAGTTCTCCACACTTCACAAAGTCATTTTGCTGTTTAGTTATGATTATTGATACAGAGCTTCCTGTTTCTCAGAGTGCTGCTTCTCAATAAGGCCAGGTTAGACAGAGCCTTGGGTGACTTGGTTTAGTGTGAGGTGTCCCTGCCCATGGCAGGGGGATGGAACTAGATGATCTTGAGGTCCTTTCCAACCCTAACTATTCTATGATTCTATAATAGCTGCTGTAGGGATAAAATCATAGCTACATAAAATAACATGACTAATCAAATTCAGTATTCTGCACCCATAACACAAAACCTTCAACTTAGCAAAAGACATCACAAGTTCAGCAAGTAAATCATAATACATGAAGCACATCCAAATCAGTATGAATTTATTGACAAGACACGGGATGCAAGGGAGGTTGAGACCTCATTTTCTTTCTTCGTGTCATAAAATAACCATACGTTTAGCTTCCTAGAAACATTATGAATCCCAAATTTCCTAAAGCAAGGACTGTATTATGGTATCTTTAATTTATTGCACCAGCAAGTTTTAATACTGTCTACAACAAAGGATAAGTAAAATGTATTTATCAAGTCATGCCTAAAATGGAACACACTAGATATATTTTTCATCTGCTAATTCTAAAGCAGTGAAAAGTAGGTTTCCATTATCTTATTAAGATACAGCATCAAAGTCTCATAATGTAGTGAACTGAGGTGAAGAAAACCATAGTATTTTAAGTTTCATGAACAATCAGTATGGGGACTTTCCTCTCCAGCAGAATCCAGAATAGTGTTTGAGTTGGTAACTCCTTTGAACCATCCATTCTACTGCAGAAGAAACTACAGCAATCAGCAAGAGAAATACATTCCACTTAATATAAGTGGGAGAAGGAGAGCATACTTTCCAGATTCACACCGAAAACTCTAAATCAGGCTTTCAGCCGTCTTTAAAAAAATAATTTAGATGCAATGGTACCTCTCAGTGAGTTTCACTTCACTTCTGAAGTCTAGCTGAATGGTAATGAGGTGCTGAGGATAGGCTGGTCTAAGTAACTCCCAAATGTGGCACTAAGTAATTTCATCACTTTCCAGATTATTTTGTCTTTAATTTGAAAACCAATGTCTAAAATATTCCACCAATAGCAGAGGAGCAGAGACACATGCTACTTAATTAGAAGACAGAGCAGAGGATGCAAGAGGAGGTAACAACCCTTGTCACAGCCTGTGCTCTTAGAATCATAGAATAGTTAGGGTTGGAAAGGACCTTAAGATCATCTAGTTCCAACCCCCCTGCCATGGGCCGGGACACCTCACACTAAACCATCTCACCCAAGGCTTTGTCCAACCTGGCCTTGAACACTGCCAGGGATGAAGCATTCACAACCTCCCTGAGCAACCTATTCCAGTGCCTCACCACCCTCACAGGAAAGAATTTCCTCCTTATATGCAATCTAAACTTCCCCTGTTTAAGTTTTAACCCATTACCCCTTGTGCTATCACTACAGTCTCTAATGAAGAGTCCCTCCCCAGCATCCCTATAGGCCCCCTTCAGATACTGAAAGGCTGCTCTGAGGTCTCCACGCAGCCTTCTCTTCTCCAGGCTGAACAGCCCCAACTTTCTCAGCCTTTCTTTATAGGGGAGGTGCTCCAGTCCCCTGATCATCCTCGCCGCCCTCCTCTGGACTTGATCCAACAGTTCCATGTCCTTTTTATGTTGAGGACACCAGAAGTGCACACAATACTCCAGGTGAGGTCTCACAAGAGCAGAGTAGAGGGGCAGGATCACCTCCTTTGACCTGCTGGTCACGCTCCTTTTGATGCAGCCCAGGATACAATTGGCTTTCTGGGCTGTAAGTGCACACTGCAGCCGGCTCATGTTCATTTTCTCATCACCCAACACCCCTAAGTCCTTCTCCACAGGGCTGCTCTGAATCAGTTCTTTGCCCAGCCTGTAGCTGTGCCTGGGATTGCTCCGACCCAGGTGTAGGACCTTGCACTTGGCATGGTTAAACTTCATGAGGTTGGCATCAGCCCACAGCACAAGTGTGTCAAGGTCCCTCTGGATGGCATTCTTGTTTTTATTCTTCTGTCCATATTTTTCCTGTTTTTATTCTTGTGTCCATTTAAGCATAAACGTTTAAGTTTTCCAAAGCTAAATAAGCAGCTTAGCTATCTATCCTCCTCAGTTCTGAGTGACACTGTAGGTCTACATGTCCCAATGAGCTTTGAAAAACCTCATACATCATACTTTCAACTCTGACAGTGGTTTTATTCTGGATCCATAATATGAAATATAATCAGAATATGATCCTTTCACCAGATTTTTGTTCAGACAAAATGACCCTGGCTGAGAATAACCTTACATTTTATATACTGATGTTTCGTTTCCGTGGTTTGGAAGTTTCCTGCATGAGGCTGCAGGCAAAACTCTTAAAGGGCAACAAATGAATGAATAACAGGCTCATACCTGTCAGTATCCCAGTAGAAAAGAAAAGGAAATTCTTTAAGTGTTTGTTTGATTTATTTCTTCCTCAGAGTTATATGTAGTTACAACCAATTGTTGATTGTTTTCATCATTCTACTATTGCATAAGTAGTACCTGAGCTTGTTCCCAATGAGGCAAAGGATTCTGCCATTTACTTCAATCAGATCATGTTTAGGCATAAACCCAGGAGCAAGATTTAATATTGAATACATGTATTGACACTTCAGACTCATCGTCATTTTATACTGTACAGTGAACAGTGCTACTACTGATCCTCATTTGATTGTCTGAAGGAGCTTGTCAATACAAGGCTTTAACAAGACGAAAGCTGCATCCTACTAGCACTAGTGCTAAGAATTGTGCCAAAACCTGTCACCATGATTTTGGCTCTCATATATCCCAACCTCCAAACTGGGCAGCATTCTGACATGACCCAAACAACTACTTAAGGGAAGAATTTTTTTGGACAAAGAAAAAAACTATCAGCTTTTTTTCACAGATTCCATTGTTGGTAGTTCATATTTGAAATTGATCAGCATTGTACAAAAAGGCCCTTAGTGACATGGTTTACTGGTGGACTTGGGGTAACAGTTACCTGGGGTAACGGTTGGACTTGAGGATCTTAAAGGTCTTTTCCAACTTGGTTGATTCTACGATTCTATGGAAGTGATACAAACACAAAAGCAAGCATTTTATTTGAGGAATCGTAGGTTTCTATATGGAATAAAACCTTAAAAGGAAAGATACTGATAACCACCCATTATCTCCTTTTTTTTCCTGTCTTTCTCCTGGTTCTACTGAACGAGGGAGATAGCAAACCTCTGAACATGGGGTTATATCTGTAAATACACAGAGTTTAGAAAAAATTACACATATGTCTTAAAACTCTGCCTCTGCTATTTTAGTAACAAGTTCACTGTTTCTGGATTGTGTAATGTAAAGACTGCACTGAGCATTCTTGCCCAGCAAAATCTGGAAATGATGCATAACAGAGTACTTCAATCAAAGGATTAAGGTAGAGCACCACCATGCTGTGCAAGTTTAAGATGAGACATACCTTGCATGATTCATCTCCCTGTTTGGTTATGTTTATTGTATTCACACAATGAAATATTAGCACTGTGTAGTGACTTCAAGTTTGTGGTTATGGAAGAAAGCAGATCTTATATTTGTATATTTTAATCACATATTTGTGATTAATAGACATCATATTTTAGGGATCTAAAGAAATACAGAGGAGTATAGTTAAGCCCTGAAAGAGCTGCAACTTCTATAAATTGTGTTATACTCCTGCCCTCTGTTCCAGTGTTTATCTTCCATAAAAAATCTACTCTTCCACTCTGTAAGATTTATTATTATGTATCACCTATTCAGAACTCGTTGAATCAGGGTGCTTTTATTACAGACAAAGGGGTGATTTCTTTCTTCTGCACATAAACAAGCACTGTGATCAGCAAAGCACCGCATTCTCTACTGCCTCTTACTCTAGCAGGATTTCTTCAGAATATTTAGTGTCAAATTGCAGCCAAAAGTTCCGCAGTCCAAAAAGCGTCTCACTAACCAAAGGGAGAGCTTTACATGCGTAAAGAATTTGATCACTGCTTAAGAACCTCGATGGAAAAACAGGCAGAGTTGCAGAGAGGTCAGTGGTAACATGGTAGAGTTGTACCTTTTACCCAACACCAAGCTGTCCCCCATGGAAGATGCAGCACACAGCAGCTCTTGCTGGCTTGCTCAGGGAGAGCTAATGACTAACCACCTGAAGCCACAGTCCAATGCATGTAATATTGCTGCTGATGAACAGAGCAGCAGCAGAACTGAGACTATGACATGGCAATAATAACACTGCAGTGTGTTAACCAGTCCTTCACATTTTGGGTGGCACACACTTGCCTCAAACTGTTGTGAAAAGATTCATACAAGTAATATGCCCTGAGGCAGAAGATCATAAAATAACACTTGACAGCCAGCACTTAATATGACTTTTTTCCCAAGCCTTCCAGAAGAAGAATTACACTAGGAAATTGTAGTCATTAGCAGGGAAGTCTTATACTTAATAGACATTGGGACCTTTCTGCTCCATAATTGCCATTCTAGCCAGTAAGGGTGGGCCATACTTCATCAATTTTATATTGCTACCAAGATTATATCACCTGCTAACGATTAGAAAAAGAGAAAGAAGATACAAATAGGAGAAAAATCACGGGGTTTGTGTTTAAAAAGTTGAAGGGAGAAGAGCTAAAGAGAACATTTCCATTTGCTGCTTTAACTTTCTGGGTCAGGCATGGAGCTGCCTTTCCAGGAAATAAATTTGGATCACATCTATGTTAGAGAAGCTCCAATACTGACAGCAATTATACTAATCTGGGTGTTGAGTGATGCACCTAAGAAGCTGGCACCAAGAATGCATAATAAAAATCTAAAACTCATTAATGGTACCAGCATCTTTGTAACTTACCAAATACTAACTCCAGGCTACAAAAGATCATTTGAAACACACAGTCTTCCAGATTGCAATGTTCTCTGAATAAATGTTGTGTGATTTGATTTCTGTTGAAAATTGATGTGCATGTTAGTTAGAAATTAATCAAAACAGCAGACCTGACAGAGCCCTGTTTCACTCAGTGAATAAGTTCCTGCTGACCAGCATCATTTAACATGAGTCTCTGCCAAACACTAGCAATCGGCCTGCACTAGTGCAAGCAAAACCTTCCAATAGGTTCCCATTATTTTCCTTCCCCAGACAATCAAACTCAATGACAAGCAACTTTCACTCTTGTGCAGCATATCTAAAACTCATAACCCTTTTAGTAAAGAGTGCACCTGATCATGCTTACCATGTATTTTCCTCTGACACTGTAAGAGTAACCATTTGGGTTCCTTAAGCAAGTCCTCAAATTCTATTGAGAATTCAGGTTTAGAGCAATAATCAGTAATAGGTGTTGCTGTCCCATCCATCTTATGCTAAAAGCCTTTTTATTCTGTGCACAGTCTTATACCTGGAATCTTTCTAGCAATCACTGCTCACATTATATCACAGACCAGAAAGATATTTGTTTTCTTTACTTTCTTAAAGTCAGGTTCATATATACAATCAGGATGTCAAGTGTACACCACCAAGCTTTTGTCATGCTCTAGAGAGTGCATCAGAACGTAACAGCCTTAACCCAGGGTTATATTCACTCTGTAAATTATACCTCTCCTGCTGAAAAAGAGAAGTCTCTGTAGCACAAAGAGAACATTTACTGAATTCCTTTCAGCAATTTCAAAACCATATAGAAACTGCATTCAAAATGATCACACCTAAATAAACTTCATTATTTTACACTTGCAAACAAAGACTGTTGCTTTGTGTAGACACGGCAATAATTTCCAAAGGGACTAATGCTGAAATAAAGCAAAAAAAAAAGTGCCAGGAATACCTTAATATATCAAGAAAAACAAAATAAAAAGAAAAAAGTTCCCATCAGCTCTTTCCCAGAATGCTTCCCCTTGTAGGTAAAGGAAAAATACTCTTCTTTCATAGTTATTTACCTTTTTCTAGTCTATATACATAAGATAGAGCCATTTAGTTATTTCTCCCTGCAGTGGCCAGCAACTATGTCAGCACTGCTTTCTTCTCCTGTTTCTCTGTGATTTCCAGATCAGAAAGCCTGTCAGAACCTCCTTGCAGCCCCTGGCTTAAGGCAAAAACACTTAACCTGTGAGGAGGAGCAGAACTTCTCTGAACACATTCAGAAGTCTTCCTTCACTACTGTCACACTTGCTCTTTCATTAAGAGCAATATTTTGACAAGGTCAGCAGCCTAACAAGTTTTTAAGCCAATGCTTGTTACCCTAGTATAACAACAGGCTTTGTATTTGTACTTCTATGTACTTGAAATTGCACCTGATGAAATTTGCTCTTCTGCCTCAAGCAAAAAAATGTAGGAATGAATTTTAAGGAATCTGTAGGTATCTACAAGAAGGTTCAAAAATTCTATCATTCATCTCTAGTTTGGAGCCTTAATACCTCCTTAAACCTTTAATCCTTGTGTCTAAGTACCCCTTTATGAAACAGTGGTAATATTAGCAATTTACTTCCTCCTCTACAAAGCAGGTTGCTGTGAACATAAATTAAGACTGTGAACAGACCACTGCTCAAATTATGGAGAGGTCTATTTGATGCACAGAACATAGCCAAGATCAGCATGTAAATAAATACTACATTTATGCTGCCAGCTCTAATTGGCCTTTAAGTAAGATATCCAAAACTTGACTCAGTCACCCCTGACAGACCAGCATTTCTTTTTCAGCTCAGTGTTAAAAGCAAACAAACAAAAAACCTACCAAAAACTTGCTATACTTTCTAAAGGCAGAAGTTTAAGCATATGACTTCAAGCCCAGACAATTCATTTATACTTACAAGTGGACACCTGAGATTGCTCCTGCTGAACCTTGCCACTAAGCTTTCTCCTCTAGCAGAAATAGCAAAGAGGGGTGGAAAAAATCCTTACACAGAGTTAAGACTTGCAGCAGGCCCCTGTATTCAGCAGCACATATGGCACATGCATTTTTATTGCTGGGCATGTTTTATTTACAGCTGTGATTTCCTTTGCTCTCTCTTTCCCTTTTGACTTCAAAGCACTTTCATTTTCTTCTGGGCTCTCTTCTTAGCCAAGAAGATTTTTCAAACAGGAGTGGTGGAATGGAATCACCCAGTTTTGACAGCACATTCAGGATTGCTTAGGCTTCTGTAACTAAAGTGAGTACACCTGGTGGCCTTAATATCTTTTTCTTCTACTGAATTAAAACAGCTTGTTTTCCTCTTGAATGCGGGAAAGCTCAGGACAAAAAGGTGAGGTGGTGGTGGGGTATTAAAGCTGTGCACTTAATGTCAGGGTGAATTTTCTGTAATTATTCAAACATGGAGAGAATTCATTTACCTCATTCTGGAATCTGATTCTTTCCTCTTGATTTTTCCTGAACCAAACCACTTCAGTTCCTGCTGCACACTGGCACTGTGTTTCTAACACTTTACTAGGGGAAAAGTATTTTTCCATTTGAGGGCAGGGGGGAGCCCCTGTACAAAAAAAGCGGCATGTCAGGTTGGTTTTTTCCTGTCAAGCACAAGTTATAACCAAACCTGTACAAAAGACTGATTTTTCATTTCATCGTCTGAATGGACCACGCACACACAAACACCCTAAATCACAAAAGTATTTCCAAGTTAAACTAAAGACTTGTTTAGATCTGTAGAGCTTCTACTCCTCTATGAATAGAATTAAGTCAGATTTAATCATGAACATAATTGCAAAGACAAAAATTGAATAAACATATAATTGCTTTATGCTACGTAAAACTAATCTCTGAAAGCTGCATTTTCAGTGCATGAGCTGCACATGGCAAAATGATTCCTTTCTACTATAGACCAGCCTCAGCTTTGCTGGCTTATCCTTTCCTTTCTACAAAGTCTTTTTATTGAAAACGTTTCAAACGCACTACAGACTTAACTTGAGTTGTGAATTTGATCAGATACCAGCTGCCTACATATGGATTTTAGCAATGGTCAATGAAAAAACAAGTGAAGTTTAAATTCAATGCAGGAAAAATCCCATGTAGAAGAGGGTCAAGTTAAGGCTGAACAGATGACTACAGCTGCAGAAGTTTCTGACTTTTGATTATCTAAAGTTGATGCCCATCTACTGTCATTTAAATCTGAATGAAGTACATGATTACTGAAGTGTATTTCTTCATAAAAGAAAACTCCTCCAAAACAAGAAAAAGGGGTGTTTTCTGTGATCAAAATCATTTTATGCAGTTTTTCCTCTCATGAGAAGAACCCAAGCTCATTTCAAAACATAATTTTAATTTCACTTGTCTACTTAGAGAGTTTTTGATGTAATAATAAACACTGCCTTTCATATTTAAGCCATATCTAAGTACCATTTTTGTACGTTTTCTTGTGACATTCTGTTGATATTAATGTACATGACACAAACAGTTATTGTGGGAGCAGGTACCAAAACAAACCAGACAAACATCACGTCTCTTTTTAAGCATGAAAAGTTGGCATTTTGAGCACTGGTATTTAGACTTCCTTTTTCTTGTCTAACCTGTTATTACTGTGCAGAACAACACTAAAGCCCACTGAGATTCATGTCGGCCTATGGAAAGACCATTTGGCTGTTGACAGTGTGGTTAATCCAGAACTCAGGTCTCCTGTGGGCGAAGCAGCTGGGTGCAGCAGGGTTTTAGAGAAGCTGGCTGATGTGTTAGTCTTCTATTGCACAGTTTGGCTTTGATTTTTTAAATTAACGTGCCGAATACAGTGCTTCAGAGGTAGAGCAATCAGGGGATTGGAACTGTAGAGTGAAACGTACGATGATTTACAAGGCACTCTAAGGGAAGAAGAAATGATTCATGCTTTCAAAGACTGCCTACTGCATCCACAGAACTGTATCTACAAAGCACTCACTTCTCTGAAAAAATCTCCATTATATCAGTGGCAATTACCTGCGTACAGCAGCACCTACAGGCTACAGTCAAGGCTAGGGACCCATAAGACTGAATGCTTCGCAGGTACATAATACTACAGTGAAAGAGAATAAGCTGGACAGACCAAATGGGAAAAGAGGCAGAAGACAAACTAAATTCAATTCCTCAAGGACAAGTCAGTGGAAGAGCCAAAGCTAGAACCATTCTCCGGACTGCCATACACTGCTTTAGCATTAAATCACGTAGCCTCTATTTTGAAGTCTTTATTATGTTAGGTCACCTGTATGAAATTTCCACATGAACAGTTTAAGACACTTTTAAGATTTACTTTTTTTCTGGTAGATGCATTTATATCCATCTGTACACAAAGAACTTCAGAGCATCACCCAGTTGTGTGGAGGAATGGGATTCTAAAAGACAATAATGCTGGATTTTTGCTGATGCATTTTCCAATTTAGAAACAATCTTTGTTTTTCCTAAAGAGGAACTGAAGAGCTTATTCAACTAAAACTATCACCAAACTCATTAAAAACAAGGTACAAACTGACAGTTTTATGTCACTGTAATATCTCAGGTACTTGAAGCCACAAATATTTTTTACTGTGGAAAAAAAACAATTAACCTATATGCAGAAGACAAACTCCTATCTGCTTTTTAGAGAACTGCTGCTGCAAACCTGTATGTACTGACAGCATATGTGCAGGTTTGTCAATCTTAAGAGGCATGTATGCCTTCTGGTTTTATATAGGAAATTATCACATCTGGCACACTCCCACATCACTTACAGAACTTCTGGACTATGATACAGAATGTTAAGATTCTCCCTGACCAATTTACTTAGATTGCTCTAGATGCTAAACCAATTTCTTGTCGCATTTCTATGTCAGTGTCCATCTGCACCTGCCCTAAAAGTCTGTCAAAAATTGGGTTCTGAGGTTAACTCTGGAAAACCACAAACATAAATCCCATCTATGTGCCTTCTGTGAAAGGCAGTAACACTGTTCATGGTTCTCCTTCCAATATTCTCTAAGCAAGTCATGTCAGCATTTAGGCTGCTGAAAAGAGGTTACAAAGCAGAAACATGTCTTAAAACCAAAGATCAGCATCATAGAATCATAAAATCACAGAATGGTTTGGGTTGGAAAGGACCTTAAGATTGTCCAGTTCCAACCCACTGCCATGGGCAGGGATGCCACACACTAGGCCATGTCACCCAAGGCTCTCGCCAACCTGCCCTTGATCCTCTGAATATACACTAGTTTCAAGTACACAAAAAGTCCAGCTGAGGAGTATACTTGGAGATGGTAAGTAAACTTCTGTGACTTAAAAGTGTTAAAACTTCAGCTTTTAACATCATGTTATGTACTGTTATTGTACACTTCTACTCTGGAGCACAGCAAACTTTGGATGTCAAGAAGAAAAATGTCCTATTTAATGAGGAGCCGTTGCACTCAGCTTATTTGACTGATTGTCCCTTCTTGCTTATACGCCAGGGCAGCTTTAAAACCAGAGCGACTGTCACATACAACTTTGAAATCAAGGACATTTTCATTTGGGGTGCAATCAATTAGTTCATATTCACCACATATTTTTTTACCTTCTATCTAGAAATGGAAGGAATCACCGACCAAAAGGAACTTAAAATGGAGTATAATCATTAGACTTTAAAGGGCTTTCCTTGGTTTTACTTTTCAAGACAGGCATGGTTTATATCTTATTGTAAGTGGGAATTACAAGGGGAAAATTGCAACATAAAGCATGCTGTCTTTCAAAATGGCATCTCAACAAATGGTGAAGGCAAACTTTATTTATTTCCCAGGATTACAAGGCAAGTTTTTGCACAGTAATTCTTTTTTTTTTTTCTTTTGCTTGCCTTTTTTTGTTAGAGTTACTTGCACTGTGGTGCTGCCTTTATTGATTTTTTTACTTATGGGCTTATGCAGTAAAGATTTGCTTGATTCTACACAAAAAAGAAGACGGCACAACCACTAATTCAGTATGCTGTTTCCAAATCCAAATGGTACTTTCATATTTTCCTTTTTTACTGTCACATTCAAATACTTCTTTTTAAAATATAGTATCCATGACAGAATAAAATCAAAACAATATAGTTTCTATTGCATGGATCCCTCATATAATAGTCAATTCTAGGTGAAATGCAGAAAAACACTGAATCATAGAATGGCTTAGGTTGGAAAGAACCTTAAGATCATCTAGTTCCAACCCCTGCCATGGGCCTCACACTAGATCATGTCACCCAAGGCTCTCAACAACTTGGCCTTGAACACTGTCAGGGATGGAGCACTTCCCTAATGGGTGGGTAAATCCTGATGGATTTACTACTTCCCTGGGCAACCTGTTCCAGGGCCTCACCATCCTCACAGCAAAGAACTTCTTCCTTATATCCAGTTAAAGGCTGAACTTTCTAGCAAGAGGGCATATGCACTATTTATAGGATCTTACTGTATTCTGGTATATAGTGTGTGAAGAAGCACAAAGGAAACCTTGCAGTGAGCACGTCACACGTGCTCAGATATACACATTACTTCTTCTGGATCATTAACACCACAGTGGCACATGCCACCTCAAATAAATCTATCTACATACTGGATGTGTTACAAGAGTCCTACTCAAACAGATACCACACGAGCTTAGGTGCTGGTTTTGGCTTGTACAGATTGAATTTTCTTCAAACTAGCTGGTATGGTGCTGTGTTTTGGATTTCTGGTAGAAACAATGTTGATAACAAAGGGACATTTTCCTTATTGCTGAGCAGTACTTACAGAGTCAAGGCCTTTTCTGCTTCTCACCACACCACTGAGTAGGCTGAGGTTGCAGAGTTGGGAGGGGACACAGCTGGGACAGCTGACCCCAGTGACCCAGGAAATGTTTCATACCATAGGACATCATGCTCAGCATATAAAGCTAGTAAGAATAGTAGGAAAAAAAGCACACAGGATAAATACTTCTGATGTACCAAGAAATGTTATCTCAGTACTCACCCACCTCCGCATATACAGGTAAGTACAATAGCATAATAGGTTCCAAGAATGAGCCTGTCATTTTGCAGCTCCATTTAATGACTAAGTGTACAAAGTGACTAAGAAATATTCCATTAGTAGATGGAACAGAGGTATAGCATTGTAGAGATTTAGAAATACTACTCTACTGGGTTTGTGTGGCAAGGTTTTGGTAGCACAGGGGCTACGGGGATGGTTTCTGTCAGAAGCTGCTAGAAGATTCCCCGATGTCCAACAGAGCCAATGCCAATGAGCTCCAAGAGGAACCTGCTACTGGCCAAGACTGAGCCCATCAGTATGTTAACATCCTTCTCAAGGCGTGGGGTCCAGAACTGCACAGAATACACAAGGTGAGTCTGCACCATGTTAAATACAGAGGGATAATCACCCTGGTCGGTGACTGGGTTATACTGTGTTTGATGTGTCCCAGGATTCAGTTTACCCTGGGCGCTGCTGAGTTCTGCTGAGTCTCCTGTCAATCTGTCAATGAGCACCCTGTGATAGATACACTTGACCCCTAGCCATACTTTGGTTCAAGCTGACTAAGGAGCAACAGGATACTAGCAGTAAAATGAAGACATCTATCTTGTCTATACTACTGACTAGCAGCCAACTACATCACGGTATAAATATTACCCTCAGGAGCCCAATTTGAGCTGTCCCTGAGTTGCAGCCAGGTTGCACACCAGGTGATTCTCCCCTTGAGCAAAGACACCTCTGCAGGTTTGAGATTCCTCACCTGGAATCAGATCCTTCCTTAACTAAGGCAGAGAGATCTCTTACTCACAACATATCCTCAGTAACTGGCTGATAGCATGCTGTATTAATACTAATGAAACATTACTAATGCATGTAGTTACTCAGTATTAATTATTATAGCTTTGTACATGTAACTCAATTAGATGTAAACCATTGTCTGAGACTAAGATTGGACCCAGCCACACCTAAGCTCCATCAGGAACCTAAAAAGCAAGGGGCTTCACTCTGAACCTCCTGACTCAATGGGAGGCCCTTCCTTACCCTTCTGCATCTCCAGTCTCAGTGTGAGTCACTCTTAATTCAGGTTTCCTTTGTATGTTTCTTCCATGCAGCAATTAATAAGGTGGACCTTCCCATCAAACTGATAGAACCTTTGTAAACCCCCATTAGACTTTGTTGAATTCCACTGAATTCAATGAACTGTATTGAATTATTTTACCTCAACAAAACATATTTCTGCTTCTCTCTTCTGAGCAAGGTGCATTCCATGACACACCTCAGACCCCTTTCTGCAGGGCTGCTCTTCAGTCACTCCTCTCCCAGTTTAGGCTTGTGTCCAGCATTACTTCAGCCCAGGTGCAGAACCTGGCATTTAATCTTGTTCAACTTCATGCCATTGGCAATTATCCAATGCTCCAATCACTGGGAAGTCAACAGCACCTCCCTGTTCAGTATCATCAGCAAACTTCCTAACGGTGTGTTTTTACTCCTTCCTCCAGATCACTGATATAAACATTTAACAGAACTGGCTCTAGAATTGAGCCCTGAGGAACAGCTTTGGTGACTGGTCACCAGCCAGATGTAGCCCCATTCACTACAACCCTGCAGCCAGTTCTTCAACCAACACACTCTAAACCTGCTCACCTCACAGCTAAAATCCAGCAAAACTACATCCACTGCCTTCCTTTCACCCACAGGGCTCCTGAGCTTATTGTAAAAGGAGATCAAATTAGTTAGACAGGACCTTCCCTTTGTGAACTCATGCTGACACAGCCTGATGGCTGCATTGTCCTTTAAATGCCTTCCAATAGCACACCCAGCAGGATCTTCTCAGTAATTCTTGAAGGCACTGAGGTTATACTAACAGGTCTGTAGTTTCCTGGGGCTTCACTCACACCCTTCACATAAATTGGAATAACACTGGCCTCTCCAGACTCGAGGATCTTTGATAGATGATTGAAAGGGGTCCTGCAATAACATCGACTGTCTCCTTCAGCACTCTGGGATAAATCCCATCAGGCCCCAAGGACTGTGAAGATTCAGCTGATACAACTGGTCCCTCACAATTTTAGTGTACAGAAATGGGAACAGTACAGAACAGCCGATAAGCACAAGTACTACCTCCTCAAACGGATAATTTCTTCAGGATTTTTTTTTGTTTTTCAGAAAAAAAGAAGCTGAAAAACAGGGCAATAGGATAGCAAAGGCAGAAGTGAAAACAGCCATCCCATCTACATCCCATCTACATCCCATCTACCCATCTACAGACTCATGTTTGATTATGACAAGTTGAACTTCTTGCTGTAGCTCTCTGGTGTATAACCCAGCATTATCTGATAAACACATCAACAGGACAGTATAAATGGGAAAGTAGCAGCTCTTTGATAAGCCTATTAGAAGGAGATTTATGATCAAGATATTCTGAGAGTCATGGCAGAACACAGCTCACATTGCAATCAAATGTGTGTTAATGTGTCAGTACTGGTTGCTAATTTACACATTAAAAACAAAAGTTTTTATGAAAAATGCAAATTTAATGATATTCATCTTCCTCAAAATTTCCATTCCAAAGGGGGCAGAGTAAGTTTAAAAGCCCACAAAACACAAAACTACCAACCTACACTCCCCTCCTTTCTCCAGATAGCTTCTTTTTTCACCAAAACTGAGCAGTCTTAAATTAATGTATCAGTTTTCAGTAAAGTCAAACTTTCAGGCATTACTACCACATCCTTTTTTATTACCGAGTCATAAAAGGTGCTTTTTTTAGGGTTTTCTAAAGACCTACCTTTAAACCTAAAAGAGGGAAAAACCAAAAGAAGAGTCTTTCCCGGATGTCCTGATGATGCTGCAAATGCCTACATGAAAGGAGTTCTGTATATACATAAGTGCATTTTAAAGTAGAAGACTCAGTGATCAGAAAACAGTTTTAAGCTCCTCATCATCATAGGAAAAAGGATAAAACAGAAATTCAAATTTAGAAAATATGATTTTGAAGTACATGCTTTTTCCCCTTCACCTTGAGCTGATTGGGAAGAACTCCTGAGAATGAAAGTACTAGAACTGAAACAGATCATGAATAATGTGTTACAATTTAAGACAGTGTAAAGGACATAGATCTACTGTCTGTCAATAGCTTTACTCCAGTCAGAATTGTTCCTACCTTTTAAAATTTCTCTAGTTCAAAAAACACAGACTTTGTAGAGACATAAAATAAGTCTTAAGGGCATTCTGGGGGTGTTTCTGCTTCATCTATTGGGCAGTCCGAGTAGAAACTTAAGTTACTAAATCAGTGACCAAAGTTAATGAAGACTTTCAGTCTGTGCTTACTGCCTTGCAGCAGTAAGACTTTGGTTCTCGTGTCACCCACTGCAGGAGTACTATATTGCCTTCTGAAAGCCACAAGTTGCAGAGAAGGCTGGATATTAAAAAAAATTATCCTTTACACTTCAGAACAGATCCTGTCCACAGTCAAGAGAGTTGCCGGAGTTAACTGGCTGTGAAATGGGAAGTTGCAAGAGGGATAAGGGAGCTGGAATTGCTTAATCAGCATTTTGCTAATGCAGACATGGAGATGCTGTCACTTCTATTTCAACTGCAAGATATCCATGGATGATGGCACTGCTGTCCCTGGGCCCCATCTCACAATACTTTCAGAGTTGCTAGCACTGTCCTCCAACTTCCAAAATTGGTAAAGGTTTTAAAATAGCACAAGGGCATATTGGTTTAGTAAGTAGAGACAGGGAATACACATTTTAACTGCAAGCACTGTAAGGAGCAAAGTCCAAGGAAGGGATACCCAGCCCCTGACCAATGAGAATTATATTCTTTCTACTTCTCCTGTGTTATCTGCAACAGAGAAATCATTGTAAAACTAAGCATGTGTCTGGCAAGCAAATTTCTTCATGGTGTGAAGACAGCGACAGACTGTAGTCCCAAGACTCCATAGAACAGCAATTCCAAACAGGTTGAAGCAGATGTGCATAGTAAAGATATCACCCTACCTACCAAACACATCACACATCACAAGTATGGTCAGCAATGAACAGTAGCGCACACACACCCCTCCCCCCCAAAAAAGCAAATGTGATTAAAGCCAATGAGCCCTGCGTGAGGACAGTCTGCACTCAGCAAACAAACCTACGTGCAATTTTACAAAAAAGGGTCATACACTTAAAATATCAATGCACACTGAAAAAGAAAGTGAAAACAGCTTTAACTGTGGTCTATTTCCTCCTTTATATTCACTTCTCAAAGATTAAAAACCAAGTCAGGTTGCATAACTGCCTACTGTCTTTTTGGGCATGCAGTGACAGAAGATTTCACTTGGGAATTAGCAATGGAACTAGCTGGAGAAGTGGATGGAGAAACCCAGTTACACAGAAGCTCTAATTCATAGGAGAGCAAAACAATCCATTCCTTTTAAATCTGAGTAAACACTCTTCATTTAAAAGGACTTACCTGATTCAAACTGTCCTGATTTAGCAGCTGTATCACTTACACTAAATGGATGTAAATATTACTAACCGTTATTTACAACTGCTTGTCTTTCTACCTCAATTTGTTCTATGGAAGCATTTCTCCTGACCTTTAGCCACTGTCTTAACACCTCTCCCTGCAACTGGCAGAGCAATTTTTTGGTTGCTATTGTGTTAGATAGACAAAGCACCAGCCTGGAGCACTTTCTGACCTTTAACTGCCATATTAGTATCTGTAATTGGAACTGAAAGGCCATTTAGGCTGAATAGCACCCCAGCAAAGCAATCTGAACAATTATGATTATCTCATTAAAGCCAAAAGACCATATGATCCCCTCGAGAAAGGGGGCAAGAGAAAGGGTTCTGAAGATCAGTCCCATTAGTCCAGCTTTCCCAACCTTACTTTAGCAGTTCTAACAAAGACAACAAACCCAATTCCTGGTGTTTAAAAAACTGAATTAAGGAATGCATGAACCATAGAACCCAATCTGTAACACTATTTGCCTTGTTGCACTGATAACTTTGTTTTGGGAAGTTACATTTGGGATACACAGGAAAACTACCTCCTGCTCTGTAAGGACATGAAAGAACCTGTGGGGAGCAGGAGGGGGAAGGTATTTTTTCAGAACTTTGTGAGCTGCCAATGTTTCTCTGAGCCTTCCCCCTCCCTCAATATATCCTGTGTTTGAACACAGCAGCTTTATCTATAATACACTGCCATAGGAACGTTGGTGGCACTATTTTTGCTACCTCAAAATGGGGCCAAGTGAAAGTGCCTGACCTCTGAGAGAAAATAAAAGATGGTCAGCTGCTTATCAGTCACCACAGACGACACTTGTGCCATCGTATTTCCTGTACTGAGCCATCTTCTTTGTATGTATAACATGGGTAAGAGAATATTACTATAGTTTGTTTTGTACTGCCAATAGCTTTTGTTATTTCAGCTCTCTAGGTGCACTTTATCCAGAGTCCTTGTACTTCTCAGCTAGATGGGATGGAATCTGGATAATGACTCACTCATGCTGAAAGAACTCCAAGGAATCCTCTGAGGAGGCTACAGCACCCAAGGTTGAGTTGGGTACCTGTGCTTCAATCTTTTCCATATGCTTTCGGAAAGTGTCCAGTACATAGCACGATTTGTGGCTTGCGAAGTCTTAATAGCCCACACAGCTTCAGGCACTTGCTATTACAAAGATTTACTACACCTAAAGAGGGCTGCAATACTGTTGTCTTTAAGCCTACCTGCAGCATTACACTTGCCCGCCCTTCTGCTCAATTACTGCCCTAAGCACTGGTGGAATGGGAGTCCGAGTAGACCATCCAGATTTTTACAGGATTCTTTACTATAGCCAAAACTCATATCCACTTCCATTGAATGGACTATTAAGACATGGATTTTTTTTTAATTTGTTCACCTGTGAATTACCATTCACTTCTTTGAGCATGTTGTCATTCTGCAGATATGACAGAAGTATCAGGAAAAGATTTAAATGCAGGACAGAGCTGACTCCATTTACAGCTAGTTGCTTCAGCTCACGTCCTATGATGTTCCCTCCAGCACTGCTGACATTTTTAAAGCTCCCTAGGATGTAAGAAGTATAAGACTGGGTTCAAATAAAACAGATCACCAGGGACATCACAGAGTATAATCTAACATATCCACTACTCCCGGTTCTGGCAAGTCATCAAACAGATATGGATGCTCACTTGTTTCTACCTGAAGGTTATTTCCTCGGTGTTCAAGCCTGGGGCAAGGCAGATCCATTGTCTGAAGATTAGATCCAAAAGAATGGAAACAGAAAGGAAGAAAACAGGCAGGAGCTGGGATGGAGTAAGGGCAGGAACCAATGCAGGGACAGGACCCTACACAAGAGTCAAGAAAGGTGGAATAAACATTAATACTAGACCAGAAGCATGAACCAAGTTATGTGTGGGTATTACCATAGGCAGCCAGGTCAGGAGCAGTGAAGACTTGAAGATAAAAACTTGAGAGTCAGATATAATTGGGGAAGAGAGGATCAAGGAAAACCAAACCACTCGCATAAGCCACAGCTCATTTTTTAATAGCACTGTGCTGCATTCCAGACATGGGTTAAAGACCCTCAGGAGTTTCCACCAATTCCCCTGTCAGCATCTGCCCAGTGTGATTGCCTTAGTAACCATCCTGCTGAGAGTTCAACTGCAGTTCATACACTGTGAGATTTAACTTGAGAAAAATCTGATGCTTTCATACCCTTCAAGAAAAAAGAAAAGAAAAAGAAAAGAAAAAAAGCATGTTTCTTCATGTTCTGGCAAGCACATTATAGCAAGACTTAAACCAATCTCAAACAGCTTGGAGGAGTTCCTGCGTCTACTTAAAGATTCATCTTTAGCAGCAGTGTAATTTTCAGAAGCACAAAAGGAATTATGTATGTTGTATGATAAAATGATTTCTAGCTCTAAACGGCATTGTGGTTAATTCAGCCAGCAGAAGTGCTACCAGATGCCACTCTTGATTTGAAGTGTATATACAAAGTTACATGCAAAGTCTAACTCAGGTTAGACTGAACTCAGGTTCAAGGCTGAACAGGCAATGAAACTCAAATTAATCCTGAAGCTGCTGTGAGGCTGGCAGCATGCAGCCCTGTTTCAACAGTGCAGAACCACCTCACACAGATTTGGACTGCAGTCAGAAAGCTGGCTAACAGTATTGGAGTGAGAGTGGAACATCTCAAACTCAACCACAAGTGATTCAGGCAAGACTTAAAGTAATCATCTCTTTCCAGAGTACATGGCTTGTTTCCACATCTGAAGCTGCATACCTGCACCCACACTGAATTTTCAGAGGCAATCCTTTGCCAATCCTCACAGCCAAACACCTCTCATTAGGTCTATTTCACCACTGATGAGGCCAGCAGGAGAGAAGTGAAAGCTTTCATTCTGAATAGTAAGTCAAAAAAAACGTGTAGGGTGATCAGTAAGGACTGATTCAGCTCCTGAATCTATGATGAATCTCAAAAATATATCAGCCATCAGGTAAATGTTAAAGTCTATAGAGGATGATGAATCTATCTTTCTCTCAGGATGGTAACGCCTTTATATGCTGCTGCACTCTTACCTAGAGTTTCAGCAACTTTTGTGGTTACGTTGGCACAGGTCAAGTTTTGTACTTTCACCTGCACAAGTGTTTATGAAATCAGAATTTCATTTCTACGACCCTCCAAACCTGGAAATACACTTCATAACTGGATACACAGTTTCAAATGAAAGCATACTCACACAAACAGTTTGCATGCTTGAACAACTTTTTCCCTGACACAAGCTTGAGATGTTATCTGCTGTCCCTAGACTGAAACCCCCTGGATGGTCAAGGTACATAATTACTATGGCTGTAATCAGACAGGGATCAGAACAGTTTGCAGCCAATCAAGCAAATTCTCTCTCTCTCCAGTTTTATTAACTGAGAAATGAGTCAACAACACACTGGAGTATGAAAAAACATGCTGAATTTACCATTTCCTTTACCCACTCTCCTTTCTAAAATCAACAGATTTACACTAGAGAGGAATTTCTGCCACCTTGTATTTCAGAAAACACTTTGATGAATAAGACATTAAATAAACTGAATCCCTTCATTTTCCCAGACTTCTTGGTGGGACTCCTCTTGTTTAACATAAATGTAGGTAACTTTATGCACCCGATTAAACCTTTTTCTTCTTTCATGGTTCAAAGATTTACCCCTACAGGATAATACACTTAATGTTGGCAGCACTGAACTTGTTATTTACATCTCCTGAACACATGGCAAAAAATCCCATACTAAATTTAATTTTCATGATACTTAATATTGGTGGGGTGGTATCACTTTAAACACCATTAAGTAATAGATCAGAGCAAATAAAAACATTTTCCATCCCCCTCAAGCTTTTAACCTTTAGGGCTTCCTTGAGGGGAAAATGATTGAAATGCCAAACTCACAATTATGCATTCACTACACAGAAAAGATGGCCAGGCATTTACACAGAGAAACTATGCAATACATTAAAGTTACATTAAGGTGCTTAGTTTTCCTGTTCACTAATTTCCCTTCTCATAACTCCCACAGACACACTCAGAGCCTTTCCCAGGCTCAGCAATCACACTATCTTCCCCAAAGGCACATTCATCAGCAGGCTAAGCTGCCAAACTCTGGTAATGTTGCTGCCCTATAGATACAACTTGGAAAGGAGGAGACTGGTAAGTAGTCAACAAGTACAGAACAACAGGATTGTCAGCTCTCCACCAAGGGAGAGGTTAGGATATACTCTGCCTTACTATGTAAAGAGGATTTATTTTTCCATGTTTAAAGGAGCTGATAGGAAGCTTTACTGGAAAGAGAAATCATCTGCTGCACGGAAATCTTAAATAAGGCAAGGTGGGGATGTCAGCACCATTTCTCTACTACACACAGAGGAAAAGCTTTTCTTTGAACCCCTCAGGCTCCCCTTTGGTTTGGGCTGCTACAGTAAGAACTCATCCTGTTTTACCCTAACCCACACACCACCTATATGAGCACGTACACCTTGTCACAGTTAAATGCACGCTGAAAACACAAATAGAACAAACCAACACTAACCTAGACTGAATTCTTTACCACTGCATTAAAAATCTGCATTAAGGCACTATACAGGGAATGAGCATAACTTAAACGTTCACATAGAAAACTTCCCATTAGAGGGGTACAAAAGCGGTTGAGACACAGTTGGGTTTGTTGCTAAGTGCCATTCTGAACTAACAGAGTAAATGAAAAATCTCCTCCAGTGCTGCTTATGCCAATGAGAACTCTGCCTTTAACCACTGCTTCTCTTTTCTCTCCAGCAGTTGCTATTCTCAAATGACTGTATTTCAAGGCCTTGTGGATCTTTATTACCCTGAATAAATATCAAGTACTTTACCACCAGGCCAGAAAAATATGGAAGCATTCAAACCATGTATCTTCCTGTCTTCAAAGGCAGCAGGTAACTCAGATGTCTAATATAACTAACAGTTGTTTATAGTTTTCTTCCTTACTTATACTCTCAAGTTCTATAATACTAAGAAGTAGGCAGATTCAGAAATACTATACACACTATAAAAAAGAATAATATTTCAAGTTTGGTTAATTCCTGAGAGAGAAAAACTCGATACATTAATCTCTTCCCCAGAAAAGTCATTCACCCCCACACAAATGAATGTGTTGATTAATTGCAAAACAAGTATAATTCCCCTGCATGAAGGTTATACCATAAAAGAGGTTTCATGGGAATCTGAATTACTAGTGCATCACTTAGCACCTCTCTAGTGTCTAGACCATATGGCTTCAATTGACAGCTGATGAAACTAGTAATTGTCTTCTTGTATTAGTCATTGGTTATATCATTGTTCAGATTCTTGATGGCAGCAGGAGAAACAACCTCCCTATAACGGCCTTGATGACGCATGCTAAACTTGAGCACAAACCAAAACCTCCTCTTAGCTGTTATTACAGCTGGCCTAGAGATAGGAAAGCAATGTCCACATGGCTACTAAAAAACTGAACTGCAGCCAAAATTAGTATTCATTTTTTTAATGGAAAATGGAATCACATTTGTTCATGCAAATGTCTGGGAAAATCTTGTGTCAGGTGGACTTATCCAAGGAACTCCGACTCTCTGTCAACAGAAGAGATATCTCTGCTAATCAACTAATGGCATATAATGAACGTTGAATTATTAGCTGTCATCATGAATAACAGACCTTGGATACAGCCAAAACTAGGAAACCAGAGTATATGGGATTTTACAGTCTCCGGCTTGAGAAACTCTTGCCACACTTTACACACACAGTTTACAAACAGCAAACTGAGGTCCTGAGACACTGCAGTATTCCCATGAATAACACAGAACTTCTGGGAATTAACTTTTGGAAAAATAAGGCATCAAACCTATGAAGTGTAAACCCACAGTCTGGGGCCCCTCTATGAAAAAACTCCTTGCCAATTTAAGAACCCATGATGTATTTAATGGATTTACTTTGAAAGTTCCAAACCAGGTGAGCAAAGTCTAACTAACTCTAAATTCTTAACTGTCCATCAACATAAAAAATGCGATGAGATCCCACAAAGTAATCAAGTTTCAACTCTAGTTTACTAATACAGTACAACTTACGTTAACAAACACCAAAACGATGAAACACTGTGTATTTAAGCATTTGTAAACAAAGTATTTTTAAAGAGCTGCTTATCTTTTATCTGTTAAAACAAAGCACTCAAATCAGTTCAACTCAAAGCTGCTTATTTCAATGTATGCTGCCTTACAGAAGCCTTACCTCCCCTTTTTTACCTTACAGTAAGTTCCCGATGAGCCTACATCTGTTATACATATATCCTGCTTTGGGATGAAGGGGGCAGGGGGGTTGCTCTGCATCATGGGAGACACAGCCTCACAAGGATGCTTAGATAAAAATAGACCTGGATACACACCATAACAGAAAATTCAATTTACTGTTAAACTGCTTAACTGGGACAGACCAGATACATCAAGCCTACTTCCTCCAGCGTCTGGAAGTGGAAGGATAAAGAATATGAAATAGAAGGAGGGTAGAGAATCTTTCTTCTAAAACTCCCTCCTTATTTCCCCTTCCCAGTGCAGTTTACTGTATTTAAGAGTTTGAGGGTTTCCTCACATTGAGGTTGCAACCCCATCATTATCATTACTGAAATTCATAACATAATCTATCCTAGCCTGCATAAATTTGGATTTGTATTGTACCTTTCTTTGTCTATTAAACTTGCATTTTGCACAGTTTCACATCAGTTCCTCATAGCACTGATAAGATTCAGCAGCCCCTGCTCAAAATCATCTGCTCTCTCCTCTGACAAAAAGTGCTAAATTTTGTAGACTTCTCACAGAAAGAAGATACACATTTCCGAAAAACTTTAGTAGAGTCTTCAGAAATATTCTGAAGAAAAGCTCACAGATATTTCTACATGGAATTCATTTTCCAAACCAGAAAATATAAATATTTGAAAGCATTTCATGACCTTGCTGCTGGGATCATTGAACCTCACCTTCAGCTTTGATCCTTGCAGGAAATTCATACAGAAAACAAACTCACACTTTCTACAAATCCTCTTTAAAGGACACCTCTATACCTATACGATGCCACTAACCTGTAGACATGATAGGCTAGCTGGTAGCTGCTAGGGCTAACCTGTAGTGAAGCAAAACTTGAAAGATGGATGGGTTTATGGTTTCCTCTAAAAACTACCACCTCAGCTGCTCAAAGCTGACCAGGAAAGCATTCTAGCAAGCAAACAGCAGTCTTGTGCAGTCAGTTTGACCTAACTGTATCCGCCCCTGAAGTCCCCTCTTGCTTTAAAGCAATGTATAAAAGAACTTCTGTCACTTTGTAAAGATGAGCTTTTTAAAGGGGTATTCACCAAGTGATCCGCTGGTAAATTGCATGCTTTTCAATGCTGATTACTGCATTATGAAAAACAAACATTCAGGGGGTTAAGAAAATAGCTCAGCCTTCATACATCTTTGAAGTGCAGACCTCTCGCCACAATTTCTAACAAGTTTTTCTTACTAGCAGTAATCTACAGTCATTGATTTTATGACACAGACCTCTTCACTCCAACCGGTGTGAGACCACCTGCTACCTTCACAGATGTCACAATTCAAAACAGCCAAACACCCTTTGGAAAAATCATCTTGGCAAAAAATGTCTTACAAGACAGTTCTGCACATTACTTTCCATGCCATGAGTACTTAAAACATTCAGGAGCAAGATACAAAAATATTAAGTGAGTAGATCAACTGTCAGATTAACAGGTCCCTTGCATTCTGTCAGTCATGTACTGTGTGATATTTTCCCTGATAATACCCTGATTTTAATCCGATTTTAGCTGAACCTTTCCACACTTCAGTATAAGCAAATTCTCCTGCACTGTCTTCCTTGCATAGTTTGACAAGATCATCCTGATTTTTCTTATTCTTCCTCTGCCTCTTTGCCCCTCCCCCCCCCAGTTTTCCAAAACACTTCTGAATGCCTGAGGTAGGAGGTCAGGTTCTGCAGGAAAGGAGTGTTTGTGTCTTCTGTCAAATGGTATTTTCTAATGGTCAGTCACTGCACGTATCCCCAGGGGGTTCAGAGATACTGCAACCAGTAAACACTAGCCTGCTCTGTCCGTTACAACACGCATATTGCACGTTACCTACACCAACCCAGTAGGACATGACAGCTAATGAACACTCTTAACTTCAGCTTTTACGTTCTGAATGGAACACATTCCTCCTCTCTACCTCAATTACTGGAAGTCACAGTTTTGCATACTTTTAAAATAAAGTAATATTTTCATTTACTTGCATTAACTATGAGCACTGTCATGCATACATTAGGTCTATACAGAACTGTGCTCCCTCAAACACAACCTCAGCTTTGTTGTCAAAAATGTAGCATCACAGTGATCAAATAGTATCCAGAAGTTAAAGCTCCTTACAGATCCCAAATAATCTCCCCCTTGGGTATTTTCAGACCCATAATTATTGCCTCCTGTTCTCTTCATTAAGAAGAGACTGCTCTTCACTTCTTTGGGCTTGCAGATGGCAGTTTGAAACTTAGACTATTGCCTCAACACCATCAGCCAGGCTCCTAAGGAAATCCTAAGGCAGAGTCTTTATTACACTGATGCCCAAACAAGGACATTTGATCAAAACTCCTCTGAATTTTGGAAGCTTTCAAATGAGACCTCAAACACTGCAGTTATGGTAAATCCATTCCTGTGCAATCCAATACATTGTACCCATTTCCAGATCATTAATCCTACATTGATTTTCTAACAAGTCCTGTCTGTGATGTAGCTCACTTCCACACTGCATTGGCAACTCTTACTACATTTGTACAGGTAAGACACTATATACCTGGTAACATAAGCATATGCTATAGAAAGACGGAAAATTGCCTCTGCTGGAATAGTTTGGCACAGATCAGGAACAGTCCTGCATAACTGTATATTTGTAACATCAACAGTCATCTTCCTTCTTAGCACTACTCCACGGAATACAACTTGCCTGGAAGAGTTTGTCCTCACCTACATTATACCACAACCTCTTTTTCCATTTTCTGTTTCTGTATTGCAGAAGTCATTCACTCCAAGGACCTCTGAAAGTCAGACTGACAAAACCTGTAACTTCTCCTAACTCTGCTGTCTTGTATGAAAAAAATAACAGGAACCATATGGAAATCATAAATACTCACAATAGATTATTTTGTTGGGTTTTTTTTTCCTTTAAATGAAAATATAAGATCTAATTTGTAAGATTTATTTACTAAAGAACATATATTCTCTGCAGAAAGATACATATTCTGTCTGAGAAAAAGCCACAATACATGGAATTGTGCAAGTAGGGTCTACAAATAAATTAAAACTTCACTGTTGAGGTGGCAGATACAGGAATTTATGCTTAATACTTCAGTATTTTCCTCTCTCACTGATTAATTAAATTAACCTCTCTTATAACCTCAGGTTGTGTACTTCTCTTCTGTAAACAATTCATTTATTGACTGTGCTCTGTACAGGACACTATAGAAGGAGTTCTTCATTTTATAATAAGGGTGACAAAATGAAGCAACTTCTGAAGTTACAAACCGTGTCTTTCATTTTTTTCTAGAGATATTTCAAAAGTAAGTGAAAGGCCAAGAACAATGAATTTGGGCTTTTTTTCCCATTTAAAAGATCATATGAAACCTAGAAAAACAGTTCCAATTTTCTGTACAGCAAAATGGTTCTGATTTTATATAGTCTGCTAAAGAAGCAGAAGGACTGGAGAAAATACCACTCCCTCAGTATCTGCTACCACTAGCATTTCTGAGCAGGAGAGATAAAAAGGGACGTTTTGTCCTACAGAGTGACAGAAGTTTCTGTAGTTTGTTTTACTTTCATGTTTACTGTCTCGAAAGTGACTGACAATTTGCACAGTGCACAACTGAATACAAGCACTCGGATCCAATAAATGGTTGCACCTACAAGTTCAGGATGGCATTCAGCCTTCTGTGCATGTAACTATTTGGCTTTTTAGGTGGAATCTAAAATCTAATGTCCGGTAACAAACACTCTTCAAACAGCAGTCCCAAAAACTTGCTCATGTGCCATTACTGGATGTAAAACACCCTTTGCCTGAGGAAGGAGCCACCAGTCTACTAGCGTGGTCTCTGGGCCCAGCCATAGAGTAGGTTATGGGGAGACCCTGCCCCTATGACTCTATTCACCCAGTCTCCACAGCCCTGAGTCAAAGGGACAAAAGTCCTCTAACCTTGGCAAAGTGGAGGTAAATAGATCAATTGCTTCAAAACTCAGAGCTAAGCTCAGTCTTACTTTACAATGATGCTGAAAGTGAAACAGAAGATCTAGATCACTCACTCAAAAAGTTAAACATTGTTAAATCAAGAAACATGTTAAGCCACCAGGCTATGAGGTTTTCTGGTTGAATAGGAGGACGCACAATCCCTTCTCTTCCAAGAAGAAAACGTTCTGTGTTGTGGTCTAGACTTTTAGTTTTACATTTAGGAGCAACGGAATAGCTACGTAAGGCGATCAAGATATTCTCCTTCCCCAGAAAGGAGCACTGAATTTGAATCACCCAGTTTTACACTGGATCAAGCTGTAGATTTAAGCATTTTTTTTCTTCCACAAAGATCAGTTTGCAACAGGGAAAAAAAACAGTATGTTAAAATCTTACAGCAGCTTGCACTGAAGACAAGATAAGGGAAAGGTGTCAGTCACTGTTGTCCAAAATTTGTTATGATACTTTTCATCAAGAAAATGTTAAAATTCACATTTTAAAGTGGCTTTTTTATATATATATATAAAGAGAGACCTTTGTGTAAAATATTAGTAAGACCTAATAGAATATGTGATCTCAAAATACATATATAGAGAGAAAGAGCATTGTGTTTCAAATGGAACTTACAAAACAGAAGCCATCATGGCTCCTTGCTTCTGTCTGATGATATGCTATTTTGTAAGGAAAAGTCCAACATCAAAGCAAGATGAGAGCACTTCTAAGGACTCTGAGGTTCGGTATGCTTTAACCTCAAGATACAAAATGGTTGATGCTTTTCCTCACAGATTAGTATTACCGGGCTTCAAATATCTGCCTGAGTTTGGTTCCTAGTCATAAGTGCATTTAAAAATTCATTTTACGGACCACAAAGTACATGACTGCAGGAATATTATTCTTTTCCATTTTTGTACAATCATCTCTTTATTTCCTGTCTCTTCTAGTCATTCTCACTCTTTAAAATCATTCCCACACTGACATGGCATCCAACATATCCCTCCCATGCAATGAACTTTCAACATAATCTCTTCCAGCATAAATAATCTTAAATCTCCTAGTAGCATTTCATTTTGTTTAGAGTTGTACATAGTGTCTAATTAATTTTTGTTTCACCAGCCAGGACATCTACTTCTGTGCAGAGGAAGTACATTCTCATCCCATTAAAAAGGTCCACTTTGTTACTTTGTTAGTTTTCCTTTGGGATATGGCAGAGCTCCAAGGACAGTCATGTTCTCCTGTTTTTAATCAGCTAACTCCCTCAGACAGCACTGCAAACATAGTGATTTCTCAGCAGTTCCTTGAGACTTCACATTTCCTCCCAGACTATCCTAAGAAGTATCTCCTCCTCAACATTACAGGGTGCCTTATATTACACCGGAATGTTCCCAATGTAACCTGAATTCTGCCCTACCTCTTAGACCATGTTTCTGATGTTACCATTATACCACTGTTATCATCAGAAACTATGTTAACCTAACCCATAGTCAGAGCAGCAAACTCATCAGACACCATGCAGGCTCTGATAAATCTGATAATCAGTTTGGTTTCCACCTGAAGTTGCCATCTTATATCACATCACCCTTCCTATACGTACATCTGTATTGAGTAACGGCTTCAACACATGCAGGGTGTTACTCTGTCACATGCCAGAAGGCAAAATAATCATTACACTACATAAGGTGCATCTCAGCTGTGCTCAATACAGAATTCCTACTTTATACATCTAGGGTCACGCACTGTGAACTGTGTGGGCATGCAAGCACCATTCATATTCATTTCTCATAACTGCGGACCTTACTTGGAAGCTTCTACAGAGACATGCGAAGGAAAATTATCATTTCCATCCACTTGGGAATCAGCCCTGATTCAGCTAAAGATGGATGAAACTGAACTGTGTATCTTGATTTAGGGCTTGCTGTTAATCCCATGGGAGACAAATGAAGTATTTTCACTAAATAACTGGATCCAGAGCCTAATCCAAACTGATTTGCTGTTTCTTAGAGCCATCAGTTTCACTCTTCCAAGACTTGGGGTTTCTCACATTTCTTCCTTCTTGCCATTATGCACAGAAATGAATTCAAAAGTAAATTAACAAAGTGCAGCAGTGATGTTTTGAAGTGATGCCAAATATGAAGTAGCATAAATTTAACAGTTTTCATTAACACAAGAATATTCACTAAACATTTTTCTATACTAGAAGAAATATTCTCTGCAATAAAATTAAATCCATCCTGACAGTGACCCAAAAATAACCTGTTTCTATAGTCCCTTTGCTATTCAGCTAGACCTCCTGGTGGTGCAGAGCTGTCGTTCATTAATTTTACTGATTGCATAATGAGAAAAAGTCATGCAGCTTTGAATATTAAAAGCTGTAGATCGATTAATCACCATTTTGAAAATAAAGAGAGACTAAAATACAAGGCAAAGTGAGAAGCAACAGGAAATTCTTATCTAGTACGGGAGAAAGGGAATCTTACCTATTGATTCACAGAGTATCATGTACTTGGCTCAGTAAGTGGGCTGAGAAAGGAGACAACTGTTTTTATTCATTTGGAAAGAGCATTTACAAATGGAAATACTTATGAATTTTGGAGCCAATGCCTACAGTTA
This sequence comes from Pezoporus flaviventris, assembly GCF_033815535.1. NCBI lineage: Eukaryota > Metazoa > Chordata > Aves > Psittaciformes > Psittacidae > Pezoporus > Pezoporus flaviventris. The sequence goes on from NW_026892585.1 coordinate 8,021,307, forward strand.
TAAGGAAAGACATACAGAAAGACTGGTGTCCTGGGTTCAGCAGTAGCAGTCATGTTTCCCCTCCTCAGTAGCTGGTGCAGTGCAGTGTTTTGACTTTCGGCTCGGGAACAGAGCTGATAGCGATGTTTTGGTTTGGCCAAGGACTTTGTGAGCCTCATGCTCTGCCAGGGAGGAGGGGAAGCCAGGAGGAAGCAGAGACAGGACACCTGACCCAAACTGACCAAAGAGCTATTCCATACCACAGCACGTCATGCCCAGGATGTAACTGGGAGTTAGCCGGAAGGGCTGGGAGACTGCAGGGTTGGAGGAGGTGTCGGTCAGAGCTTGGTCGGGCTTGGGGGCGAGTTATTGGTCGGCTGGTGGTGAGGTGTTGTATTCTGTTCCCTTGTTATTTCCTTTATCATTATTATCATTGGTGGTAGCAGTAGTGATCTGTGTTATACCTTAGTTACTAAACTGTTCTTATCTCAACCAGTGGGAGTTGCATTCTTTTCGATTCTCCTCTCCGTCCCTCCGGGAGTAGGGGGAGGGAAAGAAGGGGGGGGTGTGAGTGAATGAGTTACCTGACTGGGTTTAAACCACGACAACTGGTTACAAAATACACTTAAATCCTTGGAAGCACTCTCCTAATACAGTACAGTATTCAGACCCTCCACTAGACCTAGACAATCACATCTAGGCAATCGTGTCACTGATTTTGCTAATACTTTTATGTTCTCTGGATCATGTACAAAAGGAGAAAAGCATTAATGTCATCATTGTTCCAAAGCAGAGAGCTGCATGTTATAATGTGGCACAGGTGATATTGTCTTAAACACGAATTCCCATTCTGCTGTTCAAACTTCTCATTCCCCTCTCCAACATGCCATCAAATAAAGAGCACTCAAAATACTTTACCTACCATCTCAACACTTCCACTTTTTGGTTCTATGACACCTGGAAAACACATGGAGTATCTGGGTCTGCACCTCAACTTTGCTCCACCCCATGCTGCTCCCTCCTAGAATATAGGTTATTTGCAACAGTACAGGGTCTATGAGGCTGAGCACTTACCCTGTGACAAGAACCTGAGGGACCAGGCCTGGTTCAGCCTGAGGAGGAGTCAGCTCCAGCTAGGAGGCCATTGAAACAAAATCAGGCTCTACACAGTGGGACAGGGTAGGGCATGGGAAGCATTAATTTCTATAAGAGAGGTTCAGAATAGATAAGAGACTATTTCGAGCATGGGAACAGCTTGCCCAGAGTATGTGCAGGCTCTGTCCTTTGAAGTTTAGCTGGCTAAAGCCCCAAGCCACCATGTGTGATCTCAGACCAGTCCCTCCTTTAAGCAGGGGTTTGACTAGACATCTCCTGAGCCCCCTTCTTATCCCAGCTTTCCTACACTATCAAGCCTCCTCCATTTAGACTGATTTGGGTTGTCACAATAAGGAACAAGGGCCAAATCTCATCTGGCTAAGTCTATACCATTAAGAGTTTTCTAGCTATTTAGGTACTTTTAATACAAGTCATCTGGTGACACATAAAAGGCCCTAAACTCAGACAGTCCATGACAAAACTGTTTCAGTACAAACAGATACACTTTTTCTTTCTTTAAACTACATGAAGGTAAAATATACAAGAAGCAGTGGGTAATGTGACACCATAATCACAGGCAAGCTCCCATAAACAAAGCGTCTTATTTAAACAACCACTTAGTGGACAGGTGGAGGTGCAGCAATGACTTTGCCAGCTTAAAATATCCAGCTATTTGTAACACAAATAATTTTCAAATTCAACATATACAATTATTCAGAAATGCAGATATAGTAATAACCAATTCCCCAACTTGCATATTCTAGCTAGTAAACAGTATATTTATTTCCTGGTTTTATTTAAGTAAGGGAATCACTTTATTTAAATATATTCAACTCACTTAAATACCTTTTGCAGAGGTATATTCAAACATATCATACATAAAACAAGAAGTACGTAGGTAAATGCTCCCTGTTTTACAACTCTATGGTTGCTATGTAATAGGTGTCACCAGTGTTGGTACTGAAAACCACAAGCAACTCTGACCTACCTCTTCCTAATGAATTAGGAAAAATGATATGAAGTTTATAAAGCATACTTTAATGCTATCCATGTGAGGAATATGCAACCAGAGAAATTACATATGCTTACAGCCTTCCTATAGCTTAGTTGCAAATGCATTTTAATCTCTGCAACATATGGCTGTGTATATAAGCATGTGAGTTGGAATCCATTTCTGTTAAATTCTCAGGAGTTTAAATTTAGGAACAATCTTAAGAAAATATCTACAGAGGGAAACAATAACCTACATTTAAGTATTTTGAAAAGAAAGGCATATTAGGAGAAATTGCTCCCAGCTACAGATATGGTTCTTTGTAAATAACTTAAAACATATAAGGCCAGAAGCTCAACTGAAATAACAATCTTCTTCCAAGGACACCAGGATTATTACAGAAAGGGCCCCAAAAGAGATTTCTTCTTCTATGAAAAGAATCATACTCAACAAGACTTCCTGCCCTTAATATGGCAGTTTATGAAAGTGCATATCATTCCCCCATTATAAGCCAAGCACTCTCGAAGAGACTAACTTAAGCACAGTTTGTGCTAGAAAAACATCAAAGAAACAAGATGATTGGAAAATTACAAAACCTGTTTGGCACAACAGTCAATAGAAGCAATGTCTCATCTAATAATTCCTTTCAAAGCAAAAATCTTCAGCCTGTCAAGTCTTAAGATTTCTCATTTTCTTTTTTCTTTCCTTTCTCCTGTTCTCAGGGAATATGGCTGACAACATCCCGTAGTACTTGTCCTATCCTACCTGTCTTCCATGCATTTTTCATCCACTGAGCTGTAATACACAGTGACCCATATGTAAGTAGTTGCAGACAGACTGAAGTCTGCACATCTATGTCATGTGTCAATGAAAATTTCATTATCTCTATCAGCACAGGTTTCCTAGCTTTAGCTGGCTTCCAAGGTTATTTCTTCTGATTTTGGCACATTCATGCCAAACAGTATTTGAGCAGGGAAACTCTGCATGTCAGTTACCTTCCTTGAACTGCTCTATTTTTATCCTTCATGTGACTCATGGACCAAACCCAAGATGAGTAAATGTCTCATAGGGAGCTAGTCCAGCAATAAATTTACAGAACAGTGAGGAGGCACTGTTCCATTACCTCTAGCTTTAAATGCATGTACTACTCTGCTGAACTAACTCAGGAGCGTGCCGCACCACCTTTCCAAAGCTACTGGGTTTGTACACACCTTTGTGCTGGAAGCATGGACAAACCCAATGACTTCTGCACAGAGGCACGTAAATAATCAACTTCATCTGCCGCAATTAGAGCTCGCTGCTCATGCAGCGTAATTACACAGCCACCGCCACGCAGTGCAGAAGGCAATCACATGCCACTGTAAACAGCAGCTATAAAGAACTTCATCTGACATTTTCGTGTTTACCCATTCTGCTTGCTTCTTTCTCCTTCTTTACTCTTATGGGAAATTTTGCCTAATTTAAATAGGATTTAAATATCATTGGCTGGGAGTTTGCTGCAACATATGTTTATATTTTCATCCAACTCATTTATTTTTCCTCTGCTTAACAACCCTGCCAAAGTTGTTCTTTTTCAAACAAGAAATTAATTCAGAGAATGATTGTTTATAGTGAGATCTTCTGTTAATTCTGATGTATGCCAAAAGGACACAAATTATGACTAAAAAATACATCAGTATCAGAGCTTTAATTAGTTCTATACTACTCAGATATTACCAAACAGAAGCAGGGCTAAAAATCAAATAAAACAGTTCAAATATGAAGGGGGTGGGGTTCAGGTTTTAAAAGTATTCCAGGATACCAGGTAACTGAGAGATTCTTTGGTTGCCATAGTAGTCAGTCTCTGCTGTTGCAACCTTCTCTTGATTGACATGTGTAAATGTACAGACGCATATGTCAGTTTGATTGTCCAAACAACTTTTTAGCAGAAAGTAATTTGGTTTAGCAATAACTACGGAAGTAGTGAACTAGCAGTAACACCTCAAGGGATTAAGTCCCTTTTTCCTCCGATAGAGATGTTAAATGTGAACTGCTTACATGAAATGCTTGAAAACATACTTTCAGTTCTCAGAGACAACTGTCAAGTGTACAAACAAGCAAAGGGAATACTGAACCCACTTCTACAGGTAAGAAGATAACTGTATTAAGCTTTAAGGATTTGAGCTACATCTTTGCAAAAGACAAATACTATATAGGGAGGTTGATCAACTGAGCTTGCATTTAAAATACAATGTGGAATGCTGACAGACAACAATGACTTGGAGATCTTTTGATCAGTTTTTCCTGTTTTGCAAGTATTTAGGGCATCCTACTGCAATTCCTTTCTGTTTAGCTTATTCAGGCAGATTAACAGAGATATCCTACAATGCTACATAAATTCACTTCTCTATATCAAGTACATTCTACATTTGCTAAGGGGGAACACTTTCCATTTCTAGCAGGAATCCTGGTCTCTGTTTCTGCTGGTCTTTCTGGGGATGACAATATCCGTACATTACTCCAAAAAACACTTTAGCGTTTGTGATCCTCTTCTTAACCTCCACTTAATCATTCTGCTTCCCATTTGGCCATCACTCAAAGAAGAATGTTCAGAAAACAAAACCACCAAGCTATTCTAATTAAAGCTCTCTAACAATATGAACTTATTCTGTGTTACTCACATGAAGAGCAAGAGGAAAATGAAAAGCAGAAATATCATTATGAAGTTAAATCACTGAGATTAAGATGTTCTGCCACATAGCTCCTAAACTTCTGTTAACCAGCCAAGTCGCTTGAGTTCTCTGAGCTTCAAAATGAAGAATAACAGTCTTTTTCTTCACCACCATTAGTCTGAGCTCTTCAAAGAGCTCTCCTCTGTCTGTACAATGCTCAGCACAGTGGAGACCAGCCTTCTGCTCACAATAATTATTAGAAAACTCAAAATCATAGAGATCTCTTAAGAATTTAGATCTACAATTTTTAAAAACCTTTTCAATTTCTTAATTATAAATTTAATAATAAAAGAACGCTTCATAGACTCCAGAACCAAAGCTCCAAAGCTTATCCCATATGCTAAGATGCTCAGAAGGTTTTATTGCCTGTCTCTCCAGTACTGAGCATCCAAGCAAAATAATGTTTGTCCATGTCCTGCAAAGTGAATTTTCAATTAAAATTCAGCAGAACAATCCCATCCCAAATAGCTCTAATAGAATTTGAAGTACATTCATTTGACTTGGTTACCTGTTTTGTTAATTAAACTGATGAGGCAATTTATTTGCTCAGTCCAGGCCTGACATTCAATGACATTTCATGTGACATCTGCTATTTTTATGTTAATTGAATAACTTTTGATTTGTATATACCAGGTTGATTTGTGCAGTACATAAGTGTCAGGGGAAAAAAATCGTATCTGTAAATAATAAGCAATCTAAAAGATTTACAAGCAAAGTTACCAGCATTTTTAGTACAGGTGGCTATTTTTAGATTTCCTAAGGACTGTAGATCAACTGTCTCTTCAAACTGCTATTTTTAAGATTATTTTAGAAACTAGGAATGGAGAAGCAATGCTAGGTGTTTCTACATTAATGAAACACATCTAAAACCAGAGTTTCTTTCCATTAGTTGTTCTTACAGAATTAGGCCAGTAGAATCAGTCCTTGAGATTAAATGGTCACTGATAAGTTTCTGTCTTTGTGAGTATTTGACTCTTACCAAAGAAAGACAGGACTTAAGAGCTTACTGCTATGAAGCAAATACCCCGGCAGTTTTCAAGGCCAGGTTGAACAGAGCCTCTGATGTGAGGCATACCTGCCATGGCAGGGTTTTGGAACTAGATGATCTTAAGGTCCTTTCCAACTCAAACCTTTCTATGACTTTATGATTTAAATTCACTTCTGCATGGAGCATGTAGAAATTCCTATAGGTCCTTGTACTTTAAACATAGCTACTGGCTGGGAAAATAAAAAGCACCATGACACGTGCAGCTGTATTTTCTTCAGCATAAAATTTTGTATATCCATGATGCTCAGGTGAGATTTCATGGCATTATTAGTCACAAAATAAGACTAATCAGTAGTTCTTTATTCTATATGAGAAACTGAGGAGAAATTCCTTGCTCTGATTAAAGTTTGCAAAAAAAGAAACAAACACCAAAAATAACATTTTCCCTCTCCCAGCCCCAACTTTCAAGAGTGGTTTTCACATGTTTTTCAGTTGGGAACTCTGCTATGGTCACTGTTTCAGCAACAAGCGAATAGCCTTTTCTTACTGCCTTCTATTTACTTATTTCAGCATTTTCTGATCATGGGCAAAAACTTTCTGTATCCAGATTTCCTTCCACCTAAAAAGCAGCTGAAACTGTGCACTCATACAAAACATATGGGAATCCCTGCCAGAAGTCCCACTCTTCATAAAGGGCATCATAAAACCTATGTGGGAACAAAACCAAAACTAAACCCAAACCAGTCTTTTAACACAGCAGCTACTAAAATGGAAAATAAATTCTAAAAGGCTTGCATAGCACCAGAAAGAGACATGTATTTCCACTCATAAGAGAGTTATGATATCCATGGGAAGTTTAAGTAACTAAATTAGTACATACTTATTACATCCTTTACTGTATCTATTAATCACATACTGGTTCTCACTAACTGGAGATTGCAACTTTGCAGATGCATGCAGATTTTGAAGAGAGTGACTCGAAGTGACTCAAGCATATGCTCTTTTCATTTTACTCCTTAAATGGCTACACTGAGAAGAGTCATGACAGTTGGCATTTATTCAAATTAGGAATTAAACATTTAAAAATGAAAGACTTCTCTCTAACATATTTAACATGCTGGAATACAAACTAGATTGCTGGCACCATTTTAGTATCACTTAAGTCCGAAATACATTAAGTTCTATGCAAAGAGACAATAAAGAACAAAATCCCGTGACTTTCGCCCAGTTATTATTTCACTGGCAGCTGGATACAGCAAAAAAAATACCTGCTCTGTGAGCCCTCATTTTATTCCTCACACTCTTCACCATGGACGGACTCCCAGCATGGTGATCCACTTCTTGCTATGGAAAATCACATCATAAAATCTGGTTTCTAGAGAAGAATAGGCACTGCCAGCATATTAAGCCTTTGATTACAAGATAATCACCAGCTGGTAAGAAACCCAGTAGCACCTTTGTTTCAACTGCACCAAAGTAAAAGCTAAACTTTATTTAGGCCAAGGGGCATGGTACCTAGCTCATTGATTTTAGGCTGGAAAACAAAAATTTAGGAAACAGACTGCTAAGGACTTTGAAAAAAAAGAGACAAAAGAGATGGCAATAACCCAATACTTGATTTATCAGATTTCTGAAGCTGCTAAACAATCATTCAGTTTTCCCAAGTTTTAATCAGTGTTTGGCATACAAAAGTAACAGTAGTGAAGCAATTTGTAAGAGAACACTCTTACATGAGTCATTTTTTACTTTCCTTATTTGGAGAATGTCACAATGAGCAAAGACATGCTACGAATTCCAACACAGCATCAGAGCTGAGTTGCCTTGGATCACATGTGTGGTGCTGCAAGGGTGGGAAACAGAATAAGGCACAAAGATAGTATGGAAAAGAAGCCGCTGACCAAGCCCCGTGTTTCCTCCATTCTCTCACAGTATGTGAATCACTAACTAGTTAAGACACTAATTTCACTGCAGCCATGCCAAAACCTTCTGCTTGTACTTCCGTTATTCATGTTGCAGATTTTAAGCCTTTCTAGGTAACAACTTTCCTTCTTACGAAAAATACATTAGAAAAGGTTGACATAAATCTCAGTACAACACAGACGGTATCACAAAAAAATTAAAAGCATTTTCTTTTGCCCCAGAAAAAGAAAAAAGATATTTTAGGCTCATGCAATTACAGCACTTTTTGTTCAAGTGAAGCTATTTGATGCAGCTGCAAACATGTTTTAAACAATATGAGTTTGGAATGTTTAGTATAAGATACTCAGGGGCTTGTTTTGACACATAGAAAAAAAAACGAAAAATACAGTACTGGAAGTGAAAGGATAGAGTTTATGACTGGTTTGTCCTGAAGGCACTGAAAGGTTACATGACCTAGTCTTCCTCATGTGCAGCTTCTCACATTCCCCTTCTGCCTGATCAGGGCTCTCTCTCCAACTACTACCTGGTCCAATAAGTCTGTGCCTCTCTGCCACTAATTCAACCTTTCATATTTGGCCATGAATGGAGAGAACTCTGCTTATGCTCAGATATTTCTTCCTATGGCATCTGTGGAGTGCAAAATCAATTCAAAAAGAAATTAGCAATTTTTTAGCTTTTTAAACTGATGGTAACACAAAAACTTCAGCACATTAATAGGATTCTTCTGTGTTTCCCAGGCTGCTGCTACATAGGGATGACATGATTTCTTTCTACAAAGGCTGCATACTGACATTAAAGAATGATAAATGGATGCTCGTAGTACGTAACTATGAGCACCTCACTGCAGATATATAAATAATATTTCCCATCTTCCTTTGCCCTAACTTCTACTAATACAGATTTTGTTTTTCTCCATCTGCCATTAATTTTCTACATTTGGCTCATAGCTCCTTCCCTCCTGCTCCTTTTGCCCACTTTCTTCCCCCCACAAGGCCAATTTATCCTATTTCTAGTCCTAAACCCACTACAATCATCTATGACTTTAATTCTTGCTCTTCTGCTAAATGTTTTCAATTAAAATCCTGAAGCCAGACTAATTTGCCCCATGAAATCTGCTGTATGCTACAATCATATTACTTTGCCAACTATAGAACACCCCTTTACAATTTGAACCTGATCTCCAAAATTTCAGTATCTTTTTCTGACACTTTGATTTTCTAACTAGAAGTGTGTTTACTTCCAGCAAGAAAAGTACTGAAAAGAAAAATAAGAACTCTTTGATTCCTAGTTGCCCTCCTTTCCCCATTCTTATTCTATAACTTCTTTCATTTCATTCGAGAAACCCCTGACTACCACCCTGAACTTCAGTCCTCAGCTTTCTAAACCTACTTGTTCTTGGCTTATTTGTTCTTACCCTTTTCCTTAGCATCTTTTCTTACTCGTTCTTTATACAAAACACATGTTCCTTAGTTAAAACCCTTCCTTAGAGCTTTTGCCTTAAGTTATACAGAGTACTTCATATATTATGGATGATATACTTACTGATCAGATTGTAGGTCAAAAACATTCTTAGTATTCCCAGTTTGTTTCTTTTCAACTTCATATATTTATACTCAACTCCAGAGTCCTGTATTATGACTATTACTCTGGTCTAATAGATATTACAATTTTTAACTTTGCAGATAGGTCACACACTATACAATTCCTCAGCACTTAAAAAACAAAGAGCATTTCCTCCTTTCAAAGCAGCTATCGGGTTTTCATGACTGTAATTCAAAATGAGAGGAAGGTAATTCAAATAAAGCAAAGAAAAAAAAAAAAACAAACCCAAATCAAAACCAAACCAACTTTCTGTTAGTTTTGCAAACCATAACTGAGATCAAAAGAATGGGATGTAAAGCTCTTCTGGAAAAAGAAATGCTTCCTCACATACAAACCTTATGTTTTCATGTGCTGTCACTATACAGTCAATACAAGCTGACATTTCTTACAGGTCAAACTTATTACCATTTATTTCTTTGCTTTCCTTATGCTATTTTAAAACATTGCCTAGGAGCTACAAGAATAAATCAGGAAGCAAGATATAAATACTGAGAACTTCAGGATACATTTCCAGCCTTTATAAATGTAAGCATCCAGAACACACTGTTGCGCCTGCTTTCTTGGCAAGTCCCTCTGCATTGCTTACATGACAAGTATCAACACCAGCACTTGAAAACATCATATTTCAAGCAGCTTTAAAACTAAGCATAAACACAAGCAACTACATGATTTAAATGCACAAGAACCACTGACAAACAATAGGATTTATGGTGCTTAAGCAAGGAATACCTTGATACATGGAAACACAATGAATAGTGCCAAATTCCAAGACTGAAATTTCGTTTGGCATGTACAGTGAGCAGCCAGCTGATGCAACCCTCTGCTTTTTAAGAGACAAAAGGAGCATGTCTATATCAATAACATCAACCAAAACTAATCATACAGTGATCAGAGATTTCCTCATCATGCACATGGAGCTTGCAGAGCAGATTTCATCTACCATACTTTTTGTTACTGCACCTCACATCCTTTCCTAAATAGACTGCCAAACGCAAGTGAGAGTATCTCATTGTTTGGCACCAGCTACAGTGGGCCACTAGAGACTGGACTGAGGAATCCAAAGTTACTGCTTCTGTTCAATAAAGCAAAATTTGAGGTCACATTCCCACCAACACCCTCAAGTAGAAGACGAGCAAAACTTCTAGTTGGGAATTTAGTTTTCCAGGAACTGCTGAACGACTTATACTTCCCTTTGATTTTCAAAGGAAAATGGTCATTTCCATGACTTAACTGCATCTATCAACAACACATCTCCCATTTTCCCTAGTCATAACCGCAGGATTGTCTTGCTTCTGGTTGTAACTTGCTGTAGCTGAGGGGAGAAGCACTCCCACTATGCTTGAAAAGACCAAACTAGTTAGAAAATACATAACTGCTTTCTGGATTGGCTTCAGAATTGTACATGCAATCTACTTCCTCCCTGAAGATGTGAGTGCTGTGCCAAACCTCTGAACACAACACTCTACTTGTAAATTTGTCATTATTCTCTAACTACTCAATCTTAAAATGAAAGGTGGAAATCTTTGATCAGAAAGATTTGCGTACAGCAGAGAACCTAATGACTCAAGCTGATGAAAAGGGAAAGATTAACCTTTCATTGATGTGTGTGTAAAAGAAGACTCGTCCCTGATCCCTTTAATTATTTATATGCACAAAGCAAGTAAACCTATTACAGTTCTCTGAGCAATTCAAGACTTCTCCTGAAGACATGAAAACATTCAGTACTCACACAAGACCCTGAGCAAATGAATGTAACTTTGAAGCTGGTTCTGTTTTAACTGTATAGTTGGACTTGATAATATCCAAACACCCTTTTACAATCTTTCATTTTCCCTCTTTTTATGATTATTATTTTATAGCACATTAAATACGCACAAACAAAAATGAATGCAAAAGACAAGCAGAAGGAATTTTTATCAATATGGATAAAACTATGCCTTTACAGTCATAGGTCTAGGGGAAGAGAGTATCTTCCATTCTGTTTTCTTCATGACTCACATGCAGTCTTCATATTTCTGCCATCATAATCCAGTAAATGCCTATAAATAACACACAAGTTATTATTATTATTATTATTATTATTATTATTATAGCTACCTGTTAAACACAAAGTAGCTGCTTCATTTAAGTGGGGATAAGGAATTCAACTAATGAAGTCAATCTAACATTAGTAATTTACAGGAAATGGACTGAGAATTCATAACCACATTACACACGCTACTAAGTGTCCTCTCCTGAGCAGTAATTGCACTGTACCTGCAACTTGCCTGTTGGACTATCTTAAAGGAAACATTAATAAATAAAGCAAGATGTTGATATGAGAATGTCTGTAGCTTTAGAGTTTGCTGTTCCACACATTACAAAAACATAGAATCACAAAAGGGTTTGGGTTGAAAAGTACCTTAAAACTCATTCAGTTCCAACCCCTGTCACAGGCAGGGACACCTTCCACTAGAGCAGGTTGCTCCAAGGCTCTGTCCAGCTTGGCCTTGAACACTGCCAGGGATGGTACAGCCACAGCTTCTCTGGCCAACCTGTGCCAATGTCTCACCACCCTCATAATAAGAATTTCTCCCTAATGCCTGATCTCAATCTCTCGTCTGTCAGTTTAAAGCCATTTCCCCTTGCCCTGTCCCTACCTGCCCTAGTCCAAAGCCCCTCTCCAGATTTTTTTTGTAGCCCCCTTAGGCACTGGAGCTGCTCTAAGGTCTCCCCTTAAGGAGTCCTCTCTTCTTCAGGCTGAACCAGCCCAGCTCTCTCAGCCTGTCCCCAGAGCAGAGCTGCTCCAGCCCTGGGAGAATCTCCATGGTCTCCTCTGGACTGGCTCCAACAGCTCCAAGTCCCTCTTGTGTTGGCGATCCCAGAGCTGGACTTGCACAACTCCAGGTAAATTATGTCAGTTGCTCTTCCCTTATGCACCAATGCTGTGGCCTCCTCATAGAAGGCCACCAAATCTGTTAGGCATGATTTGCCCATAGAGCAACAATCTTCATACGGCACTCTGAGGCCTACTATGCGCACAATATCAGCAGAAGTCAACAAGGTTTAAATTTTTTCTTTTAGTATTTAATGAATAACACTTCATAACTGATAAAATCATTTCATAAAACCAGAACGGGCTGTTATATTTGCAAAAAAACCCAATAGCTATGAGTAGCTTTTACTGTCCTCTACCAGCACAGCTTGTCTTGAACTTTCATACAAGATCTGAAGGTATTACTGGGGTTTTGTACTGCAAAACAACCATTTGCAATTTTAACAGAAAATAACATTCAGCTCTGTCCATTTCTCAATTTTTAGGATACTAAAATAATGTACACCTCCATGGATCTCATCCAGACACAGAGATGTATAGCAGTCTCCCTTATGCAAACATGATTAACATGTGCCCCTGATGACTTACTGTTTTTCTGGTGTAGCTCAAACTACTGCCAGATTTTCACCTCCAACTCCACCTTTTTTAGAAAGACAAGAAACTCAACTTCTGATTTCATGAGAATGAATACACCACAATATTTCTAGAACGCTAAATCCCTGAGCAGATTTTAACTTAAGTGCTGAATTTCAACATTTCTTCATATTTTAAGTGTATAAAGAATTCTGATGGAATGACATCAGTGGCAAACATAATTTAAATTCAGTGGCAAGCTATTATATTTAAGGTAACTAAAATATCCACAGGGGTTTTTGCTTTGTGGGGACAAGCATTTCAATAACATATTGAATTTTAGCACTCAAGGCCATATTCCAGCACACTCATAAATGGTTCTATTTGTACAAAGTTATTAATCATCTATTTCTATATGCTTTGCAAAGGTGATAATACACAACTCCTAAATAGCACAAGTGACAAATAGTATGCTGTCCCCTATTCACTGCTTCTTTTTAAATGGCTTCATTGCTCAGGAGAGGAGACAGGTTGACAACCTTGCAGAATGTAGTCTTTTGTTTCCTATTGCAAAGTGTAAGTGGTGCTGCGGCAATAATGTTGCCCAACAATACGCATCTGAGGTGCTTGCTTTAATGATCATGGTTAGAATTCTTTCAATTTTCAATTTAAAGGAGATGAATCTGCAACTGTAGCAAAGTGGATAGAATCTTAACGTAGCAAAGATCAGAATAATGGTCTAGAAACAAATTAATAGGTCAGAAATTTGCCCGTTCAGTGATTGAGCTGCCTTGTCAACTATAATGGCTTCATAAAGCCATTGATGGAAGCAATAATTTCCATTATCTGTCCTTATTTTTTTCTGGAATCCTAATCCTTGATATTGGTTTTGCTGTTCACTTCTACCTCAGTCAGAAGGCTGACAGGTGATAGAAATGAAACAAAAAAGATTTTAGAGTACAGATAGGTAACTAAAAGCCTGCTAGTTACTTACATGAAGGTGAACTTCACCACTCCATGTACCATTAACCTCCCTGTATTCAAAGTGCTCTGGTAGTTGTTAGCAAAATGATTGCAGATCAGCCTTGCCGCAAATATGGTGAATCCCAGTGAGGTATCTCTATAGCAGCATCAAAGGGCTATCCCAGCTTTTATCTGTACCTCATGAGGGACTCTTGGCCCTCACTTCACTACCTTGTGGCTCCAGCAGAGTCAAACTACTAAACAGCACACTGCTTTTTGAAAGAACAGAAGTGTCTGACACAAGACAAGACTTAGAGTTTTTCTTTCCATCTACCCTCCCCATGAAATGAAATAAAGTTCATTCCTCTGCCATCTCTCTGTCCTTTCTTCCACACTAAATAAGGAGTGCCAGCCTATACAGTGACACGTAGAAAGTAACAGTTCCCACACAAATGGTAGGCACATTTATTCTGGGAGGAGCACATGACATCAGCAAGCAGATGCTGACAATGCATATATGTGGACACAGAAGTTACTATCACCTTCCTCATTATAAACATTCAGGTCCCTTCCAGCCCAAACCCTTCTGTGATTTTACGTTTCTATCTAGTAACTAACCAAAGCATCCACTGCACTGGCAAGCTTACATTGAGTGCATCAGAAGTCCATGCTGTTAAAGACACAGGTTCATCTTTTACTAGGGCTCCCAATACACACACTGAAGCTTACATTACAATGTCAATTTGCAGAGGCCACATAAATTTTCTTCCACAATACTCAAACACAAATGCACAGTAAGTCAATTCCTATGGCCTCCAAAATGCCAGAACTGGTATGGACTCTCAGGTTTAAGAGCAGCCATCATGAGTTATCTTTCTTCTTCTGTTTCAGTGCTCACTTGGGTTTTGACCATGGCTCGAACACTGAACCATACAGAATCTATTTCAGCCTGCCTAGTTAATATTCTTCATTAACCTGCATTACATGCATTAACCTGTATCAATTAACTATATTGTAGTTAACCACTGTAGAATGAATTAATCTTCTTTCTGTTAAAATATTATTACAATTGATATCAGAATTTATTTAAAGCATCAAGACTTCTGCATAAAACTTCTCATCTTCAAAATCATCTGAACTGGACTTACTTCTTAATCTGGTTAATAAATACACAGACCAGGTTTCTCTACCTTTTCCTTACAGGCTACAGGAAGACACATGCTCATGAGCTTGAGATCCAGTACAGAGCTCTAGATGCAGCAATATATGAACTTCTGCACTACAACACAGATTGGCAAGTTTCAGTTTTAGGAAGCATATTTCAGGACTGAGAACTTCAGAGTACAATTATCTCTCACTGAATAATGCTTTTAATCTGTAACAATAACAATTTTGCCTGTCAACTTCAGTCTAAACCCCAAGGGTGACATTTCCTATATATTTTCTTATAATGGGCTTTTCCAAGTGCACTCATTAGGTCACCAGGAAAGATTCAAAGTAAAAGTTCATGTAAGAGGTTTCAGTATTTATTCATAAGGATAAAGTTAGGGTGACAGAATTCCACTGTGAAAGAAAGCAAGTTCATTCAAATGAAACATTCAAATAAAAGAAGGTTCTGTAATTGGACAAGAGGAAAGGTAGAAAAATCTGTTTGATAGAAGAATTGAAGGCAGTCCTGGTCTCCACACACTTTTCTAGTCACCACTGAATATTTTTCTGATACATGTAGAAGACTGATTATTTTATTGAAGTAATTAATCAAGTAATGACTACACTTGTGTGTTCAATTATAGTCTTTATAGTTGATTAATCTTTATAATACATGTCATTACTGGCTTTATTTTTTTCCACCCAGGGCAAAGAAGGCCAATGTAAAAAATGAGAAGACAGCTATAACAAACTTGTACACTCAGAAGGTATGGTAACAATGGTAAGGGCACATTTTTCAGTGTCAGAAATATTGGTTTGTTTGCTGAAGCTGAAAACAAAATGAACAATTGCTAAAGATACAATTCCTATGCAGTAGCACCAACTTGCTTTTTAATCATTAGAAAGCATGCTCTTTCAGAGTCATAATGCCCCTAAGCTTCCCCAGTAGGGAAGGAAAGAAAGAAAAAAGCTTTAAATTTACTATCTAATTTTACATTATCCATTTTTGTTTCAATGGCTAAGTTAATCTTAACTTAGATTAAGATAATCTTAAATCATACCACCTCTAGTAGCAAGTTCTGTTGTTTTTAATTTATAGAGAGTACTGGGCAAAATCCATACTTTCTGAATCAGAACATGTGCTGCTACAAAAAAAGCTGCTGTTGAGTCAACTGGCAAATTTAATGACTCACTTGTTTGAACTGAACAAACACGTCCTTTCTCAAGAAAGAAAAATGCCTTATGCTATGACAGTCAGCAGATTTGGTGGAGAATAAGTACTTTCAGGACTCAGAAGTTATCACGAGAATTAATTTGGGCTAATTCAATTAGAAGTACATTAGGTAAACAAGTTAAGATCCAAAGGACAATAGAGGAAATGAACACATTCACAGAGTGAAACAACAGCATAAATATCTCCAGGGACAGGCTGCATCCAAATCTGCACGAGGATTCATTGCTTTGGGAGTGCAAAAGTTTAGGTATGCTGGGATTGATTTCCTCAGTCACATTCAGCATTACACACATCTACAGTTCCGGTCATTTTAGAAAGACTGAAGATGACTAGCCACATGGTTATGAAATACAAATCAAATGCCAAACCCTAATGTATAAGCAAGTGCCAAAACAGTTTGGCATTTAATTTTTATTCTAATAAGCCACAATACAATCTCAGCTGAAATCTCTAAATCAGCTCAGATGATTTTAAGTCAGTATCATGCAACACTTAGTGTCAAGCTTCACATTGTGTCTGACAGCTACACAAATTGCATGAACCTCAATGTTGCTTGTAAAGAAAGATACAGCAGCTTCGGCTATTTCACATTTATCAGTCTTCGCTGAAGGAAACTCCCTCTCCTTGGCTACTATCCAAGTTTCTTGCCTCTAGTGGAAAAGCAGCCAGTTCATAGTGCTGCAGGATTTCGACTAAGTTCTGCACATTTTCTTTAACAACCGGTGCATTTTTGGACAGAGAATAAAGTACAGTGCAAATATCCCCATTTTCACAAGCATGAAGGGAATGCAAAAGACAAGATTTCACTACCAACACAGCCAAGATGGAAGAAAGTAGGATAAGCTCAAGAAACCATGATGCTTCAGCCTTCTGTCAGTCTTCTCCCACTTGCCACTAAACAGGTAAGGTGCCGTCTGAGTCAAACTCCATGCTGCTTTAGCTACTGCTTCCTTCCACTCATATATACCTCTCCAAGTCTCTATGGAGTCTGCTTTCAGTATGTTAAGTTTAATTTGTCTTATTGGAAACTGGAGTCCAATTCATGCATATAGATAATTCAACTTTGCTAATGGCCTAAGGAACACAGGCTGAAATTCGCATAAGTACAAACCATCCAGCAACATCAACCACCCATACTGCAGCCACAGGCTTTGGTGTCTTCTCAATACTTGTTTTTCCTTCCTATTAACCATCCAGGTCAGGAATAGGCGTATATAAATTTGAGTTCTATCTGTCATTCAACATCCTATTACCAGGTACCCTCCCTTCTCACCAGCAATTAAGTAAGAATAAAAACACTGAAGAGAAATATCAAAAAGAATCATTTACATAGTTTTAAAATCACAATAAAGAATTCATACCTGCAAATGTTCAAACACTACAAATATGTAGTTTAGTTTTTTATGACTCACCAGGTGACATTATTCATAAGAACTCATAACTGTTTAGTGATTTCATTATGACAATTGTGATTGCTGAAAGTTTTACTGATAATGTAACAAAACAACCTTTGCCCCTCTCCAGAACATACTTGTTAGACAGGAACAAGAGTAAAATCACTGGTTTATTTCATGGATGCTGTGAAATGAGACATTAGTGCAGGGTGTAGGTATGGTCAATCAATTGGAATACCCAAATTTGTACCAAATATATTTTTACCCAATATTAGCTCTTAATAATCTATAACCCTTCAGGTTGTCATTTGGCTGAGTCTAATTAGAAAAGCAATTAAAAAAGACTCTCCGTGTCCCAACATTTCAGAAAGCTGTGCTGTTTTCACAGCTAATATGCACCCATAATTGCTTTATGTGAACATTCCCTGAAAGAAAAAAAAAAACAAAAACCTGAAACAGTCATGCCTCAGTGGATGAAGAGTAAGTAAATAAAGTTGCTCTCTTAGAGCTGGAATTATACAATGCTATATGGACAAGTTTATTTAGTGAACAATGGAATTTTGGGTGGTCTGGTCACTGTGAATTGTGCTGGAATTGCTGAAAACAGAGCCTTCAGGCAATCCAGCCACTTCTGTACATGTCTAGAAAGTGTTGCGACCTTGCCAAAGACAAAGACTTCACTTTTCACCTAAACTTTACAACAGCATTCCACAAGGTACAGGTTCTTTTTCTGTCTAGGTGAGTACAGACACTCAAAACCTATTTTCACTTCTGCTCAATATTGTGAAGAGATGAGTCAGACCCTGTGTATTTATATATTTTATCATGTAGTTACATTTATCATGGAATTGTGTCCACGTGATACAGGCCCACAGAGAGGTCATGCTTCCTTAGGATAGCTCAGAGAGCGCTGAGTGAACTTACAACCTGTCTGTGCCTTTATTTGCAGATGTACACATGGAGCCTGGTCACTGCTATGACAACTAACGCTTGATGGAGAAAGCAAACACATTCTTCTACTAACAAAGGTGAGCGAGATGTCATCCCTCCTCCCCATCACACAAATTAATTCTCTGCAAATGTGCAGAAGAGTTGACTGACATCTGCATCTGACATTTTTTAGTCTAATGCTTCACTTAAACACAGGAGCACAAGTATACTGTCCACTATGCAACAGGGCCAAAGCTTCCGAAGGCAGCAAAGGCACCACAGGCAGGGTGATCCGTCATAGTGGCACCATTCCATCTTTTCCTGGGTTCTCCCTCTGTCATACTCCATAGCGGCATTTTCATCATCTTTCCCAAGGGGAAGAGAACTATACCAGCCCTTCACTCCAACCCACATATTCATCGCAAGGTTTGATGATCATAACTATTTGAGCACCATAAAGAGGCACTGGAGTATGTAAGTTATTAGTAAGAGATTTGTGGGATCTTTTAAGAGGCCCAGAGAGCTTCAGACTTCAGGCTAAAAACCTGCAGCCTAGTCCCAAATCAAAGATTATTACCTCTCCAGAATGAATATTTCACAGACACTTGAAACCACTATCTGACTACCCTCCTAGAAAGCTATGCTTTAGTGCCTGCCAGCTTTAGAGACCAGGGGTTTCTGTCTTCCCCAAATTTGCATCGCTGGTGGAAACACTACTGTGCTGTCTGCCAAGTCAGTAGAGTGCTTGACAAGTTGAACGACAGGAAGCTGCCAGTAAGCCAAACAGTAGGTTTACAAGTTGAAAAGACAAAAAATAAGCAGGCATCCACCAAAGCAGGATAACAGGCCCCAAAATGGAAGCACGTTTCTGTCCTAACCTGTAAACACTAATGGCTGAATCCACCCTGAGATTTACAACATACTGTATTTACTACTGGAAAAGAAAGGTAAAATATTAGCTTAGAAAAGTTACTTCTTTAAAATGACACCCTCGTGTTGAGAAGAGTTCTCTACCTATGACCGCAGAATTGTGTTTATTCACCTTACCAGTCAAAATTGATATTGTTCTCAGACTTACAGGATCAGTGAAACTTAGGGAGAGGAAAACAAACAAACCAACCTCAGTATCCTCCTCCTCATAAATTACAAACAACAGCCTGATAATAAAAAACAGTATGATCATGGACTTCTTCATGTTGGCAATTTCACAATGACAACATACAGAATCAAAAAACACAGCAGAGTTCGATTTTCATAAACTAGTCTGACCCTCCAGGGCTAAGAATAGCAAAAAACAAATGAAAACTAATTTGTAGTTTTGCTGGTAAACTAAGCATGACAAGAAAATAGTACAGGATGAATGTAACCTCAAAGTGTTACATCTATCTATACACCCATCAGAATACATCATTTTCTTCTCTAAAGAACAAAGCCTTTGCCAGTCTCTGTCTGGGAGACTAGATACCAGATTGCTACAATTCTGAAGAACGATTCCTTCATACTCAAAATTTCCCTGCAACAAATACCTTCGTTTTAATTACAAGTTATGCCATTGTACATACTAATATTATAATTTGCCAACATTTAAACTGTTGAGGTTTCCTTTCAGAAATAACAATGCAACGTTCTTTTACACAATCAGGATTCATTAATGTTCCTTTAAAATGCCTAGAAAAGTCACAGTTGCTTTACAGCTACTAACATACCACAGCAAGAAGATGCTAGTGAAGGTGCCTTAAAATATGAGCTCAATTACTTCTGCAGGGTGCAGACTAAGGTTCTATCTATACTACTTCTTAGGGTTACCCTGGAGGTCATTCTCAACTGGCATTCTTTGCTTTTTCTGCCATCTGTACTGTACTTCAGAGCCTATACCTATGTCTGTCATACGATACTGTCTTATTTCCTCAGCTTAAGGCAATGTTGTGTGCAGACTCCTTACATGCTGCAAAACACAGCCCTTCATGAAGAGCCTGTTTGCTCTTACATGCTTGCCTACACCTATAAGTAACAGAGAGTAAAAGGGGTACAGACAAATAGAAAACAAACTGAGGGTCTGGAGTAATGGTGGCAGATATTTTATGCTAAAGCCAACACCATAAGAACACATTTCAAACAAGAGGGCTGTGCAAGAAATTGAGGTTGACCTCATGCCCAGTATTTTACCCTAACTTTTACCACATAGACAGCATGCATCAGTTCACTTACCTCTGGGAGATGAGCATGTAGGTTTAAAAGGTAGAGATGTTCTTAGCTCTGTTCTGGAAGATAAGTTCTTAGCTCCCTCTTAAGTCAACAAGACAACTAGCTTTCACTTCATTTGCATGACTAAGAGCATGAGAGAGAGACATTTGCCACAGGAGCACTAAATTGTATGTAAGCATCTGGATGGCAGTATTCCTAACTTCTGTGATTTTTATAGCTGATGGCTTCTTAAGAAAACAGTACCAGCATCTACTTACTGTCTGAATTTATTACTTTTTTTTTTTTATGTTTTGAGGTATTCTAGCTACAAGGAACACCCCAAAAATGCTGGAATATCCAGCATACCAGCATGTTGTAAAAATTCTAGCCAATAAGAAGCAGCCCAGTTTTACAAAACACACTGTTTGGCTCACCAGCCCACAGCCCCCACATGGTTTTTAAAACAAATCCCCGTAAATTTGGATGCTACCGATACATACACCTAAGGAACTACGTGAGTGTTTCACCTGTTGGTCACTAATGTTACATGTACATGGTGAGGTAAGCACACACTGTTAGCAAGGATAAAAGCAAAAGTTCTATGCTGCCCAAAGATTTACAAGTGCTTGAATCTCTTCAATATATACTGAAGAAGCCAGTCCAGTGTTATTCCCTTCTAGAATCCTTGCTCCTTCTCCCTGTCTCATGGTGCAAAACTTGAGCATCTCCCTTTACTTTTTTCTAACAGTGTCCATGATGTCACAATATTAAGCTCTGGTACTACAGCTGAAATTACTCAATTATTATTCAATTACTCAAATATTATTCAATATTTTGAATACCCCTGCCATTTATTTACCAAAGTGTGTTCACACCAGTATACACTTAACTTTTCTACCCGCCGCCTCCATTCATCTCTTCATCGCGTTTTACCAAATTTGATTTCTTGCACCTTTTGAACATAGCAAAGAAGAAGCAAACAATGAAAAGCCCACCCAAACCCAAAATATTAAAAGCTTCGGGAACAGTCCTAAAAATTTACTCAAGCTAGAATGAGCAGTCATAGCATACTGCAATACACTTCCATAGGCTGCCTGCCCCTTTAAACACTTGTCAATTCTATATGATATATGGGCATCCCAGTGTCAGTAGGATTTCTAGATATTCTTTTATATTTACCATTGGAAACACCATGAATAATGCAAGTAACAAGGTCATCTCACCGGAAAGGCCGAATTATTTAAGGCCTACCACAGTAATCCTCTTCTTCCAGAAAGAAGATTTTGTCATTATTAGTGTCAACCATAGGTCACTTGAATATAATACTTCATCAATGTCAATTAAACTCTGGGACCTTCAGTAAAACAGTAGAATCAAAGTTAATTCAAATGCTAATAAATATAATTCCTTTCATCATTTAAACACTGGCTTTATCTAAAATTAATGTTTTCATATAATAAAAGTAACGGTTAACCTCATCAGAAAATTCTGATGTATTAAAGTAGTAGACTTAAAATAACTGTAATTTTTTTGTTATAATTTTCCAAATTAACAAAGATTAACCGCACATATCTGTGCAGTTAACCTCTAAATGATTATTTGAATGTGTAATAGTAAAACATTTGATAAAACTATAATTCTTACTGCAATAATTCAGTGTGTTTTCAGAATTTAAAATTATTTATGGTTTTACAGGCGATGTTTCTCAAGTCATATCAAATTTCAGGTTTCTTTGTGTAAGACTTGAATATAACTTCATACATAAAACAGACTTACGAAAACTAATTCATATTTTGAGTTTTCAAGACCACAACACTTCCACAGTGAAATATGTAACGTAAGAATGCAGCAGCTGTATTAATGAAAAT
Source organism: Pezoporus flaviventris (assembly GCF_033815535.1). Classification (NCBI taxonomy): domain Eukaryota; kingdom Metazoa; phylum Chordata; class Aves; order Psittaciformes; family Psittacidae; genus Pezoporus; species Pezoporus flaviventris. The sequence goes on from NW_026892585.1 coordinate 8,043,703, forward strand.
AGTCAACGCATATTATCTTATATATAATCACGTTTTGGTTGGTGCAAAAATCTATTTTACAGTTCTAATCTGAAATAGTAAGACTAGGAGTTTTCTATGTTTAGTAACTACTGGTCAGACTTGCAGTACATATATATACGGTTCATGAATCATATGGAAATACATGGGAATTGTGTTACATTACACCAGAATAAACATTTCTTGACATTTCAACCGACGAGTATTTTCTGTCATAACAAGGAGATGCTCAAACCATACAAGCTTCTAGTATCTAAGGTTTAACTGATCTTTAGGGGCCATGACTCCTCATGTCCATTCAAGCTTCCCCTTTGAACAAGTATTCTTCTCTTCAGAAACATACTAACAATTTCTCTTTGTTATACATGTTACCAATGAATTATGAAAAGCTACTGCCTTCTGTCCATGTAAAATACACTGTTTTAAAGGGACTGTACACAGCTGTTTGAGCCTACAGCCTCGCCTCTCATTGTTTTCTCATCATTTTGTATTTCAAGTCCCTACAATTCCCCATGCATTTGCATTGTAGAGTAGAGATTAGCTGATTGCAGGAAAAAGGGGATTTCTACATCACATAAATGTTGCTTCACTCTGAAATCAGTAGACAGAAAAGTAAAGCAGAGGTCCAGAATGCCTTTCTCCTGTACTCCCAGTATGGTGGGATTACTGCAAGACAGGAGGAGATATTTCCCACAGGCATAGAACACTGCCTGAGGCAAGTTCAGAAGGCATCAAGACATTCTCACTAGGGGTGGAGGAAAGAACATGTCCATCAGCTGTAAAAAACACAGCAGCTGTTGGATTGCAACAGCCACTGATGAAGTCAGAGTTCAACTGGGACTATTTCCATCTGGGTATTGCCAGCACTGAGAAAGTACAAAAGAGAGAATCCTAATTCTTGTCTTTCGCAAGCAGGGTAAAAGTTGGATTTAGGCAACCAGGATCTTAGTAGAGGCTGCATTATGGCTCTGAGCAAGCTAAAGCCCAGGAAGCAGAATCCTGCCTCTCATTCTCCCCATGTTTTCCATTTTCTGTTGAGTGGAAGAGTCAGTGAGAGCTTTCATCTATGAGGTGTGAAGACAAGACCAAAGATAGAGACAACTAGCTGTTCAGTGGCATTTTGCTATTGTAGAAACATTCACAAGTACTCGCTGACAGCACTCTGAAGGCAACAACACCCTGCTCTGTTGTAAGCAGAGCACACTTATAGAAGTATGTACAGAACTCTCTATGTTCCATTTCAAAAGTGGAAGTAGGCAAGCACAAGAGCAAGCTTTTTAGTAGTCCTCTCCTGGACTGCAAGTTATAGAGTCATGATATTGAGATCATGGTACAGTTAGGCTGTGCATTATGCTTTGTCACGTGTGCAAGAATTAATAAAGGCTTGTAGCCCTTAGTCTGATCTGCCATATAAAGCAAACCATAGAACTTAATTCAGTTACCTGGCAATTTAAGACTGAGAGCTGATGTCTGACAATTATCTATGTTCTAGACCAGAATCTGAGCTTGAATTACAGGTTTCAGAGATGAGAATCTTTGCAAGTCTATATTTAGAAGCCAATTCCTACAACCAGACACCCTTCCTGAAAAAAGTCAATACTTCACCTCTAATTTTAATGCATCCTCAAAAGATTTAAAATATCTGAAATAATTTTTGTACTTTTTTTTAACTGCCTTTGCATTTTTTTTCAGTCCCTTTAAACTGGCTTAGAAATCCTTCTTTCATATAAAATTCTTCCACCTGGTACAACCAAGGTTTAGCTATTTTCAAAGGAACAGGAGGATGATGGTATCTTGAAATGCCCAAGGTAGGATAAAAGACATGATCTGAGGAAGAAGTTGGTTTCAGTTCTACTGACTTCAAAGAAGTTATTTCCAACAAAAAATGAAGGACATACTGTTTAAGTTCTCAGTGCATCTCCTCAAGATAAAATACGGATGTTATTTCCGACAGGAAAAAAATGATCAGTGTTATGTTTTCACTGAGCTCCTTCCTCATATACCAAGATTTTAGCTTCGCTGCTCTCTGTTCCTAAATAAAACTTTACATGACAGTTAAAGATAAAACACAGAGAACAGCTGCAGCTGCAATATAATGACAAGACAGCTGAAGTTACCACATAAAAGGCACAGGTTCTTTTTGTGAAACATTCGGGAGTGCAAATCTAATGACCAAATGCAGGAGAAAACACATGCTATGTTTATTTCAAGAGAGAGCAGAAAGAACCTTTGTTAAAAAAAGACACTGAGTTGCTGAAGCAAGGAAACTGTTGAAATGCACCCCGTTTATCAGCATGGGATCTGACAAAAGCACAGGTCACTATTGTATCTACTTATAAACAAAGCCCTGGCATTAATTTAATGCGCAACTGCACAACTGTTGAACATTTAATTTGACCTATTAGGATTAACACATATACGCCTGACCTATGAACTTGACCTACAATAAAACTTTGTTTTGGGATTAAGCTTTTCCTGGACCTACAGGAATGAATGTTGTACTTCATACAACTATAGTAGGTTGCTGAAGGCCGGGCCTACCATTTGGAAGGCTGTTAAAACAAGGATTTATTGACCAATAACGCAGATATCTATCTCTAAGCTTGTCAACCCAGGCTTCCTTTACTCTCTCTAGAAAGAAAGAAGCACTCCTACAGAGTGATTTATTTGAATGTAAATGTCTAAAATAAAGCAGATGACTCACTCCACAAAACTGCATATTTTATTCTTTGATCACAGAGGGACCCAACTCTATCTAAGGGAGAGGCTTCTACCTGTTTTTACCATTCTAAACGTCTAAACCAGGTGAGACGAATCTCACCTTGTCTACCTGACACAGTGAAAGCTGTCCTTTGGTCATGACTGAGGTATTAACACCTACAAAGACGGAATGAACAATTAATTACTATGTTAATGAAAAGACATATATAAGGAGAAGATAGTTGAGTTTAGATGACACTATGTTCCAAAGACTTATCTGCATTGCAAAGACTGCGTAGGATATGCTGAGTCTAGGATCCCTTCCCATGATACAGCCTAAAAAGGTAAGGGTTGGATGAATGCCATAATCCTCAGCTAAGAATAGTATGAAGCACTTGCCAACTTGTGGACCTCATCATATAGAAGCTTGTTAGCAGAATCATCAGCACAAAAAAAGTTTAGAGATAACCTATGTGCTAGACAGACATAAGTAGGGATTTTCTTTCTTCCTTTTATTTTTTCCTGTTCTCTCTATTCATCCCTTCATTGCTCTCTTGTGGTCTTCTCCAGATTTTGTAACGATGTAATTCTATTTGCTTTCAGCTTAATTTAGTTGGCATTAACAAATATTCAGGATAAATGGCTCAAGTTAGCTGTTGCAAGGAGTGATGGTCTGCTTTCCTGTACAAAATCTTGGACAACTAAAAGGCCCAGTGAAGTGATGTGCAAACAAAAGATGAATTTTGAACTGATACTTGTTGGTATAACTACTCTAAATTAATCAGCATGTTGAAGCTATGTTCATACAGCCAGTTCCGAGCTCACAATGAGTCACTGCTCACAGTGTGGACAGCAGGTATTTGGCCAAGGCATCTTCCTTCTGGACATTATACATAATGGTACCTAGCAAGGTATTAGGCAGAAACTAGCCAGCCATTGCTATGGCCCATATACACTCTGTAAACTGCCCGAGCCATATGATCTGATGTTTCTACCAGGCAGATTTTGTAGTTTTGGCAGAAGTTTTTTCAGTAATAGCTTCAACCACAGCTACCCTTTCATTGCCACCAACTGACTCCAAATGACATTAGAAAGGCAGAATAGAAATAGGTACTGCCTAGGATTAAAAAGAATAATTCTTCCCTTGGAAAAGTTTCATGCCATGCAGCACAACTCCCAAACTCAAGAAACAAATTATAGCCAGTTGGAAAGGAATGAAAAGTCCTCCTAGAACCACACACTTGCTGACTTCAGAATTACAAGTGAGAAAAGGTATTTTCCTGGAGATTAGAGCAGCACTCATTCCCGAGCTAAAGAACAAAAATCTGGTTTCAAAGTCTGGAGTAAGAAGACTTACAGTTGCTGTGGTTACATTTTATTTTTCCATCTCCTTATAAAGCAAGTAGGAACTTCAACGGATGGAGCAGTGCAGCACCAGCACTGCCTTTGAACAGGATGAGGTCAAAGGAACCTAACTTCCATCTGCTGAGGACTTGGCACAGCTGAAAGGAGCTGAGACATAAGATACCATGAACAAACTATAGCTACAAGAATGCTGCAGTTCCAGTTGGAAGCACAGTGAAAAATGGTCAATGTGGCTCAGAGCTGAATTGAGTCATGGAACAGTGAAAACAAACACAACTTGGCTGCATGCTAGCATTTAACCACGGGGTGACATCCAGTCATCACAGATACAGCCAGACTCATGTTGTGAACAGTCCAAGCACGCAAACCTTCTCAATGATGAAATCCAGCACAGTAACACTGCTCTTGGTGAAAGTATTTTAAATGCATAATGCATAAAACATAAAACAATAGGTCCATTTAAGTATCATTAAACTGTCAACCATTTCCAAACCATTCAATTTGTTAAGTCAGAAGAACTGAGAGAAAAAAATTGACAGAATTAGAAGTAATTACTTTTAAATCCTTTAGTATTTCTTTTGAGTACAACTAACATGAGCTTAAGAGATTTGTAGCTGAACTATGAATTTCTATTTATATAAAAGGAGTATAAAAGAAATTAAGAAAAAGCTTTAAAGATAATGATTTTTAATGCTTCTTTACGTGGCCAAATATTGTGTGGCTGGTGTTCTTGTCAGAAACATTTTATTTTAGTGTTTCCAGGGTTTAGTAAAGAATAAAGACAACATGCTTTACAAAACACAAAGAACTTCTATAGAAGACCTTACAGTGTGGCAGTTGAGCTATGTTAGAAAATGCATTTTTACTCTGATGGTTTACCTTCCTACATTTTCATTGCCATAATATATTTGCCATTGCTACAAAATGTGTGAGATATATGCAAAAGATGTATCTAATCAAGATACTAAATATGAATCAACACAACACCAGAAATCAGTGCTTCTTTGATAGAGGAGGATTATGCTGTAACAGTCGTTTATCATTTTACTCTTGATACAAATTTATTTGGGGGTTTACCAGTCTTTAGCTTAATTGTAGTCACTTTGCATTTTTCAGTTTTAATTTCCTGAATGTTTTCTTGTAATGAGACTACCCTATTGCTTCCTTTCTAGGCAGATTTTTTTGTCTGTTACTAGCAAACCTATTATACTTCTTGCTTTTCATCCAAGACATACTACCGTGTTTATTGCCTTTGCAAGAGAATGGCAATTCAGATTCTGAAATTGATAGGTGTGTGCACAGGTAATATTGCAGACCTTGCCCTCTGCTCTCTATCATAGTAAGTTTACTTTTCTTAGGGAATGGGAAGAAAATGGCTGTAAACATAGTGTTTTTTTTCCCTTTTTTTTAAACTTCAAGGTTAGGATTCTCAAATAAATGTAAGGTTAGAGTATGAATAGAGTGGTTAAAAAAAAAAACAGCACTACATTTTTACAGCACTCTTTGAGAGTGTCTTTGAAAAAGAGTCGTATAATTCTAGCGAGATCATGGAAGTTTTACCTGCAGCTAGGCCGTATTTGTGGTCTTACCAAAGGAGAACCCGTTCCAAGCTATGGCCCCACACTCACTAATATCCATTCTATGCACCACTGACAACCTAAAAGTGCACATTCAATCTAGCTCAGACATGTGGGTACAGCTGCATTCCTGTCAAATTAACCACTGTACATGACAAAGAATTCACTCTGGCATTATGTTTTATGCCAGCTCCATCCCAACTGTGACAGAACAGGTGAAATCTTTTCCAGCATCAAGTTAGAACAAAGCTTCTGGACAATACTCGATTCTGCACAAATTGTTTCATCATTGGTTTTGGATGTTTGGGGTTTTTGTACTGTTGAACCAATGGTTTATACTGGGTCAACCTTTAGTACCCCATAACTTCAGTTTACATGATGTGGAGCAGGAATCTGCAAATGGACTGACTGCATCACATAACCACAATCTCAGTCTCACAGGCAGTGAGAAAAGGAGGGACTGATTCCTTCCTTCCTCTGCAGCATGGTAACGTGTCATTTTTTAATTAATTTATCAGAAGAGCTTTCAATAATTCCACTGGAATACATTTTTTGTGTTTATCCAATTAGCAATATTTATATTGTCAAAGAAATTAGTATATTAAGAGACAATAAAAATCACAGCATGAGGACAAGGATGTCATCTTCTTAACAGCTCCCAAACTTGACTTCCAGTCTTCCACAGACAAAAAAAATCTGCCCATGCTAAGTTAGTTGGCTGGAATGTAAAAGTCTAACAACCCTGCAATGAGAGACTGAGAAGGAAATGGAGAAAGCAGAAAGCAGCATAGATGACACCAGGATTTATTGGTTCATCCTGAATACTTCTTCTGGAACAAAAGTTCCCTATATACTTCTGCAACAGCCAATCCAGCTATGGAAAACCTGTAAAATATTCCTCTCATCTGCAGTTTTGACAAGGCAGAAATGAAACTGGTGTTTGCTAGAAAAGGCAGTAATTTTAATATGCCTTCTATAATAATAACAACTTTATATGTGTGAGTTACAGCAGATATATGATGCACTCCATTTGTATGCACATGTTGGACCATACATACATCCCAGGTATATTACAAACATTAGGTTACACACTGTGCAAGTTACTGCTTTTAATCCCTGCCAAATAAAAGTTAATATACAATATTGCTGCTCTTATATACTGATTTCTGTCTAAGGATGCCAAATCAAACTGAAAAGTCTGAGTAAAAATTGTTCCTCTTATTTTCTACATTGGAAAAATGTGATCAAATAGACTAAATGACCCGGTCTCAAACTGTACTCTTTATGTTTAAAGTGCACCACAGAATAAGCCCAGCATAGCTAATGGATGACCTGAAGTTCCAAGATAAAGATTGCAGTCATAAACTTTCTCCTCCACTGCAGTAGGACTTGCCACCATAAAGATAAACCTCACCTGTATGACACTTCACTAGGGAGGTGGCTCAAGACCATGAAATAATTTCTCCTAAGAAATGAGGACCATCATAAACTGCACTGTCCATAAGTACAAGGAACCTTTTTCATTAGCCTTGAACACACTTTAACAGCGTTTCTATTGGGAGGGTGGGAGGTAAGACAGTAATGAAAACCATTCAAAATACTAAACTTGCACTTCTCAGGAAATGAGGGTAAGACAGAAAAACATCACAGTACATATGGCAACCACAGATCGCACTGCTAATGGACCTTTAAAGAAACTCAGACCCTTTGGTGATGGAACTTGCCCCAAAACAACCAGTACATGAGGCAAAGCCAGAACCATCAATTTTGGTTTTCAAATTCACAACTATGTGTGTTTTGTGATGCTTATATATTGTCATGCTGCCCATGGGGATTCAGAAGGAATTAAATGTATGTGCTGAGCCCCTCCAATGGGACTAGCTCTGGATCTACTACATTTCTCAGAAGCAGGGTACTTACTACACATAAACTGAGTAGTGATACCTAGCCTCTGTGAGGCAGGCGCTCTTTACTTCCACTAAGTCTAAAACTATGCTCTAACAGAGCACAACAGTAATATTTAAAGGGAGTTTACTGCTTTATGCACATGTGTTTACATGATAGACAGTAGAATGTGCCCTTTCAGTCATCTGTACTTTCAGTGGCAGAATCAGGCTGACAAGAACAGTATGTTGAAGTGCAACAGTGTCAAAAAGTATGCATGTTTCTTAACGCGACACCAAAATTGTGATTTAATCTGTCTGCTGATGTTTATTATTAGACAGCCCATATCAGCTACAGCATGCAATCAGAATACTCTTCTTTCACTACATGTATGTGAACTAGAAAGCAAATGTTGCTGTTGCTGATGTTGGGGTTTTTTGTTTTCAAAAGCAGTTATGCCAACATATCCCCATTTCTCATATTATCTACAGAACAAATGGTACAGTCATTCATTATCCTTTACTTGTAAACCTATGCAACACAGCAGAAGAAATTTAAGATAAACCAAACAGTAAAAAAAGGTAAGTATAACTGGCAACCCAATTAACACTGGTACTTAGACTCTTAATTCACTTAGGCATATGTTTAAATCAGACTGCAGCTCCTGAGTGACAAAAATGAAATGACTAGTCCTTCCTGTATCACTCTGATTCTGAGAAGATGAAGGAGAACTTAAATTCAGTAAGATATTTAACTTGCTACTTCTCACATAGGTTTCCATCCCAGTGAAATGAAAAGTTAGAAACTAAATAACAACTAGTCTAACTGTATCTGAACCTCAGGCACAGTCAGCAAAAGCAGCTGCATTTCAGCTGATCATCAGGATCCGCCTGATAAATCATAAATGACAATGCAGGTGCTCTTGGTCTCCTTCAGTACAAAGTCAAATGTATTTGGTTTATCTGCTGCTGAAATTAGCGTCTGACCACACTCTTACATGCATGCTTTATTTTACACACTGAGTGGTTCCACTGATCTGAATCAGCACTTCTGAGGCAGGAAATGGCCTGAGAAACAAAACTGCCCTCAAATTTATCACATTTTCTTTCTTTCAGTGCATCTCTTGAAGCCTTCCTTAAACAATTCAAGTATTATGACTCTTTAAATTAGGGATAATTACACTGATACACACACATATTATCATAATTACTTTCCAATGGGAAAGAGAAGAACGCAAAGGGGAGACACAGTCCCACTATGAATATAAACAACCCTGCAAACTGTTATTAACTGATATATCAGAAGAACGTAACTACCACACTAGGTGACACTATATAGGAAGACTGCAATCCTAAGTCTCCTTCACACAACCCGTGACTGAGCAATACCACTATAAAGCTTCTTTTGTTTGTGATCATAATTGCATTCTTATTAGGATTTCCATTGGTTTAAGAGCAAATATACACATACTGGTTTAAGAAGAAAGAACCCACCCCGCAAACTGATCCAACCACTGCAAAGCATGGGCCCTAACTCCAAACTACTATTGTCTCCTTAAAAATGTACAACACAGTGCAAAATTTATTGTACACAGACTTGAAGTAATTCAATCATTAATCAACTTTCCAGAATTTAAGTATTTTCATGTCTTCAACAAGTATGGCTTATTTCACTTTGGTTACTCCAACTCTGTTACCGGTCTCTGCCAGCACTGATGTCATCTTAACACATACTTTTTCCCAATAAAGAAATTTATCCAACAACAAAAATTGCTTGCTTCATAGAGAAAATACAACCATATACTCAGAAATGCAGTATGTGGTTAAACCTGCAGTATGGTTTGATGCCCGCGCCCTGAGTACTTAGTTGTGTTCCTAGCAATGGAAGGCCACTTGTCTATCAACACAGAGGCTGCAAGATTAACAGTACAGCTCATTTTTCTGTTTCTGTATTTATCTAACACATCTCCTCACCATTAAAACAACTGATGCCTGTTAAGGTGGTATATCACTCCTAACCTCTAAAGCTTTTTTAAAACCATAAAATCCCAGACTGGATTGGATTTGAAGGGATCTTAAAGCTCATCCAGTTCCAACCCCCTGTGCCACAGGCAGGGACACCTTCCAGTAGACCAGGTTGCTCCAAGTCGCTTCTGACCTGGCCCTGAACACTGCCAGGGCAGCCACAGCAAACATTTGCTTGCAAGAGCAAACAAATCAGTAAAACATCATCTAGAGTATTTCAGAGTGGTTCTACTATGGCTTTTTAGAATGAAAAGGTATTTCACCAGAGATGTATATTTGTTCAAAATATTCTCACTGGATTCATACTAAGCTGAAAAAAGCTTTTATGCAATTAAAACATTATTTTTCATTAACATAGAGCTGAAATTTACATTTACATGAAGATATAATTTCATGCTGTAATTTCCCATTAAGAAATAACTTAGAATTGGTTCGGTATGTTTATTTAACATTTTCATTTAAATTCAGATTCCGATTTTTATATTTCTTAATTAAAAGAAAAATCATAAATATTTCCGATGTGTCACTGGCATGTGGCCCTTGAATTCAAACAAGCTTTGCATTATATTTCCATAAATTAAAAATAAGTTAGTCAAGGGCCTAGACCTGCAAATGTCATCAGATTTTGAAGGATTAAATCCCTATCTTGGTGGGCTGTTTGAACTCAAATTTTAATGGAAACTTCAAAATTTAAAAATGTGCTCAGTGCATTCATTTTCACTGAAGCATAAAAGTTATGTAATTAACAGGGAGATAGCTGAGAAAGGCAGGATCCAAACTTTTGTCATGGCTTAATCTGTCATTTTTAAACTGAAAGATAAGGTTATATATGCTGACTACTACAGTAGCTTTGGGTTACCCAAAGGTCAGCTGAGCATCAGTAACAATGTGTAATTTAACCTGCCTTCACAAAGGCAATATATGGTTTGGGGAGGCTGAAAATTTACCACTTGCAGTTTTCCCTCCCAGGCATGCACAACTATGTCTTTTTTGCTAATTGTTCAGCTTCTCAGCTGCCAGAGTATGCATCAGAGCATTTTAGGCAAACAAACATAAGTTTTAGCTTACCTTAAATGCAAGCATGCAAAGGACAGCAATCTTCTTGCAAGCCAGTTTAAACAATGTGCTGCCAGAGTGGAGAAGGCAACCATAATCCCCTTCTGATACTGAGAAAATTGCATTGTGTAAATTCAGTCATCTCTGCTGCTGTTCTATTCGTCCTACCTCTTCTTGATGCCAAGCTTTTGTTTACCCCCACCTAGCAGTTTGATCTTGGTCTACAGCAAAGAAAAGAGCCAGTTTTCATATTCACAATGGATGCACTAGAGCTTAACCATCTATTGTATGGCCTACAAAAGAGGCAAGGCTTGAGTAACAAGAAAATACTGTCACAAATAACGCAATGATAGTTTTGAGATGTGTGGTAGCCTGTACTTGCAGACCTGTGATACCACCACTAACATCAGTGTTTAACTGTGGAGTATTAGAGGTTTACTTCCACTTCTTCCCAAACTCTGCTCCGAAGTATTTCTCAGCCTCACCCTAACTGACCTCTTTTCTCCCATTCTGATCCTTCCACCATACTCTCTCCCTTGCCTTTCTTTTTATCAAAAAGGACCACTTCGCAGGATGAAAGTATAACTTCTCAGCATTTACATATTTTGCCTTCCAGGGTGGCTTAAAAGCAAGCAGGTCCTTATTGATGTTATTGAGTTGTAGGAGGTTTTCTTCTTTTCAATGGAGAACTGAAATAATATTTATCATCACTGCACTGTTCATTCACCTTACATTGACTTGTTCTACTGTTTTGGAAAATTTGTCATAGCTCACGGATATGCTGCTTAAAAGAGGGGCAGGTGATGAGTATTTTTTGCAGCAGTGACTTGAAATGCACTGTTGGTTTATGTAGGATTTCTTTTTGTTCAGTTTTATGAATTAAATAAAATCTGTTTACCTTACTTACAGAGTTTGAGATGCCACTACATGAAACTCCATTTTCGGTGTTCTAAAGATAGACGTTGGATAATTTAAGCCTTTATTTAACTTGAATCTTTTTGCCTCTCAGAAAGCTCATATAATTTTCATAATCATTTGTCCATTGAAAACAGCAGTCTATGTCAATCTCATATTACATTAAAGCATAATGTCAAGTAGCTGAGCTTCTTTTGAGAAGGCTTTGTTATCTTTGAAAGAGGCACGTAACACTGAGTTTATAAAACTATAAAGAATGAAGCTGGACATACTCAATGCAAAAAAGTAAAAATATAAAGTGGATGTCCAACAGACAAATCCTTTAGGACAATCAAATTGGGATGCATTTATATCTTAAACATACTTTTATTATGAGTGAACCAGAGCAATTTGCTTTCATAGTTACTGGAGCACAGCTGTTACAGCTTCTCCAGTTGGAAAACTGCAACTACTCTTCAATTACTTTTTTGTCTGTCTGCATGACATTTTCCTATTTCATCAAGATTTTGACATAGGTCACTCCAAATCAATTGCAGAAATATTTTTTTAGAGATGCATTGCAGACATTCATATGTTCGCTTCCAACCTTTCCATTATTCTTCTACCTTTTACACTGCTTTAAAGTTAAATATGTTTATGTATTTTATTAAGAGTTCAGTGGGACTTGCTTGTGAAACAGAAGGCAGATTGAGAGCAAAGAGTTCTCAGTTGTATTACTGCCAATGAATGCAGCTAGGAATATTAATACTGTTGGGTTTGTTCAGGAGAAAACTACACAAGCACTGAACAGCTTACTGAATGGAAAATTAAGGTGCCACAGGAAATTTCGGAGGTGTACTCCAGAGGTGTAGGCCACACGTAGCAACATTTCACTTCCAAGAAATTGCATATTTCAACTTACAGTGAATTATTACAATTTACTCATAAATCCTTAAAAATTAGGCATACATTATGAACTACTCATAACATAGTAATGCCTAGAATGTCATACCATGATCAGTTTCCCTGTGCATGTTACCAAAAAATCAATCACAGCAAGCAAGACAGCCTCTGCCACAAACAGCTCCCTCTTTTAATAAGAATGCTGAGGGTGCTGGCAGCTCCTGAGCTACGCTATCACAAGTCCTCTGCTCTAGGAAAATGCAAAACTATTACTTGCCCCAGACACATTTTAAATATAATTTTTCAGATGTTGGCATTAGTCAGAAACTGCAGAACACCCTAGTGCCCAATTTGTATCCCGTGAGTAGTTTATGACAACCAAAGGTAGCTTTGGAAAATAAGGAAGAGAAAAAGTGCTTACAGAATCAGCACACGTCATACTCTCTTGAAAATGAAGTGCATTACAGCAGACATAAAAGAGCCTGCTGTAGTAAGACAAGCTGTAATGAGTTCAGTGTGTTAGTATGCAAGTTATAAAAGATTTCTCTTCTTTAATACAACATTTTTCATTATCATTAGTCCTTGAGGTACATGCCAACCTTTTGCTGGTGAATGTAAATGATGGAAAGCCTCCAGGAAAGAAGGAATCACAGCTTTTTTCTTCCTGTTTTGAATTGTTGCACTACACAGTTTTGCAAGGGGAGAAGTCATTTGTATAACACTGATATCAAAGGCAGAGCTATGCAGCTTCCCATGATAACACTAACTGCAATCCCTATGAATTTCTGGCTGAAAATAAAAAACATGCAAAATCAAATTTCTTTTCACAATAGCTACAGTATCTTCATAAATAAATGTATTTTCAACAGAAGATTCAATGTAATTAAAGGTAGTGATTAAAGGGATGATGCAATGAAAATTACTCTTTACAGACCTTACAAATGAAAGATCAGAAAAACAAGGCTCTATTTTTCTCAGGAACAGACATTTCAATTAATATTTTCAATTCAAAGTAATTTCAGCAATAGAAAAGAAGCAATGCGACTTACTGACTTTCTAAATCCCCAGTGCCTCTGTGTTGTTTGTCAATACTGCTCTGGCAGCTTTTGAAAAAGCAACTCATAAGGGTAAAACTAAAACCTTAGAAACTCCACTATGTCCTAACATGGACCTAGTAGTGGTCAAGCATCCAGCTCCATCTGCCAATATGTAACTGGTATGGAAAGGTAGTTCTGTGCCAAACAAACCCTTTCTTTAAGCAACTCATTAAGTTACCCTCAAACTTCCTAACTCAGGATTTTATTTATGTGTATTGGGAGGATATTACATTTAGCAAACATATTTTGCTTCCATAAAATTCAATTTATGTTGGAATAAAAAACAAAAACCAAACAACTTGGAAAGAAAATAGTAGTATCACAGAAATATCTTGAGAGAAAAACTGTGCTGCCTTTTTGTACAATTACTCTGAAGGAGAAAAGTGTAACATCTTATGAGTGAATTTTATTTTTTTAACAATTATTTGCACGTTACCTGTAAGAGACACAACTGAAAAGGGTGAAAATATTTCTGTTTTCCTTTTCTCTTTTATTTTGAGAGAAAACCAAGGATAAACCAACAACTTCATAAAAATTTCACCATAATTTAGAGAAGAAAACAAACAAACAAACCAATAAATAGTGTTAATCTTTAATCTATGGTATGCTTCATGAAAACATAATTTAGGAAATTACATTACAGTTAGCTCGAATCTGTTCTGAGTCAAAATCAATTTTGACTGCTACATATCATTGTAAGCAACATAAGCTACTAACAATGGATTCTCATGGCAGTCTACTAAAATTCTCCTAGAGAACTGGAATCTATTATATTTAATCTACCCTAGGAATATTCTCTTACAATATTTATGATTGCCTCGCTAATTCATATCTATCCATAGTAACATTAGTAAACTTCGTGTTAATAAGTCTGCAGATTTCACATCTGTTGCGTCTTCACATGCCTATCAAAAGCACTCAAATCAGCAAAGATTTTTGTTAACTTGGTTCTGTAAGCACAAACAGTCCCATTAAAGATAACAGGCTTTGTTAAAACTAATCCTGTACTAGATTGGATCTACAACTTAATTTTCTGTAATGTGAAATATACTCCCTCAACTTAACCACCTCCAAGAAATCGTCAGGTATGACATAACCCTTTTTGTTTGTGTTTCTTCCTCAAAGTTTTTTTTCCTTCTTAATTAGCTATTCCTTGTTTCCTGGTACAAAAATAAAAGCAAAAGCAAAGATACAAACAACAAAACAGTCAATTGCCAGTTCATTCCCTTTCATTTGCATGTTCGATCTTTATATGTTCCCTTGACAGAATGATTTTTATCTAGCCCCACACTGCTAAAGCCTGAGGTGCTACCATAGAAAGTCAAGAAGAAATCATTAATATCTTCCTGGTTTATTTTTCTAGAATTTAAAACATCAACTGATATTTTCATTGAGATGCTGAAATCAGGATGCTTGAACAGACCCTAATTCTTTCTGTTAGTATTCCTAGAAGACTCAAAGTTACTAAATTGCCCCAGTGCAGGAATCCCTGAGCTGCATCAGTTGTTTGACAGCTGAAAGCATCAAAGTAGCAGTTTAGAATGGCCCTTTTCATAGGCTTTTTTTTTCCACACACCACCTTTTAGCCACTCTAAAGGGAAGGACCCTAGGCTACAGGGATATTTGCTCTCAGACAAATTGAAGGTTCTTGCATTATACAGATATTACAGCAGCTCACTTTCATGTAATAGATCTGGTTTCCAAAAGGCCAGTAGCAGTCCTACCTGCTGGCCTGATGCTATATCCAGGAAATAACCTACTTGTTATGAAATTGTGGAGTACTTTGTATAGCGGATTCCCACTGATACCAATCTTCAGTTTATTAACATGTCTGCCAACAGCACCAAAGATCAGCCCATAACAAACCACTGGAGGTGCAAATCAGCATTCAGAGTTCTGATGCAAGAGGTACTTCGCATTTCCTCCACAGGCCTATTGCAGGCTAGCAATAACTGCATGTTGATCACAATGACACACTTTTCTATGAGACTGTAAGACTGATTAACTTATCACTCTCAAACAAAGAGCAAACTCCTTGACAAGCAGTGGTCTAGGTGTGCTGATACACCTTTACCACCTTTTGATAATGCTATTCTAATCAGATGATCCAATTATAGATGAAAGATATCACACCACTTTAATAGATGTAGACGTATATATACACACACTATTTACATGCCTGCAATGTTATATTTTTCTGCTTTTTAGAAAAAGGGATTTTTTTTCTTTTACCTCAAACTCCTCAAACAAAAGCTTACTGCCTAATTATCTTTCTTCTCCAATTTATCCACATTTAATAGTGTATAATTTATAGGTAGTTTTAGAATATCTTCAGTTGTGTAATGAAACTTTACTTGCCAGGCTACAGATAGAAGATTTCTTTCTTGAAATGGATACAGGCAAGTTTTGTTTGCCAGATTTTAACTACTCCTTAAGTATAAACAGCACACTTGCCAGTAAATACGGCCTGAACTCCTAAGAGAACCTATCATAAGTATATTCCAGTTCAAAGACAAACCAGATGGAGTGAGAAATCTGTACCTTTCATCAGCTGACCATACCTACGCTGAGTCATAGCTCATTATCAGCTGCTTAGAACATGGTAATAGTACACTGGCAAAGGATGAACGGCTAGCATGAAGCAGGTATCTCGCCAACAATGTCAAAATGGATGTAATAGTGAGAGCAAAGTTGTTTAGGCTAACACTCCTACCTAAAAGCCCCTTTATTCAGAGGAAAAGCTGGGCACAGTAGAAGCTGCTGGCCACTGCAGTAGCCCCTAGAGCTGAGCCGCTCATAAACCCTACCTGGGGAACTAGTTTCTTTACCAGAGGTATAAATATAGCTTTTGGGGGGACAGTTAACTATAAGGTCTGGCCAAGTACTTCTGAGCATAAATACTGTCATCTAGTCGTTCCTTAGAATGACATACATAAGAAAATGTTGTGCATGTACTTGACCAATAATCATGACTGCATCAAATTTCGTATCTGATTATTCTTACCGATTCCTCCTCCTAGCAAAGTCTACAAGAGCTCACATATGAGATACTTGCTTGGGCTAAGAGAGAAGAATGAGTGAGCAGCAGTTGGAAACTCTGAAAGCAAACCGAAAACAACTAAGAGTGAACGTAATTAGCGAAGTACATTTTAGAAAACTTGGCAGCAAGTGGATGCTCATGAGTGTCCCCCAGACACAGAAAGGACACAGAAAAAGAGCCAAACATCAGAAAAGTATGGTAGAAAGAGATGCTAAAAAGAAGATTGCTCTACTAAGGTCAATCATGTTATGAACTACCTGATCACTTCTAACACATGCGGTATCTTTTCTTCCAAAAAAAAGTGGAGCTCTCCACAACACACCTGAAACCCAACCTTACACTGACAAAAGGGTAGGAACAAGGAAGCAAAGGTAGCTGTTTCAGCATGAGTTCAAACTGTCCACCTAAGTAAAGGTTAACACCAAAACTCTGCCTTTAGATTTTACAAAGCTACAATGTTTGAGTCCTTGCTGCTTCTTAGGATTGTAGAAACTATCACCTTGTCTAAAGCTACATGGAAATAACAGTAGAGAAAATAATACACACTTAGGGTATAGTCTGTCTTTTGTAACTGGTACTAGTGCACAGTAAAGCAGCAGACCCTGACTCCCTTTCAAAAGCACACCAAAGCCCACTTCAAGTCACCGTGAGCACTAAGAGGATGAAGGTAATGAGAGAAACCTGTCTGCCTGACATAGGTGTAGGCCTTATTATCAAACCTTCTATATCATTACAGCCAGAAACAAGCCATACAGCAAGACTATTGTGCTCCCTTTATCAATTTTGTTTCTTTCTGCTTTCCTGTCTCTCAACGGTGCATGCAATTTCCTTTCTTGTTATTGGTATGCAAATTCACCTGCTTCCAAAATAGCTCTCCTGAAAGACTGTTATTATGTTTGAAATGCAAGGTATGTACACCCACTTGTCAACTGCATGAGCTAGCTGTGGCAATTATAAATTCCTGTGAAGGGCAACAAACATTTGCCATAAATGGAGACTGAATTAATTCAGGCATTTGCAAAATACAGATTGTGGTTAGCCTACCAGAAAAAATCATCCATCTGACACAGACCACAAGCTTGCCATCCCCATTTTCAGAGATGCTGCAAGACCTTCAAATACTAACTCTTTGGGCAAACACCATTTGCCGTACTCTTTTCATCAGGATCTCACATGTTCTGTTTTCTTTTCAAAAGCCTATCATACTTCATATCCTATCACATGACCAAAATGAGGGTTAGGACCTACAGCCAGGAAACAAGAACATGCCAGCACACTCACTTGTAAGACTTTCAATCATCTGACATGACAGCCTTACGCATGCCCTAGATGAGCAGAAAGGAGATTAAAGCTTCAACTCTGGTCATGTGTGCAGCCGGCTACATGAAAGGAAGGAAGAACCAGGGTGCTTCAAGACTACAGAGCTCACAATCCAAATGTGTGCACCATTACACTGATTTTTAGATAGATGCTCACAGTGCAGAGACAGATGGTGTCATAAATAGTGAACAGCGAATGAAAGAAGCCTGAACTAAGATAACAATTCAGATTCCAGTAGTACTAAAAAAGTCTGTCCAGGTGAGCTACTGAACTGTGGCTGAGTGCCTTCAGTTTCCAACCTTAGTTTCTGTGAAGACTTCAGAATGGTCAACACCATGCAAAGATGAAAAACCTTATTAAGACACTCAGGGAAAAGAACCCCATGGATGCAAGGAGATACAGAGCAAAGAAATGTACTGAACTGACAATAGTGGATGTGCTGTTACAAGAAGAAATTGTATCTGATTCCTAATACATCCTACTGTAAACTGTGGCCACCACCTCCACTGTCAGTGCAGTATAGGAATTCAGCTCTCAGCAGAATACTGTGAACCATGATTGTCTCCTCTTAGGCTATTCTAGGCCATACTAGCTAAAAGCTGGCAACAGAGTGGAAATACTCATAAATACCTTTGTCTAGTAACAGTTGTAAAAAAGGTCACCATCTCCATTATATATACATATTAAAAAAAAATAAGAAAAAAAAACAAAATGCAGAAAAAAAAAAAAACAAAACCAAAACAACCACAAAGAAATCCCACACCAAGACAAAAAGAAAGCCCACCTTCCTCCTAACTCTAGCAGTGGTATGGTATTAACCAAAGCCTGCAGTGAAAACAGGCAATGACTCTGAATCCTATTGCTTGCTTTTCTGTTTCTAAGCTTATGCACAGGTTGTGGATATCCAAATACTTGCTGAGGTAAACAGTATTGCCTTGTGTGATTAGCAGGAACACAGTCACTTAACCTGACAGGCACCAACTCCCAAATTGCTGTACCAGTCTTTATAACTTTCATCTGCACTTCTTGATGTGAACTGCAACAATCAAATGCTGATGCCCTGAACAGAACTGGACAAAAAGAAAGTTCATGAAAAATTAATTAGGCACAAAGCCTTTGTTCAGGCTAGCACAAAGACAAGACTGCCCATCTGCTTACTATTATAGTCTAAAGTATGTGCCTGGAAACAAAAACAAGTTTATGAAACAGATGAGTATACAGGTTGCTTGAAAATATGATGATGGTTAATAATAACAAACAGTTAAATTCTCAAATTGCTTAATACTGTGTTAAACAGCAAGCCATCAATCCTTCCACCTGCCAGGGTGTCTAGCAAGAAATACTGGTATGTCATAGGTTTGCACAGTATGTCTGCTGTCCTTTTCTGAGCTATGGATACAAAAAACTTCTAATGAGTAGTGTTCACATTTGCAATCAGCATACATGAAACACCTATATCACCAACATCAAAGTTTAAAAATGCAAAATTCACCAATTCCTTAAACCCCTCCAGATAACATCCCTTAAAAGTACTTCGATACACAACAGTTAGAAAAATTAAACTCTTGTGCTAATAAAAATTTCCTCAATTTTCATATTTAGGTGATCATCCTAATCAATCTACACAATCAAAACATAACTGCTAACTCCTGGTTTTGGCTCAGCAAATGCAAATTCACCTCATTTGGATTTTCAGTTGGATTGCTACAGCAAGTACTCCATTTTTTTCTTATTGTGCTATGATGGAGAAATCCACCTCACAGGGCAGTCTCTGCAGTCATTTGACCACTGACTCTGTGACTTGGCTCCTGATGTCTTTACTGTCTTTGATCATTTGTTGCTATTTGCTAATAAGCTCTTTTCTGTGGGAGAGAACTCTCACAACTCTAATGACAGCGTGAAGGAATGTAAGGATGTATGAATCAAGAATGAATGGAAATAAAACAAAGGAAAATTTGAATTGTGTATCAGGTATACATTTGTATTTACTATCCCAGTCACATGGAGAATCAGGCTTGGAAACATTTGCTCTGATTTGTGCTGGTGGGAACAATCAGACAGGACTGCACCAAATAAGCCTGATATGCCTAGCAAGATTCACTCTGACAAGGCTGCAAAGATCATTTAACACAAACCTGTCAAGGATATGGTATTTTGCACTAGACTTAAACTGCTGACTACCACTTTACAGATAAATATACTTCGCGCAACTGCAGCATGTTGTGACACCGTCCTTCTCTTCAGAGCTAGATACCGGTGGTTACACTTGTATGTTATGGATGAACTCAAGGTACCTGACCAGCTCTCACTGGGCCATGAGTGCAAGGTCACAATGTTGCAGTTGGGGTATTACAGAGGACAAGGTTCACAGATTCCTGTCTACAGCACATATCCAATACAAAAGGTCAGCATTTCACAGGCTTTTCTTAAGGCATCTGCCAATGTGCCAGACACGTACTGCTATCACATGTCCTGATGTGGATTCTCACCTGTCTGGGAGAATAACACTTTGGAAGTCTGGTAGCTACAGGGCTCAGAAAGGCAGCAATGGCATAAAAAAATAGTGCAAGTGTACTTCAGTTGAAACAGCTACTAGAACTCTTAACTTTAACAGTTCCTCTGTGTCTGTAAAATATCAATTCTGTCTCTGTGCCTGTGATACCAAACAGGCTTCATGAAAAAGCCTTTGAGTTGGGTTATTGTTATTATAATAAACGTTTAAAAACCAAAATAGCCTAAAGCAATTGCTCCTTGAGTCTTTCTGCAAAGTAGGGTGGGATATGCAATCCTATTAAACCAAAGTTAAAAGATACCAATCCAGCCTGCAATAATCAAGCAAATTAATAGATTCTGTTATATATAAATATATATATATAAACATGATCTCTTATTACTTGTGGTGTCTGTCAGACAGACAATCTGCATTCAGATCCAGATCATGTTTAGGTTCAGTTGCTATGGCTCCCTGCTTTAAGCTCTCCTACATTCCCCTCTCTCTCCCATAACCATTTATGACAGATTTATTGTTAGAGAAATTAAATTTTGGCTTTCTTGAGGTTGAAGAATAAGCAGCACTTTCCTCATCCATTATTTAAAGCTCAGACAGGGCTGTATGAGGAGCACAAACCACTGGCAACGCTGGGTAAGCACTACAGAGGCTGCTAGCCTAAGGGCACACACTAGCCAGACTCTACGGTGGCTCCTGTGAGGTGTGAGAAGCTTCCTACCCGAGATAAACCACAGTTCTGTTTAAACAGAACTACACTCCACTCCTCCGGCCTGAGGAGCATTTGCCTTCCTCTCTGATGCTGGGAGGTTTTGGTTTTAATAAGCTGAAAATTTGATTTCATGATGTGTATTTTTTATGAGAGTTCCTGCAAATCATATCTAAGCAAAGCAGTGAGATCAGCTAGCACCTGAATATTGACACAACTATTTGCCCATTGCTACGATTATGGGATACACCTACTGAATTTATTAGTTAGAAAAGGTGCTCAGAAAACATCATCCTTTCTTCAAAATGTCAGAAGTTACCCACCAAGCATGGCAGGGAATAACACTTTCACCTCTGTTGTGCAGGTTTTGGTACAAAACACATAAAAGAAACAGCAAGAGATATTACACCTGATTTTCCATCCCACTATCTCTTAAAAAAAAAACAAAAAAAAAACAACAAACAAACAAACAAACAAACAAAAAAAACAAAAAAAAAACCACAGAAATCGAAGGATAAAGTAACTTAAAATAGCAAAACACCACAACAGCAAGACTGCAGTCGTGGAGTGATGCTGCAGCCAGTACTTACTGTGATTCAGAATCTTTGGAAAGATTTATGGTAGGATAGTATTTTTCTTCCCATCCTATTGATAGTGATACATTAAATAGTAAATTTAATCTACTCTCCCCTGGTAAATTTCATCTCCACTTTTACCCTCTTCATTCTTGTTTTCTTAAGCCAACATGAATATACTACAGATGAATGGATACATCTACCAGAGTTGCACCGTATTTGTGAAAGTAAGGATATTGCATCTTTCACCTGTTTACAGCTAAGAGAATAAATAAAATGGGAGAAAAAGAAATTAAAGTGACTAGGAATGTGCACATTTATCTACCTATCTTCCTTAATAAAACTTTCTCCACAAGTACAATTTCTTCCAAGACACTTATCACCAGATGAGCACTCACACATTTTGCTCATACTGTCTACAGAAGATGTCTCACAGTATTGAATCTTACCAACATGATGTACTGTAATGACATTCCCTCAATAAGAATATTTTATGAAGCTATACTTTTTTTCTTAACTAGATTTAAAAGCGTATCTTATGTGTAAAGGACAAGGTCTCTTATCCACAAAATCTCCATATTTAACTATGAGTTCTTCCTATGCTATGGTTTGATCTATTTGCTACCAAAAGACCCCAACTGATTTAATTCAGCTTATAGTTACAAAGTAGTCCCTACTTCAAGACTGTTGCACTACAATACAGAACAAGCCACTATTTCCATCTGCAGCAACTGGCATTAAGTGTTGGTAAGTAGAAGGTTGAACCACATTGCTCATCTAGAGGCTATTTCTCTATTTCAGAACTAAGATATCTTAGTAAAGTTCTCTTGGAAATGCATTCTTTGTAGTTTATGATAATCATTTTAATATAATACCTGCTGGTACTTTAGAGTAAAGGGTATTTGTTCTGTACAAATATTAATGTAAACTGTGATGCAACCTAATTTCATGCAGTTCAGTGTACTGCAGTGGTATATGCATGACATACATCAAAAACAGGAAGTTTAACTTAAAGGATAATAAACATACAAATCAAAAAGGCCCATGGCTAGTACACACCATGAAGTTGGCTAGGATTACATACAGTATATTCACAAATTATACTCATCACTTGAGCATAAATACACCTTGAAGTTTTCAAAAAAATCTCACATACTTCCAAGAATCAATATTTCCAGTTTAGCACTACCCAGTGTATGGTGTTTGACATCTTAATGCCCTATGTTGTTTCATTACTCTCTAATCAGCAGTAATATCTTTCAATTTCCTCATCTTCAATATTAATAATAGATAACTTGGACAGCTACAAGTTTAAAGACTGACCTCTGAAATGGGTTGTAACATTTCTTGTGTTAAAGGGATTTTAGCCAATAGCCTTTTTCTGACACAGCTCCTTATATCAGCACCACCTAAACTCATATAGCCATGCACAGTTACATGCTTGAGTTCCTCTTTGCATCTCAAGTTATAATCCTTTGCCAGCAGTTTTGCAGGAATACACAGGCTGCCTTTGATACCAACCTTTTTAGCTCCATTACCCATTTTATGATTTCAGTGTTCCTGAAGCTGAAGAGATGTTCAACCTCCTCAGTAAGCAGCACTGCCATTTCTAGCATATGTATAGCATTGCATACGCAGTTATTTGCAAAGAAACAAGATTTTCTGTCATTTGCTACTTTACTTTCAAATTCAAACCAGACAATGAAGCAATGTTTCATTAAAAAAAAAAAGTGAGTAATATTTAACATTTTAGATCATCAAAGCATGGCAACAGAGTATTTACCCAATTAGCATGGCTGGTACTGCTACATACATAGAGTTTTAATCACAGGAAGGTTAGTAAAAAATATGTGAGATTTGGATTGAACGTGTTCTCATCAATTTTCTTTTTGTAAATTAAAATAAACTAATTCAAATTAAAGCTATCTTGAATAAATAGTTCACTTAGTGGAACAGTTCAATTTAAATAATCTACTCTGAAGGGTATTTAGAATTCCTTTCAGAATTCACTTCTTACTTCCCATAATCATCAATGCTCTTTTAATAGCCATTTGCAGCTTAATGATGACTTTCAGGTTCTCTTTTACTCTGGAAAAAGACACTGTGAAAGTCCTAAGTGGTCCTCACTGCGTTCCAAAATTAACATTGAGAGTTAAAATGTCCAGAAAATAATGTACCTTCGCTTAAAAGCCACATGGACTTGTCAGAGAATGTTTTTTTCATATATAAATTAGCACCCTCATTTTCTTCCAGTTGCTTTTCTTTATCTCTTTGTCTGATAGAAGTCTGGATGTGCTGCTCCTGGCTTTTCCACCAGTTCCTACAAGATCATTCTAAACTAAATGATAGAATAAGTGTGCACATTTGAGGCCTGTAATTAAAACATGGTTACTCTTGCACTGATTATTTGTTTGCCAGATTCACAATATTATTCAATGAGCACAGCCAAAAGGAGTTGTAATCAAACTTCTACATCTGTAAGAGTGATCCTGAATACAGAAGGACAAAAGGAGTTCAACTTCAGATTATTTTCATAAATTCTTGACCTAAATTATTATTTCAGAGGTTGAATTTCAAGCCCTGCTCACTTAAAAGCCAAAAACATTTTCAATTCTAACGGTTAATTATACAATAACTAAAATAAGCTGAGCCTACAACTAGGACCTAAGAATTAATGTCTGAAACAAAATCTAACAGCTTATGGACCAGAGTTGTTTCAGACACCTGAACACCCCAATATTGTCCTGAATTCTTGGTTTTGGAAGGTGAACTAAATTATTCCATCTAGAGAAGGGACATAGGGAGAAACAGTGCTGTAATGCCCAGGTTAACATTACAAAGTTGGGTAGTTTATTATGATTTAGTTTGACAACTGCCACACATACCCCAGAACAAGCAATAACGAGATTGAAAATCTCCTTGAAGCTGAAGCTTCTGATATGCCCTCCCACCTTGAAAAGGTCCTCAGACAGGGTTTAACAGTCTATTTCTAGGACTAGACTCCAGGTAAGAAAAAAAGTACTCTTCTTCGTTATTTAACAGCCACTGATGAACTGTTTGGCTTCCCAGACAACATTTCCTTCTTTAAACTATAATTAGTAGTATTCAAGCAAGAAAACTATAAAGAAGAAAGAATATGAATAATGGAAATCCTCACTTCAAGGTACAACATTCAAACACATTTCTGAATTGCTAAAGCATATCAAAGTCAGACAATCCACTGGAGTGTGCTCGAATTT
The DNA here is from genome assembly GCF_033815535.1 of Pezoporus flaviventris. Taxonomy (NCBI): domain Eukaryota; kingdom Metazoa; phylum Chordata; class Aves; order Psittaciformes; family Psittacidae; genus Pezoporus; species Pezoporus flaviventris. The sequence goes on from NW_026892585.1 coordinate 8,068,610, forward strand.
TGAATTATATAATAAGGGCTGTAAACTCAAAGAAACACGAGCTAATATTGTCATTTTTAAATCCTGAGGACACATAGTTCTGATTTTTCATGAAGCATTAAAAATGTTAGTTTCACTTATAAAAATCAGTGATTACTGAAAACAATAGCATAACACTCCTAATTAATTTTTATAATACCATAAATAAAAATACCATGGGATGAGAAGTTTTTTTTTAAATAAGAAAAGTCACTGTCACATTTTTTGGGGGGGGAGCAGATTTATGAGATTTTTTGCAAAGGAAAAAAGCTTCCAATCTTTAAAAATTTCCACCATTTATAAAGTTAAATTTCTTAAAGATTACTTCCCAACAATTTGCCTTAAGAGAAAATGCTAATCATATAATAACATCTTATACTGCATTTTGATATATGCCAATTGTATGTTTTCTTCATATTGTTTTCAGATGAGCTGTTTAACAAATGAAGTTTCTTTGGGCAGAACACCAGTGGTTTAACACATTACTGTCCCTCAACTGAGCCACAGATCTGACTTTTAAACTAATTGGATGAGAAGTACTGAAATGATTTCAGTTTTGCATAGAACCACTTCAGAAAGGAAGAGGCAGCCACATCTTGACCTGTTAAAGATAAATATATAATTCATTTCCCCAATTTTTCACCAAAATCAACTTGTCATCTTATTTTTCAAATAATACCTCAAATATATGCTTTTCCTATGTCTTTAAACATTTTTTTCTGTTCTACTGATAGAGATGAAGTAGAACACAAGTAAGAGCCACACACTCTCATTTTATGCAGAACATCATCATGAATGTGAAATAAAACAATACCTATAGAATTACAAAGAGTACATCAGTAATGACTGAAGATGTCAGACTTTATAGGAGAGAGAAGACAAAGCAATTGTGCGCAGAGTGGCTATTGTTTCCTCACTTTTTTTTTTTCCTTTTTTCAGTGTGTGAAGGTCCCCGTGTCAGCAGGCCACTGTTGTCCAACAGAAGGTCTGACAGTATGGAAAACAGCCTCAATCCAAAACTAAAGCTGCCTATTACAGCCTGACCTTGTTCTATCACCTTTTAATCCCCCCCATCAAAATCTTCTGATTTCTATTTTTTCAGCACAAATACCTGATCTTACGTGAGCCTGCAGATCAGCCTTCTCTTCCTTCTTCCTTTTTGTTCCAGCAGTCCCAAAGCAGTACAACATTACTTTTGACCTAGAAAAAGAGTAGAAGAGGTTACTCACGAATAATGGTGCATGCATTGGTGCTTAGAATACCGTGTCTCTTGCTGCCCTATAAAATTTTATTATGCATGGTGAATGACACCTTTGAACAGCTACTGTGGGATGAATACCTTATGTTTCAGCCATGATTTGAAACTCTTTCATTTAATTTGGGGGTGGCATCCTATTATGCCATTTAATCTCATGGAGCATTTCCAAACAGAATCTGTTAAAGAAAGGTAAGGGTTCACACCACAGGACAAATGTTGGAACTGGTGCTGTCTGTAAAGCTGAAAGTGAGCAAAAACCTTCTGGAGAGTGGAGAGGAAAGCAGAAAGCAGTGACCATCACTTATGAAATACACACTGTAGAAAATAAAAGGCTGGACAAAGCTTATGCAGTTTCCTTCTTCAACAGCACAATTTGATTAGACATGTACTTACAAGCCACCAGTAAAAACTTTATTGTGCAAATGCATCAAGACCCACCTGCCTTCCAAGCTGCTGAGGTCCCAAAAATGTTTTCATTCTATTTAACGAAATTTAAAACGAGTACATTAATTTTGTGGGGTTTTTGTTAGACTGTTTGTGGTGGGTTGACCTTGGCCAGCTGCCACACTCCACACACTGCGACTCCCTCTCTGTCCCCTCCTCAATCAGGCAGTGGAGAAGAGAAAATCACAAAGACGAAGCCAGGGAGATCAGGTACCAACTACCTCAGGGGAAAACCAGACTCATCTTTGGGAAAATTAATGTATTTTATTGCCAATTGAATCAGATTTAGCGAGAAACAAAGGCAAAATTGAAACAACGCCTTCCCCCTTTCCTCACCTTCATTCCCGGCTCTCCCACCTGACCCCTCTGCCCTGAGGGGTGCGGGAAAATGGCGGCTGCGCTGCTGCCTGCGGCTCCATCTCTGGCTCCCCTGCAGGCCGCAGCTCCCTCAGGAGCTCTCCACCCGCTCCCTCCAGGGGGGGAATCTCCGGGGAGCCCGTGGGGAGGGCGGCGGGAGCCCCTCCTGCCGCTGTGCTCTCGGGGCTGGCCGGGCCGCTCCTCACCCGTTTCCCGCCCGCCTTTCCTCAGCTGAAGGCACTTTGCACGAGGCCCCCTCCCGCGGCTGAGGGGCTGAGCTGTGCCTCACGGTGGGGTCGCTGGGGCCAGAGCAAAAGAGGACAGAGCTCGCCTCGCCTTCAACAGAGCCCTCAGCAGCAGCACCTGGTACAGTATTACTTTGATTAGAACCGTTCCCAAAGGTTGGGTTGGGAGTATATGCATAGACACATAAACAAATACATTGGTTAAAAACACATTATTGGTTAAAATTTTCAGGAAATGTGGACTGTAAAATTGTTGACTGTTGGGAAATTATAGTTGTTTTCAACATCCTAAATGTCCAAAACCTGCGTCAGGTTTTGCATAGGCTTTAGCTAAGAAGCCTTATATGCAATAAGCTGCTTTTGCCATTCTAGTGGGTATAAACACCTGAGCTTTCTCTATAAAGAAGTTAAAATTCAAGAGATTTTTAAGGAAATAGTTTGGAGGATATTTCCCTTACCAGACAGCGGCATGGAGAAGGTGGTTCGCCATTTTGTGTGTCAGTGGGAGCCTGTGTAGTGTCTGCTTTGTGTTCAGCCCCCGATACCATTAGGGGGGATAAAGCCTCAAGTCTCTTTAGACCTTCTCAGCCACCACATGCAAACTCTTCATTAGGGTCATATCATTTTAAATCTGGAATAGTGGAAAAGTTCTGCAGCAATTGGAGCTTTTATATCTTTTTATCTGATAGTTGCTTAACCTATAATAAATTCAGTTATCTACAGGGGTGATGCTCAATACCAGCATGAGTAAGAAAGGCAGATGCTGTACAAAATGCAGTGCATTATCATGATAACATCAGCAGATCCAGTGTACATCTGAAACTGTAGCACAATTATGTTACAGAAACACTAAAGTATATATGAAGCAGATGAAGGTATACTAAGCATGCTACGGTAACTAGAGTTTGCTTTGTCTCAAGAGTGTATATGTAGCAGCTTAAACCTTTCTTTGCATTTTAGATGGAAGAACAGAACCTGTCTGCGCAGCTTTATCCTATGCTGACCTAAGCAGAGCCATTAGAGGTCATGAAAATGAGTCCCGGTTGCTGTTGAGGGGTGATTGCCACCAGTTGTAGTTCTTAATGGCAGATCAAAGGCAAAACAGAAACAATAGTATCTTGCCCACAAAAGAAAACATAATTTCCACTGCTTCTTAGGTTTTTAGCAAACAAACAAGAATTTACAATTACAGGGAAAAAGGATGTTTAGAACTGCCTATGAGTTTAAATAAAATACCTTTATGTATTTGCAAAAATGATTTTATAGGATGTTTGCTGATCTACTGAAGCCTGCTGGATTCTACAAACTCAGTCATCAAGGTTTTCTCACTTGAAATTGTGAGCATTGTAATTGTATATTCTGAACGCAGAAGAGCAAATCTAGATGGAACTAAGTCATTAACCTGAAGGATATGGCTGATTTTTCTAAACATCTATTAAAAAACATTATGAGTACTTGTTTATCTACACTTCTGTAAGCTTTCAGCATTGATTCTATTTATTTTTTTGCATCTAATTACTTTGCATAATGATATGTTTATACTGCTGGCAATCTCCTTTTTAGAGTGGAATTATGCATAGAGTATCCATATAGATCTGATCAGAACTGAAGAGGGTAATAGTAATAAGTAAAACTCTTTAAAGGGAAAAAAGCTTCATAAATCATTGCAAAAACTCACCAGCTTTCAAGGAATAATGATCATGTCTTTGGTGAGTTGGAAGTTCTTGAATATTCATTTAAACTAATGATGAAATCTTGACTGTCTTGTGGGAATTTTGTTATTCATCCCAATAGCATCAGAGATTTCTCTTGAATTTTTCAGCTGAGTTTACATTGTCCTCTTTGTTCTAGGGATAGCTCTGGAAATGTTGTGAAGACAAGATCAAGTGAGATTTCCAGTATCTTCAGATTTCATGCAGATTACCCAGTGTGTGGTAAGTGCAGCCTTTTCTGTGTTATGCTGATTTCTTTTGGTTAAGATATTACTAAATTTTACAAAATATGTATAGAAGTGAAGGTAACACGAAGGAAAGGAAATTATATTGTTCCTAAGAACAAAATGAAAATGAGGGAAGGTTTGGAACATCTGTATTTAAATATCATCCAATTCTAAGGTCCTTCATTTCATTAGTTCTGAAGCATTTTGAGGTTTGCAGATAATTTTTCTGATGTTCACCTTCTGTGGCAAAAGGTAATAGCCCTCCCTGGCCATCTCCTCTATGTTCTGCTTTATTCCAGGATTTGGTTACAAACTCACACTAGATTCTTTTTGCTTATAATGAAATCTTCACTCCTACTTCCCACCTCTCACTGAAAGTATGTGTACTCCAAAGGTGAGGAAAAGTCTTCCCCTCCGTAACTGATAATGTAGTTCTTTGAAGTTAATTCTTGTTGCAGAATGTGTATGTATACACAACTATGTATGTTGACATTATAAATAAGTATAATGTTATTCCAACTCTTTAAAATTTTTTATTTAGTATTTTGGCAAATACAGTAGTCATTTTCATTTCTGTTCTGAGCCTGGTACCTTTCTGCCTCCAAAGCACAAAATTCACTTTCAGATTGCAGTTAGGCCAGTTCAGCAGGTGATTGGCTGACATGAATTGACCTTACAAAGCAAAGAATGGAAAAATCTTACCTAGAAAGCATGACTGGCCCTAAAGAAATTCAGTTGCACAACCCAGGAATCAGTCCTTCACACAGGAAAAGAGAAAGGAAAAGTAAAAGCTTTATTCAGGCATGCAAAGACTTCTTCCTTTGGGATACTTCTGTTCCTTCTGCCACTGCCCTCATATAACATACAGGACTTGAACTATTTATATAGATACTCTTCATTGTGTGTTTTGCTCACTACACCACACAAGCAGCCTATGCCACTATACGTTTTAAGTTGCTGTTTCTGTCATGTAACATAGATGTGCTTTCAAGAACAAAGGCTGTTTTGGAAACCAAACAAACGGCTAGTTCCTCTTAACCAGCTGAGCAATAATTTGGTGGTTAGGATTATTAGTGATTGCTTTCTGAATTCATTTTGCAATGCAGGCCTGACCAAGCCATTCTGGTAGCACTTGCTAGGTATCACTTAAAAAGAATTGTAAAAAGTATAAAAGGTATCTAAAATTAGTATTTGCTGTTCTAAAACACATCATCAGGCACATCAAGCATTTTTTCTGTTCCTCCCCACTGATTTGTCAGGCAAGGGAAAATCAGAATTGGTAATTTAACTATACCATAAGGCAGTTTATTTGAAGGAATGGAATACATTTATTTTTGAACTCCAAATTTAAATACTCATCTTTAATAGTTAATAGACCAATACTGAAGTTTATCGCACAAACTTGTATTCCTTTTAGGTTCCTGAATTTGCTTCAGTTTCTTGTTAATTGTTAATGGTTTTTTTACAGAAAGTTTGCAGTTAAAATGATAATAACAGTGAAGATATTACGAAAAAAACCTGGGAGAAAATAGTAGGATTTTTTAAAAATAATTATTATGAAGTTTTACAGAAAAAAAAAACCTAGTGTCTTTTACATTCTAGATGCAATTTAACTTTGGAAAGATTATGTCAGGAACTGTGACTAGAAATAGAGGTCTATGTCCTGGACAACTGGGAGCAAAGCTTATTTCAAAATACATAACTGCATAGTGTGGGATAATGTTGATATTTTCCCATTTTTATCTGGTTTTCGTAACTTATCATACCTAAATTTTTTTAAAAGACATTTTCAGATTTGGTTATTTATTAATGCTTTTACAAATAATAATAAGGCATCAATACAAATCCAAACATCCATATTTCTCATGGGATTTGGGTTTGTTTTAAAACAAAACTTTGATTTTTTTTTTCATTAGTACACCAAAGTTCGCAGTTTCATTTTGTACTAGTGCTTACATTTATATTCAGTAAATGTATTCCAAAATTTTTTGTTATTTAACATGAAATTGAGTTTGAAACTGAATTTGTTCAGTATAAATTAATTTTGTCTATGTAAGGCAATCGTAAATGCATATACACATCTCCTGAATCCTTTCTGAGAAATTTGGTATATTCTATATACTTAATGAATGAACTAAATTTGCTTTCTTCATCATGGAAATATTCCTTGTGTCAAAGTATGCAGCATTTGTTCTAATATATATGCTATTCAGTGTAACAGTTAACTACACTTGTCTCACTCTCTACATGAATGAGAATGTGGTCAATTTCAATGTTTAAGTGACATTTAGCCAGCTTAAAAGAAGAACCAGGGCCTGATCATGACTAAGTTAATGGAATTATCTGGCTGTTATAAGATAAAAGGAGATACGTTTTCATTGCTGATAGCTGTTCCTTTATTTTCACATTTACTAGCACCCATTAATAGTTTTTGTTGTTTCTGTGAACAATACAAAAATGAGTTGACCTCATGGTCAGTGGAAAATGAACAGAAGTGCCAACCCAGTTTTAACACTTTGTAAGATACTATGATGTTAAATTTCTCCAAACCTGTCTGAAGATTAACCATCTCTTCATTCTGGCACATTTTAGATTATGGAAATTCAAGAAAATGATGATCATAATATTCTATTAGTGGATATCAAAGATTTATTAATATCTCTCAATGTAATTGTTTTAAATGCCTACTTCCATAAATTTATTCAGAGGGCATGTGACCACATAAGTTTTGCCGAGGTCATTCAACAATGCAGTGTTCAACTTGCATGAAGTCAAAAAAATAATTTGTGATGACAGAGATATACACAAAAACTGAAGCACAAATCTGCTACTACTACATAACCTACTTGATAACATTTAAATGAATAAGAAGATGAGTGGTACTTATGCAAAGGCTGATGTTCATTGCAGTGGCTCAGCACTTGGCAGCAGATAAATATACCCACACATCTGTTATGTCTTCCTTTCATTCTGTCCATATCTGTGGCCCTCAGTGCTATTACATTAACTTATGTAAAAGAAATTAAATCTTTATTAGTTATTGAGTGGGAAATGATGGACTATTAGCTATCATGTTAAAATCTGTAAAAACACAACCTTGACAGCATCTTAAGTTGTAAGATTGTCACCAGTGTGACAGCTAAGAAACCTGAGGCCCAGTCTTCAGAAGTAGCATGCCTGAAAGCAATTCCAAAAGCACACTCAAAAAGACTTTTGAAAGCCTTGTTCCTGGAATGATGTGGTTTATCAGTATCTGAGTGCCATAAAATTCCAGACAGCTGTGTTTAAGTATCACCTGGTTTATTTTGTGCTGTGAAGTACTGTCTCTATCAAGAGCTAGTAATGAGCTGCTGTATTTGCTAATGAGTTTGTACAATGAACAGATCTAGAATTATGTGCCATGGAAACTTTATGTATTTAAACCTAATGGAAACTCAAACGTGAATGAATCTGTCTTTCAGTTAGTGATGTGCCAGAGAAAGGCAGATGGACACTGTGTGAACACATTTGCTCACAAGCAGACCAGATGATGAATCTTCCTGGATCAACCCAGTGAGAAAATGTCGCATAAAGTCATCTAATCTAAAAGTAGTGGAAACTTTGACAGAGAAGTGCCCATCAGCAAGGGAGTCCTGTTACCTGGTTGGATCAATTAGCAGAGTTACGGGTTTAGAAAATCTTTAAAGCTGTTTCTAACAGCAGTAGCAACTCAGTAACAAAAGAGTCCATAAAGGAAATCTTTACTCAAGCTCAAATGTCTGCTTCAATGAATGCAGCGATGAGCAGTGATATTTGTGGAGGTGTTGGACCTCTGCTCTGAAACTATATAAACTATTCTGAATTAACTTGGATATATAATCTGTTAGGTCAACAAATACAGAAAACACCTTGGAGCAAAACCAGAGTGAAGCCTGCAGGATCAGACATGTTCTGTAAGGTGACAAAGCCAGTTCAAGAAGTTTTGGACTTCCATGTGCCTGCCACTCATTCTTACAGTCCCGTAACTGTTCATGGCACCTCACTGGGCCAGTGCAGTGTCTGCGGGACTCCTTTGTAAACCACATCAAGAATATTTGATAGTTAAGAGGGGCAAAAAAGCACAAAAACACCAAAAGTTAGTTTCATGTGGGTCGTCCAACTATCCAACTTGCAGCTTAAATACAGTATTTGCAGTGCTAAACACGCATCGTGCAGTCCCTGAGAGTTTTTAGCTGCTGCTCCATGATTCCAATTACAGAGAGGCTCTCCCAGTGACTTGCATCATGCATTAGGGGCACGGGCCCCAGATTGGAATTGTGACGGTCAGTCCTTCCCTTCCTAGGGTTTTCCTGTTCTTCCATTTGCCATCTTCCAAGTAGGTATACAAATCAGAGAATAAAAAGGCTATTATGGTACCATGTATTGTACTTCCAGGAAGTTGTTAACCTTTCTGCTAGAATACTTGGTACAGACATGGGCAAATCCTCTTTCCCCAAGACTTCTGAAGATTTTTAAAACAAGTCCAAGGGGGCTGAAGTATCGTCAGGAGTCTCTGAGCTTGGAGTTTATGAACTTCTGAAGCCTTTTGAACAAACAGTGCATGAAAGAGGGCCCAGGCAGAAAAAAAGCTGGAGTTTGTACTAGGCAAGAACTCTGTACTTCTTTGATAAAGGAAGTTTGTATTTATGTTCTGAAGAACATGCATCTTTTTCTCTCCCTGAGGAGCTAGTCATTATCAGAAAGATTTGGGTTTTTTTTTCTTAAGATTGAAACATTTTATTCCCAGTCAAACACTATGTGCAAGCAATGAGAGATGGTTCATTAGAGAAAAGCTAGAACACACAGTATTCAGGATTGATTGCTTATTTATTATATGGTGATTAATTGGAATAATGTTTACATCAAAATTTTGTGTTACGCTTCTCTAAAGCTGTTGTTTTAAAGGTGACTTTTGCATTCCTTGGTTAGCTGTAGCTCTTTTCAAGTAAAAAATCTGGTTTCTGTGACAGTAGGATAGGGTCCTTGTGTTTTTCTTGAGTTAGCTTGTACACCAGACTCCTATAGAAATGTATCTACACAGCAACCATTCCCAGTGAGGTGTTTTTCCAGCACTAACAGTAACCTTATCATTTGTATGTATTATATACTCAAATCTCAGATAAAAGAATTATTACTTTTAACTGAAGTGGATGATTTTGCCAGATGTCACAAGTTCAGTCCTTGTTGGTGCTATCCTGTCAATATAAATAAGATACATTGTGAACTGTTTCTGTGTGTATGTGTGAATTGAGGGAAGAATAACAATACCGTGTTCAGTGTCATGGTGCATATCATGACTAAGAGCAAAATAAATGTTTTGCCTCAGAAGCTGGAAGCCAAGAGACGTTAAGTCTTATTTACTCAGGGTCTGAATGACAGAAATATAAAACATCATACAGAAACAATGGGCTGTTCCCAGATCTTTGTAGAAGCGATACAGAGGTAGCCTACATAGTACAGATGTAGTGCTGACCATGGGAATAACTCTTGTGATCTATAGTTACATCATTAACTGAATTCTGGTGGTGGAAGAACAATTCAGCTAAAAAGTTTGCCTTTTAGTAAGGTCCTATATATATGGGATTGCTTCATAAGTAATTACTTGTTTTCTGCTTGATATTATTAATATTTGGCTACCAGTTAAAATCTCCACAAGCACTAACTTGTCTATTACGTGCATCTAAACTTTTTTGCTGTGAATAACTTCTTCATGTGAAATTGTGTCTAGCAGAGTAAGGCTAAAAACCTGGCAGAGGCTTTATTTCTCTGAAATGCTTATGATTATTAACAGTAATTTTTACAGGTATCAGTTGGCACTGTGCATGTACTTTGCATAGAAAGAGATAACTTGAGCACATAAGAATCATGATAAACATTTACCCTGACTCTTGGTAACAAGCATAAGCATGGCAGTTGAGCACAGATGATGCTTTTGGTGAATTTTCATGACAGTATATCCTTTGCATATATAATGAGAATCCTACATTACTGTAGTGAATAAAAGCAAATATTACAGATATTATTTCTGGAAGTTATGGCAATTCATAAGGATTCCTAGAGGTAATATATTGGCATCATCAAACATAATCAAATATGTAATCTGCATTTTGCACTGAACTACTCATTAACCTTAACATTGTAGAACAGGCTGTAGAAAACTAGGTTCTGATAACATGGATGGTAGCTATAGATTTATGCAAAGCCTATAAGATGCAAATGGCTGCCAGATCTCAGGCAAATAAGATAATAAAGTGTATGAAAAATGTACCCACTAAGACAACAACAAGCCTACACGTCATGTGAATGTGTTTTTGTATAATGTCATTACAAGACTTCTCTAAAGCTATGCAAATTACAAGGATGAATGACGCTAAACCACTGGATAAGATACTGCTTCTAACAGTTGTCTCAAACTGTAATATATTATGAATAAACACGTTTTCTACAGTGTTCAGCGAGAATTTCCCCTTAATCTAAACTAAGAAAACTGAGAGTTAGGAAAAAGACATGTTAAACTTGTCCTTATAAAAGAAGGTTATGAAGTCAGAAAGTATATAAAATTTGGAAAGAAAAAAATTCAGGAAAAGTTGTTCAAAATGGAAATAATTGAAAGTCTCTGTTTTCAGCAGGGGTTTTGCTTAAATAGAGAATAAAAAGTAATCAAGGTTTCAAAATTTAATTATTGTTATTAATCCCAAAAATATAGGTAGTCACTTCATTTTATCCAACATTCTAATTCCTGAAGTGGTAATAGAGTGGCCCACTACAAAGTGGGTAAAATCTGTTTGAAATACCAGGATATGGCACTTTGACAGAAGATGAAGTGTTCAGCTTTTATGGTGCTGAAAGTGATAGGAACATCTAGACAGGTTTTCCCTGCCCAGAATGTAGGATTGTATATATGCAATCCTGCAAGACAAGAGCGTCCTGCTTCTAAACCAGGCCATTTTGTACACTTCCAAATGAGCTATTTACAGCAGAATGCAGCATGTAAATCATCTTTACCTTGCTGTACAAACTTCCATTTACTTTTAAATCAAAACGTTCTTGGGAATCTGTTCTCAAAATGCAGGAAAGAATATCAATTCTGTTTCAGCTGCACTCTCAGGAGCATATTACTGAACAATATACCGTATGTTACAAAAAATTGATAAGGCAACATTAACTTACTGTCCAGAGATCAGAAGCAGGAAACAGATTTGTTCAGTCAAAGAGGAAGCTTACTTTCTCTCTAAATTGATTTCAGAAGTATTTAAGTTCAAGTTAAGAATTTCTAGCAGTATTTCAGATGTTGCAAACCTTAGAATATTCTATTTAGATAAGGTGGCTGAGGAAATTAAAACAAAGGCTATATTAATTCCAAATTCTTGTAACAGTCCCAGAGTCACTGAAAGTGCATTGGTATTAAATTTAATGCCTACAGATCAAATGGGAAATAATTAGTGCACCAGTTAATCAGAAGTGCATTTCAGTATTCTTCCATAGAACATCATGACTGCCATCTCATAGATACAAGGTTATGTATTTAGAAACACTGATCTTGGCAATGTTTCAACAACTGAAAGGCATTTCCTCTTCCTCATCCCTTCCTGAAGCTGCTGTTATAATCTCTATTATAGGCAAATATGTCTTCCAAAAAAAATAACATTTTCCTACATAATTTCAAGTAAAATGCTCAAATATATTTCAACAGTGCTCCCTCTGCAATAGTGAGGAAGTGAAGAAAGAAGGAGTAGAAGCTGCTTGCTATCTGCTTGTAGCAACTTTCCCTGAGTTTTAAAAACTGAGGACAAATACTTTTAACTTGTGATATTTATTTATCGCAGGGAAATTTTGGAGGGGAAAGAGTGTGAACAGGACAAAATAAGTCCAAAATCTAAGCTTTGTTATGTTTTTTCCAGTTCCTGTGTGGTCTGTGAGACCCATGCCCCAGTTCAGCAAAACAGCAAGATGTTCATGTTAGATAGGCACTAACAGAACACAAAACATGAGAGGGGAAGACCCACCCAGGTATTTAGCCAGTTTTCTTAGTATGCTTTGCAGTTTCTGCTCATTGTCAATTTGCCCAAGTTGTATCCCTATCCAGTGGCCAAGGTAGCTGGTTTAAAGCTTCTTTATTTAAACTAAGCTGTTGTTACCCTCGGGGTAGTGTTTGGATGGGCTATGCTTAAAATGCTTCTGGAGGCATATTTTTCCAGGTATTTTGTCATGGCTTGACCTGTCTCTGAACATTGACTAAAGGTGCTTATGGTCCTCAGATGAGGGAATTACGTTGATGTGTGTCCCTAACTGTGAGCACATAGGTAACATACAAATACTCTGTATTGTAATGCCCACAGGCACCATTGATCAGGGCAGTAAGCTTGCCTTTGCCTTGATTCTCCTTCTGCAATACAAGTAATTGAGTTTCAGGGACCAAATCCAAATGCTGTTAAAGTCAGTGGAAGAATTCCTATTGTCTGCAGTGCTCACAGAATCTATACTGAAGTGCTGTAATTCTTTAAGTGATTTGTTCTGGTGGTGGTAATTAAACTTAATTTCCACTTTCTTTCGGTTCATCTTTATTTAAGTTTCTTTCCCCTATAAAAAGTGTCCAAACGTGTAAAATAGAAGCAGCTGTGTTTTTATTAGAACTGTAAAGCATGGTGTTAACCAATTAGTAAGAGTGAAAAAACAGCAATATTATAAATCTTATTTTGGCAAAGGAAAATGTTTTGTGAAGGTAGAAAAAAGAATGGAGAGTTACAGCTCGAGTTGGAGCTAGAAGTAGGAACAATTGCAGATATTACTTTGAGATCCCAAACTCTTTAGATGCATTACCATAAAATACAGAATACTTCTGCTCAGCAGGTAAAAGGGGAGAAAGTTAAGGGTTGCTAACTTTCGTGTTGCTTGCTTTTAACAAGTTGAAACTTACATATGCATTTCATGATGTTATAGAATAAATAGGAGTGAAAAAGGCAAGATAAGCTATATGAAACACTCAGTTCGCAAGTACTAAGTGAAAATGAAGATAACTCTTAGGTTTAGAAAGAAAATGTATATATAACCATATTCAAGGTACAGTGATTTGGTTTTGAAGTTCGAATAATGTCTTTGAAGGTCTGGGCAAGGGGTTAGATTCTTCTCATTTTACCCCATTATAATGATGAAAAACTTGAGCAGAACTATTACCCAAAGACAGAAGACTAGTGTAAAGAGAGAATCACTCCTACAGACCTATATGTTTTCTGGAGGTGATGCAGCACTTGGGTATTTGTAGTTGCATGAGTAGTGTCAGTGACTGCAATAGGATTTCCAGGGAATCAAGCCAAGCACAAGGAAGCAAATAAAATAGTGTGTTCATGTTCAGAGTTGAAATGCACTCACCTTGTACTTCTTACCCTTGCACAGATAGCACTGCTATTTATGGAGATGTTTCCAGTGTGGCAAACAGAGTTCTGTTACTAATGTGTGTTTATGGGTTATGTGGAACGAAATAAACCAATAGAGTGGAATCTTTTAAAAAATCATGAGGAAGAGAGCCGTTGAATAAATCTGGTAGGTAGCAATAGATGGAAAATCCAGAGTTTCCATCACTGTAATAAACAATCATTTGGGTTTGTATTGCTATCAGAGAATACTGGATGTTACAGATTTGATACTCGCTCTTATGCAGCCACTAGTAGTTTGAATTCTGACTACCAGTATGACGCTATATGCATGTGTAGATCAGGATGACTGTTAGAAGTCAAGGATTTTTAATTTATAGTGCTGGATCAACAGCAAAAAACATTTGTCAAAACTGGAATGAAAGTTTTGAAAGCACTTAATTTAGGAAATGAAATATTAATGATTTATTGAAGTGCAGAGTTTTGGTAAGGTCTATTGGTTTTGTGGTTTCTTTTTCCTAAAAAAGTCTTTTCTCTTAAGAGATTTCAGCTTTTCATTCTTATTCAGGCCTGCTAGCATCTACCTGAATTAAAGAAATTAAAAGTCAGAGTTTATTATGAGACAAAGATTCTTAGATTTAGCAGGATTGTGGTCCTTAATACATGTTGATGAGAGTGGAAAATGGTACTGGAATCTTTCAGTTACAAAGATTGCAGTAATTGTATCAGTAATACAGTGATGAGCGCTAAAGAATAGAAGTGAAATCTTCCACAAATACTCACAAAGTATGCTAGAAGATGAGCATGTTGAAATAGAAAAAGAATAAAATCTCTGAAAAATGAACACATTATTGCATTGAAATTTAAGGAGACCTGCAGTGTAAAAAATGCAACCTGCAAATTTGGGCCCACTGCTACCGTCAGTAAACCCTGCTTAAAGCACTATCGTAATCTCACTTCCTCCACATGCACACTCCACAATGTGGTACTTTTTTGTCACCTGACTCACGGGCTTTTGCAACTTGGGTGGATGAAACTAAACCAAGGGCTGTGTACCTGAACATACTCATTCAGGGGACTGTGATCAGACTAGTCACTAGAAGATGTTATGTTTTTCAAAGCAATCCCCTTTCTTTAACTTGATAGTTTGGAGTCTCAAAGGAGACCTACAAAACCCCCTTGCAAATAAAGCCTAAAAATTGAACTGTTTAGATCATCTGGAAATTAAAACTCACAAAACTGAAAGAGGTGTAAATCTTTTGGAACATGAGTGCTTACAGCTAGTGAAAAAAAATGAGATTTCCTGTTTCAGGCTCGAAGAGCAGCCTGAGTACTCAGAATCTTGTCGTTCTGTTCAAATATGTCAATTCATATCACTAATGCTAACACAGTGCTAACACTTTTCTCTGGTAACCTTTTAAAAAATAGCATAGGATACAACTGTAAGAGCCAAATGGGATTTTTAATAAAAATTATGTTTCCACTTCAGCAACAACTTGAAAATATTCTTTGAGCACCATGATCTGGAATCTTCTCTTACTAATGTGAGAACAATTCAGATTACAGCAATCAGTAATTTCTTATTATTATTTTATAAGAAAATACCAAATAATAAACCCCCTCCATTTAGAATCATGGAATCATAGAATGATTTGGGTTGAAAGGGGCTTTAAAGCTCACCCAGTTCCAACCCCTGCCATGAGCAGGGACACCTTCCACTAGACCAGGTTGCTCCAAGCCCTGTCCAGCTTGGCCTTGAACACTGCCAGGGATAGGGCAGCCGCAGCTTCTCTGGGCACCCTCTGCCAGTGCCTCAGTGGCCTCATAGTGAAATTTTTTTTCCTAATGTCTAATCTAAATCTCCCCTCTCCTGGGTTAAACCCATTCCTCCTTGTCACTACGTGCCCTTGTCAAAAGTCTGTCTCCAGATTTCTCAAAGGTCCTCTTTCAGGTACTGGAAGGCTGCTATAAAGTATTTCAGACATTAATGTGGCAACCTATTCCTAAATACTACCAAAAAAATAAAATGGGTGCTTCCACATATTGCCTGAAATAATGGAATTTGTGACATATCCTGGATAGCTGAAAAGCATTACATTAGCTATACCGCTATAGTTGTTAACATCAGCAAAGAATGATTTTGAAGGGGAATTTGGGGAATACAGAGAAATAGGAAACTCCATGATGCAATTCATATCTTAAATAAGCTAAACCAATCTTCGATGAAAGCTATTTCTCCCAGTTGACTAAATAGGAAAACTATTCCTTACTTGAGATCTTCACTCAGTCACTAGTGTAAACTACCCCTCACTCGTATTTAGCCATCAATTTCAGATTGTGCCGCTATTTGGAACTGCAGGAATGTCACAGTTTCTCTGTGGACAAAAGCTTTTATCAATGACTAATCAAATCCCTCTCAAAAGTATTCTAAAAGAGGAATGAAATTCAGGCTTCACCCGGTGACGGTAGACATGAACAATCGGACTGATTGAATTACCTTTTGGGAATCAGTTTTTGCTATTCAAGATATAACACTGCTGCAAGTGGACTAGTTAGATTCACATACACACACACATACAGCCATGTTTCGTCATTCTCTAAGTTTATAGATCTGATATGCAGTATGGCATACTCTGTTCTGGAAAATAGTGAAATTGGGGAGTCCTAATATATGAATATATGAATAGCTAAATAGTTGCCCATACAGTAATAAGATGCTCTTTTGTTTTGTATGTCCAATTCATATAGGATTTAGAAATTTGGATTATTGTTGTAATTGATACTGAGAATGAAAGGACTAAAACCATAATTTATCATGAGCCTCTGTGGACTAAGTATGTTTAGATTAAGATTGAAATTTAAGGGATGTGACCATAACCTATTAATTTCTTCCTGGAAATAGAAATGTGATAGCATTTGAGCTGGCAGAAACTGTTGATCTGTTGTCTAATCAGACTGCCAATAGTGTGCAGTCTTGTACTTGGAAATATTAGCTGAAGAGGGATTTGTTTACAAGGGCATGAAGTGACAGGACAAGGGGGAATGGCTTTGACCTGAAAGCATGGAAATTCAGGTTAACATTAGGAGGAAATTATTTATTATGTGGGTGGTGAGGCACTGGCACAGGTTGCCCAGAGAAGCTGTGGCTGCCCCATCCCTGGCAGTGCTCAAGGCCAGCCCATGGCAGGGTGGTTGGAACTGGATGAGCTTTAAAGTCCCTTCCAACCCAGACCATTCTGTGAGTCTGCGATTATCACTCTAACTGGAATTTCAGACATGTAAAAAATCCTCTTAATTTTTTATTCCTGTTATTCAGAAACTTTTCTCTTACAGAATATGTATATGCATATATATATTGCTGTATGCATAGATGTAAATATGTATTTGCTTCCAGAATGGGATTAGTTTTAATTAGAAGTGAAGAGGGATCAGAAGACATTCTCCACTTGGTATTGCTTGAGAGAAAATATGTTTGGTGTTGTTTGCACAATATAAACTTTTCTTCTGTGGTCTGCTACACCATAATTAGTATTCCCTTTTCCCTGCAGAGAGTATTAAATACCCACCAAATAATCTGATTTACAATGGAGGCAGTGTAGACAGTAAAAAGTAAATGAATGAGATATTTTTTTTAATAAGTAATGACTAGCAAATTATTTTTGTGACGACTAAACTGCTGGCGTTTGTGCTTTAAGAATTCAAATACTCGTTAGCAGGTTTATTTTAAACACTGGTCAAAGTGAAGGTTGAATGGCTAGACATATATTTCTGTAGCATATGTCCCTCCAGATGGGCAAAAATGCTAACAAGAGAGACTGAAAATAAGTTTAGTCATGATCAGACTCAGATCATATTTTGATCAGATCCTGCTGTTAAACAAGGGATACACATACATGAGAGACCTTTCTTTTCCACTTCTGCTCATGCTTTTAATTACCCTCTTAGAAGTGAAAAAAAGAAAAATATGCTAGCTGGAAATCTTCCATCTTTCAGTATTATGTTAATGTATTTTAATGACTTCCCTGCTCTTGTGGGATTTCTTAATGCTCACTTGGTCATATATTGAAAGGGATTGATCTGGGCATTTACCTCAGCTCATCCCAGCATGACTCTGGAAAATCAGAAATGTGGTGCTCTGGTTTTGGCTGGGATAGAGTTAATTTTCTTCCTAGTAGCTGGTATGGGCTGTGGTTTGGATTTGTGCTGGAAGCAATGCTGATAACCCAGGGATGTTTTTGCTATTGCTGAGCAGTGCATACACACAGTCAAGGTCTTTTCTGCTTCTCACACCACCCTATCAGTGAGGGCGGGGAGTGTGTAAGGAGTTGGGAGGTGACACAGCCAGGAAGGTGATTCCAGCTGACCAAAGGGATGCCCCATACCATAGGGCATCATGCTCAGCATGCAGAGTTGGGGAAGAAGAAGGACTAGCGGGATGTTCAGAGTGATGGTGTTTTGTCTTCCCAAGTAACTGTTATATATGATGGAGCCCTGTTCCCCTAGAGATGACTGGACATCTGTCTGACTGTGGGAAGCAGTGAATGCATTCCTTGTTTCGCTTTGCTTGTGTGCATGGCTTTTGCTTTATCTTTAAACTGTCTTTTATCTTGACCCATGAGTTTTCTCACTTTTGCTCTTCTAATTCTCTCCTATCACACTGTTAGGGGAGGGAATGAGCGGCTGTGTGGGGCTGAGCTGGCAGCTGGGGTTAAACCACAACAGGTATAAAAATGGGAAGCACAAGAATGACTTTATCTACTAATCAGATTTGAATTATTGCAAATTTGATATTAAGCCAGTTTTTTACAACTAGTTGAAAGAGGTTGAATAGACAGAAGTTTCTAATTTCATCAGTCTTGATTGGATTTAGTCTTCATAAAATACGTGATAGACAGTTTAGTTGAGAGAAAACAGAAACACTTAATCACAGTACATGAAAGCAACGTAAATGCTAGGAACAGGAAATGACAAGTTGGAGTATGTTTTTTAATACCAACATCACTGTTATGTATAGATTATTACTATTTAATAATTATTTATACCTATATTTTGGGATAATATAATTTGTGTTTTTCAATAAATACATGTTAAATTAGGATCTTCTCAAGACCACTGCTGGCATATGAATTTCTTGCAAAAATAATATAAACATGCCAATTTAAAGGAATTTTATGAAAGTTTTCATTATATCCAGGCTTTATAAAGTTCATTTCTCACTTAACACTGTAAATCATACTTCAAAGTCAGTTAAACCTTGACTTAAATGCTTTGTTGCATGAAAACCAAAACACAAAAAAACCTTAAAAGCAGATTTCTTTGTGTTACAAGCATAACATAGAATTAACAGATAATACTTTTATTTTCAAAATTTTCATATTTATGTATAGTGAGTAGGTATTTATATAAGATCACTTTTATAGTACAGACATGTTTTATGTAGCTACAATCAAAAATATGAGTTAGCACTACATATTGTTAAAGCGTCTATAGGTGTAAAATTAAAATCAGCGTTTAATGAGGAGCACTGGCACTCAAAGGGACTTTTTACAAGGGCATGTAGTGATAGGAAAAGGGGGAATGGGTTTAAGCTGAGATGGGAAATTTAGGTTAGACTTTAGGAAGAATTCGTCCCTGTGAGGGTGCTGAGGCACTGGCACAGGGTGCCCAGAGAAGCTGTGGCTGCCCCATCCCTGACAGTGTTCAAGGCCAGGTTGGATGGGTCTTGAAGCAACCTGGTCTAGGGAAAGTGTCCCTGCTCGTGGCAGGGGTTGGAACTGGATGAGCTTTAAGGTCCCTTCCAACCCAAACCAATCTGTGATTCCATGATTTTCTTAGCCAGACACAGTCTGAGGTATAATTAAAACATTTCTTCTCTGGACTTTTCAGGGGTTCCCAAACAAGCAACTCTTACAAGAAATAGTACCAAATCTTTACTTCAGGATAAGGAAATTACCCCTCATGGATATAT
Organism: Pezoporus flaviventris; assembly: GCF_033815535.1. Classification (NCBI taxonomy): domain Eukaryota; kingdom Metazoa; phylum Chordata; class Aves; order Psittaciformes; family Psittacidae; genus Pezoporus; species Pezoporus flaviventris. The sequence continues at coordinate 8,088,228 of NW_026892585.1, forward strand.
GATGGTTTCCATCAAGTGCTCAATACCTCAGACAATGCTGTTTTAGTGTATAATATCTAAAGAAGTCTTTTAAAGTTACTTCGCCTAAAGCAGAAACAGTAAACTCCATCTTAAATGTGGACCCCTGAGTCAGAGTTTCATTAGATGTGTAAAGAGCAGCAAATTAAGAGTAAGCAAGCTTAGATGCTTAGCTCTACCTTATATGATGCTTTAGGACTGAATCTATACCTGTTTGTCCTGGGGCAGCCTGTCACCCAAAGTGCTAAATGAACACATCCACTGTGAGCAAAGGCACTGTCATTAAGAAAGCCTTGGAAAGTGTGTGCTTTCACAGTCCTGGCTCTCTGTGAGCACTGCAGAGTAGTGACCATACAGAAGTAGAGAGGGGTGTATCAGGAAAATAAACTGAGAAAAATAAATCTATGTGCTTCTTGAGGAAAAGGGAAAAAAATTGCTTACAAATATGGCGATGGGAGAGAAAAGAGGTGGTAAGAAAACGAATGCCTTTTTAGTATGACCCAGCTTGCAGAGAAACTCCTGCATTTAATAAGCAATCAGAATGTTCATTTAGTCTAGTGCCACGTCTTGTTTTCAAGGAGACATTTGTGCGTTGAGATTGTTAATTAGCTACAGCATCCATAACCATCCCCTGCATGTAGGATAAGGGAAACCGAATAATTGCAGCACATCTAGAATTGTTGAATCTAAAATGAGACTGCAGAGGAGGGAAAGAACCCATGATATAATAAATAAGGGATTCATGTCCCTCTTTAGATTAATGTGAACATAAAATTTGACAGAAAGAAGCAACACAGATACCATGCTAATAGAGTTACCTCTAGGGTAATAATCTGGCAAGGAAATTGTTCCTATCACTGTAAGTCTAGGGACTGTATTTGTCACTCTCTAGTCTTTGGTGTCTGGTTAGTAGTGTCTAGCTAAAAGCTGAAAGAAATAGTAGAGAAGTGAGAAAAATAGAAAGGAAATCAGCTATATTCCCTGGGGATTACCTCTTCACTTATTAGAACCCTGCAAGACTCTTCAGAGAGTGGAGATGGAGAGAGAGAGTGGAGGCAGGGAGAGAGTAGAGAGAGGCTTCATTAGACTTCAGGTCTAAATACTATTTTCAAGCTGTATAGAAGAAGCTAGACCTGCAACCTTTAATCATCTTGGAAGTGTCTGCCTACCAATGAATTCAAGTTAGAAGGCACTTGTCACGATCATTTAAGGCAAATGTTTGTCTTGTAAAAAGCAGGAATAAAATAATGTAACATTCTCACAATTCCTTAAATCCTGTTTTCAGAAGGCTACACCTTACATAATTCAGCTTGACACAGAAAGCTAACCCAGTTATGTCCATGTAGTAATGTGCTTTACAGAGCAACCAGCTCAGGTCTGAAAGCAATATAGCACTTGGTGACCTGCCACACCTGAGCTGAAGTATCCTGACTTGCAGTATATTGTTATTACCACATAGGCACATCAGTGATGTGGCCAGCAGCAGTCTTTGCCCCTCAGACCATTTAATAATATATGTTGTAGGCTGTTAAAACCCCATGGATGTTAATGGAACTTGTTTTTCCAAGTCTATTTGATGCCCTTAAACCCTACCTCTGCCCAGCTGTAGCTGAGAAAATTAGGGCTTGTGACTGTCTGTTCTACAAACCTTCAAAAAATAACTAGCTATTGATTCCCTGTGAATAGCCTTCAGCATTTGTCTATCTTCTGCTATTCTGTGGGATTAGAACAGATTCATTTCTCTATCTGGAAGATGCCATTTAAAGAAGAAAATAATAAAATGAAAATGAAAATCTGGATAGAATTACCAATATAACAATTAAACAAAATTTGTAGTTATTATATACTTTGTTGGATTTTTGTGAATGAATCACAGTATGCCAGGAAGCTTTGAAAATCATAACTGTCCACAGCTGGAACATAATATTAGTGTCACCTTGACCTGGTTTTGGGTGTCATGATATAAATTGATTGGGGGTACAACTGAAAGGTATGTTAGGTGGAGTGTATTGCTTGTCAGCCCTTCAGAGAACATAGACCACAGTCAGAAAACTAGTGTCCATCAATAGGCAAAACATTTCCCCCACTTTTGGGTTCTGAATGAGCTTGTTTAAAGGAGAAGAATTTAGAGCTTCTCTATAAAGGGAAAGAAAATGTACTGTAATCACAATGAGGAAGAATTACGAAATGAGGGAAGCACTCCAAAGTGTAACATAGTGGCTGACAGCTAAGCACCCACATGCTGCTTGCTCTCTCTCCTCCCCCACAGTAGGGAAAAACAAGGCAGCAAGAACTGTGGGTTGGAATAAAGGCAGTGAGATGACTTACCAGTTACTGTCATGAGCAAAACAAACTCAGCTTGGGGAATTTATCTTAGGTTCTTGCTCATTAATGTAACTATTCATTTACCGATTCAGGTATTGGGAAACAAAGGAAACAAACATTACAAATGCTTACAAAAAACACACCCTTCCTTCAACCCCAGGCTTGACTTCACTCCAGAAACCTCTCCTCCCACCTTGTTATCAATGCAGCTCATGCTTAGTCCCCTCAGTGAGGGAGCTTCCATTTACAGACACTGAAATGGTAAGGGACCAGCTGTATCAGCTGAACGTTCACAAAAATGTTCACCAGAGCTGGAGGAGGTGCTAGAAGGCATGTCCTGTGAGAAGCAGCTGAGGACTTGGGCTTGTCTGGTTGGGTGAGAAGGAGGCTTAGGGGCAACCTCGCTGCTCTCCAGCTTCCTGAGGAGGGGAAGTGGAGAAGGATGTGCTGAGCCCTGGTACCCAGTGACAGGATGTGTGGGGATGGTTCCTAGCTGTGACTGTCAGGGGAGGTTTGGACTTGACATGAGGAAGCATTTCTTTACTAAGAGGGTGGTTAAAACCTGGAATAGGTTTCCTGGAGAGGTGGTCAATGCTCCTTGCTGTCAATTTCTAACAGGTACTTAGACAATGCCCTTAATGCCATGTATTAACTTTTGGTCACTCCTGAAGTGGTCAGGTAGTTGGACTCAAAAATTGTTGTATGTCCCTTCCTACTGAAATATTCTGTTCTGTTCTGTTCAGTGTCTGGGAGAGAGTGAAGGAACTGGGAAACAAATATGGGGGTTCTTTCTTTACTACATAGGAGCTGCTAGTGATAAACACTCCAACTTGTGAGTCTGAGAAAACTTCATGTGAGAAAAGTAAGATCTTTTCATTTCTTGAGTTCAGTGACTCAGAACAGGCAGAAGGGAGCTGATGGAGATAAGGAAATCTTTTACTGAAGGAAGTATTGAAGTGTTTTCTCTGCCCAGTTGAGAGCTGACTATCAAAAAAATTCACACATTTTCTGAGATGAGAACTATGCTAGGAAAAGAAAGAGGTAAGGGGGACAATTTCACAGGAAGAGGAAGCACATAACAAGGAAAAACAACAAAATCTCATTCATACACAAGAAAAAAAACAAACCCCACCACAAAACCATGAGAGCTACTTTTATTCGTGATAATCCATAAAACATTACAGTGAAACAGGGATAGGTTCCAGAACTAAACTAAAACTTCTTAATTGTAATACTGCTGTAAAACAGCAGGAAGGAAGAGATGCTGCCACACACACAGGTCTGTTTCCTCCTCCCAGTGCTCGTCAATATGGAGGAAAACTTTTATCACTTTACATAACAATTTCACAATCTGATCTTTCACTTCTCATAACTGTAGTATTGTTATATATGGTGGAGTTATTTGCTATCTTGGCATCAGTACAACCCAGAGGTAACTCCAGTCAATTGAATTACATTACCATAAACCCAGCTTGAGATCAGAATCCAGCCCTGTTTCATTATATATTATAACACTTAATATGTTAGGGAGTTTATTAAAAGCAGAATGTGGAAAACATAAGCATGAAGAATGTTTCATATATTTAAAAAGTTTCTCTTAATCCCCGTAGTAATTTTCAATGCTCCCATTAGAATTCATTTTTCAATACCAAAACTACATGTCATGCTGTGAAAATAGTTCTACTTTCTCAATACATTTTGCTTTTAAATAAGACAGTGAAAGTGGATAATTATTACATCTTCAACAAATTTAGAAAGCTGGTGACTCAACTGTTGTGTGTTTGACTTTGCTTTGCAAGGGACTGTATGATTAAAGGCACAGGAAATTCCATCACTGACACCAATAATCAGGCTGTGTCTTACCATGAATTTACTTAGAGCACTTGTAATTATTTCTTTGGTTTCATTTTTGTTTGCATTTATGTATTCAGTGCAAAATGCCTCTACCTTTAATGTTAAGTAAAATTTATATCTTCCTAGTGGCATTTCTTACATACGCAGAGATGGAAAAAGGCTCAGCTGCCCTCCTCTGCTGCCCCTTTCTCTTCATGGGCTCTTGCTGTCCTGCAGACTTTTGTTTGCTTCAAAGTACCAAACAAACTGAAGGTCAGAGGTACTGTATTTGCACAGATAGTGATCTTCAAATTTCAGATGACAAAAACTGGTCAAAAGATAGAGAAGAAACTTAGCTATAAAAAAACCTGAATTAACCATTGCCTGAAGTTCCTTATTCAAAAATCCATAGTCTCATATGCACCAAAGCTACTTTGTTTTTTGCCTTGTTCTCTGTCATTATAAGTACTATATACAAAGTGTTTCTGATTCATGAAGCAGACTCACCTGCCTGAAGTTGATGTACATAAGTAGTGCTCAAGTCCTTGATTCTCAGCCATAAAGTTATTTCTCTTCTCCAGCAGCAGATTCTTAAACTCCTGGCTTTGTACATGCCCCCTTTTACAAGCACTTGCTTCATTGAGATTTTTTAGTTCTTAGCTTCTAGGGAAAAAACGTACCACATACTTTGAGTCAGTACTGTATTTATTTATTTATTCTCTTTTAATCTTAAGTCTTAAAAGTCATATGATATTTCTGTATGCATACATTCCTGAGAGAAACAAAAAGGACTAGTTAGAACCCTGTAACTGTGCATCTGCTCTGCTTATTGTTGATAGAATCTTTAGCCTTGAAGCAGGCCCCACAGTCTATAACTTCATGGAATTGATGTGGGATTGATGTTAGGAGACAATTTTCAATGTAATAGAGCTTGCACCAGTAAAAAATGGGAGAGACTTGCATCTATAAATACTTTTCCTTTTCATTGTGGAGTAAAAAGCATGTAACCCTGTATGGCTATAATATTACAGATATTGGAGACAGTTTATAGGCAAAAAAAGCAAGAACTCCAAATCTAGTAGCGTAAAGGGAAGCTGTCATAAAGTAAATCAAAAGTTCACATACAGCTCTTAAAATGGTTCTCAAAGTTCTAGCTGCAGTTTCACAGGATCATTAGAGGAGAGAAAGAACACAGAAAGGCAGATTGGGGACTGCGTTGCAAGAACATGATACTGAGGAATTCTGCCTACATTACAGCTTTTAGTGTATACAAGAGAAATCTAAAACCAGACCCTCAGATCTGGTGATTACAGCTGGACATATATGCAAAGCAGAGGGCAGGACAAAAGATGTGCAAAACTGTTGAGATAAGAATTACTGAAGGAACCATTTGCCTTTGCCAGCATTTTTGCCACATATGGTACCTCTGGAAAAAAGTTATCAAAAATCCACCAGGATAATATTCTTTTTATTTTCTTTCTGTTGGGACCAGGGAGAAAAGTTATTCCTTTTTTATGTACGTCTCCCCTGATCGAGCAGTATAAAATAATATATCAAGCTTTTCAGGTACTGTGGGGTGAACTTTAGGTGCATTAAAACTTCTGCGAACAAAAGGACAGTTCAGAAAGGCTTTCTCATGAAACATCCTGCATGGAGTAGCAGAGTAGTGAAAATGGTGTTTTTTTTCCTTTACTCCTGTCCTGCAACTCTCTTTAGGATACTGCAAGGCAAGCAGCCAAGTTTGAAAATCAGAGCTAAGCTGCATGCAAAAAAGTTTTTAATTTACAGTTCTTAATTCATCAGCTATTCTTTATCATTGATTCTGAAGTGTAAGAAAGGTGATTTTTTTCTCTTGAATGAATATATCATTTTATACCGTGTCATATTAATAATCCAATTTACTTCAAAAGTAAAAGATTCTTTAACTTTTACTAGGAAAAAGCAAAGAAGGTTGTTATCATGGGTGCTTACATCTATGGCTATCTCTGTAAGAAAGTGAACTGATATTCAGAAATGTGAATCAGCTTCAAAATTCATCACAACCAACACCTTTGATTAAGGGGCAGCTGTTAAAAAGCAAGCAGCATGGGTTAACTGGCAGGCCTGTCACAAACAAAAATACCTACCTGTCATGTGAACAGGGATGATTCCTCTCATGCACTGACTGGGAAGAGTTGTGAGGTCTGGAATCACTGTTAGTTCAATGTGCATGGTACTTTTGCCCATCAATGCATAGATGCCTACATTTACACATCCTGTCATTTGAACATCTGTCACAATGTTATTTGTGAAAGACAAAGCATCTGCCTATAGCAGACTTTCTTAGAGCCTTATAGGTCCTTTTTAATAAACTTGCTGCTTGTGTAATGCCCGAAGTAGAAATGAAAAGAAGAATTATCACAGTTCTTGGTTGCACCAAACACAAAGTGTAGCAAAAAAGGGAAAGCAAAAGAGATCTTTCCCATAATCTCATTAATTAATCATTTAATAATTTAACATATCAGGTGACAAACTAGCTACATATGTGTAAAAAAGGAGTGTATTTGGTAGACAAAAAAAGGAATAATACTTATTTATAATAACATTAAGTCTCAATCAGCCCCCCCCCCGCTGCATGACCTTTTACTTCCTCCTGGTGATTGTCCTTATTCAGGATGCAGCTCAAAATATGTGCTGGAACACACTCTGCCAGGCTTCTGGAGTGCACGTTGTTCCCTCAGTTATTTTGTTTAAGTTCTTGATAACACAATGTTACATTCCCAGATTGTGTCTGTATTTTTCTAATCAAACCCTCAATAACTCCCAGCAATTGGCATGACGAGATTTTTAAGGAGAAGCCACCATGTTTCCTATTCCAGAGAAAATAAACCAGGAAATTCCATCTTTTTCTACCCAGATAGACTACCCAAATAGTCTATTTCTACCAAATAGACTGACTATTACAGTTGTCAGTCTACTAGATAACAATAATACTGACAGCAATAAAGTTGTTGGTTTAGGGAAGTTTCTTTTTCCTTTTTCTCCTGCATTAATGCATAAACACCTTAATCTGCAAACTATTCTGTATAAATTCAAGAGAACAGTTTGCAAGGCAGGCTAAGCTACGGAGTTGCAACATAACATCTAAACCAGACAGATCCCTCTACATCCTCCCTACTTCGTAATCCAGTCACCTGCACAAAGAAGATGCTTTCTGTGAAAACATAGGCCCTAATGCAGAGAAATGTTAGCCTGATTGTTAGCAGTAATTAATAGTCAGTTTAATATGGCTTCTCTTTCTGTAGTAAACTCTTAAAATACATGTTCTGGTTTCTTCATGTCCACACATTTAAGAGAGATGATTTTCTGACAGTTTTCTTCTCATTTCATAAAGTTTCTGTCCAAGTCTGCATGCCTGGAACTTAAAATTTAAAACAGTCATTCTCCTGATTCTTTCTTCTGTCTCCCTTCCAATTGAATTTCTGTCTGAGCTGCCAGTTCTAGAATGGGTGTTATAGATGTGAAGATGAAGACCAAGCTATGAAAATACTGGAGTTCTTCCTCCATTTGTCTTGCAAGACTCCCCCTTCTCATCCTGCACTACCAAAAAGATAGCAAAGACTGAACACATGGAACAAAAATGCAACTCAGGGAGACAAACTCCAAAAGAGTTGGACAGAAAGTGAGGAAGGGTAAGGTAGTTTCTGTAAAAGGGGGAAAATTACTTATACATGAGATTGAGTCCTGAGAGGAATGAGATAATGGAAATCTAGTAAAATCTGGTAAGAATATCCCTAAGGGCAGATGTTTGGATCACATTTTTCAGGCACCAAAGGGGAAGAGAGTATTTCAAAACTTTATTCCATATTACACTTTAGGAAGTCAGTAATTCCCTTGAGAAGGAAGTGATACTTTTCAGAGATAGTAGTACCAGAACAAGCTACTTAATTATACAATTCCATGGTCATCAGCAGAGATCTGGAGTTTTCAGGAGATTTGATGAACTTGAGTTCACTCCACGATGGAGTTCAGAGCAATCCCCAGTGGTATTTTCCACTGCTTAGCCAGACCTTCAGGTCAAAATCTCAGGATGATTGAATTACCATCAAAAATATCAGACAAACCCTCTAAACCTTATTTTTCATCCTTAAAGATTGTTATTCCCATGCTCATTCTGTTGTCATCCATTTTTTATTCTATCTTAAGCAGAGTCTTTGACTGGTCCCAAAAGCTCTGGACTTTTTTCAGAATACACCTGGGAGAGTCTTATTCAAGCCAGGGAGAATTATAAGTGGCTTTGAGAATTAAAATGTGGACAAGAACACACTGCAGATGGTAGAAATTTTAGCTCAGCATGAGATTTTCTCAGGTTTACAGAAATCTTGATAAACTAGAATCTGGGGAATGTGACAGGAAAAGCAGGAGGACTTACCTAAAGGTAACTAATATGCAAATGAATGGATTTTAATAGTCATTCTTTTCCAATTGAAATTTCAGTGTCATTTCTGTCGGTACCTCCTGTGGACTTCACAAGGGGCTGTACCCTGCTCTCTGTGTAGGCTTCACTTGAGAGCTCTTTGAACCTGCAGCTGGCTTCTGAAACAACCAACCAAGGAGGAAGAGTCTTGAAGCTTTGCAGTAGAAATATTGTAATCCACTGATTCATCAGCATCCTACAGCAATTTCTCAAGCTGTTCCCCGTGGGGCCTACCAACCTCCTCTCTCACTGTTGCTCTCTCTGTGTCATATTCCTAGACATACTCAAAGATCTGATGGAAAGGCTTTCAGATACTCTAACCTCCTATATCCAAGTAATGATTGCCAACCTGTTGTATAGTGCCTTTTAACCCTAATATTCTGGCCTCACATCCCACTTACAAAACCATCTTGAAGCCTGTCAGACCAGGTGCCGGAGAAGTTAAAAAGATTTGGAGATCATGATGCCATCCAGGCAGTCCTTGGCAAATAAACAGATGTTCTCAGAACTCCGTGAAGCTTTCCTGAACTTAGTGCCGTTGTCAGTCACATCACCTGCACTTGGATAAAAAATAACAGAAATTTAAACATCTGCTCACTCTATGTAAGAATGTAACACATTTCCTAATCACTTCTTTGGAGATACAGCATGTTCACTGTTTGTACTTTCAATTATCTTTCTTCTTTCTCTCTCGTTATTTTGCCAACACACATCTCTATACATATAAAAAACTGCTCACTCCTGAGTCGTTCTGGGAAATCAGACCTAGTTTCGCTACTTCCCCAATGCTGTTCTCATCTCGGGGCAGGCTTCACAGTACTGATCTTTGTGTGACAAGTTGATGTCATGGCACAGAGCTCAGCTGCTGTCTCACCTCCCTCTTTCTCACAAGCTGTGGCTTACTAAAGCCTCACTCGTAGTAAGATGCTTTTTCCTAAAATCTCAGACAACTGTTCATGTCCAGGTTTCAGTTCCTTCATTAGGTCTCATACTGATTTTGCAGCTTCATACTGATTTTACTGACTTGCTCAGAAAACAAATCCCATACAGGATTTTTCCTCAATAGGGTGACATAACAGCAGAGAACAGAAATGCTTTCTTTTGCTCTCCTTTCCCATGATATCTGTAGCTGATAGCTTAGTTAAGCTTTGTATATTAATAGAGAATTAGTCTTCCCTGTCTCTTTCATTCTTACATGGTTGAAGCACTTAGTGTCTCTTCTTTGTGAAAAAGCCCTGGCTATACAGTTCACCAGTTAGAAATTCATATTTAGGGTCAGTATTAAAAAAAAGCAGCTCATGTTCCTGGTTTAATATTGTCACCTAGTCAGGCCAATCTAGAGCTGTGCCTGCCTTTCATTAAAAGTATATTATCAATTACTCTGTATAGCTTTGTGAGGGTCTCCTAGCATAAAATTAATGAGTTCATAATGCATTTAAATGATGAAATAAAATTCAGTATGGAGGGACGTGCAATGTAGCAAAAACCAGTCTCCCACAAATGCTAGTTGAATGAACCACAGCATAATAAACCCCAGTTCTTTAGCAGCTGAGGGTGAAATCTCATACTTTAAGTGTGAGAATATACTTCTGACTTTCTTAATAATTAAGGAATTATAAGTTTTCAGCAGCTGTAGCAGTGCAGAGTATAGCTAGAAAGTACTAAAGCAATTTAGCCTAGACTTCTCGAAGATGGAACTGACACATGCTCTCCCCTTAGACACTGCTGGCTACCATTGGAGTCTGCTAGCTAGTTTATATCTATTAGCAGGTGGTCCTTGGAAGGAATGCAAATGAGCCTCATTAACTGCAGGAGACTGATGCTCTGGGCTGGGTGCTCAAGTGTCACAGCAACATTAAGATCAAGGTTGTTTATTGTTGTTAATTAGGTGAGGAGTTGCAGCAAGTCACTGTTGATGGACTCAGCTCTAAACAGGATTGAAATGAGCCACATTGCATATCCTCTGCTTTGTATGAATGGTGAGACAGTCTTCCAGAGTCATTGCGTGCTGCTCTACTACCACAACTACTGCAGACGTTTTAAAATTCTATTCCAGCACTTGCAGTCTTTTCTTTCTCCAAACACTACTTTGAGCTCCAGATTTCCTAGTGAGACTATGGAAGGATAGATGATGCATAGGCACAGGTTGGTTAGAATATCACTGAACAACAGTGCTGCCTGTACTTTACATACTATTTTGTATGTAAATTCTTTGCAATATGACCTGCTTTACCCAGGCGACAAACTTCTGGTGATCTCTTCTTTGTGAAGGTCTAATTTTTTCCATGTTTTATAGAAGGGAAATGAAAGCAGATAGCTCAGTACTGATTCTAAGCTTTCAAAAAATTGTTTGCACTTGCTGTGTAGAAACCAGCTGAGTGTCTAGCTGTATTCTTCAAGATTCTGCCAATATTAGACACTCCTAAGGCCGGAATAGCAAGAATTTCCTCTGCTTCTTTAAGAATGTTTGGCTGGTTAGGATGTTCATGCAGGCATCACAACTGAGAGAAGCAATTTCATAGTTTCTAGCTCTCACTGCCACTGTTGCAGACACCTTTGCAATTTAAAAGAGAAACCACCTAGACTGAATGCAGTAAGAAAAATGGAGTGAAACAAGCAATTAAGAAGAGGTGCCAGATATTTGGAACCAGAGAGTACAGCTACCTTTATTGGGAAAACAATGGAAATATCACATGACTGAGTGTCTTAGAGGTGTTTGTGACCAGACAGGAAGCAGAAGGAAAGACTGTGAAAGAAGAATGAAACTCAGAGCTGATGGAAGGAAGGGGTCCCTCCATCCATGGTGATGATGGAAAAATGAAATTTGTTGGAGTTGTTGGGCTAAGAGTGTAGGGCACTTTGTTTAACACTTGTGAACTGGAAATGACAGTGTATAGGGCTTTGAATCACAGCTTAGGTCATAGGGGACCTGACTTGAAGTCCAAAGCTGACTGTAGGTAATGGTCTTTCAAATTCTGCTCTAAAGCAAGTTCAGAAGCTCAGACTTGTTTTACACTCAAACTGGATGTACTAACACACCTGAGCAGCATGACATTTTAAGTTAGGACCCATAAGGATCATCAAGTCCAACTCCCTCCTCCTACTGAAAACTAAACCATATGACTAAGAGCATCATCCAGATGTTCCTTTAACTCTGACATGCTTGATGCTGGGGAGCCTGTACCACTGATCAACGATATTCTTGGTGAGGAACCTTTTCCTAATGTCCAAGCTGAACATGCCATTTCCTAATGTTCTATCACTAGTCACCAGGGAGAGGAAATCAGCACCTTCACCTCCACTGCCACCCTTAAGGAAGCTGTAGTCTGTCACCTGCAACCTCAATTATTGACCTATAATATACATATTATGTTATTCTACAAATATGCCATTAGATACTATTTTTATCACTGAACACAAGTTATATTCATTGAACAAAATTGGTCAGAGTTGGGTAAAAACAAGCCAGTTGTTTATAAGACTTTTGTTCATTTGTTGTAGAACTAGGACATACAGAATGAAAAAGCACAATTAAGAGAATGGAAAATCTTTGAATCAGCACCTTCCTTAAGGAATAGGATCCAGTCCCTGCCTCTAGCAAAGAAATTCAATGTGATTATCAGCTAGTAACTTTTCTTTAGGTACTAAGTATCCATTCTTTCTTTGCTGGGGATTTGGCTTGAGATTCCTTCATCTCGGAAGGGTTGAGCCCACACTGCATCAAATAGGATTCTATTCTGAACATGTAAAATGCAACATAATGCTAGGCATTAAAAAAAAACCAAACAAAACCAAAAAAATACAACAAAACCCAGAAGAGACTTAGTTGTTTTAAATCACTTTGTAATCATGATAGATACTAGTGATTGCTAATAGATAATACTGATAATGCATAAAAAGATAGCATTTCTAACCTCAGTTTCTACATGCCTCCATTTCTTACTTTATCACAAAGAGGTGCTGTGCAAATACAATAATGAGAGTTAGTGAAGTATTCATGTATTAGTGATGAGCACTATGGAAAATCTAGGAAGAAATCAAGTATTCTGCCTTTTGAGCACAGTTTGAGTAACATGCAGTAAATAAGACATGGGAACATTTATAGAACAAATGGAATAAAGCAAAATATTGAGTAGCTGCTTACTAAGTAAGTGGCTTACATTGTCTACCCAAAATGAAGAAGAGGTCCTGTGGAAAACCAGAATAGGATCATGTAATTAAATGTTGTACCATAACAGATCCTTACTAGCACATGAATTACATTTCACTGCCGATGTGAAATCCAGCATTTGGGAACATGTGAATGCCTGACTCTGCAGTTGAGTACTATTATTTTTAAGTGAGAACTTCGATGGATAATTAGTATATAGAATATGTTTACTGTCAGCAACCAGCAGTTATGCAGAATTAGACATGTTAAGAAGTACGGCAATTCAAGTTCTAGGAAACTATGAATATTCATATAGAGGGGTGCCATACTGTCAACAAAATGCCAGTGGGGTGATGATAAATATTAAATGATGCAAAGGTGGAAATTTAAAATAAACTTCCACTAAATGAAAACCTGCGCACTTAGTGATTACTGGACTTCAATTTTGCACTGCCAAAACTCTCAAACACTACCCACAGCCTCTGGGAGACTGGAAAATACAGGAAGACAGGCGTTAAAGTCACCTTTGAATATGAAATATAGTCACTTCAGTATTTTCAGTATCTTCACAAGCTCCTTGGCCAAACTATGTGATACTGCTGTAATTCATTTTATGGGAGAACAGAGGAAAATGTGGGAAAATCTCACCATCAGAGCTGGAAGTGCCAGTAGAGGGTCACTGCTAAATTTATCCCACTATTAGTATTTTCCTTCTTAGAATTGACTTATGCAAGGAATAAATTTGATCTATTGGGCTTGAATTCCAAGTGTAGAATTCCAGTGAAATACTTCAGCCTCAGGTATATGGTTCTTAGCATTTTGCTTTTCTGTTTCAAAAGTAAGAGATCAGTTCCAGTGATTTAATTTCAATATGGGAGTAATTCTTACAGATCAGCAATTGCAATCTACAAAAAGTAAGCAAGAAAAATGAAGCTGCAACTTCAAGGGCTGGAATATGTGTTTAGCAGACAAATTCAGCCCTGTGTAAAAAGCAGCACATGCAGATACTAGCCATGGGGGAGCACTAAATTAAAAGATGTGGCTCAGGTCACACAATCATTTATGCATAGGAAGATATGCTCTGTAGAAGGAAATATTTATTTATTCTCCAAATACTGGCATTGTGCAGACACCCTCTCCAGTGCGCTGGGGTGGACTCTGAGGCAGGAAATAGCCTGCACTCCCACTTTATTTTCAAAGCTTTTCAGCATGACTTGCTCTGTTACTTTGTTTTGAAACTGAGCAAATGAAGGAGAGATCTATATTCATTCAACCTGTTACATTTTCAGAAAACAGACATTCAGAAAACAAAAATTCATAATAATTTACAGCACACTAACAGCCAGTAGTATTCCAAGAGCTGTGTATCTGCACTCTTACAGATTTCCTTTTCCTTTGTGCATTGATTTTTTCTTCCCTCACAGTCAATTTTCCTTTCTCTTAATATAATACCATTTTCAAGCTCTATGGTTGCTGATGCTTGTCTCTGGTCACCCCTCATCTGCTTCCCACTGTTGAGTTGCTGCTCCCAAAGGGCGACCTGCCACAAACAAATGTCAAGGAACAAAGCCTTCAAGTATAAGTACAGTTTCTGTATTGAAATTAGTCCTGTTTCTATTCAAGTCAATGGCAAAACTCCCAGTGACTCATTTTTAACTGCATCAGACTTTGATTAGAGTCCTAGAATACATGGGGTTGCATTGTGTCTCCTGCCATGTAGAACTTCTTTTCACAAAAACTATGGCACTGATGGAAAGAGGAAAAACAAAATTCATTTAATTTTGAAGCAGTGTCCTTCCTTATTTAATTTTCATCATTCAGAACTGTAATTCTAAAAATATTAGAGTTGAACAAATGTTACAGAGACATTTCTAATCACTGAGACAAAACCCAGAACCTCTCATGATAAAAGATCTGCTCAGAAAGGATGAGAAAAGCAATTTCACCTCACTAAGAGCCAGAGCAGAGATGCTGGCATTATATTTGGGATACAGGGCAGAGTCTTCATGCCTTTTTTCCCTTTGCAAAATAATTCCTCCTTTATTTTTTGGTACTTTTGGGGGGCTGAAAAGGGGAGGGGGTTTCTTTGTGGCTTATTAGATAGACTGCTGTGTTCTGGTAAATTTAAGGCTCAATTCCGTTTGGCCAGTAGTTAGAAACATGCTACAATCTGTTATTTTTATACTTTGTTAGGAAATTTGATCATCTGAGATCAAGACCTTAAAATTTGTATGTTTCAAACCCTCTTGCTCAGTGAAATTGAATTCAGAGGAAGATAGCAAAGAACAGCAAAATGGCAAAAAAAGAGGAGACCCAGGTAATTTTAAAAATTGGTTTTTACAAGAAGGATTGGTTCTCAAATAACATGAAAATATACCTGGAAAAAAAGAGCCGTTACTGCTGCCAAATGAGTAGGTAAATGCAGTTCAATGATAATTAATGAATCATACCAAATAATTTATTACAATAATAGTACATTTGAATAGTGCTGGCACCTGATGGACAAGGCATAGAACTGAAAAAATCAGTTGTCTTGGAAATTAATGATTCATTATCTGTCAATCAGAATAGAAGATGTTTTGTTTGCAAAGCTTTAATATAAAGGTTATGTTCACAGGTTTAGTCTGTGTTAAGAATTCAGTCACCATCTATAGTTCTAATAAAATATAGATTACAATGCTAGTCATTTTTCTCCCAAAAGTTGACAGGCAAAGACTGCAGAGTTTGACACTTCACCCCTGAACTTCTGTTTATCTTTAGGGTATTAATGCTACTTGGCTTGTTTTTAAATCAAAGCACTGGCTCAAGCTGGTAATGGTGGCAAAGTTGAATGACAAAAACATCTGCAACTGCCAAGTAATAAATTGCATCTCTCAAAGCCTTTAATTACAAGATCAAACGGAACCTGAGGAGTAGTAACCCGTGTTCAAGGAGCAGTGAGACCAAGCATGGTGGAAGGGCACCAAGCATGAATCAGGCACCAGAAAAAGATATTTTGTGATTTTGAATCATCTTTTCTTTGTTAGTGGAGAATAAGAACACGATTACTCTTTGTTTTAAAGGTGAAATGCCACTGAGCAGGGGAATAGTAGACTACTTTAGTGGCTCCCTTCACTTTGTCCAAGTTCCCCTTAAACAAACTCATTTTATTGTTGCAGACTCCAGGCTTGTTTGATCAATATGTAGTTCTTTTATCTCCAGAGGAATAAATTTCTGACAAGATACAGAAATGCTGGCAGGTGACAAAGAAGTATAGGCTTGTAGCATGAACTTTCTGTCAAACAACCATCTGAATTATCCTCCAAAGTTGGGTTTAAGTGCTTCTGGTAATAAATAGTAAAGACCTGTGGAGAGCCATACAGAATCTAATCCAGTGCCACAAAAAAGGAACATAAAATAACCATTCATAATTCTAGTCCATATAGACTGACAGCTATATTTATGCACACTTGTTTTCTGCAGAGCTCACGGCTCTGACCAGGAACACATTGTCAACTTTGAACAAGGGCATTTTTGTGCACGAATCTTTTCAGTTAGGAATTTTAGTGGTTAACTCTTCAGGAAATGTACAATGTGATTCGCTACACAGAGCACACCAAGTCTCTGGACGCAGTGAAAACATCAGCAGTGGATAATATCAAATGAATGTTGAAATAATCAGAGCTAGCTTTAATCTTGAATGCAAAATTCTGATCTGTTTTTACTTTCTGCTTTCGGAAAGTAACTGAGTTATTGAGATTGTATAACTAAAGCCATAGCTATTGATGTGACCAAATAGTCACCAGTAGGGTAATAATTGCGTATTTAATATAAATTAAGGACTTTAATTCAGTGGTTGATCTGGCTTTATCTCACACTGCTTTGCAAATGTATACTCCATTAATATATCCCAGGTGGCTCCTTAAAATGGAATGGGGAGAAACACAAACTGAAATCCTAAAATGTTGATGTTATAAAATGAGAAGAAATAGTATGATTAAGTCCTATGACCTTTTTGATGATGTTGGATGGTAGTTATTATCACACACAGTTTGTTATAGTTCTTATTTAAACAAAGCCATTAACTAGCAAGCAACAGAGCTACAGAA
Source organism: Pezoporus flaviventris (assembly GCF_033815535.1). Lineage (NCBI taxonomy): Eukaryota > Metazoa > Chordata > Aves > Psittaciformes > Psittacidae > Pezoporus > Pezoporus flaviventris. Next base: position 8,105,098 of record NW_026892585.1, read on the forward strand.
TTGTAACAACAGTATATGAAAGTGGAAAATGTTCTCTATCTGCTTTGATTAAAACAGTTTGTTCTTTTCTCAGAAATTTTATGTACTATTTACTAACCTTGCAATTTAACATATACCTGTCAAGCACTTATATGTAAACCCCACAATATTAAACACTCCATACCACAAAATGTTAGCAAAAGAATAGTTAGGTGCCTCCCAGGAAGGCTCACCTGACCTATTCTTCTACTTCATGCAGGAAATAGCCTAAGATAATAGATGGCTTTAGATTAATTCTCACCAGCTGACAGTCACAGGTTCTGTCAGTCCAAAGGGAAAAGTGGATTATATTGTAATGTGCATTAAGATGTATAAATTTAAGAACAGTACTTGAAAGCCCTGTATTTACTCACAGACATTACAGTAGCTGCTTAGAACAGAAAAAGAACCTTAAGATCCCACCTTCCAAATTAAAGCATAGATTATAAATCAAAACCAATATGTTGATCACACTGTGAACAGAGATTGAGGTTGGTAAATAATGTTAAACAGAAATTACAGAAAATGGACCATTATGCAAAGATCTATAAATCTCTGAGCTTCTTCATAGTTCGTGTATCAAAATAAATAAACTTTGTCACTTTTTTGGTCTATCATTCCAAAGAAAGACAGAGGTACCATGAATTGAATTGTCATTTCTTATTTCCATCACTTGTCATGTCTTAACTGTAAATTATTCCCTTCATTTTTGAAGCCTTCGCCATAGGAGAAATTTCTTTTGATCATCTTTCTGTTCTGCTACAAATTTTGAAGGCTTCCATTAGATCATGTCAAAGCTGCTTTATTTCCTAGCTGCATTTATTTAACTGGCAGAAAACTATATGCATGCTGATATAAAATAAAGATATTAAACTAATCCTCCAGGGCTCCTCATGCAACACAAAAATGCGGCAGGTGTCACACTTCTGTCTGATCACCTTGAACTGTGGAAGTCTCATCTTTACAAGCAGCATGAAAAGAAAAATGTTCTATGCAGAAGTAAGAGAAAAATCATACTGAAAATTCTTTGCTACCAACCTGTCATGTGTCTGCTCAACATGTGGGTTCTACTGAGCAAAACCAATGCTGTCAATTTTAACTGCAGTCAATTGTCGTATTCCTGCCATCAATTAAATGACCCTCATTGACCTCCATTGACCCCATTGACTAACATTGACTCCCATTGACCCCCATTGACTCCCACTGACTCCCATTGACACCATTGACTCCCATTGACCCCCATTGATTCCCACTGACCACCATTGACTTCTGTTGACCTCCATTACCCCCATTGATCCCCATTGACTCCCATTGACTCCCACTGACATGCATTGACCCCCATTACCCCATTGACTCCCATTGGCCCCATTGACTCCCATAGACTCCCATTGACACCCATTGACTCCCATTAACCCCATTTACCCCCACTGACTCCCATTGCCTCCCATTGCCTCTCATTGACCCTCATTGACTCCCATTAATCCCTATTGACTCCTATTGACCCCCATTGACCCTCATTGACCCCCATTGACTCCCATTAATCCCTATTGACTCCCATTGACTCCCATTGACTCATATTGACCCCATTGACCTCCACTGACTCCCATTGACTCCCATTAACCCTCATTGAATCCCATTAATCCCTGTTGACTCCCATTGACTCCCATTGACCCCCATTAACCCCATTGACTCCCATAGACACCATTGACTCCCATTGACCCCCATTGACTCCCATTATTCCCTATTGACTCCCATTGACTCCTGTTGACCCCCATTGACCCCCATTGACTTGCATTGACCCCCATTGACTTCCATTGACTTCTGTTGACCTCCGTTACCCCCATTGGTCCCCATTGACTCCTATTGACCCCATTGATCCCCATTGAATCCCACTGACTCTTATGGACTCCTATTGACACCCATTGACCCCCATTACCCCCACTGACTACAACTGGCCCCATTGACTCCCATTGACACACATTGACCCCCATTACCCCCATTGACTCCCATTGGCCCCATTGACTCCCATTGTCTCCCATTGACTCCCATTGACCCTCATTGCCGCCAATTGACCCTCATTGACTTCCATTGACTCCCATTAATTCCTATTGACTCCCATTGACTCCCATTGATACCATTGACTCCCACTGACCCCCATTAACTCCATTGACCCCCATTGACTCCCATTGACCCTCATTGTCCCCCATTAACCAGATTGACTCCCATTGACCCTCATTGACTCCCATTAATTCCTATTGACTCCCATTGACTCCCATTGACCCCCATTGACCCTCATTGCCGCCCATTGACCCTCATTGACTCCCATTAATTCCTATTGACTCCCATTGACTCCCATTGACACCCATTGACTCCTGTTGACTCCCATTAATCCCATTGACTCCCATTGACTCCCATTATTCCCTATTGACTCCCATTGACCCCCATTGACTTTTATTGACCCCCATTGGCTTCCATTGACTTCTGTTGACCTCCATTACCCCCACTGATCCCCATTGACTCCCATTGACTTCTATTGACCCCATTACCCCCATTGACTCCCATTGGCCCCAATGACCCCCATTGACTCCTATTGACTCCTTTTGACTCCCATTGACTCGTTTTGACTCCCATTGACTCCCATTGACCCCCATTGATACCATTGACTCCCATTGACTCCCGTTGACTCCCATTGACCCCCATTGACCCCCATTGACTCCCATTGACCCTCATTGACTCCCATTGACTGCCATTGAAAGCATTGACTCCCACTGGCCCCCATTGACTCCCATTGACCCCCACTTACACCCTTAACTCCTATTGATTCCTAAGAATCCCATTGACCCCCATTGACCCCATTGACACCCGTTAACTCCTATAGACTCCCATTAACCCCATTGACCCCCATTGACTCCCATTGACCCTCACTGTCTCTCATTGACTCCCATTGACTCCCACTGACACCCATTGGCACCCTTTGAACCCCATTGACTCCCATTGACCCCATTTACTCCCACTGACTCCCATTGACTTGCACTGACTCCCATTGACTCCCATTGATGCCCATTGACCCCCATTAACCCCATTGACTCCCATAGACACCATTGACTCCCATTGACCCCCATTGACTCCTGTTGACTCCTATTAACCCCATTGACCCTCATTGACTCCCGTTGACTTCCATTATTCGCTATTGACTTCCATTGACCCCATTGATTCCCATTGACTCCCATTGACCCCCATTGACCCCCATTGACTCCCATTGACTCCCATTGACCCTCATTGACTCCCATTGGCTCCCATTAATCCCTGTTGACTCCCTGTTACCCCCATTGCCCCCCATTAACCCCATTGACTCCCATAGACACCATTGACTCCCATTGACCCCCATTGACCTCTATTGACTCTCATTGACCTCCATTATTCCTTGTTGACTCCCATTGACCCCCATTGACCCCCATTGACTCCCATTGACACTCACTGACCCCCATTGACTCCCATTGATTCCCATTACCTCCCATTGACTCCTATTGACCCCCATTGACCCCCATTGCCTTGCATTGACCCCCATTGACTTCTGTTGACCTCCATTACCCCCATTGAGCCCCATTGACAGCCATTGACTCCTGTTGACCTCATTGACCCCCATTGACTCCCATTGACTCCGATTGATACCATTGACTCCCACGGACCCCCATTGACCCCCTTTGACTCCCATTGACTCCCACTGACTCAGTTAAATCATGGGAGGAAAGGAGTAATTTTTTAACACAAAACCATTTCTCTGGGCTGTATCTAAAGTGGTAGAGTGTGAAATTTCTCATGGTTGAAGTCAGTTTTCTGGTAGCCTCACTGATTAGCAGAATATAATGGTTGTGATTGTATGCATGGCTGTCACCTGTAGCTATGCAGTCAGGTGCCTGTTCCAATCCTTGGCTGCATGCCTGCTAACATCATTTATGCCAAGGGATCATCTTATCTTCTTTTGATACGCAGGTAGAATCCACAACTCATTAAAGTTGTAAAGTAGGTATGCTTTATTCAGTGCTGAGGCGCATGGGGGATAGCTCTTCCAAAGGCATGTGCACCTCAGCATTGTTCTCCTTCATATTTATCCTCTAAACTATTACATATTCATGAGGTTGCACAACATGCCTATACATATTCATGACCTGCTTCATATTATAATGAGGTAAAAGGTCATTGCTTGCGTAGGGTCTCCTGGTGGTCATGGGCGGGGGTCTCAAGATGAAGTAAACGAGTCTTCCCTGAACTTTTCATCTCTAGTCGTTGCACATGTGTCATAGTTTAAATGAAGTCAGCCATAAATCACACAGTCGCTCTCTCACTCCCCACCTTTTTGCCCTCCCCCTGCTCCCGGAGGGATGGGAAGGAGAATCAAAATAATGCAACTCCCACAGGTTGAGATAAAAACAATTTAGTAACTAAGGTATAACACAAATCACTACTGCTACCACCAATGATAATAATGATAAAGGAAATAAGAAGGGAAGAGAATACAACACCTCACCACCTGCCGACCAAGAACTCGCCCCCCCCAGCCCGACCAAACACCAACCAATACCTTGTCCAACCCCCCAGAGTTAGCCCTTCCAGGTAACTCTCTGTTACATCCTGGGCATGACGTGCTGTGGTATGGAATACGTCTTTGGCTAGTTTGGGTCAGGTGTCCTGTCTCTGCTTCCTCCCAGTTTCCCCTCCTCCCTGGCAGAGCATGAGACTCAGAAAGTCCTTCGCCAGACCAAACATTTGAGCAGTAACTAAAAACATCGGTGCTATCAGCACCGTTCCCAGGCCAGAAGTCAAAAACACAGCACTGCACCAGCTACCAAGAAGGAGAAAAAATGACTGCTACTGCTGAACCCAGGACAGCATGTTCCCTGGTGATTTAGTTACTGTCCAAACTGCAAAGCTGATTTCAGTCAGTTTAGAGGTCCAGAGAACAGGAGTTACTGTTCCTTCCTCCTATCAATAGCTTTGGTCCTCCCACTCTGTTCTGGCAAGCACAGTAAGTGTTGAGCACGTATTTGTTGAGATAAGCGTGAGTAAGCAGTAACATTGTTAAGCAAGCAGCTTAACGCTAACCCCCCTGTACATTGGTTAACCCTTCGCATCACTGTGTTTCAGTAAAAAGAGAAAGGCAGTAAAATGCCAAACAAACATGCAATACCCATTGTAGAAACACTGCTTCTGCTGTTAGCTGTGGGAAAGGTGGCTTGTCACAATAGACAGAAACATCTCACCTGCATGTATGTCATTCTCATCCAAACAGGTGTGCACATCACATGATTTATTTCTGTGGATATAGGAGACTGGCATTAATAACTGGTGAGCTTCTGTTCCTATCATAAACCTTGATCCGATGCAGCCCCCTGAACTGTTACCCTTGTGCCAATGTGCCTTCCCACTGTGACAAATTATTTCATTTTGGTGAAGGCAGGAAAATGTCAATCATGACATGAAAGCTTGGAATGGTGTCTTTAGAGACCTCTTAACTGTGACACAATTTTTGCAAGGAATAGAATAAACTGACATGGTAAATCATTAATCCATACACTAGGTTTTTTTCTTTCTTGGTGTAATCCACAACTTTTGAAACACTTTGGCTGAGGGATTGTCTTCCTGTCATATGCAGAGCACAGAATCTTCCCCACATAACTGTCTCAGCTAATGGCCTGTTCAGGGGTCAGGGCAGTTGAGAATGTAAGCATTAGCTAATTGAATTCTAGCTCATCAGTTGTCTCATCATCAGCTATTAATAATGCTTTTGCATTAGTCTCGTGTCTCATAGGTCTAGCCAGTGTCACTCATGTTAATCATGTCTGTTTGGCTTTCACTTAGTATGTATACTGTCTGAATAATGTCCTGCTTTATAAATTTAATACTTTTCTACTTCTTTTCTTTTTCTTCCTGAATTAGTCCTAAATCTGAGTAGTTGGGATATTTCATGAACCATGTGCTTCAAGATTGATAGTGGAACCGAATTTAATCTTATATCTCCTAGGAAGCTGCCTCTGTACATAAAATACTACTTTTTATTATATTTATTAGATTGTATATCTTAGAAGATTCCACAGGAACTAGAACAAGGATGATCACAAATTATTTCACAAGCTATTTACTAATCAAGACCAAGACAGAGCACTTTACCTTTCTGTTCACATTTATCCAACACTGGATTTTTTGCATTCCTGCTATAGATTTACAGATATAGTCTGGGTAGGAAATAATTAACTTTCTATTCCAAGGAAAAACATGTGGTCAGTTTAAATTCTTACATGCATTCTTTTACAAACCAGTGTGAGATTTAGGCTTCACCTGGTGACATTTCTCCTCCCTGTTTCTCTCTGTAACACCTCCTGCTGACCTTGCTGTCATGTGGGAGACTGCTTCCATGGAAACATCCTTGCACTGTATGGTGGCTGATTTTGGGTTTATGCATTTTTTATAACAACGTTTTTTCTTCATTTTTCTGATGAATTTGTCACATTTCTGTATATTTGCCCCATCCCCACTCCCCACTGTTGTACGTTTAGCTCTGGGGCCCCCAGCACAAGAGGGATGTGGAGCTGCTCAAGCAAGTCCAAAGGAGACCACAAAGTGCAAGTGCTGGAGCAGCTCTGCTCTGGAGCTGGGCTGAGAGAGCTGGGCTGGTTCAGCTTGGAGAAAAGACGACTCTGTAAGGGGCGACCTTAGAGCAGCTCCAGTGCCTAAAGGGGTTACAAGAAACCTGGAGTGGGGCTTCAGACAAGGGCATGTAATGACAGGACAAGGGGCAATGGCTTTAACCTGACAGGGGAGACTGAGATTTGACATTAAGAAGGAATTCTTTATTATGAAGACAGTGAGACGCTGGCACAGGGTGCCCAGAGTAGCTGTGGCTGCTCCATCCCTGGCAATGTTCAAGGCCAGGATGGAGGGGGTTGGAGCAAGCTGCTCTAGTGGAAGGTGTTCCTGCCCATGGCAGGGTGTTGGAACTGTATGGTCTGTAAGGTCCCTTCCAACCCAAACCATTCTGTGAGTCTATGATACCTGTAGAATGTGTATTCCTCCACCCTTGTGTCATTTCTACACCAACTCGTGTCATTCTCTCAGAGTTGTTGATGTGAATTTGATATCAGTTAAGATCACAGGTGCTAATCTTGATCTTACTTGACCTTACTCAATGCACACTGTGCAGCTCACCCAGGTCTGTTTTCAAGTACCTACAGATTCACCACTGCATGTATCTACAGAAAGTTGCTTGCATTTATACTCGAGTTAAATGCAGCAGTTGAAAAATGGGAAATAATGGTTACAAACTGTAGGACTTGAAGTGGGACAAAAAGATTAAAAAGTAGCTTTTCAGGCACCAAGTTAAGGTTTTCTAGGGGACTCTGTGATTCACTGCAGGCTCTGATTTTGTTTACATCTGGAGAAAAATGAAAATGGGTCACATAATGAAAGAACTCAGACTCAGGGTGTTATAAATGCAGTATTTTACTCCTGGTCCATCTTTTTCTGTCTGAAGTGAAATAGAGAAGGTAGTTCAAAATTGAAAGAATCTAAATGAATGCTGGTTACACCATGAATAATAATAGAGTGATTACCAGAGTGTCAATGTACCTTCTCTTCACAACCAAGTATAAGAGGCTAGAAATAGAGAATCTTTTCTGCTAACATCTGTCTGCACTGGTAGTGTTTTAACACAAACATACAGGCCTCTCAGTTCTAGAAAGAAAATGCTTCCAAACAGCAGAAGAGATCCTGTACACCATATGCCCGTGAATATGATGATACACTGGGGCTTAGCAGCTGATCAAGTAGTTTTCCTCCCTGTCGCATGGTACCAGAAGCCAGGGTAATCTGGTGATAGCGTTTCTCAATATCATTTATGTGGCTAATGAATTACATCACTTTTTACAGCTTTGGGGGGTTTTGGGGTTGAGAAACTAGGCTTTGGTGTCAACAAAGCTTTCTGAAGTGATGAGCTTTGTAAAGACAGCGCCACATTAAAAATAAAGCAAAAAAAGCAAACAGCAAATTAAACCCCACAGTATTTTCAAAAAAGCAGCTGTGGTATTCACAAGCTAAGGAAATAGTAATACCAACGTTAATGTCCCTAATTTTTCTTCAAGTATATTGTATAGATGTCGTATATCTATACAAAACAAGCAGAAATATCATAGAATCATGGAATAGTTTGTGTGGAAAAGGACCTTTAAAGATCATCTAGTCCAACCCTCCTACTGCATATTGAAACCATAGTATCATAGAATCACAGAAGGGTTTGAGTTGGAAAGGACATTAAGATCATCCAGTTCCACCCCCCCTGCCATGGGCCTCACACTAAACCATGTCACCCAAGGCTCTGTCCAGCATGGCCTTGAACACCACCAGGGACGGAGCATTCGTAACTTCCCTGGGCAACCCATTCCAGTGCCTCACCACCCTTACAGTAAAGAACTTCTTCCTTAGATCCAATCTGAACTTCCCCTGTTTAAGTTTGAACCCATTAGCCCTTGTCCTGTCACTATAGTCCCTAATGAAGAGTCCATCTCCAGCATTCCTATAGGTTCCTTCAGATACTGAAAGGCTGCTATGAGGTCTCCACGCATCTTCTCTTCTGCAGGCTGAACAGCCCCAACTTTCTCAGCCTGTCTTCATACGGGAGGTGTTCCAGCCCCTGATCATCCTTGTGGCCTCCTCTGGACTTGCTCCAACAGCTTCATGTTCTTCTTATGTTGATGACACCAGAACTACACACAGTGCTCCAAGTGGGGTCTCATGAGAGCAGAGTAGAGGGGCAGGATCACCTCCTTCAACCTCCTGGTCACACCTCTTTTGATTCAGATTGTGAAGTGAAAGATTCAGAAGTTGGAAAATGCCAGAACAAAGATTGCTCGTGCAGCCAGCTTTACCTGCATGGAAAAAAGCTGGCAGTTACTGATTAGCATTCAGTAGAAGCTGAGCATTCCTATTTAGCTCATTTAACTATACTAAAGATTGAATTATTTTTTTCCGAACAGCTGATTAGCCCTGGTAGAGTGCTATTAAAGGCAGATAAGTCATAAGGAAGCACTTTCCTACACACATCAGCACTTTCAGACATGGATTCATATTCCTTGGACTCCTGTGCTGTGCAGTGTGGACTTTGTAGGGATTTATCACATGCGCATTAAATGCCTGAGCAAACTTTACCCTTATAACCAGCACCTCTTGTTCTCACCCCATTTCTACTGGAGATTTCATATAAAGTATAGCTGTTTATCCTCTCACATTCTCTTTCTCAGGTATTTAGGTAATGGTATCTTGCCCACTCTCTGAATCGTTTTGCTTTTTAGAGTTGCAGCTAACTACCTGTATGTAAGTGAAGGTACTTTATTAAGAATGTTAAAGGAAGTGTTATCTTTAGTCACAGAAAGAGGAACAGGAATATGGAATATAAGAACGTAGGACTGCAAGGGAGAATGTACTGATGACAGGCTGATTTATCATTGCAGTTCTTTTGGTAGAGCATTGCTTGACTTCTATGCCTGCCTGCTCTGCAGTGGTCATACTGCACTTACCCACAGGAATTTGTCCGAATTATGCTTCTGCTCTTCACTGGCTTTTCTGCATGTGCACACAGTAGAAATGTTTGTGTCCCACTTAGCTATTCTAGCCTTATGATGCTTGTGAAAGGAAGCTTCTAACAGTGAAAAGATGGTTTACTGCTTGTTAAGGGTATGTACAAGGGAGAGCCAAGCACTCTGAAATATGGAGGTCACACGGATGCAGACACAGTCATTACATAAGGTTTTTATCTCTATAATGAACCAGAGGTAAAACGTCAGTTACCAGCCTTTCTGGTCTCTAAGAGTCTTTCTTTGGGGCAGGACTGGGGTGTGCTTTGCTGGAAAATCTTGTTCTTTGTCCGCCTAATGATATCAAAGTTACAAGAATGGTACATATAGTAACAGGAGGCATCTGACTTTGAACAGCTGACCAGTCTTAAGTAGCAACACAAGTTCGAGCTAAATTTTCTGTCCTAAGTCTTAGCACCAGCATGAGGGTAGTGAATGGTGAAGCAGCAAAGCCCTTAGCTGCAAGGAAGCCAGCAGGAGAGGCCCTGGTGCTACTGCCGCTGGAACATTCTGCATACGAGTTTGAAACATGTGCATGCCCTGCTCACAGACAGCAAAGAGTGTCTTGGGAACAGTTACTAGTCAAGCCCTGGCCAAGTCCAAAATGGCTCTAAACTGCTTTAGGCTTGGGGCACAAATGGAACCAGTCTCAGAAGGCTGAAAGTTGTAATAGTCCCTGACAGCTCCTTCTTTGTGCTTTGGTAGAAATACTCTTGTCTCTTGACTTTAAAATAAACTGACAAGAGATGATCTGCTTAAAGTGTCCCACGTTGTGCCGGCAGTGGTGGTGTACAACTAATCAAGTGTTTTCTTCTGGCTATTTCTCATTGCTCAAAATCTGCAGGGGGAGTAATTAGAAAAAAAAATTGTCAACACGAATGATGTTTGAGGCCCATGCAAATAGCTCACTCGTCCCATCTGCTTAAAAAAATTATCCCTCCAGTAAATTTGGTTTGAATTTGAAGAAGAACCCATGTTCACTCACACCATGGTAATTTTTAATCATGTTACTGAGACTGTGTCGGGTTCTTCTTGCTCTTCTTGGCTGGTGCTCCTTGTCCTCACCAGTGCTGACCCTCCTTCACTCTTCATTAGGAAGACAAGGTCTCAAAACACAATACACAAAGCAGACCAGCTGCCTTTTTTTTTAATGTAGGGTGTTTTCTTTCTAAAAATAAACTCATCCGTTTTCTAGTTGTCACACAGTGACACTTTTAGCATCTGTTGGTATCAGGAAGCTATAAAATGAGGTATTGGGGGAAAAAAAAACAGCAATCAGAGTGAGAGCTGTTCCCCCTCCTCCTCTGAAATAGATGGGAATAAAAAACATACTTGAAGAAGAGAGTAAAGGAAGGAATGACGAATATGTATGTAGACATTTTCTTCTAAATAAAGATGGCAAGTAATCAATTAGTGATACATTGCTACTGTAGAAAGTGATTCCTACTAAATTCCAGCAGTCTCAACAGATATTTAGATTCCAGCAAGCATTTTCCATGGGCATTTATTGGAACAAAACATGCGCAAAATAAGAAATTTTAAGTGTTCTGCCTGCCTACAGCTTCAGCATTCTTTGTGAATTGGGTAGTTGTACATGGACAGCATATTTGCACTAGGCTTTCGCCAACTAGATGGTCAACAGTAACATTCACACAGTTCTCTCCTATCACAGCCCAAAGGGTGCTCTCCACCATGATGTCAACCTACTGTGCAGTAAGGTCTGTGTGATCCTATGTGTAACAGGGTATTTCCATTGGGAAATGCAAGAGAAGATAAGCAAAAGCATCTGGATTTAAGAGATTAGTGGGGACAAGAAGAGAGTCAAGATCTCAGATACAGTGATTCCTTTCAACTTACTTGCAATACAGGTGGTCGTTTCTTGCCTGGATATTGTTGTTTGCTGGATACTGCCTTGTGCTGTTTTTCCAAAGACAGCAAAAATGCAGAGTTTTGGAGTGACAGGTAACATCTTCATAAAAGAAAGGACACTAGCTTTGCATATGAACCCCTACGCAACTAGAGACATTCTTAGTGCCTTGCTCAGCAGAATCTGCCCCACAGGCAGCAGTGAAAGAAGGAGGATGCTGAGTAACCATTTGTTATTGACTTGTTTTTCTTCCTGCAGTACTTTTTCTAAGTATAGTTAGCAGGGAGAGTTACAGGCTGGAGGTGTCCTATGACCTTGTAAACTGTGAGCTACTTTCTCCCCTTTCATGATCATTCTTTGTCTCCACTGGTTGAATTAAAAGGAAATGGTCATGTTGCTCAGTTTTCCAGAAGTTTGCTTATGGATGCCTAGTCTGAAGAAAGGTTCTTTAATAAAACTTCCTTTGGATCTTGGAAAGGAATTTAATTTAATTTCAAGAATTTTTAAGCTGAGACAAAATGATGAAGAAAGGTGCAATTGAAAGACTGAAAAGTATTATAGTTCTAGGACATGATCCAAAACTGTTGAACAATCCTTTGTGCAGTGAACAAGTTTATCTAGGAGAAAAGATAGACGATCTCATCAAGGGTTCATCAGCAGTACACAGATTTTCAATAGAAGGGTCCTAAGCCACATGTGGTCAGAGCTGCCTTAAGCTACTTTTTGTAAGAGAAGTACTGATTTTATTATCATAAGCCTGTACCTTATTAAAACTTAGTTGTGGTATTTTCTTTATATTTTGCATTGAGTTTCAGGAAATATCTTGTGACTATGGTTATGAACATGAAATTAATATTTCATTATATATTATGGAGTGTTATGATTTTTAATAAAACTTGAAGCTTATTTATGCCAGGGAAGTGTGCTTTCATACTGTGGGATGTGTGTTCCTCTGGAAGTTTTTAATAAAGTATTACTAAAAATGTAGAGATCACATTTCAACAATGCTAGTACTTCATATAAAAGTGCAAATAAGATCTCATTGCTGTAGATAGTTTGCAGAAGTGCAGGCAGGAGAAACAGCAAGATGAGAAGAGAACACTAGCCAAGATCTTAAAAATGTATTTATTACCTAGAAGCGTAACTGCTCACACCTTTGCCTTGTAGTTTAGTGTCATATATAACTATGCATTTACTGTCTGTCTGCTTTCCTGGCGCCTCCAGGGTTGGACCCCCACTTTGCTCTGTGCATTCAGAGCTGCTGGTCTTTTACATTGTGGTCTGCGGAGGAAGGCAATTGTGAACCACTGCAACCAATAGGCAATTACGAGGTTTTGGGGTCAGGAAATCACCTCCAGATTGCGGCAAGATAGTGACTTACCAGTTCATATGTCAGGATGACATAGGACTGTGTCTTAGTTCAGAGTATAATTTTGGCCTTCTTAGTCTGGCAGGAGTTCTCTAACTAAGATTTCCTCTCCTGTCCAGCCCCTCAAAGAGGTTGATAAAGATCCTCTCCTCAGAGGCTGTGCTTGCTTCAAAGAGATAACAGAAAAGCAACAAACAACTAGATTTTTTTTTTATTTCCTGTCATATCAAACCCAAAATATTTTACCTTTAGTTTGGAGATGCTAGTATCCATATACTTCCCAGTATTAGAAGATCATGGAGGAGGTTACTTCTGTCATGGATGGCCTGCTTCTTTGTTGTGACTGCTGATTCAGAGCGTCCAACAGCTTGAAAGTTGCAGGGCCAGATTTTCTGGATAAAAATTGACCAACAAGATGGAAGGGCATGAACTAACAGAGCAAAATATGGTCTAGGGCATTATAAAGATTATTAAAACATGACAGAAGAGCAATTGTGGTGATAAAGCATCCATTGAAGAAGATGTGCTGCTTTGGAAACAGAGAAACAGAAACTAAAGCAGTAGGTTAACACATACATTTATAGATGGGCTATTGAGAGTTAGGAAGTAAAGCACAATAAACCTGAGCTGGCTGATATAAAAAGCATAAACTAATGTTCTTGGGGAGGCCTAGTAAAATCATTCCTACTAGAATAATGCTGAGATTCTGCTACAAATTCCTGTGTCAAATTTGGAAGTGATAATAAAGGTTTCTCCGAAGCTGTAGTGGAATAAATACTGACAGGAGTTGATTTCTGAGAAACAAAGTGGAGAGTAAGTTCTGCAGACAATGGTGGAGCCTGGATACCCCTCAGTGTTACAAGTGATAGGATTAGGGTTATTTTTGTTTCCCTTTTCTTTCATCAAGTAGTGGCTGAATTGAAAACTTGTGATGTTATTTCAGACAGGTTGGTGTAAGAGACAAGCAGGTGGAAGAAGACTAGGTCACAGAAAATGAGTGGTTCAGTTTAAACTGAAGTTAAGGACAGATTTGAATTAAGCTGTAAGTGAAGTTCTGTCTCTCCAAAGAGTGAACTCGGAAATACTTAAGGGAGTATCTATTAGAGTCAGCTGTACTGGGGAGCTGGGTATGGAAAGGTCTGAATTTAAACCAGAGATGCTAAACATTTCAGTAATCTGTGTGTGACCAGTACAAAACAGCTCCAGACTAGGTATATGAATAACCTTAAAATCATATTAGCAGCCAACCAAGACTGAACTAAGAAATATATTAGCCCTGTTTCACACAATTTGCTTGAGCTACAAGCTGAATTCAAAGTCCTTCTCAAAACGGGATTATCTGCAGCACATAATACAAGTCCGTCTCCTGTTATTTCTAGAGGTGCTTGAATACTTGCATTAATATCAAACACTGCACAGTTACGGAAGGCCTCAGTGCTAATAACCTAATGCTAACAACGTCAGGAAAAGTTCAAGCCCTGTGGCTAGAAGAGGTCATCAAGTGTTGTAGCAGTTAAGATGTTTACCGTCCATTTGGGTAACTGGCTATTTCTAATCTAAATGCTGGCATAGACAAATCATTAAAATTGACAGGAAAATAATATAAGAAAAATGTGGAGTCAATACAATATAATTTTACTGAGTCACAGAAATTATTGTTATCAAGCATTGTGAGCAAGCATTTTAGCATCACACCGCCTGATTTCTGTTTTCCATATTGTTATGAACATATTCTCTAGCTTCTGGCACAATTTATCCCTTTGTTGTATCTTATTTTCACTTTCTGGATGATAGATGTGATGCTGTGATTCTTCACATAGGATCAGAAGAAACTGACTAAAATAATGGAGGGAACTAGAACATCATGCTTTGAAAGAAACAGATCTTTGTAGCTTAAAAAACACCAAGTTTCCCATTGAGTGTCTTCAGAATATGCTAAACATTGCGCATAAAAATGTCCGCGCTCTATAAAAATGATGGAAGGGTTTGGACTTTGTAAGAGGATGAAGTATTCAGAGTGAGACAAGTAGAATGAAATGATGAAACTTTTAGCAGTATGGCTTCCATTTTTCCTCCATTAGCAAGACTAGTACCAAAGCTCTGCAACAAATTCTGGTATCCAGACTCACAAAACGTGAATAAAGTGAAGAGAGAAAATAAGCAAAAGAATGAATGCCTTATACTCTGGAGAAGCTGCTTATAAGGAAGCCTAAAGGCTGTTTTCCCAAGAAAACCTATTAAGATGTAACTTTCTAGTCTATACGTATGTTTCTATGTGTGATCGAAACACATAGAGTATGTCTGCCAAGTCCACCTTTGTGGGTTTATCTTTCAATTTCTTAAGATTATTGCATGCAGCAGGCTTAGTTTGATCTTCACTTACTCAGACAGCCCATTATACAGCCACTGCAGACCAGTTATTGCCTGAGACAATGTTTTAATCTTCCTTTCTTTAGTAGAAAAAGATAATGTACAGTAACTAAAATTAGAAATTCGACTTACACATATTAGAAATGTAGAACAATTTTGTTTTGATTTTTTTCATAATGAAGGTAACTCCATCAGAAATCAACTCAAGCTATAAGGAACGGTGAATTATTATTCAAAGCCAGGTTGGACGGAGCTTGAAGCAACCTGGTCTAATGGAAAGTGTCCCTGCCTGTGGTAGGGGGTTGGAACTGGATGAGCTTTAGGGTCCCTTCCAACCCAACCCAAACCAGTCTGGGATTCTGTGATTGTCGAATAAGTTTATTTAGGACATACTGTACCACTATCAGAAATTTGGGGGCTTGAAGCAGGATCCTCTGTGGCCACTGTGATGCAGGAAGTTACATAAATTACTACAAATAGTCCTTCATGTCTGTGATTCGGTATATGTGGACCATGAGAGCCGACACAACAGAGCCTTCTGGACCTCTCATGGAAGATAGGACATTTCATAATCCTGCTTTCTGGGATCTTGCACAAAAGAAAAGCAGAGCTGTAGAGGAGTTCTTTTGTCCATTCTTTCCTGCAAGGGTCTGGGGGCATTTTGACAATAATTTATGTTTCTCCCCCTGTTCTGGATCAAATCTTTTTTTTCAATGAGAAATATTATATCTTCTATGAAAAAAGGTCCTTTTTTTACACTTAAAATAGATTCACAGGGTCCCACTGGTGTGCAAATGAGGAAGAAAGAAAAGATATAGGAAATACAGTGCTAAGAAGAGAAAGTAGGGTTGAGAACTTGAGGTTTAGGTGGGGGAAGAAAGACTGTAACAAAAGATGGCAGGAGTCCTTAAATTTGCTATGACAGAGGGAGCAATTGCAAGTATGTCTGATAATTGGCTCAAGATAGCTTTGTTATAGAATCTGAAAACTGCCATGATTAAAATCAGTAGGGTTCTAATTGCCCATTTGAAAAATTATATCAATACCACAAATGAACTCCTAAATGTGTGAAGATGCCATTTTTCTTTCCTCTTTTTCAATAGCTGTTCAAAAATAGCATTGATGCCTCTGGCTCATAGATGTGTTCTTTTCTCCTGTAACTATAACCAGCTGCTTGATTAAAACTGACACTGATTTATTGATTGACCAGATCAGAGGAAGGTCAGTAATAACTTGTCCTCTTCCTCCTTAGTATTATCTTCAAGTTTACAATCAGGTCTCACAGAGATTTGCACTACATGAGCTATATATTATGGTCTTGGTAAGGAATCTATTTGAGTCTGCTGGAGTTTTTCACTGGTTACTGTTGGATCAGGCTGAAGGAAGCCTTTGCAGAGACATCATTTGGCATCTGTCCATGCCACGAACCATACTGTGCTGTATTCTTTGAAAGTACTCTAAATGTTTCTTGAGCACAGGAATGTCTAAACGCACAAGATTTATCTAAGAAAGAGCATACTTGGATATGTTTTGTCAATGGAAATACTAGAAGAAAATACTCTGTATCTGTCGATTCCACAGAAAGAATGAATGAAGCCCCTCCTTTTATCAGAATATGAACATTTTCCCAGTATTTAGACACTCAGCAATGAAGTTGGCTAACTGCAGCTAAATGCATTTTTATCATGTGTTGAACAACAAATTTCCCAAAAGAATGGGTACAGTCAATCAGTCAAATGCTAAATTGTGTAGGTATTTCCTATTAGGTGTTGCTGTTACATGCCAGGATGCACAAAAAATGCTGTTATGGAATGCAGGTGTGCATTTCTGTAACATGACCAGACACACACCTGCTACCTGATGACAAAACATGTATTTTGATCTCATTATGAATGTGTAATTCCCAAACAGGTAATGGTAAAGGGCCTGTAGAACCTTTGGGAAAGTAGCTTGGTTCCCAGAACAACTAATTTGCTCCAGGATTTCCTCTTGAACCATGAAAATTAGTCTCAGAAAAAAAGACAGCATGTTTGCTGAGACAGGATGAGTTGTTGCAAAACAGATTCGTTTCAGAAGCACCAGGTCTGGGAAGAGCTCTGCTTACAATGATCCAAGAACATCCAGACTAAGCCCAACAATTAGACATAATGATTGCTATGTTTGTGTAGCTGAATATATGCAACTGAAGCAACTTGGGGCAAGTGTCTAGTGAACATAACTTTTTTTCCCAGAGACTAACAGTAACAATACTGACACACAGATGGGTCCTAGACAGAGGGAGACAGAAGGCATATACAATATATATTCTTTCTGCAGTGTCTTGCACATAACCACAACAGCATCTTGGGTGGACACCACACAAAACAGTGGTAATCCCTCTGTGTGTATTCCTCTCGAAGTCAGTCCCTCTGAGAATTACCAGATGTTCACCTCACATTATGCCGGTGTTCATGTCTGTGCCTCTGTTGTTGGACCAGACTTGACGATTTATGCAAAGGAGGCAATGAAATCTGTCTCTTCATAGGTGATCTCAATTAACTTCCATTTCATTTTCATGCACACTTACTACTATTGAGATGAGCATTTCAGAGCTCCTCAGGACTCATTGGATGTGATAACACTTCTTTACTCATTGTCAAAGGAAGCACTGATGCCCACAAATTCAGATCTTTGACATAACAGGCTTCATACTGCCAACCTTTGATGGCCACACCGCAGCACTGCCATTTTTCTTTTTGCAGAAATAATATCTATCATGTTTGAGTCTCCATATAGACCACTATATGATCTGACTAGAAATTTGGACAACTGATCTTGGCCATTCATGTTGTTGTGGTTGAGTTGCTGATTGCAGTGACAACAATCATCTTTCTAATCAGGAAAACCAGCATTTAGATTAATTGCTATAGTAAGACTATTCTTAGTGTGAGTGATTCTGATTCAGTGGCTAAGGCCTTTTCCTAAACAATTACAAATGATAAATGTGCCTCAAGAAAAAGATGGTACTGAACCTCAAAGACAAGACCATTATGTAACTTGTCATTGAGAAAATCAGATACAATGCTCATTGATGCAGAGCAAGTGAGCAATATAAGCAGCAATGTCCTTATCAGATTGTAAGTTTCACCTGTGAAATTGAAACCTCTAGACAGTGATAGATATAGGGCAGACATGAAATGCATCTTTGGCAAGGCTATGACTTCGTTGCATGGCCTTTACTTATAGTACCTGATTTGCTTATCTTATTAGCAGTTATCTTGCTCATGGAGTTAGGAGACTAGCCTGTTCAGGAGGTTTTCTCTTGTTTGCTTTAAGATAATGTGATTATCTGTGTGAATAAGAATCCCTAATGCAGGTTGACTGACATCAGGCTATCCCAGGACTGCCATCTTAAGTAACAAGCAGGCAGGCACATTAATTTAGATTCTTCAGTGGCAATTCTTTTATCTCAAGTAGCTAAAGTCACACTCAAGATCATTCTTTACTGTTGCTACAAGTGGCTCCAGAAGTTCCACTGCTGCTTGTCAGCAGCAGTGTGTAAACTTGGTCACCAGGAAATTGAGGGCATGTTTGTGAAGCAGCATTGCTGGGTCTTAAGTGCACTAACAGGCCTTAATAACCCTGACCAGCCTCATCTGGAGCTTTCACTCTCACCAGGAGCCCTGTTTCAGTTTAAGTCTAGGCCTTCAGTTCCAGTTTATTTTTAATTAAGAAAACCTAGAAAAAGGAGTTTTTCTGTTTGTGGTGGTTTCTGAAGTCTCAAAAGTTTGGTTTTATTTTCCATTGAAATAAACTAACAACGAAGGTAACATTGTTTGAAAATGTCATTTTTGAAATTAAAGCCTTCGTATGTTGGTATGAAGTTTCTCCATATATTTTCTCCTCATGTCTCTTTTTGGGTGCTCTAAAACACTGGATATCAAAATAAGTCACACCAAAACATCAGAGATTGTGGGGTATGTCTGAAAGGTGTTTCTATTACAAGGAAATAATCCATTTTCAATAGAATGTCTTTCTTTCATAAAGCCCTTACCAGCTCTAACACTGGATAAATCATTTGAGTGTGTGTGTGTATACATGTAATTATAAAAATCTGTGACTATTTTTAAAGATAATTTGAATTCATTATGACGATCTATACAGTAGGAACCAAAACACCACTATCAGATAATTATTGCATCAAGCCAGTCACTTCCATATGAGTTATGACGGACATTTTTAAGGCACACATGTGGTCAGTTCTGATTTAAGATCTTCAAGAGAATCCTTCACATTCCTAGGTAAAATGTTTCTCTGGGTTACTACTCTTCTTTTTTACAGTTTTAGTGGGTACATCTGTGACCCCCTAGTCTGAATGTAGCTGGTGAGAACTTTCAACCACTAAGTTTTATTACAACCTAATTTTTGGCGTAGTAAAAGAACAATGACTATAACTGATTTCTTTCTTTATTGTGTGGGCATCTGTAGGGGGTGGTCAAATCACCTTTTAATCTTTTGTATAAACTAAGCAGTTCAAACTTCTTTCTGTCTCAGCATAAAACAATGCCGCTGTTGAGTATGGAGATTTAAGTTTCTTGCTCTGAGGAATTTATAATATAATTTAAATGGATAATAATCACAATATAATTAACAGTTACAGCTGGTCAGAGGAAAGGGATGGAAAGCTAATGGAAGAAGTTCCTAGAGAAAGCATTATTTTCAAACAACTTAGTTCTGAGCCTTTGATTTGGTTTCACAGTTTTCTAACGGTATTTTCATTATCATGTTGTGATAAAGTTCTCTGTCTCATGTCCCATTTTATTTCAGTATTAACCAGGTTTGGGCAAAGGAAGAAACAGTGACATATAAAAAGAAAAATGAAATTAATTCAGTGGAAGAACATGAAGGATATCTCTTTTCACATACCTTTTATAACTTTCACAGCCATTCCTCAGATTGTGTATAATTCAACGTATCATTTTCTATAGCAAGAGCAGAGGTTAGACCAGACCATATGAGATTATGTATCTAATACATCAAATGCCAGAAAGCACCCATGAGCAGTGACGTGGTCTAAATATTTTAACAGAAAGTGCAAAAAAATCCCAGCTGGAGTGATGACTGCATAAAACAGCCTCAAGAGAAGCAGCTGTATGCCAAATCAAGGCCTTGTAAATGCTTCCCAGTAAGAGATGAATTTTACGTATGTAATTTGAGGCATCTTGAAAGGAACATCTTTCAGGACAGTTGCTGAAAACCAGCCCCACTTTGGGCAATGAATAGAAGCCATCCAAAATAACTAACCAATCCTGAACAATTTCACCTACTTTGAACCTGTAATTGTCTGAATATGTGAAATGCCGACATGCTTAGATATCCATCCTCCTCATGCTTCTTAAAACACATTTATAAAATGACATTTCATAGAATTGGCCTTCTAAGATCACAGACATCCATTAATTACAGTTAAATAAAGGATGCCATCAATGACTAGAGTGATTTGTCACCAAGGCAGTTTCCAGGACAGAATATATAATGATAGATTACTGGTTTAAATTGTGAATCCTGCAAAAATGAGGCTTTGCAGAAAAACTGGATCAGAAATACAAACACTAGAAGTCTGATTAAGTACTTTAATTTACTAGTTGCATCCTTCACAGGATGAAGGCACTTAATATGTCCTCTTGCATTCTTGCGTACCTAAATTGCCTTCAGGTTTTTATATTATAGCAAGAAATAACTTCATGTTAGTTCAAGTTAGTGTTTTCTTTATGCCTCAACTATTTTTTAAATGCTCTTGGAATTTGTTAGGTGTGGGGAGTGAAGGAGATAAGATCTGCATGAAAAAGAGTTTGGGAATAAGCTCTGGGGCCTTGGTGCTTGACAAGCCCTGGGGCGATGAGTTGGGGCATTGAAGGACAGGGAAGATCAAAAAAATAAGCCTTGGGGGAATAAAAAGGGCTTGGTTGTAATAAAGTTGGATTTGAGTCTAGATTGGGATTTGAGTTTCCTCATCAACTTGAGTCCGTGTTGTGAAACGCCAGTTAGGTATCTGTGAGATGACCTGGGCAAAAGGGTCCATTTGACATTAGTTAAATAGTAAGTACAATACGCCCATCTCTCCAAGGTGTGATGGTACTGGGAGCCTTCCAGAAGACACTGTGTTTGAGGAGTTATCTTGAGCAGGACATGTCTGCTCTATTGCTCATGCTCCAGGTCTGTGCACCCCGTATGTTAGCATGATTAGCTGCCTCAAGGGAATCGGTTGGCCTGTGCTTCCTGTTAGTGGTGTTAATGAGAGACACAGCATTCCAGCCTGTCAGAAGTATGTGGCTTGGTTTTTACACATAATGAAAGGTTCTGTGGCACTCTTCATTAGGGACAGTAGTGATAGGACAAGGGGTAACGAATTCAAACTTAAACAGGGGAAGTTCAGATTGGATATAAGGAAGAAGTTCTTTACTGTAAGGGTAGTGAGGCCCTGGAATGAGTTGTCCAGGGAAGTTGTGAATGCTCCATCCGTGGCAGTATTCAAGGCCAGGCTGGACAGAGCCTTGAGTGGCATGGTTTAGTGTGGGGCCTCCCTGCCCATGGTGGGAGAGTTGGAACTTGATGATCTTAAGGTCCTTTCCAACCCTAACTCTTCTATGATTCTATGATTAACAAGACAGGAATCTGCAAAGTACCTGTATTTAGAGAAGTTCCAGAATTGCCTAGGTGAGCTAGGAATAAAGAGGTAGCAGAGGCAGCAGAGATTGCAATTGGATAATCTTGGTGGCAGGTAGGATCAGCAGAAGTGCTTGAGGGTAGAAAAGATGTCAGAAGGAAGCTCTGGTGTTGTTGGGGGAAGCTAGTTCTAACTTTAGGGAAAGGCACAGTAAGGGGGCTGCTCAGGTGAGAGAATAAGTTGCAAGATTTGGCATGTGTTGAGCATTAAAATTAATGCTTTCTCTATGGAACAGTATTATTTGAAGCCTAGTAAATATGATTTTTGCCATTACTAGTAAAAGGCTATGGGGTTTCTGCTGGCTGACAGTGCAGGGTTCAGGACTCCTCAGGGCTTGCCTTTGCCTGAGTAGGTAATACCTTGTACAGCAATCACCAGTGGCTCAGTGACTGGTGCCCAGCTGGTTGTGAGCTTAATTTCTGAGAGTCTTGCATGTATTAAACATCTAAAACCACATGCAGTCCCTGTGTAACAAATACAGCCCTTCATGGTAGCTGTGGCTGCATGGATGCCTCTGTGTGACTTTTGAACTTCAGCTGGGAACCTGTGAAAAGAGAGTGCAAAACCAAACCATTTTTAAAAAGTATTTGAAACACCTGCTCTTTCTGAAGGTGCAGAGAGATTAATGCAGTGCTTCTGAGGGTTATTGGCTTGATCAAAGTCCTCTTTACCCAGGCTAAAATTTGCTGCTCTGTACCTCGTGTCCTACCTAAGGCTCTTAGGGGTAGCTAAGGAATAAGTGCTATACAAGCCCTGTACTGGCTTTCTGCAAAAGGATAGTTTTTAATAATAACGTTGAAATATGAAATATGTCCTTCCTGAGCTCAGTTTATCTTGCTTGCACCCCTTCTTGTCACTGTATCCTTCACTCTCCTTCATGAAAGTGTCCTATATCTGTAACACTCATACGTTATTTGCTTCAATGACCTTACTTGACAACTTACTCCAAGTGTTTACTGCTCTTTGAACAAAGTAGTTCAGCCTGAATTCAGGTGCACTTAAGCGATAATAGTATTGCTGCTCTGTTTTATGAGGCAATAAGCTAGTTCAGCTGAGTAGTTTATCCCAACAAGGGAACCAGAATATTGCAAAGTAAAACACTCACATAGCTCTTCGGCTGCAAAATATGTTTGTAACCAAACATTTTAAACAAGAAGCAGCTTATTCAAGGCTACATCACGATTTACACGAGTACTTCCCTGTTGTCCTTCTTAAGCAGCCAGTCACCTCACAAACAGTATGTATCACTGAGCTTTTTGGTTGAGCAGAACTGCCCAGGCTGTGGCATTGATTGGACCAGTGTATCTGGATCCCCCTGATGCACTATACCAGGTCAAAACCCTCACTAAAAGAACTTGGGATTGATCCTACTATCTTACTGCTCTGAAGGCGAGGAGAAACATCTCTGGCAATTCATGATAAAAGAAGGATCCACATATTAAGATTCCACTTGTAAAAAGGGGGACAGGAAGTTCCTTGCATACCTCTTCACTCCTTACCTAGGTAAAAACCTGCAAGTAGCACAGTATGAGGGTGAAAGCAAATAGGAAGTACATCATCTCTGTCAGACTTTTTTAACTGGTGTCTGATGCTGATACTCCATTCAGTACCTATAAGGCACCAAAACCTACCTCAGTATTTGTGGTAGTATCATGTTGCTGAATTACAAGTGAAAACACGTTGCCTTAACTTATCAGTAGGACACAGAAATCCTTTTCAGCTTTTGTTCAGAAGTCAAGTAGCTTCACATTATATAAATCCCAAACAATGTTAAGTATGGATGTCCTCATTGTATTTGAAAATAAGGGACAAGGTGCTTTGCGTTTCAGTGTATAAAGTACCTTCATTGAATCTAACACTGGAACTTTGATTAAAACATACAAATGAAAAGACATTGACATGTCTCTGTTTCAGATTAAACTAACAGTGTGATTGTGTCACGTTGTTAGCAAGCATAAAATGGAAATCATAAAGCACTTAGTGAATCTGAATTCACATAGCTTTTACCTTCGCCTTTTTACCTCACAAGGCGCTTCAGTCAAACATTTGTCCTACTAGAACCAACAAAGGTTTTACCCCATAATTCTGTAAACTAATAACTATAATAATAATTTTGTTTGGTTTTGCTCAGAAGGCAACTCTGATAAATCTAGTCAAGACCAGTGAATATTTTATGAAGGTGACAGGAGATAAAAATCAATGAAGGAGATAACTCTACTCACATGTCCCCTCTCTGTCATTTTTATTTAAAACCCCAATTAATTTAATGATTGTGATATTGATTGCTGACTTCCAAAATGTCATATTAGCCTTTTCAGTTCACACAGTGTTTAATCAGGAAAAACTTCAACTGTTGTGAAAAGCATCAGAGGATAAATTAGAGGATGAATCAACAGCCGCAGAATTTTGTGACATTTCAGTATAAAATCCATACTTAGACCTTATCCTGAAATTAGTCACCTTTTGTTAAATATTATTTTTGCCATGATGATGTCCTGTCAAACAGTCCTGTTTGTTACATCATAGTCATGGACTATCTTGAGATTTTAAGGAATGCTGTACTCAATTCAGACTGATGTCACTGGTAAACTGTTCAAAATGTTTTGTCTTAGAACTGCAGCACCTTTGTTCAGCCAAGTCCCAAAGCTTATTTTCAGAAGATCTAATATTTTTGCAACATATTGGCTTCTTTGTCTAAGTCCATAAGGAGGTGAGTGATCAGGGCTATTAAAATGAACTGCATGTCTCTTTGCAGACTGGACTTTATTCTTAAATGTCTAGAATAATTCTACAGATAAATTTTCTAGTGCTAATTTTAAGTTATAGTGCCTTTTTAAAGAGTAATAAAAGCTGAAAACAGGCTTATGGTCAACAAGAGAAAACCTGATCAAGTTGAAGTTTTATTACTCTTTTACTAGTGACACAGGCTACATGCAGGCTATTAGGCATTGCTCTAATGCAGTGAGAAACTAAATAGAAACCTTAAGTGTCCCCAAGGTCAGCAGTGGCTGGATGAGTTTCACTTTCAATCATTACTTGCAATTTCTGGAAGAAAGCGATTCTTACTCCTGTGTTCAAGAGAACAATCTGCAGAACTACTGACTGGTCAACCCCATGTTGATTATAGGGAAGGTAATGGAATAAATCTGGCTGTAAACTTTTTCTGATCTCCTGAAGGTCAGGAAGGTGACTGGGAGTAGTCAGCATGTTTTTACATAGAGAAATCTTGCCTGAGCATCTTGACAGCCGTCTGTAGTGAGCTGACTGGCTTGGCAGATGAGGGGAGAGCTGTTTACCTTGGCTTTGGTAAGGCATTTGACACTGTATGCCATAGCATTCATATAGACAAACTGAAGTACAGGTTGGATAAATGCACAGTTAGGTTGACTGAGAAATGATTTAACTACTAGTCTGAAAGAATCAGTAGCGTGAAGACCAGCTGGAAGGCAGTGGAGTATCCTGGGGTCAGTGCTGACACCAGTACCGTTTAACACAGTCACTAATGACTTGGATGATGGGATAAAGTGCACACCCAGTAAATATGCTGGTGATACAAAACTGGGAGGAGTGGCTGACATGCCAGGGTCTTGTGCTGCCTTCCACAAAGACCTCTGCAGCCTGGAGAACTGATCTGACAGGAATATCCTGAAGTTTAACAGGAAAATCCAGAGCCCTGCATCTGGGGAGGAAGAATAATCTAATGCACCACTACATGCTGGGGTGTGACCAACTGGGAAGAAGCTTGCAAAGAAGGACTTGCAGATTCTGATGTCCAACAAACTGAACATGAGCCAGCTATGCATCCTTGTGGAGAAGAAGACCAATAGCACTCTGAGCTGTATCAGGAGGAGAAATGCCAGTAGGCTGAGGGAGGTGATCCCTTTGTTCTGCTCAGCACTGGAGAGGCCACATCTGGAGTGCTGGGTCCAGTCCTGTATGTCTATAATGAACTCAACAGGATATTTAACCTGACTATGCCCAGGCATGTGCTGGGCTGCAGTGGGCTTCATGTCCTGTATGGCCTTCAAACCTGTATTGTGCTACATAAAACCCATGGCTGCATGACACACTCAGCCAGCTCATTGTAATTGAGGATGTTGAAGCAGGTCTTGACAGGTACCAGCAATTATGGCACCTGCAAGTATTTGCCTGCATAAAGGAGAGCACCAAGAAGTTGTCATGTAAACATCCTTTCTGTTTGACACTGGGAATTATGAATAGAGTTGTTTTCTTGTAAGAAAAAAAAAGAACCTATAATGGCTCAAATGACCCAGAGAGGAAAACCTCTTCTGTGGTCAGGGTTCTGCACAGTGTGCTATGCATGGATCAGAGGCTATTTGATACTTCACCACTCTGGGTTCCAGCATCTGAAGGGACATAGGATTATCTGTGCCATTCTGTCTTTGTAGTATTAGCTCCATATAAATAGCATTTAAAATGATGTCTTGAAGAGTGTCAGGTGCCTTTCTTGTTGGGTTCAACAGGGACGAGCACCTACTGGTGCAAATCAGCTCCCTAGTATAAGAAAGATATGGGTGTACTGAAGTGAGTTAGTGAAGGAACACAAAGATGGTTAAGGACTTGGGGCATCTGTCCTATAAGGAGAGACTGAGGCAGCTGGGACTGGGACAGCTGAGCCATGAAGGTCTTAGCAATGTGTATGAATACACTGTGTGAGGAAGTAAAGAGGGAACAAGCATCTTCTCAGTTTTGCCCAGGATGAGAGGCAATGGGCATGAACTGAAATACAGGAATTTGCATTTAAACTCAAGAGAATCTTAGTTTGAAGGTCTTGAGCACTGGAACAGGCTGCCCAGAGGTGGTGGTGTCTGTGTCCTGTGGAGGCAGTTAGAACCTTA
The DNA here is from genome assembly GCF_033815535.1 of Pezoporus flaviventris. Classification (NCBI taxonomy): domain Eukaryota; kingdom Metazoa; phylum Chordata; class Aves; order Psittaciformes; family Psittacidae; genus Pezoporus; species Pezoporus flaviventris. The sequence continues at coordinate 8,131,910 of NW_026892585.1, forward strand.
TTAGGTGTGATACTGAGCACCCTTGCTGACCCTCTTTTGAGCAGGGGATTGGACTATACAATCTCCAGAGGTCACTTGCAACCTCAGATTCTGTGAAGCAAAGATTTCGAGGTCATGTTCATTTCCCAAGTGTCTCTAAAGCATACAGTTCGTCTGTATCTGTCTTTAGAATGGTAAATATCTGTTTTACATATTGATGTGAGAACCTTCTTTTTATTTATAAGACAACCATACTGATGCTTTCTGCTGTCCACATTTTAATTTCACTGCCGCAGTTTTAGAGATATGTCAACAAGTAGAAAATACCTTTTAGCCCTTGATCTGCAGCTCCCTTATATCAGGTTTATTTACTTATCTCTTTAAAGATGACAAATATTCAGTAAGGGTACATATGGTGCAACTAAGTGATAAGAATTTTGCAGTATTTACTTCTGTGTATTGACAATGTCTTCTCTGATGTGCTTTCTGAAGCCTTTATAACTTCTTTCCGGGTATTGCTCCTTTTTTTTCTGAGAAGGCAGATTTTAACTGACATTGCCGTTTTGGGGAACTCTGTATACTCTGTATACTCTTTCATTAAAACATGGGCTTAAAAGCATCCATGGGGGATGTTACAGCTGTTCTCCGAACACCTAAAGGACAGTAAAATGAAAAATAAGAAATGCAGACTTTTTGGATGGAAATTCTCCTAATGTAGCAAATCCATATGAAAGCAATGACTGTAATAGAAAAGAAGCTGTTATGGTTAAGAAGCTTGAAATGGGTTAGATGCTAAAGCTAGTGAAGGATGTTCTGAGACAAATACTTGGAAATTCCAGTTGAGGGAGGAGAGAGGTCTCTCTTTATATATAGTATTTAGAGCACAGCTGACAAAAGCTTTTCTGCCATGGGGCTGATAGTTGCTTGGAGCTGAGAACAGGAAGCTGAGAACATGACTTAAATATTTTGTATTGCCCTTAAATATTTAAGATGTATTTTTGCATAATCTAAAACTTACCAGGAAATTTTTACTATGCCATAACGGTGTTTAGAAACTATAAAGGATGTAGATTCCAGTTTCAGTGCACAGGCATGTATTCAGTGTTAAGGAATTTCATTCTAGCTGTCTATTTCTTCCTTACCTTTTCTGCTCCTGGAATATCAGTTGAGTTCAAGAAAGTCGTTGGCAATACAGCATATGCATTAGCATGAACATGACAATGCCTACATAGGTATGTTATCATTGTGCAGTAGGACTTCATATGACTTGAATTATCATTATCAATGTTTCTTGTTAGTGGAAATAACAAGCCTTCAATATGAATGGCAAAGATAAAGGATTTGGAACTTAAATTACTTCCAAGGTGCTTAAAAAGCCTTTTTAATCTTTTTAGTGTTAGGTTTACCTTGATTTCCCGAGGAAACAAAGCTTGTGCTTGTATCGGCATATTTGGATAGTTTAAAGTATCTATCTCAGTTACTAACTTTTCTACCAGTCTTGTGAAAACATGCATCTGAATAAAGGAGAAAATCTGGAACTACTGAAAAGAGTGTTTTACACTGCCCTCTTGTTAGACGTGTGAAAATCCACTTCTTGGATGAGGATTCCCTCTGTTACCAGCTTCTGTAGTTGAGGGTTTTCAGGTGTAATTTGACTAAAAAGTCATCAATCAAAACAGGTTAAAAGATTTCCCATTTGCGGGGAACTATTGCCTAGTTTTCTTGTAACTCTGCATGAGAGATGGACAGTTGAGGGAAGAGAAGACTCATTAGAAGGAGCAAATTATAGTGATTTTGAGACTTGTTAGGAAAGGAATTTGGCACATACCAAAAGAAGCAAATATAAAGGACAATGGAAGATAATCCAGTGTAAAAGATAGGTAAACTGATCTATAACAGAAGCAGCATTTTTTGATTGTGATGTTTCAGGACTAAGGGGAATTGCATCAACAGCATAAAAATGTAACTGGTGACGAGAAAAAAGCAATGTAACTAAAAGTCAAACTCTGCCTCAGTGTAAGTACAGAGAAAGCACATTGCATGCTGAATTCTCAGGGGATCCTAAAAAGAGCTAAGTCTGTCTCCTGAATGCATGAGCACAGATTTCAAGCGATCCAGTAGGAAAGTATTTTCTGATGTGAACAACCTTTAAGTATCTGGGCTATCAACAGGCTGTTTGCATTCTTGAGGAGTGTAGTGTTTTGTTATGTCAACCACAGGAGTATGACAGCACAGCACTTCCTACTGTGGCGCACAGATACCCCTTTCTTCACATGCCTGTCAGAAGACCCTGTGTGTAGACAATAGTTGCTGGAAAGCCAAATGACTCAGGCAGATGACAAATAATCATCTGCAGCTGCTCTGGGACTTTTCCCTTGTTTCCTGATAAATACGTAGGGGACATAGTAATTGTGGAGGTTGCTGAGCTGATCTGGCAAGTTACATGAAGGATGTGATTAGTTATGTGGAAATAATCTAGCTCTTGGTTGGTTAGGAGAGAAAATGCGCTGAAAAATTAGGCAAACATCAATGTTGCTATCATTCCCACTTTTAAAACACAGTTATTGACAATTGCTGGCTTAGTTCCTTTATTCCCATGCCAACTGCCCAAAAACTGAAGCAGAAATACCTACTTTCCTACTTGGGCATTTTCAAAATGAAAATGATAGTATTTCTTCATCAGCAACATGCTGTATAGTAACAGAACTAAAGACTAAAAGAAGTTAAAGCAAAAGGCTAAGGAAAATAAGCAGAAAGCACTCTGTGAAACATTTGAGGTTTTTTGTTGTGCTGAAAGTAATGAGAAATTTTGAGCAAGTTCAATGTGGGGGTTGTTTTCTTGTTGGTATTTTTTAGGACATGTAAAAATAAATAAATAAACCTTTGCCTTATTGTATTCAAGGCAACAGTGTTACTTTCAGTATGTGTTTGTACTTGAGTCTTGATGAATGCATGTACATAAATTTATGTATATCATGTACAGAAATGCTATGATACTGATTTTGAATTCTGTGCTTAGCAGAGGCTGGTTTTCAGTGTGTTTATTACAGGCATCATTGCCATTCGTTCTGCAGGATACTGAAAATCAGGCTTTAGTCTTTCTTACTTGCGTTAGATTTTAAAGTAGCACTTACTTACCTATTAATTTCACAGTTACTCTTCATTTTCATAGTTTTCTGTAGCACACCATATGCTTTTGATCCTTTCCTAAGTGTCCTTAGGTTTTTGCACCTAGTAATCTCGGTTTTCCAAAACACCTAAAAGAAGATGAAGCACCAAAGGATTGAGCCGTTTGGTCTTTCCACATGGCTGGATTCAAAATATATGTCAGGGCTTTGGACCCTCTGCATTGTAGTTGTAATGCTCACAAAACTTGTGGTACTCTCTGCCGTTCATGTACTTGCATTATATTTGCAAAGCACTCTCTCTGTGTATGCATGACTTTTCCCTAAGCTGATTTGCCCTCATATTTCGATTCCTTCTCTGCTTTGACAAGCCTGTTTCTTTGGGCCTCATTACAGTATGTGGTAGGTTAAATTATGTTGGCTGCCTGAACCCCCTGTGATAGAGTTAACTGGACACAGGTTCCTTTGCTTGGCTGCACAATGTCTTTATGTTCCTCCTGAGCAATCATTTCATACTGGTTTTATTTTTCCACACAGTTTTTTTGTGTCTATATCACTATAAACCAACTTCCCTCGTACGTTGTTACCAGATAGTTAATGTCACTGAATTAATACTCCATTGTATTCCTATGTACATCACATTTAGTAGAGAAGGAGATGGATTCCCAGTTTGTCCAAACTGGTGCAGCTCAAAGTCCAGCAGCCCTGTTTTGGTTGGAAGCAGTTTCAGACCTCAGTGTCTTCCTGTAGCACTTCTCAGAGGCCTTGCCTTTTTCCTTGGAGCATCTACCCAGAAGGAAGTGGAACCACCTCAGCTGAGACAGCAACACTCGCTGACAGTAAGAGGACAGATGCGACGTTCAAGTGCTGGCCATCACATACAAAAAGGTAGATTTTTGAATGCCTTCCAATGCAGTGGGCGTGCTTTGACTACCTTACACATGGTGGTTGAAACATCTAGCTAGAAAAAAATCCCAGGATCAGGTATCATATTCTTCAGGAAAGAGAATAAGAAATGTATTTCCTAAAGAAAAGAACCTTTAATATGTCCATTTCAGAATGTGAAGAAAAGGATCCGTGTCAATCATAGAATCATAGAATAGTTAGGATTGGAAAGGACCTTAAGATCATCTAGTTCCAACCCCCCTGCCATGGGCAGGGAGACCTCACACTAAACCATGTCACCCAAGGCTTCATCCAGCCTGGTCTTGAACACTGCCAACACTGCTGGTGGAGCATTCACAACCTCCCTGAGCAACCCATTCCAGTGCCTCACCACCCTAACAGGAAAGAATTTCCTCCTTATACCCAATCTAAACTTCCCCTGTTTAAGTTTTAACCCATCACTCCTTGTCCTATCACTACCATCCCTAATGAAGAGTCCCTTCCCAGCATCCCTGGGGCCTATAGGCCCCCTTCAGATCCTGGAAGGCTGCTCTGAGGTCTCCATGCAGCCTTCTCTTCTCCAGGCTGAACAGCCCCAACTTCCTCAGCCTGTCTTCATACGGGAGGTGCTCCAGTCCCCTGATCATCCTCATGGCCCTTCTCTGGACTTGTTCCAACAGTTCCATGTCCTTTTTATATTGAGGACACCAGAGCTGCACACAATACTCCAGGTGAGGTCTCACAAGAGCAGAGTAGAGGGGCAGGATGACCTCCTTCGACCTGCTGGTCACGCTCCTTTTGATGCAGCCCAGGATACGGTTGGCTTTCTGGGCTGCAAGCGCACACTGAAGCCAGCTCATGTTCATTTTCTCATCACCTAACACCCCCAAGCCCTTCTCTGCAGGGCTGCTCTGAATCTCTTCTCTGCCCAACCTGTAGCTGTGCCGGGGATTGCTCTGACCCAGGTGTAGGACCTTGCACTTGGTGTGCTTAAACTTCATGAGGATGGCATCAGCCCACCTCACAATCATGTCAAGGTCCCTCTGGATGGCATTCCTTCCCTCCAGGGTATCAACCGAACCACAAAGCTCGGTGTCATCGGCAAACTTGCTGAGGGCGCACTCAATCCCACTGTCCATGTCAGCGACGAAGATGTTAAACAAGACCGGTCCCAACACCGATCCCTGAGGGAAACCACTCATTACTGGTCTCCAGCCAGACATGGAGCCCTTGACCGCAACTCTTTGTGTGCAGCCATCCAGCCAGTTCTTTATCCACCAAGTGGTCCGTCTGTCAAATCGATGTCCCTCCAATTTAGAGACAAGGATGTCGTGTGGGACAGTGTCGAATGCTTTGCACAAGTCCAGGTAGATGACATCAGCTGCTCTACCCCTGTCCATCAGTTCTGTAGCCCCATCATGGAAAGCCACCAAATTGGTCAGGCAGGATTTCCCCTTAGTGAAGCCCTGCTGGCTGTCACCAAGCACCTTGTTGATTTTCATGTGCCTTAGCATGCCTTCCAGGAGAAACTGCTCCAAGATTTTGCCAGGCACAGAGGTGAGACTGACTGGTCTGTAATTCCCCGGGTCATCCATTTTCCCCTTCTTGAAAATGGGGGTTATATTTCCCTTTTTCCAGTCATCGGGAACTTCACCTGACTGCCATGATTTCTCAAATATGATGGCCAGTGGCTTAGCAGCTTCATTCGCCAGCTCCTTCAGGACCTACGGATGGATTTCATCAGGTCCCATGGACTTGTGCACATTCAGATTTTTGAGATGGTCTCGAACCAGTTCCTTTCCTACAGTGGGCGCAATGTCTTCATTCTCACAGTCCCTGCATCTGCCTTTCAAAACTTGGGTGGTGCGCTCAGAGCTTTTGCCAGTGAAGATCGAGGCAAAGAAGTCAACAGGTCAGATTTAGTCAGACTAAATTTTTATGTCATTTACAGACATAATTTCATAACATTATGAAGTAAGAGACCCAGTTTTCAGGGACATTGGCCCTCATTAAGTCTACAGAAACAGAGGAAGTGAGTTTGGTACTTGTTAAAAATGGGAATCTTTATAGGCATTCAGCCATGTCATACACTGTCAGACATGCAGAAGTCAAATTTAGCTTTTTCCACCTGGATTTCAATTCGAAGCTAAGCTTCATACCTGACCAACCTTCAGCATTCCCACAGGTTATTTTGTGCCTTTTAAATGAAAGAGAAGATGAGATTCTTTCCTCTCTGTAGCCCCCCTTGTGAATGGTGCCAGCGTTGTATCTGCAAGCAGACATGGTCACTTAAGCATTACAGGGTCAGGTTTACAGGCAGGAATCAGGAAAAAAAACACCAGCTTTTTGCCCCTGTTTCTGTTACTTATTTTGTTACTTTCTATCAGTCAAACTGTGGCACTCCTCTGTTTATTTCATTGCTACAATGGCAATAACGATACAATTTACATTTCTCACAGTGCTTTGAGGTCCGAAAGGTAAAAGTCTAAAAAAAGTAAGGCTATTGCATGAGTTGAGCTCTAGTGAAATACCAGTTTAAAATAAAAATCAACAGCTTTGTATTAATAAGTAAAAGAAACCCTGTTTATGATTGTATGTGTCTTAAGGGTAAATAAGTATGACTTTGTGTCTTAGACAAATGTTCACTCTTCATCCTCTGTGGAAGTCATGTATGCCTTAATTTTCAAATCATTTCCAAATGTTTCAAAATAGGTATCAGACTTCAGAGAGTTTCCGAAGAGTAACATTGCCTTTTAAAGCATAAAAATATACGTTTATGTAAACTTTTCATGGTTTTGAATTGCAGCAGTAGTGGGATTTTAGCCAAATTGTGTCTCAGGTGCTGCTTTAAGCTGCATTGTGATGGGAACAGTTCAATTTTTTTTCCTTAACTGCCTTTTTCTCCCCCGAGCTTTTAGTTGTATAGCATGTATCTCCAAAGTCCATTCACATGCAACTCAGACTAAGTCTCCCACTGACTTTCCAGCAAGAGAGCTGAATCAGGGGTAATGTACAATTCCCAGTACAACATTTATCTAAAATTAAATGAAGGAAAAAGAAAATCCTCTTATTGCTGAGCCTAGGAGAGGAAGGGCTAAGCCTGGCTGAGAAGAGGGGGAAAGAAGATAAGAAAGGTAGGGAGAGACAGGCAAGAAAACACACAGAAGGCCTGAAGAAGAATGATAAAGGGAATTTTACTGAGCATGATGATTTTTTTTTTCTGTTTAAAATCTTACATTCTGATTGATCAGTAGTTGCTGTATACAAAGCGTTCATTGATATATTGGTGGCGTGAGTCAGCCAACGCAAAAGACCCTCACCCAGGCTGTTATGCTGGGTTGGTGCTTAGTAATGAAATCTAATCAGTTGAAATAAGCTATTTTCCACCTCAAATTTATACTACAGTGCCTTTGTATTCTTTCTGCATCTGTATATGCAAGAGTGATTGTGTTATCAGCTGCATGGGTTATGCTGTCTGTGATATTCAAATCTCTAATTATAATTTTTTTACTGCTTTTCAAGTTGTGTAAGGCAACCAGTCAGAATGGTGCTAGTAAAAATACTAAACTCCCTGTCTGAAATTGGTCAAATTTCTATTTCACTGCACTTCAGTGTATCTCAGTTTTGTAATCCGTGTAAGAGAGAGACAGACAAACAATGTGTTCCTTACAGGAATATAGTTACATGACTTAATGGCAGTTGAATGCTGCAAACCCGCAGATAAATATTTTCAGCAAAGCCGGTGAGGAGGTACTGAGGATTATCACCATATTGCCATGGAGTTACAGTAGGTTGACTGGGCTTCTGGAGGTTGAAAGTCCCTAGTCCAAGCAAGTACAGCTTAAGTGAGGTAGCTCAGGGCCATGTCTTTTTGAGTCTTCAAGGATGGAGTTTCCACAACCTCTCTGTACAAATGCTCCTGTATTTCACCACTCTTACAGTAGAATTATTTTCTTTAATCTGACCATTTCATTTGGTGTGTGAGAGTACTAGCTCTTAATTTTGAGGTGTCTGGTTTGGGGGAAATCACTACAAGTCACCAGAAAGTCTGCTCTTTACTTTTCTCTAGCTTTGCCACTATTTGATTCACTCAGGCTTGTCTGCTGAGAGCTAGGCAACAGATCCAGGTTGATGTTTCTGGAGAAGGAAGGAGATGCCTGTGCTCACTGTATAGCCTTTGTTCTCAAAGCAGTGTACACTTTATTACAAAACAAAGTCTACTGCATAAAAAAAATATGCCTTTACTTGTTCCTTTTCCATCCCTGGCAGTGTTCAAGGCTGGGTTGGACAGAGCCTTGGATGATGTGGTTTAGTGTGAGGTGTCCCTGCCCATGGCAGGGGAGGTTGGAACTAGATGATCTTAAGGTCCTTTCCAACCTTAACTGTTCTATGATTCTATGATTTCTTTTCTGGTAAGAAATTGGCTACAGTTTGGATTCCTGTTCATAAGCAGCAGCTCTAAGGAGCTCCTGCTTTCCACCTGAGCTAATCAAGGTGTTTTCATTACTTCCTTCACAAGTTATGTACTAAGCAAGTTCAAAATGATGAAAGATGCAAAATTATGTTTTCTCTCCCTCGGGTGGTTTAGTACTTCCAACTCTAAGCTTATGAGAATAACACTCCTGCATAGATTTGCATTTTAGGAGTCCTGAGCAAGAAAGTAGCTGAGAAAGGGCTGCCTTGCCCTTGTGAGCCCTCCTTTGTTGTGCCTGTGGCTCTTGTCACAAAGGAACATTTGGAGCTAAATGATAACACACATAGGAGAATATGCCACTATTATTAATATTTTTTTTTCCCTATAATTTGACTGGTTAACACTGGGGTGGATTTTCCAGTAATAAAATAAGCTTTCTCCCTCTTCCTGCTTTTTTTTTAATAATGAGGACCAAAAGCCTCATTATAATGTTGCACTGGGATATGAGCTTCTGTAGGGAGTGACGGATTACTTGGTTACTGCTTCCTGAATGTCCCTGCAGGGCAGCAATTTTGTGGTATTTGCAAGATAGTACAGAAATTCAGTTCAGAAGCTTCTGGTTTTAAAAATGAACTCCACAATATATATGTTTTCTTGCTCTGGAAGTAAATGTAGACATATCTGCTATTGTCTAGGGGCTCTGTGTTGCAACCGCAACTTGCATAATCAATCCTAAAAATGTACGTGGTAAATTAGCTGTCAATAAGTTTATCTAAGAAACTGGATAATTAGCCTGAAAAGGATGTGCTTGGTGTTAAAATATAAACAGGAAGAAGTCAAGTGAGGACAGGATTTAAAATTCATTCTTTCTTTTTTATTCTGATTTATTATTATTTATTTTTATTATACTTAAGTTTCTATCTGTATGGTGAAAGCATCAATGTCTTCCCTAAGACTCTCTTCCATCATAGAATCGCAGAATGATTTGGGCTAGAAGGCAGCTTCAGGGACTATTTAGTCCACTGCCTTTTCCATAGTCATGGACACCTTCCACTAGAGCAGGTTGCTCCAAGCCCTGTCCAACCTGGTCTTGGACACTGTGAAGGATGGGGCAGCCAGAGCTCCTCTGGGCAACCTGTGCCAGCCCCTCAGCACCCTCACAGTAAATAATATATTCCTTATTCCCAATCTAAATCTACCCTCTTTCAGTTTAAAACCCTTTTTGCTGTCACTACAGGCCTTGGTAAAAAAGCCTCTCTCTATTTTTCCTGTAAGCCCCCTGTATGTATTGAAAGGCTGCAGTAAGTTTTCTCCGGAGCCTTCTCTTCTCCAGGCTGAAAATCCCCAGCTCTCAACTCTGTCAGCCTCTTTCACAGCAGAGTGCTCCAGCCCCCTGCCCATTTCTGTGGCCTCCTCTGGACACTTGAACAGGCCAGTGTCGTACCGGGAACCCCAGAGCTAGATGCAGTACCAGGTGGAGTGTGATGAGAGTAGAGTAAAGCATCATGCTATCTCTTTCAGATTTGAAATAAAGATAGATATGATCTGTATAACTGGTACAGCACTGGGTTTGTAGTCCACTCAATACATACAGTGACAAAGGGACCTTACTCTGGGCTGTTGGTTCATGCTTCTTCCTTGTCACTATGAAGGCTTGTATACAGCTCTCCAACAACTGCAGCTTAGCTAACATTTGATTCTTGAAGTGGTATAAAGTCTTGAGAGACTTTCTTGATAGCTATCAGTCATGCACCATGCTGTGGGGTTTTTCCGTATCTTGTTAATCAGGTGTCAGTAGAAAGCATATTTAGTTGTCCTCCACATCCTCTTTATTTAATTTGTAAATGAAGCTATTTGAAATATATGCTCATTAATCACTCTGGTATGAGCAAGGATTTAGTTGTTCAGCTCATTTTAGCGCCTTTAGAAGTGCACAGTTTATGCTGAGAAATAATTTTTTTTTCTTGAAAATATTTCCTAAGGTCATTTTGGACGATCTCTAGTCAGGTTTTGAGGGATTTGACCTTTAGGTGTCTCTCCCACTTTTTTGTCTGCTAGTCTTTGTACCCATGTCAACGGTCAGAATGTTATAGCTAGTCACATAGAGGTGTGTTTGAGTCTTGATGTGCAAGGTGGAAGGAAATAATGTTTTTATTTATGGAAAAGTTGCTTCATTCAGGAATGTTTGCCATGTATCTTCCTTTTGAAGCAGTTTATAAAGATTTTTAGCTATTTCAGCTGCCATCTAAACTTTTTTATTCAACTTGTATGGTGTAGCAGTGTAGTCTTCAAACTGATTTCATAGTGTCCTGTGAATTACTACGTAAGAGATGGGGAAAGATAGGATCTTGCTTGAAACTAATGTTGGAATATTATGCCTGATGAAATCTGTGATTGTCTTTGTGGTAGTGTCTCATAGTTTGTTCCTTTCCAGAAACCTAAGGAGTATGAGACTGGTTTTTTAGCTCAGAGCAAAAAGGTCTGTTTGTCCCCAGACTTCTGGAGAAAACTCTGGATTTTCTTTCTCTCACTTTGTCACTCAGCCTGCATTTTCCTACTTGTATCATAACCTTTTACTGTCTTGCAATCAGCCTTTACCACAATGTTTAGTATAAGGTGTGCGTATTGTCTAGAAGTATCAGAGACTTCAGACCCAAAATAGCTCAATACAGTCTTGGCAGAACTCCCTGTTCCCTATATGGTTTTGTTCTGGTTGACCACTCTTGTCTATTAAGCCTGTTGCATGCTTACCTCTTTCTAGCTTGCTGGGAAACAGCTGGGTGTTTTTCATTCTGAAATGGGCTTTCTGACTATCCCAACAGTATAAAGGCCAGGTGGAATCCTCACTGGGTTTTGTCCTTTCTACTTCTCTCTTGGGGTATTTCTATCACTCTCTAGATACCAGCACATAATGGGCTTAGTTTAAGCTTTCTTTGTATTTCAGTCAAATGTAATTCTTCATATACGTGTTCAGTTGCTGTATTTCTATACTGCAAAGTGACTTTGGAGTAGAAGCCAGCGTGTGGATACTAATCCTTTTTATGTGTATTAGAAGGGATCACTTTCTACTCAGTTTCCTGTCCATGAACATGTTCATCATATTTTATACATGGAACAACTATGTTAAGTTGTTCTTTTGCAGTATTGGTGTACCTGTTTCAGTGCCCAGGATGTCTTTGATACAAGAGTGTAGGTTTTTTGCCCGGTGTTCAGTGAATCACTGAGTGAATAGATCAAGCATAAAACTTGTATTGCAGTTCCATCTAGGCTTATATTTAATTTTACATATTTGTCAGCTGCTTAAGGAAAAATTATACCGAAGCTTCTACCATCCCGTGTCAAAGTTTGTATAGTGGAAATTATCAGGGGTGACAAGTCCCTTTGGGCCACTGGATCTACCTCTTGGAATACCTGCTGGCGCAACCACCGCCTTTGGCATTCTAACTGCACTGTTTCTGCTTTAGTCAAGTGTGAAGATTCTTTTTCCATTGTAGAAACTTGGCAGTGAGCACTGTTTGGGTTTATGCAGATAAGATGCCTCAAAGGTTATTGTGCAGCTTTTCCAACTTGCGGTCTCTACTTTTTGCAATCATGTGAAGTTTGTCTTCGTTTTGTTCTCTCCAGTGTACACTATTGCTCTTGATTGTGTTTTTATTATATGAATCATTTATTTAGGTAGAATGTCACTAGAATCCCACAAGAATCTCTTCCTCTTGTGGGTGTAACCTGTACTAACTGAAATCTCAGACTTTATAGCTGTCTTTGGATCTTCACTATTCTAACTGCTGTTTATTTTGATCCTGTTCATACTGTGAACATACCATTATGAAATGGCAATTTGGCTTTGTGAGATTAGAATCCAGTTTCCCTCTCTTGCATGTTCTGAAGAAGTCTTTAACCTTGTCTATGCTAGAGAGATTCTGCTGCACTGTCAGCAAACCCCCTTAGTGTAGATGCGTAGCATACTGACACAAGCTTTTTGGCTTACTTAATCACACCAGCTTCCTGAATAACAGCAAAAAATATCTTTCTTAGTAGTACTGCATCTACACCAAGGGTTTGCTGGCACATGAAAATCACCTGAGGGGGATGATTTCTTATGTTTACATCTGGTGACAGATTGAGTATTAGTTGCCTGGTTTGCACTGCATCACTGTCATACACAGACTTAGTAATTTACTGCTTTCTTACCTCCAAAATTTTTCAGAATGTTGACAAATCTTTCTGACTGGAGTGAGGATGAGAGCTGTAATCTCCAATTTCCACAAACCCATTTTCTAAGATACAGGTGGGTTTCTTAGCCAGTTCTGAAATAGCTGGGTTTCAAAATCATACATAGCTTCAGAACAGTATAAATCCTTAGAAAAATGCTCCCCATTATAAAACATTATCCTTAAGAGTATCACAGAAATGCATTTTGATAGCTGCTTGGCTTTTTCAAGTGTGAAAGACAGAAGATTTGATACTTTTCTTTAAAAAGGCATTGTTGACCAAAAGTGACCCTGCAGTTCCTCTCTCAAACTCTCCTCTCGTTACACATGTGTAAAATTTCACGTGCATGATACTCTTTTAATAGGGTACATGTTTGTTTGTCTTTGATGTGATTTCACAGAAGGTCTTTGCTCACAGCACCATGTTTTTTTCCATGTAGATCCTCTGTGTCACTTCAACCGTGACTGTTCTATATATTTTTGATTTAAATTTGTATGCATCTTGATGAAATCTCCCTTTTTTCCCACATTTGCATTGGCAAATTATGTGAGCTGTGCTCTTGCTTTAGAGATGAGCTTACTCAGCAAGTTTGCTCAAAGAACTACTGTGGATTTTCTAAGCATCCTCCTTTGACCTTCTCTTTAGTTCATAAAAAGGCTTTATTAGAAACAGCCTCATTCAGGTTTGGTAGTTCCAGGAACTGGACAGTCTTCTGAGTTTAACAGCAAATTCTTCTCTTGTTTATTCAAATTCTCAGTTATTGTTGTGAAAAGGCACTGTTCTTGGATGGCACTTTCTGTGAGTTCAAAAATGCTCTTGGGTTGTGCAGGAGATTTGACAGAGAGTACTCAATATACTGCTTATATATTCAGATGCCATTCAAGTATGTCTGTGTGTCAGCCTCTGTGTCAGCTGCTTTGCTTTCTTTTTCAGACAGCGTTGCAATTTTGTAGTTTCCCTGTTGTTACCTATAGGTTCCCTAGTTGTTAAATACATCCTATCATGCACATCTCTCTGGGGACAGGAAGCTGGTAAGTTGCCATGACCTTTAGCAAAGTTACTTCATGGCTTTTCTGCAGTGCAGGCAAGAAAGAAGGCCCAAGGGCAGGCTGCTTCTGCCATAGATAGGCAGAAGAAAGGACAGAACTGGGATGGAGAGTTGTGGGGAAAGCCCTGCAAAGCCAGACTTCTGTCTCTCATTTCTATCAGTGGAAAAGGAGAAATGAATCTCAAAGCTGCTGATTTTCCTGAGAAGGACCACTCTGCTTAGGTCCCCCACAGCAGCAGCCAAACCCCATGTTTTTCCAGACCTTTAGCAGCCCAAGTATAAAACAGGCACAGTAAATCTGCTGGGGTGGCGTGCTCTCTAGTAGGTAGGGAAATGGCCTGATCATGGCGTTTGGTCTGTGTATTCCCCAGTAATTCACCAGTGGCATTTCTTGCTTACAGGGGTAAACCCACCGCCAAAAGAAACATGACAGACCTGAATCTCTGTCTCTGTGAGGGCACTCCATCATCAAACACTCCCCGAAGCAGAGATCCCAGAGTTTCTGTCTGTCCTCATGGGCTATACAAAGTTTACGTGGTTTGAGCTGTCCACTTATACAGTGAGCAACATCAGGCTGTGCCATGGCAAAATAAATTTTGGGACCAGTGAAGTTGGTAGGAATTTGAACTTTTGATTCCAGAGAAATAGACTTGCTGTCAGTCTTCACTGGAAAATTACATCCTTCTAAATGCCTGGGAAACTAAACAAGGCAGTATTTCTACCTTTCTCCGTAACTGAAAGCATCCTTATCCTCAGAACATTCCTGAAAAGTAAAAGTGTTATCTGTTAGTGAGGAATGTGAGAAACAGAAAGAATAAAGTTTTCCAAAAAGCCCAAAGGTCTTGGCAATTGAGACTTGTGAAATGTCAGCAAGTTCTACCCAAAGGGAGGGCATGCATCATGTTAGAAGCAGAAGTTTACATCTCATCTCCTAAGACTAAACAACAGAGTACAGAAACTCCAGCTGTGCCTCCTTTAGCAGTAGGAGCTGCTTCTTTGTATTTGCTTTGGTGAGTGTATCTGGTGAATCACTAATCAGTGCATAAAAACAAAGAAGTCAGACAAGATCTTAAAGTGCAGGCTAAATTAATGACTTTTACAGTGTTTTATGGATGACAGCAGTGTTACTCTGCAAGCACATATGGTATTGGCTGCAATAGTGTATACTGCATTCTGAGTCCTGAGCATTTTGTAGTTTTGAAGCAAGATGCCTGTGGCTCTTCCCCAAGATAAGATTCAGATTTAAATGGTATAATCTTAACTTGTGAGGTATTTCAGCTATCCATCCAGGGCCAAGAGCTTATGTAGCCCACAACCACCCATTCCAGAATAGTATGTTGAGATAATAAAGACCTCTGGGACATTTGCAGAACCCATAGTGTTTGCAGTATCATCAAAATTGAAATTGTCATATTTGCACAATCCTACTACATATTAATAGTAAAGAAGGTTTTCAAAAATATGTCTCAGTCTATCCTTCAGGCTAGATCCCTACTGATCTTTGAATTGGCAGCTTTTAAAATGCCTGTAGTAGTCAGGCTAAATCACCAGATATGGACAACCCAAAGCCTGGACAAGGTTAGGTCACATTGTCAATGCTATTCTGTTTGAGGGAGTGGCTTGCAAGCAAGTCATAGAATCACAGAATCACAGAATGGTTAGAGCTTGAGGGGACCTTAAAGCTCATCCAGTTCCAACCCCCTGCCATGGACAGGGACACCTTCCACCAGACCAGGTTGCTCCAAGCCCCGTCCAGCCTGGCCTTGAACACTGCCAGGGGTGGGGCAGCCACAGCTTCTCTGGGCACCCTGTGCCAGTGCCTCAACACCTTCACAGGGAAGAACTTCTTCCTAATTTAAAATCTCAGTCTCCTCTCTGTCAGTTTAAAGCCATTCCCCTTGTCCTGTCACACTACACGCTCTTGTCCAAAGCCCCTCTCCAGGTTTCTTGTAGCCCCTTTAGGCACTGGAGCTGCTCTAAGGTCTCCCCTTAAGGAGCCTTCTCTTCTCCAGGCTGAACCAGCCCAGCTCTCTCAGCCTCATAGGAGAAGCGCTCCAGCCTCTGATATCTTTGTGGCCCTCCTCTGGACTCAATAACTGACAGCCAGAATTGAGTTCCACTGTTTCAAAAGGCTTAAAGACTATATGAAAATAAAACTTTGGATATCAATAATAATTTGAAAGCAGACTGTAACCAGCAGGCAAAATGCAAAATCCTACAAAAATAACCAGCAGCAAGTTTATTTTTATTTCTTAAAATCTAGAAAGCTACGAGGGGGTTGAAAGAGTGGAAAATGAAATAGAACTTGTTTTGAAATAATTTTTCAAATTCAGATTATGTTTCCCCATATCTTTTGTTCTGAGTGCCAGCGTCTGTGTGCTCCAAACCCTGTCAGTGTAATGAGTTTCAAGACTTTCAAATGGCAGTATTTAAAACTGAAGCCAACATATGGGGGAGGCAGGTGGTCATTTTCCTCAATAATGGGATATGGTATGAGTTCATTTAGAGTACTAAATTGAATAGCAGTAGGTTCCAAAACAGAATCAAAACAAGCACAGCGCTCTCTATGTTTTAAATGACATTATTAGGGCTATTTCATGGATGGATCTGTCAGTGGATAGATATTAGCTGTTTCAAGAGAAGCAGAGCTGCAAAAGCAGTGCATTTACTGCTCTATTTCTGAAAACAGGCCATGCGAACAATAAACAGAGCCTCAAAAATACTTTCGAAATTAGCAAGAAATAACAAATAAATTAATAATAATTTTCAGGCACCATTCTGTACCTCATGGTCCATGATGTCATCTGGAAGTACAGTGCATCAGATAGGGAAATTTGTATTTATCAGAAGAGTTAAGGTAACTTTGCTGAAATGCTTAGGAAGAAATCGGAAACACAAAGAACTCCTTAAAGTCCTGCATGATTTATAGTCTTCTAAGTTTTTCCGTGTACCACATTATGTAGTTTGCAGCAAACACAGTAAGAAAAATCACATGGTCCTAAATTCCATTTCAACTTTTCATCCAGTCATTCATAATTGTCTGTTTCCAGGACTCCAGAAGCTACCCTTTCCTTTGGAAGACTATTTTGCACTCTCACAGGATGCCCTAAGCGAAAAATTTCCTACTTTCAAAGAGCCCAAATTGAGAGGGAGAACTATTTGAGCCAGAAGCACCCATCCTCTATTCATTTACAGGACTCTATTGAACTCACTTCAGGGAAGCATCTCATCTGTAAGCTTGTACTTCGGTTTGCTATAGCAGAGTACGTCTGTGAGAGAACTTTTGTGTATTTGGATTATGTGCTTAATATTGTAAGAAAACAAATAGACTATACATGATATTAACCCCCTGCACTGTCCCACGTAAAGGCTTACAAGAAGAATGGGCTTCCTTTGAAGAGAGTTCTTGCTACATGTGGATGGCAGGAATCTGTAATAGGAAAAGATCTATGAGATATTTAAGCCCAGCTGTTTTGATCCTGGATGTTTACCATGGCATACTACTACATGGCTTTTCTTTCCTCCTTCTCCACCTTGGCAGTTTAGCTTATTCATCAGTAGTGGTGTATCAGCTGTGGCAGCCTTACACTCCTATTGAGGATGAATGAGAGAGGAGAGGGCTGTAAGCTGCTGAATAGAAGCCATTAGCACTTACAGCAGAATTCAGCAATATTGCCAGCAGAGCAGTCCAAAGCAAGCAGCTGCTCCCTTGTCCCTTATCCTCTCTGTTCAGTCTCAGCTCTCGAAAAATGAGCTAACTTTGGATTACATCCCTGGAAAGGCTGCTGTTAAGAGGAATTGGAATCTGGAGATTTTGATCCCTCTCCTCACAGCATCATGCATTTCCTGCTGTTTTTTCTGGATGATGATAGTTTGGTTGGGGTCTCTGCTTGCTTGCTCAATTTTTTTTGCAGAAGCCAAACATCATCAAAGGCAAAGAAACAGAAATGATCGTGATGGGCCTTTCACCAGGAAACTCTTTTCAAAACTGCCTATATATAGCAGGAGGAAGAGAGCTGCAGTCTGTTTAAAACACTATTAAGCATTCTGAGTACTTCCCCCCATATTTCAAAGTGTTCAAAGCCTGTGAGAAGATAGAGTGACTAGAGAAAGCATTTTAGCAGTAAGAAATGATCAGATTGCTGATGTCATTGATAGAAATTTTATGGAAAGAATTGACAGTGCCTCCCCTCTGCAAATGAATAAACTGCAAGCCCCATGTACTCTAATTAAATAAAGCTGTCCTAACCATCATGCCTACTTCTATCAACATTCATTAACTTACGTTATGCTTTACTAGCATTCTGTGAAGCATTTCAGACTTTTCTTACAGCAGTTTTCAGAGCTCCTTAAAAGCAAATGTACTTTTCTGTGTCAGTAATAACACCTTGAGTGCTGGAAAAGCGGAGGGACTTTTTTGTTGCTTTCATTCATGTTAACCCTCAGCACACTCTCTCGTCTGGTAACAAGGGAGAGAAATGAGTATTGAATGATATCAAGTAAAGAAGAACTTCTGAAAAGTACATGGGATTAGGCTGTGTGCAGTTCCTGTGCTAAAATTGCTTAACACCATTTGTGCTGGTTTTCCCTCTTCTTATAATTTTTTGATTCAGCAAAGCCTTAATAGTGACACTAAAACCATGACAGAAAATGGCATGTTTTGTTAATGCTTGTAATTTGCACTGGACTTTACGGGCTGTTCCCTCTTTGTGCTCCTTTATTCCATGGAGACATACCACACAACATTCTCTCCCAACTCTAATGACAAAACTAAAAGTAAAACGTAATATGCCCAGTCTTGCAGAGAAAAGAAAATGGCATTTCCAAAGCTTTAAGTTTCAGAAGTTTAGCACCAGCCTTTCAAGTCCTGAAAAAGTCTAGTCTTGCATGATATAGGGTTTTGTTATGCAAAGCATGCAGGGTTTAAAACACAGAACAGTTCACCAGAAAGATGAATTTCATACGCTGTAGGGAATGTCATGTTTACACAACTGTGTTTCAATAGACTTTTCAATGTATAATCCTCTGCAAGGAGTAAGACTTAAAACATGAACGCAAGTGTTGCATTCCATAGATGAATCAACCGTCAAAATCAGTTGGAGCTGGATACTTGAAATGTATCTCAGATCAGCCTTGTACTTTCAAAACAGACAAACCCAATAGACAGTTGATTCTACAAACTGGGAACAATCTAACCCAATCCAGAAACACTTAAATATATAAATAGATCATCCCAAAGATAGTTCTCATCACCTTCTAGGATCAAGCCTTCAGGAGGCATAGAAAACTTTGCAGCAAGGGTTAAAGTAGTATTCAGACCCAGATTCTGCTCTCAGAAATATGTGATTTAAGGGGTTCCTTTATCTTATTCCATCCCTGTCCTCACAAGGAATGCCGTTGCTTTCTGGATCATTTAATCACCTTGAGTTAGAATAACAAACTCCTCATTGACATGTCTTCTCTGGTTCAAATAAAAGAGACATGATAAGAAGATCTAGGATTATTCTACCTCTCTGCTGTTCTTAGCTGATTATTTCAGTCTGTCTGGGATTGTTGGCAATCGTTTCCTTTAATCATAGCAAGGACAGATGATTCCTGAACTGTATTAGGAATTTCTAAAGGAGAAACAAAATATTGGGCTATTTCATGTCAGGTGCTCTTCTATGAAGTTGGGCAAGTATTTGGTTTCATCTGATGCTACGGTATGACAAGCAGTTATTCTGGAAGAAAATCTGATAAGCCAATTCAGAAATGGAGCAGAAAGGCAAAGATTTTAAGATCTTTGGAAAGGCTTGAAAACCATCCTACCTTTTCCAGGTGTGCAGACGGATGCACATCAGTAACTGCAAATCTGTTATTTGACTGTACAAGGGCTTAGGGATAAACATGTGCCTAAGAATCCCTAGAATCTACTAAGATTAAAATTCATCTGTTTGAAAAATGTCCTGTAGTCAGGTGACATTTGTGCTCTATTTGTCTCTCAGTTTGCATGAAAAACCTCCCGAGTTCTACTTTCCATGATGCTCCAAACCCATGTAGGAGTCACTTTTAGGTGCAGGGGGTTTTAATGTTGTTATTTGATTTATATGAAATATATAAACAGAACTGAATCAACACTGTTTCTCAGTGAGCTTTCCAATAAGAGGAGAATAGTGACGGCTGCTGCCAAGCCGCAGTTGGCCATCAGGTATCGTTTTCAAAAGCCATTACAAGACAAGAGAAGTGAGGACACCAAGTGGTTATGCTTAGTTATCTTACTGTGACACAAGTAAACTGTGCACTGTATCTGCACAGAGCATTGAAACAGCATAGGATTAGAATGACCTCTATACAATAACAGTCTTGCTGATGGTACCTGATTTTGCCTGTGTGTGTGTCAGAAGAATCTGTTGGAAGCAGATTTGCCAATGACGTTACACAGAGGTACAGAGAGAAAGGCAAAAAGACCTTTCTGGCAATCTAAAAAGCAAAATTACTGCAAATTTGGCAGGTGGGTTGTTGAGGATGCAAATCCCCTCTCACAAGTTCCCAGCTACCTGGTAAGCAAGTCTGCACTGGCACCATCCTCTGGCTTGGAGTATGGTACCAAAACTAAAAGTAGTCCTGGTTTTCTGTATGAATTTGGAGTATTGCCATAGTAATGTAAAATATTAGTAAGAGTTTATGGCAATATTTATGATAGCAGCATTACCATAATTACTAAATTTCATATACTTAAATTATATATTTGTACAATGTGTTATTCATTTTGCCTCAGGAAATTGAAGACTTCCTTAAAACAACAGAAACTGTTTAAAATGAATCTTTTCTTTGCAGATAGAAATGAAATGTTTTAATTGCCACAGGCACATATTTGTGCCTGTGATTCAAGTGCAAGAATGTGGGATTGGTAGGCAAAGCCCTTTAATTTCCTGAAGTGAGGTGGGGGAGACTGGAAAGAAGATGCTCTAGTGTGGATGTCCATACCAGGGGACATCAGAGAAATTGGAATCTGGTCTAGAAATAGGAGGGGAAAATACCTTTCCTGTTCTATTATTCTGTTGTACAAGTTTAACATAAGGGGTAATTTGTTTTCAGAAAAGTGCCTCCTACCTAATATTTCCTGTTGTTCTAGAAACCGCACATAGAATCAGCAAAAAGACCTTCCATTTTATGTGGTTATTTTCAGCAGTAATATGTGTTTACTTCAAAGGTGATACCAAACTATTTCTGAAATAATTGTTATGTTCTCTGGAGAATGAATTGTTCTCCCAATGTGTTTTCATCTCTTCTTACAAGAGATTTGCTTTGCTTCAGAACAGCAATACCTCTTGCAAATAGCGTATCTTTTATTATCTGACTACTGAACCTGATCATCCGAGGAACAGCTATATTCTGCATAAATAAATTTTAGGAAATAGGAAGTTTTACTAATTGCATTCATTTTGTAATTTAGTGAAGTACTTTCCATATATCTAAAAAATAGATTTTGTCTTCATATTGCCTCTGTGAAGTTAGTAACTTGTGTACCTGCTGACAGAAAGGCATGTGGATAAAACCCATCACATTTGGGTATAGCTGAGGAAAATTACATTTTGATTAATATATAAAATGAGCTTCATCCCCTACAATAAATATTTACATTGACTCTGCTAAATACACAGCTAGTTTGCTTATAATGTCAGCCTTTTACAAATAATTAATAGCACATGAAACTGAGCTTATTGATTAAGCTTGAGACTTCCCAGAGAGGTTAAGGAAAATTACCTTTCTAAAGATGCAGTACCAACAGTTCTCAATTCCAGACATGAGATAAGAAAGGAAGACTCTAAAATGCTTAATGTTTTAATAGATATGCAGACTAACAGGGTTTAGTTCCCTGTGAAAGTTAATAGTTCTTTTTTTATTATGTTTTTCTATTGTATTTCTCTAATTCTGTATTTATGAGCATAAAACACCACCTTTTTGAAGCATAACTGATTTTTTTTTCCTTTATTCTCATGTTTCTGTGTAAAGGAAAAGGAAATTCAGTTCTGGTGTTTGGTTTTTTTGAAACAAATTGTGATTTGGTTTTCTGTATGAATGATTTAATCTGTTAACAGAAATGTAGTTAGTGTTCTGAATTCCTCTTTTTTGTATTCACAAAAGTCTTTCTGTTCAGATTAAAAGCTGTCGTCAGATTTACTCCTTTCATACCCCCTCCCCCTCAATAAAAGAAAAGAAGAAGCTCAGGTTAGATATGAGGAAGAAGTTCTTTACTGTGAGAGTAGTGAGGTGCTGGAAGAGGTTGACCAGAGAAGTGGTAAATGCTCCATCCCTGGAAGTGTTCAAGGCCAGGCTGTACAGAGCCTTCAGCAGCATGGTCTAGTGTGAGGTATCCCTGCTTGTGGCAAGGGGTTGGAACTGGGTGATCTTCAGGTTCTTTTTCAACCCAAATCATGTGATTCTATGATTCTATGAAATGCATAGCTGAATTATAAAATGGCCAATTTAATCACTTTCTTCATAAGCATCTTCATAAGCATCTTCTTCTTGTAACCTGTCTCCCCCACTCCTCTTTTTTGTCTTTGCAGCATGACTGATATGGTTTAGTGTGATGTGTCCCTGCCCATGGCAGGGGGGTTGGAACTTGATGATCTTAAGGTCCCTTCCAACCCTAACTATTCTATGATTCTGTGACTCTGTAAATGCTGTGTTGCCACTGTGTTCCTCTTCAGTACCTTCACCTTCCTTATTGCTGAGATCAGCTGCTGGTACTCTCCTAAGGATAGCCTAAGATGCCGTGGAGAGCTGCTCTGATGAACAGTTGGTCTGGGTTTAATTTGCGTTTTCTGTATTTACTCTGTTGCATTGCCTCTCAAGAAGAGAGCCCTGCAAAGGTCAGTTCAGGTGCAGGATTGCCCTGGTTTATGTCAATACAGGCAAATGGGCTCACACATAAAAGACCCACTGAGGGTATAGGATCCTCCCATCCTCCTTCTCAGCAACATCTGCACACCTTGGGATGCCTCCCCAGGCAAACCAGCTCTACCACCAGTGAGGGGTGGGTGACCAGTTGGGATTCACCTTCCAAACCAGCAGCTTACCTAAAGAAATAGCCTCTCCGTGATCCCTGATTGCACTTAGGTGGGACTGATGCAGTATTTTGATGTCTTGTAATTGAAACCGTGAATGAAAGAGTGGAAATGGGAAGCTGAATGGTAGTTCAAGGTAAGAACTGTATCTCAGTATCAACTTCACAAATAGCAGTCTTATCTTCTGCTTGTGAAAGCTGATAATGACCATTTTTTCAGTCTTCATTGAGTAAATACAGGTTTGAGGCTCTTATAATTTAGGCCAACTTTTTTTTCTGAATGAGGTCAGTGACATGGATTTTAGCTGTCTTTTGTAATGTCTTTTGTTTGCAGAGTCTTGACAGCCCTATTTCGAACAGAGCAGGCCAAAGCAATACTAAAGTAGTTCCAAAACACCTCACTTTACATGCTACTAGCGCTTCAAGCTCTGTAGGAGATGGATTACCCTTCTTAACTAAGTCCCTTTTCTGTATTTTTACCACATGCTCCTAAGCTGCAGAAGAATCTCAGGTGGAGGTCATTGCTCATAACTTAATTTCCACACTTGTAAATCAGTTGTCATTCTGTCAGGGTGAAATATTTTTACAAAATTTGAGATTTTAATTGCAGACCGAAAACCCAAAATAATTTCACAGTGGCACAATGAGACCTTGCAATTCTGCTGAAACTCCTTCTGTGGTACAAAATGTTTCCATTCTGACAATACTTACATGTTTAGAGAGTTATATATAGCCATATCTATTCTCTTTGGAAATGTCTTGGCACATTCCTGCTAATTATTGTCAGTATTTAATAGACTGCTTCACATGGGGACAGGTATTTAGCCTGTCCTTTTATAATACCATTCTGAAAAATTCCTGTGGCCCAACTATTCACATATCGTTCACTAGAACCTTCTTCTTTGTTAGGGTTCATCTGCATAAATGACAATTTCTAAGCCTGGCTAATTTCCTATGACAGATATGCAGGTGAAAATCAACACATTATGGAGAATGGTTCTGTGGAAAAGCAGACTTTCACACTGAATACTATTACCAGTACTTTATCACAACTGTCTCATCAACATCCATGCATAATAGAGTTATTTTTAAGATTTGGGCTTGGGATATTATTTCAATCCAACTGAGCAGGCATAATCCCCAGCACCTAAGAAATGCTTTAGACTAAGATCACAGTGTTTGCTCTTGATAGTAAGTCCTCTTTGTATATTCTGAACTTTTATTCTTTCTTTCATTTGTAACCCAGTACAGATCATTATGATCATCTCACTCAACCTCCTGCATAACACAGGCCATAGATTTTATTCCAGGATTTCTGCCTGAACCCCAGCTACCTGTGGCTGAGCTAGAACCTAACCTTGAATTTAAATGGTAATTTGGTGTTAAAGACTCTCTGCCTAATTGAAGGTTCGACTTCCCCCAGTGATGTGACCATTCCATCATCAGTAAATGTATGCAATGTAAGTTGCATCACTTTTTTTATAACAGTAAAGTTTTCCTTGAAGCATCTGGGAGGAATGCTATGAACTTTTAAGCTTTCTGAGAGTTTTGAGACACTTCTTTTTGCTCACACAATTGAAATACATCTGCAAGGCAAGAGCAGTTCAAAGTTGCCAATATGAACGAAGTCAGGTGCCTTTTAAATTATTCATAGATCTCTGTTATCCACCCATCTTTTTGCAGATGGGGTTTTAGGTATAGGTTTTCGGGTTTTTCTTTCTTTCTCCCTGATGGATTTAATGCCTTTATTGCACTCTTAGCTCCATCAATAGGTATGGGAAATGTAAAGGCAAAGATTCAGCTAGTAACGGAACAGAAAGCCTGATGTGGTTTAACAGATTCCCTGTCTTTTTTATCACTGGCAGCTATCTGAGATTGTTAAGATGCTTTACAGAAAAGGCTTTTATTTTTTCTCGCTTCTCACTGATGACCATGGCTCTTTGTGGCAACAACCTAGGACAATCAGAGGTGGAAGATCAGTTGCCCAAGCCTGAAAAACAGTGTATTATATATATTTTTTGACCAGGCCTGTAAAAAAATGATTTTTTTTTGAGAGGAGAGGACTACAAGGATGAATATCTTGCTAACTATTCATTTTAGCTTTAATCTGTCACTGTGTAGCTCTAGAAATTACCTCAGTTATTCTCATCCTCAGTGTTTGTTTCTTCTTTGTGCTTATAAGATTTATTTTATTCATCAACCTTTCTTTAGAAAAAATAGGAAAAAGAAGGTTCTACACTATAGATATACCTTTTACATCCTTGTCTTACTTGAGGTAGGAATATCTTCCACAATCCTATCTCTTTTTCATCTCACTCATTGTTTATTCTTTGCCTCTTTATCTATTAAATCTCCATGCATCAAGTCAAAGAGATGGATTAACCTGCTATATAATGGCACATGATTCAAGCACCTGATGTCAAGTTTGAAAATAAAGTGGGAAGTGAATTCATAATCAAAAATAGAAAACCTTGGAAAAAGAAATCTCACTCAAGAAAGATATCCTCTCAAGATAGTATTTAATACAAATGCTATGCAGAAATGTGTATGAGTGAATAGAAAAGACTTGTGAGAAAGGTGATCTATTGCAGCTTGAATTTGGCAGTTATCAATAAAATAATGTTAGCTGTTGGTAGCAGGGTTCCCAGGTATGACCTTCAGATGTTAGGTTTTAAGATGGGAACCAGTTCTGCCAGGTGCTGAATTCCTTGATGTTAAGCTGTACAGTCAAATAGGTGTAGCAAAGTTAACTCTTGCCTTCATGAAGACTGGAAGTAAAATCTTAGGCTACGAATCCTTCCATTGAAATTACTTGGTCTAGAATTTTAGTGTCTTGAGCTGGTTTTCCTGTCACATCATGCTTTCCTATTAGCTAGAATCGCAAAGAACAGAGGCATTCACACAGGAATATTTCAGCATGCTATTAAACAAGCTTTTGGTTTCCCTCTAGAGTTCCCCTCAGGCTGCAGCAGATAGATTCTGAGGTTGTCTTTTGTTCAGTAATACATTTTTTTTCTGAAAGGAGTCAAAACTAAGGGTCAGATGTGCCTCTGTGTTTTGGGGATGCCCTGTATCTTCACATCTTTGCAACTGAGTGTTGGTGTGGCTTTGACTGGTGTAGAAGCCAGTCAACACTCTCTGTTCCATTTGAAGGGTCTTTTAATGTTGTGGTCCTGGACCTAGGGGCTGTCATAGTACATTTTACTGGTGGGTGAAAACAGAGTAAAGCATTAGCATATACACTAAAACATTCGAAATAAACCCCTTACTTCTTCTGCACCTTCCCATCACTATAGCATGTGAGTTTCAAGGCAGTAGCTTACCCTGTCAGTGTACAATAAATCGGTTTTGCTGTCAAGGTCTGGATTAGTGCTGTGGTGGATGTTCCAGGTTTTTACTTTTTTTGTTAGTGTTTTAACCCACAGGAAAACAGAAATGATTAGAGACTGTCCACATGCAGCAGGTCTTCAGTGTCCTGACATTTAGCCTGTCCCCAGAACATCTTGTCCAAAACTGTTGTTGCTTTGTAGCACTGTGAGCAATAGTAGGCATCTCTGTGTAGATATATCTCCAGCATAAGCATTTTTGCTGGTGCAGGTAGTTCAGTATGTTTAAACTGTTTTATATTTATCCACTATTCTAATGAGCAGTGATTCATCATGAGTAAATGGAATAATTCAGGTGTTACTCACACCTAGACTTGAGTGTGATTATCATTACCTGGCCTGTAAGGTAATGCATACTTTGGTTTGCATGTTAAAGGATTGTGTCCACTTAAGGTTTGAAAGAATGTATGTTTTAAGAGGTCTGTCATTATTGATAATGAGGAACATTGTCACAAAAGCAAAACCACTGTCATTCCCGTTCAAATTTAATTAATTTAAAAATTCAGTGATAGAGGCAGTATTTTTCTTGACATGTTTCTATTCACTCAATTAAAAAAACCCACTTTAATCCATAATGAAATGAAATCTTTCCTGAAATAGTGAAAAGCTGAAATCCCTTCTTAGCTCAAACAAATCAATTCTCTGTGTCAAGTATGTCAGTAATCATGTGTCTCTATTGCATCTTGCAAGGTATTATGACAATCTGTAGTCAAACTTGCAAACATTTTGAGAATGAACATCTGTAAAGACACTACTTATCTTCTCTTACCACTATTTCATTACAGGTTTACTTTGTTTTGGTGGTGCAGTTGCATAATTTTGTTGTGATTTCTGAAGCACCTAATCAGGCATGAAAAAATCAAGCCTTGTTCTTTCTCCTTTGGACTTCAGTAGCAAACAAAACAACATAAATGCCAAATGAATACTGAAACCTTCGTGTTCATCCACTTTTAGATAAGCCAGAATTAACTTCCTCTCGTCATAGTGCAGTTCAGTTGAAGAAAGGAGGTCAGCTTGTTTTTTCACAAAATAGGGAACAGTTTGTTCCTAAACAGTTTGCATAGCCAGGCAGGCAGTTTTAACATGAGATTTGTTGTGTTGCCAGAGAGTCCAGGGCTTCCTTGGGTTCAGGCTGAAACACTCAGCATTTAATTCAAATCAAATTCATGCCATTGTATTTAATTCTCCATATGCTAACTGGAAAAGTAAAATGGCAAATCCTTGAAATGGGAGCATAATATAACAGCCTGCTGAAGGATCTGAAGTCTTACCTGTGTTTGCTTCTCTCACCAGTTTTGGGAACCAAACTCAGTGTAGCTATATTCATGGATGGAATCATAGAATCACAGAACGGTTTGTGTTGGAAGGGACCGTAAAGCTCATCCAGTTCCAACCCCCTGCCATGGGCAGGGACACCTTCCACTAGAGCAGGTAGCTCCAAGCCCCGTCCAACCTGGCTTTGAACACTGCCAGGGATGGGGCAACCACAGCTTCTCTGGGCACCTGTGCCAGCGCCTCAGCACCCTCACAGGGAAGAATTCCTTCCTAATGTAAAATTTCAGTCTCCCCTCTGTCAGTTTAAAGCCATTCCCCTTGTCCTGTCACTGCAGGCCCTTGTCCAAAGCCCCTTTCCAGGTTTCTTGTAGCCCCTTTAGGCACTGGAGCTGCTCTAAGGTCTCCCCTTAAGGAGCCTTCTCTCCAGCCCAGCTCTCTCAGCCTGGCTCCAGAGCAGAGCTTCTCCAGCCCTCGCAGCATCTCCGTGGCCTCCTCCAGAGTCACTCCAACAGCTCCACGTCCCTCTTTTATTGTTGCTCTGGATGCAGGACTACAAGGAGGTCTCACCAGAGCGGAGCAGAGGGGAAGAATCCTCTCACTTGACCTGCTGGTCACACTCCTTTTCATGCAGCCCAGCATCCTACACGGTGAAAGAGCTTTATATGCCGCATGTTTGAGTGTTCACTCAGATATGCAGATGTGGTGCTGGTGAAACTCTGCTGTAGTCAGCTGAGTGGTGGTGTGAGCCAAACAACCTGGGAGCCTTTACAGAGATTCTGCCAATGAATACTGACAATTACTTTCCTAATGGATTTTAATTGAAACAGAAAATTGAATGAATTAAACTGAACTTAAAGGCCATTATTGTTTGGTTTTCTGGAAGTTTCATATAATCTATTAATTCATTAATTAATTTTTAATTGGCAAATTTGCCTTTTGCTTGAAAGTCTCATTAACATAACTTCTTATTCAAGCAGAAGTCAATGGAAGCCTGTTCTTTTCCATGACTCACGTGTTTTTCTTGAAGCACCATCCTTATTCAGACTTCAGTGAAGGGTAACCTGTGAAGTCAATCTGCAGGAATCAACTTGGTTTCTGTTGCTCAGAGAAGCTGTGGCTGCCCCATCCCTGACAGTGTTCCAGGCCAGGTTGGACGGGGCTTGGAGCAACCTGGTCTAGTGAAAGGTGTCCCAGCCCATGGCAGCGGGTTGGAACTGGGTGAGCTTTAAGGTCCCTTCCAACACAAACCATTCTGAGATACTGTGATATTTATTCTTCTGCTCTTGTAGAAGGTACTCCAGAAGACAACACAAAGTGTAGTCAGGTCAGTTGTGTAGAACTACATTAACAACTTTAATGCAAAAGGAAGGACAAAATGTGCAATAAATCACCTGATTAATGCCTGAAAACCTCTTTTTGTTTATACATTTATTGATTTTTTCTCTAATCATGTCTAGCTCCTTCAATCATCAGTCTCTTGCCTGCCCTCTATGAACCAAAATCAAAGTAATAGACTTCAGCTAAACAATAGTTGCAATTTATAGAGTGACAAGGGGTGCCTTTATCCACCAGAGAGACTCCTTCTAGCTCCAAGAAAGGACAAACCATTCAGATGGTTTTCAGTCTTATGGGGAAAAAAATCACAAAGCAGAAAGGAAATATTTGCCTATAAACAATCCCTTCAGCAGCCAGAGTGATTGTTCTGTGTCAGTTTATCTTGGTTTTGCTAATGTAATTTAATGTGGGTAGAGTGTATGTGATCTAAGCCAAAAGGTTAGGATGCTCTCCTGGCCCCTAGTAGATGCATTCTCCTGATATCTCCTAGTCATGCTGCAGCCTTCTCTGCCTTCTAGCATAGCAAAGCAGCTACGCATCAGCTTCTCTGTTTTAGACAGACCTGGTTAATGATAGGTGAGATAGTTGATGATTTCCAGTGAGAAATGTTAATGGCTGGGTATGTATGATCATTAGTACTGAATGTCAGGACTGAAACACGTGTCTTCATGTCTGACTCAGTATCAAAGGTTACTGTAGTCATGAGTACATTCTGTTGGTGCATTTCTTCCTCCTACCCAATCACAGTGCATATTTTAGAGAATTAGAGACATTAACATTCTCACGTATCCCCTTATTCCCTTTCTCTTCCTACAAGCAAATGTTAGTTGTATTAAATGTCAGCCATTCCATGTTTGACGCTTAACAGTCATTTCTTGGTTTGTTGGTTGGTTTTGGTTTGGTTTTTAGTTTTTTTTTTCGTTCACTAAAGCTGATACAAAAATGCAGTGGAAACACAGCCTGTATTTTCTTCCTTAACTTCCTGGCTTTTACATGTTTTGACTGGTGAATTGAAAAATGTGGGTAGGCAAAGAAAAAATTTCACTGAAATGTTTCTCCTGTAAATGCTTTACTAAAACTTTAAAAACAGTATTAAACAAAAATTACTCCCAACAGTGCTCCAGGGTTATTTGAATACCCTGCTGATTACAATTCCCCAATACCTATTATTTTCATCATTACAGCATCCTAGAGAAATTAAATAGGTATTGTCATGTATCACATTCTATTATTTCCTTCATTTTATTTCACAGGTCATTTGCAATCTCTTGAATGTGGAAGCTAAAAATCTTTATTGTGTAAGCAGTAGCATAGAAATAAGGTATGAAAATGGATCAGGATTTTGAAAGGCAACGCTTTTTCCTTCTGATTGCTTTGGAAACTGCTACTAAGGATTCTTCCTAAGCAATGCTGGAATGCTTACAA
This sequence comes from Pezoporus flaviventris, assembly GCF_033815535.1. NCBI lineage: Eukaryota > Metazoa > Chordata > Aves > Psittaciformes > Psittacidae > Pezoporus > Pezoporus flaviventris. The sequence goes on from NW_026892585.1 coordinate 8,162,046, forward strand.
GGACAGTTTTTGGTAGTAGCTGTTAGGATCCTCATCCTTCAATTCCCACCACATTCAATGAAATGGCTGCAGAGAACTATAAAACAGTTTGTGCCCCAGAGAGCTTACATTGATTTACATTGTGATAAACAGCAGTATCAGAATACTATCAGCCTAAGTGCTTTAAACTTTGGGGGTCATTTTAGTAGGAATCACAGCTAAGAAAGAATAGGAAAGAAGCAAGAACAATCTTACTATTATTTTAAAGGTTTAAGCTGCAGCCAAAGGTTTTCTATAATGGAGACTGGAACAGACTGGCTTGTGGACTTCAGCTGTTCTTTCAGCTATTACTTCAGGAAAGGACTCATTTGGTATCTGCTTTTCTGAGTTAGTTGTATTTTGAAGTGACCACCATCCTTGTACTTTTGTGTTTGTTTGTATAGTCAGCCTGACAACAGGAGCTGGATGTGTGGTGTAGCATTTTCCCCAGTAAAAGTGGAGAAGTGATTCAAAGTACCAAAGTGAATTGACAGTAACTGCTTCTCATATGAGATTGGGTAGAGTAGAGCATGCAGTCTGCCTTTAATAGACTAAGTGGTACTATATATTGTCATTAAGGCATACTGTTTCTTATTAAAACACTCTATAGAGAAAGAGAATAAGTGATGTATTGTAAATTGATATAAGTAGCAGAACAGTAATCATAGAGAAACCATAATTAAATAGGCATCTTAAAAAAATACACAGGATGTGGGAAATAGGATGATCGAGGTTAAACAATATGTGGACATAATTTCACAGAACATTATATATGCAAAATCAAACTATGCAAAGTATATTTATATTACTTAATAAGGAGAGAGGAAAATGTGTGTTGAAAACTGAAAGAATAAAACTAACTGTGATGTCTTACAAGTTTGAAGAAAAGCTGCAAAAAAGCCAATAAAATGTTAAATTATGTCACAGATAGAAGTTTTCACCCACTTTATACATGTTCAAAATCCAGCCCACAGAACCATCATTCTTGCCTCTTAACATTGAGGGCTGTACACTCTCATTCCTTACAGAATTTCATGCCACAGAAATCACATGAGAAACAAAAATCTGTTGATGGTCTTCATGGAGAAGTCCAGGAGTTACCTGAATAGAAAGCAGATGTCTAAGGTATGGGTTCACATATATATTTAGGAGCTTAAAGATGATTGATTTCAATAGGGCTCTAATTTCTATATGTATTTTGTTATCTGTATTCTAAATGTTTCTATGAATTAGAGTCAGTGCTACATTCTAGTCAGGAGCCCAGTGTAAGGAGAAATACCCAAATAACTCAAGATACCAGAAAGTTCCAGTTCAGTTCTGTATGTTGGAGCAGGTATTAATTTATGGCTGTAAATTTACTGTACCTCTACCAGATTGACTTGTTGGTAGGTGATCCATTGTTCTCTAGGTGTTTGGGCTCTTAGGCATGGTATGTTACTTGGTTAGCTGAGTTTATGTGTATTTGTATACTGAGATTAGAGACCCAGCCTCCGTTTCTTTCTGTACTTTGATTTACAGCCTTGCTACCAAAAACCAAATGTAGTACAGTGATTTCAGAGGTCTCTGGATACCGTTTGCCAAAGACAACTATAAAATGTAAATCCATATTTGATACTAGTTAATACAGCAGTTAAAAACATGAACAGCCAAGAGCCTCTTTGCCAGATTGGTCAGTCCCTTTTGCATTCCATCGCTATCCCATCTGTGTGCAGACCGTGAAGCATGAGAAGGGGACTGACACCTGCAGTATGGTAGGCAAAATACATGAGAGCATGGCACAGCAATCTCCTAAAATGTTACTTGCCTGTGTCCTTGTCTCTCCTCTCTCTCACGCTGCTTCAGGGTTGCTGCAACCTCCAACGTTCTAATACAATTTCCAGATGTAGCACCATAATTGTCTCATTTCCCCATACCAGCCTCCGTGGAGGATAAAAGCTCCACAGTCTCCACCTCCTCACATCCGCTGGGCAGTTCCATTTCAGAGATGACTACCCAGGAGCTGTTCATGATTATAAGAACCATCCATGCTATGCCTGCTGTCAGGCTCCTTCCTGGGCCACAGGATTGAAAAGACATATTGTATGCTCAGCAAGAAATTGCAGTTAGCCTAGCATATAGGAAACCATTGTTTAGAGAGAGAATATTAAACACTCCAAGCACTGGAAAAACAAAGGTCTTTTTCCACCCCAGGAGGTAGAGAAAAGTGCCAGAAGGTAGATATGAGGCTTTTGTAAGCTTTGAGTTTGTGGATTCTGCTGTCTGACCCAAGGTTCTAGCTCTATAGTATGTAATTTAAAGTCTCCTCTAGGTGCTTATAATTTAATTGTAAGGTGTCTCACAAACATCTTAGCAGGTGCAAAGAGGACGTGAAGTGATCCTTTTTTCCTCTCTCCTCAGCTGGAACATGAAGAAGGCACTTTATGATCCAATTAGTGCCTCCAGCAGCTCTCTAATTGCATTATAAAGCGTCCTAAAAAAATAGAAAATTAGAAGCTGGTTTTAAAGCCTAAAAAAAAGCGAAAGTGTTGTTTAACTGTTTGCCCTCCTGGTAACTCAGCAGTGAGGGGACCCAGTATCCGTATGCACCATATTTTCTCTGTAACTTCCCCAGATGTGGAATGTGTTCAGTTGCCCAGAGCTCTGGAGTGTGGAGCATCCTTTTATTGCACTGTAATCGGAGCTTCAAGTATGCTGTGAAGCTCTGCACCCAAAGTAGATTGCAATGCGTATGCATGTTGCTCTTTCAAGGAAACTGCATCTGTGCTGCGCTATCTGTGGCCATTTTAGCCTGCTAAGTATCTGTTCCGTAGAGTTTTTATACCAAGCTCATTGGCATAGTGTCTGAGAGTTATTATATATAATGAGCTATAACATGCTTTCAGCTTCAAAGCTCAGCCTCTGTATAATAATTATCACATCACTTCCCATAGCTCGCACATATTTTACTTACTGAGTGGGTGGGAAGAAGATACTGAAATAATATTTAGACTTATATAGTGCTTTTCAGCTATAGATCACAAAATATTTTCTGTTGGCAGTTAAGCGTTATCATCTGCACTGTGAAGATGGAAAAGACTAAAAGGCAGATAACACTGAGCTGTGAATCGAATCAGGTCTTCTGATCCTCAGTGTATGGTGCTTCTTATTCATTGGGTTGGTGCTGCTCCCAAGTGCTTTTCTTCATTAGCTGACAAAAGTGATAGGATTTACATCCCCTTTCCAATAATAGAATGAAATAGCTAAATGCAGATCACTGATCATGTCTGTTAGATCTCATAAATGGCAATAATACTTGCTTTCCCTTGCACCCACACACAGCTGAGCACAATACAAGCCACGTATTTTGTGTTTCCATCTATTCCTTTTTTTGTTGCTGGGATTTAACCCAGTCCATTGCAGCTAAAAGGCACAGTAGAGATGAGGTTACACTGTGTGCAGGGTCCTTTACTCATCCCCTCAGGAGGAGGCTAACACCAAGGATAATTCTTCAGCACCTATGTATCCTTCAAATTGCTCAGAAAAGGACACCAATCTAATTTAAATCTGAAAGGGTGTTGCTCAGAATTCAGATGTTATGTTGGCTGAACCCAGTTGTCCTCTTCCTGGCGAATTTGCACTCTTATTTAGGGAGCTTTTTCTTGCTTGGTGCAGCGACTGTGCTGGGAATCTTTTCTCCTGCTGGCTAACAGACATTGACAGGCTTTCTGCATTGCAATAATAGGAGAAAAGGGCTGCACCTCTGGGAAGAGAGATTCACAGTCAGATTCTGTTTCAGGAAAAGGGTAAGGGACAGCTGACAGCTTTCATCTTTTGTTCTGACACACTCTTTCACACACCTATGCACTGGAATACCCATTCATACCCTGCTTTGAGTAGAGCCACTCAGCCATCAAGAGACTTCTCAGGATGCTCTTTTTTTGTTTCTCTTCTGCAAAAGTTCACCCTTGTTTTCTCTCACATGAATTTTGGGTTGTTTCAGTCATTTTCAGAGCCCCAGAACAAACTTAGCTCACAAACCCAAGAATATCGCTCACAAAACTCCTTTGATTCAACGAACAATGAGTCATCTTGTTCCAGATTCTTTTGTGGCAAGATCCCAATTTCTGGTATACAATTCATAGGCCTTAATAAATCTTCCACAGTAATGGCCTGAATTTCAGGAGTTTAACAAACACTACGAGTTTTGGGTTTTATTACAAACATTTCATATAATTAGCATGAACAGATGGCATATGATTCTACCATTAATCATTTGTGTACAACCAAAATACACTAATGTCAGTATCTCCCAGAATGCTTCTTTGAAAAAACACCTGGCTGCAATTCTGGTCTCTCTCGCACCCATCAAGCACCATGACTGTAGTAAAATTACTTCTGATTTATCTTAGTATTGAACAATGCTAAAATGAAGCCTTTTTCATTATACAAACTATCCTCAGAGGTTTCAAGACTTACACTGGGTTATATGCAATATATAATCAGTTAAAAAAATACCTTCCCTGGGTGGGACAAAAAGAAGGAATATTAATGGAGAAAATCTTTCAAAGCATTTCTGGAAACAATACCCTTATGTATAAAAAGAGTCTTTATTGGCGTCTCTATGTGGTAGTGTTTTCAATTCCAATAGCTATAATAAGAGAAAAAAACTGCCCTATTTGTCAATCTGTCAGGAAATATATTTCAGCTTCAAGCATCATACTCCTGGGGTTTATGGAAATCACAAAGCATCTCATTCAGATGAAGAGGCTGAAGCTATAAGCAGTGCAATTAATATCTTCAATTTCTGCCTTCAGCATGAAAAGAAGCTCAAAAGCTTTTTGAATCTGAATCCCAAATGCTGTCTAATAGTTCACATCTGGCTCACGCTGTTTAGGAGAAACAACATTTGTTGGTTTCAGCAGTGCGTTCGGTGACACACTAACCTTCTGAGCCAGCAAGGCGAGGGCAGGGCTGGCTGGAGGTTGTGGAAGGATGTGTGGCAGGTTCAGCTGAGTGCAAGGGTTGCATCTCAGGTGTCGCTGTTGTAAAACTCAGAGGCGGAAAAGCCTGCACCTCCCTGACAGTACACAGCCATGGTTTACTGTGTGTTTTCACACCCTGTATACACAGTACAGCCGACAAGTCATACTGTTTATTGGCAACAACCTTTGCACGGTGTCCAGGTTACAACCTTTTTATTTGTTTGCTGTTTGCTGTAGGACACAGCAGCCCATGTCAGACACTGGTGTATCTGATCCTATGCAAGCACCTAGACAGGTATAATTCATTCCTGGAAAAAAAACTTCCAGTCTAAGCCTGTTTGACACTTCTGGAAGAACTACGTTGGCAGACAGTATTTTCTTGGTGACACTCGTGTCTCGGATCACTAATAGGCTCAGATCTTGTCTCAGATCACAAAAGCTCAGTGAAAAGGATGACAATAGTCGTTTCATTACTGGAGCTGGAGACTTGATCAGCCATTCCGAGTAAAGATAAAAACCAGGTATTCTCTCATATGACTGCTGTTCTTTGCAATGTTTGAGAAGGACACAGAGCACATCAAATCCACCCTGCTGTACCAGAGGGATGTTGTACAGAGAGGGGATGGGGCTTACTCTGACAATTACTGCAGCAGAGCTTGGAAGACTTTCTCATAACTCATTCACTTTACCATAAAAACATTGTTTCTTCCCACAGTGCATATCTTCAAAAGGGGACCTTCAGTTTAGCAAAGAAATTGAGAACAAAACAGATTTGTATAAACTCTAGGTTATTCCCTATAGGTAGTTGAGGTAACAAAGGAATTTGGGTTGTGTGATAGGCAGGGATTTGCACTAGGAAAATTGGTGGTGCCAGCACTGGCTTTCAAGATCCGAAGGGATAAAGGCCTTAGCAGTCTGTGTTTATTTAAGTGTAGCCTCTCTTTGAGCAGATTAGCTCCCGAAGTCCCTTTCAATCTGAATTATGTTGTGTTTTTAAGAAGCCATGACAACACTCAGGTGGCTGGAAAATGGCAAAGAGCCCGTAGTAATGGATTGGGCACAACCCAAGCAGTATTCTGTACGTCCCATGGCTTTCCTTCTCTTCTGACTGGGCTTTTAACTGGTAATGTACTTTTTGCTTATTCTGCTATAACCACAGCTGCAAAAACTGAAGGGAGAAAGGGAGGCAAAGAAACCAGCTTAGACCCTCTTGCTGACAATGAAAAATGCAGATGCTGTATAATAGTGCTGTGAAATGGTCTCTCTCCATCAGAATGGTGCATGACAGTAAACCAAGCATGATTAAGAAAGCTGCTAAGAGGCACAGGCTGCTTAATATTCCTGCACAGTCTACACAAATGTTTTCCCAATTCATCTCTTTTTAAACATGATAAAGCAAAAGTGAGAGAGAGGGAAATATTTGTCGCTCTGGGCTAAGTGTCTTTCCTTGAACACCACAGAACCCACTACCAAAGTTTGCTGGTCAAAAGTCAGGCAGGAGGTGATTTCTTTGCTGTGATTCAAGCCCACTGAAAATATTCTTTTAGTCAGCGATAAATTTATCTCATGCTACTACAGAGAAACCACCTGTGCAGCCAAATTCTGATCAGAGGTGTGTCTTGTCTGAGCATTCACAGCACTGCAATACATGAAGGGCTGCTGAACAGTGAGTGCACATACTTCTGCGCTAGGACATGCAGCTACAAAGCAGATGAAAGGCTACCTAGGGAGTGCCTGGCAAACTCTTGCTTATGGCTATGAATAAGAATGAGAGCTGGCTTGAAGGGTGGGTTGTTTCTTTTTTCTCCTTTTGTGATTTTTTTACACTTAAACCAAACAGGTTTATTTGGTTTGTGCATATGGCTAAACCCCAGCTGAGGGTAGTCACTGCAGGCTTTATTCCTCCTGCTTGCTTTCTGAAAACAGGACAATCAGAGCAGTGAGACTAGATCTCTGTCACTGGTGTAAAGATGGTGTGAATGGCCTGGTAACCTTCGGGTATAGGTGATTGGTTATACCTAGTGCCAGGTAATGAATGCTGAGACCCTGAATGTCCCTGTTAAGCCAGCCTGTGCAAGGCTGGGATCATACCATCCTGTAACACTTGTACACAGCAGATCAACTCATTTATAACTTCGATAGCTTTTCTGTGGAGCACATTAAGGTCTAAAATTTGCCTACAGTGAGAGAGGAAAGGAAGCCTGATAGCAGTTTATAAAAGGGGTGGGCTTAATTTCAGCCTTTACTCTTCATGGATGTTCAAGACCAAGTTGGATGGGATTTGGAGCAACCTGGTCTAGTGGTAGGTGTCCCTGCCCATGGCAGTGGGTTGGAATTGAATAAGCTTTAAGGTCCCTTCCAATCTAAATCATTCTGTGATTCTGTGATGTCTGTACTGTCACCATTTCTCTGTGGAATATTCAGGCTAGGGAGCATATGCTGAAAGGAATGTGCTTTCCAACCACAAAGAAATGCTCTACATTTGGAGTGCTGGAACACTAAATTTAGACCAACTGAAGTGCTAGAAGTATTCTGCTTGCTTGGACTCTTCAGAGCTTCATCTGGCATTCCAGGGCTTTCTGACACACCAAGGCAGGCATTAGCTCAGCCTTTTGAGGGGGAAGCAGTCACAGACAGTATTAACACATCATTTTTGCAATTTTTTTCCCCGGTGAAAAGCTGCTTTTATTTGCAAAGAGTTAGAGACATTTTTGGGATTTTTTTTTTTTTTTTTGCCACGAAGGCCTTTCCTTCCTCCCACAGAAAAATGATTGCTTCCTGCTCGTAGTAAAACTGGTTTTCACATGAATGAAACACTGTAGATATTTAGAGGAAGATTATGGAATGTCTACCTTTTCACAGAACCTGGACTTCAGTCAAACGTGAAGTCTTCTTTTGGTGGATAAGAAAAATGCTTAAATATGCCCAAGTTTGCATGGAAATCTGTTCCCAAACTTTAATTACTATCAGGAAGCACCGCAACAGAAGAAAATATCAGTTGATAACTAGATTAGAAACAATTCTGTCCACAAATAAAAAGGGCAAACTGAATTTGCTTGAGGTGGTTTTCCCTCTTGGTTTACATATGCTTTATGTAGCAGGGAACATGGAGAGGGAGGAAGTGGCAGGCATTGCATCCACTGGACATTAGCTCCTAAGCCGTTCTTGCCAGGTACTTGAGGCTGACTTAACTGCATATGACCTTCCAGGCAATGCTTCAAGTCATGCCTTAAATCTGCACTGGGTTTTCCTGTTACCTCATACTCTTTCATATTCGTTTTGATAAACAATAGGAAATGCACACTTTAATGTTAGACATGTGGTTTCACTCCTTCAGGTGCCATTCCTAAAACACTGTTATTTTCAGACTATAGACAAGATATTTACCAATCCTGTTACTCCAGTCATGCCGTTTGTCTCCCTGTTATCTTTCAAGCAGATCTTTAGGAATAAATATGTTTTCAAAGTCCCTGTTTTTTTTCCCAGACAACAAGGTGAAATCCTGATGTTTAACAAATGCGTTTACTGATGTCTTACAATGTTCCCTGCATGCAAAATTTTAGAAGTAAATGGACAGAAATGCCAGCTTCTGTGTTTTGCATGCTAGGCAGTGGGTTATGATCAGTGATGGCAAGTCTGCAAAAAGGGAAGTGAAGAGGAAAATTTGAGACCTTTGTAATAAATGGTCAGAGAAAAGTAGTGAAGACCTTATCAGGGATTCTTTTGTGAAAATGAGGTCTTATCATCACTAGAATACATGCTTCCCAGAATTACTGCACTTCTGGTTTTGCAGGTCTATGGGCAAAGAAAAGAGAACAAAAGAGAAATTAACAACTATTACTGTGTTTGTTCCTCATGCTGAGATGCCCACTTTTATACCTTTAATCTGTGGATTTCAAAGACATCATTAAATCTGATTTGATTAACCTAAAGAAATCCAGGAGTTAATTTACAGCTACTTGCGAATTTACAAGCCATTGAAGTGCAATGAAGCTGAGCATTCTTCTTTCAGCCCTTTCATAATTAAGCATTTGACTAATTTAAATATTAAAACTGTTTTCTCATAATTGCCTACTCTCAGTCCAAATATTAGGAACACAGATTCATGCCTGCTTAAAAGATCTGAGATCTGGTTTAGCATTAAAGCCCAGTGAAATCAGCGGAAAGATACTGGTACTTCTATCACGTGCTTCTGCCAGCAAGGTCAGTATTTGCAGGGGCTTGCTGAGGAAGGACTAGTGCCAAATTTACAATATTTAAATGCAAATTTTCATTTAGTACACTAAAGGAAGACAAGACAATAGTTTTGTTTCTTTCTGGTTACTAACAGCATCTGAAATTATTTTAAATAGAAAAAGAGCTGCTAAAATATAGTTGTATTGTGTCTCATTTTGCTCAGTTGAGACATTGAAAATGAAGGAAAAATTTTCATTTTATGTTTCTATTTCCATTAATTTTCAGGCTAATATTCACAAACAAAATTCAAATGTTGGCATAGGTTTGCCAGAGTGGTTGTGGCATCATCTCCAGCATAGAATCACAGACTGGTTTGGGTTGAAGGGACCTTAAGGTTCATCCAGTTCCAACCCCCTGCCATGGGCAGGGACACCTTCCACTAGAGCAGCTTGCTCCAAGCCCCTTCCAGCCTGGCCTTGGGATGGGGCAGCCACAGCTTCTCTGGGCACCCTGTGCCAGCGTCTCACCACCCTCACAGGGAAGGATTTCTTCCTAATGTCTAATCTAAATCTCCCCTCTCTCAGTTTAAAGCCATTCCCCTTGTCCTGTCACTGCAGGCCCTTGTCCAGAGCCCCTCTCCTGGTTTCTTGTAGCCCCTTTAGGCACTGGAGCTGCTCTAAGGTCTGCCCTTAAGGAGCCTTCCCTTCTCCAGGCTGCACCAGCCCAGCTCTTTCAGCCTGTCTCCAGAGCAGAGCTGCTTCAGCCCTCGCAGCATCTCCGTGGCCTCCTCTGGACTCACTGCAACAGTTCCATGTCCCTCTTGTGCTGTTGCCCCAGAGCCGGATGCAGGACTTGTAGCAGAGGGTCTCACCAGAGTGGAGTAGAGGTGGAGAATCCCCTTCCTTGGCCTGCTGGCCAGCCATCCTTGGATGGTATCTCCATCCTTGGAGGTACTCAAAACTCAACCAAAGTCCTGAAGAGCCTGCTCTAATTGACCTTGTTTTGAGCAAGGCAAGAATTGGACTAGATAACCTCCAGGGGTCACTGCCAACTTCAACTATTCTATGATTTTTTGAACGTATTTAAATCTGAATTACAAAACAGTATCACAATGTGGAAAACACATACTTTGAAAGTTAAACGCATTATATTTATAAACCTTAAATTCTGAGCCAGCTGCTTTCTGTCATATCTATTAGGAAGAAATTTTATTCATATTCCTTGGTGTATTTTCAGTTGCATCTTACAATTCTAATAATTTTACTCATTAATTCTTTAATTCTTTTGCACCAATACACCACAAAAAGTGTGTGCTCTGGGAGAATGCAGGCAATTTCTCTTGCTTTCATACATTTGTTACAGTTGTCCCAGCAAGGGGAGATAGGTCATGCTTGTCTTTTTGGAAGGGCAAATAGGTCATGCCCTGTCTGCTTTTTGGGAGAGTGGTGCACACATATCCTCCAATCCACACTCAGAAACAAGTGAACATGCAGGCAAATCATTTCCCAAGGAAAGGATGAAGTGTAAGGTTTTGTTTCTCTGTGACAGGAAACCAAGTCCTCTTTTATTCCTTTCTGTCTCTAAATCTAAAGCATAGGGTAAGATTCAAGTTTCATAGAATTATAGAATAATTAGAGTTGGAAAGGACTTTAAGATCATCTAGTTCCAACCCCCTTGCCATGGGCAGGCACACCTCACACTAAACCATGCCACCGAAGGCTCTGTCCAACCTGGCCTTGAACACTGCCAGGGGTGGAACATTCACAACTTCCCTAGGCAACCCATTCCAGTGCCTCACCACCCTCACAGTAAAGAATTTCTTCCTTATATCCAATCTAAACTTCCCCTGTTTAAGTTTTAACCCGTTACCCCTTGTCCTGTCACTACAGTCCCTAATGAAGAGTCCCTTCCCAGCAACCCTGTAGGCCCCCTTCAGATCCTGGAAGGCTGCTCTGAGGTCTCCACGCAGCCTTCTCTTCTGCAGGCTGAACAGCCCCAACTGTCTCAGATTATCTTCATTCTTTCCTGTACTATGGGGTCAGAGCTCCCTTGCAATGCTTCTCTTGGGGATGCACAGCCCCTTCCCTGAGCTGGCCAATGGGTAAATAGCACACCTGACTCTACTCACTTCTGTATGTATAGTCAAAACTGAACTATGAATGACTTAAGGTCAACTTCAGTTATCAAAGTAAAGTTCTGTCAGGATATGGTTCATGCATAATCTACGTTATGGATCTGTGCACAGGATTTAACTTATCCAGAGATCTGGAGTGTTTCAAACAGCTTGCCTTTTGCCTGCTCTTAACACCCCCAGTCAAAGTTTTGCTATCTCCCAGTTAGGAATCATACTGATGAAGCAAGAACTAGCCATACAGCAGCACTTCTTTTGCCAGCAAACATGCAATTATTGATAAGCAGTACAGGAAAATAATACAACATTTAAAGGAACATTGTGGAGTGCACTGTATTATTACCTATCTGGAAGATTTATTTGACCAATATATCAGCCTTCAGGGGATTGGAAGCACTGTCACGAGCTTGCAACAAAAGCCCCCCAAGCCCTCTAACATAATGTATGCATGTGCTTCATTAGTGTTGGAATGTGTCATTTTAGAGAAGTAGAGGGAAAATCAAAGTAAGGGGGAAGCTGAACTAATTATTTGAAGTGATAAATCTATTTTTTTCAGACAGGTTATGGGACTTTCTTGTGCTAGGGAGACAGCTCATACTATAAAATCAATACACATAGATTTGATGTAAGTTTGGAGCAAAAGTTCAAGTTCTATTAAAGTCATTCATATACCCACCTTCCTTTCTAAGTGTATGTACTATAGATCACACCAGTGAAACGCCTCTGTTGATCGCAATAGAAGAGAAGACCATAAGGCCAGTAAGTACTGACAGTATCCTGATTCTTTGTCTTACACTTTTATTTGGGGCATTGAAGTTTGCTAATGATGTTCAGGATGTTCAGCAAAGCCAATTTTCTTGTGACGAAACAAATAGTGGTGCTTCAAAAGGGGCTGTGTGGCAAATTCAATTCCATAATCTTGTCAGTAGGCCTTTTTTTTTTTTTACTTGCCTAAAGTAAAATCTAGTAAGGAAAAAAAAAATATCAAGACCCTTAATTTCACTTCCTCATGAAAATTTAGAAAAGTAGGTGTAATCGGATTTTAACTGGTGTATACCTCTTTTGAAACCTAAACCTCACTCTTCAGTCCCTTACATACTTCAGAAAATTGTACCTAAACATGTGTATCAAAATGACTGTCAGGGATGCCCAGACATGAGGGACAATTCATGTAATATTCAGCTGCTGTGGGGTTTTTTACAAATTATGATAAACTGAGAAGCTGGGACAATGTCACTTTGTAACTCTCTTTCAAAGTACGACAGTCTTTTGGTCCATCGCACACATATGGCTTTGGAAGAACGTGATGGAAATAGGCTATTGCTAATCACTTGTATTATTTATTTAACAATAGAAGGCAAATGTAATTATAAATGTAATTTCAAAAAGGATGTCCTAAACATTTGCTTCCTCCAAAAATTAAAAAATACTTGAAACAATGCAGCAAGATACACATGAGATTTTTTTATTTCTCGCTGCTCTAGGGACCTAATTTAAACACACAATATGGACTTTAAGGGGATTGTCTGTGTGCTTTGGGCTTCTTTTTTTCCCCTTTGGCCCAGCTTCTAGTTTCAGAAACAGTTGCTAGCACAGGAATAACAAACTGGCAATTCCACCAGAGACATAGGCAGGTTATTAACAGCTGGGGAGTAAATTCCAAGTCAAACAATGCCATATTGTTTCCTTTTCTCAACTGCTATTTTCATGCATATTAGTAGAATAATTACACTTTCCTTTCAAAAGGATGCATATTTATAACAACAATTATGACATTCCAAGGAAACTAGAGTCACTGCAATAAACTTACGTTTTGTGCTATCTATTTTTCACTGGGAAAATGAAAAAATAATGAAGTTATGGAGGGCTAGTCTCATTCCTTCTCCTTTTCTGTTATCTGTGTTCCCAGTGGTGGCAGCTGCAGGAAAGGAAGCCGCCTGAGGAGAGCACAGTGCTGTAGAGGGTTCACAAATGCTTTGGGAGGAAAAAGTGCAATTTCCTTCTTCTGTTACTAATTCTTACAAGATATTGACCTAGTCATGCAGGGTCCAACGGAGTGCAGCGCCATCCGACAATGGAGTTAGATCTGTGGGTTGGACCCTGGCATGAGCTTGAGTTCGTGGCTTCAAAGATCTCCCTATCTGTCACTATAATCCTTTGAACATCTGGGCCCAAACCACTCTGAGTAAGATTTGCAAAGGAGTTTTAGCACCTACGTACACTAATCCAATGAGAGGCACCTTCATGGGTTATGCTCTGTCCCTAGCAGTGTTCAGGGCCAGGTTGGACAGAGCCTTGGGTGGCATGGTTTAGTGTGAGGAGTCCCTGCCCATGGCAGGGGGGATGGATCTAGATGATCTTAAGGTCCTTTCCAACCCTATTCTATGATTCTGTGATTCTAGGAACTCACGGTGCCTCTATGCAAAATAGAAATATGGTACTTCTGTGAAATAGCAGCAATGTGAGCTGACCAGTTAGCTCATGTTTTTTTCTCAAGCAATTACATGGACAAATGGAGAAAAAAATCCATTAATGAGACTCCAGTGATCCCTGTGTGCTTGTAGTCAGTCCGTATACATAGCCCTTACAGGTGCCGCACTACAGCCTGCAGTGGGTGTGTGGCCTGCACATCATCAGTAGAGGCTCCTGAAAGCACTAATCCTGCTGTCAAGACCCCTGCGTGGGTTCACATTCTGATGTCAGATGAAGGGGAAGAACATGCTTGAAGCAAACAAACAAAAAAATACTGTTTTTCTCTAATACATAATAATGGTTATGAATTTCTAATCAGTGCATTTTCAGCAATACTTTTCTCGTGGTGCTGACTCACTGCTGCTCTGAACTGAAATGCAGAAGTCAAGGACCAGTGCTTATTCTTGTCATTGCCTGTTATACTACAAGTGGCGTTAATGACTGGGAGAACAGTGAAATAAACTGATTTCTGGTATGTTGTTTAAAAGCCAATCACAACAATGTCCATTCAACAGTGAAAATTTCAGTAACCACCGTATGCTGGCTTTGTACCTATTGCTATCATTGATAGTGCATCCTCCATTCTCTTAGTGCTTTAAAAAAAAAGACCAGAAAAAATAAGCCTCTTTCAATTAAAGCCACAATTTGTATCTTACTTGCTGTATGTCATCCAAAGAGCTGCTGTGTAGATTAAGAAGATCCTCAGGTAATCTCAAGCCTCACTGGTTTAAATTGCCTTAACTTATCCTAGGCTTTACCTTTTCCTACATTACTGTGAATGATGATGTATGTCAAGTTCATTCAGACTCGTAGTTTTTTTGCCAGCCTCCTATAGATAAATTCAGGTGAGGTGTGAAGATGTCAAATGCAGCTCGAAGAGCGTGCTCTGCCTACGATGGTGTTGTTTTAAACTTCACCAAGTTATTTTACTGTTCAGAAAATTACCTCTTGTTAAGATCTGAAACCAGAATGTCTTTGCTGTAATCATGTCAGTTTATCTTTGTAATGCCAAGTTCTAGAACACCAGAAATTCAGGGATTATCAAGAAAAGTCTGTAGTAGACCTAAATTTGCTGCCTCAAAAATGGTTAGAATTTACCACAATAAAAATGAGGTGGGGGGAATCTGTTACAGTAACAGATGCTACCCTTGCTCTTTATAAGGGTTATGAAACACTTGTGTATGTGAGCAGACTTTAAATCAACCTTCTAGTTGAGCATGTGTGTCATGCTCACAGGGTTGAGTACAGTTGTCCGCATATTTGGTTGTAGGGTGATGTAGACAGACTTTAAGAAGAACTCAAAATCAACTTTATTCCTGCTGGTGAGGCCATGTGCATGAGTCCTGTGGTGCCTCTAATGAGGGGGCATCCCATGCCTCTCTTTTTGATATGCAGGATTCTCTTGTTGACACACACTAGACTCGGTCACCAAAATCCTGTGTTAATCTTCAAGGCAACCAGCTACTGCTATGCCTTCCTGTGAGTTGGACCCATTTACCTCTGTCACATACAGAATGGCATAGTTGAAGTGCCTCTGGCACGCAGATAGCACAGTTGGGTTTCTAAAGAGAAAGTCTGGACTGGTGGGTAAAAGGTTTGTTCTTTTCAGGGGGAGGAGAGATTAGGAGAAAAGGAACTTCTGTTGTTTTTTAACAAGCCCTACCTTGTCATTAGAGAGCCAGAGATAGAGTTCTTAGTCTGCAGCCTCTCTTTAAAGCAGCATGAGGACTCAAAGTTTTCACAGCCCCCTAAATCTGGTGAAGACTTTATAGGAGCAACTTTTCATGAGCAGCTGCTAGGGCAAGCACCTTGCACTCATATTTTGAGAGTACAGGCTTAAACAGCCTGGCTTTTCTATAGTTCCCTAAAGCAATATAAAGTAGGTATGGTGCTTGCTTTCTGTGCATGCTGATCCAGGATAAACACACATCCTGTTTCTTGTTGCTTATTCCTGAGGAACGTCATCCACGCTGCCTTCCGTTTTCAGGGAGTTTATTTGCCTTTCTTCCTGGATCCTATCTTCCTACAGATCTGTTCTCCTGAACCTCTGCCTCACAAGTCTGTGAAATGCATCATTGTCTCATAAACTGGAAAAGCCTTTTTTCCACCAGAGAAGTAAATCAACAGGACCAGCTCAGATCCTACCATATTGTTTAACCAATGTAGGACTAGCAGGTATAATGAACAGAACACTTCCTGAAAATAATCCTTGAATACTCTTGCTGTTCATTCTCTCAAGTGGGCACAAGGCACTGAACACTGTTCTCTGTAAATGGATGTTTAGCTTCAAGCACTTGAACAGTCTCATGAGTTAAATGGCCCTACTCAGCCACTTAAAATTAGGCACTTGAATTTAAGGAAGTGCTTTGGGGTACATTGCTAGTACAGGGACAGGATTCTCAACCACTTGCAAACACAACAGGTCAAAACACTTTACATTTTCTTTATTTTGTTTTGGTTTGGACTGTTTGAGGGAATAAAAGTGCAGAAATTTCAAAGCTGAAATATTTTGATGGGAAAAAGCTTTGATAATACTTCATGGTAACTGTGCTTTGGTTGCTTCATGCTTTGCTCTTCTATACTGCTCAGATTATTTCTCCATCAGGAATTTTGATGGAGAGAAAAAGCAATGCATGACAAGAGATGGTTCTCATTAAGACACTTGACCTGTGGACCGTGACTGAGGTGAAATTTAGGCAAACAGTGCCTAATGTAAGCAGCTATAACAGCCTTTCCAAATGGAAATATTTAACCTTTAGAACATAGAGTCCTACGAGCTTTGTAAGGAAACAGGTTTTATTTTGTGCAGAGAAAGAGTGCTGATCGGCCATAGTTGCAAAATGCATATACAAGAGATGTACAGCATGAGACACAGCAATCTATTGATTTTTATCTTGGCCTCTGTACCACATTAAATGACCTCATCTAAAAATATTCTGGGATTGTTGTAAGAGAAACTGTCAGGGCTGTCGTCAGTTTCAAAACGCTTACACTGACGTGTCACTTTATCTGGTTTGTAGGACAGGTTTGCTTGGGCAGGCATGAATAAACTGGGGCAGTCCCCTAAAATTCTTTATTTAACTGATTGTGACTAGTTGTGGCTGCAGCCACCCATCGTATAATAAAGGGTTTATGTTGCTGCTGCGGCCTGAATACATACTTGGAGAAGAAGAAAAAGTTTTTGCCTTCTCCGATGCTTCATAGGCCAGTGACCTTTATAAATGACAGGAAATCTCTGCTGAATGAAGGATGAGGGAAAAGAGGAAAACATTAAGATATTTTGTTCTACTTTTTTTGTGGCATGCTGAAAACAATCACAGTGCCTATTTGTCATGTTCCAGCTTTGTCTCCCTTCTGCAGTAGTGCCTGACAGGCTGAATGAAGAAAGTGTAAGTGAAGATGAATTGGTAAAGGTATCACTTCTGGTCTCTCTAATTCTGAAGCAGATGAAAAATACATATAATATCAGGATGTTAAAGTGAAGGAAACATGAAGATCAAGGGACTGCAGGGATGAAATAGAAATCCTTCGGGCAATTTAGGGAACAAATGAATAATCCAAATGTGTTTCTCATCATTTAAGATCTTCAGTTACTTTGTGCTGTTTGTAGCATTAAAATAACAATCAGACTCTACGCTGGGAAGGAGTGAGCAAGGTGAACAAACACAGAAATAATAATTCTAAGAAGAGAGGAAAATATGAGGACCATTTCCCTGATACTGATTGTCATTTGTGCTGTAGAATTGTTTTCTGGGGGAGCCCATACTTCTGTTTTGGCTCATTTAAAACCAGACTGGGGAAAAACTCAGGAGCGGACCACATAGGAAAAACTTACCTCAGCAGGGAGGGATTGATGAGATGAATTACACCTCTCTTCCACACAGGAGTTGTATCACTGAAGGTCTAAAAATTGCCTGGTGGTGCTGGGAAGTGTGGCAAGGCCCATGGGATGCTGTCCTGGGTCAGTCCACATACTGCTGGGGGGGTGAACACCCAGCAAGCTGCCAGTGCCCTGGGGAAGCACCTCGGGAGCCTTGCTTTTCAGCTACCCTCTTCCCATCACTAAAGCAAAAAGATGTCATGATGGTGCTTAGCAGGAATCAGGTCTGGCACTCATGTCCTAGCAATAGTCTCTCCTTCTAAGAGGGAAAAAAGATTTCCAGACCTCAGTCCTGTGCAAGGAAGCTGTTAGAGTTGTCACAATGTACAGTCACTGAACTACTCAGCCTGCTTCCTTTGTGCAGTCCAGCAGCAAGAAAGATACTCATTACACAAAAGCTTGCACTTTCTTGCTCTTTCCTTCTGTCTCTGTAGATTCAAGCTGGAGACATATCATTCCATAAAGTATAATACAATCAAATTTAAACTCTCCAGGCAATATACTGTAGGCGGATCGTGAGCAAGCCAAGATAGGAAGTTCATAAAGATGCTTCATAGCCTAAAAGACCTTCTTTATGGAAAAGACTTCGATTATCTTCCCCTGGGTGCTGATGAAAATTTCACTAGTGGCTTCAGTGAACCTGAAGCCTTAACTTGAACCTTAGTTAATAAATGAGATAAAGGGTATTAAAATTCTGATTTTATTCAAAGATTTTTACACTGGCTTTTTCCATTTGGTTCAGTGGAACTATTCTTGATGAACACACTTGCAAACTAGATCTGAACCTCTGTCAAAAGATTAATATCATACCTGAAAATAAATCTAGATTATTAGAGCTACTTGGAAATTTTCGTTAATGATTCTTGCCGCAAACAGATCCTTTACAAGGAAAAAAAAAAAAAGAATTAGAAAAAAAATGCTGATGTTGTTGTTATTTCTTTATTTTTATTTTCTGTGTTGTTTTTTTTTTTTTCCTAATGTTTATTGAAAATATTACGGACTTTTTACTGACTTGATTTTAGCAAACAAAAACATTGGATATCCACAGGGATATTTCCAATATAAGGTTTTGGAATAAAAAAAAAAAGCAGATGCTTGTATTTTGTACACAAATCTGCCAAGAGATCCAGATGGATCTGTTTCAAATAGCTTCAAATGTGGATTACATCAGTAATTTAAAATGTGTCATGAAACCTCATTTTCTCTTTCATCCACCTTACCTCATTTCTGCCTGTTTTAGGAGCTGAATTTCTGCCACAGTCACTGTTAGTTTGAACTTGCTGCCTGTTCCATGAGGAGTAGTCACAGAGAAAATTTAGAAAGCAGAGGAATGACAATATCTCATTGAAATTACACTCCCACAAAATTGATGTGAGGCAGAGAGTGTGGGAGGCACAGAGAGGATTGTCTTTGGGATGCAGATTGATAGACACCACATGGCCTGATACTACGAGGCAATCTCTGTGACAGTCACTTCATATACACATACCTTAATGCATTCTCTGCAATGTTTTTTTCAGGCCCTGTAATGCTGGTGTATGATGGCACTCTATATATGTATGAAGCACATGTTTTATTGAAAGGAGTCCGATTATCTTCTCATGGGTGCTTATTGAAGTTTTGGAAGTGGCTTCAATGAAGAATTAATAAGTCCTAGGTTAAAAAATCATACAAAAAAATCTAATTTTGGCTTTTCTAGTAGCTTTAGATATACTGGCTTTTCCTCAGTGAGTTCAAGGAAACATTCCTGATTAATGGCTCAAGCAAATTATCATGGGTAGTAAGTATAGTATGGAAGTCAGCACTCTTATAGCCACCCTAGTGGGAACACAATTTCATTAATGTACTAAAGTTACGCTTATTAGGCATATCACCTGTTACAAATGTAATAGAAAGTCCCTACTGCCCTCATCTGATATAGTTGCAGGAACCACCAAGGCACTGGATGATAGACAGCAATGGAGCCTCATTTTTCACACCTCTCCTCCACAGACACCAACAGTTCATCCATCCCGAGATGACATCCTAGCCTGCGCAGGCATAAGGATGTTCCAGTGATTAGATCACTGCCAGCCCAGGACGTATCAGACCCACCTTCAGCCTCATGCTCATGATCAGGACACTTTTTCTTGTTGTGTGCTATGCTGGGTTATTCCCAGTGTCTTCCTCTCCCCCTGCAGAATCGTGTGGGGTTCTGAACTTCCCTGTCTGTGGTCTCCTTCTCTTCCCCTTCTGCCCCATTTCCCTGCATGCTGTCATTCACCAGTAAAATTTCACCTGTTGCCTCTGCATGGGTGACTCCTGCACGTTGCAGGAATCTGCTGCAGATGAGGCTGATGTCCAAGGCAAAATCTCAGCTTGCCTCTGTTCACTAACAATCTCAGTGATGCAAGGCCTTCGTCAGCACCACTGCTATCATAGTGCCCACTGTTCTGGCTGGTATCAGACATCACCTGCAGCACAGATCGCTCCTTGGATTCTAACTTTTAGGGAACAACAATGTCTCTCAAATTCTCCTTGTTAAGATACTGCCTTTCCTACCCACGTGAGCAACTCAAATTTCTCATCCCAGCACCTTTTGTTTGAGGCTTCAAGTACTGCAGGTTACTTTTCTCTAGCTTTGACATATGCATATTGCCCTGAGGACATGCATGCATAATGCAGCTGCAGACAGTATTTCTGTGCACTGGGACACTGTCTGTCTTCACTGCTGTGACAGACACTTGGGTCCCACTTCTCACTGTAAAAAGCATTCACTACATTTCCTCATTTGTGAAGAGCACTCAGGCTGGTTGCCATTGCTCTGTCTTTCAAACATCATTTCATCTTGAAATAAAGCTCCCAGTACTGGCTCAGTCAGAACCTCTGTCTGAACAGCCGTGGTTCAGACAGAGGATTTTCCACTTCCTGCAGTAAAGTAGTGCTTTGTTAAGAGCCCAGAAGTGGGTCATTCTGATCTCTCCGTTGTCTCCTGTCTTCTCCTTTAACTCTAAGCCCTCTGGGAGCACAAAGCTTTGCTCTGGTGCTGTTCACTCTGTAGGACAAAAAGATCTTTGGCTGGGTACAGCCAAATACACTAGTATTACCAGTAATAATTATTCCATGGAAAAAATAGAAAACTTGCTGTGTCAGCACAGCAGTGTTCTTCCTGAACAGCCCTACTTAAAAGAGCGGCTGAGGATCACTGTCCAATAACTGTCTTCTTACCACAGGACAACAATTACATTTGGAAAGCAAAGAGAAAAGTGAAAAGCTACTTTTTCATTCATCTTGCATCCTCCCACACATAATAAGACAGGTGAAAAATGTTTTACTTGAAGATAGATGTCACTTCTGAAAGCTTTTAGTCACTAATTACACAGTGGGTTTGTTTCTTAGCATACTTAACGTCAGTTCTTCAGCAAACTCTGGTTCTAAAAAACCCAGATGTTAGACTAATTTTTATGAGATTAAGTTGCCATTTCTGGTTTATGGTGTTTTTTTTGTAGCATTATAAATCTATACATGTTAAAAAACAATTGCCATTGTAAATGGTTTGTTTTAAGCAGTTTAAAATGTTTTACCACCTTCAAATTTGATACATTAAATGATGCTTAAAGAAATAAATATCCACATCACATCAGGCTGGAAACTTCTTCATAACAGAAAAAGTATCCAAAGGTTTTGGGCTTGCCTCACAGTTGTGGTGCTGACACCTGGGCCATTGTACAAACTAGATTTTGTGGGGTTTGACATACCATGTATCCTAGGCTGTGTCTGCAGGAAATGAAGAGAGAGAAAGGCTCCGCCAGAACACAGTTGCATTTGAAGTGTAGTGGTTGCCCTTCTGCCCTCACTGAATCCAAGGCCTAAAGCTGTCATGAACTCTTGTGTGCCTCAGTTCTTGACTGTCTAATGGGGATAATACCTCTTTTCATATCTACAGTAATAGGACTCATATTAAAGGTAGTCCCTAGATGCTACTGACGTACATACTGACAAAAATGAAGAATGCCCTGAAAGAAAATGATTTTGTGATAACTTAAAATTCATGTTTAATTTGAAGTTATTGCCTTGAGCTTTTTGGGTTTTTTTGCGTTCATTCCCCTGTTACTTTTTGCAGAATTTCTTTGCCTGCAACTAAAATTGAGGGACATGTTGCATTCCCCTCTGGAAAACATGGGCTGTATGTCCTATGTGGTGGAGCTGACTTCAACCCAGCTTCAGCATTTGGTCTAGAGTCTTCTCAGTAACAAAAGTGAAAGACTAAGCCCTTTAGACAGAATCTGCCAAAGAGATACCACAGACTTCTGTGGAGATTGGAATTTCAAGGTGTTGGTTGTTGGGGTGGTTTTTCTTCCTTTGGAAATGCCAGAATGAATAAATGAATGCAAAAACTTTTTTTTCCTCAACCAGGAATGACTTTTCCTTGATGCAGGAAGTCCATGCTACTCTGAGGTGATTTCTTGTGTCTTCCTTTCCTCTTTGGAGCAGGTCTGAATCGAACATCATACAGCTTTTGTAAAGCCCTCTAAGGAAAAGATGCTAGGAATTATTACTAGGCTACAGGTATAACTCTGTTCTGACTGCCCATTTTGTTCAAAGGAAGAACTTAGGATAATTGGGATGCTTGCGTTTACAGTGGAGAATTGCTTTAATTTCCTCATCTTGTGGTTACCCAGTTTTGATCATAGTGAAATAAACAGCAAAACATTTGACTTCAGTGTGAATAGGAAAGGAGACTGAAGTGGTGGGCAGAGTAAATCAGAAAAAGACTTCTTCCTGTTGGAGGTGAAATTTCATCATTGGATGCTATCTATCCCTTCCTAAAAGAAACCCTTCTCCAAGACAGGATTTTAGACAAGGTAGGCCAATAATCTGACTAAAATTGGTCAATTCTGCTGAAAATGAAATGGGAGGATCTCAAAATAGGTATGAATATTTGCTGGGGAAGGTAGTGAAACTGCACAAAAAATAGTTTTTATATATATATAATTCCTTTTGCATCTTCTTTTCTGCTGTAGAACAGCAAAACCCTTGTCTGCTATTTTGGGTGTAATTAAAATTCCTTACATCTCCCTGCAATGGAGAGCTGGAAATCTTTTTCCTGTCCTAGAAATGGACTTCTTGAACTTGCATTAGTGGATAACTTTGCATGACCTAAGAGCAACGCAGAAAGAAAAAATGACAAGTTTATTTTTTATATGAAGTGATGTTCCCTCTATTCATGGTCCACAAGCTGTCGTTTCTCTGTTTTGCTCTAAAGGGTTCTGATTGCAGCCATACTTGAGGGCTACAACACTTGGTTTGCCATTCTTGTGTCAGTGCCCAATTTTAGTTTGGTGGTCAGGTGAAAATGCAGGATCAGGCTGTTCTGCTGTGCTACCTTTATCACTATAAAGCTGTTCTCCAAAGGTACTTAACAATCTGAAATATTGATTTAAACTTTCTGATTAGCAGCTTGATATAAAACACAGAGGCTATAAATCTTGTGTAATATTTGAACAGAGATAGATACTGAAGCTTCCAGATAACAGTACGTGCTATTCTGTAGGAAATGCTGCTATAGTAGTGTAAGATTTACATATTTGAGGATGTATTTCCAAAACATTTGTTTTAAACTTAAATATATTGTGGTTCATTTTACTCTATAGAATAAAATTAAGAGAGTTAATTTATTGGTCTGAGGTATTGAGTCAAAATTGGCTCTTTTCTTTCAGATGAGCAGTCCTCTGGGCCAATAGATGTCGTTTTGGTATAAGTGACTTCCATTAAAATTTTACAGTTTACCAATATGTGTAAAGTGCAGAGGTGTCTACAATGCTTTCCTGAACACTTTGAGCATACAAAGTAACTGCAGTAGTTCAGATGCTGAGAGACAGCAACTATTGGTGAATTTTGGCTTCTTTTTAATGAGAGTCGGTGCAAGTTTTAGATGTCCTCTGTGCTTCCTACAAGTTCACTGAGAGAAAAAACCAAACCCAGAAGCAAACCAAAAAAACCCCAAAGTTCTAAGGCTGTTAATTTCCATTTGATGTTTACTAAGGCATATTCTACTGTTTGGGATTGTGTGCAGTCTAACAGCATACACTGCTTCAGCAGAATTACACTCACGTCGTACCAGAGAAAGATCAGAATTTTGCCAAGAACCTGTCTGTATGAACCCACTTCTTAGGGCACCTTTTGCAGACTTTAACCCTTCTGGGTTAAGTTCAGTCCAGTATCTAAGGCACCACATCACAGAATTACTTGGGTAACTGCACAGAGCACTGTTTAAAAGGCTTCCACTTCTGCTTCAGCTTCTGGTGGCAGGTAATCCTATGGGTAAATTCCTTGTCTAAATTTATCCGTGTCCAGGTTGTTGACATTTGCTCTTTCACAAGCATTATAATTTAGCTTACATGGCTTTTTTCCCTTCCCTTCAGACAGAAGGGTCTCTCTCACTTTTCTTCTCTACCCTTTCAGAAAAGATAGCTGTGAAATGATGGTTCCAAACCCCAGAATGAACTCTTTTTTTGTATGACTTATGGGGCAGTTAGACATACAAACTAACACAATCAGTAGGCCCTATGGGAGAGCAGGTTAGATATTCTTCTGCCTTGTGCATCATCCAAAATACCTCAACATCAAACCAAGAAAAAAAGCCCCTAAAGCCACATCATCAGTTTAATTGCAGTTTCTGAATTATGACTGGTATTAGTGATGTGCAGATGGAGAGAGAGCACAGGTGGATTGGTTTTTGATGTTAGGTTGAGCATGATGTTTTGACAGCTGGGAAATCAAGTTATGACTTACAAACTGACTAAATGTGATGTGTAAGTCATGGGAAGGGAATAAAGGTAGGTGACTGAAATGTCATTTTCCTGAGTCATTTTTATGGCTGTGCCCACATTTACATGCAAAGTAAAGGTTCAGTCCAATGATTAACCCAGGAACAAGATGCTGCCAGTATATTAATTGACCTAATAAAATATTCTACCTTAGGCAGCCTTTGTCTACATCCATTACCTTACAGAGCAGCCAGTCAGTCAGAGTTGTTATAATTCACACACACAAAAACTGTGTTAAAATAATGGATGTGATGTGTCAGCCTGTATAATCTGCCAAAATGGAACCAAGAAATCCACTCCTGAGTCAATAATACTTGAAACGTGGAGGGGGGGGGGGAATATTTAATCACCCTGTTCTTAATTCATTTTGATTTACCTGCATCACAATAATGAATGTTGCACAGGTAAATGATACTTTCTGTATTGCTTCAGCATGATAATTAAAGCCCTGTAAGCTCCCTTTTCAGTATTTATTTCTATTTGATAAGATCTTTTTTGTATTAGTTTAAATGTTGTAAATCTTATGACAGGCGTGTTTCTCAGGACAAGACCCTAGAGAAATACCTGATATGGTCTGATGAGTTTTGGGGGTTGATGCAACCCTTTTAGGGTTAAGCAAAAAAATCAAAATAAGTCACATTAAGGGTAAATCTTAAACTCTTCATATGAAGTTCACTGATAGGTGAATGGTGGCATGCTTGCCAGCTTGAAGGATTCTGATTTATTGGACTGCTGATGTTCCTGAAAGGTAAACTCTTGCACTGGTATCTGCATAACAACACATCAAAACCCATCTTTTTACCTATAATTGCACATCAGAGAGGTCAAGTTTGTCTTGCAGAGGGGCAAATGTAACAATGGCTGCAATGTTTAAAGTGCAATAAGACATCCCAAGGCAAACTAAGCAAACTGAATACGGAAAGCTCTAGAAGAATGCAACCTAGAGTAGCTAGAGTGCAAAGGTGAGATTTCCCACTTCAACATAGAAAATGGTAATACGTTTTCCCCTAAATTTACATGATTATCAAATTGCCATCCTACAACCAAGCCTAATAAACATAAGGCAGAGCTCTATTCCCTTCTAGTGTTTCATGGACATGAGAGTGCCCTGGGGAGAAAGCATGACACCTCACTAAAGTAAAAGTGAAATTACTGAAGTTTAACAGTGCAAATTAATCCTTAACAAACAGAGCTCAAAAGATTCTTGTTATTAGGCTTTTAGAGTCTGGTTATTATGCTTCCATTCAGGAAGAATAGTAAAAGAAACGGTTTTCTTCTTTGAAATTGCATGTAGGTTTTGGCTTTGTGATTTGGAGTTTCACAAATACCTTTGTTGAATGACCTGAACTGTCAAGAGGTCCTCATGGGAAAACCTGTCATCCCCAAACACATTGCTAAAATGCAATATCTGCGTTAGATTTGGTCCATAGAACCTCATAAAACACAGTTTTAGACTAAAGGTACAATCTTTTTCAGACTCCTGACTCTAATGGTTACTCCAAATATTTCAGCCTAACCAGAAATGTTCAGCATGTCACTGTGCTGGGCTTTGAAAATATGAACATCTAGCCTATTCTTAATGGAGCAGAATAACCCATGGCAGGGGGCTTGGAACTTGATGACCTTAAGGTACTTTCCAACCCTAACTATTCTATGATTCTATTCTATGAGTCTATGATTGTATTCTGTGTGCAGGGTGTATTGTTTCTCTATTCCACAATTAGACTTTTGAATCCTGTTCTGACTGGCAGTTAATGCCTATGAACTAAGGATTCGTCTATTCCTACTTATACTTGCTCCCTCATTTCATGACAAAAAGCTTAATGTTTTATTATGCTCTTTTCCTTCTCATCTTAGAAATATAATAACCTCCAGTCTCTTGCTTCCAAAATGGTTATATATTTCCTGACTTGTAGTCCACATTGCCAGAGACATTCATTAAATCTAGATGTTAAACATCAAGTGAGGCTGAACAGCTCTGAGAGCTGATAACTAAGTTGGAGCTCGATTCATATTTTATGTTGAAGCAAAATGTTTCTTGTAGAAATCTCCCAGATCTTCATCACTCTGCCTCTTCTGAGGCTTCTACAAGGTCATCCTGCTCAGAAAAGCCTCTGATATGCAAATATAGCTACCTGTATTTCAGCACAACAGTAACACAGACGCCAACTTATTAGTAGTTATGATCCGATTTTGTTCTTAAGCCAAGGAGAGGAAAAATGCTTTGGCTTAGATCTAGTCAGTGATGACAGTGCACAGTGCAACCTGTGGACAAATTGTGCTTGGTCAGAGGGTGAAAATGGGTTACATCTATATATCTCTTTTCATGTGAAGTTTTCATAGAGTGAGGTGGAAAAGATGGCTGCAGAAGATGAACACCACAAATATGGGACTAAACTTCTCTCATGTTTGCACCAGTACCATGCAGATTTCTAATGCCTTATTTGGGCCGGTGTAAGAATGGAGTCAGGTGCTCTGCAGTAGCATTCACAGGCAATAACTTAAAAGCTACATTCAAAGGCCTGCATAACATTCACGACAAATTCTTGTCTGACTTCCATTTACTGTTACCTCACTAAGTAACTGTACCCAGGGATCTGTCCTTCAGTCCAGAGAATGAATAGATCTGGAGGACAGATCCAGACACGCCCCATTCCTGGCAGTGTTCAAGGCTTGGAGCAATCTGGGCTAGTGGAAGTTTTAACCCGTTACCCCTTGTCCTATCACTACAGTCCCTAATGAAGAGTTCCTCTCCAGCATCCTTGTAGGCCCCCTTCAGCTACTGGAAGGCTGCTCTGAGGTCTCTTCTCTCCCCCAGAAGGTGACTGGCATATTGGAAGTGGTCTGGGGAGAGGAGGTGTCAAAATGTCCCCTGAGTTACAACCTCAGCCATTCTCATTACAGTTACCACATAACCATAGCTCTGATCGATAGAATGATTGTAACTTTTTTCTACTGCAACATATATAAATAGAAAATAATGAACAGTGTAGGCATTCAAGTTTTGGAAGAATAATCACTTACCATAAAGTTAGTATAATTTCCCAGAACTGCTAAAACTTGGTTGGCTATTAAATAATCTGACCTTCTGAATCTTGTGATTTCAAACTGGGCACCTTGATTAAATGAAATAATTTAAAAACCATTAATTGCTTTTTTTTATAATTTGAACGGTTTCTCGAAAGTTATTTCCAATGAGAAACAGTGTTTCCCAGGTGTTAAATAATAGCTTTTGGGGGTTGTAACAGTTTTTTCCTACAATAATCAAGAAACTAATACACCAGGCAATTGCATTTGGAATTTCTCTGTTTTCTTTCTTTGCAAGTATGTAAAATGGCACTTACCTTTTAATCCAAAAACTTAACACATACATACTCTAATTCCCTTTTGCATCTAATAGAAAATTTTGATCAATCTTTTTTTAATTAAAAAACATAGATTTTTTTGGCTGCATTTATATTTCCATGGCAAAAAAAAAAAAAAAAATCATCAAAACCTGCCCAACAATGTTTTTATACTTTTAGTTTTTCTCCTTTTATTTTTTGGGGGCTGAACTTATGCTTACAAACTACATAGATGAAAAAGTGATTCATGTTCGTATCATCTACCTAGCAAGATACATCCATTTTACCAAACATAAATCTATCTTGAATAAGTGATTAAACTACTGCTTCTTCTGTCTACTGACTCTGAGTTGTGAACATCAACAGGAAGAGATGTGAAGTACATCATGGATCAAGTCCCACTGCATAGGGAGACTGCTGGGATGCAAGCAAGGAGGACTCTCTCCCACACCTGGTGCCCCCCCCAGGAACATGGGGACAAGAGAATGAGGCACTTAAAGGCTGAGAGCTGAGCTGAATTCACTGCTACTCTGATACACTGAGTCAGTCACTCCCACATTTAGAAGCCCTGAACACTCTGGAAATTTCATCATGAGAAAAGGCTGAGAAATGGGAGTAAAGGAAGAGCAACCAGCTTCCTGGCAGAGCATCCCATTCCCTGGGCCTGGGAGGAGATCCAGCCCTCTGAATTATGCTGACCTTATTTGGAGCACTTCCGATTATTTTCTTTAATATTAGAATTGCATCACCCTCAGAGGCCTCAGATGGTTCTCTGTATACGCACAAGTCTGCCCTAGATCTGTGTGACCATTCCTCTGTTTGGATTTAATGGAAGAGTTGCACTGTCTTTCTGGTGGAGCTTATTAAAGGATTTTTTTTCACTAGGTGTTTGATAGAATTATAGCACTTTGCCATTGCCGTGTTTCTGCCATCATATATCACACTGTATAGCTCCAAACTTCACAGAGAACAATAGACAGCTTTTATTTAGCCACCCCATAAGACAATTTTGCTTTCACAGGCAGCTGCAGCAATCTTAAATTCGCTGACACCAAATGATGGTTTTGTTCTCACCCTTTCCTTCCCTTACCAGTGCTTCTATCATTGTCCTTTCTTGTTTTCCCAACTGTCCCCTCCTCTTTCCACCTGTGGTGCTTGTCACACCTGCTGTGGGCCACTGTGACTCACTGTCATAACAGAAATTTGTCAAAGCAGATGAAATGAGCACCAGCAAAGCTAGGAGAGCGGAGGAGAGTGGAAGTGGAAAGGGGGTCAATGACATCCCCTTTGGCAGTGATCAGCTGTTAATTTTCTCCCTCTTTCAGTATAACACACCCCAGAAGACAGTCAGGAAATTCTGGCATCACTTTCAAGGTTGGCAGGTTACTAGAGAACCTGTCTAGGTTACTGTGATCCTCTTCCATGCCAGTTTTCCTGGTGGCAAAATCAGTCCTGCCTTCTCTTGTCTTCAGCATTAATTCCCACGACATTACCTGGCACAATATACTACACCTTTCACTGCTGCCCGCTCAGTACAGTATCCTTATTGGTATTCCTTCACTACTCTACTCTTGCTGAACTAGGGACTGGTCTGCCTGCTTTCTGGCCACCCATCTTATCCATCCTGTATGCAAAGTTTCTCATCAAGCAAACCTAAATCTTAAAAAAAAGTAAATTACAAGTGAGATTTTTCTTTTGCCAATTTCCCCCAGACTATCTTAGTCCTAGGCTCATAACAAGCAAATTTACTCTGCTATATATCACTGCTAGCTTAATTCAGAATGAGCTGTATATTTCAGTATTGGCAGCAGTCTGCTGAAGTTTTCTATTTCTCCCTGTATAACTTCTAGCTATCTTAGGAGCAAATCTTTGTTGGGAGAACAGATAGGACTTAGTATTTACATTCAACTTCAGTTTCTAGATTATTTTATATTAAATACCATTCTGAAGGCATTCTAAATTCTGATATACCTGAACTTCAGGAATCCAAGTGCAAACATAGATCTGAATATATATTATAAGTATGTCGTTAGAGTGAATTAATCTTGCTGATGCAAACATCAGACTAAAATAAAGAAGAATAACCATCAAGGCATGCATATAGTCCTCTACTGGCAATGAGAAAAGAGGGATTGATAGCAGCAGATAATGGCATGAATTTCTACCAGAGACAGCAAAAGAGCATTACTGCTTGGTCAGAGCTTGCAGGACTGTGTTTCTAAAACTCTGTTAGGTTTAGTTTGTTGCTGTGGGCAGGGGTATTGTCCACAAGAGCAACAAGGATATGCACCCACAGTGGAAAACAGACCATTTTTCTTCAATACCTGATTGAGGCTGGGCTTTGGACTTTGGCGACAGTCCCAAAGGAGGAAATGCACCAGAGCAGTGCAACCCTGCCCTTCCAGCTGCCCTAAGCCAGCCCTTGTCTCTCAGTGGTGCCGCTTGGTTTCACCTGGGAATGAGGGCATTCCTGTTACTGCCTGCAATGGTTATCATCCTCTGAATGCTGGAAGTGCCCAGCAGTGAATTCAGGCCAGGAACTGCCAGGCCCAAGCGCAGTAAACTGCACAGCAGTCTCTTTATCTTCTCCAAAATTATAGAAGCCTTAGCCATTCCTGCTGGGAAATGGATTTTTATTCCCAGGAGTCTGGAGGACAGTTCTATCTCTGGTTCAAATCCATTTCTATCTGGATAGCTAAGAATAGAGAGGAATTTGTCCCTAGATA
This sequence comes from Pezoporus flaviventris, assembly GCF_033815535.1. Classification (NCBI taxonomy): domain Eukaryota; kingdom Metazoa; phylum Chordata; class Aves; order Psittaciformes; family Psittacidae; genus Pezoporus; species Pezoporus flaviventris. The sequence goes on from NW_026892585.1 coordinate 8,192,563, forward strand.
TTTTGAACTTTAAAGCCATAAATGACCCTTCTGGAACACAAAGCAGGTAGAAACCATGCTCTGTTCTCGTTCATTTTCCTCCCACACTTCTGTTCCTCTCATCTCCATTTTCTCTTCAGTCTCATTTATTTTTTTCCATACTATTAAGCTGTAAGTAGTTGATAGAATGACAATGATATAAGGCTGCTTCTTGCTGTATGCTCCATGGCTGGATGGATCTCTGTAATTGCAGCTAGTTTTAATCAGTTGCATTCAAATACACAGTTGTTTTCCTTATTTTCCCAGATATTTTGAGTTTTAAAAGTACCCACTACCTTTTTAAAACTAGGTCAAGCTTTGAAGGCACACAAGTCCGTGTAACTTTTAATTTTTTATTTTAATCTTTTTTCCCTAGTCTGGCATTCTTTATGCATTTATCAGCATTCACTAAGGAAAAAAAGCAGGCAAAACCCAACCAAACATAAAAATCAAAGCAACCAACAAATGTCCTTATATGTCTTAGATTTTCCTCCAGGGAAAACTGTTGAGATTTTGCACTTGAAAAACAGTATCTTTCATTAACTTAAGTTGTTCTGAATTGTAAGAAATGTTCCAGCATTCAGTAAGGGTCTAATTTAATGCCCATTGAAAGCCAAAGAAATAATCTCATTTATTTCAGTAAGCATTGAAACAGACTGCTCTTGCAAATAGTGTGTATGCAAGTGGTAGCATTCCTCAAATCCCAAAATGGGTAGCCATGGAAGTAGGGTGAGAATGAGTTCAGCTGCACAGAGGAAGCAGAAACAATTGGCTGCATTAGGCAGAAATGACTTGTGATTATTTATAAGAATAATTCAGGTAGTTCCAATACAGAGAAACAGCTCCAGTACAGAAGCCAGGCAGATGATGTATAGAAAGCTCAGCAAACACAATAGAAAAGGTGCTGTTTGAATTGGTAATTGCTAATCTTTTATGGAAAAAAAATAATAGAATCATAGAATCAACCAGGTTGGAAAAGACCTTCAAGATCACCAAGTCCAACCATTCCCCAGTACTGCCAAGGCCACCACTAAACCATGTCACTAAGGGCCTCAGGTACATGGTTTGTGAACACTTCCAGGGACGGTGACTCCAGCACTGCCCTGGGCAGCCTGTTCCAATGCCTGAGCAGCCTTTGGGGAAGACATTGTTCCTAATATCCAATCTAGATAAATAATAAATAAAAAAATCCTTGTTCTGGGATAGGTAAGTTAGGTTCTCTTGTGCTGTGGACTTGCTACAGTTGGTCATTTGCTGGTCAGTCAGCTGTTGCGTGCTGTAGGTTGTGCAGAAGTGTGCCAGCTGAATATGCGAGGAAGACATTTGATCACAGTTTGAAGTTGTGACACTAAGTAGGGAAATAAGTCTAACCAAGGCAAAACCTTATGAGCAACCGACCAGTGACAAAAGAATAAGAGCTGGGGATTAGGATGAATTTCTCCATTTTCTTTAAATGTGACAAATAAAAGGTTCTTGAAAGAGAAGCTGTGGTGACCAAAATAATGGAGTAGAGAGTAAAAATACTGTAGCTGGATACAGACATCCCAAAGGAGGTGTTCTCCTTCAGTTATCATGTGGTAGAAGCTACTTTTTTGTGAAGCATCATCTAGAGGAATTGATAGAAATGGTTTTAGGACTAGACTTGGAGGCAAGGGTGAACTGTGTGATTTAAAGATAAAATACAGGAGGAGAGATGTGGCTTATGGGCAATTCAGGAAGTACAGGAATTTGCTGAACCAGAGAGCCCGAACTGTAGATCACTGATCTGTAAAAACAAGCTTGCAGGGCAAGGTGTCTAATGGTGGAAAAACAGCATTCTGTTCTGGAGGAAGAACGGGCAGAAATGAAAGTGTAACAGCAAGGAGAGAAAGCAGAGTTAGTTCAACAAAATGCAGGTTAAAATAAACCTGCTGCCAGAAGAGCTCCAGAGGAAAGGCATGACAGCATCTATGGGCCAGAAACCGAGAAGGAGCCAGAGGTGACATCTTGTGATTATCTTGCATCCTGGGATAACTAGGCAGTGCTTTGAATGACTTTTGGTACTTCCTCTACACCATATAACTTCAGTTTTGCCCCTTTGAGAAACCATAACTGGTCTGTATAAATAAGCTGACAAGGCAGTTGACTGTAACTGGTCATTAAGTCAGATGAAAAGGCTCAACGTGCATGCGTATCCCTCTGCATCAGTTTCTACTGTCATGCACATGAGAGAGATTCTTTCATAGTGTGGTAGATGAACTTACCTTCCCATCCCAGCAGAGCTCTGGCAGCTCTCCTGCAGCAAGAATTCATCACTTAAATCTCAGTCTTTATAATTCTCTTCTTGCTACTGTGCTCTCGTAAATGAAACTGGGCTAGAAGTCCTGGTAGATAACAGAAAAGAAATGTGGTGTCAGCCTTCAAAAAGAGAAAGATCGTTGTAATTACTGTCAAGAAAGTCTAGCTGCAATCCCTTTTAAAATACTGGAATGAATAAGAGCTTCTAACCATTTGGAAGATAGCAGAGGCATTAGGAATAAGCACAGCTTTCGAAAAGAAACTCTTGCCATTACTTTTTGACAGAATTACCAGATTAGAAGACTATGACAGATGAAGTGCAGGACATTTTCCGCATATAATAATTTTGTGGGAAACGTAACATTTACAATTAAATGTTAAAATGAACTTCACCACCATGGACTAAAAGATGAAACAAGAGGTAAATGCCTCTAGTATGGGACTGGTGTTAGGGACCCGAGGCTTATTTATCACATTTGCTAAGGAGAGTTTCGGTGTTCAAGACTGGTTTTATGTTTGATAACACTCTACTCAGCTTGCGTGTGGGGCCTAAGGGTAGACTTATATTTAACCTGCCCAAAATGGATGTCTGAGATTGCACTGGGATTTAAACGCTGGTAAGAATGGGAGATGTTTGTCACCGTTGCCTGCTTCCTTACATTTGTTCCTTCGAGACAGCTCATCATTCTCATTCAGGGAATCAAATCAATCAGACAGAGAGAATGTATAATATTCATCAAATATTGCATGCCTTTGTAATGCCCTTTACAGTTCAAAGAGCATGGAAATGTGTTTTTTCAGACATTTGGAAAGAGTAGTAGTACAGATGATTTTCCAAAAGAAATGGGAAAAGAAAGATGCTTGGAGATATGATGTTTAAAAAAATGAGAAAGTTTCGAACAATGCCACTTAATAGTTCCTCTGGAGAGGAATGACAGCTATTGAGAAGTGTTGTACAGAGGGACTTGAGGGTTAAGAAACAGAAGAAATTAAATTAAGGAAGGGCAAAATTTGGGGCGAATACCAGGAGTCTTCCCATTAGTGAGACTTAGAAGATAATGCAAAGGAATGGTCTAAACTCTTCCTTTTTTAAGGTAAAAGCAAATCAAAATGTTCATTAGAGAATATTAGCAGCTAGGAAGATTATGTTTCATGTCCCCAGTTTATGAGCTCTGATGCTCAAAAGGCTTATTTCAACAAATCTGAAGTCCATAACAACCTTTCCTTTCTCTATGGCGTGATGGAATAAGTGTCTAGGAGCTTCTGTTGTTGTAACAGAGTTGAGGTCCTTGGAGAATAAAATGTAAACAGGTCTCTTTTACCTGTACAATTAATGATGTATAATTTGTGGTAGGGTAGCATCTTTCAGTTCTATTCCATATTGGAGCCCGTTGAGCTAAGTGCTGCCAAGGGATGTGATAAAAGTTATTTATTTATCCCAGATCTAAATGTAATAGCTAATCCAATGAATAGATTTTACAGTGGTTGGGGATAGAAGGGTAGGTAACACCACCATGGTGACCAAGTAACCTGAGTTAACTTAGTTTTCAAGCTGGTGATTTTGTTTGTGCTTTGAGTTCTTGAAGAATTCTATGCTTGCTTCCCATGTTGAAATACCTTTAGATATGCACCTATCAATGGAAACGGGTATTATAGCTAGCATGTCACTAAGAGCAAGTGGGGTATATCTCATGTAAGAAAACATACAAGAAACTGTATCTGTGAGTTGTATCAAAAAAATATTTGACATCTTTATGCCCTGAGTGGTGGATACACAAATATGGGTTCCTTTAACCATTCTTCTGCCTTGGCTATCCAAATGCAGGGCAGCGTGTAAAGACTGTGACGGTGTTCCCCTCTGTACATAGAAACTCCTGAGGAACCTGCATTTCTATGTTTGAGGGCAGGGTAGTGCTGCACAGTCCACATGTACAAGGCTGGGACTCTACGCCTAACCTTGGATTTAAATCTGTGACTTCTGAAAAAGGTTTTTCTCTTCTGTAATTCTGTAGCTCCTACAATCTTACAAGATCTTTTCAGTTTCAGAGAAGGAGGGGTGGGTGTTTTTTCACTGCTTTCCTACTTGTGCTCACACTCGTGGATGCTGGCGTCTGAGCTATAAGTGCTGTGGAGTTACTGTGAGTCCAGATTTCCAAAGACTTACTCTAAATTCACACTGCTGGTAATTCAGGTCAGTCCTGGTTCCATGCATGTACATGGATTTTTAATGATCCTAAAGGAATCAGATACCCCACTTTTTTCTTTTCTGTCACTGAACACTATGTTCTGCACCTTCTTTTAACATCAGTGATAGTGTATTCATATGAAGTTCCTCCCTTTCCCAGGACTCATTAATAATGTAAGCTGCAGCACAAGGGGCTGTCAGTGGTGGTTTTTAACCTTGCTCCGAGAAGAAAAATAAACCCTCCATTTCTAAATGCAAGAGGCACTGCATACTGAAAGATGTGATAATATAACATGAAGGTATTCCTTTAGGTTATTTTGCTTGATGCAGTCTGATACCATCTTGTAAGTGATACTCTCTCTGTTCATATTGTTCTCGGTACTCACTGGCAACATCAAAGAGCATTTTTCAAGCTTGACAGAAAGGGACAAAAGGTCAGTATTTCTCTGGCACTTTCCAGGACAACAGCATTTTATATTTCCTCCAGATGGACTGCCAGAAAGTGCCAGGCTTAGCCCAGTGATCAACAAATGCTGTTTATGTCTCCTTCTTCTCAAAATCATGCAAAGACAATTGCAGTTCCTTACTTTGGGTCAGTCTGTTGCATTGCTGAACTTCAGATAGAATCCTTATTTTCTTACTGTTATTGATACAATGATTCATGGTCTGAAACAAACTGGCCACATATTGAAGCTTCAGGAACCTAGGCACAGCTAACTGTGAGTGGGAGCTGGAGAGATTAGCTGAATAGTTCATGGCTATTCAGATGAATATAAATGGAAGCAAAAAGCCCTAAGGATGTGTAGCTACACATACTTCAGTCTGGATATATTGTCTACTTTAAAGCATAGACAAAGCTTGGATCTTTAGCTGCAGGGTTTCAGTCTGTCTTATTGTCAAGCAATTCATACAGCCTACAGCCTTTTAACTGTATTGCTTTTAACATGAGTAACTGAAATATGGGAAAAACAAAGTTAATGGTGAGCCAGATAAAGATGTGGTTCTGTAAGGACCCACAAGAACAAAAGAATGATGCTCCTATTGACGTCAGGCGCCAATTTCCACTCCATACTGCATAATTAAAGGAAGGTAAATGCAGTGACTGCTGTAGGCAAGTGTGGCTTGTCAGGGAGCATCAAGAGCTGCCTGCTCTGCAAGGCACACGGGTGGCCTGGGGTCACAACAAGATGGGCAGCCACTGTGTCCTCACTAGCAAGGAGTGCAGGCTCACAGAACTGAAGCAAGAAGAGCAGAGCAGATCGGGTGATGATCAGCACGTGCAGACAGCGGATCAGTGATTGCCAGGCACGTCTGCAGTGATGAGGGAGGTCTGAGGTTGAGCCCAGTGAAGGCAATAAGGCAAGGCCAGGATTAGCAAGGTGTAAGGGCAGGCACAGCATACCTGCAATATAGCTTGAGCAAGGGACTGAGTTTAAATGAAGTTCCAAAACCACAACATGAGCAGATGCCACAGATGAGGGCTTCTCACAGCTCTTTTGCAGCTTGCTGGTCACAGCAGTCTGGTCTAAGGTCAAATAGCTGTGTCATTCCCAGGAGAGGAAGAGGTTGCAAAGGAGCATTACAGAGAAAGATGGTCACAGGCTGATAGGGGCACATAAGAGATGGATGATGTACTCAGGACCCTGCCATGTTGTTCATAATGTGTCCAATTTATTTTTAGAGGGTGATTTTTAGGCAGTCTGATTAATGAGGGGTAGAATATTAAAACTAATTTCTTGATTATGGGGACATAAACTGGAAAATACTATATGAATCTGAATGTTGGCAGAGTCCCTTGACTTGTGTGTCTTCTGCATGTACACATGCAGACGTTTCACATCAAAATCTCTCTCCTGCCTTCTCCAGGACTCATTAATAATGTAAGCTGCAGCACAAGGGGCTGTCAGTGGTGGATTTTAACCTTGCTCCGAGAAGGTTACTGCACTTCTTCCCCCACTTTTTTCTTTACACCATCTTTATCCATCATCATCCTCCAAGTTGCAAGCTCTTGTCAACCACCTTCTGAACTTGTCATTACCTTGCTGGGGACTGTTGGCCTGCTTTTCATTCTGATTCCCTCTCATGTCCCAAGGAAGAGGGCACCGCTTCTGTCAATGAAGTCCCAAGGAGGATTTAAGAGTATTTTAAGGTCAGAGAATTCAGCAAGAAGAGTGGTAATAAGGGATGGTGCTAAAAAGAAAAGTGCGCAGACTTGGTCACTTCCTGTAGTCCATGTCCTCCTCCTACTCCAAATATACAGGATGTTGCATTGGGGTTGTTGTTGGTTGCTGCTTCACCTGGTCCTGTTAGGGTCTGCTTGGGATTCAGTGTCCTCTTGTCTGCATTTTTCAGGATACCCTCCAGAAGCTTTGTGGTGGCAATCATCCAGGTCTCCGACACGGAGGGGGTTTGTAATGGTAGTTTGCGCACTTTGGTCAGCGGTTCTGCAATTTCACATCTGAGTCCCCTCAGAGCTCCCAGAGGAATGCTGTCCAGTCTGGGTGACTTATGAACACAGCTCCTCTGCTTGGTCTGATGCTTCTTGTATACTTACTTCAAATCCATCTACCTCATCTGACCTATTTGCTACGTAGAATCTGTAGACATATTTATGTCATGATTTTACTGAAATCACAAAACCTTGAAGTTTTCTTCAGGCTCCACTGAAGAACCTCTCAGTGCCATCCTATGAAAAGATACTGACATTTTAAATTTAAAAATACAAATAAGCCATAGCATGGATAAACCTTTAACCTGATATCTTTGCAGGAATTTAGCATGGGGTTTCCGTGTTGGCTGGACTCTAGAGGGCTCTGAAACCTAAGGAAGGTCTATACTACTATAATGCTGTTGATACCAGAAACTATCAAATAACTCCACTGACACAAATGAGATCAGAATCTGGCCCTAGGGTATAGTTCAAAATTATCTTGACTGGCAAAGACAGAAAGAGCTGGCATTAGTGAGATCCCCAGTTTTTGTTATCTAAAACGATGGCCTTAATGCTAGCAAGCTACTATGTCCATAAGGTTGTACATAATCTCAAAGGAAAGAGTTTCTTGTGAGAAAATGACAGATATTGATTATTACATGGTAACAAAACCAGAAGCTCAGATCATCTAAATCAGTGTGACTGCTACAAAGACTACAGTAGAGATTCGTCAGAATTTGGTATCTAGTACTCTACTGGTTATTTGGACTTTCTGAAATCATTAAACAAGTTTCCACAGAAGGTTTTCAGGAGAGGCAGTCTTACGTTCTGTTTCCTCTGAAATTCAACAAAACAGTCATTTCCACCGCTGTCAGACTCTCAAGTGCAAGTATTGAAACTTGGAAATGAGATTCAACACCCATTTTGATGCAGACACCAGAATGTATACCTGTCTCTCTTGCATAATCCATTCACACATCATGTAAAAATCTTGCAGCAAAGGGTATGAAAGCTAAAGGAAGGAATAGGTCTGACATTTTGCAATGAATTATTTCACAAGCCTCTTATTGTTCAACCCCTTCAGTTATTGTTTTGCAATTAAAAAAAATCCAGTTTAATCTGCAATCCAGTTAGATCACACCCAGAGCTCCTCGGGGAATAGGTCTGAATTATTGCTTACATGGCAGCTTGCCTCAAAACTTGAAGCTAGTACCATCATAAATAAAGACAAAATGTCAGTAGCTATTTGAAGTTCTACTGCTATGCCAGCTTTTAATGTCGTTTCAAACTCAGGAGCTTCAGGGCCACTATAGTCCTCCTCTGGGTGACAGGCATGAGTGGAAGGAAAAGGCTGACGACTGGCCCTTCTGCCAGGCTCGCAGTGACTCTACCACAGAACAGAATCATAGAATCCCAGACTGGTTTGGGTTGGAAGGGACCTTAAAGCTCATCCAGTTCCAACCCCCTGCCATGGGCAGGGACACCTTCCCCTAGAGCAGGCTGCTCCAAGCCCCATCCAACCTGGCCTTGAACACTGCCAGGGACGGGGCAGCCACAGCTTCTCTGGGCACCCTGTGCCAGTGCCTCAGCACCCTCACAGGGAAGGATTTCTTCCTAATGTCTAACCTAAATCTCCCCTGTTTAAATTTGAACCCATTTCACCTTGTCCTATCACTACAGCCCTTGATGAAGAGAAAACCACAAAGTGTATAGGGACTCCCTGCAAGAGCTTAGTCCTCAGATGTAACAGATACAAATCTATCATTGTCCACGGCATAGTAGAATTATGCAAAGGCCCCAGATATAAAATTATGTACAAAAAAAGTAGACTTGAGAGTCTCATTAAATATTCAGGATTGGGTTTATTTTATATAAATAAATTTTGCTTATTCAACTCTGAAGCAAGAGAACTGGTATGTCTAAATTATGATAATCTGCAAAACATATATTCTGGAGGACATAAAAAAAGCCCTGAGAGTTTCCTTTTTCTATACAGAAAGTCCATGATTAAGGTTCCCTTGGTGCTTTTGGTACATCCAGCATCAAGGTTAATATCTTCTTCAATTTAAATCTTTAAAAGGCATTCATTGCCATTTTTCATAGGGAAAAGAGTCTTCAATTGCTAGAGCTGAAAGCCTGTCACTGTGATTTTTCCTAAAAATCATGGCTTTTCAGAGTTACTCTCCTGAAAGGAACAAACTTTTAAGGCATGTTATTTCATAAAAGTGACACAAAAGCATAGATGCTTTTGGAAACCTATTTTTAAGATCTGTAACTCAAGAAAAGTTCCTCTAATTTACCTACAATTTCGACAAAAGAAAGTTCTACCAAATGTAGAACTTACCTGGAACTTAATAACAAAGAGCAAAGGCAGATGTATTTATGTTACTGCAAAAGATAGCATTAAACAACTAAAACTGTCACTGCAGAGAATAGGCTTTAAGTACATTTTCCCCAAGTATTTAGGGACAGTTTAATTTTAAAAGATTGACTTTCTATTTGGGCTGTCAGTCAAATTTAACAGAGGCTGTTTACGGATCCCATTCAATTTTGAGACAACACAGGAGTGCCCTGTCTTGGATTCCTGATGCTCTGTCAGTTAACGTGACCAGCAGGCTTAAAGACAGATTCAGGGATTGATAGTGTAGGAAACTCAGTTGCCTACAACAGAATCAGATTAGTTTCCAGATGTTGGAAATAAATATTCCAGAGGGATCAGCCTAATGACTTCCAGTCTGCCAGTGTACCTCATGTGTAGCCCCAGCTGTTAAAACTACTTTATAATAAGATGCAACAGAAGGAGATGAAACTCTTCCTGAATGAGTATTCCTGCTCAGTTTGTATTCCTGTCATTTTAGTCATTTCACCAGACTGACAAAGTCCAGGCTGTAAACTGTAGAGGTTACATATAGCATATGAACACATTCACAACTTTAATGCTGTTGAAAAGTCTGAGTGCTGGTGGAGACATCTGACCCACATATCCATGTTACTCAGCATCCCTGTACCATAGAAGTTATCCATGCTTATTGCAGTCAAACATCTGCTAGAAAATCTCCTCCCTTTTTCCTGATGCACAGACTGTCAAGGATCTAACAACACTAAACTGGAATATATTCATGGCTTCTCATGACAGAGTGGGCTGCTGCATCTTGTTGAAATGCAAGGGTAATTTTTATTCTCCTCCATCAAAATCTAATCCTGCCATGGAGCAGAAGCCTTATCAAGACATTTACTGACATTCGTAGGGAACCTTCTTTAAAGGTTCTGAGGAATAGCTCCAACATGATTAGATCTAGTTTTCCTATAGCTTTACAAAACCACAACAGCCTCCCACTAGCTGTGCTTTTAAAAAATGAAACCATGTTTCCTCTTTCCCTAAAGACATACAAACACAATATGTGATTTAAACTGAATTTGTGGAACCACTGATGTTTTATCTGATTTCTCCTCTTCTCGCACAGAGCTGGCAGGAGGGAGGCATGTGGAGTGTATCTACTTCATTTGCAGCAGTCTATTTTTGACTGAGAATGCATTATGGGATATTGTGGGTTGAACTGCAACCTGGCTTAATTTACTGGAGTGGCGAGGAAAATGAGATTGGGCAACATATTAAAAGGTAAAAATCTTGCAGGTCACTTGCTGAAACACTGCGAGGAGAAGTATAAAGCTTCGTTCTGTGATTATAATGAAAACAATGGGCTTTTTCCCTTGATCCTCTGCTTTACTTCATGGTACTTCACTGGTCATAGATTTCCATTAGGTTCTTACTGACTGCTAGATACAAACTTGAGAGGAGAATCAACCTAGCTGAGGTACCAAGCAGAAAACTATATGACCCTTAAAAAGCGGCCCTTTCTGTGTTAGATATTAGGGAAAAGAATTTGACGATTATTTGCTCCTGTACCCACAGATGATCATTCCTTCCAGTTCTGCAGTGGTAAGTCTGGGGAGATTTGTATTAGAAATCTGGACGGAGGGAACAATATTTCAATAAATATTCATTTATTCACATTTGAACCTAAATTGTGAACCAAGAGCATGCCCAACACTGTTCATATTCATTACCTGTGATTATTTGTGCATTAAACCTTTGCTGCATTGCAATATTCTTTAAAAGATAATTTTAAACTCCAATGTTGGTGAAAAATTGCTATTTTTTTATTTCATATTCAAAGTTCAAAAGAAGGCTCCAGTAAGCTGGTAACATTTATATATGTGTTTCATTATAAACACCTGAGTAGTCCTATTGAAGTCATTGAGATTACTCATGTACTTCAAGTTAAGTGTTTCTAGGCCTGGAATCTTCTTTTGAAACTTTTTTATAACTGCTTTAAAAAGCCTAGAAGGAGGGAAACAGACAAAGTTCTGCAAATGCATTATCTATTGTGAATTATTCATTCAAATACAGTTTTGTTAGGGACAAATGAACATAACTGAAGCTCTGAGTGAGGGCTGATAATAACGAAAAGCCCAGCATTTCCAAAATGTAACTTACTTCTTTGTTACCTCTAGAAAAGGTAAATGATGGAGAGTTTGTTTGTGTTCATTCTTTCCCACAGAGGACTGATATAGGACATTCAGTTGCAAAGTAACATTATCTCATGCTGAAAAATGGATAAATTAGCAATTCCTGTATAATGACCTCTCCTAACTGCTGACTTCAGTGTGTGGCATCAGACAACTCACTTAAATCCTTATGCTTTGGCATTCCTGACCATGAAGTAAAGCCTTCAGGACATTATGAAAATGAAATCTGTACACCTGTAGGTGGCTGGTGATGATTAACATAAAATAGCATCTGATTGGGCATGCTTCTTTGTAAGGATGCCCAAATTCTTCATCATTAAGACAAGTTATAATGACTATCAATATTAGAAATGTGTGTAGCAGTGCTGCTCAAGAATTTAATAAGATTAAGGTGTCTGTGTGCAAGGTAACATGAATATCATAGAAACATAGAATGGTTTGGGTTGGAAGGGACCTTAAAGCTCATCCCGTTCCAATCCCTGCCATGGGCAGGGACACCTTCCACTAGAGGAGGTTGCTCCAAGCCCGTCCAGCCTGGCCTTGAACACTGCCAGGGATGGGGCAGCCACAGCTTCTCTGGGCACCCTGTGCCAGGGCCTCAGCACCCTCACAGGGAAGAACTCCAGAATGTGCCTTCTCTGGAGCTGTTTGTTTCAGGAAGTGGCCAAACACAGTGAGATAGCACAGGCCCAAAGATACTAGTCTAAGTCCAGAAAACAGAGGTCAGAGAAAAAAATGCTCATCCTCATTTTATTCATCTAGAAATTAATATTGTATGATTAACTCAAGCGTTAGCTCAAGCCTTCCAGGGCCTGTTCAGAAAACTTTCAACTCCAACTAAGAAGTGTTCTCTGTTTTGTTTAGTTTAAGACAAAGTTGGAATCATTTAAGTCTAGAGAGCATTCCCTGCAGCTCCCTCCTGAAATAAACTAGTTCCATCTGGGTGAAAGTGTTAGGGTGCCTCATCACCCAGGCAAGACCAGGGTCTGACAGACATGTGCAAAGGACATAGTTACCTAAGCACATCTCTTTAAGGGAACACAATCAAAAAGGAGCCAGGTGATCAGGTCAGCTATGTTTGAAAGATGTATCCACACAGCTACTGAGAAAACCCATGCCATCCAGTGAATGTTCAACACAGAGACACATCCAGCATGGTCAAATCTGCATGGAGCTAAATCTGAAAGGATGAGTGTAAGAGTTTAGGTTCAGATAGTGTTGTTTTGCATCTGTGCAAAATATATTCACAATGCTGTTCGCTTTATTCTGGTGCACAATTTTGGGTTAGTGATGGTTCAACTGGCTCTGCATGGCTGTGTTCCCCAGGTCCTGGTACAAAATCGGTATTTAGTGAAACCTAATATTGTAATCGGGTGATTGTGCCCTCCAATACATGAACAAAGCCTTTCTGATAACCTCAATAACTGTAGTAGATCTCATAGTTACTTTACATACGACTGTATGAGATGCAAAACAATCACTAAATAACATCTTTTTGACAGCAAACCTTCATAAAGTCAGGAGAAGAAAAACAATTACATTTCCAATACAGATTAAGTGAAAGGCTGTAGAGATCTGAAAGAGAATGCAGAATTTCAGAGCAGTGCCATACTAAATAGCCTTTTACTGAGCAATCCAAAAATCACTTTGCCTCTCATGAGAAATAAAGTCCTAAAGCCAGAATGCACATGAAATGGAGTCTGAGAAAGAAAGAATACCCCTTCAAAAAGAGAAGCACCTTAATTCTAACCAGATGTTATTGTTACGATTTAATTTTATCTTCATCAGAACTTACTTAATCTCCGTGCACAGGAAAAGATGTCAAAAATATAACTTCATCTTGAACTGTTCCAGCTTCTTAATAACAAAAAACCCACAAAACTTATAATCTACAACAGCTGTCATTTTAAAAGTAATAGATGCCTTCATTCAGCACCTCCCTGCCATTATATTTTCCCCCAAATTAAACAGCTGTCCTTGTGGGAAAATAATTCACTATGTGCAAATTTCTGTTCTATAAAACTGCCCTGTTGCTGCATATATAACAAAGATAAATCATACACAAAGTATATGTTAACTCTCAATAAAAGAAGATATTTTCCCTATAACGGCTTTTGTTCACAAAATGAAAATATGGAGTAGTTTTTAGTCAGTTCAACACCAACACAAGAGAGAATCAAATATGTTCGAACCATGTTCTTGGTCAATTTTAATCAATGAAAGTCAGAAGAGTAGTACCAGTTTGTACCAGCTACATCTGTACCCCATGACATTGCAGAAGTCAGCCTGGACTGACATTCCTCCTGAGTTCACAGTCTACATTATTTTTTTCTCTGTTTTTTCTGGCTCTTAAGTATCCCCTTTTTCTTTCATCCCACTATATTTGATGGTTCTTACAAGCTTCAGCAAAGGTGACTATCGTGGGCCACCAAAAGTTCTGAGATAGTGCACTTGTTTTTCATGGATTTTGATGTCTTGCTGCAAAGATATCATAGACATCTGAAGGTGTCTGTGCAAAAGTAGACGGCTTTTTGGTGAAAAAGTTTCTCCTGTTACCTATGATCACAAGTAAAAGGTTCAGTATTTTTGTTATTGCTAAATTTTACATTATGCTTTATGTAGATAACTTTCAGAAATCTTTCCTTATTTCCTGTTTCAAACATTGATACCATTCCCCTCTATGGAAAGGCCTTCTAGTTCTCCACTAGAAGTATGGAAAAAAAGGTTTGAGGTTAGCAGGTCAGAGGAAGGAGAACTGTCTAAGAGCTCTAAGCATGTGGAAGAGAAAACCAAAATTTCTTTCTCGATTTTGATTAATTTAAGGAAGGCTGTTCTATAAAAGAACACTTTAAACATTCCCGCTTGAGCTCTTCTCTTACATCAAGGGGGCTTCAGCAGCCTTGGAAGTATTTCCTGCGAGTGCTCAGTGATAAGTGTCTTGCAAAGCATTCTTTAACACTTTTGGGTCAAGCAGACCTGCAGACCTGAAAAGCGCACTGTCTACTGATGAAATGCCATGGGTGATTCATCCAAACATAAAATACAAGAAGTTGCTTGGTAGTTCTGGGGTTTATTGAAAGGAAGAATATGGGATCCAAAGCATCACACAAGAGAAAGCAGGTGGCAAATCAGAGATGATCAGAGAAAGGGGTGATTTTTTTTTCCTGTAAGAAAAGTGGGAAGTTACAATCAGAGGATGCTAAAGATTGCCAGAAAGTTTGAAGAGGTTAAGTGTCTAATTTCTTAAGGATGATCTTTAAAGACCAGGTGAAGTAGTATATAGTAAATCAAAAAAAAAAAAAGAACCAATGGTGATAAGAGTATTTTGGTTAAATACTTAAAAATGACGAAACAGTGAAGTCTATGAAGACATCTCAGAAAGGGCTGGATAAACTTCAGATAACCTGTTTGTGATCTCCTTCATAACTTGATTTAGTACTTAGTGGGTAAGCCCTAAAACTTGGAATTGTTTTTCAAACATCTTGGCTGAAGTGAATGGTCAAAGTTGGGCGGAGCTCATCACAAATCCTCTAAGTTCAAGGTTTCTCCCTTATGGTTTTACTCTTCCATACGCAGAATTGCCCATACGATTTTATCAGATCCAGCTGAAAAAAGCCAGGATGGTTTTCATAAGTTACCCCCAAAGTGTTCTTTTTCTTATTCTCCTGGGTTTTAAAATGTGATTACTTTTGAATCCCTTCATTTTATGTAGCCTCTGGAAGGTCCTGTCAGCTCTTGACTGATCATATCTACCCTTTTCGTTGCATCTATTCCCAAAATGTGAATTTTGTGTGATTTGATTTTGAAAGGTCTTAAGTTGCTTATTGCCCTTCACCCCCACATCTTCACCAAGAATTTGTGGGTATTATTTATCCCATATGCAGACTCTTCAGAACAAGTTGTTCATCCTCTCATGTTTCGTTCATAATGTGCTAATCCCTGTGTGTCTCTAGTCTCATATGGGGTTTCTTGCTTCCAGCTATAATACAAATAGAAATTAATTTTTATTGATGATGATGATATCTGCCGAGAATCACTGCATTCCCCATTATTTGGATAAATTAATATAAATCTTGAAGAGAGGAAGATTTATTCCTAAATGCAGCTATTGAACACATCATTGTGTGTTTTAAGCTCATATCTGTTCAGAAGGCTGTTTACAGGCCATAGTTTGTTCATTTATGTTGACAAATATAATGTTGTGGTTTAATTATTTATGGATTTTTAATTATTGAAAGCATTACTTAGCAGTCTGCCAGGAAATGTATCATGCTATATATTCTGAGGGTAATAAAATCTTAATGATCACATGGCCAATGGCAGCAGTTCTCTGAAATTAAATCTTTGATGAGAAGTGTCAGAGCACATTGCAAGTTTTGGGACAGGGAGGAAGGAGAAAGGGTAATAGGTAACCAGGTAACAAATGTTTTCAGCTATGTGAAAGGTTAATGAGCACATACCATTTGCATAATGTGACCCTTGGGCTTGTCTAAACCGCCCTTTATTTCTCCTTAAAAGTATCCTATTGATGTGAAACCTACTGTGACTCCATCAATACAAGTGCTAGTGGAAACACAGTGTTCAGAATCATTTTAACTCCACAATGACAGGGCTAAGACAAAGTCATAGTGAAAACGTTTGTAGGCAAAAGGCGTGCACCTCCACCAGTATTCTTGGGGCTATTCCACAGAGGGAGTAATACCAGTCTAATGTAGGATGGAGAAAATAGATGTAGAGGAGGCTTTTATGGGTTTTTTTCCCTGATAGCCCCCTTTTTAATCCAAAGAAGAGGCTAAGGTTGGCTTCTTTAAAAGAGAACAAGATTAGATCAACTGTCCCATTAGTCTCTCCACACTGTGGTAAGGAGTTAATTTGGTAAAACAAAATGTCTACAAGAAGATGTCAAAGAAAAATACTACACCTTTTTTCTTCTCAATTACCACTGTATAAAATATGATTATAAAGCGCATAAAATTCAATAGAACAAGCTGGCAGGCACATATACTACGGGAATGAAGTCTCTGCTTTTTCTTGCTTTCATTTTCTTTTAATAGAAACATTTCTATTAAACTCATATTTCTACCAAACTATTAAAGTTTCTTGAAGACTCAACAGGCTGCATTGATCCAGAGCATATCACTGTTGCATTAAGTTACTTGGTGATTAGAAGTGTCCAGAAGCCTATAGTAGGAGATCGGCAGGACCCTGTTAATGCTTAACAGAGTCAAGCAGTGCTTTATCTGTGAGTTAAAAAACCTACTGGTAGTAGAATTTATTTAAAACATAGCAGTAGGCGTGATGCATGAATTCAAGTTATGTATCGTAGTTTTGTCAGGACTTTCCTGATAGCAACAAGACCAGGTAAGGGGATGCTTCTAAACCACTGATTCTTGCCTGGCCAAAACTCTGAGAAATAAAGCTAAACCTTGTAATGCTCCATGGAATTGTTTTCCCCACTCACAGGCATGGATGAGTTGACTTGCACAATATTTTGTTAAAAGAAGAAAAGTAGATCAAAGGCATGTAAATGGGATAATATATACTATCTTAAATTATAACTATTTCACAGCCCTTCCCTCTGGTAATGCCGTTGCCTAGCCTACTGCATTCTTACTTTGTGACTGTCAAATCTTGTGGGCTGGCAGGACTCAGTGCAAGTTACCGCAGACCTTGTGCTCCAAACTGGTTTTGTTGCCCTGAACTCCTTCCAGCCAGCCCCCATTTCATCAGGTATTCTAGTTACGGTCCACAACACTGCAGCTAATACAGTTTTCTGGCATGCAGAAAGCATGTAAAAGCATCACTGCTTTTCAAGCAAACCCAGAGTCTTTTGTCCATCTTACTTTTTCCCTATTGCTCCACACGCATACTTTCTTGCCTTAGTTTAAGCATTTAGACATCGGTATCATATTAGAAACACAAACTTTTCTCCACTGTATGGTATTAACAGAAATGCTTCTCAAACATAATAACAGACAGAAACTAGACATGTTTTAAAGCTATCCATCTGCCCTTTGAATTTACACCTCCCTTCTCTCTCTCAGAAATCAGCAGCATGCACGTCCTTTGCCCTCTCACCCGCCAAATCCCCTGATGTCACTTTGTCTTCACTTCTAGCCCCAGCTGCCAAGCTAACACAGGTAGCTGAAACTGCTGCCCTATGTGAGAAGCAGCTCTCAGCTGCACCAGCCCAAAGCAAGCCCTAGGAAGGTAGTCTGTAAATCACAGGTCCTCCCCTGCAGTTCCCTTTCTTCTGAGATTTCACACTAGAGTTAAAGGTCTATTTATAGTCTGGTCTAATTATAGCTCACAGAAGGTGTGGTCCTGCTCTGCTCCCTATTGCTTCTTTTTTCATGGCTCTAGCAATCCACTGCCAGTGCATAAATGGGGTCAGATAATTAATCTGACAGAGAAGGAGCCTGCCAAAAAATTAAACTCAATTAATGACTGATCAATGGCCTTTTGAGTTCATCCTCCAACCACATGATCTCCAGATCTTACTCAAGGGAGGAGGCAGTTGTATATATCTAGAAAAGAAAAGACAAAAGAACAGGATTGGGACTTCTGGCACATTCACCTGCGTGAATGGAGGTTAGATGCAGTGTGAAACAGCACCTCAGATACACTGCTTTGGAGAATATTTTTTCCTAGACCACCAATGCTGACATACCGAGGAAAATCTTAAAGATTTCATCCTTTTTTTCCTCCCTTGCAACATGCTGCCCCAAGAATTTCACTGCCATCACATTGTGTCCTGCTGTTGCTTCTCCTCATATAAGACAAAAAAAGAAGGACCCCTCCTTCTTGTATGGGTACCCTTCTGACTATCATCACCCACACAGGTGTTTGATTTCCTTTGGTCTTTCTGTAACAGGAGCTCATCAAACCATGACATTAATAAGAAGCTATGTTTAAAAATTTGGATGTTCATTGAATGTTTTTTCACCATTGCAGAAAGGTTCTGTAGATCCACTTAGACTGGGCAAAAGGTGCTAAAATTGAATTGCTTATCTCAGAATAGGATTGTGGAGCTGGCAGGGATCTGGGTTCATTGCATCCAACATCTCAGTGCTGCAACCACTTATGTGGTTGTCCAGGACTGTATCCAGACAGCTTTGGAGTGTTACCAAGGATGGAGACTCCACAACATACTTGGGCAGTCTGTGCCAGTGCTCGGTCACCCTCACAGTAAAACAGTGTTTCCTGCTGTTCAAAAGGAACCTGCTGTATTTCAGTGTGTGCCCATTGCCTTTTGTCCTGCCACTAAAAAGAGCTTGGCTCCATCTTCTCAGCCTCACTTCAGGTATTTGTATACATTGCTAAGGTCCCTCCAGAGCCTCCTCCAGGCTGAACAGTCCCAGCTCTCTCAGTCATTCTTCATAGGAGAGATGCTCCAGTCCCTTAATGATCTTCATAACCCTTCACTGGACTCTCTCCAGTATGTCCATGTCCCTCTTTTACCAGACCCAGCGCTCCAGATGTGGCCTCACCAGTGCTGGGTAGAGGAGAAGGAGCACCTCCCTTGACCTACTGGCAATACTTTGCCTAATGCAGCTCAGGATGGCACTCGCTTTCTTTGCTGCAAGGGCACATTGCTGGCTCACCTCATAGAATTCCTTCAAAATGAGCTGATATGAGTTGAAATACGCAAGTAGGACTAGAAACAGGGAGCAGCAGCAGGGCCAGTGGGCAACAAGGACATGAATTTATGTATTGCACCAGTGATTTTTTCCTAACTTTTGGTCATATTTATCTAAAGAGCAGAGAGTTGTTTCTGAAGCCAGGTTTTCTACCTCAACCTTCCTTGTGGTGTTTCAACATTCAGTCATGAAAATGAAAACCGGCAAACAATAAAATATTCCTAGAAATCCTTTTTCACCTGACCAACAGAATTTACCAATAGGAGTTCATTGCACCTTGTTGTTATTTTCTGATTTAAAAAAAAGAAGAAAAACAAATAATTAGGGAGCAAGAACACAGTTCTGCTTTAAAAGCCATCTCAGTTCATGACACATGCCATGTATTCCAGGTTAATGACTGGGAGAGCACATATCCAATGCTGCCCAGCTTCTTAAAGTTTAACACAGCAGCAACATGCTTTGTCAGCTGCAGTGAGAGTGTGAGTGCTTGCCTTGCAGCCCTTGGATAAACTGGAAGGTTGCAGGTCACGTAAGAGGGAAGTTCAGAGAGCTGAAGGAATGACAGAGTTGGTTCTTTCTACAGTGAGCCTCCAAGGAGCTGCCTAAATAAGCTGGGTGAAGATTTATGTGTCTGACAGAAGACATTTATGAGAAAAGTGAGGCAGGAAACAGCAAGGGATTGGGAATGGTTGATGGTAAAAGCTTTATTCAAGTTTCTGGGCCAGGAACTGGAGGACTGGAAGAGATGGAGGTTTTCCTTCCAGCTCCAGTGGAGAGTATTCCTAAAACTGGCAGAATCAAGGATACGAGTGCCAAAGAGCCTGATATAGAGATGATAGACTTCTGTCCTCTGATCTCCCTAGATACCAGGATATCCTGAACGGGAAGACAGTCTGACCAGTTTGCTGGCAGGCTAGATCACAAACCCATCAAAGTACTTGATGGAAACTAACTGATGGAGAAAAGGCGAAACTGAGGCAGTTTTCCCCATTCTTACCTTTATGGATGAACACCATTATTACAGGGTGTAAGCAAACATGCATCCCATGAGCTACTGCTCAAGTCTGCCCATTTATGAATATTTCTTTTATTCACATTTTAAACTGTGCAATTCACTGTATTCATGTGAGAAGTTCCAGGAGACATTCTAGGAAGAGCTGCTTTGGTACTGGCTGATCTCCTCTCACCTGCCCACCCTCAAACCCTGACACTGTGAGTGCCAAACTGAGCATTTAACCAGACATACAAAAAGCACATTCACTGGTGTGGACATACTTTGACCAAACGAAGTTAATTACAATTCCTCCCCTCTTTTCTTTCTTCTAAGAAATAAAGGTGTATTTCAATTTTTTCTTTCATAGCTTTATTGCTCTTTGCAAGTTTTTCTTGTGTTTAACGTCTCCTTTCTGTGGGTGGATGTGGCTTTCTGTGAAGTGAAAGGCACTGACAGCTACTGAAGGTCTTTAGACAGATTGAGTTTTCTGTGCTGGGTCCAACTATGCTTAAAACGTATTCACGTAGTGAGATGGATTGTGCTGTGCTAGGAGATAGATCCACGCTTTTATCAGACATATTTCCAGGTACCTTGCAGCATCTTCTTTTCTAGTAGTCCGGGAAGCTTGTTTGTAGAAGAATTTATAAAGGTCTCAATTATGTGTGACTGTTATAAACTTCAAGGAGGTAAAATGTGTGTTGGAAATCCAGGCGTGCCCGCTGACGCAGCCCTTTCTTTAACTCTGTTCATGAATCAGCGTAGCATAAAACCTGCTCTGTGACAGAAGATTATCTTGTCTGGAACGTGGGGGTATAAATTTGGTATGCAGAAGGAGCTCTGCTGTCCCAGCTTTGTGCCTGTGAGGCACCACCATTTCTGAGCAGGCTATAAAGAAGGCAAAATGGGAGAAATTTATATATAAAAAACTTATTTTTGTCATTCTTAAAGCCCACTGTGGAGTCCAAATCCCATTTGTTGTAACTTCTCTCGTTTTGATTGAGAGTTCTTTGGGCTTGTGTGGTCAAACTTAGCGGTAGCACAGCTCCACATACTCGCAGTTCTCTGGCAGTGTGTTAGGTTTCCCTGCACCTACTTGCGTTGTATTGCCTTGGGTAAGTTTGTATTGTCCCTCTTCTATAAATGCAAGAATGTAATCATAGCCAATAGAAACGAGGAGGTTTGAAAGGAGACCTAGACATCTTAAAGCTGCTAGTAAGACTACAAAAGATACAAGATTTCAACAGTTACTTCTTCAGTAACTTCTGTTAGTACAGGTCCCTTTTAGCAAAAATACACTTTTTACACATTTAGTAACAGCTCTTAAAAGCTAAGGTTAAAGATGGTGCTGAACGAGTTAGCATTCAGGTACAAAACTTCTATCAGCCCTGTGCAAGCGCTCAACAAGAAGCAGACTATTGGCAGGGCTAGAAAACAATGGCATTAAAAACATTTGATTTGCACATCATTCGGTGTTTCAGCTGAATAAGTGCATCTGAGACTCCAAATGACATTCTGCTGATCAAGCAGATTCTCCCTGTCCATACTGCACTGCCAAATTTTCCTAGCAATTAGGTTAAAATATCTCCCTTTGGATTATATTTCCAGTTAAGCTACATCAGAGCAGCCAGGGAAAAAGAAAATGATGATCACCTAAACCCAAGGTGTTTGTTCTTCCTGAAAAACGTTAAGTGTGTTATCCTTTTCAATGTGCTACATGTCTTTAAAACTCTTGGTACAGCACATAGGGTGGGTAAGGAGATTGCTCCATGAAGCTAAGGAAAAGGTAGTGCTTTAGTGCATTTTCCCTTGTTCTGTTTCATTCTGTGTGTTTGCAGTGCATTAGCCACAAACATACGGCATGTTTAACGTGCAGTCCTTTGACATTTCCTCTTAACTGATAGTCCCAGGTGAGGCAGGACAGAGCTAATTCTTAGGAAGGGAATGGGGGGAAATTGAAATGGACATCAGAAAGAAAAATAAACCAAAGCCACAGGAGCAGCATTGGTCATGAATTTCCATAGATATATCCAGACATGGATGGATACACACATACACTGTTACTCAATACACTCAGTGCCCTGCCTAGATTCTTATTTTGTTGTTAATCTGAAGTCACCAAGTTTCCTCCATCAAACAAAGCCAAAACTTTGTATTGAAGCTGCCTTCTTTCTGATTAGGGTGTTTTCTCTGCCCAGCTTCTTCCCCTTTCTGTCTGAGATGGTAGGACCCGCTAGCAAAAAAATGCAAGAGAAAGCTTTACACCTTTGTGCTGGGTTTGAGTAGGAAGCCGAGACCTGCAGTGAAAACCCACAGCCCTCCTCTCCCAGCGTAACTACTGACAAAAACCCTGTTGGGAGGACAAACAGGGTGACAGATGATGGGATTCCCGAGTTCAGGGTCAAGCCTAACAGCTGCCATCATTACCAGAATGAGGCACAAACAGCCACGTTCATCTGTGGTGTAAATCCATTGATGTCAGCAGGTGAAACTGGCTGGGAGAAATGTGGCTGCTCTGCTGTAGGTTTGTTTCTGAGGGAAGGGCGGGTTAAGCAGTAGAAAAAAAGGGAAAGCATTTTAGTAAATATGCAAATTGCAATCTAATATGCAAAGTTTCTAGTTTGTTGCTCCAAACACTCCAATAAATAAAGCAAGCTCTCCATTTGGCAGCATAGTCGCACATAACACTGTGTACTTTCCACATAAAGCCTTCCAAGTCAACTGGCTAATTATTATTATTTCCTCTTTTGCGATTAGAAAAGCACCTTCCACGAAAACAAGAGCCTCATTTGTTGGGCACGAGATCTCTCTTTGAGGATTTATGTATTGGATTAATTAGCCGTCGGAGCAGGACTCACTCCCTCTCACAGCTTCCACTCTCCCATTAACAGTCTGTGGCTCGGTGCTAAATCTCAGAAGACGGTCCTGCTATTTACTGTTCTGTTTAGTGCAGGATTGCTAATTCTTATCTGCTTAAACACAACTGACAGAGTCAGGACAGCCAGCAAGCAATGGCAGTTTGTAATGACTAGTCGTAATGTCCCTGCTGATCCCAACACTTTTGTAAACTGATCATCTTGCTTTTTATTTCATTCCTAAGCATTTAAATGCTATAAAAGAACAATCAGCATGAGAGTTTGGGGAGAGTAAAATCTTTTTTATTTGTATTGCTAATTCTGTTAACTACAGTCTTAATTTGGAAATAATTTGCTCAAGGTCTCCTTTGTGCATTATTGTCCCTCCTTGTGTGCTTAATTCCTCAAAAATGATTCTGCATTACGGAGGGGCCATTTTAACCTTCTTTGGTGCTCACATTGGTCTTGCCCCCCTTTCCCATGCCAGCCAGACTGAGATATGTCAGTGGCTTGACTGAACCACACTGCATTTTGTCTTTGAGGCATCTGTGTGAAGACAAGCCGGGACTCAGCTAAAATTGCTTTAACACAGCATAATCAGGCCAAAACTACTCAGAAGGCTTGGGGCACTGCTCATATAGCTGAGCAGGAGATGTCATGTCTTGCCTCAGTTTCTTAAGCATCATTGTCTGAACAGTGTCATACAGCTCGGTTGCCCCAAAGGCAGCCAGAGGAGCTGTAAGCAGTAGCTCAGCAAGGGCCGGTGCAGCAAGTTTTCCAGGCAGCCCCACAGGCAGCAAGCTTTCCTAACCAGCAGAGACAGAGCATGTCTGCACAGCAGCATGCCCCTGCTCTGGGCCAGCTGGCTCTGGAGATACACTGATAGCACATCAGGACATGTGCCTCAGGCAGAGCGATGCAC
The DNA here is from genome assembly GCF_033815535.1 of Pezoporus flaviventris. Classification (NCBI taxonomy): domain Eukaryota; kingdom Metazoa; phylum Chordata; class Aves; order Psittaciformes; family Psittacidae; genus Pezoporus; species Pezoporus flaviventris. Next base: position 8,216,412 of record NW_026892585.1, read on the forward strand.
TGACAGGCTGTGGGCTCCAGCACCAGAGATGGCTTGTGCCCAGCCTGCTCACAGGACTTGCAGAGAAGCCTCCTGCACCATTTTAAGTAATCCTACACTTAAAGCTTTAAAACTGCAGAACTTACAATCAGATGCTGAACCCAGGACCGTCATTTTCTTTCTCTTCCCTCATTTTCCCATCCATCAGCAATGATAACATTCTCCTCTGCCAAAACTACAGAGGCAGAATTCAGAAGATACTATCCCTTCTCAAAAGCCAGCCATAATAATAAGAAACTTAGACATCCCAGGTGCATTAAACTGAGTGTAAGGGAATTACCAGACAATTGCACTTCAGCTTCAGCCCCATCTAAGGAGAAAGTTTAACACAGATACAAGATAGGACTTAGATTTGATTTTTCTTATAGCAAGAAAACTAAGGTCCAAACCTGTTTCATTACAGTTAATTGCAGAAGTTGCCTTGACTTCAAATTGGATGTCAAATTGGATGCCTAATGAAAGACTTAATAATCTGCATTTTAAACATGGCACTGTGTACCCGTCCTGTGCAAAGGTGCAGAAATTCTAATCTCAGAAGATATATTTGCACTTGGCTTCACATCACCTTTAATTAAACTTCACCCAAGTGGGTTTTGTCTGTATTCTTTTTTCTTCAATTTAGAGACAAAAACAAAAGCCCTTTCAAAACTTTCAGATCTGACCTCTTTCTGAAGGCTGCTTACATTCGGCAAATTAGACTTCCATGGATTTTGATTACCTGTAGCACTGAACTCTCATGAATGCCTTCTAAGAAATAGGCAATTATTAGTCTTTAATTCAGAACTTTGATTTACTCCTGTTTTGAATAGTCTGTTGGCAAACAGTTAGAAACGTACACAGTGTTGAAAGTATTCTTATACTCACTTTGACCAACAGCTGTGATTGTAGACCAGGTTTTAAGAATCTGCTGATCTCGATAAACTATCAAAATACATTGGTCTTTCAAAATCCTGATTCCAGCAATAACTGCTGAATAGAGATGGAAGTTGAGGTACATAACACATACACATCTATGTAGGATCTGTGCATTTCTTAAAGTCTGGCTTATTTTTTCTCTTTGCCACTGGAAGAGGGGAGTAGTAGGACTCTTTCCAGATGCATTTTGAGGCTGAATTGATTGAGCACATGACAGACCTTGTTTAAAACCTTGTAATGCACCCAACTTTATCATAATATCAGGCCTTCTAGAGTCAGCCCAGTTCCTGCAGCCTTCCATTAGAAGCAGAAGAATTTTCCTGATTTTTCATTCAATATCCTACTTATTTGATCTACTATTTTCCTTCCTGTTTTCTCTTCTAAACACTAGCCCAGCCTTGTCATCACAACAGTAGGTAACTTTCAACCACTCTGGCAGGTGAATAACTGAACTCCTTACGGAGTTTCTCTTCATTTGCTAGCAGGTTTGATTTTATTGCAATCCTTTTGAGTTCATCTGAAGATAAAAATCAAACATCATAAAAAATTTCAATCTGGATGAAACTGATTTTAGTTCAGTTCAGTTCTGGCACACCCAGGTTAGAGCGTTTTTCTGGAAGGTAGCTGGGAGCTGTTCAAGTTCATTAGTGACTGTGCTCCTTCGTAGGTACCTGTGAGAGCCCTGTGTTACGCTGATATTTTGACACAGAGAAAGCTGCAAGAAGATTTAAGGCTTAAGGTTTTCTTGCCCCTCCCTGAGAAATGGAGACACCATGAAAATTCATGGAGATCTAGTAGTAATATTTGACAATCAATCTGAAATACTGCGAGAGAGTCCAAAACCATCATTTTCTAAGTGAAGTTCTCAGGGCAACTTTCACACAGCACACTGTAAATCTTTGAAAGCCCAGTGTTATGTTTCAGCAGTGGGCTTAAATGTGTGCACCAGCAACAGTTTCCAAGGAACATGAAGACCCCACCATTAGCATGTACCATTTAGGCCTTGGCTGGACAGACAGGCAGCCAAGAACTGGGTTTCCAACTGGGACATTTTGTGGCATTTGTCTCAAGGATGCTGATGGCCTCTTCAATTCTTAGGTGTATCGGGTAGCACAGCTACTTTCCACACATCCAGGCTAACTAGAAGAGAGTATGCTAGGTGTAAATTGTAACCCTTTTCTACTCCCTTGTCATCCCCAGTCCAGTCACACGCCCTGAAAGTCTTTATCGTGCCATGTACAACCCCTTTATGGGGCAAAACTACACATTGCAGCTCTCTATGTCATGCACGGAATTTCCCTCCCATGGCCTCTGTCCTCTGCTGAAGCAAATTTGACTCCAGGATATGCACATCTTTCCCTCAAGAAAATGTCTTTCCTACTGAAGTTTCATAGCAGGTTATTTCTTTGCACACTGTAATCCCTCTGCATTACTGAGAGCAAATCACTTCCTGACATGTCTGGGAATGGGTTGTTTCCTCGTTCATAATGCTTACCAACGATACTGAAATCTTGACACACTGTTTTCATGGCTTATAGGTACATTCCCAGCTAACTGAGAGGCTCTCTTACAGAGAGATTAACTTGCTTGTCTGGAATCAAAGTTAATGTCATCAAGTGGTTGATTAACAGTTGTTAGAAGCCATGTAAATGGCTGTGGTGCTGTTATCTCTTCAGTCACAACCCACCGGTGATGATTTGATTCACAAAGCCCAGCTAGTTCAACTGGGAGTTTGCAATTTGCTACCACATCAGATAACACCAGAAAAAATAACCTTAAGTTTATTTATTGGCATATATATGGTTAAAAAAAAATCACTCATAGTCTCTGAAGACAATGCCTATGCAGGGATGTCACAAAACAATCTTACTTCGGTTCTTGTACCATCACGGTATAGGCCACTCTTCAAATCCACAATGTCAAAGATATTTATCAAGGTGCATTCACTACAGTAACATCAATTCTCTCACAGTTATGTTGATAACTCATAGTCACCACCAGTTTTTACTTTGCTAACTTATTTCTGTGGGACCCATACAATAAACTTACTGAGATGCAGCCTGCTCTTGCTGCACCCATGTGGCAGACCTTGTGTTGGTGTATTCCTCTTTCACCACCTATTGGAAAAAAACAGAACTGGTTGATAAAGGCTGATAAACACTGTGGGATAACCTCTGCATGCAAGGAAGGACTCTAAATTGATGCAGCATGTGAAAAACCTGAAATGTGGACACAGCTGCATGTGATAGAAAAGAGGAAGCTGGAAAGGGATATGAAGTAACGAGAGGAATAGATCAAAGAAATGGGATTGGGCAAACAGCTTAGCAAAAGCAATCAGAGTGAACCTAATGCCTGTTATGGCTTAGACTGTGCTTTCATGTTGAAAACCCTCTGTTTTTCAGGCTTTTCTGCCATAACAAAAAATTACTTAGCATGCAGGAAAATGCTTCTGTGACAGGAAAGGCTGTTTGTGAGAAAAAATGCAGTCCTGACAAATCTCTGACTCCAAAATACTATAAAAACAGTGTCTCGTTTTGACTTCTTCCGAGCTGTCCATTGTACAAACTCAAGATGTATCATTATTAAATTCACACTTCCTGATTATCAGTTTGTGACCAGTCAAGATTTCAGGGGTTTGTTCATAGTTGAGGATATTTTTTTCAGAAAACATATTTTTTTTTTTGTAAAATCTTTTTTTTTTTTTTTTCATTCCTGCTCCAGCATCACCCAAGTTTATACAGCCAAGAAGCCGATAGAAACCATTAGAAGTCTCTGGAGCAGTTTTCTGGTGTCATCTGCTGTCAGTTCTCAGTACCAAGGTACCAAGAGAGACTGAGAAAGCTGTAGCTCCTGTCACTAGCACCAGCCACCAAGGTATGTGTGCCTGCCTTGTATTACAAACACACCTTATTCCCAAAGTTCCTCTGCCTCAGTCCCAATGTTCATGAGAGCTTTACTCACATTTGCATTTCTTTCAAGACTCCTAAACTGCATTTTAGAGCTGCTCCATCAAGCCTCTGTTCAGTTATTATATAGACATGATTAGTGAAGCATTTTAACCAACAGAAAGCTCAAACATTAATTTGTCTTCATAAGCTGCAATGGTCTGAGATGATTGAAATGAGAAGTCAAGTAGGTCTTGGGAGATGAAAGTATCAGTTATTGCAACTATCCATAACAAAGGATTTTAAATCTCAAGATACAGCTATGCAGGAAACATGAAAGCAACAAGGCAGTCAAAATTAAGTTTCTCTTTTTAATAGGAATGTATATTAATGTACATTTGTTCCCCAGTATTTACTCTGCTCTAATTGTTTCAGTGAGCTTAAAAGGCATATATTTCTAATTACATGGATATAACTGCTGTACACACTACAGGGATCCTTTGTTTAAAAGCAATTCTTGGCATGCTTTGAAGGCTGCTAAAGAAATATATTAGAAAGAACAAAGTCCCATGCTTCTGTTCACTTAAAGCAGTGAGTTACTTTTTACTTACAATATAGCTGACTCTTTTGGTCAGGTTTGACATTGATTTTAAACCTGAGATTTTCTCAAATATGTCAGGTGAAATTGTCCTGTCTTTAATTCAACTCTCTATTTATGTTAGTGTGTAAAATACATTCATAACTTGAAAATTATTTAATAATCATGAAAGAACTAAAGCAGCTGTACCGGTATCATAGAGCAGTCTAAAAAAAGCAGCTTTTAATAGCAGGCTCTTGGAGGACGTGTCATCCATGGTAGTTACATTAAATTCTATAGACAGGTGCATGCAAATAATCTAAATGCTTATTCTCTGTTTAGAAAAAACATTTCCTTTTTCTGTGCAATGATTAGTGCCAGCCAGCCATATGTAGTTAACAGTAATAATGCAAATAGTTATTCTGCTTCAAATGAAAACAGATGCAGTCATTGAAGAAATCACTGTGTTTAATGGCTTCACCTAAATATCCCTTGGTTTTCAAACAGTTTTGAGAACTGTCACAGTGCAAACTTCGTAGCAGCTATGATCTCCACAGAGCAAACAAGACATCCCCTGATTTAGTAAAAATTTCAGTGTCTGTGTTATTAATGTGAGAACGCTCATGAAACATAATCCCATCAGTACCTGCGCATTACTGAGACTACAGAGATAAAGTCAGTTTTATGATTTTGTAATATAAGTAGCAGCACTGAAGAATGAACCAGCCAATTATGCCCTGAAGCAACCAGTGTGACTTTGAATAGAAATAAGGCATCACAATGTTATTTTAATACAATATTTCACAGAGAGTGCGACGATTTGCTCATCTTCTGCATGTAGTCAGTTTTTCCTTTGTACAGTGCAGGATATTGTGCTTAAATAATTGTTGACATTTCATGCACGTGGTGCATATATTCTGGAATACCATGATGATCAAAGGAGTTGCCTGGGCCACTGGAGACATGTGTCATTGATATAAAGCCCGAAAAGAGAAAACCTAACAAACCAAACTCACAGAAAGTCTTCCATAGCTAATAACAACTGTCCTCCTGTCACCTCTAGACAAGATGAAGGTTAGAGCACAGGAAAATCCTGTCTACATTCTACCTGCAAGACTCTTAGAAAGTGTATTCTTTATACCCTGGTCCTTTTTGCCAACTTTGATTAGTGATCTCCAAGGATACAATGAAAGCCCTGCACATTTGCTGTCCCTAAGTTATGTTGTCATAAATAAGCTCACTCATAAATTTGCTGTTTTGATAAAATACCCATGTTAATTTGCAATAATAGTTTTCTACCTTTTATAGTAGAACACATTTGTAGACATTAGCTATTGCAGTGACAGCCTGAGCTTTTGAATTTAGGAAGAAATAAACTGGTAGACAGAGCTATGGAACTCAGTTCTTAGATGCCCTCTTACCTGAAAAATATTACTTCAGTCAAATGGATTTACACATTTTTAGGGACAGAAGGGAATTTAGGATCATCTAATCTGAAATCTTTTGTTTAAAAAAACCCAACTTTTACTATGTGCAACACATTAAAATGGGCTGAAAATGCTAGAAGTATTCACCATGCATCTAGCATTTTCTCTTCCTAATATCAAGTAACACAACATCAGCTCTGTGACAGAGAAACATTCTCATTTTGCTGAAGGGAAATAGACACACGGGTAGGATTTATGCTGCCACCGAACCAGAATTAAGCAATAACTATTTACCATATCCGTTTCAATGCCCAGTCTACTAAATCTCATTGCCAGTCAAATGGATGGATAAGCATATGTACCAGCCATCAATTTGGAAGGTGATGGTATTAGTATCTGAGCATCTGACACAGCTTCTGTGTCATGTATTTCTTTAAATTCGAGTGCTGAGAAACAGCATGGACTTTTTAACTCATTTTTTCACTGCTGTTTCACTGTTTGTTTGACCCAAACTGAACCGAGTGTGTTATCATTAAGCAGAGTATAGTACCATTGCCTAACCTGGTCGTAGAGCTCCTCCAGCTCCCCAGTTCCCAGTGCATGGAAATTTTGTACCTCCATAAGGAAGAAGCCACCAGTTCCTATCAAGTGGATTAGAAAAACAGTTCACTTTAAAATGGTGGTATTATCCCTGCTTCTTAAAATAGAAAGCAACCCAGCAGCACCTTAGAGTAAGAAATGCACAATGCAATTGCCTAAATGGCAGCACCTTGGAAACCACAGTGGGTAGTCAGGGGAAGGAAAAGAGCAACTGTCTTCACGAGCATGCCCTTGCTACATCTCTTTCTTTCTGTTCAGAAAGACCAGATCCAAAACCAGGCAGAATAACTGGGATTCAGAGAAGGCTTTCATGACACTTTTACCTTGCTACTTAAACAGCTCTGTGAATTCACACGGGTATCACTACCCTTGGGCTGTGGCAGCGATAGGACTTCTGGAGAAGGTAGTAAAGACCAAAGATGCAGCATGTATTTTTTACTTAAGCTTCTCAGGACTAAAGGGGAAAGCACATCTTCTGCAATGAATTTTCTTTACATTTTGGGTGTTTTTTTTTTTTTATTTGAGAGGCCAGAAGTGAGAATGATGAGAGATCTAGCTCCAAGGCTTGGCAGTGAGGCAGGAATAAAGACAGCAGTTTTGGTGGCACTTCTGGGCAATTCTGGTTCACTTAGCCAGATAATGTTTCCATGATTCTTTCCAACTACTTCCCTTCTTACACCATTGAGTTTCTCTAGTCTCTGATGTCTGCTTTTCCCTCAAAGTAAAGATTTAACAAGTACCTTCTGTATTGTCCCACAAGTAAGGGAGACGGGGCTACAGAACTAGCTTTGCTTTTTCCATCTGCTCCATCAAGGATTTCTCCTCAGTTTCTCATTTTAATTTTTCATGCCGTGAAGTTACCCACCATAAAAGAAATCAAAATCCTATTTTTTGTAATAGCAGCACTGCAATGGAAAAGTTTTAAACATTTTCAAACGATTTCAAACATTTTCAAACGATTTCAAACACTTTCAGTCAGGAACATTGGTAGTCATCTGTGGGTGAGAATCAGTGTTGTATTATATTATTAATCAATGTGCCTAAATAACTGAGACCTTGGCTTCTAGGCAAAATGAGACTGCATGAGATTATTATTATGTGATTTGCTTGTATTACATTAAGGTAAATAGCAGTCCTTGCTAGGGATAGCAAAGGGGTTACAGGCTGAGTATGTCAAGACAAGCTGCTAAACAAGGCTAGTTAGGAAAGATACAATGTGCCAAAACGTGAGATTAGTATTAACAGAAGCAAGCTGGGGCTCGGTTTATGGACTCGACAGTTCCCAGTGGCTGCCAATGCCATTTCGGCATAAAACTGATCCTGCTGCTCTCCTTTAGCTTTCATATTTTCAGCTGTTGTTTAGCTTCTACAAAGGAAATTTCCCAAGATGGTGTGTCTGTTTAAAAAGTCCTCATCCAGAGTATTTAAAGCTAAAACCTATTGTATCATTGAAATCAAGTCCATATATGTATATTAAATATACTGACATAACAAAAAATAACATGACTGTGTATTGAAAGATTAGTAAAAGGCAATGTATTCCTTTGAAAATGAAAAATATGGATTTTTATTGTCTTTACCTCAGAAAAAAAGCTGTTTCATATAAAAATTCATGCAACCAAGAGATGTTCAGACAATCACATTGCTTCAGTGGCTGAACATCCCTAAGTACATTATAATTTAGGTCTTAAGGTTTAATTAGCAGACTACAGTTTGGGCAAATGAACAGCATGGAGGTGCCAAAACATGAAATCCTATAAATAGGAACCCATAAATCTTCCCGCTGTGGTGCACATATGCAGCTGTACAGTATCTGATGGATTGAAAACGCTGCCTGAGAACAGCATTAAGATGCGCAGCAGCAGAGAAACTCTACTGAACAAATTTCATAGGGCAGCAGGAATTTATCATGTTTGTTCTGTCAATGTAAAGCACATCTCACTCGCTAAACCCCATAAAGGAGGGCAGGAAGCAAAGTGAGAAAGGCAAAGGAGAGGAAATGGAGAGATATCAAGCAGGGATATTTTAAAGAGATTTATACATAAGCTACTTTGGAAATACTTTGCTTCTTCAGAAAGAAAATGTAAAATAAAAGAACCATTAACTTGTATATTGTTTTTATTTTGCATTATGTTTTGTGACATAGTATTTTTCTGAGGTGTCCTGTCAAAACACCAATTCCCCATCCTTTTAAAAGGAGTACATACAGTATTTCCACTTGAAGGGAAGTAGCTCATAAACCCATATGGTGCGCTCCTACAGCAATCACTTTGACAGTTCTTAGGACAGTAGCCAACACAAATGTTTTCTTTAGAAAATGATATAATAGGAGTCTCTCCAATCTTTTCTGTTCTCATTTGGCCTTTGCCTGAATCATGCAGACTAATAAACAGTCTTCCTTTCCCAACAGGGTAGGTTTCCTCTGTGTGACTAGCAAGTAAAATCTGAAAAATTATGAGGTTGGCTTTAAGATCATGATATAAACCCAAGCTCAGGGGAGTCCAAGAGAGAGATGGATAATAAGCATCTCTGGTCAGTTTCATTTACCCAAATGACAATATTGTTTGTATCATGAAGTCTATCAGAGAGGTTTCATTACCAAGGGTGAGAGTTGTTTTGGAGTTGCAAAGGTGAGAGAACCATTGGTATTGAACTTGGGAGGCTGAGGATATGTGCAGGAGATGCTATGGAACAAATTACTTAAGGATTATGAGTAGCAGACTGGGACTTGGTATCAAACTCTGTTATCACTAGAACATTGTGAATTAGCTCTTTGGAGCACAAACGCTGTCCTAAGATATATTCAAATAACATCTGTATAGACAGAGGTCCCAGATGAGGGTTGTCCATTGAAACAGCAGTGCTGTGAACCTTGTGAACCAGCATTAATCTGCCTGTTAGAGATGCAGAATTCACTGTACAGAGATTTGACAGATGGTGACTCTAGTTTCAATAAGACAGCAGAACCAGAGCTGATATCCCAATACAGAATTGTCTAGCTCAACATCAATGTAAGGCCTGTCAGACCAGTTCTTCACAACTGAGTTAATCATGTAAGCAGGGAAGGGCAGCCTTTGCAGAGGAACTAAGGGAATGGTCTATCCCCCTCAGTGCAGAGAAACTTGGGTACCAAAGTCTGTATCGCCTGTGGAAACAGGGACAGCTGCTCCTATGCTGCTACAGAATTTCAAACCCTTTTGAGAGGTGCTAAGGACCAAACAATTTCCCTGCATGGTGCCATCATATACAGTGTGGACAAGTCAGTGTTAGCAGACCTTCATGCTCAGTTTTCCACTGTTATGAAAGCTGCTTCTGTGTAAAGCGGATGGTGCTTATCGGTGGCTGTGCAGTGGGGAGACTCCAGGGGCCCGTCTCTTGTTCTTAATATTCTTGTGCATAAATAGATTGCCTAATTTTCATGTGTTTTTTTAATGTGCTTCTCCTGTTCTCCTAAATAAAGAGACAGTAGTGAGCCCACATTCTTTAGGACTTCTGTACCAGGGAACTGGGATCTCCAAATGTGACCAAGGAAAGTATATTCAAAATTCAAGGAGCTGCAAGCAGGAACATCGTACCAGAGAGTGGTTCAAACCTTAATTTTATTGAGAGAAAGTCCTTTCACATAATCTCATTCAAGTCTTTGTGGCTGTTATTGGCATCTGACAGAAGATTCCTGAGCTAAATAAATGAGTTCTCAGAACAATTTTCAGAGAGATTAGGCAGTTCTCAGCCTTTTCCTTAAGAAAAGACTGCTTTTGGCTAATGTCTTAGAACCTATCTCACAGCAATCACACTAGAGGAAAGACCGTAAAGGATTATGTGAAGTAAAGCACATGCATTCGGCTGGGTTTAATAACAGATCAGGCTTTTCTGCTGTACACAAAATAAGAAGTAATGCAAGTGGGTATTCTGCCCAAAGTGCAGAGCTGGGGCTGTTCCTTTCTTTGAATTTAGGGAGAGGAGCATTTCTTCTAAATCTTTAAACTAAGACAACGAATGTGGGGGGTTCTTTTCTTCCTAAACAGGCTGTTTTAGATGGAGGCTGTTCATACCTGCATAGGAAGAAAACACATATACTCACAAAATAGACCTGCCAACTTGTCTTTTGTTCAGACATCTTTTCAGCACAGGCTAACTGCAATGTAAGAATTATCTGGAAAATAGCCTCCACATGTGTGCATGAGTGAGAGAGAGCTGGGTACATCAAAGCTAAGCCAGTACCTTACACTGTCAGAAAATACAGATTGAGGGCAATGTGTTATTGGCCGATCACTCTGACCAGTGTTGTAATGATGTTTTATTCCACAGCTTCCCTGCCTTAGTCCACGTATTTCAGAGCAATATGAAATGTTTGATTTCTGTGGAATGACCCCTTCTGAACTTTTTTGTTTCATATTCCTAAACGTACCTGTCTTGTGACAATATGCAGAACAGACATACAGCCTTTTATTTTTCCATTTAAATTGAGTATATTTCACTTAATACAGTTATTTTCTGCTTTTTAAAGAAATAGGAAGGATTGCTAGCTATTAACATAAGATATTTGCTAACTCTGCTGCTATATTCTTCCTAAAGGACATTCCTGAATGGAGAAAACAACAGCTATAGCTGTAACAGAATAGCCCCTCCATCAGGTGTCAGTCACGCAAGCTTGTAGCTGTAGAGTTCATCTTTCATTTCTTCACTGGAGGTGGAGTTTGGGCTCCAGTTTCTTCACTGTTAACTCATCAACCTCAGAGGTGCTCAGAAACTGGTACCAGAGTAGTGCACCCAAAGCAGAAAGCCGTGCCAGGTTGGAACAGTTTGTGCCAATGTTTTCAACTGGGTGCTCTTTTCTGTTTTCTCTGAAGGGTCTCTTCTCCTCTTCCCTCTTCCTACTCTCAGTTTCCTTTGTGCCCGAACACAAATGGAAAGAGCAAAGCAAAATCAAAGACAATGTGCAAGTGCATGCCCTGTCTTTGTGCTGTAACCCGCTGTCTGACTGGTGGCGATGCTCTATGCTGGAACAGTTTGAAGAGAAGTAGTTTAGCATCCTTGCTGTAATAAGTACCGTATCAAAAAGGAGATGTGGAATGAGGAAAAACGTGTCAGGGAACTATTTGCTTGTTCTCTGAAGGCCAGCCAGTTGTTTTCCAAGCATGCAAGAATGCAGAATCCCCAGTTAGCATACTCTGTAACACTAATGACTAATTGCGTATTATGTGGATGCAATTCTTCTGTGTTAATTCCAGACAGACAGTGTTCTGTGTCATTGTAAATATTGTTAGGCACATAGTCTTCACCATCCTGCCAGTTTTGTTTTCATTGTATTTAGGGAAGGATGTTTGCTGGACAGAGAAGCAGCAGCACATTAGTTCTCCTCCTGAATCCTGCATTCTCATTCCCTTCCGGTGAACCTCACATCGAAGTCATTTGTACTTGTGATAGCATGGGGGCTATCTGCTGAATTGTCAGCTTATATGACAAAATGTACAACTGGAGGATAAATCCTGTAGCAGTCATCTAGTCAAAGGTCAGGACTGAACTCTCAAAACCTGAAGGAAGAAGCAAAAAAGGTTAGGTTGATAAACCCATAAGGCATGTACAGAGCTAAAGTCACTATATGATTCAAACAGTTCATTAAGCGACACAGCATAGATACTAACGGGCTGAGCAAACTCAAGGAGGAAATTGGTGGCTTATTTCACAGCTTTATCAAAAGCTATTGCCTAGCTCTCCCCAGTAAGACTTGTAACTAATCCTTGCTAGTTTAAATAATCCTGGCTAGTCTAAATAAAGGAAAGTTTACCAAAATGAGATGACATAATACAAAGTCCAAAAGAAACTCTTAGGGATAAAACCCCCAAACAAACCCACGGCCTACTGCTCAGCATCAGTCTCAGGCTGTGGCTCCTGTGACATTTCTCTTTGGCAGCTGTTATATGGCTTCAGTAATTTCTGTCCCATGATTCTGCAGGACTGTGTGAGAAGCAATAGCAGCAAAATGCTCTGGCTGTAAAGAAAAAGAGGAGGCTTCTTTTTGTAGATGGTTTGTCATCATGTTTCCTAGTGCTGCCCAGCAAACAGTGCAACCAGCACAACAACAGGCATGGCACAGGAGCAGGTAATCCACTCCTGGCAGAAAAAAGTACCCAATCCAGCAGTGTTTCCCTGGCAAATGTCCATGAAAACACATCGTCAGGGCATACTCACTGAGGTGGCAGAGATCCAGCCCAGCAGAGAAGCGAGTGAGCTTGCCAGGCTGGCTGACTGCATCCGTTTGCTGTGCAGACAGATAACTGTCAGAGCAAAGACAGGAGAGGTGCTGGGATCTGGCAGGTGGGACCTGGGAATGAAGGACAGGGCAGGGAAGGCAAGAAGCTGTGGTGGTGGATCCAAGGAAAGGGGAGCAGGACTATGCTATTCAAAAGGAGTAAACTGTAAGATGAGGTCAGCTCTCTAGTGCGGCTGTACCCTGAGGGGATGGCACAGGGTTATGTTTCCCCCCTTTCCCATGATGAAGCTGTCATAAGAAGGTCTGAATGTTCCAGAGATGCATTTCACCCTCTGCAGGTGGGTGTTGCAGTACTTGGAGCCCCAGGCTTCACACTGAGGCAGCAGTACAATGATGTGGGTTGAGTAAAAGCTGTGATTTGCAGGGTTACTTCTAACCCAGTGATCCAGCGGTCCCTCCAGCAGTTGTTTGGCTCCAAAATGCCTTGTACTGACCCCCTGGTATATTTAAACTGATTAACTTTTTGGTTTACTGTAGGGGTTTTGTTTTGTTGTAGGATTTTTGTTCACAAGCTGTCTCATAATCATTAGTCGTACTTCGCTGAAAAACGAATAAATGCAACGTGCTTTAGGGGAATAAGGTAGTTTTAGCAGAATTGTTGAGCAAATCTGGAGATTCCAACTACTCAGCTTCTGCCTAGGAATCCACAGCCATAAACTTGTCCAAATTCATGCACTCTTAGCAAGCTTCAAGACTTCTTTAAATATGTGTATGTATATAAATGACATTAGTGAACCAGGTGCCCATTTATTTTGGGCTGGAAGAGGCTTATCTCCTCACAAAAGATGTTCAACACTGTGCCAGTCTTTCTAGGACTTGTACACAAAGAACCATCTCACTGATGTTGTCGGGCAGTGTGACAAAACATGAAGTTAACCACTTGCATGAGTCCCTGCAGGCCCAACTCTTATGTCAGGATCCCGTATCTCTATCAGCAGCAGACACTAAAATTAGAAGCTCCACTGTGTAAGGTTGAAGTTGATTTCCAGATAGTAAAACATTGGCGTCAGCTTAAAACTGCTTCCCGTAAAGTTTCTCTACTGTGATGCTTCATCCTTAAAGGATGAAATAGGGTATGAGTAAAAAGGTTCCTAGCTTTACATACTGCATTTGTCAGATTCATTTTCTGAATACTTTTAATACAGGGTTTCTTCTTGGGACTCTTTTTCCAAGCTTTCTTACACATAACTGTATCTATGTACACTCACAGGAATGCAGCTTCAAGTTTGGAAATTGCTATGAGGTAGATCCCACAAAAAGATGCAGAGAGCAGCTTTCTGGGCCTCATAAAACATGTCTGGCTACAAATGTAAGACAAAACATTACATATATACAGTTCTTTTTATTTGGACCTATTTTTTCTCTATAATTCATTTTAAAAGCTTACTACACTGACAGTCTTTATTTATTCTTTAGAACTGCACAGGAACTATTCATCCCATGTGCTCTCTGATATTTCTGAGAGTTCATCTCCTGTATACAGTTTTAATGTTTCAGACTTGCTACCCAGGGCTTATGAAGCCTTGAAAAAGTAGATATATCTCATTCACCTCTACTAAATAGGAGGCGACTGAGCAGAAAGCAACAGAGCCTTTCTCTGGGTATCTGATGGACACAGGTATATATGTAGTCATTTATGTATACCTTTAGGGAAGCTATCACTAGATTATCTTACCTTCCTGCATGGATCGAGCTTTGCAGGTGGACTTCAGATCCCTTAATGAATGTGACAAAATAACAATGTCTGCACTGCTTCAAGGGAGATTTACATTAGACATCAGAAAGGAAGTTTCTAATGAATTATATCCTGTGAAGAATTTTGGGAGTCACTGCTTCTGGAGGTCTTCAGGAACAGCCTAGAGGGACGTGACAGGAATGACACAGACACAACACAGGGCAGCTGCGCTCCCCAGGGTTTGATTCTGTGTCTGCATACCGTGGGTGATGCAGGGACTGCCTTCCCCTCTCTGCTTGTCCTCAGCGGGAGAGGCGATGGCAAGGGGAGGTGGGAGGTGCAGTCCCATGCTGGAGCCTCCATAGTACTCGACAAGGAGCATGTGGAAAACTGCCATGGTAATTTGCACAGCTTATGTCCATCTTTTTCCATAGTGTTTGTCTTTTAAGGGGGGATTTCTTTTCTGATCTGATCACCAGCTGTCAGATACATTTCCTAAAAATAATGCATTTGGCCTTGTAGACTGACATTGCAGTCTCCAAGCATGGAGGCATTGCTGGTCTTTGAGGGCTTGAGAAAAAGCCCACTGAGGAAAAAAGAAAAGGCTACAATCTTGGTACTGATGAAACAATCAACTCGCATCAAAATAAGGGTATTATAAGAGTACCCACAACCTCACAGAACCAGAAACCATGCCAGATGAGATAGATGTGCTGGAGGATAAGAGACAAAGCTTTGTTCAACAAGTTGCAATAGGATTTTTGATCAGGATGAAAATGCAGGCACTTCCCTGCAGTAATTTGGGTTATTTATTTCCTGAAAAAATTAGATAATAACATCCAAAAGAGACCTTCATTTAACTCTGCAGGCAAAAAGAGGGGAATGGGACAATAAGATGAGCAGCTCTTAAAATGCCACTTTTGTTAATAAAACACCTTTAGAAGCTACTCTGCCAGACTGACTAATGGTGATTAAAAAGGGATCTGAGACACTACTATCTAGCCTTGCAATTTGGAGGCACAATGTATTACTGCAACTACAACAAAGAGATAATGACTCTGAAAGTCATGGAGTTGAATGTCAGTAAATTACTCAAAATCGTTTACTATCAAAGCTTGACAGAGGAGAGGAAAATGTAAAGAATAATGCCAGAAATCAGATAAATAATCAGTTAATAGAGCTGTATGGCATGGCTGTTTCCTGCCACCTTCATTCAAGATCCGAGTTAAAGGAAGTAAAACGGCAACTTCTGTCTCACTGTATCTTAGCAAATCCTCATGAAGCCATGTCTTAATGCATTTGCTTTCCTGCAGTCAGACTGAAACATATGTGAGTACTGTGAAGCTACACACTTCTGGTGAGAAATCTAACTGAAAGTTTCTCCATCACTCTGATACTATAGTACATTACACTGCTAGTAGTTAAGATCCAGTGAGATAACTCCAGAAGTAGTCAGCTGTTCAATATAGCTGGAAGTACTAAAACATGGCCTCTTACAAAAAACCACTGTCCTCAATCCAGACTGCATTGCCCTATTATTTCATTTCTCTTTGCAAATTCAGATGATCACTAAAATAAGTATTATCCCAGAAAAGGAAGTAAAGACTAAGACAGTCTCAGCATCCAAACTGCTGAGGTCACCCTTGCCATTTTAACATGATGTTTTCTTTTCTGTCTATGTTTATGAAAGTGTTCCATAAGGAATGTTGACACATCTCATGGCTCTAAAATGCTCTCTCTTTGTTCCACTTCTCTGCTATAGCTGATAATTTTACTAGAAATAGTACAAGACAATGAATATTTAATTAAATAAATGCTAGTGCAAGCTTAGAAATATTGTTATGTGTCACTAGATATAGAAAAATGTTTATTAATGTCTCTTTTCAAAGCTGCATTTGTGCAGCTTGAGAATCTTAGGTTTTATTGGTTTTAAATGAAAAAGGAACAACAGCAATTCTACATCAGGCTAAGAAATTATGTGGAGCAAATTGAGACATATTTTGTGTGCCTGTCTGGGTAGCAGCAGAAGCTGATTCAGGTCCAGGCTGCATTTTTCTTTTCTTTATAATGGATACAGCCTTAATCCCTTTGATTTTGCCTTTGATTTCAATACTAGCAGATACCACGCACTGCTTAGAATATATCCCCCAGCTGATACACTACAGATTAGCATGTAAATACCAAGTAAGGGAATAAATGTTAGCAAAGTGCACTGAGGTCCTGTCATACACCAGAAAGATGATCTAGAAAGTTGCTATTAAGCCAGTTAAGGTTAAGGTGATGCGAAGAGGTTTCGCACAGTCTCCATCCTTGGAGGTTTTAAAGACTCAACTGGAAAGAGCCCTGGGAAGCCCAGTCTGATCTCAGAGCTCTCCCTGCTTTAGGCAGAAGGAAGGTGCTTCAAACCTGGACTATCCAGTGCTCTATGATTCTGTGCTGTAACATAGAAGTTACAGCAAAGGGGCAGGTTAGAGAAGGAGAAGGTGGGGGGAGGCTGACGGGTTGAAAGGATGGACCAGGGCTGCTATGTCCTACTCATCGTGGTCACAATGGTTACAGCACCTGCTGCCACCTTCTGCCACTGGTTAAAGCTGAACTGCAATAAACTGGGTACTGCACTGCTTTCCCAGAATAACATACACTTAGTGTATATGGTCCACAGCCTCCTACCAGCCAGCAGTATTCCAGAAAAACCATTTTGGGATCAGGAGAGCTGTGCTGATTTCAATTAGCTGATGTTCTGCGAAGGGACTAGTGAAGTAAGGGATAGCAGAGCAAATTCAGTAATGAAAAGAGTAAATTAAAATCACTGGGGCAAGTAAAGCAGATCCAAGATGTGTCAAAGAGAGGAAACCAAAGCAAAAGGAACATGGAAATCTGTGCTTCAATTAATAATAGGCTTTTAAAGGGACAGAGGATCTGTAATGTTTCTGGAATGCAAAGGAGATCCAAGACTGACAAAGCAAAGGAGTGTCTGAACTCAGGAAGAGGAAAGTCACTGAGTACATCTCAGGCAGCAACCTCAGGGAAGACAGGCAAGCAAAGGGCCAAGTCAGAGCAGATAAGCAGGTAACAGTTGCCAACACCTGCCTCTATTCACAGCCTAACAGCAATGATGTGTCCTGCTAAGTGTCCAGAAACCTTCACATACCGAGAACTTGTAGTTGTCCATGATTATAGCTCACTGCTTGCTATATTAAGTGCTGAGAAGACATAAACCAGAAGTGAAGGGATTCCTCCTTCAATACACGTTTTCAAGAGACATTAAAAATTATGAAGGAGGTTATGTACATGTTTCCAGCCTGTGTCGTACAAATTCTCTGTCTCAAGAAAAGTTATTCATGTACCCTTGAAACTCTGCAAGGCTTAGTGTTTTCTCAGCAGCCTGTTTAGCAGCCTGGAAAGCTTTGGAACTGATAATTAAAGCATTTCAAGGTTGACTACCACTTGACCTCACTGATTTCTATGAATTCCTCACCAGAGAAAGTGTTGCTCAGAGTCTGTAAGGGCAGCAGAATCCAAACTCAGCACAAAGAGCTAATGTCTAGTTGTTTTATAATCCAACACCAGAGGGGTAAAGCTGACAGTGACAGAAATGTCTGAAGATTATAGTCCCACTCAGAGCTTTCAAAACACATGCTGAAAATTAAGCGTGAGTGGGTTCTTTGATGCAAGCAGAACTGTCCATCTGTTTGAACATAAAGCCATACACATCATAGGAACTGGATCAGGTCAATGTGATTTCCTGCTCTTCTGTAGAGACCATGGATACAACTGAATGTTTAAATCCTTCTCTGTCAGGAGGATGATTAAAGAGATGGTATAGCAAATCAAGTTCAAATATATCAGGGTTGTGGAGTAATCTCAGTGTTATTTTTAAAGTATTCTGAGAGATACTTCATAAGAAAGCATTTTCTTTGTGATCACTGGGATGCACAGCTGTTAGTGACCTGACTATTTTATAGAGCAAAAGAACCAAGCTGTTATCTTCAAGATGCTCACAAGCCGAGATATCTGCCTGAGCAGCTTACGCTGAAATGTGTCAAAAATAAAACTAAACATCTCGAAACATCCAAAAGAAATAGCAAGATAAGTAATTTCACTCAGTTGGGACCTACATAGGAAGAAATATTCTGTAGTATTAAAGCATACCAAGAAATGTTTTATTGGTCCATTAATGCACATAATGGGAGCATTGCAAAGCACAGAGATGATACAGAGGTGAATGAATTTCAGTGATGGGTGAAATGGTCCCTCTATATGTAATCTCTGCAGATTATCTTCTGGGATATTTCTCTGTGAAAGCAGGAGATAAATATCATTAACTTTTGTTGCCTTTGCTTTTGGGAGGATGCAGTGATGTCAACTTCTCTGAGGCATGTGCAGTCATCTTCACACATGTCCTGATGCATTTCCAATATGTAGGGTAAGAGTTGCTACAAAAATTCTGTAATGGCATAAAACCAAACACTGATGTGCTAAACCACAAGCATTTATATTAGAGAATGGAAAGATGTGGTAAAGCTACCTTTGTGATTCTGCTTATGATTTAAGAAGTTTTCAGTAAGTATTATTGAAATACACATGTAAAGCTATTTGAAAGCAGCTGGTCACAAGTATACCTTGTTTATCTCCCAATCCCAGATGTTTAGAAAGTCTATGGATTGATCTAAGGGTCTGCAGACACTAAGCAAAGCAGACATATTATTGGTAGTCTTAATTCATTATGCTAGGGTCAGTGCCTTCACTAGAAACCCTTAGAAATCAAAAAAGGTGGAAATCACAATGTAACATAACATAACACAGTGAGATTTCACAGAATGCATTCTTCATTAATCACCCCAAACACATTAGCATGAATTATTAGCCAATATTCAGAGTCTTGCTGGCTTGTTTCTATTAGAAAGAGAACCTCATGATGTAGTCAATTATTGCTTGCATGCAATTCAAATAGAAGCTGTAATTTTCAGAGGGCTGGTGACCAGGAACTTCTGACAGCAAACTAAACACAAAGGTACCCTGTGACAGCAATGTGGAATATTGCAGGGGAAACTTTATCACTCAGTAAATGAACTGGGCAGATCCATACAGCTGTGACAGCAAATTAAGATGTCATTGGGGTCCATACAGCTGTGACAGCAAATTAAGATGTCATTGGGGTCCCACATAAACTGGGGAGAAACAGAGGATGTTGGTTTCTTGAGAGCAACTTTCCTTACACATCAATCTATTTATTTTATGATCAGTTGTCTGTGGAGACTAAGAGAAACCTTAGCTTTATCCTTGACAGATAGAAGCAGATTGTTCAGAAAATAGTCATCTTCATAAGGAAGACATGCAGAAGTGTAATAGCCCATCCCATCCAGAACACAGTTAAATTTAGAAACTTTCCAATTTAGAAACAGCCGAAGCTGCTGCTGCCACTGATGTCAGACATCACTTGATTTCACTCAAGAGGAAAGAGAGACAAAGAGAAAGTGAAGGCTGCAAAACATAACCTGTAGTCAGGTAGTTCAAAGACAGTTATTTCTTGCTGGAAAGGCAAATGATAATTTCATTTTACATCCAAGCCACAGCAAGCTTTGTAGTGAGATAAACCGGAGCTCGATTACTTGCTGCACACCATAATTTGGTTTGGACTTTTAGAAGGAAAATGTCCTCTTTTGCTATTTTGTTAGTGTCTTGCAGTTTTGCCCTAACTGCCGATGCCAGGGCTGCACAGACTTGTTTGCTAACTCATTATTGCCTTGGTATTTTTCAGATAAATACATTATACACAGGCTTGGGTGATGTAGAAATACAAACCATGCAAAACCACCCTGCTAAGCTTTAACTCAAAGTAAACGCTCTGAATCCGAGTAATGTAGAAAAACTTGGAGACAAGTCAGCGTAAAACACATGGCATAGGAAAGCATGCTGAGAAACATAAGAAATTTGGGTATAAACACAGCGTTTTTATATCTGGCTTCTCAAAAAGATCAAGTGTTTTCTGAGATTTGTGCAAAACAACCAAAACATGAAACAAGTGACATTTTATGTAATGCCACGTTGGTGTTAGTTTTGTTACAAGGAGGCTGGAGCTCTTTGGAACAGATTTCCTTCATGAACTTCAGATAACGTTTTGACTGCTGTATGAGAACAGCGAACGCATTGTGTTTCCTGAAGAACAGTAGGGTTTAGGTTTCTGAAGGTTTTTGTGGTTCCCTTGCACTGCACAGTACAAAGAAGGTAGATCTAAAAATTCGCCACCTCGTTTTTATTCTCGTTGTGTCACAGCACTGCTGCACTTCAGTTTGAGGGACTTTGAAATCTTTAAAGCCATGGGAGCTGAAGCCTGCCACATATAAAAGGCATGAGCTTTCCTCCACCTCAGAGCTGGCAACTGCCAGGAAAAGGCTAATAGCTTTTTGCAAGCAAAGGAAAACCTCAGATCTTTTCTCATGTAAGAAACTAGCACTGAAACTAGGCATAAGCATAGGATTGTTGGGTAGGTTTTTCTTTCATTTTCCCTGGGTTTTGTGAAAGAAAAGCACACAGCTTGCTGGGATCTGACTTTCCACTGGTTGCTTATCTTGCTGAGAAAGAGGATCTTTCCCCGTCTCCGCTGCCTGTCTGTCTGTTGCAACCATGACTGTCTCAACAGCAGAGCCAGCAGGAGGGAATGTGTGCTTGTGATTCAGCCCCTGCAAATCACAGTGCAGCTAAAACTGCCAATTTGTGTGATTCTGCAGGAAAATGCACTGAGTGACGAGGTGGACACAGGCTCTGCAGGCAGACCCTCACTGTGAGGGGTTCTTTGCAGCAGGAGGAAGGCACTTCTTAAACCACACCAAGCATTGGCTCAGTGAATGCAAGTGAGGAGTCTGTAGCTGTTCTCTTATTTTAGTTTAAATAAACCAGCATAATTTTTCTATGGAAATTCAGATCTAAGTCCATTAAAATCTAATAATAGGAATGCTGGAACTGGTTTCCAGCAGAGTGCTGACACTTTTTGCATTTGCTGGTACAAAGCAGGAAAAACAGGACAGAAGAGTGCAGCTTATCTCACTCATGACATTCATCTGCTTTCTTCTCCCTTGGGTGCTTTCATAGTCAAGTCATGTAAGGAAATTTTTACTGCTCTTGCATTATGCTATGTCCATTTTTGTTCTTCAGCAGACTGTTTTAACAGTAGAAGTCTGCAGAGCCTTGTCTGTGATCCTCAGGCCCAAGACTTCAGGCAGTCTCATCCAGTCTCACTTATGGCTCAGCCCACATTGTCCCACAGCTCCTGGGGAAGAAAGCTTCCATTTAGTTTGCCAGCATGACAATGAACTGTCATGGTTTAAGCCCAGCTGCTAGCTCAGAACCACGCAGCTGCTTGCTACTTTACAATCTACTTCTTCACCAAGCTGTTCTTTTAGTCCTTCTTCCTCCCTTTCTCAAAAACATCTTCTGCTGTATCACCCCACACAATAATGTCATCAATGTATTGCAGGTGCTCTTTGGCTTGTCCCTGTTCCAGTGCAGTCTGGATCAGTCCATGGCAAATGGTAGGGCTGTGTTTCCACCCCTGGGGCAGTCGGTTCCAAGTGAACTGGATGCCCCTCCAAGTAAAAGCAAACTGTGGCCCGCACTCTGTTGCCAAAAGGATTGAGAAGAATGCAGTGGCAATATCAGTTGTGGCATACCACTTGGCGACCTTTGACTCCAGTTCGTACTGAAGTTCTAGCATGTTCGGTACGGCAGCACTCAGTGGTGATG
The DNA here is from genome assembly GCF_033815535.1 of Pezoporus flaviventris. NCBI lineage: Eukaryota > Metazoa > Chordata > Aves > Psittaciformes > Psittacidae > Pezoporus > Pezoporus flaviventris. The sequence continues at coordinate 8,238,547 of NW_026892585.1, forward strand.
TGACTTCATTCAGGCCACGATAGTCTACTGTTAGTCTCCACTCTCCATTAGACTTTCACACTGGCCATATGGGGCTATTAAAGGGTGAGTGGGTAAGAGAATACATCTAGCTATATGAACTGGAAATTGAAAGACTCTCATAGCTTTCATTCTATAGTTACAATAATAGTGATGGCGCATTGCTGTGACTGCAGATCTCTGTATTTTAATATATCAAGGCCTTTCTCCAGTGTGTGTTATAAAACCACCCGAAGATTTTACAGGAATAGTTGTCTGCTGCTGATTCCTAATTGCTGAGGGTAAACACTTCTCTTTGGGAAAGGGCTTCAAACCAGAACCTGTTCATTTCCTCCAGGCTTCTCACTACACCTAAGAGCCATTCACAGTCTAGGAATGTGCTTTTTTTAGAAACTAAATTTAACACCGTCTTTGGGCTACATACCTGAAGACTTTTCCTCTCCTACTGAAAAGCACCTGTGCTTCCCTTCCTTAATTTAACCTGCTCTTTCCAGCTGAGACTGCTCTTCATGTTTAGCCATTCAGCAGCTGGAGAGGATTGTCGTAAGGACAGAAAGTTTTTCTGGTTTATTTTTGTTTCATTTTGGTTCTGTCGGACTTGTGAGCTGTCTATGGGTAAAACCAGTGCTTTCTGTAACCTGTCAGGAGTCAGTAACTGGCCATCTTCACTGCTTGTATTATTATTAGAAGACAAAAGTGGTTTTTATATAACTGGTGTTTAAGAAATGGCAGTAATTTACATCTTTCTAGATGAATGTGTATTTCTTTCTGAAATTCAAAATGCATTTCTAGGAAACCAAGTTCACGTCTCAGGTTTTGCAGGGTGGCCATTGTGTGAGAGCCTCAATGTCTATAAGGGGTATGCATATTATATTTATGCGTGCAAAATGATATCTGATCTGACTGTGAACAACTTGCAGAAGGTTGCAGGTTTTCAGTTGTGTAAATGCTCCTTTGTGTTATAACTGTGTACTTTTCCCTGATTATTTAAATCCTTGCCCATGGAAACCAGTAATAACACTGCAGTAGACTATGTAAAACGCTAAAATAACAAGAAGGGCTGAGCCAATCTAGTCTGGGAAGGGGAGATATTCTGAGCAGTGCTGATCACTTCCATTTTCTGTTTTTTCTGATAACTTTTTATGCATTTACTGAAAGCCGCAGAGGAATTGCTGCAGACATCAGCTGTGCAAGCACCACTTACAGAAAGCCACGCACGATTCCTCAGTTATTTTTTTCCACAACAAACCTACAATAGGACCCATGCTGTGCCCTTGCTCCTCACAGTAAACAAGCACGTTGCCTTTCAGTCTACAGATAAGCCAAGGGATGGCTCACATCCCCCAACACATCGAATCCATTAATTCTTTTAATCATTTTTTTTTACTCTTGTCTAAGTTGCTTTTGCTTTCTCACCCACCTTGCAGTGTTCTGTCCTTACCTGGCTTCAGAGGCTCACTTACATCGGTGGTCACCAGTCCTCACCTCTCCCACTTCAGCAACAAGTTTTGTGCTTTTGCTACCCAGAGTTTTTATTCCTTTGCTGCTCTTACAAGTTGACTTCTTATTTAGGCTTGCAGTGCAGGAGCATCTCTTCCATTGCTTCAGTTGTTTCCTTTCCTTTGTCAGCTTTTACTGCTACTCTCTTTCTTCTTTCCTCACTAGACTTCTTTTTTTTCTCTTTCTTTCTTCTTTTACTACCTGTTCTGGATCCTTATCCATGTCCTCTGGCATCTTGCCCATCTTTGCACTGAAGCTCTGTTTACTGCAGCTTTGATTTGGTTAAATTCCACATCTCCTGTCTGCCTACTTTGTCTTGTCTTCCCTCTTCCTCTGCCTTTTACTGAACCTTCATCTCTGAGTTTCTTTTAGCCATGTTTTCTGCCTTTGGTGCATCAAATCAACACTTTGAATTAACAGAAGTTGTGCACGTAGGCTGCTGTAGTTAATATTTCCTTTGAAGCAATGCTAATCAGGTAAGACCACGTAGAGCAGAAGTGTATCACAGTCCTTGGTTTCAAGTCGTTTTTCAAACTGGGAAGCACAAATAAAACATGAGAAAAGGCTGTGAAAGGAACTGTGGAGCAGAGCCAGACTCCACTGTAGTAAACAACACTGCTACACCAACAGGGGCCAATGGCAGTGGTTTAAAACAGCATCTTCCTTGCCCTACAAGCCAGAAAAAAGAAGAAGACAGCATGTACTTGGTTTTGGAAATTTCCTAAGAATAATGGAATGAATAATAAATTGAAGAACTACAAGTCGCAGCTGGCTCTCTCAAAGCTAAACTGCAATCAACCAAGGGCTTTGCAGACCTAGGACATTTTGCATGCTAGTGATGTCGGAGGCAGAGGGAGTGAAGGAAGAAAACAAAAGAATCATCTTGAGGGGAAACAGAAGAGGAGACTCCTTGAAACATGGAGCTTCCCTGAGCAGCAGATGTAGGTTTATCCAAGATGCTGAACTGCCTGCTGTTTGGCTTCCCTCCTCTGCTCAAGGAACCTGCACTTTGTGCTTATTTTCGGTAAATAAACAAGATTACAGCAAATGATATCCCTGACTTCTATAATCTCTTTTCATCTTAACAGGAACAACCTTGCCAGGCCATATTGGCTAACTGCTTCAGCAAAGGGGATAATAGTATGAATTTGTAGTGCAAATTTAAAGGAAGTGACAAAGTCGATTTGAAAGATAGCGTACAGTAGATGACACCTGTAAATCAGTGCTCTGCGTTCACATGGCTGTAAAAACTAACCTGCCTCTAGTTAGGTATTTAATAGTTCTCAGCAATGTAGTAGTTATTTAAAAAACAAAATATTATCTGGAGCCCTTCTTAAGGTCTGGCTTCCTAGCCTAAAGAAATTGTAAATAGGGAGAAAAATTACAGTCATGTATAATAAAAAGGGCAATTTTTAGACTAGCTCAAGGTAAAAATTATTCATGGGGCTTTGAACAGACACGGTTTAAAGGTGCCTAAAAATACTGTCACATTTGTCTCGTATCCTTCACATCTTTAATAAATGAGTACATCATCACAAAGAATTTTAGGAGGAAAATAGTTAAATGGAAACTCACTGGTATCGCAGCAAGTCGTATTGCATTTTGTCAAGCAAAATCATGATTGTGAACTTGCAAGCAGAAAATCACTTGAGTTTCTCCTTAAGCAGTAAGCATGGTAGTGTCTGATTGACAGTGACCAATCTGACTTTAGAAGGCGCTAATGTCCTCTCCTGTTGACATCGGTTAGGTAATGAGTGTTTCCTCTTCTGTCACAATGAGTACTGGCTGAAAATTGGAATATTTGTTTAGAAGTTCAGGCATTTTGAACAGAAAAAGGCATTCTGGATCAGTTTCATTGCGCTGTTGCATTTCTCTTGCGAAATGCTGTATTTTTGAGAAGGTATTTCGAACAATCAAATATCTAGGAATGAATGGTTCAACTCATCCAAAATGGCATTTTCCTAACACATAGTTTCATTACAAAATGATGCATTCTCATACAATGATAATGATCTCCAAGCAGCTCTGTTTTCCTGTTAAAAAATAAAAACGTTGCGGCACTATGAATCTCAAGTCAAATCTATAACCAACCCATTTAGTTGTCGACACTCCCATAGAGACCTCTCCCTTCCACTTGATTTCAGTCTGGTCCCTGCGAATTGTCAATAATTGCTGACTATGTCAAGTAATTATTTACCCATTGCCATTAGGAATAAATGGTGGTCCCTGTGATTGCTTTACACAAGTGCATTGTCCAGCTCCACTTCCCCTGTCCTGAGCTGTGAATGTAGCTAGGCAAAGCCGCTACCTTTGTGATTTATTTGAGGGGAAGCGTGAAGCTGTGAAGGGAAATATTCCCTGTGAAGGCAACAGGACTTTTCAGATCACTAGCGTTAAATGGCAGATTTGTCTGAATGAGGATGAAAAAAGAGTAAACAAATGTTTTAGGACTTCAGATTTTTGTTATTACTGCTTAGAATAAAATAGCAAGGTAAGTAGATAATCTTTTCCCCTGCTGACTATTGTTTGTTAGGTTTAATTTTTTTCCAAATACAATAAAGTTATATATAACCTTACACCTCCTTTCATTTTAAGCAGGGAAATAATTCCTTTTCTTTAAAGTCCCAGATCTTCTGTGCAATACTGTGCTAGATGTTACTGCTGGAAGCAATTAGCAGCGACTGAAGAAGTCACTTCACGCTGACAAGAGATGAATGAGTTGCCATCAACACATCTCATTAAAAATCTAATCTGAAAAGCCACAGTTGAAACCATTATGCAGTACTTCATCAGCCACCTTTTGTTGTTATTTTGCTGTTACCTTTTATTGACCTTGACTGGATGTAGAGGTGGGCCCCTGGAAACCTCATGTAGTTCAACAAGGCCAAGTGCAAGATCCTGCGCATAGATCAGGGCAATCCCAAGCAAAGCTACAGGCTGGGTGGAAGGTGGACTGAGAATAGTCCTTAGGAGAAGGACTTGGGGGTGGTTGATTGCCCTGAGAAGCTGTGGCTGCCCCATCCCTGGCAGGTTGGATGGGGCTTGGAGCAACCTGGTCTAGTGGAAGGTGTCCCTCCCCGCGGCAGGGGTTGGAACTGGATGAGCTTTGAGGTCCCTTACAACTCAAACCATTCTATGATTCTACCCTATGCTCTGGTAAAGAAACCTCTGGTGACCTGACCTCAGAGTACTAAGAATCCTAAAAACCCTTGAAGTTTGTTCTGTCTTTAGTAGGATATGTTAAAAGCTTTTTGTTTCCTTGTGCTGCTGTTCTGTGGCGTGTGTGTTGAGCATCTGAGCTTTCTGCCTATGGCCTGTAAAGGTCAGTGGCTTTTTAGGATCTCAGTTGGAAGACAGAAGGTAAAGCAGGACTGCAGATTTTGTCATTGCTGTGCTGGTTACAGTTTCTAATACCTGGACTAATAAAAGCCATTTTGTAACAAGTAATACCCACAAATTGCTGATAAACAGTATTTCCCAATGCTTAAACAAAAACAGATGTCTCATGTCCCCAACATGACATGGAAGGATCAATTATCTTCAGATATTGGGGATTTTGCTCCTACTGCTTGCTTATTTTTGGGATTTTCACCTCATCTTTTCAAGTCATTTTCTAATGGGCCCAGCTCACCTATTTTAGCTTGTTAGAAGAGCGAAGTCAGACTAATTTTAGGCTACTGTTAAGAGTTAAAATGTTATTTCACAAATCTGGGACTTTCCATGTAGCTGTATTAGACACATAACTGGTTAAAGCATGTACTTTTCTACACTGCAAACAGTTATGGGTTAATAATGGTTTCATCTGACACTGAATAACTTCCTCAAAAACAGAATATCCTAAGACCCACTACTGTGCCTGTGAGTGTCAGGTGAAGGCTATTTTTAGATTTGTGACAATGTTTGCCCTATAGAAGTGGATTTAATCAACCAGGGCTGATTGGATTAAGCAGCTGTTTACTGTGAGAATAAAACACTGAAATATTGTTCAAGTCGAGAAGGACGGGATGTTCCTTTTGCTTTTTCTCTCATAGGATGAGTTGCAAAGACCCCCCCCTAAAAGTAGTCTGTACTCACAAAACACTTCAGTGAAGTCATTTTAGTGTCGAAAGGTGCTTGTTGGTGTTGTTTTCTGTTGTTTACTCCTTCCAGGATTTCTACTCAACTGCAAATTCAGAGGAGAGTTTATGCTGAGGATGAAGGCAATTATGTGATGCTGCACCTCTTGCAGACTGAGAGCATCAGCCAGCTCCGCATGTTGTTCTGTGGTACTGGCTCTCACCCTTAGCAGTATCACTGAAACAACCCCTTCATCCTAGCACAGCTATGCTAAGCGCTGCTTGTTCTCCAGCTTAGGGCACCAGTCTCTTCTTGTCTGCTAGGGGTTTGAACTTCCTATTCCTGGTAATCACCTGCAGCCTTGTCAGATGCTTTTGACAACTCATGCTCCACTGCAAGGAAGGGACACCAAAGATCCTTGCCTTTTTGTCCTGGGGGTTCCTGAGGGGTGATGACAGCGTGGAGATATGGAGAGAGGGATACCTCTGATGACAAATGTCTGGGTGAGCACAGACAGTAAATTCTGTGGCTTCTACACCGATAAGATAGCTGTGCTTCTGTTTTATTACTAAATTTGTTAGCTGTAGGTTGGACTCGGTCTAAAAGTTGGGTCTCAGAATTCTTTAAAATACTTTTGACTTGTGTATTGCCATCTTCTTATTCATTTTTAAATTAAATATGCACTTTTCAATGCTTCTTGACCAGTTTTCTTTAGTCACTGAGTGATTTACCAATCCTTTTCCTTGTGCTGCAGCTTGAGATTCTAACATATTCCATGGCCTGTTTCTTGGATTAAATATATGGCCTTAAATTGTGATAAAATAATACATTTCTCATGAAATCTCAAGATTTGCTCTACACTTAGCCAGAATCAGAACAATTTTTCTTCCTTACCGATGACAACTCTCATCAATCTTTTGCAGATAGACAAATGAAAATGTAAGTTGTGATCCATACAAAATATTATAGCCACAGGTTGCTAGCAAAATAATGTTTAAGTTCAGCTAACTGAAACTTCGGGCCTCGTTCAGTAATAGATGCATTCTCCCTACTGCACCCATGATGCTGGTGAGCCTGTAAAGCCTAGATCTAGCTTTTGGGTTTGCCTCTCTTACTGGTTTTGAAAGGAGAGTGTTAAGGAGTATCTGCATGCCATTGTGGTAGTGCTAAAGAGTATCTGTATGCCACTGTGGTCACAAATACTGTCAAACACCAGCAAGAGATTTATACAGAAACAGCATAACTGGGTTCAACCAGCTTCATGCTGTATTAGGAATCCCTCTCTTCCTGCTCCGGAGTTACAGGCAGGTTTGACCCTCTTTGCTAGATGTCCCCTCTTGCATGGTTTAAAATTAAATGTAATCTTTGACACACTTAGCAAAGCCCCGATGGCTACTGTGCCACCATCAAGGTTTGCAGTTCCTAGCAGACACTGAATTGAAGGATCTTCAGCACATCTGAAAACTCACAATTTCTTTTGAAAAAGGTGTTAGGGTTTCACTCTTCCAACCCCAAAGGGTTTTTTTGCCTTCTCTTTCCCACCTGCCCTCCAGCTGCTGTATCCGGGGGCCTGTTTGCATCCTGTAATAATTATTGGAGAGCCCCTGTGATCCCTAGAGCCTGTTTCTGCAGACAGAGTTTTCTCTGCCTTGTTATTTATTTGCCCACTCATCTGAAAACCTGGTGAGTAAAAGATGTGGAATAATGTTTCATTCAGAGAGAAACTATTCATGTTCCTGCTTTGCACACTGTTAACAAAATATCATCTATTTTAATAACAACACAAGTAATTCCAGCAGATATTACTGTAGCTAAAATACCTGCAGTAATAGACCTAATATACTATTTATTGCACTTCCACTTAGTACTTGTACTTGAATGACAGTAGTCCCACTGCGAAGCAATTGGTATAAGTTGGCCTACTGTGCTATTATGTTTTAATGTCCCTTACCACATACTTTTGTACTCCAGGAAACATTTTCAAACAAACAAACAAAAAACCAACTAGGTTTGGGTTTAAAAATACATATTTATTGTGAATACATGTATATATTTATATCTTACATTTACGTATGTGAAGCCAGTTTGGTTGAGTGACAGAATCACGCTCTGTGTGACACACCGTGTGTATGCGCATTTGCTCTGTGTGAACTGCAAAATATCCTAGTGGGACTAAAAGAAAATGTAACAAACTATGATAGAATTTGGAACAGTGCTTTCCTTGGTGAAGGGGAAAAGCTATCACATAAGAAAAATAGCTGGAATCACGCTTACAGCACAGATAAGCAGCTTATATTTTCCAAAAATGTGATTAATCAGAGGATAATTTGTGCTGTATAATGTAACTGTATAGTGACAGATAGACACATCTCCTTCCACAGATTGTTTCTAGCCCCAATTTTTCATAATCTATAGTTGTAGGGAAAGTATCTGAAAACCAAGAGGATTTAGCATTGCAAAAAACTGCTCTGCCTTGACACAGCATAAGCTCAGAGCAGACACTCATGTTGCTGGAAAGTGTCTCTGATGCTACAGAAGAGTGACTATCCCTCTGGACCCAACAAGGGTCCTTCAGCCTTTGAGTCATGGAAGGCCTCTGATGCTCATTAACTGCACTTCACTCGTATCCTTGTTGCTCATCAAAGCACCTTCTTTGGCTTCCTTTCTTAGCACTTTGTACAATGGTGTTCAAGTACGTGTTGCATAATTGCCTCTTCCTTTTTATCCCTTTCCCCTCTTCACTTTTCTTCTGCACTTAGAAGATGGTGCCTTGAAGATTGGTCTCTTGGGGATGCTCCTAGGCTGCCTGCACAAGTGTTTCTGTGCAGTGACTTGGCTACTTTTAGAGACAAAATGAGCTTTTGTTCTCTTTTCCACTTTGCTTGTGAGGGTGCAAGGAAAAAGTGAATCCATTCTTTTATTTTCTCTTCTAAGTATATATATACAAGAGTATTTTGGTGAAGGTCATCATCATCTGAGGAGGGAAAGGGGGCAACTCTAGGGCCACCTGATTTTTCCCAGCTGCCTCCTCTTAATATGTCCAGAAAAGTTATATTTAATTGGTTGACAGACTTTTTTATATGTGGCAACCCAGGCTGGCAGTAAGATCTTGAAACCTCTGGTGAAGGGCCACTATGCACATGCAGGTTGGGTGTGAAAGCCCTGTGAAGGGTCCAACCAGTCATAGCTGTTCCCAATCCATTGTATGTGGGACCTCAGACCATGGATGAAGTAAATCCAGGATAGGCCAGATGACTGTTCATGCCTGCATTCTCCCTGGGGGTTTACCCAGGGGGAGCCTCGTAGTTCAGCTCTTGTCAGAGAGACAGTTAACTGTTATCAAAAGTCACCAAGGAGAACGGGAGAAGCATCTGTGCAGGAAATGCAAGGCACAGTCAAGAGTGCATTTCAATGTTGGTAGATACTGAGCATAAACAAGTGCCACATACACTGTCTTCTGGGTTTGGACTTTATGAATAAGCATGAGAGATTACGAACTGTAACTGCTTTTAGAGAAGGTTGTTGTGTTTCTAAGAAGAAAATAATCTGTCCCGTCCCAGATCTGGTTAAGGAAAAGGTGGCACTGTTGGTTAGTGCTGGGTAAAACCATCTTTGGGTTTTGTGAAAAAGAAAATATTTGCTGATAAATTCTCACCATCTTTCCCAAGAAGTATTTAAAAACGATACATGAGTTTCAACTTTCATTGAAACATCTTCAGTCTTTTTATTCCTCTTTTTGTTCCAGCCTGCCATACTGCTGATCTGCTCTTCTACTAACAATGAAGAGGGCCCCAAAAACCCAGCTTGCTACAATAAGAGGTAAGAGCAGCAAAGCAAACGGTGTTGCAGCACTGCAGATAGAAGGGCTGTAACTCAACTAATAAAAGATCTTCGTGCACAAAAAGTCTACAAAGGTCTGTTCTATTTTTATTTTAAGAATTCTAATGTCAGGTTGTATTATTATATAAAATGACTGCTTAAGAAAGCTGAGTTGTTTTCTTTGTATGTTGGTAAAGCATTGAAGTGTAAGCCTTATATAGGAAATAACAGAATGGACAAATAAACATTTATTAGGGTTTTTTTAATTGGTGGTAAATTTACTAAAACATAAAATCAGTTGCATCTTTATTCTTTTATTTCTACATGTGCGTTATAGTGCTAATGCATATTTAATCCACAGTGTGGTTATTGCTTTTTGCCTTGTGGAGTAGTAAAAAAAGATTAGAAACAGGTTTCTGTTTGACAGATGCTGTATCGTTTGCAGCTCCGCGTGTCAAACTTACACATCAGGGTCAAAATGTATGCAAAAAGGATAACATTTGGATTTCTGCTGTGATTTAAAATATATTAGAATAGAAAATCATCCCTTCCCACAGAGGGGATGGGGGTGGGAAGAGAAAGAAGTTGGTAGAAATAAAGAGAATGCTGTTTAGTGTGTTTCACCTTGGTCATTACCCTTACTAAATAGAAAGATTTTGCATGCAACAATCAGTAAAAATAACCTGTTTGTTTTCTTGTGAATTACGTATACATAGTAGTTTGTTTCAAACCAAATGTGGTAACTTAAGAGTGGAAGATGCACCTCCTCTGAGCTCCTCGATCAGACTGACATTTGGAAGACTCAAAAGAAAGCGAGATTTGTAATCTGTTCTGCCAATGCCATCATGCTTTCCTACATTTATTGCCATCGCCCTAAGAAGTGACAGCCTTGTGTGTTCTGCTGTCTACAAGCAAGAACTGGAAAAGCTATCAGATAAGCAGAATACAAAATGTGAAATGTGTAATCAGTGTTTGATGAGGAAGGTGGGAGAATAAGGAAGATTTCAGTAACTATTAAAATCCAACACCTTGACTGTCAGGCCATTGCTCACTCTTAATAATACCTCACGCCAATGATAGCTCCTCTAACTTGGACTGAAAGAATTGTGCCTTACCCTCATGCACATTACCATAACAAAACTTAATGTGTCCCCAAGTCAAATAAAATCTAGCTTGTGCCTTTTGGAAAATTTTAATAGTAAATAATAGAAAATGTTTTAATTGGTTTTGGTATTTTAGGAGAATTAACATGTTGAGCTAATTAGAGCCATTCCTGGAGGCATCCCCAGGCAGGAGCAAAAATTGATGTTTAAAGCCATGTATAAGACAAAGAGAGTTTTATTATTTCATTGAGATTTTATAGAATAATAGCAAGTGACTTAAAGCCAAACACATTTCTGTCAGAACAAGGGATGGATCTGAATCATAAAAGGTAAATGCTGTGGAATCTCCATCCCAAAGTCTGACAATGGCCTGTGGGATTCTGAGCTAACAAAATTTGCAGAGCAAACAGTGACCACTGGGGAAAATAGCAGTGACATAAAAGGCCAAACGAGGATCAATACAATTAATAGCTCACTTTCCTCAGAGCTAATTCCATGCCATGTATTTGAAGCAGATTAATAGACAGGCCTAGATTTTTTCAATAAGCTATGGAGCTTGATTCACCTTGAGCAGAAAGACAAAAGGCCCGACTCAATTCACAGACTCTGATCCAGATACCGTTCAACATGGAAATATAAAAGAACAGGAGGTGCAAGGAAGAGAGAGGTTAAAGCAGGGAAGGAACAAGTAATGTGAAGAGTACAATGTTTTATTTCCCTGATAACCTCCTTTAGAAAAACTGTCCATTTACTTCTTGCAAACAGACTCCTGCTGTGTATAGCAGCTAGGTATGCACTCAGAATTTTACATGAATGGAATATATGGCTGACAGTCTGACCTGTGTTATTTTCTAGCCGTTCAAGTTCTGGCTGCAGGCTGGCTGAAGGAAAGGTTTTTAACTAGTAGCAGTCCAAAAACATGAAGGAAAGCTTCCAGAAACAGTCTTCCAGAGAAGACAAGCTTGGTTTTGTGTCAGCCCTGTCAACACAAGGTTTTCTTCTTTTAATTGCTTCTAACCCTGCTCATAAGTGGAAGCTGAATGCTTTTATCTCAATTTAGCTAGTATTTAATGGACCTGTGAAAACACAGATGTTTAAATATATGAGCTCTTCACAGGTCTCCATTTAAAGTACAGGTCTGAATTTAAAATTTGGTGACAAGGACTTAATAATTTTTAGAGCAAATAACCTGCATTATGCATTACAATGAATAATAGTTCTTTAAGAAAGAACTGTCTTTTTTATGTAGTGTTTTAGTTCTGTGTTTAAAGGTAAAATGCTGAAAGTTTACAGAATTAACTATATCTCCTAAAATCCCATTAAAAATTTTAGACCACTGCAGTTTATTAGCACTGACAGAAATTTAACACCTAGCGTATGGTCCCTATAGCTGCCTTCATTTATTATCCTGGCCCTCTAATTCACCACTTCAAACTGAGGAACATATACAAACCGAAATTGCTGCTAATAGTGGCTAATAATTTGACTGATGGTGGCACACACTGTCCCTTCCTCGCAATAGGTTTATTCATCTATAAACTGGTTTATATGTTATTTAATTAGGAATGCCTCATACTTACAGACTTCTGGACTTGGCATTCAAACCGAAAAGTAGAAGAAATGCAGTAAAGTGGGAACAAGCCAGGTGGCCCGGAGCAACTGGGGATGCCCAGGAAGGCATTGGATAAGTTGGATAGCAGGATAGCAGAGTGACTGGAACAAGCTGCCCAAGGAAGCTGTGAATGCTCCATCCTTGTCAGTATCCAAGGCCAGGCCAGACTGGAGCAACCAAGACCAGTGGAAGGTGTCCCTACCTGTGGCAGGGATTGGAACTGCATGAGCTTTAAGGTCTTTTCCAACCCAAATCATTCTATGATTCTGTAAGTGTGCTAAGGAGAGATAAAGCATACACAGATCTAAGAAAGAATGACACCTCTGAAAGCTATCTATTTGGTAGAGGAAACCAGAAGAGGCAAAGCTTTTCACGCATCCTAACATTTGAAACAGATGTCAAACACGCAAGACCAAACATCTTGTGCAATTTCTAATTTGAGGTCAAATTGTAACAGAAATCAGCCCCAACCTGCGAAAAGGATTCTCAGAAATCTTCCTGTACATAAAAAATAAATGGAGAATAGACGTGGCAGGCTAAGGAAGACATCCAAAACAGGCCAGATGTTTTCAGGGGAGGGAACAAGAAATGTTAATGCATTAGATAAACAAGTCTTAAAACTCGTATGAGCATACAGAAATGGAAGAAGATCAAACACTCAAAGGAAAGTCTAAATAAGACACCAGAGATGGTTTAGAAGCAGCAGGATGAAACAATGTGTGGGATAAGGAAAACAAAAATCGGATGTAAGAAGTGTCTGGTGTTCAGACAGACTATATTTAGAAGAAGCAAAACCATCTTCTAGAAGACTCAGTAGAGAGACTGAATGCATCTAAAACTAAGTTAATGATGTGGTCTTGGACAGCTAGTAAGAACAGGGCTTTTTGTGAAATGAATCCAAAGAAATACATAGGAGAACTGGAAGACCGGTTAATGTTAATGAGATCTTTATAACTTGTAAAATGAACACTGGTGGACAAGGTTGTGTGCTAACAGCAGCAAAGGCTTTGCAGAAAAGTTAGTGTGATAAAATAGGGCATGTTTGAAGAAGGGGGCAGAGAATTCCTTGTATAAATGTGTATGAGGGAAGGTTCAAATAACCCCAACAGAACAACTAACCCATGTCAAAAGCTTGTTTGATGAAACAAGAATGATAGGCTTCTGAACAATGCTTTTTGCTATCTAGGAGCAGCATCACTGGAAAACTGTAGCTTTTGGAGATGAACTCTCAGTGTCTGTGTTTTCTAAATGGGACATATTAAATGTTGTTATGATGGGTAAAAGACCACAATTCAGTTGTTACAAGATGAAATGGTTTGCAGACAAATATGATCGTTAAGTGGGATCATATTCAGGGCATCTAAACTCAGCAGTGTTATGGAAAGTGCTGTAGAAAGTGACAGGAGAATGCTTTGAAAAGCCAAAAAATCAGATTCCTATTTGGCATTCCTGAATTTCAGGGCAGTGTCCTTTAAATTTGATCTGTCACCATCTGAAAAGTGATTTGACAGAAAGCTTAGAGCCAGACCGCTTGATTGTGTAACCCCTTCTTTTAACTTTTAACAAAGTCTTACTTTGTGTCTGTCCTGCTCCCAGAGATTTTTGCAAAGCTAAGAATTCACCTGTGTGCTGTAGCCTCATTTCCAAACAGGAACTTTGTGGGGAACATGCATGGTATGGATCCATTGGATGAACTCCGATATGCAGGGTCCCCTGTGTTGGGAAGCCCTCACACAGGATTATCAAAGCCTGGAGTTTTTGGTGAAATGCACTGTAGGTTGGAAAGCCTCAAGCAATGATTTCTTCCCTGCAGGAAGGAGGAGGAAGCAGATCCTTGGACTTTGCTAACATGAGTATTTGGCAAGAACTAAAACACTGGTGTGTTACCACCATAATTCTCATGCTAAAGCTTAAACACAGCACTGCACCAGCTACCAGGAAGAAAATTAACTCTATCCCAGCCGAAACCAGGACACAACAGTACAAAGTCAAGCTCTATCTTCCCTTCCAGTTCCTCTCAGGGCAGTATGGGCAGCAGACAGAGCCAGCAAGATGCCTCAGGGAGCCCCTCCATTCACTTGGAACAACTTGCATTGAGTCCTGCAAAACTGTAGAACAAAATGACACTCTCTTCCCCAAAATCTTACATTGCATCAGCTGTTCCATCTGCCCCAGGAGGTGGAGAACAAAACACTGGTGGCTCTGTGGCTGAGCCAGAGCGGAGGCTGTGGCACCATGGTCATTCAGAGACAGAAATAACCTTCTTATCCATGCATCTAGGCTGATGATTTTGATGAGTGCATGCACAACTTCTTGGGATACAAACTGGTACCTCAGCCTGCAGCTGATGGACAGTGCTCTAACTGAGGACCTCTGAGGTCTGGGAATTTTTTTTTTTTCAAGAAGAAGGATTACTCATAAGTGGATTTTCCTATTTTTGGTAGCCTAACATATTATAATAATATATAGCAATATATAATAATAAAAATTATATTATTACAATACATAATATAATAATCATTTTATAATACCAAGGAGCTGGTAGGGTTTGTCCTTTTCACTGGATCCCAGGGCTACTGTACTACCTGCAAACTAAGGGAGATACACAAGAGTGATGTGTTGCATACATAAACCACACATACGTGTATGTAAGCCTGGAGACACTTTTTCATAAACTTTTATCTTGCACATCCTCTGTAGGAGTAGGTTGAAGTGTTAGAATGACTGGGATTGTGCTCTTGCTTAGGAACGAAAGTGTAACAAGAAGCCTTTTCAAAGTATCAAGAATACTCCAAAATGTCAGTGTTCATTACGTGTTAGCAAGCATTATATTCAGATGGCACAGTGCAGAGAGGTCCTGCTGTGCAAGGCTCTATATATATACTCAAAGGAGAGAATTCATGCCCTGTGAGCTCACACTCCAGGGAAGACAAACAAGAGGTGAGTAAGAGGAAGCATTTTTATTCCTGTTCTACAAAAAGGGTATGCAGAGGTTAATCACTTGCTGCAGTCGTATGAAAAGCACATAATAACATGAGATCATATAAGGACTAATTCAGTACCTTCCATTAGAGCATCATTTCTTTCTGTAAGAGTGCTATATGACTCTATGAAGTTCATATAAGAAATTAAGATGAATTTTCTGAGGTCTCCATTATGATGCGTTGTCTTTCCCACATGAATAAGACAATCCTTTAGTTGAGTTGGATGCAAACCTGCAGTCAGTTAAAATGGGCTGCTATTGGCTGCAGGTCTAGATGACTAAGCCCACCAGAGGTCATTTTATCATCCTTCACGTTTTGGGAATAGATGTTATAGAATCATAGCATCATAGAATAGTTAGGGACTATTAAATGTTATGTGGGACTAGACTGGGCAAAAGAAATGAATAATTTGGCATTCAGTTAGTCATCATCACTGTGTTTGCCTGAGGGGGTTGCAATTAGTCAATACATTGCAAAAAGTAATAATGTGAAGAGCAAGGTAGGTATTGAGAATTTTCCTCTTTGAGAGATGTTACCTGTGATGTTTTCTAAAGCTACATTTTGAATAGTAAGATGATGGATGGTGAATCATTCTACAAGTCATCCTGTTTAGGTCTTCAGCTTGTATAATAGAGTCTCATATAACAGAGCTCCTTGTTAACTCATTGAGGAATTTCAAGACTGCCTTGCATGCTACCAGAAGGCAAATCGATTTTTGTCACAAGCAGATGTATTTATTCCACCGGAACTCTCAAAAGCTTTCTGTGGATTTTATGGCTTCTACTTTTTCTCCCTTCATTTCCATCAACCTGTAATTAATTTGGGGAATGTTTGCTGTGCATCACTGGCATTTGGTACTCTGTGATGCTGCTTTGGAAGCCTGCCTCTTGCAGACACTAAGGAAGGAATTGTTTTTCAAGATATAGTGGGTATAAAAATTAATATCAGGAAGACCGTTCTTGCACTTTTTTGTGCAAAGTGTCTACAACCCCATAAATTAAAGTCAAGAAATGAGAAGGAAAGAGTACACATAAACAATGGAAAAGAGAAGTGGGAACAGGAGATGTGAAAAGTATTTCCTTAAAGAAAATAACCCTGTCCTCCCCTATAGTGCTATATTTGAACATGTGTATATACAGACACCTCTTTCTGAAGTGATGGGTGGGTGAAAACTGGTTTTGAGTTTCTCCTTTACTATCAGGTAAATTTTGCAGCAAATGATATTAAAAAATATTATTGGATATATGCTGCCAGAGTGGCTGGATTGCAACAGTAGGGAAAAAAAAGCCATTTTCATTACAAATAACTCAGAAATTCAAGGAATTGGAAAACTTTGGTGCTCATTAAAAAGAAACTGTGCTCTTTCCAAGTTTAGGAGCTAAATGGATGAAGCCTTCAAAGTATTCCTACTTTAAAAAAGAATTGATTAAAGAGAACTGATGTCACAACAGTGCTGGACAGCAAGTTGCAAAGCAGTGACATTTGCTTGGATTTGAAAAGGAAAGGAAAACACTGATTAAGGAGCATATGAAATATGAGTATTTTCTAATGCATTCTGCTTGCAGCAAGCCTGTATGATAAAGTTCTGCACTATGAACACATACACAGGCTGAAAATAGGCTTTACAGATGAGCCTTACTCACAGAAGTAATAACCATGCAGGGTGATGTTCCTGCTTGGGCTTCTCAAAAGCGTAGGGAGGAGCTGATGTGGTTTTGGTTTGATCATTTTTTGGAAGATGCATTTTCAGAGAACAAGGTAGGAACACCGTGGAGGAGCAAAGTCAATACATATCCATCTGAAAGAGAAACAGCGAGCAACCCACGCTTTCAAAACTCAGGCACCCACACTGTATTCTTTTTCAGTGCAGTTTTGTTCCCTTGAGAAGGCAGACTCCTCTGTTCTCTCTCTGCAGGACGGGTACTTCATTCCCCTCCCCATTCCAGTAGCCACATTGTGTAGCTCTTCCTTCTGAATTCACGTCTCTTGAGCCTTTGTGATTAGAATTGTGTTTTGAATTCTAGATAAGCTCTTACCAGGTTTTATAGGGAAGCATTAATACCCTCCGTCTTTGCTAGAGTGAATTTGCTTGATAAATATTAGTTGTTTCTTTAATGACCGCATCAGATTGATGTCTCTTGTTTTTCCAAGCTGATTATCTGCAAGGAGATTTTCCTCCTTCTATATTAATTTCAGCTGAATAACTTCCAGCAAATAAGAGGATTTTTGCTGATAGCACCGTACAGTGCTACAGCTGTTAGTACTGCTATGTTGTCTCTCATTTCTCACTTTGTTCCCAAAGGGCATTTGGTTCTCTCTACACGGTAATCCATTTCTCTTTTCTGGTGGCGTCTTTCATGTCTGCAACAACCACGTGTTTACAAGTTTCAAGTCTTTTCCTTGCGTAAAGGTCATTAAAGAAAAGCTGAACACAGCATGTCCTAAGACCTGAGATGTTCTCCCAACAGTTTCCCTCTAGTTTGGAAGTTTCTTTCTTTATCGCAGTGCCACTCATCTCCCTTTACTTCCTAAGCCATCTTACAGTCAGTTTTGTGATTCCCAGCTCCTCTACTCCAGCAATTCCCTTGACTGCCTTACTGCAATCAAGGCACATTGGTTCTAGTGTATTGCCATTGCCTACCAAAAGCCAGTACCTTCTCAAAGAAAAGTAACATCTGTAGTGGCATGATCTGCCTTTTTCCTATTCTCCATCCAGACTGCAGCAACAGTTGTTCTTTTGGGCTGATCAATGGTTCTTGAGTTCTCCTGAAAGGAAATTACAGCTTTTATTGGGAGCTTCATCTAAGAAAAATCTTCGGGATGATGTGAAAACAGATTTGAAATATTCTGTAAGCAAGACATAGAAGTGGTTGCACTGCTACTAGTGTATTTTAATGTCTTTTTAAATCACAGCCTTCTCAGAAACATCAGCATTCAGGCTGTGCTGATGGCGGTACTAGTGCTGTGTAATGATTACAATACACCTACTCAGATGAGGAACACAAGATGTTATAACAACAATCGCCATTATTGGGCAATGAAATCTGGAGAGTTTTCTGTTTAGCAAGATTCTTAGTTTATTTCTGGAGCAAAGTAAAGGGGCAGGATTGTTCTAGTTTCTTAAGAGAGAAGAAGGTTTTGATTATTTGTGATCATTTCAGGTAATGATTTTTAGCAGGAGGGAGGGTTGGCAAAGTGGTAAGAGAACTGAAGGATTTGCCTGTTAAGGCTTCACAATAAAATGTCTAGGGCTAGAATTTGCCATTTTGAAGCTGAATTAATATTGTCCGTAATAGATGTGTAGACTCCAAAGTTCTGTGGTTTTCTAAAACTTGCATTAAAATGCTGCATTAAATTTGCATCATAAGCTTTTAAAAGATGTAGTCAGTAAATCTAGATAAATGGTCTTGAATGTCGTTCCTTAGGGCACTGCAGGAGTCTTGGTCTTGAAAAAAATGTTATCTACCTATTTTTTTCAATAGTAAGGCTGTCAAGATGAATGGAAAAAATAAAAGCAAACACAAAACCTGAGGGTACTCTGAATGTTCTGTCCAGGCATACACAGGAACAGAAACAAGTGCAAAACATTAATAAATCTAATCCAAAAGTCATTAGTCATCTGTGGTCACAGAAAAAGACCAATACCTGTCTTAATGACATGATTGGCAAGTCTATCCAGAAGGTCTGTAACAACAAGGAGAATGTGTTAGTAGACGTTAATAGCTTGAAAGTTCCCTCCTAGCTTATACCGTGGCTGTATGGGTTTTAATGTTTTCTTTGGCTTTTTTAACTTGAGATAACATTCTACCTTTTTATTCTTTACAGATCCCACAAGAAAGAGTCTTTTTGACACTCCATTATTGCTGGATTTGGGTTTCTGTCAGTGCAAGAACAAACAATATTCAAAAGATCTCATTTTGCTTCCAGCTAAATTCACTGAGCGTCAAAGTAAGTGATTTATTTTTTTATTTATTAAGCAAAACCAACTTGGTTTTCAAATCACCCAGATTCATATTACAGTGGGAGGGCAGGGAAAGTTGGAGGCTAAGTTACATGCTTGGTTCTTCTTTTATTTAGCTTGGTTCCCCTGTTAAATGTGACCCTGTGGCGGTTTATGGCCCTCATACGGTATACGGCTTGAGTGAAAAATAGATCCATTTGGCCATAGTTTCAGGGAATGTTTTTCTAGACTTTTACACTGCTGAAAGCTTTATTGCTGCTGTCAATGGGAGAAGATACAGACTTTAAAATAAATCTGCTCAAAATTTATCTGCAGATTGTTTCAGCTTAGGCCTCTGCTTCCCATGCAATTTCAAGCAAACCTTTAATGACAACAAACCAGGAATATTGCTCCTAGTTAAGTTGTCATAATTATTTGGATAGCTAGCTAGGAGTTTGTTGGGTTGGGGTTTTATTCTGGGTTCTTTGGCTGCAAGTGCCCCTTTCTTCCCCCCCCCCAAATTAGAATCAGGTAGATGCGGAGTGAAAAATGTTTCTGGTCTCTAACATTTTAAATTGGATTTAGAAGATTTTTCACTCTTTACCTGAGATCAAGCCTATGTCTTTCAAAGTTCATCTGGAAAGCCACTGAAGGCAGGATATTAATTTGGTGGCTGAGAGACCTTAAATGCAGTAGGCTCAGCTATAAAATGAGCAAGGCTCACACTTTGGTCTTACCTTCACAAATACTACGCTAGTCACAAAAGGTAAGTTTTGGGTCAGGAGGCTGTTTTGCCTCTCTTCTCCACTCAGTTTTGGCAAGCAAGTGCATCCCGCAAGTGATCATCTTAGGCCAGAGAAGTTCATTAAAAGCCCCATGTTTCCACAAAGAATATTTTTTTCACAAAACCATTTTTCTAATTGAACAAAAAAAAAACAAAAATCTTTTCCAATTGTTCTAATAGTGAAACAGGCTCTCCAAATTTGAGATACTTGCACATCTTGGTCACTATCTGTATATTCAAAACATGAGACTCTGGCCTTGGAAACCCTAAAATATGGATCAAAAGAAAGGCAGAATTTTTTATTGTTCATTGGGTGTGTGTTGTTTCGTAATGTGAAATGTTCGAGGAATCACTCTAGTACTTCGCTTGGGTCTACAAGGATGCTGGAGAGGGACTTTTCATCAGGGACTGTAGCAGTAGGACAAGGGGTGATGGGTTCAAACTGAAACAGGGGAAATTTGATATAAGGAGGAAGTTCCTTACTGTGAGGGTGATGACGTCCTGGAACAGGTTGCCCAAAGAAGTGGTAAATGCTCCGTCCCTGGCAGTGTTCAAGGCCAGGCTGGACAGAACCTTGGGTGACATCGTCTAGTGTGAGGCGTCCTTGCCCATGGAAAGGGGGTTGGAACTGGATGATCTTAAGGTCCTTTCGAACCCAAATCATTCTATGATTCTATGATTCTTTAACAACCCTGCCTTTTTGTTGTTTTCACTCCATCAGCTAAGGCAGATCCAACTATAAAATCCAGCGTTCATCTGCAACGTTTTAATAAAGAATCACAGAGGATCGTTGAGTTCATAAAATTAAAAGTAATTTATGTTATTGTTAATGCAGTTTCTTTTGGAACATGAGCAATATATTGATATTCTGTCGCTAATAGGCCATTCTAGCAGGATTCAATGTATAATGACATAAATAAGTCATCATGAAATGCAAAAACCAGTATTTCTTTTAGGGGAAATCTCAACTGTGTCTGGCCTGGTTATTCAAAAAGAAGGACCATTGCATGTTGTTTCTTATGTCAGGGTTGTAGCTGCTGTGAAAGGGAGATCCCCCTATAAAGAACATTTGCTTTCTGATTGAAACTTCATATGTTGGTGTTCTGTATCAGGAGGGGATGAACAGCCCTAAGGAATTCAGTCTGTGTGCAAAGCTGCCATTGGCAACTCCATAAGGCAGCAGAGAGTGTGAGATGGCAAAAGTCAGCAGGGAACACCTTAGTATATATTGAGCTGCACCAAGATGGGTAACAGTCCACAGAAGATGCCCATTCAGCATGCTAGAGCCCACACTGGCCTCTGAGCATCTTGTTGCCCTGCAGATGATTGAAGAATAACTTGAAGTCACTACTGCTGTTTCTTATTTCCCTGGGATTTTTCAGTTTAGAAACTGACGAGAACCTGCAGTTGTCTTCTTACCAGCAGCTACCAGGCACAGAGGAATGCAGAATAAGCAGGAATTTCATTACCCCAGGAGTTGACTGCCATGAGTCAGACTGACTTCAGTTGCTCAAGTTTAAACTATCATGAGAATTAACTATAGTACAACACCCTTGCTCCTTTGTCACTGTGCCTCGTGGTGACTTGATGAGGTCATTTAACCCAATAATAGGGGAGCTTCCGAGACAGTCCACTGCTTGGGCAACACTAAATTCTGTAGCTTAAATACTGAAGAATCTGCTGCAAATAGAAAATCAGGGCCAGACTTAATGACAAACAAAATTTGCCCATATGGAGTACTCCACTACCATGTCTACAACCTCTTCCATACACCTCAGCCCTTCAGGGATGTTGCTGACATGCCTATGGTAGTCTGCACTTTGCTGTGACAGTATACACTCTGGGGCAACTGCCACTTGATATAAAATGCATATTGGTAGGCTCTAGGGTCCCTAACTAAATCTAATAGAAAGGCTGTAATCTGGACTCTTTATATTAACATTTCTCTTAACATTTCTCTTAACGTATCTTAACATACTCCCGTTAACTTGAGTATGATCCTTTCATACTGTCCTTGGTTCAGCATATATACATACACAAGTGTGTGGGATCAGATGGGATCCATGCAAGCGTGCTGAAGGAGCTGTTGGAAGTGCTCACCAAGCCCCTTTCAATCGTTTATCAGCAGTCCTGGCTAACTGGGGAGGTCTCAGTTGACTGGAGGTTAGGAAATATGACAGTCTCTTTTCCCAAGTAACACATGATAGGGCAAGAAGGCCTCAAGTTGTGCCAGGGAAGGTTTAGACTGGATATTGGGAACAATTTTCTTCACAGAAAGCAGTGCAACAGGCTGTCCAGGGAAGTAATTGAGTCACCGTCCCTGGAGGTATTTCAGACATACAGAAGTGACACTTTAGTACCTAGGTTAACAGTTGGACTAAATGATCTTGAAGGTCTTTTCCAACCTAAAAAGTTCTGTGGTTCTATGATTCTTCTGTGCCTTTCCAGTCTGAATGAGACTGCAGGTAGAGGCAGAGAACTGCAGCCAGTTCTTATGCTCATGCTTTAGACTGGGACTTTTCCAGGCTTCTGAATCCAGCAACCTAAATTGTTGACAAGTGTTGTTTCACAATGAAATAGCTGCCGCTCGTCATTGTTGTGCAGTGAGGGGCAAAGCATTCCACACATCACTTTTGAACTGATTAGGCACGTTTTCAACAACAAGTGTTAGTTCTAGAAGAATCAAAGCACTAAATTAGCAAAATGTTTATAAGCAAGCTAGGGGAATTAAAATGAACTTAGGGAAGAAAACCAGCTAGGATAATCTACATCTCCTCATACTTGCCTGGAATGCACATGCAATAGGTTTGTGGGAAGAGCTCAGAAAAATCAATACCCCAAATGAAATATCATTGGAATTCTCTTCTCATTTCAGCTGTGGTCTCAGTGAGGAGCCATAATGTATCCATGAATAATGTTTAGCTTCAATCTCTTTTACAGCCGTTCCAAACAGATGAGCAATTTTTGAAAAGCAACTTTTGAAGATGCACTTTTGCCTCTTCATCAAAAACGTATAAAAATGAAATATATTGCAATATTTATTGCAATGTATTACAAACCCTCATGGTGATCCAATACAGATGCTTCTTTTTCTCTGTGGCACCGACCTTCAAAAGTGATGATGTGAAGAGCCACAGATTTTATGACAGCTTAACTCAGAATACATTACAGCTTCTATATTAATATGTATTTGAATTTGTGCTGCAAACTTTGAATATGAAAAGAAGCTCTGTACCTTGTACTCCACTATAAAGTTTAGATATAAAGAGAAAGAAGTTCATGGAGGTATAAGCAGGATTTAACAATATTTATGTGAAATGAAGTTCCCCTTTTATCTTTCCCTACCACACAAATAGTTCTTTGTGGGTGTTTCATGAATTTTGCTAAGTGAATCTAATTATCAATAATGTGAAGGGCATGAGAGAAGCAATACATAGACCTGCGCGATGCAGCCCTATGTAGGTGCAGTGGTCACTCAATGGTTAAGGTTGAAAGCGGGGTTACAAGATGTGTGTGAGCATCAGCTGTGAGATGCAGGCTGTAGCTGTAGCAAACTTTGTGATCCTGTCCTGTCAACTCCAGCCAAGCAAACAACTCCAGCATTGGTCATTGAAGGACATTTGGTGTCCCTGTCCCAGTAGTAAAAAGCTTGAGAGTGCTACCGAAGTGATTCCTCTCCATTGTCTGTGACGGCCCATGGCCCTTACCCCTTGGAGGTGCCGTTTGGCTCCTTCTATTACAGGACCTAGACTTAAAAGGCACTTTTGCCACAACCAACAGCTCCACGAAGGAGCTAAGATTCACTTTGCTAAGATTCACTTAGCAAAATTCATGGAGCTTCCTCTAAAGGAAGGAGTGACACTAGTGGCTACTGTTACAGCCATGCAGGCACAACTGTGCTGCAAACTTCAGAGGTTCCCCAGAAAAGCAAAGAAAGACACAACCACCGTTCCTGGAGAAAGATGGACCTCTTTTGGAAACCATCACTTAAGCTTTGATTCTGCAGCTGGCAGCATTTTGCTGCCAGGAGGAAGGGAAAAGATGAAACAGAACAGATGACCAGGAATGGTGTTCATGGAAGCATTCAGGGAGGGCATGGTTTGGCCTCCAAACAACTAGCTTTAATTATGTTTGAGTTCTTTCTTTGTGTTGTTTAACCTGTGTCTCCTCTGTGTGTATGTTGCTCCAACGTGTTGCATGCCCACACATCCTGTCAAGTATGAATTATGGCTTTGCTTCTGTGGGCAATGCAGCAAGACAGCTCTGGCTGAGATAGTGCCCTCACCTCTGCAGGTGAGGCACGACTGATAACAGGTTGATGAATGGTGCTGGCTTTGTGATACTTGATCCTGGCCCGTAGCTGTGCCAAGTGGAAAAAAAGCACCTGAATCCATGATCTCCATCACAGAGACAAAACAGACAGGATTAGAGGTCTGTCTGAATAGCAGGTGGAGATACCCACTGTTCACTTAGGAATGTCTTTATAAAGGAAAAGCTTTGGCAGAACTAGAGGTTTCCCTAGTGCACCGTGATTCCAGATACTGAGGGCTCACTCTTCTCTGGCCTGTGATTAGCTCAGCCATTGTTTACAAAGGCTTGATTGATGGCTCCTGATGGAGGGAGAACCAGCTGGGTAGGGAGGAAGCCCTCTCCTGCCTAGGAGAGCTACCACCTTCCCATTGCCTTACTCTTGTGCAGAGGTCACAGGGTACTCATTTCACCACCTCCTGGTTCAGATACAGGGTCCCTCAGAGGACGTGCATTGCTCACAGATTTCATGCTGTGGACTTCATGTAGCTCACTGGTGGAAATAGTGAACAGCAATTTGACTGTGCAGCAAGTCCAGAGGGAGATTGGAGCTCTGTAGATGTGACTGATGAACACACTTCTGGGCACTCCTCTCAGTTGAGAAATATTATCTGTGACTGGGCTAGTCTTCTGGAATGGATGGCCTTCCCTTTTACAGATGGTTTTCAGTGCATCCCATTTCTTGCATGTGACAAATGTTGATCTGCCTTTACCCATTGTATCTACTGCAATAAATTGAAACTTCCATATTATCCTCCTGTCTGGAACCAATTCTAATGTTTCTATTGTAGAGTCACTTTTGGGACATTTCTACATGCTGTTGCAATATTTTCAATGTAGATGTAAGTTCAGCTTCTGCTCACAATGTCCAGCTGAAAGTAAGATGATTATGGGCAGTGTGATGCTAAGACTAAGCAAACCAGCTTGGAATATGTTACATCCCACTCACTGCTGGCTAACAAGATTGCCCAATTTCTGATTGTTTAAAAAACAGGCTTACCTGCACCTACTTACATGTGATCATTAGAGATGCCTCCAAGTTCATGCACCTCTCTTTGTCCTCACAGAGAGAGAATATTAAAAATGTCAGCTCAGTTCTTTGGCATCAAATGTGTGTCAATCAGAACATATTAGCAGGGATGAAGGTGAAGATGAACCACAAAATGAAGTATGTTATGCACATTTTAGTATATACAAAGCATGCAAGTTTATAAACAAAACTAATCCCTTCGAGAAGGGATAAATAAAACATACAGTGTCATTTTCAGTTCAGCCTTAATAGGAACTTTTAACAGTATGCAAGTTGGATTAACACCTTCTGCAAAGAAATGCATTTGATTGTGTATAACACAGTGCAATGAGAATACAGAAGACTCTTCTCTTTCAAACCTGCCTCCTTTCCTCAATGAGATTCTGATATCTAGGCTATGGAACAAGGATCAGGTCCCCCAGAAAAGCGGTTTGGTGCCTAACACTTAAGAGAAGTGGAATTTAAGTTTCCCAGTCCAAAAGCAAACAATTCACACCACTTTTATTTAACTCGTCAAATGTCTGACCATTTCCCTGACCTCTCAAATAAGAGCACATAAACAACTTATTACACACTTAATGGAAGTTGCCTGCTCACAGCTGAGACATACAACAGCAGCTTCTTTTCTATTGCAATGTAAAATAAACCCTGAAAAGTTTCCAAGTGAACTTCATTAGCCTGCAGAACAGAAGACCATGCCAACCATCAGCTACTCTCTGCTGTGGAGACAGTCCTTTCTAGCTGAAGAAAGCAGTAACCTCTTACATTGAGCTAACATCATCACGAGCAGATACCCGTTTTGGGGAGTAGTTATTTAGGTTCCTAGTAATGTGTTTTGTATGTGCCCAGGTATACCAGACTTCTGGCTGGGCTAAGCTGAGCTCAGCAGCTTGGTGCCTAACTTGTTTGTTACATCCCTAAAATAGTGACTGAAATCATATTAAATTTGACATCCTATCTGGTACAGTGTGAAGCTCTCCAAAATGCTGAAAAAGAAAAGCCAAGCCTAACAGCAGTGGGTTGGAGTGTAAAACTGGAACTATAGCTTTCATATTTGAAAGGAGGAAGGTCTTGTTCATACTGTGTTACCTTGTTCATGCAAGAAAACCTCCTAGGAAAGAAAGGGTGGTGTGTGGTTAAGTCAGTCATTTGGCACATTTGGATACCAATGCTCAGTCATACCTAGCAGTAAAGGGTTGCTCTCCCAATGCTTCCCAAAATAAACCGGCTTTACGGGAGTGCTGCCATCACTCACAGTGAGCCTTGCTGGGCTGGTAATCATCCTCTGGCTCAATCTGCTGGCATCAAGCTGAAAGAAGCATTCATGCAAGGGGTTTGAATACAGAGATGGGTATTGCAGTCTATATTCCAAAGTGTTAAAGAAAACAATTTATCAATACCTATTTCTAATGCCAGTGACAAGTTTTGGCTGATGCGCGGACCTGAGGAAAAGGCTAAGAAACTATCACTACTGCAAAGAAAGTCTCTGAAAGTTGATTAAGACACATTGTAGATGACTTTGAAGTTTATAGCATAGTGAAGAATAGTGTGGTCTGAAATGATGCTGTAGTATTGTGGTTCAAAAGGCAAATGAAAATGAAAGAGGATAGCACCTGCCAAATAGCCATTGGTTTCGGAATTCCTGGTGAAATTGCTTTAGCGTGAAAGGGCTGAAACTGCAGGAGGAGTCATGTATTTTCTAGACCTGGAACAACAATGTGCTCATTAACCTTTGGCAGTAAAACTGTAAACAGTAAAACTGTGAGTAGGGGCAGGCACCCTGTCATTGTGCCTGAGGCAGCCAAGTGGGTGATGGAGTACAGGCTATGCCATTCCCCAGAGGGAGACAGGGCCTCTGAGCATCCTCTTTCTGCAAGCGTGGCATGTAGCCAAAGGCTGGGGACGCTGAATCCAAGTGGAAACATCTGGGACAGAACTAGGTGCTGGTCAATGAGAAAATGAACATGAGCCGGCAGTGTGCGCTTGCAGCCAGAAAGCCAACCGTATCCTGGGCTGCATCAAAAGGAGTGTGACCAGCAGGTCAAAGGGGGTGATCCTGCCCCTCTACTCTGCTCTTGTGAGAGCTCACCTGGAGTATTGTGTGCAGTTCTGGTGTCCTCAACATAAAAAGGACATGGAACTGTTGGAACAAGTCCAGAGGAGGCCACGAGGATGATCAGGGGACTGGAGCACCTCCTGTATGAAGACAGGCTGAGGAAGTTGGGGCTGTTCAGCCTGGAGAAGAGAAGGCTGCGTGGAGACCTCATAGCAGCCTTCCAGTATCTGAAGGGGGCCTATAGGGATGCTGGGGAGGGACTCTTCATTAGGGACTGTAGTGACAGGACAAGGGGTAACAGGTTAAAACTTAGACTGGATATAAGGAAGAAGTTCTTTACTGTAAGGGTGGTGAGGCACTGGTATGGGTTGGCCCAGGGAGGTTGTGAATGCTCCATCCCTGGCAGTGTTCAAGGCCAGGTTGGACAGAGCCTTGGGAGACATGGTTTAGTGTGAGGTGTCCCTGCCCATGGCAGGGGGGTTGGAACTGGATGATCTTAAGGTCCTTTCCAACCCTATCTATTCCGATTCTATGATTCTATGACATGTGGATTTGTCCTAAATGACACATACAAAAAAAAAAAAAAACCCAAAGCTGATTCAAGGGTTTTTTTTGCGGAAACCAAAAAGCAGGAAGTAAACTAAAACAGCCCAACAAGGGAGCCAGGAGGACCTGTCCAGAAATGCAGGCAGAAAGTGCTTGTAGGTAAAGCTTCTCAGAGGTTCACTGGGAAAGTGGAAAGGAAAAGTGACAAATACATGTGTCCAAGGAGCAAAAAATGGTCTATCGGAGCTGAAGGGTCAATGGGTGCAGCAGGAGAAGGGCAGAGAGCTTGGGGATACAGCACAGGCTTGCTGGGCGGGAAGAGGGAGCAAACAGCCCCGCCTCCGAGGGAGACGTACAGCGGGTTTGCAGCAGCTGGGAAAGGTGCGGAGTGAACAGAAACAGGTCCTGCACAGGTGACTCGCTTGCGAGCATGCAAGGGCGAAGTTGGTAATGGCATTGCCACTGCTACTTTTCCCAAGGCAAGAGGTCCTGTGCTTAAAGTGGCTCTGGTGTTTGTGGTGGAGTTTTCGTTTTCAGAAGGAACGGACGTCAGCAATTCAGCTGACAGGCCCCTGAGGGCGCTAATAGGCTTTAATTACCCTTAACAGGCCTCACATGGGGGCTACACACACACCCTGCCCTTGGCCCCTGCGGCTTCTATTTAAAGTCAGACCTGGGGAGTCAGGGTTTTTTTGAGCTGAGCTGTGCTTTCTCGGCTTTTGGGGTGTGCTTTGGACATGTGTCATAGTTAGCGCTGTTTCCAGGCCTGTATGAAGGTCTCATCCTGCAGTGGCTGCCGGTGCGGTCAGCATACCACTAGTAGTTGTTTGTGGTCCCTGTGTGCCACAAACACGTCTTCGTATGGAAGCAGAGGAAGCTGTGCGAGTCCGAAGGTGGAAGATGCAAGGTGGACACATACCAAGGTGCTGAGCCTTCAAGGACAAGACATGCACTTCAATACCTAGCCAGCTTCTGAGCTTCCTAGAACATGTTCCAGGAGAACAGACTGTAGAGCTTTGGGCAGGGAGCCATGTCACCCGATGGTAAGTGCACATAAGGGTGAGAGGTACAAGTTTTGTATTAGCCTTTGTAGCTATATGGTAGAAACCCTAGTTCCTTTAAAAGGAAAATGTTTTCACCTTGACTTTCTTATACAGGTTTAAAGTTTGAGAGCACTGAGAGAAGAGAATAGACTTGCAGTTGCTCTTAAAATTGAATAGTGCCATATAATCTCAATGTAAGAGTGCAACAGCAGAGTTAGCCTTTCAGACAATGGAGTGTGCTGTTAGTCGCAACCAGCTCAGTGTGGTTTAAAAGCTGCCACCCCTTTACCTGCTCTAACTCTGGGACGGTTGGAGGCAAGTGTGAGCAGTGGGACTTGGACTGTAGTTGGGAAGGTTTATACTTCTTGGTGGTGTGACTTCTGTAGGGCTGTAGCTGTATAATGTCTGACAATAACACCAGCTTGGAGAGGTGTGTAGTGTTCTGCAGGAGTAATTGCCAGTTAGGTTGTCATGCCTGCCCTTGCAAGTGTGTCTGGCTAACCAGTGATGCCACATTGCTGTCCTGGGTTTCCCTTTTGTGTGGGTGAAGGCAGGAAGGGAGAAGATTTTCTGCAAGTATTCTTCTGGGAGTTCAGCTTTTGCAGTGTTTGCTCCCCCATGCAGAGCCCTCTTGGTGTTAACTCTGTGCTTCCCTCTTTTGCCCTCTCAAAAACCTGAGTAGCTGCAGCAGCCTGTACTTAATAGAGCAACAAGGGAGCTTTCAGTGCTGCTTTGTGACTGCTGCTAAAAGCAGTTCAGGGTCCTCTCCCTGACTTTCCTTGCTTACATCATTGAGGAGAAAAATATTCCAAATGAATATAAAGGTAAAATATTTTATGAACTTCCATTAAACATGCAGAATCTCTGTTGTGATTAAATATTAGACTATAATTGTTGTAGCAATATACCCAGTCAGAATGTGGTTTGGTTGCCACAAGCATTTCTATTGTTAAGTGCATGTGAGAAGTCTTGTCATGTTCCATCAGCAGGTCAGGACTAACTGACTCTGGAAAATAGTACTGGGCACATGAAGCTGAAGGGTAGTGTGCTTACAGACTGATCCAAATAGTAATGCCTTTCACTGTCATTTATACTCAATGCATTCCATATTTCCTTCTTTTTTATCTCCTCCTTGAGGGGTTTGGTAATTCAGCTTCATCCAATTACCTGTTCCTGAGGTGAGACGGGGAGCTGCAGTTCTGCTGGTCTTGGTGTTCATCTCTCCTTGCCCCTGTCTCCAGGAGACCCATTAAGAGCCAATACATTTTTCCTGAGTCTGGTCTTGGTAACAACGCAGAGACACAGCTCAGGATGTCTGGAAGCTGGGTTTTGGTTGGCACAGCTGCTGTCCTCTCTCTTCATTGGCATTGCCATTCTCAGAGAGGTAGAGTGTCAGCTACAGAGACCTGCTGTCTTGCCCCCGTTGATAGCATTTGATGTCTCCAACTTGGACAAGACTAGACTGTTTTATGGGTGTAATTTTTTAGGGAAAAACTATGACTGGTGTAGCAAATGTCCTTGCAATCTTGCTTCATTGAATCTTTTGAAAGAGTTCTTTCCACTCTCTAGGTTTGAATGCTTTAGGAATTTACAACTGGCAAACAAGCTCAGGTGACAATATCTTAAAATGTGACATAGCCTAATGCACTTCCAGGGGTTACTCAAATGTCTTGTGTCTATCTGTGATGTTCAGGTGATCTCTGTAATTAGCCCATAATCCTTTAATTCCGGAAAGAATCCTATTAAGCATAATGGGAAAATCAGAAAGATCACAGCAGGAAAATATTAAAGGCAGGCAGCATACAGGCTGACTCAGGAATTTGGGTTCGTCTCACTTGTGTACAAGTGCCTTTCTCAATTGGATCTGCCACATTTGTAAACATGGTCTTTGTAGATCTTAGTTTTAATTGAAAGCCAAAGACAGTAGTTTTAATGCATTTTTTAAAATATGTTCCTTGAAGAAATTGATCTTGTTTAATGACCTTTTTGTATTTCATTAGAATAATGTAGCAAATACGAATCTCTGGTTTAGAAGAAGCCATTGTATGGGCTGGACTGAAGGAACAGTATGTCATCAAAATGACCTATTTCTCCAGAATCACTGGCAGTTTGTCAGACTGAGAGATTTAACTAATGGAGGCCCAATTTTTAACATAACTATGTAAATGGAATAATTTAAATCTCTTTTGAGGACAAGTAAAGCCAACTTCAGAACATGCTACAAGGATCTGATGTAGTCGCAGCCACCTAAAATAAATTACCTTTAATCTCAATGGTAAAATCATGTAAATCAGCACAGTTTGTGCAGCAGTCAATCAACAGTTCCCTATTGCTAAGTGAAGTGGTGAATTTCTGCCACTGATGTATGGCTGATTGGCAAAAGCCAGGCTGTAAAGCAAGGAGGGGGATTAGAAACAGTTGAAACCACTGTTACTTATTTTGACTCTGAAAAGAAGTTAAAATCCTCTTTAGGACTTCAAGTACTGTCTTTCAGGATAGTACAGATAGCCTGTACTGTCCATCTGTACTTGGATAAAGGGGAGCTCCTCTGCAAAGTGCAGACTGATCTAGACTTTTCCACAATGACTTTCTCTTCTCTGCTGATATGAGCTATAGAAGACTGTTCTCAGGTGCTACTTGTTCAAAAGACTATGCTGAACACTAGTCCAAAGGGAGATTATTCTCTAAAATTAGGCCATGTTTAGGGCTGTTCACAGGGAAAGATGATGATGATGGCTTGACTTCACGAGCGAAGACTTGGAAAGGGTTTTACCCATGCTTACTACTAACAAGTGTTAGAGCCTGCACAGTGCATTTTTTAGGTGAGGCACAGCATGCGCAGAACTGGACCCACCCTTTACTCTTGAGGTTTATCTGCCAGGGCCTATTGAGCTTGGACAGTGACAACAAAATCCTCAGGTTGTAGGTTTGGTTAGAGTATCCTTCTCTTAGATGAGTGGCCTTACAAGGCTAAACGAGCTCCATCTGCCCGGGTTTGAAGTTAGAGTTGTCCTTCTCCTGGGATGGTTGCATGAAGGCAGGTGAGCCCATCCTGCCCATGAACACACTTTGTCTGACCCTTCAGTTGACACCTGTCTAGCATGGGAGACCCTACTGGAGGCATATGCCACTACTAGCATAGCTCCCAACCTCACAAGGGCACGCAAGCCCTTTCCCCACGATAAGAGGATGTCCGTGAAAGAGACAGAGAAAGAAAATACTTCATATCAGACTGGAGACCTTGGAACATGGGGGGGAAAACAGCTGTAGGTGCGTATCAGGTGACAGACTTTAGATATTAGATGGGTATTTGTGGAAGGAGAAGGAGAAAATATTCTTTAACAGCAGTTAAAGCACCCAGGTAAAGCAAATAAACATAGGGTGATGATAAATTTGCAGCCTGTAAAACATCATACTTCATAAAACTTCAGTCGTTGTTGGAGCATTAGACTGTGCAACAAAAACACAAGTTTGTACATGTAGGCCATAGGATAGCACACTTCTAAAGAGATGATTTGGAGTCAGTGATCCCCAAAACCGTTATCATCAAATGGTTTGT
Source organism: Pezoporus flaviventris (assembly GCF_033815535.1). Classification (NCBI taxonomy): domain Eukaryota; kingdom Metazoa; phylum Chordata; class Aves; order Psittaciformes; family Psittacidae; genus Pezoporus; species Pezoporus flaviventris. Next base: position 8,270,905 of record NW_026892585.1, read on the forward strand.
TGCCATCAGGGCTGTCTTTGACATCTGTCAATGGCCTTGCATTTCATAGAATCATAGAATAGTTAGCATTGATCTCTTTGATGCTTGTATGAAATGTCTTTACATAATAATGGACATTTCAGGGTATGGCAGGCTTCATGCTGAGACTTGCACATTGCTTTCTGACTGATTAAGGCACTTTGAGGGGTTTTTTTTCAGCTCTTAAAAGGAGGGTGGAAAGGAGGGAAAACCAAACCAGCAAGCACAAAATCTTGTCCCTTTCTGGCGGTGACCAAGATGAACCGGAAATAACAGGCAGGGGACAGTAAATGACAGCTTTTCCAGCTGCTCTTCCTCTAATGTGGTTGCAGTGTGTAGTGCAAAATAGGCATCTGGCCTCGGACACTGGACCTGTGTTAAACTATGTGATGAACTCTGAGCTACACATAGTGAGAGGCGCTTTGGGACTTGAATTTGAAATGGTAATGTGAGTCATTTACCTTATGTTCTGGATTTGGCTGGGATAGAGTTAATTTTCATTATAGCAGTTTGTATGGTGCTGTGTTTCAGATTTGTGACCAAAACGATGATGACAATACTGTTCTAGGTATTGCTGAACACCATTTGCACAGCATCAAGGCCTTCCCTGTTTCTCATTCTGATGCACCACCACTATTCCCACCCTGCGCTGAGGGGATGGCAGTGAGCAAGAAGCTGGGAGAGGACACAGCAAAGCAGATGACCCAAACTAACCAAACAGCTACTCTATGCTGTGTAATGTCATTGACAGCAATAAAATGGAGAGAAAGGGAGTTTAGTGGAAGTAGCATCTTTTGCTCAGGGGTGGGCATCAGTCTGTCTGTGGGAAGTGTGAGGTGAGTGCCTTTGCATCCCTTGCTTTATGTTCTTTTTTCATCCTTCTTTCACTTCACCTTTGCTTGTTAAACCATTTTTATCTTGACCCATGTATTTTCTCTTATTCTTCCTTGTTTTCTTCCCCTGTCCTGCTGGGGGTATCGGAGGGAATGGAATTAGGAGTGGTGTAGCACTTAGCTGCCTATTGGGGTTAATACCTAACACCTTACCTTTTTCCTATGTCTTATTTTACTCATAAACATGCTTTCCCTCTTTTGTTTTTTGTAGTTTTTAAATTAATATCTAGCTATAGGTGGGCACTATTATAAAATACTTGACTAACAAGAAAAGAAACTCACCTGCACATCTGTGAGAGTTTGAAACAAATAACTCTTCAGGCTAAAGAGTATAAAGCATATTTTTGCTGTAGTGTGTAGGTTAATGTAGGAACTGGAAATCCTAGGGATCAGTAAAGGAAAAGCATCTTTGGGTGAATGCTGTTAATTGGATCAGGCTTTAGAAAGCAGGGAAGACTCAGCTCCTGAATCAGCTTATAGCAGTTCTGTTTGGGGGGGGGAAGGATGGGAGGTTGTGGTTTATTGTTTGTTATTTAATCTAGATCAGAGTAATTGACACTATTAATAGCATGTTGTCTTGTAGTTTATAATGACTTTATTTACTGGACTCTACTAATCTGCTGCAGTTACTATAAAGTAGCCTCAGTTTTCCTGTGATACCGTAATGGACAGCAGATTTTGGAAGGGGTATTGTTTCTATAACTGTGAAACAATCGTATGTTATAAACCTCTGCATCTTTACTCTGAATAGGATTGAGTGGTCCAATGCTCTCAGTATCAACATATTAGGGCCACAAATCTCCTGTGATTCCCTGTAAGACTGAAAAAAGCTGTGTGCTTATGTGCTGTAACCACTACAGGAGTCATGGAAAGCTTATCTGTTCAGCATGAAACCAAGCAGAACTTGGAAACTTCCCAGGAGTACATGAAAGGTTTGCTTCTGTCAAAAAGCCTATAAAAGTTTGAATGCCTGCTAGGGTTATAAAACCTGTTGAGTTCCTGTGGACTAAGAGGCTCTACCACATGTTCTGGGTATGGCAGATCTGACTGGAGCCCGTGTTCTCATTAGTCCTTTTCTCACCCTTCTGTTGATCATTCCAATCACCATTTCTGTGCCTACTCGTACCCATAAACCGTAGCATCTTTGTGTAAAAAATAAAACTGGAGTGGCTGTTAAGGAATTTCACCTGTCTTTTACACATCCAAAGGCATTACTCTGATTTGCTATGTAATAAAAAACATTCTGTAGTCAAATCTGAGCAGTGGCACCGCAGGTAAACAATACAGGCATGCTACAGTCATGATGTTCATCAGATGCTTTGGGCTGTCCTGTGCAGGAAGAGTTAAAAGACAAATGGTGGAGCATACTATTAATAAAATATAGTACATCTTGACAATTCAGAGTCCACATGTAAGTAGTTGAAAGCTTTGAAAATAAATTTCAGAAGCCGGAACTGCTGTGTATAGTATCCAAAGACAGCCTGAATTACTTCAATAGGTAACTAGCTAGATGCAAGCCCGGAGTCTTGTTAAACATCAAAAATAAGGGGGGTTGGGCCTCTTTATTCTTATTTGTGTTGTATTTATAAACTTGTAATGGAAGTAGAGGAGGTCAGCCATTATATTGCTGTGTGATGATACTAACCAAGTAAAATAGCTAGAGATTGGCAATTAGTATGTAAGAACAGTTATTAGAAAAGAAGTTAGATCTAAAGCGCTATGGTAGATCCTCAGTTCCAGAACGTCTTGCTTAATTGCTTTGTCTTGAGCATTCAAAACCTTGCTGGTGCTATTTCTGAGGAAAAAGAAGTTATAAACAGGATTTATACAGGAAGATTTAACTGAAACTGGGTTTATATGTCTATATCATATATGTCCCACATGCAGATTTGGTTTTGAATCATGTGCATGAATAGCAGAAAGAAATGTACCTAATTATTTCATGTTCAAGGTGATTCTTGTAGCTCAGGGAAAAGTACCGAGTCATTTAAATGACAGGCTTCTTTTTAGTCTGCAAAGTAAAAAGCTAAACCTGGAGGTTTAGAAAGTATATATATTTTTTGTGTGTAAAATAGATTATTTTTCTGTAGGGACAAAAAGAGGTAGAGCTCAATACTGTTCTGATCAGTTGTAGCTGATGTGGCTTGCTTTATTTTTTCTTTGAAGTGTTTGCAGTATGCTTTAGTCATGTCGATGCACTGCAGTTTTGACCTCTTTCAATTTCTTAGTTCATTGTAGCATCTTATTTTAAAGCCCAGGTTCTACAAAGTAACAAGATTAGTATTCTGCACTCCAAGAGAGAGCTAAGAATGATTGAAGACAATCCTGGGATGGTTTGAAAGTGCTTTCTAGTTATGTCTTGGACAGCATTGCAACTTGGAAGTATTTCTCCATGAGAGTAGGGCTACAATAACATGACATTCCTTCAGAGTTAGTGAGGGTATCTCTATGGAGTGCAGCACTGTGCTGTGTTGACAGATTCATTCACAGCTTTGAATACACTTCATCTGAACTTGTTCATGCTTCTTTTTATGTTCCTGTGCAAACTGATCTTTAATGCTCAAAGGAGCAGGAGGCAAAAATGCTTATATTTGTGGTCAGGCTCTTCCTGGAAGTAGATGCAAATAGCAGCCTTACTATGGGGTGAGTAATACAGTCGTGTAGCATGGTTTTGATACCTGCAATGGCAGTGTGACCTGTGTGTGTGCAAGTCATCAGGTGCTTGCTACGATCTGCCCCATGTATGATGCCCTATATATCCCTACCCAAAGCCCCTTTGATTGAGATAAGGGGCTTACAGCTTGTATGGGGGGGCTGCCTCACATCCTGTGTTGGTTGCAGAGCAGAGGAAACAACATATGCTCAATTTGATGATATTTTCTTCAAAGTTATTCAACTTGATCATGGATCAGCACAGCTGGGTCTAAGACTGTTTTTTGATCTTGCTACAAGCAGCCTTTGTGAGGTCTCTTGAACAGCTATCCATCATGATCTTGCAGCAGCTGACTCGGGAGGTGATGGACATGACATAGCAATTAATCTCTTCATATCTGGTAGACAAAGTTCTCCTAGCCCCTTTTGCTGGGATGCATTAGGGTAAATGAGATTTGTGCCTGTGTTGCACTTATGTAATTAGCAGCCAAATCTTTAGGCGCTTTGGCCAATGCACATTACCATGCAGCTACTGCACCTCCTGTCTGGAAGGCTCTGGTAGAGAGGGCTTGCATAGAATTTCCTGACAGGCATAATTATGTATATTGTCATTCGTGCTGTTTGCAGAACATAGCATGGGGTGATAGTTACTGCTTTTGAGAAGTGTACAATATTTTCTGAAGTAATTTTTAAATATGATTCATGTGGAAAATTGGCATTTGCAGGCTTTGTAGCTAAACTTCCTATCCTTAGGAGTCCTTCATTTGGTTGCATTTTAAAACCACAGTTTTAGACAGTAATAGGAAAGGATAATGAAGGAAAAACAAATAGAAATACTTTTGGTTCTGAGAACAACAGTGAACCCAGGGAAAGTTGGTTTTAATCTGAATCATTGTGGTTTTATGTTGACAACTGCGCTACTTTTCTTCCATTTAGTGCTGAGGGGAGTTCTAGCCTTGCAGCATCTTTAACTTCTCCTGTGACACCACTTGACAACCTCATGATCCTCAAGTAGATATCAGTCATCTCGCCTGCTTTGCCTTTTATCTTTCCATGCTCAGTAAAGACATTGAATAAGATGCGTTGAAGTACGCAGGAGCCTTCTACTGAATATTAGGGCCTGTAAAGCTTTCCATGTGGCCAGATCTGTGAGCCCACTGCTTATGCTAAGTCTGTGAGATGAAATCAGAGTATTCTCATATGAATCCATCTCAGAAGACTTTGAGAAAATTCTTTGTTATTTCAATAAACCTATACATTTTCCAGAAAAAAAAAAACACCACATATTCTTCAACAGGATCCAATGCTTCATAAATACTCCCCAAACCCATCCATATTTAATTCTTCTAACTAATCCACACATTTTATCCAATATGAGTGCATACCATTTGGATAAAAGTATCTAAACACACTTAAAAACCTTTGTAGTAAAATTCAACATGAGCTCATATGAAAGAAGAATCATAAATACTAAGTCTAGATTGGAGAACATGTATAGAGATTGTGCAGTTCAACTATCTCTCAAAAGCAGGGTCTTATATAATATCATCCAGAGCTCCGTTATGATCTTTTCTGGGCAGCCTGTTCTCAGGTGTAACCGTGTCCAGTGAAGAATTTTCTTCAGAACTGCTTGTGAGGCAAACTGTAATACAGGCTTACATAATCTGCAAGTAAACTGATGTTACACAGATTTTCTCACCGACTGTTTGATTCATGTTGCCATGCATGACATGAAATCACCAAAATGTATTTACAACATGCATTTTGGTGATTTTTCTGTGTATGGCAGTATGAGTCAAGCTCGGGGATATGGTCCTCATAGCTGTGGCTATTGATAGATATTAAAATGATATTTGAGCTAAGCTTTCCTCTTTTTATGAGGTTGCAGTTGTTAGAGGGTAGCCCTTTGCTTAAGGATATTACTTGGGTCTTCATGAATCTTGGGCAGTGAGACTACTTGATTTTTCTTCTCTTGTCTGGTAGGAATATTTCTGTTCCTCAGAGACCAGCAGGAAAAGGAAAGGTAAGGAGATGCTGGAGCCTTGTTGCTGTCCTGCTATCATGATGCAAGTCATCTGCTGATGACATGTCTCTGCTGTGGCCTTTTCAGTGTACAAGTCATCTGGTTTTCATGCTAGCTAACTTTCCTCGTCTTACTCCTGAGAGCAGTGACTTGGGAATGGTGTTCTCTCTCAGGCTATTATTTTAACCATTTTCATGCTGTTTCTTGTAAAAACACATGCAATGCTATTCATGTTTAACTTGTTCAATTCTAAACATGTCCATCACACATCTCTACAATTCAGACTTGCCCCAAGAATGTACCATGACCGTATTGCAGACCCATGTTTGACTCATACATATATACATTAATAATGTTCACCAGTAGAAGAAGCAGTGACAGTTATTTACAGCAGGTCTCTCTCAATTGTAACTATCCACAGACTTCTGGAAAAAATACCCAAATACCCTTGTTTATGTTAGAGGAACTTAATTGAATATGACTTGAGGGTAAAGTATTCTAATCCATACCTGCAATCACTGTCCAATTTGGAGAACACATCTACTCTCCGCTAAGCTATTTCTAACATAAGAAGCTATGGTAGAATTAGTCATGTTAAAATACTTTTATTTATCTTCCTTAATCTCATAGTGCTATGAAACTGCTGCTGTTTCTGTCACTTTGACATATAACTCCTTTCAAAATTTGCCTAAGCACAGTAATTATTGCTAGGTCTTCTTCTGACAATTCATTAGAACAGTTTCTGAGGATAAAACAATGTTTTTAATTAGTTTGAACATTAGTTTGAGTCCGTAATGCTTGAAAATAGGGAGTGCTACTTGCTGTTATGAAACCAAAGAACCCTTCATCAAAGTCATCAGAAACATCATTGGCTCAAAGTGAGGGAATTAGTGAAGTGTAAGAGGTAGGTCACTCACTGCTTGCCTTCCTGAAGAACACACAAAGAGGACTATATTTTTATGGCTCTCTTCAAGAAAAGTACTGTGGCCTTTCAGCACAGCTAAATAAATGTAATAATCTTATCTGTCACACTGGGAAATAGAACTTGTTTATTATTTTCCTTCTATAGAAAACACCATTAGCAAGCCAATTACATTAATCTACTGAAGTATGACACTGAATAAAAACTTGAACTATTTCATACAAAGGACCACATTGTGCTCAAAGTAATTGTTCTCACCTAGACCGAGCTTCCACAAAAGTCGGTGGGTGTCTGTTAAGTACTTCAGTATGTAGGCTGGGGTATTCTGATTTGAAGTGTAAAGACACTTCAGAACACTAGTTAGCAGACTGGATGGCTTTTTAGGTAGCCTCATTGGTGAAGGAGGAAACTGAAGGCATGAATGCTTCTCTAATAAATCATTGTATGCCATCTCTCTTAGGTAACTACATTGTGCAAACTGTAAAATACCTGCTTACATAGCTCTATCAGCTTTCTATATATATATATATGTATGCTGAAGCGTTTCCCCTTACTCCTACTGTTTCTGATGGAGGTCTAAGTGCCAAATTCACATTGCTGAGACACTGAATTACTTGCTCCTCATTTTCAAGAGTCTGGGGAAGGGCTTAAGTGGAGTTAGAAGTTTTCTCTGCCTTGTCTGAAGAAATCCTCAAGCTACTTTAAATTAGCAAGGTAATGTAGAGGGAAGCAATCCAGTATTCATCACTTCTCTGGGCTGGATGCTTCGCAGTTCATCCATCGAGTTAGAGCTAACTGAGTGTGCAGGACCAGCACTCCTCCTCTCTATATGAACTGACATGACTTCAAAGCTGCTTTGCCTTCATAGCTAATAAGGGGAGAAATTCTTATTTTGGAGGAGAATGCAAGCTGCTTCTGAAATCTCAATGTAGGTGGCATCTTCGGACAGAGTCAATAGAAGTGTAAGACCTGAATATTCCTGCTGGAGCATGGCTTCAGAAAAACCCAATGGCACACCTGAAGCTTCCAGAATAAACCTCAAAAAAGAGCCACAGCATCTCCCTTGTCACACTTCCCACCTCCCACCTATAGGGGAAGCTTGAAATGGGTTTTAACTCAGTGGGTTAGTGGACTTTTCCCCCACTATGTTTTTCCAAGGCTTCTGTGCCTGAACTGTATTGGGAGATAGGAAAAGCTTGCTATTCTGAGCAGAACAATCAGAACTCCCCTGAAGACAGACATTATAAAGCTGGGGAAGGCCTTGTTCTACCCTCATCCCTGCTGCAGGCATATTTCACATCAGGAGCACAGAAGCTCCCAGTGTCTCCATCTGCAGCTTATTGTCTTCTGCCTCCCTTCAACCTCAGCACAGGTTTTAAGGACCATGACTTTGACCTGAAGTTACGATTGCTCATGTCCATCTACTGAAGAGAAAACTGACAAGAGTTACCTTGTAGGAGGGCTATGGTAAATCTTACCTTGAATATGCTATCATGGGACCTTTACTTGCTGCTGTTTACTGAAGGCTCGCAAGCGGGCTGTCTCAGCTGTCCCCTTATCTGCAGTGCTGGTTGTCTGGAGCCAGGTGATATCCTTGTATACCTTCCTTGTATACCTTTGTATAATCAAGGTTGTGTGGCATTTGCTATTTTTACTTTGTCAACAAACTAAGACCAACCTTCACCTTCTCCATGCATCCTGGGTCTCCATTGTATATTCTGTGCTTGTTCAGTCCGTGAGGGATAAAAGAACTGCAGCAGGCACAGAAGAGGTGAAACGTCCTCTTATCTAAATTGTTTGCATGCATTAGTTAAAAGCTACCTGACCTCAGAGGGATCTCACTGTAAACTCTTTTCTTTCACACCTTTTATTACCTCTTCACTGTTTCCTAGTTTTGAGCTAATTTACTCTCCTAAAGCTATTATTTTAACCTATGTACCATAGCTCTGCCTTATTCAATTATCTTCAGTGTGGAACATTATTACTCTTTGAAAATGTAAGTGTATGAAACACGGCAGTTCCCTTGCTCCTGCTGCAGCAGTGTTATCTCTTAAGAATGAAAATACATTAGTTCAGGCTGGACTCTTACGGGTCCACACTGGGTATTTAAAATCAAATTATTCACATGAAGGTCTTCATAGTGTCCTTCAAAACACATCTTCACCTGTCCCCCTTTTCCTTTAACTATGCTAACTAGGCTATAATTTGCTTGCCAGAGTACATCTTGTGGCTTTTCTCATTCAATAGCGTTTGTAGGTTTCCTGTTTTCCAGTCCTCTGGAGTAAGACCTGTGACTAGAAAACAAAGCTCTATCTTCTTTGTCCTCTGGAAAGTTTGGAGCAAAGTAACTGCTTAACAAAGCTGTTGTCTTCGTCCTTGTCACCAGTTCCCTCCCATAACTTTTTAGTGGCCCAATTTTCTCTTTTATTGTCTGTCAAGTGAGAATATATGTGGGTAGTCCTTTACTTTAGTTGAACATCGCCTGGCAAAGTGGATGTTTGGTTTCCTTATTTTACACTTCTAACTGGAAAGAAACATGCTGCCAGTTTAGCCAGGTAGCTAAAGTTAGGAACTATTAAAGACATCAGGCTCTTTATTGATTGTTACTTGAGTGACAGTTCTTTATCATTAGAGAGTAGTCTCAAAGCTGCTGTATTTTGGGATGTTTGGATCCACATCTGAAGCTTGTGACAGACCCCTGCTATAATGAAACGTGGATGAATACCCAGCCTTCTCATTAAAATGTTCTGCTCCCTGCGAGACTGATATACACAGACCTTCTTCCTCTGTGTAACATATGAGGGGCTTCAGAGATTTGCGGGTGTCAAGTGGGTAGCACCCTATTTAGAGAGTATGAAAGCTAGCAAAATAGGTGATACTTGTTACTCTCTGGTAACAATCAAACTAAACCACATCAAACTAAATATGGCAATTTACTTATATTTACTGATGCAGTTCCTTCCACTGCTGTGAGAGGCAGTATACACCCTAGTTTAGCTGCTTTAGTGCATGTTGAGCTGCAGCTCATTTATTGGAAAGTAATGGTATTTGAGATCAGCATATGTTAAATCCCTCTGAGCTTACCACGAGGGAAAGCTTATTACACCTAGGTCATACCTGCATAATTGAATGCTTTCAAAATAGAAAATCAGAAATCTCTCATTTGCACTTTCTGTATAAAATGGTAGATGTTTGCTTGAACTGAATAAGCCTGTAAAAATCAAGTTTGTCTTTTGTGTTCATTCTTCAGGTAGAATAAAGGTATGAAGGAAGCTCACTTTCAAGATCTGAACAAACATAGGACATACTATTGTGCGTTTAGTAGAGGGGGCTTGCCCTTTTCAGGATGGTGTGTAAAAGCTTGTTTTGCTCTGTTCTATTTCATCAGTTTTAGGGGACTTACAGTACCTTCCCTAGTCCTAGTGGTGAAGGAGTGAGGAAGAGGAGTCTGTAATTCCTCAGGGAAAAGTAAGCACTAGAGTATCAAGCAGAGATAGGAAATTTCTGCATGTTTCGGAGTTGCTCTTCTGATACATACCTGCTTCCTGGCAGGTGCTTGTCTCAAAGTAACAAATCCTGCCAGAAAGTCACATATTAAAAACTGGACTTGCACTACTGCTCAACAGGATCAGGGTGTAACTGCTAGAATCACAGAATGGTTGGGTTGGAAGGGACCTTAAAGCTCATCCACTTCCACCCTCCTGCCACGGGCAGGGACGCCTTGCACTAGAGCAGCTTGCTCCAAGCCCTGTCCAGCCTGGCCTTGAACACTGCCAGGGATGGGGCAGCCACAGCTTCTCTGGGCACCCTGTGCCAGCGCCTCAGCACCCTCAGGGAAGAATTTCTTCGTAATGTCTAAACTAAGTATCACTGCTGTCAGGTTAAAGCCATTGCCCCTTGTCCTGTCCCTACAGGCCCTTGTCCAAAGCCCCTCTCCAGGTTTCTTGTAGCCCCTTTAGGCACTGGAGCTGCTCTAAGGTCTCCCCTTAAGGAGCTTTCTCTTCTCCAGGCTGAACCAGCCCAGCTCTCTCAGCCTGGCTCCAGAGCAGAGCTGCTCCGGCCCTCACAGCATCTCCGTGGCCTCCTCTGGACTCACTCCAGCAGCTCCATGTCCCTGTTGTGTTTTAGCCCCACAGCTGAACACAGGACTGCAGGGGGTCTCGCCAAAGAAGAGCATATGGGGAGAATCCCCTCCCTTGACCTGCTGCTCGTGCTCCTTTTGATGCAGCCCAGCACACGGGGGTTGTTCTGAGCTCAAGCACATACTGAAGCCAACTCATGTTGAGCTTCTCACTGATCAGCACCCCAAATCCCTCTCCTGAGGGCTGCTCTCAGTCCAGTCTCTGCTCAGCCTGTTTTTTGTTTTTTGTTTTTTTTTCGCTTGGGATTGCCTTGGCCCTGGTGCAGGACTTTGCACTTGGCCTTGTTGAACTCCGTGAGGTTCATGCTAGCCCACATCTCAAGCCTGTTGGCCTTGTTGAACTCGATGAGGTTCACACTAGCCCACATCTCAAGCCTGTCTCTGCAGATGGCATCCCTTCCTTCCTGTGTGTCAACAACATGATACAGCTTGGTAGAGGGTGCCTTCAGTCCCACTGTCCATGTCTGACAAAGATGTTAACTAGAGCTGGTCCCAATAGTTACCCCTAGTTCCCTATGCATATAATAAGTATTTACTCTACCCAAAGAAGAGCTGATGTTTTTCTATCAGAATAGTTTTGACAGAAAATGCTGACTTTCAGTAAGAGTGAAAACATTCTTTATAGTTTTGTCAAGATGAATAATTACAAAAGCTTTTTTTTAGGTATGGAAAAATTGTGTTGTTCTGACTTCTGTACAAAGTTATAATGCAGTCTAATCATGCTAAATACAAAAATGTCCCAAATGATTAATGAATAGCAAGACAAAAGGCATCCTTATGAGATGTGTACAGGGCTGCCACCCAGAGGGGCTTCAAAAGCTTGAGGACTGGGTTGGCAGAAACCTCATAAAGCCAGCAAAAGTAGGTGAGAAGTCCTGTACCTGACTGGGAGGGAATAACCCTGTAACAGTGCAGGTGCCTTGGGGATGGATGTGGAGGAGAAGTTGCTTCATGCTTTTGCTGCATTCAGTGTTTAACTATATAGGGGACTGCATTAGCCGGGATGTAGCTGTGGGGTGGAGGAAGGAATTGCTGCCTTGGTTTTGCTCCTCCACAGTACAAGAGACTGACTGAAGCCAGTCCAGTGTAGGGTTGCCATGGTGGTGAAGGGGCTGGGGGACATGGCATATCAAGAGAGACTGACAGCACTGGGACTGTTTAGAAAAAAAGCATTTGAGGGTATCTTCAGCTACCTGTAGGAGTCCTGTTAATGGAGATGGAAGAAAGCTTTTCTGGAGTGCACACTGAAAGGACAATAGTCATTTGTTGCAAATTGCTGCAGGAAAATAATGTGTTATAAAGGAAAACTCTCACAATGACAGTGGTTAAACACTGGAGCAAGTCACCTGGAGAAGCTTTGGAAGATTTCAGAGCTTGTCTGTAGCTACAGTTGCCTTTGAAGTCAGCCTTACTTAAAGCAGAGAGTGGAATTAGATGGCCCTTAGAAGTCCTTTCCAGTCTAAATTATTCTGTGAGAAATTGTGGTTAAGCTTGACATGAGGCTAGATTAGAAGCTATATGGATATTTTTATGTTCTTTCAGAATGGGAAGTAATGGTCGTAATCCTCTGAGTGCAGAAAACTGGGTTTCAAAACTGTTCCCATCCAAATTGTAGCGAGGTTGCTCCTGATTCAATTCTTAGAATGTCACAAGTATAAATGAGTTTGAATATGATACTTCTGCCTCTCTTTTAGTTCAAGCAAATAGGGAGTGGTCATACACCTGTGATAAATTGGGATCATCTTCTCATTTTGCTCCCTGCCATGCTAAACAAAGAGCAGCAACATGTTTTCTGCTGTTGAGTTCAGATTTATTAATCGTGTTTCCTAGGGCAGTGCTCACAGACCACAAGAGATAGCAACCCCACTGTGCAGAGCTCTCTGTTTTCTCTTACACTGCAGAACATGTAATTTTTTCTAAATCACTTGACATCTGGTTTTCTACAATACAAAAACTGAAAGAAAAAGGTTGTGCTGGGCTGAACCGGTGGGTTTGAGCAGCCAGTGAGTATTTTCCTATAGTTTATTCAAAACCAAACTTCATCTTACTTATGTGTGTGTTCATGAAAATATTACCGTTCGTTTTATATCCTTGTGTATTCATAGAAAAATGAACTGCATATTTGAATTAAGAATCTGAATTTAATGCCTTGCATTTGGTCAGTGATGTAATTCAAAAGGTATTAGGCTTGGATCCTGCCTGAATGCTTAATACAGCTTACATCACTGATAGTGCATATCACAGTAAGCTGTACAGTGCGCTTTAAAAGTTGTGCTAGTTCTACAAGTAAATGTAGAAGGCTACAGCTTATGTTGCAGCATATGTACTTGATCTTAATAGAGAAAGCTGAAAGTATGCACAATACCAAAATTATTTACTGAAGCAATTTGAGAATATGTTTAATGAAGTACAGATAAGAGGATTTCTCATACTGCTTGGAGAATTCATAAATAGGGAGAAATATTGTGAATGAATCCCTTGGCTCTGAGAGATAAGAGTACATGCAAAGATGCGCCCTGGTTTCTCTTGTTTTAGACCAATATTTGGTCTGTGGTGAGGGTGGAGGTGTGCTTTAGAGGAGCACACATAAGTACAGTTCACTGTGTTGTGTAACTGGCAACGGAGAAGGGGCCCCTCTGATAGTTACTTAAGGAAATGTTAATTCCTTTTACCAAGAGAATGTTTTATTAGTTGTTACCCGTGAATCTTACTGATGTGGAAGGCAATGTTAAAAACAACCCCAAACTTCAACAAAAGGAATCCAGCAGGTGTTGAGAGTGCTGATAAGCAAGATTAGACCCTTGCAGCTTTAGGTTTGAGGGAAGTCCTCTCCAAAGACTGTTTCAGTGTAGTGCAAGAGACAGAAGGCAGAGTTCAGAGAGCCTCATTTGGAACTGGGGGAGGGATTATAAAGTGTTTAATAAAAATGAACGAGGTGATTCAGCAGTAATTGTGGAAGATGGGCAGAGTCACAGGAGAGATGGTAGGGAGGAACTAGAAATGAGTTATTAAATCACACTCAGTATGATGGGCTGGGGGGGTAAGCTAGAAGACAATGGGTAACAGAGAAAGAAAGGGAAGGAAGTAGGTAAGAGGCATGTGAAAATCTAGAACAAATAGGAGACAGAGAGGGAAAACAGCACTTGAGAAATGTTTATTTCAGGTGAAACTGTTACAGAAGAGAAATGGGAAAGGGAGGTAGGGGAGGGTAAAGACAGATAATTTTGTCAACTTCCTGTGTATGTAGTGAAATGGACAGAAAAATGAATTGGAAGTGCAAAAAGGATTCAGCATCTAGATTCCAGTTATGCTGAAAAAATTGCAGACCTTTCTTCAGGAAAATACTGCTTTTATGCAATGGAGTAAGTTGTGGGATTTCCTCAAGCACTTGTAGTATACCACAAATAGACAAAGATAATTTTGCAGCAAAGGCTGTTGTCTAAAAACTGAACTGCTGCTGCTCTTGTCATGAGCAAATGCCAGAGATTGGGAAATTGAACAGCCCTCTTCAAGAGAAAGAGCACTAAAAGCAGATGCCAGCTCTCATCAACGCAGCTCATCTGAAGTCAGCAGGTTTAGACTGATGAGAGGAAGGTGGGGTATAGAGAGGCTTGTGGGAAAGTGGTGGATGGAGGTGGTCCAGGAGAGAATTTGGCAGCAGAGACCAACAGATGAACTTTGGAAAACTTACAAAAGCAACTGCAGTGGAGCTTTTAAGCCACTGAATGGCAGAACATAAATTCTTTCCCTACTTACATGAGGCTCCATTTTACTGTTGGTCCGATTGCCTGTACACACTATACTGGTAGCCTGTACAAGTGCTTCATGTTCTCATTGTTAAAAACTTAATTCACAAACAAAACTAGCTCATAGCCATTTGTTCTTCTGCCAGTACCAGCCTTTGATTTCAAGTAGCTCTGGCTTAAACACTTCTCATTCTTTTCTGTAAAATAGAGTATATGTATCCCTAGTGGATGTTTTGTCTCTCTCTCAAGCACTAATTCAAATGTGAACACAGCTGACCATAAAAGCATATCCCATAGGACCTTTCTATTGCCTTTTTAAGAGTGCTAGAAACTCTCTCTGGCAGTATCTGCCTCTACCACAGCTGCCTGACAACAGTTTGTTTGCATCCTATCATTAAACCACATACCCTGGCTGAAGCGGTGCTGAAGGCTGAATGAGGATGGGAAAACAAGGGCACAGCTACCTGAGATGGAAGGCTCATCATCAAGGATGATTTATGCCAGAGATGCTGTTCCTTATTGCAGCACTGTTCTGATTAACTTGCTGATGAAAAAGCCCTACACCATGAGTCTTGAAGCAGAAGCCTCCAAGTCTATCACATGCTTTGTCTGGAACAGCCTGGCCTGTGATGAATCGCATAAACCTTCTAGCTCATGTCTGAAACAGACCACATCCAGCCTGGCATCTTCTGATCTGGACAGCATTACAGGAAGACCTGGCCCGCTGTTTGCTTTCAACTGCAGATGTCACTGAAGTATATGCACTTCCTCCCCTCAGACCTGAGCAACACAGCCACAGCCACCTGGGATACATTTATACTTACTGGGATAAAAATGCCCAGTTAAATTTCTTATGAGAAAACTAGACATCTGGAGTCTCTTCCCTTCCAGGATATCAGGACTTGTCTTTTGGTTCAGATTTATACAGCACAAAAAAGCTAAGAAATGCAATACTGCAATTTCTAGTGCTAGCCTGTTTTTTGAGTATTCTAAGTCATTGTCTAGAGTACATATATTTTGTTACAGATTACCTTGTTCAATTTGTTTAAATTAGGATCACCTTCATTGATTTTTCAACTTGCAGAGCTAGCAGCACTTTGCAGCTTGTGCAGAAGTCTAACATAAGCTTTTTTTGGTCCAGAAGCTCTCTTAGCAAAGCTAAAATTTGGGTAGAACTTCATAGTAACTGAGATCTTGCATCCATTTATTCACCTCATGGCGCAGATTCATTCTCTCTCAGCTGCAGCTGGAAGAACAATTGAAGCACACTGAGCAATCTAAAAATGATGTCCTATTAAAAACTATGACAGAAGAGCCTGCCTTCAATGTTTTACGTTGGGACAAGATTTTAGGAGTTTAGTTATTGGCATGTGCTGTGTGTTCACCAAGCAGGTGGTATCAATAAAGCCTCCTAAACATAAACCTACCTCACTTTTATAACCATACTTCTGGATTCAGGGGGTTGTATATACATATGTACATTCAAGTACCAACAGTCTTAAATTTGTTGCTACTAACCTGATTGAGAAAAGGGAGTGCTTGGACACTGAGAGAGGTGGACTTTTTTAAAGCAAAATAAACCCTAGGACCTTCATAAAAGCTTAGACAGGCAGTAAACCCTGACAGAATACTTGGCACGCTTATTCCTTGAGTTGTAATAAATCCAGTTCAAGAGTTGAAAATGTGTATTTTCCCAAATCAGCTGTTTGTGTCAAGACTTGCAGCATCAGCCCACAAGTGAAATAATGTGGGCTTCTGTGCCTCGAAGGCACTGCTCACCTGAGACTCACTCCTAGCCAGAAGCTGGGTAATACAGCACCAAGAGGAAGGGGGTATCAAGAGGACAGGGAAGAATGTAAAGGAAGTTGAAAGAGGAGTATTAAATAAAGCAAGGTGAGGAATAAGATGGGGAGATAAAATCATCCAGGGAGGTTGAAAAGAGAGCAAGAGTTAGAGAATAAACAGTACTGGCAGTAGAGGTGGGAGACTAGGTGTTCAGGCTGGGTGGTAGTTCAGTCCTCTGGGAGCTAATGGGAACTCAATGTCAGTGCTAGGGGAATTTCCACTTGTTTTGCTTCCTGTGTTGGGATGGTAATTTGGCTAATGCAACTTTTCAGTGTCACAGAGAGCTTTGTTTTGAAATGCCAGCTTGTGGGGTTGAAGCAAGATACTTGCCTTTAGGGCAGCATGGTAGTAACCTGTGGTGCATTGCATTGCTGCATTCTTATATTTGAACTGCAGCTAGGACTTGTTCCCTGCCCTGTCTGATGCCGTGAACTCCCCAACAGAGCTTTCATGGCTCCATGCTGCCTGCCTTGAGAAAGCATCTCAGTGGATCAGAGGAAATGCAGTATGGGCTCTGTAAATACAGATGCCAATCAGCTCATCCTGATAAAATAACAGAGGCTGCCTACATAGCTTAAAAACACACAGCTTTATAGCTAGGGTTGCTGAATTTATTGGGTTTTGTTTAAGAATTTGCAGACATGTGTTTCCTGAATTCTCCTTTGTCCTTTCAACTCTGCAGTACAGTTTTTGTGGGTTTGCTGTTGCATTTATTCTTCCCTGATTGCTAAAAGTATTTTTCTTTTTTATTTCTCTGTACCTTTCGCAGCTTTATGCTTCTTGTGCTGAATCTCATTTGCACTGTTTCTCTCCCACATTTTCCTTCAGAATCCCATTTTTTCTGAATTCCAGCATCCTTCTTCATAATCTCTGTTCTTTCCCTCATGTCTGTCATTGCTTTCTTTCCCTCCCATGTGTGTACCACGGCATTCCAATACAGAAGGCTTTATTCAGGCAAAACTGTTATAGAAATGGGATCTGGCTAGCCTGCAAGTTAGTGTTCTTAATGTCTGCTGTGCCTATGTACGTGAGAAGTTGGTGCCCTGTGAGTTCACATCCTATTTAGCAGTGACTTTATGGCACAGAAAACAAGCCTTAGGCTCTTAAACATCCACGTAGTTTTCAAAATGTTACAGTGCTTTCTGGGTTTATAGACTTCCAATTTATAAAATGCACACATATAAAGCATCTTTTTTTTAGTTTTGGAATACTCTAAATTCTGTGAAATTGGAGCATTTCTGAGCTTTTTAAAGAAAATTTTAATGAAAACACTTGGTTGTCTTTAAGATCAATGCAAAATATCCTATTGAATGTTTCTGTCCTTTCACAAAATCAATTACAGTGCTGAGCACTTTCTTCAACTGAGAAGGTGTAATGGGGGCTAGAAGATATTTAAATCCACAGGAGACACATTGCTCCTAACAAAAGGTGGTAAGCAATAAGACTCAGACATGTACAGCTTGGTTTGTAGTGAGAGGTGCTATATAAGCTGCATATCCAGCTGTGTTATCCACATATGGTTTAAGATCGCTGTTTAAACTGCTATGTTCAGTGCAGTCCTCTTATTTTTTCCCTTTTGGAAAAGCCCTTCTGCATAACCCTGGAGTATGTACTGCAATGTAATGTACTGTGTGCCCATTATAAAAGTCTGAATTAAGGGAGGTTTCATGAAACAGCTGCCCGTGGGACTTAACTTCTGTGGCAAACTGAATCCCAAAGCTTGAACAAGCCTTTGAACTTCAAAGTTACGGTCAATGTCTCAAATTGAGACTAGCGATCTGTCTCAGACCTTCAGTTCTGCAGGATAAAAAGCTATTAGATATCACTTTATCTCTTGTAAAAAGCTTCAGAAAAAAATAGGAATAGGACCTAGACACATTGCTTATCCTTAGCTTAAACTGGTCCTTTTTCCTTGCTGTCCACTTTGGTCCCTTCACAGACTGCTCCTACCATCTAAAAGTACATCCCTGCCTGGCAGACTCCTTGATCATCTTTGTGGCAGCTAGTTACAGATCATGATAAAGGATGCAGTCCCTGGGCCGACACTGCCTTTAAATTATTTATAATTGCAAGTGTTCTAATTGGTTTGGATTTATGCTCCCTTGCTCCGTTTGCTTACTTTTACAAATGCTTTTTTGTCAGTGTTCACTGTGCTTGGCAAACACGTTTTCCTCCTGGATTCCTAACATGGTTTAGTCATAGCCAACTGTAATTTCAGTGAGGCTTTAAGTAGTCCAAATCTCAATAACTCAACAGTAGTGTTGGTATTTGTTTTCTTCCAATTTGTATCTAAACATGCTTAGTTTTCAGTTTTCAGGTAGTTCATTTTTCAATTTGTTTCTTTGCAGAGAGGATGCACTCTCCTGGGCCTGAATCTCCAGGATAGCATTTTTTAATGCTTATTCACATAGTTATTTTCATTGTGTGTTTGGAAAGGAGGCATTGTGATCTACCTGGGTGTGTCATTAAATTTGGATCAATGTCCTCAAACTGAAGGGCTTAAAATGAGACTGAGCTCTTAAGGCCTTGGGCATCTTGTGAAATTCAAGTGTTAGTATACTTCACCAGACCTTAAAAGGGAAAGTAAAAATAAGATCTCTTTGGTGGTTTTCTCAGCTTTACAGCAGTATTAGTCGGTACCTATTCCATAGTAAAATTTGACTTAATTTTTATGTATGTATAGTGAGAAATATGAAGTAATCCATGTAAGTATAATAAAATACTATATAAATGTAATATACTTGCTGTAAAATGCATAATTCTGATTACTTATATCAGACAACATCAAGAACTTCAAAAGTAACGTACTGCTGAATATCAAACCATGTGTTTATGGGCCTAAATACCCGTATAAAGTCAATTAACTACAGCTTGGGGAGAGATGGTCCTGAAAGATGTGCCAGTTTACTTGAGGTAATTTGTCCTACTAAGGAGTCTTTCAGAAGATCTTACCTATCAGGGTTCTTCATACATAGTTCTTCACACTTAACCCGTAGAGTTTTTTAAGCCTGATTGTTAGTGACCTGTTTTTTCTGATTCCCCCTGAGAGTATTCAGATTCCTTTTCAACCCAATTGTTTCTTGCTCCCCTCAGTGCATGGCATTTTCTGTTCAGTATACGTCAGGTCCTGCAGACCTTGTCACTTGTTCAGTCAGCTCAGGAGACAGCTTTCTCCTAGGATTCTGATTTTGCTTACTTTTTTTACAAGAGTATTTCTCTTTCATGATACGGCTTCATAATGGAAGATGGCAAATGCTTATTTATAGTTTCTTTCTCTTGTAATCTCTCTCACTGAAGAAACTCATTGCGCTCACAGTTGAAGGTTCAGGGAGAGAATCTAACTCTAAAAAAAGGAACTAATCTAACTCAACTGCTTAGCATATTTGTCATTCTTAAAAAAAGATTCCTTCTTGCTGAAGGTTTATAAAGGTAGTGCTGAAAGAAAGAAATTAGCTTTGGCAGTATGGATGTTTTACTCAAACCTGCTGTTTGCAATATTTCAGAATAATGACTTTCTTATGTGGCTTTTATTTATACAAATTGGTGACTTCTTCCCCTTCTCTTGGTGCCTGCTGAGCATATGTCAACTTTCTATGTCTCTTTGTTTGAGAACAGAGAAATCATTTTCATGCTCTCATAAAAGCCTGAACAGAAATAAGCAATGTTGGGTTTGGCCGGTCTTACTTTAATGGTTAAGGTAGTTATATGTTTCCCCACTCCTATTTGAGAGGAGCTCCAGATGACTGACGTTCTTTGTAAGTATTGTATTTTAGGGGCAATGTTTACAACAAGAAGAGATTTTTGAAAGTTGAGAGTTTGGAGCTCTCTTTAATCTCAGGTTGTACCCCATCATTTCATGCTACCAGCAGCACAACTGAGGGAACACATTGGTGAGACAAGCTGACCGAGAGAGTTGGACGAAGAGTGACTTCATGAAGAAGTATGACTTTCAGAAAAATAGACTTATCTTTATGAACTGTTGTTTTGTGGATTTAGAGAGCAGCCAATGTTCCTACAGCCAAAACAGTGCCAGCAAACAAATTACTTTCTTGGGTAGGCATATGGGTGCTTTGTACAATTTTCTTCATGTTGGCTTGCTTTGTTTGAAGGTCCATTAATGCTTGCTTTACAATGGAAAAAGAGCTTGGGTTTTACATCCAGTTCTAATTTTCTTTTTAAGCTGTTAACTGAGACCACAATACCCTACTGGCTGAGAAGGATAGCTGGCTTTTATGCCAGAGCCCTGTCTTTTTCTCACTGCCAAAAAGCAGCATACTCATGAGCATTGTTTCTTGAGGGATGAGCAGAAAATGCATTCTCTAGCAAATCTTCTGGCAATTGACACTAAGAAGTACCAGGGGAAAATGTGTCCAGTCTTTCCCTTAATCCCACTGTGAAATTCCCTAGTGTGAGGACTTGGATATTCTTTTGGAAGCAGAGCTGAACAGGTTGCATAACTCTCACCTGATGTGAAGTACGCCTTCAGAGTTCATGACCCATGTTATGATTTGGCTGACTTAACCGATTTCATATACATCTATAGACTTTTTCAGTAAAAAAAAGGCTGAGCAAGCATGTTATTGAGGTAATTTATTACACTGTTATTAGGGTAGCTAAAGATTGAACAATACAGTGACCAAATTGCAATCTGTTGTCTTTAATTTGATTACTGCATCAAGTTTTAATTCTTTACCATGGGAAGTTACTTGATACAAGCAAAATGCCTCTTCCTCTCACAATAACAAAAGAGCTTTCTCAAAACCTGGGCTGAAGGTTAAATTGTACAAGAATTCAGGTTTTGAACCCAGTCATTCTTTAGTGGAAGTGAGACTTCAAACACAGACAAGAATATGTTGACTGATAAAACAGAGTAACAAAAGGTAAAGTTGTCGAATCAGTGAAACAAGTAAAAATAGCTTGAAGTGTTTCTGTTTGCTTATTCAAGATCTTTAATTTAGGTAGTTGTTGGCAGACCTTCAAGACATGAGTCAGAGCCTCTGAATTCAAAGGTGCGGATCATCATGGTTTTCTTCCTGATGGTTCTGTATTTTCTTATGTGCGGAAAGACTAGGACAGGAAAATTCAGGGAGTTTTGGTGTTGTGAATATGAGGAGAAGGTCCATGGTCTTCTATATTGCTTTCTTCTTGTGGGAATTAGTTCTCATTTCCCCCTGCTCGTGAGCAGTTGTTGTGGCTACTGGGCTGACTGGGTGAATCCAAGAGCCTGGATAGGTCACTGCAGTCAAATCCCTTTGGGGGAGCAGTTAATGTCAGTGTGGGAAGCCTCATCGCTGACTAAACCTCCATTTTTGGCAAATAAACTATAGATAAGAGGATCTTTTAAAAACAAAAAGTGTGGTGGATTGACATGGTTGACACCAAGTGCCCACCAAGCTGCTCTGTCACTGCCCTCCTCAGCTGGTCAGGGGAGAGTAAAATATAACAAAAGGCCACTATGCTAACCAAAGACTAGGGGACTAATAGGAAACATTAAACAATGACAAGGGAAACCTCAGGTCATAGGTTGTGGTGATATAAAACCAAGGGCTGTATTTGTATCAAAATAAAATCCCCTTTGAATTAATTTCCCCAGAGCTGACCTCAGATTCAGGTCAATGTGAGACTTCCCATCAACTTGACCTTCTCAAAAGCTGCTCAGTTCTGCAGTCCTTGGTCAAATAAGCTCAGTCATCAACAAATAAGTCAAATGGGGACTCCCAAATCAAAGCTAATTTTCAGAATTTAAATGTTTCATTTCTATAAGAAGATTGTGTGTGAGTAATACTGTTGCCTGATATTTAGAGTAGTGTTTTGAAGAGTCACTTGATAATGTCATCTAAATTATTTACTGAGTGGAGAATCTGATGGAGATCAAATCGATGCCCTTGGAAAACAGAGGAGAGGAACATCTGGAGTGCAGTTTGTGATCCCAGAAGTACCACTGTGTATCTCATGCCACAGTTGAGGGTTAGTGAAGGTAAAGCAAGAGGAGAATCAGACCTGTACTACAGTCAGCAGATGTGATGTCTGTAAAGAAACTCAGCCTGAAATATCACATTGCCTGATGCAGATGCACATACAGCATAGAAACCTTGCAAGAAGGCGTTGATGTGAAAGGCTAAGAAGGCTTAAAGCTTAGCTTTGCATTAAAGAAAGAAAACCAAGAAGACTTTGTACCCTCCTTCACTCTTGTCACACCTTGCCTATAGTGCATTTGCAGTGAGTCCTCTGGCCTCTCCCTGTAAGCAGCATTGTTGTGGGCTGCCAAACTGCTGTGGTACTCTAATACCTTTGGTAGCTGCAGGGTTCCCCCTGTGCAGCATTGCAGCTGGCTCACAGTGCCAAAAAACCTGTTTGCAATTAATGTCCATTTGACACGCATCGGGAATAGAGGAATTCTCACATAAAAGCACTATTCCTTAACGGAGTCCTCTTCAAAATGAAGTGTTCTTTGTGTGTATAAACAGCTTGCTGGGCAAAAAGTTTTACTTTCTGACATATATTGCAGAAATCATTCATTAATACTGACACAATAAAACAACTGCATACACTATTTATTATTCCATTTTGAATTTTGTGACTGCCAGAACATCATAAAGCAGATTTGAAGGAGGTAAGCTGGTTAACATGTAAAATGTGACAAAAAAGCTATTGTGTGATGGAATAGCAACTTGTAAATCCCCAAGGCCATTCTTTTGTATTGCTTTAGAAAATTCATGGTGCGAAGGTGTCTCATTCTTCCTCCAGTCTCTTGGCAACTTGAAATGAGGGATGTGCCAGGCAGTATGGCCTGAAAAATGCTAACGGGGAAAAAACAGATGCCAGGCTTTTGGACCACATGGAGTCCTGAGCTCCCAGAAAAAGGCACATGTTTGCTGCTATTCTGAGCAATACACAGCAAACTAAATAAGCATATGTCCATTTTTATCTCAAAATGTTGTTAACTGGTTGTAGTGAGGCAATTCATTGTCCGTGGAGTATTTATTTTTCACTGTGTTGCAGTCTTACACAAATCATGCTTGTCTTGCAAGTTAAATATCCAAAACTGTTAGTCTGTATATATTTTTCCATACACCTGCATTCATATGTACAGTGAGAGAGGCACACACTGCCAAATGCTATTAGAAAGAACTTGTTGAATGAAATTCAGTATATTTCAAATACTCAAACTGCTGGAATTGGCCTTGACTCAGAGTTTTTGAAGTCTCTTGAGATGTTTAGATTTCTCAGTGGTAATATTAAACCAGCATTATGTATGTATGTATTTTCAGATTGATTTATTTTACAACTGGAGAGAATTTTATTTGCAAACTACAAAGTGCATGTGTATAGTTTGGGTAACAGGTAACCAAAAATCAGTCTCGTTCCAATTATGCTGGTTTGGGTTGGTCCCTGGTGTTCTGTTTTCAAACGCAGAGTTCACTGCAGATACTCACTTATGAATATCCAGGCATCAGAGGAATGTGTAGCCTCTTCCTTTTTGGCTTAATTTGCTTCAAAAAACTCAAACAAGAAAACAAGCTTTTGTATTTGACGGGGGGAGGGGGAGGGAATACCTCTTGTATCCAAAGCTACTTTCCCCATGTAGGGAGATTTCAGTGTCTGTGCAAGGGAAAAGCAATTAGGATGAAACAACATGGAATTGAGAGAGGGTAGGTGAAAACAAAGGCAAATTTTGTACTTCGGGGGTTTCTGTTTTGTTGTGGCGATACAACAGACAACTATTAGCAGGGTCATAGCCTCAGATTGGTATGCCTCAGTAACAAAGGTGTAAATCTATTTTAAAAAGGAAAGGGACAGGTGAACAAATTTAATGATGCAAGATTGTTTGGTCAGAAATGCTGTTCAAGTACTTCATAGTTGTCGAGTTGTTTGTTGCTGTGGGTGTATCCCCCCCCCCTCCTTGTCTTAGAAGGAGAACTTAAGAAGTACTGGAAACAACTTGATTTGGGAAGGATGTTTACAGGACAGGGAAGGAGAAGAGCATTTAGCATACAACAAATTGGTATAGGTCAGATAAGGGTCTTCCTTAGCTGTGTGGTGTGGTTTTCTGCAGAAGTGTGTTTAATTCCGATGAATTTAGTCCAGCTTTGGAAATGCCAAGCCTATTTAAGCCCAAAACAGAAAGCAACAGGGAATCATTATAATGACTCATAAGGCATGGGATACCAATATTGAAACAGAAATGTGTTCTTCTTATTGCTCTGTTTCAAGCAGTAATTCTGCAACATCCAGGACTGCTTTATGGAGCATTATCCTTTCCTTTAATAAGGAGATAATCAAAATCAAGTTAGCTGGGCTTGAGAGAACAAATGGTGCTCCTCCTGGCTGGCTGGGGGTCATAAACTTGTTTTTGACAAGGGTTTAGAGAAAGCTCTGGCTGGATGAGGTCATATAACAGAAGCTGGGCTTTCTGACCCCAAATATATATATCTGATGTGATGATTCGACACTTCAGGAGCTGTCAGAAGAAAATCTCTTGGGTTATTTTTGTTACAGCTTTGACAGCAAGTAGTGTCTTGAGGCACTATGAAAGAAAAAGTGAGCCTGACAGGACAGGAATGAATTGCCTCCAGGATGGAGAGGAGCTGCTCTGTGTGAGGAGGTAATACACAGACTGCAGGAGGGGGAAGATAAATAAGAATGTATATGAGTACAATACCTTTTCTATATTGAGTGTCTAAGGGCATTAGTCTTCCTTATACTTTTTCCCCTCGTCTCGTACTTTCTCCCTGTCATGAAGTATACCTTTTTTAAGATTGCGGTTTTGTTGTTTTGGTAGTTTTTATTACCAATTTACTTATTGCACTATGTCTTTCTCACCATTTTGCATATAAACCCTGTATTGAAACACCTCTCTTAATCCTACATCTCTTGATGCCCCTGACTTGTTTTTTTTTCTAATGGATGACATGGATATAAATCCATCATTTATGCAACCCACTGGAGGCCTTGGAAAGCCTAAGTTGCTGGGCCTGCTCTAAACCCCCTCAGTGTCTGCTTTAAACCCCACCTAAGCAATATTGAATGTGTAGTGGTTGACCTTCAAGGATCTCTGATCGCCCTCTATTTGTGGGCTTGGATTTCAATGCCTTGGATTGAAGGCTCCTTTCGTGATACAGCTTGCTTTTTTAGCTCTGTAGGTGATAGCTCTGTAGGTGATGTGTAGAAAAACACAAAATGTTGGTGATACTGATGCCTGATATTTTGAAGGTAAGAGGTTGTTAGCTGGGAGGCATGTGTTTAGGAAGGTACTGTTCAAGTAGTTAACAAGGACTATGGTTAAAATAATTTCCATGCTTTTTTGGTGCATTTGTGGTAGCTTTGATTTGCCTGTTAGCTTGTTCTTCACCATGCCTTCTGCTTTGACACTCCTAAACTTAAAAACTGCAATTTAGCTGTGACTCGTGAATTAGGTTATTTCATTGCTTTGTGATTTAGTCAGAACATAAGGAAAGGGAGATAAGACTTGTTAGATTAAAAACATTCAAACAGGGGCTTATATTTGAAAGGCAGTTTATCTACAGAACTAGAAAATCTTGAGAGGTGAAAGGCAAATGTGAAATATGGGGGAAAAGAAAGGTATAGTCCTATGTAGGTCAGGGATAGCTTGAGGGGGGGGGGGGGGCGGGGGAGAGAGGGGGAAGGAAAAGAAAATGCCTTCTATTATGCAGATCTTCGTAGTATGATGTCTGAAAAGCATTTGGCCTGCCTTGGATCTGGAGATTAGATTGATTAAATAAACCATGAAGAAAATAAATCCATTAAACTCAAAGTAGAAGAATAACTTTCTGATACTTAAGTGAACAACAGATACATACCTTACAGGGAAGCTAGCCAATGTATTACAAGGGCAGCAGCTTGCACAACTTAGAAGTCAAAAATGGTTCCTCTCTGGAGTTCAGGGGGTTTCCTCTGACATCCCTCCACAGGCTAGAAATCATTCAGGCAGTAAATGTACAGAAGAAACCAAACTTAACATATCCTGAAGTCTTTTGGGCCCCTCTTTGTCAGGAATCTTTGTTCTGTACTTTTTTGATAAGGAGATTACTGTTTAATACTAGTTCAGATGGGTGGCGATAAGCCCACATCATTAGGAGTGACTGACTTCAGTCAGATACCATTGCACTGATTGGCATAGTCATTGTAATCTGAAGATTACCTTCACTTGTATAACTGTGTTCATCAAAGTCATGGCATATAAATTAATACCTTATTAAAAGCCCTAGAGGACAGATTAGTCCCTTCCCCTCAGTCAAATGGCCACAATAAACCACAGCTGGTGTTATTTGGACCATTGAAGATTTTTGTGTCTTTTCCCTTTCTCTGTGTTTTCCTTGTCTTTTTCTGTTTGAACTCTGTCAATGCTGAAGAAAAAGAACATCTCAATCTGAATAGCCAAAGCTGTGGAGAGGCACTGAAGCAAGACCGCATCACCTATGAACTGGCAGTGAGGGATGTATACTGCATACTTAATAGTGCCTGCAGATCATCAGCTTGATCACCTCCATGGCAAGTGCTGTACAAACATGTTATAAAAGAAGACAGTCCCATCCCCACAAAGGTACAACAAAGTCTCTCCTGTCTAGCTTCTGCTCACTTTTTTATGCCTACTCTAATTATGATTTCCCTGTTCCTATTCCCTGCTGTCTTTCCACTCTTCTTCAGGCTCTCTACAATGAAAAGGAAAACATCCTTTCAGACATTTTAGAAGTATCTCTTGCTCCATTTGAAGTGCCTCAGTATGGAGCTTGAATGTTTTGTTCAGGTTTCACTATGGCAGACTTCAAGCTGGGGAGGGGGGAAGTGTTTCTGTGGGATCTGGTACAGTTTGAGCAGTTGGCCTTGGTTTGTGGCAGGGCTGTGCTGCACAGTATTTGTGTCATCCTCTTAAATAAAGTAAAGGAGGAGTGTACAAGTGTATAATGAGCTAAAAGGTCAAAGGAATCAAGCAGCAGTTTACAGGTGGGGGGCACAGGGAAGGGGCTGCATGTAGGGTACACCTAAGCTGCAATTTCAATCATACTATGGTGGTTGTTAAGTAAAAACATACAGGGACTGTCTGTAGCTAGTGCAGGATGAAATAGCTGCAGCAATGAAAGCTGCCCCAAATTCTTTTCTCAGAAAAGACAGTATTGTTAATGAAGCTAGGTGAGTGCTTTTATGAATGAAGCCGCTTTTGCCTTGCTTAAGAATTGCACTGGAACAACTTTTGTATTAAAAAAAAACCAAAACCAAACACACAAAAATACCCACTATGTTTACAATTTGTGAAAAAGAGTAAAGGAACAAATGTTGACAAACATACTCAATACCTCAGCAGGGAGATTTTCAAGGATAAGAGAATACACATGGATATTTTCAGTGGTAAAAAGTTCTAATAAATTCATTAATTCTGGAGCATAGAGCCAAAGCTTCCAGCTTTCAGGAAGTGAAAGGAAGATCTGGAGGCTCAGCTCTTGGCTTGCAAATGCTTTTCCATTGAGATTATTGGGGAAAAAGTAGAAAAGTATTTTAAAGATTTCAGCCTTTACTGGTTTGCAGTCTTCATGCTAAATTCTGGGAACCACATTAAAAACATCATGAGCATTGCTGATGGCCAGAAACATTGCAAGCTAACATGTGAGAGAACAAATGCAGTATATGGCCTCCCATGGTCAATTTCTATGGTCAAGAACAGTACAGGTTTAATGTGCAATTCTCAATCTCTTTCGATCTCTGAGATGTGCCATTGACAATAGCTTCCATGTCAGAAAAAAGATCTCTGCTGAAAACAGACTTGGAAGTAAAAGGTTGTGTGATTTAGGATGCTGAATAATTTGGGCAAAAGATATAGCAGGAGCACTTCGTAGGAAGCAACGAGAAAGCACTGAACAGCTCATTTTGAGGGACTGTGTAATACAGCTGAGTACAAAAAACAAACAGGTAGTGTGGCAAGAGGAGATGAGAATGCTTCTTTTCTCTCCTTATGTTAGGCAACTTCAGAACTCTTTAAGCAGAAGGTTTGCATGGAAATGTAGCTGTATGCATACTCTGCCTTTAGACAAAGGGTGGTTTTTTGTTTTACTTCCCTCTGTTTATCACTGCTCTGTCCACAGCATTATGGTGGCTGTTCTTGTAAGCAGAGGACATGCTTACTATGAACTATGGCAGCATCCTTTGAAACAACAAAAAAAAAGAATAAATTATAATTTCAGTCAAAGGTTTTGACTGGATTAAATGAACTGGGAACATTTGACATCTCTGAAAGATGTTGGTGGTATAGAGGTGCATCTATATGGGAAAACAACCTGACTGACGTAACAAGGGTGTTGTATGTTACCTATTGGTCTGTTCTAGGTAAAATGAAATTATCTTGAAATATCATTCTGAATATCAGATTTTGAAAAGGTGTCAGAATTAAAACACTTCTAATTCTTCCATGTGCAACTAGAAATTGGATCCAAGGACTTTTTAAAACAATTCACATCCTGTGTTGCCAAGTGAGAACTGAAAATAAGTTTAGGAAGTGATTTTTACCTGCCCTTAGCTAACAGGAGGTTGACTGTGGCTCAGAATCTACTGTCCCAAGCTGGGTATTGCAATTTTTTGTGCAAGAAAAAATGGTATTTTGAAGGCAGCATCTGTCACCTATTAAGGATGAGATCCCTGCCTTGACGATATAGAAATGAAACCTTGGGGAAAAGTTCCAGTTAAAAGTCTTACTGGCTTTGGGAACAACACCCAAGTAAAGCTTATAGTACTGCTTTAAGCCTTTTAAAATCAGATTGAGCCAAGTACTTCAGGATATATTTTGAAGAACGACGTTACTGTGGCAAAGGAATGAACAAAATTTACTTAGGTTAGCAGTAAGTCATCTCTATCTGTAATATTCCCTTTTTTTAAGACCTGTGGAGAAGTTGACTTGCTCAAGTCTTCTTCCTTCCAGTTCTCATGTACAATCAGAAACAAAAGGTAGAATGTGCCAGCTGATGCTTCTGAAGAAAAGATAGGAAATAATTATTTTGATGTGAAGACAGAAGCACATCTAGACTTGAAGGTAAGAGCAGTTCTTCTGCTATTATGGGAGTAACTTGTCTCAGGCCCTTAATTCTGTAGTATTTCTTGCTCTGTACTATCAGTGGGGGAATAGCAGAGTCCTTTATAGCAAACAGTTGTGACTGTAACTCTTTCTCTGGGGGGAGCTGTACTCTGACTTTTCTGACAATGCAAAGATAAAGTAGCAGAGGGCAAGCTTCACTGCTTCACTATAATATACTGTTTTACTTAGTTGATGGGATACTTTCCAGTAAGGTAAGAACTTGCGTAGGTGTTAAAAAACCACTGTCACTTGCAGATGTAATATGCAGGCTGGATAATGGGACATGGCTTAGAACCTAATAGAAAAATGTATACAGCCAGGAGTCATTTCTTTTTTTTGTGTGTATGTATGGAAGTTGATACTTTATTAATTGTATTGAAAGCTAAAGTTTTTGCAGTCTTCTCTGAAGTAAGAAACATGGCCTTAAGCTAAATCAAGAGATCTTTTGACTATTTTGGCAGTACGTTTCTTATGGAACAGCTAGATGCAGTTAATTGGCAAACACATGCTGCAGTAGCAAGCAAATTTGTAATCCCTCTCATGCTTGGAGTTTGAACTGCTTCTCTAAAGCAGGCCCCAAAGCACTTAATCACAGAGTACATCCTCGCTGACTTGAAAGCATCCTTTTTTGTACTACTTTCACCTTGGCGTAGCTGTGCTTTCAGGAGTAGGAGAATCTGTTTTGTACATGTAGACTGTGCTTTGTCTTATTTAGAATTTTGTATCCTGTTTGTGGGAGAGAATATAGGGTAAAGCTTGAGGAGTCTGCGCAGTAGCTTTCTTGGAAAACAGAAGCTATGAAAGGATCTACTGACTCCACCTTGCTTTCAGGGCATCACTTGAAATGCTGAATCATCACTCAGGCAACAGTTAAGTAGCTATTTTGTGAAGCCAATTAGGTACC
Source organism: Pezoporus flaviventris (assembly GCF_033815535.1). Taxonomy (NCBI): domain Eukaryota; kingdom Metazoa; phylum Chordata; class Aves; order Psittaciformes; family Psittacidae; genus Pezoporus; species Pezoporus flaviventris. The sequence goes on from NW_026892585.1 coordinate 8,301,130, forward strand.
CAATACTCCTCAGTGACAGACTAACAGAATAACTGCTTTATACATGTCAGCTGCAAGTTTTATTACAAGTCTATGCTAATGATCTGTTGACTGATCTTTGCAAGAAAGTGATCCATGAACAATACTTTATTTCCACTGATTGCAAGGAAGAGGTCTCATCATGACTTGTGAAATGCTCAGCTGCTTTTACTGTCAAGCTTTATGATTAGAGCACGAGCTACATAGCCAGAGAATGGCTTTTTTTTTCCTCAGAGTGTCAGAGTGGGAAATTCAGAAGATGTTTTCTTGTAGAAAACACCAACTTCAGCAAAGAAAGAAAATAATGCTGATCTTGAAACACCAGAAGGATGCTCTTCAGGAGTATCATGAAATGAGTGGTTTGGGGTCACACAAGGGGATTTGTACCTAGAGATCTGTACCCTTTTTCATTGGAAGACAGCTTGCTCAAGTATGATGATATGATATGGTATGATATGATATGATACCCCATGATACATCATCCCCTTTCCTCTTCTTAGTCCTGTTCCATAGGACAGATTGGGTGCTGTACTAGTTGAGCTAAAACTCTTTTGTAGCTCAATGGCACCTATTCACATCGAATCGCTGTGGGTTTGGGTGCCCTTTTTCTTGGCAAAGTCATCTTTGCAGAGCAGGTGCTTTCATATTTTGCTTCAAAGTGATTTCCACAGAACATTTTCTGTGTCTTTATTAGGAAGTGACAAGTATGTTAAATTTGTTATCCAAATTGACTTTATTCACACAAATATTTACTGTTTGCCTTAAATGTCACTTAAAAATGCTGTATTTTCAGGCTTAGATTTTGATTTTACCTCATGTTGATTCTCTGCCTTATGTTCTTCAAACTGATACATTTTAATATCTAAAATATGTATCTACTTAAATATTCTTATTTATATCATTGTAAAAAATAATGGCAGATGGATCCCTCTTGTTGTTTGCAAACAACAATAACATTCGATGACGAATGCACAACATTGTCATCCAAAATTGCTGTTTATGGTGAAATGCAGCCTTTAATAAGAACTTAGTGTGTACATTGAATGGTATCCTGGATTCCTGCAAAATGCATCAATAAACTTGTCACACAGATTTCTTCTCTCTCCTGGAAAAGACAACTTAATGACTCTTCTATGTTTCCCTGCTCTTTGGATTTATCAGTGAGGGCATGCATGGGTATATACACACTAGAAGGTTTTTATGAATTGTGCAGTTATTGTTATTTCTCCTTTTACACAGAGTAAAAGGTTCCTTTCAGCCTGACTGGGTTTTAATTCTCTTTCAGAGTATAACAGAACAGGAAAGCATCAGTCAGATGCTGAGAGAGAGCATGTTGTGGGTGTCCTCTGCATAATCTGTGTGGCTGTGGGTGGCACAGCCTAGCCTTAGTTAACAGAGCAGCCTGATTTGTCTCCCGTAAGCTTGCTTTTAATGTTTGAGGATTTTATCAACTGTAAACTCCTCAGGTTAGAGTTTTCTTCGCTGTGCTATGTGCCTGCGGCTGCTTTTTACTTTGTATAAAAGCTTCAGACCAACTTGCACAGCTATTTGTAAGAGGATGATTAGAGGGAAGGAAATATCATATTTACCTCAAAAGAATGAATCTGAAAATATTTTTAAGAACTGCCAACAGTGTTTTCTCCTTCTCTCGACCCACCAAACCCCACGTTTTAGTGCCAGCACTTGAGGTGGTGAATCGTTACCCACAAATGTTCTCTTTGTTCCCATGAACTTGCTTTTTGCTGTGTTAAAAGCCTCTAAAAAAAGGCTTTGAGTACGATCAACAGTCTTTTTCAGCGGGGCACCGTATTTCTCCAGAGATGTTCTGCCCTCATTATACCCTGGCCCCCTTGACAGTGTTTGCCCTTATCATGCTGCCCCAAACTATGGGCTCCTGTGTGATTACGTGTGGTCCAGGTGTGAGCCCTGGTGACTGAAAGGGATTTTCTCCCAGAACTGTGCCTGCATTGAGGTGGAAGCAGCTTTGGGAACTGTGGGCCAAGGTGTCACCTCTCCCATGCTTTCTGCCCCTTAGCCCTAAGGAGGAGCAGATTAAAGTGAGATACAGAGGAGGCATAAGCTCAGCATATAAGAAGGTGATGGAGGCAGGTATGATTAAGGTCAGATAAGGAAACTAAGGTAGAGAGCTGTTGAGAGTGAAGATACTGGGAACTGGAGATAAAGAGAGGGGTTGTTACAGAGACAAGATGGCATGAATTGGAAGCCCAGTGCATAGGGCAGAGAAGATAAAGCTGATATGTTATCCTGAGCACTTTATTCACACATTAACGTCTTCTTACTCATCTCGCATCCCAGTAAATATAGGGAGTGATTTCAGCCTGTTGAAAACATCTCTAGTCTTTTGCTTTTTGCAGCAACAGAACAAAACTTTCCTCTTGTCACCTAAAAGCCTCATTCCTTGGAGGAGAAGCTGAGCCAGCATTACATCACCGGTAGCATATTTCGTGCTCCACTGCTCTATCCAAGACAGTAGGAAGAAAGTGTTCTGAATGTGGTATGTCTGGGATAGTTTAGCTTCCTTCATAATGTGGGATCAGCTAGAAATCTTTCATTGAATCAACTGCAAGGAATTGTCTAATTTCATGCTAAATGTGCTGTTTCCTTCTTGGCTGAAATGGTTGTACATTTATTTTTTTATTAGACTGCAGAAGGCTCCCATCTTCTTTGTTCTGTACAGACTACTGCCCTTTACTATTGTTCTCCCTGTGCCTTTCTGCTACTTTTGTAAGCTTTTTCTTTCAATTGAATCCAAATTCATATGCACATACCTGCCATGTTGGGGATTGTCAGCATTATTTATTTGCCTATTTTATTCTTCTGTCACTTTCTTTAATGGCTCATTAGGGCTACTCTAAGTAGCTGGGGTTCCTTTTTCACCTCACATATGGTTGTTCCTCAGCTCTTGTATAAGGAAATGAATAATTCTGTGTTTTCTTCTAGTGATTTAGCTCTTAATAGTTGCATACAGCATTTTTGAGTGTCTATTCAGCTGCAGTCTGAGCTTGCTTATGCACCTCTCTATTCAACTCAAGCATTTTAACCAGTCTTATCTTTATTATTTATACTTCTTTGTCACCTAGGATTCCTAGTGCATGTACACTGGCTTATGCAAAGTATCCTTTCTCCAAGTTTGATTGCTGCTTTTGGCTAGTTCTGTACAATATGTGCCCATTTTCAGTCTTGTATATTAAGGACATAGACTCCCGATAGTCTCTAATGGCAACGCTCAATGTCATAATTAGTCTTAAACACTGGCAGTATAATTTCAGAGAAATGTCTTTGTTAAAAGCCTCACATGATGAGGAGGCACATGGATCTTTAAAAACTGTGTGATATTTGTGAAGCAGGTGGAGTGGCTTGCAATAGCTGGGACTAGAAATCCAAGATCTCTTCTCAGTCAATTGATACTGTAAAGTAAATGGAACAAAGAACACTTATAAATTCAAGCTACTACAGCTTGATAGTCAGGTTTATTTCAGGAGGCAATCATAAAATTTTAGCTTAGCTAATCTAGATCATTATTTGGAGTTGTCCTAGGAAAAATTATCACCACTATAAAGTTTACAGCTTTATAAAATAAGGCTGCATTCTTTTTTGTCTCCAGATGAAATAGGGGAACAGTTCTGGAAAGCAAACTGTTTTGATGCTTACGTATTGAACTAAAAATTTGCCATCCCAATTTTGTCCTTGCTAAAGCAATTTCTCTTCAGATAAGTCTTATTTAGAGATGCTTGTGTAGAAATGGCCGAAGTGGAAAGGCCCATTTTTCAGGGAAATTGTGCTAAAAGGATTTTTAATCTTTTTTTAAGATTTTCAGTTGTTATTTAGATGAAAGCTGTTCTCCGCTCCACTGTATTACAGTTTTCTTTACCAGTCTAGTAAGGAGAGCCATGAAAAGCTCTAGCATGTACTTAGATAAAATTCTGTTGTTGTTTGACAAATATACCTATAGTTGTTAACAGTGCTGCAGCACTCTTGTGAAAAGCCTTTATATTCTTCCACTTGAGATTACATCCTTAATATTGTGAATGTTGCTGCCTGGCATTGATGTAACCTAAATATTGTTTTCTTCTGTGTTTGTGGAAAATGTAAAAGTTCTTCAAATCAAACATATGTTCAATTGCTTTCACTTCATAGAATCATAGAATGGTTTGGGCTGGAAGGAACCTTTAAAGGTCACCTAGTCCAACCTCCCTGCAACAAGTAGGGACATCTTCAACTCTACAATGTTGGGCAGAGCCCCATCCAACCTGACCTCGTCTGTTTCCAGGGATGGGACATCTGTAACCTCTCTGGGTAACATGTTTTGCCTTGGGAAATTAGACATACATGTTCCTAGGATGCTGAGCAACCACCCAGAAAAGGAAGCCTGCAGGTCTTCGGCAGCAGTAAGTAGTTCAGGGGAATGGTATATGACTGCTCTATCATTCTCCTCTTTTACTTGTGTCCTTCATAACAATACAGTCTGCCATGTGTCAGCCAGCTTCCTCTAGCCACATGACATTGTCATTGCCCTATCTTGTTCTATTTCCCTAGTTAGGTTCCTTCTTACAAAGCAGGAGCAGCGACTCATAAGAAACCTAATTACCTGTAAAACGTGGGTTTGAGAACATATTGAATAGGATTAAATTTCATGGTCCCCATATTAATTGGATGGAGTTGTATTCAAGGACTGAGGTGGCACATTCTCATCTAGCTCAGATGAGAAGTCCTGTTGATTTGTTTCAAGATCTAGCCCTTTAAAAATTTACTCCTTGATATCCTTATGCTGTTCTTGTCACAAACTGGAAGGCTGGAGCCTGTTTGGTTATTTTTCTTGGCAAAAAAGCTGTGCTGGGCCTCAGCTCATTTTTCATTTTAAATGACACAATCATTGGAAGTCCAGGAGAAGCATAAACTCCTTGAGGAGATGGGTGAGAAATAGTTTATTTTTTTTAAGTTAAACTTGGCAGTGAAGGTTCAGAAAGGCCTTAAGCTGCCTTATAAAAACCCATCTCTTTTACAGAAAACGATGACAGATGCAGTATTATGTGGGATAGCCATGCCATCCGGGAGGCAGTAGGATTAATGCGTTCTACATCGTGACTCATAATAATCACGTTTACTGTAAATAATAAATGTTTTTCCTCCTTGGAGTTTGTGCCATGATTGGATATAAGATTTTCACTTGGGGAATATGGTGTCAGTATAGGAATTCAAAGAGTTTAAAGGCTTCTGACAACTGTCAGTTCAGCAATCTGTGACAAGACATAAAACCAGCGATGATAAATCCACAGTAAGGGACGGCTTAACCTCTTGATCTTGAAATGGTTACATGTATTTTATTGTTGGATATAAACTCATACAATTTTACACATAGACAACAGTAAACTATTGTGAAGTAAAATTATTGTGCTGAGAAGTCAGTCAGAACCCATTTTTTTTCTTAGGAAAATAAGATGAATGTAAGGATACTGAACATTCCTCTGACATCTGTTGATGTTACAGCTCTAAACAGTAACCTTAGAAAGATCTGCTTTTGGCATGAGCACAGAATTCTTGACAAGACGACCAGAAATGTGATATTTCTGGTGTTTTTCAAGCAAATCAAGTGCAACCTACAGCCTCTCTGAATTCTAATGCAAGTGTGAATGCAGAGAACGATAACCTTTCCTCTACAGCACAATGCTTGAAAACTGTGGCAACAGGAGAAAACCACAGCCCAACTGTTAATATGTACATGCATAAGCACAGCTCCATTCAGTTCCTCAGTTTGCAGAGTTGCCAACTCTTGCGTATAAACTGTGAGTGTCGTGACATGGAATATCGTTGTTAAAATACCAGCTTGCTGAGAACCTGGGTTTGCTTAGAAACAACTAAATGAGCTTCCTGTTGTGGGGAAAAATAGGGAGGTAAGAATCTGAAAGTCACAGCAGAGAGTGAACAATTCAGGGCACAGAGTGAACACATTTTTGCGGCTACATCAGCTTTCTGTTTTGACCTTTGCTAACAGCAACAGTTTGACTCTAAGTAAAAATCCAGGATGGCTTTGAGGATCCAGCAATTGATTTCTTCGTCCAAATATTGGAGAATTGAATTATATTAATCCTTGCCTGTATTTTTTGCATATCCATAAAGCTTCTTAGGCTGTTTCTTTAATAAACACTGCCTATGTTTCACACATATGTACGTCACATGTAACCCAGGACTTGAGTTCTGTGTTGCAGGGACAATGTATGTATGTGTTATATTCTGCTGAAATCTGGCTAAGGCAGAAGCATGTCCTGATGAAGTCCTAATGAGTCCGGATGTCAGAGGAGGTGTGACTGTAGGCTAATTACAAATGCTGTTTGGATATATTTGAAGGCTCATGGAATACTGGGTTTCTTCATTGTTTTTTGTTAAATGGAATTGTACTTGCCAAGCTCTTCTGCAAATTCTCCCTACTGATTTGGGCTTTTTTCTCCTGTGTCATGCAAAGATGGTTACTGAGGCCAGATTAACTTCTGGAACTTATTGCTGACCCACAGCTTCTATACTGTGTGAGTGGTCTTATGAGATTTTTTGGTAACTACAAACTACTTGCCAGAAAGCAAGCTAGTGATCAGGAACTGCTTGCTGTAAGATGACTTTTCTCTGCTGGAATAGAAGAGGATGAGCATAAATGAGGACTGTAACTGGAATATTTATGGGTAGATTCAATGATTGTTCTTTATTTTCATACAGTATAAAATTCTTTCTACCATTAATGTAACCTGCTGATAAGACAGTTTATGCATGGAGTTTACTTTGCTTCATATCTCACATTTGTAGTGTTACTGAATGGAGTGCTAGCTTGAGGCTCTCCTGAAAGAAGCTTTTTGCACTAAGTAAGTTCTGTCTGTGCATTACTACTAAGGGAAATAATACTTATCATAGTTTTTATTCAAAGGCAGGGGGATGTAGTACTTGGATAACTACCTGATTAACTACCTGTGAGGTTAAAGCATGTGCAAAACAAGGCTAGCTCTTCCCTTATTTCCACCACATTGCCTTGCACTGCCCACTGCTAGGAATGACAATGTAATTGTCTCCCAGTGCAGTTGGCATTTCAGACATCTCTTTAGGAAAGTCTAATACTTAATGATCAGGACCTGCAAAAGGATATTCAGTGCTCATCAAGACCAGAAAGTATGACCTTAATTTGGCAAAGAAGATGCAGCTGAACAGCGTGTTCATGCACCTGAATGCTTTTCCTGGATTAGTTTTTACTCCTTACGTGTACTTGACATTCATAATCCAGGAGTGCTCACAAAAGCAAAGCCAGATTTTGACCCAGCTACTCAGAGTGGTGCAAGGTTGCTCGCAGGGGTAATTGGCCTGGAGTTGAGATCACAGATCGTAAGTCTGTTATGAGAGACCATATGAACAAATGTAATTTAAGCTCAGTGGAACTAGCAGTTTAAGAGCCTGTCTTGAATAGAGCAGCTTTCTTTGCTGAAATACATTTTTAAATTATAAATCTTTGATAGTATATAAAAAGCCCTGAAACTACTGGTTTGGTAATGAGGTCCCATGGTATATTTTATCTAAATTCTTGATCAAGATACCAAAACTGGTAAAGAAACTGCCCAGGAGCTCTTTCAGATTAATAATGAATCTACTTTATTCTGGGGTGATGTCCTTGTTTTGACTGGGGTATAGTTAATTTTCATCCTAGTAGCCGGTATGGGCTGTGGTTTGGGTTTGTGCTGGAAACAATGCTGATGACCCAGGGATGTTTTTGCTATTGCTGAGCAGTGCTTGCACACAGTCAAGGTCTTTTCTGCTTCTCACACCACCCAACAGATGAGTGGGCTGTGGGTGCACAAGGAGTTGGGAGGGGACACAGCTGAACCCAGGGGATATCCCAGACCATGGGGCGTCATGCTCAGCATATAGAGCTGGGGAAGAAGGAATGGGGGATGTTCAAGTGATGGTGTTTTGTCTTCCCAAGTAACTGTTACGTATGATGGAGCCCTACTCTCTTAGAGATGGCTGACCACCTGTCTGACCATGGGAAGCAGTGAATGAATTCCTTGTTTTGCTTTGCTTGTGTGCACTGCTTTTGCTTTATCTTTAAGCTGTCTTTATCTTGACCCATGAGTTTTCTCACTTTTGCTCTTCTCATTCTCTCCCATCCCACTGTGAGGGGAATGAGTGAATGGCTGTGTGGGGCTGAGCTGCCAGCTGGGGTTAAACCAAAACCCCAACAGGAGAAAAAGTGCAAGGGGTTCAGAAGCTGGATTTTCCACACTGAGCAGACTAAATCTGTAAAGTTCAGACATTTACACTCACCCGTTATCTGGTCTCTAAGCCGTGACTCAATGAGCTCTCTTTAACTGGAGCCACAGTTATGATCCTGAAGTTTTCTGGTGCCCCTTAGAAAAGAATGTTTCATGTTCTCCAGATTAAGTTGGAATGAACAAAATCTGCATGTTCTTTGGAGTCCTGTAAGACTTTCACTTACAAAAACAAAAAGAAGAAGAAACCACAAACTGAAGCTCTCATCAAGCAATGTAAGTTTTGGACTGCATAGATAATCTCCATGGTGGAAAACAACTACTGTATCTGTCCAACAGATTGTTCTTATGTAGAGCAGCCAGAGTCAGAAAAAGAACACCTAAAAGCTTAAGACTTTTCATATTCCCCGCCCCCCTTTTTTTATTTCTTTAAATTATAGATAGGCACTGAATGATGAAGGAAGGTAATCAAGAAAATTACATTTAAATGTAGAATTATGCAGTGCCCATAATTTGATACTGTAAGAGGGCAGTGGGAATAATTTCCCTATCCTAGCTAAAATCATGTAAGTTGCATATTCTAAGAGTAATATTAAAAGTCATTACATGTCCATTTATTGGGAAGTGGGGAAAAAAACCTGGGAATTCCTTGGATATGTGGTAAAGAAAATATTTTCTTCTGATTTGGTTTCTTTGAATGTTTTATAAAGGCCATATGGTAGAACCTGTGAAGACAGTGACATTATGAATAGCTGTTCTCTAATAGGCAGTTCAGGTACCCCTTTGGGTGTTTGTTTTTTGGTTCTTGCTCAAATAGTTCTATTTATTTTAATTAGTTCCTGTCTTGTCTTCCCCCTGCCCCCCCATGTTTTGCATATACAGTCAACAGTAACGGAATAAAATTCTGTGGAAAGAGTGAAGAACTCCGTTTGGATGGAGGTATGAATTTTCTCTGTTTCCCTTTAGGGATAAACAGAGTTTTGTCTCCAATTTTGTAATATTTATGTAGGCTTTTGAAAGGATGCTGCTCACGTTTTCTCAGACTACGCCAACCTAACTTCCTTCAGCCTCACCAACTCTGTTTAATTATTCAGCTTACAAAACTGCTTCCAAACTTTACTGCTAAGCACAAGATGTCTGGCTTTCTTTAACTGAGCTAAGAACTGGAGGCAACTGCCTTTCTTAAGAAGAAACAGAAATGACCAGCCTTGTTATCTGTCTGTCTCTACATACCAGTCAAAATGAGTATGTGTGAGACTTTTTTTTCTCTTAAAGCAGAGCAATATATTTGTCTCTCTACTGCAGGGTAAAAGAATTGCTGTCTTCAAAGGGGAATGGGCAGTGTTTTATTAGTGATCTTCTACTGCCTGTAGCAAGTATGTCTGGGGGGTTGGTGGTGTTGGTGGTGAAGCAGGGTTTTAGGTATCTCCCCAGAACCGCATGCTAAATATAGAGCTGCCAAGCCTGCATCCTGTTGAGGGCTGAGAAAGGGGAGGGCAAAGGGATTGTTTTGTGGTGGTTAAAACCAGCTTCTCTAGAAAAATAGGTATCCCATGGGGTTTCACTACAGCAGAACAACATGCTCATGGCCCTGGGGCTCTGTCAGCTCCCATGTTGGGAATAAACTTTGTACCACATGAAAATCAATTTCTCAAACACATGCTGTGCATTAGAGCCACCTTTAAGCATCTCCCCTAGGTCTGCTGCTGCAACCTCTGACAAAGTCACACTCTGTGGAGAGAAATATTCAATAGCATGTTGTGGGGGAGTAGCAAATGCCCACCCAATTGTTCACTCTCCTCAGTGGGGTAGGGGAGAAAAATGGCTCATGGATTGAGATAAAGGGCAGGACCTCAGTTACTGTGATGCGCAAAAGAGACTTGACTTGGGCAAACTTCATTTTATTGCCATTTGAAATTAAAATTGAGAAATAGACAAGCATTAAAACAACACCTTTCCTCCCCCGTCCCATCTTCTGGCCTCAGCTGTGAGGCTGTTGGAGCAGGCAGGAACTGGCCATGGGGTGGTCCCTGTCTCCCTCACAGAGACCCCTGCAGCCCCCCCTTCAGCACCTGGCAGCCTGTACTCACTTAACATATAGAGCAGAAGCACTAATACAGATTCCCACACCCAATATGATAAGCAGATGTGTGAGAAATGGTGCATTATGTAGAAGCAGAAAATGTGTCAAAAGATGCTGCAAGGGCTGGAGCAGCTCAGCTCTGGAGCCAGGCTGAGTGAGCTGGGCTGGTTCAGCCTGGAGAAGAGAAGGTTCTGGGAAGACCTTAGAGCAGCCCCAGAGTCTACAAGGGCTACAGGAAACCAGCAGTGGGGCTTTGGACAAGGGCCTGTAGAGACAGGACAAGGGGGGAATGGCTTTAACCTGACAGAGGGGAGATTTAGATTAAACATTAGGCAGAAGGTCTTCCCTGTGAGGGTGCTGAGGCGCTGGCACAGGGTGCCCAGAGAAGCTGTGGCTGCCCCATCCCTGGCAGTGTTCAAGGCCACGTTGGATGGGGCTTGGAGCAACCTGCTCTAGTGGAAGGTGTCCCTGCCCTTGGCACGGGGTTCAATTTGGGTGAGCTTTAGGGTCCCTTCCACCCCAAACCATTCAATGAAAAATAAAACCCTGAAAGGTGTTTGAGGTTAACACTAACAGCAGCAGTTCATGGCCTTCCCTGAGGTGTCTTGGAGACTGTGAGAAAGCATGTGATGCATTTCCCTCATTAGAAAGATGAAAATCGTCACTAAAAATGTAGCCAATGAGATAATTTGGAAGATGTTGCTTGATGTACCTACGAAGTTATATGCAAAATATTTTGAAATAATTACCCCTCTTAAAAAACTGAGGGGGGATGGGGGGAATGGAAGCTCTTCAGACTACCTGAAATACAAAGTATTACTGAATGCTTTTTAATGTAAAGCTAAAGCTTAATAAACTGTTGAGAGGAAAAAAGGCACATAATAAAGAAAATTAGCCAAAAGAACCTTTATAAAGGGCAGTGGAACTGATAAAAAGATTCTGGTTTATCTCCTCAGGAGAGCTCATCTGCAAGCCATTTGTCAAATAAGAACTGAAAAGGGATGTGATAAGAGATCCTAGATCTATGAAATCCGTCTTTTGGGATTTCAGTACCCATTGTGTCATGTCACCTCACAATACAGAGTGAATACGATCATATTTTCAAATGTGAAACTGCCATTTATATCAAAAGATGCAATTGTATCTGAGGAGGGAGTCTCAAATGGAGGCTGGAAATGTTTAAGGCTTAATAAAACTTTTAGGAAGTTTGCTAAAATTCTAGAAGCAGGAAGGCCTTTGAAAAGCCTGTGCAAGTGACAGAGTGCCTGATCAGTCGGTTTATTTTCAAATGTATAGATACAGCTTTCAAGATGGATGAAAACCATCACTGGTGCTGTTTGCCACCTCAACACACTGTTTTGTTGAAAGAAAAATGCATATTTGGAGTGGGTGAATGTTGAAAGCCCTGATTCCACACTAAATCTTATTTACTTGCATTATTGTAAATTTTATGACATTCTTATTCTATTACTGTAACCTTGTAGTGTTACAGCACTGCAAAAATGAAGCATTATTTAGCTATTGTACAGATATATATATTAATATGTAATTGTAATATGTATATTGAAATCCCTATCTCACAACAGAGTTTGAGGTTCATGAAAGGGTTGTCAATCAGAAATCATGCAAAAAGCTTCAGCTGAAAACTGAAGAAGTTCATTCAATTATCAGAATGAAGTTTCTAATGTCTAATCAGTTGTTGTATGTGGATGTAGATGTGTGCATAGCAGGGACTCCTATTGTCAGATTTCCCTTTAAGAGTTATTAAAATATACACTGCCTGAAGGAATGAAGATTAATGTACGGTCTGCTACTAAAAATGAGCCAGCCTGTATAGTAAGGGTGGAATATTCAGATAACCTGTTATCTATGATGAATGGAGTCTGCCCATGCTGCTCACAAAGGTACTTGTTTTGTCGTTTGTGACTCATAAAGGACTTTGACTATGTTGAGTGGCTATTGTTACTGTTTTGAGCTATTTTGAATGATAGGAATGCTGCTTGATCTTAAAACACAGAAGACAATCTGCCTTGTATTTATTCCAAGAAATAGCATTGTGTGTCAAGACAGATTGTGGAAAACATCGTCTCATTTTGTGGTTTATTCATAAATACTGTGACCTTCAGAAAAATCACTTAATCTACCTTCTAACTCTATTTTCCATTTCAAAAAAGGTGAGATATAATAATGATAAAAGGCAGAAAAATGGCAAAGTAAATGTTGTTTAGCTTCCTGTTCTTCTGGGTCATTTTCTGTAGCTTTAGAGGCAGTATTTGAAATATTAAGCAAGTATACCTTAGTACAAGGAAATGTTGTGGGCTTGGTGTAAGAATTACTGGACAAGTGTCTACAGTCTGTGACTCAACAGATCAGATTAGATTATCCTAGTGGTGTCCTTCACTTCAAAACTTAGTTGATGTTAGCAGTCTTAGCTGAAAGCAAAGGAACTGTTGGTAGGTGACATGACATCATATTCCATACAGGTCTTCTTACTTTGTGTATAACCTCCAATTTTCCTGACCGCAGCCTGTATCAGTAATAGAGAATGAAGCACAAACCTGTGTCTTTTTTTCAGATGTCTTCAAAACTCTAGTATTTCCATTTGTGTATAAAGGGCAGCATAAATGTCAACCCTCATGCTGGTCCTGTGCAGAGGTCACTGATGCAGCTCCTGTAAAGGAGCTTCTCCCCCAGAGCTTGCAGCCCTTCCCTGTTGGTGAGCACGAGGTCAAGCATGGCACCTCCCCTTGTCAGTTCCTCTCTTACTTGCAAGAAGAAGTTGTCTTCCACACAACCAAGGAGTCTCCTGGGTTGCTTGTGCCAGGCTGTACAGTCCTCCAACAGATATTGGGGTGGCTGAAGTCCCCTATGAGGACAAGGGCCTGCGAGTGTGAGGCTGCTCATATCTGCCTATAGAGAGCTTCATCCACCGAGTCCTGATTGGGTGGCCTGTAACAGATCCCCACAGTAATGTCCCACATCACAGTTCTTCCCTTAACCTAGAGCCATAAGCTCTCTGTTGGCCCATCAGCTGTCCCCAGACAGAGTTCCATACTCTACAGCCTATCATTGACATAAATAGCTACACCCCTCCCCGTCTGCCCAGACTGTCTTTCCTAAAAAGCTTATAACCTTCCATTCCAACACTCCAGTCACAAGAGCCATCCCACCATGTTTCTGTGATGCCAATGATATATCGCAGTGGATGTGCACATATTTCCAGTTCCTCTTCCCTATTCCCCATACTACCGGTGTTAGTATAGAGGCATCTGAGCAGAGCTCTGAACAAAGCCTAACTCATTGGCTGAAGTGGCTGAAGTAGCTCTGCGTTCCTCTGAGCATTCATTACAGGTGCTGGCATAATGCTACATTACTGAGAGTTATGAATTATGGGGGAATACCATAATTGCCTCAGAATTACTGACTTTCATCAACTGACAATTGGCTTTTTTCCAACCCCATAAAGAGAGGTCTGCACAGGAGAGGATCAGCACAAGTGGTCCTGTTCAAGACCACTCGAAACTGATGTTAAATGGGGTGTAGGACTTGGATCTCTTTCATATGGTTGAATTTGACCAATAATAAGTGCCCACTTTGTAGTGCATGGCGTGGAGTAAAAGCAGAATTGGGGATTTATCTTTTCCTAAAGGACATTAAAGAACCTGAAAATGCTTTTCATACATTAGAGGGCAGGTGATTCTAAAGGCAAGCGGAGTTCAGATTGTATTTCACAGAAATGCATCCACACAAAATGTTATGCCTATTCAATATATATGTGATATCACTAAATTGTATTTAGGAATGTTTCAGGTCTGGTTCACCACTGTCTGAAATCACTTGTTTCAGCATTTCCTATATTGATGTTAGATGTTGGAGTACTTCCTGCCTTCGAAAGATACTGATGTATTTTGCACAATGCCTCAATGGCTGAGGTAATCTGTTGGCCATAACAGTAAATATGATCATTAATAATATGTTAATACATATATGAGGGTGGACAAAAAGTTTCCTTACATTTACAGATCTAAGAGAAGTGCTTCAAGTTTTAGTCTTAAATTCTGTCTGTACTGTTACTTTGAGCAAAATACTTTAAACTACGATAGCCAGATTAAATCCAGCAGTATAATGGTGGTGTAGGGGAGTAGCTTAACCCATTTGTAGTTGATAAAATCTTACATCTTGGTGCACAGCTTGAAAGAATTTTGCGCTGCATAAGTTCTTCTGGATTTTTACATATTTGATATTCTGAATGTTCTGTGCTCAAGCCCCAGAGTCTCTATGACCTTTATAACTACAGTTTATTTTTTTATGCCAGATGGCTGGATAAGCATCAGGTTGGTTTTATTCTTACTTCATAAAATAAAATAATAACTGCAAGTCCTAAAAACTTAATCCCAGAAGGGAGAAACAGCGATTGGAGGTTTTTTTTTTAATACAGGATTTCTGGTATTTCTTAAAATTATTTCTGCTGGTAAAGATTGAATGGGAAAAATCAAATAGTGCTAATATTGCACAGAAAATAACCTCAGCACAGAGCTTCTATGGAGTGGAAAAGCTCAGGAAAATAGATCATCTTTCTTAATTAGCCTGAGAGCATTTAGGTTTTCAGAACTGCCAGCTTCTTGCTGAGGAGATATGCCCATTGCGCTCTATCGGTATCAAAAGCCTTTAAAACACCACATAAACTGCACTAATGTACGTTGTGTTTTTGAAGCTGCACAATAATTCAGTGGCTCAGTAATTCCGATCACTTGTTGCACCTTCACGAGCCTTCCAAGGATCAGCCACCTGGGGCAATGACCTATCATGTTTATGGTATGGTTGATCTGTTTTCAGTTTTGTGCGTACTTCTGGAGCTCTGCTTATTATTAGGCTGTGTTCAAAGGCTGTGCACCAATAGTGTCTGCAAAGTGACAACTCATTTACAGCTATCTCTGTAAATTATTCCTATTTATGTCAATTATAGCATATTTAAATTGGGAGAAACTATCAATACAAAGAGCAGCATTTTCCATTTTAGGTTCAAACTGTGGAGGTTTATTTAGATGCAGACTTTCTGCTGAAGATAGTACTAGAAAAAAAAAGCTGCATAACCCAGTAAAATTGAGCTTGTTAAAAAAGTATGCTTAATTCTTTCACTCATGCAGGGGGAGAGAGACGATTAATTAATCTGGGGCTGTTTCAGGTACCATGAAGAGAGAAGACCCCTGCATTGGAATGTGACAGAGCTACGAGTGATGTGTTAATAGTCAAAGCAAGATTCTGCTAATGCAGGTGTGTGTCCTCTTTTTTTATTCTCCTTTTTCACACTTTTCCTCCTCATTTGCACATCATTATATTTCTGTAATAGCTTAGCAGCCAGGAGAGACTGAAGAAATGGCAGTCCCTAAGTAGAATTAGCTGGAAGAAGAGCTGCAATTGCTTTTGGATCACTGCTTACTATAAGAGTTTGCCCTCTCAGATTCTTTTGCCTTCTATTATTAAGTCTTCCTTATGTGAATATTGCCAATAAAGGTGAGAAGCAGAAGTACAAGTACTGTCTTTTGGAGAACGGCAGAACATCCAAAGGGCAATCCAGCTCTGTCTATTAAGTAGAGTCCCAAACCATTCATCCTTGAATTATACTATTTGCTATAGAGGAATCCAAGCTAAGCCTGCCAGATGGACTTTAATAAATACAGGCGGATGAGAATTATTTGGGTCTATTCATATCTGTGTAAGATCACATCACTGTTGTTATGTACCATATGTCTGAGAAAGAGACTAGAGCTTTTTCTTTTTTAAATATCAATGTTCTTTTATAGTGTGGTCCCAGCAAGAGGATGTATTGGGTCTGGCTGAGATGGAGTGCATTTTCCCCATAGTAGCCCTCATGTGCTCTACTTTGCATTGGTCGACAGAAAGGTGTTAATAACACACCACTGTTTTGGGTACTGCTGAACAGTGCTTGCACAGTGTCAAGGCTCTCTCTCCAATGTTCCCCTATAGGCTGGGGGTGGGCAAGATCTTGGGAGGGGACAGGGGCAGAACAGCTGACCCAAACTGACCAATATTCCATACTGTATTCCATGTTGCTTGCTGATAGAAAGTAGACAATAAATCTTTTGTTTTCCCTGTGTCCTGGGTTCAGCAGTAGCAGTCATTTTTCTCCTCCTTGGTAGCTGGTGCAGTGCTGTGTTTTTGACTTTCGGCCTGATGTTTTGGTCTGGCCAAGGACTTTGTGAGCCTCATGCTCTGCCAGGGAGGAGGGGAAGCCAGGAGGAAGCAGAGGCAGGACACCTGACCCAAACTGACCAAAGAAGTATTCCATACCACAGCACATCATGCCCAGGGTGTAACTGGGAGTTAGCCGGAAGGGCTGGGAGACTGCAGGGTTGGAGGAGGTATCGGTCAGTGCTTGGTTGGGCTGGAGGGGTGAGTTATCAGTCCGCTGGTACTGAGGTGTTGTATTCTCTTCCCTTGTTATTTCCTTTATCATTATTATCATTGGTGGTAGCAGCAGTGATCTGTGTTATACCTTAGTTACTAAACTGTTCTTATCTCAATCCGTGGGAGTTGCATTCTTTTCGATTCTCCTCTCTGTCCCTCTGGGAGCAGGGGGGAGGGAAAGAAGGGGGGAGAGTGAGTGAACGAGTTGCCTGACTGGGTTTAAACCACGACACCTTGCTTCCTTACAGTCTTTGGTTTTGCCTTATTAAACTATCTTTACTTCTTTATCTTGACACAAGGTTTGTTTTCCATCTCATTTTCTCTGCATCTCTCCCCCCTTGCCCTGGCCCCTATCCTGCTGAGGAAAGGAGTGATATGCCAGCTTGGTGGGCACCTGGCATCCAACTAAGGTCAACCCACCACAGAGAGCATTAATAAAGCAGCTATAGTTCAGTACTATTGAACAAGAACTTCTTGTAGCTCTGCAGACTTTGTCTCATTAATATTTCTCTGAGCCTTTCAATCTGAAGGGCATGTTGTAAACCTGGATTATTTCTCAAGAAAAGCCTTACTCAGTCCTAAGATTGGTACCAGGAAGGTGGTATATGTTTAATTGATAATGCCCTGGCCTGTCCTCAACCTCCCTCCATTTATTCCTACAGCCAAAATAATGTATTTCTTATCCAACTGCTTGGATGTTTACAATTTGCTTGGCCCCTCTTTTTGTCCCCTGGAGGAAAACATCACATGGAAAAATGGATATTAAGCTTTTACAGGAAAAACGCTACAAGTAGGCATACTTAATACAAAGACTGTTCTTTTGTGGATGAAAAATCTTCCAGTGTTATATTGTAGCTGTGTAGCTCATTCAAATAATTCTTGTTCGCTTTGGCTTGGCCTCTCATATTTAGTTTTCCTTTTCCTGTAGACACATAAATAAATAATAGATCCTTCCAGGTACCATAGGTTTTTAATGTAACGCTGTAATCTACCCCCTGGTTATCTTTTGTGCAACATAACTTTTGAGCTTAGCCCATTTCAGCAGTGTGTGTGGGAGAGAGCAATGACCCGAATGCTTTAGGAAAACTCACACCTTCGCTAATAACGCTTAGCTCTTAAATGTCCTGTTTCTCCTCTGCTATAATCAACATATTAGTCCAATAATTAGTTATTTTAGGGTTAAGAAGCCAGCGGTGCATTTTTCAAAAGCATTCATGTTGTTTAGAAACCCAGAATATTCTCCTCTTTTCCTTCAGTCTCAAATGTAATCTGTGGCCAAATTTTCACATGTATTTAGGCCTTTAACAAGACCAGCCTAGAGAAATTACAAAAAGCCTACTTAGGTGGCCCACAGGTGATTGAAAATTGAGCTGGGCCCCTGAGGCCATTTCATGCATGCTTGAATAACTTTGAAAATCCAGCCACAGGGTATTTTGTAGTTGGTTTTTCATTGCCTGGCAGTGAAACCTGAGCCACTGAGAGCCAAAGAGCCTTGTTACAAATAAGGAATTTGAGATAATAAATTATATGGGTGCTTTCAGAATTGTGCTTTATGCACGTAGGACTTCAATAGGCGGCAGGGTAGGGATGCTGCCACAGACAGAGACAGCAATGCTAGGAAGGCAGCAGTACCAGGTCACAATGAATATGGGCAGTGAGGGAGGGGATGGTGATACAACTGTCTGTGAGCAGATTGTGGCTTGGCTGCGATTTTCCTTTGGAGGTGCAGAATAAGTGTAGTGAAGGGACAAGATTGAAGAGCAGGAGGAAGAGGAGGTGCACAAGATGATGAGTATCTTGGGGAAGGATTAGCAAGTGGGGTGAGAAGGTGAAGCATGAAGTGGCAGCAAGGCTAATGGCTGAACAACCTTGCAAAAGGCCAAGGTTATGAACAGGTATGTGTAGACACAAATAGGTGTGATGCCAGATAATAAATAGAGCAACAGAAAGGGGAAGAGAGTGATGGGAACAAGCATAGCATGGTGTCAAAAAGAAAAGCAATGAGAAAAAGTGGGAAACAAGGTGATAAAGAAGAGCAAAGGAAAAATCAAAGCTTGGGAGATTAATATGTACCGAAAAGATCACTTCCCCTCAGTGAGAAGAAGCAGTAAATGAGGAATATGAGAGAACCACTAGTAGTAAATGGGACAGCAGTGGAGAGCTGTAGTTGAGAGGTGGATGGTAAGGAGCAGCTGTGTGGGAACGAGCAGACATGGAATATATAGGAGGTGTTGTTGTCAGCAAAGAGGACAGTGAGGAAAGGAGGGATGTCATGGAAAAGTGGTAAATGCAACAGCTGAGAAAATCATCAATCATCATAGGCAGGTGGTGGAAGGAGATAAGTGGGGTGAGAGGGGAGACACTGCAGATGCGGCAAGGAAGGATGAAAAGAAGTTGGGTGATGTTCTGAGCAGGCATGAAGGTTACATGGCTGGGGAGCTTATAAAAACAAAATGCTAATGGTAAGGGACTGTAAGAGCCCCCACAGCCTGGGAGGTGATACAGACAGGAGGTAAGCTGGGCTCTGAGGAGTGCTGGTGAGGCTGTAAAGCTAAAAGAAAGAAAAGAGCCTGTGAGAGAAGGTGGCAAGAGTAGGCGAGGCAGGATAGGGGTGGGAGAAGCAAATGAAGCAGGCAGTGATGGAGACTTGAAGAGCTGGACTGCCAGAGCAGGAGGCAAAGCGGCAGATAAGGAGGGAGTCAAGTAATGGCTGTGGTGCAGGAATACCAAAGGGTTGTTGAGGAGAAATGGGACAGGCAGGAAATAAACCCAGCTATAAGGAGAGGAGTGACAGCAGCTTGTCAGTGGGGTGGGAGGTTTGAGGGGCATTGGTGAGTACAGCAGAGAGATCACTAAAGGAAGGGGGACAGCAAAAGCAGGTCATGAATGGAGTAGCAGTGGGCTGCGGAGGAGACGCAGCTATGGCTGGCAGAAGTACTAATAATAAAAAAGCAATAGTGGAAACCAGCTGTGAACTGGAAAGGAGTTGGTAAACAGGAGGAGTATGATGGCAGGGAGCTCAAGACAGGCAACTACATGCAAAAGAGAACAGCAGCATTGGGGTGGCTGGCTAGCAGGTCTGAGAGGGGAGGAAAGAGTGGCAGCCATAGTACAGCAAACGGTGACACGGAGAGGCTTGGCAGTGTTTGGGTGATGGGGCAGTAAATGAGCACTCAGAGGAAGCAGAGCTGTGAAAAGAGGCTGGGGTTGTGAATCAGATATGTGATGGCACATCAGCAGAGATCAATGGGAGTCTGCAGCTGAGTGAGGGACAAGGGACAGCAAGGGGAGGGAGAGGGAACTAATCTTTGAGAGTAAGTGAAAGAAGGGAATGGAAAGATTGGGACAAAAGAGTAAAAATACCAACAGGGTACAAATGGTTATTTTGGCATCTGGAATAGCTTAAAACAAGCATAATAGTGTGGAGAAATGCCTCTGACTGGTGGCATATTTAACAATCAATAAGGCAAGAGAGCAGGCTATAAACATAGCTGTGGGAAGAGGTAATTAAGTGCAGGCTAGAGTGATGACCGAGGCAGGACTATCTGGTAAAGACAAAGCTGTGAAGCAAGTCAGAGAGAAGTTGGAAAGACAATGATGTGATGCAGGAGGGTGCAATAAAGGTGGCAAAGGGGCCTTAAGGAACAGCTGGCTAACAGGACAGCAACGTTGGCTCAGCCATGAGAGGTGGGGAGGATAATGAACACACAGTGTGAAGGAGAGTGAAAGGATGGGTTTCCACGAGATGCAACAGAAAGTCCTTTTGGACTGGGAGCAGGCAGCAGGAGAGAGAAAATACATGCAGAGAAGTGGAAATGATTGGTGACAGAGCTAATGGTGAGCAAGGTGGAGTGGGCAGCAGCAACCACCACCACTGCTACGTATGCATGGTAGAACATAAGGCAGAAAATGAGGTATGATCAAGTAATGGAAGCATTATGCAAGTGGATCAATAAAACAGAGTTGTGACAGAAGGAGATGACCAGCTATGTAGGTGGGGAAGTATAAGGGCAAGTGGCATAAAAAGGCAAACAGATACAGCTGTGCTGAAAGGGAGTGAGAGGAGCGCATGGTGATTAAAGGAAGGAGTGAGGACAAGTATGGGGCACTAAAGGACAGCTGTTTTGTCAGGAAATTGTGCTGGGTCTGGCTGGGATAGATTAACTTTCTCCATAGCTGTATGGCACTATCTTTTGGTTTTGTGACTAAACCAGTGTTAATAACACACTGGTGTTTTGGCTGTTGCTGAGCAGTGCTTGCACAGCTTCAAGGTTTTATCTGTTTCTTACCCTGCTTCTTCCCTCCCTGATGGTGGGGTAGGAAAAAGATTAGAAGGAGACACAGCCAGGACAGTTGACCCAAACTGGATAAAGAGATACTCCATACCTTAGAACCTTATGCTCAGCAATAAAACTTGGGGGGAAGGAGGGAGGAGTATTTTCCAAGGTAGCCATTGCTCAGTGATTGGCAGAGCATTAGTCTGCCTGTGGGAGGTGGTGAGTCATTGACTTTGCATTGGTTCCCCCTCCATCCCTTGCTTATTAAACTGTCATCATGTATTAACTTCACTCATTCACCTGCATTAAACTGTCCTTATCACAAGGTTTCTAGCTTTTGCTCTTCCTGTTTTCCTCTGTCCCCCTGGGAGAAGAAATAAGCAAGCAGCTGTGTGGGAGTTTTGCTGCTGGTTGGGGTCAACCCACCATGGAGTTGAATACTGCTGCCTGGAAAGGCAGTGAAGGCAGGTAGCTAAGGAGGTGGAGAGGGGAGACAGCTACTGGAAGTGGAGAAGGGTAGCTGTGTTAAAGCTGTAAGCCTGCAGGCAAGGGAAGTCTTGAGAACAGCCAGTAAGGAGGATGAGGAGGCTTGCCAGCAAACACAGTAGCAATGATAAGTAGAAAGTGCTGGTGATGTGGCAAGAGCAGGCTGCAGGCTATGTGGCAATGGGAGAGGGCACATTTCACAGGCTGGCAAGAGGAAAGGGATAAGCAGGACAACAAGTGGGAAAGAAGGGAAGAAGAGCAAACAGCCAAAGCAGTTTCTGGGCAATGCAGAGAAAGCAGGAGGCACATGGAGCAATAAGATGAGGATGAAGTTAAGCAGCAGACAGATGCTTGAGAAGACACACTGAGCAGAAGGGTGCAAAGGAGGTGTGAAGTGGTGGCAGCAGCAGGAGGAAGCAAACAGGCTCCTAAAGAGAGATGACTGGTGTGGTCCAGCATGAAAGTTAAGAGTGGTCACAAGTCAGGTATTGAAATGAGGTGATGAGGGCAGGAGGGGGCGATGCAGACAAATGGTGATAGGCAGCAAGGAAAGGTTGAGGGCACAATCCAGAAACACAGCCTTGAGAAGTCTTAGGAAGGACATCTTTACAAGCATATAAAGCACGCAGTGGCAAGAACAGGCTGGAGGAGAGGTGTTTGAGAGCAGGTAGCTAAGGGAGGTGGTGGTAATAAGTAATGGTAGACTGTGGCATGTCAAGGAGATCTGAAAAAGGTCCTTCTGTGTTTGGAGAGCAGCAGCAAGTGGAGCAGTAAACTAAGATATTGTGGCTGGAGAGCATACACAGCTGCTGGAAGAGAAGAAGGGGGAGGCAGGCAGCAAGTGGGGCTGACCAGAATAGGCAGTGAATGAAAGTAACAACTTTCATCTTGGTTGACTTTTCATCATGGTGGGCAAGAGAGCATGTAAGAGATGGGAAAGCAAAGATAACCAGAGAGGTATTGAGGGTGGGTGACAAAGAGAAAGACAAAGCTGTGGGACCACAGAGAAAGGTGACAATGGGACAAGAATAGAGCAAACGAAGCACTAAAATGAGATGAGGTGGGGATGAGCCCAGCAAGGGCAGGCAGAACTGAAACAGGAGACTTGGTAAGAGATGGCAGAAAATGAGGTGTCAGCCTCAAGGGCGGCAGTGCTGGGGCTGCGAATGGGATAGGCTGTGATGGGTAGTGGGCTGGACTGGCACAGCAAGGTGGAAGAGAGGGGTGAAAGGAAATGCAAGCAGCAATCCAATGAGTGCCAGTAATACACTGGGGAAGAAAGAAGTGATGAGAAGGTAGGCTGAGGTGACAGGCAGGACAGCAACTGAAGCAGTGAAGGTGACGAGCAAAACATGGCCCTTTGCTTTGCTGGCTGGAATTTACTGTAGCTTCCAAAAAGTCTGGGCTTGCTTCTACCCCCCTGACTTTCTCCTGAAGGGAAAGGAATGTACTCTTTGCCCTTGTCTCCTCTCTGTGGTTTTAAATGGAATAGGGTGGGGTTTTTCCTTAATCACTGTCTCCGCAAGACAGAGGATTTGAAAGCTACTGACAGCAGTTCTTAATTTCTTCCAGGAACTCTGAGCTGGTTATTAACAGGATGAAATCCTGGAACCTAAACATGTTGCATTTCTCCCTTGTCTGTGTTAATGAGCTGAGGTACTTACTTTGCAGTTGTTGTTTCTGTGCTTTTGTGAAAGGAATTTGCTCAGGCATTTGCATGTCACAGATTGCCCAAAAAACCTGTGCCATAATCCCCTACGTAGTGCTCTGGCAGGCAGGCTGGAAATGGACATAGAATCTGACTGTTGTGGAGTGAATGAAGAAGTAGTTGGACCCATTTTGTATTGGCCTAGCTGGTTTCTTAACAGGAGATTAGGAGTTATTTATTGCTTCAGTCAGTGCTGTGTTTACTCACACATCAAGTGGGTAGTAAAAAGGGTAGATGCATCATTACCAAAAGCCGTATCAACAATTTACAAATAAAAAAAAAAACTTGGGTGAAAAAAAAAATCATTATTTGCTATTTATGTTTGCACCTGAAGTGACTCTGAGATTTTCAAATTGGTCTCATAGATCGGTTACGTT
The DNA here is from genome assembly GCF_033815535.1 of Pezoporus flaviventris. Taxonomy (NCBI): domain Eukaryota; kingdom Metazoa; phylum Chordata; class Aves; order Psittaciformes; family Psittacidae; genus Pezoporus; species Pezoporus flaviventris. Next base: position 8,324,769 of record NW_026892585.1, read on the forward strand.
CAATGGCAGATGCATATATTTTATCACAGGAGGTAATTTCAGGATTTGCCTGAAGCTGAATCACAGTAAGCAAACATCATCTTATCAGACAGTATCCCAAGCAGGAGCAGCAAGGAAGAAGTCCAGTGGAGTTGACTCAGCCCTTTGCCCTTCTGAAGCAGATAAACTGAATTGTATGCTATGTGGTGTACATAAAGGTGAAGCGTAGAAGAAAGCAGCCCTATTGATTTTGCCAGGGAACTATGGCCCATGTTCGTATCAGCCAATCTAAGGAACCCAACTGAAGTTTTCTGTTAGGAATTACAGTGTTAGTCAAGTTACTTCCTCTGCTTAGAGGAGAAAGTGCCACAAAGTCCATGTATATTAAGTACAGAAGCTGCCTCTGGTGACCATATTCTTAACTTTGCCCCATCTAAATATTCTAGGGAATAATCAGTGCCTAAACCTCATTAGAAGTGGCATATGCACCCAAGAGTTCTTGATCACCAGTTCTCATTTGATTTCTGTTTGGTGGTAGGTCTGCTTGCTACTGCTCACCCATGGCAGAACCAATGGATTCTGGTCATGCTACGCATATGCTGTACATAGTCAAGCACTTGGGCTGCCTGTAGGCTGAGCAGTTATAATACCTTTATTTCCTGCATCATAGAGAACTCACATTTAATTAGTTTTTCCTGAGTGAAACTGATACCATGAGGGACTGTCAAGGAACTGATTTCAGCTTGTGTACCATTGTAAGTCAAGTTTCTTTGAAATATTTAAAAGAAGTTTATCAAATAAAATGTCAGGTTATTGCTGGTTTTATTTCAGTCTGCATAAAAGTAGAAATAGGGAATTGGCTCATTTTCTTCCTAAGCTACAAGCTTTACTGTACAATATTTACAATTCTGAAAGAGATTAAGGCAATTTTGCCCATGGGAATATAAAATAAAGGCAGTTTGGGGAGGACATCAAAACTAATGAATTATGGTTTCCTCTGGAAACCCCCTGCATCTGTGTACCTGCACAACCATAATCACAAAGTTAGATTTACATTATAAGCTTCTTTACCAGTCTGTCCATTCTCCTAACTGGCATGAGGTATCATCAGTTTTCTCAACCAGTGCTGACTGACTACATCATAGGACAGCCCGGCTGGGAAAGGATGCTAGAAGGTTCCAACCAGTACCCACAGCCTGTACTGTTGCAGGGAATATGGCTGAAGTGTGCCAGGTGGCAGAGGTAACATCACGTCTGTGATGTGTTCTGCCCAGCAGCTAAGCTCTCATCTCAGGCTCTCTCTGCTACCCAGATTTTGATTTTTCCCAAAGCTGGTGAGGATGTGGTATCGGTAGGGGAGGACCTGCCTCGCTGTCACATCCCTTGGGGCAGAAGTCCCTTGGGGGAATGAGGGAGAAAAGCTGAACAGGTAGGCAAATGCCACATCCACACACGCGTCCTATTTCCCAGGCTAAAATTAGAGCTGCAAACACTGAGACTCTCCACAGAAACCCAGACAGAATCATAAAATTAATTTATATTGACACTTTCTATATTCAGAAGCAGCATGAAGTTCCCAGTTCTTATTTTAAAGGCAATATTAAGATAAAGCGATGCTCTTCTGCCATGCAGAAATGGTGGCTGGACAGAATAAACTAAGAGTTTTAACATAAAGCGTGAAGGAACAGTGTCAGTCACTTCAGTGGCATTCCTGATTTCTGAAACGGCATTATTAGGATCAGTATCTCTCATGACCACGTTTTCATCTGGCATCTCAAAGAAGTTGCTTAAAATAGATGAAATTACCTCACCCCGGGTCTTGTCTTATCAAGGAAAAAATACCATGTCATGTCTGTGTCAAGTTATTGTCTGATCTAGCCCTTGAAAGGTCTCTGCTGCTACCTCACTATTCCTGTTTGGGGAAAATATTAGATGCATTTCATCTGTCAGGCCATGAGTTAAGATATGATGCCTGCCAGTGTAAATGTGAAATCGGAAGCAGCTGATCCTTTCGTCTACAAAGAAGCAAGCAAACCCCGAGAGTCTCAGAAGAAGATCACCAGTGCCCAAGTAAATATGCACAAGATCAGGAAAGGCTTTTTCGTAATTGGCTGAAATCGCAGAGCGCTCCAATTGACATATAAAATGCAACCTAAGAAAAAGGAAGGCAAGGGCACTGTGCCTGCACTGAGCTGTATGTGTGAACAGGTTGTCATACAATAATAAATGAAACCATAATGACAAATAGGGTAGTAAGTTCTCGGAGGCTTCTAATCAACCTATTTAGGCGATGAGCCATATAAATCCTTGTTGTCTCACCTAGCCCTCCATTGTGCAAGCGCTATGATCAGGATGATGTTAAATGTCAAGAAATTTGTTCATTCATTACATGATAGGATGACAGCTTACTTCAAAAGCTTCCTGATAAAAGGGACACAAGACATGTTCTTGATTTATGCTAGAATAATTTATTCAGCTCAGGTGCGTTATTCAACTTGCAGAACTACAGTGTATTAATTATGTTATATGAACAAAACAAAGTACATGTGTATATTTTCTCAAATCCAGAAAAATTACAAAGCTGGTGTAAAAAGCAACCCAAACCCAGCACTTCGAGCTTTTGGAACCAGTTATAAGCCTAGACAAGTTTTAAAGTATCTACATAACAATATGCATGAGGAAAAATTTGACTACATTTTTGTAGTGTTTAGTTATCCTAAATACCTAGAATCATAGAATGATTTGGGTTGGAAGGGACCTTAAAAGTCATCCAGTTCCAACACCCCTGCCACAGTCCAGGCTGCTCCAAGCCCCTTCCAACCTAGCCTTGGCATGGGGCAGCCACAGCTTCTCTGGGCACCCTGTGCCAGCGCCTCAGTGCTCTCACAGGGAAGAATTTTTTCCTAATGTCTAATCTAAATGGCTAAAGCCATTCCCCTTGTCGTGCCACTAAAGGCCCTCATCCAAAGCCCCTCTCCGGGTTTCTTGTAGCCCCTTTAGGCACTGGAGCTGCTCTGAGGCCTCCACTTAAGGAGCCTTCTCTTCTCCAGACTGAACCAGCCCAGCTCTCTCAGCCTGGCTTCAGCCCTTGCAGCATCTCCGTGGCCTCCTCTGGATTCACTCCAACAGCTCCATGTCCCTCTTATGCTGTTGCCCCAAAGCTGGGGTCTGCAGGGGATCTCTCCAGAGCACAGCAGAAGGGGAAAATTCCCTCTTTTGACCTGCTGCTCACACTGCTTTTGATGCAGCCCAGCACAGGGTTGGTTTCTGGGCTGCGAGCGCACACTGAAGCCAGTTCGTGTTGAGCTTCTCATCATCTGTAGGCTGTGCAGCTTAGGTTGTACATCTGTGAAAGCCATTTACTTACAAAGACTTTCAGATACTTTTGTATGTAACAGAATGATAAATTTACTGAATTAAAGTAGTGGAAGATTTTAGGACATTCAAATTAGCTCCATTAGTCGCAAAGTGACTGAATTGAAAGAATTTTCCTATAGACCAGGAATAATAAGAGCTTTCTAAAAAATCCAGGAGCTATTATCTCTTAGATATGTATGACTCGAACGTTTCGTAATGAATCTACAAAATGTATGAGTTAAAGTCACAGAATACAATTTATATTTTACTGCTGTCTTTTTCTACTGCTTTTTTCTCTTTTGAGGATGTGTATAATGATGTAACTGTAAATTAAGGGCTTTGTTTCTGGATGTGGTGTCACTTTCTGCTTTTCCTGATAAAAGAGATTACTGCCTGGTACCCCCGAGGGCTATGTATTCCATTGGGCTATTGTGTCCCAAAGGCTGCTGCTCCATGCAGGGGACCCCTTGTGCCCCCATCTAGGGGGAGGAAGCTTTCACGACTCCCAGGGTAGCCGCTAGGGATTGCTGCTTGTCATCTGTAGCACTGAGCACAGCCCCTTCTCAGGGCTCCCCTTTGGGCCTTTACAACCCTAACTATTCTATGATGATTCTGTGATTCTTGCACATTTGTGTGTGGTCAGTCCCAATCCTCACGCTTCATGTTCTCACTCTTTGGGAGGCAGGGACTGCTTGGCTTGTCTTCCTGCTGCTGCTGTCTGTGGCTCTGTGGCTTTCCTTTCCCAGACTGCAAGGGGTGGTTTTTTCAGGCTAACCTGAAGAATGAATGCATCAGCCTGATCCTGGCTGCACATGTGTGTTGTGATGACGCTTGTGAGCATCAGCTCTGAAAAAGAGTAAAATAAGCAACCATCCCAAAGCAAACAAAATCCCGTAACTTAACATAAAACGAAGTAACATAAACTAACATAAAGTAACATAACATGAAATGAAATAAAATAAGATAAAAATAAAAGTAACCAAACCAAAACCAAATGGAATCATAAAATAAAAAAATTGTTTCCACTTGTAGGCTTTGTGATTTGTGTCCTTGAAAGCGTTTTTGGAGCTGAAAACTCCTGGCGTTGCAGGGAAATAAGTCTCATTGTTATACAGCTCAGGGTGAGCATAGAGAATGGCATGGAATAGAAATGGAATGGAGAAGTATTAGATGGAATGGAATAGAATGGAGAGGAACAGAATGAAATGGTGACTGTTGCGTTGCCAGGTGGTGGCACAGTGACATAGGGGTGACGGGGCCCCCCATGCCCAGCCCCACCTGCCGCACGGCTCGTTTGGGACTTCAACCTTTCTCAGAGTTATTTGCCTACCCAACTTTGTGGGAAGGTGTTCAGGTCTTGTCTAAATCCCTGGAAAGTCTCTTTTCCCTTAGGATTTAGTACTTTGAATCCTGAAAGAGTAAGGAGGGTACTACTTTAGTCATTTTGCATGTTGGTGCCAAAATTCATCTGTACATTCATACTATACAAATAAGGGCATCTATACCATATACATTCACTTGGTTGTGGTGGTGCCAGAGGTTAAAGAAGTGCTTTCGGTTCCCTCTGCATGAACTTTGCAGAGAGATAGAGAGCATGCAGGATTTCCTCACCATTTCTTACCAATGAGCACCAAGTGACATTTGCTACTACACTGTTCATGGTGAGGTCATCTTCTTGGAAAGAATGGTTTTGTGTTCTTGATCATCTTTTTTCTTTACACTTCAGTATCTGTTTTACTCCTTTGGCCTTCATCCTTAATATCTTTCTTCAAAGGGATGGCAGCCCTCTCAGCCTTTGTCTTGCTCCTTCTAGTCATTGTCTTCTTCTGTAGGCCCTCCATGCCCCTAATCAACTGCTCAGTCTTTGTTTGCTCGCATCCCAGATAAAATTTGTCTTTCTTGAACATGAGGAATGAGAAATGTCCATAGTGGTACAGGTGAGTTCTATTCTATTTTAGCAAGCAGGTAAGCTAATACCAGGAATCCAAGGTCATTAGACTGGACTTGGAAGTGGATCAGTGGTGACATCTGATTTACATGTTGTTAGAGAAACATCGGGATGGATTAGGTTTGGGGGGCTTGTTTGCATTTTGGTGTGGAGGTGTTGGCTTTTGGTTGGGTGGGTTGAGGGGCAGTTGCTGTTGGAAGTTCTGTTGGTATCATTACAGCATCCTGAGCTAGTAGCTTGCAAGCCCCATTTACACCTCTGGGTAAATGCCAGCACTCTTCATATCAAAAAGTATCTACTATCAACATAAATGAAATGTTACAGGTATATGTACAGGCAAGTAATTTCATATCTGGTCAGGAGGTCTTATTTTCTTCTCTTCTGCAGCTGGAGCTGCAGTTAATAATAAGGGCTGTCACCTTATTATCTGAAGTCCTATAAATTTTAAATATTAATTCATGCAGTTTTATTTTTAGCCTAAGATCAAGCTTTGCTTTCTGATGTTTTTTGTTTCTGATTTGTATGTGAATCAGGTCTTAATATTCACATTACATTGTCTGAGTCTCTTGCATGATATTAGGAGTTATAGTTTATATTCTGTTAGTCAGCCTTGGCTGCTTTGTCTTCATCTAGGCACAGACCCAGAACTATCTCTTTCCAGAGGTGTCTCTGAGGGAGGGTCTGGGATCTGCTAGATAGGAATTGCTATTCTTCACTGCTTTCTACATGCGAGTTTGGGGAGGGAAGGAGGGAGGAAAGAGCTAGAGAAGATGTCTGTGCAAAGTGGAGAGGCCTGAGACTTAGGCTCAAGTGCTGGGCATGCTACAAAATTCCTTTGTGACCTTTTGAAACCAGCTTTAGCTATGCCTACCAGCAATGCTGTGGAAAAGTTCCCAACCTAGTTAGGCACCCAGAAGAGTGCTGTTATTCACACAGCACTCTATTTAGGCTACTTAACCCCTGACTGAGAAGCAGGATACCTTCCAGGCTTGAGTGTCTCTCCCCAGTGCTGCACTGTATTTTTAAACACCCCCTGAGGTTCTCAATGCTTCAGCCTTTCTCTGTGAAATCCTCCTTCCCTGATCACACATTTTTTGACTAACTGCAGGGAGAGCTGCTATTCCTCACGCTACGTTTGGATGGCACCTAACAATGGATGTCATAATCTCCAGCCAACAGTGTGATACAAATAAACACAAGGAGTGATTTGCTATTATTTGCTTGTACTGCTCTATCAGCCAGAGATGGCAAGCCAATTTTACACCCTTCAGAGTGAAAGCATAGGTAAGCCTGCAGGTAGAATGATAAGATTATAGATTGGATTAATCTTTCAAGAGGGATAGCATGATCTGTATCACCTATCAGACAACTGAAGCGATCTGGATGAACCGTCTTGTTCCAGTAGCAAGATAGATTAAAGGCAAAAAAAACAGACAGAATATCACTTAGACAGCATAACGGTGCCCATCAACAAGTCAAACCCCACTGGCTATAGTTCTCCTTCCCCAGAGCGCCTGACTGGCCTGTAAGTCTTCCTGTTAGCTGTCACAAGACGGAGCAGGAGCCAGTGGTCCTGCTAGGCCAGTTCCCAAGGAACCTCTGCAGGATGGAAGAAAGGCTGCGCTGCCTTCTCAGTGAGTTCTGCCTCCAGCTTGCTGGGTGGGAGCTTCCCCACTCCAGAAGGCACCTGGTTCCCTCTGTCTCTTTGTAGTGGTCTGCACTTACTCCCAAGTTGTTTAAGGGAGGCAACCTGATGCTGGTTCAGAAACTTGTGTGACAGCCTGCCCTGGCTATTCTGCACCTTGTCCTTCTCCTCTCTGCCTCACAGTGCTGACAACCAAGTGGTAGCTGATACTGAATCAAAACCACAATGTTGAATAAAGAAGGAGGGGAAGAGATACAGCACTTGCCTTCTCAGCACTGAGCCATACAGCCTACCAGCTGGTATAGCATTTTCCTAAAAGCCAACTACCTTTCCAGCCAATAATTGCATGGTGCTCTACAAGTAGTATTCTGAGGCATGCTGGGGTTTTATTTCCAGGATTGTGATCTTATTTTGGGCTTCTTTGAATTATACCATGAATACTGTTGTTATGCTATGGATCCGAAGGTCACAGGGGCATGCTACAGTTATGAAAGATTAATGAGATGCTTCATTAACCTTTGTAATTTTGACTACTAGGAAATAAGTCATTTGTGGTTTTTTTCAAGAAGAAGAAAAAAAAAGTTAGTAGAAGTGTTAGTAAAGGAAGCAATATACTTTGGTGTTATTAAAACACTTCTGTGCCAGAACTTAGCAGTGGTTTAACTTTATCTTCACTGCTCATACCTTTACTTCATTCTCCTTTTCCTGCTTTCTCTTTGCCCTCCAGGCCTGCTCTCTGAGAAAAGCAGTGATCTTCTCAGTGGTGGAGGGGCATCCAACAGTGGTCTCACCAACAAACCACCCCAAACTGAGATTTTATTCAGGGAGATTTTGTTCTCTCATGACTGGGGTTTTAATATTCTTTTCCTTCACTTTGTGTGTCAGTTTTCCAACATCTCCTGTGATTTAATGGTGATTTTAGAGGCAACTTTACTGTAGGTAAAAGGAGAAAGGTAACTTCGTATTCATGTAACTGCTTTATGGCTGCTTTAAAGGAGTATCAACAAACTCTAAAATACAGATCTAAGAAAGGAAGAGTTTACTTCCTGAGACTCAGTATTCTGCATGGCAGGACAATTTTAGACTGTGCTAGAGATTTGTCTCTGTGCTGTAGTGAAGAAAATGTGTAAATGAGAAAACACACAACAGTTTTAACTTTAGGCAGGCAAATATTATAGCGTGTTCAGATTTTGCCTTAGATAACTCAATACTTAGTTTTGATATTGTATTTCTTTAGTCATATTGTACTTTGACTTCTTTATAAGAATGAGAATTCAGTGGATCAAGCACTGTACACAAATTTTTCCCAAAGTGCTTTTTTGAATCTCTTAAATCCCATTAAAGTCCAGTAAGCCTCAGATTCCTGAATGATTCAGGTGTTCTGAAAACTCCCCTCTAGTTTATTCTCGTTAGTAATTACAGCCCTACTTCCAGTAGCTAATAGATTAAAATTAGAGAAGATAGTAAAATAGTCAATGTGAGCCTTATTTCATGGAGGAGAAACATCAAAAATATACTAAAGGAAAAGCTTTCACGCATGTCTAAGTGCATCATTAAAAGCTAACTTGATCTCTTCCTGCCCTTCTCCCTTTGTTAACTCAAAGATTGAGTAGTTTGTCCATGCCCACACTTGAAATGGGCAAGAGATGCCAGACTCAGTACCTGTTGCCAGAGCCCCTGCTGCCGTAATCACAAGCTAGTCCAGCTCCTCTCTGCAGTCACTTTATTCCCCATATTAAGAAACACAGTGACATTACAGTGTCCACAGCAAGGCTGAGAAGCTCTGTAACCTCTGCAAAACTGAGAGCTTTGCCATTTTTATTTGTCCCTCACTGGGGCTGTGCAGTAACATCCTGTGCTTTTCTGAGAGTAGTTCTTTTCCTCCCACAAAAAGACAAGGAAGGAGGAAATGCTGGTGCACTGTGACTCCAGAATATTGTTCTGTGCTCTTGATGGAGAGAAATGGGATTTGGAGAATGCAGAGGGACCGTTCCCAAAGGTTCCCTGAGCATGACTTCCCACTGGATGGGTATTGGGTGTAAATCACACTGTCCTTGAGCCCCATTCCTGTACCAAGCTCCTTGCCCATCCACCCCGATACAGCTGAATTGTCATGACCCAGAGATTTTCTTTGAGTTTTAGCTTTTTAATTTCTTTCAGATGTGGAGGCTCTTTGGAGAACTAACTTCAAAGAACTAACAAAGAACAACTCTTAAGGCTGAGGGAGCAGCTTGGTGATACCCAGTTGAACTTGCAAAAGTTACACCAAAGGCTGTGGGTGAAATACTGGCCTCACTGAAATGAGACAAATGCAGTCAAACTTATTTATAATGGAGCATCGGGTCTTGGGTTGCCTTGCCAAGGCCTGCTTGGAAATGCCCATCAATCACCTCTAACTTGTGTGCCTCATCTCCCAGTTCAGTTCTAGGGCCTTTTTTCATCCTTTTTTTTTTGCTGTAAATACACTTTTTTCTCCCCCTTCTCACCAGGAACTGGGGAAGGTCAAACGTCAGTCCCTCTTTTTATACTGGACAATTTAAAGTCTCTAATGTTGAACTCTATATTGAATGCTTGTCTTAGTTCAAGATGCTTCTAACTTGGGCTTTTCACAAGCTGTTATTGATCTCCGCTTCCAAAGCAGTAAATCCTTTTGTGTAGTAATTCCATAAATACAGCAGAGTTTGGGGGCTTTGAATCTTCATTTGATCAAAAAATACCAAATCTCTCAGATAAATCTATAGCTTTCAGTGTTAGCTTTGCAGCTATTCAATCATCTTCTCTTGGATGCTAAATCAAATGCCTTGAGTTTATCCTAAGTTTTTTCCATGACACCTGTTGTAAGTATATTGTCCTCAGGTGACTGTCAATTAAATAATAATTTGCATTTATCATTATGAGAAGGAAGTTATCCACTTAATTTAACTAACTCTAACTCTTTCCCCTCTTTTAATTTATGGTCACAGACAGCTATAATTTCAGCAGGATGGAGGGGGTAAATTAATTACCTTAATGTTAAGAATTACTACCCTAAATGCCTTCCTGTAAAGTTCTTTAAAAACTGGATTAGTGAACTCTAATCCCTATTTATTAAGACTATTTATAATAAATCCCATTAGTATCTTCCTTCAAAATATACAGATTGGGTGAAACTAACCTCTTACAGCACAAAAGAAGGCAGCATTAGTTAATAATTCAGATGCACGGTCTGAAACTGATTCCTGAGTTCTCTTCTTGGCTCCCTGTGGTTTAGCTGCACAGCAGTGTGGGAAAAGTAGTTGCTTCAACACCTTTAGCAGGAGTTGGAGCCACTTCTTAAATGTGGTAATGGATGGCTGGCTGCAACCTGACTGTTTTTTACAGGTAATGCAACTGTCTAGATACCTGTAGCATGTCCTTCGTTTGCCTCTATAAGCGCTTAAGTGGAAACAACATTACAGAGGTGAACATGGGAGGTGAACATGAGAGAAATGAACTGTTGTCAGATTCAGAATATATCTCCTTTATTGCCCATCTTTTTTTCATTTGCTACAACAATTGTTTGAAAACATGTAATGCAAAATACCTCCTAAAGATAAGCACAAATCAAAACTCCTTACTCTATTAGGCATTAAAAACGTGGATTCATTAGTGATACTGGGTTTATGGCATTTTATCGTTTTCCCTACTTCTGAGGCCTCATCTGTATTCCACAAAAAAATACCTTTCTGCTTCTGTCCCACAGAGACAATCTTTTTGCTGCCTTTCTCTGCTCCATAGTGTCCTAATCTGAAAGATCTAATCTGAGTAAAACTCAGCGGAGATGTTTTCAGTTTGAATTTGATGGTGAAGTTTGCTGCTTCTATTTCAGACCTGGAGAAAGGTGCTTTGTGCCTGAAAGTGTGTCTCTGTCTTCTCACTTTTTGTCCAAATCTCTAATATCCTCTATCTAGCCTTGGCTTCATCATATATTAGCATATCACAGCTACTGCAGTACTGTCAAAAGAAGACAGTAACTGAAGACTGATTTGAAAAAAATAAAGATGTCCTTGCAGGACCCTAGATTTGCATCATTTCCCATTCTTCAGGATAAAACCATCACTCTTTTGGCTTCATCTAATTCACTGTTGGCCATATGTTTTTCTCTCTGATATTCCTGCAGTCTCCAAAGACTTTCTTTGAATTTAACAAAGTGGCTCATGGCCAGATAAAATAAGAAGGCCCCAACTGCACGTAGCTAAATCAGAACCTTGTTATGGTTTTGCAATTACTTTCCCAGCTGCTTTCAATTTAAAAAGAAAAATCTTCTCAGTTTATCAAAGAATCCCTAATTACTCTTTACCATCCAGTGTTTAATGTTTTGTATACTTTGTATTCAAACAAAAATGTTTTGTTGATGATTTATGTTAGTTATGAATCTCTCTGCTGCTTTTTCCATGCCTCCATATTCCCAAATGAGAGCTGAATGTAACCAAGTGAAATTATTTCATCACAAGCAATACAGCCGGTGGTTATTAAATAGTGGTCTATCATTTGCATTGGCTTCTTTGCATCTTTAATGAAAAGCTTGATAAGGAAAGTGCAGAAGAGCCTACATGAAATGCTGTGGGATAATAGTTCTTTCTTGCAAAGCTTTACAAATCCCTGTTCTTGATCATAGAGAAACTGCAGCATTTCTGCCATGATGCCTCATTGGGGCTGGCAGAAAACCTGCTTTGATGCTCACATTAAGACCCCATGCTTTAAGTCACCAATGTGTTTTTCAAACTTCAGGCAGTATGACTTCTGGACTTTCCTTTCAATGTTAGATGCTGCGAACAGTTCAGGTCTTGCGACTTCAATCTGTCAGCCCTTAAAATTTGCCCTCCTCAAAAACTGTCAAGTGTCAGGGATACAGAGTTAGAAGTAAACAGAGTTGACAAGAACACTTAACTTTGTTTCATGGGTGATCCTCTTATAATAATACAAGGATGGACTAAGGAGATGCCAGAATCCGTTATCCATTTCCTGTCCTGACATATTTTAGGTAGTTTATATAGGACTGGTTTTATTTCTGAAAAGAGCTTTGTGATGTTTAGTTAGGTATTTTCATTGTTAACCTGGTGTTTAGGCGGCAGGTTTCCTGTCACCTTCCACTTCACCCCTAATACTGTAGAAACTATTTGCAATTTCAGCTGCAAATCTTTGTCCTTGCAATCTTTGTGGGAGATTAGGAGATCAGGTAGGAGAAATTAGTTAAGTGTGTGGTTTTGTACTGACTGTGAGTCCACATAGAAGCTATCCATGAATCCATATAAAACAAGCATTTGCTGTTTCAGATGTTCAGAAACTCAAGTTTTTCTGTTCTCATGCCGATGTTCACTGCTAAGAATAATCTGTGCTCACAGTTAATCTTTTCCAGGTACATGTTATCAAATTGGCTTGTTGTCTCTATGCAGCACACACTTAGTTCTCCTGGCAGCCTGCACTGTACCTATTTCTTCAGTCTTTTATCGCTTTAGTTGCCCCCTTTGGATTCTCTCTGATTTATTTCATGTTTTCCACCAGTGCCAACTTGACTTACAAAATAAATCTTGGCATAGCAGAAACAAAGGTAACAGCAGCACCAGAGTGGTGCGTACAGCTGCAGACCTGGCCTCGCAGAGTTGATATAAAATAGTGCTGTTATTACTCCCTCGATTCCTCACTCAGTAATGCTACTGTTTATGCATTGCAAAACAGCAATCACTTCTTTCTGCAGCAGTAGCTTCACACTTCATGCTTGCCTGGAACTAACAGGCTCAGGCTGTATTGGGATCCCTTGATTAAGCTTTGGTATGCTGAAACACTTCAGGTGTGCTATGTTGGATCAAGTCCCCAGCCTGCACAACAGAGCCTCTCTCTTTCCCTAGTGAAGTGCCTTGTGCATATGGTTGGTTTGTTCTAGTGCTTGCTGCAGTTTAGCTATCTACTTTGGGGTTTTAACTGCTCTTCTTAGGGTGTCTAGCTACTTAGGCCAAACAGCCCAATCTGGTTGTCTGCAGTTAGACATTTAAAGGACTAACCAAGCACTAGCCAAGTAGACTGACTCACTTGAATTTTGTCTTCCTTCAGTTTGTTTAAAATCAGTAGGATTCATAGGCACCTGAGAAGTGTGAACATCACATCATTTTGGCGACATATAAAACTTAAATGGTAGTATTGTCAACAAGTGGAATTCAGGAAAAAGTAAGCTCCTTAGTTGTGTGTCTCAAGCTGGGACAGTGAGAAAATAGAACCTTAATACAGCTGAAAACATGGTAAACACACAGGAATGGGTTTGCCATATGTTAAACCACATCACTGTAAAACTCTTGTAACAGAGACATTGTAAGTCAACTGATTGGTTGTTATCCATCAGCTGAGCTAAGTCTGGGGGGATACATTTAGCCTACTCCATCTGTGGAAATTATACCTCTTGGACTGCTTCATTGCCTCAGTCAAGGTAAACCAGGTGTTACCAGTAGTTACCACAGCATAGCTACCATGAACTGATCTGTGCTGAACCCAAATTTCAGTTTTTATTGTGCTCCTGGAGTACCAGAGGAGGAAAAAGTCTTAATTACTTCCCAAGTTGGACTGATCAGACTTTTCCTACACGACTGATAACTGACCTCTTATTTCCTGAGCTAAGGATTGTTTCCAGAAGGATGGCTCCTGCTGGAGCTTGAAGAAGGAGATAATTCAAAGACATCACTCTAAGGTGCAAGTCTGCCAGACTGGAGTTCAGCAGCAGAAATCTGCTGTCTGCCATAGTTGCTGTCTGCCATAGTTACTCCTTATATGTTGCATTACTCATTGCTGTGTCTAATGTGATGACTGAACTGCTTCCTTTGTCAAAACTGTCCATATTTACATAGGTATATACATACATACATTTGCAAGGTCCTGTACCTGGGCCAGTGTAGTCTAAAGCACAACTACAAGCTGAGTAGAGACCTGATTGATTGAGAGCAGCCCTGAGGAGAAGGACGTCGGGGTGTTGGTTGATGAGAAACTCAACATGAGCCAGGTTCAATGTGTGATTGAGCCCAGAACCCCGCTGTGTGCTGGGCTGCATCAAAAGGAGCATGTCCAGCAGGTTGAGGGAGGGGATTCTCCCCCTCTGCTCTGGTGAGACCCCCCCTGCAGTCCTGTGTCCAGCTCTGGGGCAACAGCACAAGAGGGATGTGGAGCTGCTGGAGTGAGTCCAGAGGAGGCCACAGAGATGCTGTGAGGGCTGGAGCAGCTCTGCTCTGGAGCCAGGCTGGTTCAGTCTGGAGAAGAGAAGGCTCCTTAAGGGGAGACATTAGAGCAGCTTCCAGCACCTAAAGGAGCTACAGGAAACCTGGAGAGGGATTTCTGACAAGGGCCTGCAGTGACAAGACAAAGGGGAATGGCTTTAAACTGACAGAGGGGAGATTTAGACTGAATACAAGAAAGATTTTACTATGAAGGTGGTGAGCCACTGGCCAAGAGAAGCTGGGACTATTCCATCACTAGCAGTGCTCAAGACCAGGTTGGACGGGGCTTGGAGCAACCTGCTCTAGTGGAAGGTGTCCCTGCCCATGGCAGGGGGTTGGAACTGGGTGATATTTGAGGTCCCTTCTAACCCAAACTATTCTCTGTGATTTGATTTATATATATAAATTGAATGTGTAGCATGCACACACAAAGACTCATTCATTTTATGGTCTATGTGTGGTCCGGGTGGGAAATTTTGCTTTTTTCCTTGAAGGAACAAAAGCAGTTTTCCACTACTCCAGATGTTTTGTCTGGAAATGCGAGTGGATGTTTCCCAAGGTCTGCCTTCTCTTTGAGACAGGTTCCTCATCCAAACTGGAACTCCTACAAAGGGCCACTGTGTGTCACCTCTTGGTGATTCACCACAGTGCTTCACTGCGAAATAGCCCAGGCAGAAGAACTAGCCTGCAGCTGAAAGAGCATGCTAGAGCTACAACTCTCATGTATAAGCAGAAATCTTCATTTTATTGAACACCCATATGCTTTCCATCTTCCAGGTACTGCTCATAACAATACAGTTTTCTGTAGATGAAATGCAAGCTCTGGATAGCACAGAGCCCCGGAGAGCCATAGACTAAGTTTTCCGTTATAGGATGTGCTCTTCTAGCACAATGTACCTCACAATCTGTGCTCACCTTTTCAGTAAGTAATTAAGCATTACTGTAAAGTATGTAAAAATAATTATACCCATTTAACAGATGCCTGAACAGAAACAATGCAAAGCAGTAGCTGGTAGTCCCCTGGAGAGCCAGAAGACTGGATTCATTTCCGACTGCTGCATCTTAGTCTCTTTCATAACGTAGCATATTCTCTTCCTACTGCAGTATTTACAATTAGTCCTCGTTAGATCAACTTTCTTTAATCTGCAGCATTTGAGCGGTTGTTTTAATGCACCTTCATCACCTGACAAGCAAATGCCAGATTAACCTCTTTGTCCTTGCCAACTGTCTCTCTGAAACTGCTCCTTTTCCCTCAGACAGTGACTGCAGGAGCCTCCTGGTGACAATGCAGGACAGAATGCCTTACTTATGCTCCATAAGAGTTCAGTGTTTGGCATCACCACACTGATAAAATGACTTGTCTGCTCTGGACTGGTGAAGAAGAAGCCTATGAGAAATACTATTTCTAGTGGCAACTAACTGTTCTATTATCCAAAGTGCCTTATGGCATTTATTGTGTCTTACTTTGGCCATGGCTCAGATATTTTATAATGCAATATGCTGCCTTTCAAGAAGAATCAACCTGCATTTTACAATCCAGCTCCACTGTATGCATCTGAAAAAGCCTTTCCTGCTGCTGATAAAACTATTTCATTTTTGGTTTTGTAATCTTGCAGCACAGCTGTTTTAACATCACAGCCATTGTTACAGGTTTATTTACCCAGAGAAAGAATCATCATTAATAGTTAGAGCCTCTACCTAGAAGTCATTCTTATTCACATTACTGTAACACCCTCAGGTCCCTTAAGAGATATTGTGCTGGCCTTCATATTACATACAGATATTACAGACAAATAGTAAGGTGCCATTTACCATTCCTATCCCTGAAGAGCCTTCAAGCTTCTTGTTAGTTGCCTGATTCCTATGCTCATTACCTCTTCTATTTTTCCCTCTCATCCATATGCAGTTTATTCTTCTTTCTATTTAGCTATTTTTACTCATAGGATACATCCCTACTGTGCTAGTGTGTGAAAACAGCAGTTATGTTATTCTGGCACTGTACAAATGTCACAGTCCCAACCTGAAGTACTCACAGTTTGAGATAAAGGCTTGCTGCTGGGGTGGGTTTATTTAAAGAGGGAATTGTGCCTGAATATGAATTGAAGACAGCAGAGCAAGGCTAGTTTTATATTAGTTTCACTGTGAAAACAAACTTTCACACTCAATCCTTACACCTCTTTTATTTACTTTCTCTTTATAGCCATGTAATTCCATATACTTTGAGAAAATGAATTATGTCCCACGCTAGCATTAACAGTAAGAGAACTAAGTGCAAACAACACATTATACAGGTAAACACTACAGGATATGGCCATTAGAAGATACACTAGAATGCAAATTGTATGCTTCAGATGCTGAAAACATTGTAAGGCGTTTGGTTATGTTGGGTGGTTTTTTTTATTCCCCTCAATTTAGTCCAAAGCACCCAAGATGTTTGGTAGGTCTGTTACTCTAAGATAGATCAGGCGATGCAATTACTTTAGTAGAGGAAAACACTTGCCTGAAATGATATGGAAGTCAATTTTATACAATTGAATTTGGATTTCAAAACCAGTCTCCTACACACAGAGCATAAACATCCTCCCTATCGTCTAGGTGGAGGCAGTTAAATGAGGCACCTAATTCACACTGGGTGGTAGGAAGCATGCTGGAACAGGGACCCACTGCTGCAGCTTCTGTCTCTGCAGGAGGAGGAAGTCTCAAGAACCTAGGAAAATGGTGCAAGGCTTTTATGGTTACTACTGCAGGCTTTGTTAATGGCTCCACTGATAATTGTAACAGTGGCTAATAAAAGCTGGCTTTGGCTTTGCCTCCTAATTCCCAGATATTGACTTTATTTTGCTCTTGTTCTTTTATTGTTCTTTCCCCTTCTCCGAGTTGGGGTTGGTTTTTGTTTTTTTGGGGGGTTTTGTTTCTTTCTTTTTCCTTCTTTTATGGTCCTCATCAAGCAGCTGTTCCTAGTGTGGGCTCCTGATCACTGCTGCTTCTCATTTGCCATAGTCCCTCCAGGACTCTCGTGTCATCAACACCTGCTTCTTATTCTTTTGAGTGGTGACTAAAAGGCACATGAACCACATCCTTTCATGTCAACTACGGAACAAAACTGCCTATTGCCAAGGCAAACAAAAAAAGACTAAAGCTCAGACTCTGTTATCTTCCTTTTTTGCTTCTCTCTTTTCTTATTTTTTTCTCTTTTTTTCTGCCCTTCCATCACAGGAGTGCAGAATTCCTGGCCCTTTTTTTTCAGATTAGCTGTTACTACTAATGTTTTCCCTTGCTAACCCATTAGCAAGTTAACAGCATTCTTAGTACCTGCTTCTTTCTTAAGTACATGCGAGTTTTGTGCTCCTAAACTGAATGTAAGTTTAACCTTTTGGTCCTTCATTATCTTTTTTCCTTCTTTGCTGAAATGAAATTTACCCTTCTGATTTTGCCAATAATTCCAGCCTGGATTCTCATCTCTGTAAAGCTGCAGTCTAGTTTGTGAGCTAAGTTTAAGTCTTGCAGCTCACACTGCATTAGTTCTCTTTCCAAGAATCATTTTAGTATGTGTAAGGAAGTCTTTACTAATGTTATTACTGTAGTTGCTGGAATGTTTGTTATTCTAGATGTAAAAGATGTTGTTGAGACTGGGTTCACTCCCAGCAAAGTTCATTTTGGTAGAGCTTTTCTGTGTGGGCATGCAGCAAGGAGGACAGAGTTTTTATGGGTTTGGAAAGCTTTGATAAGATGTTTAAAGAATCTCATGGAAGACGACCCTAAATCTAAATCCCTCTATTTCTAATAGGCAGAAAATGCAATTAACCATCTTTCCCTGGAGTGGTAATATAGCAGGCTCCAGCAGGTGTGTTACTATTGCAATATCAAAATAAAAACTCTAGTCAGCCTTTCGCTATAAAAATAAGTGAAATGCAGAGCAGATGCTGTAATAACCATTAATTTACATTCACCACCTATATTTGTTATAAAAGTAGATGAGGACACTGGAAAAACAAGTTATTTTTGGCTCTTCCATGCAGTATCACAAGAAAGCTACTGTAATGTTTTTAGCAGAGCAATGAATACATATTGGCCAAATTTATCTCTGCTATAACCCTGCAGAAATGTAGAATGAATTTAGTCCTAAATTCCACTTTGTGGAAGGGAGGATAAAATTAGAGGCATTTATTGAACATCACCTGAAGTTTTACCTGATCTGATACCGAACTAACTTTATAAAACTTCACAAGGGAAACAGAATATGGAGATTGTACCTAAATCTTACTGCTCAGAATCTGTATTAATCAGTTCCTGTTAGAAACAGGTTTGAATTAGTTGTGTAATAACCTAGAACCAGAGGAACTCAAAAGGACAGTAGCATTTCTTGGGTGTGATTTCTGTAAGACTTCTGTGCTTAGTCCTCAGGTTTTTGTACCGATGTAACAATATGGCATGTTCCTGCATGAGCCACATGTAAGCGTGGACACATGGCTACTGGGTGAAAGGGCCAACAGTACCTTAGATTGTGCAGTACCTTTCAATTGGGGCTGAACTGGTGCATTTACAATTAAATGAACTTTGCCATAGGTCATTTTAAGCGTGCTGTTTATTAGTTTTGAGAGGTGAAAGCATAAAGCTCAACCAGCCTTGTTGGTTTACCAGAATGGTTGAAAGTTAAAGCACAGCGTTCAACTCCTGAAGTATTTTGTCTTTAAACACATGGGACCTGTGTCACCTCTGTCTTTGCTGTAATATTTGACAGCCCTTTCTACTAATGGCAAAGTATAAAAACAAGTGAAATAATTTCAGAATGATTCCTGGTTTCATTTTTTTCATGAAATACTGGAATTAAACCAGAGTTTTGACTGCTCTGCAGAGTTGTGTTTTTCTATTGAGGCTACAATCTAACAGATTGCTGTTCTAATAAAATCAAGGCACAAGTCTTTTTCCTCTCTGATTGTTATTCATACAGGTGGGTGCTTTTGGTATTTTGCTTTTATTTGCCTGTATTACAAATCTGATTTTTTGGAAGGCCCTATTATGTATCTGCCTCAGTTTTGAATGGAACCTTGATTAATGTCTTTTACTGGTGGCTTGCTAGACCTGTGAAACACATCAGTGGGAATTGTTTCAGGCTGGCTGTGAAGGCAAGCTCTTGTGGGCTTCCAGCTAAGAGAAAAAAGGTACTCACACAGAAAATTATCAAAGGTTCACTTTGGTAGAAAAAATGGGTTTTGTGCCATCGTTGTTGAAAAGTTCAAAGGTTTTTCTTTTCCCCGTGATTTTTCAGTGAAAACACCTGAGCAAATTCACCACAAATTTCCTGGTAGATTCAGTTCACAGTAGGCATTTCTCAGAGAAAAAAAACATTGGGCTTGAAATCTGTTTTTCTAACTGGAAGTGTTACCGTTGTGCTGTGTTATTTTTTAGTAAAAGAGCCAGTGCCTAAGAGTTTCATGCTGAGCAATTTTGAGTGGGGTGAGGTAAGTAATCATGGCAGTCAGGTGAAGTTCCCGATGACTGGAAAAAGGGAAATGTAACCCCCATTTTCAAGAAGGGAAAAATGGATGACCCGGGGAATTACAGACCAGTCAGTCTCACCTCTGTGCCTGGCAAAATCTTGGAGCAGATTCTCCTGGAAGGCATGCTAAGGCACATGAAAATCAACAAGGTGCTTGGTGACAGCCAGCAGGGCTTCACTAAGGGGAAATCCTGCCTGACCAATTTGGTGGCTTTCCATGATGGGGCTACAGAACTGATGGACAGGGGTAGAGCAGCTGATGTCATCTACCTGGACTTGTGCAAAGCGTTCGACACTGTCCCACACGACATCCTTGTCTCTAAATTGGAGCGCCATCAATTTGATGGATGGACCACTCAGTGGATAAAGAATTGGCTGGATGGCTGCACACAAAGAGTTGTGGTCAATGGCTCCATGTCTGGCTGTAGACCAGTAACAAGTGGCATCCGTCCGGGATCGGTGTTGGGACCGGTCTTGTTTAACATCTTCATTGCTGACATGGACAGTGGGATTGAGTGCGCCCTCAGTAAGTTTGCCGATGACACCGAGCTGTGTGGTTCGGTTGATACCCTGGAGGGAAGGAATGCCATCCAGAGGGACCTTGACACACTTGTGAGGTGGGCTGATGCCAACCTCATGAGGTTTAACCATGCCAAGTGCAAGGTCCTGCACCTGAGTCGGAGCAATCCCAGGCACAGCTACAGGTTGGGCAGAGAAGAGATTCAGAGCAGCCCTGTGGAGAAGGACTTGGGGGTATTGGTCAATGAGAAAATGAACATGAGCCGGCTTCAGTGTGTGCTCGCAGCCCAGAAAGCCAACCATATCCTGGGCTGCATCAAAAGGAGCGTGACCAGCAGGTCGAAGGAGGTGATCCTGCCCCTCTACTCTGCTCTTGTGAGACCTCACCTGGAGTATTGTGTGCAGTTCTGGTGTCCTCAACATAAAAAGGACATGGAACTGTTGGAAAAAGTCCAGAGAAGGGCCATGAGGATGATCAGGGGACTGGAGCACCTCCCGTATGAAGACAGGCTGAGGAAGTTGGGGCTGTTCAGCCTGGAGAAGAGAAGGCTGCGTGGAGACCTTACAGCAGCCTTCCAGGATATGAAGGGGCCTATAGGGATACCGAAGAAGGACTCTTCATCAAGGACTGTAGTGACAGGATAAGGAGTAATGGGTTAAAACTTAAACAGGGGAAGTTTAGATTGGGTATAAGGAGGAAATTCTTTCCTATTAGGGTGGTGAGGCACTGGAATAGGTTGCCCAGGGAGGTTGTGAATGCTCCATCCCTGGCAGTGTTCAAGACCAGGTTGGACGAGGCCTTCGGTGATATGATTTAGCATAAGGTGTCCCTGCCCATGGCAGGGGGGTTGGAACTAGATGATCTTAAGGTCCTTTCCAACCCTAACTATTCTATGATTCTATGATTCTAAGTAGTCAGACAGTGACTTGCAGTGATTCTCCCTCACCCATCAAATATACAAGGAGAGAATGGCATCTCTGTATGTGTCATTTTTCAGTGGCCATGTGTGTTAGCAGGGTTCTGGCTTTAACCCTGACACAGAGGGATATTCACGCAACGTGACTGTGGCTATTTTACATTGCCAGTTGCTTTCCCTGGACTCCTTTGGTTGTCAGTGGAAAGCAAATACCTCTCTGGAGGGCAATTCAGAAAAGGAGCCTAATTTAGTTGTGCAGAATTGGTCTCTGGAGAATCTCTACTTCTCTCCATTGACTGTAAAGGGCATCTACGTTTGAGCTTAAAGATCGATGGTGGGAATACTTCCTTCTTTTTTTTCCCCAGCTTCCTCAGGAGTTCTGACCTGATTTTAAAGGCCCTGAGTAACTGGATCATGCGATGTTTCTTCTCGAGAGCGGCACACAAGGGAGTGCATTTCACAGGCCAGATTTGAAGGGCCTGGATGCTTAGACCCAGTGGATTTAAAAGACATAGGATCCAAAGGTTGAATCTCTATTAAGCAACTGGTAATGGACTACAAAGATAATAATCGTTAAGCTATACCAAGAGTGCAGAATTGATCTTGAGCAGCTACCTGGGGCAGGAAGTAGGGGAGAAACACGTGCCATGTTGTGGACAGGTATTTATATACAAATTGCTGTCTGGAGAGGAAACTAACTTTGTTTGCATTGAGCACAAAGCCACAGAATGGTGTTTCCACGAAAATGGCAGTCCAACAAAAGTTACATCTCCATCAACAGGTAATGCAGTATAAAGCGAGTAGATAGGTGGGATGAAAGAATGGGTGTTGAGCATCTCACATCCACTATGCTGGTTTCAGGGGGTGAGGCTGTTGGGGCAAGGAGGGCTGTTGTTCTTTGGACTAGCTTTAGTCTGGTCCTGTGGACTGGACCACTTGAGTGGCTGGTTGTATTTGGTGCTCTGATTGTATGTTCGGATGCAGTTTTGTCCTAAAGGAATCCTCAGGGTGCATCGCGGGCTAGTACAGTGATGACTGGAAGATGCGCATCAGAAGTGCTTTCTGAATCCAAATCAAATTGCTAATGTAGTCCTACCCAAAGACACTTTAAAGGGACAGACATTTATTTTAAGCTTCCTGAATGCCCTTTGTACAGCTAAGTAGATTTGCTTGAATATTTTAATCAACTTTGTTAAATTGAAGTTAATTTCCTTCAGAATGCTTCTCTCTAATTTTTCCTTCACCCCCCCTCCCTAATTCAGTGAACTCCTCTGCCTGCCCTTAAGAACATCAGAGCCTGGTACATGACCACCTTACATCCCAATGGTCAGCTGGCTGCAGCATGCCATAGGATGAGATGTTACTCCTGGTTTAGCTATATTTTGTATTTCCATTGAGCAGAAATCAGAAAGTACCCAGAGCTGGAAAAATTGTGAGTGACACACACAGATCTTTCACAGGATAAGGAAAGGAAGAGAGGTGACTGTAATAAAGGGTCAAGCTTGCTGTATTGTGGCTTGTACCTCTGATAGAGGGAAGAGTATTACTGTCTGGTAAGGACTCCAGAGCTTCAGCCAGTGATGAGGTGTTTCATGAACTCTGAACTAAAACCCCAATTCAGACATGTCTTAGTTACCTTGAAGGGGTGCCAATACACAATCTACACATGGTAGCAGAAAATCCATTTTCTACTTTTGTAATTTTTTTTATTATACACTTTTGTCCCATTTGCTTTTATGTTTTCTCTAGTTACTTTAGTCCAAACCATGAAACAAATACTACAAGCTAAAATGTTTGTAGTATGTATTCCCTCTCATCCTTTATGTACAGCACCATAGCCTAATGGCATGTATGCCGTTTAAGGTTCCCATTAGCTTTGTGAATAGCACAAAACAAATATTACCTTATGCTCCAGACAGGATAACATCTAAAGGCATTAACTCTACAAGAACTTGGCCAGATTTTCAAGTATGGGTAATGAATGACCTACAAACCCTTACAACAGCAGCTTTCTCCTGCTGGCCTACTATTGCTGTCCCCTGGAGATGAGGCTTTGGAGAAATAATCATCAGCCAGTTCCATTCAGGCATTCACCCCTCTCCTGAGATTCACAAAAGGGTGATGAAGTACATGTTTGTGTGCTTTTTAATGCGATCAGCAGATGCTCCGTGGTGACCACAAAGAGTATCTGAAAGACAGAAAAAAACAACCTAGGTGGTTTTTGAAACAGCAGTGACCTGAAGTGGATGTTTTCAAACCGTGAATCTCCTTTAGAGCTGTTGTGTGTCGGGTATGTTGCACTTTAATCAGGATTTCAAAAGAGTACAAACAAAAACATGGGTAGGAAAAGGAAGAGTGGGTTACTGGCCTTGCCTAAAATTCAGAGGTAGCAGAGAGCTCACCAGAGAAATGCACACCCTTGCACACGTGCTATAGCACACAAATTCCATTTATAAATATTGCAGCAGAGGAAGGTACAAATGTAGTCATTTGTGATTTCAATAATTTATATCAATACACGATTCATGAATTCAGTATTTGCACATTTGGAGAATGCTACGGCTGAAGAGGATCTACTGGGAATGCAAGAGATGGGTAAATAATGGCTTCCATGTCTTTTCAGCACCTTGGAAGAGTAAGCTACAAAATTCAAAGATCCAGGTAATTCCTGACCTTAAAACTACTGCCAAATACATGAATGAATGCAAGTCATAAAGCAAGAAAAAAATTACCCATGAACCTGAGTGTTGAAAACTGTCTAAACACTGAATTTGTAACTCTTAAGTCTGCAGATATATCTTCCTATACACAAAAGCAACTCTATTCAAAGATATCAGCAGCTCACTTTTCTTTGATTTTAGTACTGTAGTACATATGTGTGTGCATGTGTATATATATTTGTTGGGTGCATAAAATACTCTTCTATCTCCTCAATAGATTCCATTTCCAAATCAATGTATATCAAAATGCCATGTGATACGTAGTCCACTGCAAAACCTTCCAAGGACTCAAAATAGTTTTGGGTCCTTGATAGAATTTCACCAGCGGATGTAGTGACCAGTAACTAGGAGAGTGGGGAAAGTGCATCATTATCACTTTGTAAATCTGACTCTGAGGTATATAAGGTTCTTGATAGCTTTGGGAGATAGCAATGTCAGTAGCAAGAGACTTTGCTTCTGTTGGGTTCTTTTTTAACTATTTTTATTTCCGTGTTTCAAAATTAGGGATGTTGGGGTGTGTTTTGATGGGAAGCAGGGCAGAGTCTCTTCTGCTGTGAGACCAGTGTGTCATCTGTCACGCTTGGTGGCAAGAGAGCTTTCTTTTCTCAACATGAAACACAATTGTTGCCAGAGGTAGGAACTTGGGCTTAGCTCTGATTTATTTATGTTATTTTTGTCATGGAAAAATGAAAAATTCAGGCAAATATCTTCAACAGAAAACTGATGACCAGCTGAGAAAACAGTCGAAACAAGGTGGGGAGATTAGAGTGGTTTAGTCTTTTGAAGAAAGATTTGATTACATTTTTCTAGCTGTCACAATTATTGATGGTTTAATCTGTAAGTCTTTTTGTGCCAACCTAATTTTCATTGATGACATGAAAATTTTATGACTCAAAAATTACTTTTCATTTTTATAGGTGATTTTAAAGGGAATTTTAAAAATAAAACTTCAAAGCTCCTGTTAAAGTGAATAATTCCTGCCTCAACTGTAACTAGCGTTTATATTCATACGGTGATGTAGACACTGCAACCACTTTAACGCAACCAGATAATTCTGGCTACTGTGATTTGTTACCGGTATATTGCCACAGTCACTGAACAGTAGGAGAGGTGATGCAGTCGTAAAAACCCACCACCGTGCTTATTTTTGGAGTTGTCACAACTGGTAGTGCAACAGCAGATGGGAAATCTTCAGAAAGTTCTCATCCAAGTGTAGCTTGAACTGCTTAATGAGAAATGGAAATCTCCTGCTGAATGTGCTTTCAGTTCTTCTTTTAATAAAGGGTAAGAAAAGCCCCAAGAATTATTTATTGTTTGTCTCTGAAAGTGTCGTTCGGAAACACAGCATCACAATGAGGGGCTCTACTTTATGTATGGTTTTTCCTTCAAAAAGGTAAACTATTCAACTGAGCCACCAAGGAGACAGAATCTGAGCGATTAAAGCATCTTCTTGCAGGGAAAAAATAATAGGCAGTTGCATTTTTTTGTTTGATACAGCTCTGCCCTAAAAATTGAACAGAAAAATCCTGTTAGGATGTGTTGTTGAGAGTTGTGTTTTATAATGCAGACACTATAAATTACAAACAAATAAAATGAAGATGCTAGTCATGTCCTTATCCAGATAAGCTGTGCTCTCATGATTAATCATGTCACCAGAAATCCATGTAGTCTATAACTGCTTGTCTTATTTATCTGTTTATTGGGCTATCAGATGTTCCCATATTATTAAATGCTTGCTCTCTGCTGAGAAGGTACTTAACATTTTGCATCACTGTGGGCTTTTTCCAGGGCTCCAAGCTCCACAGCTTGGTAGTCCCATTTAGTTTCTGCTGTCCTTCAGGCAACACCATCTGTCAGCTGCTCCTCAGTTCCCACATCAGGGCCTTGTCACCTGTGAGGACAAAGTTCTGATTAGAAGGCCTTCATTAGGTCTAGGGTGAGGTGCCCCTGCCCATGGCAGGGTATTGGAACTGGATGAGCTTAAGGTCCTTTCCAACCCAAACCATTCTGTGATTAGAGGCTGTACTTTTTTCAGTATCTAAGTTATTTGTAGGAGCTGTCCATAAGGGTAGACATTCTCTAACATCTGAATGTCCCCTTTCTCCCTGTAGCACCTAGCACATGCCAGCTAAGTGACAGTATGAGGGTGTCCCTACCTCAGGGGAGAACTTTCTGTTTTGAAAAGAAGGTTTCTGAGGGCAGTTCAATGTATTTTCCTTCAGGGTACGGTACTTCCCAGACGCAAGTTCACAGTCTAAGCCCTAGGCTTGCTCTGTAGTCAAGGAAGGATTTCCAGAGGGCAGATCTGAGCCACAGTTAGGCTTACTTGTCCTCTGGAAATGCCTCTGTGTATCTCCCCACTGTAGTAAGAGCCCAAGGTGATCAAAGTTACCACAGAGGAGCAAAGAAGTGGAGCAGCCCAAAAGGGTTTAGTTTGGCAGGAGAACTGCAAGACGGGGGCAGCAGAGGGGCAGCAGCTTCTGATCAGACTTGTCATAAAGTGACAGGAACTTCTGAGTGTTGAAGGACAGGAAAGCAGAGGAATTCACAGCTGGAAATGACTTTTTAGAAACATTACTGAACATTAAAAATTGTGACTTGAAGGATAGAATAAACAGGGCAAAACGCATCCTGTGTTCCTACCCTTCGTTCTTCCAGGTCACGAATTATTAGTCTCTAATTTCTGTGCATGGTCCTGGCAGCTGACATTTTCAGAGGGAAAATTGCTGGTTTGTAAGGAAGGAAAAGGGAAATTGGGAATGAAAAAGATGAAGCCAGAAATACTATTGAGTTCCAAGAGATATGGAAAGTGAGTAAGCAGTAGAGGAAGAGTCAAAAGAGCAGAAGAGGATCTTGATGTGATTAAATTAATTTGCTGAGATTTCACCAAATTTGTTTTTGAAACATTAATATGCATAGGATGCATGTTATGTGTGTGCACATAAGTAGGATACAATGCATAGGGTGCATGATATGAGTATGCACATAAAAAGGATAAAATCAAGGAAAGCAAACTCTGTCACCTCCCAAGGCTGTATTAGTTGTGCATTAACTTCTTTTTAGCAAGACAACTTGCTCTTAAAAACTCCCATTGATGAAGGATCCCCATTCTTGCCTGGCAGTGTATTACACTGTTCAGCC
The DNA here is from genome assembly GCF_033815535.1 of Pezoporus flaviventris. NCBI lineage: Eukaryota > Metazoa > Chordata > Aves > Psittaciformes > Psittacidae > Pezoporus > Pezoporus flaviventris. Next base: position 8,351,712 of record NW_026892585.1, read on the forward strand.
ATCATTATTTGTTTTCCTAATAGCTACTACAAATCTTACTTGCTGCTGTTTAAATCCATTGTTTCTTGTCCTATTCGTTGTGGAGAAGGAGTAGCAGGACATGCTTCTCCTGTTTGCAACAGTCTACTACATATTTGAATAGTTATCGTGCCAACTCTAAGCATTCTTTGCTCTAGCCTTTGCACCCCTCACTTACTCAGATATATGTCCTAGGCTGTTGTTACACCCAGCTGTTTCCCATATTTATTAACAAACGTACTCAAAACTGCCCAGAAAAGTCTAGTCAAGACCATCTATCTCAGTTTCTAAATGGTGTGAAAATATGCCCATATGCTGAACAGGCAGCATTCCCATTTGCATGTCCCAGGGTGATGCCTACCTTATTTGTAATGGGAGACCGTTATTAATCCACCTCTTTAAAGTCTACTCTAATACCCTGATATTTTTTTCCACGGTTAAGCATATAACTTCCTGTCTTATGGGTGAAACTGTTCAACTGTTACAGATACAGTTGAAGATACTGTACAGAAGTACTGTACCTTGTACCTCTTGTCATATAAGTGCCATAGGGTTTTTTTTCCTAATTCTGTCCCAATCTCTACTGTGCTTGCAGCTACATCCACCTTGAGCTCACCAGAAAATGTAATAACCACGTTCTCTGTTTTGTCATTCTTGGCACCCCTGCAAACAGTGACTGGGACCGGGACAAACCGCTGTAATATCCCTTAACAGAGGTACATCAATAGCCAGCCATTATAATTGTGCTCAGACGATCCTTTTCCAAACACTTGCATGCCCACTTTTGAGTGGTTCCATCAGAAAGCAATGATGCATCTTACACAACTTCTTCCAGTATGCCCAGTTCAACCTCAGCTTTCGTTTTTGGCTGCACTTCCTAATGAACTCTAGTATTTGTACCGCTGCCTTCTATCTTCCTGGCTGGCCTGATTATTTTCCAACAACTTTTGTAATTATCCTTGAAGAACTAAATTGCTATCTGTTATGTACAGTCCATCTGTCATTATGATAACTGTTCCTCTCATAATATTTCCATGTGGACTTTAATTGGCAAGCTTTTGTAGCTTGGCAAAGATTTAATGAACTTTGTCTTTACTCTGAAGAACAAATTTCAAAGGCAGGAACAGTAACAAGTATAGCTGCTACTCACTCATAACATGCTCTGGGTTTATGGTTAGATATCTCTTTACCGATGCATGACATTGCAAAAATAGGCAAACCTGACTTTTTCTAGCATATGCTTTTCTACACAGCCACCTTTATTTGGATAAAAAAGGCTGTGGAGCGCTCTCACAAGGCAACTTCACAGCCTTTGCTATACAAACCCCGTGTAACTTCAGGGCATGTTGTTTCAGCTTGCTGGCTGCACTGAAGGCTGCTGCTTGTGATGTTAGATGGCTCTCTGCTGTGCCTGCTCCCACCTTGGAATAAAGTCACTTCTCTCAGAAAATATATTGCAAAAATTTCATTGAGAACAGTTTAGAAGAAAAATGCCTGCAAGTGTATTAAAGCATAAATCTTCTGCTAGCGCCTAATAACAAAGGTCTGCTAGGCCAGCATCTTGGATTTAAAATCTCAAGTAGGTTAAAGGTAATTATGATCACGTATATGCAGCACTGTACATTGTGGCTTATATAATTAGAGGTCTTATTTCTCCACAGACTATTCAGAATGTAGCAAATCCTTACAGACTGCAACACCTTCCACTTTGATTCTTCGAAGTGTTAATGAAGTTTCCAAGGCCTCTCGGAATGTCCTTTTGTGGTTTTGTTTGTTTGTTGGGAAGGGGGAGATACTGTTTGTTTGTGGTTTGGTTTTGATTTTTTGTAGAGGCAAGAAGCTCTGACCAGAACTGTTGTGTGGCTTTAGGTGGGAACTTTACATGAAAGAACTCTGGTGTTGCGATTGTTAATATCCAGCTAAATCCATCAGAGTGCATTTCCTTTTTCTGAAGTAGTAGCATTGCATTAATTTGATTTCTAGTTAACTGTAGCAGTAGAAGTGGTAAAAATAGATTATTTCTTAAAGTATGGGAGAGTTTTCATTTTAGAGACCATTTAGGCATTGCTTATTTAGCAATCCATAATTTGTTATTTGCATCTATCTCTATGCTCTGCAGAAGAATTAACACTCTGCCTCGAAGAGTACTTCAGATTTAGGTGACGATAGCGGTTCAGGACTATAAGGGCTTTCTCCTCATTCTGAGTCAGGGATGAGAAGTACAGAATACAGTAGAGAATATATATTGTTGTAAGCACCAGCTCTTTGATAAGATAGAGAAGAGGGATTACGGCTGTTAGGCACTTCTACTGTCACTTTTGAAAAATGCAACATTATTATTCCTTATGGCCAGGGACTTCAGATCTAATAACTTTATTCTGCATGCAGTTAATCTAATTTTTGCCAATTTTTTATCTAATACTTTGGTTTGTTGCTTTTGTTTCTTTACATCTAATATCAAGTAGCAAAGTAACTCAGCGTATCTTCTGGATGTGGCTTTCTTTTAATGGTAAATAAAATAACATGTAGGCAAGTTACCAGTCCTTTTCATGGTATTGGAATATTTTGCATGTAGACCATTCAGCATGAGAGATCATTACTCGCTAAAGTTCAGCTGGTGCTTGGCAAAGCTCTCAGTGTTTGCTGTTCTTCTGCGACAAGGGAGATGCGTTTTGAAGAGAGGTAGTTGACTGGGGACTTGGTGGAACTGTTTGCATGGATTTGAATGAGAAGGTTTACCAGTTTTAACAAATTCCAAATTGCTGTATGCTTTCTTGCTCCCGCTACTCTCATGGTAACAGAGAACTCTGATTCATGATGCTGATTTGAGGGCCTGCCAATTATTTTAAGTGTGAAAGGAAGGACTAGATCTACTCCTTTTTCATTTTTCTCTTTTTTCCTTTCTCTGTTTATTCACTTTTTTGACTTCCTTCTTGAAGAACTGGCCTTAGTTTCTCTCAGAAGTAATCACTTTCAGAAATGCCGCTTGCACCATCTCTTCCTGCATCAGCAGCTCCCTAGGTTTGGAAGCCCAGGAAGCCTGGCTTTGAAAACACTGGATAAGTAACTTCAAATTCCTTATGAACAAAGGAAAAAAAAAAAAGGCATTGGATTTTGGAAATTCATACACAAAGCTCTTTTTGAAACTATTTGTCTTTCTCTTGGTGAGAAGGGAGCTATGGTGGTTGCTGAGAGAAGAGGTAGTGCAATAAAGCCAGACACAAATGATTAACAGGGGTAAAGAGAGGACTGAGGGAAGTTATTTATATTAAATAGGTTGTTGAAAATCCTTTAACACATACATTTGTTTCTTTCTTTAAGCTGTTAGTATTTTATCTAAAGCTCTTAACAATTCATTAACTCATTAGAGCACAGTCTCCAGCTGAGCACCCAAGTAGGAGCTTTCAGTGTTACTGCACCAGCCAGGCCATCTTCTGAATCAAACTTTGAGTACAGGCTTCATGAAGGGTTTGAATTCAGTTTGGTTACTGCTGGAAATTGAAAGTTGACTAAACTGAGCTTGTTTTAAATAATGACTGAGCTTAGAATCTGGTTCATGATCTGTTCACTATAGACTAAACAGGTTTTGAAAGATATTAGGAGGATTAATACCTTCCCAATAGTCTTTGGCAATGGCATTAGCATTTGTAAGTAAACACTAATAAAATTCCAAATTTAAGCCCACTTTTCATCACTGTGTGGACACCACTTGCTGATGAGAAGTCACTGTGGAAATGAATAATAAGGAGGAGCTGCCAAAATTTGTCTTCACTTGAATGGTGCCATGGTCCAAGTTACACAGCTTCAGTAGTGGGAGACAAATGAGCAGTGATTATCATTTATTCTCAGGAGCAATGGTGGTATGAATGGCTCTATCCAAAATAATCAGGGTGTTGGCTATAAGCCAAAGCAAAGGAAAGAGCAACACATGGTGTTGTACGGATTTGGACAGTTGTATAGCTTCTGACTGTGGAAAAATCTAAAGTGAATGGATGGGAAGGAGGGTGGAGGGGGAAAAGATGTTCTAATACTGTCATTTGAGAAGATGAATAGCTGTGAGATCAGACTTCCTAGTGCATGTACCTTTAAAACACAAAAAAAAACCCCAGTATTCTGTTTCCTGTATGCATTTCTTCTGTACTCAGGAGGCTTACACAGTGCTTTTCACCCTTTTCTCCACATGAATCAAACACCCCCAGTCCTCGACTAAGTGGGAGGTCTATCCACCAATCATGTCCTGCTCATTTGATTTCTAAAGTAGTAGTTAAAGCATAAAAGTTTGTGTGAGAATATGAAATGCTTCAACCCACTTTTTTTCTGGTTAGTTGTCTTTCTCTCTTTCTAACTTACCTGTTCACTTTAGATAATGGGATTGGTGCTTAGAAGGTGTCTTAGAGCTCCTGCTGGACAGGCAAAGAAATGTTTTCTGCTCCTGCAGTGCTGGTAGAGCTCCTGCTGCATGGTACTGTTAATACTTGCTCTACATACATTCTGATTTTTCTTCTCATCATCAGACACCCAAAAAGAAAAGCAATACTGTGCTCTCAGTTGGAAGATCAGGACTGAAAAGACTGAGATCTAAGTTCTTTGGGAAAGGCTGCAGTCCCACTGGATTGACAGCTACGGCACCCCTTTGTGTTGAGGTGGACTCATTTGGAGGTTTGGTTTCTTTTTAACTACTGAAAGAGGTGGGCAAAACAGCATCAGATTTATTATATAGTAATCCAGTACAAGAGTTGTCAGTGCCATATTATGATGGAGCTCTTTACTTACTGTATTTTGCACATTGCAGCCCTCTATGAGCTGCCTTCCATCATCAGCACTCTTTTGAGGATCTTAATTTGTGTAACCACTATAGGAGAGGCTCTGAGCAAATTTTATCCAGCCTGAGGCGCTACACATTAAACAGTCTTGTGAACCTTGGAACTAATGAAACCAGATCTTCTACTTCATTAAACTGACAGTTTATTGAAGTTTTCATTCCTGTCATTCAGTTTTTGCTAGTTTGTTAAGATTTGTTACGTTCATCCCTCCATAGAGTTGCAGATGAGGTCACTGAAGGGAGCTGTGTTTGCAATAGAAAAGAAATGGGGGAAAAAAAGAAAAAAAGAGGCAAATTATGAGCTACTTTCTTTGTTTTTAAAATCAAAGTCAGTTGTAACAAGCAGCAGACTTCCTGAGCATCCTACCCGCTGCATTGCAGAGATAATGTGAATGACAGCCATTGTGATATCACCTTGGGGAACAGCTCCAAACAGCCATTCTTTAACAGCCGTCTTATCATCCTACTGGCTGATTTATACATTAATTAATTATATATGGCATAAACTGTAGCCTGGTAAAAATGATATGAGCCATTTCAGGACAGGGAACATGATATTTTGCCAGCACTAATAAGAGGCTACAGCTTTATGTCAACCTGACAATATAGAGTCTCGGGATTGACGGGGTTTGTCTTGGCCTGAGCTTGTAGCTTGGTTAACACCTTCCAGCAGTTACCTGACTGGTGCCTAAGATGGATAGGCTTTAGCTCAGTGAGTCTCATGGTCAGAAAAGCACAGACAGACCCCACTATCCTTGTGTACTCAACAGCAGTGCTTTGATTAAGTGAGGCTGTGTGCAGCTTTCAAAGTTTGGCTGGGATGTGATGAAGAGGAATGAGATTGGGATGAGAAAATTAACAATTAGTCCCACGTAGACCCAAGACTGAAGAAGGAGGAAAATCCCACCATTAAGGTCCTCCCAGCAAGGACTTCAGAATGACAGTGGTGTGTTGTAACTCTACCGCCACCAGCATGAGATGAGGGAGACTGAAATGGTCAACCTTAGGACCCTAATGCTGCAACTAAACAGTGAACATAACACCAGAGAACAGGATTGGTATTGGCTGTTTTGTCTAAAAAATGTAGCTGCACCGTCAATGAGGTTTTTCTCTGTTACTGAGATAATTAGGGACCATTGGACAGCTAAAAGAGTAACAATGAATTCTTATCTCAATGGATAGTGTGCTTTCTTTTGCCCATAACAAGATATTGATGCTAACAAAATAACCCAACAGTAAATTTGGTGCTGAATTAACATAGCTGCATTTGTACTTATGGTACCAAAACTGTGAGTTATTTTGTTTTATGGTACATACCAAATACGGTAAAGAGACCAGTCTTGCAACATATCTTGACTAAGTGCTGAAGCAGTTCTAATTCCTTCTAGTTAGTTAAAACATGCTCTGGTTCTAACAAGCTGCACCACAAAGCTTAGTGCCTTGCTCTCCAATTAGCAAAAGCCAGATATTATCCATATCAAGGGTAAACTTGTCTTTCCCTATTCCTTGATATTCCTCATCAAAGCTTTAATTTACTAGGCCACTGCCTTTCAAACCCAAACTTGATTCTCCCTTACTTGAATGGTGTGCTAAAATCCTCATGTACAGGCAATTGGTGATGAGACATTGTAAATTCTTAATAAATCTTGCCTCCCATACTGTGAAATTTAGAAAGTGAGCTCTCCCAGGCGGATTCCCCAGTGGCTTACAACATATCAATCTGAATTTTCCTTCCCTCGTCATGGCTTTTATCATGAAACTTGAAGAAACTTACCCATTTCTCTGTCAACATTGATGGAAACTGAGCTGCAAATTCAGCGATTACCAGGGGCCCAAATTCTCTTATTTTCTCACCTTTCCACATGATTTCATGTGTACAGATCCTCCTGATTTACTTCACAGAATCTTGAAAAGCATCTTTTCCTTTGCAAACCAGACTAAAACATCATTTTAACCTATGAAGAAATAGCACTGGGCTTGTTTCTTGTTCACATACTCTACAAATACAGTGTCTGAGTAACGACGGAGACTTTCTGAAGTGTTTTCTCTCTTGATTTGATTTGCTATTGAGTCAACATATTATGCTGTGATGGCAAGCTTGTATTCCAGAATACAGGATGCTTTTAAATTACCATAGGCACTAAAGAATGTAATGACTTATTATGGTTTGTTGTCTGCCTTTTGGTTGTGTGTGTGTTATTTACTATACTCATGATATTTACTTCTTCCTCACATTTTCCATGCTTTCATTGCCTTAATGGTCAGAGTAAATATTTTACGTTACAGTAGGAGTGGTAAAACATATTCCATAGTGAGAATGAAGTAAACAACCCAATACTGTATCTTTACTCTCTAATTCCATAGAACTGAGGGGGTTTCAGTTTTGTTTTGGTCTTAAATCTCAGAGCATCACTGCTGAAGTAAAGTTTACCTCTAATTAAAACTGGCCTACAAGCCTGATAAAATATTCTTGTGTAACCAATTCCTCTACTTGGGGCATACAAATCTACTACATGATGAAATCAGTTTCTCTAATGATGCAGCTGGCAAAAACAAAAACATTATTCATAGCTAGCAACAAATTTGAGAATGCTTTAACAGCCCCTCAACTTATTCTTTAGCGCAGCTTTAAGGTCATTGCTCCAGTGACAGATACACCCTAAAATAACAGATATGGAGTAAAAGCCTGAGTATAACTACATGAGGGAAATGGGGTGCAAGGGGACAGAAAGGGTGCACCTTTTGTAATTGTGGCCTGCATTAAAATGATATTGAGCTGGGCCAGGAGTCATATCCCAGATTAAAGATCTTTAGGAAAGAGTTTCAGCAAGAGTCAGCAATTTCTTCCTCCCTGCAAAGAAGTTAAGCTTTTCTTGGGATACACCACTTGCAGTGTATAGCCTCAAGTGTAACACAGATTTATTTGGCTTAGCATCTTAAGTAGGTGATATTTGCAAGAGTATTCCCTTCTCCTCTTCTTGCCAAGGCAGGAAATAATATTAATCAGCTTTGCTAAAGTCATTTTGCTCCATTATTTCAGGTAGAAAGACCCATGGGAAGACAAGGTCAGAACTCAACAGAAGGGAATAAAAACTTAGGGGAGCAACAAGGAGGAAAAGAAAGGAATGAGGAAACAAATATTAAAACAAGAGAAAAAATAAAGGAAACACACAAAGTATAGAGATCCTGATCAGTAGTGATGTTCAGGTAAAGTATTAATTTTAAGCCTTTTAAAGCTTAAATACTTTGGAGCATTGGGCTAGAGGAATTGCCTAAATACCAAATTGCACTAGTTGAAATAAAAACTGTCAGGTAGCATGTCCCAGTGCTAATTAAGCCAGTACAAATTGGTGTTCTAAAATATACTGATTTAAGACCTTGGTTACGTTTGTGAATTTATCCCAGTCTACAGAACAGATTTCACAGGTGAAATTAACAAGCCAGGCAAAAGTACATGTCATGCTTCCACAAGGAGTGCTTTGGTTTACAAATGAACATGTGCTAACGGCAACCTACAACTAAGTTCACGGGAATTACACTATCGTTTGGTACTTCTGCTATTGCGAGGCTGCCAAAGCTTGCTATTAATCTTGGTTTTCCCTTCCTGCTTCTGTTCCACTGCCACTTTTGCTATACAGAGAAACCTCTCTTGAGCTCTGTGCTAGCAGCTTTACCCATCTCTTCCTTTTTTCCAGCTGTGCTGTCAATCTCCTGTCTGTCCTTTACGGTTCATAGGCAGAACCTTGGAATGTGAATAATAACGGTGCTTTAGTGATCTTTAGTGATTATACCCCCATGACTGGGCTGATACATATTGAATCTCAATTTGAAACATCTTCCTCATTGGTATTTGGATATCATGGTGAGAAACCTATTAGTAATGTCCCTGATAGAATATTCCTGCAGTGGAAGCCTGGGCATGACTTGGCACTGTTGGGGAGGGAGTAACTTCAGCCATGGCCGAGGGAATTCAAACATCTGAAATGGTGTCAGGCAAATGTGACAGGTATTGTGGCATAGTCAACATAGTTTTGTAAAGGGCAGGCAAGGAAAAGCAGAGGATCTGCAGAGGTAGAGGTTTGCTGCATGTTTCATCAAATGCATGAGCAGCCCAGCTGGATGTGGCAGTCTGTCTGAAGACATAGGAGACAGATTTTCTAAGGTGACAAAGTACCAAAAGAAGAATGCAACCAACTACAGCAAAAATCTCATAGGTGCTAATCTGCATTTTAGGCACTTCAAAAACCTGACCTTGAGCCTTAAGTAACTGGCTATCTGCTTTCTCATGGAGTAGATACTCCCCTCCATCCCTCCAAAAAAAACAAACCACAACTTGGTAGGTTTGTTCAATTGTAAATACATTTTCTAGAAATTTCTGTGCACATTTGTACATCGTGTACTGGGTCTTGTGCATAGAGAGCTTAATGAACAGAACCACTTTTTGGTTTAAATTTCAGACATTTTAAAGCAAACGCTGTATGTATAACGCCTTTGCACTTTCTTAGACTGCATATAGTCTTTATTAACGTATTTAAGGTAGATGCAGGATCACAGATAACAAAACTGACATCGATATTTTACATTTGATGTGCATACCACTTTAAAATTAAGCTCATTAAGGATAATCGAATGATCCATTGGCAGGCCTGCAGCTGCAGACCGAGAGGTGACAGGCTATTTGGTGAACAATTTACCAAGTGTCTCACTCCCTCCTCCGTCTTAACCATGGGCATTGTAAGTTCATTCTATTAACCTTAATAGGTTTGCTTTCAAAGTGTTTTACTCTGAAGATTTAAACGTGAACTCTATCATATGTCAGCCTGCAGCTAACTTAAGCAACTAAAGTAAAAGAAGACGCAATACATTTATCTATGAGCATATTTGTATGTATGTCCACAAGTAGTAGCATCTAATGCACATGAAGAGATGATGTACTGTGCCCTGCATGATGCTCTTCACTGTAGGTGTTTTGTTATTCCATAGGGTCTGTCCGGAATTTTTCTTTCAGTTAAAGAAGCATTACTGGCAGGCATCTCCAGCTAGCTGAGTGTCTTTGCATGCACTAGTTGGAAAGGTTGTGGGCGAGAGAGAAGCTTGTTTTCCTCAAGTAGCAATTCAAGCAGATAACATGAGGGCTGCCCTCTCTCCCAGCAGGACGTTCTTTTCTCTTCACCTGGGACCCAAAGACAGAATTAGCAAGCAGTAACAGAGTTAGCATTTGAGTTGAGGGCAGGCTCAGGCAGCTTTGTTCATATTAATGGGACAGAATAGCAGCCATTATCTTTTCTCTATTGCTGCTTTTTAGAGGGCTCATCAGGCAGTGCTGCTGCCACTTCAACAGAACCTAACAAAGACACTGAAGCAGGCCCTCCATGCCTCCATCGTTTCCATCCCAGAGATTCCTCAAAGTGGCTCCCATCACAGTGATACTACCCCTGACTGATTTAGGTCCTTGCAGGCCTCAACATTTCTATCTTTACTTTGATGAGTTAGAGCAGTGGCTTGCAGAGGTCATTACAGCTGTAACTGTCAGCTGTCAATAGCCCCACTTTCCATCACCCTTGGGGTCATCACCACAGCGAATGTTATATGGGCCTTGGCCAAACTTAGCTCAGTCAAGACACCAGTGATTTGTGAGCAGGACCTAGACCTGTTCTTACCCTGAGACACTATTCACCTTCTGATCTCCACTACCTTAGGTTCATGTTGACTGCCCTGCTTGCTCAAATGACTGCAGGTAAAGGCTGCCCTCTGCAGTTGTACAAGACCACTTCATTCCCCTGGGACAGGGGTGAGAACCTGATAGACCACCATGTAAAAAGCTACTGCAACTTACTTTCTCTCACTCAGAACACAGTGGCATATGGACATGGCGAGAGATGCAGGAAAGCATTCCTCACACCTCAGCAGCCCATGCCATCCCATCTGCTCTCACATCCAGTTAAACGATATTCACTTCCCAAATGCTGCCTCCTCGTGCCACCTACTGAGAGGGCTATGCTTGAGGAATAGCGCAGTTAGCAAGGCTCAGGATAGAGACATCAAGAACTAAAAATCCATGTATTTATTTGGTGCTGTGGAATGCACTTATATTAGACTGTGCTGAAGACATGGTCCTGAGAGGAAAATGTGGAGTGATTCTCCATACTGGCTGTCCCACACTGCGAAGACAATGAGAGTTCCAGACCAAAAAAGACAATCTTTCCAGGCAGAACAGAATGCAGCATCTCATGGGATTGTTCCTACTTCTTAACTCTTCTTGTGCTGCCAGGACACCACAGTGAAGGCCTTTCAGAAACTCCTAACCAGGTTGGTCAAACAGCTTGCCTAGCATCTCTGCCATCTGCATAGTCTCCTCACTCCACAAAGAATACAGTCATAGCTATTAGACTGCACAATCTCTGTTTGAATTTGTCCATAGTGAGTTGATAGCAGCTGCTTAAGTAAAAATTCTTTATTTCTAAAAGTTATCACTTCAATACACAATCTCTTTCCAAAGTTTATCCTGCATTCATCTTCATGACAGAATATTGTTCATTAGCAAAATAAATCTTCTCAATTTGTATAGAATAGCTTGATAAACAAATGCCATCTGTCCATTCATTAGTAATACAGATTTATTTGTATTTGGCTGTTGATCTCAGGTTGATTTAAAAGTATGGGTATACTTCATTGATGCTGTTGTACAGATGAGGAAACAAAGGCGTAGAATGCTACAAACCAGATCTCTCCAAGATAAGTTAGTTCCTAAATTGATCCATACTTGAGGATATAGATCTGTGTGGTTTGATTCTGTCTACCCATGTCAGTAGTACAGCATGGATTAAAACTCGGCTCTTCTGAATGCAGTGTCTTGCCTAGTGAGCCACAGGATTATCCTACCATCATTTTCTTCTGCTTTACTGTGTGTCTCGATACAATCCATAAGGTTTATCTCCAGTCTGCTCTACACCACTACAGAAATAGGTTGCACTTAATACTACTTTTTTTTTCTTTTTCTTTTTTTTTTTTTCTTTTAATGTATTATCATCTCCTCAGGACTTGTTGAAACAAATGTGAAGTTGGCTCTATTAACTGTTCCAGGACCTGGACTCGAAGAGTGTGTGTGTTAGATTCTGTCTGCCTGCATGTAGTGCTGACTGTGTGTAGGTTTTTGTTTGTTTGTCTTTTTTTCTTCCCTGAATGATTGTACCTTTCAAATTGGTGGTTGGGTTTTAAGGAGGTTATGGGGACTTGAATTGTTGGCACAGGAGAATTGCAAGGATATAATGTCTATAATAAAGCATCCCATTTATCCACTGATGCCTGCATTTTTTTCAATTATAAAGTACTTAGGGATATTCAGGCAGATAGCTGAGCTAGCTAAACATTCCTAACCTTATTATTCTGCACAAATACTGGAATAGGTACCAGAATGAACCATCCCAACTCGTTACTTTTAACACTGGTTCATTTTAATATAAAGTTAGCCTGTGGAGAGAAGGAGAAAATATTCTTCACATCTATACACTGCACAAAACCTGACTGCCAGTCTTGTACAGACTGTTCTAGTTTAGCAATAAAATTGGAATAGCAGGAGGAACAAATACCCATACTTTACAAGCAGCTTGTTTCAGAAGTCACCAAGAGGGACCTCTGAAGGTACTTGGGTAATTTTGAGTCTACCTACTTTCCAGTCAAAAGGCTTCAGATACACGTTCCCAGTTACTGAGATCTGCCATAGTTTTTGAACAGTACCAAAAGTCAAGCAGAGAGACAGGACTCCTGTTCTGGGTGAAGGATGGCAAAAGGGAATGGACAAAAAATAAACCATTAGATGATGATGTCTGGCATTACCAGACCAATTTGTCTTTGGTCTAGGGAAGGGACATTATGCTGTGAATTCTAGAGACAGGTCCTATCATTTTGTTGGACAACATCCTTAAATACCTCTAGACCTTGCAGTCCCAACTAGATTGGGCGATTTCAAAGAAGGAAAAAAGTTCTAAAAGCAACTAATGCTACTATAAATTAGCCTCAGCTGTTTACCTGACTATTGATCATCCTAGGGAAACACAGCAGACCCTGCAGGCTTTAGCCCTGTTGTATAAATCCCATTTAAATCCCCTTGCAATTCATGCTGACTTCCCTCTTCTTTCCTTGCCAAGTCTCAGAAGATGTTCTGAGTAAATAAAAGCTGCTGCCCTGCTAATAACCCTTCAGCTCTTCCCATCTGATCAGTTTTAGTCATGCTGAAGTGCAGTGCTAGTCAAGTCATAACTATGCTCTACAGAAGCTGCTTCTGTATGAATGACTGCTTCTCTGAATAGTTTTCCTAAAAGAAGAGGAAGCTAACTGGAATCTGATAAGAATAATTTTTACATATATAAATATATATAAAATATGTAAATGGCAGTTTCTGCATACACAGACCAGTCATCAAGTCTGTGCAAAATTAATGGTGAATATTATCAGGTGAGAGGCATGACTGGCTGGCTGGTTACCAGAGGAGGTTAAAAAGTCTGAACACTCCCTCAGCCTTTCCTGCAAATCATTCAGGAACCTGCTCTGTCAGACAGCCTCATCTGTCACTCAGGAGCTACATCTGCTTGCCTGTTTATTTTCTTACTTAGGGTTGAGGTCACCTGCCCTCCTTTTAGCTAATCAGAGGAGACAGCAGTAATCAAAGCACAAGATCAGTGCTCTTGGGATGTCTTTCTTGAATAGCCTCCCTGTATGTTCTTCTGCAGACCTTGCAAAGTGATGTAGACATATACATGCCGAGGAAAAGAACAGGGGTTTGGTTTGAGGTCCAGCTAGAGGAAAAGAAATATTTCTGAATCTTATATGCTACCTGGAAAAACAGGCCTAATATTTAGTGAGGAATTTCCTCCGTTTTGACAGGAAAAAAGCTGTCGCTAGTTTGTTAGATGGTAGCTCCTCACAGGGAAATTCAACCGATGTCCTATCACAGAAGTGTAAAAAGCAGGTGAAAGTACTTCTTCAAAGAAGTACATCAGTGTCCGTACTGCTCATTGTTGGAGAGTATGCCAGGCTGGGTAGTTACTCATTTTGCCTTTATGAAACTTCTTCCACTAGATACCTTTGTTAGGCTCTGCTAAACAGTATTAAATAGTTTCAGGCCCTGCCTTAGAGATCAGCGCATTTCAGCATCAACATAAACTATTCCTGTAGAGATGACTCTTAAAAAGGGCTTTATACTGTGGATGAGAGGTTTGTACCTGAGAGACAGGGCAGTGAAAGAAAGCCAGAGATAAGGGAGAGAAAGCACATCTGACTTGTTTGCCCTTTGCCTAGCTGTGGGGTGGGCTGGCAGTTTGCCGTACCTTGCAGACCCTTGAGCATCTTGAAAGGATTTAAAGGATACCAGTGCCAGCCTGCTCTCTCAAGACTGACTTCTGTCTGTAATGCTGTTGTTGTGATGAATCACACATTGCTGTGATTAGCAGAAAAAGGTGCAATTTTTTGCAGCTGTGGCTGGTAAAGGACTGCCTGGAACTCCAGGCCGGGCAGAGATGGAAAAAGCATCTTGTCAGATATGAAGAGAGCAGAGATATGGATATTCTTGCATTTACAGAAAAAAAAAAAAGCAGTATGTTAAGAGAAGCAAAAAAGAGGAGGAAGGCTTGTAAATGAACACTATCCAGTAATGGGGCCCTGGCTTGGATGGATCTTCCCTCTGAGTGGGTATGGCTGTTCTCATGCCTAAGAAGCCACTCCTCCTTATCAGCAACTACCTATACCAGATGGTACTCCCCAAGAACAAATAAAACCAGGAAATCAGAGACACTGACAGATACTGAAGAAAAATAAGCTATCCTGGAGAAGGTTTAATAGCTTTACACAGTGCTAGGAAAGTGCCTGGCAAAACTGAAAAAAAAAAAAAGAGACAGTATGGAAGAGGAGACAGCTAAGAGGAGGAGAGCACAAACCAGCTGCATGGCAGTCCCCCTATGGCCTCTTCTTGGGAGGGAGGGCAAGCTGCTGCTTCCTGATGCCGGTTAACCTGCTTAAAGAATGATGCTGGGATGGTATCAAAGTCCCTAATAGTGTTTGAAATTCAAGTTCTCAGTGGAGAGGGAAGAAAACTTTCAAATGAGACAAAAGTGAAACAAACCACTTTCGATTTCTGTAGTGTTAAATGACAGTTACCTCTTGATGTCCTTAATATATTTTCCTCTAATTTCTCTCATTGTCAAGACATGAACACTTCCAATGCTTCTGAATTTGTCAGTCTTTGTAGACCCAGGCTGCTTTTAGAGTATAATCTCTTATATGTAGCAAGACACCTTATCCAAGAGGGCCAAAGCAGAGGCCTAGTGCTTGCACCATTCAGACCCAAGACGCACCTGCAGCCACTATAGACTTTTGGTATCATGCAGGACAAACATGGCCCATCCTAACCCCACACTGGAGTCACTTAAATTCTGTTGATCTGAGTATGAATCCCTGAGTGTGGACAGAGTAGCAGGCTGACTTGTTGGCTCCTCTTCTCTCCCAGCTGACTGGAAATATCAACTACCACAGAACTATAGAGTCAACTGGGTTGGAAAAGACCTTGGAGATTGAGTTCAGCTGGTCCCCCAGCACTGCCAAATCCAGCACTAAACCAGATCACTAAAAGCCTCATCTACATCTTTTTTGAACACTTCCAGGGACAGTGACTCCACCACTTCCCTGGGCAGGCTGTTCCAATGCCTGAGCACCCTTTGGGGAAGATATTTCTCCTAATATCCTAGTCTAAACTTTCCCTACTGCAGGTTGAGGCCGTTTCCTTTTGTCCTGTCACTCATCACTTGGGAGCAGAGACCAGCCTCCTCCTGGCTGCATCCTTCTGTCAGGCAGCTGTAGAGAATGGTAAGGTCCCCCCTGAGCCTTCTCTTCTCCAGACTAAACCCTCCAGGTCCCTCAGCCGTTCCCCATCACACTTGTGCTCCAGGCCCTGCAGCAGCTCCTTTGCCCTCCTCTGACCACGCTCCAGCACCTCAATGTCTCTCTTGTAGTGAGGGACCCAGAACTGAGCACAGGATTCAAGGTGCGGCCTCACCGGTGCCCAGCACAGGACAATCACTGCCCTGGCCCTGCAGACCACACGACTGCTGATACAGACCAGGGTGCTGTTGGCTTCTTGGCAGCCTGGACACAAGCTGCTCATGCTCAGCTCTGACAGTCAGCACCCGCGGGTCCTTTTCATATCACAACGTCATCCTCCAAACACCTCCAAACCGAGACCTCACCCTCCCGCCTTGTCCCACCCCAGGGTGCCTCTGCGAAGCACCCGCTCGGCGCCGCGCCGCGGGGGGACCGGAGCCGCGGGCTCTGCTGCCCTCTGCTGTGGGGCCGGGCCGGGGAGCAGCCTGCGGTGGCGGTGCGGGGCGAGCTCCGCGCACTGCGGGCTGGGGAAGCACGCTGGGTACGCTTGTTTTGGTTTCAGTTTCAGCGGACCGAGAGCTATCAACCACTTTGGTACTGAGCGAGCCGTCCGTCACCGGCTCTCAAAGCAGAACACTTCCAGTCCCGACAGTGACATGCAGGTATTTTTACTGATGGTGCCCATCGCTCCGCCATAAGTGACCCCTCCGCGCTCTAAATGTTCAATGAAAAGGAACTCAACGCGGCCGCGCTTTCAGAAGGCGAAAAAGCGAGCACGCCATCGTCCTCCTAAACGCCGCCGTAGCGAGCCGGCATTGCTCCGGTGCCGGAAGCGTCACGGAAGGGCGGCGGGAACCGCAGCCCCAGGACGCAGAGGTGAAGGCCCGCACTGGGACGGGAGTGCACGGCCGCACCTCTCCCGCCCCTCGGTGCCCGCACTGCCCCTGAGCCGCCCGCTCCCCCTCAGCACAGGCCCCGGGGGCAGCCGCCGCTCAGCCGCTCCCCCTGCCCCGCCTTCCCGCCGCTGAATCCATCGCCGAGCAACGGATGGCGACGGCGATCGATTCTCTCTTCTTGCCTTTCACCTCCACACCCCCTCTTCCCGCCGGGTCAGACGCACCGCCCCGGGCGCGCGGCTGCAGGTGCCCGATGGGAGGAGCAGTTCCTTAGGGAAGAAGGGCCGGCAGCACCGCTAGTCCCTCCCGCCTGGCTCTGTGTGTCCCTCATCTCCCCCGTTCCCGCCGCGCTGGCTCAGGGCTCTCCCCCGCCGCCGGCTGGGCGGACATGGAGCGCGCACTCGCGCCGCTGGACTGCCTCCTGCCCGCCGGTACGGTACCGCGCACCGCCACCCGCCCGCCGTGAGGGGACGGGGGGGGGGGGGGGCAAGGAAGGGGAGGGCGGAGTGAGGCGGGGCGGCTCCAGCGCTGCGCTGGGGGCAGCCGGTGACGCTGCCGAGATGCAAAGACGCCCTCCCCTGTCGCCTGTGCGTGCTAGGTTTGGAACGCTCCGGTTCTGGAGGTGTAGCGTTGTGCTTGCGCAGCCACTGGCTCTCCGTAAGGGGCCGCCCTCCGGGCCGGGCCCGAGTCTGCCGCGCCTCAGTCGGTCTGTGTTTCATCCACCGATTTGTGATCATTTAACCCCCTCTTGCTTCAAACTGGTGTTTGAAATTTCACCCCCTTTGGGTTTAATTGGTACTTTTAGTGAGCTCGCCGTAGGTTTCTTGTGCTGTCAGTGAAGCGTATCCCTTGGCAAGGAGCCCTCGGTGCTTGGTGTGCTTTTGGCGTGCGAGGTTTTGCCCTGCCGGCAGAGGCTCCTGCCTGAGCGCTCCTCCCTGCTTGCCTCTTCAGTTCTGCAACGCTAAGCGTTAGAGCTTGGTTTGGGGTTTTTCTTGAGGTTTTACTAAGCTGTTTTTGAGTGGTCTGGTTTTGTGTGTTATTTTGGAGGCCTGAGAGGCAAGCATTACTAATATATAGCATTAGCCTTGTTATCTCTTGAGAACAGAGCACCTGTAGTAAACCCAGACTCATCTGTTGCAAAGTCCTGCTCCTGGGTCGGGGCAGTCTAAAGCACAACTACAGGCTGGGTGCAGACTGGATTGAATGAGAGCAGCCCTGGGGAGGAGGACTTGGGGGTGTTGGCTGAGGAGAGGCTCAACATGAGCCAGCTTCACTGTACGCTTAAGCCCAGAACATCCACCCCCTACCCGTGTGCTGGGCTGCATCAAAAGGAGCATGACCAGGAGGTCGAGGGAGGGGATTTTCACCCTCTGCTCTCATGAGACCCATACTGCAGCTTTGGGGCAACAACACAAGAGGGACGTGGAGCTGCTGGAGCTAGTCCAGAGGAGGCCACGGAAATGCTGTGAGGGCCGGAGCAGCTCTGCTCTGGAGCCAGGCTGAGAGAGCTGGGCTGGTTCAGCCTGGAGAAGAGAAGGCTCCTTAAGGGGAGACCTTAGAGCTGCTCCAGTGCCTAAATTAGGGGGCTGACAAGAAATCTGGAGAGGGACCTTTTTACAAGGGCATATACTGACATGGCAAGGGGGAATGGCTTTAAATTGACACGGGAGATTGAGATTAGGTATTAGGAAAAAAGTTGTTAATCTGTGATGAGGCCCTGGCACAGGGGAAGCTGTGGCTGCCCCATCCCTGGCAGTGTTCAAGGCCAGGTTGAATGGGGCTTGGAGCAACCTGCTGTTAGTGGAACCTGTCCCTGCCTGTGGCAGGGGTTTGGAACTGGATGAGCTTTAAGGTCCTTTCCAACCCAAACCATTCTATGATTTTAGTAGCTTGTACACTGTTTGGAATAGGTACCTTTTATTCCCTATGTCATTGCAGTATCTACTTCAGTATGACCTGATTTGCTATTCAGTTATACCATTATAAACAGTAAATATTTCTATCTTTCTATAATGTGACTTTAAAGCTGTGTAAGAAAACATTTTGGCATAGTGGCTGAAATCTGACTTGCGCTGCTCTTTTCTGCTCTGTTCTGTCACTGCAGCTTAAGCTGCCGTGGTGAGGTCTGTGTTCTTTATTCACTAGCAAGATCTGGAGGAAGGGAAGAGTTATAACAGAATGTATGCTTTTAGCAGTTCAATATTTTTTTACAGCTAGCAGTCTAAGAACATGTTCAAACTCTTTCCTGTATATATATTTTTTTAATTGCATTTTGCTCTAATTTTTAAATTTTTTTTCAGGATGTGTT
The DNA here is from genome assembly GCF_033815535.1 of Pezoporus flaviventris. NCBI lineage: Eukaryota > Metazoa > Chordata > Aves > Psittaciformes > Psittacidae > Pezoporus > Pezoporus flaviventris. Next base: position 8,370,628 of record NW_026892585.1, read on the forward strand.
CAGAGCCAGAAATGTATATTTGACTGTATGTATTTTGAGATGCATCACTGCTTTGGGTAGAAAGAAGTGATAAGCACGGGGGTGAGATAATCATAGGTGAGGTTTGATTTATTGCAGCATAATGTGCTCTTGTAGAAATGAGGACTAATTACTTATTAAGTATATAGTAAGGCAAGACAAAAAATGTACCTTAAGAGTTTATCCCTGGGTAAGAGCCGGCATCACTATTTATATTCTAAGCCATTTGCTTTTGATAGGCATTTGTATGATGTTAGGGTTACTGCACATCCCCAGTTTCCACCAGTTGTTGTTTGGGTTGCCCCCCCTCCCCCCCTTTGGTTATGTCTGATTGGTAGTGAAGATTTGGGTGTTTTTTCACAGTTGTCAAATGACTCGCAGGCTTCTCAGACCAGAGGCTTCAGCTGAGTGTCAGGAAGCCTGCTTCATCTGAAAAAATGGCTGCTACAAGTACATGAGTTGACTTGGTTACACAGGATAGCGTGACTGTGAAATGCCAAGTGGTACTGCATCAGGATCCTTGTTGTCGTTACAGACATTCATTACCAGCACTTCCGATTGGTTTAGCCTACTCAAAGTCTGCAAGGCTGAGCAGATTTGGCAATTTCATAGTTTAAAATCTGGTATCCTACTTGGGGAACTCAGAAATACAGTTTTCAGAGTTGAGTGGGTGAAATGAGGCTCCCAAATTCTTTGCGAGGAATTATCAGTAGTTCCTTCATTTGTTTGCTTCAGTGGGATATGTATGTAAACGTCCAAATAATACAAAGCTAATTTGTGTAGAACATGATGCTCCTTAGAGGCTTGATGTGAGGTTTCAAAATAAACTCTTGTGAGGACATTGGAGTACTACAGGCCTTGTTTCCTTGCCTTCAATAGCATAAATGTACATTAGCAATGTATATTATGTTTCTGGATGCTTTCTAAAGCATCCCCACCATATGTGCAAACACAGTGGCACCTTATGGTGAGGAGAATGGGAAAGATTTGACAGCTATGTTTGGAGGTTATTAGTTATTTTATATTTCTTTTTTGAAGGTGTTCAGAAGTGGTGCTGATATTTATATGGAAAAGAATAAAACATAGGTTTGGAACCTAATATTAGGTACCTGAATTATAATTTCAGGTCCACATGCATTTTGGTAATTTTAGTCAGTGTAGTTAGGGCTACTTCTTATTTAGATTGCACGTTTCCCTATATTGCACCTGATTGAAGTCCAGGCAGTAGATATTTGAGAACTGCTGTGCTAACTAATGTACTCAGGGACATTGAATGTTATTCAGTCAGCCAGCTGGAGCGTAGTTGAAAATCACTGCGCAACAGTCGGAACACTGTGCTGTGGGCTTCAGAACTGTGTTGATTTGCCTAATGTAGTTTAGAATGGGTAAGAAGATAGAAGTTGAAGTGGGGTTAAGCTCTGAGTATGAGTATTGCATACTGAAACATATATTCTTATTTTCTCATGAAATGAAACTGTTAAAAAGTCTCACAGGGGTTCACCCTGAAGTCCTGTATGCTGCTGTGAAAGGGTCAGGCAGAAGCTTCATAGGGTGAAGCTCTGAAACAGCTGTTTCAGAAGGCTCATAATGATACCACACTATGGGCCTGTGAATCATGACAAGAGTAGCTTTGTTTCTTCTGGGGTATCCTGCTATAGGCTAGACATTAACCTCCTGCTGTTTATACCCTTTTTTTGCACTCTCATTGCCTCCTGCTGATTGTCTCAGACTGTGCTGCAGGCATTTCTGCAGAGATACAAGTGTTTCTAATTTATTATTTTAATACTGTGAACTTTAGGAGCTGAGTATGCTATGCTTGTGATGCTTGTGTCTGATTAACAGTGTAAGTTCTGTAGCATCCTCTAATAAAGTTGCCCTGGAATACCACTTGAGACTTTCAGACGGGCAGAGTGCTGGTTTACTAAGCTGTGTTTTCTCACAGCAACGTTTTACATTGTGTGCCATAACATGGCCTGGATTCTCATGTATCTCCAGATGTGTTTAATAATTCTTTGCCTTGCACAGTCCTTAAAGTGCAGCTCATGATTGGTTTTATCAAGTGGAGTGATGCAGAAGGAGGATGTCTTCCTCAGTTTATAATCCAACAGCTCTCAGTATGAGTGTTATGTCTTGTCTTGTTGAGGTGGAGGGACTACAAAGAACCAGCAAATCTGGTCCTTCTGGTCTCTTCTGTGCCTTGCAGAGGGTTTGTTGGAGCTGAGCTTCCTATGACTGACAGGGAGCCTGTGCTACCAGTGAGAGTTGGTTCTGCCAGTCACTATTCTTCTCTTCCTGAGTCCTGTGACCAAATGCACTCCTGAACTGTGCTGCATCAAGAGCTAGTGATTTAAGACTCAGTCTGCTGAGAAGAGGGTGTGTAGCTTCATCCCCCTGAAGCAAGGTCATCTATATGTCATGTGAGACAATGCCACAACAAATAGGACAAAGGACTTCAGAATTATATGGAAATATATAGCTGTTCCTTTGTGCAAGGGGACTATAAAATTCTGCATTGAATTTAAAGCGAAGAGAACAAGAGGAAGTAACAATATGTTGTGAATGATCTTCCATCATTCTGCAGGCTTGATTGTCTCTTGCTTTACTGTATGTCTTTTGCTGGCAGTGTTGCTGGCAGTGTTACTGACTGTAAGCAGGTTATCTCGGAGAGGATTATATCGCCATATTCCTTTTTAAATGCTTGGGGCTTGAAGTTCTTCCTTAATGTTCTCTTTCTTCTAACACTAAGGATTGAAAATTATTTGTAAAATGGTGACATGTTTGCTACTCACTGAATGACCTCCAGCCTGGTAGAAATGCCAAAAAACACCTAAATCCCCCTTCACTAGAGCTCTGCGTATTCTCTGTGATGCATTATCTTGTTGTCTAATACCCAGAATTCTGTGGTAAGATCCGGACAGTCATAGGGTTAGGAAACAAACCTCGTGGCCTTTGTAGCTGTTAAGCATTAAAGGCAAATGGAAGTGGGTGCAGTCCCAGACCATTGGATAGCTCTGTAATTTTACAGGTTTTGTGCTGTTGCTGTTGTGTCAGACCATTCAAGTTTTTGGGTGAATTAGGTCGCTCAAAAGCTGTGATTGAGTTCACCAAAGTTAGAATCATAGAATCGTTAGGGTTGGAAAGGACCTTAAGCTCACCTAGTTCCAACCCCCCTGCCATGGGCAGGGACACCTTACACTAAATCATATCACCCAAGGCCTCGTCCAACCTGGCCTTGAACACTGCCAGGGATGGAGCATTCACAACCTCCCTGGGCAACCAATTCCAGTGCCTCACCACCCTAACAGGAAAGAATTTCCTTCTTATATCCAACCTAAACTTCCCCTGTTTAAGTTTTAACTCGTTACCCCTTGTCCTGTCACTAGAGTCTGTAATGAAGAGTCCCTCTCCAGCATCCCTATTGGCCCCCTTCAGATCCTGGAAGGCTGCTCTGAGGTCTCCATGCAGCCTTCTCTTCTCCAGGCTGAATAGCCCCAACTTCCTCAGCCTGTCTTCATACAGGAGGTGCTCCAGTCCCCTGATCATCCTCGTGGCCCTTCTCTGGACTTGTTCCAACAGTTCCATGTCCTTTAATTTGAAAAATGTTAGCAGGGGTATCAGTTCTTAAGACTACTTCAGGAGTTCCTCAATGAAGTGAGCAAGCACTTCCATATGGCTATTATGCCGTTATTGTCTTTGAAATTGAAATGCATTTACAGTGCCTTTTTTTTTACGTGAATGTGGCTGACCTGCTCCTGCTCTTCATTTCAAATAAGTAGTAACACCAGTCATTTAGTTATGTTACCTGGGATGCCTTAGCTTGTTTTTGAAGTAGCTGTAAATATTCAGTCTTGGACCCTGCTGCTTGCTAATCTCTGTGCTAGGTCAATAATCGTTCTGTGAGCATTATTGCATAGATTACTTACAGGTGCACTTATGAATCAAGTATTACAGGGGGCAGTTAGCAAACATAACCATTATTAACCTCACCCATTTCTGTTAGATCCTTGCGTTTACACACTGAAAGCTTTTGGAGTTCTTGATGTTGTGAGGTGGTTTTTACTACTTTATGAAGATGTATTATTTGAAATGGTGCAGCAGTTTGAGCTAATAGGACATGAAAATACATTTACTTATTTTTGTATGCCCACACAGAACTCCCTTTTGAAATAAGTTGACATCAAAGCCAGTTGCTGTTTGTGTGAATGGTGGATTCTTGTCTTGTGCCCTGTCAGTGCAACAATGGTTGCTTATCTTGCAGTCACTAGTAAGACATAACTGACTCTCTGGATGGGAATATAGTGGTGGAGGGGACTGAAGTGATCTTAAAAAAATGATCAAACACTCCCAAACCCAAAGAAAAAAACAATCTCCCCCCCCCTCCCCCCCCCCCAAGAGTATAGGAGCAATAATGATGTCACTGGAGCTTCTGAGACAAAAACTTCCAGTCATTATTGCTTGCACAGATAGGACAGTGCTCTTATAAATTCCTGTTGGAGCGTCTTGTTATTTTCTCTCAGTTGAGGCCTTAGGAGCAGCTTGCTTCCACGGAGTACACAGAGTTGTATGAGGAGTCATTTAGGTGGAGCAGGTTGAGCCTTGAAGCTAGGAGATACATTACCTGGTCCCCTGTAGCCTCTGTTTCTTTGGCTTGTGTTTTCCTCCTGTGATTTAACATCAGTTAAGGAAGTGGGAAACACACTTATTCCAGATATCAAAATGTTCATGTTGTTTGGATCCACTTAAATGTGTGCAGGACAGCTAGAAACTGTTTAAACTTGCTAAAGAGCACAATATTAATCTTAGAAGGTATAAGAAGTGAAGGAAAATACTGGACTTTCAGGTGTTAGTTTTGTTTACTGTTTACTTACTGTGGTAAGCTCTTAAGATATTTTAACAGTTTCGCAACAGCTTTAACATGATGTTATATCTCAAATCTCTGTGTATACATATATATGAAAACTAGTCTCACTTTCTGGAAGTGGCAAACTGAAGAGACTTACTTTTTTTTTCCACTTTGTAAAGCTCGTCCAACTCTGATTTATGCAGAAATTGAATAAGAGGTAAAGAAACGAAGCACTTCATTTACACAGGAGAAAACGTAACACAAAGAACTTTAAGATTTTTCAGAATCCAGAGTAACAGATCCCAGGCATACTTGTGGATTTGCTTTAGATTTGAACATTCTGAGACATTAATCAAAGCTTAATCTATGTGGAAAATAGTAGTATCAAGAGTAAAACCTAAAATCAAAGTCTCAAAAAGGAAAAACAAACCCCAAATAAACTAAAAATAACTCCAAGCAAACAAACCACCTGGAAACAAGTAAAAGGGCTTGCAGATTTCCCTTCATAAATCAGCTCATGGCAGCTTTTGCCTCTGGTGAGTTTTAGGTTTGGATGTAACCTAAAGTATTAGGACCTTAAAGAAGATTCCTGTTAATTAGTGCTTTGTCCAGGGAAATTACTAGCTAGAAATTTAAAAGGTTTATTTCGATGTGACATAATGACAATAATCTATGCCGGTCTCAATGCCCTGGTGTTGAAAAATATGGATAAAAGGAGGGGAGGGGGAACACACCCCAAACCAGAAAACAACCCACAACCAACCAACCAGTGCAACAAGCCAGTAGCAGAGCTTACCAGTGCAAAATACAGTAAATCAATGGGAGAGGCCTCTGATGTATACACTTGGTTTTTGGTATGTTAAAAGAGCATTTCCCATCCTTTCAGAGAGAGGGAAATTTGCAGTGTGTCCAGTAAGATTAACTAATCTAATCTATTGCCAAATAATTTCGGAATTGAAAAGGACTGCCAGTTGTCTTTTCCACCCAAGTGACTGTACCTGATCACAGCAAAGGATAACTGGTTTGTAAGCTTTTTTGGCTTGCATCTGTCTGTAATTTATAGCTGTGCTAGGTTACATATAAGTAATTTATGGAAACAGGTTTTCCTTTCCATCCGACTCTGACCTTAAACACGAGGAATATGATTAACAGTGTTTGTGTGGTACTGCCTTTGCATAATTAAAAAGAGAATTGAGAATTTGAAGGTGCTACAGGAACATTCAGTTAAATTTTACACACAGAGTACACACTGTAGCTCTTGGATTGCTTTTAAATTAAAGCCCTTGCTGTACATCCAATTGCAGCTGAAGCTGCTGGAAGGCTTTTCCTGTCATTTCCTAGCTTTGAATTTTATTTTGAATGGCAGTTGAATTTTGTCAGCGCTGGTGCTGATTCTTTGTAGCTCACATTGATGGATGGTCTGCCAGCCTTTCTTTCTGGCAGGAGAGAGGCTGGAGGGATGCAAGTGTTTATCAGTCCAATTGAAATAAATGGGAAGCCAGCCAGTGAATTCAGTAGGAGCAGAACCTGTCCCCTCACAATTTATTTTGTACTTGTGATTGCTGGTATGGATTCTGCTTGGTTTTATTTTTTTTTTCTTTTACTTTAGCCCCTCTTTTTCCATCTATGCTTTCCTCATAATTATCCAGTCAACACTGTTCCTGGACAGCACAGCAATAAGAGTGGCATTCCATGATATTTATACATACAGTTTTGACCAAATTGTTGAGTGGCTCTAGTGCTAAAAGTTGTCTGTGTGTCTGACACCAAGAAGTTAGTTCTGCAGCAAAAGGAAAATACATTGATGCTACAAAGTACTGGGGTCTCAAGATTTCATCATGTGGAAAGGCTTTGACTTCTCTGACAGTGTCAGTAAAGGGTGTCTGTGGACCTGTTTGGAGGCACAGCAGAGGCTGTCAGGAGAGGCAGAATGCTGCCTGTATTTTTTTTTTTTTCTTTGTTTTCTGCCCACAAATATAATTCACAATTACGTAAGCAATGAAGGCGTATATGAAAGGCGAGTAGTCTTCTGCTTCTGTAGCAGAAGGGCACTAGTATGTCAATGAAATCTTGTATGTATGTGTGGGATTTATTTGCTTTTATATTTAACAGCTGATTTGACTGTGACAAGCAGAGCATTGAGGAGGAGCAGCAACAGCAGTTCTGGAGATAGATCCCTTATCTGAGAGTATGCTGCACTTCCACAAGGAGGGTTTTCTGGCAGCGATGACATGGGTAGCGTGTGTTGTAACGTGGACGTGCTCTGCGCATCTCCTTTCACTGCAGCAGGCTGTTTTTCGTGCTGATGGAGTGTGAAGTTTGTGTGCAATTATCAGTCAGTGTCTGCCTTCCCTGGGGAGGACGGGGAGTGATGAGAGCTGGGTTGTGGCCTTGCAGTACCACTCAGTGGAGATGGCCATATGGTGTGGGAGAGAGGGTGCTTAGAAGGGGTGTCACAACAGATGTTTTATTGCATACTTGTTGCCAAAAGCTTTAAGTGTCAGCTAGCTCCAGTAAGGTAGTGTCAGAGCTGTCCTAGGGGTGCAGTTAAGGAGGAATGCTGTTTAGATAACACATAGTGTAGTTTATTATTGGTATTGCAGTAGCTATGTTTTATCAAGCAGACAAAGGCATAACAAGACCCAGAGGTTGGATATAGGAGCCAGACAAATTCGTACTGGAATTAGGTACAGGTTTTTTTAACATGTGGAAGAATAACCAGCCATTTGAACCCTGTACCTAGAGAAAGGTGGGTTCTTCATCAGTGTAAAGCAGTTGCAAGTCATACTTAACTTGAAACAAGAATGAATTTCAGGCTATCCTTTATACAAGAGGCTAAATTAGATTGTCACTGTGATCTGTTCTGGCCTCTGAATCCGTAAATCTACAACATTGAGCCTATCACACGAGACACTACTTTTCCTTACTATTTAAGTAGACAGGACAGATTGTGGGAAAAGAAAGGGTACTGCAGTACAGAGTGTCAAGTGGATCGTCTTATGTTGCAAAGAAGGGCTTTGAGAATGGGAAGCCGATTTCAGACCTCTTGCAATGTGGTTCAGAAGTTCAGAGGACTCTACTTTCTCCTTATGTTTTGTTGTATGGTTTTAAAATAAAATAAAGCAAAACAAACCTAACAAACCCTGTAGTGCTTGGTTGTGGCTCCTAGGCAGCAAGAACTTACTACAGTAAGAATATACTACACAGTGTGCTGAATTTAGTGCTGGGTACTGTGTGCTATCAAAAGCTTTAAAATTATTTCCATGGATTCTATCCTTATTTATCAATAAATATTATAATTGTGAATCCCACAAGGAAGAAAAGGCTTAAATTCAGGCAGCAGAGTGAATAGTTACGCTGAGCTTACACAACATTATACCCAACTATTCTGTTTCTCACCCAGATTTATATTTGCTGAATACATTTGCTGAAATAAATAGCCAGTTTCCTTTGAGAACAGAGTTGGAACTGAATAAATGTAAGGCATCAGAGTACTAACAAAGGGACTGAAGTCTGAAATAATGCAGTTGTACAGCCCAAATAATGTAAATTAGAACAGCAGAGAGGAAATCTAAATTTAGGAATGCGGAGGAAGAGCTAGTGGTTTTGTGAGAGTTTATAAATTTTGTAGTCTGATCCTTTGTTGTTTACTCTTCTCTTTTCTTCTCTTCTCCCAATGGGAAATACATATGGAAAGTACACATCTTGTGACAGAATCAGTAGGTAAAAAGAATTTTGTTACTTTCCTCAAGTGGAGGAGCCTATCAAAAGAGGAGCATTTAGGAAGGAAAGCCTGCTGTTCTGTTCAGTGGAAGACCCTTTGCAGCTGATAGTCTATCTGTACAAAAGAATTGTCCCATTCATAGCTTCCCCAAGAGCATATGTAACAGATCTTGGAAATAGGCACTGGTTCTGTTGCAGCTGGTTAAGAAATGAATTTCAACTGCAGCAAAGGCGGCTCAAGTTAGATATTAAGGGGAAAAAAGTATAGATAGCAGGAGAAGGCACTGGAATACATTTTTTGAGAAGATGATGTAGTCCCCGTCACTTCATCTACCCTTTCCTTTGTCAAGGGTAGATGAAGAGGAATTATGTAGAGACCTGATTCTACTTAGGGGCAGAGGAAAGGACTAGATGTACGAAAGCATAGGAGACTGCAGTGTGCACGTATATATATTTGCACATATATATATCATATATGTAGAGGCAATGAAAGACAGGCCATTTCTGCAGACTTACTCAGGTAATTATGCTAGATTCAATTGGGCGGTTCAGACAAGCAGGACTTAGTCTTGTGGTTTGAAGTTTACATTCTGTAACTTACTGGTGCTTTCTTTTGCAGTAATGATACTTATCCATACATGATTTTTAGCAAAATCACAGCTGACATTGGAAGTACACAAGGATGGGAAAAGGGGTGTGAGGAATGAAGGTCCATAAACTCTGAAATAAGGAGTGAAAACTGTGCGTAGCAATTGCTGTGAATTTGCCAGACAGAGGAATGTGATCTGGTTTCAGCAGTTTCCATACTGCTGCTAATTGTCATTTTAGTTTCAGGAGGTTTCAAAGCGGTTACACTTACAAGTCCTCTCATTCCATTAGTTTTTACAGGTGATCTTTTGTATTAATAAGTGTCTCCCAGAGTCTGTTACAGGAGTTTCTAGAATCTGCTTTTTCCTGATGTCCAAAAGCGAATTTAGATTTTCAAGAAGCTTCTTTTCAGAAAATAGCTCCTATCTCTCTCCCCCTGTCCCCCCAACTCAGAGTATGTGTTTCTGAGAGTAAAAATCAGGAAGAGAATGCATCTACAAAGTTTCTCTATTGTTTACCCTATATTATACTGACAGAATTAATTCCTTTAATTGTCTTGCATGTCACTATAGCAACAAAGCCTGTTGCCAGTGTAATTTATACAGTCATTATTATTTCCAGTGAGAAAGTATGCATCAAATTACATGATACCTGGTGATTTGAGGTACATCAGTTACGGAATCTGTGTGCAACTGCTGCACTGGCAGATGGCTGAGGTCAGTATCCACTCTCTCTTCAGCTTTACAAATCAGAATCGGTTGCAGCATTGTCAAAACATGTCAGCGCTTCAAGGGTGGCGTGCAGCAGACCAGTGGCTCCGCAACACATCTTGGCACACAAGCTGGGGCTTGGAAACAAATGGAATTCTTGTGATATACTTGTGGGTAGTTTTTAATGGGGGGGTGGGGGGGGGGGAAGGTGTTAGTTGCTTTATACTTGAAGCTTGAGCTACTAACCTAGAAGACTGTAGCACTTAGGAAAAGGGTACGGCACTGAGATGTTTTCCCTGATATATTGCATCAAGAAGCAGCTGTGCTTGTATTATTTTGATGGTCCTGAATACGCATGTCCAATTCCAGTGCTTGGTAGTTAATAACTATTTCATAGAAATAAAATACATTGCAATGGTAAGGAAGCAGAGGAGGAGGCTGGGGAAGAGTATTTTCTGGACTGCTATATCATAAATTGCTGAATAGTCTGGAGCAGCAAAAAATGTGGGTGATTTCCCTAGGGAAGGGAATAAGGGGTTTGAATCTAGGAGTTATTCTGCTGCCACTCACAGTAGACTGTGACTGTAGAGGGTGCAGAAGGTGATGTCCTAAAACAGAGGAAAGAATTGTAGCAAGATGCAGGAATAAATACAGGTTGTTTCTAAATGATATGCTGGCTTGAATTTACTTAATGGATGCCAAAAGCCATTCTTTTTGTTTAGAGAAGACAACGCCCTGCCTCAGAGGACAAAGACAACATTTTGTTCTTTAGAGGCATAAAACTAGTTTTCCTAATTATTCCTGACATTTTGTCATTCATGCTATGAGCTTCCTTAGAGAACAGAAGTAAATAGCCAGTCTCCTGTGAGAGAGGAAACATGAACTGAATGAGTTTAAGGGTTGAAATTTGCTAGCATTGGCACCAAACCCTAAAATGATGTTGGAGTTGCAGAATAAGGCGGTGCAGAACAGTGTGAGAATACCATGGTACTTCTCAGAGGCAGAGTAAGCGTCTCTAAGTATGACACAGAAGAGTCTAAATTAGGAATGCATTTATATGCAGCTTTATACTTCTGAAGTTTAGGTTTAAGTAGAAGGCTGAACTCGGCATGTGTTATTCCTGTATTGTTTTAGCATCCTGAAGTCCTCGCAGGACGTCTGTGGTAGAGGAGGTAGATGACAAAATGCTGTTCAAGCCTGGAACACTCTGAGGTCTGACCTTGTACAGAGAAACCCCCATGGCTGAATGGAGCACTTTCCTGGGGTCCCACTCAACGTTGAGGTAACCAGAGCTTGTGCAGATGTATAGCTTACAAGACTGGCAGCCAAAAGAGCCAGCAGCTAAAAAGCTGTTTTTCTGAGAAAAGCAAAGAGAGGAGGCTCTTTTGAGTTGGGGATTCTACTGCCTCCCTGTGATACAGTGCTAAATACAATGTGTCTTTTCAAGTGACCTTTATCTTAACTTTAATCTTTCTTAGCCTCTTTGGGGAAGTTGTATTATCTGAATGTCTTCCATGTGTAAAAATTTACTTTTCCATCCTTTAGCACCTTTTACTCTTTTCAGATGGCTATTAATGTTATTACATTAATAATACTGTTATGAACAGGACTGGCTTTCGGGGCCTTTAAAACTTTACTATACTAGAACGGTACTTGTACCATTTGTGTCAATAAAATTCTGTCAATCACAGATAAAAATGGGATTCAAGAGGCTGAGAGTAGGAAAAACAATTTTCCTGTATTGAAAGCCATGAGTTTTAAATAATAAGTATTTTTCTTGTTAGAGGTTTGTGTGCTGCGAGAAGATGTGTGAGCAGCACCTGTAGCATCTTTTGAAGGTTGAGATACCCAGTCCTTTTAGAATGAGGCAGTCTAGGTGGAAATAATTGAAAAACAGCCTTGAAGGTTTCTGTGCCTATTTGAGTGTGAATGGATGTATGTCAGACCTAATTAGGTCTACTGAGGAAAACATAAATGTCAATCGCTTTTTACCAAATGCATCCAGCTACTTCTGAGATTGTGAATGGGGTCCAGTGAGCACACAGCCTGCTTAATGTCACCTTTCTAGCTTATGTCTTTTAGTTCTGTCCCCTGTGATGTATGGCATTTGATTTTTCTTGAAAACAAAAGTCAGACAGATGGAAACTAGGTGTTGCCATTCTAGTGCTTCCTTAGCTTGAGCTTGTATGTCCAAAAGAGCAGACGTAACTTAACTAATTCAGAACATTTAATGAAAATGGTGGTTATTTTACCTTCCTGTATTTCATTGGGTTTAATCAGTTAGATCATGAAGCTCTATTCATTGGAAACTTGATAACTCCTTCAATGCTTTGTCTAACCTGCTTTTTGTTCTATAGCTATGACTTTATCAAATCCTATTGGAAGTATGAAATGTACATCTGTTTTCAACAGTGATTATATGTGAACGGATCTTTCCTGCTTAGTTACATTAGGGTATGCCTATTGTGAGTACTCATATCTTCTTTCTTGGTAAGTGATGTACTGCTGGCTTTTCAGGGCCATCATGAACTCTGTCTTTCAAATATTTCCTCTGTGGGTGGCTGCTTTAGAAATGTTTGTAAAATTCCAGCTATGTGCTCTTGTAATGTGTTAGAAAAGGGCAAGTTTACCCAGGGATCCCTTAAGAGCATGCTAGGAGTAAAAGGGTATTGTCTGTAAGTAGCATCACTGAGTCAGTAGAGGCTGAGATTGTGCTGGAGAGGAAAGAATGTACCTTGCTTTTAAATTTGTTTGGGGAATTTGGAGACAAGTGGCAGTTTAATACTGTTCACATGAGAAAGTTTATTTAAAGCACGAGCTGTGCTGTGTAAGTAAACTTTTACAAATCCCTTTATGGACTCTGTTTTGTGATGTGAAAGCAGCTTACTCAGTTCAACTTAAATGTGTTCCTAAGAAAAAGAACTTAAATAAACTAAAGTAACCCTAGTGGGAGTTGAAACAAGAGTGTCCATGCAGTTTTTTGTCAAATATAATTAAGTTGGTTGAAAATCATACCTTGCAGATATCTATACAGCATTTTCTTGGAGACAGTGTCTCCTACTGGGAGTGGAGGGGTGAAAGGCAAGACTTGCAGCTCCCACTGCTAGCATTCATAACATTGAAATCAGTGGAAAAATCATATCCGGTCTCCTTTTGGCCCTGGTTTGAATAGTGGAGTGAAATTTTGGAAACTCACATTTATGGCTTGAGACTAGCAGACTTACGATTTGAGAAAGTGACTTCTTGAAACAGTGTCTGTCTTTAAGGAGATCAAGAGATCCCCTGAAATACGTTTTGTGCCTTGCAGTGCTTAGAAAAGTGCATGTGTCTCAACAAAAATGTGGTCAGTGCATGTAGCGCCAGATGGTCCTGGAGCTTTGTCCATAAATCGTGCATCTGCTTTTGGAGTTTAGTATAAGATGGGTCAATTTTAGCCTCATTTTCTTGCAAAGTGATTGGGGTTGGTTTTTTTCTTTACATTCACAGCGAGTTAATCAAAAAGACTCTTTGAAATTTAACAACTTCTGCAGTATTTTAATTCTTATAGAAGCAAAAGAGTGTAGATTCCCCTGTTACATTGTAGTAAAGCAGATGTGATCCTTAAAGGGATTTCTTTGCAAGTGCTTCACCCAGAGTATTTGCTAGAGGTACTCAAGCTGTTCATTGATTATTATGTTTGTTGTGTTTTGAATTAATGTATAACTCCAATTAAGTGTCATGGGATATATGCTTAAAACCATTATGTGTTATAACATTATTATCTTTACAATTGTTTGGTTATTAGCAATAAATTCTTTCTTTGGAAATGGTGCCTACAGTGCTGTGCTGCAGACAGCTCCAGAATGAGCAGAAAGAGAGGACTGTTACTTCATGGCAGTGCTCCTGGTACAGAGTGGTGTGCTGATACAGCAATACTCTTTTGACGACCTCTTATTGTGTCTTTGTGTATCCCTGCTCCGTATTGTGTAGGCATTTCCAGCTGGCTCAGAATTCTGCACCTACTGGTTAGCATCCTGTCAGTGGTAATGGAATTGTGACAATTTGTATGGAATTTTGATCAGCAAGGTCATTGTCACACTTCTGAAGCCTTCTGACTTCCAAAATCCTATGCAGACCTGGTCATTGTAACATACGGAATAAGTGTATAGCCTGGCTAATCAGAATTCAAAAGCTGCATGCTGAAAATCCATGTTCCTTTTCTCTTGAGCACTCTGTTCAGCAATTCATTATTAAGCAATTATATTTTATACGACATTACAGGTTGACGTATGCAGATGTTACGCAGACAGTGCCCCAACTTGTTCAAAGGCTAAATTGGCAAGGGATGCTCCTAAATAGTGGGAGAGGGGATCGTTATTTCCTCGCATTGCATGTTCTGTAATTAGGGAACTTTGTTTATGGGATGTTCTGTTCTTCCTTTTTTTTTCTTTTTTATTTTCTTTGTTTTCTCCTCATTTCTGGGAATTTTCCTGACTCCACATTGTCTCATTATATTTTTCTGAGCACAATGAATACTCACCCGTATAGGAATGGCTTATTAAAAACAAAATTTAAACCTCTGTTTGCATTGAAATATGTCCTGAAAGATGAAGCCTTCAAGCTAGTTGAAATTAATGTGTAGACTGGTTCTTACTCAAAATGATTCACATACTAGGTTAAGACAGCAGCTAGGATATTTGTAATATAAACTGAGAAAAGAGAGAAAGAAGTCGCCATGTAAAGGTGAGATGACTGCCATAAGCACTGTGAGTAGTAAATAATAGCATGCAAACTGCTTAACTGCCAATGTGTGTTTTAGGTATTGTGGCACCAGGTAAATTTGAGGAGATTTTAAAGGATAATATATAGTGAGTTTGAGGTTTTCACAAATGTGGGGTGGTTTAACAAAGTATTGAAAATTCAAATAGCTCACGCAGAGCCTTTAGGTTGAAACTGCTGCAGGACATCTGTGAAGAAAACATTGCCAAGAAGTCAATATTGACAGAGGGGAGCCAGCAGCAGAGGGTAAGGTCAGCATCATCTAATAGTCTAGTTATGAATGGGATTGTCCAGAAACAGTAGGACGAGGGGGTAACCAGAGGATCTTCAGAGTTTTGTAAGAGGAGAAATGAGAAAGAAGTAACTTGGAACACGTTGGCATTGTTGACCAGTCTTGAGACTGTTCAATACCCTGGTTCTCTTGCAAAAGCCCTGCTGAACCAAGGGGCCTGAAGTGTTTGTGTGCAGTCCAACTGGTGATGGCATTGAGTAGAAAAGTCTGGTTATAGTGTAAAATGCCTTGGTGAGTATAAATCCCCTGTTGATTCATCAGGTTATGTGAATTAGATTAGTGGTGTAAGCAGAATTGGATCTGGCACCTGTCATGCTTCTAAAGTATCAGAAAAATATTTTCTACAGCAGTACACGCTCATAGCTTGTACTGTTGTACAGCCTACTGTTTTTCAAGCACTCACTCACTGTAAGTGTATTCTTGCCTTTTAGTTTTGTATCTGGTACCCATAAAATCTCCTTTTTTTCTTAAAAAAAGCAGACCAATCCATGCCTGAAGGAGTATGGATCTTTTTGTTTTAGCATATACAAACCACCCCCCCCAAATGATAAACTGCAGTCCATTCAGGTTCTCTATAGGTGCTGTGTGTTTGAACACATTGGTTTGGATTTTGAGTCTGTGAACTCTGGCCTTCTGTCTTGTTTGATTTTTGTTTTCATATTCGTATCTTAATTGTCATTTCACTTTTAATTAGCTTCATTATATTTGATGGCAAAATGTTTGCTTTCTCTTCAGTGTTAATACTCTAATTGTTTCTCTTGCCTTAAGTAATATCTTGTTGACTTTATAAGCCATCTTTTCCACATCATCTACAGAGCTAATTTCCTGTGCTGTGTTGTCTGCAGCATCTTCCCCAAACTTTCTCAATTAGCATTTTTATTGTTGTATTGGATTTTTTCAGTAAGAATTAAGCTGTGAAGACAGTTGATAAAAATAAGTATTATTAGTTGGTGATCTTTTCAGACACCACTAAAAATCTGTGTATTCCGCATTGTACAACAGCTTAGGAGTTTAGAGGTGATACAGGTCTTTCTAAAAAGAAAACAAACCCCAAACCCCACAAAGCAAACCTAAGGAACCAACTACCCTGCAATAATTGAGTGCTCTATTCTAAATCCAAATTAAAATTGTCAATAACTTTTCATGTGTGAACAACAGATGTCGGTGGTTTTACTGAAAGTGGTGCATGTAGTGCTTGTTTCCCATAGTGTTTTATTGCTATTTTCTGTTGGTTACATTCATCAGAAAGAATTGGGCCTTGTAGACAGCAAACAGATGCTGCAAGCAGGTATGTTTTAGCTCTTGGAATACTCTTCCCTTTCATTGTAATCATGATATAATGAAGTAATCATGGTAGACTATGACATCACCCTTGTCTGTCTTTATATCTTTAATGGGTATGTTGTTCTGTTCTTAGTGTGTGTGCAGGTTGTATCTTAGATTGTGACTGACTTGGTTTTCAGCTTCCAGTCATTTATTTTGGCAGTATGCCACCAAGGTCACCTGTGATATTGGAAGACTGGAGGCCCTATCACCTGGTAGATCCAGAGCAGCAGATTGTCTGCATCTGTGGAGTTCTAGCTCACCTCTTCCCCCACTCCTATAAAAGGGCTGCTGTACTCACTGTCTGTAGCTTTCAGAAGAGTAAATGAGATGAGCACCTGTATTCACTGACACTTTGTGCGTTTACTGCAGGTCTGGGGTTGAGAGAAGATTCTGTCCTGAAAAATTATGCAGCTTTCCAAAAGACATCTTTGTCCTAAATTAGCACAAGAAGAATTCTCAGAGAAGTCCCTAAATCTTAACTAGGATCAACCAAAGCATTTTCATTTAAATTATCTTAAACTGTTTTATTTCAGATGTGACTGTTGAAGTTCATGCTTTAATAGTGAAAATTCTCTCCCAATGACATATTCCCTTGCAGAATGATGACCTAGGATAGTTTAACAGCTTCAGAGAGTTTGGAAACAAACATGTTTACCAAACCTCATCTTTCCTGTGACAAATTTGTTTTATTAATGAGTCTTTATCTTGAGACAAAAAGATGTTTGCTCAAAAATGTTCTAGTTTTCTCTATCTGCTGCATCTTTTTTCTTCTGTAAATGCAGAGCCTGGTGCTACATGGTAAAATATGCTTACTTCTTAGAGAGATATTTTCATTCCAGTGTGCTTTAAATTTAATGTCTGCTTGTATTTCTTTGGAAGAAAACAAAAAACCTGACAGTCAAGGAAAAAGCAGTCCTAAAATAATACAACCCTTATTCAAAGTGCAAGACAGCAGTAGTTTATACCCAGACTTCCAAAAAGACAATGTAAGGTGATTTAGGTATACTTTTTCTTTTAATGTTCCTATGCCTGCTGAACCATCCTGGCATACAGAAGCCTATTGTGCATTGTAAAAACATGGTGAGTTGTAAGGTGGAAGTAATTCCTTCAAACTCAGCCTAATTAAGACTGAACCATCCTGCCTCTAGTGACAGATTCTCACCTGATACACCTTGGTATTTCCTCATCAAAGCCAGGTTGGACAGAGCCTTGGGTGACATGGTTTAGTGTAAGGTGTCCTTGCCCTTGGCGGGGGGGTGGAACTGGGCGAGTTTAAGGTGCCTTCCAACCCAAACCTTTCTGTGATTCTATGATATTATTGTCCCCATTCATGTTAGCACTAAGTGTGTCTTTTCCTGTCTTCTTTTAAGTCATTTCATCAGTTCTTAAGATTTTTCATATTAATGTAATTAAGAGTTTGACTTTAGGTTGTTGATCTCAGAGTTTTGTTTGCTACTGGGTTAGATGAAAGCTGAATCCAATGAAATTTACTGTAGAGGGGAAGCATACAGTCAATTTTATACAACAAAAGTATAGAAACGGGTAATAAGGACAGTGAGTAGTATGGAGCGTTTCCATGCAAAGAGACTAAATTGACCAGAACTTCAGCTTGGAAAAGAGATGACTGAGAGAAAATACAGTAGAAACCTGCAAAATCATAATTACCCCCAAAGAAAAGGCAACTAGGAACAATTTATTTTTATGTTGTGGGTTGGATGTTTTTTTGTCTTTCCCATTGCCAGAGCTGAGGCTGTGAAATGAAACTGTTGCACAGAAGGTTTGGAGCAAAAGAATTAATTTTTGTGCAGACTCCAATTAAACTGTACCAGCTTACAGCCACAGATATGAGGGAAATGAAACGTATTAAGAGTTTCAAGAGGGATTAGAGAAACTGATGGAGAAATAAATAGCAGCTATTATTAAAACCTGGATGCAGCTTCTGGTTCAGTTACTAAACACTGGGAGCTGAGTGACACAATAGGGGAAGTGTGTTTCATGCATGCCCAATTTCTGTACTCTTCTCAAAGCCTGTAATACTTCTTATTGTGTCAGAACAATGGAGTAGACAGAACTTTATATATTTGCTCATTTTCAGTACCTAGTATTTAATTTCTAAAGAACTAAAGGTAGAAGCTGCTGTTAACTGGAGAAATCACTGTTCTGGATTAAGACTTAACTCTGCCCTCCCAGTCACCATCTGAGAGTTTGTCTCTGCTGGAGGTCACTCTGCCCGGGGTAGTGGGGTGGCAAAGTGGGCACTCCTGTTTTGGTGAGCAAGGGGCAGGTTAGTTCAGAGTGCCCCACAGACACCAATGTTTTATCACACTGGTTTAGCAGTGGTTGTCTGAGCAATATGATAGTCAACTCATTCAACTTAAATGAGGGGGAAAAGTGCTATGATAAAGACAAATGCATCCACATTACATGTTCATGGTTTTTTCAAACTTAGATGTTCAATTCTGTACCTTTGGAAATCACTGTCAAAACTCACCAAGGTAAAGGACAGCAGCTTTTACAGCATTGATTTAGTTAAGTGGGTACAAATCTATATGCAGAAAAACTCTTTACATTGTGAGAGCATAATTGCGGAAAATAGTCTTATCCAGAGTTAAATCTTCTGCTACGTCGTCCTGCATAAGGGTTCCTAGTCAGGGTACTCATAATTAAGTATGAGGTAACATAATAAAGTATTCCATGTATGGTTTTTTGGTGGGTTTGGCTGTCATTCTCAAAGAGCACGTTAGGGGTGTGATTCTTCTGATATCAGTAAAATCCAATGACAATAATTTTCAGCGCAATGAATCGCAGTATTTTCCTCTCTTACCAGAACTGAATCATCAGTAAATAAAGAGTATGTGGCATCTTAAAGGGCATTTGCCAAGTACATTGTTTTCATATGGACCTCATTTCACATGTTAACATTTCCTTATGGAACTAAAGCACATCTTATAGCAAGCTGAAGTGTAGAAGAGCTTTTTTGTCTTGGATGTTTTGTGAAGTGATTGAGCTCCTTGTATGGAAAACTGTAAATGCATTACAATTATATCGATGATGATTATGGCAAAGCACTGAAGAAAATGATGCAGGAAAGTGATTAGATCCTTCTCTCCCTTAAAAAAAAAAAACAAACAGAACCCAGTGTCTGAATAGTCCTGTTTTTTTAATCACTTGAGACATGAAAGTTGTGTAAAAATAAAGCAAATGTGGCTCTTAGTGTGGACATTTAACTTTCAGGATTTCAGTATATTTCCAGATTACCTCAGAAAAAAAATATATCAAAAAAGCTAGGTGCAACACACAGTATTCTAGTCTTATTAAAAACCCCTGTAATTAGTTATAGACATGGTAAAAAATAATAAGCTTATTTTGAGCCAGAGCGCATGACAGTTTGTAATACAAATTTCCCATCAGAAGAGCAATAAAAACTTGTTTTGTAACCACTCTCCCAGTAAAAACCCAAGTAAATATAGTTATATCTATATGTCAACACTATGCTCTGACTATGGAAAAAGGCCTTTTGGTGCAGATCTCAAGAGGTTTAGTGACAGAGCAATGTGTCCTTTTTGGTTTAATTATTTTTCAGAACTTACTGAAATGACAGCTGAAGAAGAGGTCACTTGAAGAGTGGAATGCAGCGCTGGGCCTTAAGGAAGAAAGCAAGCTGACTTTGGTTTTGTGTCCCTGTAGAAGTGCTGCCACTATATAGCAGTTCTTTTGTTCTGACGTTTAGAACGTCTCTTGACCTTGTCTTGAAAAAGCAGATGGATTATTGAAGTCTCACACCTCACAGAGCCTAGGCTGCAGCACTGGGACACAAATTGTTGCTGAACTGTTTGCTTTTGATTCAGATTTCCTCCTGGTAGGTGTCAGTGTAGTGTGTATATTCCCAAATGGGAGGAAAAGGAGTTGATAAGCTGTTTTATATTACCTGGTATTAGATTATATACTTTTATAAGTAGATGAGGGTCGAACAGTTTTGTACTTTGTGAATGCAGTCTTTTCTGGAAACAAAAATACTAGCAACGAAATGTTTTAAATAACATGTTTATCAGGATATGTAGTGAATGCAACTCCTACCTTACAATTTATCAAGTCATTGTAAAGGTAACAAGAATGAAGAAGGTTGTCTGGGTCATCTAATTGGTGACCACTTTTATCTCACACAATGTAATTCTTCTCTTACGTTTAACTGGCTCTGGTTTTTATGTAACACTGGATTGGTTTTTTTGTCATTTACTCTCTCCTGTTTGGTTGTTACTACAAAACACCATTGTTCTAATATCTAGGGACTGTTTTCTAATATCCCTTTTTACGGGCAGCTTGGACTTACTGATTCATGTGTGAACATATTCCTTTCAATCCTGTTCTTCTGTATGGAATCTTCCATAGGAGGTTCTGTATCTTTTACACAAAACACTCTTGTTTTCTGTGTACTGAGCACAACGTTGGATTGCTTTTTTGTTTATACAGCTTTGTTGTCTTTGTCCTACTTGTGGTACTCTTGTGAGTAGTTGGCATACTTATGAAGTTGTTATGATTTGGCAGTTCAGGAGCTCCCAGCTTAGAGCATCGTTTTGTTCATTAGACCCCAAACGCATTTCTCATGCTTTTGGTAATACTGAATTTCATCCTATTTTTGTTGCTGCATGCTTCGAAGCCATGCATTAAATTCCATGAGGTATCCATCTCTTTCTTTGTGTTGATGATGCCTTCTCACTTTGTCTTGTGTCACAGTGGTTAAAGTGTTAAGGTTAGTCCTAGCACTGATCCCTGAGGATACATGCTAGGAACCTTTTCTTCAATTGGATATATTTCGTTTTGAAACAAATTAGTATAATTTGCCCATTAGCCATTTTCTTTCCCTATTTAGCCCTCTTCTACTGATCAGTGATAAGATCCTGTGCAGCTTCATGACATTATTCCTTTGCAGTTCCAGATTTATGGCATATCCCTTCTTATGAAAATCAGTAAAGAAACAAACAAACAAAAAAAAACAAACCAGCCCATAACATTTACTTTGAAAGGATTTTCCTTCAGTCAACTCATGTTCACTAAAATATACTTGAGTTCCTTACATCGTAATGCTGTGTAGCTGCAGACATCATAGGTAGATGCTTTTAAGTCTTTTTTCTGGTAATGTGCTATTAGCTGTGCAGCTGAACAAGTCCTGGCTGCAGCATTTCCAGCCAGACAAATGTAATATTTTTCTTAATATGTAAATTAGGACTGACTCAATAGAAATCCATGAAGTTGCTCTAAATTCTCTGCAAGCAGAAAAGATTTTCAAGTTCAGCATAGTCTTGCTCAGGCAAAATTTGAGTAATTCAGTATTGCAGAATTGCTATAAAATGCAGTTGTCATTAATGTCCTGGGTTCAGCAGTAGCAGTTATTTTTTCTCCTTCTTAGTAGCTACTGCAGTGCTGTGTGTTTGACTTTCAGCCTGGGAACAGCGCTGATAACACTGATGTTTTTAGTTGTTGCTCAGTAATGTTTACTCTGACCAAGGACTTTCTGAGTCTCATGCTCTGCCAGGGAGGAGGGGAAGCCGGGAGGAAGCAGAGACAGGACCTGACCCAAACTAGCCAAAGAGGTATTCCATACCACAGCACGTCATGCCCAGTATATAAACTGGGGGCAGTTACCTGGAAGGGTTAGATCACTGCTCAGTCAGGCTGGGTATCGGTCGGCAGGTGGGGAGCGGTTTTATTCTCTTCCCTTGTTATTTCCCTTATCATTGTTATTATTGGTGGCAGCAGCAGTGATTTGTGTTATACCTTAGTTACTGGACTGCTCTTACCTCAACCCGTGGGAATTACAGTCTTTTGATTCTCCTTCCCATTCCTTCTGGTAGTGGGGGGAGGATGGGGCGTGAGTGTGCGAGTGGCTGCCTAGTTTCTGGTTTGCCGGCTGGGCTTAGACCATGACAGTAATAATGAACTGTACTTCTCTGGAGTTCTTACTAGAATACTGGGATTTTTATCAACAGAAATGTGTTAAATTTCCTTATACCCAACAGAGTGAGTATTAAATAGACGTAGCGGAGAGGTTTTTGGTGAAAACAATGTCATAGGAGTGTTAGAAATGTAAAACATGTTTGCTGGGAGAGTATTCATAGGTTAAAGGTCAGAATTCATATCGGAACAAGTGAAGTGAGACTCCTGAATAACATGTAGATGAGTAATCCACTCATTACCATATTGCTTCAGGGGCTTTTTCATAGTTTTTACCCCAAAGAACTGATCCAAGAGACCCATGCACAGCATTGCACAAGGTTGTGGCTAGTATGTTTGCTGAAACACATCTTAACATATGCCCTAGGCATGGTCCTAGCATGAGCCTGCTTGCTGCCTCGGAGGCAGCTGAGCACATGGGAAGTATTAAACACAACACCAGTTTAGCTTTACCTAGTGTGGGTACTAATAGCCACATGGTGTCTTAGACATATCAAAGGAAACCATTTATTCCATGTGATCTTTTATCATGGTGTTTCTTTCTGTGTTACTAAACTTCTGTTTCTCCTGAACTTCAGTTCTTCAACCTTTATTTCATATCTTCATGTTCTGATCTAATAGCAGTTTTCTGGGAAGCACTGGGGAAGCCAGCTCGTCATTTACAAATGGGTATTTTGTATATTGAGTGGCATGAAACCCATGGATTTCCAGTCGTTTCCTTTTGAATTTGACTTTTATTCAGTTTTTCGTCTCCAAATCACTTACCGAGTTGTATTTCAGTCTTTCCAGTTTCATGTGCTTTTCCATGTAGCTGCAGATATACACACGAAAGCCTCTCTCCTTCCTCATCTCAGTATAGACAGTAAGATTCTTTCCTTCGTATGACTTCTTAATGTTGCTTTTGTTTCAGTCAGCCTGCTACTTATGGCATCGCTTCTACTTTCTATCCTCAGTCTTTTCACAGTAGGTGTATTTGTTTCTGTCTTTGATTGATTAAGCAGATTTATTAAATACTTAAGATCCCTTCTACCTTCCTTTTCTGGCTGTTTTTTTTGTTTTCCTCTTCATACTTGAGCTTTTACGTTAAGAAATTTGTGTCTGGGATTATATTTTTGGCTTTAATGTTTTATACCAATGCTATATAAATAGCAATAAAATTGAAAGAGGAAAAAGTGTGTACAGGTGTATACAAATACATTTAAAGTAAAATGTCAAGAAAAGCCTATTGAAGAAAAAGGACACGTGAGAAAAATTCATTTAGAAAACCATAGGTATCGATATATTATAGCTGTTTTAAGAGGAATGAGAAATTATGAAACTACATTATTTCCTTGTTGGTTCACTTACGAGAAAATGGGACTTTAAAACGACATTTCCAGCTTATTCCTTGTAATTAAGGGGGCTGTGCATCAGTGATGATCTAACTGACTGTGCTAACCCTCCTTTAACAGAAGGCCTCTCACTAGTTCCAAGGTGCCTCATTTAGGAAGCTGCAGTACTTGTCATCTGTTTCTATCACACTTTCTCTGCTAGAGCTGTGGAAAGATAGCTTCACTTAAATAAGATTCAGTTCTTTGTCGTTAGAATGAAAAAAACAAAGGAAGTGTTACAGTAACTTTGAATCCACTGCAATTCTCTGAAAGGCATACTAATAGAAGTTCTGCTAATTTTGTAAGAGGGGAAAAAAGGTGGTTTTCAGTGGTACTTTTCTCATCTCTTTCCTATAGAGAACTAGGAGCTGCCTTTATCTTTAATAATATCTTAACTCAATGCAACTAATCATGTTATGAAAACACCATTTCTTTCTAAGCATACCGACTCAGCCTTGCTACGACTCTTCAGTGAAATCACTCTCTAAAGCAAGATTTTAATGAAAGTCTTGGAAAGGATTTACACTTTATCACTTCTTTTAATTAAAAGCTTCTCCTCCTCCATCAGATTCTGTGAGGGATCAATAAATCACAGATTTCAGAGATTACGAAAGGAGTCTTTTGCTGTCTTAGTTGCATAGCTATCTAATGGTGACTTCATCCAGGCTATTACTCAGTGCTTTGGATTAAAGCCTCTGAAATTGGCCACTGTGTTTTTGTTTGATTCACTGACTGTTTGAATTTGTTTTAATGTGTGTTGTTGTCGATCGGTAGTATTTTATTCTCCTTAGCTGTAACTGTCTTCTGACAACAAGCAGCCATATTCTGATTGCATTATCCTGTAAAACTATTGCATGGTGATAAGACTGCTTTTGTGAGGGTGTTTTAGAAGTCTTCCAAGCAGGTGCTGAAAGGCCCTAAACACAACTGGATATGTCATTGTTTCAGATGCTTCCTTTAATTGTCTTCTTTTCTTTTGCATCCTCTCTCCACCTGCCCCATTTCAAGTAACTAAGTGCTGGCAGATCTTTATTCTTATATGCAGAACTGCCAATGTCAGTTAAGCTCTTAACACGTGCATGACTGCAGTGCACAGCTGAAACTGCTGCTTCCTTGAAAGGAACAGCACCAGAACATCATAAAACACTAGCTCTTCTTGGGGAAGTGGTTGCCACCTGTAGTAAGAAACAGCAGCCAGTCCAAAATAGGAAGAGATATGAGAAGAGACCCATATGTCAACATTGCAGTAATTTGGGGCCTGATATTTCAATCTAATACATACTGAATAATACATAATCAATCATTATGTTACTATATGTGCATGATTTTCAGAAGTCTTCTATTTCCTTAAAGTGTTTCTGCAACGGTTGGGGTGAAATGTTTATGTAACTGGCTTTTGAAGTCAACAGGAAAAATATGTGCTAGGGGTAAGAGGGATAGCAGTTTAAAGCTGAAAGTCAATTGGATATAAATAAATACATATAAAACTTAAGATGAGTAATTTAATCCTATTTTATAATGAGTCGAGAGTATCTATGCAGTCAGTTCAGCAGAATAGAAGGGAAGTTTTGTGTTTTGTTTTTTCTGACTAGCACTGTAGAACCCCACTCTGCCTGGATTTTGTGCCAAAGACCTCAGATGGCTCTAACAAAAATTACTTGTTTATCAGTTGTGTTTGGCCTGAGAGCTGTTGTAAGAAACTAGATGTCTTGGGGAAGAAAGCAAAACAAACTGTGAAACTCATCCTACCATAAAATGAAGTTGCTAAGTACTTTCACTGGGAGAAAATAGTTATACTTTAGGTCAAAATTCAGCCTGAGTTAAGGGAACACAGGTCCCAGTAACTTCTCCTGGATACTTGCCTGTGTCTTTGGGACTGAATTTTTTTTCCCTAACTGAATAAATAACTTGGAAAACATTTTTTTTTTTGCATTTTGAGCACGTAAGTAAGTCAAATGATGTCTACATACCAGTGTAGATCAGTACTGCTGTAAACAGATGGTATTCAGGTGCTGCTTAGTCCTGGAGAAGCTGGTTGAAATATGTGAAGATGTAGTTAATGAATTGGTGTGAACGTTTTCTACTTCAGTGTTCCAGGTTTTTATGACTTAGCACAATCTACGATCCTTTTTTTTTTTCTTCTCCGTTTTTATTTTTCAGTATCAAAAATGTATTGAAGCAAAATAAAAAAAAAACTTCAGTAGAAGAGGAAAGAGATCAGGAAAAGGAGCAATTGAAAATTGTTATAGGAATATCTGTTCTGAACCTTCAGAATCTAGCGTGCTTGGAACTGATTTAACATTCACCTGCACAATTAGCTAGAGGAATGTCGAAATGAAATCTAAATTGCAAGGTGATACATTGTCTTAGCTTCATCTTAACTACAAGAAGAACAGAAATGCTTTCTTTATTTACCATTAGAATTTTATTGCCATGAAACATCTCGTATAAACCAAAATTATACATATTTTAATCATAATTAAAAACATCAAAGAGAATTAATGACTTCACACAGCATGTTAAATGAGCTTGTGATGATGCTGGGTTTGAGTCCTCTAGGTAGGAAGTACATGTGAGTGTAAGGCTTTATATTGCATAAAGGTATTTACAATTTAAATGAACTTATTTAATGCAATTATTCTAATACCTGACAACTAACCACAGTCTGTTGAAGTCAGTGGAAGGATTACAGCTAACTTACGTGAATTAGACATAAAGTTCTTAGAGGTCTCTTTTGAAAGATGTCCCATTCTTTTCAGTGTAACTGTACAGCACAAACCTGTCCCACTGGGGCTTGGGGAAGGAGGAAGAAATGAAGCCTGCATTTAAAATCAAGCATGTGCCTTAACTGCTGTTCCCCACAAAAACTGCTTTTGCTTTTCAAGGATCTTAAGTCATTCACTAAAGAAAGTATTTTACTCTTATCCCATAGATCTACTGTGGTATGTACTAATCGTATCATTTAAAAGACATACTTCTTTCTAAAAGTGTATTTTGTTTGTATCTTTGTATTATACTACAGTTGTACGACCCTATTATTTATAAATGTTCTTTATCCCAATTACTTTCCTGTTCTTTTTTCCTACTTTTTCCAGTCAAAAAGACTGTAGCTTCATGTTGCATACACTTATAAAGCAGTTTGCGTAATAATTGAAAGTAGGTTGATGACAAAATGTAAATTGTATTCAGAAAACAAAAAAGTTGACATTTAGTACTATTTTTTCCAAATAAGGGGGGGAAGGGTGCTGTGGGGTGTAAAATATTTGGAAAATAAGGAAAAAAATTCATTGGCGCTTGCAATGACTTGAGCATTCTGCACTTCTTTGATCATTAAAAATGTCACATAACTTAGTTTAGAACTTGCATTGTGCTGATAATACATTTCTTCCAAGACAAATGTGTATTTTTGTTTCAAAGTATAAGACAGAGGAAGAAAAGAAAAATATGTGGAGAACTAACTGTAAGCAAACAAAATTGATGCTTTTTGAAGGATAAAGGAAAGGTGGTGGAGTTAATTGCGTACAGTTCCAAGTAGCTTTAGAACTAGCAGGAGGAAATTAGCTGTTGTGTGAAAACAGCATGAAATGTAATTCAGAGCAGCTGTCTAATTTATCAGCAAGAACAAACTGCTCATGTTCTTAAACTGTACTCAATTACTTTATTCAACCTTCTTTGACCTGTTCAGCCTGGTCGTGTTTGCTTAAAACTCAGAACTAAAGAAAGTTTGCCAACCTTTTAAAATACCCTGTAAGAATCCCATGAGTTCCCTTTGCAATATACTTCCAGTAATTTTTGAGTTTATATAATTCTGTACTCATCATCTCTTTGGAAGTTTTATGACATTCTCTACTTAGCAGTGCAGACTCTATAAACTTACATTCTTTTGTGACTGATTCCAAAACATTGCCGAACTGCTGGCATATAACACTAAGCTAAAAGATTCTTTGCTATAGGAAATGACTGTGAAACCTTGAGGTAAAAGCTCTGCTTTGCTGGTAGCCCATTGGGATTACT
Source organism: Pezoporus flaviventris (assembly GCF_033815535.1). Classification (NCBI taxonomy): domain Eukaryota; kingdom Metazoa; phylum Chordata; class Aves; order Psittaciformes; family Psittacidae; genus Pezoporus; species Pezoporus flaviventris. The sequence continues at coordinate 8,398,222 of NW_026892585.1, forward strand.
GTTTTATTCTATGATTCTACTATTTCCCTACATACTGACCATGGCTCTGTTCATACTGTTTTTCAGAACAGTCTTTTAAACTCTTATTTCCTCTACATCCTGGTTGGGAATTGAACAAAATAATATGAACCACCAACAGAACCGATGTTCAACCAGGATAAAACAGTGTAACAACACCAGTTTTTTTAATCGCAGATCCAATTTATGCTGTTAATCTCTTATAAAACCCCATCAGCTGTTGTTGCAAATATCAGGTTTCTGTCTACAGAAGTTACTTTTAATATTTTTCATTAATAATACTTCCCTTTTTTAGCATAAATAAGGCATTTAGATCGCAGAAGCACAGAAGGGCTGGGCCTTAAAAAGATGGCTAGAGGTCCTCTCGTCCAAACTTCCTGCTGAAGCAGGGCCACCTACAGCCAGTTGCTCAGGTTAACATCCAGATGGCTTTAGGGTATCACCAAGGAGACTCCACAGCCTCCCTGGGCAACCTGTGCCAGTGCTTGGTCACCCTCACAGTGAAAAAGTGTTTCTTGATATTCAGAGGATATCCCTTGTGTTTCAGTGTGTGCCCATTGCCTCTGGTCCTGTCCGTGGTCACCAGAAAACTCTGTATATAGTCCTGGCAAATGCTGTTACTGCAGAGAGAATAAAAAAGTAGCATTTTTTCAAGGCCTCCATGCTGTTTAGATGATTTAGCAAACCTTGCTTATTACTCCTCTGATGAGCAGAAAAATTGCTTCTGTGCTTGTGTGTCTTTAGTAGTGCTGATCACAGTGGAGCCTTTTGGTGCTTGACCTAAAAAAAAACCCTTTAAAATTGGTATAATTTTTGCAACCAAAATGTAAAAAGCAGCCTCCAGTCCTTTTCATAATGTCCCTGATTTCAACTGTTTTTCTCTGTAAAATTAAGTTCTCTTTTATAGTAGAGAAAGCAGGTAACAATTCTCTGGAACTTCATACTTCAGGTATAATTGTAGTGAAGGAACTTCTACCTTTCTGTACATACTTTGGGGTCACATTTAGAGTCTTACTAAAATAACTTGGTTCTAAAAGTATATATGTATATAAGTATGTCCTAGAAAGCAAATAGAAACAGAGTAATGCCGTTTGTATATATATATATGTGTATATATATAAAGCCCAAGCCATTTCTTGGTAATAGCTGCAGCCTTAAATTTACAGGTAAACCAAATGGTATTGAGGAAATGCTAGTTGCTAGGGGTTCTGGACAAGGGTACTGTTAAGTGAACAAGAGCTTGGATAGAATGTTTACAGGAGCAGTGTGATGTTCTTGGGGTTCTGTAAGACATGTGACAAAGTGCTTTAGATTTAGAAACTGCAATGACCCAAGACTGTTGGTTGATATTCAAGGTTCACCTGCTACAAGCTCAGGAGTGTTGCATCCTGACTAGAAGGAAGGGCAGCCGGAGGGCCAGGGGACTTCCATGGATGGATAAGGAGGTGCTGAGGAAACTTAGAGGGGAAAAAAAAGGCTTATAAAAGGTGGAAGCAAGGACAGGCGGCCTGGGAAGAGTACAGGGATGTTGTCCGGAAGCTAAGGAGCAGGTTAGGAAAGCTAAGGCCCAGTTAGAATTAAACTTGGCTAGGGATGTGAAAGGTAACAGGAAGGGATTCTCTAGGTACATAGCAAATAAAAGACAGACTAGGGACAACATGGGCCTTCTCTGGAAGATATTGTGAGAACTAGCTACCCTGGATTTGGAGAAGGCTGAGGTGCTGAATGACTTCTTTACCTCAGGCTTCACTGGCAAATGCTCTGACCACACCACCCAAGTCTTGGAAGGCAGATGCAGGGACTGTGAGAATGAAGACCTTGCGCCCACTGTAGGAGAGGAACTGGATCGAGAACATCTGAAAAATCTGAACGTGCACAAGTCCATGGGTCCTGATGAGATCCATCCGCGGGTCCTGAAGGAGCTGGCGAATGAAGTTGCGAAGCCGCTGGCCATCATGTTTGAAAAATCAGGCTGTTCAGCCTGGAGAAGAGAAGCTGCATGGAGACCTCATAGCAGCCTTCTGGTGTCTGAAGGGGGGCTTATAAGGATGCTGGGGAGGGACTCTTCATTAGGGACTGTAGTGATAGGACAGAGGGCAACGGTTTTAAACTTAAACAGGGAAGGTTTAGATTTGATATAAGGAGGAAATTCTTTATTGTTAGGGTGGTGAGGCACTGGAATGGGTTGCCCAGGGAAGTTGTGAATGCTCCATCGCTGGCAGTGTTCAAGGCTGGGTTGGACAGAGCCTTGGGTGAGATGGTGTAGTGTGAGGTGTCCCTGCCCATGGCAGGGGGGTTGTAACTGGATGATCTTAAGGTCCTTTCCAACCCTAACTATTCTATGATTCTATGAAAATTAGCATGATGTGTCTGTATAGGTAATAGAGTGACTGTGTGACAGGTCCCAAAGTACAGCAGTATAGGAGTGGTCTGTGGAAGTCTCACAGGGTTTTATACTTGGCCATATTTTGTCTGCAATGGAGCAAAGTGCCGAATCATTACTGGGAGTGTTTTTGGACATGAAGACTGATGGTGTGGGAAATAAGTAATGAAGAGGAAGAGTATGGTATGCAAGGGCATCTGGATTTCTGGATAAAGTCCTTATAGACAGACAGGGTTAAGTGGCTGAAATTAAATATAGTCCATAGTAAAAGTCAGAAGCTAAATGTTTGAGTTCAAAGAAGGCAAATTTTGAAGTGAGAAACAATGGCTCTGTAAGAAAGTGATTATGAATTCACAGTTAAGTGCTGTGGCAGAGCCTATTTCTGTGCAAGGGGACTTCATGCTACCCCTGGTTTTGCCTTCCAGTAGAACTTGTACTGAATACCATGTCCAGCTCTGGTGTATACTAATTGAGAAGAGCACTGAGAAATAAGGTGTGGTATGAGAAGTAAGAAACATACTTATGAAGGAAAACTTAAGAGCTGTATTTATTTAGCTTTGCAAGAGAAGTTTGTAAGACGACTGCATGATAAGAGGAATATGCTTATAGAGAGCATTTCAGTCTAATGGACAGATACATACCAAGATACAGGGTTTGTGTGAAGGATATTAAGGCCAGTGTGTGGGTGTTAAATAGATTTGTTCCCTCCCAACTGGTATCGTATTCAGTCTTGAAACTTCTCCTTGCCTTCACCCTGCACCAAGCTTGAGTTTCTTTTCAGTGCTTCTGTGACCTTTCCTGACTCATGTTCCATTGGTTTCCTAAGGACTCGCCCACATCACTGAACATTTTTGCATCTGTCTAATTGTTTTTCATGCTTAGAATATCCTTCCTTGCCCAAGCTCACCCTCCACCCATTCTTTCCTTTCAAAAGCAGATTTCTGCATAGGGACCCACAACTTTATCAGTTGTCAGGTGATGTGGAGTAAAGCAATACAACTTCTTCAGGGGAGAAAAGCATCCATTCTTCTGTTTACTTGTGCTTGCTTAAGGTTACACTGGCTTGAGCCCATTTGTATTTCTGGTTAATATTGCACTGAGTATTGATTTTTTTAGTTCACTGTGTATCCCATTGCATTGCTATTTTTTGAGATGCACGTTGTGCATAGCTTTTAACTCAGCCAAAGGTGTTCCTTGTGTACCCCAGCAGAGGTGCTGGGAAGCATCACACAGTCCTGGGGCTTAGTGCAGGTGACTGTATTAAGCAAAGATCATGCACATGTGCTGCCTACAGCATGCGGTACTTGGGTGGGAATTCTGAAAGCACTTCAGTATCTTGGCTGGCCTAGGCTTCCTGAAAGTCTGTACGGGTTGTATGTTTAGGATTAAAAAAAAGAAAAACCAACACCAAAATTCAAGCATGCTGCTGTTCCTTAAGGCTGCTGCTTGAGACGATAGAATCTCACACATGAGATTGAACCGTTCAGTTCCAGAGATGGCTTCCCTACTCATGATTTGTTTTCCTTCTTTCATTTTATTCCCTTCCAACGCAATAGGCATTTTCTTTTCCTTGTTTTTAAAACTTTCCTGGGTGATGTGTTCCAGTAGGGTTAGATGGCATATAACTGTGGGGGCATGGAGCATTTCTGTACCGGGTTCTGCTTTGCTGCAGGAAAAACTCATGCAAAGTGAGGAATCTGAGAAAAGGGGGAATGATTAATGGAAAAACCAGGAGAAACCTTTCTCTTGAAAATAAGCAGTGAGGCTGTATTTACTCATTAGTTAATAATGCATAAGAACATATGGAACATAAATGTATAAAAATATTTCCATAATCTTTTAATGATGAGATACGAGCAGTTTAAAGTCAGGAGACATTTTCTTGCAAAATCACTCATGGCACAGAATTTGAGACAAATCTTGATTTTGAATATTACTCGACAGTAATGGTTGCATCTCATTTTAGCACAGATTTTATGCCAGGAAATGACTGAGAAAGGTTTCAAGTCATCCTTGACTCTTGAAAGAGCCTGTTGCTGGAGAGAGAGAGCAAGCTGATGCCGGATGTATAATAGTTTCCAAGATTTATAGGAGAGAGATGCTGGAGGACTGTAGGGAATGAGAAGGACCACAGTGGTTTGGGAATGGCTAGTAAATTACAGGTGACAGAATTGGCTGTCTGAAGTGGTGTGTGAGATCAAATTATCTTTGTCATAGTAGTTCTGTATTTAAAATGCGTGGCTGAGGAAGGGTTGTTGGACTCAGCCTTTGCCTATAAATGTATGTATGTGTAGCTGTGTTGATCTTCATTGTGAGAAAAATATGGTGCCTGCTGCACTATCTTTTTACTTATAGTAAAATATATAAATTATAGTAAAAAATACAGTAACGTAATCCTAAGTGGAAATGGAGGTGAACCTAGGAATAACTAGATCACAGGTTTGGTTTTCTTTAGAAATCTGGTTGCTATCACACAACTGCTTTGAGATTATTCCTCTACAGCTTTATTGGTGGTAGGATGAAGTTCCCCAGCTGATTTTCCCCTTAAAAAAAGATAGGGGAGCCATTGTATAAACCTTCTTGTCAGTATTTGTGTGTTGGCCATGAACTCTGACAAAAGAACAGGTCAAGGAGGTAAGATGAATATTGTTTCTTAGCACAGCTCTCTGCAGAGTGACTTTGTGGTCTGTGCCTTTGTCATTGACATGCTGCACATCTGAAAAGTGTCACAGAACTGAAATGGCACACAATAATTGTGTGTTCTGTTTACAGACTAATGCTAACTGCCAAAGTTTTATCTGGTGAAGTTGGCTTGTCTGCACTGAGAGAGGATGGCTGTGATCTGTAACACCTCTTAAAACAGTAAGAAAAACTGCAGGAGTTTATTAAAGGAATTGTAAAAGCTTACCTGTTAGGACTCTCAGCAGAAAAACAAGTGGCAGGAAACTGTTCCTTTTTGTAAAGATAGCTGTATGTTGGATAGGTCTGTTGCATTATTTTTAAAAATGGTTTATTCTGATAAATGGATTTTTGGTTCCCTCACAAAACTTACTGAGCTTCCCTTGCTGAGCTAAAGAGAGCACAAACAAAAGGTTGTGTTTGAAAAAGAAGAATCCACCGTAAGAATGGTGACCGTTGACAGTAGTTAAGGATATAGCTGATGGATAATGTTTTGATGCTTTTAGAAACAGTGGGATCAACATGCACTGCTCAAATCTTTGCTGTGACTTTGTTTCTTGTTCTTATAAATTTCCTGTGTGCCTGTCCAGCTGCTTGTGATCTATGACATGAGTTTGTCGTGGCAGAGTTTCAAGGTTGGACTTCTTTTAATGGTCAGGCAATTACTTTCTGTTTCATATTTGTATATGCTGCTAGCATTATTCAAAGTATGCAGCAAGTGACACTTGGTTTCAGTGACTTGATCTGCATTTCTGCTTTCGGCAATTAGATAGTTAGAAATCAGCTCTTCAAATCCAGAGCACCTCTTCTTACGTTCTTTGGCAGTACCATTATGGTGAAACTCTGCTTCTCACTGGAGCCAATGGCTGTTGCTTTAGAAACAGTAATAATACGGTATGAATGTGCAAAGAAAGAATATAAATACACTGGTTTTCTTGCTGTTAAAAGGCTGTCATAGAATCGTAGAATAGCTAGGTAGGGTTGGAAAGGACATTGAAATCACCCAGTTCCAAGCCCCCTGCCATGTGCAGGGATTCCTCACATTAGACCATGTCACTCAAGGCTCTGTCCAACCTGGCCTTGAACTCTGCCAAGGATGGAGCATTCACAACTTGTTTGGGCACCCTGTGCCAGGGCCTCACCACCCTCACAGTAAAGAACTTCCTTTATCTAACCTGAACTTTCCCTATGTAAGGCTGAAGTTTTAACCCCTTGTCCTGTCACTACAGTCCCTGATAAAGAGTCCCTCTCCAACATCCTTGTAGGCCCCCTTCAGATACTGGAAGGCTGCTATGAGATCTCCACACATCTTCTCTTATTCAGGCTTTGAAAGCCTGTCTTCATATGGGAGGTGCTCCAGTCCCTTATCATCCTTGGGGCCCTCCTCTGCACTTGGTCCAACAGCTACATGTCCTTCTTATGTTAAGGACACCAGAACTGTACACAGTGCTCCAAGTGAGGTCTCACCTTTCCTATAATCTTAAAATGCTTTATTTTTGATATCCAGGTACTTTATTGTACAATTACCATTTCTTGCTTCAAAGAGGGTGACTTGTTAATGATCTCTCTGTTGCTTAAGGGCAAGGATAATAAGGTCACGAGGGACAACAGAAATTAGAGCAGAAACCGTTCCTTGTGTGTGTTGTGTTGCTCATTGAAGTATCCTTTATAATCTTTATTCTCCATAAATTGTAAATAACACGATTTGACAGAAATATAGATTGCCTTACTACACGGTAATGAATGCTTTAAGAATCATGATCATTTGGGAAACTGTGCCAAGAAGCAGAGGATTTTGTCTTCAGTCATCCAAAAATGTGCATTACAGAGCACGTCTTCATCTTTGGCATCTATCAAACAGCTTGCTGGAAGCAGCAGAGCTAGTAAACAAAGCATGTTGGAGTAAAATGGTCCCCCTTGGGGAATAATTTAAAGTCATATTGAAGTGTTGTTTTCAGAAGACATCAAATTACATTTCCACTGGAATATCAGGCATATTAAATGCATGTGTGATGGAGAGTTTGGGTTAAGAGAGTCTGCTGCTTCTACATTCACTGGAAAACACAACAACTCACATTTATCTCAATCTCTCACATTCTGGCTCTGTGCGAGCCCACAGTACTTCCACCAAATTGTATGAACATTATTCAAGATGTGTCTGTATTTTTTTTATTATCATTATTTTCTTTTATTTTTTTATCAGTCTGTTTTATACATGGAAAACCAGAGGCAAGTAAGTAGATACTGTTTTTTATTGTCTCTCCAACTTGGCTGCTTTTATGTTTTAAAACATGCACAGTATGTCCACACTATATTGACAGGCAGGATACGAGGGCCTCTAATAGAGAAACAGGGAATTACAACTTTTGAAGGGTTTGCATTTTTTTTCACTCTGTTTAGTTGGCAGTTGTCTCTCTTATTCCTTTCCATAGCTGGAGATTGCGTTTGGCCCAGGCGGTGACGTGGGTTATCTGAAAACCAAATTTCTGGTCAGAACCCTCACCAAGAGTTGCTGCGTTATCTAAACCAAACTCCACAAAGAGCTGCAGGTATATGTACTAGGAAGATGGTTGAGGAAGAGGATGTGGAGGTGCATTTTGGGTCAGGTTTTGCAATTCCTCTCTCAAACATGCTATGATATTTTCTCTTTTTGACATCTGCTTAGTAAAAGTTTGGTATGCTGAGCTGCAGTAAACTTGTGAGCTTTGCAGAAGAATGAACAGGTCTTTGTTTAGGCAATTTTGGAATATGAAGTTCAACAAAATTATTGCTAGATTGAACCATTTTTCAAACTGGAGACCTGCCAAATTCATCACCTTTCTAGCCACAATTACTGTTGGTAAGCTGCTGATTACCAGAATTTCCTGTTAATGTCTCATAGACTCTTCCAAACCGTACTGAAAATCACTCACCTACATGTATTCTAATGTTGACTTTGTGGATACTCAGCTTTTATTAGGATGATAATATCAAATATTATTCCTGAGAATTAAGTTAGGCTGTTAGACCTTAGAGACCTAATTCTTTGCATATGATACGTTGCCCATCTTGCCATCTTTACCGTCAGGACCCGCATGGCGTTACTTTTCATCTCTCCTTTCTTCTGTATGCCAGGTTCCTGCCTGCTTCCCCTTTCAGTTCCAGCCTCCATGTCAGCGCCATCTCTTCAAAAGCCAAATCTGTTGATTTGGCAGGCTCGTGGGGCAGGGTGAGGTGTTAAGTGGAAGGGTTGTACACAGTGGAGAGCTCTAGACAGCAGATGAAGTGAGGCCAGGGGTGGAGAACAGTTAGCTGGAGAAGGGGCAGTGGACACTCTTATGCGGCACAGGCCTGGAGGATGTATCACGTAATGGGTAGGGCCGGACATGGACCTGAAGGCACTGCCATTGGCATTTGGAAGAGAGAGGCTAAACCACATGGAGCAAGTGCTGCTGAAGCCGTGTGAATGCTTCAGCTATTTCCATGCATAAAGGGGAGAAGGGACAGTTTAACTTCTGTTCTTGTCCATGGTCATCATCATTGTACCACATCAGCACTGTACCGCCAGGATGTGTGCCTAGATATGTTTGCATAGCAGCTTTAACCTGAAGCTTTAGGGATCCTACTGTGCGCTGAGATATGAAGTTAGGTGGCTTGGCTGTTGCTCATTTGGGACCTAGAAAAGGTACCTGAAAGCAGCATACAACCTCTCCATTGTCTCTGCTGAAAACTTCTATGTGTAAAAACAGCCATCTCAGCCAATAGGAGACTGACTCTCTATCTATCTATCTATCTATCTATCTATCTATCTATCTATCTATCTATCTATCTATCTATCTTGTTTGGTGTTGTTTGGTTTGAAGATCTGCGCAGAGCAGTTGAAGGGATGTGCTGCCACATTAAGAAATTCCCTAAGCTCTACTTGTTTGGAAAATCACCACCTTTCATATTGTATTCATTAAACTTTTCTAGCCTAATTCATTGTGCAAGTGTTGCAGCAGGCTCACCGCTTGGTTCACTAGTGGCTTCCTAAGTGCTTCCTTTTCCAGATAGCTGCTTAATATCAGATTTCCAGTCCATGTGTGTATCCCTGTTTTTCAGGTGCAAGAAGAAAGCTCATTAGAGCTTTAGAAAAATATGCTTTCCAGGAACTCTGTGTTTAGTGTTCTCCAATTTTTGGAGGTCACACCACATTATAAGCAATTTCTGTTTTGTCACTCAAGAATGTTTGGATCGTTACTCAGTTCAGGTCTGCATAGATTTGAAATCCGTGGCTTTTAGGTTTGAAATGTACATTCAGAAAGTGGAAACGCATTTTGGGTTCCTTCATTTGTTTTTATGATGGTAGCATTTGGTGCCAAATGGGGCATTTTAATCACTTTTTTTTAATGCTGAAATTACCTGGGTTTGGGTTTGTTTTTTTTTTTTTTAGCATTCCACATCAGAGAAGTAAGGTAATTAGAAGAAAAGATTCATTTGTCTGTCTACAGAGATATACTTAGCAGTCAACTGAATTGTCATTTGAATTTCAAAATGCTTTGAGAAGTACAGGTTTACATTTATTAAAGCAAAGAAAAGGCCTCAGCAGGATGTATTTTGCAGGGCAAGTCAAGCACCTTATGTAGTTTTATTGTATTGTGTGTGGTGGTGATTTTAGCTTTTTTGCTAAGGAATACAGAGTTAGAAGTAAAACTGCATTTGCACTCTGCTGGTTTGTTTTTTCATTATTGAAACTTCATTGATTCAAAAACTACAGGTGTGAAACATTCCTCATTAAATTGCATACTACAGTATATATAGGGTGAATCCATCTAAGCCACTATCTTCCCTTGAAAAAAGAAACTATCTGAAGTGTTGCTGACCTGTTTTATCTGCGTATTATTATAGCAAAAAAAGGAAATAAGGGAAGGCATGCTCTTAAAATATTTAGGCTATAAGAATGCATCTTTTTAAAAAGTAGTATTTAAGGAGACTGAGAAAAAAGACCTTTGCATTATTTGGTATTAGGTGATTCTTACGAACCCATCAAATGCAGCTACTGAAAGTAAGTGTAGTATGTGAGCACACCTACTGGTATTGATTATTCCAGCGATTTCAGAGATAAGAAGACTGCATTCAGGAGGAGTTTTGGGGTAGGATAAGCCTGAAAGTCAACATACTGGGTGTGAAAAGCTGGAAGAGGGACTGCAACGTAAGAGCTGCTTTGCTGTAGCTTTAGCTTTTGTTTTTGCCAAGTTGAAGGCGAAACACTTTATATGTAGAATTCCTTTCTCTAAATATTCTCATAATTAAAACAGCTTATTCTTTTACTGTGTGTCAGGGAAAATGGTGTGAGGATGAAGGGAAATTAGTTATGCAGACTTTCACAGTGAAATGTTGGCCCTTTAGAAAACCAACACAGAACTCCTGCCTGCGGGTGCAGGATCTCTGCAGGGGGCTCAGACTTAGCAAATCATTTTGACACTGTGACAGCCCCTAGGATGGGCCTGGGTAAATTTAGGTTTGACAATACATGGCAGTGCCAGTGAAATACTTGTCTGGTTATGAGACTGTTTCAGCAGTCTTGACTGCCAGCTTGTATGTGTCCCAGTGCTTCCTGTGTCTCCACAAGTCACACTGCTGACAGCCCAGGCAGCAAAGCCAGCATGGGTACTACCAAATACCAGTGTATGCTCAATCTTGAGAAGTTGCCCCAAATTTTGTAACCCTTTTTATTACTTCATAAGGGTCCCTACAGGTCTCTTTCTGTTTGGCTATTTATTCATCACTGAAGAGTCTTTTCATTTGTTAATGTTCTCTTAAGTGTTTTTAAAAGAAAAAGTTAATGGCCCCTCAGTTTAATCTGATTTGAACTGTTTATCATTTTGCTTCTAGGCATATGTATTTTCTTCCATTAGTACTACTACCGTTTGCCATAATCAGACTATGTGTTGTACCCACTGCATTGTAAGTAGTTCCCTTTATGCACAGCAGTGTGATTCTTGAAGTTTCTTACCTTTAAATAGATTTGACTTTATTAGACCTGAAGGCTATTAAGTTTTAAATGCCATTTGTTTTTCATTAAAAAGGCTTTTCTATTTTAAATCCCTGACTTCTTTTTATTAAAAAAGTAATATTCAGCTTTTCTTTTAGTTTTAGTCTATTGGTGTTTAATCCATCAGCTAAATACGGAGCTGTAATCCCGTATGGCAAAGCATACCTTGCTGTGTGTGCACATGTGTGTATGTGCACAGATATCTTTATGCTTCCATTATTCTTTATTTTCTCTTTTGACTTCCTTTGCTTCCTCTAAATTTGTCCTGGTGCAAAAACTATGAATATTTATTAAAGATTTATTCATATGCACATGCAGAACCAGCAAATGAAAGCAGTCCTGAAGGGACTGATGTTCATCCTTCTTTCCTGTCACTTTGCCCATAATTAGAGATGCTCTTTGAATATCCTTTCTAAAATGTAACTTGTATTTGATATGTTTTTTTTTTTCTGTTCATCTACATTTAGGCACAGTGCTACCTCCTGTTCCAAAATCAGGCAGATGAACCATCTGTTAGAGGCATATGAGCATTGTAGATAAGATCAAACCTACAATATATCAGTTGTACTCTTGTTAGGTGTTGTCATATTAGTCAATAAAGATCTCAGTTGTGGCTTTAGGGAAGAAGTGGGAGGTGGCATAAGAAGCCTGAAAGCTGTTAAGATGAAAGTAACATGTATTTACAGTAGTTCTTGCTGACAGGAAACTTTGCTTTGATTGTAGTGCAGTTAGAATGTAGCAGAAGCAGAAGTTCTTAACCATGGAAGTACACTAAAACAGCAGCCATTTCTGCAGCTTCTCTTTTCTGGTGGATTTTTAGGCAGAGTGCAGGGCTCCCCCATGCCATCCTCCCTAAGCTTGTAAGTTAGGTGGATGGGAGGCACTTCAGATGGGGGACCCTGAAATGCCCTTGCTGGGGAGAGAAAGGAGCTGTCACTGAAATTTCCCTCTTTACGAACTTACTCGCCATAGTGTGTTGCAGAACTGATCAAGAGATCTTCATGCTGGTGGTCAAACTAAACACATTAGGTTTACACTTATGACCCAGAGTTTTTGTTCTTGCCTGTCACCATCAGGAGCACACATTTGTGTGTTAAAGCTTGACTAACTGTAGTTGTTGTCGTGGAGTGTTAGAGAAACAACTGTGTAAAGAAGCATTGTTAAAATCTCCAAAGACCCAGCATAGCAGTTACTGCACTGGCCATGAATCCATTATGGATTCATGCCTCAACACAAAACTGTAACACAAAGAGAGCTGATGCTATCCTGAGTTAAACTACAGAAACCACGGGGGGAGGGTCCAGCTCTTGATTTTATTTCTGACTAATTTGAACAGGCTTTTCTGTGCTTGTGAGAAGTGTAAGAGAAATGAAAGAAAACTCTTCTGTTACGCCAGTTGAATTATTTAACAGTCCTCTTGACCTTTTGCTTATGAATTATGAATTACAAAACTTTGCAGGGGTGTCAACCTCTGTAGCAAAAATCTTGATTTATTAGAACTCCAGTTTGGCATCTTCTGTTCTTTGTCTGATGGATTGGGCTTGGCAAAGTAGTTTGATCTATTTCATACTCATATTCTATATTAAATTCAGTGAACAATGATTGAATTAAAAGCATTGAAGATTTTTTTTTGTTGTGTTGTTTTGACAGATCACTTTTGTTTATGCTTTTCTCCTTTATGAACAAAATTGGTTGTCTGTAAAAGCGTTACATGTACAGGCTACTACAGCTGAGAGAAGTACAAATGAGCAGATTGATTTTAGTGACAACTATTGCAAATACTTAAGGTCTCTGTTTATTTCAAGTTAACAGTCTGCAAGCATGTTTTTTGTTTAATGCAACTGTGACTGCGTTGATGTTCTTTCTTGGCCAGCCGATATGAAGGGGAAAAAAGTGGAGTACTTAAGAAGCTGCTGAGTGAGAGGTTCTTTTGACTTTCTGGGCTATTGTAGTTTAGGCTGGACCTTGCAAGTAAGCAGCTTTTTGAAGAACAGATAATAGATTAGAAGTTGCAACCTCAAAAATCTTCTCTCTGTTAGCCCTATAAGCACAATTTGTATAGTTCCCATAATTCTAAAAGAGAAAAATACTGTCCTACTTACTCATTTTTAGCTTTTAATGTGGTGTGAGATTGGGAATGTTGGTTAAAGCTTAACCTAAGTGACCAAGCAATATTTGAGGGTAAAACATTCTACAATGATTCCAGTTATCAGGGAAGAGGTGCTCTTCATATTTTCCCGAATCCTTGGATTTACTAAACAGAAGTTTTTTCCATGACAAAATCTGAAGCCCACAGGCGAGGTTGCTGCAATGTGCAGGAGCTGTTGTCCAGAAGAGGAATTATATAGTGGAAAAAAACCCTGTATTACAGGCAATGGGGGTGAAAGGCTTTCTTGTCAACAGAAGAGGAGAAAAAATTATGATGATGGTAATTAAGGAGTTCTGATCAAACACCAGGCTGTCCACTGCTATGTATCTTATTGTTCCCTTATTCTTCTGAAAAGGTGCCATTTAATTTCTTTGTGAATATTTTTGTGCCTGAATGCTGTCATGACCCATGTGATGACCATCCTCCCCGTTGTCCAGAAAAGTGGGGTTTAACTGACTACATCACTGTTAGGCAACAGTTTTTCATTGTCATGATTTTCTGTGCTGGACTCTTATTTCCCATGCAGAAACCCACCAGTTTCAGTTGGACTGTGTCTGGTTTTGCCCTGGTGGGTATCAGTGTAGACTGAAGTTTATAGCTGAGTTGGGATGAATACCCTGGGGAGATAATTTCAGACTCCTAACTTATTCACCGGAGAACACTGCTTCTCATACAAATTGCTGCAAATCTCTGTACTTAGTGAGGCCAACTGTGAAATGAGAATAATCATGCTTATGTACCTTTGTAAAGTGATTTTTAGATCTCCAAATAGAAATTGAAGTTCAAAGCGTTATTAAGTACATTTTCCAGGTGGGGTAATGAAGAAGAGAGGCTTAGATCCTTTTCTTAGAATCTTTTCCCAAAAAGTATGAACTCACTGGTCAGGGTGTATTTTCTGTGCCTCTCTGGATCTGATAAACAGCTGATAAAATCTTATACAGCTATGTTTAGTTTGCATAAATTGTGCATTTAGATGCTTGGCTATAATTTCTCCTATAAGTTGACCCAAATGTTGCTTAACACGTAAAAATGCTCATCAAGATGTTAACCATTTAAGGTTTTAAGGGAACTTTTATTTTAGGGGGTGGCTGTAGACTGTTAGATGATCAGTAGGTTCTATAAATTCAACTACTCTGTTAGCTCATGAAGCAGATGAGGGTAGCCAAAGGTTTCCTCATGTAATCGTATTGAAAAAATCATTAGATTAAGAAATAGTAATAAACGTGATACTGTCTTAGTCACCTTTCTGCTTTTAATCCTTTAGGAGTTGGATGTTCAAGTGTAGATTCTTTACTGTAAAGGCCCCAGAATCACTTCAAATAAATGAAAGTTAATATTAAGACTGTACATGGGACACTGTTAACACTGAAAATGGCAAAAATCCATGTTTTCCATATCTGTCAAATAGTGTGAAGCTCAAGCCTTTGAAGCACTGTCAGCAGTTGTCTGTTAAATTTCAGTTTCTTGTTGAAAGTACCAATATGATTCAGGTTGCACTGGCTTTTGTGATGGGTCTCATGCTCACTAGAATACTGATTCAGCAGAGCTTCTAGTGGCAGATCCAAGCACTGTTAACGTGGAAGCAAGTGTGTAGTGTCCCTGGAATGAGTAAGGTGGCTTTAAGTTTAACTCTAAGCCTACAGTACAAGTGTATTGTGGATTTTTTGATTTGGTCACTGGTGTCTCAGACTGGGTGTGCTGAATGTTAAAGGCGTTTTGATCACTGAGTTCTAGGTACTTCTTTCTCAGTACCATTCTGCTTGAGGCTGTGATGAGGTGTGGACGGCTGTGCACACTCAAAAGGAGGAGCCTTTAGAAAGAAAATGTTAAAGCTGGAGAGAAATGCCGTTCTCTGCGGAGTTTTTGAAGGCTCACAAAAAGCTATGGTGAATTTGGGTGAAATAGCAGTGTAAGCAGTGGGATATGCATTGAGGTCCACTTTAAATAGTCAAATAAAGCAGAAGGCATCAGGATGAAATTATTTTATGATGGTCTTTATATTCACTGCAGGAGAAGCAATAAAGATATTTACAGTACAAAGTTGTGTATAAGGAACCTGTATTAGGTCTCAGAAAGAGATATTGCTTATTTAAAAAAAGATGTTCGCTATGGCAGTCATGTTACTTCTCTGCTGTATGGATTTATGGTTTTGAAATGGTTATGCCCCATAACTCTTAATTAAGCTTGACAGGTTTAGTATTGAAATTGAAGGAGCCAGTTGGAAAGACAGTTTGCAAACAAGGGCCTCTCTTAATGGTCCCAGAGCTTGTCTTTGTTTACAGGCTTTACTGTATTGTGGAGGAAGGAAGGAAGTAACAGTTATATTTAATTTTATGTGATCTGCAGCATGTCAAAGGAAGGGACTATAAACAAGCACAAGTGGCTTGTAATAAAAGGAGTTATCATAAACTTCGTGTAGTGACTAAACCCACCAAACCTTATTTGTGTGACAAGTATCTTACGGGAATGGATTGACATCATGATTTGGTGGGACTACTTGTGTAAGCAGCCTACTTACAGGCATGTTGTGAATGCTCCATCCTTGGCGGTGTTCAAGGCCAGGTTGGACAGAGCCTTGGGTGGCATGGTTTAGTGGGAGGTGTCCCTGCCCATGGCAGAGGGGTTGGAAACAGATGCTCTTAAGGTCCTTTCCTACCCTATCTATTCTATGATTCTATGACTCTTATCTTGTGAGGGCCTGCTTTCTTGTGAGCTTGTATTTGCTGGATGTGGTATCCTGTTCTACCAGGTTACAGAGTGATCCCTCTAATTCTATCAGACCATTTACTTTCAAAGTGCTTTTTCAATCCTGTTTAAAAGTTAAATGAAGGAAGTATAGCTCTCATTCTGAAACTTTCAACAGCAATTAACTTTTTTATACCTCTAGAAGAAGCATCAATATTTCAGCAGTGTTCTTTTGTTTCTCTATAATGCAGTAGTTTTATTCCAAAATGCAAATTTTGGCCAGTTCCTGATCTTAGTAAGCCCACCATATAGCTTACTGGAGCTATTCAGTCCACAGAACTATGATTTTGGGTCTTATTTTTCTGCCAGATGCAACACAATGACATACTGCAGAATAGTATCTGAAGAGGAACTTTGTCCCAGGAACATAAAAATTCCTTATGTGGTTGATCATGTAATGCAGTTTTCAATGGCTTTGGGTTTTTTAGCTTTTTGTTTATTTTAACTTGTTTTCTTCAGACGCAGATTTATCTATTTGTAAAATAGGTAGAATTAGGTCTTAAAAATGTTTTGGTAAAAGATGTGAATGTAAAGTTATCGAATGTCTTTAGACAGGCAGCAGAACTGAGCTGCCTCCAGTAGGTAAAATTAACTCTAGAAATAATAAAATGAAGCTCATGAAAACAAAAGACATTATTTTAGAAGTGAAACATTTGTGAAGGTTATTGGCAAATTACAGTCCTTGCCTTTCTTTCCTACATCTGTTAAAAGGAATCTCATTATAATAGTGGAAGATGTTCTCCTCCTCCTTATCACTCTTTACAGAATCTTGATCTGGGGTCCTAAACACCCTCCCACTGCCACCTCTGCTAATGTGGGCTGTTTTGACCACTCTGAAAGCTCCTGTTGTTGTATTGGACCTTCTGGATAGCACTTGTGACCCTGCATAAGATCCACTCCCTTCAAAGTACAGAAGAATGTGCTTTGGGAAAACAGCGAGACTGAAAAGGTGGTATGGGCATGAAGGTCTTCTCTGGTATCCAGTCCAAAGAGGCATAAGGTGTTGCAGAACCTACTGTCTCAGCATGGGTTTTCATCAAAGCATATGGGGTGAGATCCTGGGAATCACTGAGAGTTTTCTCATCAGTCTCACCCATTACAGCTGAGGAGTAAGTAATTGATGGTTGCAGAGATCACTTACAGTTTACACAACTCTTTCAAACGCAGTGAACCTTTTCAATAGAAAAACAACCAACTCCAAGGTCCATGGTAGTAGCCAGGTTGAACACTATGCCCAGTTAACTAAGTGCTTAATGAGTACACTAGAGTTCAGGACAGTAAGATACCCTGTATTGCATTGGAATGGTGGAAGGGTAACAGGAAAACAGAGGTTAGTAAAACTGCCCAAAACAGAATTTGGCTAGAAGCCATCTGTGCTTCATAATCAGGCTGAGAAGCAGAAAGGAATTCTGATTGTTGGTATTTGCTCATCTGCTGAACAGGAGGGTGATCCTCCTGCAGTTGCATAGTGCCTATTTTCCCATTTCTGAAAATGGGACGTTACTGTCTACGCTCACAACGCTATACTGGAGTTTAGCCCCTGGGCTGTTCAGAAATGCACGTATGACTTTGAGCTGCAGTGTGCTCGTCTTGAGTGTGGTAGTTAGGCTGTGTATACAGGGCAGATGGAGAATTTGGATATAGAAAGAGTACAATCCATCAGAGTAAGTGTACCAAGAAGAAATCAGGCTGAGCTTGTCAGTGGGAATACCACGAGCAGCAAGAAGAATGAAAGCTTCTAAAATCATGCTCTGTTGGATTTAGATATCTTATGCTGTGCTGCAGAAAGTTATTTCCTCCTCTTGTGACTCCCAAGTGCCGAATCTTCTGAAGATAGTGAGAGAACCACTCATCTCAAAAATACCCCACAAAACCAGAGGTTGTGCTCTTCTCTGAAAGCACATCACACATGAGAAAGGAGGCAACTGTGGCTATAAGGTTCTTGTAATGCAATGGTGAAGTAATTGGAGGATTTGTTCAACGTGTGAAACAGGTTTGGACAAGTCAGTGTTGGAGCTCAAAACTCTATCTGGGTTAATGCACTGCAGCCGGACTTCCATCCTGTTTATTGTTTTCTGAAAAGGATTCCATTTATTTAACTTGTGGAGCAGGGAGGGAAGAATCTGCTTCCCTTAGAATAACATCGTGTCTGGGGAGGAGACTGAAGTGGGATTTGGATGTCAATTCCCTCTGACAGAAAAGGAACCTGAGTGTGGGGCATCAGCCTCCAGAGGGAGTGCTCCAGCTATTCATCTGCGCTCATGAAAGCTCCTTCCCACTTCTTAGAAAGGAAACCAGATCTATTAGGTATGTTCTGAGAACAGCTACTTCAAACATGTCCTTCAAATGAGATCAGTAGAAAAAAAGTCTAGGTGGTGGACAGCGGTGATTTGAGATCAAAGGAGGCATTAGGTTACGTCAGCCTCTTAAACTTCAGGTGCGTCTCAGTACGGATGGAAATGAGACCTTTATGTGCATGGGAGGTATTAATGCCAATAACTGATGTGTCAGTGGAGTGCTTGGTGGCAAGCAGAGCCAGGGGTTTTGAGTGCTGAGAAGTCAGGCACTTACACTTTCATGTGGATCTTTGGTCACTGCTCTGATATGTAAATCATTAGGTATCCATTAAATTTTGTGAATCCTATAAAAAATACCTAAACACATCTGTTGATCATAGGTGAAATAAGATGGCATTATACTGTTTGCAGAGCTGAGTGTTTGCTGAGGGTATTGTGCTTTGTATCAGTTTGCCCAAAGAGACTACTGACATCTGCCTTCTCTGCCTTGTGATTCCTTGAAGTCACCTTACTCTCCTAGCGTGAAGATTAAGCTGACAGTAACGGCTGAAGTTCTCAAGTGAGGCAGGGAGTTTGTACATCTAGTTGTATCCCTGGAAATAAAGGCATCCCAGATAACAAGTATTGTTAGCATGGTGTAGTCAGAGAATGAGATCCTGTGTTTTTAGAATGCCAGGATGACATTATGTTAGATGTGGCTGTCAAGCAGCTAGGAAGTGAGCTACTGTCTTGGGCTTTCATTTAAGGTTGGAACTTACTTGAATAGCAGTAGCAGTTTGGGGGAGCACTAAAGAGGAAAGTCAGTGGTTAGAATCATAGAATACTTAGGGTTGGAAAGCACCTTAAGATCATCAAGTTCCAACCCCCCTGCCATGGGCAGGGACACCTCACACTAAACCATGTCACCCGAGGTTCTGTCCAACCTGGCCTTGAACACCACCAGGGATGGAGCATTCACAACTTCCCTGGGCAACCCATTCCAGTGCCTCACCACCTTTACAGTAAAGAACTTCCTCCTTATATCCAATCTAAACTTCCCCTGTTTAAGTTTTAACCCATTACCCCTTGTCCTATCTCTACAATCCCTGATGAAGAGTCCCTTTCCATCATCCTTGTAGGCCCCCTTCAGATACTAGAAGGCTGCTCTGAGGTCTCCACGCAGCCTTCTCTTCTCCAGGCTGAACAGCCCCAACTTCCTCAGCCTGTCTTCATACAGGAGGTGCTCCAGTCCCCTGATCATCCTCGTGGCCCTTCTCTGGACTTGTTCCAACAGTTCCATGTCCTTTTTATGCTGAGGACACCAGAACTGCACACAATACTCCAGGTGAGGTCTCACAAGAGCAGAGTAGAGGGGCAGAATCACCTCCTTCAACCTGCTGGTCACACTCCTTTTGATGCAAAGGATGTAAAGAAACTCCTAAAGTTTCTTTAAAGTGAAGATATTTTATTAGCTTTTTGAGGAAAAAAGGTCAAAACTAGAAACCAATGTTTTACAGTAATTTGTGTTTATTTTTCAGATAAATGGAAATGTCATAGATTTAAGCTCCAATCCTAATGCTCTGTGCCTAGAGATTTTAAACAGCAAAGTCAAATATGACATAAAACTATCATTATTTTAATAGCAAGCCTGTATGTCTAATTCTTGTCTTTTAAGAGCGTCTAACTGATATCAGACTTAAAAGGTGTAAAGTGGGTGCTGTCTCAGAAGAGGACCTACCCATGAATAGCAAAGCACTTGCTATATTGTGTTTTAGAAGGGTTGTGTCAGAATCTGTGACCTTGGGGACTAGACTTCCCATTCTGCAGAAAATTGTCCCTCCTGCTGCTATTTTACTCCCTGTTCATCTCTTCCTCAGCTGGCTATTTTTTCCATGGCACAGGATGGGCTATATCTGACTGATGTTCCATACCCTTACTTGTCTCTATCTTTTTTGGATCACCAGGCAATTTGAGTCAAACCAGTAGTCTTGAACACTGAAAGGGTGTAACTGATTAGGTGGTAACATCTTGGGTTTAAAAACCCCCAAACCTGCTGCTTCCGGTTGTGCCCAGGTTGAAACTGAAGTCCTGTTTGCACAAAGCACAGAATGATGGATGGGTGGTTGGTCCAGCAACATCTCTGAAACAAGCAGCAAGGGTAGGAGATAAACCAGGCCAAAGACCTTGCAGTAGCAAATGGGCCACATATCAGTGTGTCTCTCCAGGAGTGTGTCAGGGTTCATGTACCTTGCTACCTCCCTAGAGTGATTGGTTACTGGGATGGGTTTATTTTCAAATGAGAGTTAGTAATGGGGCACAAGCATCATTTCCATATACGTAATAGTAAGAAGTGTTATCGTTATGATCTGTATTTAAATAGACAGTTCTTACAATTCAGTTCAGTTGAGTGTTGCCCTGGAGAGTTGAATCCTGCCATGAGGTTTCTTTGCAATGCTGGACAAGTTATCTAAAAATGAAGATTGACTACTGGGAAACGTGTGATCTTATTCTGCTTGACCCGACTGAGGTGTTTGACACATAAAGAGCAGAAGTCCCAAGCACTCAGAAATGCAGCTATGGACTATAGGAGTTTTTATTAAAAGAAGCGTCCCATCACATACTGAAATGAAAAACAGCCCTCACAGTCTCCAGAGGAGCACCAGAATCAATTGACAGGTTTTCATTGCAAGGCATAGCACTGTTCTATCAGTAGTAGTGGCCAATAATGTAGGTGGGTTATCCCATGTGTATGTTGCCGTTTGTGACTTATTGTGGAAAAATTAGTTGCTTTGAATTCAGCCACATAAACTCTTGTAGAGGGCTCTCCAGAGAGTACCACACTGCAGCTTGTCAATAGGACTGTTTGTACAAATCCACTGTTGGGTTTTTTTCCTACTCCTCTTGCTGGAATTTGCCTGGAGAATTAAAAGCTGTGAAATATTTAAAAATCAATAGAATTTACATGAAAAAATTAACACTAAAATGCATGGGTAGGGGTAGCAGAGACTTGCACGGAAAGCGGCTGGGCACGCATATTTGATTTATTCCTTCAATAAGTTTGAGAACGTGTTCGTGAGGTCTGTGATCCTTCTGCATAATTTGTGCCAGTTTATTATTGGACTTGTCACTCTTACGAGGAAAATTAAATTGCTTGTTTGGAGGCTTGGGATTCACTGTGGGTAAAATGCAGCTACGCAATGTTTTCTAAACAGTGGCTATAATTAATACAGTAGCCCAAGCTGAACTGTTTCTCTGAATTAAAGCGGACAACTACCTTATTAGCGAGAGCACAGATGCAGGGAGTGGATTTTACTGCCTTGAAAGAAGTTTTCCCGTTTTCAAAGTGGCAGTTCTGCAGGGGTTGTGAAACTTTTTACACGTGAAGCATTTACAATTCAGTGTTGATTTGAAATGATGTTTTTTAGATGCCCCAGTCTTGCAGCAGAACACTGGATTTCCTGGTGAAGGGAAGGGGAAAACTTTGTTCAAGAAAGAGAACAGCAGAGTGAGAAGTGGTTTTGTGTAAGGTGACTGGGGGATGCTCCCTTCTGTGATGGACTCATTCTTTTTAGTTTTTGTCTAATTAAACATTTAATCTGTTTCTGATGTGGAGGCTGTTCCAGTTGAGTGTGCTTGGGAAGTGGATGCTCTTAAAACAAGCCCTGAATGAAATGATGCATTTCAATAAGCTGGCAAGTGGTTCCTTCCAGAGCATCAGTTTTGGACTTAACACTTTGGAATGGATGCTTACCTGGAAGAAAATTGTGCAGATTTGGTACTGATCCCCCAAACTCCTTTATTTTAGTTTTAAAATCCCATGTTCTCTGCATTTAGATAACATCTGAGTATGTGCTGAGCATCTCTTTGCTTTTTCATAAAGACAGGGTTACAAAAAAAGGCAATAAATTGCCATTGTTTTACTGGAAACTCCGAGTGTTCCGGATTTTTCTTTTCCGGTGATGGATGGAACAAATAGCCCATTAGGACTGCACTAAAATGCTGCTGAATGTCAAAGAAAAAGCTAACTGTGTTGCTACAACTAATCAGCAAAATTTACAGAGTTTCACCATGAAGCTTTTTGAGGTTGTAATGTCTGTCACTACACAGAAGCTAAGTTTTTCGATACACAGAGCATGTTAAGAAGGATTTTGATGTAAAAGTGACATTTTGTGCATTTTTGGTAGATCCTATTTTAATTTAATAGGAGAGTTTAATGTATTAATTAAAAAACAAACACATACAAAACCAAACCCCAAACCAACAACATCATAGCAAGTTGCCTCAGTAATTTTCCTTTTATGAGCTGTAACCTTATCTTCAGTGTAGTTCTGCATGAGCATTATCTTATGTTTGCTGGTTTTATCATCTGCTGTCTTAGGGTTTATGATAGACTCCAACTAAATGTAATTGATGTGGAATTCTTAGAATCACAATTTCAATGCTAATTCTTTTGCAGCAGAAGAAACTTCAGCTGCTGTATGAAGAGCTGTCTCAGCCTGTTGCTCTCTGTCTTTTATCAGTGTCACTATTTTGGAATTGTGAAGTAATGCCTTGTCCCTTCCCAGCTACTCTAACATTTGGTAGGCAGTGTCTGTTCATTTAAAACACAAACCTGTGAGGCAGGGATTTCCTGAATGATGCTACTGGAAACCAAATCACTTCTTTTTTATTTTATATCCGAGAAAGTAGATTTGATGTCATTGTGTATTTGGACTCTCATCTGTGATATGATTAGGAATATGCGTAGCGCAAATTTCTGCAGCATCTTTTGAAGGGATCTTGGTTAGTATCTTGGCTATCTAGATTTATTTCTACCAGTACAGAAATTTTCTGAACATCTATGATCATTCAACTTTCTAGATTAATTTAATGGTAAAATCCCTCTGTCCCCTGTACTAACTGTGTCTTTCCTGCTTCCTCCTCTGTACTAAATCTGCTTCTTTGTGGAATGTTCTTGGTTAGATTGCAGGAAAAGAAAGGAAAGGAGAAAAGAAAAGGAGGAAAGCACAAATTCGAAACAATGAACTGAACTACGAGTTGCTGAGGTTGAAGCTCTGACTTCGGAGTCATTCTTGGTTAGCACCTTAAGGCATGTTGGTATCTTAACACACTGTATCCGCTATTGTGTGTTGCCACTTATATCATTTCACAAAGACTGGGAGTAGGGGTGATCTTTCCCCAAGGCCTTCTTGTTTGAAGCAATGAAAGCTTTTTCTCCCCAGGAAATCCAGTATGAATTTATTTATTTATTTACATGATGTACCTTGCATCATGAAAATAACTTTTTAGCTATATTATTCTAACACTGGAAGGAGACAAAGAAGGGGCTTGTATTATTTTATAGGCTACCAGAGAAAAGGTTGTCTTTAAAAATATATCTGCCTTTTGCACATGCTTTCCAGCAGCCATGCGGCTCAAAGACTGGCATGTGACAAGGGGAAATCAATAAAAAATGTATGATGATATTATAAATATTTATAGAATAGCTGGCTGAGTATAATGTGATAGGGAGAAGCCAAGGAGGCTTTTAGAATAGCAAATGTGTGCTCCAAAATATATTGGAATTCTTCCGAGTGAGTTAAAATGGGTAAAAAGGCATTGCATAGGCTGTCAGAGACATTCACAACACCTTTGATTCAAGTCCTCTCTAAACAACCACAGGAAAAACTTTGTCAAAGAAGTGCAGCTAAAGAAAAGCTGGGAAGCAGAGAAGGGCAAAAGATTTCGGAAAGGGTTAGGTTGTTCCCTGATGGTCCCAGTAGGGACTTGTAGGGATTGTTGATGGATTGATTAACAACTAGGAAAGTAAGGGATTTGTTCTTTGTGCTTCCAGCAGGATTAAAAGGATCCAGCTTTATTCAAAGACTAGGAATTTTCTATTTGTTTAACTATATTTTTGCATCTAACTGGCTGTTGCTGTAGTTGTGCAAATGTAAATACTAATGTCTGTAAGTCACGCCTCTAAGACTGCAAGGTTTATAAGCAAAACAAGCTGGGGAACAAATTTGGTTCCCTAAATGCAAGTAAACACTTCCTATAGTTGTTGTGTCCTCCTGTCCTATAGAAACTGGGCCTTACCACACGACTTATTCCTGTGCGAGAGGACTTGTATTGAGGGATTTGGCTCCCTTCATTCTCTGTGTTGATTTAAACATCAAGAATAAGCCGGAGGTTTTATTTGGAGGAATTAATTCTTTTCTGCTTGTGCTGCAGATGGCTGAATTTGCTCAGTCTGCAAAAGCTGTGAGAAAAGTACATAAGGAAAGAGAGAATTATACTGAAAATGGAAGAAACTATGCAAGAGACCATCTTGTTCCTCCTTTAATAACAGCAAAAAAAGCTGCTTCAGTGGAGATACCCATAACTGGGGACAGGTTATTTTTGCTCCTGATTTCTTGCTTTCACAATTCTCTTTCCCATTAGTCCAACCAGAGCACAATTTTGTTAATGGTTGGGTCAGGGTGCTAATTATCTGTGTGAAAAATGGATGGGCAGACAGTCCAGGAGATAGATGCTTCCTAATTTGTTAAGGGCTTTTAAAGATAAATGGCCTTGAAGTAGATTTGTTTTCAAACGAATAGCCAGTAGAGTGCTCGGAGCTGTGGCACAGTGAGCTCTCATCAGTTTTTCTCAGAGTGATGGATGTTGCATATTCCATCCATTGACGTGGTCTTTGCCATCAGAAGTCCCAATTTATTGAGAGTTTTTAGGGCAGTGGTTGTAAATTATTGCAGCCCAATTTTATTACTGTTTCACATCTACCGAGGACTGAGCCCTTTGTGCAGCTTTATATAAACTCAGCGAACATCATTAATATATTGACATTTAGGCTCATTTTGGTAGCATTAACCAGAGCATGTTATCATGCATTAATTGCAGTGGTTTGAAGTGACTAATTTCCATTTCTCTACTTTTTCAACCCGGAGCTGTGCTTAAAAAAACCATCCCAAACCCAACCCATAACATACACCCCCCCCCCCCCCCAATTGTGTGTACTGGGGGCATCTGCCTCTACTTCTCTGCAACAGCTAAACAAGAACCAGCAGCTCTTACAGGCCTTACTGGAAACTGCTGGAAGTGTCGTCTTTGAAAATCAGCCTCTAAAGGCTCTGTGTGGACACATACAGCCAGGCCTTGGCTTCAAAAACGTATCTTAATCCTCCTGGTGTGCAAAAGACCCCTAAAAATCTACTGTGTTTTCATATGCTGATATGGCTTAAGGGTTTCAAACACACTGAAATGCCATTTGTGATTCACCAGCAGGAATAGGTTTTCAACACCTGTGTCTGTATTATCGTATCAGTAAAAGAAACATGTTTCCTGGCTCTCTTCAGTGGAGGGCACCACTGGATGATTATATTTAATGTAAGGAGCTGGCAGCCTTTCTCGCTTAACCATCATTAGGAGATCTGCTGCTGAGGTCCCATTTTGTGAGGCAGCTGGAAATTGGCACTTAGTTTGAATGTATTGTTTTCTACCTTTCTCTTAAAGTTCAAGGACAAGGCAAAACAGTTCAGACTATGCAAAGAGTAAGGCTTTGCTCACTTTCTTTTCTTGGTCCTTTGACCTCTTAGTTCTTTTCTAAATAAATTTATTCCCTAAGTAAAATTATTCCCCTGCATAGACACAAATTAAATAGAAGTGTGGACCGTGTCAGCAAAGATGCAGGTGGAAGACATGAGGGGAAAGGTATTTGAAAGCGCCACACAGAATACATGCTGTGATAAGCATGTAGGCTTTTTACTGGAGTAAAAATTACCTGTCTTCAGTAGTGTTTCTCTTGATACTTAAAAAGGACAAGACTTTATTTCTGCTTTAGACAACTGAGGCATGGAACGGGGTCAGTGGTGAAACCTTAAATCACTCAAAAGGCAGGATGCTGAACAGTGCCTGCTGACTCTGAATTTCATTTGTTATTTTAAATATTGTACCCTCCTTACTCCCACCCTAAGATGTTCCTGCACCTCCTGGACTTCTGCCACCTGGTTCCTCCTGTAATGTTGTATGGCTTAAACCACAGCTTTACCTCTAACCTTCTGCTGCACTGGATCTGCTCTAAAGTCCAAAAGACTTTCTTGTGATAGAGGTTTTCTTTTTTTCAGTTACAGTGGCTTCACATGACCAAATAATACTTCATTAACCTGATGGCCTAAGGATATAAAGCTCCAGGGGGAACTTGTATTCCTCTGTCATTGGCAAGATAATTAGGAAGTGGAATAATGCAAATCTCACCCCAGGCAACTGCCTTGAGATTTAAGTTTTTATTCTGAAACCAAAGTGGTTGTGTCATAAATCCTTTTGTATTTGGGCTTTTATATTTTTAAGTTTATTGTTGACCATCACAATGAACATATTGCTAGAGCAGGAGGCTTTAGGAGCCCAATTAAGTTGGGCTGGTAAACCCACTGAGGTTTTTAGTCCTCAGTGTCACAGGCTTAAGTTTGCTTTAACTAGCTTTGATTTTAAGCTCCTTGGGCATGGCTTTTCATTCTGTATGTGTAAAGTATCTATGAGAGTGTATCTACCACAGAGCTTCTACATGATACGAAAACATAGGCACGAAAGCTGCTGGTGGCAGAAAGAGTTCTGCATCAATCAGGAGAGTGGAATATTGGACTTAGATTAGAGACAGCTTCATACGGAGTCAGCTACAGCCTTCCCAGTTAATAGAGGCTGGGGGAAGCTCGTATCAGTAAATGCTGCATCCAGGCGGCAGCAGCAAGCAGGAGATTAAATGTGAGAGCTGGATGGATGTGGTGTCCTGTTGAGGATGGCCTTCTGTGAGTAAAAGTCACTTAGAAATTAAAAGTTTAGCAAAACTCTACCAAGTAAAAGGTTTCTAATGAAGTTTGGCAGGTTTTCTCTCTGAAAAAGAAGCAAGGAAATTAGTGGGGTTGCTCTGAGGTGGTTGGACTAAAAATTAATATGGCAAAAGCAAAATGAAGGGGAAAAAAATCAATATTCTTGCTAATAAGAACCAACATTTATTTTACAGGAAACCTGAAGTTTTGCCTTCTGATTCTGAACCAGCCTTTCAACAAAGGTCATTTTCATTGTCTGTGGAGCAGAGGTAATAATAACTTGCATACATCTTCATTTGCTTATTTACTTAGCTGCTACCCAGCTAATGTACTTCATGTCTCTTGAATTGCAATGTGGCAATTTCCTCTAAACTAGAGCAGCCTTCTGGTGCAGGTGTGAATCGGCAGAATATGTCCCTTGCTGCAGGATGCAGCAAATGAGCTGATTATGCAAATTCTGCATCTCTGCATTGCTTACGTCAGGAGGATCTTTATGAACTGAGCTGGGTAAGACTGTAGCTTTTCAGAGGCATCTTAGGAATGATCATTGTTTTGCTGACAAAGTGTAGTAGATCAGTGATGCCTTTAAAGAGTCTGGAAGCAAAAGTTCCTTTAAAGGTCATCAGTGAAATGTGTTCATTTTCATCAAAATAAAATGAACCGTGTAGATACTATGTTGTAAAAGCAGTGGGAATTTGTGTGCGAGTCAGAAATATGCAAATCAGATTTCACTACTCCTTTGTTTAATAAGCACAGTGCTAATCATCGTCTCTGCTACGATAGCTGTACATTAACTGATGTTTTGTAGAGATATGTAAATCTTCATAAGCTTGGAGCTATTAATTCCTCCAGTGCAGAAATGTAGTCCTTCAGAAGCTTTCTGACAAACCACAGGAACCATCACTAACTTGTTATCAGGCAGGGAACCTTGCGGAGAAGAGAGATTCCTCTTAACTAACTGGGGCAGATAGAGCTATTTGATTTCACCATAAGCATAAGGGCTGGCAGGAGGTAGCTGTATGGGGAAAAGCAATTGGAGCAAGGGATGAAGTGGGCAGGATGTGTTATAGCACCTAATTCCAGTAAACCTAAATTACATGCCTACATAGGCAGACAAGGAGAAAAGGAGACACTTGTGCGGGATGAAGCAATGCATCTGAACAAGTACTGTACCCCAGATAGGCTCTCTTTCAATATCATCAAGAACTGCTCAGTGGAAGGGCTGTCAAGTTTCTAAACATGCTTCTATATATTGTTTTTATTTACAGTATGTCTTTCAGTGTATCTTTTTGTATTAAATAATGAAGAGGAGAAGGGTAGTTATTTTGGTCTTATTTCTTTGTCCCACCTTTCCTGTGTTTTTAAGGTTGAGGTTAAAAAAGAGACAGCAAATCAGATGTGCACAGTTAACTGAATGGCAGTATTTAGTGTCTTGTGTTACTCTGCGTGTGTTACTTGCTGTGTTATGTTAATCATACCTTTTTGTCTATTCAGTGGAATTTTAAGTCTTCCTTTTGCATTAAACCTGGGCAGGGTGACCTTTGGGGCATGGAGTGTAAACCTAGGACATGGTTTTGGCAATGCCTGACAGACAATGCTAGTGGACTACTGTAGGTGTCAGCAGTCTTGTTTCCCCTGGCTCCTACTTCTGAAGGAGTTGCAGCAGAGACTTGCAGGACTAAGAGAACTTGGGAGTTTCGGTATGTGAACTGAAGGAAGTTCTGAAAGAATGAAACATACTTAGAAAGAGTACTTGGTGACCAGCTGTGTATGCTTGAAATCTCACAAAGGAGTGTGAGAAGAAAACAGTGGAGCTGTTGATCATCACAAAATATTGCCAGCTACACAAACTGGGGGGAAAATGGAGTGAAAATGCAGAGGAAAAAAGAAAGATAAAATACTGACTGACTTCTCTAAGTTACAGCAGTGTTGGACATTACCGAATGCAGAATGCTGAAACATAAGTGTTATTTTTCAAGTAGGTTTTGTCCTGTCAAAATAACTTGTTTCATTAGCCCTGTCACTTTAGTGTCAAGTAAAACTGAAGGTGTGATACGTGATGTCCCGAGTTTAAAAAACCCCATCATATTGATAAGTGTGGATATCCTAGGCTAAAATCATCCCAGGTATAACTGCTCTTGACCTCAGGAAGAAGCAATTGCAGTTAATTAGCCTTTGTCTTATTACACACTTATATGAAATCTATTTTTACTGACATACTTTTAGAGCAACTGTTTCAGTCTGTACAAGTTTGTATGAACTTCCTTCCTGTGCCTTGTGAAGAACAGTGAAATCTGATTTCTTCTCTTCCAGGGACAGCTTTTACCACTCCTGGCGTACAAGGTGGATAAGTGACAATAGTGAATTAGTATAAGCTAAACGTTATCATGATTCTAGTCTATTATATTCATTACTGCAGTGAACCCATCTAGAACATGTTACCTTTGTGTAAGGTAGATTCATATAGTATTAGTGCTGTCCTAAAGGCTGGATAGATGAAATGCTGAAGAAGGGATAGTTTGCAGAAGCAGGATGAAGAATATTATGGCAGAAATCACTGGTAGATCACTGAGGGATTTATTTGGTATAGTGAAGAGGGGACAAACCAAATGACGAGAAATTGAAGAGAACAGGTAAGGGGAAAAGGTCTCAGTAAGTGGAGCTGATATAAGGAGACTGAATGTGGGAAGGTAAGGTGGATACAGAAGGTTGGGAATACACTGTGCATAAACACAAGGCTGGGAACAGTGGTCAAATCCATCGAAAGTGCTTGACTGTAGCTGTTAATACAGCTGTTTTTACCAGTGAAAGCTGTACAGCTTCCCTTTCAGCTTATCTTAACAGTGGAAAATATTTTGAAGAGACAGGACTCAGCCTTTCTCAGAGCTGCATGTTTCTGTGTCCAGGAGGTTCCTGTAAGGAAGACTGGATCCAAGGGAGCCTTGCCTTAATAACCCTGTGTCACATCCTAAATTCCTGCTTGTTTCTAGCTACTGTTTTGAATCCTGTTTAACAGAAAAATGGGTAGGGAAAAAAATCCAGTTTACATTAGTCTTTAGGACTACTTCGCAAGTGGTTTCAAATGTAAATGTGTTTTAAACGGAAAGGACTGTGGGTTGAAAGTCTGAAGCTGTCTCAGACATTCCATTTGGAAAGTACAGAGGCCCAGGTTTTAGTGGCTGAAAACAGAAGGGGTTGTCTGGAGAATAAATGCAAGTTCCAGAGATTTTGATTCAGCTCGTTAAAATCTCCTTAATCAGAAATTCAATTACTTATTTATGCCAAGAATTTCAGCAGTGTCTAGCGATCACAAGTGCTTCTGTTTATTTGATGTCTCCCTAGTGAAGTACCAGGAAAGGGGCAGAATTATTGCAGTGCTAAGAAATTGCTCTGTGAAATTGTCTCAAGTTCAGGATCTGATGTTGTGTCTTGCTTCTGAAAACATTGCACCTACAAGCTATATTACTCAGGTGATCCAGAATTGTCTTCATGGCCTCGCTTGATTGTAGCATGCTAAATAACTCTGCATTGAAGAGTACTTTCCATTCTTAAATGTTGACGGTGACAGCTGTGAAGAGCAAGAAGTTATGCTCTGAAAAATAAGACTGTTTCAAGAATCAGAGTAAAATAGCAATATGCTACAGCAATCATGGGGTTCCCATCAATGATGCATTTCTGGAATGGCAGGTTTGTTGTTAAATAGTGTCTTTGAAGTTGCTTGTTGAGAAAGGCATTACAATAGTTCTTTTTTTTCCCTTTAGGTTCCACCAAACATCTGTCTGGGTCTTCTTATATCTGTGGGTTTACTGGTTAATGCAGTTGCAGAATTAAAGTACTGGTTAATGCAATTCTTCTTGGAAAACTAGAGGAAAACTATTACACTTCTTTAAATATTAGCCATTAGTGCTACCAAATGTCCTTGGCTATGAACCAAAATAAACTACCAGTATTCTTTTGGAATGGATCTGACTTGTGGGATGTGTTTTTAATGTTGGACAAGCAGATGGGAAGGAATCGTCTATGAGACCAGGCTGCAAAAATGTCTGTCCTTCAGGAGTACCTCCCTAACTGGTTTCTTTCATGGACCATTCTTTTCGATGAAGGAATTTGGGGTCTAGAGATGTCTCATTATGCTGCCCTACCAGCCACTTCTCTGGACACGCATAGTATGTAGGTATTTTATGGTGCTTTGTAGATCATGAACATGGGGGACCTCCAGAAAGAAAGAAGTTGTTCACCCTGGAGATTTCAGCCTGTATTTTAGGGGGTTCTGTGTACTGAGACAGCAGGAAGCATACTTTTACCACAGCAGTGTAATAACTCAAATCCAAACTGTGGTAGATTGTCTTCATGTAAACAGGATTTTCTTACACTGCATCTCCTGCGATTGCATATCCATAAATTGAATACTTTCAAGTTTCCATCTCTATCAATACTCATTTTACAGCAGTCAAAGTGCCTATTGGGTTTTAAATAGTATCTTAAATGGGAGGCAACTTTACTTTCAAGATCAGCCTACATTTTTGGTGAAAATGCCTCTAGTGAATGGATTGTTCGCACTTGGAGGTGACTGCCAGTTACAAAGTGCCTCCTGAGTAATCAAGTGAGCAAAGGTGCTAACTTGTATCATGAATTTCAGAGTTACCTGTCTTTGAATGCCACGTGCTCCCATGCATTTTATGTTCCATATGCTTTTGTCTGCAATAAAACTGGTAATTGATATGTTGAATGTCTTCTGCTGAGGTCCAAGAGCTGTTTGTAAAGGTAAATAAGTTATAAATAGAAGTGGTGGTATGAAGCTCAGGTATATATACTGAATGTTTGAATGTCTCAGCAGAGAAGAGGGTATTGTAGCTTAATAACAGGAGGGGAATAACCTCACTTTCCCTGTTGCTTTTTTTCCCATTCCGTGATTGATACCTTGTCTTCCATTGTCTTCACCTATGCTTCTGGAGTTATTTGTTTGTACAGTCATTCACTTACCTATCAACTCTTACCTATCAGCAATGAGCTTGCCTTGTTGGCATATGATGTGCTTTTTTTCTCACCTTTTATTTTCATTTCTAGCTGAACTTGCTTGTAATATATCTCAAATTTGTACTAGACCCAGAATTGGCAGCTGGCATAAAACCTGAGTGGATTTAGAGCAGCTACTATTAATAAATAGGAAAATGTTCATAAAAATGGTGATTGGGATGTCGCATGGACTTGCATGCTTTATCGCACTTCCCAGTAGGCATCCAGACTAGCAGTAACTCTTACTGCTGGCCTCAGCTAAACTTCTCTGTTCTTCCCTAAGTAATGTTAGACTCCTGATAAGTCCACAGTGAAGTTCATTTTTCCACATTTGAATCAAAATAGGAATGTAATTTCTAGCTTGTATCTAGGAACTGAAATTTGCTGTTCTGTGCCACTCAGTTTAGATTTAAACATTTGCTTATGGTGGTGTGCCTGTTGTTTGACTGCATGCAGTGAGTTAACATCCTTCAATTGCAGGAGTCTGAGAGAAGTTATTTCAAGTGTTCTTGAGGGTAAGGAATCTATAATATATGTTAGGAACAAGAAAATTTGGCCCTGATTAATGCTGGCTAGACCATGCTTTAAGCTTGGAAATGTAGTGTCTGGATCTCAGGATGCACAGTAGTTTGCACTAGCAGTGATTCTGGGGAGAGAGTTTTCGAGACCAAGCTTTGCCCATGACTTGGTGAATAATTTTGACCTCTACCAGCTTTTCAGTGATGAATTGCAGGTTTACACTCATCTTTATAAACCTAAGCTTAAAACGGCAGAGAGACGGTAAATTTCTCCCATGTGTGACATGTTAGTGCCTTTTTGGTTCAGAATCAGGGCTCTTGAGAAGCAACCTAGGTGTGTAGACCTTCTGAAAAGTAGCTCTCATTGATTTTTGCAGACTTTTAGACAGTTATTGGCGAAGCTGAGAACAGAGCTGATCTTTTAGGCCTTTTGCACAGTTCAGGTTCCCTCAGCATAGTAGAAGCTGTTGATAGAATGGGGTCTCCAGACAGAGTTTGAGGCATAGTAGGCTGCATTTTATTTTGTTGTTGTTGATTTTAACTCTCTACAAATCCAGCAACAGGAAACTCGGAGATCTAAAAGGAATTCTGGTTGTTTAGTGCATTTGAGATTTTTGTTTGAGAAATTGAGAAAATGAGTAATTAAGATCCCCCTCTGTGGTGCTTTGAAAAGATGAACCCTGCTTAGCTGAAGTTCAGAGGAACAGAACAATAGAAGATTACTTTGAAGTACAGTGAAAAGCCTAACAGGTGATTACAACGCAAGGAAAAAAAAGAGGTTATTTCAGTGCTTTTTTTCCATTGAGTCGGGATGCAGATCCCATTAGGGGAGTTCTATTGTCGCAAGATTTGCTATGTAGAAGCCTTTGATAGCATCGTACTGTATATCTGATTACCGTGATGTTTCCCAGAGGACAGTTGAAAGAAGGAGCTTTGGAAAATCTTGTCAGGAGGGTACTTTAGAGCATCCCAAGCAAAAAGGGAACTGTAAGGCAATAGGAACAAAAAAAAAAAAGGTGATTAATGGCTCATTTTGTTAGTGAACCAACAAGAGAAATGGCCCGGGGAATGAACCCAGGGAGCAGGGGTGAATGCATGAGGTTAGTGTAAGTAAAACCTGTGACATCAGGCTCTTAATCCTATAAAAGGAACACTTGGATTCTCACTGCCTCAAGCAAGTGTTTAAAAAGATTGTTTCTCTGGGAGTTCCTACAGGGCAAACAAAGTATTATTTTCATAGCTAAAGCTTAGCACGAATCCACTGCTATGATGAAGATGTAAGGTCATGAAAAGATGGATGTTATCTAGGGTTCCTGACATCAGGGTCTTCTCACTGGCTGTGATAGCCACTCTTTCTTTTTCCCTTACTCAGGGGAGACAAGAAAGCCCGTACTGGTACAAACACCTTGCCATTAATCTTGGTCCAGTGGTTATTTCAAGTGGTGACTGTTTTTTAAAAGTGGATCTCTTCTTTTTGATTTTACTGAAGGTAGTAATGTTTCCAGCCTTTGGATTTGAAGTTTTGATTACTTTATTACCATGATTGCAGTAATGAGTAACCCAGCCAGTGAACAGTTTAACTCTCCGTAACAAGTTGAGACTATGCTTGTATTTGTTGCTTATGTGACTGATGAAGTGTGCATCCTTTGCTCTATGCAACGTCTGAAGGAACAGCAGTAGTTTGAGAATATGGATGTTGGATTGCTGGCTTTCTCATCTAAACAGTTTACATACTGTCTTGTGCTCACCGTATTATCCAGTATAAAAATTGAAGTTTAAATTCCTGTGAGACACCAAATAGTTTTACTTTTTTTCTCCTCATTCTCTCTGCCCTTTGTAAAGGTAGGTTGTTTGATTTGTTAGATTTTAGTATGACATACTTGTGTTATTAAAACAGTATGTGCATTTACATTCTGAAAACAGCATAGTGACATTATGGGGATTTTTATGTGTAATTAGTTAGATAGCTTGCCACACAACATCACGTAAGTTCTAAATTGGCTGATGGACTTGTGTCAAGGACAGCCTTCTCTGGGATCCTTTCTGGTTTTGATAACTACCTTCTATAGCAACAGTACTTCTGAGCTGCTTTAATGTATTTTGGCTTTGTTATTCAAAATGTTGTCTATGAGAAACACATGCAGATGTGTTTTGTTTGACTTTAGGATCATGACTGTTGTTTATTCCCAGGCAAAGACCAAGGTATTTCAGGAGTTAATGAAGGTCTGGGCTCCTTACTTTATGTACCTAGTGGGAGCCACTAACAGAGTGAGTAAGAAGAAAGTAGTTCTTATAGATACCAAATAAACAGTTAAGCCTGATGACTTCACTGGGGTCAGTCTTGCACTTTACATACCAAAAGCAAGGGGTCAGGAATTTGGTGTGGTTTGTTGGATTTTGTGTGAACTGTATCTGGTTGGGATGAGCCAAAAGAGCTGTGTGTGGTATTGATTCTGTTATCTGAGCATGACAAATGCAAGAATGACATTTTCTGAATTTATTTTTGTTTGTTTCCTCTGCCATAAACCAGTTATTAGATGGGACCGAGCTTGAATGTTCAGCTGTTTAACACCCGTATTCGCTGAACAGCTCCGTATTAGAACTTTGGAGTATTGGTTGGGGTTTTGGTTGATTTCTGACTGCACTAAAGGCTTGCTTGTGTAAATGAGCGAAGCTCTGTTGATTTTGATTCAGTTGCCTCTATTTACACCAGCCAAAAACTTAGTGCATAAACCCAGAATGAGTACTGTGGTTTGTTTTCTTTTTCTCACAAGTTAACAATTCTTTATCTAAAACACTGAGGAGCCAAGGGTGACATACAGCAGCCTGTTCATTGGCAGTGAATCACGTTGGAGCAGAAAGGAAAAGGTTGGCATAGGTTTCTCATTCTGGAAAATTCCATTGACCTCAGATATAGCAGCAAAGAAGTTTAACTCAGATGTCTTGGCTAAGGTGTGACCACAAGAATGAATGCTGGTTCAATGTAAGCTGCGTTAGTACCGAATTAATTCCGTGCTGTAGGCTATGGATATTATCTGTTGGAATTTCTTTTGAAAACTCTCAGCTCCTTCAAACTTCAGACCCAGCCCAGGGTCTTGTTCCTTGACACTTCTTTCTGGCAGTTATGAGTTGTTCAGCAAGTAACAAGTTTTTGCTTATTTCTAAACATGCACTTGTCTTGCAACCTTCCTAGTGTTGGCTGCATCAAACACTTGGCATTAGCTCCCAGCTTCCAGTAGTCCATAGTGTTATCTTGGTGTTTGTGATGCGTAGTAAGCTATGAATAATTGGTAATCAGGTTAGACTGCATGGTAAGGTCTAGAACATCACTATTGAAATGTGTTTCATTCAAGGAGGAACAGACAGAGAGGGACCAGTTTGACTTTGCAAGTCTTTGCAGAGGCCCCCAAATGTTTTGAAGTAAAAGAATTGTAGAAGCTCAAGTGGCATTTAGATTGTGGTATTGGGCAACATGAGTGGCCTAAGAAAAGCATGAACTTGTAACAGGCTGTCACAATG
Organism: Pezoporus flaviventris; assembly: GCF_033815535.1. NCBI lineage: Eukaryota > Metazoa > Chordata > Aves > Psittaciformes > Psittacidae > Pezoporus > Pezoporus flaviventris. Next base: position 8,434,339 of record NW_026892585.1, read on the forward strand.
ACTTAAAATTAACTTGGGACTATGACAATTCTCTACTCAAGATAATCTTAGAAGTTTAAAGTTTAAGAGTTCTGAGTAAGATATTTAGCCTTTGAGAAGATATGGTTCAACAAAACAACACAACTCATGTTTAATATAGGGTTAAGGTGGATAAAACTGCTTCAAAGTCTTTTGAGGTACAAATCAAAGTGCTGTAAGTGCAATATATGGCCCAGATAAAGGAAGACTTTATCTTTTGCCTAAATTGATGAGGTCTGTCAGTAAGGAGGCAGTGACCCTCCTAAATAGCAGCTCAGATGCGAGGTCATTTTCTCTTGTCTCTCCTTGGCCAGTTTACTGAAAAGAAACCCCAAGAGGCAAGTGAATTTTGTGGCATCTTATAGTCAATCTGCTTTATTTAGTGTGATCTGTCTCCTTTAAGTCTTTTCCATTAGCCATCTCAAATCTTGCTTTTTTATTTAGCAACAGGGAAAGGACAATGAGGATAAAGCGCTGGAAACTGTGAAGCTATCATCTAATTCTGAACTTGTCTTAGTTGTCATTTTCCTTGAGCACCTCTGTTTTTTGTAGGCCTATGCACCTTTGTCATAGAGCAACACTCATAAGAACTTTGTAAAACCCAGATACATATTAACAAGGCATCTGAAGTTGACCTTTTGTCTGGGAGGGAGATTGCTAATGCTGGTGGCAGTGATTTGTGAAGTTTGCTTTCCTCACTGAATTTAGGATCAGTTTAGTATTTAAGCTTACTTCTAAATCATGCATTGAATTCCTTTGCTTTTTCCTTAGATCTATAGATTTAGGTGAGCATTAATGCATCAGTCGTATTTCCTTCAGTGATTATACTGCTTCATATCCATTGCATTCACCTTCTAGAAATGCTTTGGCAGCAGAACTGACTATGCAAAAATGTATAAGAAAGGGTAGACATAATAAATGCACTATCAATTTGGCTGATGCAGTTCAACGTTTAAAGTTGTGTTTGTGACCCACTGTTCATCTCTGGCAATTTAAATATACATATGCAGTGTCCTCCTTCAAAGTGTGCAGGACAATAGGTAGGCTCTAATGTTATTAGCATAATAAATCTTTACTAAGTGAGGTTTCTCATATATTGCAAGTTCATGGCACTGCTGTTCTCATTTAGATACTAAGTTAAGGTGTGTGCAAAATTTCTTGAAGTTTGCTGCAAGTCACAGCAGCAAACTTCAATTATTTCTTTTTTTATTATATATTCTTTTTATTATATAGTCTTTATATAGTATAGTGCTGTCTTATCCCTCCTGGGACTACTTAAAATAACATAAATAACTGCATGTTGAACCTTTGTTCCTGCTCCTGCATCACATTGTCTAGGCCACTTCTTTATCAAGGTGGTGCAGGATGCTGTAGTTTGTAACTCCTCTCACTAGCTGTAAAAGGTTGGGCGAAAAGGATCTTGAAGACTCTTTGGGGAAACAAGTTTGATTTATGTTGTGTTGTGTTTGACTTTAGTAAAGAAGTATGCATCTCATTCCCAGCTCCAGAAGAATGGCACAGTCATTGCCTGCCAACTGAATGCATTTCTAAAAAAAAAACTACTAAAGGTTTTGTTTGGGATGGTTTGGGGGTGTTTCTAAGCCTGTTGGGCTTATTCCTAATTTATTTGTGATACTTCAGCTAGCATTGATGATATCACTGTTTCCTGTGAATTAGTGTGATGGTTTGGATCAGCTCAGGCTTAATGATGTGTTTTTCTTCATTCATAGACACAGTTGCTGACCTGAAAAAGAGGAACCTGTGTTTATGTTCCTTTTCTTACTGTGACTGCAAGACCGCCGTAGATGTTCAGGTGGGAGGTAGAAGTGTGTGTTACACAATAGTAGATAGTGGATTTCAGTGGATTTGGTGATTTCATGGCAAGGTCTTCAGCATTACAGAGAGCGAAGAAACAATGCTCTGTTTAGAGACAAACCCACTCTGATACAGGCTGAAGATTTTTGAGCTCTGGTTGGGGAAGCCAAGTGCATTTCCCATTTTCACTTTTCTTCTGTGTGGAGAGGTCAGATGTAAGTTCAGTCTTTGCTCTTTTGGGAGCTGCAGTGATTTCTTTTTCTACAATCACTTAGGAGCAGTTGACCTTTCCCCAGGGAATCTAGAAAAAGTAGGATATGAAAGTGGGGCATAGATTTGCATCAGGGTATTGAGTACTTCCTTTACATCTCTGTGGAAGAGCTTTTCCTCTCTCCAAACATGGTTAAGTGATTGTCTAGCCACAGACAGCTTTTTCTAGGTCTAGAGGTGTTTTTGGTTCTTGCATCATACATCATTTTCCCTTTGGAAACCACTGCCAGAATCACAATTGTGTTTGAAATCATACTGCAAGTATATATCTTGTCTGTGATCTCTCTGAAGTGCTAAATGTTTCCAGATGCTGAGGGAAACAGTAGAAAGAAGCATCTGGCACCACAGCCAAGTTCCAAACATGTGTGTTCTGAGCAAGCAGTACTGTGATGACATGAATGTTAAACTGTTTCTGGGATATCTTCCAGTTCACTCAGTATTTGAAATGAACAAATTTTCCCTGGGTCCACCAGGAACTGAGAAGCAGCCGTTCATTTACTTGTATTAAACCAACTGTGTTTTCAGAATGTTGTTTCAGTCTATTGGGAGTGCTGTAGCACAGGTTTATTTGGTTTAGAAAAGGCATTCTGCATTCATGCTAGAAGCAGCTGAGAGAGAATCTGAGTGAGAAGACTGACGTACTGTATTTTGGGGGGGAATATATGGTATATTTGGGCATTCTGAGAGAAACATTGTGGTAGTAATATATCCAAACATAAGTAAGTGTAATGAATGCTTTTTCAAAGTAGCTTGTAAAAGTTGTGCCATTTACAATTGGCAAGTTTCATCACCTTCAGTCCTGTGGAAAATCATACCCAAATCACGTGAAAATACATGTTCATCTAGCTGAGATTCCCAGACTTTCTTTTCCTCATTTAGAAATGGAAGTTGGGAAAATATCCTGTTGTGTATCCATACCAGGCAAGCGGTCTTTCTGTGCACAGTGGTTCTTGAAAACTATTCGAGCAGTAACGCTTATCAGAGTTTATGCTTCCAAGACTTACATGGAGACTTTTGTGTATGGTAAGGCAAGAGGCCAAAAGCCTTCGCTAGCTGCGAAGGTTGTGTATGGCTACTTGGCAGTGCACACTGAATGCTGTCATTTTCTTTTTTGGTATGATTTATGAATGTTTAGAGAGTAAAGGTGGATAAATCTTCTTTGGACACTTGTTGGCAAAACACTGTGAAGTGTTGAAACCATTGGTTAGCTTTTCTTTGACTTCATTAAATCTAGTCCTATCTCCTTTAAATTAGGATGGACTGTGTGTGGGTGATGAGCAGGCATGCCGTTCTGGGTGTCAGTTTGTATAGGAGAATAAATCACAAACCTACCAGGGGGTAGAGTCTTAGTTTTTCACCAAACTCACACAGGCAAAGCCCAAACAACAACACCTTCCCAAGTAATGCTTTCTTTGGGTAAGTATTCTTTGGAGAATGCAGTAAAATGAATCCTAAACATTAGGAGCCATTTTGAGTCTCAGAGGGATTTTTAATCTGGCAACTTTCTATTGGAGTTTAAGCTAAGTTCCAAATGAGTATGAATTCCAGTTCATTGCCCACTGGTATTACTTAGGCTGTAAGACTTATCAAAATGGATTTTATTGATGCGTTTGAAAGTTAACCCTCTCCTGTGCTCCTGTGCTGAAAGTGCAGGCTGCCATGCTTATCTTGTCAAAATCTCTAATGTAGAACCTTTAGCAGTGTGAACAAGTATTGATGTCTTGGGCTACAAATAAATTACATTTGTCATGTTCTGAATCTTGATGCTTTTCAGTAGATCAGCAAGGAAGTAATAAACTCGTGTAATACCAAGACACTTAGATGGTATTTGTCATTGTGTTGTATGTGCAGCCATAGGCACTTAAGACAGATGTCCTCATCCTACTCATGTCAACAACAATTGTTTCCTTGACTTCATCAGTTTCAGAAAGAAGTGTCATCCTCTGCTGCCTTCATTGTCCTTGCTAACAGACCTGATTGCACTCCATTGCAGTGGAAGTCTAAGTGAGAGTTGCCCTTCCCCAGGAGGATGAGCTACCTGTAAAGTTAATATGACAGTTTATTCCTTCTCTCTCCCTATCCTCAAAGATGCTGTAATGGAAAACAGATACGGACAACTGCTTCAGCTGTTTCACATTCTTCATCTGAAAGCTACAATTTCATAAGTAGCTCATAAAAGAGTAATAAATTCTGATTTGCTAAAAGCCATCTGCTTAATGGATTGCTTCAGAACTATTTATAATATCAGCTATCTATGTAATTAACAGTTACAAAACATATTGCTTGAGCCTATAAGATGCATATTGTTTCTTAACCCTTTGTAAGAGATGTATGGCTGCATTGTAAAGTCCAGGAGAGACTGTGTTTGAACCAAGTGTAATATTGAGTTAGCAACTTTAAATACCATTTTTTAGTTGTACCATGTTTCCAGAAATCATCTCCCTTTACCAGTGTGTGGTATCCTGGAAGGCTTACACCTTGACTTTAAATCTCATAGGTTTTATCATGAGGGTGGTAAAATGCTGGCAAAGGTTGCCCAGAGAGATGGTGGATGCACCATCCATGGAGACACACAAGGCCAGGCTGGATGCGGTTCTGAGCAACCTCATGTAGTTGAATATGTCATGGCTCATTGCTGGGGGGTTGGACTAGATGAGCCTTGAAGGTCCCTTCCAACCCAAACTATACTATGGTTGTATGAGATTATCTCTTAAATTCAGAGGTTGGTGAAGGCAGGTGCAGTGATACAGCCTGAGTTTGGCCAGTGGGAGCAACGTGTTCCCTTCTGTAACATATGGCTGTAAACCTCATCTTCCATTCAATTGAAAGGACGTACTATGAAAAGGTTGAGAGGGATACAAACAAGGGGTGTTTTATTCCCATGTCTGTGTTGACTCCAAATGCCTGGGGCTGAGTTTCAGGTGGAGCCTGGCAGACTTCCACCAAGTCCAGCCTCATCCCTCCTGCTTCTTTGGATGCACTCTCACAGCTCCTCAGAGACTTGTACAGCACAGCCAACTGCAAATATAGTACTATGGGGATCCACCACAGAGTCGCCGCTCACTGACAGGTGTGAGTGTCCTGATTTAACTACTTCCATACCTTTTAGAGACAAACCAGAAAGGATATAAAGGTTCTAAATGTTGGTGGGTTTTTTTTGTCTTTTTCAGTGGTATTCAAACGATGTCTAAGAGGTGAAATTATACTTACCAGTGACTTAGGCTGGATTGTAGAATCAGAGAATAGTTAAGGTTGGAAAGGGCCTAAAGATCATGTAATTCCATGCTCCTGCCATAGATAGGGACACTTCACATTAGACCATGTTGCCCAAGACTCTGTCCAAGTTGGCCTTGAGCACTGGCGGGGATGGAGCATTTAGGACTTCTTTGGTTCTTTCTACTTGAGCCTATTTTCCTAATGTTTCTTTAAAAGTCTCCCAAGGCTCCAGCAAACTAAAAATGCTTAGTTGATCTTGTGTGAAAAGCAGGAGGCTGCCAGCACTCAGCAATTCCAGGGAAGCTGGCAGGGATTTTTAATGTGACTCAAAGCGTCTGAGTGACAAATTAGTAACAAAAATGTCACTAATTAGACTGTAGTAGAACCTTGATAATCAAAACTACTTGGGTGAGACTAAATGTATTCAGATGACGGGGAGCCCAGATAATGGGAATCGGCTGAACAGAGAGACAAGCTGGCAGCTTGTTACAAAGGGAGGCTTAGAGAGATGGTGGGTGTTTTGAATAAACAAGCACCTAATAGAATTTACAGAACACAGTCCAGAAGTAGTAATGAAAGGACAGCTGGATTAAGACTTTTAACTAGTAGGGAAAAATCAGTTCCTTTGAACAAAGGACTGAGGTGATGCTAGAGCTTCTCTCTGCAGTTTTATTGAGACAAATAAGCCTGGGCAGTCTGGCTTAAACCTTTTCAAATCTGCTCTGTCCTACCAAATGGATACTGTGTGCTTATGGGGCCTCTCGGATACCCTGTTCTGCCACCAGCACAAGTCTGTGACATGGAATGTCAATGGGAATTGGGGCTGTGGTAAGGTAAATTACCTCTTTAAGAGGGTTAGGGCTAGCTGATTTCCTCAGGTAACAGGTTAGTTCTGTGGTGGGAACTGATGGCACACCTTCTGGGAAAAGGGAGGAGACTCTGGGAGGTTTCTTTATCCTTGAGGCAGCTGGTTTAGTAAATGCAGTTTAGCAGAAAATGTGCTGAAAATGCTAGAAGTTGCCCTTTGCAGGAAGATGAAATCTTGACAGCAAGGGAGCAAGATGTCCATAGAGGGAAGAAATAATCCAATGTCAGTATCACCTGTTGCGTGAGGAAGAAAAACCTTCCCTGTTTGACAGCGTAATGTCTTTTAAGTGGGAGCTTTTTGATTCATTGGTGGGTAAGTTGAACTGACTGATTTACAGGGATGCTGTTACGCTTTATATCATCTTTTGTGCTGGCTGTAATGTTACACTTATTCTTCCCATTCCTTCTGAGGTAGGATTGTGGGGGAAGTAGTACATTAAGTACCTAGTTTAGTGTTTTCATGTGTAACAGACTTTATGGTATGAGGTGAAAGGGCACGTGGTATGGAAAAGAAAACAACCCTGGAGAGCAGGGCCATAGACCACGCAGGATAAAATGGGTCTGCTATGCATGAAAAAAAAGGGTGAAAAAAACCTAATTCCATTTTTTAAAATGAACTCCTTTTTCCTTGCTGCTCCAGCCTTCTCACAGCATGGCTACACTAAACACAAGTGTGATTCCCGTTGTCTTTTCCAATTTACTCTTGTAATTACCATAATGTGGGGTTACTGAGCTGTCCCTTCTATGCTGCACTAGGATCATTTGTGCTGATCACAAAACACATTACTGCTATGGAAGCACTGATCTAGCTGTTCTTGAAAATACCACTCTTCGAGACCATTTGATTTGAGGCACCTGCATTAGCTTAACGAGGGCCCTTCACAGTGATGGGACAGGCATCTCCAAATGACTGGGAGTGCCTATTTTAGAGTCCTGACCCAACTCACCTGTGCAGTAATCTCCTATCTTGTCCCTCTGATTGCTAGGCAGAGATCCTTAAGATCAGTTAGGCAGGGTCTGCAGGCCTCTTTGAACCTTTAGACCCCTTGATACTTCCAATCCCAGGCTTTTTTCTGCTTGCCTTCCACGTGGTGCAGAGGTTTGCCTGAGCATCCATTTTCTGACATCACCTACTTACCCTCAGCTTGGTTTCTGAAGACGCAGCTCTTCCTCACACAGGGCCACCTTTTTACTTCACATCCTGCTTATAAATAGTTAATATCTAGATATTTCGGGCTCCCCCCTGAGAACCTTGTGTTCTCTCACCAAGAATTTACTCACAAATTGGCATCATGCTTGAGCAATCAGGGATGCTTACACCAGAGGTGGCTGTGACTTCTGAGGTCAGAACTTCATAGCTTAGTTGATAATTAGAGGACAAGATGTGATTCGTATGCAAGTGGACTTATCAGGAATGTAGTCAGCTTTTCAATTAGCTAGTAGCTTCTAAATCACTATGTCAATGACAGGTATTTATTGCAGTGGGTGTTTGGTTTAGTTCTATCTTTAAGATAATGCTTATGTACTCTGGGAAGCAGAGCCTTGCTTTCAAAAATAAACAGGTTTCCCACAGCAAAATCATGAGTGGACTAATTGGGCTTGTATAGTTATCTCGTTGCAGTATATGCAACCATGATTTAGGCAACAATAATTATTCATGGATTTGAGTCTGCCTTACCTTACCTCCATGATGAAGGAAGTGTGTGTAGGAGGTTATTTCAGCACCTGAATTAACTCAGTAAAACATTAAATGAGCCTGTCCATTTTACACAGGACGGCAGTGCTGGCGATTAGAAAAGGCTGTTTAAGGGCTGATCCTGTGAGGTAACAGATCAAGTTTACACTTCGGTGCCCTGTTGCACCAGTATTGCAATTAAAGAACAGTTGCAGCTTTTTTTTTGGCAGCTGTTTGGGTGGCTTCAGCAGTTTCTGAGTGGGAGCTCTTGGACGGGAACACAGGCAGTTTGAAGCCTGTGCAGGTATTTAGCATAGCACCTCATATTGCATTGTAACATGTCTCAGTGAAGGGCATACACTGGGCAGCCCAGATGCTTTTCCTAATATCGGAATAAGGAGTGGAGTAATTCCCTAGAAAATTCCAAACTCAAAATACATGTTTGCTTACGAAGTCAGTGGTGCTCTGAGTAGTAAGAAACTATATGATAATCTTAAGGGTCTTTTCCAACCTTGTCGATTCTATGATTCTCTTTCAGTGGATAGAAATGTACAGTTTCCATCTATGTTTTCTCTCACTGTGGCAGGGTAGTGTGAGACTCTATACTAGCAGTCCTCATCATATCCACACGCATGGGATATTCTTTTGTTGAGCAGCTTTCTAAAGTGCTTCTGCCGTGGGTCCAAGTAATTTCAATTACTAATCAGCCTATAGCCATGGGATATTTCTACATATATATATATATTTAAGCCATCAACAAATAATAAACCAGGTAAAATTCACTCATATTACAAGAATTACAAGATGCTCCCCTTTTAATGATGCTAAGCTACTCTGACCTGGAAATACTAATAACTTAGATACTCGTTGTATTTTGGGTCATGGTTGCTTAACGCCAGAAATGAAGTACTGAAAGTCACTAGGCCATACATTAAAAGATCCTTAACATCAAATAAAAGTTGCAGTTGGGGGCAGGCTAAAGATAACTGAAACCAAGAAAGGAGAAGGCTGTTAAAGAACATAGGTGACTTATTTATAGGTACAGGGCTTTTCCTTAGTTGATCATACTATCAGTGGATGCCAGTGCAAAATTAGAATTAAGCCTGGCAGTGTGGGTATATTTTTGCTAGTGGGTAACACTCTATGATATGCCTGTTAAAGAAAATAAGATACCCTTACAAAGCTGGCTGTCCAGAAACATTGCTGTTACGGTGAACAGGAAGATGCTGGATTGTTCTGATTGCAACATGGTGTAAAGTATTAATTACAACCTCCCCTTGATTACCCCACAGTTCATGCTTTTGCATAAACTACACCCTGGTGCACTGAGGTTAGTCAGGGTGTTGTATACTCACCCAGGCGAAGCTGTAGTGTACCTCTATGTGGAAGGGTCTTGCAATTCTTCGTGCTAGCTTGTGTTACCTGGTGGAAATTAATAGAATAGCCAGTCTGTTGCTTCCATATCCATATAAAGGTATATCATGTAAGGGATATGTGATTGTGCTGTCTCTTTTTCTTCCAAAATAACTTCAGCTTGGGCAACTGCTCTGTAAGAATCAGAGAGGGATAGAAGTACCAAACATCATAAGGTGCAGTAAGCTTTGTGAATATAGGTAGCTAGTTGTAAGAGACAGATGTTCCCGCTAGTTCCTGACCTTGCTTCTCACTGAAATTATAGCATAAGCTTCCTGCTAGATACCAGGAAACCAACTTTGTGCAAAATACTAAGCTTGCCGGCCGCAGAAAAGAGATTTTGGAAGTTTTGCTGCTTCAGTTCAGAGTTGCATGGTTGCCTTTTTCCCTCCCCACTCTCCTCTGTAACACTTAACTACCAGGTCCCCCTCTTTCTCCTGTTTTTTCCTCAAATGTGATACATGTTCACACCAGCATTGATAAAAGTAAACAGAACAGAGCTGTGATGGCTGACACTCCTTTAAAAAGGTGGGATAAAAAGCAGTGTGTGCGAAGTGCAAGTGGACAGAGAGAGTGGCAGAAGAAAGGAATTGGGTGTTTTTAAGCTTCCGAGAAGCATTGCTCTCACTGCAAAGGTAGAACGTAATATCTTTCTTTTCATAATGAAGTTTCATGTAGCCAGAGTAATGGTGAGAAAAAGCCCTAACAATTATGTGAATGTGCTCTTTAGAAGAAAAAGGAAGAGGCTTCTGTTCCAGAGATGGAGTGGAAAGCTCCCTTTTAAACCCATTCTAGTCTAAAAGACTGACCTATCTTTTAGTGAGCCTTGTATACACTGATTTTTTTCCTTTTTATGGTCTCTGACCTCATTAGTGGTTGTTGGAAATAATTAAAATGCATAAAAGAAGATCATAATGGAAGGTAGGACAAAATAATATAATTGACCACAATAATGTAGGCTTTTGGGTATTGCTGCATATTATTGTACATTATCTGACTTGTTCTTCTCTGCTTCCTTAAAAAAGCTGAGCCATGTAGTGCAAAAAAAGGGGAAAGTGATGATATCTTTGATGACTTACTCTTTTTCATTCTAATTTTATGAACAAAGGTAGAAATTAAAGTTAGGGCACAAAGAATGGAGGGCTGGACCCAGTCCTAGAATAGGAAATAACCTGGTATGATGTGCTGTGTTGTGCATCTGTAGTTTAACTAAAACTGAATATGCCTTCCTAGGAGGGGAGTTTGCAGAAAGTATGGAAAGTGCTTATTCTTTGCCCGTGTTTTGCACTAGTGTTGATTTAGAGGGCAAAGTTGAGATTCCAGGGATCATTAAGGGGTTGGCCATGGAAGAACAGAACACTTGTGTGATATCTGGAAAAAGTGTGTTCAAAGATTTATTGATTACCTGTCTATATAAAAATCAAGCCTGCCAAATATGACCCTCTGCCTAATGGAGATTGCTCCTTTGGTGGTCATCTGATGGGCAGGGCCTTAAAATTTGCTATTGTGAGTGAAGTGTTACAGAAGAGATATTTTTTTATAACATGTCTTGGCTCACTTTTCCTGTCCTCTATTATTTTGAATGTGTTCTAGCACTCCCTGTCAGTGGCTGAATTGGGCAGGACCTGTGTCTGTGTGTGCCATCAGACAGTATGTTGCACTCACAAAAGCAAGTGGTTGTGCTCGCTTGGACCCCTCAGAGCTATTGAGCAAGAGAAAAAAGGGGCCCTGCCTGGGTTTCCTGATGTTCCTGCTCTGAATGAAAAACGTTTTGTGAGTTCTCATATAAAACCTCAGATAACAAAACCAAGAGGCAGCAGAAGATCACTCTTCACTAATTCATTCCTTTCTGCTTATGAAAAGCCATCCCCTCAATCTGTAGATCTCGGGCAAGGCGCTGAATGACTAGATGCGTCCTGGGATGATTTCTGAAGATTGTCAAGTGCAGATCAGTGAGGGAAGTGACTTCTGGAGTTGTCTTGCATTGCTAATGCTGTCTGCCTCTCTTTACTCACATCTAGAAAAAGCTCTTATGTTTCCTCTCCACTGTGAGTCTTCCCCACTTAAAATTACAATAGATCTCACTTCCTTGTTGAGGATGGGGTATTGAATCAATTGAAGGCAGCTACAGCTGGTAATTCAACCTCTGAAGAAGTCTTGATTCCTATGGGGTTGGCAAATCTGTGCATTGCTAACAGGTGCCATAGACCACAATGTGTGCAGTAATATGGCTGTAGCTCCTAAGGGAGTTTTTCTTCTTTAAGAAGACTGAGAAGAGAATAATCCCTTTAATGGGTTCCCCTTTTCCGGACAGAGTGCTGCAAGCTAGGCAGCAGTGAGGCCAGAATTAATCAGTAGGTAGCTGATGCCTTGACTGAAAGAGCATCATACTAGCCTATGAGTTCTCAAAAAGGTGGAGTGTGCCACCTAATACTAGACATGATACTGAATCATTAGAGGAAAACACAGAATCCCAGACTGGTTTGGGTTGGAAGGGACCTTAAAGCTCATCCAGTTCCAACCCCGGCCATGGGCAGGGACACCTTCCACTAGAGCAGGTTGCTCCAAGCCCCGTCCAACCTGGCCTTGAACACTGCCAGGGATGGGGCAGCCGCAACTTCTCTGGGCACCCTGTGCCAGTGCAACACCCTCCCAGGGAAGGATTTCTTCCTTATATCCAACCTTAACTTCCCCTGTTTAAGTTTAAACCCATCACCCCTTGTCCTTTTGCTACAGTTGCTGGTCTGCTTATAGTAGATAAGCAGGCAGTGGATAAATTATCTGCTTATAGTGGCTGTATATATGGTGATACAGAAACTGCACAGAAAGATGGTAGTAGATGTAGGATTCATGGAAGTCTTTTTAGATTGACTGACTTAATGTCTGCAAAGTTGCAGCTTTGAAATATAGTAATTTTATCAAGGTTATCAGTATTTTATCACAGCTTCCAGATTCAAGACCATAGGAGAACTTGTTTAGGGAAAACTGGTTTGGATCTTAACCTTTCTCCATAGAGAATAAATGGAGTTGCTGCAACGCTGTAAGTTTTCCATTAAGAACTATTGTTTTTTTTTTTTGCATTAAAACTCAATGACAGCATTTTGCCTAAAGTAAAAGAGGATCTGAAAGTGGGGTATAAATCAGTCAATGCCCCCTTCCTTTGGCAATGTAGAAAAGACCTTAGCCAGAGCAGTGAGGAGGGTGTTTGTGTAAATGCAACTGCATTTTATGTACATAAGTGAATAGTGAATGTATGTTAAGATTTATCAGTGAATAGGCTGAGACCCACAAGAATGACAAGACATAAATCTGCAATGAATGAAGTCTTTTGGAATAAATTCATGTGTTGAAGGAGAGAAATGGGGAGGGAAGCTGTATGTCTACTAAAAAGGCCCAAGAGTAGTCGTGCAAAATGACTAATGCTAATTTTTCCTGCTTATTCTATCAACTGAAGTGGTTAGCAGAACATCATCTCTGTGCTGCTGATGTTGTTTCATTTGGTTTTTTGGTAGCTGCCACACATCATTGCCACACAATTTCTGTAGTAGTGCAGAACATCCTAGTAATTCTTCACTGCTGTTATTGAGTGTTGGGAGCTCTTAGTGTTCCTGAAAAAAGAAGAGAAACCAGACCTCAGAAATGGATGTTTAATAAGCAGAATGTGAAAATTTGCATACATACATAAATTAATCATATTTTGTGCCAAAGCTGGATTATAACTTGTCTGCTCAGCAAAGCTCATCATTTCTAGCTGGTTTTATCTACTATCACTTTCTGTGGACCATCTACACAAAGTTGAGTAGGAAATACACATTCCACTAATTGCAGTAGTACTGAGTTCTCTGTTGTTTTCATGGTTTAAGGAGGTGATTTATGCCTTTGTGGTTTAATATCTTGGCAGAACAGTGCATATTTGTGTACATGTAGTGCCTATTAAAGTTCATGGGAGTTTCCAAACTCATCTTTGGGACATAAATTGATGGAGCCAGTTGTAGAGTGTGCTAATAGCCTATTGTCTCTGCTTATGTTTTACTCTTCATGGGAACATCTTAATGGCGGTACAAAAGGACTAAATCATAACTAGCTATATGAAAAGCCAATGATTAGTAAGTGAGTATGTAGGTTTAATAGGAATTTAATGAGTGACTCAGCCAATCCGATTTGTGTAGGAAGCAAATTTAATGGATCTGGGATAAAATATTTCTGGCTCCCAGATGTGGTATTCATTCAAATGATCCCTTCTGCAGCAAATGTAACATAGAAGAGAGGGAATGAGAATGGTTTTTAATGTTTTGTGGTAAAAGGCAAGTATGCAGATTCTCGTTGTAATAGAAGTAAAAAGAGAATAGAGACCTCTTCATCTCATTTCCAACTTAAGTATATGGGCAGACTAATTGGTTACCTCATTTTTCGCTGGTACCATCCATATGATCTCAGTTTGTGAATGGCATAAAAATAGTAACATAAGGAAATACGAGCATCCATGGGGAAACTATGCAATGTAGCCTATAACAGCAAAGAGGAGAGCCTTTCTCTTTTAGAGCTAGTGCCTAAGGTTTTCAGCTAGATACTGAAGAAGTAAATTGTACCCAGCTATGTAATGAAATAATAACTGCAGTGATATAAGGAATAATCAAATCAATTCAAACCTTCTAATTTGTGCCAAGTGCTAAATTGTAATTATAACAACATATGAATATTCATAATGTAAATAGATAGCATGGCAAAATTAAAGCAAACATTTACACTCAGTCTAGGACAGTGCATTTCTTTTTTAATGTCTATTTCCAGGATTAGATCTAGATTCTAGATTGCTTTGAATGCTTTAATTGTAAACCATCTTCCATTTGTTCATATTTTCTGTAGTTCTCACAGTGGAATCTTCTAGGGTCTTTTGTCATTGCATGATGACATTTTAAACACAGGTTTCATCAGAAGCACTCTGTAGTATTGGAAACATATGGAGAATAAGCAACAAACATCATATTTCTCCTTGTCCCCAAATAGCAGTGTTCTAGGAATTCCTGGTGTAAGGAGGATCCTAATTTGGTAGTGCTAGGAAGATGTTTCAGAGCATACAGAGAACAGCATTTGGGGGGCCTTGCTTTAGCTGAGCTGTATTCCTAAAGAGTGTTCAATCTAGGAACACTGTTCTACACGCACAGTAACCAACTTGTCCGGTGCTCTCAATGAAGAGTTAATTCCAAAGAAACCCACTATTCTGTCACACTGAAGACAACTGGTAATTTCTTGCTCAAAACTGTACATGGAGTTGAAATGTGGGAGATTATTGGAGTAACTGCCCTTCTGCCTAATGTCAGGAACATGGGAAGGGAGAGCCAGTTCTTGGAGTTGACTTTGACAAGTATGGGTATGGATGTCGCCAGGATGTAAAGGCTGGGTGGCAAGAAGCAGGACTCTGTTGTTACAGATGTTGGCATTGGATGCATAGCATCTCTGGCTATTTCTAGGATCCGAGCAGACGTATGATACTGAGGGAACCTAGAACTTGGTTTCTTTTTAAATGTCTTTTAAGGGACTATCAAATTGGTATATCAAATTACCAGAGAAGGAGTGGAGTAAAGGGTAGAAAACATCAGCAGTGACAGCAGGAAGGTTACAGAAACTTACTGAAGCAGCATCTGTCTCTAAGGTAGCTCCATGTGCACAAAAATGCCTGTCTTTAACGATTTGGATGTTTTTCTTGCAGTACGAAGGACAAAATCAGAACTTGTGTATTCTTGCTAGTACACACAGCTTCCCCAGGTCTCATCAGTGCTTTCTGTCCTCAAGGACAAAAATAGGGCTGAGCATGGAAGGAACACTCTTCTGAGAAAGCTTGCATCTTGAAGGCTGCTGGTGCTTGGATACAGAGAAAAGGCTGTCTGCAGAAAAGAAACTGGTCTGAGATTAAAATGGGACCCTGGAGGAATTCACTGTGTTTAAAAGGCAGCTGGAGCAAAAAGGCTGCAAAGCTGCATTTGTCTTGTTAAGCACCCACAGACCTTCCACCATGAGGTACCTTGAGAGCTTGAAGAGCTGTAGTGTTAGCATGAAGTTAAATCTGTATGTAATAACCAGTAGCTGCACCACTGGTTCATTGGAACAGCTGAATCATTAGTTGACATCTTGTCATGTTTTATCCCCTCACATGTTTATTGTTCCTGAACTACCCACCTCTGCATTAGTTGTCTTACTGGCTGTCATGTAGTCCTATTGAAAAGAAAAATCTGTCTGGGGTGCAAACATGCTGACTTCTCATGGTGGGCCAGGAGACACTTCAAGCATGACCACTGCCTTTGGATAGAAGCTTTTTCTCCTTAAATTGTTTCTTTTCCTTTTCCCCCACTGCTAGTAAGAATTCTTGAATGGCAGTACCTGCTATGGAGGTTTGAGTGGTAACTTTTCCACAGCTACTCGCCTGCGTAGCTGTTGCTGGATTTCTGCAGCAGAAAGAACAAAAGCAGTAAAGCATGTGCTGAAGGTGCAAGTCCAGCAGAGAATGTTTTCTTCATGGTTTTTAGACATCTCTTACCATGTAAACCAATATTTCTAGCTGGATATAGTATAAAAATTGATAGTGCAATATTGTGTTCTTCAATTTTGAGCAATAAGGAAACTGGCTACCTTTTTTCTGTGCAAGAGCTTATTCAACTTCGGATTCAGGTCTTTCTTCCACCTCTTACCCTCTCCCTTTAGCCTGGCTCAAAATCCTTGTCATTCAGCAACTTGGACTAATACCTCATTCAAACAAAAGACCACCCTGTATTTCACTGCAAGTAAGAAAACAAAATCTGCAACATACCTATGGGCTACCTTCACTTCAGATATGAAGAGCAGAGAGTAAAATAAATGCCAGTGTCTTGATCAGTAATTTAGGTGGTTACTATCTCGAAGAATATCAGTGGACTCATAGTGCTTTGACAACTGGGACAGAAGAGCCCCAGCTTTAAGCACCATGTATTGGCTTTCACTTAAGAAACTGTAGGTTTCTGCTAACGTTGATTAGGGAAAATTAGTACTTATCAAGGAATTAAGAGTGTGCTTTAGGTTGAGTGGCATTAAAAAAAATACTATAGGGCAAAGGGAAGGTTTCATTAGAAATAAAAATTGTAATAAGCAGCCAGTTTTGGGAAGAACTTAGTTTAACAGCAGTGCCTCAGTCTCTTCTATAATCCAGCTATGTTTGATTTCTTAACTTCTGCTCCCTTATCAACTCGAGTCCTTCCTGAAACTTTCTGTGCATGCTGTTATTGCTATTATCATGGTATCAGAAAGGAATATATGCTTTTAAAACTTTCTTCCCTGTTTTAAACTACTCAAGGACCCACAGAAATCCTAATAAATCCCAATCCATAGATGTTGCTAATAGATCAGAAGGTATTTGTGGTGCTATCTGTATGGTAATACTATTTTTTTATATCAAGTGACAGAGCTGAATGCTGATTTGATTAAATCTTTTGATGTGGCAGGAAAAGCAAGCGTAGCTTTGGCTATTAATAAAGCTTCTTGGGCTGCAGTCTCACAGACCTCTTTGCAGGTTTCTCCTTTTCCTTCTTTATGCCTGTTCTGCAGCACTGATGGGAGTCTGATGACTCCCATCTGCTCAGGATCTCTGTGGATCTGGTGAAGGCACAGGAACAGAAGTCCTGAGGGCATGGTAGCACAGAAGCGATATAATATGACTTACTTGTAGTAAGTGGTATATGTCCACTTTATGTTGTCAAGGAAGATGGCTCAGGGCTGATGTGTTTTCCTTCTCATCACTGTGTGAAGTAAAGATACTAATTGCTGAGGCAGTCTTAAGTGTCTGGTTTTTGTCCTCTAGCAGAGCTTCATACTGCTTGGAGCTAGCTGGCTATGTCTTTCACTTTTGTGAACTTCCTCAGGTTTTGTTCTCACTTTTGCTTTCATTTGTAGCTGAAGAGGAATTTGTGGAGCTTTTATTTCTTGAACATTTGAGACTTAAGTTTGTCAGGTAAAAGTGAGTATGCATGGAGGCAAGGTGAGTGTGAGGAGAAAAGCCGTATCAGTTACTTCTGAAGCTTGGCTGCCGCATTCTCCTCAATTTACTAAACTTGAAAAGGAGGTTGCACGTTTCTCCCACAGCATTCTTTCCATACTTTTGATCACTTTGCAAGGAGGTAGTTTTAATGGTAGGCAAAGTAGTATGCATTTCACTGAGGAAGATAAATCAGACTGCTTTTACTTTATCTCCCCAGTATTTGTGGGGTATTGTTTGGGGGTTTGTTTCTAAAGTGAAGCTAGAAAGCAGCTTTTCTGTTCTGTAGGTCTAAGCAAAAAGAAACACCACCTTTGCTCCTTTGAGAGCAGTGGATCTGAAGTGCTATTGCTGTGTGATGATCAGAAGGGGGAGAGAGGCAAAAGCAGCAGAAGCAGCAAGTGAAAAATGAGTTGGGTTTCAAAATAAGCTTGTAGCAAATAGGAGGATAGAGTTTTGAATTGAAGGATTTTCAAAATGGCAAAAAGATCCATAAGGCATACCCAATAGTGTCTGAAGAGAAGCACTTTCATGTTTTGTATAGCATGCTTTCTTTTCAGACATGTTATTGTCTACTGCTGCAGCACGTGATGAAACTTGGGAGCACACAGGGGTGTGTTGAGGGGCTAAGTTAGACCATGTTATAACTACGTGAAAAAGCCCAATGTGAAATCGTCTAGGATTAACATCTAGAAAAGGATGTCTGAAAAAGGGGAAATACAAGCCAACACAAGAGGGACGTGGAGCTATTGAAGCAAGTCCAGAGGCTGCCATGAAGATGATCAGAGGGCTGGAGCAGCTCTGCTGTGGAGACAGGCTGTGAGAGCTGGGCTGGTTCAGCCTGGAGAAGGCTTCTGGGAGACCTTACAAGTCTTCCAGTACCGAATCCTAAATTAGGGCCCCTACAAGAAGCCTGAAAGGGGACTAATTACAAGGGCGCAGGTAGTGACAGGACAAGGGGGAATGGGTTTAACCTGACAGAGGGGAGACTGAGGTTAAACACTGGGGAGAAATTCCACTGTGAGAGTGCTGAGGCGCTGGCACAGGGTGCCCAGAGAAAGTGTGGCTGCCCCATCCCTGGCAGTGTTCAAGGCCAGGTCAGATGGAGCTCCACTGGAAGGTGTCCCTGGCCATTTCAGGGGGTTGAAGCTGGATGATCTCCTTCCAACCCGAACCATTCTATGATTCTGTGTATCTTGCTTACCTGAGGGAGCTACGGGATGATGAGACTGAGTATGGTAGTGGTTCCTCAGTGGTTCTACCCCTCACTTTGAAGAGAGGACTGAGCTGGTGGCAGCTTGCTTTCATGGTGACCTAGCAATTTGTTTTGAGCAGCCACCATGGCTCGCTTTTGCAGCTGAGGGGAGTGTATGACTATGGCAGCACGGTCAACATATGTGTAGCATGATACCAGTCTAACACAGGAGCAACACTGAAGCTGCTGTGGCTGACAACTAGAAACCTGAAGTGTGAAAGAAGCAGCCGAATCTTGTCCTCTTCCTGACAGCTGCATTTGGACACAACAGAATGAAAGGAGAACTGGCATCTGTTCAGTCCTTTGCTGTGCTGTGTTTGGTGCAGTGCTAAATCCTTTATGAGTGTCTGGCCAATAAGGACTTATGTCATGGTATATACTAAAGTCCTTTGCGTACATATAATTCCCGGGATAATATTACTATATACGATGCATAGAAAATAACAATCATTTGCTATTACAGTTTAGGGTAACAGCTTAAGTATTGGGAGGGGAAGAAAAGGTCAAGGTGTGAAAGGACTCTTTTGGAGTCACGCAGGCCACACAGCTGTAGAAGAGCAGAGAATTTTACCTCAGTACTCTTGGTTTCATTCTTAGGTGGCAAAAGCAAGCCGTCATGCTTTGACTTCTTAATAAGTATGGTCTGTAGTAGTGCTTTGAGAGAACTCTGTATGTTCCCTCTTACGAGAGGTTGTGCACACAGCCTGTCTTGTCTGTAATGCATTAGGTTTCCTTTGATTCTGACCCTGGTGAAACGGTGAGAATGAAAATAGTGGCTTTGGTTTTGTTGTTAATCCTGATTGAGTATCCTGTTGACTATGTCAGTTAGGAGTGAATGAGTGATTTGGGTTGCTTAAAGAATCACTGTCAGGGGTATTGGCAAAAGTGGTTTTAATATGATGTTGTAGAAATGTGACCTAATGAAGTTGAAGTGCAGAGTTGCCTCTATTATTGCATGGAAGAAACATGCAAAGGAAAATTGAGTTAGAATGATCCGCATAGAAAGTGGAGACGCAAAAGAGTAAGGAAGACCCTCCCACTGAATTACGTGGTTCAGAAAGGACCCCTTTGCTTTCTAAACTCCCTCTCAGAGAGGAACCTACATGCAGCTGCATCCAGACTCAGTCAAGGGTTTATGTCTAAAGGATTATAAATGCAAAGTGTGTAATCACTGAGTAACTGCATGGGTTGGTAATTTTTCATTCCTATTAATTCGGTGTGCTATAGGATGCTTACTGAGGACTTGTTGTAAGGGTTTCTGCCTTGGGCAAGGAGGGATCTAATAGTCCCAGGTGAGGAATCTCAACCTGTGAGAGGTGTCTTTGCTCGAGGGGAGAGTCACCTGGTTTGCAATCCAGGTGCAATTCAGGGAGAGCTCAGACTGGGCTCATCCAAAGATCTGGTGTTGCTAGGAAGTCTCTAACACTGAGGATCAACCTTAGGAGGCATCCCAGCTCAACAGGAGATCAGCACTATGCAGCCACGCTGCCTAGCAGAGAAAGCTCAAAGAAGGCTCACTTAGGCTGTTGTATTTATGGAATAAAGTGGTTGGGTTGTCATCAGATTGCACATAGTGGGAAAGGTACACAGGAGACTCCTTGTACCCACAACTTTCTATGGTCCTTGATAAATGGGTCTTGAAAAAGCCACCCGCTATTCAGGCATCAATCGCATGTGTTCCAAGCTCATGTGCATTGATGCTCACTGCGTCACTCTGCCCCTTTGTCTGTTTTCTAGAGGAGCTCTTGGCCTGGCTATGGCTAAGGCCTTTACCTGCTTTGGAGTCTGTACCAAACTACTGCTTGTTTGGTTAAAGGGTTAAGTGCATCTGTCACAAGTTTACATCTTGACTTTTTTATTAGTCTTATTTCTTAGGTGCTGCTCTTATATTTATCGTGACCAGCAAGGTCTGCAAATGCTTTTATTCTGCAGAAGTTCACTGGAGCTAGTGAAAGTTAATGTCTGTGTTCTCACTTCATTATTTTCCACAAGGTAAAACTCCATCTTCTCCGAGGGTCCTCTTCCAACAACAAATGTCATTAATCATTTATTTATTGTACCTCTTGGTTCAGGGCATTAGTTGAGCATCCACACTTCTTTATGTATTTGCTTTGGAATTTACGTACTGTGTATAATGGCAGCGTAGCCACATGACGTTCTGTACCAACAGGGCTATTTTTAAAAAGCTTTCCTGAATGATTTCCTGTCATCATCTTCCATTTATCTTTGTCTTGGTTACAGCCTGTTAACGATGAAGAGAGCTGATTTGGGGGAAGGTTCACTGTTAACTTAATTATCTTTTATTCAGGTCCACTGGATTACTGCAATAAATGCTGATTGCTATCTCAGTCTCTTTCTTACCCTCAGTTCTGCATTTGCATGCAGATTTTCTGCTAAAATGTGCCGAGGTTTTTTTGGTTTGTTCTAAATATCTTGAGTACAGGATTCATGATCGTCTGTCAGTCCTTTGGAAGTTACAACGTGGAGTAGCAGTGTCAGCAGTAGAGCAAGAAAAGGGCTGTGGTCAGATGGATGTTTCTAGCTGAGGTTCCCTACCTCCTGTACTCCTTGTGCACAACCCTTAGCATAGCAGTCTTCCACATGTACTGTCATTTTGTCTTGGGATCCCAGAAGACTCTTGTTTAGAAGCCTAATTAAGATTTCAGTGCATAGATGAATGGCAGCGTGATTTCTTCTCACCCCATGGTGTTGACCTCTGTGGACAGAAGTCTAAAGCTGGCAAGAAAGTAACTCTGTTCCTTTGTGGAAAAAAAAACAATTTTTGCTTGTGTTCAAAATCCTAAATGCTGTGCAAGGCCATCTTCCACGTTTTTATCCCAGTCATGCTGCTTTGCTTTCCCACCTCAGCAGGAAGAAGTGGCTTCCTTGACCCAAGCTGTGATTTGTACTTGCGCTTCTGAGGAGCCTGACCTGACTGTGCTTGAGTGCTTCAGCTTGAAAGATTGAACTGTGGCTTAAAGTGGTTGAGAACCATGTGTTTGTTTATCATCTCATGCTATTGGCTTTAATTTCTTGTACAAAAGTTGGCTTGAAGTAAATTCACTGCGTTGTGCAGTGTTCATAAACTATGTCTGTGCCATAGCTTATGTTGTACTTGGCGTAAGAGCAGCCTTCATTCAAATTTGCATCAGTGTTGCATGTCCCTGATTTTCAGTGTTTCCTGCAGCTATCAAAAAAGCAGTACATCAGGGCATGGCATGAAATGACCTCAGAGAGGGCTTTGGAGGTGGCAGCCTGGCATTAAATTTCAAACCCCGTATTTAAGAACGTAAGTACTTGGACTTTGCTAGCAGCAGAGAATACTCTGTGGCTCTTTTAGGCTTGGCTGGCTCTTAGAGCAGTTCCCCTCTGATATGTTGTTTCAGGTGTGAAATTAATGTTTATAATCCGAGAGTATTCCTTTAAACCTGTTTTTATTACCCCTGAACGTATTTTTTGGTGTGCAAGTCTGAACGTTGCATGACCAACCTTTTTGCTTTTCAAGTGTCTTTTCTAAATCATGGCACATTGATATACTGTCACATCAATAAATTAAGTTAAGGGACTAACCTAAACAAATGCCAAAATCATTAGCAGTTAATTAACCTTCTGTACTTCTCTCCAAATTGACTTTGGTTTAATTGATGACGTGGGCTCAGTTCACTTGCTTTGTGCTCATAGAAACAAACAAAAGGAACATGACACAAAATTGAATGAGTGGGAGGGGGAAGAGGGAAAGCAAGGCAAAGAATGGGGAGGATGTGCAAGTACATCATATAATCATAGAATAGTTAGAGTTGGAAAGGACCTTAAGATCATCCAGTTTCATCCCCTCTACCACGGGCAGGGATGCCTCACACTAGACCATGTCACCCAAGGCTCTGTCCAACCTGGCCTTGAACACTGCCGTGGTTGCAGCATTTACCACTTCTTTGGGCAGCCCGTTCAAGCCCTGTTCCACTCTCACAGGGAAGAACGTATTCCTTATATCTAACCTGAACTTCCCTGTTTAAGTTTAAACCCATCACCCCTTGTCCTGTTGCTATAGTTCCTAATGAAGAGTCCCTCTCCAGCATTCTTGTAGGCCCCCTTTAGATATTGAAAGGCTGCTCTGAGGTTTCCACACAGCTTCTCTTCTCCATCACAGAGTGTCAGCAGCAAAATGTCAACTGTAATTACAGCAGCAGCACTGGGAAAGGGTGGGTGAAACGCTTAGGACTTTTCCCTGCTTCCCTTGTCCCTAGCCTGTTGTGATAAGTGGCAGAAGTTTCAGTTTACTGGGTTTTGTTAACAACAAAAACAAAGCCCCATTTTCCTAAACAGGAAACTTCCCCATTTCCAGATCACAGGCGGGAGGAGCGTAGTTCACCTGCGCTTGCTGGAGAGCATGAAAATTACATTATGTTGCTTCTTTGGCATGATGTTAATTTCAGATGGCAGTTGTTTGTGTATGGTGAAGTACGATATTAGCCGTGTTTGCTTAGGTACTGGATTATTTTGTGCAGAGGAACCTGTATCTTGTACTGGGTCTCTGTGCTTGCATCCTCTGGGCAGTGTGCGGACCACAGAGCAGGTCTGTACTTTGTCCTGCCAAGCAGGTTTCCATGAGGCTCTACATATGTGCAGGCATTACTGGTGTGAATGATTTTCAAGATCTGACCTGAATTTGACTTCGCCGTGCTAGCATATGGCTAATGCTTTCCTACATTTCACTCCCCTTTGGGGCTGTGCACCTTTAACCCAGTCCTGCTACCTTGCATGGTGGAGAAATGTCTTGTTTCAGTGCAACCACAGCACCCTGGTTGTGGCTGCTCTGTGTGGGATGCTCTTCGGACCGATGCATTAAAGTACTTTTTAAGAGCATTAAAAGAAACTCGAGGAGTTTAACCACCCTACTCAATAAATGTGATTCAAAAGCATTTGTCAGAATTGTTGAAAGAGCAGAACTTTAATTTGAAAGGTTTTTCCTCTTTATTGCCTCATAAATAAGTATCGCAGTGCTGCAATTCAAATAGTTTAGGATAACCTAGTACCTTGATTTTTACCACAGATACTATGAAGTTCCAAATAGCTAAAATATTAACCAAAATATTTCTGAAACAGCATTTGCTGCTGGAAAGACACTGTACTGACAGTAAATGCTGGTTTTTTACTTCCAATGGTAGTTTACATGAATTAAAATTATTTTCTCTTGTTATTAAAAAATGCTAAAAATCTTTTGCTTTAACTTGTTAGTGTATATACAGCGTTAATATACAATAGAATTCAATCTGGGTTTAAAAGTGCAGAACTTGTTTTGGTGGGGTTTTTGTTTGATTTATTGTAGGTTTATTTGTTTTAAGGCAGTCCCTAGAGATTGTAGTAGATTCAAAAGGCTTATTCTGCCAAAGAAGTGGTGATGGGATTAAATTTAAACAGAGGAGAATAAGGAAGAAGTTCTTTACTGTGAAGGTGGTGATGCCCTGGAACAGGCTGCCCAGAGAAGTTATGAATGCTCCATCCCTGTGTTCAAGCCCAGGTTAGATGGGGCTTGAGCGACATGGTCTAGAGCAAGACATACCTGCCCACGGCATGGGGTTGGAACTAGATGATTGTAAGGTCCTTTCCAATCCGAACTATTCTAAGATTCCATGTTGGAATTAAAATTGAGGATCCCAGCATAGGATATGCTGATAGATCTACGTGAGTTGTGAAAGAAGAATTTCCATTTTCTTCCACTGTGGAAGTAATTTGTGACTGCTAAACTTGCCTGGATTATCCTGTTACTTTTGGATAGCGTCTTAAGTAAGGTTCTGCTTCATATAGTTATGGCAAAAATTACTTAATGTATGCATGTTTTTCTTTTCATCCCTCAGATACTTGTCTTCAAGTTTAATGATTTGGAAGCTGTGGTAGAAATTGTACATTTAAAAACCACATCAAATCACATGTTAAAGCTATATATTTAAATCCATAGGAAATAGGCTTGCCCAGTGACTATGCTAATAAGAAAAATGTATGTATATAAATGAGCACAGATATTCTCCCACTTTTCTTACTTCTCCATACTTCTTCCCTCATCACCTTTTCTAAGTTAAGCACTCCTTGAGGGAATTTGCTTTGAATGCGCTGCAGGGCTGCTGGGAAGTGGATTTGTGTGTTAATTTCTGACAGGTTTTAGTTTGCTGATAACTTTCCCCTTCTGTGATGAGATTTCCTTTTATTAGTTAATGCTGACTTTGCTGCTTTCAAGCTGCATTCTCCATCACTCTTTGGGTAGCAAAGTCACCACCATTAATACAGAAAGGATGGAGGAAGAGTAATGAACTATTTATTTTCACATGTTTGGGATTACCACATAGCTTTCAAATGGCAGAGGAAAGTGGAGTTTAATGGTCACTCTTAAGTTAGAGGGGAAAAAACCCAAGGAAAAAATAAATTGTTTACTTAGACTTAGAATCATAGAATCACGGAATGGTTTGGGTTACAAGGGACCCTAAAGCTTACCCAGATCCAACTCCCTGCCACGGGCAGGGACACCTTCCACTAGAGCAGCTTGCTCCAAGTCCCATCCAACCTGGCCTTGAACACTGCCAGGGATGGGGCAGCCACAGCTTCTCTGGGCACCCTGTGCCAGCACCTCAGCACCCTCACAGTAAAGCACTTCTTCCTACTGTCTAATCTAAATCTCCAGAGGCCCCAGAGCAGAAGGTGTGTAGTATCGTGGGGTATTTCCCAATGTATGACATGTATTGATGATATGAGGGACTTGACATGAGGAAACATTCCTTTACTGAGGGGGTGGTCAAACCCTGGAACCAGCTTCCTGGGGAGGTGCTTGATGCCCCATGCTGTCAGTGTTTTAAGAGGCATTTATTTGGATGATGCTCTTAATACCATGCTTTAACTTTTGGTCAGGCAGTTGCACTAGATGATCCCTGTAAGTCCCTTCAAACTCGTCTAACATTTTCTTCTTCATACTTCCTCCTTTCCCTAGCAGTACATGGTGGGGAAATCTCTGATGACATTTCTTCCTAGCCTTGCATTAGCAGAAGGCATGGAATACCCCTAACCGTGTCCTAGCTGGGGTGCTGGCTCTGTCATCCTGTGGGAAAGAGGTGTGTACCTTCCAGTGTGGGTAAGAGCTGTGGATTGTCTCAAGGTGGTTTGACCATCTGATCAGTTTGCAAATAGCAGCTATGAAATCCTGTTTCCATTTGTAAGCTTTGTGATTTGTGCCCTTGAAAGTGGTTTTGGAGCTGAAAACCCCTGGCCTTGCAGGGAAATATCAGTCTCACTCCATCTGGGGCAAGAGTGGAATGAAATGGAGTAGCATGGAATGGAATGGAGCAGCATGGAGTAGAGTGGAATGGAACACAATGGACCACACTAGGCTAGAGCAGAATAGAAATGGAACAGGTTATGGTAAGTGATGCCCTAGGTCTAAAGGGTCCACCCAGGAGAGCAGCTCTCTGCAGTGCAGGTCCCAGGCTTCCCTTTGTCTGTGTTACTTTCATTCTTGGGTCAAACTAATGATTAAATGATGCCTTTTTATTTATTGAGATTTGATTAGTTAGAAGAGGGGTTGAAATATATTTGCCTTTAACAGTAGCTTGGCAAGAGAGATCCAAGGTGAGCTGAATATTAGAGACTAGAAAGGGAGATTTGGAGACATCCCTGTGAAAGCTAGGAGTATAGTAGAGTATATACATAGGTAATTTTAGGCTTGCAGCATATTTGTGTTTGAATGGGGATAAGGTGGGAATAGATGAATTTGGTTCCTCCTTTATCCAATTTATCCTTTTCCAATCATGTCCTGTGCCTTGCTTCAAATAACTTCTATAGCTTAGCTTAGCTTATCAAAGGGATTGGAAATTTTGTTCAAAGTTCTGGCTGTTGCCCAGATACTACTGTTTAGCTTTGCACTGAAAAGACACTAAGCATATCCTTTAGTCTGTTTTTCAGGGCAAAGTTTCTGGAAGAAAAACAGGTATTTTTAGTTTCTAATCACTTTCAATGTTATAATAACCTGCTTGTTTTAAAACTATGCTCCTTTCCCCAGCCCTTCTGAACTTGAGGTGCAGTGTCATTATAATGTGGGTTAAAGGCTAAAAAGAAATGGCTCGACCTGTAATACATCAGAAATGCGTGTTCTGAAGCAGTGATTTCTGGTGCTTCTCAGCTTCACACTCCGTGGCCATTTATGTAGTCCAGTTGTGACACCAAATTCGACAGTTCTGTGAGAAAAGCATTTGAGTTACTATTGAGTAAATGGAGGACATGCTTGCTGGGAAGAAGAGTGAATGTGTGCAGAAGGTGCAGCTGGAATAATTGATCCCAACTGAATAGAAATAAAAGAAAAACCTCAGTAAGGAAGTTGTCATGGATGATACTGAAGACCATTCTTCATATCATCAAGGATATAACAGCTTTTCAACACAGATGATGTACTCTCACAAACAGAATTGAGATTAGAAGTTTGTTTTTTTTTTTTTCTTTTAATATATATTTTAAGATGATTCAATGAAAACAGAGAAATTATGGTTCAGTGGCCTTTTGTACCTTGCTTGCCCTTCTGAATTTTATTACCATGGCTTTTCAGGCTTGGCAGGTACCTTGGAGGTATGTGCTTATGGACTTTTCAACTGTCTTTTCACTGATAGTTTGAGCCTCCTATATTGGATAAAAGTCCTTGGATTTCAGTGTGATAACAGCTGGCTCAAAATTGAGGGCTGATGATGTACAGTGTGAACAGTGGATGTGTTGTCTCTTGGCGGTGGGATTTTAAATAGCTGTAGCTGTATGAATTCATATCAGATGAAGCTGAAACTTTTCTGTTCTAATGGTAGGATCCCTTGGAAACGCAACACAACTAATGTATAGGGGCATTACATTTAACACAGCACTGCTCGCCTTCCTATGGAGCTCCAGGCAGGTCAGGACATGGGTCAAGCCACTATGAATCACGCCACAGGAATGTTAAAGGTCCATCGGTCACCCACAAGGCACACTTCTGATAGTATGGCAAGTGCAGTAACAAAATGTAGTTTTGCTTTTAGAGCTGCTTTGCTGTTTGATGGCTTAGAACTTGAACGGTTCTTAAAGCAGTCCATGCAAGTAGATAAAAGGGGAGATTAAAAATATTTAAAAAGGACAAACCTCCTAAAAAGACCAGTTTAATGTTGCCACACAGTAGTAAATACAGGCAAAAACCCCAGGTGGAAATTTAGCATGCTTTAATACTCCAGGCAACAGAGATATTTCAAGTATACTGAATATATTGAACATTTTGAGCGGTGATCCTTTCTCTCTCATTGCACACATTATACTCTCCTTTTTTTTCTTACATTACGATTGCATTTCCCTGCATTACCACAAGCATTCTTTCATAAGGAAAGTCATGCCTTTTAAAACAGAAGCGTTCAGTTTCCAAGTGGTTTCTGATTGTACTATTAAATATGTTTTCAAAACAGATTTCCCCAAAACTTGTCCATCAAAAGGATATTGCAAGCAATACCTTCCTGTTATGTATACAAAAGCCTATTACTTAAATCCAAGGGAAATCAAATTTAACAGACCATGCAATTCTATCATCTTTTCCACAAACTATGAAGACAGTGAAAATCCAGTTTTTACATTAAATTGGTGTCTGTTTCGACTATAATCACTAACTTGATGTTATGGTTTATGTGAAGTAAAACCTTTTACAACCTTACTGTTCCCTGCCTGTGGTCTACAGGATTTTCTTTCCTCCTCTGAAGCTGCTTCACACTGCAGGTATATAAGTTGCTGTTGTGTCTCCCCTGGTTCAGGCAGTGTTTCCAGAGTTTGGGCTTGACTTCTGCCTCCTAAGATGGATGGAGTGGTGAAGCTTCCCAAGCCTGAGTGCTGGCTGCAGGGCTGTGCCTGTGCCTGCTTTGCCTGAGCCCATCCCTGCGTGGCTCTGCTCATGGACCAAGTACTCCCAGGGAAAACTACCTCAGGAGTAGACTGCCGAGCTTGTCACCTCCTGCCTACCTCATCAGTCGCAGTCCACAGCAGAGTACATGATCTTGGCACCTTTGTTTCTGGTCTCAGCAGATCACAAACTGGGATCTTTGCTGAGCTGGTAAACACGAAGAGGTCTTGCGTGCACAGAGGAACAGAAGCAGATGATGAGTTTCTTCCCCAGAGGTTCTACTTTATTAGATAGTGTACAGACATAAGTGAGAGAGAGCTGTTGCATTAGGGACTGGCATTAGCAACCTACAGGTTGCTTCCAGTGGGTATTGTGCATTTTGTAGATATTATGTTACTCATTTTCTCTCTGCTTTGTCTGTCTTGGTTTTATTACGGTAGTGCCTGGAGAGAGCCTACCATGTGCCAGTCACTGTAAGCACAAAAACTCTTAGGCCTAGTCTTGTTCATATTAAACAAAAACAAAAATTAGATTTAAGAAGTCAGGCTGAGAGGTGATGAGGAAAGGATGTAATGAAGTACTTTATTTGCCTGATGCACCTCAGTGCCGTCATGCGCTTGTTTAACTGCCCTGTTTGTTCAGGGAAGTGGCTTCTGGGAATCCCTGTGCAAGGACAAATGGGCTGCTACAAGCACAGTGAGGAGAGCTTGAAGTTTTGAGACTGGAGGAAGAAAGCAGGTTCAGCTCAGATGTTTGCAGAATGAGAAGGAGCAGGGAAACCTGACTACACTTAGTTGACTGTCATTAACTACCACCGTGGTATGGTGATATCAGCTCCAGTGGCACTGGGAAACAAGGGCTCAGTACCTCACTGGAGAAGGAAGGACTCTGTGTGTTCATGTTCCAGGTGCTTATACTTCTCCCCACGGGATTATGCTTCAGAAAGGCCAGCATAAAACCTTTGCTGTAGAAATGCTTTCTGTTGGTTAAAGAAACAAAAAACCCCAGGTATGTTCTACCTGCAGCTTTAAGAGGAGTTCTTGATAAGAAGCTGTTTTACCTTGTTCCTTCCAGGCAATGACTGGACACGATCCAGGGGAAACCCTCTTTGTCCAGAGTTTGCTCAGCAGTTCTGCTGATCTGCATCTTATGTTTGGCTGCAGGCACTGCAGGTACTCAGCACATTCAGGGTCTGCCTCAGAGCCCTTTTCTGCACAGCCTTTTCTTAGTATCATGATGTAAAATCTGCTTTCCAAGTGTTCCTTTTTTTTTAGCGAGCACCTCTAGTAGTAGTTTTTGGTAGTGGTGGTAAGAGCACTGAATTCTCTATCCCTGGCATATGGTCATCAGAGCAAGTCAGGACCTCATAGCATCTGTTATAAAGCAGAAACATCCCTGTTTTCCTTCCAGGTAGATCATGGCACTGTTGTTTGAGCAGTCTGGGCTGTGAGTTACCATTTTTCTAGCCTTGTCATTATTTAAACTATTCCCCTTGGCTTGTCAGCCTTTGCAGTAGAAGACTAATTCTTAATTTCTCTGGCAGTCCCTTTGTAAAATGGCTAAATGCTGTGGCAGGAAATGGCGCGCTTTGTTGTGTCAGTGGTAACTGGAGACTTAATGTTTCAGGCTTGAAGGAATAGAAGGGAGAGACTCTTGGACAGCAGGCTGAAAACCCTCCAGATAAAAAGCCTTCTCCTCTCAGGGAGACATCACCCTCTGTAATTTCGAGTCATTGTGGAAGGAAACATTACAGAATCCTAAAGGACCCAGGAAAGGTAAACTATTGTGATCTGTACCACCAGCCTGTGGCTGCAATGGCAAAATGAAGAGCACAAGGAGGCTTTCTGGCCCTTGTTTTGTGGTGGGTGTAACCCAGCTGACATTGCTCCTTAGAAGATCCAATATCCATAACCTAGGATGACTGGGCACTAGAGTAATAGAAATTTGCGTGTGAATTTAGACCTAAAAGACTCACTGCAAGTACTTAAAGGCACCATTTGGGTAATTCCCAGCTGTTCTCAGGTAAACCAATAATGAGCCCTGCTCCAGCGGTGCTTAACTAGATGCTGCATGGAGTTCTGTTTGCACTGAATAGCAGTAAACTCTTTAATGTGCGGAAGAGGACTGAGCCCTCAGTAAGTCAATGGAAAGCTACACATAATGAATGCTGTTATGCAAGCTGTTACCTCAATAGTAAGAGTTTCCATGTTTTTTTTAAGCAGGTGTGTACTGGCAATCTGCTGTTTGATCCTGCTTGCAACCAAAACACTTAGCACAAAAAGTGCGCGTAGCTACCAGCTGTCAAGAATTTCCATGTTCTTACCACATGCCACAAAACATCTTTGCTTGCTTCTGTTCTTGTCTGTGTCCCAGTAATCTACTGATTGCAGTACCTCTGACTTACAACAACACCCACTGCCATGAGCAACCTGTTCTAGTGGAAGGTGGTCCTGCCCGTGGCAGGGGGTTGGAACTGGATGAGCTTTAAGGTGTCTTCCAACCCAAACCATTCTATGATTTTCTTCACTCCATTTGACTGTTAGTAGCTTTCGTAGAATATATCCAGTTTCTCCATTTTCTTCCTGAACCTGGATATATTGCTAAAGACAAAAAAGAAATGCCCCTCAGGCCAGCAGCTGGAACCCACATGGTGTAAATGAGCCAGTACCAAACTTGATAGACTTTTTGTACCATCTATATGATAATTTAATCTCTTTTTATCAAAGCTCCTTTACTGTGCAGGTGCAGTGTGACATCTGGCTTCAGGGTGAGGAAATGCATTGCTCAGTTTCAGAACTGATACAAAATGCACTGCAAATTACACATCGTTCAGCAATGGCAAATTAGGATGCATGTTTGGAAATGTGTGATTTGCTTTGTGTTGAGGTAATTATGTGGTTAAAACCTGGACTTGCTCAAGTACCAACGTTTGCTCACCATGGCCTTGATCCATTAGTGGGGGGCTTGATCCATTGAGGATCACTGGGGACTGAATTCTGGGCCTGTTTCTGATAACATCCCTAATTCAAATCTGGAACTGTTTGCAGCTTGTACCAGAGGCAGATTTTATTGAATCAAGTGACTCCTCTCTCTTCCCCTTTTAAGTCCCTGTTAGAGCTTGTTTTTCCCATGCCTGACAAGAAATTGGTGGCTTAGGGCCAGATGGAGGTTCAGGGTAACTCACCAGTGTCAAAGGCTAATGGAAACCAGTGATCCCACTGCTTAAACTGAAAAACAAAAATTAGGATGAGGCTGAGTGCTTTGGAAAATGATATCAGCGAAGTGCAGATGTGTTTGAATATAACCGTAGCTCTGATTCCCTATTTCTCCCTCCCTGTAAGCTTTTGGAATTATTTGAGTTTGCAGAAGGTCTCTTACAATGATAATTTAAAGGTTAGCTTTCATGATTTGTATTTCGTTTATGTTTCCGTACAGTCACTTTGCATTATCTCTTCTTACACAAGAATGTCTTTCTTAGTCTTATTTTTAACAGAGTAGGGGTTTGGTTGGTTTGGTTTTGGTTTTTTAGTTTTATTTTTTCCAGATGCATACTGCATCATTTTATTATTGAATGGGTGGTATCATTCCTCTTTAGAGGAAGAGGGACTGGGAATACCCCAGTGAATTAAGCTGTGTCAGGAAGTAAATGTTCCTTTAAACGCTGCTTGTTGTTTTCACTGTGTGCAAGGGAATGCACCACTCATGCCTGGAAAGAAAAGAGAGACAATTCAATTTCCTGCCTTTTCCCATCCTTTACTCCCAAAGGCAGATGGATTCCTCTTTGGGGGCAGGTGGGTGTCTCCTCCTCCTGCAAAGGCTTTCCTTTTGGTTTGTGATGGCAGGGGGTCACTTCTCACTTGTCTGCTGCTGGAAGAAGGCAGCATCTCCTCACCAGGCATAAGGCAGTGTGTGATTACTTGCTCTCCAGGAGCTTGAGAGCCCTTCAGACTAAGAGGGCAATAGTAGTGCTGTCTCTGCAGCTCCCTGGGCAGAGACCACGCTCCCTCCATCCTGAACCTGCGTGGAGTATGGTACATGGGCTTTGGGGAACTGCTCCATGGGAACGGCTTGGCTCGGCAGTCTCATCCTTGGTAGAGTGGGGTTGTTGCATATCAATAGAAGTTGCATGACTGCTCCCCTTTTATTCTTGCTTATTTTATGAGAACCTGGCCTCTTCTCTTTGTTTTCCAAATGCATTTGTACAAAACCCCAGAAAGCCCATGCTCTTCTGGTTACATGTTCTACTTTGCTCTCACAATTGCTGAAGTCAAAGTAAAGTAATTGAGCAGTTCATGAAAGAGACCTTGAAATAGGAGCCAGCGGGGCTGGGGAGCAGTAGTGGGGGAGAACAGAGACAGTAGGTGAAGAAGAGGAGATGATTTTTTTTGGTGCATGTGTGAGGAAGAGCAAGGCTGACAGAAGGCACCTCTGTTGCCATGAGCTGATGAGGTGATGTGTGCATCTGGAATAGATGGACGCTGGAATAGATGAAATAGCAAAGAGCGAGCTATTAGGGATCAAGACAGACAGTGAAGAGAGAGCAAAGATAAATAGCATTAGGGCTCAAACTGTTTGAGACACCTTGTATTTAGAGAGTGTCAACTATGGTTTGAATCCTGATACTCAAGGAGTAAAGCTCTGCTCAGCAGAGGTGGCTTCACTGAAGCTGGAGACCTGCTCAGGGGTGAGAACCAGCTGCATGCAGGAACCTCTCAAGATATAAAAGCTTAAAGCAAATACCATTTTATGCTCCTCCAGGTAAGATTTTTAAAGCTGCAGGAGTGGGGAAGAATTAATCACATAAAGGAAAGTTTTAACCTGCTTGTGTTGTTCACAGCTATTGATTTTGGTTTGCTAAAGAGCAACCACTTCAAATGTTTCTGAGATGGGAAAGCCAGCTGTTGAACCAAATTTCTGAAACCCTTTTTCTCTGCCGGGGGACTATTGATAGGTTGAACTGTGACTTGATAATGCTCAGTTTTACCTGTGGACAAGATAAATGAAGGCGCCAGGGTCTCTAGTTCTTTCTTGGTTTTGTTTAACCTTAGTTGAATTTATACAGATGGCAGTTTGATCATCTGCCCATCCTTCACAGAGAAATCACTGCGTCTTTAAGCAAAAACCACCCTCTAAATTGCAAAATCTATTAGAAGCTCTGCGACTGCTTCAGGCAGATGGTGAAGCCTCGTGCGGGTCAAGCACAGCAACAGCACGGCTTTGTTGGCAAAACTCTGCTTGTTGCCTTTACGGTACAGGTGCACTATGCAGCATCTTGCGAAGCAAAGATTCAGGGATCTTTCCAGGTTGGCATGACAGTGGGTGTCATATGTGAAATCAGGGCGTTGCTATCCCTGTTCTTTACTAGGGAGAACAGCCCTCCAGTGTTGGGTGTTTCACACTGCAGAAAGACAGCTACTTGCCTTAGAGGCTTAGTCATCTGTTACCAAATCAAGAGTAAGAGAAATTAGTTTTCCTTTATTAAAACCTCTTAAGAGGGAGGATCCTGCTTTAAATACATCTTGCTGGAGGGGTCTGGTTGAAGTGGACCTCAGTGAACTCAGCCAGTGCATGACCAGCGCAGACATTTGGAAATAAACTAGTAAAAAGTAGTGAAGAAATACATATTTCAGGTGAACTGGGGAAAATCCTTCCTTACACGCACTAATATGTACTTGTGTATGTGTGTGAGGTTGCTTGATTTTTTTGGACATTGTTTTTCTTTCTTTTTTTCTTTCTTTTTTTAACTCTCTTTAATGTTCAACATGCAAGGCTCTGGTCTGGGAATTCCGCTGCACAGAACAAGGGGAGGTAGCAGAGGACCTGGTCAAGAAGAAATGAACAGAACAGAAGGAGAGAGAGCTGAGGATCTGAGAAAGACAGGAGTTTTCTCTCCTTTTAAAGCAGGAAGATAAGAGCCAAGTGAAAAGGCTGACTTCTGTGTAATTCTTGTGCTTCAAAGCCTACTAGGTGATACCATGTAGGCTCCAAGGAAGGTGGAATCCAGATTAAAGAAGTAAAAGAGTTGGTTTTTTTTCACATTTCACCATGTTTTAGAGAGCAGGTACAAGGCAGGTAGTGACGGAAAAAGGGGTACGGCTTTAAGCACAAAGAGTGTAGATTTAGATTACACATTAGTAAGAAATTCTTCTCTATGAAGGTGCTGAGGTGCTGGCACAGGGTGCCCAGAGAAGCTGTGGCTGCCCCATCCCTGGCAGTGTTCAAGACCAGGTTGGAAGGGGCTTGGAGCAACCTGCTCTAGGGGAAAGTGTCCCTGCCTGTGACAGGGGACTGGAACTGAATGAGCTTTAAGGTCCCTTCCAACACAAAGCATTCTATGGTTCTGTGAATACTCATTTAAGCTAGGCCAGGTGCAGGAACACACTACCTTAAATGAAAATGTTGTGTACTAATCTGGAATCTCCAGTACATCAGGTAGATTGGGTAGCATGGGATTGGTACAGTGACTCAGACCACATTTGAACATCCTGTCTTCTCATATTTTCTGTTGCTGATAATGAAGTGTTTATTATGGACAGAGCCTGTAAATGAAATAGAATATTGATAGTGTTTTTGGCCAACGCTTGGCTCATTTAGATAAAGATACATTAGAAATACTTAGGATAATTTTTTTCTCCCACCCTCATAAGGCATGTTTCTATGAAGAATTTCAAAGGGTGATAATTTCCAATTAAGCAGCAGCATTGAAAAGGATCACTTGCTATAGTGAGACTCACAGCTGCGGTATAGTTCTTTGGGCTTGTTTTTTCCATTGAACCATTTTGAGAACAAAGAGCAACAGATAGGATGTGTAATGTATTACCATATGAACAACACTGTCTTTAGGATGTGTAATGTATTACCATATGAACAACACTGTGTCTTGGGGTTTTGCTGGTTTGTCTCTTGTTTGAACCCAGGACAGAATGTTTTCTTAAAGCAGACTTTGAGAATAAGCTCAGGAGTGCTAAATCTAAGGTTCTCTTTGTTCAGTGCGTAGGTTTTAACAAGAGAAAATGGTCCCAAAGAAGAGGTCATTACTTTTATTCAATACAGATTAAATGGTTTGGCTTATGATCAGGGGATGGCAAAATGCTTCCTTATTAACATTACTACGAAGGGGGTAATAATACAGTTAGATAAGAGGTAATTAAAACAAAACAATTCCTACTTGATTTCTGTGATTTCACTTCTGAACTGCAAACTTCAAATCCTGTTTCTCTTCTTCAAAATGAAAAATATGTACCAAAATGAGAGGAAAAAGTTCTTTCATTTTGCCATTTCAGGGCTATTTATCTTTGTAACACATTGAAATTTAAGGCCTAAAGCAGTAATTTTGTCACATTTTGATAAAAATGGTCATCTTTGTAACTGAAAATTAGATATGGAAAATGTGCTAGTAAAAGGAGTTTTGAATAGCCCAGAAGCTTTCAGGTTTTCCTAAAACACTAAGCAGTCCCAAATCTGGGGGCTGAAGTCCCTGCTACTGAGACTCTACTTTCCTGTTCACTTTAAGCCATTCTCCTATTAGGAGACCTTAGGGAACTGTCATGATGCTATTTCAGAGGCACAGGACAAGAACTGTTTCTGCTTAATGTGAAGATCTGTAAATGAACTACCTTCAGATGGGTTAGCTGTGGCCAGCAGGTGAATGGCGTTCTCTCAGTTCCCTTTCCCATCAAACCTTCTTTTGGAAGAACATCAAAACTAAGGGTTTAGTACATAAATGTCTTCCATGGGGAGAGCAAACAGGTGAGAGAGATCTGATGTTCTGCTGATATTACATGGAATTGGGTGTCTCTATATAATTTAATACTCCAACTTCATATTCCCCAAAGCATAGCATTAAATTATGGGCTTCCTTATATTAGAAATCTTCTGGAAGCTTAGATTTACCTGCAGTAAACTGACATTTTACAGTTTCAGTCTTGTGTTTTGCTGCTATCCATTGGGTTTTCAGGTCCTCATTAGCTTCGCATAAAACTGCCAACTCATGTAGGGTTTGAATCGGGTCCTCACATAGCATGCACACAAACCTTGTGGTTTTTGCATCTACTTTTCCTATTATAGGGATGATTTAGATAGGGATCATCTCGGGACTTCAGTGAACTAATGGCATTATATTCCTCAGCTGCACTGTCATCTGGAAAGCCGTGGCATAAGTGTATATCCTCAGGAAAACCTAAGAATATAAAATTTTCAGAGCAAATTTGCAGTAAGAGGCAGATGGTGGTGGGTTTTTTCTTATCTCAGAGAGAGGAATAGAGGACACCTTGAACACTGATACAGCCTGGCGTTTTCTTTCCCATGGGCACGTCATGGATGATACACAGGCTGTGTATTTTAAGCTAAGCCTCTGATTCAGTGTGCAGCCTTGCTGTGAGGAGGGTTGTCACACTGAAGTTCATTCCCCTTGAGAGCATACACAGGGTTTTGTTCAGTAAACTCTGGATTGCCTCCCACAAATATTTTTACTTGGAGATTTCATCTTGAGTTTCTCTTACAGCCTCATTAAAGAGAGGTTTTGAAATCACTGCACTTGTTTCTTCATCTCTTTTATGCACTGGGAAACTACTGCTATGCCATCTTCATTCGTAACCAGACTCTCTGCATACTGATGCTGATTTACATGTTTTTTTCAGGGAGAATAGTATTGGCTTTGCATTTGTATTATGTAAGAGAATTCCGATGAGAAATCCCATTTTGCGTGCAGAATTACATTTCTGGTCTGGTTTGGTGCTGATGCTGGCCAGCCATATCAGCTTTCTCTGTGTCTTGGGATGGTTTAACGTACCATTTCATCAAGATGGGTAAAAGCTTTCCAAAACTATTGTTTCTGGTGATTCTTTTGAAAACGCTAATTCATACCTTGTATGTTATTTAAAGAATGCAAATAATGTCTTTTGTCCTTCCTCATGGTTTTTTACCTACTCTTTTTTCCAATATGAATAACAAAGGAAACATGTTTCACAAAATTATACCATATGTCTGATCTTTTATGTCTGTATGATGGCTTATACTAGCTGACCTTCCTTCTTGACCATTGGAAGATTCAGCAAAAGGAAGGTGCCTAGCAAGAATATTATTTCAATTTCAGATTTACTTTGTGTAGGAAGATTTTGGGGATCAAGATTAGTAGCTAAAACTCTTCTCCGAAAGGAGCAGTACACTTGCGCTATCAAAACTGCCTTCAGGTTCATTCTTAGCAATATGAAATGAAGCAGGTAAGGCCACATCTGCTTCTAGCTAATTTTGCATTTCCAGTTTCTTGAGGAAACTCCCGCTGTAAGTCACCACTGCCCAAATCTGAGAGTAAAAAGAGTGGGAAAGATAATGGTGGTCAGTCAGATACAAAGGGTCATTAATGAAGTGTGGATTTTCCCTGCTCCCAGTGCTTTAGACAAGCAATTCCAAGATACTGGTGTAATTTCAGTGTTTTAAAGTATTCACTTAACTTGGGCTAGTTTCAGAAGATGCACCCATTTCTCAAATTGCCTTACGGTGCCTTTAAAGAATGCCCCATCAAGCCTTTTTCTTATGTTCAGATGAAATACGAAATACTTTCTTTGGACCATTTCCCCTGATGCTGTGTTTAACAGTTTACTATTAATATTGTTTGCTTGAAAATCTATTGAATAGTTTATCTGTTCGCAGCAGAGGCAATGATCTATACACAAGAGTTCGTAGCATGAATTTTGGAGCATCTGTATGTTATCAGGACATTAAAGAGCAGTTCCACATGCATTAGGAAATTGGGTGACATGGGTTAGTGGGAGGTGTCCCTGCCCATGGCAGGGGGGTTGCAACATGATGATCTTAAGGTCCTTTCCAACCCTAACTATTCTATGATTAAATTGTATTTACCAGCTCAGTCTTTTCTTCTCTGGGTTCTTGTTTGTCCCTTTTTTTGGTAGGTATTCCCAAACAACTTTTAGACCAACATTATTCTCTTGAATAGTTCACATAATTTCTCAAGAAGGTGGTGGTGCAAGTTTGGTTGGTTCAGGAGTTTGTGCATTGTGCTATTCTAGTTGTCTTTCAGTGGAATTGGAGCTTCTGACTTTTATGAGATCTGGAATTTCCTGGATGCATAAAAGTTTTTGTTAGACTATGATATAAAATGCTTGTGTGGAAATCTATTCCAGGCAGCTAAGGAGCGGTGTGTATTTTAGTAGCATGGGAGTTAATCTATTTGATGCTATTTAAAGTAAGGGTGTGATTAATTTTTTGATGAGTTGCAAGGCTACTGCAAATCCAATTTAGGCAAACAAAATCTGAAACATAAATGTGTTAGCGGAAAATATTTAATCATAGACATGTATATGAACTTACCATGCTTATTGCTTTACGCTTGCAGGTCGGCTTGAATTATTAATGCATATTGTTAAGTGGAAGCAGAAGAGGCAAAAGCACTGACTTGGGCTGTATAATATTGGGAGTATAGTCTTGCTCGTGGCCAGTAGCAGCAGGAGACTCTTTCTCCTTATTTGCTATTTTGGCACAGCAGACCACCCTTTTCTGAATGTTGCTTCCTTGCCTGACCCCCATCTTGCTCCCTGTAGGGTAGGGAGCGGTGATGGCATGCAGGCTGCTGCTGGCATTGAATCAGCAATGCCAGATCAAAATAAGAGCTTTATTTAATCTTTACAGTCTGAGCCTTTGTGCAAATGTGTGTGTTCTGATGCTAATAAGGGTGTTGGGGTGGGTTTTGTCATTTTTTTTCTGTGTAGGAATAGAGTCAGCGTGCTACTAAAGTTTGTCCAGTGACAACGCTGAGTGGCAATTGAAATCGCAGGCAGTTGGGGTATTCCATCATGTTTGTACCTTTTTATCTTGCTTGTGTCAGAATTCAGTGTTGCAGCAATGGAAACTATGAAATGAAGAGCTAAGAAGTTACATTCAAAGCTTGAAGTCAGTGCACGTTACACTGAATTATTAAGCAATGTAATTTTAAAACTTCAGAAATAAAATTGATGGTGAAGCCTCTCCATTTCACATAATCAGGTAATGGATGCAGAGAAAAGCTGGCTGCACTCGTTCAGTTACTTTACCTTCAATTATATTTTGATGTATGTGTTTGTTTGAAGTATAGGACACTGGTAGACAAGGTGTAGTGAAGTTTGGTTAGTGGTGCAGACACTGTACTTAGAAAGCAATGAAAGAAGATGGTATTTGAAAGGCAACTTGATGCAACATATGATGAAGAATAGCCTGTCGTGGTGTCTGTAGGGGTTTGATCTTTGAGACTCAGCTCAGCATCAACAATTGGGGTTTCCATAGGCAGTGTTTGAGTGAGAGATTTTAGTAACTAATTGCATCCTCTGGGGAAGAGCCACAGTCCAGAGCAAGCTCCAGGGTTTGGCAGTCTGGAAACCAGCATCCAACCCGGCTCTAGGGCTGGCTCATAGCACCATGGGAAGGGCTTGTGGATC
Organism: Pezoporus flaviventris; assembly: GCF_033815535.1. NCBI lineage: Eukaryota > Metazoa > Chordata > Aves > Psittaciformes > Psittacidae > Pezoporus > Pezoporus flaviventris. The sequence goes on from NW_026892585.1 coordinate 8,474,176, forward strand.
TCCAGGAAATTCCTGTTGTCAGAGACCAGATGCCAATACAGTGCAAATATATGAGTGTAGAGAGCTTGGGTTCCTTCTCACTGTGGAAAAGACAAGACTTAAGGCACAGGCAGCTAAGACAGGTAGCTGCCTATGTTTCAGCAGCTTAATTGATTTGTGAGGATCTTTGACCAATTCTTCTTTAAAGACATTCAAAACAAGCAGTTTATCAGGAAAAATTCAGCATTAACATTATGCACTTCAGTGCTTTTTCCCACTTTTTTTTCTTCTACTTTTGGGAGCAGCCTCCTAATCCCACGTTTTTACTCTTACCTGGTAATAGTAAATGTGTGCCCAGAGCAAAAAGAAAAGCTGGTTAAGTGTTACATTATTGCTTTAGCTGTCATTTCCCAAACAGAGAGCACAAAACCAAACAGAGCAGGAAATGAGAAGAATGAACTTCTTCCTGATTCTTCCCCTGGTGGTGTGAAGCCACGTAGCCTTGTCAGGAAAAGGTCACCTAGATTTTAGTCGAAATGATGGCAGCAAGTACTTTTTCTTTGATGTTTGGGCTCTTTCCTCCAGGTTTTCACTCAGCATGGTGCTGCTCCCGCTTGCGGAGCCTGGTCATAAGGCATCACAGTGAGTACCAGAGCTCCTGGGTTTGACAGAATGGGAGAAGAATGACAGGAAAGAGAAGAGACAACCATATCCTAAGTGAGGGTTGTAGGAGTAGTAAATCTAACACCTGACAAGAGATAACTCCAAACGAAGCAGCCTTGAATATGAATCACTGTAATGAGCTCTGCGTGGAACTGTACCTCAAGACAGTCTAGAAGCTCAGTCTAGTGAGAACACAGTTGCCCTCCTACCTCTGTCTCTGACTCTCTAATAGCACTTTACTCCTACTGTATTTACTGATACTCTGGGGTGTTTTTTTGCTTGTGGTCGTGGTTTTTGGAACTTAAGAGTTTGTTTCTAAAAGGGTTGATATCTTCTTTTATACCTCCCCCCCCCCCCCCCCCCCAATGACATTAAGATTTAAAATGTTTGGGTTTTTAAAGTAAGCTTTCGTTTTCACAGAAACACAGAATGGTTGAGGTTGGAAGAGACTACCAGAGATCATCTGGTCCAACCTCCCTGTTTAAGGAGGGTCACCTAAAGCACATTACTCAGGATTGTGTCCAGACAGCTCTTGAATATCATCAGGGAAGGAGACCCCACAGTCTCTCTGGGCAGCCTGTTCCAATGCTCAGTGAGTTTTGGTGATTTTGTAACTTAGCTTTTGGCTAAAATTCAGGGGAGGTTTCTGTCTGTGGAGAAGTGGTTTCATTTTCCCTGTGTTTCATTTCAGTGTGAACTCTGTTATCTGTGTGGCTTTTTGCTCAATACTGAATCAATGCGCTGAGAAAAGAATAGCGTTTCCTAATTCATCAGCACATTGGGTCCTTCATTGTATTCTCGTATTTAATTGCTTAATGAGTCCTGCTCTGCTTAGCTGAAATCTCTGTGATACTTACAGCTCAAAGCAGAGTGATGAAAGAATCACAGCGGTTTTGTAGGAAACATAGAATTACCTTACTAGATATAAACTGATTTTTAATCTGAGATCCATAATCCAGTCTGTATGGAAGCAGGTTGCCAGCTCCAGCATTCGTGAACCATTTACTTGAGGACTGCTAGGCTTCTATGTCCTTTGTGTGATACAGATGGCATAGAAGTCAGGTATGAGGTATTGTAGCTTATGAGCCTTTCTTGGGTGCACAGACAATTGAAGAATAGCAACTATTGTTTTCTTCACAGCATTTGTAAAATTAAAACTTGTTCCTTGGCCAGAAGTATGCATGAAAAATTGTGAATCGCCAATGACAGAAATAAAGAGCCAAAAAGGAGGAATTTTGGGTGAAATTCCTAAGAATAGGCTCAATCCTAGAAAGCACTGAGAACTGCTACAGAAGGCTGACTGCTCTTGCTAATGTTCATAGCAGCATGAATGTGCAACTGTAGCAGCAGCATAGAAAGTACCTGCAGATCTCTCATTCCACTTGGAAGCACAGAATATCCTAAGAGCGGGTGACATTCTTCACTGTGCTGATTTAAAAGCCCTGTGCACTGCTGCAAATTTAAAATGCCAGTGACAGGAGCTAAGCCTTTCAGTTTTAGACTGATAGTTAATTAAGGATAGGCCTATTTTAAATAGGTCAGAAGCCCCTTAGCAAGACCAGTGTCCAACCCCAAAGCAGAAAACTATGATGGACTGACAGGTGAATTGCTAAACAGAGCTGCAGATGACCAGAAGAGAGATGTCTGCAGTGTGCTGTATGTGGTATACAAGAGCAGTTGCATACAGTCCTGATGGCACAGGTACAAACACATGGGTGGGAGGGAATAGTCTGGGAAGCAAAGAGATCCCCTGGCTAGCAACCTGCAGCCATACAAAGCCATGGATTTGTTACATGTGCTTCTGCAGTTTTTGCAGGACAAAGGAGGAAAAGAGCACATAAATTTTCTGTGATTCTGTGAAATACAGATTCTGCATTTTGATGCTGACAACTGGTATGTTTTAGTAATGCTGAGACAAAAATGTTAGCCAGATGTATCAAGCAAACCAAGCAATTCTCTGCGGATCTGCCATATATTATCACATATACATTACTACCAGCTCTCCAAGTCATTAATTAGGTAGGGTTCTCTTATGTGTACATTATGCTGGCAGGTTAATTATGGTTACCAGGTTACTGAATCAATAAAGGAGTGAGAGAAAGAGATTGCAGACCTAGAAGAACTTGTGTAAAATTAGAAAAGGAACAGAGGGGATATAGTAAGGAAGTTTAGGAGTAGATGTGATAAATTTGAATTTAGGCAAAACCATGGATTCATTTCAAGATCCATTTGAAAAAAAATTAAATGCTAATTGCAAGAAATAATAGAACAGGAATAATGAAGTTGTGCTTTTGATCCCCAGGTATTGGTACTGTCTATAAATGCATTTCCTTTGTATGCTCTCATCTTAGTCTGCAAGAATTGCATCTGTTCTGAGAGTCTTTTGCCCCACCTGAGTTTGCAGGACTATTCATGGTGTGACAAAATATGTGCTTCTCTTCTGCAAAAAGCTTCAGGTCTTGTTATCTCAGAGCAATGACCTTCCTTTTTGTGTTTGATACGTCTTTTATACGCTGTCTCACAGTGACAGGAAGTATTTATGTTTACCAAACAAGAAAGTACAAATATAATACAAATTGTTTCCATAATTTTTGTTTTGTTAGAATAATTTTTGTAAAACCATAATCACTAATGATGAGGCCTAAAATTGCTCTCTCAAGTTAAGTCACTAAGGGGAAATAGTTCACTGGTTCCTAACAGAAGAGACACCATTTAAAATGAAGGACATCATTACTCAGAAGGATTTTGGTTGCTTCATTCACATTGCCTGTAAGAAACTCTTTTCAGAGATATCATGGACTGATAATATGCTCTCAATGTAACTCTTCCTCAGCATAGCTAGAGCTTAAGGGTATTTACTCTTGCTGTAATCTCAGACACTACTGGACTGAACATACGCTGCTCCCTGTAACTTGGGTAGCAATTGGCAGTGGCATTGAGTTCCCCTTCTGTACTCTTCCAGCAAGCATAACAATGAAACAGTGGATTTTCTGGATACATCTCCATTCTCTAGTTCACTGAATGACATTGAGTTGTATCAGAAAGGAATCTGACTGATAGAAAAGGCGGTAATTTGACAGAGCGGGCTATTTCTGAGGAGTGGAGTTTAATGCAGAATAGTCAGGTTGGAAAGGTTTTGATTTCTTGTAATGCCAAAGAGAGCAGATTCACACACTGAGCTGGTGCTGCAGTGCTCTTGCACTCCAGTGCTCTTAGTGCCATGTCTTCTAATAACAAAAGCATGGCATGGTACCTTGGGGCTCTCCAGCTGAGCAGGATGGCCACGAACACGAGTCTCCTCTGCTTCCAGTTGTGCTGGCTGGAAAAGCTACTGCTCCCTATTGCGTATCACAGCATCTTTGCTGGAGGTGTTGATCCTCCTTGACCCATCAGAGCTCAGCAATCTACCTGAGTGACCATTTCCTAGTCTGGCTCAGTTCACAGAGGCAGGATTAACTAAAGGCCTTTAGAGAATGTCTTTACTGACTTAGCTGTTCCTAACATACTTAAACTAGAGATTACTTCCATGTGCAGCACATGTGGGAAAATCAAGGGGTGTCCAGTAATGGGATGATAAGCTTTGGGTCAGAAGAGAAGGTGTGTGCAAGATCTAATGTGTTCTGGCTGACCACTTAAGTTATTCTTCCCTCTACAAGCCCTACCATCCATTTTGGTCAGGTAACTTGTCTTTGGAAGATAACTTGTCTTAGACCCATGCGTGACCATAAGCACTTTGTTCCTGTGTCACTTTCCACCTTTTCATTCGGTTTTTCTTTTTCACATATGTTTAAATTGTAAACTTCTTGGAAGAAAGTGTCTCTGTTTTCACAATGCCAAGCAAAACAAAGCCCTCATCTTGTTCAGGACTTCAGTTTCTGCTGAAATCATTAATGAGGTTTTGTGGGGGCCATTGCAAAGTGCCTAGAGACTTCCAGGTTTGCCTACACAGTTGCTATGGTGCATCTTGGCCAAATTGTTGTTTGTAAAGCAATTTTGTCTCTAATATAAAAGGCACTGTATAAAATCAGTTCCTATTATCTTTTCATAGAGAGTTTTCTATCTGAATTGTACAGGTGGAATTGCTGACTGTCTCCTTAAACACATCCAGGTAATAAGGATACATGTTCTTCCACCTAATACATATCATTACTTCTTATCAAGCAAGGCTTGCTTCATAGCTGTAGAAATAATATGATTTACTGGCCTCCAGCCAATCAGTTAATTACCTGCTAGTTACTTAAAGCACCAGGGGCTTTGGTTCATTCCGGTGTAAGTTATTAACTTGCTGGTAAAGGATCAGTACCTCATAAATATTTTCTCTAAATAACTTTCCAGTGCTGCTGAAGTTTAATTATTCTATTATTATTATTTATTCTTATCTATAATAATAAATGTGTGCGGGACAGCTTTAAATTGAAGTCATCTAAGGCAACTATTGTGATTTGAGATCCCAAACAGCAGCCCCATATCCATGCGTACAGCATACAAGTGTGTCAGGCCTGTTACTTAGGCACCTTCAGGTCTTTGGGAGAATCTCAGTAGTTTTACATGAACCAGACTAATGGAAGACTGACTTCTATAATACTTGGGGAGCTTTGGTGATGTTGTTTTAAAACAAGATCAGGTGAAGAGATCTTAGGCCAGGCTTCGCTTGTGGTAAGTCCATTGAGATAATATACAGTAGTTAAAACTCTGGCTGTCTTAAAGTAAGACAGGTAATAGCCTCTTTCGTCTCTCTTTCTCTGTATCTCGTCCCTTCTTTTTGTTTTCTCAGAAGTTATAAGCCACTTGCTTAAAATGTGGGAGAACAGATGTAAAAAAGCACTGTTCCAGGAAGGAAAAAAACAGGGCTGTCTTTGCCTAGGAAGCACCCTTTAGGAAGGTTCTGTACCCAGTGTTAGCAAATAGTTTTTCTGTGGCCTTCTTAGTTTTGACTATAAGGAGTGCCTCCATTGGTTACCTGCTTTTGTAGCTCAAGGAGAGAGAAGAGATTCTGTAATTGCTTAGGTCCTAGGCCTCACTTAGATGCCTTATATCTGCTAAATAAACTGATGGACATGGCAGCTAATTTAAGGACAGGTACTACATACTCTTCTTGCAGTAAGCCATTACTAAAGTCTGTGTGACCTGAACTCCCTGAGAGAACTTAACAAATACGCCAAGGTGAAAGGAATTACATTAATCCAGTTTAAGGTGAAAGAAATTACATTAATCCAGTTTCAGCTGTAACCTCAAGTGAGAGGAGAAGTTAAACGCTTCCAGTCAAACAGAGTGGGTAAAAAGGGTTGTTGTTCTTGTCTTGTGATGTTTACATTCATCAGGATTGATGAGGAACGTGGCAATAGCCTAACGCAGTGATTACCCATTGTAAGTGGCTGGCCAGCTACCATAATTTAGAAATGGTCCCACTTAGTGGAATTTGTCAGGACCAAATCTGCTTGACCTTGGGTTGTTAATATGGGTTTGGATGGTGGCTGAAAGACTGGGTGAAGTAAGACAAGGAGACGGAGAACATGGTCTGCCCAAGAGTCTGATTGCCATAGTGTGTAGTTGTGATACTATGAAGAGAGCAGGCGTCACAGGAGCAGTGCTAGAAGAGATACTGAGGAGCACAGTGCTTGTTCTCCTGCCCTGCACATGCTTGGTGCCTGCAGGAAAAAAGCTGCTATGCCCAAAGCTACCTGTGATGAGCTGGTATCTTTTGTGCTGTCCTGCTTGCTTCTTTTTGCCCCAAAAGCCTCATCCGAGGTCGCATGAGTACTGCATGGTGGATATATGCACACAGAACTTCCCCTGTTGTGGGAGTTCAGCAGCCAAATAAGAAAGAACAGCTCAAAGATGGGAGCAGGTGTAGAGACGAACTTTGTTCTCCCAGTTTGCATAGGCTGGCTAAGCTAGGGGCATAGGTGATTGTCCTCCTAATGAGTGCCAAAAGGAAAACTGTAGGTTTGTATCACTGCTGAGAGGTCGTTGTAACTGAGAAATTAACACCAAAGCAAAGCAGCTTTAGCTGAAAATTGGATTCTCAGCAGCAGGAAGTGCCTGATCTGAGGTTTTATACCTTTCTTTCCCAATACTTGAGCAGGCTGTTTCATTCTTTGTCTCTCCTCTTTTTCCTTTTCCCCTCCTTCCCTCCGATCCTCTGATTTCCAGCCCTCTTGGGTCTACCAGTTGGTCTCTCTTTGCCTGCAGACCTGGAAGGAACACTGCTGTAGTATAGATGCTACAGCTTCTTTTAGCATGTGTGCTGCACTTATCTAACTTGTGCATCTCAGAGCAAAACTGATAAAGACTGCTAAGACAAGATGGTCATTTTCAATCTTTAACAGCTTACCATCTTTAATAAAGTCTCATGAAAGAACTGTGTGTTTAGTTATCTGGTGATTTATAGGGATGCTTATGAATAAAATATACCAAGTTATGCCTGATTTTGTAATATTCTTCAGCTTCTCTCTTTTCTCTGACTTAAGTCTATGTAAACAAAGGGATCACAGAAGAACTGCATGTTTGTGCTTGTTTAAAATCAACTGGCACGGTACCCTTTGTGGTCTGCAGGTTATGTGGAAGCATGGAAAATTATTGTGGTTTTGTTCCTTTTGTACCAGCATAGGTCAAGATTTAAAGCCAAGACCTAACCCACCTGCTTTTTATCAGATGATTCAAACAGTCTGTGGAACAGTATAGGAGCTGTTGTCATAGAATCGTAGAATAGTTTGCGTTGGAAGGGGCCTGCAAAGGTCATCTAGTCCAAGATGACTTTGGACTGCAATGAGCAGGTCCATCTTCAGCTAGATCAGGTTGTCCGGAACCACATCCATCCTGGCCTTGAATGCAGTAGAGTGTTCATTTGTGTGTCATAGGAGGGGAAGAAAAAAGAGAAAACAGGTATTGTCATGCCTAATTAATTTTTTTTTGCCCCAGTTTTTATGCAGGTCATCGGTGAGCAGATTGCCAGGTTTAAATCCCTACCTGTTCAGAGAAGTACATACCCATCCAGGTTTTGAATGCTTGCCCCCATGCAGTTAAGCTGATGGGCAGTAGGTTAGGGTAGATAGAAATAAGCTATTTGTGAAGTACAGTGGCATAGACAGATGAAGATTAGACTAGTCTGATAAAATCATTTCAAATGTCTATTTAGAGAAACAAGGGAAGCAGTCAAGTATAGGAAGATAAAAGCCATGTGAGATTTCAACTTTTTTCCCTATGCTGCAGTGAACAATTGAGATTACACAGAAATGTCAGTAATGGAGTAACTGGTTGTGTTTGTTTGTAATGCCAATGCATTGATGCTCTATTTCTTCACTTGCAGCTGCATTGAGAGCTTGTGCTGATGGAGGTGCCAATCGTCTCTATCACATCACAGAAGGAAGTCAGGACAGGTACGTTAATAGTAAACGTGAAGCTGTTGAAGTCATCTCAATGAAAGTAACATCTGGAGGAGCAGTTACTGAAGCAGCTGCCTGCTCTGTGCATGGTACTTTAACAAACTGTGGCAGGCAGTGTAGTATTTTCTCCACATTAACTTTTATTCCCAGCCACACTTTTTAAAAGCACACAGATAGCCTCAAATACCTTTTTTCCCTAAGCCCACTGGTCTTTTTTCTGCTTGAGACCTCTGCTCTAGGGATGTCTTATTTTATACATCCATCAGAGCTAGGCCTTTGATGCAGCCTCGGAAAAAACTTGCTGTGCCTTTAGCAAGGGTTGACTAGAGGAACATGTGATGCCTCTTACCTAGAGCTGAAACAAAGTATATCCTCTTCATTCTTCTTGTGAAGCCTTAGAGGAATTCTGCTTTGTCAAGTGAGATGGGTAATAAACTAGGAAGTCTACTTTTCTTTTTGAATTGTTTCTAAATAAGCACAGGGCATAGTACGTGACTAAAGGCAAGTACAGATGTTATCTATAAATGTATATGCTGGGTGAGGAAGCATGACTGAAAGGAGAATATGTTCTTGTTTTCTGTAATGCCCTTTAAATTATAAATTATCCTAGGTTTCTGCCCCAGAAGTGTTGAGCTGGGCTTGTGATGCTAAATACTGCATTGAAGTCCTTCCTCATTTTTGTAGCGGAGCCATGGAACGCAGTGTGATGTGAGGTTACTAAGGATCTTTTTTGCATGTCTTTAGGATTTTCAGTTGTTTTGAGCAGGACTTCATAAATAAATTGCTTAATAAAAGAAAATAATGTGTAAAGCTGACTTTCAGGGCAAAGGCACAAGACAGGTATCTGGTACAACTTACAAATGTATGAGCAGTTCTGTTCATGCAGCAGACTCTAACACGTATTTTGTGTTTCATCTCATGGCAAGTGTACGACAGAGGCCAGGGAAAGCTCAGTTTCTTCCTGTTCTTCGGAGTGAAGAGCAGAGTTGGAGAGGAAGACTGTAGTCTCAAAGTAAAAGTTAACATTTCTTTTGTCACCTGTGGGAAGTTTGATGGCTGAGTTCTCCTCCTGCTAAAACCGAGACTGGAGTCTGTCAGGCACTACTAACTGTTGTAGTAGTATTCCTTCAGTAATCTTCTATTTCTCTTCTCCTAGTATTTGCTAACGGAGCCATGCACAGCTTAATCTTGAGTTCAAACAGAAATGTGATTGACTTACAGCAAGTAGTTCTCTCTAATATCTGATAATGGTGATGCTTTCCGAAGAGCGGCATTTAGAGCTTTCATTTTACCTCCTCCTGTAACTCATTCATCTCTTCTGCACACCTTTATGTTCATATTAAATAAATATAATTCAGGGGAAATGGATGATTATACCTTGACTGACTAGCTCTTTCAGTTTTGCATACTTGTCCCTTGGAGTATTCTTTTTCTCTGTCTTTCTTCTTCTCATCCTAATTGCTTTGGGTAGGTATATTTTACCTTCAAAGTGATTTTTTTGAAGCAAAAAAAAAGACCTGCATAATTTTGATTTTTGTCTTCAAAGAAATCATTCTGTTGGAAAGAATATTCATTTCCTTCTCTCAAGTATTTTCCCTTAAATTCCCTGTCATTAAAGAGCTTTCTGCTCAGGCTCTACTCACATGCTGATAATTTTTTAATGCTTCCTTAACCTTCTGTTTAAAACTATTTTATTTGAAGCCCTGATGTCTAATTGTGTTGTATCAAAACCTAAAACCTATAGTCCTTTAATTCTGGAGAGATTACTATATCTGAGAGAGATGTATAAAGAACTTGATTGATATTTTGGACTTGATGCTCAGCGACACCAAAGTGTGGGAAGAATCTTTTGGAATGGGAGTAAATGACAACATTCTGGAGAAAGGTCAGCTGGAAATACGGCACTGTTAGAGGGGTGTCTTCCTCTGGAGATAAGTATTTGTTGCTGGTTTGAACAGTTGATCCATTTCCAAATCTTAGAAAAATGTAGGGCTGGAAATGACCTCAAGAGGTCCATCCTTTCCCTCTGCTTCAAGGTGAAGACATATTCCTGATGCATACCTAGTTAGTTGGGTCTTAAAATTCTTCAAGTGGGAGCCCCCCCCCACATCTCCCTTTTCTCTGCTTTAGGCTAAAATATGCCCAGCTTGTTTGGTCTTTCTTTATTGGTCATCTCTTTGCTTTTATTGGCCTCTCTTCAGTTACTTCAGAACTGTATCTTAAAGCGCTATGGCTGAAGCTAGGCAAGATGCTCTACAGAAGACTTGCCCAGGACTGAACAATTCTTTAGCTTGCTTCTCATGTTAAGACCATCTGTGCTGTTGAATGAAGAGCAGCAAGAGTAGATTTGAAGGCCCCTCATTTCCTGCCTCCGTAATTTTCCTGTTTTCTCCATCGTATCTTGACTTGTTTCTGTGCTGGAGTGGTTCATCTGTTGCCATCAAGCAAAGGAAGCTCTCACTTTCCTCTCTAGAACTGTGCAGGCTGGCTTAGCAGCATGACTTCCAGTCATTACATTAATCTATGTAGTAGTTATGTATCTTCCTCTATTCTTGTGGTGTCATTTTTGTGATGTGTTTGGTTGGTTTTCCTATTAGTCTCTGTAAAAACTAGCTTAAAACCGAACCTGAATTGCAATTATTCTTGCTTAAAAGCAAACAAACAAACCCGAGAAAACCTTTGTTTTTGTAACTACTGATGAGGAGAAATTGTGCTGGTTTTTTTCAGTGATGTGTTAAAGCAAATGCCTTCTAGGGCAGGAGCAGTAGGATGAGTAACCGAAAGGGCAGGATAATTTTCCTTAGAGAAGCCCATCCTTGGGAGCTGTCAGTGCTGGGGACAGAGGAAAGGCAGCAGGGAAGAAGGAATGGACTCCTGTGCTCTGCTGCATTTCTCTTGCTGGCTTTATAGCCCAGAAAGGTTATTTAGACTATGTCTTTTCTTTATTAATGTCAGTTCCCACTCAAAAATAAGGATTGTTGCTAAACCATTCTTGTTTGCTAAACATTTGCAGCTAATGAGACCTAAGGGGGAGTTACTGATCTTTATAGGATTTGTTTTGCTCTGCCTTATTCTGCCTGCCTTGCCTACCCCATTGTGTATTTCCTTGAATCCCTGTGAAGCAGTTATCCACTTCAGCTAGGTTGTTGCTTATCTGTATCACACTACGGGCGACTTCTTTCTCAACACTTTCTGATTAAATCTTAAGGCATTGATTAACCTGTGTGTCACTTGCTTTGGGGTATATGAAGGTGAAGATGCATTGAAAACTATCATTGTATTGGCACCTGTAAAAGCAATCATTAGAACTTGTGTCTTAGCTGCTGTTTTCTAGAGAGATATCAAATACATCATGTACTTAGGTTTTGCAACGCAGAGCTTCAGGTTAGAGGGGTGCAGAGGGAGGATAATTCTATCATAGATACTGGCTTTCTGGGGTTCTCTTTAGTATTTCGCTGCGGCAGACTTGCTACATGAGGTGGATTGCTTACAATCACTGAGAACATCACTTTTGCTATCCTTCCAGTTTCTTTCTGTGAACAGTATAAAGGCAAAGAGTAGCAGTGAAACTGAAAAGTGGTGGTATATTTTGATGTTGCGTTTTCTGCATGTAAAACATACATGAGGTGAACTTAAGTGATGCATGAAAATGCAGTATACTGCATTTACAATTGCAAATGCAATTACTATATAATTCTCTATACTGGGCATGCAGGGAGGCAGCTCCAAGAAGCTCTACATGTGTGTTTGGAAATTAGGAACAAATTCCATAAACACTTCCAGTTCATGCAGCTGCTAAAGTTCTAACATGGACCTGAAAAAGATCATTTGGGAAGCAACTTCCATTCAGGAGTACAGATTGCTGCATGAAGTTTGTCTTTTGATGATGCCCCTCCACCCCCAAGCTTCTAAATAACTCATCGGTATTTAGTCAAAACTAATCAAGGGTGTTGGTTATACAAGGTGATGCTACTTCTTTAACTTGGATTTAACAGACTATTCTGTGTCCTAAGCTTTGTGTTGAGAAGCTGAAGTGGAAAACAGAGGTCTTAATTGTACAGCTTTCACAGCTTACACTTACTGAGTTTTGTATCAGTGAATAAATGTAGGCATATGACAAATGTTTCAATGGTGACTACTCTTGAGGAGTTTCTTCTTGTCCGCATGCCTGGAAATGGTTTTCAGGATTAGCTACTCCATTACCTTCCCTGGAACTGAGATAGGGCTGAGCAGCCTGTAGTTCTCAGAGTTCTCCTTCTTGCCCTCTTGGAGACAGGAATGATGTTTGCTCTCCTTCAGTCTTCGTGTGTTTCTGCCAGTTGCCATGATTGCTAAAGGATTGTCAAGTATGGCCTTGCAGTGGCATCTGCCAGCTCCTTCCACACTCATGTGCATCCCATCTGCACGTATGGATGTATGTGTGCTGTTTTACTTAAGCATTCCCCGACCTGATCCTTTTTGCACCAAGAGTACATCTTCCTTTCTCTAGTCTTTCCCCCTGTCTCTGGTGCCCTCGATTCCTGCAGGCTTGTCTTCCTAATAAAGACTGAGGCAAAGGTGGCATTCAGTACCTCAGCCTTTTCCATGTTCCGTGTAACCAGGTCCCCTGGCATATTAAGCAATGGGCCCACGTTTTAACTAGTCTTCCTTTCATCACCTATATACTAACAGAAGCCCTTCATGTTGTCTTTGGCATCCCTGGCCTAACTTCATCCATACCCAGGCAAAGCTCTGTGCACTGTAGCTGCTCTCTCCTGTGAAGGGCAGCTCCTCATCATCATCTTCTCATCCTGTCCTTCCTAAAAAGTCTGCATCCCCTCATGGTAACACTCCATCCGTGTTTCCTTGATCCCAACAAGACTGTAGCTCTGCATCTGCACGCAGATCTCTGACTCATCGTTTATTTTCTGCCATGCTGAATGCGTTCTCCAGGCTTTATTTTGCCTTAGAAGTTTGAAAAGGAAGCAATAGGCTTAACCTCTGAATAGGAAGACTGAGCTAGTGTAACTTCCATGAGGAGAAGTTGCATATTTGCTGGTGTTAAAGGTGGAAAGATGTCTCATAGTGAAATTGTCTGTCTATTTTATGGCTTCATGCGTGCATTTTGGCAATTACTGAGGATTTGTAGTGCCAATTCACCAGCCATCTTTTCTTCCTTTGGTTGGCTAGTTCAGTTGTCTATTGTGACTTACACTGAACTTGCCTAATCTTAGCAATCACTGTCTCTATTGTCAATATAATCCAAAAAGAAACAGCTGGGCAACAGCTAGCAATACCCATACGTAAAATGAGATCTTTTGTCTTGTTATTCTCTCCTGAATAACCTTCTCCTCCTGGAAAAGTAGGTCCCTAATAGGATTATAGAGTGAGAAATTCATATATACTTCACTGTGTTCTATATTGGATTAGAAATAGGGTACTTATGAAAGTAATTAGCCATTGATGTAGCTTAATGTAGGATTGAGAGGAATTCTTTGCTTGAACTCTCCGGATTAAACTGGATATTGTTTTTGAGCTATTTTGTGTTCAGGCAAAATTTAGCGCACTGATGCAGAAATTATTGAATGAGCTTTTCAGAGTATAATGTTGTACTGGAAGACTGCAATGGGTTTTCCTTCTCTTTGAAATCTATCCATTGTATGTTTGGGGGAGGATGCGAGAGCCCTATACATGTGAAGTTTTTGCTTTACAAATGTTGATGTAAGGATGTGTTTCAGTAACGTTACAAAAAATGATATTGGCCTCAAATGTGAGGTCAAAGCTATTTGAAATGGCTTTCCCATTGCTGCTGGTGGTGAGGAGTTCTGTGAATTGAGGGTTTGCATTCTGAAAGCCAAGAAAGTTGAAAGCTAAGACCATGCTTCATTTGTCAAAGGGCTTAAGGAGGTCTTTTACATCAGACATTTTTGCTTGACCTAAGAACTGTAGCAGTGTTCAAAGATCAAAATCGGGATCTTGAGTTTATCCTAATCAAATCTGCAGGAGTGTTCAGGAAGCTCATCCCTAACCACAGTCAGGTCCTTTAGGGAATACCTGACTTGGGATCCGTTTTTCAATCCTAGCTGACTTGAGAAAGCAGCCAGGCACCAACACATTTCAGAAAACCAAAGCAACCTATTTCTCAGTGTTTGGAAAGATGAATCCATTTGAAGTTACCTACTGTGTTTATTTCAGGTAGTGCAGATGAGAAACTCTCAAGATACATTCTGATCATCTAGGTTTTGGCTTTTTTCATTTCTGTCTTCAATATAATGATTTTCACTTGATTATGTTTTCAAATACATTTGTATTCCAGTGGCCGTGCACTGTAAATACAATTCAGAGCTTGTTTCAGAAACAATCAAGTGTTGAGATACCAAGAGATACTCATAGATTCAATCCTCAGTTTAACCCAAGATTAGCTTCCTGTACTGGGAGGTGTTTCCTGAAAGGGCAATAACATCACGAGGCATATCAGGCTTATTTGGTCTCTGAATCAAATGCTCACAGAACTGATGAGAGGTGAAATTGGGGCTTTTTTTACACTGCTGGGTTCCTCTTGATATTAGACAGCACATAAAGCCAGATTCAGGAGTATGGTTTTTTCCTGGAGTTGACTACATCACTGTAGTGCTTTATATCTATTCAATTACTCATCAGATGCTATAAAAGAAACATCTCGGAGTTACATAGCCGTGGTTTGGATTTAAGTCAGACTTTTAGGAGGGGCAGAAGCACTGGGTTTTGCAGGTCACACAAAGTGGACATACATTTTGAGGGGGACATCAGCAACCAGCTGTAAATGTTGTTTCAGCTCGGTTTACTTGGAGGTGCTTCTAATTGTAGTTACTACTATATTCCATAAACCGTAACAGGAAATGGGAAAGGGCTTTCCCATCGTTTCCTCAATCTGAAAATCAAGTAGCAGATTATCATCTAATTAAAACACATGGGCTTATAAATATCAGCTGAATTTAGTTGAGATTAAATTACTCTTGAATTACTTATGTTGAATTCTTGTTGCTTTTGGTAGCCACTGTGTGTATGTGGAAGCACACATGCCTCGCTTCTTTTATTTTGGGAGACGCTGCAAGTAAGTTACTCCCTTAGTACAGGACCATGTTTTCTTCACAAGAGAAGAGTTAAGAAAGAAAAGCACTCTTAGGTAGAACTTCTGGATAATGATTTACAAGTGGCAGAGGTAGAGGTACCAGGTTTCATCTCGAGTGAGAGTATTATCCACTGGTTAAAATGGAGAACTGGGAATCAAAACCTTTGTTTTGTTCCCAGTTTGCTCACTGAGCAAATCATCTCAGATTCTCAGTCACCTTCCACATGTGGGTAAATACCCTTAAGAAGGGGTAAAATGCTGCCCTTTTTCATCTGGTCTCATCAGAGTTTCTGGTAATTCCTTGTAAAAAGATGAACCTGTAAAAGCGCTGGGTATCATTTCTCCTAAAATCAGTATTTAATAAGGAATAGTAGGTCCTAGGTGGAGGCAGACTTGATGAGCACTTCAAGGAGATGGGAAGGATGAGGACAAAAGTCTGGCTAGATGGAGTGATGGGCAAATACAAAAGAGATGGACAGCTTGTTCAGACAGAAACCAGGTCTCCTGGCTGCCAGTGAGGTGCCTCTGCCCATAATACTGTGCTGTCCCAGGAAGAGCACCAGAAGCCAAGTTATAATTCCCAATCGGGGACATAAGAGGTCACAATTTGTCCAGAGCAGTAATTCAGGGTGGGGAAGGAAAAAAAGTGGCTGAGGAAAGGAGAATATAGGGACACTTACAGTTAATCCCAGATCTCTGAATCAGAGGGCTTGTATTGCTTCAGCTTCTTCTTCACATAGCTGTATCTGTGCCCCAAGTGTACTGTGGGTAGAGAAATCACTCCATCTGGGTGATTTCTGGCTTTATGACATGGTAAAAATCATTTATGGCCACCCCAGTGCTAGAAGTTAGGAGTTTGTAGTGATAAAATACCCGTGCTTTGAGTCACATCAGCTTGGAAGAGAGTCCTGAGCTGGCCTAAGAGCACTCCGCACTTTATAGCGGTTTGGTTTGTTGTGCCTAAGGAGTAATTCTAGGATCCAGGAAAAGCTGGCTCTGTGTGTAGTGTTAGGATGAAATGTATGCCTTTGCTTCTTTTGGATCTCTGAATATCACTAGAAATTAGGGATTAGGCAGGCAGTGCTTGCTTTTATGGAGCAATACTTTTTATACAAGTGTTTGGGGCAGGCTGGGGAGTGGGAGTTTTCCTGTGTTTGAAACAAAGCGAAGCTAGAAAGTTCCTCAAACCAGGCTGGGGTTTTGCTGCAATAGAGCTTGTCATTTAAGATGTAAAATACAAACTTTATAACAAACATGGCAAGAGCAATCTTAGCTTTGAAAGAAGCTTGTTAAGACTGCAAAGATCAGCACTCAGTCTGGGAGCATAGGAATACATGTGCCAGCAGTGCCTTAAAATGAATGTATGTTAATAAATGTCCTTGAAGTTGCAGTGTTACCCTTAACTAGTGCTATAGCACCTCTTCACTTTCTCAGCTGTTCCTTTCCTTCGTAGTCTAGAGAACTGGAAAGTGCAGGTATAGTCCCTTCCAGGTGACTTGATATTACAGACTGCTACATAATGGGGCTGAGCACAAATAACAACCATAGATAACTTACTCAGATTAGCTTTTTGCTGTCTCTAAAATGCTCTTTCAGTAAGCTTATTAGTGATTGTTGGAGCGTAAACATATCCTGGGTGTTTATTTCTTGGTTTTCTTTCCTAGTCTCTTTCTTCAGTAGACTCTCTGTTCTCTTTTTATAAACATGCAAAAGGCAGAAGTCCTGACTTTGAACACTTTGCATTCAAATGGACACCTTTATTTTGAGGATACATGATTGTATACTTCAAATCTGTTTAAACTGAGTGTTAGTGAAGCCAGTAGCTTGCGAGTGGGGGACTTTACGCATTAGAGAATATAATGAGAAGTAAAACTTAAAAATATAAATCCATTTTTCTGTAAACTATTTTTCCTAGATCTTCTGCTAAGATTTGGGTTTAAATCTAATTGTATTCCAAGCATGTCTCTGTTTTACAAATGGACTCTTTCAGCTTTTCATTTTAAAATGTTTTGTGCCCCAGTTTTCACAGAAAATGCTATCAAGAGCAAGGAGCCGTGTTCTCAAACTCTGATCAAGCCTACTTATTACAACTGATAAATAAGAATAGTTTAGGGCCAAGCGATGAGCATTACGGGCCTCTTCTGACGAGGACAAGGCAAGGAGCAAAACTGCCACACCAGTTGCAAAGCCATCCATGTGAAGGGCTGAACATTGATTTGGACTAAGTAAAGTAGTCAGGCATCTCTGAAATTCCCCAATTGAAGACATGAGGGTTAACCTTTGCTACAAAGTTAGAGCCCTGGGACATCATTGAGCCAGTTGTGTTCTGCTACCAGAAATAACTTGCCCAAGCATGTGGATAATGTTTACAGTGGTACCTCCAGAGCTGCTCTTAGATACGTTTATGTTCAGGAAACTCCAGTCTTCTCCTTCAACTCACAGTTCATGTAAAAGTCACACTCCTGGCTATGCATGTGCCTCTGCAAGCCACAAGCTGCCTGCCTTATTAAGAACCAGTCGGGGCTTTAGTTTTGCAAAATACGTGCTAGAAATCAGGTTTGGGGTTTGTTTGGGGGTTTTAAATGCACTTGGTGAATGAGGGGAAACTAAGATTCGATGCAAGCTCAGCAGAGCTGTTAACACAGGGTTTTGTGTGTTGGGTTTGGTTTGGTTTTTGTTTTCTATCTTTTTTAATGTTACTGAGTTTTTCTCATTAAATGTCACAGCATAGGAATAGATATGGCCTGTGTTTGCCAAACAGGGACTTAGATTACCTTTTGTACAGATTCAGGATCTTCTGTTGACTTAATAGAGAAGCGATTAAGCTATAAATGTCTAAGCAATTACACCCTCTCCATACACTGTCCTGGATTCTTGCAATGCAATTAATGCTTGATGTGATGCATCCCTTCTCTATGGTGATTGCAAGCAGGGAGACTGCCACAGCAGCCGGATACTGTTCCAACAGCCTATGAAATGGATGGAGCAAGAATGAGACTCTCACTGCTGCTATGTCAGTTACTGTGTCTTCCAGAGACTGGGACACAATCCATTTTTATCCCTTGTGCTTTAAAAGAAATATAACCAAACCATTTTTAGCTGTGTAAATATTGTTTGAGCATCTATTGCTCTGATTTCAGATTTGGAGGCAGCATTGGCCATAGTTGGAAATAGTTACTGCTTATTGTATTTGGAAGTACTTTGTGGTGCCCACACAGTGATAAAAATATTTAGAATAGATTTTGGAAGTGGTAAGACCAGGAATGAAATTCATCCTACAGGAATACATTGTTCTTGGACTCGTAACTCTAGAGGGATATCCCACCCACACAAGCTGCTTGATTCTCAAGCTGCCTGGCTCTCCCTGGTTGTTAAGAAACTCCAGCTGAAATATGTTTCTTCTTTCTGTTAAAATGAAGCTGAGCAGCCTGTTCCAGGTACCTACATCACGTGGCTGATGTGTATATAAGATGCTTTGGATCAGACAGAGTACACGTGTGTGTGCAGTTTGCTCCGTGTTTCTTTCAGTGTGGCTTTAATTAAGTATTTTGATTTCTGTATAAAAGTTGCCTGGCATATAAAAAAAAAGAGAAGCAGTAAATAATGATATAGCTGTTCCCCTTAATTCATTCATTATAAGCGCTATGGATAAAGAGTGACTAACTGAAGGCAGCGTTAAGGATTTGCGGCTTGAGGCTGGATTAACTTATTAGTGTGGAGGGAGCTAATAGGATGCCAGTGAAGAAGATGGATAAAGATCAGCAGGTTAGAAAAGGTATATTTTTAGGGTGCTTGATACATGACACAATGACACAGTGGGTACCGATGGCAGAGGATAAAAGGCTGTGCCTTTGGAGCTGGCTGTCTTTTTCTCTAGCATAAAAGGGAGATGGGTATTCAGGTGTAGCTTAAAATACTTGGTAAAATATTTAGTGAGGGTAGTGAGATTTTGAGGGTGGCTTTTTTTTTGGTGGTGTTGTAACACACACTGATTGCAGGGAAAACAAGTCCAATGACATCGTTCAGAGCACTGGACATCCAGCTGTGGACCAGAGCATTGAGAGAGGGGCCTGTGGTTGTCATCCCCTCTGTGCAGAAGGGAAGTCATTTTGCAAGAGATTGAAAACATATATTCACTGAAGCAACAGCACTCTGAAAATCTCTGTTTCTTTGTCAGCAGGGCTTTTTCCTCGGTGTTTAGGAGAGTTGAACACGTTAGGTGACAGTTGGCACAGGCATCATCTAAAGAAAGCAAAATTGGACGGGAGGGAGAAACACAGTACAAGGAAAAGGGTGGGGAGGGAGTGAAAATATTTGTGATGCTAAAGCTGAAAAGGAGAAAAAGTCTCTGGAATAAACCTAGCTAATAACTCCAGTAGAACAACTGCTGTTCTGTCACATGAAAGAAAAGGAGGGAAGGCTCTGTAGTAGTAAGGGCAAAAGCTGTGATTTGCCTCGGCAAGTTCCAGCAGTATCTGTGGGAGGATTGATGTTTTCTGATTTTACAAGCTGCGGCAGGCGTGTTAAATGCCAGTGACAGATCAGATTGGATTTGTGTGCATTAAGGTAGTTTGAGTGGGGAGGGAAAGACAGACTGTCCCAAAAATACAACTGAAAAAGAGGCAGTACACGATTCAGTGCCATTTTTTGTGTTAAAGCCTCATCTGCAAGTTTTGACAACGAATACTTTTAATTAAGGAAGTGACAGATGTGGGTGTCAATATCTCTTCTGGCTGATGCTTTTAATTTTAGGAGAAAACTGTGCATAAGGGATGTTGGGGCGGTTTTGTACAGGAGGGAATCGTGTGAGGAGCGTGCGTGGATTGATTGGGTGTTAGCCCTCAGAGGGAATTCTCAGGATGATGAAGACTCTGTTTTGAGGCGTTAACATTGCTAGCAAGCAAGTTGCTGAACCCGCGCCCAGTCTGCAAGCATCCACTCTGATTGGCACCGAGGGGCCAGCACTGATCCATCATTCGAAGCTTTGCAGCAAAGCAATGAAAGCGACTGCACGGGCCGTGGTTCTGCCTCTCCTCTTGTGAAGAGGTTGTGCTCTCAGATTTCCTTCTAGACTCAAAGCGTTTCAGATTGAACAGCAGTTTGTGACAAAGACAGGAGCTGGAACTGTGCTGCGCTGTCACTGGGCTTGGTGAGATACTGATGTTTCTGCTGGCTTAAACAAACAGGAGTTACATGGGCAAATCCCTTCTTGTTTCCTTACTCCATCTTCTCTGCCCCACAGTGAAAGTAGTAGGGAACAGCATCCGTGATCATGTTTACTGTAATGCGCCTGTCCCCTGGGGAAACGCTTGTGGCGCCTTTTAACGTTAATCTAGTATCGATTTATGAGTCTGATACGCTCTAACTCTTGCTCATTAAGTGACCACATGCAGGGTTCTCATGGTTTGTGTGTTTCCCATAGAAACCTATGCATTTGATTAAATTCAGCATTTCAGGAAGTGTTTCCTGGCAAAGCAGTATTCTAACATCATGTTGCAAGAAGGGTCCCAAGGTCACAAACTACTTTCAGAGGTTAATGAAGGCTGAAAGAAAGGTATTCTGTTGTAATTAAATAGTAATGAATGAGAGGCCGGGAATATTTGGTCTATAATGGAGTACCATGAGGCAAAGCCAAAATCATCTGCAAATTTATCATTTTATTTCGTATTCTATTATAAAATACCCTTGGGTGTCAGTGTAATTTTTAGTTTCTAACTTGCCTGTGACAGAAGAGGGATTAAGTGGTCAGCGCTGTCATGCATATATGTGATGGTAATACGCCTCGGGAGTGGCTTCGGGAACGTTAATAGCATTCCCGACACACTGAAGAGGGCTTTCATCAGGAGAGTGATGCCTTCCCCGTTCTGCAGGATCTCATTTCTCATCAGACTGGAAAGTGTTTTCTTTGCCATGCTCACACTGGAACAGCCGTGGCAAGTTTTGACTTCTTTCAGTAGTGCCAGCAGAAATACAATCATGTTCATGACCCTGTTTAAGAGCTCATCAAAATTTCCCTTTTCGTTCTTGTGCTTCTGGGGTTTAATATTTCAGCATGTTCAAGTGTATTAGGCAGGATCCTGGCACAGGGCCACAGGCAAGTTTTCAATCCACATGTAGATTTTGCTTCATCCCCCCCCCCCAACCATCGTTGTAAATGAGCTGAGTCAAATGCTCATACACTGCCTTGCTCCACTCTTGCCTGAAGAGTGAATGATTTTGATCTCTGAACATATAGGACAAACACATGGGTTGCCAGTAGTTTGTAGCTTTGATTCCTTACTTCTGTGTTTTTAAAGTAATTGTAATTATTTTTGTTTCATCCAAAAGCTGCATTTAGAAACTGTTTTCCCCACCTTGTGGAAGAAAGGGATGAGGAAAACTGCTTGTACGTGTTCGTTCTTGGGCCAGACAAAGCACAGGCATCATAGCACCTAGGAGCCTGCATTTTGTAAAATCCTGTAAAAGCTGAAACTCCATCTAAAAGAGAAGGAATCCTTCTCACTGAAATCACTCTTTGATTCCACAGCCTGGCCTTTGGAGAAGCTGCGTGGGCTCATTGATGGCTCACAGCCTGCCCTTCTTGGGCCTTGGAACCTCCACTGCTAGGAGAAGGGGATTTTGTGTCCACCACCTCCCTCTCTACTATGGGCTTAGGTAAGGGAGGTGCTGCTTTAGAAAACTGGGATGCCACATTGCCAGAGACACTGGTGATGGGGTCCTCCCAGACTGCTGCAGTGTGGCTCGCACCAGCCATTGTTACCTAGAGTAGGTGTGCTGCTGAGTGCACTGAGCTCAGTTTGAAGGTGGGAAAGGTCACAAATCTCCATGCCTTTTTATCACCCTGTAAGTCCCAGTTCCTGTTTGTTACTAGCTGGCTGGCTGTAACTGGCTGGTCCAGGCTTGTTTGGCATCTGAGCTTAACCAGGTATTTAACAGCCTAGGATTTCGGGGATGGTTTTGCTTACAATGAAGTGGAGCTCCCTGTTAATCTGAAGGATTTCAGACTTCCCGTTTCTCTCTGAAGACAGTTATGAAAGTAACTTCAATGAAAGTTTTTCTGTCATTCCAATAAAATGTGGGTCTCTTACTTCATTATCAGGCAGATGGGTCTGTTCCTCCCAACTTTACATGCCTTTCATTAACCTGTGAATTAATGACCTGCTGGCATTAAAGCATATGGAAAAAAATATCTTGCAGTGAATTAGAAGGACTTGGCCACATGGGCATCCAGAACCTCACTCTTCTATGAAATGACATCTCTAATGATGGTTACATTACATCATGTCACCTGTGGTGGTCTTTGGGCTGCTCCTAGAGCATCTCAATGCACACTAATTCCAAGTGTCTGATACTCAACTCATCTGTGTCCTGGCTTTTCCAAAGCACTTCCAGTGCTGCATCCAGTCAGTTCTCCTTTCCTTTCTTGTAGCATAAATGGTTGCAGGCAGCAGCAGGGATATCAGACCTCGAATGTCTTCCCTGAGGAGCAACTACTATCACTATTTATGAAGGGAATAGCTGTTAATAAGAGCTCATTATGGCATTTGTATTACTTATAGGTAGACCTGTGTCCTTAACATCTCTTTCTGATTCTATAAGAAAAGTTAATTAGGATGTTGAAAAGATTAAATGAAAGTGGTAGTGCAGTAATAGATCTTAGTAGGAGAGCAGTTAAGGGTTTTATAAATATATTTTTAATCATAATTAATTGTGAAGTTGATACAGGGAGTATCGTTAAAACCTTCTTATAATATGCAGGGCACCAACAGCAGCAGAGTTTATATTAAAAGTTGGGGTTTTTTTTCAACTACTCTACTTGATGTAAAATTACTTGTACAGAGCCCAAGACAGGGGCTCTTTGGGCTATTGGTGCTACTTATTGAGAATGAGGTATTTTCTGTCTGAGCATTTTTAGCCCAAATAGACATAAAAAGGGAAAGGAGGAGGATTGGAGAGAAGAGATTGAGAAGAGACAGATCTCTAATATCATGTGTGTATGTAATGTTTATAATGCCTCAGTCGTGTGCAATTTATTCTGTGATTGCCATTTATGAGCAAGCACTAAATCTATACACTGACCTGTTTGGATTTGATATGTCAGGTAGGTAGTTATCTAAATGCTGTCATTTGTGCTCTAAGTATTATATTGGGAAGTGACAGTAAACTCAATGCTTGTGATGAAACATTAATGACAACAGCCAGCTGAAGCCTCAGACAGTAGGAGTTTGGTGGATACAGCCCAGCAACAGTCTGGGTATTAAAGGCTTAATGGCAGTAGTTGCACATACTTACTTGCTTTGCTGAAAACACACTATAGCACTTTAGCCTGGCTAGGCAGAGACTGGATTGAGAACAGCCCTTAGGAGAAGAACTTGGGGGGGTTGGTTGATGAGAATCTCTACATGAGCCAGCTTCAGTGTGTGCTTGAGTCCAGAAACGAACTGTATCCTGGGGTGCATCAAAAGGAGCGTGAGCAGCAGATCAAAGGAGGTTTCATAGAATCATGAATGGTTTGGGTTAGAAGGGACCTTAAAGCTCATCCAGCTCCACCCTCCTGCCACGGGCAGGGACACCTTCCACCATACCAGGTTGCTCCAAGCCCCGTTCGACCTGGCCTTGAACACTGCCAGGGATGGAGCAGCCACAGCTTCTCTGGGCACCCTGTGCCAGCGCCTCAGCACCCTCGTAGTGAAGAATTTTTTCCTAATGTCTAATCTCAGTCTCCCCTCCATCAGTTTAAAGCCATTTCCCCTCATCCTGTCACTATAGGACATTGTCCAAAGCTCCTCTCCAGGTTTCTTGTAGCCCCTTTAGGCACTGGAGCTGCTCTGAGGTCTCCCCTTAAGGAGCCTTCTCTTCTCCAGGCTACACCAGCCCAGCTCTCTCAGCCTGGCTCCAGAGCAGAGCTGCTTCAGCCGTTGCAGCATCTCCATGGCCTCCTTTGGACTCACTGCAACAGCACCATGTCCCTCTTGTGCTGTTGCCCCAGAGCTGGACACAGGACTGAAGGGCGGTCTCATGAGAGCACAGCAGAGGAGGAGAATGGCCTCCCTTGACCTGCTGCTTGTGCTATTTTTGATGCAGCCCAGCATTCTTAATTTCATCCGTATGTCAGGTAACTATAAAAGAGGTTTTTATTATTTAATTAGAGCTTTATCAGAGGCACTTTAATTGCAGCTGTGCTCACAAAAACTGTTACTTAAAATACTTCCAGTCTTACTTGAGAGAGAACTGCTTTTATGTATTCATAACTCTAAACCTGCTGAGTTGCCTAACTAAAACATCCATACTGGTACTCTGTAGAGGTGGTGACACTATGAGCAGGGTAAGAAAGGATTAAAGTGAGTAGGATGTCTCTGCCAGCTGTGAAGCCATACCTAGCTGTGGTGCTCCATCCCACTAAATACAGGTACACTGGTGTATTAAACACTTCCTTCAGAGTTTGTAAGGTCTTTCACCTTTGTGATTAGGACTTACCTTAAAGAATTTCTATCAAACTTTGCAATATGATGTTGTTTTCTGAATGACAAGTTCCAGAAAATGAAATGGGGTCATACATTATACAGCTGAATTGTGTAGAAATGGGAGAATAGTCCCTTGAGTTATTCTGATGGAAGTGAGGATACTGTTTGGTAAAGGTTACTCAGCATCAGATAGAGCCCAGCTCTCATTCTGTATGCACACTTATCTTCTGCTGTCTCTCTAATTAATGCTTCTGTGCTGTGCTGGGCAGAGATGCAGGTACCTTTTGAAATGCTAATGATCCAGTGGAGTATCCTGGTTCTCTGTCAGTTCTGGAGATGCTGCCGCAGAGGTCAGCAGTGAAAGGTTTCATAAAACTTCTGCCTCCCAGTGAGTTACCAAATTTCAGCCATATAGAGACAACAGACTTCAAAGGGCTGTTTGTTGTTACACGTCCTTCCTCCATTCCTTGCCATCTGGGCTCACAGCCCCTAAAAAGGTTAAGTAACAAACGTGCTTTGTTCCTGTGTAGCACAAAGGTTTTCGGGATCCTCAGTGCACTGTTTCTCTGCACAATGTTATGTACTTTATTGGTGAAAGGGCTCGAAACCTGAAGAGGTTTTATTGTTGTATCTGAGGTCATTACGCACATCTGCACCAAAAAGGGTTAGAAGTTTGCTCAGTGGCTGCTCTACAGGCAGTTAGAGCCCAGGAGAGAAGGCCCTTTCATTAACCATAGAGAAGTCAGCTTTGCCTTTCAGCAGCTGTGGTGTTGTCAGATGTTCTGGATTCCTCCTGAACACTTCGTGTCTTCTCAGTAGGTGTGTTTTAATACGTTTTTGTGGGGGAGTTCACCTTCTATGGCTGGTCTTCCTCTTTATAGGTAAAAGTGTCAAGACGTCTCTTTGTAGCCACAAAAGTTAATCTATAAAATCATGTATACATGGAAATTGGAAGAGAAAATGCAGGCTCAAACAGGAGAAGCACAAGTAGGACTTTTAAAAACCATCAGATTTCTCCTTGCCTGTTTGGAACAGGTTGCTCAGGAAGGGAACAAATCTTCTCATTGCTCTCGTGAGTTGTGTAGAAGGGGCTCTAAAGAATTTCTGCTGCAAGCTACTGACTGCAATTTCAAGTCACGAAGGGGCTTCTTCAAGCTCAACCTCTGCTGTATAAGTGGTCATCCCTACAAATAAAGAGATGCTAAACTCAAGGCAGGTACTTAAGGTACTCAGGCAAGATAAGTAAATCATCAAAGCAAGGAAATCGCAGTGAAGGTCTTTCACATGTAGCTGCTTATTGTTTGATTGTGCTTGACTTGTAAGTGTTCTTACTGGTGTGAGGGTTCACAGAACGGACATGTAGGGTTAAAATACCTGTCATCAAAGCTGACTTTTGAAATTGTATAATGAGCTTTCAAGCCACACTGTAGGTGTTGTTAGGAACTATCTGATTAGAAGGGAAAATGAGTTTGTTCTCCTCTTAGAGCAGCAGAATCCACCTTTGGTGGCACTCTATGAAGAAGCCTGAGGAGACTTTGGCTTCCTTCCACTGCTGCCTTTTTGAGGCTAGTATTGAAATCTCAGTGTGCTTTGTGACAGCCTCGATCTAAGTTTACCAGGTTTTAAATCCCATCTCTTTGATTCCTCACGTACAGTATAAACTGTTAATAATGAACAGTTTAGCCTTCTCTGAGGCAATGGCTGGTTTTCCTCAATTTTTAGGGCAATTTCTGCCATCTGTTGCTTTGACATGACAAGAGGTAAAACAATTTTGGGTGTCTTGTCAGCCTCTATCTTCTCAGTTAGTCAGCTTTTGGAGGGAGTCCTGGTTATGTTGCTCATCTTCTCTCACCTTTCCTCTGGCCTTGTGTCCTAGAAGACTAGAGCCTGGCACTTCTGGATAAGCACTTACGCTTCCCCAGCTTTCAAAACCACATGTTTTTGTGCAACTCACACTGAGGCACTGGTGCTTATTCTGCCACTGAATTACTGCTCTGCCCTGAGCCGTGCTGCCCTGTGCAAGGATGGAAACTCACAGCTCAGCCCCATTTTATTCACTGCTCTTGCCAAGGGGCCAACAGCAAGGTGTGGTGCTTCAGCCTGGGAGGTGCTGAGTGTCTTCTGAGAGGTGCTGCTGAATAGTTTCAGCTTTAATTGGCTCTAAGGTGATGGCGACATTGCAGTCATGTAGCCTTTATTTTAAGCAACGTATCAGTCTGTAAGCAATAAAAAAGAAGCCATGGGTACTTAGGAGCAGCCTCTGGGAGCTGCTTGTCCTGTGCACACTGGGTTTTTCCTGAAGTACTTGTACTTACCGGAGCATAGGAGGCTGTTCAGCACCGTGGAAAACAAGTGAGCAGTTCTTCAATCCTGGAGCATCCCTTTATTTTGCACTGTATTGATTGTAGCTGGAGAACAGTTTCAAATATTGGTAATTTAAAAGAAAAATGCAATAGTTGTAGCAATCATTAACACTTTTCTTTGACACTGAGGGATAAGGTTTGGAGGCAGGGTGTTAGCTGCTTGATTTTTGTTAACGATAATGGGAGCGAGCGGGCTGTCCCTTGCAGAAGATGTCCCCCTGATGTGTGCTTTGCATAGCAGCTTGAGCTGAAGGTAATATGTTCTCCAATTTTTTTCAGCTATTTTTTTACTATTTGCAAGGTGACACTGCATACTAGGCAAGCATAAATGACTGCATTATTGCCCTCATATCTTCACACACTTTTATCTTTTTCTTTAAATCATAGCGTTTGCAAATGAAATAATACTTTTATGCTCTTTTAGCACTAAGCTCTTTAAAAGTAAGGAGAAAAGACGCTGTTCTCCAAGGTTGCCAAATATTACCAAGTACTTTTAACCACGGAGCTACCTGTCTGCAATCCACAGACATAGTAACAGCCTGTGCCGAGAATTCTGGCAGGGTCACACCAGTCTGCTCTCTGTGTATGGCCCGATGTGTGCATACACTCGCTTCCTGTGTTAAATTGGATCTGCAACTGTTGTTGTCTCCCCACCACCCCCCGTTTTGTTTTTAATCTTGTTAAAACTCTTCTGGATTGACTGTAATCTTATTGCAATATACAGAATGTTGTTTGGGAATGATGTTCTGTGTAAGCAATTGCATAACCAACAGTAGCGTTTATTAAGGTCTTAGAGGAAGGCACAGGCAATTGGGGTTTCTTTTGTTATTTCTTTCTGAATTTATACGGCAGCTAGCACAACATTGTTGTTAGTGCCACCCTCATAGAAACACTCTGTAGTGATAAAGGAGGCTTTGTGGGTTGACATAAGTGATGTTGAACCATGGAGTCAGAACAAGTGAGCTAGCTGACTTCAGGAGAGTCTTGATTGGGAAGTAGAGGGTGGAGAAGGGAAAGGACTGTGCTTTAGCTGTTTTTTAAAAGCCTGATGATAATAAGTAGTGGAATCCTTCATGTGATTTGAGATGAACCAAACCAAAATGCTTTTTTATGGTCAGTTTGAGGTTCATTAATTGTGTTGGTATTTGGTGTTTGGCTTCTGAGCTTCAGGTGTGATCTGTACTTGTGGTCACCTTGCAGGTAATACTGGGAAGGTATTTATAGATTTAATAGCCAGCAACTCTGAATAGACCTTGCAGTCTGACATTCCTCCTTTCGTGAGAAACTCGTCTCTGTACAGCTAGATGGGGCACCTGAGTATGCTGCTTTGAGACAAAACAGAAATGCATCTACTTGTGCTGTACTTGTCTCCAGGAGTTAAAAAGGCACTTTCATCTTCACAGCAGTTAATAGTATACTTGTGACAGACTTAAACAACTTAACAGCTTTCTGATGAGAACAGCCCTCACTCACCCTTCTAGTCAAGACTGACAGTGAGGAGGGCAAGGTGAAAGTGCACTTTAATGGTCAGCAAATGTAGGTTTGGGGGCATTATTTTTTGTTTGCTGGGCTTTTTTGTTCAACTGTGATTTTAACATTTATCACAAAGTAATGCCAGAGTGCTTTACCTTCTGTACTCCCAATTAGGAGGTGCTTCTGAAAGTCAAAGCTGACTGCTTCATCTTAAGTCTGCACCTTGTTATCTGCCTTTCTTTCTACTGAGAAGCAGCTCGTTCTGTTGGTCCAGGGTAAAAGGCACTGGTTTTGAGGCTTTTTTTTATCAGTGGAAGAAACAGTGTAGGGAACCCTTTCCATGCTCCCGAATGGTACAGCTGGGACGCATACCACTTGGCTGCGTGGGAACGTTTGCTGTGCTCTAACTGAAGGCAGCAAAGGGTACCGCAGATACTGCCTTTATATGCTCATGTCTCTGATGTTAACATTTGTTTAAAGAAGGTTAATTGCAGGCAATTATGTGCTAAAGGAGCTACATCACACAAAAAGTCAATAGTACTAGGAAACTGTAACTTTGAATTAATGATAGAACTGAACAGTTATGCCAGAGCAATTTATTTAAGGAGGCAGCACAGTTTTTTACTATAACCGCTAAAGTGTGATCTCTTGGGTTTTCTGTTTTCTTTTTTATAACCTGATAAAAAGGCATATTTGCCACCCCCTACTGAATTCTGAAAGTGAGTGAATAAAGGAGCAAGTATTCTGGTATTATAAATGCTGTTCATTAGGGGGGAATATTTAAAAGTAAAACAGCTTCATGAATTAAACTGTGTCCATTAGATGGGTTGCTTGAAAGCAAAAGGCACAGTTGTGTTTGCTTAGCATGAGAACCTCAGAATCTGAATAGCTCCTATTTATTTTGTAATCTGTGTCTATGGCAAGAGTCAATGACTGTTTTATGGTACTGGTGACTGAGATTTCATTAGTGTATCTTAAAACTATGGCAAACCTACTGGAATCTTATTCTTTTCCTCTTGCTGTCCAGCCTGGCGTCCTGGGAGCTTATAATGCTGTTCAGACAACATTTACCCTTTATCCAATTGGGATAAATCCCCTAGGTGGGATCCATCTCAAAATTTGTGAGAAATTAGTGCTGGTTGCTTTCTTGGTAAACTAGTTAAACTTTTAAAGGTTTCATATTAAACTCTGGGTTTAAAACCCCACTATTTATATACAGGAAACACTGCCTGCTCTGGAAGTGCCTGCAGGTCCTTATCTGAAAGCAGTCCTGGTCTCTTGACTCCAAACTCGGTTTAGATGGATGCCGTATGGCTCTAAAATACCCTGAAGAGAACAAACCCCAAAACAACAGCAACAGCAAAGGAACTACCTAAAGCCAAACAAAAACCCTTAACCTCCAAAAAGGGAAACAGAATTAGAAGAGGAAGAAAGACTCCGGTTGGCCCAAAGTCTCTAAGGATTTTTTCATTGCTTGGTGCTTGACAGCTCTAGAAAAGGCTTGGTAGAAGAAGCTGATCTCACGTGAATTCCATACTTACACCTTGAGGATTATGGAGTTGGCTCACTCCTGATAAATGTCAGTGTAAAAGCAGCAGAGAACCAAGCCAGCTGAGCTGGTCATGACCTTATATGCAGAGCGATAATTAACAGCTAATGAGACTGGTGAAACGTGGTTCTGAAGTGCGGGAGACTGCATCATGTGGACCACTTAGAAATTGCAATTGTAAATTGCCCTTAGGAAATGGAATGAAAACTCTCTTTTGCCACCATGGGCAAAAAGAGAAAAGGATGATGTGTGCCATATATGTCACTGAAATACATGTCTTCTTCAATAGTTATGGCACCCAGTAAGAATTATTCATAAATTTGAGGTCAGAGGGTAGAAAAACATAGGTTAGATTAACAGAACACCTGATTTTAATCCACACTTTAAATCAGAGTGGCTGATTTAAGTTCAAAGGAGGGGCCTTTCTTGTTGCTTTTTTTGTGACAATATTTCTTCCACTCACATAGTAGTAAGCTTTGATACATGATTCTCCAGAGCCTGTTCTCCTGGACTAAGCTGTACTCTGGAGTAAATACAGAACTATAGCATAGCAAAGAACTGAACACCAATCATTACATTTATATTCTTAAGCTACTTCATTATGAGGTTTTTTTCCATATATATCTCTCTGAACTATTTCCCCTTTATCAGTTGTGCTAATCTTCACTGAGGTTAGTCAGCCTGGGACAACTTTAGACTAAGATAGAATGACTGTTCTTCACTGATGTTAATTAGAGAAAAGCTTTGATTTGATTCTGCTCACCTGACTCAGGTAGTTTGTTCCACAGAGCTCAAAAGGACCAAGCCAAATACACCTTTTCACTCCTGAGTGAAGGCTGGCTTGCTTTTGTTGGGTTGTATAGCCAATGAGTTACAAAGAGCTGCCATCTGACAACAAAGCTGAAACACTTCATGATGTTTGTGAGGCAGACAGTGCAAGTTGAGATTTCCTCAGGATTCATCAGCAGTGACTTTCCGAATTTTCCTTGTTTCTGGCATTTCTAAAAAGGAAGGAGAAGAGAAGAAAGAAATTCCGAAGTTCCCAGCCACAGTTCCTTATCCTCTGTCAGTCGCTTCTGGCTTTGTGGTGGCTGCAAGTGAGCTGTTTAGGATGTTTTGAAAATGGATGTTGCAATTCCTGGCATAGGATATGTGTCCAGGCAGCATGGCCAGGAGCCATGGCAGAGCACATGGGACGTGCAGTGGAGATTTCTGCTTGTAAAAATGCAGAGAACTTCAGCTACCATTTGTCATGAAAATGGCTTTACTTTGGATGAGAGCTAAAGCTGTGAAGGAGCTTTTGATGCTGAGAAGATACTTATTTGGCTAATTCTGCTCCCAGTTATGCCCCTTGAAGCACTCAGGAGAAATGGTTGATCATCTAAAAGCACAGCAGTCTGTAGTTACTGTAGAGAAAAAAACATGGCAGAGACACTTTTGGATTTATGAACCACATTTCAGTGAGATAAAGAACCTAAAGACATCTGCTTTTTCACCAGAGTGGATGTGTGTGTCATACCAACTTGGCTCTCCATGACAACTGTCTGTTGTTCTTCCTGGCAACCTGCTGGGATGCCTCCAGGGCTCACATTTGGGGCCACCCCTGTAAGGCCTGGACTGAATTTACTATTAATGGCTTTGCTCCAATCAGGAAGAAGTGAAAGGAAAATAACAAATGGAAAGAGAATACCTGTAGTTCTTTAGGCTTGTTGTATTCAGTGAGTATTTCATTGGGAAAATAGTGGAAAGGTAAAAAGGCAGCAATTTAAAATTTAGATTTTGAAAACATGGTGTTTTTTGTATGCTGAAAAGGTCAGCTGCACGTTGAAGAAGCAGATCTACCTGGGCACATGAAACAGACTTAAGCACATGAAACAGAGCCCTGAAGCATTTGCATTTCTCCTAGCTGGTTTGTGTGTCCTCGATAAATCCTCACGCAGAAGGGACTGCCCTTGTCCCTGCTGTGAGTGTGGGAGCATCACCTTTGGAGGGATTATACTTAGTACATATCCTTTTATAAAGCCTTAGTTCTAGCAGAGAGCAGTGAATTAGAAATGCCAGAGCTGCACGAGCTAACTCACAACAGTTGAACTTACCAGCTTCTGCTGAAGCAGCTCTCCGTTTTCAAAGGAAATGGTGGCCAGTGACTGCGTGTCTCTTGAAATCTCAGAGCAGAGCCAAACACGAGGTTTGTACCAGTTTTTACATGGGGGGTGTTGTAGACCCTGCCACGTCCTTCTAAAATCGTGTGGAAGAAAAATATGCCCCAAAATGCTTTGCCCAATTCCTTGTAAATCCGCTTGAGCTGTAAACGAGTTTGCTGCGGAACTCCCGTATACCTCATATAGTAACCTCGGAGGTGAGGAACTACGTATTTAAATGGTTAGAAAACACTGAAATCACAGCCTTGATTTCAAAACTCCGTTCAGTCTGATGTATTGAAACAGTGGCAATACTTTCACCTGTTGTCCTGGCTCCAGGAATTATGCAAGACGGAAAGCTGTATTCCTGTGGGGTTGGTCGGTTGGTTTTGGTGTAGTTTTCTTTTTTTCCCAACCTGTATTTTTAAGCTGTTCTTCCTGCAGCACAGTTGAAGTTTCAGTATGAATTTGGTAAGGATTTATATGGTAAATATTTTGAAGCATTCTGCAATTAAAAAGTGATAACAGCAAGTTGAGATGAATATGCCAGCATTATTTCGATGTGCTTTGCCTTAATGTGACCACGCAAATGATGGTTAGGATTTCAAATTGGGTTCGTACACGTTTTGAACATCCAAGATACGATTTAAAAATCACTGAGCATTTGGCTCTCATATTCTGGGGTGAGTATTGTTAATAACCAAGGAGAAGAGCAGACAGGAGATGACATCAGTAACAACTAAAATACAAGTCTTTGGAACATCTGTGGCATACCAGCTGTCCAAGAAGCATCATCATCATCATCTATTAGAAGATATCCTCCAAGGCTTAATGTACAGCACTCAGATAGGCTTTTTTGAGATACTTTGCTGACTAAATGATACATTTGAAAGATACTTGAGAGTTGTCTTTCCAGAACCATGCACATACAAGTCTTGCCTTACCCAGGAGATGTATAGGCATCGAGGCAATGTGTTGATCCGTCAGCAAAGAAGGGGTTTACCAGTTTTACAGTTCATCTGTTACCTTATTTTGTATCACCTCTTATCAGCTGTTGTTTTAACACACTTTTAACTAACTCCTATTCCCTTCAGAGATTAATGCTCTTGAAAAGATAAATAGTAAATGTAGAAAGATGGATTACTTTTTCATTTCACTGCTCATTGCTTTCCTTTCAGCTTCTTGCCTGACTACATCAGTGGTGATTTTGATTCCATTCAGCCTGAAGTCAAGGAGTACTACAAGGTCAAGGTAAATCAAACCTCTGATGAGTTTGTGTGTTAGAGCATTGTAGGATCCAACCCATTAGTGCCCTCGGTGGTCATTAAGTGATTCTGATTCTGCTGGTTTCTTTGAGGCTTCAGTTGTGAAGCACCTTACCAACTCAGACGTGCTGTGCTCGGCACTGTACTGATGCTTAAAGTAAAGGTGGGAGGTATGGTTCTGCCTGAGTCCTGCCCAAACCTTGCTGGAGATTATGAGCAACTGGAAACTAGGGTAAAAATTCCTGAAAACTCTGTGCCCTCTTTTACTGCATGAGATACAGAGCAATAAGGATTAACCTCCCATGATTCCCATACAACTGTCACCCACAGACTTTCTACAGAGAGTCCCTCTGACTTTTTTCCTTGTATGACTTGACCTTCTTAGCTGCAGATGGAGACATCAGTCTGTTCCTCACCCACTGAAGCACTGAATTACACCCCAGCTACTTTTGCTTCACTAGTGGAGTGCCCTCCTTAACAGGTTTTCAGACAAATGCTGCATGCATTAACTTATTCCCAGTGTAGCCACCGTGTTTCCAGTGAGCAACATAAAGATACACTTGCATTTCTTTGGTGTTAGGGCTCAAAATGCTGCCTTAATTATGACTTGTGTGGTATTTAACACTTCAGCTGCCTGCCTCTGTGGGCTTATGTGCTGAGCTCGGTTCTTTACCTCACGTCTTGGACCACAGGTTTCTGCAAAATCAAAGTTTGCCTCAGTGTGCCAGCTTACCTTTGCAGCAAGCTGTGCTTGCAGGAGCAGGAAGTGTTTGATCCTCATTAGCTAGTGGACTTTAAAGGTCTGCGGTATGTCTGCTGCTAATTCAACGTGTGAGGCTGAGATTTGCCTAAAATCCCCAATGATGGACTCAGGATCAATCACGTAAAACAAAAGATTTCCAACAGTGAGGGGAGGGCTGGGGGAGTGTGTAGGACTGGGTTTGAGTCCCTCTCTGAGCGTTCCATAGGTAATTTTTCCCCATGTTCTGCCTCATTGAATTAGAAGGAAAAGTGTGTGATGGCTGTCCAACTTGGAAGGACAGCTCAAGGATCTTTGGTTACAGCTTGGGAAGTGGAAATAAACTAAAAAGCTTTGGATTAATGCTGTTCATTACAGACTGGAAATTTATGACCTGTAAGTAAATGGTGAAATCACAAAACACACTGCTCGGTTTGCCATGGATGTTGGTATTAACACTTCTATAAACTGCATGTTGGTGGGTAGGTGAGTCCTAAGAAAGAATGTGGTTTAAGGATTATCCAAGAGACAGGGGAGATGGAAAAGGGAGGAGGGGGAAAAATGGAGTAGGATATAGAAGGGGATAAACTAAGCTAATACAAGAAGGACATGGACCTATTGGAGCAAGTCCAGAGCAGGGCCATTCATTTAAAAAGGAAGAGAAGATTCATTATGGCCAACAGAAGCGTGGAGCTATCAGATACTTGGAGTTAATATGAAGGAAAGTGAAGCAAGCAACAAGTGCTAAGTGTTCAGCCTCTGCACCCCTGTCTGCCTTCACATATGATGCACAGAGGAAAGTGAGACCAACTTTTCTATCACTTAAGTTTGACTTGACTGCTGTAGATTCATCTGCCAGATGGATGGCAGGTGGTGTGGAAGGAGCTGGAGGTTCCTTTGATATTTTGATTGCCATGATTTAATCTATACCAGGAATTAAAGTTATTATTTTTTCCTTTGTGTTTGTGAAGCTGAAGTAAGTTTCTCTGGATTTTATAAACATGCTTTATAGTTCTGTTAAGTATGATGATTACAGCAGAGTGCCAGAGTGACCTTTTTGTTTCAAATAAATGCTACCCATATTGACAGAAATGAATACATGACTCTATCTGAAGACAGCACACCACTGGTTAAGAGGTGTTGCTTTTGCACAGTAAAGCTTGTGAACACTGGTTATTGAGTTATAAAACATACTCATTTACAAGTGTTTGTGTCAAAGACAGCCTAGGGTAGCACTGAGTAAGAAGGGGGAGCATTAAACTCTGTGTGTGAAACTAATTATGGTTCTGTAAAGCGCTGTCTATAAGTTGTGAATCATCATCACAAAAGGAGGACAGGCCTGACTCCTTCATCACACCAGATTCATGCCAGGAGTTGCTGCTAGACTCAGGAGGTTTTCTGTCTCATTCATGTGGTGAAAGCAATAGCGGAGATATGCCACTGCAGGAAACATGACATACAGATTTCTGAAGCCAGAGGGCTTTACTGGAAGGGATATCTTCAAGCCAATTCCTCTGGTGTTTTCAGTTGAGCAAGGATTACATGACAAGTGTTTCCGTCTTTGCTTAAGAAGGATTATTGTTATTGTGTTGGAGAACCTTATTTAAATAAATCTCATATATATGAAGCAAATAAATCCATTTTATCTCTTAGGTGTGGCTTGCCATAGTTAGTAGATGTAAAGGCAAAAGTACCATTTCTTCACTTGTGTTGGAAAGTAATTGGGTAATAGACCTAAGAGTGGGATGTGCAAGTGATGGGCTAAGAGGTGCTTTTGGGAGAGAATAAGTAAGCATACATCATAGATTATTCAGCTTTACTTACTTTCTGCAATGTTGGTTTTGCCTTATTGGCTCATCAGTTAGGTACTTGTAGTCTTTTAGTCTTTTAGATTAAGAAATTACTGATGATTTCTCCCATTTCTTAGAATTAAATTATTAAAACTGGATAAAATCTCACCACAACTGGAAATGGAATATCATGTGTAAATTTTCCTTTTAAAATCAGATTGCACTATAACTGAAGAATAAAGAAT
Organism: Pezoporus flaviventris; assembly: GCF_033815535.1. Classification (NCBI taxonomy): domain Eukaryota; kingdom Metazoa; phylum Chordata; class Aves; order Psittaciformes; family Psittacidae; genus Pezoporus; species Pezoporus flaviventris. Next base: position 8,510,322 of record NW_026892585.1, read on the forward strand.
AACAATTCAATATTATTTTTTATTCTGTATATTTTCTGTCATTGTTAAAACAGATATTGAGGTTTTGTACTTTCATGATAAATATGCATGTTCATATGATGGTGTAATAGATGTGCTGGCAATCTCTCTCTGTAGAGTCTGAAGTGCATTGGAAATGACACGGCACAAAGGGAGGTGATATTTTTGTCATTGCAGTTTCATCTGTTTCTTGCTTTAGCTAAATGCTTCCATTATTGAAACCTTTTAAACATTACTTGGAAGTTAAAGCAGCCATTTGTCTTGTTATGCCTCAAACAAGGCTCATTTTCTGAAGCTTTGAGACCAAAGCCATTATCTAAAATTATACCAAATCTGTGCTTGTGCCTAGAAGCAGAAGGTTAAATCCAGCGCCCTTTGAAATCCAGATTATGCTGTTTATTAAAATCCTATTTTGGCTTTTCTGCTAAGCAACCTTCATGTGCTTTAAGAGGCTTCTGTAGACTTAGACTGCTTCAGATCTGTAATTAAATCATAGAATCATAGAATCGTTAGGGTTGGAAAGGACCGTAAGATCATCAAGTTCCAACCCCCCTGCCATGGGCAGGGACACTTCACACTAAATGCTGTGAACTTATTTACAAGTCCAGTGTTTTTCCTATTATCTTTTCTTTTTAAGCCCCATAGAGCTGCTTATTTTTGCAGGCACTTCTGCAGCTGTAGCAGTTTTCCTTTCCTATTCCTAGTACATTTCCGGGCTTTAATGGCTATCAGGCTGTAGAAATGTTTAATAGGTGTGGTGTGGCTATTGCCTTTTTGTTCCACGATGATGCACCTATAATTAGGTTTACAAAATGTATTTGTAGCAATGCAGTAGTGCTTGTACATCTCTAACTTGTACACTTTCTTGCTAAAGTGCATCCTTCAGTGTCATGTTCATGCTTGTTTTCTGAGGCCAACATTTTTAATCATTTTGGGAAATGACAATATTGATTCCCCTCAGTTATTATCATTTAAATACATACAAACACATTGAGTTTTTCTATGACTACTTTACTTTTTACCCCTAAATATTAATATTTCTTAAAGAAATATTTTTTTAATACCAGATGGGACTTTAAATATGAAGTTTGACTCATTTAAAGCATTCTTGTTAGACTGAACAGTTTTCCAAGAAAAGCATGGCTCATTTTAGGGCCTCATTTCTTTTGGAGAGGTTTTAAGGTTTCAGAAGGATCTATAAAAGTTTGGCAGGTAGATCTGAAACATTTCAGTCTTGGCATTGAACAGGCTACTCCTACTTGGCCACCCCACTTAAGCTTTCAAGCAGTGCCTTGTTTTATGTGTCCTGCTGAAGACATCTCTGACAACTATAAAATATGCTGTGCTTACCTCAGTCCAACTTCTGATGTGTTGAGGGTGCCCAGGGCTGCCTGGACCAAGTTATATCTTTTATTTTTCTTCGTTTTCTACTGATGTAAATTCATTGAAAGAGCCTCGTTGTCTTAATAAAATAGAAGTTCATCAGGTTAAAATGATATGTAGGGCTGGGATGGTCCTGTTATTAACAGCTCAGACTAAATTGCATTGCAGTTTAGGATTTTGGACTGGAAGCTTCGTGTATGCCTTAGTCATGTAATTATTCAGTGGGAGCTTTCATGAAACGGTTCCATTCTTGAACAGTATGTCAGAGGGCTTGTCAAGATTATGCTTCCAGGTGAGTTGTGTAGGTGGTTTGGGTTATGTGGATTTCTTACTCATGCCAAATGAAAGTAATATCATAATGTTCCAGAAATGTCATAGATTTGTAAGAGATGCTGAGCTCAGTGGCACTTTTCTATGGACAAACATGACAGACAATCACACTAGGTCACACCAGAGGCTCATTCAGCCAGTCTCGTCTCAGCTAGGCTGGTACAGAATACCTTTGAAAGCATAAGTATGCACAGTGATGTTTCTTTGATATACTTGTTTATCTCCCACAGATAATATGGCTTAAAGATTTCCTATCTCACAGGTGATATCTCTGTGTTTAATCACTTCATGGATTGATTTGATTTTCCCCAAGTTAGTTTATGCACTACACAGATGAGACTGCAAGTGTCCACGAAAGAAATGGCAATATGTTCCCCAGTTCAAGTGATTACAGTAAAGCAGATCTCTTTTGGATGTTATTTTGGTTTTGAGCTTGACTTTTGATAGTCATGTTGGATTCTCCTGGGTTTTTATCTTGTGATAAAGAGTGGAAAAACGTACTTTAACCACCTTTTCACTCCTGTTGTGGTAGTATTAGTATGATTGTGCCTACCATTTCTGTATGTACACAAGAAGGGGGCGTTTGGACTTGTAAACCAATGGAATATTGCATATGCGATTAAATTTATGGCCTAAAAGTATGTTCAGCCTGTACAAATGTTCATGTTCTGCTGAGTTAGTGTCTGTATAATGGCTAGGAAGTCCCATTGAAGAGAGTCTTCTGTAAAGCCAAGGGTTTCAGGACTCTGGGCTTGTGTGGTGCTGTTCTTATGTGCTGGTTTCAAACAAAACCAAGACAAATCTCTGTGCAGTTCTTGATATGATTCTTTCTGTTTTCACCGAGGAAGCAGTTTCCAGAAAACAGCATATCTATTGAAATGCAGATGAGGTTTGGCGGGGGGGGGGGGGAATGGACACGACAACCAAACAAAACCAACCAAAACCCAAAGTAACAAATTCAGTTATACAGCCCTGCTTCTTTTCAAGTAATGTGTGCTCTTTGTGTTACCTCCTGGAGTTGCACATTGCTCCTTTCTAACCTGAAGAAACAGCTAAATCCTACTTGTGCTGTAAGATCAATATAATATCACTGCGATTCAGCAAGTTTTGCGGTCATTGAGAGTCACTGTGTATGTTTATTAGGACCCGAGTCAGGCCCTAATTTATCTGGTAGCATAGAAAATGCAATTCGACCAAGTTCTCATTCCCTAAAAGAAGCGCTACTCTATTTTCCTTTGCAGTATTTTGCTACTTGTTATGTAGCTTTGGGAGCTAGTGTATAGAAATTAAGTGATCAAACTTTTATTAGAGGTGGTTTGTCTTTCTTTTGCTTTGGATCGAAATGACAGTTTGCAGGTTACGAGCTGTTTTCCCACTTGCTGAAGCTCAACTGCCTGACAGTAGAATATGCAAAAAAACAGCGCACCATATAACAAAAATGATGCTGGTGGTATTTTAGTCTTGCATCCAATTTCAGTTTAATGTTATGTTGCTGGACAAGATCTACTTCTCCCTTTCACTGGTTATGGCCCGAGGAGGGGAAAGGGTAGAATCTATATGGCAATAGTATTTGAGTTACTTCCAGAGTTTTAGAAAATGCAATGTGGTGTTAATCTCTGACAGAAGTCATTGCTCTGCTCTGTCAGCCCGTGATGGAGGAGATAAGGGAAAAGTTGGGAAAATGGAAATGTACCAAATTAACTTCATTTCCAGTGCAAGGAACACCACACAAAAAAAGGTGTTTTAAGCAACAGCTTTATCTGGAGGAGGAAATTGTGTTATTGAGTTATTTTGTGATTAAGCCTCTTCACACAGAAGAGGCAGCTTTCATACGGTACTGGTGGTTGAAGACTCAGATGATAGGTCTTTTAAAGTGTAAGCAGAATTTATACATCCATCTCTTCTTTTTGGAGACTTTAAGATAACATTGTTCCTGGAACACAAGGCCCAGTGCCTGTGGACTGCTCATCAGAATGGTTTCCAATGAAGCTGCAGAACCCACATCCTCACAGCTCATGCTGCTCAAATTCAAGTTCAGCCCAAATGCCCTGTGGAATGTGTAAGCATGATTGTGTTGTGGGGAAGCCCATTAGCTAGCCAAAACATGACTTGGGCCAACAACCGGAACACAACCCTTGGCCATTAACCAAGGAAAAGGTTCCCAAAATCCTGATGCTACAATTTGTAAGTATTTAAAGAAGCAGCTTGGCAGCCTCTGCAAGTGGTTTTATTATGCATCTTGTCAAAGAGCAGGCAGGCAGCTCTCATTTCAGAAGCAAAATGAAAAGATGCAGTCTGTTCCTCATTTCAAAGCAGGAAGGTTTGCTGATGGGCTGGAGAGGAGGAATGCTTCTGACATGCTTTCATAGACCTGGAGCAAGCAGTTTGGCGAGTGCGTTCTTTTGCTTTACAAGGAGGATGTGGATTGCTCAGGATCATTCTCCTTAATCTCCAAATTGCAGAGGCTGATTCGCCAAGGCAACCGTAAGCTTTACTTCTTTGACACAACTGTGGCCTTAAAAAGGCACAAGAAATTGGGTTACATGATCCAGGGCTACCGTATCTTTACTTACCATATTACCCTCATGGTGTTTCCGCTTGCTTCTCTTACAGCACTACAAAGAGTACTTACAAAACCTTTTTTATTATAAAACCTCAAGGATGCACGAAGATTAGATTTAGTCTGTTTGTGTTCATGCAGATAGGTGAATGCTCTGCAAGCCTCTAAATAGAAAAGAAAGAGAAAATGATTTCCATTGTTCAGGTAGAAAAGTTAAAAGCTTTTGCAGCTTGTCAGTGAACTGAAGAATAAGCTAGTTGCCAAATCTGAACTTGCCTGTATTCATTAACTTAATCATGGAAGTGTTGTGTTATTTGGAGTTTTGATATAAACCAAGACACATGTGGAGTCCAAGAGGAAAATTCAAGTGCAGCGTCTGGAGCACAGATGGTTATTTTACCTTACTGAATTACCATTTGGTCAAAACCATGTGAAATGCAAGATTTGGTTTTATAGCTGCACCCAGAAATAATACAAGATAATAAAGGTTGCATTCACTACTACTAGGAGGAAATTGAACTTAAGATGTATTTTTTCCAAAGAAGACCATTAGAGGCAGAGAAATATCATTATGGGGTTGGGGAGGAATGAAGGGACTCAAGTTCCGGCAGCTTTAACCACAGCTGGCCAGGGAAAGCTCTGCAAATTGAAGTATTTCTCATACATGATGCCTTCTCCTTTTATTCTTCTGTCCTGTAATTCCTGACTGTAATATTCTTTTGGGCTCTTGCTGTTTTCACTGTCACCAGTATGCATTTGAAGCTCTTTTTCTGTTTCAATTCTGCTGTTTGCTTTGAGTGCTCGGTAGAGCCCAGCAAAGAGGGGTTGGAGGAAGGTTTGATGAGCTGACTGTGCAGGAAGCTCAGCTGAAATCTAGTGAGTCTCGGGACCAGTGTGGGTTAGTTTGTGTTCTGATGTGCTATTGCGATTCCTTCATTTGAAGAAGCTGTGACGGTCTTTGATTAAAAAATAATAAAAGCTTCTTAAGTCAGATAGATGTGGAGGTGCCCTATGTGGTAAAATGAGTTAAGCGAGAAAAATGGAATGTCAGGGGAGAGGAAAAGGAGGAATGGAAACTGAGAAAAAGGCAGAAGCTTTTTACAAAGTTAGATAAGGGTAAGCATTTTAAGAGAGGAAAATAAAGGTAACATCAGCAGAGGGTAGGAAAGAGAATGGGACAGAAACAGAAAAATCTCCTTGACACATCAGCAAATTAGTTCTGCTGTCATTTTTTGCAGCTGTGAAGAAGTGAGTGTGATAAGATGAACACACACACATGGAAACTGTATTTTACTAATCCAAAAGTGAGACTTTCAGTTACTAGGAATGAGTGCCTGGGTGTTAATTTTGTTGTTTTGTTTGGCTGGATTTTTTTACTGTTTCCAAATCATTTTGTTCAAAGTTAAAATAGGAAAACCTGTGTTTATTCCATCCTTGACCAAGCTTTGATGGGAGTTTCATCAGGTGAAGAACAGAAAATCATACAAGGAGCTTAAAACATAGAACTACAGTGGAAGCTGGAATGTATTTATAGTACTCATAGAATGGTTTAGGTTGGAAAGGACCTTAAAGCTCATCCAGTTCCAAACCCCTGCCATGGGCAGGGACATCTTCCACTAGAGCAGGTTGCTCCAAGCTCCATCCAACCTGGCCTTGAACACTGCCAGGGATGGAGCATTTACCACTTCTTTGGGCAGCCTGCGCCAGTGCCTCGCCATCCTCACAGGGTGTGTGAACTTCTTCCTTACATCAGACTTCCCCTGTTTGTTTGAACCCGTTACCCCTTGTCCTATCACTACAGTCCCTAATGAAGAGTCCCCTCCCAGCATCCCTATAGGCCCCCTTCAGATCCTGGAAGGCTGCTCTGAGGTCTCCACGCAGCCTTCTCTTCTCCAGGCTGAACAACCCAAACTTTCTCAGCCTGTCTTCATACAGGAGGTGCTCCAGTCCCCTGATCGTCCTCATGGCCTCCTCTGGACTTGTTCCAACAGTTCCATGTCCTTCGTATGCTGAGGACACCAGAACTGCACACAATACTCCAGGTGAGGTCTCAAGAGAGCAGAGGGGCAGGATCACCTCCTTCAGCCTGCAAATTTACAGGTGTTGAGACTGTTTTATACAAATTCTGCAGCAGCTGCTGTGATAATGTATATTGTGTTGAAGCAACTGTTAATCCAGCTGAAACAACTAAGAATTTACTTTGCATTTGTTTGATAATAAGCCATCGAGTAAAGAACTGGCAATATACCATGAGTGAGTTGATGTTGCCAGATTTCCATCTGATAAAAATGCAGCCTTCAAGAGAAAGCCTTCTTTTGAGGGCTGAAAAGACTTTCCTCCTTTTAAGCTCAGCAGCAGGAGAACACCATTAGAGAACAGAGTAGGGATTAATCGTGGGCTATAACTGCTTATTGTGACCCAGCTCCTTTTTTTCCTGACTTTTTAAAGCCAGACTCTTTTCACATATCAGTATGCAGGTAAAATCTTCATTTGTTTTGTTCAGCATCTGCTGTTTCTGCATACAGTGAAATGTAGCTGCTGTACTTTGGTGGTTTAGATTCTTTGTATTTTGATCACCTTGGTAAGGGTATTTGGAGGAAGAAGTCAAAATTGGAGACCTGCCTGTAGAGGCATCTCGGAGTTTGCAACAGGCTAATAACTGTGCTGGGTGTTACTGCCCTGGCTGAGACTCTGTACTTCTAGTACTAGGTTTGTACTAAGCAATTTGCTGTGGACAGAGGGAAGGAATAATGACATGTAATGGTCTCTGTGTTCCTGTTCCCTTTCCCTGCATCCCTGTTGATGTATTTGGATCCTGCTTCAAAAATACTTCTGCGAGGTAAAATGTCAGTCTTTGCCTAGACAATCTGATGGGATAATAGAGCTCACAGTGGGGGTAAACTGTATCATTCTGTCTTCAAGTCAAACGTGGGTGTATTTCTCCAGACTTTAAGATGCATTTCCTAGTGGAAATTATAACAGGGACAGTAGTGGAGCATATTCAGGCATCAGAACATGCTCTGTATCTTATATTTATTGCGGGGTTTTGGAGCAACTAAATGTACTAGTCAGTACCTAACATACCTACAGGGGTGCATTTCTGATGTGGCATCAACACATCGCTTACACAGGAGCTCTTCAGAGTGATTAAAAAATCTTTTCTTCTATAAGGTTGTGTTCTCAATATCTTGAGCTCATCCCAGACTGGAAGTGCGCCATGGCCAGTCTCAGCTTCTCTCTGCTTTCCTCTCCTTCCATAGAAAAGCCTCTTACTAGCTGTGAACCTTCAGTGTTTCAGTGCTTTAAATGAAGTACAAATCAAATCTGTACCTTAAATGTAAACAAACTTCTTGCTTCACTGGAAAGTCTTTTGTACCAAGTACAGGACAGCCCCGTGTAATGTTTTTTGTGTCAATGCTATGGCTATGTCTCAGCTCCTTGCAGACCTGAAGTGCAAGCAGATGCGTAGGCAGAGAAATAAAATGATACGGGAAAGACAATAATTGCCTTTGATGTTTTTTGACAAGTTCTTCTTGAACTTGGCTTTATACAGTGTGAAAGATACAGGTATGGGTTGACAGCTTATAGATGCTGTGGAATAGCTCAGAATTCCCTGTGGCAGAAGGAAAGTATAGTGGAGCAGAAGAGAGAGGTACCAGTGTACAGTGAGTGGTTAGATTTGTGAAGGAAACTATCGCAAATTTAAGGGTCCTTAGAGAGTACTGTTACCACTTCTATGATGTACTGTTTGTGGCAAACTCAGGAAGCTTTGAATGGTTAGGATAAATCTGATATGGTTTGATAAATACCAGAAAATTTTGTAAAGATGGACTGTCCTACAGTGTTTACACTCTCTCCTTTAGTTGAATTAGCTTTCAAGGAAGGTGCACAGAAGGTAATACAAGGGAGAATGCCTTCCTCTCCTGTTGCCTGTCAACAGATCATTTATTTCTTCCCATCAAAAGCCATTCCACTTTCCTTTCTTTTTTTCTCCTCCCTACTTCCAGTGATTCACTAGTTTAAAATGATTGCACCTAAGCTTTTCTTGCTGGGAGTTTTGTCTGAGTTATGACTGAAGCAAAAGCATTACAGTTGGACTCAAAATCCTAAACTAAACCGTGGCAGGAGACCATGGCCTCGAAATTGCATCTTCAGAAGTGCATTAATTGAATGTATTTGTGTAGTAAGGATTTGTACAGTACACAGACACACTTTCCAAATGACCAGCTTTTCTTGGAATTGATAATGATGAGACTATGCAATCACAGACATTTCACCCCCAAATTAGGTGCCTGAGTACAGAGAGCCTGTCTTTAGTCTTTGGTGATTCAGTGGAAGGGTGTTTAGGATGTAGTTACCTAGGGCTGCCGGCAGCAACTGTGATGAGAGAAGAGGTCTCCAGTTGTTGTGTTGGCAGATAATGCAGTTTCTGAAGTCTGCTTGTCAGGGACTTCCCTGGTAACCACTTTAGAAACATACAGTGTCCTCTACATACCTTTCAGCAGTTAGTAAGTACTTAGCAGCATTTAAGTATTCTGTGTATCACTGTCACAAATTTAAATGAAACATAGAAAACTGATTGGAAAGATAAAAGCACAGGATTTGTATTTCACTGAATTCGTGTGTTTCTCTTGAAAAGTAGACCTGATTAAAATGAAAAATGTGGCACTTTGTTAATAAATTCCTCAGTTTAGTTTAAAATCATTCAAAGTAAATAGTTTTTTTAAACTGAGCTGCTGAAAGCTTAAGGGGGATAGGCAAAACTGGCCACATTACCGGCTAAGCATTTGTAGCTGAAGTAAGCTAAAGAGGCTTTTTATAGGGGTCTACTGGAAAGTCAGAGATGTATTTTTTGTTAATCATTATTATTTTATTGTAGTCATTTGACTTCAGTTCAATGCTTCGGTTTAAAAAAAGTAGAATGGTTTATTTTCTGTTTCAGTGTATGAATAAAAATGAGGTATGAGATAATGAGAAGTGCTACTCATAAAGTGTGGAAGGGCTTGGTGATGAGAAACGATCAATATTATCCCCAGCTACTGAATTCAACCACGTATGTCCAGTAAATCAGTTCACTTTTAAATGCAAGATGAGGTTAGATAAGCTTATTTATGTCTCTGTAGCATATAAGATTGTTTTATTGAGTAGAGAATAAAGACACAACTGGGGGTTTGGGGTATGGAACAGAGGGAAGTATGATTTAATGTGGACTGGAGCAATAGTTGGTCAACATATGTAACCCAGCTAGAATATTGGATAAGGTCAGCAAGGAGTAACTGAAATGCTTTGTTTTCTAATGTACAAGAATCTTGGCAGCAAAACAGAAGAACTAAGCCAACCGTTACCGGTATTCAAATAGATTTTTACAGCTTTACCAGAAACATGGCAAAGCTGCAGGCAAGGATTGAACAGAAATATTATAAGGCATACAGTGATCATGAATAGTTGGAATAAAAATAAAGTTTAATGTGAAATAACTTGATCTTCAATCTTGATTTAAGATCCATTCAAATAAAATCAAGCTGCAAATTAGAACTGTGATGCTATCAATTGGAGGAATGAGCCTTCCAGGATATTGTAGCTGGGGAAGAAGAAGCCTGAGTGATTTTAAAATGGATGCTAGAAAGTGTATGAGAAGTATTTCATGACATGTTTCCTGTAGCAGCACTGGATTGAATTTGATGAGACAGGATAATCCTACCTATCCTAGATTGTAATGAAAGTCTTTCATTGCTTTGCAAAATGTGAAATGGCGGTTATGTGCATTTTAATTTAATTCCAATTTCCATCTGAAAGCTGCTTGATTTAAAGAGGAAAAACACACAAAACTGTTCCTGTGGTGAATGAGAAGCAGCAGTCACCGTTTCCTAGACAAATAAAAAGATATATAAAATTAATAATCTGATTTAAAGCATGTTTAGACAGGGGGTGTGGAATTCCTTCTAAGAGTAAACCAGACAAACAGGGTTGAGTTGATGGTGATGATCAACTGAGAAAGACCCTTTCTTTTGGGAGGTAACTTTTTGTTTTCTTTACTGTCTCATCAGTTTAGATGCTTCTGTGACCTTGGTGAAACCAGCTCGACTCTAAAGAAGCCAGGCATATGGTTTACAAGTTGTAATTCTAATCATTAAACAGTGCAGGTGATGGGTTTGTTTGTTTGTTAGACCTTTTTAATCTGCAATAATAAATACCCTTGAAGCAAAACCGGATTTTACAATCATTGGGTTATTTTTCTTCTGCATGTTTTTAATAGCCACTTTAATGTGACCTGATGTGATTTGCATCTGTCGTGGAGAGAAGGTGTATTTCATTTTAATGACTATATTGGTTAATTTGACAATTGATAGATTAAATCTTGTTAAATAATGTAGGATAAGAATGGCCTTTATTTGAATGTTGATACCAACATTCCCTTTTTTGTATTGGAAAATTAAGTTGATTATTGCCACAAATACTGTTCCAGGACTTCTGATAGACTTCTTGGTGATTTCTAAGGAATACAGCAAAAGCTAGAATTAGAGCAAAAGCATATGTCCTAATTTTTGACATCAACATATACCTGATTCATAGATTCAGTTTTTAAGTGTTGTTTATTTAAATATTAAATAAACTAAATGTTAAAGTGTATGCATATTATTTTAAGCAGTCAACCTGCATTTTGCTAACTGCTGGTATGTGCATTTTAAGGTGCAACACTGAATTTTTTATGGAAAATAAGAGTCCTTCTACTTACAGAGCTGAAGTTCCCTTTTCACTTAACCAAATTTACTAATCCAGATGAGTGACTACTACAGTGAACGTGTTTTTCAGTAGAGCTTCAAAGATTTGTGTCTTTGATCAAGAAATGCAAGCAAGATTCTCAGGTCACATCCCCTGTTTGACCTCCAGACAAACCAGCCACCATGTTTCATGCAAATTTTAGGTAAGAAATTCAGACAGTCTATCATACGGAACAGTGTACAGATACATTCATCTGATTAGTCTGTCTGAGTATCCTGGAAGGACTGTACTCGAAATAAAGTGGAGGTGCATCTTTGCTGTAGATAGATGCAGATTTTTATTTGCTGTCATGCCCTTCTGTATCAAGCAGGTTCCACATCAAATGTCCAGTTTGTGGTTAAGGAGTGGGTTACAAGCCTGTAGTTGTGATTGACATTTTATTGCTTTTTATTATTTATGTTACCCTTTTGCCAGGTACTGTAGAATTACAGTGCAAACAGAGAGAATGCATTTTCCTTGACTAAGGCAGGACATGGATATAGTGCCATAGGGAGGATAAGAGAGACAATGAAAGAAATCTTGATGTTTATGATTATTATTTATTTTTTCCTGCCCAATCAAGTATGTGTCCTTGCCATGCTGGTTTCAGAACCAACAGTCTATCTGATTTGGTTGGACTGCAGGCTTAGTGCTTCTGGCTAAATTCCCTCAAAATCACTAGTAACATTCCTTGTCTTTTCTTCTTTCCCCTGCTCCTCCCAGCCACCTCTGCCAGCATGGGCTTTGTTTCCAACTTTTGAGGCCAACTTGATTAGGTGTCCCCTGGGATGTCTTTATCCTGATTGACCTGAGCTGTGTCTGCAGTGCTCCAGACCCTGAGAACATGACACAAAGGTGTCTGCAGCAGCTCTCCTCAGAGCTGGCATGATGCTTGTGCACTTGGGATTTACTTGTCCTCTGTTTATGGGTCATGGGCTGCGAATCATTAGTACAGGAAAGTCCTTAACCGACTGCCTCGGGAAATACACAGGATGTTTAGAATTCAGAATACTTCCAGAGCTTTGCTATGCCCTTGATAATTGGTTACTATGTTTAATCATAGCATACTACTGTTGTCTTTATCATTCTGTTGTACAGGAAGTAATAAAGTCTGCTGTGACTCATTTTTCATCTAAGAAAGCCATCTGTGTAAGCATACTACTGACCAGAAAGGCTACTGCTGTGGTTCCATCAAGTAGACAGTGTTTATTCTCCCTGCACCCTGCCTCCCTGGAGTTTTACTAACAACTTACTTAAAACCAAGTGCTTGATTTAATCCTGTCAGTGCCATTTTGCATCTCTGTAACAGAAGAAGGAAGGCCCAAGATAAATCAGTAATAGAGGAAGGGATGATATTAGTTTAAGGATGGGGTAATGGGATAATACATGGGATAATATAGAATATGACTGGCAATTAGAGTTTAGCGGGCATACCTTGCAAGGAACCTTTGTCCAACATTGCTGTGCCAATTTATTAATTCATTGATCCATGCCTATGTATTTCTGAATACTTTGTTTTCCTTATCCCTTTTGCTTTATTGATTTCATTGCACATCCGTGCGCTTAATCTGGAAGTCAAATGTATGATGTTTTTGTTTTTCTTTGTGGTGTCACAGTACCTGTGAGCCCTGTATGCTCAGGTCATCTTCTTCCCTGCCTCTCCGTCTGCCCCCCACTCTCTTTTGAAAAGAGCAATTCCAGAAGGGGGCTGTGCTTCCCATTTAGGTGAAGTCTCTGTTTTCCTTCCAACACAAGATGCCTTGTTGGAAGTTTTCAAAGGCTGGTCAAGGACTTTTGCCTTTCCTGAATTGCTTGTATTCTGGGCTTGCGTCATTCCAGCCCTACCTATTCTATGATTCTGTTATTCAGTATCTGAGAGTCAATTAATGCATTTATCTCCTTTCAGTCACTAGGAAAAAACTGAGTAAAGGAGATCCTCAGGGGTTAGATAGGGTATAGGTGTCTCTGTGTTCTTCCTGTTCCCCCTCCTTGTACTGTGCTGTACAGGTTTAATACTGTACTAATAGGCATCTGGCTCAGTCTACTCCATCCTGTTGTTTCTCCTGATTATGCTGGTCCATAGGTTGGAGACATCCTCCAAGCACAAACACTGGTGATGATGGAAGTGTTGAAGGTATAACTGAAGATAACTTATACAGAATTCAAGATGAGTTACAGATTGCTAGAAGTTAAGAGAAGATGCAGATGGAAGTGGACTTTATATGATGCAAATGAAAGAAACCCCTCGTCCCTGTTCCTCACCTCAATTTAGATTTTTTGATAGTACAAACCAGGAAGTTTGGGGGATGGCAGCCCTGTGCAACTACATCAACCATCCTGATGTTGACTAATAACAGCAATCTGTCATACAAACATATCAAAATAATTGGCTGTGCTTCACTGGTAATGTTGATCAGACTGCATGGCAGTACCTTCTGTCACCAAAATGATTTACAATAAATGTGCAGATGTTACTTACAGTGACCTCCTAATTCTTCTTGAATGAGGGACTTTATTTCTTCTTGCACATGATAATCTTGGCTCCTTTTAAAATGAGCTCTGTTCACTCTCAGCCAAATTATATGGAACAAGCAAGTAGTTAATTAAAATGTCTGGTGCTATAGCACTGTCTGAAGTTTAATATTAGCTACATTTTGGCTGAGCTTGCTAGGGATGAAGGAAAATGCTCTTACTGTCAGAAGAGAGGCATTATTATTATGGTCTTTTGCCAAACATCCTGAATGCAAAGTTTTTCCTTAATGATATGTTCTTATCTAAGTCTGTAGTAGTTCTCTTCTATTCAACAATCCAGCCAAATCCTTTACTTGCTTAATCATAATCAGAATGAATCGATCACAGTGGTGGTTTTAGGTTTGGTTAGTTGGTTTGTTTTTTTTTTTTTCACTAATGAAACCATTAGAAACAATGTATTTTACACTCCACTCTGTTTCATCCTGATACCAGTTTTAGTGTTGGACTGTCACATTTAAAAAACTACCTGATTGAAAGCTGCCGTTTTGAGTTTCGTTTGCATTACGTGCACAACAAAAACTGAAAAGAGTTGAAGTATGTCGGGAACAAAAGTACTGACTTCACATAAGATACCTAGAAGTGTAACAGTGGTTCTTCAAATTTACATGAAGACAGTACTGAAAAACTGTCTTCTTTCACTTAGTATAATAAAATTTGATCAGAAGAACAGCTTTTGCTTTAAATCTGCTGCAAAACCTCTTCCACTGTGGGTCTCCAATGTGATTCATTCAAATGAAAAAATAGCGAGTTGCATCCTTCCTCTGTTGTGGTATTTTTATTTTCACTTGATGCAGCATGTGATTCTAGAGTGCTTAGGTTTTGAATTTTCAAAGGAAGCAAAAGCTTCTGTGATGGCTAAAATGGGGATGCAGAACAGATGACGGTTGCTACCTTTTTATGCTTTTTTTCTCCCTATAAAAGTCAAGGTGAAGAAATGGAGTGTTTAAACATTTTACTATAGGAAAAGCACAGATGTTCATGCATAATAGCTATGTCTTCAAGAACTGTGGAGGAGATGCGGGTGTTTGTCTTAAACAGTTGTTTATCTGATTAGGATTATGGCTACTTTACATGTCTGTCTCATGATGGTGGTTCTTGCTGTATGGACTACCTTTTGAATGTGTATTCACTTGTTTTCACAGTGCATGCTAGAAGTATTAATTTATTGCACATGTGCAGAACTGAGAAGGAGAGAGACCAAAACTTGCAGGACTGAGATGGAGAGTGGCCAGAATCAAACCCACAGAAGCTAGGAACCATTTAGTGCCCATGTATGACTGTGGTGCTGTGCACTGACAGCTTGCCCAGATCATGCAAGATTCCCATGGCAGCATCAGTGGCTGGACCCTTTGCTGATTAATGTTGTCTCAGTGCCCTGAGCAAGACAATTTCTTTCTGAATCTCTTGGATGTGGATTATGAAACTGGAGGCTGCAGTGAATAGGAAAAGTTAGGGCACTGTCTCCAGATGCCATGGGTGGACAACTAGTGATTAGGAAGACATTGAATGAAAGGTCTTGCAGGAGTTTTTTTTGCTTAAGGGAAAACTCGTAAGTGTCTGACTGTACTGGCATCTGTTGATGTTCAGAATATGATCTGTAGTTTGAAAAGCAAAGCCTCTCAACAAAGAATTTCTGAGGTCAGGTTCAGGGACAGGGCTGATACCTCAATATGTAAGGAAAAGCACAACGAATTCAGGCAGAAAGGAGAGCAGCTCTAATGCATTCTGTCAGTAGAGAAAGGCTGCTTTGTATACGCCACAGGTATTGCTTGTGTATTGGCTTTACCTTTACGTTTTCTCTGTTTGGATGCGAGGGATTTTGAAACTTGAGTTTGAAGAGAGTGAGCATAACTGGGCATCACCTGGACTGGGGAGATATGTAATGCCTATGTGCAGTGAGGGATATGGCCAAATAAAAGACTTCGGTAAATATCAGGAGGAACACCTACAGGGATCAGTTGTGGTGTCATGGTGCAGAGTTCTGATGGAGAGAAGCAAAACCTCTGAGGCATAAGAAATCCTTTAATTAAACTGAACACAACGTTAGAGAGTACCAGAGAGTAACTTTCTCCTTAGCAAGACGGACAGGATAACCGAAAAGGTTAGTTTAATCTCCATGTTTTATCATCGGATTAGTGTATTAATTGCCTTTTCACAGCAAATCCAGCCCTGGAAAACATTTAGAAAGTGTTTTCTTTGCAACTGTCCTTATACCTTCAGAAATGTAAATGTCTGACAAATATTTAACAGGATGGGTTAAAAGGCAGTCACTATCATTGCTTGAAACTGCTTTGCAGGGAGAAGCATTTGAGTGGTAGAGGAAGGTCTGCCATTGACCTGCTCATAGGGCTGTTCTGTGCCTGCTCAGTGCAGACATACAACCTGCCTAGCTGTGAACTACATCATTGGGAAAACCTACCTAGCTCTGAACCAGCTAGTTTGCCTCCCAGAAGCAGTGGCAGTATTTAAAAGTGTTTGTTCAGACTGTCGCAACCTACTGTTATTCCCTGTATACCCAAGGAAGACAGAGGCTTTTAGGCAGAGCCTAGACTGAGCTTTGTTGCCAACTAAAGCCCAGTTAGATCCGCTCAGTTTGCAATCACAGCACTGACTGGAAAAGAGCCGAATATTCTGAAAACTTCAGAACATGGGAAGTATGTATCTGCATATGTTGCTATCTTCATGTGGACCTGCTTCAGACTTACAGCTCAGGCAAGATTCAGTCAAAATAGCATGTGTGGAAGACTTCCATGAACCAAAAAAATATCGAATTGTCCCTTCAAAATGTGCACATATAGCCCTGCTGAGCTTCTGATATCTCTTCTCACAGCTTTTTGAAGCTGTAAGCTTTTTTTAGATCCCTAATCAAAATGCACAAGTGGGTCTCGATACCTTTTCTTTCTAACAGCAGTATTTCAAAATAGAGGATGAGTAGAATGAAAGAAGGCAGAAAAGGAGAAGCTCCCAGATGTGATTGTGTTAGAATAGGGGTATAAAATTTCATACTGTGCCTCACTGTCCTCAGTATTGGTATCCATGAATGTTAGGTCAGGCAATCATGTTAGCCTGTATAACTGACGGGAGGCTCAAAGCACAGCAGAATGTTCCTTAGCCTCATGCTTTGTCTAGGCTGCAGTCAAGGAAATGTCTTGTCTCGCATCCTTGCATGTTCCAAATAGCCTATGAGGTTAGTCTGCCCTCATGCGTCCACCCGGCTCCTTTTGACACCTGCATTCTTATTTTAGTGCAATATGTAACTGCTTTTTTGTGCATTCAGTTCCTGCAAAACATTTATGGCTCTTTGTGCAAATGGCTGTGGCTTGCATTTTGAATTATGAATGTGTCCTTTGTTAACAACAGATGCACGAGGCTAAATTCTGCTCTCAGTCATGTTGGGGAAGATCATGGGATCTGATCTTTCACATAGATGTCAGTTCAGGGTAATTCATTTAAGGCATACACTACAGCATTAGTAGTGTAGACTGGGCCCCTGCTTTCTGGAGATGGACGTATATCCCTTAAAATATAACCTATTCAGTGGATTATGACTGATCACAGCTTGCAGGACAGTTAATGAGGTGTGTTCTAAACAGTCCTGCTAGAAAAAGATGATGAATGTATAGTGCCGTTTGTTATATCTGTTATGCTGTACTAGCTTGCCTTTGCCAGGGACCACAGATGTCTGTAAAGGAGAGCTAGAAATAACACTGGTAGACTTTCAAAATCACTGTCATGATACAAAACAAAGGAATATCCTACTAGGAGAGTCCTAGGGTATGCCACTGCCAAATCTCTTATTGCAAAGCACTATATTACTTGCAAAGTCATTGCTGTTAGTTGGCTACACATTATTCTGTTTGATGGAATGTCTGTCACCTGTGAAAAGCTTGAAGCATTTCACATGTGCAATGGAAGTATTTTCAGTACAGTAAACTGGATAGTCTGATACCTAATTGAACAGCCCCCTGAGCTGTTCATATATCTTGTGGAAAAGAGAGATGGGGAGAAGGGTTACAGCCCAATTGCAAGGTGTTCTGTTTCTAAACCTGCAATCTCTGCTTATTGAAAAACCAGGCCTTGGAAGATAAAACTGGTTTCCAGCTTTCCAAGTAATCAAGCTCTCTCAGACCTAAAGACTACTGAATGTTTGTTCAGCAACATCACATTTCAGTTCAGAGTAGCTGAAGCCTTCCACAGATCAAAACCACAGCAACTATGTGAATATGATATGTGACCTTTTATTATTCAAGAGTCTACTCAGTTACATGGAAATGTAGCCAATATCCTGAATTTCATTTAGAAATGTATTTGTAGTTGGTGGAACACTTGCTAGGGATGAAGTCAGAACTGTTCTGTTGGGCAGTGGCTTTATTTTCCTGAGCCTTCCCTTATGTCTTTCAAAATGTCAGCATGTCAATTACTTGTGTTCATTGCTCCCAGATGGTCTGGTGATCTTTGATGGAAAAGGATTGTAAAGCTAGGTGGTGGTTGTTGCTGCTGTTGTTGTTGTTGTTATTATTTGTTTCATTGCTGCTAGCTTTGCAATACCACTTGTGGAAATACAGAGCAATTTACTTTTGAATTTGGAAAACCTGTTTCCACTGGTCTGCATGAATATTAGGCATTTGCAAAATCTACTCAGTCTTTATAATTCCTGGACCCATAAAATTCAGCTCAGTACACAAGACTATAGCTAAATAAGTAGCAATGTGCCCTTCAACTGTGGCACCCTTTACAGCATTGGTACTTCTGACATGAGAATCTCTTAGAGCAGTAGATAAAAATTTTCCTCCAATTACTTCCCAAAAGCAGCAGCTGTTTTATGTGTTAATTTTCTGCCTGTAGTTAATGTGGAGTATGTATGGTTAACAACAAATGCTAACTTCACTCTGCATTACTGTTCTGCTATCTTATAAATATCCAAGTAGGATGTAGATCTGGTGTAGCAATGCTGGAAGATGCCAAGTTTTGGCAATGTAAACCTGCTGCTTTTCTCAGGCACCAGCCTGAGTGCCTGAAACTGGACCAGGCTGGCATTTCCAGTGCCTGAACCGCTGGAAATGTTGCGTGATTTGCTTAGAAAAGTAAAGGAGACATCCATCAGTTTAAGTCAGCCATTCCCTTCATAGAGCAGGAGACATACAACTGGAAAGAAGGTTGCAAAACTGAAAGAGGAAGAAGGGCAAGGCATATTGTTTAAAATGTTGAACACAGCTGACCTGAAATGTGCTAAGGATATGTACAGTCTAGCGTTATTCTTTTGATCTACATGAAATGCTCCTGAAATGATGGGGTATTCTAGACAATAAATAAACTCCCTCTACAGAAAGTTTCTTCTGTTCCTTGTGACATACAGCTCTTGTGCTGAGGCTGAGAAGTTTTAGAAACTGCCAGACAGAACAATAGCAAGGGGGAAAAAAAGAGTATTATCTAGTCACATACCCAGCCAAGTTTTAGAACTTAATGCACAAATTAAAGGCAGCCAGCTGTTCATAAGAAAACTAACAAGCAGTGGGAAATTATCAGTGACTTACCTGAAGGATCAGTCCTGGGACTGATCTTGCTTTTTTCATTAATACCCCATTACCAACAAGAAAAATGAGCTACCGAATTGTATTGTTAGCACAAATTTTTGAGTTTTATACACAATAGGAGGATTTATCTTCAATTTGCTGTCTTCAGGTAATCAAAATTTTTGAATCCCTTTGTACTCATTTTGTACACGTAGGCAGTTGTGTAAGAAAGTACTGTTTTTTTTTTTTGCAAGCACAGCACATATTTGAGGCCTGGTCTCAGTTTAATTCTGTCCAGTGATTGATATCTGAGATGTAGCTCCACTCTCACCATCCAAATTCTGTTGAGAACAATTACACATCTCTACAACTAGGACAATACTGGAACAAGGATTCTGTCACATAAAGCCTGTCTGAATGCAAGAGAGAGAGACTAGCTGTACTGGCTGTATATATGTAAATAAGCTTAATGATTAGAAACACCCTGCAGGGAATATTCTGCCATCAAGGTTAACATCTCTTTTTGCTATTTTTGATGCATTTTTCACAGTCACAGTGTTCTGTGGTCCTTAGGTTGCTGGCAAAGTATCATATTAAGATAGTAGTTGATATGGCTGAAATTTGCCAGCCCAAATCCTTGAAGACATCACAGTATGAGCCTTGCTGTTTTCTCCTTGTTTTTCTTACCTTGAGATGATCTTGAGAATTGGCAATCAGTCTGGAAACTGAAGTCGATTCAAATACAGTGTCTGCTTATTAACTTTAGTTCTTTAAAGTGTCTGTCATCCTAGGTGATAAAAAGCAAAAGCTGTTAACCTGAAGCCCTTTCAATTTAAAATAAAACAGAACAAGAAACCAACCAAACACCACCCACCCCACCCCCAAACCCCAAACAAACCCCAGTTTCCTTACTGTGCATAAAGTGGTGTGGGATTTGAAATGCAGATAACCTCTCTTGCTTCCTACCACCTCATAAAAGCTACCTCAGATGGTTGAATTGCAAGGAGTACTGCATGCCCTATTTGTTCAGCTTTGTGAAGCATAGGATTTGTGATTGGTGCGGCTTTTCTATTTCCCGTTTTATTTCAGGAGAGCGCTTGACTCTTACTTGCATTGTCATTGGTGCAAGTGCCAAAGGCAGTATTAGTTTTAATATGTCCTTAAGTGCAGTTACAGCATTTTAGATATGATGCTGTCGTGCTTTAAGCCCTGTTGGCAAGGCAGCCACGCAGTTTCTCTCTTCACTCCCCAGCCCCCTTCTTGCCCTCTCCCTGCTCCCGGAGGGATGGGGAGGAGAATCAAAAAGAATATAATTCTCATGGGTTGAGATTTAGTAACTAAGGTATAACACAAATCACTGCTGCTACCACCAATAATGATAATAATAAAGGAAATAACAAGGGAAGAGAATACAACACCTCAGCACCAGCTGACCGATAATACCCAGCCCAACTGAGCACTGGCTGATACCTATTTCAACCCCGCAGTGAACCAGCCCTTCTGACTAACTCTCAGTTACATCCTGGGCATGACGTGCTGTGGTATGGAATACCTCTTTGGTTAGTTTGGGTCAGGTCCTGTCTCTGCTTCCTCCCAGCTTCCCCTCCTCCCTGGCAGAGCATGAGGCTCACAAAGTCCTTGGTCAGAGTAAACATTACTCTGTAATGTAGTAACAAAAAACATCGGTGTTACCAGCGCTGTTCCCAAGCCAAAAGTCAAAAACACAGCACTGCATCAGCTACTAAGAAGGAGAAAAAATGACGGCTACTGCTCAACCCAGGACAGATGCAGTTCTTAGTCTTGGTTCAAAGTGCATCCAGGTCAACAAGACAGACTCTCACTGACATGTCTGGGTGGCGTGTGCTTCCCTTCTGTCAGAGACTGGTGCTATTCCAGGACTCTGATTCCCCTTACACAAGCTACCTCATCTCTTCATACATAAATGCACACAGATAGAGAGCAGTTCCTATTTCCAAGTTATTTTCCAAGAAAAGCAAGGTACCATAATCGATCCTATCACTAGGTTAGGAGCCAAAGGGCCCAGTCAGCTTGGTAGACAAAAGCTTTTCCCAGTGCTAATTACAGAGGGAGCCTGACCATCAATTAAAACTCTTTCTCTTTTCAGAGAAGGAAGGGCACATAAGGGATATTTCAGAGAAGATCCAAAAATAGCAGGTGGCTGTCACTTCTGCATTGTGCTCAGTTTTAATCATGAGATTGGAGAAATAACATGTATGGGTTGCACAGGGATGTACAAATGTAGGTCTACAGTCTTTAAGTGCCAGAAATGGGTATGGAGAGATATGGATTGTACAGATGAGACTGCAGCTCCTGACAGACCTTTCTACCTGCTTTCTCATGCAACATGCTTACTTTTCTGCTTTATTTAAAAGTTTTAAAAGATGTCAGTGGTCTTCTGATAAAGGTGTTGCAATGATTTATATTTTAGTGCACTTTCTGACCTGTTGGTGAGTATTTAAGCTGTCTGCTTTCATTCGCCAAACTCAATAAATCAGAAGATTTATTCCATCCAGTGTGCATATATGTGTTTGTGTATAAACTCTGGGAATTTATCCAGCAGATGGAATATTAACTGTGCTGTTCAGTTTTTGGTTGTTTTTTCTTTTGTTTTATGCTTGGGTTTGGTTTCTTTGGCAAAGGCGGCATGTTGGCTTTCTTTGGTATTGGTCGAATACCAACTAAACAGACTCATATTTTGTTCATTTTAAGTAATTGTCATGATTTAATGAATAATAGACTTTTCCTTTTGAAAGGGAGCAACCTCATTAATGCAGAGGAACTCTCATGGCTGCTATCTCAACATCAAATGTATGGTATAACAAAGCTATACTCCACCAGAAGCCACATGCTGCCTCATCAAAAACAAAAACAGGAAACATTTTATTTACTTTGAAAAAGACCATATCAAAATAGAAATAGGGGAAGGGAGGAGTGGCTGCAGCTGCTGCAGTCTGAAGTTTCAACTATAGAGCTCTTATTTTTTAATCTTTTTTTAACACTTGTCAAATTTGACAAGTTCATGGAGCTGTTGGTTTGTGGGGGTGCGCATATGTTTACATACATTTACTGTTTTATTTTCATGCCACCACATAGTTCTTATTTAATAAGTGGTATTATATAAAGTTAGAAGTGATGGTCAAACTGAAGCATTCTTGGTTTGTTTTGCAGTAATGGGGCTTTCAGTTGAGAGTGGATTTCAGTCATTTGGCTTCCAGTGCATATGCTTCAACTATACTAATAAATTATTTTAGTTAATCTAAGTGGCAGTGCCACTTAATGTGCGATTGGACAAGTGAAAACATCATCCACCCAGAACTGAAGGCCAAGCAATCTGTACAGTATGAGCTTTGTGCTGATGCCAAGCCAAAATTGAATCCAAATACTGAAAGAAAATGCATTTCACTTAATTATGTATTTTTGGCTATTTAAATATCCAAAATCATTTTCACCAATTACACATATTTGTTTTGTTCTCTACTGCAGAAATCAAAAGGCAATTCATACAATTAAGCTGATCAGAAGAGAAGCTGTTCAATACTTGTTGTTCAGCAGTATCTGAAATTCCCAAAAGAAATCGGTGAACTGCTTTGCCTTCTATACTTGCATCCCACTCCCAAGCTATAGCTCAAGCTGTATGTTCTTATTCTTTCTCCAGTCCTGTCTCTGTTAAATGTTTTCAAAAACTTCATGTGACATTCTTGCCTGCTTCATCTTTATCCCATGCTAGTCCTGGTTTCTATTCTGGGAAATGTTTCAGGTCAGCTGTGAAACACTGGGTCAGCAATACAGACAACCACTGTCTGGGTGACTGCCATCTCTGCAGAAAATGTTTCCCAAACTAGTTGGGTTTTTTAGTTTCTGACACTGCTTGAATGTCTGGTCTTATAACATCACTCTTCTATTATAGATGAAGTAATAGAACATGATGTCTGTCTTCTGTTAAACTTGATTGCGCATCCACATGTTCATCTTCTTCGCTAGTCTTGGTCCAAAACCTGCAGTCAGACCCTGTAGTCCCTTTCTGCTCATTGGTGCCTGGTCTAGAGCAGCACTTTGCTTGGATCCATGTATGCTTTTTCCTACAGCTGGTTTTCATTATCAGTTGCATTGAGTCCAGCTCAGAATGTATTTGCCTGCATATTTGGGTATGAAAATGGTTTTGGGGTTCAAAACATTCAGGTGAATGCAGCTAGTATATGAAGAGTGTTTAAGTTTGTCATTGTCTGAGTGGGTAAAAGTGAAAGAGGATACCAGAGGGGTGAGGCACTGAAAGTGGTTGCCCAGAGAAGTTGTGGAATCTCCATTCTGGGAGATGCTCAACCTAGACTGAAAAGGGCCTTGAGCAACCTATGTACATCTAACCTGCTCTTGAATGAGGGGTTGGAACAGGTGACTTTGAAAAGTCCCCTCCAACTGAAATAGTTCTGTGAATCTATGGCTCTTACTCAGTTGCTCTGTGGGGTATTGGACTGACTAGGTTTGGGCAGGTGAGAGAGCAGGTGTGGTCTAGGGGAAGGAGAATGTGTAGAAATACCATTTAATTTATATAGGTTCCTTAAATTCTACTTATGCTGTGTTTTGAAAGGCTCTTTAAGCTGTATCCCTTCTTCTAACTTGAGGATATATGGTTATCGTGTGTCTGTCATTAACACTATACATAAGAGCATGTGTTGAGACTGATACCTCAAAATTGAGCCTCAGTGCAACAGGAATTGTTAAAAGCCTGATCGGGACATCACTGGTGCAACTTAGTGAGCACAGCCAGACACAGGCTTCCAAAGATAGATTTGAATGGCTTGCCATTAAGAGAGTTTTGGAGATAGGGTACAAATTAGAGTATTTTATGTATTCTGTCCTAATTATACTCTTATGCTCAGAAAGAATAGAGAAAGAACAAACATGACTTTCTTTTAAAAAAAGATTAATAAGGACATGGGGGAATGGACACCTACACACTGCTTTCCTCAAATACACATGCTGTGATGCTTAATATTTCTAAAAATGGGAGAAATGCTGAGATGTTCAGATTGACATTTCAGTGCCTGTCTGATTTGTGTGTCTGTCTGAAATATAGGGTTCAATAATCCTATTATGTGTGTCTGGCACACTCCTCCTTTAGCGATGTGCCTTCCATAACTGCTATAATAAGACAGAACAGCCAAAGCCTAAATCTGTGTGTCTCATCCTGTCACTCAGCAAAAGTTATACTGTCATCAGAAGCACTGTATTGTTTTCTTTCCTGCTGTGTGGTATTGAGTTTTCTAACCTTTCTTAAAGTTAAATTTGTTTGGCTTTTTAACTTTCTTACCAAAGGTTAATGTTATTAAGTTGAGCAGGTAGCTGTAAAAACTACAAGCCTTACTGCCTACCTTGCAGTAGTTGTACTGTCCTTTTGTTAAACCCTAGCTGCATCGGAAAGCTCTGCCTTGTAGGTTTTTGTCATTCAGGAGTAATATGGTGAAGGTTGACAAGAACTGCATTTGAACTGTTGTCCAGTTCTGTGGTATAAAGTATTATGTTTGATACGCCAGGAGCATCAGATTTATCATAAACTCTCTTACCATCAGTGAACATGAAGTGCACAGACATTAACTGCAGCTTGCTGTAAAAAGGATGCAGGAAGATGCAAGTGCTGCTGCCTGTCTTCTTCCCCAGCACAGCCTGACCATGCTAGTCTCTTTGCCACTGTGGCAAAAGGAGTCTCTGCTAATTCCAGAGCTGGTTATCTGCTTGATGTGGAACGAGAATAAGAAATTAGTTTAATTTGAAGGAAGTGGTGACACTTGGTCAACGTTTTTCAGTGTGATCTACAGCAGTACTTGTATAAAGTATCAGAGGTGCAGTGAGTGAACAGTTTCGGGATACAGTACCAGGTCTGAAAGTAGGATGTCCATGTGTGCTGCATCATGGAGTTCTTCTGGAGCTGGAGTTAGTCACAATCAGTGCTCTGCAGCCACCATGCTGACATTACCTTGCCTTGCAGTTGCTCTGAAGCATTTTTCTTATAAAAGAATGTCCTGAGAAGCTAGTCAAGAACTAACTTCCAGTGAAATGCTTTTAACAGTAGAAAGCATAAAATAATAAATAATAATTGAAGTTGTTCTAGGTCAGCACTTTAAAAATACATATATAAAAAGCCAATTTGGTCTTCCCTGGGTGGAAGGAAGAACTGCAGCCTACCTGTAGCTACCAAACCCTGACTGTCCAAGGAGGAGTTCCAGTTTGTTAATGACTGCAGGAAGTATTTCAAAGTGCTGGGGGAGAGTGAGGGTTAAATCTTTCATTTATAAATCGGTATCTATAAACCACTTCTACCAGTGCTGTGAAGCCAAGCTATGACCCTGGCAAAAGATAAAAGATCTTCCTTCTCTCCTGCTAATTTAAGAGCGCAGGTTCTGCCTTTTCTCCCAAGCTCAGCAGTAGCTGTCCCTGCCATTGATTTAGTCTTTGTCTGTCACGTTCTCATGCTGTTCAAAGGCTGATTGTGAAAGACTGGGGAGGTTCTGTCTGTCCACAGTTTCTCATAGCTTGGTCTCTCTTACCGCTGTCAATGCCAATAACAAGACTGTGTGAGCACCCTGTTCTTAGCGAATGAGACATCTTTTCATTTAGAGTGGCTTTAATTAACAAATTCCCTTCTCTAGTTCTCAGAACCAACTGTGAACTTTCTGGGTGGGCCCGAACATCCCTATATCTTTCCTGGGCTCCTTTGGTGTCTGGCTGGTGTTCAACTCACTGTTCATTACTGACTCCAGATGGCTTGTGTTCCTTCTCCCCCTACCTGTGTTATGCTTTGGCCTTTCCTGGTGAAAGGAGACATGGCAGCTTTTCAAATTGTTCGATGCTTACCACTGGGTCTAGGCTCTAGCTGCATCTTCCCTAGCTTTTTCATGGTGGCAGCAGCTTCACTTCATCAAGGGAGGTCTTTGATCATATAAGCTGTTACTGCTATATGATGCTTCACCTTGGCCAGCCTGTTATTACTGCTTGAAAAGGTATTTAGAGCAGTATCAGGTATCAGAAAGGCTACTGCTTTTGACCAGTTTCCCTTTCTGAAGGTTCTGAGGAGGGAGGAGAAGTAGTATAATAAAAAGCTTTTTGTTATCTCCTCCCTTATCTCTTCCACTTCATCCAAATCCCCTACTGTGTTGCTTGGTTTTATGTTCATTCTGGCTGTGCAGGGAAGCATTTCAATTATAGTGTCTTCCTATTGGAGGCTCATTATTTTGTTGTATGCAATCCACTAAACTCCATCCATGCACTGGCTGGGGAAATCAGTCTTCTGTACTTTACTTTTACCACTAAGGTAGAGGCAACTTTAATATGTTGGGATGTTTTTCTGATCTAACAGAAGAATGTACTTTATACACACATACAAAGATTCTGTAGTATGAATGCTTGTCTCTTATCAGTTGTTACTGTGTGTAGCAGAAACATAAAATCTGTCAGATAAAGGCAAAGCTAGGAGGCTTTTAAGGGGACCCTGAAGTTGTAGGAGGGGGAACCTCTAAATCTAGCATGTATGGTTCTTAATTTACGATGCTGTATTGGGGATTTTATATCCTTGAAATCTCTTTGGATAGTGACTTTATCTGGCAGATATACTCCACTTTTCCTTATTCAGCTTTTTATCAGAGACTTAGGAATTACTTTAGCTCTCAATTAAGAAAACTGAACTCCTGCTTTTCTCCACTTTAGCATGCTTTCATCCATGTTACCCCACTGTAAGGAAATTGTATCACTGCAGATTAACTAGTGGAACTGCACTGGTTCTGGGATGCCTGAACACTTTGGTATGCTTATGTTTATATACATTTGAATATATGTAGCAGAAATGTAGTAACTGCAGCACCAGAGGACAGTTATTTTCCTGATCTTGGAAGTTACTGATCACCTGGGGCTCACTATAACAAAACATGTCCATCCAGCAGAGCATTGTACAACATGGTCATCCAAACTCACAAACATACTCGATGGGTTTTGAATATCTACCTCTGTGCCTATTAAACCATTGTTTCATAATAATGTGTTCAGTTGGGACTTAGGTCTTTGGGCTCTCTAAGGGTAATATTCTTTTACTTAATTCTTTATCTCAATGCAGAGACTTTAAGACACGTTGACAGCAGTTAATGTCACCAAAGACAATATTAGTTCTTGTAATTGAAAGATGACTGACACTGGGGGTTTTCCTCTCCATTTTTCTGCTTCTTCACAGGGATGTGAATTAATTGAGACGATGGATCAGGACCTCACAGATTTCACCAAGTGCCTTCAGATACTCCAAAAAAAGATAGAGAACAAGGGTCTCCAGGTAAAGACAAAACATCTTTTGTCTCTAGTTCTTAGTAATTACTCTTCCTCTCCACGTATTTTGGTTTATTTTTTAAGTCTGTACTGAAATGAAACTCTTTCCTGTAGCCTTGCCATTCTGTGGTTTTGCCATAATTTACTGCACACCTTGTAAGCATTGATGCTTCTGCTAAGAGGAATTACACAGTGTGTCAATGAACAAGGGCTGGCTCTCTCAAAAGGCAGCTTGTATTGATTTTTGTTAATGAACTACCCAAAGTGCAGAAGAGCTGTTGTGGCTGGTGTTCAAAGCAAGAGTCCCACTTTGGCATGGAAATATAATTTCAAGTTTTGGCACACTGAGCCTTGATGTTCATCTCCTTCCTCTCCCTTCCCAAAGGTGAGTTGAGGGGGGAGGCAATCATCCTGCCAACATTACATATGGTAAGCCATACCTCCTTCTGCAGAAAGTTCCCCTGGAATCAAAAGGAACCTTTGCAGAGCAAGCTGTGTACTAAACTTAAAAAGAGCCATATGGAGTTACCAGCTGCTCATTTCATTCGAAAGGCAATGGAGGCAATGTTCCCCCTCCCATTCCATAATTTGGTTTTGGAAGCCCACTATTTTTTTGTCTCTTTGAGACATGAAGTTAAAATTCCTTGGGTACTTCCAACAGAATGAGTTCGTGGCAGATGTGCTCTTGGGATTGATGTCCTTTCCTCCCCATCAAGCAGTCGTTCATAAGGGCCGAGTTCTCTCTTCCACTCTGTACCTATAGGTGAAAGGAACTAAGAAGAAACAGCTGCTACATACTCTTACCAATAGTGAGGGCAATAGACATGTAAGAAAATGAAAGCAGCAGCATATGATGGAAGGAGATGTGTAAACCTCCTCCTTTTCCATTTTCATGGTATCAGGATAGGAAAGTTGCCTGACTTCCTGAGCTCACTGTACTCCAACAAACCAGCAAGAGATGGAAATGCAAATACCACTCCCTCTTTCTTTACTCTCCTCACTTCAGGCTCATAAAAAATTAACCTGGTTTTGCTTCAGCCATTTTGAAATGTCATTATCTTCTGAAGCAAATATGGGACATTTCAGAGTGCTGTTGCACAATGCCCATCTGCAACTGTGTCTCCTCTTGCCACCCTCAATATAGGCTGTTGTTCATCAGGGTTTTTTTCCCC
The DNA here is from genome assembly GCF_033815535.1 of Pezoporus flaviventris. NCBI lineage: Eukaryota > Metazoa > Chordata > Aves > Psittaciformes > Psittacidae > Pezoporus > Pezoporus flaviventris. Next base: position 8,538,917 of record NW_026892585.1, read on the forward strand.
AGTTAGTATAGACAGAGAGGGGTTTCTCTATATACTTCTCTTATCTGTCTGGCTGTGAGTCAGGAACCCCTTTATATGGTAGCTTTTTGCCCCCTATAATTTATCATTTCATGAGCACAGAGGGGTAGCTTCCCAACTGGGACACAAAGGATAATGGTTGCCATTAGAACAGGTGACCTATGCTTAGGATTTGTTTTGACTTTGGCGAGTAAGGTGCTTCCCTCTTAACAGAATTACCCTTAGAATGAAGGGGAACCTGAGTGTTTCCTGGATTTGGTTCATTATCAAATCCCAGCAATTGCTACAGAGGGATTCTTTTTTAAGGTATCACAAGAGGTTTTATAATGAATAATCAATGTGTGATTAAAATAAGAGCAATGGGAACATGACAGCTACAGATGTGTTTCAACTATAAGTAGCCTGTTTGTAAAACTTTGAATTCCTTGATCACTCTCCTAGGTAAAGCCCTGTTAAGTTGGCTAAAGGATACTGCATTATAATCCTTGATATTTTGTCAAGTACAAGCCAAAGTGTAATTGCAGTAATTGCATAGTTCATGCCAATGCACTAAACATAAGATTTCAGTTCAGTTAGATGTAAGATGTGCTTTAAATACAATCAGGAGTTTTTCAGAGGTGCAAGACGTAGCACAGATATGTTTTCTAAAGTTAAGTACTGTGTTTGTTCAGCCCCAGCTGCTTCTTACTTGCAATGTCTCTTTCATAAAACCTTAGTGAGAAGCTATGAGCTGATTCACACACACTGGCAAAGCACGCACTTCTGGCTTTGGTATCCTTTGTCTTCTGACATAAGGAATTCCCAAGAAGTTGTTCATTCAACATAGACAAGTATGAGAAACTTAAGCAAATGGAGCTGAAAACTGTATCACAATTGTATAAATAACTAGTTTGGGTTCCAGTTTGCCCTATTTTCAAAGTATTAGGTATCATTCATTAGTGGAAGGCTTGGTAATTGTTCTGGATGTCTTTATAATGCAATACTTAGCTTGATGGCTGGTCTCCAGGTACCACAGATTCTGAGTGCTTACAACATATACTGGCCTTAGTTTATAGATGCAGCCTTTTGGCCCCTCTGAAACTCCAGCCTCTTTAAATACCTGCAATTGCACAGGTAATGTGCTGGCATACAAAATGTCAAGTGGTGAGAAAACAGACTGTTCAAGCCGTAGATCTAAAATGTTTGAGGAGAATGCAAATTTCTTCAGAGCAGAAAGCTACCATTGAATTCTGTGGTCACCCAGGAAGTACATACAATTGAGAAGAAAGGAAGGTCCAGGGTCTGAAATCTAGAAGTGACTAGAGAAGGGGTTTTTCATCTGCATTGGGATTTTTGTCCAAAAGTACAAATTTGCATGTCACTATGACGGTGTTTTCCCTTCTGGAAAGAAGTATCATAAAAGCTTTCCTTTTAACTGAGAGTATTCACTAGCTGGAATATGTCTTCCTAGTTCCAGGGAAAATATTTATGTCTCCAGCTTTGATTTTTACCCACTTTGTCTGGTTTATCCACAGCACTTGTCAAAGAGGAGTATGAGAGACAGTACAAATCTGTTTTCCTATGATTTATAGTTGAAGTTACTAAACAAGGAAAATCTCTCTTTAGTATCTTTAAAAAAAAATATATATTGATACTACAATCATGCTGTGTTTGCTGCTCTTTCTGGGTAGCAATATATTAAGCTAGGAAATGAATTACATGCAATGTATATACAATCCTGTGACATAGTTTATCTGGATTAAATTCAGCTGTAAGGAGTGAGGTATATGAAACAGATGTTTCCCTGTTGGCTAGAGAGTAAGTTATCACTTACCTGATACACTGAATGGATAAAATTTCTGCTCTGATCTATCGGTCACCTCTACAGAAGCTCTATGTCATGGAGTTTTTTGAGCTCACATGAATGCATGGAGGCAGTACTTTGTTCCAAAGGAATTTAAGTTTGTGTAATTTACTTTCCATGGCTCTACACCTCTGTCCTCCTCGTCTTCTCCCTTCCTGTTCACCCAAATAGCATTTGATGTTGGAATAAAGTAGTGAAAGATAATCATGTTCAACAGCTTTCTCAGAGGTCACCTGAGTGAGAGCGAAGGCGAGATAGACACTCAGTGCCACCACTGGAGAGAAGGCTGCAAACTTAGTTTAGATTTTGCTAGTTGTTGGAAAATTCAGTTTGAGAAAAGGCCTTAGAGATGCCTTTACCACTAGAAAACATGCAGCTGGAGTTGACAGTCAACTGAGACACAAATCTGGAAGAAACCCACCTTGTTATTTGAATATCTGTCTTCTAGAATAATTAGCCAAATTCATAACTGTTTTTTCCTTGTCTCAAATATAACTTCTTACAATAGTTTCTGAATCCTCAGGGTCACTCACTTCTGGTTTACATTGAATAGCCAAGTCATGCAGAGAGCAGCACTGGAGTCATTTTGTGATAATCTAAGTCACCTAATTATATGTATTTATAATTACATATTGCTGTGAATATTAGAACAAGCAGTAATTACATACTGCAGTGAATGTTAGAACAAGCAGTACCCTTTATATGTGGAAGCTAGAATCAGTCTTAATTTTCCCTCTCCAAAGCCCTAATTCATTTGTGAATCGCATTGTATTGGATAGGTGAAGCAGTGAAATACCACCAACAGAATGTGACTCCTGAAGTTTCTTTCCAACCTAGAGGCTGTTACATACTTCTCTTTCTCTTTCTGCATGACTGTGAGTATGCATGCACGCACATGCATGTATATAAATGCACACATTTTCTTGCATTATACCTTCCTGGCCTTATATGATGCTTTTTTAATGTCTTCATCACTCTGTCTTTATTTCTGCTGTATGTTTCTTTTCTGGTGTTTATTGTCTATTGAGCACTTAGGTGTGCAACATTTTGCTTTACTGCTTTAATCACTATTTTATCCCTTCTGCGGTTATGTGGGTACTTCCCTTTCTTCATTACAAGACCTTCAAGTAAACTTATTTACAGTAATTTCTGTCTGGTTCTACTTTCTGTTCTTAATTTTCTCTCATGTAACACAAGCTATTTCAAGAAAACATTTGAACTGGCAAAGTGGTAGGCATACTTACAGGATCTCTTACTTAGAAATCAACATGTCTTGCATTAAAAGTGAACATTACTGTCTTCAGTTTGCAGGCTGGAGAGCAGAAATACAGAAACAACTTGTCCACAGTCTCCCAGCATGCTAGTGGTACAGCTGGGGAGGATACTCCTACTCCTAGCCTTCATCGAGTGCTTTTTTCAGAACAGTGTCCCTGGTTTGACTCACAGGCAGCTCATTGCAGCTCACGGCAGCGAGAAGTGGAAGTGTGTATATCAATTATGGAGTTCTAAGAGAATCCTCATAATGTAAAGATAGATTTAAGCCATTATCTTTATCTCACAGTTACAAACTCAGCTTTCTTTAACTATTTCATCTAAAATACCATTTAGTCTTAAAACTAAACTCTGGGACTTTTCATTTAACTTTATTATCTTTTCTGCTTAAAAAAAAGTGAAAGCAGCTCATTTGGTTATATGGGCTGAAGATATAAAAAATGAATTTTATTGAAACCTACATGCCTCCTAGTGGTTTAATGTTAGTGTGTTTAAATTGATAAAAGCATCAATGTCAAGATGAAAAGTGAAGAAATCCAAACCAACTCTTCCTAGAAACCCTTTGCAGTAAAGGGATACTATACTAACATTTCCATTTTAAAATTACACTTTAAAGGTTCAATCTGTTAGCAGTCTAAGATAGTCTTTTAAGTGAATGCAAGCATTCTTCTCTTTGCTCTTTTAAAGAAAGAGTCAAATCAGTCTGCTTTCTTTTCAGTTGAGGGAGGCTAAACTAAGCATAATGCTAGTGAAGTCCTGTGTTTCTAAAGTGCTGAAGGGAAGACAGTGATGTTCATGTACCACCTTCAGCTATGCAGTGTTCAGACAGGTTAAGCACCCCAGGTTGTCTTTACACTAAGAAAAAGACCCTGAAGGAAAACAGAAAAAACTCTAAAATGAAACTCAGGAAATTTCATGCCAGATCACTACTTGTTTTCATTTCTGAAAACTTTTGGATACCCGGAACAGTAGCAGTAGTGGCTTTTAAAAGAAAGCCTAGGAATGAGGACAGGCTGTTTCAAGGATTTCAGAACAGGGAAGTAACTAAATACCATAAACAGGGGAAGAGGCAGTCTGGAAGATACCAAAGCTGGTATGGAACTGGAGCGTGCAGCTTTTACAGGGACCTTCAAGTTTGTGGCTCTACCTCCAAATTCCATATAGGACACAGGTCTAAGAATGAACCTATTTTGTTTTGGTAGCACTGTTGAGTTTTTCTTCTTAATGCCTCACAGGAAGAGAATAGAAAATGCAAATGAGATTTATTTTAGGGGAAGTTAAATATGTGTAATGAAAAGGTTTCTAAACTGTCAAGTGCTGTATCAAAAGGTTTTTATGAGTTATTAACAGTAATCCTCTTCATAAACCTTTGTCAGAAACAAATGGATCTAAAACGTTTCCTGAAAATTCTCACTTAAAAAATGTAGAATTTCATAAGAACTTTCAACAGGAATAAATCCCTCCTATAGGGTGTACAGGTGTATCCTTGAGTGATGACTATTTCAACTCTAAGGTCCAAATGCACCTTCCAGGAGTGTAGTATCTAACCCACCTATCCTACTGTTGAATTATTTTGAGGCTTCCCATTGTACAGGTATGGCAAAGTACATTTCTTCTAATATAGGATTTCAGAACTAGTCAGTTCCCAAAGAGAAACAACCTAATTTCATGAAAGGGAAGCAGGCTGTCTACCTGCTCCAGTAGAGTTGTGGGCATCAAGACACACTGAGTATCTTTGTGTTAGAATAATTTCATGCAAAAGGGATGTCTACAAGAACACAGCACGTCACATACTGAGTAATTTTCCTGTGTAATCCTTCTGTGCCCTACAGGGGCCTGTATTGGGTCTATGAAGATAATTTAAAGAAAAAAGCAGAAGTAGAGTGGGATTTCTGGACAGTGCATTGATTTCTGTTTGTTGGAAGTTGGTTGGGATCTTGGATGTCAATTTTCCTTTTCAGAGTATTCCCACTGTTGAAAAGGCAGTAGCACAAGCTCAGCAGAGGTGGGGACTGAAAGGTCTTCATAGCAGAGCTGCACTGTCAGCTAGACTTCGCCAGTTCGGATGCTCACACTCTTTTTAATCAGCTACTTTTTGATACTGCTAAGGAGGAGACTCAAGGGGGATGGTCTCTTCAGCTTGCCTAAAGAACCCATTGAGCTTCCCTTTTAAACAACTACATAACTAAGCACTGAACAATTAAAGCTCAGTATTTTGTGCAGATTAAATGTGTGCATAAAATGTTTACAGCTTCACAAGCGCCTCCAGTTTAAGAAATCATGCTTCATTTCTTTTTAAGCGCATGGCTAAATTTATAGGGTCTAGCGGGCAGTGCAGAAAAATAAAAGAGATATTGTAATGGGTGTAGTCTGACATTATTCAGGCTATGTTTAGCTTACCTGCTATAAATACTGAACCTACTCTGAAAAGGAATATGGACTTCTAAAATCCTAACCCACTTCCTTCAACATGAGAATATCTCCAGCCTCTTAGAAACAAATTCAAAACTTCTTTCTGCAAATCTGCATGGAAAAATAAAACCGAAATTCATTCTGTACTGCCCAGGTATTCAGTGAAATCACTCGTAAGAGGAGCTATGTGCAGAATAGGGCCTGAGAGACACTGGAAATATTTTCTGTCTTTAGTTTCAGATCTTGTATCTGTCCCTTGAGTATAATAGGACAGGCTATTATCCCCTTGTTCGTCATGAAGATTAATGTTCAGACCAGCTGAAAATATTACTGTTCTGTTGGGACCTATTGGGAGATCTTCAGACCTGTGTGAACTCAAGTTTAAACTTTTTAAATAGCAGAGCTAACATCTCGCCCTGGTTAGGCACAACTGCCTCCTGTCATTATGTCCTCTGCAGTGCTGCTGCCAGAGCAGGAGGATGCCCCGCAGCTCCCTGTTAATTGTGGCATCTGTTATACAGACTTCATTGCTAAATGTTAAGATATGCAGGGGAAGCGCCTGAGCCATTAATTCTTACCAGATGAAGTAAATAAACAACCAGCATCACCCTTTAATGCAAATGGAGATTTTTCCATTTTCTGTATTATCATAGAATCACAGAATGGTTTGCACTGGAAAGGGCTTTAAGATCATCTAGTTCCAAGCCCCTGCCATGGGCAGGGATGCCTCACACTACACCATTTTGTGCAGAATGTTTTCCCTGTGATTCCTTCCTTAAAATCTGATAGCTGAATTGACAAAATTGTAATAAAAATAGGATGAAGGTTAATTTCAAAGAAAAGACATATCTGGTTTAGAAAGCCACAGGAAAAGATCTCACCTCTCACAGGGCTGAAACTGACTTTCTGTGTTCACCTGGGTGTAAGCACCTGTCGGCTGGTGACTGTTTTATACAGTGACCCTTATTTATGGAAAATGTGCCCCACTGCCTCGAAACACCACAGGGTCGTTTGGCCTCCTCTGCAGGCCTTCCAGGGCTCCCAGACCAGCCTCTGGGCAGGAGCTGGAACAAAACCTCACACAGGTGCGGTAGGAAACGGAGCTGTGAGTTCATAGGCACATCTCGCGTTCTCCTCAGGCTCTGGAGAAGCGGAAATACTCGTGAGTTAATCGGTGAGGGCCTTCAGTTCGGCTGAAGCACGGACTTGTACCGGGTTTTGTGCCTGAACGCTGCCGGGGGCGGGCGAGGTCTCTCTGAGGTGAGGTGAGGTGAGGTGAGTCCAGTCCGGTTCCAGCCGGTTCCAGCGGCCCCACGGCGGGAAACAGCGCAGCCCCTCGGCCGCGGGCGGGCGCCTTGTGCACCGCGGCCTCGGCTGAGGAGGGGCGGGCGCTGCCCGGCGGGGAGCGCTGAGGGGAGAAGGGCGAGGAGCGGCCCGGCCAGCCCCGAGGGCAGAGCGGCAGGAGGGGCTCCCGCCGCCCCCCGCAGCGGTTCCACGGAGACTCCCCTCCGGAGGTCGCGAGTGGAGAGCTCCTGAGGGAGCTGCGGCCTGCGCGGAGCCAGAGAATGGAGCAGGTACGCAGCCAAAGGTCGATGTGCCTCGAAGGAAGCTGCAGCCTGTGGAGAGGAGGCCCCGCAGGACCACGCTTGTGGCAGGAGCTACAGCCTGTGGGAGACCCACGTTGGAACAGTTTGCTCCTGAAGGATTGTACCCCGCGGGAAGCACATCGCATTGTAGCAGGGGAAGAACATGATAAGGAAGGAGAGGCAGAGAGGAGCGGGTGCGAACTGGTCACAGCCCCCCATTCCTTTATGCTGCTTATGGAGGGACGAGATACGGGAGCTAGGAATGACGTTGGGCCTGGAAAAAAAGGAGTGGTTGAAAGATGGCTTTAGTTTTGTCTTCTATTTTTCCCTCTCGAACTTGATTTTTAATTGGTGATAAATTAATTTTGTCAAGTTCAACCTGTTTTACTTTTGATGGTACCTGGTAACTGACAATCTTCCTGGCCTTGTTGTGACCCATGAGCTTTTTCATCTTTCTTCTTCCACTGTCCTGTTGAGGAAAGGGAAGGAAGAGCTGGGGTGGGTGCCTGGCTGCCAGCTGAGGTGAACCCACCACAGGACTGTATAGGAAATCAAAGAGGAGTTGTCAGGGCTCATGGAGCCATGCAGACATGCAGGGTCTCATTGATACATGTCGTGGGATATGTATCCTCACTGCGGGCTAGCAGGCAAAACTGATCCATCAGGTATGGAGAGTTTCTTGTACAAGAACGCCTCTGCTGGCATGCTGCAGCAGGAGCTGTGGTCCGGGTAAGGCTGCCTCATCTGGATCGTGATCTGTATCCCTTTGGGGGAATAACAGAGACTTTTAGGGAGAGTCTTCACAGCCAAAAGCTTCTCTGTGCAGTGCCCTTACCACCTGCTGCGCGTGCGGAACTGATTTAACCTTTAGCACAGGCTGCAGGTTAGCTGTGGTTGAGGAGTGTGGGATGACTGGGGTCCTGCTGGAAGGGATGTGGTAGGGTTGTAGTTGTGTTGTCCCGCTGACTTTGTGACAACATGGAAATCTGATGGAGGGAGGGGAAGGAAGCTACTCCAGTAAAGACTGACAGAGTTCAGTGAAATGTGAAATGGAAAGCTCACAACGAACACATTCTCTTGAAGAATGTAGGATCATTTTTTTCCCTCCTTCGAGTTGTTCATTGATAGGATTTTATAGTTAGTTTTTCCCCCTTTTTTAACTGCTGGCGGCAGTATGTGAAGAAATTAAAAACACAGCATGAGCCAAACACAGCTTTTGGCACTAGATGTGAGTGGATATGAGACCATGAAAGAGATTCTCTAGACCATTTTAGCATAATCTTTTGAGGGCCTCTTGCATTACTGCTAACAGAAATACTGGGCTTGCTTTCTTAGGGGTATGATAGTTTACAGTAATCGGTTTTACATTTCCATAGGCGTGATACTGCAGTACATACTGTGGATTACAGTGGTTCAGCTGTGGGAACAGAGGTTAGCCTGATGCTTGTCAGTGTCTTTTCAAATTGTTTTAAAAGACATAAAAATTTTATGATTTTTCAGAAGACACGATTGATTGCTCTGGAATCCTTGTTCATGTGCAAAATATATGTGTTTGGGTCAAAACCAGCACGTATTTTTCTCCAAAGCCTCAGTGGACAGATTGCTCTTGAGACTTGTTTTAGTGCACTTCTGCCTACTCACAACAGCATGGTAGCAGTCTGGAGTAGGGACAAGCCCTTTACCCAGAAAATTTGAGTCAATAGGGAATTCTAATTACCCTGATCTCAGATGCAGCATCAGTTGTAGAGCTGTGCTCCAGCTGATTGGCTGTAGTAGAGTGGGAGTTATTGCTGTCCCTACTCTGAAGCCCACGGAGTCCTGTTTGATGAAGGCCATCTAGGAATATTCAGCACAAGACCAGTCAGTCAAATCCAGATTGCTTGGGGTTGAGCAGTTCACGTGGATTTTGTAGAGCTGGTACAATGTAAAGATTAGTGGAATCAGTGAAGTGACAAGGAAGCTGATTGAAGGTTATCAGCTCAGGTGCATGGATAGAATGGCAGCCTTTAGCTGAGAGCTCTTGTTCCTGTGAAGAGATAGAAGACTGAAGCCATGAGTGAATTCTGGCTAAAGAGGGTTCTACCTGAGCAAAGTTCAGATGCTGCTGTGTGGCTGGGCATATCCTTCCTGTAGGAAGTGAATGCCATACCTTTTACATAAAACCCTGAGCTAGCAGACCAGTATAATCAACTAAAATGGACAATATCGTGCTATATATTTATTGTTGGGTTGTGGGATTTTAATAGTTCATTAAATTTACACTGCTATTTTGTGGATGATACAAAAAAATGACTGTGACCTGGCCAGCACAAGAGCTCTTAATACAACTATGAGAGAGTGAGCTGAAATCTGATCTGGCTCATTTGTTATCAAGGAAAGTGCTTGCTGTATTTTAAAGTGTTCAGTAGTGAAGCTAAGGCAGAGACCAGAAAGGATATGTCCAGATTTTCAAACCACATCTTGAGTGGATGAAATTGCCTTCTGAAGGAAAAAATGCTTTTCTTGTAAACTAGTCAAAATTTATGAAGTGTCAAAGTGATAAAGCAGTAATAATTATAGCATTCACACTACTGCTTAATTGTTTTTCAGCATATACTTCAATATATATGTGTCTCAGCATCTAATACACTTCAGTGCATGTTACTACAGTAATTGTATTTTCTATATCGTATTTCCCTAAAACTTTAAATTAAAGGAATAGGCCTGTGAATGGTAGGAAATTCAGAAAGGCGGTGAAAGGTGAAAAGATACCAGTGAAGTGAGAAAGTGATGAAAGGAAGCTATGGTCAAAGCAGATACAACATCTGATCTGTAATTGGCATTATCTTAGGTATTAGCAGCGGATGGTCTGACAGGGAGGGCGGGTTTGTTCATGGCTCCAGAGCTTTTACAGCACCTTGATTACTGTTGCCTTCCCTTTTTGCTTTAGGGAAGGTCTTTTTCACAATTCATCCAGTAATGCTAGTTGTTGTCAGTACATGCGTTCCCTTTAACCTACCCACTTAGGCATATTTGTTTGCAAGTTTTCTGGGTGAAACCATGCTGATGTGGAAGAAAGTCCTTCAACTTGTCTGTCCAGAGCCTTACCCACACCCTGGGGAAAGGATTTCTTACCAGGTTTGAAAAGAATGGACATACTTTGCTGTCAGTTCCAGCCTTGGACTTTGCTCTTAGATGTCATCGTGTTGCTGACATTACAATGCTAGATCCTGCAGTGTTTTCACTCATCCCAGGCAGTTCCCAGCTTCCTGTGTCCTTTCACCATTCTCCTTAAATAAACCTTCCTCATTCCTATACTGGAAATCTTCTTTGTATTTAAGCCATGCATGCCAGAAGAAGGAGTGCCACATGGACCAGTTTTGGGAGAAGGATAGCATTTAGCAAGCCTGCGAACATTTTACAGCAAGTTGTCTATTTCAGTAGTCTCTGTGAGAGCAGAAGCAGGAACCTAAACAACTTCATTCTGATGTGATGCTCATCAGCTCCCCTTGGTTACTGCACTCTCTAAATTATAGATTAGAGGAGAAGGAAAAAATACATCACTGAATTGCCATCACAGTGTCTTTTTTTATGCTTCCCTTCTCCTTCCAAACAGCCCTGCTGTTCGGTAGTGACTCCTAAAACTCTTTCAGGAGATTGTAATGCATAAGTGTATCATTTAAAGATGATTGAATTCCACTCTTAAATCTTCAGCTCTTTCTAAATTAAAGCTTGATAGCTATTAAAGATGCTGTGCAATATGTTTAAGTCAAGTTATATATAGATAGTCTAAGAGAATATGTTGCCCTTTACATGTGCTTGCAATGATCCAAGCTATTCTTTGTAGTTATTTAGGATTTTATAACCTTTTTTTTCAGGATATGAGTGACACTGCATGAAAACAAATTGTGTAAAGGCACTGATGACAGGACATTTAAGTTAGCATAGACATTTCAATTGAAGTACAGTGTGTTAGTCAAATGCTACCTGCTGGGCTGATTAGCTGTAGCACTATAATTCTGTAGTTTGTGTTATACAGGAAATCATAGTAGAAAAACAAATGGGTTTTGCACTTTGTAGTGTGGGAATATATACATGTCCTTTGCTTTGGTATTTGCTCTGTCTTAGGTTCTGGAATGACCAAAAGATGTGTATGTGCTTTCAGGGCACTTCTGTTTTCTTAAGCGCATAGCAGAGTGAGGGGAGCAGTGATTGCAGGGAAGGAACTGATTTTCTGTTAGTTTGTCGGTTTTGTGTTGTGTTTGTTTTTTAACGGAGCTGATAGCTTTCAGATGAAAAGGTTGTCAAGGTTTTTGTTAGCCTTAGCCTCTCTATGTTTTTTTTTTTTTTGTTAAGTAAACAACGTGTATATACCTAGACCTTCAAACAGGGGCTCTGAAAATCTTACAATGTCGGGATTCCTGTCACTGCTGCCAAGACTATTGAGTGAAGGGCAGGACTGTCAACCTGATGTGCCGAATTTTAGCTTTCCTCTCTGCCTGCTTCTCTTGTACTCCAGCTGGGTTTGTTTGTGAACCTGACATGTCATGTTTTCCATTTTCACAATCCATGCAAACCCTAAATAATACTACATTCCCTCCTCAGATACTTTTATTAGTTTTCTTCCAACACACCACAACCCCAAACCTCTGCTCTATGAATACCTTTTCAATAGATCTACTCTGTGCTAGGTTGATTTTATTTTCTTACTTTTGGAAAACAACTCACTTCCCTGTTGCTGTTGAATAAGGAGTAGGACTTTTCTTCAACACGCAGTACTGTGGCAATCTATCAGAAAAAACTGCAGTCACTGAACACTTCATTGTTTGAGATAGGTCCTGTACTTCTCAATAAGTACCCATGTGAATAACAGAACAGGATTTTTCTGACATACTGGCAGTTTTATAAGGAAAATAAGACACACTCAGAATGTTATTGCACCATTTTAATTACAGATCAGGCAGAGTTCTGTGTTTCCTTCATCCTTACCTTTTAAACTGTAGAAAATGTCAAAGCCAAAACAAACAAGTTCATGTGTGGTGAGACATGCATACTAGGAAATTATACAGTAGTTGCTCAGCTTTTTGAAGACTGGGCTAGGTTAATATTTAAGCTTTAAGTCTCATTGCTCACAAGAAAAACAACATACATGTGGATTCTGAGCCTTTGCAAAGCTACTTTAAACTTCACTGTGGTTCCACATTAACGTAGCAGATTTTCCCCATGGCCTCTGTTGGGGTTGGGGGCATTTTTACTGCTGATTGTCTGGTAGGGAACTGGTGTTGGTGGGACTTTTTAATAGTATTTTCAAGAATTTATTCATCCTTTTAAATCACCATCATCACCAGTCAAACAAAAGCAGTTTGTTTCTACATTGGAATCAATAAAACAGATAATGTATTATGGTTTAACTGGGAACACATGCTTTTTTGCTTTTGCTGTTTTGTCTTCTGTTTAAGGATATGTATTCCTACCATTTGTATTCTGTTGGTTGCATGTTAGGTCTGTGTCATCTGTAAGCTGCACAGAAAATACATGCTGTTTGCAGTACAAGAACAGGGTTTTTTTTGTTTTAGTGTTTGCTGCTAATACAATGTGTTATGTTGATCCGTTCTGGCTTCTCAAGTATTTTCCTGGTGGTACTGAGAAAGATGGTGTAATTCTTCACAAAAAGGAAGAGAGGTTAATTTTCATGCAAACCAATATTCAACAGAATCATAAAGCTCTAGCCCTGGTAATAAAAATAGAAGCTGATGCTATTAATTTATCATTGCAGATACACAGAGCACCATTATGTGGCTCCTGGGTTGAGTAAAACTTCATGTAATCACAGTAGCCATAGACTTAAGCCCCATAAAGTTGGAAACTTCACCAGATGGCCATTGTCAAGGCAGCTTCTAAAGACTTTAGAGCTGCAATGTGTTAGGGCTCTAGATATGGCTTAGTCAGTGGTAGCTTTTTAAAACACAATTACTGAACATAACTGATTCACATTATGGAAGTAGTAATAATAATAATACTTTGCCCTCAGTGACCTTTTATCTGAGGACCCAAAAACTCTTAATCAAGGCTTTTAAATACTCCCTTTCTGCTTATAGGAAATAAAGTGTGCAGAGTCTTGATAAGGGAAATGAAGCAGCAGCAGTCCTACCCCTTGGCCTAGTGCAAGTAGTCAGGTAGAGATGATGTTCCAGTTGCTTGGAGTGGAACCTCCTACTTCAGTAGTACTTTTAGTCTTGAGTAGAGCCAGCCTGTGAGTGGAAGTGCTTGCACATTAAAATGCTGTGAGGAGAACGGCATATAATGGCCCTGATCTGAAATTTCCTTTGTTCGCTTTGTAAGCAGTGACAATACAGAAGTGATGTTAAGATCTGGGGATACTAAGGCTCAGATACACCACAGGTATTTGAGAGCTTAGGTGTGGAGTAATGTATCATAGGCTCTACATAATCAGGGCAGACAGTTAAGTGCATGCAAAGACTGGCTTCTATTTTAGAGAGAACAGTTATGTACTTTATAAAAGCACCACATGTTGGCCATGAATTTACCGAGCTTTAATACTCAGCCTCAGAACTCACATAATGGTATTTATCAGTAATGGGAGTAAATAACTGTATTTGACATCTGCTTTTGTAAAGCCAGTAGTTATTTTTTTCTTACTCTTTTCCCCAAAGTGATTTTATTGTTGATTTTCAGGGTTTAGAGATCACTCCTGAAAGTTTTGTCAGTGAATGTTCTTGTTTTATCTTTTAGATCGATGTGATTGTGACTTTGGGTGGACTTGGAGGACGCTTTGACCAAATAATGGCATCAGTGGAAACGCTTTTTCATGCAACAAAAATCACGCCTTTGCCAGTGGTAGTTATCCAGGAGTGCTCACTGATTTACCTGCTTCAACCGGTAAGTGTTATGAAAAGCTACTTCATAATAAAACTGACCCTCCACCTATGCTAACCCTGTAGGTCTTACACCATTAAATGCTCATTTACTTAATTGTATTCTCTAGGGTCAGAGCATAAATACAGAAAATATTGCAGGGAAGTGGACAGCAAATGATGGGCTCTGCATTCTTGCCTTGAAAAGCATTGTGTTTAATTTGTTCAAGAGAGATTTGTTTAAAACGGGAGGAACAAGAAATCCAGAAAGTATGAAACCTCAGTTTGGGTAAATACAGGATTTTGATTATAAATGAAAAACAAAACCCAAAACTTTTAAATTAGATTCCAGTAAGTTTAAATTTAGCACACAGTACTTTTGCATGTTGAGTAGCAATGTTGAGTAGCAGTAGGGATGTCTGAAGTAAGAGTAACAAAAGAAAGATATAAGAGGAAGATACGAGGGAATTCCTGACAAACTTAGGCAGAGATCTTATGTGGTCCGAGTGGTACAGTTCATTGTGATGGTAATCCAGCTAGCATCAACAAGGGAATTCATTTAAGATGTGTTATTTTTGTGGGTTTTCAGGTCTGTTATTCCATTTATTGATTCATAAAACAACACACGCAAAAGATCTTGCTGGGCTTCTCCTTTTAAGATTTAATTTAGAGGCAAATCTAAGCATCAAAGAGTCTTTTCTAACAGTGATTCATTTGCTTATTTGTAAGCATCTTTTCCTGATATCAGGGTTTCTGGAAGCTTAACTAACTTTCTCATTTTATCTTGGAAAGGTTATTTCATTAAAACAAATAATATTCACTGATAAATTTGACAAGACCCTGCACCACACCTCATTGTAATTTGAGAAAAGCATTAATAAGGTTCTGTGAGATTATAGATATTAATCCAAGGGGGCAGATGGTGTATTAACAGCTTTGAAGCACTGCATCTGCAGGAAAGATGGTAGATACAGGAGCTCATTTAGCAGCAAGACGAGGAGTGGCTCTGATCATTACTTGCACAAAATGGATAGAGGCAGCAGAGTGAGGGAGAAAGAAGACTTAAGGATAACTGTGATTAAAATCTGAAAGTGAAGAGTAACTCCCTTGTGATTGATTTGTGGGTGCAGAACTCCACTGATGACTGTAAAATAATTTTAGAATGTTTTTAAGAAGATACTGAAAAAATAAAACAAGATGGTGATCCGCCAATTTAGCTTACAATTCACTTGAATTGGAAAGACTTAACTCTTTTCATTCATCTTTTCCATAAGAGGCTTTATAATGCCATGCCTAAAGTTGCTTTCAGAAGAGTCTTGAATGAATAATGCAATCCTTTGTGACTTGGAAAAAAAAAAGATATGATTTGTGCATTGAAATAGGAATGGGAGGTTGCTAATTGTTTGGGCTTGCTGGAAACTTCTTTATGTTCTGGTTTTAATAATGCTGTATGAGAAGCATTTAATACTTTATTGTTGATGGGGAATGTTCCCCAGAGTATTAATTTTCCCTGCTGTTCCTGGCTGGTGTTCTGCATTGCCAGTAACCAACTTCTGTAGCCTCAGGCTCTTTCTAGTGTACGGAAATAAGGGGAAGATAAAGGGGGCAGACTGTTTCAACAATCTTAATGCCAACTTTGACACAAAATTGCTTTTTGTTGTTGGTTTAAACTTGTCACTGTCAGCATCTTCAGTCAACTGTCATGATACCTCCAGATAATAACATTGTTCCTGCATAGTTTAGGTAAAAATCAAGTGAGTATTTCATACACAGAAAGAATTGAGGATCCTAAGCTTGAAAGTACTCTTTATGTGGACATCAGTGTGGTGTTTTTCTCTTACAAACAGCTACGAACAAAATATTCTCTCTTTTTCCTCTCTCCCCTTTGTAATCTAAAATCAAGGTAGGAGGGAGCTGAACACGGTGAGAGACCCACTGACTTTTTGAAATGCAAGTCTGGAAACTGTGCAACCAATGAAGCAAGGTTTTGAGATTCAAATGCTAATACAAATGATGAAGTTAAGAGCATGTTTCTTTTACTCTAAAATGTAGATCTGAAACTTTTCTCACTTGGGGAAAGAAGAATTCGATCATTTTTTTATTCTTTGCATAAAATATATGAGCAAAATATAACCATAGTTTTGCTTCAAAATAACATTAGCCCTCCATTTTCTATAGTGAAAGAGTATTATTGGTTCTCTATGATGTGTGCCTAGGCAGAGGCTAAAATATTTGCACAGAGCAGATAAACTGCTAATCCCATGAAAGCCCTAGGAAGGATACAAAGGAGAATAGCAACTCAAGCTGCTAAAGTTTTTGGTACTAATGCAGAAACTAAGATGGGGACAGTTTGAGTGGGTTTCTAAGTACACCAGAAAATCTAATAAGCAGTTGCTTTGAAAGAGAGCTATTTTACATTACTACAATGTTGATATAGAGGGATGCAGCAGAAGAAATAGATCCGGTTTTAACACACTTGTAAAGGGTCCACACTGTTGTAGGAAACAGGCTTGTAGACTTGCTGAAAGTATTTGGGATGATAGAGGAAGACAGTAAGGACAGTGCCTGATTTCGGATCCATTGCAGCCTACCAACCAAGGAGGACCAGGTAAAGCAAGTCCTTTTTTCATCAGTCACTACAGTTATCCAAGTACTGAATGAAAGGCATGTTGAGTACTAAGGCATTTCTTGGAAAATAGACACAGACAGTGCAAGTTTTTGAAAGATATTGGGAAATATGTTTTGGCATGGAAAGTGAAGAAAACTAGAAGGAAGTAAATTTCTATATTCATTTCTGACCTATAAGGATGAACTATGCTGAGAGATGAAGAGAAAAAAGGTGGGAATTATTACACCCCTTAAATACTTGTGTCTGTGGAGAGACTGGGTGTTTGGCTGGGATTGCGATAGAAATACATTGTAGGTATCTAAATTTAGATAAATGAATTCCAATATTGGTCAAATTACTTAACAAGTATTAAAAAAAAGAAAGTAGGTGTGAAACAGGTTGCTCCTGTGGAAGGGTGTTTTGCTGACAGGCGGGGTGCACCACAAAGTGACCACACACTAGCTGTGTAACATGCGCAGTTTATTATATGAGCACACTAAAGCCAATAAGCACACTAAAGCAAGCACACTAATGTGCATGAAGTAAACATCTCCTATATATAGTGAATAAGTACAATAAAGCAAATCAGAGATAGAGGTATGTAAGTGAAGTACCAAAGAAAGTTACGAATGCGTTAAATCATTACTGTGTAGAGAGAACAGAGATTAAGAAGAAATACATCACTGATTACCACTGAAGCATCATCCAGGCCCACACTTGCAGCTGGGAAGCCCCGTTGCATCCAGTGCCAGGAGTCTTAGGTAACTGGGAAAGTCCCTATGTGGTGCATCCACCTGTAGGTAAGGCTTTTCTCATGGCCGCAAGAGGGTCCTGCTTTTATACCCTTAGAAACACAACCGGCTTTATGCCAGATCTCTGATTGTTTACTCATGGGGCTGTGCAGTTTCTCATGATCTCACCATTGTCCACCCTGAGAGCATTGTCCAGGGCCCCAGTGAAGCCAAGTGTCACAGAACAACTGCACACCTCTGTTTTCCTGTCTGTTTCCGACATACAGTCACGATGAATATAAATATGTATACTATGCTGAATACACTGTGACAAAAACCATACTTTGTTATGCCTCTCAGTCATGAGAGGTAATCAACTCTCAGCTAGGTTTCCATCCATTACAAAGGGTGTAAGCAATGAGAGCATAGTTTGTAACTACGGAAGTTTTAAGTTGACAGTGAAAGATTTTCTGTCATCTGGATGGGAAAGGAAACTAACGACAACCAACCTAAATGAAATGCATCTTTTGCTCAGTCTTCATTACAGCAAAATATTTCCTTTAGCAGATCACCACCCCAGTTAAAATCAGTGCCAAGTCCGAAAGCAAGAGTCAGAAATAGGGAGACTGTGTAAGAATTCCAGGAGGTGATGCTTGGCCTGAAGCATTTTCTAATGTGATGATTGGAATTAAAAGAAAAAAAGGAAAAAAAGAAGAAAAAAAAAAAAGTCTCTCTGTTCTGAATAGCCATCATACTTCTTTCTGTAGTGGGGGAGGGAAGAAAGCGTGAATTCTAAATAAAGAGTAATCAGTCCTTATATGCAAGATATTTTATGCAACAGTCTGTACATTTTATGCTTGGAATTTTGGTAATATCAATTACCATTAGAATATACCCTGGCTGAAGAGCATTAGGCCCTTAGAGTCATGTTTATCATTCTAGTCATGTTCAATATGAATGGCTTAAGGTTTCACATACATACTTTCTCATTTTCTGGTTGTGTGCTTCTCAGGAGTACAGAAACATTAGCTTCTGTACACTGAGCATAAATTATCTTTTATCTGTGAGTTTTATGGCAGTTTGTAATACAAGGTAATAGGATTTATGACCAAGAAATGAGAAGATGTCCAAGACTTAATGAGGCCTGTCTTTTACATGTACTGAGCAGTTCAGTTTTCCCCACACAGGATTCCAGCCCTGGGATGTAGAAAAGAATTGCTACCTAAACATGAAAATATGTTACAGCAGCATATTTTGGCAGTTAGCTAACTCTTTTGAGAGAGTGTGTGAATACTTTCATAACTCTCTTCCCTGCGCACAGCTTTTCTTGTGAGTGCATGTCTGCCTTCCCTGTGAGAAGCAATAAATAATTTAACATCATAGATAGTCCAGCAGCTAAATGAGTCCTGTCCCTTATTCTTGGCTCTTTACTACCATTTCATTGAAGTAAATTGTATTGTCTTTTGATCTCAGTCTCCTGGTTTGTATATTGGATAAAACTCAGGTCCTTTTCTGAATGGGTACTGGGAGGCTCGTTTAGTTTTGTACAAAACACCATTACATCCTTAGCTCTGCACTGAGGTGAAACACAGGCTCGCATAGGTAATAGTAACAGTATTAATAAGGCCCTTAATTAACATAAATATTGCCATGCAGTAGGCTGTGCAGCTCATTAGTTTGTGTGGTCGAAAGAACAGTTTTATTGGGAGCCAGCTATCATTCTCACAGACAGTGCCTGGGCACAGGCCAGTAAGTGCTTGCCAGGAATTTGAAGGGTCTCCTTACTTCAAACCCTTACTGAAGTTTGAAGGGTTTGTCCAGGGGGCAAGAGAGAACATCCATATGTATGTGAGCACTGCTGTGCTGGTTGGCTTGAGGTCCGGAGAGTATGACCTGGACTGTATTACAGATGTAGACAAAGTGACTAGGCATGGAGATCTGCTCCTAGGTGGGGGCACTGCAACAGGTATAAAAAAGGGAAGGACAAGACTGGAAGCTCTACTGTTGCTGCGGTTCTCTTATGCCAATTTTACTTGGTTTGCTTTGTGTCCATGGCTGTAAAATTTAATGAGTATTTCATACTATCATAGGGAGTTCCATAGAATCAGTTAGGTTGAAAAAGACTTTTAAGATCAAATCCAACCCTGCAATTTCAGAGTTTTCTTCTGGCAGCCAGTTCCTTGAATTTTGCAGAGGCTTTGAGAATGAGTTATCGAATCAGTTCTGTACCACCTCGTATGTGTAAGAAGCAGATATGGCTTGCACCGGTACTCAGTGGAGAAAATCCTTAGTGAGTGTGCCTCTTGTATGAGATAACTCTGCAATTTAGAAATTTGAGGATAATCTTTAACGTCTCCTTTTCCTATATTATTAATATATTTTGTGGGTAGATTCATGTGCAGAAACGTCCAAGTTGCTAAGGAAGGTGTTTAACCATGTATTTAATATTTCAACAAAATATATGAACATACAGTTAGTACTTAAAATACTGATTGTCCTAAAAGGCTGTCGTTCCTGTTCGGTATCTGCTCTCAAAGAGCACTGTTGGAACTTAATCTAGTTGTCAAAGTAAGTGAGTCTCTCTGTGCCTTGACCTCTTTGTAGGTCACTTGAATGATTGTCTATGGAATTTACAAATATACAACTTCTCATTCTTTGATAAATATATCTTTTGGTGACTTTTTCAGCTGGACAGAACACTGCTCATGTCAAAAATATGAGTGGTGGAAAGAACTTATTCACACCCCTCTCTGGGAGCCTGACTACTTCATAAGAACCCTTACAAAAAGGGGCTTCAGTAGTACATTTAAATAGCTTCTCAGAAAGTAAGTTGCTATGTTGGTAGTTCAGCTGCTTTAGTTTCCTTCTTTGGTAAGAAACCTTGAGGATTTGGTTACAGCTCAGCTTCTGTTCATAAAATCAGACTGTTAAGAATTACAGCCTGTGTTTTTCTTCTTTCCTGGGAAAATCCAGCTGGGCTAATGATCATTTTCATCATGTGTTGTTGTGCTGGACTCTAAATGTGACCTTCAAGAAGCTTCAGGTCCAAGTGACTCAGGTTTGTTTCCCAGTGGTCTGTGGCTATAAAGTAATGTTGCTTCATGTTTACCACAAGATTTTTTTTACTGGATATCAGTAATCCAAATTTAATGAATTTTTGTTAATCATATCTTGGTCTGGGGAAGATTTACTGGTTATCTTGCTTCTCACTATTACAAAAGGAAAATGTTAATGTTTTTTTTCTCTTAACAAGTAAGTTCTTTATACATTGCTTCTATTCCAGCATTAGCAAATGTGAAGTATGAAATACCCAAAGATTATATGGTATATTAGAAATAATATTTAGCTTTTGAGACACTTATATCCTTTTGAGCAGTTCATTTAGTATCAGCTAAAAGTGCAGCCTGCATCATCTTTATAAAATATTTGGAATTATGTGGATTGTTCATGAACTCCTTTGCAGAGGATCACATCTGATAGTTACAGATTACTTTTTTATAATGAAGATAAAGCAAAATACCTTTTTATAGGTCTCATCCTACAGCTTTGCTAAGACAAACAGGGTACAATAAATTCAGAAGTCAATTAGTTAGCTTGCAGGTAAACCGCTTTAAAAAAAAATCAAAACAACTTACCTTTCAGAGGAAAAGAAAACACCAAACCGTCATTGCCAAGTGAAAAAGAATAGTCTTTACTAAATGAGATTTTCGTCTGCTCATAATTCTTAAGAAACAAGTAATAGTCTATAGCAGGATATGTTAATCACACAGCTGTTTTTCAATGCACATGTTAATGATTGTCTGCAAGAGAAGATAATGTAGGGCGTCTAATTGGATTACTCATGTATTTGTGTATTCTGGAGTCATCCAGTGTGATTCTGAACCAGTAGCTGTTTGGTAAGTTTCAATGGTTCTGCTCTCAGAATTTTTCAGTCTTTGTCCAGATTTTTACTTAGTTACTACAGCAGCTGATGGCATATCATCTAGGGGAATCTTGACCCTAAATAAAGCTCTTCCAATGAGGTTCCTACTCTCTGTTGTTGCCCTTAGCTGTTGTAATATTATCTTGTTAATATGGTAATATCTATTTTTCTGCTTCTTGGAAACCACAAGTAGTTTTCTGTTACAAAGATAATCTTCTTAGAGCTGTTTTTTCCCCCAAACCTATCAATTATTTGTGTTTCCTTTGAAGCTTTAATCCTTCTTTTCATCCCCACCCTTAACAAGCTTCTTTCTGCAGCTTCTTTCTGATACTTGATGGTTGTATGTGCAATATGTTATTAATAATTTTCTGTACTGTAAAACAACTCTTCTGCTGCACAAGTTGCCTGTTTCACATTAAATGATCAGCAAAACATGTAACATTTGTCCTTGACATTTGCTTATCGGTATGAGCTGATGTTTAAACTGAGAACAGTAGGAAGCTGGTAAAACTTCTGCCTTGGTGGTAGTGGTGAGCTGAGGAAGACCACAACACTGAATATAGTGTGCATTCATTAGCTCTTTCTTCTGCAACTAAACAGGGCAAAACTGGAGTGTGTGTGCCTGGGTGTGTTCATTCTAGTTTTGGGGGTTTTTCCAGGTAGGACTTGGATCCTATATGGGGACTTTGTAGCAAGCAGAGGAATTCCCAACTGTTTTGTGAATGGCTTTAAAACAAAGGCATTTGAAAAGACTGCTAATATGGGTTCCAAATCTGGTCAGGATGAAATACTTGGTACATAATTTAATAAGCTTGCTGTAAGGTGCCATATTTTTCTACTTTAAAAATTATTCATATGCTTGTCTTTATGAAGGTCTCATAGACTGGTACTTTACGGACTGGTTTTGTAGTATTTTTATGAATATTGCTGTGGTTTAAAATAATTTGTGTACTACCTGGTACCTAGAGAGAGTAATACAATGTTTTGAAGTTTCAAGGTTAGCCATTAGACATAGAATCACAGAATAGTTATGGTTGGAAAGGACCTTGAAGTTCATCTAGCTCCAACACCCTGCCATGGGCAGGGACACCTCACAGTAGACTATGTTGCCTAAGACCCTGTCCAGCCTGGCCTTGAGCACTGCCAGGGATGGACCATTCACCACTTCTTTGGGCAACCTGTGCCAGTGCCTCACCACCGTCATAAAGGACTAAAGACGCTTAGAGGGATAATATATGAACACTTCCTGTGAATTGCCTGATCAGAACTCATTCCTCTTACTAGTTTAATCACCATACAGCAAGATCTTGTCTTCTCTTTCTAATCTTGTTTCCTCTTCCCTTTTTTCTTTTTCCCTCTGGATTTTTCTTGGATCCCATCAATTGTCTTTTCTCAGTACATTATGATATCTTATTTTTTTATTTGAGTTTTGTAAAAAACACTCATGTTTTAATTTCAGCAGCCACTGTTGCCCTGAAGATTTTCCCCAGGATTCCACTCCTCCCAGCAGGTACAGTTCTATGCTATGAAGCACTAATTCATCAATGCTCTTTTGTCATTCTGGCTACATCAGTTCTTCTTGGATCTTGCAGTATTTCCTCTTGATTTCGTAGTACCACCAAATGAAGTGGTCTCATTTGATTAGTGCTAGAAACTATGGGGATGATGTCTACTGCAGCATGCCTATACATCACCCTTAAATTAGTGCGGACTTAGAGTTCTTTCTTCAGCTTTATTATGTTAGCCCACAAGTCCTAGGGTTCTGTGCTACCCACTAAGGGATACTGTCTCACTGAAGTCATGCTTGAAATGCATTTCACCGAAGGTTTGTAGTAAGTACTTTCTCTTTGAGTGTTAAATGGATTTCAGTGATAGTTTGGGGGTACAGGATTTTTTCACTCCCTCCCTGGTATTACAGAAAGTTCTGTAGGAAAGCTAACAGGTATCAGAAGTCTGTAATATGTGACAGAGCCTCCTCTGGAAAGAAAACTAATGCGAAGTATGTTACTTCATACAATTAAAAATGTAGCAGGGAAAATTAATATTATCTTTCCTAGACTGAATGTAAGTGACAGCAAAAAATAGAAGTGATAGGAGGTGAGAAATTCTTATCTAATACAAACCACCCCAAAATCAGAATGCTGAATACTTAATGGTTGACCAAGCCTGAAGGGTTTATAGATTCCTTTAGAGGAAAACTTTAAAATGGTGCTTTCTGCTCAGATCTGAGTACTGGCGTTA
Source organism: Pezoporus flaviventris (assembly GCF_033815535.1). Taxonomy (NCBI): domain Eukaryota; kingdom Metazoa; phylum Chordata; class Aves; order Psittaciformes; family Psittacidae; genus Pezoporus; species Pezoporus flaviventris. The sequence continues at coordinate 8,562,404 of NW_026892585.1, forward strand.
GTTAAAGTTGCAGAAGGTAAGCATCCGTATCCTGGCCTCAGTTATATTTAAAAAATGTTGCCTCTTAAACTCCATCCCTTTATGAAATCCCTCAGGCTTTTCCAATCCCTTACAGGATCACTGTTAATTCTGTGTCTGCCAGGGCAGTGGTGTCAACCGTATGGATTTTCTACATATACACTTACTGTTAGAAAAGGATCAGTGCAGAAGAATGATAATATTTAGTAGTATCTGAGGTTCTAGGGAAAATGCTGTACTACCCTGATAAACAAAATTTAGCTAGAACTATTCAGCTTTGCCATTGGAAGTGATTTACTTCGCAATCTGAAATTTCTTCATGTTAGCAAAAGCTGGTTATGTGCCTTCAGCACTTTGTCTGCTGTGGGAGAACATCCCAAGAGGAGACAGTGATGAGGGATTGAGTTTTGCAGCATCTTTAAAGACTATAATGTGTCTCTTATGTCAGCTGCAGTTAAAAGTACTTGCCAGTTGGGCCCAGTGACCCTCATGGGAGCAGGCTTCCTGCTCCTAGTCCTATAATCAAGATACTTGGGATGAATGCGTTCCTGTTAAAAGCAAGAAAAGTCTGGAAGTTTGTGACTTCGCAGCAGAAGAAAGGCTCCTTCTCCATACTCAGATCTAAATTTACAGGATTGGTACAATGCCCTAGTAGCCAATGACAGGGAACAAGCTCCTTCTGGAAGAACTATCTGAGCGTTAGCAGCAGGTGGATGCAGCAGGTAACAGTGACTGGAGATGTTCTACTTCAGGAGATAAAGGTGCTCATCTGCTGACCAGACATGCTTTCACACAAGTTGTATGGCTTGGCAAGACCTGGATCCAGGATGGTGTGGAGAGGCTGCTGAGGCTTGTCTGGCACTTGGACTGTTACCTCTTGCTGCTCATCTAGATGGACAGCAGTGACGCTGCCAAGGGAAATCTGAAGTAAATCGAGACAGTCTGCAGAGCTCTTTAGGCAAAGGTGAGCCTACGTGCAAGCATAGGTAGTGTTTTCCTCAATCCTGCAGATGAGAGGGAAGTGCTAAGGTAGATGCAGACACAACCTGTGAGTTAATGGCGGGCTGCGTAGCTGTTGTCACAAGAAATGCTTTGGCTCTTAGCACTGTGGGTTCCTCTGAGGAATGAGAATTGCTAGTGAGAGACATGATCTGTTTGACAAAACATCTTTCCCGACAGTCTGGCCAGCCTTTCAAGAAGGGTTTTAAACTAGGTGAGATTGGAGGATGGTGATGACAGCTTATAGTTAAGTCAGGGAGTGGTTCTTAGGGGGGTGATAGGTTCAAGGGACAGAAGTATGGAGTGAGAGAGCACTCAGGAAAGATAAAACTAGTCAAAAGAGAACCTGTCTCATGTGCCTGTATGCAAAATGCATGCAGCCTAGGAAAGAAACAGGAGGAGCTAGGTCTCCATGTATGGACACAGAACTGTGAAATCATTGGAATAGTTGGGAAGTGGTGGGGTAGCTCAGATGGCTGGAGATCTGATAGGGACATAACAGCTCTTTGGGAAACATAGACAAGGAAGAAGAGGAGAGTTGGTGGCCCTTTCTGGAAATGACCAGTTCACAGAGGAAGGGATCCTGTGGGAGGCAGCTCTGAATGTCAAGGCAGCAGGTTCAGCAGAGGCACATCAAGATGGCTGGGGACTGGAGCACATGCCCAGTGAAAGAGGCTGAGGATACTGGGCTTCTTCAGCCTGGAGAACAGAAGGTTTTGGAGAGTCCTAATAGCAGTCTTCCAGAATCTATGAGGAGGTTATCAAGAAGATGAAGTCAGACTTATTTGTGAGGTGCACAACAGAAGAATGAGAGAGTGGTCCTAAACTGAAACGGGAGATTTTGAGTAAATGTAAAGGAAGATTTCTACAATGAGGATAATTATGTACAAGAATAGGTTGCCCAGTGAATATCCAACCATGGAAGTGCTCAGAACCCGACTGGAAGGCTGCAAGTAATGACCTCCCGAGACACCTTCCTACCTAAGTGATTCTGGCACAGTTGTGCAGACACAGGTATGTTAAAGACATTGTACAAGTATCTGTTGAGAAGAGTCTGGAATCTCCTGATACAGGAGACTATGTGGCCATGTTCAGAAATAGTTCTGTCCACTCTGATGTCTGTTCCAGTTTGTGTTACCTTACAAGGGGACATTTGTTTTATTCTCTTGTGTGACCTCAGATGACATGCTGAAAGGAGAAATGATTTCTGTCTCTAAATGCACTGAGTAAATGCCAGGGAGATAAATAGGCTGGTTAAGTGCAAGGCCAATGTTATAACACAAGTAAATTGCTTTAAACCAGAGATGGATAAATTTCTATTGGAAATCAGAAAAAAAAAGTCTCTAATCCTTGGTCTGATGAGATGCTGCAATGGCTTTTCAAAAAGGAATAATGGGGAGGAGGGAGACAGTTAAAACAGAGCTTACTATGTTGATTTTATATTCCTAACTGTATTCCTAAAAAAAAGCAAACATAAAACTCTTAAAAATTGCCAACGTACAACCTTATGTAGACATTGTGTTTCCAACTCTTCTTCATTTCCAGCTTTTTAAACTTGAAGCCTGGCAGTTGCATGAGTCATTTTGAACCATGGTTTGCAAACAGTTGGTGTTAGTTCCAGCCCCAGCCATGGAGTCTGTTTCACAAATACAGTTCCCTTTCACATTTTATTTACTGTATCTGGAAATCTGGGCATCACTTTTGTATATGCCAGAAGAAATCACAGCTATCCAAAGGTGGTTTAGCAGTCAGGGAAGTTTTACTAGTGTGGAAGTGTGTCCCTTTTGGCTAGTAATGTTACCAGTACAGAATAAATTCAAGCATATGGCAAAGCAGATTAATGAAATCCAAGCATGTGCTTAAGCACGTCATTGAGTTGTGGGTCTGCAGATGTAAGTATAGTATCTCATCTGGTGTATAACTCCAAGTTAAGATGTCTGCATTTTCCCATTCACATGACAGCCAGTGATGCTTCATAGGGAGTATCTGCGTTTCTGTGGCACCAACATCTGTTTCTGTATGGTTAATTTTCATTAAAAAGTTCCCATCCATTGTTAATTGAATTATGGCCTTCAATTTCAGCATTGTAAGGTACCTGAGGGAGAGGAAGAAGCTACACCCAGAGGGGAATCCTTTTATTCTGATGAAAGAATAATTTATCAGACTGAATAATAATTAGCTGGCAGAATTCTCTGCTGGTAACCACAGTGTTGGCAATGAAATGTGCCCTTGCATTATGAGTCTGAGGTCTTCCTACCTCACAGCAACTTAAAGGTTTTTAGATATATGCCTCTAAAAGCTGCATTGCAGCTCCTCAGGCTCTTAATAATGAGGTCACCTTGTTCAGTCCTTTCTCAGCTATCACATTCTTTTTGGGACAGGGAAAAGAGGAAGCCTCTCTGGTAGAAAAGGTACATTTTTCTCCTCTTTGTAACCAGCAGCAGTTTTTCCTCAACTAGGGGAGGTACTCCAGAGTGAAGTGAGAGCAGCTGAATATCTGAAATTAGTCTTCTGTGGCAATGATGCCACAGGCAGAGAGTCTCATTAGCTGTGAGCTTGGTGAATTTCTTCAAGGAGTAGCTGCCTGTTTCATTTATGTTAGGGGAACCTGGGTACTGGGAATAAAATTGATAAGGTATTCATTGTACCCTGGGGATCAGCTGAAACTTTAAAGGAGTTAAATGAGCACTAAGGGAGGAGGATTCTGTATGCCTCTGAGGGGCCAGTATGTCTCATGTGCAGTCCCAGACACTCTTGTCCATTCAGGATGGACTAGGAGTTATTTCCATGTGTTGCCGGTGTGCAAGCTCCTGAATGCATTTTAAACCCAACCATGCTCACTAGTTCTTGAAATCCCACGAGAAATGCGGAGAGTCTGGTATATTCCTGTTGTGTGAAATTGGTGGCCCCAGGCCAGATCTCTTGAGCAGCAGCCTGAGTTATCATAAATCCAGCTACTCCATTGTGTCAGATGACGTATGCCACAAATGAAGGTGCACTGCAGGACCTGTGCAGTTAAAGGAAGTAGCTCATCTTTCTGATCACACATATTTTATCACTCTTCTGTAAGGTCAATGATACCAACAGAATTAATAATGCCATTCAGCCTGTGTCAGTTCTTGGTCTTTCATGTGCCTGACTTACAGATCTCCTTTCTTACCTCTTCACAAGCAATCAGTGGTACTGCAGAAGTACAGGACAACGTGTAATCTCTGTTGCACGATTGGTAGCACCTGTCTTTTTGGTTTCTCTTCTGTACTTAAACCTAGTCCCATCTTACTGTACTAAATGCATTCTGTGCCTTTTCCAGCAATAGTGTAGGAAGTTTTTAAGTGCTTCCAGTATGGAAGCACATTGTACTGTCAAACATACTCCTAGAAAACTCTTAAGGAGGTGAAGTACTTAAACATTCTTTTCATATTATTCCAAGTCACCTGGGAAAATGAATCAATTTTACCAATTTAGTGTGGTCTGTTAAAAGGTGCTAAATGGTCAAAAGTAACTGCTAGCACTATGGTGAGCTGCCTAACATTGGTTATGCAATTCAGATGTGCAGCTGAGGTGTTCTCCTAATTTATGCTCTTTGGTGGCAAGGAGAGCAACATTCACAAGCATCAGCCCAAGCCATGGTCTTCAGATAATGAAGTGAATGTATTGCTCATTCCTGCCGCGCTTGGAAAGCCGTGCATGACTGTGTTCAGATCTCATCTTGAAAGATGGTAAGAGCTCACGTTTGTGAGACAGGCTGAGACAGCTCCGTTGGTTCAGTGAAACCTACACCCTGCTGGGATCTCTTCCTGGAAGCCCATAGGCATCTCCTGCCAAGAGCCTGCATCTCATTGCTCCTATGCAAACTTCACCTTCAGCTGGGAGAGTGCGAATGAGACTTTATCCTTGAAATCTGTCAGTGTTTCTCTATGGGACTCAGGAAATGCAGGGTGATTTTAAGGCCACTGTTTTATAATTGGATTATTTTTCCCCATCTGAGGGATAAAAATCCAATGGCGAGTCAGCTAGAGATTACCTCATGGTGCTTTCTCTTCACTGATTGTTTTGGTAATTCCTGCTTCTTAGTCACCTTGAAGAAGGGGGAATGTTGGTGAAGTAAATCTGAAAATAAGCCTAGTATTTAGACGTGCTTGATACTGGTCTGTGCAGTTTTATACTAGGATATGGTGCTGTGGTGCCATGATTTCTTTCCTTCAAGTTATATACCTAAAATCAGATTGTTAGGGCCGTGTGTATTCTCAGTATTTTTTATCATGAGGGACGCCTGACATACAAAGTCTTTGATAGAAATAGTTATTTTTAGAAGAATCCATAGGACAAGAAATAGTAACTTAGCTTTTCATAACGTAGCTTCTCATATAGACTCTGGTCTTAGTGAATCTCAGGCTACATCTTATGTCACAGTCTTTAGCTAGATTTCAAGGTATATTATTCTTACAGTGAGTGTCGTGGTTTAAACCCAGCCAGACAGCTCGTTCACTCACTCCCCCGCTTTTTCTCCCTCTTTCTTTCCTTCCCCCACACCCCTTCCCCACTTCCAGAGGGATGGGGAGGAGAATTGAAAAAATGTAACTCCCACGGGTTGAGATAAGAACAGTCCAGTAACTAAGGTATAACACAAATCACTACTGCTACCACCAGTGGTAATAACGATAAGAGAAAACCGCAAGGGAAGAGAATATGATACTACCCGCTGAAAATGAGTCCAACCCAGAAGCCCCCGTGTCCTTCTGGGTAACTCCCAGTTACCCCCCCAGGCATGACGTGCTGTGGTATGGAATACCTCTTTGGCTGGTTTGGGTCAGGTGTCCTGTCTCTGCTTCCTCCCGGCTTCCCCTCCTCCCTGGCAGAGCATGAGACTCTCAAAGTCCTTGGTCAGGGTAAACATCACTTAGCAACAACTGAAAACATCGGTGTTATCAGCACTGTTCCCAGGCTGAAAGTCAAAACACAGCACTGCACCAGCTACCAGGAAGGAGAAAAATTGACCGCTACTGCTAAACCCAGGACAGTGAGAGAGACAAAGGGATGAGGAAGTGAAATTATTTGTCCAGGTACCCAGGGAGTCAATACATTGTTGGAAATTGAATCCAGTTTTCTAGCTTTCTGTCTCCAGGGACCTGTCAGGTGGGACCTTTTGTCCCGCTTCTTGGTGCTTGTGACTTGATTAGGAGTGACCTTTAGAGATGCTGGAGGTTTTCACTGAAATCTCTTAATCCTCTCAGAAAAATGACAAAAGCTCACTTTTCTATAGTGGTCAAAAAAATCACCCTAACTTCCTTAGGAAAAATTGTGAAGATGGCATATGTAGAAATTAATTAGTCTCAGTTCTTAAGAAGCATGAGACAAAAAATCTCACATCTTGTCATGGTTTAAGCCTGAGAATGTCATAGGTTAGATTGGCCAAATATACATCTACATGACAGCTGATTATTTCTAATGAATATATGTAGGAACAAAAAGAAGAGTGTGGCAGACAATTATTAGAACTAATAATTTCTACATTGTTGCATCTTTTAGCTTCCTGCCCCTGTGCATGAGCAGTGAGTGGTGCCATCCAATAAAACACTTTTCATCTCATCAGAATATTACAAGTTCTATTTTGGTAGTCATAACAAAAAGCAGTTCACAGGAGATGTTAGCGGATGGGTGTTTGTTCCCTCCTGCCTTTTTTAATGTGTGAGAGATGTTTAGGTTAGAAATGCAGAAGGAAAAAAACACGGTAACTATCACAGTCTTTCATAGACAACTGAGCAAAAGAAAATCCTAAGATATCACATACTAGGGCTTAACAGCAAAATTTGTTCTCATTCTGTGGGGTTCCTTGGAAATTCATGTATCATATCCCAGTCCAGTGAGCTCTCATGAACACAGCCTACTCAGGCATAGCAGTGTGTTGCTGCTGCTTTAGTATGTAGTCAGATAAACCTTTGTGGTTGGATGGACAATCACGTTTTCCCCCTTCCTTTTCCAAACTAATCTCTAACGTTAGATGTTGTATAAATCCTTAAGCAAATAATTGTTTCTTTCCTTCCTCAGAAATGCTGCTGTCCTATATTTTTAGAGAGGCCAAATTTCTTGAAATTAGTTTTAAAATACAGAATTTGAATGCTTATTCACCATGGTTGTATAGAACCAGCATACAGTTAATTCTTTTCTTTTTCCCCTGAAATTAAGATACTTCAGAAATATGTGTCAAATAAAGTACTTGAAGTTTGATTGTGTAGTCTTTCACTTGTATGCATGCTTTTCTCTGTTCATCTCCCTAGTCCCAGTGAGATCAGTGGAAATACATTTGAGTCACACAGAGTAATCTGTGTTTCATATTGCAGACTATGGATAAGAGGAGAAGGACTTTCTCATACATAAGCTTAGCACAAAGGTTTCTCTGGAGACCAGGCACTGTGGGAAGTACACAGCTGGTGTGGTAGGTGAAGACAGAACCAGCTGAGGAGACAGCCACAGAAAGACTTGGAAGGGAAGCAGAAGCAGAGGGAGGTATGCTGGTAGGATGAGCATTTTTCCTACCTCAGCCCTGTTTCTGCAGAACAAACCAATGAGTTTCCCAAATCAAACACAGAGTCTTCCATTTTCAAGAACAGAGAGGTCATATAAGCTACACCAGTCTGTTCAAAAGGGGCTGTAATTGGCACCAGCCAGAGCCTTAATATTCATTACAGCATTTTGAGTGGCACTCAAAAAGTCTGACTTCTTTTCTCCATCCTAAGAAATATTCGAAGGAACAGGATTCCTTCCAGTCTGTTCCTTACAATTGAATGGCCTTGGTCAGAATAAGCGAGGGTTGTACAAAGCCAGACTAAAAGGTACAGCTTCTCTGAAGTAATTTCATCTCTGAGTCGTTGGTGTGATTTCTGTGAAGAAGTATCACTTAAACATGATATATCATGTAATACATAATGAGGATAGTTTGTTTTAAAGATTGTAGGTCAGTGTGTGGAGCTATAAATACATCACAATGATAAAATGAATCATGTATAAAAAAATAACATTCTGTGACTGTAGGACCTTTCTCCTTCCAAAACTCTTGAGATTTGTTTGTGCTGTGTGGGTGTGTTCTCAGCTACCTGGAGACAATTGCATAGTTCTAGAAAGTCTGAGCCAATAAAGATCATTTTGCTCAGTTTCATTATAGACTCATAATATGTTCTCAAAAATGGAACATGATTTTTGAAGAGGAAGTTATTAACCATGGTGTTATAACTTATGCTCCCAGGAATATGATGGATGCATGGAAAGAATATGCTTGTAAGTCATTTGGGACAGTGTTTTGTGTCAGTCTTTTATTGTTACAGGGGAGAAAAAGCAATATAATGATATCTGTTGCAAATTACTTGAAGGCTACTGCATTTGAACTGATTGATGTTTCTGCTGATTAAAAAGGGTGTTTTCATTATATGATATTAAGACAAATTAGACAAAAACTGAGCGTTTGAAAATGCAGCTTTCTTCTAGACAGAAATGCAAAGAGGAGTCTGTTCTTGTAATCTGTAAGGTAACAGAGCTAAAACACTCTGAGAGTCTTCTCCAAATGTCTACCTGTATGTGTTTTTTAAAAGGAAAAATGAATATAACTTTGTCTTTACAATGGGAATATCCCAAAGACATCTGTCCTAGAAATACATACACAATTTCAGGGCTGTGTGTGCAGCCATTTACTTCAGTATAAAAAAGATTTAGTTGTGCATTTAAGACGTCGCTCGGACTAACAGACATGTTTTATGCATCAGCATGAAGGTACATGTGTTTATGAACAAGCTATTTGGAAAGAGGAAGGTTAATATTTAGCACTATCTGAACTCTTGTGTTCATGTGTTCTTACACTTCCCTAAGACACTGGTGTAACTGTGCTGCTGAGAACAACGCAGTTCTCTCCAGAGGACAGGACTCAAATTTGTAGGAGTTAACTTTTACAAAGGGTACCTCAACCTTCCTGCCACACATGGTTCCTGACCATTCCTTAGTTAAATTTACTGTATTAGGAATGCTGCAAAAAAATACCTGTATTTCTGTATGTGTGAGTCGTGAATGGTGAAAATGAGATTACTGCATTTCTTGAGAATGGATGAAGGTTGACTCCTTATTTCCTTATTGATATTTATAATGGGTAGGAAATATGAGCATATTTGTGTACACAAGTAATAAAACCACATGAACTTTTATAATAAAGAATTAAGTTTAAGAGCATTTGTGAGTTAATTACATTACCCAGCTACTTTTGGGGAGGTTACAGGCAGAACATATACTGGGAGAAATACATCCTATTAGGCAGCAAACACACACTATGTCATGCATTCTTATTATTGCTTCCATATTCATTAAAGTTTAAGGCCTTAAAAGACTTGTCAAAATGTTATGCCAAGCTGAGAAACATTGCCTTGATGTGCCTTAGCTTAGCAAGTCTTACTGGCATTGCTGGGACTCTTGAGTAGTCAAGCAACAAACCTACATTTTTCAAGTCACTTGGATGTTTGTCCTCAATATGCGCTTGTTTTACTTCAGTCTTGATGTACTTTTCGGATTTTATACCTTTCTTATGTAACTGTTGTCTAAAATGTGTTGGGTTTTACACATATATGTGCCTGATTAGATCAAGTTAGATCTGATCTTTCTACAAGTTCTGAGGAGGTCAGATTGGAGGCTTAGTCCAAGCCCGTCTCTGCTGTTCTTTTATTTATGAATAAGAGAGCTTTGTGTAGCCTTGAATACATATGCTTACTGCAGTTTGAATAGCTAAATTCAGGCATAGTTTAACTCATGTTGCTCTCTGGGACAAATAGAAAAATACTCAGAGATAAAGTAAAAATAGAATATGGAGTGAACAGGAAAACAAAAAAAAAAGGAAGAAGAAATGAAGACTGGAAAGAGAGAATAAAGGTGTGGGAAACTGTTCTGTGTATAAAGTATATGCCTAGTAGGAGTTGCCAGCAGTGCTTAGGATCTTGGGATGCTTTCTCATGTGGTACATTGTATGCACCTGTGTCTAGCAAATGAACAGTTCAATTGCGGCAGTTTCTTTGTTTCTAAAAAGCATAAAAGAACTCCTAAAGGAATTTTGATAGCCTTGAGTGTGGGGTAGTGCCATGCTATAAGCCCAGCTTGTAACTCAGGACCCCCCCTCTCTTTTTCCCCGCTCCAAGAGGGGTAGGGAGGAGATTTGAAAAAATGTAAATCCCACGGGTTGAGATAAGAACAGTCCAGTAACTAAGCTATAACACAAATCTCTGCTGCTGCCACCAATGATAATAATGATAAGGGAAAATAACAAGTGGAGAGAATATAAAAATAAAAGGGGAAAAGGAAAAGAAACCAGTAAACACAAGTGATGCACAATGCAGTTGCTCACTACCCGCTGACCAGTAACCAGCCCTACCCGAGCAGTGGTCTGGGATTTCCAGGTAACTCCCCCCAGTTTCTGTACTGGGCATCGCATGCTGTGGTATGGAATATCCCTTTGGCTAGTCTGGGTCAGGTGTCCTGTTTGGCTCCCTCCCATCTTCTTGTGCCCCTCCTCATTGGCAGAGCATGAGACTGAAAAGTTCCTGGTCAGGGCAAGCATTACGTAGTGACAACTAAAACCATTGGTGTGTTATCAGCGTTGTTCTCAGACTGAAGTTGAAAACACAGCAGTGCACCAGCTACTAAGAGGGAGAAAAATAACTTACAGCTGAACCCAGGACAGGTAGAAATGGATAGGGAAAGGGGTTTACACTCAGGATAGTATATCATATCTGTATGAAAATATCCTGTATGTATTATATTCCAATACAAAAAAAAAAAAATCTATTTTATTTTAAAGATTACTGTTCTTAAAGCTGACTACAAGTAATTGTATAGGACCAAATCGGAAACAAATGGTTTAGGCAGCTAGGCAATATATCTGAAGTAAGAAAGAAAAAAACATGGGGGAAAGGCAGGGATGGTGGCATTAGAAAAATGAGTGCTTCTGTTTTTAAGCAATGTTGCACATGCAGTTGTCATTGTTAACAAGACATGTCTGACTTACCTGAGCTCCCACTGGGCCCTGGGGAACTTGATCATAGAATCATAGAGTGGTTTGGGTAGGAAGGGACCTTGAAACTCATCCAGTTCCAACCCCCTGCCATGGGCAGGGACACCTTCCACTAGACCAGGTTGCTCCAAGCCCTATCCAGCCTGGCCTTGAACACTGCCAGGGATGGTGATACTAGTGAGAGGAGAGGCAGATGAGTGCAGAGTGCACTTGAAAACATCTCTGAAATTTCACTGATGTGCAGAAGAAATGCTACAGGAGCATGACCTACAACAGGCTCTTTCCAGTGACACCTCTGTGAGATACGGGAAAGGGAGCATCCCTACTCAAGAAAAGTACTGTCAGACATTGCCTGTTCTCTGAAGCATCTTGGACTAAAATACCAGAAGCATTGAGCATCTTTACACTCTGGTTAGTAAAAACAACTTAAAGGCTTTTTTACTGGACCTGCTGGTGTCAATGACTTAGGAGTGCTTAAATAGATTTTTACTCTTCTGGAAACAAGCTAAAAGCATTAACTTCTGTTTTGTGCTTGCTCTGCCTAAAGCAGATTTTTCCAATTTAGTTAGGTTCTCTTGAAAACAGGCTTTTATAAGTAAATACTGATGGCTGATTAACCATCCTGAAATAAAACTGTTATCAGATGTTTGAAACATGGTGCATGAAGAAGAAAGTATGTATATGTTGACTTGAAAGCTAATTTCTACTTTTCAGTGCATCTGCAATAGTTAATAAAACTGAGGAACCTGCAGATGTACTTCCAAGGACCTGAGCTTGGGGAAAGCATGTCTTTTAATTTACTTGGTTCTAGTGCTTGGGAGCAAAAAAACACCCATGACATGGTGAAGTGGTTTCCCAACTTGTGCACTGTAGAGGAAGGAGATGTCTCAATCAAGGCAGATCTTTCAAGCCCGACACTATTTTTAGCATGTATAAGTGGAACAGCCATCACCTGAAGAAATGTCACATGAAGAAACATGGAAAAAAACCTGTAAATTAATCTACAGAATATATTTTTATGTGTTCTTTTACAGTGCCCATCAATAAAATACCAATATACTGCTGGCTGGTTACTTGTCACTGTAAGAAAAAACAATTGGATTTTGGAAATTGATTTTCGTAGAAAGGAGTGCAGAAATCTTAGTTTCAGATAAGTATTGCACACATTAATTTGGCTTTTCTCATTCATTCTTATTTCAAGCGTAATTGGTACAGCAGTATACAGCCTGTAATTAATGCAGTGGGCTCAGTTGAATAACTTTGTAACTGACAAGAGATGGTGCTTTTTGACCTTCATTTTAATATTGCAAAATCAGTCAAAATGAAACAACTTCTGCAAAAGAATGAATAAAAGATGGTTTGGAAGATGTCCTTTTTCAATAAAATAACAACTTTCTGTTTGATGATCCATTAGTCATTGATAGCTGGTCTCATTTTTGGTGAGAAAAGCAAGTAATTCTTTGTGACCTTTTATTTCTGCTCAACTTAAAAGACAATTTGATTCTTTTTTATAGTTATTTCTATCTTCTGCTTTAGAAATATCAGATCTTGCTCTGGAAGGTGTAAGAGTTCCAACTGCAAATTTCCTTCTTTCCCCCTCCTCCATCCCAATTTTATGAGCCTTCATTGTTTTTACTTTGGAGTAACATAAAAGCAGAGACATCTGGGGGGTGATGAGGACTGGGGCTTCCCTGGCACTGGGAGACTGGGGGTGAAGGAGACCTGGCAGCCCAGCCCAGCCCATCCCACCACCCAAGCTAGGTGACAGCCCCAGCCCTGAGCCTTGGGCACCAACTTGGGGATGGAGATGGGACAGGACATGGACCCAGGAGGTCAGGGGCTAACAGCAGGATATGGGGTCCTCGGCAGCAGGCAGGGTGAGGGAACACCAGGGGGCTGGGCAGGAACAGTGAGGGCTTGTAGGGTGCTAGGACCCCAGGAGGGTGTTGGGAAGGGGATTTGGTGTTCAAAATCAGTGATGTGTTTATCAGTGAGTTCAGCTGAGAGGGAGTTCAGGTGTTCTCATTACTGCAGGAGTCAGGCCCTCCCCTCTGCATACACAGCTTTTCCATGAGGACCCCCACGCTGTGGTCTGTTTTTTCTAGTTGTATACTGCTGAAATTGTGGCAGGCTCCTTTACTCACTCTTCTGGGCACTGGAGGACAAGTGAAGTGTTGCACAAGAGGTGGGCATAATATACAAAAGCTATATGGCTGCTGGTGAGAGATGTTGCATTGCCTTGGCAACAAGTACATTTTCAGTCTGTTGATCAACATTTTACTTGCTTCCCGTGCTTACAGTTTTATGAAACCTGCTGGTTTTTAGACAATGAAAAGAGATTTCCTCAGGAATGTGAGCCCTAGGTCAAAAGAGTTATTTACACGAAGGAGAAAAATGGTGCAGACCGTGCACTGTGTGGAAGCATAAGGTTTAGCAGCAGCAGCAGCGTATTCATGGCATGCAGAGGCAATTACCAATAATCTTGTTTGAATATGAAAATGAACAGTCTTTCGTGTTGCTCAGGGTAGGTTTGGGGTTTTTGCTTTCTTGTTTTCCAGCAAGTGAGGGAGCTTTCCCCATCAGGCAGGTATTGTGGAGCTGATCTTTAGACAGCTACAGAAAAGGCATCCTGTGGTGCCTTTCTCTGCCTCTGGTTAATAATAGCTAATCTGAAAGCAGGAATAGATTCAAAAGCTTACCCATGTACCTGTTGCATTTGCCAGCTGACTTTCTTATTTACACAGGGATCCCTGTGAGAATTTTTCAGGAAGGGCAAATTTGTGTTTTAAATTAAAAACAATAACAAACTGCCCTTTGGGCTAGGCAGGGACTGCTGGAAGTAGATACGTAAATGCTTTTTAAGGAGCTAGGATACATTGATTTCATCATTCACCTTTCAGGTCTTAAGTCTGCTGAAGTCTCTGCGGTGTATTTCAGTAGTGATTCAAATTCATAATTATTAGATGAATCTGTGGAAGGAAAGAAGAAATCCCATCTTCCAGTCATTGAAATCTATGGTAAAACGTTGCCTTGCGCTGAAACTAAGATTTGGCCTGTAGCCTGCTGGGTTTTAGTTGTGCCACGTAATTACATGCAGTACTGTTCACGCAAACCAAGAATGACTGTGTGTCAGTAATCTGCAGAAGGCATTAATGAGGTTTTGGGGAAGATGGTGGAAATGAAACATTATCAGCTGGCTGGTTAATGGGCATTTGCTGCATACAGTCTAGTCACTGAAACGTAGGTTCTTTCATTCACAAAGTCAGACCAGATTTGTTAATTTTGTTCAGGCTCTGCAGATGGCCTGAACGATGCATTTTTGGAAATGTCTTAAAATATTTCTGTATGATGATATGAAGGCAGCAGTGAAGAAGGAATTCTTGAGATGCAACATGAGGATTCTGTTTAACTGTGAAGCAGAAAGTACTTTACAATTTTGGACATGCTTATCTTTGATAAATCCCTGTGGTGAGCTCTACCTTTGGCTGCTGTTCAGCCTTTCAGTGTGACAGTCATCTAATCTTTTTTAACAAAAGTTAGAAGCCTTTCTTATGGCAGCAAAAGAAATGGACCCTTATTTTTCTCTTGCTGAATGAATAGGTGCCTACATCAAATAGTTTTTAATCTCAGCTGTGTGTATGTGATCAGTTAGTGGCCTGATTTAGGGCTAATATTATCCTTCAGTCCTTCAAATGTCATATCCCTAGTATATATCCTGTTTACTGTACAGCCCACATCTGTGTTCAGGATAAGCTTCGATATACAGTGAGCCAGTTTAAGATGTAAACAGCATTTCCTTTTCTTACACAGCATAGCAGCTTATCTTTAACTTGGAACACATTAGAATTTGTCTTTCTAAGCCAGGATTATTTCCTTTTCATCGTGGAAATAGTGTTTAAAAATATGCATGGTGTAAATGTGCATTGAACTGTCATACAGTCAGAGGCTTAAGGGCTTTATAGTCCGTAAGAATCTAAAATCATATTCTAGATATCATTAAATGTTTGAAATGCCAGGTTAACAGTATTTTCAATTAAAAATGTATGTGTAGGTATCATTTATTATATGTATGTGTATGTGTATTATATGTATATATATGTGTGTGTAATGTACCATTTATTACTTGTGTCCTTTTCTGAAAATAGGTGAAAATGCAGTCTCTGACTTGGAGGTGTGGAAAAGTTGCAATAGAAAAGTTCACCTTTGGTTTTAGAGAGATTGTCCGTCTCAGGATTAACTACACCCAATTTTTAGAATGTGCTGTTGAATGATGAAAACTCTAGAATCTCATTAAAAAAACCCAAAACTTACTCAGCAGGTTATAAATATTAATGCAGATGAACATCATGTGTGGTAACAGTTCTGTATGTCATACCTGCGTGCACTCTGGAGAGAGAAGTGATTCAGCAAAAAAGCAGTGTAATTGCAGGTAGTACATTGTTCTAGACATATTTACCTCTGATCTTGGAATATGGGGAAAGAGGGTAATTATTCACAAAACCATTCTGCTTTTGAGCAGAGGCAAAAGATATGTGCAGTGCATGGCTGCTTGTGTACACAACCTGTTCAGTAGAAAACGCATTGCTAGTTGTCCAGAGGTTTGATGTATAAACTCACATTACTTTTAGTGATAGTTGGAATAGCTCATAAGAATATATGATAGGCAAATGTTTTCTTGGAGCTCTTTGTGATTCTTCTGATTTTAAAGACAATCGTAAGTTTTGACTGCTTAGACATTTAATTGAGCAAGCCAATGAGACATATGAAGTCTGAAAATACTTAATATCTTATCTGTACACATTATGTCTGCTGACACAAGAGTACACAAGTTCAAAAAAGGTGAAGAGTAGACATCACAGCTGTGCCCCAAAGTGCTTGGTTCTTAAAACCTCCAAGCTTAGAGTGGATTTAAGGCTACCTCAGGTGCAGATGTCAGGAAACACTATGGTGGTTTTAGCTGTACCTGTTAGTGGTTTAAGATGCAATATCCTGGAAGTGAGCTTGCTACTTTGAGCATGAAACTTAAACTACTGACACATTTCTTTTGGATGTAGCTGCGGTAACTCTAGGTTAAGGGTAATAACTCAAGTTTAAGTTTTGTTAGGTCTTGCTCTTTCTTTATTTTCTAGGCTAAAATGTGAAAAATGTTCAGATTTTCTTTAAATTCTTTTGAGAAAATCATTAGCTGCTCTGAAGAAAACTGCCTACGGATTATACCTTGTGAAGCAAATTTAAGGATTATACAGTCGATAGCTGCAAAGACAGCAGGTGGAAAAGAAAAAGGTCATAAGCAACGAAGCAGCTAGTAATTCTGACATTAAGACAAGACACATGGAAAATTAACCCCTTTGCAAAACAGAACCACCACAGAGTTTATAGCTGGAATTCCCAGATGCCAATGGGCCCCTCAGAGACAGAGCTGTCTGATATGAATGACATCTAGACTGAAGACAGTCCAGCACCTCAGGAAATTGCAGAGCAGTCTATGTAATAGTTGTTTCATTTTCAGCAGCTGCAGCTGTTTAAAAACTGAAAGGAGTATTCCTCCATCCAGCAGATAGGCAAAGAGGCTGCATAGAAGCAGTAAGACAGAGTTGTTTTATTTTTGTGCACAAGGATCAGGAACACTGACATTTCCCCGCTTTGTTTCTGTTACATTCATTTATTCTAGAGCTATAATAGATGTACCTGTCTTCCATAGGTGTTTCTCCTGTGCTGGTCTGAGAGCAGGTTTCTGGGATGAGTCACATTTTGCAATACAATGCAGCAGCAGCAAACCAAAATGTCATATCTTAGCATTGAAAGCCTGGGGCAAGCTTGGATTTAAGGTTGGATCTGAACTTTCTGATTGTTCTGTATCTGAATTTATCTCCCCTTGCTCATGGATGTAACCATTTCCTAAGAGAAAAATGTGTTTCTTTCTCAACCAGTGCAAGTCAGTACCATGTATACCGTGCTTGAAATGAAGGAACATGTGTGGTTATAATTCAGCAGGGAGGGGGAGAAACTTAGTAAACAAGGAGGTATTGATTTATTCTTTGATCTCATTATTTTTTAGTTCCTTAATGTCAAAGTATGGTGAGCGTAAAACAGTAGTAGTTTTAATATTTAAATCTGTATACACAGTTGTATGTATGACTAAAATGGTTATTTCTTACAACATATCCTAGTAGTCATGCCCAGCTTCAGGAATAATTTTGAGAGGAACTAACTTGTGCAGTGGAGAGATTGCAGGTCTAACAGTGTGCCGCATAGGTTTTTCCCTGTGTCAATATATTATTACCTACTTTATAGCAAGAAAGAGGTTTATCTAGACAGAATGAAGAAAAGATTAAATGGAGCTAGGATGCAGTGTGAGAATTGTGGTCATTAACTTGTAAGCAGGTCACAAAATGTTGCATTTTATTCAAATTTAGTGTTGAGAAGGTTAAATTTCAGTTTGGGAATTTGGGGGGTTTGGTAGCAGCTTTGTTGTTGTAACTGCTTAAACCACGTGTAGGCATCCAGGAAATAAGTCAGAAGTAGTTTCTTGTCCTGTGTGCTGTAGAATCAGCATATCCACTGCCAGTGTGCTCCTGTGATTCCTCCTTTCAGGAGCCTGTGAGCAGCAGTCAGTATACTGATCGGACTCTCACTCCCCTTGAATCAACCCGTGTGTTTCAACATTAAACCCAGAGCACTTAAGGAAGTTGTTGTGCAGGTTGTTTGCTGCTTCAGATTCTGTCAAGTGGTTAGCCTTAATCTGCTCTGGTGATGGCAGACCTAGCTTCTCAAATACCTCGCTGACTGTAATGGCTAGCCACTTTCAGTGGAGGCAGATGATGTTGTCCTCCAACTATTATCACAACTGTCTTAGATCTCCTTCATCTCCGGACTCTGTGTCTGTGTCAGCCAGCAGTACAGACCAGGGAAGGAGGTTCTTAGGGCTGAAGCACTTCATGGTGACTGATGTCCCCACTGTATGTGTTTCAGCGTGTTTTATTTCACACTGGTCCTAATCTGGGTCTGTGATTCTGTGTATGCCTGTTACTGGGTGGAGTGCTTTAGGTGCTCTTCTGAAGCGCATCTTTCAGTTTAGCTTTGTCCAGAAGGAATTCGCTGTGCTCTGGCTCCCTGTGAATCAAAGCACAGGATGTGGACACAGTCCACAGTACTTTTAAAAAAATCAATCCAAACCTCCTGATCTGAAGTAAATTTTCCCCATAAACACACTATGAATTATAAAAGCCTCCTAGTATAGAATCATGGAATGGTTTGGGTTGGAAGGCACCTTAAAGCTCATCCAGTTTCAACCCTCCTGCCGCAGGCAGGGACACATTCCAGTAGACCAGGTTGCTCCCCATGCAACCTGGCCTTGAGTTTTCCCTCATTTTATACATAGGCGTATTTAAATCCATTATCACACCTGGATGGATTTTTTTTCCCTTTATGGAAATTACTTCTGTGATTTCAGCTCGGACCTCCTTCATTTCAACGCTGCAATTTTTTATCTTGTCCTCCACTGCTGGATTCAAAGTTACCTTTACATTGCTGATATCCCTGGCAGATGTCTTTGTCTGACCTGTGTGCTCCTTACCACCTGCCAGATTTCCTTCTCATTTAAATTCTCAGAAGCTTTATCAGTGTTGTTTGCCAACAGTTTCACTCCAGTTTGATAAAAGTTCTGCTACCCCAGAACTTCTGATGTCCCTTTAAAACCTTGGGTTTGATTCTCTAGTCTTGCTTCACACAGTCAGATGTAACATTTCTGCTGTCTTGTTATGTCTTGCAATGGGAAGCATCTTAGAGATCTGAATTCATTATTTTTTTTCTGCTTGAAATTTAAGTGCAAGCTCCCAGGTGGATGGACATGAAGCAAAGGGGGAAACAACTGCATCTACAGTTTGACCACTGAAAGATAATTTATCTAAAATGGAAGATTTGCACATTTTGGTTAAGTTTTAGCATGACACTTAAGGCCCAGGTGTGACAACAGAAATCTTGGTGCAGTTAAACATTTCTTTTGATGGCCTCTTACAGTGTCTTTACCAGCAGACAAGGAAGGATTTGAATGACAGGAAATGAAAACCTGGTGGCTTTTGACACCCTCTTGGCATTCTCAGGACCTGTGGGGAATCCTAGGCTGGTGGCTGAGAGCAGGCGATGAGATAGAATGGTTTCCTCATCAAGAACTAATAGTGATGACTCACTTTCATCAGCAGTAATGTTTTTTTGAAGCTAACAGAAAACACTAATCTCAAGAATTTATTGGTCCTTGAGGCTGATACGATGCTGCCCTGAAACTATCCTATGAAAAGCAAAAGAGAGGAGAAATCAAGAGAAACAGGATGTACAAATTCAGAAGTCAGACCCGATTTCTTTCTTCTTCCTTGTATCACCAAAAGACAAGTTGCAATCCTGTGGTCTAAAGTGGAGATGGAGGCCAAGAATTCTCATTACGTTATTATGAGTTGTTCACATTTGAACATAGTCAAAAATGATTCTTTTCCAAACCTCATTCTCTCTGACAGCTAAGACAAGCACATACTATTTTATTGTCCAGACAGAAATTAATAGTAACATATTTCATCAAGGCCAGGCTGGACAGGGCTTGAAGCAGCCTGGTCTAGCAGAAGGTGTCCCTGCCTGTGGCAGGGGGTTGGAACTGGATGAGCTTTAAGGTCTCTTCCAACACAAACCATTGATTCTGTGATATGTGGAGGTAAAAGTTTCCCATGAAAGCATGTAGCAGCCTATTTCACTGCTGAAGAAGTCCTCTCCTGTGTTTCAGAATCTGACCTGGAGTATGTTCTGTGGTGTTTATGCTCACTGCCACTCCCACTGGGAAACTGGCAGGAGAGAGGATCATGGGGAAGAAGCCTGCTGCTGACTGTAGGGGACAGACAAAGTACTCAGAGGTGATGAGCAAAGGGAAACAGAGGCACAGCCCAACAAGCAGCTACAGGAGGGATGTCTGCAATACCTGCAGCTACAAAGACAAGGCTTTGGTATTAGATAGCTGGACCAGCTCAGCTTGCCAAGAAGGCATGGAAATAAATGAACTCCACTGCTCACTCGTGAAGGTTGGGAAAGGTATGCACGTACACGTATGTTAGGAAGAGGAAAATTGTCATTAGATATAAGAAGATCCTTAAAGTAGATGGAGATATGGAGAAATTGACAGATATATTCACAAACAGCCACATGTAGTTTTTATATAATGAAGACAACTTTGTTCAGATAAATAATTCTCAATCAGTATATGCTCTTATGAAATTGGGCTGAAATGTTCATAAGCATACAGTAAGGCTGAGAAAATGAATTTACCTGTATGTATTGCATTTAATTCATCATAATTTATAATTGAAATTGAGGAGGTGAATGTACAGTATTTGAGGATCCAAAAATAACATTAGGAAATAAAGACACCTAATTTTCAGAAGATTCTAAGTGTCTGCGGTGTCCCGCAACCCAGTTCCTGGAACACTACTAGTTTTTTTAAAGCTGGACGGAATTGAACCTTCAGATTCCTCTTGGTACCATGTGTAGGCCTTAGGGATTTGTTGAAAGAGAATGTATTTTCTGATAGCAGAAAAGTTCTCCTGGTCTGCAAACTTCCACAGCCTTGTTGCTGGTAATGTTTTGCAGCAAGCAGTAGGGTTTTCATTCTGAAGGCTTAAATGGCTTGAACGCAGTTCAAGCTAGTTGTAGCCCAAAGGCATCTCACTTCATGGAGCAGAAGCAGCCATGAAATCACATGAATGCTTTCCAAGAGGGAGATGTAGCTAGAGAACATTAGAATGGCAGAAAATATTGTATCCAAGAGTAATGCATCTAATTCCATAAGCAATCCTTGATTATGTATTGTTTAATGAGAGACATCAGTCTGCGTTTCTCCTGAAGTTTATTACTACTTTAGCTTGTAATTAATTGTTTAGCTCTTAGATTTTCTAAGGATTTGGCCATATGTTTTCTTTCTAGCTTGTCTTTATGTTTCTTCTTTGATACTTTTGTGGTGATTTACTATCTCATGACTACAGGCTACAAATAGATTTGACAGAGCAAGTTTCTGTTTCATAGGAGGGTTCAGCACCTTTTCCAGAGCGTGGGTTCTGACTTGCTATTGTGTGAAGCAGACAGAAAATATTTATGTACAGAAAGTGGAATATATATGTCAAAGGGCCTAAATAAGCAGTGTTACTTGTTCCAGTCTTTCTGCATTCAGCGGGGTGAGCTCTGTGTTGTTTTTACAGCAACCTGTCACTCTGACCCTTATTTTATGTTTTTATGTTGGTGTTTTTGTATTATAGTACTCTGTATTTGATACAGCATTACTTATTCTACAGTGGTCCCCTGCTTCATAGTTCAAATGCTATTTTATTGCCAAACAGTAAATGGAAAGGATTGCATAGCATATAGATGGCATAGCATTGATCAGATGGACTACAACAATCACCTGTTCCAGCTGCCTGACCACTTCAGAGCTGACCAAAAGTTAAAGCAAATTAAAGACACAATCAAATGCCTGTCTCTTCACACTGAGCTTGCATCAAAATGTTGAGATTATTTAACTGAATATGTGTACTCTGGAGCCATGAATAGATCACAGGGTCTGGCTGTGAGGCATAGGTATGGTACAGGCAAATGCATTTTGGGTTAGGCATTTCCATAGCGAAGAAAAGCCTTTGTGCAAAGCCCTGATGAGAACTCACCTGTACCACTAGGGACATTTCTCATTCCTCAGGTTCAAGAAAGACAAATTCCATCTGGGATCAAGGCAAACAAAGACTGAGCAGTTGATTAAGGACATGGAAGCCCTACAGCTGATGATGATGATGATGAGAAGGAGCAAGACTGAGAGGGTTGCTATCAGTTCCATCACTTTCAAGAAAGATATTGAGGGTAAAGGCCAAAGGAGGACGATAGATAGTGAAGTGCAAGGGAAAATATGGTAAAGAACACAAAACCATTTAGGACTTCTTTCCAAGCGTATGACATAGAATCGCCTAGTTTGGAAAAGACCCTTAAGATTATCAAGTCCTACCTTTACCCCAGGACAGGTCTAAGGAAGACAAAATCCACGTGGGGGTTTTATTCTTTTATAGTCTGCTACACAGTGTAATTTCTTCCATTCTTTGTGGTATTTTGAATATACCAGTATAATTCTTCTGGGATGCTCCCTCAGAATTATAACTGTGATGTCAAATGGGGGGCTACAAAAATGCTTTCAGGGCTTTAAAGTCTTGTGAGAAAAGATGCCAGGCTGACTGTTTATGATAAGAAACCACTGTCAAATATTTAGGACTTGGGTTGGCCTACTTTGAATGCTTTTAGTGTGCTTGTGAATGTTCATCTATATTCTGAGGACCTAATCTGTCACTTGATGACAGTGATGACGTGGGTGCAGTTCCCACTGAAGTGCAAGGGAACTGACGCTGTGACCATTATAAAAAGGCTGTTGCAAATAAACTTCATAACCTTATCCAAGTGCGATTCCTGAAGGAGGCAAATTGTTTCTGAGGGTATTACAGTATTCTGTTCCCCCACCACATGCTCCAAGAAAAGAATGGGGTTCTGCATGGACTACAATCTCTAACTGACTGCTTAGCTATACAAGAAAATGGTGGCAGGTGGTAAAAAGAGGAGAAAAATACATATGTTTGAAGTTTCTCTAATTATATTTGTTCTTCCTGACCTGATCAACATGTCTTTGAATTTCATGGGTGTAGAGAGAAGCAGTCAGTCATTGCTGGGGCATAACACTTCTTCAAAGCCTGCTGTTATAATGCAGAATCTGTTTCCTTGTCTACTGAAAATAGATACAGTTTCTTATCCCAGGTCAAAGAATGTCTTTGTAATAGCAGCAAATTATTCTTTCCTGTAAGAGAAATCAAGAAGGGGTGCTGAAAATTATTCCCAGAGTTCATTATTCATTACTTCAAACCTCCCTGTTTCTTACTTAGAGGTATGTGAAAGTAACAGTCAGAAATGAAGGGGAGAGAAGAGTATATATGACACTCCACTACTCAGTGCGAAGAACTCGGTCCATCAGTTTGATTGTACCAAAGAAGTTATAGGGGTCAGGCTTCTATGAAGCCCCTAATCATAAAATGAAGCCCCTGAATTTGAAGCCACTTCTACTAAAAGGATGGTGGCACATAAGAGGAGTTTTGGGGTCATGATTTGCTGCATCATATAACACATAAAAAAGCAATGGCATCACATGGATGTAGAATGAAGAGTACAAGAATCAGTAAGATGATGTTGACCAGCAGCCTGCTGCTCATTCTTTGTTATGCAGCAGAGAAGATTTCCAGGTCAGATTTTGGAGGAGGAGAGCCCAAGGAGATTTGCCAGTATGTCTGGGAAGACTTCTGAGAACAGATAAACAGATTTGAATCTTAGGGAAGTTGCAAAGGCACCTGCTACAACAGCCAAAGAAGAGTCAGGTGATCAGTAGTTGATGAAAGAAAATATTAATCTCTTCCCACTAAATAGGATGTGACAGGCTCCATCGCAGGATGGACTGTGAAGAACTACGTGAAAGGAAAGACAGATTAGCTGTAATAGGGAAGAAAAAGCAAGATGCGTAGACAGCAACCCAGACAAGCAAAAAATACATCAAATATTGTTGTATAGCATACATTAGTAAACACTGATGTGCTTTAGGCTTGGTAACCATACTTTTTTTCTTAACAGAGCCTAAGCACTTTCAAAGTACAAACCACAAACCCCCTAGCACTATATACTCACACAAAAAAGTGTGTATTCTTACATAGCATTAAGGTGCCTTCCAGCAACACTTTGTAATTCAGTGCTGTGAAGACATTTTCTTGCCACAAGTTAGGTGGACAATATCCTGTCTTTTAAATTAACTCCCACACTTCTCTAATACCAAGGAAAAGAAGAGAATGTAGGCTAGGTAGAGGAGATCCTCTGGACTCTTCCCCTGTAAAAGTGCATGAAAAGAATGAGCAGTTACACAAAATGTATTACGAACTGGTGTATGATGAGAAAGATTATGCTGTAATTTTTATCACTTAGGAATTACAGAATATTAGTGTCCTTAGTGAAGGCCCCTCTACATTGACAATTTGACTGCAATGTTGCATAATAATTATACAGGCAATATGAAATCTTCAGCAGCTTGTCTACTTTTCACTCTTATCTGCAATCTATTACACTCTGTAGTCTCATAAATGGGTGTAAAGAAAATGGTTCTGATGCTTTTTTTTAAAGGCATCACTAAAAATGCTAATTAAGCCTAGGATGATGGGGCTGCTGAGGATAGGGCATCAAATGCACAAGCTCAAGGATAAAATGTCACACTGGGCTGGTGACGGCTTGCTTGACTTTAGAGAAGGACCAGCGAGTTCTTCATTGTCATTGTTTCACACTGTGTTTGTGGGGTGTTTTGCACTGATTTGTGGTAGACTGAAGAAAATGTTGTGGAATTCCATTTGCAAGTGGGAATGAGTGTTTTCATCACTGCATTTGTGCACTTTAGCAATGTCTACACTGCTGGCAGGTTTAACTGCTTGCAGCCTCCAAAGAGAAACACTTGTGCATTTTTTGCACCTACGATTGCTCTTTTCTCGTCAGTCAAATGTTGAGTTCAACAAATGCATAATTGTTTGAAAAGACAGCGATATTGTAGGGTTTTAACAAAATAGCTCTTCTAAAATACATCCTTTTAGAAAAACTGACTGCAGAAAATACTTTTACTTGCTCATGCTGCAGTAGGTCATGGGCAAACAAGGGATGCACCTGCTGTGATTAGTAAAACATGCTGTGGATGTTACATCAGAAGTGTACTCTCCGGAGGGTTTCAGTAGAAAAAGTTCACATGTGGATGTGTGAAACTCTGGGATCATTTCCTCTTTGTGGATAATTTGTGCGCCAGATGTACAGTAGCAACAACTTCAATGCATAACCTCAGGGTACAGTAAATCTTTTCAGTTTAGTGGCACTTACCTCCACAGGAATTTCTTTCTATACCCTTGTCATAAATTGGTTTGAAGCAGATGTGTTTATTAATTGGGTCTAATAATGATTGTAATTTATTGTGTCTCTACTGCCTTTGAGTTTATTCACTCTAAAGTCCTTGTTTTATGGAGTGCTCCCCTTGAAGGGTAGGCTTGATGGTACTCTGCCTTACAAATAACTGATATTCTGAAGTCTGTCAGTTCCAGTTCGGGACCACTAACATCTGATAGTAAGGATCAGCTGAATTGGGTCCAACAGTTTTCAGTACTGAAGTACAGTAAATTTGCTGTTTATTCCATAGGAGTTTGAGCAGTCATTGGTATGATATACAAGAGCTTTTAGACTTCTGAGTTTTCACTAGAACTGTGGATAATGTTATTTTCAAGAGCAACAAAAAGCCTGGTTGGCTCAGATGACATTCTTTGAATAGCATTCATGCAATAGCAGCTTATGCATATTTGTTTGACAGTTGATGATATTTTAGGGTTGTAACAAAATAGCTCTTCTTAAATACATCCTTTTAGAAAAATGGCTGTATTGTGCTCACAACCTCAGCCTGAAAGCTTTTATTATTGTTAAGTTCTTACACAACTAATGATTAGTAGGAATACTTCTGCAACTTTGCTTTTACCTTATTGTCAGTGATGATACTTGATTTGAAACATGAATGTTCTCAGCTTAGTTGCATCCTTGTTCCTTTCATCCTCTCCGCTGCAGTCTTTGGTGAGTGTGTTGGTTTCCACCTATTCCCTGAATTGTTCATAAATATACCATTTTCTGCACCCAGATGTTTATGTGCTAAAACAGATTGTGGGGTTTTACCATTTCCTTGGGTAACACTATGACATCTGCATTTAGTTTTTTGCTGCTGCTGTTTGTTTTTAAGTGTGTGCTGCCATCTATGGAGTAATCATTGAAATAAAGCTGATCTGAAATTGCTTTTTATCAGAAGACTGCAGAAAACAAGATCTAGCTAGCGGAGGAGGTTTCATAGAGCAGAAAACCCTGTTCCTCTGTAGTCCCAGATCTCACAGCAAGCACAGGTGAAAATCAGCTTCTGGGAGTTAAGTTTTCAGTGATTCTGTATATGCTGGAAAAAAACTGCAAGGACAGCCTGAAAATTAGAATAAGGTTGCTTTGTCTTTTAATCCTGTAACTCGTTCCTTTTCCTCCTCAGTTACAGTCCTTCAGCAGTTTCCAAGATGCTTATTATATCTTTCTTCATTTGTTTTTTAAGGCTTAATTTTAATTCCTTATTCTTTCCTAGCATCTTGTCCACTGGCTTTGTGCTTCTCTTTTGTGTCAATTCCAGCCTGCCAGGTTCCAGGTTTCCCTCCTTCACATCCCTTCAGAATGCAGTTCTGAAGATCAGTCATCATTCTCTCTGTCTTTCATAACATGTGGTAGCTTTGTATCTATTTTTGAGTATACATTTATTGTAATACATTTATTCAAGTGGGCCTGGAAAGTACTTGGAGAAGTCATTTTCTCTGTACTGGGGTATCTGTGCATGCAAAAAGCTATCGGGTTTTATCTTGATACTGCTCATATGCTTTTCAGCTTGCAGAATTGACTGAGGATTCTAGTGTCTTATAGCCTTGAACAGGGTTAAATGTATTAATTCCTAGAATCAGACTTCCTTTCAGTTAGGAGGTGTGACACAGAACAACTATGTCTTTAGGTGCTTCCTCAGCAAAAGGAATGTTGGAGTGGGTGTATATTTAACCACTATTTCTTAAATACTTTCTTCTAACACAAGGTATTAGAATCAAAAGGAAAAGTTTAACCTATATGGATGAAGCGTTCTTAAAAATACCTTCTGACATTTTCTTCTTATTGCTGAACTTAGAAATTGATCTTATTTTCCAGCATCAGAGACAAAATGAAGAGAAAGAAATCAATGTTCTTCAAAACAGACTTAATAAGATAAAAATCAATGCAGCTGTATGATTTGCCATTTTTTTAGGACTGGTATCATTCAAACATGATAATATTTGATTCCTAAGTTAAATGTGAAAATATTTCAGTTACCACCTACAGAGGCAGAAAAAACCTTAAGAAGGAGGGATTTATTTAGTTAAACTTTGGTTTTTGTTTTAATCCTAATTTTGGAACTTGGAGTTCTGCAGAAACTGAAAACAGTTTCATATTTTAAGTGCCAGTATATAATTGTTCCTTTAATCACAGAGGCTTAAATGGAACAAATTATTACTTGTATTTGCAAATTACAAGCTCTGATCCTCCCTTCCTCCTGCAAATAGCAGTTCCGTCTTGCTCAGTTGAAAGATCTGTACTCAAAAGTTTGAAGATCAGCTTGGGCTCCTCATTTCCCCCATGGCAGACTCACAGTGCTTTGAAAGTAAAGCCTTACTTAGCAAATGCGTTGGCTGATTACTCTTTTTTGGCAAAACCAGAATGGGTTAGTTGGGGTTTTTGGTTGGTTGGTTGCGGTTTTTTGCCAGTGTTCATTCCCCTTTTCTGCCCCCACCATCCTTAATAACATTAAGATCCGTTATTGATTTATTTAAGGAAAAGTCTTTAAGTGCCTTGTGTACTATCAGTGACCCAGTCTCTAAACCACAAGCTTGGCTTAACAGTTGAGAGTGGGTTTTAACAAATAATTGGCATTTTAATATTTAAATTCCTGTTTACTTACTGCCTTGGGTTTAGCCCTTTGGGCTTCTGGTTTGAAATTTCTTAACTGAGGGCTAGAAAACATCTTTTTAGGGAAGAAGGTCAGGATTCTCACATAATTACTGGCATGTGTGAACTGGGACTTCAGGGAAGCATTAGACATTGAAAAAGTTGTGATAAAATCCTCCATATTAGCAGGCATCTGGTAATGGCATCTTTTGGTTTAGAGGTTTATTTCATGAGCACAGAAAGACAGCTTTCTGCATAAATTTCTGCTGAATTAAATTCCAATCTGTAAACTGGGCTGGAATGTCATAAGATGGGAAATGCAAACCCAGTGGTAGGTTTTGAATTTATATGTCCAAAAATGGACAGGTTTTGTGTATATAGGTCTTAATCAGGTTCTCTTTCTGGCCAGTTACTTCTTTTTCAGATTCCTTTACTAATTGATAAAAGTAGTGAGTTTGTTTCTCTCCTCCAGCAGCTCTGAGCAGCAGTGTGTATATCCATTGGGAACAGGCAGTCCCACCCCTTCATTCTCTTCATCATCATCTTCATTATAGACCATATCTGCAATCACATAACAAGAGACCTTGCACCTCTACCTCTCCTTTCATCCTCCCTCTGTACTGCGAGAGAGAAGTAGCATGCCTTATTGCACAGCTGAAAGGTTATCAAGCCTGAATTTGTTACACCTCTGGATCTGGCAGGCAAGTGTTCACAACCACTTTAGAAATACATGGCTCATCTCCACATGAACCTGGACATCCTGAGAAGGTACTTGATATTGGATTGGTTTTCTTGTTGCTCTGCAGACAGACAGGCTTAAGCTATGCAGTCTGATACTCCCTAATTTACAGCTTTTCCAAGGTTCATTTGTTAACTGAGAGCATGACATGTATTGAAGTTGTTTCTTCATAATGCATTTGGCATTAACAGGAGAAGCTGTCGAATCCTCAGACAGCAACAGCTCAGCAATAAAATATTTTGCCTCCAGTTTTGACTTTCTAACTAGTGACTTCATATTTGCAAGGGCATTTGGAATGAACGTATGAGAGAACAGGGTGAATAAAAAAAGCTTAAATACATTTTCCAGACTAAAACTGTGAAGCAGTATTTTTGCTGCTTGGGACATTTACCTGAGTTATATAGTTTAACTGTTCTTCATTCTTTTGCTATGAAACCCAGGCATCCTGCTTAACAAACTACTCACGAAATAGTCATTATGTTTCAGAGACTTCTTTTATTTTGGTAGATGATTAACTGGGTACATCTGATTTTATTTATAGTGGTGCAGAATTTGTGTGTAAAAGACATGCTTAAGGGTTTGACTTGCCTGTGAATTCAGAAGAGAATAAAATGAAACCCCAACAAAACTTCCGTTCAAAGAAACATTCCTCCAGGTGAAGCCCATGTTTGTTGGAAAGAAATTACCCATGTAGAAAAGACCAGAGGATGATTTCTTCACCGATCTTGTCACTGTTTTGCCTTTGCTGTTTTCCTGTAGCTACTTTTCATAAAACACTTTCTTAGAACACAAATTGTGCCAGATCTATATCATTCAGCTTCTTTTCCCCCTTTTTATTCTGTAAAAGATTTTCACTCTGTTCTTCCTTGCAATTGTTCCTATGCTGGTACCTGGCAAGATGTTCACACAGGGTCTGTAAGTACTGATTAAGAGCTTGGTCACAAATCCGTCATCATGAAGAGCTGCAGCTTCTCCTCCACCTCATGAACTCGATAGTTAGAAGATAAATTTAGCTTGCATGTACAAAAAAATGTGTTGTAATTTTACTTTATTGTTCTTGCGTAGTGTAATCATGTTCCTTTAAATATTTAGGTCAATTTTTCTAGCACCTGGTTAAGTTTCTGCATGTATTCTTCCTTCTGGGAAGAGTATATGCCTGGAGAAACACATGAATTTTTACAGATGCTGTCAAAACAATGAAGGAGTTTCAGTGGTGCTTCGACTAGCATTATTTAGGAAGTGAAGCAGCTGTTTAGATGAGGGGAAAAAATGAATGACTGGGTTAGGATGCCTTCATTTCACAGGGACAAAGAGCCTAGCTTTGACAGAAGCGCCTCTTTCAAAAAAGCCAGGGAAGAATGAGCAAAGCCAGATTCTGATTAGAAAAGCCTAGACAAACTTTTTGAAAGCCCTGAGGTCTGCAGCCTAAGCACACGTGTCTCCTCCCTCAGTAAACATCAGTGACCTGTATTCCTGCAGCCAAGTATTTCCGAACCTTTGTGGGATATTCTGGACCTGTCTCCATCCAAGTGTTTTCTAGTTCGCTTGCAAGGTCTGTTGGCAAATGCAGTTTGGGTCCCTAATGAGCACTGACTCCAGAGGCCCTTCTGTCTTTCAGGGCAAGCACAAGCTGCATGTGGACACGGGACTGGAAGGCGACTGGTGTGGCCTCATCCCCATTGGGAACCCCTGCGAGAGTGTGACCACGACAGGCCTCAAGTGGAACCTCAGTAAGTCAGACACCTCAGGGATGGGGGGTTTGATGTTAACCTAAAGGCATGTTTACATGAGCCTCACCAGTGCTGAAGGGCCTGATGTGTTTGAAGGTGGAACATGGCATTGTATCCCTGCCAGGCCAATTTTTATCTAGAAATGAAGGGGGGTTTGGAAAAAATAGAAAAGAAATACATTTTTACCTGAGATGTCACAGGCAGAAACATGTTTTCCATTTGGGAGTCGTTGTGCTGTTTAAATAGAACATTTGTTGAGGTCATGATACATTACCACCTTGATACATTGCCCTCCAGGGAGGGGAAGCTGCGAGTGTCTAAACTCCTGGTTATAAGCTATAAAGTTATAACCAACAAATAATAATGTGATACAGATTATTAAAGCTACCTCCCTTCCCCTGAACTGCTTCACTTACATTGTCTGTTTGTCAACTCTGAATGAATAGATATCTCTATTATTTTTCAAGTGGGAAAAGGTGCATCTGATCTCGAACAGGGACATTTATCTGTAGAAAAAGGAGGTTTCTTGACCCCCCCAAAATGAAAACAATCTTCATCCTCCTGCCTCCTCCTCCCCCACTGAGTCATTCAGAATGTATTTACTAAGAAGAATAATGGGATATTTTAGATACAGATTAACAAGGGAAGCAAAGCAGTAATTGGGAGGCTCTGGTCTTGGAATGTGATTTACATGGCCAGACTTCAGAGCCATCCCATGCAAGAAAGGGCACATGGCTCTCACAGTTTGTAGTGCAGTGCCTTGGTTAGTTAATACGTAATTGGATATTGACCCACTGTGCTGGCCAGTAGGACGTGTGATAGTCCAGGGAGTGTCTTCTTCCACTGAGGGTTTGACCATGTGCAATTGAGATTGTAGGCAGTAATGGCTCACTGATGGTAGAAGATACAAACATGGCATTAACTCAGGACTTGAGAGACTTGCCAGGTAACTGCTATCTGGATTATAAGAGCTGAATCTATTGTATAAGGGATGTTCTCTTAATTTGATAATGAGTTAAATATTTTCATTTGCACTGATGGGTACAGTTGACAAGTACCAAATCTTCATCTGTTTATCTCCTGTGGCCTGTTCCACCGAGGGACTTCTCATTTCTCAGTAAATGTTCTCCCCTCCAGAGTGAGGTCAAAGAAGCTCAGAGTAGCCTCACGTTAACTAAGGGAGTATCTCTGAAGCCTGTGTTGCTTTGCAGAAGGCTACTGCATGGGTCAAAATGTGATAGATGCAGTGAGGTTGCAGTCCTTTCTAGTGGTTTTGATTATTAGTTTAAGTTATTTTTCAGACATAGGGTTTTTTTGAGTTTAATGACATAAATCTCATCAAATTTACAAGGTACTCATTAGAAAGATGGTAGCTTTAAAGGTGGTCTACTCCCACAAATGACATGGCTTTGTTCCTACTAGTTTATGACTGCCTAATCTGCTGAAGCAAAGGAAAGAACAGGGTTACTACCTAGTTGTGCCAGCTATAGGGGAAAGCAGTGGGGGGTGCAATGGTTTGGATCTCGGTTTGGGTTGATATATCAGTTGCTTGCGTGCTTGTGGTTCTAGTTGTGCTGTAATAAAACTTGGTCAGGTCACTTAGAGGCGTAGTTGGATATGGAGCTACAGGGACTTTTATTACACTTAATTTGGTATTTTATTTCTTTTGCTTTTTCTGGGGGAAAAGATGTATTTAAGTGTCTGTTTCCTACTTGTTTCATGTGAACATGACACCATCTCTGCTTCTCGCAGTCCCTGTTGCTGTCTGTTTCCAAGAGGAAACCTCAGATCTTGACAGTGCTTGCCTTCGTGATGTGCTGCACCCCATTTCAGGCTACACTTTCAGTATTCATGTTTCTCACATGTCCTAGTTCCTTTATTTATTTCTCTGTGTTATCATTTAAGATGCATGAAAACAAAAATGCTCTGGTCTTCCTTGAGGATGTTTATGAGAAACTAAGGTCATTACAACCTGAAACTGCTCTCCTGCCCAAGTGACTAAAGCTAACCTTTACTCATCCAAATACAGATTGTGGTACCATGTTATATTTCAGATATTGATAAAACAAATTAAAGTGTAACTGCATCCTTGAAAAAGGAAGCCAGTATCTCAAATACAGCATATGGTTAGTTGTGACTTGCTTGGATTTTTAACTGGAATAAATAAGCCTTACATTCAGGTAATCTAAGTTTAATATTACTTTTGATTGTGTTGATGGCTTCTGTGCTGCCTGTAGTTTTGCAGTTGCTTCTAAAATGTCAGTCCTCCTGTAAATTGTGATGGAGAAGCAAAGGCTCACCTGGGAAGAAGTGGGAAAATGAAGATATTGAAGTGCTGCATAGATGTCAGCATTGGTGCTGATGGCTGACAGTAGCAGAGCTTCCTCTGTTCATTCGTTAGTGGCACTCTGACCACACGCCTTCACAAACCTCGATGAATAAAATGGTTTGGTTTATAAATTCATTTTCATGTGTAAATCATGAAAGAAAATGAATTCTTAAGCCAAACTTGACTTGAAAGGCCTTTCACTCCAGGTTGTCATGGAATTAATTGAATATGACCTAACAAGTTTGGTTTTAAAAAGTTAGGTTTTGAGTCCACAGAATATTTGTGTTAAGTATCGGGGCGCTAAACTAATTCCACAACTTTAGTTCTGTCTGAACAGTCAAACATGATGTGTTTTTAGGTGAGAAGGGAGCTCTGATTTTTGCAGTCATTTCCAGCAAGTCAGAATTCAAATAACACTGCAGTACAGGAAAGAGCTGGCTTTGCATTGAGGTTTTTAATGTTTAATACTGATACCTGTCTGAACGTATCTAGATTACTCTGCTGATGAAAATGTGTAAAACCTTCAAGGGGTAGTCAAATGTTATCTGTGTCTAATTCACGGCTCCTGTGGTGACATTTCATAGCTTCTGAATAGAGACAAGGAAAAATACCTGAGACAGAAGCTGTATTGGGGTTGAGAGTAGGCTACCAAAGGTCTTATTTCAATGGGTGAATTAAGTGAACCTGAAATCTGTGAATTCTCCTGGCAGCAGAGAAACAGTGAGGTCTTGATTATATTTTTAATATTGCAGAATTCAGTATTTTTGTGTGTCTGTGTGAGAATGCAGCATGTGTGCATGCTTATCCTATCTTAGTTATTTCCTAGCACTTGGCACATTTATATTCATTCTCATCTTCTGGATGGAAGACCCTGGGAGGAGGTGGTGGAAAATTGAATAGAGGAAATTTTTTTTAACCCATACTTGCTACTGTGTAGCACACATTCAGAGCACATTATAAACATATTCTTTGCACTCCCAAAGGGATACAGATCTTTTCTCTATTAAAATCTGATTTACAGCACAGAAATCAGATAATGCTTTATCTGATTTGACTCACCTGGCTGCTTACTGGTAACAGTCCTCATGTCTAATAAATAAGTAATGAAAAATCCAATAACGCCAGAATTACCCGGCATTCTTCATTAGGGCCTAAGTGGTGCTTTCATGGAAAGTAAATAAGAATAAAGGTAGAAATCAGTTGCAGTGCTCATGGAGGAAGAGGTTGGAAGATAATTGTAGGTTTTCCCCAAGAAATTATTCCTTTTCTAAGAAATTACTGGAGAAAATATTCTTGCCAACTAATTTACTCTTCATCCCTATGGCCCTTTGAGATGCTGTTTGTCATACCTGTGCTGAAAATACCATTGTGTTTGTATAAACTGTGTGGGTATGTGATTGTGCTTTCCAGGTAATTTTCATGCAAATTTGCTTCTTTAGGCAGGGAGTTAAATTGCTGAAAAATGCTACCATTCAAAAGAGTGCCACTGTCATCACTTCAAAAGGCAATAGCAATAACAATGGGAGCAAGACCTTTCTCTAGCAACAGATCATCCACTGACTACTAGCTTCACAGGTAGATAAACAGGATTCAGAATCCTTTCGATGCTGTTTACATTGTTAGAATTGAAATGTTTGCGCTGTGCTTTTTTCACTGCTTTGCTTCATTGGGGTTTTGTTGACATGTTATGAATGGAACAAAAAAGATTACAAAACCAGTAGGGTTTTATGTCTTAGGAGAATTCAGAGTCTAAAAGATGAAAAGAGTAATTCTTTAAAATAAAAGTCAGAGGTAAGGGACTGTTCTGGGAAAGGCTGTAAATGGAGATGGGCAGCTGTCTATGTGCTAGTGAAGCTGTTTAGATAAGCACTCTAACCTGTTTCATAACTGAAATAACTTACATGGCCCATTTTGCTGCCCAAGTTTATTCTGACCAAAGCAAACTGAGCAGCACTTCCAGGAGTAGTTCTGTTTTCGGGGCTTCACAGCTGGATTCCTCTTTCCTCTGCTTTCTCTCCTTCCCTCCCTTCTCTTGTTCTTCACTGGTACAAGACGCCCAGTCCATCAGCTGGGATCAGTCTTCAGAGCTTCAGTGATGTATTTTTTTCCTTATCCATTACAGCTTTATGACCCTGGGTAGAGCAGGATGACAGAAATGATGCTGCTGCTCCCAAAGTGATAGGTCGCTTTAACTTTTAGTGATCTATTTGCCCGTAGGAGTGTTTGCTGCCTGCCTTCCAGGGTCACATAATGTATTACAAGGTGAGGCCTGCTGAAATACTTTTCCAATAAAGCATATGTTCTGATGGTGGCAGCCTGGCATCCCACTGGTTTACTGCGAATCAGCAAAAGCAACAGTGAGGGCATTGCTTAGCATTGCATTAAATGATTTTGAACCAGAAAGACCATTTGGCATACATTAAAGGACTGTTGAACACAGAGCTCAGTTGTGCTCGGCCCCTAAACCTGTATTTGTATTTCTTCCTGAACAGCAGCTTCAAAACTCAGTCAGCCGATTCTCAAATCTCATGCAGAGATTTGAAATGGGGATTTGAGGTCACATGTTCAGTCAATTTCCATGTATTTCAGTGGATGTTTGGAATTAGTAAGATACTTGCTTCCTGCTCTCTAAAGCAAGGTAGCAGGGTCCTGGCATTCAGTTTGGAAAGGCTGCTTTAAGGTGATAAACAGAAATGCTCTTCCAGGTAGCACTGTTGGGGCAGCATTACTGCTGTAGGACTCTACTTACAGAAAGATTCATGTGAGTACCTTAGTTCTGAGCTAGCTCAAACCACTTCCAGGGGTAAGTTTAGCCCAGCTGGATGGCTGTCTTTAATGGGACATGGGGAGTGTATATATGATCCTTTCATACAGCAATAATAGGCAGTAATTACCAAGAAGGGGTAGAATAAAAACATCTCAGAGACTTCCCCAGCACAGCTGTGCACAGAGCAGGTGGCTCTCCAGAACCTAAGTGATACCATCCTGAAGTAAACTGGAGACACTTCCTTGTGTCTAGCTACATTGCCATGGAACATTGCAACTACGTTGCACAAGTCCATGGGTCCTGATGAGATCCACCCGCGGGTCCTGAAGGAGCTGGCAAATGAAGCTGCTAAGCCGCTGGCCATCATATTTGAGAAATCGTGGCAGTCAGGTGAAGTTCCCGATGACTGGAAAAAGGGAAATATAACCCCCATTTTCAAGAAGGGGAAAATGGATGACCCGGGGAATTACAGACCAGTCAGTCTCACCTCTGTGCCTGGCAAAATCTTGGAGCAGATTCTCCTGGAAGGCATGCTAAGGCACATGAAAGTCAACAAGGTGCTTGGTGACAGCCAGCAGGGCTTCACTAAGGGGAAATCCTGCCTGACCAACTTGGTGGCCTTCTATGATGGGGCTACAGAACTGATGGACAGGGTAGAGCAGTTGATGTCATCTACCTGGACTTGTGCAAAGCATTCGACACTGTCCCACACGACATCCTTGTCTCTAAATTGGAGAGACATCAATTTGATGGATGGACCACTCGGTGGATAAAGAACTGGCTGGATGGCCGCACACAGAGAGTTGTGGTCAATGGCTCAGTGTCCAGCTGGAGACCAGTAACGAGTGGCGTCCCTCAGGGATTGGTGTTGGGACCGGTCTTGTTTAACATCTTTGTCGCTGACATGGACAGTGGGATTGAGTGCGCCCTCAGCAAGTTTGCCGATGACACCAAGCTGTGTGGTTCAGTTGATACCCTGGAGGGAAGGAATGCCATCCAGAGGGACCTTGACACGCTTGTGAGGTGGGCTGATGCCAGCCTCATGAGGTTTAACCATGCCAAGTGCAAGGTCCTGCACCTCGGTCGGAACAATCCCAGGCACAGCTACAGGTTGGGCAGAGAAGAGATTCAGAGCAGCCCTGCGGAGAAGGGGGGTGCTGGGTGATGAGAAAATGAACATGAGCCGGCTTCAGTGTGTGCTTGCAGCCCAGAAAGCCAACCGTATCCTGGGCTGCATCAAAAGGAGTGTGACCAGCAGGTCAAAGGAGGTGATCCTGCCCCTCTACTCTGCTCTTGTGAGACCTCACCTGGAGTATTGTGTGCAGTTCTGGTGTCCTCAACATAAAAAGGACATGGAACTGTTGGAACAAGTCCAGAGGAGGCCACGAGGATGGTCAGGGGACTAGAGCACCTCCTGTATGAAGACAGGCTGAGAAAGTTGGGGCTGTTCAGCCTGGAGAAGAGAAGGCTGCGTGGAGACCTCATAGCAGCCTTCCAGTATCTGAAGGGGGCCTATAGGGATGCTGGAGAGGGACTCTTCATTAGAGACTGTAGTGATAAGACAAGGGGTAACGGGTTAAAACTTAAACAGGGGAAGTTTAGGTTGGATATAAGGAGGAAATTCTTTCCTGTGAGGGTGGTGAGGCACTGGAATGGGTTGCCCAGGGAGTTTGTGAATGCTCCATCCCTGGCAGTGTTCAAGACCAGGTTGGACAAGGCCTTGGGTGATAAGATTTAGCATAAGGTGTCCCTGCCCACAGCAGGGGGGTTGGAACTGGATGATCTTAAGGTCCTTTCCAACCCTAACGATTTTATGATTCTAACTATGGAAACTGATTTATTTATTACTGTGGAGCTGAGAGGATTGTCAAGAGAGCAAAATGCTGTTCTTCCCTGCATCCCTTACATTTCTTCAGACCCTGCTTTTCCTAATGGAAATGTAACCTGAAGGGCATGAGGAAATAGGTTGCTCTGCCTCAGCCAGCTTTGGTGCAGATAATCCTCATCTCTCTGGCAGTAGGTTGGTAAGAATACCAAAGTTACTCAGAAATCAGAAGCACCCTGCTAACTACTGAAGGATATGAGTTGTATAGATGAAGCACCTTGCTGGGGAAGAGAGAGGTCTGCAGAGAGCCAGCGAGGTATCCATTTGGATTGGCAGGGTCCAAAGTTACTCTGTGGATTTCAGTGCTGTCTCTGAATTCTCACTGATGAATGTGGGGGGCAGAACTTGACCAAGAAAGAGACCTTTGAGTTTATACTGAAGACATTTAACCCTAAAGGCATTCTCATCAGTCAGCCTGCCCATATGGATACTGGGAAATCATCTAATTTAGACAGTGGCAGAGGCAAAGCTGAAACATAATGGTGTGCTTGAAAAACTGACCATAGTACATGTGCTAGTTTGTCATATCTTTATATACTTTAAATATACTTTGTTTTCGTATTTAAATGCCTAGAATCAGCCATAATAAATGTAAATGTCACCCTGCTGAGAGATTTCCCAAAACAAGAAACCTCTCTGAAGCATGTGGTGAGTTATTGCCAGCTCCAGTGTCTGCAGGACCACAAAAGGGCATAGACCAGTGGGAGGACAAATCCAGTCTGGCTCAAATCTTCCAGAGTTAATGAATGACATGGTTGTGGTGACTGAGTTAATGAACGGGTGTGCTGTTTAGATGTGGGGGGAGCTATTCAAGTAGGTGGGTGCTACTGTTAAGAATTAACTGCGCCTTCCCAATTTGTTTACGGACCTTTTAGTTCTCTTTATCTTTTAGTACATACTGGAGTATATGCAATTGATCTCTTCTCCCCAAAAACATGGCACTGAGGGAAATGATTTCCTCTGCAGCAATCGATTCCTGTACCTTAATGGTAAACAGTGGTGGCTATTACCTCTACATTGTCTCAATTCTTCAATTTGCTCTCCCTTTGTATAAACACTTTGCAGGTGTATCTGCTCTCTCCCAGTTTTTGTTTGTGGATAAAAGGTGGTTTTCCTTGCTGTTACATGAAGTTCCTGAGAGGACAAAAGTCTGGTGGATGTGGTCACTGACTTCTGTTACATGCTTCTGAAAAGTTATGTTTATGGCATCCTGATGTGTAATTAATAAGCTGTTAACAGGTGGCTGTTGTGGGTGTTCTCTGGAGTTACTCATTTTAGATGTACGTACCAGTTAGACCTCTAAGCAAACCTGTTGTTTTCACGTGCGTTGGAAAGTACAAGGTACCTAAATAGATGAATACATGTCTTGCTATAGAAGCAGCTGCAGCTTCTTTTGGGCAGTAAAGATGCCCAAAAACATGGGGCATGGGGGAGTCAGGGCAACAGCAGGAAGGGGGATAAACAAAAGAGAGATACTGTAGCAAAACTGGGATGTGAGTAGATCCTCTTTGGGGTTAGAAACATGTTCTGGAGCTGTGGTTGAAGTTGCAGATGTGTACAACGTCAGCCTCCCACTGCAGAAACTGAGCTACATGGGAGGAATAAGGTAAAGTACTGCTGGAAAATGGGATTTTCTTGTGGTTCAGGCAGTTGGCTATCTGGAGTTTTTACTTTATGCAGGTACTTCAGCTACTTGCTAGTTAGCCATTCATTTCTCTTGGCTCTCGAGGTGAATTCTCAGCACCCTGGCATTTCTGAGAGGTCTGCCTTGGTGCTGTAAAGCACAAGGACACTCCAAAATGAAATCTGTGGTATTGTCTTTAAGATACCCGCTTTTGATAATGTGTCTGTACCTTTGGTCTGGAACAGTTAAACAGGTGCAATGGCATTATCGATTCTCTTGTAATGAATAACATAGAGAAGCCTGTGAGGAATTTAATATGCATGCTTTCAATACGGTTTTAATCTGTGCAGTAAATAAGGCATAAAGCACTGTGATGAATTGGGGCTCAGAGTATATTAGTTAAGAGAATACTATTTACTGAAATAAATAATAAATACTGTTTGGTTCATGTGACTGTATAATTAAAGGATGGAAAGCTAAAGAACCTGAATTAAAATTGCAGAGGCAAACTTTAATTCTGGCATCACATTGCTCTCGAGTCCATGACTTTGAAGTCATAGTGAAGAGTCATCCTCCATCCATCCAAGTGAATGTGGACCCAAGTGCTGTTAACGGATAGCTGTATTTAGCATGGTACATTGTATTCATGCAAGTCTGGGTCAGTGTGTGTGTCATGGGTTTAAACAAAGCCACAAATCAAGCAGTTGCTCTCTCACTCCCCCCCCCCCCCCCCCCCCCTTTTTTCTCCTCCCCCTGCTCCTGGAGGGATGGGAAGGAGAATCAAAAAGAATGCAACTCCCACGGGTTGAGATAAGAACAGTTTAGTAACTAAGGTATAACACAGATCACTACTGCTACCACCAATGATAATAATGATAAAGGAAATAACTAGGGAAGAGAATACAACACCTCAGCACTAGCCAATAGATAACTCGCCCCCCCCCAGCCTGACCAAGCACCAACTGATACCTCCTCCAACCCTGCCGTCCTCGCCCTTCCAGGTAACTCTCAAGTACATCCTGGGCATGACGTGCTGTGGTATGGAATACCTCTTTGGGCAGTTTGGGTGAGGTGTCCTGTCTCTGCTTCCTCCCAACTTCCCCTCCTCCCTGGCAGAGCATGAGGCTCACAAAGCCCTTGGGCAAACCAAAACATCAGGCCGAAAGTCAAAAACACAGCACTGCACCAGCTACCAAGGAGGAGAAAAATGACTGCTACTGCTGAACCCAGGACAATGTGATAGCCAAGTTCCTGTGGTTAGCTATGTTTTGAAGCTTTTCCTTGTCTTTAATAAGAAACTATTGATAAAACCAATTAAACTTTTCAAACAAGTCCAGCTGTTTTTAGTATATATTAAGTGGGTGGTGATGCATGTCATAAACCAGATAGTAAATGCAAATAAATGGGGGTGGAATGGATGTCAAGGGATCTTACAACCCATGTGGCTTCCTATGGCATCACTTCTGAAAAACCTAAAAAAAATTCCCTCTTTTATAAGCTTTCATCACTGGGGTCTTCTTCATAACAGCTTCTTCAGAAAGTCTGCTCCAGTTTTTTCCCCTTCTGTATTCTGCAGATACAGCACGTGATAAATACATTTTCCTGCTGTTAAGCATTAGAACACAGTGTTTATAAACTAATTGCCAATAAGAAATTTCAGAATTGTACATTTAGGTTTCCCAAGCGTGGGGCATAACTCTAATCTACACAGGCACCAGCAGTACCACTGTATCACCACTGATTGGCATGCCACTTAATGGTGCTGTTTATAAGACAATTTTCTAATCAGCTGCATGAACACTCATCAGGAGCTTGTTTCTTGATTCAAAGCAAAGGAGTTGGAGAGAAAGATAGTTTGTTTTGCTTATAAAACAAACTGGGGAAGAAAGCACCACAGAGAAATACCAGGGTTTTTTTTCCCTTTTATGAAGCATTGATACAGTAAAAAACAAAGGCAAAACAAAATTGTAGAGAGCTTTGATATCACGAATCTGGATTATGCACTTAAATGCTCAGTGTAGAGTTTAACGCTGTGGTGTGAATGAGTCAGTATTTCTCAGGCTGTTTTCTTCGTGTATTTTGAAGCTGGATGATGATGGCTGAAACAGTAACATTCTGGGGTTTAACAGGTGTTATATTTCCAATCATCATTTAACAGTAATGCTATGATTTGCCATTGTAGATAGTCTGTTGGGTCTAGTAAGTTGAAGCTGAAGCACAGTCAGTTTTCCGTTTATTTCACATGTCAGATTATAGTTTTCATCCAACTAAAATCAGCCAACCCTCTCTCTGCTCAAAGAATAATTAATTTTTCCTTGCCTTCTTCTACCTATTTCATTTTTTATTGCTCTGTAATAGACAGAATAGCTTTAATTTAGAAAAATGTTATCTAAACCGCATGTAAACTGGGTCAAGTGTGGCCAGCATGGAAACAATTCATTATATGATTTAAGAGGTTTTAACAACTTGACCTGCACAATTTTTCAGTAGCTTTGGTATACACAAATAAAGTGCCTCTTCCAAATTTAGCTCCAAGTAAGCACTGTAGACCCCTTGTAAACGCACCTTGCCATCTTGTAGTGTGTATATCCAATGTATGTTGAGGAATTCATGCCCTATAGAAAACATTAGAGCTTAATACCAAGCTTGTGGAATTAACAGGAGAATTGAACGTTGACTTTGGTATCAGTATGTTAATGTGGAGGTGCCTCTGTCCCTTTCTTCACTGAACTAGGGGTAACTTAAGCCCCTGATTCATGAGAAGATTTAGGCATCCAAGTATTTTCATACATATGACTAGTTCTGTGGCATATAAAGGGATTATTCAGTAAGTAAAGTTAAACATGTGCAGAAATAGTTACTACAATCAAATGCTGCACTGGGAGATATAACCTTAAAAAATGCCCAAAATGGCTTTTCTGTATGTAAAATGAGGTGGCAGTGACTTTAATCTCAGTCTCTGGGGTTAGCTGTCAGTGCTGGTTCCTATTCAAATATCTCTTTGCACTCCCCAATGCTCCCTTTCCAGCTCTTAACATTTTTTATGTATTGCTGGCTGGCTGTAGTAATTTACATGAATTCCTCCTAATTTTACTATGGAATGTCTAGGTAAGGTATGAAGACATGGTAAGACAAATGACTCTCAAGTATTTCTTGCATCTGGCTGCTTTACCTGCAGTTCAACAGATGTAGTTTCCTACTAATTCAGCTGTCAGGTTCATGCATCAAGTAGATTTCTCATATGAGAATTCTGGAAAAAAGGGTTCTGGATCCCTACCAGAATTCTAAAACAATCATAAAGTTTTCATTAAAATAGCCAAAAACCTTAGAATATGGTACATGTCTGCATAGTTGTAAGAGAAAAACCACTCTGGATAGGGTGAATCGACCACAGTGAATTTGAATTATTTTACATTGTTTTTTTATGATGCTAAACATTTGCCACACTTTTGTGGCT
This sequence comes from Pezoporus flaviventris, assembly GCF_033815535.1. Lineage (NCBI taxonomy): Eukaryota > Metazoa > Chordata > Aves > Psittaciformes > Psittacidae > Pezoporus > Pezoporus flaviventris. The sequence goes on from NW_026892585.1 coordinate 8,604,599, forward strand.
TTGTCTGCCATACATAAAGCAATGTTTTCAATCCACATTAAAACTGTATATGCAGCCAGTGCAAGGCACTCACTAGGGAACAGGGAAAATTCTCTGTATCATGTTATGGGCTGGAATGTATAAAATGCTAACATCGACATAAATCTTAGTTGTGCTAGAATGATGAAGTATTGCTCCTTCCTTATTTTAAAGTATGAAGGGCTACTGTGTTTACCTTCTAACATTCCAACAACCTGCAAACTGTTGTTGGGCAAGTGCAAATCAACAATACTGGCAATACTCTGAAGGGCAGTTTTCTGCTGTGAGCTTATGTAGAGACATACATTACTCATTTGCAATATCTGGGAGCGAGGTTGGTTGGCTCTTCAGAGCTTCAGCATGCCATTTGCTCTTTGCTGCTGCCTTTTCTTACCCTGTGTGTTGGTGCTGGCGTAGTTCTGAAACAGACCTGGACCATTTAATAGTTGTCATGGGTTTCTGGGAGCTCTTCAGCTGTTAGTTAATTTTACATCCCAAATATCTCAAGCAAACATTGTCATCAGTGAATCTTTAGATTAACTTGTGTTCCTTTCAATGCCTCCACAGTTACTTTAGTGTCTCAGCTGAAATCACCTCCGAAGAACTTTACTCATTGTTGTGAAATTCACTTTTTCCAGTTTGTGTCATTCTCTGCCTTCCTGAGGTAATCATAGAATCAACCAGGTGGGAAAAAACCTTTAAGAGCATCAAGTCTAACCTTTACCCCAGGACTGACAAGGCCACCACTAACCTGTGTCACTGAGGGCCTCATCTACACACTTTGTGAACACCTGCAGGGACTGTGACTCCACCACTGGCCCTGAGCAGCCTGTTCCAATGCCTGACCACCCTTTGGGGAAGGAATTGTTTCTAATATCCAGTGTAAACTTCTCTTGGTGCAGTTTGAGGCCATTTCCTGTGGTCCTATTACTCCTTGCTCCATCTTCCTGTCAGGCAGCTGTAGAGAGTGATAAGGTCCCCCTGAACCTTCTTTTCTCCAGACTAAACCCCCCCCAGTCCCTTCAGCTATTCCCGTTTTGTTTGTGGGTTTGCACCTATATTTCCTTGCAATTTTATGGTCTAGCTCCTGTGATGCCATTCCCAACACATCCTTCAGATGTTACTGACAAAGAACACAGTCTTTAAAAGAAACAAACCCCAAAACCAAACACACAAACAAAAAAAAGCCTAATCGTCATCATGGTGCAGCACTGCTTGCTGACTCGGTAGGTAGCACGCCAGGCTGGGGATCCAGCAGCAAGGCTGCAATACATCATTAGCTCTCATTAGTACACTGCCTCTCTTCTCCTGCTGTTTGTCTGGTTAACTCTTTGGGAGAGGGACTGTGTACTATGCTGGGTCTGTACAGTGCATCCTGTGCTGCCTGGTAGTCGCTACAGGGATAAACATAATTAATTGCAATTGGGAGGTGACTTTTGGGGTTACAGTTGAAAGTTAATACCATGGAATGATTCTTGGTTTAAAATAAATACCTACTTTATGTGTGTTAGAGGCTGCATCTGGATTGTTATCTTCAGAAATTGTACTGTGGAAAGAGAAGAAAACCATTGTTTAACATACAGTGCCATCTACAGAATAGGCTGTGCAGCCTGTACCTCATACATTACACGGGCTTTTTGGTTGGGGTTTTTTGTTGGTTGGTTTATTTTTTAGAATCATAGAATAGTTAGGGTTGGAAAGGACCTTAAGATCATCTAGTTCCAACACCCCTGCCACGGGCAGGGACACCTCACACTAAACCATGCCACCCAAGGCTTTGTCCAAGGCTTTTGTCACAGTGCAGCTGACATTCATGGCTAGAGAGTGTTTCAGAAGTTTTTAGGTGGTGCCTGCAGACTTGAAGGGTGAGGATGGGAGTTCAAGAGCAATGGGGCCTGGCTGAACCCTTGCTGAAGTGCTGGGGTATAATTCCTGCTCTCTCAGCTGTTGCTGCTTTGGAAGTTGATTCTGTCACCCTGGATACCCACATGGGAGGTTGTTTATGTGCTCACCCACTTGAGCTGTCATCTGCGATGTCTGTTCAGGAGTGCTTGTGTGGTTGCATGGTTCACTAGTTGAAATGACAGTTGGCATATCAGGGAGAGTTGGATTTAATCCCCAAAATCTTCAGGGTGCTCTTCAGACAGATGTTAATTGTGGTGTGAATATATAGTATTCAAATATTATATAGGGATGCTGGGGAGGGACTCTTCATTAGGGACTGTAGTGACAGGACAAGGGGTAATGGGTTAAAACTTAAACAGGGGAAGTTTAGGTTGGATATAAGGAGGAAACTCTTTCCTGTTAGGGTGGTGAGGCACTGGAATGGGTTGCCCAGGGAAGTTGTGAATGCTCCATCCCTGATGGTGTTCAAGGCCAGGTTGGACAGAGCCTTGGGTGAGATGGTTTAGTGTGAGGTGTCCCTGCCCATGGCAGGGGGGTTGGAACTTGATGATCTTAAGGTCCTTTCCAACCATAACTATTCTATGATTCTACGAATATAGTTTGTTTTTTTTTAAGCCAGAAAAGGTGAAAGAACACGCAAATACCACTCTTTCCACTCTCTGGAACCCATTAAATATGTAATATAGCAAATTAAGTTATTGTAGTTGCTGCAGAACAAACTGATGTCTGTCCTTTTTTGTCTAGCTTCTGAATGTTGGAAGTTATCTGACCTTTAAGCTGTTACTAGCTCAGGACCCACTGTTTGCCATCTTCAGATTAGCAGGGTTGAAAAAGATGAACAGGAAGGGAAGGCTAAAACCAGATTCTGATATCCAGGGCAGATAAGAAGTACTTTTTGTGGCAGGTGATCTTGCAGAGGAGGAGGAGGAGATAAAAAAAAAAGAGAGGAATCTGTGGTATTTTTATAGCTAGATGTGAAATTCAGTGTATCTAAAGTAGCAGCAGAGATAGACTGGGGGACTGAGTGTCTGAGACAGTTGAAGTTGCATGTTAAATAGAGTTTATGAGGATAGTCTGCCTTTTCTCACCTGTACTGTCACAGTCAGTACATGTGAATGTATAGGTGTGTGGGGGTATATGTAAATAGTAATTCCCTTTTCATTTAATATACGTTAAACCTGAAAAGGGACAGAAATATGAGTTAGCAGAGTGCTACAAAATGTGGAGTTAATTATGTAGTAGTTATGCTCAACATTTCCATCTTTAAAGTGGTTTTGAACCGCTTAAGTGCAGCGGTTACTGCAGACTGTGATTAGATAAATGGATGCAAATGGTAATTGTAACTGATGAATGATTGATGATGGCTTTACATGTTTATCATTATACACTGTTGTAAACACTTTCTTCCTCAGCAAGGATAGAGCCTGTAGGCAAAATGATGATATGCTGAATATGAATTCAAACTGTAATATTTGAAAGAACACACAGGGCCAATGTTGTAGGCTGGGATAACCACAGAGCTGTTACCTGAGTAACTGGTGAACCTTGCCATTGATACCAGTGGACTGAGCACCAAGCTTGTTCCAGCTGATGTTCAAGGCCTGAATACAAGTGCAGCAGGGAAGGTGGATAAATAGGAGAGAGCTTGAAAGTACAGATGGGGAAGCTCAGCACTGCTGAACAATGGCTTTGCATGTGGAAGACCCACTGATCCACTTGCTCAAATGAAGAAGAGGAGGCACCGTTTCTCTTCAATCTTCTATTACTTTTCCCAACTCCTGCATTTCTTCTCAGCTCTCTGGTGTACTGTCTCCTTAAGTTAAAGTCAACATTTGTGACTTTCTTCTGCTCTGTAGATTGTTACAGTCTATGAGATACTTGCAATGCAGTAGTTGACAGTCACAGAAGTACACCCTCATTGTAAAAGCCATTTGGGACAGAACAAGTAAGTGGGTTTGGGTAATTGGAAGTTGATGGAAACAATGTGAAAACCAAGGATGTCTCTAGAAGAGCAGGGTAGGATAAGAAGTTTCTGTAGCATGAATCATGCTGTAATTCTATTTGATTTGTCACGTGCCATTTGCTAATTATTAATCACAGTAACAACATTTGGTAGTTAGATTAATTTAAAGGGCTTTTTAATGCAATAGCTTGAGTTTAATATCAGCTCTTTGTGTATCATACAATGCAAAAAGTAACCTGCGGTAATTAAATTACAGACTAAGTCTTCATTCTGCATAAATTGGTCTATACACTGAGGAAAAAAAAATAAGCAGGATATTATCAAAGAAAAGCCCATATCATTAATAGCTTCTGCTCTCTGCCCTGTGCACTTCACCTGCAGTGCTGAGATCTGTCTGTTATTTTTCCTATGGTGTTGTAGAACTGACAATGAACTTGCTGGCTTTTCTGTCATGTGCCTGCCCTTGGGCTTGTATAAAAGAAGTGAATTAGGTTATGTTTTGTTGACCTTTAAGATGCAAGGGAAATGGTAGTCCTGCTTCCTTACACATCAAATGCTGCCAGGCTATTGTCTGTGTTAACCTTTGTGGAGCACCCTGATGTGATTGTTACCCTCACCAGCAACACAGATGCCAGAGACTGTGGAGAAGGGATAAATTGGAGGTGCCATGCAAAACAGCTCAGCTAAAGACATTTCCTCCTGCGCTGAAAAAAAGCTTTTCTGTATGCGTTTTAACTGGTTAGCTGGTCTGCGAGTCCTGTAATTAGCTTAGCCAAACAGGACTTCAAAACAGATGGTTTCAAAATTTGGGGAAAATAACCTTTGTGGTATTTTTTTTCCTGTGCACTTTGCAGTTCTGCTTTAGGACTGAAATTATTTGAAAATTAAACCGGAAAATAAGATTTGGACCTTTACCAGCTGAATACTAATTTCAGGAACAGACAGTTTTTAGTGTGAGGTTTTTATCTGCGCATTTAGCCTAAGATTTGTTTATGCTCTGATTTAGTGTTTCTTGCTGCTTACTTGCATAAACACTATCAAATCAGTCAGTCGGAGTCACCAGTGTATTTAGCTCCCAGCTGCATTTGCTAATAAAAGGAAAGATGACAAGTTCCCTCCTTCTCAAAGGAGGAAGTGGAGAAACATAAGGAAATAATTCATTGCACTTACATAGCATCTGCCATCAGCAATTGATATAGGTGCTTTACCAAAATAAGTGCATCGCGTTGTCTGGAAAACATTCTTGTGGTGAGAAAGTGCTTAATACCCAACCTTTCACTGAGGAAACTGAGTCACATCTGGTCTGAGATTGTAAGTGAAGCTAATAAAAGGTAGGAATCCTGGTATCCTGGGGTTTGGGGTTGTTTTTTATCCTGATAAAGTAAATCAGAACAAACAAAATCATTGTTTGATATTTAGCATTTTTTAAGATGTATTTAATATTATCATGCATTGTTACTATTACCAAAGTGTATCTAGTAAGATGATATTTAGAAATACCGCCATTTTGTTAGGACATATGGTCAACTGTTGGTCGTTTTGTGTGTGTCCATCCATTTTGTGTGTGTGCGTCAACATAAAGAGGCTGTATAGGTGTGAAAATTGAGTTGAAATTGTGCTTCCTAAAAGCTCAAGAGTAATATTTTATCTCCACTTTCACACCCCTTTCACCGCTAGCTGTCAGTGTGACAGCACCTGTATCTATTCATGTAACCTTTGAGATAACTCATTGCCCAAGAACTGAAATTATTTGTGGTTCTACAGGGGATTTTAGGGATATGACTCATTTGAATCTAGTCTTTGCTCCCTAAGCAAATATACCATGCAATGCCCAGCCAGACTCCATTGTGCAAGACAGAACTGGGCTGTGGAGCTCATTGCCATAGAATAGCTGTGTGGACCACAGATATAAATCGATTCAGGAAAAAAACTGACAAATTAAGGAAGAATGATCCAGTTAACACAGTAATACAGTCTCCACATCATGAATTCCCTAAGGTACGGGTCATTTGAGGAAGGGTGTATTGGGGGAAACAGCACTCCAAATTGCCCTGTCTTTAAAGTTCTTTCCTAAATCTTCATTATGGAGTATTGCCTGAGGCTCTTGAGTCAGCGTGCTACTGAGATAATGCTTGGAACCATAGCAGTGGCTGCTATTGTGCTCTTTTGACCCTTAGACTCTGTGGGAATTTTTCCTCCTAAGAGTGTTAAAATCTTCCTTTTGGACGTCTGTTCCAAGCTGCTTTGTCCTCTGCCGAGATTAGGAGCTCATCTTTTCAAATTTAAGTTGTCCTTTCTTTGATAGAAGACTAGAACTACACACCCTGCCTCAGAAAGTATTCCCCTGCATGGTGTATTGCCTGTACTGTGGTGATAATGTGGTGCTCTCTGTTGAAAACATCTAAGCTTCCACATCTGTTTTTTACATCTCCATGCTCTTTCTGCTAGTGCAGTATTGGGCTGCTGCAAAATACAGCCTTCAATTACTTGCTAACTTGTCAAAGTCTGTTAGCAATTGAGCGAGTCTACCTCAGCATTTATGGGCTTTGGCTGTAGAGGTTTCAGAGGACTTTTTGCTCCTTTACTTGAAAAACTGCTTTCTAGCTGGGTCTTCCAAAGGTGCCATTGTAGTTTTGCAGGCATCAATGGAAATGGGTTTCTGGGCCCAAATCATGGAGTGTCAAGCAGAAAACAAGCTGACTTCTCTTCTTCCTCTCTCCTGAGCTTTCAGGACTTCTAGCAGAGAAAACTGTTCGGGTTTGGTTGGTAGGATGTTTTTTTAATGGTGTGATTGTAGCTTCCCTTCCAGGGGCTGTGAAGTAAATACACAGGGTGTAACATGGTATCCAGCTACATGAAAATGCATCTGGAGTCGTGAGCTGTCAGAGTAGAGGTATATGTAACTTAAAGCAATCGCCATATTATCCTTTAGGAAGTGGATTTTTCATAAAACACTTTTGTTAAGCTGTGGTTGCTGACCACAAGTGTATTCATAGTGCCTCACCTAAAAAGTGGAAGCTCTTTACTACTTTCCATAAGCCCTCTTTAAGGAATAATTAAATTGACCTTGATTTCTCTTCAGATTCATCCTGTTTGTATCTTCTCTGGTGTTTATAACTGTGCTGGCTGAGGGAATGCTTTTGGGCAGATATAGCCATGAACAAGGCTTCTGTCTAGCCCATGTTGCTTTTAGAGTTGTAGTTTTTATGTAAATCAGTTTTAGGACTGAAACTGCAAATTAGATGTTCCATGGGTACCTTCTTGGCATGTTGCATCACTGACTTGAAAGGTAAAACTACAGCATAATAGCCACTTGATGGTGCTTTCTGAAGGCTGTAATGCCTCTTTATTTTGCTGCAGATATAGTAGCAGCTGGCAGGAGCATAAGGTTGCAGAATTCTTACCGCAGCCGTTACAACTCTGTGGCTTTTATGCTACTACATAACATTTATATACAGGGTGAAGGGAAAGGAAGGTGAGTGAAATGTATATGCATGTTATAGTAACAAAATCCAATATGGACGTGTTATATTTTATTCTGGAAGAAATGACACTCTTGGGGTTTCATCTGATGTCATAATTTGCCATTCAGTTTGTTGTTCCTGTGATTGTTGGCCTGGTGTAATAACCAGTTTCACAGGTTTCAAGAACATGTTTCTCTTGGACTACCTTGCTGTGAGTTTACATCTATATCTGTAAAATGATTCAACTTCCACTTTGGAGAGGTAATTGAATTATGCTCTAGGAAGCAAAATGTGTTATTTTTCACCTCTTTCTAAAAGATCCTGGTATTTTAGCACCTCGCTTCCAAGGAATATCAGGTGGATGATATCCTTCATATGTGCCGCCATCACCATGCAAAAGGAAACCTTTCTCTTTTCAATCTGATTTTTCAATCAGATGTTTTGACTGAAGAGCTAATGTAGAAAGCAATTGAAGTAATATCCAACAAAGGCTTGTGAGTTTTTTCCATATGCAGAAGAGAAGTACTATGGGCATTGGGGGTTATATACGGGGTAGTGGATTCAGATTATCAGAGGCATTTCATTAGATAATATTCAGAAGAGCACACCTTCAAGGGATTAATGTTATATTTGGTTTTGAAGTAGCTCATACCTTTTATTTGTTCTCTCCACCTGACTCTGACAGAAGCCTTACTCATCAAAACTAAGCCCCTGAAGGTGAATACCTGACCATCCCAGGTGACCAGAAGGGTGGAGATTGACCCCAAGCGGGTATAATCTCTAGCCCAAAAGTGGTGCTTCAGATGTAACTTTGCCTTTCTGCAGTGTTAGTTCATGTTGCATGAGTTGCACCATCCACATCCCATATTTGCCTATTCTTTGTGCTTCTGTAGCGTAAATTCCTCTGTCTCTCCACCACTTAGGTATAATCATATATTAGAAGAGAAATAGCCCATGACTTGAAAGTTACAAACATGAGTGGCTATCAGTGTCGCATCCTGGACCTTACAGGAGAGGCAGGGAAACAGCAAGACCTTTGTGGCAAGCAGTGGCAATGCTGTGCTCAGCAGGGTAGTTAAAAGTCTTGGGTTTCAGGAATTGAGTTGCCCTGTTGAAAGAGTGATAAGTGATGAGTGATGTGAAAAGTGATTTTTGCCATGTGATAAATTGAAAAGAAATTGATGGAAAGAGATGATGCAGAAGCTCCTCCCTCCTCATCAGTGGTTCAGGTAATGTATGGTGCTAGTAGGAAATTTCCAAGGTGCTGATTGTATTGCTTCAGAAGAAGAAAAATCATCCCATTGCTTGAAAGTGCAGTGTTTTGTCTTCGAAAGAAAAATGCATTAAATTACGGTACTTAGTATTTTAGACCTTCTGTCTTGTCAGATCAAAGGTTTGCTTAAGCTAGTGGAGGCTGATTCAAATATATAGTTTCTGCCATAGCCTATAGATGACACTTTAGTCTCCACTATCACTAATCTGGCTGGGAATAACGGTCACAGTGATAATTATATGGGAACCCCAGAGTCTCAAAGGCAAAGCACAACAGATTCTTCTGTGTAGAGAATTTGCTTCTTAAATAGCCAAAAGCAACAAATCAAATCCTCCTGTGTCCAGCTCATGCAGGTTGGTTGGTGTTATCGGATAACATTTTGTGTCAAAGCAAAACTAATTATTAGTAGAATTGTATTGCCTTACATCTTTTAGTTTTGGAACACATACCTATTCATTATTCTGTCTGCTCTTGAAAGATTTAGAAATTGCTTATTTCAGTTAGATAGTTACTAAGCACATCCTGTTCTTCTGGAACTTGGATGAAATACAGACTTGGGAGCCAACAGGGAATACTCAGCAAAACTGAACTGTGTTAAATCAAAAACTGATGAGAAAGTACTGCTTTCTGCATTGCACAATTTCACTTTGAACCACATTGGGCTGAGATGGTGTCAGGCTCACTGTCATGGGCTCAGCAGTAGCAGTCATTTTTCTCCTTAGTAGCTGGTGCAGTGCTGTGTTTTTGACTTTCAGCCTGAGAACAGCGCTGATAACACCAATGTTTTTAGTTGTTGCTCAGTAATGTTTACTCTGACCAAGGACTTTCTGAGTCTCATGCTCTGCCATGGAGGAGGGGAAGCCAGGAGGAAGCAGAGACAGGACACCTGACCCAAACTAACCAAAGAGGTATTCCATACCACAGCACATCATGCCCAGTATATCAACTGGGGCAGTTACCCAGAAGGGTTAGATCACTGCTCAGCTGGGCTGGGTATCGGTCGGCAGGTGGTGAGCGGTTGTATTCTCTTCCCTTGTTATTTCCCTTATCATTATTATTGGTGGCAGCAGCAGTGATTTGTGTTATACCTTAGTTACTGGACTGCTCTTATCTCAACCCGTGGGTGTTACAGTCTTTCGATTCTCCTCCCCATCCCTCTGGGAGCGGGGGGAGGAAGGGGGACGGGGAGTGAGCGAGCGGCTGCGTGGTTCTGTGTTGCCGGCTGGGCTTAAACCACAAGACTCACACGCTGGTTGTCTGTGACTGAGTACACCGTGTTCCTTCAAAGTGAGTGCTGGCAGCAGCATGTAATCCTGCCTGATTGCCTTGTCCTTGTCTTCATATAACATAATGACACACAACATCCACAACAGATGCAAGCCGTCACAAATGCTCCTGATGTGAGGATGGTAGAAGACCTGAGAGAGTGGATAATTTATTTGATTAATGGTACTGTGCATAATTAAAAGAGAAAAGACACAAATGCTTCTTGGAACATCATTTGTGTTTCCATGTATGTATAGTCATTCTTTAGCTTTTAGGTGAAATATTCTAGCTGTGTCAGAACTGCCTGGATTAGGGGTGTTTGTTCTTACCTTTGAGTGTGGCTGGGAGGTTACCAGAAATTATAAAACAGAAAAAAGGAGACTTCTTCACACCAGTGTGCCCTTTCCCATAGTTACTCACAGTTCTGATTCAAGGCTTGTCTCACAGACCGTTTGTATAGAATGTTACTGGCTTTTGTGTAGAATGTCACACAGATTGGCTCTGTATTTTTAAGCCCTAAATGACTAAATGCCTGTGCAAACATGGGTGCAGTGAAATGTTGCCTATTAAAAACTGAATTCATAAAAACCTGTTCTAAAGGTAATAGACAATCAGCATCTTCTTTTATGGAGGAAAATCAATTTAAAAAGAAACAGCTCTGAATATAATTAAACGTTGTAACTCTGGTTTATATGTATCTAATAGGTATAATAATACTTACCTACTATATCTCACAGGAGCCTTTTGAAGTTTAATTATTTAGCATTTATAAAAGCTCACTGAAATCCTAAGATGAGAATAAACTCCAAGTACGTTGTATTGTTGCTGTTGTTTTATGAGCAATTTTGAGAAAAACCTGGTACTTCCAGGGATCCAGAATGCATTTTAGTGTTCCATCATAATTTTACATTCACATAAAGTTAGGTTCTCATTGTTTTCCTAGGATTTTCCTCCTGCTAGAATCAGCACTTTAAGGCTGGTGTTTGCCTAAAACCCAAAATATGTATTTAAAGCAACTTTTAATGTGAGGTAAATAGCACTTCTTTCGTATACCTTTTTTTCTTCAGTTTAATTGCCTTCAGAATCATGGGGCGTAAATCAGAAGTGCTTAAATAAGTTACAGCCAATCTCAGTGACAGCGTTAACATAACCCCAACTATGCAGTGTAGTGGTATTCAGGGCAACTTCTTAACTAGGGGAAGACTTGTTAAAAGATGTGTAGTGGGTCTCAGTAGTTTATATTTCCTTATAGCAGCAAATGAATCTACCAGCATGTTGTTTTTAAAACAGGAAGTTTTTCCAGAATAAGAAGCAGACAGACCACTGCAGAGCCTCAGTTTTCAGTAGGAACAGAGATCTGGGGATTGAGAGCTCTTCTGAGTGCTTCATTTTCTTCACTTCAAAACCAGGAGTAGTGCCACTGTCATTCTTTATTTGCTGTGAGACCTACTGATGGAAATCCCTGTAGAGCAGCTAATGGTACCAGTGTTACTTCTGACTGGGTCACTGGATGCACTGTGTGTAACTGTGGTGGAAGACTCACTGTTGGTTTGCTTTTCTTCCTGTCCTCTCACTGTCACGGTTCCTTTGATGTTTTTTTCAGGATTGGAGCAATCGCATGGTTTTGTCTGTGCAGTGCCCAGCACAATGAAGTCAGAGTAAAATGCAAACTGTTGATTTTTAGGCAAGTTGGGATGCTTTGAGAGAAAAAGCAGTAGCTGTTGGTTAATTTTTGAAGTACGTTGGTTCCATTGGTTTCACAAAGCTGCTCTGAAGGGGGGGGGGGAATGCATGATCTTGAAGTCCTTTCCAACCCTAACCGTTCTGTGATTCTATGATCTGTCTATGTGTTTGTCTTGCTAAATTTACAAGCTCCTTTACCTTTTCAAGTGAAACTCTTTTAAGATCTTGTAATCAAGCCAGACACAGCTAACTTGTTCTTTATATAAACTACAGTGTTTGCATGGGCTATACTTCCAATTCTGCATAATTTCAATTCTGTGGGAGAAAACAAAAATGGCATTGAATATTTTAGGTTGTGGGTTTGGCTTTAGATGTACAGGGAAGAGTGTTTCTGTTCACTTTGTTTAAGCAAGTACTTAAACATATAAGGACTTTAAAATACCTCTGTTCTCATCGGATTTAACAGTAGTGCTGCTCAAAGGCTCTTGCCAGCCCGAAGAATTGGAATTTCAGCAATGCATCCTCGGAAGGGAGAAGATTAAGCCCATGAGATGTGCAGGCAGTAAAACAGACCATGAGTCTCCACAATTTATAAAGCTATTCCTCTGGCCTGTGTTCAGCTCTGTGCCTATAGGGCATCCTCCCCTGTCCTTGCATACCCAAAGAGTCACCGTGTCCGGGCATTGCCCCAGCCATGTCACTGCAACAGCAGTCAGTGCTGAGGACAACCTGAGATACTTCAGAGGGATCCAAGCACAGATGCTGAAAAGGTAGAAGATTTGCATGTCCCTGATCCCTCAGTGCTGCTTTGCCCTGCGCCTTTTAAGATTTCTGCAATACCCACAGGTTTTCCTGAAGTTAAATGACCTATAAATATATCAGACTCATTGAAGATATGTTGTCCCATGCCAGTCAAAAGGATGAAGACATACTATCCTTCCTACTAAAATAATTGGAGAGGCACCAGTGAGGAGCCAATTTAGAGAAATTATTGCAGGTAGGTAGATCCCTATGTAATTGATACTTGGTATGGACAGATTTATGGAGGGAGCTGTTACAACCCTATTAAATACTTAGCTGAAGCACTTAGCTCTGTCACTTTTATTAGCACAGTTTTGCACACACTTTCCATGGTAATTTGAGCTGTGTATTTTTTATCCTTTGTGTGACTTCCTGCATTGCAGAAAGACATCCTTAACACTCCCAGTGTCTTCCTTTATGCTCATGATCGGCAGATTGCTTTGACGTGGCCTTCACACAGGAGCAAGAACCTTTTTCCTTCTCCTGCCTTTGGTGGTACTTCCCCCCTCCCTCTGGACAGATCTGCTGGCTTTTTCCCTCACTTCATGCCAGAAACATACTGCATATCTCATATACTGTGCTCAAAGAAACCAAATTCTCTTTTTTAATACAGGCTCTTATCTCTTACCAAGCATAGATCTACAAATACTGTACTAGGTCCCCCACAGCTATTCTCTGTTTAGAGACTCTTCATGTGTTGGACAGATGGCACAATCAGTGGGTTGTATCAGAGCGTTAAAAAAAGAACTTCTTTCTCGCTGCTTCTACCAAGACTGTTTTGAGTTCAGTGAGATGCAACAGCTATAGCACTATCTTTCAATGACAACTCTGAACATGGTGGGAGTGTTGTTGCATTTGAAAGTCAAAAAATACATAGGAAAGCTGGCATTAAAAAAGAAACATAAAGGGCTTTAACAGAGCTATGAAGGTTGCAAGGTTAAGAAACCTGACTTTTGGAGTTGTTTATTCTCTTCGCTGCCTCAGGTCACAGGTGGATCTCCATTTACAGCTGCTGATACAAACACCACAGCACTGGTTTTCCTCCTATTGAACACTTCTCAAGACTGTTCCAACGCTTCTTATGAAATAAGGTATTTTGTACTTAAAGAATCCCTGACAAAACAGTAAAGACTCTTATTTTCTTAGTGAAATGATAGAAAAGTTAGTATTAATAATCTGTTCTGCCAGAGGTTCTTGAGCTGGGTTTTGACCACAGAAGTACATACTGTCCTGTGTAGTACTGTGGTGTTCTGTGAAGCTAATGCCACAGCTTACTGAGAGGTGTGGGACTCCAAATCACTGTGGGAAATGCCAGCCAGCAGTTTGACAAGTCAATGCTCATTGCACTGTCCTTTTCCTACCCATACTATTATGTTCCCAAGTAATTGCTGTTGCCCGCTGGGACAGTTGGTTAATTCTCTGTAAAATTCTTCTATGTTGGAAGCAGGGGAACTTGCCCTTTTCCAACATGTCCAGCAACATTGACACTGTCTTTTAGTGATCTGTGCATGTCATTATATTTCTTTGCCCATGACAACACGAAGCAGTGAACAGCTGGCCAGCTGCAGAAGTGCTTGTGTGACCAGAGAAGGTTGAGAGGGAGCCTGGCTGAGAATTGCTTACCAGCTTTCCTGCAGAATTATGATTAAAATGTTTTGTTGAGAGTTTAATATATGTGCACGTGAGAGTCAGCAAAACAGCTTGGGCTGCCTTCTGTTTCCTTCTGTATTTGTTTGCAGTACAGTTTCTCAAATGTCACATTTAGTGCAATAACACTGCTTTCATTTGTATGTTGTTAATCTGACTTTTAACTCCTCCTACTGTTGTACTTTAAATGAGCTCCCAGTGCAACACCAGAGTTGGGGGATTGATTTACATCTTCCTTTGCCTAGGACTCACGCCACTTCACTTCTTGTAGACTTGATGTAGGTGGGCAATGGAGTGAACAAACAGAAATGAAGGTTCCACTGGAGATGCCTACAATTTCCAATGCAGGAGAAACCAAAGGGTGCTCTGGGAACTGAGGTGGTTGTTAATAAAGAGCCCATCAATACAGAACTCATAAACCACAAGTAGCTTTTGGGAAAAGGATTTTGTGTGGCCAGCAGTCAAGGGAGGTGATCCTCCCCCTCTTCTCGAACCTGGTGAAGCCACATCTGGAGTATTGTGACCAGTTCTGTGCTCCTCAGTACAAGAAAGACAAGGAGAGGGTCCAGCAGAGGCCACAAGGATGATGAGGGGTCTGGAGCACCTCTCTTACAAGGAGGGATTGCAGAAGCTGGGCCTGTTCAGTCTAGAGGTAACTGAGAGGGAGTTCTCATTAACAGAGATCAATCTCAAAGGTGGGTGTCAGGAGGATGGTACCAGATTCTTTGCAGTGGTGCCCACTGAGAGGACAAGGAGCAACAGCCATAAACTAAACACAACAAGTCTCACCTCAGCATGAGGAAGAACTTCTTCACATTGAGGGTGGCAGCTCAGACAAGCTGCACATGGGCGTTGGGGAGGCATTCAGAACTCACCTGGATGTGTTCCTGTGTGACCTGCTCTGGGTGGCCCTGCCTTGGCAGGGGGCATCTGGTCCCTTCCAACCCAAACCATTCTGTGAAATCAGCAGCTGTAATTTATGCTACTCAAAGTATTGCAGGCTGCTTTTTACAACATTTTAGACATTTTCATGATGTGTGTGTAGTCAGATGGAATACCATTGCGTCCTTGCCTTGGCAGAAAAGGATCTAGGGATCCATGCACACATAATCCATTACAGGCAGTTTTGATGTAGGAACTTCAGGCTTATAACAATTATTGTGTTTCTCTCAAATTACAACTAGGAAAATACGTAGGAAATAAAACATTTACAAGGGCAGAAAGGACAAGGGAATAAGGGCTAAATTGCCTGTCCATGGTAGTGCAGTTAGGAAACCGTAGATGCCTGTGCTGTGATTCATCTTGCCAAATGTTAGAGGTCTGCAGCTAGCTATTCACAGTTGCTCCTTTTATGCTCAGCAGATGAGTGGGAAGTTTGAGAGTATAATTTATTTGATTTACTTCAGATGGTTACCTTCCATGAGTCACGCCCCTGTACGGCTACAGCCTTTGGGCAGGGTAGGTGTTTGTATTTACTCAGATGAATCTCACCCCCATTTCCTCTCCTGAGTGCAGTACTTTTTAAAAGGAAAAGTACTTCATGAATTACCATCATTCTTATTTCTGTGTAATTTCAGAGGATTGTCATTGTGGGTGCAAATGTCAGCATGTGTAAGTCCATACATACAAGATCAAAATGCTTCATCCTTGCCTCTTCTGTGGAATATGAAGTTGGCTGTATGTGGAATGGTTGCCATGCAATTCCTCTGGTGCTCTCTTAAGATGACCATTAGTGTGCTGACAAATACTTCCCTAATGTTTTCTTAGTGCAATAGCCCTTTTTCCCAAAGTGTTTTATTAATAATTGGTGCAACTCGGAACTGAAAAATGAGGGTAGTTGTGGCATTTTCATGCTAGCAAAGATACAGCACTTGCACTTGCTTTTCTGTTTGTTACTGGCTGTAAATCAGAACAGTTAATCAAGGGCCTCTATAATAAATTGTAAAGGTCACTTCTGCAGAAACAAAAACATATCCCATAAGATAATGTGGGCTTTATTCCTCTGATTTTTTTTTAATTGTCCCAGCTTAATAGCAGCGCTGCTTGGACTTCTTCCTCTCTGTTCCAAAATCAGTGCTGTGGTTTGTGGTTTTGAATAGTTACTAAAGCTGTCAATCTTTGTGAAATCCAGTTCTGAATTCAGAAGATTTGTACACCCTGAAATCTGTGATAGATGTTGAAAAAAATTATATATATCATAGAATTGTTTGGGTTGGAAAGGACCTTAAGACCATCTAGTTCCCACCTCATGCGAGACCATGTCGCCCAAGGCTCTGCCCAACCTCTCCTTGAACACTACCAGGGATGGAGCATTCACCACTTCTTTGGGCAGCCTGTGCCAGTGCCTCACCACCCTCACAGTAAAGAACTTCTTCCTTATATCTCACCTGAAATACAGCATTTTTGACAGATGTCTTGTTGACTTGTTTTCCATTGATGCAGAAACTGGGGTATGAATTAATTTAACCTTCCGAATGTCAAACATTGGCACTTGGAAGTCTCTGTTTCTGTTGCTATTTTCATTTTCCACATATTCTTTTTATGGTCTGAGGCCATCTAGTTGGGCAGTTCACCCCTGGTTTTGTGTTCTCACTTCTGTGTTTCTCTGTTGAGCATGGGAGCACTCTGAAACCACATAGAAGTAAAAGAATTTGAGGGATTTGGTTTTGTTTTGTTTTCTCCAAGAAGTGTCAATAAGTGGCTTGTTCAGTAGTAATAATAACGGCCCTTTGATTTAGGAGACCACACTGAATTGTCAGTGCACTTTACAAACCAGTGTTCCTGCAAACTGAATAAAGACTGTTCATGTGAAATATAGATGTCTGTCTCAGTTGAAAAGTAGCTGATGTTCTGCATGAGCTTCTAGAACATGTTAAACCTCAGTCAGAGAGCACTGAGCTACAAAACTGATGCAAAGCCTGAAAGTCTCATGGAAGTAGGGCAGCTTTGCTAGGTGGAGAATCGATGCTGCATGTAGAAGGAGACTGGTGTGCCAAGAGTTGCCAATAGCATGTACTTCCATGTAAACATGTGTTGGATGTGGAATGTGACTTTGAAACATGTGGTTTGCAAAGTAAATACATCCTCAGACAAAGGTTGGATAAACTTTCATAGTCGCACATCCTTACAAGGAGTACGTAAGCTGTGGGCTGTGCAGGTTACTCTGTTTTGCTTTGCTCTAAACTGGTATAAATCATAACTGACTCAATTAGCCTCAGTAGAGTACCTTACAATTTATTGTGCAGCTACTAGAAGCCAGGATGAACTTGATTTTATGCACTTTTGAGCACGAAGTAGTGTTTAAATTGCAACATCTCAAGAGCAGTCATGCTGACTTGTGTGTCTGATGTGGGGAGATGTTTGATGACCCTTCCCTTCTTTAGTTGGAAAGAATGCTCCTGCTTATACATCTTTATGTAAAGTGGAAACCAACATCTTTCTGTTTATCTCAGGAGCTGTGGCATCTGAACAGATTACAAGAAAGAAACTGGCACTTCCCACCCTCCCTCCTTCTTCCCTGGGATATCTATTTGCATTACAGAGTACATTATGCTTACTACATCATTGACAGGGATTACACCTCTAAACTCTAGACCTTTAACAGCTGTTCTGCACATTTTGGTGTCTAAATATTTAACAGTGCTTATGAATTAGACCCTTTCTTATGCAGTTAACTGCACAAAGATAGGAGAATCTGAAGTTTTCTTGTCATGAAAGAGGGACTAGGACTGACTATTCCAGGATTCATTCAAGGAATTGTAGTTATTTTTCCTGTCAGTACTGTTGTGAAAGAAGGATTTTTCTACCCTTTTACCTGTTAAGTGCTGTGTAAAGACTGGTTAACTGGTGTTTAAGTGAACTGTGTTTTTGTAAGAGCAGGAAAGAGGATGCCACTGAAAGTTTCCCTTTTGTGCTGACTTTTGGTCCTACTATATACTTTTGACAGTTCTTAGTGCTTGCAGTGTTATTAGCACATCATTAACAATTTACACTCCATGTCAAATTTTATATAAGCTAATGATAAGGTGGATAATATATGTTCTCATTTGCACACACATAAAAATATCTTGGATAACGAAATACAGCAAACTGCAGCAAAGTTGCCAAATACTTTATGGTTAGTTGTGTTTTATTGCTCAGTTGACATCTTGAGAATAAATTGTCTTATTTTGTAGTAATAAGAACTTTTCCGTATGTATCTGCAACATCTTTTCTCATGGGGAAGAAGTTAAAAGCTATGAGGTCTCTATTTGGGGCAGGGGGGAAGTTTTAACAACAGAAAGCACTTGCACAATGCTATGTTCTAGGACCATTTACATTCTATAAGCGGATTTACATAGCTGCAAATGCACATTCAGGTATAAACATCTGTAAGTATAGTGTACATCTATATCTTGGTGGCAAAGAAAGTATAAACATACATGGTCGCCATGCCATGAGGTGGACTTTCAATGAGATGAGACCTGTAGTAATGTCAAAGAAAAAACCTGAGAACATTATTCAACAACCTGTTTCCAAGGCAGTAAATTTGCATGAAAAGCAGCAGTGATCTGTATTTCTCACCTTGAAGAGGAAAACTGAAACAGCTTCAGGCTGGGGGAGATGCTCATGTGTTTAATAAAGAGTGTGTTTACCATGTAATTGGTGGTTCTCCAAGTTTCCACATGTGTTTATGCGTGTATGCAGAAGGAAGAAAAGCCCTGTCCACCTCCCCATGCCTACTAATGGGGCCTTGCAAGGCAGGAGTAGTGAAAAACAGCAGCTTTGGTAAACACACACATGGTTTGGATGGGCTGGTATGAGAAAGTAAATTGATGAGGTTTAACAGGTTAGTAATTCTGTCATAGGTGGCTTTACTTGAGAGGAGTAAAGTTTATTGCAGGAGTACACTCAATAATGTCTAAAGACACAGCTGCCTTTCCAGTGCAGGCAGCATCCCAAGAAAACATTAATCATGTTCTCCTGAAGCAGCAGAATTGATTTCTTGGGAGAAATATTTCTTTGTCTACTCCCCAGCCCTTTCTGAACCCGTCACCAACTTACGGTGATCTGAGCAGCTAATGAACAAATAATTACTCCCTGTTGATCACCCATGCGAAAGGACACAAATGTTGCTTTAGGGTCTTAGTGCAGGTAAAAGGAGCTTCATTTTTACTGTGACATAGTGTCCGTTTTGTTCCATTACCTTTTTTAGGTTTGGGGTTTTTTCATTGTCTTTCAGATAATTTGGATACTCAGAGAGTAGTGTTACATTTGCTATGCTAGGAACAGCTTATATGTTTTTATTTATTGTTTTAATATAATATCTGTTGTAGTATCCTATGTAAGCTTCTACAAGCAAACAAAAGCTGTTTAGTTTTTGGTCACCTCATTCGTATAGTTCTCACAAAGATGTAGCTCTGTTCTGTGCAGCAGGTGAGAAGATGACTAAAAATGGAGCCTGTGCTCAGCGAGCTTGTAGGTGAGAGGAGGAGAGAAAAGCAGACAGAAAGAGTGGCTAGGATAGTGCGATGTGAACCTGAAGAGCCTTGAAAGGCCCTTTTACTGTAGGGAATATTGTAGGCATTTTGCCAAGAAGGACTTTTTCTGTCTTTTGAGCTTTATTGCCTAAAATTATCTGTACTGTAGTAGAGATAGTACTTTAGTACTATCGTACCATACATACTGCTCTCAATCCAGTCTCTGCCCAGCTTGTAGTTGTACTTGGGATTGCCCTGACTCAGGTGCAGGAGTTTGCACTTGGCCTTACGGCTCCATGAGGTTCCTACACTAACCCACCTTTCCAACCTGTCAAGGTCCCTCTGGATCCCATCCCTTCCCTGCAGCATGTTGACCACCCTACACAGCTTGGTGTCATCCACAAACTTGCTGAGGATGCGCTCAATCCCACTGTCCACGTCAGTGACAAGGATGTCAAACAGCATCAGTCCCAATACTGACTCCTGAGGAACACCATTTGTCACTGATCTCCACTTGGACATCGAGCTGTTGACAGCAGCACTGTGAGTGTGATCGTCCAGCCAGTTCCTTATCTGCCGAGTGGTCCACCTATCAAATCCATGCCTCTCCAGTTTAGAGACAAGGATTTCATGCAGGACAGTCAAACGCTTAGCACAAGTCCAGGTAGATGATGTCAGTTGCTCTTTCCTTATCCACCAATGCTATAGCCCCATCATAGAAGGCCACCAAATTGGTCAGGTGGGACTTGCCCTTAGTGACTGTCACCAACCACCTCATTGTTTTTCTGCGTACCGTAGCATAGTTTCCAGGAGGATGTGCTCCATGATCTTGTCAGGCAGAGGTGAGACTGAATAGGCTGTAGTTCCCCAGGTCTTCCTTTTGTTTCCCCCTGAGATAAATGTCAGGGTCTAACACTGCTGAAAGCCTGACCAGTTGAATTTTCATTTTGTATTGATTTTTTTTCAGGTTTTGATCAACATAAAATTGCATACTAGGTTGAGTTAGCTTAATTCATTTGCTATAAAATGACACCCTTTATACCAGACTGCTTTGATTGAGCTCCTGTCTACACACAGGAGACATGCCCCAGGTGAGCTGGTTATTACAGTCATGATTCACACCAGTCTCATTTAAACTTCACTTGTGTTTTGGCTGTCTTTTGATTTTCCCGCTCCACGGCATCTGAAGGTGAGGTGGCAAGAATGAATATCAGCTGGCATTTCTTACTGAAAGCTATGCAGTGGTCTGCCTTCCCTAGAAATTTGCCTGTAGATGACACCAGACTGAATTCTCTTCAGTCTGAGAAGAGTGAGCTGCAATACAGAAGAAAATATCCCCATCTTCACTCTTAGCTTCTTCTGGGGATGTGTCGTGGTTTAAACCCAGTCAGGTAACTCGTTCGCTCACTTCCAGTGAGTGGTGCCGAACTGACAACAATCGAAGTCCGTGTCCGTCTCCCCCCCCCCCCCCCCCCGCACCAGGGCTCTCCCCTTCCCCGCTCCCGGAGGAACGGGGAGGAGGATCGAGAGAGTGCAACTCCTACGGGTTGAGACAAGAACAGTCCAGCAACAAATCACCACCGCTACTATCAGCTAAAACAATGATAAGGGAAAATAACAAGGGAAGAGAATACGATACCACCGGCCAAGAAAGCGAGTTCCACCCGGAAGCCCCTGTCCTTCCGGGTAACTCCCAGTTACCCCCAACGCCGGGCATGACGTGCTGTGGTATGGAATACCTCCCCGGCTAGCCCGGGTCAGGCACCCCGTCTCTGCTTCCTCACAGCTTCCCCTCCTCCCTGGCAGAGCATGAGCCTCACAGAGTCCTTGGTCAGGGTAAACATCACTTAGCAACAACCGAAAACATCGGCTTCACCAACACTGTTCTCAAACTAGAAGTCAAAACACAGCACTGCACCAGTTAACACAAAGGAAAAAAACATGACTGCTACTGCTGAACCCAGGACAGGATGACAGGTTGCAGCTGTTTAAAAGGCCGCCTAGTATTCAGTGCACCCAGGATATGAAGATAATTACTTCATTTTTAATGTAGACTGTAGAATTATTTAGGACCTTTCTGCATCGCAGCCTTCCATTTCCATAGGCTCATGATCCACAGTCTACAAGAAGGTGATGAGCAGTATATCAGAAGTGGCTTAGAAGTGTCCTATAGAAACCTCTTTCAGGGGCATCTCCACCCCCTGTTGTAATCGCTTTATGCTTCTAGTTTAGGTGTGATTAGGAGCTGGCACAGGCTGCCCAGAGAAGCTGTGACAGATCCATTGCTGGCAGTGTTCAACGCCAGGTTGGACAGGGCTTGGAGCAACCTGGTCTAGTGCAAGTTGTCCCTGCCCGTGGCAGGGGTTTGGAGCTGGATGAACTTTAAGGTTCCTTCCAACCCAAAGCATTCTGTGATTCTATGATTCAGAGGCTCGAAGTCAGGCAACTCAGTTCCTCTGTGGTAGAAGGCAGTGGTGGGGTTATTCTGTACAATTCTGGAGGTTTGTTTAGACATCGAATTAGATGTCTAAAGGAACTTTTATGAATACTTCCTCTTGGGACTGTTAGAGGAAGTTTCATGATTTGAATGTTTGCAGTGTGCCTGTTTGTGGGGTGACAGTGTGTAATGCAAATAAGACAAAGGTAAAGCACTATTAAAGATTTTATCAAAGTCCTGACAAATACATATTCATCTTTGTCTGTTGACAGTGGTTGAAGTCCTGAGGCTCTCGCTTGGTTCATCACCAAATCTTCCTTGGGCCACTTAAAAGGAAACTGAACCATAAGTCCTAGTGTTTGGAAGTAAATAGCCTGTCATGACCAATGCAAACCATCTTTGAAAATAAATCCTTCTCCTTCTATCAATTTTATGTTGATTACAGCAGAAATTCCAAATGAGTTACTACTGACCCAATATAATGGCTTTATTTATACAGGTCTGTAAACACACTCTATCTATATAGGTCTGATTCCATGTGAGAAAGCTTTTGTTCCACTATAAATGGCCTTTTTTGTTGTTTCTTTTCCAACACAGCCTGAGTCTGAAGGAAATCTTTTTTTCCCCCTTTGATACTGGAAGCACATCCAATGTGTTACACTAGCATAAATATATTGCCTTAAATTATTTAAGAGGGGGCATCTCTTTTCCACACATTTTCTAGCATTTAGTTGGGTAAAAGGGTTAGATTGTTGTTGATTTTACTTTGCAGAGATGATTTCTTTCTCTTTTTATTCATAACATGCTCATTTCACAAGTGTGGAGAGGTACTTTATGGCTTTACAAAGATAAGTAAACTTGAGGAGTGATACTGTGCAAATTTATCTCCTCTTCATTTCCACCTCCCCACGTTCACATTGTATAGGATTGATTTTCAAAAGACAAGGTAAATAGGGAAACCTGACAGCTGAAAACACCATCAACTGGGAACTTGTGTCCTGATTACATCGTGGAGAAACTGATGTTTGCTTTATTCTGATTTATGAAGAGGGCATTGTCTGGCCAGGTGCAGGGCTAGCATCAACTATTTACTTCCCTACAGAAAGAGTGATGAAAGGCATGAGAAAGCAGAAGGAGCAAGATTTTTTTGGTGTGCCTCACACTTGTGAGCAGCAATCTATCTTTGCTGTTCTGAAGAACATGTTAACCTTTCTGGAGACTGCATCTCACTGTAGGGTTTTGGCCTCAAATTTCTCTTTCCCAGTCAAAGTCCTCACCCACAGTGCCTGTTCAGTCAGGAGTGAACAAAAGGCCTAAATACCAAGATCAAGGAAGCTCATGCTGTTTCTCACCTTGTGAGATTTCAAAGCTTTTCAGACATCAGGGCTGAATTCAGCATCGCCACAACTTGAGCTGTGCATTGGACAGAAACCTTTCAGCACTGCTGGAATAAACACAGTACTGTCAGGTTCAGACTATTCTACAGGCAAAAAGAGCACTCACAGAATTGTAATTCAAAGGTCTGATTGAAAACACGTCAGTATCAAAGAGGCAAGAAACAGGAGAAAAAATAGCTGCTGAGCAAGTCTTTAAAATCATATCTTAATGGATAAGTACAAAGGAGGCAAATAATTCTCGTGTTCATTGTCAACATCATTTGATAGTGACTAAGTGGTGCTTGTTAACAGTGCTTTTGGTTTATTTTGTGAAATGCATGAATATATTATATGTGTGTTTGCTAAATCCATGTATATGAGGACTGCCATGTAGGAAAAAATTTCACATTATATTAATGAGTAGCTCCTCATCTTAGACAATATCATGGCATCATTCAAAGCATCATCAGCAAATTCTTTACCATCTTTAATTATTTTATAACCTATGGGAAGATACATGTAGAATAAGACATTTGTGGAAGGAAGTTGAAGGAGTTGGGCCGACGTGGAAAATAATAGTACAATACAGTTTTAAATTGCAGAAGGTTTTACGTATTTTATCCCAACGATGTGTTTTCTATTCACATTCCAAAATTAAGCCCTGTATAAAGTGGCCTGAACTTTCAGAGATACTAAACAAATTCCCTCTAATAACCATGTTTAATAACCATTACAGGTAAAAATCTCCAAAAGTCTTGGAAATAAAGATGACTTCTTTCACCCTGTTAATCCATCCTTAGTTTTGTTAGGGGTAGCACAGATTACCGCTAACATTCTTGCAAGTATTTGCATTCATACTTACAAAATCAAACTATACACCTAGATATCTGTTCATGTTATGTCTCATGTTGTATTTTAAAGCTGAAGAAATTCAGTTTTTCAGGGATTGCTGTGATGTCTAGAAGCTATAACCAAGGCTTGAAGAAGTGGTATGTGAACGTACAGATTATGTACAATCCCTGCCTCAAAAAGCTCTCAATCTTGCAAAAAGACTTAAAAAAAGAATGGAATACTTTGATGAACAGAAGGAAATAAAGCAAGGAGGGTGTAGCAATAGGGGCGAGTGGATTGGCATTAACCGGTGGTCACAGCTAGTGCTGTTAATCTCCCTATAACCATGCTGTTAGGGAAAGAATTTTCCTTTCAAAAAAAGGAAAAAATAAATTTTAAAACATTTTTTTTAATAAGAACCTTTAATTTGATTTTTTAACAGTACTTCTGCTTTTTCTGTCTGCCAGCTGATGCATTGCTTTGAAGTGCTGGTAAGACTGGTTTGTGATTGCTGTTTTTCACCGTCAGCTGCATCTCTGTACCTAAAGCATGACTCTTCTTACCTCATTGTTTCTCAGGTATGTTTGTGCACGTACATGGCAATACCACCTAATGGTGTCTTCCTGCCTTTTCTCTATGCACAAAAAGAATTTCAATCCAGGGCATATAAATATATCTTTTTTCTCTATTGTTTTCTTATTTTTCCAGACTGTTTGAATTGTACCTTTCACACTGTATGATCCCTTATGTTACATCTGTTTGGTGAATTAAATGTAATAATTACTATTGGCCTTCATTACAGGGTTTCACTGCTTTTTAAAGTGGATGTGTATTTTTCACCAACTTCTACTGGAGTGATTATAGAAATTACAATATAGAATACTTGCTACATTTGCTCATTGCTTTTATGGCAGAAATGTTTGCTTTAGAGCTGAATATGCAGCTATTCAGCATCAGAGTCTGATCAAACATGATATTTTTGGTGCGTTCACTAGTGCCAGCCGAAATAACCTCTTGAGACTTGACAAAATTGGTTTGCGTATCAGTGACTACCTTAAGTACAAGGCTGGAGAAGGCAGTAGTGGATCAGAATGTGCTGTCTTAATTTTCCTTTGTTTCAGATGTGTCTGCTGAAATGAAGTAGTATGCATTTGAGCATAAATAACATTGATATTTGCCCTTCAATAAGTGGGTGTTGTCGACATAGATTTAGAATGTGCTTCATTTTCTACTAGCAGTGTTGTAAGAAGAGTGTAAAGCCCAGTTGCTCTTCAGGGGTTCTGGGGTGACCTGGCATGTACTGCAGGTGTCCTGTCAGTACCAGGTGGTGAGGGACAACATGGAGCTTGATGTTCAGCCCTGCCCTCTTCAGGGCTTCAGGGAATGGCATTATTCCCCACTAGCTGCTGGGGACCAGGCTACTGCAGGGGTGAGGTGAAGCATCACCTTCTTTCTTACCTTTGTCACCTCAAAGTTGGTCCTTGCTCGGCAGCATCCTCAGTGGAGGACCTCAGCAACTGAGGACACAGCCTGCCTCAGCAAGTGTGCTGCCCTGGGCTGGGTAGAAGAAAACCAGTGCATCTCATAAAGGTAGACATGAACCAACATCACTTCTGTGTACATAGAAAGCGTTCAAGATTTTAAAGTCAGATATTTTGGATCAGCCTTGGTTCTGCATAGATGCTTTGTAATCTCTGCTAAGCTTATAAATTCCCTTTCCCTAATGGTAAAAAGCTTATACTATGTGTACTGGACTATATACCTGTCATGGGTCCAGACCTTACTGCTAGATTTTCCAGTCAAGGCACTTGTATAGAAAATGTATTTTAAGTCATTTATAGAGACTTCTATAATTTTATTGATTATAGTCTTTCTCCTCCTCAAATCACTGCATGGACTCACTGATGGCAGCTGAAGTACCTGGCTTTACAGACTCAGGCTTGCAAGCCAGAGCTTCCATAAAATTTTGTTAAACACCTTTTATGAATTGGTGCTTCTGCAAAAAGCAAGGAACAGGAGTGTGATGGGGAAGTTTTATTAGCCTTGCTTTAGGATGAGCTGCACTTCGAGCTTTGGCACACATCATTAATGCAGTCAGCCCAAATTCACTGCAGAACTGTCATACCTCTCCTTATGTGTTTAATATACTGTATATATGTTTGTGTGATAAGGATACATGTTGATGGATGTAATGACAGTGAACATCTGTATGTATATGTACACTACTTCATGATCATAACAGAAAAAATAAGGTAATTGATGATGATTTTTGTCTTTAAATAGTTATCCTAGCTTCTAATCCTGTGATCACTGTACACAAGGATGAAAGCAAGGGTGTTGGGTGTATATAACAGCCATTCCTACTACCAAACTACAGTGATCTGAACATAAAAGGAAGAGCCTTAATAATAGAGTAAATTTATGGCCTTATCTGTGCTTGACAAAATTCTGGCCATAATTTGATTTAACCATATATACAATATATGTTTTTATTTAAGTAATAATGACTGAGGCACAGAGCATTTCCTCAAAATTAATGGCTGGCTGAAAAATTTTATAGTCCAAATGCAGCCAAGGGCCGTTAATCCCAAATGGTCAATTCTCCATTAAATGCTTTATGTCAGGGGTCATTTGTTAAATCCCCCTCCCTCCCACCCACCAATAAAGAAGTAAAACTTAATGTTACTTTCCTCCTATGGCATCACTGAGCTTTGAAGCAGCCACCAGAAGCCGCTGGTAGAAAGTGTTGGTGTTGCTGCTGTAGCAATGAAGGTTTCTTACTGGGTGAGTGATGGAGAACCTTTCATGAATGGTCTTTCACTGTCATACTACTTTACATTTGTTAGTGAATGAAGCTCTTCAGTTTGCTTCTTGGAGCTGACTGGGAGGTGAAAAGACTCCTTGCCAGTAGAAAAGCTGTCACATTAGGAAGGTGGAGGGAGTTTGTGTTCGACGTACATCACAAATCTGTCTTACCTATCATGGCTGCCACTCTTTTAGGATCTTATATTTCTTCTCTTGTATTCAGTGACCAGTATTAAGTAAGTGCAACTCTAGTTTATTTTCTCTTAATATTTCATTCATTGTTGGTAAAAATTTGTACACGCGAGGCTTTGTTGGGGCTCAGTGATACTGTTTCAAACTGGAGGGCTAAGGTATGTGTAGTGGCTATGGAAGAGAATAATTAAGAGATTAATGACATAACAGAAAAACAACTGGAAAAGCTGTCAAGAATTCTTCAGAATTAGGTGAAAACAGTTTCCTTTGCAAAGCGTGACAAAAATCACATCCATATATCATTATATGTGGCAAATCCGTCACCAGGATCTGTCACACAGCACTTCTCTTCCTAGCAAACCACATCCACCTTACTGAGGAAATAAACTTTAATGACAAGGAGTGACAACTCGGGGTGGGGGGTAGCAACAAAAATGCCATCCTCCTCTTGGGCTGAACGCTGGCTCAGCTCTACCTTAAAGCGTACCTCTGGCAGTCTTTCCCTGTCCCTCCCAGTGTATACTGGGGCTGGTGAGCTCACCTGCCCACAGAAGTCCTTGTATCACTGCTTTTCAGGAAAGAGAAAGAACAGCAATCAGTCACTGCCCATTCAGCCTGATGAACCTTTAGAGATGTATGTTGTAGGCTGCTCTATTATAAGAAGGCTCCTTAGATGGCAGTCTTGGAAGCTAGAGACTGGAATTTCAGCCTGCTGCTTGAAAAAAAGAAAACTGGGCTTTCGTTTTTCCATTCATGAATGGAAAACAAGCCTTTCCATTGTAAAAAAAATGACTTTAAATTGGGAAATAGTCATTGTAAATACAAAACTGAACTTAGGTTCTTATTCTGTTTAAGCACTAGAGGTCAAGGGGTTGACTTTGAATGGTCAGTCAGTGCTCTGTATAGAGTGAAGGTGTAAAAAGCCTATTTTTTCGATTTCAAGTCAAACAAGATTTTCAGGATATCCCAAACCATATAAGTACATGGAAGAAATACTGCAGTTAGGTGTCTTGTGGCTGTCCCTGGAAGCTGGCTTTAGGAAACATAGTTTAAGAATATCAGATGATGCAAAGGGTGAAAAGCAAGGCATGCTTGACTCCGTTTCTTTAAGCAAAGGGACTTGGATCACTTGTTCTGTATCCCTTACGCAATATATTCATATCACTAATCTGAAACATGAAACCAAGTAAAAGTGGATTTAATTCCATATTATTTTATTATGATGAATTATTTTTCAAGTATTCATTGTGCAAGTTGTGACTGGGGCTACAGTCTTGCAAACAGTTTCAAACAAGCTGTCCCTCTGGGCAGTGGGACCACTCATATGCATGGCTTTGCCTACAGCTGCTGGTATTTGCAGGGTCATAGCCAGTTTTGCTAAAATTATAGAATCCCAGCCTGGTTTGGGTTGGAAGAGACCTTAAAGCTCATCCAGTTCCAACCCCCTGCCACAGGCAGGGGCACCTTCCACCAGACCAGGTTGCTCCAAGCCCTGTCAAACCTGGCCTTGAACACTGCCAGGGATGGGGCAGCCACAGCTTCTCTGGGCACCCTGTGCCAGCGCCTCACCACTCTCACAGGGAAGAACTTCTGCTTAGTGTCTAATCTCAGTCTCCTCTCTGTCAGGTTAAAGCCATTCCCCCTTGTCCTGTCGCTACAGGCCCTTGCAAAAAGTCCCTCTCCAGGTTGCTTATAGGCCCCCTTTAGGGTGGAAGAAGGAAGAGGCTATTACAAGGTCTCCCCTGGGCCTTCTCTTCTCCATGCTTCATCTTTAAAGCAAATCACTTCTAATAATTATAAAAACTTGCTAGAAACACCACCTCCCAGACTGCATTTGCGATCTGTTGTGTTAATTATGAATTTTAATTATTTTTCTTCTAATATTTACTACTGAATTTAATTTTGATTTGGGGTTTGTTTGAGTTTTTTTATCACTTAAACATCCTAAATTTCAGGGGCTCACTAAAACGTGTCACATCATTATAACCCATATTATGAATTATTCACAGTAATTACTGAGTTGTTGCAGACTTCATTGTGAAATTTAAAGGACCAGAAAATCTGGTGGTGATACTGTTTTACTCCTTGGATGTTCTTAAAATAAGTCAGAGTCAACAGATTGCAAAACTATGCAATTACAGTTATTAAAATGCACATTTTTGGCAGGAAGCCACTGTAGCCTTCTATGTTCACAGCTGTCTATTTACAGGAAAACTGCCCTGCGCAGCCTGTGGTACCTTCTTTGAGCTATTACAGCTGATGGGGTCATTGCAGGGGCCTCTCTAAGGATTAGATTCAGTAACTTTTCACCTTCTAAGCCATAAGCTTCACTCTAAATCATTTTTGTGGGCAGGAGGGATTGACAGTAGAGCATCGTTTGTTCCCTGTTGCGCTGATGAGAAGTTCAGGGTGCTTCTCTGGAGACTGCATGTGCTGTACCTACTTCTACACAGATGGTTCCTTGGATTAGAGTGTGGACCATTTGTCTGGTGGGTGTAGCCATGTACATTTTGAATTACACTCTTGAGGTTAGTGTAACATGCACTTTCCCCAGTCAGAACTGGTTTTAATCATTTGTGCCTTCACAGTTCTCTGAGAGCAGAGCGTGCTGGAGTATTAACAAGGCGGCAGATGCTTTGTTTTACTGAAGAAGAAAGCACTGTTATCCCCACCCTATCCCACATTATGTCACTGGGTGCCCCAGTAGTTTTTTGTTTCTCTTTCTCTGCTTAGTGACTTGTTAACAAAAATTATGACCTACTTAGTGTTAAATCCCAAAGCTTTGGTGCTCAACATGTTGTGTGCAGATACTCAACACCAGTGCTGGCAGACAAAAACTGTTTTGTCTATGGTTTAGCATCCAGGTAGGACCAATATGTGGCAGCTCTTTCTCTGTGTCTTTAGTATGGACTTTTATCATTCATTTGTGCAGCTTTTCCCAGAGGAAGTTCTTTCTCCTCCATGAAGTTGTGAGACTTGAACAAGCCATGCAAGGGAGAGGGAGGGTTCGGTAAAATAAAGTGTGTAGCATCTAAATGGCAAGAAACAGCATAAGCAGCAAATCATCCCTGCTGTGAAACTGGGGTGATGTTCCCAGAGTGTGGAGTGGCAGAATTTCACATAGGCTAAGATAAGGTATAATGGAAGAGTCTTCCCTTCTAAAGCTCTAAATGTCTGATGCTGTTGAGGGATTGCTGGCTCTGTGAAGCAGATGTCGTTAATATCAATGAGGGTCTGTAAGTCTCCCACAGGACAAGTGATATTTAGGGATTCAAGACTGAAATAAATGAGAAATCATAGAATTGGGGACTGATTTGGTTTGGAAAGGACCTTAAGATCATCCAATTCCAACCCCCTGCCATGGGCAGAAACACCTTACGCTAGACCATGTAACTCAAGGCTCTGTCCAACCTGACCTTGAACACTGCGAGGGATGGGGTGTTTACCACTTCTTTGGTTAGTATTATACTGTCCTGTTATGTATGGGACTAACTGGTAATACATCAGTTTATTCCTCATATAAATAACTTTTTTCTCAGTCAGGTCCAGTCTGTGTTGTCCCAAAAAACTCAGTATGTTGGAACCAGGGAAATGTGATGGAGGAGAGAAGAGCAGCAACACCAGTGTGGGTCTTGCAGCACAGGATGCTCAAGGGGAGGTAGGGACAGGTTGATGTTACTAACACAGTGTATGCTCCTTTTGCATTGGTGTTGGTCAGTACAGAGTTAACAGCAGCTTTGGACATTACTCCTTAGGATTAAATCAAGGAGGAAGGAGGCAAGCTTGCTTAGTATGCAGCTGGCCCCTGTCTGGGTGCTCTTCCCCCATGTTCTCTCGAAATAATCTATTATCAGATCTCAAGAGAAAAATTACGTCAGTCTGAAGAGTAATAGAGCAGCATGTGGATGTTTCCAGTGATGTGTATGAACCTCAGGTTTTTTTGTTGCTCTGTGCACCGAGGTGTCCTTTATCAGCAGGTCTCTAGATCTTAAAAACTAGGCTGATTATTGAAGAGGGCAGCAGGTAATTTAGGGCACACTGTGTTTTCTTATGACAGAGGCTTTGCTGTGAAGTGCAGTAATTTATGTAGATAAATTGTGGCCGTCAGAATGTCTAGTTTGCTCCATAGGGTGAATTTCTAAACATACATCTCCAGTTAGTGGGAAAGGGGTATTTGTTTGAGAGACAGGCGGAAAGGTAACTCCTGCATGTACCACTTCTTGAAAAGTAGCACAGGACTTTTGCATGTTCCTGTAATAGGCTCGTTGTCACTGGGGTCAGATCAACCCAATTTTGATTTAGTGTAATAATTAAAGAACTTAGATGAAGTTCAGGTGAGATATAAGGAAGAAGTTGTTTACTGTGAGGGTGGTGAAGCACTGGAGCAGGTTGCCCAGGGAAGTGGTAAATGCTCCATCCCTGGCAGTGTTCAAGGCCAGGCTGGACAGTGCCTTGGGCGACATTGTCCAGTGTGAGGTGTCCCTGCCCATGGCAGGGGGGTTGGAACTGGATGATCTTAAGGTCCTTTCCAACCCAAACCATTTTATGATTCTATGACCAAGCTGCAGTGAAAATGGAGGAGATTAGACAGTGTCAAGACTGAGTAGGTTTTGAATGCTAGATCTTTCTTGGCAATGGTGGTTTGGTTCTGGAGTTCCGTGTGCATGCCAAAATGTAAAGCCAGCTTGGCTCAGGCAAGGCATATAAAAGCTGCCTTCATTTAATCAAGAAACAAGAAAAATTACCATAATCATTGTAAGAAAAACTGCTTTGGGAAGAAAAGAGAGGAGTTTTCATGCCATGTTATCATTGACATGTCTTACTATCTCTAAGGTTATAAAGAAAGATTATTTTAAAAGGAGAAGGACTTTGCTAAGTTTTGTCTTGTTTTGCTTGCTTTTTAAATCAAGAATTAAAGGCACTGGTGGGTCTAGATGTCATTGTAAGAGCTTACAAATTCCTTTGTCCTGCTTCCATCGTATTACATGGTCAGAGATTTTAAAAGGAATCCTTTGGACTTCAGCATAACACAGGTTGGGTACTGAGGTTTCTACGGTATCATTGATACATTGTGTGGACATAGTTTAAGCGTGCGATTTAGTACCTCTCTAAACTGTAGCCTGCAGAAGAGAACAGCAAACTAGAGCAACTAGGTAAGGTCCAAATCAGGTCTGAATTTACTCTAAAGATGAGTGTGCATACGTCTTGGAATTGCAGTTGTCCCTGAAGTGAGTATACTCAGCTTGAAGATTGATACTGTTTGAACCCAGTCTCCCTAAGGAATGAAAAACAGATCTCCCATGTGTTTTCAAAGCAGGAAAGATACTCAAGAGTTTGACCCATCATGACCCATCTTGATTTGCAGAGCTGTTGCAGAGATGACCCTGGATTAGAGCCTTCTATAAAGTGTGAGGGGTTTGAGCTCCAGGATTTTCAGAGGGGCATACACTAAAATTAATCTCATTAGTAATAAAAGGGTTTTGAGGGACAGTTTAGTGTTTTAGACCATCATGATTCCTTGTTAAAATACTGCTGTTAATGCTACATCAAACCGAGTGTGCTGTGCTGTGTGGTCTGATAGCAGTACTTGTAGAAGATCAGAGTTTAATAAAAATGTGGCTCCTGTTCTTTAAGGAAGGGGTTTTTGTGTTGACAGACAACTGCTGTGCATGTCATTTCCTAACCTTGTCTCCTACAGCTTGGTTATACAGAGCTGCATGCACAGAAACAGAAGGAAAACTGCAGCATAACCTGTTTACTAATGATGGTTGTTCCTTTAGGCTGAATGCAAGCATGGCATGTTCTTACGAGATGCTTATAAAACTTCCCAAACAGCAGCAGTGAGCAGTGGTTTCCAGCATGTCTCCTGGAGCTCTGGAAATGGGTATTTTACTCAGCACTAAGAATAAGAGCCAGATCAGATTTGTTTAAATAAGCTCTTTCCTTCTTAATATATATTTTACTGTCTCTGGTTTTGCTACAGAGTTTCTTCAAGTTGCTATAATTTCCCCATGCAGGTGTCCTGACCACTTTACTTGATTTCTTATTCATAGGGATGCATTGATAATGAGTTTGGAAAAAGTGGTGCTTGAATATTAACCAGCTGTCTCGGACCCCAGTACCTTCTAGAGCCCTAACCCATTGGATTCCTCCAAGTAGGTCCTGGAGCAGACCAAAGTTAGCTCTCCTGAAGTCCAGGGTTGTACTCCTACTTATTGCCCTGTTTCCTCCATGCCAGATCCTGAACTCCACCACATCTCATGGTCACTGCAGCCAAGGCTGCCCCAAACCTTCACATCCACAACCAGTCCTTCTTTCTTTGTCAGCACAAGGTCCAGCAGCACACCTCTCCTCATTGGCTCCTCCAAGCAGTTACCATTAGTTAAGTTATCACCAGCACTCTGTGGGAACCTCCTGGATTGTGTGTGCTGTGTTGTCTTTCCAGCAGGTATCAGGGTGGTTGAAGTTCCCCATGAGAGCCAGGGCCACGGTCCACTTAGTTGGTTTTAGTAATGATTAGTAGTAGTAGTATTAAAACCAGTAACTCCTATCTGCCACCACACACGTGCTGTGGTAATGGGAAATTTTCCAATTTTCCCCATCTCCCTTCTGCTCCTTTGTGAAACACCCCGACTTAACTGATTTTTCCTCTCCTCTTCCCCCCAGCTGTCAACCACTGTCACATTACTTTGTATCCCATGCATCAAGAGCAGCAGCTTTTTCCAAGAAGTAAACCAATTCCAAAGCTGCCTTCCCAGAGGCTACACAGACTGTGCAGGCTGGAGGAGCTCAGGAAAGAGCAAACTGGACAATAACAAAGGCTCCCCGAGCTGCTTCTGCCTGCCAATCTCTCATGCATGTACTCACACAGCGCTATATATAGGGCATGCCTCCAGGGCTAGCAATGTTTCTATCAGCTCAGCAAGCAGACCTCCTCTCCAAACCATTAATCACAGTAGGGAGGAGGGAAACGGCTCATTACGCTACATCAATGATATTGTCCATTCTGTCTCCTACAAATTACGGGAGTTGTCTCGGTGTTGCATTCGGCATTCTGTGACTTTTTGAAGTCCGTGATCCAAGAGAGGGAACAAAACTTTCTAACAGAAGTGTTTACCTGGGGGCAACAGAGGGTAGCCAGCAAACTGCATTTAGTGAGTTGAGAGTGCTACAGCAAGTAAAGCTTTCCAAAGGATGGTTTTTTTCTACAGTTAAATCTTTGTTAGTCTTCCTTCCCTTGCCCACAATGATAGATTCAAGGGACTTTTTCTGTTCTGCAACATTATTTTCAAGCCCCTCAATCCATTTCTAGTATAGTTTGTGTGACATCTGTAAGACATCCTTTATGGCTGACTGACTTCAGGTATATTTGAGTAAGAGCTTCTTGCAGTATTCTGGCCTTTCTTAAAGGTCCTGTGCTTTGCTGGAGAGAATCCTATGACTATTTACTGGTACCCTTTCAAAGCAGCGTGCAGAGATTTATCTGCCTGGCTGCCAGTGATATTATAAGTCATATAACTACATTTTGCTCACAGCTTTTAGGCTTGACACTTTATTGCTCTCTTTTCTGCTTAACGTACCTGTAAATGAGCTCTGTACTTCAAAATCTTTATCATCCAGTTTTCACTCTTGCACATGACATGACGAACCTCTTGCCATGTACTGACCTCATTGCTGCAGGGCTCATCCACACCAGTCATCAGTGCAAGGCTGTCCAGCTCTTCCTGGGAATGTTGTTTTACTTGGTCTGTTCTAAACCCACCCTGAAGTAAGGTTTAAGCTCTTATCAGACTTCCTTCCTTCCTGGCTGATTTTGAGGATCAGTACAAAGTGCTTCCCTTGGTCTTACGATATCTAACTTGTAGTGGACATGCATATGGTACTGTTTTGATGGGCTTAAAACGAGCCTGCCTGTTTCTAGAAAGCAGTGCTGTCTCTTCCATAACAGATACATTTTTTGATAGGTGACCATGCCTTAAGTTGCGAAACAGGTATCACCATGGTGATATCACAGTGATCACCATGCCTGATATTGGGTCCAAAACGTGCATAAGACGTCTCTAGATTTAAGGATTACCTCTGAGATGCACTGGCCTCTTCCATATCACTGGATGTCTTTGTAGTGATATGTAACAATGTACCCTGAAAGTTATGATACTAGAAGGAAAATGTGTCTATATCCACATCTTCCAAGAGGTGAAATAGAGTTGTAGGTCTTGCTTGCTTTGAGACTTATGCGTCTGGTTAATTATGGAAAGTGTCTACTTCTGTTGGAACATCCCAGGATTAATCTTCAGGTGTCTCGATACATTCTTGGGTAGTTCTGCTTTTTTTGTGAGCACACAGACATCAGAGACTTTTATTTGGGTGTTATAGACCATTTAGGATAGTAGAGCGTCAAATAATTCAAATGAAAGGCTTATAGTTGTAACAGTTGCTGGTCTGCTGTAGATGGCAGAAAGCTTTTACAGGGCAAATTTTTTTCATCTTTACACTTAGAAGAAAGATGTGAACTTAAGAGACACTTCAGCTGCTGTCATTGTTTCCAGAACTAGCAAATCTTCAGTGTAATGTCCCCAGTCCCTGCCCTACCTTTAATCCTGACCCATAAGCTCTTGGTCAGCTTCACATCCATCCCCAAGCAGAGATCTGAGCACTCCAGCTGGTCATTGACATAGAGGGTGATACCCCCTTCTCATCTGCTCTTCCTGTCCTTCCTAAAGAGTCTGTGTTCCTCCATTCCAACCCTCCAGTCATGTTTTAATAGTAATATTTAGTAAAGTTTGCTTTTCCTCTGGGATAATTTTGCTTTCAGTGCAATTTTTCCTATTTGTGAAATAAAGTATTTCACACCTGGTGATTTTAAACCATGGGTCAGACAGTGTCTGTGAAATTCTGCTAGGTATCGTGCATGACATCCATCTGCTTGTAGATCACTGCAAGCAGGTCTTGGAGAAGAGCAAAGGGTTTGGCCTTTGTAAGTGCTGATCACAAGCGTTTTATGTTTTCTTAGAACTCCTTGTAATGTGTGCAGGGCATTTGGCAAACTGAGGAGTTCTCCTGTGCAATGTGGACTGGGAGACAATTGCTGATGTAGTCAGGAAAGAGATATGGCTTGGTATGGGAGAAGGGCAGTTGTGAGGGGAGGTCAAGAGGAGCAGTTGAGAGGGGAGTTCATGAGGGGAGAGGAGAGAGGATTTAGGGAAGATGTTGAGGGGAGATAAAGGGTGGCCATGAGGGGTGAGGGGAAATCATGAGGGGAGATCATGAGAGGAGAGCAGGAGCAGCCATGGGCTGTGATGGGTGGCCATGATGGGAGATCTTGAGGGGAGATACTGAGGGGCGGCTGTACAGACTAGGCCATTATGTGGGGTAGGAGACTGTGAGTTGAGATCATGAAGTGAGATCAGTTTGCCCTTAGTGACATGGTTTAATAGTGGGCTTGGCAGTCCTGGGGTAACGGTTGGACTCGATGATCTTAGAGGTCGTTCCTAACCTAGTTGATTCTATGGTTCTATGTTGTGAAGTGACTACAAAACAAGATTGGAAAATGTTCAGTACACCAAATGGCCAGGATGGGAAAAGCAATGTCAAATAAGAGCCATTCATATTTAATAAGTCTGATTTTGAGTTCAACATAGACTTCAGAAAGGTAGCTTCCTCAGCTGTTGATAGGAGTATTTCTCCTGCAGTACCCCTCAGACACTGGTAATTAGTGAGGAATGACAGATGTTTGAAGATGTATCTCACCTGAAGATGTATTTCAGGTGAGATAAGGAACATCCCAGGCTGTAAATCAGATTTACTTTATGAAAGCTCCCCATAGCATAAAAAAAAGAGGCTGTTTGAGGATGTATTTCCTTCCTTGGCAATTACAGCCATCATGACCTTTCAACCCCAAGTACTAGAAATTCACTGGTGTTGGCAGAAGTAGACAAGCTGCAATGTAGTTGGCTTAATCTTTGATTTTACATGGGGCCACTGGATTTGTAATTCCTTTTCCTTCCCACTTCTCGCAGCATGTTGGGGTGGTTTATTGGTAGGTTAAAAGCCAATGTCAAGTCCTGCACACAGTAAAACTGAGAGCCTGCTGACATGCATCACTGTGCCACAGCATGACTGTTGCAATCCATCTTGACCAATGTGTTTGAAAGTTGAACTACAGATAATCAATTGCACTCTTAAAACTTTAATGTCTCTGACTGCGCCATGTAGCACTACATTAATTTAGCAGTGTTTTCGGCCTCTGTGTTTGAGGGTCAGGAGCTTACATCACCTGGCCTGGGCAGTGCCTGACGTTGCACTGCATCCATCATTAATGCAGAAGCCTTTAATTTCACTCAGCCCAGAAAGCATGGTATAGCCCTGCTAAAGCAGTGTTCCCCAGAGAAGAAGCAGGAGGAAACATCTCCCAAACCATTGAATCCTTAACAATCACAGGGCCTGGAAGTGCATGACATGTTTCTGAATGTAGAGGATGAATCACTAGCCAGTTAGCTAAAGGGGAGCAGGGGGCTGTGAGAAGGCTCTTCAAAGGTCAGGAGGAGGAAGCACACCAACACAGAGCATTGCTCCTATTGGAAATCATTACCCAAAATCAATTGGACTTCTACAGAGTGCACAAGTAGCACAAGGATCCTCAGTAGCTGGTTTTCCACTCCAGTAACGTCTTTGACAGTCAGTGAGACTTAGGGCTTCTCTTTAATGATGAGTTTCCTTTTTTTAATTTTGGGGACAAACATTATGTTTGGAAGCTGTTTGTATTCAGCAGCAGTGACAGTGCTGAGTTTGGTATCCAAAAAAAGACTGTAAAAGCAAACAGACAAGAACTTTGAATGAGCCATATGCACTGATTTTCCTGTACGTGGCAGACATCATTCCCGTGTTCTTCCTGAGGAAAGTGCTCTCATGGTGAGTGAAGTGGAAGAAGCGGGTATTCCTAGTTCAAGTAGACTTTGCTGTGTCCTGAGTGTCATTTTTGTTGGAAACAGTGGACTGTTTGAAAAAAATCCTTTCTTTTTCAGAGGTCATGGAAAGCCATCTAATCCAGTTGAGTGACTCGGAACTAAAGCCAGTGTGGTTTGCAGTCTCCTGTTGCATTTCATAGAATCATAGAATGTTTTGGGTTGGGAAGGACCAATAAGATCATCTAGTTCCAACCCCCTGCCACAGCCAGGTACACCTTCCACTAGACCAGGTTGCTCAAGTCTTTGTCCTTGAACACTGCCATGGTGGAACATTTACCACTTCCCTGGGCAAACTGTGCCAGTGCCTTACCACCCTCACAGTAAAGAACTTCTTCCTTATATCTAAACTGAACTTCCCCTGTTAAAACCCATCACCCCTTGTCCTACAAGGGGTGCTACGGTCCCTGATGAAGAGTCCCTCTCCAGCATCCTTGTAGGCCCCCTTCAGACATGTTCTGTCTCAGGTTGCAGTAGATAAACTTGGCTGGATTCCTGCGAGTGAGTTTGGAGGAGCTACAGCTGCATGAATGTCAACAAATGTTTTAAGTTAAACGTGCAAGTTTGAAGATAAATGGAATAGAATTAATAAGCATCAGTAATGGCTTTATAATTGAAATAGTATACACATTAGAGGTACACAGGGTGTTAGTAATCATATTAATTATTTGTTAACAGAAAGACAAAGTAATAAAATTAAAAATCAAAAAGCTTAGTTGTTCACATGAAGATCTAGGGGGACGTTTTGCAACAGAAATAATTGCTTTTGCTTCATCCTCAGGGTGATATTATCTGTGTCTAATTGTTTTTCCTGAAAGAAAGCAGAGTAGTCTAAAATTCGAAGTCATGCACAGCAATTGTAGAGGTGAAAATAACCACAGCTGAGAAACCTCTCGCAGCATCCCACCCCAGCACAGTGAAAGGAAGCAGTGCTGCTGGGAAGGGGTAAAGAGAAATGGAACTACTTTTATATTAGAAATATAATAGACTTTATTAGTTAGTCACCTGTGCTGAGAATAGATCAGCTGTCAGGGAGAGCAAGCAGATGAACATGTGCCTTGTGAGCTGTCAGGAGCGGATCAGTGTGGGGT
Organism: Pezoporus flaviventris; assembly: GCF_033815535.1. Lineage (NCBI taxonomy): Eukaryota > Metazoa > Chordata > Aves > Psittaciformes > Psittacidae > Pezoporus > Pezoporus flaviventris. The sequence continues at coordinate 8,643,774 of NW_026892585.1, forward strand.
ATTTAAATAATAATTACCTGCTTCCAGAGAAATGTTTTAGACAAAAGCACAGCTGCTTTATTGATGGTGCCTTTTGTGCACAAAGAGGAATATTGGAGTTTGTTCTTTTCATTTTTCCGTGTAAATGTAGTATCATATTTCCATAAAACTCTTTCAGGAAATGGTGCCGTTCACTATTAAAGCTTTCAGAAGAGAATTATTTGTTAGGGATTTAATTTGATCTAAGTAGGTTAGTTGTAATAAAGTGCGAGTAGCTAAGAGGGGCTGCTGCTTACATTCAGGACTGGCGATGCCTTTGCCCTCTGCAAGCCACTGTGCAGCCAGCTATCCTGGGGTTCAGTGTGGCACAGCACACAGAAGGTACCCTGACCGGTGCTGAGAGGTGAAGGCAACTGTTCACTTCCTTATGGTCAGAGGAACTCACTGAGCACCAGGTGCACTATTCTGGCACAGTTTAATAATCTCTCTGGTCTGGCAACTTGATTCACATGAGGTCTGGGAGCAGTACACCCTGCAACTGGCGGTCCAGAGCATTCATGGCATGTACATGGCTCCTGGGGCCATCCGGCAGCCTGAATGGAGCAGCCATGGCCTGGGTCAGCTTTGTTGGGGCTGGACTTGGGGAGGAAGGGTTTAGATCTACAAGATGCTGAACTCCTCCCAGATCTACTTTGACCTTAACTATTTTAACTTTGAATGTTGCATACAGCCATCTTTCTTCTGCCACAGATACTGATTCCAGCCCGCTACCATTCAGCTGCTCTGCTTTCTGCCCCTACAGAACACAGCAGGAGCTGGACTTAAGGACTGAGCCTTTACAGAGCTTTGTCAAATTATATTTAATTTAATTTTGGCATTGGAGCCCAGTGACAGAGCAACTTGTGCAGCAGAACAGGCCTCTGGATATGGAGCTGAGCTAGTGCTGGCAGCAGTGATAAGGAGGAGAAGCAAGCCTGCTTAAATTTGGTTTTCAGGGCTGGCTAGGGACTGGCTTTAGATGAACTCCCTTAGGATAATCATATCCTCACCATAGAGAAAGGAAGCAGAGCAGTGCTGAATTTGATGGCAGACTTGACACTGGGGACTCTTCATATGCACTGATAGGCAGTAGAAGAGGTTGTCTGAAACCATTGTGCAGTGTTTATGGTAGTGCTGCTGTTCTCCATGCTATGGATGAACGAGATCCCCTGGGTGATTTAACCCAAGCTGTGTACGTACTTACTGAGAAAATATCCATATGTTTCCTGAGAAAATATCCATACACGCATATTTCAGCAAGGGCCTGGTTTGGATGTTACAGGAATAATTGTTGTATCTGCACATTCTTGCAAAGGATGGGAAAGAACGGCACCACACTGAAGCTGGGAGACTTGTATTATGCATGTGTTTTGAAAATCTCCCTGCCTCCTCATGTGAATTTATGAATATAATGTGACAGGATATATGAGGATGCCAAAGAATAGAAGAGAAAAATAATTAGCTATGTGTTCTGGTTAACTAATGTCACACTTAAAAACCCACTGAAGGACAGATAGGTTTCTGTGAGAGGGTGCTTTTTTCGTCTTTACACGAAGTGCTGGGAAATGACTGTAGCTAGAGGCAAGATGTTGATCAAGTTCCATCTTGGATCTGGTTGTGTTGGAAAGCTTTCTGGTGCCAAGCTATTGGAAGCTTGAGTACATGGATGTAGTCTACTAGCCCTGAGATTTGGGTCAGGAAAAGATTACCTCTCCTTCCTCTTCCCCCATTTCTCTTCCCTATCTCCAACAGGTTAATCAATGAAGAATGTAGAGGGAATTTCACTCCTTTCTGCAGCACTGTGTGTGGTCATTTGCTAGGATCACTTGGAATTTGGTAGATTTCACCATTAGATGTATCATGTCAACTTGGCAGTGAGGAAGTTTTCAAAATAGCAAATATTTTTAGGTTCTTTGCCATCATGTCAAACCAGAGCTTACAAATGAAATGCCAGGATAGGCCATCATTTTTTTTTCAGCTATTCTTGGGTCCCAGTGTTCTACCAGAGTGTCGTTCTCAGCTTTGTGTGACTAAGCAGTGTCTCTAACACAAGGCAGCGTAACAGGATGATGTGCACTATGAGGTGTCTGATGGATAAGCCTGGAACTAAGACAGTTCATTAACTGATGCATCTTAGCATTATTCTTGCCCCTGTTTCCTCATGAGAACAGCATTCTTCATCTTGCACAAAGGGGAGGCAGACCAAAATAGCAGTGAGTTATTTTGCCTGGCTAATATGCAAGATCTCTGCAGTAGTAACTGTCAAACTGAAGCTATATGTTATTTCAGGAGCTGTTTCTTCAGTGCTGTAACGCTGTTATTCATAGTACCTGTCACTTATACAGCCCCTTAGAGTTGTAGGTAGTTAGATGAACATTACAGAAACTTACTGGAAAGCATCAAAAATTAAGCAAACACTGCTTCTTACTGGCTAAACTAACATAGCCTGGCTTTGCCTTTAGCTTAGCGCAACAATCGCCCTAGGCCAGCTAGTTCCCTGACTTACTTTATACTTACATTTTTGGTAAATCACTTTACTGTTGTAGTATTGGTACAGCTTTATCATATCTAGGCTGGAAAGGCACTACTGAAAACAGATTATTATATCCATACCATATATTATACATTGTTATATATATAAAATATGTAGTATATAATAGTATGCATATAGTTTCTGTGATAGACTTTCTAGGTCACTTGAAGTTGAGAGGCTAAAGTGATTTTGAACAAACACTGGAGCACATCTTCTTAATAGTGCTCAAATGCAGCTAATAGCCATGGAAACTTCCTGCAGTTAATGACTGTTGTTGATTCTGGTGAGGCAGTAGTAGCTGCAGAGACATTTGCGTAGGAAGTACTCCATTTCTTAGCATCATTTTTATCAGCTTATCCTTTTATATTACTGCCAAGCAGGTGATGTGGCAGGAGGAGTTTGAGCTGTTCTTGCAGTACCACCGTGATTATAAAGCTGGGGAAAAAAAATGTGTGCTGGAAATAAATGTGCAGATTCCTGACATCCATTTGCATTGCTGAAGGCTCACCCACATGGGTGGTTTCTCTCCAGGGGAGAACACCCAGTTCTGTTAACATATTTTTCTCTCTTTCTAAATTAAATCGTTAAGCATTGGCAGCCGGTGCTTTTGTTGTCACCTCCTGAATTCCCTGTGCTGCAGAACCCCTGCCCAGCATCTTTGCCACTATCTGAATCAGTGGAATAACACCCTGGGCCTGCCTGCTGGGCCCCCTTGACCCCAGATGCTCTTGATGCTTTCAGGAGCCCACTCATACAAATCCATTGGGATTACACAACGTTGTTCTGTGCTACAAAACACCAGGTACCAAAACTTACTGTAGTTATAAATATCGCCTAATGCAGTCTCTGCTTCTCCAAAACTCCCCCTGGCCCTGAGGGGATCTGTCCCCTCCCAGCTGACCCTGCAAGCCCTCATGGTACTTCTCTGTTGTATCAGTATTGAAAACAGTTTGTGTTTTATTGTACATTACTGTTATTTGCAACTTCAGGTTTTGCAGCTCCCACTACACAGACATCAAGGACCCAATTTTTCCTCTAGTATCCTTCAGCGTACATTAAGATTAACTCCAGTGAAGTCAGTCTAACCGCAGGTGTAAAACTAGGAGGAAGGAAAGGAAAATCAGTCTATAAACTGTTTGGGTTTTATTTTTAAACAGCAAAATTAATGCTGCTGTTCTGCAGACACAGGGTGACCTGCAGAGTACTAGCTCATATGTTACTAATGCATCTCCATTGAAATGCAGATTTTTGCTCCCAACATAGAGCATCAGGGAAATTCTCGCCAGATCTGCTGTATCAGAGTACCGACTGATAGTTCAGTATTTCACTTGCACTTGTGTTTCATCTTATTCATCTTAATTTTCTATCATTTTGATGCAGCATTTGCCTTGGGGGGTGGGGGAGAGAGGATTACATTTGCTATAATATGGCTCTTAATTAATAATTAATTAATATTGCAAACATCCATGCCCCCAGTGGCAGTCTGCTTGTATTCCTGTACCTATTTCTATTTTCAGTGGTGGGATTCAGCAAGGTGTGAATTTACATATTTCAGAAAGCAATCAAGAAAGGCAGTTGAGAAAAGGAAGCATCGGACAGCTGTGGCGGTATCTGTATGGAACATGCTTATTGTGACAGTGTTTTGTTCTCAGTCATTTGTGGTAACAGTAGCAAGACCCTGACTTGTTGGTGAAATCCCATGAAGTGGGGACACTTCTATGCTTTACAGTCAAGGGTTTTCCAAAAGGCTTCCGTTTGCCTACATGTCTTCATATAACAGACATGAGGTGTGACCGTTCAGCCATTCTCACACCAAAATCCTTTCCTTCAGTACTCCTTGGTAAGGAGGGACTTGCACCTACCACAAGTATTAGATACTGCAGTTAAGAGCCTCCCTCTCAGCTGTCCAAATTTTACTGTGGTTTGGTATAGATGTAGAAATAACCAGAGAGCCTCCTGTTCAGTTAAGCCTTTCAAATTAATGACATCATTTGCTTTTGCCATATATGATATGTTTAAGAAGATTTTCCTCTGCATGTGCCTCCCTCAAGCCCTGCTTAAGTGCAGCGCATAAAATGTACATGAGGTCTTGGTACAAGCTCTCTTCTGCTGGACTTCAAGTATCCTAAATAGTACAATGAAGTCACAGTGTTTGTAAGTCTACTACATCATGAATACAGTTATTAAGAGGAATAACTTGATATAAGAGACGGTGTTTTTGCAGCACCTAACATGATGAGACCCAATCTAGTTCTAATTAGTCCACACTTGGTTTCCAGGCTGAAAGCCTGCAGCACAGTGGTGAACACATTGCATGAAAGGCTTGGGTCTCCTTTTTAGTACTGTCAACTGAAAACAAAAACTCCCAACAGTGGTAGAGGTATAAATATGGTAAGAGTTTCTAAAAAACATTTTTAGGTTTGGGCTTTTTGATTTGATTTTTCTTATAGAGCTCGATTACTCATGGGGTGCACTTTGGTAACATTTCCAAATGTTCTGGCAACCATAAGCTTGATCAATTTCAGAATCTCATATCCAAGATTAACATTTTTCCCCAAGGCTTTCTTAGAATTGTGTATTAAAAAAACTGTCAGAAGACAAGCAATAAAATACTGGAAATAGGCAGTTTTAGGGTTAATGAAACATCCTTTGTCATATAAATTGTCAGCAAAAGGGATGTCTAGGAAATAATGATGTTTGTGCTTATGCTCCTTTGGGAAGCTCACCTAGGAGCCTCCCCTCAGATAACTCTCTAAGTTATTTCCAGCATCTCAAACCCTGACAGATGCAACCACCTGCTAAACAAAACAAAACCTGCTAGAAAAACACTGCTCCAGTACCACATCAAAATAAGCCCTGCCCAAGACCATGTTCACCTCTGAATGAGTGGTATGTTGCAATCCATGAGACAGAAATGAGACTCATTACTAATAAGAACATAGGGCATGCCGTAAAAAGCTGTCTTATAATAGTTCTGGTTGGTTGATTTGGTTTGTATGGTGGTGGTTGTTTGGTTGTTGTGTTTTATTTTCCAGAAGGCAGGAACAGCATTTGCTTTTAGTTCCCAAGTTCAGAGTTGTCAGACGTCAAAACCACGCTATAGAACTACAACTTAGTTACCTTCTCCTGTAACCACTCTTGACCCCCATGGCTTTCCTTGAGGGCAGGGCCTCCTGGCCTCAGTGCCACCAAGACATGCTGACTTTATGGATGGAGAGTAAAGAGTGAGTATAGCTACACTGGAAGATGCTGTGTATTTCATCAACAGTCCATTATCAGTAAATACACTTTGACTGGATCAATTATGAACTGATAAAACTTCCAGGCTTTGACCGTGTAACCTTTATGTGATAATGCATGATACAGCGGGAAGTTTTCCTAGAAGCAGTAGATATGTACATTTTCTTAGTTCCTTTAATGGCTTAAACCTGTTTTTTCACATTAATTTCTGTTCATGGATTAAATAGAAAGTTTGCATTTTTAGTGATACTAACTGAAAGGCTGACATGGTCTAGTGTGAGGCTTCCCTCCCCATGGCAGGGGGGTTAGAACTGGATGATCTTAAGGTCCTTTCCAACCCAAACCATGCCATGATTCTATGAAGTGTTGGCTGGTTGTGAAACCAAGTGCTTGGAGTTATTCCATTTGAGACACGTGAATCAGCAGTAGTTTTATGGGTCCTGCATTTTTTCACTTCAGCATTTCAAACCGTGATTCTTGCACAGAAGAATCTGATAGAAAAAGATAAAAGACTCCATCTAGTGGGCAAGGACTTTTTATCTAAAGCAAAAAACAAACAGGCCTCTCATTTTCACTTAATTTTATGCATGAAGAAATACTGCTTTAGAGTTTTGTTTCATTAAGCTGCCATGTTGTTCTTAATTCTTGCCTTCTGCAGAGCCATTATTTCATTGGCAAAGATGAAACATTAAGAATTATTCTGACAGTCTTGAGCAAGAAGCAATAAATGATACTAAATGAGTGGGTTTACACAGAAGAGTATCCACAAAGCTCTTCCTCCCCACTCCCACTTTCAAATTTCAATATATAGTAACCAAAAATGGGTAATTTGTGTGTCAACAAATACTGTAAACTATTTAAGCTTCTTTCCAACTTAAAACTGACTTTAAGTAGTTTGTAAGACATTCGTAACTTGGCTGTAACACAGGATTTTGGTACTATTTTTACACTAGAAACTCTGCCCATGTGTTACCTCACCTTTATTAAGTTACTGGCAAAGGGTGAGATCTGGGTTCTCTGGAAACTCAGTCCAATGCATCAGCTTCTGGCCAGGCATCACCCCACTGGCCTCTACAGTCTCTTACAAAGGCAAACATAACTTACTTCTCCCTAGCATTTGTCTAAGGGCCTGCCCAGCACTCCTGCGTGTACAGAATCATCCTGATAGAAGCTAGCACCTTTATTTTAGGTCTATTTCATCGATCTAGTTAGTGCAGTACTTTGTTGTTGTTAGCTTCTTGGGCGGGGAGGGGGGGTGTCTCTCCTTTTTGCTGAACCTCTGCCCTGCATTGCAGTTAATGCTCCAAACTCCCAAGAGATTCAAATGGTAGGACTCTTCATTTTAAAGCAGTAGAACTCGGGTGTTAATCTCTCATTCTAACCAAACACAGCTTGCAGTCTTCAGTTCTTTTCAGGCTAAAAACAAGAGTGAGACAGGAAGAAGCAGCAGCAGGCAGAGATGTGGCAGAAGAGACACTGAACCACATTGTGTGTCCTGCCTTTTGTCAGGCTCTCATTTTCAAGCCACAGAACCTAGCAAGTTCAATTCCTCCTGTGCAGCTTCCAGCAATGGGTAGACAGCTGCTGTTGTAAACTTGCAGACAAGTTTACTATAGCCCATGTTCATAAGCACCTCTTTGTCTCCTTTGCATATTACAAAATAGAGCTTAGTATGATGCTTTGCACACCTCTTGATCACAGGGAGATCTTCACTTGCAGTGGGCAACATGATAGCAAAGCCAGAAGATTCCTCCTTCAGTATTAATGCATGATTTGGCAATTCTGACAGACCACACAGACTTGCTGATGGGCCTGAACAGTTCTCCCCAGTTACAGCTCTCTCTGTATCCTCCATGGAAATGTAGCTCTGGCACCAGTGAGTAAGACCTATCATTTGGCTTTACAAACTAAAACAAAGAATAGTTTCTGGGCTCCTTCTCTGAACCCCTGTATGAGCAAGGACTGATAAAGAACTGACTAGTCTTAAAAGTGCCTTTAGGGAAGTTGATATGTTTTTAAGTTTGGGGGCAGCTTGTATCTTTGGTCTCAGCTTGTAGGAAGTCTGTGTAACCCTTAAAACATGTCAGCTAAACTGAGACAGAATTGTTGTTTAGAACTTCACAGACATTTCAAAACTATCATTGTAACTGCACTGTTACATGGGTTAAACTCTCCTAAAATTGACATCAGCTATTTGTCAGAGCAAACCCAGGACCAAGTTTGGGTCTAACTAATGCACAGGGACACCCACCTCACTAGGTATGCAGAAGATGCAACTCATTTACTTTGAAGCAAAAGCTGTTGAATAGTACTACTTGTTAAGTAATTACCAACTAAAAACGGCCTACAAGAGTGCTGCAGAGAGACTTCTTCATAGGGCGTGTAGTGACAGAACAAGGGGCAATGGCTTTAAACTGACAGAGGGGAGATTCACAGTAGGCATTAGGAAGAAGTTTTTCATTATGAGGGTGGTGAGACACAGGGTGCCCAGAGAAGCTGTAGCTGCCCCATCCCTGGCAGTGTTCAAGGCCAGGTTGGACGGGGCTTGGAGCAACCTGCTCTAGTGGAAGGTGTCCCTGCCCGTGGCAGGGATATTAGAACTGGATGAGCTTTAAGGTCCCTTCCAGCCCAAAGCATTGCATGATTATATGATTAACTACTGGCCTCTGCTCTAAAACTGTTTTCATTTTAAGAGATTATAGGCTTGCTGCTGGGCTAAAATTAATTCCATGTTTGGAACTACAGTAAGATCTTCTGTTTTGTTTCACTGTAAATACCTTACCTAGCACTGTTACTTCAGCTGATGCTAATGGAATACAGATTTCCAGATGTGAAATTTTGGGGGACATTCAACAATCTGCTCCTGTAATAAATAATCTGCTGTGAACTCAAAATGCTAATTTGAGGATTAAGTATTAATTTATTCCCTCTACAGGTCATTGGATAGTCTCATACAAGCTAATTAATATTTAACATAGCTATTTTAGATGTTGTTTATCTGGGTTAGATTTACTCAGCTGCTTTTTCCTTCTTTGCAGGAGCAGCAGCCTTTACAACAATAAATCTCTATCAATGCATTTGTTTCAAGAGTACCACTCACTCTCTCCCTTATTTTGCATAGCTAACCAGATGCTGCAGTTTGGAACGCTCGTCAGTACTTCCAACACCTATGACAACTCCGGGACTGTAACCATTGAGACGGACAAGCCTTTGCTGTGGACAATGTCTATCAAAATACAGGATCAGCTATAGCTACATTTTCTGATCTGATTCAGCTCAAATTACTACAGAATTTCACAGAATTAAGACAGTAAAGCTGTGCCAAAAGATAAAAGCAGGCACTGATTTTTATGTACTGAATGAAAAAGAGATCTGAAAATAAAAGTCATTTGAGATCCAATCAACATTAGTAGCAACAACTGAATACTTCATTCTGGTACCTAACACTACTTAATCAGAAGGCACAAGTTGCTACTCAAAAACAGTCACAAACAGAAGTGGATGTAAAGGCACTGCTGCTGCTTATCAGGTTAGTTCAGACTCTTTTACAAAGTATTTTATTACATTGCTGGCTTTTTCCCCTTCTGCCAAAAGGAAATACAGTACACAGTGCACACAGTATAACTATATTAAAAGGTGATAGCACTAAAGTTAGTTAATCTCATTTCTCTGTCCTGATTTGTAACATACGTAGGTGCTGGTGATGATTTTTTAAGGAGATCAATAACTGAACTTTCTACTGACAAAGCAACTTTGTGTACTGAAGAAATCACTTCTACTGTAATACCAGTAACAGATTTCCAAGTATTAAGTGCGTTTAAAGTCTGTAATAGAACTAGCATTGTAACTTTTGCAAATACCAAATGCTTACAGTAAGCTTTCTTCAATCTCAGGAGGAAGAGCATTGCATCTACCAAAGGTTTTGCACACTTAAGTTTTCAAAATCAAAATATTCAATCATTTTATAACAGAAACTTCCAGGTCAACAAATGCAGATCTCTTTATAATTCTATGTGCAGTTGTCTTACAGAACCATTATCCAAAAAGGCGTGTACAGCCTACCCAATACTGTAAGCAAGTTCATTTGCTTAAGGACTGTTTAGTATCTCTGGCAACTAACCTAACCTCAAACTGTACATCTTAGTAACCACCTAAGTTTAGCTGTCTGAATTACACAAGTTCTTTATTTGATGGAATATTTTCCCCGTGTCAAGTATATAACATAACCTAACAGGACTTCCAAATGCAGAAAGTTATTATGGGTTATCATGGTGATTCCAGAAACTAGAATTCCAGTTAACAGACTTCTAAATCACCACTTGAGAGGGTACAGTAACGCTGTTTTCTTCCTGTCTACTTTTGCTGTAACAATGCCGTTTAGTAAGCAGTAAATTAAGCATTGGAACAGCTTCTGATAAAAGTTTGTCACCCTTGGAGGTTTTCAGTACTTGACTGGACAAAACCTTAAGCAACCTTGTCACAATGCAACGCTGACCCAGATTTGAGGGGGCGGTTGGACTAGAGATGTCCCAAGATTTCTTCCTACCCCTGTGATTCTAGTACAGTTTAAAAAAGTAGTAAAACCATCAAACCAAAGAAACACAAACAGTAGTACTGCAAAAAAAAGCATGTAATGTATACAGTTATGATCCCACAGACTTCAAAAAGAGGCATGACAAGAATGTTTGAAAACCCAAACTGAACTGGTTTAATAGAAAACAAAGCTGTGAAATCTTTGCAGCAAGTGTCACAACATCTTGTTCTTCATGGTAAATATTCAGCCGCCTCTGTTGAGAGAACAAAGTAATCAATTTCAACTAATCAAGTGTGATCCAGTAATCCACCTGAAGTCTGATTCATCCTCCCACCACTGCCCTGTTTAGGACAAACATTACTACAGTTACAGCTTATCTCTTATTTTCAGACACTTCCTCTCGCCTAGAGGACCACTCTTAAAGGTATAAAGCAAGCCACAAGTCACAGAATAGTACTTAACCTGTTCCAGTGCTAGAAATGGGATGACATCAGCTCTGGAGAATGAAGATTTTAGTGTGAGGCATTCCTGCCCATGGCAGGGGGTGGAACTAGATGATCTTAAGGTTCTTTCCAACCCAAACCATTCTATGATAATTGGCAGGGTTAATATGTCAGTACCACAGCTTCTGGTCAACTTGAGGGTTAAGTTTTTCATGTTGCAACGTTCATTCCAAAAGGTATTTCACAAAATGCAGTTACATGTAAAACCAGGCTTTAAACATATGCAGCACTCAGTGATGAGAGGACTCAGAAGCTGAGGAAGGCCGAGGGAACTGGGTTTGTTCAGCCTTGAGTAAAGAAGGCTCAGGGGAGACCTTACCACCGTGTTCCAGTATTTCAAAGGTGGCTAAAAAGAAGATGGAGACTCCCTTTTTACAAGGAATCATGTGGAAAAGAGGAGGAATGGTGGGCACAAGTTACTCCTGGAGACATTTCGGCTGGATACAAAAGGAATATTTTTCACTATGATAACAGCCATTGGAATAATCTCTCCAGGGAACTGGTAGATTCCCCAACGCTGGACACTTTTAAGACTGGGCTGGACAGGGTGCCAGGACATCTAGTCTAGGTCATGCTTTGACAAGAAAGGTTGGATCAGATGATCCTTCAGGTCCCTCCAACCTGGGATTCTATGATTCTATTAATATTTTGCAGCATCCTACATTAAGAACCGACTTCCTGATCCAGTCCTTGGAATCAAGTAATAGCCATCATATTACACTAACATGTAAAATGCACATATACTACAGTAACATGGATACTGCAGGGCTCACGAACATCCTCTGTTTAAAATTGAACAGGTAAAAATGAATGCAAAATGTAGTGAAACTGAAATATGCAAGTACGACCATATTTACTTACACAATGATATTATTGATGGGGATGTGGATCAGTTTGACAAAGAAACCAATAAATCCCATTATCGCAAAGCCTATTGCTGTTGCCATGGCAATCTTCTGGAACTCTGCAAAAAAAAAACAAAACCAAAACTTTAGTATAGGACACCTTGTGTATGGCACACTGGAGGAGATGTGCACTACAGTGACCAAAGGAGAGAGATCTCTTTATCAAACAGTAATGTGACAGAGGAAGCAGGTCAAACTGTACTGACACTGAGAAACAAATCCACTTTTTCATTAGATAGAGGAGTTTTAAGGGGGAAGGTGCTGCTTTCCACAAAGCATGGCCAATCTCAGCATTCATTCAGTAATATGCAGAATCTGGAATACCCACAGTCTGTAACAATTCATGGCACATTTATTCCATTATCTTCCCTTTGTATCTCTGCAAATAATCCTCAATACAGTATCAAACATGGAAAAGCTGATTTATGCCTGCCACAGGAAGAATGCATCTTATGTCCTCACAAAAACTGAGTACTTAAGTGATATTCTCAGTTACTTTAAGGCAGCAGCCATGAAGTGGACTAAGGTCAACAGCCCCTCACAACCCACCCTGCCAGTCTGACAGTGAACAAAGTTCCTCACTGATCTCAAAAGATGTCATGTGAATAAAGCACCTTAACTACTACCACTAGGGACAACCTGCTACAGCTAATTCTAGTTACAGCTTCTGAAGCCTTTGAGAAAGTCCCAAAACTTTCTCTGCTGTACTTCCAGCAACAAAGTTCTTCCTGTCCCAGTCAGGCAGTCACTGACAACTGTGAAGGGCTGAATGGACAACTGCAGAAAGTAACCCTAGTTCCTTTCCAGGCTCCTAAAATGAAGTGTTTGCTCATTTAACAAGCAGTTTTCTCCACAATTTCCCCCAAGTTGAATGCAGTCAAACTTGTTTAAGTGCACACCACCTTCTTCCCAGATCAGTTTACCTAATACATAAGAATTACCACTTGCCTGTCTCAAAATGGCTTATTTCAGCTACTTGGCCTATTTCATGCAATGAGATTTAGTACTGCTCACGCACCTTCGTACATACCAGAAAAGAACACAATCAAGCTTATTCTATCCAGAACCACAAACTTGTTAACTTTTGGACAACTGCTCAAGTTTAAATCTCATCCTGAGAAACATTCACAACAAATGAATCAACAGAAGTGACATTTGGAAAGATACATAATAAGATTTAAAGAGAAATAAGGATTGCGTTCCGGTTTATTGTGTGCTTTACCTTTCCTGTCAGGCTTGGTGCATCTTTTAACAAGTCGTATGGAGTCTTTTACAAACTGACGGCTGGGTTCCACGAATTGCATTACCTGATCCATGATTACCTGCCAAGATGAATGGATTTAATTGGTGGAGCCATGAAAGGAGGATTTTTTAGTTACAGGAATAGAAAAAGCAGTTACCAATTAAATCTGTAAGGTAATTTAAAATGTGATACTGCAACCTAACCAGGCATTAAAAGGTACTTCCATTTTGCGAAAATACACTGTATCAACACGAGGGCCTACTATTGCCTTTAAAAATCACGAAAAATGATGCTTTTCGGCACCGAAGAGGCAAACAACAGCTCCATCCCAGTTTGCTTTCAGCTTATGCCCTACACTGCGCCTCTGAGAACATACGGCAGGCGTCTAAATGGAAAACGGCCACCCGCCTCAAGAACTCCCCCAGGCCAAAACCTGCTGCCGGCGGGCTGGTGAGCAGCGAGGGCAGTACCGCGGTCCAACCCCATCCTTAAAGCGAGCATCTGCCGGCCTTGCCCACCCCGAGCAGGACACCAGACAGACCGGCTGCCCCCGCGTCCCTTCGATCGGGCCCTCTCACGTCTCCCCTCCTCAGCACCGCGGCCGGGCCATCTACACCAGTCCCCCCGCTCCGTGACAGCCTCAGCCCCCCGGGACAGGGCTGGATGGAAGCAGGGGCCTCACAACCCGTCCCGGTGCCATCCCCACCGCCCTTACCGCTGCCAGGCCAAGGCCACGTCGCACGAACGGCGGAGCGCCGTGACGCCACGACGCCCGACGTGCGCGTAGGCGCGCCCCTTCCCGGCGGCCCGCGCTGCTGGAGGCGGGTCGGGGCTGTTTTGAGGAGAAAAAGGCGGATTTCTGATCAAGCGGTGCTTGTTTGTGGGGTTTTTTGTTCTTTCCGGTTCCCGAGATTGCTTCCCTGCCCTTGGTCGCATCACCGGCTCCGAGGGGTTAAGGCCATGCGGGGGTGCGGTGGGGCTGTGCTGTTGGAGCCGGCTGACCTGTGTCTGGGCGGCGCGGCTGGGGACGTTTGGCGGTGGATGCGCTTTTCAGAGCGCTTGTAGCCGTACGGTCCGGGAGCCTTGTAGCGGGGAATAAAGAGGAGGTGGTACCGGTATAGCTGTAACAAGTGTTGGTTGATAAAGGAGCAGGCTACCCAGTCCCGGAAAGTGTTTATGCACCGTGTAGATGAGGTCCTCAGTGACATGGGTTAGTGGTGGCCTTGGCAGTGCTGGGGAAGGTTGGACTCGATGAGCTTAGAGGTCTTTTCCTACCTGGTTGATTCTAAAGGGGGAAAAACAACATTAAAAGCTTGTTCAGGCTGCGGTTGCCCGCGAGTCAGACATCTGTTGATCGATAGGAATGCTGAAGCCGGTGTGAACTACAGGAGTTCATCGCCTTTGAAAGCATCGGCTCCTGTGGCTGTTCTGTATAGAGCGGCGTGCGGAGCAGCACTTTCAAATGGGAAAGCTTTTAACACTCCAGCGGCACAGGGGTAATGTAGAACATTTCCTTGCGTGAGGGGGTAAAAGAGGCTCTTGCTGCCTGAAGTGGTTCTTTCCTTGCTGTTTTTGAAAGGAAAATCACATCATGTAACAGGTAAAGGACAAACAAAGGTGACATTTATTGATGTTTAAGTTGCTTTTGACATTATTCGTTTCAGCGTAGAATTCTGTTCCTAGTTGGCTGATGCCTTTTGAGTGCCTACTGAGTAGCCAAAGCTTACTAATTATTCAGTCAGGCTGTGAGGCTTCTGCCGCCAGATGAAGCAAATACTTTGCTGAGCTCAGCTCACTGTTGGATTTAAGTGTGCACAAAATACTTTCTGAGCTTTTTTGCTGACAGCCTGCATGACAAATAAAGTACCAGTGCATGACAGCAGGGGGTTGTTGGATATTCCACAGATGTTTTTAGCAGCTGCTTTCCTTGTCTTTGCCCACAGGGCAGGTCCTGTAGTATTATTGATCTCCTTCAACTGAGAGCTTTCTCTCTGGCTTTGAAGGGTTATTAGTGTAGGCTCCTCCAGAAGTTTTCTGCAAAGGCCTGGCTTTGAATTGAGTTTTGCTTTGAATCAGACCTCATGTAGCAGTCTGCCTCAGATGGGACCATAATACTGGTGGCCAGTTTCTGCTGGACCTTTTCCATTGGCGTCAGTTAAGCCTCCCATGACAGATTCATGTATCGTTTGTGTCTTGTTTTGGAGGCTGGTCTGCAGTTTGCAAGGATGGGCAGTCTCAGCACTCAGAGAGAAGAAGATCCTTGAGGAAAGCAGCTGAGGTCCTGATAGCCATAGTGCACAGCATGGGGTAAGGCAAAGCAGCTTGCTGATCCTCTGCATGAGAAGTCGGTATGCGGAGGTTGACTATGATGCTGTTTTATTTGATTTTACCCCTTCAGTGTCACAGATAAATGCTGAAGACTTTACCAACAGAGGAAACTCACATTCCCAGCTGTGCTGCACAGCGAGCCTTGCTGTGAACCATCACTGCGATTTCCACAGCACTAGGTTCCTGAAACAAAATGGCAATTATTAGGGAAAAAGAACTAAATAACCTGAAACAAGAAGGCACACATGTATGGAAATTCATGACAATGACTTCTGGTTGGATTAAGTTTTTATTTTTTAAAAAATAAAGCTTTGTTCCCTGCCAAATTTTCTATATTAAGTTGTTTTTCCTTGGGGGGAACAGTATGGAGAATCGCAGAGCATTCTGCCTGCATTAACAGCATGGTTTTGTCATGGGTTCTCTGGGATGGGGCAGAAGGTGTCATCAGTCCTCAGTCTTGGCAGTCCCTTACTTTCCTATGATGAGTTCTCTTCCTTCCCTGCTAGGCTATGAGTGGACTTCAGCAGTTTAGGGGGGAGGGAGAGGCCTGTTTTGCGCACAGAAAGCATTTGCTGTCTGTTCTTTCTAAAAGTATTTTCCAGTGGGTTTTGTTTCAGTTTTAGTGTCCTTGAACTAATACATTGTTCCTTAGACTTGGCCTTTGGGGCAGCTGTGTTATTTTACGAAGTTATATACTTCTTCCCTGTATTTACAAAGTTATCTGCATTTACAGAAGATAAGAAAAAGTTTACATCTCCCAGGGATGTGTAGGGTTTTTTTTTCATTGAAAGACTAGATTTCTACTTCTTTATGGTTCTTACAAAGTTGGGAAAGAATGTGGTGTGCTTGTGCATGTAAATTTTCATGGCAGTTTTACAAGTCTGCATCTGTGACAATATCTAAGCAGTAAATAGCCATTCTCTCAACAGAGAAAGGACTGTTGTCCTATACTGTAGTGTGCTAGTACTGAGTTTCTGGATATTTGTTTTGCATAAACTGGAGCCACATCTTTTAGTTTGCTATTTGCTTATTTACACATTTCATTTTGTAGTTTGTTTCTTGTCCTTTGGAGGATGTGAAAAATAAGCATCTGCTTCTAACTATTAGCACGTTATACTTCTGTATGATACCCATCCCCCTGGATCCCATGCTTAGAAGGGGGAGTGAGGTAAATCTCTGCTTCAGCCTCTCTCATTCCATGCTGCTTGCCCCAGCACAGATCCTGCTGCAGCCTTCGAAGCATGGTGGGGTGACAGGAGCCAGTACTTGCAGCAAATGTGGTTGTCACATCAGCTGGAGATGAGAAAAGACACAATCTTCAGCATGAGAGGAGTTCACTTCTGTGTGCTGAGATGGCAGATGTGTAATCACTGAGTGGCGCAGGGACGGGCCTCCAAGCTTCCTTGTTTTCCTGTGGGAGGTAACCCCATTTTCCCTGCCTTGGCCTGTTTTCCAGCCCCAGGCAAATGAGAAGAGCTAGGTGCCTGCTCCTGCTCAGGCTTCAGTGAGTCTGGAGCTGCCTGGGCTCAGCAGCAGCAGCTCCATAGTAGGGGAAATGCTCTTCTCTCTGCATGCCAAGAGGGGAGCAACCTGGCAGTCTGGTTTCCTTGTTTCAAGGAGTACTGCCAGTGTCCTAGAAGAAATTACTTGGAGACAGTAATGCTGGCAGGTCTGTGACTGCACAAAATGTGATACCTTTGGGATACGGGGTCTTGCTCAGCTGTGTCCTTCCCATCCCAACCCATCCCAGGGTGGACAACAGGAATCAAGCTGCTCCCTGGTAGGGGTGATCGAGCGGGCAGCAGGAACAGACAATGCTGTGCCCAGGGTCCCCAGATGCCATCCTTGTGACGGGGCATGAGGCAGCATTTGAATTGGAGGGGGACAAGGCAAAAGACTCTTTGCTTTTCCAGGGGAGTTTTAGGGAGGGATGGACTGTTTGAGCAGGGTAGCCTTTGGGGACAGTATCTGACTTGCCTTCATGAATCTGAGGAGAAAACGGTTATCCTGAGAGGAGGCAAAGGGAGAGACTAAGAAAACTGGGAAGGTGGCAGCTTGTGGACTTGGATGTGCAAGGAAGACAGGCCACTGGGGACAGTGGGCATCCAAGTATTCTTTGCGACAGAAAACAGACATTAGCAGAGAACAAAAACCACACAGCAGCATGAGGTTTACAGCCTAAAGGCGGAAAGGATGCAGAGGAGGAAGAGAGAGAGGAGAAAGCAAGGTGGTGGTGTGGGAAAGGTGTTAAGGGACTTGGACGGAGCAGCCTGTTGAACAGCACTGCGGGCAGATGCCTCCTCAGATTTTCCAAGGCAGTAGCCCCATTGACTGGAGTCATGCTAATGATCAATTGGTTGACATTTGGTGGTGTTGGATGGCCAAATGACTATAAAATTCAGTCTTTAGAAATTGCTAAGATATATGGGACCTTTTATTTCTAAATTTTACATTATCGTAAATATATGTGATTAATTTAAATTGAGAAACCTTTGCAATATCTATGGGCTTCTGACATTTAAACATTATTTTTAGTTTTTCATCCTCCTAAATGATCCTGAGTCTCTGTTTGGACTTGATAAGCACGTCTGCATGATTTACGATGGGAAGAAAGATTATTTCCCTCCTCAGTAGCTGTACAAATGCAGGGGAAGAACATAAATGAGGAATTAATGTTAGGAAGGAAATGATAGCTCAGATTTGGGGTTCAGAAGGAAATGATGAAGTGCTCGTGGAGCATGTCTTTGGGTTAGCCTCATTAATTATAGAAATGCCACTAGATCAGGCTTTAATGCCATGGTTGTGAAAGGGAATGTTGCTAGTCTGAAGCAGTCAGCAAGCCCCATCCTTTGATTTGTGCTGCTTAATATTCAATGGAGATGAAATGTGGGGATGAGCAAAGAGTGCTGTTAAATTAGATTTTTAACAGGGTTAGATTTATTGTGTATCATTTTAAAGATGACCTTTTAAACAAAGTCTATGTTCAATCTCATTTGAAAAACCTTATGAGTGAGAGCACTTGGAAGATTTGTGTTGGTATAATGATAGACACAGTATAAGAGAAACAAGGGCAGTAAACTAGAACAGTATCACTAGATGATACTTCAGACTATATAGGTGTGAAGATAAGGTTTCTAGTTGGCAAAAGGAATACAGGGATGTTAACAGAGGAATAGGTGTGCCTCCATCAGCTGTTCAGGTCTGAGGGTAAAGAAAAATCACACACTTGCTAGTCTTTTTGATACAATGCTTGTAATGGTTTGTTTTGCTTTAGCAGAGCTGCCACTGATGGCTCTGAGTTCTCTTGCTTTTAGCCACTTCTCAATTCTTTGAGGTGCACCACTTCTTCAGGTCACTGTTTTTTTCTCTGTGCCATTTAATCTCATTCTCCCATCATTTATGGGCTCATCCAACAGAAATAAAGGTAAAAAGAAAAGTAACTTTGATAAACAATGGGCCAGAAAATGCTTCCTCCCAACCTTTCTCTGGTAAAATAGCAGCTGATGATACTGGCCTTGTTCCTGCCTTTGCAATTTCCACCTGAAGATTTTTATGTGTGATAAGGAACAAGTTACTCAATCCTTCATAAGAACAACTTGATAGTAGTTGTGGAAGTACTAATTACCACTTCAGATAGAGAAAAAGCCAAATAAAACTTGGAAATAACCTTAAGAAATACTCTTAACCTTAAGAAGTACTCTTAAGGTTAAGATGAGGCTTTTTTCCTCCTGAAAACAAAGTTTGATTAAAATTAAAGTGATAGTTTTCTTTTTGTAGCAGAAGAGTATTTTATGTCAGCAGAAGCTGTTTTCAGGTGTTTTGTGTGTGTTCAGACATTTAAAAATAGCTTTCAAAAATGTGCAGTGGTTGCATGTAACATTCATAACAATCATACAGTGGATACAGATATAGCAGCAAAAACTGTGAGCATTAAGCATCTTTTAAAGCATATTGAACATAGTCCCCATCTGCTTCAATTCGACAGAGCAACCAATGTGTTCAGTAACCATAAGCAAGCAGTTCGTTGTTGCATGGCTGTAGTGTCAAAACACTAATGTCAAGTCCCACTTTCGTGGTGCGATCTCATACTTTGCCTTGGAAAACCTATGTTTGTTTCAGTTTGTAAAGCCCTGTGCCCCTTTAGGGGTTTTTATACATGTAGTAAACTAAAACTATTTTGTCTTTCTGTCATGTCATTCAATAGACCATCTACTCAGCTTGTGGCTCTGGAGTAACTGCTCAGGATGTCTGTTGCATCCTGGTGACAGGGGCAGCCGAGTTGCACCCCAGTCCTGCTATCATGATAAATGTTTTGGTGTAAAACTGTTTCATTACATAGCATCTCTGGTGAGGCCCAAAATCCTACTTGGCTAGGAGAGTGCACCAGAATGCCCTCTCTTTTCTGTGCAGGTAAGAGCTGTTTCTTCCACTTTTGCCTGTTGTAAAACTAAAAATTAAATAAGTTGGGAGCTATCAGTCTATGAGGGTGGGAACCATCTGATGGGGTAGGGCAGAGTGAGCAGCTGAAAGGATAGATAGAGGTGGACAGGCAGAAAAAGCCTCTTACCACTGAGAAGAGCAATAACTTACTTTCCCCTAAGGGCTTTTTTCCTGCAGATCTATATAAAGTTGTTTGGCTGCCTGTCTTTGTTCCTGCTTTCAGATTAAGTAGGACATTTGCCTTTGGCTCAGATTAAGCTTTTATAATACTGTTGAGCTCTCCTGAATTCTGCCAAGTGCCTGTGCCAAAGCAGACATGTCACTGATTTGCACAGGAGCTGTGTGGTTCAGGCATGCTAACAGCATGTGCTTTCACAAATGCTGCCTTGGAAACATGCTCTAAATATGTAATAACTTGGGCATAGAAGAATCCAGAGGAGTCTGGGTATGTCAGAGCTGATAATCAGCTTTGGAAGGTTTCACAGGGATGGCGATTGTTCTTGAACTTCAAAAAATCAGAATTGCAAATTTTCTTTATTTAATGTACCTTATTCCTGCTCTTTTGAAGGTATTTTTAAATGCCCCTTCTAGCTCCTTTCTGCTTTCACAAATCTTCTCTCTGTGTCTTACCTAAAAAGAAATTGGAACGGATCTGTCGTTTTTGACTATTTCAGTTTCTAGGTGCTCAGTCTAAGGAACCTTGATGGGACCTTCTGTTCAGTGAGCAGAAGTAGTGCCTCTGAACTGTAGATCCTCTAAATAAAGATGTCTTGAGAACGACCTGAAAATGTTGGTCATTAGAGAAGTAGTTTTGCTTGTCATAATTGAGTGTATGGTCCTCCTCACATGCAAGTGAGAATGCTGAGGGTGAAGCTGCATTTCACAGCATGAATCAGCTGTAGACCTTTCTTGCTGTTGTCCCAAGTCTGTGCCAGTCTTGGTGAGATTTATATGGTCCTGCACAGGGAATAATAAGTTTTGGTGGATTATTCTGCTTATTTATCTCACCAGTAATGCTCCAAGTCTTTATTGGTGAAAAGTATTTGGGGAATCTTCTGTTGAACTGCTACAAATGTATCCAGCAGTTTTTCAACACAAAATTGCTGGTAGTTTCTATACCTGTCTGTAATGGTTGCAACTGGAGCAGGCAATGACATATTTGTGCATCTCATTTCTCTCACTTCCTTTCCCAGTAAGATAAAAATCAATTACTTGCATCAGTGGAGAACAGAAGTCTGAAAGATGGTGTTGGTTTAAAAAATAAATACCTGAGGATCTAGCACTTCCTGATGCCTTTATTACCCAGAAATTGCTTCCTGTGAATCACGGAGTTAGTGTTGTAAAACTGTCCAGAATGTTCGAGTAATCAGATTTAGGAAGTTTCAGAAGTGAGTTTTGCTAACACAACAGTAAGTTTGTGTCTGTTCTCCAACTCCTGAAACACTCCAAATGCTTTCTTTAATAATTAGATGGAAACATTTCAATGGCAGCATCTCTGCAATTTTGGCAGCAAGTGACAGCCGCCGGCGGTTTTTAATTAGCACCTTTTTGATATTGTTAGCTAAATTAGTCAAGTATGAAATAATCTTCCCCAAATGATTATCTGCAGATTGCACTTTGAATCTTGCATCTGTTTTAAATTGTGGACACACTGCTGGCCTGATAATGCTATTAACTCGTTTGTGTATCTTGCTTCTAGCTAATTCGTAGTGCATAATCTGAATGAAATCTGATGTATATGTATAAAATCCATCTTAAAAGTGCCTGGCAGCTCTTTGGTACTGGCATTTATCACATTACAGTTTTCAAGTGTAGTCAACGTACTTTTCCTTATTACCTGCATCAGAGAACTTGATCTCATATGTATTTTCATAAGTATAAATCATTCATTTTTGTTATTCTGGGTGTATGTGGCTGGAGTAAAGATACCTGCTCTGGGCTTGTAAGAGATGTAATCCTGGTTATAACTTAATACTGAATCAGACATGAAATTGACGTTACAGGGGGTTACTGTCCTTGTTTGTTGAATTTAATGTTTCACTCTTCTTGCATTAAAATATACATGTAAGAACCTAAAATAATAATCCTTATGTAAGAAAACAGTGCCACTGATAAACATTGCCTGAGAAATTTTCCTTGCCTAAGGAGGCTGTATGAAGTCTCTTCACTTTTTTACCTACCTGAGGCACTAAACCACTGTGCTTGTAATTGTTTAATGCAGCTCACTTACAAGCATCCTTTCTGCAACCATTCCTTTAGCCTCCTCAGTCCCCACTCACCCCCAGGGCTGATTTTCACTGTAAAAGAATGACCTGCCCTTAGCTACCCTTAATTGTCTTCCAAGGTTAGGTTCAGGTTAGGTTAGTTAGCTTTGGGTGCTTAGGAAAACCCCTTGTTTAGTACATTCTACCTGTAGGAGTGAGATAAGGAGGTGTGAGTCTCTGTTGCCTTACAGCGATGAAGCTAAGGAACATTCAGGTATGGTGAGTAGAAACAACACATTTCGTGTAGCATGGTGGTGTAGGAGGTCTGAGCTGAAGGAAGTTAAAAGCTCAGGAACCAGAGAAAATGCAAGGCAGAGCAGTGAAGGACTGGTTACATACTCGAAGTACAAACCTTTTGTTTCATTTTCTTCTTCTTGCTTTACTTCTGTGTTAAGCCCATTTGGCAATTAAATTGCAAAGCAAAACATCCTTTGACTCGGGGTACAGCAGTGTAATTTGTCTGCATCAAGCTCTCTCCCTGTGTTATTTAGATAGCTCACCTGAAGGCAGCAGTGGATCTTCAGGAGCTTATTCTACCTCGAGTGCAGTATAACGATGCCTAGTGCTTAGTGTCCCAGCTGTGACTTTGGTATCTATGGTACTGGTCTGTTCTTGTTATCCCTCTGGAACTGAAGTGTAGATAGATTATCATTTAGACACCTTCAAATCATTTATAGACATGAACCTGACAAACATACTGGCCACTGAACATGATGTAATTAATTGTGAGTTAATCATTAAACTACTAAAATGATATTAAATGCTGGGAAATCTATGTCTTCTGCCTACTGTATAGATTTAAGGTTTTTAAGGGCTGACAAATCTTTGTTATCATCAGTTCAGCATTATTGAGACCCTTGGCCTTTAAAATATACAGCTTCAGTTACATAAATAACAGTCTTTTATTGCATCAGCAGCTTTTTCATTCTAAAACTGACTCTCAATCCATGATAAGCTACTGACTTCCTGGCAGTCAGAGAAGTGATGAGAATTGAGAGAAGTGATGCTAATAGACTTCTGATTTTAAAGTAATTACAAAATACAGTACACAGAAATATCCAAGATGCCTTTTTCTGTTGTTTTACCCTAGAGCAGTGAATGCCTCACTTTTCAGGGGTTGCAGCCTCAGAGTAGGGCAAAGGATCTGAATTATCAAATAAATCATCTCTGTGAAGCTGTTCAATAGACAAGACTCAAACAGTTCCCGGGGGCTTGAGAAGACTTGACTAATACGGGCTCCTTGATAGCTGTCTTAGGCTCTGTGTCCTCTCTTATGGGAGGGGATGTGGAACTGCAGTTGGAGTCACTTGAAGATTTCATGTGACTGGAAGTGTAGGCTGGAAATAAATGTCAGACCCCAGTTTGTTCCAGTTTGACAACTGTTAGGAAGCAGTTGCTGGTAAATTGTCGTATGAGTTGGGCTGGGCTTCTTTTTAGACTGTAGCAGTATAAAATTAATGGTTTTGTACATAACTGACATCTTTTCTGTGAAGTGAGTCTCCTTTATGTCAGCATATGTCAGGAGACTCACAGTTCTGCTCTGAGTGCTTTGTCTACCTGTACAGTTGCACTGTAGGGATACCAATGTACAGGCACTGAAGCCAGATAGTCTTTGTGGGCTGTAATAATGAGGTCAGACCTTTAGGTCTGGAATGGGCACCCACCCCCCATGCAGCTGAAACGGAGAGGGGTGGTATTGCACTACTCTGTCAGTTCCTCTTAGTTTCTTGGAACATTTCTGCTTTCCTAGAACTCCCAGGACTCCGTATTATTCCTAGCCATTAGGTCTTGGCTCAGTCTCTTGTCTGCAGTTCATTAGTCACAAGCTTTGTCCTGCCTTACTAGTAGTCCTCAAGTCCTCAGACATGTGTCTGTAGATTTTCCCTATTAGATATCTTTTGTTAAAGCACTTATAGTACTGTCTGCATCCGTTTCAAGCTCTGCCATCCATCCCTTGAATGTGGCATTGAAGGCAGAGGTTCTTCAGTCTTCCCTAGCTCTTTTATTACCCCTGCAGGTTGTTCAGGAGGGTGATCTTTACATGTCCATCCTTAGACTCCTGAACTTTTCTTGGAGCTGCTTGAAATGCTGGCACCCTCATTAAATACCTACCTCAAGTCCTTGAAACAGTCCATGAAACAGAGGATGTTTTATCCTATTCCATAATCCCTAACATGACACAGAAATGCTCCCCTGCTAGCCACAGCTGGTGCTGTTTGACACCATCTAACTTCTGGCTGTCTCCAGGAAGAGCTGTTTGGTAGTATTGTCCCAGCCAGCCTTTGGAGCTAGAGCCTTGGAAGAGGACAGACAACCTCAGAGTGTCTGACAGCTCCAAGGTCTGTGAACACATGGGCTATCTAGAGGTTAATTTATTAAGTGCCTGGGCACTTTCAAGTTGTGCTTTACCAAATGGGTCCTCAAGGTAGCAAGCCATCTGTAGCTCTCTTTCGGTATCTTTCTCTGAAAATGTAGAGTTCATGAGACATTCCTTTTTAAAGGTCACCTAGCAGTGCTGGTTTCCATGATTCTGCTGATAGTTTTGGCCTGTGCCAAACTAAAACTGGTGCTGGGGAAGATCTGTATTTCAGTCTTTGGCATGTCCACGTATTGGCGGAGGAGCATCTGTTTCAGAGTAGAAAGTTAACTGGCGCTCACACTCTGTGAAAGGCTGCCTGGCTACCCTCTGCATGGGAGTTTTTCCATATGCCAGAGGTGGAAAAAGCCTTCTCATCAATCTTGTTTAGCACTAGCAGGTTCTCAGTGACATTTGGCACCAGCTCCATCACTATAACTTAGTGTTCACACGACTCCAGGGGAGAGCAGGGCTGTTCTGACAGCTGCTGGGCTCTGGCTTCTCTGGCACCAGCCCATGCCTTTGGGGTATATGGATAGAGCTGCACATTTGGAACAAGTTCTCATCATTGCCTGTCACAGTGAAGCTTACTTCTAGGAGACTGGCTGTCAGTGCCAACAAATGGACGGAGTGGCCCAAGATTTGCCTGTCCAGCCTTTGGCCTGTGTCCCTTGCTGATCATTTTTTCCCAGGGACTTCTTTCAGAAAGGCCCAGGAAATGAAGATCTTACTGGAATTTAGGAGACCAGGACAGGTTCTTTTGCTTTAGGTGAGCCATGTTAGAAGAGGTACTTCTTTGTACCAAAGGAAACAAAAGGTGAGGAGTGGACATCCATTGCAGACTATAAGAATGATACTGTGTGTATTTAGAAATGCACATTTAAGTTAGCATCCCTGGTGCAGTGGTGGCATTTTCTCATAGTGTTTCACAAGGTGTTTCTAAGTTTCAGTTGTTTGCATTGCAAGAACTGATGCTTTTTCACTGAATAAAGCCATTTCCAGCTGCTGGAAATAACCAGTTAGTCATTTGGCTGCCCCAAGGCAAGTGTGTATATTCCCCTCGCCAGCCATCTCAGGGCTGCTGCTAGCCTGAGTGCTATGGACATGAGCCAGTGCAGGAGGTGCCTGCAGGTCTGGCTCCATGTCCCAGGACATTCCTTTCTGGATGTGACAGTCAGTGTGCCTGTGGCAGTTCTGAAGTGCCCAGGGGTGACAGATCCAGAGGCACTGTGTGAAGTGTCCCCTGTCTTTCTGTGAACATGAAACACAAGGGCCAAGAATGCCACAATGGCAAAGAAGAGATGAAAAACACAAACAGCACTTGAAAACCTCGTATTTATTCAGACACATTAGAACTGCATTTGGAAAACTGAAGCTTTCTGTTCTCATGCAGCTCATTCTATAAAAAAATCAGTGAATTGATACCCTTTTAGGTTTAAAATAGTCAGGGTTATTTCAGCTTTAGTGCCTTTTATGCCACGGTTTGAAAACAATTCATGTTTGTTTACATCTGAACTTAAAATTGCATTGCAGCACTGCATTTTGCAATGGTAGCAGATGTTGGTGGCATTTTAGAGAGCCGAAGTAACAGCTGTGAGTTGTGAAGTCATCATTCTGTCAGGGGATTCTTCTTACAGCTTGTCAAGCAAAAGAGCAATTCTTGAGTGACAAATACATGTATTTACCAGAAGTTTATTTCAGGCATTGCTGGGTACCCACTGCATGCATGGAGCTAAATATCATGGGATATAGATGCTGCAGTGATGAACCTGAAGGTGTCCTAACAGCCAGAGCAACCCGTACATCTGAGAAGATGGATCATCTCCCTGCAGGGGAAGAGCCAAGTGCCCAAATGAGCTTCACAGATTTACCATGGTGAATGGGGTATTGCTATCTAAGGAAGAAAACTGGTCAGCTCACATGGTTTAAATCAGGCTCAAAGGAGAATATAGGTTTCTTAAGAACAAGTAACCAGCAATTGGTGAACTAAGCTTCAGGATCAGTGTAACCAATCCAACAGGTAAACCCCAACACCAGACAAAGAGGTTTATAAACACCCATGGATTCTAAGCACTTTCCTGCAGCTCATCCCAAACACATACGCATAAGCACATCTTGATGGTCACATACACCTCCATGGTGGTGTGGGTTACAGAAGTACTCTGAGCATCCTGCACTGCTGTGGGAGGTGGGGTGTTCATAGCATTAGGAACAGCGTCTGGCTTTATCACCCCCCCCCCCCCCCCCCCCATCCATGGCTCCAGTCCTACTTCTCACAGCTGCAAAGAGTAAGACTTCCTCTATGCTCCTTTTCAAGCTGATGTCTTTCTTTCACAAGTGCCCTGGTTGCTTTAATCTGCCCGATGATTGTCCCAGTCAGGTTTTGGCGCTGCTAACTTGCTCTTAGCAGTACCCGTTTTTCTCCCAGAACCACATACAGGCATTTTATTTCCCCCCGGGCTTATGTTCACGTTCCTGCCTTATCGCTGCTATTATCCAGGCCATGTTGCCAGGAGGGATGGTTGCAGGCTCCTGAGAGCTGAGGAGAGAGGTGAGCCTTAAGCCCTGTTTCTCTGCTGCTGGGGTCAGATGTAGAGTCTCAGCACACCTTTACATCTCATGTTCGCATCCCTCCTCTGCAAGTATGCCACTTATTGCAATTATGAGTATTGTTAGCCTAATGTAAGTATATGCTCACCTAGCTGAGCATTTGGAGCAGGCTGGGTCTCAACAGTATAAAAAGCAAAGGAACACATTTGTGCTGTAATTACACTGGCCTTATGTGTTTGGAAGGTGCTGGCTCCTCTCCTCCGTTTGCTAGCTACGCTGTCTGTGATGTTTCTTGTGCTATGAGGCGCAGCAGTGCAAAGGGGTGACCAGAGAAGCGTCTGGCTTATTCGAGGTCTTTATGAATAATAAAGGTATTTCTACCCCCCTTCTTCTTGCAGACGTATTCTCTTCTTTTACCTGGACATTTTTGTCTGTGTTGAAGTTAGGGACTTTCAGCCTTGTCCAAGATTTTGGATGTGTTAGCCCAGGAATGTTTGCCTGCATATGTAAATAAGTGTTTCATATTTGCTTAGATTTCTCAGTGTATAATCATATGTGAGGAAGGAATTATTTACAATGAGGGTGGTAAAACAGTGGCACAGAGAGGTGGTGAATGCGCCATTCATGGGGACATTCAAGGCCAGGTTGGATGTGGTTCTGGGGAGCCTGATTTAGTTGAAGGTGTCCTCAACGCAAAAAGGACATGGAACTGTTGGAACAAGTCCAGAGAAGGGCTACGAGGATGATCAGGGGACTGAAGCACCTCCTGTATGAAGACAGGCTGAGGAAGTTGGAGCTGTTCAGCCTGGAGAAGAGAAGGCTGCGTGGAGACCTCAGAGCAGCCTTCCAGTATCTGAAAGGGGCCTATAGGGATGCTGGGGAGGGACTCTTCATTAGAGACTGTAGTGACAGGACAAGGGGTAACGGGTTAAAACTTAAACAGGGGAAGTTTAGATTGGATATAAGGAGGAAATTCTTTCCTGTGAGGGTGGTGAGGCACTGGAATGGGTTGCCCAGGGAGGTTGTGAATGCTTCATCCCTGGCGGTGTTCAAGGCCAGGTTGGACAGAGCTTTGGGTGACATGGTGTAGTGTGAGGTCTCCCTGCCCATGGCAGGGGGGTTGGAACTGGATGATCTTAAGGTCCTTTCCAACCCTAACTATTCTATGATTCTATGATCACAACACATGGATTAATAAAATGTATTTAACAGGAAGACAGAGTGTCTGTCAACCATCCTTGGAGTCAACAAAACAGGAACAAAATCAGCTTTGAAACTTGTTTTTATCTGAGCATTTGTCATTGTAATCAGTTGTCAGATAGATTTTTACAGGCAAACCAGTGAAGAATGTAGTGTTCCTTAAAAATATTCCATAAGAAATATTTTTACAGTCATTGTTTTAATATAGTATATTGTATAATAGGCAATATATATATTTATAATAGGCACTATATATAGAATATTTTATAATAGGCAAGTCCAGAAGAGAGAATAAAACCTTCCCATAGTAATAAATATTGGAGTGTTGATGAAAAATCTGTTAATTGCGTTTAAGAAACCACAGTGGCCTCCTGAGAAGGGATTTTATTTCCTGTAGTGCACTTCTCATGCAACCATTTCAAAAGAGGATCTGTATATTCTGTGTTGTACCTGTGAATGTATCTGGTGCAGTGAGCCCTTTTCCTCACTAGATGGCGGTATTGCCCTCAAAACAGTGACAGCCTCTCGAGCTGCGCAGAAGAGGTTTCGTTTATGCAGGTTAACTGGGTGTTGCTCGGATTCTGCAGGTGGGGCAGCTTGGACAAACTTCTGTTGCATTGGTGTTAATTCTTAAGCACATCTGGATTGTTCTTTTTTGCTCTGGGTTTGCTTGGTTTTCCTATCCGCGCATAGAGCAATGTTGCAGAGATTGTGCAAATGTAATTCTAAGGTGACTTGTTGTCAGAATTAGAACGGGTGCTTCAAGGTGTGATATAAGCAAAAGCAACATAGCCCCAAGTCCCTGTTTGGTTTTCAAGTCTGTAAGATGTAAGGACTTAATATACGAGCCAGTGGTGTGTGAAGAAAAACATGGGTCAAGAAACAGGATTCCAGAACTTGGTGTTTCAGAAAAGGCAAGAAGCACATGAAGAAGATCAGAAACAGGGTGAAAGGAAATAAAGGATGACTGAGACCTGGGGGTTTATAGCATGGACAAGATAGAAAGCTGTGGAAATTGATAGGAGTGAACAGCTGGGGTTTAGGAACAATGGGGGGGGGGGGGGAAGAACAAACTTTTTATCTGTAAAGAAGCATTAAAAACCTTTGTGACCCATATGAGAGCAGTGCAGTTTCCTACCTTTAGCACCAAACAGGGCCAGCCCAGCCTGTTAGAACCTAGGACAAATCTGAAATAAGAACAAACATCAGCCAGGGTCTCCAGCTGAAAAGAAGGCTCATCAGCCCCAAACTAGCATGAAAGCTAAGGAAGGATGTTCAAGGACTCAGCTTGAGAAGGTTTTTGATAAGTCTGAGATTTTTCTGTGTATCAAGAAGATTTCTTGGCTCTTCTGGATGCAGCTAAACCGTCTCTCTAACAACCTGTGGAGCTATAAAGGTATTCCTGAGAAACAAATACATCAACAACAGGAAAAGTTAGTTTGACAAAAGGTTGGAAAATGTCCTCACAAAGGATACCCCATGCAACTGTGCTGCACAGTTTCTTTGCTCTTCGTATTCCCTATAGGCATGTCTTATTGTCAGGAGAAGCTGTTTAGTTTTTCATTTGCAAGGGAAAATCCTTGACCAAAGCATATCTAAACACAAAATTCTTCTCCAGCTGTTATTGCCTTCATGTTGTTGAGGCTCATAAAGGACATTTTTGTTTCAACGTGAAAACAAAACAAACAGACTCTCCAGTGCTGTGTCTGCTCTTTGTAACGGGCATACACACACAGAGAGGCACACATATATACCCGTGATGCATAAAACGTGCAGTAAACTGAAGAGGAAAGATTACAGAGACACCTTCCTGTGTGCTCTGACTTTAAAAAGCCATCTCAGGATTCCAAGATGACACAGTATATGAAGTGACAAATTCTATTCTAGTTTCTGGAGTCACTGGGACCCTGCAGCTGGCCTTAACCCCTTAATGAAGCCCAGCAGCAAGAGAACAGGAAAGCTTGTCATGTATACCTGGCACTACCTTAACAGTCGGAGCTCCCAGTTAAGCTGGTTTTCATCTTGTCTTTCTTCCTCTGCTTTCAGTGACAACAAATTCTGTGTGATACCAGCCTTCTGGGATCTGAGCATCATGTCTTCAAGGACAATACTGGCAAAATCAGACCCATCTTTTCTAAATTCTGAGGATCATCACTTTGTCTGGAAATGCATACATAGGACAGAAAATTACTTACCAGCTGCTTCAAGCAGAACAGATGCAGAGTTAGGTACAGCAGCAGGAATGTTTCTAGAAGATGAGGGTGAGCATGATTTGGAAAACGCTGACAAAAGGGACGCAGTTTAGGGCTCTCAGAGGAGGTGATGAAGCAGACTTGAAAAAAAAAAACAAGAGAGGCCTTTGATTTCCTAAAGGTGAAAACCAGAAAGCAGTTGATATGCTATTCAGTGTCATCGAGCTGGATCCAACAGGAGAGGGCTCAGAAAGCCCTGAAGAGCGCTCAGGAGCTGTGTGTTGGAAAGCGAGGGGACTTTCAGGAAGAAGTCCTTGTACAGTGGGAAAGAGCCAAAAAAAAGCGTCCTGAAGAAGAGGTGCAGTTCCTGAAGAACACTGAAGGGTCTGGGCCAGCCTGCAGAATAGTCTGTGGAGAAATGGAAATAACTGAGAGTGAGCTGAAACAGAATGACCAGGAAGAACAAGCGGCGTTTTTACAACGTGTGGGAGACTGCAAGAAAGAAGCAGAAGGACAGAGGCAGTCTGAAAACTGTTCTGGAGGAAGGCCTAAGCCCTGGGGGAAGTGCAGACCAACCAGAAAGTTCACTGTGGCCACCCGCAAAGCCCATGTGGGACTCTGAGTGGTTCTCAGAGGTGTGATTTGTTGTCTGACCCGGTGATAAACCAAGGGACAAATATACACTGGAAAGCCGAGCGCAGTCTGGAGTCATCTCAAGTGCTCTTTCCTTTAAAGTAACATTTCAAAAGCAGACATACAGAATTAGCACTGCTTTGGAATTACATGTTTTAAAGCAAATATTTGAAGCATTTCCCATACCGTGTTTTGACCCACAGGGAGATTCAGGCTGGATGTGAGGAAGGAATTCCATACAATTAGTGTGGTAAAACACTGGCACAGGTTGCCCAAAGAGGTAGCTGATGCTCCATCCCGTGGAGACATTCAAGGCCAGGTTGGATTTGGTTCTGAGCAACCTGATCTAGCTGAAGATGTCCCTGCTCATTGCAGGGAGGTTGGACTAGATGAGCTTTGAAGGTCCCTTCCAACCCAGAGTGCTCTGTGATTCAATTCTATGATTCTGTGACCTTCCAAAGCATCCCAGTTGTTAAGGTTTGATTCCATTTCTTTCTATCTTTCTATCCTATTCTAGTCTATCCTATCCTATTCTATTCTA
This sequence comes from Pezoporus flaviventris, assembly GCF_033815535.1. Lineage (NCBI taxonomy): Eukaryota > Metazoa > Chordata > Aves > Psittaciformes > Psittacidae > Pezoporus > Pezoporus flaviventris. The sequence goes on from NW_026892585.1 coordinate 8,675,254, forward strand.
TATTTCTGTTCTATTTCTTTCTATCTTTATCTGTATTTGACACTCTTAATGTCTCTTTATCCAGGAGAATGAGGGACTCAGGGGTTAAACAAATGGTGGGAATCATTGCTGAAGGGAAAGAGCGGGCATTTAACAGGGAGTTAAAAATGGCAGAGTGAATTCGTGGCACAGAGACAAAATTAAATGGTGTATTGCTTGTGACATATGGTAGCTTGATGGGATCACATCTGAATTGCTTGAGGTCTCGAAAGGAATCCTGCTTGTCCAAGCTGCTCTCTGCAGGGGGGACATCCTGATGTCAGCAAGTCCTTACAAGCGCTGGCTTTCAGCCACCAGGGGTCCATGTGCTGTGTCAGGGGCCCGCCACTCAAACTCTAGATTAGCTTCTTCAAAAGCCTCTTGTGTAATCAGTCGTTGAGGCCTGCAGACATTAGAGAAATAAACACCAGGGTTTGAGCCTTTGGGGTAAATAAAGCAAAATCATAGGGTAGTTGTTAAAAAATGAAAGTGTCCTCAACTTTTCTGCTGTCTTTATTTGCTTCAGTTCTGAGCTTTTCCTCAAAATGGGTCTTATTTTCAAACTTTGCAACTGTGAGTGCTGGGAGCATCTGAATTTATTTTGAGGGTTATTTTTTTAATCCCCTTATCCAAGTGATTTGAGGTATACGATAAACTCCAGATACTGTAAAAGTTGGCTGGAAGTAGTTGGGGGTACTTTTTATATGCAGCAGCCCAAAGCAAAAGCAAGGGAATATTCAGACCCACAAATCAACACGGGGGGGGGGGGGGGGGGGGGGGGGGGGAGCAGAAGCCCTGGTGTGATTGCTGCAGGTGCTGCTTTTGTGGCAGGAGGCTCGCTCAGGTGATGCTTGTTAGTAGAGAGTGGCTGTTAGGCTGTTTTCAAGTGGAGGGAGGACTGAGAGGTGTTTTGGGTGGACTGAAGTTTCTGGAATTCTTTGCTGGAGGAGCGGATAGGAGCTGCTGAATTAATCAGGTAAAGTTCTATCAGTTTTATTCAGGGGCACTGGTGGAGGGAAGCTTATCTGAGTTGTTTTGTTCTGTATTTACGGGCGGTAAGGAGCTTATTTAGTGTGGTTCTTGGGTTGGTGCCGGAAGTTATTCCTATCTTTTCGTGTTTTGGTCAGAAATGGGGTCGAGGGCTTTCTAAATATATGGAGACATACAAGAGTAATACTAAGCAAGCTGGTTTCTGTATCACCCTTGTGCCTGATAGATGGCTCCTATGAATTCCAGAGTGTGGTCTGCTTTTGTGTTTGAGTGTGGAAGTTGTTAAATGTTACAGTGGTGCCTCAAAAAGAGCACTGAGGAAAACAGCATTAGGAAATAAGTGTTGTTGGTACTGCCTCTGCCATGCCCAATGCATGTGTATTATAGTGGCAGAGGTTAGGGCTGGGCCTTGTTCAGAGGTGGGGAGAAGATCTGGTACTTTCTGGGCAGAAGCAAAAGCCAATTTAGATGAAAGGCTGGGGTTTAAAAGAAATAACAACTCTAATGTGGCTTGGCTGTAACTTCTGTTGCCTTTGTGGTCTCACCTTTTCCAAACAGGGGTTGATCCCTTTTTACAGAGTAGCTCAGGGCTATTCACAACGAGGAAGGACCTGTTCCAGAGAGCCCACTCTGTCCGCAGGAGCTCCTGTCAGCCCAGGAGACCTGTGGCAATTGGGATAGGCATTGGCTGGACTGCTTGTCCATGGAATGGACTTCTGGGAGAAGAGCTGCATTCCTTCAGGGAATAGATTTGTAGCATACAGTCCCTGGGGAAATCTTAATGTTAGGCCATTTATATAAGTGTGGTTTTGCCTCTCTTCTTCTTTCTTTGGAGGTCAGGTTTGTCTTGGCACAGGGGCTAGGTACTCATCTGTGCATGTATATGTGAGAGAAAGAGGAGGGAGAAAGGGAGTGGGGTGACAGAAGGTATCCCAAAGTTTGGGTACCACTCTCTAGATACTCTTTTGAATAAGACAACAAAAGGGTATCCTTCACAACATTTTGGAAGTACTTGATTTTGGTGACAATTGCAAGGAGTGTTGGTACCTACTTTCAGAAGAGGACATCTTTGCCGTATTCTACCTCCAAGACGTCTGATGTGCTCTGTCCTCTGCATTCCTCATTACATGTGCTAGCACCTTGTAAGGGCCTCTTAGCTGAGGATGGGGAGCCTGGGAAATCCTGTATTCAGTTGGGCCTGTGCACTCCCGGGGGAAGGAAGACAAGCAAGTTTGGTGCTCAGGGCCAGAGGTAGCTGCTGGTTTTGGCTTTCCTAGACAATCCTTTCAAGGCAATGCATCGCTATTGCTAGCAGCCTGTGGCCTACAATTAGTTTAGAAGGCAAAGCCATTTGTTTCCTTGCATTTAGTAATCAATGCAGACTGACATTGACCTCATAACTTAAAAAGGGCTAGAGAAAGTGGACACCGGGCCCAGATTCTCCTTGCCCCTATGCATCAGGGAGGACAGGTAGCTTCCTTGTCGCTTATTTTCTATGCGGGGGTTTACATCTTACCTGCCATTAGGTGCTTGCTTGATGGGATGAAGGAGTGCTGCAGAAGCAGGTTTGTGTGTGGCCAGGGCAAGGCCATGTATGTGCCTGTGAATGGCAGCAGAAGCCAGGTCAGGGCATGTGTTGTGCCCATTTGGAGCGGTGCTGCGGGGTGTCACAGCCCTGTGCTGCTGCTGTGCTTGCCCAAGACGGCTCTGAGAAAAGTGTATCGTAGGGTTGTTAAAAACACACTGTGAGTGCCTGGAGGTTGCTTACTGTTAGTCAGGATGCTGTGTGGGACATGCCGATGGGGTTAGCCCCACCTTCAGAGAGGAAAAATTCACGAGTCCTTTCTGGGGTTGGGTAAAAATTTGGATTACTGACATCCTGTGATGAAACTTGTGGTCTGACTGAGAAGGAGAGGGAAGAGTGTGTAATATTCCCTGCCAAATCATCCCTCTGAACATAGCACTTTTGATTTTGCTTTTGGTGGTTCTGGTACTCTGCCTCTCTCAGGAGAGGAAATGAAAAGGGCTGGAGCAGTACTAAGACATCTAGTGTGGAAGGAAAAGAAAAAGCAAAATAGCTGTAGGAGTAATACTGCAGTAGTAGCTGCTGCATAGAGAACAGTAATTTAGAACAATTAATTTGAGGAACAGGTTGTCCAGAGCACACTGTAAAGGCTGCTGTTGCTGTCATAGACCTGGTAATATTGATCATACTCTTGTACAGCTTGCAGTCAAGGCTTACTAAGAAAGTCTCTCACTTTCCACTTCCATCAATGAGCTCTATCTCCTTCCGTTGTGAACAGCTCATCCTGTGGAAGACCCCTTGCTGATAAGGGCTGCACCTTTCCACACATGTGGATTTCCAGTGAAGGAAACAGGGATTCATTTATTCAGCCTTTCAGGGTCAACTGAAACAGCTGCAGCCAGTCCTGCTGATGGAGTAGAGGTTTTGCAAGCCTGGGGGCTGTTAAACTGAGCTGCCAGGAAGGTGATCTGGCTGGATATAACCCTTTATAGGTTATGGCTTTGCTTTGGGAGTTGTTATCACTTCTGGTCCATGCTTTGTCCAGTCTCTTGCTCTGTATGATGCAGGCAGTCAGTAATTCAGCATCTTAGACTGACAGTAATGAGTCTGTGATGGAAAAATGATGTGAACCCTGAGGGAAAGGATTATCCCCTAATCCCGCTAAGGTGGTGGAGGGACTCCCTTAAACCAGCTGTGTGCCTTGGCAGGGCCAACTTCTCCAGAGGGTCTGCAGGATGCCTGGCCAGCATCTCTCCCATGGCACTACAGAGCCCGGGGCTCGGTGCAGATACTGCTGTGAGAACAGAGACCGCACTGCTGAACTTGAAACTGTTCTGGCTGACTCTGCTGTTTAGTAGTTGTAAAATCACAGTACCAGCTGCGATGTGTAACCTCAGATGTGGGTGGGATTTATCATGGAAACAGTTCAGTTTTGGCTGCCTTGCTGGATAATAGCTCCTATCATGAGCGAGAAAGTTGCATCAGAAACCAATAGTAACTGACCACTGGAAAATACAAACTAATACTGTCGATATAAGTAGGACATCACCAAGAAGTCAGACTTCTGCACACTGTTGAAGTAGATCTGAATTATTGACTCTCTCTGTCAACACCCTCAGCAGTTGAAATACTGAATGTAAATAGTCTTTCCTTACTACGGAAGAAATAGCTTTTGGATTCTGTAGTATTGTTTCTTCTGATTTCCTTACCTGTGTGATGCGATGTCTTCTATCTCCTTTCTGTACCAAGGCCATGAAAACTTGGGTAGGTTAAAATATAAATGATACTGAATTTTAATTTTACTCAGAACAAATCTGGAATACTTCTGCCTTATTGACTTGGGTGAGAATTAGTTATTGAGACAGTCTCTGCAGCCACAGACATGCTGTGTTCAGAATTACTTACACGAGGGTGAGAGTCTGGGAGTGAGAGCACACCAAATAGGCTTTTATCCCATGGGATGTTGGATTTTACTCAGGAACTCTGCATGGCAAATGCTTGTCCTTCCCTGTTCCATGTGCCTTAAGTTAAGAAAATTGTTCTAAGTGGAGACTCTACAAAAGACTGAGTAGAAGGAGAGACCTTTCATGCTCTTTTGTGGGGTCCTTGGACAGCAGTTTGGTTCCACCTCATGGGAAAACTTGTTTTCCTCTTCCTCATTTCCTTTCAGCTTTCAGCCCCTCCCGATCCATTTGTACCAGGGAAGATGAAGGACTGTAGTGCCACATTAAAGGAGAATTGAGTAGATCCCTTGTCTAACTTGTGGGTTCCTCTAGATAATAAAACCAGGAAAGTTTACTTACATATAAAGGATTTTTATGCTCAGAAAAATTAATCTATTTTTAATGCAGACCATGTTATTGTTTAGCATTTTCTGTGTTAAGGTAGGCAGATCATGGCATGTATTTTCCAGCTACCAAAGCAATGCGCTTCAGATTTTATTTGGTCAGCTATTTCCCAGGCACCAATAACTGTAACGTATGATAGATTTCTCTTCATGATAAACTAGTTACATAGCTCTCTTTAGCTTTAGAAGGCAGCATCTCTGTATCAAGCAAGGCACTACAACTCTGTCACAACCTAGGACCAAACCGCCACCCAGTCCTTGAAAGAAGGGGTGTCAGGTAGATAAGACATCATAGTCCCGAAGCTATAACTGCAGTAGAACAAAGGAATTGGTGTTCCTCCTGCAACAGAGGTGGGGTTTTTAATCATTGAGCGACCACAGTGAGACAGACTTGGGATTAAACAATAAGGGAAAAAATGCCTAATAACAAGAGAAATTGATCCTGAGCAGCATGGCCAGCATACTATCAGTAGAGGTATTAAGCAGGTTAGATGAAATGTCAGGTGTAATGATGCACTGAGTATGATATAATCTGATGGGGTGACCTAAGCGCACTCTCTTCATGGTCTCTTTACCCGGGGCCCTGTTATGGACCAGTGCTTTTACCACATCAGCTGATTTCTTCATTCTGCACAAGGTTTTGTCATTACCATCTGTTATTTGGTGGTTTAGGTGTAGCAGAAATGTCATGGGCAAGGACAATCTGTTGTATAAAGTGTGCGTGCTTCATCTTGTGTGGTCCTTGCGGCAGCAAACCTTTACAGCCCTCCAGGGGGGAGAGACAAGTTGCCCTGGTATGCAGCATCCCTTGGTGAGCTAAAGGGAGGGATCACCTGGGAGAGAGATCCACAGGGAAGTGGCAGGGGTTCCCCAGGAGTCCTGCCCTGCTCCTGGGGCCAAGAGTCTGTGTGGTTACAATGGTGCCTTTCCTCCTATGGCTGGGGGTGCAGAAACCCCAGCACCTCCTGTGCCAGCATGACCAGCTGGTGGTATGGGAAGGCTCTTGAGGCACTAATGGCTTCCAAGGAAACCAGCAATGACCTTGCAACCCCCTCAAAGGGAATGCTGGTTGTACCACAGCAGCGCTTGAGTTAGTCTTTTAGTTAGAGATTAATGAAGGTTAAGGTTAATCCTGAGTATTTGCTAAGCCTTCTACCCCGAGTATGATTTTGTTGGAAATGCACACATCCATGACAAAATCCTGATGGAAAATGTTCACGTGACGGTACAGAGGAACATCCTCTGAAGATGGGACAATCCTGCTTGAGGAGAGGCAGCAGTAGGGAGTTTCAGTGGTGTAGAGCGTGTAGGTGAATTCCAGTAAACTATTTCTACATGGTCTTTGGAAAGAGAAAATGATCAAAGGAGCATAAAATCAGTGGCTTCAGTTCTGGTTCTACACAAAGAAATTTTTGGGTTTGGGTGTTTGTTCTTCTCTGGCTCACCTTTGTCTAATATTTGAATCTTTGGTAAAAGGATATGAATTAAATGTGTGCACCCCTGACTTCAGCACCAGGTTAGGTTTGGTGGGACCGCTGTCTGCAAATCCAGCCCCCAGGGAACCGGTCACAAGTCACAGGGTTTTAACCACCACAGGAACTGGCAGGAAACAAAAGGGAGGTGGAAATTAAGAAAACCTCTCATCGTGCAGATAGGCAGTTGAGAAAATAACCCCCTTGCCATCAACGGAAGCATGCCTTTGCTAGGGCTTGGGTGGTTTGCATCAGCCACTAGTAGGAACTTGCCAGCTTGAGTGGAGTTACCTCAGTGTAAAGGTGAAGAACGTATCTAGCAAATCATCTGATGGAAACAAATATCTTCCTGCCACACACATACCCTTTCATACAGTGTTCTTCCACACTCATATTTTTGGTGTCCCTGCTCATGGCAGGGGGGTTGGAACTAGATGATCTTGAGGTCCTTTCCAACCCTATCTATTCTATGATTCTATGAATTTTGTCCATCGAAGTAGTTTTTTCTAGGGACTGCTGGGCTTAGAGTTTTTGTCTATTTATCCAAAGAAGAGATGCATCTTGACAATAAAAATAGAGACTTCTCTTCACTGCCCTAACATTGTTCAGGGTTTTTAACCATTTTCTGGACAGACTATGTTTTTATTTCTGTAATGCATTACTCTGTTGTATGCGCAGAGTTTCCAGCTGATGGGTCAGTACCAGTCAGAGCAGTGGCATGAGTGATGTGGATGTTTGCCCACAGGGAATTGCAATCCTTAGTTCATTTAACAGTGGTCGCTCAATTTACTTGCTTGAAGAGTAGAGACTGCCAAAACAAGAGGTGGTGACAGCAAAACCTGAGAGGCGAGCCCTCTCTGAAGACGCATTCTTTAAATAACTGAACCCATTCAAATAACCACAAGAAAAAGCATTGTGAGATTTCTACAGATACTTTCTTGCTCTTTATGGGAAACTGGTTCGTTTTAAAACCTGTGAAAAGATGCCTGTTTGCTGTGTTCAGCATAACTTCATATTTCCACATGCAGGAAGGAAGCTAGAGGATTAAGTAGCTTTGTTGGAAGCGCTTAAAGCAGACCAGAGAAACTATCACAAACTTAAAGAGAAGAATCCTTAATCCACTGAAGCCATACAGAGAGTTGGAGGAAAATATCCCCATAAACCATGAAATCTGCTTTTGTCCCTGTAGTTTCTAGTGATGCTAGGTTCATAACGCGTGATTTAGTGAATGCTTGGGATGTTCTGTGTGGCTTTGGTGAATGCTGAAAGATAATGGATGCTCCTCTGGAGTTGCCATCGATTCTCTTTCTAACCTCTTTATTCTGAAATATGGAAGATGCACATTTTCTCTCTCTCTGGAAAATGGGCAGCTTACAGGAAGACTGTCCTTTTGATGGTGACTACCAAGAGGTAGTCACAGGAGATGGGAGATAAAGGCAATGAGCTGAGCATTCTTTGGGAGTAGACAACAGCTCTGAGCCGCCTCTGCTCTGCCTTGCCCTGAATTCTTTAGCAACCCTTGGGCTAGCCATTTGTTTGTCTTGAGAAACATGGGGGATTATGTATTTAAATTTTTGGCTGCTCTGATGCCTTGTAACTTCCCAGAAAGGACTTTTGTAGGTTTATTTGAATTCTGACCACATTTGACTTCAACTGCAATCGGTTATTGCATTAGCGATGAAACGAGCCCAAGTTCAAAACAACGAAAGACAAAAAAACCCCACCAAAACCCAAACAGAAAGAGCCCAACCTTGTAAGCTTTTATTAAACACTCATTGTCTGCGTCCGGCGTTCCCACACCGAGTGTGACCACGCTGGCAGGAAATCTGCCTGCGAGGCTGCTCCTGCTGTAAAAGTAAACCTGGAGAAGGAGGGAGGCAGGGCCCCGTTTGCAGCAGAGGGGGCAAACGTCACACCTTGGCTTTCAGAAGGGATCGTGCCCTTTTGTGGGCTGTTTCAGCTGAATGCCAAAAGGAGTTGTAGCAAACTGGCCTTTTTGGGGGGGGAGGAAGGGGGGAATTCTTTATTTATGGAACTGCACAGTGCTGCAGGCACTGAAAAATAGCCATTTCTGTGATTTTTCTGGTGTCTGTGTGTCTGTTCTGCCTCATCCAGCAGCACCAGGGTTATTTGCAGGTTCTGTAGGATGCTGCTAATCCTGAGCAATTTGCTTGTGGTGCCTATAATCTTTTTGCATTCGCTTTTGCAAGTGCTGTGAAGAAGATCCAGACTCTGCAAAAAGACCATCATCCCTTTCTTGGTGGGGTTTTTCCTTTTCAGTGTTAGTGAAACTCTGCTCTTGTGTTTCCTGACTTTTTCCTACTTGAAACTCTGCTGTGTATCCGAAGAGATACGCCTTTATATAGATTGTAAGAATGATCTTGCTTTCTGTGGGGAGTCTGCCTACCTGGTTATGCTTTTGAATTGATTTCTGCATCAAACCTGTACCAGGATGGTTTCCCTAACTGTTACCCACTCAAGCTGAGGCTGGGACTTGCTGATCACTTTGGTTCTGGCTGATGGCAGTGCAAGTCATACATTTGGAGCTTGAACAGATAGTTTTCTAAAGTCTGACAGGCTATTTTACAGTTGTATTGGATCAGCAGTGAGTAAACAGAATAGCCAGTTACATTGCTTATTTGTGTACATGAATTAGAAGTGTTACATGGAAAGTGTGCCACATTTCCAGTCCGTCTTAGGCACGCAAGCAGCATGGGGCTCTGTGGATGGGCAGCACCCTATTCCCTCTGCTAGCAATGCAAATCAGAGCTGCTTCTGTAGGCATTAGAAGATCAAATGCTATTTCCATATTTTAAGTGAGGAAATGCAAACATGCGTAAAGAGGCTCAATGTCAGAGCTTCATAATAGAAGTCATCTCATGTGCCCTTTAGATAAAGGGTAAGGGCTATAAAAATCAACATAACCTTTTCCTCCTCCCATCTAGATCTGTGCCTATTTAGGGAGCATGCATGTGCCTGGAATGAAAACAGTTTACTTCTGGAAGAGCATGTTGTTAAAACTGTGGTGCTAGAGAGGCTCTAAGAAATCTTAAGAACTCGGGCTTGGATCGAATCTGCAGTTTCTCGAGATCCACCAAACTCGCAGCTCACCAGTGAAACACAGCAGCTTATGTCAACATGAAAGCATCCCATTGGCAGGTGTTTCAGCTCACAAATGGATATATGTGTGTGTGTGTGTGTGTGTGTGTGTGTGTATATATATATCTATATATCTTTAACCTCTGTTGTTGTACAAAACCTGTGAGTAAAACAGGCCCCAAAACTTTAGAACTGTGTTGCTGTCTAACTCTCACGAAGTTGTAGATGGTGGTGGTCTATGGCTCAGCTTTTTGGTCATAGACCACCTTGCCCTCGGTTCCCCAGCTAGACTGCAGGAATGGAAGTACTTGCCTCCTGCACAGAAATGGTTGCTGACACAGATGCTCAAAGGACCTCACAGTCTCTCTGCATATATGTCAAAGCGAGGGGTCTGCAACCACTAATGGTGGCCTTAAAGTAGTATTTAATCTTTTCTCATGCATAGTTGGGATGAAACAAGATTCAGGCCACCAATGCTAATTGCCGTGACGCTTCCTTCTGTTCTCCACTGCAGTTTGGGACCCCATCCTTCACCTGCCCCAGCAGGCTGAGGCATTTAAGTAGACCTGGTTTCCCTCTGAAGTAGCACCTGCCTGAGGGCAGGCTCAGACCTTCGGTTGCAGATCCATTTCACACACTCAGCATGCTTTGGTTTTGCTATGCTCTAATCGGGACGGCAGCAGCTCTTAAGTGAGCAGCAAGCATGGGTAAGGAGGTTACATCTAGATGGCAGCATTACTTCAGAAGAACATTAAAAGTCATCGCAGTTCTGCACAGACTGAGCCTGATTGACCTTACTTAGAAAGAGGAGAACGTGCCAAGAACTTATCTTGTACAACCCGTTGGTAAGCTTCAAGGTTTCTTGAACCTTAGAACAGTCATTTTATGTCTTTTTACAAACCTGTTCCACCTGTCTGCAGCTTGTCAATATTTATCCTGTGGCTTATTAAATTCCCAGGCCTCATAAAAGGCATTGATCTGTTTTGCTTAACCATTTCCCTGGCTGTTTGTCTCCTAGTGTAAATCATGGCATGATATTATATTGCAGTCCAAACTGTATGCTCACAGTAAAGCATTCATAACATATATAGTATTTTCATGCTAGTATCTAAATAGACTGTTTTGTAAGTGACAAACATTATTATATATTTCAGTTTAATTTTTACCTCTTTCTAAGGTCTGTGCACAGGTGATAGGTACTTCTTGTACTGAGAGCATATGAATCTCATATTAGCATCCAGACAAGTCCCTCTGGTCACAGCTGTGTTATGTACTGCAGAGCTCTTTAAACTATTTCAGCAATGTCCTGTGTTACTCTAAACCTCTGCAAACTCAGTGCATACCTAGATTCAGATATGTGGATCTGTCTTTGGGTTTCGAGCCCAGAATATGCCCACTCATACTTTTAGGATGTGTATTTTGCCTTTATTTTTGGTCCCCTTTTCCACCTAAAGCCAAAGCCACTCAACCTTTGTGTTCAGGCTGCTGCTCTTCCACACTTACCTGCTCTATATCTTCCTTCAGGTGACGGGATGAGACAAGCAGATCTTTACACCAAACCATGAAATCCTATGTTTGCAGTACCTAGCCTTAGCATGAATTGCCCCAAAAAGGTGTAATGAAGATACGTGTCTGGCAGAGTAAAAGCTATGATAACACAGGTGGCTGTTCAGAGTCATAAAGATCAGGTAGAGCAGGTTCAGAGACTATGGGTCTGTGTTGTGAAGTGCATGTATAATACAAGGCTGTCCTTGGCTACAGTGAGTGTTGCATTGCTGTATTGTTCTTCCCTAGAAGTGCTATTAGAAAAGCTTCTAAACCAGACGGCACTCCCTGCCGTGTGGTCCTGTCTGTGCAGTCGGGATTCCCTTCAAGTTGGTTATATCTTACTTTTGGTCACTTTTTGGGTCTCAATTCCAGTACTACCACCCTCCTCCCCGGCTGCTCCTACCCAAACAGGGTTATTCTCATCAGTCATTAGTTACTGTGTTTTATCAGTTTTTCTGATTGCTTTCACTGCCCTGGTAAGATTGGACTTCAGGCTCCTCTTATCTCAGTGGAAAGTTTATCCATGCCTAGCCTACTGCTAGTACTTCAAAAGACAGAAGTCCTGCTCAGTTGCCTTCTAAAAAGGGAAACAAATCAAACCCTCAGCAAACTACTTCTTTCTTTAAACTTGGTTTTATCTCATTGTTAATGACAAATATCTAAGGATATTTACAGACATTTAGCAAGAGCCTGTGTTTCCTGTAGCTGAAACAAGTTATTTGTCAGACGCTGCAAGAAAGTACCTTTATAGAGAGAGATGAATGCGTGTGGTTTTGCTATGTCCTGTGTCAAATTCTAACGTGTACTAGCGCCTGTATTATCTTGGAGTGCAGATAATATTTTGTTGATCAGCAATGTTTTTCTTTTCAAACCTTGCTAAGACCAGGAAATGAAGAGTGGCTCCAATGTAAATAGCACTGGAAGTCAGCAGAGCTGTGTTCCCATGGGCCTCATTAGCCTCTTTAGCATGAGGACACAACCCTTTCCTCCCGATCCTTACAGATAAAAATGTCATACCCCCAGGATGACAACAAAAGAGTTGGGGGTTTAACATAACTCCTTCCCCTTCCATTGACCTTGTGAAGACTGTAAAAATAAAGCTTGCAAATGGAAAGCCGCATGTAATGAAAAGAATAACCAATGTTCAGGAGGTTTAATTTTCCTTTCAACATTGAACAGATTTTGAAATTTTATGTTAGATTTTTCCTTCTAGAAACATCTCTGGTGCCTTCTGAAGCCATTTTGAATAGATCCAGAAAGGTCTCCCTAATGATTTTATATCTTTTTTCCCCATTCGTACTGTAGTTTGCTATCAGCCAGCTATCAGTAAGAAAGCCGCTAACTTTCTGGGAACACTACAACAAAATACATGCTGAAATAAGAAATGGACCCTGGGATAACCAGTTTAACAAAACCATTCCAGAAGTGCTGTCCAAACCTGGGAAATGTGGACTGCTGGTTTCACATAGCTTTGAATGGTCCAAGTTGGATGGGGCTTGGAGCAGCCTGGTCTAGGGGAAAGTGTCCCTGCCCATGACAGAGGGTGGAACTAGATGGTCTTTAAGGTCCCTTCCACTCAAACCATTCTGTGAATAAAAAGGCCATTTCTAAAGGTGTCTTTTCCAGCATTCAACCTCAAACTTTAGGCAAAGCAGGAACTGGCTACATCCATCAGCTCCTGATGACATAGCCATTTGCCTTTAGGTGTTACTGGAGTGGATGCCCAGGCTGTACACATGACTGCAGGCTCCCTGCATAGCCCCAGGCATTCAGGAAAGTTCGGTCCAGTGTAAGACCTACAGATCAAATTGCAAGCTGAGAAATATTCCAGGCAAAATTGTGTATTTTTCTCATACACACACAGAGACGTGATTTCTATTTTATATACATGGCCTTAAGGTACTGCAGTGCTAATGCTATATATACATTTAATTCTTTAATATAATTTAATATATTCTATTAATATATTCATGGTTTTGATGAATTATTCATATGTTAATATGTACATATTAGGTATTTTCTATATATAGAATAGCAGTGCTAATGCTTCCACAACCAAGAGCTGTTTTGGTGCCTTGATTGGGGTTCTATCGAAGGTTAATGTTTTGACGGGTGGAGGGAGATGGGGAGGTGTGAGTGTGTGTTGGGTCTTTTTCTCCCTTCACTTCAGAGTGTGACTGAGCAGTGCTGATTCATGCTGCTGGATACAGTTATAACAATGTTAGAGGTCAAGCCTTGAGTCAAACTAGGTTTCTGTCTTTTCATCCCAGTATCAAGAGCGTGCGATACTAATTCTCAACATAAAACATCAAGAGACTGTGTTCTGGTAAAGAAGCTTAACTGATATTTACTGACAAAGTGGAAAAAGCCATGCAGGAATCCCTGATTAATACAACAAATACCTTTCCGCCTGAGAAGATAACGTAAATCATAACGTGGCTTTCTGCATCAGGTTGTGAGATCCATCCTGCTGGCACACCAAATCCTCACTTTCTTTGCTACTGGGGCAGATCTGGCTGCTACATCTCCCATGTGTTGGGCCACAGGTGCCAAGAAAAAGGTTCACAGTCACCTCCATCTGCAGGGCAGCATCATTTGAAGTGATTCAGCAGTCACCCTCTGTTTATACCCTTGAAGCAGTGATCTTCAGGCAGTCTTAAGTGCTCAGCCGATTGCCTCTGAGAGGATGGCAAGTGCCTGTAATTACCCCAGCAGCAGAACACCTACCATTGCAACAAACATGTCCCAAAAGTCATCAGGGGGTTAAGGGGAAGTGTGATGTTTAAAATACCAGCTTGAATGAGAGCCTCTGAGCAGAGTCAAGCCCAGCCATCACTAACAGATCTCGGCTCCGCGTTAGCTGCCTGTGGATGGTGTTATGAAAGCAAATCCTTACTCTGCCCAGAGGCTGGAAAGGATTTCTAACTCTGTTTTACTGTTGTACTGTGGATGTTCACTTTGATTCGTGCCCCCGTTGAATGTCTAACCTCTGCTAATGACCAGATGAAAAGGATTTATTTGAGCACTACTCATGACACCAGATAAGGGACTCTCCATGAGTTCAGTATCATGTTTGCATCTTTCCGGGTAATGGTGGCAGAGGAGCTGTCTCTGGAGACGATGGCAGACAAGTCCTGTAACGATTTCTGTGAGCTGTGACTACAGATCTGATGTCAGCCTGCAGGACAGTAAGCGTCCAAAGTCTGCACATTTTCATTTCTTTTTGAAATGCTAATAAAAACCAGCCTGTGTGTCTTTGTCCCTTTTGATAACCATGGCTCTTTACTATGCTCACATTGGGCAAGTGAGCAGTTCACAAATTAAGCTACTTTAGCACACTTCTTTAGTGCAATACACTGCACCCCATGCTAAGGGTCCTGCACAAAACATACAGACTGTTCTAGGCTTGCTTTGCTTTGAGAAGTCTGTCATGGTGCATTTGTTTGACAGTGTATTGTATGTGATTTGCAGTTTCCTGAGCCGTACCCATTCATCTTGTTTATAGCCCTTTTATTAAGGGTCATTTTCCAAACAAATACAAACTAAGTTAGTCTTGTTGAACTGCAGAGAGCTGCCAGGATGAGACTATTACCTGAACCCTGAAGGAGGAACAAGTGAGCAGCAATGTATACTCGAAGGTCTTCAGAATCCCAGGATTAGCTCTTATGTACAGAACAGTGATTTTAAATACCTGATGGCCAGATCCTACCCAGGCAGCTGGCATGTATTGTGTCCCGTACTTCTAACAGCATTAAGTTTCCAGGTAATATCCCTTCCTTTTTTCTCCACCGTTTCCACAGTTTTGTGTCCATTTAGATGCAGTTTCCTCAAGTCCAGCTCTTTGCAGTGTGTGGATTTCTCTGGTAGGGCAGCAGTCCTATGGTTGGTAGCACATCCTTTTGTCATCGCCATAAAGGATGCGGGCACAGCACAAGCTTCATTTTCATTGTCTCGTAGCACTGAAATTCTTGAGTGCCACCATGTTAGCAGGATCTGACATGGCTTTCTCAGCCATGTATGTGCTATGGGACCACGCTGGTATCAATATAACAAGCTGAGGATAGCCACCTCAACACACTGTCTGAGCGGAGACAAATCCTGGCCTATTTTTGCTCTAGTGCAGTTTTGGAGATCTCCTCAGTTGAAGATGTACAGCTGGAGGTGCCTACCTTCCTTGAGGTAGAAGTAGGCTGTGGTTAGGCTCCTCTAAACTCTTCCAGAGAGCTATTGTCCCTGCCCATGGTAGGGGGGGTTGGAACCAGATGATCTTAAGGTCCTTTCCAACCCTAACCATTCTATGATTCTATTTTGATTATGAGAAATGCATCTGTTGTTAAAAAAATACCATTGGAAAGATGTTCTCAATCACTGTTTGGGAAGAGCCTGGTTTTGTAGGCATTTGAAAGCCATCTCACCCCTTGAGTTGCATATATAGGTCTGAGTGTGGTTTGCAAGACCCTGAGTAGTAGATACCTCTGTGCTGATCTGGGATAAACTTTTTCTTGCTGTACAAGCATAGTTTAGGGAGAAGAAATTCCAGCTCTGAAAAATAGGCAAGACCCTTGTGGCTCTGTTTATTTTTCCTAAACGCTGTTGAGGGGTTTGTTAATTTTTAACAGCAGCCTTGACATTTGGAATATTACAGGTAGTTTTGTCAGGATTTATGTGATAAATGTACAGACTGCCTGCCCCAATATTAGTGCATGTACAGATACCTGTAGTTGCTAAATGAGAGATGCAATCCTGAGAGGATTTGCATGTTTTAAGTAGAAAAAGTCCAATTCCAATTTCTTTTCCGTTGATTTGTTAATGAAAAACACACTTGACTTCCTTAGAATGCTTTCTAAAATGTAGCTATGTAGCTTTTACCAGCAATCCAAAGAAAAGAGGTGCTGCTGCTTTATTAGGTGCTAGTGGATGCAATGCACTTGAAAATGTCTAGTTGTAGAAGAGGTAGGAGGAAACCCATCTTTTCATGACAGCTGTGTGTGATGGACCTACCCGTGTTGTAGGAGAAGGGAGAGAAATATTTCAGGCATGAATGAGGAAAAGCTCTTTGCCTGGGAAAGCCAGGTGAGGTGTCCATAGAAACAGAACAGCTTTCTTGCTCACTGCAAATCTGCAGTGTGGCAAGCACATCCTTTTGGTTGCACTGGTGGTTAATGATATTTTCCTTGGTTCTGGGACACCTGACCAGGAGCTACTCCATGTTAATCCACACCTTTGCAGGGAGACTCATCAGGCATGGAAGTGTGAAGGGCAGCATAGGTGCTGGACAGTAAGGAACCAGATAAAATTAGTGAAAACAGGGATTAAAAAAAGCAGAAGGCTTCTGGAAGGGCAAGTGAGATTGTTTTCTTCTTGGCCTGGGATTTCTTTATATGCTTTCCCCCTTTCCTGTATGTCTCCTAGGAAGTGAACCTTTCCCTGTGCCAAACTATTTGCAACCTTTTTGACTAAGCCCCAGAGTAGCACATTGCTGTTACTCACCCTCATTTACTCCTTAGCAAATCACTGCTATTTATCAAAACACCCTTTTACGCACATGTTTCCTGCTTGGTTTCTTCTTTCACTTAATGGCTATTATGAATGCTGATTGAAACAATATTATGAAACAACTTTCAGAAGGTGTAGGAACAAATAAGAGATATGTGAACAGTGTCTTAAAATAGAAGAAGACGTAACGGATTTTGCCTTGAGCAATGGAATTCCTTTTCCTGAAGAAAAACGATTGAAAGAGTAATTTATTTCTTGTGATTTGTTTGTTTATTAATAAACAGCAATAAAATAAATGCGTGGTTGTGTTGTAATGATGAGGCAGCTGATGCTTTCCCCTCGGAGTATTTCTTTTTGCTGCTACTTTTTCCTTTGCTCTGCTGTCCTGGGATTTGTCCTCTAAGTCCAAACAGGAATTTCAGCTTTACAATACGTGGCAGGCTCCATGAAACAAAAGCCGCTTGTGCTGGGAGGCAGCTTAGTCCAGATGAACAGAGGTTCCCGTTAAGGGAGTTCATCCAGTGGGTGGGATTTGTACTTTATTTGTTTTTAATAATGCTGCATCGGTGATAGGGACACAACAGTGGCTTCATTCCAGAACATCCTGCTGGAGGAAGCATTTCTGCTGGGGATAAAAGTTTAACCTCTCCTCCCCACCACCCCTTGTCAGTGCACTGTTGACTATCCTTTCATTGTGGTGGATGGTAACTGAAAACACTGCTAAAGAATCACCTTTGGTGATCTGCTCCCCTACGTGACATGTTTAAATGTTACTGGAACCCAATGAGTGAGTAAAAAAGAGCCATTCAAGTGTGTTGTAACTGTGTCAAGATGCGGGATTTCTGCCCAAAAGGGAGCAGATCATGTTTGACAACTTATTTGTTTGTACTCTGTGAAAGGGGGAGAACATGGTTGAAAGTCATGGAACAAACTAAAGGATTTGGGGGTTTTTGAAGCTATGGCTAAGAAAGAGACTTAAGCTTAGAGGACATTAAGCTCATTACAGCTGGTGTTTAAGTCATCAAAGGAGGCAGAGGCAGTGTGAGGAAAGAATATTAATTATGGAGAACAGTGAGGGCTACTATTTAATTTGGTCTGTGTCAGTGTGACTGTAGGAGACATTCCTGCTCCTGGGTGCAGAAGAAAGGGCAGATCTCTGCTGCTGGAATGGGAGATCCTGTTCTTGTTTCACACGCACTCCTTGTGCTTCACTCAACTGCTTGTTTTCCCTATAGCAGCGGGTCTAAACCAGGTTAACTGCAGTGTCCTTTTGTATTGATGCCACCCAACTGGCGTGTGGAAGCCTTAGCATGCCTCTTGTGATCAGGAGAGAAGGCTCTGCTTCGTGTTGAAATGAGCCTTCTCATAAAGATGTCATGGGGAGCTGCTTCAAAGGAGGTTGGCAAAACTGTCATCGCTGGGCAGACCATGAAACTGAAGCACGGAGTGGTTGAATAATTTGCCACCCAGCATAGTAGATGGGGCTGGTGACAGAGCTGAAAGTATAATTCATCCTAGATCAGAGCCTTGTTGCAAAAGAAGTAGGTCTGGTTTCCATTTCTTAGGAAGCACGGGATAAACACTAGGGGATGAAACAGGTCAGGTTCCCATAACTTTATGGGAAACATAAAGGTAAAATTTGAACAATGTGATTTGTATTTTACTTTTCCTTTTTCCCTTCTGACTCACCCATGCAGCTACTTCAGATGATGCAACCAGGCTGACATGGTACTATAGCAGGTTAAATAACAGGAAGTTTTCCTGTCCCAACATTTATTTATATTCTGATTCAAAGTACACACTCCTTTCGTTTGGTTTTTGAAATGCTTGAACTCAAAGTTCATCTCCATTTACCTGAATGGCCATGGCCTTTCCTAGGAGGTAAAGTCCTGGTAATCATTACTCTGCATCAACGGATGTGGCATTCCTGCTGCATGTCCTGTGGGGCACCATGACCAGCACAGGCGAGCATGGGTCTGATGGGAAATGAAATATTCCTTTTGGATGCTAGAGATTAAAGTGTTGGGTTTGGGTTTTTGGGGGGCAGGGGAGTGGAGAGAGAGAGAGAGGAAGTGTTGCTTACAAGTCCCTTATTCATTGTCCCACACAGCCCTGCTGGGATCATGCCTCCTGCCCTATGGGTATTAGCAAGGAGGCTGGACCCGTTGTCAGTCACATAGAGGCTGTGGTTTTCTAGCAGTGTGGTCCAACAGAGAAGCAGCAGGGGTCTGTGCAGTAGAGGAGCAGAAACATGATGAAGGAGGTGTACAAATGCAGCCAGGATGGGTAGACATAGGAAAGGCCACCACTCTGCTGCCTGGAGCTTCAGGGAGGGCAGAGAGCTGGAAGGCAGGTAAAGGATGGCGGAGGAAGAGAAGAGTGTTTGCTTGCTTCTTGGTTATTTAAGCCGTAGAATGTCTTTTAGTTTGTGTAAAGTGCAAGCTGATGTTGGCAGGGGGATTGGAATTAGGTGATATTAAGGTCCTTTCCATCCGAAATCATTCTATGGTCCTGTTTGGGACTTTGAGGTGTTGCTGAAACGTGAGAAGCAGACAGAGTACAAGACAGAGGCTTTGGAGAAGGACGGGTGCCTCAGGGCACCCAACCACTGTTTCTGAGCCCTGGGGGAGAACAACTGAGCTCTAGCAAACACAGGAGATAAATGTACCTGATAAATAGCAAATCATCTTCATCCACAAAGGCTCCCTCTGTTGTTTATCAGTTGTTATTCAGATATGTGTGAACATGACATCCACACCGCAGTGAGCGTAAACCAATAAACGTGGGACCAGTTTTAATAGGATACCTAGAGGCACAAGCTGTGAGATGCTAAGTATCATTTAGCAGAGCCTGGCTCCAGATGTTTTCGTGAAGTAAGACAAAGGAAATATATGCCTTATAATAACCTTAATTTTCAGATGGAAAATGAGAGAAATGGGTACGTTCACTAGCATGCACTAACAAGACTGCTGTTGCCTTCCTGCCCTGTGAAATACAATTTTATTGTCCCCCTCCGCCCTCCCTCAGGTGACTAGTTTGATCTTGCTCCCAAGTTTTAGGTTTGCTTCCAAGTTCTTAGACAGTCTCCTCTAGCTCACGGGTTAATAATTACCCCTCCTCTTTAACAGTATCTTTCATGTTGAAGAGCTGCAGAGTATTTCGAAGCCCCGTGCCAATGTTTGCTCTTTCACCAGGGGAAAATACAGGGTGACTTAGACGGGACAATCAAGTGAAGGGAGAATTTGGCTCTGCGTGTAGAGGTCTCTTCACCTATAGCCAAAATGAAGAGCGTGGTGGGTGCTGTGCTCTGCCAAGTTAGCTTCCAGTCTCTGTTGGCAGAAGGAAGACAAAGCCTGTTGCTAATGGAAAGCATTTAAATGCTGAGAACTGGGAGGGTGAAAGCTGGAAAATGTGCCAGGGCAGCTGCGTTAATACCTTTGTCTCGACAAAAGTATTGTACGGTTCTTGATTGTAGCTGGCATTACTATCATTTCATGCCATCAGGGATTGGACCTTTTTGCCCTGCTGATTTTGAACCTTAAGGATTCTTCTGGGATTCTTTTTTCCTGTCCCATATTTTCCTCTGCAGAGCTATGAGACTAGAAACTCTCTCATTTCAGATGAAGACTGAACCTCTCACACATTCGCTTGCTCCCTGGAGCTGAGGCTTTAAGAGAAACATTGGAATTCCACGTACTCCTGAAAAAATGTTTAAAGCCTCCAAAAAATGCCAATATTCTCATATCCAAAAGACTAAACTCAAGAAGGCTGTCACAGCTATCAGTACTGCCTTGGGGTAAGGTAGAGGTGACCCACTTTCACCTTCGAGGCTGGAGACATCCTGCTTTCAATGTTACTTCCATCTTCTGTACAGTAAGGCTTCCCTTTACTGTTTATTTTCTTTCTGGGACTGCTTGCTCATTAGCACAGTGATTGTCTCATGAACCCGACTCCTCCCAGCACCAGTGGAGTTGTTCCAGTAGATGTGATGGGAAGCTCCACGTTTAATTAACAAGCAGTATTTGTAACAATAACCTTTGCCCATTACTGTAGCCAGTGTTTTCCCAGCTTTGACCTTTCTGTAGGACGGAAATTACCCAACTCACTCCACAGTTTTCACTCCATGTTCTATTAACAGGATCTGGGAAATGAATTAGCTCTGCAAGGGTAGAGCCAAGCAGTTAGTGCTGCTACACCTACCTAAGCAGTGCTCAGCTCCTCATTTTGATGGTGATATAGCTCACTTACCTCATAACTCCAAGGCCTTCCCTAGATATCTGAAGGGTTATCATAAGGCTATGCAGGTGGGATATTTAGGGTAAAGAGAGTGCATATAAGCAGGTAATGCATGGATAAAGATGATCCAGGTATATGTAAATGGGTAAATGAATCAGAAATCTGAAAAGGCTGGACACTGTAGTCCTTAGATAAAAAGCTGATTAACAGACTGGGGTAGAGAGTGTCCTTGGCTGACACAGGGTGCCCAGAGAAGCTGTGGCTGTTCCATCCCTGGCAGTGTTCTAGGCCTTTTTGGATGGGGCTTGGGAAGACCTGGTCTAGTGGAAGGTGTCCCTGCCCGTGGCAGGGGGTTGGAACCGGGTGAGCTTTAAGGTCCCTTCCAACCCAAACCATTCTGTGATTCTGTGACTGCACTTCCACACTGCATACTGACGTTTTGAAAGGTAATTTTCTGTGTCTGTTACTCAAGCTCAAGATTTCTCCCAAGTGCCATAAAGCTTAGTTTATTTAAAATTAAAAAGGTAAGTGAACCCATCCTTTCTGAATTAAAAGATGATTGAGATGCTAAAGAATCAGACTGTAATCAAGCTCAGGCCTGCGTGGTTTTTACTGGCATGTTTCCTCGAGGAGTTTCGTATCATACCCAGCACCAAACTTTAGTAAAGGACGAGAAAAGTCCCCTTTTTGCAGTTCCCACACTCTCTCCAGGCAGCATCCAGCCGTTTGGACAGAGCAGGCTGGTTTCCATCCCTCTGCATAAAATGCAAAGAGCGTAATCGTTTGCTCACAGGCTCGTTTGTGGGAATCAAACCAGTCCACATCAGAAAGGAAAAGCCTGGACATGTAACAGAAAGACAATCCCAGTTAATAACTGCAGGCAGGGCTGTGCAATGCCTTAGCAGTGGGGGCAGGGTTCTTGTATAACTCTATGCTATGGAGTGGAAAGGCAAATATGTTTTATAATGCTACGTGATGGTGTAAGATCATTTGGGGTTGGACAGATTTATTCTGTACCTGTCGATTGACAGCCCTGTCCCTGGGACAAGATCCCAAAATCTGCTTCAGCCCGTGCTGTTCTTTCTTTAAAGACAAAGAATTAAATCCTAATCCCAGGGCTCTCAGTCATGTTGTGTATTTCAGATGGATCAGGACTTTTCTCACAGCTGCTTCTGAATACCCAGCCAGCAGCGCACCTTAACAGCATGTGAAAGGCTGAAGGGTCTCTCTTCAACACTGACTACTGGTTCTCTGCCCTCTTCTACCCCCAATGTATTTTGCAGGTTTATGTGACTACAGCTGCCACAGTGATCCAGAGAATACATCTTTGTAACACTCCTGTGAGCTAGCCCTGTTATCATCATGATGCATTGAATGAAAATAGAGAGATTCAGTGATTTGCTTAAAATCCATCTCCGAGTGGGTACCTCATGAGTCTTGAGTCTGGGGCAGTATCCTAACCACTGATTCATCCTTTTCTGCCAGATCAGCCTTTAAAGGATAAGTATTAGGAAATACTTCCAGATGTATAAATTATTAAATTAGAGAAGCAGTAGCTCCATTGTGGGAAAGGTAAAGAAAGAGTAGTTCCAGAAAGTCACCCTCTGCAAATAAATTCTGAGCATCTAATAAGTGCTTTGTGATCCTTAAGAGCCCTCCTTTAGTAACCCCTCAGGTAACCTTTTAAATTTGATTGACTTGTCACATCAAGGGTCTTGCTTTTATGAGGCATATTCTGAGGCTGGTTCTTCTTAAGTTACAGATAAACAGGCCATGGAGAGCATAATGAAGCTTTTCAACACTCAGCAAAACTGAACATGTAGTTACAGTAGGAGATGTGGTCATGCAGCATCATCTCTGTGTTTTGGCAGGTGTGACAGGTATCATCACTCAGCATATGTAGAGGCTTGGTGTTGCCTCGACATAGCCACAACATGCCCATCACATATAAAATCTCCCTGGTGGGGCAGGAGCGTGCTACAGGTGAAGTGCAACATGGAGCTCAGCTAAACAGTGAGCCTGAAGCAAAGCAAAGACTGCAGTGAGAGTTAGAAGAGAATTGGGTGTTTCTATGGATAATGAGAATACCCATCGTTTTGTTCCTTATTTATAGAAAGAGTGTAAGCTCTCATTGTGGCTTGATGTCCAAGTGGAGACCAGTGATGAGCAGTGTTCCTCAGGGGCTGGTCTTGGGACCAGTGCTGTGGACCAGTGCTGTTTAATGTCTTTGTAGGTTACATGGACAGTGGGATTGAGTGCACCCTCAGCAAGAAACTGGCTTTGGTTTGGGGATCTTTGGTTTGGTTTGGTTTTTACTTTTCTGAATGTGGGTGTTCCCGTACAAAAATGAAAAGAAGTTTTGGTGTGTCTTTCTCTGAGTGATGTGGCATTGGCCCCTTTGTGGCAGGAGGCTGCAGTAGAAGACTGTCCTGCTTTACAGCTCTCCTTTACTTTCTATGACTTACTCTGAGTTGCAAAGCAAGTTCCATGCTAATTTAGCGAAAAGTGTGGTGTAGATTTTGGGAAATTTTTGTTGCCTCATGTATTTGCCTACTGAGTTCAGTCTGGGAGGCAGGTCCCTTCATTTCAGCCCCTCTCCATCTTTCCTTTAATCTCCTGGTCCACACCGTTACTCGTCCTGAGCACTTAGTGACCTCTCACAAGCTGGCATTGCTTCACCTGTGACTCACACCTCAGTCCCTTCCCCAGAAATGAACCTGTCGTGGGGCCATGGAGAGGGCAGACAGCACAGGGAGGATAAGCAAACCCCCTCTGCTGAACTTTCTCCCTTGTGACTGGTGTGATATGTACTTATAGAAGCCACGGGTGTAACAAACAAAAGCTCATGAAAGTGCCCATGAATTGAAGCTGCCGACATCTGATCTGCTTTACTTGAGTCTGAACTTACAGACGTTTGCCACTTTAACCTGGGAGGAATTGCAGTCCTCCTCTGTGTGCTGCTAATGGCACTGAGACCTGAGTGTAAGGATCGTGGTGTTGAGGAAGGGCATGTGCTCTCATGAGTCATGGGCAAATTCATGTGAGGTCCAATGCACTGCAACAGGGCAGGGAAAGCCTGCTGGTAGTAAAACCCAAAGGCAGCAGGGGAGCCTTGACAGATGTTTCCTGAAAGACTCTGGAAGAGTTTTGTCACTGAAAAGTTGCTCTGTCGGGGCATGTTCCTTTACAATAAGTAGGGTCTCAACTCATGGATCGTGGTGTAGGTCGTGGCAGTTTACTGGCCTGTCACTGAGGATTTGAGCTGTCACATTGTCTGTATCTTCTAAATAGCTAGGAATGCTCTCTGGCTGCAGGCATAACCAACATCATTTTTACATCACCTGTAAGCAGCTATAAAGGAGATCTGTGAAGTGCTGTTACAGAAACATAATTTCTTGTGGAGACTGTATATGATTTTGTTTTCCTGTTTTGTTTTTCAAAGCACATACGTGCTTGATTTTTGAGTATGGAAAATGTTTGGCAGAATTTGAATGGAAATGGTAGGGGTAAAGGTCAAAGTTATATAAACCATTTAACTTATTGCATTGCCAAGGGAAAACAAGTGGAAATAATTAATAGACATCATGAAAATAAGCAATTCTCAATAGCTAGACAGAGAATTCAAAGTGGGTCTCATCTTAATAATTTAGGGCTTTTTAGTCAAAAATAAATTATTAAAGATAGGAACCTGGGAATTGATGTTCTTACAGATTAATAATTGACTAAAGACTGGAAATTCCTCTGCTTGGTTCTTTGCTCCACTGGAGAATTCTGTGATATTGAACAGGTAATTAGATCCAGATCCTCAAGGGTATTTGAATGTCTCTGTGTGGATGCAGCCCAAATACAGAGCAAGAAGCAGCCCTCACTTTGGAGAACTTAGGGTCTGCCTACTTAGCACCTTACCTAGCACATCAGCAATTCAGAAATGAGACAGAGAGGTTCTGGTCTAATGCTGAAGTCTCTGACTACAATTAATGTGTTTGCAGGAGGAAAGTAATTGAGAACAAAGCTTGGCAACAGAGTGAGCTGGGAGCTCCGCTTCCTTTGTTTTGTGTAATGGTCTAATAGTTTGAGCATTTACCTAAGAATGGAGCTATCACATCACTTCCTATTCCAGGGCAAAGGAATTTAGTCCTGCATCCCACAGATCCTGAAAGAGCACCCTAACCTCCAGGTTGCTTTTGGCCAACTACAGGAAGGGATCTAAACAGGGGTCTGGAAGAAGGAAATAAGCAAAGACCATAGGTGTCAAGCAGTGCAGTGCGTGCTGCCTGGAACTGTTCTCCTTCAGTGTTTGACTGTCTAGGATAAAACAAGTCAAACACATATACCAGTATGAGGAATGCTATTTCAGATCAGACTGCCTATGATTTTGCCCCAGCTAAGTGCTGTCACTGCCAGGATAGCATCAGTCTCCCTTTTTGCTCAGCCTCCTTTCCCCCATGGCTCCTGCCAGCTACACAACCCACTGCCCAAATGGGGATTGCTCAGTAGGTAGGTGGATGAATGCGTGAGAGACATGAGAAGAGTTTGAATCTGTAGCAGAAGAAGCTGAATCTGGGTCCCCTGTTGGGTACTTTAACCACAAGGGTCTTACAAGTAATGCTGAGTGTTTCGTTGCTCAGATAGATGGGGTTTGTGCTCTTGGATCAGGGATTGTATGCAGGCTCCTGCATGCCAGAGAAATGACAATCCTGTCCTAGCTTCAGAGGTTTTTCAGTAACCTATTCCCAGGACATGCTGTAAGCTTCCTGGACCACCAGCAGTCTTCTCTGACTCTGTACTGCCTCTGCATTGAATTTAATGGCACTGATTGGGGCAGGAACATAGCTGCATGCTGGGGGTAACTACATTGCCAGCCTTGTTGCCAGCCGTTGCTTTCTCTGCACTGGCTCAGTAACAGCCTGGCTTTATAAAATTCCCTCCCTTAATATAATCCTCCACAAATAAATCTTTCACCTTTGTATTTCAAATGGCTTGGCAAGTCCAATTCCGTCTGGAAAGATGGTAAAAAGGTTTATTTTTTTAATCCCTGTCTCACAGTGCCAAGAAGATGGGCGAGCACGTACATTCACGTCCTTCAATCAGCGTAAGAAAAATGCATTTCCTACTGATGTAAACCTTTGCTCGGTTTCACAAGCCCATACATGCACGCAGTGATTAATTCTCTTTTTCAAGGTTGCAGTTTTCACAGGTTATTACAGTTCTAGTGTGGCCAGCATAGAATTAACTTCCATAGCCTCTGGCTTTAATTCAGACATAAAAGGGATTAATATGAAGGAAAAAAATCTGCCAGATATACCACCCTGTTTAGCTTTCCCAGCTACTGCTGCATCTGTAAGAAGTAATTAATAATAAAGCAGACTGGAGCTGATGGGAGCAGGTATCATGGAGAAGATTGTACTGCTTTATGTGAAAGGATGTGCTGTCCAGCTCAGGAAGCTTTTTGATGTAAGATTCTCATGG
This sequence comes from Pezoporus flaviventris, assembly GCF_033815535.1. Lineage (NCBI taxonomy): Eukaryota > Metazoa > Chordata > Aves > Psittaciformes > Psittacidae > Pezoporus > Pezoporus flaviventris. The sequence continues at coordinate 8,701,454 of NW_026892585.1, forward strand.
GCTTATGATTTCAGATCAATATTTCATATTACTTACACTTTAATTTGCTGGAAAATTATTTCCTATTTCTTTGCTCTCAATCTCTTTTCAGTGGGGTAAGGCAGTATTTTAGGAAGGAATTCTACCAGTGTTAAGTTGTACAGTCTCGTGTGTAGTTACACTAAAAAATTCAGTTGTACCTACAAGAATGTCAGAAATTCAAATGATGCAGATACTGCTCCTAACCAGCAAGCACCTTCTTTCTTCTTGTCATGTGATGAATTCCAAAGTCCCAACAGCATTGCAAATAACTGTATTCTGTAAGTATTATATTGAAATAGCTGTATTTTCTTGGGTAACAGATACTGTCTTTTCCCAACTGTTGCTCTCAAAGACCAAAGCCTCTGTGTGCATCTACCCTAAAGCCACCAAGGATTTGTTTCTTGCTGCAGACGGGGCAGGCATTAGGTGAACAAATCCAGCAGACTCAGCCCTTCCTGAAGAGCTAAGAACAGTTGAGTGTTTATGTAGGTTAAATGTAGTAGTGACACCCACTGCAAGGTTTTAGCAGACTGCATAAATCCAAGTTACCCTCCAGGCCATAGAGCTCCATAGTACAGACATCACTTGAACTCCAAAGGGGTGTGAAAAAAGGTTTGCTACAAACTGTTAGAAAGGATCTAAGGGATGTCCCTTGATTTGTGTCTTCTTGCATCCATTTGCAATCAATTTTTGCTCTTCAAATGCTTTGCTTATTTTGTGTTATGGTATCAAAATAAGACTTTGGTGTAGTCATGGATCACTACTATAATAGGAATGCAACCTGCATAAATAAATGCACAGATTGATGAATAAGTATATAAAACTCAAGTGTTCTGGCCCAGGCAGGAGATCATTCTGTCCCTATAAAGCCCGATGATCAATAGCAGCCTTTCCCATCTTCCGTCTTGCACAGGATAAATATCAGAGAATTTAACGACAAGACACATCAAGTTTATTTAATGCAACAACTGCTTTGACATGAGGAAACAATATGACAGATGTAGCCAGTGAGAAGTGGTTTCTACATATAGATTTTGGCACTGAAAAAGAGAGGAGAGGTGATGGAACTAATGCATTGCATCCTTTGAGGGTACAACAGAGATTCACGCAATGTAAGCCAAAGCATCTCTTCTCTGTTAGTCCTTCAAAGTTTAATTTGCTATTTATTTTTCCCAAGAGGCCTTTGGGTGGTGCAGTCAGCGTTAACAAGCAAGCAGCTGACAGTAAGAAAGGTCAGACTATGAAAGTTAAAATACAAGGATTTGTTGAGTAGCTAGAGAAGGTCAGGCACAATGAACTGAAGCATCTTGGGGAGAAGAGGCAATTTAGACAAAAAGATTTTTTTCTTCTTCAATAAAAGGTTTGTTTAAGGTTTCATGGGAAATAGGAGCCAAGGGCTTAGACAGAGATTACTTAAGCAGCATGTTGCTATTTGGAAGAGCTTAACAACATTAAATGTATATATTTTACAGTCTTCTGCTGCTCTGTTTTGGGTGTACTGCCTGGCTGGTGCTGCACCTGCAGCCCTGGAAAGTAGCTAGTTCAATTGCTTAGGCCCGTGTTTGTCAGGAGATAACAAATCCTGTGTGGTGTAGGCTGGGAGAAAATTATTCTTGTTTTCCTTTTGTGTGTGCACATGGCAGCTTCTGTGTTCATGAAATGAGACAGCTATATTCACGTTTCCTCTTTCGTTGCAACATGCCGATGTACCTGCAGGATGAGCATTAGCTCTCGCCATGAGCTTAGCTGCCCTGGGGAAGGGGTGAAAAGGTGCTATTATCACAAGGGAAGCCTGCTTTCATACACCATCTCTTATCAAACGCATGGATTGAAAGCCAGAACACCTGTATGGCATTCTTGCCCCAAAGGTCTGGAGGAAATACAGCAACATCAAACTGATTCATCATTAAAGCTGGCTAACCAGTTTCCAGCGCCGAGCTTTGTGTATAAAAGCATTTAAAGTCTTTATTTAAAGTCTGAGAGCAGCTTGAGCCATTTAGGAGCTCGTGCTGGCAGCTCTGGGCTGAAGCTGAGAGGTCAGAGCTGGGTCCCTGTCCTTCTGCAGTCCCACTGCCTGGCTGACGATGCACAAGCTGCAGATGTGTGCAAGGAGTCGCTGAGGGAGAAGGGCAGCGGAAAGCTGTACTTGGAAACGGGGCATAAGCTTTTGTATCGCCAATAAATCAGACCCTTGGCTGCAAATTGCCTTGCTGTTTCTTCTCCGTGACCTGGCGTGGCTGCTCCATAGCAAGGTGCTCAATGGAGTCCTGTCTGTCACTGCCTCTGCCCATGTCCTGCAGTCCTGACATCCCCAGCATTGAAATATGGGTATTTCTAAGACACTAAAGATGAGATACTTCCCTTTAGTGAATTGATTTCCCATCCAGTCGTGTTGCCAAGGACCACAATTAGTTTAATTTGAGGGCCCAGATAACATACAGGCAAAATGGGCCCACTAGTGACCAACTGTGGTTGAAACAAAAATATTCAGGAAAGAAAAAGTCTGAGCAAAAGGTTATTTTTAAGACTTCCTCAGGTACTATAATGGCCCTCTTGGCTGATCTGCACACCTAGCATTTGTAGCTCCTCACTGTATGTAACCCTTGCTGAGGGGGTTGGCCATCATGTACTCCTGAAGGTAACTGATGCGTAACCCCAAGAGTTAATTCTTTCTGCCTCACCACAATGAATTGCTCCAAATATCCAATGCCTGCTTCTTTACTGCAGGTTAATGCATAGACAATTGCAGAAAGGGAATTTCTGTCCAGTTACTCCCATTCTGCATCCTTAAGTGCTTCAGTACTTAACTTTCTGAGGACAGGATCTTCCTCTTGAGGGTGTTAGATGATAATTATGCATGCTGAAGGCTTTTTAATGAATGGGAATATGGTCTCAGAAGTAGCAAAGCAATATAATAGTAGACTGGATTTCTGTGTTGCTTTTTAATTTCAGATCTAAGTAATGTGTATCCATTTTAATTTGCATTAAAAGTGTTGCCTAGACAAACATACTGGCATGTTGTTTTCATTGCTTGATGAGTGCAGTGCTGTTAGTCTCCACCAGTGATCTCCGGCAGCATGATGAGGTTGTGTGTTTTCTCACCATTCCTGTTGTTCCATGTTCAGGATGAAGAACAGAGATTCCGTAGAAAACTGGGCTTTTTGTAGCTGTGGCCCTCGGGGAACTGGCTTACAACAACCAGCGAGTGCCTGTCAGACCTGTATGGGGATTCACACCTGCTGTCGTTACACTTGGTGACACTTTTGCTACTGAACCCAGAAAGCACATATGCAATTCAGGTGTGAGGTACAACTACTGGTACTCACTTAAATCTTGTATGTCACGGTGGCCTTTCATTATTACCTTCTATCTGGCTATTTCTTGGCTATTTCCAGGATTATTGTCCCCCTAATATACCAAGTTCCTGTAGAGAATGTGAACAGTGGTTGTTAAAAGATGTTCGTTTACCATAAGCTATATTGTAAATAGAGAGCAAACAACTTTAGGTTTCTAGGTAGCTAAAAAAAAAAATGGGTCTTAAAACTTCATTTGTTGGTTTTTAGTGGTTGACAGATGAGAGTTGTATGTTCTAAAGATCTGCTAGCTGAATCCTTTGTAAGCTCCTAAAGCCATCAGGTATATCTGACCTACAAGAGAAGGGGTTTGTGTCTTTGGTTTAACAAGTACCTTGGGGAATTGAGGAAGGGAAGAGAGTATTGGAGCTGCAGCTTGGTGATGCTGTATGATGCTTGGGTCCACTGGCCTACTCGTGCCCCTTCCCCACAAACTGGCAGCCCATCCATGTGGCCTTGTGCCTGAGTGAATCCTCCTAAGCATTAGGAAAGCGCTGCCTGCTGCCTTTGTCAGAAGGGAGGCGGAATGTCCAACTAGTCCAAGGTCACAGAGGGACTGAAAAGAGGACCATCAAATTGAGTCCAGGTCCTCCACGCTGTAACCTTATCCTGCTGAGTAATCCCTTTATCAATCTCCTTCTCCCTCATCTGCTCTTGCATTTTATGTTGGAGCATGTCCTTCCCCTTTTGTTTCGGACCTCTTACTGATATCTTGCTGCAGTGTTTCTAGTCAAGAGAAATGGGGGCAAGGGCTTGTGTTTATGTTAGCATAATACAAAGCGTGAATGCAGTCTCTGTGCTTGGTCAAAGTCTGATGTCCTCATTAAAGCAATAGAGTCCTTTGTTTTTGTTTTTTTCTTGGATTTTTGCCCTGTTCCTTGAAACCAGTTCAGCAGGACCTTAAGCTCTGCCTTGTCCAATGACAACCTTCAAAGAATTGCTGTAAGGTATTTAATATTGAGCTCCTTGCCTTAACAGCTTGTCTTTCCTTGCAGGTGACTATTAAACTCGGTGGCTGTAATAACTCAGTTAATAGCTATAGCAATAATGTGACTACAGCTGCAAAAAGGAAATGCATGTACTTCACTGCAAGGGCTCCAGGAACTCTTGCACCTGCATGCATGAACATCGGCTTTAGTCTGTAACCAGCTTAAACCTGGGGTGAATATTCACTAACAGTACATGGACCTTATGAAGAAGTTTGCAGTATTGCTCCTTTTATAAGGCTAAAAATCCTTTGGCTCCTATGCTGGATGCTCACTAGGAGTAAATCTGGCTGTGCTGTTGCCACTGATGGCAGGGAGGCCAAGAGTAATGGTGCTCAGGGAAGAGTGTGCTGCCTCTCCCATGCACGCTGCTAGAGCATGGAAGGTGGAAGGTGGATTCCTAGGCATCATAGGAAGAGAGAAAGGATGCAGCCACTGGACATGATTCCATTGTTACTAACTGGCCTGTGCAAATCTGCCCCACTGTACCCTGTGCTATTAAGCAGATACTTAAGAGTTCTGCTTCTCTGCTGGGCTTGTTGGGTCTAGGGAGTTCAATTTCTACCATCAGGAATGGTGGAATGCTGACACATTTTGGTCTCTACCCAGGACCACATAAAGGAAAAAATGTAGCCCTCCAAAAAAGAGTAGAGAAAAGAGGAAGTAAGAGCAATTAAATAAATAAGGGTAAGGTGTTGTTCTTCAAGATAAGCATACGTGCATAAGACAAGGCACAAACTCTGCTTCATCAAAAGAGCTCATAGGTACAACTATTGTAACACTTGGGGCTGTAGCTAAGCTTCTGCATGCTGGAGCACTAACAAAGACACGGTTCAACATGTGCTTTATAAACTAGGCATGTGAAATAACTCAGACAGTAATTCACCTCTGTGGCAATAAACTTGATCAAAGTAGAAAAGGGCATTACATTAAACTAATCTAAAAGAGTGATGGAACAGCTTCTCCACAGCATTAGCTCCAGGGAAAGGAAGAGTGCTCTCTGAATGAGTTACAGCTGCATGCAGTACTCTTGCCCATTATGTGTTTTGACTACCTTGTAATTGCAACCTAAAGAAAGCACTGCCTTTTCAAACAAGCTAAGTCAGTGATTCTCAGGGCATCCCAATAGCAGCACTTGTATTTCTAATCATCCACCCTAAAGAACCTGTAGTGTCAAGTATTTTTCATGTACTCACCATACAGCTGAAGGGGAATTGCTATTGTGAAATTGCCGGGAGAAAGAATGCTGTATCTGTGATTGCAGTATCAGACTGGCAGAGCATTATAACCTGTGTGGATAGGTTAGCTAGTGGGCTGGAGTGGAAGTGAGGAATTAAATTAGACCACAGGGGGACATAACATCATGAGAACTGCTTGGTCTTTCTCTGATTCTCTTTCTTGGCACTCACTTCAACCCTGGAAAGTACTAAAAAGTCTATTATTTGGCTACCTAAACCACAGGTGGCTCCGGTTTTTTATGCTCTCCAGAATTGGTTGGAATATGCATGAGGCTGAACAATTAAGCAAGCTGCTTCTCGTGAATTTAAATGGCTTACTTGAAAATTGAGTTTGGTTTGGGGCTCATGCCCATCTGCCTTCAGAGGAGAGGCACATGAAAGTGATGCAGTATGATTCATGAAAGCTTCATGGACCAAGGTGGGGCATGTATTCCTAGGAAGTAAGACCCAGTGCTGTGGCGATGACTTCTGTTGCAAATTTGAAATCAGGAGAGCATCAGGTTCTGTGAGGTAGCTTCTTTAACGGTAAAAGGTGCTCTCTAAGGAAAGCAAAAAGCTCACCAAGAAGGTTATCATGTACTAGCTGTAGTTTTAACTTTACTATGCTCAACTTTGGGTCACTGGAGGGAGAGAACACTTCAGAAACTGGAAGGGGACAGGAGAAACGGGTGTTTCTTCTCATGTCCAAATCTGTTTCTCCTCCTTCCAGATATGTCTTTTATAGTTATTTCACATTGTTTACTTTGATGCTAAGTGTAGTGTGTCACTAAAGCATGCCCCTGCAAAAGGCATTTGCCCTGGAGACTGGAAGGCAACGCCTCTGCAATACTCTAAGCATCCTCAGCTCCAGAGCTAAGTAAACTGGAGCCACCAGCCAGCTTTGGCCCAGCTGTACATTTATTTTGGCTGCAAGGGTCAACAGCACTAAATTTAATTTGGCTGTGCTGTAAAGGAAAGTAGGTGATGGTGCCAGTCTCAATTTAATCTCATAACTCATGTTTGTTACCTATTCTGCCAAGAAAGTTGACAGCGAAACATGCAGAAGGTTTTATGGTATATCTATTTCTTCATAAGAAAAGAATCTGGTAAAGCATCTATACTAGCTTGGTGACAGTACTTCACAAGTGTTCTTGTCCTTTACAGAAATTGACTTTTTCTGGTGTAATTAGCCTTCAAGGATGATCAATGCACACTTTGTTGTGTGTGGTTTTACCAGCGATGAGTTAACTTCAGGTCAGAAGGCAGGCCCCTCTTAGTGGGATACCCTAAAGAGTAGGATCCTCTTTGACATTGTGTAGAAGCCCATGAGGGTGAAAAGAAATAAAAGCTGTAGTTTACAAGAGGTGAATGTACTTACTGGAAGGGAGAAAACGGAGTTTAACTTCTCTATCAAGGAGACTTGTCTGAAGGGTGAAAGAACATCGCGTATTGCAGTGAGTTATTTGGTGATGTCTGGTGACATGTAGAACATTGAGAGGAAGAGAATGCCAGCACGCTGCTGAATGCATCAAAAGTAACCACATGATCACCAAAGAAACGAAACAGTCTTTGAGGACAAAAAGATTCAAAGGCTCCTGAGCCATTGATGAGCCTCTGCTGCAGGAACTATACAACCTAGGAAGAATCAATCAGTATGGTCCACTGGGAGGCTGCTGTTGCTTAAAAGCTTGCACCGAGCAAGTTTACACATAGGCAACTGTTCCCTGGTGAATGGTGTTTCAGAACAAATTTACTGTTTCAAACAGGATTCTTACTGTTCATTAAATAGGTTTTGTTACGAAAAAAGAAAATTAAAATCTCAAATATCAAAATGTGTTTTCAGTATTTTCAGAATGGAAGTGTGGAACCATTTGTTTCAAAATTGGCGGTTTCAGAAAGGAGATTTGAGTTACCCAGAAAAGAAACAAAGTATTTCCTTCGAACTCACATCCTAATGCAAGAATTTCTTTCATCTTTATTAACTTGGGGCAAGGCACAGAAAGTAGGCATTAAAATGAAGACTCCATTTACTTACATACCTTTAAGAGGAGTTACCTCTGAATAGAGATTGTGTCCTACAAGAACTTCATGATCAGCAACTGGCAAAATCTGTTGCAAATATTATTGGGTGTGGTATTTACAATGAAGTAACCAACATTATAAGGAGGTGTCAACAGCAAGCTGGGGTTTTTTCCTCCCGAGGAAATGTATGCCCATATTTTCCAATAGGTGTTTACTGTTACTGCCCACAGCAAGGGAGATACCTCTGATATAAAGAAAACCCATTTACTTATCAGCAGTTTAACTAAGGTGTTGACTGAACCTCCACCAGGCAGCAAGTCCTATCTGTGCAGGCTTCTAGGATGGAGCTGGAGAGCACAGCTGCTAGGCTGGCAGCTGGGTAGGGCAGTTGAAGAGGTCTTTACCCTCTCATTGCGGAAGAGCTAAAGACCAAGGAAGACTGCTATTTATCCAAGTTTCCCTGCAGAAAGAGAGGCCTGATAATTTGCCAGCGCTTGAGTGCAGCAGGTGTGTGTAAGAGTTTGCTGCTTTATTTATCTTGGAATGCAGAGACCCTAGAAGTACCCAAACTTTTATGTACCTCAGCCATATTGTGGTGGTGTTCCTCTGGGAAGATGTCTGAGGCTCTCAAGATTTGCTGTAGGCCTGGATGACCTGTGCTGTCTTGCCAGGGACAGTTGGGAAGGAGGAAAGCATGGCTGGAACATGCCTAAGAAATGCTATTAAAAGCCTGTTTCACCATGTTGTTTGTGTTCAAAAGTGCCATTTTGTTCAGATATTTTAGGAACTCGGGTGCTTTTCAGTAGGCTGCTGTATCCCAGGATGATTCCAAGGAGCATATTCCTAATTATACTTCCCAGTGTAATCCATGTCAGCAGGAGAAGTTGGAAGTCTGGCAAGTGACAGGCCAATGCTTTATTAAGCTAGAGGAGACATATGGAGGAACTGCTTTCCTGTAATTCCATTACTCATTCAGTAAATGAAAAGTGGGATTCTGTTTTCACTCAAAATGTGAAGTTTTCCTGATGTTTCCAAACCACAGGATTTCAATGGGAGCACTTAAAATAATGTGTAATGTGAAGGTATAAGAATTGTAAGCATATTTCTCACAGGTCGGCAATGCTGCCAGCTTTGTACTCTTTCTATTTTAGTTTCTTCTCCCAGAAATAACCAGTCCACTACAAAACAGACATGAAATGACTTCCGATGTAATATACTTTCTTCAGAATTTGTGCTTACATAGCTATGTAAGGCAGGGATATCTTACCAAATAAGCGCCATCCCTGAAATCTACAGCAACACTGGACAAAGTTAGAAAGACCGTGCTGATACGGCAGCCTTGCATAACGACTACTTCTACTTGTAGGATAGCAAATCGATATATTTAATTGAATTTGAGACTATTTAATCAACCTTGTATGTAGTAAATCACAAAAAAGTCCACCAAATGCTTTCAGGCCCAAGTGGTGCCTCTTCTCTATGATCTTCTTTTAGATGTACAGCCTGTGTCTGGGTTTTTCTGCGTGTGTGTGACAGCAAGTCAAGACATAGCACTTTAGTGTTCTTTTTCCTTAGCAATAGTGGTTGTGAATAGAGGTTCTGCCAGAGCCTGACTGCAAACAAAAAGCTGTGTCTTCAGGAGCTGGTATATATGTACTTGTGTGCTACCTGAATACTTTTAGCCAGTTCCTGGTAAGAGATGTTGAGTGTTCTCGTGCCGAGATGGGATTGTTCCACTGAAAACTGAGTGATAGGCTGCCACACTCCTCCTAACGTCATTTATGCAATGATCCTGTGATCTCTCTTGACCTGGAGCATGTGTGGCCATGAAGGCCATGCTGTTTTCTTAATAACTCCTAAGTAATGGGTTGTTTAGGTGATATTGTGTGGGTTTAGAAATCTGCAGAGTCAACGGCCACCAGCAGATGGTGAGTGTTCAATGGGGTGATCTGAAATTCACAGACACGTGTGCCACCAGGTGAAGAAGTAAAATGCCATCGTACAGCTTTCACAGTGTGTAGGTAGCAGGAGGACCGTCAGGGCAAACGCTTTGCTACATATAACAGTCCTGAGAATATCTAAGGTCAGAACTGGGTCAAATTGAGAGAAAAAGATGGCAAGATGAGAAAGGAATGGCAAACTGCAGGTGGTTATTGGCTGATGACAGCTAAAGGAAAGGCTTCTGCTCATTCCATGGTAGGATGTGGAAGGCATGTCTTGACTCATGTGTGTGCCTCATGTTTGGAGCAGGGCTTTGACCTGCGTCTATGATATGGCTAATGAAAGAGAAATCCTTGGCTCTAGGCCTTTGTGACTCAGTGCAGTTGGAATATAAATGGATCTGTGCTCTATTACTTGAAGGAAAAACCTTAGACTGTTCATATGGTTACCTGAAGAGGGGTTTTAATGCCATAGTGCTGAACAAGCAGCAGTTGCTTTATTTGAAGTATTTCACGTTGACAGGCTGGATTTCTTGTCTCTAAAGAGACCACCATGGTTTTGCTGAGGGCAGCAGGAAAAATCTCACTCACCTCGGCAGCAGCTGGACATGAGATTCTCTGTGGTATCAGCTTTGGCCATCATCAGCTGCCTGCAACCTCCTGGGTTTACGAGACTGCTGTGGTTATTTACTGCTGCGTCCTCTCCTCATTCCTCTCCAGTTACTTCTAGGTGCAACTTTCTGTTGTTCAGTACATCAACCATGTTCACAGTAGCTTGCTTTTTGCTCCTGCTTTGCAGGTACAAATAAGACAAATCAGATAGTGGGCTGAATAGACTAAGACTGAATACAGGGGAAAAAAGCATGTGGAGTTATGGTGTGAATCAAATGCCACAGGAACTGTCACTCGGGAAAGCAACTGCAAGAACCTAAATGTGAGCATTAAATCAGTGACTGCTTACCAAGTTAGACTAAAAGTTACTGTTAAGAGGTAGGGGTGGAATTTTTCCTGAATATTCAGACCTGGCTGGATGCATCTCAGTTGGATTTAGAGATCAGCCAGTTGTCTCAAACTGTAGATGCTCAAATTCTCTTCTTTGTATTGGGTCATTCAGGTTTTTTTCTTGTACTTTCCCAAACAGGTTTAAAGTAACAGCTAGAGTGAATCTTAATGGGTTAATTCAACTCTTTGCATACAGATGAGCTTGAACCAAACCTTGCAATCAAACATCTGTGAGCTGTGGGGAACTCCAGGTTCATGCTTTGCAGCTGAAACTCATCTTGGTTTTAAATACATTTTTGTGACATATGCCAAAACTTCCCATGAGCAACTTCTCCCCCCTTCCCCACCAAGTCAAACCAGAAAATCACTGAGGCTTCATTACGGAGCTTTGTTTTCCTTGATTTTTCTGCATAGTAGCTTATGGCCTTTTATTAAAAGGTTGTAATCCAAACTCTCTCTGAATGTAACCCGAGATAATTCCCTTCTTATGCGTCTCCCCTGCTTGAACTGCAAAAGGTAATTAGTGCCTCTTCTGAATTGTTTGTCTTTCCTTTTTTCTTCCCCTGCTTCAGCTTACTGTACTGAATTTTGACCTGATATGAATTACAGCTGCATATCTGATCTAAATATTGAGTAATTTAGTTTCTGGCCTCATAACTTTATTTTATGGCACGTTGTAGAATGGAACGTTACGGAACACGCTGACATAGGCTGATGTGAAGGGCCAGGTGTGCATGCCTGTTAATCATCTTAAATATCCGTTCAGTATCTCTTGATGCTATTAGCATGTTTGTCCTTGATTTAATATGCAGCAGGGAGGAGGACTGGGATAAAAAGTAAGAGTTAATAGAGGAAGGCTGAAGCCAGTATATAACCCTGGGTGTCCCTCACAAACAAACAATAAAAAAGGGAAAATGGCAAAACCAAAGAACCTCTCCCCGTTGATTTGATCTACAGGTTAAGTTCAAATCCTGTAAATGGATTCTTCTGTGTATGTGTACATATATATATTTACATATATGTGGCATATATACTGGCCTTTATAACCCTACATGATTCAAGGGAAACCTTACAGGAAGTTCGTGCACTGGGATATAGGTAGTTACAGTGCTGAGCTGCACATTCAATAGCTCAGTCAATGCAATTCAGCACTTGTATTAAACCATTCCTAATTTACCACTGCAGTAGGATCCGGGAACTTAAAACCTTCAGGAAGGCAGCAGTACCTGTAACAATGGGGGCAAAATGGTTTCTGCTCCACATATCACTGTCTGTTGAAGCAGCCCTAAACTAACATGTTTCATGTTAGCTGTAGAGCCTAGCTAAGAATGGACAGTAACTGGGAATGTGACTGTAACTTGCTGTCTCATAATGATCTGTATCCATAACATGAAAGATAGAACAGATGTCTGCAAGCATTAGCTGATGGCAGTAGGAGACTCATAATTTGTAGGGGAAGTTGTAGCTATAGAGGGGACCCCATACCATCTGCAACCACAGATGTGTTGTCTTTTATTGTTTTGGGTTTTTTTCTAGGTTACCACACTTTGACCTTTGTATGAGGTTTTTGTCCTACCCCTACCTGTACTACAAGCTAATCTGGTCTCCATTATCCTTGTACCTGAATGCCTTGCAGTCTGCAATAGTCTTACCTTCACAACCACATAGTGATAGGAAGGCATGTTTGTATACCCATCTCCCCAGGGATAAGGAGATATGACACACTAACTATGATCACAGAGAAGATCTTATTGCTGCCGTTCACTGTCACTGTTGGCTGCTCTGTTATTTATTTGCATCTGTATTTCATCTCAAATCTTCTTGGTTGTTGCCTTTAATCATATATTCCTATTGTTTACACTCTTCCTCCTTTTCCAGTTTCCAGGGTTTCTTACCCTGTTTCAACTTGGGTTCAGTTGAACTAATCTTTGGAGTATGCATTGAGTAACAGAGAGATTGCCTGTTGCAGGGCTTCAGAAACACCTTTGCCTTGTATTAGGGAGGTGTTGCTCTAAACTCAGACCCAAGAGGCATGATTATTAAATCCAGGATCTTGGGGCCGTTCTAAAAGCATAGCTGTGTCAATTTAATTAAACCATGATTGTCTGTTTTCTTTTCCTCCCTTTACCTCTTACACCAGGCTTAATTATGATGATGCAAAATTTTTGGTGGGCACTAGCTTGGCTTAAATGAGGTATCTACTGATTTAGCTGTATCAGTTGAGAACAATAGTTGCTGTCAAGCAGATTACCTTACCTAGCATTTACTGAGATAATTTTAATCACAGAGATTAATTATTTAATTCCATTTTCAAATCTTTACAAGAAATGTACATATTTTATCTTTTTTTTTTTTAATTTGACCATTTTTTCCATCTGTATTGCTTGCTTTTAATAGCAAATATATTTTATTGTCTTTACTGCAAAGGAAATCACCCACTGTTTATTTTGGCTCATCTTCTGTGGGATCAATCATGCTGGCAGGATGACATACGATGGCAGTGAAAGTGCAAGACATTTTTTCCAAGCCACTTCTTTGCTGTTTTGGATCTAGTTCCAAGCTTCTTAACGCCACAAAGAAAATATTATTAATATATTGTGATTCTTGGCTCTTTCTGACCATGCTGTTGGTGCTGTACGAGTGACTTTCCTTCCACATAGCATGTGGAATTTCAGGGCCAGGTTCCCATTCCTCTGTATATATGTGGGATCAATGTAAATATGATGAAGCCAAATAACGACATGGTTTTCTGTAGTTTCTCAGGGTTAGGTGCTGCATGACTGCGATGAGAATCCAGTGACTACCTCATCTAGCAAACGTTTCCAGTAGCACCAACGTAGAGAACAGGTAGAGAATCAGCAGTGCTGAGCTCACTGGCAGGTCCCTGGCACTGCTGTGTTTGTGAAGGCTTTGCTTCCTTATCCAGTTCCTGCTACATCTTTAATTTGTTTAGCATACAGCAAGTCTCATTATTCTTAATGGGAGCTCTTGAGAAACAAGTATTTTTGAAAATCTGCCTGTACATGCTTAATGAACATGCTCAAGGGAAATCAAACATTTGGGATTTCTGTTAGAATTCCTCATTGAACCCCTAAGACTTTTTTTAAGCAGGAAGAACAGTTACTTCATGCAGAAAATATGTTCTCCATGTGCCTTGCTCTTTCGCCCCTGAATCCTTTTCTCAGTTGCTGTGTGAGCATATTTCCACTGGGGATTTTTTATCATATTTTAGCTGTATTTTACTGCCCAGGAGCTAGTGATAGAGTAAGAAATCTGTATGGTTTTCCATGCCAAATCTGTGTGTGGTGTACCACTTGTGCAATTCCTTTGAGTTGCTACCACTTGGGAATCCAAGATAGGTGCTGGAAGTACCCTTTTTAATGCCACAGGAAAGTACCTAACTTCTGATACATGTTCCAGCAACCAGCATAGTTTTGCATGTTTGTATTTTGTCATCTAGCAATCTAGCATGGATGGCACATTTTTTTTCTTGTCAGGATGAAAATCATCTCAAGTTATAGATCGTTTGTACTGCGCCACTTTCCATAGAGTCCGTTCTTTAATACATTGGGATTCATCATGATCCATGCCATGATTTTCCTTCTTCTGCACTCAATACTGGGAGAAGGGGAAAGAACATCTTTCTCATTGTGTGATAGCCTTAGTGAATTCGCTATTAGCAGCGTGGCAGTCGAAAGTCTCCTCCCTGTTGTGGCTACTACTGTCCTTAGGACGTAATCCCAACCGTTTTTCTCTAGTAAAACTTTTAATGCTTACAGCAAGGTCATTAGCGGGCACGGATTCTGTGAAGGTACAAAACAGTGCAAGTGATGTCGGATGCTACCGTACAACAGCAAAAAGGAGGAATCCTTCCTCTCCCCTGCCTTCCTCAACCAGATTTGAGCCTTGCCTGGCTGGTCTCTGCACTGCTATCACTGCAATTCCCTTGTTTTGATGTGGCCAAAGTGATCCAAAGCATTCAGCTGGGAAAACGTCTGGCTTTACACATGACTCACTGTCTGCATACCTGCCAACAAGCACCTTTCTTCAGGGCTTACCTGGCCTAATGGTGATCTCAGTGGAAGGCATGAGTCACTTCCAGTGTTCATGAGTCACTCGGCCCAATCCAAAGACATGGTTAACAATAACAGTGCTGTGGAAGAGCTATGGCATGTAATAGAAACTCCCTAATTCCATTATTTTTAATTTCATCTGCATGTTATTGTAACAGGGTGCAATTGTCAGTGTGCTGTAGAAATTACTTTAAGATTTTATAGAAAAAGTACTATTATCTATAAAGTCCCATAGAACTTTGATCTCTCTAAACCCCTCACTTAGAATCATAGAATCATAGAATCGTTAGGGTTGGAAAGGACCTTAAGATCATCTAGTTCCAACCCCCTGCCGTGGGCAGGGACACCTTACGCTAAATCATATCACCCAAGGCCTCATCGAACCTGGCCTTGAACACTGCCAGGGATGGAGCATTCACAACCTCCCTGGGCAACCCATTCCAGTGCCTCACCACCCTAACAGGAAAGAATTTCCTTCTTATATCCAACCTAAACTTCCCCTGTTTAAGTTTTAACCCGTTACCCCTTGTCCTGTCACTACAGTCTCTAACGAAGAGTCCCTCTCCAGCATCCCTATAGGGCCCCTATCTGGGGCTGTTTGCCACCTTCTGAAGCAGTCTTTCACAATGAAGGATCATGCAGGGATGTTGAATATGATTCTTTCTGACTTAAATTTCAGCTGGCTGCTCCTTTGTGATGAGTGGTTTATGTGATTTTGGGCTGAAGTTATTGGGAGTCTTTGATTTAAGAAGAGGTGGGACTTTATCTTCAGACTCTTGCATCTATTTCTGATGAAAACCTCGAACCATTTGTCATATAACCTCTGAACCTGGCCTTACTGTTTTTAGCTGCTCAAAGGGCTTCTTTATTTTTCAAAGCCCAGCATATGGGCTCCATGTTTGTTTTTTAATTCAAGCTGGCCTCAAAAACCGATAAAAACAGACTGAAATAACAAGGCTACTTCTCTTGTTTTACTTGTAAAGCTGAGCCATGGCTAAGCAAATGTCAGCCAGGTTTAATTCAAGAAGAAAAATAACCTTCTATCTTATGTGCCAAAATTCACTTTGAATAATATCAGACCCCTAAAATTGCTGATAGGTGGACTCCTTATCTGTAAAAAAAGAACGAAAGAAAAGGGGTGGACAGTGGGATCAGGAACTATTATTATAATTCAGTGATGCTGGGCACAGTAGGAAGCAGGTCTGCATTGTTGACTATGAGTGGTGAAATTAGATCTCCAGGTCTAGAAAATCAGTTGTACCATTTGTCCTCTCCTTGGAGAAGAGCATGGGATAGACGTGATGACTGTCCTGCATCCTGGTTGCCCAGTGGACCCTTTAATCTGAGACACACGAGATGCGCTAGCACATTGTGTTTCTGTTTTAGCACACGAGTGGAAATGACGCACCAGGGTGACAGTGCCAGAAGTACAGTGAAAAAAAAACCACCCAACCCTTTCTAGATAGTACTTTCTAAGCTGCTTTCACAACAGGCATTTAAAAGAGATAAGAGCACAGCCATGCTTTTCTTTGCTGCTGTTGCCTGAGAAGGTAATCTTTCTCAAGGACAAATGAGGGAAACATTTAACTAGTTTCTGAGAAAGGCAGCAGAGACAAGCAATGAGCTTTCTACTCTGTGTGTGAATGCTTGGGGGGGGACGGGACATCATCTCAGTTTCCCTGGTTATTCATTACATGTCTGCAGCTTGCCTGATCGAAGGTTATCAGTTCTAACAAAGCAGTCATTAGGGGATACTGATTTATTTGTTTTTTTTCAATCAACTTTCCCAGTGGCTCAAAATTGTTAATGTTTGTTAAGGGAAGAAAGTCAGAGCAGAAGAAGGAAATCCATCTGAAAGCTAATGGGGGGAGGAGGGGGAACCTGTGATTGCTAGTTCTTGGTGTGCTGTTAACTATTCATCGCAAGTATGCTAAGAGTCTGTCTGCCTCATTCAGAGTAGATTTTGTGATAAATGGGGTGTCCAGAGAAGGTCCAAAGATAATGGTAAAGACCATTTTATTCCAGCTAATTGCATAGTGTAGGAAACTAGGTTATAAGTGTATCTAGGAATATTTTAGTGAGACAAATGCATATTTTGTAACTGCCATGTCTAGCTTTGCTGCTCCATATGTCAGAGGAAGAGATAAGAGCTATCTTTTGAATATGCTTTAATGGAAAGCCTATGGGTTAGTCTGCAGTCATCACTCAGATTAAGTGGCAGTTAAATGTTTGTCCCCAAAAGTTCATCCACACCAATGCTGAATTCAGTCTAGAGGGATGATTTTCACATAGTGAGGACTTGAGGACTGGTGTGTTTTCACTGTGTTATATTCTGCTTTAACTGCTACATTCCTGTGAGTGAGTGTTGAGCAGTTAAAACCAAGGCTTCTTGATTTGAAATTCTGTTCCTGAGTGTCATGGTAGATTTACAGTTTGCTACACACCATACCAAAAGGTTATATGTAGGGCATGGTATCCATCTATAATAATATAGAAATACAGACACTGGGATTTCTTCACAGCTGCAATAACATTACTGCAAGATGTAATGTGTGGGACCACTCACGTCAGCTCCATAGATCATAGATAGTCCCTGGAACAGGATGCCAGATCAGATTCCCGATCCTGTCCTCTTAGATCTGAGTGTGTTCAAACTTTCAGAAACTTCCCCCTGGGGAGAGGGAGAGTGAAAAATAAGCCTCAAGAGACTCCTTTCCTCTTTAATCCTATCACCTTCATCACTAAACCCTTTCCTGGGAGAGCTGGGTACTGTGTCCCTGTCATCATCTTCCTCTGCAACTCAGCTATGCCCTGTCTTCTGAAAACTGTGCATTTACTTACCACTCTAGTTTCAGCAATTCTTTACCATCCCATGCGTGATTACAGTAATGACGAGTTCAGGAGAAGCTCACTTAATAGGCTTTTCTTTCTAATTGGTGATTAATTTGTTCTGCAAAGAAAAAAAAACCTAGAACCTCACTTTAAATAACTTTTGCTCCCTATTGGTTTTTAGATAAAGAGCAGGGTTTTATTATGGGAAAAAGTCACAGGGAAGAAAAACTGCAGTCTTCCATTGTGTGTAGGACTATTTTGCACAGCTTGTAGAGAAGTGGCATAAGATAATAGGAGCTGAGTACCAAGGCCAGTCAAAATGTCTGAACTTCTTTAAACTTCTAAGTGCCAGAAGGTCTGGCTTTAAAACAAACATGCGCTGCCCCGTCAGGTCATTCCACAGGATCCCATGCTGCTAATTTTGCTTTAAAATGCCTCTGACTGATGTGACTTCTGTTAAATCTGCTTCCTAAAGGTCAGGCTGACATCCATCTCTGAAGTATTGTATAATGGGATTTCGTAAATTCTGGACTGGGCAAAATATTTCTGGATGGTGAGAAAACGCCTCTTCTTACGTCTTAAAATGAGGGCTGAATCCTAGACTGGATACGTGGATAAAGGTTTCCCGTAAGTTTGTGGGCCCTACATGTTTGTTACTTACAGCAAAATGTAATCTTCATTTGGAAGTGTCCAAAACAAAAGGTTGTGAAGCACAGGGCTAGGAAACACGCAGGATTAAACCCCCCAAGGAGTGAAGAGGGGTATGATACTGTACTCAGCTCCCTTCACAGTCTTAAATTGGTCATTTTGCAGATTCTGACACTTTGGCTGTCTGAATTTGATGGGTTTGAGGTTTCCTACCTGACTGCTCCCCCACAAAAGCCATCCTTTCGTGTCTCCCCCACTTTCCACTTGGTGCAATTTGGTTTCTCCAAGCTGGCCAGCAAAACCATTTGGGAGCTCTGTCAAATCCTGGCACAAATGACCTTTGCAGTCAGCCTCTGCCTAGTGGGAATGAACTCATCATAGGGGTCCCAACACCATCAAGTTTCAAGTATAATTGGCAGCATGAATCCAGACTTGGATGTGGTTTTGACTTATTTCTCATGAGTATGACATCTGATTAATTTTATGCATACGTTCCGAAGTACCAATCTTTGTCTAGAGCCTGATGTATTTAACAGCTTGGAGAATGTAGACAATGCCAGTTACATCTGCTTCCCTTAGCCACGTAGCAGATATGTAGTGCTCCAACATAAGCATAGACATATACGTGTGGAAAATATGTTCTAAATCTCTGCTGAGGAAGTAGCAGTGTCCAAAAGTTAAAGGAAAGATCCTTTTAGCATAAGCAGTTCTAATCAAAACCATCCAAAGTACCCAAAATAAACATTATTGAATTAATTTAACTTTTACCTGAGCATTGGCAAGCTTCCACAGACCTGTCGTGAGCCCCACTATGAATGGCTTTTGAATCTGGGAAGAAGAATGTGTGGAAGTGGTGTTTGGATCGGGAATGGCAGCACATGTTCAGCTGTGTAAGAGCAGAGCTGAAGCTATGAGCAACCTAATACTTGGTTCTCCTTGCACCAGGCATCTGGAAAGATATTTTTCTTTAAGTTTACCAGGGAGATGGAGGAAATGTTGCTGAGGTTCTGGGAAGCTTCTGGATGGGACTTGGAAGGGTGACACTCTCTGGTAGACAAAAAGCAGAAATATCAGCAAGCTCTAAGGCATTACATCATCTTGGTTGGGATGAACCAAGATTTACAGTGTGGATTCATCTCTGCTCGATGAAGCCAGGGGAGCCAAGTTGAGCACGTTCCTCAGCTAGCAGAGTGTCTCACTGCACAGACCAACAGGCAGATAGGTCCAGTCTTGCACTTTTCACCTCCCTGCTGAGGGTAAAGTGCATGTCGTCCCAGACCCTACCAATGAGTGTGTGTTTGTGTGTGCATCAGCCCCCTTTCAAGCAGCATAATTGTTCTGGGACAGACTCCAACAGTTGCTCCTCCTTTCTGTGATAAACCGCGACACAGGTTGACTATCCCTTCCTGTTGCTTCTTGGCAGCAGTAGCCAAGTTACACGAACTATTGTGTGACTAAGTTTTAAAACTCCTTTCTGCAGGCAGGAAGGCATCTGTGATTATCTCTGACTTGAGGATATTGCTTCAGTCACTTTTTAGGAGGTCTTGAGAAACCGGGCTGGAATTTCCAAATGTTTGTTGGAAGCAGAGTGATGGATGGTGAGGTTACTGAGGACAGAGCTTGCTGCACCAGGGAGCAGCTGAGGACCTAAAGGTTAAATAACCACTGGCTGTAGAAGACCAAGAGTGAAATCCCAACAGCTATATAGTATGCCATCTTTCATAAGACTATTGTGCAAAACAAACCACTTTCACAGTAGGGTATCGTAGACTACATTCTTCAGTGGCAGTCATGTCTGAGTGTGCTCTGGCTCCCTTTCCGCTATGGAGGACAGGCTGAGGATGCTTTACACCCTCAACTGAAAGGGATTGATCCTTCTCTTCCCATGGACACTGAACTATGCATTATATTCCTGAAGGTGATGTGAAACAATCATGCTGTTGCCTCAGAGACTAAAATACTCACACTGGACTATTTGCTCTGACACTTTTACAGTCCAACTATAGGCAACTTGCTGATATGGATTAAACAGTTTTATTAGAAGTCCCTCTTAAACCTTTTCAATGGTTTAAGATCCTTTTGTTTCCCTGAAAGAATCATTGTGATTGTACGGTTTGTCCTGTGTTAAATCTGGCCAAGGAGTGATGTAGGTGGAAAGTTCCAGCAAATATATTCTGATTTTATTCCAAATTAGTCGAGCGTGAAAGATCTGCCACAGGGAATGAGCAGCATGCCGTGTCTGGTCAGGGTGCTGGACTAAATGCCTCAGACAGGGGAAAGATGATTCCAAAGCAACATTTAATCTTCACAATCCTCAAACTTCTGGGAAACTTGAATTTAAAATCCCTCTGTTGCAACCAACTCCCATGCCACTCCGGAGTGGGGTCATCCCTGCTCTTGCATATCTAAAGGTCTTGTGATTTGACAGTTTGGGATATAAACCAGCACAAAATACAGTTCGTGGCTTGGTGCCTGTGACAATTTGATGTGCAGATGGTAGCTTTGAATTTCATTGCTTCTGTGAATATTAAAAACCTTGATAAAATCATTTTGTTAATATAACATTAGATGCTGTTGATATCTGATGCTGGAGCATTTACAAAAGAGTTGGATGCTCAGTAGGTTGCTGAGGGTGATTACATGAAGGTCTTGCTTCCAAAGAAAATATTGATCAGCTTTCTAAGGCAGCAGACACTTTACAGCCAGCTATGGCCTGATTCCCTCCTTCCCAGATTTAGAGCAAACCTCAACATGCCACGGGAGGATTGGTTCTAAGGAACTCAGTTTGGCTCCAGCATGGTGTACTGGAGCAGACAGCACACCCTGAGCATGTCATCTGCTCACCGGCTGCCCAAGAGCCCTGCCACCATCTGCCTCCAGCCAAGGAAACATGCAGGGGGTACCAAGGCTCTGCACTCGGCCTAAATGCTGCACTCTGCATCCCTGAAAAGCATCTCCTTTTAAAATCAGCTGGGGAAAGTCACTGGAGGGAAGAGAGTGCATGAGTGAGCAACCAAGCACACCTACCAGAGGTGGCTCATACAAATGAACTACTTGGAAAGAAAACAGTCATGAGTAATGCTTTGCTTTGGAAAGATTCAGGACCTTACTATGCACAAGGCTTATATTAACCTCCACAGCGACGTTAATAACTAACCTCCTGTTATACATTATAGATGTCACTTTGGTCTGTGAATTGTGCGTAACGTCTCTCTCTGTTGACTGTCAAAAGCTGAATTGATTGCCCTTCAACAGCCCAGTGGTATTGGTATCCCAGTACTCAGTTGATGGCATTTTAGAAATAGCTAGGCAGGTCAGATGGACTCGTGGCTGTTGTCCAACTGTACCTTGGGGTGTTACATGCAGCATCTGCCTGTCTGGCTTAACCTCACTAGCACTAACACAGTCCCTAGTGACTGCAAGCTCCTAGGACACTTCCATTTTGGCTTGCATTTTCTGTTTAGCCAAGCTGTGTAGATTCTGAAGGTAGCATGGGTTTGTCAGTACTCCCTCACTCAGCCTCACACTGAAACAGTTTTTTTCAGACACAAGGCGGGTCCTTCCAGACTAAAACCAGGCATAACCCAAATGCCTCTAAGTTTAATGCATCTATGTTACTCTAATTATAGCTAAGCACTGTATTTTACCATTTGCTGGCAGTTCTCTTACAAATTGCAAGAAAAACTCACTTAATTCAGAAGCTTGTCACCCAAAATTTAGTCTAAAAGCTATTTATTTGGAAACAAATGTTTCCAGATGCTTTCCTGAAGCAAAGCACCAGCTTTGATTAAAAACAAATAAATAGCTGAAACAACTGAATGAATTCTGGCTTGTTGCTAGTTCATGCCATGACGTTTTGTTCCTCTTCTAAACACCAGCAGAAGTAAACCAAGCATACATCTTGGTGTTTATATTGGCACTTGAGGCTTGGAAAAGCCTGGGAGCAGGGTAGCTGGAGGTGGTTGGGACGAGCTGGCAGAGCAGGGCTTCTCTAAGCATGCACAGCTTCAACTAGGCAAATCCTAAAGCAATGCCCAGCTTCCACCCCCACTGACTGAGAGGAGGTACCAGGCTGTGAAACATCCTGATCTGCCTTTAGGCTGTGCTAATGGCTGTAAAACAGTCATCTTCTTTCTTAAAAAACAAGGAAAAAGTGGGGTTTTTAACGCCTATTCTGAGGACTTCTGGTTCCCAGTGAACTGACAAGACCACATAACCGTGGTCATCAGGCTATGGCCAAGAAAATGCCTTTTTCCAAAAATATATATTCTTGCTTGTATTACTTCGGCTTCCTTGACAGGAAAAGACCCAAGACTTAGTAGCCAGATATAGTTCTCACGAAGATGTTAGACCTAGTGGCAGATTTAAGAGTGCTTTCCACAGTGGGCCTTGCTTTACTCATTAATTAAATTGCACCCACAGTTTCCAACGTTCATTAACAGTCCCTCTTCATTTTTCACATGGCTTTTTGCTTCCCCACATCAGACAGATACATCAGTGTGATCTAAGAAGGGTAAAGCTTTTCCTGTTTCCCCATCTCTTCCCTCTTCCCCCTTTCTCCCACTCCCTCCAGTTGCAGAGTACTTGGATCTGCTTTCCCTTTTTTGTGGAAGAAAAGGGAAAAGTTTTAGCCTATGAGTTTTGCTCAGTGGAAAATGAAAGACATTCATGCGTGAAGAGCATCCGTATGATATGTAAATCACAAAATCACAGACCATGTAGGGCAGCCGGGATTTGTTGTGGCTTTGGAGCCAGGAGGAGATTTCAGTAGCTGGGAGAACAGATGACCATCACTCCCAGAAGGAATCTATGTTACTAGTTTTGTCCAGGAGACAGAAATGGCAGCCAAGCTGCAGCAGAGGACAGGGAATGCAGGCAGGAGTGGATTAAAGGTCATAGAGACAGCCTGGCAAAGTTAAGGTCTATTTTACAGAGGTTCATGGAAGTGGAAATTCCAATATAATATCACAACTAACCCATTACCTGTTCTTCTTATGTAGGATGGGTCTTGGAGTTGTAGCATTATAAAGTGTTTGTGTGTTTGTATGGGTAAGGGCTCAGGAAACATTTCATGTGTGAGTGCTGTGACTGCACGCTGCAGCAGGGGACAGAGCGGCAATCCAAGGTGTACATGTTTCTATATCTGGGTACAAATGTCTTGCATAGGAATATTAATCTGTCTTTAGCTGTCAAGGAAATTTGGATAGACAAGTGTCTGTTACAGAATGTTACGCGTTTTTAGGTTAACAAATATTCACAAATAGCAGAATACATGTTTTAAGGCACACTTTAATAAGACACTTAGCCAAACACCATCCATTTGTAAGTTGGGTCCTGACAAACTGTAAGAGTTGCCAGTGTCTCCAGCCTCACTTGTTGTGAGATAAAAGGAATTTTACTGAATTTGGATGCGAGTGCTCTGAAAATAAGTGCCAATGAGTATTCATGCTCTTCATTCCTCCTTCTTCTCTCTTTCTCCTTCTTCCTGAAACCAAACCGAGCCAAAAGCTCTTCTACACGTTTTGTAGCAGTGTTAACGTTTATAGGAAGCTGAGCAGGCTTCAACATTGCCCACATACTGGGTAAGTGTTAGAGTCCTGGCTAGTGTTATGTATTTGATTGCTGCCCTCTAAGTCCCCATAAATGCCCCAGTTTTATGAGTCCTTTGTGCCCCAAGGCTCCAGCCAATGCTGAAAGCAGATGGGCACTGCTTTGTACTTCTGAGAAGCAGGTTATTTATTCAGGCACCCATTTCTACAGTGGCAGATATCGCATGAGCTAATTTGTTTAACGTGTTCTAGAAACCCAAGGTAGCTGGTGACCTAGCTGTCTGGCTACCATCTACTTCATCCATGGAAAGGCAGTAAAGGCTGCTATAGCAGTATGTGAGAAAGTGAGATGACTGCACACAGCCAGGCTCCACGTTTTGACCTTCATCTTGGAGAAGATGGGAATGGAGTGCCTCAGGCTCCTGAAGTGTTCACAGCCAGGTGCTGCCCGTATTGATTCTAGAGGATCTGCAAAAGAGAGAAGGGGAGGAAAAAGCCCCACATCTAACATCTGTTTTCACCCATCTGGGTATACAGGTTGACAAGGAAATGGCTTCCTCCAAAAGTATGTATTGGCCACCTCATCTTCTGTGAAAGGAAGAGACCTAGGGATTAGTAGCCTGATGCATTTCTTAAGAAGGTGCTAGACCTAGTGGCAGGTTTAAGAGTGCTTTTTATAGTCAAGCTTGCTTTATGCATTGAATTGCATGCATGGTTGCAACAGTGTAATAAAATTAATTATTAATCTTTCTTTGTCTCACCACCACTGCTGTTGCTGGAGACGGGGCCTTCCGTGTCTAGGTGTGTTAGATGGACCTGTAGAAAGAGTTATGTATGAAGTAGTGTGGGATCATATGGAAGGCAAATAGCGATACCCTCTGGAAAAACAGCCTGTCAGTGAATGCTTTTGGACTGTCTTAAAGCTCCCTGTGACTGTACTGAACAAAGGAAATGTCTCCAAGACGTTTTTCATCCAGCTCCTGATAAGATATCGTGCTGCGTGCTCTGTTCAAAAGGATAATGTTTTCTCCCAAGTCAGCTTTTGCAGAGGAAAATAGTTTCTTCCATTTTTGTCTTGGAGCAGCTCAGATGGAAGGAATGAGATTTTGGCAAGTCTGGAGAAAAGGGTGGGGTGTCGTGAAGAGGAGGAGGGCTAAAATGGAAAATCTGACTCCCTCGAACTATTATCATTTGGATACGGTAGAACTCGATAAATTCCTTCTGTTTTCATAATCCTGGGAATTGTTATATTTCTTTCTATGAAGGAAAGAATTGTAAACCAGTTCCCCAGGTCTTCACAGTAAATGTAAGCAAATAGTGGCTTTGGCTGTTAAATTCTGACTTTTGTTTGAGGAGGAAAAAAGGGTCACCCAAGAGTCTCCTCAGCCTTCCACTCTGGAAGAAGGCATTCTTCAGTGGGCCTGATTTTTCTAAAGCATCGTCTAAAGTAGAAACAATTAGTTCTGTCTGTTATTATACTGACCATCAATGATTATAACGACCATTAACCTTGCTCTCCTGATCATCGCTGCCTTTGTCACTGTAAATGTGTGGATGTGTAAGAAAGAAACTGCAATCCCCATCTTTGCAGGAGACGTGTGTGTCTTTGCAGTGACAGCAGATGGGAGCCACGCCTGGTGAAAATGGCTATGAGGCATGTCCATAGCAGGAGCTGAGCAGAAGTCCACTGAGCAGTAGAAAAGCACACATCTGCAGGCATTTTTACCTCCTATGGGTTTGGGATCAGCTGGCCAGAAGGCAGCGGGACCAAGCTGTCAGAGCACAGTCTTGCTCTTCAGCTTCAGGGACTCCTCTGATAATACTGGTTTCATCAACAGCATCTTGTGCTGACTGGCTCCCTTATTAGTTCTTCCCACTGGGATTTCTGAGACAGCTGCTTATACCAAGCTCAAAACAATATAAAAGACACTAGGCTCAGTGACAGAATGAACACTGTGTGTTTCCTCAGCGGCCAAGAGTCTACAGAGCAATCCTTCATTCCTTGATATATAATTATTTTCCATTCTTTTAAAATGCAGCAAAATTCAAATCTTCAGGCCAGGAGAATTCTGTAATTAAGAAGTGGAGTAGAAATGAGAATCCAGGGAGCACAAGCATCTCAGTGCAAGCTCCCTAATAAAGACCATATGGGCAAATGGTAAGCTGGTTTAAGCCGTAAGACTTCATAGCACTTGAACATGGCCAAGCTCTATGCGTTCTCATAAAATGTTTTTAATGGGTCTATTATAGCTGGGGGTGGGGGAGAAATAGGGAGTAAGAAGGTTTAATTTTGGCCCATAGTTCCTGATCAGTGCAGAAGAAAATACAGCTTCTTCTTGTTCTTTGCTTAGTGCTTCAAGTTTACATATGTGAAGCAAGAGCGGTTCTCGCTCTCAATATGTAGAAGTAGTGCCAACAATCTCTGTTGCTGCTTCTGGCTTCTTCTGCATTGGTATCTGTCTCCTTAAGTCAGACACATGCTGAGAGTCCCAAGCAGCAGTTGCTCACGCAGCCTGTTACGCAAAATGCAGAAGCAGAGCTGTAAACAACACCAGGGAAGGAATTACTGCAGGCAGCCTTCAGCGTGAGCCAACCTGCAGTCACATGTGCATGCAAACAAGACACCGTGGAGGGGTTCAGTCAACACTCCCATATACAGTGCTTATCTTTGCATCGTGTTTATACACAATCTATAAATGACATGAAAGGTAGAAGCTCACTTTCACTTGTGTTGTTGGGTCATGGAGGATACGGTGGGTGCAGTAGAGAAAAGTAATCAGCTGAGTCTGACACTGGAAACTGGCTGCTAAAAAAGTGAGGCTTCTGGAATAGTATTAGCCAAGGAAGAGCTGGCAGAGGCACTGTCTCCTCTGGGGACTCAAGGAGCACATCGCAACTTGGGCTTGCAGCCTCAGAGTTTGCTCCTTAGCGGTAAACTTTGATACCAGTGAGTTAACATTATCCCCCAGTGTCTCATTACCTTCCGAAACATCCCATTCAGCAAACATCTTGCCTCTGAAGGGGTGGAAGAGTTAGATGTCCCAGAATGAGATCTCTGGAAAAGCAAAGGTAAAACACTTGTAGCGCACATCCAGTGTTTTGCAGTCTACCGCTGCGCTTTCCTCGAAGCCACCATTAGCCAGTGATACTTTCTGGCTGCACTCACTAGACTAGTTTGTAGCTGTTGTGTTAGAAGAGAGCTGTGCTTATAAGGAAGCACAGTTCAGGTATGATAGGAAAAGATGTGGCTGGGCCATGTTTCTGTGCCAGATGGGAGAACCCTGCTGTCTCACCTGGCCACGTATGAACAAATAGCCCTGGGTGCCTATGAAGGAGCCTCAACATGCCTCCTTGCTGCAGAGGAGAGGTGGTGGTGGCAGCTCTCAGCAGACTTCTTGCCACGGAGAAATGGTCACAGCAAAATGGGAAATGAGTGTACGTGGCTAGGATACTACTGCAGTTAGGAATTGCAGTGCTTTACCTGCTTCTCCTTTGACATCAAATGGGGATTATAGTTGTCTTGTGAAGCATTCAGTGTGTGTCACTTGTAACTCACCAATCAAGAGGAATCACAGTCCTGCACTATATCCTGAAGCCTTGGCCATTTTATTTCAATGTGGCTACAGAAACCAAAACCATGGGAGAGGTGTGTCCCTCCTCCATCAGCTACTGCTTCCAGTTACCCTCCTGTTGACCCAGGCCATTCATTTACGCTATTCACAGGTGAGATGCTGCTGATGTTTTCTTGATGTCTTCTACTGCAAGCCCAAGTGATGGCTCATCTTTTTTGTAGGTAGCCCAAAATGAGCCGTTTTCCTAGGCATCTGGTCCCTGCTGTGCTCTGACCTACTAAGCCGTGGCCCTTGTCCATCTGGGGGCCTCAATGGCCTTGCTACCCAGGATGTGAATGTTCAGGAAATTCCTCATCTCTCATAATATGTATCCCTGACTTGATAATCTCATCCATTCTGTCCTCTTCTTCACTCATCTGCTCTCCCAAATCCTTTCTTGTGCTTTGATCTCCTGTCACTTTGAGCAAACATCCATTTATCTCCTTTATTTGTTTTTTAATGGATTGAGCAACTTCTGGGGGTTTTGTCAGGCTTAGATCATGGTTTTTGAAGTAAAATGAAGCACTGTGCTTTGTTTGTTTGTTTGTTCCACTTCCTGCCAAGAGTGACATCTGGAGTGACACAGGTTGGGTGCAGGTCAGGTACAAGAGGTTCTGCATGTCCCTTTGAGGTACCAGCTCACACGCAAAACTGGCAGGATAAATGTTAGCAGTGCAGTTTATGTGTGTATCGGGTAATCAATCTGATTTGTGTTGAGAAGGTGCCTGTTTAGAGAGCTTTGCTCTACATTCTGTTATAAACTTTGAAGTTAACTGCTTGCATCAACTTTCCTTCACCAAAAAGAGAGCATGTGACAGGCTTGGGAAGAGGTGTCGAGCCATTAGGACTGCAGTTTGATCTCAGACAGATCTATTCAAATCTAACTGTCTCAAAGAAAGCTCTTCTCTCTTTTGGGGAGAGAGAAGCTGCATGTATATGTGGCTCAAATACCACAAAAACAGATTACTGGGCATACACCTCCCATCCCTATCTCCCTAGAAGCTTAAAGAAGGTTTCAGAACAGTGTGGATAACTGTAATTTTCAGAGCTGTTAGAAAAGCATTCCTGAATATCACAAAACTAGAACTTTATTCTAGTTGCACGAAAATTGCATCACATAAGCCAAAAAATTGGCTCATTTTCCACTAAGTCTGAGTAAAACCCTTCAGTTCTCTACCCTTATTCCCCTGAATGTTACATAGTAGTTGGATAGGCTTCATACTAGTCTGTGTGCAAGGATAAAAAGCAATGACTGGACTCTTGTTCTGAAAACACTCATTTTTGTAGAGAAGTGTAAGAGATGCTGAGTTTAGAAGTGCCAAGATTTATGGGTGGGCAGCAGAAAACCATGAGGAAAAAACTAACAGCGAAGTATTTGATAAGCAACTGACACAAAGCATTGAAGAACAGCTTGCAAAGTATGTTTAGCTTAAGCTTAGTTGTCATGAAGGAAGTGATTATGTTGGTGATTTGGCATCTGATGAATTAGGAGAGCTCACTCGACTAACATCTGAGGAGGTGAGAGAGATGAGACAGGCCTGCCCTCGGCTACAAAGTGGCTCTACATAGGAATAGTGTTTTAAACGTAGGAAGGTTTATTTGGCTGCTGTGCACAGCTGTACCTTGTCATCTGTACAAACGTGGTCAAGACGTTTCAAGATGGGCAGAATTCTGAGTTCATGGTCCCCATTAGAGCAAGGCCATTATCTCAATTCCTGGTACAGTGCTGAAAACAAATGATCTAGTAGATGTCAAAAGTTAGATACCCGAGATCAGCAAATGAGGCCCAGCAACAGCTGGAACAGGTTACTTACCTCCAGGTTGTCTTTCCACCACCTTATGGTCCTCCTCCAATGTGTTGCCTATTTTAAAATAGCACCTTCTAATCTGACAGAGCTGCTTTCTGTCCTGTTTGATGCCTCTGCTCATGAGAGGTGTGTTGTTCCTGCTGCTCACAGTCAGCAGCTTTCTTGCAAACCACTGACTTCCAAACTGACCAGCTCCGTGCAAGAGCAGTGCTGGGGTGCAGGTTCTTCTGATGCTACCACTCAGTCTGCAGCACCTCATGACAGGTAGCCAGACAGAAGGACCTGGCTCTTGGATGGCAGTTCAGGCACCCAGCAGCAAGAAGGAAGCGTGCTGCTCACCAACTTTGTTGTCTCAGAACTACAGTATCCCAGAACATTATTTGAACAGTTGCTTGTCAACACCGTGGCTTTGTTGCTTCTGGCCTCCATTATCAAGCCTGGTGTTCTGGGTTTGTTTCTTTTTAAGGCATGTAGAGAGAATGCACCTGCACTGCCAAGCATGAGGAAAGCTTCAAATACGGCTGGGGAGAGCCCAGCTCATGTGCAGCCACGCATAACCCCCAAATGTAAAAGTGATGTACTGGACAGTGTGTATGAAATACCAGACCTCCCTCCAGGCTGTCAGTGTGGTTCCAAGCCTGTCAATGTCTTCAGAAACCAGAGCCATCACAGTTGCCCCATTAGTCAAGGGTTAGCTGGTCCCACAGCTGTCACTGTGAATTCCCTGTCCTAGGCTCCACTGACAAAGGATTCATTTGCCAACACAAGGGTTTCATGGAGAAGGGGACAGTGGGGTGGCAGGACCATCTGCTTGGTTTCAAAGGACCAAATCAGGGCCAGAAAGTAATTACAAGTGTGTTATGGGGAAGATGTAGCATAGGGCCATTTTTTGAACCCCTTAAGAGAGAAAGAGTGCACTAAACTGTGCTTGCAGCTCACTGAAATTTAACTGTGAAGAGTTCTATCTCAAGTGATGATGCTCTGAGGTTACACTGTCTGAAAAAGGTACAAGTACGTTCCATTTCCACAGTATTCTGTGGTCACATTGAACATACCCTTTTCTGTACACATTCATAAAGCTATATAAAACCTTCACAGCAAAATTCAGATGTAGCAGCTTACATTATATAGCCATGGAAATTAAAGCCTGGATATTTGAAGCTGGATGTTTAAAATGGGAATCATAAACCAAGCCAGACTCAAAAAAGCAGAGACGCTCGCTGAAGTCAGTGGGCAAACTTAGTGCTTTTGCTTCCTCACGTACACACCTCTGATTTATAGGTTGAAAGATATTTTCCTCAGTTTCAACCTAAATCTCAATGGGTTTGGGAGAACGTGCTCGCTCAGTGACACTTACAATTCTAATCCTATAGCTCATACCCCTCTTGAAGCTAAGGGAAACCTGGAATAACAATGCAAAGCACCAAATACTGATGTTTGACTTTTCTCATGGATTTTCCTGATCTCTGTAAAAGACAACAGAAGTACACTTTTATGCTGTGCACTAGCACTCTGCTGCATAAGTATTCCTGCTATCCCATATAAAACACATGGTCAGGTTCTTTTGCATAATCTCTATGGTTTTCATTATTTGTAAGCCTGAACTGAAGACAGTAGACACTATTTTGTTTTGAGTTGCTATAAATTTTGACATTTGTCTAAGGGGATAATTCATGTAGCGCTGTGGGACTGTTGTTTAAATTCCAGCAGGAAAAATGTCTTGTTTTGAAAGAAAGTCTTGTTTAAAATCACAAATCTCATATAAGAAGCCAGATAATGAAGCCAAAAAAGGGAACAAACCCAATTCTTACAAGGCGGACCTCTAAGCTTTGAATTGCCTGATGTATGAGCTGTCAGAAATCCAAACTTCACCATGTGCAGAGAAATGTTTTGCAAAATCCCTAAGTTAGGGCTTTCTTGGCAGGATCTGTTTCCTAAGCAGCATCTTGAAAAATTTAATTGCTTACAATTGTAAAAAGCTTTCAAAATGGTGCCTTTTTGCAGGAGAAGGTGAAATGCCGTGTTAGGGCCTGTTCTCAACAGTTTGCTCTCCATCTTCTTTGTAGCCACCCTTTAAGTAGTGGAACAGGGTGATAAGGTGTCCCCTGGTCCTTTTCTCTAGGGTGAACAAATCCAGTTCTCTCAGCCTTTCCTCATATATTGGGCTTCATAATCTTATGTGTGTGTCAGAATTACTGACTATTTAGGAGGTAGACTACAGCATCTGAAACCTTTGGTAGAAGACTACGCTAGATTCACTGCTAGCGAGATGGATCACCAGTGCTAGTTATTCACTATAGCAGGCTACTGTGAGCAGGGACTGACTTACAGTAATGTGGGAAACAGTTACAGGTTTTAAGGCTCAATGTCCAAATGCACTGAAGACACCTTAAGGTTTTGCTAATACTATTTATTTATATGGTAGGTTCAGACCAAGCCAGGAAGGTAAGTATCAGTGCTAAGAATACTTTGAATCAAATCCTGTCAGCTTCTGATTAGAGAATTGCTTAACAGGATCCAGAAAATTAATGACAAGCACCTTTGGTCTGATCGTGCTATTTCTGAATTCCTTATGGCAGTTTCCCAAGTAGGGAAGGGTTGAGGAATAGAGGGACTGGGCATAAGAGGTTCTAGCCCACCCCACACTTGCACCTAGCTGCAGTGTGGCCAGACCTAGTCTCTGAAGATGGTTAACCCATGCTTCCCTTCGCCTGCCATAAGTCTCACTGGATCTCAACAAGCTGTATGCAAACCAGAAATGTGGGGAGTAAGGAGCTCAAAGAGAAAAGGCTGATTGATGCCTTCTTAAGAGAAAGGGAAGAGGAGTGATAACATGGGAACAGGAGGAAGACCTGGTGATAAAGTACTGCCCACTCATTGTTCCTCCACCACTACTTCCTCTAAGTATGTTCTGTGAGCTCCTGAGGGTGTCCTGCAGCTTCATGGTAGCTTAGCTTATGTAAAGATAAAGGTCTGCAGCAAAAGTTATCTGACGCCTCCCTGGCAAACAGAAGATGGCCTTAAGCAATATATCTTGTGGAATCCTGTGCTGCACATGATCTTTCCACTGGATTAAGAAGATTTATGTATTTGAGCTCTCCATTAAGTGCAAAGCTGGTTGTAAAGAGCTGGGAATACAGCCGTAGTGAGCTCAGGTTATCTCTGTGCGGCACAATTAGACTTGTGGCTTACTTTTGTCCCTAGCTTTGTGCAAATCTTTTAGTATTCCATAAGGTTAGAAGTGTTGTGAGCAGCAACCTCACGGTTATGTGGGCAGTTATTCCTTCTAATCCTAAGGAATGCTAGATCAAGCTCTATCTCAAAAGTAATTAAACCTTTTGCATTCACTCCTCCCAGTTGCATTGACTCTTTCAGATCCTCTCTGCTCGACTGGTTAGAAACCTTATTTCCCCGCTGAGATGTAGCTATGGCTCATTTATACTCGGTGTGAGTTGAACATCTAGGGGAAAGCCAGGACACATGGTATATGCAGTGCTTGAGATAGACTGTAATTGCACTAATGGAGCTTCCAAGGAGCTGCTCGATGGATGGAGGTGTTTGGAGAAGGGTGGTGCCCCTGAAGTTGTGAAAGAAGTATTTTTCCATGTTATCAAAGCATGAGCCTGTAGCTCAGCTGGTCTCAGTGGATGGTGAGGGTAGGAAAGATTCTCGTCTTGTAAGCCAAACTTATAAAGCTTCCAAACATCTTTTGCCTCTTGAGCTCAAGTAACAATAGGCTTCGTTTTCTCAGCTTCAGCTCCATTCACTGAAATGAGAAGTACTGGTTCCCAGGGGGGAGATCTGATGCTAAGTAAAACAAGCTGTGTGCAATTACTGCTTTCTGAAAAGCAGGAGAAGCTGGGCCAGCACAAATGGTAAGGTTCAGTTCTTGATAAGATTTCTTCAATGGTATTGAAGGGCAAACCCCACAGCCCTAATTCAGCTGAACTTCACCATGTCATATCCTGACCAAAAAAAGACTGAAGAACCTGTTTGGGGACTGCAGTAACTTCTTCAATCCCTCCTCAGAACAAAAAAAAATCAAAACCATAGCATTTTCTACTGCATCTCATTTTGCCATAGCATTGCTGGTTGCCAGAGAGGATAAGTAGCGTAGAGCAAGTCAGTGGTATCTGAAGATCAATCAACACCCTGCACTCACAGCACTTACATGTTCTTCCAGGCTTGTGAGTTTTGCTTCTCTTCCACCATTCCTGTTCCAGCTCCCTGCCCTATGCACAAAGATTGAGAACATCCACTTAAGTCTGCTTAGGGGATCGTTATGACAGACACATCAAGAAGTCTTGGCTTGTTGTCCTCCTTATGGAGCCCCATGCATTTCATAAAAGGGCAGGTTCTCTGATGGCCTCCTATGTTCTTGCAGTGTCAGTGTTGGAGGCGGTGGTTTCCCATCCTCTCCCCAATCTCTTTTGAACTGCTGTCAATATGATAACTGGCTTTACTTCAGAGGCTTGTGCAGCACTAAGGGAGGGCAGCAGACAACCTTCCAGCTGGAGTGGCCCTGCATGTGCCCAGATGTAGTTGTCACCAGCTGGGCAAATAGTGCCATCGAGGACACAGGAGCCAGAAGACAGTGGAGATCCTGCTCTGAAAGGTATGCCATTACGAGGCCAAGAGATGTTAGGGGGTGTGGGGTGTGCAGAGTGCAGCAGAGGCGTTATCGCCCAGCTTAGCTGCGCACAATGAGGACATGCTGTCGTGATGTTAAATATGCTCTTTACCATTTCCCAGGATGGTTCCTAATCTCTGTGTCCTGCTCCTTCTTGCCCTGAATCTTTGTAAATGGCAGATGGGCCAAGAAACAGGTTGTATCTTCCACAGAGGCAAATATACTTGTTCTTCTCACCACCTGTATCTGCAGGCGTCGTTTCAGGACTTTCAGGGTGTCTGTGAGCTGGGATCTATCTGAGAGGCTGTCAGCAGTCAGCTTGCCACTGCAGTGGAGCTGCCCATTTCGGACATTCTCAAAGTGTTCTGTTGTTCTGCTACCTGCCTCACTTGGTCCTCAGAGAGGCGGTTAGCACTGGTCGGGCTTTGAAGTGTGAGGTTTAAATTCATCCAGAAGATGTTCTTGCTCTCCCCTACTTCTGCCCTGTTCTTCACCTTACTTTACTGTCAATGAGGATGGGTTTTGTTCTGCATTGTCTGGAATGGCTCTATTTTAGGAAGAACAGGGCTGCTTTACTGTGTCTTGAGGCTCTGTGCCCAACATCCTTGTACTTCTGAGAAAAAACAAGGGGGGGGGGGTACTCCTTGAAGCACTGTCAGTGTTTGAAGTTAAATCATGCAGCTCTGCGCTTGTCAAAACACACATCTGTGTTTACTGAGTATCTTACGTCTTTAGTGCAGTTTTTTAAAGACCTCTTCCTCCGATCGAGCTGCCAAGGATAGTTTCAAGACACATTCAGAGTCCTAGTGTTAAATACTGCTGATGAATAATGCCCCTCACAGAGCCTGAGATGGAGAGCAAGTTAAATTGTGTAGTTAAACTCAACTTTGTGTAGTTCAGAGGTCCCTATTCAGGACACTGCTTACTGCTTTGTTGATTGCTTGTGGCATCTTTTTAAAAAGCAAAACAAACCCAGACTTGTTAGCATCATTATTAGGCTTTTGGAAATAAGTGAAGCAAACTCTGAAGATGCAGCAAGAGCTGGCTTACATGAGGCAAACAGGGACACAGTAACCGAGCTGCTTACTCTGTATTCAAAGCACAGCACACATGCGCACAAAGCCTTGCTGCAGTTTACTGCAGCAGCAGCTTACAAGAGGATGGAATGTTTTATAAAAGGGATCTAGAGAAAATGATAAAAGACTACAAGACCATGTAGTGGTTGGTGATAACTGCTCGTTTCAGCTCCATGCTGAGCTTCAATGCAAATAGCTAAGCCCTTCTGGCTAAAAGCAGCATGGTTGCTGGACCAGTGCATGTCCTGGAGCCCTCTTCTAATTACAGCAGGTATCCTTCTGTTGTGTTGGGTCATTGTGAAGCTTAAAGTCATGTGTTTGCTTCTAAGAACTGCAGTAATTGTAGTTTCAGAAGTATTTGGCCATTTTTATTAATAATTGCAAGATTTATTTCATATGTCTGGTTTGTTTCTAGCCTTCTCCAGCAAAGAGGATTGAGGAACATAACCCCTAACTTTCTGGTCTGGGTTAAAACATTTCACTTCTATAGGGGAGGGTGCAGCCTTGCAACTCCTCTGATGGAGAAGGAACTGAACCTGGTTCTCCCATGGCAGCCAAATTGAATTGCTGCTTATAAAGGCACTAGGAACATCGCTACCACTCGATCACATCCTCTTTCCCATCTAGCTATGCTTAGTCAGGATGAACCACAAGAGGGAGGGACGTGAGGGTGGTAGGTGTGAGGTCTTGGTGTGAGATGTGTGAGCCAGGTGTTGGTTGGTGACATCAGGCACTGGGGTGAGGCAGCTGAGGTGTTTTCCATGTCTAAATGAGTTACCTTTTGTCAGCTGGGCTGGTAACAGATTACCTGCAAAACTAAATGTATGACCTTGAATCTCTGCATTGCCAAAGGCCAAGTGCCCACTGCCAGGACAGAACAACTGAGAATAAACTTCACCAAGCACCTTTCCCCTCACACTTTCAATGGTTATCCTAAACTCACAGATAAATACTGAAATGAGTCTTATTTGAGAGTAGCCTCAAAAAAAGACCTTTTGTACAGAGAAATTGCTCTTCTCTTGTGTTGAGGAATTTCTTTTTGGATTTTTTTTGGTAGATTCTTGCCAATGAATATATGCTGTCTATGAATTTGAACCTACAGAATATACTCAAGCTAAGGTCAGTACAGTTATCTTTTTATTCCCCACAGGTTAATTTCATGTAACTCAGCAGATCCCTGCTTCCTCTGCTCTGTCCTTTAACCACTAAGGCCATTGCTTCCCTCATGCTGCTCCCTGGGTTGCAGCAGTAAAGCTATTTGTGAGGCTGGGCCATGAACCATATTGTAAATTGATTTTAAAAAGGGGCAGGAGAGTGGGGTTGGGGAGAGCAGAAAACCACCCAGCAAGACCCACTATTTTTTGGCCTCCTGGAACTAACAGAGAGAATTGCATACTCCTATACAAAGTGAATGTCCCATGGGCGGTGGAGTTGTTTCAGTTCAGTGACTTCTTACAGCCACCCCAGACTTACTTTGCACAGAGGCATTCAAGGAGCGAGGCAACAAAGAATTAGGGAGGAGGTCACAAAATCTGAAATGAAAATGTCATTGTGGGAAGATGATCAAAGCATGCACCCAGGGAAGATAGATGCAGACGGCCTAAAACAGCTGTGCAATTCTTTAGGGACTCGGTGGAGTTTTCGCTGGATCTATGTTGCAATTGTTCTCGTGGTTCATGCTTTGTGAGTCCATAGCTTGCTCGAACTTGTAGTGGTGTGAACTTGATGAACTTGCTGCTTGGGTCATTTGATATTTATTTTAGTTATTTGAACTTGGGGTTTTTTCCCTCCCTCCCTTCGCCCCCAAGTAAAATACAATTGAAAAGCAACACTCCAGGCTCTTCTACAATACTAATGTAATCCCATAGATCTAAAGATCAGAACTGAATATAACAAACACAGAAAATATGCTTGAAGAGATTAAAAGGATTAAATAAATAGCTTTCTATAGAATCAGTTTTGAAAACCTTGTGGGATGTGGTAGAAAACTGAGGTGCAGCAGTGTGTGTGTGACCATCAAAGGGGTGCATTGAAAGGGCTTAGATGAATTCTGGAGGACTTTTTGAATGGGAAACTTACAGGTTGCTTTCCTCTCAGTGCTGTAGTCTTTTCTGCTTCCTCCTTGTCAGCTGTTGAAGGAGTGGTTCTCGTTCCCAGATCTCTGGATGTGTTTGATTTGGGTTGCTGCTCCAATTTCCCAGCTGTTACTTGAAGGCTGTTTTGAGGTTTGGAGTATCTTCTCCGCCTCACTTGTTGAGCCCACAAAGGCCTCCAAGAAAACTTGGGAGATTTGCCAAAGCATACAGGGTCAGAGGGAGTCCCCAAAACCGTGGCTGCCCTTGCAGAAACAGCAGGCTTGGCAACTGCAGCCTGGTAGTCCTGGGAAGCAGTGTCGTTTGTTTATCCGGAGAATCAAGAGCACACCATGAATCTTTTTTTGCATGGGTAGGATTTGTAGTTTGTCTTGCTCATGTCAGTGGCCTCATCTCTGCAGTGTCCAAATAGCTCAGCCTGAAACATCCCAGGCACGGCATTACGCTTGCTCTTGAACGCTCCCCTCATTTCTCTCGGATCCCGCAATTGCTCTTGCCAGAAGGTTGGATGCTTATTGGACCAAAGAGAAAGGAGAAAAACAGAAAGAAGAATGCAGTGAAGTTGTTCTGTGGTAGGACTGCTGATGTGTTAGACATCCAAAATCCCCAGTGCATAGACATGCCATCTTTCAGATGACAGTCTTGCAGTGCATTAGGGCTTGGCTTGGGAGCTTTTTAAGCTTAAGGGTAAAAATAGATGGATTCAAAACATTATGAGAATAGTCACCATTCTCTTTGCATTCAGTCATAGGATTAGTTGAGAAGACACTGAGTGATATCCTGCCGACGAACAATTGTTGGCCCTGTCCTGGGATGACCCCCTGTGTTAATTCTCAGTATCTAGGCTGTGTTAGACTGTGGTTACAGCAGATGGGTGTGCCATCTGAAGGTGGCTGTGCTGTGTCCTCCCTTGGAATACAATTCATGGATTATTTCAGTTTCTACTTCTGAAACTATTAGAAAAATGAAAACACTATCGCACCTTCCTGCCTGCTGTATCATCTAGCCAGGTTCTTGCCCAAGCAGTGCTAGTCTGTTCAGTCTACCTGTGGTGGTTACTAGGTGTGTGCATCTTACATGTCATCATCTTGCATTTGTTCAGGAACAAAAGACTCATGGTTACCCTCATAACATGGACCTTTTAGTGTGATTAGCACCACACTAGTATGGAAGACAATCCACTGTCATCTTCCAGTCTCTCTTATGATCTGAGAGGGCATGTTCCTTCTTCCTTTTAGGCAACATTTTAGTTTATCTGCTGCTGTTAGCCATATCCTATGTTTTGTTTACTAACTCTTCCTATAGTCCACTTACCCTTTTGCTCCTTATTTAGCTGAGTTGTATGCATATTTTTTCGACCTTATAAGCAATACTTCATAGCTATTTGATAATTTTGGGCAGGCCTTTTGTGTGTTACAGGACAGGAAAGCAAACCATCCAGATTTCACAGTAGTTACTGTTGCAGCATTTCTCATGTGAAAAACAGAGTTCGAGGCTCACATGATGGCATGCATCTCGGAGCATTCATAACTTTCATGCAGTAAGATGATTTCCTAATTTCAAACCCAATTAAAACCCATCTGCGGACACCACTTCTAACTTCACTGTATCTAGCCAGACCATGCTGAAATGATGCATCAACCTTGTTGTGAAGCCCATGGAAAAGGAGTGAGATCACTGGAAATTCAGCCCAGATTCAGTCAAGTCCTGGCCTCAGCATACTTGGTTGGTTCACAGATTCTGGAGACCTGGTTCAAATTGTGGTGGACAAACACTGTGCCATTACCTACATATGAATTGCCACATGAAGGGATAATTCTTCTCTTCCTTCCATGAAGCTGTTCTTTCTTGAGCTCTGTGGCACCTTTTTTACACTTACTCTGAATGTCATTGGTGAAAATAAAGAGAACTGTGGTCAGGCAAGCTAGAAGAGAAATTTTAATGTTTGAGGGTGATCTGAAGAACTGGGTAGGAAGCTCAGGTGGGGAATTGGGATAAACAAGAAATCAAGAAATGAGCTGTATCACCCAAGCCTGTGGGATTAAATGTCAGGAAGTTACATGTTCTCCTCCAGGTGTAGCCAGCTCAGACCTTTTATTTGGAAGTAATGTTGGTCTAAACTGTTCCCTTGTCAGGATCCCTCATCCGAACTCCTCCTTCCCACATTGTCCTTCCTCCCCTCATTCACATACTTGTTTTTTCAGTGTAAACCCCTTGCAACTCATAGAGGAGCTAGAACAGCAGTATGGCTCATTGATGTGGCTCCTGGTCCCAACCCATATGCATGCTTGAGCTGGGAAGAGTGACAGTATCGAGCAAGGCTGGGAACTCCATTAGCGGGCACCAAATCCAATGGATGAGGCCTGTGGACCAGTGCTCTGAACTGCTACCTATCCATGGGCATGTTGGTTTATGTTTTGTCCCTACCTTTCCCCTCCCTAAAGCCAGAAGACCTTACATGTGACCACCCATCACTCATTGATGCTTGGAACTAACACTGCTTCAGGCTGAGATTTCCCAAACTGGTACTAGGCTTTTAAAATTTACGTGAGCCTAAAAAGTCCCAAAATAAAACTCTGAATTTTAGAAGTGTAGCATGATCAGTAGTGATTGTATTGAAATAAATAGACTTATGTTCACTTCCAGAAGCCTGGATAAACTCTACGTTTCCTATCATTTGAGCTTTCATGGGTGGTATTTACTGTCAGGTTTTGCCCCCTTGTCCTGGGTTCAGCAGTAGCAGTCATTTTTCTCCTTCTTGGTGGCTGGTGTAGTGCAGTGTTTTGACTTTCAGCTCGGGAACAGAGCTGATAGCGATGTTTTGGTTTGGCCAAGGACTTTGTGAGCCTCATGCTCTGCCAGGGAGGAGGGGAAGCCAGGAGGAAGCAGAGACAGGACACCTGACCCAAACTGACCAAAGAGGTATTCCATACCACAGCACGTCATGCCCAGGATGTAACTGGGAGTGAGCCGGAAGGGCTGGGAGACTGCAGGGTTGGAGGAGGTATCGGTCGGAGCTTGGTCGGGCTTGGGGGGCGAGTTATCGGTCAGCTGGTGCTGAGGTGTTGTATTCTCTTCCCTTGTTATTTCCTTTATCATTATTATCATTGGTGGTAGCAGTAGTGATCTGTGTTATACCTTAGTTACTAAACTGTTCTTATCTCAACCCGTGGGAGTTGCATTCTTTTCGATTCTCCTCTCCGTCCCTCCGAGAGCAGGGGGAGGGCAAGAAAGGGGGGGAAGTGAGCGAACGAATTACCTGACTGGGTTTAAACCACGACACCCCTCATTCTCAAGTTGTTTGAAGGAATGAAAGAGAAGTAGAAAAAGTATCCTGCGTTAGCTTTTAAACAGAGAAATATAAACCTCCTTAAACTGCATTAGCAAAATGTATTTAAAATTTCAGAGAAATACAGAGATTTTGGCATGCCACGCAAAGGAGTGGAACTGCATTTTATCCAACTCTGAAAAGCATGCTTTGTTTTATGCTGCCTACTGATGCTCAAAATATCCACCTTCAAAAGTGAACTTTTCCATCTCTAAAGAGAACAGTGAACAGAATCCCTCCAGCACTCTCCTTGTTCCCATGCTCCTGCTTCTTGGTGCCTCCAAACCAAGTAGAGATACTAACAAGGATTAAACACAAATAAAGTTAAAACCTCGGTTGTTTCTTAACAATGCACAGTTGGATTAAT
Source organism: Pezoporus flaviventris (assembly GCF_033815535.1). Lineage (NCBI taxonomy): Eukaryota > Metazoa > Chordata > Aves > Psittaciformes > Psittacidae > Pezoporus > Pezoporus flaviventris. Next base: position 8,742,010 of record NW_026892585.1, read on the forward strand.
TTGTAAAACTGTTGTCTCTTTTTCATCCTTACTACAGCTGATTGAGCTGTGCTTGTACTTGTGAGCAGAGACTGAGAGTGGAAAACATAATCCTCAAGTTGCCTAAGAAATTTAAGATTAGAAGATCCTTCTACACAACCCCCTCCCATAAGGCTCACGATCAAGTGTCTGGAAGTATTTGCTTTTGACAATGAGATAAAGATATTTCCCTTTCAGATAATGAAAGAGATAATTACTTTTTTGCCTAGCAGAAAGATCATGTACCTGACTTGCAAGGCAGCAGAACAAGCTGTTTACACTTGCAGAGGAAGGGTATACATAGCTTATATCTTGCACTTCCACCTGCTGCCTTTACTTTGGGGAAAGGCATGTTGCAGATGAAATAGTAGTCTAATGTTTGGTCTTCCAGTGCCTGGAATGGGGAAGGAGTGCAGAGTTATCTTGTAAAGAGGAGTGGGCATGAATAAAAACGATGGATAGGATTTAAATGTCTGATTTGTATTACTGGTTTGTATTTGTGTTGCTGTATTTGGGAGCATTTCTGTTAAAAATGTAAGCACATCCCAAAGTAGAACAATTTTATCAAGTGGGCTGGGGCTGAGATCCCACGATGTGACATGACAGTGCCCCACGGCTTAACACCCTCCAGCTGTGAGTGAGGTGTTCCTGCATGAGAGAAGTAGCCAGCTGTCCTCAGCAGAAAATTCAGAGAGGGATATTTGCATTTTATTGCTGTGCTTCAGAAAAGAAGCAGCTGGTATTGCATGTTACCTGTTTCTCTTCCTCTTGTCCTTTTCTGTTGTTTCCTGAAGCATCCCTTGTACAGCTGCCCGATATACCCTTTGCAAGTGAGAAAGGTTAGCTCAATCTGAGCACTGATCAGTTTATTTTTCCCAGGTTTGTTAGAAGATGCTGCAGCCAGTGGTTATTAGTGACTCCTAACATTTGAATTCACCTCCTGTTACTGCCAGTCAGAGATCAACAGAAAGATTATGCAATGAAATAACTCATTTCAAGAGATTTAAGCTCATAAGTACCTTTTCTAGGCTTTAGCCGCAACTCAGCTTCCCATTTGCAACAGGCAGTCCTATCTCAAATGAACTGCAGATCTGTGATAAGTTATGAGATGCCTAATTATTGTAAAGGGAAGAGGCGTCTGAATGCAATGCATAGAAAGGGTCTTGGAGACACAAGGTGTCTCCTTGTGTGTATATCTGCCTCTCCCTTACTGGGGATCTTGCTAGTTTAAAACAAGAAATAGAGCAAGTTCCATGCCTGGACAGTTCATTATGCCATTAAAGTTACTAGATTTTTTTTGTGACTAACATTTTACAGATTTTTATGGAAAAAAAGAAAGTCTTTGTCATCTCTCTGGTTCTCAGAATAGTTTGGTGATTTAACTCCTTGAAAATAGCTTTTCTTTTTCATCTGTTCATTTCCTCAGTCTTATTTTATGCAAGAGAGGGTATTTTCGAAAATATTCCAAAAAATGAAGTAATATGGGACAAATGACCGAGTTTTTGGTACATAGCAATGTATTTCTTTGGGAATCTTTGAAGCACATGATGCGATAGGCAGAAATGTTTCACTGTAGCTTCAGCCTGGAGAACTTGTCGTTTCAGAGCAGCTGGAGCATTGGCACAAGCTACCATGTTATGTTTTTCCTTTAATCCATTCATGATTCCCCCCCCCCAGATTATTCCACTCTCTGGCTGAAAATGAAAACAAGCAAATCCACTACGCACCTAGGAAAATATACAGCTCCAGCCCTTGCCTTACGCAAGCCTCTATCCACATTCACAGAACTAAACTAATTTGCTCCAACTAAGAATGTAGCCTTTAATCCTTTGTCCAACCACTAAAATGGAATAATCAAGAATGATTTATTGCCTGAGGTTTGGAGGGACATAAGCGCAAATGTACCATAAATCCTTCCTCTCTTTTTTTCCTCTTTTATTTTGTTGTTTTCTTGAATCCAGCCGGCAGTGTCTGTCCTCCCGAGCTTTAAACTCATCTTGTCGTCACAGATTAGGGTTGACAAGGAAGTTAACTTTCCAGCTGGGAGGCGTGCTCCATGTTCTCTTCCTAAACACTTTCCGTGTTTTTGGTGTGTGCTTTATATTAATGTTGTCCAAGTAAAAATAGCATGAAATAATGTAGTCACGCAGTCTGTCTGAGGTTAGTTTAGTTTTGAAGATTTTTCACCCAAAATCTATACTACCAGTGACAATCTTTTATCCCAACTCTTCATTTCCATGTTTTGCTCTTCATACTCCCAAGTTCTCTACTGCTGGCTGAGGATCCAGTAGAAAGCCATGACTTTGGAGGAGACTAGAGGCATGCCTGAAATGATCAGGACTGGGCTGCTGTTGCTCTGAAGTCTGGATCATTATGTGGGATAGAGTTTAGGCAACATATGTTAATTCTAGTGCACTAGCTGCACTGAAAAGCATGAAACCATGGCTCACTATTAGTCTGTTTGGGTGGTTTGTTGTACCTTTGCCAGTTAGCTTTTAAAGTTAAACATGCTTAATGGATTTACTTGTGGGGTAAAGATGACAATAAGGTATCAGAGAGAGCAGATCCATGGAACAGTAACAATGGTGATGGAAAACATGGTGAGTGGAAGGAAAGCAATTCGTAAGATAAAGGGATTAGAGACATTTCCTTTCTTTTCTCTTTTTCCCTCCTGAGGATGGGAGAATGTGTCCTTCAGATTTTCTGGCCACCACAGGTTTTTTTCCATCTGAAGGCCAAAACGGGATCATTGCACTAAATCAGTCTGATTTCCTTGTAGCATTAGCCACAAAAAGCCCCCAAATTAAGCCTTGATCAAAGCCATGTGTGGAGGAGGGGGCAAAAGGAGCCATGCCATGAAATATCAGCTGTTCCCTGTGCATGCTTCATGTGGTTGGCACATCCTGGTGCTTGAATTTAGTGTGACTGCAGAGCCTTGGCAGGGGAGCTGCCACTTGGTCAGGATGGTGGCCACATGCTGAGGCTGTGAGATAGGAGGTAGCAAGGTAAGGGATGGCTGGGGTGCTGCCTTCTGTATGTGTGTGTGCGTATGTGTAGGTCTGTGTACTTTGTGTTAGCAAAAGGGAGACGTACAATTATGTCATTGTATAGATAAAGCCATGCTATGCTGAGTCTTGGCTGTTGCGTGTGATTCTGGGCTGCATCAAAAGAGCACAAGCAGCAGGTCAAGGGAGGGGATTCTCCCCTTGTGCTCTGCTCTGGTGAGACCCCCCCCTGCAGTCCTGATCCAGCTCTGGGGCAACAGCACAAGAGGGATGTGGAGCTGCTGGGGTGAGTGGAGGAAGCCACGGAGATGCAGCGAGGGCTGGAGCAGCTCTGCTCTGGAGCCAGGCTGAGAGAGCTGGGCTGGTTCAGTCTGGAGAAGAGAAGGCTCCTTAAGGGGAGACCTTAGAGCAGCTCCAGTGCCTAAAGGGGCTACAGGAAACCTGGAGAGGGGCTTTGGACAAGGGCCTGTAGGGACAGGACAAGGGGAGTGGCTTTAACCTGACAGCGGTGATGCTTAGTTTAGACATTAGGAAGAAATTCTTCCCTGTGAGGGTGCTGAGGCACTGGCACAGGGTGCCCAGAGAAGCTGTGGCTGCCCCATCCCTGGCAGTGTTCAAGGCCAGGTTGGATGGGGCTTGGAGCAACCTGGTATGGTGGAAGGTGTCCCTGCCCATGGCAAGGGTTTGGAACTGGATGAGTTTTAAGGTCCCTTCCAACCCAAACAATTCAGTGATTCTGTGGCATCTGTTACGTTTCATGGGTCTTTTACCCTGAACTTCCACTGTTTGTACTTTAAAACAAGACACTGAGATAGATGGATCTTTCAGCTGAGGCAGTATGCCAGATCTTGTGTTCCAGGGTAGAGAGGAACTAATCCATTCGTATTTCAGAGCCTTTCCACTGCTTTCCCCCCAAGAAAGAGGTGAATTTTACCAGTTTTATGAAGATGAGGCTGACAATCTGCTGGGGGGTTTTTTATTCCATATTTTTGTTTCCTCTCAGTTAATTAATCTGTACAATGTCCTTTATTAAAAACAAACAGTGCTGAGGCTCAGGGACTTGTTTCTAAGTCATTGCATAAAACCTGCCAGTCCCCAAGGCTTGTTAAATACTCCTTCAAAATAGATCTTGCCAAGTCAGGAGCACACTGGCCACTTGCTTTCAAAGATGCAACTTTTCAGCTTTCACAAGAAAGCTTCGTGAATCTTCCTTTTGGTGGCCTGAAGGATTGAAGTTGAGGATGGGGTTTGGTCCTGGGAAATCATTGTGAACTGTTGAATTTGTAGGGTATTTTGAGCTGGCAAATAAAGTTTAAGCGAGGAGAAAACAATGGACTAGAGTAGATGAAGTACCAACTTTTTGGTTGCAGGCATAAACTATATCTTGGTTTAGACCCTGCTATGCTCTGTTTAACCCTTTTATTATATCTATCTGAATAAATCCAAAGTAATGCCATAAGAATTCAGCAGAGAGACATTCTGACATAAAGAGCCACTCTGAATTTAAGGAGAATTTGGCCCACGAGGTGGGGGTTTCCTTTCAGCACTCAGCAACTTGTCCAGTTCTGCATTTCCCATCTGAAATCCAGCAGTACTTTCCAGACCCTCCTTGTAGTTAGAATCATAGAATCGTTAGGGTTGGAAAGGACCTTAAGATCATCAAGTTCCAACCCCCCTGCCATGGGCAGGGACACCTCACACTAAACCATGTCACCCAATGCTCTGTCCAACCTGGCCTTGAACACTGCCAGGGATGGAGCATTCACAACTTCCTTGGGCAACCCATTCCAGTGCCTCACCACCCTCACGGTAAAGAATTTCTTCCTTATATCCAATCTAAACTTCCCCTGTTTAAGTTTTAACCTGTTACCCCTTGTCCTGTCACTACAGTCTCTGATGAAGAGTCCCTCCCCAGCATCCCTATAGGCCCCGTTCAGATACTGGAAGGCTGCTATGAGGTCTCCATGCAGCCTTCTCTTCTCCAGGCTGAACAGCCCCAACTTCCTCAGCCCGTCTTCATATGGGAGGTGCTCCAGTCCCCTGATCATCCTCGTGGCCTCCTCTGGACTTGTTCGAACAGTTCCATGTCCTTTTTATGTTGAGGACACCAGAACTGCACACAATACTCCAGGTGAGGTCTCACAGGAGCAGAGTAGAGGGGCAGGATCACCTCCTTCTTTTGAAGTTCTCAGAGTGCATGCCCGAGAAGCACACAAATCGCAGGCTTGGACTCCAGTATTGTTTTGTAGGAACAGAATCCACACGGAGGTAGCAGCTTCTCCAGTGATACTGACAGCGCACAGAGTGAGAACACGCACTGCGGAGGTGTGTGCGGTGCCAGCAGCTCATGCAGATTAAATATTCAGTCCCTTTTATTTCACTTGTGTCAGTGATTTCCTCCGCCAGGCTTCAGTGGTTTTAAAAGTGCAAACCTGCTGCTTTCTTCATCACTTGCGGGGCCGCTGGGACCTGCACTCAGCATGCTCCATGGGAGTCAGCAGCTGCTTAAATCAGAGAAGGCATGTGGCTGATTGAATCACCTGTCATATTGATTTATGGAACTGGAAGGTCATTTCTTTGTGGCTTGTAAGTGATTTTTTTTTTCTGGATGAAAAATGTAAGAGGAGAAATTGTCAATTACCTCTTTATTAAGAAAAATGTAAAAATAATGACTAAAGATAGATTGATTTTTATAATTCCAGTGAAGGAAAAAGCCCTTTCTCCCGTTATGGCCTCAATAGCTTAAGAGAAAAAAAGAAAGGACAAAGTCTCAATCACCACTGACAGTATCTTTACACTGTACTGTACTGATCTGTCTAGTGGTTTCTGCCTTGCTGGTTAAGTACATTGGCACTCCTCTTTAGATAATTCAGGTACTTGCTCTGCAAAGCTCTTGCCATAGGTTAAAATAAACCTGCTTACAATGCACATGTAGTTGCCTGATCTACTTGTTATAGTTCTGGCATTGCGATTCACCCACCTAACATCCAGCTCTTCATTTCATGCTTGTTTCCAGTGCATAGCCTGTGGAGTAAAATGTTGTATAAGAGGAATCTGTTCTGTAAGAATCCAACAGGCATACCCAAGGTACAACTGCAAGAGATCTGTCACGATTTAATGTCTAACAGTTTCTTTGTCTGGAAGAATTTAGCTTTTTAAGCTATTAATTGGGAAAAAAAACCCACAAAACACCAAAGATGAAAGGCTGAATAAAACATATTTTCATTTATGTTCATTACACTAGTCTGAGTATGTCTGGAGAAGCTTTTTTTTTCCTGGCATGCTAGAAATCATGTGCAAAAGCAAAAGTTGTCCTGTTTGTTTTATTCTTTATAAAGACTTTTCCGCATGTCTTTCATTCCTGTCACCCATCACTCCTTAGTAGGAGTGTTGTTGATCGCATGGATAAGACTGAGGGCAAAACTCCATGAGGACCCACGGGTGCAGAGTTTCAACTTTGGTCTCCATGTATCACATGCATCAAATACTACTTCTATTTTTGTGGAAGCAAAAAGTTTTTCAATACTGAGGCTCCTGGTCACTGAGTAATGTAGAAAGCAGGGCAATGCCAAGGCTGCTACCCATCAGGAATCCTCCAGAAGTGCCCCATGGGAGACTCAGAGCTAAAATAAGTTAAAGCTCAAACTATGCAGAACAGATTTCAGAAACTGAAATCACGGTTTGCAGAGCTGCAAATTTATGGTACAAAGGATGTTTTTTTTCTGCTTTTTCACCTTGCTAATGAATTGAACAGTATTTTCTTGCCACACACCAGGAAATGATATTCTGTGGACCTATGCAATTGCTGGCTTAGCAACTGAGCTTGGTTTCAGTTCTGGCAACAGAACTAGGTAGATCCACAGGGAAGAACTGGAGAATTACAGGGTTTATAGAACTGCTTAGAGCTCTGCCACAAAACTCTGTCAGCTTAAATTAAAAGCAAAGGACGGACTGACTGTATCGGTGTATGCTGTTAATAGAGATTTATTTCTTTATCACTTTGCAGTGATAAGTCAAAGATGATCAAAAGATGCATCCTTTCAAGAGAGCTGATTGTGAAGCCCTAGTGATTGCTCTGAATGACAGCCTTTGGGCTCGCAAAGTGGATGAACTGATTTTAAATGTGCAATAATTTTTGCTGTTAGAGGCAACTCAAATCAGTGTTTTCCTATTTAACTTTCCAGAAATGTTTATCCTAACTTTTCCATCATTTTATGCCCTTTTGAAATCCTTGGTTCCAGACAGGATAAGAAACAGAACTGCAGTAATTCTGTGGAAGATGTGGTTGTTCCAGCATTTCTGGCTTCTCAAGAAAGAAATAAGTAATATTATATTTTCCATATGAGAGAATAATCATACGCTTCCAGGTGCAGTGACCTTTCAGATTAAGCGAATAAGACAAGAGTAAAAAGCAACATCTTTGTGAGAGGGTGGATAGTGTTGGCCTGATTGCTGCTGTCTGGAGCCCTGCTAAATAATTTATGCTGGTGCAAAGTGGATATTCAGTGCTACCAGATTGCGGGGGCACATTCATGTTCACTGCACAGGAGTTCAGATGTCAACATAAGGCACCAAACTGGGGAGGCAGGGGGGAGGTGGAAAGAGAGGGGAAAAAAGAAGAGGCAGAATTTATTTATATGTTTAATGGTAGGAAAACCAGCGTTGGGTTTTCACAGCCCATTTGCTACAAACCCAAGAGATCTCAGATAGCTTGGATAGGCAGAGACATCTAGGCTCTTAACTGAAGCAAAGCTGCACTTCAGACTTATGTTTTTTAGACTTCTTTCCTCTTAGACCTCTTCCATGCCAGGTGTTGACAGTGCCTTCCCTCCCTCCTAGAAGTCACCTTTCTCACTGTCTTCCCATGGGGGGAGCTCATAAGGCTCTGCTGTGGTGGAAGGGCCACCAACTGGACATGCCATTAGGAGCATGTGCCTCCCAGCAGTGCTTTGCCCTAGGAGAAGCCTCACTCCAAGGTAAATGCTGCTCCATTATGGGTGGTTTCATACCCTTACTGGAGGTCATCACATGCCAGGGCTGTCTGGTTGACTGGCATCAGCCAGACCTGATGTAAGGGATCTCCATGCTGAAGAGAGACTGTGATATTGTATCGCAAGAGGAAGCACTGCAATAAAAGAACATGGAATGTCAAAGGGATGAGACACTTGCTCAGCATTCAGGAGATTGTAATTTTTGTCTGTTATTTTCCAAAATGAGCATGTCTTTAGAGAGGGGAAAAGCAATGAAAGGCAGTTTTCCTCCTTCTTAAGCAAAATCCAAACATCAAATAATTTCAATTTTCTTTTATTTAAATAAGGAAATAAGTAAAAACCTTAAAAATTTAAATTAAAAAAAAAAAATCCCTGCCTACATAGAATACGTCCCATCCCTGGCAACCTGCTCTAGTGAAAGGTGTCCCTGCCCATGGCAGGGGGTTGGAACTGGATGAGCTTTAAGGTCCCTTCCAACCCAAACCATTCTGTGTTTCTATATTTACATGGACATGTATACTTCTAGTTGTTACAATTATTCTTGGCTTTTCTCCCAGAGAAGTTTTGCTTTGTACTCAGTAGCCAGCGATGGCTGTTCAGGAACGTCTGCAGTGCTGCAGGTCTCCTTGTTGATCCTCAGACATTTTACATTGATAAGAACTTACTGTTTTCTTCATCTTACAGGTGAAATACCAACAGTGACATAAGAAGAGTCTTTTTGTTGTTGTTTCTTCTTTTTGGTTGTTTTTTGCTTGGGGTTTCTCAAAGAGTTGGTGCAGGGCTGAGAATGACGGTCATGCAAACCGTGGCCAGGAGCTTAGTCCTTCCCAAATGTGGCCGCTGCTTTTCAGCAGTGGGTGAAAGCAAAGGAGATTTGCTGCCTCTCTGAGGAAAGTCCTGCAGAGACATCCTTCTGCAGCAGTCTGAGAGGGAGAAAAAGGCGTTTGCTCAAGACGTGCAAGTTATCCGCACAGAAAACTTGCTTACTGGTTACTACTTTGTAGTTCGTATGAGCCTTTAACAGATACAGTCTGTCTATTATATTTCCCATTTTGAAGAATGCTTTGTCATCAGTAGGGAGCAATACTCTTTTCCTCTTTGTGGCAGGGTTTGAGGAGAGAGGGTTGCTCTGTTTTTTGTCCTGGGCAAGCACGCAGGTCTGCAATAAACTCAGATGCACTTTGGAATAAGAGTCTAAAGCCCTAATGGATGAGAAGTGCTATGTAAATCAAAGGTAGTGAAGAGACGATAAAATAGGAAGTAATAAATTCTGGAAGTAAGCTGGTCAGCTTGTATATAAAGTTTGGTTTAGATTTATTGTGGGTTTTAAGTTGTAGTGTAAGAGACTGGGGCATAAAATCACTTGACAGGCAGTTCTTTGGAGAGGTGGTTTCGGTCTTCATTTGGCAGAGCCCTCCTGGCCCATAAGTTACTTCTAAAGGGATTGATGACAAGTAAATGTGAAAGCAAGGTACTTTATCAATAAAGTGAATTGACACTCATCAGAAGGCTAAACAACCACTAAAAGTATGTTAAGATGCTGCAAATCAGTTTAGTTGAAAATAGTTAACCTCGTGTGTTTTGTGCTGGTGTAGATTTGTAGGAGGGTATGCGGTAGTGAGGAGGGTTGAGTTTTTTCAGGGCTAGACTATGGCTTTTTTTACTCATCTACAGTTTATGTAAGGAGCCAGTATCTCAGAAAGCCCAGGTACAAGTATCTTGCTGCTGGAGTTGTTGAGCTGGAGGTGAGATGGATTGTCACTATGCAGAGGTTCCTGTTGTATCGGGATTTGGGACACTTGAGTTTTATTTTTAGCACTGTGTAATTTCAGGCAAGTCACCTTCTTTTACCCAGCTTTGATTTCTTCCCTATAAAACAGAATACAGAGATATTGTGGAGCAGGGTCACCTCAAAACAGGTTTCTTAAATCCTCCAGCTCAGGAAACCAATCTTATGAAGCACTTATCCCACAGAGAGTGAGAGGAGTTCATAGGTCTCTCTCACAAATATCCCTTATATTAGAGATAATGGTGACTGGCAATTCTTCATGATCTACATTGTCGCTCCAGGAGCTGATATAGCAGCTGAGGCTAAGATAGCAAACCAAAAGTCAGCAAAAATGAATTAGTGCTTTATCAAAGGCATATCTGGCACAGTGTTTGCGAGTTTAGCTTCCCATTGCATGACCGCTTACCCACAATGTTTTGGAGAGACAGCAATACCCTTGAGAATGAGCGCTTCCATAGTGAAACTATGATTTCTATTTCTGTGTTGTGGAGCCTTCTCTGAAACAAAGTAAAACCCTGCAATGGTGTTACTTGATTCGGATCAGAAGGGAAATACTTGTTTGTGTGTGAGGAAAAGAGTCTGAAGAAGATCCATTTAGCTTTCGTTGGAAAGAACAGTAATGTGCATTTGGACTACCATGTATGGATTTGGGTTTTTTAATTATTATTTCTTGTCTTTATTACATTTCTTTCCTTTTCCTTTTCATGCAGTTCTGCCATTAAGTATGTAGACACTAATTCATGGAATTTGTACGACAATGTATAGCACCAAACTGTCTTGGGAGCAGTAGACAGCACATGAGTGAGTTTTCTACAGTAACTGTGTAACCGTAGGTCTTCCCTTGTGTAATTGAGCCATTTGGAGTATCTAATAGAGATGGGATAGGGCAGACTGGAAGGCATGGTTCTCCCCTTGGCAGTCAGATTAGCTGAGCCAGAACCAGTTTCATAATGTCCTTAATTTCATATTGCAAGAAAGAAGGAATGTTTAGTTGCAAGTGTCTCTGCATGGCTGCTTTCTTCCAGGATGTCTTTGCAATCGCAATGAAGTCCACGTGACATACAGGGTAGTTGTTTTATGTGGATAAAAGACTAGTCTGGGTTTCAATGGAAGTTCTACGCATAGAAAAAGAAAAAAGAAATTAAAAAAAAACCAACTAACATGTATGCAAGGGTTAAATAAATTATTATTACCACGTACACTGTAAGGAACTTATGTAGGAAGGAGTGTCAGGTAGTTCTCAATGCAATGTTTTGCCAGAAAAGTTTAAGTGTTTTATGGACTCAATTACAAACTCTTTGATGGCACTGGCAGCAGGAAAGGCTGACCTGTAAGTTACAATGCACCCTTTAAGCTGCAGCCAAAGACCTAATTAATAATAAATCCAGCTGCTGCAACCGCAATCTACTTTTCTGGGCCATGTAGCTTTATAGGAAGTGACCTGGTAACATAGAAAGCCAATATGTGGTTTCTTTCGTACTAAGATGCATTTCTCTCAGTCACAGAACCAACAACCAGGATGCAATTCTTCCTCAGCATAGAAGGAAACACAGATATCTTGAGCCCCTTTCCTAACTGACTTCTCCATTATTTCCTCTGTCTGTATATGACTTCTGAAGTGAGAACAATGTTTTTGTGTAACTAACTGCCCTGAATTCACCTTCAGACTGTATCTACAGGACTAGAATTTGGCAACGGATATGGTCATCAGTATCTCCTGCGTATGCATCTGCTTGCCAACGTTTAGGTGGTGCTTTGGTCACCTGTAGACTAGACTGTGGATTTCTATCCCTGAAGTAGGATCCCATATTCTAACGTGGCATGGACTAAACATTTTACACCTCATTTAGGGAAAACACAGGATCGCTTTGAGGAGGTAGTAGGCAGGAGTTGGGTATTTTTATGCCAATGACTCACATAAAATGCTGCTGCCATTATAGTTTTACCTGTTGAAATTGCTTTCCATGGTCTGGGATGAGGGATCTCCATACCATAATGTAGATTATCAGTTTTGATCCCAAGAAATGGATAATAATGGTGTAGGAAGCTTACTACTAATAAATGCCACACAGTCTATAGTTCATAACTAAGTTCCAGAATGACTTTACCAGTTTTAGAATGAATTCTGATAGACATCATGTGAAAAGGTGGTTTAACCCCAGCCAGGAGCTCAGCCCCACACAGCTGCTCACTCACTCACTCCCCTCACAGGGGGATGGGAGAGAATTGGAATCCTAAGAGCAAGAAAACTTGTGGGTCAAGAGCAAAAGCCATGCACACAAGCAAAGCAAACAAGAAGTCCATTCACCCCTTCCCGTGGTCGGGCAGGTGCTTGGCCATCTCCAGGAGAGCAGGGCTCTATCGTGTGTAACAGTTACTTGGGAAGACAAAACAGCATCACACCAAACACTTACCTCTTCCTCCTTCTTCCCCAGCTCTGCATGCTGAGCATGATGCCCTGTGGTATGGGACATCCCTTTGGTCAGCTGGAATCACCTTCCTGGCTGTGTCACCTCCCAACTCCTTATACACTCCCAGCCCACTCACTGGTAGAGAGTGTAAGAAGTAGAAAAGGCCTTGACTGAGTGTAAGCACTGCTCAGCAATAACAAAAACATCCCTGGGTCATCAGTGTTTTCAGCACAAATCCAAAACACAGCCCATACCAGCTACTAGGAAGACAGTTAACTCTGTCCCAGCCAAAACCAGCACAGGGCATCATCATGCCTAGTCTGATCTTAATACTGTTGCTTATTATAACATCTGGGAGCAGAATGTGTGTCCTTATTCGATAGCTCAGGCTATCCAGGGGGTTCCTCCTCTGTCAGCTGCGTTGCAGGGCTGTAGTCTTGTGCAGAAGAGCTGAAACTGGAGAAAAATCCCAACGTTGCAGTCTAAGTCATTGCTCCTGCCAGCTGTTTTCCAGGCTGGACACCCCTGGCAAGGACTTCAGTAGCTGGCATGGGGGCTGTAGTATCCCACATTAACAGTGTACCTGACAGTACCTGACACTGCAGACCTGTTCCAGCTGTGAGTAAGGGTGAGACTGGGCTAAACGTGCCTTTCTATGCAGCACAGAGGTCTGTAGGGAGAGTTTTCCAGAGGAACTGTTTCTGTTTGTAAGGGCCTGGAGTATACTTCAGTTTCAAGACAGTAATTCTAGACTTGCTGCTAAGGTTGCACTGGGGCCTTTTGGTAACTGACTGATGTACTCTGAGAGGCTGGGATTTAACCCTGGAGACATTCAGGATGATTTCACAAGCTATGTTACTTGGAGAGAGGAGTAAGTGTGATACAGGGAGCCTATTGCAATGCCTTTGGCTGGCATCAAAGGGAAAAGGCTGGATTGAGTTTCTACAGACCTCTAGCAAAGCTCTACCCTGGGCTGTTGCCCGGAAAACTGGCTATTTTTGAATAATAAGTCCTCCTTTTGGAGCAGAGATTGCTGATTACATGAAACCTTGGCTGCTCTCTTGCACTACCTCCCGTATCCCATGCGCAGTGTGTTGATGTCAAGTCCCATAGCTCCATCGAGGTGTAGCATGAATTTGGCTGCATGGACGGAGCCCCTGCCAAGTGGTTGTTAACCCTGTTAGCGTGAGGCTGCTCACCTCTGCTTTGCTGCACCTTCGATAAGGTGCTTCAGTTAGCTGCTGCCTGTTGCAGTCATCTGCCTGCTACTGTGAGTTGTCTTCCAGTTGCATTTATGATGGAAGCGAGTGGCCCGTAGTGCTGGGGACCCACGGATGCTCCTTGCTCTGGCTGGAAGATGGGAGTCTTGCTGCCTATGCCTTGTTCTGGGGTTTCTGTCCCTCCAGGCTATAAGAGTTGCAATAGTGCAGTAGCAGGATTCAGCACATCCAGGAAGAGCTAGCTGTTTCACATATTCTTTTGCCGACTACTTTGCTCAGTTTTATGGTGTGCCTCCAAGACCTTTCAGACATCACTGGTTTCAACTCATCCTCTCCCTTCCCCTCTACCAGTGGGCCCACGCTTCCAGGTTGCCACTGCCCTGGAGCTTTTGGGAGCAGGACATCCTTGCTTACTAAGCCTTAAGCCACCTTCTGCTGTTTTTCAGGTAGCTTTCCATGAGTTATTCCCTTTTTACTTTCTGGCTGCTTTTCCCTCCCGTGTGCTCCATCCCTGTATGCTGGAGAGTCCTCTGCATGCAGAGTAGCTTTTGCAGGCTGGGTCCAAACTGTGTCAGTGAAAGCACTGAGGCAATTTTCCCATGTAATGAATACACCTCATGTGATGCCTAAATCAGATTAGAATGGTGCCCAAGGTGTGTTTTTAATAAACAGGAGAAGAAAATCCTATCCCACCCTACCACCTTCCCCTCCGGTTATTGGGGTATTTCTTTAAAGTTTGTCTTTCTAGACTGCTTAAAAATGTGTTTTTGGCCTGCTCACTCCCTTTAATCAAATAGCAAGAAAACCACTACAGTCCTTTCAATCCTGGTAAGCATCTAGTTCCAAATAAAGGATTTTTTCTTGCTCTAAACTTAATCTGACATCAACATCCAAGGGTTAAATTCAGCCACCATTCAAAGCTGTGCTCTGGGCATGATATGCTATTTTCTGTTAGTATTAGCTGCCTGGTATCCCTGGAAGTGTAAAACAGGTGTGTGGTAGAGTAAGAATGGCAGTAAATGTCTGAAAGACCTCTAGCTGAGAACTTGTGTCAGATACCTATGTGTTCTGTTTAATTTTCTTTCTTCCATGTTAGAGCTCCACTGTTGCAAACTGGTCACTGCGAGGATTAAAGGAAATACTCTACTTTTGTGTCTTACCTGTGCAGAGGCGGAGTTCCAAAGCCTCGGCTGTGCTTGGCATCCCCGTGTGTCTGAAGGACTTGGAAGGGAGGGAAGAGAGCAGACCCCAGGGAGCGTGGGGCAGGAGTAACTCAGTGGCTGGGCTGGCAGCAGGGCAGCGGGAGGACTGAGTCACAGCCCTGTGTCCTCTGCCTCCGAGCTGAAAGCACCTCCCTTCCCCTCTCCCTAACATTAATAGGGTTTTTCTGATCCCTCAGTCAGCACGGTGGAACAGCAGTCTAGCCTCAGAGGGAACATGATGTGCATTTCATGCTTGCGATGTTCTTCTGTATTATATTTTTATGAGGTGCTTTTAGTTTCAAGGAGTGGGTGACAAAACGGAGGGGAACTTTACCACAGGAGTAAAGCCCAGGCTTACTAGAGTCTTAGCTTAAACACATTTGGGTTTGTGAGCTTGCCCCAGGAGGACTGCTTGGGGAGTGACCCTTTGGGGATATGCTCCTGGCCCTATGCCAGAGGTAGACGTGATGCCTCTGGAAGCACCACTGTGCCAGCATGAGGATTTTGGTAGCAGGCAGCATGCCCTTTGCCTGCCTGGTGTAGCTCTGCAGGGTAGAGCAGGGCTGTGATCCTGCCCTCTCTCCAGAGGAGTTTTGCTGGGGGCTAATGTATGAGGACCTGTATGATTGCCCAGCTGGCTGCTGCAGAGAGGAGGGAAAGGGGGGAGCCTGGTGAGCTATCTTGTCCCCTGCTCTTACCCACTCAGTACCTCTGAGGTGTGTAGCTCCAAAAAGAAGTGTGGTTTGTGGAGTTTGGTGGTCAAGGAAGGAGGACTTGGGAGGAAAAGAGGAGCTTAAAAGAGACTTTTCCTATTGCAAAAAGTGCTGAAGATGACCAGGACATCCTGCGAAGATGCTCCATGGTGGCACCAACACCCCTGTGCCCACATGTCCCCATACTGCTGGGCAGCAGAGAGCTTCCACAGCACCTCCTCATCCCTACCCTGGGATGAGCCCCAGCTCTGGTCACAAGGGACCCTCTTCATCCTCAGAGCCCCCTTTCACGTTGCTGTGAAGTGAGGTTTTGATGAGATACGTGCAATAGTATAATGCAGGCAAGGAAAACAATCTTTATGAGTGCAGGGGAAAGCCCGTGCATGATGGGAAGGCAGAAGGGATGGGAGGAGGGGTGAGTTTGGGGCAGGCACTCGAGTTAAGGATTTTTTGGCTATTTTTATGTTTTAATTCCTATACTTTAAAATGACTCAGTTGTTCTTCCTCATATGATATAATGGGCCCCATGAGAAATTTCCTAGGTTATATGCTTTGGATAACTTCACTTTTCCAATATGTGCTTCAGCGTGAGGAGCAGAAAGGTTAAATGCCACAATTGCCAAAGGACTTGCCTTGATTGAGGAGCCCAAAGAAAACAGACTTTCTCGTGTAAAACTCCTCTGGAGCACATCTCAAAAGGATACAGAAAGGCAAAGGCTGACTCCATGTTTTATGATGCTAAAAGCAAGGGTTGGCTTGCGTGGGGAGTGCTTTGCGATGTGCCAGACAGTCTGACATCAGAGGAGGGCCTCAGCCATGGAGATCTTTGAGGATTTAATAGACTGGAGTTTACAGCCACTGGCAGGACCAGATTGGGTTGTATGCAGACTCTTGGGTGCGTAATATCCTATGCCACAGTCCTGGGTGAGACAAGCAGCCTTGTCTCAAAGTCCCTGTCCTGGCCACGGAATGTATTTTTGCCCTGAAATACTGTCAGATAGGAGCTACCTGTGTCACACAGCAGTGATAGTGATCTGCTTTCTCCTGTGGATGGAGACATGGACTCCTGATGCAGTGAATGATACTGGAATTACTGCAGGGCTAAGCAAGAATGTTTTGTTTAGGGAAAAAGAAAGAAAAGAAAGAAACTAAACCAACAAAAATCAATGAAGAGGATAGTCAGGGCTGGCAAAATTGCAATGCGGGAAGGATGGGAGACAGAATTCAAAGAGCTTTCGGTTCATTAGCAGACAAACATGCTGTGACAGCTCATTGTGAAACAAATGCTTTTCTCCATATGAAAATGCAGGTGTTTATTTAAAACAAAGGCTGAGGCTGAGATTACTTTCTGTGGCTGACTGCCTGGGTATATGTGGCGTCCTCGGTAATCACTGCTTTACCTGTTAACTCAGGAGCAGGGAAATCTAATGGCCTATAAATAAATAAATGTATGATCGCTGTATTTGTGCAGCATGTGGCACAATGGGGACCTGGGGCTTCCGGGGACTACTGCAGCATAAATAATAACAGGAGGATAAGCACCTTGCCGTGAGCAAGCCTGTTTTAAATTAGGCCTCTTATTGAAGTTAGGTGAATTATACTTTCTTAATACATAATTTTGAGTGTGTATGATTCCCCAGCTCTAACAGTGCATCTTTTCATTGCTTTCCTTTGCAAAGGGTTGATATATTTCAAGTATTGAGTTACTCCAAAACGATGTGCAGTGTTTCTAGGCATGGTTTCACCTGAACTCCATTGTGAAAGATATACCCAGCCACTGATTCGTAACCTGGAGCCATGAAACATGCATTCCGAGCTCTAGTTGTTGTGTAGCGAAACACACAGATCAGCTTCTGCAGCATTGTGGAAACTCAACGGGAATGCTGAAGGTAGGGTGGATATCAAGATTTGTGTTGCATGATTAAACCTACAAATAGAACTGGCTGGTGGGTTTAAAAAAAAAAGCTCAATAAAAAATGAGATTGGAATCTGTACTTTTTTGAAACTGAAAGAGTTATGCGGATTATCTTGATCTTATACTGTTGAGAGGGAAAATGTGTAAATGGGGAATTCTTTTACTTGGATGGCATCACTATTTTGTGTTCTGGATTTTTCCATTTCTGTTGACCTCACAGGGATGAATTTGAATTTACATATAACTATTTTATAATGGTTTATCTGACAAATCTCTTTGAAATGACGAGCTTTGGCTCGAAGAATTAATTCTGCAGCGTTCAGTCTGAAAAAAGTTTTCATCTTTTTGCCCCGCTTCAAACTGGAAAAATGTCAAAATATCGGGAGTTTCTGGGAAGTCAAAGTGTGCTGTTTCGGACCTCCCAAGTCCCAGGCCCATTATGCAAAGCCCTGAAGCACATTTTGCAGTTCAGTTCAGGTTATTGGGGATTTATGCATGTGTTTAATAACTTTGTTACATAGCTATAAAGAGAAAAGAATAGCTTCACACTGTGTCAAAAATATTACCACGGCCCCTTTTCAAGCCTGTAATAATATAGTAGTATTATAACTGTAATTTAGAAAATCATTGCAGTTATCCATTAATTAATTTCTTGGGACTAAGGGCAGCCCCATGTTGACGGGCACTTTTCAAGTGTTATTCAGTGCTACGTGTATATTGTGCATATAGACAGGAATGTCAATATCTGTGAATGCATTTAGTGTGTAAATGAGAAGGTATTTTCTTGCACAGGCTTCCAATAGTTAGAATAAACACATTCATAACAGGGCCAGGTAACTTTATAAAGAAGATTATACTATACTGCTTTTACAGTAGCAGGTAGTTCACCTCTGACACATGAAGTATTTTTTATTGTAGACTTCAGATCAACACTGAATGACTGAATATATTTACATTCAAATGAAAACCAACAGGATGATATTACCTGAATGATGCATATTTATTAATTGGTGGGTTTAGTCCTTTGAAAAGCTCTAATGTAAGTTCGGTAAATAATCCGGATTGCGTTTCAGCGTTAAAAAGAGTGGAGACCTGCCATGCGGGAAAGTGTGATGCCTGAAGAGCCATGAGCTGATTTAATTGACTAATTTTCTCATTGACAATATTGTCATAAACATTAAATTTTGGAATAAAAAGAAGTACGGCTGATATTCACCAGAAGTGTTTGAAAAATAACATGCTAGAAATGAGGCAAGGCTTCAATTTTGATTTATAAGAAGCTGTTCATCTGTGAACAGGAAAAATAAATGTTATGACCCAATTAACTTTGCATAAATAGATGTAGCCCATTTTGTAGAGGCCATTCAGCAAGAAAATGCATCTGTTATTACTTTAGTAAGAAAGAAGAATGTCCTGTTTATAAATGTGTTTACCGAATTAGATCTTTTCACGTTGTTTGCCATCACTGCATTAATTTATAAGGCTCCAAACTTGAAATTGACAATAAGGTTTTCATAGATTGCTCTGAAGATGGCCGAAGTGCATGAGAGAGCTCATGGAACATTGCCTCTGAGAGGAATGTTGAAGGTACTGTGAGAAACTTATATGATAAATGCAATGAGTCTTCAGTCCTACCAACTCCTGACAGACTGCCACGGACCCAAGCCTATGAAGGAAGATCTGATAGAAGGCCACCTGCTCTTGTGCATTGATGTATCTAAATAACCAAAACAAGGTAATACCTTTAATATATCTCTGTATTACAGCTCCGGATACATTAGGTCACCATGGGGAGCTATGTAAAACACTGAATGTGTTTTTAAACCTTTGTTGCAAGAACGCTGTTGCTTCAATTTGGAGCCGTGAAGTAGAAATAATGATTGCATCAAAATGAATGCTTCTATTGGTTAATGAGGGATGTGATTTAGAGAATCTTTATTGTCATGCTCTACTTAATTAAAAAAAAAGGAGAAAGTGAGGCTCTTCTGGCCAATGCTGTTAAGGAAGTGCGTACACAGGCCCCAAAAAGGTTCTAGCACAAGTTCATTGAAGATAATGGGGCTACTCAAGTGTTCAAAGATATATCAAAAATACACGTATGCTTTCAAGCGTATTACTGACTTCAGGCCAGTACTAGTGGAACAAAGAGGATTTCAGGATAGCTACAATAAAATGAATTAAAATCTTGTGCATGAATTTGAGGGGTCATGTCAGGTGATGTCAATCTCCCCACCAGTCCCTCAGCCTGAATCTTCTGGCTATTGACTGTCAGTCAGCCTCCAGGAGCAAATATTAGGACTATTGCAGGCCAGCTCCTACAGACACATAGCACAAAAT
The DNA here is from genome assembly GCF_033815535.1 of Pezoporus flaviventris. Taxonomy (NCBI): domain Eukaryota; kingdom Metazoa; phylum Chordata; class Aves; order Psittaciformes; family Psittacidae; genus Pezoporus; species Pezoporus flaviventris. The sequence continues at coordinate 8,761,611 of NW_026892585.1, forward strand.
GGGTCTACGTGCTTGTTATCCCTTACAGTCTTTCTGTTGATACTCAAGCTACTTATGCTAGACAAGGTCCCACCCTTTTTCTTCTTCACATTCTCTTTTGAATAGTTTAAGTTTTGTCCCTCATTATTTAGAATTTTTTTTTTGTTTTAGGAAAGATGCGAGATTTTGGATTGAAACATGGGACTTTGGAACCTCTTTTCTTACGTTGCTCCTGTTTGCACTGTAGCAATGGAATGCGAGCTCTTGAGCTGACCACGGTAAATATGTCAAAGCTTCTCAAGGGTGACAGGAGAAAGTTACTTCTACACTGCACTAATTGTACCCAAAATGAGCTTTCTTATTATACCCTTGACAGATTTGATAAGACATAGCCCACTCTGGGTTGAGCAAGCACCAGCAGATAGTCCTGCCTTGTGTGCTGACAAAACCGCTTCCAGTTTTGGAGGAAACGGAGACATTTGGTACTGAGAGTACCACACACCAGGCAGAGGCTTGTAGGATAATGTCTTATTTTAATTAAGCTTGTTTGGATTCTGATGAGACCCCAGCTGTTATTTAATTTTCTGCAATCAAGTTGGAAGCTCTCCTGGCTCCGTCAGTATTCCAAAACATTAATTTCTTGGGGTGGTTGCAAGCAGCTTCCAGAGCCCCCTTTCCTAAGGTGGAGGTAAGCCCTGCAGCCAAGAGCCCTCACGTTTTAGAAGCTCTTGGCAGCAAGATGGTAACCCTGAGGCCTGCCTGCTCTGGGGCTGGGGAGTAGATACACGTGTGAGCTGCTTTGAGGGCTTCCAGGGTCTGAGGACCTATGGCCTCAGAGAAACCCTTCAAGAACCCATGTGTGGCCCAGAATCTTCGATTTGGTAAAAGTTCAGTGAAAACGAAGTGTTTGTTTAAAAGCAGTGGCTTTTTTTTAAGGAAGCTTTGTTTCCCTGTAAGATTTCCAACCTGCACTGCCGAAAAGCCCGTTTATGCCTTGATTTATAATAAATTCTTGGAACACACATCAAAAGTCTTCATGCACGGAGCTACCGCTTACTTTGAGGAGAACCTGTGTTGTATAGCTGATTATATAACTAAATGTAATCACTTTTTCCAAAGTATACACAACAAAATCTCAGCATTTTTGGCGTATTGGTAGATCTTGGTTATGAGAGTTTATATATGAATTTTCATCTGTGCCAAGCATGATGTGACCAGGACAGTTGTTTTCAGACCTACCCCTATTTGAGGAATATATTGCTGGTCTGTGTTCTGTATGGTGAAAAATTAGGCAACAGGAGCTTGAGAAAAATTACTTATTTTTGTCAGCCTGCCTGCACAAATCCAAGTGTATGTGGATTCTTTTGCCTCTTCAGCTGGGGGAAACTATAAGAAGCATTTCTGTCTCTCTTCCCATCACACAATCACCCTGCCCCATGATATGGGAGGGTTAGATGCAGGATACAGAATCTTTGTGATTCTGCTTTGAAAAATGAGTTAGTAGCAGTAACTCCATCTTCATTTACAGATCTACACTCTGACCTTTTGGATTCATTTTTGGATTGCTCTGATGATAAATGTGTATTTCTCTTTAACAGGCTTGTCTCTCCAGGAAGTGGCAAGAGGTCTGGGCTACAAAAATGTGACCCTTTTGGTGATTCTGCATCACCTGGGAAAGGATTGATGCTCCAGATGCAGGACCATGTCATTCTCCCAAGCGCCTGCTTGGGGCGATATGACCTGGTTTGTACAGTGCTCTTTCTCTTGCATGCCAGGCGTGTGGAGGTACCCCTGTGTTCAGACTGTCACTGTGGCACAGGAGAGGTAGCTCACCCTGCTGTGATAAGGATTAGTCTTTTGGGACCACAGACAAGTGACTTGGTTTATTTATTTAAGGAATCATTTATGATTCAGCTTCCTAATCCAGTGCCTGCACTGTTGAAGGCCAGCTTTGGAAATGCAGTAGGCAGCTGGCTGCGTATTATTTCATTGGCTTGAAAGTACCATCCAACTAAATGTCTGGTGAGTGCTTAGGTTCAGTATACCTAGCAGTGAAACATTTAGCCTCTTGAAATGACAGCCTTTGAATTAGACTTTGCAAACTTAGCCCACAGTTCGTTTGAAGGTAACTGGTATGTCACGCAAAGCAAGTATGCTGGAATGCAATAATGCAAGCTGAAGCTGGGGAGGCATGTTCATATTTGGAAGGCTGTGAAAACCAGACAGAGAGCAGACGTGCTTAAGAGAGAATTCATTATAAAGCTGGTGAACAAGGAGTGAACAATACCACGTTGCTCATACGATCACTCAGGGCTTTCATTGATATTCATTATTCACTCCTGTGACTCAGAAAGCAGGAAGATGCAGTCTCTGGTAGAGGCAGTGTCACAAAGTGAATGTGAATTTTTGGTTGCTTCCAGGTTATTTATCGACTTACCCCTTGTCCTTCTGCTCTTGGACACACCACACTTCCACACGCTATGTACAAACGAAAAATAAGGTATGCCTCACGTTAACGTATTTCATCTAAAGCATAGCAACATTAAGGCTGAAGAGGGATAATGTAATTTTTCAGCAAATGCAGATGTTAAAGGCAAAGCTCAGATCCTAATCCAGGGCCCATGAAGAAGCAGAGGTGTTCAGACCACCCAAATTTAGCCACCCAACTTGGCAGCTTAAGCTAGCCAGCTAGGCTCTCCAGGTTCCTGCTGGAGTCAATGGAAAAGCAGAGCAGGGGAGAGAGAGGCTTGCTTCCAGGAGCAAGTCAGTAAGCCCGTGTCAGGCTCCTATTCTGAATTGCCTCTAGGAGAGCTGCTCTATTAAGGGAGTTTGAGGAGGCAAGCCAGGTAACTTAACCAGCTAGGCTGGGTGCCTGAATTCTGTGTTCTGAAAACACCTCTTCTTGTGCTGTAGCAAGCAGAAGTCCATTTTCCCACTTGCCCTCAGTTTGTGTGTGTGTGTGTGTGTGCATGCTTCCCACCTTTCCAGAATTCTTTGTCCCTCTTTCCCTTGTACCTCAAGAGATGCACAAATTGTCTGCTTAGGAGGCTGCAGGTCATTCGCACACAGCTTAAGTGATGTCTAGTAGTAGAGGATGTTGGCCTTTATGGTTCCTTGTCTTTATGTCTTTCTACAGAAAGGTATCGTGGTTTCCTGTAATGGAAATATTTATAGCTAGAATCACCTGGCCTTACGGAGCTGTTCGGACATCCCCTGATCAGACAGGAGTCTGCTGGAAGACGGTGAGTTGGTAGAACTGGAATGCTCTGCTGAAATAGGTCAATTTTGTTGGTGATTTTTAAAGGAAACCAGGCAAAGCAACTGGCTGCCTGGCTCAGTGGTGGGTCAGCCAGGAGGCAGGCAGGCCCTGAAAGACTTTGTTTGGCCAGAACCACCAGGATGCCAGCTTGTCACCGTGACACTCAACATAAAGAGTTAGCAACTCCTCAGGGTTTATCACAAAGTGAGAAATCATTTTCCGGTCAGTTCTGAGCTACCTAAAGTTGTAGTTTGTTTTTTGTCTCTTCCCCTTCCTCCCCCTTCCCTATTACTAGGGAAAACCAGTTCATCTGAGGATCTGTTGTTACAGTTTGTTTTGCTTTCCCTCCCCCTTGTTCTAGTGCCTCAATTATTTCCGATCTGCATGTTTATTGTTTGGAAGCAAACTCGCTTTCCTGCTCTTTCACCCCATACTTCCTTCCAGAAGGTCTGTCTTTCTGGCACTTGGAGAATGTGAGTTCAGCTCCAGCCTTGCCAACAGATGAGCTGCAGGCAGCTGCTGCTACCTCCACTGCTTTCAGCTTTGCAGTACATACTCAAACGCGGCAAGGAAGGAAGGAATCACGCGCAGACTTTGGATATCTTTTCATACTCCAAGAAGAATTTATTAAGGGGCTTTATATCAGGCTGAATCAGGTAAGGGAAAGGAGGTGATGACAGGGACAGAGTGATGGAGCAACGGAAGTAGTTGTCTCTGGAGCCTGAGAGCCAAGATGCTGTAGGCACATCCCGCTGGATACCTGCTCATTCAGGCTCAGGAATCGCAGTCAGCCCACTGTGATAACACCACCCCTGTCCTGTGCTGCTGGCTGTGGAGCTGGTGTGCCTTGGCCACAGCAGCATGATGGAGCTGTAGGGTTCAAGCAGGGCTTTGTCCTGGGCCAGTGTGACTCTGTTGACAACCAAAGCAAGCCATTATGTATGGAGTTACAGCTTCCCGTGTAGCCTGGGAGAGGGAAAGCTGGCTAGGATGCCTGTATTTTTCTTGAAATCTCCACAAAATGCGTCACTTGGCCATTAAAAACTCTCCAGAGATGAGAGCAGGAGATGTGGTGCCATGCTGAGGCCAAAACATACAAAGCCCTATTAGATACCATTTCAGTGGAACATAATCAGTGTTCCTTATCTGAAGGAAGGCAAACTATTTGCCTGCCCTTCTGCCTGGGAGTCCATCTCTCTGGCTGTTGTAAAGAATGAGGAGAGCCACCTTTATTAGGAGGGTCTCAAGTGTATTTTGCAGGGCCAAATGGCAAACACCCTGCCCCTGTTCTGTCTCTCATCCTGGCCTTGCTCATCTCCTAATGAAACGATATAAATGTGTGCAGGAAAAGCATTGAAAGCCGTTTATCTGTTGTGTCTAGCTCGACATGCAACTTTATTATCTGCAAGCCATTTTTTTTTGATTGCTTTCTCTCTGCCAGGAATTCAAGGCAAGAAAATCCATTTCAATCTGAGTAAAATGACAGGCTACCCCAATTTAGTGGGGATCTCATCAGTTCTCTCAGGCAGACAGTGTTAGAAAATTATACAGGGACAGGTGCCCATAATAAATCAGCTCAGGCTTCTGTGCCTTCAATGCATTTGTAATGATGATGGTGATACTATGTATGCGCAGAGTACCTTTCATGCAAAAGGCTCCCACACTTTGCAAACTATATACAACCCATAATGTTGTATCTGTGCAGCACTGAAATACTTGTGGGGTTGTTTTATATAACAGCTTTGATCTAGAAGCCTCAAAAACACCAGTGGATTCTTGTTTAAACAGGAGACCTTCCAAAAAAAAAATTGCTCTCTGATGCAAGATTAATTCATGGCAATCACATTCTTTTGGAGTTGTGAACCGAGTATATTCCAGCCTCCATCCCAGACAGCACTTAAGCGCACACCAAACTTGGCAAACATGCACCAGACTGCAGTGCATTAGCCGAAGATAAGCATGTGCTTAAAGGCTCCCCAGACTAAGACTACGAAGCTGTTTCTTGAAGATTCAAACCATCAGCGATGAGGGAGGAGAGGCAGGGAGTCTGTTCATTGGTTCTTAAATTTAAACCTATTGGCTGCTGCTGTAATTAAAGAAAAATGCAACAAATCTTGGCAGGCAAAGCCGAGTTTGCTGTTCTGGGTGGAAATACTTACACTTCCATCCTGAAAAGAAATGTTCTGAATGCAGTAAGGCTTTTGTGTGTCACCCTGCTTGTGTGGTGTGAGATGGAGAGCGTGTGCAGAGCCAGGGCTGGCAGCAGGTAGCCTGTGTAAAATCTCGTGCTGTTTCCCTGCTGCTTCTCCATCCTCTGCTTTTTTTTTGGTGCAAGCTGATCTGGTCCAAAATCAGATTGATGTTGGGCCGTGAAGGTAAATCATCTCAGGTAGGAATGACTTAGAGAAGTGAATTTTGGCAGCCCCATCGTCCTCCACAGCTTCGTATACGTTACAGGCAGGAACAGTCGCATCTCCTGAAGGAGCTGCATTGTCCCACTGTAAGAGAGAGCCCATCAGAAAGGCGATCACTCCTTGGGATGAGGTGCTGCCTTGTCCTCAGAGCACACACAGGGCAGGAGTGCCTCTGCTCAGTGAAAATGCTTTGGCAATGGTAATGGTGAAAGGGTGGTGGTGAAGGCACTTGCCCTTTCCCACTGCCCACACCAGCATGATGGCTGCTTCCACTGATGAACAAAACCAATTAGCACTGGCATGCAGCACCACAAACCGTGCAGTTAAATCTGTGTGGAGTGGTAGAGCCGCTGCGGAAATGCCCGTAAAAAAAAGTTGGCCACTTGTTCGCTGAGGCAGCTACGTGTTTGCTTGCTTCTTGTAAACAGGAACCAGAGGATTTCATTCCCATTTCTGAAGGATGAACCAGCCCCCGGATCTCTCCACCTCTGGGAGCAGGAGCAGGGAACACGTCACTGAACTGAAACTGCAAGAAACTTTCAGTAAGCAATATGCAATCCCATCCCAGGACTTGGCTGGAGCCTCGGCCTGACGCCTCCGCTCCCACCAAAGCTATCGTGATCCTGGAGGATGCTCCTTGGCAAGGTGCTCATGTTGCACATTGCCCATCGTGTGCTGGAAGAGCGATTCAGCCAACTGAGCACAGCTACTTTTAATGAGAAACTCCCTTCTTCACTGCATCCTGCTGGTGCATTCCGACGTGAAACAGTGTGTGACCGGCCTCTTCCCCTCGCTGGTTAGTCTGCAGGTACGCCTCCCTTTAAACATCTTTGACCCCATGGTTTAGTATTTCTGAGCATAGGAATGGATTCAACTTCACAGCTGCACATTTTTAATAGGTTTGGATTTAGGAAAAGTAGTTTTATTTGGAGAGAAATACAAAAGTAGTTGGAGTTTGGCTGAGGATAAACACGGTCTAAAGCAACTTGGATTTTCTTGCAGCACAAAGCTACCCAATATAAACAGATCTAAAAAAAGCCCACGAGGAACACAGATATTTTCTGTCTGAAGACTTCTTCAGCACTGAACTTACACAGCAAAGGTGCACTGATTAGCCTGTGTCACCCACTTGACACACACTGATAATTCAAGACTCACCCAAACGCTAATACACACAGATGTAGGAGGCTAAATTTGGAATAGCCTGAGCACAGTTTTTCAGAGTGCTTCACCAGCACACATCAAATAAACATGGTTGCCAGGATGTGAGTCAAGCAGCATTTTTAGCAAGCAAGCTGGACTGATCAAATGTCTGCAAAAATCAAACTTGCGTAGAATTATTTTATGAAGCCGCATAAGATTAAAACATTAAGGCAAATAACTGGCAAACAGTCAAATCATGAGCAGTGTTTCCTTGGTTCTGAGTTTGCAACTTCTGTGGCCAAACACATGATGATGTTAAAGGCATTGGTTTTACAGAAACTTTTCTACCAAAAGAAAAGAGGAGGAGAAAACGAAGGAAGAATTAGAGAGCCTGGAACACAGCGCAGTATCCTTTATGTACCTGTATGAACTATTAAATGGTGTGTGAGCCCCTCAGGCCTCATTCACAACAGGCAAGCACTCTCTGAAGTATGAGGCATCTAAATACCACTGAAAAACGAAGCCTGTAGCAGGACTGAGTGTGCTCCACCTTAGAGGTGGCATGGCCAAGGAGGATGGCCTTTACATTGGGAACTGACCTTTCTTCCTCCCTTTTGGGTAAAGGCCACTTCATTTTTAATTTTTTTTTTTTTTTCAGAAACAAGAAATGGGGTAAAATAAGTCAAAAAGTTGTAACTCTCGCTAAAGATGTTTAAGATTAACCCTCACTTACCAATAACTGTACATACAGAAGCATTTATGGTATTCTGGGACCCAAACTCTGCAGGTGTTGCCTGCTGTGAAGCTACTGACTAGCTGCAAAAATACATGTCTAAAAATGCAACGAATAGGAAGTGTTCACTGATTGGTCACAGATCTACTACTGAATTTGATTTAGTATTAATCTGAATCTAATTAGATAGCTTTGAAAACATGCAATTAAAAACTAAAGGTTTCATCCTTGGGGTAAATCCGTTTCTCCAGGATAAATTTGGCTTCTAACTACTTACATATTCCAATTGCTGAGCCAAGACAAACTCACAGAATTAAATCAGTGTATTTTTAAAGTTCTGTTGAAGAAGAATGAGGACTGTAGAAAGTTGGCTTTTCTTGGGGGTGGTACCAGTGCAAAACATTATGGCGTAATTCTGATTTCATGAGTATCATTGTATTAAATTGTGAGCATCACTTCTTCACTGCCAGAAAAACAACCCAAAACATATGAAAACTTGTTCTGGAGAGAATGCTTGAGAAATTGATGGCTTGTAGAGATATTCAGAATCTTCTGTCGCTGTTTTTCCTCTTCTTTTCCAAAAGCATTTGCAGTTCTCTGGAACAAGTATGTAGCAGGATGGGAAAAAATGGTGAATCCTTTCTATGAGGGACAGAATCCCTGTCTTCAGCTTCGGGAATTTTAATGCAACTTGTTGTATTATCTACAATTAGATCAACATCTGCAAGTGTCGAAATGGTTCTGGAGAAGCAGGATTACCTGAGAAGTCAGATGAGGCTTCAGTGTTGTCCATGTTGCAAAGTCATGGCGTAACCCTGCCCATGCAGGAGGTCCTGGCTCATTTTCTGCATGGGAAATAGCACTTGCTAGCAGGGCTTCAGAGCCTACAGACCACTAAGTGCCGCCTCTAGTATTTGCAGCAGCACGATCTCCTGCTGAACTGTTATGCCATCTGGAGAACTTGTGGTATGTACGTGGTATCCCTTCACTGAGACTTATCTTGCTTTGCTCTTGGGACATGCGAAGATTTTGTGGTAATTTATGAGCTTTATATTAAACGTTAAACGCGGATGGCATCTTTTATTTATTTATTTAAATCTTTTATTTATCCCTTTGCAGCACATGCGAAGTGTGTTTTTCCATGGCTCCTACTTTCTGGGGCAATACAGAATATTTCCCCAAAAGCTATGCAGCCACCTGCCAGATTCCCATGTATTATAATATTTTCGGCCAGCTGCTGTGGTAGCTGTTCATGCCAAGGGCAAGAATTCCCTTGCTCTGGTTTTAGCTTTCATGCAGTCTGGAGCCTGCTTTCAGCCGGTGTGGAACTGTGAGCATGAGGCCTGAGTCAGAGTTAAAATGAAAGATCAAACTCTCAGAGCCCGTAACCAGCTGGTGGAGCCCAGGTATCATGTCCTGTTGTAGGGTGCCAGTGCCATACATCCTCTTCCTCTCTTCTCTAGTGCTCTATCCCTGTCCTTTACTGGGGGCCTTCTAGGCAGAATAGCAAATATATAGGCATAGTGATCCCAGAGGAGATCTTTGGCAGCAAATGGTGACTGGCTGGTTGCTCGGAGCTGGTGGTGTTCTGCTGGCTGGGCTACTCTTAACCCCAGGTCTGCCAGGGACATGCCAATGAATGGGGTGAGTTGGAAGTTTTTCCTGTTTTAAGAGCTAATCGTGGCTTTGCCACACCTCTCTTCTTCCTTTCGTATTATTTAATTTATTTAATATCAAAGGAGCTTTTCTTAGTGTTCTTTTCCGGTGCCTAGCATCTCTAAATAGCTTGCAGTTTTCTGGTGGACACATCACTGCCTCGTCAGAGTACTCAGAGATATTTGGGAGTGTTCAGAAGACAGTAGCCTCCTTCCAAGCGACCATTTGTTTTGGGTGCCCAGTTCAAAACATATGCTGGGTATGGGGGTTTGACTCTTTGGAAATTCCTGACGTTCCCCTCTGGAAGTCAGATGTCTCAGATGGGACATCCAAGATCATTGGCTGCTTTTCTGAAAACAAGTCAGACCACACTGCTCCAGGAACATATTGAATCACACTCATGTCTGCAACATGGGAGAAGTACCATCCCTGCCTAAAGAGGTTGTTTCTGCAGGCTGCTGATACAAAGGAGGATCATAAACAGTGGCTCTGTAGGTGCTGTCAGAAAGCATTGTAAGCATGCACACAGAGAAACTTCCTTCTCAAAACTGGTTTGGATCTGAGTTAAGTCATCTTTTGTGCTGAGCTAGCACAGCTCAGTGATTATTTCCATGTGGGTTCTGACCTCAGGAAAGGTACAACAGTCCAGAAAAACAGAACCCAAGTGGAAGAGGTAAATGAACAGCTCCACAGGGGAAAAACCACTCTGATTAAAAATATGCTGTTGAAATTGTTGTGAAGAACCTCTCTGGATCGCTGCTCAGGAGCCTTATCTCTTACTGCAGGAGAGCCAGAAGAAAGGGTTGTGCTCAGCCACTAAAAAGGTCCAAGTGGAGAAGAGGACATCTAGGAACAAGTGACTTAGTGCCACTTGTAGCTGGTAACTGGGGATGCTCCAGTGTTGTAGAGCTGGGCTCCCACCAACACAGCTGACAGCTGTGGAGAAGAAATGCTAGAGAGGCAATGCATTCTGGCAGAGTTTTACATACATTTTCTTTGGCATCTCTGATTTTTGCATGGTCTGAACGAAGCCTGTGTGGGAGTCCTGCGCATGCAGTTGTGAAATAGAAATGGCACACCTTATACGTACTGGAAAAGATATTTCCGAGTGCAGAATTAGAAGATTCATGGTAATAATGCTTCAGTCTGTGATACCATTCCCGATCTGACAGTGAATTATGATTGTGTTCCCTCAGCCTTAACTTTCAGCCAGAGGCTTATGCTGCTCTTCAATTGATCTGAAAGCAGAAAAAGAGATACCACCCACAGCTTCACTTGCGTTCTAGGATCTGTACAACAAGGACCTGAGTGGTCAGTGCTCTCTGGGGCTGCTTAGCAGCCTCTGGCCAGTTTTATCTGCCCTGGAGGGATGATGGGAGTTGTGGGGCAGAGTTAATCATAGAATGGTTTGGGTTGGAAAGGACCTTAAGATCATCTAGCTCCAGCCCCCTGCCAGGGGCAGGGACACCTCACACTAGAATCCAAGATCCAAGGGCATGTCCAGCTGTTGATTTATCTATTGACTCTTTGTAAAGCCTCAATGGCCAAGTTTCACATAACACAGCACTGCACAACTGCTGCCTGTTGAGGACCATCTCAGGTAGCAGAGATAGGGCTTTTTGCATGACATGAAAACTTTAACCTTGCTCTGACTGTGGTGAGCAACAGATCACAGCAGTGTTTGTAATGATGGCAAAGCTACACAAGAGGAAAGCATGCCTCTGAAGTAAAGGGGTTAATGGCCTGCCCCCTTTTAAAGTGGTTGTTGAAATGGGCAACTTCCTGCTTGCTGTTTTGAGTTGGTTTGGTGGCTGATTGACTCAGAGGCTGACCTCCAGTGCTCTATTGATGGGCAGAGGCAACTTGGGGCATGCGGCTGTGAGAGCAGACCAGGGCCCCTGTGTCATTCTCTCATTCTTGTTTTTTCAGTCCCTTCCATCTCAGTAATGTCCCTCAATGTTCTTCAGATTGAGCTCATTGCCACACCAACAGTAGCTGTGGAGACCTTTCTTTCTCAGGAAGCTGTGCAGGGCTAAGGAAGGTTGCAAACACAAATGGTGTCTTTTTCTTCCTTGTGGGTATGTTAATCCAAACAACCTATTAAAGAGCTGAGCCAGTTCTCACATATTTAATCATGTGTCTTATTTGGGTTTTGGTTTAGGTTTTTTTGCTCTGCAAGTCTGAACAGCTGGTCCTGCTCATTCTCACCTTGTTCCTGTTTGTGCTGGTCCTGGCTTTTTCCTGTGAAACATCTCTCCCTTGTGAAGTAAGTGGTGCTTTAAAAAGAATTCAGCAGAAGCACAGGGGCCAAAACAGTGTGACCATTTGTCTTCATGCGCAAAAAGACATTCCAATGGGAATTCTGAAGAAGTTCATTTCTGACCACTTCTTCCATCAGGTATTTACTTAGATCCTTCCCTTCATACCTCTCCCAGCCTAGCTATGATTTATTAAGTAAATGCCAAAGCATTGTGTTCTTCTTGTACAGCCCACAAAGCAGTGCATGTCCTAATGATTACCTGCCCTAAGTGTGATACTTTAAAATATTATTCGTACTACATAAAGCAGAAAATTCTCTCAAAACACCTTTGTAAGTGGGTAAATTTTTCCATCCATTTCCACAGGCTTTGGATCAAACCCAAAAGACGTGTCTCTGCTGCAGCCATGGTTAACAGTCATAACAAACTCATGGCAAACTGGGCTGGCTTCTTTGGGGAAATGTGTTTAGTCACAGAGTGTATCTCAAAGGTAGCACACCACCCGCTTTCATCTTGCCATCCACCAAACACAGAGCATGGAGTGGTGTGCAAATATGCATAGCTGCATTTTAACAGCAGATTTTGGATTCGGTGGGCACCCTTACTCACCTTGAGTAGGATTTCACTCCATCAACAATCTTGCCAGCCTTGGTAGAGCTTTTTGGGTGAGGAGCAAAGGGATATGAGTAAGGCTGAAACAGTGGTTCTTCATCTGTGTTTTGAATGTGTATAGCAGAACCCAAACCTCATGGAAGAATTCATTAGCACAGAATGATTTAAATTGGAATACACCTCTAGAGGTCATCTAGACCGAAAGGAAAGACTGGGTAGCATTTTGTTATTTAACTTTAACTTTGACTTCACATTCCTTGGAAAACTCAGGTGTCCTGTGATTGGGATATAGCATGCAAACTGTTAAATGAAGGCATATGGAAACTGATTAATCAGAGCTTATTCCCACCTGTGATTGCTGATAATTAATAGAACCCACTTATGAGAAACCTTAGGTTTTTGAAACAAAAAAAGCAGTTTCTGTCTTGAACTGCACCAAAATAGACCTGAGTGGACTGACTGTAATCCCCCTCCAACTGGAAAGTAAGGTGAGAGTTGGGGTCCTCTGCGAAATTCCAGGTAAAATGATATTATAATTGCAGAAATTAGTCGCAGTTCTGTTATTGCGTCCCACATGTGATGACAAATAACACAGAAAGCCCATCTTATTTGGAAACAGGCGGACTTTTTAGTTGGTATTCTCCAAGTTCTAGTAAGGATGAGCAAAGCCCTTTGTTGCACTACTTAGCATGTATAATTAGAAGGCTGTTCTTGGTTACACTGGCACAAGCCAGGGCTGTCAGTGGAGTTATACTGGTATACCTGAAAGATGTTTGACCTCCCTTTCTTTTCAGACATACCTAAAAACACTAAACTCTCCAAATAGCCCTACATCTCAGACTTTGTTCAAGTGCTCACTTTTCCTTGCCCAATGGCAGGATTTGCTCCTGCAGCCCAAACATTCCTGGGCAGGAAGCTTCATGTCTGCCCAGCCTGTGGTTTTTCTGATTTGTATGTGAAGTACTAGAGGGCCTAACTGTTTTGATGGATGAGAAGTGTCAAAGTTAGACCATATGGCCTGCTTGGTCTCTGCCTGTGTCTGCGAATGCAAGCAAAAATATGCTGGAATTTTTCTCCATTTGGAGTTTTTTTCAGGGATTCCATTACAGCCTGTGTGCTTTTGCAGAGCCTATAATAACGGAGAGGCAGTTAAAATAAATCCTTTGGGTTTAAAGTTGGCAGCTAGAGTGTGCTTATACAAAGGGTTGTATGTGAACTAGGCTTTGTACAAAGGGTTATATGTGAACTAGGCTTTCTTCTTGGGCTCAGTGACATGACATCAGCTGAGGACACAGCTCTTGTAGCCTTCCTCCCTCCCCAGACTTCTTCTGACGTTCCAGTCTGACATTCCAGTCCTAGTTCAATCAACGATGTCTTTGATGCCTTAGGTCAGATTTTTTTATCATAGTTAGATCTGTCTGCCTCATGCAGATAGTGCAAGACAGCCAGAGAATATGTAAAGAAGTTTACAACTGGCTGTCCAACTTCCAATGCTGATTAACTAATTTGCATCTTTTTAAGACAGAACAAACCTTCCTGAAATACGGCAATGGGCAGCCCTTCCCCTAGGCCCAAGGAAAGCTGTGGTGGCAGCACATTGTCAAACACAAGAAGACAAGCTCTCTGGTAATACACACCTTCTGCAAGAGACTGAAATCTGTGGGTCCAGGAAATGAATGTATGCAAACCCGGGTGTGTTTGTTCATGTAGTTTTAAGGCTTAGAAGCAATAGTGTAATTTATGTATTGGAAATTGCCAAACTCTGGCTGATAGTTCCTATGGGATAGTGGCACTTTTCTTCTCTGTTCTGATATTTGTAGTACAGTGCAAGAAGGGAAAGTATGTATGCATGTATGTATGTATTATTTAAGTGTTAAGTTAGCCAGTATTCAAATGTGTTGATTCCTGCAACAAGAACATGTAGTCCTCAGTGTGGCAGAGCCCAGGGACCGACGCGTGGGATGCCTTTTGGGGGATTGAGCTGAGCAGCACTCTGCCTACTCAAGAGGAAGACAGGGTATAAACACAAAGAAAACTCACCCAAGGCTGTGCCAAGCCTCCTCCGCTGTCTCCTGAGGCTATCTTTGCTCAGAGCAGAGGTGAGGGGCCCTGCCAAAAGCAGCACCTGGAGCTGTGTAGGGCACACCACTAGGTTGGTGTGTGCTGCCAGCGGGCAGGGAGAACTGGGGAATCTGCTTCACTTGGTGGTGTGGGAGGGAAGGGTTGGGAGGGAAATTGCACCTTATCACAGGTGTTTGAATGCCAGCTTTGCTGTGTTCCCCTGCCTTGTGCTCACATGTGTACGCTGCACCTCTGACAGCCTCTTCCCAGGGAAGAAAGTGCCCAAGTACAGGAGGCATCTTTGGAAATCTTCAGGAGTTTACACAGAGAAACAGATTCTTTTATACAACAGAAAGTCAGTAAGAATATCTTTGCAGTGGCTATCATCTTCATTAGCCCTACCTGCCTACAAACTGGGCACCATCTCCGTGGAGGATTGAATTCCAAGAGGGAAAATGGATATGAAAGAGAGTTGCGTGTGTGTATGTCAATAAGAACTGGTCAAAGTATGGAATAGTTTGGAGAGAATATCTAATGTTTAACTACGATTTCATGCAAAATAATCAATGTTTCATGGGCTTTCCTGCACATCCTCAGCAATGACTGTGAGCTGGTCATTGAAAAGATACCACCTTCATATGAATGCCAGCCCACAGGATTTTGCTTATGTAGGAGCAGGCATCATGCTGGGACAGAAGGATTAATTGAGCTCTTTAGAATTCCCTTTGATCTGCACCATAAATACCCAATATAATATCTCTGACCTGATTATATTTTAAACCTCAATTCCTTGAGCATTTGGACTCTGCACTGTCCTCCCAAAAGGCAAATGCAAGCTCAGTACTTTTGGGGGGGGTTTGCTGGTATCAGCTCCTTTATTTTCATACCACTTAACTATTACCTGGCCAATCTGGTGTTGCTTAGTGTACCAAAAGATGGCGTTTTCACTTGGAGAGAATGTCATGTCTGATAACTCCATCCATCACTTTGGCACTTACCCAAAAGATACAATTAAATCTCTATTAAAGCACTGGGACTCTGGAACACTGATCTTTCACAGATCATTTAATCAAAGGGCTCAAATAACTAACTGCCTGTAAAGAGGATGAGACAAAGTTTCTGGTGGGTACATATGCATATATATAAAAATGAAACATAAGGGATTCTCGTGCTTTCACAGGTGGAATTTTAAGGCTCTTCTTTTGCAAAGGGTTAAACATATAGTTACATTCATGTGTGTTTACATGCTCTTAGGTGTTCCTCTAAAGGAAAAAGGGAGGAAAACAAGTCTTAATGGAATATATTCAGTCAGGTCTAATAATTAAATAAATATAAATAAATAACTGGCTTTTCTGGCTTTTCAGCTCTTCAGGGTTTGAAGCAGATATATCCAAATCAGTCAGCTTCTATTACAGGAAACTATGCACAGATTTGGGTAATCTCAATAAATTATATATGAGGAGAAAAGACTTCAACAGGTAAAAAGGTATCTTTATTTAAACTTTACAGAAATCAGTGGTCCATAAAACATTCTTTACATTGTTTAAATTCATGCATTTAGGATGGTGTCTTCAGTGTTCTTTGTATAAGTAATGAGATTTAAAATGTGTTATTCCCCATCCCACTGGGTAGAGACTCCTGTTCTACTCTTTGCTACTTCATAAACGTACTTTACTAGTTAGAGTCCAAAGGCAACAAGTGGCCCTAATGATACTTACTTTTCTATATAAATGAGAAGAGAGATTTCCTCTGCACTTACATGTATGTACTCCAGTAATGGCTATGTTCCCTTTCACAGTGCTTGCTCGCACATGACATGCTCTGTGCACATAAACATATATACAGGCAGCAGTGCATGAAACCTGGAAGCAAACACATGTAGAGGGTGTTTTTGATACTCCAGCTGTTACAGCTGCAGCCTTTTGGGAACCTGGCAGCCCTGTGCAACACCTGACTGGTCTGTTTTTACAATGTAAGTTCTCCCCCAGTGTCTGAATGTGAGATTGGAGCCTGCTTTGCATAGACAGCGTGATTATGATCACAAAAACAATGCAATGTATCTATGTGTGTATGTGAATAATAATGCAATTCAGAACACATACACTGCAATCTTTCTGCAGAGCTCTTGCCACGTGACTGGGAGTTGATATATCTGTCACAGAAATGCACCTAGTCCTGGTCCCATTGTTTTTGTCATGAAAGAAACGGTTCTCTCAGAGAACCATTTCTCAGAATGGGAAAATTGCCAGTATCTCCTGTAAACTTGTTGCTATCCAAAGGTCTTGTACTTGATGTGGGGCACCAGGAAAGTAGAAAAGGGGAACTTGGGAAATAATTCCTTTAAATTATTTTTAGGAAGCATGGGGCTGAATTGCCAACTCTGATGTCTCTTCATAAGGGAGGAATCCAAACTTGCAGGAAGTGTGTCTTCCGTCTGAGAGGAGAGGGAGTCAGAACCATTGGAGACTTGTACTACCTCCGTGCACCTTTGCATGTCTTCTTTCCGTGTCTCTCTCAGGGGGATTTCGTTGCAGTCCCTCTAACTCAGGTGTGGGGCAGTGGTCCTACAGCACAAATCTCCCGCTATAGCCATCTCCAGTTTATCTACCCGTTGCTCCCATTAAGGCCAGCCAGTTTCCCTCCTGCAATACGTTTTTCTCTGCAGAATACTCTTGACTCCCTCCCTACTGTGTCTGATAACTGGCACAAGCCATCTGATCCCCAATCTACAGAGATCACTTGTAAGGGTATGGGGAGGATGCTGCTAATCTGTTGCAGGAAAGCCTGAGTTTGATTCCCCTTACCCTAATCCTAGGCAGTCTGTTCTGGGGGTTTTGTATTTTTCTACATTCCAGTCAAGGGGAGGAAAGAGGCAACGTTGTTCTCTGGAAAAGCTGACAGACCATCCCATGGGCACAGTCCAAAAGCAGTTTGTACACCAGCAGTTCTATTACTTACACACTTGATGATTGCACAAAGGTTACATGGTTTCAGATTTCCTAACCGTAACCCTTTCTGGGAATATGGAGCCAAATTTTTGTCCTTGGCAGATCTCTAAACCCTCGAAGTTGTAAATGGGATCAGCATTTGACCTGTTTCTTACTATTTTTCTTTGCAAGAAAGTAACTTGGGTATTAGGTTCATTTGAATTTTTTAATTTAAATATACATCTAAAGAGCAGAAGAATACAAAAGTAACTTCAGTAAAAAACTACTCTTTCTATGCTGTTGATAAACACTGGATATGTGCCCATAGATAACTTCAGACTCTCAATCAAAATTGGGTCCTAGAGCTTAGAATGTTACTCAAGCTTCCCTAATGAATGATGATTTGCTTACGTATTCCTTGGCAGCTAGCTAGCAAAGCTCCATTAAACAAAATGTATATTAATATTGTCCTGTCTAAGTAATGGTCTTTACAGTCCACTGTCATTATGCTGAATTAGCTCAGCAGAGATAACTTGAAGAAACGCATGTTCAATGAAGTGGAGTATAATGTGTGCGTCTTTGGGCAACATACGTATGGTAGGTACCTTAAAGGAGATTCTACCTTCAGTGACGTATCTTCAAATAAGAACAGGAAAGTTCTTGGATCTCTGGGGCTCCTATACTGCCATTTATTTTCCATCAGTGGTACATATCTATGGAGATCCTGGTACTACATGTGTGTAAATGAGTATCTGTGTGTGTCAAAGAGAATAAGGGGGAGTGTGAATCTCCAAAGTTTACCAGGTTTAGAAAGGGCAAATAACTGATGTGGTGGTTTTGAGTGACTGACCCTTGTGATCTATCACGTACCATCCTTCAGGACACGTATTTCCAGTTATTTCTGATCACCCTGTTTGGTAGGTTTCATGTTCTTTCATGCTTTGCCTAAAGGGAAAAGATTATTCAACTCTTAGGTCATCTTGTACAACTGCTTGTCTTTCTCAAGACTTTTCTTTTCCAGAAAGGTGCTTAACCAAAATTGTATCAGAGATTCCTAAAGGATGAGATACCATTGATAAGGTTACAGGCAAAGCCAGCACAACACAGCACTGTGTCACACCATAACAAGAAAAGGTAGATTTCTTCTACAGCTGCTCTATGTAGCATCTTTGTTGACATTTCCTAACAGATTAAATGGCAAAGGTTTTTGTCTGCCTTCCAGTGCTTGCATTTGTGCAAATATTTTTGTACCATTAGCTATGGTACAAGGTACCAAAGCTCCAACAAAGATAGTAATTCTGAAAAAAAGATGTCTATTTATATGTATGGTTTTGCCAAACACAGGTCTGAGATAACAAAGACCTTTTATCATCAAGCAAACATGATATCACCAAAACGTTAATTCCTGCTCTACCTTTTAACCTCACAACTGTATTGCTTTACCCTATGATAGCTTTAATGTTCAAACACTGAGAAGACTCTTGTGGCGATGCTTCAGGATGTCAGAGGTATTCACGGGTGGGTATCAGTCTCTGTTGATATGGTATCAAAGTGCAATACATAAACCTGTCTTCATGAGAATTTTCTTGTTGACTTTGGAGATTGGAGGCGCGAGGCACGTTGTGGTTGGGCATTCACAGTTTGGAGGCCCGTACTGGCAATCAAATTAGGTTTATTTCCTGCTGGTTGCTGCACGTTGGCTAAGATATCTGTCAAGGAATAAGCTGGCTCTGTGTGGACTGTGGGTCCTGGGAGCACTGCCTGTCTCCCTGCAAGAGCCCTGGACAGTTCCTGACACTGAGACCCAGCAAGACACGAGCATCCATGTGTTCTTCCTCCCACTCCCCCTTTCCTCCCATCTCCACACTGCAAATATAACCTGGATATGCAGGCTGGCTTGTCTTTGAACTAAAAAGCTGGTCTCTTAGGTGCTCTTTGCAACAAATCTGCTTTGCTGACCCAGAAACCAAGAAGTGTTTAGTTTATCAGCTATGGTTTTGCCTTTATCCTGCAGCTGGTTTCTAGTGCTGGGTGGTGATCTATCATCTTTGAATCATTCTTTCCTAACTGCTGTTACTGTCTGTGACTCCACCCATTGTATTGTAGTGCTTTCCCTTGGTGCAGGTGCACACCCTGGTTCCTCCATCACATATTCTTAGTCTTGGACCATGGAAAGTTTTGTGTGGAAGTTACTTCTAGGGGGCAAAATGGACAGACAGACAGAAGTAACTGTGAGCAGCAACAGATGTTGTCCTGATACCTGACCAGGGGCACATTCCTCAAGCTCTTTTCAGTGCTCTTAAAGCACTAATAGACCTTAATAGCCCAGACCAGCCTCACCTGGGCTCCTCTTCTGCCAATGGGCCTCGGGCCCTATTTAAACACTGCCCTTATGTTTAGCTCTTGCCTGAACTGTGTTGTGGTTCTTGCATGCACTCAGTTTTTGTCTCTGACCTCATCTCCTGGGTGGACCTCCTGCTCAAGGCTGGACCTTGGAACATGCCCTGGACCTCATCCATCAGCTTGCCCTGTAGGAAAGCTATTGTCCTGTTGCTGGAGCATGTTATCCCTACCCTGTTCATGCCCTGTGCCCTGTGGAATGGCACCCTAGGTGGTGAGGGCACTGCTTGCACTTGGGTCACCTTTGACTTCTGACTTATCCTCTCTCATGAAGCAACCCTGCTCTTCCTGTTCTCTGACAATCTCATACGTCTTGGCAGGAATACTCATTTGAAATTTCAGTAAGGAATTATCTTGTGTGTTGTTTGGTTATCTGATTTTAGTGTATCTTGTTAAAAAATATGCAAGTTGTGCTTACTATAAAGCAATAGTTAATATCTATTCTTCCCTTGTACAATAGGTATGAGGCTTTAAAATTGGAAGCAAACAATGATGAAGATGATGGTCCACCTAGATTGGGTGTGTTGCCAAAGTTAAGTGAGCAGATGAGGTCACTTGGCTTGTTCAGCTTAGATAAGAGAAGGCTGAGGGGTGACCTCATTGCAGTCTACAACTTCCTTAAGGGGGACAGTGGAGAGGGAGGTGCTGATCCCTTCTTTCTGGTGACCAAAGACAGGACACAAGGAAACAGGAAGTTCAGATTGGACATTAGGAAAAGGTTATTCAGTGAGAGGGTGGTTGGTCACTGGAGCAAGCTTCCCAGGGAAGTGGTCACAGCACCAAGCCTGTCAAGAGTTCAAGGAGCATCTGTATGATGCTCTTAGTCATATGGTTCAGTGTTTGGTGGTCCTGTGAGGAGCAGGGAATTGGACTTAATGATCTTTCTGGAGCTCTTCCAACTCAAGATATTCTACGCTTCTACGTTTTGCAAAGCCCAGGACACTTCCTACTGGCTATATGGAGGCAATGGTGTTATAGGAATAAGGCATTTCCATGAGGAAAATGAACAGTGTATGGAAGGCCACATTTGCTGATCTAACTCTAGTCATCATTTTAGAAAGAGTTGGGTATGAGGAAGTGATGCTGCTTCCTCAGCGTCACTTATCACAGTCCTGATGAGTTGGCAGGACATCTTGCATGCTCTTTTCCTAGCTTTGGTTGTCTGCAGGTGAGTTGGCTACGCTGCTGAACCCCTAACAGGGCCTCTGACCATGCAGGGCAGCCCAGTAGCACAAGAGAAGGTACACTGTTGCCTACTGATGAGGGAATTGGGAAAAGGGCATTTCAACACATGGGTTTACACACAGGGCCTCTGTAATCTTGCTAATATATCCAATTTCATGGACTGCAGGAGGAGTTGAGTACCCTGTGTGTGCTGTCTGTAGGCTTAAGCTAATAGTAGGCATCAGCAGCTAAAACAGACATGGGTCAATGAGCTGTGCTCTCCTCCCCTCTCCTCTGAATCCACAGCCACAGCTTGGAACATGTTGCAGTCAGACATTGTATAGGCAGCAAATTACTGAGCACCTTAGAGAGGAAAGAAAAGTACATGTGCCATCAAAGGTTAATTTGTAAAGCATAGTTGGCCCATTGGCCTACAGAAGAACTCCACAACTTCATTAATACAGGTTATTTTCGGAGTTGCTCTGCAAGGAATTTTCCTTGAACATTCAGTAGGCTTCAATGGTATAAAAATTGGGTTAGGTGTCCCCTGAGCAAGGACCATGTCATAAGAGGCAGCCTAAGCCTTAACCCAGATCTAGGTGATCCCCAACTCACTCAAGAGCTGTGGCGGTGGTGGAGTCTGGTTTCCTGTGGTTTTGTCTTGCAGTGGTGTTCTTTGCTGTCTGATTAGATGCAAACTCCAGTTGTTTCCCCAGGTCTAGAGAATGTGGGGCACTTCGCTCTCTGGACTCGGCCACAGTGTCCACGCTGTAGCCTTCTCGGTGGAAGAGTTTATGTTGGGTTTTTCCCCTCACTGTCTGCTTGCCTATTTGCCTAGCTGGAGGAACTTCAAATACCTGAGGCTGCCATGTCTTTGATACATTGGACTGGTTGGCCAGCAGGATCAAAGGTTACTGGAAGGAGACTGACTCAAGTTTATGCATACACATAAACATACACACACAGCATACAATTACATTAACCTCATTGCCTTGGGAAACTAATCTACAAGTAGCATGAGATGTAGTAGGATTAGATGAAAAATGGTAATTTTTATCACATAGCAGGATAGTCAGTTAAGTTTGGACAACTGATGGTAGTTCAGTGACATCTGAACATATATATATACATAGAGAGATAAAATTAATGCAGAACAAAAGGGGACGAAAGAAACCCACCTTGAAAATATACACAAGTTACTACCATATTTTTAAAGCGTGGGTGTGCTTTAATACGACATACACACACAGATGTATGTCCAGTGTGTATTATTTAAGGGATGGTACTTAAAGCAAGTAGAATGGTTTTTCTTCTCTTTGCAGAATTAGAGAACAGCATATTCAAGATTTGTGATGGAAGTCTGTTTTTAAACCTGCCTAGTGAAGTACTGTCCCGGCTATACTGAACAGCAAGTCAATCCACAATGTTTTCTTTCAAAATAGAGAGAATTCAATTTCAAATGTCCAAAACACAACCATCTAGCAATGGCCAAGTTGACTTGTCCAAAGCATCCCCTTATGGATGATTATAGGTTAAGTTTGGCTCTGCTCCTTGTTTCACATGGAACAAGATACTGCGGCTACTCCTCTAACCTATACACTGTCATAGTGGTCATGATGTGGTTACAGAATTTCCCAGTGCTCCAGAGCTGTTGCGTGGATGTCAGATTAGGGCAAGATGCTGTTCCCAATGCTCAGGATTTGGCTCATGCCAAGGCTATTTTTGGGTGAATTGGCTCTGCAGAGAATTCCTTCCCAGCATTCCATAGGCTTTCAATGCCCTAGGAATTAGGGTAGGTGTCAGCTGAAATCTGCAATCCTATCTGGTAAAACTGTAAATGACTGAGGTTAAGATACAGACAGCAGAAATCAGCTACTAAAATTCATCATGACTTGTACAGCACTCGGTAGGTAGTAAAATAATAATTAATAAAAGCAAGAATGACAGTGTTTAATTCTGAATTACATCTATGGAGCTATTTCCTTTCTTTGAAGTATCAGAAGTACTAAGTACTTGTGTCCTGCTGAGTTCACTGTAGACGTTTCTGAAGGCAGCTATAAATGTATTTACCTCTCCAAAACTGAGAAAGCCTCTGCTAAGTGCAAAATACTGTGCAAGAGTCTGTTTTGCATTCTATCAGTTAATGTTTTGACGTCTCTCTTCAGGTTTATGCTCTCACAGAGTTGGTAAGACATAGGCAAAGCATTTTTCCCAGCTCTTAACTATGTCATAAACTCCATAGGCTTATAAGCAGTAGTTATTCTCATGGCATTTTCTAATGCAGTAAGTAGAAAGATGCCTAACAGAGAAGAGAACTACCTTTCTTAAAGGTAAATTCAGTTCAATTAATTGCTAATAGAATAAGTTTGACTATACTGTGGAAGGAAAGTTTCAAAGGCTGTCTGCCACAGATTGCAATTGTTCTTGTATAAAAGCTGCTTTGAACTGTGTATGGCAACCTGACTCCCTGCTTGGGACTCCTGGAACTGAGCGATGATCCAACACTATTCCTCAGGGAACCTTTCTTGGCGTGCCCTGGACTGAGCCCTCTACAAACCCAGCCTTCACAGGGAAGTAGAGAAAGAAATAGCATAGGAGTTCTCCTACAACTTAACTGAACTTTATGTAGGAGGTGAAGAAGCCTCTGTGTGGAAGATGAAAAGGAGCATCCCCAGGGGTGAGCCTCTTTCCCTCCTCCCCCTTCTTCCTGTATCTGTACAGATAATTCTGTATCTGGTGTTGCAGCCTACACAGAAGTAGTGTGATTGGTTTTAGGATTCGTGTCTTCTTATGCGTATTGGCTCTGCTTCTTTGCCTTTTAGTGTTGCGTCTACAGGTCACCTTTTCAGGCTTTTTAGGGTTTTTATGCCAAGAGAAAAGGGCATTACTTCCCCTCCCTCTTCCTTCCTTTTGTTGTCAAAACTATTATTTATAAACATGGACTAAGTGAAATATAAAGAGTCCAGTGAATAGCAAAAGCACAACCTTGATAACATGCATCAGAATAAGTCAGGCTTTATAAAATGATGCCGGACAGCAAGATTTGATAGGGAATCGAGTAGTTCCCTTTCAAATGAGAGCATCATAAAAATGCCCACAGAGAAGAGCTTCAGGACCTTGGAGTACTGAACTCTGAGAAACTTCAAGGTTACAAGAAATTTAAGGAAGTATTGATGCTCTGGAGGTCAAAACTCCATAGCCAACCTGCAAAAGCTTGATTAGGGGAATTCTGTCTTCATATGCTACAGACCATCTTAAATGGAGATATAACTTGTACCCTCTGAGAGTCACTTATCTCAGTAGAATTTTGGATTGAATATGGAAGTTTTAGCCGTTTCTACCATTTGAATGAAGTTTTTTGAATACTCATACAACTGTCAAGTGCTTTTGCAGGGTTCAAATCCTGATGGGGAGAAGATAAACTCTCTTGGGTCTCATGGGCTCTGGTTTAGGCCCCAGTACAACTGGGCACGTCATTTGCCTGCTATCCTTCCTCAACCTGGACTTTCAGAAGAAGCCATGGTACGAAACAATCTCTGTCATCCTGGAGCTGTGCAGTTCAGGGCAAGACCACTCAACAGATGTGTTTGCCTCACCACAACCTGTTCAGCAAGACGCCAGGTAAGGACTGTATTTCATTGATGGGGTGAGCAGCGCTATTGGCAAGTCTTGCACAAGAGCCATAGGCGCTCTTTATTCTTAATTCATATGGCTTGGCTTGTGGGAAGCGAATTATTGGTCTGTGCTGGTATGCAATCACCTTTTAATCAAGTGTTATTTAAAAATTCAGGCCTGGTAATGAACTAAAATGATTCCCTGGGAGCACTTTTCAGGTAAGGGTCTCAAGTAGCATCCTTAAGATTTCACAAAACACTTGTGAGGTAAGACTTAAATGACTGCCTCTACAGATGGGTACTTTCTGCCCTGGGAAGGCAACAGGCCACTTTCATATAGCCTATTAGAACCCCATGGCACCCGTACACTTCAGCAAATGTGGCCCACAATGTTTTGCTTGCAGGGGTGGCTGCAAGCAGAGTGACTGGTGTTTAGTTGTCCACCTGTTTTGCCTGCTAGCCATATTCTTTAGACATTGGGCTCTTCTGCCTGGAGCACGCGATCGCTGTGGTCAGGGTGTACTCCAGGCTACTCCATGTTTGCGTAAGAGATGGGCTCTGCGAGGAGGCAGCCCGGCTTTTATTGGATTCCTTCTTCACATTCCTTTTCCCCTGGTCTCTAGGTAATAACTAGGAGGTTACAACCACCTAGGCAGTGAGTAGGTTAAGATGTAGAACTCCTAATTATAGTCACATTGGACTGAAAAATACTAGCTTTAATCCTTTGTGTGTGTGTGTCTTCATTTTCCAGCATCTATAAAACCTTATTGCTGAAGTATTAAAATACAGCAGATGTTGGTCTAGTGTTCCTACAGACTTAAACCCATGCTTCCGTAACTGTTCCTCCTGGAGTGAGAGACTGGGGAATGGTAAAGCTTTCTTGCATGTTTTACAAAAGCAGAAACCCTCAAGTGAGCCGTTTGAAGAGCGAGATGTATTCTCTGTTGAGATGTTTAGTAAGGAAAGCCTCTGTATGCAAAGGACCAGCCCGCTGCAGATGCCTGTGCTCTCCTGCAGTCATTCCATCTCTTGGAGTCTGTGGGCTTAGTATTCAATCTGATGTTGTTTGGAATGTTTGCTTGGATTTTGGCAAGCGTGTTTGCTAAATCCATCTCACCGGACTTCTTACGAATCGCTGCGTGTGGATTGTCTACTTATTTTCTTTGTACCATGTTCACCATATGGTTTCTTCTTACAGTGCATTAAGCAACTCAACTAGTTATCACATTTGTGCACAGGAATCTTTGAGCTTTATTTCTCCAGGTACAAATACTAATCCATTAATTAAATGCATTTAAAAAAACCCAAAACGAACCAGGAAATTATTTTGTGCCAAGAAGGTGCAAGTATCAAAACTGCTGGTGAATTCGATCACGACCTTATTTTTTTTCCTCAAAATCACAGACTCTTTATATTCCTGTAGAGAAAAAGTCAATAATATTTCCAGAGCATCTTTCATATTCCTAAGCACACTTAACTCTTGGAGGTCTTTCCCTCCTTATCTTTGCCTACATGCGACGTGATGTGTTCTCTTCATGCACTGTTCTCGTACGTACAGATTGAGTCATCCATTCAGGGAAGCAGAAGCCATGTTCCCGCGCTGAGTCACACTGACCAAATACACAGTACGAGGCATCAAGAAATGCAGAGGAGCCTTTGCTTGAAACAGCTTTTGGAAATGGAACGTTTCTCAACCATTGCAAACATTTGTTGAGCAATTCTGAAAAATCTGTAAAATTCATTACTATCTTGAGGCTAGGAAAAGGAGTAGTTCCAAGGATAGATGTACGAATGAAACCTGATTTCCTATAAATTTCTGTTTCATTAAATAAATATGTAGGAATCCTGTAAGAGTTAAATCTAGTCAATTATTCTGGCCTTTGGTATTTGAAGAGGAGGAGTTCAGTGGAAATCTTTTTCGCTGCACAACATTTCTGTCTCTTTGTGGGCAGTTTCAAGTATGTAACAAGACTGATTCTTCTCAGAAACCGGGTCAGAAGGACCTTTTATATTTGGTAACTGGGAGTCACCAAATGAGAAGCAGTGCCTGAAGGGTTAGTAGCAGCAGGGAGGAGATGCTGCTGGAGGAGAACCTTAGGAAGATCCCGTGATGTCTAACGTGTTGAAAGACAAAGCAATAAAGCAAGTTAGACAGTGATAAAGTTATTTGCCTGCATATGAAATAAACTTTACGTCTCCTATAAGTCTGCTTAGGATTGTATTACGTGATAAAGCAGCAGTTTTATTCAGGGTCAGATGCAATCCTGTAGCTTGCAGAGTAGCTTCCTGTTTGAATATACACAATGAGAAATTAGACTGATTTGTCTGGTTATGGAACAGCCAAAAGCATGCTGAGGTGCTTGAGTTCAGGCCTCGATTGTTGCTTGGGTGCATTTGGTGTTGTTTTGATTTTACAGAACTGCTACAAACAGCTTCTGAATAACTTCTGAACTTGAGGCTTGCTTATGAGGTAGGATAGGTCCAAAGTTGCATGGTACTGCTTCTGTTCACAAACAGCCCTGTTCACATGGGACTGAACTCAGATCTGGGCAAAGACCAGGCAGACTGAGGAGCAAAGTATCGTATACCTCTTCCTTCTGGGATGCAGTAACATTCAGCTTATGACTCTAACCAGAACACTGCAGATGAAAGTAATTTGACGAATGTTGTTCAGTCTGTGCTAACTGGCTTGGCAAGGAGGATTTGAAACAACCAGCATCAGACTGGAGAGGAACCCTGCATGAAGTCTGGAAGAAGGGCTCAGTTCACAGAGAGCAGGAGTATCATTAGAGCTATTTCTTTTCAAGAAGAACAGTTTAACTTCAGTGTGCAGGTGATACAGCAAGCAATACATGAAACAAGACTCAGTTGTGTACCACATGTGAGCTGCTGTAAGACTTGAAGCTGTGAGGTGTCTGTCAGACAGTGAAGGGGTTATTGCTTGGGTAAAGCTCTATCAGAGCTAGCTGCAGTGCCATGTACTCAGGATACAATATGCCTGTGAGATTTGTTTCTGATAAAACAATATTAATAACCTGATATCCTGTGGGAGGACTCGGCAAAAACTACGAAGCGTGGGCCCATCTGGAACGAACTATTTTCAGATTGCTTCTAAAATTGCACTTAAACTCAGGGAAATCGATATTCTCCATAAGTGGTTTTCCTTTTGTTTCCTTTCTCCTCCCAGGACTTTTCATTTCTGCTTTTCCAAACACAGCAATTTAAAACTACATGGAAGAAATGTGGCCACTCGCCGCTGCAGAGTGTGGAACAAGGCACACTTCTGGAACCTGGCCACCAGCCACACCGCATTTAGTCTAGTAAGGCTCCTGCTAATTGCATAAGGGCTTTAAAGGAGATAGCAGCTATGATAGATAAGTAAATAAAAATCCCATCTCTCTAGAAAGTGGGACAGTTTTCCCTTTTTCCCTGCTGTGGCTATAGACCCTTTCCTCTGACACTAGGGAATAGCTCACAGCATTGCTCACGCGGCAGCATCCTGGCAGCTGCCAGTTATCCCAAATGGCTCAGCATGCCCGGGAACATCAATGCTAGCCAGCATGGTGTGAAGAGGGCTCCCTGGCTGCCTATGCAGACCTGCACAGCTATTCCAGTGTGTGCTCTGTGAATACCAGCAGTACCACCCAGACTCAGTTGGTAGCCTAAGGTTACCAGTACATTTCTGTGCATGGGAGCGTCTGCATTTTATGTATCGCTATGGCTCTGGGTGTGTATGTATTTGTTTGTGTGCTTGCCCCGTAATGATCCCATCTTGCATTTATATTTTAAGATAGTTTATAAAGTGAGGGTAGATATCATTATCTAAAGGAAAATGAAGTGCAGGGTCAGAGGTTGTGCCCTTTGCTGAAGAATACAGAGCAAGTCATTGGCAGAGGTATGACCAGGACACCAGGTTTCTGACACAAAGGCTGCAGTCTCCACTAAGCCATGTTACATTTTCTTTCCTTGTCTGTGTAGGAAGCGTTATGAATTGCAGATTATCAACATGCTCTCATGCTGTTGTACTTCAGAAAGCCCTGTGGCGATAGAGAGAGGAAATTGTATTTCTTTACCTAAGGACCTTTGCCACTACTGCTACTACTGACAGCAAGACTTTAAGCTCAGCAATAATTTACATTAACTAAAGCCTGAACAGCAAATACCAGCTAACAAGAGCCCTCACGTGCATCCTTTAGCAAATGTTTGGCAGAGTGACTGGCCAAGTCCAACTGCATTCATTTCCAGTGACCAAAGCAGGTGGTCATGGACCCAATTATGACCTGGAATGCTAAATCAGAGTCCTGTGGATGACCCGATTTGACCATTAGTCCAGCCCTTTGCTTTGCTGTGGGTTTGTTTAGAATGAGCTCTATTTCTTGACATGATTAGCTTTGGTTAGCGTGGCAGAGCTTCCTGATGAGCAGGTTGTTGGCCATTCTCAGCTTTGGGTTTTTTCCTTCAGAATAGGTTTTTTTCTCCCAAATTTTTCAGTAGGACAAAAAATGTAGAAAGAATCACTTCTGGGAGTGACACATTTTGTCCATAAAATGTTTTCTGTAGGACCAATATTAAAAGACATGTAGAAATAAAAATCATTCTTAACCAATAATGAAGTGTTTCAAGTTCAAAATGCCTGAACAGACTGGAAAGGTTATTTTTGATTTTCTCTTTTTCTTGGACAAAACAATTTATGGAAGAACTGAAACTGTGCATTATCAGTGCAGCCTGTACTAAGCTTCTTGCAGAACGCTAACATTTGCATGACAATTGTGCCAACCTCCAAACTCGAGGAACAAACAAAATAGATCACTTTGCAAGAGACAAACGCTTTGCTTTGGTCTTTTTTTAGACTGCAAATCCCTTAGGGCAGGGATGGTCTTTATTTTATATCATCTATGGGACCAATCCACTGCTGAAACTTAAGAAGTAATGGTTTGATTCACATCATAAAAATCAGCTTGTGCCCTCCTGTTGACACCTCTGCATAGGGCAGGAACTGAGCAGATATTCAGACTGGACGTTGTTTCATTTCGAGTGGAGTTAGTGAGATAATATGGTGTAGACTGCAGAATTTGCTCATTAAAATAACTTGGGTGTTTCTAGTTGTTTCTCAGCTCTTGTGATCACATTCTCGCATCTCATTGTAGATTGTGAACTGCAAGCCATATATGAAATTAAAGTAGTCAAAGAACCTTAGTGTATTTTTGTGATGTATTACATGAGTTAATTTCAACACTTATTACGTTTAGGCTGCATAGTCATTGAACCCAATTCTGTTCCAGCAAAAGTAACTAAGAGTTTGGTGGGGTTTTTCCCCATCTTTCTTTCTTTCAAGCTTGAAACAGACTCCGTTCCTTCTCATTACAACTCTGCCCACGCCTCAGATCAGTTACAAACATAATTCATGAGGCTATCATCTGATGAGTTTGATCTCTTCTTTTGTAGTGGTACCAGCAGACAGGATGGACCACTGGGCATACCCAGCAGTGCAGAGCAGAAAATGAGCTTTCTGTCTTGCTACACGCTCTGCTCTTCTGCAGCAAAGCAAGTCTTCAGAGATAAAATGCTGTCACCTTTCTACCTCTGTGGTAAGTTATTCTGAGGAATCTGCTGCCTGGGATAAAGAAAGGCCAGGCAGCAAGTGTTAATGGTTCTGAGTATCCTTGTCTTCTGTGACACACTGCTATGATCTGTGGAAACCATATGTGTGCCTATGGAGGCTGGTCTCTTTAGTGCTCTTCAAGATTGCAATGCCTCTGCACGTGGATGTACTTACGGATAGGTTTGATAAGCTCTGAGAGGAGCACATTCCTTAAATAACTTGTCAGCATCTTGTTACTGTGATTTGTTGGAAAATGAGATTAAGAGCTTGTTCTACAGTTGTGTAAATCAGCAGGGCTTTGTTAACCTGGGCAAGCTTGAAGGTAGACTGAAGTGCTGCCACTGCTTTCCTTATTTTGCTCTTTTGTTATGCAGTGTTTTCCTAATACCATGCATGCATTGTACAAAGCAGAGTTTTACATATTCAGGATTGCTAAGGTAGTGCTCCACATCAAGCACCAGATTCCAAAGCTTTTACTCATAGTAGGTTAAGTCCCTCCTCCATGAGTAATGCCTTGAGATCAGGGAAGCTCCTAGTGAAATGAAGTGTTACTTAACACGGGGTCAAGCTTTAGAGACTTTCCCCATAACATTAGGCACAAATATTGTCTCTTCCCCTCCTGTTCCTCTGGGCCAGTCCAATCCCACGTATACAGATCCTGGGTAGGTTTGTGTCATGTGGGAGTGATTTACACAGCCAACAGCCAGAGGCATGTGGGTGGCAGCCTGGTATCAGAGCCAAATCAGGGGAACTCAACCCAAATTCTCACCCACCTCTAATAGATATCCCAGGGATCTGGCAGTCCCTAGACCCCTGTCACTCAACAGGCATTTTCTATAGCTGGACAGAGTGTGTCTCACACTCCATGAGCTCAGGGAGAGAGCAGCTCCTGAGCTGACCCTGGGAAAGATCCTTCTCTGCTGTTCAAACCTAGCTCTGGTCGTGGCAGATGAGGGCTGCTCCCTCCCCAGAGGAAGAGCTGTTCTGTATATATAAACACCTGAAAAGCTGGGGATCAGTGCCTAAGGACTTCCACTTTTGCTTGCCAGTATTAATTCAGAAAGCAGTTGTACTGTGTCAAACTAAAATCAGTGCTTCCACGACACCTTTCTTTCCCTATCTCATCCAATCCCAATGGCTGCTGTGGTGTTAGATGTTCCCTGAGACCATGATTGCATTTGTGTCACTGTATTTAACAGCCCTCAGTGAATTTGAGCTCTTTATGTCTTCCTGACATATATCATGAGATCCTCCATCAATGAGCTCCACAGCAAAGCTAGGCACCGAGGAGAAAAGCAAAAATAAAGTGGTAAAATAACACTGCTGTCAAGTATGGGCTATGGGACCTGCAGGAGATGGCTGGCGACCTCTGCTCTTCTGGGCAAGTGTCAGCAGCACAAGTTTCCCAATGTCCTGGCCCTGTCCCCAACAAAACTGGTGCCTGGAGCAATGCTGGTGCTATTTGGGTGGGAGGTAGTTATGTGTATTAGACCCAGATTTATGAAGACATTGCAGTGTTTAATTCTTAACCTTAAAGAAAAGGTCTGTGCTGTGTTGAATATGAAGTCTGATCTGCCAGCTTTGAGTAGAGGCATATTGGTGAAACATTGGAAGAGAGCTTGCAGGACTTGTTCTACTTGTTCTGTGAATAAGGCAAGGCTTTCTATTTCCCAGACTGTCGTTCTGACAAATTCTACAAGCACTAAAGTAAACAAATGCCTTTCCTAGATAAATGCTGCTATTAAAAAAGCTCAGGCTGGATTTTAGTTTTAAAATGGAAAGAAAGCAAATACATCATTCCACACCGGTTACCAGCAGTGGTGAATTATTTGTCTGCTTTGGACCTGCCTATGGGCACACACGCAACCACTGTGCAGCAGAATCTGAGTTCATTGCCCTCCTTCACACTGAGCTCTGAGTAAGTGTAAGTGGGCTGCACATGATGGGTGAAAGGGGAAGGCTGAAGCAGCTAAACCAGCTGAAACCGTGGGGTTTGCTGCTCAAAGGCTCTGTTTCCCCCGCCCCATGCATGCAAACAGTGGCCTCCCCCAAGCTTTTACCCTGGTACTAATCCCTTCTAGAAAATGAAGTGTCAGATGTTCGTATTAATGTAGTGGTTAACTAGCCTGTGGTAACAGCTCTTTACTGGACTGGATAGATTGATACAGCTCCCATCACCACACCAGTAATTAAGCATAAACGGAGCAGTAATGCCAATGCTGTATCTCGTCGGCTTTGCCACCTTTCTAATTCAGGGATGAAGCTTTGCTTAAGAAACGGGAGTGCAGCTCTTCCCTCAAACAGCAAACACCCTCTTGGATATACCAAACCAAAATCATGGTGAAAGGTCAAGATTTTAATAATATTTAGCATTCCTAAAGCCTGCTCTGGCTGTAAAGCACCAAGTTGTTATTGAGTTGTTATTCTTGCAACTTTAGCTATTTGTGCTCCTGGTTATCCCCATTTTACAGAGGGAAGGCTGGGCTCAGATAGGCTCACGGCTTATGAAGCTCTAACTCCTACTTCAGCATCTAATTTTTCAGGCCACGCAGAGGAATTTACTTCCTTTGGGAAAGATTTTTTAGCTTTTTGCACTCATCAGCTGCACAGGTCTCGCAGAAAGGCAGTGATGTGCTCCCGTTGTGGTTTTGAGACTTTTTCATTGCAGTTCTTGTTTTAGCCTTGCTGCCTTCTCTATACTTGGATAAGCCTGGCATCCACGTATGGTCAATCTTCTTGTTCTGCATGAGCACTGCACATGAAACATGACCTTCTTGGTTTCCTTTCCCAAGGGAAGTCCATGTGAGGCAGCAGCCAACTCTGCAGGGAAGCCCTCTGACTTCTGTGTGGGCTTTTTCAAGTAGGTCTGGCTTCTGTTGCGCTTTATGTTAGCTTCGGGGGTGAGATGCAGAGATAAAAACAAAGGTCAGGATCAGATCTGTGAATGAGAAACATCAGGATCGTGGGGCGCATATGCCTCTCCCATTTTCCATAACAACTTTGGTAACCTTGGACCACACTGATGTCCTGATATAGTCTCTTTAAACTTAAAGCCGAGAGAGAGCATTCAGTGTGCTCCAGTTCAAATAAGGTGATGGAGCTGTGATCTCTACACCTGTCATTATTCCTGAGGCACTAGCAAAGACATCAAGGACACATTTCAACTGTTCCAAGTCAGGCAATCGCAGCTTCTTGCCAACTCCTGATTTTTTAGCCTGGAAGCAAGATTCATGCAGTCACTCCGCCTATAACTCCCTGTCCCTATTAATTAATTTTAACCATATTCCATGGAAAAGCAAGGACATTGTGAAACCTGGTGGTAGGCAGAGATGAGAGGCTGCAGCCTCAGCAGCTCTGTCGCCATCAGCCCACATGGCCAATTAACATGTATACATCTCCATACTGGCTGCCTCTGATCCTGCTGGCGTTGGAGGGCACAAGAAGGTATTGCAGATGACAGGCAGCAAAGGGAGAGCACAAAATCATTTGAAGAGAAACAGTCTCCTGTAGTTCCACTGCTGAGAGGCCCAGCCATTTGTTTTCATTCTGCTGCAACCATATAGAAAACAGGCAAGATTTTAAGGCACTCATCCATTTGCAGACTTGTCTGCAATTCCCACAAGACCCTTGCCTCAAATGAATAGATTGAACAAGGCATATAATGAAAAAGCACTCAGTCACCCAAATAAACCAGAAAAGCCAAGTATCAGTTTGCATTAGCTAGTGCTCGCTGGGTGAACGAAGGCTAGGCAATGTAGCATGAATACACAAAGGAAGAACATTACTGAAGTTTAAACCGATAAAACCTTGAGGAAGCTTGAGTCACTGGTGATAAATTTCTGTCTTCAGAGAAAATTAGTTTTAAAGAAAAAGGAGCTGGTTTAAAATACATGTAAAGTATCAAGTTGCATGTATTTATGCCGAAGTCACTTTCCCACTCCCACAGACTGGGAATAGAAACTGTGGTCCTCAGTTGCCTCTTTGAAAACTGCAGCATCAGTTCTTTTACAATCAAATAAGCAGTGAGGTCAGGAAGGAAGCAGGTCTGGAGAAGTTTATGCTCTTGTGCTGGGTCTCATTTTTTTAAATGAGTTGGGTTTCTAGTTCTGCAGAAGTGGCTGGGAAAGGAAGTAATGCATAAAATCAAATGATGAGGAGCTTGTACTTTGGGGAGCTGCTTTTGAAGATGGGGTGATGGAGAATGTGAAGTAGCCTACCTAATCTGACCCATTTTAGAAGAAAAAAAAAATGACAAGACACACTTTATTCTCATATATCCCTCTCATTATATCCCTGAGCTATTTTATGGTATACTTTCTATTACACCAGGATATTGTGTTCTTACCAGTAGTGAAGGCTATCACATGCTGATAGCTGGGGGGTCTGATGGAGGTGGGAGTGTGCGTATGGAATTGGTTAGAGGTTCTCATCCTCTCAGTGGCAAGTCACATGGGGATTTTAAGGTCTGAACCTGAGTTTGGAGAAGAGGAAGCTGTGGAGACAGCTATATCTTAATTACCTCTGGAAGGTTTACTGAAATGCTTGGAGAATTGCTCATCCATCTGCACAGAAAGGGAGTACTGCCATCAAAGCTTCTGGGAGATCAAGAAGCAAATACCAGGGACTAGAGATAAAACAGATATCTTGAGGTGTGCTGGGGATCATGTTATGCATAGGAAGGAAGAAAAAGCTCAAGAGCATTTAGGTGACCCCTCTCAACCCCTTTTTGTAGCTGTGTTTTGACAGCACATAAAATGTGATGCCAGCCCTTGATTATTTAGTTTGTGGATGAAGTAACTTTCCCTTGATCCAGTAGGAGCACCCGATTCTGTTCCTTGCAGGTCTTATGTATGTTTTGTACTATCCATGGTTTTACTTCATCTAGGTTATCTTGCAGTATCACTGGGAAGTGCTTGGCATTCTCGTCCCACTGCCACTTTCATATCAAGTGGTTTTCTGGGTAACCCGTTAAAGACTGGGTTTGTTTATGTTCTGGGTTTGGGGTCAGCGCAGTCTGGAAACCTCAAAAACTGAAGCTGGGATCCAGGTCCCATCTTGCCTTCCAAAGATTAAAACTTCCTAGGAATTCAAACATTTTATTGTTGTTTCTTTCTTCTAGGAACAGCAGATTGCGGTCAGGGGTATTGGCAAAGAGAAAGGGAAATAAGGAAGAGTGTAAACAAAATCCATCTGTGAAAGCATGTTGGTATGGATCGTGAGTATGGTTTTGAAGGTGATCCTCTTTGTGCCATGGTCCTGGGGTACATAACCTGTGTTTCTTCCAGATGGAGCTAAACTGATAGGTGTGTTCCAGGGCCATACATACCACACCTTAACCAGTAATGGACATTCAGTCCATAGGATCACAAGGGAGGCAGTCTGAATTAAAATGCCTAGAGACACAGGCAGTGAGGATGTCAGGGCCTCTGTACTGGCTGCTTTGCTTTACAGATCCAGTCCTCCATTATGACATTACTTGCCCAACTCTCGGAGTTCAATATGGTACATTGCTACATCAGCCAAAGTGCCATAGGGCCTTCCTCAGGAGCATTTACATTGGCTCCTCCTCATTAGAAAATCAAGATGCCATTGCTGGGAAGTGAGGCACTGCATGACCTCTCTGGTCTCCAGAACCTGTTCTTCTGCTCAGTCATATTTGATCGGTGTCCAACATGCTGAAGAAAACATCTACTTGAGAAGAATTTTGGAAGTTAGAGATACGATAAAGGGAAAAAGGCTTTCTGGCCATGCCCTGTGGGATTTGTTTAAGCACATTTGCAGTATCTCTGGGGTATAGGTTAGATTAATCGTATTGAATTGCCCAGCTTTTGCCACATACTTCTTTTAGCTATGCAGTGCTGAATAAAATGTGATAGTTTTTTTAAGCATTATGACTTATTTTGCTTTAAATAAAAACAACCATCTACTCTGTGGTTAAAATGCTTTGGGGACACAACCTCAAAGTACGTGACAGAAAATTCCTTTTCCCATTTTTGTTAATGACAACTTTGCTATCGCCCAAGTTTTCATGTGGCAAGTGCAGGTTAATGATTTCAATGGCATATCTCTGGAGTCATAGAGAAGCAACAAGTAATAAGGTGTTTATAATTATTAGGGTTATACTTTGAGACTTTATTGTCTTAAAGGGCTGGGAGAAAAGAACTGATGATTGTCTTGCCTTTTTTTTTCTTTGCTAGAAAGGAAAATCTGCCTACTGAGATACTCTGGTTATTGAACGTGCACATGCTGATGTGAGTTAGAAACAGAACTGCTTACTTCAAGATATTGGGAAACAGGTATGATCATGTCCATATTGGTCACTTATTCAGGCGGTGTTCCCTGCACATGTGCTAGATCATCCATGCTATTCATTATACCAACAGTCTGAGGCAAGGCTGGCTAGTATTCTCCCAAACATGGTTTGAGAGGTAGCAGAGGCCAAGGATTGCTTGTGATAGGTAGTTTGGATATAACCACACCAATCTGGAGGCTGACTTAGAGTTCATCATGTTGATGGACACAGGCTATTCTGTGGCAATTCATTTACATGCTGAGGAATGGTCCTGAAAGTGTTGAATTTGCTTATATAGACACCTTCTGTGTGTCTTTGTTTTAATTTGAGTATCACATAGGAATTCATGTGGAAAAGTGAGTTAAGGCAGAGTTATCTCCATAATGCAAAATAAGGAGTGGATATAAGGGAAGGCTGACTACTTTTACGTTTGATAGTCCAAATAAGGACTGGTAGCTGCAGTTGTTTAGGAGAATTGTGGTGTTGCAATCTCTTATCATTTCTATCTGTGTCCGCTTTGGATGCAAGCAGCAGGAGATGGCTGAATCTGAAGAAACCCCCTTAGCCGCACCCTTGATGCAACGCACATTCTTTGTGCATTGACTCAGGGCTATCAGCTTTCCTCACTCTCTCTTTGCCATAGATTTCACAGCTCTACAGACACCTAAGGAGACAGTATCTTGGACCACTACTTGCTGTATTTGCACATGGTACTCAACCCCAGGTGGGAGCTGTGGTAGACCAAAGGACTTTACTTAGGAAAGGATGGGGCAGAATGAGCACAACAAGCCCTAGCCAACCATCATACCTGAGGTTGGCTTCATGGCGCTTTCCCTAAGCCAAAGTTCAGGACACAGGCTTGTGCTTTGCTGTCCCTCTGTGTCACTGTAGACATATATGGGCTATGACAGCCTATGCAGTGGGTCAGTTAGGTGAGCAAAGGTATAAAGCTCCTTCACTTGGGCAGTGAGAGTAATGCAATTAGTTATCAGTGTTTGTGTTCATAATCAGGCACCTACCATTACTAGTCACCCGTCTTGAATATTTATACTGTCTGATCTGGTGATGTTAGCTCTGCTACTACTGATACCTGATTTATTGACAGCATGTTCAACTTATATTTGCTGCAGTCATATAGATGTATGATTTCTGGCTGAGCAAAAGGGTATATGTAATATCAGTGCAAGGCACCCTAGCAAAGCACAGAAATAAGGCAGAAGCTTGTTTCTATGTAGGAAACTACTGCAGTGTTTAGCAACAAAGATTTTGACTATAACTTAACTCATTCCATCACAGTATCAGTTCTTATGTCTTTAACCATATGAACTGTAAAACTTACTTAGGTAAGAACACAGAAGAACAAGCCTAGCTTTAGCGTTTGTTAAAGACAAGCCACAGTAGTACCTACATGATGATACAACACCAAAGCAATGAATGCTTTTAAGCAGGAAATGCATTCTACCCTTTGAAATTAACTATTAGACAGCATATTCCCCAACAGTTGAGTAGGAATTTTGCAAGAGGGGAAATAATAACTATAGGGGAATTAAAACTGCATACTTTTGTCAATATAGTATAGTTATTCCCATGACACCCTAATAACTCTGTTCAGTTTGTTATGAATTGTAATTTTAGAGAAGAGATTCAGAGCAGTCAGAGAAGAGATTCAGAGCAGCCCTGTGGAGAAGGACTTGGGGGTGTTGGGTGATGAGAAAATGAACATGAGTCGGCTTCAGTGTGCGCTTGCAGCCCAGAAAGCCAACCGTATCCTGGGCTGCATCAAAAGGAGTGTGACCAGCAGGTCAAAGGAGGTGATCCTGCCCCTCTACTCTGCTCTTGTGAGACCTCACCTGGAGTATTGTGTGCAGTTCTGGTGTCCTCAACATAAAAAGGACATGGAACTGTTGGAACAAGTCCAGAGGAGGCCACGAGGATGATCAGGGGACTGGAGCACCTCCCGTATGAAGACAGGCTGAGAAAGTTGGGGCTGTTCAGCCTGGAGAAGAGAAGGCTGCGTGGAGACCTCAGAGCAGCCTTCCAGTATCTGAAGGGGGCCTATAGGGATGCTGGGGAAGGACTCTTCATTAGGGACTATAGTGACAGGACAAGGGGTAACGGGTTAAAACTTGAACAGGGGAAGTTCAGGTCAGATATAAGGAGGAAATTCTTTAGGGTGGTGAGGCACTGGAATGGGTTGCCCAGGGAAGTTGTGAATGCTTCATCCCTGACAGTGTTCAAGGCCAGGTTGGACAAAGCCTTGGGTGGCATGGTTTAGTGTGAGGTGTCCCTGTCCATGGCAGGGGGTTTGGAACTAGATGATCTTAAGGTCCTTTCCAACCCTAACTATTCTATGATTCTATGATTTTATCTTCAACACTGAAAGAATTTGCTATACCCCCTTTTTTTTTTTTTTTTTATTTCTTGCAATTATTTTAGATGTTAAACAAAATACAACAGCAATTTATCTTCTGCTTTATACTGGACAAAAATTGGGGGTCTTTCCAAAGAGAAGCCATAATTGAAAGGGTAGCTTGCACTTTATCCCATGCAATGGGTGGCAGTAAGATCTTTCGGTACAAAACCCCACTACAGCCACGCAGGTTGTATTTATGTGTTCGTTGCCTACCTTCATTAGCAAATAAACTGGTGCTGCAAATCTCCCTGTCAGAGTATAAAACATTTTAAAAGTCTCTTTCTGAGTTAAGCAAAGCTTTCCTGGAAAACACGACATTGAACTTGGTGACCGAGATGATAGATAAAACCTGGACATGAAAACAGATAAAGAACATGTAGGAACACTCCTGAGAGAATGCTGTGGTCATGTGCTGAAATATTGACTCTGCAATTTACTGTAATTAGGGTTTGATTCCAGTACCCATGTGTGCGGTGGTCTTGTCCTTTCTAAACGCTGTTATACAAACAAAAAGACAGTGGTAAGAGAAGGGAGAGAGAACCTGCGTAAAACTACATACATCAGGGACTCTCTCTAGAAACAGCATGATCCACGGAGGTTTAAGTACAATGTTTAGAATAAGCAGCTCTTGAGTGATAACCCTTGCTCTGACACTAACACTCTGCCAAAGGCAAATTATTTTACATCTGAAAGTGGAAATGATAGCTACTAACCTGCTTTACAGGAGATTTGTGAAGATAAATTAGTTAATGTTTGTGCAATGTTTTCAACATGCAAAGTGCTATAAAGCTCTACAAATTATTACCTTGGCCCTTGCTTTAAAACCTCAGCGAGGAGTCATAGAATACAAACTACAATGCAAACTACAATGTCCACAATTTCAAACACCATGCAAATGAAATCTGAGCAAGCTGGATTTTAAACCCCCGCTAATTCAGTTCTACTTCATTTCTTCTCTTCCAGTAAAAAGCCTGCCCTTTAAAATCACTTTTGCAACATGCAGAGAAGAGCTGCATTGCCATCAAGGAACAGTTGCTGATGAATTTTTCTGGAGGGGCAAATGCTGCCCCACTTCATGGTAGATAATGAAAACCAATGCATTTTTTTGTTTCATTCAAAGAGAGGACCCAGCAGCAGGGATTTCTTTACTCTTGGAAGGATTTTGAGACTCTGTTCTGATTTAAAGGAAAGTGGAAGAGAGAAGTGAATTTATCTTGCTCTTTCTACTGCTAGGGAAATCAATTATTCATCCTCTTATAGTTACTCCTCTCTACATGTGGCAAATTTCTGAGCTCGGTCATGCCGCACCACAAGTGGTGGTGAGCAATTGCAGGTCAGCTCTGCAATCCAGCACTGTATTCATAGGAAGGAACTAACAGCTTACATGGACTTTACTTCATAAGGCCAGCATGTTTATGCTTAATATATTGAAGACTGGAGCTATAAACATACTATAAAGCACGTGAGTCAAAAAGAAGCTGAGGCAAGATGCTGAATTTAGGGTGATATTCTCACGATGAAATATCAGCTTAAAAAGCGGTGGTGAAAAGGTTGGCCTTTGTCCCATGACCTTTGATCCATGCACACATGCAGCTGGTAATAAAGGTTTTGCAATATGAATATTGCGTGCCCTTGGCAAAATTCGTGTAGCTACATTAGCTTCAAAGGAGTTACACCAAAGGCAATCACTGGGTATGTGACCAGTTGTTCAGGGGAGATGTCATGTTTGAATTCAAGCTGTTTGAGAAATTGTCCAGTTGTGTAAAGAAGCGTGAAAGCCCTGCCTGTGTTCATAAGCATCTCAAACCTCAGCCGTAGAGTCTCCTTATGTATCTCATGACCTGGGCAGGACCTGGCCACAAAAATAACATGTTTGTGCTCACTAAAGTGGGAGGATGGAATTCACCACAGCCCCTTCAGCTGCACCACACTGAACTGCCAGCAGCAGGTGACGGTCTCCTGTTGTGGCTATCTGCAGTGTGGGAAAGAAAATGTAAAGGGGAATTTGCCTAGTCTTCCTTTGTCAGGAATGAAGGAGAAGTTTAGTTAGGATCAAATGCTTGGGTTTAAGTGCATTCGTGTAAGGGCAATGTGTGATGGGAGGTGAAGCGGGTCTGAAATGTTCCTGTGCACAAAGCAGGTAGAGTCACAACTGCACAAAAACTTCTGCAAAGCAAGTATTTGTTCTTTAGCATGTTAGGACAAGACTTGGGCAAGTTTCTGCACTGAGTTCATATGCGAAGGATGTTTTCTTCTTCTTACCTATGTTTTGTCTGGTTTTCAGTTGTCATTTTGAATCCTTTCTTTTTTGAGATTTAAAAAATTCCATTGCCTTCCACAGTGGTAGCTTGATGCTCTCAGCATGTCTGTCTAGAGGTACATAGCTTTATTTAGTATTGATCTACAGGGCTGATTTGAGGTTCATTTCTTGGTTGTGTTAATTGTGCTTCCCTGGCAGTGTTCAAGACCAGGTTGGACGGGGCTTGGAACAATGTGGTCTAATGGAAGGTGTCCCTGTCTGTGGCAGGCGGTTGGAACCAGATAAGCTTTAAAGTCCCTTCCAACCAAAACCATTGTGTGGTTCTATGGTTCTTTTCTATAGTGCAAGCTGCAGTCATTAGTGTGCTCTGAGGATGATTTGCAAATCTTCCATCCCTAGAAGGTGATCCTTTTTTCCTGGCCCTCTTGTTTTTAAAGATCCTCCTATTTGTCTAAATGAAGGAAAATGAATCATATGCACATGATGATTATGAAGTTGCACTGCGTGAGCATCTTTGAAGCAAATTGCATTAATATTCTATCATAAACAGGTTCTCCCCTTAATTACAGCCACAAACCCAATTGTATGAGTAGAGTTCCTTGGCCATTACTGATGTCTGAGTTTACTTCAAAGTATATCTTTCACATTATTTACAAAATATAATCAAACCAGAATGTCAGCTACAACATACTAAAGCTGACTTGTAAGGTAATTCATCTTAATAAATTATTACAGGGCATGGTGGGAAGATACATGGCTAAAGATGTGTGGTCAGGCTTTGTGCTAAGGTAAGTAAATGGGATGGTTCTTTGCCTCG
This sequence comes from Pezoporus flaviventris, assembly GCF_033815535.1. Taxonomy (NCBI): domain Eukaryota; kingdom Metazoa; phylum Chordata; class Aves; order Psittaciformes; family Psittacidae; genus Pezoporus; species Pezoporus flaviventris. Next base: position 8,803,215 of record NW_026892585.1, read on the forward strand.
TTTACGACAGTGACTAGTTGACTTACCAGAACAAGATTATACAGAGGAAGTTGACTGATAGGAGACAAGTGATGCATCTCTCAGAGGAACATGCATCACAGCTGAAAGTCAAGATACACTCAGTGGTTGTTTTGCAATCTATTGTCTTCCAGCACCTTGTGATAGACACAGGCATTCAGCACTGATCTCTCAAACGTCATGTCATGACTTCGGTTCTGGAGTTGCCAATTAATCATAACAGTTCTAAGGCTTCATATCCTATTGAGTAGATATAACCCAAGTCCTCACAAAACCTTTATGCAGAAATTACCACCAGTGTTTAACAAGTTTGAGTGTTGAATCATGATTTACTTGGAGAAATCCCAGCCCAGACAAGTGGCACTTAAATGTCGTATTTACATGCCTGAGTGACAGGACAGAGCTTCCTCCCACTTTCCGGGGAGGGAGAGGGGAGAAGCTCGTAAGCATAAGTATATTTTATTGAATAGCTTGGGTCTGCCTTTCTGTGCAAAAGATGTTTGGGGAGAAGGAGCACTCTGCATGGTGCTTAACGTCCATGTATGTCCCTGGAGCCCCTCAACACCACTTGTATTGCTGCGTGTTTAGTAAGCAACTTGCTCCGTGGAGCAAGGAGCTCTTTCCCCCTGCCGGTGCAGAGCAATAGGAGCGGCTGCGCAGATAGGGACCTGGTTATCCTTGTGCTAACGCGCGCATACAGGCTGCAGTTTTATTCCACACACACGTACCTGGCCTCGCCAGCACAGGGCTTAAAGTGCCCAGAGCGAGAACAGGGCTGTTGGCAGAGAAGCGAAGCGGGCTCTGCTGATTTCTGGGGAGCAGAATCGGATTTAACCTCCGGAGCTGCTCCCCTACAAAATGCCCAGTCCTTCCTCGCCCGCACTCCTCTGGCGGCGGGGTGGCTGCAAGGACGCTGGGGAGCAGGACGGGGTCGATGTGCCTTCTGCCGGGGGGAAAAGCTGTGCCAGGGTCACGTCGCTTTTTGCGAGCAGCGGCACAAATGCGTGCTCCTGCCTTTGGCAGCGGTAAGGAAACGGGACATCCCCCGCCCCAACAGGAGCAAAGAGGGGCGACTGAACTACCTTCCACCCCACTCATCCCTCCTCTCATCCCATATCCCGGGACAGGTGGCGAGCCCGCCCCTTCCCCACCGGTTCCTCCTCCCCTCTTCTCCTTGCTCCCTCCCCATTTTTCTCCTCCTCGGCGTCCCCAGAGGGAGCCCCTGCTCTCCGCGGCTAGGAGGAGAGCGCAGCCGGGCGCGCCCCGTCCCGCAGCCGGCTCCAGCCGCTCCGCAAGCAGGAGGAGAAAGGCAGCCAGCAAAGCGAGCAGCCCGCAGCGGGGCACGCACGTGTGCGAGCAGCCTTTCGACGGCCACCCTCCAGCATGCTGCGCGGAGCTGCGCGGGGCAGCGCGGCGGGGAGGAGCTGACTGCGGCCGCGGGAGAAGAGCGGAGCAGCAGAGCGGAGGAGCGGCTCCGCGGAAACCGCCGTTTGTCCGTCCCGTCCGGCCTCCCCCCGACACACACCCCTCCGAGGAAGCCGGCGGTCCCGCAGCATGGGCGGCCGCAGCCCCCTCGCTGCCGCCGGGGCCGCTGTCCTGGTGCTGCTACTGGGGCGCTTCACTCTCTGCTTCGCCGTGGAGGAAAAGAAAGGTAAGGGAGGGATAAGGGGGGGGGGGGATGAGGGGTCCCGCTGCCGCTTTGCCGGCTGCGCCCCGGGAGACTGCGGGAGCCGAGGTGCGGGCGGCCTCCCGTGGGGAGCGGCGGAGGGAAAGTCCCAACTTCTTTCCTTAATTAAAAAAGAGAGGAGACGGCGGGGGGAATAAACCTATAGCAGCGATCACGCAGCTCCGACTTCCTGATTCTAGGCTTATTTTCTTTTGTGGGGGTGGAGGAAATAAAAGGGAATAAGTCTTGGCACATCTCCTCGGTTGTGCTTCTCTCCTTTCGTGTTTCTTCCCCGCCACCTCCATCTCTTCTGTCCGAGTGTTCCCCGGCCGGGCAGCGGGCTCAGCCCCGCCGCGGGGCTTCGGGAGCGGTGCGGAGCGGGCGGTGGGGCTGAGCCCCCGAGTAAGCGCCGCTGCGGTAACTCCCGCCTGTGGCTCTGACGGGGACACGTCCGCTTGTGCTGTAGTAAGAAAATAGATGTGTGTTTTCACCTTTTATGTGTGCACCTGGGAAGGGAAAGAGAGCACGATTCCCGCGGGTCCTGGCTCCCTCCTTATTAAAGAGGAGCGTTTATCCCTGTCTGACCCATGCGAAGCAGCCGCCGGCGCTCTTCCCCCGGCACTGACCGCGGTGCGTGGGAACGGCCGGCTCCCGGGGTCCGGTGGGTCGGTACCGGTTTTTGCTTTGAGAAACCGGTTTAAAGGGTGAGAAAAGGTTTCTGTCTGTTCAGATCCATCGCTTTTCCTCTGTGTGTGGTGCTCTCTTTTGTGAGTTTGGAGAGCAGGCCCCGGCTGCTGCTGTTCCAGGCTGAGTGCAGTCCTCTTTACCTTGGACATCTGCCAGCCAGGAAAAAATGCAGATTTGGGTGGTTTGGGGTTTTTTGTTATTATTATTTTTTTCTTTCCTTTTAAAGAAAAAGCGGGAGAAGAGAGTTAATAGTTTTTAGAAGGGCTGATGCATGGCTTAAAGTAACTGGGTTAGTCTTTTCGTGACTGCAGACAGTAAAACCGCCCTGAAAGGGAGAAACACCCTGTCCAAAAGAACTAGTTGCACAACCTCTGAAAAGTGGAGAGATTCTCTTGTTCCAGAAATCAAGTTCATACCTGCTGTTGATGTAACATGGCCAGTTTTCCTTTCCCGGTTTTCTTTCTCCTCCCTCCTTCCCCCTCCTCACCTTTTGAAATAGATAAGCAAGGCGACTCCATCCGTGTGCTTGTGTTAAAAGCCTTCTGAGTTGCAGTCTCAGGTGCACGTATCCCGTAGAAGACAGAAAATGTCAGGAGAAATACCCTGTTTATAGTGTTTAATTCTGTCTCTTGTAAAGTGAGGAGGGTGCCAGCTATTTGAGGATTACTAAATAATCAGCAGCTTAGTGATAAAACCCAACAGAGGTTATTCCCAGTATGTTGTGTCAGCAAGTAACTGTTCCTCTGAGGAGAGCAGGAGGCTCAGTGGCAGTTGTGAAGGCAGAAGTGTTTCTTCTGGAAGCATTAATCGATTGATTGGTCTTCATTGGTTTCTACCCACACTTCAGGATAAACAAGAAAATAAGAGGTACAAAATAAAGTGTCATTTGGGAACTGTGAGATACTGGTTTGAAGCAACAGGTATTAGAGCATCAGTATGTGTTGAGGACCTGCCTCCTTGGTCAAGTGATACGACCTAGCAGCAGAATCCAGAGTAATTCTGGAAGTAAAGGTGCTGTAACAAATACATGCAACACTGTTGAGTTTTAAGACTACATTCTGTGCGGTTCAAAAGTTCAAGTCACAGATGAAATTGCACTTTTAAAACCTTCAACCTGACTTGCTCTATTACCACGAAAAGCAGGTATCACCAAAAAGCCCCTGTAGCTGGGCAAAAGTTTTTGTCAGAATGAACTCATAAAGTCAGATCAACATAATGTTTGAATGGAAATTTAAATACAATTGTGTCTTTTCCCCAAATTTTAGAATGAGTTCTGTGAATATAGATGAGAGAAAACTGGTTTAGTTATAACACTGTAGGCATTAAGATACAAAAAAAGCCCTTAATTATTGTGTATTCTGGAACCAAATGTCAGTGCTGGAGACTGAAGTATGCTCACAGGATAGATACCTGCCTCTCTGTCTATCTCCCTGCTCTGATGTTGACCCACATTAACCACAGTGGAACTAATCCAGGTTTCCATTAATGTACCCTGGTTGGTCTGCTCAGCGGTACCTGAGATAAATACCTGTGACAGCCGGTGTGCCACTTGTGCAAGGGGTGTTTGACCCATGTCAGTGCTTTTCGTGCAAACTGCTTTGCATTCCTATGTATTGGGTTTATATTGCTAGTTTTGATACATAGCTGCGGCTGTTGTGGGATGGCAATGTGCTGCTCTGTACTGCTTGGTAGCTGCAAAAGTTGGCTGCGATGGTCTTCTGTACCTGGTGTCTTACATTGCTCTCTGAAAAACAAAGGAAACACAGTTCCTTAGGGATGTTACATTCATTTTCAAGTGAAATGTTAAAGCTCCGTCGAGTGTCCTGTGCAGTGTTTACATGGGGGCTCTGTGTGTATTGCTATGATGTACTTCTGCCCTTTACATTGTTTTGTAGTTTCTGTGCTGTGTATGATTCCATACTTACTTGCAACAGACGTATACAAGCAGACTAATCTTTGTGGGTGGTGTAGGGCTTGACCTGGTTACGTGCAGGCATCCAGTGTTTTTTCAGATGCCCTCCAGTGTTATCTGGCTGCTGCTTGGTGGGAGCAGAGATCTTGCAGGAGACCCCTGTCTCATGCTCCTATTACAGTACTGTGATCGATATGACTGATATGATTGATACTGATATGATTGATATATTGATATGACTGATACGGTGTTCTGTCATTCCTGTATGTGTATATCCTCTGGTGCGAGTAGAGTTTTCTATGTGAACACAGGAGCAAATCATTGAATCATAGAATGATTTGGGTTGGAAAGGACCCTAAAGCTCATCCAGTTCCAATCTTCTGCCACAGACAAGGACACCTTCCACTAGAGCAGGTTGCTCCAAACCCCATCCAACCTGGCCTTGAACACTGCCAGGGATGGGGCAGCCACAGCTTCTCTGGGCACCCTGTGCCAGTGCCTCAGCACCCTCATAGTGAACATTTTTTTCCTAATGTGTGTGTGTGTAGGTATGTATCATGTAAGGTCCTGTCTGTAGCCATTTTTTGTTTTCTTTCTCCTTGATAAATGACCAAACTTTTTTGGATTTGGAAACCAGAATCAATCTGTGCAGCCTTGGCAGCAAGTGCAGAGAGAGACACGGAGATTTAGATATCAACACAATCCAATTTGGTGAGATAATCTAATTAAATACTCTTAAGTGTAGACCTGCTCTTACTCCAGTACCTCAGTGTGTGAATGATTAAGAAAACCCAGATCCCATCACTGAGGGCAATTTCTGACCGATAGCGAAGGGAAGGTAGAACGCCAGCAATCTGCTTAATTTGGGCAATCTGCAAAATACAGCCACTCTGTACAAAATGTTACAGAAGAGACTGGCCTCTCGGTAAAGCCTGTGTATATGGTGAACAAACCACATGCTGAAGTGACAGTAAATACAAATGTGTTATTTCTTGCATATTAAGAGATTTACAGATAAAATACGAAATCAAGATCAATCCCCTGGAGACTTTACAATCAGAGTAGTCCGTTGTAATTTATTTGTTAATTTATAGAGATACGAGACTTTCAGGGAGTGTCGCACAATGCCATTATGGTCCTCAGGGCTGACTTTTGCATTCGGGTATCCATGTATCACTGAAATCACTGGGATATGTTAGCTTTAACAGCAAGATAGCTGACTAGCCAAACCAGTTCCTTCAGGAGGTGTCCTTATCTTCCTTGAGCATGAACTACCTTTCCTTAATAGCGCTACAGAAACAAGCCTAGTGAAAGGTTTACTTCATTTTAGGGAGGATGACAGTATCTTCATGGAACGGCTTTGTGCAGGAACTGTAGATATTGCTACAAACTTCTGCATTAGTCCAAGTTTCGATAGCGTATGTGCATCAGAGGGTGCAGTCACCCTGCGTATGTGAGCGGAGTATGCCAAAAAAGAACTAATATGCATGTTATGTTATAAGCACTGGTGATTACAGGTATGCGAACTTGTGTTGGATGTCATGTTAGTCCTGGATCTGTATTACAAAAAGATCTGTGTAATACAAATGTGGTTGTACTGTCAGAGAAATGCGTTGATTTGTAGAACCGTAATTGAGGGAGCCAGCATTAGCTGTACTTTTAAAAGCATTCTCTGGCATGTCTACATTAGGAGCACCTCCTGGGGTGACCTCATTTGGCAAACCTTTATAATTCAAACTAATCAAAATGGGAACGAGGCCTAATTCTGTAAGAAGATGACCTGTTGGCTAGAATAACTTTTGGAAATAGGTGAATTGCATTATGTATCTCCTGTTTGTGTTCGGCATTACTCAAACCCTCATTCTCCCGTGCTGCTCGCCTTAAGCATTTACTAGGGAAAAACGCAGTTCAGTCAGGGCTCCTCTGGCACAGGAATCGCACTCAACCCAGATAGGTAGGATTTTGCTAGTTTTAGCAGAAAGCGATTGGGAAAGGCAGCATTCTCACTTCTTGTTTCCCAGATTTACTCTGTAGCAGTTGCAGAAGGTGTATAGCCACCAACGAATACTCAAGCAGCAGTTATTGCTGCGCTGGGGATAGTCACCTGCCTTGCTCTCGCCTCAAGGTGAGCTTGAGCAACACGTTTTGCTGTAAGTGCAGTTGAAGTTAGTGCAGAATTTGCCTTTCTGGGTCCTAAGCACCCTTCACCCAGTGCCTGTGATGAGAGCAATGACGAGGAGCTGTGTGACACTGAGGTCTGTGGCAGAAGAGTGGGAATAATAATGGAGGAGTAGCGGATGGGCCTTCACCTCTGGGATGCACCCTTCAAATAAGGGTGATGCAATGCCACATGTCCCCAGGTCTGCATGACAGGGGTGGGATAAAAGCTGTGTTGGATGTGACTCATCCAAAGTCCTTCATTCTGGAGGACTGCTGCTGCTGTACCTGTTGGCTCTGAAGAGCTCATGAAATGCATGAGGACATGGAGAGGCAGCACTCTGGATTTATCAGCATTGTGTAGGTGTGGGTAGAAAGTGTTCAGTGATTTTCTTTTTGCTAGGAGTTAAAAGTACACAGGGCAGGAATCCACTGCGTGTTGTTTGGTGTGGACTTTGACAGTCCCTTGGCTTGGTACAGTACACACTGACCCTGTTAAATTAAACGCATCGATTTGACCTTCTCCTATACCCCTTCCCTTCCAGGAACACTTTATTAGTAGGTGCAGATCTACTATTGTTTCTGCCCAGTCAGGTTTTTGATGTGTTGCTTCTTCTCTTCCAACTACAGCAAATAGAACTGTAACACTTCCCTTTTCTTTTTAGGGCTGAATTCTGCTGACCTAACAGTATTGAGTAATAGTGTATTTTTCTTTTCTTCAGAAATAGTTACAGAACATTTGGCATGAATATGGGCAACAGAAGTCATTCCTAAAGGAAATGTGGGGAGGGGGGAAGGGAAGATGTACTCCTCTGCATAGAGAAATTGTACTAAAATAAATGTCTGTTCCTCCTGAAGCAAGATTGTTCTTTACTCAGAACTATGATACACCTTCATAGCTTGTCTTATAGTGAGAACATGTAGGTGTGGGTCCTGTGGTTAATAACGTTGTTGCTCACTGGGAAGAAGCATGAGAAACCCACTTGTGAGATGGTGTGTTTGAACAGGAAAGCTTTCTGATGACCGGAGTGAAAAGACGAGGCCGTTGAGCTAAAAAGTACATGTGCTACCACACTGCACCTTTTAAAACATTCTGGTCTTTAAAGAACAGAAGGCATTGCTAGGTGAGAGGAGCACTGGATTTATGGAGCCCGTAGAGGCGTGTGAGTTTTTGGTTTGAAGTTTTAATGCAAAGTGTGTTTTGCCTGTTGACAGATCCATGCAAGGCAGATGCAAGGTTCCTCCTCCTGCCAGCATGCCGTCTCCTGCTCGGCACATCTGCGTACATGAAAGTAAACATCTACGTGTTCGCATGCATGTTGTACTATTAGAGTGCATCAGATCATGGGTGGGTTCTGTTTGTTGCAGTGGTTGAAGAGGAAAAAAACCAAACCAACAACCCTGGGACAAAAACCAGAATAACTTCCAGTCAAACTGAAATAATAAATAGGCCAGGGTGGTTCTAGTGAAGTGAAGGGGATAAAAAAACCCGACAACAAAAAGCCAGCTAAAAAGCCCCAAACCTGCTTCAAGATAATCTGGAAGATTAAATTTGAGCGGAGACTATTTCTTTTCTTTTTAAGTTGGGTACGAAGGAAAATGAAATGCTGTTTGAAATGAAAATTTGCAGGTTTATTTTGAAAATACCAGAACACCGCTTGATTTTCTTATGCCTCCCTCCCACTCAGTTTTCTGGCCAAGGCGTGTTTGCTGAGTTTTGCTCAAATTAATGAACTGACTTCAGTTCACTTCTTCCCCCACTGAAAAACTTAAGGTTTTGGGGGTGGTGTAATGTGTCATTTAAATGCACATAAATCGCTCTGCTCTGATCGGGGTGAATGTTAAGTAGAGAGCGAAAAGCAGTCCAGAATGTTTGTGATGATTTTTTTTTCCATTTTCATCAAATGAAATAAAAATAAATAAATAACAATAATGAAGTGATAATAATAAAAATAACCAAACTTTTTTTTTTCTTTTTTTTTAAATAAATACATTTTAAACAAAGTTTAGTATCCTTGCCTCCCTGGCTTAAGTACCTTTGGTGCCTTCACCATATCTTGCTAACCTCTGGCTCGAGGAGGAGCTGGAGGCTTGTAGCCTCCTTGCTGGAAGTCCACAAGCAGGCTGGCCGGGGCTTTGGGCAGGCAGGGTGAAAGCTGCCGAGCAGTAGCAATGCCCCAAGGCTGGTGGTGCTTCTGTGTGGGTTAATAGCCTGCTCTGTCTAGTGATGACTGCTCTGAAGCTCCTTTACCTTGCAAAGGTGACACGTGAAGGGTGGGCAGCCTTGCTGGTGTAGCCTACAGGTCCCTGGAAAAGTGGTGGGTTTGCCAGTCCCCTCCATCCCAAAATAATAATGGTAATAGTAATTAATAAACCAAATATGCAGGACCAGCAAATGTGGTTTTGCCAGAACTGTTCTGCAGAGTAGAAGGCTCCTCCTGGTGCGCAGGGGCCGCTGGGGCTGGGTGAGTGAGGTGGGGTGCTTTCTGGGGAAGAAGATGTGGAAGGAAGGAGGAAAGGATATAGACCAGCTGTCTTGATGGCAGGATAGTAGTATTCTACCTCTGGCTTTCATGAGAAGAAAATTATCAGTTTGTGGGAGTGAGGTTTGTGTGCGTTTGGTAATCAAAGAGCGGCTGTATAATCCCTGCCTTCCCGTCGCCAGATTCAGCAGTAAATATGAAGATGACCAGGGTAACCCTGGAAATCAGCTGCTCTTGGCTCTGAGGCACTGCGAGCTCATGCAACACTTTTATGTAGGGAAAAATATTATTTTACCTATCGGGAGCCGTGGGATCACAGCCATGGAGGCTTTGAATGGTTGCCTGATGCAACACAGCAGTCCGCTGGTGAAATTGCCTGCTAGGATTTTGGCCTCTCGCCCCATGCCCAAGCCAGTGACAAACACTGACTGGAGTTGAAGGTAACCACCATCCTATTCCAGGGTTATATGCAGGCTTTGAAATGATGCCTCACGCAGAGCGTAGTTTCTTCTCTTTCCTGAAGGCTCTTCTGCATGGCCTTCCCTGGGACGTGTCCCTTGATGGAGGCTGGCCATAGCATGGGATCAGGTGGCCTATGGTGGCATGCATCTGGCTCAGCTCCTTCAGAGAAGCATGCTCATTCCCTGCCTGTGGTAGGCTTAGGGTGCCTGGCCGACTGCTCCACTGCCCCAGGGAAGCCCCAGCACCTCTTAAAGTTACCAGCAACATGAGACAGTAGCTGCAAATCAGAGTTGGGTGTAAGCAGATGTAAAGTCTGAATTGCTTCCTGAATTATGCTTTCTACATAGATGCAGCACAGTTATGATGGCAGTTTTCATATTTACAAGGCCTAACTTAAATCTTGTCTGGGGATATGTATTCACCCCCTGCATTAAGATCTGAGAGGCATACATGCACGTCTGCAAGCTAAATTTGATTCACAGCTGAGGTAGTAAATGTTTCTGCTTGAAAGCTGTGTACTCATTTCTGCAACTGTGGCTGCATGTGCGGTTCCCTATTGCTACGCAGTTTTCTGATCTTGGGAATACCGATTTATTTCATTGCATTAATTAATACATTGCATTATAATTCACTAAGTCTTCTTTTCTTTCCCAATTCTGAAGTTCAAAATGCTTTTGTAGAACAATCATGTTTTGCGATGTTCGCTTGGGAGGTAAGACTAAGGAAGGAGGTAGGGTTCAAGGAAGAAGCTTGTTTTAGCAGTTGGGTCAGTTATTTCAACAATGCCTTTGGCAAAGCAGTAAGAGGCTGTTTGCACAAATCAGTAACTAGTTCCCATGATTCAGATTGAATCACGTGGTCCAAGTCATTTGAATAAGTAAATGACTTCTAGTATATGAGACGGCCTCTGCAATTAGGATGGCATGCTGCATATTTCATGTTATTTATTCTGTGGTTTTCAATAGATACGATTAAGTTGGGTTACACTTGGAATGCTAGGTAGCATTTCAACACAAGCCACTTAACCAAAGCTTACATTAAAACGAGATACGCATTTGTTTTGAACGAGTGGCATTGTGCTGTATCTTCAACATTTATGTTTTCTTATTAGTTTTCTACAAGCAGATACTTAACAGGCAAAAGGAGTCACCTTGCCAAGTGCACCTTCAACTTCTTTAACTGTAGTGGGGAATTCGCAAGGAGGTGCTTCCCAAACATTTACTATTTGCTGCAGTCTTAGCTTCCCTTCATGTCTTCCTGTGCCATCAATTCCAATGGATGTGGTGTAAAGAGATGCAGAAAACTGCTCAGATGTGCTCATGGATTGCATGCTACCTCTGGTGCTCCCAAGGGAACATGCTTCATGGTTCACCTGCAACTTCCACTGTTGGGTTTGGACTTGTGACAAGACCATTATAGTTCAGTGTAGAAGACAAGGAAGAAAAGGTGGTCTTGGCCTTTGTTTCTTCATGTTGTATTTTGTTTTTTGTCTCAATTTTAAGTTGCTGTATTATGCAATTGAAAGATCCCATGTGGTTTTGGTATTGTGAAAGTGGTATTAAAAAAAAATGGTCACTTTACTACCATGTCATTACTGGTTATACCATGTTATGCCATGTTATACTGTCCCAAAGTAATAAAGACACAGAGTTGTTGGAGCGAGTTCAGAAGAGGCCACGGAGATGCTGCGAGGGCTGGAGCAGCTCTGCTCTGGAGCCAGGCTGAGAGAGCTGGGCTGGTTCAGCCTGGAGAAGAGAAGGCTCCTGAAGGGGAGATTATATAGCAACTTCTAATAGCTAAAGGGAATCTACAAGAAATCTGGAGAGGGACTATTTCCAAAGTCAAGTAATGATAGGACAAAGGGGAATGACTTTAACCTGACAGAGGAGAGATTAAGATCAGATATCAGGAAGAAATTCTTCCCTGTGAGGGTGCTGAGGCACTGGCACAGGGTGCCCAGAGGAGCTGTGGCTGCCCCATCCCTGGCAGTGTTCAAGGCCAGGTTGGATGGGGCTTGGAGTCAACCTGCTCTAGTGGAAGGTGTCCCTGCCTGTGGCAGGGGACTGGATCTGGATGAGCTTTAAGGTCCCTTCCAGCCCAAACCATTCTGTGTTTCTGTGTACAAAGCAATGTTGATTAATTTAAGGAAATACACCCTCAGCTATCAAAGACTGTAAGTAGCTCTGCCTGATGGTGCTCTCTGGGGATATGGAGAATAGGTAAGATTTCAGGACCTTCTGGCCAGACGATCATCTGCTCTATTCCAGAGAAAATTTTGTTACTGTGTTTCTTTCCAACTTTTTCACTTAATGAAATACTAAAAGGTATGTAGAGATACTAGGGATGCCTATTGGATAAAAAAGCCTTTCAAAATAATGAAGATAACAGATCTTCAGTGCCAGATAAAATTACCTTTTGCATATATGATCAGTTGCTTCTACAACTGGCAGTTACCCACTAATTCCTCTACCTGAAGGCATTGGTGGTGAACTTTGCACAAACTATGACTTTGGAAGCCTGGGAGAGTTAAAAATCATTGGCAAGGGAAAGCTGTGATAAAAGCAGAGCAGATATGAGTAATACTTGACAAGTTTGCTTCTCATGTGTTAAATCTTGAAGGTACACACATTATCTACTGGGCATGTGAAGACACGGAAACCTTCCCCCACAAAGAAATAGGGGGAGAAGTCCTCATGTCCCTGAGTGACAGCCCATCACTTGCTGGCACCACTTTGCTGGGAACTGCTGAACAGAAAGTGCCTTTAGTCAAAAACTGTTACATGTTTGGAGTGCTTTTTCTTCTCCGTCTTTATTGCAGCCTATTTCTTATGAATGGAAACTTGACATTCTCACTTGTTGAACAGGGTTCAATTTGTTCTGCTGCTCTTCAGAATAGTTTTGCACTGAGTTTGTGCCTTTTTTTTTCCTCCTGTTAAAAACAAACACAAAACCCTAAGGGAAAAACCAATGAAACCAGAACAAAACAAACCAATTTTTTTGGAAATACAAGCATTAGTTGGCAAAATCCTGACTCTGGAAGCTATTTTGTCACAGCTGGACCATAATTCAAGCTATTGGGTCTCCACAGGAACACGGGTTTAGCACCACAGAGCAGTGTGTAGGACACGGGGCCTTTGGTGTTTGCTGAGAGTTGGGAAGTGGTGGAAGTGTGGCTTCTAAGGGAGAGAAGTCGCTCCCTGAGAAACAAGCTGTTGGAAAACCTAGTGACAGCCTCATCTCCCTTCCCTCAGGTACTGATCCAGGTCTTTCCCAAAGAGACCTGGAGTAATGTGAACAGAGGTTGAATTATGCCCAGGAAAAGTATTTTACCCTCTTCAGGTTCAGTATTCTGACTGGTGTCTGATTGCTCACAGCCAAGACCGTCCTTACTGAGGCACAGTGGCTGGCAGGGCACTCATTACCCATACAGGAAGACAAGTATTTGGCTTTCTAATGGAAACCTTTGTAGCTGACCCTTGTGTGCTTGTACATGTTGGGGACAGAGCACAGGCTTCCATTCTGAAGTTTCACTCATGGAGCAGAGGAAAGGCAGCATTAGAATTGAGCTGGTGTCTTTGTGTAGCAGACTGAACAAAGTGCACAAGGCTTGCAAGGTAGTACCAGCTCCACACTTTGCCTGTACTGTCATCGTGGTAGCATCTAGGAAGGTATCAATGCCATTGTCACTTCCTCAAAATTAAGGACAGAAGTTCAGTCTTGGAGAACAGGAGCAGGGACAAGTGTTTCACAGCAGATCCAGAAAGGGAAACATGCAAGACACTTATGTTGTGTGCTGAGCTTCTGCCTGCCTGGAAAGGAGGAGAAGCAATTGAGTTGCAGTAGGTTTAGTTTGGAAACCAAAAAATGTGATCCTTCTGTTTTTAATTCCTGATTTGGCCACTTGCAATAGGATATATGTAGGAGGTGAAGTCAGAACTTCAGCATCTTCAGTTACCTGGTAGGATCTGATCATTTCTTAAAACACCTCTGTTGGGATACATGCCCAGTTAATGATTCAGTTTTATATGTGTCTTTTTCTTTGGAAATTGAAAGGATTATCATTGAAATGCTGTCTCATTTCCATTTGGTCTTCAAAAAGTAATTAAGTGTTGAGCAATGGTGTTGTCAGTCTGCTTCCTACCTAATAAGCTCTGCAAGGTGTTCTTGTTAATGATTTTATTATTTCAGAGCTGCTCTTGTTCTGTCTTTCCCTCCTTAATGAGGCAAATCCCCTAGGCAACATCACTTTATCACAGTTGTCTATGGTAGAGGAACTAATCCAGCACCATGGAAGTTTGTGTTCATCAGTGTGTAAGATGCTTCCATCAGTATGTGTGGATAATTCTCCCTGACACTTAAAGGATGTGTCAAGCATAGAAAAGGTAGAACAGCCCATTTTTCTAAATGAGGGTCATCTTGATTTGAACAGCAGCAGTCTGGTTTGCCTCAGTGAGCACGTACAGTTCAATGAATTAAAAGTAAAAGTAGCTAATTAACAACTTCTGATTCTTTTGTGTCTGGTTATCAGTTACTATGAACCAAATTAATTCCCGATAGCATAGGGCATGGAAGATGCCAATGCCAAGCTCAGGTCAAGAATTAAATTCTTTAAAGTTCTGGAGAGAAATATTCCCTTTTTCATTGTATTGACAGTTTTGCAGAGCTGCCTTTATGTATCGTGGAATTTAACATACGTGTGCTTGTACGCTCAGCTGGTATCTGTAGTTTGTATTTCATCATATTAAGAGAAAATCTGTATTGGTTATCTGTGCTTGAAAGGGACACGGGCTATTTCCTCCTGGTTCAGTATGGTACCAACTGGATCCTGTCTATGACCTAAACTCAAATACTGTTTCAAAGACTCAGATCATTTCAGAAATAGCAAACATATGACTTCTGAGTAAACAGACTAGTTGTAATAGACAGGATTAGGAAATGGATTGTTCTGGGCCAACACTGCACAGTTGAGAGTGATGATATCGTCCTGGTAATCACACTGTTGGGCTTAATGGCCCATAAACTTTGATAAAAGCTTCTGTAAAATTGTCAGCAATAATTCCCCCCATTGTTAGGTTGCCAGCGAACGTCTTCAGCCCCTGGAATAAATTGCTCCCATCGACTGTGTTTATGTGATATAAAGTCAGACTTTGGCTCTGAAGGTGTACTAACACAAGTACAGAAAATTAACAAATACTGTCAGCTGGAAATTAATGGGTAAGGTCCACAATTACTGTAACTGCCCAGAACTCACCTGGGTTGGGCTGGGGTAGATTTACACCTGAAGCTATAGTCCAGAACAGGCGCCTTTTCATTACCCCTCACAAGTGCTCGCTAGGCCAGCAGAAATGAGCAGTGTTACTGCGGGTTTTGTATGAAAACTGAGAAACAGTTGAAGTTCATTATAGTTCTCCTTTGGTGTTAGTTTTGTCTCTGTGCGTTGTGGATTTTTTTTTTAGCATGGCAGCTATTAGAACAAGAGCATTAAAAAGGCATAATTACTTTCACAGACATTAATATGCCATTCTAAAAATAATTTTGTCCATCACTTACAAGCTGTGTCAATGTAAGGTCCATTTCAAATTGTTTTCACAGCTACAAACTTCCTACATTTCCTTCTCCCCCCCCATCCCTTCCACACGACTGGTTAAATAACAAATTATCAGCCACAGTGTGATGCATAATGGGCTATAATCCAAAGTGGGAAGAGAAGGAAATAAATAGTACAGGGTATTTAACAGTGCATTAAGCAGCGTAGCTGTTAGACTACACTGATAATACAGGGATGGGAGCAGGAAAATACTCTGTATGTCATTAGTTTAGTCAAGCAGTGAATTGCTCTGGCTCTGATATTGTTGGTCATATTCGACATATTTAGTGCAGATGCATTGATAATGCAAAACATAATGAAGAGCTGAACGTGGACTTTCCACCTTTGCAGCATGGGATGCGGAGGAGGAGCTGCCTTACCTGCCTGTAGGTGGAGTTTCATTTTTGTACTCTAAGGGGGAGGGGAACAGAAATGTTCCTGTTGCTAAATAGACACAGGGTCTGTCCTCCTAGAGTTATGGCTTGCTTGTCATTATTGGCTTGATTTTCTTTAGGGGGTGGCGGTAGAGGCAGAAACATATCCTTGGGGAATATGTTCACCAGTCTCCACCTCTGCAGCTTCAGGAATGCTTTGCTCCAGAAAAACGTAATTCTTAAACTAATGATCTTGACTGGCCCACTCTCTGTGATGATTTCCTTGTTTTATCTCCACCTTCCTGATGTATTCGGCAGAGGGTGGTAAAGTGGAATTCAGGGAGGGCCTCGAAGAGAGTCGGGCTCCCCAGCTTCAGAGCGTGCAACTTTGGAGAAAAGCTACGTGCAGGGGAGTCTATGGAAAAGGTAAAATTACAGAGAGTTGGAGGAGAAAGAAGAAAATCTGGAACTCTTGCTTCTCAATTACAGTAATGCTGCAGCAGGGACACACATCTTACATTGAGGCTCGATCCAGCAAACCTTAGGCATAATATCCCTTTGAAGTCTATGGATATTTTACCTGCCAGGACTGCATGATCAGGTTTTTTATTACTTTATTTGCCTAAGAAAACTCTTCTCATCTAGTTTAAAGGGAAAAACTGATCTAGAATACCACACTGTGTTATATTGAAGACTATGCCAAATGTAATTCTCTTAAAACAGAAGGTAAGATTATAAATTATAATCACATCACAAAGTATTGTGGTGTCAGTGTTATTACTTGAAATGAGGCTTTTGCTTGGGTATGCTTAAAAGTAAGCCTATTAAGTACATACTCTGGTAATTGTCCTTCCACTTTCTTTTCCTAAAAGATTGTTTCTAGATATACTGTTGGATGGAATTAATATGGATGAATTCTTTAGGCTGTGTAAAGAGGTGTGGCTTCCACCTCGATTTCTGCCAGCCAAAGTGGTGGTCTGATGGTTTAGCAAAAGGGAGGTATCTCTAAACTTGCTGGAATGAACTTGATGGAGTTGAGCAGCACTTCACTTGCATACTGGATGCGTTGGAGCAAAAACTTGGGAGTTATTACAAAGAAGCATCTGTGTGTATGTGCATACATATCTCAATTATTTACTATAGCCCTGAGACGATATGTTAATATGCAGTTCTTAGCTTATAGAGGCTTCTGGCACTCTTGCTTTGTACTTAAGGAAAAAGATGGTGTTACCACTGCAACTGCTATACCACTCGGTACTAAAGCAGTTCTTCCCTATGTAGCAATTATAAAGTACATTAGACAGATTCTCAAAGTGCACGTAACTGAAGCGAGAGTAGGACCTTAATGCTTGCTGAATGTTACAGTAAAAGGAGAGCATGAATTTGTTCTGGAATTGAGAAAAGTTCTCAATGGAAATAGCAATAGCTCTGAATTCAGCAAGCTGCTTTGGCAGATGTGTTATTTTAAGTCTGTGTGTGATCCCTTTGACATCAGTGGAGTTGTGTGTAGGCCTGGAGTTTGTATAGGTTCAGGGGCCTTGTTTTGCAGGGGCAAGAATTACTTTGTTTAAGGGAGTGATGGTTTGGAGAGGCTCAAGTGACAACACTCTACTGGGGTGTGACTGGTGACGGCAGGTACTTGGCGTTTCTTGCCAGTGAGCCACTGAGGATGATTGACGTGGAAGCCATGGGTAACTGGCAGTATCAGAAGTTGTGATTTATGGGTGCAAATTTTGGGTAAGTTTTCATATTACATTTGTGCATCATCTGTATTTGACAGCAAGGAAACAGTGTTGAGCTGTGTGCATATAATGATGTTTTGCTGTCTGTTAAACTTTGGAGTGGTACATTATATAACAGTGTATGAATGTAATTGTTATAGAGGAGGCAGGAGACCTAGGGAAGACTAGGAAAGGTTTTAACCTAGATGGGACTCAGTAAGACTATACCTTATCATTGAAAACCTAGTAATGTAAGGTCAATATGCTACTGAGGAGTTTTCTATGCTAATGAATTTATGACATTTCTTTGTGTTCTTAATCCTTATCAACTTGTAGAGCTAGGTATCCACATATTAATAAACCTGTGTGCTTAGGAAAAGCATACTTGGGATTATGGGGAATGCTTTATTATTCTCTGTAGCACTGTGTTTGCAAGATTATTAGTGATTGCTGTTCTCCTGTTGACTTTTTTCCCCACAGCTGTTGTTTCTTGCATAAAGCAGAAGTACAAATGCAGTTTTCTCGTTCTTGAGATAAAACCCAGAAAAACTCTATGCACGTGTGTTGGTCCCTTTCCCTGTTGACAGTAATTTCTGGACAGCACAATTAGGTTTTTTATAGGGTTTTGAAATCAATGTTTGGACAAAAACCTGCATAGGTGCTAATCCTCAGCTGTGTAAAAATGAGTCCCGTGCTTTGCAGCCTGAATTTTGGTCTCCTCTACTGCTGTTCACCAGGAGCTATTGCTATTTGTGAGACAGATGACGTGGAAGGAGGCTGGAGGGAGCAGGTCTTCTAGTGGTGCCTCTGTTCCTCCAGGATTAGTATGCATTCCCTGGAACGCTCTGGGGCTGCTCCTGACAATCCACTGAAAGAAAGGCAGTGCCGGGGATCTTGCATTCTTTCTTCCTCATGAGGGTCCTTAGTTGGATCATGTAGGAGTGAGCGTTGCACAAGTTTGTCTCATCTGCTATAGCTGGATGTTCAGAGCTGAGCTCAAGTCTTGGTGAAGCCAGGGTGCTGTTAGAATGCCTGTGAAATTCTGATCTTCCTCACAGATATTCTCCCTTTAAGTATCTTTATTGTCCCTGGACCTTCAGGACGGTGGGAGCAGGTTTATACTCTATAAGCATCCTGCAGCCTCAGTGTTCTGTTTTAATGAATTCCAAAAGCACTTTGAAGTTCACTAAGTTAAAGCAGTGACAGTGGCTGTATCCTGGGACTGGGAACTCTGCATGGGGCATCTTGGCAGTGCTGCCCAAAGGATAAGGAAAGCTGAGTGAGATGGTCCCCAAGAAGTCTCTTTAGTAACACAGTTTAGCTCAGGTACCAAATACACCAGAAGGCTCCAGTGCATGAAAGATTTTCCATACATATTGCAATACTGTGTTAAATTGAATGGATTATTAGTGAAGGTGTTCAGACATGTAACATGTATGATAGTTTGCCTGAAACATAACAAAAAAGTGATTTTTATAGTCAAAAGTAGAATTTTTAATGCTATATTTTGTTGTTTGTCTTCAGTGTTTTGAATACAGCCATAATAAGGCAGGCAGTGATTTATCTCAGAAATATACATACCCCTTTAAAAATGCAACCTGTCTGCCTGATACCTAATTAATCACTCACCTGAGATGATAAACTCGGTGTTGTGTGAGGAAAGCTTTCCAGCACTAGCAGGAGTTTAAAAGGTGCTTAATATGTGTATTAAAAATACTTTTGGAGACAGACAAAAGCTTAGGAGTCTGATGACTGTTTATCTGAAAGGAGTTCCCAGGGGCAGAGGAATGGGCTCCCTGTTTGTAGGCAGGGAATGTATTTGGAGACATTGAGGGAATGGTCTATTTAAAATTCAAAATGAAAAGCACTGAGATTATGGCAGTACGTGAAGTTAAGAGCCTTGCTTAAAGGATGTGGTGGTAGCTAAGGTTGATACCTGAAGATGATGTTTTATCTGTAACTTCCAACATATGCTCAAAGTGAAAACGAGTCACTGATGTAAGAGAAAGCTTCTTGAGTCTGGGAAAGTTATTTTGTAGGCTCCATATTTCATTGCACCAAATTTATTTATAATGCTTGGTGCTTGTTGTTTGCAGTGCCATGTGTTCCTGATGGTGTGTGATGCAGTGTGCGAAAAAGAGAGACCAAGTTAAACACTAGAGACTTCTGAAAGTCATGTAAGAAAATAGTCTGATAGCATAGTTTCATTTATGAAGAGGAATAGTAAATATTTACCTGTGCTGTGGTTATCTAAAGCTAACAGTACCTTTATATGGGCAGGTATGGAAGAGGAGAATGCAAGTTTTTTGTGCATTGAGGTTTGAAAACATGAGGCCACATTCTGCCCTCAGGTGAATCTTCTGCAGGCCTGCTGAAGTGCTGAGATACTGCACTCAGGACTGAAAGCAGACGTGGGTCTACAGCCAGGAAAAGCAGTATTCAAAAGCAGGGATGCAAGTGTTTGAGGTTTGCTCTCAATCTGGGCTGCCTGGCATAAAGGGCTTGTGGCAAAAAAGAAAGTAGTTTGTCCTTTATGAATCCAAGTCCTTGCAGAGAAGTCCTATGCGGTACTCTTTCAATTACTTTTGGTTGTTTAGGGTTTTTATTTCAGGCCACTGTGTAACTGCAGTAAAGAATTCTGCATGTAAATCATAATCTGTTGCAGATAAAGCAGGGGATTTTGGTTTAGTCTCAGAATTGGAGCTGGTAAGAGTATTGCCAAGAATTAAATACAGCAAGGAGGAACTAAAATTACCTGAATTCAAAGTTCAAGTCTTCAGCAGACTGAGTTTTGGGGAGAGATGGGGGTTGGTTTTGGTTTTGTTTGGGTGGGTTTGACTGGCTCTGTAAGGATCAGAATGATGGATTTCCCATGATATAGTCAAAAGAGGATTATAAAATCTGGATCTGTGTATTTGTTATAATTGTCTGCACTGTTATATACATTTGATACGGTCTAAGCCCCTCCATACCCCCAACCCCAAGTAACTGCACATAATCAAGGAATTACATGCTTTGATACAGGGCACACAGACTAAAGGAAATTACATTTTTTTTTTCCTCTGGGCATTTCCTTACCCATAAAACAAGGGACGGTCAAAGCCACAGCAAGCTGGGGTCATACAAACTGCCCGTGTGTCTGAAAACAGCCATGAAACCCAACGGTTAAAGGAAGCGTGTCCCTTGTCAATTGCCTCTGGCTTTCCAAGGAGTCAGTAGGCACCAGGGGCTGCTGCTGGGTGAGAGATGTCCCTATGGGAGCCCACTCCAGGATGCTGGGGAGGAAGGGCTCTACCCGCCCCGTGGTTCCCGGCACTGCTGGCAGTCTTGCATGCCCGCCCAGATGTTTGTTTGCTCTTTGGTCCCGGCTGGCAGCCTGGGGTGGTTCAAGTCTCCTTGATAAGCTCGGAGGTTGTGTTCGGGTTAGGTGCGATTCACTGGGTTAAAGCCTGGCTGGGTGAGGGGTTACGTTACCTCTTCCTTAGGGTCCTCTTAATTTATCCATGACTAGCATTTTCTTGCAAAGGGTTTGTAAGTTGTGGAGCAGTAGAAAACAAAAAGGGTGGAAGGGGGGAATCTATTAAGCTTTGAACTACAGGCCTGCAAAGTGCCATTAGCAGTGCCTGTGAATTTACTAGTTCACAGCTTTGGGATATTCTGCTTTCATTATTATTGAGAATTAAGCTGCACTGTTCTACTGCAGCATTAGCAGCAATTCTGCTGAATACAAATTAGGTTTTTGCTCCCGTCCAAATTCGACTGTGGGTAAAGGTTTAAAGAGGATATTTATGGGGCATATGCATGGAGTAGTTCTGGTTTGGATGTTTGGGAGGGTGGTATTTGGTTTTGTTGCTGTTTTCGTTTTCAAGTGACACTACTTCCTGCAGCATGCCAGGATAGCAGGTGGGATATTTCTGCCTCCTTTCTTGCTTGCTTTTTTCTTTCCAAGTGTTTGATCCCATAGAGGCTTAGGAGTTCATAGCTTATTTCCATCAAACCAGAATTCAGTCTTTTCTTATACATTGGCGAAATCTTGGGACCATAGTCGGTTTGCAGATCTCACATGATACCTGAAGGCAGAAGGGCTTTGTAAGCAAAAACTAGCCCTGCAGTATCTGAGAAGCCTGCAAAAGGTGCTGAACAACTTCTACACTTAACTAATGTGCTCCAAAGACACTTGCAAGCTGGCTGGATTGAGCCCTGAAGAAGCAGGGTGGAGACTTCTCCTTGGCCAAGGAGCCCAACACCAGTCTTGGGCGTGTTGTGTTTGCTTTCTTTTCTCCTAAGCCGAGATAGGCGTATTCCTTTGCCCAAGCACTTGCCCGTTGCCCTCATGAGTAGTTTTCAGGTGTCTAAGCACAGGCAGGGCTGATCCACGCTCCCGATGGAGCTCCACAGGAAGGAAAAGCAGTTTATAGCCGGGTGATTTGGGTTTGCTCTCCCCCAGGGCAGTAGTGCCAGTTAATTTACTGCCCCAGGGTATTTGTACCTGCAGCCTGTTTCTTTAGGGTGAGGAGTGGTGAAGAGCACCATATGATGGCTGCCTAGAATGTGATTTGATTCAAAATCAAATCCTTACGTTCTCCCTTCCCACAATTTTTATTTGTTTTTAATTACTCTTTTTTAAATTACAATCCTTGAACAGGCAAGACAGAATCCCCTTGATCTTCACAGCATTTTGAAAGTGAACGACGGAGAAAATATTTGTTCTTCAAGCTTCGTTTTGCATCTCGGTCCCGGGCCCTGTTTTATTGGCAATTTAAATCCATTAGTGAGAGATACAAGTCTCCACAGATCCTGTTATGTACAACATCTTCCCATCTAAATTTGAAGCGTAATCATGCACAAACATTGACTTGACCAGTATTGCTAGTGGCGTTCCTGTTAAGTGGATAGTTAAAGGTTTAATGACCCCTTTGAAACCAAGTGTTTGCTTTTTGTCACATATTGATGGTACTGTGAGGCAAGCAATTGAATTTTTTGTTTTCTCTTAGTGATTTTTATAAACCATTTCAACTGCTGGCACGGTTTGTCCACTCTGTTTCCCACGGTGGTTAAGATTGAGCTGTTTGGACAGGGTACATGGCCATGTGCCATCAAAGCTTAGTGGGTTCATATAGCCTCCTTGGGGTTTCTTCTCAAAGTGGGTGAACGCTTGTTAACTTGATTTCCTGACCATCATGGCAAGAAGGGAGGTTGCCAGTTGGATGAAAAATGTATATGATGCAAAGGAAAATCCCTCAGGCCTGGGACCTACATATAGCATTGAATTCAAACTGGAAGAGGGTAGATTAGATTAGATACAAGGAAGAAATTCTTCATTATGAGGGTGCTGAGCCGCTGGCACAGGGTGCCCAGAGAAGCTGTGGCTGCCCCATCCCTGGCAGTGTTCAAGGGCAGGCTGGACGGGGCTTGGAGCAACCTGGGCTAGTGGAAGGTGTCCCTGCCTGTGGCAGGGGTTGGAACTGGGTGAGCTTTAAGGTCCCTTCTAACCCAAACCATTCTATGAATATTTTCTTCAGTGAACCCAGTCACCAGGAGGACTGCTTGTGGTGAGGTCTGAGAGGGCAGGGAGGCCCTAACAGAATGTTGCCCCTTGACTTTCTGTAGTTCTACTCAAGGGTAGAGAGAGCAAAAATCACTATGTGTCTGCTTTCCAAGTATCTGTGATGAATCAAGAAGTAGTGCATAGGAGTCTAAAATGCAGCTGATTGAAAGAGTAGCTAGTTTGAGGTTTAGTAATGGAACAAATCGCTGGAAGCTTTGAGATGAAGTACACAGGGATGCTCACTTTTTATGGCACTTAGCAGCAGTTTAACACAGGAGACTACAGCACAGGCCAGATGCTTCTCTGGTTTTACATGGGATTGGTGCTTTAATGCTTTTTGTCTCCTGCTCCTACCACACAAACTTCATCACCCACTGGCACTGACTGAGGCCTTGGGCTGTTGGGTGAACAGTTCCAGCTAAACACCAGGAACCTGAACAAAACCAAGTGAAGCTTTCACACTATTTGTGAAACTACTTGTAGTTTCTCAGCCCTACTGAAATATATGTGAAACTATTTGTAGTTTCTCAACCATTATGAATTAAATTAATTTCATTTAAAAGGCAGCTGGTTAAACCAAGAACATACTGAACTTGGCATCGGTCCACTCATGCGAGTCTGGGACTCATAAAAGAGTTGGACATGGGATGAAGCACCTTCAAGTGAGAGCCCCTGGCTGCTACCCAGGACAGCTGCAGGGATGCTGCAGCCTCCTTTGCCAAATACGGCTGTTGCAATACACAGCCACTCCTGAGCACAGGGGCCTTTGCCCCTAGCTGCCCTCTTCCATGGAAAACCGTATTCCCAAAAGACCAAGAGCAGTTCTGGGACCAGCCTGGGGTGGCTGGTACATCTTTTGAGATGCAACCCTGCAGGCAGGAGACTGAATGAACATTTAGATACGTTCATCCCCTCTTTGGGACACTTAACAGTTGCAGCAGTCACTGTTCCCCAAAGTTGTGCATGACCAAAGGCAAATGCACTTGGGTGGACAGAAGACATCTCCTGCAAAATCCTGTTTGTTCATTCCTTGTGGTGTTAAGGGAACCCATGCTTCCAGATCAAGCACACTGCTGTGCTGTGTCTTCAGTAATTCTTTCTGCTTCTCTTGCCAAAATGTTTGCATGCATCTCCTTCTGGAGGAACACTAGGGAATGTTGAAGGAATCCTTAGGAAAGGCAGGAAGGGTTACTGGGGTTTTGGCAGGCCTGTAAGCAAGGAGGTTTCTGAATTCCCAGTTCTACCTTTGGAAAGCTTGTCACATTATGTAGAAGGAGCTTTGCTTACAAAGGAATAACTTGCTGCCCTCAGTTTATGGAAACATACAGTGGGTCTATACCCTTGGGTGGTTGATTCTAGGACCAGTAAAGCTCCAGTTTCTAAATTAAAGGGTAACTTATTTTTCTTCTTAAGCTGTGCAATTTGGCTGTTTGCAGTATCCCAGAGAGGCAGCAAAATTACTGTTGGCTTTCCCACAATAAATCCTTGACCTTCCCCACCATTTAAGCATTAGCAGATTCCCTGCACTGTATACATGGGGGTGGAGAAAGGAGCTGTGGAGTTACACACGCATACTGACACATGCACAAATTTGTTAGTAGCTTCTAGCAAGCACTTAGCTTGCAATCTCAAGGCAGTGTTTGGGGTTTTGTTTCCTCCTCTGCACAGTTCTGTATGTGAAACAGATACACTGCAGAATGATATTGTATAGAGTGATGGTTTAGACATAATTTGTACAGCATGCATAAGTTCCCTGGGGGAGATACGAAACGTTTGTTGGTGTACATCTCTGCATCCTCCCGTGCCCAGCCCAAAGGGTTCTTGTGGTACTTGGCTTCTTCCTTCGAGCTCTCTCCGATCCATCATCTGGCGATGGCTGCAGAAGCTGAAATCTCATCTGTGCGTGATGCTGATCACCGAGATGTAGTGTGAAATGGAGGTTTTGCCCTGTGCATTTCCATGAGTCTTGGACTTCAGCAGCTTGTGAGCTTTATGTAAGCTGATGGATGCGAAGGGAGTGCTGAGCACTGTAGGGTAAGGAGAGGGGCAGGAGGATGGTTTCAGGGCCGCGCACATCTGTTACCTTCCTGCCACGCTCACAACAGAACAGCAGGGGCTTTTGACACTTCAGATTGTGTTCAGCTCAGTTGCTCAATCCCGGTTTTGTTTTGTACATTACTGTAGTTTCACATTTCACTGTAAGTTATTCACTTGCCGTGCCAGAAATAGGAAGTTTGGAGGTAATGCTGAGCTAGCCGTGAATAGGTTAAGGAAGGATGAGCAAATCCTTATGTTGGAGGTGATTAGCTCTGTGAGTTACGCTCCTGTTCAGATGGAGCAGATGAGCCTTGCGTGGCACACTGGAGCCAAGCATGAAAGTAACGGGTAGGAGTCGCATCCATGGCAGATCCCAAGCCGTTACCTTTGAGAGTAAGCCAGACAAAAGGGCGTCTGTACTCTTCTAATGGCTGAGAGACCTTACAAATTACAGAACACATTTAAGACAGAGTAAAAATACACTGTGTATTACAAATCCAGAGAGCTATTGCTAGTTATCCGGTTTTGCTAGGTTAAGGTTACATCCCGGGATGGAAAATTTGAGGCTCTCCTTAGCCTGCATGTTCTGCAATAACATTTTATCAGCAGGCAAACTCTCATTAAATATACCCCATCGGCTGCACTCAGGCTGCCAATTTTTGAGTGGAAACATTGTATTAACTTGGCTGTTCGCTGCAGGATATTACTCTTGGAAAATTATAACAAAGTGAACAATCCCCAAATCAGCATTTTTCATTTCTAGCAGGCCATAATTTACAGTACAGTATGGATCTATGCCTGCCTGGAGAATTCCGTGTCTGCCGTGGCAGGGAACAGCATGCATTTCTGCATTTGCCCAAAGAAAGCATTTGTCTTTAATGTACATGGCTGTTTGGATCCACGTGGCCTCTGCATTTTGCTGCATGTTACATGTAATGGTTCATTATCAGCTGTCTAATACCAGATTGCACATCCGTTTTAGGACCACATTTTTATCTCCTTCATGCGAATGACATGTGCTTCCCAGTGCCAGAAGTCAAGGGCATGGTTGTGTCTCTCAACCCATCAGATCCCAGCCTGCAATAACTCATTTGAGGTGAAGACTTTGCAAGGGAAAGGAAAACATGGTCTTCAAATGCTGCATAAAAATCCATCACTAGACTTATTAAAGAGGAGTTTCAGGGCACTCAAATAAGATGACTAAGCAAGCCATCTCCTTGCACTCTAGAAATGTAATACTTGTAGCATCTATAATCTCTTACTTAACTGGATAAAGACAAAGTAGTGGTTTCATTTAAATTTTAGAAGCTTCGAGTATGCAATGTCCTAAATGTCTGTGAAAATATTAGAAAAATTTGCTATAACAAGGAAAGGAGAAGAAACCAGTTTTCTTCCCCTGCCCCCATAGTTTCCTTTCTGAAAGTTAAGTACTTTACTGCATGTTCATAGGTACAGTCCTCTGAGAAGTTGTTCCTTTGTTTTTGCATAGCAGTCTCTATCAGCAAGCGAAAACACAGTTCAAGCTATTCACTTTGGCAGCTTCTTTTTTAGCAAGGGAATGCAAATACTGAATTGTAGCATGCTGGAAAAGTTCTGAATCCTGGAGGGGGGGGGATGACCAACCCCTAGTGTCCACAGAGGTGTGGTTGTTGGTGCATTTCTGTATGTATTTACTTACATGTATCCATGGAAATGCATGCGTATGTATGTTCATATTTCACACATTTGCTGCATAGAAATCTTGATTCTTCAGACAAATTACCAGCGTTTGTCTTCCTCAAGTGGCCTTAGTTTAACTCTGTATCAGTGATTTCATGACAATGGGAGGAGAGCTATTTCAGTGCCACTACTTCTGAGAGAGCCAGCTTGAAATACACAGTCTATGGATGTGGCTCTATGTTAAAAAATAAAATGAAATAAAATTTAATTGGGGAAGTACAACAGTTGGTTTTTTCCCCCCATCAAAAACAGAGGTTTTATTTCCTGCTGAAGCCTTCTGCAGAGGCTAGATGGGAAAGTATGCTTCCCTGAATAGCATTAGAGATGGGGAGAAGGGAGCAGATACGGTCTGCATTAGCGTTGTTCATTCCCATCGACTCCAGTATGGCCTCTCCCTTTCATATTCAATTTAATTTGACTTAATATTCTGCTTCAAAAGAGGGCAATTAAACCAAAGGTCTGCGCTTTGTGCCAAGATCTTTGAAGCCAACCATGAGACTCCATTCCCAGAGGATGAAAAATAATTTCTGAGGAGGCCTAAAATTTCTAGTGTGTAAACAAAGTGGATGGTTTTACTAACTGGCTGTATTTATTAATAACTATATTAACTGCCTCTTATGGGTCTACACCCATTGATTTTTGCATTATTGTGCCGGTAATCAGGTCAGTCTTTTCAACGCCAGGGAAGTGTAGTTAGTGATGGCTGGAGCTGCTTCTGCCCACCTCATGTTACTGCCTGGAGGACAGGGTGGAAGTGGAGCTGCCAGATCTCTTTTCATCCCAAATGTTTTCTAAGAGGGAAGGCAGCAGGAATAGTTAGATCTACCCTGCACCCTGGCTGGTGATGAAATCCTATGGACTGATCTTTGGGGACATTAGTAAGTCACGTTACTTTAATTACTGTCCTGTGGTTGTGCCAAATACATTCACCAAGTTCTCCATTCCTGATTTGTTATTAAGAAAGAGCAGATTTGATGCCTCTGTGGGTGGGCTCATAAAACCCTGATCTTGCTTCATGTTCTTTGCATAATGAGGAAGAAAAAGTAAAAACACCTCTGGGGGATCATGGTAATTGAAACCTAATTCCCAGGTATTTAAGCATATTAACGTCTTTAAAGACATGGCCAGAAACTGATGGGAACATGCAAGGACTTTGTACATGTTTGTGGGAGGGAAAAAAAATATCATAGCCTTTATAATATATATATATATTTTTAAATCCTTTTTCATTTTTTTCTTGAAAACCTAATGCAAACTGCTGGATTAAATAAGCAGGAGCAGCATAAAATATCGTTTGGGAAAGTAGATACTTCCTATGAGGTTGTATCTCTTTTGAAATCCACATTCATCTCCATGGAACTGAGTAGAAGAGGTGACTTTCCGTACTACACAGGTGGAATTGCAATGACCTGAAAGGCCCACGCCAGGGCTCACCCTCTTAAGCTCATGGGCTATTCAAGTTATGCTCTGCAAAGCTGTTTGTGCCTCTTAAAGATATGTAGGCTTACTAAGTGAAGATAAGGTTAGTAACTAGCGCCGTGCAACCTGCTGGCTGGATCTGAGCCTGCTGTGCAAAGAGAGAGTAGGAAGCTGAGGGAGGAGACAGTGAAGTGGCTAAATGGAAGGTAGATTTTACTTGTTGTCTTTCAGCTGAAAGGTATCTCTACTTTTCACCTTCCAAAAGAGAAGGGATGTTGTTTTGGTTAGTCACTGGGTTCAAAATCTAAGCCTCGGCTGTAAAAAAAGAGAGGGAGAACAATTGTTTCCCTAAGGCTAATTTGAGGAGGTTGATTAATCATGTTTCAAACATGCAGTGATACAATTCAAAATACCCCCAGCAGTTTAATACCAGAAATTATTCTACAGTTACTTGACTATGTATGCAAAATACGGTGACTTGCTTATAGCACCCAATTTTGACCTTTCTGAGGAACTTGTCTCTGCCAGCAGAAGTACTTTATGAAACCGAATTTTTTCATATATTCCTTTCCCACCCCTTTAATTCTGCATTTGCAACACAAAGCTCTGCTTCACTAAGGACAGTTAAGACCAGAGGTCAAGTTCAGACCCCTGGGCTGGTCTGCTGGACTGGCTGAATGAGCCACCTCTGCCCCATACTGCCAGAGGGTCTTCAAAGGGAAAAACGCCTCCATTGCTAGAGTGTGAATCGAACTTCTTCATTTGAATTGTCAGTGAGATAGCTCCAATCTGTGTACAACTGGCAACAGCATAAGAAAACCAAAAGCTCAGAAAGCCTAGGCACACAATTCAGGTTCTTTAGCATACAAATGCTCACTCTCAGCACAAATCCTGAAGTCTTATAGTAGGCTGTGTGCGTTAGATGTCATTGGCAGTGTTGACTTTCGTAGTCTGTAGTGTTGGCTTCTACAGTGTGGGCAGTTTCCTCCTGGAGTAGCAGTAGGATTAACAGAGCATCAAGGTATGATTAAGCTGAAATGATCGATCTTGGCACATGGTCTAATGAGCCAAAGGAGAGAAGACTGCGTGTGCGAAGGCTTTTGTTCTGATCTGGAAGAAAGGGCCATGCTGATATGCAGAATTAAGTTTTAATTAATGAGAAATCAAGGTGTGCTGTGTGAAGTGCCACACCTGAAAAGCATAATCTGAGTTTTAGAGCTCCACTGAGATTGAGTGGGTGATGTTGTACAGTCCATGTTTATATAAACCTCTGGGGAGTGGCAAGATGCAGGAACTTCTCATACCCCATCATCCTATGACTCATGTTTGCAGTGGATCTCTATCCTTCACTCGATAGAGAAGTCATTTGCTAGGCTCACTGGCCCACAACACTGTAGTTTTAAAAGCATGTAGGATTCCTGGATCGCTTAAGTATAGGTAGGATTTAAGGTGCTTAATTTCTTCTAGGAGAGAGGCAAACATTACAACTGGAGAGCTACAGGGCAGTTCCAAATGTGTATTGGCTCCTTTGTCTTTATGGGTTTTCTGGCCCACACTTCAAAAAGGAAAATTGCTTTTATACCCCTGCCTTTGAAGGTGTTAGGGTTTCTCACTGCCCTGGTGAGTTCTTGGGATTCTCCTCATCTTCTGTGTGGAAGCTGGATGCTTGCCAGCTACACAGGTTGGTGTGAGCCATTCCCACAGGGCTCTTGGTGAAGCATCAGATATGTCAAGGCTGTTCTAACCTGTTTTTGGGATGTCTCCAAGTTCTTGTAGATAATGTGGTTAAATTCCATACGTTTGTCTTTGGGGAAAGATTTCTGGGTCTCTTCCCACATTTCAAATTGATACTTGTCTCCATATAGTTAAATGCCCATGGCTAACACTGCAGACTGTTGAATCCTTTCTGCATAAGACATACAGAAGCCTCACACTTAGACCTTGGTTGGGGAAGTAAAGCTCTGTGTTCTGCTTGCTTTGTCTCAATCCTCAACATTTGGAAGAACAAAGGGGTTTGGGGAGGGGGCTTTTTTGATGTTTGTTTCTTTTTAAATGCTGTTCCACGGGCAGCTGGTGCGGAGTATGGGATCTGTTGGACATCTCTTATACTAGCACTGCTTCTCTATCAGGGAGTTATCTTTAGGTTTTTCAGAATGTCTGCCCTGGGGTAACAGTCTCCCTGTAAGGCTGCTTGTGAAGAAAATGACTGTAACCAATCTTTTATGAATGGGAGACAATGAAGTATGGAGTAGTCATCTGGGATAGTTACTCCCTCTTCCTATCTTTGCCTGGAAAACATGCATGGTGTAGAAGGAACCGTCTGTGCCCTTGCACTGTGGTGGTGGATATGATGAGTGTAACTTACTACTTGGCAAGGTCATTATGTGCAATTAGGATCTATAGTGCTACTGGGACAAATGCTGATTGTCCAGGTCATTGCATTGTATCTTGTATTTCAGCTGAGTATTCAAAGTGTGTTGTTTGTACATGTCATTCTGTTTCTGTTCCTTTAGTCCCTTCCAGGTGACCGTGTGTTCTTGTTTACATTACCAAGCAAGCATGAACTTTCCATAGACCAAATCTTTGGCTTAAGCAAGGGGTGTCTGCTTGAACCTGTGGACTTTGTACTCTGAATTAAAGCCAGGAATCAAAAAAGGCTTCAGACATTGTGGTGGAGGAACATTTTAGGGGAGACGTTTCACCCCAGACAGTCATTACTCATCCAAATTCAGTGGTTGTGCTTAGCCCATGTGGGAGGGACACTGCAATCCCATACTGTACAGAGGAAGCACAAATAAGGGATATGGCCACAGAAAGAAATGTAGATTATTTTCGCAGTGAAACTCTGTGTTACGCTGTTGGCCCTTGGCCCTGATACCAGTTGGAGGATGCAACTTCAGCAGAATTTTGGTTAACAGTTTCTGTGCTTAGTTTCAAAAGGAAATGATAAAATGGAAAGAAGTGACTTTGCAGCAGCTTCACGTCCTGGAGACTCTCCTCCTTTTGCAAGCAGAGATCTAGAATTTATTCTGCTTCTCCTGCACTTTGCTAAAGCTTTGGGCTTTTAAGCACTTCTCAGGCTTGTTTAATGTATGTGTTTTCTTGAAGCATTTAGAATAAGATAGTTTATTTTCAAGTGTCTTAAGAAATGGAAGGAGGGATGGAAGTTAAAAATATGAAATTATCAGGAGACTGAACAGGTCCCTTTTCACTGAAGTCATGATGCACCCAGCAAATGGCTACAGGTAGGAATGGCAGATGAATTAAAGCTTAAATGGAAAAACTTGTATATTAAAGAAGAAAAAAACAGAGTAAAAGCTGTGATGGACATGTGGAGCAGACACTTCTTTTAATGAAGAGCTCAGCCTGATTAATGTAGACGGCTGGAGTGACTTTTCATCAGAGCTGTGCGTGCCAGGCCATGTCTGAGCAGGAATATTTTCTCTTGGTTAATAAACATTTGTTCTTTGCCCGGGGTGCTAAACAACCCTGTTGTTCTGTGCCTCCATGTGGAACACCTCGGTGAGCCTTACAAAGGAGACAAAAAAACCCTCAGCTTGGCTGAGCAGAGCTTCTCGTGTTTATATTAAAAACTGGAACACGCTCCCCCTCCTCTGCCTTGAACTTCTTGATTGGTGAAACTACTCCCTGCCCTCTCTGAAGAGCTTCAAGTTGAGGCAGTTCCTCTGCAGCAACGGCAGCCCTGACTGCCAAGGTTTCAGCTCCGAGATCCCCTGCAGGGATGATCCCCCCTTCGGATGATCTGGTAGCAGAAGGACGAAGTGGCTGGAGCGAAGGGTACTGCGCATAGCTTCCATGGAGAAGGAGCCCTAGAAGGAGCCCCAAGGCGCTCTGCCCCCTGTATTTACATTACATGTGGTAGCATCTCACAAGCATGTGCTAGCCTCGATGCAAGCGCTGTGGTGGTGTAAGCAAAGGGGTGAATGTAAGCTGGTGTAACTTCATGTGTGGCCAAACCCACTCTAGAAAGTCACAGCAGATTAGGAAAGCAGAAAACTGTCTGTTTAATGGTGAGCAGATACACTTGAAGAGCACAACATGTGGGTGGTGGTGCAGCAGAAGAGCAGTGTGTGTGTGTGTGTGTGTGTGTGTGCAAAGCTGAGCGAGAATTAACTCTGTATTAAAGAAGCCCTGCCAGTTAAAACCTGCACACCCTTGTATTTGTTCCATAGCACTTGGGAAGGGCTTCTGCTGTAATTGTGAACATAACACTAAGACAGCTGATACTGCATACTATGTTTTTATAATTTTTTAGCAGCACAATTTTATGGCAAAATATTTTCTGCTGGAAAGGAAAGAGAAGGAGAAGTGATGCTACAAGCCCGTTACTAATGCACCATCTTTCTTTATTTTCCTAATATACTCGTGCCTTGCATACCTCTTAAATGCAGCATGCAGTTTAACATCTGGTGGGGACTCAGATTTTCGTTTTCAGCGAATACATAGGTTTGAGCCTTACTTTAACTCGGGAAGAAGGCTGGAAAAAAATCACTGTTATGAAAACCCCAACCAAAATGGTAAAGTTAATGAACTTTATATAGGAAAACCAGGCATGAAATGGCGAGCTATTCATATGCTTCTAAAAACGAGTGAATCATGTCCGCTTAAAGTAAATTGAATTGTATCTTCTGCCCTGGCCTCTGAGGAGGAGAGGTTTGGCACTGCTTTGTTGCAGTAATTCATATTCAGAACATCAGGTAACAGCAAATATCATAGAATAGATAAAAACAGTTTTCTTGAGGGTTCAGCTCCAGTAATAATATTGTGTCTACTAAAAGCACCTTAGCTTTTGTTAGAATAGCATCCTTTAGATATTTTTCCTGCAAATTGTAATAATAATAATGTACGCTATTGCTGAGGAAGATGGTCTGATTTCACTTCTAATTGTGAGACAGCAATTATTCAAGCATTATTCAAGAAAACCTGTGAATGATGTAGTGCAGCTTGGATTCTCATCAGACTCAAAAGGCCCGATTCGTTTCCCTGGCAAAGCTATCAAGCCCCAAATCTGAATTTCAGTTAAAGCCGCGTCCACTGCAGGATGTTAAACGGCTGGCTGAGCCCTCTGCCTCTCTTTTGCAGCGTTGAACAGAGGCGATAAGGCCCTTCCCCGCCCCATCAGCAGCAGTTTTTTCAGTGATTCACAGCTTGGAAGAGAAGCCCCGAGGCTTCCCAGCAGGGTTAGAGCTGCATTCCCAGCCCACAACCATCCCTTGTCTTTGGGAGACTGAGCGGCATGGGAATTCAATAGAAGGTTTGGTGGGGTTTTGAGTTGAACTTATTTACGGTGCATCTGGAAGCAGTTGTGTGATCTAGCAAGGGTTTTCCTGGTTGTGCCCCCAGCTCTGTGGAGCAGTGTGGCTGCAGAAAGCTGTTCCAGGCATCACATGTAAAACAGTTTTGCAGTGGGAGAGGAAGATTCCTTCTCCTTCCCACCCTCAGCACTCCCTTAGGAAGTTCCCTTTGGGAATTGCGTTACTGTATTTGGCCAAATGGACCCTACTTATTTTAAAGAACATCCTGAAAATGAAATTTTGGTGCTACGTGAGACTTCGTTATCTTTTTTTTTTTTTTAATGTTTTATTTCATCTTCATCGCACTTCCTTCTGAAACAAGATCGAGGTTTAAACTTTTGCCTTTGCTGCATCCCCGAGTTAAACATCACTGAAGTCCATGCCGGTGGTTGAATGTTCAGCCGATAAGCACATCTTTAGCTAATTGCTGTACTGATTAAACAGCAGTTGTCACCACTCCCCCAAGTGAGTTGCCTGGGAGATATTCTTGTGCAGCGACAATAAACCAACCCCGGGGAAAGCAGAGGTAAATTGGTATGCATGGGTATAATTAACTGTAGTTATGATGGAATCTGCCACAGGACCACACTTGCATTTGTGATTTTACTGCAGCAGGTTTCTTAGTGGAGCTTTTTCAGGATTTCCCTTAAAAAAACCCACCTGAAGTTTATTTCTACAAGTCAGTTTTGCAAGCAGCCCGTTTTCTTCTTGTTGAAAAGCAGATGAAATGAAACACGTAGCTGGATGCTCATACGTGCAAATGTTTGAACTGAGCAAGCCCAGAAGGTGTTTGTTTGCAGTTGCACACATTCCTGAACTAAAAAACCTGGCCTATGGTTCATAAATACCCCTTGGATCTCTTGGGATAAAAGATACTGGGTAAATAAAATCATTTTTGTAATTGCTTTGCAGTGTAGCAGAGGTCATTATCTTCTAATCCTAAACAAGGGAATCTACTTAGAAAAGCCCCAGATAAACCCGTTTAAACCTCCTGCTTTCTTTTTTGCTCTGTGTTACCAAGTGTTCCTAGAGAGAGCTCTTCTCTTCTGGGGAGCTTGCACCCTTTCTACTTGTGTCTCCCTACAGCAGTTCCCACTCCCACAGCCTTGCTTGGGCCAGGGCTACCCCATTGAGGTCCCTGGGGTTTTGTGGTGCTGTGGGGCACAGGAACCGCTGGGCTATGCCTCTTGCTTGCTAAACACCTGCTTGGCTCTGAGCTCCCTCCTGCATGTGGAGCAGAAAGGAAGGAAGGACCTGTGGTGCTCAGGAGGAGGGATTGCTGCAAAGCTTATACCAGTGGGAGCCTCAAGCTATGTGTCTGTCAAACTCTGGTTCAGTGAAACAACTTTTGAGTGTCAAAGGAGAGGTGTCTGTATGTGCATAGTGCTTGCATCAGGGGATAACACCGCATCTGTAATTCACGACAGCTTTCCAACAGTCTTTGGACAGTGGCTGCTTTTATACAATAGTGTGGTGTAGTGCTATGTCCAGGGGCAGGAGAGTGAGGTAAGAGCCTGTCTCATGCTTATTTTATCTATTTTCTTTTTTCATTTTATTGTTTTGACAAGAGGAAGAGAACTATGTATTGGCAGAGGCATTTAAAGCTGAAACAGGCTGGAATGATGGGCTCTGAACCAGGAGAGCAAAAGATGTGAATTCTTAGTAGTTAGTTCCCTTGACCTTGCTTTGACACAGTTCACCTTGCTGTGGGATCCAAATTCTGCTGAATCCTTCCGTGAATAGGAATGTAACATGTCGTTGAGAGTCCCCAGGTTATCCAAGGCAATAACAAAACGTGATGCTCTTACGGCGTCAAGCTTTAGCCAAGGGGCATTCTTCAAACGTTTACACACTTGCTTTGCTTTAAGCATGTGAGGAATCCCACTGAAACTGAGCTGGGTCTAAATGTTTGCGGGGCAGGGTCTTTAATCATCCCTCGGGGCATGGCCCTGTGTCACTAATGAGTTTCTTCCTGCAAAAGGGGTCTGGAGACAGGCCCGGGCTTTCCCCTTTCCCAAGCATACACCAATGCCATACACCAATAGCTTTTCTATGTTTGCTTTTTCATAAATACCACGGTACTGCAGCGGTACATTATATAGCCTGTCATGCATTCGACAGCGGTGTCAAGTTGTATTCCGTTTTTTTTTTAAACCCTTGAACTCGTGACCGCAGTGTTTACATGGGTTCGGAGAGCAAGCAGGGGAAATCTGTAGACGAAATATCCATCAAGTGCCATTAAATGCAACTGCATCTCCTGGCCGCAGAATTTGTTCTGCGGCAGGTTGATGGGAAGACAAAAAATGCCATGAGAGGTACCTGCTTCTCTGCTGTCCTGGCTGCTTTCCTTGGCTGCTACCACTGGAGCAAGGGATAAGATGAAGAGGCTTATGGTCCCAATGATCAAAAGGCTTTTACAGTCCTGAGACATGCTAAGCTTGTTTTATTTCAATTCTGAGCAGGTTAATGGGGGGTTGAATGGCATCAGCTTTGAAGGAGAAAAGAAACAATAGGATCATCCTTGGAGATTAACCTAGTACTGAATAAAATGGGCCAGGCCTGTTCTTCTCCATGGGTAGTTACCAACCCAGTTTCAGCATGGTAGTTCATTGAAACATAGGCAGTTTCCTAATCTAAGTGATACTGTGGACATCAGGCTGGTGACATACATACATCAGGGTGATCAGCAAATGGATATCAAAGCAAAGATTTTGAAGACTGGTAAAACTTGGTGATGAATTTCAGAGATTTTCCTTCTACCCTCTAGTAATTTCCAGGAAAATAACTTGGGCTAATTGTCCATCCTGGAGCATTGCCCCACACACGGATCTTTAAACATGATTCTGGATCTCAATCCAAGCATATGAATACTGTTGTGAAGTTTCCACCACCAGCCCAGTGTGTATGTGGTTTATAGGACTGTGCTTTTCTTATTCTGCTGATCTGTAAAACCTTTGGAGCAATTAATCCATTTTAGGATGTTTTATAGTTAACCATGAATGGGGTAGAGGTTATAAACTGCCGTTCCTTCAGCTGGTTGAATGCGATTCCTGCTGATCTGCTGGTGCTGGCTAATGCATTCTCCTGACCCCTAGATGCTTCTCATAACTGCCATAAATGGCTTTGTAAACCAGCTCCCTGAAGTTGCTGATATTCCCAGGGACAAAAATTCCTGAACCAGTTTCAGTTTTCTCCCTGACAAGGCAGAAGACCCTGTTGTTGTTTCTGTGCTCTTCGCCTTTTAGCATCCACTGGCTGGAGCTCCAGGGGACCATTTGTAAGATGATCATGATGATGCCAACTAAAGCTGCTTTCTTGCATGAAAATCTCCACCTTCCACACACACATAACAATAATCTCCAGGAGTGCTCATATGCTGCTTATTCACTTCAAATGTCTCTGAAATGTTTTTTGAATGAGTGTTAATTGCTCAGAGGAGCCAGGCAAATTGCTGCCGTCTACTTTGCAGAATTCAGCAAATGCCTCCAAGAACCAGCACTGCTGATTCAGAGGGAATGGCCTCTTTGACATCTAGGAACCTTCTCCCAGTTGGAAGTCGACTCTGAGTTTTGCCAGTACAGATTTGGCAAACCACAGAGAGGTTCACTTAATGGTGGTGATAACTGATGATGCCGATGCTGTGTAAATCCTATTGATTTCAGCAGCACCAAAGCATCTGTGCTAAAGCTGCAATCACTAGAAATCAGCTTTAGTTGTAAAATTAACTTGCCTTTCAATAGGATAGAAATGGAGTGTATCGTGGAAGTATTATCTGTTTATTTACTAACAGTATCCTCCCTGTAAATGCTGAAAGAACAGTTAAAAGTGCAAAACACAGCTGTTTCTTCAGGCTTTTCTAGTGAGGCTTTGAATAACTTCAGCTCACACTGGTTTGAAGAAAGCAAGTCAGTGCATGGGTGTGACTTTTGGGATCAGGCCCAGTGCTTTGTAAACCAGCCATCTCCAGTATATTAATGAGTATTTACTTTAGTGTAAGGAAATAATACATCTGTGGCATGCTTTTTATCTTTTTTCTTTTTCTCTTGAAGTGTTTGATAAAGATGTAACTAATGCAGCTCCAGAAGCCAAAAGTGAGACTTGAATCTCTGTTATGGTCAGATGAATGTTACACAGATTTTGTATGCCTCTGCTGCTGCCTGTTCCAAAAGCTTCATCTTTTTTCTTTAAATAGTCATAAGTTCACAAGCGTTTTTCTGATTCTGTTGTAGTGGCATTATATGTAACTGATGAGGAGTTTATTTGTGTGAGGGATATGGTGGCAAAACCTGATCTGCTAGATAAGGCACAACTGTGTGGTTGTCTGTTTTACCTGTTAACATATGTACTTCGGGACATGCCACATCCAGGCAGGAATGCATGAAGTGTGTGTCTGGAAGCATAGTGCCCGTTGGTAAGAGGTAGGAGGACAGAAACGGCTGTTTTGTGTAATGGCAGTAGAAGAATGTTATTGATGACTTGTGCAATCCAAACGTATGACGTGGAGACAGCTGCAGGGCTTTTGTTGTTGTTGTTCTGCGTCCTGATTCCAGTCTCAAGTACATGCCAGTTACTTGGGTCACGGGAAGTATTCCTGGACGTGCATGGTCTTCACGTGACAAAAGTGCCTTTTCTCAGAGGTTGGAGAGCATCTCCTTTGCTTCAGCACAGGGGGGCTGCCCAATCTGACTTCCCAACAGCACATGTCAGGTAAAGACCCCTTGGAGAGGGTTTCACTGTTTTTGCTGGTGTTTTGGGGATGCAGGGTTTCTGTGGTTCCCATTATCTCCCTATAAACTCTTTGGAGAAAAGTCCTTGGTTGTTTTTTAGAATGCATTTGCAGAAACTGTCAAAAAATCACAGTCGTCTCTGGTTATTGAGAGCTTTCACATATTGGTTTATGCTGTGTCTGATCAGTTAATCTCAAGGACGTGACCTCTTTAACTTCTTCAAGGCATTTCAACACTCTGATAATATCTGCTAAATTCATCAAGAACAAAATAAATAGTGTTAAGTGAATAAGGGGTAATTTATTACTGCGGGAATATGTTTGAGGCATTAGAACCCTCTAGTCTGAAACCTAATAGACACTCACGAGGTTGGATTTTCACAGCTATATCCTCAAACCAGTAAATCCATTTCATGGATCCACCTCAGAATTTATCAGAATGAGAAAATTATTTACCTGAATTGGAACAAGTGTGAAAGAAAGATGGCATTCATGCACAAGTAGGAGGTTTCCAAACCAGAGCAGCAGAGGAATTCAGGTCAAGATCAGGGTATCATCACTTTGTGTGTGACACAGCATTGCTGCGTGTGGTGCAATAAATGTAGTTTGACTCTTTAACGGTAGGTGGTTGGGCATGCAGCAGTGGCAGTGGTTGGTGATTCAGAAAGATAAGCATTTGCTAGGAACAGGCTCAACTCACCTTAGCCTCTGCTGTATCAGTGCTCCAGGTGACAATATTATGATGGCATCACTAGCATCCCTGCATGGTTTTAACCTCACGGTTGAGAAAGGCTGTTAATAACAGTGAAAAGGTATGTGCCCGAAGTTGTGCCTGGTGAGGGTGGGCAGGGTTTTGCAACCAGTAAGCATGGCTTCATCAGATGTGCAGGTGAGAACCTCTGTATGTCTTTAATAAACACTGACTAGTGCTACATGGTCTGTCCAGTTTTCTCACTGAATTAAGCAAAATACCAGTGCTCTTTCATTTTACTAAAAGTTCCATGAATGGACATGGAAAAAGATGTCCAGTAGGAGACTTACGAAGGAAAAAGTTACATTAGCCAGGAGACTTGTTCTGAACCAGGCTGCCATAAGGAACTAGTCAAACTGAGAGTTCATTTTCTGATTTATGCACTATTTGGTCAGTCAAGATATCTCTTCCTTCCTCTCCTGGTCTCTGTAGCTGTCTTTTCCTTGAATATGTGCTTTTTTCCTCTTTGGGAGT
Organism: Pezoporus flaviventris; assembly: GCF_033815535.1. Taxonomy (NCBI): domain Eukaryota; kingdom Metazoa; phylum Chordata; class Aves; order Psittaciformes; family Psittacidae; genus Pezoporus; species Pezoporus flaviventris. The sequence goes on from NW_026892585.1 coordinate 8,842,271, forward strand.
GTCAACTGAAGTATTATAGATAAAGATATTTTTGTCTTGATGAAATGCACTATTAAATCTCCAGACATTTTGCAGTGAAAGTGTTTTCTGTAATTACTTGTCTGGAAGAGCCGTTGAGGAGTGAAGAATATAGGGAATCACTTGGAAAGACAGTTGCATGGCAAAATATTTCCTTCTTTCGCTAATCTTCATGTTTTAAAGTATCAGCACATTAGCACGTGTGTAGATCTGTGCTAGATTCAGTGGACAGCCTCAGCGCAGTTTGAACAAGGTATGAATCTCAGCTCTAATGCATTGATGTATTTTGTCCTTGCCAACAAGATAAATACAAGCAATTTTTGCTCTAATGCCACTGAGCAAATAGTGTTGTCTCACTGTAAATTGCTTTAAGGGGGAATCAATACGGTGCATCCACTTTTAACAGCCCATTTGCCAATCTTTTTTAAAATCTATATATAAAGTTTGGGCATGGATGATCATTGTTCATTTTACTTCACAATATATTGTGTATAACTAATGCTAGGATTCAAGGACACGGTGAGAAGGTCATGAGGTTTTAAAAGAAAATGACAACTGAGGATGGCAAAGGAAAGCTTATTGGTTTACAGTATTTTGTAATTAATCTTAATAGAGATTTTTCTCTGTATAAAATAGCCTTTCTTTTACCTCTGAGGATCCATAGAACACCTTTTTTCTGCCCCTCTTTTACAGAAGAAATTTAAAGCAAAATGAGGCAATTGATCATTGGCATGGTTTAGGGTGAGGTGTCTCCCTGCCCATGGCAGGAGGGTTGGAACTAGATGATATCAAGGTCCTTTCCAACCCTAACCATTCTATGATTCTATGCTGCTTCCTTGTGGGTAACTGTGTATTTTTCTCACTCTTCCATTTCAGCATACTGCTTTCTTACGTGCATTTCCATAGCAAATAGAATACATCAAAAGATTTCTCAGACTTGATTTCGTATCTTGGGTTTCTTTCATCACGAGCTGCATCCAACAGTTGCTCCCAGAGAGTACCCCGAGAGTGTTGTCATTTCATCCCTATAAATTTTTGTGGACACATACAAGTCTCGCTGGTCCAAAACCCTCCTATTCCTTCTTTGGTTTGGTTTGGTTTTGTTTTAGTAGAATTCACTATTGACTTTGATACCCAATTCAAAACAAGAATTTCTGCGTAAAACTTGGTTGCCTATATAGCAAAAAGGATTTGTTTCTAACTTCAGGGCTAAGAGGGGATGCTCTGGAGGGATTTTTCTGCAGGGTGGACTGTGCTTGGCTGTTCTGAATTTACACAGGCTTGAATTTTGTGTTTCCAAAAATACAGTTTCCATCTATACTGACTAAATTTTTTCTAATATCTGGGGGTTTGGGGAATCTAATGAAAAGGCATCTGATCTGTGTGTTTTCTATTCTAGCTTTTTTTTACAAAATGTCTGTTTTCTCAGAAAAAAAAACCCAAACCCACAATGTAATGGGATTTGTGTCTGTGTCCCAAAGCAGATGGATGCAGTTAGATATGGGAACAGCTTTCCCAAGGACCTAGTGCTGCGCTGTTTTGAGCACATGCCTCTGTCTCGTACTCAGAAGAGAAGAGCCACTGATCTCAAGGGGTATGTGTTGGCATCTCTGCCTCTCACAAAGTATGAGGGTATGTTCCACGGTGGCCAGCTTGAAAGGGGTAAAGGCTTTTCACCTCTTCTCCTTTCTGCTCAATCCTTGCCTTGTGGCCTTGTTTGTGTTTACGAGAACTGTACTTCAGAACAGATGTGGTGGTCTTGACCAATTTCATTAGTGTGCGTTAGGAGCAAACAGATTTTCCTTCAACATCTGTGTTGCGCATGTGTTTTCTATTTTATTCCTCTCTTTCTTTCAAATGTTTTTATTATGAGCTGGGTGATGAAAGCTTCCTTTTTTGAGCCTGTTTTCAGAGCTGAATACCTTTCGTTGAGTATCCTTGGGCAATAAATCAATTTGTGCTGTAAGATTGTAACACCAAATTAGAGCACCAGGGAATCGTGTGGAGGGCTTTAGTCCCAAAGTGTAGGGCAGAAATATAGATGATAATGGTTTAGGTTTAAGGAAGAGGTTATCATAAATAAGTTGTGGACAAGACTTGCATCTAAAGCAAGGTCATAACCTCTATAATCCATATTAGAAGGACTACAATGCAAATAACATTGGCACTATTCTTTCCACACAGAAGGTTTCTGGTGATATGCATGTAGCTGTTAAGAAGTGGTATTTTTTTCGTCTTTAACCCTGAAAGTGTGTACCTGAAGTTGGCTGGTGTAAAAACGGATTCTTAGGTGGGTTCCTATGAAGTCGTGGATAAATGGTTGCCTTTATATGAATAAGGAGTATGGCCACTTCAGCCAGGCGGGAGCTAGGTAGCTTTGATGGCACTCCTTAAAGGATTTAGCCCTCTATTAAAAGGAAATAAGAACATTATGTTGCAGAGTTGCCTAAAGGTGATTACAGATTTCCATCTCCATAATGTTCAATTTGAAGAGATGTCAAAAGCATTATCTAGTGAGACTTTTCTCTGAAATACTGTACTCTTGGTCTGTGAATTTCTTGCAATGTGGCAAGTGCTCCATGGTTACCATGAAAATTCATGGCAGGAATAGTGATGGGAAAGTACTCATGCTGCTTGCAGCCATGCTAGAACTAGCCCTCACAATGTACGCTCTTTCTTCGGTGTTTAATGTTGGATTATATTTGTTTTGTTCTCTGTTCTGCTGTCAGTTTGCTCTTATCCTACATGTCTCTGCAAATGGGTGTTGCTTGTCATGTGGCACTCTGATGGTCTTATGCATTGTGCTTCCTTCTACTTTTTGGAGCTATGTATCGAGATGATGTTGAATTGTCAAGTCTTGTGGGAATTGTGCTATTAAACTGTGGCCTATGTTCTCCGTTCAGGGCTTGAATGAAAAAACAGATGGGTCAATTTACACATGAATAAAAAATAAAGACATAAATGAGCAGGAAATAACCTCTGAACTTATATTGCCTTTTGTTCATTTCCAGTTCTTTTCCCTTTGCTATTGCTCCACTGTGATATCACGTCTGCTTGGAGTTATTTGGGTCTGGGGCTTTATTCCCCCCTGTCATGTCCTCACTGTTAAGGTTGCCGACTTCTGAGTCACTATAGGTACGCATACCTGTATAGATCATGCCACCTTGCTTTGCAGATGGGTAGACAAGGTGTTTTGGACAGTCTTTGTAGAAGATGAGGGAAGTAGTCTGTAGGAGAAGGGAGGACTTTTATAGAACACCACCTGATACTCGCTTCCATTCTCAAGTTCTTGCTGTTGTGTTCTTATCCGGGTCACTCGGCTGTCACTGCAGCACTGCTACCCCTGGAGAGCTGAACCTCATAATCAGCACTGCCAGTTGGATTGTCAGAAAAGAAATGGAGGGGAAGAGCTGATATATCAACTATATAAAAGAACAGGGAGAAATCACAGGTTGCAAACCACTTTTCTCTAATTACTATCTTGGTTTTTTTCTGTAACAGCACTCTCTTCTTGTAATGATTTTAACCTCTGGTCTGTAGTTAGCTACCTGCTAACATTGCCAGCATGCTAAATGCACACTTATGTTGGAAAACAGGGATAAACCAGTCAGTTTAGGATGAACTCCATTTTCCTTTTAGTGCTTTCTGCTCAGGGGGAGCCATATAGTGTCTGAAAGCATCTGAAATTCATGCTAAAAATTTTACGGCTAAATTTAAGTGGGGCTTAAATCTTTTCAGGTAACCTTGCCTTCATGACTGTTGCACTCCCACTTCCAGAAGAGGTATAGTAGATGGCATGTCATGGCATTGACAGGGAGAACTTGCTTCGAGGCATCTTCCATTAGCTGTGCACAAGCCCGCTGCCTCAGGCTCTCCTCCTCCAGGAGGAGCCTCATGTTCTTCTTAAGCCTTTTGGAGGCTGGAGAAGTCATGTTCCTTGTGGGAGGCTGTTGTGAGGCATGACTGGAAGGGCAGGGATCAGGTACCTTATTAAATAGTGTCCACATCTGATGGGCAGTTCAATCTATATTCTGTAGACACCTCTCCCCAGCTTACTGTCTTTTGCTGTGATAGCTTCATGTGAGGTAAATCCCGCTTCGTTGTTCCTTGCACAGCCGATTTCAAGACTTCTATTTAAAAATAATAAACCCCAAGGAAGGCTGAATGATGTAATTCAGTACTGATTGGCTTGGTGCCTCATCAGCTGTTCTTCGGCAGCTGGCGTGAAGGTGGTGTAAAGGCATGGAGTCAAAATAAATGTCATACCACATGCCCCAGCTAACCCACCAGAAATGCTGTCATGTACCCACGGCTGATCTGAGCCTCTCATGTCCTCCCGTGGGATGCTTGCCTTGGACAATGAAGGAGCCTGTTGCCTTAGGATCATAGAATCACAGTATGGTTTGGGTTGCTTAAGATCATCAGTTCTAACCCCCTGCAGTCAGTGGGGACGCCTTACACTAGACCATGTCTTGTTCAAACCAAAGAGAGAGGTGGGAGGGTATCAGCATGACCTACGGTGGTCCCTGCAGCAATTCCTCAAGAGGAAACCAGCCATTCAACATGAGGGGAAGGGTCCTACCCCACTACAGCTCCCCCATCTGTGGCCATCATAGGTTTGGCACTCACCCTGTGGGATGCCACCAGTGGGCAATCCTCAGTCCTTTAGTGTACTTTGAGCCCAGTATCAGCCTCTTTATATGCAACCAATAATACACCTTTCCAGCGTAACCAGCAGCTCATTTTTCTTTGTCAGACATCTGGCTTTGGCATCTCATCATCTTTAATGCATCCAGGATAGGCATGCTGTATTCTGGAAGGCAGAAGAAGCTGCTGGAAGACTCTGCCTGATTCCCAAGCTGTAAGCCAGTGAAATTTTGTGGCAAGTCTGTTCTTGAATGAAGGCTTAAATAGCGAGACCTGGGTGGGGTTTGCCTCTCCCTTCAGAGCTAAGCTGAATTTTCTCTGGGGCACCAAAGTGACTTTTGGTTCTTCGATCAAAGGACCAGCCAGTTCTTGACAGTCTTAACTCTTACTGTGGAGAACTAATCTGGTACTGGCAGTGTTTAAAAAACATATAAAAATAACCAGAGTTAGGGTTTGTTTCAGAAATCGTTGCACCCTTTTGTGATGTGAAGTATCTGGATCTGGTAAAATAAACACCGGTGCCAACAGCAGAGGGAAAAGAGGAGCCATTCAGCCCTCTGCTTCTCGGTGGTGACCTTGCCTCCTGCCCTGAGCAGGTTTCTTTCAGCCATCGTTCCCTGCTGTGTGCCTGCAGTGCACTGGTGGGTGCTGTGGCTTTCTTCTGGCCTCAGGTGTGCACAGTCATAAAGCTGTCATATCAGGTCAGCCCAGTATTTTATCTGCACTAGGACTAAAAACAAGGAGAGAAAACTGTCTCTCCAATCTAGGTGATGAATACAGAGTTGCTGTCTTCATCTGTGATTTGGGGAAGAAGAAACAGCAAGGCTTGCCTGAAAATTACTCATAGTAAATGGGCAAAACCATCAAATTCTGGGGAAAATGACAATGAAAAGCAGAGCTCCTTAAGTCCATGTGATAGCCTGCTTCACCTGTATGGTACATTTAATTTTGGCTCTTTCAGGAAGCTACAGAAGCTGAAGCTGCTGTTAGTTAAAGCCCAGGTGGCTACATTCAAGTCTTGCTCCAGATAAGAACGGAATGTAAACTGAGAGTGTGTCAGTGTTTGAGTCTAGGTCCATCAGTCCCTGGTAGCTTGGACCAGCACAGGGAGGAGATGGAAGTGTGCTCAACTGCTTCAGCTGTTTGTTAAATGGGTACGTGTCTGTGGGTCTCTGCCTCAGAGCAACAAAAGTGTGAGGCATCTCAGGGAGTTACTCTCCATCTGAAGATTCCCCCCCCCAACACACCCATGTTTTAGAGAACTGCTAAGCAAGAAAGCTAAAACCCATGGCTGGGTTTTAACCCTGTCTCTCCGTTGATGACATATTATCCAGCTGCAGCTCAGCCTAATGGTATGAAAAGCAAAGATAAATGAGGAGGAAAATTAGAGATGAAGATACCTGCAGTAACATTTTTTCCTATTATTTTTTATTATTATTATCATCTTTTCCCCTCAGCCTGTGAGCTGAGGAGACTGTAGGAGTAGGGGCCGGGTAGATATCCATCTTGCCTGTGGTCAAGAGCCATATCTCCTTTTAAGGACTCTGTTGTACATGAAGTGCTTTAACGAATGGTGGGAGTTTTCTACTGGAAAAGACAAGAAAAATAAATTCAGGTCATTTGTACAGTTGAAAAGTAACGTCTTTTTCTGCTTTACTTCGGGAAAGTTCATACCAAGCGTTTAGTCTTCATTTAACTGATGATTTCCATATGGACTGCCTTTTTGTGCTCAACTCATGCTAATCCAGCTGAAACCTAAGCAGGCCTTAATTCTCGCACTCAGCGCTGCAGAAAATGCACCTCTGTTTGTCTGCATGTTAATTGTGTCCTAGTGCAGTGTCTGTGCCATTTTCTGAGGAATTGCTATAACTGCACTTAGGAGCAAGTTACCAAGATCACTATGGAGCTGTGGCTGCTGTAGTGGCGTGGGTTCAGTACCAGAGAGGAGCCTTTCCAGCATCCCAGCAAAATTCTCTGCATCTTGCTGATCGTTTAAAGATGTTTCCCATTTTCCGTGTTTAAGATACTAATTACATTTAAACTAAACTAGGAAATGAATAGAAATATTTACAGTGCCGCTGAAATAATTCATGGTGTTAATGCAAAAATAAACATTCCCAAGGCAGGATTGGAAAGCAGGATTATATTTTAAAAAGAAATAGCCAGGATATTCTTTTTGTCCCATCTCCCAACCTGTCACTTGTGCTTGTCTCTCCCAAATGCTGCGGGCTCCTTGCATGTTTATTTAGATTAAATAAAACATACAGCTTTCTGTCTTTTTCGTATTGGGTCAGTGGGCATAACTGGCTCAATCTGTAAAGCAGAAATGAAAAATACAAATATTTGAACAAGTGAGCAGCTGCTGCATTTTTACCTCTTACTGCGTGTGCTATTCTTGAAGGTGATGGGAAGGGAAATTGGGCTGGAGGGGAGGAGGGAGGAGAGATGGTATGTAAAGAGGGATTGAGAAAATGCATTAAAATGACACATCTTGAGAGAATCTGTTTGAAGAGTGGAGATTTACAAAGTTTTGTCCTACTCCATGGCAACGTGGGTACACAGATCAAGCATGTCATAGGAGTAACACTGGCAGGTAAGCCTTGTGCCAAAAAATGGGAGAGGGGGCGGGTGAAGCTGGAAGGCTTGCTTGACTTCTGCTTGCTGAACATCAGCGCAAGCCTGGAGGAGCTGGTAAGAGAGGATCTGATGCCCGTCACAGGCTGCCATTAGTTACAGCTGGAGATTTAACTTCATTTTTAGAAGAGCATTCAGTTATTGATTCTTTGGGTATTTTTTTTTTCCTCCAAAACCTTTATTTACAAGTTCTGTAACACTGGATTAAGGAAAAATATGTGTTTATTCGCTATCGTTTTACAGATAGGACTTGCTCCTCACTCTCCCATGGTCTGCCATGTATGACCAGAACACACTATACCATGTTGACTTGCAGCTTATTTTCCAACGTGTTCTAAAATTTGCCTTTCAATTTTGCTCCATGTTGACTTGCTGCCTATTTTCCAACATGTCTTAAGATTTGCTTTTCAGTTTTGGGGCCTTCTTTTCATTTATTTTTGCTTGCATGTCTTGATTATGCTGTGACAGCGCTGAATACCTCAGCCATTGACATTCTGTTATGTCAGAAGCTAAAACTGAAATGGTCATGTAGATTTGGTGCTTGAAGACCTTTTTGAGCAACACTAGGAGTCTTAGATCATTTCTAATGTATCTTGATTGATAGAGCCTCCCTTGAATGGAAATTACAGTGCAAGATCCCGCTGAGACACCACAGATTTCTCATGGCAGCGTAGCACAGTCTCGGCTCAGCTTAATTCTTGAGCTTGTACCACTCAATATATGCCATTATCTTAGCTCAGTGGGTCTATCTCAATTGACAGATTAATGACAAATTGGTTTGGTTCAATTTCATAGCTGAGTTTAGGAATTAAAAAAGAGAGAGAAATGAGCTGGCTTCTTAAAGTAGTCTTTATGAAGCTTAATGTCCCCTGCAGCTAGAGAATGTGCATGAACTGAAACGGGAAAGCACGCCTCTCCATGACGTTATTGTAGTTAGTGGATTACTGTAGCTGAAACAGGATTTGATGCATGAAATTCTGCCTGTGTAAAACTGGGTCTCCGCTGTCTGCAAGTGAGACAGTCAGGAGGTGAGCTCCTGTTACGCTTATTTCTGTGGTGGGTTAAAGCACTGGTACCGGCATGATCAGGGTCCTCTTAAAAAGTTACTGTATAGGCAGATAATGAAGTACAGCCATGAAGATCCCATTATTGGTCAAACTATGGAAGTGCTTGTAAGGAAAGTAGGGATGAGATGTGCTCTATTCCATCATGGCCCATAGTCCTAGGTCAAGTGGAAGAACTGCCTTTAGTTTCAGAGTTAACTTCTCAGGGTGAATATTAGAAGCATATTCCCCTCTCTGCTGCTCTTCCTCTGGCCCATCGCATGTTGTTCAGATTGATGTAGTTTGATGTGGCCCAATAGCTAGGTCTGTCCCGTTTCATGTAACAGTTTGGTTTCTGATGGGAGGTGGCTCTCTGTATTGTATCAGAGCTCCAGTGGGCTGGCATTTAAGCAAATTATAAACAGGAGCATGAGTTTTCCCTGTACCATCCAAAAAGGAAGGGAGAAGACAACAATATGGGAAAATTATAGGACAGGGGAGATCTCCTCCTGTTAACTTCTGATGATACTGCTGAAAAATGGATGCTTTCAACTGTAATCTTCTGCTTATTTTTCTTGCTGTGTTCATGTGCATTTCTGTCCTTTACCAAAATGTGTTTGAAAATGATAGCTGGTTATGAACTCCTCTCAAAGCTTTTCATTAAGTGCCATCAATACCTGACCCTAGTTAGATTCTAAGCTGAAGAATACCCGAATCAGCATTACTGCCCTAACAGAAGGCAGAGGAGTAGCAGGGTGGGCACCATGAGGATGTCACAATTATTTTACCAACCTCCCCAGCCCCTTCATCTGTGCTAGCACTAGGAGAGAGAATGTCTGCTCAGGGAGGGCCAATTCAAGGGGAAATTGTCTTAATTTGTTTGGGTTTTTTGTGTGTGTGTGTTTCTTTCCCACTGAAACCACTGTTAATCAAAACAAATGATAAGAAAGAGCAAAAGATGGTTCCATCCCTCTCTGGGATAACTGAAGTTTCCGGTTTGTGAGTGACATAAATATTGTCAGCTCCAGAAACTAAGGCAGTGAACAGGTGGCGGATGTTAAATAAAGAGGTTGAGGAGGGAGCCTGTGGTTAAAGAAGGATGGGGTGGGTCTGGGACACTTCTGCCAGGTTATGAAAGTGGGCTATCATTGTTTAGTCTATGCTGTATCCAAGAGGCTGGGTCATTCTTGTGTGACAGACCAGCTGGTCAGCATCTTCAAGTAGCAAAGTTAGCAACGTAGATCTAGAATATGAAGGTTTTTATAAGAACAGTGCCTTGTTTATGTAAGCTTTTGTGCTCTTTTTCATACACTTTGAACAAAGTTCTGTTGCGCAGTGGATCAGCAGGGAGTTCACTGCTGCTTTCCCAGCAGGCTCGCTTCTCGTGAATGAGCGGCATCATTGTTTCATAGTTATGCTGCACTTCTGAGCAGTTAGCTTTTAGCTGAATGAACCTAAGAGGAGGCAAGAAAGCATCAGAAATTGATTCCAAAAATTGATTCCAAAACAAGGCACTTGTCTTACTGTGTGGTTCATCGGAAAAGCTTCCCCTTTTTCTTCCAAGACCTTTTTCAACAGTTTATCCATCCAAGAAATAAAACCAATTCTTTTGTCTTTTTTTCTTTTTGTGTTTATCTATGACACATCTTTTGAATTCTCTTGAACTTTAGTTAGTTTCCCTGGTATTTATGGTGGTTTGAGTATTCTAACTGATAGGGACATTTCAAAAGAATGGGTGATTTGATCCCCTTTATTTACTACTTGGCCAGGGAGGACACCTTCAGTGTTGACTCCACTGTGCTGTGTGGATGGGGAACTGCCTAACACCTCCTTGCAGCTGGAGAGGTATCATCGGGGCTGATCTAAGGATGGGGGCAAAACCAATAGTCCTGTTAATTGTCACTGTAAGAACCAATTATTATGCCAGCTTCTTGCGGTTCTTGACAACGAATGTCTTGGGAGATAGCCCACACAAGGTCATCTACACAGGAAACCCTCTAAGCTGATCCCAGCCGCTGGTTCCACCAGCGCCCATTGAAATTGCAGCTGGGGTGGCTCATCCCCACATATGAAAACTCAAGGGTGACTCAGGTTTGGGGAGGAAAGTGAGAGGCGTGGAGCTGATTGACTCAGTGGGATGGCTAGTATCAGTGTAGTGGACAGATACCTAGCGTCTGTTCCGTGGGCTGGTATGACTGAGTGGGAGCATTGGAGAGTGATGGAGGCCAACGTGATCCAGTGTTGCTTGTGTCCTTCATAGGAATTGTTGTCAAATGCAGTTCATGGGACTGTGGATTATAGATTAGCTTTGAATTTCTGTCAGTGCTCTGCACACTATATTGTTGTCTTGCGTTGTAATGTGTTACCAGAGTTCATTCTTCCTGCATTTCCTCCAGTGAATGCTGAAAAGTTTCAAGCTTTTCATAGGAGTACTTGCAACAAAAGGCAGCAAGCAAATACATTTCCATGTGTATTTAAGTGTGTTTTCTGGAGCTGTTTTTTGAGGGTAAACTTTGTTTATTGGTTAGTACTGGTCAAATAGAAGATTCTGTATGTACTTGCAAACCCTTGTTTTCCCATTGTCAGCACTGACAACAGATGACACTTGACATTTTCTTTAAATCCCAGTGTCCTGGAAGCAAGTGATTAAATGACAAAGGGCTTTTAAAAAAGCCTCACAAACCCAAACAAGCCCACCCAAAATGCAGGGTTTAGTCTTCCTGCTTGCAGAGAGTGTTTTGAAATGAGACATCAGTACTTCCTAGGGCTTCAAATGTAAATAAATACAGCTATCTCCACATTTATTATCATATATTTATTTTTATAAAACCTATTTCTGGATGTCCGTTTATCATTTCTGAAAAGATTAAGGTGATTGCAGCAGTCTATGCAAAGATGTAGAAGTTTTCTTCTGAATAGGCCCGACTTGTGTTAATAATACACGTATGTATAATTCCAAAATGTTTCTTAATCCATATAAGAGCTTAAGGTTTTTTCTTAATAGGTTTGAAATTCTCCCATTTGAAACTAGGTTTATTTAATTATAGTTGGATTAGGCACAGGAGTGTGTATTGTGGGGCAGCCTTGAAGGCAAGACTATTCTCATACTCGGTGGTAATATCAAGCAGGGTGGTGAACCAAGCCCAGTCCCCAGAACTGGTTATTTTGACACTGGAGAGTGTGCAAGCTCCCCTGTGGACTCCTTTTGTGCTGTGTTGCCTGGTTCCCAGTTTCTCCCAGACTGCTCGTGGCTTGATGTTGGTATCAGCTCTGATATGCTCAGAAAGAGGTAAGTGCACTGAGGCTGAGATGGGTGGGAAGGGGATTGTTAGTGAGGGATGTCCAACCTGGTGTTGGACGCGTTTTATTTCCCCTATTTTTTTGGCCATCTCCATTGCTCCATAGATGAGAGCAGCGACTGGCAGCCATTCAGGGCTAATGTGCCAGACTGTATTTTCCTTTCCCAAATTAAGCATGCTGGTAGCGTGTCTGTGAGAGGTAGCAGCTCCTGGCTTCCAAGCTCTTGCTGAGTTTGGAAATCGCTGGAAGCCAGGGGCTATTGCGTGCCAGGCAAAACTGGCCTTCGTACTGCAGCATGCCAGCTTGGTTTAGAGTATCCTGGAAATGGAGAGCCCTCTGTGAAGGCTCATTTTTAAGATGTTTTTACCTTGCTTGTGCTCAGACTTTTCTTTCTCCGTTCCCTCTGAACTTTTGAATAATTCCTGTAGTCACTCAATGGTGGCAGACATTTTTCTGTCCATTTTTTTGCCTCTGAAAGGAGGGTGCAGACATGATGTTATCTGTCTGTCAACCCACCCAACTGGCTAGTCCATGAGCAAGAGCCACAGTGTCTGCTAGGTCTGGGAGCAGGCTGGCTCGCTGTCTGCAGGATGCTGAAGAGGTGCTTTACTCCCAGCCATTTCCAATTCCAGGTCCTGGGTCTTTCCAATTCTTATGTGGTTATAATTTCCATTCTTTTTAAAACCTGTGGTCTCCAAAAAAGCTGTTTGAAGCCAAGGTGCAAGCTTCAGAAGTATTCTGCAGACTGCTGAGGCTCCATCTAGCTGTCCTTTCCTCCCATCCCTGTGGAGTAACACTTGCAGGCTGTGATGCACAGATGCTTGCTGAACCTGGGGTAGCAGCTCGGCAACTGGTGCAGCTGCTCCTTGGGATTCCTGGGTGCTTACAGATAAACAGTGGTGCCGGTATCTTAATCCCAGTCATCACCCCAAACCTTTCATTACTTTGGCTTTGACCTATGCCCCTTCACTACTTCTGTCCGTGTTAAACCCATGACAACTAGAAGCCACATGGTGAATGCTAATGCTCCCCTGTTACAATAGAGGGCACATGTTTGGATTTACATTGCTGTGTTGCTTGCGATGCTCAGGCCAGTTGCTGAATGCTGTGCCAGGCTGGTGAAGCACGTTTCAGGTTCTGCTGCCTTGCCAGTTGCATTTAGCTGAAAATCCTTTCTGTGTTTTTCTTTGCCTTGTGCTTTCAATGTACCGCTGCCATGGTATTAGTGTGTTTATTGATCTGCAGCCGGTTTCCTTTTATTCAAATTAGGTGTATAAATGAAAAGTGGTATTAAGTGTAATAGTGAGATCACATGAATCTTCCCAGCATGGGAGCTCCCTGGGCACTTTTCAGGTTAACCAAGCAAAGTTGCTAAGTCCGGTTGCTATTTTTGTAAGGATTCGTCCATCCGTTCCCATGTTCTGTCCTGAAACCCTCTGAAGTTTGTCCAAGCAGAAGCTACCTCTGATGTTCTGGGTTATCTTTTTCCATTCAGACTTGTTCAGTCTCTCCCATAGCCACCCACAAATAAACACAGGAATCAAATTCTGCTCAATTTACAAGTAGGTCAACCTCATTGATTTCAGTGGGGCTGCAGCAGACGTGAGTCAGCGGAATATTTGCTCCGTGTTTTGCTAAGTTGTTGGCAGAAGGCGGATTTGTATAAGCTCACTGGAGCAGAGATTGTCCTTGCATGAGAAAAGTAACACTTAGTCCAGCGGTCCCTAATTTGGGTTTCTCAGAGGTGCTGCAGTAACAAATACACTAGCCCCAGTTACCGGCACTTAAAAGGATAACCTCATCCCTATTTGCTCACCCAGATGTAAGGGGGAGGTATATTTAGAATAAAGCCATTTCCCCCACTACCACCACATGCAAACAAAGCCCTTCAGTTGTGGAAATACTTGAGGCAACATGTGCAGCTGATTCCCACTGGGTTTGGTGACTGAGGAGAAGCAAGCACGGTGGGAACAGCTTGGAAGGAAATCTTCAAAGACTGCTCAGGACAGTAGGGTCTTTGCAGTGGGAGCCCTACTGCAAACTTTGGCTTTTATAAAACCATTTGGACACTTGTGATCTGAAGGAGAGAGAATCAGCAGGTAGAAAGTTAAAAAATACCAAAGGCTTCCCTTACTTTTCATTCCCCCATGTGCCCTATTTTCCACACTATCCTCCTTTGACTAAGTCACCGAAAAATGAACAGGCTGTGGAAACTCGCAACGTAAAATTCACAGGACTTCAGTTCTTCAGCCTTAGAAATTCCCTCTGTGAGCTTGATAGCTGCTGAATATGTTTAGGGAGCCCATAGCAGTGATGTGGACTCTGAACCAGCCCTTTCTCTTCCCCGAGACATCCTTCTAGGCAAGGGCGGCACAACTATCGGAGATACCTATAGGTGCCCTCCAGCAAACAGGCTCCAGGTACTTGCACTGTCACCTCTTAAACAACTTGGGCAGTACTGAAGTATTTGTACAAGCCACAAGTATTCCTGTGAGCAGAGGCTAAATCACCAAGAGCTGGTTGATTTCTTCCCATTCATCTTCCCAAAACGTAAGTTGCAAGTAGTCCTTCTGCCCTATTTATACCTGTCCTAGGAAGAACTATGCACAAAAGGGTAGCATCCAGGTAGGTGCATTGTACACCCGCTACCATCGTGTTGGCAGCGCTCCAGATCTGTCTTTATTCTGTAGTTTTCTTCAAGGAGAGCACTCCCTGGTATTACATGTAGTATTTCTTTGTGTGAGGAGCTGAGTGTGCCAGAGGAGATTAGGTTGTGGTCTTTCAGAAATATCCTCATGGGCTTCGGCTCCCCTGCCCTGAAACTGTGAAATGTACTTTAGCGTTGGAGTCCGTTCCCTCCAGCACAGTTCAGCTTCAAGCAGTAGCGCTGGGTTAAACTCCCTGCAAATGAACCCACTGTCAAAAGCAGCTTTTGGCAGCTGAAAAGACCATTAAAGGAGGTGTATGTGGCTTTCAAATACCAATGGTCTCAATACTGCTGTGTAGCCTCTCTTCAAAAGGCTGTAAGCTTATTACATGCTAATCCCAATTAAATACAAAATATCCCTGGGTGTTTACTGCTGTTACCCTCTCTTTTTCATTCTTAATTGCATTGTAGCTGAATAACTTTGTATCCACATTGGATTATTCATGAACAGCATATTGAGTTGTACTCTTTCATTTCGCAACAGGGATCTGCTGTTGTAGGATTGGCGTGGTCTGAGCAAGAAACTAATCTATGCATTTCAAGTCATTAATCTTGTCATGAACTAAATAATAAGAGTTATTTGGGTTTTTTTTCTATAGGTACGTGGTTTCCTGGTGAGATGTACAGCTTGTAGAATAAAAACATGGTGAACGAGCTATGACCGATCAATGTCGATTCTGGAGATTACTTGAACATCTGCTTGTGTACATTATATACTTACATAGGCTGATGCTTTGGGAGGAAACATTGAGACTGTGTAAAGCAGCATCAAGTTCTTTGGCTGCAAGAACACTGATGTATGGTGTAGGGTCAGAAGTGAGGGGTGGAAACGCACCTATTTTTGCTTGTCATGTTGAACATCTAGACCTCAAGTTCATCTCTATGCCGCATTACCACTGCCTGTTGGGCCTCTGCATAATGAATGGTGGCTGCCCTTGGAGTGGGCTTGGCACTGCTCACTGTGCCAACACCCACTGTGCAGAGGCAGAGGAGAGGTCCTCCTAGGGTAGCTAGCTGGAGTAACTTCTGCTGCATCTCTTACTTGCA
The DNA here is from genome assembly GCF_033815535.1 of Pezoporus flaviventris. Classification (NCBI taxonomy): domain Eukaryota; kingdom Metazoa; phylum Chordata; class Aves; order Psittaciformes; family Psittacidae; genus Pezoporus; species Pezoporus flaviventris. The sequence goes on from NW_026892585.1 coordinate 8,857,667, forward strand.
GTTTTCTGGACATAAACCAAACGTCAGTTTCTGCAGGTACTGCAGTCTGTCAGGTGCTACACAGGTGTTTCTCTGTCTTCATTTTTGTTTTTAAAGATTATTCGTATGTTCTTTTAAATTTGAAGGAAATGTTTTAAAGTCTGGTTTCTCATGTTTTTATCCTATGCAATGAGGAGGAGACGCGAGTATTGCCATTATTGAACTGTGGGTGTTTTAGTCAGGTGTTCACAGGGACATATCTCCCAGCAATTTTAATGAGTGGCACACATTGGATAAGGAGATTTAAGCATGTACACAAGCGGGGTGCAGGTGTTGCAGAATAGAAAGAGCTGCACTTGAGGTTAGTAATATTCATAAAATGATCATAGAATAGTTAGGGTTGGAAAGGACCTTAAGATCATCTAGTTCCAACCCCCCTGCCATGGGCAGGGATGCCTCACACTAGACCATGTCACGCAAGGCTCTGTCCAACCTGGCCTTGAGATATTAAAACTGATCAGCTTTGCTTTTCTTTGATGCGTAAGAATAGCCTTTCCTCATAAATGAGATGGAAATTGAAACTGCAAGAACCTTGTGGGTCAAGGAGCATTTTGGGATTTGAGGGGGATTTTATAGGAGAAGGATGGTTTTGTTTATTCTTGACTTTTGAGTCCTCACAGAGGTGGGGTCGTAGATGCATCAAAGCCTGCAGAGTGGATCTGCTTTCTGGCCCGAGCACCTTCCCATACTGTCATGGGATTTACTCGAGCCTGTGGGTAGGTAGTGCTATGGAGACGTTCTCAAGACACATTTAGCTCCTTTTCCTCTTTGGCTTGAGGGGCAGGGAGATGGTCCTGTCCTGCTCCAAAGCAAATGCAGTGCAGTTAAAAGGATAAGGCCATGTATGCTGGCTCATGCTGTTGAGTGTAGCCATGTATGTGGGATACCCTAGCTGCCACATTCTTAGGGATTAGGGTTCCTTGGAAGAAGACGGAGTGACCATGTGAGTCAAAGCTGCTTTAGCTGAAACTGAGGATTGGAAGAAAGGTTTGCAAGGTACACTGACTGTGTGAACAGATGTAAAATCAAATGTTCATGTCAGGGCTTTATTTGGATCCTGTTGAATTTTTTTTTCCTGAATGTTTAGCATTTCATCTAGATTTTTCCTCTTTCCTTCATCTCCATTAGCTCAGTCCCTTTCTGAAATGTTTCTTGTTTTTCTTTTTAAAAGCACTTTGAATTGAATGGAAGTTGTTTTCTCTTTTCCCTTTTGCCAACCATAGTTATGTTCTCCTATCTGACTGGAGGAAACCTTTGCTTCCTACCGAGGCCGACCCTGGGTAACCCTGCTGCAGCTGCTCCACGAAAAGCCTGGGATTCTCAATACAAGCTGAAAGGCACATGCAGGAAAACTTCCTTTTTTTTTCCTTTTTATTTGCTGACTGACAAAAACCCGCTGGGGGACTGGAAGGGTTCCCATTTGGTTTATTTATGGTGGTCTAATGGATTGCAAAAGTTAGAAAGGAGGAAGACTTCTTTAAATTAATCTCAACTCTTGATTTTTTTAAGTTGAGGGGGTGGGTTCTCTAGCCTAAGCGGAAAGAGAGGATACTCTGCAGTGAGAAATGTAGGAAGGCGTATCAGTGAGCAATTTCTCTATTAAGCTTTAACCAAAATTAATCAGAAGCACCCAGGGGAGAGCGTCTTATCTAGAGCAGAGCCTTAGTTAAATAACCTCTGTTACTTTATTTAAAACATTTGGAAGTACAGTGTGTATGAAGTTAACATAGACAGTAAAGTAAAAGATACATGCAGTGAATGAAATGCCAATATAATTTGTTGTATGCATGTATTGAAGAAACTGCTTCCAAAACTGTTTTCCTCATCCACAAAGGTGGCTTAGGGAATACTTGCTCTGCCCCTCTGTCTTAGCCACCTACTGTAGTTTCCCACCTCCACCCTGTGGCTGTACATCTGTTCATAGGGCTGTGCTGGAAGATGCGTCTGTGGTCATTTGCTTAGAGTAGTTAATTTGTATGTAAAAAGAGAATAATGAGAATAATAAGTTTTTCTGTTGGGAGACTGGGGAGGGGCTAGAGGATAGCCCAGGGCATTTTGTTACCTGCTGTCGAATTACAGCTGAAGTGGGTGTCACATGGGGCGTTAAATCCTGTCGGCTGCCTCCAAAATAAGGAAGAATTGAAAGCCTTGGTTCCCTTGCAGAATCTGACAATGAGATGGTAGGGTATGGGCTGGAATTGGGGGAAGGTTTGCTAGTGATAGCCAAGTTTTGGTTCCCTGGGAGCTCAGGACAGCTTCTTTCTGCGCGTTTCTTGCTCCCCTGTGCACCTCATATATACAAATACAGGCATGTACCCTGCACTGCCCTTCTTTCCACATGCAAAAAGTACCAAGCTGAGCATCCCAACAAAACAAGGACAAATAGATGAAATATAGATGTGGTTTTGGGGTTTGTTTTTTCGCACTTTCTTCAGTGGAGCTGCTGCATATACTGGTGCTGAATGGAAGGATTTGAATGTCCCAGTATCCTGTGACCTACTTAGAGACCTGGAGTAGCTTATGGTTGCAGCTCATTAGAGAAAGGGATTTTAATATCTAGAAGAACATGATGACTAATACAGTGGAATTAGTATACTAGCAGCTGTATATGTGCAGTTCATCACTCCTGTATTTCTGTGAAAGTGCGTAGTATGTCCTGCTCTCCCAATTGTGAGTACCCCTTGATAGCACTTAGTGATTATCCAGTATCTTCTGCTTTCTGAGGAGATACACATCCATTTAAGCATCCATACACCTATTTAAAAACACAGCCAGCAGCCTTTGATGCCAAGTGTATGGTGCCTATGAAGAAAGCTCATCTGTAGTTGAGTTAGTTTGTAAAAAGAGCTGCAGCTCAAGTGGCTGTTCTTAAAACATGCTGTTTGCTCTCGATAATATCATGATTACTGAGGTATCTGTAGCAGTTCATGTAAAGAGCATTGAATATAGCTAGATGATATGACAGTAAATTAATTAAAGGCGAACTGCAGAGTTTGCAGAAGGGCTGACTATACATACATTGCATTTCTGGCAGAGCTTGCCATGAGCTCTGCGGGTCTGCTATGCTGTGCACACTGCCAGCTAATGCCCTCTCTTGCTGAGACCATGTTAGGTCCAGATTTTCTTCTGTATTTACTTTGCTTCATTGCTAGCAACAATTTCAGCAGCACTGAAAGAAGAAAGTGCTTGGTGAGGAGTTTCTTACAACAAATCTGAGTAATCCCTCTTAGGCTTTGACCACCATGCGTTTAGCCCTTGTGGCACTTGTCCACATTGCACCCTTGGTGGGATTGTTTTGATGCAAATACTTTGAGTGCTATTTCTGGTATCCTTGTTGCATTTTTATTTAAAACTAATAAACGAAAGCCTCTGTTACACACCGGCATAGCCTCATCTTTGATCTTTGTCATAGTTGGGAAGTGCAAGGGGGAAGGAAACAGGGGATTCATGAGAATGATGCGTGATTTCCTTGCATGTATTATTTGATATTGTTCATGTCTCTGGTATGAAGGAATGCTGCTTTAGGTTGCAGCAGCTTTCTGTTTTCCAGGCAATACCTTGTGTATGCCAAAACTTGCTTTTGTTGCAGAGCATTTCAGCTCCACTGTTCCCACTTTCTTTCCCCCTCCTTCAGAAGACGCAAAGGTCAGACAGAATTGCCCTTCCCCTTCACTCGGATTAAAATCCCTTGGCCTATTAGTTCACAGGGACTCCTTCCAAATCCTTAAAAGGGTTATTGGCAGAGCCTCAGCTGGTGCAAATCAGCCCAGTACCGTTGCTTCTTGGTGGCTCGCTGCCAGGCACGGCTGGCCAAGGAGCCCAGATGGTTTCTTATACCTCATTCCACCTTACTGTTGGGTCTGAAGTAGGGTTTAATTTGCAAAGGAAAAACTCCTGGAAGAAGAGGGGTCCTAGGAATGGGTCTGTTCCACACTGTGTGTAGCTCATGGCCTTTTCTTAAGAAGAACTAGGCTGGATTTGTTGCTGCAGTGAAAGCTAAGTGAGGCAGCAGCAAGCAACAGCAACTCGGCTGCCAGGTTTCTGGTTCTTTGGCCATATGTGGGACACCAAGCATTTTGTTGATAACTCTCTCTAGTCCTGTTAGACACATTGAAAAGGGGGAGGGAAAATATAAAGAACAAGGAAAAAATCTTCTTACCCTGGGTTTAGATACATTGAGAGACTCATTCATACTTGTGTACAAACTGGGCTGGGGTTACTGGCTGCCTTTGATGCTGCAGCTGCCCTTGGGGCTGTGCTGTCCCTGTCCTAGGGGTGTCAGAGGTGTCAAGCGCCGAGTTTCCAGCCCCTATTGCGTGGTACCCGTAAGTCAGCAGGCTACAGCCAGGCACCAGCTAGCCTGGCTGGCTCTGGTACAAGGCAGAATCACAGAGAGGAAAGGCAAAGAGACCGCCGGGGCTTTAGGATAATAAACCATCCTAGCGAAGCCTTCCAGAGGATGGTGAGTGAGAGTCCGTTGCGACTGTCTTTCCCACAGGAAAGGAGAAGGGAGGATACTAACCACCTTCGAGGAATGTGTTTAACAGATCGCAGGAGCCCGTGCTGCTGACAACTGCAATTGCAGTCTGGAATCAATACAGCCCCGGAGTTTGGAGTTGCATGACAAATTGCTTGTGAATGAAAATCTCTCCTAGATAAAGTGATACGTTTTCAAGCGCACACTAGGCTTACGAAGAAAAATAGCGGTGAACAAAATCCCCCTCTGCTGTTTTGATAGCCTCATCCTGTTCCCAGCAAATTACAACCTGACCGCTGTTATGAAAGCATTGCCTGAAAGTCTAGCTGTTGTCTGCTGTCATCTTAACAGACCCAAGTTTTAGGGCTGTTTGGAGGGGAAGGTGCTATTGAGGCTCCACCGGTATCCGTTGCCTGCTACATAGATGTCAAAAGCAGGGTGTAAGGTCCGGTTTGTTAGGAAATTCTGCACTATTCATAAGCAGAAGTGAACCAGGCATGCAGAAGTGAAATGTTACTTTAATTACTGCAGCTCATAGCCCATCTTTCTGGATTTTCTTGTGAATGCGCTCATTTTGTACCATGTTCTGCTTCACAAAGTCTTCTCTTGCAATTTACATTTACAGTCTTCCTGCCATTATTTGCTTCCAGGCTGTTTAGAGAAGACCTCTGTGACTGTGTCATAGTATAGTTTTCTGTTTATCCTTAAGAGTTGACTGCAAGCAGCAGCAAAACAGCTGAAGGAAGAACTCATAACTGTCTCCCATGTTTGCAGCGCTTCCTCCTCCCCCGTTGTATGTATAAAAACTAACAATGGGGCGGGGGGTTGGAAATATCACAGTGACACCAAACTCCTTTAACTGACTCATTGACTCGGAGTTTCCATGCTACTCAACATAAACACAGTGGAAGTAGAGGTTTGCTTGCCCTGAAGTTCCACCATGCTGCATGGTGGGGAAATCCCACAAGGTGCAGGGATTTTTCCTTTGGGGAGTCAAAAGGCTACGGAGCTGTGACTACCTCCCAGTGCCACAGGAAATGCTCCGGACAAGGGATGCTGAGGAAAGTAAAATGCATCAGTCAAGCAGTGTGGCTCCATACTTCAGACAATGTGACAGGTTTTGGAAGCCAGTTTAAATTTAAGCGTAGCAGGCAGTCAGTTTTGCAAAGTTCAGGCTCAAACAGGACTGGGATATTATTCTCTGAACCAAATATAAAAATCTTTAGCCAAAGAACATTTCTAAATGCTTCCATAAGGAGTTTCCCAGCAAGAGTAAAAGCTGAGTGGGGACCCCTTTTTGTTACTGCAGGTTTTACATTGGCATAAGCTACTGGAAAACTTTATAGTGGAAATGAATATATGGTTGGGGATATAGGAATGAAGTAGGGACCCATATTTTAAAACAATAACCTTTAGACCTGAAGCACAAACCATCACTGCATCAGAATTCAGTGTGTTAGAGCTCAAGAGCTCTAAATGGGAAAAACATTTACAATCTACGCTTTGCCTGAGGACAGGTTTCGACCTTTGTATTGATGGGAGGAATTTTTTGTTCTAAGCTTCATTTCAGGGTTACTGGTTGACATTCAGACGGCATCCAGAGCACATGCAGGTGACGGATGCCTGTGTGTTTAATAGCAAATATGTGCAGCATCCCACCTGCATCACCAGAAACCCATCTGTAACAGGGGGTAATTTAAATACCCATTCTAATCTCTAATAGTAAATGCTCAGCAGCTCATCTACCATTATGTGTAGCAAAGATGATAAATTACGTTAGCAAAAAAACCCTTACTGAGACAACTCCAATTTTTTTTCTTGGTGGATTTTGAAAATAATTTCTGCTTCCAAAAAGCCTCTGAAGTCTCACATACAAAGGATTTAAGTCATAGCTGCTTCATTTCTCCACCTAAAACTGCTTCCAGGGATGGTAGTGCTGGTTCATTTGCCTCTGTCTTTATTCTGTCTGTGCTCTGCGAAGCACAGTGTCTTTTCCCTGGTACTTTCAGACAATTTGATAATACAAGTGATGGTCATGCAATACCTGGCTAGCATTTGATGTAGGTTGTGTGCTCTGGTATAAATCCCTTCCGAAGAAGACTGTAAAAAAAAGCCTGAAAAATTCTGCGCCCCTTGGCTTTCTTGTAAGAGTTGGTAGATTTTTTTAAGTGTTTTTATAAGTTAAAATGTAGAAGTTTGAAGAAATGGGTAGTAATTAAGAATCTCTATGTTAGCACACAGGATAATATGACTCCAAAATCAGGCCATCCTAAAAGTAAGGACAGACAAAGCAGCCGTGGTGAAGTCCAATGGAGGAGAAAGTGAAGCTATGCGTTTCAGCTGACAAAACCTTTCCTTATGTTACCTGCTAAAAGCATCCTCATTCTCTGACAGTGCTTAACCTTGTGCTAATAAGTGCCACCCCCTCACTTATACCTGCCACATTGTGCAACATTGGAGAGTTTAAAAATAGCCTGCGATTAAAATGGTTTGGGTTTTTTCTTTTTGGAGGGGGAGCCAGACCTGCTAATCCGGTTTACAGAGCATGGCTGCTCAAACAGTTGTGCTGGTGCAATGGAGGGGGTGGCAGCCAGCCAGCCAGCCTTGTGAGGACAGGAAGGGATGGAGGAGCAGCAGGACAGAAGTGAACTAGGACAAATGCCTGATGAAGAATTTGCCTGGAAAGCCATAGCCGTAGCTCATCCTCATTTTCTGCCTCTGTTCCTTCTCCACGGTGGTTCTTGGTTCTCTTAGGAAGACTCCTCACCATCCCTTCTGGGGCTACATGTCTGAGCATTTCTCTCTTTCTAGACTCTCTGCATGCTGATTTTGGGGGTGATATCTTTACAAAGCCTCCCCAGACCACTTACCTACAGTGTCTGAGGAGAGCTATTTACAGGAAGCACCATACCCATTTTCATACAAATTAGCCATCAGCCTGGGACTTGTGATGAATCTCAAACAGACTTCTCTTTGTCCTGTTGGATGGGTTTGAAAAGAAAATTTATGTTTTTTGAAGTTAGTGCAGTGAATTAGGAGCCACTTGTCCAGTTTCTGGTGCATAATATTGTATTGCTACATGTTTGTGCTGGAGTCAAGAGGCACTGGTAGGCAATGGCTTTGGCGATGTGCACATCCTTCCCAGGCACTTTTTCATCTCCAAGTGTGTGTATCCTGATGAACGAAAACCCCCTTTCTGCCTTCCCCTTCCTGAGCCCCCTCGTTTGTAGTTCCAACGCCCCCAAAGCATATTGAATTAGCATTGAATTTCTGGTATGCAAGCAGAAAGTTCTGAACAAAATACAACCCTACCGTAGGTAGCTTCTGCTCACTTTGTTGCATGTGTTGACGGAGTGTGGGAAAACAGATGGACCAGGCTTTACCAAATGCAATTTGAAAAGCATGTAAGCATGTAGGAACGAGTGGCATAGGCAGCTATTAATACTTTAAACACTGGAGTTGTAGTTAAATAAGACGACTTTTAAACATGCCAAGGTTTTTTTTCCATAATACCACTAATTGCTAGAACACACTTAAAAGGTGTTTAACTCGCTCCAGCCACTTCATAATGGCATCTTTCCTACTACAAAAACCAGAGGGAATGAGGCTGACTTGCCCACACAAGCTCTTTTTAATTTGCTAGTCTTTAGTTTGGGTGTGTTTTGCGTCAAGATCTCATCAGTCTTTCTCATGGCTCGCAGTCTGTGTGCTCCGTTGCAGTCATGCACCACCACCGTGCTGATCAGGCTTTGCACGGGTCTCTAAGCAATTTGTTAGCTTTTTGTAGCTGAGCCTGTTAAATGAGATGAAATGAGATTTCTGTCCCACAGCATGGCAGGGCTAGAGCCACCGAGGCTGATGAGATTTTTAGGCCAGATAGTTGGTTATTTCACAAACCCTCGGCCGTGGAGGAGAAGAGATAAGTGTCTGCAGCAAAGCCACTGGTCTTCTCTGTAATAAGGTATTAATAACACTTCCCAGCCATGATCAATGACTGCTTAATGACTGCTTTGCAAACATTAGTGAATCTAGTCTGGATTTGACTCTTCTGTGCCTGGCTCTGTAAAGATGTAGGGAGAGTGATTTACTTACCCACTGTGTGATGGGACCCAGCCTGGAACACAAAGGTGATGTTTCCTCACCCAGATCATTAACTACGGTGTTTTAGCTACTTTTCTCTTGAGGATCCTTAGAAAAAAAGTGTTTCTTAGCTGTGAGAACAGCAGGAGGTCCTATTGGCACAGGATGAAAGTGGTGTTTGGGGAGATGAAAGTGTTGGGCATGGAGAAAAAGCAATACTTTGAGTTGGGCTGGGGATAAGAATGGGCTTGGACGAAGAAGTGGAGAAGACAGTGTCCTCAAAGGGCTGGAGGTAACCATGCTCTGACAGGCTAAAGAAACCCAATAATCCTGCATTTTAGATTGTGCAGCATCCTCCTGTTGCAGAGTTGGAAATGCTGAATGGGGCTATGGCTTTCCTGTGTTTTAGACTTCATGTGTCTTGTTTAACATTCTATTTGATACCAAGTGGCTTCAGTTGGAGAGCATTTACAGTGGGGAAAATAAACAAAGCATGGGCAGGCATCGAAAGAGAGGCAACCTTGCAAACAGATCCTACCTTCTATTGCAATTTCATCAGGCATCCATATGATTTACCCTCAATCTGGAAAATGTATTTTATTCATATTGACACGGTATTAACTGTGTCCCAAGGGATTCTGGGCACTTATCTCTCTCACTGGAACTTTCAGATAACTTAATGCACATTATTTATCAATAACTGGGTCTCTGGGATTCTGTGGGTTTTTTTGGGGGGATTGTTTTTTTTGTTTGGTTGTTGTTGGTTTGGTTTTGTTTTTAATACTGCTTCCTAGAAGGTGTGCAATCTGTTTCTTACGTTCCCATTTCCATCATTCTGGTGATAATATCACTTGATGAAAAACTGGCATTGGGATTCAGTTTCATTTGGTAGAATTAGCTAGGTAAAGTGGCACTGAACCCTGTGCAAGGGGGTACCTTCTTGCCACAGCTTCAGGGGGCTGAGGGCAAGAAAAGGAAATGTGCTGAACAGATAGCTTGAAACAAGAAACTACAGTAAAACCTAGGATTTATTTCTTTCATTCATTTAGTTTTGGTTAAGTTCTTTAGTTATACAGACTAATGGGACTCATGGAGTGCATTCTTTTCATTTAAATGAGCATAGAGGTAAATGCGTTCAACCAGAAAAGTTTTATTAGCCAGTTCAAACCTGTTTTCGTGCTTTTTTTCCCTTTTCAAGTTGGGTAACTCTAACAGTGTATTGTCAAAAGTACTCCTCTTAGTGCACTTAAAAGAAATTTCATTCCAAGTAATATGGATGCAAAGCTGCACATCAAAACCCCACCTTACAGATGTGCCGCTCCCACAAGCCTGGAGTAAGCATCCCTTGCTCGGGGAGGTCTAATAAAAATAGAACATAGAAAGTCTCTGTTTTCTTTTATTTTCCTTACATTGAAATGCTTTCATCAAGAAGGTTTGGTGCAAATAACGTCTTGCTGCAAAGAATGTCTTTTTCTGAAGTTATTTTTGACAAATTTGCTTACGCCTTCTCTTTGTGGTGATGCTCTCAGTTCCAAACGCTTAGGCAGTTGTGATGGGACTGTTCCTTCCAGGCTTGAATATATGGACAGGCATTTCAAGATTTCATCTGTATGGAGTATTTTGAACAGGTGGTTCTTCATAAAAGACAGATACAATACTTGGTAATGGCATAGTTAACACTTCAGCAGATTTGATATTTAATTGCAGCTTCTCAACCAAGACTGTGACAGTTGATGTCTAGTCTGTTTACCGGTCTGGACCCATCATTTTCAGGGGAGTAGCTTTCTCAGAGCAGCCCTGATGAGCTCTGAGCACCCCTGAAGGCTCCAATTGCAGCACAGGTCCTTGCTTTTCAATATGCTATGAAGCCCATAAGTGAGGCTTCACCAGTGTTGGGCGCAACACAGGAGGTGGTAGAACAGCCTTGTGGCTTAGAAGAATTTACCAGCCAGCTCTTAGGAGGGAAAACTCATTGCAGGCCAAAGACCAAACAAAGCTCACGTGCTGGTGCTCTTCACCCCTGCTTGGGGACCCCATGAATACACTTGCACGGTCCAGTCCTGTACCACTAGGTAGAATAAGAGGAGCCAGTTATCAACTGTTGTAGCAGTTTAACACTACAACATGTGCAAGCTCTAAAAGCTAGTTAGTGTCCCGCAGCTCACATAAAGCACGTCTGGCTCCTCTATTTTGTCCCATCACAGGTCTGCAGCATATCGGTCTCTTCATCATAGGTACCCTGTGAGGTCCTCCAAGCCACAGGCTGTGTTGAGGCTTGATTCAAACCTGCAGGATGTAGTGACAGGGCTTCACTTCCTTCCTTCCTCACCTATTTTGCATGTAGGCTTTGTTTTCTCTGGAAAGGTTGATTTTCCCCATTGAGCATCATTGAGGATGGTCATTAGGGCTTGGAGGAGTGTGTCAGACCTTGAGTCATACCCGACCACTGTCCTTGTCTCTTGTTCAGTTGCTCATTTTAGGAGCTTTTGGAATTGCTTTCTCTTTGTTCAGGCTTGAAAGATGTCTGTCTTTTCCTACGTGAACCCTGTTGTTTATTTAATGACAGCCTTTCTGGGAACAAAAAACTTAAACAGTCCCTAACCAGAAAAAAGAAGTGTTTACAGTTATAAGGGCTCCTAAATTAACTCTTCCATGTTCCTGTGAGGATGCTGAAACTGGAGGAAACACGCTTAAACTTTTCTTTCAGTCACTTAAAAGTAAAGTAGCATCACTTTTTCCAGTCCTGCAGAATGACTTTTCTGCCCGTTAAGGTTTCAGATGAGCTCATGGCTGGTGAATGTTTTATGTTGGAGGCTTACTAAAATACACGTGCTTTCAGTCCAGTTTTTCTTTTTTTGTCCCTCTGGGTGCTCATTTTCCCATCCAGGGGCAGGTATTTTAGGAGGAACAACTTGGGGGAATATCAGAAAGGAGTTATGAAAAATTAAATCATGATTATTTGCACCAGAAATCTGTTTAAGCATTAATCTCAGCTGCCACAAGCTCAGTTTTACATTTCAGCAACCTGCATGCACGTGCTCTCTGTTAGCTTCTTAATGCCTTCATGTGGTCTCCTGGGTTTGGAGCTTCTTTTCCTTCCTCTACAGTTCTGGTTTTTCACTCCCTGCTCAAGTGAGAAGCAACCTATTAAGGCCACAAGACCAAAATTTGGGGCATTTAAGGGGTTTGGTCTTTTTTTGTTTGTAATGTGTGTGTTTATGTTAGCTGCATGTTTTCTGTTCAGTTCTGAGTGCACAGACATGGGAGGCCTTGGTAGAGGCTGTCCCGTTACTTCCAGACCAGTACTTTCCAGTTTGACATTCCTGTTCAGCAGTCTGCACCAGTCAACCCAGTGGCCATCCTGCTGCTCAAAACGGAGGAGCTGGTGTTAGGGTGTGAGGAGTCCTGTGCAGATCCAGCCCACCTTTCCTTTGCCAGAGATGGTTTCTATCAGTGGGATTTTATACTGAATGTTGCAAGGAAAAAGGCTTTGAAGTGAATTAGTGGGGAAGGAATGGGAAATACCTGTAAAGAAAGTATAGAGCAGTAGGGAGCTGGGGAAGAACCGAAAACTTCTACTTAAGTGGGTGTTTTGGACAAGAGCATGAACACTACAAGGAGTGTGGAAATAAGTGGAAAACACAGATACTGTCTGATTGCAGTAGCAGAGAGCACTAGATAGGAAGTTCCCATTGTGGTACAGAAGCTGGTGAGCAGGTTTGGGGAGGTGAGTAGCCTTGCCCGAGAGGCAGTACAGTGAGGTGGTCTCAGTTGCTGCAATGTAGATGGAGCAAGCTGAGCAGCCAGAGCAGGAGCTCACAGCAAATGGGAAGTGCTTAATGGGACCAGGAGAAGGTAGAGAAGAAAGGAGAAGTTTGTAATGGGTCAGGAGAGGAAGAACAGCTGGGACTCCACTCCTAAGCCATGCTATCTTCCAAATGTGGTGGTGAGTGATCTAGTTCTCATTGCTTTCACCTTAAAAGAGAACAGTGACTGGAAACAGCACAAGTTAGTGTTTTCGTGACAGTCTGGAGCATCTGGCTTGAGCCTGAGGAATTGTAATTATATATCACTGGTGTAGAGATATAGGTATAGCTTTCCTAATGAGTCTAGCAGCAATATCATATATGCAAGCAGAGGTTAACAGCAGTGAATATCCTTGACCGAGGTGACTTAAGTGAGCAAAAACCTTTGTGAAGTTCTGAAAGAATTGAGTGTCTTTGTGCAGAGAGGTGATGTATTGGAGAGAAAATGTACAGGAAGGGGCAGTTTTAGTTCTTTTAATTACCAGGGACGCTCCTATCTTTGCTCTGTTTGCTGCTGTGGCTGCTGCCAGGATGCAGGGATGCTGCTGGGGAGCTGCGGCTGTTCCCTGCTGGGGTGCTGCTGGTGAAATGTGTGCGGTTTCTGTCCTGAAATAGAAACTTAAAGGTTTAGTTGCTGGGGTTTTGTTGCTTTATGTAACAGTCCTCCTGGCTTTGGCTAAGTTTGCAGCGTGGGTTTTAAGTAGGAAAATAAAAAGAACAAGTCAGAAAATGAAAGGGAAAGAGAGAGAAAGAAGGAAGGAAGGAAACAGTTTTCAGTTGACATACTGAGCACTCATCCTTGTGTTTCCTTTCCTTCAGGCAGGAACAAGAACTGTCTCTGTTTTTTCTAGGCCATTCAGGAAGTCTTACAGAGCAATAATAGCCCTGTTATCTAATACTCAAAGTTTATTTAGGCTTTCACTGCTTCCCCTGCCCACTTGAACCCTCCCCCTCACCCTCCCCATGCAGTTTGCTGGGCTGCTCTAGCCTGAGCTCGGTTTGACAGCCAAATGGGGGAGGGAAGTTGTGGCCTGCATGTCATTTCCATTACACTCACGCATATTTTCATCTGGAAACTTTTTCTTTTCCCTGAAGACAACAATAACAACAGGACAAAAAAAGAAAAAAAAACCCAACCCAACACTATGGCAGTAAAGCATCCTGTCCATATTCTTGGCAGTGCTTTGGGAACTCGCCTGCATGAGAGACCCCCAGAGCGTTGCTCACGTGCTTTAATCCAGCAGCACCAGTAATTTTGTGTGATGTTGGTTGAAGAAGCCTTTGCTGCCCAGAAGTTATAGATATTAAATGCTGATTTTACTTGGGTATGTTTCATGAACAGGACAATCAGATAAGAGCACTTCTTTATTAATCATTGCAGAAACCTTCATCTTTTCCTTCCTTTCTTTTACTTTGAAGCATGCTGGCAATATTATGATAACTTTAGATGAGGCAGTGGTTGATAAACCCCAAAGGGTGTTTTGGTGGTTGTATTTGCTTAGAAGCTGTCATTCAAGTGTTTCTGATGCTTGGAAGTAATAGTACATTGGGAAAAGAGGTAATGTGAACTGTGCCATCCGGTAAGATAGATGCAGTGACACTGCACCAAGGGAAAAAGCAAACATGCAGTGATTTTGCCAGCTTTTCTTTGGGCTCCACTTGTTCAGCTAGCAGGATGCATAGATCTGAGACAGCAAAGACCAAGTGGTTAGCTGAAGTTGGTTAGCTCTCAGCCTGCCCTTCTTCCAAGCAACACAGCAGGTTTGGCTCTAAAGGTGGAGGGGATATTGTATGCAATGTTGTATACAATCTCATATACAATACTGAGAAATGCTTCTAGGGTTTTGTTTTGTTTGGTTATTGAGGTTTTTTCCCCAGGTGCTTAAAAATCTGTCACTAATCTGATTTTGATTGTTTTCTCATTGTCCATTTGATATCTTCATTCACTGGGAAGGTGGGCCTTGGTGGGCAGATGATGCTCACCTTCCAGTGGGCAGCTCTCAGATAAGGTATTCCCTTCCCAAGGCAATTCCCTGTTTTCAGGCAGTGAGCAGTTGGAACACATGTCACATCAGATACAGAAAATGTCAGTGCAATTTCTAAGTGAATTGCTGGGTCTTTTTAACTTTTAAAAATAAAATCTGAGGCTGTTATTTTGTTAAGGTAATCCTACATTATAGAGCAAATTATAGTGCAGTGGAACACCTATGGGCATGTAACATTTACAGTATAGTCAAGTAAGTCCATTATAGTGTGAGATGCCCCTGTGGTTACCAGATCTTCTGTAACATATGGGAAAGAAAAGATCCAGTCCTTTATGCTGAATCAGAGTCTTTGCATAGCTACTATTTCAACTCCTCTTCTGAAATGCTGATGTTTATTTCTGTATTTGGTTTATCCTGTAAAAGGACTATTTGGCAAGTCAAGTGTTTAAAGGCTTCTCATTCTTCTTTCTATAGAGCCAGTGAGCTGTTTGAAAGCTTAAATTGCATCTTTGTATTCTATTAAAAGAAATAAAAAATCATGGGGTTGCAGCATCTGTTTTGCAGGTTTCTATTACAAGCAGTAATCACCTTGTGGCATTACTCAAACCAAAGAATTGGATGTGTACTAAAAAAATATGCACAGGAATTATCCTTTATATGTCTGTTCTCCTCAGTTTTTGTTGATGATGGTTAGTGAAATTTTGCAGTTGATAATCTCAGCCCTAAGGGGTTTTCTTCTGCATTTCTGTGTCCTGGCACTAAACTGGGACTGCTGTGTCCAAAAATGTAGGCTGGTGAAAGGTTTGTAGTGGGCACAGGTATTCTCCCATCCCCTGCTCTTTGGGCACAATCGCTGCCTTCCATTGGTGTGTGCTAGGTTTAGCCTCATCCCAGTGATGCTGGCTGGCCTGGGGTGTGGACACTGGCACGGCTTCATGGATTGTTTCCTCTTTGGCTGGGTTTGGAGCAGAAAACATGAATGCATATCCCCCATGAAAGCAATCATATATATTTGAACCAGACTGTGCCAATAACATATATTCTGCACACCAAACAAACAGCTCCTGAGTGATCTTGAGGCCTGTGGTGAACCTGTGCATCTGTAGTGTGTAGCTGCATGCAGAAATCACATTTGCATGTAACTACCCCACCTGCACTCTGCCTACTTAACCCTATTTCTGACCCCCAAGCCACCACTACAGCTGCCCTCAGTTGCTGACACAGGATCCCTGATGCCTGTGGGGTTTGCGCTGCTGCTCTACTCCAGCAGCAGACTGGGGTTTGGGATGGGTGTTAATAGTCAGTGCAAAGAAAGACTGAAAAACTCTTCCTCTTAATCTACTATTTAAAACAGCATTGGGTATTATTTATGTTATATATTATTTATATCATGGAAAATTGTTTATTTATAGAAAAGCAGCTTCAGAAGCTTGCCAGATTTGAAGCTTTAGCCTAATTATCCACTTCTGCTAGTGCAATTGCAGTAGGTCTTTAACATGTACTAATGGGACAGAAGAAAGCTATTGCCAGTAACAACTTGGGAATCCTGATGCAGGTCTTGCGGAGATTGTAGGGGGATGGGAATTAAGACTTCCTTAGCATCTCTCCAGGATAATCTGTGGCTTTGGTTTTGCTGTTCAGATGTAACGTAGGTAATTCAGCCAACCTATAGGTGAGCCACTGGAAAAATTGTGCATGAGACAAATCATAAGATCTACTTTTTGCCAGGAACCTTGTGCAACTTACTGGAGAAGAGGAAGCAAAAGTCAGTAAGTAGTCCATGTTAGGGCAAATGAGCAGGATAAAACAGGTGTGTGATCTTTGAACACCAAGTTTACATTTCTGTTTTACAATTGGGTTTTATTCTTCTGAAATCAGGTTCAGGATGAGTAGTTGGACATTTCAGCCTGCAAAGCCTTTGCAATTGCATGCACCAGCTTTTCCTGTTGTTGAGCCAAACGTGCAAGTCTGCAAACCTCTGCTAGACAAATAGTATTTATTCTTTAGGGCTTTTAAGCTGAAACACCCCAAATAAAGCTAGTGACTTCTGCTGTAGTTCAACAGTAATTAGATCAATATTTGCTTAAAATGTTTTGAAGGGGCTTTAATGGAAGACAGCAAGCAAGGCATGCAAAAGTTCTCTCTCCCCTCCCTGTGTGTGCTGCAAGTGGGTCTGGGGTATGTTTGTGACCAGGAAGAAGTTTTATGATGGATCCTGTGGGGTCTTCTGGGCTGTGGCCCTGAAGGAGGAGGAAGGACTAGACAGCACAGCTCCTTTGTTGCTATGCCCAAAGCCCAAGCAAGCTGCTGGGCTTTTGGGCATGTTGGGAGGACACTTTGTCCATCCTAAGGCAGTTTTAATGGCCTTAAATAATGTGTAAGCCATCTGTTAATTAAACTTAGTCTAGGTGTTTTGGAAGGTAGTCTGGATGTGAGGGCATGCAGAAAGAGCCTTCCTGGATTTGCAGGATGTGAGAAATGAGTCCTTGAACCTCTACTTTCTCCTCTATAACTCCAAACCCATCTGAAGCACCAGTAATAGGACCACTAGTCACAACTGCCAGTGTGTTACTCTTAGAGCTGGTCTTGGCTTTTCTTAAGTGTATCCAGTTGCTAGAGTGAATCCTCTTGTGTTCAAGGTGAGAGGCATATTTTAGCAATCAGAATGCAAGCCCCATCATTTACTAAGTGTGTTTCTTATGTTAGCAAGAGAACATGCTGTCCACAACACTCCCAGAGATGCTGCACGCTGAACAACTTTCCACATTACAGGAGGAAAACATAATTTCTGAGGCTGCATCCCAAGGGGTGATGTCTGGTGATAACATTTACTCCTTTGGAACTTTTGTTTCTGTGCAGACGGCAATTGCCACTGATGGAAAAAATATATTGGTACGGTACCAAACTGCACACCCACTTAGGACATAACTCATCCAGCCTTATTACACAAGAATATTGTTAAGTTTCAGATGTCTCCTGGAAATGACTTTAGACTTTGGGGGAGGTTTGGATTAATGTTGCTGAACCAGATGCAATGATGAAGTGATATAAAGTTCATGTATTATTTTCGTGGTGGTCAAATGATGTTAACCACAACCATCTCCCAAGTACAATTGTTTAAAGGACATAATTAAATTCTTTAAATGAATTAAGACTTCTAATTTAAATAGTGTTGAGCTGCATGCAAGAAGTTCTGGTCTTGCGTAAAAACCCTGGGATGTAACCAGTTTAGTGCTGTATGCTATATTGATCTGCCAAAGGAGGATATCCAGCAAAAATTAACAGGGTAGCTTGGCTAAAATGTGTGCTGTTGCTCTTTACAGAGCACTTGCCATGTGTATTTTTTACATAGCTGATAAAGTTGTAAGAGCATTGACAAATGTTTATTTCTGTTCATCTGCTTGAAGCATTTAAAGAACTCTAAACCTAAAATTTTCATGGGAATGTGATGTGGAAATAACTCATCAGATAGCAAATTACCTAACGTTTGCTTAATACAAATAAACCCGCTCTATTTACAAGGTGGCTTGGTTGATATTTACCAGCACAGAAAACTTTCTGATGAAATGGGTGCTATTCCGCTTTCCAGACAAGTCTTTTATTTCCATTTCATGGGCATCAGAGTCTCTTCTTACAGCAGTTGCATCTAAGCTGCAGTTCAAGAATCCCAGACTTCTGAAAGACAGAGCAGGAAATGGTCCTGTGCTTTAACAGACTGACAGGATTTTAATTGTTGAGTCTAATCTTGTCCTTGGTTCAAGTCAAGAGGAGATAAACCTGCAAAGCAAGGGCACAAAAGGACACGTCAAAGTTTCTTAGGTGATAAAAACTCTCTACTTTCTTGGATTCCAGAGGGGGTTCTGAGGCCACAGTTTGCAAACCTTATCATCTATACTCCATTTAATTTACTCCCTGATGGTCAAGACTATTTAGAGCTTCCAAGTCAGGTGAATAAGAGCTTTCACAACCGAGTAATATAAATTGCTTGAATAGCCATAGCCAGCATACTTCCTTTTTCTTTCTGTAACCCGGTTCTCTTTTCTCATCCATCAGCCAATACAAATTTCTCCAAAATGTTTGGATGTTGAGGGTTTTTCTTCACTTCCTTAACAAAAGAACAGACTTAAATTTCAAAGACCTGAGACCAGTTATTCACATTGGCTCTGCAGTCTGCTTTCATGGCTTATGGAAGCCAGCATAACACACTTTGCAACCCTTGTGATGATGCAATTATGTGAGAGATTGTATTTTTAAATGTTAACAGTGATGTTCCTTGATTCAGCTGTGAGCAGGTTTGTCATCACTTGCTATAGTTGTACTTTCTTTTCTTACTGATTATCTATCATGTGTCTGTGTAATGTGCTTTGGCATGTGCCTCACAAAAATACTGCCTGAAGTAACACTGTAAAGACCATCATGAGGATGCTGCATTTTGGATAATTTTACTGATTTAATGCATGAAGTTACTTCTTCATATGCTTTCTTGCTTTGGCTTTGCTGGTGCTTAGTACAAGGGTAGTGACAAGAGCGTTGTGTTATCCCTTCCCAGACAATAAATCCGTCACTGACGCAATGCTCCTGAAGAGAAGGGTGGATGGAGAGACCAGTGAAAAGCACCACATATGCCAGTTGTAGGGAAATTCTTCTCATGCCCCTAGAAAACAAGGCTTTCATCTTAGTAGGTTTTCCCCTTCGTGGTTAATAATGCGATTAACATTTTTTTTCTCTGTCTTTAATTAAAATTCCACCTACTTAAATGGGAACCTGGTACTAAAGCACCACTAAGTGAACGGACGGGCTCCTGCTGATGCCCACAGGATCTGATGGTTTGTCAGCAGAGCCAGCAGCAGGAGAGCATCTGAAATTGGATGTGCTTCTTGGCGTTCAGGGAACAGCAGTATCTGAGGGAGGGCTCCCACCCTCTCATCCCCATGTCTGACCTTCTGATGGCTCTTAACTTTGAGTCTCTTCTCCTCCCCCTCCACATATCAAACCATCACGGGCAACACTGGACTCCTCCAGCCCCTGAAGGAGTGGATAGGGAATAACGCCTTCTGTCTCCCTCCGGCTGGGCTGTGCAGCTGGAGTGACTTTGAAGCCAGTGGAGTTTGTTTCCTTTTGTTTTAAGTTAGTCTATCTGGAAGAGGGCTGGAATTTTAGAGAAGTGAAATGCATCTCATTAAGTGTGAGATTAAAACTGGTTCTGAAAACATTAGAAGAATCTTTCGGTGTCTGATCTTCATGAAAAGCGCTTTGTTCGAGCCCATGTTTTATTAACAACGTTATGTTAGTGTGTGCAGTATCTTAGCATTACATGCATACTTTTCATTTGGGGAGCTGTATTCATTTGCCTCTCAAAATTCTGTGGATATGTTCATGCAGAACAGAGAGAAGCATCATGGGAAGAGCACCTTCTCTTCATAGAGTGCTGCCCTTAGCTAAGGCTTACCACATGCACATTATTAGTAGGGGAACTAATAGAGACAGAAAGTGTTAGTCTGACGGTCATCCCAACAGGGCGTTTAGGGTTGTCTTTTAATTAAAATTGTAAGATTTTTCCTTTTCCCTTCCTGTTACTGGTATTTCTGCTGCTACACTTGTCCGCTTGTAAGGTTAAAGGGACTTGTGTGTGTAGTTTGGGGGTTCTGCCTATAAACCAGCAGCAGATACTGATGCATACATCATAGACTGTTTGTTTTTTTTCAGGCTAAAAGTGGCTCTTAACATCATCTAAAATAACACAAAGCATTTAATTGCATCCAGTTACTCCTGAAAGTGTTGCCTCTTGGATTTTAGCTCAATGTTACTTTTGAGCATCAAGGCCTCCGTGAGTGGTAGAATTAATGTTGATATTTCCTGTGTGTCCTGGGTATGGTGCCTCATCTCATCGTGGTAGCCCCAGCTGCCCTCCCTGTTTGTTTTCATGATGTTTTTGGAAACAGGCACCTTGGAAAATGAAAAGAAAGGTGCCTCGAGGTGGGTGCCTAAAAACGAAACCTCCCAGATGGGGATTGCAGTTGAAAATTTAAGCAGTAGAGGAGAGAGAAGCAGCAAACTTCTAGCTGAAGATCCAGGAAAGAGCTCCAGGCTTAACTGTCATTGGCTTTTCAAAACCCGTGCAAGTCAGAGTATGTGTGAAAAAGTGTTTTCTTGGTTTGATTTTTCTTGTGGAGAATTCCTTTTAAAGCAAACCCACCAACAAAAGCTTCAGCTACTGAGGTTTTCATAGCAGTACCAGGTCTTCTTTCCTGAAGATGATACTCTAAATGCCATTATTTTATATACTGGAAATCTGAAACAGCAAGAAAATCCCTGAGCAAATAACCAGCTCTTTTTCATATTTATCTAGCAACTTTGATTTTTTTCTTAGCCTTTTGAGCCCTTTGGTGCATTTGTATTTGTAGAGGACAGTGCAAAGAACAGTCAATATTTATTCTAGTCAACTGATAAATAACTGGGTGATTCAGGGAACCGTAGTCAGAATACCCTTGTCACGGTCATTGCTGACGTCTGGGACAACAACAAGCTTATTGCTCAGTAAGTTTTTGCTGGAGTCTGTAATAAGAACCTTAAACATAGTGAGAGCTCCTAATGGAGGGGCTGGGCACACTGTACATGTGGAGAGAGTTTTCGGTTGCAGAAACAAGGGGAGGGATCAGAGGATTGCAGTTGCGCCTTACCCCCAGCACTTCCATTCACCAGAAATGATGCGTTCTTTATAAACCCCTTTGCTTTACAAAGACTGGATGCGTAACTAACATCCCAGCTTTTCCATTCTTCATCTAAAAGGTTCTGCCTGCCTTTTGTATGGGTTATTCTCTGCGCAGTCACAGGAGCAGAAAAGGTGGTGTATTTCATCTTTTCACATAGTACGCCCTTCGCCAAAGGAAGTTTGGGAAATATTAGTGGAGCTTTTATTTTTAACTAGCTGAAGCTCTTCAACCAAGCTTTAACTATTCCCTTGCCACCACCACAATCTCTTACAGCCCTTTCCAGTTGTCACCAACAGCTGGTACAGCATGGTCTGCTCGAGAATCTGTTGCGATCTGAAAAGTCTCCTGCTCTGAAGCTGCTTTGATTTTAAGCAGCTGAGCTTCTAGCCTTTGTAACCCAAAGGTTAGAAACCATACACGGTTCTGAAAATGCAGAAAAATTAATTGTAATGGAAGCTTTTCAGCTGTGCATTGAAACAATATAATTCAGTTCTAGAAGCTTGGGATGGCCTCATTAGAACAGATCCATGTTTGAAATAAAGCTGCTAACAACTCTGGTGTGCTAGTTAAAGATGTGTGCCAGATGGTGTATGTTCAGTGTTTCTCTTCTCTAACAATATTTATGGTCTATACATTGGAAAAATAAATCTGTGGCTTTTTAGTACAAAGAGTTCTGGTTAATATTTCTATTTGTGGTGTATTGCTCAGCTTCTAATTAGCTCTGTGTTTGGCAGAGGGAAATGTGATCCTATTATTAAAGAGTGGTTCTGGTCCACTCAGAGGAATAAGCACCCATTGTAAAAATGTAAAAATCTTGTTGAGATGCTCTTGTGATACTTTTGGAAAGTTTTTCCATACCTACAGTAGAGAAGAAGATTGTGATACACAAAATGACATCTCATTGCCTTCACGAGAGTGAACAGTTATTCTGGTGGCCACACACCTTCTTCTCTGTCCTATTCTTACCTTCCTGTGCTGCTGATAAACGTAAAACTCAAGATCTGGCATGGGTTGTGTGGGGAGGTGTTTTGTTTTTAATAAAACTCTGTAGGGCTCTCAAGTGCAGTTAGCAGAGCTTGTATCTCACCTTGCTTCACAGACGAGAGGCATCCCAGATGGCATCCCGCACTCAGATCTAGTCTACGATCAGTTTCCATCCTGCTTGTGAATGATTTTTGAGGCGTCCATGTGCTCTTGGGCACTGGTGTCTGTCTGGTCCTGTTAGGCTTGAGCACTACCACATGAAATTGTGGTTGTCCTCAGATGGCACAGAGGCACAGCTATGTCCTTACGCTGAAATGTTTCAGGTCTTAAGTCAGTCAGCCATAACATACCTCCATTTAAAGTAAACCGAGTTTAAATAAATGAAGAGCAGAGTTTCTTCACCAGCAGGGAGAGCAACATTCCTATCTGGAGAAAGCTGACAGCCAGAGGAGTAAGTTGTGCAGGCTTTTGCCCACATGCAGCTCAGTCAAGGGAAGCATTGCTGTGGAGTTAAAATCAGTGGCTTCCCTATATAGGCAATTATGGGATGGCAGGAGGCTGATGCGGAGAAGCTGTCTAGGGAGCTGGGGATGGTGGTTTTCAAGAGGGGGAAGCCTTGTGGTATAGGGAGAAAACCCCCAGGGAAGGAGGGAAATGGGAATAGTTTTCAGTGTTGGTTTCGTCTCTTAATGCTTGAATTCTGTATGAAAACTTAACGATTTAAAAGGTTTGGCCTCAGATATTTAGGGAATAATAGGCTAAAGCTACTAGAAAAGTAAAACATATGCATTTCATAACGTGCCAAAGCTTCTCATCTGTAATCTTTCAGAGAAAACATTGCTTTCTGCAGTGGAGGGGGAGACTGGTGCTGCTTTTTTTCCCATTCCTCATCATGAGCGTGTGCTCATTTCTCCTAACAGCTCTAAGCCTTAGGAGCAACACTGAGATTTTATCCAAATCTATTACTAACGAGTAAAGAAGCATTCCTGCAAAATAACTTGCTGCCTATAAAATGTCACCTGACTTAATTCATCTGGTGAGGCATTTTCCTGAAGGTTAATGTATACACTTGCTCTCAAGGATGAAACCCATCCTGGATTCAAAACTCCTAAGAGGTGACAAGAAGGAAGAGGACTTGAATGGCTCCTGAGAGCTGGAAAGAAGAAGAAGGATCTCCAACTGCCTTTCTCAATGGTCTCTTCAATGTTGGTATTGCACCAGCTCTCAACGCAACCATGGGGACCATGGTTGCGAGTTATGGCTAAACCAAGTTAGAGCACAGCGATGCTTTCTCTTTCTGGGTCTTCTGCTTTCATGCTGATTATTTGGGCACATGTGAAGGTTGTTTTTTTGTGCCAGGGGAGAGGTTCTTGTTACCTGTATAAGCTGGGGCTTTGTTTTGTGGTTTGGTTGATGATTTGCATGGGGATTTGGAGGGATGTCTCAGCTCCGAGCCTAAAACACGTGGTGTTCAGCAGGTAGACAGTCGCTCTGTTTTCTTAAAAGCTAAAATTCACTGTGTGGCTTGCACAAGGCTCTGAACTTTATAAGTGCCATTGAAACCTTCTAGTTAGGCTTCAAGCATGCCTTGTACAAGACTGGCTTGTGGGTTAACCTACAGAGAAGGGGGAAGGAGTTCAGTTAGATTTTAGGGTAGGTCGCTTATGCTCTTTGTCACTCCAGGCATTGAGGAGAAGCTACCCTGGAGTCCTTTTGCCAGCCTCTTTGCTATTCATTCCCCATCATTATGTGTCTGGGTTACAAAGCATCCATCATTCTCCTATACAAATATTTTCGGTTGTAGTGCCTGTAGTCAAAGCCTTATGCTGTGCTTTTTCATGGTTGTAAAATAACAGCAAAATCCCCCAGTCCTCTGATCAGTGGAGACTGAGCCATTCAGAGGTAAAATAAAAGGATGCATTCTCTTTGGTTTCCCAGAAATGCACCTTTTATCTTGGTGTATCCAGCAGTCTTTGTACTCGGTACATATTGTATTTCTAGGCATCTCTCTCCCTACCTCTTGAGGGAAATGCTCACCATGTCTCTCTTTGCCTGTTTTTTTGGACTTGTGTGACAAGGAAGAAGGAAAAACTGCGATAGATGAGGTTTTTCCGGAGAAAGGCAATAACACACACATCTGGTTTCTTATGGTACTGTTTAGAAGGAGGAAATCGGGGGTGTGGGGTGAGGTTTTGTTTGTGTTGCTTTTTCCTTTGGCTTCTCCCACCACACGCAGGCTCAAGCCCTGTCACCTGAATTGACCAGGCTTCTTCGGATGTCCTTACACTGCTAATGTGGTGGGTGTTCAGCAGCTGTCTTACTCTAGGTACTGTGGCAGTGGAAAGTCTGGAGACTTTTTTGCCTCTGAATTGTTCTGGAGGGAAGTCTAAGAGCTGGGTCTCCTCGTGTTCCAGCCTGGTACCAAGGTGCAAAATTAGTGAGGTATTTGGATATGCCTAACATCTGCTGGTTGGCAGGAAATACAATGAGACTGGGGCTTCTGCCTGGGGCAGAGCACACCCTGCGGAGTTAGTGCCAGCATCCATCATCCATGCTGCACCTACAAAGCACAAAGGAGCACTGGGGAGGGAAGGGTGTCTGGGTGTCCATGAACTGAAGAGACTGCTTCCCTTACCAGCACATCCCTTGCCTGACCTGAAGCATGATCTTTAGAGGGAGACCTCTCTCTCCCCAGCTGCTGCAAAGATCTGTAGATGTCCTGGTGGCTCATAAGGCTGCAGAATATGGCCTGTGGGTTTTCTGTTAAAAGGAAATTTTATAAACTGGTTGGTTGGTTGGGGCCATGCTGGTACTCTGAGGCAGGTGGCACTGCCTTACCAGTCCTGAAGCCTGACCCTCTCTTGGGAAAAGGATTTTCCCCTTTATCCCTCCATAATGCTGAGTATTTTGTTGGTGTTTGTTGTCTAATACCACTGGCTTGTTGTTAAAGGTTGGGCTTTATGAAAAGCCACTGTACACATGTTGGGTTTAATGGTGTGATGTTCAAATAAGGAGGGGCTGGTCCAGAGGCTTATACATGGACTTGAGTGTAGGTCTCACTTTTCCTAGTAAAGTTACTGCATCAGTCCACAAGATACTGCTCCTTATGGTTAAAGCACTGCAGATGCTCCAGTCCTTTCTTTAAGCATCAGGCGCGTTATTGCTGCTTTTATTGAAGCCTCATGCATTAATACAGCAATTGCTTCCCCAGCTCAATCATGCCTTGTTAAAAACTATGTGTACTGGCCTTCCCCTCTGTTTTCTAGGGAGCATCAAACCTCACAGCTTATGGTGCTGGTGGCAGTTTACTTGGAGAGCCCTGCTATACTCTACCTGTAGTGCATGCAGTTAAGCACAAGTTCTGCCAAGCCAAAGGTCCCAAGCAGCAAAGAAGCCTTGCCTACTGAGTTCTGGAGACCAGTGTGGCCAGAGAATTTATTTTATGTCTCCTTTAGTTGTAAATTGAATTTTGATTACTTCAAGACTTTTGTATAGATGTACATTTTCCATTTGTGAATCATGATGTCGTGGTCAGGAGACTATGCAATCTCAGCTGGGTTTTGCACACAGAGGCTGTATTTAGTTGTACAGATGTTTTCAGCAAGCAGTTGTATCAGAGATATCTTGTAAGAACATTTGTTGTGATTTGTCTGTCTGGGCGCTGGGGTTTTTGTGCTTCCCAGCAAGATGAAAGAAGGGCTGATTTGATGCATGAAAGGCATGTTGGTCCTAAACCAATTGTTTATTATTTTCTCCAGACCAGTATGAGAGAGAAATTGTATTGGGTTAACAGCAGTTGACTGATCTGCAGCCTGGTTTTCTTCAGCATCCTCAAAGCCTCTGACCTTTGATCCAGTTCTTCTTACTGAAAAAGGAGGGTAACACCTGTCCCATTGTGTAAAGCTTTTGGCTCTTCTGGTGAAGGGCTGAAGAAGAACAGGACATCTTTGTTTATAGTTAACGTTTTGCTGATCCTACGCTTTGTTAATTCTGCTGTGTGAAGTGTCTTGAAAGAGTGTTAAGGGATATGCTGCAGCAATAGATATTTAAATAGAAAACAGGGAAAAAAATCAGCTCTGTGTGCAGATTTCATGGATGTTCTTTAAAATTACCTTTTAAAATCTGTTTTCTGTTTGTAGGCTGCTTTTAGGATAACTGCTTTAAGAACAGATACGGAAGTATGTGAGTTTTGTGCTAAGCCATTATGAAGAAGGCAACTTAGGAAAAGAGTTTGAAGCTGAAACCCGTAACAGATGTATAGATGTATATATACTAGATGTACTTAAAGATGTAACATATACTAAATGTGCTTCTTATAACCAGCTAATTTATAAGCAGACTCACTAGACTCTCCATGGATGCATTTTTCCAGATTAATAGAATTAGGAGGTCAGGAAAGATGCTTAGCTTCTGTATATGGGTGTAGCTTTGTTGCTCAGCATGTATTAAGTGCCTAATTTTGCTCTTCTGAAGTATTTGAGATCTTGGCTGTATATATTAAGTACATCTATGAAGCTGTTGTGTCTGTGTTTAAATATGTGTCTGATGAGACTCTTGGAAGTTAATTCTGCCCTTTTTATTTGGCATGAGAGAGCTGGTTGTGCTCAATATCATAATTCATGCATCGCAATAAAAGTCAAAATGACTGTAGACCTTAAAGAGACTTCACATTTACTATTTTCTTTCGCTGGGTGCTAAGTCATGACAAACTCAAGCATGCAGCTTATAGTATCAGTTCAGTCTAGTCTGCAAATAACGTTAGCGGGGCCAGAAAAGATTGTTTTCTTTAGTGGCAGTTTTAGTTGTAGTTCTCATGGTCGTGAGACCATGGTCATAGTAGCTTCTGTAGCTTAGGAAGCCTGTTCATGATGACATCTCTGTAGCTCAAACTTTGAGAAAGGATAGAAACATGCGGATTCTCAAAATAAGATGATCATAAATTTTTGGCAAAGGAGGTTTCTGGGGGAAACTGCCTACAATTAAAGTATAAGCAGATATTCAACCCCCAAATTGTCACTCGTGTGTCTGGCATCCAGAAGAGATGCAGATCTCATTCCGGGCAGGTTCTACTATTTAGGGTAGTTGTGTTGATAACAGCAGTCTCATTGATTCGGATTTTAATGGAATTTTGAAGTTTCTTTAACAGTAAAACTATGCAACAGCTGGAATTGCACTACAGGTCCTTTTTAATTTATGTGGTCCCAAACCACAAAACGTAGTTGGAGAGCACAAAGAGGCACACTCTGTCCTTACATTACATCTTACCTTTTCAGTATGCCTATTCCTATGTGCTTTTTCTAGTTTCTTGTCTTTGTATTAAACACATCCAGGTTTAATGTAAAGAGTATTAACATAAAATCCTATCCAGTCCAGGAACTACACGTATTAGAAAGCCTGGTGTATTCATTATCACTTTCAGTGCTTTCCAAAAAGTTACCTGATAGTGGAGGGGGGAGGAAAGGTTTTTTAACATCCTGTATTTTTCATTAAGTTTAGGCAGAAAAGACTTCAGCTGAACTTCTAATGTACAGGACAGAGGAGAATACTGAGAAGCTCCTCCAGGTACTGCAAAGTGAAGTGAGAGGCAGGAGAGCAGTAGAGGCAACTTCTGGTTTTCCTGGTAAAAGAAAGGTCACGTTCACCAGCTCGGAAATTCTTTGGAGAAGCGAATCATTGTTCATCATGTTCTATAGCCATTTTGGGAGCTTTTTAACAGACTGTGTTGTCTACTGCCTACAAGTCATTTTTGCATGCCAGCAGCATGTGACCTTTCTCTTCAAGTATATATTTTAAACAGTGTCAGAAGTATACTTTTTCATGTAGTATATTCTACTACTATTCCCCATGAGTGATGGGGAGTAGCCTGTGATTCTAGTTTTGAAGGTAACTATTGCAACCCTGCTAGAAATACTATGTATGGGAGCACACATTTCGTCAGAGTTGTTCTTCTACCCAAACTCTGGAATTTCAGTTAGATTTTCCAGCAAGTTACGGTTTCATCCTCTTGGTAGGGCACCAGAAAGACATGCCCATTTCAATGCTGTCCCCTCTTCTAGAAGCTGAGATCTGCCAGAACCCTGGCCTGGGAGAGGATGCTCAGCTGGCAAGTCTGGAAGGGGGAGGCTTCCCTTTCTGGTCTAGCAGAAACTGTTGACTTTCAGGCTATGTTTCGAGCCTGTCTAGTAGCAGTGTAGATGCTGCGAAGAGACTTGAGCATCAGGATTGGGGGAGAGATATGAGTAATTCACCTTGTTGCTAATATTCTCAGTTTATGGTGCTATTCTTTTATAGCTGATGATGACATTAAGCAATGACTGTAGACAGCAACGTTAGTTTCACAATCAGTTTGGCAGCTTTTCAGGATTTCTATTGAGCTCTTAGGCACTGAAGCCTCACTGACAGAAGGCAACATGCCATACTAGCTCATGTAATGGTTGCCAGCATATGAAGGCTGTCCAGCAAGTGACCTGTCCCTCAAGACCAGGATACGTGGATGTGTTTGGATTTATCTCGGCAGGTATCCTTCCTAGAGGTTTGGGGCCAGGGGGAGTGGGGAAGAAAGGACTGGAGGAGTTGCAGCCATGGTGTGAAGAGGTGCAGTGATCCCAAGGTATCTTCATCTTCTCCCAAGCCCCATGCAGAAATGTCTCCTTCCAACTTATCTGAGCCCTGGGGCTGTCCCTGTCTTTGTAAGTTGAGAGCTTAGGTAGGCAATCTTCTTTCTATGAATTGAGAATAGCTGTGTGGAGGATAGCTCCAGCAGCTGTACTTTAAAGAAGTTTGGGATCCTTATAGCGCAGGCTCTTTGATGCAGACTGTGTTTGTATTTTTTTATTTAGATACATCTTTATAGGGGTTCTGGTTTTTATTTGTGCTGTTCTGAGGACACCAGGATGAAAAGCTGGAAGTATAAACACATCTGGAACTGGGATTCCTTGGGGTCCTTGAGTCAACCTGGTAGAAAACAGGAGGAAAAAAATCTTGTCCTGACTGATGACTTACAAGAAGATTTAGAGCCTGCAGTGCAACAGCTCCATGCCTTTCTGGTACCTGGCCACGTTCAATTCATTTCATGGGGGTTTTAATTTCTTAAGCAGTAGCAAGTATTCAACTCTCTTTTTCTACGCGAAGAATAAAATCAGATGCTTGACCTCAGTACTGTAGCCCAATTTCTGTATTCACATTTATCATCTGAAAGATAATCTGAACTCAGCTGTGAACATTTTGCATCTGCACTGGCTTTTACCAAGACAGACAACACAGTTACACACAATCAATTTTTCTGTGTAGGACAGAGGAGAGAGCAAGTTCGTTTCTCACTAGTGTAATTCTGAGACTTTCTTTTAACAATAAAAGGAGACAGAAGGAAAACACAGGAATATTTACCTCAGAAAATGAAATTTGTATCAGTCACCTTAGTGAGAAATTGAACTTTGATTCATAAGGGAAAGAGGAAAAAAATAATGTAGATGTCTGCTTTTTCGGAAGTCATTCTGGGATGTGTTGTGTGGTTGGTTGGTTGGGGTTTGTTTTTCTTCTTCTGTTGGCTAATTAAATGCCCTCTTTTAATAACACACTGAACGCTGATTTCTCTCTCCAGCATGTTGCCATTGGAAATTATCATTGCAAATACTAAGTAAAGAGCTGCTGTTGGGCTGATCCCCATTCTGTTGGCTCTTTTGAGCAAGCGACAGCCAGAACATCACTCACTTTAACCCATGATCAGCAGTGGGATGTGAGCAGGCTTGGTCAGGGACAGAAAACAGTATGAGGAGGACTAGAAGCATCTTTATTGCCTGGTTCTCTGTTTCTGCCATCTGAGAAGGCGATACTGTTTAACTCTTTGCCTACAAGTGGCCCAATGGTATTCTGTTGTGTCAATAAAATATGGCCCAATACTTGGGCTTTGGCAAGGATTTAGAAAACAACTGTGTTCAACCATATCCAACTTATTAACATAGTAAGGACAGTCTGTGTAAGAGAGAGGGGACAAGCGTGATAGAAGATATAACCTTGTATTTAACACTGTGGCTATTAAGACATGAGTGTGAAAAACTGATTTATACCTCTCGTGCAAATAGTGTGGATCAGCTGGGCGAAATAAAAAGGTGGAAGGTGGACTTGTTCCACCAGCAATAGAAGGCCATCAGTCAGGTTGGTGGAGGAATCTTTGCTGTAACCATCCTCCATGTGGGGAGGATGTTTTTGAAACATCTGCTTCACTCAAGGCAGGGGAAGAGCTCACTGTTTACACAGAGCGGTTCATATTACGAACACAGACACTTTAAAATAGTGCTCTCTTTTGGTGTGGTGTTCATGGAAAAGCTTGCTTTCTGGCATGAAATTAAAGGGAAAACTGTGAGAAGCAGCTAATTATTGAAAGAATATTAATAGAGGAATGACAGCTTGGACCCTCCCCTGCTAGGCTAGGCTGCTGAACTGAAAAAATTGAGCTGAATGTCTTTATTTGAAGTGTATTATCATTGCTAGTGAGTCATGAACTCCTATAGAGTTAAAACAGTGCAAATCCTGTTATTTCAGGTGGTTGTGTAAACTGCTCGGTTTCTATGTAATTCTGCCACTTCTGCTGAATACGAGACACGGAGAAGGGGAATCACGACTCCTCGTGCTCAGAACCTTCCCTGGTGAAATCCTACTTCTGAGAAGCGTGGTTTTGTGAGGAAAATCAGCACAAAATAAAGTCACCTTTCCCCCCTTCCCCCTTAATACCCACGGGGCACATCTGTGAGGCCCTGAAACAAGTCCCCAGCAGGCAGGATGGACTGTTTGGGAGCTAAGAAAAATATTTAAAGGCTGTGTAAATATACAGAGAATCAGTGCATAAACCTCTCCTGGTAACTAGATGCTGACTTTCTGTTCACCAAAGACTGAAAGTGAGGCATCTGACTGCAATAGGAAAAGAAGAGGGGGACACAGCTTGCTGCCCCCTTCCCTAGAATATTATGCTCGCACTAGGTTGCTGTCACAGCTTTGACTGCCCCCAGATTCCCATCCCGTGTCGCTGTGGGCAGCTATGTTGGATTTCAGCTGAGAGGGCAGGCTCTGCAAGGGCTAGCATTGGCAATAGCTGCTGCAGAGAGCTGCAGGTGCTGCACAGAGTGTGCTCTTCGCCATTAATGGGTCAAGGATAATGTGTCTATTTAAAGGTATTTTCATTAATACACCTCGTGCAGACCTGTTCATGTGCTGGAGCCAACAGTGAGCTCTGATAAGGTGCTAAAAGGAAAGGAAAAGTTGCCAGAAATTTAAATTTTTAGGTGCAGAGCTTTGGGTTTTTCTGGGTTTTTTTGTTTTTTTTTTTTTTCTCCCAGATTCCAAGAACAGGTTTCTCAGGTTTGGGTTTTGATAACTTTTCATCCATTAAAATAACATTCAGCAAATAGGCTTATAGCAATGCTGAGAAGTTAAAAAAAGGATTAATCTGGCCACAGCTCATGCAAAGCCCCTTCTGTGTGCAGAGATGAGCTCTTTGAGGGGAAAAAAGCAGGTGATCTCAGATCACTTTAAAAAGGAAGGTGGGGTAGTATGCACACATTATCTATTGGTTATTACCTGTTCGCTTTACAAGTAATAAGCTGCAAAGCAAGAAGGGACAGGTACAAGAAGAATATTTGGGAGCTCTTGCTTTTTCCCAGATGAGTCAGTCTTTGTGAGAATATTGCCTTTGCCATTTATGCATATGATCAACAAAAAGAGCAGAGATTTAAAGAAATACCCTCAAGTTCACATGTGGATTGAATTGTACTTTGAAACCTGCTTCACACTGCCCTTGCTCATGTTCCCTAGTGCGAGTTGTTTGCATTGCAAAAAGCCTTAAGTTATCTATTTTTTTTAAGGCAGTCCTGGAACTGAGCCATAAAATGTAGATCTGGATAAACGCTGCCTTGCATGTTTTAGGCTATGTTCAGAGACCCTGTCGCCAGGAGCACGTGAGCATCCATAGGGAAAACCCCTCCGGTGTTCTTGCCAAAGCCGCAGGCACGAACACGATGCGAATAGCTGGTAGTTTGAACAGGGCAGTTTCCCATGGCAGGTAATTCAGGGAGATGTGTTTGCTTTGGGGCACAGGTAAACTGCCTTTATCATTCCTGTTACCTGCCCTGTGCTGTGAACTGTGTTCTGCCCCACATCTTTATCCCTGCAAGTCAGAGCATAGCATTAAGTGAGGGCCGGATTTGGTTTAATAACCCCAAGCATGTGGCCAGTAGCACCCCTCTCTTCATGCTGTCCTTCAGAGGGAGCATTAAGGAAATTATTCTACATGGAGCATTTTGCAAAGTTTTTCACATTTCATTGTTGTAGCACTGGAAATTAGAAAGGGAACTGTACCATACTCAGCAAGAAAATTGACGTTATACCCGGTGTAACATCAACTACATGTGCGTACATTGGAGTTCCTTTGACAATTAGTAGCCTTGATTGGCCATGCTGAACAACCCCACATGCTGCAATTTGCTTTGTTTCTGAGAGTAAGGCATCTGTGCAAGAACTCCATAGGATTTCAGTGCTTTTACTCTCTTCTTGCCCTGCTTAATGCATCCTCATCCTGGCCAATGCCGCCCTGGAGAGAAGAGATGTCAGGGTGGTGGAGGTGGCAGAGATGTTGGTGTCCTCAGGGGCACCTAAATGGCTCTAGCATGTGCTTCAGAGAGGCCTGAAGAAGCAATAACTTGCACTGACTTCAGACTTCCTCAGGCTCTGGCATCAAGTGGACCAAAGTGACCTTTGTTTCTTCACAGTAAAACAGTGTGTCATGCCAAATCCTATGAGTAATTCCCATTTGGCCTTGCATCGGCTGCCTGTGAGCCGTACGTGAACAGTACCAGCAGCTATAATACCTGACATGTAGCTCCCTTGTGTCTCGCTGGGCATAACTCTGTTTTGTCACGAAATGCAATGTATTTATTGAGAATGGGTTTTGTCCTGTCATATTCCCAGTAGCAGGCAGGAGTGGGTGTGCGGGGGGGAAAGCCAGCGCCATCCTGTGTCCCAGCTGGTTTTGTTACCCTGGTTTCCTGTCATCCCCCAGAATGTGAGAAGCAGAGCTGAGCGGGTGACAGATCCAGTGCCTGGACGCTCCTCCTGTGTGTAATGTTTTGCTCCTTGTGGTTTGGATTCGTCTGTTTGCAGCCCAGAAGCTGACTCAGTGGCCATGCAAACCCAAGCCTGAGTTAGTGTGTGCTGGCGAGCAGCCACCCGCTTCCCTTCTCTCTTCCCAAACCCCACATATGTAACTCAGTATGTGAAGGCAATTTTATGTTATTATTGTTTGTGATTTTATGCATCTGGGGTTCACACTCTGTTGCAGCAGAACACTGGCTTCTCTGCTCAGCATGTCCATAGCTTGGGATGGAAGGGCAAGAGCTCCTGCAGCCCCTGGTAACCTTGACTTCAGTCAGCTATCACACACGGGCAAGTTTCATCTTGCTTCGTGAGGCTTTCCTGGCCTTTCCTCATGGCAGCAGGGGCCCAGCCCTGCCTGTCAGGAGCCCTGCCTGGCTACAGAATCAGACAGTGGGCAGGATGGCGCTCAGCACCCTGTGACAGCTGGGAAACCTCCTGAGATAGGCTTTTGGGGCTGGAAGTGGAAATCCAGTTGAGTGGAGTGAGCTTGGGTTCACTTGGCTTGTTGTGAAGGGCCTCTAGTGACTGCAAATAAAACATGAGCTGTTATACAATGGGGAATGCTTTAAACTGAAAGAGGGTAGGTTTAGATTAGACATTAGGCAGAAGTTCTTCCCTGTGAGGGTGCTGAGGCGCTGGCACAGGGTGCCCAGAGAAGCTGTGGCTGCCCCATCCCTGGCAGTGTTCAAGGCCAGGCTGAATGGGGCTTGGAGCAACCTGGTCTGGTGGAAGGTGTCCCTGCCTGTGGCAGGGGGTTGGAACTGGATGAGCTTTAAGGTCCCTTCCAACCCAAACCATTCTATGAGAAAGCCAGGGCTGTAATGAAGGATAAACCCCAAGTGTTTTCATAATTGGAAAAGTATTTGCAACAATTCTGTCTTTCTGACGATGCCTACTCAGCATGACAGTGTGCTGCTTAGAAAATAGTGATTCCACTTGGCTCTGGGGAACATCCTCACTGCCTGATGCTCCCCCAGCACCAGGACCTGAGTCAGGGACAGCCCAAGCAGTGTTCCCAGAGGTGTGGGTAGCTTGTGCTGCCCCACATGGGAGCTGATGGAGACATGGCGGGGCAATTCGGATCTTTTGGGTTCCGGCTCCTCATTGTGCTACCTGAAGTGTCACCCGTGCAAATCATGTGTCGGGAGGCTGGGGTGGCACTTCTCACCTCCTGCCTATCACGGGTTGCTCCCAGCACCTCTTTTCCCTATAGCTGCCACTATGAGAACCATTGGCTGCTACGAATAAAATGCATCCTTAAAAAGTGGCTGTCTTGATTTTTGCATCTTTTTCTGTTGTTACTTGTGGTAGGGTTTATTTATTTCTTTATTCATTCCACTCAGAGAACTAAATAACCTAGTTCTCTCTTTTTTGTCCTTTTTTCCCCTTGGTCTGGTCATGAGGGAGTTTTTACTCGTGGCTCCTGGAAACTGGCACTTCAGTATTGCCTAGCACTTTGTAACATCAAATACTGGGTTGGCGGGGATTCGCTATTAATGGTCACAGAGGAGATTAAACACCTCCTGAAAGTGGATAAATACATGTAGACATTTTAATAAAACGATAAAGCACAAGGCCCCACACATTAACAAACAGTAAGTCTGCTGTTATTAAATTTACTCTGGGTAAATTTACACTGAGCATGTCACAGCCCTGATTCTCAGCTTTCAAATGGTTTTGGATGATGTAGATAAGGCAGCCAAAAGGACTCCGCTTTGAGGGTTTCTGGAGGATGATGTCAAGCAGTGGGAAAGGAAACAGTGTTGGCTTTAGGATGGGCATAGGGATGCAGGAGCAATGACCCCCTGGCCCATGCTGACCCACCTGGGCTGCTCCTCACTGTGCCTTCTTCACTCCTGGGCTTTACTTTTCAAAACCAGACCTTTCTTCTTTTTGCCTTTTTGCTATATCAAGAGAGGTTGGGGGAGAGCAACCTTCTGGTTCACTGCTACCTGGCTGCTTGTCTGGAAGAAAGCAGGCTGCAAAGGGTAGATGTGTAAAAGAAAAGAAAAAGCTGAATCTCAACAGGAAAATACCAAGTAAAAAGGTGAAATCAAGAAGAGCCCAGGATGAAAAAACATGTAGGCACAACCTTGGATGTGTTAGCAGGAGATTGATGGTGAGTGATCACAAGGAGAACAGCCCTGCTATTGATGACAGGAGTATTTGTCTTTGCAGACTTTGGCTTTTCAATACTGTGTCCTAGATGAGACACAGGAGTAGCGGTGGGGTGGTGATGCATGTCAGGACAAATGATGAACCGAGATTTGCAAGATCATCATTTCTCCCTCTTGCTTTTGAGATGTTGACACTCATTTGACCTTCAGAGTAGCATATGTTAGGACAGAGTTTATGCTTTCCGGTGTGCTTGTTTCCCTACGTGATGCTGCCCAACTGTGAGTGGTAGCCGAGTACATGATAAACCACAGACTAGTTTATGTTATGAGCAGTGTTACCACCTTTTTTTACTCATTTGAGCATCCCTTTTGAGGACGAGCAAATATTAGAAAGGAATTCTATGTGGTTCTTCTAAGTAGTGTTGCTGGTGTAAACTTGGGTGTGTATTTTGGAGCAGGGAGGTACCAGGGCAAGGTGTGGATGCTGGGGCAGGTAGCTGGCTACGTTCCTCTCCTTTCCCTGTCCCCCTCATGTGCTATGGAGGCACATCCTGATAATTGCATAAGCAGCCCTATGTGATATCCTTCCTTGCTCCCAGCACTTAAAGCCAGGGCCCTGAGAGCTCTGCAAAAGTAAGGGTTTCATTTTGATGGTGAAGACAGATGCTTTCACTTTCATCCAGGAGAGAACGTAGTCCCAGATGCCTTTGGTGGGAATAAGAGTGGTCAAACAGGCTATGGAGTGCAGGAAGATGTGACTGCCAAAGAAGTTGTTTTGACTGCAGCAGAGAAAATAAAATGTGAAAGCCATTAAGGAAATACGAGGGGGAATTCAAGGCTGCTGTCCTCTTAGAGGATAACTTCTTACTGGAAGGACCGTTTAAGCAAAACTCCACATTAGCCATTTATCTAAGTTAAGCAAGTTATTCTCCTTTCTGCCATGGCTTCACTGCTACGGTGTATGTGCACATTCATCTGGAATTGAAGGGAATTTTATAGTGATTTATGGCAATGAGACTAACACAGTAAGACTAGTTTTTCTTCTACTTTTAAAAGTATGATGAATTTGGATGGAATTAACCAGATTGTCTTTAAACTGTTCCTACTCGGTGTTTTCCATGAGACAGATGTAAATCTGGAATAATTTTTCCTCAGTCAGTGGCATTGCTTCTGTTTTGATGCGGATGTAACTGAGAGCAAAATCTGATTGTCCCTGAGAAACCCATCATCTGCTAGTTTAAAAGGAAGACTGGAAGCTCAGTGGGTTATGGAGAGTATTATTAATGATCTGTTGTGCAAATCTCATAAATCTGCCTTTGTAAGAGGTAAGGAAGGGTTAATTCAGTTAACAAAGAAGACTTTTAAGTTTGTAATTGCTTTCAGTTCATTGAATAGACATGGGTTTTCAGAAAGCACACACACAAAAAAGCTCAATTCTGTAGTCTGGGGCATGTGGTTCATTTTATGTATGTATATGAACTTTACTCCTTCCTCAGAGAATGCCTTCAAATGCACATTTGTTTCACATCCCCTTTTAATGCAGCTCGATGCCACAGGTAAATCACTACTCACTGTTTATGTTATCACTGTGGAAAAGTTTGTGAAATCACAGATTTGGCAGCGTGGTTTCATAAGCATCCTCAAATACGAGCACTGTCTGGGAAAAGTGAAACGTCTTATTACAGGTTGAGCTCTCAGCCAAGATGTCTGCAATACCTGTGAAACACCTCCACCCTCTGAGAAAGATGGGAATAAGATTCATCTGCTGGCACTTACTGTATCATAGAACCATTGAAGGGTTTGGAGTGGAAGGGACCTTAGAGATCATCCAGCTCCATGAATGCAGGGATGGGCAGGGACACCTTCCTAGGGTCTAGTAAGTAGCTCCAAGCCCTGTCCAATCTGGCTTTAGCAGTGCCAGGGATGGGGCAGCCACAGCTTCTCTGGGCGCCCTGTGCCAGCGCCTCAGCACCCTCACATGGAAGAATTTATTCCTAACATCATTCTTTGTGCCTTAGCATAGTTTCCAGGAGGATCTGATCCATTTTAAAGTTCTTTTTGGTGGTTTTTGTTTTTGTTTTTTCCTTATTTTTATTTCAGCCGCAGCCAGGGCTACTTTTAGCACTATTAGTATAAAAGTTGGGTTCACCTCCTGTAATTTCTCGTGATCTGAACTACATGGGGGGGCAGTGTCTCAGAGAGATAAGGCTCTGTCTCAGAGAGGTAAGTGTCACAGCCCTGTGTATCTGTTCTGGGGACACCGGGAAGGGAACAGAAGCCATCACCTGCGTCAGAGCAAGCAGAGGTGCCAGCGAGAGGTTCGTAAAGGATGCAGAAGCTATTGGTAGGATGTGTCATCCATTGCGCTCCAGATATACTTTGCTGCTCAGAAGCAGTCAGTAGGAAAGACAAAACCCGTAGTTGGCCATAGCATCGCAGCGACTTTTATACCATTTTTGTCAACCAGTCTTGAAAACAGGTTTTTTTCCTTCCCTGAACCGTGGAAGCAGGTTACATATCAGAGTGTGAAGAATACTTTTTAAGAAGGCAGTAATGAACAGAAAATTTGGGGTCTGATCTTCCACTTATCTCCTTCTAATTTGCAGCCAGCAGTAATGAGCAAACTACTGTGTGTGGCAGTGCACTCTATTGCTCCCCCAACCTCTCTGACCTTGCCGGAGACAACGTTTGCATTTGGCTTACTGAATAAGTTTTGTTTTTCTGATAAATATTTGGGTTGTTTGAGGGAAAGAAAAAAAGTCAGGTTAATTGTAGTTAATGGTTAGCCAAACAGTGACAGGTAAGTAAACAGAGCTTTACAAAGGTGTACAGGAGGCAGCACTGAGTATGTTCTGAGGCACTGCAGGCAGGTAATCTATCAGGTACAGCTCATCGAGCCTCAGGGACACAGATACGACTTGTCTGCTCTGCTCTTTTAAAATCGTATTTGCCCTTAGAATTTAACTTTGATTTTAAAGACTAACCTTCCTTATTTCTCCGCAAAGGGTGTGAACACCAAAAAGTTGCATTGATTAAGAAGGAAATGAATCAGAGGTTAACTCCAAATTGTATCAGGTTTGGATTTGGCCACCGTGAAATGTGTTATATGATACTGGAGACACACAGCATGTTTAAATGTACAGTGAAAGAGGCATGGCCAGGAGGGTGTCTGTAGGAATGTAATTCTTGATGGAATTTCACAAGTTTAAATCTTCAGTGTCATCTCCAGTTTTCCCATCACTCCCTGGTCACAGCATACCTGGGTCAAACTCCTCTTATGTATAGTTTAGAAGAAGTAATAAATACTTTATTTAAAAAGCATGCAATTTAACCTGCCATCAGGCACTCATGATTCTATATGGCTATGAAATAAAATGAGGTTCCCGTATTTTCAAGGAATGAAGAAAACCACAGAGCTACAGAACCTTCATTCTGCCTTAGAGACCATGTTCAGCTTCAGAAAGTGTTTTCAAGGAGAGGAAAATTAAAGTATGTAGTCAAAAGCTTTAGTTGTGTTAGCAAAGATCAGTCCTACCAGGCAGTCTTTCTTGTTGAGATGCTTTTGCTTTTATTTTATAGAGATAATTACTTACTTAGACTTCAGTAACCCAAGTGAAATCATGAAATGGTGGAAGTTTACTTATCTTGAAAGGGATGAAGTGTAGTGGAAGAGTTTAAATTTGGATGAAGAACTGATTAAGGAAGACACAACAGATTGTATCAGAAAAGCTCTGGAGACAGGTGTCTACTTGGTGTCCTTAAGAGTTGTTTCTGGGACATGTCTAATTAAATATTATCATTAAGGATCTTAGTGGGCTACCTGAGCTTGTCCTAGTGATGCTTCATGGCAGAGAGCTAAGAGATGCTGAGAATGAAGAGGAAGATCTGAATGGCATTTAAGTAGAATTGAAGGATGCTAAGGAATGGAACAAAAGTTAGATGAAGTTGCACAAAGCCCGGAAGTTCATACTGGCTCTGCTTTAAGCTGTAAGAACAGTGGAGCCCTTGTGTGTATGCAG
Organism: Pezoporus flaviventris; assembly: GCF_033815535.1. NCBI lineage: Eukaryota > Metazoa > Chordata > Aves > Psittaciformes > Psittacidae > Pezoporus > Pezoporus flaviventris. Next base: position 8,897,032 of record NW_026892585.1, read on the forward strand.
AAAATGACAATACACTGTGCAGAAAGTCCCAGCCGGGATAAGGCACTAATACCATTTACAATGCACTGCTAAGTCTTCTTCGGGAATACTGTGTACAGATCTGGTCCTTAGCTTAATGGAAGATGGGTATTAACTGGAAGAGATATAATATAAGGAAAATAAGGGAAAATACAGTGGTTTATGAGACAGGTCTGAGTCTGGCTAATTGAATAAATCAAATTAATCTGGGACTTGGTATGTGCATTGGAAAAGATAATACCAGCCTGGGGAATGAGCTACTTCAATATAAAGACCAATGCTAGTTCAATTTATACAAATAGTCTGAAACGTAAGGGCTGAGCTTAGGTTGAACATTTGGAAGCAAAATTCATAAATGGCAAAGGAATGAAGGTCTGGAGCAACATCCCAAGAGGCATGGAGAGCCACGTGTGTCTCCAGAGGGGGGGTGGCATGACAGAGCTGAGCATTACACAAGGGAACCTGTAGGAACAGGTTGCAGTGGAGAAGTAATTTGCTTATAGCTATCGCTGTTGTCATTCATTCCTATTAATCTACTAATTGTTCATAAAATAGTAAATCACAGGCAAGTTAGGTCTCATTATAACCCAGATGCTTGTAGTGAAATATGACTTACATTGTGTCTCTATTGAAATCTTTAGTTTTCTGCAAAAAAGGAGCATGGTATCCTATGCAGAGGGGGTGAATAGTTCTCTGGGTATGCTTATCTCTCCCTCTTGCCTGCAAAGGCTCTAGCAAGCACTCATGGGGAGAAGACCTCTGAAAGCAACTGTGTCTGTTACTTCCTCTTCCCCGTCACAGGTGATTCAGCAGTAGTCAGTCTGTAAAGAGAGATGTGGGTTTTCTGCCCTTGCCGAGGCAGGGATTGAGCATTACTGGAAGGGAGTTGGTGGGAATTGTGTGTATTTGACATACAATTGGACTTGGTATTTGTTTGTCCTATGGGTGATCTCTTCCTCTGCCTGCAGCACTTTGCATGCAATATCATTTTCAGCCCTTCCAGGTGGGGAAATACCTTGATACCAGAAATACAACTTAAAGTAGACATTCGTTAAGGCACTCGGTGCTAAGGTGGTCAGAGGAAACATCAGTTTTTAAATCCCATGTCAGTGAATCACTTTGAGAAATACCTCAGAGTCTTCAGGAATATTTGTGAGATTGTGAAATTGAAACATTTCCTGCAATTAGAAGGCACTCGGGAAGCATATGTTATACATCAAAGCCATATCATAAGCTTATGCTGTAACTTTTAACCTCTTAGCTCTCTTAGGCAAGAGGTTCCCAGGCTATTAAATTGTCTTTATTGCTCTGTCATGTATTTGTAGCATGTGTTCAGTAGTAAATATATAATCTCATAACAGAACTAAAGAAGATCCTGTACTTTCCCCCTAAAACTCCCAAACAAAACTCTTTTATTTTTTTTTCTTAATAAAGACAGGAGCATGACCCTGGAGGCAAAAACACTGAGGAATTCAAGCTTTGTTTTGAGTCATGGTGTTGTGCCATAGAGGATAAAGTACATTTTTAAGTCACTGATAAATATGCTGACTACTTTCATTTAGGGACACACTTTTACATACTGGTGCTAAGAAATAATTGCAGTAATTCAGATGTTCATCCCAGGGGAATGTACTAAAAACACCCTGTAATTTCATCCCTCCTTTTCTTCCAAGCAATTGATGAGCAAGGAAAGAAGCTTTTCATGTCCCAGCAAGGAAATAGTTACAGTGTCTGGGGGATGTGATGATAAACTCCTGTGGAAACCAAGACAGCATTGGTTTTCACTCACAGCCATGTATGAGTTAGTATCATATATAGCTATAAAATACATTAAGCTCGGTTCTTTTTGAACTGATCCAGAGCACTTCTTAGCCCGCTGTGTCTTCAACATCGGGATTTTCATTGTGCAATTAGAGGGGTGTTTATGCATCTGATCTGGAACTTTAATTCCTTTGTATAAATTAAAGCTGATGACATGCATTTATTGAAACTAAGGGGAAGAAATGACAGCAGCCCCGTGGGGAGGCTCGTGTAAGGGCATGCATGATTGGGAGTGTTTGCTTGTTAAGGGGTCTGCACATTAGCACCCGAGACTTTATGGGTGACTGTGCGTGCTGTGGGGAGAGCTCACTGTGCAGTACTCATACCGCCTGTCTGCCCTAGGGCAGCCCTAAGGAATCTGCCCTGGTTGCTGAAGCAGAGCTTTGGGTGAGCTGGGAGCCTCTGTGGAAGAAGGGGCACTCTCTTTGGGGTGTACTGCTTGCCTCCCAGAACCAGGCTTTGTGTCCCTGTGAATTGTCCGTGCTGGGGTCACGTAAGGTTTTGTGCATTCAGATGCCTTCCAGCTTCTTCATGTGGGAAGCTTCGTGTTAAGAATGGGAGGCAGGATCAGGATGTAGTTACTGTACTGTTTCCTTTTTGGCACTGGGTTAGTAGCGTGAGGCAGAAACTTTTTACCCTGAAAGAACTGCAGTCTCTAAGGGAGGTGGGGGGAATACATACTTATATGTATTTAGATCATCTCAAGAGAGTGTAAATAGCTTGTTCACCTATTGCCGATTTACACTGTTACAAAATGAAGAGCTGTCTTGCCTCTGCCCTCTTCTCATGCATGTGTTTCCTGAACCAAACATGTATTAAAATGGAATATAGAGCACCGTCTGGTGAAGCTGAAGTGACTAACACTGTCTTTTTGACAGTAAAGCATGCTTTCTTTCTGGCCAGCTGAACTCCACAGGAGTGGAGGTACCGTGATGGAGTGGGACTGTCACGGTGCGACAGCAGTAGCTCTGCAGCCACGTGTCTTCATGGGGAGTATTAATGGGGTCAGTGAGCAGGGGCTCCAGGGGCTTGTGATGGCTAAATGCAGCAGAGCTGTCATTCTAGCAACTAAGTTGTTTATTCCCCACATTCACTTTTGTATTTTTAACCATAATTAGGCACGTGCATTCTCTTTGTCTATGAAATGAGAATTTATACTTGCCTTCTATGCCCAAGAATTGCAGGTTTAGTTTCACTTTTAAGTTAAGATAGACTTATAGTGGCTTCAAGAGGCCACTAAGTATATATATTTTATATATATGTGTGTGTGTGCAATGCTGTGGAGGGGGAAGGCAGCGAAAGGATTTGCTTTGAAGGAGTTCACAGTACATTTGGAATGCAGTTATGCATACCAGTGGTTTCCAGCATTGCTCAATGTGCAGGCACCTACAGTATTTCTAAGGGAGATGGGGTACAGACTTCTGTCTAATGAGTGTCTGTTTTTCATTATTTACCTTTCATGGGCATGAAAACAGTCCAGGGACTCTCGGGGAGATGCTACATAATGCACTTTTGCAGTAATAACCACAGAGACCTAATAACATCCTTCTACTAAAATACAGGCAAAAAAAAAAGAGTTTCCAGTGTCCTGTCTTGAGAGATGTGTGCATTTATTCACTGCTTCTGAAATCCTGTTGTCTCTCTGTAAGTCTTCACGTAATGACCACAGTGAGAAGCTTTCAATTAGGAGATGGCCTTCCAATTCTGTGGTATAGGATTTAATTACTTACAGGCAAGTTTGGATCTAAAAAAGAGCTTGAAACCAAAAAGAATGGAGTAAGGCTTTAAGGCAGAAGTTTCAAAAGCAGCAGTATTGCCATCAGAGCTTCAGCAACATGATCTTCACACGGTCATTGATCTAGGCCAGCACAGATTTTCCACCTTACGAGTTTTGTATTCTTGAAGTGTAAAATGTATTTTACTTTGCTGATGGAAAGCCAGATTTTGAAATAAACTCAACTAAATGGAAAAAGAAGAGCAGACAGTTTTGCATGCTTGAAGACCCATGTTATTAGGTGCAGGTAAGAATGCGTTTGCTATTTATGAGCACCCGCACAGTTCTGGGTAGGATTATTTCCTCCCAAGAACACAGGCTTAATCCTGAGGTCTCAGAAAGCCACTATTTTGCTGCGTCCAGTGTCCTGCAGGACATCATGCCAAGTGTGGTTGAAAGTTGCGGGACTCCTCCTTGGAACCATCAGCTCTAATGTGCAGGGAGAAAATCTACACCCTAAAAACTCCATTGGAGTTACTATTGGACCTACATTTTTCTTTTCTGCATTGTGTTAGTAGCACATTATCCACAGTAGATGCATGCTGACAAACCTTTTTCTTGCAAGGATGAACTGTTTTGCCATTTATTGGGAGAGTTCAGCAGAGTATGGCAGAAACTTTCCGTAGACCGTTTTGAGACTTTTAATGGAAACTTATTTTGGCAAAGCTCTGAAAGCACTCAATAATTTTCTTTATGAGATCCGAGAGCTAAAACACAAACCCCTTTTATCAGGGGCTGCCTTGTAAAAGCAAACCTGGTGACAGCAGAGACATCCCATAGCTGCATTACGTATTCAGATCACAAGCTCAATTTTCTCATGGGTTTTCTCCACTCCTGTAACAGAACCTTTTGGGAGCTTGTAAGCTGAGTGAGGATGTAATGCATCTACCAGCAGCTGGTTCCTGTCCCTTCTAAGCCCATCTTTCTTCTTTTCTCTTTTACTGCTGTTATTTTTAAGACTGTGTTGTGCTCAGCTGCTTCGAGGTACTACAGCCCAGTACAACTAAGGTAATTCATTTTGGAGTGAGACAAGCTTTTGAAATTGCCTCATGCAGCACTCATACCAACACAATAATTTGGTGTTTGGGGGTGAATTTGTGCTTCTGTTCATTCAGAATGATCCTTCACAGGGGAATAGTAGGTTTGGAAACCCACTAGGAGTATCTCAGTGGCAGACCTTCCATCCTTGTCTGAGCAGTACAAATCCATCTTAAAGAGGGGATTTTCAAAAGCCAGAGCTAGTAGCCACCTCCCACTGGTGTGCTGTATAATTTGCATGCTGAAATCCTATTCCTGCTTTGGAAGATCTCCACCTAAATGCTTTGGTATTGAGGTTTTGTAATACAGACCTTAATTTCTGGTTTGGGGAAGAGGATTGTTCTGCTTTATTTTTCGGAGACTGGCCACACAATCCAATGTATGCAAAGTCTCACATTCAACACTGCAAAATTTATTTCCTAGCCCATGGAATAAACAGCTTGGTTTGTTCAAGATGAGTATTTGTTGCCAAGTTTTGGGGGGGTGAAGATGAAGGCAACACAAAGCTGCTTTGTTCTGCAGAGCGGGTAGCATTTCATCACTTGCAGCTAGGTGATTTACTGGGCTCAGGAGAGCTGCTGCAGCTCCTCCATGAAGAGACTGATAGCAATGGAAGACTGGGAATGCATCAAAGGCAGCCAAACAGACCCAAGGCTTTAAAAACTTGCTAGGTGCCATTTTGCCCAGATAAGGTGGCTCTGGTTTTTAAGCCTTATCAGAAGATACTTAAAGGAGGGAGCAGCTTCGCAATGGGGTGGGAGGGTTGGGGGTGTGATGTGGGTAATTGCTCAGAAGGCGACTGTTTTGCAGTTGTGGAAACTTGCTGGGGTGCAGCGGCCACAGCCAGATCCGAAGTTAATGTCATTTTGTGGAAAGCTAAGTGTGATTGTTTCATGTATTTATTTTTTTAACAGAGGTTCCTAAGTGCCTGCCTTGCATCATTTTTTTTCTTTGATATTTTTAATACTCACTAAAAGTCCCTGAAAGCGTAAAGATTCAAGTGTGCAGATCCTTAGAACAGTTGGAGCTCAAATCATAGAATCATAGAATTGTTAGGGTTGGAAAGGACCTTAAGATCATCTAGTTCCAACTAGTATCTTGTGGGCTTGCTATGCCACCAGTTCTTTCTTCCTTTGAATTTCCATGTAAGAAGCGGTCTAGGGAAAAATGTGGTGTGCCAGAAGTATGCCAGGATGTGATTTACATTCTGCTAAAGAAACTTCTCACAACAAAAAGATGGAAGGCAAGGTAATGCCAGGGACACAAAGTGTGGTGGGAATCTTAGGAAGGTGTAGTTGTATTTTGGATGGATCGTAGCAGTGTTTGCATGATAAGCATTTCCCACAGCAGTAATCCTGGTGCTGGAGCTAACACTGGGGTTTTCCTGGCCCTGTTTCCCTTAAATTTCTTATAGAAAACAAGAAAATCCTACCTATTACTCTGTGAAGGACAACACTGAGAGCTGTTCTGCGTGTGGCTGGCACAGCATCGATGCACGCAGGGGAAGGGTGGGTGTGCAGCAGGACTTGCACACCCACTCTTACCCTCCCATTGCCCCTAAGTAGGCAATCACTTCGCTGCCCAGGGACCCAAACTTGGGTACAGCAGTGAGTTTCCAGAATGCTGAAATGTTGCAAAAGGCAAAAGTCGATTATTTCTAGCCAGAGAGTGGGGGAAAACCCCAAACCCAGTGTATTACAAAAAATAAAAACCACCATCCACCAAAATAAGTACTTGAGTGCAATCTGTGCAGAAGAAATATTGTGGGGACAGAGGAGCAGATGGGAACAGGAGTGAATGAGATCAGTTTTACAGTCAAGCTTTCATGTCTCTACATGCATCTTGCTGCACAAGTAAAATGTTCCTTTTTTTTTCCCTCTCAAGACTTCTTTGGCAAAGATAAGCACAATCCAAATGACTGCTGCCGATAACACTTTTCCATTCTGTGCTAGAGCTTAGGTTGTAGCTAATTCACCAGCTTTTTACGTAGGATGAGACTTTTATTCCCCCCTTTGCTGACCTGATGGAGCAGTTTCTTTCAGGAGATTTTTTCTCCAGGGAGTGGAATGCGTTAAAACAGGTTTGTGGCATTTGTGTAAGAGTAGATTTTTCTTTTAATCCTTATTTGCATGTCTTCTGCATTTTCCTATTTGCATATAGTGGGGGGTTTTGTGTTTGAGAAAGCTGCCCGGCGTTTTGCTTGCCTCGTTGCTTAGAACAGGTCGATGAAGAAGACAAAACCAGTATTGCCCCTCAAACTTTGGGGCCAAAGGAGTTGCAGAATCAAATTCAGCAGCTGCAGTTATCTTCATAGTAATTTTAAACCACTCACAACTGAACAGTCACAAATCACGAGTGTATAGGAAATTGTAATTTAACTTGAAAAGACTGTTACAGAATGATGCATTGGCTTTGACAAGGCTGTATTTTCATAATTTACAGGAAAGAAAATAATTTCATTTTGTTAATATGGGTTTTTTTTTATTAGTGTTTTCAAAGACGAGCGATAAATAAGGGGTCCTTAAAAGTCTGCCACAGGAACAGTTGCTTTACAGATTTTTGTGAAGCCCATTGCATGTGTGGGCCTCAAATACTTTACACAGAAGCAGGAATGTTTCTTTTAACTGGAGAAAAAGCAGCAAGAGGAAGTGGAAGGGTTGTTTTGGCAAGGTCAGAGAGAAATAAAACCTGTGCATGGGCCCTATTCTGTAGCCAGTCAAAACAAAAGACAAACCCCACCATCTCATTTTCTGGGACCTGTGTGAATGGGTGTTGTGAAGATACAGGTCTGAGAGCGTTAGCAGAGGTTTATCCGGTATAACGTGGTATTGCTGCAGCTCAGATTGCAGTATTTGTAGGCTCAGTACTAAGCCATGGAGCAGTTGCTTTGTTGAAGAGAGTGCAAGAGCATGAGGAAGGCTGCCTGCCTTCCAGTTCACATTGCATGGCAGAGTTTAACCGTGCAAAACAAGAGATGGAGGGAACATTTTCAGTTTGAGCAGCATGTAACGTACCATAATTGTGCATTTCAAGTACCTTTGAAAATGTTCAAACTTGTTTATATTTCTTCACAGAACTAAACCCTGGCATTAAATGTGGCTGAGATTCCCTATTGCTAAGTAAGACCGACTCTCAAATCAGTCCACTTGCTGTAACTTGCAACATTTATAGTACCAACAACTAAATTCAACATTTTTTCTTCCCAGACTTTTGAAGATAAATTGGTCTCCATCTTCAAAACTTACCCAGGTGCTGTTAAATCACTTTGTGGCTTTTTAGTTGTGCTTTCAAAATGTAATTGCAGTTCTCCTCCTTCCAGAAAAAAAGGGTGGTAGAAAGGCTATTTACTTCATTTATTGAATTTCACACAGTTAAATTAAGTGAAATAAGAGCTTAATTCAGATCCCATTGGTTTCAGTAGCAGTCTTTCCACTGAGCTTTAGTCAAGGCTTAAATAAAGATCTGAAGGTGATCCAGAGCTCATTTACATTTAATATGCTCTTCAGCTATTCCTTTTAATCTTAAATATTATTGGAGGCTTTTCAAACCCAGCAGCGTGTATTAACTTGCTTTCTTGTCAACATGTGCAAATATCCGAATTTCGGCTGGAAGCCCTCGTGTAAGTGTTAACCTTAGCGTTCATTCCCATGAATGTGTAGTAGCTGGAGACAAGCTTTTAAAGCTTTTTATCGGCTTTTTACTTACTTTGTAGTTAGTTTTAGTCAACGGGGCGTTTGCTACATTAGTACAGATAACTTAACAGTACCTTTATTGTTTGAAGCAGCAAATGCTGTTTATCTTGGTCCTGTCTGCAGTTTTTATCTTGTTTTAGCCTCACTTGAGAAGGCTATCTCATTCCTAAGAGACAAGATGTCTCCTGGGGAATTTTGGGGCCTTTCTTTCTGCTGCTTTCCAAGTTGAATCCACAGGAGGCTGGAACTCGCTGCAGTTCCTTGCTTTGGAGGAAGCATTGTGCAGTGATGCAACAACCCAGGCCCAGAGGCACGATGCAGGATTCACTGTGGTTGGTGGCAGCAGTTGCTGTGACTTCAGAACAGCACACAGAAGTAGATGGGGTTATTGTGGTTCAAGGCAGTGAACAAAACTTGCATGGCTGCTGTTGTGTTTTCAGCAGCTCTCCATATATATTACAGTCTCTAGAGAAGTCAGTCAAGTTATCTAGTAGAGCTACATATGCATGTGTGTATATATATAGGTAAAAACCAGAAATGTGTTGACTTTGTAATAGCAAGCTTTTAGTCTTCTACTTGGAATCAGATGTAAGTGGTTTCCCCTTTTTGAGTCAATGTGTGAGCACTCACGTAGAATTTACACCTCAAGGGATTCATAAGTGCATGTATGAGCACCACAGCATATTTCAACATAAGACTTCATTTAATATAAATAAAGAAAAACATGTGATTTCTTTTCATTGGCAGGCACAAATGAAAATACGCAAGTGCAGTGTCTTAAGAAATCCCACGTGGCAAAGTGTTCACAGCATAGTTTAATGCCTCTAAATCTCATTTCTCAAATTAACTAATTTTGAAACGATTTGAAATAATTGAGCGCTGATGTAACTAGAAACTGGTCCCACATTTTCATGGGCACACATCTTCAGTTTCTTTTTATTGTGCTATGAAATCCTGCTGCTCTGTAGATGTTGCCAGAAGAAACAACAATGAAGAATGTGATTTTTTTAGACCACAGAGCACAGGCTTACGTACCCGTTGTCATCCACTTGTTTTCCCAGATATCCCGGTGTAGATCTTGAGATGCCACACGTCTCGCCAAATACAAGGCTTGGTGAGCCATGCCTGCTGTTGGAGGCCTCTCACCCACTTGCTGCTGTGCTCTGCACAGGCTTTTTATGCCACTTGCAGTGACACAGTAATACAAAATTCACCCTGGATGGCAAGAACCATTGCGTTTCTCTGAGCCATTTCCCAGGGCCTGAACCTCCACATGGATGGGGCTGCATGAAGACTCTTCTTCTGCTCCAGAGCTCTGCCTGGCAGATGCATATGGTTGTTTTTGTGATGGGTGTAGTAGCTATGCTGGTGCGTGAAGCTGAAGGGTAGGGGCACTGCAGCCATGGACTCTTAGCCAGAGGCTGTGATACGTAGTAGGCCCATCCTTGGGGAAACTGGGGTATGGATTCTGCTGGTATTGATACCAGGGTCTTTTACTCCTTTCATGGACAACCTTTCGGGGTTGTCTTCCACAGTACAAGACAGACTTACTTTGGTCAGTATACGGCTTTCACACAGCACAAAGATCACTGTCCTGAAGCACATGTGTGGGCAGTGCTTTCTCTTAGAGGACCCAGCGTACGTGGGATGGCAGTACTTCCATCCCATGTTACAAATACACCACCGTCTCTGCCTTTCCACCATCCCCAGTTTCCTCCACAGCAGTTTCCAAAGTCTCTTTCCTTTCAGTAGGCCAGTTACAGACTTCATATAACACAGTCAGTGCAGACGGAGTTGTTCAAAAGATGCTTAAAAAGGAGGAAGGTGCCTGGGTAGTTTTATGTGCAAAATTTATTAAGTGGTGTGTATAAAATATATCAACTGTTGGTTATCATTTGTATATATATGTGTGCATATATTTGCATAGCAGTCAATGCATGTGAAGTTTCCTTATGCTTGTGCTTTCCTTACTAATAAATCATAGGAACAGCTCATTATTTGAGTTCATTGGTGGTTGTGCTTGTGATAGGACTGGCCATTAACCTTAAGCAACAGCTCAAAAGAGAAAGCCTGACACAAGCTCTTGGTTTCCTTTTTGGCAGCCTCCCCAAAGGGTGCCAGCAGCAGCACCCCATCTGCTGGTGTGGACATCTTGGGGGGCTTGACTTTCCAGCCATCACTTTCAATAAATAACCAGATGATCTTTAAGGTCCCTTCCAACCCAAACCATTCTATGATTCTATGGGCTGAAATGCAGCTTGGAGAAGATTTGAAGCATGACTGGACCATCCTGGTGCTGTTGGGAGTGGGAGCTGTGCTCGGCAGCACCCGCTTTGCTGGGAGAGGGGGGCCCTCTAGTGCAGAGGCCACTGCTTTTGGGCATGCCTGGGCACTGACAGTGATTAATGCCAGCTCCTGCTCAGCATTTTCCTGCTGATGCACCCAACTGCTGTGGTTTCCTATTGCATCAAGCGACGCACTGGTCACTTCTTATTATCCTCAAGTCCCTTTCAGGGCAACTGCATCCCAGCACCCCATTTTCTGTCTAGTATGTGTTCTGCAGTCTTTGATGTAAGGCATTGCCTTTGGCCATAGTTCAGATAATGTTGTTCAGGGGGCATTTTTTCCTAAGCGATACAAACCAGCCTGTGCAGGTCATCTGTCCCTCTTGGTTGTTTAGAACCCTGGCAGTGTTTGTCACTTGCAGGCATTCTCAGCAGTGATATGATGTGTTCCTGCAGACCACTGACAAAGCCATGTGAAGGAAACTGATCTAAACCCGGGTTATCTTTCAGTACCTGGTAGAAACATCCCCTCCAAAGTTTCCCATCTGTTATTCAACTTTGGAAATCGACCCTTTCCCAAGCTGTAGAAAATAGCAAGGTACCAATTCCCATTTCTTTGAAATTCTGCTGGTATATACAGAAAATATCTGCACCCCTCCCATAGTTGTATCCTAAGGCATTCAGAGGGGAAAGCTCAAACTCTAGGCTAGCCCACCGTGTTCTTGTACTTGCCCCAAATTTACATCAGCATCAGCAAGAGAAGGATTTAATCCTCCATCCAGTTTTGTTGAAGCCAGTGCGAAGACTGATTTCAGCACATCCTGGTCTGGCCTTAATCTGGAGGATTAATAAAGATATAGACTGAATTAAATAATGACAACAGAATTAAAATAGAAATATTACTAAATGATATTTGGGACGGGAAAAAAAAGGACCCTGTGGAATTAATAAGTCTGAATCCCTTATCAGAAATGCTCTGACTTTTGAGAGGTCTTCATTCAGGGGCAGGTTGGTTTGTGTATGATTATTATTCTTTCAGGCAAAAGCAATAACCAGCAATCAGGCCATCTAACTCACACTGCCTCCATCGCTTGCGATTCAGGATGTGACTTTTTCAATCAGGGGACTCCACTCCTAACTGGAGCAAGAAAAACTTAAAATTAGATTTATCTGGAAAAGTTGCTTTTGACAAATAAATAGAAATAAGAAACCATCTGCAAAAAGCTTTTCCTTAAGGCATATTCTTTCTCTCCACTATGGCACTAGTTTGTTTTGGGTTATTTTTGCAGTTACAGTTTCCATCTAAGTATTTTTAAGAGGTCTGTCTTTGTTTTGTTCCTAGTGTGTTTGAAAGTTGGGGTTGACCTCAGTAAGTGCATTACTCTAAGCCACACTAAGTTTGAGCAGGGACTTAATACAGCCACACAAGGCTGTTTTTCAGTGTTTTGAATTACAATGTGTGCAAAAATTATCATCTGTGGCAGCATTTCCAGTGCCCAAATGCTGCTGTCATTAAGCTGAAACTGAGCTACGTAGGCGTTGGATGCATTTGCAACCCCTGTTCTCAAGGGAGAACATCTGCCTGCAACCGCGCACTGTTTGTACTCCTCACCTGTTTTCTAGCTTTTCCTTTCCTTTTCGGAACTTCCCACAGCACATCACAGCAGATTTGGTTTTCTCTTTGTGTCACATGCGCTTTCCTCCCTCCTCAAATTCTTACCCAGTCTGTAAAACACGCTCAACCCAGTAATACCGACGTTTCTCCATCACATCTCTGTTGGGGAACTGGTGAATAGAAGTTTCTATTTAAATGGTTAATCACATGTCATAACATGAAGTCAGTTTCTTTATCCAGTCTCTGACATTTCCTACCCTGTTTTCATTAAGGAAAGCATTGCATGGTTTTTTCTTTTTCTATCAGAAATGAAGCTAATCATGATGACAAACATCCTGTCTGCTCTAATACCTCCTTGTAAGCTTAAGTGACATTATCTTGACCAGTACTAACTGCACTTTCCTGGTTTCCACAGTCAGTTATGTGGACCTGTTCAATAGCTATAAGGGAATGCTTTGAGGTCAGCTAAAAATACATACCTGATATAGTGGACCTGCCCTTACAGCTGTTGTACGGATTTGTACTGGAATGACATGAGGATCTTCATTTAATCTCTGAGGCCCCATTAGGTGAGGGTCAGTGGCAGCCCTTGCAATGGGGGAAACAGTTCTTCTCCTAGGGAGGAGTGTGGAGGTGCAGGGCATGGCCAGGATCCCCCATGTGTTGTGCAGGGCTGACGCAGGGGGTACAGGGGGCAAGGTTTTGGGATGACATGATTGCCCATACAGACCCATGTTGAGCAGTATTTCTTACAAAATGATTCCAGTTTGTTTGAAAGTGGTTTTGTTCCCCATGCTCTCATCAAGATGAATTGATTGTGGGCAGCACTGATGGTAGGACACAGACCACTATCTGCCCTGGCCTTTAGAGGCAGGTTTGTATCTGGACCAAGTGCCTGGGAAGGTACTGCTCTTTCATGAAATGCCTAAAACCAAAATGAAAGTTGAAATTGCTGCCAATGAGAGAGAAGAGAGGAATATTTCTAAATGTGCTGGCGGATTAAACAAATCTCTCTTGTCTGCAGGTTTTGTGTTATTGTCCACAATGGCTGGAAAACACGTAGGAAAAGTATATACATTTATTACGTCAGGGCGTATAGAGTTATAAGTGATATATGAAGCATGGAAATGGACTTGCATGGCTCTGAAATTGCGTTTCCAAGTTATTATTTGGATGTGTCTGTCAGAGCTGCAGGGAGACTAATGCAGGCTAAGCATGGGTGGAAACAGCTGATGATCTGGGGATTGGTGATAACTTGGTTTCAAAGCATTCTCCGGGTTTTTTCCCAAGTCTGGGACAAATATGCGTGACAGGATTGAGACCACAGTAATCAGAGATCTTCTGGGGAAAGGATGAAAACAGATTTCACTTGTATCAGGGCAATTGCTGCAGGGACCACTTTGTTTAATCTGAGCTTGTATGTATTTGGGAGAATATAGTCGCTTAGTGTTACATCTGGATGAATGTTTTCTGTCTCCCTACAATCACTTGTGGAAAATGCCACTTAGGAAATGCTTTGGTTTCATTCTTCTTCTTCGGGCTGCACAAGAAAAAAGAGGCCAAGGAGCAGAGGGTTGCAGAGGGTCAGCCCATTTGCATCGCCTAGAAATACTCCTCTAAGGCCACATTTAAGGCAGAGAAGTGGAACAAGCACGTCTGTGGACAGAGAGGATTTTAGTATCCAGGGCAGCCAGTCCTGCATTTTAAATAGGCACTAGAACTCAGGGAGTTTGCATCTCTCGGGATATAAAATCACAGACTCGTTTGGGTTGGGACCTCAAAGCTCATCTAGTTCCAGCCCAGATCTCAGCTTTTCTATTGGTCACAGACATTCTCACCCTGAATTTTCATCAGGAAACTTACCTGTTTTTTGCTCTCCTTTGTAGGTAAAATGTGCTGCATTCATGTGTAAGTGTCCACATGAAACAGATATTATGTGATGCGTACTACCCACAGCTCCCACTGGTACCATGCAAGCACCCATGCCCACCATTGACTCCTAATCTTGAATAGCACTGGCTTTGCTACACACTGAAACAAAATTACATAATGAATGCATGTGGCGTCAAAAACTGTCCTTTGGAGGACAAGTAGGTCAAGCTCAGTAGAGGTTAAGTCATAATATAATCCATCCACTCAAGCATGCACGTCCCACTTAAAACTCTGTGGAGCGAGGCGAGCACCTCATTGTGCTTTTGCCTCTGGCTAGGATGGCATTCACACTGTAATATACAGATAATTATAGTGTGTATCTTTTTCAGAACACAGTTTTCATAAGCAGAGAAATTGAGGAATGGTATTATTCATCAGATGCAAGCAGGCCATTTTCTTTTCTTTCCAAATGTTCTAATTGGAAATGTTTTCAGCACCTTTGCCTGAGTTCAGTAAATATTGCTGCAGGGGGTTAGCTTGTTTGGTTTGGGTTTTATTTGCTCAGCATATACTGATTATGACCCGAGTTCTCCTTTGGTAAACACTGCTGTGATGAAGTTCACTTTCTGGATGTACATAGATCTTTTTGCAGCGAACAAGGTTTTGGCCTTGTATCCCTCTGATCAAATAAAAAACTTTGTGCAGAGGGTTGTCCTATAGGGTGGTCTGACTGTTGGCCATATCCTGCTGGGGTCTTAACAGAAGCAACCCTCTTTTGCTTTCTGGATCTTAACTAAGATTCTGTCTACATGTACAGTTTGCTGCGTGGAGGATGTGATGAACCTGATGGAGGCGACAAGTGGTTTTGTATGTGACATACCTTTGCATGGTGCACACCTTTGGTAGAGAGCCATCAAAGTTCTCTCTATGCACAGAACAGGGGAAGAAAGTAGGTCCTGGAGGACCAACCTGAAGCCTCTTTGGACCTCATTATGTCTAGATTTCCTTCTGCAGATTCACAAGCTGGCAAGCTCTTTCTCTTGACTATGTATTTGCTCCTGCATCCTCACTGTCCTCAGAGCTGTTTCCAGTGCAGCGGTTCATGGGGTAGCATGGTGAACCAAATCAGCAAGTCTTCCTGAGCTAAAAATACCATCTATCCATTTATTTATTTATTGTACTGCATTATTTGTAGCTTGGATCAAGTCTTTGGCACGATTCACTGAGCAGTCACATGGAAAAGGGAGAGGGAGATGTGCAAGAGTAACCATGCCTTCAGCGTGCTGCATCAGCCTTGACCTAGTAAGCAGTGTCTGTGTTTCTCAAGACAGCTGACCCAAGTTCAGAGCTCTAATGATTCTCTGATCCCAAGGGAAGCACATTCAAATATGTGCCATTTCTCCTAGGACTTGTTGCAGTGAGTTGGGTTGTCCTGTTGCATGATCAGACCGGTGCCAAGCCATGTAGGGTCAATCATGGGCACGGGGTGACCGGGAGGATGCTGCGAGAGAAGGCTCCTCTTTCCCCACTTCCTTTGGTTCAGATGTGGTATAAACACTGAAGCTGTCACATAGAGCCTGTCTTGAGTACCAGAACAGATCTTTGCTGTTAACACTGAAGATGCAGCAACAGCATCAGGCCACTTGTAAACCCTGAAGACCATAACAGGCTGACTTACATGTCTTCGTTTCTGGGAGCACTCTAAACTCTACCTGCTCCTGCACTGTATTTGAGTGCGTTTCAAAATCACTGTTTCAGAGATCAGATCTGATATGCCTAAACTGAGCATCCAAGCTGAGGTTTTGAACCATCTGGGAATCTTTTATTACTATGGCTTTTTCCTTGGTTGAAGGATAACATAGCTTAAAATTCACGATGACCTCTGGGACAACTCTGACTTTTCTAGTCAGTTCAAAGCCTCTTCACCCTGTCCCCAACAACACCACGTTTCCCAGGGCAGACCAGCATATGACAATATATCTAACTTTCTACCTTCAACACGTGACCACCCCAGAGAATAAGACCCCTCCTGTGACTCTGACTAATAACTTGTGGCCCTCATACTTGAGGCAGGAGGGGGCAAGTGCAGATGTTAAGCACATGGGAACAGTTAAGTTTGAAACTGAAAATCTGCTTAGAAAGTTCTCCTGTTACAGAAGTTCAAGGCAATTGTAAAAAAGATCATTTCTACTCTTGAGGCTCATGTAGGAACAGCTTACATGGTGTCATCACAGCCCCTGTTAAAATGTCCCCATTTACTAATGGTTGCCACTGATCCCAAGCACCATAATGTTTATCTGAACGTATAATGAGAAATAACTGAGGAATGCGAGTGAATAGCCTTGCTTTAAACAATGATGAAGAGTATTTAATCTGTTATCACTGTAGCTCTTTAATGGTGGTGACTGTACTAGAAATAACACATGTTCAGTGAATGGTTTTGATGATTGATAAGGAAGTTTTTATCACTGCTTATTAAGTTATTTTCCCTACTAATAAAACATCAGTTGTTTGAATCTTCAACAGGTGTTGTCTTATGTTACTAGGTCCGACACTTGCTTCCAGCTTTATTTGCTTTACAGCACCCCACTCAGTGATGTTCCCATTTGTGACTGGTGCTTCTAGGAATTATGGCTTCACAAAAGTATAGTTTCATTTATTATTTTCTCCAAGTTAAAGGAATGCCATTCTTTCAGTGTGTTATGGAAAACCATGAACTTCAGGCTGGGGTCGCGTTACAGTGGCGATGAGGTAACAGCTTCCTTTTGCTCCCACAGAAGAGCAAAGCTGGGCTGAAGCTTTCCACCTGAAGGTGTTAAGTTTTTACCACATTGCCTTCTGTATTGTTCTCAGTTCCTCTGTGACAGCATGGCTTAGAGATGTTTTAATTTCAGCTGTGTAGGGATAACCCAGGGAATGACTGGATGAGTACAGAGTTTCTGGGGTTGTGTGTGGTGTTTTTTTCTTCAAAGCATTTGCATTTTGTGCTCTCATTGCAATTGAATGCAGCAGTGATAACTTCTGTCAGTTCCTTTAGGTTTGCTAAAGCAGAGTAATAGAATTTTTCCATCACTCCAATATACATGTTTGTAATCTTGGTGGTGCTCTATGTGGCGCTGCTTCCTTCCCCACCAGCAAAGCAGGCTTAGGTGGATTTGTGTGCCAAAGCTGAATATCTTTCTGAAATCTTTCTGAATCATACAGCAAGTATGTCAGAATGGCAAGAGATGTGTGAGCCATGGAGGTTCAGCTTGCTCTTAAAACCCGCTCTTGTAGCTTGAGGGTTCCTGCAGGAACCCCTGCTCACTTACAAAGAAACTCAATGCCCCTGAAAATACTGTGAGTCCTGGGGGAAATCGCCTTTGGTGATAGCTGGCAGCACACCACTTCCGTAAGTGTTTGAGGGCACTGTATCAATGGCCACTCCTCAGGAACTGAGTTATGTTTGTGACACAGAAAACTTAGTGCTGCTTATGTACAAAAACCATAAAACAGAAAGTGATGGAGGGTTATTCCAGCTCTTAATTCCAGTACATCCCTGTTCATGCGAGAGCTGTTGCCATTAGGGTCATGCAAGATAAAGTTCTTGTTTCTTATGGATCTTTAGTGATGCTTCACTTCCTGTGTTGCTTGTGGCCAACAAGTCTTAACCCTGCATTTATTCTTGTTTTTCTTCATGGAGCTTTTTCCTTTCCTCCACAGTTTGTCAAGGGACAAATAACAAGCTGACCCAACTGGGACATGTGGAAGATCATTTCACCAGCCTGCAGAGGATGTACAACAACTGCGAGGTGGTACTCAGCAACCTGGAGATTACATATGTGGAGCACAATCGTGACCTGTCTTTCCTGAAGGTTAGTGTTCTTGGCCAATATTGTCTTCCTGCTAAAGGAATATGACTGCATTTTTTTAAGTGTAAAGGATCAGCTACCTATAAAGTTATGTGGTGATCCAAAAACATAGCTCGCTAATGTCAGAGAAATTGCAGATCACAGTCTTGATACGCCTGTAGGCTGCAGGATATGCTCAGACTTAGTAAATCAGGTACGTTGAGAAATAGCTTTTCAAGCACTTGCCAGCCTGTTCTGGCTGCCATGCAGATGGTTTCTTCTTATTTACAGATACAATTACATCCTTAGCCATCACCTCACTTCTCAGAGGGCAAAAGGCTTTCTGGTGTTGTTGGGCAAAGCAAAGCACTAGTGAGTGGCAACCCACTGATGGCAGGTTTTGAGGTGTGGAGGCCCTTACCCTGCCCTCCAAGCTGTGACCATGGCAAGCTGACAGGAGAACAGGCAGGGGATGGATGCTAAAATGCATCCATGGCACGGGGAGGAGCACTCTCTGCCATGGGCATTTTCAGGTTCTCCACCAACAGAGACCAGGTAAGGGGTACAACTCTGCTCCCCACTGCCAGGCTGCCACCAGTGGCAATAACATCACACCTTCATATATATATATATGTATGTATATATATACATATTTTAAAGAAGACATTTTAAATGCTTTTTACCTAACTGGTTATTAGTTTAGGAGGTTTCCAAAGGAGGAAGCAGTAGAGGAAGAAGGTTTCTTGACATATTAAGTGTATGTCTAGTATCAAGAGCTCTTGTGTGGTAGCTCTTGTAGGAATAAACAGGTTAGTCCTCTGGACTGAGAGGAGTAATGTCTTTGTGTGAGCTTTTCTTCTTAGGAAACAAAGAAAGAGCAAAAACCATCTCATTATAGTAAAAAGCAAGAACATCAGAAAAGAGGTGGTTCAGACGTATGGGTTACAAATATGATGGTATTGCCATTTTTCTTTCCCAAGCACAACTTGACCATGGAGCTCAATGTTCCCAGGAACAAAATACGTCTCTTGAAAACTCACTGGTAGTCTTCATAGAATAGGAAAATATCCTGAGCGGTAGCTTGAGGGTTTTTCATTTATGCTGATGCTTGTAGGAGAAAGATATGCACATTTCACAATATAAGGCAGGAATTAACCTGCATCCAGGGACAGTGTGTCACTTGTCTCTATCCTATAACTATTTATTACTTAAGAGTGAGAAGGTACCTCATCTTCTCCTCTGCTGAGCATAGGAGGATCTGCAAGGGAAGGGACACAGTGTCAAAGCCTCAATCAGATGGCATCTCTGTGCTGCCAATGGTTAAAGGCTGGACAGACACTGAGGGGAAGCATCACACTTGCCATACCGTACATGCTTGCATCTGTTCTTCTGCACCCCTTAGGAAGTCCCTAGGACAGAACAGGGGTAAACTGGACCTTTGGAATGGCCCCCTGGTATTTGCTCAGTTTACGCCTGCTTAGACAGCAAAGTTTTCGTCATAGTCCCTTCTTGTTCTTATATTTATTTTTTAATGAGATTAAGTGATGTGTTGCTCCTTAAATTGAAAGATGAGAGCACGAAAATGACTGACAAGTGTAGAAAATGCTGTGGATTAAACACCTTGTTTCTTCTGTTGTCCTTTCAGACGATACAGGAGGTTGCAGGCTACGTGCTCATCGCGCTTAACATGGTGGATGTCATTCCCCTAGAAAACCTCCAGATCATCCGAGGAAATGTGCTCTATGACAACTCTTATGCCCTGGCAATTTTATCCAATTACCACATGAATAAAACCCAGGGACTCCGAGAGCTGCCGATGAAGCGGCTATCAGGTGAGGCAAGGGCTACAAGTGGAGGCACCTGTAAAGCAAACTTCAACTGTTAGGTTATTGGTGTCAAGAGCTGGTTGAAGATCTCCTCTCAAAGGCATGTGCCATTAGATCCTGCTTTAAAAACAAGAGTCCAGAACCCATCAGTCTGAGCCTGCTGTTAGTTGTACCATCAGGAGCACACATTGTCCTTTCCTGTCAGCATAGCGTGACTGAGGCAAACAACTATGTATTTTATTTCCCTTTCTCTAGATCAGAGATAGAAGACGGGGGCAGTTTGCTTCACTTACCATTTTTTTTTCATTCTGTGGCAGAAATTCTCAATGGAGGTGTTAAAATCAGCAACAACCCCAAGCTGTGCAACATGGACACTGTTCTCTGGAATGACATCATTGACACCAGCAAGAAGCCCCTCACGGTGCTTGAATTTGCAAGCAACCTGTCTTCTTGTGAGTATTAACTTACCAAAAGTGCTATGTGCTCCCCCATTTCAGAGGGAAGAACGAGCATCCCATCTTCCGTGCAGTGGGTTTCAGGTCCACCACCTCCTGCATGCAGAGCCTCTAAGCCCTGTTCCAAGGAAACATTTCTTCACCACTGACTTAGGATGTAATTTTTCATGGTGTTAGGTCATTACTCTCAATGAAGTTCTTGGGAAAGCTTCTGTTGGTTTCAGACAGGACTCTGCATATGTGTTCTTCAAAGACAGCTCAGACTAACGTGCACTCATTTGCTTTCCAGCCATCTTCTGATTACAATGTAAGGCTCCGGTCTAGAAAACCCAGATGGGTGCCTTTGTGGAGTTACTATGGGACTTGAAGCCTTTTTCACAGCTAAGACCCATGTTGAGTGCCATAAAACTCAACATGTTTTGGTGTTTTGGGCTGCACGGATTATCCTTGCAAAATTAATGATAAACAGGCAGATAAATCTGATGCTTTAGCAGGGAGATGAATGTGTATTTAAAAGTTTGTGCAGCATACGCTTAGAGTGGGCTCAAGCTAATCCTTAAGAGTGCCTTACAAAATCCCCAGTCATTTCACAGAAAAGAGAGTTTATTTTCATTTCTGAACATTTAATTTCTGGCTCTATCCATTGGCAGGCAACCATATTTTCTTTATCTTCTTCCAATTGCATAATTGCCTGAGAGCTGATAGCCAGCTTTTGTGTTGACATATTTTTCTGCGCAGCCCTAGCGTAATCAAGGAGTTGTGAACTATACAAGTCAGCACAGGATTTTTGGCTCGAAACATCACAGAAATGTTAACCTTTAACTTTTCAACTTAAAAAAAAAAAGAAAAGAGTTCTTTGGTCCCACACCAAATCAATCAGCTCTTGGACAAGTATTGGCATTTGTTCAGCTATTTGATGGGAGATGGGGGGAAGGAGAATCGTGGTGTTTGGAGAAAGAATCACTGTAGTAGGAAATGCCTCTTAAATGTAGTGAATGCCAGATTAATCTTCTAAGACAGTCATTTATGGTTTTAATAATGATCCCATAATCTAAAATAAGTTGTTTCTCCGGGACTTTGCTGGTCATTAAAAGAAAGAAAAAGAGAGAAAAGAGCAAGGAGGGAGGGATGGGAAGGAGCTTGGCTATGAACCTCCAAGGTCAGGCAGGGTGTCTGTCCATCCTGCCACCTCTCTGTTGACTGCCTGTCTGCCACATAGTCTTATACCAAGGAGGTTTTTTGGCAGGCAAGTCAAATTTCTTTGTGGTTGGAGTAGTTGCAGTTGCCTGCAAATCCAGTTGGGTTTGTTTTCCTTTTAGAACCGCCTTCTTCAGTACCATTGATTTACACGTGGCCTGTAGTGAGCAGCTGGCACATGCCCAGCTGCAAGCCAGTGGTGACTTGCCATTGCATGCAAACTCCAGCAGAAGGGCCAGCCGGGCAGTAGCTGAGATTCCTGTTCCTGGGAAAAATATGCCTCTTTCGTAAGCTAGACTGGCTGGGTATTGTGCTCACTTGCTCAAAGGTGTGGAGAACTGCACGTAGGAAACCAGAGATGAACAAAGTATAAGGGTTTAAGGTCCAGCTCTCAAAATGTTTGAGCTTCCTCCCCTGATTTATCAAGAAGGAAAGCTCAACTCTTTGTTTTCTGTGACTCACGTGATGCTGTTGTTGTAGCGCGTGTTTATAGAAAGTAATAATCTGCTGTTGTGTTTTAGGTCCCAAATGCCATCCAAACTGCACAGAAGACCACTGCTGGGGCCCTGGCGAACAGAACTGCCAGACATGTAAGCCTGCAGATTAAGAAATACTCTGTGTGCTCTGACACACTGAAGTTCTATCTACTGAAAAACTGACTTGTCAAGTGCAAATTAGTGACGTGTTGAAACTTGTCCTTCTCTACATCCCACTATGCTGGGGCTCCTTGAAGCACACTGTGTATGGATGTGGCCTGCTTCCCGCTCTGCGGAAGCATAGTCATGGGGAGGATGGCTGTGGCCACTCTCACCAAGGAGCTTCATTTCTGGAAGGGAACCCTTGAGGTTGTTTGGCTTTGGTCTGGATATCCCTGCAGATGTGGTGCTCCTCCAGAGGCAAAAGACTATAGCTGTTCCCTGTACTGAAAGCTTTTGTCTGTCGCCCACAACTTTCTCCGATCTGCACTTGAGAACCTTTATTAAGTTATTTTACCATATAAGAGAGAGCACAGTAGCTGTGTGGTGAATTGTTTGCCTTCCTGATGTTTCTTGCAGAGCCATTCTGCAGGCCAGCTAGTGATACCTTGGATTAATTTTTACTATTAGAAGCAATAACACAACCTGATCTTTTTCTGGCTTTAATTCCTCTTTTTGGAATCCCTGTAGGTTTCTTTTGTAAACACAAAAGATGTCACCTTCATGTGGGTTATCACACTAGGTACTGTGCTCAGAGGACCTTTGGAAGGCTCTCAGAAAATGCATGGCCCTTCTAAATTTGTAAATGGAGCTGCTTGGCATTGTGAGATTGTTCAGTTTGGCTGCCTGTGCTTTACTGTAAAATGTTGAAGTTAGGTGCTTGCTTGCCTACAGAAACCCTCATTTAGAAGTTCTTGATGTTTTGCAAGGCTTTATTTTTCCTAAAGTGAAGGTTGAGTTTAGAAGACCATTTCAGCTTGTTTCTCCACTCCATCATTTTCTTTTCTGTAATAAGTGAGGAAATACAGTTTCTGATTCTTTGTATTGTGTAAAGCTCAGTGGAAAGACTGCTGATGGCATAAGACAAATGAAATCAGCATCCTATCTTTGGTTTTCCATTGTAAATAACCACCTAAACCTAAGTTTCTTGCCTGCAAGTATCAGGCCAAATCTGTATGGCGTATAGAGCTTCAGGAAAAAGAAAAATACAGATTTTCTCTCTTCCTTTAGTGTATAAGCTTTAGGTTTTTTCAGTCATCCCTGCAGTTTGAGGTGGTCAGTGCACACACAAAGCCATACCAGGTTGGTCCCTGTAGTCGAGACCACACAGCTGTCCCAGGGGCTTGTGAAACCTCAGGTCTCAGCCGTGCAAGCTTACCGCGTTGACAAACCCTTGCTGGCTTCAGAATGATGACAAGGAGTTCATAAAGCAAAAACGTTTGCAGGCTCTGGCTCTCCTCTCCAGGCATTTGAGAGGCCGGCCAACTGGAAATGTTTCCCACATTTCCATATGTGGGAAAGTTTGGGGTCGTATGTATCTTTCTCCTTCCACAAACATGAGAAGTTCTGTATGAAATACAAATGTTTACCATGGTACGTGTTTCCAGCAGGAAGCTCTAGTCAATAGCTGTCAAAATGATGAGCTGTTTTACTCCCCTGCTGATGCCTATGAAAAAAATGAGATCAAAATGCCGTTCGTGTAGAAAAATGTGCCTTTTATTGCCCTGTTTCTAGTTGAATAGAGGAGTTGCTATCAGAGAAGCTAATGCCTATTGTGGAAATAATCTGTTTCTTTGAAAATATAATACCTTGCTTACAGGCCTACAAGAAAAATGAGAATAAAGTTTGCATACAAAAGTGTGTAATGGAAAAAAAAATAGGATTTTTTTCTTTTTTTCTTTAAATCCCTGTTATATACCCCGTAGCAGGCTGTATTTTCCAATAGTTTTCTGTTAATTAACAACCATCTGCTTTGGACTTACAAGAATTCCTGGTGATATTGTAGCCCATTTGTGCCAACTGTGAAGTTGGTATCAGTTACTGTAGTGCACAGCTGAAATGCTCAGGGTGCTGTAATGCAGCAGATTAGCCATCGGGTTTCTCTGATGTCTATTGCCAAGGTCTGTGGATCAGTAATTATAGAGAACAAACAATCCCATTTTGGGTCTCTGGTTCAAACACATGCTTTGATATTCAAATGGAGAATATTTCCTGATTCTCCACAAAATGTTGCAGGCAGTTTTTGCTTCCCTGAAAAAAAGCTGAACTGGGGCCAGTTCTTCCTCCGGGTTGCTGCGCCGGTGCAAACTCTGTGGGAGTTGAGTAATGAAGATAAAATTTGGCCAAGGAATTGCAGCCTAAACTAAACTAATACAACATGTGTATGAAATGGGTTTGCTGAGTAGGTGTCCCCTCTCTCTGCAATGCAGAAGTGCTTCTAGTGCACCGAAGGGATCCTAACCGCATGCCAACAATATACAGTTTCCTGTTATAGTAGAGAGTCCTGGCAGTACCCTTGTCATGTCATTTTTCCCAAAGCTAGCACTAATAATAGCAGATTTTCTGAACAAAATGGGTCAGATCCTGCTCTGTTGCCGAGCTGTGTGCTGCAGGGACTCTAAGGAGTTTTTCACGGTTTAAGGCATTGATGCCACAGGGACCTGGATGCTCTTTCTAAGCAGGACATGGTTTGCTGGCTGGGACCAAAGTGCTTAGCACCTCACAAGGGCCAAGATAATTACTGGTTGAACACAACCCCTTCTCATCACCACCCACACCAGGTCTCACCCCTCCCAAGCTTTGGCCTTAGATGAGGATAGAATATGCATCCCATGGGGAAAATCTAGCACAGATCCTGCACCAGACCTTTTCTCTATATTTTCTGATCTCATTGCAGCAAATACAGCTTAAATGGTCTTCATTCCTGATGCGTTTTCCTTTTTTATTGTGTCTTCCAGTAACAAAAGTCATCTGTGCCCAGCAGTGCTCTGGCCGGTGCAGGGGAAAGGTGCCCAGCGACTGCTGCCATAACCAGTGTGCTGCAGGGTGCACAGGGCCTCGGGAGAGCGACTGCCTGGTAACCGTTCTACACCACCTCCATAACCATAACCATAAATCCCTGACACAGTGAGGCAGGCTTTCAGCTGCATGTCCTCAAGCCTTCTTCCATCCCAGAAGGCCTCTAAGAGATGCTGACCTGGAAGGTGCTTCAGCGCTTCCTCAAAGGAAGAGAACACAAACTTGGCCCTGAGTTAACCTTTACTGACTTTGCGGGTGGACCTTCCTAGCACATGTTAAAACAGTGTCAGTGCCTTTGAGACCCCAGTGAACTCAAAGCTTCTCAAAGCTGTTGCAGGGCAGCTAAGTGTTTGCTGTGGGGTGTCTTTCCCATGTAGGCAGATCCCCAGGTCTTCAGCTGCCACCACAGTGCAGTGGCTTTGCATTGCCTTGTGCTCTTTAGTGCTACTCAGTAATAATCTTGGTTTACTAGAGCAAGAACTTCTAAGGGGCATAAGGTGTGATAGATCTGCACTTTTTTTGCCTTTCATTGAACTTCAGACAATGAAATTAAGGTTTCCATTTCTGTTTTTCATGTGCCACAAAAGCATTGTGTTTAGAGGACCCTGGGGCAGTGGAGGGAGAAGGAGCAATGGAGCTTTTTTGGGGGAAAAGAAAACATCCCATTGCTTTTCTACAAGAGTTTCGGGGGGTGTTGATATGCACTGTGGTTTTAACTCTGCTCCATGTTTGCATTTCATTCTGAATTAAATGATACCTAAGTAATTGCGCCAGAAGCTGTTCACTCCAGGTTTTGTTGTTATTTGCATTCCTGGTCCCTTTATAAATTGCAAGGCTATGGTGCCTTTTCCTGGCGCACAGGAAAGACAGTTATTCTCTCTCAACTAGAAAGCTAGGGAAGATAAAAGGGGAAAATAGAGTGATTATTAATTTTATGCAGAATTAGATTGGAAGACCCAACTTGTCCTTCATAAATGGCTCCTAAATTGTTTATTACTCACAGCAAAATATAATGGCTTCAGTTTAATATTTAGCCAGAAAAGTCAGTAATCAGCAGGAAAGGACTTGATTTGATTTAGGTTATTAAAAAGCAGCCAAGAAACGTACTGTATGTCTTGATCTGGTTACTGCTTGTAGGGAAAATTTTTCTGTCTAGGGCATGCAGATTTGCTCCTGTTCCCACGTGAATCCCAGCAGCTCTCCCGTCAGTGCCAAGGTTTCTTGTTCGGAACAAGAAAACCTCATATTCTCTCTCTTTTTTCTCCCCCCAAATATTAAACTCAGTTGCCTGACCTGAAGCAACCTTTCACCTTCAAGCATAAGGAACCATCCCTGTAGCTGCTTGGGATTTCCTAAGCAGGAAAGAGCTGAGCACATCAGAGTGTTTTGAAAAAGCTAATGTAAAACCATTATCACTTTTTAAGGAGAAAGCAGTTTAATGGGAGGTGTTGTTCAATGACAGGCATGTCGCAAGTTTCGGGATGATGCTACGTGCAAGGATACGTGTCCCCCATTGGTCCTGTATAACCCCACCACTTATCAGATGGATGTCAATCCTGATGGAAAATACAGCTTTGGAGCCACTTGTGTGAGGGAATGTCCACGTAAGTTTATTTCACATTGCAGCCACAGAGGAGGTGGGGAGGTGTGAAGGGCTCTGTGTGGTGGCCAGGAGGACCTCCTTGTTCTCCTCTGCTTCTCTGGGAACCAGGAACAGGTGACAAAAATGACAGAATAGCTGGTAAATAGCCTCTTCAAACTGCCTGCATCCATCACCTTCCCTGATTTTTAACCATGGAACTTTGCCTTGTGAGGATTTTTCTCTTGACTGGGACAAAACCATCTAATGAGAATCATCAAAACAACAGCCATATAGGTTCAATCATGTGGATTGCCAAAGCAGTACCAGCTCTTAACTGGTTCTTAATTAGGACTGGTAGAAAGTCTTCGGTTTAAACACGCTTGTCTCAAGGCTACTGATCATGGCTTCCTATACAAGTGCTTGCTTTTTCTTTCACACTGTTCCATGTCCATGTTTTTTTAACCCATGAAGATGTAAGTGTAGGAGAGGATTTAGCATATAGAACTGAGATTGAGCATTGCCCTGACAGGCCCTTAGCCTGGGAAGAGTGAAAGAAGGTGAGAGATCAAAAGTGCCATGTTCTGATTCTGATAATGGCATTGCTGCACAGCCTGACCTGACCTGGCAGTGTTGTTTTATCCTTCTGTGACTGTTCCCCTCTTTGTAAAAGAGCGATATCACCGTATCCCCATCTGCCTTCAAAGGATGTTTGTGAGACCTCAGAACTGATGCCTGTACTTTAAGTATGCCAAAAGTTCAACTCCTCCCCCCTTTTCTTTTTCCTAGTATTGAAGTGCCTGTGCAGCCTCTTGTATTTCAATGACCTTTGCATCCTTGTTTTATCCAGACAACTACGTGGTGACAGACCACGGCTCCTGCGTTCGCTCCTGTAATACCGATACTTACGAAGTGGAAGAAAATGGTGTTCGGAAGTGTAAAAAGTGTGATGGGCTATGCAGCAAAGGTATGACAATCATGGAATAAGCCAGTAAGGCTTTGAGATGATAGGTAACTTGTTAGAAAAAGTACATGTAGTTCTGACCTAAATTAAGTGCAAATTCAATATAAATATCCAGTGATTGAGGATTTGACAAGTGGTTTGATTAAGAAACATGGCTGTGGAGCATGCTTTCCAGCTGGGATACACCACAAGTGCAGTGGATAAACTATGCGGTATGTCTATCTTCACATAAGGCTTCTCCTTCGTTTGTTCTTCCTGGTATTTTATCAAATGGGAGTAAAAGCAAAATGGGACAGAGAGAAGGGCATTAGTAGCGATGTTCAAAGCAGAGCTGCACAACTGGGCAAGCAGGAAGCTTGCACCCTGTGGTGCTTTATGAGAAGCAGAAGTAGGGAAAAGATCAATGAAACTCATCTTACAATGGTAGGTTCAAAAGTATGGGAGTGCTTTCTGGACTAATGGCATCTCCATGTCTGTTCCCTTCCAGGTAACTGAGCTTTATTCTTCTCCCCCCTGACTTTTGTATGTCTCTTTTAACAGTGTGCAACGGCATTGGAATAGGTGAACTTAAAGGGATCCTCTCCATAAATGCCACAAACATCGACTCCTTCAAAAACTGTACCAAGATCAATGGGGATGTAAGCATCCTCCCAGTTGCATTTCTAGGGTAAGTTGCCTGCTGGTCGTTTAGCACTGGAGGAGAAGGACTAGTGAGAAATTCAAGTTGAGTTGTTCTTTTCCCAATTCCTTGTTCTGTTTGTTTCAGTGATGCCTTCACAAAGACCCTACCCTTGGACCCCAAGAAGCTGGATGTCTTCAAAACAGTCAAAGAAATCACAGGTTAGCAATGGGGCTAGAGCTGAGATGTTCTCTTGAGTGGTACTGCCAAAACCACAAAAGGAAAGCAGGGAAGTGTTTAGGCATGTGAAGAGAAATGCAAGGGAACGGTTTCTGTCTCTGAGCTACCAGGGCTCACTCTTCACAGAGGTGGTCAGCAGCACCTCGCCAGCATTACACCCATGTAACCTATATGGGTCTCCCATCCAAGGTGTGTGGTTTGGCCAGACCATTCCTTCTGCTGAACTGTCAGTCCTAGCAAACAGTAAAAGCAGAGGAGATCCTCAGCCACCCAAGAAGTATGTGGTGATGCAGAGGCGTGCCACTCCGGCTGAAAACAGCCAAATGTGTTTCTATTTATGGAAAACCTTTCAGCAGCTCCTTAGGGAAGCATGCTTAGGGACTTGCATCATCCTCACAGAGACACCCTCTCCAGCCTGAAGAGCTCTTCCTTGGGGTGAAGGTGTCTCCACGAGCACAAAGTGGCCATCAGAGCACTCAGCCACCGTCTTGTGCCAAAGATCAATTAAAACTAATTTTGCTCAGCTCATTATAAAATGAGTGTAACATTAGAGCTGGGTCCACAGACATGACTCCAGTTCCCCATTTCTTTCTGTCTCTTACCTGTCTGGTTCCCTCCAGGGTAGCAGTGACTAATCCCAGAGCTCCATACAGCAGCCTGCAATCTCCCAGGTTCTCCCCCTCCCTACTGAGCAGGGAAACATGCTTGCCTTAGCTAATCCACTCTGAGTGCTGTCAGTTCTGCTCTGTTCCTGCTTTGTCTTCAGTTTACCTGTTCCCTGAGGGTATCTCACTATAGGAGGGAGTGGTACCTTTCTCCCACAGCACCAGAGCCCCCAGCCTCTCAGCTAGGGTATCTCGAAAGAGTTGTTATCATTGGTGGCTCAGCATGGCGAGGATATGTGGCTCACCAACACAATCATCTCTTACTCTCCTAAGCCCTTATGGTGGGATAAGTAGTAAACTGTTTATAAAGTGAGGTCTAAAAATATCTCCCTGTTCCCTAAAATGTCATGTTTTACTTCGAGATTCTCAGCTAAGCATAGGGAAAGCACAAGCACCTTCTCATAGCACAGGCAGAGGAAGTTCTGCTGTCAATACTGACCACTGTTTGCTCCTTATTATTATTATTGCTACTTCTAGATCTTCTTTTCTTCTTTTCAGGATTTTTGTTGATTCAGGCCTGGCCTGAAAATGCTACTGATCTCTATGCTTTTGAAAATCTGGAGATTATACGAGGCAGAACCAAGCAACAGTAAGTAAATCATGTGTCAAAGCAACTGTAAAAGACACTCTAGCTGCGCTTGCCTGAGCACCCCAAGGTATTGAACAGTGTGAGACTCAGGTGTCTTCACAAAATCATCATGGTTTGAGGTGGAAAGAGAACTTAAAGCTCATCCAGTTCCAAGCCCCTGCCACGGGCAGGGACACCTTCCACTAGAGCAGCTTGCTCCAAGCCCTGTCCAACCTGGCCTTGAACACTGCCAGGGATGGGGCAGCCACAGCTTCTCTGGGCACCCTGTGCCAGTGCCTCAGCACCCTCACAGGGAAGAATTTCTTCCTAATGTCTCATCTCAATCTCCCCTCTGTCAGGTTAAAGCCATTCCCCCTTGTCCAAAGCCTCTCTCCAGGTTTCCTGTAGCCCCTTTAGGCACTGGAGCTGCTCTAAGGTTTCCCCTTAAGGAGCCTTCTCTTCTCCAGGCTGATGCAAAAGAAGAAAAACCTGTCAAGGAGTATAGTACCATCTTTGTAGCAGTAGATGGTGTGTCCTGGGGAGTGAAACCCTCAGCTCAGTGCCACATGAGAGGGGCTGCCCTGAGCCTGCCTCTCAGGAGGAGGTTCTCTCCCACCAGCCTGGAAGCACAAGTAGAACAGAGAGTGCCCTTTGCAGTCTGGGCAAGTTACTGTCAGGAGCGCTTTGGGATGTGAGGTAGCTGAGCACTTGGGACCAGGCTATGTCTGCCAGATGGTATGGACACTGGCAGTGCCTCCAGCACCCTCCTGGACTTACCCCAGGAGGAAGGGTGGCTTGGTGGACCAGCACAAAATAAGAGCTGCTTTATCTACCACCATTCTTGCACATAATTTACTTGACAGAGCGTGCATGTCCTGCCAATTTTAGCTTTAAAAGCCCATGCAAAACCAGTTATAAGTATTGCAGTTGCTTTACAGTAGGAATGTCATGTACCAGTATAGAGGACTGAGCAGCATCTTGCTTGGACAAAATTCAGTTTGCAGCCACATGCATTTGAAAATCAAAAGAAAAAGTGCTGAATAATACCCTGCTTACTCTTTCTTCCATGTGTTTTCTTTTTGTCCCTCTCCATTTTAGTGGCCAGTATTCCCTTGCTGTTGTTAACTTGAAAATACAGTCCTTAGGGCTGCGCTCCCTCAAGGAAATCAGTGATGGAGATGTTGCCATTATGAAGAACAAGAACCTCTGCTATGCTGACACCATGGACTGGCAAAGACTGTTTGCAACTCCAAGCCAGAAAACAAAGATTATACAGAACAGAAATAAAAATGAGTGTGGTAAGTCAGCACTGCCTCCCTGCTCCCTGTGGAAGCTTGTGCTGAAATGCAAGCCTAATTTGAGCAAGGCTTTTTTCTCTTTGTCCCCCTGGATGCAAAATTCATCAATGCTACTGCTTTAATGAAGATGGTGTGGGAAAAGTGGGATTTTTTTTCCCACCAAGGATGTGGACTTCATCATGGCCAGCAGATGTGAAAGAGCTTCCTCACCACTATGGTCATAGTGAAGCCACATAGGTTGAAGGACACAGAAGTTAACTGCAAACATTGGACTTTTTTGACCAGGCTGAAGCTGTTGTTCAGACTTTGTGACTGCAGTGGTCCCTGCACCAAAATCTTACTGCTTCTCTTTGCAGAATGTGAATTTGTTGTACTTTGGAAATTGATCAGAGAATCCTAGAATGGTTTAGGGAAGAGACCTTAAAGCTCATCCAGTTCCAACCCCCTGCCATGGACAGGGACACCTTCTACTAGAGCAGCTTGCTCCAAGCCCTGTCCAACCTGACCTTGAGCACTGCCAGGGATGGGGCAGCCACAGCTTCTCTGGGCACCCTGTGCCAGTGTCACCACCCATTGTAACTATTTCTTCCTTATACCCAATCTAAATATACCCTTTTAGAGTTTAAAACTGTTGCCCCTTTTCCTGTCACTACAGGTCTTGTAAAGAGTTGTTATAAGCCCCCTTTAGGTATTGTGGAAGGCTGCCATAACGTCTCCCCAGAGCCTTCTCTTCTCCAGGCAGAATGGCCCAAACTCTCTCAGCCCGTGCCCTGGTTTTGGCTGGGATAGAGTTAACTTTCTTCCCAGTAGCTGGTGCAGTGCTGTGTTTTGGATTAGTCTGAGAACAATGCTGATAACACACCAGTGTTTTAGTTGTTGCTCCTTAGTGCTTGCTAAGTCAAGGACTCTTCAGTTTCCCATGTTGTGCCAGTGAGGAGTTGCACAAGAAGCCAGGAGGAAACACAGCCAGGAGAGCTGACCTGAACTAGCCATACCACAGCAGGTCATGCTCAGTGCAGAAACTGCGGGAGCTGGCCAGGAGGCTCCAATTGCTGCTCAGGGATGAGCTGGGTCAGCGGGTGGTGAGCTGGCGTATTGTGCATCACTTGTCTGTCTTGGGGTTTATTTCTGTCTGTTGTCTCCCTTTTCATTGCAATTACTGCTGCTATTATTATTATTACTATTATTATATTTCAATTATTAAACTGTTCTTACTGCAGCCCATGGGTTTTACCTTTTTTCCAGTTCTCCTCCCCATCACACTGGGGGTTGTGAGTAAGCAAGTGGCTGCATGGTCCTTAGTTGCCTGCTGGGGTTAAACCACAATAGTCTAGTACTAGTTTAGCTTTATTGTACAGCTGTTAAGCTGTCACAGAAGAGTTCATTCTGATTTTGAAAGGCCAGAAATCACTCTTAATTTGAGGCTTTGGAAATTAAGAGAATTATGATTACTCCTTTTCCACACTGCCAGGACCATTCATGTCTGCTTTGGAACAGATTGGAGAAACTGGTCAGGATAGAGTCACTGGCAGTGATTCATTTGCCCTTTCTCCTCCCTTGATGTTCATGGCTTTTCTTGTCTCTCTTTCTCTCCCAGCTGCTGCCGGGCATGTTTGTGACCCCCTGTGCTCAGATGTGGGCTGCTGGGGCCCAGGGCCCTTCCACTGCTTCTCCTGCAGGTTTTTCGATCGCCAAAAGGAGTGTGTGAAACAGTGCAACATCCTGCAAGGGTAAGGTGTCTGAAATGATTCTGAGGTTTTAGTGTTTAAAACGTGTTGTAACTAGAAAGAAATAAAAAAAAAAATAGGGTCTCTGGCTGCATGGGCTTTCACCAGCTTTGCAGAGGTTTTGTGTGAGCACAGGACCTGAGGTACATCTTCTTCCCCATGCAGCATTGCTTAGGATTTTGCTCCTGCCAAGAAAATATCCCCTTAAGCCATGAGGAGACTATCTGGAGGCCCAGGGAGACTAAGCCTTGCATTTCTTTCCCATAAGAAATAACAGACCTTAAAGCCCCAGTGAAAATCTGAGCTATACCTGTCATGTCTAGCACATCAAGTGAGAGCCAGAGCCATTTGATGTCACCGCGAGCTCAGTTGTCCCCAGAGCCAGGGCTTCACCATGTGGTAGACTTCCTTGTTGCAGAGGGACTCTTATTTGCTCAGATGAGCGGCTTGCCCCTGTAGTTTGCAAAGTTACAGTCAAGGGAGAATGAACTGTTATCTGCAAAAGCAATGGGAGCAGCAGTTTCAGGCAAAGTTACTGCTCCAGCCTCACTCAGGCAGAGGAAAACACATCACTGCCTGTGTGTCAGGGCTCCGGCTGGGGTTTGCAGGCAGTTCAGCGGGTGATGTAGGCAGGAAAGGCACATCGAGCACTGAAAATTACAGGGGTATTTTTAATGAACCTTTCCAAGTTTGGCTTCCAAAAACCATGAGTATTAAGCAAGTACTTGACAGGGCGCTGGTGCCCCTGATGATTGTATTTCTCTAGCAGTTTGCAGTTCAGCAGCTGTCTTTTTTGTAAGTGAATTCCTGCCAGCAGCTATTATGACCTGAAGGGCAGATCTGGGCATTTTTTGTGTCAAATGATGGGTAGATTTAGTTTAATTAATAACACCATTACTTGAAGTGGAACAGCTTTATTGCTATTGAAACCATCTGTTCCCAACTTTCATATTTTAATGATTCATTGTGTGTTGTAGTGAGGGCATGAATTTAATTACCAGTGCTTTGCTGTTTAACTTCCCTAATTATTATTTGGAGCCTTGGAATCACTTGAACTGTTTTTGCTGATCTCTTTGCACCACAACCAGTTAAAAGCCTTTGGAAATCGTTGTGAATATTCTGTGTTGTTAGCTTAAAAGGGAAAGTAAACTGATTTGTAGTGTGCAATCTGGAGTGCTGTGTGTTTCACCGTCAACCAAATTTCCCTTTCTCTTACCTCCCCTTAGTTGACCTAAGCAAGTGCTACTGGTGTAGCCAGGAGAGTCCCCCTGTACCTGCCCCAGCACCATCATCCCAATCTATTTAAGCTGGAAAAATCAGGAAAAGGGGAGATGAGCACAATTTATCACTCCCTAATCAGCCTGGGGTTTTATTATTCCTTTCCTCCTTTCTTGTTTTCCAGGGAGCCAAGAGAGTTTGAAAGGGATTCCAAGTGCCTCCCCTGCCACCCTGAGTGCCTGGTGCAGAACTCCACCATGTACAACGCAACCTGCACTGGACCTGTAAGAGCAGATTCAGCTTAGCAAACCTGCACCTCAGACCGTGTATTAATATGTATCTCCTGTGCTGAGATGATCCTGAGGTCTCATTTACGCTTCTCCAAGATGGAGTAGAGATAAAAGGGGGTGGAAGTCAAGATTATGGGGCAGGGGTGCAGAAACTGGAAAGGGAACCTTTTCTTTCTTGTCATCCATCATACACATCATACAAAGTCCAAGGTATTGCTGGGCCTTTCTGGTTTTGTGCCTTTTACAGACAGAGAGGAAAAGAAGAGGCTTACTTATGTATGTGGTGATACATAACTTGGCAAGTATTTCAGGAACATGAAGCTAATGAAATGCCAAGTTGGTGTGAACAGATTAGGTTCCCTTATTGAAAGGGAAGATAACCTGCTTCAAGTAATGGATTAAACCGGTAGCTTTTTGCCTTTTTGAAAAGCCGTGCTAAAATTGTTACCAAGACCAAATGCTTACCAAAAATTATGCAGTTTTTACTTAAAACCATGTTCCCTCCACTAACCATGTTCCTACCTCTAGGAAATTGCAGTAAATGCCTATGTTAAAGTAATTGCAGGTGTAAATTATATTCAAAGAAAGGCGATCAAAACAATTTGATTTTCAAGCTTGTTTAAATATTCCAAATTCAAACTTGTTTAAATACTCCAATTCATTCAAGCTCCTCTTACAGAAGTCAGTGCAATGCAGTCTTGCTGGTCATCCAGTCTTCCTCAACTTTGTTGTTCTTTAATTTTGAGAACACTATTTTGTGTAATGAAATGTCCAGTTTGGCAACGGTACCTAATGTTTTCCTTTTAATCGGATCAAAGTAGTATCTTGACTGTAAAGCTCTAATTCTCTTTTTTTGGGGGGTAATTGAAACCAAGTCTCGTGCTTCCATCACAGATCCTTCTCTGTGCTACTTAACCCAACTCCTTAAACACTTCTTGCTATTCCCTGCAGCCACTGAGTGTTCAACCCTTGCCCATCATGAGTCTCAAGAGTCACTGCTCAGTAATGTGAAGCATTTCCATCTTCCCTTCTAGCTTAGACTACCATGGCCTCAGGGATATTGTTAACATTAGAAACTCCTGCAGGCAGTGACAGCCCCCTTGTTCTGTATTTGCCCAACACATAGAAATCAGTCTATTACAGTGGCCCTTAGATTTTACAGTAATTAAAATAACCATCCTATAGCATGTCTTACTGTAGTCCCACTGAAACTGGCCCTGTGGGTCAGGTCTGGTTTTCTCCATAGTGGAATTTGACCCAGAGTTGCTGGTTCCTCTTCTATAAAATACTTAGTGCATTCCTGGTGCTATTATATCCTGAATAAAAACATTTCAGCTAAAAATGGCTAAAGACAATGCCTTTAAATACAGACTAAGTGCTTTTCAAGGTAAAAAAAAAACAATTTTCAGACTCAACTTGAGTTGCCTCCATTATCCCTTGCTTCTCCCTAACAAGTGAAAGAACCCATGCTGAGAAACCAAGAAAGCATTGATCTGAGGCTAGTACTTTAGGAAGGTGTCACCAGGTCCAGGTCCATCATTCTACATTGTGTGATGGTAGATTGCAACAGGCTCAGCCGGGCCCTCTGCTTTTCAGCTTACCCTTTATCAAGATGTTACTAGATTATTCCCCATTTCGAATGCAAAATGTAAGCTTTCCAACCAGGCAGAAGGCAGGGCAAAAAAAGCAGCTGAAACTTAAGAAAATATTAAATATCAGGCTTAATTAAGCACTTTAAACATCAGGTACTACCTTTCATACGGTCCATCTTACACGAGAAATACTTGCAAGAATATCAGGTAGCAAGGTAATAAAACCAGATGATGCTGAAAACTTCCAGCAATGAAAACCATTTAGATTTATCTTGTGAATTTCCTCCTCAATAGGCTGGTGTAAGGGCATTACAAACAAGCTGTTTCTCTTTGCAGGGCCCTGACAATTGCATGAAGTGTGCCCATTTTATAGATGGCCCCCACTGTGTGAAATCCTGCCCAGCGGGAGTTCTGGGTGAGAATGACACCCTTGTCTGGAAATACGCCGATGGGAATGCTGTTTGCCAGCTCTGCCATCCAAACTGCACCCGTGGGTGAGTAAAAGATGGGGGGAAGAAATAGGGGAACAGCTTGAACTGACCTCTTTTTCTTCCTGATGGTCCCATTTCAAACAACCGAGAAGAAGAAAGGGAGTGAGAAAGGTCAGTACACAGGTAATGTAAGCAAAGCACAGCAAACTGTAAATAGGCAAAGTTCAGTGACACTTCTTCTTTACACAGAAGGCAAAAAAAGAAAAAAAAACCACTTTAGGGGTTTGAAACATGTTTGTTTGTTGATTTGAATAGGAAATACCCTGGAATTTACGGAGTTCCTCACCAGTGATGCTTTTTTTGGTGCTTTTCCCACCTGGCTTGGTGCTGGGTCCTCTGGCTTTGGGAGGATCATCAGTGACATCTGGTGGATGCTGAGCTCCTGGGGACCATTTTTCTCTGCACCTTTCATTTTTTAAGAGGGAAATCCCAGTGGGGTACCACAGTGGTTTTCTACTTTTCCATCTTCCCAGATGCTAGCTCTTGGTCTGAGTTTAAAGCCTTGCTTGCCTCCTGAGTGTCACTTTGTTAATGGGCATCACAGTAAACCAAATCTGTATAAACCATTTTTGTCCTCATTTGGGGGCATGCTTAAACTGCCACCCGTAACAAGCTGTAAATTGAACATTATTTGTCCTACATGACAGTAAGAACGATCTCCTCTCCTGGTTTCCAACCTGCAAAGGACATGGCATGTTTAATAAAAGGTTTTAGGGATTGAGACTTGGTTGTTGGACTGCAATGCTTTCAAAGAAAAAAAACACCCACGTTTGGGGTCTTTCCCTTTACAGGCCCTTTCCCTGTACCCTGCAGGTCTGTCTGATCCCAGATCCTCCTGTAGTACACCTGTAATACTTGTTGCAAGAGAGAAGTTATAACATATTCAGGTGAACCATGATCACATTGTCCATTAGCTAATTCAACTGCCAGGTCATCAAAGAGCGGAGTGCCCAGGCCCTTGCTGTCATGGAGAAAAGGAGATGAAGGGTTAAGCCAAAAAGTATCACCCTTTCCTAGGGGTCTGTTTTTCCGATGATAGCTTTAACAGCCATGTGGGTTGCTATGATTTACAGCAGTGCCCCCTCTTTTTTGTTACAGACGCAGGCAAGGCTTATCGGGCTTCCCATCACACACCTGAGAACAAATGACTTCAGTAGAAACAGGATCTTAATAACTTTACTCTTTATTAATGACCTCAGTAGTGCCCACTGATACAAACTAGCCACAGTGATCCAATATCCTTCTTCTAAGTGGCCACATCAAAATGCAGCATAATGGGTAACCACATCTGAACAAGGCTTTCCACTTTGCAGCCTCAGTAGTGAGATCAAACACTAGACTCGAATGAATGCAAACTTGGAGAGCATAATCTGCCAGACGTGCATGTAGTGAGGAGCCATGTGGTGGCTCTTTGTGCACAAGCAAGTCCCAGAGCAGACTTCATCAGAAAAGTCAATTCCTGCCTGGCTTTAGCAGAGGATGGGAGTACGACAGGAATCTGTTGGGAGATGGGGGTAAAGAGATGTATTTTAAATTAGGGGTACCCAACATATGGCTCAGCATATTTGGCCCTGTTACTAAGGCAGAACGTAAAAAGTAGTATGGATCCATGAAAGAACTGGGCTAAGTTTGCCGCAGTTATATTGTGGACGTGCTCAATGGTCCTGTTCAAGTTGCTGCCCAAATGTGGCAGAAGAAATAGACTGTATCCCTGAAGGGCTCAGGAGAACTAGAAGAAGGTTATGTTGCTATATTTGCTTTACAGAGGGAACATGTAAGGCCAATGGCATTGATGGGTAGGGAGCCAGTGTCAGAGATGTAATGTGGGAATGTGCAGTCTGGCACGGCATTGTCCCCTTGAAGGCAATCAATCAGTAATGCTGCTTACTTCTCTTCACGCCTTTCCCTTGTGCTGCGGGAATGGGATGTGATCAGCAGTGGGTGGAAAACATCTGTCTCGCAAAGTTTTTGCATCCTTAGAAACCACACTCTCAGTGATTTCTGCATGACAAGAAAACAGCAACTTTTTTCTGTCCCTGTCCAATTTTGTGGCTAGAGCCCACAAAATCTTATCAGCATGATTAAGTGTGCTGGCTTCAGGAGTCATGCAAGTAATGGGTTCCAGGATCTGGCTCTTATTTTCCGTATTTGAAGAAGCTGAAAGAGGACTGCTCTTCCCAGCTGAGCTTTGTCATGAAGTTTGGTTTTTTTACTTAGGTGTGCTGAGTGGTAATGCTTCTCTTCTTTAGTATCACTGTGAAGAACCCCATCTAGTCTCATCTTCTTTGCTGAGTCATTTTCTCAGCCTTCGTTAAAAAACAGAATGGAAGAAGCTTTCTCCTGCTCAGCCCAAAAGATCCCTTCTCTCCCATTTCTCCTGTAATCTCTTGGGGATTTTGTACAAGCTTCCTTTTGCTCTGCCTCTAGTACAGCTAAGAAAATATGCTCCGATAAAGAGAGCAACATTCCAAAAGCCTGGGAATTGTTCAGTTTATAACTCAAGCAACTAATGACACACACCAGCTTAATTAATCTGCTCGGTGCTGAAGGATTTGGTTTTCCTTTGCCACTCTCCCAGTGTACAGGAATTCAATTCAGCCACAGCCACTGGGGTCAAAGAGCAAGGAGGGAAGAAACCACCACTGTAGTTAATAGCACTGGCTGATGCATCCAGCCTCCGCAGTCACTACCGACACTATGTGCCTCACCAGCCTTCGTGTTAGATGCCAGGGGATTTTAGGAGGGGGTGTGAGAAAGCAGCTGGGGGGGATGAGAGGGAAGGTTGCTGC
Source organism: Pezoporus flaviventris (assembly GCF_033815535.1). Taxonomy (NCBI): domain Eukaryota; kingdom Metazoa; phylum Chordata; class Aves; order Psittaciformes; family Psittacidae; genus Pezoporus; species Pezoporus flaviventris. Next base: position 8,935,989 of record NW_026892585.1, read on the forward strand.
AGCACAGCATCAATGTGATGCCTTTGTCACATTCTGGAAGTTAATGAGAAAGAAAGGGCAGAGAAAGGTTCTTGTAAGGCTTTAAAAAGCCCAATGACTTTCAATTTCTTTTATGACTGTGGAGTAACTTAGGCTGTTATAGTCCTCTCTGAAAGGCCATAAATCACAGCAACCTGGCTTACATCAAATTAGGAACTATGGGTCGAGGAGAAAGTTGTTAAAATCTTGATGGGTTTGGGAAATAAATAGCTATGTCTGTACTGGGGCAAGTAATATTTACATAGATAGATGAAATGCTGAGTTCAGGATGCAATATTTTTCCAGGACTGTACACAGCACTAATTTTCCAATAAGTAGAGAAATATTTCAGAGACTACAACCACTGCTAGGTTCCATCTAATATATCCGTAAGGTCTTGAGGCAGTTTATAACACAAGGTCACATTTCTCATTTTGGTTTCTGTAAGCAAAAGAAAAATGATTCAGGAATGGAAAAAGTGATTGTTTAGATTCCATAAAACCTGAATTACTTATGTTGGATGTCATCATAAAATTCCGCAGTAAGAAAGATGGTTATGTTTAGTCCTGGATGGATATTTTTCATAGGATTTGTTTCTTCTTAGACTTGTGAAATGAATCAGAAAATCACATGGGACTTGAAAAGCACAAGCTGATCTGTCATTTTCTTCCCAAACACCTTTTTACTTTACCCCATTAGACTTGATATTGATGGGTTTGTGTGAGAAATAATTTATAAGGAGAAGGGGACAGATGAAAATCTACACTTCTGCTTTCTGGTGTAGGGAAATAACTGGTTGGTCATTCCTCAGACTCTAGATACTATCTCCTCAAGCCATTTGTTTTTACTGTAAGGAAGCACATAGAGAACTTGCCATTGTAAAGGAGCATGGCAAACCAGAACTTTTACGAAAAGAGAATTTGAGGGACCACAGTCACATTCTGGGATAAAGTGAGGTCTTTTAAATTTAACATCCTGGCGTGCAAGCTGCTCATACTTTGTTGCCTTAGCATGTAGAAATTCATTCCTGGCTGATAGAGCATGAATGGGATGAGGTCTTGGGTCCTAGATCATTTTTCTGTTGAGCACCCAAATAGAGAAGTCCGGTGTAGAGCAAGATATGTCTCCTGTGACTGTAAGCAAGCTGGTGGTTCTGCACTGCATGTGCAGCCTCTCCAAGCACGTGCTTAGTTACACAACTGAGCAAACAACCCAAGCTGTAGGCCAACAGGGAACACGAACAAAGCTGGGCGCCCGGGATCCGGGAACCAGTATGTACAGCACTTCCAGCATGTCCAGGACACCAGGATGCACATTCTTGCATGGGAGCCCAGTGAACTCACAAGATCTTCCAGATGCTGGGTTTTGGAGCATTGTGTTGGCCCAGAAACAAGGCGAATACATGAGGGAAGATCAGAGTAATGAAAAGAAACAAACAAAACCACAATAAAATGAGTAGTTGCTTCACCTCTTCCTCCCCTAGACCTAGAACAAGTTATGAGATAAGATCACCACCTCTACCTGCCATTTTGGAAACCTGCTGGTTCCTCCTCTCAGCAGAAGGGAATGCAGAGCAGCTTTCCTGGCACAGGTTTACTCCTTACCCTCTCTTTGACCTCCTCTGGAGTTGGTTTCGGATGGCCCATTTTCTTTAAGTCCGCGCAGGGAGTGGATACCACAAACTGGACTTCTCTTCTTGCTGTGTTCTGCATTTCAGAGGTGATGTAACCCTCTCTGTAATGCTGTTCTTGCTCCGTAGATACCACAAAGACCACAGTTCCCAAGAAAAGCATAAATCTTGTAGCCCAGCAGCATTTAGGGAATGTGTGGTGCCTTTCACACCCATTAGACCATCAAGTGAATGCAGTCACTGTGTTTTCATCTGTATTGTTTTCTGCATTTGGGCTGCCAAAATGAATTTCATTTTAAACTCAAATGGAGGGTGAATGTCTTGTTAGTAGTTTCTGGCTGTCTGGATAACTCTTGTTCCTGTTTACACTTTCAACATCAGACCTTAGATGCTGAAATAAAATTATCATGGACACATACCAACAAACTATAGCTGAAGGGAGTGCTGTCAAATCCTGTTTTCTGATGGGACTGTGTACCTCCTACACAAGTTCTCCATTGCAATAGGAAGTCTGGAAACTGGAAGGTTTTACTTATCAAGAAACAAGGCTCATGCAGAAGGGTCTGCAGTGACACGTTTCCATGTGGCTGTGTGCGTTTGTGCAGGGGAGAGGCTACTTCTGTCCTCCTCCACAGTCAGCCCTAAGCTTCTGCGCTAGCACAGATGTCCGTTCACAGCAGGGAGTCCATGAATTTGTGTATCTATGACACCCCCCACATGACATTCATGTGGTAGAATATCATTCTGCCACATGATATAAAGCTGGTTTAAAATATTCTTTAAACTGAGTATGAAGCTATAACTATGCCTCTAGACAAAGTATTTTGGAGCAGGGCCATTGACTGATGATGTTTAGTAGAGTGTATAACTGTTATAAATTCCAGTGTTAATACTTGGATTGCTCTGAAACACAAACTTTTCAATCAGTAGCACTTTTCTCAGTTGGAATTATAGAATTACGTATGCCTGAGCTCATACGTTTGTGATGTTCATTTGTTTTTACAGGTGCAAAGGGCCAGGTCTTGAAGGCTGTCCGAACGGGTGAGTATCTAATCTGCTACAATTAACGACAGAGCTGGGAAGAATGCATGCGTGTTTACATTTCCATGCTGGACACTGCAAGGCTGGGGCTAAAGTTAAGTCTTCAGCTCTGTACAGGGAAGTGACAGATTAGAGCAGATAAAAATGATCTAAAGAACTGAGAAATATCCCTACTGGCACGAGACTCCAAAAGCTCGTTCTGCTTAGCTTGCTTGTCAAGGTGAGACCTGGGATCTTACTGGGGAAGAAAAGGAGGAGCTAAAAAAAGAAAGGATTAAAGGCAGAGAGATATTTAGGATTGATATGGTTACCTGCATTGCAGGGGATTCATCTCAAACAGGGTTAAGCGGATGTCCAGAGTGTGTGTTTAATCAAAACCTAGGGCTTTTTAAATCTTACACCTAAGCATTATTTTGTCTTTCTGCGTTCCCTTCTGTCCTGCAGCTCCAAAATCCCATCTATCGCAGCGGGTGTTGTTGGAGGGCTCCTGTGCTTGGTGGTGGTCGGCTTGGGCATCGGCCTTTACTTGCGGAGACGCCACATCGTCAGAAAGAGGACCCTGCGCCGGCTGCTGCAGGAGAGGGAGGTGAGCACTGCTGGCATGGCACGGTGGCAACACCGGCTGTTTTACCTGCTTTAATGGGTGCCAGCCTGCTCATACTGAGAGCTAAAGCACCCTACATCTGCCTTGTAACTCAACAAGCCCTTGGGTTGGCGAGCATGGTGTCTGCCTCAGGAAAGAGGCGATGCGCATCTAACACCTTCTCAATCTGAAGTCTCATCCTTCGGGATGTAATTTTTAAAAGCTTTAGGGGGTTTAGATGTCTAAATCCCAAGGAAAATCATTGAGATTGTCTACTTGGAAAAAACTACACCTTCAGGGTGAGGTGCAGTGTGTTTTGCTGGTCCATAGCACTTTGCTGTGTAGACTCTCAGCCTTGAATAGTTTCTACCTCCAGACAAGCCTTGAGGGTGCTGTGGCAACTTGAAAATTCTACCCCCTTGATGAGACACACATCTCATTTCTTCAGAAAGAAACAAGAGAGAAAGAAGAGGAGGGAAAGGAATTGAGGAAGTGTTTGTGTCTTGTCTTTGGTTTGCTTTTAGCACAAAAATCCCGCAGAGCCATCAAAGTGGATGGTTCATGCTGTTGGGCACAAACAAGGCTCCTACACTGCTTTTTTGTTTTCTGCATGGTTTTGTCTGTGTTACAGCATCACCCCCTGAGTACCTCACATATAAACCAGCAAAATTCATTATCCTGGATTAAAGCCACTCTTTTATAATTAGCCACCTTCTTTTTCTAGTTCAGTCCTAGTAAATCATTAGCAAATTGTATTTAGCATCCTGCTAAAAGCCCAGTTGCAGCTCCTTTCTGTGCTCACTGGCTTCACAAAGTCAGCTGCTGAAATCCTTAAAGTCAAAGCTGTGCTACTTTTAATGCACTACCTCACAATATTTTACATACCACTGTATTCTACAGTTGTAATAGTAGAGTTCAGTTTGTGCTCAGCTCATCTTGTACTCCCTGTACTCCTCAAAATGACAATATTTCATCCAGCAGAAAGGTTGCTGGCCCACTAAAATCTGATTGTATCCAGCTAAATGCTCAAAGGTAAGGAAAAAGAAGCAGCACAAAGGGAAAAAGCTGACTTGTGCATCAGAAAAGGGTTAAAATACCTCTGTTTGGAAGGCATTGCTGCTGTTTGGTAATGAGGCCTAGGCCAAATTTTTAAAATCTTGATAGCAAATTCACCATCTCCTTTGTTATTGACAAAAGAAGCACTCTCAGAGTTCCAGCTGCCGCTCGTAAACCCTGCAGTCTGGGGGAGCCACTGGTACCATGGGAATTCCATCCAGTTAAACAAGAGCAGACCTGAATGGTTGTGGGTGATTCTTGCCCTTTATTTAAAACATTTTAATAATGTATTCACAAGTTCAAAACAAGAAAAATCTTCTTTAGGATCTCTGGTAATTGCATGCTTCTTCTTCCCATGTGCTTTAGGGCTTTGAAGTCAAAGCCTTCATTTGAACAGTAGTATTCCCTCATTCTCCTTCAAAATGGCAGTTGGCAATCTGTGATTGGTTTTACCTCTGAAATTTGGAGCAACTTGAGGTATTTATTGCTGCAAGTCAGAGTGGGGCTGTCTTCCTTGGAACTTCACATGGAATAAAATGTTCATTATTTTAAAGGAAGGATTTACTTGCTTTCCCAAAGCATGCAGTTTGCTGTCCTCCTAGAGTGTATGTCCTTCTAACATCATCTTCTCTCTGCCTTAGCTTGTCGAACCACTGACACCCAGCGGGGAGGCACCAAACCAGGCTCATCTGAGAATTTTAAAGGAAACAGAATTTAAAAAGGTCAAAGTTTTAGGCTCTGGAGCTTTTGGCACTGTTTATAAGGTAAGATGCACCTTAAGAGAAAAGGGGTGTTTCCCTTCCCATTTCAATCTTACTCCCTTATGCAGAAGCCACCCAAAGAGGGCATGAACTGGGAGCTGTGATCATTGTGATCACTAAGCTAGATTTTATAGCATGTCTGTATTGAATGGTAGAGAGATGACTCAGTCATCATTAGTTGAGTGACAAATTGGGTAACATGGGAGGTTTTACATGATATGTTTCCAAGCCATACTGCTGAACCCGGAGAGCAAAGTTCTCAACTTAAAAACTACCTCAGCCAAATACACGCTGTTGTGTTAGGAAAAAAGCAGTCAGTTCAGTGCTAAGCCATTTTTCTATGTGGTCTGGGGTTTTGGTTTTATACTTGTCAATCTCTTTCATTAGAACTGATTCGGATGTATGGGAGTGTCTACACACCTTCAACTGTGTAGGTCCACAGGGTTCTTTTTCTCTTGGTGTTTATCTTCTGTGTTTCTTATTCACCAAGTTCTACTTCTCTGTACTTTTCTTATTCAGGATAAATGCCAATAGTATTGAAATACAGACTTTCATAGAACCATGTATCTCTTTACAAAGCTTTGTATTCTGAAGCAGGCTTCCAGCTATGGCTAGGAACTTTTGAAGCTCAAATCCCATTAACCTCTGAAAATGCACAGAGTACATATATTGTTATATCGCTGAGTACATCAGCAGTGTGTCTTTGCAGTGCCACACTATTCACCTGCTGCCTAAATGGCCTGCTGACACTGTAAATGTAGAGCACTGAACCAGCCTGAAAGAAACCTACTTGCCACTGCTTATATTTGTACAGTATGGATGCCATCTTGTTGTCATGAGAAAATGCCAGTTCTTTCATCCCAGTCTGTATAAATTGGAAGTAGCAAGGTTTTGCACGTACAGTTGCTGTGATGTGCTAATTAATTAGTTTTCCATCCACAGAAGTTTCTCTTTATGCGTCTCTTGGGCATCCCCCCTATAGAGGGATGGAAATGAACATGGTGTTTTTTTCCAAAAAAGATACTCTAGAGGTGACTGAAAGAGAAATACCACTCCATTAACAGGATTGCTTAACACCCGCAAGACTTTTTTTGCCTATTTTTGTTGCTTGCCATGTCTTCCCATTGCTCAGAATATTTAAGTCCTCTCAGAAGATGTAAAAGGTGTATGTAATTGTGAGAATTAACCTGGTAGATATGAGACTGAGTAACTCTTTCTACTTCTTTTTGGTAGGGACTTTGGATCCCAGAAGGGGAGAAGGTTAAAATTCCTGTGGCTATTAAAGAGTTGAGAGAGGCTACCTCACCAAAAGCCAACAAGGAAATACTTGACGTAAGTTTTCATGTTTGTTTTGTCAAGTTGTCAGTGGTCTGTGAATTTTCCTCTGTAACAACTAAAGGGATTTTGGGATTTTGGGTGGGAAGAAATATTTTGCACCCAAACCTGAATTCTCTATCTAAAGTTCTGGGCTTTGAAGCCCAGTCTGTGAAATGCTTTTGTGTCTCATATGAACCCTGTGCTCGCAGTCCACATACTGGTGTAGTACTCCTGGGGTAGCACCTATGGAGAGGTCAGGACCATACATTTACAGCTAACTCTGTTTTCTTTACTCTCATGTTTAGGCCTTGAACTGTGTCACATACATGTCACATACATGTCACATGCAAGGCAGTAAATGCAGGAACTGCAGACTCTTCAGTGATATCAAAGTACTTCCCCTTTTCAAAGTTTCTGTAGTGTATCTTCATGTTATCTTTTCTTTTCCTTTGAATTAGGACACTTAAAAAAAGCTCTTGCTTTTTTTCAGTCCTGTTCATCTTTTAGATTATTTTATTGGTGGAATTCTTTCTATATTTCAGATGAAAATTAAAAAAAAAAAATACAAACCCAGTCAACAGAAGTCAGAGGGATGACTCCAAAATCTCCTCTCAAAACATATTTTGCTACACAACCAACTTTTCAAGGTCATTGAAACTGCAGAGATAATAATGTCCAATTAAAGATGATTTACCTTACAGAAACATGCTAGGTATAGAACAGGCACAGCAGCTTTAGCTCATATAATCCAGGCGAGCTCTCGCTAGCTTTATTAGGGTAGGGCTAATTCAGAAGATTGTTGTTGAATACCAAGCATACTTGGAGCAGGTTAGAGTGTACCGCAGAGATTTCCAAGATAAACAGTTGAAACAAAGGCCCACTTTAATGTCTTGGGCTACTTAGAGGGACCCGTGACCGCACAATAGCTCCCTTCTGCTCCCTGCGAGGAGGCGGTGGCCTCTTTGACCTTGCACTATCGAATGTGATACCAGTGCCAAGGCTTGGACACTGTCTGAAAGCTGTGTGGCCCGTACACCCACCCCACTCTTCAGCATCCCAGTTCTCGGCCCTCAGGTCAGCCCCACGGGGGCTGTGCGGCAGATGGGCAGTAAGAAGAGCTCCAGCTCTGCAGAGTTCCCGCTCTTCCCTCCCTTCCCCCACTAAAATGAGTACAATATGGATCTGAATCCCAACAGGAAGCAAGGCAAGGAACAGATGCCCTTCGTCATTCTGATGGCTTGGGTTGGAAGCCTAGGGAGATGAGCACGTTTTGGTCTCTGCTTACATCTGAACATCATATAATGGATTTGAAAGGTTCTTTACAAAATACTGCTGCAAATATCTATGTAACTGAACAGCAGATTGTATTCTTGCTTCATCTTTCCTCAAGCTAGCCGACAGAACCAGTGCTCTCTCTGACAGAGGGTTGTTTTTCAGTGACCTGCTCACATCCTGCGGTAGGTTGAGGAGCAGTTGTCCAATTCTACTGGTGATCATCTTTAACCTCGCTGCCTGGAGGCCACTTTCATCCAAAACAAGGATACCAAACACAGAATTAGCACCTCAGGAGAAGCTGCATTACATCATGTTTTGCTTAGGCTGGCAAGTCAAACAGTAGTACCAAGGCCAGAAAGTATTGCTTAAGAATTGGGGTTGCTTATTTCTTGAACGTCATTGCTTTAATAACTTTGTTTAATAATAGTTCTTACCAGCTACACAACTATGTGACATCTGTGGAAAGCTTATTAGATGATGAGTAAAGTGCTATGGTATTTCTTCTCTTAAGCTCTTAGAGCAGATTTGCTCCTTTCCATGCCACAACAATCTCTTCACTATGATTTTAGACACTGGGGGGCTGCTAGGTTAATACTAAATCACCAAGGGATGATTAGTTGGTGTCTCTCCAGATGCTGAGTTAAGATGCATGGAAAAGTTCTCATTATTTCCCATTGCGTTGGTTTTCAATCAGATGGCTTAAAAAATGTCTAAATGTGACATATTGTAAATCAGACCCAAAATCAGTTAAAAAATCCAAACAACTTCAGCTGTAATTTTTTCCCCAGTTGGAATCCATTCTTTGAGCTGGCACTTGACAGTGGATGTCAATATAAATACACAACTCAATTACCAATCCGTAAGTAGTTTTTGCACACAAGAAAATGTGAAGTTGTGCTTTTCACCTTGTGGCCATGTTAAAGGATGTGTTCAGTGTGTTTGAAATGTACTTCACCAGCCTCTGAAGGAGCATCTCCCTTCCTACAGAGGAGCAAAGGGAAAGGTCTCCTTAGCTCAGTACCTAAAGCTACGTAGGGTGAACGCAGACTTGACAGTTTTTCACATATTTATGAAGCTCAGACCCAAAATTCCAGTTGACCAAAGGGTTTATTATGCTTGGGCTCCCACATTATAAGTACATTCCTGGTATAATTTACATGGCTAAATGGGACTGAAACAGCTTTTCCAACTGGGGACAACATTTTCACCACATGTACTCAAGCCTCTAAAGAGGTGAACTGATTATTAGCCTATTTGGTTTGACATCAACTGAAGAACATAATGATCAAGAAGAACATGGTCTCTTAAGAAGTCAAACCATCGGTCACATCCTAGATGACAACTCTTGACTTTCTGGGTTAGCACAAACCTTGACAGAAGGGCAAAAGTCTCAAAATACTCATGTCCAGACAGGTTGGTCAAAAGATCTGTAGAGGAGAAAAAGCATTATGACACATGTTCACAAGATGTGTTGCCATTGCAATTGGGTGCTTAAAGTGATGAAATCCCATCAGTTTCCAGGTGATGTTCAATTTATTAATTCTGCCTAGGTCTGCCAGTTTTGTCCCCAGGATTTTGTGTCCTTGGTGTAACAGAAGTGGGAGCCTGGCTCTTCTGTGGCATCTCAGTGATGCTTCAGTTCAAAATCTGGACCTTCCACTGAGTAGAAAAAACTCGATCCACAGAGAGGGAAATACAAGTATTTTATATGTGATATGAAGCACAGAGTCTGCATTTAGTATTTTAACAACTTCTTGAATGACCAACTCATTTTAAACTCTCTCCAAATATGTGTCATGCCAAAGGGAGTGTTTCACATTGCTTTTTTTGCTTTCTTCTCAGGAAGCTTATGTGATGGCTAGTGTTGACAATCCTCATGTATGCCGCTTGTTGGGAATCTGCCTCACGTCCACCGTGCAGCTCATCACACAACTGATGCCTTATGGTTGCCTCCTTGATTACATCCGAGAGCACAAGGACAACATCGGCTCCCAGTACCTTCTCAACTGGTGTGTGCAGATCGCAAAGGTAAGTGGACCAGCATACCTCCGTATCAGCTAAAACTCATGCTATAACACAGATCTGACAGCAACATAATGTATTTATTTACTTAACTGTCTCTGTAAATCTTTCTATTTCATCACGTGGTTTGTAGATACCTTATATGTGACAGTGAGTGGTTGCTTTGTCTAAAACAATCTACTGTTTTCAAGCTGCTGAGCAAACCTTAGCTATTCTTCAAAACGCTCCTAGACAGTGTAATATTATCACCAACAGATTTATGTCCAAACCAAACACCCCATAGTGTGATTAAACAGTGCTGTGGCAGGGAGTAGAATTTGGCAATTCCCGTACCAAAATGCTGACTCCATCAGTGGATTTCCTTGGGCTGTGGCACGAGGCAAACAGTGTTGAGGCGCTTTCTTGTGTGCCTCAGAGAATTTCAGGCTGAAATCTCTGAGGCCTGAGGATCAAAACTGCTGATTAATAAATACCAGCTCCATTCTAGCAGAGGCTGGCTGTGACCAAAAGACATTCAGGTATATCAGGGCTGTTCTGTCATTTATATGCACTGAGTTGGTGCCTGTAATCTAATTACAGTGCCAATAGTGCCAAATAAAGGACTAATTATTACACTTGGCACTGTTTGCCAAAGAGGAGAGCAGCAAAGGAGGCTGAAGTACAGCCTCTTGCACTTAGGAGCAACATGCTGTGTTTGGAAGGTGATTAGCTGCTTGCAAGCATGGACGAATAGAGCAAAGTCAGCACAAAAAATAGGTTCAGTTTGTTGGAGATTCGTTGTATAAGATGGCAGTATCCGCAAAGCCCGGCTGATTTAATGCTCCTCATTTCAGGAATGCCAGTCTGCAAGCTAACCACACACTTACAGCCTTATCGGTCCCTTGAGACCTTGTATACATCCCAGGCTTGCCTGGCTGTGGTTTGCATTCAGGAAACATGCTGAGGACCTCAGAAATGTGTCCACCAAAAGTACACAGAGCATTTTTCATCTCGGTGTGTGCACTTCTTTACAGCATGCTCCACAGCAAGTGAATTTTTATTTATGCATCAACCTGGGATGTGAACTGCCTCTTTCTGACTCTTTTGCTCTCTTGTTTTAAATCAATTACTGCTCTGTCCTGGATTCATTCCCTTTGGAGGATGAGCTGGAAGCCACATTTCCCTCCTCCTCCTTGTTAATTTTTAAGGTGGCAAACTCAGTCCCCAGACTGATCCTCGAGGCATCGCTTGCCCAAAAGGTTGCCATTCACAATTGTTAGCATCTGTTTCACTCTTTTTCATGTCGGTTCAACATTTGCCCATAGCAACCTCTACCCTCTCCAGAGATGCCTGACCTTCAACATACTCCTTTGTGCTGCTCTTCACTGAAGTTCTCCTCAAAGCACTCGTAAATCCTGTGTTTGGCTTTTTCCCACCAATGCATCTGGTGTTACTGCTCTGATAAAGTCGTGCCAGACTTTTGGACATTCTCTGACTCTTTAAAAGTGTACTTTCAGAGGGGGAAAAAGATTGAAGCCAATGTATTTATGTCTGGTAACTAACCAGCAGGAGGCAAGTTCCCTGGGAAGCTTGTTCTAGTTCTGTTTTCACAGCTTTGAAATAAGTTTGCTTTGTATCTTTTACAAACATCATCTTTCACTGAGGTATGGAGTCCTGTCTTTCAGATGAGATGTTATAACAGAGCATAGGCACTCCATGTGCAGAAGCACTGTGAAGTAACTCTTTGAACACATTAGTCTCATGCTTAATGATGAAAAATGACTTAAACCCCAGGCCTGCACACAATTAAATATCTGCTGAACATTCTAGATAAGCAGTTCGGTGTCTTCGGTGTATGGTTATGTGCGTGCACAAGCCTTTTAGCCATCAGCGTCTTGAAAAACTTGGTTTGAAACTGATATTCTGCCTTTCAGCAGCTTTGCCTCATAATAAGTCTGCAGCAAGATGTGTTTAGCAGAAACTTTTTTATCCTACTAGGGCTAGATTATGTGATTATTATTTCTTTCTTAAGACAGTTTTCTGTCAGCAGCTCAAGATGTTTTGTTTCCAGAGCTCTGCTTGCTGAAGAACTATCTGTGTAATGAAATGCATGCTCGTAGTGGCATTGCTCCAGGTTGTTTGGGTGGTTTGTTTTGGCAACATCAGCAGCACATGGGTGAAGTTCTGCTGAGGGACTTGGGTGGAGGATTCCATGGTGGTCCAGGTTAGCAGTGGGTTTAGGAAGGGGGGGAGGCTGGAAGGGAATTATTCCCTCCAGTGCTCTGTCATCTCATCAACATGATCATTTTGCTGTTAACTTTGTAGGTTACAAGTGCTTTTTTATTAATTTCCTCTTCATAAAAATACAAGCACCAGCAAAAGCCTATGGACTGGGAATAATTGTGGTTAGATCTTGCAGGAAACTTAGAAATCATGAACTTTTTGATTCCATGCACCAAAACTGGTGTTGAAGGAAAGGGGAATAATCTCTGTGGTCAGAAACACAGCTGATTTATGCTTTAGAAGTCAAACCGGCACAGTTAGTTGTATTCTTCCTAGGGGGGCAGCTGTATCAAAAAAGCACATATGCCATGGGAAACCCAGTTTAATCATGGCAGGCAGTGAAACTGCCTTTTCAAAGAAGTACGTGCCTTTCAAAGAGGCATCTGTAAACAGATACAACTCTGAGCTCAGCCATAGAGCAAAATTGTTTACTGTTTTTCCCCTTTTTCTCATATTTGCAGTGGGATACCTCATTGTTAGCAGGGAGAAGGTAGAGTAAGGCACAATATCTGCAGCTTTGAATGAATAATTTCTAAATACTCTCTGTAGGATTGGTCTACGTGCATGTGGAAAGTGATAGTTGAACTCTGTATTATACTCTCCTGAAGTCACTTGGGTTGCACAAGTGCAGCTGCAAGGAGTGTTATTTGAAAGTCCTGTGAGGAATCTCATCCCCTGCTATATATATACCTGCTACTGTCTCTTTTTTTCTTCATCAATTCACCGGTGTGTGGACCTACAAAAAACGTTCCTGGAGGGTGATAGTTATTTCTCAGTGTAACTGTCCTCACCCTGCAATAAACATCACATAAATTGAAACAGGAAGCCTTCTTCTGAAGGTGGGATAGATTACCACATGTCCATGGTGGTGCTCTCACTTGTTTGCACATGCCAATGGCATCCTAGGGTGCATTAGAATGAGTGTGGTTAGTAGGTCAAGAGAGGTTCTCCTCCCCCTCTACTCTGCCTTGGTGAGGCCACATCTGGATGATTGTGTCCAGTTCTGGGCCCCTCAGTTCAAGGACAGGGAATTGCTTGAAAGAGTCCAGCACAGAGCCACAAAGATGATTAAGGGAGTGGAACATCTCCCTTATGAGGAGAGGCTGAGGGAGCTGGGTCTCTTCAGCTTGGAGAAGAGGAGACTGAGGGGTGACCTCATCAATGTTTACAAATATGTAAAGGGTGAGTGTCAGGATGATGGAGCTAGGTTTTTTCAGCGATGTCCAGTGATAGGACAAGGGGCAATGGGTGTAAACTGGAGCATAGGAGGTTCCATGTGAACATCAGGAAAAATTTCTTTACTGTGAGAGTGACAGCACTGGAACGGGTTGCCCAGGGGGGTTGTGGAGTCTCCTACGTTGGAGGTATTCAAGGCCCGCCTGGACAAGTTCCTGTGTGATGTACTTTAGGTTACCCTGCTCTCGCAGGGGGGTTGGACTAGATGATCTTTTGAGGTCCCTTCCAACCCTTGGGATTCTGTGATCCAAACCCAAAGCATGTGATGCCCACCAACAGTTTGTTGTATTGCAGGGAATGAACTATTTGGAGGAGCGTCGCCTGGTGCACCGTGACCTTGCTGCCAGGAACGTCCTTGTTAAGACTCCTCAACACGTGAAAATCACAGACTTTGGGCTGGCAAAGCTGCTCGGTGCTGACGAGAAGGAGTATCACGCCGAGGGAGGCAAGGTAAAGCGCATCGGAGAATGAGCCGCTGCTGTGCGTTCGTCGGTGTTTGTGCTTGTGCGCAAGCCTTGAACATAGAGGGGGGGAAAGAAAGTGTGTTTTTCAAAGCACTCAGCTGCCGTCTCAGCATGCTGCCTTTGAAGCCTGAGGAAGTCCTCTGAAATCAGCCGAAGCAGTGTCAGGCCAGTGGGACTGCAGTGGGAGCAGAGGTAGCAGAGCAGCGAATGCGTTTGAAATTCCCACCCAGAATGTCTGGGAAAAAGCAAGATTATTAAAAAAACATTAAAGAGGAGGAAAAAAGAAAAAAAAAGCATGGCTGAATTCATCAGTGTAGCCAACACCAATAATGCTGTGCAGTTTAGGAAGAGAAAGGGAATACTGTGTATTTATAGCAGAAGAAAGACCTGTCAGACTTGGTTCAACACGCCTTCGTGTTATACTGCGTGCTGATGGAGGGAATGTGTCCTGCTGAGAAATTAAAGAGAAACTGCTTGCAAATATTGCAGAGACCATAAATGGAAACCATATGAGTGCAGATCAGTCTTTGTCAGGCTCTACAGCCTGAGATTGGATTTGTGTCCTGTTGTGATAGAAGGTTAAAAAAACAGTAATCTGACCATTAAAAGTATCCAAAACTAATTTGTAAGAGAGATTTCTAATATGCCTGATATTTCACAAGTTCCCAGGTTCAACATAATAAATGAAAATAATAATAAGACTCAAAAGTTGCCTGCTCTACCACTCAGATAGTTGTGTGTTGTAGTTGGTTGGGTTTTCACTTCTGTAACCAAACTGTAGGTTTACACACCACCTGGTGGCAAATATCCCTCATAAATTTTGGACCGGCCTCTTAAGGCTTGCTTGTGAATTTTCCTAGGTTCCTATTAAATGGATGGCCTTGGAGTCAATTTTACATCGGATTTACACTCATCAAAGCGATGTCTGGAGTTACGGTGAGTCTAAAACCAGTTACAGTAATTGCAAATGGGTTGGAGAATCACAGGATTGGCTAGTGACTCTATGCGGACCTTTTTCATTCCCATTATGAGAAGACTGAGAGATTAAACATGAACAGTGGTCCCAAAACTATTCAACAAAGTAAAAGTTCCATGAAATCACATGCTAGTGAGGTGTAAGATGTTTTGGAGAACATGCTTTCAGATGATGAGTCCTTCCCCTGAAAGGGGCTGCAGGTAGGAGACTGCTTCATTTGCTGAAGTTCTCCGGATGCTTTTCTTCAGCAGCTTCCCATGAAATAATATAACTTGGCTGACAGGAAAGCCACATAACTAGAGAGAGGACCTAAAAGCAATGGCCACACTGTTGGTCAGTGTCAATTAGTATCACTGCTGTGACCTAAAATGCTTGTGCTGTCTTGGTATTGAAAGGACAAGGCCAAAAGGAGAGGAAAGTAAAAACCTCCTTAGAGAGGTTTATATACCAGTTTTACATTTGGTATAGTTCATCAGCCAGCTTGAAAGAAAAAGGAGCAAAAAGGAAACTTTTCAGAGTATCTTATTACAAAATTTCCACTCCGTGGGCTCTTGTATTCCTGGAAAATACTCAATGCAGATGGTCAGATCCTGTATCCTTTTAGAAGAAGTATGGCCTCTGGTCCTTCTAATCCATTTATGTATCTTGGCATCCAAAACCTTGTTTTGTATCCTAAGCTACCAGACAATCACAACGGCTACATCACGAGAGTACGTGGTATGTCAGCAGATGACACTGGGGCAGCTGGTGTACACGTCTTTCAAAAACTGCTCTTGCTCGTCTCCAGAGAGATTGATTGTTTTTAAACAAAAAGGCAACTTAGATTTTCAAACAAAAAGACAAACTTACTCCAGCCACTTGCTGGGCTGGAGTCAAGAGGCAGTAACCTGCATTTCCTTCCTGTGGGGCTGGGAAGTTGGTGGGATGTTGAATACTGAGATAGTAGCTGAGATTATAAAAAATAAACAGGGGAAGGAGGGGAAAGAGTGGTAGAAACCAAAGCCTTAAAGGGAAGCAGGGTGATTTCAACCTGCTTTATTAATTTGTCTCTCTTTAAAATCATGGTAGACCACGTTTTTCCCTGGGTGGGGCTCTGGCAATGCAGTGCCTCTGTGAGAGCTCTCTCTGCTCACACCTCTCTGCACCCAAGCAAAGCAACCTGGCGCCTGGTAAAGCTTCTGTCATGGTCTTCTCTTCCCCCTTGCAGGTGTGACAGTTTGGGAGCTGATGACATTTGGATCCAAGCCATACGAAGGGATCCCTGCCAGTGAGATCTCCTCTGTCTTGGAGAAAGGCGAGCGTTTGCCCCAGCCTCCTATCTGCACCATTGACGTGTACATGATCATGGTCAAATGTGAGTTTCCGTTTGGGGTTGTGTGTGCTCACCTAAGTTGCATAAGTAGCCCGATTGCCCTCGTTGTGCAGTATTTGTATATGCTGTGTTCTTGGTGATGGCACAGGGTTATGTGATAAGAGTGATGATACCAGCGTGTTCCTGTACCTGCAGTGTTAGCTAGGAGTACAGGATATGGTTTCATTAGTCACTGATTCAAACAGTTGATGCTGTTTTCACCATTCACACCACTGACCGACAGTCAGTTACTTTAGGCTGATATTGCCAGGCAGTACGATTTAGCATAGCACCACCCACTGTACCTGATACTCTGGTTTTGTATGTCTAGAGAATAGAATCAACACTACCTTCTCCTCCAGGCTCCCCCTTAGTTCAGTCATATGCCTCCCCTCTGGAATCACACACATGGATTTATGTACTCCTTTTACTAAAGGAGTGCCGGGAGCACAGACACCACAATGACGGCAGATGCACATGAGTATCTGGACTTCCTCATCCAATTTCTCCCTCATTTCATGAATGAAAATGAGGCCCTTCTTTGGCAGACAGCTGTTGCAGTAAAGTAGCGCAAAAGCTGAGGGGTCTCTGAAGCACTTTTCAGCTATTTTTAGGGCATGTCAAAGGACTTCTGAACCCCAAACCCCTTTTGCACCTCTGTCAGCTGCTAACATGTTAGATTATTATGTGGCTTCCTCTAGGCTATGGCTGCAACATCCCTGCTCCGTATTAAGAGGATGCTGATAAGCAGCCCACTAGGTGGCATAGAAAACCTTCTAACTAGAGGAAAATGTACCTGTTCCTGAAATAGGAGCCACACTACCATGAACACCCCATAGCACAGCACTTGGGGAATCTTGGAGCACCCACACATTGCTTTGTTGGGACAGGCACCACACAGGGTAAGCCTGATCCTGTGCTCAGCGAGGCAAGCAGGAATCGGGACCAGAGGTGTGCACCTACCCTGGGAGGTACCCAGTCCCAAAAGCAGTGTTCTAGAAACGCATCTCATCATCCTCAGAGGTGCTGAACCCTACAGACACCTCAGCCCATTGCCTTTCCTTTGGGCCAGTCCAGATGCAGAAAGGAGGCATTTTTGCAGACACCTCACCAGGTACCTGCAGCTTTTAAAACACAACCAGTGGGGTGTCTCCATCCTCTATCATACCCTTACACTGAATTTAAGTGTGAGCTTAAGGATCAAGGGGTTGAGCCTTCCTTCTGCCACAGGACTCAGCTCCACATTTTTCATTGCTCTTCTCCCTTCATGTCTACAGGCTACAGGGCAGCCCCTGTTGAAGCCGTGCCAGTTTGACTGTAGGAATTCAGAAGGCCCATTCATCTCTTATAAGCAGAGAGTATAAACTGAGATGTTCAAAGTTAATCCACAACATTTTTTAAAGAAGCAGAATTTAAACAGATGCAACTCAGAAATTCAGGAATAGGAGATGCTACTTCTGCAACAGGAGCAAACTCCCAAAGGCCCCACTCTTTCTAAAAGCAAGAAGGAATTCTTCCTTCTACCATGGTAAAAAGTCACTGGCAATGATGAGATTTTGTCTAATGCAGTTTTCAAATGGCGTATTATCACTTGTCTTCTCCATTACCATGGATAGGCTGTTTCTCATGGGTTCTTCAGACATACAAAGCTTGACCTTCATTATTTTTAAACATAAAGAGTTTCTTCATCAGCTCATCTGTTAGTTGATAACAGAAAGTGTGGGTTTCCTAAGTGATATCACATGTAAAACCACCACTATCTATATTAGAAATCTCTTCTAGCATCAATCCACACTAAGCTGTAGGACTTGTTTTTGCTGAAGTCCGTTTGCTAATTGAATGCAGCTTAGATACAGTTAATCTTTCAGAATGTCCCCAGAGAGGATGTTTTGAATTTTAAAAGACATCTGGTACAGAGGGTAGCTTCTGTTTTAGGCTTCCCAGGATTTCACAAAGCCGTGCAGTGACTAGACAGTCAAATCACCGTACCTCTGCAGGGACCCACTGAAGTTAGTTTGCTTCTCCCCTCCCTCAATAGCTTTTTCAAGGCTATTTTGGAGTAATCCAATGCCAAGATATGCATTTTAAATGCTGAAATTCACACCAGTGACTGAACTTTTTATGGTGGTCCCTTCTGGGTAACTCCTTTCTTTGTTCCATCCAGGACACTTCCTTTTGCTGCTACGTTTCGTTCTAAGCTCTGTGTTTTATCACCAAAACCAACCTTATTTGTTGATTGCTCCCCCTGTTGTCCCTCCAGGCTGGATGATTGATGCAGACAGCCGTCCCAAGTTCCGTGAACTGATAGCAGAGTTCTCAAAAATGGCCCGTGACCCTCCACGCTATCTCGTTATACAGGTACTAAACCCAGTGGTAGGAACGTGTCTGATGGGCATTTAATATGGGGCACAAAATCATTAGTAATGCGTCTGAAAACACATAGTAGGGTGGTGAGGCACTGGAATGGGTTGCCCAAGGACATTGTGAATGCTCCATCCCTGGCGGTGTTCAAGGCCAGGTTGGACAGAGCCTTGGGTGGCATGGCTTAGTGTGAGGTGTCCCTGCCCATGGCAAGGGGGTTGGAACTGGATGATCTTAAGGTGCTTTCCAACCCTAACTATTCTATGAGTCTGTGATTTATTGCTGCTTTCAAGGTCTTACACATTCAGCTAGAACCAACCACCAACAGAATTTCAAGACCAGTCACTATTGTCTTAGGACTTGTCCCAGTGTAGGACCAGTAACAGTCCATACTGCAGTCCTAAGAGGAGAGCAGTTCGATCCTCTTAAAAATTGCAGCTGTTTCACAGCAGAGATTGCAGGCCCAAATTCCCCTAAACTCCAGGTAAATTTGGATAAACACACAGATCAAGAGTTTGCATCTTGGGCCTCTTGCTAAACTACTTTGTGTCTCAGAGAAGGGAATAATGTGGGCTTGAAGGAAGCCTAACCCTAAACCTCTCTCACGCTGACTTGTCTCACAGGGAGATGATAGGATGCACCTGCCCAGCCCTACGGACTCCAAGTTTTATCGCACCCTTATGGAGGAGGAGGACATGGAAGATATAGTGGACGCTGATGAGTATCTCGTGCCACACCAGGGCTTTTTCAACAGCCCTTCAACATCCCGCACTCCTCTCTTGAGTTCACTGGTATGAAACTCTTCTTCTTTGGAAACATGACAAGCAATCTGAAGAGTGAACTGCTTCTTGTAATGTCTGTGTTTTCTTTCTCTCTCTTTTTCAGAGTGCTACTAGCAACAACTCTGCTACAACCTGCATTGACAGGAACGGGGTAAGTGGGATGACCTTTGAAAAAGGAGCAACTTCTATGTGGATCAATTTCTACAAAATAGTGCCTTTAATATGGATTTTCTCTACTTCCAACCTAGCAGGGGCATCCTGTGAGGGAAGACAGCTTTGTCCAGAGGTATAGCTCAGATCCAACAGGCGCTTTCTTGGAGGACAGCATAGATGACGGCTTTCTGCCAGCCCCAGGTGAGTACCTCTCCTGTGTTTCCATCCCATGGCCACTAATTTGCGAGCCATTCAGTTGTGAATGTAATCATTGTCCTTCCTTTTCTGCAGAAAGGAAGCAACCCATATGCTTCCTACCTTTTTTTGCTCAGTAAACATGAGTGGAAATGTGTGCACATATCCTTTTCCTAGATTTTATCTGGCTGCTTCTGGCCATTTCTCATTTCAGTTCCTTCACCAGCCAGGTTCCTCCTGGTCATCACATGTGCCATCTGGCCGGGGAGTTTGCATGTATAGTTATGTGTCTAAAGCTTCATACTTGGAAAAATATCCTCTAAAACCTAGGTTTCACCCCTTAAACCTTTTTAGCAACATAAACAGCTTTCTGGCAGTTCAACTGCCTTCAGATGTTGATACACAGAAGGCAGCTCATGGTTACATCGTAGGCGGTTGAAGAGTGAGCCAAAGAGCACCGAGGGAGTTGATGCCGGGTTGTGCAGTCATGATGCTTTGTGACCTTAAAAAATCCCAACCAACCCTTCCAAGAATACACCACAGCTACAAAGGGTGAAAGATGCTGCAAGGGATGGCACTGGAGTGAAATGTGTAGTGCCTGTTATCGCCAGTCCAGTATTTTTCTCATCTCTAAGCGTTTTTTCTAGGGAAACAGCTCCTGGCAGCTAAGCTCCCAGACTGCAGTTTCAGAACAGTATCTGGGACGTAGCCACCTACACGTCACTAAAATCAGCAGTAGCTATCTCGCTGTCTTGTGGTCCAAGGCGTCTTTCTGGGGCTTTGCAAATTGGATTCGTGAAGGTGAACTTCAGGGCAGGATGTGTGGTGCCATGGCATGTCAGTCCCTGTCTTTGGCTCTCTTTTCACTCTGGGAAGTTCAGTTCTAGTGGAAGGCATCCCTATCCATGGCAGGGGGTTTGGAACTACGATGATCTTAAGGTTCTTTCCAACCCTAACTGTTCTATGAGTCTGTCCTTCTGTGAGGTGCTGTGTGCAAAGAGCAAGTGGCAGCTGGGTTGAACGTACACCTCAAGTGATGCAAATGGCTGCATTAGTTATATGCCTTCATTTTCATTCCTTCTTATTTTTATTTTCCTTTTATTCCAGAGTATGTAAACCAGTTGGTGCCCAAGAAAACTTCTGCCTCAGCAGTCCAGAATCCAATCTACAACAACTTCTCTCTCACAGCAAACTCAAAGGTCCCCACAGACTCCAGCTACCAGAATTCACACAGCACAGCTGTGGACAACCCTGAGTATCTCAACACCAACCAGTCTCCGCTGGCCAAGACAGTCTTTGAGACCTCTCCTTACTGGATCCAGGCAGGCAACCACCAAATAAATCTGGACAATCCTGACTACCAGCAGGACTTCTTACCGAAGGAAACCAAACCTAACGGTCTCCTGAAAGTTCCCGCAGCAGAAAACCCGGAGTACTTGAGGGTAGCAGCACCAAAAAGTGAATACATTGAAGCCTCAGCATGACCACAGAGGATTACTTCTTGCAGTGAGGCAAGCCAGACTCTCGGTGAACTACCTGGCTGCTGCAAGAATAGACGCTTGCTCACAGCGGACAGCAACTGCAATGCATCGAGAAGCACACTTTTCCTTTTCAGCACAAGGGCTGAAACTGTGAGGTCTATTTGATGGTAGTTTGGGTCTTTTCTTGCCTATTTCCATGTAATAACTGAGGCCCATAACCTGCACTCAGATGGATGTTGTGATGGACTGGGATCTTCCCGGACAAAAGAAACATGGATGCATTCCTTTCATTGTCAGATGGTAGCACGGTGAGAAGCCACTCTGGGATGAACTCAAGAGCTGTACACATTGTACAGTTTTAGATTCCTTTCTACAGCCTGTATTTTTATAAATGTTTCTAAGAGAATTTTTGGATCTTTTACCTGATCAGACACTTGTGCTGCTGGTCTGCTATGTGGTGCTCAGATCACCAGCAGGAAAACAAACCCTTATGTTTCTAAACAGTTTTCCAATACTCCTAGAACAGAAACAGTTTTCCCAAACCACCGGATTTTTTACAAATTGGCTTCATATACTGCCTCTTGGCACAAAGAGGAGAAGTGCATCTGGGGGACATGTGGGAGACTCTGCCCAGGGCCTGTATGGAGTGGATTGCTCCAGGGAAAACTAGCACAAGAAGCGAAACGGCACGACGCATCACTTACTGACCACTACTGCTAAAAACTGCCAGGAGGAAGTCGCCTCAGAGTCACGTGTACCTGGATACAAAGTGCTTGCTACTCTGTTTTCTGATGGTCAAACTCAACACATTTGTTTTCTGATCCCTTATGCGGCTGTCAAGTTGTCAAAATGCCTTTCTTCTCCAACAGAACTGTTAAAGATGTTGCCCTAATTGAAAAATGAAGTGTCAAATAACATTTAACAGACTTTAATTAAATGTCAAGGAAATGCAAATAATGGCAAATTGGAGCGTTCACAAGACAGACTGGAAGAACTACCCTAAATTAAACTTGACTAGGGCAAGAAACACAGGTAGCAAGATGTTTTATTTCCCTTCTTAAAGGGGCACAGAGCAGAAGTAATTTTCCCTTGTACATCTGGCAAAGAAGAGGGGTATATCAGTGTTACGCTTCACTCACTTCAAGGCAGAATACTGCCAATTGCTTGGGGCAGAGGCTGGGGCTGGTTGCCTGTCCCTTTGGGGTTACATAGCCTGGCAATCTAGGAGGGGCAGTGGCAATGAGTTAAGGAAGAATAATCTGGAGTGATGGAAAATATGATCTCCCTCTTCTGAAACACAGGGCTGCCTACTGCTTCTTTAAAATACCCAGCATCATCTTCTGTTGCCAGTGTGGAACAGGCAGGCGAGGCAAGGCTGTGATTTTAGCTTGACTGTATAAATCGATCACAGCAGCAAAAGCAGCTACTCCTTCCAGGGGCCTGTGACACAGAGCTTCAAATTCTTCCATCATTAACATTTCTTATGAATGTAGGATGAGTAAAGTGCTTAACGTGTGAATTTAGTCAGTAATTTAGGTGCATGCCACCAGCATTGGCAGTACGATTTTAATCAGACCACTAGATCACAAAGCAAATGCGCATTTGGTGATTTTGCTATAAAGGCCCTTAACTAGTTGAACATTGGCAGCTTGCTTGAGGGTAGCATAAGCAGCTAAGTTGCAGAGGATATGTAGCCTATAAAGTAGCTAGAAATAGATTTATGCCACTACCATGTTCTGAATACATCAGGATGTGTTTCAGTTTAAGTATTGCATCTGGAGTCCAGGATCAAGCGGAAAATGTTCAGAACATCGTTTTTACAGATTTATTGAGGAAAGAAGGAGAGCTGTCATGTGAAATGACCCCTTTTATAAGTAACATGGTGTAAAATGCATTAGTATCTTGTGTGTGTGCAGTAGCTCATCGGCCATGCTGTAGCTAAAGCAGTATATCGGGTCAAAATCCAAAGATTTTCCTCTTTGGTACATGCGTGTCACTGTGACCGAGACGCAGGCACTGCAGTGTGGAGAATGCAGTGTTTGGCTTTGATTATGACTGACTTGCATTTAAAACATTAACCAGAATTTAGTTCCCACGTCCAATTAGTGGCAGATTTCTCCCTGCATTCCTGAGAGCAGATTTGTTGTGTTGCTCTCACAAGCGTGCAACATGTATGCACAGGCAGCGCCGCTTTCCTCCACCCACCGCCCCGGGAGGAATGTACATAAACCCAAAAAAAGATCTCAACAGAAATCACAGATCATTTTCAATTTGCTAAATCTGTTGTTAAATCTCCAAGCAGAACACTGGAAAAGTCATGGTGTGCGTGTTCTCCTGAGGAATCTTTCTGACACCATTGCACAAAGGAATTTATTGATGTTTTGTTTTGATCTGTTAGCTAAAACAAGAAAGCCACTAAAAAGTAGCAGTATGTATTGCCAGCATTATGTAGCATAAAAATGATTGAATATAGGTTAATATGCTTGGCCTTTTAAGACAATTTAGGAGGGATTCAGTAGCAACTCCTTGATAGAAGCAAGGAGATACATCTAAAAATCAAGCAATGTAAGTTTGAAAGAGCATTGCTTTTTGAATGTGTTTGTTTAATGAAAAAGTAGGAAAGAGGATGTAGGACCACAAACTCTTGATGTGAATATACAGATTCCAGGGAGAACTTGCAGGGCCAGATGCAGCAGCACTGGGAGCAGGTGGGACTGGACAGCTGTGTGGCTGTTGCAGGAGGCACTGGTGATGTCCGTAGGGTAACAGACATTAGCAATGTACCAAATGATTTCCATAGGGATGATAAAAAGGAGAAGGATCAATAAGCAGCTGAAATGGTCTGGTTTTCCCACGGCAGCTCATTGAGTATTGAACAGCAAGGTGCATCCTGAGAATTATGGGTGCTCATAAAGGTGAACATGTTTAGGCAGCATAACTCAGCATCCAGAAATAACCTGAAAGTTCTGCCATTGTCTCTCAGGAGGTTTGGGGTAGAAAATGCTGATTTTTTAAAGTGCAACTAAATAGAAAAATGTAGGAGGCCACAGATGCTTGTATGAGCCGACAGAGTCTTGTCAATCCAGGAAATTAAAACTTCCCTTTTTACTGTATTTCTCAAGCAAGGCAAAATAAAACCGCTCGCACGTTAGGGCTTAGCGTCTCTTGATCATAAAGCAGCAGTTAACATGCAACTGCTTTTGCAATAATAAGACTTAATAACTGCTAAGTATATGAAAATGTAAGTTGAGTTGGGAGGCTTCATCTTACTTTGATTTTTTCCAGTGATTTGTGTACTTGACTTCATCTGGGCCTTGGGTGCTGCAAAGGGAGTTGGCTTGGGAAATTTCCTTCATGCTGCAATTGATCTTGTCAGGTAAATTCATCCAGGAGGCTGGGGGCTTGCTCTTGTTTCCAGCTGGCAGGAAACAATGCAGTGAGTTTTCTATTGAGAACAGTTGGAACTAGATAGCAGTTGATGCCCTGTCCCACCAGCATCACCGTCGGATGGCCATGTGAAGCCCCAGCATTAGAAAATACAGTCCAGTGGTGTATTTGAAAGGAAGGGTTTGTGTAGGGAGAGTAATGCCCGGGAAGGGGTGCAGCCAGGCAGTCCGTACCCAAAGCAGCTATCAAATTGTCCAGGGACATTACTAATGCCAGTGACTGTTCCTGCAGGTATGGGTGGGAATAGACACGCTGTTCCTGTCCCTGCTACCAGCTTGAAGCCCTCTTGCAGAGGTTTCCTGTGTGAAACCAATGTACATGGCACTTGTACTATGGGGTGAATCTCTCCTCTTCCCTGGGAGACGCAGTTAGGCGTATAATGATGTCACAGGACCCCAAACAGGTCCCATCACAAGGTGTCTGGGGTGTCCTCTGTCTGTCTGGGGGTGCTCCAGGGTGCCAAGGAGAAACTTTGCATTTCCAGACAAGCGCTCATTTTTCACATTCAGAGTTCAACATCTTCTGTTAGCACCACCGCTGCCTCTCCAGATCAGCGGTTCTGGTGTACTCTGGCTTTTGTTTCCACCCTGCGATTCCCTGTGAGAAAACATCTGAATCAGGACAAAGTATGAAAATGTACCTGTGTCCTCCTTCCTGATGGAAACTGTATACTCATGGAATGTCAAGCTCTGTGTATAACACTTAGCAAGGATGCTTTGTAATGTTTTATCACCACTGGTTCAAATTTTTATATTGGGATCCCATTTTCTAGCTTTCTTTTTGTAAGTGTTACCTCTTTGTTCTGACATACAACTTCTAAGGAGCCTTTTTAAAATAACTCAAAAAAATAGACAAAAAAACCTCCACAAAACATGACACCTTCAAGTAGCTTGCCAAATGGGCTGCATTAGGACCAAAGATGTAATGTCTTGTTTTGTTGCTTTAAAGGAATAGGGTATTGATCACCACTTCCACAGCCTCTCATTACAGGGAAAAGCTATACAGATCTCCACTCTTTGTTGGGGCTTGGCCAGACCTCCAAGAGGGCTTGACAGGAGGATGAGGCCTGTCCATAGAAAGACCAAACCAAATATGAGGACCAGTTATCACTTCAGGGCCAGATCTACAACCTCTACTCCATTTTGATTTATTTTCTACTCAACGCAACAGCTAAACAGGGGCACAGTCAAGAAAAAATGAAACAAATACATGATGTTTTGGCTTGGTATCGGGAAAAGATACAATTATGTGAAGATGAGACATGATGAGATAACTGCTTTTAATGTGAGGAAGTGTGTAGGCAGGCAGTGAGACTTTAAACTGATAGCAGTTTTGGTTATGTATTACTTTAATTACATGGGGGAGTTGAAATCATGGCACTTCCATGACATGCTTCGCTTCCTGCCACACATCCTGCCTCCGTTTGACATTGTGTGTTTTGGCAGATCACCTGTAGTACCATGGCCATGCAGACTGAGAGCTGCGGGTTGGTCGGAGGTACTGTATGCAACCATGCAGGGAGAGAAGAGTGCAGTGCTAGTACCACAGTTACTGGTGAAGCAAACCCTCAGTAGCATCCAAAAAAGGGCTTTCAGAGAGAAAACTGATAGTTTGAGAATTAGCTGGCAAAAGACATGCCACTTACTGCACCTCTGAAGACAGCCAGCCTTTGGCCAAGACTCAGGGCTGGTGCTCCTCCAACTTTGCTCTTGTCTGCTTAGATGGTGTGGACAGGACTGCATGCATGACAGTATGGGCCATATGGTCCCTCTGTACCTCTTGCCTTGAAGCAATAGATTTTTCTGATTAATAAGGTGAAAACAAGAAATCAAACATGTCACTAACAACTGGACTGGTGGAAGGTGTCATTCTGATGTAGCTGGTACAGTACATAGGTTCCACTCACGCTGGAATTCATCCAGCCCCTTCTTCTTACCTCTCCCAAGCCAGCTGCAGAGAGCTCGTTTGCAACCACCATCAATGTAATCCTCATCTTTTACAAAAGGGAATAAGTAAAGTAGGTGTCTGCAATGGTAGGAGGCTTGACTCCCATACCTAGGTTGCTTTTTTAATCCTACATTCCTAATATCATTCCCCTTGAATTTAATGGGATGTTTAACTTGATTACACTGAGAGTATAAAACAAGGCTAATGTTGAGTGATTTTTGAAAATCCCTCGCAATAATCAGAGATCCTATGGATCCATTGCCCTTTTTAGGCTGCTTTGTATTGATGCAATCAACCGAGTATAAGGTATAATGTCTTGGTTTTAATAAACTGTCAAGCAATATATCCACAGATACAGACGGTACCCTCGCAGCATTGTAAAGTTACTCGTCTATGAAAGCACTATTTGTACAATAAGAAACTCTTTTGACTTTTGTATGGTTTAATGGTTTATACTGTTGATCAAAGATTGTTTGTATATTGAGCGATAAAAATGAGGTGTATATTATTCTTTTTAATTGTTTTTAATTTTTTGAGAACTTTTATTGTAATATACTGTTGTATGTGGGGGGAGGAAAAATCAGTGGCTAGCTTGTAGGGTTTGTAGCCAGAGAAGAACTCGCGTTAAGGGTTCTTTATTGATGGGCTTAGATTTTAACTCCTTTTCTGATGAAAGTTGTCACGTTGGGGATTTATCCAGGGCTTAGTGAAGCTAATCACAGGACCCTTTCCTCTCTCTGAGACTCTTTGACTCTCTGCATGCACAGTGCCCGAGTTTCATAATGTGAGCAATAATACAGCCAACACTTGTGATCATTGGAAGTGCAATATGAAAGCCCAGGTGCTGCTTATAGGGGCGCTAATAAAAGCTGCTCTTTTGAATTGCATGGCAGGTTCTCATTTCACCTTCATGATAATAGCAGAAGCAGAGTCAAAGCAATCCATCAAAAGCTCATCCGTGTGATATGTGGCATATGAGCCATATTGTTGGCTCAATATAAGTAACATACATTGGTTGTGTTCTGGGGCTCCCTTGTAAGGAAAGGCAAACAAAGTCTTGACCAGAGTCACACTGGTGACTTAAATGATATTATACTAGACAGAATAAGGAATTCTGTTAGCAAAGCTGGTCAAATGAAACTCCAGCATCCCCTGAGCATTGGCACGTAATTACCCAACTGGTGGAACATGTAGCACACAAAGGTTAAAGGAATTAGAGGGTCCTCAACAGAGCATCTGGGTTGACAAGACAGTAAAGAAGAGAGGAGCTGGAACTATCAGTGCACATACAGCCTGGATAGTCCCTGGTGTCACAATTAGTAAATTAAATCATTTTTGTCTTCATAAATGAACTTTGTACACAGGAAAAAAAAAAAGCCACTACAGCACCTTTCTCATTTTCATCTTTCCATCCAGTCCCTTCAAATACGTAGGCTGCATGTTTTACCAGCTCAACCTATTTTATGCAGAAATGATGTAGTCTTAATCTTCATATTACTGGTTCTCAGAAATGTCTAATGCGTATTACTGCATGATATTTTTATTTTAATAAAAGTAATTAAATAAACCTTTGCTTTTGGGGCATTTTTTTTTTCTCCCCCTTAGTGATCAGCTAGCTTGAGAAAATTAGTAAGTAGCTCTCTAAATTAGTACTGATATTATGAAGAATAATAATTAATATTGAGAAGGAAACTGAAATATCTGTTGTACATCCATACACCTCCTGTGTGACAAAGGGTGCAAAAGAAGACGGCCAAAAAACGCCAAGGCTGCAGTTCAAACCCCCCTGTTTGCCTGCACAGGATATGGTAGGTTCAGATAAGATAAAGAAAATTGCTATTTAAAGATAGGAGAGGAATACAAGTCTCTTCCAGTGCTTTGTCATTATTAGCAGCAGTGCTAAGTGAGCCTCACCCTGCAGCACTTAACCCAGGAAAACAACAGAGCCAGCCCTTAATCTGAACGTGTAATAATTACATCAGATCACACAGGGTATTTCCAAGGTGGCCAATAAAGGAGCCAATGTGCTGAGGAGGTCCCCAGCCATAGTCAGACCACATGGGATAGACCTACTGCAGCACTGCACGTGGAAGGGTTTCACCACAGCTCTGTGGGGTGGTCACGTTTCAGCCATAACTGGTCACAGATGGCTTTGCTCATTCCTGTCTTAAGGCTGCCAACTGGGGCAACACTTACACAGCAGTGTTTGACAAAGGGTGTTTGTACCAGGCATGGGTCTGGCAAGAAAGAAGAGCCTGCAGTTACCAAAGGTGTGTGCTGAGGAATGGGGAAAAGGGGACTCAGCCTCCTTAAAGTTGCATTATGTTTGCTGGCAGAGACAGGCTCAGGTCTTGTGTCAGCACTCACCTGAGTCAGACCCATGGCAGACCTCGGGAAGGACATATCCTGCTCAGCGCGGTGACTGCTCCCCATATCCTTGTCCTGCTTGGAGCCCACCTGTAAGTACATGTGGGGGAGTTACACCCCAGTCCCACAGTGTGGATTGTTGTTGCTGGTCAGTTGAGAGAGGAGCCGGATTTGCAGGTCAGGTGGTGCCTTAAACTGTTTGTTGGGAATTGAAATCTCTCTAATAAGCACCATCTGTGTGAAGTCCAACACCAGAGCTCTTGTTGCAGAAAGCCTTTTGCTTCAAAACCTGTTTTCTCTCTAACCAGAGCAGAAGGAATGTTATTTAATGCATGTGTTAACCCCAGAGACTGCTGCCTTCGGTGAGTTACAGCCCTGTGAAAGTGAGCTAGCTCAGAAATAGCACAGTGTTTGTAAACCAGCCTATACGATACTGGATAAAGATGACACTTTGGGTTTTTTTTTCCCTATTTTTTGATGGAGCACAGATTTATGAATTGCACTAGACTTCACTGGACATCATCACTCAGGTAGGAGCGATGATGATAAAAAGATGGTTGTTCTTGCCTCACAGACTGCTTTTATTTAGCAATATTTGTACTGGCATTCATTTAAAGAGGGAAAGTACAGCTAACAAATGTCACAGCCGGTTGTGTAGGTTTCCATCTGGCTCTTGAAGCCTGTTAAATCATCAAAACCAGAGGACTGCGAGTTTAATGTTCATGGATAAGACGTACAGCAGCATATGACCTCTCCACTGTGTGTGGAGCCCAAGCCATGCTAGGTCAAACTAAACTGGATTAGGCATAAACGTAGCTGGGATGCAGCTCTGGCACAGCCTGGTGGTGTCCTCCAGACACAGTGTTCTCCTCTAAGGTCAGACCTGCCATGGGGCAAACATAGAAAACACATGCACATATATCCGAGACTTCCAAAAGGATCCAAGCTTGCAAAGTCTGTGTAGTTTCTGGGACCTGTACCTCGGGCTTGGCACTTAAAGCCCAGCCAACACTACTACGATGACCCTTGCTTCTGAGAGCAGCAGAAGGAAAGCTAATAGTGCCCTCTCTTGGAAGAAGAAGAAACTGTGAACAGCGCACATAGCTCTAGAACGGGTCTCCCAACAAACAGAGCAGAAAAAAACCCAAGCTTGGATAGGAGATTCATTTTCCCAGTCCCTTTGGACTGCAGGTTCATGGTACATTTAATCAACCCAAGTACGGGCCGCTGCTGGAAAGGGCGGCCACGCTGATCCTGCAGATCCAAAGTCACCCTGGAGACACCTCCGTGGTGCCCCTGGCTGTTTCACAGCATGTGACACGCTTTTAGCCTCACAAGGACTCTGGGAGATAGGAAATCATGTCACACAGAGGTAATTTTTTTCAATTTAAAAAGAACAAGATAAAGCAACACAAGCAGGGCTGGTGTGGGGTGGCTGAAGAGGAACAAGCAAATGGCAGGGGGCTGGAACTAGGTGATGTTAAGGTCCTCTCCAACCCAACCCATTCTGTGATTCCGTGATTCTAAGTTTAACCATTTGCATTAAGAGTTCCACAGAAGCACTGCAGTTATAAATCAGGATTTTAAAAAGATCCGCAACATTAAACAATTCAAAGTAATTCATGTTTTAGTTCATGGTGTTTCAATTGTTTCTAGACCTTGCTAAGGGCACCTGGGATACCCACTCTCCCCTTATGACAGTCTCCCCGGGCACTAGAAATCCGTTCAATAGTTTCTCACACCAGGTAGGTGCACACGGAAGGTGAGAGCCATGGATAGGTGGGGGGTGCTGCTTTTAAAGCATGATGCTCTTCAGATAAAGCAGCACACTGTACTCCTGCAGCAGCGTGCCTGCTCTCTAATACCCCTGCAGCCGGCCTGCCATGTTTTCAG
This sequence comes from Pezoporus flaviventris, assembly GCF_033815535.1. NCBI lineage: Eukaryota > Metazoa > Chordata > Aves > Psittaciformes > Psittacidae > Pezoporus > Pezoporus flaviventris. The sequence goes on from NW_026892585.1 coordinate 8,966,607, forward strand.
TGCCTTTCATCCAGAGGTGCGGCATGTGAGGGGGTCACAGCTCAACCTGGGCAATGGAACAGGGCATCACATCCACCTACGAGAAGTGGAGAGTGACTGACATCCACAAATCAGGCAATCAGGGAATCACAGAATGGTTTGGGTTGGAAGGGACCTTAAAGCTCATGGACAGAGACACCTTCCACCAGAGCAGGTTGCTCCAAGCCCTATCCAACCTGGCCTTGAACACTGCCAGGGATGGGGCAGCCACAGCTTCTCTGGGCAGCCTGTGCCAGCGCCTCAGCACCCTCACAGGGAAGGATTTCTTCCCAAGAGCTCATCTCAATCCACCTGTGTGTAGATCTCTGTTGCTAAAAGTGCCAGCAGCAACGACTGAAACACAAAGCCTTTCTTCCAACTGGGACACTCCATCATTTGTAATTAAACCACAGAGAAAACAGAAATGCAACACCCATTGCAGCTAAGAAAAAAACATTTATAGCAGATCTGTCAGAAATGGTCCCTAGGTTCAGGCAGGCCTCGGTCAGACACAGCAGTGAAGCAGCTGTTCATTTAACATCTGTGCAAAAACAGTGTCCTGTCAAGTAGGCACACACAGCAAAAGCAGAGCTTGGATTTACATTTCCTGTCCCATCCACAGGTTCCCTCCACTTATTTCCCTGCTGCTTGGGTACTCCATGGTTTACAGCCTATCTGACATGTAAAACCTACATGTCAACTGTCCCACCTCTGGTTACATCTCCTCTTACTCTAGTACGTATGCCCCTTCCTCTTATTTATCTCCTTTAATGGCTTGATTTCACAACTCTCTGGCAGACATGTGCTACCTCAACTTACTGGTTAACTACAGAACCAGCCTGCACCAGCTTAGTTTCATTGGTTGCACAAAGAAAGCATCCTTTTGAACCACAGAGTGTGTCTGTTGCCCAAAGATGACATTGTCCTTGAAGCACAGAGTGTGTCTCTTTAAGTCATGGTATTTCAAACCCTTCGTTTCATTCCCTTAGTAACTTAGCCCCAGCTCCGGTATTGCAAAGCCTGAATATTTCAAAGTCCCCTCCCCAGCATGCAAAACCAACACTGTTTCTGTCACAGACACCACGTACCCACAGCGAGCTCTGAAACAGTGCCGCCACCATGGTGGTGCCACCATCACTTTGCCACCCAAACCTCCTTCTGTGAATGGCCTCTGTGGTATCCTTTCTCAGCCAACTTGGAGCACAGCTCACACAGGGTGAGCGTCCAGCCCCTGCTCCCACAGCCAAGGACCAGGACAAAAAACTGGAGCGGGGCAGTACTTACACAGGATGAGTTCTGCAACACTGCCAACAACAACGCAACCAACCTTTGCTTTGCCACCTAAAGCTCCATTGGAGGACAGCCTCTTTGGTACCCAGCCTCAGGCATCCCAGAAGAAACACTACTGGTCTTGCTGCATTGAAGAATCATTTGTCTCTTCTCAACCCTTTCCATGCTACAGACAGAACAGATAACAGCCCATTGCTCACCCTGCCTCTTTTATCCCAGCTGATGGTTTGCCCCACCCCTGCCCTAGGGCATTGAGGGAGGGCTTGTGGCTGTTGTCTGGGGTATACAAGGCCCAGTGTTTCACTGGGGACCTCATTCAGCTCTTGGGTATCAATGGAGTTGGTTCCTTGGTGTTTGCTTTGTCTTTTGTAGCTTTTGGGTATTGTAATGTTTTGTGCTGTTAATTTTTTGCTGTTTACAGGGATGCAGTCAGCTGAGCGTATTGCTTCAGGACATGACAAGGTTTACTCCTGTATGTATCAATAATTACTTCTTTAAGGTTTTCTTTTCCAAGGTGTTATATTTATAGGAGGTATTTAGGGTTCCTAACATTGCTTATGGTTTGTTATAATATTTTTATTATTAGCCACTGAATGTTTTCTTTACTAATGAGAGAGTTCTGAGGTTACCTTTTACCTTTTTTGTTCTGTTTTGGATTGTTAGCTGAAATATTTTTTGCCTGGAGAACTAAAGTAAAGCAGTGACAAGAAAGTAGAACCAAAAGTCTTTTTTTACATGTCAGTTCCTTGGTGAAGGTAGAAATATGCTTGGGTCTGATTGTTTGTCACACAGCAGTTATCATCACCAGTTCCACTACTATGGCAATCCATCTATGCTTCGGTACCTAAAACTCTGACTCTACTACTTTACGATAAAACACACTTGGTCTCCTGGAGCAGAGCTCTCAGAATACGGATATCCTGACCCTGCTCCTATGCCTGACGTGCCAGTACAGGAAACTGCTGCTGGTTAGCCCTTACACATGGACACCTCTGGAGCAGTGCTATTAACAAGGCAGTTCACCCCGCTTTTAACCCCACCAGCCCCCTAAAGCCCCATTAGCATACCACCCTTGTGTTGAGTGCTCCTGAGCATCCTGAAGCACACCACACAGAGTGCAGAGGTCCAGCCCCTGCTCCCACAGCTGAGGAGGCAGAACAGAAAGCTGGTGCTGGGCATCACCTACACAGGCTGTGCTGCACAGTGGTGACACCAACATGGCACTCAGACCTCCCTGAGCCACCTAATGCTCTGTCTGTACACTGCCTCTGTTGAATGCTCTGGAGTGCCCTGGAACAAAGCTCCCAGAGAGCAAGCATCCAGCCCCTTCTCACAGGCTTGAGGTGCCAGGACAGAAAGGTGCAGCTGGGCAGCACCTACACATGGAGACGTTTGGAATGGTGCCGCTAACATGGCACTGAGCGCCCGCCCTTTGTTACCTAAAGCTCCATCTCGGTGCTGCTCCTCCGTTGAGTGCACTTGAGCATCCTGGAGCACAACTGGCAGAGTGCAAACATCAGCTCCTGCTCATACACCAGAGGTGCCAGTACAGGAACCTGGTGTGGGGCATTCACACTCTGTGACCTGTGCTCCAGGATGCCGAAGAGCGGGCACCTGAGGGGCAGTTCACAGATGGAGGCTTAGGTGGCAAAGTGAGGTCTTTAGATCAGAGGAAGATTCAGGTTGTGTCCTCATCAAGCCCTGCTCTGGGTCTTTTCCAAGCTCTCCATCTCTCCCCTGGGAGCTTTTCTGGAATGATTTCAGTGGTCTGTGCCTCGGTTTCCCTACCTGTGCACCAGGAACAATGGCAGCTTCCCCTGCTTCTCTGGGTGTTCCAATTTGCTGTTTTTATTTAGCCCCCCTCTATGTTTCTTTGGAAGGCAGCTACCACCAGTAAATACTAAATAGTCCTTTTCAGTCTCAGGTTTAAGTCAGCTACACAGGCATCAGCCATTCTGTGCTGCAGCAAAAGGAGTGTGCTAGTGACACCAGTTCCCCACAGGTAGATAGAAAAGGGAAAATAGGGGGGAAACAGAAAAGTCTAAAGCCTCTTTTCAGGGTTCCAGCATATTCTCCAAACTGTTTGCATCTTTTGGCACTCCCTGATGTTTTGAAGAGCTTTGATGCTGCTGCACTGTATTAGCAAATAAGCTTAGACTGCTCTAGTATGGCATTTCCTGAGACTGATTTCTGTTTTTCTAGCCTTAACAATAAATTGCCAGCACATTTCTGCTCTGTGATTGTCAGGGGTAGTGGTCATCTAGCAAATCCAACCTCAAGCATCCACTACAGCACTGGGAGAAGGAGAGGACTGGGGCTTGCTCTGCCTTTCTCCCCAGAAAGCTGGTGCTGAGCATCACCTCCACACGGTGAGCTCCACAACGGTGCAAACACCATGGCAATCCACCCTCACCTTGCCACCTAAAACTGCATCTGCGTACTTCCCCTCTGCTCGGTGCACTTGGGTGTCCTGGAGCACGGCTTCAGAGTGCAAACGTCCAGCCTCAGTTCTGAAGCCCATAGAGTCAGGACAGGAAGCTGTTTCTGAGCATCACCTACACAGGGAGACCTCTGGAACAGTGCCCCTAACATGGCAATGAGCCCTTGCTTTACCACCACACAATCTTTGTACTGTCACTCTGTTGAGTGCTCTTGTTTTTGCAGAAATGCAGTTTCAGAGTGCAAACATCCAGCCTTTATTCTCAAGCCCATAGTGCCACGATAGAATGCTGGTGCTGAGCATCACCTACACATGCAGACCGCCACAACAGTGCCACCAACATGGCAATCCATCCTTGCCTTGCCACCTCAAAATCCATCTGTGTACTTCCCCTCTGCTCAGTGCACTTTGGCGTCCTGGAACGTGGCTCACAGAGTGCAAACTTCCAGGCCCACAGCCAAAGAGCCAGGACAGAAAACTGGTGCTGGTCATGACTGACACACGGAAACCTCCTGAATGGTGCCACTAACATGTCAATGCACCCGTTTGCCACCCAAAACACCATCTATGTACTGCCCCCCTGCTGAATGCACTTGGGAATCCTGGAGCACGACCCCAGAGTGCAAATGTCCAGAACCTGCTCCCAGACCCGACATGCCGGGACAGAAAGCTGGTGCTGGGCAGCACCTACACATAGAGACCTTTGGAGTGGTGCCACCAACATGGCAATCCGCCCTTCCTTTGCCATCTTAAACATTCTGCATACTTCCCTTCTGTTCCATGCAATCGGTGTCCTAGAGTATAGCTACAGAGTGCAAACGTCCAGCCACTGTTCCCAAGTCCATAGTGCCGGGACAGAAAGCTATTGCTGACCATCACGTACACATGGAGACCTGCAGACTGGTGCCACCAAAATGGCAATGAGCCCTTGTTTGCCACTTAAAACACCATCTGCATAGTGCCCCTGCATTCAACAGAGCACAGGAGAAGGCTGAATTTAGAGGACCAGAGCTCCCTAAATGGTCAGTCAGTGGGAGCTGGCTACCATAGCCCTTTAATACGGTTTTGCATATCCCACACTCAGAGACTATCGAGAAGAAATCAAGTGCTGAGATTTTTAACACCCCTAATAAGAAACTCTCACAAAAAAAAAGAGAATTTGTATGCAAAACATCACTTTGTGCTACAAATGCAAAGCCACAGAGCAAACTGCAAATCCCAGTACCACGCTTAACCGGAACAGACTTAACTGCTAGGAAAGGGAGGGTGCTAGGAAAGGGAGGGTAGAGAGGTGCCACATTTCAAATCACTTGTTTTCTTCTGGGCATTCTTACATCCTGGGAAGGTAACTCTGTGGCTTCCTTACAGGCCCAAGCTATAGTGTGCCCCAGAAAGCCTCACCGCAGCAGTCTGCTGCCATGCCATTGATAAGAGCATCAGTCATTTGTGAATGTTATAAAAGCCGAGTTCAACTCACTAGCTGCTGGTTGTAATCCAAAAGGTAAAATGTAGTAAAATCTGCATTTTAAAAAGACACAGAAATAGACTTCTAAGTGGGATTTTGAATACCTGGATTGCTTAGGAGCCAGATCTTCAAAGTAAACACGGACTTGGATATTTAGACAGTCTCCTAGCAGACGGGTTATTATCTGCTGTCAAAACGTGGCTCTGATTCATTTATGGAAGCATTACTCTTTTCTCATAAACCTTCTTCAGCTGTTTTAGGAAAGTGGTCATAAAGTTTAGTTTCCCATCCCTGGCTACAGTGTGGTTTGAGAATGCACCTGAAAACAAATACTGAGCAATGTGTTCATAGGAGGCATTTCTTCCTGCTCTGAACTAAACTCAAGATGATTTATGACTTTCTCATAGATTTTGTCTGATGCAGTTGTGATTGCTTTAGTACCACGCAACTTTGCTGAAGACTGCATTATTTAGTTCACTTCTTAAAGGCTTTGCCATGACAGAATCCATGCCTGTCTTCAGTTTTAGACTTCTATGATACTTACGATAAGATCAGGGCAAGCAGGCAGCAATGACAATTAGACAAGAGCAGCGGGATTTGCTGTTTACCATTTTAGTTGCAATTTCTACCAGTTTCATCAGTTTGTTAGACAAGAGAAATTGTTAGTGGAAAACTAGATCTATGAAGTTGTGGGTGAGTAACTGAAACATCAGAAACTTGTCTTTGAGTGTGGTCTGTCAACAGCAAAGCAGAGTTATCCAAATTGTGCAAGACTTTATTAGTTTTTCTGGTGTGGAAATGGTTGCAAGACACGCACCAAAACACCAAATGGGCTACTATAAATGGGATTTTTCTCTTTAACTTCCCTGTGGGAAGAAGGGTACATCTGTTGATGCAGATGAAAGCTCTTACGCAGGCCTGCACAGAGGGACCTCAAAGTCCATTGTATTGGCTCTCTGAAAAGTTTTCACTGAAGCTTTTGTCTCAGGTTCACACAAGACAACCTTCACATCTTATTTCTTTGAGGCATAGAGCTGTCGCTTGTTTCCATCATACAAAGGGTTCCCTCATCTTTCAGGGAAACTTTCAGCAGCAGAAAGTTCAAAGAGAGCTTGAGCTCATTTTGCACAGCTGGAGGGCACCTCCTTACCTCTTACAAACCCACACCACCCTCTCCTTCTGCTAAGCTCTGTGGGGCTCCTGAAGCACTTTTTCCCATGGCAGTTGTTTTCCACAGTGGTACTGCTTTGCCTAACTTAGAGGCTTGGCCTGGAGGTCAGCAGTGCTAATGTATACCACTTCGGTGTCTGGGGATATTTGAGTTGAAGTTTCTGCCCCTGATGTGCTCTTAACACTTTCAGGCTTTAAATGAGTCCATGTAGGTTTGGGTCCACTGTTTCAAAACTGCAGAGCTATTGTTTCAGAAAATTAGGCACTGTGCCTAAGATTTTGTTGATCTTTGCCTTATGCAACAAGGAGAAAAATACAGCAAAATTCAGAGCCCAGTCTTTTTCCTCTAAGTGATTAAGCGCATTGCTATCAGACATACGCTAGCACAAGCACTGTGTATTTCCTACTGTCTTATCAGCTTTTGGAGTCTCACATTAAATACATCATCATTTTGTGGGCACGTTTTGAAAGCTTCTCCTTCCCTGTTTTGTGCCCTCTTCCAGTCCTTGAAGTGGTACGTGACCGCTCGCTGTCCTCAGAGCTCCTACCCATTTATCAGCAGCACACACCAAAACACACACTGGGACAGCTACACATTGCAAAGACAGACCACTCAGGAAGGAATTTCAGGGAAAAATCAAATTGGTGCTAACTCTGGAAAAAAAAGGTTTAATAGTAGAGATGAGGCTAGATAACCTTCTTAAGAGCTTACTACTTTAATCTATTGAGGTCACTTTATCTGGGTATTTACCAGTATCTAGAAACCACACAGCAATTCCTTTTTATTTTTTCTAATCCTTCCATCTGTTAAAATTAAAAAACAGGGATGGAAAGAAAGAGAAATATTCACAGGGAGATTTGGAAACTCCACGGAATTGGTAGAGGACTAGGATGAATTTCTAAACTAATGATACACGGCTGCTTTGAATTGGGGATTGCTGAGAGCTGGACAACCATTTGTAGGTAGGTGGGTTCAGTTTATTTGTTAGAATAAAATGGTGACACCACCAAAATGTTGGATTTAATCACCATGAAGTTCATCCTAGGAATTAGCCCTAGGTGACCTCAGTACTACAGAAGCTTGCGATATCTGATTGTACCTGAACATGAAAGATTTCAGCCTCTGCATCTACCAGAATATAACTGCCTGTGAGCACCAAGATGAATACATGATCAAGAAAATATACACATCATGACCACATCTAGAGTGGGAATGGAGGCATCAAGCCTCTCCTTTCTTTTTACCTCATCCTGCCACAGCTTTTTGCTCAGAAGTACCTGAAGTGGTGGGAGGAAACCCTTCTGGTGAGAGAAGCATACCTCTCCTCCTCATCCCAGCTCACCAGGCTCAGGCTGCTGAATCTACCCCACTCATAGCAGTAGTATGTCTGATCTTCTTGTTTCTCTTGACACCTTCCCTGCCTCATCACCTCTCAAGCAGCTTGGTGAAACTCTAAAACCACCTTCTGCCTCCATTGTTATAATCTTTGAGCAAGAAGTACCTCTCTGGGATTGTCCCCAAAGTTTTTTCTCGCATTCCATTCTCACCATTCTTTTATGCTGCATGACCAAAGAACTCCTGCGGGCCAAGACCAAGATGTTTTTCAGGACAAAGCTATAAAAAGGTTGTGTTTTTCTTTTTAGTTTTTTTTTTTTTGTTTTTTGTTGGGTTTTTTTTTCCTATTTCCCATTCTCAGTTCACTTGCTGTTTAGGCCACAATCATTTTTTCACCTGATGGGATCATGTACCTTCTTCCCACTTTCCTTCACCTCCTCAGACTGCCCAATGGCTCTTCAGTTTCACATCTCTTCCCACTCTCTGACCTCAGCCCCATGCTCCTCCACATTAACATGTAGACCTGACTAGAGCCGTATGCTCTCTGGGAGGCTAAATCTGACACAGCTACAAGCAGTGTGCACCCTTACTGAAAAGGTAAGAAAAGGTAAGAAAAGGTAAGAAAATCTCATAACCGAAGCCTGTTCCTACTTCCATCCTGCCAGCCACTGAACTGATGATGCTGATGCTGCCTTCTCCCCCTCTGAGCTGCTTTGTTTGAAAGATTCATATATTATGGAAATAAAATATGGAAAGGTGATAGTTTAACTTACTTAATGAAGTGCTCTGCAGCCTGATGACTGCGATTTATTCTGCTTCCCAAGTGGTTTAATTCTACATCAGTTCTCCTTGATTTGCCAGAAAGCAACAGTAATTGGAACGGGAGTCACAGCGGCTGCTTTACATCAAATTATGCAAGAATTCCCCACAGTCTTCACTGGGACACAGTTATTTCTGGCTGTAATTTTATTATTTTTTTTTCAGTGTCTGCCAGAATTGCTTATTTTTGTAGAAATTTCCAGCAGGAATAGCTCAGCAGTTTGGAACAGGAATGTTGTGTCAGGTGAAGAGAAGGATAGAAGGCATCTTGTGTGTATAATAATCTCATGCTTTCAACAGTCCTGAAAAGTAAAGCAGTTAGCCACTGACCTAGGCTTCCCTCAGCAACTCTGCTTCTAGGTATCCCAAGAGAAACTGATTCTGAGGGAGCAGATTACTTTCCTGTGTTAGCAGGCTATGCATGTCAGAAACCATTCACTGTACCAGACAGGATGCAGCACTCATTGGGCGGTGAAGTCTGGCCAGATGCTGTCATGACATGCGGGTCTTTTGGGAAACCTCCATCCTTTACAAGGCAAAGAGATCCTCCCATCATTTCTTCAATGTAGATGGTGATACAGAGATGTCCCCCATGAACATCACTGTGCAAAATCTAAAATAGGTCTTCAGTCACACATCGCTGCTGAGGGGGGTCTCTGAGCATGGACTTCTCCTTTGGACCAGATCAAGAGCCTGGACACTTCAGAATGCCTTCTGATGGACTGAATCCAGTGTAGCTGAAATTAAGTGGACTATCAGAAAACTGGTTTTGTTCAAGTTTGGTTGTTTCACAAAAGTGAGTCCCAATTACGTTCATCTTCAAATACTAGAAGATTGAGATGCTACAAGTCTGGTATTTCATAGATGTCTAATGTAGGAGGTACCAATGTGGCTCAACATGCAACATCTGACAACCACTGAATGTTTTCAATTTGGAAAATACTGTAAGGCATTCAAGGTGGCTTATAAACTGGAATTCTATATTGCCAGATTACACTTGGCCTTCAAGTGAGTGCAGCAAAGAAGGAAAGAAAGAAGGAAAGGATCATTTTCTCCACTTTCAAACTGCAGCTCAGTGAGAGCAGCCTCAGTGCTTTGTGATCTGGTAAATGTCACTTCTGGCATGAAATGATTTTTGTTGCAAAGCCTTCAGTGTCCTATCTCATGTATTTGTAAGCCTCCAAAAAAACATTTCCTGATGCCCTCCCAATCTACTGACCTGTAGCTGCCCTAACCTTGGCTCTTGTAGGTGGGAGCCTTGCTACCCCAGGATCTTCCACCCTCAGCTGTGCCAAGCACTGAAACTTAATGGCTCTCCAAGCTGTCCTTGTCTCCAGATACTCCCAATAACTCCCTCTATACCGTAGTTCTCCCAGCATAGCCAAACACCAACCTTCACCTTTTTCAAAACAAGGTAGTATTCATGATAAGAAAATGAACATGGCTGAAAAGCTGTAACACTGCAGCAGATAGCAGTGCAGGGACAGGAGCAGGTGAAATTTAGGGAAAATGAGAATTACCAGACGGGTGTATGTGCACCTTGCAAAGCCCCAAGATGCTGGCCTACATCAAGATGTCTGTCCAGCACATGGTATCTTGATAAGATTAGCACCACATGCTTAAATGGTAGTAATATCACCAAAATGGGCATTTTCCTTCTTTGTGACAGTGTTCCCAAGGATCCCTGTGAAATTTCATCGCTTTTGACCAACGCCATCATATGTATGTCCAAGTGATACAGTTGAGCTTTGGCAAGATTTGCATCCAAACACAGATCCACTCATCTTCAGGTTAGAAAATGCTCAGAACAAAAGAAGACCAAACTAAGAAATGTGCTGTCATCAGACACCTTTTCTTCGTTTGAACATGGCACTGCCATTCAGTGAGCTAAAAAACGTTGGGCAACAGAAAAAGAATTAAGAAATTGGGCAGGCAGAACATATCTGACAATTCTTTTAAAACAAAAATCTTAAGTTTTGCTCCTCCTGTGCTTGAGTGAACTCCTGGCTTAAAGACAGATATAGTGAATATGTATATTCCCAGTACCCTATACAACCAGTAAGCCATTTCAGTTTGGGTGTAAACACTGTCTATTCTCAGATGATGTGCCTATGATTCTTTTGCATCCTGAGGCCCTTGGCAAGAATCCTGGCAAATAAGGTTAGTCTCAAAATACCTGAGGCAGTGGGTTTCTAAGCCTTGATCTACTTGGAAAGAGGGAAGCATCTCTTTTTTCAGGGAGAGAAGAAAACACAGAGAGATCATTTAAGGAATGCAAACTCGACACATACCAAGAATAAAAAAGCCCAATGCTGACAAACCAGGAGGCAGCAGGCAGAAAATATCACATCATTAATGTTGTTAGTAGGCCCAAAATAGCACAGGAATGAATTTCCAGTGAACACAAACAAAAATCTAGGGATGGTAAAGTCTGTAACTAGCTTTAGCAACCAGTGAATTTTATGTAGTCGCCACTGATGGCTGTTTGGTATTTTTAAGACATAATTGTTCCTCTAAAAGTATTGTGATATCTGTGATATGGGAGGGATTATAACTAATGCCAGTCTTTTCCACTAGAGGCAGATCTTTTGGAGAATAAATATCCATTTTCCATATTTTACTTAAGACTGTAAATTCCGAAAGTGTCACAAGCACAACATACCCACAGGCATTTTCTCAATGAATATGAGATTGCCAGGTCACATTTATCAATGCATCTAATGACAGGACAGGCCACAGCAAAACAAGCTGCTTTTCTTGTTACACCAATGCCCTTCAGCTTTGACCTTGGATGACATAGTAGCATCATAAAGATCTCTGTGTGCCCATTTAGCTCTTTCCTGAGAAAGGGTACCCGGTGTGGAATCCATTAACACCATCAAGATAGTATGTGTAATATGTGCATCTTAATTATCATAAAATTAATATATCTTTTATTTAGGAGAGAGCAATATAGACATATTACAATGAAAGATTTCTATTGGTATAGTGAAGCACTACTAAAAGCCAAAATACCTACAGATAAGGACTGAGGCAATAGAACAGAATCTGTAACAGAGAGAAAAGGAAGCCGGAACATCTTTTTGAAACATGCTATAATCCAGTTCTCCACTAGCTGCAGAAACTGCTATGTGATGCTCTTTGCTTTGCACTACTCCTGACTGATGCAGAGAGGTCCATTTTGGCCATATAAATCTAAATGTTAGAGATGAATTCCTAAAACCTAAAAGCAAAGAAAGAAATAATGAAAAAAAGTCTTACTACACCAAATACATTAAAACTTCTGAGTCTTCTCAAGTTCTTTGTCACAATACTTTTATTGTCAGTGAAACCAGGAAAGTAGCCTTATATGCAAGGTGTTTATTATTCAGCTGGTCTTACACAGGCATCTGCTCAGAGTCTTCTGTACTGGTTTCAAGATGAAAATACTGTTCTTTGCATCTTAGTCACACAAGCAGTACAGTTAGGAAAGTACAAACCAGAGTCTAGCTTGCTTTGCTTTTCATTGAGGGGACTGTTTAAATCCCAGCCAAAAGGAGTGTACAAGCTGCAGGCAAGTTTTAATCACTGGTGAGGACAAGCCAGGGAAAAAATAAACTCGTACTCGGTTCTTAAATACCAAGCTGAGGTTTTCAGGATTTGCAAATTTTCAATGTCCTCTTGTTGCAGAGTCTTCTGCCTTCTCTGCAGCACTCCTGTTAACAAAAGATGCTCAAATTATTGCTGAATAAATAGGGACATTTACACTGTTTCAGCATTCTTAGGGTAGACGTCTGATAAGAAGATAAGCAGATCATGTTCTCTGGACAATGTCCTGCTGGGTGTTGATTACACCTCCACCCACCTTCAAGAAAATGTGAGCTTAACTAGCTGTAGCACAGGCTACCTCACTGTCTGAAAGTGCAATAAGAAGCATCTTGGATACAGAAAACAAAGATTGCATCATTGAGTATTAACTTTTCTCTGTTGAGGTGCTTGAAGAGATTAAAGGCTTTTTCTTAAATTTTAATCTTATTCATTAATGAGGAAAGGGCTGTTTGTCATACAGCAAGAATACCTAAAGTTTAAAGTAAGCACTGTGCATAAATCCTTGCTTTTGTAGAGAAATAATATGCCCCATATACATTTTCCTTTCCCTGTTTTATTGCTGATGAGATCTTCTGAGGCATCACTAGCAGAATCATAGAACCATAGAATGGTTTGGGTTGGAAGGGACCTTAAAGCTCATCCAGTTCCAATCCCCTGCCATGGGCAGGGACACCTTCCACTAGGGCAGGTTGCTGCAAACCCCATCCAACCTGGCCTTGAACACAAGAGCTAATTAGCTGTGTCCTTTAGCTAATTAAGATCTCATATTCTTTCTTGAGAGGAGTGAAGTCTTGCTGTTACTTCCTCTAAGCTAACCCTTTCCCTGCTGTTTAACTCCTCATAGGTACAAGTGGAGTTAAATCAACAATTGCCCTGAACAACTCTTCAAAGCCTCAGGCATTAGAAGGCAAAGATTCTGACCTTATGGCTGCTTCTGCTTCTACTCAAAAATTGAGCAGACACATTTAAGACTAACAGGTCACTGTGCCTCAGGGTCAAGATCTCTTTCATCCTCAGGCATACACCACATAGTATTCTTGTATGTCCCTGTAAATTAGGGTAGACATACATCAGTTATGTCAGGCATTTGCTTGCCTCAGATGCAGAAAGATCACAATATTTTTTTCCTTTCTCAGTAACAGTGGGAGTCTGGTTAAGAACAAAGAATTAATAAATCCCATCTGCTAAGGACAGTTATCTCCCTCATCCAATCCTTATTGCCCACTATGTATTGCCACTCCTCTGAGGTGCAGGTCAATGCATGTGTACTCTCATACCTCTGCTCGAAGGGTAAGAAGGGCATTTGCAATCACTGGTGCTCAAGGATAATGACTCCAGATTAACAGCCAGGAGATTAATGTGGAATAAAGCTAAAACTCGTTCAAACTTAATTCCCTTTGCTTCTGAAGCTTTCTCAGAAAACCACACTTTCCTCAGAACAGTTTCTTCCTTCCCTCCTACTCAGTGCCTTTTCTAAACAACATACCATAGCAGATGTCAGAGTTTCTGCTAAAGACTGGAAATGCTGCTGTAATGGGTCTTTTTCTATGAGACACCAAGATTCAAGATGCAGTGGGGACAGTATGCTGGTCACCAAGTAGGAAAGGGAGATCTTTTTGCCCCAGACCACAGGGCAGATTCATCTGCATCCCAGACTCACTTCTTGTGCTGAGGGTCTCCACCTGCCTTCCCTACGTGACAGGGAAAGGAGTCAGTGAGCCCAGGCTCAACCCCAGGACCCGTGTTAGATGCAGAGATGATTCCTGAAGGCCGCTGTCCTTGGAGAAGTTCAGCAGAAGAGGAGTTCAAACAGATATTGATGTTGCAAACAGGAAAGCGTATGGGGGAAGGAAGCCCTGGCACCATACCATGAGGCTCCTTTATTTGGGAGAGCTTTTCCAAATAGAGCAGTACTAAACTGACAGTACAAAGTCAGGTTTTGCATTCCCAGCTTCCCAAGAGGATTAGGGTCTTACCTCTGCAGCAACCACCATACTAGACCACATGGCTGGAAAATACAAATGAGTAAATGACAACTTTGGAAATCTTTACAGTCTCTGTCCTGGTTAGTAAACACAGAGCAGATTTGGGGCTTAAACATCTTTCTCTACTATTGCTTCTGGTTCTTGAGGTTTTCAAGATTCCTGTGGCTTGCTTTTGCCTTTTGCTGCCTTTCAGTCTCCTGTATGCTTGCTCTTCACATTAAGGTTGTGTTGAATCTTCTCTGTTTTGTTTTCCACAATAACCATAAGCATGGTCTTTCAGGGTACATGCAATTGCCTGATTTCTGCCAACCAGACTAACAGCTCAACCAGCCTGTTGAGGTTATTGGGATTTCATTATGCACACCAGATTTAATTCTTTACAGGCCTCCCACAGTTTCTTAATTACACCTTGTTCTCCGCTTACCATTATTCCTTAACTGGCCTCAAATTAAAGTCAGTTAAAAAAAACCCACCACAACATAACTGGCTTCCTTTTTCACTTGTGGTTGTCCAACATCCATATAAAACAAAAGATGCCTTATAATAGCCTTATGTATTTGATCCTCGGAACTGAAAATTATCTGCAAAGATAATAACAGTCAACCCTGCTGTGTTCCTGGTCTTAATTTAATAGAATAATGGCAATGCAAGCCTGGTAAGGACCTCCTGGGATCCCATACTCCTTTGTCCTCTCTGAAGGATAGCGCTATTATACCTAGACCATGTCTAATAATTTGTCTAGCTTGATCTTAAAGCCCCTCCATAAACACTCCTCCTCTGTGTAGCACATTTAGCCACTGCAGCACACATAATTCCTATTACTACATCCTGAAATATCTCCAATGCAAATTCACTGAGTTCATCACAGACTACTTTGCAAGGGTCTTTTGAGAACGAATTACCGCTTTTCCCTTTAACAGGTCTTTGAACACTGTTACATCTTACCTCTAGTCTCTTTCCTGTACCAAAGCAAGCCATTTCCTTCAATCTTTCCTCAGAAGCCATAGATTTCACTTTTGTTTTCTGGCTGTGTTTTCTTTATCTCCTACCCTTTTGATTTCCCTCTTCGGGACTCCTCTCAGTTTGGCAACAGTTTTGAAAGTGCGGTGCCCAGAACTGTTCAGTGCCAATGTCGGCATCCCAGGGCCAAGCAGGGAAGGATAATTACCTTGCATATGTTACCTATAACACTTCCGTCAGCCTTGCACAGCATGAGATACGCTCAGTTTTGTAACAGCACCATATTATGACAATGTCCTTCATCATGGCTCCATTAGAGCAATCGCATCTCTTCATTCCCTAGTTTAGAATTTATTTTTCAATTTCCCTTTCCTAAGGCTAAGTGTTTGTATTTGAGTACTTACTTCTCCTTGGTTGGTTTTGGGGCCTTTAGTGCTATTTCTCAGTGTGATTCTGAATTTTGATCCTGTATCTCAAAGAGCTTGTAATCCCTCATAGCCTCAGTGTTCTTTGAACAAGTTTGTTTCATGATCCGAGTTGTTAATGAAAGTCCTGAGTAGAAACATGATTTTTGCAGAGCCCTGCTTTTAATGTTTTTCCAGTTTAACATCAAACCACGTGAATGTGTGCTCACTGTATCATGACTCTGTCTGTAGGTACGTCTTTCTTTCATTTCTTTTAGAGCATATTAGGTGGGACCCTATCAAAAGCCCTGCTAGAGTCAATATGTATCTACATCGTCTCCTTTATCCATGAGAATAATTATCTTGTCAAGAAGGAAACAAGGTTAGTTTGACATGATTTATTCTCCACAAATCTACTCCAGCTGTTTTCATTAGCTTATTATTCTCTAGGTACCTTATACATTGATTCTTTAATAATCTAGCCATGTATCTTTCAAGGTAACACAGATAGACTTGCTATCTCCCTGAACCTTTCTTTTCCTCTTTTGAAGGATGGGTTCTGTGGGTTTTCTTCTAGATCCTAGAGAACCTTCTCCTCTTTTGTTACCAATGAGTGTTAATGGTTCAGATATTGTTTCAGTTTCTTAGATACCGCAGGGTAAATTCTACCAGGCCACTCTAACTTTAATATACATAACACATTAAATATTTTCTAACCTCTTCTTTCCCTACTCAGACTTGGGTATCTGTGCCTTTTGTAAACAAGCTAATTGCTTTAGGCGTTTGCTCACAGTTTATGTATGACCTGAAGGAAAGATCACAGAATCATAGAATGATTAGGGTTGGAAAGCACCTTAGATGCCTTTGAATATCTTGAGTATCATCATGATCCATTATTTGCAATCTTCCCCTATTAAGAAATGGGACTGACTTTTACTTTGTCTTTTCCTGCTCTTTTAGTGCTCATACAGTCTTTTCACATTAGTTTATTTTTATCACCCTCAACAGCAGCAAGTTGTGTAGTTTGTCTTTCTAGGCTCAGCCACACACTTTTGGTCACTTTTTTCCACCCAGCTTTAGCCAGATATCCTTGTTCCTAATTTGTAAATAAATCCTTTTTTCATATTCAAGACTTTTAAAAGCTTCTGCTGCAGCTATTCCTTTTTCTTACACTGATTCCTTTCTCCTTCATAGCACAATAATTTGCTGTTGTGTCTTAAATACAGCTTCCTTCAGTAATAGCTCTCTCTCCTGCGCTTCCTTATCCTTAAATTATCTTCCCAAGAGAATCCTCTTACAAATTCCCTGAATTTCTCAACGTCTGTTTTACCAAAGCCCATTATCTCTCTTTTGCTTCTCTCATGCTGCCCTTCTCGTAAAACAGCAAGCTACGATCAATTGCTTTGCAACCATTTCCTTTCCCTTAGTCCCTGGAATCTGTCATTTTTACAGAAGTTGTCCCAGTGTGTTAAGAAACCCCTGTACCTGAAAGCTGCTGCAGTTTCTGGTCAAACAAAAGACATGAAAAAGCAAAGCACGTCCTGCTTAAGCCTGAACACAACGACACTTGTACTACTTGATAAGGTTCAGCATTACTCCCGAAACGTGCAAAGGTGATCTGCTTAATTCTGATGTGATGTGGCAACCGAGATGCAACACACATGCAGAGAGGTATTGTTAATCTATTTGTTACTTAAGGAAACCTAAACCAGTCAATGCAGTTAGCAGTCATCACTCACAGTATGCAAGCATACAAATTTCTGTATGACTTCTTAGCACCTTTAGAACTGCAGAGGGATATTCATATTCAGCCTTATGGTGAACTGCATCCAGTCCAACAGTGATGGAGGGACTACACAACAACTAAGTCAATTCTCTATTCTGTAACTCAAAATGCTCTCCAAAGCTAGGCTATCTGAGGAAAAAGGGGGAGCACATGCACATAAATTCCTTACCTGTTCAGCTTAGGAAAAATCTAAATATGACACTGTTAGTAGGTTCTATGTCAGACTGACATTTTAAACTGCTTTCAGGGGGGCACCACGTTCATATTTCAGCTGTCTTCTCATTATTGCTAAACCTGGAAGCTCTACTGGATGACAGAAATATTTGTACAGTTAAACACCAGGAGAGAGGAAAACACACATGTCAGGAAACTGTCCGAATGGGGAGCTCACTTCAGACAGAAATCTCCCTTTAAGCCATACAATGAAAAGCTGCCTAGTTTCATCCTTTTTGAAGGATCTTATCTGACAGCCCAGTGGTTTGGCTGTCATTCCCCTGGCAGAATTTAAAGCAGGTTTAGATGCCTGCTCTCCATCCCCATGTAAACACCACACATGCAAAACTATTAATGACAATTAGATTTAAAAGCCTGGTGTAGGAAATCTCTCCCAGAAGCTCAGTGAGCATTACAACCATCCCACCTGCCAATATACCTCCCTCAGCAGGAATTTTATAAAAGGAGAAAAACAACTATGCTCTCTTAATCACTGGCTACCAGAAGCTGTCAATGAATAAGGAGGAGCTCTTTCACATCTCCTGAGACCATTGTACTTCCCAGAGGAACAGGAATATGAGACTCTTGGTTTACTGTCTCACAACCACTACATTATAACTTTTTGGTTTTAAAGAAGAGATGCTTACTGAGGTATTTCTAAAAAGCCTCACTGCATTTAGAAAGACTGCTCCAAAACCCTCCTCCTTGAACAGTTAAACCCCCTTTTCTGTTTTTTAGACTGAATTGCATCACGGGCCATCTATAATCATGTCGTTCAGTTGCAAGCACGGTCCTTAATCATTCTGTCTCCTCCCTAGAATAGATACAGATCTATACTCACATCTCTTTCATACTTTTTGAGCATGACTGATCAGCTTTACTGCAGGCAGAGTTATTATAACCTTGGACTGTGGTCTATACACCTCTTGCCCCTATTAAAACTTACCAATTTTGCCTATTTCTACCACTAAAGTCTTCTACTACAACATTCTGATCACTCTGCAAAATTAACTGGGTTTTTTCCTTATTTTCTCTACAGGGTTTATACAAATGTCCATTAGGATCAGTCCCAAATCCACCCTTCTGTTACCTAGCCATCAACTCTCTTACCTTTCCTTTAGCCCCATGTCCCTTTGACAGCCTTCCTTTCTGCTAGATCCTTGTTTAGTGCTAGGGGAGAAAATGGCTTGCTGCAGAGTACAAAGGATGCAGCACAGACAAAGCACAGATGAAGAGGAAAGGACCAGAGAGAAAGTAAACAGCAGTATGAAAGACTTCATTTTTATATATATATATATGTAACATATATATATATATACATACATACGATTTTGGATTTGCAGCAGGTATAAACTGCCCCATTTCCACTGACCTGCTGTCCTAATAAATACCAGCTGAGAAATTGCCATAACTGCTTTTCCACAGGTAAATACTGAAGAAAGCATTTTACAGCCTTATTCTCCATTACATATCACACTAGCAGGGTCCGTTCCTGAAGCTCTCACTTCTCTCAGTTTTTTCAGCTGAATCTCATAGATCTATATTTAGAAATGAAATCATATTAATGCCAGCTGCTACCTTGGTTTCCCAGAATTTACAAGGCACTTTACCATGGGTGCTGAAGTCAGATACTCACCATTCTGTCTCCAGGGACCAGAACATAGATGGGGCTGTTTCTTGCATGTATCTGGGCCATTGCACGCAAAAATAAATGAGTGCTATTATACTGCAATAAGAATGAACACAGGTGGTGAAGGAACCATTAAACATGTCATGGTTAGAGCTCTGGAGATTCCTGATGGCTGCACAGCACAGTCATTCTGCAAGCCTGTTGCGTTGCAACATGATGTAGCTCTTGTGTGAAGGACAGTTGCGTGCTAGGGTTGACTCTGTGACAGAAAATGCTCTTTCCCTCCTTGTTAGTTAGCATAATTTACTATGCATCCTTGGAATTAAAAGGTAAAATACATGGGAAAGCAGTGTCATGCATGGTTTGTCCCTGCCTATTGCAGGAGGTTGAAACCAGATGATCTTTAAGGTCCTGAACCCAGGACAAAGAGTAAAGGAAAGGTGGCAGGAAGCGCCTTCACTCCTCATCTATAGGCTTTGAGCAGGTTGGTATGATCATGTTTCTATCATAGAATCACTGAATGGTTTGGGTTGGAAGGGACCTTAAAGATCATCCAGCTCCTCTGGACTCACTCGAGCAGCTCCGCATCCTTCTTGCGTTGTTGCCCCAGAGCTGGATGCAGGGGATGTAATTATTTGCAGTGAGGTAGCTGGTGTTCACTGAGGGAGGGAAAACACGTTCTTTGCACAGCAAAATGTCTACACAGAGACAAGAGATTCTTTTTAGGAGTCTGTGTTTACCCTTCCAGATTAAAGATGATATTTTACTGATGATTGTGTAACTTTTGAGCGGATGCTTCTTTTCACTTCCAGAGGGAACACAAAGTACTTCCTGTGGGACAAACTGCTTGGAATTTCTGCTTTGTCGTGAGCTCAATTTTCATAAATAAATAAAGCATTGCCCAAAAGCTATACCCTGCCACAGGGTGATGGTCCTGTCCCATTTATTCACATGTATATTGCTACGAGCAACTGTAAACTGAAGCCAATGCTCGGACAGGCATCACTTATATTTAATCTTACATGCTGAAAAAAATCAATAAGTCTGCACAGTGTCTGCAGGTCTTGAGTTAATAGTTTATGGTCTGGCTGACTTACAATTACAAGCAAAAAGTGATGGCATTGTCAGGAGTAAATATTTAATGGGATAATGAGGTCTCCTGTGCCTGTACTTTTACACAATCCCGAGATGTGTTTGGCTGGATTACAGGCTTTTTGCAGGCTGCTCCTACACAAGGGTGTTCCAGTGTGAAATATGAATCCCTGAAAGCTACAATATCAACAGCATAGAACAGTATCATAGAATCCTAGACTGGTTTGGGTTGGAAGGGACCTTAAAGCTCATTCGGTTTCAACCCAGGGACACCTTCCACCAGAGCAGGTGGCTCCAAGCCCCATCCAACCTGGCCTTGAACACTGCCAGGGATGGGGCAGCCACAGCTTCTCTGGGCACCCTGTGCCAGCGCCTCAGCACCCTCACAGGGAAGAACCTACCGTTTGTGAATAAATTTTTACTGTGAATAGAAAAGATTTATCCTTGACTATTACTGTACAGTGCCCCTTCCCCTGGAGCTCTTCCAGCTGTCGACAGAGGCGCCCATAAAACAATGGGTTACATCGATGCTGATACGGTGCTCTGGCATTCAGACCCCCAGGGCTGGACCCTAGACACAAACGCTGGACCCACCTGGGACACCTCAACCCCCAGCCGGCACCGCCGGGGCCCTTGCCCGCCCCATGCGGCGTGAAGGGGGTACTCTTTTGTTTCGGCTTTTGGGATAGCGGCCGACACCGCAGCCCGAGGGCGGGACGCGGGGAGGATGCCACCCCTTGGCCCCCCCTCTCCGCTTCTCCCCGAAGAGCTTCCTCCCCTCGCCGGCTGAGGCAGCAGCTGAGGACTGTCCCTGCTCCTTCCCCCTCCTCAGGGCGGGCGTTGTGGTCGCGGCCGCCGCCTCCCTTCCACCCGTCGGGACTGGTCAAGGGGTCGGCGCACAGGGCCCAGGGGCTGCCGGCGGATGAGTGCGGCCCGGCGGAGGCTGCGGATGAGCCGGGCGAAGGAGCTGGTGGCATACTGCCTGCTCCTGGGGCTGTCCTTCCCCCTCCTGCTGCTGCTGCCGCTTCTCTGAGATGCGCCGGGCGACGGCTCGGCCCTGCCGACGGGGGACGGGCAGGAGGAGCCGGCGGGAGCCCCACTCCGGTGCCCGGCGTGCGGCCGGCGGCAGCAGCAGCAGCCCCAGGGCCTGACGGCCTGGCGAGGGACGATGAGGAGCTCGGGCGGGCTTTGCGGCGGTGCCACCCAGCCTGCGCGGGCGGGCGGGCTGCCTCTCCCCGCGGGGGGGCCCGGCCGCGGCCACGGCCGCGCTCTGCCCCTGCGGGCGTGATGCTTTCGCCGCTGTGATCGCCGCTACACGTCCACGGGTAATGGGCCAGCGGCCGCGGGCACTGCCACCGCAGCCCCCTCACCGCGGGGCCGGCGCTCCGGGACCCTGACCCAGCCCCATCGCCCGCCGGGCGGCGGCTGTAGCCGGGACAGCTGCCGGCCGGGGCGCTCGCGTTGCTGCAGATCCGCCGCTCTGCGGGGCGGAGTGTGTCCCCGCCGGCTTGCCGTGCGGGGAGGCGGGCCGGGGGCCGGCTGAGATGGGAGAGAGCATGTCCAAGAGGCTGAAGCTGCAGCTTGGAGGCGAGGCGGAGATGGAGGAGCGGGCTTTCGCTAACCCCTATCCCGACTATCAGCCCCAGGGAGCCGCGGCAGCTCCCAGCGCGGCGGACGCCCAGCGGGACAGGGCGCCGCTCCCGGCGGAGGACGAGTCCCTCCCCTTCGACGCCGATGGGAAGGTGAGTCCCGGGCGGGCGCGCAGGCAGGCGCCGGGTCCCGGCCCCAGGGCCCTGCCTCGCCAGCGGGGCGCTCCCTCCCCGCAGGACGGTGCCTGCGGCTGCGGGCGCTGCTCCGGCGGGTCCCCGGGCCCGGCCGCGGCCTCCGGAGCCGCGGTGTGGCCCCCGCGGCCTGTTGGGGCCGGTGCGGAGCGCAGAGCCGCCACCGCGGCGTGGCAGCGGCCCCGAGGGCTCCGGAGGGGAAAAGCGGGCGGGGTGAACTGAGGGGGGGAGCAGGGGGAGTTCAGCATGGCCCGGGGTCCGTGAAAGGGGCTGCCATAAGCTGTTTATTTACCCCCCGAGTGCGAGTGAAGCCGGTGCAGGGCCTGGAGGCAGCGCTGCTTGTGCTGCTATTACCAGGGTGGTTCTGCCACACCTCGTGCGCGTTGCCCGTGCTTCACCAAAGCATACAGGGAAGGGAGAGGAGGTGAGTTTCCCCTTAGGTGACAGCCGCACTCAGGCTGTAGGTGATGCTGGACCGTTCTCTCCAAGGCATGCTTTTACTGCCATACACACGTTTATCCGTTCAGGCGCACCATGGCAGGCACCTGGCAATCAGTTCGGGCTAGCAGACACTCTTGTGGCGCTGGTCGCAGTCTTCCTACTCCACTTAACTCCTCAATGCCTCGCACGGAGGTGTTTGGGAAGCTCTTGTGTGCTTTAAGCTTTAAGCACAGATGTTACTCTGTCCTGTTACTACAAGACTGGCTTAAGCTGCACAAGGAATACCAGAATACGGACCTTCTGTCATTTTAGCCCAGAGCAGCCACATCTTTCAGTACTGTGCTGCTTTGTCATCTTCTGGGTGAAAAACACTGTGTGGTGACATTTGTAGAAGCGCAAACACTCTGAGTGGGAAGTGGAGTTTCATGCCGGGGTGGATAAAGGAGAGCCTTTAACCTCAGCACTGTATTTTTCTGTTTGTGGTAATAAAGAACTACCTTGATTTACTGATAGGGTGGGATGAGGATGGTGATACCCAGCAATGAGAGTAGCATTCTTCCTGAATATTGTAAGAATGAGCAGGAGAGCATTAACTCGCCATCAGTCCGAGGCAGTAAAATGTTTCACTAAGTTGTTGCAGCTTAGGTTGATGCAGCTGAGCAGAGCACACAGAAGAAAATGCTTTGGGGGATTGATGTCTTACCGCTGCAGGTAATTGCAGCTGTCAAAAGCAGAACGTGGCACTTGAAAGGGTTTAAAAAGCAGGAGTGGGTGTGGAAGTGCAGTTTCCTTTGTTACAAAATCCCTGGTAGTGTAGTCAGTGCTGGTAAGCAAATCTATTTTTTATTTATTTTTGTGAAAAGAACTGTGATTTCTTTGTTCTTTTGTATCTGGTTCAGTGTATAAAAACCACCCAAATACCATGAGTTGACAAATGAAGGTGGAGAGGAGGTGACAGAACAGCTGTAGCTGTTTACTGTTGTTAAACTGATAAAAAACATACCATGAGCTTTCTTCTGAGGCCTTCTGTAGGCCTGTCTTATGTACCTGCTTTAGATCCCACACTCCATGCCCATTTCTGTAAAGAGAAAATAAGCTTTTGTTTACTGCTGATCTAGGTTGATTATGGCTTTCCACAGTGAGAACTGATAATGCAGGAGGGTGAACTTCCTAAATTAATTTCGTCAAGAGAATTCTAGATGTATTTCAAAACAGCTTAATTCTGATTTGCTTCATCTTTAATTCCTGAATTAATCCAAATTCAGAGACATTGTTCTGTGGCAGAGCTGAAGTAAGTCAGGAATTCCTAGCTGTATATTCACATCAGGAAGCTTGGTGCTGCTCTGCTGTAGATGAGTCTGCTATTTTACTGTGGGTACAGATGTTTCTTCCCAGCATCAGTGGTGGATGACATTCCTTGTTACCATGTGGCAGTTAGCAGCTGTTTGTGCAGCTTTGTTCACAAAACAGTTTTGACCACCTGAGTAGCTGTGTGTCTGATAAAAGGTGGTGTTCAGGCATTCTTAGATTCAAAAGTATGAAGCTCCTCTGGAAAATGTCATCTTCTGTATCACATCGAAGTGATGTAACTACAGTACTGTGATCACAAAAGACATGCAGCTAAGAAAACCCAGAAGACAGTAGGAGCTGCAGAAAAGGTATTTTTTTGTTTTGTTTTGAGAAGGTTTAGATGGAGATGAGGAACAATTCCTTCCCCAAAGGGTGCTCAGGCATTGGAACAGGCTCCCCAAGGCAGTGCTGAAGTCATCGTCCTTGGAAGTGTTCACACACTGTGTAGACAAGGCCCTCAGTGCCATGGGTTAGTGGTGGCCTTGGCAGTGCTGGGGTAAGGGTTGGACTTGATGACCTTAAAGGTCTTTTCCAACCTGGTTGATTCTGTGATTCTATGATTTTCTTTTGTTTCTGCATCTGCAAAATGTGAGGAACTGTCCATATTTCTGGTCTATGGCATAGATATATTTATGTGTGTTTGTATTCTTGGCAGTATTTATATGTTAGTAATACTGGTACTCTCCTGGCTTTTATGAGACTTTGTGATTTTGGGGTCCTGTTTTTTGTGGGTTTTGATTTGAAGTTTGCTGCTTGTTTTAGGTTTTTGGGTTGTTCTTTTTTTGCATTTAGCAGCCTCCAGTCCCATCAGAGAAATGTCTGCCTGCCTAAAACCTCAGTGAAGACAAAAGAACTTTACACAGGTTAGGAAGTCTGTTCTATAAACCCCTGTACAGAACCACACAAGTTTCCTAAAGGTGAGAACAGCTATCAGAAGCCCTCAGTGCACTGCATGATTTCTTCCTCCCATCTGCTGCTGTGTGGAGCAGTGAGCACTGACTCACATAATGACAGCTAGAGGTGTGCGGGGATCTGCTATTGTCATGGAAGGTAGTGCATTATTAATCCCTCCATTTGTTTTCATAAGCTGCCACGATTGCCATCTAAAATCCATCTGGATGATAGAAGGATAAGAAGCTCTTCAAGTCATTGCCTGAATGGGAGACAGTTGGAACAGAGTGCTGCATATGGAAGCATCTTTCTTTGTGTGCATAAGGTACCCTTCAGGAAGGTAGAAAGTGCAGGAGAAGAGAAAACAAATTTGGGGCTGCTGATTTGCCTTCTTAAAAATATTCACAGTAAACACTTCAGTTATCTCGGTGGGCTGTGATCATGTAGTTGAAATTCACTTTTTCTTAAGTACATTTCTTCACCATGAAAGTATTGTGGGCTTGAATTGCTTCTGTAACTTGTCTGAGCAAGCTGGAGGTAGTAATTCATCAGACAGGAGTATGTCTAGATTAATAAGAAACAATTTTAAATGTAAGCCTTTGTTCAAAAAATGATGAATCCTTCAATTAAGTGTCTATTCTGTGACTCGTTTCCTTTTGATGTGGATCCCATAGTGATACCTTAGCCTGATATAGAGTGGTCCAGAAGTTTTCAAAATGGAAATGGAAATGAGGGAGGCAGAGGAATGAATAGGCAGCTGCAGACTCGGATCAAAGCATATTCCTTAGTTCATGGGAAAATAGTTCTTTCTGTTAGTTTCATTTAATTTTTAATTCACCATAATTGTTTTTTGAGGAAAGCATTATTATTTGAAAAACCCCCAAATTGGATTCAGACTTCATGGATAGGCCACAAGGATGTCCAAACAAAAACATCTTTTTCAGGTCAATTTTTTCTTGCTAATTTTTTTCTGATGTGCCATAATGCTTTAGGAATATTTGTAAAAGGTGGTGTGTTCTGACAAACATGTACAATATACTTAATTCAGCTTCACAGGGGCTTCCTTGCAGGGAACCTGTTTTAAAACTGATGATGCTTACCAACAAAGATCATCACTTAATAAGAATACTTCTGTATCTGTAAATCTATTTACTTAGATTATCCTTTGGATGATTTAGTGGTGTTTAGTTTCCTGGGGCTTTCTCAGTCTCCTGTTGGTTCTAGTAATTCCATTATGTGGCTTTTCAGTCTCATCCTCCTCCTTTAAAATATATTAAAAATACATATATATGAAGTTTTTTGTCATCACCTCACCCTTCATTCCCCTTCCCTGTTTTTTGTATTTCTTGGGAATGTCTCACAGGGCATTTTAGTTGTCTCGCTGAGAGCAGGAAGTTCTCCCTGTTCTGGGAGTGATCCTGCAACCACATGCACTAGTGGGAATCATGCCCCTCGTTGCACTGAAGGTGAAATTGAGCCTCCACAGCCAGCAGATATTTCTTCCCACATTTTTTCTGGAGATGTGGGATGGGGTATCTGAGTTTCTTGAGACTGCCACTTTTTTTTACCGTTTCCTGCCACCCTGTCTCAGGCACGTGCTGTTTAAACAGAGGATTTGATTACTGCAAGTCACATTTCTGCTGAAGGAAAGTTTGTTCTGCCTTTTGTGTGTCTCGGTCAAAACTGGGTCTGAAAATCCGTTTTTTTGTGCTTCATTGTCCATTACTAACTCCCAACAGTCAGCGTACACAATCTTAGAGGAAGAGCTGCTGCTTCTTCCCTACAGTGCACATCAGCATCAAATACCACTTAGCACTTTTCTCATGCTTCTATATTGAAAGCCTCTTCTGCTACTCAGGACAGCACTTTAACCACATGGTTAAGCCTCTTTGGTTTTAGTCAACCAGTTCTGAATGAAGACACTTCTAAAAATCATATCCAGAGTTCTGATTAAATTGTCTCACATCCATCCATCCATCCATCCATCCATCCATCCATCCATCCATCCATCCATCCACTCTTCACCAGTTTCTAGTTTCCTCTTGCAGACCTGTGTGTTAATGAGTTGTTACTCTGGCTAGTTGCCTGGGCAAGTGCAATAATAGGTACTTATTTTTTGGTGAAAATAAATAGTAGTTAGGGTCTAACCGCAAAACACTGATATGCTGTCAAGTTCAGTATGTGGAATGTTATCTGCTGTCTGTGCTTCAAAATAATTTGGTAGTATTGGTAAAGGTTTTAGCTTTTTGTACAAATTGTGGACCACCTAAAAGTGTTCCAGCTAGGGCACAGACCTCTGTGTGGGGGGTGACTTTAAATCGCCTCACAACAGGCTTCTGTTTTCTTAGTTTTCAAGAGGTATCATGCTGATGTTAGGCTACCTGGACATCTGGTGATTTTCAGTATTGCTCTTTTTACTTTATCATTTCCTAAACACAAGGTAGTGTTCTTCAGTGTCTGCTAATCATGTTTGGTTTCATTACCAATATTCTGAAGCTTTTTGATGACTCCTTAAGGTGATCTAAATCTTTAAGATTTGGGGGTTTTGCAACATAATCACCAAGGAGACAAATAGCTTCTTTTACACACAAACGCTTTAGAGGTGCGGTCTCATTATTTCTTACATGCTTTAAACAATTCTTTCTGTAACTTGAATGGATTGCCTTTTAATGCTGTTCTTCACACCCTTGTCTACTCTGAGGTAAGGGTGATGCCTGCATTTAAAGCCTATCCCTAAACTGGCATTTAAAGCAGTGTCATAGTTTGCCTACAGCTATTGATTTCGTCCTCTTTCTTTCCCTTCCTTTCCCCTTACTTTCTTCTTTATTTTCTCTTTTTTCCCCACTATCACTATATGCCAGATCACTGAACAGCAGAGCAGTGTGTTCTACAGACAGCAGTGTTTCAAATCACTTATTAAGCATGTGGTTTTGCATGCATTTCTGGAAGGACCTATCTGAGTAGTAGCAGACAGCTGTGTTTAACTGTTTAAGAGGCTGGGTGGTGAAGTTTCTTAGCATCTGGTATTTTGAGATGAAGAAACCACTGCTCTTGGAGCTGTAACAGTCTTTTGATTTAGATAAAACCAAAGTAAAATGTGTTTTCTGTACAAAAAGGCAGGTCACTTCCCAGATGACCTTGCTAGATTCTGCATGTGGGATCCTACTGCCTTCTGGTCTGCTGTTGCTGGAGCTCTCTGAACGTGAGCATGAGACCTCATCCTGCTTCAGGAATGAAGCCTGGCTCCCTTACAGTCAGTGGCAAAGTTCCCAATGATCTCAGTATGGGCAGGATATCTTGTTTTAGTAGATTTGTGAGTTGTCCCCCACCCCATTCTCCCTTACCACAGTGTCTGTCATGTCCCTTGTGCAGTCTTCTGTGTTTGAATGAGTTTTTGAATGAGTACTTGCTGCAGTGCCAGCTTGAGGTGCATTTTCTTCTCTGTGAAATGCACTTCGGCTGAAAGAAAACTCAGCATCATGTTATGTCTCCTATTCCACCCATTGCCAACAATAAAATCCCTTTTCTCTGAGATACCTTTTAACCTTATTTGAACCTAGAAGAAATAAAAGTACTTTTAGGTAACGCTGTGTGCATAGGCCATCTTATTTCTGCTTCTGCAGAATCCATCGCTTTCTTCTTCAGTCTCATTTTGCACGTAGCAGCAGTCCCTCAAAACCTGATGGAATAAAATAGGGTGATAGCAAGACGTTGTTTTGGAAGCTGGTGGTGCAAGAAAGACTGGTGCGTTGGCAGCTTGTGAAGAAGCTGAGCTCAGGTCTCCATTGTCCTACCATGAGTCTGCACAAGTTACTTGGCGTAGATGTCTCATGATGCAAATAAATGCTGAGAGATGCTTTTGAAAAACACATCAGTATATAAATGTCTTTTACAGAGGCAAACAAAATAACTCACCCTGTGTCTGTCAAGCCAAAGTATACTTCTAACCACAAAAAGAGTGCTATCAGGCAAACAGTTGCATTGTCAGACTTACATAAGCACTGTGATATCTGTCCAGATGTGCATGCAAGAGTTTAAGTTACAGGCTTCTCTTACCTACCATAAATCATGATATAAACCACAAACAGCAGCTGCTCATTGCCTCATCTGCTCTTGGTGCCCGTTTGTTTTAAAGCCACAGCTGAAAAGCTGGGTATGGCTGTAACGAAGAGGTAGGTGGCTAAGAATTGGTATATGACTGTAATAGCAACTTCAAGTGAAATGTGTGTTTAAGGAGATTTTTATTTTCAGTATGGTGTATTTTTTTGTAACCTCTGTGTGCAGTTTTAGTGGTGCGTTTACAAAAGAAGATGGTGTAAGTTCTTTTTGAAACCATACAAATGAAAGCAAGCAGCTAGGGGAAACAGGTATCACTGACAAGAGCAGCATAATTTGGAGGCCATGTCATTAGTGCCAGAGGTGGGTGATGTTACATGTATGCTTACATTCCTTACATTTTTGTTGACTTTAAAACGTTTTGGATTGGGATGTAGCTTTGCATTCTCCCTCACTGCCATGGAAAAAGTGATGTGGTCCAAATAAATCACAAAACGATTTGCAAAGCCAACATCTTTGTGTTTTTCTGCACAACTTTTATTTCATGCTGATAATGAGCCTTTCCTATTACCATAAGCAGTATGGTGCAGGGTTCTGTTGGGTATAATGGAGAATGAGCTCTCATGTTTTGTGTTTTGCCAGCGTAAAACTTGAACAGTAGTTGGGATGATCGTGGTTGTTCTTCCTGCAGCAGCAGAGAAGTAATACAGCAGTTGAATTCCTGGAAAGAACCTTTTCTAGGTTAAAGGTACTCTTTAGCTCCTGTTATCACCAAGTCTTCTGTGAACCAGGAGTAAATGTGATAAAGGATATCAGAGGTCAGGCTTTCTGGTATTAGTTTGTCCCTACAGGAATAACAGGAGTAACCTGCAGAAAAGGCTGAATGCCAGCTGGAACCATCCTCATGCAGTGAATATGCTTCTCAAGAAAATCAATCTGTGCTCAACATGAATTAGCATGCTTTATACTCAGCTCTAAAGCTGCCATAAGATTCCTTTAAGGAGGTTTATATATCTTCTAAAGCCACCTTTCAACATTCATTTCTTTATGTAATTAATTTATTCTAGTGCATGTAAGCATCTATTGTAAGTTTATAGTGGAATCTTATCAAACGAACAGTGACAGTACCCAGTTAAAGCTTCAGAGCAACAGAGCAGTGGTGAAGTAGCTGGGGAGAACTGTTGCCTCTCATAACCTGTTAACACTGGCATAAGCTTGGGAGTGAGTAACTTTGGGCTGGTAAGTAATAATATTCTAAAATCCTTTTATCTGTGCTTTTCCAAACACTAAACCAAGACAGGTATGTTACAATTCCCATTTTAGTGATAGATATATGCCAACCTGAGCTAAATGGTTTGTGTGGGACAGCGGTTTCAAAGCAGAACCAGGAGTCCTGATGTCTTATCTTAGTCCTCCCCTCCTGCCTCTTAAGTAATTTTATTTGGTGTTTGATAAAAAATACCCTGGTTTGCTAACAGCAAGTGTATTGTCAGAAGCAAAAGGTAACCAGCCTGCTTGTGATGAGCAGTAGGTAAATAAACTGGGAGTCTGAAACCTTAGTTCACTCTTGTCCTCTGTGCCTGGATCCATGTGGACATCCTCATGCTGTTTTACCATATGTCTTAGCATTGGCATAGCTCTCTTTTGAAGGAGAGGAGCCTTTGGGAAAGGTTTTGCTTTTTGTTGAGACTTCACTGAATGAGTCAAAAGGGTGTGAGGGGATGTCATGTGTGTGTGTGATACAGTAAAAAGATGTTTAATGCCATATTAAGGGCAAAGAGTAGTAGGCATCAGATGCTTACTGTGTTTGGTTGCTATTTCTAGAGTTACTGGAGAAGGTTAAGGGGGCTCTAGCTTCTTCCTAGGGTGGTGTGTGTGTGACATGAGATATAATGGCATAATTTCCTTCTCCCTTCCTATCCTGCCATCATAAAATGGGTTTGAACCATTGACCCGCAAAACTTCTGGTGTGTCAGAGGACTTGTGTAATTCCCGTTATCTTTCTGATTTCTGAATGTGTTGAATGGATGTTTGAATTCACTGGGTTTTATTTGAAGTTCCACTCTGAACAAGAGTACAAAGTGTAGTGTATTTGGAGGAATAAGTTGCATGGTGGCATCCAGGACCCATCATTTATCTGAACCCTTCCCTTTTGGGATGTATTATAATCAAACAAGAACTTAACTTTCCTAATGAGCTGATTTCTTCTTCTCCAGTAAAAAAAAACCAAAACAAACAGACTCATAAATGTAGATGTGTTTAACACCAAACTAAGCCTTCACCAATCTGCTTTGTTCCAGCTGCTATCTGGGAGCAGGCTGGGGAAGCAACAGGTGGACGATCAAGCACTCTTTAAGAAAACAGTAACTTAGTGTAAGCTGACAAGTAGCCTACTTGTGTAATGCCATTTTTCTGATGATGGCTGTGTTGTAGCTCTTGGTTTGGAAGGTGGGGAAGCTCTGCTGGCTTCCATGTTCCTAGGGGGTTTCTATTCTGGCTGTTCCTGAATAACTAAGATATGCATGGCAAGTGATGTATGCCTGGGGCTTTTCATAGATGATGGAAAACGCATTCAGAAGTATTTTTGAGTGGCACAAGATTTGTGTACATCACTTTTGTCAGAAGCTTTTCCTATAGCTCAGGAAGCGAGGAGGTTTTTTGTTTCTTCATCTCTTAGCTCTGTAGTAGATAAATTGTGCTATGAGTAAACCTAGCCCTTAAACTCTGTTTAAATACATGAAATAGTTTGTAATAAATGTGTTAATAGGAAAAGCTGATCAATAAGTGATTCTGTTTAATAAAAAAAACCCACAAACATTTTTGACTGGTGGTCCTGATGCTCCCACTCAAATCAGAATCGTCCTGTGAAGGGACTTCAGGAATATTCCTTCCTGTGGAAGTTAGTAGGGCAATAAATTCTAGTTAATGGACTATTTCCACATTCCATAGGCTTAAAGGAGTAATCAGTAATGTATCTTCCCGTACAGAGTGCTGAATAAGAGAGAGATGTTGGCAAGAGTAGTGTCCCCTGTTATATTTCATATATAGCATTTATATTCATCTATGTAAGCTTTTCTTTGTCAGAAGTAAAAGCAAGCAAGGCAAAAGATCACACATCTGTTTCTTCACCTTCATGCATTAGCTGAAGCTGATGAGCTACTTTTAACTCATCCTCTTTGTGTCCAGCTCTTTCAGGTAGTTTTTCATACATCACTGCATTTAACAACCTCATCTCATTACAAAGCATGTCAATCCTAATACTGTTTTGGAGAGAGGAGAGAACAAGAAGCACAAGGAAGGGCATTTAGGTGACCTGCCCTGTGTGTGGTGATTGCAAACATCAAAAAAAGTCTTGGATTTAAGAAGAAAATAGGGATACATCATGGATGATGTGATTGAGCACATCATTGAACTTGGCTTGATGTCAGCTTGGCTTGACTTTGACTTGATCGTCTCAAGTATGGGCATTTATTTTCTTATAGCTATTTCCTGCTCTGTAGTGCCACAGTGGATGTGCAAGGATGTTGTGATGAGCACAAGCACCTGTACACAGGGCTTGTAGGTTCACTGTTCTGTGTTCATCCATAACGTGATCTTGGTACCACGACCCTCAATGGATCTCTGGCCCGTGGAGTGGCAGCAGATGGTTGTCTTCTGTTGGTTTCTATTCACCTTTTACTGAGCTCAGAGAAGCTTTGCTTACTGTATTAAGAGCCTGAGATAAGAAGCAGGATGCAATTACATACTTGTCACAGTGTCCGTAGCTGCTCTCCATGTGACTTTAAAGTACCCTCAGATGATTTTTGTCTAATGTAGACACTAGTAACTTACTCTAGTATGTAATCGCAACACATTGCATGGGGCATGCTTAAGTTGAACCATCTCGGCCCTGCTGGTTGCTGTATATAGTATTTATCCTCTAGTTATTTTCTGTTTGTTTGTTGTTTGGTTTTGATTTTACTTTTTTTCCAGACAAGAAAGTGGAGCAGACAGTTTGCATTCCTGGATGCTTTCATTTTCTGACTCTGTCCTATCTGCTGTTTTCAGGTCAGTGCTCGGTTCTCAAAACGGATCCAGGCAAAAATCAAGGACCTTCTGCAACAAATGGAGGAAGGGCTAAAGACAGCAGATCCACATGACTGCTCTGCCTATACTGGCTGGACTGGTGAGAAAGCTTGAGTTTGAATGAAGTGTGTTAAATGAAGTAATAGGGTTTATTCACAGGAGGAGGTTCTCATATTCACACAGGGGTGACAGAAAGACTCTGATAGAAGCGTTTGTATGAGTTGGTTTCTTTTAACTCTGAATTCTAGGTCGCTACTGTCTGGAATGACTTCAGCAGATAAAGTTGCAGGGAAATAATTGGCTTCTGTGTATGATGGAGATCTTTGTCTTGCTAAAGGAATGGATTTTCTAAGGCTGCTCGCTCTTTCAGCTTGCCTCTCGTTTCTTTAAAGTTTTCTTAAAATAAGTAATTTTCACCTTTTTCTCTTCAACTTAGCAGTTGCTAATGGTAACAGAATGTTCTAATCATGGGGGGGAGGTGTTCTGTTCCTCTAAAATCTGAAATATGGATAGTTTGGCTCTGCTTGTTCTGTCTGTACAAAAATGGTAAAATGAACGTGTGAGGAGGGGGAGTATGGAGGCGGGCTTGTGAGATTGTGAAGTTCATGAAGATAAACAGGCATGTGCAAGTGCTGGTTATTGCTAGGCACCGTCATCCATGTCCAAATGTGAATGAGCCCTTTGGATCCTTCAGGCAGAGCCTGCAGTTGACAAGCCTGATGCAGCCACTGCTCTTCAAGCTGCCAACATGCTTTTCCATCTAGGCCTCTTAAGTGCCACTTACAGTGGCACATTCTATTCCTGCTCTGTCTAGCTCACTCTTGAGACATACTTATGCTTTTAGCACAGCATGTTTGAAATGCACTCTGAGGAGATCTATTGTTTTATCTTGGTATCGGGAGGGGAAGCAGCTTGGGAAAACTCGTCAGGCTTTGGCCGTGCTGAGGCTTAATTCTGGCAGTGAAAGGGTACCATCTTTTTGCTGCCTTCTTGATGTTTCGGTACAGGTGGTGCTGTGGGTGGATGGGTGGGGAAGTTTTAGACAACTCACACTTAAAAGGTAGATGTGTTTCAAGGTCTGGAAGCGTGTGGCTGCTGAGCGAGTGTAGATGATCTCCACTGGTGGGCTTTCTCACACTGACGTTACAGAACGGCTCCCAGGGAGCTGTGTTCTGACACTGTGACTGACAACTCAAGTTATGGCTGATAAACCAGAACATGCTGAAAATGAGTCATAAGCTAAAAGTAACACAGCCCTCATTAGCTAAAACAAGAATGTAGATGAACACGTAACGCAGTCTAATGAGAGCGGGGTTTTTCCACCCTGTAGAAGGATCACCAATTGCATCTGTTCCAAGTTGTAAACTTCTTTCAAGGCTCCTGTGGAAATGACTCTGAATAAAAATACTGAAATGATCTGGCTTTTAAAATACTTAGTGCAAATACTTCCTCCCGACTTGCTCCTTGCAGCATTTTGCAAATCAGAAGGTAAAAGTAATGCTGAAAACAGTTGCCCTGCTTTTTATATACCAGGTCTAGACAGTGCTATTGGCAGTGCAGTCCTGAGCACTGGCTTGTTCTTTGTGAAGCATCTTTAAAATCTTGGAGCACATACTTTTGGCACGTAACAATCGTAAGACTCGGGTTAAGAGTTCATCTTTCTTGTACAAGTACTCTTTGTAGGTGCCAGAGATCTTGGAGGAGCCACTGTAAGGGTGTTGCACAAGGAAGGATTGGATGAACTGGGCCTTGTGGCTATGTTTCTGGTCATCCTTTGGTCAGGCCCAGATACCTACACAATAGTTGCAACATAAAAAAGGGTTACAGAAATCCCAGTAAATAGCCCACAAGCTCCCATACCGCTCTATTGGGCTCTGCAGCTCTCCTCTTGGACCCATCTAGAAAGGCCTGTTAATCCAGTCCAAAGAACATCTGAGGATGTATCAGCACTATTCTTCTGTGCTGTTCTTCATGTGCTCCTCAGATGGCGTCTCTGGGGAGCTAAGTGGGCCTTATGTCTACACAGCTTTAGCTGTGGCTCAGGAGAGTGCTCTCCCTGTTCAGAAATGAGTTTGAGGTGCAGTATGGTCTGGAGGTAAAGGTTTTCCCTCTGCATATGTATGCTTGCAATTGACCAATAACCATCCACTGAAATGGATTTATTTCGCTTTCTTCAGTCTGTATTGTTGAAATGTTTAAGATTTGGATTTGTTTTAATGCAAAACTATGGAATGAGTTTAATGGAGTGAAGCTTAGTAATAACCTTCTGGCATTCTCTGAGGACTTGTTTGCTTTCTGGCTTTCACAAACCAGCTTAGCTTGTAGAAGCTCATAATTATGTTGTGGAATACATTTATAAAGAACTTGGCAAGTTGAATCCCAAAACTCATCAAAAAATCTTCTTACAAATCAAATGGAAGATAAGTCACTTCTTGCATATAATAGATGAGTATTGTACAGTCCGTGTACTTGGTCATACATCTGCTTGCTAGCCCAAATTGTTGACTCTTCAGTGATTTCTTTACCAAGCATTGGTGCCTTTGACATGGATTTTCTTCATTCTCTGCAAATTGTGAGTCTGATGTTGGGTGTCAATGTTAATTCTTTAATTTTTTTAATCTTAAAAGTTTTGTCACTACCCAAATTGCAGTGTAATGAAACATTGATGATGACCTGATGCCTTCCCGTTGCCCAAGCAAGGACCCTTGACTGACATGTTTTAGTTGCCCAAATACCTGTTTGCATTCGAGTTACTGTTTCAGAGGCACTAAAGAGAGGAATATGATATACTTAAAAGGAGAACTAAATCAAACTTTTCCCTTTCACATGGTTGTTCCAGGTATTGCCCTCTTATATCTTCAACTGTACCGCGTGACGAAAAACCAGAGCCATTTGCAGCGATCTCTTGATTACGTGAAGAGAATCCTTCGCAATCTGAACGGCAGAAGAGTTACTTTCCTCTGTGGTGATGCTGGGCCATTGGCAGTGGGTGCAGTGGTTTATCACAAGCTGAAAATCGACAACGAGTCTAAAGAATGTGTTGCCAAGTAAGTGGTTGATGTCAGAAAAAGCCGTGCCCTTCGCTTGCGGAGAGCATCAGTTCAGTAGCATTAGCAAGTGGGCAGTTTTGGAGGACAGGATTAAAAATGGAGACATCTTCTCCCCTGATGCATTTTCAGTAGAAGAATACATAACGGGCTTTATCTTTATTAAAGCTGGCTTACACTTGATTCATATTTAGTGAGTTATCTTGAGTCCTCTTATCGTTGTAAGGACAGGATGTCCTGGGCATATCTGTAGTGCCTGCACATTTTGATTTTGTCACATTGAAGTGACATTTAACAAAAGCCACACGCTTGTCGTCGACAATATGTATTGCTTGTGCAGTATGTGATGCTTTCTGTGAAGAGTGGGCCTTAATTGTAGATTCATTATCAAAACGCTTAGCTGCAGGGATCTGGAAACATCCAGACAAGAGCATGGTACGTCGGATTGACATGTAACAAAGGTTTAATAAAACCAAGAGGAGGTGTTTGCTGAACCGTCAAAGACAAGGGCTTTAGTTAGGTAAGAGCATATGGAGGGTAGCCTGAAAAAATCCCAGCCTCTTTTCAAAGTAATCTAAATGTAACAAACATCTTTAGAAATCCCATTTAGATGTAGAGCTTCCTTGGAGAGCTGACTGTCCCTTTGCTGTCCTGGAGCTGATTGCTGTCCTGGTGAGGGCTGGAAGCCCTGGAGCCTTGTGGTGTTTGCATTCAGCACCAGCAATCCACTTACTAGCTGTCCAGCAGCATACCTTAGCCTGCCAGAATGTGGGGACTAGCCTTATGTCCTCATCTCCGTTCTGGTTTATGGTTGGAAGTATAGTTGGGCTCTTTCTAATCTCGAATCCTAGAGTGATTAATTTCTGCTGCTGTTCCTGGATGAGTATCTCAGTTTTGAAATGGGTGGTAGGTTTAGGTGGGTTTTTTTTGCTTTTAGACCTGGCAGTAAACTTGGCCATGCCATTTTGGATGCAGCTAGGAAAGCAGTGTTGCTGTGAGGCATGAAGCATGAATATAGCAAAATGAGATTAGCAGTAAATCTTTTAGTCTTGCCTCTCCTTGGAAAATAATTTCTAGGAGGATTGAAAAGGAGATTAGTTTGATTCTTCCTTTTTTGGTTTACAAATATATTCATGACACCAGATGAGTGGTACATTATAGATGTCAAAATGTAATCTGTGCACTTCTAACATTTTACCTTGTAGCTGTCCAATTGTATGATTAGAATAATAAAACTTAACAGTGGACAATTTAAAAGAAAACAATTTAATTCTAAGTCCAAAGCATAGTTCCAAGAAAGGAATAATATAAAAATCTTTATTTTGTGAGTGACTTTGCCCTGGTATTAAGCAGTGACAGCATAAACAAGCCATTTGGGTCAGTGTTTTTGCTCTGGCGTGATGCTAATGTTAACATTTCTGATGTATAATAGTGGCTGGGGGAATCTGGGAATTGAATTTAGTCTTAATTATGGTCTTGCCCCCTCCCCCAGTTTCAAATGTGATCATCTCCATGGTTTCATCTAATTGCCAGATTAATCACAAAAGATGGGAAGAGGCAGATAGGGGTTAGGCAGGAAGACAGATCTCCACCTCAATGCCAGTGCAAACTGGTAGAATAATAGCAGGGAGTCTCTTTGGGGGAAATGAGAGTTGCAATGGGCCAGCCTAGGGTTTGTTCTTTTTCCATTGCTAAACACTTGTGCACAATAGCAGTGCCATTTTCAAAACTGAGCTGCTTAAATGCTTGAGACAACATATTGTCTATGGAGGGGGCATGCTGAAGGCTGGTACTGGGGGTTTTTGGTTGTTCCCTCTTACACACCTACAGTTAAGGGTCCTCATTTGGGTGAAATTCCCAGAGGTTCCAGGAGGTTTCCCTATCTGTTGGGGTAGCATTCCAGCCTCCTCCAGCTCCTGCTCTGCGCGCTTACATGTGTTTCTGTTGCACAAAAAACTGGTAATTGCACTAATGCTCACCTGGCCCTGGCTCAGAGTTGTCTGTTAGGGATGGCTCCTGTGAATAAACCTGACAGCCAGCAGAATTGGAGATGACTGAAGGGAAGTGGTGGGGCTTCACACTCATTTTGCTTCTGTTTTGGTTGATGGCTTGTACAACACATAGTCCACTATGGTCTCTAGAGAAGAGGCTCTCTCTCCCCACCTTCCTTTGTCTGATGCAGGTTGTTGCAGCTACACAGGACAGTCATAAGCACAGACGCTGAACTTCCAGATGAGCTGCTTTATGGTAGAGCAGGTTACCTGTATGCCTTGCTGTACCTGAATACTGAAATCGGTCCAGACACAGTCCCACAGTCTGTTATCAAAGAGGTAAGATACTTTTTTCTCTTTCCACTGCCACAGCATCTGTAGTCACTTTTTGCATAATTCAAGGGATTAAGAGAGGGATGCTGGAGAGGAACCTAGAACTGGAAACTCGGTCTCATCCATCGCTCTAATCTTTTCCCCTTTCCCTGCTGCCCACCTAGAACTGAGACAGGCCATTGCAGGTGAGTCCATGGCCAGCCATGGAAATCGAAGCTGTAACTAGTTTTGGAGCATTTGAGGATGGGAAATTGTTACAAAACACCTTTAGTCAGAAGTGTGGAAGTGTTTCAGTGAAGGATGAATTCAGTGTGGGGAAGATGCACTAGCATTCTGCAGATACCAGAACCAGAGAAGGCAGGCCTGGAAAAAAAGTTACTAGAAATATTAATATATTAATTTTCTACACTTACAAAGGTGTTTCCATCATTTAGGAAAAATCCATTTCTACCTCAACACTCGAGTCCAAATGAATTGAATGTTATTGTTCTGTCACTGTTTATTGTGGGTTATATTTTACTGTGGTTTTAATTATGACAAAGCAAAACCTTCTGAATGAAAGCAAGTGAGGCAGACAGAAGGGGTATGTTCTCTTTCTTAGGTAATAGATGCTATTATTGAATCGGGGAAAAACTTCTCTAAGGAGGAGCGGAAGACGGAGCGTTGTCCTCTGTTGTACCAGTGGCACAGGAAGCAATATGTTGGAGCAGCCCATGGAGTGGCTGGGATCTATTACATGCTCATGCAGGTAAGAGCACCTTCTGTAGGCTGTGGTGGAACACAGGGGTTTCTGGTTTTGCATCAGAGGATCTTATCTTTAGCTTTCATTCATGTGCAGTGTTGTGCTGGGTCAGGGTCTCACAATTTGGAGTTAGTCTCTGTGCAGAGATGCTAGCTCAGGTCCTGGTAGCAGAAGAAAACTGTGACTAACATGGGAGTGAATTAACCCTT
This sequence comes from Pezoporus flaviventris, assembly GCF_033815535.1. NCBI lineage: Eukaryota > Metazoa > Chordata > Aves > Psittaciformes > Psittacidae > Pezoporus > Pezoporus flaviventris. The sequence goes on from NW_026892585.1 coordinate 9,005,709, forward strand.
GAGTTGTGGTCCAGAGCGCTGGCATTCCAGGAGCTGAAGTTGCCTACAGAGACAGTGAGATGCCTTCCCTTATCCTCATACTTAATTCTGGTGCCTGCAGTTAGACCAGCTAAATGTTCACTTACCATCCATCACTCTTCAGTTTTTTGCTGTTTTTAAATGAGTGCACTGGTGATGCCTCCTGCCCTCCGCGTCCTTTCTCTCTTCTCTGGTGACTTTTAGTTTCACTGTCCTGAAGCTTTTGGAAGACTACCCTTAATCACACCTTAGTCTTCAGTACACTTTTATTCTGTAGATGCTCGTCTTCCTTATCCCCCCTATCTCTTCCCCAAAAATCTGATGTTCCTTAGTGCATCTGTGCCCCTGCTCTCCTCTTTCTGTTGTCCTGAGACAGGAGGTATGCAGAAGAGAGGAACACTCTTCTGTATACCTCAGTATGTTTCTCTCTTCTGTATACCTCCTCTTTCCCACACTTGAATCCATTCCCTCCTGCCCTGAGATTCTGCCATAGGATTGCAGTGTTTTCCAGAACAGTGTGTTTCATCCCTCTGTATCTTACTTCTGTTGTGCAGTCAAGAGGAACCTTAAGATTCATTACAGAAGATGACCATAGAGCTGTAAAATTTGTATTGTTCCTGTTCCTGTTTTATAAAGGTGCTCCCAGTCTGTGCATTTCTGTAAATGTCAATTTTCTTAGCAGCTCCTGCAGAATGACTTTCCTTCAGGCAAGTGGAAGGACTGTACATCCTTGCAGCCTGAACCTGCATACAGATGTTCACTACAGAAGTGACTGAGCTGATATTTGGTGATGCCGCTGTTCCTCAGTTGCAAAAGATGCTGTGATTTCCCCCCCAGCTGTTTCAGATTAACTCACACCAATTCCACCAGCAGCTCAGGCTAAAGTGGCTGACTTTGCTATGGAAGTGGCTACTTCTCTGCTCCTCGGGGGACGTGTTAACCTTACTACAGCCATTTTCTGCAGTGACCAACTCACTGGGGTCTTGGGCAGCTCTGATTTACTGGCCTTACACTTCCTGCTTTCTTCAGCAAGCATGTCTACCTCCTTCCAGCTCCCTCATCTTCATACAATCATAGAACAGTTAGGGTTGGAAAGGACCTTAAGATCATCTAGTTCCAGCCCCCCTGCCATGGGCAGGGACACCTCACACTAGACCATGCCACTCAAGGCTCTGTCCAACCTGGCCTTGAACACTGCCAGGGTTGGGGTCATTTACCACTTCTTTGGGCAACCTGTTCCAGTGCCTCACCACCCTCACAGTAAAGAATTTCTTCCTTGTATCTTCCTGGCTTCCATTTTTCCTTCCCTAGCTCTGCTGGATTTTCTGAGAAACATCTGGTGCTTTAAAGAAGCCTCTCACTCTTCATTTACTATTCAAGGCTGATAGCAGAAATAGTTGCACAGTGCTTCTTGGTTTAAGCAGAAGCTAGTCTACATGTTAAAATCATAACTTTACATATAATTGCTGCTTTTAAGAATTGCCACAAAGCCATTGTTTATGCAGCACTAGATTACGGTCTTTTCACTGTACATTAAATATTGTGAGTCATGCAGAATTGAGTCATCCACCTCAGAAGAAGATGGCGTATCGGAGTTCATCCTTTCCCCATCCCTCCCACGCCGAATAAGAAGGATTCTTCTGTGTTTTCAACAAAGAATTCAGGAGATGGTTTGTTGAGTGCTTGTTTGATAACAAAAGAATCCAGCATTGCACCTGAGACCATCATTTCTGTACAATGCCTTTATGAGGAAACATGTACTGCTGGATTTATTTCCAGAAAGCTACTGGAGGAATAGGACCTCAGCAGTGTTAAATAACTTGGCCAGGAGGTAGAGGGGGCATTCTGAAGTGCTAGCTAGGGAATGCGGAATCCTAGCCCCTTTCACTAACTCTGAAGCAAAAAATGACTGTTTTTACATCATTCTCTTGGCCAGAGGGTCAGGACACATGCCTGTAGGTTGCTTTTGTAGGCTGGAAGTAGGTGCTGGGAACCTCAGCAGCTTGGGCAAAGAGCTCACTTGTACTCAGATCTTCTCAAAAGCACAAGGTGTGAAGGTTTGTGAAGAGCTCTGCTCTTCTTGGATTTACCTCCCAAGAACAGATGTGCTGGGCTGGGCTTGCCTTGCACAGCTCAAGACTGAAGGCATTTATTGCTGGTACCATCCCATTTGCCTTCTGCTGAAGGGGTGCAGCGTGAAATCAGAGCCCCAAACAAAGCTTCCCCCAGTGCCTCCCAACCCCACAGGTCAGTGAGTGAGGGCTGATCAGCAATAGGGTGTTCCTCATGACAGACTGGTGTGTTCTTGGGTGTATTTCTGATTAACAGCGTGAAGGTTTCTGTTCCACTCACAAAATGCAGAGGTCGACTTTGCTTGAGGAACCTGGTAGGTAGAGATTTGGCAAAACTTTCCTGAAATAGAGGCTTTTGTTTTTTTCAGGTTACTGAAAATGCAGCTATTGAAAGTCTTCCTTCATTTGGCTGTAGACTGCCAACAGCTGCAGACCCAACACATACTGGGTTTCTAAACATTTATTTATGAGAAGCATGCAGGTTGATGGATATATTTTCTTTCTGGCAAGGTTATAAACTAAATATAGGAAATGAGAAAGAAAATTCAGAATAGCAATCTAAGGATGAGTTTGCAGTACAAAGATGTTCAGCTACCAATAGCTGTTGCTTCTGAGATTTGGAAATGCAGATTTATAACCCATAGCTTCAGGGAGTTTTGTTTATGCTGGAAAACTTGACTTTCATAAGCTTTTTCCAGGTATGCCACTACTTATTTACACTCTTCTTCATTTCCTGGGAAACAGGGCAGGTTTGTCTGTGTCAATTCCTGCTAAAACAAAATGTGTAACCCATTGTGTTTTAAGTGTGTATTATGAGCAACATAGCTATAAACCATCTTTCTCCTGTAAGTGTTCTCTTATTCTAAGCTATAAAAAGAGGCCTGGGAGTCTTGAAATCCACATTCTGTTCTCAGTTCTGCTGTAGTCTTTCTGTGTCACCTCCAGTAAGACAGGTGACAACTTGGTGCCCCAGTTTCTTTGTCTCTCCAGTAGCTGTAAAAATGCTCTTCACAATGGTATTGTAATCAGACATTAATTAAATCTGTATGAAGCAATTCAGAGTATTTGGATCGGGGGCACATATGTAGGATACTCGAAAGTAGATTCTAACATGAAGTGTTGATACACAGTTTGTTACTGCTCCTGTTAATGGTTTTGTGCTTTCTTGTATGCTTTAGCCAATTGCAAATGTGGGCCAGGAGACCCTGACAGAGCTGGTGAAGCCAAGCATTGACTATGTGCGCCATAAGAAGTTCAGATCTGGGAATTACCCATCGTCACTGAGCAATGAGACTGACAGACTGGTTCACTGGTGCCATGGTGCCCCCGGAGTCATCCACATGCTCATGCAAGCTTACAAGGTGAATCGCTGTGTGTTCATATAGACCTCTGTTTTTACAGAGACCTGTATGTAGGCTTGTTAGATTGTAAGGCTTGCATTTTCCATCTTTCTAGGTCTACTTTCAAACAGAACCCAGGCTAGGCACCCAAAAATCTTAAAATGCTTACATAGGTATGTTTGTAAAGGAAATAAGTGGGTAAAAGTGCTTCTCAGGGTGCTGGTGGTTAGTAGGCTTTAGGCTCTCTTGGAAAAGGGCCATGTATTTAAGCAGTTTTGGGTCCTGGGTAAGACTATTGACCTAAATTCCTCGAATCTTCATCCCAAGAGTTTTAAGAGTGATGTTGGTTTTCGGAAGCGTAGGTTCATGTGTCTTGCCAAAGAACATCTTCCGTAAATTACTCCATTAATGAGATAGAGCTCTTGGGAGCTTACCACCAGAGCAAAGGTCCCAGGCGCCTTCTAGGGCATAAATATAACTGCTGAGCTACCACAAGCCTACTGTTTGCTCTTCTCCATCCTTAACTAGGTTTGCTGTCTCTCTTGTGTTGTGCACTTCTGATTTGCGTGGCATTTGAAAGTATGCCATTTAATTACATTCATGCAAATTGATTCTTGCTTTTGACAGCCCTCCTTGGCAGATTCCCTGCTCGGGTGGGCTGATGAAGAGCAGGCTTGGTTTATGGAATAACTACTCTTACTGCTACCTGCAATGTGAGCTGTAAATCTCTTACAGCATTGCCACATGGAGCAGCAGTCACAGTTGCTTTTTCTTTGGGCTGTAGTAGGAGGTTAACACTGCAGACTACTTAAGTTTATTTTCTCTTTTAATTCTTCTTCCCCCTTCTTTGTCATAGACTCATGGAATGGTTTGGATTGGAAAGGATCTTGACATCATCTAGTTCCAACCCCCTGACATGGGTAGGGACACATCACCCTAGACCATGTTGGCCAAATGTGTTGGTTACCCCAGCACAAAATACTTTCTGGGAGATAAGAGGGTTAGGGCCAAGTTCTGTTTAACAGTCTCCTGGCCTCTTCTTACATTTGAGGTGATGGGGATATGATGCTTTTGTTTTTATGTTACACTTTTTAAAGAGGCAATAAGAAAATTAGGGTACATTTTGCTGGCTGTGCTTTCCTTCACACCAAGCACACGGACTTGTGATAAAGCAGTGTTTGTCCTGGAAATCAAACACTGTTGCCAGGCCTTAATTTGATGTTCTACAGCTCAGTAGCTGGCAAACCCTGTTCAGAGAGACGGCCTTTATGAAGCTTATGGATTTAAGAATCTTGCATGTTAATTGCTTCTTAAATAACCTGGCAGGGAAGCTGTTTCTAAAGGACTAAGTCTACAGTAGTGCATCAGTTACTTGGTTTTGGTGTGTTCTTGATCTGTAGAGAGGCTTAGGCAAAGGGAAGCAAAAAAGTAGCCTTACGAAGATGGGAATCTGGTGATGTTCAGTTTAATTACTTTTATTTTCTGCTGTCTTTATGGGCTCTCTATGTGCAAAGTGCACTTCAGATGCAATAAACCCTATAAAACTGCTCCTTTGCCCAACTGGCTAGTGCTTCTGAGTATTTCTAATACAAATACTAATCAAGGTACTGGGGTGTTCCTCCTTGTAGTTGTGACAGAGAAAGGAGCCCTGTGCTATGCAAAGAGATATTCTTGTGCATTTTTGACATGGAATTGAAGGCAGACATAACCAAGTCTGAGTAGCCAGGAAGAATTACTCAGGCAGATTGGGACCTAGCCCTTTGGGATTATATTTGATGGCCGGTATTGTGTGTTACATTTCTTGGAGGCAAGAATTACATTTCTGTATTTCAAATCAAATGATGTTGTGGCTTGGGAATGGAGGGAAGGATCAAAAAGGACCATAGATTATAGGCTGTAGAACCAAGGGTCTTGAACTTGAATTTTTCCTTTAGGGTCCTGATTTCAGAAGCAAAAACCTGAGAAGTTCTGTCTGTTTCTATGCAGAGAAAGGAGAAGCAACTTAGGAAAGCAAGTCTATGATGAATGGATTATTAAAATTTAAACAAAATTTTATATGGAAAAACTCCAACAGTAAAACAGTGCTCAGGTCCAGCTTTCTTTTGTTGTCATTAGTGTTTTAATTTCTGTGTGTTTATTCTCTGTTTTTATTCCAGACTTTTAAAGAAGATAAATACTTGAAAGATGCTATGGATTGTAGCGATGTCATCTGGCAGAGAGGTTTATTGAGAAAAGGATATGGGATCTGCCACGGTACAGCTGGCAATGGCTACTCCTTCTTGTCTCTCTATAACCTAACTCAGGACAAAAAGTACCTCTACCGAGCTTGCAAGGTGAGCTCTGCAGCATCCCAGCACGATCACTGTTCCTTTCACATCGTAACACCCGTGCAAGAATAAACTGTGCTTGGAGCAGGCTGTTGTGTGCTAGAGCTGGAGCTGGCTGTGCTGCTGGTGGTACAGCAGGGTCCCATCACTTGCTCCCAGTGAAACACACCAATATTCTATAAAGAGGAAAGAGCTAATCACGTACTCAGACATTGAGTCTGAAATCAGCCTCCCTGCATAATAACTGACTGATGTTACGTGGCGCTAATTATTCCATTGAGACATCCACTGTCATCCGCAGCTCCTCAAGCGATACTGTTTGTAGTCTTTTGTAATTATTTGTTTTCAGACTAGTGCCTGTGTGGGGCTTTCAGAGCTCTGAGCTGCAGTTATTAAATTGCTCACTTGGATTTTTTTCATTAGTACAAATGGCAGAGAATGACACTCGGAATTTTTCTAATGGAATTGTCCATGTTCTGCTGTCAGCCCTGCCAGTTACCAAATACGAGCGCCTTCTCTGCTTCTGTTTCCTCATCTCATAAGACTGTGGTTGGGTTTTGGTTTGTTCTGTTGGGGTTTTGTTTTCAGCTTAGTTCACTGATGTTAGGTTTTGCATTGCAAACATAGCTATTTAGCTGAGGTTAAAAAGTATTGCAATGGGAAATTTTATGAGTTGCTTCTTAGGTGCTTTTAGATGAGCTTGACTGTGTGTAAAGCTACTGTATTCATGGAATCATAGAATGGTTTGGGTTGGAAGGGACCTTAGAGCTCATCCAGTTCCAACCCCCTGCCATGGGCAGGGACACCTTCCACTAGAGCAGGTTGCTCAAAGCCCCGTCTGGTATTCTAAATTACCTACTGTCCATCATCTACCATCAGTATCATCTCCGCTGTCAGCGTGTCCTCTGTCAGCAGAGCTTTAAAAAGTTGTTGCTTGTTTCACATTTACCCAAGCATGACGCCATGAGGACACCTGTAGGCAGACCTGCTTCCTAGAGCACTCCCATGGCACATGTGTGACTTTCTTAAACATGGACTCACCCACTGCTGTTGTGTGAGCCACAGCACCCAAGCAGGCGTTGCTGTTGGCATAGCTGTCAGGCTCTCCCTGTCATCTTTTGCCAGCACTGGCAACTCCCCTTGGTGCTGCATTTCTGGCTCAAGAGAGCCCTGACATTCTTCCATACCAGCCTAGAGAAAAGAAAGCATATATCTGTTTTAAAGGCAAAAAAAGGAGGAGACTCGGTTACATACCTGAAATGCCTTTGAGAGGGAAGATGTGGCACAGTGGCCAGAGGCTGTTTGCTGGAGGTGCCCAATACTGTCAGGTCGGGCAGCATATTTGCAGCCATTCTGCATTTTAGCATCCCTGGCATTCAGTCAGGCCCTTTGGGCTCTTGCAGGGGAAATCCAGAAGCAGGGAGAGGAATTTGCTTGTCTGGCATTCTTGGAGTCTTTTCTTCTTGAGCCAGAACATGCAGGGAAGCAAGCATGCAGTTATGTTGGTACCTGAAGGGATGTAACTGGGGGAACCTGATGGCTCCCCTCCCAGGGGTGTTTGCTCACACTGAAAGCATGGGCCCCAGGGGAAGGAGTCCGTCCAGCAATCCCTGGTTGCTTCTCAAGAGCCATGGAACACTCACAAGTGAACCAGAAGAGCCCTGTGAATCGCAGAGACCGCTGTGCTTCTTGTTTTTGGCCTTGCAGCTTTTCTCCAGCATTATCAGAAAGGCTCCCAGGAGGCTGAGCCTGCCTGGGAGAGGTGAGAGGGGCTGCGGCATCCTTGGCTGCATGCAGCAGGGAGCATCCGAGCTCTGTGCTGCTCAGCGTTGTGATTAAACCATGCAGATGGCAAGCATGCCCAGTCTGTGACAGAGAATGGCAGATGTCATCCTGCTAGGAGAGGTTTCTTTCTTTTCTCCCTTGGTTTAACCAAGATGAGTGTGGCTTACTGGATCTGTGAGTTGTGCTGGAGCTGCAACCTTGTAAATGTTGGTTGTGCTTCAGTAGCCTGGGGTGCATTTGTTAAATCTCTGTTGCAGTTCCCAGGCTGGCAGTATATGCAGTAAGATGTGCATGTTGGAAGAACTGATTGTAGTCTAGAAATATGCCATTAATGTGTTCAGTCCTCACGTATACAATAAGGTTACGTGGGGGATTAAACCTTGGTTTGACGATTTATACCTGTCAGGGGTCCAAAAATGTTTCATTAGTTCTTAATAACAGTGTGGACCACAGTGTTTGTGGGGGTTTTGCTGGGTTTTCCTCAAGACATTCACACACATACACACACCCTTACTAAGGGAAGAAAAAAACCACTTCCCAGTAAAACAGAACAAAGTGGGGGGAAGAAGGGAGAAGATGCCACCCTTTATCCTCCTGTTAAACAGAGTGATGGCTGTGGAGTGATCCTTACACCCCATGTACTCCAGCTCTATGGCTTTGGCACCTGGTAGTTAGTAGGATGTTACGTTAGTAGGTTAACTCTCTGGTTCGTTTGCTAGCAGTTTGCCCAAATTGCAGGGGGAGCTGGGAGAAACCTCTCTGCGCTTTGCTTTCCAGGAATCTTCACACTGTATTTTGGATAAGCAGTGGTTTACTTCCAAGCACAGAAATGCCAGGGGAACTTGTAGCCCCCTGTATGCTCTGGGGAGCCATAACGGAGGAATAGATAGATGGCTGCTATTAAGTTGATCCAGATGCGATTCATAAGTCACATATATATGATGTTAGCTACTGCAGCAGCGTTGATCAGACACTCTGTGAACTCTTTTTAATGGTATTCCATCTTCTGCAGCAAAATATTGATGACCATAATTGTCTAACTGTATATAGAATGGTTTTACATAAGGCTTGGCGAGAGCAAATAAATAATGCTAAGTAATGGCAGCTGGAGATTTAATACTCTGAATTGGTGCAGAGTGAAAGAAAACCAAAATACAACTAACAACACTGAGTCCTGAGCACATGGATAAATAAAGCACCGAGACAGATAAGAAACTGTTATTATAGTGTGAGAACAGTTTGAAACTGAATGTATCTCTTCTTGCAGCATTTTTCATTGCCATATAGCAGGGGTGATTTATAGGAAGCAGAAGTAAAGTACAGCCCACCTAATGACTTTGTTATGGAACTGAAACTTGTGCTATGGAAATACATCTCCTAAAACCTAATTGCAGCCTTGTCATGGTTGAAGTGGGACAAACTGATCTGGGACAGTGATATCTGTGTTGTCTCTGCTTACACTGTTTTAGTACCGAAACGTACCTTTGTGTAGAGATTAAAGAGATGCAGATACTCAAGCTTTCATTTGACAGTCTTAAATCAAAATAATGACTAAAAAAATCCCAAACTCACTTTTGATGTATTTATTTTTTGTGTCCTGCAGTTTGCTGAATGGTGTTTGGAGTATGGTGCACATGGATGTCGTATTCCTGACCGACCTTATTCTCTCTTTGAAGGTAAAGGGATGGCGTTGTAAATGGCATGGCATTATATGGGAAATAGGGCAACCTCAAAGTTTTGGGTTCCTCTGCTATTAAAAATAGACTCGCTCTCTACTATTACTTCCATCTAAAGGAATTCTGTTCCTTAGCTCATCCATATGTTTGAGAAACATAAGGAATCAGGATTTAAAGCAGTGCTGCTGCTTCATGAACAATGAGCCTAGTGTGCCACCTACCACAAATACATGAAATTACAGCAGACCAAATAGGATTATTTTACAAAGAGGCCAATCCAAGATGTGAATACAAGTAGTTATATGCTTGATTCCTGCTATATGCTGCGTTATTGTCTAAATATTTAAGGGGAGAAATGGAACTATTCTCATTCATGAGAGCTCCCTTCCATGCACAAGGGGAAAAAAGCAGGCATAAAATCTGTTGTATAACAGCTTTGAAATCTGTTGAGATGGTGAAGTAGTGCAGCAATAGGACGATTCATGCTTTAATGCTGCTTTTTATTTAGTTTCTTGATTTGGGGGTCTTTTGTGGGGAGCCAGAATTGTGCATGAAGTTGTCCAAGTCTGCATGTATGCACACGTTTGTTTCATTTGCATCAGGTGCTGTATTTCAGGAAGGTTCCTTTGTTTGTATGTGCTTAGCTGTTGATAAAATAGGATTTTAGTGTTATAAAACTGTGTGTATTTCTATGCTCCCCTGCTTTAGGTGCCTCTGTTTTCTGTCACCCGAAGGCTCTTATTAGGTTATGCTGGTGTTTGTTAGTGCTTCAGGCTCTGCATGACCTCTTTATGAATAGTGAACAGTTGAATCTGTATATCATAAGTATATGATATACTATATATAAGTATATATATGTGTGTTATAAATATATATATAAGTATATACTTATCATCATAAGTATAATGAAGTTTTGCCTTTGTTTTTTAATCACTGAAATGATGAGCAAGAGCTGCTCGAATTCTGAGGGACAGCCCAAAGCTGGGATTTACTTTCTTAAGTGAGGTAGCATTGAGGTTGTGCAGCTGAAAAGATGCCAGCAGGGAGAGCGTGGTTCTGCCATTCACCTTTTCAAGTGAAACTTGGTTTCCTGAGCACAGTACAAATGAACTTGCTTTTCTATAGGCCCTATTTGATCTGGTGAGGAGGTGTTCAAACATGCGCTGTTGCCTTTGCTGTCATCTCTGCTATTTTAATGTCAAAGATGCACAAGAATCCCTTTCTCATTATGTTTTAGGCATGGCTGGAGCTATTCATTTCCTCTCAGATATTTCAGTACCGGAGACTTCCCGGTTTCCAGCATTTGAACTTGGACCTCAAAGGAGGGAAAACAAAGTGGAACAGGACAGCTAAAACATCGTTTTGAAAGGAAACTGATGCCAAAAGAGATGAGACTGTTCAGTGCCTCTGATACCGAACCAACTCGACCCTGAGCTGACAGATGGATAAACCCCTTGTCTCACCCCACCCCTGCCCCAGAGGACCATGAAGTCATTGGAGCATGAATGGGAGAAGCCACATTTCAGTTCTGTTAAAGTGACAGCCTCAGAAGTAGGACAAGAGAAGTCAAGTTTTGAACTCTCTCTCTCCTGTTGTATTTGTCTTCTTCAGGTCTCTGACATGCTCTGCATGTTTATAGGTGTTGTGTGTTGACTCGAGTCTTTTGTTGTTAGCAAAAAGCTGGTCCCTGTGTGAATCTCTGTCCTGTACCTTTGTGCATGACTCACGACAGCACTGTTGCCTTCTGCAGCGTGGTTATCCAGAGAGCTCCACCTTATGCCAGAGTTTGCTGCAGGACAGTGCCCAGCTTCACTGCTGAGCTGGCAACTTCTAAAGAGATGAAAAACATGTTCATGTTCATATTTTTCCGCATTTTTCTCCATAGTTCCTAGAAGCTAAAGTGATGGAGATCAGCCTTTTTTGGTGAAGAGGTATGTTCTCAGAGAAGTTTAAAGGGACATGAATTGTCTTTTGCTGCTATTGCGGGAGGGTTTTGCTGAAAGCCTGAAAAAGAGGCTTCCTTTGATACCTGCCCCTGTTTAGTGTGTTAGGCACTTAGAACAGGATGGGGATGCTTGTCCCCACCTCTGCAAAGCCACAGCCCATGGCACGAGCTTAAACTGGAGGTTGAGTCACCCATGGGAACCTCCCACTGCCACCAGCAGCAGAGCAGGGATGGCATTAACTGTGCTTCTCCTCTCCTGTACATGGCTTTCTAATAGGCCTGTCCTGCAGCATCTAGTATTGAATGAGTAAGGGAGGGTGTCAGTGCAAGTTTCTCACCCTGGTAACTCAGGATGGCTGTGGCTTCCAGAACCAAAGCAGTGATTTGTTCTGGGCCCTTCCCTCCCTCTCCCAGCCCAGCTGTGTTTAGCCCATGTAGTATTACAGGAGTGATAAATACCAGCTGCTTGTGGAGGCCACAGAAGATTAATGAGCGCTATGAAACCATTGCTAGAGGGTGTAATTGATGTTTATTTCATCTTAAAATCCAAACAGAAAGAGCCCTTTGCCCTTAGTTTTAACTGTGCTGCTGGTGCTCTGCTTCCCATTGTAGTGTGGTGGGGTTGTGAAATACTAGACCTGCCTCCCATTGCTCCTGAGGCTCTTGGTTTGGAAGTAGTGGGACACACTCCGAGTACACTTATAGCAGGCTTATATGTGCCAGATAGATAGATGGTAAATATACTTACTGCTGTCACCTGCTCAAGCTCTGTTGTGATCCTTCCCCCAGGTCTCCTTGTGCTGTGTCATTCCAGGTGCTTATTTTAATGGATGTGTGACTTGTGGGCCATCTGCTGAGCTCCAGTGTTTGCAGACAGGCTTGGAAATGCAGTGTTGCCTAAGTGACTTCCTTGAACCTTAGAGAGTCTGTTCGCAAATCCATTGGGATGTTAAATCATCTCCACATTCCGTTCTGCCAGTGCAGGGACAGCTTAATGTCACAGTGTGACTCCTCCTGGTTTGTCGGGTAGGACTAAAACAGCAGAGCAGCTTGGGCAAAGGGCAGAAAATGAGTTGTGAGACACCAAACCCAGCTGTGTCTGTACAGCCTGGGGGCAAGGGAAAAGGCAGCAGGAGCAAGGGATGCTCCAGGGCAGGGAGGTGGGGTGAGGCAGACCTGAGCAGAGCTGCAGCAAGCAGTGAGTGACAGGGAGAGCAATGCGCAGAGTGAACCACCAGAGACCATCTCAAATGAGATGTTCCTCCATGGCACAGGCCTGACTCTCAGCCTGTGCATCACTGATCCTGCCCATAGGTAAAGCCAGGGAGGAACCTTGCCCAGGGTGAAGTCTCTCAAATTCTAGGAAAGGAGGCAGGGGACAGCTCCCATCCTGCTCCACATCACCCTACCCCTTATTTTCTTTCCCCTCCACACCTGGGATGGGTTAACAGGGGCTTGGGGCAAATTGCAAGCATGTGTTGTACTGACAGCTTCACATGGGGGGGCAACAGGCAGGTGTTCAGTCAGTGACGGTATAGAGAGATATATATATATATATATACACACACACGCATATGTTGGCTGCTGAGCTTGGAGTGGCACCTGAAGGAATTCCCAAGGGAATTAAAACTTGCTGGTTTAAAAAATCCATATGCATCCACACACTTGGAGACCTGCTTGGTATTAAACTCTTCTAAGATGCTTGAGTGCACCCATCAAACTAAGGAGCCAGTCAGCTATCAGCTCTTTGTGTACCATAGCCAGTCTTCTGCTGCACTGGGGCACGACACTGACTTCCTCCACAGAATCCTCTTGGAATTGAGCAAGACTGGAAACGTATTGAGTTGGGAAGTGTCTGACAGTGCACCTGCCTCATGATGTGACTTTCCCTGTGGCTCTTCCTTCCTGTTCCTCACAGTGCTGCGGGATCTGGGTGGCCAGCTAAGAAAGGGTATTACGTGAAGGTGAAAAGAGGCATTTCACCAAGGCATTGTTTTCACAAATCACTTCAAACTAAAAATGTGGAAAATGTCTTAATATTCCCTGGTTTGCTTTGTCCGTGTGTAATAAGTCTTATCTGTTGCAAAAAGCAGTAGTGTTAATAGTGGAGATGCTCTTTGGGCAGAAAAAGAGGAAAAAATGCTGATGTTTTGTTCTTTGGCTTTATTAGTAAAGATCAAGCTGTGTGGTGGTAACTGGTGTGATTCCTTGTGGTGTTTTCCTTTTTCTGTCTTCCTGTTATACTCCTTCCTTCCCCCAGCCCCGGGGCGAGAGCTGTCCCACTGATCTGACCTGCCCTGGGCAGGGACACCTTCCACTAGAGCAGGTTGCTCCAAGCCCTGTCCAACCTGGTCTTGAACACTGCCAGGGATGGGGCAGCCACAGCTTCTCTGGGCACCCTGTGCCAGTGCCTCAGCACCCTCACAGGAAGAACTTCTGCCTAAGAGCTCATCTCAGTCTCCCCTCTGCCAGGTTTAAGCCATTCCCCTTGTCCTGTCCCTACAGGCCCTTGTCCAAAGCCCCTCTCCAGGTTTCCTGCATCCCCTTTAGGCACTGGAGCTGCTCTATGGTCTCCCCTTAAGGAGCCTTCTCTTCTCCAGGCTGAACCAGCCCAGCTCTCTCAGCCTGGCTCCAGAGCAGAGCTGCTCCAGCCCTCACAGCATCTCCAGACCCTCCCTCAGGATGAACTCTGTCTGAAGCCTCTCTGCCCAGCTGACTAACACCTGTTTTCCAGCTGTGATAAAAGCTGGAAACACTTGATGGGTTTCTCTAGCTAGGCTTTAACAGAAGGAAACCTCAAGTATGCTGCAAGCAAGGGGCAGTGTTCCTGTTTCACAAAGCTGCGTGAGCCACTCAGGGCTCTCCTTACTACTTAGAGCAACTGCTGCTTTTTTGAATTAATGGCATTTCTGCTCTGTAGGTAAGGTAATCTGTACAAAGTGAGGTAGATAAATGCATTGGGGCTTTTCTAACACAGTACTTCTTTGTAACCCTATCATAATAGGGTAGGATAGAGGCGGGAGGAAGCCCGTATGCTGTGTGTCAGGTAATACCTGAAGCCTTGTCCCATCAGGGTGCTTTGATGCAGCAGGCTTTGTCCTGGTGAAATTGTTCACTTGCCTCCCATTTGGTTTCATGCTGATGCAGAAGTGCCCCTCTCCGCCCAGCACTGCAGCTGTGATTTGTACACAGGGAGCACTCATGACCCGTCTTCAGCCGCTGCTTCTCCTTGACATCTGCAAGTGGGCTGCTGTAAATCCTGCTGCAGCTATGAGATAAGCTGGGGTTAAGCAGCAGGACAAAGACACAGAGATACACACAGCTATCCTTGTGACTTCTCTCTATACCTCAAGCCAAAATAACACATATGTGCAGCTAAGGAGCTACCTTCACCTGCAGGGGCTGGGGTGGGAGCTTCACTTGTCACTTCCCTCTGCTTTCTCTGCTGTCCCCTTCACCCTGCAGCACACAGCAGCTTGGGACAGTGCCTGCCAGTTGTCTGTCTCCTCTTTAACAGCATTATTACCTAGCAGGTGCTCTGTAGGAACTGCCTTATGCTGGATCTTCCCCTGCTTGGGCTTTCTTTAGTGGTTTCCTGGCCAAAGAGTACTGTAAAATCCCAGAAGGTAGCTCAAACCCTCAGCAACAGGGCATTGTGGGGCGGATGGACAATGACTCCTACATGGGACCTGCAAATACTTCCTGGCCCATTTATTTCACCCACTGAATTAGAAGTGATGCATTAGATGATAGATCAGAAAAAGAAAATTAAGCAAAAACCAGTAAGGCTCTACCATCTGACAAGGTGGTGTAACCTCCTGGCTGACCTATGTGTCAAAAAAGGTAGCATCTTGGGTATATGCATATAAAACTAACCCATCTGAGGGGCTGGGGTTTGTTTGCTGTAAATAGGGAAGACAGAGCAGTACCTCCTTTGCTTCCTCACATAGTCTGAAGAGCTTGTTGGAACAGGCAGTCCCAGCATTGGAAGCTGTCACAGGGCTCTAAAGAAAAGGGAAAAGAAAACCCATCCACACAGCAAAAAAAACCTTGTCACTACATTAGCTTTTCCCAAAGTAATGAGACACGAGTGCAGCTGCCTGGCAGCACCAAGCAGAAGTGGAGGGTTGGTACCCCCCTTGTCAAGCCTATCGACAGCACAACTGATGACCGAGGCACATGGAAGGTGCTGCAGGATGCTCCAGGCAACACTTGCCCCTCTCCTGAGAGCCATGAGGCACTCAGTCACACCAGGGAGCAGGGAGAGAGACCCAAGGGGAGGGGAGAACAGAGAACAAACATCTGTGAATGAAGTTTGTGCTACCTCAGCCCAGCAGTGCTGGCTTGACGGGCTCTCACCCACCTTGGCAGTGGTGCTTCAGCTGCTCCGAGCCTCACAGCAAGTGCTGGGGCTGTGTATTTGCTGGAAGGCTGAAAAAGCAGCAGCAGCAAAACCTGATGAACCCTCAGACTGCAGCAAACTCAATTCACCCACCAACACAGAGCCATCCCTCAACAGTACACAGGGCAGCAAAGCAGGTTGGAGGGAAGATGCTTTATGGGAAGAAAACTTACCTTCCTGGGGAAAAAAAGCAT
Source organism: Pezoporus flaviventris (assembly GCF_033815535.1). Lineage (NCBI taxonomy): Eukaryota > Metazoa > Chordata > Aves > Psittaciformes > Psittacidae > Pezoporus > Pezoporus flaviventris. Next base: position 9,021,468 of record NW_026892585.1, read on the forward strand.
CTCCTGATCCTGGGAGGTTCTCTGGCTACAGCCAGCTCTTGCCTTCAATGTGAGCCCAATGTCACCAGTGGCTGAAGGGTGAGCTCTAGCCTGACTACTCAAAGAGGCTTTACAGCCCTGCTGTAAGACATTAAAGCAAGCCTCATTGCTGCTGTTCTTCTGAGCAGGGATCATCTTGAGTGAGATATCACTCTCCCACTGCAGGGCTGAAAGGAGATGTGTGGAATGTACAAGAAGGGATGAGGAAGAACCAAAAGCTGAAGGCAAGTTAATTCCCAAAGTCTCCTGGGATAGGCAGCATCTGAAATGCCAGACAATGACCACAGAGTCACTCTGCACCCCTGCTTGCTGGTAGTAGCTAACTAGAAGGTGATGCTAGAAATATATTCCTCCTCTTCTCCCCTCTCAAACCAGAGCAAACCCCCCAGGCAGGTCAGAGGGTCTCAGAATACCACCTTCAATTGCCCTTCAGAGCCAAATTTGATTGCAGTGTACCTGGAGGCACAAGCTGCACACAAGGACCGTCAGGTCCTGACAAGTCTATAAAGGCCTCTGCTCATTCCCTGCCTGCATGATCCCCGAGGAGGAAAGAGAGCAGAGCACAACCAGTCTTCTATAACCTTTGCTCTTCCTCACTGAGCCAGGACAGTGAAGCCTCCAGCTGAAAACCAACTGCCCACACACAGCAAGAGCAGGTTCCCTCCTCTTCCCAAGCCTGGGCTTGTCACACAAGCCCTGGACATATGAAGGAGGCCACACCAGTGCTAAGGGTTAAGTGTACCAAGAGCCCCTGGCAGTGCCTTTGCTCTCATCAAAGCAGTGTATTTGGAGATTGCACTGTGGCAGAAAGGGACTGAACCCCTCTCTCCTTCCCATTTCTGCCAGGGTCACAGCAGCAGAGACCTCAAAGGTTCCCATACCCATGTATTACATTCCTCCCAATCACTGCCTCCTCACACGTACAGCAAACACGTTTTGAGAACACACAACTGAAGAAAGGACCTCAAGGGGATAACATTTATGTTCCTGGCTGCCCCCCTTCCAAGGCTCAGTGGCTCAGCTCTGGGATTCTACCCAAGCACTGTTCAAGGCATTTAAATCCCATCCTGCATCACTCCCAATCTTCAAGAACCAGGTCACTGATCCCCACAACACATTAAATCAACTTCCTGATGTAGATGGCAGGATCCCAAAGGCAAACACCACCCTGCCTCATCAGTGAGGCACCAAAGTATCAGCTATGTTAGAGAGAGGATGCAGGAGGAGCACCCAGAGAATCCAGCACAGGAATCCCAACAGATGAAGCATACACTACACCACGCAAAGTCCACATCAGTGAGGCTGCAGCAGCTGGCAGCTCCTAAGGCATTACTACTGCCAAGTAAAGTCCTGTTGCAAGATGAGGCTTTCCTTTACCTGTGTGACCTGTCATCACTGCCTGCTGGTGAGGAGGAATCCTGCCCTTTCCAGAGGCGTGCCTGTAGTCTGTGTTTCACATCTGCCTTGCCAAAGTGCTGTTGAGTACCAGTCTCTCAGTGGTGTTAGCCCTGCCTTTGCTCCAGCTCTGCACACAAGAGGTCACACTCCGAACACAGCTCAGTGATATAAAGAACTTTAAACATACGGCTCAGGAAAGAGCAATGAAGAGGGCTAAAGGTACAGCAACATCCAATCTTACTTTACTAAAACACATTCCAAGGGAAAGCCTGCACAAGTTTTATGAGCAACAGAAGCCTCCAAGACAGCAGAATCCCAGAATCAACCACGTTGGAAAAGACCTTTAAGATCATCAAATCCAACTGTTCCCCAGCACTACCAAGGCCACCACTAACCCATGTCACTGAGGGCCTCATCTACACGGTGTGTGAACACTTCCAAGGGACAGTGACTCCAGCACTGCCCTGGGCAGCCTGTTCCAATGCCTGAGCACCCTTTGGGAAAGGAATTGTTCCTAATCTCAGTCTAAACCGGCCATTTCCTCTTGTCCTAGAAAAGACCTTCATTTCTACTCCATCCATCCTTCAACCCACCAACCCAACCTTGCAAAACGTGCAATGTACACTCCTGATAAGCTTCGTATTGTTGGTATCACCCTACTGAAAGTTACAGGGTTTCTCCCTTCTTTCTCTCCACATCTTGTTTTTCAAACTAAGAGGGGGGAAAAATAAAGGAAAACCTAAAAACTTCCAAAAGCGAGGCAATGAGAGGAAAGGCATGTAAGCAGTTTGCAAGTAATTCATATGGATTGACCATATAGGTACTGGGTTTTCAGAAGACCAAGCAAGTTTGCTAGCAGAGGAGTGCATGTGTTGTAAGAGGTAGTGTCATCCATCAACACTAGCAAATAAACCAGCCAGACTTCACCACTGAAATCACCAAGTTGGATTTCAATGTACAGCATAAGAATTCACTATAAAAGGCTTCTATTCAATGTGTCCAGGAAAATGCCTGCTGTCACAGATACATCTTGAAATACAAAAGGACATAACAACATCTATCTACTAACAGGAGGTCTGCGGTCATTTCTCTTGACAGAAAAAGAAAGGCTGGATTTCCTTTAAAAACACTGTGTTATACACAACCACATTCAGTGACATTCAGCTTTGAACTTCAAGTGCACACTAATTTAGAAACTATATACAGTTGCTGTGTGCAGATGGACGCAGTCATCACATATAAAGTGTACTTCTTTGTCATCTTAAGTGTCCGCTGGGTCTACACTGCACACACAGAAGTACTTTGCTTTGGTCCTCGTTTATGATGCACAGTAAGGGAAAGCTTATTTCACCCCAAAGCTAGCTCTGCTCTGGATGACTAACTCCACCAGCAGCTTTTAGTAACAGTGACCCTTAGTAGTTTTTCATAATGAAAGGGATGCTCTTTTCTGCCAGTTCTGCAAAAGCCAACTTAGGAGCGAGTTCTCATAAGCCACTGGCATGCATTAACAGCACAATAAAGCTTTGGCTCCCTGTGCAACACAGATCTTCAGATTACTCCAAACCACCTTGGTGACCTCTGTGCCCTGGCTGGAGTGACACAGGAGCAGCTGCTGTATTGGCAGTCAGCGAGCATCCACCTGGTACCCAAAGGACCGTATCAGACTCTTAACCCTCAGCTATGCTGCTTGTGAAGGTCCTTCAGAAGCAGAAGGTGATGGCATCTTTTGTCATTCATTAGTAACATGGTTCTGCATATGCACGAGAAGGTCCCATTAGTATGTATGTAGTCATATCTCAGCAGCTTCACATTGCTGCTAGACATGGATGGGTGTGAGAGCCCTCACAGGTAAAGGGGCTTTATGATTATCTGAAGGCACTGACTTGCTACTGAGACAGCCAGCCACAAGCATGAGATGGTGAACTGGGAGTGCTGGGGCTGCTCACAACAAAACACATGATGAGCTAGGAGTCACAGAGAGCCAAACTTCTGTGCCTCAGGTCAAGGAACTGCTCTTAAGCACCAGTCCCCAAAAGTTATTTATTCACCTAGCCTACAGAAGAGAGCAGTTTTACAGATGTGTCACCTGGAGAGGACAGCTCTACTCTGTGGCAGCAGTAAGACCATAATGAAAGCTACTATTTCTCAGGGATAAAACTCCCCATTAACAAAGGGAGCAAACTTCCAGGTTTCCATTCTTTCTTACTTCCCAATTTAGGGAAGAAAACTTTGCTACATATTTCAGTGTTTCTAACTGTTCCGTTGAGAGGCACAAGCACAAATATTATCAAGGTTATAACACCTCCCTCTCACTACCGACACTTAGGTCATCAGCTGTTTCAAACAATCTCACTGCTGTCAAAACCACGCAGGCAAGATGCTGGTCACACAGGCAGAGTCCAGGTGCTGGTCAAGTCCCAGTCCTCCACTTTTTAGATGCATGGTTTAAAGTAATGACTCCCTCTTTTCTAGGGCACTTGGCAAAGCCCCTGCTATGACCTGACCAACGCTGATGCTCCAGTCACAGCAACTTCTATCACAGCATCTTTCTGCTGTTTGTCAGAACCGAGCTGTACAACAAAATTGTAACAGAAAAAGATGGTGGCTACCATTTGTGGTAAAAGCATTGCCCTGCCTCTTCTACTTCTACCCTCTGCTCTCTGCCATTTCCCTTAGATGAGGGCATTTGTGCTATGGGGTCATCACTCTGGGACTGCATAAGGAACTGCTATCAATAGCCTACCACAATGCAATTTAACCCATGATTGAAACGAACAATAAATAAAGAGAAAGACATACAGGTTTTAAATATAGGTTTCCATTAAAAGCATTACAAAGACAACTTCTCTCATTTTGAAGACAAAGAAAAAATACACTTCTACTAAAAAAAAAAAAAAAGAAAAAAGAAAAAAAATGAAAAAAACCCTTTAAGATCACCCCTTTGCAAGTAACTTTGAATGGGGAAGGTGCAGGGAAGGGAGGGAGAGAGAACTTGCAGAACTAGCAAGTGTTCAAAAGGGTGGATACCCTCCATTGCGGTCATTTTACAATGGCACCTTCTTCTCACACAGTCAGGTCAGAGAGCCAGAGAGTCCTCACGTGGAGGATTTCACCACCTGCTCGTAAGGGGGAGGTGGTGTGTTGCAGTAGGAAGGTGGCGGGGGGTAAACCGGGTTTCCTTGCGGGGAATTGGGCTGGACGTGGAAAGCCATAGCCATGGGATTCATCACAGGTCCACCTGGATCCGTGTAGTACGGCACTCCAGGTTGTTGTGACCCTGAAAGAAAGGAAAAAAGAGAAAAGGTATCAGCAACAGCATCAGGTTGTGCTCTCCCAGGGCCTGTGCTCTGCATGCTTGGACAAGTTTTCTCATGGTGTTCATCAGAGCAAAGACAAGGAGCCACCTCTTTCCTATTCCAAAGAAAACCCAGGCTTGCAGGACTTCTTGAGATTTCCCCCAAAAGGTTCAATTTTGCATGCAACAGAAATCATTCAGTGCAACAAAGGGCACCACTGCCCCAAGTGACTACCAATTGAGAGGGAAAACACTGAGCTCTGCTCAGTTCCCCAGACAGAAAAGCTGCCAGGCCTGCAGAGAGAAGAGTGGGATCCCAGATGGACAAAGGGGTTTCTGCTGCAACCCTGACCCAGGAGTTAAGCCTTGCAAAACGGATTCAGATTATTCTGTGGTGTACTGGATCTGCCTGTAAGCCAAAGAGCATCTCAAATAGATAGTTTCCCTTCTAGGCATGATAAAGCTAAGGAGTAAGTATGTATGAAGCAAAACCCCAAGTTGAAGCCAATTACGGCTGGCTAACACAGTGCGACAAGATTGCTTTGCACAGATTAAATTTAGGAAATGATGTTGGAGCCTGTAGGGACAAGGAAAGGAAACGGAGGATCAAAGGCAGAATTCCTTAGTTGTGACACATGAGGGGTAACAGACCTGCTGCCACGAGGAATAACAAAGGTGGCGTGTAACCCTCCTCAGCTACTGCAGCGGCTGGTGGAAGATGACTTAAAGCAATTAATTCCAGCAACTAAAATCAGAGAGTGTCTCTATCTCAAGATGTAAATTAGTTTTCTTCCCTTTCTCTCTGCCTGTTTACACAAAGCTTGTCTTCAACAAACAAAATGACTGAGCAACAGGTTTTCTTCTTTTGGAACTAGTCTGGTTTTCCTGTAATGACACAGATTCTAAGGGATTTTCCCCTCAATCATTCCTTTCTGTGACTTAGTGACACTAGGACTCAATATTGCTACAGAAGGAATAAATGCCTATTGAAGCTTTCACCATCCTTTAGTACTTTAAGCATTCAGGAGCTACATACCAAACCTAAAAAGGTGTCCTGGTATCAAATTAGATGGGTCAAGCCATAAGGCTTGGGGGTACAAAGTGTCCCAGAGCCTGGGGTGTCTGCCTAGAGAGCTTTGTTTGGACACTCAGCAGGAAAGCAGATAAGCAACGCAGTTATCTCCTTCTTAACACAATAACCTTTAACACACCACACAGCAGTTTTTCTCTGAGTGCAGAGAGCTTCTCCGCAGCCTCCTTCCCTTTGCTGCAGTGATGAGAAGCCCTTGTTCTGCTTCCACCTGTAGCACCAGCACATGGCTGCAGGAGAAGCAGGCTGGGAACAGGAGCTGAGCCCTATCTCTCCACAGTTTGAGCTAATACCCTCTTCTGTAGCATTTTTCTTTAAGCAGTTTTGGGTTTAAGTTATATCCTGCCTAGCTCCACGTTTCTACCGGGGAAATGGGAGAGGTTGGGGTAGCTCCCTGCAGCTTGCTCATGAGGAAAATACCTGTTTTCATTAAAGCTTCTGTGTAGTATTAAAACTTGGAGGGGGGGAGGCAGGGGGGCAAGTGTGGACACCAGTCTTTTGAGATATATTTTCAGTTCATTAAACCCAGCAGGAAACACCACCTGAGTATCAACTTCCTTATGGGATCAGCTCAGTAAGTATTTGCTAAGTGTCTACAAAGGGACCTGACCTTTTCTAACACCTGAACTACCAGTTTGGGGCTGTGTAGGTTAGGACTGAAGTGAAAGATACCACCAGGTCTGCAAAGTGCTGCTTGAGGCGTTCAATACATTTTCCCATTCAGGCCCACAGAAAAAGCACCTCCCACTTCCAGGTTGCTGCTGGGACGGCAGGAGATGCTGCACGGAAGGAGAGAGATGGGCAAGGAGCCACATTTCAAGTGCTCCACTGCAACAGTGAATTGGCTACTGCCCCCAAACCTGGAAGAGGAGCTAGCAGAAAATGCGAACTGGTTTGACTACTCATTCCCATTGCTTTTGCTGTTGAATATTCCCAGGATAGAAGTCCAAAAAACCAACAACCAACAACCAACCCAAATTGGTGGGGTTAGCTCAGAGCCCAAAGCTTTTAAGTATCAGTAATAACAGTCTGGATGCAGGTGGCATAAGCAGGTCATCAAGGGACTTGTGCTCATTTTATATTTTACCCACAACTTGTGTTCCATGAAGTGTCACAAAAAAACAAAACTGCTCTAAAATTAAATCTGGTATTCACCAATCCAGCCAAAAATGGTCCCGGTTCACATAATCTTGAGGTTATTTTTCAGGCTTCAAAGTATGACTTTAGTTACTTTGGCTCCTCCCCAACCCTCCACTGTTGAAAAATAAATACTCTCTGTGGAAATGCTTGTTCAGTCAAGCAGAAAAACAGATGCTAAATGGAAGCCCTATAAAAAAACCCAACTCTTAGGATTTAAACACAAAGAGGGTGAATAAAGCGTCAGTTTGTGTCTGTAACATCTTTCTATCCATTTAGGCCTGTGAAAGAGGGAGGAAATGCATGTCTATGAGTACATGCTTAAGGATGCAAAAAAGAGTGTTTCCACAGCCTGCACAAGGCACATGGGTGTGAATAGCTGGCACAACAGCAGGGACAGCACAAATGCTGCATCTCTGCACAACACTCACAGTCATAGGTATCTAGAAGGGCTTTAGAACACTTTTCTAAGGAGGCTGTCTTGATGCAGCCACAGTATTGCACAGAGATGTAATGGCTCAGAAGGCGATTTCTGATAGAGAGGTTTGAAGCACCAAATTTTCACAGAGATCATCCTTCTCATTATAAACCAGTTGTATTGCCACTCTCAAGTCAGTATGAAACAAAACCCAACTGCCAGTTAAAACAAACAATTGTCAGAAAAGGTTTCATTATCCTCTGGCTTCAGCTCCCTCTAATACAATGTGCAGTAAAATGACAGCCTGGGAGCAGAAGCATCAGTGTAGAAGTATGCCTGCATGTGTACTTCTGCTGGCACAAATTAGCACTGGCTTATGCAATCTGGAGAGTGGTTAAAAATGTCTCGCTTTGGCCTTGATGAGGCAGGAAGAAAGCAAGCACCAGAGTGTGCACTCAAAGTCTCAGCACTATAAAAGATCTCCCAACTAGAGAGAACTGGATTTAAAATGCTCCCATAAGGCGCAAACATCTGCTTACAGGTGAGTCTTACTTCTCAGGATTCTCCCAACTGCGACTATCTAACAGCTAGACGGGAAGAAATAAGAAATTTAGGAAGCAGTACTGCCAGAGGAGCTATCTCTAGGTAGATCCTCCTGCTGCTCACAGCCATCACTGGCCAGAGAGACAGCAACCAGACTAACAAGGGGAGAAGGACCAGTCTGCTGCAGAAAATTTGTATCACAGAGAATGGAAGGCAAATCAAAAAGAGAATACTTGATAGCCAGATTGTGAACTTTCTTCATGTCACATTTTGGATATCATCTCACTATTGTTTTGTCTATGCTGCAAAGTGTGAACTTGCTACACTCCTTCCATACATGTACAGACAGCTGTAGAGGTATTAGGAACCAAAACAGAAGGGAACTGAAAGTCCTATCATTCTGAGTTTCAAAACCACTCAGTACACTGCAGCTGAATTATGCTGTTTGAAAGGCAGAAGACTTCACTCATCACAGGAGGTAGCTGCATGGCTTCATGCAGTGCAATCCCTTGTCCAAATCCCACAGTTTCTGAAACCTAGACAAGCAAAACCCCCAAACCCATCCTTTTTAAATGCTTTGGCAAATATAAGAAATTAGTGAAACTTGTTTAACAAGCTGTGTCTGACCTGACGCAGTGTTGACTGGTTGTCTGGTGTAAGACACGTTAAAAGTAGGTTCTTCTACTAGTGGAGGAGGGTACATCCGCCTTCGGATAAAGAAACCAGCTCCGCAACAGAACAAAACTCCCATCATCAAAAGGAACCTAAGCAAAGAGAAAAGGGAAGTCAAAACCCATCTGCATATAGGCAGCTCTCATTCCCAGACTGTTCACTGAGAGAAACAAGCGTATCATCTAGCAGTCATCAGCCTACAAGTTTTATCAGGGTTTCTTAACCCTTGAAAAAAGGTCTATGTCATTTGAGATAGCACTCATGAGGCACTTATGGATATATTATAGACCTCTTCAGCAATTAGTACTATTGTCCAATATTTTCTGTTATGTAAAATAGAAATCTGAAACTACAATGCCCCTGAACTTTTGGAAAGTTAAGGTTCACACCTGATCTTTGCCACTGGGATGCTGAACTGAAATTCCAGGTTAGTACAGTTTCAAACTGTGTATCTTGGACATAAGCCTCATGCTTACTGCATTCAGGCTGGCCAGGTTTGTGGTAGTTGCCCTTAAAAGAAGATTTTTAGATGTTCTTAAATTACTCAACACTGCAATTTTGTTTCCCATGGGAAATATGGTAGCTGTCGCTTAAAGTCAAGCCAGAAGACTGAAGCACTTGGCACTGAAGATTACTAACTTTCCTTTGTGCTTCCTAGATGGGATATACGTTCTCAACGAAAAGGACATAATTTTGCTTCAGTTCTGTTCTCAGGTCCTTTTCCAACCTGACTACTCTGTCCTCATCATTCCCTTGCCTGGGTGCCATGGAAACGGGCACATGCAGCAAGGGCAGGTCAGAAGATTTTGTTCTTCAGACAGTGGCTTTCACTGTTGCATTGATCCATTATCAGACATGCAAGTGACTGAATCAAGCTCCCATAAACCCAAATGGTTCTTCTGCCTGTAACTGCCACCTTATTTTAGGGCCTTTTACTGGAAGGCAGTGCCAACTGTGCTCTTTCGGAAAGGATGGAATACGGCCAGACGCCACTGAAGTTGGCCAGAAGCAAGCTTACACACCATCCTTATCTCCTCTGGAGCATTCCTAAGTGCCCACGAGGAAGAGTGTGACACTGCATGGCAGCAAGTTGTATTTCATGCAAGGGGTCAGATTCTGTTCCTTGTTTCTACAGTGGAAACGAGAGCAGAAGGAGGTCCCGTTTCCGTAAGCCTATATTAATACATTCCCTTTTGGCAGCATTCCTGCAAAGGATTTGTTCTGAACAGAAAAACAGAGATTTACAACGTCACCCCAGGGATTGAGATGTAGAGCTCCTCAGTTATATCAGTGAGGATTGTACACCCAAATCCCACAGTCAGCTTCAGGAAATCTCTGTATTATGATCAGGCTTCTTGGTTTCAGTGTTTATTCGTTTCCATTTTGAAGGAATTTTTTTTCTTTTAAGCAGTCTTCAAATCAAATTCTACATAAAAATGCTTGAAACTCATGTTTCCTAGGAGAGCTTTTGCTTTCTCTCTCCTGCAATAAGAAGCTTTTATTCAGGTGCTTTCCTAAATTCCTCTCCAAAACGAATTTACCTTATTTTTTCATTATGCATATAACAGTGCTTAGTTTAAGCTTTATCTAGATTACTGAGCTGCTGGTTTCACAAGCTCAATCTTCCTGCCTTCTTTCGCCTTGCTGTCATCTCCAGTAAAATCCTCATAGTCATAAATGTACTTCTCTTCCTTTTTAATTGAAGCCTCAATTCAGCTGGCAGGAATATCTTAAGCCCTGCCTAAATGCACAATCCTCCTTATACAATCCTCTTTTAAAACTGAGTGCTCAAAAAAAGCAGACAAACGCTGCTGCTTGGTAGTAGCTGGGACAGGCATAAGGAATTCAGCTATTCTGGATAATGGGACTGCTGCCTGCACAGCCTAGTGGAAAGCAGAAGCAGGAAAGGTCAACCTGAAACAAGGAACTTCTATTTTTAAATGTTTTCTCACTACATCAGGAGAATTTTTAAGCAAAAACCTACACTCCTTACATTCATATGTACAGACAGTGCATATTTGTACCCTACTTTAAAATACTAAGGCTGGCAACACTCTGATTTAAGTCCTGCAAACAAAACGAGAACAGGACAGACATAAAATTCCCAAACACCCTGACCTACCAAAAATACCATAGTCTCTGGATAGAGAGAGCTCTCACACAGCATCTTGAGCCACAGCAATCCTCATAGGAGCGACATCTGCAGAGAAACAGAGAGAAAAGGGTGTTAGGGGAGTGGTTGTCACTCACATTAAAACAGCATCCCCGACTCTGATGCCATCTGCACCCCTGTCCGAGGCATTACTTACAACATTGCCATGAGCTTGGGAGGCAAAGCCTCCCACAGGTGTCAAGACCAGCTGCAATGCAGCTTTGAACAACCTGATCTACTGAAAGATGTCCTTGCCCATGACAGGGGAGTTGGACTTTCTAACCCGAACCATTCTGTGGGTCTACTGTTACGAACAGACTACTGATATGAACAGACTACCCTTGGCCAGATAAAGTTGTCAATCATATGTACACATCCATGGCACAGTTGTATCACTATTCAGGAACTTTTTGCATGTTACTGAAACTACCTTCTTGTATACTTCTTTTAAAGCCATCTCAAAAAGACTGAATGTAATGTTTAATTCTATATGAAAGGACATGTTATAATCAGCATTACTGTGTTTTCTTTCACAGTAAATGAACACTGCAGATCTCAAACATGAGCCATTTGGGATTTTAGTCACTGCAACAGACAAGAGTTGCAAGGTCGAAGCTGCCAGATCTCTCATTCTTTGCAAATCAGCAGCTTCCAAACAGAGAAATCACGGAGTGCAGAGAAAACTTCAAGACTTCTGTTATTTGCAAATTTAATGGCATCTCTTGCTTCTCAGAAGTTCCACTGGACTGCAACTGCCAACAAGTCCCATTATTTAAATAGACTTTCGTCCAAAAAAATAAAACCCCAACACATTTAAAATGAATATTTCATAAATGGAATAGAAGGTATTTAAAAGGTATTACAGAACCAACTACTGTAAGCACAAGATAGCACTTCACTAAAAGCCAGCACATTAACAGCAACCTCAGAACAATTTCTATGGTAACTGCCCAATGAAACATTTACTAGGAAAAAGGACAGAGGTAACACCAAAACTATGTTATGTGACAGACTTTGATGAAAATATGCAGATTATCAAAAGAAAAAGAGGAGGTTACACAACTGGATCAATCTTTTTAACGGTGTTCACATCTGTATGCTCAAAGTACACGTTTAAGCATTTGGGTTTGGAAAATCTGCCCACCTGCATGACTGTGCTGCCGTTTTTGTATGCTAACTAAGAAGAAAAAAGACTCAATTGGATAATTGTACAGACAATTACACATTTACACGCTCAATTACCAATCCTTTGCTCACAAAATATGTCAAGTCACATCGGCTTCAGCTTCTAATTGGGGCCAGAGAAGGATGTTCTATAGATACATAATCAGTTGTTTTGCAAGTGAAAAGAGTTACCCACTCTTCTGATGACAAGTAGGCAAGATTTATTTAAGCAAGCCAGAGGATCTGACATGGTCAGCCCATTAAGATACTCAGGCACTCAGTCTGAGACACAAGAACAGTAAGATGCTTGTGCCCAAACAGAAAACACGCACTTTGCTGCCCCTGGAACTAAAAGCAACCCATATTCAACCTTTCTCCTTTAAAGCTTGCCAGGACGCTAACAACTGCTCATACTCAAAGCTCACAAAACTACTGACAAGATTTAGTAAGTCAGCATTAACTTCAGTCCCATTGGGACCAAGAAATTAAGACTTCCTCCATGCTCCTCAAATGGATTAACCCCACCCCCAACAGGAGCTTTCAAGACATATATTAAATGCATGGCTAGGTTATGGCCCCTTACAAAAGGGGTGGCAGCAGCTGTCTTCTGTTAAACCAGTGGTCATGGTACCCCTTTTGTTCTTCAACATCCTTTTGGTTGGAGCACCTCATCCATGTCAATGGGCTGCACAGCAAGGACTTTGTTGGGCCAGAAAAGCAGAGAGGAAACAGCCCATAAACCTAGCAGCCCTTCTTGAGGCAATTCCAGCCAAAAAGAGAGTAGGATTTTAGGGATGTGAGCAGTCTTTGCCTCTGCCTCCACACCCTGGCTCTGTCAGCACAGATACATACACCTGACCACAAGCAATGCCTGGCCCCAGAGCCATTTCCCAGATAAAGCTCTAAGAGCTTAACTTGTACTAAAAGTTGAACTAAAACATATACTTCTCCCCTGCCCACCCTTGCCCCGCTTACTTTGCATGTTTCCTCCAGAGCCAGAAGAGATGGAAAAAGGCTCTTTTAAAATACATAATTATGGTCATTAAGCCACCAAAATTAACACAGCGTCTGTATGAGTAGTATAATACCTGAATTTACTTTTAATTTTTAATCTCTAAATTGTCCCTGCTACAAGTCAGCATCGTTTTTAAAGTCTCAGTGGCTTAGCTTTTCTTCCAGCAAGAGAGGACTAAAGTACCAGCTGGAAGACAGAAAGGCTCAACTGCTGAATGTTTATGAAGCTCCTGAGACCACTGAATGCCAAACAAGCAGGCCATCAAAGAGAAGTTTCATCTCCTACACAGATGATCACACTTACAAATGGATGAAAACTATGATGCGAAGGATGAAGAAGTCTCTCATTAAGGCTGTGCTTAGAGAAGCTCCATTTTCTAATAGCCAGTAAGCTTTCTGAGGCAACTTATCCAAGGCTAAGCACTGCATTTGCTGGGTGGATCTGTGAAGCTAAGCCAGTATCACGACTCAGAGGGAAATCCCTTTGAGTTACCTATTCACTTTTACCCAGCGCCCACGTAGGCACTGTATTTTGTGTGCCTGTGAGTATTGACACATGTACCCATATGTAGGAGCCTGGAATCAAGGATGATGCCATGATAACAACCTGCTGTTTGTATTCCCCACCACTTGATAGTAGCATCAAAAAAGACTGGAAGACCAAATGGCCCATTTACTGATACTGCTGTCAGGGTACCACAAAAGCGCTGCTGATCTCCTGTTCTTGATTCAATGTGCTATGAAAAAGCACCACAGCTTCAATAACATCAATCCCAATTACAAGAAAATTAACTTACAAAAGCCAGATTTATTAGCAGGCAAAAGATGACAATGAAATCAGCTTATTAACAGAGTAACTTACAAGCTTAAGTATAATCAGTATTTGATGTACTATCTTTTACTGCCTGGCAGCAAATCCCAGCAGAATTAAGACCCTGGTTCATTAAAAAAAACAATTAAACACAGGCACATATATTTATTGAACTGGTATGCATATCTTTTAAGTTACACTTATGTTTTGGCTCTGCTGTATGGAGAAGGACTGGTTGTGCCCAATGCCAGTTGAAACAGAATCAGCCTTACTTCCAATCTGAACTGGACCAAGGCCACCTCCTACAGAAGACTTTTCTAAAGCCAATTTCCCTCTTTCACACATAAATGATGATCCCCAGAACTGCATTTCCCTAGGGCAATGCTTGTTTCATTGATGAAAATTTAACCCATTACATGGGATAAGACATGATCCATTAGCTGCTAATCTGCAACTTCACCAAGGATACAGTCTTTCTTTTGAAAACTGTCTACAATGTGATTTATGATTTAGAAGATACATCTTTTCATTCATAATTCAATAGAATGAAATGAATGCACTTGCATGCCCAATGACTTGCACTGCTAGCACACCAAGGAACTGCTGTGTCAGAGACCAAAGCTACGCTGCACGTCAGATCACAGTGACAAGCTTTCTGCAGGGGTTCGCACTTAAGTCACGATGCTGAATTTCTTTCCTTAAGGGACAAGGAAAGCACAAAGTTTCACATAAAGGTATATGGTATGACCCAAATCCCACAGACAAACCCTATACTAGCAGGTGTTCTGTGGATAATAGCCACTCAATGCAACGGTCCAGAAGCTCTTTCCCATTTATACCCACATCTACACAGCTGAACAAGTCCCTTGTTATCAGAGCTGCCACAGCAAAGCACTGCATGTAAAAATAATTCCCTGACTGGCAATCGCTGAAAAGTGGAAATGTTAAAGAGGGAAAGCAAGGATTACAGTCTCCAGTAGACTGCATGACCTTAGTGGTATGACAAGTTTCCCTGTCCTCACTTTACATGGGTATTCCCCATCAACACCTTTGAAATGCAGGCTGTAGGGGTCTCTGGTTTTCCTCTCTAGACCATTTGCATCATATGTGCCAGAACCCAATTTAACATTTAACATGATTGATTATCAATGCCTTTTGGAAGAGTAAAACAAAACATAAATTGTTAATCTACATGTAGTGGCAGAAACCCAACTATAGACACAGAGGATGGGAGATGAAAGAAAACCACAACCCCCCCACAACCATTACTGTACCTGTAAAGTGCATGATTTCTAACCAGTGTCCTGAAGACAAACCTGACTTTAATTCCCAAAAGGGCTGCATGCCAGTCATAGCTTGAGTCATTGCTGCATGTATGGGTAAGATCTGGGAAGCAAACTGGGATTCACTGGAATACAAGCAGCACTGGCAGTTTTTGAAATGAAGGGAGAAAAACCAAAGGGAGCCAGGAAATTATGAAAAGGAGAATATAGCAATAGACCAAAACTACGATCAGAAGATGAAGAAATGGCTAGTAGCATCAGATTTCCAAGGAAGTCCCAGCTCTGGTCCTAATACTGGCAAGGGAAACAACCAGAAGGAGAACAACAAATGTTCATAAGAACTGGAAGGGGTGGACTGCTGCATCACCTCCAGGTAGACTCAGTGCTGAGCCCTCAAGGCCAGAAGGCTCAGGTCTGCTAGCATTAAAGAGATGAAGGGAGACAGCTGAAGTGTGCATATGTATTTACTTGTTCTAGGACAAAAGGTTTGAAAGCTTTTTCTCAATATTTAATGTGTTTGGAACTCAGCTGCCAGCACACAGTGAGGGTGAACAGAGAAAAATCAAACAAGCCAGGAAACAAAAAGAAAAGCAAAGCAGGCAACAACCACAAAGTGACTAGCAGAAACAGTTCTGGTGAAGCTCAGTCTTGGCTGTGCTCTCCATAAGGATTATTGCCACTGAGCTCAACAGGACTATGCTGTGACAAGATTCAGATTTAGACCTGAAGGATAAGAAATGAGGATCAATAGATGGTGCAGCACATAACTGGGAGGGACTTATTTTTCTACCAAGTTTATTTCACCATTGATTCATTTGAGCCATTCTGTATGTACATTTCCATCTTTCAATAAAAAAGAATTTTCAAAGCAAAACCATTGCCTGTGCTGCTATGCAAGGAAAAATCCAGATTATTGACTGCATCCATGGGGAAGACCACCAGAAATGTGGAAGAGCTTAATGCTACAAACATGGTGGAGGTGTTACCCCAAGGAATCCATTTTGCTACAGCCACTAAACATGGAAATCAAAACAGAGTCCAACTCTGCCCTCAGGAGTAATGAACTATTTCTGAGTCCCAAAGTAGTTTAATCGCTCTCCAGAAAGATGCTGCAACCAAAGACCACATCCCTCCACTAGCATTCACTTAAATGCTTGAGTAGCAGTAACACAGGCAAGGTCTTTGGCTGGCGGAGCAGTGATAGTCAACCTCCACTTTCCAGCCCTAGCTTTAGAGCTTCTTGTGTCCCCTTAGCGTGTCTGTGTACACGGCCTAATTTCCAGCAGGGACACAACTCCACCTGCAGTTACAGGTTCTAAGCATTTCTTTTCTTACATGTAGCAAAGATGATCTCCCAGCACACGCAAGAACAGCGCCTTGTAAAATGCAAGTCTGATTTTGGTGAATATATAACTATATAAACAAGTGCGACTGCTTCATAGATAACACAGCAACGGAACATCAGCATTTGAGAGCAAAACACTGCTGCTTCTACCCGGAACAGCACTAGAGATACAGTTACCCAGGTACTTGGTAAGTCACCCAGCCTAAGGTGCGTAAGGCAAAAGAGGGAAAGGGGCTGTCAGGTCATTTTTTCCTACAGAGTAGAAACAAGATTTACCCAGATTAGATTACTGTCTGCTTTGACACAACTAAACTCTCCTACAATGAGACGAGATACTCAACTCCTGTCCTTCACACAGACTTGAAAAACAGAAGCAGGCAACAGCTGAAAAGGGGTTATTTCTCAATTATTCTTTAGGTAAATTGCCTATAAACACTGTCCCTGTGCAAGAACTGGGTGGAATATGATAAATCCCCCCCCATTTCTGATGTGATAAGAAGTGTTCTATCAAACTTAGCATCTATCAAACTAACCCTTCTACAAGCCTTCTGCTACCCAGCAGCTTGCTGTAACACCGGTTCTCAGACCCCAAGAGCAGAGCCACCCTACGGAGGGGCTCTCCTTGTTATCTCTAAAGGCAACAAGTCCCACCACTTGGCACACTGGCCAGCACACATCCATCTAGAAACGTCCTCTGCTCCTCCTGTGGTAGAACCTAGAAAGAGCGGCTGTGGTTTGGGTTTGGTATGGTGGCAGTACACGGTACCTTAAACAGGTGCTTTTCAACATAGGCTGCAGGCCTTTCACAGAACAAAGGAGAGAAACCGCATAGCTCAAGGCTCTGCAAAAGTAAGTCATAGATAATCTGTATGATTAGTTTTAATTTTCTGAAGGTGGAAGTGCAAATTTCTCATACCGACAAGAACGAGGACTTCTAGTGAATCACTGGGGCCCTTATTAAACAGACAATTAGTCCTTGGTATCTCAAGCTGCTCCCAGTGGGCGAGCAGTCCTAATGCATCTAATCACCGCTTTGCGAGATCATAAGCAGTCTGCTGGCAGGGGGCGATGGGTGTCTATGAATTTGCTATCTGCCTGAACTGAACATACTAATGTTCAGCAGTCTTTTGTTTTCCTCTTCACAAGCCACTGCATGATCAAACACAGAGAAGGACGCAGGAACTAACGGTCAACAGTGAGGTGCCACCAAGTCTTTTGATTCATGGTCTCCCCCTGCGGCAAGGGTTAGATGCTTCAAGATGACTTTGGGGTCAAGCGCTCCTTGATGCTGTCCACTAGAGCTCAAACCAGGTACAGGAAGCCATAAGAAACTGATTCTCAGCCTTGCGTTAAGGTTCTTGCCTGGGACATGGAAGACTTAATGCTCTGAAGCGTAGGTCAGGTCAAAGAGCCTCAGCTGGGAAAACAGAGGCTCACTCCTTATAAGCCATAACAGTGATTATTGCACATTTGGAAATGAGAGCAGTGTGGGACTGAACTCTCTGCTCCCCCTCAGTCAGAGGACAGCCCCGTTTCAGAGGAGTATTCCACCAGAAGACAGAGGCTACCTTCTTCTCCTCTTTCCTCACTTTTCTCAGAATAACCTGCCTATGGCTGGTGAGCCTCCAACTCTGAAATCATTCGAAGCTTCAGATCTCAAATTAGGTCAGTCACCTGCCTGACTGCCTCTGAAGGCTGAGATATTAAATACCTCTCCCCTCCTCAGGACTCACTCCTAGCAAGTTGACTGGGTTGTCAATTTGGTAGCCCTATTCTCCCCAAGTTGTGCATTCAGATAACTGATCCACTGAAGCCAATTAAAGTGTGTGGTTGCTGGGTGATTACAGCAGGCAGGACTACAACCTCAACCAATCACAGAATAGTAGAACAGTTTGGGGTGGAAGGGACCTTCAAAGCTCATCTGGTCAACCCACCCTTGAAATGAGCAGAGACATCTTCAACTAGATCAGGTTGCCCAATCCAGCCTGGCCTTGAATGTCTCCAGGGATGGTGCATCCACCACCTTTCTGAGCAACCTGTGCCAGTGTTTCACCACTCTCATTGTAAAGAATTCCTCACGTGTAGCCTGAATCTCTCCTGTTTTAGCTTAAAACTCATCAACACTGACGGTATCTTGTTCTTTACTTGAAGCAAGGCATATAGCACCACGAGGACACAGACTATTGAAGCTAGCTGTGACAGTTTGTACCATCATTGCTCAAGGCCCCACAAGACTGAGCAATGGTGGTGGGTTTCTGTTGCCTTTATACACAGATGGTCGGATAATTACTGCTGTCTTCCTTCATGATACAAACTGTGCGCTTACATTCTTGCATTGAACTACATATGCAAACAGGCTCTTCCTGAGGCTGCTTGCTGCTAAATTGGTGGCCCTGGCCTGAGTCCAGGTCTCCATTTCTGTATGATGCCAGCTATTCAAGGTGCCTGGAAGCGTGCAAAACTATTACGTTGCCTCCCCTCTCCTTCCTCCATGCCGGCTTCAAATCAAATGGAAGAATAAATCAACAGCTAGATTACTGCCGTAAGCACACACCTGCTGACACTTCATGCAGCTGTAATTGCAATGGGAAAGCTAAAGTGTATCATCAGGAAAGCCAACTTAATTAAAAGCAGTAAACATAACAGGATGTGGAGCACAGAAAGCAGCTCCCGTCATGCAACATGCCATGTGTCTAGATTGGCGGGGTTTCCAGCCTCTTGTAGACACACTGATGGAAGAAGTACTCTATAAGCTGTCTGTATAATAGCAAGAGAACATTGCTTTTTTATTGTTCTCATCTGGAACGTTTTTCAGGTTCTTGATAATGCACAACGATTATTATTATAGGCTCACCACCGAGCACATAAGGGCTTACATTCAAAACCTAGATGACTACAACTGTGTGATAAATATAACAAAATTTAAATGCAGAGGTGGAGAAGTGTGTGGAAATGCACAAGAAATTTATTTCAAAACCCATGAAAAACCACAAACAGAATACAATCAGCATTCTTCTCCATAATTAGAAAAAGAATCGACTGTTTCCATGTAGGGCAGGAACATGTTTTAAACATGAAAAATATAGCAAACACTCTTTTTTTTAGGTTTACATTAATGTTCTTATATTTATTTTAAACGAAAAAATAAACAGATTTAATCAACATAAATGAGTACATGTGCAGCTGTCTGCTGTATAAAGTAAAACTACTTTCCATGGGAGAAATATATTAGCCTAAAAATACAGCACAACCATCTGCACATGCTGGTAACATTAACTCAGGCCCTGCTTTGGATAAGAATTAGAAGAGTTTATAAGATAGCACTCCCCTATGCTTATTTTATTCTTCATATTTACCAGCAGCAATGGATAACATTTTCTTCCAGAGAACGTTTCTGTGCTTCTTCCTGGAGATCTTTCACCTAGTAGCACACCAGGGAACATTCAAAACACACTTAGACAAGGAACCCCGCGCAAAAAGTCAGTATTCAGGAAGTGGAAGCAGGTGCAGGCTACCAAAGAGGAGTTCAGAATCATCACATACACAAGTAGGTGTGAAGTTAGGAAAGCCAAACCTCACCTACAACAAGTGCAGCAGACGAGCTTCTACCACTACACAAGCAGTGGATTGTACCTGTGGACAAGCCAGAGAGCGGCAGGTACTATTTACTCTAACTTCAGCAAGGCTTTCCACACTGTATTTCATGATATTCTTGTACCCAAGTTTGGCCATGACAGTCTGGACAGGCAGAGAGCTAGATGGGTAAACATAACTGGTTGGATGGTGGAACTCAGAGGGCAGCGGTCAACTCCCTAGACAGTACTGGCAATTGGTGGTAGTACCACAGAGGTCTGGACCTGTCCTTTTGACAAGCATGATGCTCAGTTTGGTGACACAGCACCAGACTTGGAGATGGCACCAAAGTGGGCATCAGTCAATGACCTCTAGGGCAGGGCTGCTGCTAAAAGATCTAGACTGGTTGAAGGAATGGCCTGTCAGGAACCTCATGAAATTGAACAAAGCCAAAAAGCAAGGTGTTGCTTGTGGGAAGGACGAATATCTTGCTGGCTGTGTGGCACCTCTGCTGAAAAGGCACTAGAGTCATGGTAGACAGCAAGCAAAATGTGAGCCAACCATGTGCCAAGACAGCAATAAAGGCCAGTAGCATCCTGGACTGTGTCAACAGAAGCCTAGCCAGTGCATCAAGGGAGGTAACTTAGCACCTTCCACTGAGCACTTGTTGGACTACATCTAAAAACCACCCATTTGGTTTTGACATCCTCAGTAAAAAGAATGAATTTAAGAAACTGGTCCCCAGCAAAGGGCCACCAAGATAGAGGCTGGGGCACTTGCTCAATAAGGAGAGGCTGAGGGACATGGGCTTGTTCAGTTTAGGGAAGAAGTGGCTTCAGAGGGACCCAAGAGCAGCCTGCTAATACCCAGGAGGGGGTTACTAAGAAGATGGAGGTAGGATCTTCCCAGTGGTGTAGGGTGGGAGGACAACCTCTGAGCAAGAGGTTTGACTGGAGGTCTCCTGAGAACCCTTTCTACCTGATCTATTCTCCAATTCTCTAACCAGAGTTACTCTATTTTCCTCACTACTTCTCTTAGAATATCACACTGTCAAAAAATTCAATGCACAATAATCCAAAAGGATGAGCTGAAATAATGTTAACTCAATACTGCGTAGCATCAAAACTCTTTTCTCCAAGTCAGCCAACCCCCTCCCTATGGGTGACAACTTCACTGACCTAGTGACATCAGCAATGGTATTTCTATTGCTGTGGACACGTGCTTACCACTCATACTCAAAAACATTTGTGCTGCTTTATAAATGTGCCTTGGAGTCTGGAAAGGAAAGGATTAGAAACATTCAGGTTCTAGCATCTGGAATTTATCACCTCGTTAAAAGTTCCAGTGTGTTGGTAGCTAACAACAGGAGGAAAACTAAACAGAAGAGACCTATGGCATTGGTCAGTCATACCAGGGAACAATGAGGGAGACATTCAGTATCATTCTAATCAAACTACTCCTCATCAGCAAAACGTAAGGCAGCTTTCCCTTTACTATTCATTCCCAATTCAGAAGCTGAAAAAACAACTGGAGTATCTTAAGGGCTGCTGCCATCTGCATATAGAGAAGGTGGTTTCACAATCTAATGCATTCACTACGTCATTATTCACATTATTGCCACGTAAGAGAAGTATCCTGACAATCTCTTCCACCAACCATAAGCACTTTGGGTACATCTCAAATAAGACTGAGCTGGCTTATTGAAGTGAGAGTAAGAAGAGTATCCTTGCAGAGGATCAGAGTTAAGTCTGTTGAGACAGCTTTAATTCTGATTTGCTTTATGTCCATCCATGAAAGGAGATGTATGATCTAATTCTTTAAGCAACGCCAGGGATACTTGGCTTCCTGCTTTTCCAAATGATAAGAATTAGACTCCAATGACTAATTCCTTTCTC
Source organism: Pezoporus flaviventris (assembly GCF_033815535.1). NCBI lineage: Eukaryota > Metazoa > Chordata > Aves > Psittaciformes > Psittacidae > Pezoporus > Pezoporus flaviventris. Next base: position 9,043,297 of record NW_026892585.1, read on the forward strand.
TGCTTTGTATTTGTTATTTTTTCCAGGCCACATAAACATTTTGCTGACACAGGAGAAAGGTATCTAACTGACAATATCTTGTGCTCAGGCAACTAGGACACGGAGAAATGGTCGGTTTAGTTAGCGAAGTAAGTTAAGAGCAGTCTTAGAAATTCTCTGTATCAACAGGAGAAGTAAGAAGAAGCAGGCACCTCCTAGGATGATGTGCCTACACAGAAGGGATAGGGCATATGGACATGCCACTTCAGGGATGCCTTGGTCCAAGCATGCCACGCTAGATCTGTGAACTCACACACAGGACTTGGTATTTCTGAGCTGACAAGCCAACCTTTTCATTATAACACAAAGTGTCTCCAAGAGAGACGTGACATACTCTCAGTATGGGACAGAGATCACAGGGAAATCAGTAACAAGTATTGCATTGCTGGGTTTCATAAGTCTCCAAAGATAATCACAAGACCAAAGGACTGACTACATATGTTAACTGGGTAGAAAAAACTTCTGTCAGAAAACCAGTGATAGAAAGGAAGGGAATCTACTGCGAATTCATTCGACTAAATATATCTGCTTCTCATGGAGTGTTGCTCCAGAAATTGTAAGATAAAATAAAACCCATTTCACTACAGCACATCCCAGAGTTAGATTTGCACAGAGGAGACACTCTCAGGATAAAGTTACATATTATGTTTTTAGATGATTTAACATCTAACCATATGCTAATGGAGAGGATCCTATTCATGCCTCCTCCCCCACAATATGCAGAATACTCCCTTCCTCCCATTTCACCAGTGTTCGCCAAAAACCGTACCAAGCTGATTCAACACTGACTCGAATGTGCTAAAATGAACAATGTTCTGTGGGATTAGCAAGTTGAATTAACTCAGTGAAGGGTCAAACAACTGCCAAAGCAATGGGACTTCACCCAAAGATATTAAGATTGGTGTTGTGCCTCTCCTCTACCTCCTACATACAGTGCAGGTAGGAAGCAGCTGAGGATCCTAGACACAGAAACTGAAATTGCAGAAGTAACAAAGTAGGAAACCGAAGATATCAATGACCTCCTATTCTTTTGATGCATGTCCCCTTTAAACCTACTGTACTCCCATGTTCTCAAATACCCTCTTTCCCGTCCCTTCCATATTTTCCACTTGTCACACCATATCTATCCCCTGAGTTTTACCATCCCCAACTCCTTATTGTCTTTCCTTGGCATTTCTTCTTCCTCACTTAGATTTGCAATCACAATAACAACAATAGCAATAATGTGACACTCATCGCCACTGCAGTAATCACCAAGAACACACAGATCCCACCCCTTTCCCCTTCCTTTTTCTATTTACTTACACTGTCCAGGAAACTGGCAATCACAACACTTCTATGCAGTGACTCAGATAACGGGGTGCTGCAGTAACTACCACAAACGCACACACTGTCAGTACACAACAGTTTTGCTTCCACATTAAAAGATCTCCCAAACGAAGGAACCAAGCAACCCACCAACACCATAGGCTCTCTCACAACTTCCTTCCTTCCAATGTTTAAAGGTGTGTGCAATTCCAATTAACCTCTTCGACGGACCAGAAGATAAACACACTGCTTTTCTACAGGATGGTCCGTGTCAGCGCACAAAGAAAACAGTAAGCTAGTTACTAAAAGGAAACTAATTAGAAAGCAACTTTGCATGCATCAGATCTATTGCACATAACAAGCCTCCCTTTTGTACTCTTTGCCTTTGCAGGACTCAGTATGGATTTACCTGTGACATGAAGAGTCTGAACTAACACTCAATACGCAAGCAGCTACCCCTTTGTATTACCAAGGGAGACAAACACTGGCTGCAAAAGCATGGGGGCAGAAACATAAGCAGAATATTGAGGTGATGATGAGTAACACACTCCTGAATGCCAAAGTACAGTGAGATGGCACAGTGAGATTTTCATAATTTCATAACATCTCAGCTTCTTTCCCACATTGCAGTAAAACAAAATAAAATGTAGGTGGAACCAAAGTCCTGTTATTGGTATGCAAAGAAAATGAACTTATTTAAATTCACCCATCTGTTCTGGCCAACCATTTATGAGTAATTTTCAACATTTCAGTCACCTGAAAAAAGGATAGTGAGTTCTAAGCACAAACACTTCCTAAGCAGATAACATTCAGGATCGCAGATGAATAAACCACACAGTGTTTAATTCTTTCAGTGAGCTTGCTTTCTTGCCTGGCTTCCTGACTGCTTTTTGTCTCTAGCATATCTCTCCTGTTTCTGGCAGATGAAGTGGAGGTGGAGAAGAAAAGGGAGGAAAGTTCTTGGGCAGCATTAGGATTACAATAATTTCCAATCTTTTAGCAAGGAAGAGCTTGCTCAGGGAACAGACAACCTAATGGTGCTACCTGCTTCTCCACTCCACTTTATGTTTTTAAACTTATGTTTATAGATGTTTGCAGTTATAAAGCTATATAATCCAGGTACAAGGTTTAGTACCTTTACCTCCTTTCTGCCCTGAAATCCACAGGGAAGATACCTTCCACCCACGCATTTCCTCCACCTCTTTGTTGCTGCTGTGGGCAATTTAAAACAGAAAACTGCAGTTCAGAGAGAACCTCAATCAGGTACCTACAGGTCATTGACATTTGGGTCACACAAAGCCTGATGTGAATGTAGATGCCACTCATCAAAAGGACAATTATGCCATGGATAAGAAAATCGTCCTGACTCCCTAAATTAAACAACATTATTAGCAAAGGGACAAATTTACTTTCAAGGCATTCTTGGTATTCTGCCTGATTACCTGCCCTTGCTCAAAACAAAGGGAGAACTGTCCTCACATGGCTCTTCTTTTGTTTCCTTTCAGCATTCTGAAATAAGAGCTGTTTAAGAAGCTGCATTTTGTTTTCAATTGGAAAGGTCCCTTGGATTGAGTGGTGGAACAAGTCTGTACACTTTTGTTCATATGGAGAAAGGGAAAGAGATGGAACATGAGGACAGAGGGAAGTTTATTGCATCATTTTTAAATTAGAAAAAGCATCTAAGAAGTTATGGGAAAAGTGTAAGCAGTGAAAGAACAACACTGTAAGAGCCTTCAGAATCTAATTCTCTCGAGCACTAGAAATCACAAAAAGGGAAGCGATGACTACTTACATATAATATGTAGGATATAATCCTTCAAAGTACCAGCAATGCTTTTTGGCCTCCGTACACTACAAAGGAAGGAAAATATGGTATTAATATTTACATAGGACAATGTACAATTATAAACACAAGCACAGAATATTTATACATTCCGTGACTTTGAGAAATTGGGAAAGGTTTATATTCCCAAAGATTTCCCAATCCGGATACACACAGCAACTGGGAAGTCAGGACACATTAATGGCAGCATGCCCTAACAAGGATCAGATCCCTTTGTCTGTGAGGCCACATAGCTTCCCCGATTCCCAAACACAGTCAGTACATTCCGTGCAGGCCCAGGATCCAGCTGCATGTATTCCCTGGCAGAACTGCTGTCTTAAAAGACAGCTCTTAAGAGAACTTAAGAGCCCACTCGTGGTCATAGTTACTTAAGAGACTTCCGAGGCACAACCAGTTTGATGACACTAAGCATAGGACTATCCAGTATATTCAGTAATTGCTGGGAATTATTCATCTTCTGGAAGTCTCTGGCATGCGGAGCCAGAGAAGGGAGATCTCATCCATCCCATCTCTTCTTCCTACAGCTTGGAAATATCTCAAGTGTTCATTAAAGTATGGGGGAAAGGAAACTGCTTTCTGCAGCCCAGGGGTATTGTTCTCTTTCGCAGACTGCCAGAGTATCCTTGTTAAAGGATGGAGACAAGGCGTTTTTTCAGTGTGTGTGTGCAGGCGACGTGGGAAGTGCACATCATTACAGGCACTGCCAGAGCACAGACGGCAGCTGAGAACAATAGCAGGGCTTAAAACAGAAAACCAGATGTCAAGCCTGAACTCTATATACAAGGCATAAAATATTTCTGCATATCCCACTGACATCACTAGCATAGAATGCCATCTTCATTGCAGACACATCTCCAGGAGCTCCACCGCAAGCTGCATTATCCCATCACACACAGCCAGGACATTGTGGGACACCTCCACAGAGGAATGTCTTGCTGCGGTTTTAGCTACAATTCCCTCTGCTGCTCACATCTGACACCCCATGTGGGAGAGTGCTCAGCACACTGGCGGTGACTGTATCATCCTTCATGTTCACTTGGCAGCTCACCTTTAAATAATAGCTTGTGTAAGTTTATTAGCCTCCCTGAATCCCAGAATACTAAATGAATCCAGTTAAGACAAAGACAAAGTGGTTTTAGATCCCTGACTCTCATTCCTCATGAATAAGAAAGGCTGCAAGCTCTTTAATGAGCATCTGATGAGCTAAATCACAGACAGATCAATTACAGCCCATGAAGACAAACTGCTCTGGATTAAATTGTTAAAAGCAGTACACGAGGTGGGGGGAGGAGAAGGAAGACACTTTTGATCAGCGCAAAAAGGCCTTTCCGCTAATACAACAGGCTCACACCAGTCTTCAAGATGCACACGCTCCTGTTGAAAGGACTGGAGCTTTTTTCTTGGGATAAACAGAGAGGAATCTCAAATTGATGCTCCAGTCCAGGAAGTATATGGAAGGAAGTTCCATAAGCGCTGCTGGAGCAAGTGGTATTCAAAAATCTATCTCCACATTTGCCCTTTTCCCCTTCTTTTTTTCACCTCCTGCAAAGCATCCAACTTCATTACCCTTCCTTCCAAATATTTTCATCCCCTGGCTGTTTCCTCGTACTCTGAAGTCAGCAGTATGCCAAGTTTTTCTCTGTAGCACCCTGCGAATGTATATGCATTGTAAACCCAGCAGGTTTGCTGCCAAGTCAGTGTAAAATACTTTGGCTCTTCACCTTTGAAGGCTGCAGATCAGCAGGCGCTGGCTAAAATCCCAGTGCCTGCAGGTCGACCCCTTGGGAAGCCTCTTTTCAGAGCCCAGCTCAGGCTGTAGGCCGTTAAGTGTTTTTCCTTCCTGCTTCTCAACCAATATGAGTCACTGTTTACTTCAACAGCTTTAAAGCCTTCGTCAGTCTGGAGCATTTTAATTGATGTTTTCCCAGCAATGTTTCTGAGCACGTGGAGGCTGCGTACCCTTTACAAGTGTAAACGAGACATTTATATTCAGCACTCATTCTGCTCACTCTTCTCCCCGTATTTTAATCTGCTTTACAAGTTCTAAAATGAGTTGGGAAGATTCCTCCTTCCCACATCTCTCAAGTTGTAAGATTTCTGTTTCTGTCTCTTAATTCTCTGCTTCAGACAACCAGTATGCCTACTGCTGTCACAAGAAAGGCTCCAGCCTGGGAAAGTTGTGCAAGAAACAATTTCTTTTAGATTTACTGCACTGAAAGTGCTTCAGTGCCCAGACTTTGCTATTATACGGACCCTGGAACAGCAGGTACCAGTCCCAGTTCTGCCGCCTTCTAACATCGCAGTGCTATGAGTACTACATGGCAGTTGTTCAGCTCCCCTACACGAAATCAGGCAAACAAGCCAGTGGACCTCAGGTGTGAGCAGCACAGCCAAATCCGACACACATGACATGTCAAACAGATTTATACACACAGGGCGAACAATTGCCATCCCTCCTCAGTTGAAACGCCTACTGATCTCCATGGCAACTTAACGCCTGTAAACCTTGACATAAAGCAAAGGCTACTAACCACTGTCTCTACTGCCGGTTAGCAGAGCTCACAAGAATTCACTGCTGTGAGCAAGGCAAGAATGTCATTGCCTCTAAGGATCTGAGTGTCTTTAGCACTCATGTACCAGAGAAATGAACAGGGTAGCCAGGGCATGGATTAGTTTTTCCCATCCCACACACATCCACTGAAGCAGACTGTGATCATCTGTCTCCCACCAAGATCCACATTATTCTTCTGAGTGCTACTGGCCTCTTAGTTAAGCTGATGAAGAGCCATACAAGTGTGAGAGGGGTTGTAAGCCACCAGCATCGGCTCTCATCCTCACGGAGCCTTTGGAGGATGATGTCCTTGTTTGAGACTATTAAACCCCCAAGAAACCCTATCTGGCAGCAACTCGCTGGAGTCCTCAAAACAGACACAAAGGGGAGATTACTCTTATCACTGCAATACAATAGGACCTCAGACACCAGCGTTGGTGTCCATTCTCCTAGCTCCTATATGATGACAGGCTGTACCTAAGAGTTTCTAACAAGCGTTTGTTCATGTCTTTAAAAAGCCATTTACCCATTCACTAATAGCAAAAAAAGTACGTTTATGGGTTTTAAAGTGGCTTAGATATGGTCCTGCTGATGCTTTTCAGTTTTCTAGAAGGACTCTGCACATTTTGCTTATAAGATTCCTCTTTCTATGCCCTTTAACAATTGGACACAGATATAAAATATAAGAGTACATTCATTTTCCAAATAAATGACGCAGGTCTGATTTGGTGTCCATATGTAATCTTTAGGGAATTAATGGTATGTGAATTAGACAGATGCTTGAATACATTCCTTAAGATTCCATATTTGGAAAGAGAAAAAGCACACAAGACTTGGTTTTCTTGTTTGTTTGTTTTTAAATACACCAGCATCTGTCTCAGAGACCATTTTCTTTGACAGACTGCAGCAACACAAACTGCAAGCTGTCCTTTTCTGTGGCCTCTAAATTCATTCAGATTTCCTTTAAGAAATGAAATGTGCTTCCTGCCACAGTTTGAAATTGCAAATGTTACCACTGCTAGTAAGAACAATGAGGAGGAGAAGTTACTAAAACATTTACCAAAGACTGGTTTTGATCATGCCGTTATATATAGAATGTAAATACACAGGTATGCACATGGCGTGGGGGAAGACAGAGCAGGCAGCCTGCTCACCAAGTGTCAGATGGTACTCTACAGATCATTAGCTATGCTTTGCAGGGGTTGCAGAAATACTATCTCTAAGCAGGAATATCCTCCCCGTTGCACATCATTATCTTCCAGTCCACAGGACAATAAAAAGAAAACAGAGCTGATCAATTAAGTACTCTTTGTAATCAAGAGAGCAGTGGATTCACGCCCAGTGCTTTTACTGGAGGTTGGAAATTAATAATGGAAAAGTAAAAACAATTAGTACCCCATCTACAGGCAGTAAATACTTTCCAGTAGGACTATAGCTCATTTTTGTTACGAGTACCAATGAGAAAGCAGCCAACAGTGGACAAATGTGTTTGTGGAGGGCAGAGGGAGGGCGATTGCTATCTGTATGCTGAAGGGACACTCAGAGTGAGCTTGTGACATTTGCTCAAAGCCATATTCTGTTAAGAGGCACAGGTCTGCTATCAATCACAAAGTCAATGAAACCCTATCAGTTATCAGCAACTGAGGGTGAGGCTCCTTTTAAGCCACACAAAAAAACCTAGATGACACGCACAATTTCCATGACATACTACCGTTATAAGGATTCAAATAGGTAGATTCATTAGAAAAAAAAACAACCCAAACCATAATTGACAGAGTGACTCGCCACACTGATGTGGCAGAAATGGCTCCTAGTATGCTGGGGTGACCCACTTAGTGCTGTTGCCTCCCTATCAACTGGTTATATGCTATACATCAGTAGAGTGCAAGTGGATCAAAATGTCATTCTTGTGGTGACAGCCTCTGAGGCTCTGCTAGGATTAATTCGTAGATGAACAGGAAGAAAAAGAGTTAAAAGTATCCAAGGCATGGAATAGGAAAGAAGAGTTAAAAGTATCTGACATGGAAAATTATTTCTGAGGACCACACAATCCTGTTCCAACCTACACCCAATACTCTGTCTTCCACACAGCTAGATCAAACTAGAAATTGAGGAAATGGGAAGGACCACACCTTTCTGACCAGATGGCTCCACAGCATCTGAGAAACAACTGGCTATACCTGCTGCCTCTGTTACAGAATGACAGTTGCAAAACTCACTCGCACACATCTTTCTTTCCCAGTTTTACTGGTCGCTGCACCTGGCAAGTATTTGATGAAGCCCAGAAAAAAAGAATGGGACAGTCTACAGTGCAACTCCAGGCTAAATAATCAGTTCCAGAAGGTACATTAATGGCTAGGAATCACAATGCTTTAAGGGATCTGACCTTTAAAATTGTATCAGTTTTCAGAACACTATCCATTTCAGTGCCTAGACAAGAGCTGAAAGCATTATGAGCTACAAGCTGCTCATTAGATGTGGTGCACTGAAACCAGAAGGACTTCTGCATGCTGAAAGTTTGAAAGATTGGATTTACAGAGACAAGAATATGAGTATACTGCTCTTCCACAGCCCAGAAAAGGGCAAAATATCATCCACTAGAGACAACACATGCTGAAACTGAGAAGTGTAGCCTAAGGGTGAAAACGTTTCACTGGAGAAAATACATTTCGTTTTAACCTTGTCTGATTCTATCTAAATTCATCCCTCCTCCTTCCCCGGTGATGCTAACAACTGAGGGTAAAAGCAGCCCATCTCCACACTATTTTAGGAAACTGAGTTTGCAAGCCACATTACCAGTGATTTCAAGACATGCTCTTGTCACAAAAGACAGAAGCAAGTCTTACTAAAAGCCAGGATTATGCTAAGGTATTTTTACTAACTAAGGTAATAAGGAAACAGCAGGAAAGTCTTGTATAAAAGGATGCTGATCCTTTACCAAGCCTTCCCTCCCATGTAACCATAAACAGGACAAAAATCTATTCCAGATATACAGCCATTTCATCAAGACCAAGATCACAAAGTCATATAACTTGCAGTATAAAGAACGATTTTAATGTATTTCAGAAGGAGGTGTTACTGGCCGGTCTTTTAGGGCTGTTCTCCAAGAAAGAACGGAATATTTCCCATACAGGATTCTTAGAAGAAGCACCTTTTCCACTTTGAATTAATCAACGTGCATTTTGCAACAGTAAAAATTTCAACACAAACAGCAATTTCTTATTAGTTTTTCTGCCGCTCAGAGCACATGCATTAGTCATCATAGTTTTATTTTGAATTAATGTGGACTGTACATTAGATAGCCTCCCATCAAAAAGCGTTACTTTACATTTAGATCTATTAACCTTTCCCACAAAAGAAGTACAAACTATCCCTTGCATGCAATTTCATTTCAGGAGCCTGACTCATTATTTTAATTCTTTTTTGCCATTATGCAGGAAATCGCAAATGCACTTCAGTCCTAGAACAATAGTTTCAATTGAATATAACCCTTTCATCAGTCTCCAAAGGGGATGGGGGTAAGGAAATGCAGGAGACCCTCATGTTCCATAGCTCACAGTCAGATACCGGGTGATCGGCGAGCGGCTGGGCTCCCGTTCAGCACCGCGGACAGCAGCCTCCCACTGCGCTCCGCCCCGCCGCACGGGTGTAATCCATCACCCGCACCGCACTCGGCAAGGTGTGCGGGAGGCACCGCACCTGCTAAACAGCTCATGGCATATGTGAGCGCTAATTGAGACATTAATAACTTATCGACTCACAGAACATCTCCAGCTGGAAGGGACTCAGAAGGATCAGTGAGGCCAACTCATCCACTCCTTGCAGGGTTACCTAGAGCTAAACCAGATGATTAAGAGCATCACTCAGACTCTCCTTGAACTCTGACAGGCTTGGTGCTGTGACCACTTCCCTAGGCAGTCTGCTCCAGTGACCGACCACGCCTTTCAGTGACAAAGGTTTTCCTAATGTCCAGTGTGAATTTACCCTGATGCAGCTGCATTCCATTTCCTCGTATTCTATTGCTGGTCACCACTGACTCATAATCAAATTGCTCAAACGCCCATTGACTGTCTTGGATGGAACAACTGCACCAAATCATCTTCAAACTGTTTGGGAAACCATAGGTGTGATAATTACTGGAGTTGCTATGTGAAATATCTAGCTTGGATCTCCATCAGAATGTCAAGCCAGATGCTTATGAAAGTGATGAGAGATCCTCAGTACCAGAGAAGGTCAGGACATGCTTTACCTTCTTACTTCTACACCCATAAACTCAGCAACATTTGCACAAACCTAAAAGCTGGGTGGTTTTTTTTTTTTACACCTTCCTGGTGGAACTGACCCTACACTGGAAGTTCTAATGGCAGACTTGAAAGAAAGCATGAGGCATGACACATATTGAAAGCATTTTCACCTAAGTAAAGCAAAAACCATTCAACATTCCATTGGAGTCTGCAGCTTCAAGGGGGTAGTGGTAGCTGGTTTTGGTTCCAAATGGAAGGAAACAGATGTAACATTTTCCCAACTCTGCTAGAAGCAGTTGATCTGTTCCAAATGATACTGGGCAGGTTCCACAGCTCCAAAATTTAATTTAGCTTCTTCTGCACTTACTCTGTTTCCTTTCATATGTGCATGAGAAATAAAACCAAGGTTATTATTTGCATTCTTTAACTACAGAACAAGTCATAAGGCACCTTATAAAACAAGCCATAAAATAGGGTGCATGGGGAAAAGGGATCATTTGTCAGGAATTGAAATGAAAATCATGCCAAGAGTGAGGATATTCACTATTTCCACCCTCAGTCTCATTAAAAATGAAAGAAAACAAATACTATGATCTATAGCGTATAAATATATAACATATATATAAAACAAATACTATGACAGCAATACAATGATTTTACTTTTAAGCCTCTCATGAACATAGGTAGCACTTTCAGTGTCAGCATCAAGACATGCATACCAAACGCACTTTCCTTTGACTAAGGACTGGAAGCTTGATTCATCTCCAGCCTGAACCCTAATAGGAACCTACTCCTCACAGGAACTTACTCTATCTAGAGTACTAGTAAGAGCAAATTACAGATTTGGGTTTCCCCCAGTTTTTCTAAAACCATGCCAGCATTCATTCCCTTCAGTTCATGCTGAACTGGCAAATTTGCCTGTTTCCTATGTACATTTCATTCTTCTTTTTACCATCCCAAGAATGAAAACAACCTTTAAATTACCTAGTACTTAAATCCTCAGGGGCTGCCTTTCATCTCCCATAAGAGAAAAAACAAAGCAAAGAAAGACCGAGCAAAGGAAGACGGATTCAGAACTCAATTTTCTCAGTCATTTGCAGCACAGACAAGATTGAGGTAGAAAAACACTGCTACATACAGATGCTGGTTAGTTAAGCTATGACAGCCCATCAAAGGCTGCAGGAAAATAGATTTCTCTAATGGTCTCCAGGACTCAGGGCAGTTGCTTTGGGAGTTCCTAGGCTTTGTTCTGTTGATGTTATGCATCCCCCACACGCTCATTTGTTCCGCAGAGAGCATGCGAACAGGCCAGAGCACAGCTGCATAATCACAGCAACTCTTGCTCCTCTCTCTACTATCCTTATTTTTCATTCTTGACATTTAATCCAGTGATGCACACCTTCCACAGATCCTTCTTATGAGCAGTCACTGGAAAACAACTTCTTTTTTTACTCAACTGAGACTTTTCCAGTTTTCAGAGAGATTTATTCCAACTCTGCAACTACTGGATCAAACCCCTTTGTACTCTGAAGTCCTGTAAACATGTGTAACACTGAAGGCAGCGACTCCTCATTCTCAAGAAACAAGATGCTGAGTTTATGACTAATCACACACCTAGTGCAGGGAACAAAAGAAATCGATAACAATGAAATATCATCTCAGTGCATACCTCCCCTGGAAGGTATGCAAGGCCAAGGCAAGTTCTCACCTTCAAGAGGGTATTCTGGAAACCCCTCATGTTTAGTGTCAGATTGTTCTTAGGAGCATCTGCTCATTTTAAATCAGATTAAACGCATTATGTGTGTATTAAATAAATGAGCATCTGACTACAATAGAGATTAAAGAGGTTACCTTGGAAACATTCTCATATTTGAAAACCAGTTTCTAAAAAAATCCAGCAACTCAGGTTCCAGGTATTTGAGCAGAAGCATCCACTTCAACACTGCCAGGGGGAAGATTTGCTCTTGGCCAGCTCCCACCTGCTTAACAGTGAATTGTCAGATGCTTACCTACAGGTATCTCCATTAACAGCCATCATTACTGTGTCATTCACATCCTCACAAGGCATCTCAGTCTCTCAAGGGAAAAGCACAGATGTATAATTTATGGCACAAATCCAGTCTGGTTTAATGACCAAACTGAGGCTGGAAAAACAGTTCTAAAGGAAACTTCAATGTAGCTAGACAAAATCAACTAGACTAACCACCTTGAAATAAACACTGAAACTCACACAGGAACACAGCAGAGGTAAATGTGGTCTTGTCTGCAAGACCAGCTCATTGAACAGGGCTGCAATACTGCGGAAGCCACAATGCTACAATATGATCATCTCCATACTGTCATCCAGAAAACCATTTGCTTTGGAACTCAGTTCCTGGAACACCGGGAGGAGTTTATATGTTTGGGTTCATCCAGGCTAATAATCAGGTTTTTCTATTCTTGCAGTCTATTAAACTTCCTACTGATTGGCAGCAAACACACTTCTTTCTCAGGCCAAATTTCTCCTCAAAGAAAGAAACAGCAGAAGAGTTTGACAGGGTGTAATTTGTATTTATTTAACAAGTCAATTCAAGCTCTCAGGGGGATGCTCTACTGTGGCTTTTGGGCAGACACTGACCAGGTAGACTGAAACATCAATGCCTTTTAAATTAAACTAAGAGCCTAAACTGGCTCCTACTCAGACAGTCCAACAGTGACAGCATATGATTATTAAATTCCATCGAGACGAATCCAACAGCTGTACCTCACAACTACTTATTTGAGCAGGAAGAAATACTGCACATTTGTCCTTGGAGTATTTCCCATGAAAAGACTGTAATAGAAAATAAATACTCAGTTCTTTCTGGCAAGTAACACTGCCTACTACTGGCAAAGCATTTTTCCAAATGAAGTAACTTCCTACCCAAGACCGTAACATTTGCTTTTCTTCTCTTAGGAGCCGGAATGTACTTAAACAATAAATCTCCAGTGTCCCAGTTTGTCAAACTTCAACATAACCCACTAAGAGTGTTGACAAATCTCTCCATTTAAGTCAAAAGCATACTAACATTTGGCATGTTTCTAAAGGGATCATTTTCTTGGTTTGAGTGATCACGTGAGTTTTTCCACATTCAAAGTACCTCCCTAGAAGGGGTGGGGAAGAATCTACTGAAGGTTCCAAAGGTGCCCCTTCAGATAGAGATACTGGATACACATAACCATAAGTACTTGAATTATCTCTTGGTATAGGAGCCATGTCTTGGCTCAAACTGCTTTTCACCCCTCAAACCACCTGCTTCTTAGCTTGATGAAGGACATGCTGGATGGCTTTTTGCATGTCTCCTCTCTTGTTCAATCACGGCACGCTCCTCACTCAAGCATCCATCCATTTATGTGGATTTTCTTGGATCTCATCAAGCTTTAAGCTTCCTCTAGTAACAGTTACAATGCAAATTTTCTAGTTATCACTATTGGACCTCTAGTTACCCCTCTTGTGGCCAGCGGTTCATCTTCATTTTCTTTATTCCTGCTTGCAGATGATAGATCCTACTTGTACGTGAGGAAGTTACTTGATGAGACACGAAGAAAAGTTGGGATGCTGTAGTGAATTCCACTCGTTCCTTTGACACAGACATCAAAAATCTCTTTACCAAGGTTATCGCCTCACAAAGAATACCTGGGGTTACCTCAGGGACATTCTGCAGCTGAGAACTGCAAGAGTGAGGCGAGGCATAAACGAAACATTCGCTCTCCACTAAGATGTGGTCTACACTCCAAAAAACCTCAAGATCCCTGCCTGGAGGTATTGCTACGGATGGATAATAGTGTGATATATGGCCATGAATGTTTAATTTATAAACCTAGCAGCTAGAAAATTATTCAACTAGACTGAAAGTGCTGAGGATTTTGATAGCGTCTGCCCACAATAACAGATGGAAGTAGCATTGATAGCTTAGAAATGAGCACAGACACACTTGCATATCTGGTCAGTGTCAACAGCGTTGCATAAATTGAACTTCTGGAGAAAGTTCAATCCCTATGCAAGCAGTGGGCAACTCCAGAAGTATCCAGGGCATTGCTCCTGCTTCCACAGGACGTGGCTTGGCTTGCTGCCCCTCTCTTCACAGGCCTGCCAGCTGCTCTTCCAAGCGCTACAGGGTTCATCCCAGAGGGTAAAGAGCACCACAGAACAAAGGCACTAAACCAGCACCATTCCTACAGTTTTCCAGGGCAGTTCTGTGCAGGCAAAGGAACCTTTACACTGCAACTACAAATTGAAACTCATGGACGGGAGAAAGAAATGCAAGAGGAGCAACAGGGCAGACAAGTGAGCAAGAGAATGATGTGTCCAGACAACCAGCAAGGTGAGAAAAGGCATAAAATCTGGTGCTAATTCTTTCACCAGGGTGTACACCAGTTAGAGTTAGCAGGTAAGAAGCAGAGAACCAAACCAGAATCATACAGAGTTATCTCCTATGACCCCATGGGCGTAGTTTTCAGGACGTGGATTATCCAGAAGGACATCAGATCGTATCCTCTCCTCCCTTCTGCTCCTCAGAAACAAAACCATCAGGCAGCAGAAGAGACTAACTGGAACAAATGGCACTGACTGAGCCAGTCAAAGCTTCTTCCCAACCCTTTTCCAAACAGGCCTGAGAGGTCAGAAACCAGCAGGGTGGCAGCTGAGCACATCAGAGAGGCAGACTATGAATGACAGGCAACCATATAGGAATGACAGCATCTTGTAAAGGGTGAGGGGACAACTCCACTGGCAGATGACTGGTGGGCCTCTCCTCCATGCAAGGCAGCAGTTCCCGTTTTTTCACCTCCAACTGAGTTTCAAACCAGGAGCTCTTTCTGACATGGAAGCATGACACCATGAATTAGCTACAGCTCCTCACTCCAGCCCAGGGCAGAAACCTTGTTATCATCTTCCCACAGCACAAGGCAAAAAAACCCCAACCCTTTCCTTTATAGTGTGCTTAGCCTTTGATTTGGGAAAGGCAAAGCCTGGCACCTCACCACTGGAAGGCTGCTTGCCGTGACATTGTTCATTCTCAATGAAATGATGAAAATTTAAATGTAGCAGTGCCAGCTCATGTCAATAAAGCCATGTTTCTCTAAAGCAGCAGAATTCTTTACCCCAGTTTACAGACCCCCAAATCAGACATCAGATACCAAATAAAGCCTCAGTCCTTCAAACATGTGAAGGAGACTCCATATTCGAAGAGCAGCCTGTGTTACCACCGTTCCTATTCACGGTAGTGAAGTTTAAGCATGTGCACAAGTGCTAGGGGGAAGGGGTTTGGCTTTGCCCTTAAAGTTTTAAGATACCCAGTAAGAACAGCAAAACACCTCTCTTATTTGTTTCCATTCAAATTTAGAAACATACCAACACATTTTCCAAGTTCTTAAAGGAATGGCTATGCATTCCCACATTTTTCTGAAGTTGCATGCAGCCTAAGGAATAAATGTCTTGCCATGAGCTGGGTCACATAAAAAGACAAAAGAATTGGAGCACATCTCTCTTCAGTTAGAGGAAAAAGACATTCTTGCTAAATTGCTTTCAAATAAACAAACAATGCACTTATGTCTGGCTCCTACAGTTGCACAATGGCAAGGCTTCTAAGGAGCATCTTCTTTGTACTTTCAGAAAGGGTAATGTTTCAGATTGAGCTTCCTCTCACTCACCCCTGCATTTACCATGTGTTTAGACAGACTATTGAAAAGGCCACAGATCAAGAAAAGACCTCACTTTTCCCCTTCAGTGACGCTTACAGCTGCTGTTTCTCACTACAGTTCCAACTTCAAGGCAACATCCTAACTCCTTGTGAGGGATATTAATTCCAGGTGCTCAAAAAGCACCAACAACAAATGCTGTGATATCCATTCTCCCCCAGTACCACCTCCTAACCTCCCCTCTGCACCCGCAGAGCTGCCTGGTGCTGTGGGGGAAGGAGAAGCCTGAATCCCTTTGGTACGAGGGCAAGATGCCACCTCATGGATCCATGCTGACCTTTTGTTTTAAAGCGTGGGCTCTGCTTTGTCATTCCTGGCTCATGACCATGCGACTTCTGGGAAGAAACAGGAGCCACTGGACTATTAAATGATACTTAAGAAACACTTCTACAATCATGCTCTTAAGCCTTCTTAGCTTGATTTTAGGGCCTCATCCAAAGATTGCTGAACAGAGTGCCTGGCTATGGACTTATGCTGATGTCTCTGGCTAGGAGCATAAAACATAAATACAAGAGAAAATTGCTTTGCTGCCATCGATCTTTATGTAAAGCTCAGACAGATGTTACAAGCAGTAGGGCTTTTAAAGGAGAGGGCTGACCATGGAAAGTGCCAGTTACCTCACCATGTGCCGAGGTGCCACTAAAATCCCCAGAAAGTCATATCAGCAGCAGACTAAGGGGCCCACATAACACTGAATAAACTCCTAGGCTGCCCTCGGTACTATTTGTTTTATGGATGCTTTTGTTCAGCAGGGCCTTTTTTTAATTAAAACCAAAAAGCCAGCCTCTTGGGGGATCTATTTTCCTTTCCTCTTCTGACTTCAGCACAAACACACTAGAAAAATTATAGCCACAGTACAAATAAAAATAGCTGAAGAACTTGCAGCTGTTGTTAATTTCCCAAGTATTCAACATTGCCCATTTAATGATGGAACAATATGCTCTAGTTTCAGTCCTGGCACAAGGCTAGCTGAGCGGGAGGCAGATATTTTAGCTCGTGAGAATGCCAAAGGCAAGTCAGACTACAGCAAGCAGAGAAAGGGCAAGAGGACAACGTGATCTACATCACTGGACATCCACACCAGACATTTTCTCCTGCTTTTTCTTTCTCATGTAAAACTATCAGTCAACTCAACAACTGACTAGATGAGGTTCACAGACTTACTATTGCATATAGCAGGAAAAACGTGCCTAAAAAATTCATGCAGTGCAAAACATTTTTTACAGATGAAAAGCTGATTTTTTTTTCTTTCTATTTTAAGTATCAAGTGTTTCTGATGTTAAATGCACTACACAGAGAGGTTTCACTTGCTTATCTCACTGAATAAAGTTCTTAACCAACTTGTCTATAGTCTGGATGAGTGGATTTCCCTCCTTTAGTACAGAACAAAGTAATAAAGTACTTGGTATTTGTAGAGAACAGAAGGGAAGTAAAACATGCCTCTTAGGCTTGGCAAGGAGAATCTAGAAACTAAAACCACATCTAAATACTAAAACCACTTTTGAAGAAGTCACATGCAGTAAAAATGCTTATTAGTTACATCTCTTGCAGCTCTGTACTCCTTTGCTAAGTACCTTCTCATGCTTATGTGCTTACAAAGTAGCCTGAGCAGAATTAGTAGAGACAATGCTCATATACATATATATATATATATATATATACACATACACACACAACATCCATGAGTAGCAGTGAAGTACAAAAGATTAAGACTAAGGTATAGGAGTAAAAATCAAAAGCTTGGAAGCGACAGGGAAATTGGGAAACTCTTGATTACACAGAGCTTCTATTTCTGTTGGGCTTCATTTGTGCTTTTATGCATGTTAATCAGGCAGATTGAGGTCATAAAGGCAGAGCATTCAGCAGGTAGTATTTAGTGGAAAAAAATGCATTCCCCTCTTGTTAAGGGCCCACTGGCAGCATAAAACGTAAAACACAATAAGTAACGGTTTTAAAGAGGACCAAAAAAAAGAAACTTTTAAAAAGTCAAAGCTTGCAACGCTACCAAGACTCCTCTATTATGCTTAGATAGAGTTTTATCTACTCCAGGGAAGGGAAAACAAAAAACAAGGCTCCAACAACCCAGCCTTTGGCAAGACTTCCCCACCATTGGCCAAGACAAGCAGCACTATCCTTCCCTGCGAAAGCAAAGGCTCAATCCAGCACTCCAGAGATCAGACTCTAGTTCGCATCTCTCTATCACATCAAATAAACCACCGGGTGAACGTGACTGAGGTGGGGAAGATGGGTTGGGTTGAAACAGTTTCACACGTGGCCCCTGTGCCTTCTTGCAGGTAAAGAATAGGGTGACTTTAAACCAAAAGCAACCAAAAGTGCACATGCAGCAAAACACATTGCTGCTGAGCACTTAAGGGCGGGCAACTCAACAGCACTGTGCTCCTACCCTCAGTCCTGGGGTGGAAAAGAGCAGCCAGGTGATGTGGGGAAATCTTCTGCCAAGGAACAAAGCAGTGATGAGAGTTGTGGAGAGCCTGCTGGAAACAGATTGGTCTCCAGCTGTTCCTTGGGCTTTTGAGGTCTCCCTGGCCTCATCCTGCCCATAGAAGTTGTCTGGTCCTTCCTGCTCCCTTCCTCCTGCTATTTAACAGAGTAAAGCCATATCCCTCTGGTGTCTACAAAGACAGCAGTGATACAGCGGAACTCACTATTCATGTTAGAGTAATTGTTCCGGCTTTCTTCAGCTTGCTCCCTGCATGCATGTCTGCTCCTGTGACAGAAGATGCCTGTACATGTTAGGCCACATCACAGAACAATAAACATATGAAAGCATACAGGCACCTATGCAGCCAGGTAAAGACCTATAGGCTATAGTCCCGAGGTCGAAAAGACAGGGCCTTCATGGTTTGAAGCAAACGTGGCTGCTACTCAACATTCTCAGACAGGGTCCATCTGGTACATACTTCTCTTAGAAGGTATCACCTTGTTAAAACATTTCATTTTCTGGCCAAAGAAAGAAACTAGACGATAGAAGTTATCTTATTCAGTCTTTACATTTAGTATTAGAGCTACCAATAATGTAAGCAACTCCCTCTGACACAGAACAACTGCAGAACCAGGTAAAGCAAAACAAGCAAGGAAAACAGAGGAAACATCTCCACAAACAGGAGAATCACACACCTGGCTTCACAGCAGTGCTGTTCCACACACTTGCAACTTGAAAGTGATGCATGGAAGGGATGAAACCAGACCCTAGTCATTGCTGAGCTCCCACAACTCACTTAACACAGAGGTTTCAGAAAGAAAACTTAACTGGTATTACACTAGTATGAATGGACCCCACACCTGCACAACCAGGTAGCATCAGCATGCGTCTGGACTCATGCTATCAGTGGTACTTGTATGACATTTTGGAAACTTCTACTGGTTACTTTTACAACTAGAGGATGTTCTTTACACTTCAAGCCTAGTTCAGCCAGAAGCTTTCAGTGAGACTTCAAGGCTTTCAACTATAGTACCAGGTAATGCAACTAAAGGGCTAACTACATTTTCAGTACAGTGGGAGGAGGAGTGGGGGGAAGAAAACTCCACACTATGAAGCTGTTTTACCATGGCCCCATGTTCATAAAACCAAAACCCTGCATCCAGAATGACTACACCTGTGAGATAACTCAATGACTTCTCCCAGCACATCCACATGGACCGCTCTTGGAACAGTACAATGTTCATTTAAATAAAAAGAAAGGAAAGGAAACATCATTGGGAAAAAAAAAAACAACCTTCACTTCAGAACCAAAATCAGTAGGGCTTTGCCATGGGATGCTGTTGGAATTCTTTACACAGAATGTTTTTGTGTTGACATTTTATAACTCTGTTCAAAGAGAAGGAAATGTCAAGCACTTTTGTCTGCAACCATCAGGCTACAAAGCTCCCTGTTCATTTGTGAAAGTCATCATAACCCCTTGATTCTAGCAGCTGGCCTTGGTGGGGAAGAGGAAGATCTCCAACATGAGACTGACAACTAAATTACTAAAAATAACAAATCCACAAAGCACTGAGAGTCTAAGGATAAACATTTGGAAATTCTTGTCCTATTTCAGAACAGCTCTACCAAAGACTGAAAGGTCTAGGTACTGCAGAAAAGGCATTCCTGACAGCTTGGATACATCTCATTTGAAACAGAACAGGCATCAGGAGACTGGAAACAACAGGATGAACATTCTTCAAAGGCTCACAACTACAAAGGTCAGTTGAAAGTAGCAAGGAGAGAAGTACATGGGACCAGGATACCTCTCAGGCTGTTGTCAATGGCACTGCTTAACAGAAATGAATCACAGATTAGTATCAAAGTAAAAAATGTATACATGCAACCACATCCATCTAGGTGATTGACAGATGTTCTGCAGGGACAGTGAAACAAACCTAAACAGAGAAACAAGATCTGGCCAAGAGGGAAAGGTGATGATGCTGTGCTGTTTACTCAGTTCTGCAAAGCAGAAGGGAAGAATCCATACAAACTTACTAAATGTTCCTCCAGGCTACAGGGGCACAAAAAGAAGTCTTGGTTCCCTTATTTGTACTGAATTACACAACTACTAGAATGTAACACAAAATAAAGGGATACTAATTCTTTTCTCAAGTTCTGTTTTGGGATAATTTCATCTTCTCTCCTATCTTCTCACTCACCCTGCGGTCATCTATGTCTCTCTTCCAGCATCTCTCTTGTTCTAGCTGATACTGCATTTTTAGATTGCTCCAGCTGGCCGGATGGTTTTGGGAATGCTTATATGCAGTGAATGTCTTAGGACAGTTTGAAATACTGAAAGCTTTTCCTGGAAAAGAGTGATCACAACATCTTTACATTCAGCAGTGAAATTAAAAAGGTTTTTTTCAGCTTGAAAGAAGGAAAAAGATGGAAGAGAAAGGGAAGAGGGGACCAAATCTCTCAGAGGTCTCCCAGTGTGCCTTGCTGGGTGTTTTACCACACATGAGAAAGCACCAGGATGCAACCACCCTGACAGGTAGCCATAAATGAAACCAGACCATTTGCTGTCCATGCAGGAACCAAGCCTTGAGCAGCACTTTGTTCTTTAAACAGAGTAAAACACTAGATAATATATAAACAGTTGGTACTAGTTTAATGAGGGTTAATTACAATTTCTATATGCTTTCAAATACACAATATACCAATGGCATAGGCACCCTTCAAGGAACACTTAACAAACCTTAGGTAGATGGAGGGCTCAGTACAGAAGGCTCCATGTGCTGGGTCCCATGAGATGGTAATGCTTCCCCACACAGGTCTTCTCTGGGCCTTATGTGGAGACTCCACACACTGTACTTGGCATGCAGGGTATAATGTTGCAAATACATTAGCTGCTAGTATTGCAGAAGGAGACTATAAGAGGCAGCCAGATGAGCTAGACTCATGCATAAAATGCAAAACCTGTCAGGTCTCCATACATACAAGTTAACTGGAAAAGCTCCTTGGGCGCCTGGGCAGTTGCCAACATTGCTGGAAACACTGCAAAGGATATTTACAGAAGACAAAGCCAGCATGTAAAACAAATTATGAGAAAGTGCCAATTTCTCAACTTCAAACAAAGAGCTCACAGCAGCCAGCATGAATAAGAGCGGGTCTCTGGATTCACTAGCACTTGGTTGACTTCTTTACAGAGCAAATTCTTGGATTTGTTACTGCTGTTTTCCTTTGTCAAGAGCCAGTAACGTTGTTTTACTAATGGCTTATGCAGGAGTACTGGAGCCAGCAGCTTGCACACTGGTTGTTTTTATTGCTCTATTAAAATGAAATGAAGCTGGTGCTAAAGCTTTTATAATCATTTAGGTTATTTCATTATGAGTTCAGGGCAGAAAAGCAGGCAATGGCGTGTTATACAACTGCGCAGGCACAGTGCATCTGCCCCCAGGTCTAAGCAGAAATCCATATGGACCAAAGGGAAAATGAACAGTGGGAAAGTCAGTTCCCGTGAGTTTCTGCTGGTAGAAGCAGCTGTTTGCTGTGCTTAGCACCACAGAAAAAAAATAAAGGGGAAATAAATTCACTAGAAGTAGAGTTTGATAGAAAGTATGTCAGGATGACTACTATGTTGTATTTATCATTGGTCACATTTAGAAGTCCTAATGAGGTACCAGGTCATTGCTGCACAATCACTGCACAAAATAGGAACAGGGACTAGCAAAGTCTAAAACAAAAGAAACAACGGAAAGCAAGGTAAAAACACAAGAGTAAAAACAACATTCCTTGCCACAAGAGCAAGCGGCCTCAGTACAGTTGCACAACTGCTGTCACATTCTGCATTCATGGATAGAGTCGGTGGCAGGACCTGCAGAAGGGCAAGGGAAGAAACTGAAGGTATTTATTTAAAGACTTTCCTAATGGTTAAGGGGAAAGGCAGCATGAAGGAGGCTTACTGAAAACTTCATGGATTTATTTGAAGATTAGGCTGGATTTAGGAAGAAAGAACTAGGATCAGGGCAATAGGACAGGTATGCAAAGTCTTATACTGACTACCTATACATGTTTTCATCCAAGCAGCAGCAAAGCAAAAACATCTGACAGCATCAGAAGCACCAAGGAAACATCGGGAGCACCAAGGAATTTCATACTGGTTTCTTTCCTGATACTACACCCAAACTAAATGCTACTGTTCACATCCCTGTGTTTTTCTGCAAGTCTTCCTCAGAGTGCAGTGTCAACAGATACCAAGTAACCACAGGGAGTGCATGAGACTCACAAGCCTACAAATATTTTTCAATCTCATCTGCACTGACAACTTTTCTACCTGATATTCTGGGCCCATATAAACAGGACTTTATTTTGGCATTAGGCTGCCAATCATTTCCTCTCTTTATTTTAAGCTCTATCAAGTAATTTTCTAGAATTTGTAGAACAATTTTGGAAAGACCTAGGTACCAAGTGGCTGACTGATGGTATAGTACTATTTTCAACTCAACACAAAGCAAAAAGACTAAGTGTATCCAGGTCTGAAGTCTCAGGATCTGAGATTAGAGCTGGGATTAAACCAAGACATCTATGCTTGAATTTCAAGTCATTCATTCACTCAGTTCATGTCATGATAACTTTAAGTATCAGATGTGCTTAAAAGAGCCCTTCTAAAAAACAAAATTAAAAATATCTCCGTACTGATGAACTCACAGTTACTATAGGCCCACACTGGTGCTCATAAAAAAAGCAAACCACCCACCAAGTAAGATCCTTAGCAGCTGAACTTTGATTTACAATATTTAATGTAAGATATACTCATAGAAGCACTAGTTAACAGCCCGACTACGTAACCTGACTGCTTGAAACAACACAGATGAAAGCACATAATCCCGTTCTTTCTCCAGCAGTTTGTGTCCAGATAACCAAATTAAGGCTCAAAAGGACAATTTTTCTCTATTTATAGCAATACTGAAATGGATACAAGTGACATGGATGCGAATAATAACAATTTGCAGATGATTTCCAGTCCTAAGAGGACTTCACCACTGTGACCACAGAGGTATCAGTGTGGTGACAGGGTTATACAAGGCAGGCAAAATGGGCACCAAAACGTGGTTTGAGGATTTTCTGTTCATCTCTGACCCTCCATACACATCCACAAGTGGTCAAATTTGCCTGCAGTTTCAAGGGCAGAGCATAATTAAGAGATTCCAACAGCTTGGACTATGGACTGTGGACTATGCTTTGGCACAGGTGCCTTTACCACCAGCTACAGCATTAACAGATGTTATACCATAAACACATTGGAAAATCCAACAGGCTCAGAGTATCAACGTGCATTCCTTCAATACAGGCTACAAAAAAGAAAAGACAACCCACAGGCCTCCCGTAAACAACCCCACCACAAACAAAACAAAAACCCAGATTCTCTCCTCTCTTCAATAAAATAATACAAACCCCAGCTTGAATTTTCCATGGCCTGAGCCTCTTACCTGAAAAATCACTCAGCTAGTAGAAGATCACCTAGCTGGGGGGATCCTGCCCAGCAGACTCTGGAGCAGTGTCTTTACACAGTCTTAGTTCATCTTTGAGAAAGCAGGGTGAGACAAGCTTCCCCTCTGACAGCAGCCCAGGTCTCAGCTCTGTGATCTTTCAAAGTCTTACTCAAAGATAGACACACACCTTCACAAACACCACTGCTTTCCTTTCCAAACACACAAAGAATCACCCTGACAAAAACATGTACAACAACGTGTAACATTAAAAACCTAAGAAAACAAGACACTCAACCAAACCAAGAGCTCCGCCAAAAAGCCTCCCTTGAGAGGCACAAAGACCCTAAGACGGATGTTAGCTATGTTGCTTGGTACACTGCTAAGACACTGCGGCAGTACAGCCATAAATGTGGGACAGCTATATAAATCAGAACTTACTCCTCAACAATCGCGTGAGCTAGAAATGGCATGATAAAACTTCCATTTACACAGCAGAGCTCTTAGGAGTCAGTCATGATGACAAGCAGCCTTCCTTCTGATGCTCACAGAAGGGAGCTGAGCACTCGGTGCAGAAGCAGTACATGTATCCCAACCTTCTTCTGACAGCTGCACTTATCCACTTATCCTTCAGGCTACAATCTGCCCATCTCTTCCTGCAGGCGCTCTCAAGAAAGCCTCCAAGCACTGAGCTTTCAAAGTTATGCCAGACTAGTTTCTCTCTTTCTCAGTGTCAGCACAGGAGGTGAACACATACTAATTTACCCCTTCGCCAGCCCTATCAAAGACAATGAATCTTCACAAGGCATGACTCATTGTGTACTTTTCAAGGCAGGTTTCATAGTCTCTAGCTCTGTTTTGAGAAGTCCTTTACTTCACTAATAACCTCATTCAGAGTAAGTTACAACTAAGTTCCAGTAATGCTACTGGAATCCAAATCAAGCCAATGAGTTATTTTGTTACAGTTCCTTAAAAGCTCAGAGATTAAAGTTAGGGTTGTTTGGGGGCTTTTTAATGACCAGTTAGAGTCTTCTTCCATATAGGAGAGCAATCCCAAATTTCCATCAGATACTCATGACCAATTTCTCCCTTTAGAAGCTGAAGTGCACTTCCAAGCCCTTATTTCTGCTCTCCAGAAAGTAGGAGTCGGAAGTACAGAGAAGAGCAACCACAATGAATAATGAGATGGAGCAGCTACCTTTCAAGAAGGGTCTAAAAGGTTTGAGAGCCTTCAACCTGGAAAACAGACACCTGGGTGATGGGCAAGAGCAAGGTTGAATGCACTGTTGAATGAGGCCGAGTACAAAGCTATTATTCAGCATGCCGTGTAACATTAGTTTCAATGAATGCCTCTTGTCCTAGCAGGAAATTAGTTTAAGTAGTACTTCTTTATGCAGCCGACAGACAAAATCTGAAGTCTGTTGCGGCAAGAAATTGCAGAAGCAGATTCAAAAGGGACTAGATAAATCCATGAAGGCAGATCCAAACCAGTCATTAAAGGAAATAAAAAGGGAGCTACAACCTTTAGATACATCTCTGATCCAAGTGGAGATATGTTGGAGGAGTATAACAGGAATGGACCTCTGACACTAGGCACGCTCATGAGCTTTTCTGGCACAGCACCACAGTCTGAGATGGAGAAGAAGTACAGACAGACACTTGTCTCACCCATCTTATTTCTTTCAGTTACATACATTTCTCAATGTGCAATCAGCAAGAGCTCAATTAATGAACAGTGTGAACAGAATAAGACTTTGGTCTAAATCTAAAGGTGACAAGGCAAAAAGCCATTATTAAAGGTGCCACAAGCATCCTTATAAAACAAGACAACAAAATCTCTTTTAAAAAGTCCTCAAAGAAATTTTTGCACTCTTCCAGCAGGATCAATTTAGGACACTGAACAGATTTCGAACGTGCTAGTCTTGACAGAGTCTTTTGAAATAAAACCAGCATGGCAGCAATACATTTTATTTCCTATTTCAAACCAAATAAATGAAATATTCATCATTCAGTATAATCACTGTATAATCACCACTTAATTGAGTTTTAACCACTGCCACATATCTCAGGGGCAAGCATAAAGTATTAATTATCTAAAACCCACACAACATGTATAAAATATTTCACACACATGATCTCTGACCCTACAGAGTTTGAGAAACAAACCACCCTATCCATCAAAACACCTTCTGCAAGTCCATACATGGGAAAGTTATGCAGGGCTCAATACCCCATTAAATATTCAGAATCTCCCTATATAGCTACAGTCAAAGAATTCAAACCCCATGATTACAGTGATTTAAAAATCCATAAACAACCACAAAGATGATTTTATGTCTGCAAGACACAGACCATTAAATTTAACACAACAGCTCTCCAAGCAGGAGGAGCATCTCTTCCCACCCATACTGAAGTCCCATTCCTGGCCTGAGAATTGTCCAGAGGAGGATTTAGAAAGGCATCTGATTCTGACCAACCACTCCCAGGCATCCACATCGCGAACGGATGGGTCTGTATGCTACCTTATTCATGAGCTTTTCATGATAGCATCATGATAAAGCCACATAAAGTATTTTGGATTTCAAGACAGATCAAACCAGTGGAAGATCTTTCTCATTTAAAGCATTTTCTGACTAACTTGGGCAAGCATTTGGAAAATCACAGGGAATCCATAACTGAGATAACTTAATGACTGAACTTTGCTTGGAGTTAGAATTCCTTTGAAGACAAATATCAAATCAAAGCTGCATGGATTTAAATAGGAAGAGTTTGGGTTTTTCCCTTGCAGAGTGATGTATCAAAGTTCCAGAATCACAAGAGAAATAAGAGAGCCCTGCTCTGGGAAATGAGGGAGGAGACTTCTCAATGGTAATGCCTGCGGCTCCTTCAGGTACAACTCCACCTGCATCACAAGTCAAGCACTGCTTTTGAGGCCAAGAAGAAAGTTGATGTCACCAAGGACATGAAACAAAGGGAAAGAGAGAACCCCAGAATTTAATCTTTCTCAACAGAGGTAATGGCCCTTAGCCATGGGGCCATACTTTCCTATTGTTCCCCATGAAGTACGGTAGATCACATACAAAAACAGTGGTTGGAAAAATATCTTCAAATATATGAAGAAATGAACAAGGTAACCGATTATTTCCAACATAAGCTGAGGTCTAAAGCAATAACATGGGGGTTTTAACTGTCATATCACCATACTGGACTCTCCTCCACCAACCATAAAAAGTCATCCCCATCACCGGGACTCATTATCAGCTTTGCTGACAGCCTCAGCTGAGGGACAGAGCACTGAAGAGGTAGGAAGCTTGTGCTGTGTATCCACCCACAGATGTGTTCCCTCCAGGTCAGGTTTGAGGCATATTTGCAAGGCATGTGTGTAGGCAGCTTGCTGCCACACTGCCTGTGCTATGTCTGCCTGATAGCAGGACAGAGAAGTCTTGGGGGATGTTGTACAATCTAGCACTATTTATGCACATAAAATTGTGACCACAGGCTGAGGATGCAGGGTTTCTTCCTCATAGTGTGCAACAGGAAACCTGGAGTGCAAATTCTACATGTTGGTACAAGGAACTTCAGCCTTGGTGTTGCTGATGCGCATACTTTCATTTCAAAACTGTTTTTTCTCTCTTAATTTCACTGCAGAGAGCCCTTGAATGGTCTTTCTTGACAACAGAGCTGTCAGTGCTAAATCAATCTTGATTTACTAGCCCTGTCCTTGGCCACAGAAATGCAAGATTGGAAAACTGAAACAGAAAAAAAAAAAGGTCCCAAAAAAGTGTAAATCACTGGATTATTTCAAAATATCAGGAAAAAAAAAACACAAACAAAAATAAGAGCAGCAGACATAGAAGAGACTTATGCAGGAATATATACACTCACCACTTCATGTGTTGGACATCCAATTCCAGGGACCTTTCATCAGTTCATAAAAATAACATCTTTCAAAAAGTATCTAAAATTACCTTAAGATTTTCATTAAATAATCACCCTCAGCATGAGTTCCCTACCACAGCTCCTATCAGACAGACAGGAGGCAAGGAAGGTACCGTGAAGTGGCACGGCAATGTCAGCAACACCACAGCCCTGTAAAAATCTGGTGCTTAGAAAAGACACTATAAACGCCTTTAGCCCAAATGTCAGAGAGAACTGTTTTACAACAGTCTTTAAGGTTGGGAAAGGTATACAAGGCACTGCCCTCTCTGCAGCCTTCACTGTACCACTTTTCAATCTCCCTAGTTATTGCAGAGGAACAGTGCTTATTTGAAATAAATCTCTCCAGTACTGCCACACTCCTTGCCTGGGTGTGCAGTAACATTCGTAATGCTGCTATGAGATGCTCTCAATGAAAAAGGAGGAGGGAAGACAGGTTTTCATGAGCTATTTGTTAAATATAAATATTTCTTATCAGCAGATGAATTAAATATGTAGTGGCAGGTAAACTCCAGATGGTGCCAGCTTGATCTGAAACTTTAACAGAAACCCACTCCTATTAGGGAGTTGGGCACATAACTGTGGGGTTTTGAGTTCTGAAACATAATTGTTTCCTGCATTCCTGAAACAAGAAAAATATCTTTGTTTTCTTGGTATCTGTTAAGCATCCCAAGGGATGCATCTGCAGAACAGAGAGGTAAGGGAAAGGAGGCAGTAGCAATTGTCACCTTGCAGTAAAGATCCACCCAAACCATTAATGTGTTTTTGCCAGAATATGGCAAATCTGTGTTCAAGTCTCCTGCCAGAAGGGCTTGAACCTCTCTGGCTCTCCTGGAAGTGAACACACACTAAGCTGCACGCGATCCCAGGAGACAACATCACAGATTTTTGTGCTGGCAATGTTTGTTTGCATGAAATGCCTAAATATAGGAGCAAATGCCCGCCTACACCAACATC
Organism: Pezoporus flaviventris; assembly: GCF_033815535.1. Classification (NCBI taxonomy): domain Eukaryota; kingdom Metazoa; phylum Chordata; class Aves; order Psittaciformes; family Psittacidae; genus Pezoporus; species Pezoporus flaviventris. The sequence continues at coordinate 9,071,810 of NW_026892585.1, forward strand.
CTATCTGTACCAGGACACAGTAGCAAAATTTTGGGCACATCACATAAAACCCAGCCAAGTACAAAATTACCTCCTCCAACAGACCCAAATCCCCCACATAAGCACTTCCCAAGTCAAGGTCACGCTGTTTAACAGCAACCAAAAGTCCTAACATGTCATCTCTTTTTTGTCTTTAATGTCTGTGTTGTTCTGTCTCTGAATGTGTATTTAACTGGAACAAGCACTGCAAACACAAGTCTTCCTCTTCAAAGAGTATCTAAGCCTGAGCTATGGTGTAGCTTTCTACCTAGCTTAGTGCAGTATTTCCTTTGTATTTTACACATTGAAGAAGAGGGATAATGCCAACAATTGACATAAATCAATCCCAGTACATCCGATCTCCTGCCAGCTAGGACCTCTTCCAGGAGATGAGTGGTTCACGCTCAAATAATCCCGATGACATAAAGGAGATAAAACTGGCCTCCCACACCCTGGATGAATGCCAAGCTTTTGAGAAAGAAGTTCCACTCTCCTCTGTCCACATATTGTAAACCTATACGTTCAGTTTCTTAGCTTTCAGAAGTATTGAAACAAAACCAGACTCTGAAAGTGCTGAAATTGTTTCGATGTGCTGTAGTATCTATTTTGACCAAAACTACTCAGTGGCAAAACTTTAGACTGGCCTAGGACTGTGTATTTCAATGAATGATTAATTGAAAGAAAAAAAAATACCCAAAGAACCACAAAATCAACCACAAAACAGCAAACAAACCAAAAAACCCACCCTCAAATGCAAGCTTTAGGTCCTGCAGTATTTCAGTGTACATGAACACAGCACTAAGACAGACAACAATAAGTTAAACAGATTTAGTCAGCTATGAAAAGAGATGGGATGAGGTGAAGACTTTTGTTAGCTCATATTCTACCCAAATAAATATTGCCATCACTAACAGTCTCTGAGGTTAATGAGATCAACAGAAAGTCATTAAGTATACAAACCAAACACTAGTATAGCTCTGTGGCAAATGTCCAAATTCATAAATCAAAAGACTAGGATAAAGATGCCTATAGGACAAGAGTCTGGATGTATCTATTGATCTCAGATTCAATACCAACAGGATGCACTGAACAAATACTAGGCTAGCAATTTGGTAATTCCACAAGGGCAGGATTCCCAACCAAAAAAAAATATCTGTCTCCAGACCACTCATGTGCCTAGATGGATTCACCCATCTACAAGATGTCTAGCATGGGACTTCCAAAAATGCCCCTGTTTAGAAGTCCACAAAAAGGGAGGGCTTGTTGCAAAGCATGCACCTACCTAAGCCAAAGAAAGTGTTTACTGTGAAGTCAGAGCAGTTCCCTTATACTGCAGCGGAGTGGGAAATTAGGGGTCATAAATATTAAGCTTGTAATTCTATCACAAACACTGGACATGACTCACTCATTACTTTCTGCCCACTTACCCACCTGTACAATGGCTATGCATCTGGCCTAGATGTGACTGGAACATACTACAGCGTATTTTTCTTACCTACTATGAAATCTTTCTGAGAGAGGTGCCAGAAAAGCACCATTTTCGTCATTACAATGAATTGTAAAATTCTGTTTCCCCATAAAAATCTAAGTACTAACTGTCAGAGACTTCTGAAGCATGACAGCCTGATTTGTTCTTTATTTGATTACTTGTGTTTGAATAAAGCATGAAGAAATACCACAAACGTATAAATAGGTTTAATGTAATTTGGAAGACGGATATTTGGAGAAGCTGTTACCATGAATACAGCATATATCAAAGTCTAGGGAGTCATCAAGGTGTTGCTCCTCCAGAACAATGTATAGCACTAAAGAAAGGAACTGGGGGAGGTGGGTGTTTAATACCTGGCTCTTCCACTTTTCTGCAGTGGAAGAGCCAGGTATTAAAGTCAGGTACACGATATTGCCACGTTCAGTGCATGTTGTAGAACAGGCTCCTGGACATGAGCACTCTCTGGCCCTGCAGGTCCATGTAGACCTTGCAGACAGACACAGCAGCAGGATGCCAGCCCCGCAGGCAGTTCTGTGCCAAGCTGACACACATACAGCTCCTAAGCACTTGGCATCGGCTGGCTGCAGAAACACCTACCAGGCTGAGGAAGGCCAAGTCCAGACAAAACTGGCAGATCCGTGTAGACAGTGAGATCAAACACCTTGGAATGGCTTCACTGTCAGGTCTCAGTCCTTCCTCCAGACCCACATGCTTACAATCCTTACAAGTGAGGCAGTCACCTTTGAGACGTCCAGGGAGTCATTAGCAGTGTTCGAGTAACACTTAAAAATGTTGACAATGAAATTACCAGTGCCATCCCTCCCTCTGTGAATAATGCCGCTGAGCCTTCTCTAGGCAGAGTCAGGGAACCCAGTACTAATTGTCCCTTCATTACCTTCCTTCTCATCATGTTTAAATGATTTTGCTTGAAGGAAAGACTTTTTACAACGGGTTCCTGTTTCCAAGCCTCTCTAAAGCTTTTTTAAAAGCTTGCTGCAGGAACATTTCAAAAGGAAACTTCTTTAAAGTTACTAATTTGGCTCCGTCAGACTCTTCCAGACAGTGGGATATTTGCAGACGCCACTCATTTTTTTCCCCCTCCATCAGACTTGCTTTTGGGAATCTATTTAACAGAATATATTTAACTGAACTTGAACCATCATAAGAAATTTTATATCTTTACAAGCTACTTTTCTGGAAGGGAGCAGTTCAATTAGGATCCAAGTTAAAACTCCCAAAGTATGTAACCCACCATCCTCCTCCCCAGCAGTGAGATAATGGGTACATTCCAGCTGAGCCCCAGGGTTTCTGGGGGCAAGGCTGCATCTGGGGGTACCAGAACATAGAATATAAACTCCCACTGAAATTAATCAGATTATACGTGCTGTATGTGCCACTGGCAACGTAGACAAAAGTAAAGCAAAATTTTGTACAGTGTTTCTGCTCCAGATGTGAATATCGCCATCACACCTGTTTAAACTGTATTTATATACCTTGAGCCCTCTTATCTATCTGAAACTGAGGAATAATATTTCCCTTTGATCCTAGGCAGGAGTTTGCAGACATACGTCTCATTAATATTGATGTAAACAAGATACCATCTCAGTTTCACTGGCTTTAACAAGTTATTATAGCACATGCATTTGGCCTTCCTCCTCTTTTCACTACTTCACACTTGCCTATCAGTCCTGTTAGGATTATTCTCAATGTATCTGCACAGTTGCAAATTAAACAGTTTTCACATTACAGCAGCTCCCACAACAGCTCTCATGCATCCTTACATGCTCTTGCACCAAAACTCTCAACTCATAACTTCCAAATGGGTAGTTTGAGACTGAAAAAGTCCATTAAGCACCTGAGAATTCACATGGTATCATACTAATTTCATATTACTCATGGCCTGTGGCTGCCCATGTTCTTCTCTAGAGTTCAGAGCCGCACATGCATCCCCCTCTGCCTACTTCCCATCTACATTAGGCAACAACCATATGTTCATTAAAAACATTCCCCTAACACTCCTTTGCCCTGACAGCAACAGCAGCATATTCCAGGGTTCCTACCCTAGTAAGAAGAGAAGGCATAAATATGGAGGTGAAAGGGTCTGTACACAGGGCAGCTCATTGCAACGAGGGGTCACCCATGCTGCAAAGGGAATTCTAGGAAGCAGCAGGAAGCCAACCCCTCAAATCTCTAGCCTAACATACAAAAAGGGGAAAAAGCATGCAATGGAACAGATACTCAAGCAAAAGGGAAAAGATGGAAATCTGTATTCCTTTCCAATAAATTGGATTTTTAATTACATTTCATTAATCTGTATCCAACACCTAATTTCAACACATGAGAAACAGATTTACAGGGCACTTGTAAGTGCAGATGGCACAGCCTTTACCTCTGCAAATAGGAAAAAGTAAAGAAGTGATGGGAGAGGCAAAGTCCATGGGAGAAATGGATGTGCCAGGGCTGAATCATGATGGGACTGAAGAAAGCCTAGAAGAGTAAGAGAAGTTGAAAGTACAGAAAAAGTTAAAAGTCTCTTTAAAAGAGAACTGCAACCATTCTTAGAAAAGAATGGGCACCCAGCAGCCAAAGAATCAGAAACTATTGCAAATAATGAAGTCAATAATGTACAAGAGACAAAAGTCATCCTAAGCCAAGAAGGGTGGAGATGGTTCAGAGCAAGGCCAGGGAAAGGAAGAAACCAGGTCAGAGCTGCAGGTACAAAGAGGATTATGTGGCAGCTTGAAGATACAGTTAAACAGCTTGAGCTTCAGGCAGCAAGAGCTGAAGAGCTAATAAAGCAATTCAAAGTAGAGAATATGATGTGGCTGGAGCAACGAGAGAAGGTGGCAACTATACCTGCCGGACAGTGTATGGGAGGGAAAGTTAAAAACCCACAAAAGCAAGAATAGGGGAAGCCAGGGAATAAAAAGAAAAAGGAAAAACGAAAGCCCAGAGCAGCTGCCCAGACGCCAGCAGCCGAGCTGAGAGCTCCAGGAACATTTTCAGAGCCAGGATTGATGTTCCCAGATGAATCACCCGTGCTCAGAAAGCTCCTTTGCTCGCTTCCTCTCCCTTCCCGCCCTCTCCCGAGCTATCCTTAGCTCATCCCCGCACAACCTTCTTAGGGCTAAGAGACTACAAGGAACAGCACCTATCTCCTCCCCGTTTCTCTCTGTAGCTTTCAATTAGCACTACAGGAGCTCTTGCTGGCTTTGGCTGCATCTGGTATTTTGTGAGTCACCTTCCCCTCTGCAAGTGAGGGATAAGCCCACAAGCAGAGACACAAATAGGAGCTGGGCTGAAGCACATGTGGTCTTCTCAGTCATCTCACAGCAGCCCAAGAGGATCCCTGCTCCTCACCAGGATCCTGGAAATCATCCAGCACCCAGCAGACACCTCATGGGGGGTACTGGCAACTTCAGCATGAATAAGATATTCTGGGAAGCAAGAGAAAGCAAAACCAGACGAAATTCACCGAGAAGCAAACACATGTTCCCTCCTCCATCATCTGCTCTGCCTACACATCGCACACCACCATAAGGATGCCACCAACAGCTAGTACAGGTTCATCAAGAGCCAAGACAAGTTACAGTCAGAGCAGTTTTATACCTTTACTGTACCTGCATGGCAGGTCACAGCACACTATAGGGCAAGGGGAACAGGAGCCAATGTGCCTTGCCAGGGCGGCACACAGGCAACAGAGCTGGGGAGTCTCAGTGTCAACACTCATACAGCAGGCACGAAGTATTTCACCCCACGCAACAGCCCGGCACCCGCAGCTTCTAGCACTTAATCACTGTGGATGGCTATCACAGAAATAAACGCATCTTCACAAGCTATTCTTAGCACTCACCGGAGAGGCGATTACCAAATTACCCAATTGCATAATCTCTTTTATATAATCACTATGATGCTCTTCTCCTTATGCAACATGCAGGGCAACTGCGGATAGCTGAAGCAGCTCCTTCCCCAAGGAGAACTGTACCAGCAGCACCATGGGCGGACGTGCTGGCTACTGGAGGTGCAAAGACGAGTTACAAGAGCAATAGCCAACTCAAGGCAACTGAGCTTTTCAGAAGCTGCAATGTACAAACATGTGCCTTCAGCCCAGGGAAGACAGGAGCATCCTTGTCCATGCTGCTTCAGAATATACACAGAGCAGAGATCACTTGCACCTCAAGCTGGTTGAGATGCCAAAGATGCCCAGCACCCTCCAGACAGCCTTGACCCAGCACTCGCAAGTGAGATGTCTCCATTGACTTTTAATGGCCTTTGGAAGGGGCCCAGGATTAGGCTTTAATAAAAATAGGAGGTCAAGATTACTAGAGAATTAAAACAAACTTGATCCAAATGCTCCTGGCTTTGTGCCACAGCCATGCCCACAGTTTCCATGCACAGGGAAAGCCAGGTGAAGCTGCAACCAGAACAGGTTCCCACAGGGCACCTTGTGACGGGCATATACAGGAGGAGCTGAAAGTATGGGTCAGCCTAGCCATCCTGGGAAGTTTCACCCACCAGACAGTTTGGGGGATGCTCTAACACATCTCCTGCAGCGTTTTCAGGATCTTGTCCAATGTCTGTTGGAGCACTTGCAGGTATCTACACAGAGGATTGCCACATACAGGGTGTAGCAAGACCCATTTTGCTACTGTTCACCATGGGCTTTAAGAAGTCAGCAGCAAAAGTATTATCCACAGTAAGCGAGAAGCACAGTTTAAGTCCTGGATTTCAGAAAATACAAGCTCCAAGATCCCCAGATCACCTGCAGATCCTGGGACACTTCTCCATTACCACACTGCACCTTTGGCATGAAGCTCAGCTAGCTGCACACTGCTGGCGTTATGGGAAAACCCCAAACTGTGAAACCCCTCAACAAGGCATTAACACCACTAGAAACCAAGTACCTGGTTCTGTAAATACCAAAGGAACACAAGACAGAACAAACTAACAATTTTGATCTCAATTCACCTCTTCCAATTGACGCTCAAATCCAAAGGAATATGCTTAGCTTTTTCTCAAGGTTATACAACTAGTAGTATTTGGCCATCACTTGGCACTTACTGCTTCCTGTGCTCCCTAGTTTCCCTCAAAATACAAGTAATTACAAGCAATATGCAGGCAAAACCCCAGCCTTAGCGTGGCACAATACACTTTATGCAGGTACACACGTGCACAGGTTTAGGAACAGACACTGCTATCATTTTAGGTACAGAAAGAAAATAATAAAGCAGCTTAATATTATCTTACACTGTCTCAAACTATGGATGACCCAGTTCTGAAGAGGTTTAACCTAACCCCATACTCTATTATTACTTCTGTATGACAGCCAGGAGATGGGTGTTACCTTAGTGGAAAAGGAGATCAGAGCAGAATCAGGGTCCCAAATGCAAAACCCCACTGCACATGACAGCTCCTGTTATGACAGCTCTGCTGATAGCTCTGGACCAGCAGGCATCCTCAGCACTGCTCAAACCATTGAAAAATCACGATTCTCGTTAGGGATATTTGTTCAGGATAGATAAGACAGCACTCAGGATAGAAGCAGCTCATGCCAGCCTTAAAAAGAAAATCATACCATGTAAAAGTAGATTTAAAACTTCTGACACACCACTTCTTCCCCCTGTCTCCCATCATTTTTTTTAGGCTAAACAACTGGCTGACCATTTGAAAGCAGCATATTTAGACATGAAGATTTCCTCCTCTGTTTTAGACTGAAATCCTGTCAGTTTTAACAGCATTTGAACAAAGAAGGTGAACTTTTATACCCATTATCCTTCCTGTCCCAGATTGAGCCCACAGCTCCAAATGTGGCAGGGGATTAGGGCACTAAGCTGGAAACTCACACTGTAAGAGAGCTAGCAGTAAATTCCTGGATATCACACAAGTATTGAGATAATTATCTGTAGCGATGAGCAATACATTTTTCCCCCTGAGGAGCAGAAATGAAAGAAAACACTTGCTTGACTCATCCTTGCCCAGTTCCTGCATGAAGAGCTGAAGCACGCTTACAGTCACCCGCCACAGCAAAACCTGCCGGCACTGACTTTCTGCATTTACAGAGATATTGTGGGGAAAGCAGAAAGTAATTCACTAAGTGCCTTGGCTTCAGCAGTAGCAGTCATTTTTCTCCTTCTTAGTAGCTAGTGCAGTGCTGTGATTTTGACTTTCAGCCTGGGAACAGCGCTGATAACACCGATGTTTTTAGTTGTTGCTCAGTAATGTTTACTCTGACCAAGGACTTTCTGAGTCTCATGCTCTGCCAGGGAGGAGGGGAAGCCGGGAGGAAGCAGAGACAGGACATCCAACCCAAACTAACCAAAGAGGTATTCCATACCACAGCACATCATGCCCACTATATAAACTGGGGGCAGTTACCTGGAAGGGTTAGATCACTGCTTAGTCAGGCTGGGTATCAGTTAGTGGGGGGTGAGCAGTTGTATTCTCTTCCCTTGTTATTTCCCTCATTATTATTATTATTGGTGGCAGCAGCAGTGATTTGTGTTATACCTTAGTTACTGGACTGCTCTTATCTCAACCTGTGGGAGTTACATTCTTTCGATTCTCCTCCCCATCCATCTAGGAGCTGGGGGGAGGAAGCGTGGGGGAGAGCAAGAGAGCAGCTGCATGGCTGACTGAGTTTAAACCACGACACAAAGTTAACAGGTTTTCTATCCACTTCAGGGGAGAGATTCAATAAAATTGGGAGAAACAAAACAATGAATTACACATGAGCAATTCCCCAGGTAGAGACCCTTACACTGTCTGAATCATACTGCCATGCCTAAATAGAAGTTGCTGCGCAATACAAGCACTTTAATATTAATGTGCTGTGTCAACACTAACAGGACCGTACTAAAACCAGCACAGTATAAACAACTAAGCTTCTCTGGTTAGGAAGGAGCATCTCCTGTCCAAAAAGGGAGAAACAGACTCAGGCCAGGACACACATCAGTCTACCTGCCTCCATCAGCCGTGCAGAAAGACACAACTGTGTCAACAAAAGAAAAACAACCCAAGTTTGCAGCAACTTAAAACAAGCCCGATTTTGGTACTACAGACATCATTGGGAGTTTTATCAGGTTGTTTTGCTAATATACATTTCCTGATGGAGCTCCTAACTTCTTGAAGACTAAGCCTTCCAGATCACAGACACACTACCAGCTCTTAATGCCATGGTAGCACAACCCTGTCACTGTAACTACACTGCTGGCAAGACTGAGCTAGCAGAGTAGGTCTGTTGGTCTACAAAAGCATCGGCCTCCCTTTGATGGCAGTGTCACTGAGCCTCAAGAAGATGAACGTGTGTAATATACACCTCTTACATCAAGCATAGGGCTCTTGAAACCCGTGATGCCTTTGGTCTTCAGTCTGCCATCAATAAGCCCCCTGCCACATGTTTATGTTCCTCTCATATTAATTTCATTACAGGGCTATCCAGTTCTTCTTAGGAGGGAAGATTCAAACAGACTAGAATGCATGTAACTAGAAAGGCATAAAAATACATCAAATGTACTTGCCTTAGTGTATTGGAAAGACAGATCTGTACATGTACGGGTTGCATATCTGGGGTCCACGATCCTCACCTCTAATTCTATCACTGCAAGACCTGAGAAGGAAGGATCCACCCTCAAAACTACTGTCAGCTACTTAGTTGCATGACGGCCATGAATGTCAGAGGTGGGAGACCAAGCCAAGTGGCATACCATCATTCCTCCTTCAGCTGGAAAGGACAAGCTGCTTAACAAGTGCTTGAGTGCAGCCAGGGCTGGAGTTGGAGCACAATCCCAACACCCTGCTTCAATGCCATTCAAAACAAGCCACTTTCCACTACCGCCACTGAACTTTAAACCCAGGCCCAGATCAATTCACAAACGAGACACTGTGTAGGGTGCACTGGACAACTGCTAGGTCGCAGTTACTCATCGGCTGGACTCAAGGACAATGGTCCCTCCCACACTGCAGCTGATGGTGGACATTCCCCAGAGGTACAGCCTCTAGCCATGACCCGTTCCAACCCCACAGACAGGAAAGTCTGGGGAGGTCATTAGCACCAGCTTCAGCACTTCTGCTCTGATGGACACTTGGCAAGCAATGTGGGAATATGATAAGACACGGTCTGGAAAAGTTAGTCTTATCTAATGGCGTCTTTCAGGGAAAACCAAAAACTAAACTCCGCTTATTTTCCCTTCTAGCAGTGCATGGAAAAGGTCTGCCTGACTGCCTCCTGCTTCAGTACAAACACAGTTGTCCAGTGACATGGTTTAGCAGTGGACTTGGCAATGTTATGTTTACAACTGGATTCAATGATCTTGAAGATCTTTTCCAACCTAAATGATGTTATGATGCTATGGTGTCCCTGCCCATGGCAGGGGGCTTGGAACTAGATGATCTTAAGGTCCTTTCCAACCCTAACTGTTCTGTGATTCTATGATTCCCATTAGGTGACACCTAATGTATTGAAAGAAGCATGCTACCAAAATATGCAGCCCTGCTCCAAGCCATACACTCCCCCTCCTCCCTTGAAGCAAGATTCATGACACTACCACTGCACAAACCTCTACTCTACCAATGGGAAACTATTCCATCTCAATTTTTTCCCTATCCAATTTTAGTGTCTCAGTCATCCATAGCATCAGTGGGTTGAGCCAATCCTTCTTTAGCCACATGGTGGCTAGACCTGCCAGAGTTGCCAGAACAAGGGGTTGGGGACCACCTTTGCCACCTCTGGCTGGATGACACACAGATTGCTAATTCCTTTCCTTCTAAAAAGCATACCAGACTGAAAGCTGAGTCATTGAGAAAGAGGAAGAGATTTTTAGTTGAGTTATTTAAAACATGGGTTTAGTTAACACCTATCTAGCGCAAAGCTGAAGACACACTTGAGAAGAAAGACATTTTTAACTCAGCAGTGAAAACTTTTCCACTTAATATGTGAGAAACCTGTCAAGATACATTGTTCTCAAAAAGAAGAGAAAAAAAAAAGAAGAAAGCATTCAATAAAATCAGACTCCCCTCTCACGACCCCTGAAATACCATGCCTGGTATTATTTTCCCATGCCTGGTATTTCATCCCACGTATTACCTTACTGATGTCAGGAAAGTGATAATACCCACTATTTAAGACCTTATCTTACTCTTGTCTTGCAAGTGCTATTTAATGCTCAAGTTTCCAGGCTGTGTTCTCAGCGTTTAGACAGACCTAAAATTCCTTGCCCAAAAGGCACTACTGTGCCTGTCATTTTAGAAAGGCTTTATTTCTTGCTAGTCAGAACAGAATTTGTACTTGCCATAATAAACCCTAACAGGATTTCAACAAAGCTTCCAGCAGAACTACAAAACCTGTGGAAACAGCTGCATTGCTGGGGATATAAAGCAAATCGGCATCTTCAAAAATGAGGCTCAAAAATTCAAAAGTTGCTAGCTTTCTGTTTTGTTGGGGTTTTATTTAATATACAGTTTTTACTTTATATCACAACAAATTTGAAGTACATTGGTAGCCACCTTCATTCTAAATTTTGTAGCACAAGCGTTAATCTATTCCTGCCTGTAAACTCAGCCTACATAGATGAGCAGAGTAAACCTCTATATGTAGGCACACTCACTGCAGTCTTCCTAAGCCTCTTACTACTGGAGTAAACAAAAACAAATTTGCATTAAACTACAGGGAGTTTCCACTAAGCCTTTTGTCAGTGATTTAACTAAATCCATTTTCAAAGAACAGCTGAAGTCTAAAGGCTTGCTATGGTCAAGTTTAATACATGTTTCCACACACCTGCATTAGTTGAGTGTGAAGCACCAAAATTAAAGAGAGTCAGATCACTTCCCTTTTACAGAGAATGGATAACAGAAGGTGCTCATTTCTGACTGCTGTAAAAAAAAATAAGCAGTTTTATAAATGCTTTTTTTCATTAAAAAAAAACAAAAACAAAACCAAACCCAAGCCCCAAAAACTCCAATACAGAGCTATTTCCACCTCCCCTTACAGGATGCAAATGGCACTTGGCCACTGTTCCCTCCCTGAAGTGAACATGAATCCATCTCCTCCTCAAAAGGAGGAAAGTGAGAAAAGTGTGCAAGCTCAGTCCTCCTGCCTGGAAATCACAGCCCATCTCACTGCTGTCAAGAGAGAGGGAAGATCTGCCAGCACCAGTTGGATCCCCAAACTATAAATCCTAAGAAATCTCTTTCCTGCCTTCACTCAGCAATGCAATAGCTGCTTTCCAACTGGCTGCAAGAGGGTAAGACAACAGCAACAAAACACCTCAAATTGTTTAAGCTGCTAAGCCTCTACATAACTAAAACCAACAAGTAGGATAAGTGTTAGTTAACACATCTACACCAACACCTCCCTTGCAGAATTTCTGGGATAGACTTTTACCCATCAGTCTGGACAGGATTATTCCTCCCACCACCCACTGACACAACACCCATAGGAGTTAAAACAGCAATGCAACGGTATCCGTGAGCTTCTACAGAGAGGGACTTCACAGAGACAATAACCTCAGTGTGCATGAACATTCCTACTTTCATGGGTAAATACATTCCTACACATTCCTTCAGGAAGGAAGGACAGAGATTTAAGGTTTCTCTTATTTGCTAAAATCTCTCCTTTTGAAGTGCACTCACAAAAATAATACTAAAAACATCCACACAACAGTTACCCAACTGAGAAGCTCTAGCCAACTTGGCTTTTATTTAAGCAAATCTTGTATGACAGACTGTCGAGAGTGCTTGAATTTTATTTCAGGATAACACACTTTGCTGTTCATATGACATGTCCATTCTTCCGTTCTTTTAAGAAAAAAATAGACACTTGGCTCCTTTGTAGTTATTTTTTCAGATGAAAGATATAAGAGGAGGACTACACTGCTCATTTTTTCCCAATCATTCAATTTCCAGTATTTCTGTCAGCATCTACGCTATAATTCTCAGCAATGAGAAACTGTATGTGTAGAAATATCAGTGCTAGTATTTCCAAAAGTGATGATCTGAATTTTGTGTAGCTATGTGGAAACCTTCATGGTGAGATTCTCACCCACATCTCACACCACCTACAGCAATTACCACAGGCCTCAGCTTACCTTAATACAGGGCACGAAAAAGCTTGACTTAAATATTCAGGCAGTTGCATTAGCTCCTAGGTTCTTCTAGACACACTATATGGGCCAAACGGAAGCTTAGGCACCTAAAAACTATTTGACAGTTTTGCAAGTTAAGGCTACCCAGCAAGTTACTTATCCGTAACAATAAAACACCTTCTTTATTACCACTGCAGCACAAGCAGGGTCCTCTACCAAACTCAAGCAACTCTATAGAGCCTTCCCATCCTCCACCGAGCCTCTGTAACCCAGATCACCTCCACCCAGCACTTCCACAGCTTGCTGGGAAAAAAGCAAGCACTCAGTCTGAGAAATAAGCCACAAAGAGATACTCCAGTGCCCTCATTCAGGCTGAAAATAAACTCAGTTCATCATTAAGGGGGCAGACTGCTTGTTTAGCTTTACTTTTGCTCCCATCCCAAAGACACTGCATTAAAATCACCTTTAAGCTGAGACGGCCAAAGCTCCTGAGATGTCTGATGAAATAAAAGCAGAAAAATCTTGATATAGAGACCCCAAACAGACACCACTTTAAGGACCTTCTCAAAGCCTTCCATAAAATTGAGAGCCATCTATGCACAAAAAACTGAAACAAAACTGAGTCCTGTGAGTGAAACCATGAGCCACGCTAGCAAGTGAGACCCCTGGCTATCTGAATGCTGAAATCACATGCCCCAGTAGCACAGGTCTACCAGACATCCACGTTCCTGGTGGAAAGGGCATTTCAGGCAACTGCAGTTAATAATACCCTGCTACCTCCAAGAAGCCAAATTAATTTGGAACAGACAGATGAAGATCCAACAGCATTCATTTCTCCCTGCAAGAACTAAAAATTACCTGTCAAGTTATCCACCGTAAAAGTTCCTCATTTTAGCTCATGTTAAACTGCTCAACTGTGACTAAGTTGTGAGCAAAACTCATGGCATCCTTGGCTTTTAGCAATAATTTCTTCCCAGAGCAGAACTTCCTGGGTTCTGGGGTTGGAGATTTTTCTTCCAGCATAGGAAGTCTTTGTGGTTATGGTGGAAAACCCTCATCAAACAAGAAAACTCAGAATTAATATCCCTTTCCTACCACCACAGTGCTTTGGGCATTTCTGTAATTAGTGTATCTCAAGCTCTTCTGCAGAAAGGACTAGCACCCAGCACTGAGAGACAGCACCTCCTTACATGTAAACCCTCGTTTGACAGCGATGCCAGAAAACACAGGAACATCCTGCAACAAGTATTTTGGGTAATTTAACCAAGGCGAATATTAAGCATCAGTAAACTACTGTAAATTGCTCTGAGGGATTAAATGGCTTTCCCTCCCATGCCCTCCATTATCTGGATAACAGCCAAAGCCTCTTGCAGAACGCTGAATGAAAAATATATTCCTCAGCTCACGCTCTGTTAAATATTAACTAAGATCATGTTGAAGCTGCAAACAGATTTAAAATAACTGTAAAGCTATTTCAGATAATAGCCAGTACGGAAGTTAGTGCAGAAGACAGCAAAAGTTTCAAATACCAAAAACCTAAACAACCAGATATCTTCAATTCAGTTATTTAACTCCCCAGCATCCTGATTCCTTTAGAGTACAACTTAAAACAATTTGTAACACTTATTTACATAGCATCTCATTTTAAAAGGTATCCCAAGCACTTCCAAAACATGAAAAAAAAAAGAAGAAAATCCGTAAAACCAGATGTCAAAACAAACAGATTAAATGGAAGAATCAACCCACCCTCACAATTAAAACCAGTACAAAAGCTTAAATAACAGCAACACTGGCTAGATCCAAAGGGGATTTATGCAAACCACTCTTTTTCAGGCAGGCCGGATCTTTTTCAGCAGAATACACCTTAAGAGAGCAGAGACATCTAATCAAACAGATCCTGGAGGGGTGAAACCTTTCACACTCCAGGATGAACAAATCCCCTCTGGGAAATGCCGGTGCCTGTTTCATTTAATCAGCGTTTTGCCATTTGTGCTTTCTGAAGAGCAGAGTCAAGGAGCAATCACTGGCCAGGCTCTGAGCCAGGTTTACAGCCAGGGTAATGAGACACAGCCCGATTAACTTGAAAAGAGTTGCATTTATTTACATTAAATGGTGATTCTGATCGGAATGTTTTAATGGGATGATGCTGGATGACTTAGTGGGCAACATACCAGAAATCGTTCATTTATGTAGGTGGCATAAACATGTAGTAAATATAATTTTCATGAATTATACCCATTACCAAAACCAATAATTACACAGCCAGTGCTCCTGTTTCCACATATGTGTTTGGTGGTATGCTGTTCTTTTAAGAAATTCATTCATTTTCTGTCTAAACTGGTCCATCACAGAGACAACACAGCTCTCCACCCTTCCGACACCTTCAGCTAGACTGCCTTACGGGCTATATACATATAAGGCTGCACCTAAGACGACAAGCCCAGGGGTGCTTCCGAAGTCACCCCAGCACGTTGCCACTGCACGTGTCCTGGCAATGACTCGATGGCAACCCTGGCAGCGTGCCCATGATGGACCTTGTCCCAGGGTGGCCACCGATACCCCCAGCCCCAAGGGCAAACCAAAGACCGAGGGACAGCTCTCCACCAGAACGCATCTGTGGATCTGCCTGCTAGAAAAGGAGCTGCTTTCCCAGCCCCGTGACAGAACCGCGTGGCGCAACCCCCCCTCCAATTAATGTAAGATGCTATTTCACCCCCCCACCCCCCTTTTTTTTGCTGTTTTTTTGTTTGTTTGTGCTTGTTTGTTGTCACTACCAAAGCCGCACGACCGAGGCTTTCGGAGAAGTTCAACCACGCTGCCACGGCTCCTCCCGAGCTGATGCCGCCGCACCTCTACCTCGCAACGCCCATTTTGCCCACGAAAGGGTACTTCAAATACAAGACGCACCCCGCATTTAACCCCGATGAAAGGAGCGTGCTCCGGGTCCCCCGGAGGGCCAGCCTGCCTGTTAGGAACGTTAGGGTGTTAAGAGCCATCCCGTGCCTCTGCCTACAGGTCCCGCCTTACTCTCTTCGGGCACACCACAGATCATCTTCTGCTCCGGCAATAGAACATTAAACAGAGAGCAAAGCCAGGTCGCTGCCAAGAGCCGTAACCACCGCACCCGGGGAGGGAAGCCTCCCCCGGCACCAGAGCCGCCTTCTGCCCAGCCTGGCCCCTCCAATCCCGGAGCCAAGCCCGTTCCAGCAAGGACGTTCACCTCATATTCACCTCAAAACAAACACTACAGCACCACCCCCCGCACCCCAGGGCTAGGCACGGGCTGCCAGCTGCCCCTCCGCCAGCAGATCCCCTCGCCCCCCCCCGGCCCACCTCACCTCCCACAGCAGCGAGAGCAGCAGCGCGACCCCGGTCTGGAAGCGGTTCATCTCTCCTCCTCCTGCTGCTCCTCCGGCGGTGGGCTCGTCCTGGCCGGCTCAAGGCGCTGTCAGCGACGCCATCCCGGGCGGGCAGTGGGGAAGCTCCGGGGACAGCCGAGGGGCAGCGAGCAGGACGGGCTGACACACAGCCCGGAGGAAGGGGCGGTGAGAAGCCCGCGAAGGGGGCAGAAAGACGAGGCGGGGCGGGGACGGAGGCGGGCTGACCCGCCGATCCCCTCAGCCGGAGCCTGGCAGGCAGCGCCGCGGCGAGGCGGAGGGCAGCGTGGTGCTGGGGCGGGCGGCACAAAGAGGCCGAGGGCGGGGAGAGGAGTCGGCCCGCCCCGGCACCGCCTGGCGCCTCGGAACGGGGGAGTGGGAGCGGTCCAGCGGACCCCTGCCGGGCCGTGGGGGGCGAGTAACGGACTCCTCTATGACGGGAGGGCGAACCGGGCCCTGGCCTCGCAGCCCGGCGGCCTGTGCCGGGAGGGGTCGTGCGGGGTCTCCGGGAGAGGGCAGCAGCCGGTCGGGGTGCCCCCCGTGCCGGCCCCGAGGTGGAGGAGCAGGCCCGTGTGGGCCTTGTGGAGCGCAGCGGGGCCAGTTGGAGGTGGAGAAAGATGATCGTCCCCTTCTGCTGTGCTCGTGAGACCCACCTGAGTGCGGTATCCAGCTCAAGGTCCCCAGCGCCAGACAGTCACCTGTTGGAGCAGGTCTAGAGGAGGCCGTGGAAATGGTCAGGGCACTGGAACAGGTTTTCTTCTTGTGAAGACAGAGTTGGGGTTGTTCAGCATGGAGAAAAGAAGGCTCATAGCAGCTTCCGATAGATGAAGGAGCTTGACAAGAGATCTGGAGATGGACATTTTACAAGGGCATGTCATGACAGGATAAGGGGGAATAGTTTTAACCTGACAGAGGAGAGATTCAGATTACACATCAGGAAGAAGTTCTTCCCTGTGAGGGTGCTGAGGCACTGGCACAGGGTGCCCAGAGAAGCTGTGGCTGCCCCATCCCTGGCAGTATTCAAGGCCAGGCCAGACGGGGCTTTGAGCAAGCTGCTCTAGTGGAAGGTGTCCCTGCCCATGCAGGGGGTTGGAACTGGATGAGCTTTAAGGTCCCTTCAACCCAAACCAGTCTGATTCTATATAAAGACACGAGCTGATCCATATTAGATGATGACACCCAGTGTACAGTGTGTCTTTTCCTATGTAAGAAAACATGACTTTTCAACTTGAACTATAAATAGAGACACGTGTGCGTAGTTGCATCATTCCGTCTTCACTGTTGGACAAAGTCATGGCTGTGACTTCTCCTTAGGCGTCTAGCAAATTCAGAGATGTGCTTGTCTGAAAAATACACTTCTCAACTTCAGACTGGTTGACATCGAATAGAGACAAAAAGAGATATCAAAACCAGGAAGGACTTGTACAGGCTACCTGTGAGTACATGATGTCACACAGTGTGCAAGAATGTGTTAGTTTAGTCACCTCATACACATATGACCTAGACCTGAGAAAAAGTATGATTAATGGATGATAAAAACTGCCAGCTGGAAGCCACTCCAGAACTCCCCCAAAGTTCACTGTATAGAAATAACAACCACCTGCTGACATTTTGCTGGGCAACATGGCATCAGGAGGCAGCAAGTTTCTCCCTTGAAGACTATAACAACAGGAAAGTGCTGAATGAAGGATCTGTGTGTTGCAAGAATGTGCTAATCAGTTTTTAATAGATAGCCCACAAAAGGACAGTGGAAGGGTACACCTCCTTCAGGAATGCTGCTTGGAAAGGTCTGCATTCGGAGGGAAACAGGAGAAGGTAAGAGTTTCCTCCCTTATCTATTTTGGTATTCTCCTGAGGACTAAATAGCTAGCTGTCCTGTAAAGCAAGAGCAAGAGACCTCAATAAACTCCAGTCTCTCCTGAACTTAAAAAAACAGACTAAACACAGGTGTCCTGCTGTTGTAAGACTGGGAAGGGCTTGGAAAGGGAGGCTCAAAGCACTAGGACAAGGTGGGGGTGAAGGAAACATCTGGGCCATAACTATACCAGACACCTAGTCATGGGGCTCACTGCAGGAATTGGTGAACACCTTCCCTCTGGTCTAGGATTAGTCCTCAGACCTTTATAAGATGACGTAGGACTGTTACTATGCATACTGAAGAAATGAAGGACCAGGGTGGGAGCACACCCTCTCTGAAGTGTCAAAGGTGCACCCTGCAGGCTGGGGGTCAAAGCCCATCCGTGCAGTTCCTGTTCCTGTCTACCAGGCTGATGCAGGCCCATCACAGAACCATAGAATGGTTTGGGTTGCAAGGGATCTTAAAGCTCATGCAGTTTCAACCCTACCACGGGCAGGGACACCTTCCACTAGACCAGTTTGCTCCAAGCCCCATCCAACCTGGCCTTGAACACTGCCAGGGATGGGGCAGCCACAGCTTCTTTGGGCACCCTGTGCTAGCGCCTCAGCACCCTCACAGGGAAGAAATTCTGCCTAATGTCTAATCTCAATCTCCCCTCTGTCAGTTTAAAGCCATTCCCCCTTGTCCTGTCACTACATGCACTTGTAAATAGTCCCTCTCCGAATTTATTTCAGGCCCCCACTAGGTACATACAAATAAAGTCAGGCATCATTTCAAAAAGGCTCCAATTCATAGAAATTAGAAGGACATTTTTCAGAGCCCTGTCCTGGCACATGCCTTTATCACTAAACAACCTTCCCATTCCTAATTTCTGTGTTGTGTGACCCAGGAGATGGCATTTTGGAGACATAACCAAGACACGATGACTTCTCACAGAGAAGCCAAACAGCGTGACTCATGTAGGGAGACACCAAGTGAATCTGAATGTCAGTGCTGAGCACAGGTGCTCTGTGCCGCTGAGGTATTTCCTGACAGGGGTGGTCTGACAGCCCAGAGATGGGCAGAAACCCTGATAGCACAAATTCTGGGATGACTGAGAGAGCACTAATGCATAAAGAAAAGGTAGGAGAGGAATCTGGGGTCTTGCAACATAAGACATCACTACCCATTGGAGGCCATCAGCACCTGCCCTTTCATCTGATGTCCCACTATCCAATACACCTAAGCAAGAGCCAGCTGTCAGATACATTTCAGTTAATCATTAACACATACATCACTAGCAAGTTTAGCTTGAGAACGCATTAGGGTTTTTTTTCCTCACAAAAAAAGGCAAGAAAGGAAAAAAAAAATACATATATATAAACACTGTTTTTATCCAATAACAGATTAGCAAGAGTGAGATGGGAACAGTGGGCTGGAAGAATAGGAAGCCACACAGCTTCCTAGCACATGGTTTATTATCCAGGCTAGATAAGGATATGGATATCCTATGCTATAAAATCCTTTCCAGGCCAAGAGATAAGCTGAAAAAGGAAAACCAGCTCCTGACCCAGGAATAAATGGTTTCATATTTCATTTCAGTCATATCTTTGCTCCTTTAAGTGATGTCTTCTTTCATTTCCGCCTAGCTTCAAGGAGCCATCGTCATCCCCAGGGAAAGCCCATTAGCTTTAATGGAGTTCGAGTACAAATGAACTTAGCCCAGCATGTGGCATTTTCTCAGCAAAAGTGCGAGTGGCAGCAGAGCCCCTTCAAGCTTGTCTAGGCAATAAACACTTTCACTCCACTGCACTGCAGCTCGGCAGCAAGGCATGGAGGGTGCACGCACTGTGCCAGTTTGATACAACACTGAAATGAGGTAAGGCTTTTGTTGGAGGCAAGGTCCCTAGGTAAAAAAACCCAGCCTCTTCCTTCCCATCCTGATTCCAGTCTTTCTTCAGATATGGCATTCAAAGAGCTTAATACACTATAGCCCCCAGAACCTGCACATATAAGCAAACATATATATTTGAAAAGAAAATAAAAAATAGTTCTAGGAGCAGTATCATAGAATGTTTAGGGTTGGAAAGGACCTTAAGATCATCTAGTTCCAACCCCTGCCATCAGCCGGGATTCCTCTCACTAGACCATGTCACCTAAGGCTCTGTCCAAACTGGCCTTGAACACTGCCAGGACATTCGTGACTTCTTTGAGCAGCCTGCTCCATTGCCTCACAGTAAAGAACTTCTTCCTTATATCTAACCTAAACTTCCCCTGTTTAAGGTTGAACCCATTACCCCTTGTCCTATTGCTACAGTCCCTAATGAAGAGTCCCTCTCCAGCATCCTTGTAGGCCCCCTTAAGATATTGGAAGGCTGCTCTGAGGTCTCCACGCAGCCTTCTCTTCTCCAGGCTGAACAGCCCCAACTTCCTCAGCCTGTCTTCATACAGGAGGTGCTCAAGTCCCTCGACCATCCTCATGGCCTCCTCTGGACTTGCTCCAACAGCTCCATGTCCTTCTGTTGAGGACACCAGAACTGCACACACTGCTCACGAGAGCAGAGTAGAGGGGCAGGATCACCTCCTTCAACCTGCTGGTCACGCTTCTTTTGATGCAGCCCAGCCCATGGTTGGTTTCTGGCTGTGAGCGCACGCTGCTGGCTCATGTTCAGTTTTTCGTTGAATTACTCTGATCGAGGCTTGCACTGCAGCTAGAACATTCACAGTATCCCTTTCCTGTGGATTCTTGGGCAATAATATTGCCGTCATTCTCTTAGCAGAGGTGCCAATATTAACATATTTCTTTGACTCAGCCATCTTTTTCCTGAAACATAAAAGCATACACTGTTTTTGAGACTGCCACTCTTCTATTGATTTCAAATTGAGTAACAGGTGTAAAAATGCATAGGGGGTACTCTATTTATTTTGAACCTAGACTGGTAAATATTTTTAAAGACTATAGTGCATATAAACTGCTCTTTATTGAGCATTTTCTTGTTTATATTGAAACAGTTGTTTCTAATACTATTGAGAAATACTCAGTTTCCACTCAGTGTGTGTGAAGCAGGTTAACAACTTTATTATGAGCAAACAAATACAGTTGCAAATTCTCATTTGCAACTCTGCATGGACTGTAAATCTACAATTTTGTATTTATTAAAATATGCCACTATCTCCTTCATGGGTCCTATTAAAAATTAGTCAAATTCTTGTTTGTTTTCCAAACTCCGCATTCAAGTGTAGGATCTACCTCAAATATATCTTGAGATTTTTTTTATGATTGTGTAAATGGCAATAGCCTTTGTCAGTAAGTAAAAGAAAACCCTTTTAAATTACATTAAATTCAGTAAATGTCTCAGCCCTTCAAAATCACCACTGATATCTGCTGAGAAACTACATTAGCATTATTCACTTAAAAACAGGTAGGAAAAAATATTCATGAATGCAGCAATAACCAGCCAAGACAAACATAATGTCATATTTCTGCAGCTTCTGTGGCTTGTTCAAAGCACTTTCTTTGTGTGTGCTGTGTTTTCTTAAAGATCCTATGCCTCTTTTAAGACACATGGGATGTTTGCTGGAAAAAACATGACCATTTTTCCTAACTGTCTAGCAGTTTACACAAAGGTGTAGTCTCTTGGCAGAATAATAGTTAAATTATAAACGAACTTCCCAGAATAAAGGCTAATTTTTTTCATTACTTGCACCAATAACTACTCATCATGACTGAGTTTAAATGAAATTTTAAAGGAAATATTGACTCATGACTTGCTTAACTTATAACAGTCAGTAGCAGATTACCCCCAGTGCCTCCATCTTCAATAATTATATCTTCAGTAAAAGTCTGTGGAGGTTTAGAGAGATGACCCAGACACAGTAACCCTCCTTCCAGTGGTAATATACCTCCTCGAACTTCATTTTTGTATGGGAAGATATTATTGAGCTGCACCAGTAAAAAAAAATAGTGTACCTGATTTGTATTTTATTATTTCAATACATCCAGACATTAATTTTTTTAATTTTCATTCATATATGCAAAGTACACCAAGAGATCAGTTTTCATATTACTGACATTAAAAAGAAATCCCTGAATGGGAACAGAATGACTGCTTACTGGATTGTACTCAGAGACCTCCAGCAGGGAGTTCAGAGTATTCCTTGTCACTGTATACTACCACAGTGGAAATCTGTGGCCACTCCAGACACCATTTCCAAGAAAGTGTATTTAACAGATATGATAAGAAATGAAGGGTGGAGTGGTTATCTATACATCACCTTACCTGGGATCCTAAAGAATAGCCCCCTGTTCACACTGTCTGACTTTCAGACTTTCTTGGTAGAGTCAGATATTTGCCTGTCATATTAAACAAATAACTATAGCAAACAGTATTTTGAGAGGCAGCAAGTACAAGATAAGCATTAGTATTCCAAAGGACAAAGCTTATTGATTAAACATACTACCCAATGCAACCAGAATAGCTGTGTCAATCAGATCAAATGCTTTTTTGTTCACTTTTCTCAGCCAAGAATGAAGTTTTATCCCCTCAGCAAAGATACTAATGCTTCATGTTAGAGAAGCAGGAGCTCAGAAGGATTTTTTTTCCCTATAAGATGGATCATTTGTAAATGCAAACTCTTGTTTGCAGTCCGTGGTGAAAGGACAAACACTGGCTTGGTGGAAGGATTAAGGAAGGCTAAGTTCATTCAGAGTGTTGTTTAGGACAAAAGCTCAGCGCCAACAACACATTTCAGCTTTGAATTCCTACTTGGGTTCCTATTATTGATTTCAGTGGATAGTTAGAAGTCTAAACACATGCTGTTAGAACTAGAACATACTTCAGACCTGAGCACCATAAGTATGAAACACCGTCAAATTAAGGTAACTTTTCAAGCTGCCTTCAAATGGTTTGTAAGGAGACAGAAGAAGGTCGTCTGGGCAGATGCTCACATCTGCCAGGGGAGGACAGGGCTGAATTACATCTGTAGGAAGTCAGGTAAAACAGCCTAACGTTGGCCAGACAGAATCAAGGTCAGAAAAAGCAAGATTTTGTCAGGAGGGTCTGAAAGCCGTGAGAGGATAATGGGACAGAGTGACATAGGGCTCTGAAGAGAAAGGCACGGTACAGAGCACAGTGATTATAAGCAGTGTGTTGCACACAGAAGTCAACTGAAACAGAGTTTCCTAGTGGTGATATGTGTACTGCTGGTGGCCTGCAAGCCATGGAATGGTAGTGCCATGGGGCTGATAAAATACAGTTTGCATCCTCCCTTAGGAAAGTGACAGCCCATGGTACAGAGGCAGAGTAGGGGACAAGGAGGTGGTAGAGCTTCTCCCCTTATGAGCAAGCACAGAACCAACAGCCACTGAGGTTGAGTAACCCAGCTGTAATTTGTATGTATAAATATATAATGTACCAAACCACTTTTTGTTTCAGAGTCTTTTAGGCAGTACAGTAAACTGCAAATGAAAAAAAAAGGATGTTCTGGCTGAATGTCCGTGCAGCCCTGTCAGTGCTTGGTTACTTTCTGCTTTGCTTACCACAAATTTCTTCTACAGAGTAGACACTTGTTTTAAAAACATGGTTATTTTCTCTAAGTTAAAAGGGATGAGGAGAGTAAAGGAGTGTTGGCAGAGACTTGAGAACTTATCATCAGGAGTATGCGATTTATACAGATACTGTCAGTGAGCTCTCTCAGCTCAGGAGTAAATGCCTGGGGAATGCAATTCCAAGCACAAGGTGGCATAATGGAAATGCAAAGCCATCCCCTGTGGCCTGTGAGGACAAGCCCCCTGGAATGAAATAGTCTGAAGCACTTTATTTTCACTTTGTCTTAGCTCATCTCCCTGTCCGTGCAGTGAACAATCTCTCAACCCCTACAGCAATCTCAATTTGTTCATATTGTAATGAGATGGGGAGCGGATTAAGCTGGTGCTGGACTGAAACAAAATGAACACTAGATGTATTCTAGAACTCACAAGTGGTAAAATGCAACTGATGTCAGAATGACAAGAAATCAGAACGATACTAATGGGGCATCTGATCTGTAAAACTATTTTCAATAATGGAAATTATGTAGGGCTGTTAAAACAATTGTGCAACGATGCTGTTCACTCACTCTGATGTAGCAATCTTGGAAAGCCTCATGGGGTCCATCATGAAAAGGAAGTCTTTTTAACCTTTAATCAAAATTCTTTGAGATGTGCTGTCTCCATCTACATTCACACACATGCAACACTTAGGGAGCATTTGCCAGCAGTGGCATCTCCATCCAGCTATTCTCCCAGGTTTTACTACTGCTGCTACTACCACCACCACTACTAGTTCCATACAAAACCACAAGAGGGAATCAAGCATATCTCCTGCCTTCCTGAAAATTCAACAGGGACTAAAACAGAGAAGGAAGGTCAGTGGTGATAGATGAGTAACATTTCCTTCTCACTGAGTGATGTCCTGGAAGTGTGCCCAGTGGTTGAGCCTAAGCACTAAACACTTGGTTGGTCTACAGTGAAGCAGTCTTGATGGTAGGGATACATACCTTAGGTAAAACTGTAGGGCAGGCAGATCTGCAAAGCTGGCTGGCACAGACAGCATGAGGTGTAGCAGAGCCACATTGTTTAAACTCTGTCCTTTAAACAACTCATATTGTTTAAACTGTGGACAAGGGTTGTCCACTGTATGCTCATGTGAGGTAATGAGCTGTCAGACAAGGAAATTTCCAGGAGAGATGATGAGTCAAAGAAGGTGAACGGGGAATACAGGAGGTTGAGTGTAGGCTTGTCCCTTGGGCAGGGTTTCCGAGCACTTATCTCAGAGTTTCATAGCGCTAAACCATTCAAGCAGAAAACACAGCACTGATACAAGTGCTGGCACCTGGGTAGCTTTTGCTGTCTAAATGGATCCTGAGAGGCTGTGGGCAAGAAAACTTTAGGTTTGCTGGAATATAAACAGTGAGGCAATTTCTATGTCAAGGGTGAAGAAAGAAACCCAATGGATTATAGATTCAATAGGTGTAAGAGCTTTTGAGTGAAGGTACTGCATAGTGGGGTTTTTTCACCCTCGAAAGGAGTATCTCCAACCATGTGCTGTACCTTCTTCAGGAAACTTGAGGACCAGAGCCAAGAATTTCTCCCAGGCAATAGTGCAAAAGGGAATGTGCATGCAGGCACTGAAGTGTGTAAGGCTCTGCATGAGGAAACTGCCTTGTTTTTCTCTAGGTGTGCGTTACTGCTTATTTCATAAATCAAGCTAACTCCGTCAGCTGAAGAGTATCAGTTCACTAACTCAAGATGCATTCTGGCAGTCTGGTTCATTGTGTAAATCTAAATGTAAGGACATACTAAACAGTAAAGTCCGTTGAAGTCAGGGATTTATTATTTGCTTGGCCTTAACAAGCCTCTAATGCTATTCAGTGTGCACAAACATCTCACACCTACCTAAACTCCACTACAGTGTTTATTGTCTGAGACTCTCCTTCCCGGTTGTTCTGAACCACTGCAGTGTGCTGTGCATTGTTAAATAACTTTTAAGGAGCTTCATTTTCAACTATGCTAGATTTTTTATTAGCACAGTTTGCCTTATGCTAGATTTTTTATTAGCACAGTTTGCCCTGCCCTCAGTCAAAGGGGGCTGGCAAAGTCCAATCATTCAAATCAGTATTTGTGCTCCCATGCCCATTTCTTGCAATGCTCCCTCTTCCAGCCAGCCCACCCTTGAGAAACCACATCATGAGCGTGCTGCATGGTGTCCTTATGTTTTATGAAGGGAGGTTTGGATTTTCTAAGCTTGCTGATACCACAGAAGAGGCTATGTGTGCCCAACTGCAGAAGTAAAGCTGTTTATTGAGCACAGGGCCCAGAATGTGGTGGGGCTAAATAACACTTCTGGCATACAGGGATGGTAAAAAGCAGTCCTACCAAACGCCAAGGGAAGCTGATAATCTTACATGGCTCTCTATAGCAACCACTGCTACACAACACTGTGTACTATGACGGGCATGTATCTCATTAGTGCTTCTCAGATAGTAAGGATTATGTGGCATTCAAATAGAGATATCCCAGGAGCATTAACTGGTGCAACATTTGAGGTAGACACCTAAGATAAGGCAGAAACTGCTGCAGCCACTCAGAAATGGTGCAAGCACAAGATGAGTTACTCCAAAAGAAAGAAAATGTTTCCCTGTTCATTGCCCCAGGTGTTTCCATCCTAAGTCATCCCATTCCTTTCCCCCTCCTTTCTTTTCAAAATAGTAACTGACTGCACAAAGGAGGAAGAAAACAGCAAATCTGAAGTCTCCCAATACCTTTAAGGTGACAGCTATAATGCAGCCATAGCCCAAAAAATAACAAAACCATTCTACAGTCAGTGCAAAACACCATTCATTCCCAGGTGCATTTTTAGACAGATAGATTGAATTCTTAGTAACAAACAGCAAAGCACACAAAAGAGCAGAAAATGGATTTAAAACAATAACAGTTTCCACATTGAAAAATGGATCCAAACGAGAGTCTCTTTGGGCTGCAGCTGTGTTAAAAACTGGCTCGAGGAGAAAGAGTTATGGTGTGATATAGAATTGTGATGAATTGCTCCCACATGTAGCAGGAGTGTTGGAGTCCCACAGTTCAGTGTAACAATCTTTACAC
This sequence comes from Pezoporus flaviventris, assembly GCF_033815535.1. Taxonomy (NCBI): domain Eukaryota; kingdom Metazoa; phylum Chordata; class Aves; order Psittaciformes; family Psittacidae; genus Pezoporus; species Pezoporus flaviventris. The sequence continues at coordinate 9,098,250 of NW_026892585.1, forward strand.
ACCCATGCATTTGACAGTGAAGTGACAAGCAGCTGAATATCAACAAGCCAAAAAGCAATACAGCTTTTGCCAGTGGAGCCAACAATTCAGCTTACCATACACACGGCAGAGCTATACACAGCAGCAAATGGCCATGTCAACACCAATTATTTACTAATTATTATCTAGGTATTATTGATAATAGACATCGCTTTGACTTTTGCAGGGATTCTGCCTGCAAAGAAAGATGCAGTTCCCAAGGTAAACTGCTTCTGGACTCTACTTCGGATGAATATTCGTTATCCTCTTGTCCTTTTTTAGTGGTGGTGGGAGCTATTTACAGGAACAATAGGACTGTCAGGAGAAAATATCCTTCTTAAGGAGACATTAGTCTGCTTTTCACTGTCCAAGAATAACCACCCAGTCTTAAGGGCAAGCATAAGATTGAACCAGCCAGTATTCAAGCAGCAGCTCAGCCTCAAAGTATCACACTGTGCCTAGAAAGAGTATCACCCTTCCTGTCTGCTGTATTCGTACCTCTCGTGAATGAGAGACCTTGGGGCTGTGCTATAATATGGAGAGCAAGATCTCTGCTTCTTGCAATCTCTAAAGCTCAGGATAAGATTCTTTCTATGTCAGGCTTGAGAGTTCACAGCACTGATGGTCTTAAGGTAGAAATATCCTTGCTGTCAGTAAATGGTATCACTTCATTACTAGCTAGATTCATATACATTTCAAATGGAATGTGAAATCTCATAGTTAAAAATAAAACGGTGGAATTATTATATATCTAGCTGAAATAACTGATCACTTGGTCTTGTTGCATCCTAATAGGATACCATCAGACTTGTAATTGTATTAGTTTAAACCGAGTAGCTCTAGTAGCGGTCTTTTCACCCAGCCATTCTTACTGAAGGAAATACAGACAAACACAGCATGTTACAGTGCTTTTTCAGATCACTAGACCAACCTAATCTAATTTATGCTGGCAACCTTTAATTTTAACTAGGTCAATTCACTCTGTGAAACCACGGAGAAAACTACCCTGACAATGCAAAATTATAAGTATTCAAAACAATACGAGTCTGAAATTGCAAGTAGGAGAACAGAAGGAAGGTAGCCACAGTGGAAAATACTGTCTGAAGCTGCTACAGGAAAGAAAACTCACTTCAGAAAAGAAAATATCATTTACTCTCATTGGGTGAGATCCAGCAAGCTATAGAAGTCAGCACAGGACCTTTGTCTTGGTTTCAGCGGGCTCTGGCTCAGAGCCATTGCTTCTCTCAGTTCAGAGAATCAATTTGGTTCTTCAGCTCTGGAGACTGAATGGAAAATATTTTGGTAATGTGGAAACCCTGCTTGACTAATGTGAGGATGTTTTGGACAACTGCGTGCAAGCCACCTTTGGTAAAGCTCAGCGATGAGTCGGGTCCCCAGGAACATCTCGGGCCCTTCTACCCCTGGCTCCCTGAGAAGCACGACACGTAGAGGGGTAAGGTACTGGGTGATGTTGCCCTCAAAGACCTCCTAGAGCTAATTCACATTTTAATATTCCTAACTTCCAGATTTTAATTAAATAAATGTCAGTGGAATCGTATTATTTTCTGCTGGTTAGATTTTAATGACATTTTAAACTGATCCTTCACTTTAGTGAAATAATTATATAGCACAGGGATGTGTGCTACTATTCATCTGAATTAATAATGTGATCACTTTGTGTGCTGTCATTTTCTGTCGGGGAGGAAGAATACCAAGCAGCTTACTCAGTCTGCAGATAAATGAAGCAGAATTCTCTGTGTTTACTGATCAAGATACATGCTCCTCTTTATAGACCATGTTTTATGTACACTAACTATTCTTCTTTACCCTCTCTCACTCCCAAAACTCAAGGAGTCTACTTTGTTTCTGGCTGAAGAAGCCAAGTTAGCATTTTTGGGGCAGATGACCATTGCCTGATTGCTTGGAGCAAAGCGGAGTCCAGAAAGCTTACTCAGTTACAAAGAATGGAACATTAAAGCCTTCTGTTGCAAACAGTCAACAAAAATAAACAAGTTCAAGCAGCTTTGTTAATTAGGAGAGTTGGTCAGGATAAAAAGCTACTTAATGCTGAGATGAAAGGACAGGTCCAGAGGAAAGAAGGAAGAGATGGCAGCAGTGTTTGACCTGGTAGCATTCTGCACTTCATTTAGGCTTTCATCCTTCTTTTTCTGTAATGATTCTGTATGCAGTGAAGTAATTAGTAAGATGTGTGGTAGCCTGGTGAGCCTTCATAAGCCATTCATTTCCTGCAGTTGTACTGCTTCAGCAAGGGTGACAGACTCTTCAGAGAAACAACGTCAAGACCCTCTGTGAGTGCAGCCCAGGGAAAACTGCCTGTCCTGGCAGCTGCACACGGTATGCCTTGCACTTTTAAAATCTTCATTAAATTCTTCAGCAAGGAAACAAACTCATCAAAAAGAGACAGTTTTACGATCTAAGTACACATGGAAAACACTGTTGCTTCATTTCACCTGAATGTGGTGAGCCACTCGGTATGTAGGGTCTCACAGGGGTGTTCCTGAAGGATAAGGTTTCTACGTGTCACCAAACAGAATTCTCATTCTAGTCGTGTCTTATTACGGTGCTGTACGCAGAGTTTGCTTTCCTGTGCAAAGCAGAAGACATTTCCTCCTGTAGTGTGCTGAGAGTCGTAACTGATTATCACTCCAGCAACACTGACTGAGTCCAAGAAACTCCCTCCGCTCCCTCTTGAGGTCATGTCTTCCTCACCCTTTGTGCTCCAGCGCCTGCAGCCAGTCATCCTCAGCACCAAGCAGTGCTGGTCTAGTCTGCTTTTAGCTTAATGCCCGTATTCTCCCACACACTGTTGTTTTTACTACATAAAGGGGCTTGTTTGGCTTGAAAGAGTTTGGCCTTTGTATCTAAGGTCTCCCATTGCCACCTCTCCGTACAACACCCCACATTAAACCCAAAAAATGCTAATGAAGCTGCAGCTCCCACATTTTAAACATCAGCAGGCCCACTAGCAGTCCTTACAGGTTTCGCAGAGCACCATCCACCCAAATGACAGAGCTTTCAGGACAACTCACGGTCAGGTTTAGCATGGCTTCACACATCAGCTAGAAGTCATAAATCTATTTGTACGCCATGGCTTATCAATATGTTCAGGCTATATCCATTAACATAAAAGAGATCTCCCGAGTCAGCAAGCCTAGTTTTTTGCTATCTCAAAAATCTCACTCACTTCAACCATAAATTTACCAAATGACATCTTTCCACTAATGAAATTCTGTTGAAAATCAAAGAAACATTAGCAATTTTAAAACTCTGTACAAGCTCATTACTCTGTATTTGCCTGTTAGAAAAGTCATCTCAAATCCAAATTAGCTTCCAAATCAAATATTCTACAGCTTTGTTTTGCATTTTGCAAGCCTGCATTTCAGCCAAGGTGGGGACTAATGGGCTGTAGTCCACAGTTCAGCATGTGCTTGCACTAAGCCTGCCCAGTATGCTACAATAATACAGCAGTTGCAGGTAACCTTACTCAGATAACTGAGGAGAGATGCCTTTCTAGGGTTCCTTTGTGGTTCAGTGAAAGAATTTATTGTTATCATGACTCCTTTCTCCCTGAGCTGCATCCTGCATTCAGCAGGAGGCTGAAACTTTTTCCCTTCGCAGGCAGTATTTGTGCTCTTGCATCAAGACTTCCTACAATGATAAGTGCTTTTTTTCTTTTCTCTCTTAAATCTTCCCCCAGAGGTTGGAAACGCGGGTTGGCTAAAATGGAAACAGTCTCAAGAGGGTTTTTTTTCACTCTGGTGAATTCTGGGTTCCCCGTTTTCATAAACCATCACAACGGTTTTGCTATATTGGTAAAGCTCCTGTGGTAAGATCTGAGCCCTGTGTGCATCTGCTGTGAGTATCTGGGGAATTGGCCCAGCTTGCACAGTTTTGTATTTCTTTCTGATGGTGGAAATTCCCTCTTTACTGATTGTGTGTGATAGCCAACTTTACTGTTACAAGTCTTACATCTCTGATTCTATTTTCAGAATAACACCTTTATGTTATTCACCACTTGTAAATATTCCTACTCCCAGCTGTAGCATGTGCTAGGATAAGTAGAAAGAAAGATTCTTGGTTCTGCTGTGGAGCTGTTAGTAATGTCCTTTTAAGGACCGTTCTTGGGTTTTTAGAAGCCCCTTCCAAGTATTGAGCTTGGATCTTAGAGGAAGAGCCAAACATTTTTCCGGGTGTTGGAAGGAAGAAGAGACCGACTGAAGTGTCAAAGCATGGATTGATCGTGAGATGACAGGGAGAAGTGGAGGAACTTGCAGAAGTCTCCTCAGAAGATGGAGAAAGGTGGAGGAACAACCAAGTAGGAGGCAGCCATACTCCAGAAAGCCAAGAGTAGCCCCTGTAAGTGCAATCTGAATGTGCATATTGTACAGCTCCAGGTGCACATAACCATCAAACCATTGTAGCAGAGAATAAGAAGTGCCAAGAACTCTCTTGGCTTTTATTTTAACGTCTTATTTGACAATCACTTACTGTCTGCCTCTCAGTTGTCAAGCATTTATTCTCTCTCCCAGCAATGATGTGAAAGAAAGGGTACAACTAGCCTAAGATACTTTTTAATTTGGCCAACAAGAAATAGGCATATGCATACAACACCATCTGGTAAAAATCCAAAACTGAAGTGCGTGACACCTAGGTGGAAAATGTTTGCAGTTACGTGCATTTCAAATACTAACATCAGTCAAAGAAGTCTCTAAAATTAAATCCCATTCTTTCTCTTTCAGTTCCTGATGACCAGCAGAAGTGGTGAGTAGCTATACAGATCATCCAGGCATCTGTCTGATACACCTCTGACTGAGCAGCATTTTTGTTGGTGGAGCAAGTTTCTGCTCTCAGCTATAGAGAGAGGAGAAAGAGAACTTTGAGGGTTCAGCAGCTCCAGAGTCTTAAATACTGACCTTAGTGTTACATACTATAGGCTCTATGTTTGGGCCATATAAGAAGAGCTACTGTGGCTACTTCTAAATAGTTTTCTGTTGACTGCTTTGTGTGTTTCTGTTGATGCCTTGGTGACAGAGCTGATATGACACATTTCTGTCCTTGGCTGGAGCATATGAAGTTTTCATTCACTTCAGTTTTATTGTGGAGTTACCCTAAAACTGCCTCTGGATGGGGGCTTTCCCCCTTTTAAAGGCTGCAATATTTTTCTTCCTCCTAGTGCCCTACATCCAGTTGCATGAAGAGAGGAATTTGTTATGTGGACAACTGGATGCTATTTCCCATGTGTTGTAAAAACTGGTGGTTTGAAAGTGCCAGAGGGCTTGACCCCTGCCTCATTGGTTTTTTGAGTCACTCCACAAGTTATTTTCCTTAAGCAGTTAATGTCATTGTCCATCATCCTTGGGTGATGATCCATAGCTGAACATGGCAGAGGGGCAAAGGAAAACAACTGAGGGTCACCTGTCTACATAGAAATAACATCTTAACAGCTTTCTTGTGTTTAAATTCATGGCAACTTTCAACTATAGTTCATCTGAAACACATCCAAGATACTTTTGTCTCCTATTGTTGTTGGAGCAGATGATTATTGAACCTCTGCTTGTTATGTAAAAGTGAATAAGGCATTTGTTTCCTGATTTGTATAAGGAAGAAACATGCTATCATAACTTGCCACAAGCTGTCATTCTCAAGTGCATTCCTATCTGGTACATCTTTCACTTTTAATGAAGTCCAGATCAACTGTCTATCAAATGTTCTTGCTCTCTTGACAAGGTCTACAGCGCTAGTGCAATTTCCTCCTTTTTAAGGGGATGCAAAATCCCCAGTCACTGTTTGCACCCTTGCAGATGAATAGGTAGTTCATTTATCAGCCTTAGTATTATCACATTAATCTATGCATATTAGAGTCCAAGACTCCTGCACATTTCACAGTTTCAAGGGCTAGCCACGTTGCTATCAAGTTTGTTAACTGCCTCAGCTTAAGTAAAACCCTACTTTCTGTCTCTCTGTCCTATTTTCCATGTCATTTGCAGGACTTGTTCCCTTGTGATGCTTATCCCAGGATTAACTTATATTTCAAACAGTCCTCCTGACTGTGACAGATTTTGTCAAGTAGTAGAATTTACCGCAGTAGCTTCTCTGCTTTTTCTGACTGCCAGCTTCTTGGTTTAAACCAAACTTAACTCTTCTTTCCAGGCACTTCAAGCACCATGAAACATGAGAATCCCTCTTTTCCACCCAGCTTGGCACAGTCCCATGCTTACAGCATTGACCATGATGGAGTCCCTTGCTTTCACAGGAGTTTCCTCTTCTCTTGCCAGTGCAAGCACTGTGATGAATATCACATGTTCCTAAAACTAGGCTTGTCAAGACTCCAAAGCTGAGCTCTACAGCCTGCTTCCAGCTACATTTGCCAGCTAAGCTATGCTGCAATCCCTCTGTCACTCCCTGGTCCAGTACACTAAGGATAAGGCTAGCCTAATCCTGACCCAGTCATCCCTGTGCAGAGTCAAGCTGGCCATGTCACACTGCAGTATAGAATCATAGAATCACAGAACAGTTTGGGTTGGAAAGGGCCTTAAGATCATTCAGTTCCAACCCTCTGCCATGGGCAGGGACACCTCACACTCGACCATGTCACCCAAGCCCCATCCAACCTGGCCTTGAACACTGCCAGGGATGGAGCATTTACCACTCCTCCCGGCAACCTGTGCCAGGGCCACACACAGACAAACACTCAAACAGGTCCCACCACAGTGCAAGCTCCCCAGATGTCTCTCCCCAACCATGTACTTCACACTGCTGGGCATATGTGCTGCTGCAGAGTCAAACCCTGCAAGAAACTGAGTTGACTCCTCATGAATCAGGAAAAAATATTCTGCTGATGCTCAAGTTCTAAGCAGCAAAAGCTGAGCATTCATTAATTGGTCCAATATGAGATGTCCCATATACTTTACATATATGGATACATGGAGAGCACAGAGCTGCTGCCATCCTCTCTCCCGGTTGGGTCACTTCTCTCTTCTAGCAATACACTGAAGCTGGTCAGCATCACAAAGAGGTAACCAGGCTATCCTACCGTTAGAGCTCAGCCTGAAGAGATGTGAATATGTGAACATTTTCAAAGAATGAAAAAGGAAGTGGCTTTGATTTTCTAATCCAGCATTGATTGCCTAATGTCACTAACATTGAACATAAGGGTGGGTTTTCAATCTGAACGAGTTCTTTCTTATTCAAGCAGGCAGCTCTAGTCAATAGATGAGAAAAAACAAGGACTGACAAGTTTATACCAGGAACAGAATAAAAGACCATATCATACACAGGCTGCTAAAAACTCCATTTTTTCCCCTGTAAGTGGGAATTCTAGTGGAAAAAGGATTTCAGATTTTGTGCCTGTGTGAATTAGAATTGACTTGCTTACCCGCAGAGCCCTTTTTATACAGGGTTAAGTAACTAACAACATAATTTGCCTTTTCTCTGATCAAAGTTTAATCAAACAGTAACCATGGGGATGTGAAGATGTAAAGGCAGAAAAATCAAACACCATGCATAATACCTCTTAATAGAGGTTCAGCAACCATAAAAATAAATAGGCTGTCACCGTTTCTAGGTTCCTTGATCCAAACAGATGAAAACACGAGATTTTATCTGTATCACGAATGTCACAAGATTTCAACTAGAAGATTACCTGGGCACATGATGTTATAGAAACAATTATTTTGAAGTAATTGCTGTGTTTTCCTGGAGGAGGGAAAGGCGCTTCCCATTTTTTATTTCATGCCCCAGCTCCATCAAAAATAAATACAATCCTGTATTAAGGATAGAGGTTTGAGTTACAGAGAGGACCAGTTCCAAAGGAAAACATCTCCTTGCTGCTTTAGGAGCTGGGACTGATAAACTGCCCTCATTTTTGCCACACAAACCCATGTGGAAATGCAGAAATCTGCAAGCTTCAGACTGAAAACAGAACCACAGACTCAGCAAACAAACAGCACGTAATTATTTGCTCAATTACCTTCAGAGCACAACATCCTGTTACCCTTGAGCTGGCCAGGGAAGGACGGTGGTGCTCCCTTCTTATTTCTTACGGTATTTTCTTCCGTCAGTTTATAATATTGCCAAATCTTGGCAGGTCACCACAGGGACAGCAAATTCCTTCCCACTTCAAAGCATTAAAAAAAAAAAAGGTTAAATTTTAACATGCACAAAATAATGTGTATTCCCCAAGTAACACCTAAAATACCTCAAACCACAGTGACTGGGAATTTTTCCAATACTACTTGGGTCTGAACCTGGTATATGGTGTGGAAAAATCACAGTCCAAATGGTTAGGAATTGTTAGAAGCAAGTGAAAACAGCTGTTCCCCAAAGGAAAGCATTGGGCAGCCTTACTGATAGGCAGTGCAACAAGTTCTGCATGAAATAATAATAAAAGGAGAACAGCAAGTAAATAACACTTCCATTTACATTGGTTCTGTCTCCTGCTGAGATGAGTGGTAACTGCTTAATGACTTGCTATAGCCACTCAAGTCATAAATCAGAATTGATGGTTTTCTCTTAGAGGCTGTGAGATTCTGCTGTCCCCACTGGTGCAGCCCACTGTCTCTTACTTCAATCTCCTCCATCACAGTAGAGTATACACTAAACATGCCACTGCGTAGCTCAGCCTCATTAGCAGCTGTAGCCTGACAGCAATTTAGACCCTTGCTTTTTGAGGGAGGGGGAGGTAACAGAGTCAGGCAATTGAGTTTAATTGCATGAGGAGCATGGCCGAGCTGTGCCCTCCTGCCCTGGCTCTCATCTTCTGCTCCCACCCCACGCAGAGAGGGGCTGCTGCTCTCTGAAGCTCTGACACCCATTCAGCCTCAGCCAGCTCGTTGCCTTTTATTCTGCTATTTATTAACTGATGCCCGCAGATAATTCCAATGTACTCTGGCCTCATTAGGAGAAGGCAGACTCTCAGTTCAGTAATCTCCCAAGATAAAAGAAAACAAGGGAAGAGGAGAAATTCATTTATGTACTTGAGGCACTGTGCTGAGGCACAAGAAATGCAGGCTGCTTTCACAGCTACCATGTGAGGCATGCATAGCAGGAGGACAGGTAGCTTTTGTCAAGATGTGCCTCACCCTGCCTCAGTTAATACCTTGGTGGTAGCACACCCATAATGTTCTGTTTTCCTTTCCAAGCTGGGCACCATCTCTTAGTTGGCTACCCCATTGTTACAAAGGATGGACTTCGCATAACTGTGACACCAACAATTATAAAGAGACAGTATTGTTATTGATTTAAAAGCCAGGCTTTTATTTTTGCCTTTGTTTTCTGTTGCCCATCCTATAAGCCTCAAGCCCAGCCTTCCCCAGGCAGCTGACCAGAGCACAGGAAGCCAGATGTGACCATCGCTTTCTCCTTTGAACCTGGCCTTCACTATAGTCCTTGTGATTTCTAAGCTGAGCACAGAGGAACTGCGAGTTAAAACACAGTCTTGGGGTGGGAGGAAGAAAAAAAGGGAGTGTTTTTACCTTTTCCCAACCTAGGCGTCTTAAAAGTAAAAGTAGGGATGCTCTTCCTGGCAAAGCAGCAGCCTTTAACAGTTAACAGCAACTTCAAGAGTTCCCTTTTCCAGCTCAAATATAGAACAATGACTAGTAAGAAGAAAAACCCTGGACGAGGGTGAGACCTGACAGATTTCCAGAAGCAGAGTCTAAACCCCAGGCCCCACAGCCCCTCTTGAGGCAGCTGAAACCGTACCCTGCTCGGTAGTATGCATTCCTCCCACTTGTGCCTTCCTGACTTTGTAAGGCTCTCCTGTTAAGCATGAATAATGAACTGATCTGGGTTAAAAATAACATTTTTTCCCCTCAGCTATTTTTTGTTAAAACCAGATCATCCTCGCAAATCCAGTCCGCAAAATAGCTCTGCAAATCATTCATCTAGCAGAAGGGCTGCTGCCCAAGCGCAAGAGCAGAGCAAGCAGTCCTGAGCTTATTGCGGCATTTGCTGGTGATCCTCTCTCAAGAAACCATTCCTGCTTGCAAAAACATCCACAGGTTATCCTTATAGAACTGTGGGGCACACAGTTCCCAGAGGAGAAACAGCTCTCCAGTGCTTGTTGTTGCTTCTTTGTTGAGCAATTACCCCCAAGAATCCCTGTCTCCATCTAATTCTACATCTAAAGGGAAAGACAGGCTCTGTGCATGTGTTCAAACCCTCCTTGCATCCACATTATATGAGCACAGCTGGAGATTCTGGGGAACGCTGGGTCCCACAACCACCCTTAGGAAGGACCCAAGCCTATACCTTCCTGCCTGGCACAGTCTGGCTCTATTTCCCTGTCCATCTGCACCCCACATGCTGTAAGGCCTTCTCTGGGAAGGCAGAGAAGATTTATTAGCAGCCAGAGCCCTGCCTGCCCCAAGTGTAGAAACCTGCAGAGCTGCACCAGGGGATGTGATAAGCATGAGTCTGCTTTCTGGCTCCTGCGATCATTACAAACGTGGCTTCTCATCTCTTTGTGATTATTAGTTCCCAGTACCACCTCCTGGTTCCCTCTTGCAGCTCATAAAAGCTTGAGACTGATTTTTCATTACTGACAGGGTGCATATTCTATAACCATCCTTTGGTTTTATCTGCAGGCAGATAAACTGCCTCTTTGTTAGCTCTCCTTTCCTTCACTGCTAAATATGTCACCCATCCCAATATTTGCTCTGCCATACTGGATTACTCCCTCTCTCCTTCCTTTCAGTCACGTATCAGCACTATTTGGTTTATGCAGCAAAACTAGGGGAGATCCAGACCACGGGGCATTTTTGTTGCTATTTGCCATTTTCATCTTGAGTCCTTTGCTAAGTCTACTTGCACTAAATCAGAGCCTTTCCCACTGTATAAGTATCTCTTTGCTGGAATAGTCTCTGGACTGATGGATTCCCTATTGCTTTTGCATAATGCCCTTCTTGAAGCCAGTGCAAAGTCCTTTATTATCCAACGTGAGGCCAATTTAAATATCTCCTGCCATACGAGTATCTGTTACACTTCAAAGCTATGTTGTAGACCTTCATCCAAAAGCAGCTGTGCTGGCAACCCGTAACTGATACTCCTTCGACTAATTTTACAGGAGAGGTTGCTTTATAATATGCACCATTTCTGGCCAGAAAGAATATGCAACAACCACTAGCTGGTACAATTGCTTGTTCTTCCCTACAACAGCACTGCTTCTTCAAAAATCACATTTTCCCTTCCTATCCACACCTACTTTATATTCTCCTGGGGTGAGGCAGAATGCAGACTTCCATCTCAGTTTTATGCATGGCCCACTATTTTATTTTACTCCTTACTCCGTTGCCATAAAACATCAGGCAACACACCCTGGAAGTCATTAATTCATTATTCTTAGATATAGAACAAATGCACTTGACTATGCTGTAGGGTAATTGCTCACACTGAAACGGTCTCTCATGTACATTCATTGTTAGAAACATGTTCAGCTCTAATTCAAATACTCACTCCTAAGACACACAAAGCAAGCACAGTTTAGTAAGCTCCACCCAGCCTTCAAGTTTTGCAAATGAATTTGGGAACAAGATATTGATTCATTTCAGCTGGGATTTATGGTGGCTTTATTGCACCCAAAGCTCCTTAAGCTGCCATCGCTCTCTGGAGCACTGCAAACGGTGCAGCCCTTTCCATAAATTCCACAAATGAAATTACGTTCTGCTTTTACAATTTATCCAAATACTTTGTGCCAGGCTTTTGCAGAACGTAAAACCACAGACCTAGTTTTGAGGAACTCAGAAGCAAGTTCATCACTATGTGACTGTGCTAAATACAGCTCAGCATTTTTCCTTTAAATATTCCTTGCATCCAGCATGTTTGGATGCAGTTTCCACCTCATTACCATTACCTTTAAATACCTCTGGGTAAATTACCCTAACAGAAAGGCTGCTTCAGCTTTGATGTTGTAAAGTCATGCTTTTTTTGCCTTAAGGTTGACCTAGGCCACTTTTATTGTCCACTGCCTCCTAGACCCTTGAAAGCCAAGAGCTTTGCTGCTCCTATATCTGCCTCTATTATCATTATCATGCTTTGAATTCTCATGTTAATGATACATAGGAATACTGTCCCTCTTCCTTATAAAAATAAAGAGATCAGCAGGCAGTTTGGTAAACTTGCCAGAACAAATTCCTGTTTCATGCAGTGTGTGACACTGATCTTAGGTTGCTCTGTTAAAAGCTGTAGCAGGCACATTGAAAAAGTACATCTTTATACTTCCTTCCTCACCAAACTCACTGTTCTTGAGGAAGATACATCTTTAGCTTGAGAAACCTATTTTTCCCACTCCACAACCATCTAGCAGCTCTTTCTCTGTCTGCATCTTCCATAGGAGGGGTTTCTTCCATCTGCATGCCAGGTCCACTCTCACAGCATTTAATCAATCCACCACAGCCACACCATATTCAATCTATATCTGTCTCTTTCTGACCCCAGATATCAAATGTTCCCACCTCACCTCCTATCCTTCCAGTTTCTCTCACTGCAAAAAGAGCCCTATCTACATTACAGGTGTATTTTCTTATCCCCTGTACGCTCCTTGTATTCTTATTGACAATTTCCTAAGTGTTTGTATAATATAATAAGCTACAAGGAATTTGTCAAGCGTTTTACTTGCATTAAAAAAGAAATTATTTCATTATTATTCATAATATTCAGTATTATTATTTCATTATTCCTAGTGGGATAATCATATAAGCATTTCAACCTTTCAAACAATGCTTTTTCTTTTTGAAAAAGAATGGTTTTTTACTCAATAAAAGCAGGTGGAGTAAGGCCCTCAGTTTCTATACCGACTACACCCCGCATGGAAACAAGTTTGGCTGAGTTTTCCTCATGTAGACTACATTTTGTGTGCAGATTACAGAACTGAGTGTGTCCCGCAAACCATGATCAGAAGAGACAGAAGTAAGCCCCTCCAGGGTTCCCATAGCAAGGCTTCCACTCTTTCCTACCATCTTTTCCATGCAAATACACATCTGCATTATAAGAAGCTTGCTGTAAGCCCAGTCACTACCTACCCATCAATACATTGGTTGTCAAATGGGAAAAAGCAGGATTCTCAAACCATTACCACCACAATGGCAAGACAAAGTCCTGTGCTGAGCTGGAGGTTCTGCTGAGACCACCACTTAGCAAAACACACTTGTTCCAGCAGAAACAGGCCTCATGGAAACTAAACAACACAGCTTATTCCCAAAGAATTCAAACCTGGGTCCACCAAAGTAACACTTGTTTTCAATTACAAATAGGATATACTTGCTTTTACAGATGCTCAGCAGGTTGCTTTCAGTGTATTCTTTAAGGCCATGTTAATTGTTAGCAAAACTCAGGTGCAAACACTCAGCTCCTTTGACAAAGAAACCCTACTGCTACCCATGATAGAGCAAGCTCTGCTTTTATAAACTTCAGGCTCGTTATAAAGGAAAAAAAGCATCACCTGACACAAAAAGCTGTTTAACAGGAATTGGCTGCGTTGTTGAAGGCAGCGTATTATGCAGGATGAACTTTTATAATGGTCTCAGCAGCAGCACAATCAGCTTCCCCAACCTGCCAGCTTTAACTTCAGAAGGACTGATGCCAACCAATCCAAACGCTTGGAAAATCTCTTCCATAGGATTTCCAGCTAAACAGTTTAATACAAAATGTTGTATTGTCTTTTAGGAACCATAAGGAACAAACATCTTTTGATAAATAATTGCATAAATGGTGACATGAAGTTCCATTTTCTTATGTTAGCAATTTCTCAGTTAAACATCTCCATTTACACCTAACATGTTTCCTTTGGGTGCCAGCATAACAAACACAGTCTGTGATGCAAGAGCAAACCTGTCTCTTGGTGATTCTCATGTCAATCTGTAGCAGATCAGACTCTGCCTCCAGATGAACTTGTGCACAGGGGAGCTTACTTTCATCCTGCCTTGGCTGTTAATTTGGGATGCTATACAGAGTAGAACATAAGGCAGGAAGAAAATCTCTTTTATAATTAATGAAAAAGTATATTTAAGCCCACAGCTTGAATTAAAACACACAGAGGAGTAGGAAAACCTTTCTTTGATAAATTGCATACTAGTGTGATGAGTATTTTTAATGAGCTGAACCAAAGCATTTGAATGGTTAAGATCTGGGGGCAGAGGAATACCATTATTTGTAACCTTTGATAGCTTCTAAATGGTTGAAGAATACTTTTGCTGCAGTTACACAGTGCTCATATCAGCAAGGAACAGCCTGAAATGATTTCAAAATAGCACACTGCAACCAAGTGAGAATGATACACAAAATAAAACACCTTCAGAGAGCACGGCATGTGTCTCCAGCATGGTAACACAGCATGGTCGTGGGTTCTGAACAGTATCTTCCCTGTGGCTTGAGTAGCTTGTCATTTCTGCTTTGTACTGCAGGTCTCAAATGGGAACACTATGTGAAATAGAATGAATTCTTTTATTATCTAAAATAGAGAAAGGGAAGGACACTGATGAAATCTGTTCTGGAGGTTGTGACAGAACACGCTGCAGAGAAGGTACCTGCAAAGTATGGAGAGGCAAAAATAGAGCAAGAGTCAAAGAAAATGGCTAAGACAGAAAAGGGAGCACCTTTAAAAAACCCAAACCAACATTCATATTTTTTTAGTTTATGAATTTGTTGAACTCATGCCCGCAATATAGTTGTAGCTCCACTGTAAAACAGGAGCATTATGGTTTCTGTCAGGGTCTTAATTCTGCAAGCAAGAAGCCCTATTTGTTTGTAAGTGCCAGCTTAGCAGATGTAAGCTGAACATCTTGTATCGTTTCCACATCTGGTTCCCCACTAGTGAGGTTCTCTCTGACATTATTGAGATGCAGTTGCTGGCCTGAGTGTGACTGCACAGGGGCATGAGGTTAAACTGTTTGCTGATGCCAAAGGAGCACTAAACCCCACCTCTCCAGCACAAATTTAGCTCGAGTCTAGCCCGTTATTTTCACAGACTAAAACCTGCAAAGAGGGTTATTTCTGAGGAGAAAATTCTGATTAATGTAATAGCATACCTGCGACACCAAAAAACAGGCATCCTAAAAATAGGCATCCTAAATTTTATTTCTACACTGAAGTCACTCTAAGCAGTATACAGCAACTGCCCACAGGATGAGAACATGTTACTGCAAGGCACTGAGGCTTCTCTTGCTGTGGTGGTTCATAAGAACTGCATAAATACATACCAAGAGAAAATAACTAAAGGTCCTTGTTTGGAGATTTCACTACTTTACCAGAGACTCTGCAGGTGCCAAAGAGTTTTTACGCTGCCCTTCAACTAAATAAATATCTTTTTCCTAGGATTATTTTTCTTGTTAAGGAGGAAACTCCAATCCAAAACAATTACTTCAGACTTCCAGGAGGAGAGGGCTCCAGTTTTCTTGAAGTCCGGAAGTTCTTCCCCAGCTATCTTCAAGGACATCAGCACATCAAGTGGATTTCAGTATATGTGTTTTGAAATGCTGACATGCCACTTGCCCTTGTGACCTGGCTGCTCAGAGATCCTTAACTTACCTTTGAGGATTTTAGGGAACTGTGTAGAATGCAAAGAGATAACAGATGAGATATTTAAGCTTATTTGGTGAATTTGTCATTTAAGCTAATAGTAGAAAGGTATTTAAACAACACAGATCTTTCTGTTTGTAAACATGATAGCCCCTCACCAACACAATACACCAAAACCACTGTATTGATTCCTGAAAATATTTCATCTGGGCTTAGCTCTTCCGGATATCAACTACTGCATGTTGTTTATCGCTGTCATTGTGCTATGTTCCAGGATGCCATTAAAGGTTTAGTTGGCACGCTTCCATGATATATAATCCTATGGTTTACCTGTTACATGTGTGACTCAGAGTTAACTTGCCCAAGGGAGAGGTTTAGCAGAGATCTTTCCTACCACAGAGCTCTGATTCCTGACAGAAGTCAGACCTGACCAAGTGTTTTTCTGTTTATGAACACTTATATTGCCCAGCCCTTCCAGCACAAGCAAAGCTCACTGTCTGTGCTTCCATCTCCACCTCCACAGCCTCCTCGCCCCTGGCAGTGGCACAGCTGCGTGTCCTGGCTGCTGGGAAGACCTGGGATTTATTCCCAGACAGGAAAACCCATGTAGTGACTGAGAATTTATTACTTCCTTTTATTCTGACTTTAAGAGAAAATTATAGATTTCTGAATCCTGTAAATTTATCATATCTCTGCCTGCCTTCTATTTGCCATGTAGTCAATGCACCTCAGACTTCTCAGGTGACCTCCAACAGAGAGGATTGCCGAGATTGATCCTCAGCGTCCCTGGGGACTTATTAACATTCTTGCTTATAAAAAGCACTGTCAGCCCCTTAAGCTGAATTACTGTTCTGGCTTTAAATGATACCACCAAGTGGTATCAGTGGCATTTAGCTCCTGTGGCCAAATTTCCTTCCCCTTTGCTGTAGCCAGGGTGGCAGGCTGCTATTTAAAACCTCAGCCACCTACTTCACAGCTAGATCCTAAAACCCAGTCTGAAGAAGCTGAGCATCACTGTGCTAACCCTAAGATAAGGACTTCCCGGTTCCCATGAGAGAGCCACCATGTTATCCCCATGTCCTGCCCCTGATCATAATTCCTTCTCTTGTCCTATGTCAAACAAGCCAGATACATTTATTTCCTTACAAGTTAATGAAACCCTATGACTGCTTCTTTATCTTCTGCATCCTTCATTTTCTTACTGAAGTTTGTACTAGAAATCACACATTATACTACTGATGTACCCGCCAGCCACTTTCTCCTGCTCCAAAATCTGCTGATGTTACTCGTGGTGAGGCCACAGAAAGCAGCCCTGTCACTGGCCATGGCTTTGACAGCTTCACCACCTCTCCAAGTAACCCTTTAATATTCACAAAAAGAAGAAATGAGAGGGCAGCTGCTTATACTTCCCCACACTGTTTCTGGTGGTAGGTGTATTTTCCCTCTTATTTTTGTTATTTCCAGCCAGTTGGTATTTTTTCCCCAAATCAACATATTGCTCATGGTTTTAGATTAATTTAAAACTCTGATCTTCTTAATATTGGCATTCCACATCTGCTAAAATCTATGAGAGCAGCTTTAACTCTGCACATAGTAAATCTGAGCTAATGAGTATATCATCCTTACTGTTATAAATGAAAGCCCACACTTGTTATTTGTGACATAAATAACCAGTCTTGTTATTTTCAATGCAGCAGGAAAGTGACAACTCAGAGACAACTCTAGGGACTGTGACACTGGTGCTTTTGCATCCCAGCACCTTCTTCCCCTATGGTGGCTGCTGTGTCTGGCTTCCAAGCTTTGGACCCAACAATCTATCTAAGCATAGGCATAGCTTTTCACATGAAGCAGCACACATGGCACTGTGCTGGTAGCTACACTGAGGGATGTCAATGCTGTGTTGCCTCTTCAGCTCAGCCCTGTTGGGCAGGAGGCACTGCCTTTGGGATGGATACCTGCTCCAGTAACAATAAGCACACTCCATTGCAATCTACCAGCTATGTTCCCAATCCAAATCTTAACATATTCTTCTCACACAAGCACAAATGTTTATCCCACTTGGTTGCTATTCTTTTCCAGTTGGCAACTTCCTTTGAGAAGCCCATGTGTTCTCCTAGATTTCCACCATAACAAGGGGAGCTGAGGAAGCTTCTCTCATGGATCATCTGTGCATACATCAGGGCATACCCAGCTCTCTGCCTAACTATCTCATCTCAGATGGTGCCAGGCGAGCACTCTTCACCAACAGCAGCACTAATTTGATGAGGAACATGATCATCTGGGGATGAGCCACTGCTTAGTGGCTCCTGGTAACTCTAACACTTTTGGAGGCTGCTGACCTGTTTCACTCACATTTGGATAGGAGAGGACATCACTTAATCACTACAGACTCCTCTCCGGAGTCCTACAAGTTTTGGGGGAAAAACAAGGAGCTAGAGAGATAACTGCAGATCACAGCACACTTGGTCTCTCCTGTAAGAATTTTACAACAAGTTTTCCATGTGGAAAAGGGAATTAAGGGACAAAAGGCATAAACAATGTGGCAAAGCAAGCTTCATTAGCTCTGCTGCTCACAGAACAACTTGCATTTGACTCTGGGCAATTATCCAGCCAATAATGATATCTTCAACTCAGCACAGAGTATTTGTTGAAGACGGGAAGTTTGAAGCTGTTCAGTTACCTGTCATCCTACACGTATAATCATGCTCTACAACAATTTACTGTGTTGGAATATTTCTGTTTTGTCGTTACATGAAAGCATCCAAACAGCAGCTTAGCTAAGGAAATCAGCTGTGAAAGTGAGGAAGATAATTGTCTGGCTGAAAGAGATGATAGTCTCTGAAAGAGAAAAGTACTGTAGTTTGAACAGCTTGTATTGACCAGATGAGGTAGTGTTTTATGTTCTCCTTTTATTATCCCTGTCAAGAACACTCACAGAATATGACATAAAGTAAGTTCTGATTCTAACAGCTTTCCTGTTCTTAGGCCTCAATATTGTTTGGTTTGTTTGCTTGTTTTTAAATCTGATGGAAACAATTCAGGAGGTCCTTAAAAGACTTCTACTGCTTTTGGCTGGTTTCAGCCTCAGGCTTGTGTTACAAGAAAGCAAACCTGGTACTTGTTAAAAGCTAATAACGGCATTAGTTATTTCCAAAAATATGATACAAAACCCCCTAGGGAATATTTCAGGTTTCTTTTGTGGTGGTTGTCAAAAGGCACTGGAAGTTTGTAAGAGTCCTGCCACATGAGCAGCCAGGCTGTTCCACAGCATGGTGCTCAGCTTGCTATGAAACACACACTACTATTCTGTCAACGCTCCTAACAGGACCCAGAGGAAAGCCAGGTGCCATCAAGAGCAATATCCACGTGTGAGCTTTGGCAGACATATTGTTTACAATGCATTTGTGTGTTGAATCTCTGTGGAGCCTCTCCAAACGCCCTGGAGCAAGAAATGTCATTTATATTCATATCCCAGAAAGAGAAGGAAATGATTGTAAAAGGATTACAGGCTGCCAAGCTTGGAAGAACGCCAGGCTTTCTGACAAAGCCTGTGTTGCTCAGCGTAGGCACAAGACAGGTATTGTTCCTCTTTGCAAAGCCACTTACTTCCACATGGGTGCTGTTTGTCATCAATACCCTTAGGTTTCAGGATGCTGCACACCCACAGGATAATACAGTTTTCCCATAGTATAAGCAATTACAATGAGATACTGCAGGGCATGGGAGGAGGAAGAACAATTGGTATGCTATTGGCTTTTTCTCACTACATCCCTTTGTCCTCGCAGTCTGTTCTGGACCATTAGGTGTTTCTTTCTGGCTAGTGCATCAACCACTTCTCCCCAGCTGCCTGCGACTATGGTACAGTGTCCCAGAGAGACCTGATGCAGAGTTAGGTCAGGCCCCAGCAAGCCTGCTGCTCTCTCAACCTTCCCCCAGTCTCAACAGGCATCTCCTTACGTGTTCTTCAAAGATTAACACACCAGATCTGTTCTTCTGGCCTAAATCATTTATGATTTGCATTATGCATGTCTTCCCTCATCTCAGTTATTCTGCTTGCCTGCGGAGCCCTGAATAGCTGAGAGTAAGAGCTATCCTGCTGATAGGGTTAAGTGTATTTCATTTAAAACCTGTGAAATTACACACCTCACTGCTGTAAAGGGTCCAGGATCACCTTAATTTATACCAGGAAAGGGCACAGGCTGAGACAGAGAGCCAATCTCTAGCTGTACAGAATAATAAAGGCTTCACATGCTGCTATGCAATTGTCCAGATAACACCTTACCCAGCTGAGGGTTGAAGTTTTGGGCTTTATCTGTCACACAGAGAAATGCAGAGAGAAGGCAACTATGGTCAGCCCTACCCTGCCTGGCACCTTTGGAGGTACATGGAGGGCTGTGGGTCATGTTTATGATTCCCTGTCATCGAGGCTGGTGTTCTGGATCAGTGCAACACACAGAGACAGGTCTACATGTGTGCGTAAGATTAGGACAAATGGGGACTTGATTTGTTTGGGTGGTTTTACCATCTTATGTTAAATTTATTTTTCACACCCTACCAAACTTTTCTCAGAACCGAAGTTAACCCATATCCCAGAAGCAAACCACATTAGTCTGGGTATCTCTGGAGGGTACAGGTTGCCCTCAGAGCCAAGACACTGTAATTGATGGGATCTAGGGGACATGCTCATTTCAGTCGTTTAGCACAAATGCATAGCACACCCTATTCAGCAATCCTCAAAACCAAACCCGACAAAACAAATAAGCAGCAATATGAAAAATGCAATTGTTTGATTCTGCAATCAGGAGTTTGTCATAGGCTATATATGCAAAACAAGTTGAAAGACTTTCTCTAATTACTCACTCATTTCCCACAGTGCCACATGCCAATGAGATGAAAGACTGATTTTGTTCTTTGCTGGGATGTCTCAGTCATCTTCTCCTTCTTCTTATCCTTCCTTCCAGAGAGTAGGCACTGACCTGCAGGCATGACAAGCCTGGGAAAGCAAAGGCACCTTCTCTTCTTCCAAACATGTTGTTTCGCTCTAGCCTGACTGCATCAGTAAGTGGCACAATGCAGCAGAGACAAAAGGAGGTGAGAGAACCAATGAAAGAGACCTGGGTACTGGGAGCAGTAGGAGAAATGGATACACCAGAAGGCAAGGCAGGAGGGAGCAGGAAGGAGACCCTAGTTCAGCAGTCATCCTTCCTGAACTGAATTCCTGGCAAATATTAAAAAGAAGCAGAAAATACAGCTGTGAAAACTTGAATATAACAGGGAAGAGGAAGCTGCTGGTTTTTTTGCATTGTGCGGTTCCTCCAATTCCCTCACCTTTCCCTTCCCCCTGGAAAGAAAGGAAGAGAATCATCAAACTGGGGCAAGAGGGCCATGTAAGTAGTATGTGAAGTGATCACCAGTCCAGGGTACAGTCTGCTCTGTGTGTACACATGTCCAGCTGAAACAACTAACCGAGCAGAACTGGTCCCCAGAGCTTTTAGCACTAATGAAAAGATTTCCATTAATCTCAACTGCAGGTTGCAGAGAGGAGCCAGCTGGGCTCCCACACTGCAGCACCTTTCTTTTCCTACATGCCAACTCAACAACTGTCATCTGCCATGCATAAAATTGGTTTGGTTTTGGGTCTAACGCATCAGGATCTGTATTCCTGCAGGCTTAAGAGCACATTCGGGGCCATGCTGGCCTAGAGTCTCAACAGAGGATGCACAGCACAAGGCCGTGGGGAAGAATCATGACTAAAGGGCATTTTTATGTTCCCCGAGTCCTGCCAGCTCTCTTGGCATTGACTGCCAAAATGATACCATTCCATGAGCCAGAAATCGTGGAGGCTGGTCATTGCTTATCTCTGCTCAGTCAAGGCCCTGGCACTGTCACCAGTCTAGGATTTGTGCTCCATGGGTACTGGTAGATACCGTTAATCATCCTGATTAACCATTTTATTTCTATAGGGGACCAAGCTGGTAAATTAGGCCCCAAGGGTGAAAAACAACAAAAAGAAATCCAGGTTTGCCTTTCATCTGGTCTTTCTCTTAAATGCAGCCTCTCTGTTGAGTCCTTCATTCCCTATTCCCTACTCTTCCAGTCTCCCCTGACTCCAGGCCTTTGGCCCTCTGGCTTATTTTAAACCTCACTGTTGCAGAATACCAGTCAGAAGAAGGGATATTTGCCTCAGGAAAAGAGCCAAAACGGACATTTCCATCTTTTTCACAGAGACTGATGCGTAGAAGGGAGAATTCACAGTGACTGCTCCAGAAACACTCCTTTTTCCTGCCTCTCAGTAAAAAAGGAATTGAGATACAAATGTCATAATTTTTATCCCTTGCCTGTCTAAATCTTCTTCCTAATACTTCAAACCCCTGTCTTACAGACAAGAATCAACAACAGCCTATTATCACACCTATCGAGCAGGAACTGCTTCTGGTAAAGTTTTCACCTTCTATGTTTTTCGATATATTTAGGGTAGATAAATAAGAGCAGAAGGGTTTTTTCTGAGATCAAGAAAGGAACAGGGCACTGCCATACAACAAAACTGCTGGTTTCTTCAAGCTGCTTTCTGTGGGGAAAAAGAAACTGCCTACCGGAGCTACTTCTAAGCAACGAGATCGTCATGAGATTCAGAAATGCATGTCTGGGGAAAACATGCATCCCAACTGCAGCTGAATAAGAGATGTCCAGATGTCATTCTTTTTCCATTCCAGGAAAGGGGAAAAGGTTTCCTACAAAAACGTATTTTTTTCCCATGTCTCAGGAAAAGCTACATTAATAATAAATAAGCATCATGGTATGAATCTCTGCCCCGTCTCCATCTGTTAAGGCACTGCAAGGCTCCAGAGAGAGTCTTCGTACAAACAGCACTAAATGTAAATTTCAGGCTGATCTTCATTTCTTTCTCAGAGCCACAAACCCAGGAAGAGCAAGGAAGTCCGTGCTGCTGCCAGGGTGAAAAATGGACCCTGAACAGTTAAATTTGCCTCAGTTCCTTTGTTAGTAGCCACTAGTGTACAGACAGACCTTACAGAGCATTGGTCAGCTTTTTCTGCTGACCAGGTCCTGTTTTCTTCCATTAATGGATGAACCACTGAGGAAGCTTCTGCTTGTCCCAGAGGAGCAAAGGGGTTATCTTGAGACACGCTCTTCCCTTGGAACGTGGTTAACAACTTGCAAGATGGACAGTGTGGACGAGACCCAAGGCTGATAAAGCCTCTCTAGGGAAATTGCTCTCCAAGCACTCTCCAAGCTATGCTTTCCATAGCACTGTCCTCATGCACTAAGGGCTTGCATAGTTAGGTGTAGGTGTTGCAGTTACAGGACAGGCGCATGATGAGGATAATAAGCAGCTACCAGCACAATGGGCTGCTTTGGAGGTGAAACAGCCAGCGGCAACTGGAGGATAAACTTGGCCTGAGAGAGTAAACTATGCTTTGGCAAGGCTGTAGGCTGCTGTATGAAGAGCAACAAGGGACAGCCTTCTGAGTAAAGTTCACCACATCAATGAGTTCGGGGTAACATTTTAATTGAATATGTGAAGTAATGCACAGGTACAAGCAGGAGCAGAGTCCTCTGTGGGCTCCCTCTGGGATCAATACCTCATTGACATACCAGACCTTCATTACATTAACAGATCCGTTTTCTTTAAATCCTTCATTTCCCTAATTTTCCCACTCTTTCTCATTAATGAGAAATCCTTGCTAGTTCACATCAATTTCAGCTAACTTTCCAAGTGTTCCTTTTCCTTTCTAACTGTTCTGCATCCTCACATCTATGGTCCACTTTATACATCACTCTTCTGAAACTTTGCTAACATTCATTCATGGTTTTTTTTCATAACTGTCCAACAAGCTCCCATAATAATTGTCAGTATTTTGGAATTTCCAAATCCTTCCCAGGGATTTAAGATCCATGCTTTCCATACACGTCTTCAATCTTCTTTTCTAGCCTTCAGCTTTGTGCATGAGAATAACCAGTAGTATTATAATGTCATTTTATTAGGAGAAGCTCACTAAACTGCTGTACACAGTAGATGCTCTGATCATAGATGGGGTAGCTGTAATCAAGCAGAATTTCCTAGCAAATCTACGTCTCTACAGAGACATAGATACCTTAGGCTATCAACTCATTCAGCTGTCTGCTCATCAGCTCTTCACGTCTGTCCAGAGATGAAGGAGGACTTAGTTCTGCTGACCCACAGCTTCCAGAGGAGCACTAGCCAAAGGTCAACGGCTGAATGATGTGGGACTTGTGACCAAGGACTCGGTGTCTCCTGCTTGTGTTACTTGTTCCATTTTGAAATAAAACCCCTGCCGCAGAAAATATATGGACCCAGTCAGAGATCAATATGATCAGACAAAAGCCTCTGTTCCTGGACCCTTTCTTGCTGCTTCTCCTCCCACCAGGAGTCCCTCCAGGCCACAGGGGCCCCAGGCTGTCATCCTTCCCAGCATCCCAATCTCTCCTTCTCTCCATTTTGTAACATTTTCCCTTTTGGGATGCCAGATTCCCTCCCTGCCCCCAGTATCATCTCATCTACTGATTACTTAAAACTCCTGCATCGCTTCTGGCACTATTTCCATATAAAAGTGTACAGAGTCTTTGTGACAAAGCTGTCACGGCAACTTGAAGTTTGTCAGGTCTTCACATTATACATCATCTGCAAAGCTGCACATTATTAAACATGTTCTGATGCTCCCAATTACTTACAAATTATTCCATTGCCAGATCCCACTGCTACATTCAGTCAACATTTGTCATCCGGAAGAAAACTTCTAGATTAAGTTGCTGTCGCTTCAGGGCATTGAGGAGGGTGGGTGCTCTTCTCTCATGCCTGGAGCAGACTGAGAGGAGATCAAAGCCAGATACTTTTCTGGCTCCACTGTGGATGGACTTAAGTGCTGGAGTAGAATGGGCTGCTAGGGGACACAGTTACTGCTGCATGCACCTACCCAACCTTGAGAACAGGATACAGTAGCTGTTGCCATCCCTTTTCGAGCACATTCCATGTTAACACTCACAATTTGGTCAACTAGCATCAAATAAACGCGTGCTGATAGATCTAGACGTAAGTTAGAGATCCATAACATCATACTGAAACTGACAATCCTGTGTTCCCCTGCTTGGAGCCCACAGAAGCACTACATGAACATGGCAGAGCCAGACATTTCATACACGTCTGTGCTGCTGTAAAGACATTTCATTCACTAATTTCATTTCCCATTTTGTTTGACTTGTGAACACCTATTCAGAGCCTGGCCCAGCCTCTGCGTGGTGGCAGATGGCTTCTCCTTAGTTTTCATTAGGCTTAGGTGTGGGGAGACCGTTTTATTTCCTTTCTGATCTTAACTTTAAGAGCATGGAAGTATTTTTCCATCTGTTACCTGATTTTCTTCTTTGCAGGCATCAGACATTACTGGAACCGCTTCATCTTGCAAAGATTCTTGCTCTAAGAAATAACACAAAGGCTGCAAAGGCTTTTCCCTGTGGAAACCTAAAGGGTTTCACCGGGTGTAATGCATCAACTGATTCCTAATTTTTAAGTTCCCAGTGTTTTAACTCCTGTGAAGCTTTTTCAACTGTACAAAACCCACATTGATAATAATGAATGAACCAGTTTTCAGGAATTCAAATTAAAAACTGCTTAATAAATAATTTAATAAAGTAATACTTCAACTTGCTTTTCTCCCCTCTGCATGCAGAGTGACTTCTGGTTTATTCCTTTCTTTGATGAAAAATTACACTTGCTCTGCATTCTCTGAACAGCTTTAGCCATTTGATTTTATATTTGACCCCACTGAGACATCCTGGGATAAAAAGGTCATGAAAAGGTTTAAAAACTGTGCATTTGTCCCTGTTTCTGGAGGAAGATCAAGCAGAATCACCTACATTGACTTCCCACAGGATTTCATCCTCCACCAAGCTCAGCAGCATCCTGAGGTCCTTCTTTGGCATTATTGAGGGGACACTACTACAGTTTTCTCCATCATTTCTTGGGAGCTGCCTCTGTTTCAGAGTATCTGCAGGACATCCACTGTGATGTGTTACACATTCATTCCCGTGTTAGTGGATTCTGAATGCAAGGTTGGCTACAGAGAAATTGTTTTCAAGTCAGGACTATCTGACTTGAAAACTACCCCCTAATGAAGTTAGAAACTCAGTTTGTTCTCTGAACTGTGTTGAAACACTCCAGGACACACTCCATGGCCTTGTCCCAGTGACAGTACCTGTTCCTTCCCTATATAATCCCTTTTCTCCCACTATTAATTTTACCAGGAGAGCAGGAAAATAATGATGGGAGTTCTGGCTCACTACCTAAGGAGGTATCACTGGACAAACACCCATTTCCCAGCTGAATGCCTTTACCTTCTAGCACTTCCATTGTAGCAGCTCCTATGAACTTTCCATCCTCCACATACTCTCCAGTAACTACCAAATTACCCACCTGCTTCTTGATATGTCACAGCCTTCAGAAGCTGCAGCATGAGTCAGCTTTCAGTTCTGCGACCTTCCGCTGGAGCTTCTGATTTTCACCTTCATCTCTTAATCTGTATGCTGAACTTTTCACATCCTCTCTCAAGGCCTCATTTGGCTCTGCTATAGCTGTAGCTGGTGTCTGTCAAACCACTGCTGTGCTCTATTCTTGTCAATATGCAGTTGTTAAAACACCAAACCAAACCAAAAAACCCCACCACACCAAAACATACACACACAAAATATTTAGGGATTTCCAGCACCTGCTTCAAATAAAATCATTTGCATAATCACTTTTTTGAGGGATTCAGTGCCAGGTGCTGCAAAAGACCTATGCATCTTCCCAGAACACTTAGGATCCCGTATCTCTTCCCTCCTGCTCCCAACAACTCTCATCCACATTTTCAAGATCAGCAAGAGCCCAATCTGCAAACTGGCTGCAAATAGCACTGGAATAGGATGCCCAAAGAAGTGGCAAATGCCCCATCCCTGACAGTGTTCAAGGCCAGGTTGGACAGAGCCTTGGGTGACATGATCTAGTGTGAGGCATGCCTGCCCATGGGAGGGGGTTAGAACTGGATGATCTTAAGGTCCTTTCCAGCTCAAACCATTCTATGATTTGTCCCTCTGGGATCATCAGATTCTTGACCTCCTTGAATCTCACTAACTTCAAAATCCCTTCATGCATCTACAGTACTAACTTCCAAGTTTCTTTGTAACTCTTTCCGTGACACAAGTCCCATTAATTTTGCTCAGTTATTATCACTTCTTATTGCACAGGCTTTCCTATCAAAAGCTAGAGTAGGGTTTTCCAGTGTAAGTAGCATTCTCACTCAGTGGGCCACTTTAGCCTTCCCCCCTTCTTTCATGACACAGTTTTCTCTCACTCACTGAAACTGCATTCAGATTTACTGATCCTTGTACACAAATGGCCTCTTTTTATTGCATTTCCCAGTGACCTGTGAGGTTTCCCCCAACACAGAAGGATTTCCAGCTGTTTGAAAAGGTTGTAAAGAGCTGCTAACAAAAGGAATTCAAGAACCCAGCATTGTTTGGAAGAGAAACGCCTCTCTCGTGTCAAGGGGTGAGTAGAGACACTTCTCAGGAAGTAAACCATACACTATGGTCAATAGGAAAGCAGAGCACTTCATATACAGTTTACCAGAAGTCAATCCTGTAAGTAACCTCTGCCTAAAATATCTGCTGAATTCAACCAGGGGTCATCATGACACAATGAAGGTGGCTTCTCAGCTTCTTTCTGATGCGTGAGGATTTGGATGGGTGAATGGTTGGATAGATGGATGAGATGGCAAAAGTGGAAACAGACATAGAAAATGACAGGAAAAATAGGTATCAATAGGACAGAATAAAGTGCTGATGAGAAAGAGTGTATCCTGTCATCTCCACATAAAAACCATCTTCCTCCAAACTGCTGCTTTGCTCTTCTTTTTATGCCTGGTTTATTACCCTCCTCATGCTTTGCTCCTCCCATTCTGCTCCCTGGATGATCCTGTCTCTGCTGCCACACTATATTTTGCGCTGCTATTCTGCAAGCCCTTCTTGCCTCTGAGCTGTAAGCCACTTCCTCCTTTCCCTGTATTATTTTAATTCCTCAAAATTCCACCATTATCACTTCCAAGCCCATTAAATTTCCATTCTTTCCACAAGTTTTCCTCTTTCTCTCTATATAGAAAGATCTTCTTTTGAGAACCACAAACATGCCTCTTCCCAACCTCTTTTCTTCACCAAGACACATATTCTTTCCCATTTTTACATGACTGCTATACAAGCTTTTGTGTAAACCATTCCAGCTTCAGTTCTTCCATCCTAAAATTACCTTATTATTAATTTCCTGAATACTTCACTGTCCTACCCAACCATCTCGCTCATACCTCTTCTTCCTCAGCTTTCTTTAAGTCTGCTGCAGGTGCAAGGCCAGGGAGGACATTTAGTAGCTCATATTAAGAAGCATCCGCTTCATCAGTCTCAAAAGGATGCTGACAAAGGCTGCTCAAACAATAAGTGAATCATTGTTTCTGTGCCTCCATTTTATCCCTACCAACTTTAGGACAGTGTATTTAACAAACAAGCCACCACACCAGGACATTTGCTCTTCTGACACCAACAGCGAGCCATAAGGCACAATCATAAGTAGGCATTACAGTGGTAGTATCAGCTCAACACAGCATTTGGCAGCCCTTTTCCTTCTGGTTTAGAAACCACATTAAGTTCTAATAGTGTTGAATGTTTCATGTGTTTTGTTTGATCTCCTTACAGGCAAACTGTAAACTTTGTGCTTCAACAAATCACACTAAATGGGTTACTAAAACTCATTTCTACTTAAACTTACACATTGCTACAGTAATTACAAAGGAACTTGCACAAATTGAGTAGATTTCATGGTAGGACAAAGATAAGCAAAAAGATACCAACAAGATGAGGCAGCATGCTAAGATAAACTATGAAGGATGTTTGGAGGGCTTGCCGTCTACATTCAAAAGAAACAGGATTCACAACACCAAAAAATGGTACAAATAATCCTAATTCAGGGGCTTAAAACAGACTACTTCTTTCTACTCATCTAATAGCATTCATAACTTGTTTCCATTCAACAAAGAGGTTTAATCCAGCTGTGCTCTGTGTGTGTACAAATACAGGTGTTACCTGTTTGAAGTGATGGAGCACAACCTGGTGCCCAAAGCACCTAACACTAGCAATTACTGGTCAAAACCCAGGATGGTTTTTGGATTTGCATATAAATTGAAATAGGATCAATAATTTCAGGCCTACAGCTACTGCAGGGGAAGTTTGCTGCACTGCAAGAAGAATTTTCTTATCATGCCACAAATGCAACACATTGAATTTGCCAATCCATTATATCCTTCTTTTGCCTGCAGTTCTGAGATGCCACGTTTACAATCAGTCAGGGTCAAGATGAAGCATAACTGTGTCTCTGAGGATGGAAGATCAGTCTGTGGGCTGCATTCCCAGTAAGGTCACTATAGTAAATTCACATCAAGGTGGTGGGTGAGAAACAGGGCTACTGTACTTCAATTCCAACACTGCCTAAGGCCAAAATAGTACAGCTCAGGAGGCAAGAAGGATTTAGTAACACTGGACACATATCTCAACCCAAGAAAAATAACTTGGCACCATCTAGGTTTACCTAGCTTTGGACAGTGCTCTTCTTGCTAATGATTTCTGGTGACATGCCAGTGATATCAGTCACAAGGACCATGTTTCAAGGGGAAATCAATTCTTCTCTAATATCTGCTGCTGGAGGCTGCATCTTCCCTCAGTCCCCATCTTGCTGCTCCCTGCTGTTCTGATCTCTCCCCAGCCACAAGCTCTTTCAGATTCTCTGATTCAGAGTACCGATGCTGATGGAGGAGTATCTCCCTGGGGAGAAGAGCCAGCTCCCAGTTTGGAAACAGCTAATTTTCAGATGTCCTTCTTTTTCCCACAGGAGGAAGAGGCATCCATTCTGCCCATTCTCTTCCATCCCAGAATAACAGTGTTTTTTTTTCCTGTGTCAGAAATAAGCATTAATAAATAATCAAATTAATCCTTGTCCTAGCTGAACCTTCTTGCAAAACACAGCAAACTGCTGCCTCTCCGGTAGTCAAAGCAATGGCAGACTTGTATTTCAATACTGTAAATGGGAACTCTCCTATAGGGTTTTTTGTGTGTTGAAGGGTTTTTGTTAAAAAAAAAACCAACAACCTGGAGGTTTAGGAATAAATGTAACATCTTTTTGGACTTCTATTTTCAAAGCCAGCTTTTCCACAGACGCCCACCTGAGTGCCAGAGTTCACAATTAGAACAGTGCTTGAAGTCAGAAACATCTCTTCAGAAAAAATCACATCCAAGTTGCTGTTGCACTTGGATATACGGTTTATATTTAATTCTTCTCTTCTTCTGTTTTATTTTCCTTCTTTTTCCATTTAAGTGAGTCTCCAGTTTTCCCTGTCCTTCTGCCACCCCTTCTTAGGCAAACTGTGCTCATAAATGAACATCCCAAAGATCCTAATGTGAGCCCCTGCACTAAGCCTTCCTTCAAAACTGCAGGACTCCTCCCACATCAAATGATTACAGCTGAGGCTTCTTTGTCCCACTCAACTCAAAACCACAAGTATGAGGAACTACTGGTAAGCCAGCACCACTCCTGCCTCTAACGCACCCCCTTACAAAACATCTGGAAGGTATTGCATAGCACCAGCCAGCTCAAGCCTAGAGAGGAAACATCGTTCTCACAGGTCCCAAAGGGCTTGCTTTCTGTGCTGGGTCTGTGAGAGTAACAAAGGAAGAACAAGGAGAGAGAAAAGAAAAAGCAGACAAAATCCCCCCATCTTTCACCATGTCTTCACCTCATCTCCTCACCTCACACACTGGCTTTCTCAGGTTTGGAAGAAAGCGTCTTGCTGTTGGTAAACAAAGGCACTGAGGCAGCTTGATGATGTGCTGCCTTTCCCTTCAGCATAGCTTTGGCACAAGAAATGCTCCTCACCCAAACAAGGGGTCAGGGAAAAACATCCAAGTGTTGCCTGTGCTGGGCTGGACAGACTTGAAGAGGTGACAAACATTTCCTTCATCTCCCAAACCCTCTCCTATTTACTGGGCCTTTGCAGGAAAAGGGGTCTCTGGCACAGCTGGATGGAATCCATGGGGTGATGTCTGGTAGTGATGGGCCAGGAGGGAAACACCCAGCATATGGTGTGTGAAAAGAGGCAGAAGAGTGAATAAAAGGAGCAGATTTGAAGCAGAAAGGCAGGAAACTTAGAAATCCTTGAGGCCACAGTTAATTTGCAGAGTGGAAACATATTGTAAAGAGGAAATATGTCTTTAGTCATAATTAAATACATAGTCATGTATATACCTAAAAGCATGTATTAACAATTTCCAAAACAAGACAAAACATTCCCCATGCTTCCTGCTTTTGCTTGGCTTGGGTGACCCTACCATGTTGTTCCTTGTCTCCCTGAATCCCACAGTGAGGTACTGGGGGCTGGTGTATTTGGGTACTTCTATCGCCTCCAGAGGAAAAGCTGTATAGCTGGGGAAGTTCTGTGCAAGGCATCTGGACATGCTGAAAGCCAGTGCATGGGAATGCTTGCCTGGAAAGCTGGAATGTGTCCCTGCAGCACGGCACACAAGAAAGATGCCATCACAGGTGAAACATAATGTTCTTCTGTGCCCTCCTGACCAGCACTGGGGTCTCCAATGACATCCTCCCCATCAATAACGTCAACTCAAGCAGCTCCTGTGGCACCCCCAGGTCCTCTTCACCTTTCCCTTATCCCACCTCCCATGTTCCCATACTGATCCTGACAGTCCTGAGCAATCTCACAGTTAAATTAGACCCCATTCCCAGCACCCACAGAACAGGTTTTCAGGTAAATCCACCTCCTTCCCTCCAAGCTAAAGCTTCCCACACAGCTTTGCAAGTCTTCATGCCAACAGTTAGTTTCTTTCCTCCTTGGAAATGTTCCATTCCCCTGATTTCTAGCCCCCTCAGAGGGCTTTTGGACCAAATCACCTCTTCCAGGTTCCAGCTAGCGCGTTGCAGTTAGTGACTCCATGCCTCTCATCTGCCAGCCTTCAGCCTGTGTCGGCAAACTGAGCACCCCTCCTTTATGTAGGAACATTTTGCATGACAGCTCTTTCCATACCAACTCCATAGCACCAGGCAGAGTTGACCAAGTGTACTGCAATGGACTTCCTACAGCATCCCACAGGAGTAGGGTGATTTCCAGCAGAAAATCAGCTATCTCCAAAGAACATGATATACTAACCTGCCCATGTCACAGCTTATACTTACCTTTCGTTCCTCTGCCTCTCTAAAACTGGTTGGGTTCAGGCTATACCAAATACTGTCTGAAAAACACTCCTGCTAGTATTTGTTCTATGATAAAGCAGTTTATTAACACCACAAGGAAACCCATTTCAATACCTGTTTCAGATTCTACTTGGCAGGTTCAAAAAGGTTGCTCGCGTACAACAGTTGGGAAACATTTAAACAGCCAAGATTTAGACTTGCCAGTACTCCTGGGAAGGAGTCGGAGCAGACCGGAAGGGCAGGAATTTTGTGGGAGTTAAGGTCACAAATGCCACCACACTTGTATTGAAAACTTTGAAATAGGAGAGGGAGACAGCTGAGGGCTCTAGGACAGGATCACAGCCTGTAGGCACTGGCAGGATTTCACAGGGCTTGAAGAGTGAAAGAGGTGGTGGGGGGGGAACAGTTGAGACAGAATCATTTCAGCACAGGCAATAGGAACTGCAAATGAAAGACGATGGGAACTAAAAGGAATGATTAAGAGCTCCAATATTTTATTGGCGAGTTCAACATCTGGTTGAACAACATGTATTTGAAGCTTGACATCCGGCAGGTCTTGTATGCAAACCACGACAGCACCTCAGCAAAGTCAAAGGGCTGAAGGAAAAGCCATTTGAAAGCTACAGGCTCCCAGGAGCAGGGCAGAGAGCAGTATGCAAGCAGGTTAGCTGGGAGGAAGGGGAGGGGGGTGGAGGAGAGCGGGGGCTATACAGCTCTAAGACATCTGCCTTCCCTAGCTCCAATTAACCAGCTAATTTCCCCAGGCACTCTCTATGGAAACAAGCTTCTCCAGAGAGTGATTCACTGCACAATGTTACACTGCTGCTCTGCAGCGCTCCCCTGAATTTATTCTTCATTCCGTAGAGGAATACTGCGCTCGCCACCGATGCAGAGTGCACCCTGGGAAACGTGGTGGCTAATTTTGATGCCTGCAGATGGGGAGTGTAAGTCCCTTGCTCTCCCTCCCTAGCTACCTGTTGTGAATTAGTGTGTAAATAAGTGGTGTTCACCCCGTATTTGCAACTGAAGAGTTTGTCAAGAAACAGCTCCTCTTGTGCTGTTACACATAGCAGATATACACACAGCAGATAACTAAATTCATTCCAATCCCAGACTGGAATGAAATGGGATTGGAGATTCCAATCGCATTTTACCACAAACCCACATTTTCCCCTTCCTACAGCATCAGATCTACCCAGGCAATGTCCATCACATTGATAAAGAAGTCCCTATGAATGCTCGGTAAGTGTCCATTTGGGTAGGCAAATGCATGAACTGCCTGCACAGACCTGCTGCCAAACCACACATTTCAACCCATTGAAGTCAATAGAAAGGTTTTCACTGATTTAAACAAAGGAGTAGCTTTAAACGAATTTCACATGCTGAATCCATTCACATATCAAGTTCCAGTTGCTCCTAAATCTGACTGATTGGGGAAAATAACACGGAGTCTCTCACCTTCTCTAAGTAACTGAACTGTAGTCAGCTTCTGAATGAACACGATTTACCCAAAGGA
Source organism: Pezoporus flaviventris (assembly GCF_033815535.1). Lineage (NCBI taxonomy): Eukaryota > Metazoa > Chordata > Aves > Psittaciformes > Psittacidae > Pezoporus > Pezoporus flaviventris. Next base: position 9,131,630 of record NW_026892585.1, read on the forward strand.
AAACTTTCTTCCCCATCAATATTGACTGGCTGTAATTCTGTAGCCATTCACAACATCTATGTGCCCTAATTTAAAATTGCCCAAGTAACAACATGAGAGAGAAACAATGGTTCTGTGTCTGAAAGAACAACTGCACAGGCTGAAGTCTGCTGCTATATTAATATAGCACTAACAGATGTAATTAGAAAGTAAAAGGCAAACAAAGGAACTGTTAAGAGTTCTGTGCACTGTTTAGGCTTCTCCTAAGACTAAAATGCTTCTTTAGGGAAGTGATAATGTCTTCATATGTGACTACTATAAAATGCCTCACAGGTGTCATATGCCATAACCTGTCCTGGGTCTCACTGGGGTAATTTTCTTCCTAGTAGCTGGTATGGATTTGTGTTTTGGATTTGTGCTGGACACGTCATTGATAACCCAGGGATGGTTTTGTTATTGCTGAGCAGCACATACACACACTTGAGGCCCTTTCTGCTTCTCACACACCCCACCAAGTGTGTGGGCTCAGGGTACACAAGGAGTTGGGAGGGGACACAGCTGGGTCAGCTGATCCCAACTGACCCAAGGGATATCCCAGACCATAAGATATCACACTTAGCAATAAAAGGTGCGGGAAAAAGAAGGAAGAGGTGGATGTTTGGGGTGATGGTGTTCTGTCTTCCCAAGTAACTATTACATGTGACAAAGCCCTGCTCTCCCGGAGATGGCCAAGCACCTGGTGACCATAGGAAGGGATGAATCAATCCCTTGTTTTGCTTTGCTGGCGTGCACACCTTTTGCTTTGCTTATTAGACTGCCTTCATGCCAACCCACAAGTTTTCTCACTTTTGCCCTTCTGATTATCTCCTCCGTTCCACCAGGGGAGAGTGCAAATGGCTGTGTGGGACTTAGTTGCCAGCTAGGGTTAAGCCACAACATAACTGCATGGCTATATTTGCAAATCACTCCATTTTCTATAGTCCTATTCTAATTTTATCACTATTTCTAAGTAATTTCACTGTTTCCAGGAGCGCAGGAGTTATTTTTTTCTTTGAGAGTTGGATGTATATTATTTTTTGCAGTCATCCACTCACATGCTGACTTAGATACAGAACACAAATGAAGGACAGTAATATGCTGCTTCCAGAAAAGTATTTAAATTCAGTAGAAAGCAGCCATGTGATGCATTAGTTTAATGTACTGTTCTCATTTCTGCACTGTTCTCATTTCTGCTGGGAAAAGATTTCTATGTTGGCACAGGGCTCCACTGAAATTGAGTGAACTCAACATGGCATCTATTAAGAGACAAGGTATTTCTTCTGTTCTGGTTTGATTCTATTTGAAAGTAAATGATTTCCACTGTGAAAAAAAAAACAACACCCAAACAACAAAAACACCAACAAAACCCCCTAAATAGGCACAACAACTAACTAGAGCAAATACATAGAACAATGTGGGGTATCTGGAAGAAAAGGTTGGGACTGTGGTGGCCCAAGTTCTGCAGATCAGGTAAAGAGGTGGAAAACTCACCTAGAACATCATTCTAGCTAATACTTCTTTCTAGGTAATACTACTAAATGAGACATACCTCATTGTAAGACATGTCATGGGGGAGATGAGAACTCATGAGGGAAAATCATATCTAGTGTTTGCAGTCCTCCAGTATATGCTCTCAGGGACATTTCCAGCCAAGTCACAGGAAAGCTTGCTGCTGCTAGGTTCCTACCTGCCTGGAAGGACAGCAATGCATTGAAGCAAGGTAACGTCGCTTTGTGTTGGCACAAACCAGAAGGCACAGGGTATAGCCCAGACTCTCCAGCCCACCCAGAGAGCCTAGGAATCACAGCTAGGCAAAAAGAAGGTAATGAAACAGAAATAGCAACTGCCTGATGGCAACAGTGAGCTCTCGCCCTACAGCTTTCCCTTCTGTCATGTTCCTCCTTCCCTAAGCGCAGTCTCAGGAACGGATTCTCTCTGGCTGTTCACAGTGCTGTTGGATCTCCTCGGCAAGGTCAAGACACCGCAAAATTCGCCACTTCTCAGCAGCCAGCTCCTCCTTGGATACCTGGCCCAGCAGTTTTTTGGCAAAAAGGTTCTGATCCTGCATGAAAAGGCCCACAGCAGACCTCGGGGCTTGAGGGAAGTTCTCCAGGCAACCACTTGTGAAACAGAAGTTGATTTTCTTTTCACGTCTCATCCCTGGTCCCCTTTCTTCAATCCAAGTCAGAGGTCTAGTGTGGAGGAACAAAGAAAGAGTATTTATGAAGAAACAGAGTCAACAGTTCTAGTTCTAGTTGCAGAAAATGCCCTAATAAATGCACCATTTCAATCACTGCATATTCAGGTAACATTTTCTGACCAACGTGCCTAGTCACTGCAGAGATGAATACCAGGTAACAGTCTTAACTCTGCCACTGCTTCATGCCATGACTTTCAGCACACCACCTGAGCTCTCTCTACAGCTTTGATGTCCCTCTGCACAAAGTGAAGCCAGCAATGTCTAGCCATCTCACAGCGATGAGGGAAATTTAATCTGCTTGTTTGTGGACTTGGATGAAAAGTGCAGCTAAACATCCAAATATTTTGTGAGTGATCCAATCACAGCTAAATTCACAAGGCCCTCAGTGTCCAGTTATTCCTCCTGCAAGAATAAATTTAGGTGAACCAGCTGCTTCCATGCAAGCTGAACGCCACCCCTTTACAATGAGCTCAACAGATGGCAAGTTCACCCATGCACACACTAGCATCCACACTCTCCAAGCTTTTCAAATACTTTTCTTTCTCTTCTCTGGGAGCACCAAGTTGATCCTAGAGATTACACCACAAAATGTCAATTTTACCTGTTTCAGCTACATTGACTCTCAAGCAGGTCTTAATCAAAGTCAATCTCAAGTCAACGTGAGACACAGTCCGCAGGCCAAGCACTGGTGGTGTTGGCTATTGACTGGCATAGCTCACAGGTCCTTGCAATTTCCTCCCCAACTTCCTAGTTTGACTGAGGAGAGAGGAACCATGGCACATGCTCCATCATTTCAGGGGACTTAAACTGCAAACGCATACAGAGGCTTTGAGGAATGGTCCTCAACACAAGCCACAGCCACGATCCTCCCTTCCTGCTCTTTTGTCAACTGCCCAAAACATGCCATTACCTTTCTGCAGCTCATTCATCAGCACTCACTACTGCCTGTGTTTACAGGATGCACGTTATTTTTCTTATTTGGTTATTGATGGCCCTTCCACAGTCCTTTATGACCCATTTTAGTCTGCCACTCACAAATTATGAGGGCATCAATAGCATGGAAGAATTAACTCTGTCTTCAAGTAGTGTCCATTAAACCCTCAGTATCATCAGATCTAAAAAGAAAGTCCTTGTCAATCTACCCTGAATGCTTTCTGCAGAGCGCTCAGCTTAATGATTCAGCACCTCATCTTTTATGCTTTAGGATCCAGTTTTTACATTCACATCATTGTATCAATTATTCTTCACAAATTAAGCATGGCCAGATGAACCTGACTGGATAGAATAACACAGCTGGAGAAAAAAAAGACTATATCACAGCTTGCAAAGTGCACAGGAAAAAATCCTCAGAGGATAATAAATGGAAAGACATCTCGTGTTTCAGGAAGTCTCAAGGCTACGTGTCATTGCAGGCCAGAAGGGTGCTTGAGGACCATATCACTCGGCGTTTTCTATGTCCTCATCCTCCTTCCCCGAGGAGCTGGACGTTGACCTCAGTCAGAGACAGGCTGTTGAGCAAGCTGGGTTTTGCTCCAACTCAACAGAGCCAGCTCTATGTTCTTACGATAGCAAACAGCTACAGAGGGTTCAGGCCACTGTTATTCAAAGCTGCTTTATCTCAGGTAGACAGGTATGAAGAAACCACTGGGCACAAAGATCTCCACCATGATACGATCCAAAACAGGCAGTGTCAAAGCCTCCCTGGGATGACCTAGTGCACACACACAGCAGTGATCAGGCTCAAGCGTATGCTCCTTCTGCTCTAGCTTGGGGAAGCCACTGAACCAGAAGCACAATCATGCAGAGAGGGCAGAATTTAATCAAAGTGATTAAAATGACTGATTTAGATCAGTGGGCAGGAAAATGCTGGGTTTAGAAATAGATCCATCTTCTTCTGCAATCAGATTTTTAGTTATTTTCCCAAAGACAGGTCCACTTTACTTGATTGGTAACCAGAACTTATTAATTTTTTAATTAACAACAACTTCAACACTAAAATTAATCCCTCTTCTGCCATAAAAATACGCATGCTGCAAGTCTCACATGATTTAAGCAACTTTGTAGCTCAAGAAACAGGTTTGTATTTTATGTCAGAAAACTGTGACGGGCTGCTGCTTTTCAAAAAATAACTTCCCCATGTTCATTAAAGATTTGTACGAAGTATAATGGAGCAAGTTAGTTATTTAAAAATGTTATAGAATCATAGAATAATTAGGGTTGGAAAGGACCTTAAGATCATCAAGTTCCAACCCCCCTGCCGTGGGCAGGGACACCTTACGCTAAATCTTATCACCCAAGGCCTCGTCCAACCTGGTCTTGAACACTGCCAGGGATGGAGCATTCACAACCTCCCTGGGCAACCCATTCCAGTGCCTCACCACCCTAACAGGAAAGAATTTCCTCCTTATATCCAATCTAAACTTCCCTTGTTTAAGTTTTAACCCGTTACCCCTTGTCCTGTCACTACAGTCCCTAATGAAGAGTCCGTCCCCAGCATCCCTATAGGCCCCCTTCAGATACTGGAAGGCTGCTATGAGGTCTATGTTACTTAGAAGAAACAAATCCAGCATTTTTGGAAACTGAATAAAGCCACATAAAGTATGTTGGACAGTTAAAGACAACAAAGAAAGTTTAACCAAACAGTAACAAACCACTTTTACACTAACTTCTTAAAAGCAAGCACCATCTGCAGTGAAGAAACCATCCTGACTTACTGTGGTTTTTCTGTCTTTCCGGATTGCTGACTGGTAGAGCTCTCTTAGCTATATTTTACTCAGTGATTGGAAGAGGCTTTCTGCTCTTCTGATTCTCTTGTTTCCTCAAATAATGAGTGGCTCTAGTTGGACTCAATAAACCAAAATGGGGCAAGCAATCTTTGTACTTGCAGAAGAATTAGCTGGTTTCATGCCTGAAAGAATTCTGGGTCCACTCAGCTTAATATTTTATGTAGCAACATCTGCAGAAAGCAGTTATTATATGCTTTTTTATGGATGTTCAATTTGAAGCTATTTGATTAGACTTTGTAAGCTTAGATCTCAATAAAAACATCATTTCAAATGCTTATTGTCAGATTATGTGTTCAGAAAATGTTTAAAAGAAATTAAGACATTTTCCTTTTCACTCTTTGAGAATGTCAATAATTTTTATTTACCATGCAATCAAAAGGAGCTACCTTACCTTGGATGGGAATTAGACAATTAGACCCTACCCCTAGTTAACATTAAAAGAGACATTGCCCAAATCATTCTCTCTCCAGCTCGCACTAAAAATTCATTTCTGACATTCACTGAATCCAAGCTCCATAATCGTGGGACGGGAACTGCAGTCCCAAACCAGCCATGCTGTCAGTGGAGGTTTGGCTTTTCCTGGATTGCTCAATGTTTTATCACAGAGAGGCTGTCAGCTCAACTCTCTTGGAAACAGAACAGAGGCAGAGGTCATCTCTCAGATAGCTGGGTGTCAGGCGTTAACACGCACCTCCAAAATCCACCCGGAGACAGATGAGCAGCCAGCGCGGGCTCTGCAGCAGAGGCAGGCTATAGCCTTTGCACAAATCCCTGCTTAACAAGCAGAACACAGGCTCCTGCATTCTGCACCTGCTGTATTTTCCAAGGTAAAAAATAGGCTGAATTAACCTGATTTCTCAGGGTTAGTGCATTCGTGCCTTTCGAAAACGGACGAGAGAGCTCTGAGGGAAGGTGCTGACCTGTCCCATCCTTCAGCACCATAACGGTTGGGCAAATTAGAGCTGTAACACCACCACCGTTACTGCTGGGCCATAACTTCATTCGATAGAGAGTGGGCCAAATTCTCTACTGCTGTAACTCCATTGACGTCAATGGGGGAAGGTCAGCAGGAAATATGGCCCTGCCACAGAACAGAATACAGGAACGCTATGTAACTTTCCAGCCAGCGTAAATTATCCCACAGGCATAAAGCTGACTGCCCCCGAGGTCATTAAAACGCTCATGGTGACAAAACACACACTGACCCATACCAACAGTAGTGGGTATCAGTGTAGAGTGGTAGAGAGCAGGAAAAAAACAGTACTGTAGAAATAGGTTTGTATCTAGCAAATATTTATGTCAGCTAAGGACTACTAGGAGACGGGACAGCCAGGGAAATGTTTAAACCACCCGCTAGTTCCACCTGCTGGAATTAGTTCAAATCTCACTCTATAGATCTTTGCAGCTACTTCAATTACTGGCAAGTTGCTAGGAGGGTAAACAGAGCTTTTATACGGAGTTCTGTCCTCTCAGAACTGCGTTTTCAAAGGCATTGGAAATGATGTTTTCTTTAAAAAGAGAGGAAGATTGGTAAGACAAGATGCAAATCCCACAATAAACTGCAGTGGGCTTTGTAGGACTGGCTGGTAAAATGTTTAATTAGACCCGTGGTGAAACCAACAGTTCAGGTGAGCCCTGATTATTCACTCCCCACATAGCTGGTCCTTCAGGTTATTAATTTTTAACTAAAAGCTTTCATAAAATTCCTAAAGAAGCAAGCATTAAGTTTGGTGGATTTTCTTTTTTGTTGTTGTGGTTGCTTCTTTTTGGGGTGGGTTTGTTGCTTTGGGGGGTTTGTTCTTTGTTTTGAGTTTTTTTGTTGTTTTAAGTGTTCTAGCAGTGTATGTGCAGTACAAAGGGTGGTTTATTACACAGACAGGCCAGAACATTTTCCCATATGGTCTTATTTTCCCTTGCTCTCCTTAGTCTTCTCCTATGACTTTTCTCATATGCCTACGAAGAGGTCATCTCTCTCAAAGGCACAGCATGCTATATGGAAAAACAGGAAAGCAGGAGCAAAGGGAACGGAATAAACTGTTCCGTCACCATTCCTACTTCCTAGGAAATGTATAGACCTTGGGTAACTTCTCTGTACATTTTCATGTCCGACGATTACCCAGTTGCACCTATAGCATGCAGTAAACTGCCATCGTAAGTAACTTCAACCTATCTGAGGGACATGACTTTCAGGCAGATGGCCCAGAATGACAAAACCTGGGAGTTTCCAGTGAAACACTACACCACCAGACTTCAGATCAAGTTCAGTACTCAATCCACAGTATAAAACACTGGTGACTTACTTCATGGTCACAGAGTACACTATTTTGTAGCATTAAAAATATACTATTTGATAACAAGGCTATTGTTATCAGATAAAAGGAAGGTCAAACATTATTATAAAATGCATCATCAAAAGAGTTTTCTGCAAGAAAGTCATAGTGCAATGGCTGGAAAAAATGGCAAGTAATCCTGGCTGCTGGATTCTCACCCATGCAACGAAAGACAAAAAAAGAAGAAAAGCAAAAAGACAACAAAGGGAAACAGATTGTTGTCCTACTCAGGAAGTATCGAGGAAACTTCAGTACCGCAGATTAGGCATTAGGCAAAAGCAAACCTGGCGTGTTGGCATGTCAGTAGTTTATTATACCTCTGCTCAAAATGTATAATTTTCAATTAACTTCCAGCTAGTACTACCTACGAGCACAGCATTACAGTGCTATAAGTTAAGTATCACAAGCAGTGCACCACCTTTTCAAACAGCTGGAGTTTTTCAGCCTTTAAAGAAACATTAGCTTTACAGCTAGAATGTCTGATGCCTGACTTTCAGGCCTGTTTGTCTTGTACACTTCTATGCCGATATCTACCCATTCCATTTCCACAGGCGGAAGAGAGGATGCAGATCTCCTGCAGATGACACCTGAGGAGTCTGCCATGCCCATTTACTTACTTCTTGTTTGCTGTCTGAAAGTGAACAGTCATTCTGGAATAATTCTTATCCTTCTGCTTTTCTCTGGTGGCAGAGGTAACAGTGAGGTCTCCAAAGAGGTCAATCAGCCAAGTCAGTCGGGCAATTCCACTGAAAGCTGGGAATCCTGTTTTGTTTTCATCGAGGACACTACCTGGCAACACAGCAACAGAAAATCTTGAGAAATGGGAAAGAGAATAATGCCCTCTACATAGGAAAGGATGAAGAAACTGCAGTGTTGCAGGCTTAGAGACCAGGGTGTAGAAAGGCCAGGAGTGGAGGGACTGAGCAGGAAAGTCAACAAACACGGTCAACATTGAAATCAGTTGGTAAGGTATAAGAGAAGGCTGCAAAAAGTTCATACACAACAAACCTTTCAGGATACGTTGTAGACAAGAAGTTACATTCAACTGTTGGATTCAACAAGGGAATAAAATAGGGAGAAAACAATAGCTTGAAAGCCTCTCCCAACTCTTCCAGGGGCAAACACCAGTAGTGAAAACAAAGTCCCCAGTAGAAATTGGGACACATTCTCTTCTCTGAGACAAATATGAATGAGAAATGGTGGTCACTACCACCAACGTACAGAAGGGGTGAGGAAGTATCCTCTCCTCCATACAACAAGGCATGGGCTTGCATTCTTCACCAAATAGCAGAAAGAGATTAGCAAAGCAACAGTCCATAGAAGACAACTGTTAAGGCAAAGGTGCAGACAGCTCTACAATGAATTTCAAAGGTCCAGACAGCTCTGCAATGAATTTCATGGGAATATCCAGAACTGATACCTGTGTCTCTAGTCAGTTATAGGGATTCTCATCTAAAAGGACTGAATGAAGCCTAGAAGGACTGGCGTCCCTGTGGAGCAGTCAGACAAATCCAGATGGACTTCAATTCCCTCACAGGTACTGACCTGTGAAATGCAATGTTCCCTTCACCAGGTCTTTCCCGGCCACCTCTTTTTTCAGCTGCTTGTACTCTTCAGTCAGAAGTTCAATGTGCTCCACATGAAGTACTTTATCTGCCATTCAGGACAAAACAAACCATCAAACAAACAAAAAACCCACCAAAAATCAGGACAGACCAAATAAAAGAGTTCTGAATGAATCAAAGGCACGTCTAAGCAATAAAGGCTTCACCAGCCACCCATGGGAACTCACTTATAAATGTTCTCATGCATGGCTGGTAGAAAGATGTCAGAAAGAAAATCAGACAAGGGCCCTGCTCTGAGACATCAATCTGGGTTAAGGATTTTTCAGGAGACAACAAATATAGAGACTACAGGAACAGTAGTCACTATGTTTAACAGAAACTCTGTAATGAAACCCAATACCCAACTAAAGCTGAAACATGAGTCTTCAAAGCAAAAAGCAGATTAATCCTTGGCCTCTTTCCCCTCACATTTCCTTGTTCCGCATTTCTTTCCTACTACCCTGTGAGGAAAAAAAATGGAGTAAAACAATTATACCACTCAGACCCAGACTGTAACGGTATGTTAAAGATAACCTCCCTCCACTGCAATTAATTGGACTACTTTGGAATAGAGGCTGTCCGATACACACTGGATGTGGCCCTCATTCAGTATGTGTGTTTCTGGAAGGTTTCCAGGAGAGACAATTTAGGCTGCTGACAGTAACTGCTGCTGCTTCAAGAGAAAAGGCATAAATTCTGCTCAATGGGAAGCTATTTGGCGAGCAAGAAGGCAGTTAAGTGGTGATGGCACAAGGAAACAACAGAAATCCTGTACCTCTGGTGTTATAGAACAAAAGTCACAAAGGAGATTTTTAAGAAGTAGTGGTTTAAATAGTGCAGCTTGTCCAAAGGGTTTGAACTGTGCTCCTGCCCCACTGTACTTTTCCTTGCAGCCCCATACATCCCCATTGGTCTCAGCTGAACTGCCAGCTCCTGACCCCTGGCACAGCAGGGATGAGACCACGCACTTTCCAGAAATAAAGAGATTTTGTCTTTCAGACAGGGATGTCTTGCTGGCCTACTATAGCATGAACAGCTGTGTGTGACCAGCACATCACAAATACTAGAAATTAGGGGAGCTGTTTCCAGTTTATTTTCAGGGAGAGAGAACAGCAAAGGGCACAAGTCAAATGGCTACACTAATTAAGTGCTTTACTATCAGTGTGACAGATGTTTCCTTCTCTAACTGCATTCTTAGCATCACAAGCAGAGACCAGTGCTTTTGTGAGGGCAAATGTACCTTACTCTTTGCGATGACATCTGTGTGTTTGTTTTCCCATTACACACAACTTAAATCCCAGATTGACACATCTCTAAGACAAGCATACTCCCTTGTATGTTATGACTAAGAGTAGACTGGAGCCCTGTGAGTCTGATGCCTTTGGTGCTACCCAACAGCTAATACTGCTTACTCCCTTGAGAACATATGCGTTACCTTTCTGCTCAGCCATCTCACAGAGCTCATGGGCCGCCTTAGCAGACAAAGCCATGGGATACTCAACGAGGACATGTTTCCCAGCTTCTAGAAACATTCTGAAAGGGATACAAGATCAGTCTTTAAAAAGAATATCATCATAATCCTCTCTCCGCACTGTGCAAGCTGCTTCTCATTCTCACAGTCAGCACCCTGCGGAGAAAAGAACAATGCAGAGTAACAGAAACCCACTGCAAGTTTCCTAGCAAGGACTGTGTGTGGCTGCATCACACATTTAAACACAGGGAGAGCTGGCTTTTAATTCTTTTTCCATAGAATCCTCTCACTCACCTAGAGCGAGTCACTAAAACGCCACAGCGTTGAGCACCGCCATTTCTAACTTCCAGACACTTGAGTGGCTGGAGTGGGGCACCAGAGTGCCTTTTGTCTATATAATCTGTGAAGAAAATCTTTGGATCCTGGTTTTAGCTGCCTGTCCACCAAACACAGGCCTAGAGGTATGCAATTTGTATTACCTGGGAAATGAGTGCATCTTAAATCGTACTCTCTTCCAGAGCTTATTGGGTGACCTAGGGAACTCACTATCTTTTGCTTCAGGCTTCTAGTCTGGCAGTCTCTTCTCCAGTGTCCACATCCTCTCCTAAAACAGCTTTCCACAACTCCTCTATGCTTCTAAATTACAGGGGAAAGGGTAGGAAAGAGGGGAAAAAAAACACTTCAAAATACCTGATGGTTTCTTCATGGCTTCTGTTCTCTGTACTGATGAAGGCTGCATGGATCTCTTTGCTTCTTAGAGCATCTTCCAGGCTAATCTGCTTGACCTCATTAATATTGCCAAAGCTTCTCCTGTGTATTTAGCATAAATATAACCAGAGCATAACTGTCACAGTCCATTCTCCCCAAGTGCATATTGTGCAACAGCACATAGAAATTGTTCCCATGGATGGCTGTCTCACTGAGCTCAACCGGGGTAAAACAAAGGCAGCCTGTTATCCAGGAAGATCATGAGCACTTACAGACAGAAGTGGAGTGCACAAAAGAACAAAATAGATGGGCCAGTGCGTAGGTGGTGGTATCAATCCAGAAACTGCCCTGCTATTGAAGCGTAAAGTGCTTTCTGATTAGTTTTGTTGTTCTGGTTTTAGTAAGCATCATTACAAAAGAACCATTTTAAAAGAATGACTAGAAGGAGGATATTGCTCCTATGGGAGAACTTCTCCCCAGCATGCTGGATAACACGGGCCAAAGCACTTGAGTCGACAGGGCCACGTGCAACTACACGTATGGACAAGGAGATGGACAAAGCAGATGCTTGGCTATGATGGCACACACCCCGTGCCAGAGCTAAGGGAAAGGCCTTGGCCACCACCTTGAGCAATCTCCACCTGAAAATGAAACACATGCAACGCCCCCAAAAGCCTTTTACATCAATAAAGACTGGAGCAGACACCTTGACAGTGTTAGGATAGGTGACAGAGGGCATGAGGGTAGGCCACAAGCCAGACCTGAAAGCAAAGATAAATAATGTTTGCATGTGATTGGAATGCAAAGAGCAAGACAACGTATCCAAGCAAGCTGTCCGTGAACCTGTGAACTGTGCATCTTGACAGCACTGTTTCTCAACAGAAGTAGTGAAAACCCTATCTTGAGTGTTGTTTGAGGCTAGCTGTACCACTAGCAAAGGCATCAAGGAACCAAGAGTCTATTTGGCAGGGAAATAGACTGGATGACCTAATGGGTCCTCTCAGTCTCAAACAAACAACCCTGACTGCATGATTTAAATATAGCTGGAAAAATACATTCACAGTCGGAGATCCATACATGAACAGCTTAACTATTTAAAACCTTGATGTTATGGGGCAGACAGTCTAGCAGGAATGCTCAGAGGGAGGTATATAAATTTCCATGTCTCCAAGCTAGTGAGAAAAACTCTGGCTCTCTAAGAAGCAACTTTACTGTAGGTACTAAATTAAGGGATTTCCTTTAAAGACACTGTAGGTTCAGTACCTTGTCAAAAAGAAAATAATTAGAATTTTATGATGAAGTTGCATTATTAGGAATGTTACAAACTTCTGTTTTTGTAAAACACACCTTTTTTTAAACGCTGTAAAACTTCTTATGTCTTTTAAACATCTCTACAAATGTCATGCAAACAGCTCATTAGAGTGACTATTGTCTGTATCGCTCTGAACCTACAGGACATCTTAGACAGAACTTTTACCACACAGATCCTACAGCATGAACATCTCCCAGCTTTTACTTTAGCAATTTCTGCAAGGTATCTCCCTAAGGTAATCCATTAGTTCCCTCCTGCAAAGCTTTCTGTGCTCATTTCCTAGCTGCCACTCAGAATGACAGGCATATTTGCATACACTTTCCCTGTTCAGACAGCCTTAATTGTAAGAGAAATATAAGACTTCAGATATTAATCCCCTGCCCTCTCAAATAATAGTCCTCCTCATGGAAAGGCATGTGCACCAGAAGAAAGAATCATTACAGTACACATATTAAACATGCTAAGATGACATTTCTAACCTGGACACAAATCCAAAGAGTTTCAGGTGCTCAGAAGGGCTGGAAGGCATCGGATTCATCAAGTCCCGGATTCGTGCTAAGCCAGCGATTCCAACTCCAACCACCACTGTCCCAAACATTTTGTTAATCTGGCCAAAGGGGAAAAAAAAAAAAGCAAGATTTATTGTCTTTTAGTGGGGAGAGAAGCATCTGGGAAGAGAGGAGGGACGATGGCTTACTCTTAAACCCTGCTTTCATACAGCCAAACCTGATTCAGATGTCAGCAACCAGCTAACAGAGATGTGATGCTACAGGCTACTGAGCTCACTTGCATCCCATTGAGATGTGGTCAAGCGGTTCAGACTGTCACAGGGCTGGTCTTGAGACTTGTATTTAACAGCTATGATATCACAGCTCCAGCACAAAGTTCTTCCTTTCTGTGAATAGAAGGCAGACTTCAAAAGTGAGACATTCTGCTATTTATATCAGCATTTCCATGCTGGAAAGGAGCCAAAAAGGTCTACAAACCCAGCAGAGCTTTATATAAACCCTGCTGACTTCCTGAGCGTCTGCAGCACAGCCTGCCCTCGGCTGCCACACCAACATTCATAGTGCACGGCAGCATAGCTGAAATACTTTGGGACAGGAAGCAAAGAGCGTCTTTTCTTCCCCTGGGTAACCACTGGCATGTCCTACAACGTCAAGATGCAACCAACCATCTGATAATTTGGTCAAGATGTCGGCTTGACATTTCCATGCATGAAGAAAGCTCTGCCATCCCTTTAATGACAAGCAGGCATGTCTTCAAGATTTACATCTCCCAGAAGCGCATTCCTGCCACAATTGCATCATAGAGAGGATGAGCCAGGAATTGCACTTGCTGGACCACTGGTAATAAATTCTCCTGTTGGATTTATGACTTGCCACTGATCTGCAGAAGCACTAGGCAACTGCTGTAACCTTTCAAACCTGCACTGTTCCACCACCCTGAGGACTAGCAACACTTTGTACAGTAATTTTAAGATTTAGAGGAAAGCCGTCCTAAAACCAAGCCAAGTCAGCCCCACTGCATTTTTTCCTCCTTCCATCCTACTACAGCATCCCTTCAAACTCTGTTTCTTCTGTTTCAGTGTTCTCCTTCCTGCCACTGCCAATCCCTTCACCTGAATGAACTCTTTCAATCAGTTCCACTACCTGGCTGCAGCCTTTCAAATCCTCCTAAGACTTAAATGGATAAAAGGACAACCCCACTTCACTCCTCCTTGTGCCTCTTGTCTGACAAGATCACAGCTGTAAGAGACCATTCTGGCAGTGTTAGAGGTTGACAGCTGCTAAGAAATTACATCAACTGACACCGAGAGAAAAGTTCAAAGAAATCACGTCATTTGGATTTTGTTTTATTATGAGCTCCTGCCTATGTAGATATTCCTGTCAGTGTTGAACTCTGCTTTCTTATACATGCCAAAAGGGTACCAGGGTAAAACACACAGCAGCATGTTTAATATAAAAGAAGTGAGTGATACTGGAAGAGTTTTCCAGGGGGATTACAGTGACATGGCATTACCAAATATCTGAGGTACAACGTGATGGCACATTATAAAAGAAACTTGTAAAAGCCCTCCTTGTAAAAGAAGGAAGGAGAGATGTATAAGGCTGAGAGCGAGCGAGGGGGAAAAGAGAGTAACATAAGCACACAACCCATTTTCACCTCCATCACAGGCAGAGCCCTGGTCTGGGCTTAACTTTCTCTATGGCCGAAGAGACGAGACTTGAGTGTTGCAGAATTATCTTAGCTGGAAGAAACTCCTTGAGGTCACCCGATTCAAAACCCACTCAGTCACACCAGGGTCACACCAAGTTCTGCCTGACCCCACAGTGACAGATGTGAATCTGGCAACCTCCCAGGGTCCCTGATGCAGCCTTTGACCACCCTCACAGCAAGAACTTCTTAGTATCTACTTCTTAGTAGTAGTAGTGGGATCTAACTTCTTAGTATCTACTCAGAATTCCCTTGATGCTTTTTGCCATTTCAATGCAACAAGCTACACTCTCGCTAATGTAGTCAAGGACAAGGTTAGCCTCTTCTTTGTCAGAAGAGAATGCTGTGGACTGAGGTTCAACTTGTCCACTAGCCTCTGCAGGGCATTTTCTGACTTTCCAGCCAGGCAGTCCTCAACCTGATGCACACGGTTATTTGCCCCTGGAGAAGGGACTCCATGTTTGCCTCTGTTGAATTCAGGATGCTCCTGTCTGCCATTTCTCCAGCCTCCCCAGGCATCAGTGGTGCATTGACCACTCCCCCATCTTTGATTTTATCCACAGACTTGTCACAGCTGCACTCCATCCTATCGTCCAGGTGGCTAATAAGGACATATAACAGTACTTGCCCTTTTCCAGTCACCAGGACTCTCTCCTGATTGACAACTGGCTTCACAGTGACATCAACCAAGTCCTTCAGCACCCTTGGATGTACCATGTCTGGTGTCAGGGGCTGCTGTACATTCAATTAGCTCAAGAGCTCTATCACTGTCTGCTGCTACTGTGGGTAATGCTAAATTCCTACAGACAACTGTTAGCAGACTCAGAAACCCAGGAAGTCTGAGGACAGACCTTTACTAGTCAAAGCCACAGCAGAAAAAGGCATCGAGTGCCTATAATTTCCTTCACCTTGGCCCCACTGAGCTGCAGGCTCAGATTTACTCAGCCTTCTTTTTGTTCCCAGCGCACCCAGAGAAACTTTTCCTGTGGTTCATTTCAGCTTCAGCTGAGCTTTGCCTTTCCCTGCTCTGTCCCTGCAAAGCTTGGTCACTGTCTCTATGTCCCTCCTGGATAGTCCCTCCCAGTTTGTGCACTTCTTGTGTTTGAGCTCGGTCAGGTCCCTGCCAATCCACACCAGCTTTCTGCCATGCATGGCTCTGCTTGCAGCACACTGGAGTGAGAAACCTGTGCTTTGGGGAGGTTGTCCCTGCAGATCAACCTCAGCCCCTCTGATCCCCAGGGCAGTCTCCCATAGGATCTTGCCAAGCAGAGCCATCAAAAAGCCAGAGAAATGCTTTTCTAAAGTGTATGGTTGTAATTCTTTAGAGTCATAAAGGGTCCCAGTGTGAATCAGGACCAGTTCAGCAGAGGTTTAGAAGCAGTCCAACTTGGCAGTAACTGATCATGGGCTTACTTCAAGTTCAGAAATTTTCAAGGTTACTGGAGTGTTAAGCTGTTAATGTTCACCTACTGCCTTTAGCAGGACTGGGAGTGGGAGTCACACAGCAGACAGATTCCCCTGAGCCTCCTACAGTCATCTCGTTTCCAAGAACTGCTTGTTTCTCTGGTGATCTGCTGACCTCCTTCTCCAATGAAGTGGAGGATGTGGGGAGCCACCTACCTTCTTGCCATGACCAAAGAACATCTCTCGGCAGATGCTCGTGTTGCTGAACTTCAACATTTTTGCCTCTCCTTTGAGAAAACTTTCCAAGTTTCACCTGATGACCTTCCCAGAAATCACATTTTAAGAGGGGCAAAATGATTTCAACCTAAACCCAATGACTGTTCTGATGCAACATGTTGTCATGGCAACCAGCCATTCGGTCCAGGTCAAGGTTTGCAGGCTAATACGGTATCCACACGGAAAGAGACAGCTGCTAAACGTACGCTACAGAGCCTTTGCTTTTGCACATAGTGAGGAGAAAAATCGCTATGTCTGCATCCCTGCTGCAGCTTTTTATTACCCTCATTTTGCCCACACAACAAATCCTGCAGCTGCTCAGGGAGAAAAGTAAATTAGGTGTTTTTTGGAACCAGGTAAGAGCAGAACAGAGAATACTCATCTGAGAGTCCAGATGAATATATGAAAATTTACTCCTTACTTCAAACCTCTGCATGAGGATAACAGCAACGTTCTCTTTCAAGTAGGAAAATGATGAAGAAAGAAGCCCAAGCTGTAAACTGCTGTGCCTGTCTTCCATGCTTTTTTCTTAAAATCAGTGATATTGGTTAAAGCTTTAACAAAATGATTTCAGAGGTGTTTTTAAGGCTGCTGAACTTTGACTCCTGTCATACTGAAAAAAGAAATGTACAGTAAGTGATATAACAGTGCATCAGCCTGCATCCAAAAGCATTTTTTCCACCTAAGTGGCTGTAGGAAAGTAAAGGGGCTGAGGAGAAGATTGGAAGGGGACATCCTTCATGCTCACAGATTGTGATTGAGGAGTACCTGCCACCACCCAGCATCTGCTGGCCTGGCCTGGTTGCATGAAGCTCTGCCAGCCCCACTAAGGGTCCCCTCTGAACTGGGGCATGGTGAGTGCTGGCTGGCGTGGGAGCTCTTTCCCACTGATGGCCAGCACAAAGGGGGTCCTCTTACCCAGGGAGACAAGCCCTGCATGACACAGAAGTAGAGATGAGAAAGGCATCTAGCTGAAGAGGATCATTTATCCTACACTAATACATCATTGTCACATCACCCCTCTGCTCTCTGTTGAGATTTCTGTGACTCTTTGGCTTATTTCCTCCATTGGACGGATCTAGGCTAAAAACCCAAGCAAACAGCTCTATACTCAAATATTCTTGCAAAATTCAGCAGTAAAACAGCAGCAAACCAAGCAATGGAGTATGCCAAAAGGGATCAGTCACCCAGCAAGTGTGTGCCTCCCCAGTACAATCACTATGGGACTTCAGTCCCTACATCTCAAAACCTCTTACCTCACTGAGGTGAGCTTATGGGGAGCAAGGCTTACTTCTGTTGCGTGTACTATCACTTAAGGCCAATGCAGAGGCAAGGTAAAAGGCAGAACTGAAGAATTATCTTCCCGTCAAGAAAATTTGTCATGGCCTTTCTAGACATGACAGGTTGAGAACGGGTACACAGAGAATGTCAGTAAGCCTTGTGCATTGTCCCTGCAGTTTTCAAAGTCTCATTCCCACAGAGATGAATGAGTGACTCACATAGAATCAAAATATTTTGCCATTAATGTCACTTGCAATAGCGTAACACTAATGTGGGAGGCTTTCCTGAAGTGCTCCCAGCCTGGTCTTTTTAATTGTGCCACTTCAAGTGACTACTGCTTCACTGCCACATGTATCTTAAGAGTAGCAGGAACCTTACGGATGAGTACTTAATCTGAAAACACTGCTGTCAAGGTTTGTTCACTTTAGCAAACTCAACAGTTGATCCATTTCATTCCCACAGTGATTTTTCAGCAATTCTCTCTCCAACACCCCCTTCTATACCTGTCAGATCTTCGCTTACATTAAATCTATAACTCTACCAAACCTGAGTGCCGACACATCATCATTTCCTTCCTGCTGCTTAAAAATACACCATACAACCCCCACACTCCAGGCAGCTACCTCCCAGTACTCCAAAGAATAAAGGAGAACTCACATGGCTAACTGCCAGCAACAGACCGGGATTCTGGGGCTGCTACTGGGCAGACTGGGTGTCTGAACCTGAACCTGGCTGCTGGAGGGATTCACCTTGTACTTTACATATATACATATATATTCTCACTAGCAGACCTTCAGCCAGAAATGCTGCTGGTGCCATCTGTGTTTCTGTGAGTGCTCTGTCTGTAATCTGTGTGGCTGGCCACATACATGTCTATATATGTGGTGTATATGTGTGCTCTTTGTGTGTGTGGTGACTGGGTATGTTTTCAGCCTGCTTGGACCAGGGTCCATGGAGCTGTACAGCCGTGCCCCTTTCAGGCTGCGTCAGCCTGATACTTTCCCCTAACATAACCCAAAATGGACTGAGGAATTTTTCCAGAGATCTCTGTGAGAAGACTTATGGATTAAGCACCATAGAAAATGTATTCCCTGTTACAGCAGCAAAGCCCTGAGATGAGAGTTGCAGCATCTTCCTCAACAGAAGTT
This sequence comes from Pezoporus flaviventris, assembly GCF_033815535.1. Lineage (NCBI taxonomy): Eukaryota > Metazoa > Chordata > Aves > Psittaciformes > Psittacidae > Pezoporus > Pezoporus flaviventris. The sequence continues at coordinate 9,150,385 of NW_026892585.1, forward strand.
TTTAGGGGAACACTGGACAGACAATAGCAGTCACAACCTGGCAGAGGGGTGCTGGTACATGCTAGAGCCTGTACCACCCCATCTTATTCTCATTGTCTACTATTAGCAAGACACATCTGCCTGGAGCAGAGAAAGCAGGAGCTGAACAATGTGGCTTTTGTTAGTGCTGTTTTTTAAAAGGGAAGAACTGCACAAACGCTCCAATTTAGCAGCCCATTCAAAGGCATAAATATCCTTTGTTCTGCAGAAAGCCATTTACTTGCTTTAACACCTGTATGTGCTGAAGTACCTTCTCAAGGAGACCATACATAGGAGTCACTAATCCTAACTATAGGCAGAACTTGAAGGGAAGACAGAAATGAAGGCAAAGAAAATAATTGCTCGACTGCTAACACATTGGAGCGTGACTTTGTGTTTTTGCTCTGCCTTTGCTGCAACCAAGAGATAAAAGTAGTCTTTATGCAAGAAAGAGACAGTGAGGAAAGCAACCAGGAACACTCTTCATTATTTCTTTTTAAAACATTAATTGGCCATAAAATGAGAGTCAGAAATTTTCTGGAAGACCTGCCAAGACCGTTTACAGTTTCCATATTTCAAAGGAAAACAACAGCACCAAGAAGCTGCAGAGCAACCACATACATCTTCCTTGAGAGCTGTTTGTTACAGTCTTAAGTATCACACCCCCCACCTCCCACTGCCTCCCAGTGCCTCTCCATCTCTCACACTCATCACTCTGGCCATCACAACCCAGGCCGCAGTGTCCTGGCAGGCACATAGGCTCTGGTGAGCTGTAACTTCAAGGCACCAACTCTCTCAGAGGTTTGCCAGCAGAAAACAGTCTTTCATCCTGACTGGCACCACTGTGCCTCGGAAACAGCCAGAATGGTCTTTTCTTCCCAGCTTTCAAAAGCCATTTGAACAATACACATGCATCATTTTACATTTATAGGCAGGCTTTCTGATTAAATTCTGGTTTTCCAGCTGGCTGCCAAAGCTGAAGTTGATGTCGTTATACTGAGATATGGCCAGATGCTGTATTACAGCTGCCAAACAAGCACCTTTACTCTGTACAATGGGTGATTAATAATAAATGACTGCACTCATAACAGATATGCTGTCTCCAGCATTAATATCTCAGCAGAAAGAAAAACATTTATTAAAACACACTTTTGCAACCTAACCCTGCTGACTCCAGAGTCTGCAGTGGTCCTGACTGCCATCACATTAAGGCAGCTCTCCACAGCCACAACTCTGTACTTGCAGCAAAGACATTTCACAAAAGTAATATAAAAACCATAAGCAGTACTGGAAGAATCCAAAGATCTATTTTTAATACATGACATATTCCACCCTGTGGGTGACTAAATCAGAAGCGCTGTGACATACGTGCATGGCTATGAATGACCATTTCATCCTGTTCTCTGTCTGTAATCACCGTCTGTGGTTCAGATTTGGTTGCTAGTCTGAAGAAGAAAAACAAAGCCAAATAACATTTCTGAGATGGAGTCCCAGAGGTGTGTAGAGAAGCTAAGTCCTCAGTCAGGCTTGTTTTGTTTGAAACTCTGAGAGAAAAGATTACATTTTGATACACCTACACTGCTAAAGGCTAGAACTATCCAGGAAAGAACTGAGCCTGCCTTTAAGGCACCTGAAAACTATTAAGATGACATAAAATCATACAATAGATAGGGTTGGAAAGGACCTTAAGATCATCTAGTTCCAACCCCCCTGCCATGGGCAGGGACACCTCCCACCAAACCATGCCACCCAAGGCTCTGTCCAACCTGGTCTTGAACACCTCCAGAGATGGAGCATTCACAGCTTCCCTGGGCAACATGAAGGGCTTAATTTTTTATTTCATAAATATAAAAATATCTCCTTAAAATAAACCAAAACCCAGCCCATTACTTCCAATGTTAAGTTTCCAGGAACTACTCAGGAGGGAATTACAGATTGTTTTGTGAAACGTCTGGTGGGTAAATAAACAACCCCACATAACTGCAGCCTCATCACAGCTATTCTTTAACCAAAAGGCTGCCTGTACATGGCTAACTGGCATATGACTCAAGCAGAGAGAGCCACAAAAAGTCCCAAACATTTCTTTCAGGCTTTCATGTACTATCAGTTTTTGAAAGTGGATTTGTCCCTGGCAGTAGAGTGTTTTAACAAGCAACTGTCAATTACTTTGGAGTAAAGTACCATTTCAGATGAGCATTCAGGAGAATGCGCTATGGTATGGAGCTATCAGCAGTTCACAGATCAGTGTTTTCCATGGGATCAAACAGTATTATTGCTCCAGTAGCAGTTGGTGTGTGAACACAGGCTGGAGAAAATAACCCTGAGTAAAGCTAAAAATGATACTTGCTCAAAGGGGAAAAATAAAAAGGCATGATACACATTATCCACCCTCGCTTGACTTAATGCTCATGTAAACACTAAAGCTATTAGACTTGAACTCTGCCAACTCCCTGGGGACCATGAACGGCGTCCCCTGGCTTCCCCGCAGAACAATAAAGCCACCAGAGTAAAGTCTCCACATGGCTACCCACTGAGACCCTGCTTAAACACCTGTTTGATAAAAGACCTTGCTGGTTTGTGCCGACTCTTGCACTTTTCGAAATGGAGAGCTTTCCACATAAAAAGTAAAATAGGAGTACTGTTCATCCATACCTGCATTCTGGGGGAAGCTTTACTCGAAGCTAATCACATGAGGTGTAGCTGAACAGGCAGGGAGCTGGGACATGCCAAATAATCTCCCTGCTTCCCTTCCCTCCCTTCTCCTGCTCATTTTGTTTTCCCTGTGTCACCTAATGAGGTAAGTGGCTTCTTCACCTCACTTGAACAATTCACAAGTGCTTTGCAGGTAAATTCTAATGCCAGGAGAGGCTTCCAAGCCTTTGCTGTAATGAAAGTGATGACGGACAATTACAGAGAAATGTTCTGATATATATTCTAAATTACTGCATCTGTCCCTGAATTTGCCTGCCCATTACTGCAGTCCTTTCTACAAACACTTTCTTCTCCAGAGGGCCTAAGGAATGCAGAGCTGGGCCGAGCAGATGCAGGAAAGCTGTATTTCCAGGCTGTATTCTTACTTTCTTCCATAAGTTTAATGGGTGACCTGAAGCAAGCAAATCGCATCTCCTTTTCCTCTCAGTCCTCCCAGTTCCAGAACAGGTGAAATTTCTTTCTCTCTTCTGTAAAGCACTCTCAGACCTCATGATGATGCCATGTAAGACACAGGTATCATTCTTCTTCACTGTAGGAAACCCTACACAGATCAGACATCTACAAAGGCGGCTATAAGTAATGCTTGTATAGAAATATCTATATAAACCAATACCATATAACACGTGAAACATTCTTTCTTTCCCTTCTCTCGCTGTTAAATTCATCTGAAACCTGAGCCCTACAAGGAATTTTATGCAGGCTTAGCTTTAATCACAAGTAATCCCACTGACATCAATGAGAAGGCTGCCCCAAGTACATTAAGAAATAAGAGCTTTTGCTGTTTACTGTAATATTAGCAGGCAGAAGAACAAAACACATCCAGCCACAAGTATGTTCTTTTAATACCTTCTGGACTCAGCCCAGTTGATGATACCTATCTTCCGGTCCACTAAAGGTCACTGCATCCCAGATCTGTAACAGGCTAACCTATTTTGAGAATTCCCCAAACAAAAAAAGCACTCCTGCTACATGCTGCAGTCACCATAAAGATATTGCTTACCATGGCTGATGAAGCCTCCTGCCTCCACCGTTAGCATGATGCAACTCATAACACCAGAGGCCTGCCCCATACTCTCTTCAGAGCAAACAATATACACGTAAATTGTAGCTGCTCAGACCAGCATACCTTTTTTTAGCAAACTTTCTCTTCTTCTACTCCAGCAAAAATGTTTTCAACCTTCTTATATCAATTGAGAGTGATGGAAAGTTGGGGTTTTCTTTAATAACTAGATCGATAAAACTTGGGAAGTAGATAAAGTTTGGCATAACACTGTAATCCTAAAAATGATGCATGCAACAGCTAAGACCTCTGTCATTTTATCAGTATACCACTCTTCAGGAGGGTCTGAAAAATGCAATAGATGCTCTTCATTCCCATTAAATTTTTGAAATATACCTATTTCAGCAATTGTCTGAGAAAGAAAAAAATAGCCCTTGAATGAAGAATAAAAATTGAGGTTACTCAGATCCCTTCTAACTTTAGAGCTCAGTATTTTTCATCTTACCAGGCATCGCAACACTAAAGGATATACAGGCCAGCTACTAGCCAGCTGTCTCATGAAGAGTTAGTCAGCAATTCAATGGGATTTAGCAGGCAAGTACTAATAGCAGCTGCACATCTGGTAAAACTGTCCCCAAGAAACCAAAACCACCTTTACCAAAATATCCACCACTAGAGGGGGCATTTGGTATCCTACTTAAATAGCACTGATAAGGAAGTTAATTAAAAACAATTAGGTTATACGAATGCTGTAAAAGCATATTGCCTGCAGTACTTGAACAGCACATTAGATCCTACGCGAAGTTTTAGGAAGAACACTGCTTTCTTTGAGTATAACGGGGGACAACACAAACTCCGCATCTCCCAGTTCCTAGGCCTACCTACATCAAACCCTGCAGAGATGTAGTTTCATATGCCAAGAAGAAAGCTAAATTACCCTCCAATTCGGATTTGCCTGTACAGACAGACAGTTCTGAGCATGCCTAAACTGGAACCTTCAAGGGTGCCAACCTAGAGCCTGACATGCTTATGCTAAAGCTTGACAGAGAAGTGAAAGAATGACATACAAAATGGTTCCTATTTACAACTCTTCTGTCTCTTTACAGACCACCATCACCAGACCTATTGTTCCAAAAAGTCTCCACAAGGACCTAAAAAACTGCCATCAAGTTGGGTCCAACTGCAAGCAAAGCAGAAGATTCTACTTGCTTCAAGCCACTCCAACAGCTACTGATATTTAAAACATGTTTGAAGGTAGATTAATATATATGGCAACTCTTGGACACAGATGTGTAGTGAATACAAAACTCATTAAAAATTATAAATTTGATTGGGTCCACCCACTGACATTAGCTGGAAAAGGATAAGGATGGATTCTGCTAGCATATTAGGGGCATCATAGGTTCTACATTGTTAAATATTGTTGGTTTGGGACCAGCAAAACTGCTGGCAGCACCTACAAAACTCATGACCCTCTCTAAAATCTATGTGAAAATAACTGTAATTGATGGGTAGGCTTAAAAAAAACCTTTCCTCCTCTCTATCTGTTTTCAAAGATGTGGAGCTGGAAGATCTTAGTGAAGCTGACTGCCTGCTTGAAGGAGTATTTTAAATGCACAGCCTATTGAGAACCAGCATGGCCATATAATTAAGATAAAAGAACCCAGTACTGCTCTTTTCATTTCCTCTGCCAAGTGAATGGGCTTAATGTGGACCGGTATTTTAGTTACACCAACTGTGGCTGAACAAATGGATCATATCCCATCAAAGGCAGGATCGGCACAACCACCTAACTTTGCAGTAACTAAAACGGCTGCTACAAAGGTTCAGGAGCAGACAATACTCTGGCCACTGGAAGAGGGAAATACACCATGTAAAAGAGGTGGAAAAAGAACTGGACCATGGAAGCAGATTTCCACAAGTGAATAATCCTGTTTGAAGCATTATACAGGCACTTCTCTCTCCTATCCAGATCTTATTAGAATATAGCAACTTCATTTTGTTCTGCAATATTTGGTGAAATGATTTAACAGTTACTCTTATGAAGAGCTTTGTCCCCACCTCAAGCTTCTGTCCTTAACTGCACCATTCTTTTAAATGGCCAAAGAGGTCACTGAGTTCTGAAGAGAGTGGCTGTACTGAACCACCACTATCCTGTGTTACCAATGATAACATAAAAGTGATTTTAAAATGTAACAGCAATCCTGCTCGTTACTTTATTCAGCCTTGTAGCTTTTTTAAATATCAATTTAAATCTCTTCTTACCCTCTGCTACTGTAATTCAACAAAGCATTTTGAAGTTCTGGGAAAGAAGCTCACTGTGTAAGATACATTTTGATTATTTAAGCCATCCACATGTCGGGCATGACTATGGCCTCTCGAAAAAAAAATGGGTTTCAGACAAATAAACTCTTTATCATTAGAAACAGGTATCACAAGGCATCCTACACTAATACCACAAACACAGGCTCTAAACATGCACATCTAAGGTGTCACTGGTTTATAGATACCTCCCTTAGATATCAGATAATCAATCTCCGTTCTTCCCTCCCATGGTCAGACTTGTGTATATAAAGGTAGCAATGAAGCCTCAGCAGCTCTGAATGCATAAATGACAACTGGAAATGATCTGTCCTCTGAGTCCCTTTGGATCTATCGGCATTGTTTAGGATTCAACTGAGCCACAGAAAGAGTATAACAGTGTGGGCAAACAATAGTTTGTGAGCAAGACTTACAGGTCACAAGCCATTTGACAACATTTACTGTCAGGCTGGATGGTTTTTCCTCTTACCACACGAATTTTAGTTCTGCAGTCTGGAATAGGAGACTTTACTCCAGATAGGCACATAAGCAAAAATAATGTCATATAGGAGCTGGAAATTAAAAACAATGAGCACACTGTAAAGGAATACATACTGAACTTCTGTTGATTAGAATGTCAAGATGGTTTGGGTTAGAAGGGATCTTTAAAGATCATCTAGTACAACCTCCCTAACATGGGTGTGATGTTTCCCTTTTGCCAGTCACTGGGGACTGAGCCTGATTGCCGTGACTTTTCAAATATGATGGAGAGTGACTTGGCAACTGCATCAGTTCTCCCTGCTCGTGATAACTCTTTCGATGAAAAAGGCCATCTCTGTCAGCATGGCACTATGAGATCCCAAAGGCAAAAGATGAAGTGTTGAAGCCTCACTTAGTAGTCATTTAACCAAAAAGAAACTTCATCTCCGGGGTTATCATCACCTTCATGCTTCCTTAGGAGTTGATAACTTAGCAGCATCTAGAATATAAAGACTTCCCCTCATGTGTTTTGAAAACAGGAACATTTTGTTTCTGATATTACAGGTTATTTGATGCTGGGAAGGTACTGGCCAACTGATAGGGATGGCACTACGCTGCAGTGAGTGGATCAGCAGCTCTTCTGAAAGGTGCTCTCCCAACCCAAGTACATGAATGCAAGAAAACTGCTGACCTTGCATTTGGGGGAAACATGCCTCATGCATTTCCCTGGTGCAAAACCAGGTCTTCTTCAGAGCAACCAGAGAATAAAGACTCTGTTCTCCATCTCTGTCCCCTTGAGAAAGCATCCTTTCTGGTGGAGTCTTAAGAGTCAAAAGGGACTCAGAGCAACCAGAGGATTACATTGCCACATTCCCTGCTCGGAGGGCAAGAGCAGAAAGGATGTGAAGCTCTTCTCCCCACTATAACAGAGGACCAGCTGCCATCCAGCTACTTCCAGCCCTGCTTATATTATCATATAACATGGATATTTTATGATTCTTTTGCTGTGTTTTCATTGTGCTTATATTGCAAATATTACTAGACCAGGCTGGTTGTCACCAGGAAAGGAAGGACTGAGTTGGAAACACCTGTAAGAATAATGTTACTTTTAAACAACAAGTGAACTCATGCGAATGACTTGTTTGTTTTGACAAGATTTAGTCAACAGCTCTTAGTCTTAAGGTCTCATTACAGATGCCAGGCATATAAGAGCACACAGTATGCCTTACCTTTGTAAATACCAGGCTAAATGCAAGGATAGCTATTCCACTTCACTATGCAAGTTAGTAAATGTAAAATAGATTTCAAAAATCAACATTTTGCTCAGCTGCTGCCATTTGAGAAGATTACAATGAAGGTTACACGGAAAACATGTTTCCTAGAGCAAACATTTTCAGCGGCCGCTGATACCAATTATCCTGGTTTCTGGATGATGAACTCATCATTACTCAGACTGCAAATTCAAATACTCTGTACTTCTGGGGAAAAAAAACCAAACTAAACCAGGCCTATTCTGTCTTACACTGGGCACCAAAAATGAAAGCAGGTGAAGCCCATGGTCATCTCCAGTGCCATAAGTGTATCACTCCCATTTACAGCCTCACCACTTAACAGTCAATTGCCATCAGTGGAAAATTCATCTTTATCCTTTTCTGCAAGTTCCTTGCAGATTTTTGCCACTAGAGAATCATAGCTTCAGAAGAAGACAGAAGCCAGGAGTTAATTTACCTCCTCCATCCAAATTCATTTTATTAGATTTTATTTAACGAGTACTAAAAAATAACCTCAGTCCTCTATACATTTGAATCTGTCACCCCTAAGCTCAAAGAGATCTACACAAACACACTGACCCACTTCCAGCTGCACAGAGTGCTGCTGCGCCTAAATAATATCAGCAAATTATGCCAAAGACAAGTACAAGCAAGCCATTGCACTCTCAAAATTCATCACCAAACAACAGACGAACCAGTTTTCTTTTGCTGATCTGTGTCGGAGCCTGCAAAAGGCAGTAAATACTGACAAAGGGCTGTTCTCCCTAGCAACAGAAAAGTTCTCAAGGCTCTGCAGCTTCTGGCATAGCTAAAAAACATCCATGGCGTTTCAACTACATTGACTGTAGTCTCAAATTCTCCCCTCATATCCTGTACCACTTCTTCCTCTTGTTTAGGGATTATTTAATAATTCCATGTTCTTTCTGGTAGCTTTCCTCTTCTCTCCTTCACAGAACAAAGGTAATAACAAGACAATAAAGATCCCTTTCTGCCTACACATTTCACTAAGAGGGAAAGCTAATAACCACAGTAACATTACTTGAGCCATGAGAACGCTTGCTGTATCAGCCATTGTAGTTCAGCCTTTAATTTAGCATCTAGGATAGTCACTATAACAAGAACACTAGTTGCCCCAAATGGGGCCTAACTGGTTTATAATGCTAAACTTAGAAGAAAGAATGAACAAAACCAAAAAAAAAGGAGAAACTTCTTTAATGCGGTTGAACTCATTGTTAAAGTGGTAGATTGCAGTCATCTGGAGTAAAAGGATTAGCAAATGAATTTCATTATCTTTCCTAGACAGGTGTGTTTTCTGCAATGCCTTCTAATTAGCACAGTAGAGCTTTGTCTGGGTTGCAAACACGAGTCTAGGGAACACTTAAGTTCAGTTAAACAAACAGTGAAAGCTCATTTTGCTTAGTAAAGAGGGAACAGGTCAAACATGTATTTATATTTTTATTGCAGTTGCACATAAAGTTGCAAGATGTAAAGCCCAAAAGCTTGACCTTACATGCATGAGAACAGTTTCCATGTTCAAGCCTAGCTTCAGATGAGAGAGGCAGGCCCTCAGCAACCTTCATTCTAAGTTACAATAGGGCATGTATGCATTCAAATTTTGGGTTGTTTGGGGTTTTTACTACAGGAGTAAGCTGCTAAGCATTTTGGTTTTCAGACTGTTGCTCTTCCCTAAGCCCCATTCCTACCCCCTTGGTGAAGTAACCTGAAGTGCAGTACGAGTATAATATCAGTTCCTTTACTACCCTGTGTGCTACCTGCAAGTCTCAGAAAGACCTATGGTGGCCTGAAAGTTAGAGGTGAAAGAGTCATCCCTGGCCCTGCATATGTTGATTTCGCTGTATCACTGTGTCAAACACAGTAACTCCTTTCCTAGGGAGTTGTTCTCCCACTGCAATTACTGCTTTATCACATCTATCCAAGCTCTTCCTGTTAGTTTCTCCACTTCTGTCCAGATGTAGTTTGATTTTGTTTTTATTTTTATCTCCTGTTGCCTGACTGCTGCTCACCTAGCCAAGGATGGCAGCACAGATGGAGCTCCAATGTACCACACCAGTGGTAATGGAAAATACCCACTGAAGCTTCCTACGACAAATCTGCACAACATACAGGCAATATCCTCTCTACAAGCCATATGAAACTGAGGTAACTTCAGAGTCATCATTAAAAAAGCAAAAATGCCAATGTGCATTCCACTTCTGCGTCTTACTGAAGTCCTGACACAAAAGTGTAAGACGGAAAGTAACTCATGTTTTAATTCAAGAACTGACCAGTTAATTTATCCATTTATCTTCACTTGTTTTGACATGAACGGTTCATTTTCAGTGCAGAGATCAAAGTGGCCCTTTTCTCATCCTGTCCTCATCTGCTGAGCTTAAAAATGTTTGGTCCTTTGACATTTAACAGAGCTGAACATGATCTTTTAGGGTCATTGGGGAATTCTGGAGGAAGTGAGGAACAGGTGTTGAAACATCCAGTGAGCGCAACAATTTGGAAAATACTGAGGATGCTAAGCATACAAAGTTGAAAACTACAAGGACTGATTCTCCTTTTTAGCTCTACAAAATAAGCATTACCATTCATTTAGGGATAATGTAAACCATACTTCATTGACTCAAACTCCAGCTGCTTACAAACAGTAACTCAATTAGCTGTCTAAAGAAACTGTGAGGTTGGCATTAGAAAAAAAAAGATTACTGACCATGTGGATATAAACTCAGGAGGACAAGTCTGGAGTCATCAACCCTTCAGTGTAAGGCAAGTTCTCTGATCCAACAGGAAGAATCATATAGATCACTAATATTTTACTATCGATTATTGAATATCTAAGTTGCATGCAGTGCTTGTGACAATAGTTTTTAGTAACACTTTAACTAAGGCTTTCTTAAATGTGCATTCTTATATGTGAAAATAATTTTAACTATTTACAATTTTAAATATTTACCTATTGCTCTTTATTTTGGGATGATTAAACTTCAAGTTGGATTTATATTATTAAAACAGATTTGTCTTTATTGTCCCATTTATCAACACAAATGACAAAAAAGATGCTCAAGCACTAAGTTATTGATTGTTGACACAGTGTCATCTGTGTTCACATCTGTAACCAGAGAACCAACAGCTGAACGACTATCTTCATTCCAGGAAAATTAATTTGGCAAAGCAATGCAAAGAGTTTGATAAAAATGATTCACACAAAATCAGTTCAATAAACTGTTGTCCTAATTAACAGTAGCTTGGGTTTTTTGATCAAGCTCCAACACAGAAGTTCAGCACGATGCCAGGGGAGTTATATAAAGGCTGAGCCTGTCTTTCCTCTGTGTGTAGACTGAGCCTTGGTACGTAGGGTTTTTAAGAGAGTTAGAGATTGGTGGTAGCTGTGACTACAGCATAAAGTAATTACTAGTGAAGTGTCCATGTGCTTTACACGCCAATTCTGTACTAGTCACTTTTCTGCCACCAAAGGCTGTCTGGAATATGGCCCCACCACATTTCTTTAACAAAGGTATACATTCTCATCTGCATTTCACACATGGGCAAACTGAGGTGCAGCAAGGTGAATGGTCTGCTGCTTCAGAAGGGGGTGTCAAACACCTGCAGTAAACATGGATTTTAACAGGATTTGGAGGAAGCTCAGCAATTCTGAAAACAAGCCCAGAAGACACTTTGTAGGAAAGGTTTTAAATGACCTTTCACCACACAGTGCTCTGGACACTTAATGATGCTATTCGTCTGTTCCACATCACTTACAAGCTAATACAATGCTTCACTGCACTCTGGACATTCTTACAAACAAAAGGCTTTTCCCTTTTTTCCCCCCTCTTCTCTCTGTTCCCCCCACCTAAATCCTCTCTAGTGTGGTGGGTGTCTTTGGAGCAGTTAGGACAACGTGACTTGTAGGACTCCCCCATTCCTTCACAAACCGAGGGGGAAGCACTAATGGCAAGCAATCTTGGGAAGGGTGGAGGGAGGGTCAGAAGAAGAAAGCCGTGCTTCCAAATCCTAATTACAGTTAGCAGGGATTAAGTAATAGTCACTAACCTCTTTGGCTCACAGAGAAGAAACGTGATCCTGTTTAATTCAACGCTGCTCCCTGCAGCTCCTTCTTATACAACGCTCTGCAGCTCCACCGTATCAATGCACTGCACGCCCTGTCGCTATCATTGCAGCAACACCCCTTTTGGCCTGGAATCCAATAAGGACACTATAGGGGCGGGCTATAGCCAGAAGCAGCTGCAGAAAGGCTGGTGCAGGCACTGAGGCTGGAAGCTGTCACCTAGAGAACACCAAGAAAGCTGCACATGGTTAGGAAGGGGCTGACACCTCGCTGGGTACCTGTGCAAGACCCCCAGTTAAGCCCCTCACAGCGGTCACCCAGCCAAGCATTACACAGAGCCCAGTCATGCAAAGCTTACAGACGTGGTACATGAGCAGTGCTTGTGTCCACCCAGCTGCATCCCTAGGATTTATGCTGCAGACTGAGCCCGTGGCTCAGAAAATCAGGAATTTCAGCACAGCCAAGTAGACAAGAAATCATTCCGTGCCTGGCTGTGCCTGAACAGGCAGTATACAGAAAGGAGCTGCTGGAACAGCTCAGGACATGTGTTACACAAGCTCTTACTCAAGACCGTCTCACTTCCTACACGCATTGCTTCCTGGCCTATAGCATACTGTACTGAAGCACTAGGTTTTCCATGGAGAGCCACGTTTACTCCCAGCTTCTTTACTTTGTTTCTTATCTACATGCAACAGGACTTTCAGCTGCCTCTTTCAGGGCTTGGAAGATAAGAGCCTGTAAAGACACAGCTATTCTCCCCCAGGCCAGTCGTTCCTGCAATAAACAGTGTTTGAAATGAGGATCCATCTGAATCACACAGGTCATTCTATGCTATGCTGATGTTGGGCATTTACAGACTATGAAAGAATCTAAACTGGTGTCACACTGGGACTACAGGAACAAAGGATCAAATCCTGTACTCATTCACCTCCGACATAATGTAGAAATAACTCTGGGGAAATCAGTAACTATTTTCTTTTGCGTCTCAGTCTGTTCAGTCTGTTTCTGGCAAAACCTGGGCCATGCTATGTGTAAGTAGCAATCCCAGAAGCCTGTCTTTTTCCTCTAAAATGTGAAAATTCAGTGCAGCTCCAGATTCCTTCAATCCATTATTCTGAAATCCTGCAGGTTGCGATTGTAAGAGTAACATGCCCTTCTTTTCATCTATTCCCACTGATTCCTGCTCATCCGCTAACTTCCTCATCAGCAAGATTTCAGGAACTCACTTGTCCTCCTCCCAGCAAACTGGCTTTTCCAGGGTCACAATTTCTGAGCCAGTTATCAAGTTTAAACTCATGCAAAACTTCCATGGTCTGACATATAACTTCATCTGAACATGGGGTTTATACTGACATTACTATGCAGGATGTTTCAAATATGTCGCAGGCTTTTTTCAGAATTCTTTTCTTCCCCTTTTAAGATGTCATATTACCACAAGCTAAAGCACTGATCTATGTATCAGCAGTTTTAATTATAGTCATTACACAACTGCAATAAGGAGGAGCTCCAGAGAGTAACTGAAGTACTACATACAAGACTAATGAGCAGGCATTTTCAAGTCCATCAAAGCATGAAGATCTACAACATATGTGTGCTATTGCCTAAAGGAGGATTGGCAGGGCAGGAGATATGGCATTTAAAGATATACATGAGTTCAACATATGGGACTGCTAATGACTAGCACGTGACCGTATGCTTAGCATAAAGTAATTAATCAATTAGTACATGATAGGAAACCATAGCGAATAGCAGAACATATGAAAGAAGGCATATGGGAGCGATCAGAGGCAGATGTAACTCAGAGCCTTTGGATTCAGTAACCCTGCTCCCATTTGTACAGCCACATGTTCCATAGGATGCGGGACCTGTCTGATCTCATCGTTAACCTTGTAGAAAAGTTAAAAACCCCTACTTTCTGGATGAATCAGCTCCCAAAACCAGGTGGGAGTGACAACAAGCAGCCGAACAGGAAGGTACAACTGCCTCTTCCCACCACAGTGTGGAGTTTGGTTAGCTTAAACGAGTAAGGTAACTACTTGCTGTTTGATCCCTGTATACAGCCTTGAGCTTGCTCTGCCATAGGTTTGTTGATTTATTCAGGTAGCTAGATAACAAACCCAACATTTAACTGAACTCCAGACCTGGGGAGCTGGGGGTAGAGCATTTCCTCCAGAGATGGAAGGAAACATGGGCTCTGAAGGTATCATTTGTGGCTATGAGATGAGCTGCTGGCATGGCAGGAGAAGCTAGGGTCCCCAGGGCAGTCACAGTGGGCAGGGGGAAATTCCAACCTTGGAAAAAGCAGCAGCAAATAACCCCCAGTGTGGACATAGCTTCACTTGCGTATCGATGTCTTACACAGTCTGTTTCTCATTTCATATGAGAAATAGCAGAGAGAGTATTATAAATGACTAGTACCTTTCAATACCAATAAAACTTCACCAGAATTGGATAGATATTGTATAGTTTTCACCATTGTAAAATCACAAGGAGAATGGCTGCAGGGGTAATTAGGCCAGCACAGGCATAGCTGGGAACCGTAGACAAGCTTTTGGCACAAAATCCTTCTTCAGGTCTGAAATGTATGAAACAGATTTTTTAGACAGTAATTAGATATATGTAGGAGTCAGACCACCCCTGAAGATAAAGACAAAGAAGGGACATTACTTGAAAGGCAGGAGGAGAGAAAGAAAGTTTAAAAACCTGCATCTTTGCATGCAAAACATCCTCTTAACAGGGCTTCTTAGGAGCATAAAGAAGTTTCCACTAGGCTGGGCCACCCGCTCCCTTTTTTTGTCCTGTATTTCTCATTGTCTGTGGGTTTTTGGCCATATCTGCACATTGTTTTGCTCTGCTGATTGTCTTTCCAGACCATGTTTCTCCCCACTCCCACCTTCCACAGTCCCACGAGCGTTACAAGTCCTAGCAAGCAGATGTATTAATTAACTTCAGCTACAACCTTGCAACCTCTCACTTGTCAGTTATATTGCCAGGCACAAGTGAGCAATGCAAAACAACGTAATCGTCGCTCTGATGGTAGAAGTTGACTGGCAACTACTAGAAGCCCTCCATGGGAATAGACAGTTTTATTTGGGAGAATCCAATAGCAGATAACATTGCACTAAATCACAGTGGTAAGCCAAAAAGCATAAATAAGAAGCTGGAAACTACTTGGATAAGAGAACAAACTGGCTTGGCAACAGCCCTGAGTATGCCTGATTCAACTCCTCATCCAGGAAGGCTGTACAGTAAGTATCAAGGCAAGCGTGAGGCACTGAGGAACAGGGAGCACTCTGAAATTACTGGTACACTCATTGTTTAATTTCAGATGAATCAAACCCGTGAGCCAAGGCTCAGGATCCTGTAATCCAGCAGCAATCACACACACTTCACAAACGCTACAGCCTAAGCGCTGAGCTCAGTGACTGCCCGCTTGGATAAACTCCGGCAGGGACACCAGCTTATGTGGTACAATGAGGAGGGATAAATTTGGAATGAAAAAGATAAGCAAAAGACAGCAGTAATTAAGTTTAATAAGCGTATCGGGGCGTGGAATCACATCATCAGATTAGATCCAGAGAGTTTTCTTTGGGGATTGCTGGAAAGACACAGAAATTCTGTTGGGCTTTTTATTTTAATGTATAAGGGTGGTTTTACAGTATCCACTGGTTTGGGGCTTGGCCCGGAAGAATAGTGGAACACCACAAAAGCGAGCTGATGGCAGAAAAAAGACGCAAGTTCAGGGGTGCTCTGCATTACCAGTACGGAGCTGACTGAGGGGATGTGGGTTACAGAGAACCCTGCCCTTCGGCACGGAACCGCTGCCGCCTCCTCACGGGTTTCCCCCAACTCACTCCCATAGCCGCTGCTGCGGGGCACCCGCCACCTCAGGCGAGAAGGGCGAGGCACAGGCCGAGAGCACCCCTAACCCTGACCCCGAGGAGCTGCACCCTCACAAAGCGTCCCCGGGTTAACCATGGCCGAGCCCAGCGCCGCCGCCACAGCGGTCCCGAAACCCCGCTCTCCCCTCAGCCGCACCAGCGCACAGCACCGCCCGGCAGCGCCCCCTGCCGCGCCCCGCCGGCATCGCAGCCGCGGCAATGGCGGCCCCCGTGTGAGCCGATCCGCCGATCGCCGCTGCCGTGAGTGGTGTGGGGTAGGCGGGCCCACGGTGCGGGCACGACCGGTCGGCGGGGCCCCGCGGTTCCCCCCCTCTTTTCCTCCGCCCCTCCCCGGAGGGAGCGGCACCGTGGGCCGGAGGGCTCGGCGCTGCACAAAATGGCGGCCGTGGGGCGGGAGGGGGCTGTGGAGCAGCCGGGGCCCGCGGAGGGCGGGAGCCGGGGTGGGCGCGACAGGGCCCCGGTGGCTCTGTGGAGGCAGCGGTGGCAAGGGGAACTGCGGTCACTTACAGAGGTGGTGGGGCGAAAACAGGCACTAACCATGTGGCATCGCGGTGAGGGAAGCTCTGCAGCGAGGTGGCCGCAGCAGTCTTGACAGGCGTAAGAGGATGAAGGAGTATAGTAATTACACCTCGCCGTGCAATTACCAGGAGCGTGTTAATGGTAATTGCACTTTAAGTACATCTCACCACTTCTAGAGGTGGGATGTGGGACACATCTATCAAACAAATACAAACAAAGGCGGATACACAGAAAATACTCAAGCTGCTGCAAAGACCTGCACTTCTAACGCTGGTTTCACACACTTAAATACTATTTCCAGAGCCGGTGCTGCCCAAAAGAGCACTGCAGCTCCTCTTGAGGGTTTGAGGTGGAGGAGGCACAGGATGCCATCACTTCTGCCCCAGAGGGCCACGGCAACTAACATCCCCGGGGCTGAGGTAACGTTTAGAACAGGGCCAGGCCCACAGTACTCTGTGCTGTGGAAACCCCAGCGCAAGAAGCGCAGCTAGTGGGAATTTAAGCAGGGCAAGCATAAAGCAAGTCAGTTGCAGTAACTTTCACACGGTAAGAAAACTACAGTCAGATTTGCTTTGTCATTCAGGCACGACTCTGAGAAGTGATCAAGTTGTCTCAAGCGTGTTTATTCTGACACTGCGAAGAAAAGAAATTGCTGTGTTTCCCTGAAGATTGAAACTCCAGTTTAAGACTAGCTTCATCAGTAGAGCAGATAACGTTACCCCTGTGCCTTCATATTGGTAAGTCCAGTTCCTCCTGCCTCCCACCCTAGCTGCTTTTCACTCAAATTAAGTACTTACTGCTGATTCACATGAACTCTAAAGTGCAAGGAGAGAGCATGAGTTATGAGAGTGGGCTGGATTGCTTCTTTTAGAGCCAGTTTTTTGATAAACTGGAGTGAAACTGATAAACTGAACTGAAACAAAAAAAATGAGCCTCCCCACTTAGGCCAGCCTCACGGGCTGGAGTAATAGCAGGCTGTGACAGCAAGATGGCCCTATTCCACTGCCCAGCTGTACATCTTGCTTCTTGTATCAGGTTTAGGGATCAACTGCCTCTTTGAAAGTTGGTTTTCTAGTGCATTATGGCTTCCTGGACATGGCATATACTGAAGCTGCGCAGGCTAGCAGAAGGGAGGGGGAAAGGGGCGTAAGTACCCCTTTCAGCAGTAACTCAAAACTGCACTTAAATACAGCATTGAACTGCACTTACTCATTGTTTTGAGTCTAAGCTTTAACTCAAATTTGAACAGTAAACTGACGTTTCATATTGTGCAGTAGTCCATGTTAAGGGTACTTAAACCTGAACAGGGGTGTGGTAGAGAAAGATGCATGTGTGTTGACAGATAACAAAATAACTGCCTTTCTGGCAGCTTAATGCCTAGAGATCTTTTTGTCTTTGTTAAGACTTGACAAGAATTGCTGCCCTCTTTATCTCAACATAATAATTTAAGGTGCTGAAATATCCAGAATGAGCCAAATTCCATCAAACACAAAGCACAAAGAAAAGTCATCTTAAACAGGCAATGTAAGCTATTTTAAAGTTGTTGCATTTATTCCCCAGGGAAAAAAGGATTCTCCCGGGGGGGGGGGGGGCAAAGGTGTTAGTCAAACTTAATGTATCATTTTTTTGTTAGATGAGCTTGAATTTAGACTACTGTAAATTGAACAAAAAAACATGGAGATAAGGAGCTTTTGGGATTAAAAGAAAAAAATAAACCCCAAACCCTTCATTAGTATCTTACAGCTTTTTCTAAGAAGTACTTTGTTGTTGCAGTTTTGAAATTAATGAAGTGTGCATGGATTATTGCTGCACATATTTTACCTTCAAAGCTGTTTATTCCCCAGAAGTCAGAGGCTTTGCATGTCTGTTAATATAGTACTTTCCAGGCCACTTTTCTAATACAAACTTCTGGGTTTTGACTCAATGCCAGAGGAGCAAAATAACATCCTTACATTTGCAGCTGTGACCACAACATAAAAATCGAGCAGGAGGAAGAGCTGATGCTGGGGTTGTTTTCACTACACTTAAGGCATCTTAAGTGTTGGAGCTCACACAAAGAGACAGGCCCACACATGCCCTCCCTAGCAACATGGCTTTTAAGGCACTTGGCCTTTCTTTTCTACCTGCCTTAGTTTAGCAAGCACAGGTGAGTGCAGCTTATCTGTTAACAATATAGTTCCACGTGAGCATTCCTTATGCACAGCAGTTTCTCTTACTTGTCTGTACTACCTTACCTAGTCTGCGGCCCATCCCTTAGAGCAACTCCGAAGGCTATTTTAGTGGCAGCCAAACTTGTGGTTGGTTCAGACAACTGGGAGGGAGCTTTAGATACAGATCCAAAGGCCACATCGGCTCTAGCTTGTTTCCATGCAGACACCTCACTGCTTGTGCAAACCCCAACTGTAAAAGTGCCACAGAAACAGAAGTCAACAACTGATGTGTGAATACTTGATCTTGAAATATTTGCATATTCAAGTGAGGGGGAAGGGAGAGGAGGAAAAGGAACTTAGCTAGATTTTTTTATTTGTCTATACTGCTGCTAGTGACTCACAGCTTTGAGCTGTGATTTTGCTAACTGAAGAGGTTGCAGAAAAAGGCTGTATTGTTTCTCAGTTTCTGGAAGTAAGGAGTAGTTACATGACCGTAAAGCTAGTGTGGGAGCTAACTTCTTGAGGGTGCAGTCCTACATTTTGTACTCAGCATATCATAAGGAATAGTAGCTGTTTGAGAGTGTATTTCTGAAAAGTTACGCTAGAAAACTTACTTGACTAACGTGGTTCCAGTTGTCAGTTCAGCGTTGCTTCTGAGTCTTTCCCCTGTTGTGAAAGACTTGAAAAGCATCACCAGCTACTTCTACTGCCATTTGCTTTTAAGCATGTTTCAGGGATGCTTTCTGGCATTAGCATTTTCAGTCAAGTGATAGAATATTTCCATCTAGTGGGCTGTTGGTTTTTTTTTGTTTTAAAAACTACACAGCAGTAATAACAGTTGTATTTAACCCTCCCATCTTCCACAAGGGCAGAGAAACTTGCTTTTCTTGGTAGGTGTATGTTTTCATTAAGTGACTGCACAGCACCCTACCAGCTGAAATACATAGTCCCTGTTTCCAGAGCTGTCTCAGAGTACTCTGCATAACCTCAGTACACAGCAGATAATTTGGAGGGGTTTGCCCTGCCTTTCTCACCCCTCCCCACACCAAATAAAAAGTCATTCCTGCTATTAATTTGATCACTACACTAAACATAGTAAGCCCAATTAGTCATTACCTAAAAATGGATTCTGCCATCACGTTAAGACCTCTCAAAGATCAAACTGGAGGCACATGAACAGGGAATGTTTTCCTTTTTCATATCTGTAGCTGTATCTGTTTAGAAGAATGGCTTTGTAAGCTTCTCCCATTAACTAACAAAGAGATAGAAATCTTCCACATCCTTGTATGCCTTCTCCAGATGCAGATTAACTTCATTAATGGCAGCAGTAATCTCCCAGTCTGTCTGGCAGGTGTTGATCTGTGATCCAGCACTAATGTAGATTCTTGCTTTGATGATGCTAAATGCGTTAGAGCCCAGAGTGTGTTTCTGAAGCATATTGTCTCCATGTACTGCACTATGACTTGAGCTTGAAGATTTCATATGGACCAACAGAGGCAGCACCATGGGAGAATACCTTATACTTTCCACAATTCATAGGTGAGAAAGTCCATGAGAGTAGGCAAGAGCTAATCTATACAAACCACACACACATACAACCCACATAGTGGGAGCACAGCCCTCAGCATCAGGTATTTTGATTTACAGAACTGTACTTTTTCCTGATGTAGCTATAGCCAGCAGTAATTATAAGAGTGATCAGTCTAGCATTAGAATAATTAGAAATAAATGTATTGAACTCCACCAGAAGGAACATCCATAAGGAGCAGGAATATCTATAGGGAAGATCCAGCAGAAGGCTTAACACATTCCAAAAGACCTCACTTCATTGCTTTCCAGTCTTGAGCCCTCTACAGGAGTCTCTACAACTGGTTGTATGGTAGTGATGAACACCACAAATTGAAAGTGTAAACACAGTGGTGCACTGAGATCTGGACTACTTTAACAGATATGCTCACCTGAACAACATTCATTGGAATGTAATATGAAAAGTCATTCACCTGAGCCTGGGAAATGTAAGTAGGGCACTTAGTAGGTAGAAGAAAATAAGATACTCAGAACGCAGAGACCTTTGTAGATAAAGGGTGACTAGAGTGCCTAACAAGAGTTCATTTTGGCAGGTTGCGGGTAGAAGTAATACAAATCTTGCCAGAGACACAAATTAACAGATTTGTGTCCAGTTCATAAGAGAACCATGAAATTAGTGTTCACATTGAAACCAGGCACAGAAACATTAAATCAGAAGATTAGAGAACTGCAAGAACTTACTCTGGAAAGCATGATATGTCAGGGTGATTAGGCTTGATTAGACGTGCTTAGAAGCAATTTGGTGCTTTCAATACAAGTGTGGTTTTTTCAGAGATTGCTGTTGGGCTGCTCATCAGCCTCCTGGGAAAAAAAAGTATAGGCCAGGAAGAGAAAGCCAGAGCTAGCCAGTCAAGAAGTCAAGAATAATGCAGACGGATACACAGTGAGGAGAACAAGCCTTGAAGCACCTTATTTAGCAGCACTTTCTGAAGTGTAAAAATTAGGAACACTATTGTCTTAAAAACTCCAACAGGACTTGTGAGCTCACTGTAGGCATCACTAAGTAAAGTTGTTTGACTTTGCATACTCTGATCTCCTGTATCATTTTATGCTGGCCCTCCACAAAATTAGACCTCTCCAAAATATATAGTAAGCACCTTTTCAGTGGCCATCCCTGAAAGCAGCCTTGCCAAGCAGTAGAGTCATTTTTTCCCCCTCTATGCTGCCTGCCCACTATTATCTCCAGCCATAATAAAGTCAGACTCTAAAGAAACATTTGCCAAGTTTTACAGGGCTTGTTGTCCAGTGTGTTCACTGTGTATTCAGAGGAAGGACACGTGTATTCAGAGGAAGCACACACAGCCCATCTCTTTAAACAAGTGACACAGCACTGTTTTCACATGACTTAAATATCAGGCATTTAACTTTTAGTCAATGACAGCTCTAGCACTGAATTTTTGCTTTGGCCCCTTAGCATCATCTCTCCTTTGGATCCGTCCAAAGAGCTGCAACATCACGGAAGTCGTACACCAACCTATTTTAACTACCAATTTGAGATAGAAGAGTGAGGTTGCTTATTCCACTAGGCCTGGAAAGCAACTGTCAGCACTTAGAGCTACAGCATGAACTGCTGCGAGGAGTTTATGAAAATCCTCTGTTGAACAGAAAGCAGAGATCATAGAATAGTTAGGGTTGGAAAGGACCTTAAGATCATCTAGTTCCAACCCCCCTGCCATGGGCAGGGACACCTCACACTAAACCATCTCACCCAAGGCTTTGTCCAACCTGGTCTTGAACACTGTCAGGGATGGAGCATTCACAACCTCCCTGGGCAACCCATTCCAGTGCTCACTACCCTAACAGGAAAGAATTTCTTCCTTATATCCAATCTAAACTTTCCCTGTTTAAGTTTTAACCCGTTACCCCTTGTCCTGTCACTACAGTCTCTAAGGAAGAGTCCCTCCCCAGCATCCCTATAGGCCCCCTTCAGATACTGGAAGGCTGCTCTGAGATCTCCATGCAGCCTTCTCTTCTCCAGGCTGAACAGCACCAACTGCCTCAGCCTATCTTCATACGGGAGGTGCTCCAGTCCCCCGACCATCCTCATGGCCTCCTCTGGACTTGTTCCTACAGCTCCATATCCTTTTTATGTTGAGGACACCAGATCTGCATAGAAGTTACTAGAGCTGCAGCTATCTATGCTTAATTCTGAGATCCAGGAACATTTCCTTGGGTTTTGTTGGATATGTACATTTGTGGACACAGCTGTTCAAGCACTGAGAGAAAACTAAAAGCCTACATGCTTCAAAGCCTGCAGTACAGTTAGAAAGACAATTAGCATACTAGCACCAGTGGAGAGGGAAAGTTGCTATGTGCAATTTCATCATTACGCATGGTAAAGGCAATTGCGTAGAGAAAAAGCTGCTTTAGAAGTGTTAAGTACAACATTGTGACATGTAGCACAGTTGGAAAACCTAACTTAAGAGATGGTTTACAATAAATAATACCCTGTGCTATTGAAAGTGCATCAAGACATGCTCAACAGAAGCCATCACACACCACTTGGAAAAAGGCAAGCAATAACTTACCAAGAGTCCCATGTACACCAAGTGAACAGGCTCCAGCCCTTTTGAAAACCAGAACTTGCATCCCAACACATTTTCACTTACTTTCCACCCTATAGTAGCTGTAGATGCCTGCTCTAACATCGCTCTTCTTATTACTGGAAGCTCTGAGGTACTTTCTCACAAATAGTAATGTGTATCACCTGCTACTCTTTATGTCCTTTCTCCTTGGAGCCTTCCAGGTGCAAAGCTTTGAGCTGAAAAATGTGCTCTTTAACTCTGCCTTACCCAGAAGTGGTGAGAAGCATGTTTCTCCTACTCTTTATCTTGCTAGGTATGGAAAACTGATTCTGAAAAAATAAGTTGTCTGAATTTCTGTTGCTTCCTTTCTCCCCCCCCCCCCCCCCAGTCAGGAATTCATTGCAAATTCTACAGACTTCTGAGTAAATGAATTGGACTCCAGGGATATATATGAGTTACAACCACTGTTAAACACAGGGTGCTTTCTTCCCACCTTTATTACAAAATCTGCAATGATCTCCACACTGCTTCCATTTCATTGGAGTTTTGCCACCAACTTGAATAGGTAGCTCAGGTCCAAATTCATTAACAGAATGGAAAGATTTACTCCAAATGTGGGATGTAGTACAAAGGTGATTAGAACCTGAGTAGTTGCTTTTCCATGGTGAGTGTGGCCTAGCTTGATGAGGTTATTTCCTGAACCTAAACTGTAAACAAGCAACTGTGCAAAGTTGCAGACCTGCATATGGGATGCTGGGTGCATCTCATGGAAATCATGACAAAAGCTAACAATCTTCACCTCACTGAAGGTGGTGAAATATTTTCCATGTACTTGATTGGAGTCAGGATTTTGCTGGAGGCGCTTTGCAGGAGTTAATGCACACTGCACAGTAAATTCCTCTGAACACTTTTAGTTCCTCTCCTCCCCAGTTCTCCCTGTTCTTTTAGGATAGCTGAGTTTTAAAATGCTTTCCTAAACCTTCTTCATCTCCATTACCCTTTTAAATGAGGAACTGAATAGATAGATACCCTTCTAGCTTTCTGCTTGAGCAACACCACTGGCATCACTTTTACACTGTATTAGTCAGAAAGCACGCTAATATGTTGTCTGCCATCAGAATTTCAAAGCACTTAACAAATATTAATTAAGTATTGCGTCTCTGTAAGGTATGTCAGTAATTAATTTTGTAAGCCAATGCCATATGAAGGAGAGAGCAGGGTGGATTCTCACATTACTGCATAGCTTCTTACTCGTTTACAGTTATTTTCTTCATAGGTGTCTAGACCTGAAGTAAGTTCCTTATACAGCTTTTGGAATGACCACAGTAGCAGGAACATTTATGAAGCTGAACTACAAGACACCTCTCATATTTCTGTTAAGTGAAAGCATGTCCTCCCAAATTCTCATTGTAAAATACAGTTAAAATAAATCAAGACAGGTAAAGAAGTTAAGACTTGAGCTCCAGCCCTGCCTTCAGTTCATCAGAATGGGTGTTCCTAAACTTCTGTTGTCCTGTTTGCTTTTCTACATGTAGTGAAGGACTTTCTGGATGTTGTGGGCTTTCTTTTCCCAGACACGTTTACTCCTTCTGCCTGGAAATCACACTTAGGCAAATTCTGAGGACTTCATAAATTTGTCTGGGTTTTCCGAATGTCTGATTGATAGCTGTAGGGAGCAGACACTTCTGAACTAGTTGCTGCGTGTCTGGAAACCCTGGGCCTTAGCATTGTGAACATGCACTGCAGTTAAAGAACCTGAAGCAGCCTAGCAGGAGCAGCACTGTATGTGCTGTGCTGTCCAGCCATGCATAGTTAAGAGCAAAACCCTTCAGAAACAGCAGGCTTAACCTAGACACACTGTGCAGCTACTAAGACTCCATGCAGCCAGCCCCATGCTTTCATGGGGGAGCTATGCAGCTATTTGCATATAGATTATACATCCCCTGGCTCCTGCCACTGCAGCAAGTGCTGCAGCTGCTGCAAATGCACATGCTTTTTTTCTACCCAGGAAATTGTCTGCAAACGTATGGGATTCCTACCTCTCTAGTTTGTGTACTTAAATCCACACTCTTCCAAAGCAGCAATGGTCAGGATCCATACTTGTTTCACTTCTCCCTTTGATTCCCCCTTCCCTTCCAATGACAAGTGCTTGCAGTGTGCTTCCACAAGACACCCAGAGACAATCTCACAGTTTGCTACTGTCAGAAGTGAGAGGTAGCAGTCTGCAGTCCTTTGCCCTCTCAGCAATCCATGCTCTTGATCATCCTGCTGCTTACTCTGTGCTGCTGCTGGCATGCGTTAGCCACTTTGACCTATCAGCCTGGAAGAAAAGTAGCAGAAAGGGGGATTACTTTCTCTGTAACAGTGAGGTAAATCACCTGACTAAGTGACAGATAGAAGGTAAAAGATCAGAGGAGTATCTGAACTGCTGCAAGTGCAGCTGGGAGGCTGGGAAAGTGACTGAGAGACTTGACCTCACACTTTTGCAACAGTCACTTATTAGATCAGCTCAGCTGCCTGTGAGGCGGTAGTTTGATTTCTTTCTTATACAGGCAGGACCCTACTTTGCCTCTTGTCTCCCACTTGTCATTTATAGCTAGGTCATTCAATCCGGAGGGATTCACAGTCACACCACTGCAGAATAATCATGTTTCTTGAAGGATTATCAAGGATTTTATATGTCATGGTTTTACAGGCAATTGCACGTAAACTTCCTTTAATATGCTTCTGTGGCCTCAAACTAGTTGGGTTATTTGTTTTTCCTTGGTTCTTCATATGTTGGAGCCTAAAAGCGTTGCTATCATATTCAGAAACCTCTGTGCTTTTAAACGTGCTTACTCGGGTTCTAAGATACTCTCAAAAAAACCCTTGAATCCCTTATCTTGCGCCTTTGAACTAGTGTCAAAATTGTACCTAAAGCTAAATACATCTTCCATATTGTGTGTAAACTGCTTTTAAATTAAACAGAAATTTGAGAAGCTTCTGTTGACTGCCTCAGAGAGTGTCAAGCGTATGAAATATCCCTCCCAAACACCTGGAGAATTAATAAAATATATACACATATTTTCCCCTACTCCACCTAGATTAGAGCTGAAAGAGCAGAAAATCAAAACATGGTAAAATTGTGATTATTCCATCAATATTGTTTGAGAAATGATGGAACATTTCAGGACATTAATAAAGCAGTTTAGACATCCATCTGCCACAGTAGTGGAGCACAGAAGATCAAAAGAACATTCTCATCTGCTTGACACCCACACCCAGTGTTCATTCACTAATGGCATGCTTTTAGCGTAGGTTATAACTGTACACATCGTACAACAAAGCAATGCACGAAGTACCCTATCCGTAGGGAACAGAGAGAGAAGAAAAAATCAGTGTAGTTGATGAAAGCATTCTCAGTGGCTGAGAGCAGCACTAACTCTAACACTGCTATGAATTTGAAAGGGTTGGAAGAATAACCGTGCACCACCATCTTTGTTTGATTATGTTGTTCAGAATGAATCTCCCCCCCCAAAAATAATTTCTAATAAAAGGCATTCTAGCTTTCAGAAGGTGTGCACTCAGAGCATACACTGTGGGGGTGTGTTGAACTACCAGTATGCTCTAAAATACAGGCAAATTAGAGGTTTGGGGCTGCCCATCTGTTTTGGTGACAGAAAGCGAAGGTCAGTGTGTTTTAAACCAAATATGATTCATTTTAGGTTCCAAAGAAGAAAGATGATCCATACTTCCATGACAGAGGAAAGAGAAAAACCCATTGTGTTTCTCCTAATACTCATTCCATAGGTCTCTAACCTACAGACCCAAACATAAACTGGGAAGCAGAAAGTATTTGCATACTGGTTTTGCATTTTATTTTAGAAAATAAAGTTTCTCACCTCCAGTTTAGGAAAATCCCAGTTGTAACCAGGCTAACTGGGCAGATTCCAGATCAAATTCGTTGCTGGCATGGTGACGTTGACTTAGTGGCAGAGCCCTTTCTCTCTGAGAAAGCGAAAGTGTGTTAGCCAGTTGCTTCAGAAGCACGCAGAATAATATGCCTTCAGATTGTACACAGCTAATCCTCTTTCTACTTTGCTGACTGTAACCTGCTTAGTCTTACATGCAATGTAGTCACTGTCTTCTCATGAGCCTGATCCAAAGCCTGTTGAAGTCCGTGGAAGGAGTCCAGGTTTTTTTTCAGTAGTTTTGGAGCTGTCTCTATATGAACAGCTGGTCTAGCACTGAGTCTGCTAGTTGAAAGACAAGGAAAATAAGCAGCACCAAACCACATTGGACTCAGCACTGTATTAAATATATAAATGAAAGTAATGTGAAACTTGTAAAACCAGACTGGACAAAACACTCTGAAACATGCTGCAGGGAGCAGTCTAGTGCTAGCAGGGGAATAAGTTAGCTATTTAATGATGACTTTTCCATAGCTTTTACTTTTCCACATATTCTGTAATGTAACAGTACTTTTTTTTTTTCTTCCTTAGGCAAATAGCTGCCAGACAGCAGCACTGGAATGAGAACATATGTAGTGTTTGCTTTTATCTTACATTACAAAAGAAGTATGAATACCTTGTGTTATTCCAAGTATAAAATTACAGGTGTCAAATCATTTGGTGCTTTAAGTGCTGTGCCAGAAAAGTAATCCAGTAAAAATAGCCATGTCCTGTCAAAGCTGAGCAGTTGGTATTGTTATTACAGTTCCTTACTTGCATGGCTTCAGCAGCGTAAGGTGGCACAAAACAAGTGTAAGAGACCAGTAAGGAACTTGGCTGGAATTGCCCAGAGCATAGAAAGACAGGAGGATGGAAACCAAATAAACCTAAGGGCTCAAAGCGAGAATCTGCCTGGTCTGCTTTGCAGTTAGCTTGAACTTTAAAAATGCTGCTAAACAAAGGCCATTCTCGAGAGGTCCCAAAGAATTAAAGCAAAAGGTGATTTGATCTTGGTTTTGGATAAGTATGTGGTCAACCTTGTGTTCTAAAGAGCATACTATTTAAAAAGTAGAAAAATACTTAGCTGGAAAGCTGAAAGAATGTTTTTCATCTCTATGTTACAGGGGAGAGTGCAAAACAGGGATTAAGCTGTCTTGTCTGGGTTAGACGGTCAGTGGCTGCATTGCCTGTGGCAGAGAACTCCTAGCTGCTCTCAAGTGCTTTACAAGGAAGGCAATCCTTACCGAGCTGAATGAGCCTGGAGGAAGAAGCTTGCTCTGGACCTGAACTGAGGCAGGAGGTACAAGAATAGGACATAGCAGAGCACAACGCAGGTTTTTGGTATGTGAATTTCTCCTCAGTAGAGCATGAAGAGCCCCACGCGCTTTGTGCAGCGCCTGGAAATTAAGTTAGTACCTTTATTGTCCATTCCACAAAAACTGGGTCTGAAGCAAATCTATTTAGTAGATTATTTCCCTAAAAGGGGCAGAAGACTCACTGCATTTAATACTTTTTCCAGGCCTTCAGAGCTGTAGTGAAACCTGGACAGAGACAGCCTAGTCTCCTGAACTGGGGACATGCTGCTTCTGTCAGTATAGATGTTAAGAAGCTTATTAAAGGACATAGCAGCTGACAAGTGAATCTTTAATCCCTGTCAAATCCCTCAAATCCCTTCAATTTATGACCAGTGTAAAGCAGTTCATGTAAAAAAGAAACTTTTTGTGGGTGTTTTCAGATGAGATGCATTTACTTGTATGGTGATCACCAGAACACATCTTACTTGTAATTTTCAGGATTAATTTTGGCTGCCTGAAAAAAACATTCCTAAAGCCCCCAAGCTTTCTTCCCCTACTTCTTGAAAACCATGGGAGTCATATTCATTGTCGACTGTGGTATTTTAAGTAAGTGGCATGTGGGATGTGGCAGGCTACATAGCATGCCACTGAACAACAGGCCAAATCCCAATGCTGAGAGGCTGCAATTGTGTTCAGTGGTCAGAAATGACAAAGGCGTATAGTGCACCAAAGCTTGCCTGTCCTGATGGAGGTACAAGTAAGGGGTTAACAGTCACACCTGTGAATTTATGGGGAAACTTTTTATTTGGTAGCTCTTTCTTGCTTTGCAAACCACATGCTCACGCTGAAAGTATCTCATGCTGCAGTAAGTCAGTCCAGTTTAGGTTCTTTTTTCAAACAGGTTTTGTTCTGCTTAATCTGTGAGAATACTCCACCAAAACCAAGAAGGACAATTTTATGTTTGTTTTTCTTTTTTAATTTCTGAAAAAAAAACCAACACTGCAGTAGGTCTGTCAGTCGGTAGATCAAAGTCTGCATCTAGTGTACCTCGGTATGCCGTAACGTGAGCTATTTGTTCAATAGTTAGCTCTAGTTAACTAACATGACTATTCATTCTAAAATAAGCACTTTGGCAGTGTTTGCTCCCAGGCAAATACTTGTTCTGCTGAAGTTCTTTCTCAGTTCAGCTGCCTCTGATCCCCTTTGCCAGTGCTGAAGTTGTTAGCCTTTGTAGTCATGAGAGTTAATTACTACTCATTTTGTTCCTTTTCTGCATGGCCAAAAGCTTTTATGTCCTTTCCATGTTTCGGGAGTGGAACGACCAGACTGCGTTAAGGGACTGTTTCTTATGCAATATATGATTAATAGATGCCAAGAAGTGGTCTGCCACATACATACTGGCAGGTTGGTGGCTCTGCAGCTGCACTGCTAATGACATGGTTGGGCTGGTTGAGCATAGTGCATCTGACAGTGGAGACAGGCTTCAGGGTCCAGCAGGAGATCAAGGTTAGGTAAACTGGGCCACCTGGGAAGTGGTGACTAGATATGGCATCTGAGGACAGATGGGATGGATCTGCTGAGGGTGGAGGAGGCTGGACATGTGGACAGTACAGCTACTAGCTGTGATACAGAGCGGTGAGTAAGGAGCAGAGGACAAAGTTAATAGCAGACTAAAGCAACTCATGGAGCAACCAGCTGTGTTCAGCACATGGCCCTTTGGTATTGGGCTGGATTTACTTAGCTTTGGGAGTGGTTGTAGTAGTAGGAGAGGAGCATATATTATTGTGTAGCTTTCATATCACTCCAAGAAAACAAGGTTTATCTCCCAGCCCAAAAGTGTTGTCGCCAGCAAAGCAGATATTCAAATACAGTACTCCTTAGAGGTTGTGGCCTGCAGTAGCAGGAAACTTAGCAGAGACCACATACTTTTAGCATCTCTAATCTCTGGAGTATTTTACTTGAATTATGTTGTCCCTTTTCAGCTAAAACAACCGTAGCGAAAAGCCTTTCACAGTGCGCTTATTCTCAAATGCTCTTGTTTCCAAGGGTGACTTTACTGGGGGCAGCGATGCAGTCTCAGAAAAGGGTTTTTTACGTGTCCCAGTTACAGATTTACTTCCCATGCTGCTGACAGCTTGATTTGTGAAAGAAAAAAGGACAAAATAGCAAAACAAAATTCGACCCACAGCCCTTGCAAAAGGGTAAAACACAGACTTGCTGTGCTACAGAGGAAGTGTCGAACACAAACATTTCTAAGGAGGAAAGCTTCTAGTCTTCATGTACATGATAAAAATCTTTTTACAGGAATAAGTCACATAACTGTAACTATTTTTAAGCTTTAAAAGTTTCCTGTTTAATACCTGTGGGATAAGTCTGTGCAGCTAGCTGGCTGCCAGTTTTAACCTTGGACCATTGAAATCTATTGACCTGTGGTTTGGTACAGAGCTGGCCATTGTGTTTTTTTTTCCTGCTTTGAAATAAGGGATATCTGGGAAACCTCTAGCACCACCACCCTCCCCCCAACCCCCCCCAAAAAATCACGATTGACTCTGAATTAGACCTGTTCTACTTAGCTGCCTGGTTTACAAAGTAACCAGATATTTTGCAGTTATTTCTGCAGATAGTTTTTTTTTTTTTTGCCATGTTTGCAGATAGCAAAGTATTTTGCAGATAGTTTGCAAAGTAACCAGATATTGAATATGTTGCTTAATCAAGCAGATGTCAGACCTAGAAACTCACCGTGATGCTTTTATACTGAATCTCATAGATACTAACTGGACATTAAGTGCATCTAGTTCCAGAGCTGCTGTTTCATTCTAGTTTGAGACTAAGCAGCAGTTGTGGAAAGAAGAGGCTGGAGTGTTCTGCTGTTGAGCAAACAATTGTATTTTTAAAGCAAAGTCTTAGGGCAATGCACTGCAGGGCTCATGATTCATAAAGCCAGCCGAGTGCTGAAGGAGGCTGTGTCTTGATTTGCAGCTTATAAAACCAGGAGTTTGCTAATAAATGCATTGTTCAGAATTACAGCCCAGCGCATTCTTAAAAGCGGAGTTCATGGCTTTGTCCTGAACAGTAGCCTCCTATGATTACTACATACTGTGCTTTTATGATAGGTGAGGCAGCTTCCTCCTGGCCACTTAGTTATGTCACCATTAAATGGAATAAAAGAATTGGGATGACCCAGTCTAAAAGGGGTAAAGCAAACAGCAGAGGACTGCCATTGATGAAACAAACTTGCTGTAAGCACATTCTCTAGTTAGTCTGAGTCATCAGTCTTCCAATATATTTATTCTTTTCTTCCTCCTCCATCTTTCCCTAAGCTCTATTACAAAGCAGTGCTTTGACTAGAAGCTGGGGTGCATCACGGGGGGGCGGACGGGACTCCCAA
The DNA here is from genome assembly GCF_033815535.1 of Pezoporus flaviventris. Classification (NCBI taxonomy): domain Eukaryota; kingdom Metazoa; phylum Chordata; class Aves; order Psittaciformes; family Psittacidae; genus Pezoporus; species Pezoporus flaviventris. The sequence goes on from NW_026892585.1 coordinate 9,181,534, forward strand.
GAGCTGTCAGGGTTGGGGGCTGTAAGGAGGGACTGAACCGAGGCACTGAGAAAGACGAGCAGAGCCCATGTTGCAAGAACATGCTTGAGTCAAGTGTTGCCTCTTAAGGAGGGCTCTGGAAGGACATACCCAACCATAGTTAAGCCATGCATTAGTTTGGCAACTCCCTTGGTGCCTGTTCCCTCTACTGCCTGTTCTACCTCCCATCCCTGGAGTTGCCCCTGTTGCTACCTCCTGATGCAGGCTGTGGTCTTAGGGAGTCCCAGGCTGGGGGTTCTTTTTCTTGTCAACTTTCTGTCCTTAGTACTGGGATTTTCTTTTTTAGATCTGGGAAAAAAAGTATTGCCCGGTTATGAAATGGAATGAGTCAAATATACCTTTAAATCGCTTCATGAATTTCTGGCAAGATAATCTAAGGTTTGCAGGGGTGGATCAAAGTGAAGTGTGGTGAGTAGTGAGCATCCACAGTAACCAAACTGAATATGGGCACCCAAGTGGTTATAGTTTAAAACTAAGTGATACAGGTGAGCAAATGTATTTTGGTAAGGATTAAGAGAGGCATAAACTGATTTTCCAGAAATACTAAACTGGGAAGTGTTGCTTAGTTGTTCATAGTGCACTATTTTTCCTAAAGTCAGCCAGATGTACAGTTTTGAGGATGTACTTCTAGCACATGCTGAGCTCAGGAGTTTTCCTTCACCAATTTAATTCCCATATCAGAAGTGTCAGGTATGTTTTCTTCTGTTAACATGTCTGTATATGCACGTGTGTTTGTGCATGTATCCGTGTGTATGTATCCCATTAGCATTAGCTGCAGGCATCAGGGATGAAATGGACTGTAAAAATTCTGTGCCATCTGCCCAAACAGCACACTGGCTTCAGAAAGAATACTCAGATGTTTGTAACTGCTAGACTGGATGATGATGTTGAAATCTCTGTGTGAGGGGAAAAAACTGATTTCTGAACTGGTAAACTTCTTTGAAAATCCAAAGTTTTTGCTATCTGTCTTTCAAATGCAGGATTCCAGTTTTCTGCTTTGTTAGAACAGCAGGTAGATTGAGCAGAAGAAAGTTAATGGTCTGACAGAATGTTTTGATACATTCAAGAGAGGTTTTCTCACCCCTCCATGCAAGAGAGCTGCTTTCCAGCATGGGCTGAGGCTGCAGCAAGCCCAGTTTCAGTGGCAGCAGCTTTGTCACTGCTTTTGCTCTTCCACAAGAAACAGCAGCACCAGGGTCAGTGTTAGGTGGCAGATTTGTAGGTGAAAGAATACAAATTTCATTACAGTATTGGTTTTGCTGTTAGTCAAGTTCAGCCAATTGCATTTATGTTGAGCAACACCCCAAGCCTGCTGGAGCCAGTGGGAGTTTTGCCATCAGCTTCCCTAGAGGGTAGGATTTTGCTCATTGTTTAAATTAGCTGCATCTTCACAGGAGCATATGGGAGCAAAAGGAAAGCTTTTGTATCGAAGGAGTCAGTAAGCAGCTTTATGCATTTACTCTGTGACACAGGTAAAAGCTGAGACAGCAAAACCCATCTGCTAGACCTTCAACACATCTCTGCAAAACCCATGTTAGAGTCAGAGCATTCTTTCCTATTTTATTTATGGCCCTGGCTGCCTGAACGAGTGCATCTGGAGCTCAGATGCCTTATGCCTGAACAGTAAATTAGTTAACTTGAAAAATTGCACATGGATCTTTGCTGTGGAAATACCAGGCTCTGTAGTTGAGGTGCTTTTGTGTGTGCATATGTTTTTTATGTTAAAAAGCTATTGAACTTTAGGCATAAACACTGTTCTCTGTCTCTTTTTTCCCCCTCCCTCTTTTGTTACAGACCGTGGACTAGCATTGAATATTCAGGGAGAGCTCCCCAGAGAGATTAGGGACATGGACAGATTTTAAACAGGACCTTAATGCATGGACACGAAAAGACAAATGTTCTAGTGGGAATACTAATGCAAATGCCCTTCTTTGGGGTCAAAATGCATTAAACAGCTGCTTGAATGCTAAAGATGCTATTAAAATCAATACAGACCGGAAATCATAGAATTTCTAAGTAGAGATCTTGCTCAGTGTAGTAGCTAAAGAGTATAAGGACTTCACTGGCCCCCTTTGTTATAAAGTACACAACACTATCAAGTATCAGTGCTAGAGAGAAGCACAGCTATGAATCCCTTTTTGCAGGGCTCAGAATCCCAGGTCCTGTTGAAACTTAGTTCATACAGGAGTATGTCCTTCCTGAAAAGCGATTGGAAGTGAGACTTAACAGCAGTAGGAGTCAGATGCTTTGACATGTGTAAACTGATGTTATCAGTTACTTTGATTACACCTTTGTGGAAGATAGGCTATTGCTATTTTTAATAAATCTAACTGAAAGAAATGCAGTGAAGCCACTGCACGAACAAGCAGTGACAGTACATGTATTTGGGCCAGCTATGCAGCAACTAAACTCAAATGGAGTCCAACTGTAAAAACTGACTGCCTAAATGGGTCAGCATCTGAAATTGAATTGCATCATAGCAACACAGCAGTATCAAAGCCACAGTGCAGCTTTAATGGCCACACGGCTGGTATTTATCATTAAGCTATGGGCATATTAAAGGAAGGCTTGACAGATTTAAACTACATGTAATCAAAACATATTTCATTAGGTGCTGCATCCTTGTAACTGCAGCAGGCATTTGACAGCTTCAAACTCCACATTTCTTAAGCTTGGGGAAGAACATGTTCAGTGAGGAGCCCTGTAGCTCTGCACTCTGCAGCCTGCAACTTACCATTGCAGCCTGCCTCCTTTGTCCCATAGCTCTTCCTTTTGGTTTCTCTGCTTTCTACCAATTCAGATATTTGGTTGCAACCTCACAGCTTTTCCTGGTCTGCCATTCCTGATTGTGCTCTTTAAACCATTCCTTGGAGACCTCTTCTCTGCACTAAAAGTTGCTCCCAAGTTTATTACTCTGCTAGCTGGTTTTGAGGCTATGTTGGGTGCATCCTGTTTGCAACTTGGAAGACAGTGGTTGGGTCCAACTCTGGAGCTGTAAGAAATAGGTAGAACTGCAGCTGCTGTCCTCAGGAGATACAATTTGGGATTGTTTCAGAATGAAGTGGCCTCTCTAACCTTAGCTTTGCTGGTGGTAATGCCTGTGGTATAACCATGCTCGACAATTTGTGGTTTGGATTGTGGTTAAGGAGGACAATTCCATTTAAGAACACAACTGCCATTGATATAAATAGCAAGACTTCATGATGTCTGTGTTCACACATGGCCTTTAAATCTAATTGGACAGCAAGACCAGTCAGACCCCTCTTCACAGGCTAGGCCTTGCTGAAATTGATACTCTGTGAGCCTTGAAGTGGTACCACTGGTGTTAACCAGTGTGCCCTTGATTGTTCCTGCTTTTCCTCCCTGGCCTAGAACGCACACATCCATTAAGGTGAGCACCACTGTCTTGTCTCTACTTCTCCCGTGTTTCTCAGAAGTGCTTGACAAAGAGGAAATGTTAAAGGGAGGGAGCATTTTCCTGAGCTTGCAGCACATACCTTTTCACGGAAGGTGGGATGCACTGCAGAGCCGTCTTGGATCCTGCTGCTGCCACCACCTTATTGGAGCTTCTCCCCCTCAGTGATGTGCGACATGATGGTGGATTAAAAAGAGGACATTAAAAACAAAAAAGCAGGATTGGGGAATGAAAGGAAGACACTTCCCTTCGTGCTCTTCCATCCCAGAGAAAGGTGAATGATGCTTGTGTCCAGAAGGTGGCACCGGCAGCCCGAGCCTGTCGGCAGCTCTCTCCCTGCCCGCCCGCCCGGCCGGCCGGGGCCCAGCCCGGCCCCAGCCAGACGGGCACCGTCGCCCCGGCTGGAAGCTGCTGCGCTAATCTGGGCACTCAGCCTTCTTAAAGGCTCTCGGCACTTTAAACCTACAGCCAAGCCTGTGCTCGCCTTGCCTGGCTACAGCACAGGGGTGACCGGCATAGGGGATACACCAATAATCAGATGTGTGACTGTGATCTTGTGACTTAAATAAGCAGCTGAGCCGGGGAGGAGCAGAAGCTTTTAGCAGCGGGATCTTTACCTCCCCAGTACAAAATTAGGTTTGCTGTTGAAGAGGAGGAAAGCCCATTTGAGGTCACTATTCAGGGTTTAGGTTTTTTTTTTAAGGATACCTTGCAGCAGCTGCTATTGCAGCGTGGGCACTGCTGCTGTTGGATGTGCATTTACTACTGGTGCAAGCAGCTGAGTTATCACAAGCACCGGCAAGCATCTCAGGTGACCCAACTGTAAATACTCAAAGACAGTATCATGCTTTACCTTCTCCGTTTTGGGGGATTCTCTGTGACTGTGGAAGGTAGATGTGGAGCAGAGTTTTGGCCCTGTGATCTGAGGTTTTTCAGACAAAAGTGTAGGGTGAGGAGACACTTTGGTGCTGGAGAGCCCCTGGGCAGTAAAACAGTTTTGTTGCAAAGAAGAATGGGTCAAATTTTCAAAGCAAGCTTTCATGCAAGAGCAATTCTGGCTTTTGTGTTTCCTTTCTTAGGCTGGAAGATAGCTTTCTTAATTTAGACAATGGTTTTCCTGACCTCAGAAACCACAGGGATCAGTGCTGGGTTTTGGGGATATCCTGCTCTCCATTCCATGTTGGCCAGTCTGTCCCCATTTTCCTTGACTAGTATTACTGATTTTGGTTACAAATTAAAACAATACTTCCCCCCCCCCCCCCCCCCCCTTGTCTTCACCCCATCTCCTCTCAACAGGAGCCAAACCCTGGCTCCTGTACCTGCCATGCAGAGCCAGCTGCTGCAGTAGGAAGGAGAAGGCAGGCACTAGGCCAGCTGCTGGCTGTGACACTGCTGCCAGTCCTCATCCTCTAGTCACTGCCTTCTGCTCCCTCTGTGGCAGCACTTCAGTCCTGAGCAGTAGCAGGCAGGAGGAGACACTCGAGGGAAAGCCTGCTGATCATGTCGATAGCTTCTGCGAAAACGAAACCAACAAGACAATATCCAAAATAACCCCCAAACCTCTCTTCTGTGCTGGTTCTTAGGCTCTGCTGGTTTGCATCTAGCAGCATGAAATTGAAAAATTGGAATAAACTGGGCACAGCGTGTTTACTGTGTCCCTTTAGTTTAACAGTGTCCTGAAAGGACCCTTGTTCTTTAGAGCTATCCACTGAGCAACTAAAAGTAACTGGTTTTAAAATACAGCTGCTTAAATCCATCTAGATTTTGAAAAGATTTTAAAGGAAGAAGCATGTAGGTTGAAAATAAGAAGTAGAGAAGAAATTATTCCACGTTGTGCAGCTGACTGTGTTGGAACAGCCTGCTTTTTCCCAGGTGCTTATCTGTTGTTGGTGACTCTTGGCACTACACATATGCAGGAAGGCAGAACATGCAGCAGGACAAGAGGGCTGCATACAGAGAAAAAAATTTGACCTTGCAACAGCCTCAGATGTTGCTTTTCTTTCTTAGTGCTGCCTGTGTCCTTTGTTTCTTATACAGTCCCCTTACTAGACAATGTTGAGGGCTGAGCCTCTCAGGTTTTTTCCTTTCTTTTTATGTTGTTGGCTTACACTACTTCTGATAGCTTCTTTATCACCTACTCCCTGCAAGGCAAACTGCAGGGTTGCTTCCCTTCTGTAGCAGCTGTGCTGAAGAACTGCTGATGAGGAACAAAATGGGAGCTACTGAGCAATCATTTGGAGACTGGCTATTAAAAACAAAAAGCCAGCTAATTAGAGCTTAGAGGAAGAGGCAACACTTTGTGCAGAAACACCAGAAGGTAGGCCCTCCAAATCCCATACACTCCCTGTAAATAACTATAATTAACCCCACACTATTCAATTTATTAATTAAAATTTAATTAATATTTTCTATGCCTGACAATCATCTTAGAGGCAGGCAGGGAAACACAGTGGCAGCTGGGCTACCATAGAGCAGCAGTGACATTCAAGAGGGCAGAGGCACAGGAGACTTGTCTCAGTCTCCCGGTCATACCTGCAATAAAACAGAACTGAAACTGGTCAGTGGATTGCTGGATGGGAAATAGTGCATGCCCCAGTGTTCTCCTTCATGCTTCCAGGCAGCACCCTACAAATGCAGCGCCCACCTGGGTTATTTATAAGTGTGAAAGAAAGAAATAATGAGAAAATGAACGTAGTCATTATTTATTTGACCATACCAACTGAGGGCTGCTAGACAGCACTGTGTTTCACTTGGGTGTGATGTTCTGCTTGGTGCTTTGAGTAGGGGTGGTCTCAGCAGAGACACCTCTCCTGAACTTCATGGGTCCCATCAAAATAGAACATCTATTGCTTAAAAATGCTGTGTCTGTACTAGTAGCTTAGTGCACTCCTGTTTTGCTCCAGGGATGGGTTTCCTGGTCACTCATATTCCCCATGGTCAGAATGTCAGACGTCTGTCAGTGTCTGAGCTCTCTTCTAGAACAAATCTGTTGGTATCCCCAAGGGCAAACCTAAGTGTCACCAGCTGTGTAGTTCATACCAGGGTTTGCTCCAGACAGACAGGATAGATGTGGAAGGCACCAAATGTATCATTTTCAACAAGGACAGTGCTTCCAAGTTATTCCGGGTTAGGTAATAGCATAATTTATACTCTCACCCGTCCTTTTCCTAGAGCACACAATATTTTCTCCTGGCATTGTAGTACTCTTGATGCAGCACTGCTCTGCTGCCCACAGCATACACCTGTTAGTGTTCTCCATACTTTGAACTGAAAATAATGACTGCTGAAGAGGAGACAAGAGCAGAGCACTGTGCAGCATGGCTGCAGCAGCCCACTCAGAAGAGAGCAAACTCTTGACAGTGTGACCATGAGTTGATCTGCAAAAATTGGCATGTGGGCAAGGCCTGGTGAAAATGGCCATGAGGTAAAGAAGGTCTTTTATTCCCCATTTAACAGAAGGGTGCAGACTGACTCAGCAAGAGAGCATCCTCAGAGCATGTTGAAACCAGATCTCCCAGGTCACAGGGAAGCAGTTCTCAGTACAGAACTGTTAGATAGAAGCAAGTGGGGAGAGGAGATGGGACACAAGTACTGTCATCACCACCATCTTCTTGTCTTCTCTCTGCTCCTGTGGATGAAACATGATGGGTTAGGCAGGTTTTGGATACACCTAGTGGATCAGGCCCTTCTGGTAGTGAAGTGGCATGCCATTTCTCAATCCTGGAGAGGCAGGCACCAAGCTGTTTAGTGCTGTGAGGTCAGAAGTGCTTCTGAGCACACCCAGAAGCTGGACTGAAGATTCCAGGTGAACGTCAGCATTAGAAGAATGTCACATTATGGAGTCTCTTTGGCCTCTGGGCTTTGGTGAACAACTGCAGCTTCAGGACCATCACACAAGAAACCAGCCTCAGACCCACCAGACCATGAATTACATCTCCCATAAGTGTGTTGGCATGGCCAACACTGAGGGGGTGATGAGGGGCTAGAATGAACTAATTCTCTACTCCTGTGGGAAAAGAAGTGCCTCTGATACCCTGCAAAGGTGCTCACACAGGGCTGTCCCCAGTCTGACAGCAGCAAAGCCAGAAGGGTGGAGATGAAGATGCCATTGCTAGTGCAATGGTTCCATTGGCTTCAGGCTGGGACACCCAGTACAACAGTGTTGAGTCATAGCAGCATTTAATCTTGTGTTGCCACAGGTGGTGAGGCATGTCCAGTCATTGTTATATTGTTGGTAATTCCAGGTAGATTTCAGGAGAACGGAGAGAGATGGAGATAGATACTGAGAATCATTGCGGCCTTCATCCCAAAATGAAACTCCAAATGAGCACAGTAACTGTCCAACTATTGCATCTATTGCCTGACTTTGCATCCATCAATTAGCGTGTTCTTACTTTCTCTCTTCCAATCTAGTACCTGATTTTAACTGAATTTTCAGAAATACACTTCCTGCACCTCTCCATAACTCACCAGCTTCTCTGACTTCTACAAAAAGAAAAGCAGGGGGAATAAAAACCAAACCCCAGGCAAATCACTGCTGAGTTTTGAATTCGGCATTCAGAACAACAAATACATCCAAGCGATTTTTGCTTTACTGTTAGTCATTTGTACTAACCTGCAATTAAAAGGCTCAGCATTTGTTCTCATCTCTTTGTGAAATTACATTTTCCACTTCCTAGGCCCTGGCCTCAGGCAGTGGATTTTTGAAGCATTCATGCCTTGGTAATTAATGTTTAAAGATGAATGTTGCAACTTTTAACAGTGTGTCGCTGAGTAAATACCCAGCAATGCCAGGGACCAAAAAAGAACACAAAAAATACAAGGCTTTTACTGGAAGCTGCAGGTTTTATGGACACTATCCTTCGAGCTCCCAGCTGCAGTGCATTTGATTAACCCTTCCTCAATGCCTGGGGATGTGGGAGACTGCCATGCTTCAAAAAAAAGGCAGAAGAAAATAAATACCACATCTAGTCTGTCAGTTCTTTATACCACTGACTCATCACCCCCTAAAGCTTGCTGGGAAGGGTTAGCTCATACAGAGAGGGAGGAGACAAATCTTTGACAAGTGATCTGTATATGTAACACCATCAGTACCATTTTTGGTTTTGCTAAAGGCTAGGAGGACAAGGGATGGAGTGGAGAAGGAAGGGGTAAAAATGGAAGATGGGGGAGCAAGTATGGTCAGAAGTTCCTTTCCTATTTCATGTTCCTTCATTTGTTCTGAGTCTGCCTTTTCTTTGTAGAAGCTACAGCTTCCAGTCTGTTACTAACCGGGTTGGTTGTACGTGTGATAGCAGCCCATCCAATGCAGGGCTTCTGTATATGATGCCAAGTGCTCCTCAATACCATTATCTGAATCTATCACTGCAGCATTTTTGGATGCTTTAGAAATTAAGTTACTGTGTCATCCCTTTCTAACAGAAATCCCTAGCAACTGAAAAGGCACGTGGGAAAATCAGCAACCTTGGCATTTCAGGAAGGGAAAAGGGTGGTCTGGATTGAGGTTGCCTCCTTTCTTTGGCATCTGACTTGGCATTGCAGTCCTGATTCAGACCTTTTGGAAGACACACCTCATGTCTAACATTTCCCAATCGGTTGGAACAAGGCAGCTGCCTCTTCACCAGGGCCTCCTAAGACAGGAGAAGTGGGAAAGTACTCACATAGTCTTGTGGGTGGTTTCTGTCAAAAAGGGCACTGTACCATGGGAGGAGTCTGGCCATACCAGGGACCCCACACTGCATCCATTAGTTTGGTATGTTCCCTTTCAATCTGATCTCTTAGTACTGTTTCTCATTCACCATAGCCTTTCCCTGGTCAGGCAGAGGCTAGTGACATAATTATAGAATGGTTTGGGGTGGAAGTTCAAATGGATTAGCTTAAAGCTCATCCATTTCCAACCACTGCCACAGGCAGGGACATCTTCCACTAGAGCAGGTTGCTCCAAGCCCCATCCAACCTGGCCTTGAACACTGTCAGGGATGGGGCAGCCACAGCTTCTCTGGGCACCCTGTGCCAGCGCCTCAGCACCCTCACAGGGAAGAATTTTTTCCTTATCCGATCAACTGGAACATGTAAAGAATACTACCATGGGCTAGTTCCCCCCGCTTCTTTTCTACCCTCCAGAAAAGAGAAGGAAATTCCCAATCCAACACGCAACTGGCAGGTTGGCAAAACAAGTTTGAAGCAGGTGCTTTGGGCTTTGTTACTCTTTCATGTTCTTTCTGCTCAGAAGAAACCAACACCCAAAGAGCTCCTGGAAGAGCTCCATGTCTCTGATTCTGCAATTAAGTGTGAAAACGGAACCTCCCAAATAATCTTGCCTTTCTGGAAGTTAAGTTCAGGCTTTAAGAAAGATTAGTGAGAGAAACATTCAGCACTAGTCATACTCATTTGGGTAACAGGCAAGTTTCTGCCTGTGCTCACTTCTAGTATTCATTATGAGTGTGTATTAGTGACTTCCTAAGCAGTAATCCCAGCTGAATAGTAAATGAAGTAGTGCCTTCTGCTGTAATAATTTCCTGTTCTTTTAGCATTGTTTATATACCATCAACAGCATGCTGATACATTAACGGGGTACCCAGTGCTTGACTGTTTCATTACCCTTTGCTTTATTTATCTCCCCAGATTGCTGGGAATCCTAAAAGGATTAAGATGATTTTTAGATGATTTCGGTGCTGAAGTACAGTGGGTTTGAATTCCTTTGTTTGTTTGGTTTTCTTGGCTCCTTTAAAAGTTTTCCAGTAAAGATGAGGATCTATTTGTACTAAATTTAGGCCTGCTCAAAATAGTTTGCTTTTGTTTATTCTAATGATTTTTCACAGATCCCTTAAAAACCAGAGGTCCAAAGAACACTACTGCAGGCTGCTTCAGTTACACTTTGTGTTAAACATGACACAGATCAGATCGTTCAGCATTTTGCTAAATGGAAGCATTACCAAGTACCATGGAATGGAAAATGCTTTGGGAGTAAAAGCACTGTGTTTTTCCAGAAATGCTTAATCTTAAACAGATCATTCAAATGGAGTGTAATAAACACTCTACTGCAGCTAATGAAAAGATTTTGTTCAACCTCAGTGGGCCCTCAACAGGCAGAGATAATACGCTTACCCTTGCTAACAGCATTCATTTAACTGTGTTTCCTTTCCTACAGTGGGAATTAGATTTCCTTCTCCATTGTTTGTACAGAAAGACTCAGACTCAAGAAGATCATGTAAGAGCCGCTGTGTTTAGAAGAAGGAGCTGCATTTGAATAGAAGATACCCCCAACTTCAGCCATTTAGCTTTAGTCAAAAGAAGCACAGAATCGTAGAATCATAGAATAGTTAGGGTTGGAAAGGACCTCAAGATCATCTAGTTCCAACCCTCCTGCCATGGGCAGGGACACCATCCTCACCATGCTTTTGAGATGATGCCCTACAAGGGACCATACCAGTCAACTACTGGACTACTTGCCTTGCTGTAGTGAGGGACTGTGAGAGAGCCCTCATAAACAAGCAGCAAGCAACCACCTCACATGCCAGCTCACACACATGTGCATGTGTTCACTGGTGAGCATGTATATTAAGCCATTCAAGTTTAAGTACCTCTGGCTGGAAATGTTTATCTTTTTTTTTTTTCCTAGCCTTCATTCCCAGCTTATTCCAAATCCTAACCCCAAACTTAATGTACTTCGTTCTTACATTACCTACTTTGAAGTCTATGGACCTGAACTGGGCAGGCTCCCACCACCTTCGGTTGTCTCTGGACCAGACTTCGGCTGGTACATTTTATCTAGAGGACACTTTGAAAGACCTATAACTGTTGATTTCCAAGGTCATTTTATAAGGACCAGAACTCACAAAGAAGCAAGCAGAGGCACAGAGCAATTTGATCAGGGGCACAGTCACCTAAGTGTCAGAGCTGAGGGTAAAATTTAGGGATCTGGCTTACTACTTGCACCAAAGCATAATTTGCCATCTTTGGGGTTTGTTTTGTCTTTTGCTCTTTTTCATCCTTATTTCTTCACTGTTAGAATTAAAATGACCAAGGTCATTTATACCCCTAATTCCTTTTCTTGTCCTGAAACCATCAATGAATGCTTTCTTTAAAGGTGCCACATGCTACAGTTTTCTCTCAGAGAGCATGGGATAGGGAGGAGAAAGCTTCATTAGTGACCCTTTTGCTATGTAACCTTTCCTTAAAATGCCAGCAACTGAGTTTCCACAGAGAGAACAGCAAATATTGAAAGAGGAATGTGAAGGGCATTATGAAAGAAGAAAGCAAGAAAAGGGATCTGCTCAGACAAGTTTCTCAGGAAAGGTGATGTAATATGTACTGTAGAAAATCCTAGCAGTTGACATAACTTACTCTCTTTCTAAGTAGCTGTGGCTGCCAGCAGGCTGGGAGAAACAAAACATATGGCTGGGAATACAGCTGAGCAGACTGTTTTGTCCAGAAGAAATATAGTAGGTGTAAACCTTGTTTTCAAAAGATGTCATTGATGTGTAATTGAAAAGTGTCCTATTAATTAAAGCTGAGCAACCAATGGATGAAGTCTCATCTCCTGGGACAGTTCATGGGGATACTGTAACATTAACTGCTGCATGCTGGGAGCACTCAAGGGGCTGCTGTTTGGATGCCATGGTGCATGGTTCCGTCACAAGCATACAGACCTGTTCCCAGAGTTTTGCCAATGTTTAACAAGTATGTAAACAGCTGTCTTGAAAGTTGTCTGTCTATTGACTGACTTGCACCTAGTTCAGCCTGTTTTATGATGGAAATTACTGTTCTTGGCATGCATGTTGTGTGTGTGTCTGCATCCGTGTCTAACAGTTTGAGATCCTCCTTCCCTGTTACAGCAGACCTCACAGAGAGGCACAGGCTCTTTGAGACATTGAAGATATTAGATGTTTGTGGAAGAAGGTGACTGGGTCTTCTCTGCAGGGTAGAGGCTGCAGGGACCTGTGCTCTCAGTTGGCCTTGGAGAGTCCAAGAGGTCCAAATCTGGAGGATCCCAGATTTTCTTACTCTGCTTCTCACAGAGCTTATTAGTGTAAAAATCTTGGCTGAAGCCTGAAATGTTTCATCTTTAAAAACATTAGCTTCTCTACTTTGTTCCACCTGGTACATTACAGAGCTCCTATGTGCAGAAACTTATAAACAAAAGTACCATTGAAGCATGAATGTATCCCTTTTCAGGTGGGCTAGTGCATAAAAATTGGGTAAACTGATAAACAGAAAGTCCCAACCCATGGACCGTTGTGGATTTATTAATCATTGCCAACAGAGGAAGAGCTGTATAGGAGGAATGCCTTTTATGGAAATTGTATTTAGTTGTAGGACTGAAATACATGGTCTGTTACTTCTTAATAAGTACTGCTAGCACTGTTCAGACAGCCAACAGGCATGGTTTAATGAAAAGAATGCGTGGTTGTTTTCATAAGGTTTTTGTGAATAACGATGGGCAAAGCTGCAGGAGATCCCTGATGTTTCTGATGGGACTACTGTCATGTCAAAGTGTCATGTGCTACCTTCTTGCTTTACTGTATATTGGTTACAAGGCAATCACGACCACTGACAGTACTAGATGTTTTGTTGCAGTGGGAGTAGAGGCACCCTCTTGAATCTTCAGGAATGTCTGAATATTCTTCCTCTGCCTCTGCTACATACCCACTCCTTTGCATTTTCCCTTTTATTCTAGGTGAAGTCTGGATAAGAGCTGTCAGGAGACCTTTTTAGGTGGCTTGAGGCTACCAGGTGATATCAGGAGACCTTTTTAGGTGGCTTGAGGCGACCAGGTGATACTGATACTGAACTACAGTTCTAGAGGAGTGGCACTAAAAAGCCTGTTGTTATGCTGAGTGTTTACGGGACTTCCTCAGCTGCCCAAAAATCAAGCCATAGATATTGAGCTCCATTACCGCACTGACACGGTAAGTCAGGCTTCAGAAGCCTGCATCCATTGCATAATTGAGTTCAGAATTGTAAGAGTCACCAGCCTGTCATCAACTGTTTTAAACCAAGCCACAGGAAATATCACTAGAACACAGTACTATGTAGACGACATTCACATTGCCAGATCTCTCCCTGTTGTACTAAACCTACAATAAATGTGTTCTTGTTAGTATACCATAGCACTGTGCTGATGCTGGGTTGTGTTTCAAGAACTCCCTCAGTTACAGCAGTGCTAAGGACAGAAACCTGTAGTGGATCCTTGGAACTGCCCTGCCCACTGCCAGAACCCATCTTGTTTCTTGGCCATGACAAAAGCTCAGGATTTCTTTGTGCAACTTAAGTTCACATCCTAAGCTGGAAAGTGCAGAAGACATCTCCTAAGTTGTCCAGTTACTTAAGCAAAGCGGCAGTCTACTTTTTTCACTGGGGCAGAAAAACAAGGATCAGAAAGCAGTGTTGCCAAAGTGAAAACTCTCTCCCCATATACACTACCACTGAAGGTTACTGTAGCCCTAAAGAGACAGTAACCTTTCAAAAAGCTGCTATCCAGGATGTAGTATCTGTTACATATCCTTTAAGGTTACTGTATCCCTAAGATAAAGCAACATTTCAAAAAGCTAATCTTGGTTTTTCCTTGCAGTTTGCTGAGCATTGTTTAAGAGAAAGTTTCCCCCAACTAAAACCTCAGTGGCTAGAGAAATAGGCAAGAAAGGGCAGTATAACCAACTGCTCCTTTAGCATAGAGATAAAAACCATCCAGTTGCTCCCATTGTCCTTCAGGCCAGCATTTGATAGTGCAAGACTTTGTACTGCTGCTCCCAGTAACTCCTTTCTGGTGTCAGTGTCACATATAGCCCTTTCCCATTCCAACATAACCCCCATACATACTCTTCTTTATACTTCTTTATAAAAGTCCATTGGTGGCATGAAAAGCTTGTATCAGAAAACTATTTAAATTTCTCATGTTTTCTTATGTTTCTTCTTTTTTGGGGGGCATCTGAGCACCGTTGCTGAAAGCCTGGGAACATCTGCTGATCCCATTGAGATTTCTTCCCCTCCCCATCCCTAAACCAGGTGGCATTTTTAGCTTCAAATTTTATAGCAGAGAGCACATTAAACATCACGTCTGAGAGAAACGGGAAACAACATGATAGGGTTGCAGTTTTAGGTGTTGCAAACAGCCCGATTCTCTCTATCAAAAATCAACCACATTTTTTTGCTTTAAAGTGTGAACAGTCCATGAAAATGCTACATGAAATCCATTTTCTGGGTGAAGGAATGTACGCTTGCCTAGTTTGTTTCCTATTAGGTTATTAACACTTACTGCATCTGTAACTGCTGGTTATTGAAGGAAGGACTTAACTTTCTACCAGAACCCTGGGACTAATTAAAACATTGCCATTAATGTTTAATGAGAGAGCTGTTACTTTCGCCAATAAAGTGGCTTAGACTCCTAGTTCCATAAAGCACAAATGGCACATACTGAATCATAGTTAACAGTGGATTTGGAGAAAAAAGCAGTCAGAGGAGTGCAGCTAGTTGCATAAGTTAAAAATGTTTGGCTGCTTTCTTACTTTCCCCACCAGTACTGGGTAATATATATGCTAACTAGTGTTCATCTCTCAGCAAGGCATCCAGACCTGGTAGGGCCAGTTCTTTCTTCCAGTAAGACCTTTGCATCATAAAACAAAACGGCCCAGACAAACATGCCCAGGGGGAAATGCCATGCTTATAGGAACTTCCAAAAGCCAGTGTATAGCACTATTTGCTAGCCTAGCTGGTTGTCTTGGGTGGAGGAGAATGGCCTGTTAGAAAAGAATGGACAGCACAAATGGAGAAGAGTAAATAAGACACTTGAGGATGTGTCTAATGGATCTGAATATCAAGTGCAGGAAAGGAGGAAGCTTTGCTTCTCTTCTGTGCCAGCCTTGGGCAGAGGAGCGGATTGGTAAAAGTTAGCTCTATGTATCTATCAGCCAATTCTGCTATCTTACTATTTGTATCTTCTCTGGTACCAAGTTATAGTGTGTTTAAAGTAATTTGATTTACACTGAAGAAGCCTCACATGAGGAGAGTAACATTTGGAGACAATGAGTCCTCATTGCTAATGTTATAAAGGTTAAGAAAAAACAAAATACCACAAGCTGTTTCACAGTGCGCTTACAGAGAGAATGGTAAAAGCAGTGAATACTGTGTTCTGTTCCATTCCAGATGCTTCATTTAACAAAGATTAAATACTCATCTGAACACTGTCACTTTGAGGTACCTTCCTAATCTGGCTTTCCTCTTGTAAACAGCAAAGAGTGGTATAAATCAAGAATTACTCTGTTGAGGTCAACGAGGCCATTACCTCGTATTAAATTCAAAAGACAGCGAGCGTGTCTTACTTTTTACCTCTACAGCAAATCCATTCAATTCAGCATAAGTACAGCTGTAAGTTTAAGTGCAATGCAGGAACAGAGCCAGTTGGTAAATCTGTGCCCTAAATTTAGTACAGAGTTTCTGAGTATTCTTGAACACTGCAGAACTAAATCTCCTTGTCCTCCTGTATAATCTAGTTTATTTTCCCCAGCAAGAATTCTGTTTTCCTTTGGATAAACAAAAGGCCACGTAAAACACATGGCTGCCTTCTGAGCAAAAACCTCAACAACCATAGCTTGTATATATTTAAAAAAAAACAACAACCCACGAACTTCTGTTTTGAAGATAAATGCAGGTTTTGAGTGTATCAGCATTTTTTATTCCATAGCAGTTTTTTGCATAGTGTAAAATACACACCCTTAGGAATGAACAGCTATGATAAGTCATTAAAAAACAAATTACCTAGGAAAGTAATTTTTTCCATTATGAAAGTGGCTGGTAATATATTAGGGAAATGAATTAGTCACATAGTACACCTTTCACAAGCTCAAAAGTATTAGACTATGGCCTATATGTTCCCACACGTAACAGGAGCAGCTCTCCTTTTTGTACATACACCACTATCACTTCACAGATTCTGATTATGTTTTATTCATCTGTAATCATAAATCACTCACAAATCTGTCCAAAGCCTAAAGCTTACCAAACCAGTTCATATTTCTGGCATGAGCTATTCTATTTGCACATCTTTCCAGATTAAAACATTTCTTGTTGTGATATGGAAAGATTCCAGGTACGTGGTGTTCAATGGGAAAAGGTGACAGCATGACATTTAGGCGATGTACGTGTGGAGAAGGGAAGAAAAGCAACAAGGAAAGAAACACACATTTGCTTTTGACCCACTCAATAGAAGAAAGTCAACTGAACAATAGCTGCCCACTTCATCCCTTGTTTTGGCACTCTGCTTTCTGGGACCGTTCAGCTTAGAGAAGGCTCAAGGAGGATCTCATTGATGTATGTAAATACCTGAATGGAGAGTGTGAAAAAGAAGGAGCCAGGCTCTTTTCAGCAATGCCCACTGATGGGACCAGAGGCAGTGGGCACACACTGAAATACAAGAGGTGCAGTCTGAACATCAGGAAGCGCTTTTTCACTGAGGGTGACTAAGTGCTGGCACAGGTTGCCTAAAGCGGCTGTGGAGTCTCCATCCTTGGAAATACTCAAAAGCCATCTGAATATTTTCCTGGGCAACTGGCTGTAGGCAGCCCCATTTGAGCAGTAGAATTGGAGACCTCCAGAGGTCCCTTCTGTGATACTGTGATACTGTGATACTGCTTCAGCCTCTTGTCAGTGAGAAAGTGAGGCACCTTATTTTCTTGGTGGCTTCCTTCAGTCAGGAACAGCAAATTTTAGAAATGCTAAGGGTGCTCCAGGAGCTCTGTAAAGGTCTCCAACAAGCAGAGTTTGCAGAGGGAAGGAATGAAATGCTTGTGAAGACAGGATGGCAACATTACATCTGGCAAATGAATAGAAACAAAGCAGGAGTGAAAGAATTGCATATTACTTCCACTTCAGTCATTCCGAGTAACATTCCTATCATTTTTGTGTCAGGGAGGGAGAGCTGTGACATAACGAATAAGTATACCTCAAGTATTACCTGAGGACAGCTTTGTGCCAGTGGCAGTGGGAGCGCAGGAGGGATGCTGAGAACTACTGTGAAAGGACTTGTCATGTGCAAAAGCAAAGCAGAGCTATCTGGATAGCTGATTTTTATGACATTTAATTTCAGTGCAGGCTAGTGAGGCTTTGGTAGTATCTGGGGTTATAATAGTGTTTTTCAGAATGGTTTATCATGTCATTCTCCTGCACAGGATGAAGATAAGCACATCAAGGTGTACTTAGGTCTAGGGGCTTTACAGTGCCAGCTGCTGGTGCTGCAGGCTGCAACATTTAACTCTAGCCATAGATAAGAATTAAGGGCTGTACTGTGATCACACTGGGGGAAACATAGAAAAAGGGGTCACACACCTTCATCTCCTGTGACTGGCTTGCCTTCTTGAATGCGAGCTCTCCTGCATGCTAAGCAGTAGCTGAGGTGGACTTAATGTGGTGGTGGGCAGCAGAAAAAGTTGGAAGGCAAGTTCAGTGCCAGGCTCAATACCGCCTTTGTTAGAATGCTGCTTTCCTGGAACGGTTTCCCATCTGCATGGCAAGACAAGGTGGCAATTTCTTTTTCTTGCTTAAGTGCATTTGGCAAAAGGGCAGGATAGAGGAGACTGAACCTTTCACAAACACGTGCTCTGTAACACCAAGCTGAGTTCAAGCAAAGTGCAGCACTTTCAAACTGTACCTGGCACTACAGAGCAACCCTGACAAGCAAGAGACAGAAGTTCAATTGCAGCTTTAATGCAGAAGTAGCAACGTTCTGTCTGTCACTGGAAATACAACATCTTGCCAAGTTTCAAAGGTGGCATTTTATTCATACTCTGTAGTACACAACCCTGTTACCAAATAATAATCCCTTCATCTTTAGATGGTGCTGGTGGAAGCGGAGCTCTTGTCACATCTTGCTCTACTCTGCCCCTGCTCCCTATAAACACAAGTGTCTGCAGCTGAAAAGTCTATGTTAAGTGGCTGGCTTTCTCTAACGGAGACCTCAGAGAAGCACTGCTGGGCTTAACATATTGTTTTGCCCAGGCATATACAAGTGTATTGCAGAAGGCACTATGCAAATAGTGTTCACAGAGTTTATAATTTCCTGTTAGAACAGCAAAGAAAAGAAGGTCATTGATTTAAACCAGAGAATACAAATGATTTCCTGCCCACAAAGCTGCCAAATGCTTGGAGTTATTGATTCTTTTCCTCCCTGCTGCTAACCAAACACTTCTGGTGCTGTCATGGGCGTCGTCAGCTTATTGACTAAGCAAACATAACCCATTAAGCCAAACATTTTAAAAATAATAGAAAATTACAGTGGCTGTAGTAAAAAAAGAATCTGCATTCCAGAAAAAAAAAGAAAACAAATAGGAGAGGAAAACCAGTTCCTGAAGTTAATTAACTTTTATGTAGATTCAAATTTCTGGAATCTAAGTTTGGATCCAAAAGAGAGAGAAAAGAACAAATTGAAAGAAGACTGGGGAAAGAAAAGAAAGAAAGCCGTTTCCTAAAGAAGCAAAAAAAGAGAGGGTGCAGAGAAGTGAATACTTCCAAATTTAAGACACCCCCCCCCCCCCCCCAAAAAAAAAAAAAAAGAAGGAAATATTGCAAAATTGAGATTGAAAGGCTAAAAAGGTGCAACAGCAGCATGGTAAAGGCATGGTTTTATTTATTTATGTACTTCTTAGCAGCAGGAGGCCTGTGCTGTTGTCTCAATATTGTTTGTGAAGCCAGAGCTGAGCACAGCTGATGCCTGTCCTCAGAACATGTCAGTTTGAAGGTAGCACGCATTGTATTAATAATTGTAGAACAATACTTGCTGTCAAGTTGGTTACAAGGCAGTAGTTCACTGAAGGGGGGCTGACAATGTCAAAAAGCATTACACCAGAGCCAGCAAATGCTTTATATGCTACAGCTGAACCCAAAAGATGAATTGATGCCCTGGATCTGACTTTAAGGCATCTGTCTGCTCTGGAGAACACGTGTTTTTCTGAAGAAGCAGGAAACAAGTTGCTTTTCTCTCTTCCTCCAACCATCTGTCTACACACAGAAGGCAAAGAGCAAGAAGCAAGGGAACAAATCATAGTACATTGTAAATGGACAAGGATACTTTGCAGACAAAATAATCTTCAGGAATATGAGCGTATACTCAGGAGAGGTGTTTAGAGGCAGCAGGGAGACAGCTACCAGGTTGGGAGACCACAGAGAGGGCTGCCTTTCCCCTGGGACTGGCTGTTGCAGGTGCAGCTGCTGGCTTCCTTGGCCGAGAGCCTTGCAGTCCTTTGGTGTGAGAGCTAGCAGTGAGGGAAGAGCCAGTCCGAAGGGACACCAGGAGGAAAGTAAACAACCAGATTACAAAGTGATGAAAACAAGGGTATCAGCCTTCTACAGTGATTTAGAAGAAGGTGTGACGCTTTCTTCCACTCCCTCACCCTCATGCCTGTTGACTGAAGAATACTATTAAGGCAGGTAGTCACAGATTATTAATGACCTGGTAACAGCTTCTTTAATTTTCTAATAAGTGCCAGCTGCTGTAATTATTCTGCTGGTCCTACAACACATCCTGTGCCATGCTGCAAAATGCTTTTTATCACTGGAACACATTGTTGGGCCTCATAACATGCATGTACAGTACTCAGGCAACTTTACTTAAGTAAAACTACATCTTAGGCTGTCAAAGCATTCTGCAGCCATTAAATGTTGCTATCTTGCAGTAAAGTAGGAACCAGGAAGTGTTTAGTCACTTATTTTCACATGTGTAAATTGAGACAAAGTTTATGGATTTAGCCATAGTAATGCAGTGAGTCAGTCCCAGAGCTGCTTGTGAAACCCAGGAGCACAGTCTTCTGCTGTGCCTGTACAAGAGCTGCAGATGAATTGGACATTACACTGAGTAGGGGCTTTTTGTACCTAAGCAGAGGTCCCTGGGAGTAAGCATTGTATAAAAGTGATATCTCTTTATCCCTCTTGCTGATTCCCACAACAAGAGAGCTCAGTAGCATGCAATGAGAAAAGAAAAGTGAACAGAAAAATGTATGTGTTGTGGCACCCTCTGGAGCCTTCATTTTCAGAAGTCTGTGGGCATGGATCCCTGCCAGCATCATTAGCAGCAGTGATTCCCTGCTAACTGGTCCTGTTCCCTTTCCTGATGGCTCACAGCACACCTATGTGTCTTGTGTGTGCCACTTTTGCTACATTTCATTGTATTTAGCCCTTAGCAATCTAGCATTTTCCCAACAAACCCCACAACCAAGTATTTGAAGTAGCAATAAGTTTATGAGGAAATAACATCATGTTGTTAGCAGCCCTGTTTAAAAGTTTCTAGTGAAGGTGTTCTTCACAATGCCAGAAAGCAGCCTACTTTTCAAGGATATCAGCACTTTTAGGAAACAATGACCCTGTAAAAGTATTGCCTGTTGAGCCCACAGAAACCACATGATGTTTTGAAAAATCTCCCTCATCAACAGTATGTAAAAATGTGGTTTTGTGCTTTTGTCCACCTCTTGGACTGTCACACCCCCTTGTTGGGCAAAGCCCTGTGCTGTAGCTCCATAGAAAAAGCTTCTCCCCATATCCCTAAAGGTACGTTGCTGAAGGAAACAGCCTTCACAGTTGTGGTGAACCTCTCTAGGTTGGAATGTTTTAGCCTGAGAGAGGAGATGGTGTATGTGCAGGGACACAGCCCAGGTCTCTTGAGACCAATTGCCTGACTTGACACAAGCTTCCTGTAAAATCATTTCATGTTTTTCTGCCACAGCTCTGCAAAATGAAAGGAAAAAAACTTCCTGCCATCCCTCACGGGAGCTGTGGAAAGACCCAATATTTGGTGAATAAAATAGAGACATCATTTAAAGCATTAAACACAGAGATACTTTTCCCCTCAAATCATTTCCCACACATGTTCTGAGGGGGAAAATATGGATTGCAGTCAGTTGTTCCCTGAAATTCCTCTTGCCCTGACTCATTTTTGGAAGAGAAGCTGATTCACATTCAACTGCCTTGTGAGCATCCAGCATATCTTTTTCCAAGGGTGGACAGATAAATCAATAGCTATTTCTGAGATCAAGTTAAAGGTCTGACTCCAGGTGCTGCACCTGCAAACAGCGTGGCAGGTTCCACCATTTTCTTCACTCTTTTGCTCTCTCCATCTCTGTCTCACACAGCTCTGCACAAGTTAACAAGCTGGATCTGTCTGAACAGAAACTTTCAAGTATTATAGAAGTTTCTTGTATTTTGTTTTTGAATAGTTCCCATCAGAACTTTTTTCTCTTTTTGTCTTTGAGAATAGAATGTTTCTAGGTCAGAATCCCTGTTGGTCTTGTGCTGGTTTTGGTCTTCAGTGCTTATTAAAGTCACGAGCCTTTGAGGTTATTTTTTCCTCAGATCTTAATTTGTGTTAACAGATTTAGCTGATACTGAACCAGTTCTGCTCATATGGGCAAGGACCCACTTCTGGAAATGATCCAGGTGTCCAAGATATTAGAAAGTAATTAGTTTTTCTCAAAGCCTTTCACTTTTCAGTGTTGATCTGATGTATTTCAAAGGGACTTGAGTTTCTGAAGAAGGGTAGGGTCAGCTTTTTCTGAAGGAGAGGCCCTTCTGAGGAAGGTGTAAAGATGGGTGCTTGAAATAAACTTACCACATCGGAGAATCTGGGGGAATTTAGGGTAGCATTTTATTTATTTTTGGTTTTCAGCAGGAAACATGGGGAAGAGCAAGGTGTTTGTGAAGTGCCAAAAGTGCGTACTGCTATAATACTGTGCAATAAAAGGCATTATATCAGCAAGATGTTTGGCCATAGGGCTGCTAACGTTCCTGTTAGCCCTGATTCTTTTTAGGGCTTTGTAAATTGGACTCCATGCTGATCACAGCAGAGTAGATCACATCTTTTACCTCCTCATTTCCAGAAGCAGATACATTACAAGGGAACAAGATCATATGATTTACACTCTGTTCCTGCCTTAAACATTTTTTCCCTGTGACTGCCTCCCCTGGCATTCAGTTCCTTTAGGCCACTGTCCGCTGCATGCTTATTTAGTGCATGCATGTGGATTGTGTTATTGAAGTTAGTAAGGCCACAGGCAGGCATGAGCCTTACCAGGATTGGAGATAGAGACTGTGAACTTCCAGGCAGGTACTAGCTTTTAACATAGCCACAAACAGTTCTTAGCCCAATGACATCTGCAGTACTTCTACAAACTTTTGTGACCATTTTCTCTTTCCAAAGTAAAATGTGACCTGTTAGCCAAGCAGTTTACTACAGACTCCTTGTGTTTCTTCATGGTTTTTCTCCATCTCAGGATTTAGTAAGTTGACTTAAAGCTAGATAGGTTCTTGGGTTTGGCTTTGAGATCTTGTCAGTGTTTTCAGCATAATTAATGTATTTGACACAGATAAATGCCCACGGACTGGCAAGAAAGCTAAATAGTTATCACTGCACAGAAAGCGTTTATCACTGCACAGAAAGCATTGCAAGCTCTTTCATGTTTCCATGAGAAATGGCTTGATAGTCTTCACTGATCACTTACCTTGCAGGTTCAGTGAACCTATTCTAGGAAACCATATACAGAAAATTCACATCCCACTGTGAAAACCTCCCTAGCTTCACAGTCCACTTCTGCTAACCTCATCCTAAACACAGTGCTATTCCCTCTAATCCTGAGAGCATGAGACAGTCAAAGGACTATATTTGCTGTTTCTTTATGAGATTCTTTTGTTCTACTGTGCCCATCTGGAAGCTGGGCTCTGACGCATGCTGTGGGGAGGCACAGGTACGGCGTGGAGCAATTCTTTTGAACCTTGGATTGCAGCTCTTGTGACCTCACCCCCAGTGGCAGGGAAGCCAAGAAGCTGTCCTATAGCTTTCTCAGGTAAACCACTCACTCTTAAAACCATAAACACAACTGATTCTTTTCTTCCTGCATTTGGAAGAATGCAGGAAGTTGCAACTTGGATGCAACTTTTTCATTTACCCTACTTAGGCATTCTCACTCTTAAATCCTTTGCAGTTCACCTCTAAAAGACAAAATGTGAACATTCACACCTTCCTCCCGCCTCCATGATGTCCAATTACAGAAACATACAATTAGGGATGCTAATGACAGATTATTAGGCATTAACCTATAATGCTGTGCTCCAGTAACAGCAAAAATGGGTCACTCTGTAGGTATAATTATCCTGCTTCTCCAGTAGTATACCCTAGTTGTGTCTCTTTTCTGTGATATCCCTAGTATTTCAGTCTGAAGCATGGGCAGCTCTAGTTGTCTTTGGAGGATGATCTGAAGCAGGTTGCTGAACTGGCTGGCTTTCAGAAAGACTGAACAAACTAGGCTGTAGCACATTGTTGCAACTTCGGTCAAAAGCAGAAAAGGATTTAGGTACATGCCTTCATTACCTGCAGTTAGGAAGACAGACTCCATTTCATAGAGGGATAAACCAAGGGGTGGCAGGAGAAGGCTCCTTGGACAACAGGAATGGTGTCCCCAGCCTGGCACTGGGCTGGTGCAGTAGTCTGCAGGGAAAGAGGGCACACAGAGGGGGGAAGGTGGGCAAGCAGGAGGAAAAGAAATGCAGTACAGGCAAGCCTGCCGGATGAGACTGTAATTCAAGAGCACAAAAGGGAAGTGGTCTGTGGCAGTGGAGTACAAAACATGTATGACAATACCTAAAGATATAGAAATGTGCAAATGAGAGCACCCAAGAAGGGAGAAAAAGGAAATTAAACCAAAATACCTGTAGGCACCATATGAGGCTTTGTGCTAACTGAGCAAGCCACTTGTGCTGTAGTGTGTGCCCCAGAGATGTGATACAACTACAAGAATGAGGTGGCTGCTTAGAGTCCTTAATCATTCTATTGACTACTTGCACTTGTTAATTAGCTAACAGCAAATGAAGAAAATAAGCTTAATGCAGTGTCCTGGCTTGTCAGTAAACTTCCTCATACCTACAGCTGTCCCTTCAAAGCATTTAAATAGGGTATGTTACACATTCCTAGAAATCAATCCACAAGGAGACCCTGGAAGGGACCATTTCAGTGCTGGCTGAAAAGGTTTTGCCTCCCTAAACGCCAAATTGTGCCTTGCCAGTGCAGATCCTGCAGATCTTTGCAGATCAGTGGAGATCTTTGGTATTTCTGAACGTGGGGGCTGGGGGCACAATTTGTGCTGTTACTTCTCAGAAATGAGGTAAATAGTACATTGAGACTATTTCCGTGAAAAAGGGAAACATAAAGATGCTGAAATGATTGTCCTGTTGAAACACTTCTTCTGTACTGTCCTTTCTTTGGTGACAATACTGATGATGAAGGTATTT
The DNA here is from genome assembly GCF_033815535.1 of Pezoporus flaviventris. NCBI lineage: Eukaryota > Metazoa > Chordata > Aves > Psittaciformes > Psittacidae > Pezoporus > Pezoporus flaviventris. The sequence goes on from NW_026892585.1 coordinate 9,206,249, forward strand.
TGTAGACAGTGAGTATCAAGAAGCTGTCTCTAAAATGTTGTCCTGGCATGTTGTTAGTATGGAAATTGGCTTACACCCAGACGCCTTATGGATCTTTCAAGATCAATGGATGGGCAAGGGAGCAAAAATGTGAAATGCAGGTGTGTGCTTGTGCGTGGTTTGCCTGACATTACCCTCATCTCCTGTACTTCCATGACTGCCTGGGTGGCTTGCAGAAAAGCTGAACCTGGGGCTGACTCAAATCCCACCAGCCCAAGGGAGAGTTTATTTGCAGAAGAGTTAGGCAACAGTTCCAGCCTTGAAGTCAGATGCTCAAGTCCATGTTCAGGCCTATTGATAAAAAGTATAATTTAATAGTTGTCTCTTGCCACGCATATTTAGTGTGTCATGCAAACATCTCAGGACCACAGTGGTTCAAAGTGGTTTGAAGGCTCCCAGCCGCTTGTATTGGTGGCCTGGCAATACATTGTCTTGGCCAGGTAGGTAGGCAGTGGCCCAAATTGAGATAGGGAGCAGTGATCACACTGAGTTTGCATGGATCAAGTTGCTTCTCTGACTTCAGAACTGTATTATTGCTTACTATTTGGCCTGTGATAGCACCCAGAAGCTGGATGTGCTGGTGGAGCATGGTAGTGCCAGGATGAGGAGAAGGAAAAGGAGGAGGAGGAGGAAGAAACATCTTCTCCATAGAACCTGCAGTCCCAGATGCTTCACTTAGGTCTGAGGGAAATAAAATGAATGTCTGTGGCTTGGTGAAAATGCCCTTTGCTTCATGCTACCTGCTTTTGGTGGATGTACCCAAGACAAACCTCTACAACATGAATTTCAGAGAGCAAACCAGAAAATCTGAAGTTGAGGAAATAAGGGAGAATCTCATAAACCCAGCCTGTTTTTAGAAGATCCTCTGTGGAGGAAACAAGTCTAATTAAAACCAGACTTCATTGTTGCAGTAACCCACCATTTCACATGTGACCCTGGGAGTCTTCCACTTCTCTGAGTTTGTTAAATCTTGTTATTAACTACCTGAGTCCTGCTTAATTTCAGAGTCAAGTGTGAATCATATACTCCCTCCTCCATCATTTCTTACTATTTTCAAGGCTCAAAATGAACACTGCACTTGTTAGAGAGCTCTGCTCCTTAATACTCATTTTTAGAGAGCACTAACTTACTATGATTTAATATCTCTTGGTAAGTGTAGGCTCGGTGATTTTGTGTGTGCTAATCTTCACTTAATCGTTTACCACTGCAAATAGCACAAGGGAAAAGATGTTTTGGAAGAACAGCCTAGCTTGGAAATTGTGCTTTTTTAATTACCAGCTGTGAAGAAATCCGTTTTTCCACTAGTTGACTTGCATACTTTTTAGTGGTATAACAGGTTCTGAGGGGAGATCGCCGCCGCAGATAACAACATGAACTTTCCCTTCTCAGGAAGCAAGTGCATGTTGTATCTATAAGATTCTCCTAAATGCATTCTCTTACAGCTACTCCCTTTGTAGCAAGTGAAGTTGAGGGGGTTTGGTCCTTTCCTTTAACAGCCTCTACACTTTGCAGGCTTTAAATTGCTTTCAGAAAGGATCAGGACAGGAGGTACACCTCTGGGCATGCCTCTGCTTCCCTTCCCTTCTCTGCTCTACCACACTTCACCAGAGCAGCAGATGGGAGCAGCTAACATGGTTGGCAAAAGGGCAGAAATCCTTGCTATGAGTCCTTGCCAAAAACATCTCCTTACTATATTTCAGTCTTACACAAGCTGGCACCATGAGTATCTCCAGTGTCATCATTCAGAAATCATCAGCAACTGCATGCTGAGATGCTCAAGGGTTTGGATGCACCACCTGGACATTCATGCAGCAAGGGACCATAACGGCAGGGGAGGGGAGCAGCAGCCCCCTCACAGAGAGGCACTCGATTCCAAAGACACCTCTGTCCTTGCTTTTGGAAGCTAACAGGGAACTGTGGGATCAAAGAGAAGGTTTGCAAGGTCTTGAGAGACTTGTTAAAACGCGTAGCTCTGAACCTCTTCCCGCAATGTGCTGTCATGGGACTGGCTTGGGAAAAGAGCTGAGAAACAAGTGGGAGGAGAGCATGAAGGGCTAGCCTGGGGATGGGATGGTCCAGCCTGCAGGTTTCCCACTGTGACTGAAAGCAAGCAACAGAGATCTTCTCCCTGTTACATCAATTAGGACCTTCGCAGAGCTAGTGTGTGCTGTGCACCTCAGCCCCCCACATCCCTGCCTTAGCAGGGCCAGCAGAAGTGACAACTGCAGGCAGGGTCAGCGCATCAGGAGCAGCCAGGAGTGCTGCATGAGGCAATAGTGCTTGCTGGAATCACCACTTCTCTGCTGCTAAGCTTCCTTGCCAGATGGCACTGCCTTGGCACAGCACCATCAGGGCACTTGTGGCCCCTGGCCTGCTGTGAGCGGAGCTGGTGATGAGCGTGTGAGCACATTACTCATCAGCACAAAGCTTCTCTTTCTATTCCCCTTGTTTGGGTATGAGCAGGCTGCAAGACCTATCAAACCTCAAACCCCTAACAGTGAGTTGCAGAGCTTCTGATTTCCACCCTTTGCTAAGGAGATCCCCTGAGCCTTGGTCAAAACTTCCTCACTGGTGCAAGAGCTCCACATCTTCCCACTTTTATTCAACCTGTCAGCAGCATCTCCTACCCTCAGACATTTGAGTTTAATTACCCTGAATTTCATCACAGAGCAAATTTTGCCTGGCTGACACTTTGAAAGGGGCAAAACTAAATACCGCAGGTCACAGCCTGTGGTACCTGATCCACCCTCCAGATTTACCTCCTTTTCCCCCTCCCTGTTATGCTCTGTTGGTGTTGGATCCTGCCTGGCTATATCTTATGGAAACTTGGTTATTAATCAGATTTTGCAGTTTGAGGGGGAGAAATAACGTTATGAATTGCAATCTAAGGAAGGTTGCAAACACAAGTGGGCTAGCAGAGAGCTCTTGCTGTGCTTGTAAAACCACCAATACCATTTCTCTTCAAAGACACACTTGTACTTCCTCTGCTGCAACTTCTCACACTGCTCAAGTTCCCCAGGGGAAGTGAAAAAGAAAACTCAGAGATGCAGATCAGGAGTGAGAGATGGCTGTACCACTGGCACAATTTGGGGATCTTGGAGCATAAAGCACATATAATGCCCACATGCTTCTCTGAGTTACTACCATTACTAGCCATCCAGAAATGTGAAGTAAGTTAAAGAGTAAACTTAAACATTAAGAGCTCTTACAGTCAAGTGAGCTAGTTAATAAGGAAAGCCTTCAACTAAGGAGAAGCATACATTACAGTTGAATGCTAGTGCTGATAGAGTAGTAGATGAAAGTTGGACCTGAATTGCATTCATGGTTTCCCTTGGGCTAGAGGATGCAGGAGATGGGCATGTCACAAGAGCAGTGAGAAGAGGAGGGTGCCCATATCACCCTGACCTGTCCATGGTGGGAAACAGTCCTGACATTTACGTCTCCATGCTCTCTAAACTGTGGTTGTCAGCTGAGCAATACCTGACTAACACATACCTGAGGGATGCTAGAAGAGGTTTTCACAACAGGACTCAAACAGCCTTGCCCAGGTTACATTTCTGTAACTGGTTTGGGCCTTGGTTTGTTAACCAGCTCTCACTGAGTGCAACACTTAAGTCACACCATTGTGGCACTGAGGCATGAAGCCTTTGGGATTAGAAACCTACAGCTTCCCCAGGTGTTCAGCTGTCTGCATGCCTACATCAAAAAGGGCAGCCTTTTGCTAGCTTTTCTTTCTTTCCTTTATTTATTTATTTTTAAACTGTTGTCAGGACTATTCCTCCCTGACATCCTAGCTGTGAGACCAGCAACAGCATTAAGTCTATACTCTGATGCTTGGTCAAGTCCCATCCTGCCACAGCCTGAAGCAACATGCTACTCTCCACTAAGAACTCAGCTCAACTCCTACTAACCTGTTGTGGGCAGGACCGTTAGCTCAGGATCATCAGGCCACAGAGTCTCCTTTGTAGAATGTTTTGGGTTGGACAGGACCTTAAAGCTCATCCAGTTCCAACCCCTGCCATGGGCAGGGATGCCTTCCACTAGAGCAGGTTGCTCCAAGCCCTGTCCAGCCTGGCCTTGAGCACTGCTGGGGATGGCACAGCCACAGCCTCTGTGGGCAACCTGTGCCAGTGTCTAGTGGAAAATTTCTTCCTTATATCTAATCTAAACCACCCCATCAGGTTAAAGCCATTCCCCCATGTCATGTCTTTCCTGAGCCTTCCCACCCAATCCATGGAAACGCATAGTAGGCTGACTTTCTCAGAGGTGTTTCTTACTCTGCTGGGTCATGCATTCAAATGCCAAAATTGTGATTCATTAAAAGGGCAAGCTGGGGCTGGGGGGGTGCAGGAAGGAAGAGAAATAGCTTGCAAAATCCTTCCTGTTTACCCATGGCTTGGGAATAAAAACAGCACAACAGAATATACACACCCTGGCTCCATTATCTTCGTTGGCACAGCACTGGCTTGGCTCTGTCCCTCTCCCCTCCAGGCCAAATCCAGCCCTGCCGCGAGCGTGTTTACTTGAGAGGAGTTTACTCGAGAGAGAAATCCATTCCCCGAAGCCTGAATGCTCACAGTGTGCGAGCGAGCGCACAGGCACCCGGAGCCCCCGTGACAATGTGGCTCTGGCCCCTGGCCACACCAGGGAGGTCATTTTCTTCTCAGCAATTAGCAAAGTGGTGGCATCACTAAAAGAAGTTGAATAAACACATTCAACCCGGCTAGGTCCCTGCTTTGCTCTGTTCTCACCACCCTTCCTTCTGGGCACACGGTGGGGCCCCAGTGAGGAAGAGCCCAATGTACTGTGCTTTCATTCAGGCCTGGTTGGAAAGGGCTTTTAGGAAAGAGGAGGAAGGGGGAGGGATAACCCTTTAGCTTTCTTCTTTTACAACAAATGTCTTCCTTTTTTTCTTTTCAGGGAAGAAAAATGCCAGCTTCTCTAAGAAAACTGCAGCAAATGGCTATTTTCATGGGACTGTTCAGCGGCGGGGGATGCATCGTGATGTATAATCTTATGCAAAGTAAGCCTTGCTGCTGTTAGCAACCTTATTTCTCCTCTGCCCCTTTCATTTGCTTTTGTGTAGCGGGGAAAATAGCAGCATGCAAGACATGAAAAGCAGATGAAGTGAAGGGAAGTGTGGCTGAGACTCTGGGTTCTGCTTCTGTGGGCTCCGCTTTGTTCAGCTTCAGAGCTGCTGCTCTCCCCAGTGCTGTTGCACACATTTCCAGAGGTATTGCTTAGGGAGGAGGCTGTCATGGTTAGGAGAAAGTCTGGTTTCTGAGGGTGAGGGCAAAATAGATGCTTAGGCAGTAATGCAGGTTTCATTTCTTACTGAGATTTTACAACTGGGGAGGAAGAGAGGACCGTCTGTGAGAAGGTATTAATGTCTAGTGGTTTTATCTGTAAATCTCTGTGGGGCAGGCCCTAAACACAGCATGCCTGTGAAGTGCTAAGACACCATTAGTTTCTCCTGATTGAAGGGCAGATAAGAGCGCTCAGTATCAAGAAGACTAGGACAAGGAAAGAAAAGCTAGACAGGCAACATTGCTATATATAGGCAGCTCTAGTTGCTGTGCGTCTTAGACCATGAATACGAGTTATTAGTCCAAATGACAGATTCTTATTTTATCTAGAATTGTTTCTAGATATTTAGCATCAGACCAGAAATGGGCTTTGCCTCTCTCAGGGGGTGCTACATGCCTCTCAGCCCTATGCCTGTCCCTTGCTGGAGCTATCAAATGATACTGCTTTTGACCTACCCCTGTATCAGGTAGGTCAGGTACCCCTGCTGCCAGAAAAGCGTAGCCAAGCCTGTTCCTCAAGCCCTCAGATAAGCTCTGAAACCTCCCCTTCATTTTACACTTATTAATAGCAAATCAGACAAGGCTGGAAAGCAGGCTTTAATTTTAGGCAGCTCATGCCCTCAAGCTCTGGAGTACATGACAGATATATGATCCTCTTACGCTTAAAATACCAAATCTGGCTTTAACAAGGACATTAGCATTTTTTAATTTTCAGCTTCAGCATTGTTATCTGGCGAGGGGGAAGTCACCCCCTGTACTATACACAAGTCAAAGGGCTCATTCCCCAGATCACTTAGCTGTGCAATCAAGTGGTGCAAAACAACAGCTAAGTCTTGCTCTGTTGTGGTGTCCGTGGCCACTGAGTAGCTGTCTGATACAAACCAACCAGGCTGTTGAAAGGACACTTGCTAGTGCAAACTGTGCACCTCTGTAGCTTCTAACAGACAAAGGACACTTTTATTGGCCCACACCCATGGCTATCCAATTCCTTCTACCCAGTGCACAGAACTGGCCCATGCTGGAGCCTGTGAGGAGTAAGTGGCTTCCATTATGGTGGGAGCAGGGGAAGAGGGGGACTTCTCTCCCTTAAGGTTGAAGGAAAGCTTGTATATGTGTGATCTCTGTGAAAGCAAGCAGTCAGGTAATCCTATTTCTACTCACTGTGTTCCCCTCCACACTCTCCTTGTGGGAGCAGTCTCCCAGGCCAACCCCAGGATTGTTTCAGCTCTCCTACTGAAACACACATGGACAAACAGATTAGTCAAGCATTTTATGTCCAGTACTAACAAGAAACAGCTGAGAAGGAGCACCAGGAAACTGAAACCTGTTTTCCCTTCAGCCTGTAGGATGAGTGCAGCATACTTCTGACATCTCCTGGATGGCTGCTTGCCATGATCCATAGGCACTAAATGACTCCTGTGCTGCAACCCCTTTACCTGGAGCTCCTTAGGGTAGCCTAGGGGACCAGGGAGGACCAGTGCAGGCTGCAGGCTAGTAAAGCTGTTCCCATGCCAACTGAATGCTGCCTGCTCACAGGGAATGCCTCTAATTAGGGAGTGGGGGCAGCATCCTTCTGCCTCATGCTCCAAGAGTAATACAGGCAAGAGAGCAGGAAACAAACCTTACACTTAGTTTTAAACTCTGTGGAAGGCAAGAGCAAAGTTGCCTGAGTAGGATTTTGATATGTTTGGGTTAACTCTGCCCTTCTTGATCTCAAGAGAGTGAAGTTAGGCTGCAGCAAAGTGCATGTAGAAATCCCAGCAGGCAAGCCTTAAACCTGTTTATCAGTAAATCTCTGCCTCCATAAGGAGGGTCGGCAAGTTTCCAGCCTCACGGCTCAGCATTGTCCATTGGTGACCATTGCACAGCATTTCCCAGCTATACCTATCAAACAGACATTGATAAATAGCAATTTACCACAATTGTCCTCCATATGCCAACACTGCAGCATCCAGTCTGCTTAGCTATTGTTGCTGCTTGACCGTTAACTCTAATGGTGCTTCTCTAATGGCCTCTCTTTTAATGCATCCATCAGTAGAGTTGCAGCTTCCTGGCTGCCACTTGAAAAGCTGTTATCAAGACCACAGCAAGAGTTTCACAGTATTAGCAGCTGTTCCAGTCTCACACTAATGTCTGCAAAATATTCTCCATTCTTAAAGTATTTTCTGAATCTCCTTTGAAAAGAAAACTTGAATTACCTTCAGAACATTTTCACCTATTCACCCTTTGCCTTATTTTACCCCCCTTTTTCTGTTCTTTTTAGATGAGATACAAATGTATGAAAAGCAGGGAGGCACAGCCACAAGCCGAACTGTGCATCAGTACAGAACAGGCTATATTCAGAGTCCTCTTTACTTAAGTGAGCTGAGCACTGCTTCTCTGATGTAAGGGTGTGTTTCTTCCCTTAGCCAAATTTCTCTTAATTAATAGTTTTGGACTGTTTTTCAGGAAGGGTGGGATAGTCTGGAGGAAATGTCTTTTTTTAAGTCATTTTTACTTATTTTTGGATTTTAAGTGAACAGTTCTCCTAACGACCCCGTTTCTCCCACCCAGAAGGTTTTGCCAGGACCCAGTACTACCAGCAGGCTTTGGAGCAACTGAATAGCAGTCCTGATGCCCTGGAAGCCCTGGGTGCCCCCCCTCTCAAGGTTCACAACATCCGACTGACAGATGGGAGTAACCGTGTGGACACAGAAAGAGCACAGGTAATGCTGGGAGGTGGTGTCACAGGGTGGCTTCCCAAGGCATTGGGTGACGAGATCAGCTGGGGGATTTGCAGCAGGTCACGAGTTACCTGGGGACACTGGAAGGCAGTAGGATGGGATGCGAGTTGATTTAGAAGACGAACAGGTTTCTAGAGCATAAATTACGCTCCAGTATGGGGGACTAGATACAGGACGAGCAGCATCTTTATGTTATGCTCTGTGGGCAGATCACAGAATGCCAAGTGACCTCCCAAGTCAGTCGATCCCCCTCCTGCTACTGTAACCCAGAAAAATCATTTTCAGAAACATATCAGATCTAGCTTTAAAATAGCAGCTGCCTCCCCCTCCCCCTCCCTCTCCCTCCTGGATACATCCCACACTATTTTTTAAAGCTTTGTTCAGAACAGTTTTATAGCTGCCTCTGAGCTACGCTGTGGTGCAGCACAAACGGGGTGGTTTTTAAAAGCACCGTAAGCCTATGCCACGAAGCACAGCTGCCAGGGCTGAGCACTTGGGTTACGTAGTGACTGGAGAATGCTGTGCTGGGTTCTGAAGTATTGCACAAGTCTGCCTTGCATCAGCCCAGGGCTGGGCCAAGGCAAACCTCACAAACACAGGTCCACTTCCACTCTGGCTTGCTGCCTGAAAAGACATTTTCCATCAGTGCTTTTACCCCTTAATCCAGGACTTCCCTAGTTTTGCTGGTGACACAGAACATCCCTAGTGACCTCTTCAGGTCCCTCACTGGGGGATCTTGTCACATTTGCCTCATTTTGTTCCTCCTGGTGAGTAGTTTTGAGTCCTGGGGACCAAACAAGGACATTAAGGAATGGGGCAAATGGTACAGCAAAGAAGAGGGGCTGTCAGGGCAAGAAAAATCAACCTTGAAACCAACCCATGTAAAATTCCACTTTCCATCTCACTCCAGCCAGGCTTCACCCACATGATACCTGAGCCAAAACATTTCCCAGTTTCCCAGGTATTCAAGATTCTATCAGGAAACATTTCTAAACCCATAAATGTGCAAAACCCACAACCTCTTATGCTGAATGAAAAGAAAAGAACCTGTCCCACCGACGTTCTCCTGTGTCACTGTTTAAGAATGCTGGTTGCTTGGGTGACTCAGGGTGAAGTCAGACCCTGCCTTCTGCCGACCTCACCCAAGACACGAACCACCAACTTTCTTCTCTGCTTTTTCATGCTCCTGAGCACTCATGTTCTTGTGAAATAAACTGGTTAATCATCATTAGTGATTATATCATAGACTGATTTACTGACTCCAGAACATCCCCAGCTCCAGGGCCTGCTGGAGAACCCCTGGCATTTTCTCTTTGTGATTGCAATACCACCAGCAAACATTACACCTGAAACCTTTCTCTTATTCAAAGATTAGACCAAGTACAATTACCTGTGGTCAATCCTATAGCTTCTAACTTTGTTAAACAAGAGATTAGTAGAATTTGTGACACCGAGAAAAGTCACTGAGCTCCCGATTGCCTTGATTAACATCAAGGAGCTGATCTATAGAGGCTCTCAACCTACAGGTTTATTGTGGTTATGGGAAGCTCTAACAGTGCAGGTCACCTCTGGATCACCATGCACTTTGGTAAGGAAAGGTGTTTGCTCATAAATATTTCAGAGAGCAAGTGGTTTTCCCTGGGGGTTGCAGCTGTAACATTCTTTCAGCAGAGAGAGATTAATGCATGGCAGAGCAGGCGTACTTGTATAGCCACGCACATGTTAGCCATTAGAAAACACAGTGAAACTCTGAAATACAGTAAAAAAATGACACTAGAGTTTAAGGTAAAAAGAAGGTGTTGCATCTTTGACTGTAAAAGGAATAAGTGTCCATTTCATGACATGCTCCACTGAATCTTTGACATACTTTTACATTTGCAGATAAAGTTACCAGTATCTGGAACAAAATCAGCGGGGTACCTCTACATTAACTCAGAGATGGACCATTCCCGCCAATGGTGCGTACTGGTGGGGGGGGTACCAGGAGAGAAACTGTAGGAGAAGAGAGTGGAGCAGGATATTTGCTTTAGTCATCCGTGTTGCTGAGCTCATGCACACAAAGGAAGCAGAAATTCATGTCTGAAGATCTTGTGAAAGGTTATTACCATCATTACAGCAAAAATGTAAATTAGTTGAGAATTACATTGAATTCATCCCCATGAATACAAATAGAAGGAACAACACAAGCCATTCATTTGTGTGAAACGTGTTCTGCAAACTATAGCTCAGTGTACATACAAATACTGTGAGCCAAGGTAACATTGTCCCCAAGGAGGCACAGAAGCCATTGAACAGCAATCCTACCTCCAGTCTAGTATTATGTATTGCAGTAAGGAAATTACCCATTATATCAAAGCCTATCAAGGTGAGCTAAAAGTCATGCAGGATGGCTGTGTTTTTTTTTTTTCAAGCCATATGATAAATACTGTCCTTATAGTAACAAAGCATGTGTTAGATACATTATAGTAGAGGGATAGTCTGATTCCACATCATATAGTGGCAACTTTACATTTTTGTAGTGCTGAAGCCTGAAAACCCCCTTTGTCAAGGGTAAACTGATTTCTAGAACCGAGCAAATAATTACATGACTTCGAAGTCCATCTTCTGTTGCAAAAGAGGAGAGTTTATTAGACACAAATCTGTTCACATGTACTTGTTATTGGAATTTGTTAGGCATTTCTGTTAGCTCTATTTAGAAACCCAAAGCTACAACATTTTTACTCGGCTGTCACCAGCCATATGGTAATGTTTTCTTTTCGTAATTAGATGATCATTACTTAATAGACTTCTCTTCTGGATAAGTATGGGAAATTAGGTGTAAAATGATGGGAAGAAGGTGCTAGGCTGGGACTTCAGAGTCTCAGGGCCAGGTCTTCTCCCTTGTGACCAGAGATACTGCCAGAAGTGCCCAGCCCCCTCTCTTGCACGCCTATGCTTCCCTGGGGCCTGGGCTCTGATGTCCTCACTGCTCCTTATCCCTTCCCTCACAGATGGAGGGAAATAACAGTTCCCTCTTGCGTTACTGAGTTACTGTGAAGACAACTGAAGATTACAAGATGTTAAACTACAGCAGTAATTGAAGTACATACACCTCTGAGTGTTGTTTTACAGTGAGCTCTCCATGCATTTCTGCAAGCTTAAAAGGAGGGGAATAAAAAAACACCCATCAGACTCAGCCATGTTGCTTACACGTGCAGAGCTCCACACAGCTAGGCAGAACTTGGTGTCCTTGCTGAGGAGCTAAGAGTGAGATGTCTCATTCCCATCTGGTCCATGGAGAAGAGCTCCTGAAGTCCCAGTAGGAATAACAAACTCATCCTGGTGTGGCTCTGCAGGGCATGCATGTTGGCATTTCTAGTGGAGACCTGGGAGGCAGCCAGGCTGATACGCACACAGTCAAATGACAGCAGGTGGTGAACACACTGCTCTGTGCAAGAGGGGTTGAGGCTCCTAAGCCACTGAATGCTGCTGTCTGAGTGCACAGTCTGTCCATAGTGATTTATTTATTTAGGTAGTTAAAGAAGAGGACAACTGAGGAAAAAGGGAAATATGGAGTGTATGAGCTGGTTTGGATCTGGAAGAGGAGAGGAAGCATGCACTGCACAGGAATGGGGAAGGCGCCCCGAGGCAATAGTGACCAAGGCACCAGTCCTGCAAAATGACACTTGTCTGCCCTGAAGCAAATGGAGGGAAGGGCTGGGACTCCATGCCGGACTGAGGGGAGTGAGCAGTTACTCCTTCAAGCCCTGTTATAAAAGAGGCAGTTGCTTCTCCCAAGTCAGATGGAGGCAGAGGGTTGGTGAGCAAAAAACCCTGTTGCAGACCCATTGCACAGCCTCATTACCCAGTTGTGTGTACTCGGCACTGATTCCAGCAAAAGCAGAACTGGGTGAGTGCCAGGAGCTTTGGAAAAAAAAAATCCTATCTTAGTGCCCCAAAATAATAGTCCTTCCCAGCTGGAAAAGCAGCATGAGCAGTCTCACAGAAGTGGGTTTGAAGCAAGGCTTAGAGAAAAGAAAAGGCTCCCACTCTGTCTCCAAACAACACAGTTTTCCTTCTCCTTTGAGTAACCACTGTCATACTCTGTCAGGGTTTCAGCAGTCACACTGAGTGATCACACAGTGTTCAAACTCCTCCAAGCCAGGATAATTCCTTAGCAACGCAGTCTGGCTCCAAGGCTGGAGAGGAGTGGAGCAAGGAATGCACCCACAGGATGGATAGGAAGAAAGGCACAGGGTCGGGGGAGGAATGTCCTATCTAAAAATAGCTGGCAGGATTTTATCCAAATTGCATCCAATAAGAACACGCATCCCCGAGCTCTAAATCTGGGCTGTGCTATGCTATTAGGGAAAACAGCTTTCAGAAGCTGGCACTCACAAGCCAAGTTTTAAAGCACTTGAGAGAATCTTTAAAAGCAATGAATGCATGGAATTGTTTCTCCGTGCCAGCTGTTTGTACTCTGACTTTACTTACTGTATTAACAGTGATTGAAACAAGTTAAAAATCTCTTTTGGTTTGTGTCAGCTGGTGCCTTCAGGATGTCACCTTGAAACTGCGGGACGGGCAGATTATTCGTGTTTACCACTCCCCAGTGGAGAGCATCAGTGTGCAAGAAGCCTAAAAATCAAAAGCAGCTGCTTCTCCACCTCCCACTGAGCTGAAGGAGTCATTAATCGATCGCATCCCACTGTGCCCATGGATGTACACAGTTGTCACAAGTGACAATTCCACTTAAGTGGGTGCTCTTCAGGACAATTTATCTGAGATTGACCTCATCATTGTAATTTCTTTCTTTTGCTGGTTTACTCATATGTTCAGCAGAGCCTAAAATAAAGATACTGCAAAAGACTCGCTGTTCCAAAGAAGTCATGTGCTATTCCCTGTGTGTGCTGGGATTATGAATCTGAAATATAACAAACAAACTGCCAGGGTGGTGGGTTGACCCTGGCTGGCCACCAGGTGCCCACCAAAGCCACTCTATCACTGCCTTCCTTAGTCGGACAGGGGAAGGAAAATGCAACAAAAAGCTCATGTGTCAAGATAAGGACACGCTGAAGGTTACTCAGAACTGCTTCATATCAACACTGACAGAGAGGAGATCATGAGAGCACATTTACTTAGGGAGGAAAACACTCAGAAGGTACAGAACATACAAACAATGCAGTGGTTAACTGACTACAACAAGAGATTTCTATTCTGCCTTGATACTGTCGATCAGGTAGAGAATTGCCCATCATCAGGAGCAAGTTGAGGAATAAGCAAAAAATTCCCAACAAACCCCAAAATCCACATAATTTCTATACAGCCCCAAACTGCACATTCAAACAGTTGCAAGGTTTGAGGCAGTCTGAGTGAGGAAACACAAGTAACTGCCCTGCCTTCATACCTTGAAGTACACACAAGCCATTAAGAACATCCAGAAAAAGAGACTATTTTGGGTCTATTGTAATGGAACAGCTTAAGCAAGCTGCATCTAAGGGAAGCCCAGAACTTACACTGTTGAAATCCGTTCCCCTTCTATCTCAACATCCAAATTTGAATCCCAGAAATCCTTCAAAGGCCCAGGCAATGCAAAGTTTTTGAAGAATAATGAGTATTACGTACAGAAGGGAGAGCTGGAAGTAAAGACTCACTAAAGACCAGCAAGCATCTTCGTGCTCAACAATAACACAGCAAACTGAGCAAGATGACTTTTGAACAAGTCTGAAGAGCAAACACATATCAAAAGAAGGAGATACTAAAGGACCACAGCAAAAGCATCATTGGACAAACTATTTGAGAAGGAAACAATACATATAAACTTCAGCTTGACATTCATGGAGAGCTGCCAGGATGAACAGCGCTTGTGAGACCTGATCCAACCCATTTGAATGCCCCACACATCAGGGAAAGAGTGAATCAAGAAGGGACAGTGCGTGTCAGCTTTAACACTGAAATCACTGCTATCTGGTTTCACAAAACAAAACATAAACCATGTGATTTAAAACCATCAGCCTTGCACTGCTGCAGCCCACCTAGCAAGGAAACCACCTGGGAGATGTGGAGATCTGCCAGCCACCCAGTGTCTCAGAGCTTGGTCAGCTCCAGCTTTTGGTCACTGAAAAAGTTTGATGGGGAATCAAACAGCTGACAAGCTAAAGCCAAAACAACCACTTCACATCCATCAAGAAAAAGCCAATTCAAGCACTTCACGCTCATCAACTACCACTTCCCTGGCTGCAGCTTTGATTTGTTACTCATCTCCAAAGAAGTTGTGGCTATGGAGAGCAATCACAGCTTACTCAGTCCCTCCCCCTAACCTTGCCTGGCTGTAAGCAGTAACAGCAAAGATTCTATTACCTTTCTTAAGGGAAGCAGAGCTTGCAAAGAGGCTCCATCTCTTGCTTTCCCCCTAGAGACCCAGCAGAGCACCCTGTTAACTTTGAGCACTCCCAGTCATCCTAACCAATCCATGGGGTCATCAAAGCTGTGAGAATGGGCAGTATGACCATACCATACTAATGTTTCTCAAATCTTTGAGCCTGGAGAAGGAAGAAAGCAATGGGTGGAACATCAACAGAATGGGACAAGAGTAAACCCGCATTCAAATCCCTGCTTTTGTTCAACTGCCTGATAGCCAGCAAACACAGAATCTCTTACCTCTTGACCTCAAAGAGCCTCAGAATCCACTTCCTCTCCATATTTGAGCTCTTTTAAGATGCACATATTCAAGGGGGGGTGGAGAGGACAGCAAACCAATGCGTGCAGTGCCAAGTTGCTTTGGCTGTGTGGCTCCCATTAAATACACCACAGCCCACAGTGGCTGCTCTCAGAGACACAGGTGTTGCAGGAGCAGCCAAGAGAGCTGGAGCATGCCAGGAAAAAGAGAGGGAGCAAAGGCCTCAGAAATACCAGCAGCTGCTGAGAGCCCATATAACTTCAAGAGGACACCTGGGCACACCTCCTCCCTGGCAGTCTTTTCACTGAAGCAGATTAGGTTGTATTTAACTTCCTTAGGTCACTGGAGCACTAATTCTTTATAATTGGATTGTGTTGCATGTCACTCAATACCAATCTGGATAATCATTTAATTTTTTTTTAAGAAAATAATCATCTTTTGATAAAAGACCCTAAACCCCTCAGTTAAACTGTTTAAAAAAGCCATTCTTTGCTCATGGAATCATAGAATGGTTAGGGTTGGAAAGGACCTTAAGATCATCAAGTTCCATCACAGAAGGGTTAAGGTCATCTCCATCTCTGGAGATCATCTAGCCCAAGTGCTTCACACACAGCAGGGTCAACGAGAGCAGATTGCCTGGGACTGCACGCAGCCAGGTTTTGAAGATCACCAAGGATGGAGACTCCACAACTCTGTTCAGCCATTCTCACAGTGAAGAAAGCTTTTTCTTACATGTAAACAGTATTTCCTGTGTTTCAGTGCGTGCCCATTGCCTCTTGTCCTTCCACTGGGCACCATTGAGAAGAACCTGGCTCTGTCCTCTTTACTCTTCCCCACAGGTATTTACAATCATTGGTAAGACCCCTCCCTGAGCATTCTGTTCTCCAGGCTGACACCCCCAGGTCTCTCAGCCTCATTAGCTGCAATCCTTTAATTGTCTTAATCATTTTCAGTATGTTAAATAATTTCTTTTAAATTGCCTTGAAAATTTGCATAGTTCTTTTTCCAGTTGGTGTGGTTGAAACAACCATCACCTTCATGGCCTTTGCTGGATTGCATGTTTGTCCCTTACTCTCTAGTTTGATTTTAATAGCTTCTGCCAAGCAGTCATCACCCTCAAGGAAACTATCA
Source organism: Pezoporus flaviventris (assembly GCF_033815535.1). Classification (NCBI taxonomy): domain Eukaryota; kingdom Metazoa; phylum Chordata; class Aves; order Psittaciformes; family Psittacidae; genus Pezoporus; species Pezoporus flaviventris. Next base: position 9,222,106 of record NW_026892585.1, read on the forward strand.
AGGCAGCAGGCTGTTCAGGTCAAGAACTTGATTTACAACTGAGGAACAACAAATATTGCTTAGGAGACTGTTATAATGCTTGTACCTATTTTAGTTGCTCCTGACTAGCATACCATAACATAGGGACTATGTAAAAACAGCTGTTTTGAAAGCACTTGCTCTATAAAGGCTAAGCATGCTGAGGCATTCCCATTTGAGTATGTTTCTCCAGGTGGTAATATGCTTTTTGCCAACTTGTGGGCCTGTCATTTCACTTTGTAGCTTGGGCGGGTGCCTTGCATTGCATAGGGAATGTTAGTCATCTGGATTCACCTCCCATTTAGAAATGAGGTCCTACACCTGGATCGGGCAGTCCCAAGCACAGCTACAGACTGGGCAGAAAGTGGTGAGAGCAGCGCTGAGGAGAAGGACTTTGGGGTGTTGGTTGGTGAGAAGCTCAACACAAACTGGCTTCAGTGTGTGTTCGCAGCCCAGAAACCAACCGTGTGCTGAGCTGCATCAAAAGGATCATGTCCAGCAGGTCAAGGGAGATGATTGTCTCCTACTCTGCTCTCATGAGACCGCCCTGCAATCCTGTGTCCGCCTCTGGGGGCAGCAACATGAGAGGGACATGGAGCTGTTGATGAGTCCACAGGAGGCCACAGAGATGCTGCTAGGGCTGGAGCAGCTCTGCTCTGGAGCCAAGCTGAGAGAGCTGGGCTGGTCTTAGAACAGCTCCTGTTGCCTAAAGGTGCCAACAACAAATCTGGAGAGGAACTATTTAGAAGGACATGCAGGGACAGGACAAGGGGGAATGGCTTTAACTTGACAGAGACTGAGATTAGACATAAGGAAGAAATTCTTCCCTGTGAGGGTGCTGAGGGTGCCCAGAGGAGCTGTGGCTGCCCCATCCCTGGCAGTGTTCAAGGCCAGGTTGGATGGGGCTTGGAGCAACATGTTCTAGTGGAAGGTGTCCCTATCCATCGTAGGGGGTTGGATCTGAAGGAGCTTTAAGGTCCCTTCCAGCCCAAACCATTTGGATTCTGGATTCCAGTCCTTCCCCTGCCATTTGCCAGCACCTTATCTGCTTGTCAAAGCAGAATCATTTTCCTGCATGTTTTCTGCAAAATGTGCTACAAAGCTCCTGGCAGCATGGCACAGGGAGTCCTGTTACACCAGCAGTGATGGGGACCTGTCACATTCTGAGTGTTGCTTTAGAAGACACAGCACACCTGGCTAAATACCTTTGGCTCATTTTATGTAGCACTGAGTATATAAAAATACTAGAATCATGGAATTTCTTGACCAGTCTAACAGAGTTTCTGTGAAGTGGCTTTCCTAGAAGATGAACAGAGCCTGTGCCTCTGTTTGCATGGTAAGGCCCATGACGAGAGCATCTATCCAGCCACCAGCCTAGCTGGATCCCACAGGGTACAAATGGAAGGTGGCAGACTGTAAGGCAATACCCCAACAGCTCAGGGGATTTGCCTGTAAGGATTAGTTAAAGGACACCTGTGTAATATGGTCTGTACACTGGGATTACAAATTAATTGAAGAGATGCGGTACACTGATTTCAATGCATCACTGGCAGAGCTGTGATTCTGAGTGCAGAAGGAAGCACAGACCTAGTGCAATTAAGGGCTCTGTATTTACAGGAAAAAAAGATAATCCTTTCAAGTAGTTAGGTTCCCTTCCCTCTCCTCATTTTGCAGTAATTGTTGCGGTCCTAACGCTCTGCTTCACTCTGACAAATCCTAACCTTTGTTTCGTTAAAAGAGAATTTTATTGTATCCATATGGACCTATTTTTCTTTTCCTGTTTTAGAAAGCTTCCAGGTTGTATTTTTATGGAACCAAAATATTTTGCTTTTACAGAGCTATAGAGTTGTCAGCTGTCTTGTAGCAGGGACAATTACTGAAATTAAGCAGTGTTAGAAGAGGAAATGCCTTTCCACAGAAAAGGAAATATTTTTCTCAGCCACCATCTAGTAAATGCTCTGTGTTTCCCCACAGGAAGTCACATCAAGCAAATAACATGGTTCTGGACACAGTGTGCCTTGGAGGGGACAATGAAGTTTCAGTGCTTTGGAGCACATGTTTTAGCATGATTTGTTAAACCTGGATTAAGGCTGGTTTGCATCTGCTCCACCCTGGCCCAGATACACAGCTGTCCTACATTGCACACCAGTCATTGGCATTTAAATACCATCTTTCCAAGCCCATGTCTTCAGGCAGGTTATTTCCCACCTGTCAGACACCTGAAATAACAGCCCTAAGTTTAATAGCAATGCCTTTCTAGGTTTAGTGTACACCAAGAAAAAAACCCAAACAGGAATATTTACATGGATAACGTGATATATTTATTAATCCCAATGACAGCCTTATTCAACAGCTATAAACACTGTAAAGACCTCTACAATGCAAGCATATTGCTTGAGAGTGGAGATGATGATCGGTGTGTTTCATATCTGCTGCAGAAGTTGGACCAATATGTAACTAGAAAACTAGAATATCAGTAATCATGCTATGTGGGTGTTGAGAGAAGTAACTTTACAGAAGCCCTTGGAGAAAAACAAGGGCATTTGACCAGGAGACTCCATCTTAACATATTACAGCCTGGTCCCAGGAACGTATTTCTAGCTAGTATTCAAAGCCAAGTATGAAGGTGTAGTCACCAACCACAGCAGAGTGGAAGCTGTGTTAGTCTGCAATGCAGCACTGTACTTTAGTGCTGTACTGTTGATTCCAGTCATTCCACACCAAACAAACAAGGAACTTTTGGAGTTCTGTTTCAAATCAGTAATGCTGTCTTGAAGAAAGATTATTCTTTTTCTTTAAATCCTATCTATAAAGTGTTTTCCCGTGCATGAAGAACAAAAGACCCACCAGGTATTCAGAAGACAAGCTTTCATTTATTGTGAAGTTCCTGCAACAGTAAACACCTTATCAGAAGTACAGTGAACTGGCACTGTTTCTTTAAAACACTGAGCTGTCCTCCAGGAACACCACCTGGAATACTCAAGAGAAATCTTAAGCCATGGGATAGCTCAGTGCAGGGTCCACCTTGCTCCCTGTCCCCTGCCAACACCACCAGTGGAGAATGGGCAGTTCATTTTTAGTTGCATTTCCTACATGATGGCTCTCAAGATTCACCAGGTGGATCACAACCTGGAACGTGCCTTTTTGTATGTAGGGGCCCTCAAATGAAAGGTGTGAGAAATGAGACAAATCACAATGGAAATTCAGCTTTGGGCAAAAAAGATTATTTTATAGAGCTTTAATTTAATGACTATAAAATCTGTTGCCTCCTGCTTAAAGAGGTAAATGTAGCAACAGGACAAGAGGAGACAAGGCTTTGATTTGAACTAGCTGTTTATTCCAACAACTGCAGCAGAGGCAGAGTCCTGGGCTTACCCTGCCTACAGAGTTCATGTCTCTCACATCAGAACCATAGAAATAACAATTCTCCAGCAACTTTTAAGAACACTGGCACTCCCATTCCTTCCAGCTTCCTGCATTCAAGCAAACCGGTACCATGCTCCCAGTGCTAGGAATGCAGCCAGCAGGTGAGAGCAGGGACAGAGAGCATTGCCCACGAGGTCCAGGGGGTGGATTCCTTCTCTGCACCCACTCCCTCCCCACCCTTCCCATAATTTAAGGCATAAGCAGCTTTCAGATGAGACACGTATGTACACGCAATCTTCTGTATTCATGGAGCTGCAGAAAACCAGCTCTTCTTCCCAAGCTACTGATTTGTTCCCAGTCTTGGCAGGTTACTTCACTCGTAACAAAGCATCTCAAAAACATTAACCTCAACAGCCCCTTCTCTACAGAATACCTTATTTACAGCTTTACCTACACTCACAGTGGAACAGAAACAGCTTCAAGCGTGTGGGACTGGCTGATAGTCCTGCAGTTAAATGTTACAGAAAGCTTCTCCTATTACAGGCCCGATCTAAGATGCCTTGTGTACAATTTATACTATTAAACTTTCACAACTTTATACAAATTCTCAACAATGTTAAAAAACACTGTATAAAACCATCTTAAGGCACAAAAAGTTAAACAAACGCAGCTCACTGGAAATCTCAAAGCAGCCAATTCAAGAGAAGCTGGCCTTGTAATAAGTACATAGTTCATTTATACATGTTAAGCTTCACTGTCATACATCAATACCAGTAAAAATAGCACAAAATGTATGCTGCTCAGCATCTACTCTGTTTCATCAGTACTAGCCCCCATCCAAGACATCATCTGTGGTTACAAATAGGAATTGAAATAGCTATATATCCCTCAAATGATTTGCTGTGAGCAATCATGTGCTGTTACATGTTTGGTATATGCAGGTATGACAGTGTTGTTTTGCAAGGGTGGATGTGAGCTTGCTTCAACCTCAGTGCTGTGCTCAACTTTGTAAAAGCAAGGAAGTACGGATATGGAAAAAAGAAGTCAAAGCAGCAGTGATGGAAGCTGGGAGAAATTGTGCTGCACAACAGGATTTCATAAGTTAGTGTCCTCTCACTCAAGCAAATTGCCTTGGCAAATGACTGAAATGACTGAGCAGTAAAAGGACACCCATCACAAGTACTGTTGTACCTAAAAAGTTCGAGAGAGATCAGCATTGTTGGTAGGATCAGCAAACACGCAGCAATGCAGCTACTGCCCACCTCCAGAAACACCCAGGTAACAGCTACTCTGTTGGGTCAGGGATTTAATTTGTCTAACTTTAATGGCCAGCCAAAGCCATCCAAGAAAACCTTGCACACAGGAGCTTCTCAGCAGGAGTCTGTAGGTTACTGCCTACAGCAGGGAAGTAACAGCACATAACTCGTTTTCTCCAGAGTGTGAAAGGCATCTCTGCCTTCTGACATACAATACATCCAAGCTCAACTGTGAGTACTAGTGGATGTTTTCTTATATGAAGGTCTTCAAAAGGTGAGAAGCTGCCCTCCCTACATGAATATTCAATATGTAATTGCATAGGGGAAGAAGCCTGATTAAACAGTTCAATTTAAGTGCAAGTTTTCTGATGTGGCTTCAAGCAATGAAGCCTCATAGAAAAATGCTTATTGCCCCCCTCCGTGTCACACAGCTTTCTTCTTTACTAGTGCTTGTCTCCCACCCGTAGCAATGCTAATCAGATCACCCCAGCACTGCTTGTGTTATTAATAAGCCATTTACCTGTTGTGTGAAGGAGGGACTGTAATATCAGCACAGCCCTGTTCACTAAAAAGAGTAAGGACAGCCTTGGTACATCTGAAATTAGGAAAGTCGATAGCAACATGGAAATAAAAGAAGAACTAGCTTAAGAGTTTCTATTCATTGTTTTATAGCAAGAAAACTTTTGTCAGGGTTTATTATAAAGGAACAGCATAAGGAAACCAAAATAAATAGTTGAATAGTTAACAGTATGCAATATAATAGTACTAAACTTCAATTACATAAAACTTAAAATTTGGAACAGCATCAATATGAAAGATTTCTTAGAAAACTAGGACTTAGTCTGAGATCCTCAGACCTGTACATTGCAAAAACCAGTCAATTTTGATGCCCAGTTGGTCCCAGCTTTGTCCTCTGCGGGACCACGTCCATTGAGAACTATGACCCATCCATACAGCTCCCTAGTCCCACTCTGCCCCATCATACACATGCTGTTTTTCCAAGTCTCTAAGGGAAAGCATGAGGCATGAATTGTGCTTCATTGTTTCAGAGGAAGTGGCACTTTCTTCCCCATCTGATAGCTATATTGAACAAGGTTATGCGATTTAGCCTAAGGATGCTTCCTTCTTCCTTAAAGCAGCGGCCAGAGGAAGAGAAATAAGGCAGAAGTGACCTCATACTCCCCGTAAATCCCCAGCTGGGTTCTGGGGGAGGTGGAATCAAGGGCTGATTTATCATTAGTTGGACAAACTGCCTGATATAACATGGCAAAGTCAGGGGAGAGAACTTCAATGCTATATCAGACCCTTTGCCATTCATTTTTCCACTTCTCAACACTGTGCAGTCACACTGAGCTGGATTCTATCAGCACATCTCACCCAACACAGGAGGGAAGGGGAACGATCTCTGCTGGCTCTCAAGAGTGACTGAAGCAAATTCATCACCCTCTGGAGCAGGATTTTACTGTGCTCCCATATAAAGAAGTATCACCACTGTGATCTGAAACTGTTCCCAGATACAGATTTCTTTACCTGTGGGACACGTGCATCTCTCCCTAGAGAAAAGCGGCTCACTGTTTGGCTATACATCAGATGAGTCTGGGTCTGTGACTTGATGTAAACAGAAATATATACACAGTATAACTTTGAAATCTGTATGTCAAACCAGTTGATCAGATTCTCCTCTCATACAACATTTTTAGATCAGTAGATCATTCCACTGAAGTCAGGAGTGCTAAGAGGCTTTTGAGGAAAACCCAGCATTATATATTTGCATTAAATGCCAAAACATAACCTAAAATACTCCTTTTGACATCCGTCACTGAAACATTTCCAAAGTCAACTTCCCCAGAACACTGGAACAATTAACAAAAACTCTGCTATCCAGCAAGAAAAACAGAAGAAAAAGTTACAAACAAAAATAAGCTTTTTTATCTTGGTTAAATTCCTGTCAGCCACTTGAAATCTTATCTGCTCCATGGAATTAAAAAGCTTGGCACATTTTCCTTGAATGCCATTTATCGACTTTTTTTTTTTAATCTAGAACATTTATTGCATATCAGAGATTCACTTGGCTAGGATATTTTTGTTTAGTAGGAACCACTGCCTTCCAGTTACAGCTATGGAGCTCCAGACTTCAGTAAATGAATTCTCCTGGTATTTCTTGCAGTAATGGTTCCTCAAATTTAAATCGTTTGGAAATGGCTTTCTGCTCAGTTGCTTTTTCTTTCTCTGACTGCCTACATTGTCCCAGTGTATATGAAGCCACTACAATTAGTTCCTCTGTCACTATTGATTCCTCCTCTTCGGTCTTCTCACCATCAACTGATTTTTCAGAGGCAGAATCTGCATCTTTCTGGGTGACATCGCTGGTCTCCCCTCCTGTACTCTCATTCCTGGCTCTGCAAGCAGGATTATCACTTTGTTCTAACCATGGATGTTGAAGACATTCTTCAGCAGTTGCCCGATCCCTGCAGAGGAAGAAAAGTGTTAGAATAAATGGCCAAATGACTTTGAAATGCAGTACCTTGCAGAAGAGATCCATACAGATTATTCCAAGGATAAGGCTGTATTAAAGACAGACTGATAGAACTTTAAAAAAGAGCTGATAACTATCCTTTACCAAAAAAAGACCAACAGCAGCCCAAGGAGATGAACTGCCAACATCTATAATAACGGAATCCACAGATCCTTAAGTATCACTTTCTGGTCCCATGTTGCCAACCAACTTTTGATGTTTATACATTTTTTTATAGATATGAAAATTATCCAATCTTTACATTCTTAAGGAATCTCCACAGATAAACGGTGCAGTTTCAATAGTAGTTTTCTTGTAGTTTGAGCCCTGGAAGTTCCAATTTGCTTCCCATCAAGAAAACTAACTAACAAACCAGAAAAGGGTAAGGCACTTAAGCAATAATAGAAGGCTCAAAGCACAGGTCATTTAAAAGACATCAGCAAAGTACCTGCAAGGGAAGTCAATAAACTGTATCACATGGTGCAGCTCAAACAGTTTCCTGAAATTGATTTGAGTTTGGCCACATTCAGAACATGGAGGTTGGAAGGGAAATGGAGGAATTCTCTTTCCATACACAAGAAAAGTAATAGCCTAGTGAAATATGAATAACCAAAGTTCCTTTATACTTTAGGGAGGACAATGCCAGCACTTGCTGTATTTAAAATGAATCCCGTCTGACATACTGACATACACAATTGTGTATTTTACTTACTCAGGTTTCTTAACCAGCAGAGTTTTGATGAAATCCACAGCAGACTCTGATACGAGGTCGAAGTCTTCTCCAGAGTAACTTACATTCATTTGAGATATATTTAAGAATGTTTCTTGTTTATCATCCCCTAAGAAAGGGGAGATCCCTGTTAGCATAACATAGGCCAGCACTCCAATGCTCCTAAATCAAAAGTAAAACACAGAAAAGCAGCCTTTTAGTTTTTAGAACAAAAGAAACCCCTTTTCAGTAAAGCGAGCTATGATGACTGCTCATCTGTTCAACTCACCACATGTCAGTTGCAGTACTGATGGGGTCATAACTCAGAATTTCAGGAGCTATTCATGGAAGAAAAGAAACCAAGATCTTTGTCATTTGCAGAGATTACATTGTAGTTACATAGCATGATCATGGGCATGTGGTAAAATTTAAGACAAACCATTTGAAGCACGACAGTCTTCTGAAATCAAGATACTGCTGTTCAAGTGACGCGATTTTAAGTTAAAAAAATTTGTTTTCCTTTTATTAACTATCTTCAGAAGCCAGGGCAGTCTCCTTCCCTGATAAGGAAGCTGTATACAAGTTTCTTACAGAAAAATCAGAAATATCCAATATTCCATATTCATAGAATCATAGAATGGTTTGGGTTGGAAAGGACCTTAAGATCATCCAGTTCCAACCTGGGCAGGGACACCTCACACTAAACCATGCCACCCGAGGCTCTGTCCAGCCTGGCCTTGAACACCGCCACGGATGGAGCATTCACAACCTCCCTGGGCAACCCATTCCAGTGCCTCACCACCCTTACAGGAAAGAATTTCTTCCTTATATCCAATCTAAACTTCCCCTGTTTAAGTTTTAATGCAGTATCCCCTGATCATCCTCGTGGCCTCCTCTGGACTTGTTACAACAGTTCCATGTCCTTTTTATGTTGAGGACACCAGAACTGTACACAATACTCCCAAGTGAGGTCTCACGAGAGCAGAGTAGAGGGGCAGGATCACTTCCTTATATTCCAGCACTAAACCTCATACCCATAAAGGCATACCATACAATTTAGAGACATTTTCAAGTACACTTTCAAGACCTGGAATGATATATATGTGTGTGTGTGTGTATACATATATATTTTAAAATAAAATGGACACAAGCCTCCACAGGCTCAAATGTATTCAGAGAATGAATATGTAATTCTTAGCTTTTAATCCAAGTAATACTTATCATCACTGCTGGTAAGACTCATCTAAAGCATGTACTCACCTTCAGTGCAAACACACAACCATCACTCATTAGACTGGCAAGGTTCACCACTTCTAGCTTTTCCAGCAGTACCACATCCAAGTAATAAACTAATCTTTGGGCACAGTAACTACACAGCCAGTCTGGCATTCACCAACCTGAGGGGCTCTCTTCACTCCTCAAAAGCTGAGACTATACATCACTCACTATAGTAGCAACTTACCTACATATTCCGGGGTTCCCATGATTTCTCTTAGTTCCTCACTGCTCTTCATTATTCTGGAAAGGCCAAAGTCCACTATTTTAATGTCTCCCAGAGGAGACTTACTGGTTAGTAGAATATTTTGGGGCTGAAAAACAAGAGGAGATTTTCAGGATCACCCAAATATAATGTCTATGACACCATACTGCATAACGCTTTTAGATCATGAGCAGCAATAACGCATTCCATAACAAGTCCAATACCCAGGATCATTTATACTTCCCCCAAGGTGAACTTGAAGAGACAGGCAGGCTAAAAGGAGAGCAGGATTTTCTGTTTATAACTGAGAATCACACATCTATGTTTACTAGCTTGGAACACATACAAGCACATGCCAACAGCTGTCATTCAACAACAGCATATAAATACCTTCACATTTGCACCTTTAGTCCCCCATATCACCTGCTTAACTCCCCTGCTTGCTTCCTACCAACAGATGGTGTAAAATCCTTCCCGTGGAAGGGTGTCCAAAAACACCCCATCTTTCTAAAAAGCCTGAACACACAGAACTGTTTTGACTACCCCTGTTTGAAGAAAGCCTGTTGCAACCGACCTCAATCCTGTTCCAAGTACAAACGACTGCATTACAGAACACTAACTGCACAACAGGTCAAAAAAATACAGCAGCCTGAAAAACAGGTTTTTAAGAGCATCACCTTTGGATAAACTTGTTTGCTCTGACGTCACTAGATCCTGGCTGTCATCCTTCAAAGCAACTTTGTGGTCATTAAGAAGTTCTTTACCATCTCTTTTAAATGCTAGTTCAGTTTAAAGTCTGAAAGCTAACTTTAGACAACAGGTCTTAGGGACTTGGTGCAACTGAGGCATATCCTTGCCAAAAGAAAGCAAAAAAGGTGTGACCCTCCCTGCCCCCAGGCCAGTAATCACTTTGGGTTCTATTACGAACTTCTCTGAATGGTAATGCTGACAGTTGACACTGCCTTCATGCCTCCAGTGAGGCAGGGGTCCCATGAAAGTGAAGAAGCCCTTACTTATTGGGAACCTGGATCATCTTGCATCAGGGGTGGTTGAGAAGGGAGGAAGGCAAAAGAGTGAGAACACCAAAGCAACCACTGGCTGATAATCCACCTGGATTACCACCAGCATTTATCCTATTTCCCTCATCACCAAGGGATGCTCTCTCCTCATCCACTTGTCAATCATGAAGGTGTGCTTTCACACGGGTAGCCTTGCTTTTGAACACACAAGTAAAACTCTGCAAGAACATTTTAAAAGCCTCTGGCCAGTCCTTGCTGCAAGACCTAAATACAGTCTTCCATTCCTGCAAAGTGAAACCGCGGTATTTCAAACTGACCCCAGCATGTTGTCCATCTACTTTCTGTTTGTAAATCTGTGTATTAAGAAAAGCTCTTTTTGGTACCCGGTGGCTGCACAAAGGCTTCGGGAGCTGTGCATTACCGCCTGCTTTCTAGTTCACATTTGTTATTCTGTATTTGTATTTGAAAAGCAAACATCCAAAAAAGCTGACTGGGCCTCCCTAATTAGCCTCTCAGATGTTCTTCCCAGTGGGAAATTTAGTCACTTTCTGAAGAGGCAAATAGAAAGCACGAGAAAAGCATTTGTTCTTTATATTTAAATGAGGAAGTTTTTAATGGAAGCTTTGTGAAACCCTGAAGCCTCTATTACAGTATTTTAGCAGATAATACAGTTGCCAGAATAAGGTTTTATTGTCTTTTTTCCAAAATGATCTTCTTATTCAAAACACACCTATGCAGAAAAAACCTAGAGTATGAATTGAGTCATAGCCCTAAATCAATTCACAATGAAATACCAGTTGTCTTTGAAGGAAGAATTCTGGGGTTCATGTTAAGTGACAGTCCATGGAACCTTACAGAAGGCATAGCTTTGAACTTACCATAGTTTTCAGCTTGACGCAGTTACTGTAGAACTTCAAGGAAGATCATTTTCACACGTGTGTAACGCTCTTTCTGTTTTGGTTTTCCTGTACTATAGCACATCTAGGTTTGCCTAACGTTGATCAGCCCATAAAGGCAAGAGAGGTGCAGGCCAGAGGCTCTCCTTGTAGCCATTCTAAAAAGGGCCTTTCACTCTTACCACCAAGCAGTAATGAAATGGCTGATGAAAACTGTCAAATGGTAACACTTCCCCCTCCAGTGCAGTAAGGCTTAAATGTTCCAGTTTAGATCCTCTTGTGTTATGCGCCAAACAAAAACATAGGGAAAAATCCTTGGCTAACTGGGCAGTCTGGCCAGGTGTACCTGACTACAAGATTGGTATATGCACAGAAACCATGTGATATAGTCACAGGAGTCTCTAGCCCAATGCCTTAGTTGGCACAGCCAGAAACAAGTGCCTTGGGAAGGATTATAACAAGCCAAAGAGTTGTTTTTTTCCAGGAATACTGTCAACAGCCAGAAACTTGGGCTTTAGGAATTTGCTGTGTTGGTTACACCTCTGTCATCATGTTAAGAGTAACAGCAGTGGAAAGCATCATTTATCGTTGCAAATATTAACTGCTTCTACGTTTTTGACTTAAATTGGACTAAACTATTGTCACATGGAGAACATGGCTTCCTTGACACCATGGATGTCAGTGCAAAGGCCAAACTAAGGCAGTGTAGACAAAGATCTAGTCTCCTCTGAAACCTTCTTCTGCATGATTTGTTTCTAAAAAATGCGCTTAGTAAAATAGGATGCCCTAAATCCCTACCTTGGCAGCAGGTTTTGGAATCTTCTAAACTAAATAATGGCAAAATCCATCTATTGCAAATTTGCCATTATTCCAGAAGTTTATACGAGCCTTCCACCTAATACCTCTTGTATCTTTAGCTGGTTTCAAGAAGAGCATGACTAAGGATATATAATAAAGGTCATGTTTTTAAGCTAATCATTGCCTCACCCTAACTTGCAACATGAATGAAGTTAGGTATCTATTTTTATGATACTGTAAAAAACATCAGATTCCTAGAAGACAAGACAGGAATTATCCAAGGAATAATGGGCAGAAACATGAAAAACAGACTAGCTGAGATACCCTAGCTACATTGTGTGTAAAGGCACTGAACTAGGCTGATCAGTCTACCCTCAAAATAGTGAAAGGGCTTCCGTATCATTAAGAAATTAAATATAAGGGTTTGGGGTATTCTTTGGTCACTTATGGAGCAGACATCCTAGACATGAATCACACTTTATTCCCCAAAATAAACAATGAAAGTTGCATAAATTAAGGAACAAGACTATAATCAAAATAGGTTCTGTAGAATCTGGGTACTCTGTACCTGTCTACTAACAAACAGCTTTGCCTTAAAGGTTTGAACTGCAGATTAAACTCTTCTTTTGCCTTGAAGATTTGATATTTTAAGTTACAGCTCTTCTGTTAGTTTCCTGGATATTCCTTTAGACAAAGGATACTGCGCTTCTAATGATACTCCATTTCTGTGTAATAAACATTCCACCTTAATCCTCCTGGAAAATGGAGAAGATCAGCAGTGTTCCTTCTTTTGTAACTGCATTAGTTTGCTTTCTGAATATTGGGGTAAAATGACACCTAAAATAATTTCCAATTATTTTGCTAGCTGTCCTCACTGAACGCAACATCTTGAGCACAATACAGAAGGAAGAAGGGAAAGCTGTCTGTTGGATAACCAGAGTGATAATACATAGTACAGGAGACTGCTGCTTGGAGCCGTCATTCTCCCAGACACCAGGGCTATGTGAGGCTCTACCTATCTCTGCTGCAGAGAAGAGGCAGCTAGCCTTTCCTCAGCTCCCACACCTTGATAATTCTCTTCCATTCCCAACTACTGTGAGCTTTCACCAAGCACCAATTCAAGCTGAAGTCAAACAGCAAATGAAAACAGAGGAAGGAGGCTTCCCTTACTCTGCAGCTTTTATGCACCATTAAAAGGAGATGAAAGACTCCTGACTACAATCTATGCACACCCTGCAAATTAAATAGCATCCACACAATACTGTCAAGTGAGACTTAATTTGCGCTCTGTAGTGTTATATTTGCTCTTTTTCCAAGTCAAAGCTGGATTACATGATTGTGTTTTGCTATTGAAACTAAGCCATATTCCTGCTGTCTTTCAGGAGAACCATGCTTTTGGGAAGAAATGATCAGGTGGCAACCTTGCTAAGTAAGCCATATCAAAATACCCCTTTATTAACATGTAGTGTTGAGCTTCATAGAATGTATCTTTCATCTATTAAGTGGACAGACAGAAGCTAAAGCAAGCTAGCTGTCAGTGTCATTGCTTACATTTTGTAATGTAAAACTACAACAAGCAGCTGTCAGTCACAAACTGACAGCCATTTTGACTAAAATTCTTCTGGGTGTAGAGCCTGATTTTTTTGGAGGGTGCAACACATGGAAAATTGGATGGACCTTTCCAAAGTTATCTGTACCAGACAAATGCAAAAGGAAACCTTTAGAAACCCAAAGGTGAAACTAATAGCATAGAAAACATTTTAGCAAGAATCTGTAAGCTTTCTGATCCTAGCAAACTCCTTGCTTAACAGCAGTACCCTTGCACGAGTCTTGCAAATATCACCACAAAACCAAGTATTTAGTAACTTCCATAGTGCTGTAAGCCACTAGCAAAAGAGCCATAATATAATCAAGAGGAGATTGAGGCCAGTAGGTTAATATACATGCAGCCAAAACCAGAACCAAAGTTTCTGAGTTCCTTGAAAAAAGGAACTTTCTTAAAGTCTTGCGAGGCATATGGGTCAGTCAATCTTCACAAGTCATGGGTTTTAATCCAGTTTGCATCCTCTTTACTTCCCAGTATTCTGAAGACTTCCCTAAACCTTATTTTGCTTAAGACCTTATGGGTAATGAAAGTAATCATGCTGCAATTAGGACTCCTATTAAGATCCACTTTTCAAAAGCACATTGCACACACTGCAGCAATGTCTAAACATAATAAACTCAAACATCAGACAATCTGCTCTGCTACTTAACTTTCATAAGGCAGCAAAGTGATGCTGGGTCCTTCAGTGAGAACTAGATACCCTCAAATTTACAATCCCAAGTTTTCTGATCAGTCGGATCAGAAGTTTTCAAGTAAGCTTTTTCTGAACTGGTTTTAATTTTACACACTTGGCTTCAAGGAAATTCAGTGGCCGACCAACACTGAGTGTGTCTTGTCTAAGCGTACTGGAACTGTAAGGAATTGTAACTGCTTATTTTGCGTCCTTCTGAACACTTAGTCTCACATCACTTGCTAAAGTTTTCCATTCATTATTTTCATCCAATTATTAATATTTATGTGCATGACTAAATCAGTGGGCTACAGAAAGTCTTACCGAATTCCACAGATAATTTGAATGATTGGTTGGAAAACCAGGCAGGTGACATTTATGTGCAAATATTACCCCATCATCTGCTTTAGCTGATGAATGGTTCATGATGTGCTAGGTTATACATGCAGTATGTGCAGCTTGATACTGGAGTCTACTGGCAGCTTTGCAATACTGCCAAAATGCAATTAAGTGTAAGTAAGGATCTCAGCAACAGAACAAGCACGTAGCAGCTTACTACGTACTTAGTAAATATGGGAATTGGACATGTAAAAAGATTTCAAACATTTCAATGCAAGATACTTTTTATACTGCCTTGCTTAGTAATAAAGCAGTTCAAGCTCAAAATGAGCTCAAATTGCATCTTCCATAGGAGTGTATGGATAAAATTAACTGCAGCTTGGGAGACAATAGTTTTTCTGGATCCCTGTTACAATTCAATTCTTAATCATACTGCACGTAAAAAATGAGTCAGGTCTTCCCCAAAGCACTCATTTGCAATTCAAGGTGCAAGGCAAATCCACTTTTGAATTTACTACATTTCACTGATCAAATGGAGTTTATATTTAACATAATCACAGAAAACTTCCCTGGTGCCTACTGCATCCCAAATGCTGAATTTTATCATTTGAATCATAGCTAGATAAAAATTGTATTAATTACAAATTAGGATTAGTATGACATAGCCAATGAGAAAGTCAGCAGATAAGAAATTAATGAGAAAAATACAGCAACAATCTTACCTTTAGGTCAAGATGAACCACATTGTTTCTGTGCAAGAATGAAACTCCTTCTAAGATCTGCTTCATAAGTCGCTTAACGTCCTTTTCTTTGAAGGCTTCCTCTCTTTCAGCCACACACTGGTCAAAGATTTCACCTCCAGCAGCACTATGGAACAATGTGAATTTTACTATTTCAAAGACTAAGTTATAGCACCCGTTTTGTTCTACTTGCACTATTTTATTTACAGTAAGCAACATCAGTGGGCAGTAGCATCCAGTAGTGATATTTTCAGTTCTTAAGCATTTGGCAAGCTTTTACAGCCTCGGAAGGCTTCTCTGCTTTATTATTCTTTGGAGAGAAGCAAAGACCTTAGTCATTTAGGTTAGAGAGTGTGAATGCTGCAGAAATTTTGGGGACTACTTTGGAATCACTACTGACCGTGCTTTTAGATGAATGCCACATTTGTTTAAGGGCAGTGTATACATAACAGATGTACCTTTCACCATAGCTACGAAGCTACATGGTCATTTGGCCAAGGTAAGCCTTTGTGAACACAAAGCAAAACAGTTCCACCCCCCATCCTCCTAAAAACACTCTGCACATACATAAAAGACTCAATGTAAAGTCTATAATTGCATTGTTTCTGAAGTCTGTGGCATAGAGGGATGCATTAAGTTTCTAAACAACTCATCTAAAAACACTTGTGAAAATCTTAGCTCTCCGCTTGCATCCTCATCTTTTGTTTCTATATGCTTAAATAAATAGCAAAGTAACAAAAAATATAAAAATGACTAGAAGTGAATGAAAGTTTTTAAAGTAGTCCAAAGCCACATAACCATGTGGCATTAGAATTAAAATAAGCAGAGCAGAGGCTCCATCTTAAAACAAGAATGGGCGTAAGAGCATTGGAATGGGGCCATTTTGCATTACTACCATTGTCGAATTACCACTATGAAATCAGCACATACACACTTTGTTCTGCATGAAGTTCTGTAATCGCCCCTTGGTGAAAGATGGTGAAAGGCCTGAGGACAGCATCTTCTCCAGTTACCCCAAACTGTGACATGCCAAACACGACTCTCTGGACAAGTGTTAATCTTTAGCCATCTACTCTTGCTTGCACTTTTCTAAGGAATTACATTACCTGGGCAATCCAGAAGACAGAGGCACATCCGACATGAATGCTACAGGAAATGAGATTTCTAACAATGGTGCATTTGGATTATGTACCCCCAGAAAAAGAACACTTAAATATACTCAGGTTTCATTTTGCCTATACTATGCTGCTACAGTCCTCATGGTTTATAAAGCAAGTTTTTTTGCCTTCCCAGTATTCTTATTACTGCGAATTAAAATTCTCCCTGCAGATAGCCTTATAAGCATTATGCATTTAGAAGAGGTTTACATCTTAACACTTCAGAGTTTTTGGTTTCTGTTCTGGGTGCTGGTAACTGGCACAGCAATACAATTTGATTTATTAAACTAAGATTGTCTTTTAGAAAAGAAACACCCATTACATTATTTTTCTTCAAAGATGAGAGAGCTCAAATATAAAATGAGGCTTTCAAAGGACTATGAATACTTTAATTCCTCTAAAAAATCTGCATATGCCTGACACTGTCACATCTTTCTTCAGCACATTTTGAATTCAAAGAAAAGACTAGTACTATTTCAGCTTTGACTGGGATTCAGATATTAATGACATTTCAAATCTGGACACGGGCCAGTTTATTCTAATATTCTAAACCAAGTTCCTTTAAAAAGCAACATCAGTTGGAACTTCAAGACAGGGATAGGAAAAAAGTCTACTGTAATCAAGAAATTAAAGTTTCTACTTCAAAAACGCCACAGAAAGTTACTTGGAAGAATGATTTATTTCCTTGTAGCAGTAAATTACCATGCACATACAGTGATAAGATCTACTACCAAAATTACTAACATAATGTGTTTTACAGCAACAACCCTCGGATTTTGCTGGTGTAGCTCTGCCACCTAAAATAAGCAAAACAATACTTCTCCTATTTAATTCTGTGAAATCTGATTTAAACCCAAAACCTGCTGTTGCCAAGCAGGGATCACACTGAATACAGACACAGATGAAAACTCAGCAAAGGGTAGGCCTTACAAAGCCCTGTTTGCTCTATGCCTATCTGGTAGACATCTGTTACAATTAGGTTACACCAAATTAACATTGAAGTAGGCACCAAGCTAAAAATTAAGCTACATAGAATACTTTACTTAAAGAACTTTGAATTAAATGTGTTAAAAGTTAAAGCAATGCCAGTTGAAGGAGACAACGTCCCATCACTGAAATCAAGAGGTAGCACTACCCAATGAGACTAGAAAACACTCAGTTCAGATGACTTTTAAAAGGTGTTTCAGTACTTCCCATACTTCTGCAGATTCCTAGCTTCATCAGCATTTGTAAGAGTGAGACAAGCAAATAGGGCCCTCACGCATTCACACCAACTTCATGACTTAGGAAAGAGAGCTATTCCCAGCTACTATAGGCAAATACACTCAGCATTACACCCCAGTTTCATTTTTTATCAACTTTGCTATTTAGGATGCAGCTGGAATAACTTCTTCCAGACAATTCCTTCTTTCCAAAATTACCATAATGAAACAAGCAACTAGCAACCCTTTACAAGAACATGGGAAATTTGTTACTGCCAGCCTGTTCCATGTATTGTTGCTGGGGAGGGAGCTTAACTGATTCCCTTAAGCAAAACAGTCAGTGGTTCTGAGCCAACCCAGTCACAAGTGTTGGGAGTGCATTGTCAAAACAGCACTCCAGAAAGGTTCTCCCACACACCTATGCCAAACTGTGACAAGCTCCTTAACAATAGTTTCAACTCAGTTGTTTTGCATTCCCTAGCTAGAGCTCAGGGGAAAAAAATATAATCCATATACAGAAGGGATTAAAATACCTGTGTCCTGATTTCGGCTGGGGCACAGACAATTTTCTTCCTAGTACCTAGGAAAGTATTATGGGCATGTCATTGCAATGCTTTCTGAAAACATGCAGACCAAGAGTTTGCTGGTGTTCATCACATTTACCCATTTGTCCTCTGAGAACATATTTTCCATTAAGCTGCATCTTTTCGAATGGTCATTATGAAGTAGCAACTCTGCAAACCACTGCGTACCCCCACCCACCTCCACAGAAAGCGTTCCTAGGGGATAAAAGCAAAGAATTGTCCTTAGGACAAGAAAGTCTGTAGGAAAACAAGCCATCAACCCGAGAAAATAACTGATAAGGAGATATTTAAGAACACAAGGTTTGGAAATCCAGTGTTGCTTGGAACACATTATTTCTCCAGCGCACGCTCCCTTAGCTCGGTGTATGGAAAGTGCAAGACATAAGAACTTTTTCCAAACTTAAAAGCTAAGGCAACCAGAATTCTTTAGTTATTTTGCTTATGAAAGCACTGTTGTGCTATTAACTTCTCTGTAGTTTCAAGTGAAATCTAACTGCTCTTCATCAGTGAAAAGCATGCCAACACTTTATTACTGCTTATCAGAATAAAGGGGCTAAAAGTCATTTGGAAGTCTGGAGCATTAATCTTTGTTACAATCATGTTGACTTTCAGTTCAATGGAGACCGCTTATCTTCCTTGAAACATATCTTAACAATGCACTGGATGGAATTCAGCATCCGACCTCTTTCAAGTGCCCTTACAGTACACGAACACAGACATTTAGTGTATCATTAGGAAAAGGTTGGACAAATCTAGTTCAGTGCAGCACAGAAAATTAAACATTCCCCCAGCTTTAATGGGTCAGGTTTGTCTTTTAAAAGACTCAGAAGTGCTAACCCTTAGAGCACAGATATACGGACAAGTCGCAAGAATACACTTAGTTTCAAATGCTGAGTGTGACCACATACAGTCTGCAAGACCCCAAAATTTCCTTCCTGAACCTTATGCTCTGTCAAAAGCCTTTCTGGAAAAGGTTTTCTTTGGAAGATAAATGGAAATTCATCTGCTATTACAAAAAGATCAACCAAGGTGTTTGCACTGCTATCAGCAAAGGAGGTTCACATTCACTGCTGCTGACAGTCATACCCCCCTTCTTTCCTTGGCTAGGCATACTAGTAGATTGTAAGCAAGACATAAATTTACTTATTTTTTTCCAGTGTAAGGCTACCACAACACACCAATGTTCCAAAAACCTGAGAAAACTTTAAATCCATCTCTGGTGAGAGGACATAGAATCATAAAATAGATAGGGTTGGAAAGGACCTTAAGATCATCAAGTTCCAACCGCCCTGCCATGGACAGGAACACCTCACACTAAACCATATCACCCAAGGCTCTGACCAACCTGGCCTTGAACACCAGCAGGGATGGAGCATTCACAGCTTCCCTGGGCAACCCATTCCAGTGCCTCACCACCCTTACAGTAAAGAACTTCTTCCTTATATCCAATCTAAACTTCCCCTGTTTAAGTTTTAACCTGTTACCCCTTGACATACAGGAAGAGAAGCATCCAAATGCCTTAAATTGTACATACTATTCTTTTAAGTTCTGGTTCTCAGACAAATGCCTTTTCTTAGAGGGGTGTCTTAACCTTTTAGATCAGGCCACCCAAGAACTACATGAAACAGAAGCCAAAGGTAACCAACACCATTTGAAAAGTTTTCCCCTAAAACCTTTTGAAGAGCTCCAGCCTTGCTTTAGGTCTGCCAGTTAGAACAACTTTGTCAATTACTGCAACAGACAAGATGCAAACATCGGAGCAGCACTGTTATTTCTGATCCCAGTGGTTTTGCTTCAAGTTCTATCTGTTGAATCCAATGCCAAATGAATCATTTCTGGGCAGCAGACTCTGACCAGTCACACCTCCAGTAAGACAGACAGTAACATCCAAGACAACACAAGTAGTAACATTATCCAGGTCCAAATATATAGGTGATAGAAGCACCTCATCCAGCATATCCAATAAACCCTGACTGTGCCTGCAAGACGATAAAGACAATGTTTTTAATTTTTGTTAAACTAAAATTAACAAAATTGTACTATACTTATACAAGATCCTGGCAGGTGATTACTCAGTTCACCTATATATACTTAATAGAATCGATTTTGAAGTTACACATACAAGTTTCTGCATTGACTCACTAATATCTTCTATCTGTCCCACAGATGCATAAACATATGGTGATGAACACTTACAAAACCACCAGTTGTTAAGCATTAGATGCTCTTTTGCTCTTTCTTTCAAAAGAAACTCGAAAGAGCCAAGTTATTACATTTGCTTTTTTCCTTTTATATGTGATGTGCCAGGTTTCCCAGACCGCATCCCTACAAGTCCCATTTCCTTTTTCATTCATTCTATTTTCACTGAAATACAGAAAAGTAGCTGGCCCACAGGTTAGGTCCAGACTTTACATACTATCCATTCGGACTTAACTCTTCAATGCCTACTTAAATACTCTGTTTAAGGTCTTGTGACAACGAACAGAAGGCAGACAGCCACTGATTTGCTGTCCTGGAGCTGAAGCCAACACCATTTTCTATCAAAAATTGATACTGCTGGAAAGACAACCCTCCATGTAACATTAGTATTTCTCTTCATAAAGACAAAACACTAGGTGTCTCTTGCACACCTTAGGATTCAACATAGAATCATAGAATCATAGACTGGTTTGTGTTGGAAAGGACCTTAAGATCATCCAGTTCCACCCCCCCTGCCATGGGCAGGGACATCTTCCACTACACCAGGTTCCTCCAAGCCCTGTCCAACCTGGCCTTGAACACTGCTTGGGATGGGGCAGCCACAGCTTCTCTGGGCACCCTGTGCCAGTGCCTCAGCACCCTCACAGGGAAGAACTCCCTTACATCTAACCGAACTTCTGTTTCTGTTTAAACTCGTTACCCCTTGTCCTATCACTACAGTCCCTGAAGAAGAGTCCCTCTCCAGCATTCTTATAGGCCCCCTTCAGATACTGGAAGGCTGCTCTGAGGTCTCTACGCAGCCTTCTCTTCTCCAGGCTGAACAGCCCCAACTTTCTCAGCCTATCTTCATACGGGAGGTGCTCCAGCCCCTGATCATCCTTGTGGCCCTTTTCTGGACTTGCTCCAACTGCTCCATGTCCTTCTTAATTTGAGGACACTCAAAAACCTTAGCAGATAAAGTTAGTGGCCAACTATTAAGTATTTGTTTTTCTCCTTCCCAAGATAAAAATCTGCCACACAAGCCATCAAGCTGAACAGAGACTGAAATGCCCTGGAGAAGCTCGCAGTCTAGATACATTCTTTAATCCTCTGCATATAGAATGTCAGAAATTTACTAACATTCATACCTGTTTTGTTGCAACATGTCTCTGGAACATGCTGACATTAAAGAAGCATCCAGACATATTTGCTGAAGTCAGGGGAAGGCTGTTTGTGCAGCTTAACAATTCTAACACACAGCGCTCTATCTGAAGCAAGGTATGACTGCTGCTATAAAGCCAATAGTGTTGCTAATTACTGAACAACTTGGTGTCTACTGAACAACCTAGTTAACACTTTGGATGAAAAATGTTTGGAGTTGTAAGAGTATTGAGCTCTAAAAGAAAACTAGCAATTCTGCATTAAAATTATCACCAAATCCATCAGTTGTATCAAGCTTTGGATTCTACTGTTTGTGCTACATCCCTATGGGGATCCAGACATTTAAACTGTATTCTAGGTACATCAGTGCTGCTAGTGTTTGAAGCATGTACTTATGAGTCCCCAGTAACAGCAGTTAAAATTCCAGCAGCTCTGTCACACCTTTGCATTATAACAGATACTTGAATATTTCATGAATTTGATAAAGGCACAATGAAATTGAAAAACATGTTCTAGAAGGAAGCTTGCCTGAGCAGACAGTGTGTCATTCCATTTCACTGAGCTTCAAAGTTACAGTTGCTTTTGACTTCTAAACAAGACCAGACTGGGACATGAGATTTCTCAACATTTCTTTTTGCTGTCAAGCAAGGAAAGAGCCATATAAACTAGATGTATCTTTGCAGACAACTTAAGTCACTTCTGAACTGTTGAGCATCGCTGTTCCTCTCCTAATTAGTTAAAATCCATAGAGCTTGGACAGGATCTTAACAGAGTTCAATAGCAACAAGCATTTGGCTGCTTCTTGCACCCTAGAGGTCAAATATCTAGGCCACTGGTGTATTAGATGGACTGTTACAGCAGCTACATACAGAAGCATCCATCTGGACAAATTCAAGGGGAGAAAACCACACAGACAAATGCAGACTTAAAAGATAAATGTAACTTGAAAAACTCTTCTAGGTCTGAATCCTCTTTCTTTCCCCAAAAGATAACAATTGAGAGAGTTTTTCATTGTAGATCATAAGGGATTTTGACAGTTTCTTTTTAATAATAATATTGCTTTCAGTATGTCATAACTGGTAAAAAAAAAACACCCCAGATTTTACTCCATCTTTGTAACTGTCAATGAAACATACTTCAGTTTTTGAACACGTGCTCACTGCTTCTTTCTGCTTCCTTTTTACAAGCAGGGATTGTACATAGTTCTTATTTCACTATGATTTAACTGCATAAACTGTAGCTCAGCTTTGAAAGATAGTGCATCACTGGAGACATTTCTTGATAATCTGCAGCAGTTACAAGACTTCCTGCAATACTGATTTTCTTTGCAGTACTTTTAGAACTCAAGCAAGTGTAACAGGCAAGCAAAGTATTTTCACATTATTCATACTGACACACAGTATTTTTACATTAATAGTTTAAAACAAATACTGCAGAAGGTTATTCAGGAATTATTACTAGTACTTACTATTCCAGGACTAAAATCATCTCTGTTGCAGTTTCATAAACTTCATGCAAGTTGATGACCCAAAGGTTGCATTGTGCCAGCTCCAGGACTGCAATTTCATGGATTATTTCCATCCGACAGTCTTGGCCCTTTCTTCTTTTTCTCATGAATTTTGCTGCAAACTCTCTTTCAGTGTCTTTCTGGATACACTTCTTCACCACTGCAAACTTGCCCCTGAAATTAAAGAATTTAAGGTTAATTTTAAGTCCCTTAGTGACAAATTTAGTATTGCCCTTATAAATCAACATCTCAGGAAACTTGAGCTCAATTGCCATTAATGGATACATTTAAAATGTTCCCTGTTAAGAAAGATGTCTTGCTGAGTGATAATCCCTACACTTAAACACCACAACCCAGAATGTAATTTAACCTCCATGAAAAATAGGGGATTAAAAACCCTACCAATTCAAGGAACCTGGATTTTAAAACCCCACAGAATGAACAAGCTGTGCTAGGTCACAAGATGAAGTTCTCCTCAAACCTTTCATTTAAAATGCTGACAAAACCAAAGTGTACAAATAGACAACCTATGCTTTGTATGACTATGCCCAATAACCCAGTCAGTTTTGCAAAGTATCCCACCATAGTCAAGGCAACAGCAACCAGCACTCTTCCTGAATAACTGCTCGAAGACCTGTTCCATTTACTATGCAACATCCAGATTCTGCTCTGCATTTTCAAAGACAGCACTTTGTATTTTCACCATAATACTTCTCAGATGGTATTTTTTATCATTTAACAGCTCTCAAAATCTCTTATTCTTAGTCTTACTGCATAAGACACATGGATGATCTTAAAATAAGCAGTTTGGCCAATATAAAGTTTTCTAAGAAGATTTGTGACAATAATGTGAACACAAACACACACTGAGCATAGCACTTAACCCACATTAATGAGCGTCACGTCTGACAAAACACACAAGGCATGAGTTACACCAAGCCAGCAGGCTAGCTGAAACCACACTGCAGCACTTGTGTCACAAGACTTCTCCCACAGCAGTTTGGGCTGAAGCGTCTGCTCTAAACTTCCTTGCAGTAGAGTCCCACCTGCTCCACTTGGTTCTATTCATGCAGTCCTGATATTTTAACTGAAAAGGTCTGTTAATTACTATCTGTCATCTAATGCAATAATGAATTCTCATTCTTTGAAGTATAGCAATCTTGTTTTAAGTCTCACCATACAGGTATAATGTTCATCAGAACTAGCAGCCTTCCAGTATCTGAAGGGGGCCTACAAGGATGCTGGAGAGGGACTCTTCATCAGGGACTGTAGAACAAGGGGTGATGGGTTTAACTTAAGCAGGGGAAGTTCAGGTTAGATATGAGGAAGAAGTTCTTTACCGTAAGGGTGGTGAGGCACTGGAATGGGTTGCCCAAGGAAGTGGTAAATGCTCCATCCCTGGCAGTGTTCAAGGCCAGGTTGGACAGTCTTGTGAGGTGTCCCTGCCCATGGTGCCCATGGCAGGGGGGGTTGGAGCTGGATGATCTTAAGGTCTTTTCCAACCACTCTATGATTTTTATGTAAAAAATCTTCTTATAAAGCTGCAGGAATAGCTTGGAGGTCTTTATTCTTTCCTCAACTTACTATAGGGTTGCTGAAATCAAAATAAGCACCTGGTTTGGAATATAACGACATGGGGTTTACCTTTCCTATCTGCAAGCTGAAGTTCACAGAATTAACCAATTCAGCTCATGTCAGAGTTTTCACTCTCATAGCTCCCAACCTATTGGCATACTGCTATCCATGAAATGTAACTGCTAAAAGAAGTTGTGGCCAGCTTGCTTTTCATAGGCATTTGTTTCAAAATCCCCCAGTCTAAATGAAGGAAGTCAAATAAGCACCCACAAAGTGGGTATTTGCTAAGCAATCTCACTAAAATAATTGGACTTGTAACCGCTGATACAGCCACAGCTATTCCTCTAGGAATAATATTTTGCATAAGCACATATTATCTACAGCACAGTGTGTGTTAAGACTAGATCAGAGCACAGCCCAGATGTCTGTGAAGGCACACAAACTGTAAGAATACGCTTTCAATGTCCTGAACACAATTTTTAGGGAGAAAGTTCTTAATTATTAATGTGCCCATTAAGACAACATTATAGCTTTGCAAATGCCCGAAAAATAATATTATAGGGTTGCATAGCACTAGGAAGGTCAAAAGATTACTATAAGGTGTGTTAATCAATACAGAGTTAGCACAGAAGGAACAGACACCTAAACGCTAACAACCTGCTAGGTGTCTGGTACACATCTATCAAAAACCACATTGGAAGAAATGTGTATAGTAGAGACAGCTCATCAGGAAACATAGGAATGTGCTAACAATGCTTCTGATCCCAAAAATATTGCAAGGATAGCGTGTGTTTCAGCTAGATTTCTAGGAAGCTTGTGACATTAGTGTTGCAACTACAGGTATAAATATCCCTCCAGTACTGCAACCTTAACCACAACAGAAAGCAACTTTCCCTATGGAGCCAGTGAAAAGGATTTTAAGTTATTCCAAACAAAGACATGCATCTGTGACATTCATGTACAATCTAAAGCTATGCATTTAGGAAAATGGTTGAAATCCTTGCTGACTTTTTAGCACCAAAACCAGTACAAGAATAAAACCCAACAGATAAACTTGAGATACTACAAGATCAGCCCTTTAAAAGCAAGTTATTTTAATATCTGAAGATACTAAGAAGAAGATATTAAGCTTCTGTACCAAAGATCTAGACCCTTGCTTGGTTCAGCCTTCTCTGTTCTCCTTAAACAGTCTCTAAATGCAGTTTCCTTCTGGCTGTATGCTGGCTTTGCACAGGGTCAATAACTTTTAATTCTAGCAGCAGTGAAGGACCTAGAGAAAGCAGGTTAGGGAAGTCTGAAATCTCTATAATACAACTTTCAAGAAGCACTGCCCCGTTTTGCATTACATACAAAATCTATCTGTGAGCAAGTTAATTAGCCTAATGAGTACCAATGCTGCCGATTCATGGCACATTAGTCACTATGGAAAGGAAACAGTATTCACGGGGCAGCAAGGAACAGCAAGAGCCACCACTGTGTGTGGTCACACATCATGTTTGGCTGAGCTGGCCAGAAGCCTGATAGGTGACGCCATTAAAAGGACAGGTTACACGGGAGTTTAGCCAGCTGACAAATACTAATTCTTAATTGTTTCAGACCAAGAATCCTGCCCAGATTCCTTCTGTCTATACCTATAATTAGAGCTGCTAGAACTGCTGCCTGTTAGAACTCATCTGTTCTGAATACAATCCCCCAAAAGATCAAACTTGACAAACCTGATGCTTGTAAGTAGTAGAACTAATTTCTGTGCACCAGTCTAGATCCATGCCCGAGCCAATTTCAGAGCTCAGATCCAAACAGACCATCCACTGTATGGTTAGACCAAGAGACATTTGTGAAAAATTGCTTTTTGATAGAGACAGAATAGTAGATAAGATAGCTAAAAACATGCTTTCCTATAAAGTATATTGCATACGCTTAATCTTTGTTTTTCTTTAAATGCTGCTTTTCAGAACTCTTTATAAAACAAATCATCTACTAAATAGCGAAAACACTGTTAGAACAGAGCATTGCTAGTTTGGCTGCCTTGAGAAGAGCTGGCGGCGAGAGCATTGCATCGAAGGAAGAACAGTTTTGAGAGGAAACGGGCAAATGCTCATTTCCAAAGTTGAAAACTGATTAGCAGTCATCCCAACACAAACAAAAATGCTTTGAAGGCAGACATGAAGAGGAAACTAGAAGTAGTTCTCAGTCCTCACAAGGGTCTCATTCAAGAATTATGATTTAAGATAAATCATATCTGATTACAAAGAAGCTCAATGTCATCTTTTCAGACTGTCAACAGAATTAGCATTGTTTCACCTGGCATACATTGTGGCTTAAAGGAAAAGCCTCAAATCACAAATCAAGTGTCAAATCAGGTAAGCAGGAATACTCATGTCACATCTGTTAATTTGGGTTGTCATAAGCTCAGAAGAGCAGAGAACAAGCCTTACTTTAATGAGTATTTTTCAAGTGACCTATAAAACACTGCAACAAATGCAGGAATAACTGCAATTCCTGTGAAGACATTTACTTTTTGTGAAGCTCAGAAAAGTTTTGAGACCCAAAAAACTACATGCAATTTATTTCATAACTCATATCAAACATTTTCTAAAGTGTTTTTTTTTTCCATACAATTCCCAATTTCCAAACAGCAAGGTGCAGGGATTCCATTTCTGATGTTCATGAATAATTTACTCACATAAAATTGTTCTCAAATGGTGGAACCAACTACTTGCAACTCTTCATTTTAACCTCTTTCCCACTTCCACTTAGTTCCACAACTGTTTCACCCTAGCTGTGCTACTGCAGAGGGGAGCTGCAGACCAAAGTGATAGCATATACATTTTTACTGATGCAGAAAATCATACAAGTGCCATATACTACTAAGACACACACATTACTGAAAGTTACTTGAGAAATAGGGAAGTTCATGTCAGAGTTCATGGGTAACAAAAGAAGTAAAATATTCAAAGACATGGGTTATCTGCATGTGAAACTACAGAGTGCTCCATCAATGAGCTGAAGAATTAACTAACAATCTAGTAATATTTTGTGTGAACTTAGCTTTTTGTTGATGAAAAAGAGCAAAGCAACTAGATTCAGTTATACTAGACTCTTTAAGGAAGTGCTAGGTAACACAAAATACATTGTTCCCCACTTTACAGTACAATTATGGCTTAAGCACAGATGGTAAGGGGAAGAAGAGTTAAGCAATTGGTGTTTTGTTCTCCGCAAAGGTTACATCACTTCAAACTAACCTAACTCAAGCTAGCACCTTCTGAAAACACTGAAGTCTGAGTGAGTTGATGGGAAGAGGCACCTTTACAACATCCATCAGAGGTTTGATTTTAAACATCATGCAGATTAAGATTTGTGTGAGAATATTCCGATTTTGGGACAGTACAATTCATTAAGGCTGTGAAGACTAGCCCAAAATTTCATTTGTTAAAATATTTCATTAGAAAAAACCTGCTATTTCCATGTCCTCCTAAGCAGCTTAAAAGAACTTTTCCAAAGTAGCCATTATATAACCATATTTTGGGGTATTTTTCCTAAATTAATTCGTTTTGCCTAGCAGCTGTATTTCGAGAGACTTGCAAATGCCTGTTCAACTACTGAATGAGGCAGCAACCTTTTGAAGCGCATAAGCTTTACATTCTCAAAGCAGTTGCTGTGAGAACCTGTGATCAGGTTCCTCCCAGGCTCATTGACACTTTCAGCTATACTTTCCCAGGAATTTCACCCCTAACATGCCACCAGTGGCCAGCAGCCCCACTACCTCCCTTCCCTGCATTGCTAGAACTACAGCGCTTTAATATTCTCCCATGTTCCCCCCTCTTCCCGGGAGGAACATATAGGTGTGTTCTTCACACACAAGTGACAAGGGAACAGAAGGCAGAGGCTCCAAGTGCCATGGGGAGTTTCACATAAGTGTGCTGACTGATTGGAGGCCAAAAAGCACACAAACCTGCTGAGTTCACGCAGCTACCCTGCTCTCAAAGGCACTAAATCTTTCTTTTCTCTCCCCACTGTCATGTTAAAACACAACTCATAAAAACGTTTTATTCTCAAAGTTCAACTTTTCAATCGTTTCCCTAATTGTGAGTTTCACAGAAGGTAGAAACACTTTCATTGGCAAATTTTCATTACCAAATCACAAGTAAAATAATGTTGTGTGCGCAAGGACTGCTCTTCATCCGAGACAAAACCCTGTCATATCTAGGAGCTAGTTTGTCGAAGGCCTTTCTAAAGATACACTCCAGCCGTAAGTAGAGACTTACATACTTTCTGAACAGATAAAAGTGAAACAATTCCTGCTAAGCATTCGCTATCAATAAAATGAGACAGTTACAAGAGGCAGAGAGACTTTCTGTTTACCACTCGCGTTTTGTCACGAGATAGCAAAACCAAACATTTTAATGAGTCTTTGAGCTGAAGCATTCACTTCTTTTAATCAAAACGCAGCAAGAAAAAGCATTCAGAATTGTTGAATAAAAACTCAAGTGCATACACTGAAGTGCACTGATTTCTGTACTCTAAGAGAGAAGCCAGTGAAAGCATTTGTGAAGTTGAGGAGAAAAAAAGGCATAGTCTGAAACAAAAAGGTGCAATTGCTGCACAAAACCAGGACAAACAGTCACTTAACTACAGGTGCAACATCACAGCCTCCATGCAAAGATCATCTGTACATGTATTCTGGTCAAAAGTGACTCCACAAAAAAAGCCTGCTGGGATTTACTTGTTTAAACTGCAGAATAAGATTTACTGTAGAACTTCATTCTTGTTCATGGTGTAAACCTAATCACTTCGGTTGTACTTCTGTGTGCCTGAAGAAATCTTCATCCAGTCTATTTTCTGGTTAAGAGAAACTTAATCGGAGACACCAGCTTGAGGAGAAACTCTCAATCTGCCGCAGAACTGCAGAATACCTTTAGTGAAAAGCCACCTGATCTCCAGATAAAAAAGCCTGGAGCAGCAGCGATACCAGGACACCCTGTGCTGTGCTGCTCCTACACCTTCTTGGCTGCTGCTTAGAATTCAGGCTGTTTCGTAGCCTGTACTTAGTCAGCTTCAGCTACCAAGCCCTGGACACTGTGGTCACATCATGCTAAAAGAAGTTTTCTCACTTCATGGGAAGTTTCTCCCACCTGCTTCCCATGCGAATGCTTTAGGCCACTATGTTTAAACAGGCATTATCCTATTAGTGCACCAGAGTCACTAAGTGAGCATTAAGTTGACACCTAGGCAACCTAAAGTATTGTTACTTACAGCAGGTACATTTGCTTTGAAACTCCCCTTTAGCTTGGAAGGGGTTGGTTCTGCTGCTGTATAGACTGAGCTACACAGCCAGCACAACTTGCAAAAGAACATACATCTTGTCATAGATCCTGTGGTATTTCATCTAATCTCCTGTAGTGGAATACTCTTTAGATAACGCACATGTGACTGCGAATAAGGATACTGTCATTCTTTGGTAAGAAGTGACAATTTCAGACAAAAATACTGGTTTAGTGGTGCTGAAATGCCATATATGTAGCCCCTGAGAGGTAAAAAGCTGCTAACAAGCCTTTCTGTCTCAACCCTTGCTATGTGCCAGGTGTTGAAATTAGACATTTATTAAACCTTACATGTGGAATCACTTTCAAATCCATGTTCTTAACCAGCTTTTTAGTTCTTTGAAAAGCTCCACCACTGGATTATTCTTAAGCACATGGGACCACAACCCCGTCTCCTCTAGACTCGCCTTCCTCCGTATCACAGCTTAAGGAAAAACAACCCAAACGGGCAGGTTTCCGTCTCCAGTGGAAACCTGGGGCAATGCTCACTGCCCACACGGGCTCCCGGGGAGCAGCCGGCTCCGCCGGGCCGGGGTGACACGTTCAGCGGAAGGAGGGACGCGGCCGGCAGCTGGGGTACAGCTGCGCTGACAGCTGCCGCCCCGCACCCGGCCCAGCCCAGCCCAACACCCAGAGCACGTCCCGCGAGCTCACCCCAGCAGGGAGACGCCAGCAAAGGGAGGCACCGACAGGGCAGTGACCCCCACCTTCCCTTTCCTTACGCTACCTCTAATGGTGCTCGGATGGGCCAGCAGGTGAAACCCTGCCGGCAGCGCGCCGAGAAGCGCACAGCGGGGAAGAGGTGCTCCGCCGCGGGCACCCCCGTCACACCCAGCGCCTGGAGCGGGTCATGCCGGCGGGGACGGCCCCCGGGCACCCCTCCAGCGCTCGCTCACCTGCCGAGCTCCCTGCCGGGGCTGAGGCTGTACCGCTCCTGGAAGGGCTCGGTGCGGATGGGCGTGCGGATCTCCGTCAGGAAGCCGCCTCGCCGCCGGCCTCGGCCGGGAGCGGGCTGAGGTGGCGGCGGCGGTAGCCGGCCATCGCGGGAGCGGCCGGGTGGCGGCTTCTCCTCGGGGCTCATGGCTTCTCCTGTAGCAGGCAGAGGACGCGGTCGCGCTCCCGCTCCGGTGCTCACTGCAGCGCCGGGGCTAGGGCCGAGCTCCCCTCACGCTCCGCGGTGAGCCGCCACCCGCTGCCGCTGCTCCGCGAGGCCGCCGGGCAGCACGCGCTGCGCCGAGGGGGGCGTGGCCAGGCGCGGGGCCCCGCCCCTTCAACGCCTCACCTTGGTGGAAGGGAAGGCAGCGAGGGGCGGGGCGGGGCGCGGCGCTCGCAGGGACAGGAGGGTAGCGCCACCTGCCGGCGGCCCCTGGAAGCGAGCTGGGGGGCGTCAGGGCTGAGACAGGAGGCGGGAGATGGCCGCGGTGTTGGGGGTTAAGTGCTGATAAAGCCGAGGTGAGGATCCGAGCCGCGTGTTCCCGCCCGCCCAGGTACGGACTTGCCTTCGTATCACGCTTTTCTTCTGTCCGCCCGGCGCGGGAAGTCTCTGAGATGTGCCCTGAGGGAGCACCTCAGGGCTCCCTCAGAAGACCAAAGCCTGAGGTAAAACTGCCAGAGCTGGTCATGGAGGGCACGTCCGAGTGGGGACACAGGGCTCGGGCCCATCGTGGGGACACTGGGATGCGGGGCTGAAGGAAGGTGAGGACAAAAGGGGCAGCAGCAGCTTGGAAGGGGAGAAATAAACCTGAGCCCTGAATGAAACGTCGGCCTCTGCGGTGTCAAAGGCACAAGCTTCAATTAAGCCTTTCCCAGAGCTGGGGCATGATTAGCTCCTCTCCTCCACACATGCCTGAGCTTAAATGTCCCTATGAGGTGTGCAGGAACTGCCTCCAGTCATCCGTCTGTGGGACGGTGGAAATTGTCTCATGGATTCCACATGAGCATAGTTGGAAGAGGCTTGATAAATGGCTGCACTGCGTGTGCATCACGAGCCCGTTGCCGTCCAGCTTCCCTAGTGCACGTGCCGAAGGGACCTGCTCCTGACTGGCAGTCGCTTATCGAGGCAGTGCTGCAGTGCTTGTCTCCATTGAGGGCACAGAATCTCTCTGGCAACATCCAGAGCACGGAGAAGAGACTAATGAGGAAATAGGGCAACATACAGGAAAGGATTCGGCCCAAACCCCGATCAGGGATGGAAGTGCAATTGCTGATAAGGCATCTTTCTGGAATTACCTCCTTCACTTAATGCCAAATCTGATTAGTTTAGGAATAAATTCCAGGACCAGTATATAGGGTAATGGAAGATTCGGGACTTACGGTGTATCAGTGTGCTTTCCACTCACAACATCACTTAAGTTGTAACAGGGCCAGACTGTTACTGCACAATAAAACTAGGATTAAATGGGGGTTAAGAAATCTGAAAGTACATCAGAGGTGCTTACTACAGAGAAAAGGTTGTTGCCTGGCAGAGCACATCTTGAAAGCATGTTAACCCTAAGTGAAGATCTCAGATGCTCAGTTCTTGTGATATTTCCTACTTCTTCCCTTGCTTTCACAATGACATTTTCCTAAGGGAGAGATCCTGCAAAAAAATTAACTAAGAGGACTGCAGCTACTGATTCTGGAATACGAACACACCTTCATAATGCTTTGGGAATACTTCAAAATACTTTGGGATATTTAAGGTTCTCTGGACATATTTTAAAATAAATTATGACTTTTAGATTCTTAAATGCCTTTAAAAAGCTCGCAGTTGGTTCTGTTGGGCTTACATTTTTTCCCCACATATGATTATGTTATTCAGATAAATTTAAGATATATTTGTATCTAACTTACAGTGAGTTTTGAGTTTATTCCTACCTGGAATAGAGTTCCAGAGTATATTCCTATCTGGAAGTACTTTTATTCCATATAGTATATAAGTTCATCTATTCTCCTTCCATAGGGTAAAAAGTACCAAAGACATGAGCCGTCTCTTAAAAGAACAGGAAGGAGGATTTGTTGCATTCTTATAAAGAATTACCCACAAAAGAGGAAGAAAATGGCAAAAAGATAAATTGTGCTTTACTGTCTTGAAAACTGACCCAAAATAAAATCTTTTTCCACTTTTACTATGCACTAACCATAGAACAGCCTATGCTTTGCCTTTTGACAGAGTATTATGGAGCCGATATATGCTGTATTACATTTTCCCTGTAGAAAGGATAAACAAAAGCTTTATGACTCACTGTAGTTCCACCTGTGCATTAAGCCAGCAGTGATGTTAGTTGTAAATACTGCAGCTTAAGCTTGTATGTGCTATCCACACAGGGAGAAACCTGTGAATATGAAACATGCGGATATGAACAATGCTTGATTTATTCAGAGATAAGCTAACAGACACATCTAGACTGGTTACTCTCATGTCTTACCTACTGATAAAGTATATATGATTTTCTTTCTGTTGTTTGGCTATTTGGCTTCAATCACTGAAATATTAATAGCTGTTATATGCTCAATTGCACTCAGATGGTACAACAAACATTGATTTCTTCTTGTACAGATAACATTAACTCTTATCTGTTTTTTTCTTTTCTGCCAGGAGCTTCCAAGGAATTCATTCTCATGAGCTGCGTTTGGCCTGGAAGCTGAAAAACAGGAGGTGAGGTGGAAGACAGCACCACAGGGATTCTGTTTAAAAGAATGTCCTTTTCAGTTTATGTGTGCTTGCACTGGAGTGAAAGAGCAATTTCGATTCTGCCCTGAAGGGGCAGATCAAATGTGTTGTGTGGGGACATGAGCTTCGCTCAGTTACACCAGTCTGACTCTAGCTTGATCTTCATGGGACGTTCCTCTTCCCAATATGAATATATTCCAGCAACTTGTACATGAGTTACCCCAAAATAATAATAATTGTCATCGTGGTCTATTTATAACAGAAACATGAAATCTAACCATCCATCCAGCACACGTAACTTGATTGTTTTTCAGGTGCTAAATTCATCATTTCAACTTCCATAATGATAGAAACCCATGATCTCCTGTGTCTGGAATTTCTGCAGGCTGCTTAAGTTCCAGATGAAGTTAGTTATTTGGGTACTTATTTCCTGATGTGATTGTTTTATATATGAGGCAGCAGAAAGAGTACGCATTCCTCACCTGAGGTATTTCACTCCTGTATTCCTCAAACGCTTCCTGTCCTCATGTAAAGGCACTTATACAAGAGGTCTGGGTACCCAACACCACTGCGAAACACTTCTGTACCAACTGAGGATTTTACCAGCTGCAACAAAAAAGCATTCCTAGTCTTCCCTTTCTAATTTAAGGAAGGAAAGCACAGCTCCACTAAGTGGCAGCACTAGGCATCGTTATTGCCCCCTTCACTGAATTATCTGTATGTTTGTGAGAGATTTAATATAAACTGCTACTTAAATTGCAACAATATGTATGCCTCTTTTTTTTTTGCTCATAGGGTTTGATTTCAGCATTACCAGGACAGATGTACTTGGAGAGCCTAAGCGTAACCTTACAAAATACTTTCACAGGTTCATATTGCGCAGAAATTTCCACTTGAATATGAACTTTACATATAATAACATTAATTTACCAGTTGAAAAACACATTATATGGGTCCTCAGAAGTTATACTGCATGGTCTTCAAAGCAGTTTCACAGCTTTTCTTCAGTGCCAAAGCAGTTCCAGACACGGATTCATCTTACACAAATTAGGCAGACCATATTTTACAAAATCCAGGCTGCTTTACTATTCACCTTATGTCTGTGTCCAGAGCATAAAGATAACCTGTTTCAGTTTGTGCATTAGGATGACTAAAATATATAGCTGAAGCACAATTATAATGTCCAAAAGGCATGTTGCGTGCTTTACATACCACAGTAGTAGGGGTTAAACTGAGCTCCCACTTGTGTTAATCAGTGCATTTTAGATCACTAAAGCTGTCAACTAACATGCCTAAAGCAGGGAAGTTTATATTCAATTGCCAAAGATGCCAAAGCTGTCAATAAACATATCCTCACACGTAATTATAATCTTATGAAGTAATCTGTATTACCAATTTCAGTCATTCTTAAAAAGTCACTGGTGGGATTGAATACTAAGACATACCTAAGAGGTACTGAAGTCAAATCACAGCCTGTAACAAAGTTCCTAAGCAGATTCCAGTGCTGCCCCAGCTGCATTCCTGAAAAGCTGTTATCTAAAAACGATGACTCCATGTGGCACGCTGGTTAGGTGCCTGTACTGCTTTGTCTGCAGGCTGAAGCACACTAAATCCTGAAAACAGAAAAACAAGAGCATGTGCCACTTATTTTTGTACGCTGTTTTGATTCTGGAAGACCAGCATGAGGAAATCCCAGCCAACAATAGTTCTTCAACTGCTACCTGTGGTCCATTTTGAAACTGACTAAACAGATTTTTGGTGTCCCACCACAGAGTATTTAGAGCATTTTTTTTAACTTACAACTGATTAGTTGTAAGTAAAAACTGTTACAAAACTGATTTTGTAACTGGGAAAGAAGATAACCCAAACCAGTCCTCTATTTTCATGCTGTGCAACTTACAAGCTGAAGGTATGTCCCTAAAATGTATTACTCTTCACAGAAAGAAAGGCAAAAGTGACCTTAATATTACTATTGCTTAGCACTGATGCAGAAAAATTTGCACGCAGCTCCACTATCTTCTTATGCCGTAGGAGTTAACTAAATTAAATCCTACATGCCAGCAATTCAGGAAAAAAACATCATTGGTTGCAATCTTTCTGTTCTTCAGTGACTTCTGTTCTATTCAATCTCAAAGAGCACTGTGGGGATGAGCTTCATTTACACTAAAGTTAAAACAAATGTGTTTTACACCAAAGTCTAGTGTTTCAGACAGGATAATCTGTCATTTTTTTTCTTCAAAACTTATTTCCAAGAGGGTAGGAACTAAACAAACAAAGCCACACGTTCCTCTTTTGATATACCCATGAAAGGTTATTTTCAGGCAAAATTGATTTTGAAGGCTACTAGAATGAAATTAAAAAAAGAAAGAAAAGAGTGTGGCTTTGCAGCTCAAGGAGGATTTATGATTAGAGGAGACACAGCAGATCCTTTGCGGCTTTGTTTTCCACTGTTCCCCAGCAATGTTCTCCAGCTATTGTCCAGTCTGGCCTCTGTAGAAGAATGAATGCCAAGCCACAAGTGCATTTATTGTCCATTGTAGCAAAAAACGATGACTTTGCTACCTCAGGGTGGGAAGGGATTATTATAGATTTTTAATGTCCTACGGGATTATGGAGTTTTCTTAGCATATCAAGACAGACATCTAATGTATGTATGGAGGCTTCAGGTGAACTGCTGCTGTGTTGTAACAGAAGTTCAGTAACAGGTTATCATAGAATGGGTTCTGGTAAAAGCCACCTAAGCTGACACCTTGGATGTACCCTGACCATCAGTACCTCATCTCACTGCTTCTTAGTACTGATTTTTCCTCCCTTCATGTGTGAAAGTGTCAAAGGAATGTAGCTTAGTATCACACATGCCCTTTCCTTCCACTTCCTCCTCACATACATGATCAATCACACAAAGAAGTTCAAGATCTGGATTTCATGAGTATATGCTTGCCACCTATATGCTTGCCACCACAAACTACTCTTGCCACCACAAACTTCCCTGATGCAGGAGAGCCAGGGGCTTGTGGAACTGTGCTCCTCCACACGATGAAATGCAGTGCCAGCTGCAGAAGGTCTCCTAAGAGTTGTCATAGTCACAGTTTCTGATTTGTCTTATACAAGATATGCTTACCATTTTTGTTGGAGAGTCTTCCATGGGTTTATCTTTTTCCTCATAGAAACTCTTCCTCCTCTAAAGCTTTCCCATCCTTCATATTGTTCTATGATCCCTCTTGAGGCGCTGTTTATGTAAGAAAACAAGTATGGTCAGCAAGGTGTGTGCTGACTGTGTATCTGAGGTGTGTTAATCTATCCTGGAATGTGCTAATGAAACATGCCTGAGATATTACAGTAGCAGTAAAGAAATGGGTGTGACATACTGAGAATGCCAGAGCATCTTACTATTTATTTGCTGTCAACACTTAATGCAGACCCAGCACATGCTATTAAGAAATCATCTTTGCACTTGCATTTCATACCTACAATGCAGTAATTATACCTAGAAGGAAGGAATGTGTAAGGAGCATATGCATCTCTTTTGTCTCTTTGTTCAGACATTTTCTACAGCAAGGAATAAGCTCACATGCTTTCAATGCAGGGCTGCTCATAGGCTAGTCTAGGAGAGCATGGGGGCTTTGGTTACGCACACTTATGTGGAGAATCTTAAGTTTTAAGCATGTACAAAATTGAACAAAAGCAATGGAAGGACCTGAATGCAGCAGTCAGAAAGGGGAAGAACCTGGAAGAGCATCTACTTACATCAGTGGACTTTCACTAGCGCCTCTTTCCACCCACTCTGGTAAAATACATCCTCTACAAAGCAAGTTATTTGTAATAGACAGTCCACACAATGCCATAACAAAGTGATTTTATTGACATTCCTCTATAATGATATGGTTGAATAGAAAGCACAGCCTGAGTATCATGTGACATTTTTCTGTCAATAGAAGCAAAATCAGTCCAATAATGAGGACCTTTCCTGCCATTGACTTTATGTAGTCTTTAACAAAAACCGTAACAGACATCTCTGTTAGATAAATTGGAAGCTGCAGGGAATTTGGCTAATGGTAACATTATTTACTATACCTAGTATCTACTATCTACAGGCATCTGTTTTTCTACTAGAACAAAGGAACTACATGACTCACTAGAGAGAAAGGAACAATCCAATCTTTTGGACCTTGTGGTAACTGGAAATCCTCTCCCAGATTTAGTGTATTGCAATAATTTTTGTTTTCTTTTAATAATGAACACTGAGGTACAGCAAGAATAATAATCAAAAAGCACCGCATTTGTCATAGAAAGATCTGTTGGTCTGCATTGGACTGAAAGTGTTTAATCTTGACTGGGAAGCTCTATTAATATTACTATGGAGACAGGGCAAATTATTATTTCAACAGAAATGAACCAAATCTCCAGTCAAATTCATCCTTCTGGAATTCCATAGACTGTCACAGGATTAACAGTGAAGGACGAGTTTAACTCATCCTCTGTGCATGTGTATTTTAGCCTATTTCTTATTTGATTTTCATGTCCAAATTCAGTATCCTATTGTTTTCAACTAGAGGTATGTCAACTATTTGTTACAGTGAAACTAGAACAATAAAACACAAACCCAACAAACACCCCCTTTCCCACAGGCTGTCTCTCAGACTAGACTATGAACTCAAACTTTTGCTGCAGTTCATGGGCACTTGAGCAATCTGGGTGAAAAAACTCCTTGTGTCAGACCTGTACAAAACTCATGATTTCTCTGTTAGATGTACATTGGATCACTCACTCTTGCCTTGTGATAGCCACGGATGTCCCTGGAACATAAAAGTCAAGTTCTGAATATGTGCAGCTACGCGATTGAAACTGAATGCTCACATAACCTACTGCAGACTGAAGTGACAGCATCTGTGAGGTTTAGACGCAATTAACTGTAAGGTACGGTTGGTTGTACTGGATCAAATCCTGCATAGCTTATGTGGCTGAACAGTCAGGGAGACTATGTCAATGCGGAAGAGCTACCAGTGATTTAAAATACCTATTTTCGTTCTCATACCTTTAGCTTAATGCTAGTACGGCAACAGGATTTCATACAGAAAAATATCCCTTTCTCTCCCTCTACCCTTAATGGCATCACAACAGTCACCTTGAGAAACATATGGACCCTCTGAAACCAAGTGTACAAATTACCAATATTCATTGTTCCTATCAAAAACTGAAATCCACAAAAGCTGTCAGTTTGCCTATTCCATTTTTCACTTGCATTTTAAAATCTACTGCTGTTGATGTCATTTCTTAATATAGCCCCCACCATGTTCCAAGGGAACTGAGCTGAACAGGTTATTTTACTGTAAATCTGCCCTATGGAATGTCTTCCAGACTTTCCTGTGGGAAAACAATGAAACAAGAAATTCTGTAATTAACAGTCAGTGTTTTACAAATGAAAACGCAGACCTGGGGAGGGCACAGATGATTAAATGAGTAACAGCATCTGAATTGAAAGCTGAACAAGGAAGGGTATATGCCTTGCATATGCATAACAACAAAGCCAGTTAATTGCGTAATGGACAGGTTAAATAGCAGGTCAAGGGAGAAAGGGCTCCTCCTCTCTCCTGTTAGCACCATTCGCTGCCTCACATTAACACTGCAGTGCCACCTGGATGCACGGCTTCCCTTCACTCCAGACTGAGGCCTGATTCTGCCCATGATATGATGCAATGAATGCAGAAAAACAGTGTGGAGCATCGATGAGGATATCCTAGAGATGATGTCAGTGTTTGAAAATCTATTGGGGTAGGGCATCTGGGGAAGAGAGAGGAATGGACTGGCATGGTAGAATGCAAGAAAAGCTGAGTATGGCATTTTCTCTCCTGTAAAAAATGAAAATAGTCAACTGTCTTCCTCTGTTCCTGGCTTTAGATCCCAAAAAACATGCAAGGAAATCTGCACGACCTTGTCACTTTGATGTCACCACAGTCACCTAAGAAAGTAACCTTAAAAAATCCTCAGCTGTGTGCTAGAAAGACAGCTTGGACCAAGGAATTTGATGGGAAGCAGCTAGCTATGCTGAATGCTTCCCAGAGCAGGAACACATGAAGTGCCCAAGATGGTATCTGCCAACCACCATGGAGATGCATAACACCTAATCCAGCTTAGTGTGTGGCGAGTGCCAAAACATGTGAAGAAGAATTTCAGGAGAAAGCTTTCCTTGTTTCAATCAGTGGGGTTTGATGCTGTCTCTGAGATAACAAACATCTTTTATTATGCTACAAAAAATAGTTTCCCTTTTCTCTTAATAAAATATAGCTTTTCAAGACTTAAAAAAATTCACTATACACTGTGTAAAGATTGGAGATTTTTTTTTTCCTTTTTTGCTATGTTACTGAGACAGCTCTTGATGCAACTATTTGCCTTGGCCAAACATGGACCAAGCAGTTGGATGCTTCTCTTTTCCTCTATTTTTGGAAGACATCCAACTTTTGACATAGTGCAGGTGAGTTTATAACATCACCAGGCAAGAAAATAAGAACCATACATGAATCGCTGGATTTTGGGGCCCAGTGATGAAGAGGCAGAAATGACAGACACTGGAAGATTTGGTTGTTCATTCTCTCCTGGTGTGACTTGCTCTGATGTAAGAAGTGAAGATTTCCATCTCTGCTGTGCAGTGGGGGTGGTCATGTGGAACAGACGCCTGAGAGCTCATGTGTG
Source organism: Pezoporus flaviventris (assembly GCF_033815535.1). Classification (NCBI taxonomy): domain Eukaryota; kingdom Metazoa; phylum Chordata; class Aves; order Psittaciformes; family Psittacidae; genus Pezoporus; species Pezoporus flaviventris. The sequence goes on from NW_026892585.1 coordinate 9,262,545, forward strand.
GAAATCATGAGCATCATTTTCAGTGCCTAGTACCATGATGCTGGCCCGTAGCGGCAGCCTCCGTACACAACTGGAATATGAGTACTCAGTAAGAATAACAACGTACTATAAAACAGATTCTCAGTAAAAGCCATACAGTAAATTAGTATAAAAGTGGCTGAAACGTCACAGAAATGGAATGAATGGGGCAATTTAAATATCCCAAATACTTTATATATCATTAACAAAAGCTACTATTTCTGCTTAGAAACGTGTTTTCGGGTCCACCACGTTTCACCTTTCAAATACCTACTGACCTAAGAATAAAAGTGGGAGAATGATCTACAACTCTCAGAATGCAGTTTTTCAATTGTGATGAGTTTCTGTAAAGTTACCATAAAAATATGTGGGAAAGCAGCATCCAGTTCTTTTCTCTGGAGAGAAAACTTACGGGAATTACATGTGTCAGACATTGAACTGATCTGATTTTACAGTTTTCTGAAGCATAGCTAACACAGAACTACCAGTAACAAGCCCCTAGGGGGGTGTGGTATTTCATGTGAGCTGCTCGGTACTATGATGTTACCTTCTCACTTACCTTCACTCACCCTTCACAAGTCTCTCACTTCATATTTCATGCATCCTTTAACATAGTTAGCGTCAGAAGATACTTTGTATTCCTTTTCCCAGTTAAGACAAACACTTTCAATCTGAGATTAGCCTTGGAAAACAAGGGCAGCAAAGAGTAATAAATAAAACACAATCAGAGCAGTGAGGTCGGTTGTAACAGCCTCAGCAAAACCCATTTGAAGACAAGCCTTCTGCTGTTTACCTCTTGCGCCCTGGTTTCAGAGCTGGAATGCAAAGTACACCAAACTGAAGAGGGTTACGCCTGCCATTAACAAGAGCTAGATCTTTAGTTCAGCGGTACCTAGCATGACCAGAGGGCCTTTGGGCTTACTCCAAGAGGAAGTGCAACAGTCTTAACCCAAAGAGAGTTACAGTCCCCTTCATCCCTGACTAGCACCCTCATTCACTGCAGCTTCTCATTTAACAGACCCTAGGATAAAACCTTCTCTCTACGACCACACTTGAGGTTACAGAGATTTCCACTGGACAAGAAAAGAAAAATGACAGAAGTGAAAACTGCCCCCAGCAACCACAGATTAGCCCAGCTTCACAGAAAATAAATGGCTTCTGACACAGGGGATGGGATTGTCTAGACTTCTCATTTGGAAAGGAGCATTTTAAACATCAGAAAACAGAGACCTGGTAAACAGAACCCAAGGGTATAGAGTAGAACATTCTTCTTACTTCTCCTTTTCCTTGTCATATACAATACTAAGGTAAAGGAGCCTTATCCTTTATGCTACATAATAAAACATCCATCTTGAGTGTGCACAACCTTGTGCTTCTTATGTGGTAAACATTACAATGGAGATGCCCCTCCCAGTATCTCTGAAGTGCAAGTTCTCTCCAGTGCTGGCAAGTACCAATCGTAACAATCGCTGTTATGCTTTGCATTGCGTTACAGGTTGGCTTTTTTAGTTTCTGAAGGTCTGATCTGCACCATGTGTCTGGGCCAGTTCCAGCTGATGCAAGTGATGTGGATCATGAGTTCATCTATAAAAATGTCAGTTTTGCTCATAGGCGTCTCTCAGATGGACAATACGTACAGAGAAAAACAAGGATGGATGAAGATACATTTGACCAGCTCCTAAGACTGGATTCAACGGTTAAGAAGTAAGATGGGCTGTGAATTGATTTAGAAGATGTGGCCATATAAAAGCTTGGAATGCCTGATGAGGGTTTTTTTTTTATTTTTTAATCAACGTAGGTGGAAGTAAACATTTATTAACATTTGGTCAAGTGTAGTGTAACTTGCATTTGTATTTTCATTGTTATTAATGGAGGTATGTAGAGATATACAGAAACCTTGAAACAGTTGGTTTTCTATTGCATACAGACTAGCAGTCCATTGGAAACAGAGGATGAAAGCATGAAGGTTAGATCTTAGAGGGAGGCAGTTCTTCATGCACAGCTTTTGTTAATCCTGATTTTGTTTGTTTGTTTTTCAAAACTAAAAACATGGGAAACCAAGATCAAATGATGGTGGACAGGAAAGGTGACATCATCAGCCAGAAAAACACCAGAAGTGCCTGAACCCCCTCATTCAAGTCCAAAGGTGCTAGTTTCTTCAACAGCTGTCAGCAGCTTTTCATACAGCATAGAATATGAGGGGTAAGGTGGAAGATCCAAACGGTTGAAACATGTGTGTGCCCTGCAAAAGGAAAACATGCCTCAGGTTAAGTTTATCCTGAAAAATTTGAGAAAGTAAAAACTGAGAAAACAAGTTCCTACTGAGACTCAAAACATTCAAGTTCACTCAAGAGAGAAAAAGAAATTCTAACTATTGCAACAAATTCTGCCAAAATCTGAGGTACTGCAATGCACGTGCACATACACATAAATATTTCAAAGAGAAGCTAAGTATCAACATAACATCATTCTCTGCTATCTCTGCATTCAACGTTTGCAAGGATCTTGCAGGGATCTTCATATAAAGAACACTGGAGGTCACTGAGGAGATGGGGTCTAGGCCCAGATAGAGAGAAAACTCCACTATTTTGGTTGCTTTGAGTTTTTCCCCCCCAAAAATACAACTCAGCTGTACATCCAGCATGAGCAGCCGGCAAGTTTTGCACAAGTGGAGAAGCATCATGTGATGAACTCTACTGCCAGAATGGGCTCAGCATGTGTTTATAGTGAGGCAGGGCTGACTGGTGAAAGACCAGTCAGTGATCTGCTAAGGAAGGCAGGTTGCTGCAAACACTCCTATAAGTCAGCTGCTGCCCATCTACTGCAAGGCTGGCCTTTAGATGTTATTTATTTGTAATAGCCAAGGTAAAAGCAAAACATTGTGTGCAGAGCAAGCTGCCAACTTGATGACCCTCTTTGCCCACAGTTCTATCATTGTATTTACCCCAAGTTGGCAGCACCTTCACAAGAAGCTGTGGAACGGGTTCCTCACATGTCTCCAACTTGTTTCAGCTTTTCTGGTAGCAGCAATTAGACCCAGATGCAAACTGCACTGTGTGGGGAGCTATACAAACGTGGAGCAAAGCAACACTCCCTGCCCCAACAGTTCATCCATTTCAACTGACTGAAAAACCGTAAAGCTCATTCAGCAAACAGCGGGGGCACGTTTTCATTGAAATGGTCTCATTTTGTTCAGTCAGCTTGCAGTTCTACATGATCCTACAAATATTTCTGTTTCCTCTTGCTTCCTGGAATGAATGTGAATTGATTAAACCCTACACAGAGGGAAATGCAGCCTCAATGGCTAACAATGTCTACGCTTCTGGCCCCTAGTATTTGTAGAAGCTGTGAAGTTGTTTCACTTTCAGCTTTTCTATCTCATACTTTAATGTTATTTCTTCCAAACTGAAGCAGAAGAGCTACCTTGGAGAAACTATTTGAAACCGTGCTAGTCATCCCTTAGGCCACCCACAGAGTGAGAAAAACATGATACTGATACATGGGCTGGCCTGAGACTTGCAGATTCAGAGGGAGAGTTTTATCAAGCACCCATGGTGAATCACTAAAAGCAATCAGGCAACTGAAATAGCCAGGAGCACATAATCTTCACTGCATCTCAGCATTTCAATTAGGAGAGGTTTTACCATCTTTTTCCCTTTCCAAATGAAGATGTGTTAGCTGGTCACTCTTTCAGAGTGTGAAATAAACACAGAATTTGTGGGAATGAGCTGGGCACACTTGAGTCAGTGAAAAAGGAACATTAATAAAGCCATTACTGAATGTATCTCTTGAAATTAAACATGGCAGCTCACGTGTCTCACCCATGAATAGCCCTGCACTGTTTATTGTTTATCTCAGCAACCTTTGGCAGCACAAGTTGTTTCTACAATTGCCAATACATATCAAGCACTGGGAGTTATTAACTGAAGGATTCTTGTAGTCCCTTCAGACTGTGCTTATCATAGGCAAGACAGCACCATTCAGAGACAGACAGTCTTCAGGAGCTCAGCTGCCTGGCTCCAGAACTGAGAGTCCCTCCCAGCCCGAACTATTCCACGGTTCTATGATTCTGTGGTGGCTCAGGTGTGGATTCTGCTAATGTAACCTTGCTGAACCTAAAGTAATACATCTGTATGGTATTTAACCATGGCACATTTTACTACATGATATCACAGCATTTCAGACACTGCTGTCACACATCCTACTGTGCGGTGCAGACATAGCCACAGCCGCTGACTGGTGTTTACATTCTTGCTTAGAAGGTCTTAGAAGGTTTACTTACAGCCTCTCAAGGAATTTATTATGGGGAGCAACTATGACAAAGAAAGGAAGAAAAAGTTACATGTTTAGAAACTGCAGCACTTTGCCAAGTAGTGCTCTGCTGTTCTCCAGTTCAACAACTTCGTAGAAAAAAATGTGTTCACTCCAAAAAAGGCCATGAGTGTGCACAGAACCCCCTCCTACCTTATTTAGAGATGAACCTTACCAACTAACATAAGGCTGGCATTCGAACACAGCCATGCCTGTCAGGCAGAAACTGGGCATTTCTCTTTTTCACCTTGCTTTCTTTAGAAGAAAGAAGAGGAACCCACAAAACCTTATTTGATCAACCTCAGTTCCACAGGTATCAACTTTTGTTCCTTTTACACTTACATGCTGCCTGGGAACCACTGCTTAGTAGGTTAATATACATTCATAGCTGGTATTTCTGTTGTATGTGAGAAAAGAGGAAAGAGAAGAGGGATGGGAGATAAGGAATGATAAAGGAGAGCAAAGCATACACAGTCCAATGAGAAGGACAGAAATTATGAGAACAAAGTTCTCAGTAGTCACAGAGAATCATTTTTTAATTGCTATATGGTATTCTGGTTGATTAAATACCTGATCATCTAACAGACAGGGACAGAATTCTCTTACAAAAGGTCAGATATTTACTAGCACTGGTAATCTTTATCATGCACAACCTGCAGACACAATGGTGGTGATCACTTACATTATTCTGCTGAATGAAAATCTTGTTTGACGAAAGGGTAGTTGTAGCTCAGCACTGCTGGAAAAATGACCTCATTGTGTCAAATGTGATTATTTGACTCGCTGGGATTCACACTGAGGTACTTACTTCATTGATACTCAAACAGAAATAACCTTGGAGCTGACGGGTTTTGGGCAGGGGAGGAGCACAAAAACAGAAGATGGGGCAGTGGCATTTCTAGGCACTGAACACTTCTGCGGGCTGAGGATTTGAGAAAAGGGAACTGTTGCCTCCTATAGCTGCAGTAGAAAACACTGCTAGTTCTTTGCACTGGTTTGTTCTGGGCCAGGAGTTCTGCTCCCACAATATCAGAGGAAGCTGTGCCTGTTCATTAGTGTTTGGTGGGGAACAAAGAATAAGTTCTTACGGTCCTTGCATGACCCAGGAAACGTGAAGAGAGGCTTCCTGCCTCAGAAGAAGCTATAGCTGGAAGAATTCTCTATCCATCCCTACTCAGGCAACCAGTTACAAAAAGTAAAATACGCAACTCCCTTATTTTGGGACAAAGTTTTGCATATTAGGTAGGTAGAGCAAAAATCCACCTTGATGAACAAATTTACACTGACAGATCTGTAAATCTGGCAGTCTCTTTGGAACCTGCCTCAGCCTTTCAGTGTCAAGAGATCTGGGATTAGAACATACCTCTGAGCTGTACAGTACTCTGACTTTCTAACATGGGTGGTCTCAAAGTCAATATAGACAGGAATAACATGTCTAGTACACATGCACACTCCAGAAATGAACTACTGGTGTAATCTAACTCTTATTTGTATTAGATGAACATATTACACCACCATCACCCTGTTCATGTAGGGGAACTGGTACTGATGAAAAAATCCACCAATTTAGAATGAAGGTACCAGATTTTCAGCTTCGCTGAGAAAGTCTTGCACCCTCAGTGCTTTCAAGAAGCACTCTGGCATTATGTACTAGGGGCTGTTCTTCAGAAAGTGCTGCAATTAAGACATTTACACCATGCCTCTTTTCTGGGAGTGCCACGGTGCTGTCACAAGCGCAAATGCGTGGCTGGTTTTGTCACATCTTTGCTTGCCATAAGCAAATGGCAGTTGCATGCTCCATTGCCAAAGTGTAAGGACAAGATGTACAGGAGAGCTGTCTCACTGCTTTAGACATCTGGAGCAGTACTGAGATAATACAAAAAGAGTCCTGGACTCTCCCAATAGAGCTAAAAATTATCTTGATGCTTTGTAAAACAGCTGAAAACCCAAAGGCCAGGCTAACCTATCCCCAGTGACCCGCCAGCTACCTGCATGTCAGAGAAGCCAAATGCATCAGCTTTATGCAAGCTTCCATAACAACCCTCACAGCATTGCATTTATTTGGTCATGGCCTAAGAACTAAGCCAGTAATTAAGAGGTACAATCCACACCTAAGCACATAAATGACTAAATCTGATGATTGCTAAGACACAAGAAAGCTATTTGGCTGGGGTTTTTCCTAGGACTTTGAAAGCATGGAGCAAAGGTAACCCTCACTGTGAAATTGCAGGAATTGTTAGAAGGAGAAGGGAATTTATTGTGGTTTATTTTAAACAGCTAGTTACACTCATAGCGTATCACAGAGCCAAAAGGCCTACAGGATATGACATGTAACTTTCTTTGAGCCACTAAGTCTAAGTAAATACGTAAGTAAATCTAACCAAACATGAGCAATCCATAATCAGGCATTTAAAGAAAGTTTTAAATAACATTTATTTAGTTGCTTGACTAAGGGTTAAGGGAGCCTCCAGGTTTAGCCTGTGTGTTTTATGTACTTCTTAACACTGTGTATACTTGGCAGCACCCCATAATTTCATACAAATGCACGTAGTAATTCAGGGTGATCAAGCTGTGTTTATCCCCCATGAGCAAGTGCTGTTTCTCTTTCCTCTGGCTAAAATGAATGCAGAGCTCTAAGACTTCTAAAAGGTGCTAACAACTTTCACCTGCAAAAGAGGCCTCTTTCAGGGAGAGCAACAAGTCTGGGGATCAGCAGACAAACATCAAGTCGTTAATATGGGTATCCTGGGGCCAACAGCATCTAGGTCATAAGCACTGCCTGGGTTCACAAAGGAAGTTAAGCAGAGCAGAAAGAGGCCAATTACCTTTTCAGAACTTAATGGGTCAGCCCAGGGCATTTTCTGTGGCTAAAGTTCCCCTCCTCTCTCGCCCCTTTCCATCCCCAAAAGAGTGAAAACTGATCTCTGCAGGAATGCTGCAAGTCTGTGACTTCCAGTCGCTGCCTGTCTGCAGGCAGGAATGCCCTTGGTAAGCTCTGAAGCCCTTACGTAGAACCGGACTATACCTATATATGCTGCAAAAGGGGGATCTGGCTTACACATAGCAAACTGTAGCTCTCACGCTTTCTCTCCGCATTGCTGGCTGGAGCTCAGAGGGCATGAGTCATCTCACTGACCTGACATGTTTTCATCTGTTTTTACATCTCAGTGCCTATGTCTAGCTTTCACATAGGTCTCCATATAGTCTCTAGAGTATGGTCAATGGAGATAAATCAGGATGTGCCAGGTGTGATTCAGCTGAGCCATTGTAAAAGTCTGTGTTCAGGTGAAAGGAACTGTGTCTTAAAAATGCTTACTTTCCTTTTCCTGACTTTAGAGGGAGTCCACATAAGATGTCAGCTCTGAATGTTTGCTCCTGTGTCTCCCCACTGCATAAACATGGGCTTGAGTAGGCCTGGACTAAGAAGGTGAACATATTTGGACTTCCCCTCTCCAGAGGACTCTGGAGGTCTGCTCAGGTCCATGTCTTACAGCATGCTTCTGGGTAAACAACACGGATGGCAAGTAACCAGGGAAACATCCTTTGGAGGGCAAATGTTATGTAAAATGGTCACACAGCAAAAGTATCTCAGAGGTGCTGAGATGCAGCCCCATGAACAATGGGGCAGAACCTCAGGCAACTGTAAAGATGTTCAAGTGACTCACTTCAGTGAAGAAGGATGAGTGCTGGTCACTGACAGAGTGCTGGAGCAGAACTCAAAGCTGAACATATCACTAGCTCTGCTATGACTCTCTTGGGTGGACTTAGGCAAGTCAGACCACTCCTTCATACCTCAGCCCCTTTGTTCTGTAAAGGAAGATGACCTCTCTTTTGGGAAGCACTGTGAAATCTGTTGACTCTCTATGACATTATGGCTCATTTGCTTCTAGCTGGTTGACTGAACTAGATGTAACAAATTGGGTATTATCACCACATGGTCTGAAGTCCCTCACTAAGCTTCTTTGTGATGGAAAGGTGGAATCATCAGAGCAAATGAAGGGATTACATTCAGGTCTCTGGCCAAAACTTAGACAGATTCTGGCTTTCATAGCTCTGTAACTCACAAATATTTTCACTAATATTCTGGAAGTAAAGGGAACAGAATAAGCTCTGGATCTGTTCCAGAAGAAAAATAAGAGAACTAGGTTTGGACCAATGGAAATCTTGATCTTAACTATTTCCCAGGATTCAAAGACATTTAAGTTGAGCCTGCAAATCAAGAAGGCAGCATAAGAAAACCCTTTTATCCAAGTGTAATTACAGAACAAACTCATAATTGTTCTTTGCTGTTATAACACCTCCTGTATGAAGATAGGCTGATAAAATTGGGGCTGTTCAGCCTGGAGAAGAGAAGGCTGCGTGGAGACCTCATAGCAGCCTTCCAGTATCTGAAGGGGGCCTATAGGGATGCTGGGGAGGGACTCTTCATTAGGGACTGTAGTGATAGGACAAGGGGTAACAGGTTAAAACTTAAACAGGGGAAGTTTAGATTGGATATAAGGAGGAAATTCTTTCCTGTTAGGGTGGTGAGGCACTGGAATGGGTTGCCCAGGGAGGTTGTGAATGCTCCATCCCTGGCAGTGCTCAAGACCAGGTTGAACGAGGCCTTGGGTGAGATGGTTTAGTGTGAGGTGTCCCTGCCCATGGCAGGTGGGGTGGAACTTGATGATGTTAAGGTCCTTTCCAACCCTAACTATTCTATGATTCTATAAGATGTCCTCACTGGATTCATTATCTTTCACTGGCAGAGAGACACAAGTACGAGGCTCACCTTTCCCAGAGCATTTCTGGTTTTATATCCTAGCTAGGACATACCTTGGGAGGGAGGTGATTTTCCCCCATTTCTCTATACAGAAGCGCCGCAGCCCATTGCTCCCTCGCAGAGCCGCAAAGCCCTCATACGGCACGCTTGATGTTCCAGTGACAAACTGCAACAACCGGAGCCTCTGCTCATTGTTAAATCTCTCCACTGCTGCCCAGAACCACCGTATTACGATGTGTCCATCATGGTAACCTAAACCAAAAAGCACAAGAGAGAAATTCAAATCACTCCCACCAAGTGGGAAGTGTAATATCAAAACATGTTCCTGCTATCATGGGACATTAGGTCTCTCTGAAAAGACCCTGACATAATAGTACATCTTGTTCTTGATGAGCAATAGGTCCCAGCCCTCATCCTGTTCTGGCTGTGGGTACTATAGTATCACTAAGTCATTTGAAACCCTGGCACTCAAAGATACATTTGAGGTACACCGGCCTCTTGCAAATCCTTTGGCAAGAACAGGGGTTACCTGCATGAGACATAAAAGACCAATTGTGATATACCACACAGTGTGAGTCCTAATGCCTTAACAATCTCTGGCTCCCAAATAAAAATCTCTTTTGTATTGCAATAGTGTTCGACATATGGAAAGGAGTTTCCAGCCACAAGCCCTTCCCTGGCAAACTTCCCACTTGAGGGCCTCTGTGCCTTGGTTTGTGCTAGTGAAAGCCACGATAAGCCCAGGCTAAATGTAGTTTCAATAGCTAACCAGAAAAAAGTAGAAGAATAACTTCGAGGACCGGCTGTGCTTGTGGTAAGCTGCATATTTCAAGGTAACACAAAGGCTGGCCCGTGAGCAGCAAAGGCTTAAACCTTGTATTTCAGGGGAGAATACATGCACCTCGGGGACTTCCCTTTCATAGTGCAGAACTGGTGGATTTCACACTTATACATCATCCAAGACGGCCTGGATAAATCCCGCTCAGTGTTTAAAGCAAGACCAGGCCAAGCATTAGAGGAGAAGGGATAAAAACTCAGATTTGACATAGTTTAGGCTGAGGGGATGGTTAAGCAAGATCTGTATGTTGTTGAAGTGTAATCGGGAACTGTGAAATTCAGGTCTGTGCTGAAGCCAAGAGAACTTGTGGTACTACTTTAAGTGAGGCCAGGAGTTCATTCAGTCATCTAAGCGACTTTAAAATCTAATACTGCAAATCCTTTTCAGTCCTTATTAGTCAAAACTCCTGTTCTGTTAAGAAGGTAGGAATTGAGTGGATAAAACCTGGATAGAAGTAGCAGAAGCAATTCCATTATTATTATTACATCTGTTGATCCAAACCTGAGATTTTACTTCATGAGTTATTACTCAAAATATTCCTGAACAAAATGGGTCATTTCCCTCACAAAAGACAGAAGGAAGAGATGGACAAAGTCTTTCATGTTTTAGACTGAAATCAGTCAAGATATAGTAAGTACCAGCAGGCAGTTTACCTCCACGATATTCTGTGTTGTTTCGCCAGTCATTGAGGTCTATTTCTGCAGTGCCAGCTATAACCAGCTCCAGTTCTCTGGCATCAAAAACAGAGACAAGCCTGGAGTCTACAACCTGGAACAAAAACCACTTGTAAGCACGGATTCAGACTGGAAATAAAGCAGATGCAGTATCTTGTAAACCTATGGCTCTGATGGCCAGCTCTTTAATCTGACAAAGTCTGCATGCTGACAGCTGACTTCCATTCCTCTGCTGGTAAATCTGTGCTCCTCTTCAGGGAGTCTGCTGATGTTTTGAGCTGCAAACAATGGTGCCACATGAGATTTGGCCAGAATGAAACAATACAAGTTTCAGGGCATCATGTGTGCAGAACACTCTTCTTTGTTACACTCATTCTGACAAGTGATTTTCATAGTCAAAGACTGGATTTGTCATATGGACAATTTATTTTATCTTTGTTTTGCACTGGAATTTGATTACAATTGCACAGGAGTGCCCTCAGGTCTTCATCCACTGAAGATGAAGCTGAGGTTCACTTTCTTCATTATGTGAAAGCAAAAGCTTTAACATCCTGCAGTATTCACAGGGAGAAAAAAAGCTGGCAGACCATATGCACACTTTAGTAAAACATACGGAGTCACTTACCAACCCCTTTCTACAGGAAAGGGTTGACCAAGTTTGTTCAGCTACAAATCCACCCTCACTGGCTTCCACTCCCTGTAAACATCATTGCACAATTCCCTGGAACCATCAGCTATCAGTATTCTGTGTGTCTGTTATCTGCTGCTTTATTTTCTAGGGCTGCCGTTCTTTCTTATTTCCCTCTGCAAGACAGTCCTTAACTTCTACTTACAGTAGAAGTACAGCTGCCAGGACAAGATAAATGTTTGAATATGCTTAGTAAGGGGCAAGAATAGGTGACTACATGGGCTTGGTCAGCAAAGCCACAGGTTTTCGTCCCATCTTTGGCAGTCCTTGTAGCATCTCTGTCAGAAGAATGTTTTCAGATCCAGGTCTTGTGCAACAATAAATTACCAAAATCCAGGGAAAACAACAACAGAGCAGCATCCATGAATACCAGTAAGATAATAGCTGACTGCATCCTAGGACTGACTTTACTGGGATTAGTCCCTAAAGATACACCAAAGTGTACAACTCTTCATGATCTTCTCAGGTACCACAGAAGGGTAAAACAAAATTTGCAAATGCCTACTTCTCTTACTATGTGAATGGAAAGCATTTGTTCATTATGCTTCATCATATTCAGAATACACATTTCTACCCTTTCTCCCTTAATGCTAAACATGTCATACCCAAGGTACCTGTCTCTACCGATCCAGGCACTCTCTACCGATCCAGGCACTCCAGTTCCTTGCCATCTGTGTCTGTTTAGCTATTTCCTAGGGTACTGATGAAGAACAGTTTAACCATGGGTTCATCTCATTCAGATGAGGAATGGAAGACTATAAGAACATCTCTTTGTTACTTACTTCGTAGAAGCCCCGGACCAGGGCCTCTGTTTGCTGAACCACTCCCCGTTCCACTCGCCACTTAACCATTCTCTCGATGTACTCTTTTTTGTTCTTTTCTGTCACGGCTGTATTTGCTCCTCCAGATTTCAACTCTCTCTCTGTCACCTACAGAACAGACACAAATAGTGCTGTAGCAATGTATGGCTCACATTCTGTTTCAAATTTAACTTGTACTTTGAAAATGTAAGTGAAAAACCTAACAGCTGTATTTCTTGTTCTGGCCTGCTGCCTATTTGCAGTAGGATCAGAAAGGGTAATGAGGGACACCCCCCCAGGCCTTGCCCTAGAGCCTTATCCCCAGCTAAAGCTGGACTGACCTTACTCCAGACTGTACCAGCAAAAGTGATTCAGGGAGCACCATCCATAAGCCATGCACAATGTGCTGCTCTGGTCCATCTTTTCATCCTTCTCCTCTGCTTTCCCCTTCTAGGAGCTGCAACCGTACCAGCTTGCTACTTGCTGTAGATTATCCAAGCAATAGTATAGGAAACAACAGGACTGAGAGGCAATCACAGTACTGGAATAGGCAGCCTGTTTTGCCAACTGGAAGGGATATCTACTTGTCTCTTAGGCAACGAGTGTTATCCTTCCCTAAGTGCTAATAAAAATGTTTACTCAGAAATCCCAATAGCCAAAGATACTATCACAAAATGCATACTGCCAACACACTACTTGAACAAAACCTGTACAGCACCCTGCACAGAGGACAAATACAGCCACTGTGGGATTCAGAGTTTTGCATCCACCATCCAAACCCGTGTTTGTACTACAATAACTTTCTTCTTTGTTTTATATCAAAACCTACAGCATTTCATTGCATTTTAATGGTAATTTGGTTGGCTTGGGTTAGTAAGGCTTAAAACTGAGAAGGGATTTAAGGAATCAATCTAGATTCTACCCAGGAAGCACATACTCCTCATGTGATGGAAAACAGTATTTATCTTGCAATTATTTTCACAGCCAACTCTAGTGGAAGAATGATTTACTCTCCTCTTCGGTTTTCTGCTGCTATAACAATGATGTCTAGCACAGATAGCAAATGAGCTGCAGGAATACATATTCATTATTTGTATTATTTGCTTATTATTTATATTATTATCTATTTATTAGCCCAACAGAACACACAGCATACATATAGTATTTAGGTCACTTTGCTTGAGGGACCTGTTGTAACATTATGAATTACGGAAACACTGAATGAGTCACCTAATCTGTAGCTTTGTTGAGAAACAGCAAGAACCAGTAAGGTTAGATGTAATGAGTTAGGAACTCTCAGCTAGTTCAGGTTAAACTCCCAAATGTATGTCATGGATCACCATTATACAAGCAATGCTGCACTGTCCAGAAGGCAACACTCTGGCCCAGTTGCCATGCTGGATTCTTCAAGACTGTGCAGCACTAAGATACATCCGTCAAAAGTAAAGACTAAATCTTATCTAGTTTAAAGCATGACTGTAAGTTCACATGTCCAGTTGCAAGACTTCCCACAAACATCCAGACATGCTGGTGAGTTCTTCAACTTGTCATTATCCATACGATTCCAAATACAGTGGTTATCTACAACTGGAGGCAGGCAATCAATAACAATGTGTCCCTGTTTTTTCTTTCTTGTTCATAGGCATTAACTAGAGCTAGAATTCAGAATCAGGTTTCAGAGTGGCAAGAAGATATTTCAAGCAATCTTGCCCATTCCTGTAACCTGACTGGAGCAATTGCCAGGGCTCAGAGAGAGGCTGTGTCCACATATAGAGCTTGGAGAAAGGCCTAAAGAACACTTCCTACTGGGTAAAAGCGTGAAAAAGTACTTAGGGTTACAACAGACACAACTCTTGTAAGTGAAATTCTCAGATCTTTGCTATTACAGTAGTGCTCCAGGCTCCAGTATGCCAGAAGGCTGGAACTCCTCAGTAGTAAATTCCAATTAAAAAGGTACCAAGAAAGAGGATTTTGCCTGAAAGGCTTAAAGCTAAACACCCATCAGGAATGAGACAAGAAAGGAAAAATGAAAGAAGTAGTGACTGGTCCATAATAATTGTGGAGCACGACAAAAGGGCTGTAACCCATCTAAAGCTTCTCAAAAAGCCACTATTTCTTGTTTCCCTTACCCAACCCTTGAGCTACAGCTTCTCAAATATTAGCAGAGCTCCCACCGTGATCTACACTTGGACACATACCCAGCAAAGCAATGCTCAGATGGCATTTAAGTGGTCAGATACCCTTGGCACGCATGAATTTCCAACTGGGATCCATCTGTGAGCATAAAACGTGACTGTGATTTCTTCTTTATTTTGCTGTCAGCACTTAGCAAACCTCAGAAGGGTGAAAATCTCATTTTGACTTGGGACTCCTGAATTCTGACAGCCAGAATTCACAGCGAGAACCACTGTTTCCCCCATCCCTAGATCTAGCAAGGTTATGTCTAGTGCATATGAAATAAAGTACTAGGCAACATGGCAACTGGCATAAAATTCTGTTTTTCTCACTTTCATATCACAGTATCTACAACAGATTGTGATTTGTGTCTATTCTCTTTGGAGCCATCTCTTATCTTCCACAACAGACTGCTATGTAATTGTCTAGCTCTTTTCTTTGGGGCCAGCATACCAAGTAATTAGTGAGACAAATGTTACTTTCAGATGTGTCGGGGCCATTCAGGCTGAGATTCTTATTCAACTTCACAATCTTCCAATGTAAATACAAACTTGTCTCATCTGTCTGTGTGAATATGTCAGTATGTTTCTGTCTGTCTTTGTGTATTAGTCTTATATAGCCATACCTTCCAGGGAAACCACTGTACTGTCAACTGAATGTCACGCAAACTCTCAGCTCAAAGCTCATGAGCCCCCCCTGCATTTAAGTCTGCGGAGAAACAGGGTTGTTGTTTCTACAGAGGCTTCTTACTTAAATTCTTCTGTCCTTCATTCACCCTTGACTCTGCTCATCCTTCATAACCTTGTACTATAAGCACCCTAAGTTCAGTTTTGAAAATATCCCCTGAAGTCTTGCATGCTTTCTGTTACCTTCAAGCTTATAGCTGAGCAGCCCTTTAACTCCCAGGGCCAGAATTCCTCCCTTCAGAAATCAGTCACCTCTCCTCTGACTCACAGAGCTACCCTAGCTCTGTGCAAACTCCTACTGTCAACTTCATTTTCAAGGGCTAAGAGCCACTCTCTGTATGTTCCACCTGATCTCTGCTCCCTTTGACACCATGTGTCTGCACCTTATACAAGTTAACTTCCAGTTAACTTGCAGTACTTGGTGAGCTTGGTTCTTCAGCCTCTCTGGTTTTCCATATCTCCTTGGAGGTCATTAATCTTGGTCTGGATATTGCTTTGGGTCTCTTCAAGGCTTTGCAGAGACAGTTGTAATCTAGCATGGGTTACAACACCAAAGAGCACCAGGGCTTCAGTGCAAGCCAAAGAATCCCGCAGGGGACACTTGTTCTCGTGGCCAGTCTGGACTTAAGCCAGGGCTGCACCCCATTTAAAGTTACAGTTATCCAGATCAGCCAGGACAAAGAGATTTATCCGACTAAGGCAGAGATGAATGGTAGAAAGCATAATAAATGGATGTACATACCAAGTTATTAAGTAGGTGGAAGGTAAGAGACACAGAATCTAACAAGGAACTTTTAGACAAAATAATGGTGAGAGTTGCCAGGTCTTACACCACCTGCCAAATGTTTTGCTTCCCTCCTAATCCCCCACCCTTTCAGTCACATCAGCTTTAAGTTACATTGCTTGCATTCACTGAATGCCACATCTGTGTGAACCAGATCCTGGTGAGAAGAGCTGCACTCCAGAGAATTCCTCATGCTCATCAGTGTGTGGCTCAATAGGCCTGTAGGGGGGATGGTATTTTATATGATAAACCCTAGGAATAAACATCTGCATTGAAACAAGTGGCTTGAAAGAATCAGAAGGTAGGAAATGCTATTGAAAGGCTAAAGGATCTGTTCTGACAGAAAGATGTTCATCATGTGCAACTCTGTCAGCTTCAGATTGGCTTTTCAGATGTTTTACATAGCTGTGCTCACCTGTCCAAACACCTCCTCGTTCACTGTGAAGGTGAGATCCAGGATATCTGTGATGTTGTTATCCTTCATCCACTGCAAACTCTGATGGAACTCTTCATCCAGGTACTCTAAGTCACTTAAATCACATGGCCTGATTGCAAGGCAAGAAAAAAAAGATGTAGTTGTATGCAGGACTCCATGACTATTGGCAGGATGACTTACTACTAACAATGCGAACAGGTATGTGCTGAAGAGCCAGCATAAAGCTGGTGTTCATTTGGTTTTGTGAACATCAAAGCCTGTTATACAGACCCTCTCAAAGCAGCTCTGCAACTGCTTTGCATGGCTGGGCTCAAGGCCAAATCTGTTGGCTGCCTGCACTATTTGCTGTCAGAGGGCACCCCTGGGGCTTGATTTAATGTGAATCTTCAGGATGCCCTGTTTCAGAGCACATGCTTACCTTCAGGATGGATGGGCCTCACCATGCTGTGCCTGGCTGCTTCCACATATCTATCATCCTCGAGGTGAGCACACAAGACTGACATAAGGCAGACCAAGCAGCCTAAACTTCTGCTAGTAAGGTGCCTGCTTTGTTTGCTGAAAGGGCAGGTGGTTTCAAACCTCCTAAAGGGGCAATAATGACGCGGGGAGAACTCTAGGTTTCAGGCTATTTCCAGACTAGCTCAGATACAACAGAGAGGAAACTGTTTGGACCTCAGCAACTATCATTGTTAAAAAAAAAACAGTAATAAATTAAATACATGTTAAAGAACTCAAAGGATGTTAAGTATCTCTGCTGACCTGGCATCATCTAACTTGATGAACTATTTCAGCCAAGTTTTATTCTGCTCTTCGTCATTTAATTGCAGTCTGAACTTACTACTTCTGGCTTTTCTCATTGCTGCAAATTTTACGTACCTTAACTTACTGCAGTCTATAAAGAGGGACAGATTGTCAGATAAAGCTAACCTTATAAACTTGGCATTGGAAGCAATATATTACTGGTAGCTTCTGTTACTAGTATAAAAGACAGTACAAGGCCAAGAACAAACATTCACTGTTGATATCTACATTAGCACACATAATGAACCCAAGTTGTGTTTTAGAATTAAACCCAGTGCCACCAGTGAGGCATGAGAAATTACATATTTTTCTTAATATGACCTCCCTCCCTTTTTTGTTGTTATTTTGTTTTTTCACATCAAAGATACTTTTCAGTCTTCCACATAGTTGAAGTCTGATAAGTTTTCATCAGTAAGTTACTACTTTAAGTAGTAAACTGTGGGATTATGGGTTGGTACTTTCAAATGTCTGTTTGTAAATGTTATACTTACTATGCATTTTTATCAACACAGTATTTATGGAAGGCAGGGTCTTGGACAAAGTAAAGGAAAATTAAAACATGTTTGTTTTCTATCACAGACCAACCAAACATGGAAAGAACTTGAAGGTCAGAGTGCTTGAAGCAACTCCACAAGGGTCTGTCTCTGCAGGACTCACTACGGGATCACTGTTCCTGCACAGTTTCTGCATACTTATACTTACAGCCTTAGTAGGGCTTTGTAGAATGGCCTTGTGAAGAAAGCATCGAGAAGGTACTGGTGAATGAGAGCAAGGCCAAGAATACGACCACTGAACCTGAACCTGGGATATAAACATACAGAGTAAATGAAGTGTAACTCAAGATACTCAGCACAGAAACTTACAGAGGTAGCAACGGGTTTTGTTTCTCAGTTTCTTACATTAATTATTTCTTTTTCTCCAAGCAGATACCTAACACCACCCTTCCCACCTCTGATCAGTAATGGATCTCTTTTTGATCTAGCTCCCACTCTACCCATACATGCACCTGGCATGTTACATGCTCTCCTGTGCCAAACCAGTAAACACTCTGAAGATTCACCATCTATGATCTTTAGTGGAATGTTCTGATACAGACTGACTCCACCAAACTCAGTTTTTAGCTATTAAATACTATAATACTCCACCCTCAGCAGAAAACATACTATCAAAACAGCTGCAAAGGGTATTTGGTGAATCAGTATATCCAATTTCTGACTGGTTACAACCCTTTTCAGGGTGGGGCTCTTAAGTATTCTAAATGGGTAGTGAGTTGCCTTTACAGGGGAAAACTGATGTTTAATTAAGTTACCTGTTGTGACCAAGAATATGAATTAAAATCATTATCTAAAGGTCAGGCTAGCTGTTCCCTGACCACTTTCTTAATGGTGATGTTCTGCTGTCTTCAGTGTTTACATACTCTTGTGTCTGTTTCTGCTTTCAAAGAACAACCACCCCTAGTCCTACTCCAAGTACATCCAGAGAGTGCCCTGCCCATTACAATCTGTGACTTGTGATGATAAGCTCTTCCATTTGTCTATGATTTCTTCAATGACTTACTAGATATTATTCCATCAAATCTGGTTTTAAATCAGTCATCTCAGACAGAAAAATACAGAACTGGTGGGTTTCTTTGTAAAAACAACCCCATTACCCATCCAAAACTTATTTGTCAAAAAAAGGAAAAGAAACAACACCCCAAATGTGAGCACACCAAGCCTGAGCTGACTGACATCATGGTGAAGTTTCATTGCTCAAAAGATGAGAAAGAGATCAAAAAGCCAAGAAACCATTTTTTCCACTACAGGAATGAGTGTGAAGACCTCTCCTGTACATGAAGGAAACATGAGTCTCACTTATGAAAGCAGTGCAGAGTATCCATTCGCTCAGTCAACTTTATGCTCATGGGACAGAACAAGTCCTTAGTATGTCAAATGGGGCACAATATAGCATGTTGTGGGCCCAGTTAGCATTTACACCACCACAAGAGCTGCCGCTGGGTCCCCTGCATCCAGGAAAGGTGCTTACGATATGCAGCTGACTGGTAACAGAAGGGTGATTATATTACCCCCTTACAGCTGTTTCCACAGAAGCAACAAAAGACAGCTGTTGGGTCTAGTTAGGACCTGCTTCACTTCACTTGTGCTCCAGTGCAATGTTTCCAGCAAGAAGCAATGAAAAGAGGGGGAGCTGACACAATGAAAGCACAGTGGAAGCCAGACAGCTCAAATCCCAGAAATGCTGAGGCTGTAATCCATCAGTTTTATAGTACCTTCAGGATCTATAATCAAGTCCATTTGTCCTAAATAATGCATGTCGGCTTTTTTGGTTTCGTTCTTCACCATCTCCATCTATCCATCCCTACACATTTTGAATGAAAATACTATAAGCACTGGGTGTTCCTCACCACAACACCCACCCCATGGCTATTCAACTGTGCAGGGCAGGGCAGGCAGGAGCCTTTTGGAACAGAGCAAAGCAGAAAGTAAATTGCCAAGAAAGATTTGGGAATGTTGGTTCTGCAAAGAAACTCCTTGAAAGTATGAACAGCATCAGTTTTCCGCTTGCTGCTTGTATCGCTTCTGTACCTGCATGTGGCTTTGAGGGCATTCATGCAAAGCTGTCATGAAAGGGTACTGCACCTAGATCAAGGTGTTCAGCATATGTTATGGTGGCCGTTAATGGCAAGTTTCATTTGAATCAGTGCCTTATGGCAGATGTGTATCAAACCATTCAAAAGCTATGGGTAGTGTTTCTTCATGAAAGGACTAAGGCTGGGGGGTCAGACTAAGCAAATGTGGGCAGAGCAACTCTAGGTTGTGTGGTCCATCAGTCTGACCTTGCACCGGCAGCCCTGGGCACACCAAGGCTTGCTCAACCTGGGGTCTGACTGTGGTTCCACAGCCCCAGCCTTTGCAATGGTACTGTGTAGGAAAACAAGTCCAGCACTAACTGGTCTGGATAAAGGAGATGAGATAATTATGAAGACATTGCCACTCCTGGAGTCTGCCATTACAATGGATAAAAAAGCTATGCTGCAGATTGTATTTCTTAGCTGCTCCGTATCATCCCAGCAGACACAGTGCTTTGTGGCCACATCATGTGAGCTCTGCAGCCCACAAACCCTTCTTCCCCTGCACAAAGCTTTGGTATGTCTGCAGAGCCTTCTACACCTGACTCTGATCTGAAGGCTGAAGGACCTCTGGCCCCTTGTCCATTCTGGACAGTGTCTGGGATGACAAATGGCATTTCTATGGTCTAGCAGTGCACTGAGAACAGTGGATCATGGTAAGCCAAGAGATACCTATCAAAAGGGAGGTGTTTGCTACTGTCCTCAGAGGACACCGGAACAGTCTATCTGTGTGTGTCCATACAGAGCATCGAGCTGCCACCATGCTCAGCCAAGCATAACACTACCACTTAAAATCGATCAAAACCTACAAAGAAGCAACAAGAAACAAATCGATCTCCTTACAAAAGCCAGTTAAAACAAAACCAGACCTTTGCGTTTATTTCTTCCTGAAGGATTTAGAACACGGGTGAGATCCAGAGATGGGTGAGACAGCTGCCTCAGAAAAAACAAGTTTTCTTGACAGAGTAAGCAGCACAAAGGTAAATCTCGGCTGGAGGGCACATACCTTCTTTAAACCTGACTTACATTTATCTTTCCAAGGAAGTGTAAAATGCTTGTTTGATTGGTTTCTAGCAGAAAAGATAGCTTGGAAGAGGTGGGGAATGTGAGGTCTAGCTCTGGCCCTTTCTTTCAACACCCTTCCCTTTCAGAGACAATGATTGAGTCTGAGTACCGTGCTCTGGCAGAGAGGGGAGATGTGGAGGGAGTTAACGAACAGGAAATGGTGGAAGGAGAGACAGAATTAACGAGCAGGAGACCTGCTCTGCTCTGACTCCTACTGACACACTTCATCTGCTCAAAAAGGACATTGTGCACACCTGCCTCCCGGCTTTTAACAACACAGCTCTCTGACCTATTTGCAGGAGTTTCCACACTACCCAGCAGCTAACTCCTTTTCCTTCTGGAGGCTGCAGGTGCCCCTGAAACAGCCTGTTTCAAAATAACAGGCTCGTTCTCCTCTGCATACTTACTGCATGTCTGGGTACACAGGGACAGACAAACCCATATGCTGTAGCAGCGACTAAGCAATACATTTTCCTCCAATTGCAGGTGAGTCACAGGAAATTTAATTTACTCTGGTCTTTATCATATAGCAGCAGAATAAGGCAGGACCCATAATGACCTTCTGTTACAGGGCTCCCTCTCAACTGGTTGAACTAATGCAGGTCTTCTTGATATGACAGTCTTTCCTTGGATTCAGATGGAGAATGAAGCACCTCGACAAAACTGCCATCTATGTGTACAGGGGAAGAATGGTTCTTATCATTCTGTAAGGGATGCTTCGGTAGCCATGCCTTGCCAGCTAAATTTGCGACAGTATGAGAAACTTGAAGTCCTAAACAGAGGAAGCACCTGATGGAATTGAAAATCTTGCAAGCCTTATCTCAAACACATCAGCGGTGTTTAAGGGTGCCCTTCTTGGTGCAGTAGCTTGTGAGAAAATATTCAAAGAAGGGCTCAAGAGAGGTGACTATAATATGGTTCACATCCAATTTGAAGATGTCGTTTTCCTTTCACAACACTACTGAACACTTTGCTTTCATCTGTAAGACAAATTGCACCAGTTTTAAAGTTTTACACTGTTTAATCATGCAGATAAACTTTTGGCCACCTGAAAGACAAGCTGAAAAAATGAGGCGGCACTGCGGTACAGGATTTCTGCCCTTGGCACCTCTTTTAAGGGAAAATGATATTTGGCAGATGGATGCAGCTGGACAGCCCATTAGTCCTTCCACAGTGGAAGAGACTGGACCTAATCTCAACCATTATTAGACAGCAGAGAACCTAAAAAGGGGAAAGTATTTGGAAGGACTCAAGTTATGTGAATGGCTTCACTCTGAACATACATCTTATTAGACAACAGAGAATTCAGTCATGAAACCCAGGTTTGTAGGAAACCAGGCACCATGGGATCCAGAGTCTGTGAGGCAGCTTGTTTTACAGGACAGTTAAAACCTTCATGGTGATGAAGACACTTGTGAGCATCCTTGTTGTGAAGGAGACACCATGAAGGCCAGAAACTACTAATGAAAGGAAATAAAAATCCATTCTTATAGCCTAAAATACTGTCATTTGTAATCTTGCCACTTGGACGAGAGGGCACGGCATACAGAGGAGTATGTACTGATCCATGACTCTTGGATTGTGGTGGAATCACCAGCACTGGCATTTTCTAAACAAAGAACAATTTTATTCTATTTTTTAATGCAAGAAAGCTCTAAAGATGTGTATTTTGCAAAGAAGCTCACCAGGTGGTTACAGCATCTCTGCCTGGCCTCATACACTATGAACTTTAAGCAAACTGGCAGTGTGTCAGACACATGCACCAGAGTGTGTCTATGTGCTAGCAGCACCTATCCCAGCATTGGCTCAATGCAGGACTTGACCAACATGTCCTGTACTGAGCTACATCAGATAATCTTTACAAACCCTTGGCAGTGGATCAACTTCACACCTCTATCAGCCTCCATTAACAAATGGTGTGCATATTTAACCCCTACTCCCATAAATGACAGAACATTTGAGCAGACTAATGTGATGATGTGAGGGATCTATTGTCAGGAAGGTTAGCCAGGCAGGCTGAGGAAGCTAACACCATTTTGGTTATCTGACTTGCATCTTGCAAACTTTGCAGACCGCCTCTTTGCCATCATGTCATTTGGTGGCGAGGCATATTTGCTCTGCATACCTGGAGGCTCAGAGGCTGACTCTGTGGCATTCCAGCAGGACGCCGGAAGCCTCTCCAGCTCAGGAATCTGATGAGCTCATGTGTCATTAATAGGAAAGGAATGGCTCTTGGGAAGGCCAATAGACAAAACTCCACTAAGTCTTAGCACATTAAAGAGAAAAGGTAAAATAATTCCTTTGTTAGTCCTGGAGGAGAATTCCAGTACGAGGAGTAATAAGATTAAAGTTGGCTTGTTTTCTTTTCTTACATGCACCTCTAATATGGAGAATTCTCAGAGAGACAAAACTACAACACTGAGACACCTGTATGTGGCATCTTTCAACATCACATTAAGGACTTGTCCCACCTCTTCTGGTATCTAACCACAGTAGCATCCTACCTGAGAACTTAACCTGGATCCACACACACTTCTTGTGAAGGAATGGTAATAACCCACCTGACCAAGTTCTGCTGTTTTCTTTTTAACCTCCTTTGGGTTATGTTCTAAATACTGAAAGGCATCGTAACCCATATATGGTCAAAACACATTCCAGGTTTTCGACAGTTACTGATTTTTTTCAAGGCTAATCTCCATACTTCCTCACTATGAAACCAGAGAAAATTCTGCCAGGAAAGCTGAAATTTCAGTCTATTTTCCAAATTAAAACTGAGAGGAAACATTGAGGATTGCTGACATGGAACAACTGTTTGTGCAGATTTCCAGCTTGGAAACTGATGGATGTTAAACAGTTAGAGCCTACAGGGATTTATCCCTGCAGCCCCTGCAAACATTATTGGGATTTAATAGAGGATACATTCACCTCGGAGCCAAGGTTTTTTGTTCAGGCATCAAAAGATGAAGGAGCATATTCCATGAGTCCCTCTTTGATAATATTCTGTCTGCTTACTATTCCTATAAAACTAATGAGATTTAATTATATTTTAAAGGAAATTTGTAACACTCATTTAAGAAAGCACTGGCCTTTTCTAAGTAGCCCCAGTTGTAAAGTGTATGGAAAGCAGACAGTCCAGCAGGCCTGCTTGCAGATGGTCATAAAATACAAAGCGGGTGTTCAGAGATGGGTGAAATGTACACCCAAGAATGGAAATTAAGCAAGACAAAAAGGTTTAAAACTGATTTTTAGAGAGAAGAACAACCTGGTACAAACAAACTTCCATCAGGCTTCAAATCCTGAATGGGTAATTCTCTTCAGGTGAAGATCTGCAGGAGTGAGTCCTCTCCTTCCTGCCTTGCTTCAAGTACTTTTAGTTTTGCTGGGCACCTGAGTTTTGTATGATGAACCTGTGTTTATCTGAGTCAAGCCCTCAAATTTATTGCATGAATTTCCTGCTCAAAAGGCCAGTGTAATACTGGCACTCCAACAAGTGCTTCCCTACTTTTATTTTCTGGATTTATCTGCAAATGGAACACAACGTTTCTGTTTCTCAGTACAAAAGAGTAACCACATGAAAAAGAGCTATTGCTTACACATGATGGAAATGTGAACTATCCATGTTCTTCTAAATCTCTGGAGCTCATGTATCCTGAATTAGCAACTAAGCCTCAAGCCATTCCTGAAGCTTAATTTACCAGTAACTGAAAAACAATGAGATAATGTGAACCTTATTGCTTCTTTATTTAAGCTAATCAAATCCTTCAAGTCTTTTCCTTGTCTCTAACCTAGCTATACTGCATGTTCACTCAAACTGAGGCTGTAGTGATAGGACAAGGGGTAACAGGTTAAAACTTAAACAGGGGAAGTTTAGATTGGATATAAGGAGGAAATTCTTTCCTGTTAGGGTGGTGAGGCACTGCAATAGGTTGCCCAGGGAGGTTGTGAATGCTCCATCCCTGGCAGTGTTCAAGACCAGGTTGGACGAGGCCTTGGGTGATATGGTTTAGTGTGAGGTGTCCCTGCCCATGGCAGGGGGGTTGGAACTGGATGATCTTAAGGTCCTTTCCAACCCTAACTATTCTATGATTCTATGATTCTAAAATGTCTTTCCATCTTCCTTACATCCTCGCTATAGCCACCACAAAAGAACCCTTAGGAAAGGTTAAAAGGCTAATTGTGTAAAACAGAAAAAACCATGATTTTATTAGAGAAGCGGAAGGCTGTTCTGCTTTATTAAGTAAAGGAAGGGCAAAGATAATGTAGATAAAGGAAACTCACAGTATCCCCTCCTGTTTCCCTTCAAGGTAGCTGCCTTGGCTCCCTGCACATCAGCTGAACTGTGTCAAAAGTCACTACTGCAGATACAGAACTGAGCAAATCTGGCTCTGGGACTTCCACCGTGTGCAGTTATCGCAGGCAGTCCAGCCTCAGTGTCACCACAGACTCCAGTCACAGGAAACAGAGAATTGATTTCCACTTATGTCTTTAAACTAATAAAGTAGATGGTCTCTCTATAACACGAAATCATGCTATGTGTCACTTTACCAATAACAAAGTTCCATGAACGTACTGTTTGGAGGAGAGGGGGACTGTGGCCAAGTGCTGGGTTTGCAATCTCTGCTTGCAGAGCTATCGATCGCATGAATAAAAACGCAAAATCTCTCCTTTGAGAGAACCATGACAAAACATGGCATCACAAACATGATCTTCATCAGAAACTGGGCTGCTTGTGGGATTTAGATTTAGCTTCTCTTGCTGGTACAATGGCAAACTCTTCTCCAATTCTGCCCAGTAACTACAGAAGAGATGCAGACTGAAGTATGAACTACTGGCTAGAAGACTACAAACCTCTACATTTTGTGATTCCCAGATCCTAGACTGTATTTTTGACAGGCAGATCTCAAAGCAGCTTACAAAGGAGATCAGCACCAATACAGAATCATAGAATAGTTAGGGTTGGAAAGGACCTTAAGATCATCTAGTTCCAACGCCCCACTAAACCATGCCACCCAAGGCTTTGTCCAGCCTGGCCTTGAACACCACCAGGGATGGAGCATTCACAACCTCCCTGGGCAACCCATTCCAGTGCCTCACCACCCTTACAGGAAAGAATTTCATTTGACAAATGAGAAAACATAACTACAAAAGTAAAATGACTTATCCAATGTTATCCAGAAAACAAGTGGTAGAGACGGGAATACAATCACAGTCCTCTTGAGTCCCAGCTCCATTTTAGTTGTTTAGTCTATTTGACAGCTTTTACTTTCTTACCTTCTATAAAGTGATATATGAATGACAGGAAATTTTGTGACTCGGCTCTAGTTTATGACAGCTCCTTATGGACCAACTCAGTCTGATGCATATGGGTTGGTTTTTTTTTTAAGCCAGCAAGAAGGCATTTTTATCAAGAGATTTTGAATTCTCAGTCAAACCTTTTGGAAAAGCTACTGGTCGTGGCAGGGGCACTTTGTAAACCTGTGAGTTGGTAAAGTTTCATACGCTGCATGATTCACGTTTGCTTTGCCATGTGTTGTAACAAATTGGTCAAGCTACAAGGGAAAACCCATAGATTTAGTCATCTGCCAGACAAGAGGGACAGAAAAGCGCAAGCCAAATGACCACACCATTTCCTTCAATAGCTAACTATGACTGCTGAAGCCACAATAACCAACTGCTCAGTCAAAGGAGGCACTGTCTGGGGTATCTAAGCATGAGAGAGACTGCTCATCATAAAACCTCACTGGTAAGCACCCAGGAATGTCTACACCATGTGCTGAAGCATGATGCAGATATCCTTGAGCTAACTGCGGACAGGTCATCTGCAGTGCAGAGCCACATGCACTTATCAGCCCTGGTCCAGAAGCCATACACTTGGGTTTGCACTGTTCTGCAACTCAGCTAATGATCCCTGCCTCTCAGATGTGGTTCCTCCATTGAGTAAGCTCAGGAATCTGTGTGCTAAATTCAGATTCAGACATGCTATTAATTGCTTGACATTCTGTTTTAGGTCTTGTTTTGCAAATCACTGAACACCTCCAACTTTCACCAATACCACTGCAAACCTACAGCTCTGATCGTCTTCTGCGAGCATGCAGAATGCAGACCTGGACCTGTAAGGTGCTGTCCTCAAGTGCAAGAATTTTTTTACTTCTCCTTTATGAATCTTTCCAATACAATTAAAGAATTCCAGTTTTTAGTCTGTTTCTTCCAAAATGCGAGTCGTAAGTCACAACACAGTAAGCTCCTTTGAGCAGACACAAGACACTGAATTTTCTGTTCTTGTTATTAAACACAGAAGGTGGGCAGGTCAGGATTTTCCTCATCCTCCATAATTTTAGTTAGATTTTGACAAATATTCCTATTCCAAGTTGGGCAAACTGACAAACTTGACACTGCCCTTCTCCCTTTAAATGCATCTGGATCAGATCAATTCAAATCTTTAATCTTCCCATTTAGTAAAACCAAGGTAATATACTGAAATGAAGAAGAATTTTCAATGGACAAATGAAGCTTGTAACTTTCAAAATATCCCAGGGAGAGACCTATGCAAAGAGAAATGCCTTTTCTACTCAAAAATACCCCAAATGGATTTGGGTGATTTACTGAAAGCAATTCTGCTCTGTGAAGTCTTTCTTTTGATGTATGAATTGTATTTACTAATAAAAAAGTCAGCTTGGGAATTTCTGCACCTGCTCTAATTGACTTTGCTTTACCTTACCCAAGAGTGAATAAAATGTAGTGAGAAACAAGGAGGGGCAAAGATGACTGAGCAATACTTCACAGTGACATTCCAGCCTTGCCATTCCAGTGTGGCTGGAACAAGAGATACGAGGACATTCATCACTCCCTGGGAGCTTTTCGCCACTGCAAATAAACACACAACCAGTGCCCACCCTGATGCTTCCCTGCAGGCTCACATTCTCAGAGACAATGTGGATTTTACCCTTCTCTCCTCTACCACATGCAAGGTGGAGACGCTCTAGAGATTTTCATGTGGAGCCTCCCATCTCCGAGCAAGTTTAATCCACAATGCTGCAAAAGACTCCATGGCCTTAAGCAAGGGAAAAACCCATAAAGATGACTTTTGTAAAAACACAACAAAACACAACAGCCGCCTTTCCCTCAAACCAAACTCTAATTATGGAAGCAGTGCTAGACACTATGAGGTTCAGAGAGGGGAAAAGGAGGAGAGACTGCAAGAGACATCTCTTCTTTCAACCCAAGTGACACCATCATTCAGATCCTCAAAAGAACTGGAAAAAATCAAAGCCAAAATTAAGGTAAATATAAAGCAGAGCCTTTTTATAAAAAAAACCAGTTTCTGTAGAAGCTCAGTTAGGGAGAATGTTTTTTTTCTCCCTCAGTTTCGTTTGCCTTTCATCTTCCAATTCCTCCTGACCCTTAATAAATAATTAACCAGCTGTTGAGGCAGGCTTTATGTGCTTATAGTCATACATCAAACTTAATAGGAAAATCAAAGTTTGCGTAAGTACAGAAGGCATTGAGAGAGATCACAGTGCAGCAGCGAGGCCTTTCAGTAACATAAGCGTTTCACATCATGAAAAGGTCTTACAAAATTATTTCAGCTGCATATTTAAATATCATTCTTGTCCAGAAGATTTACAATAGTGCTTGAAAATTTCTCATGCAAACATAATTTATTTAAAATCAGGTATTGGTGGTAATTAAAATTTATAGTATAACGTAACATTGAAAGCTTTGGTTTTCTATAGTGCCTTTCATCTGAGAATTTCAAAGCAGTTCACAGCACCAGCGTACATCAAATGGATTTCAAGTTGATGACATAGGAGGAGACCTCTTCATATGGAAACTGAGGCAAAGAGGTAACCACCTAATTGTAAAAACAACTGGCTGTTGCTGGATGCCCCACTCTGGGGTGCTACATCTGATCTGATTTTTAAGAGGATGATTTTTTGGAGTGTAGCATAAAAAAGTCCCTTCAAGATGGCTGCAAAATTGGTCTTCCAAATTCATACTTCCCCCTGAATGCAGACCCACACAACCGGCATATTTGATCCCCAAACCAAACTCTGGGTTACTGACTCCCTTAATAAACAGGTATTGGGCCATATGTAGGTTGCCTGCCATAACAGTTACAAAATTAGAGAGATAACTGAGTAATTCTGGCCACATATTATGCAGAGCTACTTTCAGTCAGTGGAGAGGAGTGATGGCTGTTTGCAGACCTCCTGCTTAGATGCTGTGACTACAAAGATGTTCTATAAAAAGCCTGTTTCTATAAAGAGCCAAAGAGTGTGCCTGAATCTATCCTATGAGCTGGTCAGCATATAAATACAACCCATTAGGTCATGAGGCAATTTGTCACTTTCTTTAAAAACGAAATGAAATAAGTCATTCTCTGTGTAGCAGCATTAATGGAGCTTTGTTTCCTATAGATCTGACTCTGATGGTTCTACATTGCCATGCTGCAGTAGTTCCAGTTCCTCCTACACACCTCTGCTAGCACTTCCCACACTTTGGAGCATCTCCAGCTTTTGCCTCCTCTGAGCTTTCACAGCTGCTCCTGACATCCTCAAGCTACTGACATGATGGTATAGCTGGTTCACAGCCTGTGCCTGTGATAGACCTGTCAGCTTGCCCATGCTACATGGCCAGTTTGGAGGCCAAGCAGAACGGATAACTGTTGAGCTCACCAGCCTGCCTTCACTGAGACACTCTTCTGCGTTTCTATCTTTACCCAGCCACCAGTTTTGCTTTTAGGAAGTAAGTACCTTTGAGATGTTTACCTTCCTGTCAAACAGGTCACAGACTGATTAGGAAACTGTCTGATGGCTGGGCAGGGCAATTGCACAAGGCTCAGCTCCTAAGGAAACTGGGTGAAGAAAACCAGCCAAGCTCTCTAAGGAGAAAGGACAGCTGCGGCTGCAACATTCTTGGTTCTTCTTGGGTTTATTCAAACAAAAAAAGGGGAAAACAACACCCTGCATTCTTTGGCACGCTTGAGATGGACAGTGATGGCTATGTGGTTTCTTGCTTACACAAAATCAATAAAAGAGAGGGTCAGAGTTTGGCTGGGGGTAGAGCCACACAGCACTGTACAGGCCAAGGGAGCTCGCTCTACTCATGTGCCAAGCTTGCCAGAGCACGTAAAGGCAACCGAGGCAGTGCCAAGCCTGAAGTAACCCACCCTGATGGGAGACAGCATATTTTTTCCCAGCTCAATGTTGCAGTAACCATGTCAGTTGGCTTGGAGCACAGGGAAAGCAAATCCGTGCCTTTGTGGAGAGTGGGTGCAACAGGCTTGCATCTGCCTGCAGAACCCAATGTAGAAATACATGCAGGGTTTCTGTTTCAGCAGCATGGGCTAGAATATGAGGGGGTCTGGAGAGCAGAAAGAAAGGCTGGAACTGAATGAAGAAAGCAGTTCTAAATGAGCGTTAGGGTAATGGAGTTCATTAGGACATTGCAGTCAGGAATGAATCTACAGCTTCTAGGGACCTGGGCCACTGGGTCTGACTACACCAGCATCTTTGTGGTCTTCTAGGATTCCGCACAAAAACATCTTACTCACAAGTCTTCAGCTTTCTAATGAGGTTCTGTTAAATAAATGTATTAAATTTTATTCAAACAAAACACAACAGGGCTTTTCTGAGATGGATACGGAATGCTAAGTATGAGTAGCAAGCTGTAAATACCTCCAAGATAACTGTGACACTGGGGTACTGCATAAATGTCACAGTGAGGTCCACAAATGCCTAATAGTTAAAAAAAAACATGCTGTCATTAATCCCCTATGAAAACACAGAATAAGATGTTTCAAGTTAGCATCCCTCAGATCTCCAAATGAATGTCTGTGAACAATTTTATCTATCTAGACCATCTGGTCTTCTATGCAGAGCCTGGGCCTCCCTTCAGATTTCTGGCCGTGGCTCCACATTTACAAACATGCAATGAACTAAAAATCCAAACGTAGATGATGTGAAATGCATTGCTGGGGTGAGTCAGATAAAAGACCAGGCAAGTGATCTGGGGACAAAATGTCTGGTGCAGATGACCACACCATGAGTACCATGCTGTCTCCTGAAGAAGGGTGCAGTACATTATCTCACTGGATTACTCCTGGGGGCAGGACTTCTAGCCCACCCAGAAGACATGAAAGAGAGAGACTGGATTTCCACCTGACAGCAGATTGTGAACACTGTGTTTTGTGAACAACGGAGCTTTTGTTGTCAGTGTCAGATAAAGCAATAGGGAAGGAAAGTTCACGAGAAAACACTGAGAATTGCCTTATTCTAAGAAATTAAATTTCTTATGTGATATAATGATGACAGTCAAATTGTATCATCTGAAATTGGTAGCCATGTGAACAGTGAAATAGCACAGAGATAATACTCTTCAGGTTTGGTGAAAATAATACAGGAATCATCATAGAAACAAACATTTAGGTTAGTATTTTGCTTAGCTAGAGCTGAGCAGGGGAACACTATGGGAAATAGTAAGACAAAATGAACACCTGGGGGAAACCACAGTGTGTCACAGCATGATTAGGCAAATCATTTTGTTAGAATAGAGAATGAATGAGATGCATTAAAAAGACACCAGCAACCTTCTAGACCTCTTGAAAATCTACCATGAAGAATACAGGGAGAGGGACCAGGGACAGAGACAAAGATTTGAGATGATGCAAACCCTGGAACTAGATATTTTGTTCCCAGAATTTAGAAATACATTTCCTCCATCTATTATGTATCAGGATTTTTTTCCTTTCAGGGTTAATTTACCCATGCAGCCCTTTATTATTTACCTAGTTTTGGTGAAAAGGAGAACTACAATATTCAATGAAATTTTAGTCATGCAAATCATAGATGGAAACCTTTTTAACCCCAGTGAAAAGGTATCTCTGGGCGTCAGTGCTGCAGGGAACTGAAAGGCAGTCTAAAATCTGTCAAAGGACTGTTAGCAGGGAGGAAAGTGAGAAGCTACTGTGGTAAGCTATTGGGAGCCATCTATGAGTATGTAAATTATGGAGCTGTACTGAATATTACACCTCTAACTTCACATGAGGTTGTGATAGGAACATTTACTATTCCCCAATTCTCCCAGCACATTGAGCAAAACTTGAGGAGGATTCTTCAGTCAGTCACCCTATTTCAGTTGCCCAAAGCACCTCACCAAGACCCAGGATCTGTTCAAGAGCAAATTATTTCTAGGCTAGACCGTATTTGTTTCTCTGAAATAATACAAAGCGGCTGCCACCACATTTTGCCCACTTATTTGGAGACAGGCAAACCACCGTAAGTGGAAGGTAAGCAGTATTTTAGAAGGTGTTTCCAAACACCCAGGTAAAGAGTTACCCTAGATCAGATAGAACGTCTCATTACTGGCGTGGATTAAAAGCAGCTCTTGTGGCTATGAGCTTCAGGTATATCCTGCAGCGTGCACATAAAAATGTGTACCATCAAACTTCCTAGGACTAGAGAGGCATAACTGTATCCTTCCAGATATAGGGGGATTTAAAATCATTTTCAAGCTTTGAAAATGTGTGGTATCTTCTATTTTGTGTATTCAGCAAGCACATATGTTAACTGAAGGAAAAAGCCATATTCAATGGAAGCTTGCAAGAAAGGTGTTAAATCTCAGTTTCTTCATAAATGAGAAATATTTTCCAGTCATTATGTCTCTTTCTTAACTTGGCATACATACAACTACTCCGTGCTTTGATGTGCTCATTTTGGACTCAGAAGGCTGTTTGTACAAAGAGGAAGGCATGAAATAAATGAAATAAGCCATTAAAAAGGGCAGAACTGTAACTTTTAGGCTGGGGGGGGGGGGGGGGGGAGAAGAGCAGTGTATTTCTCAATTGTGCCAATACAAGCAAAACATCTCATCTTCGCATTTTGTTACAAATACCTCAAACTCGTCACTCGCTTAAGGAAGAGAAAATGTAAAAGAAATTTTTTGAGGGATTTTTTTTGCTGTCCTTGTTTCTTAATATAGCCATGTCTGGCTAGGTCTGGCAGAATTACTATACAGAAGAACATGTCGAGGGTAGATCCCACATAAGCGATAAGCCCCACAGCACCAAAAGGCATTCAGCTCAAGAAATCTGCAAATCTAAACCAATTGTGCGTGTGTGGTTTTCGTGACTGACATTAAACTTCAAGCTTTGAAAAGGCTATGAATTAATTATCTGTGACCCTAGGACTCTCAAAACTGATTCATCCATCTATGTTAACTGATGCCTCATAACACATTTGGGAACAGGAAAATTATCTTTATTTCTTGCATGTTAGAGGGAGGACGCTCTTTTGGAATCATATCATCAAGCAAATCTGAGAAACAGAAGTTTTAGCACTGACTTTGATGAGAACAAAGTTGGAGAAAAGACTGAGAACTTCAGAAAGCCCCCTCCCTCATGACCAAATGATGACAAACAAGTTAGTTCAGTGTCCTTAGAGCAGTTGGCCTATAAAGCCTTTCTGGGAAGATCACACCATGAGTTTTAAAAAGCTTGGTCCAAATCCTGTCTTAGCTGGCTGCACAGACTTTTGAGTGCAGTACTCTAGGGTTACACATGAATAGCTGAGATCAGTCAACGTAGACAGCATAAAACCATTATAATGTCTAGGTATCTACAAGCCAATCATGAAACCTATCGGGCTAATTATAAACTCCTGGTCTCAGCCAGTTATTTCCATAACAGGTTCAAGAAGTATTTCAAAGCACTTACTGGATTGCTTATCTTTCCCTTGGGTTCTGCAATCTTGCCCTATTTACCTTATGTACAAACCTCTTCCTTCTTAGCATTTATTTCCGTCTGCAGGCCAAGGGACTTAATTTCTCTTCCCTGAAAGAAGAAAACCAAAAATGCCCAAAGGCCAAATAACATTCTGTATACAAGTAGCCTGTATAAGATACATGTAGTTGGAGAAATATTGTGCTAAGTGTCTAACTGCTAGTTATTTCTGAGTTAAATACTAACTGCTATAGAAAATCATATTAGGTGCCTTTCTGCTGTTCTATATGCTGAAGATACCTTTAAAACCCTACCTCTTCCATGCTGAAATCTCTCAATGAGGGGATCAAATAGAGCATATACTTTTTGCAGCTCTACTTATCACTTAAGAAAACTGCAGCTGAACTCTTTGCACCCACAGTATTTATAACAGATAAGTATCAGAGCCTATTGCAAACATTTCTGAGATAACATGGCAATGCCATTTCTGTTGGCAGAAACCTCTGTCCAGTTTGCTCACAGTGTGGGCAGAATGATCATGGGCTTGCAGCTGCCTAAGGGGTCCTGTGCCCTGAAATCAAAATGCATCTTCACAAACACAGCCTTCTAAATCAAAAGTTTATGCATCCTGTCTGTTAAGCTGAACAAAGGACAGACTGCATTTCTTCTGGAAAACTGGGAGGCCACTGCATAATGTCTAACGAACAGGATTGCCTAGGGAGATGGATCAAGTCATAGGAATTAAGCTGCTCTCTTCCTAACGCCAATAGAGGAACACTAGATGATCTTTAAGGTCCTTTCCAATGCTAACCGTTCTATGATTCTAAGACAATGCAAGGATCATTGTTAGCATAATGCTCTGCTCCTGGAAGTGATAATACAAAAAAACCCATTCAGAGACCATCCTAGTCCCAGCAACATCCCTTTTCTCCCACTGCAACCATAATAGAGGTGATGGTACAACCATTTAGTTGTTCTTGATCTCCTGCCCACCCTAAGCCAAAGAGAAGGAGGATCTGTTTACAACAATAGATAGGCATGTACTATTTCCATTTCAGACAAGGATCTCTCAGAGGAGCCGGTGAGATTGATTAGACAAAGGAAAACATCACAGGACCAAACCCATGTGGCAGTACTTCTTTTGACACAATGAAATCCTACAAGGGATCAAATACTGCCCAGGGCTTGCAGCCCATGCTTCACTGAACCACATCTGAAACTACCAAAGTGAAAACAACTCCCAAAGACAGACAGCTCTGGAGGCAGATAGAAAAATGAGGAGATAGCATAATGCATTCAGGACTTTTGATAAAGAAACAGGATCAGCCATTTGTCTGTACATATACTTGGTAAGGTGAAGTACCTGATCACACTGCTGGCCTTCCCACAGACAAGCAGGGACACTCTGTCAGAGCAGAAAAGGGAAACCTCTTTCATTGACCCCTTCTTTAAGGCTTGTAGTAGGTACAGAGCAGCAACAGGTCTCGTAGCGTACAGCTTCCAAGCACAATGCAGCTTGACGTACAGAAAGACCACAATTTCCATTCTTAAAAGGGAACCAAGGAGAGGAGGCCTGCATAAAGCAGAGCACGTCTCCCTGTCCTTTTCATATTCACACAGAAGTGACTTCACAAACATCAAGTCACAGGTAATGCAAGCAGGACATTCTAACAGTAGCACCTCATCATAACTCTTTTTGCAGAGCCTGCTGTTGTATTTACACTTACTCCCTTTCTTCTGCCTCCCAAGCTACTTCCCACTTCTTCCTAGCAGAAGCAATGATATTTATATAGTCTAAATTGGCAGTTTTTCCATTTCCATTTTTCTGCTGCTCTAAATAAATTGTTCAATTCTGCATAAAATGCTCTTACCATTCCAGGTGATTTTCAACAAAGGCAGACATGGGGCTGATCTGTACAGTGTAAGTGTCGTTGGCGGAATACTCAAACAGCCCATAATAGGGATTGAAGAGCTCCTGAGACAGAAGGAAGAAGAATTCTCGGGAGGGGCCGCTGTAGTCCAACCTGGAAAGGAAAAGGTAAAAAAGCTAAAATGAGGCTCATTCCCATTCGAGTGAATTCCCTGGGTTTTGCCAACACTGACTGCTGTCTAACGCCTACCCCTGCACAGTCACTGCATTTCTAACATGGTGTATCTCTCTTTTCAAAACTTGATTCTGAGCCCTGAACAGGTCACGATACTGAAACTTAACCAGCATCTAGATTGATGAGGGAGGAATCATAACACAGG
Source organism: Pezoporus flaviventris (assembly GCF_033815535.1). NCBI lineage: Eukaryota > Metazoa > Chordata > Aves > Psittaciformes > Psittacidae > Pezoporus > Pezoporus flaviventris. The sequence continues at coordinate 9,298,180 of NW_026892585.1, forward strand.
CACATCCCACAGGTAGCATCTTTTCCTTTGCTCCAAAGGCTTGGCAAATTGAGGTACAAAGCTCAGCCTTCTCTTGGCTGGCTGGCTAGCAGAAGGCTTGCTTTTGCAGTGAGTGGGTCTGACCTGCCTATGAACACCTGGGTTCACAGACCACAGCCCAGACTGAAGCAGAAATTGCTCTTACTCTCCTACACTGAGATGTAACCACAGATAAAATCTAGCCCCAAGAATGCTTTCTTAGCTACAGGTACAACATAAAGGTCAGTGCTGCACAAGACCAAATCCCAACAGAACTCTCTCAAGAGAAAGTGGTGATTCCTCAGTTGTTCTATCCAAACTCTTCTACTTTTCTGTCACTTTCAAATACACGTGGTACACCTTAAGCTCTGCTTTGCTGTTGCATGACTTTGTTCTGTAGGGTCACCTTTTCTCCTTGCTTTTTTAAAATCAAGCTGTTTCAAATTATCTCAACTTGAAAAAGAACCCCAGAAAACCCAACACCAAAACAGCTTCATGAATACATTAAACCCAACTGTGATGGATTAATTAAAAACAGATCATCCTCTAATAATGGTAGGTAGGACTTTCATTCCAAAATTAACATACATGTAGCAATATGAACAAATGATCTGTAGCCATATATCACATGTGCCAAAAGATTTTCTGAGGTGGACACTATTCCTTCTACTCAACAAATGTAAAGGAAGTGGAAAACTCTGCAGCTGGATCAGATGTTCTGTATTACATTTGAAGTTATGGAAGCATAAGCACAAGGGGTTGAATGACTCGTGAAACTACAGAGATGATAAAGGGCATGCTGGCCCATCCTCCTGTTACACCTCTGGAGGTTCAGTACTTTTCTCTTCGAGAAAAACAAAATCCTACCCATGGGGTTGTTTAAAAAAAGAAACTTTATATGCAAAGCTACTGAATTATGATTTCATGCCTTTGTTATATGGAACACTGGAAATATGCTCAATGATCTTTCCATTTTAAAAGCATGTGGATTAAGCCTCAATTGCAATGTAGCTCTTGAGATGAGCCAGGGTGGCTTTGAAAGGTTCTGTTTAGACTGGAAACAAAAGTTCAGGGGCTGGCTTTAATCATCCAGGAGTGGCTCATGGATTTGTTAGGTTGGTAGAAAGTTTCCTGAGAGAAGGCCTTCTCAAGAGGCTTCTGTTACTTTCGGCTTCCAAAATGGGTGAATTCAACTGTAAGAACTAAACAGCATTCACACCTCTTGTTTCAGCCAGAAACAAGAAATCCACATATGGATAACAAATGATTACTAGATGGCATGCAAAGCAAAAAGTTTTGAAGGAAAACCAGATCCATTTGGAAGAGTTAGAGTAACAAAGGGGATAAAGGTCTGCTCTCAGTAGTTCAGTTTTACCTTCCAGGCAGTCAAAATACCGATGCCAACAAGATGACAGTAGATTTAACCACTTAATTGTCACTTTGAGACATCTAGATGGAAGGTGCTATAAGAAAATGAAGCATTATTGCTATTGTTATTGTTAACAAATGCTTGAGCTTAAGATGAATCACTTGGAGGTAAAACAAAACCAAAGAAACATTACATAACAAGAGAGGCTCAGCATTAGTCAACTGTATGTTTTGCAACATTAACAGCTAGTTCAAAACTGATAGCGTTTTGTAGTTCCCTACCCTTCCTCGCCAACAAACGTGACGTAGAGTTTGTTCCGCTGGAGCTCCTTGCGGGAATATGCCATTACCTGGTTGAAGGTGCCCTCCAGCAAGTGGTCACGCCGTATAATTAACCTGCAAAGGGAGGCAGAAATGGAGATCTAATGACTGAGTCTTGTGTGAGCCTGTGAGGCTGAAGGTAAGCAAGAGCTGGTAAAGACAGACATTCATTGTCAGAGAACTTAATAAAGTTGCACACGTTACTTGGCCATTATGGGTTTTCAGTGAGTTGTTTCTTTAGGCTTTTCTATGTGCCTCAAAGGTGAGTTTCTTCACAATGCTGTGATTAGTTTCCAAGAGTTGCTCTACTGCTAAAGCTCTCTGTAACACTCTCTTTGTATGGTAGAGGAGATGTGAGTTTTCTGTGTATATGAGGCTTCTTGGCATTGGATCCAAACTCTTTCTGGATTTAATCCAGTGAAGATCCATGGAAGCACTGCTTCTGTATCAGGGTAAGCAAAGGGAGTATCAGCCTCTGTTTACAACACACCTCTCACTCCCCTGCCAACCTCTAAAGCAACTTCATGAATAGTACATTTAAACATCTGTGCAAGAAATCCTTCTTGTTCATATGTCCATGGACACTTTAAGACAGATCTTCCAAAATGTATTTTATGTCTGCCTCAGACCCACTCAGCAGGACACTAAAAGGGATAAGCAACGGCTTGGACTCCCCAGCTCTGTAACAGTATTCTGATGATGACGTTTGCCTGGAACAAGTTGCCTGGCTTCATACGGGTATTTTTTTCCTACAACAGATGTGATTTGGTAGGGAGCCAACCTGATGCATAAATTCACCAGATGCCAAGGAAATACCTTTGAAACGTACAGTCCTTTGGCCAAGTTGGGTAACTAGATTGAGCACAAGTAGGTACAGACTCAAAAGTCAAATAACAAGATGTCTGGAAAGCAAACTCCACAACCAAGTGACAAAGATCCCAAAATGCATGACGAGAGGTGAAAATCTCTCTAGTTCAAACCCAGGAGGGCTACCAGCACAAAGAACTGCTGACAGTTAAACCTGCATGTACAGGCTAACTTCTGTAGGGCCATACTCTGTCTCTGAGTTATGCTGATACGTAGATCCAAAGGATTTGGAGTCACTTCATCAGTACAAATGACACAGCTGTTAATCCCTGGTGGGTGTTTGCCTGAACGGATGATTTTCCTACTAGCAAGTAACATGTAGGAATACCAACATCCCTGTTAAACAGGTAGGTAATGGGAGTCCAAAAGAATACGAATCTGTAAGAAATAAAACTTCGACTCAACAGCCACTTGAAGGTCACTCTTTTGCAGGATATACTAAGATTTTACCTTGCCCTGATGATGGTTCATGTACAAAATTCATTCTCTGGTGTGTTTCCCACTTCCTATCAGTGTCTTCATTCATGGATAATGATAAAAGACAAAGCTACACCATGTCAGACTATTTGAGTGACTTGCCATAATACTCACTTAATTTTACCTGGACCTTGCCCATACCCTTTGGCTTCAAGTTTTCGATAGAAATTGCGCAGCTTGGCTTCAAAGTCCCTCCTATATGGAGAAGGTGCTCTTGCACTTGCACGCTGCAGACCTGGGAGGAAAATGATGCAGTGATTGCAATGATTTCCAAGGGCTGCATCTTTTTCACTAGAAGAATTGTTAACCTCGGCTTGTGTGTGCCTTTGTGCTGCCAGCCTTTAACTGTGACTGATCTGGACAGGAATTCAAGGATCAGAAAGGCCAGAGGAAGACTGGCATGCATGACTCCCTCTCACGGGCATTGGTATTTAGCTTTTCTTTACCTATTGCACTTTTAAGAGATCTCTCTCCTCTACACTGTATGGGAGATCTCCTTACTTGGCAGGATTAAACCTCTGGAGCTCAAAGCAACACTTGTCACTGGAGCCTAGCACCCTAGCCAAGCTGGGAATCAGGTTTCCTTGTGTTAATCTGATTGTATATGAAACACTTCCAGCTATCAACACAAACCCTCTTTGTGGCATCAAAAAGGATTTCTGTCAGCAAGAAATGCTACATTTCCCTATTGTGATTCACACATACAGCAGATTTCCAGCAATTTGGAACCTGCTTCGTTTTGAAGTCTGCATTCTCAAAGGAGCTGATTAGTCCTTTTGTATAAGCAAGTGTCATGCCATAAAGAGTCAAAGAATGGATCCATGAAATCCCATTTCCCTATCTCATTACAGGAGACAATAAAAACAAGGCCTTTAATGAGAAATCTGGCAGAAAATTCTCCATAGGAAGGCCACAAAAAACCCCACCCATCACATTTACTGGGAGCACAAAGTATCGTGGCTGCCAGGAGGGAAGCACATTACTAATTGTCTCTGCTGGTAAAACAGAAAGGCGTATTTACATGCAGTGCAAAGAGAATCCCTTGTGACACTTCTTCTGTTAAGGCTTTTTTTTTCCCTCGGGACATAAGAGAATGGGTGTTCTCATGTGCTATGTAGCCAGTGGCAGAAATAAGCAAGCAGTGTGTTGCCAGAAACTAATATCTGCCCTTCTTGTGTTTTCACAAGAACACGTAAAAGACCAGTGCGGTGGTTTCAATATTGTCTAGGTCATGTTCTCACTAAATACTTTGAATTTTGTCTGCAGGAGACTGTTTCTGACCTGCCCCAATGTAGATGAGGGGAATTGTATTAACAATGGTGTTAAAACCCAACAATGAAAAGAGGATGTTCTGATGAAACACTGTCCTCCTACAGACAAGGGTTCAGGACTTAACCTTCACATTGAAAAACCTTCCAATTTTCCACAGCCACCTCTGAGAGCTGAATGTCTCTTGTGCATTAATTTTGTTTGAAACCAGGTAATTTAAATGAATGTTTAAAAAGCTCAGCCAAAACTGGATTTCTTCAGATCACATTTCTGTCGATTCCATCCAAATGGCCACTGGACACAGCCATGCAGTGAGACTGCGCTGGGAGTTGTATATCTTGGCATAAAGGAGACATTAGCTCCTCAGATTTCTATAGCATAAACAATAACTACAGAGACATACCACAGCTGGAAATAACCTTCTCAGACAGCATGTCTTTCTGGAAAATACGCTTCCCGTCAAACCTAAGTTAATGGGCTCAACACAGGAGGTCACACTACATGATCAAGATGATCACCTCAGGTCTTAAAATAGATGTGACTTGGGAAGAACAGAAGTCTTTAACACCAAAGGGAGGAGACTGAACTTTACCAGGGTACTGGAAGTATTATAATACACCTTCGACTTGGAAGCTGCTCTTCGCTGCTGTCACAGAATATGAATGTGCTTCCCTGTCAGTGAATTCTGTTTGGAGTGTACCGTTCTTTTATCCTTATCTTTTCCAACTACACAAAAAGCAGGAAAATACCTTCTTTCACATGGACAATCTCTGAGCTCTGTGTTTCAGCTACTGTTAACATATCAACAGATACATAACAGCAATGGTGACTGATTCAGTAACACAGCAGCTGGGCTCAGATTTGGAGTGGGCACTGGAATTAGCAGGCTGTCAGCTGCCCCTGTGTATTTATCAGGAGAAATACCACAAATGCAAGATCTTGTATAATTTTTCACATCCCCTTACCTGGAGAATTTTGGGGTGATGAACAGGGTGAGCAGCGAGGAGAGAAACTGTAACCAGGGTGGAAGGCAGCCTGCAGTGGTATGTAGGACATAATGTCCTCTTCAAAAAGGCTGCATGGAAAAAGCAACAGGGAGAGAGTTGGTTCATATTCATCCCATGAAGTCTGAGTGCATCTCTGACCTTGTGGATTCATAAAATCCACAGGTTTCCCAAATCAGGTGTGGTACCAGTACTGAAGAACAAAATGAATTTATCTATGTTTCATGCTAACACAGTGGCTTAATCTACATCTGAGGCTATATAGTAAACAGGGACAACTTCAACATATTAGCAGTGAGAAGCAAAGATACACACATGTGTCTCCCAGGTTGTTTTTCCTGGGTCATACATTTTCATACAGCTCAGCTCTTTGACCAGCTGGATCAAGCTGATGGGCATCAGTTGTAAACTTCTTTCATTAGGCAGTGCTATAGAGCATACCAAAAATACCTGGATAATGCAATGTTTTCCATGTAAGACCAAGACAATAAAATAATTCCTTATCTGTGCTGAACAAAAGTAGCTAGGACTTAAAGATCAAGCTCCCTGGCTCCAATAAAAATTGAAGCCTTATCTACATTACCCAAACAGAGCTCACTGCACTGTGCATCAAGGTTTCATTAGCATGCCCTGTGTGCGCAGGCAACGCTGCTGTAGTAAAACTAGTGATTCCACAAGCAGTTACATTATGTACTTGTACTAAGACAAGGGTTTTTCCTCTTTTTTAAAAATCAAACAAACAAGCAAGAGTTTTTCCATAAAAAGAAAACATTCTGATCCGATTCTTTTTTCTCTGCTACTTGATGGTAACAGCTGTATTGATTCAGCTGGCTGGGGATGGAGCTTACTGCACTGAAGGAGGCTGCCTTCCAGAAGTAAGAGTTGACAGACTGGGTGGATTATTTTGGGTGACTATCAGTAACAATAAATACTGCTGTAGTTACAAATGACCTGTAAGATTTAACAAAGTCTTTTCAATTATGAGAAAGAGCCAACCAGCTTCTCTGGTACCATAAGTAATGACATTATGCTTTTGAACAAATTGCTTACCTCAGCAGAATTACTAAATCTGCATCACAGGACAACTTTTCAAGCCCATGTGTACCCTCTGTCCGAATGTAATGGATCTTCTCCCTGAAACAAAAATAATAGTACTGAGAAGAAAGAAAAGACAAAGAAGAGATCATGCCAGTATCAAGGCATGAACTAAGCATAGACTTATTCCTTGGTATTTTGCCAGTTCCTGTTTCTCTCTTTACAAAAATGGCAAGCATCTTAACTGCCTGATTCATTTTCTAATCTCATGATGAAACTGCAGAAAAGTAATCTATTTCTATCACTCAGATTTTATACCATATTTTAGAAAACAGAATGATTCTTAGTCCTCCAAGCTCAGGGGTAGTGCCGTAGCTACGGTCACTGACAGACAGGGGTTTTTGTTTAAGGCTACAACTAGTACACCACCTTTGATCAACAGAATTTGACACAATACCACTTCCTTTACCTCTGACAGGCCTATCTGGAAAATAACACTAACATATATTGATAGTAATTGATCACACAGAATTTATACAGTACATGTGTAAAATCATACATTTTGTTGTTTAAATGACTGCTAAGAAGGAGTGGGAAACACAGGATAGGATCCTATCAGCAGATCAGGACCCTGGAAGATAGAGATCTACATTCCATTCTGTCAGTGTGTTTCTTAAGCACTGCCATGTCCAAGAGTATTTATTCTAGTATCAAGTAAAAGGGCTCTATCTCAAGTCAAGGATGTGCTAAAGCACCTTGCTGGGTAGGACTGCAATGTATTGCAGAATCAAGCTCTGTATAAGACAGACATTTGTCTCCTAGGAGTTTGCGTAATAGCTGCTGTATAAGCATTAGGTAGTGGCTTGGGATTGCTCCTGACCTAAGGCATAATCAAAGCAATGACCTGGAGGCAAACGGCTCAATATCCTGTTACAAATCTCATTATGTACTGGCTAAGCTGTCTAGTCCCTATCACTAGTCAATTTTGTTCTCTGCTCAAAAGGAGATAAAAGCATCATCTGTTCTCTGAGAAATGAGAATTCAAATTACAGCTGAGGAAAAAAAAGTAGTGTGGAATAATTTGATGGCGAAGATAAAAAATTCTCAGTTACGGAAACATACATCTTGAATACTGGGAGCATTTTTCATTCTGTCTCCCTCATATTATTTGAATGTATTAAATCCTCCAGGAAGGAAGTCTAATCCTTACACCCAAAGAACTCTTTGTCTGGCCCTTACAGGTAAACAGTGAGCCAGTAGAGCTATCAGCAGAAACTGCACTGCAGGAACTCTAAGGTCCTTCCTTTGCTCTCCCTTCCCTACTTTACCAGTCCTGCAGCCACACTTTCTACTGCACAGCACAAACTAAATTCTTGGTCAGACTGGCATTGCTGAGACCAACTAATGCCAGCTTAGGTCCTTGGCCAAAACAATTAATTTAACTTTGGAATTAGAATGAGTTTAAATTATACTGACTTCTGGTTCTGTTTTCACTTTTCTTTTAAACCTAAGGAAAGGAATAGGCATAAGAAAAAGAAAAATACAATTTGATTACTTTGGAAAGGACCTCCATTAAGTCCATTAAGTGAGAAAGATTAAAGGCAGGAGTAGAACTATCTCATAATGTTCCTATTTATGAAATCTAGTGTGACAATGTCCATGGCCTGGGTGTAAATCCGACCATGAGGTAAAATCCTGGTTCTGATGAAGTTACTGGAGTTTTGCTGCTGATTTCCATTCAAACACAATTTCAACCTATCTTCTGAAAACTGAAGTGACAATTGGAGGTGAAGACAGAGTTGCTGCTATTCTGTAACACTTAGAATGGAAATAAGATATGTCACTGTTTGCCCATAGCTATTTTGATTCTTCTTACTTCTTGGGTGTCTGTGGAAAATAACTGTATTCACTACACAGATTCTGGTGGTCAACACCTACTTGTTACTGGTGACAGTTCCATATGAGGCCCAGCTTCATCTTCTGTACTACAGTTACTACAGTTTGGTTTTCCCCACTACCAGAAGTCCTTCCTGGAACTTCGTTTCAACAGTCTGGAAAAGAGCAGTACCTGAGCGCATGGTTTCTGGCCAAGCTGGGCTGACGCTCCTGCAGCATCTCAAAAATGTTGGGTTGGCGTAGGAATGCAACAATCTTGTCATTGTAAGCTGGAAAAGGGGGGAAAAAATACAGAGGCTTTATTTACTGGGGGGTAACCAGTTAAATAAAGCCAGGCCCCACAGAGGGCCTGGTCACATCACCATGACTGTTCAGGGGCACATTGCCCAGCTGGTGAGGCACAGGGCAACATGAAGCAGTGCATGTGGTTGATGAGATGTTCTAAAAAGCATCTTTGTGAGCACTGCTTTGAAAATTAAAAAGAAACTTGGCTTACCCAGAGGTAATGTCTCGTGATGGTGCTGGTTTCGAATAGCTGTTACGAGACTATTGCCTGGTCTGGCCAACAGAGTAACTCCTCTGTTTCGAGAGACTTCAGAGGCCTATAGCATCAGAGGAAAGGGAAAGAATAATCAGAACTGACTATTGGTAGCTATCAGTCAACAAAAATGTTTTTCATCTTTACACCTTTGACCTTCACAATGGTCTGTGATGCTGAGTGACTGAAGGACAGAAAGACTGTACAAAAACTACAGCTTTATACTTCAACTTAAAAAAGTCAGGTAATTCTGTGCTCCCAAATGGAGGGACACCGTTATCTGCAGCTATCACATCCCTTTGATGCTGCAGTGAAGACACCAGAATGCAGAATCAAATGCCAGTTCACAAAGGTATTGCAGTGATAAGAGTCCTCTGGTGCAACAAAAGTCTCTATAATACCATACAGTCTCTTGTTCTAGCACAACTGCATTTACTTCAAGGTTTTTACAACAATGTCAATTTGAAAAAAAACCCCATAACAATGCAACATGTTGAAGGGGAATTTAATATTGGAAATAACATAAGGAAGGTATATCTATGTAGATCACAGGACAGAAAAGAGCTATATTGTCACAAAAAGGGGTTGCCTAACTTGCATAACCAGAAAGAGAAGCTGAATTGTATACACTGAAAAAGGAACATAATCTGAAGAGCTGATAGAAAGAGTGGTAAGAAGGAAATTTATCTCTACTACTTAAGTAAGGCACTTAAAGAATGCCACTAAAAACAGCATCCACTGAATGGAATCATGTCAGGAAGACAAATACATTAAAAGGTGGGAAAACACTTAGGTATGAGGATATAAAAAGCCATACAATGAGGTCTGTCAATCTGTCTTCAGTAAGTCATTACTTGCTGGGTAACTCTGTGGGGGTTTGTGCAAGATGAGAGGAATCCACCTCTCTTTCATGTGTGTTCCTCCAAAATACAGCCACGGGGAAGCCAACAGAAGAGCAGTGCTACAAAATCAGTGTGAGGACACCCTGTATCAGGACAAGATGTGTTAGGAATTCCAATTGCCATTCTATTGGGCTAATAGCTGCTCCTTTCTCCACTGCACAAATTGTAGTACTTGGCAACTGCTTCAGGAAGAAATTGCCCCTACTCCAATGTTTTAAATGCTTAGCTCTGCATCCAAGCAAACGGTGCCAACCCATTTTCAGTAGTACGGCCAAATGCCAGGTCTTCCAACTGGATACAAATGAAAGCCGAGAAGACTGGCAAGTTGCCTTTGGAGCACATAAAGGATAAGATATTTATATGTAACAAGATACCAGTCAATGCACTTGATATATGTCAATCCACAGGTTAAAAATTTTAAAATCTTAATGATTCTAATTAAACATACAGTAACTGAAGACACAAAACTGATGAGAAAGGGCATGGTGAATGTTTTACTCCATCATTCAGTTATGATTTTACTTGCACCCGTTTTATATCGGTGTGCTTCTGCTGACTGCAACACAGTTATCCCAGTGTCAGAGAGAACAGGCCACAGTATTTAATGGACTGATGTGCTAACCTTGGTCCAACCCTTCTCACCTTTAAACACAGGAAGAACTTTCAAGCAGGCCATACACAATTCACTAAGTCCCTCCGTGCTGTGCTATATCTTCTTCCTTTGTCTCCTTCACACACCCCCATGGGCCAACTGACACAGTTTTAAGAAGCTTTTACCCTCTGGCCCAGGCATCTTTCTGAAAGGAAAAGTGTCTACAGCCCTTCACTGAACAGGAGCCTTCACTCCCCGCTTCCCTTCTCCCCAGTTCTGGTTTAATAGCTAAAGTCATCTAGATTATAGGAATCTAGTTCTGTATGCACCTCACCATAATAAATTGCACGTGCTGTGGTGCTGTCCTTCTCTTCATCACCAGCATCATGCTCTTTACACACTTACACCTCTAAACAATTTTTCTCTGGCAACACAAGAGGAAAATTCCCAGCTGTCCAATTAACTTCCATTTTGCTAACACTCCTCTTTCCAATCTTTAGCTAATACAGTACAATTAATTGATAGCTGCAATTCAATGTTTAATCACAAGCATGTTGTCTACTTTTTAATAGTATCATTTCATTTAGATAAGCATGTTATTGTCTAATTAAAAAAAGAAGAGTGACCCCTGTTAGCGATTTAGTGACCTGGTTCATCTAGAGCAGGGGAATCTGACAAGTTTATGGCAGGCTTAACAGCTTTGCAATTGATATTGGGATGTTGCAACCAGAGTGGAGAGTCCAAACTATCACAGGAGCCTTTCAATGATACAATAACCTTTCCTGGGTTTCGTATCACTGCTGGATTTGAGAGGCTCCTGCCTGTTTGAATTCTGCTACTTGCTCATTGTGGTTTGGGTCAGTAAGGAGATTTATATACTGCTATATTCCAGTACCTCCTCTGCTTTTCTTGCTAACCAGAAACTCTTGCCTCTTCATTATGGATGCCTGCTTCTTTCTTCTTTTTGTCTTTAAAATCCCTACCCTATAATCGTACATGTTCATGTCCATTGCAGATGGAAAGTCTCTTAGAGAGAATGGAAAGTGCTTCTGTTCTGTTCTGTTTATAGCAGTGGCAGAAGGAAACAAAGCACTTGGTGACCTGTGTTCTCCTATTTACTGGTGGCCAGTACAGCTCCCTGAACTTTGCTTTTCAAAAATCAGGTAACCAAGAGAAGCATCAATCACCTTTTTCCTGTAAAAGATTGATACCTCAAATAAGTGCTTATGAAAGAATCTGTAGCATTTTTGTCAAATATATGTATATAATACTATTTAAAATCAAGAATCTACTCAGGTGGATAGCAAAAGTTTTTAGAGAGCTCTTTCATTTAGGAGAATACTTCAACATAAAGAAAAGCATAAATATTACAGATTTATGTAATGGATGCTTTGTTGGAGCAAAATGGAGTACTATTATATGCACAGCCATTTAAAAACACAGCTCACTGTATGGAGATTGAGGGGAAAAAGGGCAGGTTTCATCTTCACTTGGCCTCTTAATAGTTGAGGTAAGCCTTGAATAAAAGTACTTGGAAGCAACAGCGAGCCTTCTATAGTAGCTATGCAATAGCTTTTTCTATTCTCTACTGACAATGAGTTTTAAATGTCATAAAGCAAAGGAAACCGCCATGTCTGAGAAAGCATCTTTTTATGTTCCAGTTTCATGAGGGAGTTTTAAAAGTATATTTGAAATAATAAAAAATAATTCTTTATTAGTATTGCAAGGTTTTCTGTTCAGTACCATGGATTATTAGCCAGGAATGAAGGCCACATTTTGATGAGCTAGAAGAATTTAGAAGATAGGTGGAAGAGCTGGAGATGATCACTTTTACACCAGCACCACAGCCAATTCACTGCATTGCCCTGGACAGGGAGCTTTGAAACTTGTTGGTGACTAAGATAAAACTGGCTTTTGCATGGTGTTTTGGCCTGAAAGTATGAAGAAATGGAGACCCAGTGCCCATGAAATCGTCAGTTCCTATGGTTAGCTACTGTCACTGAATTTCAACCCTGCCTTATTTTGATTATTTTGGCTTTTTCTACCAAAACTCAGTTCTTGTAATGCCTGTCCTCTCCCAGATTAAACAGATCTTTCTATCTATTTTCCAAGAATTCCAGACATTACATTTGCTTTTTTTGTCCACTGTTGAGTACCAAGATCACAATCTCTTAGAACCATCACCATTTCTTTATGGTGACTCACCTTAGAGCCACCACCGAGCGTGTAAAGCTGGATATTTCCTTTTTCCCACTTTGGGCTCATCTGCTCTTTCCCCAGCTGATCAGTCAGTGTCACAAAGTCCCTGGGAAGTCCACATGACACTGGCAACTCACATTGGCACTTGGGCAGGATGCCAGGTGTGTGTGCCAAGGCAGGGAGTTTTATCTCTCATTACCTTGGCTCTCTTCTGTATCCTTTCTGGCACCCACAAGCTATCCTGATTGGAACTGCACTGTTCTGCTCTCCTTTGGGCTCAATTGATATCTGTACATAATGTTAAAAACTTGTGATTGTCTTTCCTGGTCCTTCTTGCTGTCCTGGTGATGGATTCCAGAGGCCGCATCACCTGCTCAGCAAAGAAACCAGCTGGACTGCAGACGGCTGACACATGGCCAGGACAAAGCCCCAAGTGTGTCCCCACAAACATGATTTATAGGATAAAAGCGCATCCAAATAGACTTGGAAGAAACGCCATGGACCATGTGGCTCTTAATAAATGGGCTGAGTTGCAAAGGGTTGAATCCTCACCTTGAAAATGGTGGGCTTTTAGGCACCAATAAAAAGTCCTTGTAAAACAATGGGAGTCCTTCCAGTGGAGAAGTAGTACTTCCAGAGTGGAAGTTACTGATTATGACAAGGGTGCAAAAGCACTGTGAGATCCAGGCCACCAAGACGGTGGGATGAAGGTGCCAGCAGTGATGGCTCCTGAGACAGAAATCTGTTTCATTGGCCGATCATGCCAAATCAGTGGCCTCAATTAACAGTTTTTTAATTTCCCCAGAGAATCATTACTCAGAAATATTCAATGCTTTTCACTCCCTCCCCTGTACTTGATATTTTGGGTTTATTGCAAATTGTTCTCTGTCAGCCTTGACAGCACTTGCAAAACCAAGTGTATGTTTTGGCTTAGGTAACCTGAGTTGCTCAGTGGTGTTTCTGTCCCCGATATGGTGAAATTGTAAGCAAGCCCCAGGCAAGCATGGGCCCAAATATGAATCAGCATGTAGGTGACTTTCACATTCATGTCAACAGATTAGTCACAACAGCAATACTAAACTGCAGGCTGTTGGCAGATAGAGGTTGCTAAGTTGGTGAGAAGATGTGATTGAAACAGATCCATTGATACACTTCTGTCTTCAGAAAACATATTGCTGTGTTCACCCAAGATGGGGGAAATCTACCCAAGCTACTCATGCCTGCTTTGCCTTTGGTTCTGAAGTTTTGACTTCCTGATCCCAACCCCATTTGGCAGTGGGAGGTGTTCAGGCTGGTCCTGCTGCAATAAATCCCAATGTTAACTTCACAAGTATTTCCCCAGATGTTTTTCTGGAAGAGGAAGATCCTTAATCTTTACTGCTGTTGAGCTTCAATCTTTACAGATGTTCAACTGCATGGTTTTGCTACATGAAGAATCTGATTGCTGGTCCTTTTTCCTCCTTAAATCCACAATACAAACCCAGTATTTATGCTTCTATCAATCCTGCCCATGGCCCTCAGTGATACAAATCACCCCCATGAAACACAGGAAAGATGTTTAATGTGGTTGAAAGCTAGGGAAGCAAACGTCAACATACATTACTACACTACTGCTAGGGATATCTTTTCAGAGCACAGTGTCACAGTGGGGAATGAAGAAACATCTGAAGCTGCTGAAGCAGCAGGCTATAAAAACAATGACTTCACTTAAGCAAGACTAGGATGTCAAATACAGATTCTTCTTTTAAAATCTTTTTTGTTGTTATTTCACTTCCATTATTTAGTTTTACTTGTTTCTTATTTTATTCTGAAAATAGTCAAAATATGAACCTGCACTACCAGCAAGCTCTGAGATAAACCCTTCAGAAAGAAAAAAATCCCTTACTTCCATTGGAAGACAAAAATCCACACGACATTCTGTTTAAATGCATTTCAAAGATAAGGAGTGCTTTTAGTTCTACAGACGACTGCTGTCAAAAGTAACTGCATTGACACCAGCATCGTTACCTCTCCAGCGCTGTAGCTACGAAGTCGCTGCAGATGCTGCCTGTGAGTCAGGTGATTGGGGAGACGGCCATTCTGCAGGGGGATCCTGGGATCTATGAAGGTGGTAGCACGGCTGTTGTGGTCAACGAAGAAAGACTGAAACACAGGGGAACAATGGGTTTTTGTAAGATGACTGGCAACACTGTGGTGATATTGTGGGATCATAAAGTGAAAACCACTGGCTACTGTGTGTCACAAATACCCTGTTTAGGTACAGCCCATGGAAGACATCTGTAAATGACAGGACTTTCTTAGTCAAAGCTAGAATAGCTCTTGGCAAATACCTGAAGCTACGTAGGTCAAAATCATGCGTAACGGCCATGTGGTAACAAGAGAGAAAAGAATGGAACACTGCTTTAGCCGGTTTAGTGGTTCCAAAAGTCACTTAGCAAAGCTTCACTGGAGGCAAAGACCCTAAGCCAAATTTTGCAGTTATGACAGATCTAAACTATGACTTAAACTATTTTTAATAGTCCAATGTTGAACCCATAAAAAATTCCACAGAAAGCTAGGGGTCACCACTATGCTTCAAAACATTTGATCTTGAAGCTTTTCTCTGCTTTTAAGAAAACTGTGCTTGCTGCTTGTGTTGTTTAAACCAAACCCCCACAAATTTTGAGTCAAGAAGGAAGGAACCTTTGGTAATCATGTAGCCCCATGTCCTGTGTTAAACAAGTGATCCGTTTTATTGGCACCCTTACCTTGCCTTGCTGGTCAGTTTTTATCTCCCAGCCACGAGGAAGCTCCAGTCGGGTATCAGCAAACATATTGATAAAATTTACCAGGTCTCTGTTGTGCTGATAGCGCTCAAAATTGCGAGCATCTCTACGGATCTTCAGAATCATATGCTTCAAGCATGTACTGTTAGTGAAGACTCGATAGGCACTCTAAGAGATGGAAAACAGAAGTGAGGAAAACCAGTTCTGATGTCAAAACAACATATTTGGTTATTTCATGGGACATATGCCCAAAGAACTGAAACAAATCCTTCTAGAGTAAAGAATCATTTCCATCTCACTGTTTTGATTTGAATGACTACTTCACATGAATACCTAGAATTAAGAAATACAATCTGGAAAGTGAAATATCCCAAATGTTATGCACAGTTCGCTTGTGCATAAACTGCCTTTCTAATGCACTCCAAACAGATAGTGAGCTAAAACACCACACACTCAGGATGAATGTAGCTGTGCCTATTTCAGTGCTTTCACTGGTGAATTCATGTGTGACTGGATGAAGCCAGAAAGATGCAAAGATAGTTATGAATGTGTATTTATGCTATAATTCAAATCAAGATGCATGCGATAGGATTCATGAACTTAAGAGGACTACAGTGCAGATGTCTACATCTAAGCTTGCCACTTTATGGTCACTTCATAGCCACAAGCCAGAAACAGACACTTTAAATTGTCTATTTCTGGAAGATAGGAATCGTTTCCTGTAAGTGAGTGTTTGTTTCTCCAATGACCACAAAGCATGTCAGATAGAGATATTTTCATGAATCAGATGAATGCCACCCCTCGGGCAGCTCGTTAATATCTCACAATGGTCATTAAATACACCTCCTAGAAGAACATGCCCTGGTGCGGTTCACAAGTGAGTTAGCGTTGATCTGGTTGCAGAGTAAGGACCAAAGTGAACTCTATTTGTTGCCACAGTGTATTCAATAAAGCACAAACCACACTTTTTCTCACCTACATGCTACTCTTGGGATCTTTCACTTCAGGGGAAAAGCTCCTCAACACAGGGTAGGAAAGCTTACAAAAGCTTACCTCTAGAGAGAAAATGAGTGCATTGGTTCTGCTGGTCAGCCCGAAGGCTTTAATTACTCACTAGAATAATAAAGGATACTGCAGGACTTGTGCCTCCAGTGAAGTGAGTCCCAGCGTGCATACCAGTAATCTGCCCAGAGAATCTGACCTGGCAGCTTTTAATTCTCAATTTTCCAGTACTTTTTAATGCATCTTAACCACTATAATGCACTAAACATTGGCAAATATTATCTTTATTATGTAAGGCTTTATCAGGGTGGTAGTGCTGAGAGGAGAATGCTCCCTGTAGCACAGGGTCCTTAATTATAGCAAGGGTTTGGTAAATGTTATGAAATCACAGAGATATAATCTCTGCCCTAAAGATATGACCTGGTTATAACCTGGGAAAGCTTCATGGTCACGAATGGGTAAGATCCCAGCCTACTCCACGACAGAAGTTGTATTTTGATCTTGTGTGTGATCAATGACTGTCTGAGTATCTCTTAGCTGCACTAAGGGAAACAAAAAATGTAATGTAGTTTTATTCCTCCATGGAAATAAAATATCTGAAAAATTAGAGCCTTTCCCTTTTAGTTCTAACTGTGAGATAATATTTTCCAATCCCCACTTCATTGGTATAATTAATAGCTTGAGATTTTAATAGGCGCTTGTGGTTAAAATATTACAACCCTGTTAAGCCAAAAGTTATGTGGGCCATTATTCCTGTACAAGTGGAATCTGTATGACCATTTGACAGATGTTTCAGTAGATCATTCTGGCTCTCGCGGAGACAACTTTATATAGCTCAAACTGAAGGCCTCTCTTAGCTTTTTTATTTCAGTGAGAAATAAAACTGGGATTCAGTCCCTTGTGAGCTGTTCCTTACACCACTATGGAATCAGTTGCTCATTTGGCAAAAACTATGCCAAATGAAAATGATACTGCTCCCGGCTATAAATCATCATATAGCAGCACATCAATGGAAGACTTCATGACTTTATATCACCTAGTTCAGGTAATATCAGATGAGTTAATATATCCCTTCCTCTGTGGATTTCACAGGCAATAATCTCTGGCAGATGGAGACGGACAGCTGGCTTAAACCCGCAAAGCACTACAGCCAAAACTTGATGCCTATAGTTAGCAAAAAACTCTGCTGATTAACTCCTGAAGTGCTTTCATTTCTTTTCCTTTCAAAAAGAAAGGTCATCCCTACCCAGAAATGGATGACTTTCCAAATATTCCCAAGTCTTGTGTAGATGCCTAGCTGAGCTACGTTCAAGATATGGGGAACTAGAACTGCATCTCCTTGTGATATTTCCCTATCTACTTCCTCCTTGTTGTCCTATCATAAAATTTTTCCACTCTGCTCCAGGTTTGCAAGAAAATTACAGATTTATTGCATTAATGGCAAAAGAAAAGTTATTTGAATTTTGAGAATTCATTCTCATTCATGTGTTTTCCAAAACAGCTACACTGACTCAAGTCAGTATTTCTTTCACTGCATTATGCCCACCTTATTCTTGGGAATGCAAACTGTGTCAACTAACAGTGTTTTCTCTTTATTTCCCTAGGAGTTGGTGGTATCCGAGTAAGATTTCTCCGGAACATGGCTCTAAAGGTAACAACCTCACTCCCTGCAGCAACAGACAACAGAATCAACCGAGCTGAAAGCAAGGGTTCCTGCTTATTCTGGAAGGATAACATTAATGAGCTTCTCTGTACCAGGAAATTCCTTGTATGAGGCAGAATTCCAGCAAGAAAGTCCTTGGAGCAGCCTGTCCATACTGTCCCCAACCTGGTCTGGTGCTCAGAAAGAACAACTGAGCCCCGAATCATGCAGCTCAAATTCACTGTGCATCCTCCCTGCAAGCCTGGGGTGCAGCACCTGTATTCAGAAACCAGTAATGTGAGAGAGCAAATCATAATTACTCACATAGTTTGCATGCAGCACAGTGAAGAACTCAGGATTCGTGATGAACTTCACAGCTGGAGACTGCAGCAACAAGGTGATTTTTTGAGAATTCACAGGAGAAAGGGAACCTTCCCTCCTAATCTCTGGACAATAAACACAAACAAGCAGCAAAATCCTATTAATATAGTGGCAAGTGCAGTCATTATTTAACCTTTAATAAATGGCTGCAAAAGTGATAGTATAAAAAAGTCACCATCCTGCTCAATGCACCTTCCTTCTTTGTGTCTCCTAGACAAGTCTGCTGGCAAATCAGCACTTTCTCCTTGTGGTTAGTGGTGCAGTGCAAGGGCAGAAGCTAGACGCTTTTGTGTACTGTATGTTATAATACTCTGTGTCATATCTACTGCTGTCTCTAAATATTGATGTGATTGCAACAGATTTACCAGCTGATTCAATTCAGTATTGTCACCCAGGTCCTGACTGTTCCCCCCACTGCTAATTTTAGAGAGATCTGATTTCCCAATCCAGCCTGATGAGGTTTGCCAGCAGAAAGCATTTGGTAGAGACTGGGTTAAGGAAGCCCCCACCTCAGCCACTCACATCCATGCTTGTGCTGCAAAGCATTGTCCTTTACTAGTAATTGCACTAGTTTGGGAAAGCTCATGGTTTTGGAGACTTGTATGGTCAAGAAAACAAAAACAGACACAAAGGGATTATTTTTAACCTGTATCAACTCACGAAGCACGGAACTGAGCATTTGAGAATGTAACTCTTTAGAAGTAGGAACTCCTTGACCTTCTACAGCCACCAGAAAATACTTCCTAGCATGGAATTATGGCTTCAGTGTGCAGTTCTGGTGTTTTCAAATGCAAGCCAACTTTTATTTGTCGTCCGAGGAAGTCAGATGCAGACATTATCAACAGAATAAATACAGATTACTATTTTCTTTTCTTCCTGCTAGACACCTCACATTATTTTATCCACTTAAAACTGCAGACTGGATCCACTGTTAAACTGCTGTAACTGAGTTAAACTGATGTCTACTGGCTTGGATTAATGTGCCTAAATTGTATTCCTTCTGACACCTTCAGTTAAAAGGCAAACAGCAAATGTATCATACTGCAGCTTTTTCTTATTCTAGTGTGATTATATCACCCTTGATTTTTTAATTCTTGGCTTTATACAATATTGATTTCTTCTTTTAAAAGCAAAGCAATTACCTATACCAAAAGCAATTACCTAATCATTTAAGATGACATATATCATACTCATTAGGTCTTCAGGGTTAAAAAAGTGAATGTTACTTAATAAACTGACTTAAATACTTACTGGTAGCAATTCCTATTGACTTACTATTTTATTATGTAGGCTATGGTAGCAAGTGATTACACGTGTTACAAGTAATGACTGCATTACTTTTAAGTTAAATACTAATAATGCAATGTGTATCTCCTTTCCATTTCACACAGAGGAGTGGGTTCTCCCTATAAGATCCAGCATAGGTAAAAGGCTTCCATAAATTGCAGTACAAAGGATTGTAAGGAAGCTTTGAATATCAAACTTTAAACAGTCTTGGACAAAATTGATTTTCAAGCTATAATTACATAATGGATCAGAAAAATAAACAGGCAAAACCGAGTATTTTTCTAAACTTGTTAAAAAAAATTAAAACTGCTTCTCTGTGTAATTCTTCCTATTCAACATGGAACAACAAGAAAAGTCAAGGAGATGTTGTGCTGGTTCTTTCCCTTTGTCAATGCTATTTACAGAGGGATGGCAAAAGGATGGCAAGAAGTCAGACTTCCAGCAGACAACACAGAAACCAAAGTTAGGTGGAGGTGAGAATGATCCAAAGGAAGAGAACTCTCTGCTCATTTTGGTGATAAGAGTTCTCAAAGCAGACAGCCATTTTTGCATGTCCACAAGTTGCAAAGCAGTCACTAGAGTGATTGCTGGTGTTTCTCACCCGAAAAACTTAGGCTATGGTTTCACAGATGTTTTAAGAAAATATGACTACCACCAAAAGGAGCAGAAGAGTTCCCTGCCATCCCATCCTGCCCTTGGTACATGTTATCTTCTTTGCAGTGACACTCTTCTTATCTGGTCACCTAATGAGCTGGATGAAAGAACTAATCTGGCTATAAGCAAGGTCAATTACAAGCAACAAAGCCTTTTTCATGCAGATCAGTTTTTTGCTCTGGTATGGGGTCTGGTCAGGTAAGTTAGTGATGAGCAAAAAAACCCAGCTGTGCCTCCTTCAGTGGCAGCTCACACTTACTTACATCAGCTCAGGGATATCACAAAATTGCAGCTTTAAACCCACAGGTATTTCACACTTGATGACAGAGTTGCTGCAGGTATGGGCATATGTGGCAGTTCAGAAGCCATGCCTGGAGAAAATAAACTGCAATGCCCTGAGACAAAAAAATCACACTGCAGCAAAAGTAAGACAGGGCTGGTTTTGTAACTGCTAAGGTATAAAAACCAAATGTCTTTTACATTTTAATTTCAAATAGCCCTTTACTAAAGTAAAAAATACTTTGTCTGTCTCAGTAGCTGTTAAAAAAACTGAGGCCCTTTGTATCTAGCTTCCTACCTGTAGCTTCAGATCTAAAACCTGCAGCTTCAAGCACAAACTTTTTTCTTTTAACTAGATCTTGTAATCCAGTACAATAAAGTTCCAGTCTCCCATATAAATGCAGATTTTCTCAGAACTGAATGCCACCATTGAATGGCACTGAACATACACCACTCAACAGCTTCCCCCATACCTGAGCTTTGCTGGGAAGGTTCTGCCTCAGAGTCACTTCCTCCTCCAGTGGGAACTCTCTCCACCCTGTTGTTTACTACAGCATCGTCTTCAGTCCGCTCTGTGGCAATAGTTCGCTGGATATTTTGGTACCTGCATACATTCGGAGAAAGGAACAACATGCTTTAGTTAACAGAAGAGCTTTCTGGTCCCTTCTCCCTCAACAATCAGCACCGGTTTTGAATGACTCCATAGTTCTATCTTGATCATGCAACAGAGTAAGAGTACATCTAATTTCTCCCCTTCAACTGATGCAGCTACTCGCACTTGGGCCAACCATTACTCTGCTAATATGTCCTTCTGCACTGACTGACAAATAGCTACAGAGAGTACAAAGCAAGGAATGCTCAAAGGTCAAATTTAGACAGGTATTTAGGCTACAGGTTGCTACAAGGCTTCCCTTTAAAACATCTGGATGTCTGCAACCTGAATCTACTGGTGGATCATGGTTCCCCCCCTCATTTAGTCTTATGGTAGCACAACCAATGAAGTAAGGATCAATCCTGTGATGCACTGAGTACCCTTAAATGTTATGACAATGTTGGATGCACATGTTCATCCCTAAAAAGGTTATTAAGAGTGTTCGCAAAATGTTTATTACGATATTGCACAGCCAGCAGTTGGGAACACTTCCATTTTAGTAGGCAATATGGAGTGTAAACTAGTAGGTAGTGTGACCCCAACAGCTACAATCTCACTGATATGACAGCCACAGGAAAATAGAGTAGGATATAACACATGAGCTGAGTGAACAGTGTGAGGATGTGTTATGTTGGAAATCAGTGGGCTTGAGCATTTAGTTTGTATGGCGACTAGTTGCAGAGCAAGGAAGAGGAAAAAATATAAAGATATGAAAACAACAGTGAGGAGGATAACACTGTGGGAATAACCTGAAGTATTTTGAATTTGCACTACACAAAACAAGTTCTAGTTAACTTGTTCACTCACACAGAAGATGAGTAAGATGAGAGATCAAGGTTTCTTTGGTTCTATTGACAAGCTATGAATAGAAGACATATATTGAATAAAAGAATATATTTTATATACAGAGACAAAGACAAGCAAAAGAAAGCAACATGAAGAGAAAGAAAAGAAAGAAAATAGGCACTATTAATCATTTTAATTAGGTTTACTCCACCCTAGTATTTTTAATCCTTATTTCTGGATTGCATTTCCATACGTATATAGACCAGAATAGCTTTACTGCCTGCCTTTAATCTGATCCAGCATTGCTTGTCTCTCATTTTCCTGTCTTACACTCTTTTTACTTTCCTCAGCCCAAGTTCTGACTTACAAATTTCACTTCCTTTCTCTCTCTTTATTTATGCATGCGTTACTCCAAATCAGAAGCTAATCAGGAGTTAGCTCCTCAAAGTGCAAGGGATCATCAAAGACAAGCAGTTAGGATTTGGCTTTTGCATCTCTCAACAGACATCATCTCCAGTAGCTCTCTGCAATCCAATCTTAGGCAGATGGGCTGGAGGTAATTAGGAAAAATTATTGAAGTTTTAATAGATATATTCTAAAGCTTTCACAGTACTATGTGTGTCCCCAGTACTCAAAGTCATGTGAAGCTACATTTTGTGCATATTCTGACAGTTTAAGTAAACACCCATCTTCACAAGGAAACTCTGATAGCAGGTTTCCCAACAACATGAAGTTACTGCAGCTTTAAATCCTCTGCTTTAGACCTATGTTTTACATTTTTATTCACTTGACTGCAGGCAGTTGAATGAACTTTCCATTCCAGCACCCTCCAGTTTTACAACACCCACATGCAACAGAGAGGGGAGGAAAAAAAAAAAGGGAGTTCATATAATCAAGGGATATAAGCACAAATATAAACCCAACCTTGCAGATTCAATTTAATTAGATGGTAGAAAATCCCTGTTGGCAAACCTTACAGAGTAACCCTAGCTGTATGCCAACAAAAGGCTACACTTTTTTTTTAGGTCTCTAGACTATAAAATAAACTTCTATAAATACCAGAAAATGCCACAGTTGTTGGAGAAAACATTGAAAGTGCAAAAGTTATGGGAATGCCTCTGGAAATTGCAGTCTCCTATCAAAATGATTTGTCAAAGAAATGGAGGTTTAGAAATACCAGTGTGTGGATGTCTTATAACTATTTGGGTTACCATTTATCGTGTCATTCGTACCTTTTAGGTTAATGCAAAGACACATCTAGATGTACACATGCTGCAAAGCATCTTTCCAACAGAGCTTGAACAAAAGGCTGTTATCTGGTTTGCTAACAAGTAAGCAAGTCAAATAGTGCTATAGAAAATGAGCAAGAGTCTTTAAAATAAGAAGTATGACTGTCTTCTTGGAGTTTGCCCAACACCTGGATTCCAGTTTTGCATTCCCTGTATACTCAAGTGGCTAGTACAGCTAATGGGAGCACAAAAGGAAAGCAGGACTAGGCTCAATCACAGCTGTAGGGTTTATTTTCTTGAAGTTGAGTTTCCAAAGCTTTGTGGTTTTGGCTGGGCTGGAAATACCAAGCTTCCTTGTAATATTTTGGTCTTTCCATCCCCTTCCACAAATGAAACCAGGAAGCTGGAAAGCGAGTAGATTGGTTTGAAAAGAAAAGTCGCCAAACTGCTAAGCAATCCTGAATCCAAATTTTGTTTGAGGTTAGAGCAAAAGTTCAGGCTGCTGCTAATTCTATCAGCAAGGTCTATGCTTGCTGTTGCCTAACCTAAAATGATTCTTGGGTACGTCTGCTGAAGAGCATTTCAAATAATGAAGTTTTATAACAAAACAGTCTTTCTAAAACGAGTGCTTAAAACAAAGTCTGATCCTCCATAGTGCTGAGAATAACCATTTATGAAAAGGGGTTTTCCTCACAATCCTGAAATCTGGAGAGATGAAATAATTGAGATTAGTTTTAGGACAACAATAATTGAAAAACTTACGGCAGCCACGTTGAAAACACAGCAGTAACTTGCCATTGGACAAACACTCAGAGATCTAGTATGAATTGCTTACTAGAATCTTAGGAACTGTTCCCAAACATGGGAACAATAGGAGACCTCTGTATTCAACTTGTCAAACTAACTGAACTCTTTGGAAGACAGCAGAGAATCGTCAGCTTTCTTCCTCTGTCCCAAGAAGCCATGACAGTTCACACTAAATTAAGCTGCAAAGTGCTTGGTTTCCAATGGAACATGGGTAAGGAGAGATATGTCACTGCTGAAAAAGCTCTATACATCTCACTTTGCAATTGGATATGTGAATACTAAAACTAGACATATTCAAAGGTCAGTCCCCTTAACTGTGAATTCCCAACCCAAACCCATGATAATCAAGTCATAACCATGAAAGCCAGGCAGCCTGCATGAAAACGTGGTATAATCAATTTTGAAGCAAGGAGGTCACAAAGACAAATGTGATTAACCTGCATTAACTAACAGAATGGTAAATTCCCAGGTAGACTCTCTCAAGCACTTATTCCTTTCCTGGCTGTGCTGCACTTACATGAGTCCAAACTCAAAAGAATAACACAAATCAAAAAACCAAAACCCACCAACAAAAAAGCTGATGTATATCAACCATGTGCTGGGCTGCATCAAAAGGAGTGTGTCCAGCAGGTCGAGGGAGGGGATTCTTCCACTCTTCTCCACCCTGAGACCCCCCTGCAGTCCTATGTCCGGCTCTGGGAGCAACACCACAAGAGGGACATGGAGCTGCTGGAGTGAATCCAGAGGAGGCAACGGAGATGCTGCAAGGGCTGGAGCAGCTCTGCTCTGGAGCCAGGCTGAGAGAGCTGGGCTGGTTCAGCCTGGAGAAGAGAAGGCTCCTTAAGGGGAGACCTTAGAGCAGCTCCCAGTGCCTAAAGGGGCTACAGGAAACCTGGAGAGGGGCTTTGGACAAGGGCCTGTAGGGAGAGGACAAGGGGAATGGCTTTAACCTGGCAGAGGGGAGACTGAGATTAGACATTAGGAAGAATTTCTTCCCTGTGAAGGTGCTGAGGCGCTGGCACAGGGTGCCCAGAGAAGCTGTGGCTGCCCCATCCCTGGCAGTGTTCAAGGCCAGGTTGGATGGGGCTTGGAGCAGCCTGCTCTAGTGGAAGGTGTCCCTGCCCGTGGCAGGGGGTTGGAACTGGGTGAGCTTTAAGTACCTTTGAACCCAAACCATTCTATGATTCCAAGTCCAGAACACAGCTTTCTGTGGTAGATAACTTGCTTAAGTGGCAGCCAAATAGTTTGAGCTTTGACACCTTTGACACAGTCCAAATCCCTCTTAAAGACAAATGC
This sequence comes from Pezoporus flaviventris, assembly GCF_033815535.1. Taxonomy (NCBI): domain Eukaryota; kingdom Metazoa; phylum Chordata; class Aves; order Psittaciformes; family Psittacidae; genus Pezoporus; species Pezoporus flaviventris. The sequence goes on from NW_026892585.1 coordinate 9,323,446, forward strand.
TAAATGACAGAAAAGTCATGCAAATCCCTTTAAAAAAGCTACATTAAATATTCGCTTATTTTAGTGTGGCTTCCGCAAGACATAACACATTATGAAATGCTATCCAAAACAATTAATCTGGTGAGAAAAAAAAGATAAATTCTTCAAGAGTGTGCTTATGGTGTCAACTTAACCTGCTAAACAACCCCTTTAAAAGGGCTGGCTTGCTCTCTACAAGTTGCATTAATTCTCTAGTTGTTGTCACTCAGGGCCCAGTTCTCCTCTCACGCAGTAACACCCAAACTATTCTGCACTCTTTTCAGAGTACTTTGAAACTCTGCATCCTTCTCTCATCTGTGGATCTCCCTCTTAGAATAGAAAAAAAGACCAGAAAACTTCTGTGGCCTTTTGCATGCTATAATTAGAATATAATTTCTGGTTGGCTTGTCTTTTTCTAGAAACTGTACCATTACAGTAAGCAGGGAATTAAAAAAAAAAATCCTTTTCTGAAATAAAAAAGGAAGACTTTCGACCAACTGTTTACTGTTTCTCTTTCCTCTTAAATTCAGTCTGGAAAACAAAGATGAAAACGAAATGATAAACAAACCTATGTGTGGACTACTTAAAAGGAAAATATTCCCTGTGTTAAGAGATATCTCAGCCATCTCAGAATGAACTGACAGGTTTACAGGCCCCAGTGTAACACTAAGCAGATCTGTCTACATCTAGACGTGTACAGTCCTATTAGAGCAGTGCTCTGTCCTAGAAAAGGAGACAGACCTTTCAACAGGCCTAATTAGCTTGAGCAGAAATGCCACACTGATACAGCAACACTTTTTCAGTGACAGCTCAGAAACCTCCACAGCATAGCAGTAGATGCTGACCCATTGGTAGCACTCTTACAGTTAAACAGCAAAAGCAACTCCATCTTTTGGAAGAACACTCCCTCCTCTTCTGGGAGTCAGCTCAAAAAAGTTTTCAAAAAGGCCCTTTCTGCTGTTTGAAATGTTTTGCAACATCTTTCACTCAACAGCACTTCTCATATGGGCAAGTTTGGGTACCAGACACCCACAGGAGGGTAAAAGAGATCAGCAGTGGGGACAGGAACACGTATGTTGGATTTTGACAAGGAGGAAAGATAAATCCTCAGGGAGCCAATGCATTGCACTGGGGAGCACAGATCTCAAGGGAGTAGTATAGGTGCAAATGCTCACCGCCGGTTCAGCTGCTCCATTTGCTGGATGGAGCCAGACCTGTGGATCCCATCCGGCGTTGCCGCAGTTGTGGGGCGCTGCCACGTGGTGGTTCGGTTGACGTGATCCACGTAGAACACCCTCCCATGGCTGTCTATCCGAGCTTCCCAGTCTAGGGTTGGAAAAAAAAGGAAGGGGTGATGCTGTCAGTGTGATACCTTCCAGAAAACTTAACTGTGGGAGATATATATATATACACACACATACATGTACACAAACAGGGTATATACACACAAGAAATACCATATATATAGTCTACATGCTTGCAATATATATTATGTGTATATAGTCAAAGTATACATTCAAATGTGTATATATACTATGTGCTTGTCTATATATATGTATAGGCAGCATATGCATATACATGAATATTTCACACACAGCACATAGGTAGCCTATGGAGTTCACTGCCATAGACTATAAAAACCAAGTGGCCCCAGTTTTTAAAGGGCTAGATAATGTTACAATTAGTAGCACTAGTTTGCTGGATTGATTACAGGTCAGGGTAGCCACACAGAACCAATCCTTAGTGGAAAAGGATTATATCTGAGCTAATATGTCAAATCCCATGTATTCTTTTTTGCTGTGTTTCAGAACAAATGTGTTTCATTTCTCTCTCTTTTTATAAAGTGGCTTTGAAGGATACCACACAATTAAAGGCTCTCCTGGATACTGATCAAAGCCTGGTTGGACATATCCTTAGAAATCTCTCTAAACAGATGAGTATCATAAATCTATTGCTCTGATGGATGCCGAGTAGACTGAAAGTCTGCAGCATAATATTGAGCCTTCCATCACTCTTGTTTCCGTTTAACGTTTATATTGTCCCATGACTGAAAACTAAGTTATTTGGTATATGATGGCTTGTGGAAAATGGTAATGTTGATTAAAAAAAAGAAGTTTTTTGGACAGGAGAAATTCAGGAATGAGTTAGCTAGCAAAGTCACATATCAACTTGGTTGGAATGTATGGAATTAGTGATATAAATTCAACTTGCTAGCTTCACAGTTTTACATGATTCATCAGCTGATGACAGAGCTATGTAAATATATGCACATTCTTTCTACATGTGTTTATATACAAACCTCACTCACATTCACACACAAATGCACATATGGTGATTACCTTTGGCAGCAAACACTTCATCTTATTCCCATGTTCTTACTATGATACCCTCATCCCTGATGAGTCCACTCCTTCTATGGATCAAATTCAGGATCAGCTGGATTTCATACTTTATGTATTTTATCTCCTACAATCTAAGAGTAGGACTGAAGTTCTACCTCTTCCTGCTGCATCTGGAAACGTATCCTTCATGACCAGTTCCCATCCCCTGAATGCCAGCCCTGGCTAAACCCGGTTTCCATACCTGGGCTGGTTCCAGCCAAGTGTAGGCTGTGTAAATTCTATGGCTGGCTGCCCCTGGCATGTTAACATCACAAACCTTAGAAGAGGGGCACTGGGAGTCCTTGGGGGAATTTTCTGTAAGACTCTGACACAACAGCCATATGAACATGCATTATTTCTTTCAAAGCTGGCTGGAAGTACCTGACTTCTTACACACACAAAACCTATAGTTAAATGGGTACACACACCGCTTCTCACTGTGAACATCACAATATAACTTTCAGGAGAGGACTCTCTCTTCCTCCCACCAGGTAAAGATTTCCAAGGATACTGTAGCTGTTTCAAGAACAAGATCAAAGCTTTGTGAAAACAATGTCTAAAACATAAGACAGTGAAAAACAGCACACCAACAGATGCACAATGAAGGAAATCAGACTGACACATAAGGCAGGCTGAAGGCCAGAGCTTTGCTCAGCACACTGACACTGGTGGCAGGTGTACCACTGTTGGTGGGAACGGTCCTTCTGGAGCTATGCATTATCTGCAGTATCCTCAAGGAAATAATCTTGGCCAGAACAAAGGGGGCATGATCTATCTTAACATCACAAAGATATTTATTTTCCTTGCTGTTGTCTGGCAAAGGATAAATCCTTCACCCCATACTATTGCAGTATACATGTAAGAAGTTGAGAATAATAAAGGTTGATGGATAATTAGAAGCTTGTAGGCAATGCTGCAGATCTACACTCTAGACAGTCTACACAGAAAATGCTAACTGGTCATACTGGTCTGAAGTCTGCCATTGGACACTTAGTAAGAATAATACTAGCCAATTACACAGTCAAACAAGGGATTCTCATAATCCAGCCCTGTGCACGACCGGCTCTAGAGGTGATGTAGCAGTCTCTCTCTTATTAAATGCAACTCAGAATTCCTAAGCTCCTAAGCATAGTAGTTGGAAGTCTAGGAGCAATGAAACTTGTGCAGAGCTTGGAGGTCACAGTGAAAACAGCAGGCCAGGATAACACAGACTGGATCACAACTTCAGGAAGATGATCTCTCGGATATGTACCAGACATCCAGCAGTGGTCTGTACAGACACGAACTGCACCTATCAGTAAGTGCTGCTTTATTAATCGCTTTATGTGTATATACACCTGAAACCATGGGTTGACACTTGCATTGGCATGCTCAAATATTAGGAACAGCATGTCACGTGGCTTTTGAGAAACCTGCAGCAGTATTTCTCATCAGCTGAACAACTCTTCTTCTGGTCTCCCAGGAAGGCTGTCAGAGGGTGGCAGGAGCACTTTCTGCCTGCCCACAAGAGAACCTGCAAGTCATACAAGTCACTGATGTTGCATACAATACCAGATTTGTGGACAGATGGATACCTGCACAGAGAGACAAACATGCTGATAGGTGAACTGACAAACAGAACTCTGCTGCTGAGCTGTGCTCAAGTCCCTTTGTGCTACTTCAGGGGCACAGGGGATGAAGGAAGCAGCCAAATCTCCTCAGGGTCTTTTGTCTGTTTTTCAGGCAAAATAAGACTGTGACTACAACACAGACCAACCTCCATCTAACCTTCAGATTCAGAGCATGTTGGAGCACAGGGCTGGGGACAGGACACTGCTGGTTCTGTTCTCCATCAGCCCAGTCATATTTCACAGCAGCCTTTGAAACCACTCTGATCTGTACCAGAAGACACAACTTTTTCTTCTGGCAGTACCACAATCCTGGCAGGGCAAAGTAAAGACACTGTCTTTCCCTTTCCAAGCTCAGCCACACCTTCAGCAAAGAGCAGCTCTGAACTGGGCACACGTATTTTTCTTGGCCTCAGTTCTGTAGGGTTTCCAGCAGTACTGGCAAACACACACATAATAAGGGGTGACTAATAATGCCGTCATGAGGCCGTACAAACTCTGAAAATCTCTCAATCTTGTATAGACCTTCACATTCAGACTGGCCATTATGATATTCCCACATAAAAAATGAACCTGTTCTAACTTACTTTCCTACATAACACTGTCTGAAATCCCAAATGTTGTGGGGTTACGATGAAACAAAGTTACTAAGAAAACTATTCAAAAGACAAAGAAAACTGTCCAGAAGGTTCTCCATGACCAAAGTAAAACCAGTCCATTTGCTGAACTTGCAGCACTGGCAAATCATCTTCAGCTCTATGGGCAGAAGTGAATGCTGCATGTGAGAAGTAAGCCAGGTTTGATCATACAACCTGGCTTAAAAATGTTTAAAATACAAAGTTTCTTACTTTCACATGACTAAAGAACTATTTATGTAAGACTAAGAGGCATTAAAGGCACTGAGATAGTGATACTGAATGCTAGAATAAGAAACATTTCTAGTTTAAAGTTATAGTTATTTTGAAATGACCTTAAAATTTCACGAAGAGTTTTTGGAAACAGGCTTCCTAGGTGATATTATTAAATTCAACATTTTTGCTCTCCAAATTAACATAGTCTAGTCCTATAACGATCAACATATTTAAGCCCACACTGCCAGCCTTTGTTGTAAAAAATGATGTTATATGCAAATGCTAAAATAGAATCCTACAAAGGGGTATAGTTCTGTATCATCACACATTGCATTTCATGTCCTTAAACCCTACCATGAAAGCACTTGTGAAAAACAGTGGTAGAAATACTTACCATTTGAGGATCATTATCAGAAAGAGGAAAAATGTATTGAATTTGTGATGGAAGAATACGGAACGGATTCACACTGTTTTGTTTACCTGAGCTGATGTCAGTGTCCTATCATTAACATCATTAATGGGGAATGTGCCCTATTTCCAAAGTCTTGAGGTAAGAGTGGGAGGAAGAGAAATATTTGCCTATTACAGAGGTAACCATTCCCATTTCATCATTCACTGGCAAGCCACAGTGGTACTCTAATAAGACTTCATGGGCTAAAGGCATTTGAATCATTCATGCTACTGTGCAGCTGACGCCAGCATCGGGGCTATTTTTGGCTTAAGGAATACTGACAGCATGGTTGGTAAACGATGAATTATTTGTCAATGGCCACATAGGCCAAATAAGTGTATTCCCTTCCTGGGCTTTGAAGAAAATAGAGTGCTTTGTGTATATGCCTGGTTGTTTTTCTGAGGCTCTGCACATTTTAGGTCGTTAAATAGGTGCCAAAGCTGAAAGGTGATGAGCAGCACATTGCAGGGCATAGAGTGCGCTCTGCTGGCCATTTAAAGACAATGCAGAAAGCAGGTAATCCTGCGCGGGTAATCCCCCAGGAATACACACGGGAGAGGCTACAGAAACAACTGAAAACACCTCCAGCAGTTGATTCAGTAGTAAAAATCCCGTACTGTCAGCCTGCTGTTCAATGACGCTAGTTAAGACCCTCTCATTTTTTATCCAACGTAACTGCAGATGCAATTACAGTCCACAATGAACATAAAATTCTCTGTTTTTCAAATCCAAGAGACAAGACCACTCTATGTGAGTTGCTTTTTTCCCAGCATCCACTGGTTTTGCACAGAGTTGGATCTGTCTGTCTGAGCATCCTGACTGTGAAAGGGTTTCTGTTGGACCTGCAAGCAGAGCTGGCAGGCCACAGGGACTGCCATCCCAAACCATCTTTGAAGTCAGCCACGGAAAACCTGGAGACAAATGTTACAGAGAAATCAGAGTACTTTGCTGATACACCACCCAGAAAGCTTTATAGTAAGGCTTCTGGAACACCTGACAGATACACACTCACTTGAGTTCAAATACACTGACTGGAAACAGGGAAATAGTATTATTTTCATTTCATGATAGCTAAGGAAGAAGATGGACCAAGGCAGAGGGGGGTTATACGGAACTTGTCCAAAATAACATGACAACACCTGAAACGAGGATCAAATAAGGGAAACAAAAGGGCATATTGCTTGGGTTCTGAAGAATGTGTATACAGAACAGATGGGGTTATTTAGAAGGACATACTGACCTCTACACTGTTTGAGTTAACAGGAAAAGCTGAAAAAACGCAAGAAATTAAAAAACTAAAGCTTACTTGGTGGAAGAGGCTCATCGATAGTTGGGTAGTGATGGTGCTCAGGCCTCAGAGAAGGAAGCTGGCTGACTGGCTGAGAATTATGGAGTAAAGGACAATCACCTACGGACAAGATATTCAAGACATTGAGAGTCATTCACTGTTTTCACAATGTGGTTCAAAAAATGTGCTACTGTAAAACAAGTGATTTTGTCAATAGGTTAGCCTGGTGTACTAGCAGCTCTGGTTATTCCTATTTCCAGGCACTATTTTAATAACAACTCATATGCCCAAGTTATTAAAATAATGCAATCAAGGCTCTGATCTCTGATTTGAGTTAATGCTAAACTGCTATGGGCCAGATTCTGGACTCATAATGTAAGCGAGAGAAGAATCAGGCTTGATCTCTGAGAAATACAGTGCATGTACAACCAAACTCATGCTTCTGCTGAAATTGGCAGGAACATGCAAAATCCTGGTTCCAGCTTTTAATTCACCACATCAGTGGAATATGAGGCTAAAAGCTGCCTTGAATCGTTATCTGCTTTTCTAAAAGACCCATGGCTAAGTGGGCTGGAACGGCAGGATTCTGCAGTCCCTGCAAAGCAGAAGACTATCCCCTTCTATAGGTAGTTTTCAAAACATGAAGAGTCCATCTTGAGTGTAAGGAGGGAGAATGAGAGAAGAATCAGAAACAGGTAGGTAGACAGGTGGTAGAAGAGGACAAAAGATAGTGAGACATAGTCAGGATCCAAGATAAAGAAGGAAGACCTGAGATATAGAAGAGGGAAAGAAGAAGAAGAGAGACACATAGTAGACAGTGCAGAGGAAGTTTTTAAACACTAACATTGTATGTATGTCTATATATCCAAATATGAAATAAATGAAACCTAAACAAACGTCCAAACTCACGTTTTGTTGAAAGGAACAAGTAATTTAAGATCTAGTTAATGTTTATAGAACCCTTTTAGAAACTAAGAAGTTATAGTAGGGATGTAAAAGCATTCCTTATCTTAGACTGAACTGTGAGAATGAGGAACCTGCACATTAAAAACTTCACAGGTTCTAGAATTAAGATTCCTTCTTGATCTGTTCTTAGAATCTTAGAAACCAGAACTATTTATCCCACAAGCAGACACATTTGCATACTGTGTGGTAACAGTTTTTCACTATAACCTCCAGCTCAAGGTGGGCCCATTAATACAATCTGAATTGCATATATTTAACATTTACATGCATCAAAAAGATGCAGCTTATGAAAAAAAAAAACATATTTAGCGTTTCCAACATCACCAGAACCATTCAGCTAAGCCAAACTTGCTGTGTGCTGGTTGTTTTAGCTGTCTTTAATGTCAGAATCTTAATAGCCTAAGAGTGAACATTTTGTTAAAGACCCAAACATACAGCTATCAAATGTGAAAAAACCCTACATTTACCAAAACTTATGGGTTTTCTTTAAACAACCAACAGCTAGAAGGCAGAAGCCAATTTTGTATCAAACTGTAAAGAAATCTCACACCACCCAGAACTGAGAAAAATCACTTAAGACAAAAATACTCCCTCTTCTAGGTGCTCTGATGATACCGTATGGCCTGTTAAATGTCTCCATTAAACCACTTGTGTATAGGCGTATCTCACAGCAGCATCTGCTGCATGTTTGGAACAGACAGCAGAGTTATGTAAGTTATTACTCAGTGTTAGAAGTCCATCTCTCATAGCCTTAAAAACTGTTCTGTTACTACAGGTGGTGTAGCACCAACTACCAGATCATCCATCTATGTTTCTTTACTTACCATAATTGACTCTCCCCTAGTCAAGATAGTTACGCCAAGCCAGCGGAAGCATGGTAGTATCAGTCACCTGGAGCGGATGGAGGTGACCACATCTACTGTATTTGTAACAGCTGCCAAGTCATGAAGCAATGTGCACATTTACTGAAGCACCCCCAGTGGGACTAAGAGAGTGCTAAGAGCAGGGCTGCCCTTCAGCCATGCTCCTTCCCACTTAATCAAAGCAAAGCCACCGCGAGCACTGCAGTGCCCTTTATACAAGCTCAAAGGGCACAATCTTGAAGCTGTACTGAATCCATATGAAGAAGCCACTTTCTTCTCCCATGTCCATTCTCAAAAGTATACACAATTCAAAATAACCACCCAATCTGTAAGCATGGTCACACACACACACACACACACGCTCGTGCCCCCTTAGTATACTTGCATATAAATGCTGTCCACACACAAAGACTCTTGTCTGCAATGAGGGAAAATGGGTTTCTACATCTCTGTGTACTTCTGAGAATTTAATACTCTTTTTCAGGCTAGATTCTGCTTTGCAGAGAAAACAATTACCTAGGCCCAGCTGCCTACAAATCTTCACACAATCCAGTGTGTAAGGCCACCCTTACACCTTTCTTCCTGCTGGGAAATACTGCGCATGTCTGTGGCAGTGGAAGGTGGGGTGAAATAAATTGGGAATGGAGAAGGAGAAGGCAGAGGGATGCTTTAGCGGGGTTTCCCTGTGGTCCTCCAATATATTACCCTTTTCCTGCAATTTTAATTTAGCGTCACTTACAGTGGAAGACAGATGACTTGGGGTCTGGGAATGCAAAGACTACCCCTCAACCTTGCTGCATGCTCCTTAGATGCTAAGGCATTTACTTCTTCAGTTGGAGAAAAATGATACATTAGCTGAAGAAAAGATGTGTGATCAAACCCACCCTCCATGTAACTCCATATGACATTAAATGAGTTACAAAAGGAAGCAATTTAATGGAATGGTTTGGAGGGACTGGAAAAAACAGTACCTAAAATACAAAGATTAAAAATTACTTTAAGTATGTTTTCTATCTAGAGAAGGGTAAGGAGATGAGAACTTTGTTCAATATAGTTCAGTTTTGGAAGTATCTATGAAAAACCCCCCTCTGTTGAGTTGCCCTATGGCCTGTGAAACCTGAGGTAGATTTGTTTGATACTTGGGGAATTGGAATAAATGGGGCTAGAAAACTGGGTTTGTAAGAGAAATATTTGCATTTCTCCATGCTTATTATTGTGTGTGGCTACAAATCATACACAGAAACTGGCCTAGAACTTTAGCTGGTGTAAATCAGCATCTCTGCCCTTTGACAAGCACAAGCTGGTCCCCTTACTGACTACCAGAGACATGGCAGCACATCAGAATGTGAAATGAAACAATCCCAAGAAATAAGGAATGAGTTGGTGGATGTGGTAATTCTGATCTGCCACATAAAACACGGTAGCTAATCTTGATTTTACAATGATGCATGTGTATCTACAGGAATCTGTATACACAGATCCCCACCTGATTTATCTGGTTTGGCTGGGATTTTTAAGGACAGGCTCAATTATACAACCTTCCCTGATATCTGGCCCAGCTCACAGCCCCCAAATTTGTACGAAATAAACTGTGAGCAATCTGAGACCTTGATTATCTGATGCCTTCTGTGACATCCAGATAATCAGGGTTGCTCAGCGCATCAATTCTCAGGATCTAACCTTCTCTTCTGCTGCTTGGACCTGCTACTGGGGTGTCTAGACTCTCTGCAGCTCTTTGTGGGTTCCCACCATGAGCTACTAGTTCATCTGGCCACTGGGAGGAGCCATCCACTTGCTCCCTGTCCAGCTCAGGGCTCTGCACTGAATCTGGCACTGACTCGAAAGCACTGTTTTCTTCCTCATCATCATCCTGTGAGGAAAAGACCGTGCTCTCGGAAATCTTTGCACTGTCGACAGAGGAGAAGCGGGTATGGCTGGAGAAGCGATTGTTACTGTCATAACAGGAGGTGCTGTAGCATGAAGTGCTGTAGCAGGAGGTACTGTAGCAGGAGGTGCTGTAGCAAGAGGGGCTGTAGCAAGAGGTGTCGCACGCCTCACACTCGTCACCATTGGGCCTGGAGCTTGACTCGCTCTCGCTTCCTGTCCTGGGGTGTTCCCCATCCAACAGCCCATCATTTAATTCAGAGAGTTGCTCATCCAAGGTTCCAGGAGGCACCGTGCTCTGGCTGAAGTTCTCTTCAGCCTCATGTTCCAGAGGTGGCTCTGCTGCCACTGTCTCACTCTCACTGACCACCTCTTTATCCAACGCCTCCTTGACTGTAGATTCCTCATCGTTCTCCCCAGCATTGCCACCATCTTGGTCTTCTTCCCCATCGCTGCTCATCTGTGCGGAGGGCAGACTGTGGAGCAGGTTGTGGATCCGTATGTAGTGTGTGCGAGGGGTCTCTGGCTCACCACAAGCTGAAGCTATGACTGTCTCGAGTTCAGACACAGGCAGGGAGCATGGCCTGTTTTTCCTCTTTGCCGTGGTCCTCAGTTGCAGCTTGTTGTCTTCTTCCTCCTGGGCTGCAGCCCCTTCTTCCTGACTTTTCTCTACGTCCTTGCCAGCATGCACATCTGCACTCACCTCATCAGTATCTAACGTTTCGATGCTGGTCAAGACTTCACCATCTCCCTGAGTACCAGAATTGACATTGTTATTTTCCCTAACTTCAGTCTCAGGAGGAGACATGCAAGCCAGCAGAGCCAGCTGCTCCGTGAGGTCCGTAGCACTCAAAGAAGGCAGTGCTTCTCCTGGGATGGATTCCAAGGGCTCAGGAACTTGCACTGTATCAACCTCCCCATCTCCTGCTAGCTCTTCATTTAAGCTGTTCTGGTTGACTTCCCCAGGAGGTTTGACAGCCCCTGGGCTATCGACACTGTTCACACTGTATCCATTTAGCTGTTCTGGAGCTGTACTTTCTGAGGTCACTGTGTTGATGCATGGAGGCTCACCGAGGCTTTCCTCTGTGGGGTTGTTCACGGGGCTTTCCTGGAGTTCAGCTGGCTCAGGATCTGCACTAATGGAGACCTCTTCATCATCTGTATGAGATAGGAAAAGAAATTACTTACTCCTTTAACAAGAAGTGTTGACTGAACCAGAAGCTTGGCTGTGGGGGCACAGGTATCCACAGCAATCTGAGAAAATTGAAAGCATAAATTACAGTGTGAAATGAGTGGGAAACTGAGAAACTATCAAGAAATGACACATTTTTTGTTTTGCTAGGCAGTCTTTGTAGAGTGGATTTAACAATCAGGGGGCTTACTAATGATGATAATCTGTATGCAGCACCCTGCCTCCTTGCAACATAACCTGAAGGAAACAGGTTCTTGAAACTACTCTTTGAGACAAACTGGCATTGGAGGGAATATCATGGGTATGACAATGAAGTCTTTTAATGAAGTTTTTCTTGTCATGCTGAAGCTGACAGCACACCACAACAGAGAACGTAGACTTTTTCACACCACTGAAAGGCAGAAGCTTTCCCCAATACATCCTTTGATGTGATCCTCAACTGTACCACCTCCTCCCAGATACCAGACAAGCTGGGGTCTTTCACGCCATCCCAAGTGTACCTGAGAGGGCACTAGCACAGAGATGCAAGGAGCCCCCAAGCAACGCTCTTGAGATATTGACATGAAAGCCAAGGTTCAAACTTACACCATCATGACAGTGACTTCCTAATAACTACAAGAGAAAGTTAACCAAAACCAAACCAAAAGGGAGGGAAGGAGGGGAACATTGATTATTTTACTTAGGTTTTTCATTAAAAATAATCAAAATAACATAGTTTCTAACAATCTTTACTATTACATTCTCTGTTTTTATTTATGAAGTGATGAAATTCAGATGACTGCAAGTGTCCATGTAAGCAGTTCCCCAGGACAGGTAATTGAGGAGCAGATGATAATTTAGTTTTCCATCCTCTTCTCTCCCAGTGATGTGGCAGAGTATTTGAAACAGCCAAGAACAGATGAACATGAGACACCAGTACCTCTAAGCTAAGGGGAAACAGGGAAGAAGCTGTGACTCACAATGCATCCTGTGATGGGGAACTTTATGGACTGTCCTTTGCTCATGAGTGTACCTAAAGTCCCAGAGCAGTCAGGAATAAATTCAGATTTCTGAGGAGAAAGAATGCAAAGCAAAAAAGAACAAGACCTAGATAAATGATAGATTAAGACTGAGAATTACCTGGATGGATGGAAGAAGTTATCTCAAATCGGAACTGCAGCTGGCCACTGACATGATCTGTAGGAAGCCTGCGACCCAGAGTGTAGCTTACAACCCTGTCCCTGCAAGAAAACAGATATTGTCACAATAGACTATAACCTACCCAACATCTACTGTGCATAGATAAAGCTGCTGTGGCCTACAAATACACACAGTGGTTTTCCAAGGCTATTCAACCCAGCCATGAGGGCATGTTGACTTCCATACGAGAGAAAGAATGGCAGAGAAGGAGAGGACAATGTCTTCAATTACAATGGAAAAGCTGAATCAGTGACTAGACAGGCTTCTGGGATACACAAGCACGTATGCATATATATATAGAGAGAGAGAAGGGTGGGAATGGAACTTCTGCAGTATGGGTATGAAAATACCGACACGGGAAGCAAACAACTCCCACTTCTGCTATTGTAGCAAGATTCCCTGCTGATCTGACCTTACCTATCCTTCCGTAGAACCTCACTTTTCTGTATTTCCTTCCCTTCACCATCTGCATAAAATTCAGCTTTCCTGGTCTTTCCTTTAATACCCTGTACAGGACAGTCCCCGCTTACCACCTTCTCTTTCCAAACTGGCTGAATGACTGCTCTTCATCTCTTTCCACCCCTCTTACCTCTATGAAGCTGAAATATCAGGAGAACACCTTCCTGACAAGGTTGATCAATGACTCCATTCTGTCCTTGTGCAGGTCCCTCCCTTTGCCACACTTCATCCACCCCTCAGAACAGAATGAAACTACAGAAGAGATTAACTTCCCAGCTGCCCAAAATGAGGCTGAATCAATGTTTGCAAAGCATTTCTTGAGTGTAAAGGGTTCACTAAATATTTATGCATCTTTGAAGAAACATAGTTCATTTCCAGTTGGGCCCAATTATTTCCTAGGATATAGTTTCACATGCATCAGAAACTCATGTAAATGAGACGATCACAAGATTTGTGTATGACCTTTCTGAACTTGTGTGTATACTTCTCATTGAGCTTGCCTGAGATTTAAAAGCCACTATAGTATTAAAACTAAGCCAGAAAGTATATAATTAGATAGACAGTGTTTACAAAAAGGAAGTAAAATAGGAAGATATAATCAGAAGATGATGAGGAATCTTCTCATACAGAGGGAAGCCAATGATATCAGTTATAGGGCTCTACCTTCTCCAAGCTGTTCTTTTCCATCTGGTTTCTAAAAAGCTACTCAATCCTCTCTACATGAGAAACAGGGAGGTAGCTTAGTCCCTTCTGGTACATTCAGCTGTCAATATCACAGCCAGTTTCTGAACCAGCTGTTCGAAAACACTTCCAACAAGCTCAGCTTCCTGCTGTTCTGCTGAATTGAGATCCAATTTTCAGAATTGCCTTCTTGGAAACTGCATTGTGTATGCTCTCCTCAGGAGATGACTCTTTCTCTCCCCACTCCTCAAGGTCTGAACCTTACAAGTTTAGAACCAACTTTTTGGTTTTGAATACTACCTATCTTCCTCAAATTGGTTTGTGTTACTTTGGCAGCATACACCTTCCCAGGACTTTCATGCAAAGGGGAAGCAGGGCAGGGCTTGTGAGCTCAAGTGAAGTGGTTATTCCTTGGTAGTAGGGTAGGGTCAGAAAGATTTAGCTACAACATGCCACAGTTTTTTTTTTTTTAATAGTATTTCCACTGTCCAGAAATTAAAGGGAGGAGGAACAGGTCTGGCACAATTTTAGCCCATAGGTAATTCCCTGAAACATGAAAACAGCCTGTTGATAACATTAAAAGAATATTAATATTGAAAATATTGCACTCTCCATATTCGCAGCCATAATATACAAAACAGTCTTCTTTCCTAAACGCCAGTTCTCACTTTTCCAAATGCAATGGATAAGGTTACAGAGGGAATTCTTTTTCTGGCCCATAGTCCTATAAATTCTAATTAAGACCAAGATAATTCATCAGACAACTGTCAGTCTAATAACTCCTCCTCAACATCATTATATCACTATAACGATATCTCACCAGGGACTTCAAAACAGCAACACACTTGTTAAACATCAGAGTAGCATAAGCAGCAAATTTACCCTATGGCATGTCTTTCCAAGAGGCGCTGAACTGGCATAGAGAGTTTTCCCAGGAAGCGCTTGATGATGGGCCGGCTCTTTGCAAATTTGTCTTTAACTTCTATTTCCAGGACATCCGTGGGTAGGGAGACAAAGCTGAATTGCTGCAATAAAGGAAGAGCACAGGACATGAAGCTGATGGCTGGGCAAAACAGTATACAGTTGCTCATGGCTTATGGACCTTTGTAAGCCTCTGGCTTTTTCACAGGACAGAAACAGTCCTTGCACCCCAAGGCACAAGCCTACAAAATAAAAAGAGCTTGGCCTCAAAGCAGGCAGGTGAAAGTACCTATAGGGGCTGCGTAATGCTGCAGAAGCAGGCTTGAGGAATGCATGGATTTCATTGATTCATGTCATGGTAGCACCCAAACACTTCAAACAAGGCTTGCCAATGGTAAGGACGCTATACCTACAGAAATCTAATGAACTCTGCCCTAGCAATGGTCACTGATCTAAATGTAATTGAACAGATTTTATGTTGGTTTTCTTTTTTCTTTCCTTTATTTCCCCTCCCTCCCTGCCCCAAGACCTAAAAACATTAAAAAGCTGCACATAAGTACAACTGAATTGGCAGCCTGAAGAGATGTTTACTCAGCATTTCCCTCCAAGTGAATTTAGTCCTCTTTACAATCGTGTGGCCATTTGTGGTACTTTGGCTGGGAGGCACACCTCAGCAACTGAGAAGTGAGGATCTAGTGAGGTGAAGGATCACAGTTTTCAGATACATCCCTCTGTTGCTCTGTTGCTCATCCCTGTCCCAACTCTAAAAGGAAAAACTCTGACAATACTGTTTATGTGGACCAAGTCCCTAACCTGGTTTACAGCATGGTCCCACAAAGAGCTAAGCCAAAAGGTGAGACAGGGCACAGGCTACTGGAACAAACAATACAGGGGAAGATAGGAATGGCACCATCTAAAACTGTTGCTGCTACCAAGTGCTTTGAAACATGTGTCCACCACCTCAGCCAAACTGGTTTTAAAAAGATCAATTTTTATTTTTTAGTAATATTTCAATAAGCTTTTAGGGACTGTGTGCATGCAAAGCTGAGGTAGGAACACAGAGGGTGATATTTTAGGTTGCAGGAGCAAGGAAATCCATGTGTACAGGTTGTAAACCTGGGAGGATTAGGGCACCTGGAGAGGCTTGTATCTCCCCAAAGGGAAAGCAAAGCTCTGGTTAGTGAAAATAGTGAAAAGCAAATGTATTAGATAACTTGGCCCTGCTATCTCCAAGACTGGCTCAATCCAGCACACACTTGGAGCTGGTGACATAGGTCACAATCATTTTTCCAAACAGACCTGCTAGTACTAGTATATCATTATTCAAAGAAAGCACATCTCTGCTGTGGTGTGCAGTAGTAGCAAAGCTGTAAGGTTGCTGTTCACCTCACAGAAAGGTCAGCATTGAACCAGAAGACAACCTCTGTAGTAAGTGAATACTGAGATGGATGAAAGGATTTTCTAGCTTTCCCGCTGCCAAAACCAATCTTCACAACAGAATCATGCTCTGGGTTATTGAGGCCTGAGTTAAGCCCTAAATTGCTTGCTCTATTGAATCATGATCTAATTTTCAGAAATGCTCAATTCAAACAGCTTCAAGTGAAACCAGTAAGCGGGATATTCTGTTAATCAGGCCCTGCAAAAATGCAAATCATCAGAGAAATACAATTCAAGTAACAGCAAAAGTGTTACTTAATTCTTATTTTCTTCTATATCTTTGCAACAAAGGAGGTTACCAAAGAAGATAAACCTAACAAAAAGGAGAACATTAATTCTCCATGTATATTGAAAGTTGCTTTATAAAACTAAGTTGTATTATCATTACTGTTTCACCTGCTAAAAAACCCTCTGATAACTGCCATTTTATGACACTTACAATGAAACCAGAAGGGAATTAACTTTTAACTGAACAAGGGTATTGTAACATACAGCAATTTGCCATTTAATGAATTCTCTATTACTCTTCTGTTGACACCTCTACTGTAAAAAAGTTTCTGTGGGGTAGAGCATGCACACACACAGGTGAAAGGCTGAACTGTTCATAAGTGGAAAGTAAAACGTAGGTTACTGATCTGCACCTTCCTATGTAATTAGTATTTTGTCTTGTACAGCTCTGAAGCAAATCAGACTCTGCTTGTGTGTTTGTTTCCATAGTATCAGGTAGAACCAAGCCTGACAGCTCTTTCCTTGCACAAGAAACACACTGACATTTCCAGAGTAATTCTCAGCACCTGAGCAGTGAGTATGGATGCACAAAGCAAGGTGTTCTGGCATCAACCAAAGGAAATATCATTTTTTCCTTGAACAGGAGTGCCCCTCAGATGTACAAATGCCAGGATATTCCATGCAATCTGGAAAATCAAACTTTGTTCTGATTTCTTCACCTGCCAACCACACTGCATGCGAGGACACATGAGACTGCCCTGTGACCAGCCTCTTGTCCATGATCACAGTTCCTAAATGGTTCCTCTGGGAGGCTGTTTCAATGAATAAACCAGCAGCATTTTGGAAATGCAATTAAGCCATTAAAACCAGAAGCTTTCTGTGGTGAAGCTGAAAGGTTTTGCCATTTGAAGACAACTGCAGTTTGAGATCAAAAGTGAACTCAGTGAAATGGGTTTGGAGACAACTTGTAAAATAGTGATAATTTTACATCATTCAGTTTTCCGCTACCTAAACACTCGGTCCTGCTGGTGCTCTCCTGTAGTAGTGGGCAAGATCGTTCTAAGGCAATCCCTGACTGTGGATGCTTCAGGCCCAGGCCATCCAAACTCAAAAGCCCAAAGGGATCCTTGTTTGAAGAACACACAGGCCTCTGGCCCTTTGAAAGATGGATCCCAGCAGAACACCTCGGTTTGAGAACTCAGAAGCTTTTAAATACATTTTCAAAACCATCAATCACTTTTGAAAACACGCAGGCTCTGGTGATATTTAAAGATGGTACTGCTGTGCTTGCATGTGGAAGTAAACCTCCATCAAACCCACGTCTTCTTCCCTTCCTTCACCTTCTGTTTGGACAGGTGTCAGCCCCCATAACTTAGCCATGAAACACTAGCTGCATTTACGTTGTTCAAAGCCTTGGCCTTTACTATTCTATCTGGAAGAGAAAGGACCCTGTGTTTCATGGTCATCTTCAATATAGTTATCCTAACACAGTAGTCATATATCATTTCATGGTTGCACAGAAAAAAAAAGAATACAAGAACTTCAGCTCAAATGAGCTCAAATATCTTATTTTAACAAAACTTCCCGTTTTTCTGGCAGTCGCTCCTTGAAGCTGGATTCTCTCATGTTTTGCAGCTAGTATTGGCTACCATGCATTTTCCTTCCCAATCTAAGACAGCAATCTGCAAGCTGTATATTTTCATTGGGGTCACAGCTCATTCTGGGGGCTTGTTCATTGGTTTGGGTTTTTTTTGCCCCAAAAATGTAAGTTCCTTTGATCACCACCATTAGTGCAAACTCTGCAAGACTGGTCAATAACTTCCTGGAACCTGCTAGAATCCAAAGACACTAAAGTTTACAGTGAGACTAACTGGATGTAGAAGGGTGTACTGAAGTTTACATAAATGGGCTTTTTCTTCTCAAAGAACAAAGTGAACATGTAATTTCTGGCAGTTTTTATATTCTGATGTTTCAAAAGCTTTAGCCTCTCCAGTTGTCCAGAGCTCCGCCAAACTTGACAATGGCTGCATGGATGTGGTTTGTGATTTCATCTGAGGCTTTATTTGTACTTGAATACAAAAACACTCAAAGGAAGTAATGGATTTCAACACATTTGCAAAGTCATCTACCAAAACAACTATAGTTTCATGGCTAAAACCCCACCCAAGGAAAAGACTTTGCCTAATGACCGATTCTGTATTTATTTGGATAACAGCAGAAAACAGGACACATGGGAAGAACAATCCACAAATTTTAAGTGATGGCTAGAACTTGATGTCTTTACTTGATCCCTAACTGAAATCCAAGTAAAATGCATTATATAAAATGGGGGAGGAGGGGGGAGGGAACTCTTTCAAGGAATAACTGGATCCAAAATTTATGTATGATCTACAGCAGGCAGTAGATGAACAGCTAAGAAACAGTAAGTTAAATCTCTATTTTCTGATTAGCCCAAACCAGTAATTACCTACAATGTTAATTACCTACAATGCTGCATTAGTCACAGTGCATTACCCTGTATATCACATCAACTACTGCTTGGTACAAAATGACTCTTAAAACTTGAGATGATACATGACACAGCACACTCCACTGAAGAGATGGCAGATTGCCTCAATGAAACTGCCAAGAAATTACCATTAAGAACAACCTGTTTCTCACAGGGTGCCTGGCCCTCAGAACAGTCTCAGATGCCATTTTGTCCATGTGATATATCCCCCTGTCTGATCCTTACCAACTAGGGATGAGAGGGCTGCTCTTTATAGGTTATAGATGAGTGGAGATCTTAGACACCCTCACAGCGAGGAGTACTACTGGAAGGATGAGGTGGTGAACCAGCTGCCCCTGTGTCTGATCTGGAAGACCCCCAGATTTAAGGCTTTGGAAGTGAGTGTAAGCAAGCTCTGAGAGCTGAGCTCCAAAGGGGAAGACCTTTTAATTTCCCTTTACAAAGGTCTTAGGACTGTACAAGAAATCATAGAATCATAGAATTGTTAGGGTTGGAAACTACCTTAAGATCATCTAGTTCCAACCCCCCTGACGTGGGCAGGGACACCTTATGCTAAATCATATCACCCAAGGCCTCGTCCAACCTGGTCTTGAACACTGCCAGGGATGGAGCATTCACAACTTCCCTGGGCAACCCATTCCAGTGCCTCACCACCCTAACAGGAAAGAATTTCCTCCTTATATCCAATCTAAACTTCCCCTGTTTGAGTTTTAACCCATTACCCCTTGCCCTGTCACTACAGTCTCTAATGAAGAGTCCCTCTCCAGCATCCCTATAGGCCCCCTTCAGATACTGGAAGGCTGCTATGAGGTCTCCACGCAGCCTTCTCTTCTCCAGGCTGAACAGCCCCAACTTCCTCAGCCTGTCTTCATACAGGAGGTGCTCCAGTCCCCTGATCATCCTCGTGGCCTCCTCTGGACTTGTTCCAACAGTTCCATGTCCTTTTTATGTTGAGGACACCAGAACTGCACACAATACTCCAGGTGAGGTCTCACAAGAGCAGAGTAGAGGGGCAGGATCACCTCCTTCGACCTGCTGGTCACGCTCCTTTTGATGCAGCCCAGGATACTGTTGGCTTTCTGGGCTGCAAGCGCACACTGTCTGCTCATGTTCATAAACATGAACATGAAAATGGTTATCTGTCAGGTGGATTCCTAAAAGGAAGCTGTATGCAGAAAGTCTGAAGACAAGGAATGATTGAACATCCCTGATATACTGTCACAAGCAGCGGTAAGGAGGCCTTGGGGAGACTGATGTTTCCTGATCCTTGGAACACACTGGTCATATCTGCAATGGGAAGACGTGGTACAATGTGAATGGCTCTGGAGAGCAAAGCAGCTGGTGCTGTGCACCTGATTACCACATCCAGACATGCTGCAAGGGTTTTCCTACAAAGTAACTCCAGGCTGGTGCCCTGGGCTAAACTCCCGTTATCATCTGAAAGGTGTCTGGTGCACTCCTGAAGCACATCTCTTGGCTTAGCTTTCACTGAGAGTAATTCAGTTCACATGCTTTCAGACTGCTGAGTGGTGTCTTTAGTGGGTAGAGCAGGAGATCTGCCTTGAAACTGCTCTCTTGAATGGAATGAAAACAGTATTGTAGATGGACCCACTGAATCATTAAGAACTACGATCTATAGAAGTTAGCATTTGTATTATTTTCCCAGTATCTTTTTCAATTATTTTCTTTTTTGGGTGTTCTTGCACTCCTCTGGAACTATGATAGATAGGAAATAGACTTGATCTAGAAGCAAAGTCATTGCATCTCTCTACTGTCCCCACTTAGCCGTTTGTCAACAGCCGTCCCATTTGTCAGAGTGGCAGGAGATCCAACAATTGCTTTAATCCTACACACCTAATGAAAAGATAGGAGTAGTAGAACAGCAGACAGAGACTCTATTAATTCCTCACTAAGAGAGAATCTGCATCATTATAGCACATCTTACTGGACACTGAAGAATCTGTACCAGACACAGCCTTAAAACGTGCCTGCCAAAGGAAAAGCTTTAGCTGGTATTTCCTCAGGCAATCAACAAGCCATAAGTAATTATTTCTACTTAATTATAGAAATACAGAGAAGGGAGGGAGTGGGAAAAGCAAGAGTGGAGAGAATCACATCAACGTATTAAGTCTTCTTGGGCTAGCAGTGTATCATCAGTTCTGGCTCTAGTTGTTAGCAAGTCATTAGGATTCTCTTTCCATTTACACAGATTTTATACAGCCACCTCCTACAGATTCACTCTCACAGGGACACTAATCAGAATCAAAGCTACCTAGATCCTGCTGACACATTCATTGTCTCACACCATCTCAGTGACCGAAAAGCGAATCTGATTTTACACTACTGCTGCCATCTTCAAGCAAGATCTGAAAACACTGTAGTAAACGCCACTGAAGAAGTTTCAGACATTAATCTGCTTTTCAGGGCCTGTTTGCTTCCAGACCCAGCAATGGTTTTACAGACAGAGATGATTAATTTTCTTAATGTGAACAGATCTTGTGGGGGTTTAATACACAACTTACATACGGCAAACGAAGGCATGTGCTTATGCTGACCTGGCAGAATACATCTATATCCACTTATAAGATTAACAGAACCATTTCCAGAGCTCTAGATGAGTTTTCAAGAAAGGCAACTAATGATGATGATTAATTTCTGTGCTTTATTTTTACCAATATTATTTACATCCCTGAATATGGGCAGATCACCGTGATCAGCTCTCAGTAACACTATCAAGGAAACTGTTAAAATGAACACAGTATGCCCATTAGCACCAATTAGACAAGTTAAGTGCAAGTCAAGTTCTTTAACAATAGTCAGCATAATAACTGGTGAAAGGTAGATAAATTAATACATTGGTGATAGGAAGAACTAGGCTCTTGATTTGGAGCTGAATAAACTACAGAATTAAAAAGAAAATTTATTTGAGATATCCGTCATACCACAGGGATGATAAAAGTTGAAGCAAATCTTAAAAGGCTGTAAATTACATTGGATGGATGAAGACAGACTTAGTCTTTCAGCTGAATATTTCATTAGTGGGCTCCCTGTTTCAAATACTTTATTGAAACAACTACACTTCTAATGTACTCACCACTCTCCATCTGTATCCCCATTCAAAAACCTTCTCTACGTATCTCTTCTCCCCCATATAATGCTACGCATATGAACAACAGGGTAAGAGCAAAGGGAATTCCAGATTCTTAAAACTTACTACAGTGCTTCTCTATGGCAATACAAAATATTACAGTCAGAAGTGTCAAGCACAGAGTTCCACTGCTCCTAAAGGCTGGGACAGGCCTATGCGTCCTCTGACAGCACCCTGGAATTCAGCACTGACTGCAAGGTGCCAGATCCAATGCAGCACCTTATGCATGGCACGTTTGTTTGCCTTTTCCCTGCACTAAGAGGGATGCACAATATGTGGTGTTTTACTAAAGTTGAATTCAATCCTTTCTAATGAACTTCTTCAAAGTTGGACAGTGCCTTCAGCAAATTGGCTTCCTAGACTGCTCCCTCAGAACTCAGAATCACTAATCCCTCAGATTTCTTCTGTACTGAAAACAAGGAATAAAAAAAGTCTTTGCTAGTTCACATATTGCACAACACTCATCATGAATTCTCTCTGATGGCTTACATAGCTTTGCAAGATGTCTCTTACTCTATTAATGGCAAATTTCAGCCCTAAAACATTAGAAATTGAAAGAACTTCTGGATAAATCAACTGCAAACACTGCTTAAAGAGTCAGGGTTTTTCTTCATCTCTTACTAGCTCAGCATAGACTGAGCATATTTGAGCACTCTCATGAGCACTCATAAACAAGGTTAGTAAGACTGATAGTCTACTGGGATGCAGAAGTTGCAATTAAAAAGCATTTCAGAAGAATAACACATTAAAGATAAAACCTAGACAATTTTTTCACACCATAACTAATTTCTGGAGAAACTGAAGTTGTCTTGGGCTTTCACACTTCAATCATCACCAGATATTAAAATAACTACAGCTGTAAAATCACAGCTTTTCTGAGTAATCAAACTATGTTTTACACTTTACCTGTCCATGTGTGCAGAAATGTCATACACTGAAGCTACCGCCCACAAGGGTCCACTCAGTCCCAATGACGCCTTTAGCAAATTCATACTGAATTCACACTCTGGCTTTCATTGCACCTAAATTGCATTTATGCTTAGGTGTAAAGGCCTCCAATTTATGCAGCTGATTCTTTTGTATTTAGCAGTAAAAGGGAGAAAAAGACACCTAAGTTAAACAATAAATAAGTAGTTCAATCAGTGTGATGTTCCTTTTTTCATTAGGACTTCTGGTGAAATCATTCAATGGTTCTGTGAGCAGGACTGTCAGCATCTAGTGCTCTGAATATTAGATCAAAATTAGATCAAAAATAACCTACTTTAGGTTAAATTCATACCACTGATTCAAATACATTTAAGCATCCTTGCTAGTTTAGCTCTGGTCTGGAAAGACTCACCTTTTATGAAGTATCCCCTGCCTGTATCACTGTAGGTTTCTGCTACAATAGGTAGTATCTATCCTATCAGCCAACATAAAGCCTCAAGAGAAGCAGAATACTACCATAAACCCCATATAGCATGATACGGCTACTTTGACAAAGTGTCTTTCAGTCCATCATGCATCAGTCCAGCATTTATGATCACAGAATCAATGCCTGACTTACAAATCTGCATCACAACAAAGGAAGTTACAAACCAGCACTCAAGTCAGCTGGCATTCTTGCAGGCAGCATGCAAACCCATCACTGATGATGGCCTGCGCTAGAGAATCCCTATCTCCCCAAACTAACTCCTTCGGGCATTCAAGCCCCTGCCAGCTTCCTTCGTCTGCTTTTGTACTGGTAATCTGAAGAGACAGGTTATGTGGAAATCACGTGTTACATCTCTGAAAGGTTGTGGGTTATCTGAGGTGCAGAGAGTACAAGTTACACATGTGAAAATACTGTAATTCTGTTTATGAGATCTGACACGTTAACTACTATTTGTCAAGTGCTCTTGCAACGGAGTACTGAACACCTCTGCTTACACACATCAATTAAGTCACCAGTGAAACACAGCTATCTTCAGAGTGATAAGCAGCACTATTTTTGTGCATTGGCTATAATTTAACAGGATTTGTGAAGTCTGAGGCAAAGAAACAAACAGCGAAGCTGCAGGGAGTTGAGATAGTATTTATCCTAGTACTGGGCTCCCACTTTAAAGCAATCTATTCTTCCAGAGCTAGAACTACTAGAGTTGAAATTCAATGCATCATTTAACAGGTGACACTTCCTAACTGCTTTAACTATGCTGGATAGTTGCGACAGCCTATTTTATAGTCGTCTCACTGGCCATTCCTTGAAGCTCTCAATCCACTCACTAGTGAATGAACAGAAACTGAAGCAGCAGTTAGATCGAACTGTCACAGTTAAAGAATGTCTAAGCGAAAGTCCAGAGGCTTTAAGTACTTTATCTGCAAAACCATACAGAGAACTTCTTAACCAGCTGGAGGTATGTGAACTACTTTTTAAACCACTTTGCTTGGTTGCTTATGGTCCCCAGTGATCTCTATTGCTTCTCTGAACTCTCTGTCCCTTTACTGCTTGCTGACAAATTAATCTTCTTAAAAGGAGCTTCTTCCAAAGAACGTGACAGCAGACACATTGCCTCAATATGAATCAAAATGGGATAAGGTCATTATTTTTCTTGTATCAATATTAGAAGAGATGATCAACATTCACCTGTCTCTATTCTACTGGATGGACACAAGACTTGAGAAGTGGGCACTTCCTTTGCATTTTAAGTCAAACCAGCATGACAGGACAACTCACCCACTAGGCTGTTGATGCTCTTTGGACTGCCAGCACAATGTCTGCTTAACCTAAGGGTTTACAGTCAAGCTATGCAGTGCCATGTGCTGTCCAGGAACTCACTCACTTCATTTAACAGTATATAAGTTGCTGATATCACATGCTACTCCTCAATTAAAGAGCAATTTCCATTTCCTTATGTCCTCTTGTATTGCAAAACAGAGCAATGGAAGAACAGCTCTAAGTCAGGATAACTTCTGCTGAACAGTATTCGAACAGTCTGTGAATTTATGATCATCAACATTACATGAGACAGATGAGAAATTGCCTGAGGTCTCATGGTTATTTTGATAGTTTTATTTCCCTATTCCAGATTTTTTTCACGTTTAGCAGCCAAAACAAATTAGAATTCAACTGAGAAACAAACAAAAACCCCAACCAAAACCAACAAAACCACCCCTCCTCCCTCCCCCCAAAACCCCAACATTCCTCCCCTCCTTCTATTTACATGTGGTGACACAGAACCTTAGGAAAGAATCACACTTCTGAAACAATATATTGCCTAAAATATTTTTTGAGGAAAACAGCTAGCAACTGATCTATTTAATGGAATGGCAATGATTTCTCAGTATTTTTCCCTTCGTATATTCACTTCCATCAGTGAAAAGGGTAGACAGAAGAATAGCTACCACCATGATTCAGCAATAGCTTACAGTCTTCCGTTTCCCCTTGTCCCATAAAGGGACAAAGTTGAAGAAGATAAGGCCAAGGGTGGTCTGTGCAATAGAAACCAAGGTGGGTTTTCAGTAACAAAGACTTCAGAGTAGCTGATGTGCACAGACTGCAATACAAATGCATGCACTTAAACATCTCTGCTGAAGAGCTGAAGAGAATGCAGAGGGAGAACACGTTGGCTGTTTTAGACTCCTTAGCCACGAAGAGGCTGACAAGAGAAAGGGAGAAGCAGTGTGCTTGCGTGCAACCAGGAAAACCAGGGGTTGAAGAGAGAAGCTAGAAGCCAGCTGTGCTCTTCTGCTTTGTGATGTCCATAATTAGGCCATTTTATTGTTTCTCCTTTTCTCACTGCCGAGCTCTACTGGAAAAGAAGTGTCAGCCCACAAACTCAGCCATCCCACATGGCCTGAGGAGAAGACACCCTTGACATTTTATCAGGGCCAAATTCTTACTCTTTGGTTATTTTATCTTCCAGCAGTGCAAAAAGACCTTGAAATGAGAACAAATTTTATCGACTGGGGGCTGTCTTGGTTGAGAGAAGACCTTCTGACTGTTGTGCAATTCTGAAAAGCCTATTTTCAGCCTTCATCACTCTTTGGATAAGGAGAGTCTGTGTGCCATCTCAGCAGTTAACTGCCTGATACAGAATGGTGGGTCCACATTCGTATCCTGTGTCCTCCTCTGAATGTTAACTCCTGGCATCCACACTTGCTGCCAGCTCCCACAGTCACCCGTACTGAGCATGACACACACATACAGCAGATTTCCCCTTCATGCCTGTCTGCCTCTAGGCCTATGTCTTATGCATTTCACTGAAAGATCTCTGCCAGCTCCCTGATCTTCCATGTCAGTTCCAGCTCCTCAGCTTGGCCTGGGACTCCTCAGCCAGATACTTCTGATGCTTGGAGCCACACAGTAGTTACGGTTTGGTGGATGCCTCACGACAGGGGCTTCCACTTAATTAAGTCCTGTTAGAAGGCGTTTTTTTCAGACTTTCAAAGTTCTACCCCCTGCCACATAAACTCCCCCCTAGGCTCACCTGTCACATATTCTGATGTGGTACCCAGCTTCTTGAACATCCTCCTCCAGGTAGAGAATTCAGTGACATTTCTGCTGTCTTTTTTCCTGCCACTTACAGTGCCATGTCTATACAGCTTGACCTAATTATCCCCAAACCATTTTACAACTTGCATTTTAATTTGAATAAATCTATTTAGTCTATTTATTTACTTTATTTATTTACTCTTTCCTGCAGTGAAGATGCTGGTCTGACAGAGAATGACAGTAAATCACACCCATTACGTCAGGCGCCTTTAATTCCAAAGTGATTCTTTATTCTTTGCTGCCTGTTGCCATTCTGTGTGTAATTTAAAAACAGCAGGCAGCAATTGAACTCTCAGATCTCATTAATACCTCCTAAGCCCTTCCAACAAGAAGCAGCAGACTAGAGAGTATTTCTTCAAGGTGATGGGCAAATGTGCCAAAGTTGCTTTTAATTTATACTGCCACTGACACTTTTCAATCACATAGATTCTTTTCATTTGCTTGCTGTACTTCTTCTGCTTTATATAATGTCTCCTCTCAGTGTAAGAGCACCATGCAAAACTAGCAGCAGCCTTTCCGGCTATCCAAGTGTATTTTTCAATTCTGTTTTATGCTTGCCTTCAATAATTAACAACTTCATAAATTACAGCCATAAGGGACAACCTATACTGCAAGTTTTAGCGTATCAATCATCTTTGTAACTAGATATAAGCCTTTTGCGTTAAGACAAGAAGTCATGAAATGCATCAAGCACAGTTGGGTCAACAACTATTTAGCCAAGGAAGGAATTAAAATAAACCTGAAAAAAGTCCATAAGGATACTGCTAGAGTTATTTCTTGTAGTAAGAAAAGTCAGCTCAACACTCAGAGTACTTACCTCTCCTTGCCAGACTGGGTTAACAGTATTACACATGATCTTAGATCTCTTCTCCTGTCCATGGTGAGGGAGTGCTGGGAAGATGCTATGTTTTCCTGGCTGGATGGAAATCTTCAGATAAGGGTCTGGATTGAAGAACATTCCTTTCTTCAGACCAAAAGCCTGGAAATCTGAAAGAAAGTAAAAAACCTGATTATTTTTCACATTCCAAGTAACTCTCTGGTATGTGAGAAAAAGCATAAGGAC
Organism: Pezoporus flaviventris; assembly: GCF_033815535.1. Taxonomy (NCBI): domain Eukaryota; kingdom Metazoa; phylum Chordata; class Aves; order Psittaciformes; family Psittacidae; genus Pezoporus; species Pezoporus flaviventris. The sequence goes on from NW_026892585.1 coordinate 9,351,082, forward strand.
ACTGGTAAGGAATTCAAGTAATATGGCAGGGATATGAAAAAACTCACTGCTTCTTGTGAGGTAACATAAAGCCAAACCACGATGATCTTCTGATTTACGATTTACAAATGATTATATAATGAAATTGCAAGTTTTACAACCTGATTTTGCAGCATGAGCTGGCTTCTAAATAGGATTCATGCAACTTAAATTAAGTGATCTGCTGATTTTGCTAAGGAGCTAAGCACTTGCTCAGCCTGACTCAAGTGGCAGGACTCCTCTGAAAAAGAGATCCATTCATTTAATCACACAGACATGGCATTCAGTACCCAATGTATGTCACTTGCCCTAAATATCTCTTTTATCTTTCTACAAATCTTAGATTTTAGACCACTCTTTTTCTACAGGAGAGGCAATCTTATATTTTTCCCCACTTTAAAGCATTTCCTTCCCTCATGGGTTAACTTTACCTGTAGTAACTTAGTAAAACACTTGTATATAATGTTCAGATTCTAAGCAGGGCTTTATAGCTGCAGAACACCCAAGGAACATGAGTTGTGAAGACAAAAAATCCCCAGGCACTGATTTCAAAGTTTACTCATTGTGTTCTGAAGACAGACATAAAGTCCATTACGATGTGTCCCTGTGAAGCCAATGAAACACAAACCAATCTACAAGTATATCATTAATTCTGGCTCAACAGCTACAAATGAAAGCCTCTGACCTTATTCCAGATGCATTTTCTTTGGAATATATAAGCACTTACTCCTATTAGCAAGTTCAGTAGCTGATTTATTTTCCACCACTTTCTGCATGGATGTTCTCCTCTGTTTAAAGCTTTATTTCACATAGGGCTATACACACTAAACTGCATTCTCTTGTTGTTCTGAAGAGATAAAGTTAAGATAGTTTCCAAAGCTGCCTAGATATATTACATAAACATTCAATTTAAACACATATTTTTTTCTTCTAGGCAGGTCTTGAAAACATTAATTTTCACAGTTTTTAATTGTCTTCTGATTCAAAACCCAATTATTCTGGCAGATTGCAGGAGGCTGTGTAAAACCCTCCAGGCAGATATTTTGGATGAATCTAAAAATCATACATATTCCACACCAATACCAGTATTTTCTTCCCAGAAAACAGCTGCATCAAGAACAGGGATAAGGTTCACCCAGTTGTATTCTGCTTCCTTAACATACGGTAATAGCCAACACAACAAATGGTTCAGTTTTGTTCTGGTTGGTTTTAATCATCTATTCCAGCACAGAATTCATGTTGCACATATTCCAAAGCTGTTGGACAGATGGTCCTGAACCAGACTGTATTTTAAGAATCTCATTGTTGTGACATTCTCTAACAATTAGCAAAAAATAGACGCTATCACTACTAATAGCCTATTTCAAAATACTTTGCTGACTGTAATGTACTGCCGTGATCCTAGAAATACTCTTCCACAAAGAAAATTATCTGGTTCCAACTGACAACACTGATTATTTTTTTTCTCTGAGTGTATAATCTCTGTGTAACCAGCACATATCTCATCTATCAGCCCTGCTGAAATCCTATATGGCAAACTCTTTTGCTTTGGAAGTTATACTGTTAGAAATGAATTCCAGAAATAGAAACTAAAAATTGCAAAGGCAGTATGAATGACAAGATGCAGCGTTGTAATAGTGTCAGGCTGCTAACATATGAGAGTAAAGACCTCTGGGATCTTATTTTCTTTCTCTCTGATGTTTCCTCAAATGAATCTGAAACTGAAATATTTATTGCTGCATACACTTCTGATTTTTTTTTCCCTTCAAAGAAAGACCATACTATCTTTGGGTATCACTATGCAAAGAAATGGGCTATTGAGACAGAAAAGAATACCTAGTACTCAATCGTGTACACTTACGTATCATAAAGAACATACATATTATGATGACCTACCAGCCTCTTTCCAGTTATGGGAATTAAGCACAGCCCTGAAAGTGAAGATACTCCTGTGCTTAGTTAGGAGTCTAATTCTTGTATTTGGATGAGAAAAAAAAAAGTTAGCTAAGCACACAACAGGAAATTTTGTGTAATTTTCTTGCTTTAGTTGCATAATAGAATAGATTTTGTAAAACTGGCAGTTAGAAACTTCAATTTTTAATGTCTAAGCACACACAGGGATAGCAGAAATAGCTTTTGCAAGGAAAAATACGACAGTTGTACTTACATATCTCCCTGAAAATTCTCAGCACCATGAAAAACAGAGCATCAAGACCACAAAAGCTCTGAATAAAGCTAGATGGGCATCTGCAGATAACCTGAAGCCATTCATTTAATCTGAAGTGAAACCTAGAGATGCTGTAACTTGTAACCAACAGCTCAGGTACTCTCTTACCGCTGCTGTGTAACATCGCAATAGAAGAATCCCAGCTATTGCTTCCAGTAAAAGGCTCTGAAGATACTAAATACTTAACTAATGGTTTGAGGTTAGCTGAATTTAAATCTTTGCTGAAACCAATGAATTCAGAAGGCTTGGATGTGTCTTGCTGTACACCGTAGTTTTTATAGAGTAGTTCTTGGAGGCATACAAGGAAATGTTACCAGCATAACTCATTTATGCTTTGCAAAGGTGCATTTTCATCCAATCTCTTTAAAAAAGTTATTAATATACCCTATGTCAGCTTCCCACTTACTCATAAATCACACTTTGGCATGCAAGAGGTTATATACATCTAACAGTTTAACAATGTCATGCCATCCCTCATGAAAAACAACAGAAGGAAGGAATTTAGGCAGAGACACAGCAACCACAGACTCCTTCACTGCTGCAGACTTTCAGTAATTGTAAGTACACGCATCCTAATCCAGCTAGGCACACTTCGTTGTAGAAAAATGGCTTATACTAACCTCTACATGCTGATGCCCCCAAGTGAATTATGAATTTGTTCAATTTTAGGGCTTCCCTTCCTTACAGGCTGGTCTCAGAGTGTCCCGATGAGACCCAAGGAACCTTTGTTCTAGACCACTTGCATGCACGTAGCCTCTGCCCCTAAGGCGGGGCATAGACTTCCCTGTCTGCCTTGTAAAGGATCATTCTGCAAACCCATTTTCCATGCAGCATCAGAAACTTTGAGGCACTGATGACTGGATAGTGATGGAGACTATTTTTGTGGCAATCTGGAAACTAGCGTATATTTACTGGCAAAACATGGAACCAGGTGAGAATATCAACTGCAGCAGACACAGCTAGAATACATCTGTGTTTTACTATGTTTGATTTTGCTTCAATACAAGCGATTAGGCTTTCAGTAGTAAGATAAAGTTGTTAGAAGCTGTTCTCCACAGGAACAAGAACCTTTTGCCAACAGCTGTGGAGGAACTTTCCTAGAAAGGCTATTTTGTGCAGTTTATAAATGTGTCTCAAGAAGACTGAGTCCACCTCACCTCTTGATGGTGCATATTTTGGATTAGGATGCATGTACTTAAAATTACTGAAATCTGCAGCAGTGAAAGAGTCTGTGGTTGCTGTGTCTCCACCTGAATTCCTTCCTTCTGTTGTTTTTCATGAGAGCTAGCCTGACACTGTTGAACTGTTAGATGTATATAACTTTTTCTCAACAGCTAATGCGAACATCTTAACACAGCAAGGGGGAGGTTTTATCACTGCAAGCAATTAATCACTGGAGCAAAGTACCATCTCTTGGTATCCTCAGACTTCATGCTTCTGTGAGATATATCTGAGCCAAACTCACATAAAGCTCCACCCCATGGAGCAAGGTGTTATACAGCAAAATGGAGCAGTTGAATTCAAAGCCTTTTGAGGCCTTTAAAACTGTTAATCTAGAGCACTGCAGTACTTTGTAGGTGCACTAGAGATGGCGTGGTCACCTCACCTTTGCACAAGCTCTGATGGGTAAGAAAAAGGCTAGTGATTAGAAACTCCAGTTTTTAATACATCTGGGCAAGTTAGCTTGAGTGGGAAAGGCAGAAAAAGAGGCAGGTTTATAGCAATATTAAACAAGATTTAGTGCCTACAACTCCTGTTACAAAGTCAGGCATCAGGACTGTAAAGAATGGTTGGAAGATAAAATGTGTTATATACCTGTATTCTGATCAAGCATTTCTTGGTAACTACTATTGTCAAAGTGACCCTTAACAGACCTAACGCTATCTTCAGTTGTGATTCATACTCTGACTTCTATAAACTGACAACTAATGTTACCTGAATGCCTGGTCTGAATCATAGAATGGTTTGGGTTGGAAAGGACCTTAAGATCATTTAGCTCCAACCCCCTGCCATGGGCAGGGACACCTCACACTAAACCATGTCGTCCAAGACTCCATCCAACCTGGCCTTGAACACTGCCAGGGATAAAGCATTCACAACTTCCCTGGGCAACCTATTCCAGTGCCTCACCACAGCCACACAAAAATAACTCACATTTCTCATAGAGGTGTGATGAGGATAAACACCTGAATGTTTGTGAAGTATTCAGATCTTCTGGTCATTTATTCCACAAGAACACTTACAAATAAAGAGTATGCAAACACATGAGATAGGTGAAATATTAAAGCTTGAAAAAATGTTATCTGATGCAACATACAGCTAGCAGGCATACCATGCAAACCTCATGATAACACTTTCTAAATATACCAGCCAACAGAACGGTTTCAGGGGCTTTCAGTGAATGCGTTACACTGCTGCTAAACCATGAGCCTTCAGTGAGGTGGTTGATGCATCTTGGGAAGCTTAGCACATTTCTTCTTTCTGTGCTTCATGTATGAGAGCTCTGACACTTTCAGCTGTCTTATCAGAAGTGTGACATTCACTGGTAACAGCAGAAAACTCATGTTGGAAAGTAAATGCTAAGTGACTGCATAGCTTTCCTTAAAGACAGTATTTAATCTAGCTAGATCAGGTTTACAAGATTTCTCTTGGTATTTTTAATAACAAAAGCTGTAACAATAGTCATCATATAAACAATTAAGAGGCTTAATCATAGGAAGTTATCTTCTTTGAGAACCTATTAATCTGAACGAACCTTTCACAGGACCAACTTCCAGTCTCCAAAGAAGCAAACACTTAGAAAAAAACCTCCTACTGACCAAATGCAAACTATCAGCTATTTCTCTTCTCAAGAGTTATCCATCTCCTTTTCCCTTCAAACATCAGTTTATACTTTTGTCTTTGCTTGACATTTTAATCTTTTCTCAGGCAAAATTTCCACTGAAAACAGTTGGATTTTGTCCAACCAAATACTCAATAAAACTATAGAAAGAATAAAGCACTCTGTTACCAAAGAAACTGTTTCTGCACAGTTCACATTATCACAGGGCCTCACTGGAGTGCCTAGGCAGCAGAGCAAGCCACACAAGTCTGTTGAAACAGACTGATGTTGTTCAGCATTTCTTGGGATTTGTTCTATTTCAAGATTTTTCTCTCCAATTCTAATAACTTATTCTTTTTTAAAACTGCTACGGTAGAAGGCATAGCTCTTCTCACATTATTCAGATGACAAACTGTATAGAGCACAATGGCTCTGTGGTAGTGCAGCCCCTAATGCAATGGTCCCCACTCAGACTAATGGGCTTACACTTTTTTTCCCCCCCTTAATTGCAACTAAATCAATCATAATTTGGAAACTTAACTTCTAAGTAATGAGACTGAAGGTGATAGTATACTAAAATATAGATACTTGAAATGGAGAAGTCTATATGAGCTGACAATGACAATATAGAGGTTATTGCTGTGACAGCAGTGCAAGCACAAAGCAATCCCAGTTCACTCTGATGCCTCTGGAAGGCCTGGCTTGATTTACTTTTTATTAGCTAGCATAACAGATAAAGGAATAGCAATAATTTTACTTTGAGAGAGACACAACTTTTTTTTTTGCTGTTGTATTGATTAAGTAAGAAGGTAATAAATAAATCCTTGTGATGTGTTAATCTGTTCATTTCAGAAAGACTGAAATCGAGCCATCTTCGTAGCAAAGATTGTTGATAAAATAACTGTTAGCTCAAGGCCTTTCAAATACCTGGCTGTGATGATGCTGTTAATATGGATGTGACAGAAATGTAAATGAATTGCTACTGAACCATTAGAATAAGATATCCCAAATGTATTACAAGGTATAGTCTTTGTATACTTTGAATTAAGCTGTAAATTATATAGTTCAGTTAATAAAAGGGCCCACTGAGACAACATTATTTAGCAGTCTCACAGATTACGACTCTTAGTATCTCTTGGTCTACTAGGCCAAAGAACCTGAGAGAATAAAAAATGCTACTAATTGGAGCAATATTTCTAGATAATATTATTTTAGAACAGGAAAAAATCAACTCTACTCCTTTATTTCTGCTGAACTAAACCTGTGGGTTTATCAAATTGAATAACTGGGTGGATGCCCAGTGTCCAACCTGGAAAAAATACGTGTTAAAAGAGCCCCATCTAAAGTCAGTCCAACTTGCCTAGAGCATAAATAGCCTCTCAAGAACTACACTGGATATCTAGTTTGGAAAAGCACTGACTTGCACTCTTAATATTGAAGAGATATGGAAGACTTTAACACAGCTTGGAGGGAAACTTGAAATAAATCACATGGCCAAACCAATCACGTAATGGGATGCTGGCCAGATGGAGAATTTTAAACAGAAAGGCCTAAGTCTGTAAAAACTCTGAACAAGGGTAACTGTTTTCTCCTCTGTACTACTTCCCCCAAGAATTTCCAAGTCATGTTCAGCATATTTCTGTTTGTTTTCCAGGAGCTAAACCCCATGGGAATGAAGTAGCAAGCATAAGACTTCAAAACGAGAACCTTGCTCACAACTACTCTCTTTTGACAAACTTATTTTTTCTACAGAAGTGGTTTACAAATTGTTTTTACCAAAGCCAAATCAAATGGTCCATAACTGCTTCATGGAACCATAGTAAGCCCTTAAAACCTGCAGTGATATGCCAAGTAATGGGCTAAGCATTCTTCAGAAAATTTAGAGGAGAGCAGTCCTCTGGCTCAGGAAGTCTGAGAGTCACTTCTGAGCAATACAGACAAGCTTGTGCACCTTGGCACATGGATCTGCCTCAGGTCCAGGCCAAGACAGTGGAACAAACTACTCACAACTACCACAAACCCCATTTTGCTCTATAAGTAAAGCATATGCCTTTGATCTCGTTTTCCCTACATGTATGGCACCACATTTAATTGTAAACAGGAAAACCTAATGTGGCCCCCAAACTCTACTTCAACAAGACACTTCAACACATAACTGTCATTGCAGGAAGACAAGTGACAACAATCACAATTCTCTGTCTCAGCTTCACTTCTAGAGCAACAGGGAGAAATCCATGCATAAATACATACATATACATAGATACACATGTACATGAAAAGCTTTAGTAACTGCAGTTTACCACTCTCTGGGCTTAGAACTTGCACTTCAGCTGTGACTTACCTGACAACGAAAAACTTATCAGTCTCCGACTTCCTTGCCCCTGGATTGAATCTTCATTGGTGATGCTTTTAAAAATCTGCTGGAAGAAAAATTGTGGTGAGAGTGTGTATTCTCCAGTAACTCTTGAACAGACAAATGGCTTAGTAACTGTCTTTTTAAAAGATTCTTAGTTTTACAGCTAAGAATCAATTAGATGACCACTAATCAACCTCTAGAAACAACTTCTGTCTTTATAATACCTTATTACTGCCACAGAAAAGCTTGTTCCAGAAAGTTTATTATATACAAGTGAGAAAGATTTCCTAAAGTTTACTAATACTGTGTGCAAAAGCATTGAGGGCAATCTGGGGGGGGGGGAAGTCAACAGATGACCTTTTGAACTCCAGAGTTTAATTCCAATGTCAGTCTCTGGCTCAACAAGTTTATTAGTGGGTTTCTGTTGTTGGGACCCAAGCTACCTTCTGGCTGTGATCAGAACTGGGAAGCCTTCAAGCCAGTGTCTGGGGCATCAGCAGAACGCCACCATCAGCAGAACGCCACCATCAGTAGTTTTCACCACTGTCTCCTTGAACAGAACAGAGGAGATGCTATTGGGAGTCAGGCTTCAAGTTCAGAAGGGAGATGGTGCTACTACTGCTACTACTTCCCACTGACTTTGGAGTCAAACCAAGTGGTGCTCTGCACCCAGAAAGCTGCAGCTTCTCACCACTCTTGTCATTTGGCTTTCAGTGAAGTTCCAATTTCTGCCAGGAAACAGTAACTGAAGTCCCACTCAGCTGTGACTCACTGCTCAGTATATTAAATATTGTGTATTCAAGCTTAACTTAGAAAACAAGCTGCTCTTTGCCCCCAGAGAGCACAAAACCTGGGCAAGGGGGCACTATAGCCCAGCTAGCAGGGACTAAACAACACGCACAGCTGGCAGGTAAAGGCACAGATAAGGCCTAGATCATAGGTTGGATTTAAACACCATTATAAAAAAGTGGGCTTTGTTAGACTTGACTGTCATAATCATTTTGTTCCTCACAGACTATTTAAACAGGAAAAAGGATAGTGAGTAGAGTGGGACTATGAGCAAACTCAAATAGAAACATCCCTATTGGATCACAGCCAATTAGCTGCAATTGCACTTTTGGTCTTCTCAGCTAAGCAGGTTTCAATTTACTCACTGACACCACCACTGATTTCTGGATAGAGACATGTTTAAATCAAGATATTGCATGTGACTAGGAGAGTTTGATGAGAAGAGCTCAGTAATCTTTACCAGCCCAAGGTGTGGTCGCGCCAAGAAAAGACATTTCCTTGTCAAGATCTATTTTTCCTATTATGTCACTGCCTGACATTTATTACACATTATCCTTTAATGCTTGTTACTAATGGTCTTCTCAGGATTTTGTCCAGGACAGTAACTGGGTCAACCGACCTAGATATGTGCACATTTGCAAAATGTTCTTTTTCTCAGTCCTTAAATGCTTCTCTGGGGTTTTAGATCTGCCATGAAGCAGTATGAATAGTTTAACAGTCTCTGCTTTGAACAGACTGGGGTGGATCTGATGGAGTCCAGCCTATTCCAAACTTTAAAGTACGTTGCTATTAAATGACCCTTTAGGGGCCATGGCTACATCAGTAGATTGCACCGAGACATTAGGGTATTGCCACAAATCCCGACAGAGACAAAGCATCACCAACACAGCCAAACCTATACTGGCCAAGCTTGGCATTATACAAAGAGAGTAATCACACATTCAGCCCTATAACAGCAACAAAGGATCCATCTATTTTGTGAAGCATTGTCCCATGCTCCTTGTCCTCCGTGGTCCAGTGGCACTGGTCTGCCACTCTTCCCACATGTATGCTGCACCTTCTCATTCACAACACAGATCCTCAGGCACAGCAGGGCATGTGCCAGAGAGGGGTCAAGAGCAGGCAGATATCAATATGTCAAAGGAAGGAACAATTATGCATGGACACACTCAGTGAAGGTTATTAGGAAGGTCAGGAAAGTGATTATATTTTAATACTGGCATTCAGAGTCAGAAGGAACGGAGGGGGAGGAAGGGAGAAAAATCTCCCAACAAAAGCCTGATTTTCTGAAAATAAAAAAGCTATTTGCTGCAGTTTGGTTTCACTAATGCAATACCAGACTGTCCCCAGTAGTGAGGACAAGGTTAACAGCACTTAATGCAGGGCAGGACAAATGAGGGTGCGTGGTCACCAATACTTGCCAGCCGCCACGCCAACTGGGATTCACAGTGTTCTGAGGACTGGGATGGGGAAGTGCACAAGCTCTTCCTGCTTGCCATTTATCATGAAAGAAATCCAGACTGATTTTAGTGGCTACAATATAATTACATAGAGAGTTTTGTCACTGTAAGTAAGCCTTGAATTCAGTCATTTGGAGATAAAACCCCTCTATCTTCTCAACTGCCTCTTAAAATATAGCTGACAGAAAGACAACATTGATCTTCTCACTTGACATCCTATGGACTTGAAGTCCTTGGTAGGAAAAGGAACAAACGTGATTTTCCCTCAATAACTTTGGTGCTCCTTTATGCCCTTGAAGGGAGAGCTCTGTCTGAATTAGTTTATATTTTCAGCTTATAATGTTATGTTTGCACATTGTGCAGCCCAGCCTTATTATTTTACAAGTCCTGCTGATAAGAAACAGGATGAAAATACTCTTATTACATGCTTCTATCCTATCCAGACATGAACACATGGGATGGGAGCTGCAACTTCAAGCCTAGCTGAGTCTCTCAGAAAACCAAAGGCTTCCTGAAGCAGCAAACCTCCTTTTGCTTTCCTTGCCTGTATCCACACTTGGTGTCATGGCCACTGATGGGAGCACATGTACTCAAGCAGTTAGAGATGCATGAGCACTTCCTTTAAAATATTCTCCAGTAAACACACATTGTAAAATCTTCTGGTCTGCTCACAGTTCCCCAAACACAGAAACATGGCAAAAGACAATGCCAGAGCCTGTGATGGCTACCTGTGAAACACGGGGAGGTACTTGAGGCCAGATCCAAGCCTCTCGGGACTTGCTGAGCTCAGGAAAAGGTTCATGTTTGGTAGCACGTTTCATTTTTTCAGTAGAGAGAAAAAAGAAGAGAGGAGATGACTGAAAGCTAAAAGTAATGTCTTGTCCTAGTATCACTTTTCCTTGTGAGTAGCTCCTGCAAATGCTAGAGGGAAGTTACGTGACCCTGAATGAGAAAGAAGGCAACTTCACACTAGCAAATGGAGCCCTTGAGACTTGCTTCCTCTTTAGCCATGGCATGTGTTATAAAACATCAAAAAAACTTGAGAAACCCCAGAGCACTACAGTCCATCAGCTACGGCTCAGGCAAAATTCCAAGTGCATCACCAAAAATTCGACTAAGCAGAAGCTAAGAAACAGAAGCTCTCACAGCTAATTAAAAATATCTTCCCAAAATACCTCTACCTTTCACCCATCTGCATGGAACAGTAACAAGGACAATACTCTTGCTCCTGGATGTAAACTGCTTACAGTGTACACCTGGTGTACCCCTACTAAGCCTCCATGTACCATGTACCTCTAGGTTAAGATGAGGCAAATACTTCTGGACATATGTACAGTGTGAAGTAGGTCTGGAAGAAGCTGTGACCATGTTTGCCTGGTGTTGCACTTAGAAAATCTGCTTTTGGGTACCACATTGACCAGTAATAGTGCAGTATGCTGATAAAACATGCTTTGCACCACTAAATCCCTTTAGCATGCTTGTATATTGTGCAGCCCAACTTAGCTGATTTAAAAGTCCTGCTGATACGAAGCAGGATTAATATGATTTTATTACATGGTCTACCATTGGTAGACATGCACAACTGACAAATACAAGCCCTTACTCCTTTTCCTACGCACAGCACAGAAAAACACTGTCATGCCTCAGTCTTTATGCTCTGTATCAGTAGCTTCTGCTGCAAAAGAATGGTAACATTTAATGATCATAACTGATATAAACTATCTCACGTAGGCCAGGATTTCTTATGTTTAAACCAGAGGAAACTGCAATTATATTAAATCCAACACTGCACTGTCTGGAGTTGTTGCCTTTATATGGTGAATATCATGGATGTGGCCTAATGGCTCAATCCAGTCAAGTTCCAATTTCAGAAGGTGCTAATTAAAACCTAGAATATTTTACACTGACAGTACAGATTATAACTACAGTAATAGTTAATGCAGATTAATCAGGTACTGTAAACTGGCAAAGCTCTAGCCTGGACCATACTATCTATTCACAAGAGCTGCTTTTTAAAATAACATACCTAAGAACATACGAAAGTATTCCGATAGACCCTCACTTCTAAGCAGTACTATCCAAATCTGTATGCATGATTGAAGTCTAAGTAAAAGAACACTAGAAACTACAACAGTGAAGCAACAAAGTATTTTCTGTTTGTATACACTAGCTCTGAGAATGAAAAGCAGTAGATAAGAGCACTGTGAAAATGGAAGGCTGTAACCTGTGCTTGATTCAAATCACAAGTGAAAAATAGCATCAACTCAGCCCCCAGTTGTGCTTCAGCAAACAGAAAAAGTATTGCTAGATGTGTCAGAGGTAAATATGCGGTGTTACAGAGCTGGGGGAATAGACAGGCTGTTTAGTAACTGCCTGTACCACGCTTGCTTCAAGCTCCAGTTATCTGTTCTCTGCTTTTCAAGAGCACTACACCTGCCTGCAGATTTAAAGCAAACTAAACAGGGTTAACAGCCTGAATTCAATGGTCAGGAGCAAAAGAAGCAGCTGATGCTTTGGCCCTGTCTCCTTCCATCTGTTTGTATCCCTTAGCTCGTCTGAGATGTAAGACAGGTCCAAAACTGCCCAGCACAACGCAGGATACCAGTTTTCACTCTGCATGGCTTTGCTGATGTCAGTTTAAATCACCTTGGAGCTACCGTTATAACAGACCTGTATATACGTGGCACAGGTGTCAAGAAATTACTCTCCCCTAACCTAGTTCTGTTGGCTTTTATGGTTGCCCTCTTTATTACACTGAATTCTTAACGTTAGGACAACTCTTTAAGCAAGTGAGAAAAGTCTCATAGCCTTTCCCTTCCCACAGCTCAGCAGTGAAGCACCTTTCCAGAGTAAAAGAATATAAGATATCATTCCAAGTCCATGATTCATGTACTACCATTCCCTTTAAAGAAGGAATTCCTCAGTAGATCTGCAAATGGGTGAATACTCCCATTTCCTCCCAAGTGCTGAATTTACAAAGAAATGTTTTTTTTGTGGAAAAAAAATGACTAAATAAATAGACACTAAATAAATGCTTCCTTTTTCTCCATCACTTGACTTCTGCCACATCTTGGGAACACAGGGCACACTGGGATATAATGGACAAATCATGAAAGGAGCAGACAGAGTCCTGAGCCTGTCACTGACAGAATTAAGGCTATAATCCCAGGCACCACTTTGAAAATCTAGTCCTAATTACTGGCAGTGCTTCAGCTACAACCCTCACTCTGTTAACAGAATTATCCAGCTCTTGAATGCAATATATTCCACTTATCCTGTTAGCTGGTTAAGCCACTGTGCTGGCACCGGACTATCTTTCTATCAGGTACTTCCGATGAGCAGTCAGTTGCTCCAGCAGCAGCCTGGAGCTCCCTGCAGCCGGCTCACATCCCTGAAGGACTGTGGCCACACACACACAGGGTCTGCCTCATGTGTCACAGTCAGCCCTATTCTAGCCTTGTAATACACTATATCTTAATGCCATTCCCTAATTAAGAGGAGAATTTGCCCTTTGTGGGCATATGGCAATTGCCCTCTGTCTGCCTCACAGAATCACAGGATCATAGAATGGTCTAGGTTGGAAAAGACCTTAAGATCATACAGTTTCAACCTCCCTGTCATGGGCAGGGACGCCTCAAACTAGACCATGTCACCCAAGGCTCTGTCCAACCTGGCCTTGAACGCTGTCAGAGATAGAAAATTCAAAACTTCTTTGGGCAACCTGCTCCAGGCCTCAGCACCCTCACAGTAAAGAACTTCTTCCTTATACCTAACCTGAACTTCCCCTGTTTTAGTTTGAACACCGCCCATCTTGCATGTCTGTTTATTGATTACTTCATGGACTGCTAGGAGACAGAAGTTTTTCATTCCAAAAAACTGCTCCCCTAGAAACCCTTTAAAAAGATATCAAGGAAATGAGTAAACAGTTTCTTCCCCATTGAAAATGCAATGAATTCTTTCAGCAGATTCCAGAGAGCAAACCCTGACAGCCAAACTAAATTACCATGAAAAAATCCTGCTTAGTCCCTCCAGAAGGCAGCTATCAACACACTTGTGACAAGAGGACAGTCAATGACAGTACATGCCAAGTGTATGAGATCTCCATGTCTGCATGAAGATCTTTCATATTCTCCAAGCTACCGTATGGGGGTACAATGCTATTTCAGCATAACCGCAAGCTAGAAAGCAATATGAAGAGCAACCACTTCCAATTAAAACAAAATCGAGGACTGAGGCAACAAATCAGTACCTCCCACAGGGTCCAATATCTTTTCTTCCAAAATTTTATTAGATTTAACTTTTTAATTATTTCAGCAGTTCTGCCTAATAAACTTCAGCTATCCTTTGGCAGCAGAGGAGAAGCTTTGATTACATATTCTGATCTTCCTTCGCTCTTTGAAACTTCATTTAAATAAACTCTTAGATTTTCAGATACTTAAACACAATCACATGTGCATGCGGACAGGCTTTGGGCTGTGCCTTCTGGGTAATGGCTGGACTACACTGAAGCAACAGCCAATTTTTCTGTGTATATAGAGTACTTCTGGGATGACTGCTTCCTGCAGCATACCTCACCAACTGCTCACAGGTGGGCTCTAAGGCTGCATGCTCTTTGATGCCAGTGACCCTTTGAGAGCTAACAGGTCTCTCAGTAAGTTTGAAGTGGTCCAAGGGTGACAGCACTTTACAGCCCCAAAGTGCAAAACAAACTCTGGTTGAGTTAGCAGAGAAGGCGGCTCCTTGCAGTTGCTAAACAGCTTTGTGCTTCCCAGAGTTACCACCATCCAGGAAAAGAAAAGCCTTCAACAAAATCTGGGTTTACGATCAAATGTACATCGGGCAGCTGCCTAATGCAGGACAGGACTGGCCCTGTAAACCTGACAGGGCCGTACACAGAGTATTAATGCGCTTAAGCACCCTTAAAACAAGAACCGCTTGTAAATATTGCCCTCTTGGTAACAGCTAAGCAAGACCCTATAGCCCCCTGAAATAACCGGGAGGTTTGTCACTGACAGGTGAGACAGGCCATGGGGCACTGCTTGGATCCTGTAATTCTCTGTAAGACTTGATCCTGTAGACTCCAAATTCAAACTTTTAAAGAACACATTTTGTTTGCATGGAAAACTAAAAAACTGCTGTTAACATCTTTTCTCTTTGCACTATGAAATGATCAAACTGTAGGGCATATGTAGTGAAAATATTCTAAACTCTTACATATCCATGATGTCTTCAGCAGGCAGGAAACTGTGTTAGGCAACAGTCTGTACTTCCAGACAGCCTGAGTTAGAACTTCAGAAATTCCTCAGTCTTCTAATGCAGTTTGGTTGGAACAATATGCAGATGAGAAACACACGTGTGAGAGACAACCATATCCTTCAGCTAAGCTCTGCACGAACGCTCAATGCATTAGTCTTGCTGTCAAAGCCTCTGGACAAGAGAATCAAGTCAATGACCCTTCGCGCCATACAAGCGGCAGCAAGGCACTGAACAATGCCCATTCTTCTAAATGAATGCCCCAAACATCGATTCCCTATGAATAACATTATTTCCAGTAGTGAGTTACAGACTCTTTACTTTCAACCTCGGATCCCGCTTCAGGCAGCAATGAAGCCACTGCAGAGATTTACAGTCTGATTTAAAAAGTAGAGAAATATCTCTGCTACTTCAAGCGCCCCTCGATCTTGCTGAATGACTAATAAAACATTTTGCTCCACAAAGCATTTTTCTGATTATGTTGACATAGGAAGCTGAGAAGACAAAAACCCCAAGTTTTTCCTTTTACAGTATCTACAGTCACTTAGTTAATGCAGCCTTATTCACTCCCTGTGTTTCTCCTGTCTTATCTTTTGGGAGATAGATTACACCCAGCAGAAACTACTTACCATAGCTCAGGAAACCGAGGTGGAGGGTTGCTTGTGTGGTGGTTGTTTTTAATTTTTCCTGGTTTTAATTACTTTTATTTCCCATTCACTGTTTTGTTTTTCTTACATTGCTTCTTTCTGGAGCAATGGGCTTCAAAAAGTCAACAGCCTCCTCCAGTGAAGCAGGCTTGTAGCAATACTGATTGTAATCAAACTGCCATAGAATAACCAGTGTTGGGAGAGAGCTCCTCAAGTCATCTAACCCTTCAACTTAGGACCAACTCAGAGCAGGCTGCTCAGGGCCCTGTCCAGTTCAGTTTTGAGTATCTACAAGAATGGAGGTCCCACAAACTCTATGGGCAATCTGTGATAATGTTTGCCTACTGTCCTCAGGAAAAAAAATATTCCTGAGGTCTAATCAGAATATCCCGTATTGCAACCTGTGTGTATGGCCTGCTGCTGTTTCACCATGCACTGTGAGAAGTCTGCCTCCTCCTTCCCTACAATCTCCCACTAAGTATTAATGGCATCACTACATCCCACCTAAACTTCTCTTAAGACTGAACAAATCTAGCTCTGTCTCTGCTACTCCTTGGATGTAATAGCAACAACCAGTCTAAAGGATGAAGCAAACGGGGGCCAGACTCATCCTGAAAATGACCATGATGGGGTGTTTACCGCAAACTTGAAGTATGGCACAGACTTCTGGGGGGAAGCAGCTTTTAGAAAATCCAATCCAATAACAGCTGAATTCACTACAGCATTTTGGTCATCAAAGAAAGCCTCCTGAAGGATTTGGCCTGCTGCATATTGAATGCAAAAGGCTTCTGAACATAAAGTCATTAAATACGACAGGAGGGGAAAGGGATGTCAACTAAATGCAGGAGTGCTGTCACTGCAGACACATCATTAACTATAGTGTGCATAATGATACAATTCTTGCAGCTGTTAATAAATAAATCACATCTTATCAGCAAGAGAGGTGTTTTCTGTTGCATGTGTCAGGTTTGATGGAAATCAGTGTAGAATTCATTTCAAACACTTCAGTCAACCCTGGGAAATTGTTCTGTGGAACAGAGCAAGGCAACACAGAGGTTTATACCTCATGCTACACACATCAACCACACCGTCCTCATTCGGTACTCATACAGAAGTGACTCCCATCCCCAGACAACCTCCATATCCCCTGCTCCCCAGACTCCTCCCCTTGCCTTACCTCCCCTGCACGTATCTTCTGCAGAAAACATCTGCCCCTCATCCCCACAGGAACATTCCTGACCTCTGCCAGGCAAACAGCTCATCCCTCCCTTCTTTCCCTGTGCAGGCTGCCCCTACACTCACTTGTCTGCAGCTGTATGAGCGCTGATGAGCAAAGAGAGGGGAGCAGAGCTGGGCTGTTGCTGGAAGCCATGGTGAGCCGAGGCTGGTGCTCTGCCACAAGGCTGCCCTTCCAGCAGCACCTCTCACTCTGCTCTTCTCTTTCTTCCAGTAGCAGGAATAAAACTTTCTTTGTCAGCATACAAACCTTTGGGCTAAGTCGAAGCAGGTCTGATCCAGGTCACCTCCTTGGACCATGCCCCTTAACCAGTTGGTAGGAGAAGAACAGGAGACCTAACTTTTCCCCTCCCATCTTGGGGCAGGCTGTGCTACCAGTCTACAGAGACACAAAGGATGACTGCTGAAAACAGAAGTCAACTCTGACCCCTCTGAAAGTGGGAAGAGTTTGGCCACTGGTTTTGTGGCATTAATATTTCATCCTCTTCTGCTGCAGTAGCATTATATATCCCTGAACTGCAAGACACTGAAGCAACCTGTGCTGATCCCCCATTAATGATGCACCACTCACAATAGAAAGTGAGGATGTCATGACACAGACTGGGCAGTTTCCCCCTTCATTCTTCACCCTCAAAGGCACAACTGAAAAATAAACATGCAAACCCAGAGCATCCTCTCAGGGGTAAAAGCTCTAAAACCAAGACCTCCTGGACTTCCTAATCAAGAAGCTATTTAAAATTGTGAAAGGAAGCAGCCAACAAAAATGTGAAAGCATTACCTAGAAAATGAAAGAAAAAGTAGAACAGGAAAAGAGAAAAATAGAAAAGGCAAGTCTATATAGAAGAAGAGTAGAAAAAAGAAAGGAGTGGTGGAGGATGCTGTAAGGAAAGCAAACAAATAATAGAATCATAGATTGGTTTGGGTTGGAAAAGACCATAAGATGATCTAGTTCCAATCCCCTGCCACAGGCAGGGACACCTCACACTTAGACCAGGTTGCTCCAAGCCCAATGTGGCCTTGAACACTGCCAGGGATAAGGCAGCCACAGCTTCTCTGGGCAACCTGTGCCAGTGCCTCAGCACCCTCACAGGGAAGAATCCCTTCCTTGTATCTAACCTAAATCTCCCCTGTTTAAGTTTAAACCCATTATCCCTTGCCCTATCACTAGTCCCTGATGAAGAACTCCTCTCCAGCATCCTTGCAGGCCTCCTTCAGATCAGAAGGCTGCTGTGAGGTCTCCATACAGCCTTGAAACAACAGTTCTTCTGTAAGCTATATAATTCTCCTCCTCCCTTCAGACACATCTAAAAAACCCCTGAACAAACACCAAAAGCTCCCCCCCCCAACGTCAACAGTGATCAGTACAGCTTTGTTACAACTCAAACCTGAGGGCTGCAGCTTTCAAACCTCTGTGTTGACGAAGGTAAGTTAGATCCTTTTGGGAAAAAAACGAGAAATAAATAGATTGCTATAAAACCCAGGGTTTCCTGACAACTACCGGCATCTCCAGACTTTTCCAGTATTAAGCTTAATTATTCCCATACAGCTGAATCACCTCTGTGGTAACAGATACTGGTTGCCCTCAAACACTTCACCTCTGGAATCACAGTCCTAGTACAGTTACACTCTGCTAGACAAAAGCTCATAAATGTGTTGGCACCTGAAATATAATACATTATGTATTTTGTGAACTAAACCTTAACAATTTCCTGGAGTTAGTTCAGTAGTATGAGCAATGCTGGTGGTCCTTTGCTAACAATATCAACATATGGTGTAACCAATGTGGTTTATACTTCTGTTCACCACAAAGTCCTACTGGATTGACATACAGGCAAAAAGGGTCTCAGTGTAAATAAAAATCAGTCCTGTTGACTTAAAAAGGAAACTGTCTAAGAACAATTTAGTTGCTTTCCATCAGATTTTGTAGATGTAAGAATATAAGCCTGTCTTTAAACTGCAGATATTTACACTGGAGAGATTTAGTGACCCAGTTTTGTGTGGACTTGGCAGCACTAGCTACCAAGCACTAGCTGCCAAGTTGGACTTAATGATCTTAAAGGTCTTTTCCAACCCAAATGACTCTATGATTCTATTCTGTGATTCTGTGATATTAAGCGGGGAGGGGCTGCATGCTTTCAGTCCGGATGGAAATGTGCTTGTCTGAGAACCCAGCTAGCTAGCTGGGGAAAAAACCCAACATTTAAAGGAAGTGGAAAAGGTTTCTCAAGATATTCAGGGATTAAATGAACAGAGTTCAAAATTCTATTGAAGAATATTCTTATATACACCTGCTGATATACTGACCTACATCAATGTCCTCACTTGAACCTCCTTTGTCCTTAATCTTTTTCATACAAGTAATAATTATAGCAAAAATGATTTAGAAAAGTATGTAATATTGTATAACTGTATTCCATCAGCAAAACAACATTAAGGGAACAGGATTATCCTGTTGAGCTCTCAGAAACCAGGAAATGTAAACCTGAAATATAACTCTGAAGCTTTAAGATTGCCTCTTGATGAATATAAACTGCAATGCTGCTTTCTTTTTTTAGCTGTCCCTGGTCATAACCTTTTCCCAGTGTAACATTACAGATACATTTTTGGATCACCTGGGTTTTGTGAGAAGTAAAGGCAATCCAGGATATACTTGAGATTCAGATAAAACATAAACCTAAAGGCTGAATCATCAACATTAAAAAAGGGAAATGTACAACTGAAAGGTAAGAGTAGAAAACAAGAGAAGCATGGTGGAAAGCAATAAACATCCAAAATGTCCTCTAAATCCACACACTATAACTGGGTGCAAGCTCACGTCACAGTCAGCCCTGCAGTTATATCTGCTGATTTTACATAGGTTATCTGAGGGTATGAGTGATTTCAGGACAGATTTTAAATACTGATTGCTTTTATAAAGGGTTGTGCTTTGTGAAACGACAACAATATTCTTCTCTCCCAGAATCTTCCTCCTGTTCTCCCTTCTTCCCAGGACAAAGGAAAGCAGACAAGGAAACAAAAGAAATGTTCCAAGAAAAGCGAGTTACTTTTCTCCTTTACACTGGCTGCTGGAAAATCCTTGGTTACTGAAAATCCAATCAGGACTAAAGTTCCTCTAACAGTGTGTGTGTCAAAGCTTTGTAAAATTATACTTTGCTTTTGCACGGCACTCATATATTCGGGTAATTTCTCATCTGTGTGTCCTCAACATTTCCCTTACATCTGTAAATCTGCAGGCTACAGCTCTGACTATAACATAGTGCAAGCTTGCTCAGTGCATCAAGAACCCCCAGAGACCCCAGATATATCTCAATGCTCCTTTGCAAAAAAACTACAGATTTTATTCAACTCTTACAACTTGCTTCCATCATAGCCCAAAGAAGCTGTCCAAAGCATCATGCTTTAGAGTTAAATAGGTCATTTAAAATGGCCAGGTAAAGAAACACAATGTAAACGACAAGCAAATTGTATCTAGCCTATATTTGAGCAACAGTTCACCCAGGCTTTGAGAGAATGACCCACTGAATAGGCAGGAAGATCTCTATTACCCCAGTGGATCTGGCTTTCAGATTACCATGATCTACACCCATCGACTGAAAAAAAGCCACACCTTTTTAAGCATTTCCCCCTGCTGATGAAGCTTCTTCTTCCCTTTTCACTTGGCAGCATGTCTGAGACGCAGCAGCAGATAGTTACACAAAACACCACCTTCAAGAAGATTAGCCTCTGACATCCTAACATTGTTTTAGAAGTCACTGATCTCTTACAATATCACAGGTATTTTAAAAACAAGCCCAAAGACAGTAATTCCACTGTATTTGCCAACCTTCCTGATTGTCCTATTTTCATATCATCACAGAAGTATCTCAAGAGTTTTACAAAACAAGCTCTTTTATTTGCCCCAGCTCCATCTGCTTATTTTGCCTTGTTCATAGTAAGCTCTTAAAAGTGCTCACTGCTTCAAATAAGCAGTGAGCTCATGTTTCTCCCTGTACACCTTTTAGAATACATTCAACTTCTTTGGAAGGCTTATCCACACTGCTGCCCCTCAGCTAATATCTGCATTCCTGCCTCAGCATGAGTAATCTCTTCTTGATGTAAGTCTAATGACCGTGATTTAATATGCTGATTTTCTTGGATGGACATGTTAGTCAGAAACCTGGCCACTGCCTTCTTCAGCATGACTAACACTTGCTCATAAGTCCTCTCTCTGCTTTGTCTCATCAGCTAAGAGGAATTAACAGCAAATTAAAGACTATGACAACAACTTCCATTCATGAATTTCTAACCCTTTCAGAAAACACTAATTCTTAGCATATACCTGAGAGATAACACATTGCCACCCAAACCTGGGATGAATCATAAAGATATCCAAAAGCAATGCTACGCAACAAAGCTGAACAAGACAGGGAAAAGAAGCTAATCTGAAATTGGAGGTACTAAAGCTGGATCACAGTTGCGCAGATTAGAATCTGACCAATTAGAATGCATGCATTAACTCAGCTAGTCTTGAACAAGTGTCAGTGTCATTTCAATGACTACCAGAACGCAGGCTTCTTGTCTTGATGAAAGCACAATGTCCTCCCAGAAACACTGCACTGGTATTACTTTCTGAGTGATGGAGACCAGCAGATACACCAATTGGTACATCTCATCCCAACTGATTCCTATTTCTTAGCTAATTAACACTGTTCCTGCTTCAAAAGTCTTCTACCCCAGGTACATTTCTAAACAAAACCACATGGTTATCATTCACACTCAAAATTTCCTCTCCATTCCTATATTCTTATACAAACACACAAAGAACTTCCTTAACTTGTGAGTATTGGAGGATATCAAGAGCTCCTGAAAATACTTTCTTTCGCCTTCAAGAAAAACCTCATTTTGAATTAAAAATTGTGTGACAGAAGATGCAGATCAAAATCATGCATCTTGGACTCAATGATCTTAAAGGTCTTTTTCAACATAAATGATCCTAGAGCAGGTTGCTCCAAGCCCTGTCCAACCTGACCTTGAACACTGCCAGGGATGGGGCAGCCACAGCTTCTCTGGGCACCCTGTGCCAGCACCTCAGCACCCTCACAGAGAAGAATTCCTTCCTAACATCTAATCTAAATGTCCCCTCTGTCAGGTTAAAGTCATCCCCTCTTGTCCTGTCACTACATGCACTTGTAAAAAGTTCTTGGGATTTCTTGTAGCCCCCCTTTGGTATTGGAAGGCTGTTAAAAGGTGTCCCCAGAGCCTTCTCTTCTCCAGGCTGAACAAGCCCAGCTCCCTCAGCCTGCCTCTAGAGCAGAGGTGCTTCTAGATTGATACATATGCTTTTAAAGCACCTCAGAAGTAGTTCAGGAAAAGGAAACAGGGTGAAGCTATAAGCAATACTAACTGGGATTTGGTCAATGTGTACAAAATTGGCAGTAACAAATCAAACTGATAAATGCAGAGGGAAAGGATAGAAATTATCTATTTTGTAAAACAACATCAAAGCAAATCTTTTTGCAACTTCTGAACTGATACATGCTAGAAAGGTGTGTCATGTAGCCATGTAAACTACCTCTAGTAACTTAGCTGGTCTTTACCCACAATCAGATTCATGCCCTATCACTGCAGGTAATTCTTAGAAAGGAGGAAGCAGGAGATACTTCATTCAGAAGTCTATCATTACCTTCACCTCTGAAGTGCACTCCACAGGTCTGAGCCCTTCCTTCCTTCCTTCAATAAAATTACAATATTTGCCCTCAGACCCACTATATAATTTCAGGAATTGCACTGGTCTTCAGGAATCTGATGCAGAAGGGAGTATTTAAGAAGGTCAAAGGCAAAAGCATACATGGTTATACTAGTGCAGTGTGCTGAAGAGTTGCTGATCTTCCCATAATTTACTAAACTACAGAAGGGAGTAACATGATGTGCAGACTATTAGTATAGCTATTATGTGGCCATAACAAGAGACATTCAGAAAGTAAGTGGCTGGGAAATACCAGACACCAATTGAACCCATTAACAAATAAATGGCTTGTGTAATGATCTTCTTGGTGTTGCTGAAATAAAATCACTCCAGGTCCCATCTGTCATGCTTTTCATTTCTTCTCTTCAAGTCTGTGCTGCACTGCAAGCCTGCTAATTTAACCACCCTAAGTCTGCACTTAGAAGTTCATACAGCATCAGATGCCCAGTAAGGTTAAATCTGACTCAACCTTTTCTTTTAAACAACGTGTGCAAAGAAACTAGGGTAACAGGGACAAGCCCAAAATTTACAACTGATCTGCAAAGTGAAGAGCAGGCTGTGGCCAGTGATATCTAGGGATCGCTCAGCAATTCTACAATTAATGCTGCTTAATTAGAGTCCATGAGAGGGCAAGAAGTTGACAACATGTGCAAACAGTGGCCTTAACCCTGCTTTTTTGATCTGCTCCTACTCTGCTTTTCTAACTGCACATTCAGGCTACCCCTGTAGGAAAAAGTCTGATGGATGAACACTTAAAGAATTATTTTGCTTAATAATTTAACAGATGCCAGCTTTTTTTTTATGCCATCTCTTCCCTGTTTAAATCCATTTCAGCTATGCCTACAGCAGTGCATTATATGTGAAGCTACTAAAAGAAGATAATGTCAGGATGGCTGCGACTTCCACTTCAGGTCACTCATGCTCCACCCTTCATTCCACTGACCAGGACAGGCACTCCTGCCACCCACCTGTGCTTTTCTCTGCTTCAAGTGCCTGGTACGACGCCAGGGATACATTTGATATATAAGGCTAGCTCTTTCATGCTGTATTATATTACCTGGATTCACCACAAGATGCAAAAAGGGCACTGGCTGTCAATGCATCAGCAATATGTGCAGAGCCACTGCTGGACACAGCGTTCTATGTTGACTGTTTCAAAGTGCTACAACCACGTGTTGGATGTTCTACTTGGTGACAAACACCACGTTTGAGAGAAGCGCTGTGCTGGACCATGCCCAGCCACTGCCCTGCATCACACTCACTACACACAGGTGGCTTTTTTCCTTGCTCTCCTACATGTGCAGTCCTTGGAAATATGTGAAGAAGTGTGTGAATAATGTGAGTGTGTGAAATATGCAGGTGATTTACTGCAAAAACAAAAGCACAGAAGACAGGCTGAGTGAGAGAGCTGGACTTGTTCAGCCTGAAGAAGAGAAAGCTCCGAGATCTTAGAGCAGCTTTCAGCACCTAAAGGGGCCAAAAGAAGTATGGAGAACAACCTTTTTACTGGGGACTGTAGGGCGATGGACAAGGGGGAATGGCTTTAAAGGGGACATTTAGATTAGGCATTAGGAAGGAATTCTTCCCTGTGAGGGTGCTGAGGTGCTAGCACAGGGTGCCCAGAGAAGCTGTGGCTGTCCCATCCCTGGCAGTGCTCAAGGCCAGGTTGGATGGGGCTTGGAGCAACCTGCTCTAGTGAAAGGTATACCTGCCTGCGGCAGGGGTTGGAGCTGGATGAGCTTTTTAAGGTCCCTTCCAACCCAAACCAGTCTGGGATTCTGAGATTCTGGGTGCATTTCTTGCATAAAGTGTTTTCCAATCCATTCCGGTTTTTGACATCGTGACTAATTCTAGGTGCTTGTATCTGAAATTCCATTACGACAATCAAGTACACTACACCTCTGTCTTTCATATAGATGGACTAATAAATCATGAAGACTGAAAAAATTGGTAACATTTAAATATTCAAACAGCTGTGTGCTGGAAAGCAAAGACATTCCTCCCTGGTTGGAACAACAAAAAAGAACATACCTGCATGCTGAGATTTATGGGCTGCTGCTCAGGAAATCAATGCTGATGCTCACAAAGAAAATTGTACTTCCCCTGCTCAATTTGCTCATGTTAGATAATAAATTCTGAGCACTCACCTCCTGTAAGTGGTGTAAATCTATGAATGGGTGGTGATAGGATTTTGAACCGCACTGAGCTGAAAAAGTAGATACCAAAACAGGGAGAAAAAGCCACCAGGAGCACAGAACTGTATCGTTTGTCACTGCGGCTACTGACGTATCTGAAATCTGTCATAATGAAAATGCTGCCTGAAGTGACTCTACGAGTGCTTGTTCTGTTCCATCCTGAGAGATTCTGCCAATTTGGAAGAAAATCTTTAAACATTTCCAGTAAAGTCAGTGGGATTTCAGCACATGCTCCACACCTTTACTGAACCAAGGCTGTAACATCCCATATTACTCGGCTGCACTCAGAAGCCTTCAGTGCAAATGAGTTTTCTTAATATTTAAAGACAATCTCTTGCCAGCCATCCCTATTTAAAATGTTAGCGGAGGAAATAAAAGGAAGGAGAAGGTTATTATTTATAACACAGTGACTATAGTTATGCTGCAGTCAGAGCCCAATTACACCCTGGTTACGCTTCCCAACTCCGCTAATTCATATAAATGGAGTGCTTGCTACATGACAGGGTAATTGCAGTGTAAATACAATAGTCTTCATGTAACTAGATAGTGCAAAAGCGCCCACGTTACTGAGGTGGCAATAAGAAATAATTTGGACATGTCATTAACCTTCCAATTCTTTGCTAATTAGGATATAGAAAAGCACAACCAAAAACATCATTACACTGAACTAAGGGCTCAACTCTGCAACTATTAGGAGGCTGCTCATGTGAGTAACTGTGCTTGAACATAACGGAGTAGCACCAAATCAGGCTGTAAAACACTACCATGGCTTCATAATGAAGCAAAACAAATGAAAAAATGAATTAATGACATTTTCTTTGGCTGTACATTGCGCTGAAGGTTGTGCTCACACTCAAAATCATTCCCTTGTAGATGGAGGGGAAGGGGGAGGAAACTCTGCCAGGAATCCCTCCTTTTCTCCCAATGTATGTTAGCTGTAGATTGTGTAATGGCTTATCTATGCACTCAGCTCATACTGCCATCTCAGATTAAGGCTTTAGTTAATGCTATAATATACAGTGTTAAAAACAGTATTGATGAAAATCCTTCTCTATTACCCCTAATCCTTTCCTTGCTCTCTTTTTCAACTTCACCTCTCTATAACACTTCAAAACAAGTGTACAGGGAGTGCACACTGGACTTTGTAACTACTTCTTATGTCAAGATAAGGAAAGGAGATTCTCTTGCTTACTCCTGACAAATACCCCATCACCTACACCTATAGCACACTCACAGCTTCCAGAAAACTGCTACTTCCCTCCCAGAAAATGCTGAGCCTTTCAAGGTACACCACTTACACTTGTTAAAGATGTACCTGGCTTGCATTCTTTGCCATGATTAATTGCAGAAGCCTGATGCTGTGTTTTCCATAAACTTTTCTCTTTTTTTAACCTCAACTGCTGAAAAGTGAAGAAGCCACTGGAAGTTTCTGCTCCCTCTTCATCCTTGAAGTACAATTATTCTTACACTCTCAAATCAGACTGTTAGATTTATTACATAGCCTCAGAAATACTGTTTTAAAACTCACCTATCACAGAATAAGACATGAAGGGAAAAAGAACACACACAGCTGAGATTTTTAAATCCAGACTTTGGAAGAATGACAGATACAGCTGCTTGTACGTCCACACTCTCATAAAATCCTGGCTTGCAGCACACACATGGAAATGAGGCAGAATGCTTCGTTATCAAACACTCCTCAGCAGCCCATGCTCTGACGTGACAGCACGTAATGCAAATATTTACAGCAGGAAGTCCTCAAGAATGATCAGCCACCACCAAATGGCAGCAGCTTATCAAGCAGTTATTCCTGCTGTGGGAAACCCAGCTGAGGCAGCATTTCCACACAAACACAACTCAGAGAAGGTCTCTTTCAATAATTAGCTCCAATTTACATAGCTTTCCCCACGATGCTAAGTGTATTTGACGAGTGCCATCATGATCTATGAGACAGGAACTGTGACACAAAAGCTCCAAAGGTTCGATCGGCTGTGGTTCTTTGCATCTAATACACAGCGAGTGAATGCTCCCAGTTTAGTGGAGACATTTGTCCCGAGGCTAAAGCATTGATTCTCCACTTACTGTCTTTAATTGTGATATATCCAATTTATCTTTCTAGGCTATAAACTCTAAGGGAAAAAAGAGTCTTTTCCATTCTGTATGCTGTTCTCGGGTCAGTTTTATTTAACTGCAAAAGAGCCACGTTCAGGTTAAACCACTTTCACACTAGCAAGGTAACATTTTCCTATTGCTAGAATTAATTGCTGCAACTTACATTGTTTTTCTATGACATCTGATGTGAAGATGAACTGGTGGTGACATTATGCATGAATGAAGAGAAACAAATAGAGGATGTTGTAAAAATATTCTTTTCTACTGAGAAAACAGTTTGCTCATCCGTATCATGGTAACATTTCTGCTTTAGTATTATAAATTGCTGTGCATAAGCTTCACTGCTTTCAGTGTGCCACTAGTCCAGAGAAAGAAAAGCCAGCCAGGATGTTTCTTTCTTCCAGAATTGCAGGTGCTTTGTTTTAATGCCATTACCCCTAGGCCTATCCACTGCCCCCAATTCCCATTTATTCTCCTGCCACATATAAGCTGGCCAAAGTGCGCAGCCCTTCATTCCCAGATATTCAAGCCTGACGATTCACAGGGGATAAAATGTGACAGGACTTTTCACCAACAAACGAACTGCAGGGCATCCTCATCAGCAGGCAAGGCAGCTTTAATAACTGGGTTACAGCATGCGGAGATAAACTCAAATGGAGCAGAACATTCATAATACAAAAAACACAAGACGCTACTCAGCCTGAAGCATCATTGGTGCTATAAAAGACATCCAACTAACACAGCAACTTCTGTTTCCCTTTGGAAGCATGATCCTTTTCCATTTCAACTGCAGCAAACCGCAGCCAGACAGTGAAGGGTGGGGGTTTTCTTGTGTTTTTTGAACTGTGGTGGTAGGATACTGGTGGTTACTGGTGTAGACAGACAGGACATGCACCAAGCAGCCTATGCGCCAGCTGCTGCCCATGCCGTGGGAGATGTCACGCGCCTGGGGGCTAGGACACAGCCTGCTTGGGTGGCTCTGGCATCAGCTGCAGATGAGTCTGTGCTCACAGCGCAGACGCTGTCCCCAGGGGGTCACCTGTCCCCAAATGCTGCTTCTCAAAGGACACCTGCTCTGAATCTTTGTCCCAGGCTGTGCCAAATGAAAAGGTTTGCTTGTGTCAAATACACAAAGCCAAAGACTGTCTGCCTACTGACAGTCTAAGCTTCAGGGGGAATTTGTGATGCTGTCGCTACAGTGGAAAAACAACCTTTCACAGAATCACAGAATCCCAAGGGTTGGAAGGGACCTCAAAAGATCATCTAGTCCAACCCCCCTGCAAGAGCAGGGTAACCTAGAGTACATCACACAGGAACTTGTCCAGGCGGGCCTTGAATATCTCCAACGTAGGAGACTCCACAACCCCCCTGGGCAACCCGTTCCAGTGCTGTCACTCTCACAGTAAAGAAATTTTTCCTGATGTTCACATGGAACCTCCTATGCTCCAGTTTACACCCATTGCCCCTTGTCCTATCACTGGACATCACTGAAAAAACCTAGCTCCATCATCCTGACACTCACCCTTTACATATTTGTAAACATTGATGAGGTCACCCCTCAGTCTCCTCTTCTCCAAGCTGAAGAGACCCAGCTCCCTCAGCCTCTCCTCATAAGGGAGATGTTCCACTCCCTTAATCATCTCTGTGGCTCTGTGCTGGACTCTTTCAAGCAATTCCCTGTCTTTCTTGAACTGAGGGGCCCAGAACTGGACACAATCATTCAGATGCGGCCTCACCAAGGCAGAGTAGAGGGGGAGGAGAACCTCTCTTGACCTACTAACCACACTCATTCTAATGCACCCTAGGATGCCGTTGGCCTTCTTGGCCACAAGGACACATTGCTGGCTCATGGTCATCCTCCTATCCACCAGGACCCCCAGGTCGCTTTACCCTTCGCTACTGTCCAGCAGGTCAACCCCCAACCTGTACTGGTACATGGGGTTGCTCTTCCCCAGATGCAAGACTCTACACTTGCCCTTGTTGAATTTCATTAAGTTTCTCCCCGCCCAGCTCTCCAGCCTGTCCAGGTCTTGCTGAACGGCAACACAGCCCTCTGGTGTGTCAGCCACTTCTCCCAGTTTAGTATCATCAGCAAACTTGCTGAGAGTACACTCAGTTCCCTCATCCAGGTCGTTGATAAAAATATTAAACAGCACTGGTCCCAGCACCAACCCCTGAGGGACTCCACTAGTCACAGACCTCCAGCTAGATTCTGCCCCACTGACCACAAGTCTCTGCCTTCTTCCTTCCAACCAGTTCTTGATCCACCTCACTACCTGATCCTCAAGCCCACACTTCCTTAGCTTATCTATGAGGATGCTATGGGAGACAGTATCAAACGCCTTACTGAAATCAAGAAAAAACACATCTACCGCTCTACCATCATCCATCCACCTAGTTACTTCCTCATAGAAGGCTATAAGGTTGGTCAAACATGACTTCCCCTTGGTAAAACCAAGTTGGCTGCTCTTAATGACCCCCTCAACCTTGGGTTGAGGGCAACCAGCTTTTTGAAAAATTCAGCCCCTATACCCACAGTAGGATCCCTATTGAGATTTCCTCCCTGCCCAGCTGCTGTTTCTAACACACTAAGGTCCCAGAGCCACTGCCAAAACTCCTACTGACTGCAAAAGAGGGTAAATTTCTAAGCACAGACCACAGGTTTCCCCCTTCCAGCAGAAAGGATATTCAAGAACCTGCCCCAGGATCTGAAGAAGGCTTCCTCTGATCAGAGCCCTTCTCTGCACCCAAGCCACAGCAGTCAAGAGGACCACAGCTTTTGGTGGTAGTGTGAGACATGCCATGCCTGGGGCAGTGCTCAGAATCACTGGAGCAATGAGAATAACTCAGGAGTTTGATGCATCCAATTTGACCACAAAGGGCCCTGTATGTCAAGTCTCACTAAGGTGAGAAGTCTCAGGGACCTCAGATGAGCATGGCTGTCATGGCCCTTAACTGATCACACAGAGGAAGAGGTGGAAATAAAACAAACTACCGCTTCCCTGCCCAGTTGTGCTCATATTATGATTCAAGACACGGGATAAAAAGAGATGAGGCTGCTCCACTGTGGAGCCACTCCAAAGGGATGGGGAGGGACCCTTGTCCTTTCCCAGGTAAGGAAAGCTGTGCTTTTACTGTCTGGCTGATGATGGATAAGCATAGCAAAGTACAGACCAGAATATCTACTTTTAGAATGCTACTTCCAAGGGCACTGATTTGGCCATCAAATGGAAAACTATTATCTGATACCACTTTTAATCATGTTTTTTATTCTTCAGTCATGTACAGCACACTCAGCTGAAGGTAAGAATAGGTGGTTTTCATCTGATCTCCATGAAGACCATGAGTAATGCATGAAGACTTTCTTTAAAATACAAGTCCTTCTCAGCTGAAAGTCTGAATGGTTATTTCCATATATATATATGTGTATTCATAAGCCTTAACAGAAGAACTTGGAGAGATGACATATTTGCACATTACAAAGACACAGGTACATTCTTCTATCAACTTAAAACGTATTGCTGATAGTTAATAATGAAAGAGTAACCCCTCCATACTAGACCTGAAAAATTTGCTTAATTGGTTCAAGCTTAGATCTAAGACATGGATGTGAATCATGCAAAAATACTGTTCTAACTCTCAGCCTACTGGCATTTGTTGCCTTGGCTGGCTGGCTTACCTTACTGTTCCCCCAGACTGATGATAACTGGGAAATGAACAAGTCCCAAGTCAACAAGACACTACTCACTACAGGCTAAAAAGAACTTTACAGCATTCAACACAGTAAAGATATCAAAAGCCACACCATGGCATGAAGATAGCTGAAGGAAACTCTCCAGGCTCTGAAAGTGGTGAATAGCTTCACAATGAGCACATGAGAAAGGCACACTGAGACATGAACACCTTTTATTCCTATAAGACATGCTATCAGACTCTACCTAGCATCCAGTTTGCAGCTATTGTGTGAATCAAACGAAGGTGAAGGGAAACCACCAGGTAAGACAATACTTTCTTGAACCCATCTTCCAGACTAAACATCCAAGCTAGTCCTATTCTAAAATGCAGGTTGGACTAAAAACTCAGCTCATGCAGATCTCTGCCAAGACAAGCCTGGCAGGCAGCGAAACACTGTCAGCAAGGCCAGACAAGCTTTGGAGGTCAGCAAGTCTCTCTACAGGCTTCTAAAAAATGTTTCGCTCTCAGGGTGATCAAATTTTCCAAAATCAGGCGAGATATAAAGCTTTTTGGAGCCATTTCAGCCGCAGAGTTTGCTAAGCTTTAGCAAATCAAGATTGCTCTCAATGAAGCCTCAATCTGTCAAAACCAGTGTTCAGTCTTTTGATGGATCAGGCCCTGAATGCCTGCTTCTTACCACTGATGGGAGTATGTCACAGCATAGCTGTTCCTGGAGCTTAGAGGCAGTGCTGCAAAAATGCTCATGCCTTGATTTTGAGAAAAAGCACTTTAACATAGGAAAATCTTATCACTTTTCTGGACCTTTATTGTGTTTACCACCCAAGGATCCCAAATCCTCTAGAAGTATCACGCAAGCCTCACAACACCCAGCAGAGAGAATGTAACTTTACAGAACAGGATACAGCTAGGATGTGGGTCTTGCCCCTGACCAGAGCAGTTCTCTGTGACAGATTGAGAGCTGAATATGCATTCTCTTGGCATACAAACCTACACCTGAACTGAAAGACTATCCATACCTCTGTTTGCACTGAAGAGGAAACTTGGTTTTCATATAAAAGTACATAAAGCAGGAAATAACTTACGGGAGCTGCGTTGTTTTTCACTGTGACGCTCGGCGTTGTGGCTCGTAGTGCTCCACTCACACCATGGTAGTATTTGAAGCAGATCTTTGTTTCAGCTAGAAAAAAAAAGGGATTATTTTAGATTAGAACTGCCAGGGAGAAGCTGCATGATGGGGTGCAGCACAAGGCTGGCAAGCAGTTAAACTGCAAGTGGTTCATCCCCGTTTGGCTGGCATGAGAGGACACCCCCTGCCTCCAATCTTCCCCTTCAGAGTGAAATTTAGAGATCAGTTCCTGCAACTTCAAACAGTTAAAACCTCTACCTCTTCTGAGCAGCACTTATGGCTGACAGACCTTAGAGTACCTGATCAGCATCCTTTAGCTACATGAGGAAGAAGAACAGCCGGTCAGAGAAACCCTCCCAATTCAGATATACCGAACACTAATGTGCAGAGAAAGTGAGAAACTTCCTTAGGACAACAAGGTTCCATAGTTGGTTTCTGACAGGCTTCACTGAGCCAATTTGTTCTGGCCTTGGTCAGGGCAAGGACACAGATCTACACAGATTAACTGCTTTGCCAGCTCCTACATTAAAGCACAGTATGATGAGACCCCATCTTAGTGCATTTCCACTGACTTCCAAAGATTTTGATTAAGTAAGGAACACAAGCAAGACCATGATTTTGGACTCATAGTGCTGGGTTTTGCCACATACATTAGTATTCAGATCACTACATTAAGTGAGGGAAACCCACTTCAATGTCTGTATCAAGGCAAAGAAGTAGTGAAATCAGCTTCTTGTTAACTGTCTCCTTACAACCCACTTTCTTATAATAATAAACTAGTATGTGAACTGGGTTGGTATGTGCTCACATGCAGCCAGGACACAGCACACATGCACTGTGTGAAACAGGCATGCTTGCAGGATCTGAAAAATGCCTGTTTCATTAAAAGCAGCATTAACATCTGGCAGTTTTAAGTGGGTAATGCAATGGAAATATTCAGCTGTTCCATAATACACTTGAAGGTGCTTTTCATCACTAAGTTTTGACTTAACACCTTGCTTTGCTGCTGCTGCTGAGACCCAAGGAAAACACTGACCTTTGCCTACAGAGCCACAACATCAGGTTAGAGATAAGGAAGAAATTCTTCCCTATGAGGGTGCTGTAACTACAGTGCCTAAGTAAGAAAACAGTCACATACAAAATGCATCTCAGTTTGTAACACCAGTAACAAAGTAAGCGAAATCGGTGCAGCTGTGACAAAAGATTATACAGTGTTAAGAGCTGATGCTGTGACCTGCTGTTTGGCAGAACCAAAAACCAACTATGTAGTGCCCCAGGAGGAAGCATGGGGACATAAAAAGTGGTGGTGAACCTCAAAACCACAGGGCTGAACTGCTTCCCCTGACACCTACAGATACACAGAATACAGAAGGAAAAATAAGTCCCAGATTGGTTTTGGAATGACAGTTTTAGAAGTGTAAAGCCTTCCCAACTTTCTTACATGACTAGGGAAATGAGCTTATGTTTCAAGTGATTGGAGCACTTCTCGCTCACAGGTGGCTTCACCACTCTCCTCCCCAAGGAGGCATCAGGAGGTGCAGTCCATCGACAAGAAGCACAGTACATATGCCACCCTGGTTTCCATCCCCATCTGTTCTTCAACAGACAACCAGGAGCACATTTCTACTCACACAGTGAAAACCTCTCCCACTGTATGCACAGACCTGCACCTGTGTCCTTTTTACCTCCCAGCGCTCCACGAGGAATGCATCAGTGTGGCCCATCCTGGGGTTTAACTCACAACTCTGCCCTAAACACAGTTCTGCAAATTCAAGAGGTTTACTTGCGGCATCAGTGGAGCTGAGCAAGCGACCCTGTTGTTGCACCTGGGAGCAGCAGTTGTTTCTTTCTGGCAGCAAAATAAAAAAGCTGGCTGAGCACGTGGGACTGAAAAACTGCAAGTCCAGAGTGAATTTCCATGTTGCAATTTTCTCTACAGGACTTTTAACAGCTCAGCAGCAAACTCATTTTGAAGACAGCAAAAGCTGAGAGTATCACAATAGCTAAAACATGCAGTTCTCACCAATTACTCAAATCTTAATTTTCCTCTCCCCTGGACATTTTTAGCTACAGTTTACATGGAACACTGAGAACTAGAATAAAGAGAAGCTTTGTAAAATTATTTTATTTTTATTAACTCATATGGTTAACAAAATACAGCTTCAGGACTAGCCTGAAGGTATGACAATGTTCAGACCTCACAGCACAAAACCATCACAGGTTGACAAGTAGCAATTCGGCTACCATGTACACTGGGAAATGATGGTTTAAAAGAACCTATTTAATTAAACTAAAAGTATTAGAGAACAGAAGGATGAAAAAATAGATCCTTAAGTAGGTATTCTGGATATTAGTATTCCTTTCAAGGACAAAGGGTTACTAAGATGACTGAAT
Source organism: Pezoporus flaviventris (assembly GCF_033815535.1). Taxonomy (NCBI): domain Eukaryota; kingdom Metazoa; phylum Chordata; class Aves; order Psittaciformes; family Psittacidae; genus Pezoporus; species Pezoporus flaviventris. The sequence goes on from NW_026892585.1 coordinate 9,385,137, forward strand.
ATGTATTTGGAAAGAACCATCTGGGTTATTGAAGATCACAGAACCATAGAATGGTTTGGGTTGGAAGGGACCTTAAAGCTCATCCAGTTCCAGCCCCTGCCACGGGCAGGGACACCTTCCACTAGAGCAGGTTGCTCCAAGACCCGTCCAACCTGGCCTTGAACACTGCCAGGGATGGGGCAGCCACAGCTTCTCTGGGCACCCTGTGCCAGCGCCTCAGCACCCTCATAGGGAAGAATTTCTTCCTTATCTCTAACCTGAACTTCTCCTGTTTAAGTCTGAACCCACCACCTATTGTCCTAGTGCTACAGTCCCTGATGAAGAGTCCCTCTCCAGCATCCTTGTAGGCTCCTTCCTCTCAGTTTCACACAACTGCTATTTCTAACACAATTTTCAATGAAACATACAGATGCAAACAGGCAAGAAAGCAACTCAGAGAGATGCAAATGTCACACCCAATCCAGAACAGTGGCAGAGGTGCAGCCATTCCTCAGGCAGTATTTGAGGCGGTGATTAATGAACGTCAAAGGTTTCCATCAGAGAGCAGATCTGACAGCAAACAGTCTTACGGGAGCCTTCACAGCTAGAAAAACTGCTCTGGAAATACCAGGGGAACAACATTTTGTTTTTCTTGATTCCCCCCTTCTCCCTTTTTACCAGATCAAAAATATTAGAAAAATGGTTATTGTCAAGGGATAAATAAAATTACATACAATTTCCTTCGGTGCAAAAATGCCACTCAGACTCTAGTTGGGCTTTTTTTTGGCTGAGAGCCATTCTTTCCAAATACCATTGTTGGTGTCATGTTTTTTACTTCAACAGAGTCCTAACATTTTAATCCATCTGAAGACTGTTCTTGTATTCCTGAATTACCTCTGAGACATTTCCAAAACAGATGCAGACATTCACTGGCTTGGTACCACTGCCTCTGCAGATGAACAGAAAGCACTGGAAGTGTAGGCACGGCAGTGATATAAATTAACCTGAATATTATCCAGCTGGCATTTGGACATTATATGTAGTTACAAGGGCTGTCTGCATTGTAGTCTTGTAGATTAGCTTGTTCGGGAATAAAGGAGGCCATTTAACTCTGTCCTAGCTACATGGCACAGTGCACAGGTCATCAGTAGGTGTTGTCCAGTTAATCCCCAGGTATAAATAAATACATGCTGTTACTATTTTCATCTCAGTAATTACAAGTAGCAGCTCACTGGATCAGGTAATGAAGTTACGATGTTCAAATCAGCAAGTAACGAGGTTAAATTTTCCTTTCCATTAGCATAAATGGCAGTTATACTGGTAAATCTTGCAAGAGATGACATGTCTGAAGATGCTCTGAAATACTTGTGCTCGTGACAATTACCAAACTACTAAGCAGTATTAGTGGATGAAGAGCAAAACAGCATTATATTCCCTTGACACCAGGCTTGGAATCTCTATCAAACCACAGCTGTGTTACAGCCTTCCACTGCACTGATATAAATAAGACAGTCCTCAGTTGTATGCTCAAATCCACCACTACCAGAGGTGTGTTGTAGTCTGTAACTACCAGAGATATAGAAAATACAACTGTCCAAGAAAGACCCCCAAGGCAGGCAACAGACCAGAGCCAGGCAACAGCAGGGGTGATTCTGTTTTGCTCCTTGCACCACAGCCTGCAAACACCTCTGAGGGTCCAATAGGATGGATGCTTGCAGGGAAGGGTGAGGAGCTGGGATGTAGCTATCCCCGGACACCACAGGGACCACTCCTGGTTCAGAGGAAAACTGGGAAGTTTGAATTTTGCCAGAGAACATCTCTGCCAAGGAGCTCCATCCCTTTCAGAAGACAAATAATAATCCAGTCCGCAGAAAACGATTTCTCTGTCAAAGCCCTGAGTTATCTCAGTCACCAAATCAGTTTTGCAAATTAACTGGAAAATGAATTTACCAGCTGGACATAACTCTTCTTTGCAATATTCTATTCTGCCTCCTCAATCATCCAGCCCTTGAAACACCCTACTTCTTACTAAACTGAAGGGACAAAACCTAGTAGGGTCTGCTGATAAATTGCAGCTGGATGTATTGAAGGTTGAAAATCTCTAAGAGGTGTCTAAGTTTCCATCCAGCCATTCTTGCCTGTCAGTGTTATTGCTCCTGTTGGTGTATTTGATATCCTTTCCCTTTAAAATACTTCTATTCCTACTCACCCTTCCTTCCGAGCTGTCAAAACTGTCCTAAATCTCTTCTCAAAAGCTCACTTGCTCTTATAACCCTCTGCTCCTCTTACTAAGACTTACTAAGGCTAGTCTGGCCTCAGAGGCTTAGCTTCCACCTAAAGGTGGGTTTATTCATATATTCTCTCAAATATAGAAAGCATCACTGCCAGGATTAAGCAGTTTCCCTTGTTCTCCTAAAAAACCAAACCAAACCAAAAAGCCTAACAAGTATTTCAAGGAAAGACTAAATTATATTCTTTAGGGGAGGCAGGAAGCATCAGCTAGTGTTTGACTGGAGTGCGTGCTACACCTGAGGCACTTCTACAACCTGGTTGTGATTTACTCCCACAACACTTAAGTGTTTCAATTAGCTGAGGTGCCTAGGCATTAGCTAAGCATCTCTCAGCACTGAACAACCTCTCAGGGAAGTTCTTCAGAACAGAGTCATTTGTGATCGATTTAATCTATTACTAAAAAAGCTGTTGTTGCTCTTTTAGGCAAACATTGTGCAGAAAAAAAGTGAGAGGTGTCAAACACCAGTAATGAAAAGGTCTTTGGTAAGTGGGTGAGAAACAAGTGAACCAAATCAGAGCCAGGCAATTAAGCTGAGTCATAAAGTCTTCCCTAGAGAGTATCCAGAATTGGAATATACAAACATATGATACTGTGATATAATCAGATCGTTATGGGACCATCTTGAATTAAAGTAGCCATGGTGATCACTGGAAGCAGAGACAGTCAAAGTGGAGGTAGGGAGTTGACAGAGGGAAGAACTGATAGAATACAATGGGGAAAGTGGGAGAGGCATATGAAAAATTAGCACAAGGAATTAAAACAGGAAGCCAAAATAGAGAAAATTTAAAGGCAGTTTATAGGCATTGCAGTACTGCAAGCAATACTGAGAAAGCAACAGCACCAAAATGTGGTCTGAGGGAAGAAGAAGATTGAGATTAGAAGAGGCTCACTGCAGAGTGTGAGCTGGGAGAAAGACTAGGACTGTCCAAATGAGGCTAAACAAGAAGAAAGCAGGGAAAAAGAAACCAGGCAAGGAAAGGCATAAAGGAAGAGAGTAAGAAAGTCAAGCCTGAAGAAACTGCCCTCTCACCAAGCACTTCATAAAGCATAGAACACAAATTATGAGCTGTACCAGCAACTATCTGTGAAACCCTGTGCAAAGTGTGCAATCTGTCCACTTCTCATGCATGACCCCCTTTCTCCACCTGCTGCTGCTTCCAGTACCCACCCCCTGCTTTGAATACCACTGGAAGTGTAGACAGCAGGTCAATTGTGCAACCTGGAGAGTCAAAACCCAGTGCTCCTGCATCAGCGTGAGACTCTCCCTGGGAATCAATAGCTTTTAGATAAATTTAGGTAGCTTCTCCTGATACTGCCCTGTCAGCAAAGAATTAAGACATGTAGCAAAGAGAAAAGGTAAGGTTATTAGTAGCAGATCTAATTTGTACTTCCAGCATCGATGACACTGCCCCGTTCATTTCCACTATGTGTGCCTGATGCTGCTCCATGCAAGCAACAGCTCTCATTTCTTGTGTTGTATTAGGAAAAATACCTGCTCCAGGAATTGCCTTCCAATACACAGCAGTGACACTATAACCGTCAGGCAGGTCTGCTGCTCAGCCACCTATGGACTGGGTATTTCCTTGAGCTGCAAAGTGCATCTGCTCACAGTGTTTGTTTAGTATCATAACCACCTACAGTTTTCCATAAGGCACCTCAGTTTTTAGATAGCTGACAGTTTCGAAGCACGTGAGGCCCAAACAGATGTGCTTCTTTAATCCCTGTTGCAGAATTTCTTCCAATTCTCTGATTACTTTTTTCTTGCCCTGCTCTAAAATGTGCACAAACACAAGTGAACAGACTGTTAAAAGACCTCTTTTGATAAACTCTGAGATACAAGATTAACACTCCCAGGCAAGAAAGAAAGAAGTACCTGGAGACAGAATTAAGGCTGACCAGTACATAGCAACAATTCCAGGCACAAGCCTTTACAAGGAAACTGTAATAGCTCAAAACCAAGCAGCAGAACACCTGGAAAGCCTGTAATCTAGATTAAATTTAAACCAAAAATCTAAACTTGTCAAGCTGCAGAAATGCACAGTTAGAACACGCAAATAACATTAACTCTGCAACAATTAACACTGTTTTTTTTGCTGTTTGTAGTTGTATCTGACATTTGAAGAACAGAGTAAGTGACCTTAGTAATTTTATTTCATCTTCAGATGGGTTGTCTCAGACTGCTATTGCTTCACAAGGGCTGCACATCCAGGACTGGAGTTGTGTCCTTTGTAACGGGAGAGCTGATTACCATTTATTATATTATTGATTCTTTGTTCTGATTTGTGATCCATGGATACTCTCTACGATTGATTTTCACTTGTATTTCCCTTGCATTTGATTCAGCAGCTACCTGCCTCCAACCACCACAAGAGTAGGATGGGAAATTAATGCACTACAGGGTAGTGACAAATCCTCATAGTGGGCCAGTTTCCTCTGTCCCAGCTTCACTTGTTTTGAGCCTTCACTGTTGCATGCTCTGTACTGCACTGATTTTGGGTCTAGCTTTGTATAATGCACCTCTATTACTATGCTGTTCATATGAAGTGACATTGATCTGGCTCCCCATGACTGCATCATGCGTGTTTCATTAATATTCTCCAGAGTATTTTTGGGTGTAGAATCCTGAGCATAAAAGACAGACAAAAATCACACAAGTTTCACCTTATGAAAAGAAAGGTGTCCAGGAGTTTCTATTACAGGAGTGATACAAGAAAGTGGCTCTGTAAACTGCTATACAGGAAGAATATACAGATCTAATTTCAGCAGCCTGTTCCTTTAGTGCTAAGTTCATAAAAGCCGTCATATTGGCAAGACTAATTACTAAAGAATGGCAGCAGTTGGAACGAATGTGTGCTTATACATTAATTTCCAGCACTTGAATATATTTCTCCATCCAGGCAGGACATCTAGCATTGCTGATTAATAAAGTTGCTTGACGTTTTTCATTACAAACCTTGCTTTCAGTTGCTTATATGTTTTCAAAGAAACATATATCTGGAATAAAATTTTGTATGCTGGATTTCCACCTCAGATCTACAGAGATGCACAGCAAGAAAATTTCATCCAGAAATTGGTAGATGAAGGTAAGGGAAAAACATGGGTTTATATCCCTTAAAGATTTCATGGGATGTTTTTCCATTGAAGACCTTTCCCTTTTACCCTCCATGTTAATATGCAGCAGAAGTCACTACACAAAGCGTGTATTTTTTGCTGTTCCTGTAAAAGTACATTAAAATTCAGCTAACTTACAAGCCTCTCCAGAAAATTCAGTTTGATATGCTCATTTGAGACACCTGTGATTTTACCAGCTAAATGCCTAGGAAATCTTATCTTTGCTGAGCATGTTCCAGACTGGCACAAAGACAGACTTTTTCCTGCGATACAGATCTAAGCTCTTCCTGGCTGTGCCACATCTGGGTGCCTCTCCTGGGATCAGGAGGATTGTATCCCTGGCTCTCTCCCCACTGTGCCAAGTAGCACAGAAGAGGAGAATATGAATCCACTGCCAGTTTTCCCTTGTTGAAGGAAGAGATGGAGGCAGCTGGGGAGATCAGGAATGCAGAGTGGGGAAACAGCAGCACTGTTTCAGTCTTGCTAGGACAAATGAACACAGCCAGCTGCCCTCATGGTGGAAACACAATGCATGCACTGTGGGACTTCAAGATCCCAATTAGGCAAACACAGGGAGATGGCAATGGGATTTATGGCTCAAATTCTGTCCAGTTAGGCAGGGGTTGGAATGCATGAAAATCTAGTGCTGTCCAGCAGCCCTCGTGAAAGTCCAGTTCATTACATTTCAGGGGCCTGTACAATCCAAGTACCTGGTAAGACTGGTGTTTAGATTGACGAGTCAAGGCAGAGTAGAGCAAGGCAAAGCTTCTGCAGATACCCACCACAGAGAAGGTCAGTGGAAGGATGCCACTGCCCAGGCAGTAGCTAAAGATGCTAAATGTCTTTAATAAAAAGGTGGTTTAGCCCTTACATAGCTAGGAATAGAACCTGCAGTTTGCACTGGGGCATATTTTCCAACTATTACCCACTACTTGAAATTTATTGCATAACAAGAGTAATGGAATTGAAATTTGGGTTGCTTCGACAGCTCACATCCTTGAAAATAACAACCTCCTCCTAAAAGTATCTACAGATATGGGAGATGGGGGGGAGGAAGGCCTCTGCTTTACCATTAATGGCACTGAGTCATCTCTCATCCCACTGAAACCAACAGAACTATTTGCTCTATATTCATAAAAAATCATGATCCGGCTCAGAACAGGAAGAATTTTATCTACTTACCTCCAGTCCAACCTAACACTGCTATCTATCTGCTCTGCCTTTATGGCCTGTTGTAAAGGAAGGACTGATAGACTGATAGAGCTGAGGATGGGGGGTGGGTAGGTGTTGTAACAACTTACCTGTCTTTCATCAGGAGAAGGAAAAGCTGCTTGAGAGAGACATTTTAGCCATGGCAAACTGAAAATTAAGGACTGAACCGAGACCGAGACTTTAATGAAATTCCAGAGCCTACAGGAGTATAATGTTTTTATGTAAATCAGCCTAATGATGAGTTTTTCACCACCAGCATTAGCAAGTGAGCAATTTATTTGAGAAAAACTTGCAATCATCAAAGCATTTTTAACTGTGTGATAGTGGAGTCCATAATAACTGGAAACTATGCCTAAAGTTTGCTCTCTGATCCTAAGCACTCATGCACCTTGCGTGAAAGACAACATTGCAGGCAAAATCAAACACATGGTTCATCTGTTTATGAGGGAGATGACCTAAAATAACTTCTGAAATGCAACAATTATATCAGCCTAAGCTTTTAAATAACACCTCTGTTTTAAAGCTGCTCATCATCATCTTGGTTACAATGGACTCGATGGACTCGACAGCTCTTTATCAAAATTGAATAGTAGAGCCTTGCCTCACACTCAGTTATGACAATATAAATTAAAGCACAACATAAACACATAGAAAATAAATATACAGAAACACTGACATCCCTGAGCTTTGTTGTCAGTCAGCAGAGGCACTGTGAAGGTGAATTCAAAACTACACAAAAGCTCACAGCTCCTCAGAAGAGGAGGGATGGGCAGAGCTGGGGACCCCTCTCCTGTCTTTAATGTAATTTACAGCCACTGGGCTGTCCCAGATGAAGCAAGCTCTTCTGGACTGCCCCGGCTGCAATATATACTTCAGGCTTTCAGACATTATGCTTGCCTCAAGTTAATTGTGTCCTAGAGTACCTGCCTGTGAAACATCAGCTCCTTGCTTTTATCAGGGCAACAGCAGTTTAAAGCATTCATTAAATACATATGATTGGATTAAACCTTCAGGCACAGCCTTAAGCAAGAGATAACGCATGAACTTCAGAAGCCAAGTGCCTGAAACACAGCCCTCAGCATGTTTTTATTCCCCTTGATCTCAAGACATGGGTGGACCAGGCATTGCTTGGATTTATAGAAGCAGAAATAACATCAGCCTTATGATCAATGATTAGTATTTAGGAAGGTGTAAGCCTTAACTTCACCTGGTGCCTGCCCCGGGAAGGGAGAGGAGAGCATGAAAAGAGACATTTTGCAACGCCAAATCCAGCCAAGTACTGAAATTCGGGAGGATTCATGTTTCCATTTACGTTAAAAGCAGTTTAATTCAAGATACCTGCTACAGCATTTCTTGAGCAGGTTTATGATCAATCACCTGACAAGCATAACTGAACTTCACATCAGAAACAGAACATATTAGAAGCAGAAACAAAAGAGTTACTCTTTTGGGTTTCCTCTCCAAGAAAGCTATCTTTGAAGATGCTAGTCCCAAAACCACCCATCATGGACCAAACCATTACCCCAGCTCCTCTTACGCGTTACATCCTTTCTCTTGATATACTGCAAATCCCAGTCAGAAGCTCTATCTATTCAAGAGCCAAGATCTCTACAGTCACTATAAGAATGCTTCGCAACAACAGTTTCTTTGTGTCTAGCAGCCAGACCATGCAATATTAAAACTCATAGTGTTCACTTTGACTGGGAGCTATTACAGTCAGTCAAGCATGTGCCATGCAGCATACAAAGAGAGTCTTGCAAGAAGTCCTTGTGCAACAAGACGTGAATATTACAAAGAAAAATCCTTTGCACTTGGATATAAAAGAAGCCAAGAACCTAGCACTATTACTGACAATATCGTAACAAGGGCTTCTTTCCTTTTTTTAATACATTTAATACATTTTAATACATTTACACTTCAGAATCCATATGCACACATTCCTTGTCTCTACTGCATATCTAGAGATATTTTTAGCCTAATATTTCCATGACAACAAAGCAAGAAACGGTCAATTTGAGAAGATGGTTGAATGAAAACTGAAAATGCTTGTAGAAGCAGCTTCCCAGTGCTCAGATTGTTTCAGTTACCCACTACACCAAGCACATTCTTGTTTGTTGCTGTTATTCCTAATCATCAAATTAAAAACTCATTCTGAGTGATTAAGAGACTTACACATCATATTATCACACAACTGCTCATTGCTGTCATAGCACGAGCACCCGAATGTAAGTAAAAAAAGACAGCAAAACACTACTTTAGATTGAAGTGAGAACTCACAAAGAAGAGTAAGGAGAGATGTTGTGTTATTCTGTTAGGTAACAGGCTACAAAAACCAAAAATGAGATGGTGAATGTGATAATTTAAGCTTTCCTGACTCTACCGCAGAGTAGAACCATCTGCAGACAATTTTGGAAGAGAATCCTTTGCAAAATCTGGAAGACCAAAATGAAGGCCAACATTCCTGACAGTGGCATTAAAGGCAAGGAAAACATACAAAAGAGCAGCACAAAGAAAGGCATACACCTTTCCCTTCACCTCAGGATTATTTGGTCTTATTTGCAAGGCACCAAAGAGATCTGCACAGTGTGAAGAGAAAATGAGGTACAATCGCACCTGGGCTCTGCCACTGTAACTCTATTGAAGGCAAAATACAGTTCCAGCACAACAGTGCAGCAGAGACTGGGATCTTTGGCACACTGGTTCCTGGATTCACATTACCATCTTACAAACATTTTATTTCTTTCCATGTTACTTTTTTCTTCCTTTGCAGAAAGGAGATGAACAGCAATGAACAATATGTATTCTATCACTAAATACTTGTTACATTATTAAATACTAATGTGAGATGAACAGCCTTGCACTGCAATTACCCGATGACTCCAATTCCCTAAAGTTTAGCTGTTCTGAAAACGGCATTCTTTGAGGTCTTGTCTTAGTACTCCAAAGACTTACCTGGATAGGTCTTGTAAGCATTAATTAAACAGAGGAAAAGAGACTTCTGTATCTTCACAACACAGAGCCATTCTCTTGTTTAGACATCCCAAGCATTTAGAATTAATTGGGTTCGCCCACTCAGAACCACGGGCTTAAAAAAAAGCTGCATGCTATGCAGCTATGCTGTGTGGGTTTTTTTCTCTCCTTTTAGTCTTACAAATACTTTGTTTTTACAATCTTCCATTTGTTGAGAAACCACAGGTAGAGAAAGCGTGCTGGCATCCTTTAGTTCTCTGAGACCTGTGAGCCATGCTGATGGTTGGTGAAACCACATCAGCATGCCTCCTTTGCAAACACGTTGCCGCATCTGGGTATAATGAATAAAAATGTGGCCTTATTCCTTTAAATAAAGCCACCAGAGCTCTTCTCCCATGTACTGCTGCTAAGCTCAAGAGGGAGAGGAGTGTAGCATGGGTGGGTTTAGCTATATTTACTTTTTTCAGCAAAGACTGGGAAGAGACAAACTCAAAGCCCAGCTACCCAGAGACACACAGGAGATCCCAAAATTGTCTGCTTGACACACAGCCCCTATTGTAGCTCTCTCCTTTCTCTGCAACAACACAATCTCTGCAGAGAAAAAAATCTCTGATGCTGATGGCCATCATAAGACACATGGTGAAGAGAAAAGCCCCTGGCATTCCAGCTTCATATACTCTGATCAGTCTCATATCACGGTTTCTATTCCAATACCAGTTCACATACTGTCTATGGCCCCTGCAGTACAAGTTTCAACATAAGTGCTGCTTTACATGATGCTGTGCATATCTGCCACCACCTACTCCACATAAAAACGGAGGAGGAAGTGCAGCTGGCTCCAGGGAGATACACATCAGTGCCTCTGTGGCTTCTTTCTCACATGGCATGGACCTCTCCTTCCTCAGAGCTGCTTAGGTCTCTGTTTGGCAGCAAAGAGAAGGCAGCACAAGCAACTCCTGCTCCAGGAACTGGGATTGTGCTCTAATTACGTTTATGTGTATTTCCATGCTATTAAAATGACAAGACTGTTGCTGCTGATAGTATATATGGATTATGCCCAGTAGTAAGATACATGTAAGCCATAAGCTTGGTCCTGCAACACTCAGGATATGAAATTCCTTTAAGGAAAGCAATTCACAGGCAGTTCTACCTACAGAGATGATGCCAAGCTGCAGCTAAGGTCTCGAAGGGAGAGAAAGAAGGTGCCCATGTCTCATAAAGGAGGCTCTGGAGAGCTCAGGATCTGAATCAACTGAGAAAGATTCACATCAGAATGAGAATTAAGGCTGGAGTTCATCAGGTTTAAGTCTACAACTCTGTCAGATGCTCTCTGAAGATCAGTAAGAATCTACTCATTAGAAAAATAACATTTTAAGCAGGAATAATGAAGTGCACTTCTGCTTTTGACTGTAGTTGGATTCACATCTGTATGGGATGCTGGAACACAGAACTGAGCCTCTGCTCTCTTTTACAAAGATGAGGACAGATCCATCAAACATTGCTGCTCCTCTGAAGCTTGTCCACAAAGTCATCATCTACAGGAAGCATAGTACGAGACTTTCGGGATTCACTTTACAATTTCCACTGTAGAAGGAGAAAGCAGGTAACATCTGCATTTGATTGAGTCACTCCAGAGTGAAGGATTTCTTACATTTTGGCTTGAGATGGCCCGTATGTACCTGCTCGCCCATTCAGAAAGCTCCTGTTCACCAGGGCATTTTGATTAGGTGCCCTTGCTATGGAGGCTATTGTTAACTTTCCAGGGAATTTATGCAACAAAGCACAAACTATCAAAAAGGAAGAAATTGAAAGCCTGCTAAGAAAGAGGTATTCTACCTGTTACCACTTCTCACCTTAGAGATCCCTCTGACATCCCCTATTTCAACAACTAATTTTCTTTCTTCTCTAGAATACCAACTTCTGTTCACCATTTATTTGTAATCTAATAATTAGGTGAGAAAATTGCTGTAATCACAACATGAAACATGACTGTTTAAAACCCAGCAGTTCCAAAAGCATCTTACTCAATACCGGCAAAACGAAAGGGCTATAAATGGGTTACAATAAGTTAAAAAGCAAGATAAAATATCCTGACTGTAAAAAGATCAGTGAGTCTCTAATGAGAGCACTGGGTGAGTGTATTTGTTTTCAAATGAAATAAAAATATGGAACTGTAGGAGAAATACTACTATGAAAGCCATGCTGCATTTTAAGGTTAAAAACATTATTATCTTGCAACATAGAGTGGAATAGTAAGGAATGGAAATACAATGTTTAAACAAAGAAGGGGACAAAGTTGTAGACAAGATACTGCAGAGTGAAGGAAGTTTAGTCTCCAGAAAATAAAGCAAGATGCACACTGGGAGACTGCAAAAAAAGGGTCTTCAAGTCATTGTTAGTTCCTGTTGATTATAAACCCACAATCAGATGCCAGCACGTCCATCACCTGGAGATGTCTGGCTGGTGGCTGGCACGTTCTCCCTGGCTTTGCACTTCACTGCTGGGACCCAGATGTTCACTGGGGCGAAGCAGATGTTCGCTTCATTGGCTGGGGTGACATTTGCAAGCCTTCAGAGCTGCTGTCCTGACAGCAGTAACTCCCAGCTTGCTCAAGCCCATCCAAGCTGAAAGTGCTGCAGTCACACAAACAGGTAACAGACAGGTAACATTATTGGTTTGATTTTTTGATAGTAAAGGCTGAGGTCTCCAACCACAGCATGCTCAGCTCCCATGGGATTTGCTGCAGTGTGGATAGGAAACCCTAATGCAAATCATCTATCACCTGAACAAGATCTAACAGCTGTTATGTGACAAGACACAGCAGGATGACTGTACAGTCCGGACTGCAGATAACCTAGACTATTTTTAAAACACTTTTCCAGAAATAAGCTTGAAGACAACCTAGAAAAAATTAAAAGCAGAAGCAAAGGGCATCTGAAAAAAGGAAGTAAGTGGGGGAAAAGATGATCCTGAAGCAAATTGTCTTTGAATCATCTGCACATTTGTAACATGTACTATTGCTAATTTATACTTAAGTGTATCTTACATAGTGCTTTTTCCTCTAATTTGCCAGTTACATACATAAAAATATGACACTTTATCCTAAACTTGGCACTCACAGTCATGCCTCCTATAGCCAGCCACAAGCAAGAGATTCTCAGCCTTTTACTAACTACCCTATATGCAGCAACACTGAAAAAGGAAAATGCTGTATCTCTTTCTGGAAGATAGATGTCAGCTGCCTGCACCTGGGTAAGGCTGAAGACTTCAAGCGTCCTGCACAACCTGTGCCACCACTTTGCTATCCCTGGCAGAAACATGCTGAGCATTCACATGAAATGCTTTGATGCATTCTATTTGAACCTCTGCCACTGACTTACTGTAGTAGTTTCACTCCTTTCTAACTTAATTTTCTCTTCTGTAAGATGAATTCCACTTCCAGCAACCCAACAGAGAGAGGAGTAAGAGTGTTTGCTAGTTCTTCTATAAGCCAGTTTTCATAATAATGGGGCTTTCTTCAGTCACAAGAGGAAAGCATTCTCTTCTGCAAAGCAATGCTCACAACCACATTTAGTAGGGGCCCTATCAATGTATATTAGCAACGGGAAGCATAGGAGCTCAGTAAGTCAAATTCTGAAGAGGTATACGGTGCAGCTGCTCAGTCTGCCTCTGTCAAGGTAAGGCACTACACACACAGTTCTCTGCTGACCTGAAGGGATTGGATTGAGCAGGTCATCACAGGAGTTAGCTCTACTTATTACTTAAGCTGCAATCATCAGGTCACACTAAAATTGAAAAGTACATTCCAAATTTATTTCAAAGTATTTGTTTGCTCAGAGCTACCCTACACCCATTTTGCCTTAAATCACAGACAGTTCTGTCTCCTGGGCCGTAACCCTGTCACTCCTGGTATTATAAAAGCCCACCAAGAGCACACCATTCAGGCAAGCATTGTATTTTGCACCTTATCCAGCAATCACAAGGGAAGAAGGAAGGGTTGGAAAGTGAGACTGAAGGTTACTGGTCTAACTGGATGGCTGTAGGCACTTATAGCCAGCACACAGAGGGAAAGGACCATTTACTATGGAAGGAGAGCTCTTTTGGGATGTAAACAGTCATGAACAACTAATGCAATGACAACAATAACCGGTGTACTGCTACATAACCAACTGTTGTTTTTGCATTAACCAAACAGTTCCTTTACATCTTCTGCTGGGGCTTCACCAACATCAAGGGAGTTGTCCTCTTCTTACAGAAGCTGTAGTAGGCTTTTGAAACCAATCTCATTTGCTGAGAGGCTCAAACACAAATACAAAAGTATTTGCAGGTAACATGGTTTAGTTCACTCACAAAGCCAAAAAAGAGTCTACCAAAAAAATACTACTACCTCTGGGAATTTCTAGTCTGAAAACCAAATACTGGAACTCTCACCTGCTATGAACTAGGATGCTATGAACTGCTACGCTAGGATGGTGATGATCCATCCTAATTCATGCACACAAAATACCCAGCCTCTTGTTTTTCAAATAGAGATCTTTACTAGCACACGTATATCCCAGATCTGAAGCCTCAGATAGGTTCTGTTGATACACAGATTTACCTCCTAGCATGACATACACTTTTACCATGTCAATTTTGTCTGCCAAAGAAATAACATGTTCATGTACACTGTCCACCTGTATAATGCTGTCATGGACATCCAACTGCCAAGCACCACAATAAGACTCCAGAAGAGGCAAATGTGTTTCAGTATGGTTGATTTATAGATATGATGGTTCATTTTTCCATCTCCTTGCTGGCTTGGAGAATATACCAACCATAAAGCGACTGCCATGATCTCAGAGAGAGCTGTCAGATACTACTTTGAGTCAGCTGCCAGCGTGCAGGAATCCTTATGTCAGCCTTGACAAGCTGTGGCTTCTAAAATGAAAGTGTTTTGAAGGACTAACTTTTAGTCCATGGCACAACAAGAACAGCTTGCCAATTCTGTGATTAATTTATTCTAGTAAGTATTTTCCAACATCCATACTATATGCCTCTTCCACACTAGCTGTCAAAAGTCTGATTCATCTCATTAAAGCCAACAGAAAAACTCCCACTGATTTCAGCGGACAGAGGCCATCTTCCCATTTGCCTTCCAAAAGAGAGAATCTTCCCAGCTGTAATCTGTTCCTTTCACATCCACGTCACTCAGTCCTGCTGCCCTTCTCCAAGATATTTCTAAGTCTTTCTGTCTGAAAACAGCCAAGTAAAGAAAAAAAAAATCTGCTAAATGGATTTAAATTCCACAGCACATTTCATGCACAGGTCAGCTGAATCATTTATGCACGTCACAGAAGTATTACTTAGCGTTTCACTGCATCTCAGCTACAACAAATCTATGGAATTTAGAAAAAGAAATAGATCTGCTAAAGCAAAACCAGTTTCTATTTCCCAAGCTGCACAAAAACTAAATGGGCTGGTTCACAGGCAGGAACTTTATCTTTGCACATATTATATATATTTAAAAGGTTTCCACTGAGTCATTTTCTAACAGAAGAAAACACAATATGAGATTCTGAATCCATCATAGAAGCTCAGCACCCTTTGTAGAGAAGCAGTAATTACAGGGGTGCCTGCTAGCAGCGCTACTGCTAAGGCTTCATTATTAACCCAGTTTTCATGGTTTCATAGCTCAGTCACAAATCACCCATATACTGGCCTTAAACCACCATAGCAAATTTCATCCCAGAAGCATTTTAGTTACTTTTCCTTGTTGTAAAAGTGCAAACAGAAAAAGGGAATAATACCATATTTTCATGCTTTTCTATGAATATATAACAGGGAGAGAGTTAATAATTTTAAAACAGCAAATTCTGACTCTCTTGGGTAAAATCCTTATCCTGTTTAAACTAGCAGCTAGCTCCCTGCAGCAGGAACAGGATTTCGATCTCTGTGTTCTGGAGAAGTGCAGATCCTGCTCAGAGGAGCTTGATCCTGTCCACAGAGCTGCTTGGCGAGAGCAAGTGCATTCTCACATTAAGCTTAGCATCTTAGGCCTATTCCAGTTGCAACATAAAGCACATTAGCTCAAACCCCACTGAAAAAGCATCGGCCTAGATTATTACACTCATGCACTATCACACATCTCCCTGTTTTGAGCATTTTTAAGTGTTTGATACAACTAGAGATGGGATCTTTTGGAAGAGATGTCCTAGAGAATGACTGGAAGCCTCCCTGTATGGCTGTTCACAGCTCTTGAAAGAGTCACCTCACATGAATCAACATTGGTTTAATCCCTGTGCCTTCCCCACATGTGTAAGGGACTCTTTACAAACAGTAGTGAGATTTTTGTCCATTTTCTTGAAAAACCACCATCTTTTGCAACAAGGCTGAAGGCTGCCATGAGCTTCCAGGATAAGGCTTTAAATTGAGATTTTAGCTTGAATAGACTCTACCTATGAATCCCCTGCCTTTGTAAGGCAGAAATCATGGGAAACTTGGTTGATCTGTTTGATTGCCACTTACTCTTCATGAGGAAAGTCAACATAGCTGCAGCTGAGGTGTCTCTTGGCTAAGTCTCATTTTCTTTCCCTCAAGAGTCAGAGAAATTCTAATGGCAAAGCAGCATGAACCCACATGAAAATTCCCTCTTCAACAGAACATAACAAACAAAACCCCCACTATTCAGATGCTTTCTGCTAAGGTCCCACAAATGAACCCACACATTTGAAGTCTCTAAATAATGTGACCTGATTCAGCCTCAAATACTTGCTTACATTAGCTAGCCTAGTAAGACAGGAAGACCTTCAGGAATAGCATTTGGAGGTGATCTAAACTCCCAGGACTGGAGCAAGCAACCCAGTAATTACAACTGTTTACAAGGCCAGTAATCAGTCACTCCAAAAACGGTGTGGTGGCGAGAGATGACTTCTGGCAGAGAGACAATACAGTCAACTCATTGAGGTAGCATCATCTTAAACACCACAGACGACTTCCATGGCAGCCTCTGAACTAAGCCCCTGCAATCCAAAATGTCACTCTATGCCTTTTTTTGATCTGGTCTACTGGAAAGCATCCCTGCCCATGGCAGGGGGTTTCAAACTATATGACCTTTAAGGTCCCTTCCACCCCAAACGGTTCTATGGGTTCTATGATTCTATGATAGGTTATCCAAAATCTATGGAGTAGACAGGGAAAAGAAGAAAGGATAAAGCCAAAGTACACTGGTACTGAAATTCATTTCTCATTTTTGTCACATACCATGCACAGACTTTGTGCAGTTCACAGAAAAAAAGGAAAATGGTGAATCTATTAGCTATGTAGATGTAATATTCTTCACAGGCAGCTGACAAAGCTTACCATAATATCCTGTAAACAGGAAAACATTTGAAAGCCTGAATTCAGAAGCGTTCTGATTACAGAACATCACTCATATGTAAATCAGGAACTCCTAGGCAAATGGAGGGAAGAGAATAGTTTCATCTCTCCCCACAACCATGAGATGCCACAGTGACAAATGAAAAGAATCCCAAACACGTAATGAGTGTTTGTAAGTGAGCACTGCTGGCTCATTTCACCTCAGGCAAACACCTTTATCAACAGGAACAGGAAAAATGCACTTCTTGGAGGTCTTTAAGATAACATAAACTGTACAGTATCAGAAGTGTATAACTATATATTTATATTATATATAATATATATGTATATTTATACTATAACTAGTATAAATGAGAAACTAAGGAGAATTTCTTGTTGAAAGCAAAAGCTTAGTAATGTGCTTGTATTCTGTTTTAAAGAAATATACTCTTTCATCCTTAAATCTTGACTAGTAATGAAGCAAACTAATTTAATCCACTGCAGGCATACTGCTTTTTGGTGTGGTAAAGCTGCTGTTCAAGTGTTGCCTGACAATCCATGGAGGTTAATCACATGCCAGTTTGTGTGGGTCCCCAGGGATCTCTGGAGGAACCCAGGGCTTCTATGTTATAAAGCGATCTTACCCTCAGGAAGTGCTGCTCAGCAGCTTGGATAAATAGCAGTTTAGGAGGAGGAGAAACTGAGACTGAACTGAGACACTGCCGATCTTATTTGTAATCCCAGTTATACCTCATGCTTGCAATATAGCAGCCATGCACTATACTGATTTTGTTTCTTCTAGTTTTCTTTAAAGAAAATGCATTCCTGATATCTTTGTGTGGTTTGTTTGTAGGATTATTTTTTTCCTTTGATATATTTTTAACAAGTTGTTTTTAATCGTTCCTTTTTAGATCTTCTAATGAATGGAAATTATTCCATTCCATAAGATATCCCAGCCGTGAAAAACAAATGGGTCAGGGAAAAAAATTAAACTGAAAGGCATAGAGAAAGATCACCATTGAAAACGAAATAAGACTTGGTCCACTTGTATATTTGAGGCCTGAGATGCATTTATATTTAGGTTACATCGTTATTTTCTGATTAGGTGTAAGAAAACAAAAATCACAATGAGGGGAGTCAAACACTGGAACAGATTGCCAAGAAGGAAACTCCACAGAATCACAGACCAGTTTGGGCTGGAAAGACCTTAAGATCATCCAGTTCCAACCTCCTGCCATGAGCAGGGATGCCTCACACTACACCTTGCTACCCAACGCCCTGTCCAACCTGGCCTTGAACAGTGCCATGGTAAAGCATTTACCACTTCTTTAGGCAACCTGTTCCAGTGCCTCACCACCCTCACAGTAAAGAACTTCTTCCTTATATCTAACCAGAATGTCCCCTATTTAAGTTTAAACCCATCATCCCTTGTCTCAGAACTTTTAATTGGACAGGGTCTAGAGCAACCTGCTCTAACCAGACCTGCCCTGAGCTGGCAGTTGGATCAGACAACCCAACCAAAATCACTGAACCACCCTACTGGTATATGTCTTATACTGTGAAGGGGCCACTAAAAGAAAGCAAGATTATCAGTATTATGCAGTCTAATCATGGAAAACTGCCTCAAAATGGCCCTCGAGTGAGAAGCAATCAGACCTGTAGCTCTTACTCTCAAGAATGAGTCTAGACAGCATGCGAACATGCCACCTCTCCACATCTCTGCTTCCTACTGCTTCAGAAGTGAACAAGTACCACCAGGCACATAGGCTCTGCTGCCAAGAAAAAGTCTGCAATAAACACTGCTTCCTACTCTTAGAGGTCTCACTGTTGCAGCTGCTTTTGGCAAAGAAGACAGAAAAAAATCCGTAGGCAGGAACGACTTTTAAAGAGAGAACGCTTAATGAAATTAGAACAGATAATTCAATGAAAGGGGAAGGTCAGAAAGAAGCATCATTATGGAAATTTAATTAATAAACAATTACAGCAAAAGTATGTGTTTTCCAGGTTGGGTTTTGGTTTTTTTTTTTCTTTATGAAAAGCTATTAGCACTGAGTTATGGGAGGAAATTATATCTGCTACTAATTGGGCACATTGAAAGTATTGGGAGGGTTGGAGAATAGCTTGGAAGTATAAAAAACTACTGGGCTGAGGCTCTCAAGGTGTCATTATCAGTATCAAGGACATTGCAAGGATGGTTCTGCTGGGCAAAAGCATTTGAAACCTGCAGGGATATGGGAATTCATCCCTCCTGGCCTCCTGCTCTCTGAGTAAGACTACTCTGGATATAAATAGTGTTTCTAAGATGTTGTAGTCCTATAGCAGGAAACCCTGGACTAGGAGTAGAGATGACAACAGGGCTGGACTCAATAGCTCTGTAGCAAAAAGTCCATTATCAAAAGCCTTCCTACATCCTATGCACATTTTTACAGAAGCAGGATAAGTTACTACAGCACTACACAGATAACAATTTTGCCTTTCTCAAGGAAGGACACACAAGTTTTTGTATCTAATAAAATTGTCTAAACACCATTGTATGAGTTGGATAAATGCTGTCATAAGTACTACAAGGCATGAAATAGTGGTTGGCTGAAACCAGACATTGACATAGGAGGGTTCCAACCAATTTTCTATATTACATGAAGGGATTTATACCCCTTTATACTGAGGTTTGGATAGTAAAGCCACATTGGATAGTAAAGCCCTTCAGATGCTTTACTACTTCAGAGAGGCATAAAAAGCCTTTCTTGTAGTTGTGAAGCAAACTCACTGCCTCCATAAACTAAGCGAGGTGTTTTGTTGAATACACAGGCTCCCAAGTTCTGTTTTGATTAATGACTTTCACAGTGTACTTTAACAGGCTTATAAAAAAATCCATAAAATTCCCCAAAATTAGAAATGGTAAATTACTGACACTGATCTATTCTTTGGGAACTTTAAACTACTGACGGGCTTGGTCACTGTCCTCAGTTCAGCAGTAGCAGTCATTTTTCTCCTTCTTAGTAGCTGGTGCAGTGCAAACCACCCGCTGAGTTTGCTCTCTCAGACAAGCCCTTCATGCAACACAGCCTTTACTCAGAGACCCATGTCCCTGGGGACCCTATCCCCTCCATCAGAAATGCTCAAGTTTGATGGTGCTGAGATCTGACATGAACAAGACAGACTCCTTGTCTCCTGAAGAACTGTGCACCCATGAACTGAACTTTCATCCTTAATTATAAAATACTGAAAACAGTACTTTTTTGTTATTTAATAAGAAAACTGAAACAAGGCTCACTACCTTACTACACTTTTGGAGTAAATACGACCTTTTGATGCATGCACTGATACCCTGCCAATCACAGCACCTTCCCATTTCCACTGCATTTGTCTTCTGGTTTTCTACAAAGATACAACCACTTGGGCCAAAGTCTGCACCTTGGCTCTCTGTACATGGTTGTACGTGAAAGGTGCCAGGCCTGATGGCAAGCAGGGGGTGCATGCAAGCAAATATTACTGAATTCAGTGGGGACTAGCTTGGCTGGCTGCAGCTTGAGAAAGAGTGGAAGTATGCAAGGGGAGAGCATGGGGCCCCCATGTAATGGAGCAAAGAGAGGGGATCCATCTTCCAGGGCAATTTCACCAAATCCCTAGACATCATTACCTAAACAAACTTTCTAGAAGCATTTAACAGTCAAAAAGACTGATTTGTGAGTCAAACATGACACTGTAATCTCTTACTGTCAGTAACAGAAAGATTATCAATCAGAAACCAACATTACCTAAGTTATACAGATCCATTAAAATAAACAATGTGACTTCAGCACCTGTTGTGCAGAATACTAACATCCAAAGTTCAAAGCAGCAAAACAACAGGTATCTGTTCATTTATCAAATGCTAGGTTAGGTGAGAAAAAAACAGCTAGTAGCCACACTACTGGACTTCAGGAATCTCTATTCCTTTCCTCAAGTGCGTGATATGCACTATGGTACCCTGAGTGATACCAAAGCTAAAGCAGAAAACACATTAAATTCACAAGAGTTCTGAATCTAAAGCATGTACAACATGTCTGAGGACACTGTTGACATGACTGGAAGGGCAAAATGAACACTTATGTGAGCCTGTACTTTCAAACTCCCCCAGACTCAAAGCGAAGATGTGCCATTCCCCAAGGCACATTGCCAGGTACAGAGTGGTCTGATGACTTCTACTTAAATTACTCTATCCTCATGAACAACTATATGATCAAGTGATTCCAGAAGTGCTGTAGATGTAGACCCTACTTGACACCTTGAGTGGGATTTGGAGAAGACGGATGGTACACACCAGATCAAAAATTATAGCTGACCACAAGTTTTAATACTGGAGTGTGGAGAGCCATGCGTTCCCATCTCCTGACAGATTCAAGAAGGAACTGCTGAAAGGACCACATAGTATCTTTCCAATCTCCTGGCACTGGTAGCACTACTGGCTGCTTCCCCAATCCTTACCTGTTTCTTGTAAACGTTGTTAAGAAACAAGCTCCTGCTTGGAAAGAGTGAACTCTGTCATCTTTCCCCTTACCTTAAGATCAAACAAGCCTGGAAGAAAGCCAGTGGCTCCCAGAAAACAGTCACAACTGCCTGTGTCCTCCCAAATCTCCCGAGTGAGGAGATACAGTCAAATTAGGGGCTGAATAGATGTGTGCAAGGGAAAAAAAACAACACAACAATAAATGGGATGAAGAAAACACTGTGAT
Source organism: Pezoporus flaviventris (assembly GCF_033815535.1). Lineage (NCBI taxonomy): Eukaryota > Metazoa > Chordata > Aves > Psittaciformes > Psittacidae > Pezoporus > Pezoporus flaviventris. Next base: position 9,406,755 of record NW_026892585.1, read on the forward strand.
AAGTGAAGAAGAACAGGAAAGGGCAGTGGGCTTTTCTCCCTTTGTTGTCAAGCATCTTTTTCCGAAGATACAAAATGACATGGTGTTGCATCTCACGAGGGGAGGCACATCTGGTGCCTCAGGTACCATTCAGCACTAGCTTGCACCTAGCCTAGGGGCCAGGCATCCTCACCCATCTCCACTCCTCTCCCACTCTGGGACACAAGACACCAGGCAAAGCTGGGGTTAGGCCCTATGGCCTCTGTGTCCAGAACATGGGGTCATCCAGCAGCACTGGCTCAACAGTGCCCTTCTTCCTCCATATGTCAGAGAAACCAAGTTGCAGGGGAGTAACAAAGCTGGAACCAGTTGTGTCAGTCTTATGTTCAGCCAGTGAGGTAATGCCACAAATGTTTGTCTATCCCAGGTAGAGGCTCAGCCAGGTAAAAGTCAGGCTGCTGGGCTGCAAGGGAAGTTACTGCTGATCTTCTACCTGACAATGTCTGGGAAAGAAAACAACAAGCAGATCCAGCATGCCCACAGCTGACTTGGAAATAAAAAATGGAACAGAAATGAGAGGAAAAATCCTGGTTCCTTCATAACTACCTTTTCTGAGGCTCTTTCCAACTTTAATAAAGTTGTAAGAGCCCTACACAAACCTCTCTCCACTTTCCAGCAGAAGAGCTGTCAGAAACTCTGTTCCTTATAGAACAAAAGGAGGAGGAACATAAACATACAACAGGGCACATTTATTTTCAAGCTGCAACTTTTAAACAGTTCCCAATAGCTCAGACTGCAAACGGAGCAATGACTGAAAATTACTAGATAAGACACTTAGTGGTGAGTATGGAAGCTGAAGTCTTATCTACAGTTGTACCCATGCACTGGCAAGTCACTTTTCTTCACTCCATGCCTCTGTATCCACCTTTCACCTTTTAATCTATCTTGTCTCTCAGCACTGAAGCCTAGCTCTCAAACATCTGCATTGAACTTATATGTTCAAAAATCTGGCCTTAGCTTTTCAGGACAGTAGTTTAGATAGAAAAGATCTACTCTTCATGGGAGATACTAGACACTAACCAAAAAAAAAAAAAAAAAAGGGCAACTAATAAAATCTGGAAGTTCCCAAACACAAGCACATCCCTGTGTCCAAACCAGAGGCCAAACACCCCAAGGCTCAGTGTAATTAGCACTAAACCTTCAGTTAAATGTTACTGCAACTTCTTGACCATTGCCTTGGGAATGAGATGCTGGCCAGACTCTGATGCATTGATACAACATCCATGCCTGTTTAGGGTTAAGTAGCGAAGAAGAGACCATGTAAGCTGTGGTCCCTGTGACTGGGAACTATGGTTTAGTGAAGACAGACTTGCTCTGACTTTAGGATCCCTAAGATCAGGCATTATTTCTCATTTAAAGCTTTCCAGTTCACCTTAAGAGAGCTTTCAGAAACTCCCTATCAGAGCTCCCACTTCAGTACCAGCTTTGTGCAAGCAGAGATTTTTTGTAATTTCTCTTTGCATTGACATGAAAAGCAGAGAGCAGTTAGTGTGGGGACCAGCCAAGCTCTCCCAGCATGGTGTCACCAAGCATGCACCCTGCAAGACAAACATCTTCTCTCCTGTGTGGGAACAAACAAACAGCCCCGATCTCCACAATACAAACAAAATATGTCTAAGTGTCAAAACAAGTTGTGGAAAGGGAAAGGAAGATGGAGAACAAACTGATTCACAGAAGTCTCTCAGTTAACCTACCATAGTGCAAGCATGTAGGGAGCTGAGAAGTAGCTGTCTAATGCCTTGTGTGGATTGACCTAGGTTTCTGTTTATGACAGGTTGCTGCTGACATTCGTGGAGCAGAAAGACTTTGTAAGACAAAAACTAACAGGAAATGTAACAAATGCTCAGATTAAAGGGCTGATCAAAGGCTCCAAAGCACAGGGTTCTTGAAGAACCTTAACAGCCCTGAGCTGCGAAATGCTTTCATCTAGGCTCAGCCTGTGCTCCTCTTCCCAAAGCTAAGCCTGGCTCAAATATGAATACCGAACTACGATAGGGTGCCAGGCTGAGGAAAAGGAGAAGAAATTTTGCAACTGTGTGTAGTGTAGAAAATAAACAGAAAGCACCAATAAAACCACTGCTTGTGCTAGGAAATGAAGAGAAAGAACCTCAAAGTACAGTATGTCTTCCTTGGGAGAGAGACAAGCACAGTAGATGTATTTTTCTGGAGTACAAGTCTCTTACTGCCTCATATCTGGTTTTATTCTGACACCTTTAACCATTCTGCTGAACAGTTTTCACACTGTTGAAGGTGCTTCTGTGCGGCTTCCGTTTTTACCATCTGTGGACTCCTGAAGGTTAAAGTCATGCAGCATATTCTAATTTGCTCTAAGGTATAGCAGGATGCACTTCAACAGCCTTAACTCTTATTTTCTCTCCTCATGCCTTCTTTCATAAAGTGAAGTGTACCTGATTTGAGAGGTACTGGGGTAACATAAAAGGAAACAGGAAATTATTTTAGTGGGCTGGACTTGTCAACAGCCTGTCCCGGAAAAAGAAAACTTTACAAATACTCCAGCTTTATTAAAGCTCTTGTTGATATGACTGTGCCTTATTTATTTGGGTACATTTGAGGCTACAACATCCTTCTATTATTCATACTTTGAAACTGGCCTTTATATCAGCTTCCTAAAGCAATGCAGAAGATGTATTTTCTAGAGAGAGCACCAGATGAAAGGGCTGACTGCCTGTCAGTTTTGGGGACATTTCCATACATATTCCATAAACACACACACATATGGCATATATTGACAATGACCTGGAACATAGGCCATCTATCTGCAGATGTACCAGGATCTCTCGGACCTCTCTCTGACTTCAGTTTCATGCTTTCTTTACCATTACTTTCCTACTAGTCAATCAGAATAAAGAACTATAATTTCTGCTTTCTGCAAGGCCCATCATTCATCTTTGATATTAATAACAGCCATAGAATCACAGAATAGTTTGGGTTAAGAATGGACCTTGGAGATCATCCAGTTCCAACCACCTGCCACCTGCCCAGACACCTTCCAACTAGACCAGGTTGCTCCAAGCCCCACCAAACCTGGCCTTGAACACTGCCAGCAACAACTTTAACAAACAACTGCTGCATAAGTTTACACATAAAAGTGCCACACAGGTGACTGGTTGCACCTGGAAATGGTTTTCTTAGTTGCTAGGTGATAAAACAATCTACAGAAAGACCAGTAGATTAGCAGGAGTCCCAGATACTTGGCTAATTTTAGTGCAATTCTGAACCATATCAAAACTTTTCTCATCATTTTAAGGATATGGTACTTTGATACTGTGCTTACAAGACAATGCTGTATCTCACCTCAGTAAGATGGTCTCTTCCACACTCTCTCTCTGGATTGGTGTATAAGCCAAAAAAGTGTGTGAGAAATTGCAGTGAAGCAGAGCAAGTTTACTTTCCTAGAAAACCTATTATAGGCTGATTTGCTCACTGCAGTGCCCTCCAAGCCTTAACACAAAGTCTACATCCCAGTGGCAGGTAGGGCTGTCTTCCCTCCTTCCTTTCCTAAACCACAACCACTTAATGGTTACAGTGGATGGTTACTGTTTATCATTGGCTGTCATAAAACCATAAACTGCAGAAATACACAACTGGCCATACTGCAACACTGCCTCTGCAGCCATTAAGGCTTTTTTTTTTTTGCTGGGTACTAACAGAAGGCAAGCTCTATTCTGGCATTCCTGCTCCAATTTGGAAGCAATTCCCTTACTGCCTCACACCAATTACATTATCTGTCTGGCAACATTATGTTGTAAGTTTGTGATATGCAAAGTGGAAAGGCATGCACTTCTCTGGGAACAGTACTAGCCCTTTGCAAGGGGAAAAAGTAGATCGCTAAACCAAACACAAATTCTGTGGTATGTGTATGCATTAAGGAATTATCTTTGTTTTGAAAAGTGATGGGGCCCTCTAGACAGCCTTAGGCTACCAGCAAATTCAAAAGCCACACATATATTGCCCAGATACCCCCAAAAGAAAGAAGCATGTTTCGAAAAGAGAAAACTGGTTTGCGATGTAACTGACCTACCACACAAAAAGCATTTTCTTAACCTACTGAGATTTTAAATATACCAGAAAAAGTAACTCTTAATGACTCGGACTGGGCAATCCACTGAGAACACTGTGAAAGCATAGCTTAAGCAACAGAGAAGCACCTGAAATTGCAGAATTTGAGTTTTATAAAGGTACAAGAAGTACAGTTAACACACAAAAAATTGTTTCAATTTCTTGTCATGTTTTCCTTTGCGTGCTCCACTCCTGATGCACTTCTACAAATCTCTCACAGTGTTGCTAGTTTCTGCTGCCCACAACAGCAGCATGTGCAGAATTTCTGTCTCCAGGTTGCCATTTTTTGTCAATAATTATCATTACAACTACATCCAACAGAAGATTTCTGTTGTGATGATCTGCTACCATGAAGAAAACTTCCGGCCACTCTTTCCTTTACTTACTTCAATTCCAGGTATTGCATGCAAATTACTACTTTCAGGAATTAGATGTCAATATTCTGTTAACTACCTAAACAGTGAGTTTATGTATAATGACTACAGGTTACATAGTTAGAGTGTCATACTTCATTTGCTTGTTAATTTTCAAAATGCAGGAAAGAAAGGATAACTAACTGGGGAGCATTGAGCCTTTTGAACAAAATACTCCCAAACGCATTATATATGCCTCCTGATGAAAAATACAGAAAATAAGTAATAACTCTATTTACTTGACTGTGGCTGGGGGTTGGAACTAGATGATGTATTTCTGCCCCAAAACCAGGATAACTAAACCCAATGTGCTTATATATTAAAGGATTTGCCATAAATTTTTTTTTTTAAAAACAGGATATAAGCATCTTCTATGTCCTATAGACATTTCAGCAGCTCCCTTAATTCTTTAGAACAACATGCTCAATTTAACTTAACACTAGGAATCCCAGACCATCAGCAGTGCTTCGTAATGCAAAGAGATAACCTGTTTCTAGGATTGAGTATCTGTAAAATGTCTGCAGGTAGCATCTTTGCTGGTACCAGATACTTGAGGCAAGAGTCACAGATAAATTAAACCATGTATAACACACATCCTTTCCAAATCCTTCAGAGTTTAGGTTATATTAAAGATTCTGTTGATTGCTCTCAGATTCAGGCAGTTCAGACATACTTTGTTCAGATATACCAGTTCAGACCTCCAGACTGTTTTGCTTTTATGAAACTGCTGAATTTTGCCCAGAAGTTAAGGTAGAACATTGGAAACATCCCGTACAATTGAAGAACTGAAAATGTTCTTATGCTAGGCTTCTTCATGCTTAACTCCTCCCTAAGGATACACTTAGCTCTTTCACCACAGATGTTTTGCTGTAGGTCTCAGTCCAGCCTTTTGAGTACCCTACTTCTGTTCTCTAAAGATGACCGTGAATTCCATTCACAGTAACACATGTAACTCTTCAAAAAGAGAATGACTTGAATGGTCAGGTTCACTGTGTTCCAGGATGTGAGACAGTCCAGGCTGGAAATACTAACTTGCTGTACCAGGTACTTTGCAAAAGCAAATTCAGTGTTTCTGTATTTTGATTGCTAATGGGGTGGAAAAGAGTTACACAGCATTGCATCAGATGCCTTGGGTAATATATGAATATAATGAGGAAGAATTAATTTGAAAACTGTGTACCTTGCTGCAACAACATATTGTTATTTTTTTATCAGTCTACATGATGATTAGAACTTGACCCTTTTTACCTCTGAATCCACTCAAATTTGGTAGAAATCAGATACACCATGAAGTTTTCCCCTGAGAAGTCAGCGTGAAACTGTCTGAGATTATGCCGGAGTTCCTCTTTTCCTTAATACCACGCTAAAGTTAATGCAGGTCATTACCAAAGATACAGTCCAAATAACAGCAAATAGGTTAAAACACTTACTCATAACTGTATTGAAAAGACGTAAATAAGTCAACGTCCACAAAATTTATTTGCTTGCAGAAACCATACTTTTCTACTCCATAAAATGTTTCAGTTCCTCTCAATACACTCAAAGATTTTGGTAACATTTTTGGCCTCTCCTAAGGGACATATGGGGCATAAAACCATCATAAGAACTCCAGCAGGCCAATTATCTTTGGGAAGTGACTGAATTAATTATACTGTAGCAGGATCGCAAAAATACTTACGCTCCACGAAGTAAGAGCTGGCATCTATCTTCCAGATAATCTGACCACGGTGAGAGCCATTGACACCACGGTTCTTGTAGTCCAAAAAGTTTTCGGACAAGACCTCATCTGTAAACAAAGGGAACAGTCTCATCAAGCGCCTGTTACGACATCATCTATAGCAGAGAATCAGGCTAAAAATATGCCTTTGGCTTGACAGAACATACTAGAGCTGCTAGACGGCTTGGCACCACATGCTGAGAGATCAGTTTTTTCACTCATTTATACTTTTACAAAGTACAGTTCTTAAAAGTCACGGCTTTTCCTGAAATGTAATGTTAAATGGATACATCCCTACAAAATTCTCAGAACTGAAACCACCTATCTGGGCATGGAAGAAGCCCTACTTAATTAAACGTAATTATCTAGCTGTAAGAGAGAGAATGATAACAAGAAATAATCTCCCCTCCCGCTTCTTCCCTTACCAAAACCCCACAGAAAACAGATGGAGGCATCTGTACTGCACTCACTCATATCTCAACAGATGTGGTTCTTTCTTGCAGCGCCCTGTGAAGGATACTCATTTGTGCAGAATCCTACCCACTGCATGCCTTCAGCTCTCGGCCTCCAAAATCAAATGACTGACAGCAAAATGCTGTCCCCTCGCAGTGTGTCGAGACACCCAGCAGCTGCCAAAGTACCAAACTGACCTTCAGGCTGAGGGAGTCATCTATAAAAGTGAATAATCTCTACATAACCATTGCAAGCCAAGGCTGACGAAGCAACTGCCTTGCAAACGCAGGGCTGCATGCAAATAAATGGCCGGCAGTGAGCCTGAGGAGTGCCCTTCTGGCTGTCCACACATGTCAATGTTTAGTCTGCTTCCAAGTTTCATTGCAGGCTGCTTCAACAAGCTCTTTCCACACCAATCTGCAAGCCCTACACAGTGTAGATGTGAGCAAACATATCTCCCCCCGCCCAGGTCAGGGCCTGGCTCTTGACCCTTTATCCAGCAGCTTAAAAATGAGCAGCCAGCGAGACCACGCTGCAGCACCAGGGCCCTGCTCGCTGACCACTGAGCTTTCAAGCAAACAGAAATGCACACATTGCTACCACAGAAGGCCAGCATGTGGGTCTGATCATCACTAAATACAAACAGCACAGCAAAACCAGGACAGACATGAGAGGACATTTAGAGCCTGTCAGAAGGGAGCAGGGCTCACAGCAGTGGCCTGTGGGAGCCCAAAATGGCGGCAAACTGGAGGGCTGAGGCAGGGACCCTCACTGCTGCGGCTCCAGGGCATGCGATGGATTTCGCACTAAAGGACTGTGGTCTCTACCTGCAGAGAGCAGCCAGCAGCCTCCTGGATGCCCTCCTCTCAGCAAGGGGGGCTTCTAATTTTAACAGAGATTTGTACAAATGCTCTTTAATCAGCTCAACCTTGGAAACAGTCCTGGGTGGCTGGATGGGTGCTGAGACTTGGTTCCGAAGATGATTCCCATCAATTATCAGTTGCCCTAAAGGCTAAGGAAAAACGCGGACCACTCATCTGAGATTAAAATACATCAAACACTATGAAGCATTCACTCGCCTTGTTATCATACAGGTCAAGGAGAAGATAAAGATGAAGCCATGGAACAAGGGACACTATGCCTGAGGACAGACTGACAGTGTGACAAACTGCAAAGCAGAAGAGGCAGCCCAATGAACAAAGCCAAGAGACTCAAAGACACGTAATACTATATATATACACACACACACAGACGTTAAACAAAATAGACTTCTAAATCAATGGAAACTACTCTTTCACTGAAAGAATAAAGCAGTAAGCAGATGCCAATGTTGTCCTGTTGGCTTTACATAGCTGTGCTCCCAAAGGAGGAAGGTAAGTGGGCTCCTGACACTGAACTCTGGTGCCAGTCACTTGAGGGGTTTACAACAGAAATCCTTTTAAAGAGGTCATTAATGATTGCAATGGATAATTATAACTGGCAATGCTATCTACAATACGTTTTCCCTTTGCTGACTTGGTAGTTGTCAGCAATTATTTCGCCAGCTGTTTCATAGAATAAAATAGAATCATAGAATCAAGTAGGTTGGAAAAGACCTCTAAGATCATCGAGTCTAACAGTTACCCTAGGACTGCCAAGCCCACCATGAAATAATGTCACTAAGGGCAAACTGATTTCCCTTCAACATCTCCCCTCATGATCTCCACTCACAGTCACCCCTCATCTACTCCCCCATAATGGCTTACTTTGTACAGCTGTTACCCCTACCCCTCACAGCCACCCCTCAATAATCTCCCCTCAAGATCTCCCATCATGGCCATCTGTCATGGCCCATGGCTGCCCCTGCTCTCCTCTCATAAGCTCCCCTTGTGATTTCCCCTCACCTCCCATGGCCACCCCTCCTCACCCCTCACAACCTTCCCTCACGACTGCCCCTCAAGTGGAATTCTTTCAGCACATTCACATAGTACATCTCTGTGGTAGACCTCTCAATGGTAAAATCCCCTGGAATGATTTCTGTTCCTCCTCTGTATGTTGTGTCTGGTTGTGGCTTCTTTTAAATGACAAATTCTATATAAAAAAAAAGGGCAGGAAAATACACAACACTGCTCTCAGAGCTTTGGCTTACTAATGACCACCTTTAGTGAAGGACTATCCTGCATACAGACTATCCAGAATCACCCACATCAACCTATGGAAGTAGGAACACGTATCTAAACACGCCAGGAGATTTAAACCTATGAGCTGTCTCTTCTGCTTTGGCAGGGAAAACCCTTTATACTTAAATGTGAGCATATACTGCAGTGATGCACTGAGCTGGAGCCTGGGAACCCTGCCCGGCCCCACATCCTCAGAGAGGACATCCCTCAACTCAGGCATGCTGCTCTCTGGCTTTATCACTAGTGACGTTTATTTGTCCTATTTAGGCTCTGTAAGCCGCTGGAGATGCTCCAATGGCTGCCATGTTATTAAGATGTATGGTAATTACTGCTCCTCAAGATACGTTGTTTATAAAATAACATGCTTACTTAAGGTGGCTTCACTGAGGTAGGCTAGCTAGCCTTGCTTAAGGAAATCACAGACATTTTAGGCCAGAGCTTAGTGGCACAATCAGATTTAGAATGCTGTGTTCATAGGTATAGTATCTGTGGGGGCCAGCTGGCACTTCCACTGCATCGGCTGTCGCCTGCTTCCCACAGCTGGCACAAAGGCAGCATGAATTCTGCATCATGCAATCTCTCTGACAGCGATGTCAACATATGCCCATACCCAAACCAGATCACGTCCCTGTTGCAAGCTGAGCCAGCAGGGACGACTGCAGGAAGCCCCTTCCTACTTTTTGTTGGAAACATGCAAGAAACCTGGAAAGCCAGGCTGAGAAAAACGACCGCTCTCCATCTGCATCCCCAAGGTAGAAGACTCTTGAAGGGAAGGGATAAGCAAGCCGATCTACGGTTACTGACAGGTTAGCTGACAGGCAAGACCACGGGAGAGCTGGAATAAGCTGCTCTCACTGAGTAACATCTGCACGCAGAGGTGAGATGAGAGATGTGGGTATGCAGGAAGGACAGCATCCAGAGCAAAAGGTCAGGTCACAAAGCACATCAGGGAAGGAATGCACGCACATGGAGCTGGTCACGTGCACACAGTTTATGGAGAGCAGCCACTGATTAAATAGAGGCTCAAGCAGTAGAAAGGATATTTTCATAGGAGTTTAAGGAGCTCTGCAATATGCAGCTCACCCCAAGTAGAAGCAGTGGAGCCTTTAAGTATAAAAATATCTTTGTAAATATAACCAATTTACAAATGTCATTATTTAAAAATCCAGTATGTAGATCCTTTCCATAGCCAGATGTAAGCCCTGTCAGTCTCTTCTGAAAAGGCAGGTACTGCCCTCTTTCTAAAGAAATAAAACTTAGTTTTAGTCCAGTAGAAATTTACATTAGTTGCGATTTTTAAGCCAGACAAATTTTAGCTCTAGAAAAACACATGCAGGTCCAAAAGGGAAGTCTTTCTCTTCCAGTTTTTGAAGGTATGTGTTTTTGGAAAGTGAAAGATAAGATAAATCCCTTGACATGTTAAAGATAGCAGTAACTTAAATTCATCAGGAGCTTGGAATGTATGAATGTGCCTGATCAACCTGTTTTAGTTGGCAGGTGATTCTATTCCAGGCATGTTATTCCCTGAACATGGACATTATGCATGTAGCACATTGACACAGAAAATCGTGCATGTGAAATACAGAGCTTTTCAGCACACTACATATATGTGCATGTGCATACATATATTTATCAGCATTTATGCTGTAAGCGAATAGACAGTATGGTATGTTAAAGAGAATGAGTGTGTGCAAATGAAAACAGATATTATTTCATATTTCTGCTGAGAAGCCCTATAACAAAAGAACTGACCTTAAAAACATGTTGCATCTTAATTCCCAAAGGTAAGTACTGAAATGCTTCATTTCACCTCCACACAAAAGGAAGAGCAGAGTTAATGCTGCTCCTTTTCATATATTTCAGCCAGCAGCTAATGGCTTTTGACATTTTTCCAATGAACCATTCTAATGCATCTTCTTCCCTCTATTTTTTAAATGATGTTAACCTTTAAACTAGCTCCTGCATAGCTGACAATCCGTTGCATAGCCTGGGTTTGGTCCTGCTTGGCCAAAAAGCAAACACTTTGTGATAGCTCAAAAATCTGTGGCTTCATTTCCCTGGACGGTAAAAAGCTAAATAATTAAGCAAAGTGCCAAATGAGGGAGTGTTCGGAATGTGCTGCCCTTTGAACATCTTCAGCTGGTCGAGACAGGGATGCTGAGGGCATCTAAGTTGGGGAGCCAGCAGACTGCTCTCCGCTTCCCCTGCTCTGGGGCACACAAAGGTGCCAGCTGCCTCTTGCTGGTGAGAGGGAAGGCGGCTGCAGACCTGCAAAGCTGTGCTGGGACAGAAGCAGCAGCCGTCAGACCTCCTGCATCCGCACAGTCCCTAGAGAGAACCTCAAGGGAGCAGGTGATGCATGACCCGGTGCCAGGAAGCCGGGCCTGAGCAGCAGCCAGAGGGAACAAGGCATGCTAGAGGCAAACATTAACAAGGGCTTTGGGAGCCGGCAGCAATTCTGACAGACTGCTTGTCCTCACCAAACCAGATACCTCCAAGCACAGCTTTTCATTGCTAAAAATATTCTGTGCTATCAATTCCATGCTGAGCAATCCCAATATACTTCACAAGAACTATATATAGAGAGAGATAAAGAACCATGGCCACCAAGAAAGCTATCTTTCAGATGAAAGACAGTAACCAATTGACAAAAAGCATGCTGTTCTTCAGAGGAAATAGGGAAATGCTGATAAAGGCCAATTCTCAAAAGGATCTGTAAAAAACGTAATGGGGACTTCAAGTGCTGTCAGCAGCCTGCACTAAGCAGACACGACCTCAGTATTTGAAAGCTTGCCTGAAATTCCCACAGAGAAGCAAACAAATAGTCAATAGATCTTCCTCAGAAGGACTGATGGAGTTCCAATTATAAATAGCTGAGAGACTCTTTTGCTCAGTTTGGTTTTACTTAAGAGGCAGAAATGAAAAACCTACTCCCCTTTCTCACACAGTAACTTGTTGATACCCATAATCAGTCTATCCTTCCACATTCTCCAAGAATAACAGCTACAACATTCAGAATAACCGGGGTTACCTTCAAAGAAGCAAATAACATGAAACAGAAGCACAATGTCAGATACGTGCCTGAACTTGGAACACTATTCCAGCCTCTCACCCATCACTAATTTGATTTAGCAGTCCATATTACAACACTTGCTTTCTATAAACTTAATGCAATCATGCTGTAAAAATAGAAGCTACACTTTCTGTCTCGATCCCTTATGAATAAGAAATGCTGTACTCCTGAAATTACAGAAGGACCTATAGTCTTTAGTAGAACAAATTTGCCTTAGCTTGGAATTTAAAAGTGCTTTTGGCCAATATGCCCTAGCTATTATGACATACGAAGACAGTTAGCTAATTGCTTTTAAAAATCATTTTCTGTACAAAGAGGCTGAGCTCTGGTTGATCTGTTTTGCAATTTGCATTGAAAGCTACAGGAAAGCTACATTATACAGCACAGAATATCAATAAAATAAAATTACCCTAGATAATACAAGTATAAGCCATGGATAAGCTTCCTATTTCTAATGTTTCTTCTCTTACCATCCAATTTATCACTTGAAGCACAGAAAATGATGACAGCAGCCCCTACAATTCACAAGTGCAGCTTGTAATGAGCTCTATCAGGCCATGACAGGGTTTCCTTTTGCAACAATTTACCATTACAAAACCTAGCCTTTGGAAACCCTAATTCCAAAGAGTTGTACAAATGCTTATCATTTTGCAGGAGACGAGCTATTAATGAGAAGTGTATGCAGAAGATGCACATACGGATTTCTTATTTATACAGATACAACAGTAAATAAATAAATAAATATCACAAATAATGGCTCTCATTATGGGAGTCAATAGGAATGTTTCCACTGACTTTAGAGCTACAGACCCAGCTCCAATGTGGATCGAAACTTCACTGTTAATTCATTTGCCAATTTCTCCTGCAGACAATGAATATACTGCAATTCGCAGTTTGCATCATTCCTTCTACAGCTTCCAAAGGAGAAGAGTTCTGGAAAACAAGGGCAAATCCTGAAAGCTCAGTCCTTGATGTAAGAGCTCTGCAGGTGCTTTGTTTGAAGTACATGAAAGGTTCCATGTTAATGCCATAAAAATTAATCCCCTGCCCACCTAAAGAAAAGTAAACTGGGAGGGGGAAAATGTGAACAATGACTGGAGAATAGCAGTGAGAGGAAGACATGGCAAGAGAAAGACCAAAAGAAAGTAGGGAGATAAAAGAGCATAAACTGTCATAAAATAGGGATATAGATGGCAAAGTTGCAACAATACTTGGCCACTGCGGGCAGAAGATGATGTCCTAAGTAAATCTGTTCCAGACATAAGGAAAGGCAGGCATGGTGGTTTTAAAACCTGAACCACCTAATCAGGAAGAACTACGCATAAACCCCAAAGGACACCTGCAAAATCAAAGAGCTAAGATTTTCAGCAGAACACTTTCACCCTTGACATGTGGCTTTCAGAGCCATATACAACGTTACCCTTCAGCATCCTTCAAATTACTGCTGGGAGATACATCCTGATCTTTCATAACACCAATACCAATTAAAAAAGCAAACAAGACTGCAAAGTAGAGAGACCCAATCACACTGATATGCCTATGGGTTTTCAGAAGGGTCCGGATGAACTGTGGATCCAGTTCTTCCTCACTGCCCAATCCTCCTTTCACTGGAACTAACCACACTGAGAATCTCAGCTCTGTCACTTGAAGGACTTCTCTCTCATTCCCTGCAACTATGGATCCTCTGGCTAAAATCAGAGCTGGTGGCAATGGGCCTTATTCTTCTATGGCATCCTTGAAGCGTTTGGGATTTGTCCTCCAGTGCAACCTGTCACTCATCTATTGCTCTCCACTAACTACAGATCTTCTGCTGAAAAGGCAGAACAAACAAGAAGAGCAAATTGTTGAGCTGGGGCTCCGCAACAACAGCTTCTGTGGAGGCTAAAAGACCCACAGCAGATGTTTGGTTGCAGTGGGATGGGCGTCTATTTAATAATACTGGTGTCATTTGGTTCTGCATACACTTAAAAGTGTGATATTATCTACATAACTCCAGTTTCTCCTTCAGCTATGCCTGTCCCAGCTACAGTTCTTGCTTTAAAGCTCTTGCACTTCCAGATTTATTCTCACCACTACAGCACATGGACCACGCCTGGGTTTTAGTACAGCACAGCTATACTTCAGCTATGTACTGCATAAACCTCTCCACAATTAATGACATCCAGCTCACATGCAGAACTAAAACGGGAGGGAGGAATCCAAAGGAAGATGAGCAAGACTGCCTCAGGCCAGACTGAAAAACTGAAGACACACTAAGCTACAACATGGAAGAGTTTTGTTTGCTTGGTTTTAATGTAACAACAGTTCCAGAGTTCCTGCAGTCAGTGGAAGCCTCCCCATTGATTACAGTGCATTTTGGAAAATGAGGATTAGGAGAAAACAGTGCATGCATGAAATCTGCTAAAAGATAAGAGATGCGGCATGCCCAAGGCAGTATAAAGACATGATATAAAGGGACACAGGAAGATCTGAAATGTGAACAAGGATGACACTTGTCCAGGTTAACAACACCCATTAAATAGGGGGGAAATAATTTGCAGTGTTTGAAAAATGGGCCTATAGCAATGCTGAAAGACCTACGAGCAGACAGTAGGTTAGACAGGAGCTTGTGATCTGATACAGCAGCAAACAAACAAACAAACAAACACAACTCAGACATGCACACTGAAGCACCACAGTGTAAAGAATCTCTTGAGAATCTGAAGTGGTTTTATCTGAAAAATGGTATTCAATTATAAGCTTATTACAAACTGGAAGATCCTCAGTGAAGGAAAAAAAATGTCTGTAGGGCTGGAGATGAGAAAGGTTACAAAAGCTAAATGCACACACAGCCATTACAGTAGTTGTGGAGGGCAGCATGGGAATACTCACATGTTACAAACGGTGTGTTTAAGTGTTACAAACACTAAGGAGCGGGAATGGTTTAGCTTGGTTTAGAAAACTCTAAGAGAAGAAAACCACATGCTGAACCTTCAAAATCCACATGGGTACTTGACAGCCTCTACAGAACAAATTTTTCTGCTTTAAGCCTTATCCAGCTAAGAATTCTGTGCTGTCCACAGTTGGTGTCATGACTGATTCTATCAGTCAATGGACTGAACGTTCTGCATGGATTATGATTCTTTTGCGGGATTGAGGCCAAAACCCAGCGTTTGGCACACCACTATCCCCCACTGACTGATTTCTTCAGAAATGCTTCAGTGAGTTATCATCACTGGCTTCCTTATTAGCCTGGGCTATATAGCAACATGGACCCAGAACAGCACAGAGGCAGTTTTATCCACAGGCATATGGACCCTGGAAATCACTGAGAAAAGGCAAGGCAGCTGTATTCCCTGTCCGCATTATTTCCCTCTCCTCATACTCAGTATGACAGTTGAAGTGGTAAACTCTTTTCCACCCATTCACTTAGAAAGAAGTTTGTAATACTATAGCTGTTATTTTATGGAGAGATTCTAAATGAAAACAGGAATCTTTTGGCACACGGCAAACACCTCTAGGACATACTACAGGTATTTAAGGAAAAGAACTGGTAACCTACAGGCTTCTTTATCATGATTTCCCTGAAAGACCATAAAGCACACCAACACTGTACTAACTACATAAGCTTTTTGGTGCACTGCTACAAACAACATTAACACCACAAAAATGACAGAGGTGAACCTTGGAAGCACTGAAAAGGAGAAGCCAGATATATTGGAAATATTCAGAGACTCCTGCATTGAAGTGTTGGCTGTTTCTGCTTGTAAAGGGGTGAAACAAGCAAAAGCTAACTGTGTTCATGTCACACTTGGTTGGTCTGGGAATGGCATATCCTCGTTTTGCCTGGCTTAAGTGGTCCACAGGATACAGAACTGGGAAAGGCAAAAAGTGACTCAGCTTGGTAAAGAGCAGCCACCCTCACCAGATCTAAGAGTAGCTAGGTGAAGGCAAGACATGCTGGAATAAAGAACTGATATCACTGCACTAATATATCTGCCAAGTCCTATGATACCTAACACCCTCTCCATTCAGCATTTGTGCAGGCTTTCTATTGCCTTTTTTTATGACAGGTTTGCTCCTCTGACACTTTTTGTTCTGGAAATAAATAGTGCTGTGCTTAGTGCAAGCTGTCCGGCCATTGGGTACTTCTGTTGATGTTTTACAAAGAGAGCAGAATTGCAGGTGTTTAACAAAACTTAACTTGCTGAGGTGATCACAGCTGGGCAAGGCTGCTGTCCCCAGCCTGTGTCCAGCTCTGGGCCCCCCAACACAAGAGGGACATGGAGCTGCTGGAGTGAATCCAGAGGAAGCCACAGAGATGCTGCAAGGGCTGGAGCAGCTCTGCTCTGGAGCCAGGCTGAGAGAGCTGGGCTGGTTCAGCCTGGAGAAGAGAAGGCTCCTTAAGGGGAGACCTTAGAGCAGCTCCAGTGCCTAAAGGGGATGCAGGAAACCTGGAGAGAGGGGCTTTGGGCAAGGGCCTGTAGGGACAGGACAAGGGGGAATGGCTTAAACCTGGCAGAGGGGAGATTGAGATGAGACATTAGGAAGAAGTTCTTCCCTGTGAGGGTGCTGAGGTGCTGGCACAGGGTGCCCAGAGAAGTTGTGGCTGCCCCATCCCTGGCAGTGTTCAAGGCCAGGTTGGACGGGGCTTGGAGCTACCTGCTCTAGTGGAAGGTGTCCCTGCCCATGGCAGGGGGTTGGAACTGGAAGCTTTAAGGCCCCTTCCACCCCAAACCATTCTATGACTCTGTAACCCATTAAGGGGAAGCCCTAAAACTGGAGTGAGATTCTCTAGCAAGACCCATAAAAGGACTGAAAGGATGGGTAACCCCAGGACACAACAATCCAAACATCAACAGAATTCGGTCTAAGCAGGCACACTATGAGGTGGTTTGTTTTACAGATGGCTGTATTTGAAGCAGGAAGGTGGAGCAACCACCCAAACACAGAAAAAGAGCCTGAATTAGGGCTCAGAACCGTAACACAAGAACCCACAACTGCTACCGTTATATGCACATTTCTAACACCTTCCATCTCTGCTGGCAACATGTGACATTTCCTGCTTCTATACATCCAATGTTTGGTAAAACAGCCGGATAAGCAAGTCCTGATCCAAGTGTGACAGCAAGAAAAATTTAGATCTTTCCACTTGCCACAGTGTCAGTTTATGGCGAATTGCCTTTTGGGGAGAGAAATAACATCAAAAGCTGAAACAGAGGAGGAAAATTAAAGCTAAACCTCAGTCACTAATTACATCAAGACATTCCTCCTGATATAAATTTGAGAGGAACTACTCTGTCAAAAGCCAAGTATGGACAGGAAATCAGACTCTAGAAGATGTGTGGACAAAGAAACATTTAATAAATAGCCTTTAATAATGTTTTGTTTCCCATGAGGAAGTGCTGAAAGAAAAAAGCCTACTGCATATGGTTAAGAATATAATGTTAGCCCTGATAAATTACCAACATCAGCGTGTGCAGACACTGGAGCAAACAATTCTTTCAGAAGTCTGGTTTAAATATTTCTCATTAGCTACTCCACATCAGATATGGAGATGATGACAGAAGGGAAATCTAGTAGCAGCTAAAATGCTGCTGCAGTAATTATAAGACAGCTCTTTATCTACAGGCAGCTGCCAGCAGTCCATATTAATCTAGCTCCATACTGTAGCAAATAGTAATAGTAAATGAGATAACAGGGAAAGAGAAAACTTGGAGATAAATAACTGCAGATATTGCATCTGTCTCACAATAGCCACTAAATAAGAGTCCTGCTTTTTAAAAACAAAACAGCCAAACATGGTGTCTTCATTATTCAGAACTGCTTTGGTTCTGCGCTTCTCTCCCTGCCTCAGCGTACATTGTCTTCACACACAGCTTTTCTGCCAAGAGAACTCCAGAGATTTGCAAACAGCAACAGAGATGTGCTATGTTCAGATTTCTCAGAGCTCTGTTTGAGTGCTCACATGTGTTTTTTGTTGTGGATATGTTTCTGAAAGACTTCTGGTGTTCACAGTGCTACAGTTTTGTTAAGGGGAGACACATGCACATCTCAGGTGAGTTCTTACAGAGTTTAGAGGTTCCTCTGTACAGCTCAGAGCTGATATATAATATATATAAGGGGAAGTTAGAACATCTCTGGAGTTCAAGCTTAGCAGGAATGAAATGTCATTCCCACTCCTGAAGGCACAGTATGTCTTAGACACCCCAAAAGGCCTGTTCTCCCAATTCCCATATTTTCTGTCATCTTACCATGGCTAATCTTAAAATGCACCGAAGTAATCACAGAATCAACTAGGTTGGAAAAGACCTCTAAGATCATCGAGTCCAACCCTTACCCCAGGACTGCCAAGCCCACCATTAAATAATGTCACTATGGGCAAACTGATCTCCCCTCATGGCTGCCCCTCATGATCTCCACTCACCAGTTACCCCTCACCTATCCCCATAGTGGCCTACTCTGTACAGCTGCCACCCCTACACTTTACAGCCACCCCTCAATATCCCACCTCAGGATCTCCCATCATGGTCACCCCTGCTCTTCTCTCATGATCTCCCCTCAGCCCTCATGGCCATCCTCCTTTCCCCTCAACATCTTCCCTCAGCCCCTCATGGCCTCCTCTCCCCTCATGACTGCCCATCTCGAACTCCCCTCTCAAAACGTTCACCTTTGATTCAAGTGAAAAGAAATTCCATGACAATACTTGTGTGTGTGCACACCTAGCTAGCTCATCTTCTTAGCTAAGAACTAACAAACACTTAATAACATCTGTATAACAGAGACAACATTTACTCTTCTTCCTTCAATTAAGGAGTTTTTCCATGGCCCATCATCAAAGTCATGCATGTGTGTATGGATGTTTTCACGCAGCTACAGGGTGGATATATTCCATACTATTTTTTGCCATGGCACAAATTACTACCCTTTTTTTGCACTGTTTTACAAGAGAATGGCTGGCTGCCTTCTGAGACCAAGAGCAAAATTAATTCTCATAATCGATTTAAATCCAGCTTTTAACTGCTTCTGCAAAGACTGTTTCCCCTCGGCCACCCTTAGGAATGTGCACATGGATTGAAGAGCGGAAAAAACAGATACCTTGTGATAAAAGGGGCTGTGGCTCCTTCCCATGGGGAGCAAGCTGCCAGAATTTCCATACAGGGAGGACTCCCTTAAGCTCTTATTTTGGGTTACTTCACGCTTTGAGTAGCATCCCCATGGTATCAAAACGCATGAGCTACATGATTTTTGCTCTTTTTCTTTTGGAAGCCTTTTTTATCGTATGTATTTCCCCAGAACATCTTTGTTCTGAAGCCTGCAGTTTACTGGGTATCATCAAACAGCAGCGGTGGTGGGAACAGAGTAAGTTTTATGTGTTTCAACACCAACACTCACATAAAATTATTTGGAGACATTTCCTAGAATGGTTAAACTCCTCTAAGGTGAGAACTGCATGCTGTTCCGCTTTTATATAGTCCCTTCCTGGGGTACCCAGGAGCTCCCTCAAGACAAATAACAAACACCAACTGTAATGCTCCCAATACCCAGTTTTAAAGAAAATCTATACCCGATACCCCAAGAATAAGAATAATTTCCCACTGTTCTCATGACTCTCCACAATATTAAATACTGCTACATTCCAACCTCTCAGCTCAAATTTCATCAACCCCAATATCACAAAAAGGATGGGGCTATATCCACAAGCTGGCTTTGAGACAAACATTAGAACAGCCAGCAGCAACGTGAGAGTTAACAGCGTTGCCATGCAAGTGGTAATAATAGGCTTCAACACTAATCTTCTATCGAACAGACTGGGAAAAGTTCATAGTTTCCCTGGTTCTCTTGTTCCAGTCTGGCTGTTAATTCAAAACATAGTCATATATCAGTTTACATTGTGAAGGTCATATCCACAAGGCCAGGAACATTCCCTCTCCAAACAGGAGTGAAGGCTCATAAAATCTGTGCAAAAGCAAACACACAAATCTAAGCCATTAGGGGTGTCTGGATCTCCCACCCCTATGGACTGGTCACAAACACTGAATACAGTGGTTTATTCCATGTCAGAAGCATGTTTGTTACGACCCTTCCAATTGTCCCCATTTTTTCTCCACCAGACTGTGTGATCTTTGGGCACACAGACTTGGTTCTGTCCTGACAATGCTAAACTGAAAGATGCACTACATCAATTCAAGGGCATTCAGTCTGCCAGATTTGAGACTGTTCTAAAGCCAAACCCCTGAAACACATTTAGCAGATGTTTTGCCCGTTCCTACTGGTTCCCCCTACTTTGTTAATGTGAATAGAGCCATAGGGCCAATTAACTTCCAAGATTCTGAGTGTTTTCCACATTAAACTAACACCAAAACCCAAGTGATCTCCCATGGTCTCCTATGTTCGTTCTTTAAAGGAACCAAAACACCAAAGCTCACCTTACATTACATTCTGGGAGAGGAGGAGTGGGAAGAGGGGAAGACAAGTAAAAGGAATGAGAACTGCTGCTACTTGCTATTTCCTCAGTCATTTAGACTGGGAACCTGAGAGGCTGGAGACAAAACACCTTCAAAGACACCAAGGGTCTGTTGGTTTCTTGGGGACTGGACACACTATTCATTTTTCATTTGGCAGCAGTGTTTCTTGGAATGAGCCACTGGCTATCACCATTAACACCGGGCATTCAGCCAGCAGGGGCAAGGATCCACTTCACAACTTACACTTCCAATTTACTGGGGGAGTCTGGAGCAACATCCTGTTTGATACAGTAAATTAAGCAGGAGTAGCAGGGTGGATTTTCTTTTGCCCATTTAAACCTCTGTGTATTCAGGTTACCTAGCAAAATAATTTAGAACGTGTCTTCACAGCCCTGGATACGATGTCCGAGGTATGAAACCTGGTTCAACAAGTTCAGTCGATGTGAAACAGCTCTATTCACTGTCTGTTGACTCCAGACCACCAGAAGGTATGCCTTGTCTCTTTACTGAAGCAATACAATCCTTCATGAGTTGCCCGCGCTATGGCAGAATAGGCTTAGAGTATTTCTTAGTGACTAGTACTGGGGGCTGCTGTCTTCTCATCTGTTCCAGTAAAACACTCAACTGCAAGCTCAACAATAAACTCAAGTAATTCTGTTCAGGCAAATAAATGAGACTGGGGTTGGAACCTGATGATTTTAAGGTCCTTTTCAACCCTAACTATTCTGTGATTCCGTGATTCTAAATCCAGTCTCTTTTTTTTTTTCCTGAAAGACGGTGAATTTCAGAAGCCTAAAGCAGGGTATTTCATGAGGTTACTCACAGGAACAAGTATTGCAGCCAGGCTTATTGAAAAGCCCATTCCTTTCCTTCCACATCCTAAACAGCCACCCTCATCTCCCCCTTTCTCCCAGTTTCTCCAATACTCTGAACTCAATATCCAGTGCCTAACACCGTGCCACCAGAGTTCCTCTGCGTGCTCAGACCTCCCTTCCAGTACCTCCTCACATCCCCTATGTCACCAACATTTTTGTTCCCAATATTCTCAACACGTGATGCCAAGACTTCTGGTTAAAGCACTTAAGTAACATCATAGCTCCGTACAATTCCCCCTGTGATTGCTCTGAAAGCCCAACTCACAACATCGTGTGCTTTACCTGTTCATGGTTCACTACCTGGGCAAGGTGAAACAGTGCCATTTGAATTAAAACACATGCTTAGTGCTAGGCACACTTATTCAAATCGATATAGGGCAGGTTTTACCAACATTTCCCTTTGTGGGAGCACCAATTTGAATTTGTCTTCTTCTCCAAGTCACTGGTTTTCAGGGAATATTTAAAAACTTCATATTTTTAAGACCTCTAATCCATAGAGGAAAGCGTCTGAAACTGATCAACCATGTTCAAGCTTACCAGAAGGCAAAGAGTTAACACAGACTTCGGTCTAGGCAGCAGGACTATTTCCATAGGAACCAAACCAGCTTAAAAACCCACTAATTTTATAGGGATGTGAAACAACCATAGAATCATAGAATAGTGTTGGAAAGGACCTTAAGATCATCTAGTTCCAACCCCCCTGCCATGGGTACAGACACCTCACACTAAATCATACAGAATCACAGAATAGTTAGGGTTGGAAAGGATGTTAAGATCATCTAGTTCCAACCCCAACCAGGTAAAAAGTGTATTAAAACCATTTATTACTCTTATGTCGGGTTGGATTTACTAGATGCAAATGCCAAAAACATGCTAACATGCATAGCTGAATACAGCTTCCAGTATAAATAAAACCCATCACAACAAAACTCTCTGGGACAGTTCCAGACTGCCTCAGTCTGTAATTCTTGTTCATATCAAAACAGCCTTTGGCTATACAGAAACAGGCATTCTGTTATTCTGTTTCACGAGGTTTTTAAATGATTCATGTTCTTGACTTGTAAAACCCCTCATCTGTCACAGATTACTCAAGGACTCAAGAGGAAACCCTGAAAATACTAGGCTGTCTTTATACAGGAGAGATTTTCTCCAAATCCAAAAGGCTTTCAAATGAAAATATCTTGAAATTTCAAGAATCTGCCCACAGAAAGCCTCCTCATATCTCTGCTGAAGAAGAAGTGAGCGCCAGGACTGCAACCAGCAATTCAGGAGCAGAAAAAACACACTTGTAATATATAAACCCACTGGAAGACTACACTCATGGAGCTGTATCAGCACACTCTTACCATTAGCTCCTACTTCCCTAACACCTATAACTAAAAAAAAGAAGCAAGAAACTCAAAGAGGAAGGAGTAAGAGGGACTCACCTATGAGATACATGCCAATCCAGTCCCCTGCATCCACTTCCTCCTTTATATCCCAGTATATCACTAGATCCTGCGAATGCCCGATGGAGTAGTAGGAGCTGCTGACCATCAGCGTAGACCGGCTGTCTGAAGTGACAAGGTCTGTGTCGCTGGTAGACCTAGGAATGGTGACCGTCTCATGGGAGTTATTCCTGATGTCCATGTTATGGAACTGGTCAGGATTATAGCTGTATCTGAGAGGCTCTTTGCACCGGCGCCGACTTTGTGAGTTCCTAGACGGAGACGCCATGGCTGCCAGGCCCAGGAACCTGTTTTGGTACAGATTCTGCAAAGAGAAGAAGAAAGCAGGGCATTTACAGTAGTATTCATTTCTCAGTGATATCAGAGCTCAGGAGAAGCGGTACATCAGAATGAGAAAGGAGCAGATATTTTTCCATTTGGCATTGCAAAAACAAGAGGCATGAAAAGGTATAGCAGGAAACACAGCGCTAACTCAACTCCAACTCCCTAATTCTTAGCATGACAAGTGTAAGCGTAAGCCTTGCACCACCACACTAAGCTACAATTGGCAGTGGGTGAGGAAATTAATAGTAGCTGGCTTCCTCTATGTTAACGCATGCATCCAGGCACAAACACCGCGACCATCAAACTGCTAGAGAGCCATTCTCTGTTAATAACAGGAAACAGTCTTCCCACTTTTGACACCCGGCGTTAAGTCTTCTCCCCAGTAATTCGTGTTACATTTGCAGAGGAAACCTTCCTACGCACAGTCGTATCCCATTTGTAGACACTGGTTAGCAAAGAGAGATCTCCCTGCTAGAGATCTGAAGAGTAAGTGTCAGGAAAACGGAGGTATCCCTGTTGCCAAAACAGGGGGTGTCTTCACTGAAGTGTAAATACAAACTAAGTGTTGCAGTGTCTCAGTACAGCTGATAGCTTCTGGCACTGTTGCTCTGCTCTGGTTTTGCAGGTGACTGTGGGATACAATGCACACTCACTCCAGCAGGACTTTGGGAATGCACTGAACAATTAATTGGAATTGAGAAGGTCACTGCAGAGGAGTCATCATCCCAGCCGTTGGAAAAGTATTTAAATTCCAACCTACCCTCCTTCCTCAAGGCGAGCTGAGTGACCTGTACAAAATGCGTCACAGGGCGTGAGTTAAGAGCTCTTGTGAGTTGGCAGACAGGGAATGCTTAAGTTATGACTGGGTTAAATTCTGATGTGGAGACATGCTCTGATAGTGATCAAAATACTGGTTATCCCTTCCTTCTGGCCTGTTTGGTTTTGCCAGTTTCCTTCCCAGCTTTCCCTCCTCTCTCCCTGCAGCTCTGCTATTTCAATCACTTGGCTTTTCATTATTCATCAGCCTTCCATTATCCCACTGTTGCCAACCGTGCTGTCAAGTCCATCAGATACAAAACCAGACAGCTTTCCAGTATGCTATGAAATGCTTTTCACATGATCAGAAGTCAAATCATCCCTTTGAACTCAAACAAATTAAGCGGAAGAAAAATCACAGCTTCTTTGTCCAGCCAAGCAGTTATTTAACCCTTGCTTTGTTAAGACTGTGGTAGCACAGAAGACCAGGAAGTCCTGAAAAAACAATTTGTTCATTAATACCAATATTTGTGCAATCATTAAGAAACCTATCATTGTGCCTTAGGGCTCTTGCACAAATGTTGTACAGAGAACAAACACTTCAAGTGGCATGTTTGTACCCCAAGAATATGCTGTCACTCTACAAACGCTGCCTTACAATGCTTACAGTCCGTTGACCCAAATCCTCACTTACTGCATTAAACAGGGTTTATAAGCAAAACCAGGTCCAACACAAATGTTACACCTTACATTACGTGTTGGCAAGATTGAAACTAGGAATGCAAAAGGCTACCTTAGAGATACAGGAATAAGAGAAGGAAGCAAAGTACATAGTGTTGCATTTGCCATGCATCTAATCATACCTCTGCTGCCTGTTTTCTCAGTTGTGTTTATTCACTGTTTGAAGAGAGTTCATTTCATAGTATAAAGACCAATACTCCCTGTGAGCAGGAAATGCATCTCTCATCAAAAAGCAGGGGCTCACATGCTGTGAACATTTTCTCATCTGGGAAGCACTTGTGGACACACACAACTCTCATACTCAAGTCAGTCATTTGAAATCAACAGGAGTTTCTTAACAAAGAAGGCATCTGCTGTCACAACAGCACCCAAGACAACTACTATGGGTTGAATAATGGGGAGATAGTAATGTGAAGAACTTCAAGCACCCTCTTCTATATTAGTCTGTACCATTAACATGGGTTCCTTCGCTCATAGCATGCTACCCAAAAGCTACTTCAGTACAAAAGCAGACGTTTTATTTCTCGTGTAAATTACTCCCGGGAGTAGTGGTTCTGCAGACACTTTCATTTTTTGAATGTTAATGGATGTAGAGTATCAATTAACTGCACACTTTCAAATGAAATCAGACATAAACATTTGATTATTTTCAGATTTAGCATGACCTTAAGCAGTTTTAATGAAAATGGTAAATTCATCACTATGTTCTAATTCCATAAACTCCCATTTTCCTGTATGTTGATGCCAGCGGAACAAATGGCATAATCTGAAAGCAACCCAGAAAGTGACATTCTCCAGAAATCTGAGTAGCTCCTGTTTCCAGCACTGATTCTACACAAATACATCAACCTGCAAAAAAGAAAATCCCTAAACTGAAAAAAATCCCCCCCAAACAGGACCACGGACACACATAATTAACTGGATTAAATAATGCCATCAAAATACAAGCATGGCTGTGTGAATAAATAGAAAAGAGGTTAAAAAAAAAACAGTCACTCCACATTTTATTACCAGCTTTGCATGTTTTCCATGCAACACTCTGAAGCATTTACACAGCCCGCAAGCCCTGGTGATAAGAATCCCAGCCATAGTAAGACATCTTCCACTAGAGCAGGTTGCTCCAAGCCCTGTTCAACCTGGCCTTGAACACTGCCAGGGATGGGGCAGCCACAGCTTCTCTGAGCACCCTGTGCCAGTGCCTCAGCACCCTCACAGAGAAGAAATTCTTCCTAATGTCTCAACTCAATCTCCCCTCTGTCAGGTTAAAGCCATTCCCTCTTGTCCTGTCACTACAGACCCTTGCAAAAAGTCCCTCTCCAGGTTTCCTGTAAGCCCCCTTTAGGTATTGGAAGACTGTTATAAGATCAAGGTTGGCTGTCAGCAGAAACAAATCCCTCTCTATTCCTGCCTCAAAACAATAATTTCAGAGCTGCTTCTACAGCCAGTCTGTTTAGGGGAATTTCCACCCATGGACTTTCTGTACCAAATGACCCCCAAACTTCATTTTCCACCCACTCCCCTCATCACTTGTATGATGGTTAGCAGCGAGAATAGCCTTTGCTGCTCAGGGTGTCTATGCATGTAAGAGGAAAGGTGGTTTTCTCTTTACACTGTTTAACCTCGTTGTCTTGGATTACCAGATTTCTGCATCTTGTCACACTTAAGCGCATCATGCATAGGGTATGCTCAACATGTGAGCTCAAGCTTGTCCTAAATTGAGGGTGCCCATACTGCACTGGTGAGTGATGCACTTGGCTATTTCCTATGTCTGAACTTACCTAGGACAGGAGGAATGAGATGACAAGAATGTACAGTATTTCAGACATATCACTGATGTCCAGTCACTTTAGCTTTTAACACAACAAGTAGCAAATATAAAGGTCTTTCCCCTTACATTCCTCATTTGGACATACATAATATGTAACACAATACACAAGCAATTTTCAGCTACCTGTATAAGAGACAACTTCTAGATTAACATTACATCAGGAAATGCAAATATCACCTAGGTTTTCTACTGCTATCAGCTACTCTAGCAGAAATAAGCATTTACTCCAATGAATTTAGCAATTTTGTTTTTTTAATGCCCTTTTCTGTACAGACAGCTAGGACAGTAAGTATTTAGTTATAAGCTATTAGTGTGCTGAGCAAAACCGGCTAAAGGGATGTTTTCCCCTCTCACTGGCCCTCCTTCTGATTGTCACAAAGTTCAGGAAAGCTCTCTAAAGATCATCCACCCACATAAAAGTCCTGCTCAAAATAAGATTTTTAGAGGATTTGGAGGCCAGAACTTACCTTATTGGTGTCACTCAGTCCCTCTAAGGAAAACAAAGGTCAAAACTTAATTCAAGGTTTTTTAATCCTCATATAAATGCAAAGGAAATGACAGGTGAGATCTGACTGTAAAGAAAACTAATCTCAAAAATGTACACGTAGAAAACCTTTAATCACTAATACCAACAAATAACACAGATTTTCTTTCCACGTTCTTTCCCTTTCACATTGTCACCTCTCTCCTTGCCCACCTGCTGTTTGGCACTCGGACAGCAGCGAGCCCCTTCCTTCACCACCTGAGAACCCTAGTGTATCCCTCTCTGAGACAAGAAGAATCCCTCTGGCTGGAGAGCTGCAGACCATTACTGCCAGCTGAATTTCACTATGGGGTTCAAAGCTGCTGTAGACCAACTTCCCATGGAAAGCTGAAGGGCTTCATGTCAGGGACTTTAATTTATCATTTTAATTCATTCCAGAAAGGTAAGTGATGCTTTAGCAATACAGAGGACAGATCTCAGCTAAGCATCTGCAAGGATGCAACTCACTTACCTGTTCAGACAATTAAGAGCTGTCTTTCAGATATTTGGACTGACACTGTTACTTTCTATTGCTGCTTTGTCAGAGAAGATGTATTTGTGCCAGTCAGGATGGTGATAACAAACAGACTTTTACTGTCCATACCAAAGATACTATATGATCGAAATACAACCCATCGCTGGAGCATTGGCAGATGAAGAAATTAAAGGTAACAAGGTGAAAATACTAGCCAGCATGACAGTGGGCTCAAACTGAGACACACGTAGTCATTCACATGTCTGCAAGCATCATTGCAACCAGAGTTTCAAGAGCAAGTACCGAGAAAGACAATGAGATGGTTTTGTGTGGCGGGAAGGTTGGGATACAGCACGTTTATCCACCTGAAAATTTAATAGGCCAGTAGTCAATCCTGACATCACAGGCAAATCAGATGTGGAGTCAGTCTTGTTTGCTCCAGAGATGAAGGTTCTCCTGATGAGCTTTTATCCCCATTTGCAGGGTCTATGTGTTTTGTAAAAGACAGGGAGAAGCCAAGGCAGATACAAAAAACATAGGGTAACCTGGTGAAAGTGGTAAGTTGACAGCAGAAGTCTTCTGAGCAGTGTCAGGAAGGTAGGATCGTGTGTATCAAGAAGGATACTGTACTAACAGAAACAGAAGGTACTAACAGTCTGTATATGAAAGGTTTAATTGGCTGGATGACAGAAACTTAGTCCCAACCCAGGTGTGAACACCCAGAGCAAAATACTGAGGCAATACATAGTGCAAATGATGCAACATCTGACTTGCTGAACACAACATGAAAATCATCAAGCTTCAGATTGGAGAATGCTATGAAGTCAAAGGGTTTGGAGCTCTCTATTTGTTTGAGAGGCACATCAATGGTTTTCTCAGTGCTCCAAAGGAATCATTTAACAGCAAGAGGGACACGCAGGCTTCCATCATCTACTGACCCCCTTTTCCCTGCAAGACATTATAGAGCACATAGGTGAAACTGCTGCTCTTGGGAAGACTGAAATGAAGGCTGCAAACATTTCAGAGGCATGCATGCCATTATAACACTAGAGAGCTTCAAGTGCATTTGTCTCAATATTGCACATCTAAGGCAGAATATATATATATATGGCTATAATAAACAGCAATCGAAAAGCAAAGCCATTATACATCAGCAGTGGAGCAAATGGACGTTATTAGGTAGCTCATTTTTCCATTTTCTGACCTTTGTGTGCTTCCAGCCTAGCTGCACTGCTATGTTAATGTATCCTCTTACATTTAACTTTGCTTCAATGATGTGCAAATCATTGCACA
The DNA here is from genome assembly GCF_033815535.1 of Pezoporus flaviventris. NCBI lineage: Eukaryota > Metazoa > Chordata > Aves > Psittaciformes > Psittacidae > Pezoporus > Pezoporus flaviventris. Next base: position 9,435,399 of record NW_026892585.1, read on the forward strand.
AATGAGAATCAAAATGAAAGAGCTGGCCTCAAGTTCAACCCAGCAAGGTTCAGCACTGGTGCCTGAGATTGATTCCTGATGTAGGTCTATTAGTCATAAGGCAGCAAAAGCTGGCAGCCCAGTAACCAGGGGCACTCTTAGCATCTATAAAGGAAAAATACGTTTAAGAGCAGTCCACATTTTCTGAGAGCACTTAAACAATCTCCTGGGCGCAAGCAGATGGAAGCTGGAATATGAAGCAATGACTGGAGGGAAATTCTTGGAATTCAGAAAAAGAAAGGGAAAAAAAGAGATTTATTTTTTTTCCTTTTCTTTCTGGAAGAAGTAAAAAAGAATGCTGTCTAATGAACCCAAGAGAGCACGCTAAAAGATACACACATCATATTTCCAGTTACATGATTCCAAGAATTAAGATTTGTACTCCTATAAGGATATAAACGAAACAAGTTTCTGATAAAGGTGACATTTTACCAGCTTTAGCTGGGATCACTCCAAGCTTCTACATGGTAGCCTACTTCTGTCTAACAAGGAACGATTAACAACCTTACATTCAACGCATTTGCACAGTGATAACCCACCCAAGTTCACCACACAAAGCACTGGGAAGTTTCTGCCACAGAATGCAGCAAAGGACAGAATTATTTTCTTAATTTCTCCTGAAATCAGTAGCTGAGAACAGCCTGGTCTCAGCAGTTTGGCACAACAAGGGATGAGAAGCGGCCATCTGACTTACCCGTTACAGAAAAAAAGGTCTGAAAACATTGCCAGTGTTTTTACAGGACACATTCAGGTACTCAAGAATGTGGTAAACATGTAATAGAAACGTCTCAAAAAGAGACCAAGGAAATAATAGAAGAGTCAACATGGTAACATCTTAAACCATGACAACACCGCACAGCTTTACTCTGGTCTTTCCACACTATGAAAATGAAGAAATAACCTTAGGATCTGCTCATGTGCTACTATCTAATACTCTAAAGCCCACAACACTTGCCTTTGCTGGTGCTCTACAATGCACATAACAAGGACTATGTATTTTTGACTTGGTTGGTTTTAAACACCAGAAGCAGGCAGAGAAGCGCTGCTGTGGTACCAGACAGAGGCAGGACAGTGACCACCTCTCAACAAGTGCAAGATAAAGCACTCATTGGTAGGACAACACACCTCTGTTACAAGCACCCTCATGTCTCTAAAGGCCAGTGTGGACCACGCCAGCCTCACAGATACAGAGTCCTGGTGATTGTGGTGCTGCAGATTGAAACTCTCCATTCCTCATCTTTTCAAACCCAAGGATAATGTTTATGAGCAATAATCACTGCAAGAAGAAAAGCAGCCATTCTGTACCAGGCACTGGTACTGGTTTACCCTGCTATTTAAAGCAGAGAAGCATCACACTCCGTAGAGAGCTGTCTCCAAAAGCCTGTGTGCCCCCACATTTATCTATTTAAGGATCATCACTGCATTCATCAGGTCCACTGCACAGCTGGACTCTGCTGGTCTCCCAGGAATGCTGGTTTACTCCAAAGGGATTTTAGGAGGCAGGGTGTAAGAATAGGGACTCTCTTCTCTGGAGGCTGGAAACACTGATGCTCTTCTGCAAAGTGATCAAGTGATACTGAGAAGCCCTGTCTGTGTTGGGTGCCCTGTTGTAGTTTCTGCACAGCATATGGTAACAGACATCTCTTACCTGGTGGATTTGTATAACCAGTTCAAGCACTTTAACCATGCAGAAGATTAACCATCTTTAACAGCACTAACAGGGGCCCAGATTCCTCCAGCTCAAGCTTTGAGTACTTCAGTCACCTACTTTAGGAATGCAGGTTCCCAAGACTCCCTGTATACTTAAAGGGAAGAAACAGGCTTCTCCTGAAAAAGACTGACTGAGGTAAGGTTTTCCCAGAGAGGATTTAGCTTCACCTCTCTTTATTACCTTTTTAAGGAGTCAAGGGCTGTTGGGATCCTAGGTTAGCTACTTCAGGTTACTGTTAGTTACTGGCTAGGGTTAAACCACGTCAGCTAGATAGGAAGGAGCCAGACCTGTGTATGAACCTCTCAAGCTATAAGAATTTATATTTGTATATAAAGATAAGTGGGCAAAGCACTCCTTAGGGTAACAGAAAATGTGCACTGCAAGTACATTCAGGCATGTGAGATAGAAATAAGGCGTATCTAAAAACCCATACTAAACTACTACCTGATTATTTAAGAGCAGTCTGATTTTCTAGGCAGCTCTAACACTGCAAACTCGACAGCACATCCAGAGAAAATCAAAGCAGAGAAAAATCAAAGAAAATACTCAGCATAATGTATACATTTTATGTACAGACCTTTTCAAAAGTGTACCAGTAAATGTAGCAAGGGTTTACAGGAAAAGCTGTGAAGACAGCTTCCAAAATTTAACAGACCTCTAATGAAACGATGTAGAGTGAATATGAGTTGCAGAAAGATATCCAGTAATGTACAGTGTTTCCCAGAACTGCCAGGTACAGTCATTTCACTGCTCAGAAGCAGTCCCACATTTCCCATATCCCTTCCCCAGAGTCCAAAGACTCCTCTGAAATCATTTTACAAGGAAAACCTCTTAATTTCTTATGACATATGAGTTACAAAAATCCTACCAGTAAGAATGTATTATACCTTCTACCAGTGCTAAAACACAAAGCTCTTGTGATGTCTGCAGTGCTACCAGATAGAAGAAAAGGTGTCTAATGTATTACACAGGTCTCAGGCACAGTTATCACATATAAACCACCCACCCCCAAAAGGCAACATAAAGCAACCAAACACAAAGCAAAGACTTTAGTATCAGACTCCCTTCAGACACATGTATGAATCTTTGCAAGCAAAAGGTTCGTGTGTGTATGTATCAAAGGATTTACCCTGCAGAGCTCAGCTCTACCCGTGCAGTGCTCTCACCACCTACGCTTCCCTCTCTGCCTGGACTCTCCTGTGTGCAGTCAAAGGGATCCATATACACACACCACAAGAGGTTCATTGCTGCTATGACTTGTAAAATTTCTGTCTCCATGACTGCTATTCCCTGCAGGAGCTGTGTATGATTTCCCTCCCTTTATGCCAGGCCATCAGCAAGGGCCCCATTTCTCCTGTGCTATGTCCCTCACATCAAGGCCAGTACCATATTCCCAGGTGACCAGTACCATATTCCCAGGTGACCATGCCTCTTCCTCTCCTCTCCATCCCTTTTTATCTTTAGGGCATAGTTCCTCTTCTTCACTCATCAGTATTGCCACCCTCCCCTCACCCATAGGTAGGAAGGGACAGGGCACAAGGCATCACTTGCTGGACCACCCCTAGGATAGGCACTGGATTAACACGTGGAGACAATAAAACACACAAAATCAAGGAGGGATGGATGAAGTACCTTTCACTCATGGTTCCTTTCAGCTGACCCCACTCCGCAGCAAAGGGAACATTTTAAACTGATATTTCATTCATTGCCCCTGCACTCTCTCATGCTGTTTATCCCCATCTGTGTTTCTTTAAGAGAAAAGTGGTTTGAAGTGTCAGTATCTTAACCTCCTCAGGCAGTGAGGCAGGTAGGTATTAGCAGCCTATTGAGTATTCATGCCTACATCAATCACTCCTTTGATCTACAAACAATAACAAACTATTGCAATAAACCAGTCTCTGAACCAGACACCACCTCTGGAACATGCCCTCAGCTCCATCTTCTACCTTCCAATTAGGCCTAGAATATTCCCTCACATTTTACAATTAAGTGGCTCCAGAATTCCTGTTATTATGATATTACCTGCAGACAAATGCAGAAATGCAACTACTTGAGTATGCTTGATCCTGCTTCTGATAAAATTAAAGGCAAAACTCCCTCTGACTCCAGTGACTTTGTAAAGCAAGGGAAAAACTGTATCATCAACAGCTGCAGTCAACAAGGGCTAATCCAGACCTGGAAAACCAAGAGGTTGTATTTTAACTGAAGCACTTCAAATGTTTTCATCCATGCTACAATCTCTTCTGTTGGAAAACCCATTAGACAAACATGTAGAACAGCAAGCTGGGGTTTAGAACACAGATCACAGAACTACTCATAGAATAAGATCTCAAACCCTAGGAACAAACATGTCATTTGACAGGTAAGGATTCATTTAAAACATGATTCCTTTTAGACCATGGTATCTGACTGTTTTTTCCTATGCAATCATAATAATAGAATCCAACACACTTCATTTTTTTTCCCAAAGAAAAGAAGCCCCTCATGAATTTAAACTGGAACCCCAGCCACTGAAGTGTATTCATCATTACTGCACGGTTTTTGTCTCCTGTCACTGGAGGGCAGAATGAAAACTGCTTGCAATATTAAGAGTTTGACTTCCACATTTAAGCTTGTTCTCAACAACGATTTCTTATGTCTGTGCACTCTTGGGGATATGATGACAAACCCCCTCTATCTTTTGTAATAATTTCCTTAAAAATACATCTATCTAAAGTTCATTCTGTGCGTTTAGGTTTGTTTTCAAGAAAAATCTATTCTAACAAAGTTTTGAGGATTAAGAGTTCTTATTTTGCACTGAAAAACAGCAAAAGAAAACTGGTTTATGTTTAGTACTGCCTCAGCTCCAATAATTTATTCTTAATAATCCTTAATAATTAAACCCACAAAGCATAGTTTAAAGAGTGAGATTTCTCACTCCCTGGGCAGGTAAAACTAGCCTCAGATAGCTATCTCCAAACCAGTTTGCTCCTTACTGCTTCATCTTTATTAAAAGTTGTTTATGTTTTGATTGTATAAATCATATTAAATTGCTATTATAATTGTATTCATGAGAAAGCAAAGAAACTGGGGAAGCTATCCCAAGAGGAAGTGAGTAGTTCTGGTATTACAGTCTCTAGCTGAAGAACAAGATTCAGGTTTTACAAAGAACTGGCTTTATCTAGGGCACAAAAACAATCTTACATCAGAGAAGCTGCATTCAGAGACTCTGCTTTCTTCTGGATCACTGCAAGCTGGTTCTGAGCTATATGCTGAGGGTTTTCGGGGGACCTGCTAGCTAAGGTTAGATGAAAGGTAGCCTGGTAATTCCCCCTGGGAAACAAGTACAGGCACAGAGCAGACTTTCAAAGCAGAAACTGCACAGAACCACCAGAGGAGAACTAGATCAAGGAGATGAAGAGCAAACTGGTGCAGGCTCCTCCAACTAGAGACAAGCCCCACTGACTACCACCAAGATAAACAGGACCTGCATGCACAGCTGGGCAAGTCCCATTCTGACAGTATTTGAACTTCACCCATACCTACTGTGCTGCTAGTAGACCCATAATACAGTAATTAGGTACTACTCTGCTCTGTCACGCAGCCATATGCACAGTCTTCACGTATAATGTTCACATTACTCCATGAGGTTCTAATTTACTTTTTTACTTCAGTTCGAAAGGTCTCGTGAGAGTTTTCGAAGAGGAAGAACATCTGCAGAGGTGACTGGAGATGTTCTATTCCACTCATCCACAGACAAAAGTACAAGAATGGTTCTGAAGGTTCAAACCATAGTCACATTTAACTTTAATGAGGACACTTAGCCTTAACCCAGTGCTTTTCTGCTGCCACTGACTCCTCACAGAAGAGAAGTAATTACAGTTTTTAACACTACACTTGAAGTAAGGCCCCAAGGAGAACTTTTTTAACCTATTTTTTTGATAACAACACCTCTGTCACAGAAGCGTCCTAAATCCATTCAGAATTAGGTTCTAGGGCGTTGTGATGAAAGTCTGCAGTTTAACTAGCTAGTATTTATAGAATGCACAAGTAAGCAAGTTGGAACACGGGTCTGCAGGCCTTAAACCTGAGTTCTGAAAGAAAGACTGAGACACTCACATCACCAGGCAGCAAGGATGTGGCCACGCAAACAGCCAGACCCTGCTTCGATATCTTGGTGTGGGACTCAGTTCTAGTCTCCTAAGGACAATGAGAACTGCCTCCTGTTCAATTCCATGCACAAATCAATGACGCGGTGCTTTGATCCACAGATGCTACTTTTAAACTGATGGTATTGCTGGATAAAATGCTACTCAACCTTAGGCTGTAAAGCTGGAATGTCAATGAGCTTAAAACTTGACTTTTGAGCAAGAATTTCCATTAAGGGCTCTCAAGCACTGCAAGAATTTATTTGTGTGTATATACTGGATTTGCATGCCAAGGTTTTGGTAGCAGGGGGGCTACAGGGGTGGCTTCTGTGAGAAGCTACTAGAAGCTTCCCCTGTGTCTGATAGAGCCAATGCCAAGTAGATCCAAATCAGACTGACTGCTGGCCAAGGCCAAGCCCATCAGCAATGGTGGCAGCACCTCTGGGAGAACGTATTTAAAGGGGGAAGAGTTACTGTGCTGGAGCAACTGCAGCCAGAGAGAGGAGTGAGAATGTGTGAGAGGAACAGCTCTGCAGACACCAAGGTCAGTGCAGGAGGAGGAGGAGGTGCTCCAGGTGCTGGAGCAGAGATTCCCCTGCAGCCAATGGTGCAGATCATGGTGCGGCAGGCTGTGCCCCTGCTGCCCGTGGAGGACCCCGCACTGAAGCAGAGGAACAGTGTGAGGAGTCCTTCCCCTGAGGAGGAAGGAGCAGCAGAGACAGCGTGTGATGAACTGACCACACTCCCCATCCCCTTGCACCACTGCGGGTGAGGAGGCAGAGAATCTGGGAGCAAAGGCAAGCCTAGGAAGAAGGGAAGGTTAGGCTTTGGTGGGCACCTGGCATCCACCCAGGGTTGACCCCCCACAGCATTAGACCTGCAAACAGGAAAGACAGTAATTTGATGGATTTGTCACTGGTAATGCATTAGCTCCATGGCCACACACTAATGCTGTTTGTGGTACTACTTCTCTCGATATTGGTGATAAATTAACTCGATTGCTGTATTTTTCTAACCTTTAACCAGAAGCCAAATGTTTGTATTAAGCACATTCAGGTCTGATTCAGAAAGCATTCGTGGAAACAAAAACAAACAGCCCTGTTAGCAGTGGAATTAATGAAGCTGTTTTCCTGCAGAGCTCTGTCCTTCCTCACCAACAAACCTCTACTGAAGTTCCAGCTTTTTCCTGTCAAAGATACAGACAATCCCGGCGACATTCCCAGCTGCTGGAGTGGTTATGGACAGGCTCTACCTGCCTTTCCCTCAGCCCCAGCTTGGGTCTCCCTCCTCTCCCCAACTCCTGAGACTTCTAGAAACATAATTATCTCAAAGACAACTGCTCCTCTCTCTTTCACTTGGAATTAGCCAATGGCTTCAACAGTAATTAGGTAAGGGAGCAAAAGATGGAGAGACAGCACAAGCAGAGAAGTCTGATCAGCGCAGGAAGATGGGCTATTAACAACATGATTAACAGCCTCACCGATTTAATCGATCACTCACAGAAGGCAATTTCCTCAGGTGTACAGCTCTGCAGAGATGGGTGTTTGGGCACTGCTAAAGCCAGTACAAAAACATAACAGAAATCTAAGCAAAGCGACTTCCGTGTGAACAGGACCTGGACTTGATCTAATACATCACACAACACTATTCCCTTTCTAGCTTCACTCCTTCTAATCAGGGTTTTGTCTGTATAGTGTCCAGCATGTTCTCACCCTGTGGAAAATCTGAGTTACAAATGAAACAACATAGATTTGTATTTTCCACGTGGATTCTGCAACAGATTTCCAGCTTACTAGTAGACTTAATGTGAATTTTATCTCACATGCTAAAGGAGGCATCAAGGGTATAATTTTTCTTCGAGAAGCAAAGAAATCCATACAGGTGGAAACTCAGTGTCATGAAGAATGGACTAATTTAAATTGCAAAGTATAGAAACCACCCTCATTTATGTTTTTTAATGTCCCAATGCAATTAAGGTATATATTCACACAGGAGTCAGAGATAATGTATTTGACACGGATTTCCCCCTGTTTTGTAGAAGACTGCTTTTTATTCTAAGGCTAGCTCTGTCAATTGTTAAATATTAATAGATTTAAACATTTGTTGACTTTAATTAGTCTTTTATCATACAGAACTTCATAAGATAATGCATCTTTTCAGTTGGGTTTAAAGCAATGGACCACATTTTGAGAAAGGACTCGCATTTCCCACTAAAATCCAAATATTTGTGCATGTCAAAACCAAAGTATTTCCACATGTCATTCAAGGGGCAAAGCTGCAAAATACTCTTTAAGCAATGGAGGTGCTCAGTGTGGAAATCCTGGAAGTTAAAAGTGTATTTGTATTTTACCAAAAGAAATGATAAAGCCTTTTACATTAGATATTTTACAAGGCCCATGAGCTTCTAGCTGGCAACAGCCAGTAAGAGCAAGAAGAGGTTTTAAAGTGGCATCAAAAGTCACACATTGCAGATATGGTTTCCTATGGTTCTCCAGTACAGACACCAGCTTGCACACACTGGTATAGATCTATGTAAAACTTCTCAGTTCTTCTGAAGTGAATTCAGCAGAGGCCTGATCTCACGTGTCCTGGATGAGATGGACAAACTCCTCTTCAACAAACTTTGAAGCACATCCTGTCCCATTGGGTCATTTGGGGTTCATTTAAACTCCTAAACACTCAAGGTTAGATTAAATCCCTAAATACTCACAGCCTTTCACTTCCATGACAGAATGGGAAGAATAGCAAACTTAATCAATCTCCTTACAAGAGCTCTTGTCGTAATAAGTGGAATGATAGCACTGTTCAGTTGTGCTGGCTTTCGATACATATCTGTTTCTGCTGGTGCCCTTACACCCCTTTGTGCTTTCCCAAATGTAGAGTTATTTCCTTACGCTGTTATCTGTTCATAAGCAAATACAGCAAATTGTTCCTTCAATTAAAACTGGTGCTGGAAACAGGGACCGAAGTAAACAGGCAGAGGGAGTTGTGCCAGAAATTAATCTATTTCTTAATTTCTCTAGTAAGATACAACTATCATCCCAGCCAATACTTGTATTATTCTAATTAAGAAGACATTAGGAGAGCAAGGGCTCTGGTTCGCAGCTCCACCCCTCCTCCTACCACTGCCTTCCATCTGCTGCCTTCACTGGCACAGCCAGCACCTAGCTTAGAGTCTACAGGACAAGCTGTGGGAGTTCTTTCCTGATCGCAGGTTGGCTAACCTCCCTCCTTTCCATAGAATCATAGGATCAGCTAGGTTGGAAAAGACCTTTAAGATCAAGTCCAACCTTTACTCCGGGGACTGACAACTCATTTGCACCCAAATGGACTGGTGGATCTGCTGGGTCTTTGCCTATGAGACAAAGATCTGAGAAGAGCTGCAAAGTTCAAAACGCACTCTTGATGTCTGTTTGGTTATCATTAGCAAAAAAAAAAAGGCAATGAGGGTACATAAAGTAAAGTGTAAGACAAAGGGGGTTGCAAATCGCTTTATTTTGGGCTGGGAAAAAGCTTTCAGCAGAGTTTCCACCTCTGTGCCCTGTTCTACGAAAATATAATCCTTGTAACTGATTATCTGTTATTTAGTTTTGCTCAAGCACTACACTGAAAAAGCGTGTCTGAAAGGTTTCTGTATGTTGAGTCCTAAACAACCCACAGGTAACAACTCTACACTAACAATGTTTGATCTTTTCTCCATAAAGAACTTGTGCGATTAAAAGGATGAACTCCACACATGATCAACTAAAACCAGGTATTTTTGTACTAAAACATTGCTGGGTGTTTTAATGTTCAGCCTGGAGAAGAGGAGGCTCAGGGGAGACCTTAGAGCAGCTCCCAGTGCCTAAAGGGCTACAAGAAACCTGGAGAGAGGCTATGGAAAAAGGCCTGTAGGGACAGGGCAAGGGGAATGGCTTTAACCTGACAGAGGGCAGATTAAGATGAGCTCTTAGGCAGAAGCTCTTCCCCGTGAGGGTGCTGAGGTGCTGGCACAGGGTGCCCAGAGAAGCTGTGGCTGCCCCATCCCTGGCAGTGCTAAAGGCCAGGTTGGACAGAGCTTGGAGCAACCCGCTTTAGCAGAAAGTGTCCCTGCCCATGGCAGAGGGTTGGAATTGGATGAGCTTTAAGATCCCTTCCAACACAAAACATTCTGTGGTTCTATAGTGGCACAGACAGACCAAATATAAACACAGAGCTCACACAGAAGTTGATTTTTATAAGTGATGGATTGATTTTCTTTCCTAACAAAGGACTAAATCCAAACCAAAAGGCTAAGATGCTGTTTTTCGCCTCATCTAGGGAAGACCTTTTTAAAGTGAGAAACCACTTGCAGAAGCCACCATCTACTATTGCACTAATTCCTTTCTAACCGAAACCTTCTTTTGATTGTGCCATAACATTTTTTTTCAGCTATATTTGTACCTTTCCATTCCATACTTGTAGTCTGCATTGAGCTTTGGGCAGTTGCATAAGGCTAACTTTTCTACACTGGCTGGACAGCTAAGGGAGAGAAAAGGGTGCCCTAAAATACCAGCAAGATAATGACTTTGCTCTGTTGAGCAGAGGGCACGTATAGGGAAACTAATATAAGAAACTAAATTAGGTACTTAAACACAGGGCTATGAAGAGTGCTCAGAAGCCCCCTAGGATTTGGAAGGGTCCTGCATTCCCTGTACCAGTCCAGTCTTCACATCGCTAATACTTATCTCAAATGCCTATGCGCAACTCAAAAGGTTTATCTGCAAGGTCAAGTAAATGCCGTTGCAGATGCAGGCTGTTCATTGCTATAGACTAAATAGTGCATCTGGTTTGCTTGTCAAACTTATCAAATCTCCTTGCAAGGAGGACGTAGGTGATATATCTAACAGACAGCACTTTGTGAGAAGTACTTTTGATGTGCATCACTTTCGTACATCTGATTACAGCTGCCCACGTAGACTGAGAATCAGACTTATCTTAACCAGAAGACTCCCCTATAAGGAAACAAATCATCACAGCCTGTTGAACATGCTGCAGCACGTAGTTCATTTACTTTCCTCCTGCTGTCGCGTCAGCAACGTATCTCTGGCAGGATTCTTGGTGGGGTGTACTTAATCCAACCTCCAGGATCTCCTGTGTGCTGTACACAAGGGCCCAAATTTGTTAAGACACTCAGGTAGTGGTGAGGAATGCACTGGTTTAAAAATTGGGAAGATTCATCATCACCGGTGAACTTGAAAATAATGCAAAATGGAGTCTTCTGGAGGCCAAGTAAAATATGGGTTTGCTCATAAGGTATTTTGCACTCTGCTTTACCAAAACAAACCCTAATCTCTATCCTTTTCATATCCCTTCTGCTATTAAACAGGCCCTTTGAGTCTCTTCACTTGGTAAAAAAAACACATGCAACCTTACCATGACCTGTATCATCTTTTTGGGAGGATATTTCATTTAGTTTTGGAACTAACCGAAAACCATTGAAATACTTTTCACCTCTGAAGATGCACTTACCTGATGCAATAGCTGCAAAATTCAGATTATTGTCATGTGAAATGTCAGGATGTGAAGAGTTTTCATAACCTAGAAAATTCAAGGATTGCTTTGCATTGGAGTCTTCCTGTGATTCTTTATCACATTACGTGAGATTGTATGTACTGTATATAGCACATACATCCAGGAAGGTGTCACATCATGTTTAATGCAGAATCCCACTGAGTTTGCAGCTACAGAGAGGTGAAAGGAGGAGTGCTGCTGGACATGGTCACACAACCTCTCAGCTGTCACCATCAAGAGCCTGCAGGTATTTCCTCAGCAATTACAGTACTGCTTAACTTGCACAGAGGCTCCAAATACCTCCCAGTAAAAGTGCCAGTGCCTGAGGCTCTTAGTGGCTACTACGAAGTGCAAAACTCAACACAGAAAGGATACGTCCTCATGAAACTGGAAGAACATAATGACCTATTACATATATGGCTGTTCACTGACTTCTTCCTCGTTGCAGAACTGAAGTCACTTGGATGATTAATGACAAAGAAAAATGCAGAAGCAAACACACAAACAAAAGCCCCAACCATAACATTTCCGTGACAGAAATAACACTAGATAAGCTTGAATGCACATTCTGGCTCTCTTTGATAACGCATTGCAATTCAGAAGACTAAGCTGTGCAGGAAGATGCATACAGCAGCAGTGTGTTATGCATGCAAGTGATCTCAAAGTTTGCCCTGGTAAGTGGTTAGTGCCAGTCACACATTCCTGCATCTCACACATTAGTGTCTACTGTGATGGCTGATTTGTGTGTTGTGATGACTCTGAATTAATTCACGGTTAGAAGCTGCAGGTTTCAGAAAACGCCTTGTGAAGGTGAGTGGTTGATGTGCTTTGCCTAGGCATGGATGCGTGCAACTGCAATGTCACAGTTGCCTGCTGCTCCCAGGACCTCCTTGCTATGATCTTATAATGACCGGGTCTTGATTCAATAAGAATTCTTGGGCAGGCCACACAAAACAAAACCAACACTGACATCAGATGGATGCTTAGCAGGTTACAAAAGAAAGGAGAACAAAACATAAACAACAAAAGATCACTTCAAATGAAGCTTGACTGGACGTGTTGTTGAAAAGGTGTTCAAATTACCTGAACCACTTTGTTTGATCTTAAACATGGACCGGGGGCAGCTGCAACGAGCTCCGAGCTTTGGCACATTCCATTATATGAATGGTAGTGAATTTATAATGGAATGGTATGGATGGGGTTTATAATCAGAAAAACACACTGACCTTAACACTACACAGGTGGAGCAGCATAATGACCCGCCAATTGTAAGCGCATCAATTCCTGGGGAAAAGTTCAATGAGGTTAACTCAGCATGTGTTCCAGAACCAACATCAGCCACATTTTAAAACACTGTTTTTGCCACCAAAACCTCTCTGGTTTTGCCAACATTTTATTAACTGATTTGTTTCACTGTTTGGTACCGAGTATATATCTTACCCATGTTAACAGCATACTACATGCTCCAGCAGGGCTAGACATTGTCATACACTTCAGTGCTGAAATACATGCGTTTAAATAAATAAGAATGGTGCTAACTACAACAAACATTTCAGACTGCATAAGATTAAGCATCGTATTCATTAAATTTAGGAAGAAACTGAAAGGAAACAAAAGACATCAGCAATGGACCTTCAGCTTCATTGCAAAATCCTCGCACTGAGTGAGCTCAGATGGGTGGCAGCCCACCAACATTCCCACTTCCCATCAGTTTATTGATAACCTGGGATACTGGTAGGGTCCAGCCACAAAAAGCAAATTTCAGTGTATCATACTGGAGCTGACTGAGTAGCCAACACAGTTTGAATGGCCCAAGAGCAGACCACAAAATACAGTGAACAATAATATTCTACTTCTCCATCAACCTCAACCCTATTTAAGAGAAAACCCATGCTACAAAAATATACAGAGAGAAGCAATGAAACAAAGGAAAACTTGAACCTGAGTCAGGGAGAGCTAACCAGCAAGGACAGAAGGCTCCCCAAACATGCAATAATAAAGCTTTAACAAAAAAGAGACAGACAACCACAATTTAGCCACAACATTTATGATGTCTGTATTTCAGCTCATTCTGCCTCCTTCTCTTATGTGACCAGGGCACACTGAAACTTTACAGCTTCTCCACAGCACTAGCAGGGAAAGCACCTCAGCAACTGGACCGTCCAGTACCAGCATCTCCTCACATCACACACCTCTGGAGACTGTCATCCCTCCCTAACCTTCATCCCCACCAGCACTTTCTGCTGTGTCCTCAGTGGCAGCTGAGAAGGCAAGAAAAACCACTACTAAAATTGTCAATTCAACAAAAGCACAGAAATGAAGAAGAAAACCAAAACCAACGGCCAAAGGAGCGGATTTTAGGAACATGTTCTATTGTTCAGAAATGTTTAGCTAAGAAAAGATGTATAAAACAAAACAAGGTCATTTGCTCACACTCCCCTGAGATTAAAAAGCTTTCAAAGCACACAACGGCCATGAAATTCAACACAACAAAAGTACACATTGTTTTGTCATCTGCCTCTGTGTTCCAAAAGGCAGTAAGTCTCATGGACATAATCCATTTTAGTCCCAGATTTACAGAGTGCCTGTAGTCTGGTGGCTCTTTGCTTTTATTGAGAAAGCATATTTACACTGGAAATAAAGCAAGGTGATCCCAAAGCTGGGCAAAGAGCCACATCACCTTAAAAGACAACCTCAGAGAAGTTTAATCACATGCACACTGTTTTCACCTGTCGCAACCACAATCACCATGAATTTCCTACAGCCACACAGAAGCTGGTTCGAGACTTAGTGGCTTCGCCCATAGCAGAAGGTAATGTACTATAGTGTTTTCCTTAACATCCCTCCTGTTAGTAATTTGGGATAAAAGCACAAGGTCTCTTCCTAATCTAATGCAGCTTTCAGAAAGTTTCATTCTTCAAGGCCAGGTTGGACGGGGCTTGGAGCAACCTGATCTAGTGGAAGATGTCCCTGCCCATGGCAGGGGTTGGAACTGGATGAGCTTTAAGGTCCCTTCCAACCCAAACCAGTCTGGGATTCTTCACAGGCAACGTAAAAACCCACTCAAAACTCTGGAGCAAGGAGTTGCTCCCAGAAACACACCCCCAAGCCACCTCCTGTGCTGAGTGATGCCGCATCAACAGCACAACCCTAAGGTGTTGCAGTAAAATCCATTTTCTCCCCCTTTCCTTCCTCAAAGCAGCATTACAGACCGTAAGTCACTTTGTGAATGGGAAGAAAAAATAAACTGATACACCAACCTACCCACACTGCCAGGTTCACACACCATGCAAAACCTATTCTGAGTCATGGAAAACACTTTCTGCATATAGAGTATCTGCAACAGACCTTATAACAGTCTTCCAGTACCTAACGAGGGCCTACAGGAAATCTCAAGAGGAACATTTTTCAAGGATATGCAGTGACAGGACAAGGGGGAATGGCTTTAAACTGACAGAGGGGAGACTGAGATGAGCTCTTAGGCAGAAGCTCTTCCCCATGAGGGTGCTGAGGCGCTGGCACAGGGTGCCCAGAGAAGCTGTGGCTGCCCCATCCCTGGCAGTGTTCAAGGCCAGGTTGGACAGGGCTTGGAGCAACCTGCTCTAGTGGAAGGTGTCCCTGCCTGTGGCAGGGGGTTGGAACTGGAAGAACTTTAAGGTCCCTTCCAATCCAAACCAGTCCATGGGTGTTCCATTCTATAAGACAGGATGTGCTGTGATGCCTCCACACATTTAATCCGGATATGACAGCATTGCTCAGGGTTTACAGCAACCCTGCCAGCAGCCCCAGCTGCCATCATCCTGTTTGGCCATGAAGGCCCCACAGGCAGCAGAGCTCCAGTGCCATGCTGAGGTTGGGGCTCTGGCCAAGGATGGTGAATTTACAGCCCTGCTGCAGGACAAGTGGCACATGTGCCTGTGTGTGTGTCCAAACTTCAATAGCAATAGACAGGAAAAGAGCTATCCTACGTGAATAGATTTACTCAGGGGTACATTTATGCTAAATGACGTGCTTCAGAAATGAAGTGCACTTCAGGTAAATTGGAGAGCCTGTGATCAGGCAGAGTATCGCTGCCCCCCAGAAACACTTCCCTGGATTTCTTTGTAGTCTGTCTCTGGTCAACTGTGAACTCCTGTCCTTACATTTAGATTGCACATTTCTTGGCACTTCTATTCCGTGTTCACTCGTACAGCATTTGCCTTCTCCTCCTCAGCCCATGACAGGGTCTGCCAGTATTGCAATAAGAGTCTCAAAAGCACTTATTTGAATACATGTGCACAGAAACTCATCATCTCAAGGGCCACGAAAAGCAACAGCATTATATTTCAAACCTGCATGATAAAGAGGTGAGAGGAACAGACTAAAGAATACAGGAGCTGAGCTGCTTGTGTCAAGACTACCGACAGCCCAAGTACACATCCATTTTCTGGCTAGGAGCAACAGGTTTTCAACAAAGTGAGCACTGCATCCACAGAAGATGAGCAGTTTTGTCTGAGCTCTCTGGACAAGAATAGCATGATCCAGGAGAAGTGTGAAAAGCAGGGAGGAGAGTCCACTCAGCAGCGTGGACTCCTTTCTCCTTCTGAAACCAGTGGCAAGTTCAATTTGATTCAACTGCTGTTTACTACCTCCCTGATTCCAGTTTTTATCTTGGTCATCTCTTCTCACACCTTCTCTTTCATGACCCATCATTTAACATCAAGGTTTCTTGTTTGCTATCCAGCTCTGACAAGCCCAGCTGTGCCTTAACCTCTCTCCCTTCAGGCTTCTTATCTCTCCCCCTCATTTCTCCTATTATTCCCTCTCCCACCCATTCTCCTCCTCCACTTTTCACTTCCTTCTGGTTTGTCCCTCTCCCTGCAGAAGACATCACTGGTCTCTGCAGGTGATACTTGACACCCCCATCCTACGTCTTAAGTAGTGTCTGAGTTCCTTCTGGCTTTTCTGCTTATCATACCCCATCCCTGGCAGTGTTCAAGGCCAGGTTGGATGGGGCTTGGAGCAACCTGCTCTAGTGGAAGGTGTCCCTGCCCGTGGCAGGGGGCTGGAACTGGATGAGCTTTAAGGTCCCTTCCAACCCTAAATGTTCTTTGAGTCTCTGAAGGATATTAACATAAAGATGATGTATGCTATGCCCTGCCTGAAGCGATCCCAAGACTCATATACTGCTGGTACCAACCATATTGCTTCAAATTCCTACTCAGAAACACTTTTAGAAAAGAATTTGCTAAATTCATTTAGGAAATAAAAAAATGAAGCCCTGATCATGGTAAAGCTGGCATGCAAACAGCTAAAGTCAATGCCTGTTTTACATGTCCACATACATGTGCACACATCTCCTTGGCCATGATTACATTTCAACTGTATCCTTGCCTCCTGCTGCTGCCCACACTTTCTCTATTGCTTGCTCTTAGCCTGTGAACTGTTCAGTACTGAACTTAGTGTAATTGGTCACTAAGAGCTCAGTCTTTGCAAGAAAACACATCTAAGGCTGAAAAAGTATTCCATTCAGTGGTCAGCGGTTTGTTTCTGGCAGCACAGAGAGCAGACAACTGCCCAAATACTCAGCCACCACTCAGACTGAGACGAAGCCCCACAGGACATGCTTTTCTGTCAATAAGCTATTCCATTAATGACAACAGAAGAGCCGATTTCGTTTTCCTGCAGATACACTTTTCTGCTCCTCTGTCACTTCCCTCTTTGCTCTCCCCTGCCTGTACCAGCCCCAGTACGCTGTTAATAGCAGCTGCCTGTGGCACGGTTTAAGCATTGTCTTTGCACTGCAGGGATCGGGACGACACTGAACACACCAGAATGGCTTTTTTTCCACCTTTCCACTGGAAAGTTTCTTTAGTTTTTCTAAAGATTAGAGAACAAAAGGTAATCCTGGGTGTTTATGCTAGAAGTGTTTGTTCCCCCTCTCTCAACACAAAGGAAAACATGTAAAAGAAGGTCCTGCGTTTTTCAATGATGCTAATTCCACCTGCAGAATAGCAGGAGCCACTACTTTAACACACCTCACAACAGCAACAGCAGGATAAAATCTCTTTAGGTAAACGTTCATCTTTTTTTTGTCTGCGAGAGAAACACTAACAAATTCTCATGTGTAAATTAGCTAAATACCTCAATCCCATATACAAATCAGACACTTTCTTTTCCCTTCATTAGACAAAAAGAACATAATGGAATTAGAAAAATAATTAATGTTAATTGAGGATTTTAATTGCCCAGAGACAAACCTCAGTTGCCTTGAAATCTGGCTCAAAATCAGTTACATCTGTTGTGGAAAGCACTCCAGCTTTCTCAAGTAAAGGCAAAAAAACTGTATGTATTAATGTAAAATGAAACCTCTGATTGCTTTACACCAAAGGCAAATTAAATGAGCAGTATCTTCAGGCCATTTGCAGGTGAGATCTTCCATTTGCTAATCTGTGAGTCTACCACACTGATGTCAACTTGCAGCCCAGCTTTGAAGGCATCAGACAATAATATTAACCACAAAGAGCTGACATTATTATAAATGACATCATGTTGTGGGTGGGACTAGATGACCTTTAAGAGTCCCTTTCAACACAAAGCATTCTGTGATGAAATGCTAATACACAAAGATGAAGTTTAGAGCCTAGGCCCTGAATGAAGACCCTCCATAAAGCAGAGAGACAGATGAGCAGAGAACAAACTCCATGATTTCTGCCCCCAACCAGGCAACATCTCAAGCACATGCCCACTAAAACCTTGAGATGAGCAGAGACTGAAGAGAAAATGCAACAGTATTCACAGTAAATTGTGGTCTCAGGAGAGACCCACCTGTCTGGCTTATTTTCTACAGGCATTGCAGAAAGGAGGACTGACACAGTATTTCCTTTGCCTGACAAGCAGGATGGACAGCAAGGAAGAGCCTGTGGAGATTAACTGAAAGGGGGCTCAAGCATTCCAGGGATGCTGGCAATGAAGGCTGACCAGCAGCGGTGCTGAACTCTGGGTGTGGAAGGAAAGATGATAGGAAGGGTGTCCACAGGTCATGAATTCCTCAGAAGATGAGAAGCTGTTTGATGTATTCTTCAGAAATGGGAGCCAACAAAGCAAAAAGGGGGCAGAGAGAAAATACAGTTGGAGGAACATGCTCTGTAGGTAGAGGATGCTTCCAGCAGCACCGCAGATAGATACAAAGTGAGGCACGTCCATTCCCACAAACGATATTGCAATAACTGAGGCCCCAGGGAACAAAACACTGGACAGCGAGCTGGAAAGCTCCAGAAAGCTTCTCCTGCACAGCCCATCTCCACCAATCAATTTCCAGCATCATTTCCTATCCTCAACGGAGGGATCAAGTTCTGAAAGAGCACAAAATCCTTCTTGTTTTAACGAGCCTCTGGGAAACGTCTCAGCAACCTCTCCTTCCTCCCCTGGATTTTGTCACTGAACTCCTTGGCTGTGTGTATAACACTACAGCTACTGACAGCATGCAACAAAAAGTAAAACACGTCAGCATTACTGCACTAACAGAAAAGGTCTGTTAGCGTTGATGTTTCTGCATCACCACCATCAGTTATCCCCTTCTCATATGTGGTGACATGATGTACATATATATCTGTTTCTGAATTCACCAAGCGTTGGATTGTTCACCCACTAATAGGGAACGTGAGCTGGGCTTAGACCATCGTGAGACAGGTTAGTTTTACCCTACTGATGACGTGTTGTTGCAATAGTAATCCTGCTCAGTACAAGAGGAACCTCAGGGTCAGACCCCTGGTGCGTGCGCTTGGCGGAGGAGCCACTGGTGCGAGGCTACCATCTGCGGGCTTATGACTGAATGCCTCTAAGAGCCCGCCTAGACACTTGTTGTGCTATTGCGTCATCGGTCGCTTGCGATTGACCCAGGAGATGACAGTCTTGTTCAGAATGCATGGGTAAAGGTCTTCCCAAATCTTTGCTAGCAAAGACAGGCCCTCCTCATCGGAAAACTCCTATCTTCAGACCCAGGCTGATGGAGCTCGTCTAGCCTTGTATGGTTTTCCATTAAAGAGAAGGACACTCTTACAAAACCTACGACCCGAGGACTTTGCTGTCACCATCTAGCTAACTAGGCCGTGGCAGTCAAACCTCAGGTGTAAAGGCTGGGGCCAGTTCTGCGCAAGCTGCGCTTCACCTAAAAACTCCACTGCGCAGGCTGGAAGGGCTTACTGTCACTTGTCTGTATGGAAGGGCGAGGGTCTAAACGGCAGGTGACAAGGTGCATGGGAAGCTGCAGATCCAACGCTGCATGTAGGTGGACCAGCGCATGGGTAGCTCGAGTTAGCTCAGGAGTTGACAGTAGTGGTCCGACACTTCCTGATTGCCTAAGCAGCCTTTTTTTCCAACCAGATTTGGATATCCCACTTGCCCTTGGTCATCGCGCTTGTAGTAAGTGTGGCTAAAGCCCTTCCCAAATCTTCGTTCACAAAGCCAAGCCATCAATCGGTATCTGTTTCTACCTAGTATTTCGGTCAGCAGCGACATTTTCCATAGCGGTCCATCGGTATTTTTGATTACTTATTCCACCTTTTTCTCATGAAGGAAATTTCATGCTGCTGACAGGCATCAGCAGTGCAACCCCCAGGCACAAAAGAAGTAATGGGACAATTGCAGAAACAGCGGCTGCCAAACTCCTGTTAGAGCTCTGCAACCAGGACTCGGTGCTTGCCTGAGTTGAAACCATTGTGCTTGACGAGGTGGAACTGTGCACATTGCCACATCTTCAGACAGAGTAACTTTTCATTGCTCCACTAGCTCCAATACACTGTGATTAATAACTGGCTGAAGGGACTGGCTTCAAGTCTTCAGTCTCTCCCTGACAATCGTGATTTTCCCAGTGATGTGGATACTTGGCAGTACTCTGACTTAAGTGGAAAAACAGTTTAACACAGTTCATCAGCCACTTGTGAAATGAACTTAGATCTGAACTGTGGCCCTAAAGGATCGGTGGAATACTAACATCTGCACATGAGTTAATGCTTACCAAATGAAGTTTACCAATGAATGAGCCATAAACATCAAGCACAAGGAAAACAGACCCATCTCCTAAAGAAACAGGCACAGTAAAGAAGAGTCAGCATCTGCACCCCTTATCCTGTCTCTATAACCCTGTATTCACAAATGCAATTTCAGGGTCTCTCTAGAAGCATCCTTTTACTAGAGCAGAAAGAGACAATGGAATAGAGAGGAAAGACTTGAACAGACAGCACACGCAAGTCATGCAGTGAACTATGATGGTATTTCGTAATCGAGCAGGATGTTAAAGCTATTAGACCTACAGCAGGAGAATGTACAAGACAGAAAACTTTACTTAGCCCTGCCTAAATGCCATTACTCCCCTCTGACTGCAACAAACCACTAAAGCCTGCATCTGCAAAGCAGCGTGCTTCAAGTATAACAAATTGCTGCTGGACCTCTCTGGAGCTGGCAACCTCCTCGACTTACCTGATGAATTGTGACACGGAAACATCCACATATTAGCAGCACCAGCAGCATCTTCCCCCAGCTGCTCAGTGCAATGATCAGTATCTGCAAACCACAGCTTATATTTAGATGAGGGGAAGCAATAACAAGCTTCTACTATAAATGATAAATACCAGACCCTGTTACTCCTGTTTCTAAGCCACCACTGGAAATCTTAATGCTGCACTGACATGACACCAACCCTCCCAATGCTACGCAGGCAGCAGACAAGGCTCAGCATCCTTACTGTTACAACAGAATTACCCTGCACCCCACTTTCATCCTCTTGTCACTACAGATGTAACCACATGCTATAAAACAACAAACTGGCACTATATATACCACAGTCATGAATTTATTACCTTATTACACGCTGGGTTTGGATAGTTTCCTAAACATGGAGGTTATGGTAAATAGATGTTAGAGGTGGATTCACTATATAAAAGGATTTTGCAAGCTCTGGGCCAAGACTGTGATACACTAGACTTATATTTGCTTTCCCATAAACACACAGGCAAAGGTTAACACAACAGTATCTTAGCGAGTCATGTTTAGAACTGCACCATTCACTTCTTCAAAGCAATATTCACAGACCAAGTTGTTAATGGAAGATATAAAAAGGAAAAGATTGAAAAACTTTTTTTCCTCCTTGGAAGAAAAGAATTCCCAATCCAGAAGCATGATTTCTGTTAACTGTCTGGCTCCAGCTTGCTCCGCATTAAACCTCTCAAGGAGAACCTGCACCAAGCCTCAACAGGTATGTGCTTGGAAACCCAAAAAGTAGATAACCAGTGCCATGTCTGAAGTTACACGCAAGCTAAGTATCTACAGAACCTGAAATTTTCTACACAGATAGAATGCAAAGCCACAGTGATTAGTGGAGTTAGTAATCACTGATTATTTATCCAGTAGTTAACTTGCACTGCATTTCAAGCTGGCTATAAGGAAAAGAGATTTTTTATAGTCATTAGAAGTGACAAATAGGATAATCAGATAGAAGAAAAATGACACAAAGCTTTACGAAAGGCCACTGAAGAAGGCAAGTACTATGTCTAAAGCAGACACACTTGAGAAGGACACATTCACCAGAAGAAGAAAACAGCTTATCTTCATAGAAACCTGCCCACAGGGACAGCAGCCCAATGTCTTACCTAGACCAGTAACCTCCTACTACTTTCCATGCACTATCTTCTAAATAGAAAGAGCAAGATGAAGCATGTTTTTAAAAACAGGCCATTTAGATGATTCCCATCCAAGCAGGGCAAAAGCAGCAACATTCCATCTTCTCTTGAAGTATCTCAGGTGATCTTCATTAGACAATCTGGATGAAAAAGTTACTTGCAATGGATTACGCCCTTTCATTTTTAATAAGGGCCTGGAAATAACAGGGTGAAATTCCTGTACTGCTGAAGTAGATTATAATTTGCTATTAACTTTTAGAGTGAAACATCGGCCCCATTAATTACACCTTGCTTCCCCATTAATTTCACCCTATAAAAAGGGGCAGTAGATGAAATTAATTTTAAAGGAATATCAAAGCAAGGTCTTACTTTCAGAAGTGTGACAGTACTTGATGCTTTTTGTCTTAAGAATTGAAATTAAATGACTAAAAGTCTCTCGGAAAATAAAGCTATGAATAAGACCACATTTCTATCTCTGCCACCCATACTGGTATTTTCTACAGGACTGGATCCAAAGGCATGGTTAGAAGTGTTTTCCAGTAACAGAAAATTAATTTACACCACTGTCTAACATAGGATAGTGTGAATTGAGTCACCAGGTTTGTTAAAACTAAGACTAGCTCCATCTCTAGAGACCACATCATTGACCACAAACAGTGCGAGCAGACAGGATTCTGCAGATTGCTCCTGTGGAACTGTGACAGAAATCCACCCTGGATGCTGTATGAGTCTCAGCCTGGCCTCACCACTTACAAGGACACAGTACTTAACCCTCTAAGAGTACAGCCAGTAGATATGGATTTGTTAAGGGATGGATAACATCAGAAGGAATGGCAGACAGCACTACACTGGATTCTCTTATGATCCTAGCTCCCGCAGCAGCTGCTATGCAGAAAGGGAGCATGGAGGGATGGGACAGGAGGTGAAAAACTCTGTCCAAATCCTTGTCCCTCGGACAGCTGGGGGCACCAAGGTGCAGAAGAGAGTAACTATGAAAGTGATGCAATATCCATTTTAAATGAGGAAGCGCTTTCTTTGCCCCCTCTCCCTCCAGCGCTTCAAGCCTGGCCAGTCGGCTCGACCCAAGGCATCAGGCACACTTGCTGAATGTCGTGCAACACATCATGATCCCATCCCCTGGGGCCCGCAATGGCTGGCAGCTATTATTACTCTTAAAGTGCACGTTATCATCTCAGGGGGGCTGAACTGAAGTGGCTGTCTCCTGGAAATAGTCCATCTCCTCATTTACACAGCCACTGCTCAAGCAGCATGGCGTGGAGGAGCTTGAAAAAGAAGGGGTGCTCAAGGCAGTCCTATCTACTGCCTCTTAACACTGCCTGGCCTGTTTCTTCATATTACACATGCACCAGTCCCTTAACTCCTATGTGCAAGTTTACCTGATGGCATGCAATTGTTGCAGCTACATGGGTTAGCAGCTACATGGGTTAGCAGCTAGAACGACCTCTGCAGAATGCAGTCTGCAGAGGTGGCTATTTTTTATGTATATTGCAACATTATAAATAGACTTTAGAGCTAAATCCTGGAACTAACCCCTGGTATTAATTCTCATTTCATTTGGGACAGATTCCAAATGGGTGACTGTGCAGGCAAACATTCGTCTGAGCGTACAATTGGCTGGAATGAACACAAAATTATTCGTTATTATGTGCACTCCTTTAGACACCAAAGTAATTCTCTAGCAGAATTCCAGGGATCAGATTCCACTTGAAGACTGCTGTTAAAAAAAACTAAACCACTAAAAATCACAACAGTGTATTCTTTAGCCACATAAAAAGGAAGCAACTGAGAAATTCAATGTTCTTTTAAATCTAAAGAAACCTTCAGTATAAACCTATCATTTTTCAGCTGACTGCTGTTTTTTCCCCTCCTCCAAATCCCCCAGTTAATTTCCCCCCTACAATTTAATGACTACTAATGTCTATTTAGATGGTGGCATAAAAGCATAGTCATACATTAAGAAATAATCAGCAGGATGCGAATACTGGGAAGTAGCATGTTTTCCATCAGGTGTATCCAAGTTTCACACTTATATGCACAAAAAAAGCCAGAACTCCTCTCGGGAACCAAAATTTAGCTTCTCAGTTTCGAAGTGAAATACCAAACAAGTGAATCCAGTGAACCACAAGTGACCTGTGAATCATAATCTAAGAAACCTCCAACTTGTATCAAGAAATCAAGAGCAGGAGCTTAGGCAAATTCTACTGATGAACAAGCAAAACACAATTACTTCTCTCCAGGTAATTCTTATGATGAGGTTGTTTGTGTCCTTTCCAAAAGAAACTAATAGACACTGATTAACCATATGCCAGATCAGCTGCCTGGAATACTGCATTTTGTAACAAGATCATGTGGGAATCATGCAAAATCATCATCAAGCACGCAGTTAGCATAGGAATACTCTCAAAACGACCTGTGGCAAACACAGCCAGACTGCTTTTTCCATACACTCTTGCCCCACTGATCTTCCCTTTTTGTCACCTTTATTTAAAAGGGAAAGCGGGTATTTGTTAAGTTACACAAGATTGTTAAGAGAAATCTGTGCTACGTAAGGTGTGAGGGTCGTTTATTTAATAACTCACTTCTAGCACTTCATGCATTTGCATCCGTAAAAGGTGCTTGGAAAGCTAATAATTTTCTAAGCCACATACTCCAGATGCTAATTTGTAAAGGAGAATCCAAAGACTGGTGTTCATTCAAGTCAATTAATTCATTCTTGGCTATAACTCAGGTAGAAACAGGCCTTGTACGTGACAACAGACATGCATGTGAAACGCTTCTGGAAATAACCTCTCGTGAAATAGGCTTCCTGGAGGTACTGATTCTACATACAGGCAGCAAAATATAATCTGGAGCTTCCCCTGCCTCTTCCACTCAGCTCAGAAGACACTTGAAAAGGTGCCGCCACCCTTGATACTCAATTAGCAGAGGTGGAAATTACCTTACCAAAATCAACAATGTAGCGATTTTAATTTAGCAAATTGAGGCATATGCTTAACTATGTGACTAAAACTATCAAAGCAATTATGTGTGTGTTTGTAATCAAGCTGGCACTAAAGAAGACAATCAATATTACTTGTTAATTGTGAAGATTTGGTGAACTCTGTGCTGGAAGATTCATTCTACATTTCAGCCTTTTTAAGGAAACAAAATCCAGCAGTAATTCACTTTATAATCTGAACAAGTATTTGTATTACCATGTTGAGTGACCCTTGATTTCTTTCTTTATATATGGCTTATAAAACCCATGTGTGTACACTCACATATCATGTATGTATATATAGATGTATCCTGATTTGTCAGCCTAGCCTATATATGAAACCTCTTCTCCAGGTTTGTTTTTAATCAAAAAGCACCACAAACCATGAGAATAGCTTATTAAAATGAGATTGTATTTATGGTAACTGAAAAGACAAGGTGCTGCTCATTAAATGAACTGAAAGGATGCATTTTTCCATCACAGAACACATGTGAGCGTTTCACCTTGCCTTGATTGATACACTACCTCTGGCCGTTCTTCAGTCTAGTGGAAATATGCTCCTTAGGTCTTATACAGAGGCAACAAAGAAAAGATGGCAGTTAAGAACAAGACTATTGTAAATATTTAGCCAAAAAGCACTGTTACCTATTTTGGAGTGTTTGAGAGGTTTGGGGATAAACAGCAGAATTAGCAACTAAGATTTAATTGCAGCTTTTACAGTAACTGGTATTCTTAAAAAACAAACAACCCTGGAGCTGTATGAACAAGTAAAAACCTTTCCTCCCTATCTTGTGAGTTCCTAGCTTTAATTTGACAGAGAAACTGGAAAAGGTCAACCCTAAAGGCCTAAAAATCACAAGAGAAATTTAAAAGAGGTTTTTCTTCCCACAGACATCATTTTTTCCATCAGACAATTTCTTGGCTTCTGGTTCTTCACTCATGCTTTTAAGCACTTGGGATGGGCAATAAAGACTTAGAGCCAAAAGAGACCAAGATGCAAGTGGAGAGCTTGCAGAGGAAGAGATTTGTGAACTGGTTCTCATGCTGCATGGCAGGATACGGAGCCACATACACTGGCTCATGTGGAGCTGCCTCGGCTGCTGCTCTTCCAGCATAGACACACCTGAAAGCCAGGCAGATTCGGAGCAATCCCAGGCACAGCTACAGGCTGGGCAGAGAAGAGATTCAGAGCAGCCCTGAGGAGAAGGACTTGGGGGTGCTGGTTGATGAGAAAATGAACATGAGCCGGCTTCAGTGTGCGCTCGCAGCCCAGAAAGCCAACCGTATCCTGGGCTGCATCAAAAGGAGCGTGACCAGCAGGTCAAAGGAGGTGATCCTGCCCCTTTACTCTGCTCTTGTGAGACCTCACCTGGAGTATTGTGTGCAGTTCTGGTGTCCTCAGCATAAAAAGGACATGGAAATGTTGGAACAAGTCCAGAGGAGGCCACGAGGATGATCAGGGGACTGGAGCACCTCCTGTATGAAGACAGGCTGAGGAAGTTGGGGCTGTTCAGCCTGGAGAAGAGAAGGCTGCGTGGAGACCTCAGAGCAGCCTCCCAGGATCTGAAGGGGGCCTATAGGGATGCTGGGGAGGGACTCTTCATTAGGGACTGTAGTGATAAGACAAGGGGTTAAAACTCAAACAGGGGAAGTTTAGATTGGATATAAGGAGGAAATTCTTTCCTGTTAGGGTGGTGAGGCACTGGAATGGGTTGCCCAGGGAGGTTGTGAATGCTCCATCCCTGGCAGTGTTCAAGACCAGGTTGGACAATGCCTGAGGTGACATGGTTTAGAGTGAGGTGTCCCTGCCCATGGCAGGGGGTTTGGAACTCGATGATCTTAAGGTCCTTTCCAACCCTAACTATTCTATGATTCTATGAAGACAGTGAGCACATCCAGAAGAGACTGAGTGGGGCAGGCAGGAAGCCTTAAGATGCTTGCCATTCATAGAAATTCCCAGCAGAAAGGACAACACAGCATTTCTCATCTAACCATCAGCCATAACTATACCTAAACCCACAAGATTAACAAAAGAAAACCAGATTAATCTGTACAAGATTAACAAAACCTGTGAGAAGCCCAGCTGAGAACACTTTCTTCAGGAGACACATGCTAATACCCACGCTGGAAGACGACACAGCCAAGGAGATGTTCTCGAAGGATACAGGTTTAGGTGATGGTTACTTTTAATATACTTGGACCTAAGGTAATTCTCCTCCTTTTAACTCTTGGAGATTGACAACCCTGTTGTAGAAGACTGCATCTCGCTGAGACTTGTCAAATGCACTCAGTCTGGGAATAAATATTAGTTGGTGTCCTGCAAAGATCTGTACAGGTGAATAACTTGCAGCATGCCCGAGTGCAAAGCCATTTACTTGCCAAAATGTTTGCAGGAGGAGGCAACGGGTATGAAAAATATGTGAAGAAACAATTATAACAGCTTATCACTCAAGTAAACCTCAGTGGGATTTCATGTATGGCAAAGAAAAGAACTACTACCTGAAGTGCCTTCTCCCTCCCAACTAAAAAGGCTCCTTCAGAAAAGAAAAAGCGGTTTTACTGTCTCAGAAAAGGTTTCCAAAACATCCTTATAATGGAAAGTTTTAATAAAAAAATTAGAGTTCACACATCCAGCTCCTATAATTCTTCTGCAGTAAACATGTCATAAAAGCAGCATAAATCCATTGAAATTTACTGCTCATCTTATCCACTGCCACACCAATTTTACATCTACCTGTACCTTTGGAATCAAAGCAACTACATCGGGTTAACAGTGATGCAACGAAGGAAGGAATCAGACCCTTCACATTTATACCCGTTCTACTCTAGCAAAAAGTAACACAAGGACTTTGTTTTCCAAAGGCTAAAACCCCATGGTTTTCTCCTAATAACAGTTTTAATTACTCATTAATTCATTATGAATAGCTATAAGCAGTAAATTGCTCAGAGATTCATTTGGCCCACAGAGATCAAAAAGAGTCCTTTTGGCAAAAAGTATCCAAACTTCCTCATTATGCAACTTCTGCATTTTCCCCACCAGTAGTTGTATTTTAAGAAATACGTGTCCATATATGAACGAGGTTTCCAAATGAAAAGTGTCTGGAGAAAACTGGAAAAGCTTCCCATTGGATTTAATCAGACTGTGAAGATCTTGTGCTCCTTAATTCAAAAGCAGGATACTGTAGTACCACATTCCATAGATAAGGTTGGGAGCCCTTTGTACAAGCAGTTACAAAAACACAGGCGGAAAGAAAATAACTGCTCAGAAATGCTTAATTAAAAAGGATCCAAAATGGAAATAGGACTTATCCTTGCTCTGTAAACGGTGAGGTGCAGCATCCCTTCGCACACCATGGTTAATCTGACATTTTGCAAGCCTCAAAAATAGACTGCTTGCCGCTTCAGCATCAATCTGCTTCTTCAAGACCATTATTCATATCTTTTGAAGTATTTCTACTCTCTGAATTATGAGAGCTCTGCCCTCCAAAGATAGTAACAGAAAGCCTGTCAAACCCCAACCTATATTAAAAAGATAATGTGATAAAGTGCGGCAAAAACACAAATCTCCTTGAAGTAAAAAAAATCATCTGGTCACAGAAGTCATGGGTATTTTTGTTCTAAGTATTTTTATATTTGGAATCAAAGAAACCACAAAGTGTTTTCCAGACATTTACTCATCTTCTTTTGAAAAGGTCACTTACTCATAAGCACTATAAGCTGATAATGATGAAAAATGGTGCCGTCTCTCCACGCTTACTCCAAAATCTCTTCTGATCACTTAGTAGTCAACCACTACTGATGTACAGCTTTAATTATGCCATCACACAGTTACCACTTCAAATCTCACCCCTGCTTACTCCTGCTGTGCCAATAAACAGTGCGGATTCTAGCTCCCAGTATTCCCCATGAGAACCAACTCTATTTCACAACTGGCTAACAGAAGCCATGACAGATCCTTTTCTGTTACAAGCTATTATGATTTACAGCTCACTTAGATACTCTGAGAAATGCTTACTACTGGTAGACTCCAGCTCTGATATGGAAATCTCCTAAGTTTGTCTTGGCAGAATCCACTTAGTCAACAGACTGTCCTTGGAACATCACCCAAGGTCTTTGACAGCTACCAATCGTTCACTTGGGATGGGGGAAGTAGCTTACTTCTTTAGATAAGATCTTAGTGGTTGCTTCTTCTTGAGATTAAATGGATCTTACAAAACACAAGTCACAGCCCTTGGCTTTACCCTCCAAGTTACTACAATTCAGGTAGCAGTGGCTAACACCATACTGAGCCAGAGCAAACATGCCCTGCAATGAACTGCCTTCTTTCTGTCTGCTTATGAAGAGTCGTAGGGATACAGAGAAGCCATCTAAATAACGTATCCCATCGACCAAGCTCTCAATGAACTGAGCACGAAGCACATTGAAAAGGCACACAACTCTCACAGAGACTCTTCAGGACTGAAGGCATCTTTCTGATCATCAGCAGCTGGCAGGCCAACACCTCTCCTGTTCTGCACCAACACAAAGGCACTAAAATTTACATGAAGCCTCCTCTCTGTGTTCAGCATTGATCTGGGGCTGGTTTTATTTGATTTCATGTCAAATTTTCACTAGGGTTTTCACTTCTCTCTGTTTTGGGTGCCAGATCTCTTTTTGTTTCTCAAGCACACCTGGAGAATGCACTTGTGGTTGGCAGCTCCTTGTCAAAGTTCCTTGCGTCTTCAATTGCCTTTCACTAAACTGGTCTCTACCTATGGTGGCCTAAGAGCCACTGTTTGCAAAGGGAAAGAAACCAATTGTCCCATGTAAAATGAAGCCAGGATTTCCACATATCTGTTTCCTGAGATAGAGGCTACAAAGTTCCTGAAAACTTCCTTCTTCTACAGAATAACACAAACTGGATCTGTTTCTCATTTACAAACACCAGCATAGGCGAGTTAAAAATTAAGATACAAAGGTCAAAAAGAAGTGGGCAAGGATATCTCCTGGTAACTACTCCGAGCTTAATAAAGTTGTAGAAGTTAATTTGGCCCAAGTTCACCATGTATTTAAAGCTGATTACAAGAATTAGACTACCACAAGTTTAGATGTCAGTGGTTACAAATACTGAGCTTGCCTTTTTCTTCAAATTATAACTTGCAGACACCACAAAATTACTTCCTCGCATACATAAAATGTGTAAGATTAACTCCATTTCTATCCTCCTTCCCTTTAAAGCATAAGGCAGCAATTTGCACGTCTCCATGGAAAGGAGGAGTAGCCCCAAAGTGAAAACACAAGTTGGTGATTACAAATTTCTTTAGATCCAAAGCTCTGCAAAGCAACTCCAAAGCAACAGGACCCCTAACATAGAAAGATATGAATAACCAGAGGTGATCAAACCTTCTGACCTGCTTTTGTTACACAACCTGCTTTAGTGGAAGGTGTCCCTGCCCGTGGCAGGGGGTTGGAACTGGATGAGCTTTAAGGTCCCTTCCAACCCAAACCAGTCTGGGATTCTATGAACACAATTGCAGATAGTTTGCTTCAACTAACCAGATTTAACCTTTTTAGCTTGCAAGCTCAGCAAGGATAACTCGTCTTTGCTGAACTTAGCTCTAAGGCCCTGGTTCTGCACAGCACCTGAGGTTTACCTTCAGACATACCAGAGGGCAATTTAAGTCAGCTACTTATGCGCCACTTATTGCTGGTATGACTGCAGCACAAGACCAATCTTATGAGCCACCCCTTCACATGACTGAGAATTAAAACTCGTTAACACCCAAAAAAGCCAAGAGGCAGCTCTGAGACTGGCTCAACTCTGGAACAGGGTGGAGATGGGAGCAAGCAGTGATTTTGCAGCAGTCCCAGCACTTCATTATAGGCTGAAGCTGGGTACACTGAGCAGGCTGAGCCAGCCAGCCTCATGTGTTCCTGCTGCATGCGTCTCACTGGTCACCCTAGTACAACTCCATCCTTAAATCAGGACATGTGTCCCAAGACAGTGTGCAAACACAGAACAAAAGACCAATTCCAGTCCCAACAAGCCTGTGACAAACACAACGGGACAGTAAAGCACTGCCTGACAGTGAGACAAACCGTATCAACTACAGACTAATCACTGCTTTTGGGGTATGCCACATAGAATCATAGAATGGTTTGGGTTGGAAAGGACCTTAAGATCATCTAGTTTCACCCCCCTGCCACAGGCATGGACGCCTCTACTTTGAGGTGGATTTCCAGTGCTTTTGTCTCAGCAGGGGAGATTCTCCCCAGCATGAGGACAGAATATGAGAAAGCATAAAGGATCTTGTATCTGAGATATCTGAGGGCACACAGCACTTTTTGGATGCTCAAAGGAAGCAATGACATAAAGCTTCTCCCAGTTAAACTTCCATCTCCTCCTTCCACTTAAGGGAGAAAAAGGTCAGGATATTGGCAAACGCACAGTTACTGGAGCAGTCAGTACCCCCAAAACCATACACCTTGAAAGAGGCATCCCAAGATTACTGATAATAAACAAGTTAAGAGAGTTATATGATTACAAGAAAAGGCACAAAACCCCAACCAAAACCACATTACTTTATCAGTGGTGGGATTCTGCAGAGACACCCTGTAACTCTGCCCAGAAAGTCTGGGAAACAAAACCTGAGTCCATATTTAAAAGACATATAAAGTAAGATCGCCATTATTGAGACTGGAATGATCAATCTTGATCCAGAACCGGTCTCCTCACATTTGGGTAAGCCCTTATAAAAGTTGGGTTTACTACCTCTCTATAAACTGTTCCTGCCAAAGCTAAGCCACGCCGGAGCTCTGAACAGTGAAATAACCAATGTTTACCTGGGAGTAAACCCCAGAAGCCAGAGCTTCACAAACAAAACTGCAGGATCCTTCAATCCAAGATTACAGGGGATTTCTCCCATGCTTTATCTGACAACTGCTGGACGTTACTCAACCCCCCCAAGGAAAGCATGACAGCAGTCAGTCAATGGGTCTAAATTGTTTCAGGAGATCCTGGTTTCCAAGTGACCTTGGCTGGCTGAGCTGGCATCATAGCTCATTTCCCCATTCTGCCTTCACTCATCTCCAAATGCCCCCACAGTAATCCTTAAGGCATATCAAGCAATGGCACAAAGGTTTGCAAGATAAATGGGAAGTAGCTCTCTGCTTTCTGCTCTTGTACCTCACACAACAGCCTTAACACTACGTAATGATGTATTGTAAGAACAATACTGTTCTGATCATCTCCTGTGTCCTTCCCAGAGCTTTGCTTGCTAGG
This sequence comes from Pezoporus flaviventris, assembly GCF_033815535.1. Taxonomy (NCBI): domain Eukaryota; kingdom Metazoa; phylum Chordata; class Aves; order Psittaciformes; family Psittacidae; genus Pezoporus; species Pezoporus flaviventris. The sequence goes on from NW_026892585.1 coordinate 9,467,725, forward strand.
GTATTTCTGAAAAAGACAAATTGCCTTCATTAATTGAAGCTGTGCATCCTGCATTTTATAGGGAAGATGCCACAAGCAGCATGACTCCCCTTTGCAAGGAATAACAAAGTTCCCCGCAGAAAAGAAACGTAGCAAGGAGAAAATCTGGGAACTCAACAACAAAAAAAACACCCAACCAAGAACTCTACAAAGTTGATTAGAAAAGCACAAACCATCCAGGCTGGCTCTGAAGCAGCCACTGTGCAGACACATTCGGGAGGAAGTGTCTTTGGGGAGGCCCAAAAGAGGAGTATTCAGCTTCATTTAACAAATCCGGCTGAGGTGCAGCACATACATCCTTTCCCTCCCCAGATGTCCGTAATGGAGAGGCACTCTGCACCTTAGGCTGCTGCTGATGTGAAGTGCACAAACCTAGCCTTGATACTAGGCCCACTCATGTCTGTGGCAGGTCCCTCAGAAATCCTAAATCCCTGTACCCTTGGTGAGGATCAGAGCTGTATACCAGTGGAGTTACTCAGGTGCTAGGGGTTAACACACACATAGGTGTTCAACTCAAGAGTCTTAGGAAGCCAGCTCTAAAGTCCCTTGAAAGCAACAGGAGTAAAGACTTGATCCATGGTCTTTGGACAGGACTCTAATAAAATTCACATGGGAAAGCTAGCACTCCAGATGGAACATAAACCATACAGCAGAATATCCATCACTTTAGCTCTTTCAAGCTGGATAAAGTGCTATAAAATGTGCCAGGGGGTAATGATAGGGAAACATCTTGGCCTGGCTTTGAGATGGATAAGCTGTTGAATCACTTTCATCGCTGATTTATTTGATTTTCATCTTAAAATGAGTAAGCCTAGACAGCTTATCCTTCTACCTTTAAATAACTTGCCTTAAGAAAAACATACAGGTAATGCTGACAAAGCAGCAGCATTTTCTTTATGATAAGGGCATGAATTGTAATGTACCAGTTACAGCTTGCAAATATGGGAACAATGCTTTTATGAAGGAATTCCCTCAAATAACTAACATTTCTTCGATAGATTCAGCCACGCATATTTTTTTATATAGGTTTTATATAGATTCATGCACATATAGAGATGGACACACACAAGAGGAAAAAAAGCAAGCTTTCGATAAGACAGTTTAAAGCTGCAAATGTCAGGTTCAGTTTGACTTTCAAACGCAGACCATTGATGCTCTCACCCTATGAACACCCACAGGAATGCTGCCTCTAAAGCAAAGTAGCCTCACAAGACAATGTTTAGATTCTATCTTCACTATTCATTCAGTATTGAAATTGTGAAACTCCACAGGCTTGCCTGCCCACTGGAGAGAAGCTGATACTAAGCAATAGGCTAAGAACTGACCAGACATTTTCGTATTGCCCCATGTCAAAGGCATAAAGGGTATCTTGTAAACCCGTGTAATCACAAATGCTAGAAGCCTGAGCAAATGCAGGTGTCTAACTCAATTTGGAGCCTGAAGAGCTGAGATGATTAGAATATTCAGACACCACATTCAGCCACCAGACACAGGTACACTTCTAACCATGTATGAGTACTAAACTGGGGTGGCACACCAGCATGGACACAAAATCATGGGAAAGAGTTTTACTGAGCAAATTGTAATAGAAGCAGAAAGAGAAAGGAATTAAGGAGAGAGATGCTTTGATAAGCGTTTATGGAGACTATCCTTGGCTGTTTTGAAATGAACAATGAAATTTAGACTGTAAATCCCTCAGGTTCCTAAAGCACAGCTCGCAAAGACACTCGTGGCTCAGAGTGCAACCGGCCTGAAGAGCACTCCAGAAGGCTGCTCTTGCACATACACCCTTCCTTCACTTCCAGCTGGCTCTCCTACCCATTAAGTGCCTGTCCCTGAACACCATGAGAAACCCATTTCAAGACTTCAAAGAGAGGGAGAGCGAGGACCCTTTCACAGTAGTGTGAGACTCTACAGCAAGACATGGAACAGTTCTGCTGTCAAAATCATCATTTTTCCCTGTTAAGAAATCCTTAAATTTTTCTCTTTACTCACCCCATAAAAAACCTGGGGTTTCTGTTGCCCTGGACCACTGCATTCTGCGTTCTGTTATACCATGCTTTCAGCCTGGCCAAAAAGGAAGATGGTCTGCACAGCCACTGAATTCAATCAGAGTAGTGGATTTATGTTTCCTAAAAACTCCTTATGTTAACTGTGACTGGTCAGGAATTTTGGCTGTAACTTCTGGTAACTCTCATACCACTCATATTTTTCTACACATTTCATATTCATAGCAAAACTGATACTTCCTAGTCAGTCAAAATCCTGTCAACTCACCTGCCCTAAGGCAGGTCTCATCTCACATGCTGGAAGTGGCTGCTCTTAGGTACATTCAAAAAATAAGCCAAATACTCAGATGGCACAGAGCTGTCATGGAATGGTTTAGGGTTGGAAAAGACCTGTATGATCATCGAGTCCTACAGCAAAGACCTGCTAGAATGAATGCAGTTATTCCAAACTATACCAACAGGTTTGGCCAACTGATGTAACAAGCAGACCCATCACTTGGGAGATCTCCCTGACAAAAATGCTGGTGTGTGATCTGGGGAATCAGATATGCTTCTTTTAACATCCAAAAAAATGCGTGTCCATGACAATGTATCCCCTTAATATACCTCAACAAGGCAGAAGAATAGAGCACAACAATTATACATCTCTGCCAGTAAAGTAAGGCTTTGATAAAGTACACTAGCTAGGTAAGAATCAATTCTTTTTTCTCTTCTGACCAGTCAGTTTTCCTCTTAAGCATTCAAAACACGACTTTTAATTACACAGTTTTGACAGGAACAATCAGCATGTTTAGAAAATGAGCCACAACAAATAATCAGGCTTGATAAAGAACAGACTAAACACTGGAGAAGCTATGGCTTACAAAGAAGGTCAAACTGCATGACCACGTAGCATCCCTACTGGTCTTCAAACTTCACATATTACATTTTGGGAAGACTTCTGCATTAATTCCTTTCCACCTACCAAAGCAGCTAGTTTTACTGTAACTTGTATGTCCTCTCAACAGCTCCTACTGCCTGCTTGCTCAACCTGCGATGTCATTAAAAAGCAACACTGTAGGAGATCCGAGCAGCAATTAGCATCCTTTTTGCTGTTAAACCCACTATTACTAATGTGACATATGCTTGTTTTGCAGAGTGAGGAACCCAATATAGTTGTCCCTGCCTCAACAGCAGCTTCTCTGAAGAATGCATCCAAGACATACGTCCCCCAGCACTATCTGAATCTGATCCACGTGATTTTGCCAGCACTCTACTGGAATGGAAGAGGAAACCCTGGGTCACGAAACTGCTGGTGGTGGCTGTCTCCAGTCTGTCCAGCAGCTCCCTAGCTCTGGCATTCAATTTTCAGGCTTGAGTTCTGTCCCCTCCTCTGCTCCAGCGGACAGTCAACCACCAATATCTACACTTCACACTACAGGACAGTTAACAGTGAGCTCCTCTCTGCCGCACTAGATGAACCTGATCCACTATAGATAAAATACTTAAATACCAGCAGAACAAGCAGAAGAATGAGTCTGGCTCCCCATATCACCTGTAAGGATGCTCACTTGCCAAGCAAAACCCTTCATTCTCTTTTTCTGCTCCAATCAGATTTTCATTATTTCCATAAAATTTAAACAGAGGAGATCCCGAAGACTCCCCTGCTTCAGACTAATTTTCCCCTTTGTGGTTAAAGTCACCGGTTTGACACACAAATTTAAATGACCCCTCAGGAAATATGGGAAGCAAATGCAAGTTTTCCCCATCCTAGATAGCAACATAAAGCAACAGACTCCAAGAAAAAAGGGGGCATGACCACTTTGTGAACACAGGAATTTCCTTAGTGTTCCAACCTGCTGCTGAAAATGGTACTGTATGGTTTAGTTTGGAGCAAATTAAAGGGGTTTTTAGAGAAAAGGGAAAAAACTTGATATTTGGCATAATCTGAACTGGGTTTTGGGTTTTGTTTGTTGTTTGTTTTTTTTTTTTTCTGTCTAATTTCATTTTATTATTTAGTTCATTTGCTGCATCATTCTGTCATGCTTAAAATAAATTGTCTGGACAGGCCAGATATGAACGTTTGGCATGTTGATACATCTACCTTCAGTCTTTGCATCAATATTAACAGATGTCATGCATGCAGATCAAAGGCAAACATTCATCTTGAGTGTAGCCCTGAAGCAGCTCTGAATCACTGTCTTTGCAACAAGCAAGAATCTACTTCACTCTTGTAAACTCACCTGTCATCAGAACACCTCAGATCTGCCGTAAGTATGAACACCACAAATGAAAACATAGTTGAACAGATTATAGACAAAGAGTTGCTCCTCAGTTCGGATAATGCTGCACATGAAAAATAATCTAAATGAATTTTTTTCTGATGGACTGATACCGGGAGCTATTCCTGTTTCCACTAGCACAATTGCTTAGCACTTTGGTTTTTCACACAGAAGAGAATTCAATGGGCAAAGTGTAAGCACAACAGGTGACCTTAGTTCTTGTTCAGGCTTTGCACTGGCTATATGTCCAACTGGACTTGGTAAATACAAGGTCACTATCCTAACTCTGACAAAGCTTGCAATATTCCACACACTCATCAGTAAGTCCCAAGTGGCACTGAATAATATACAGGTTAAAAATGACCCCAAACACAGGCAGCTTACTTCCATTTGGCACTGAGATTTGGTATAACAAGCACAGTTAGGTACCCGAGTTGAGACCCAAGTTGTACATACTAATATGTGCTACTCATGTTTTCTTACTTAGGAGTACAATCACTGCCTCTCTTAATTGTATAGATGTTTAATGTACTTATATCTATTGTACAACTTGCTATTTTCATTGCCTTGGCAATAACAGATATTCAACATTCACTAACAGAACCCAAAAGCAGTGTCTGTCACATAGCGTAGACACGTGAGTAGTCAGGACAAGAAGTATAAGGGTTTGCACAACCTAAGTGAATCTGATAATCAGTATCTGATTCTAACAGAAAAACACCAGCAGATAGATGAGCCAAGACAACATCTGCAAACCTCACTTCTCCCAGTGCAAAGAAAAGGCTGGAAAGATGTCCAACTTGTATCTTGCACCACCTCCAGAACAGACTTCTCTTGCCTGCTGTTTCTTTAAATCTATTTTAAGCACCACTGGATGTTTTTACTTGGCATTTAAAAAGAAAATATTTGTTAAAAACAAAACAGAACCTTTAAAATATACAGAATAAGCACTGAAATGAGCAGTTTGGTTGCCAAATGTTGTGTGGGTAATAATTATGGGAAAACTAAAAGCCTGGGCAATGCAGTGAACACAGATCTGACATACAGTACTTCTAAACATTGGCAGTCTCTATTATCACAGCCAGTGTTATTTCTAGGACTTGTAGAGGAAAAAAAGCCTTATATTACAGTCTGCTCTTGTCTCACTGCAGTGGACTAACTCAATTTTGATGCTGTGCAAATAACACTGATCTCTACAAACAAGGGACTTCAGGTGGAGTTTCTTTATCCGGAAAAACTCAGTGATGTCCCACAGTGCCTCACAGCCTCCCTTTTACTGTTGAAATGCAGAAAAAACATACCTCCTTTTAGCTTCCAACAGGTGAAATCCTTCACTCCCCACCACAAGGAGAAAGGTTTTTCTTCTAATAGAGAACACTTTGCTCTGCTCCTTAAAATACATACGAAAAGCCAGGCGTCTGAAGATAATGACAAGGCTGCAAGGTAGACCCACATGCCCAATTATATTTCCAACCTTTCCTCATATTTCAGTTCATAAAGAGAGTGTATCTCAGGTCACAACACATTATGACAGCCACAGTTCCAGCTACCACCATTTGACATCTTATGGTATAGCAAACCAGCCGCGTGGGTCCCAATGCAGCTCGCACACACATTAGGCAAATCTGCCACTGAAAACAACAGCAGTCACACCTATGGGGAGGTGAGTCCCAGGGTCTGTAATTCTGGCAGCTATAAAGCAGGGAACAGATTTAATAAATCTGAATTTATTGAATTTATTATAAATTTATATCATTTATTAAATTATAAATATTATAAATTTATTAAATTTATTACATTCAGATTTAATATAAGATTGCAGGAAAGAGAAATCTGTGGGACAGAGACAACAGAGGGACTACTCAGAAGGACCAAGTGTTATGATATTAATGTCTGGTGTACAAAAACTGGGTCCTTAGTCCAGTATATTACAGTGTTTATTCTGCCTTGAAGAACAAGATTTTCTCTAAGTGCTTGGCTTAAGGAATAACTGGACAGACAGATTATCCTATAACAAGTATCACTGACGGAACAATCTTGCCTAGATTTCAAAGTCAGTGGCTGAAATTTCAATTCCAACACCATTAGATACTTTCTAGTGATAGACACTCATATGCCCCTCCTGGTTAACAGCTATTATTCATAACATCTCACAGGCTCAATGTGGCTTTCTTTGCCTTCAGGTAGCACTCGTACATTTACACCTATCTCGTCTTCCATGGATCTTTGCCAGCCTCTTCCCAAGATATATTTTTCCTACCTTCATATCAGCTCAATAGATTCTCTGGGGGGGGAAGGAGAAGAAGTAGTCTGGGCACTTCGAGCCTTATCACATTCAAAATGATAAGGCACAAGCACAAATCTGGGTGGAAAGAGCTCTGTGTCAGATTGCTGCAAAATGGAAAGAACAAATTATAGAGAGGTACTGCCCACAGTGTTATCAGCTACCAGACTCTCTACGTGACATTTACACTTGGTGAGAGTCTGAGAGTCATGCTCAGAGCAAGATGCTTCAGGTTGATTACTCACTCAGTTACAGGGCACTGTAGCCACATTACGGAGATCACTGTGTCTTTGATTACTTGGTATGCTTTCGTTCATACCATTTACACAGATTTGGGCAATTTGGGTGAAGACATTATGTTTGCTGTCACTATTTTCTTTACTACAAAGAAATATCCCAAACTGAAATCACATTGTTTTCGAAAGCAGCAACCCATACCTGTTTGAATTACAACAGCAATATCACACTACCACATCTCTCTGATAGCCACAAACTGCAGTTTCAGGGTAGATATGCCTCCGGATGGAAACTTTGTTTTTGTAAGAAGCTAAGTGGGAAAAGAGTTAAAGAGGGAAAAATTGGGGAAATGCCACTGTATTTGAATAAACCACTAAAAAATCCCCTCAGAGTTACTGGACAACACATACTTGAAGTTCTGGAGCCACAGAGTACTGCAGGCTGGGAGAGTACTGGCAAAGAACCATTACAAAGCCTGTGATGCTTCTAACTTTTATTAACTAAACACATATCATTGGCTTATGAGACAGGAACCACACAAGGGGGATCTTTCCTTCAGATCCAAGACAGCTGCTCCCACGTTTCCACAAGGAACTCCTTTCCTACACACCATGCTGATCACAGTATCTATTATCAAACTTACTCAAAGCTCTTACCATACAAAGGGGTTTTGATTGCTTTAACCCTGAACTAAAGTAGGCTGTACTCATGAAAGCAATCCTACCTTGCTAGTTCTTCCTGACTTTAAGCCATAAATTCATAGAATGGTTTAGGTTGGAAGGGACCTCAAAGATCATTCAGTTCTAACCCCCTGCCATGGGGGCTTTTGAAAAATTATGTGTTTTAAAGAGATGACAAATACATATTTTTATACCTTCATATAATGCATGTATTCATAATAGCTGTGTACTACAGGTGCTGGAAAACAAGAGTTTTCTGGTCCTATTTACAGGCAAAGAGACAGCCGGCTATGTAAGCAAAATTAATAAATTTTCCATTCATTTCTTGATTTGACAAAAAATGCCTCAAGGACTTGTTGGGTTTGTTCACAGTCTGAAGAAGAGAAGGCTCCTTAAGGGGAGACCTTAGAGCAGCTCCCAGGGCCTAAAGGGGCTACAAGAAACCTGGAGAGGAGGTTTTTACAAGGGCCTGTAGGGACAGGACAAGGGGGAATGGCTTTGACCTGACAGAGGGGAGACTGAGATTAGACATTAGACAGAATTTGTTCTCTGTGAGGGTGCTGAGGCGCTGGCACAGGGTGCCCAGAGAAGCTGTGGCTGCCCCATCCCTGGCAGTGTTCAAGGCCAGGTTGGACAGAGCTTGGAGCAACCTGCTCTAGTGGAAGGTGTCCCTGCCCGTGCAAGGGGTTGGAACTGGATGAGCTTTAAGGTCCCTTCCAACCCAAACCAGTCTGTGATCCTTTGCTGCATAACTGCAGGGGAGCAGGAGGGCAAAGGTGATTCCTGTCCACAGGAAGCACACAGATGCATTCATCCTTACAAGAAACCTACCGCTCACACTGCCGCCAGTCAGAATCAGACCTCACACCACTGGAGCAAACCTATTTAAGAACCACTTGTTACCAACAGATGATTAGCTCCATCTTTTGTGGACACAAAGCAAGGTTTTCACCCCTCGCAGCTCCTTCCACCAGCTAGCACCAGTGAAAAGTTGCTGTGTGGGCACAGCCTTTTAATTAAAAGCCTTGTTACGCTCTGCACAATGCTTGTTTTTAAAGCGGTGCATGAAATGAAAAAGGAATATCTCCCAGCACAATGTATCCCTGGGAGCCTCTGGTAATTAGGGCACTTGCTTAATTTTCACATTTTGGTTTCTACTGGGGTATGTGCCAATTAGGAAGCTTCTGTGATGTTCCTGCCTCCCAAACTTTGCCCCCCGCTCTTAAAAATTCATGCAGCTGATGTACGGCTGCCTGCGAGCTCCTCTTATGCTATAGCAAACATTAAATATTAAAGTGCCCATGAAGAAGTATTATGTAAGCTATCACCAGCACTAACTGATGGCTTCTTAACCCACTGATCCTGGTGCATTATACCTCCCATTTGGTGCCCAGCTCACATATGATACGGGTTTAGGACAACACCCCAGTGGGAGCTCAGCCATGCAGCTTGGGCTGCAGAGATGAGGACATTGTCAACTGCACCAGCCCTGGATATCACACCTGGCAGCCTCTGGGCAGCACAGACAGAGCATCTCCTTTGTCCCCCACTCCCAGGAACAGCCAGGACTCTCTCAATCTTACGCAGCAAAAGAGATGCAGAAGGAATGTCTCAGCCTCCTGAGCTACTCACCCAATTCATACCCTTTTACCTTCAGCGATGAACAAGTCCAATGCCTTCAGTGCTATCTTGCACTCACTCATTGGGACTTTACCATCTTCGTATGCCATATTCTCAACATGCCACTGCCTCACCTCTCAGTCTTCTCATACATAGAATCATTTAGGTTGGAAAAGATCTTTAAGATCATCAAGTTCAACTATTAGCCTAACACTACCAAGTCCACCACTAAACCATGTCACTAAGTGCCACATCTACATGTCTTTTAAATACCCTCAAGTATGGTATTTAACTGGGCAGCCTGTTCCAATGCTTTCAACCCTTTCAGTGAAGAATTTTTTCCTATTATCCATCTAAACCTCCCCTGGTGCAGCTTGAGGCCGTTTCCTCTTGTCCTGTCACTTGTTATTTGTGAGAAGAGCCCAGCCCCCTCCTGGCTCCATCCTCCAGTCAGGCAGTTGTAGAGCGTGATAAGGTTCCCTAAGCCTCCTTTTCTCCAAGTTAAACACTCCCACTTCTCTCAGCTACTCCTCGTGAAGACCTGAATGCACACAAATAGGGCAGCAGCTCATTTTCTGAAACCAAGCTCAGTTCAGCACTGTGCTTAACTATATGCTTAATTTTAAGTAGGTCCAACTGAAGCCTAGTGTTTAAAGACAAGTGGAAGCTTGGCTTCTTGATGAGGATTATAAAAGAGTGATTCTAGCTATTAAGGTGAGCTTTTCTGTAAAACTGAATAAAAAACAGAACTACCACTCCTCAGAACATCCCAGTTTTGACATTCGCTTTCATCTCTAATTAGGGCAAAAATTCAAAATATCAGCATTTTTGACAGAATAAAGCATTTAGAAAGCACTGGTTTCAAATATTAAATGTTTCGCTATTCCCCAGCTGAATGCAGTTCCATCTTGGACTAAATAGAGAAGTCTTCATTTACACTGTTTTGACATTGAATCGTATTGGGTCTAAACCAGCCCCGAGGCCACACACAGTGCCACAGAACCCCCCAGAAGCACCTCCTGACCTTATTCTTCCCAAAAGGGCTGATTTTCCCAGCCACATTACATCTCCCTGCACTCAGCATAGCAAGAGAATGGGCAGGGTAGTGGGGGGCAGCTCCAAGAACCCAGGGCTCACAGAGGGGGAAAACAGGGTTAGCTTCTCTCACCAAAAGGGATCATGGAATCCCAGACCAGGTTTGGGTTGGAAGGGACCTTAAAGCTCATCCACTTCCAACCCCCTGCCATGGGCAGGGACACCTTCCACTAGAGCAGGTTGCTCCAAGCCCTGTCCAACCTGGCCTTGAACACTGCCAGGGATGGGGCAGCCACAGCTTCCCCGGGCATCCTGTGCCAGCACCTCACCACCCTCACAGAGAAGAAATTCTGTCTAATGTCTAATCTCAGTCTCCTCTGTCAGGTCAAAGACACTCCCCCTTGTCCTGTCCCTACAGGCCTTTGTCCAAAGCCCCTTTCCAGGTTTCTTGTAGCCCCTTTAGGCACTGGAGCTGCTCTACAGTCTCCCTGGAGCCTTTTCTTCCTGGTTTCTATTTCCTCTGTATGTTATTTAAGACTGTGATCAAGTCACCACTTAAACTCTCTTTGATAAGATAAACATATCAACAGATTAAGGGGCCCCGTATCTCCAGTTCATCACTTCTTACTGCGGCTCTTTTCCAAATTCCACTGTCAAAAACTCTCCTGACCTGTGGCCACAAGAAGAGGAAACAGCACAGAAAGGAGCAGCAGCCTTCTTTATGTCAGCAATGTTTATTCCTATTTACCATTATATTTGGAGACCTCAGTTATACAGATGTTCTCTATTTAATCTGTCACGTTGATTCAGTATAAACTTAGTGTCTCAATCAAAATGTTGTAGAGCAGCAAGAGAAATGCTTTACAGTAGTCTTGGTGTATTAAATCAATTGTATAACTTTACTTAACCAGGCTTAAAATGTCAAAGAAAAAAGAAAAAAGGCCAGTTTGACATGATTTTGTTTCTACAAGTCGACACCCACGTGGGCTAGCATTCCTCATGCTACCATTCCTTCCAGCTGTATTCAGCACATCCCAGGCATCCCATCATTTCTGCTTGGCATAAAAAACAAGTAATGGACATGAGTTGTACCGTTCACTCTTCTTAAATACCTATAAAACTCTTCCTTTTTCTAGTTCTCTTGAACCTCTCCAGGGCTCTGATTGATGTTAAAACTTGTATTAGTGGCCTGCAGAACACCTTGATAAACTTTTAAAACTATCCAATGCAGATCTCTGGATTTGTTGACTTCCTTAAATGTAAAAGTTAATTTTCTGTCCCCCATCTGGTGACATAGAAGCCATATATGCCAGAGATACACAAGACAACAAACTCTGCTCAATGCCAAGGTCAAAATATCTTGACCTGGATAAACTAAAGCAAAATACTTTGCTCTAACTATGCAATCCAGAAATCCCAGTATTTCCCCCCCACAACCACCCAATCCTGAAATGTCATTGAGGAATATCTCAAATGAAAACTCCAGATCTCTTTTCTCATATTAAGGCTGCACGCAGATAATCTATGCAATTAGATCTTGCAATCTTGCTAATTTCTTCCCTTATTTTACCTCCCTACCTTTTGTTATCTCTCATCTATATTTAATTTCTAAATGGTCTCTTGCATGTTCTGTGAGTGGATAGAACAGGAATCTCTACAAGGTCTTTTAGTCATTATGAATCTTGTTTCCCCAAATGTCTTCCCCCTTGACCTTAATGACATTCTTCTTTCACCAAGATATATATGTGCATGTACATATATATATATATACATAAAGATAGTTGTGTCTGGCGCCCTGCAGAAAGGATTATCCTCTTGCTCTGGCCATGTCCCAGTACATACCAGTAAAAACTCTTTAGGATGAATTTAGTCATAGAGGAAAAACTCCCACTGTGCATTCCTGTGGCTAAAAATAAAAATTGCTGTCCAACACTAAAAGGTAGAATCAATACAAGTTTTTCTGCCTATTCCTGCACTGCACAAGGATGTGGATAGCCTGAAGAAAAACAAAACAAGCTGTATGTTCTGGGCTGGTGCAAGGGAAAGAAGCTCAGTCAAGGGGAAAGGTAAAAAGCACATTAAATGTTCCAAAAATGCCTTGCTCTATCCAAAACATCAGGAGCAAGTCAAAGAAGACAGAATACGGGCTTGAGCTGTACGAACAACAATAAAGCTGGTTTCAGTGGTTAATCTTAAATGTGTTTTCTGTGAAGAATGGGGAGTGGGAGGAGAGTCCGGTGTTCATTTAAGGAGGACAGGAGCAGTGGTCCCAGGCCTCCTGCAGAGGACAAGAGGTTAGAAGACAACTTCGCTCCTCCTAGATTTCCTGTGGCAAATCTGAACCCATGATCAAAAACTCTGCCTGCCCAGAGCCTTACCCAGGGAAAAGGAGACAAGTGCATGAGTGGAAGACAGCCCATTAGTTTAAGAGCATGAGCAGCAGTGTGATTCTTGCACCAAGGTACAGCAGCCTGCAGATGATTTTTGTTCTCATTCAGAAGATAGCAGAAAGCCCACATTAAGGACTACCCAAACATTTCCCACCTCTTCCTTAGAATATTCACCCCTTCTTACACAGAGAGCTGTGCAGAATTCAACCTTTCACAGGACTAGCTGTTACCAGTTGTGCACGGTGAAAGAGTGGTGTAAGTTTTCTGGACCAGAACAGGGCCTGATTCGCCTCTCCATCTGTTAAAGCCTCATTTCTTTTCTGCAATAAAATGGAAACAGAATCCTAAAGCGAACAGGTAAATCTATTGGGTTCTTTGAACTCCTCAGATGAAGCCAGTAAGGAATATACATGGCAGCCATACCTATATAATTCTTCTCATACTGGTGTAAATAGGGTTTGAACTCCTCAAATCCCCGCAATACCCAAGCAAACTGCTGCAGCATTAACTTCTTTCAGACTGATGCATCACTATTCACAGTGCACTGTGGGGATTTTGCTTCACTATTGATTATTCTTCGTTTTAGTTAAGCTAATGTAAAAAAACAACACCCAAAACCCCACAGAGTGGACAGGGGACAGGAACCAAATACATCACCAGCTCAAGCTACAAGACTGAGGAGCACATTTACCATTGCTCTCTACCACCACCCTGTATTTGCTGCAGTAGACAGGACTTTGAATGAGTTCACCACCTGAGCACGTGCTATTTCACCAGTGACTGCTGCAGCACTAACTATGACGCTATGATCACACAGCCAACAGTACCTGGAGAAGTTAGATAAAACCTAATTCTTGTATCCCCACAAACCAGCCCCTGCAGTGACTATACAGCGTACACAACTTTGATCACCAGCTCAACTCCCTTGCTGTCATTTAAACTATACCTTTCTCTCATCTAACTTTTGACACTGAATTTTTCCATCTTTCAAAATCTTCTCTACATGATATCACTGTTCAGAAATCTCGTTTGTTAAAAGCAACAATGCCTTGAGGGGTATATTGCTAAGTGACAATCACAGTATCTATTTTAGAAACCTTTATAAAGCAGATAAAGTAAATCAAACGTGTTTTGGGACCTGCCACTGTTTGTGAATATAAAAGGAAGTAAGCTTTGAAATTCAAGGGATCCCTTTGGTCTGTATCCAAAACATTCAGATGTAAACCCACACAGTACAATTATATATGGACACACGAAGCAGACCTGTGACAACTTGACCAGCCATCCACACAGTTCAATTTGGTTCACGATTTTCAGAAGAGACAAATTAAACCGGAAGGTTTATTATGCCAACATCTCCGTTTATTCTTTTTTACCAAGACTGAAGTTTCTCTTCCTTAATCTTTTTGACTATAGTGCAGACATTCTGGAAGATGAAGGCGATCAGAACATGCTGCCTAGAGACTTCATGATAAACGCAAGATAAATAGGTTAGCTATTCCCTTCGGAGTACTACTCACGTTAGTTCAAAAAAGGCAGGAAGGAGAAGCAGAAAAAGTGTTAAAAAGTGATCTATAAAGTCCAACAATAGCAAAAGAAGGTATGCAAATGTGGATTACTCAATAACCAGCTATTCCTAACTGCTGTTTGACAATCGATGGAAGAAAAATTCCATTGGCTTATCACCAATGACCACATCTCTCTTTAGTCATGATACAGCCTCTGTTTCAAGAGGTCTGGATCCAGCCCCTTGTCAGTTGCTAATTATTCCCTAGGGACAATTTCTTCAGCTTTGCTACCCTCCTACTGTGTCAGAATGGCCTCCAAGTCTGGGAAGTCTTTTTGGTACCTTCACAGACTGTGATACGCATCCAGTTGTCCTCCCTACAACATATACTAAGCAACAGGGGTCTAATGTCCACACTTGAGGCAGTGTGCAGGACAAGCACCAGATGGATCGCCGGGCACTACTTCCCATTCTGCAGGAACTTGACTGTATAAGGCCTTTAAAGGAGGAGTAATTCAGCCTTTTCATAATCAGACATTTCTGTTCTATTTGTTGATCCTCTAAGCCTTAGGCAAGAAAAATATCACTCAAACAGGAAAGCCAAATCAGAGGTCTCTCATTTTGTAGTTCATCCAATACAAAGATGATACTCCACTAGCAGTTCCCAAACGACATTTCTCCAATGACTGGCCTGGGTTGGGTAAGACTGGCTTTAATTCCCTCACAGTCTTTAAAATTTGAGAAGAATCCAAGATGGTCCATGACAAATTGAGACTTGACAGTCACCCCTTTCTAATAAGTTTCAGAATCACCGCTGCAGACTCTGAGCAATATTAAGTATGATTACAGCCTCGTAGTCTTGCTCAAAGGTTCATGACAAACTCATTTGGTATACCAGTGGAAAGAAATCATTCCCTCCAAGTAACAGTCACATATTGCTGCTGATCAGGAATCTAGCAGCTGCAGCACTAGCACCTACTAGAAACAAGGGTGTGCCTTTAACAACTATTTTGCCTCACGAACAAAATTCATTCTCAACCTGCTTCCTTTTGTATTATAATGTGACTCTAATTTAATTATGGCATACGTAGTCCATGCTGTTGACATATTTCCTGACATTGCCCTGCCTACACCCTGTTCCTCTGACATTCCTTCTCTACAGAGAGCAGCAGAGACAGCTCAAGAGCAACATACTCTGGGGATAAAACAGCACACACACATTCATCTACTTGTGCAATGGGAAGTGAATTCAGCAGGTTTCCAGATGTGGCACAAACCTCACAGGCAGTACCCCTGAAACTCAGGACAAAAACCACTGCAAAGAGGCACAAAGGAAAAAGGCCCAATCAAAATGACACAGTCTAAAAGAAAAATCCCATCATAAATCACCTTGTTGGAGCCAACTGGTGTCAGAGGCAAAACACACTCGTAAAACATCAACTCCTTTCCCTGTTACACTTACATCACAGGAGGTGTATGGAGCAGAGTCATGTCCTGTGTTTTGTTCACTGTCAATGATTCTTTTTTGTTTAGTAGCAGCAAACAGAGCATCACAGAAATACATGCCCTTTACGTGTTTATTGTAAGGCAGACAAGGAAGTCTGGTGATAGCTCATCATTATTCCTCACACTGCTTCTAATGAACAGATCTATACTCTCACTTTTCATTGACTTAATCAAGGATTCTCTATGATACGCAATTAATCTTTAATATGAAAGTGATTAGGGAGAAGACAGAAAATGCAGCTGAACATCCTAACCACTGAAACCCAGATTAAGGAATTTTTCAAAATCCATTTCCTTTATATTGCATTTTTACATTTGCAAATCTCTTGATACAGGAAAGCCCAATGAAGCAAGTTTATTTTTACAACCCATGGAACAGATTCACAGTTTTCATTCAGATGGGTATGTTAGTAGCTCCTCAGCAGTGAGCCCACATTGCAATTTTAACACTCTGAGGCAAAGCAGAAGAAAGCAGTTCACAGAAAGGTACTGGGAATACATATTGAAATCATAACACTGGCAAACCATCCACATCAATCCTGTCCCTGGTCAAACATACAAAAAAACCTAGATGTGACAGTTTACCCTGTCTTGCTAAACCTTGCCTGGATCACACACCTCTGAAGCTTAGCTTCACGGGCTTAAGATAGCCGGAGAAGGTGCTCTTGATTGGGACAGGAAACCAGCTAAGATTCCCTAGAAGGATGGACCACCACTGCGCATCTAAATCAAGGTAAAAAGCCATTGATTGGGTCTGGTTAGTTGTAAGGGCAAGAGGGAGGCTGGAAGCTAAGCAAAAACTAACCGGAGACAGGTTCTGTGGGTTGTCAGTCTGGAAGGGACTAAGCCCCCTGCGATGCCTAGGCAGGGGACAACATAACTGCCATGAAAGGGTGTTAAATAAGAATGTCTGAATTTCTACATCAACCCTCCTAAATGTGTGGAGACAGGAACTCAGCCACAGAAAAACTTCATTGTTGGTGTTTTGGAAGCTTAGTACTTCATCACAGGTATTACTTTTAATCAAAAATGGAAGCATAGCATAGGCTGGTAATATAGTTAAGACTGCTACAGGCAAGCCTTTTAACATGGGCAGTGCTTGCATGTGTCTTTATTTCCCCAGGAACTTCAAAGGACTTAGTTTTCAGTACATGGAGACCCCCTAAGAACTAGTTTCTGAGGAGTTTTAAGGGAATGAAGATCCTTATTAAAAATCACTAGCCACTTTTGAACACAACAGTGATCAGGTAAAATGGCAAGGCGGGCAATACATCATGACTACGTACATCTTTGACCATTTCATTAACCTGTTCAACAGCCCATTTCCACCAGGATCATTTCCAAGAGTCAGAAGAACAAAACAATTCTGAAAGACAACTTTTTTCTTTCCTTCGAAAAGAGTCTCTTGCTGCTTCAATACTTTGTACGGTAAGCAGAGGTCTGCAGTAGTTATCTCTGAACAGTAATGTATTTTAAGACCCAGCTATCTAGGATCCACTGGAGCTGGATCCCATTCCCTGAGCAAGACAGTGCCCCCAGCCTCAAGCCGTATCTCCGCAACCTGATTCTATTGCTGGCAGCTCCCTAGCCTAATACTGCCTTCCATTTGCTACATAATTACCTGCAGCAATACCAGTATGTGTTATCTGTATTTCTTTTGGTTAAAATACATCTTTGATACCTATGAGTTCACCCCTGCATTTAACTGTGTACAGTCACCTATACAGTGCAGCCTAATATTTATAAAGAAAACTGGAAAATATAAAACCCTCCCATCTTCCCCTAAAAGCTCACATGCAAGACAGTATGCCATACTAAGCTTAATGGGAACTAAGAGTAACGTGGCAGCCTTGTACTCCTAAACCAGGGTCAATCCAAATCTTTCAGCTACTTTGTCATCCTTTCCTTGTTTTAACCCTATCTCTAATGCAGCTGAGCAACAGACTGTACCAAAACACCCCCATCTTTCCAGTGCAAAAATGCAACCATGCAGTATTTCTCATGCATGTGGAACTGCATCTTTCAGAGACAGAGGAGATATGCACAGCCCAAATAATGGAACAGACAACTGAATACACCAATTCATCCTTGCCCATGCTCCCAAACCCTCTGTCCCCCAACCCCACCTTCTATTTTCACATTTGGTTGCCCACAGTACCCTGATAAGTGCATGGTGCGGGGAACAACTGCATTTTAGCTTCCCAACCAGACAATATGCAACAGAAGCACAATGCAATAAGCCTACTGCCTGCCACCTTTGCATTGTACAAAGCTGAAAGTATGGATTATGTTCAGTCTATAACTGAAAGCCCCTTCACACCTTGCAGTCTTTTCATCTTTTCCCTTGTGCCTTCCCAGTACCATTACCTTGAAAGAGAAGCAATCTTAACTGTTTGCCTCTCATAGTTCCCTTATTTTGTGGTTTAGAAAAGCAGCTCATGAAAAAGAGACACTAAGCATAAGCTTAAACACACTCCTGAATTCAGACCAAAGAAAATAGGATTTATGCATTGCTTATTATACCCATCTATCCTAGATGCCTGTAATTCTCCCATTCTCAGTGCCTACTGCCTCCCTTCCAGGGACTGAACCGGGAGCCAGAACTCAGCTTTTACCTCCTCAACTCCGGCCCCTCTGTCAAATTCAAATAATCTGATCAATGAATGGGAGGTAGCCCTAGGAAAGAGACAAAGAGACAACCAGAACAGAGGATTGTTATTCTGTAAGCCTCATTTCCTTCCAAAACCAGGCTGAAGAAGTATCCTGGGACAAAGGACTTGTGACAGCACATCACTTACCTACTCATGTGCAGGAATGCAGCTGGGTAGCAGAGTAATTATGGACTGGAGAATTGGGGGGGGGGGGGCTTTAAATTATGTGCTTACCCTGGGCAAAAGCTTTAAAAGGACAAATTGCAAGAAGTCATTATCTCTTTTCTCCCTTCCCCCTCTTTTTAATTGTAACCTAGATCAGAGCCTGCTCCAACAGTCGGGGCTTCTCCTTTTGTTTGACACTGTAGTAAAGTTGTAGGGTTGTTTGTGAAATATGTTGCCATGGAAACTAACGTGTGCTGCCATGGAGATCATGTCAGCTCCAGCCTCGCATCTTCACTGCAGACTCAAGAAAGGCAGAAGAGAAGCCAGGGAGGAGGAATTCTTCCCTTGGAAAACCAAGTGTTTTGAAACATTAGCAAGCCTACTCAGAGATTCGACAAAAACTGAGGGCACTCTTAAACCGTTAACACTTACTGATGCTTAAAGAGAAGCGTTGCGTGTTAAAGAGCAGCAATGTGTTAGAGAAGTCACTTTTAACAATATTCTCAGAACCATCGTGGTTAAAGGCTTCAGGGTGTTGAACAAGCTGCGTCAAAAATCGAAGATTCATTTTTAGACCATCCAGATACCAAAGAACCTTTCCTGACAATTTTCCCAAGTAAAATAATTTCAAAAAGCACAAAAGGAAGGAAAAAAAAACCACCCTATTAACTGTAAAAGCTGCATGAAAGGCACGTGGGTTAATAAATCAATCAAACAATGATCCATGACATACATATATGGTCAGATTAAGACCTCGGTTAAAGAAACTAAGGAAGTGAAATTCATTCTAAAGGAAATAACTAAAATATCATCTAAGCATCTTTCTAAAGTGAATGGTGGATACAGAAAATGTGCATTCATTTCCCTGCACTTCAAAACTCTGGTATTTATTTTTTCCTGTATTCTTTAAATGAAAAGTAGAAGCTAAAGCTAAAAGCTACTACTAAATTAAGGACTTAAGAGGTATTGTAAATCCTCCCAGTAGCCAAATCCTAAGCATTTAGGCTCCCTGAGCAAAACCTAATAGACACAAACTCTGCTTTAGCCCATTCGAATTAATTTTAAGCAGAGGCTCTCTAATCAGCGTGCACAGTCTTCTTGCTTCAAAATTAAAGACATGTCTAAATCTTTGCCAGATCAGGGACAAAGTAAGTTCGTTGGTTCATGAAACAACTTGAATCACTGATAATAAAACCTCTGAATGAGGAAACGTATAAATTAATGTTTAAAGAGGCATCAGAAAGAGCAATCCCTTCCTGAATTAAAGCTAAATCTTGTCAAATAAAATATCTATTATGTTTTATGCAAGATATATTGCATCTCCAAACCATACCGGTTCTTACTTGATGGCTCTGCACCCAGCACTGACAATTTGAGCTTTTATAACTCACAGCCACAAAGATTTTTGTATCTTACAAATGCGTACGAGTGGAGACTAAAACTAGGGTTTCAAAACTCAACCAGACCATTTTCTCTGAAAGAAGTGGAAACAAACACTAAAAATATGAAGAAACACATCTCCCTCTTCAAGCTGATAGACTTCAGAGAAAAAAATGAAGAGCTACATCTTGACAGAAAACTTTGCACATCCATCCATCCATCCACAGGCTTTATCAAAGAAAAACAGTACACATACCTAAGTGCCTGAAACCCATCCTGCTATAACTCCACACAAGCTTTCTAGTCCCTCCTCTGAAATCATAGAATCATACAATAGTTACTGTTGGAAAGGACCTTAAGATCATCCAGTTCCAACTCCCCTGCCATGGGAAGGGACACCTCACACTAAAACATGCCACCCATCCAAGGCTTTGTCCAACCTGGCCTTGAACACCACCGGGGATGGAGCATTCACAACTTCCCTGGGCAACCCATTCCAGTGCCTCACCACCCTTACAGTAAAGAACTTCCTCCTTATATTCAATCTAAACTTCCCCTATTTAAGTTTTAACCCATTACCCCTTGTCCTAAGAGCTCTTCATGTTTTCTTGTACACTTAAGGTATTCCAATGTGCTTTTCACAAAACTACATATATAATCAACACTTCTATACTTACAGTAGTATCCAACCCTTACATCCAATACACCAAGCTGCGAGGCATGTAACACTATTTTCAGCATTCAAGCAAGAAAGCTGCCCTATTCAGTTTGTAAGCTGTACTGTACAAAATGATGAGGACCACCAGCTTTCACAAGGACACAGCAATGAAATTACTTTTTCAGTAAATAAAATTTAGGCTGTCATACGATTCAGTGAATAAAGGATACTTTAGATACAGAGTTCACAGATTCACCTCACAAAAAAGTCTTCAAAAATACTCCTTAAAAATGGATTAACATCCTTCAGTGCTCCTGCCCTCCGAAAACAGCTGGGATCTAACAGCACCTTGAGTGGACAGGCTGAAGCCCTGCAAAACATCTCTACTAGGACAACCTGATTCATTGAGATGCTACAGCTTTACTTCTGTTTCTTTTCACACGTCTCCTTTCTCACTATAAACGGGTATCTAGAAAACACTTAGAGACTTCTCACCCATAAAGATTTTTTTCCACACACACAGTAGGGGAAAAATCAGATCAGAAAACTACAGTCATTCCATTTTAACCATCCCGAGAATAAAGTTTATGATATACATTGGATCCTGCTTTCTTCCCATCTCATATATTTGGCTAAAAATGCATGAGGTATTGGGGAGAAACGAGATTTTGCTTATCTGCAGTGTTTCTTCTACTTGGGTGTAATTTAAATGCTATAGAAAACATTCCAGGAAATAGCACCAAATACTTTTTTCCTAGCTGGTGACTGGTGCAGCGATCACAGGACCAGCTGACACATTATGCGTCTGGCCAGTTTATTAACTTTCTGGATCTTGCGATAATTCCTAGGGAGAGGAGAGAAAAAACAACTGACTTTTATTTGCTTGACACTGAATTTGCACAATGTTACTAGTTTGATTTCAGGAGGGCTCAAGATTTACCCGATTCTTCACGACACAGAGATGAATCCAGAGACTGTGAAGTCTAGACAAAGAAGAATAAGCCTGGACTGAAATCCCTCTGGCAGCCTCCTGCTCTGATGAGCAATCCCAAAAACTCTTTGAGTGGGACAAATCCAGAAAGAGCATCAAAAGATTGGAGACAGGAAGTAAAAAGAAACAGAGTCACCAAAAACAAATCACCTCAAACCAATTTCATTTCCTTCTGCATCAAATTAATATGTTTTATGGCTTGGGAAAAAGGACTAGTACTTTATACCTTGACTTTAAACAAGGTTTTTGACATAGTCTCACACAACGTTCTCTTAAGGAGGTTTGGAAAACATGGTAAGGAAAGTTAATTCAGGATGGATGGAAAACTTTGAGAGCTATATGCAGCAGTTATTACTGGTTCTACATGAGCGTACAGCACACATCTGGATGAGCTATGTGGGCTAGCCCTGCTCCATCTTAGATTTCCTGTTATCCAGCTGGGTAACAGGAAAGAACCAACTTATGAAATCTGCAGACCAAATGGAAGCAACGAGGAGGATTCAAATCCGGTATTATCATGATACACTGGAGAAACTGGAAAACAGACAGGAAAGAAACACAAAGCTGTACACACACTGGCAGAAATAACTGCAGAGATACAGTAAGAAGAACTTCTAGCCAAGTAAGAGTTCTTAGAGAGGATCCATTGGTAAGAGGGGATGGCAATCTCAACATGAGTCAAAAGAGTCAAGCTGTTGAGCACGAGACAGACAGGCTGGAAAGATAAACAGGATGATGGCCTGCAAAACACATGGAGTTATCCTTCCACTCCTCTGAGGATCAGCAAAGCTCCAGCTGCGATACTACACCCTCGCCTGTGTGCTGCATTTGAAGAAAAAGATAAGCCAACTGGAGCAAGTCCAGAGAAGAGCCAAAGGAAGAAGCAAACCTCAGGAAAACACAACTCAGAGATATACATATACTTGGGACCGGTTAGTAAAACTGTGAGGAGAAAAAGACAGGAGGTGGAGTAGGAAGAATGGTGTAAATTACCCTGTTTAGTATTTAAGGTACTACTGTGAAGAAGAAAGAATATTTTCTGGTGTGCTGGCAGAGATGAGACTGATTACACCACAGCAAGAGTCAGCTTTGACATTACAAAGAACTTCTTAGCAATGAAGAGAGCAGCGCAGGCACATGCTTCAATGGGAAGCAGTGGACATTTCATCCTGAGCTGCCTTCAAGAGCAGCTACACAAGGTTCTGGAAAGCAATGGGATTGGAAGAATCAATGAAGAGAGGCTTATTTCTTGGAATGCTGTTTTAAACCCAGAGAAAATGAAGCAGGTCTTCAAAATCACTGTTTCCTTGCAGTAAAAGACAGTGGGAGGGGTACTGTATCTGTATGCAAAATGTTTCTTCCCTTTTCATAAGAGAGGGTTTGGAAACGGTCACTATACCATTTTATCAAGGACCTACTTTAAACATTGCTTCTAACTGAAAGATAAATAAATAAAAGCCAAGTAAAATGACTGCTCTGCTTCCTGGTAATTGAGGAATTACAGAGTAATTGAATGTGGGGGTGTTTGTCTTTTTTCAGCTTGCCTTTTCTGTTATTTGCAGACTTTCAGTGAGATTTGCAGGAGGCTGTGGGACACAACAAGATATGACAGTTGCTGTAATTTCTTGTCAAATTCTCTTTTCAATTTTCATCTGCAATAGAAGACAAATGGGACAAAAGCAATGACAGGTACCCTCCTCACTGCATGAGGAGGAGGAGAAAAATCGCATACACAACTCATCCATTAGTTTAATGCAAAAGAGATTATGGAAGCAGTAGTCACTGAAGAGCAAAGGGATAAGTGATGTTCTTGCTAGCCATTACGTTAATGGTGAGAGCAAGGGAATGCCTGTATAATTGCCAGAGCAGGCTGAGAGGCCTCTGGGGATGCAGGCAGCTTGTGGGGCACAAGAGAAACTGCTCAACCCTATCACAGGGCTGCCTTATAAAATCACACGTGTTATTACAGACATTGGACCCATCCTTGCAGCCTTTATCTGTTAAATGTCATTCTCTGGTTTGTCCCAGGCCCCATGAGTGCATTACAGAAGTATTGCCTAGAGGAGTAAGGGATCACGTATTAAGTTCCCTGCATTCCCTCCTCCTTCAGTTCATGTGCTCCTGCCACAGTTTCCCAATTCAATCCCTGGCTGTACATCAGAAAACAATCCTCACGTGTAAAGGTAAGAGCAGAACATGAATGCATTCTCCCCCAGTGCACAGCTCTGAGCTTTAGAAAACCTGGTCACACCGACGGACGAAGCGAGCTGCTTCCATTCCTTGCCTCTAGTAGACCTGGGGCAATGTGAGCCCAAGAGAAACGGCTTTTACTGCTTTCTTGGATCTGCCATCACACATAGGGCTCCACTCCTCAACTGACCTTCTGCCAATCAGTTAACTGCCTGTGGGGTTTAGTTGGTGCACAACTGACTCTAGCCAGTATGGCACAAAAAATTAACCCCCTTGATTTAAAGCAATACAAGCCTGATGAAATCTCAGGGAAGTTACCCACCCTGCTCCAGGTACAACTTCATAAGAGGTTTGCATGGCTATTGCATAGTACTCTTCATCTGATGCTGTGCACCAGAAAGCAGCTCCCTTTTAGCCTGTGAAGACTGGAAACAGCTGGTATCTTCAAAGGAGGTGATCATCCTCCTTTGAAGGAGGTGATCCTGCCCCTCTACTCTGCTCTCGTGAGACCCCACTTGAAGCACTGTGTGCAGTCCTGGTGACTTCAATATAAAAAGGACAAGGAGCTATTGGAGCAAGTCCAGAGGAGGCCATGAACATGATCAGGGGACTGAAGCACCTCCCATATGAAGACAGGCTGAGCAAGTTGGGGCTGTTCAGCCTGGAAAAGAGAAGGCTGCGTGGAGACCTCATAGCAGCCTCCCAGTACCTGAAGGAGGCTACAAGGGTGCTGGAGAGGGACTCTTCATCAGGGACTGTAGTGATAGGACAAGGGGTGATAGGTTCAAACTGAAACAGGGGAAGTTCAGGTTAAGTATAAGGAAGAAGTTCTTTACTGTGAGGTTGGTGAGTCGCTAGCACAGGGTGCCCAGAGAAGTCGTAAATGCTCCATTCCTGGCAATGTTCAAGGCCAGGTTGGACAGAGCCCTGGGTGACATGGTCTAGTGTGAGGTGTCCCTGCCCATGGCAGGGGGTTGGAACTGGATGAGTTTTAAGGTCCCTCCCAACCCAAACCATTCTCTGATTCTACGATCTCTGAATCACAGGCAAATCATTCGTTCGAGGTCTAAGCAAAGCATGAGCAGAAACCCAAGCATGGCCACATGCCACGAGCAGCCCCGATCCCCAGATCTTGCAAGCCATCCCCCAGACTGGATGTGCTCCCTCCAGTACTAAATTTAAAAAGACAACCTTAATCAATCCTGTAATTAAACATTGCTTTAAGCCACTCTGCTGAGCATCGCACCTCACACGCTTGGTACACTGCTCAAGTTCTGACTGATGGGCAGACACCGCTAACAAATTTCTCCCTCCTCTGTTGGCTTTTTGGCAGTCCACAATGGGTCACTCTTAATGCAATTTCATTTTCTTAATTAAATCTTCCCTGAGGTATCACCACTGGGTATTATTTCCCTTTGATTCCTTTATTTAATATTTCAGAACAGAGACAGTCTCACCCTGCTTTCACGGGTTACAAATCCTCCCTTGATTAACCCACAGAGAAGATGAGGGGATTTTTCTTTTTAAGTGAAAAACATTCGTGTTCGTTAAGCACACAACACAGACCATGTAACAAGGCTTAGGAGACTAAAGGAAAACGTGAAACACAGCCAAGTTAAGAAGGAAAAGATCAATAAAAATAAAGGATTGTTTCTTGTTATCTTGAATTTTACAGAGCAGTTTGTTTGCAAAAAGGGGAGAAAGGCCCCCAGATCTCACTGCCTTCCTGTGGGAGCAGCACTCTAGTGAGTTTAATAAAAACTGATGTTTATCCTAATGTATGTAGTACCTATAGTCACAGGTCAAGGAAAACAAGAAATCTCAGCTTTCTTTTCCAAAAATGGATCTCCAATCAGCATGCACTGAAAGTCTTCAAATCAGGAACCCTATAAGCACCCTGATCCCATAGGAGGAAGTCTCCAAACCAGAAGCCTTGAAAATCCCTATATTGGCAGGGAGTCCTATCCCTAGTTTCCTCAGGAAATACCTCAGGACATAAATATTGGCTGGATATGTGACTACCCTTTGTACTTTCCAAAAGGTGCATTACTCTACATAGCTTTGTGCTGGCGATTACGAATCTACCATTACTGCTTGTGATGCCTTCCACTGAACATAATGATATGACCAGTGTTAAAGCAAAACTAAACTCTCTGGGAATGGTAAAGCAAAACTAAACTCTCCAGGAAGACAGAGATGAATGATGTTAGCAACATACAGTTCAGGAAAATACTCATACGAACCACCACAGAAATTCTGACCTCTAATTTTAGTCTCCTATAGCTGTCTTCATAGACAACCCTGTAGCAGATATATAGTGGGATTTACATCATTCCGTTCTGTTTTGCTTAAATTAGCATCAATGCTCTCTTGAGAGAGCAATATCCCCCCACAAAAGTCCAGCTTACCTTTAAAATACAGAATGGTTCATCCCAAGCCCCTCTTCCTGCTACAGAGACCAGTTATTCCACTGGCACAAGAGGGCTCAATTCTAGACAGCTTCTAGATACAACAGCAGGAGAAACAGCTTCAAATAACCCGCCAAAAAGGACAGGACTCCTCAGCAGCCTCCAATAGCCATAACCATCCCAGTAAGAAACTTGGGCATAAAAATCCCAAGCCAGACTCATTGAGGACATCTTCATTTTGGAAGAGTTAAATATCATATCCCCTATTAATAAAGCAAAGTCAAAAATATCAGGAACATCGGAAACAATGGTCTTACAAATGGCTAACATCAAACACTTCTGCAAAATGCAGGGTATAGAACTGACCTGCAAATCCTCCAGCCACTGTCTGCACCACAAAAACCTGACAGCCTTACATTGACAAGGTGACAGCAGTTTATGGGTATTATTGCAACAGCCATCTTGTAGTAGTAAATATTTGGGAAGGATGTAAAAGAAGACAGTAGTAAACTACTCAAGCAGTCTCTTACCACTGGCTCAATGAGTAGAGAGCAGCATGAAGAGGGTGGCCATACCAATGGCAGAAACTAAGTACTTCAGGCACATCAATTAGCTAGCAAAAGAAGGGACAGAGGGCATGAGAATACATATTTAAGAATCAGCAGTATTCAGCAGCTCCATGAAGATAAACAGACAAAAATGAAAAAGTCCTGGGATTCAAATGAAATGGAACAAAGGAGAAAAAGGCCCTCACAGCAAAATTTTAACTTGCAGAAAGCTGATGAGGTGAAGACTGCAATAGAAAAGGATAAAAATGACCAAGTCATAGCGAAAGACTTTTGGCAACAGAGATGGACAGAAAATTGCATTCAACAATAACATGAAAACAGAGCTGATTTTGGTCCAATAAAAGAAAAAAAATAAAAATCAAAGACTAAGTCCATGAGCAAAATATGGGTGGAAGGAGGAGAGAAAAAGGTCACATACAAGACACAGCGCTGGGTGCAGATGAGATAGCAAGAAAACCAGACCACAGAGGATGCATAGAGGCACCACAAGAGATGCAAAGCTGACCATTATGGGGTTGAAGTAGGATGAGAATTAGTTTGGGAGCTGCCACAAAAGGAGTACCCAAAAAATAGGAGTGCACAGTATAATGATATCAAATCAGGAGAGGAAGGGTATGCAGGTACCAAAGATGAAGGCAGGGGAAGATAAAGTGATGATTCAAGGAAGGATAAAAGCTGAGGAGAGAAATGACAGAGGTTCACAGACTCATAAGTGAAAAAGAGAAGGAAGGATCATTCACTTTCTCCTCCAAGAGAAGGCACTAGTACTCAGGTTCGCATCATACTAAAGGAGATGGCTCATAATGTGATGGGTCGCTCACAATGTTCAAAATGCAAAATGCATTTGGAAATTACAATAGAAGAGTGGATAGGTTCAAAGGAAAACAAGGGAGATTTCATGGAGCAGGTCTCAACTGAAAGGTACTAAATCCACAGAAACACAGTCAGTTAAGAAAGCTCCTGAGCAGAAAATAGTCAGAGCGGGGACAAAGAAACAATACAGAGAAGTGATTTTCTCCCTGACAAAAAGCCATCTCCCTTTGTTTCTTGGGAAGCCCAGACCAAAGTTTTTTACCCTTTACCTCTAGTCACAGTCCACACAGGCGACTACTGCCCAACACTATAAGCCAGCATGGAGTGATATAAGGAGAAACACCTTGCCTTCCTCCCACTGCTCATTCCCAGCCTTTGCTGGGTACTTGCCTGCATTGCCATAAGCCTTCATGAACAGTCGTGTAGACCTCACCTGGGTTAAAACCACACGGCGTAAAGCAACTGGCTGTTTCTAACCCAGGTCGTTTTCCTGATGCAGCTCTGCATGTATCCTGTCCTGACCCAAGGAAACAACTAACGTGCAGAAAAGAGTGTCTAGGAAAACAGAAGGATGCACTGGGGAAGAAAAGGCTCAAGGAGTGTATTAATGTGCATAAAGAGCTGGTGGGATGGCGTGTGGCAAGACTGAGTGAGGCTCTTCTCCATGGTGGCCAGTGACAGGACCAGGGGCAACAGGAACAGACTGAAACACAGAGAATTCCCTTGAACTATAAGGAAAAAAAAAATGAAACTGAGGCCTGAAGAACACAGGTTATAGAGAAAATTAAATGGCAGATACGACATGACATTTCTACAAGGGGGTTCACATCCCTGCTAGAACAGCATTTAAGGTATGAAGCTTTAGGGTCCATAAATTGAAAGGGGCTAAGCATCCCTGGCAGAGTGTGACAAGGATCTCTGAAAGATTGCCATTTTCATTGCTGTCATTCACAGGCAGCAGGACACCTTAAAGGAAAAGGAAAGAACTTTTCAAAATATAATTGTTTTTCAAATATACTTGCCTATCTACACTCAGCCTATAAAACACTGAGCACAAGGACAGAAGTTTCCTCTATTGTTTCATGCATGGGCAAAGTTTGACACCTCCAAGTTTTGCTCAGATTAACAGAGTACTCCACAATTAGTTCTGTCTCCACTTAAGTGGATACCTGGATCCAGGGAACCAGTGACACAGCACGCACATTCCGTCCTGCACCCAGAAGAAGTGCAGGGCCAGGAGAAGAGCCCCCCATGCAGTCCTGGGTCCAGCTCCGGGGGCAACAGCACAAGAGGGATGTGGAACTGCTGGAGCAAGTCCAAAGGAGGCCACGGAGATGCTGCAAGGGCTGGAGCAGCTCTGCTCTGGAGCCAGGCTGAGAGAGCTGGTGAGGGTGCTGAGGCGCTGGCACAGGTTGCCCAGAGCAGCTGTGGCTGCCCCATCCCTGGCAGTGTTCAAGACCAGGCTGGACAGTGCTTGGAGCAACCTGCTCTAGTGGAAGGTGTCCCTGCCCATAGCAGGGGGTTGGAACTGGATTAGCTTTAAGATCTCTTCCAACCCAAGCCATTCTATGATTCTCTGAAGACTGGGAGGTATCTGTATACCCAGTATGTCAGGCAAGTGCAAGCAAACAAGCACATGAAATTGGTGAACTAAACAGAATGAAAAATAGTCTCAGGATAATAATAAGAAAAGTAAATCCATTAACCTTCTCTTTCTTCATCTTAGGAGATGACAAAGCTCCTATGTTATTGTTGCGCAGCATGCTCTGAACAAGGAACTGCTCGCAGCTGTCCAACAAATGTGTTGAGCATTCACACTAAGGAAAATGCATTTACACATTCATAGTGCAACAGACTAAGCAGCTGAGGGTGATCTTCAACACACCAGAGCAACACACAGAGCAAAGGGTGAAGAAACATCTTTTGTAGGAACAAGACAAACTGCCACAAAATGGGAGGAAAAGCTGTTGAAATGGTAAGACTTTAATTCAAGCCACCAGTTTTCTGCTCATTGCCCCACTGTCTGGTTTGACTGCCACAGGAGAAGTGAAGCCAAAATGGGAGAATTCTTTCTTTGATGAGCCAAAAAGGCCAACAGTATCCTGGCCTGTGTCAGCAACAGTGTGGCCAGCAGGGCCAGGGCAGTGATTGTCCCCCTGCACTGGGCACTGGTGAGGCTGCACCTTGAATCCTGTGCTCATTTCTGGGCCCCTCACTACAAAGAGAGACATTGAGGTGCTGGAGCGGGGCCAGAGAAGGGCAACGGAGCTGGTGCAGGGCCTGGAGCACAAGTGTGATGGGGAACGGCTGAGGGACCTGGAGGGTTTAGTCTGGAGAAGAGAAGGCTCGGGGGACCTTATCGCTCTCTACAACTGCCTGACAGGAGGATGGAGCCAGGAGGGGGCTGCTCTCTGCTCCCAAGGAACAAGGGATGGGACAAGAGAAAACAGCCTCAAGCTGCACCAGGGAAATTTAGACTGGATATTGAGAAAAACGTCACCAAAAGAGTTGCCAAACATTGGAACAGGCTGCCCAGGGCAGTGGTGGAGTCACCATCCCTTGAGGTATTTAAAAGATGCATAGATGTGGCACTTGGTGACATGTTTTACTGATAGACTCGCCATTGTTGGTTAACAGTTGGACTCAATGATCTTAAAGGTCTTTTCCAACCTAAACAATTCTATGACTCTATGAAGACCACTTCTGACCAACCTGCTGCAGAGACTTTGCCTTTGCTGTGCCCTAAGACAGCCCAGATGTGTCAAAGCACAGGCCTTTTGGCAACCAAGAATAAGGTGGTCTCAATGCCACCAAAACCAGGACCTATGCTTGGTTTGCATCACTCTTAGGTTTGAAGCCCAAACATCCTACAGGCTTGCTACTGAGAAAAGAGACATATTATGGCTATAATATAGCTATAGCCTTCCAATGGCTATAAAAAATACGTGTTTGTGAGGTGGAGCAAAGGAGAGATAATGAGTAGAAAAAAATTGCTCCCAGCAGTGTCCAGAGGAGAAATAAAGGAGAGCCTTGCTAAAATAACATTAGTATTGAAACTGGAAAAATTGACTTAAAAAAGGGAGTGGGGACCCCGTTCAAGGTGATCTTGTCAAGCCAAAAAGCAAATGTGTATGTCTGGGGCACTCCTTCTCTGACGTGCTTCTGTTTTCCAAGTGTCACAAAACCGGAAGCTGAAAAATCTGTGTGGTCGGTCCCACACAAATACACAGTCAATCTTCACACTGTTAAGACCTCATGAGCCAAATGCATCCTTAGTGCAAGATCAGGGTCTTAAATGAACTTGATGTAGCAATGAAACCGGCCTTGAGTTTCCACAAAGTAAATACAACAGTATAAAGATGATGTGAACAGGAGACACCAGACAGCTTTGAAGAAACAGCTCCATGAAGCAGAGTAGGTCAAGTCTCATTTTCTGCACTGTGGGAAATGGATGCATTTTGAAGTTTTCCTTACAGCTGAAGCATAACAACAAGCACCACCTTGCCACACCTCCATCTCTGATCTCTCCCAACTGGATCTGATCATTAAACAAGGCTGCAGGGCTCCAGGTCCTCTGAACGGCTGCCAGCTACAGTACAAAACACATTCTCATGAGGAACGTTTTGATTCTGTTTAAAACAGCACTTTCTGACAGAAAACCATTCCACTAGCAAATCTTCATGCAGTGCCACTTCTTAGTATGCTTCCTCTCCTCCCACACATACATGCACCAGAGCTACACTGAGAAGATACTTACGCTGCATGTTTGCAACGCATTGGATTTGCTCCTGTCAGGTCACCTGTCTCTTGGAGCAAGAGATTTCGAGGAAAGGAGTCATCAAAACAAGGATGATTCAGTGTCTGCACATAAATGACAGGTATTCCCCAAAATATATGCAAGGAAAAAAATACAGGTGTGGGTTTTTTTTGTTTAAGAGGCTTGGTAGCCTCAGGGTGGCTCATATGGCAACAAGCTCTTTACTTAAGCAGCCAGCTACTTAAAAATGAACGTAACTATACTACCACGCAATCTCAATCAACAACTGAACAAGTCCATGTGATCTGCAGGGGTCTCTAGCTTTCAGTAAATAATTCACCAGTGCCACGTAGATCTGGGTGGGAACGGTGTCTCCAGCTCTTCCCTGTGAGTCAGCGTGCGGCAGGGCTGCCAAAGCAGCTCCAAGCTCCTGAACCACCCCTGAAGCGGGTCTGCCAAGACAAGCCCAGCAGGACAGCACTGCAGGGACACAAAGTGTGCACAGCAAGAGGAAGAACATCGCATTCTGTTAGTGGTTTCTAGCAACCATAGACTGGTTTGGGTTTGGAGGGATCTTAAAGCTTCCACTAGACCATGTTGCTTCAAGCCCCGTCCAGCCTGGCCTTGAATGCTGTCAGGTACAGGCATCCACAAGGAAGTTTGCTCCACACCAATCCTCTCTGGCCTAAAATGGGACCTTTTTCTCCTCCAAAGCGATTACATAAAAATGATTCCTTATTAGCCAGAAGACCTGCTGCCTTCAGCAGATGCAGAATTTGCCAACTGACTTAAGCACAAAACAGCATTAGAGGGAGTTAACTTTTGATTCATTTATCATGAACTGCAATGTTAACTATGCTCCTCTAATGAGAGATCCTCAACTGCATCAAGCCCAGCCGAGACCTCCGGCTGCAAAGTCACCCTCCTGCCCTATCACCTATCAGACCACAAACACAGGATGAAGGGAAGTGGTTATGGAAAGACAAGGGGGTTGGCTGAGTGGTGCAGCTAGAAAGCATTGTTCAGTGATCTCTCACCTATATCTTCGCACTCTTACATGTAGAGGTGAGCTCAGCAACATCCTAAGCTCTGATCCTGGGTCCTCTGAGGTTTGAAGAACCGGTTACCACACATGATCTGTTGCTTATCAAAGCTCTGTCTGAATTACATTGGTATCCTATTACACAGGAATTTGTATCTGAAAGCTTTCATACTCACTATTAGCTGCCAGGATTCAACTCAGAAAACTACTGCATAAAACAAGCCAAACATGTAGATTCCCATCGGACACACCAGGGAGGCAAAAATGAAAACAGTCCAGAAGCCTAAGATTCAACATAGATGGTTTTGGTCAGATCAAAAGATTGGGACTTGCACAGAATTTAGGCATTAAAGTTAAAAACTGTACTCACTGCTACTGAGCCCTGCTTTCAGCATATCAGGATTCAGGGATTTAAGAGTTCTGCTCCTGTGCATCCCATAAACACCAGGCTTGACAACCCACTTGCTCTACATGTGAAATACCTGAACCAGCCCTTGGCAAAGGAACCCAGAAACTCCCCCTCTACCCATTAAATCAGAGTTATGCTCATGTTTGCTCTCTGGCTCAATGAATCTTCAGGTCATCTATGTAGAGCATAACAACTTTGGCCAGATGGGTATAAATCATGTCCCATACTCACACACACTTAGAGGAACTCCCTGCATGTTCGGGCACATTCCTGGAAAGTCACAGATCTAGGTCTGATCTAAATCAGGTGCAAGAGAAACGATAACACCCCTTCCTGGAGAGGGCAGCTCCTCCCTGAGCAACAGGCCCTACCCAACACACCGGTTTTGGAGTACCTGCTTCTGAGGCCCTGCTTCCCTTCAGTTACTGTTCAACCAGCTTTGCACCTCACCCAGGGCACAAGCATGCTGAGGTGGCAGAGAAGCATCAAGCTACCTGTACCTGCATTACACTGGAAGTAAAACCCCTGGGGAGCACAGAGCAAGGACCCTACTGCTGCCTCCACATGAACCAGTCACATGCAGCCAACTCAAGATAATCTATTACACCTCTCTTTTTGGTGCATTGCTGCACAAAACATGGCTATAGTGTCCTGGATATAAGCCAGTAAGCTCACAGTCTGCCATGTAGACTTAGCAGCTTAGATCTTAATTTGCTTAAGGCCCTCTTATCACTTTTCATTTCAGCATGTGGGTGTCCCCTCCCATGGTCCCACAGGGATTATCTGGATTAGCAATACTGCATTTATAGCCATTTTGGTCCAGGTAGCTAAAAGGAGATGAACTGGGTTTTCCAGTGGGTTATTAGAATGCCATCAAGTAGATTGATCTCCTGCCCATCTCTCAGAGCTGTTATGAGGAGGTCACAAGTCAGCCAAACACATTATCCACCATAACCCTTCCAGAGCTACTAAATGACAGTATTAAATCAGCTGACGTCTCAAATATCCTATTCCTGCATGTTCCCCTTGCTGAACTGGCCTGACAGCCCACCCCACAGCATCCCTGAGCCTGCTACCACCACTTACCTATCAGCTTTCCTAAGGTGTGCTGTCCTTCTGAAGTCAGTGGGACTCCCTAAGCAAGTAGCATCACACATGCACACATACAGCTGGCAGAATTAGGTTGGGAAAAATAGGTCAAAACAGGCATATATTTAACGTGGAGTCCAAATCTCAGAATTGTATTTTACCAACAAGCAATTCATACACACATGCACAAAATACACATTTGATAACCATGAGGAAGTCATTCTGATATGAGCTATGCAATCAAGGTATTTTTACAGAAGCTCTGCCAGAAACATTTCTATTCCCACTCCCAGCAGAGGTGTGAAGAAACCACCTCAGGCTCACAAGGCAATATCCATCCTTTTTCTGTAATCAAGCAACTTCCACCTGTACAATGTTTTGGGAGATTGTTTCTTACTCCACTCCAACTAGAGCCTGAGACGTTTTTGGGTTTTGTCTTTAAAGATGGAGAGGGTGCAGGGTTGAGACATCCCTGTAGGGAGCACGGCGTGGGCCACTAACCTCTTTCCAAGCTTCAAAAAGCCACCTTTGCAGGCAGGTCCAGGCAGACACACAAGGAAAGGAGAGAGGGCACAAGGGCTGTCTTCCCCTTTCTAGAAGCTCTGCAGAAATTTCCCTGGGCTTGTGATGATCTTCCAAGTTGGACAAGACATGGCTGACTCCTAGAATAAGTTATACCATGTGGCTTTATCAAGGAAATCAAGAAGCTGACCCTTAGATCTGGGTTCTAGAAGATGCTGCCTGCTTCTACCCTTCTCGTAGGATCCACTTCTAGCCAAACCTCAGCAGCTCAGCTGGCAAGTTGAACGCACAGAAGCACCCAGAACACTTTACCACACCTTTGCTACAGATTTGGTGCATTTCCTGCAGGATGTTTGCTTGTTATTTTGCTCCTACTCCTCCCCAGCAACAATAAAATCTAACACTAGGTCTGTAAATCACCCTAAGAGCTTTAGGGTAAGCAAGTACCCTCTTCACACCTACTCCTGCTTTATGCAGTTGAGTGCAAAAGACACATATTTAAGAATTCATATGCTTAAAATTAGGTGATACACATTTTTAATTAGAATTGCCTTAATACAATTGCTCAAATACAGACACTAAGGTTTTAGCCTACAACATGCGATTGGCTACAGAGAATTAGTCCCAAGTTATTAATCCATGTTTTAATTCCCTGAGACATAATACCGCATGGCCTAGGAACAGCTATCTGTGCAGCAAAGTGCACTGGAAAGAACACCAGTACTTTGCAATCACCCTGTTCTTGGAGTGGGAAGGCTGAGGGGGGAGAGGAGACTATCAAAGAGAACACAGACTCACGTGCAGAAAGGGAGAGCCTTTGAAAGCCTGCAGTGACAGTTCTGAGGAGCATGAAAGAGTAATACACAGTCAAATTTCAAGAGCAGGTAATGGTTCTACACCAGCATGCAGTTTCTTGGCCAACGTAAGAAATTCCGCCTTTGGCCAGGCTGGAAATTTTACTCTTTAATGGGAGCTTTCCTCATTAAAAAAAATGGGTAATTTTCTTTCACAAAGCAAAATCCTTAAGGAACATTAAGTGGAAAAAGAAGGTAAATTAGGTAGCCTAACTCTCATAAGCCACCCTAGTGATGGATCTTGGAAAGGAGTTCCACCACAGGAGACCAGGTACATCAATACTGGAATCCCCAGTTTTCCAGCCCAAGAAGAAGAGGAGAAAATATAGTTCAGCTCATTAGCCCTTAATACCTGGTGTGGGTAGTAACTCCTATGGCTGATTCTGCTTTAGCCTGCTGCTAAGGTAATGAGAAAGAAATGTCAGTGCTTCCCGCTGGCACAGCAAACAGCAGCTTCCCTATGACACTGCTCTGTAACAAAATATACCATAGAAAAGGTGACAGAAGGCCACATGCACTGCCCTTCATCAGGCAAAGTTCCCAACAACTTTAGGAGGAGCATTGTTCATCTTTAGACCAAAAGATTTGCCTTAATAATGCTTCATCTCAGCATCGGGTCTCTACTATGACTCAGGGTACTTATGGACTATTTCTGAATCATGGCATTGACCTTACATTGACTACCATTTGAGAGCATGGTGCAGTCAAATTAAGCAACTTAAAAGTTTGTGAAAATACCTCTCTTCTAATCTCTATGCATCTTCCACAGGCCTGTAAACAAGACAGAAGGCAACCTAATGGCTAATGGGCCTTTCACAAATCTTGAACAGCATCATCTTGGAAACATGTGTTCTGACTTCAAGATTAAACATTTCACCACTTTCCTCCTCTTTTCATGTTAAGCATGTAGCAACTAAACCTTGCTATTTAAACCAAAATGCTGCTTCAAGAGAGTAAATCTGCTGTTGTGTTTCTCCAGGCAACCACGCAGTTGCACGCAAAAGTGCCACGTCAAACAAAAAGTATAAAGTATGGATATTTTCATATTGAAAATCCTCAGGCATCTCCCATAGCTGCTCTTTTTTTTATGTATCTCTGAAGACAAATAACCCAACACCTGATGAAAGTTCTGCATTAGAATGTGAATTTGAAGTTTAAATTTTCCTGAGGCTGCATTAAGATGTAGGCACAAGACAGCATCTCCTACTTTAGCAACACAATCAGTCTTGATGGAGCCCAGATTTTAAAGGAAAGCACCCAGCTGCCTAAAGACCACCTTGGGACATCAGATGATCCCATCCAGCCCACTATTTGGTCAAGCATCTGTAAGCATGCCCACAGATGCCCAGGCAGGTAGCCTTACACATTTGTCTCCAGCTGGAAGGAGGACTGCAGTTCAAATGGTTCAGTAAGTGCCTTCCAACAGGAATTCAGCTCACGAACAAAGCTGGATTATCCCTAGCTTCATTGCTTCTTACCTAGCTTAGTAAAGTCTGTACAACATACAACGTACGTTCTGCCAGAGAGACAGACTTGGGCAGGATCATTTGTTTCAGGGATGCAGAGGAGTCACAGCAACACTTAAGATCCAGAGAACAGCTCCTTGACCCATCTGCTCCATTACAACCATCACTCAGGCATTTCACCAGCGTGCAGTGAACAACTTGTTTGACCATCTCATCAAGCATCCCCCCTCTCTCACTCCCTCTTCCCCTTGGGAAAAGTTCCTGCTCCACCTCTTCTGCTTCCACCTGTTCGGGAAGGGGTATCCATCAGACTTCCCCTCTGCAAAAAGCATCCTATGGGTAGCACAACGCCAGATCTTCCCAAGCTTGCAGGATGTCATCCTAAATTTCAAATGGTTATGTGTGAAAGCACTTAACTGGCACCAGAAGAACAGCAGTGCTCCTCCTTTCTCTAAAACAATCGGCCTGCTGAACAACACATTTCAGGACCTGAGAAACCCGATTTGGTAATTGAAGGTGCACATGGCACACATTTTCCTATGGTATGGAAAAATTAATTATACCACATGACAGATTTTAATCCTGGTGTTCAAGAGCTCATTAACAAAACTACTTTAAAGGGTGCTAATAGAAACAAATGCCTTTAACATCACAGACTTCCCAGATGACTCCAGCCGTGGAGATGGATGACAAATCACTCTGTCAGTCATCTTTGAATTCCATATTGACTACACCGAAGCAATTACCCATTTATTTTTAGAGCATGTTCCATTTTAAACACAAGTGATTCAGTCCAAGAGACATTCTATACTGCATCATTATCTCATGGGTTAACAACTCTCAAATTTAAATGGATTTTCATTCTGGGACAAATTCTTGCCTTATTTTTTTTTTCCTTCCTTTTTACTCTAGACATTGGTTGGGGATTTTAATTCAGGCTTCAAACCAAACAAACGCTGGTGCTCTAAAAGCATCTGTAGAGAAATACAAAAATATCTGGTAAGTGTGAAAGAGGGAGCCTGTTTTGCTACATGCACGAAATGAAACCTCAGCGAAGGTCTCAATAACAGCCTTCCCGACTGCTGTGCACACGCGCTCTCCCACAGACCTTCTGCTCTGCAGCAAGGGAACGCTGCCGGTGCTGCCGCGTCCTCAGGGAACTCTGGAATACAGCAATGCATGGTGCTGATCGTTTACTTCAGTATTTCAAACAACAGCACCAGAGTTTCCCCCTTCTTAAGGTCTAAAAGGAACAGCTTGCCACATTGCTGCCCCCCAGCCCCCAAACCATCTCAAGGTTTATCTGCATTGTAGGCAGCGTTGTGGACGAAAGGATGAGGAGCTGGGATCAAGTTTAGGCTGCTCCTAACTCATGGAAAAGGAGGGTGTGACAATGAAAGGCAGAGTTGGGGAAGGATAGTCCTGAGGAGCTGAGCTTTCTGCTGCTGATGCGACCAGGGAGAGGATGAACAACAAGAGCTGCAACAGGTACTGCAGCAGGGGAACCCCACTTCAGGCTCAGCTGCTGCCCTGCTTCAACCCAACTCCTCCTTCTCTCCAAACCAAACGCAGGCTGTGAGGTGCAGCCAGTCCCTTGCCCCCAGCAGTCTGCTGCCCATGACAACAGCCTATTTGGTCTGTAGCTTGGACCAGTCTTACTGGTCCTTATTCTGGTGAACCCACAAACATCTGAGATGAGGACACCATCTTGCCAAGGGACAGTCCCAGCACCTCCTAAGGAGCCCTGCCTAGAGAAGCTAAGCCTCCTACTTCAGATCTGACAATGGTACCCTAGCCATGGCATAGCTGATCAAAAAAGTCCAGGACTGACTCACGAGTCCATTATACAGCTGCCTTGCCACCATTCATTAACTGTAACGAAAATGACCCTGGGCTCCCTACATCAAAGAACCTTGCCATTTCTTCTGAATTAATCCTAAGCATCTCGCTGGCCTCAAATCTCAGCTGAAAACATCAACTAGAGTAGGTGGCATCTCAGCGTGCCCTTTGCTACTGGCTGTACTTTTATTTTTCCCCATGTTGTATGTCCCTCACCCTCCTGAGATTAATCAGTAGAAACCAAAATATGGCTGTGTTTTAGGGCAAATGCATAAGATCCAGCCTGGTTAGACTTTATTAGAATTAACGTTCACAATAATTTAACACCAACAGAAATATGTTTCTAAGGAATTAAACCAACCCCTGCAGTGTTTGCCACTCAGCCACTGCAGAATCACAACAGCACATGAACTGTTACAAGAGAAATGGGCAAAAAAAAGCCTTAAACAGAAGCAAAACTGACTCATCTCCTTATTGCCAAAACCCAGAAGGCCGCTGAACGTAAACAAACAACAGACATCCTGACAAAAAAGGGGCGTCACAATTCCTTGCCATGCTGATAGGCAGATACACAAAGTGGTATGAGCAGGACCATCCTTCAGCTACTCCTGAAAGCCAATCCCAGGGAAACAGCCAATACTACAGTGACATTCCCGGTAGCACAGGTGTCACTCGAGGCTGGG
The DNA here is from genome assembly GCF_033815535.1 of Pezoporus flaviventris. NCBI lineage: Eukaryota > Metazoa > Chordata > Aves > Psittaciformes > Psittacidae > Pezoporus > Pezoporus flaviventris. The sequence goes on from NW_026892585.1 coordinate 9,506,779, forward strand.
GAGCATCTGAGGTGCTGGTGACCCCCAGTGCAATGATGGTTCCTAGCTTGTATGTGGTGGAAGGCTGTGACAGCAGAAGGTATGATCCATTCATAGAAGCCACACATATATTTGGATACCCGATGAAACTGTTGTGGACAGTATTCAAAGGCATGCTTTGGCTTAGGCTGGCAAGCATCTCTTCTACAGAACAGGAGGGAGAACAAGCCAGAGCACTTGTATAATGCTCAAGCTCTCCTCCCTGTCTATAGTGGCCCACACAAAGACTACAGTCTAAGCATGCTGAAGCCGGACTTTTAGGTACCCCTAAGTTTGGAGGAAAGCAAGTAAGACTTAGGACTAGAGACACACAGAAAGAACCAAAGGAAAGTCATTGTAAAGACAACTTATGTTCTCTGGCAAAGTTCATCATGACAAACTATGATACTTTGGAGTAATAGTTTTTTTTTCATTACTAAAAGACCTTCTGTTTGAGCTCTGCAACACACTTAACTGGTGGGGGAATGGGGAGGTTGTCTAGCAGGAGTTTTTAAAGTAGCAGTTTCAGAGTTGAAACCACAGGGGCAACCTTAATGCCTGTATCCATGAAACAGATCTCCAGCAGCTTTAAACAACTAGGTAACCTAAGCTTTTTGTCAGAACAGTTCCTGGCTCACCATCAACTATTCAACACCATCACTCTCACAACCTGAATCCTGCATACACACACACAGTGCCACAACCGTATCTTCTGCAGTACTTCAGAAAGCAGCTAAGCTAAATTCCACTCGTGCTGTTTATCCAAGCAATTGCATTGTTTGTAAGACCACCATTCAAAATGAGGCCAGGAGAAGGATTTAGCAGTACTTTGAAAGAACATTACTTAGTGTCAGACACAGCACGTGCAAAACACGAAGTTTTCCACGGGGATTCTCTCACAATAGAAAAGAATACTAGATCATGTGCCACATATGTGAAACACAAAGCCACAGAAAGACACACTTTAGTAACAAGCCTTAGCCAGTTACTTATTGGAAAACAATAAATATTGCATTGTTTATTAGAATGCATTTAAAATGCTAAGCATATGGATTTTGAATCAATTCTTCAGGATGTTCTGAGTACGTGCACACAGTTTGCTTTCAAATAAATCACAGCCACATTCAGATATTGATAGTTCCTGATAAAGTCACTGAATGCATCAGTTCCTGCTCTGACCTGCTCTGTTTTCAAACGAGTAAGCTGATAAGAAAGAGCTGGTTGATACTAAAAGAGTTAGGAGTCCAAAGCTTAGGTCACATTAAGTCAGAAACACATCAGCATACATATCACACGAGTGATGCGATGTGCCATCCACTACCGACCCACAGGCTAATCACTCCTCACAAGCACTGGCCATCTGACCAACCACTCTTTGTTCTGAACTCACTCCCTGCTCAGCCTCCTGAAACAAACCAGTAAATAGACCCACCATTCCCTCCTTAAGGACAGATACTCTTCCTCCCACCCATACTAACCGAGACTGCTTTGACAGGATGAGTGTTGCGTGTTGACTAAGCGTGCACTGGTTTTTACATCTACTTCTGGATCCAGCATGAAAATCAACATTGCACCTGTGTTGTCCAAATGGATGTGCGCTTGAGAGACAGACAGAAGCAGAGAGAGCAGCCAGGATACACACCGTACTCCACTCTTCCATCAAACACACATACTACACAGAGAAACGATAATCCCTTCTTAGTGGAAAATCCAAATTTCAAAATGAATCCCCAGGCTAAAATGAATTACTGTAATAACTGCAATCCTCATACAAGTACTAATCAGAATGGCACAGCTGACCACCTGCTATGTGGCACCACAGCAGCAGCACCCTGCCCCTCACTGCTGCTGCATTCAGACAGGGCTAGGTGCCCCCCAAAACGAGACGGTGGTGCTGGTACAGAGAGGGACAGGAGCACAGCCTGAGCGACTGTTGTACGGTTTCACTACGCACTTCTGCTGAGTGCAGCATAACAGGAAAAAAAATAGAAAGGGCACTACTGCAGCTCCCAACAGAACAGCAGGATGCAAGAAACCTAAACCCAGGCCAAGTAATTTCTTCTGCAACTACAGAGGAACACACGGGAAACAGCGCAAGAGACGACAAAATGAATTGTATGTGCCTGTGTCGGTACAAACCCATTATCCACGCAGGCTGCAAAATGAGAAAAGCAGCATTTGACAATGCTACAGGCTGGGGCAGTGTTCTTAGCGTACTTATAATAAGTTATTTTATATAATTGCTAACAAAAAAAATACGCAGTTACATAATAACACCAGGTAATAACCAAAATGTGAAGTCACAAGATTGGCTTACAGCAACAGAGCGGGGGGTTGGGGGGGAAGGCAGCCTGTGCTTTAAATTTTGCTGCATTGTCAAGGAGCCAAGAACCAAATCTGGGGGGTTCTTGTTTTACAGGGAAAAGCTGCAACCACCGAAAATCCAGCGCGGGACTCTTCCTCACCACTGCCTGCGCGCATCCACATCCCCAAATGATGTCAATCCCCGCCGGCACGTCGCTCATCACAATTCTACACTATCTCCTCGCTAGTGAAATTCAGGCCGACAGCTAAGCCCGTAACTCACCAGGGCCCATATGCTCCTGGTCGCCCCCCCTCCCCTACTGTCCCCGGCCCCCCGCGGCAGCGCTCCCGGACACGCAGGGGGTCCCATGCCCGCACGGACCGGCCGGCTCCGAGGCACAAAGGCGGGCACGGATGACAGCGCACACCGCGACCCGCCACCGCATCTCGCTGCCCGCCCCGGGAAGGGCCTTTCCCGGCGGCGAGGCCGCTGACAGACCCATCCCGCCTCGCACTTCTCCGCTGGGAGGCAACGTCAACCCCTCCCCACCACCACCAGCACCACCACCGCCACCCCCCCGGCGTCCTCACCACCCTCCCCCGGGGCCGGGCGGCAGCAGCCCCTCGTACCTGGACAATGCCGGCCTGGGCACAGCTCATGCTCCCGCGGCGAGGCAGGTCTCACATCCCACACGTGCGGCTCAGGGCTCGCCGCCTGTCAGCCGACAGTGAAGGAGGAAAGGGGGAAGGAGGGAGAGAGGACGAGGTGCCGGCGTGTCAGCCGCCACCGAGCCGCACCATAGTCCAGCACCGGCTGCTACGCCCGCAACGCCGCCGCGCTCCCTCCTCCTCCGCCCCGCCAGCCTCCTCCCACCCCGCCGCCTGTCGCTGAGGTACCGGCCGCCCGGAGCCACCCACACTCCGCGGCGGGCGCCCGGCAGCGCCGCCCGGCCCGGCCCGGCCCGCCCCTCAGCGCGCCGCCTCACGGCCGGCCCCGGCCTCCCGCCCGGCACGGAACAGCGGTGACCCAGGCCGCGACCCCGCCGGCTGCCCCGGGCACTAAGCCCATGGCTTAGCGCGGGCCGAGGCGCGACGCTGCCCGCCTGGGGCCGCCCCACGGCGCTCCCCTGCGCTCGGACACCGCAGTACGCGGGTCGCCCCAGTGCAGAATTAACGCACCTTCCCCTCCGCCTGTTTCCCCGCACACCGAGACAGGCGGTGCTCCAGCAGCTGTACCCCCGGGAAACACACACCCTTCTCCACCCTCTTCTCTGCGGCCAGGTCTGGGCTCCTCAGTAGGAGAAAGACGAGGAGCTACTGGAGAGGGTCCAGCAGAGGCCCTAAGGGTGATGGGGGGTCTGGAGCATCTCTCTGTTGAGGAGAGACCGCAGGAGCTCGGCCTGTTTAAGTCTAGAGAAGACTGAGAGGGGATCTCATTAATGCCAATCAATATCTCAAAGGTGGGTGTCAGGAGGATGGTGCCAGACTCTCCTGGTGCACAGTGACAGGATGAAGAGCAACGGCCATAAACTATACCACAAGCGGTGCCACCTTGACGTGAGGAAGAGCTTTAAGTTGGGGGTGGCAGAGCACTGAACAGGCTGCCCAGGGGGGTTGTGGAGTCTCCCTCTCTAGAGGCATTCAAAACCCACCTGGAGGTGTTCTTACATGACCTGCTCTGGGTGGCCCTGCCTTGGCAGGGGGTTGGCCTGAATGATGTCCAGAGGTCCCTTCCAACCCAAACCATTCTGTGACCCGCAGCCTCTCCTCCCCTGTATCTCTTCTGCACAGGGCATCATGAACTGCAGCCCCAGACAAAGAAAACCACAGTACCACAGCTGGGAAGTGAACAAGTGTCAAAATGCAGTTCAGGATATGGGCAGTGGTGCTGTACAGCCGTTTCTCCCATAGGTCTTGCATTTGTCCTATCCCTGGGCAAATCTGCTCACCAAAACCAGCCCTGGGTGCTGCTGGGGCTGCAGGGAACACCAGCTTCCACCAGCAATGTGCTATCTCTGCACCCACTTGCAGAAAGGGATGAAGAAGTTCTTCACATCAGCTGGAAGAGGGAAGAGACCGAACAATGCTCCAGAGGTCTGCCAGAGGCTTTTCGATAATAATCCCTTACTTTTAAGCCATTGTTTTGGAGTGGGTTCCCCTCCATGCTACTAAATACATCTGTATTTCAAGAGGCTCCCGGTCTCAAATTGTATCCTGGAGCAGAGACACATTGATAAACCCCCCACAAATATGCCCAGTAACACACCACTGACTTTGTTTCTAGAAGCATCTTTTTGTCCTCCTCTCAAAAATTTCTTTGGAACTAAAGATTTACTGTGGCTGGTACTAGTGCAAGAAATACCTTTTAGTCTCATTTCTACTCAACACTCAAATATTTTCAGAGACATTGTGGCCACTAATTTCCACTCGATCATCTCATTTCCTTTCTTGAGAAGGTGAAATGGGAGAAATTAGAACCTGTTATCAGCAGAAACCTAAAAAGGAAAATCAAGTGGAATTCGGGAAGGAGCATGGTTTGGTATTTTATTACATTAGTGAAAGAAGAAATCCATCTACAATTTGCCCAGAATTGCCCATACACAAGACCAGTGGGCAGGCATGTTCCCTGTGCATTCAGAGTGGGAAGAAAGATGTGGGACCCATTACACCAGCTCTTCCCCAGGAGAAAAGCAGACCAGAAAACACAGCAGTCCACAAAGGCCACGCAAACCAACATGTACCTTAGGACATGTCTGTGTGCAAACACACTCTTCTGCATGTGTTTGATGAATTTAGTTCACGTTTGAGCTGATGTCCTCACCCAGTGAAGCCATCCACTGACTGCAGATTACAGTAGACCATGCTACCAGATACCTACAGGAGGCCTCCAGCCAGAAATTTGCCTCCTTATTTTAAAGCTGTGTATCAATGCTTACACCAAAACTGCTCATGGGAGGCATGTGCTTTTGCCCTCACACTTCCAGTGTCTAAATAAAAAGGAACAAAAATAAAGACAACAGAGACAGAGGAATGGAAAGATGAAGTAGTTTGCCCAAAGGTCACACAGCAAGTTGCTGGAAGAGAGCAATGAACTGACCCAAGCCTCCTCATTCTTGATTCACTGCCCTGCTCCAAGCTTTTCCCTAACTCCTGCTGCTTGTGGGTTACTGTATTACTGGTGTAATTGTACGTCATGTCTTAATCTCAGACATGTGTCTTATCTTCACATGGATGCATACATTGATTCTAAAGACACTGAGTTAGCTAAAATAGGAAAAATTGATAAATGCACATGCTCTAAAAAACCCCAACCCCCAGTCTAAATCTAAAGCTTGATTCCGAGTTGTAGGAGCAGCTTAACATTATGGGTGCACAAGGAGGAGCCCCAAACCCCCATTTCCAGGACCACAAGACTTCAAGCACCAAGACCTTGCCATGCTTTGTGAACTGGGGGAGAGGAACCCCAGCACACAGTTTAAGCACTGGACATGTGCTTTCCCCTTCACTAGCTACCACCCCTGCTTTCCTTTCAGTCTGAAAACATCCTGAGTCCCCTACAGGAGAGGGAAGTTAAAAATTATCCCCTGCTGGAATGTGAGTGAAACTAGGAAGATCAAAATTAGGATCAAGAGGCAAAAACGCGTACCCACCTCCAGCAGAAGTACATTCAAACACTGAGCAGAGGATGAATGTGGCAACTGATTCAGAAAATAAACCAAGCTTTGAGGAGGACATTTTGCCCTCCAGTTCCTCAAAAGGAGGAAATTACATACATTGGAAATCAAGTGGTTTCCATTGTAACCCTGCAGTTTCCTCAAAAAGAGGGGAGTTGCATAATGCATCAGGAGCTTTAAAATTAGACTAAACTTTGGCAGTTCATATGCTTATCTATATTACAAACAAACCTCTGAATTTTATATGCCTACCTATTACATATTATACGCTCCCCAACCTCCCACAGACTAAGCAAACTGACAAATTCTTCGGCCCCACAGGCCTGTCAACATCTTCTGGTATCTTTTTAACCATAAGCTAAGGAATACTCATGCCACAGGACACGTCTACAGACAGCATCAGCTGAAGAGTTTTCGGGCAGCCAGCAACCAAGATGCATGTCTGTTTTGCACAGGGAATTTTGTGGAATTTTGTGAGTTAGAGTAGTCCTGAAAAAGCAGGAAATGGGAGCAAGAGCAAATTGGCTTGGGGAGGGTGGAAAAAGCAAGTTGAAGCAACTTTATCTTTCCCTACCAAATATTTGAGGGACATAAGCCTACACTCTTGAGATTCCATTGTATTTCCAGAAATCTGTCATTCTGGTGGCTTCTTCATGCCTGATATATATCAGAGGAACTTCTACTTAGTACAGTATAGTATTTTGAATAGCTTGTAGTGATTTTAAAAAGGCTTTGCTCAACTAAGTAAAAAGGTGGCAAATTTTAGTTATTCTTAACAAATACCAGGTACACCTTCATCTAGAAACCTAGATATGGTGGTTGTCACGTTACAGCCAATAAAAAACCCAAAACACTGGTGTCCTCTGCAAGCTTCTTGAGTTGAGCTGACCTGGGAGATGACGGAAGGGCTGAGTAAGGCTCTCAGAGTTTACTCATATCTTGCATTTGTAGGAGCAATCAGATGAAGCTTCTCCCAAAAGCGCTTTTCTCAAAGAAGAAATGGTCACCCTCAAATCCTTTACTAAACATGCTCCTGCCTTAAAGCTGTATAAAACCCATGAGTAACATCAAGCTGCCTAAGCTTTATATTGCCCTTTTAATCTGTCCAACATAGGAGCGCAGCCCTCATCCTGCCACTGGCCACTGTATAAGTAAGACTGGATAACTGATAAATGGAATCCACCACTGTGCCAGAACTGGCACGAGACACTGCATTGTGAGGGCCATTTCAGAGTTCAGATGTACATTTGGGCATATCATAAGTTTCTGTGCTGGATTCATCTCCAGCAGAGCTATTTGTCATGGAAGTACCTCTCTTCCCCAAAACATAGTATTCACTAAATTCTACCAATAAGCACAGTTTTTTTCCCTAATAAAGCAAGCGCTACTAAGATGATACAGGACAGCGTTTCTAGATACTAGACTCATTTACATCTAAGGGATGCTCTCAAACCTGGCTCACAGGGCTTTTCATTCTGAACTGTTTGCTCTGTTGGGACTCAGTACTCCATTACTGACTTTGACATACACAGACTGTCTTTAAAAAGGCATTTGGCTGATGCTAATGTCTTTTACTATATTTTGCCTTACACAGATGGGATTGCTCATATCTCAGCTGATGCTATGCTTATGCATAGCAGTAGATACTTGCCTAATGTAGGTGCTAGGACTTCAGGCTCTGTTGGAGTGCTTTCTTTAAACAGCTCTTGGGCACAAGCTGCCTTTTTCTTAGACACTATATCCTTCCCCCCTAGCAGCCCAGAGCTGAATATTTGAGGAGGCCATGACAGACACTCCCCAGCAGTTATAATCTTCAGTCATCCCCCTAGGAGGACTGCAACACCTATAGCTACCAACCCTCTTCCTTGCAGGAGCAGGCAGCATGCTACCTACAATCCAGACTCCCTCCCTGTTTCATCCTGGGTGTACAGAGAAATTTCTTTAAAGGGGTACTGAATTATTGGAGCATTTACCCAACTGGATCAAAAGAATTCCAGCCCCTTGGCTGCAGTCATTTGCATGGCCTGATTTTTGCCATTTCACCTAATTGTTTAACATGTAGATATACATTGGTTTGATGTTTGTCCCTGTTGTTCAGCTCATTTTCCTCTACCTTGATTCTCTTTCTGGAGCAGATGCTAACCAGCTCCAAAATAGAAAGAGGTTAAATATTAGCATCCTTGTCAGAAGAGATACACAGGGGTTATGAAACATTATTCTACATGGGCAAACATACTGCATATTTTTGCCTGCATAAAGCCTACGATAAGCCTACTAAGAGACCAACTACTTTTACAACTAAGGCTCCACTTAAAGAAAAAAAAAACAATTAATGAAGCATGTTCGATGACACAAAGCTTGAGCACATATTCCAACAAACCTTCTGTCAGCAATGAAGTTTACATGACTGTCCTTGTAGCTCCTTTGATTTGTCCAGTGAATGGCGAGTTCATCACAACTTTTCCTCTCACAACAGGAAAGTGAGGGTGGAAATGCACATGATAAGGGTCTCTTCTACTCTAGCTGCCTGTCACAAAACTACTAGGAACTTGGTACATTTGAGGCTACCCCATATAACATGCATGAGAGGTCTCGGCCAGTTTAGAGATTACATAGATTGAGTATAGTCAGAGGTTCAAAGTAATTATGCCAGCCTTATTTTCTTAGGAATCCATGCTAAAAGAGTGGGATAACTGTCTCATTGTCTACGAAAAAAGTCAGGGTACTACAGCATAACTGCAACAAAGAAGCTGAGAGAGAACAGGAAACCCCTGGAAGCTCTCAGCACCAGACTGATTTGGCTTAACATATATGTAATTTCAGTCTCAACTGGAGACCTCTGAAAGGGCAAAGTGAGAAAATCTCTAGTTACCAGAATAGGTTTTGAAGGTACTCCCCTAACACGAACAATTCTGATAAAGACTATCCAAGATCACCTTTCACACAGGCAGCACTACTGTATTACTGACCAGACAACGATTCACATGCTTAGACACATAGTATAACATCATGCTAGAACAGAAACAGAGAGGGACCCCCCCATGGGTACATAAGAGAGAGGTGAAATCACCTGGACAACAAGAGTGGGGGAAGGACTGAGATTTCTCCTTTATGGGATAACTAAGCCTGCTGGATCAGTTCAGATTTATGAGAAGACTGAACTGGAGGAGGATTCTCCCAGGCTTCTGGACTTCTCCCAGACTGAACTGGAAGAAGATCAAGCCCAAAACAAACAGGGGTATTCCTCTTACCTTGTGAAAGCATACCAAGCCAAAAACCACTGCGTACCCACGAGGGTGGCGAGGATGAGATTGGTGCTGACTGCATTCAGGCCTTGGGAAATTTTTTGGAATATGCCAAATGCTCAGTTGTGCTGGCCTCCCTCTCAAAGGTTTCCAGGCAAACCGTGAGTAATTTACATTTTTCTCAACACTGGCCCACCACCGAGTAGCAGGCCTGTTTGAACTGGGTTGGAGGGAATAGAGGAACACATTGTCCACATTTATTTGGCTGATAAACAATTCGATAGTAACAGAGGGCTGAATTAACAGATGAAGGCAGATGGGTTTATGGAATAGGGAGGGACTGAGAGAGAGGTTATGATGAGAGCGCAGAAGGATTGGAAAAAGATCAACCAAAAATGGGCCAGCATGTTATGCCATATGTCTCTTCTAAACATTTTTCCTGCTCTTGTTGTTTGATTGTCACAGTGCTTCAGAGCTATCTGCTGTTTTGTTCTGAGATTTTCAGGGTGGCTATTTTTTGCAGGAAATGCTTCCCAAGACTCCAAGCAGGCAACACCACACACTCCATTTTGTGTGCAGTGAATACCTTTACTTGTACAAACATTTATAATCACGGTATGAATACAGCTATAGTAAGCACAGATCCAGAGCCACCCTCAGTAGTTCTGCACTATCAAATCCACCTCCCCATGCAAATACTGTGGAGATAAGTCTGGCATGGTTTCAGTTGCCACTGTCTTCCCTCATCTGTCAATCTATCCTACTAATAAAAGGGAAAGAAAAGTGGATATGCATTTAAATAGCTTATCCCTTCCAGTTGCAGCCAAAAGAACCTACCATGATATGTCTTAATCACTGAGGACAGATGTCCTGAGTTTATTCACAGTCCTCTGCCACCGCCTTTGCTATCAAACATACCAGGTTTAAACTTCAGTGACCAATAATAAAACACCAGCTTGAATCCCCACCCCAAAGCTTGCAAAATTAAACTAAGTTATCTTATGCTCAAATGCTTCATTTTTCCACATCTAAAAACAAAATTTTCTTCATGAATTCTTACTTTACCAAGTGGGAGAAAAGATCAACGGGAAGACAAAAGCAGGAAGATACAATACCTCTGCCCAAGTTGCATTGTAATCGTTTACAGCCTTCCTTCCTAGCATCCTGGTGTAGCCATCTGGCTGTTTCCCCATCTTCTGCACTATCATTCCCTTTTCGGTTTGCAGTCAGCAGGACCCACGGCTTTGTCACTTGAACAGCAGGGTAACGATGTTTTATCCAAGCTGTTGCTGGCCCTGCAGCATTAGCTGCTCCTCCTGGCCACAAGCGCTACCTGCTGTCTGGTTGAAGCCTGCACCCCTGTTTAAGCCCTGCTTGCTCCTCCAGCTCTGCCACTGCACATCTTGCCCTTGCTCTGCCAGCTCTTCTAGCTAATCATGAAAGCTTGGCTTGTAGCTGCTGCTCTTTCTATCAGCATTTCAGCTCCAGGGTCTCCCTACCAAAGTATCTGCAGACTTAGTGGTTCCTTTTAGTCCTCAGCCCACAGACCAACACCTCAAATAGTGTAGAAAAACTAAATTATGCCACCACACCACTGTACCTGCTGGATACTGAGAAACTACTATTCTATATACATAATTTGCTGACCTCTGCTTTAAACTACAAGGGACATGACTATGATAACTCTTGGGTAGGACGACTGAGGGCCAGATTTACAACAGATATACCAACTTGTGCAGGTGTTCTTCGGCATCTACTCAACTTACAGAGCACCTTTTCCTACCTTTAAATGCTCACACAATTTCTGATCTCTACTTAAAACAACCGCATCCATACAGGAGGAGTTCTTGCTGCAGAGAAGTCCCTGAAATCTGCAGGCATAGCTCCCTTTTCTTGTAAGTTGCATGAATTACCCGAGGGATGTTTGCTGGAGCTAATGAACATCTCGGCAATTTGAAGCATAAAGGTCAGCCTGATACAAAAAATCGCAGTGCTTAGTGCGAAGCACAACTCATTCCTTTGCCTTCAGCAGTTTGTCTTAAAAAGCCAATAACATTAGACATTAGCTGTCTCAGTAAGAGCTAATGACTAGGAACCATAGCAAAGTTATATGCATACGTAACCGTATGCATATGTTGCATACCGCTGAAAGATACATCAATATAAGATACATCAGGTCTACTCCATGTACATAAATGCAGTACAAATCCTGTTTTCTCATGGATACCTCCAAAGTAGCAGTATAATTTAGGCCTCAGCAGTTCTGTGTAACTTGAGTCACACCTGGGATTTCCTTCTGTATTTATGCTGGGCATCTTTAAACCTCTCTGTTCTCTGAAGCACAGCGCTGAGAAAATCCACACTCATGACACAAGAGCACAACTTCAAGAGAAGCCGCTCCTTGCCCAGCAGCTTTACATCCAGCCCAGGATCAGGGAGCCAGTAAGGGTGCACATCTGGCTTGCACAGTAATAGCTGAGACTATTCTCTATGGGGAGTTCAGCAAATGAGCTGTTAATAATGTACCAGCCTTCCCATTCAGCTGTATTCTCTCTCTGCAAAGCTAACAGGAGTAAAAAAGCAATAAAACCTGGTTTGACACTGTTAGCAGATGTGACTGATTACACACTGTTCTATTGAGTAATAGGAGTCACACATGTTACATCCCAGACCTGAAACATACACAGTTTTAAACTGAAGGAGAACAGAATTATGGACAATTCATATACAGCAGCAGCTTAAATCTGCTATGAGCCATGTGCACAGAGCAACAAGCATCTAGGATTGATTTCTGAGCCCTATAAATCAGTATGAGTACCACTGTCTCTACAGACTACTAAGACATCTTGGAAGATCCACCAGGCAGGATCAATAGTGGCCTTTCATGCTGTGCAGTTGTAAAAGGTGCTGTTCCAAGGGTCTCTTGCCAGTAGTTTTCCTCTTCCTTTTGTTACATAAAGGGAAGTAATGCTCTATACCGCAGTCCCATCTCCCCCATCATAGTCCACCTTTGTGCAAGAAGGAAATTGCATTGCAGTGGTTCTTTTTTTAAGACTAGTGACGGAGTACTTGCATTTTCATGCCAACATTAAAAGTTTTTACAGAAGTGACAAGAGTACGTGCCAGGAGCGGGGTCTGAATCCAAGGTAAAAATGGCATCTGATGGGAAAAGGAGACTTGGTCCCAAAGTGATATTAGAGGACAATTGACACATGAGCAGGAAGAATGTTAAAGTGGCACCAAACACCCAGTGCTTGAGTATATTCATTAAAGTGTTCTTCTGCCTTTGGTATCTTCAAGTTCTGAAAGCATTTTTACCTGCAGTTGAAGTAAGCATTATCCCTGGAGGGACAAATTCAGATACATCACACTGCTCTCTATCCAGAATAATTACTAAGACCTGAATCTGTCCCTAATTATTTAAAAAAAAAAAAATAAAAGTATAAATATCAAAATTCAGCATTACCTTGTTTGAGATACACACAGAGGAATAGACTGAATTCCTACATAAGCATCCACTCCTACATAAGCACACATATAATAAACTGTTGCTGATTTCAGCTTTAATAGTAAAGATAAGCTGTAACATAACTAATATTTCCTAAATTTTAATAATGTTGTTTAAAAAAGTCTACAAAATATTAATTTCCTTGTGATTAGTATCTCCCAGGCTCCATACTTCAGAGCAGAGATAAGGAAGTAGCTGAAAGGAGGATATCTGGCTTCACTATAATCTAATGATTTTCAGTAGAGCTTGTACACATCTGGCCGCAGATGGATTAGTGCTGTGTATACAATCAAACCATTTAAGAAGAGAGAGCAAATATAGTTTTTACTTCTTAGCCAGAGCTGCCTAGATAACATCTCCGCAGACCAGAGTTCCTTGTGGACTTGAAGGACTCACCTTTGTCCTATATCAAAACTCTCCAGGGCATACTGTGGCACACAGGCATTCTCAGCTGTGGTTTAGTATAACAAGAGTTTCTCCTACAACAGTTATCCAGCTGCAGTCCATTGGCCTAGAGCACTACTCTTCCACACAAACATTCCTCTGTTTGCAAACTCTCCCATTCCTTGCTGCTAGTCCACACTGCCGCTCCTGGGAAGCATGGGGTAGATGATGGGAATACAGCTTCTCCTGGTAAGTTGTATCCCACCAGCAGACTGTTGCCTTTCTGCTAGGCTGATCAATCTTCAATCTGCTTGACTTACGGAAAGCTGCAGCATTTCTCTTAGAAAAACACTCCTACCAAAAATAACACACTACCAAAAATAAGGTTCATAATGCAACATGCCTTTTACTGCTATAGCTGAGACACCCTGCCTCATGCTCAGGCACTTCTGCATAATAGTGCAAGAGCCTTAGGACATGAGTTCTTTTTTCATATAGCTACTTTAAATAGGGTGGTGTTATTTTTAGTTTTACTGTACTCATACTGTTTATAACTGTATTATTTTAATATAGCTGCTGCAGCACCAAGTTCCGTGCTGTGGAAGGAAAACTGAGCTAAACTTCACACTCAGGATTTGTATAAATCTGATGCTTTATACAAAACATACTGTGAATTCAGTTATTCTTCTCTCAAATTTCTTTTTTCAGAGTCATAGGGTGGTTTGGGTTGGGAGGGACCTTAAAGCTCATCCAGTGCCAACCCCCTGCCATGGGCAGGGACACCTTCCACTAGAGCAGGTTGCTCCAAGCCCTGTCCAGCCTGGCCTTGAACACTGCCAGGGATGGGGCAGCCACAGCTTCTCTGGGCACCCTGTGCCAGGGCCTTGCCACCCTCACAGGGAAAAACTTCTAATGTCTAATCTCAGTCTCCTCTCTGTCAGTTTGAAGCCATTCCCCTTGTCCTGTCACTATCCAGGCCCTGGAAAAAAGCCCCTCTCCAGATTTCTTGTAGCCCCTTTAGGCACTGGAAATCTGTTATACAGTCTCCCTGGAGCCTTCTCTTCTCCAGGCCAAACCAAGCAGATGACATCAGTTACTCTGTGCTTATCCACCAATGCCATGGCCCCATTGTATGCAGCACTAAATTTGTCAGGCATAATTTTTCCTTAGCGAAGCCATGCTGGCTGTCACGAATCACCCCCTTATTGTCCATGTGCCATAGCAGAGTTTCCAGGAGGGTCTGCCCCGTGATCTTGCTGGGAACCAGAGGGAGACTGACTGGCCTATAGTTCCCTGGGTCTTCCTTTTCTTTTCCTTTTTAAAAATAGGAGTTATGCACTTCCCCTTTTCTAGTCAGCAGGAACTTCACTAGACTGCCACCACTTCTCACATACGAGAAACAGATCAGTCGATCAAAGTGTTTCTGGTAATTTCCAGTTTTCCAAATAAAATCATCGTAACACTTAATATAGGTCAAAACAAGCAAACTAAATACAATCAGGAACACAAAGGGAAAGAAGGACTCTTGCAAAAGAATCCCACAATGATTTTGGGTAGTAACCAATTATTCTCTTTCTACAGCACTACATTTTGGTCCCATAGGAAAAAGTGATCTATTCACCCATTGTTGGAAAACACTGTAAGATACTGCAGATAGATCACAACAGATGTCTCGTGTCCATGCTACAACTCCAGATATCTGGAGTCATGTTCTGACTCTGTCAGGCTTCCCCTATAGCCTTGGGTAAATACTTCGGTCTACCTGCTTTGTCTGTTCCTTCTGTGTAAAAAGGAAAATACTGCTTTATCCAGGGAAATATCACTGAGCAATAAACCAGAAAGGATTGTGAGAATGTCAGGTCTGATGTATGTTACGGACAGTGAGCATCATGGAAGTGTTTGGACAGATAGGACAGTCTGAAGTGCACAAGAGTACAGGAAATGTACTTTATTAATAACCTTGAGTAAGATGTTAACAGTGTAATTAGTTTTGAGGGGCAAACCTTGCTTTTCAAGATCTGAAAATGAACAAATTATTTGCAGACTGAAGCCAAACCATAGGTCAAATTCTTCATGATTAAATCAGGACTGACATAATACAGAAACAGTTTATTATATACTGGAGGTTGTTAGTTTCCAGTCTTCTTAAAGTAAAAAAAAATAAGAAATACCACAGAAAGAAGATTGCTTTGATGACCTCTCAGTATTTCCAAGTATCTTGAAGAAGAAAACAAGCGACAGGCACAAGCTGCATAATTGTAATTGGAAAATAAGCATTACTGAAGTACTCGGTTCTCTGGTGGCAGACCCCTCATCAGTTAGCTGGGTAATTCTGTTTTCACTAGCTTAAACCTTCTTAATTTATTGGATATGCCCAATTGTATTGAGGGCAAGAACAGGGAGTACACAGAAATTCTACAGGGAGAAGTGAAGGATAGATGCTGAGCTATCCAATCTGTCTTTTATTGTAGTATACGAGCTCTTTAAATTGATAGAGATCTACAAACCTCAAACCTGGACACAAGAAGAGGAGTCACTGATGTAGAGATCTTGATTCTGAAAGGTTCTGGAGTGGTTTTATATGGGACAGAGTGGACAACTAGCACAACCTCACTAAGCTAAGCAAGTTAAATGGTGGAATTTTACTTCTGTAAGATGTGTTACTACATTATAGCCAGATAGGAGTCCTTCAGAAGCACAACTTCTTCCAGTAAAGAAACACATCAGTGCAGAGCACTTACTCCCTTTGCACTTTGGGTTTGTTAGTCATAATGTTGCTATTTCTCAGCATTTGTGATTATCATATGGAAAAATACAGCAGATCATACCAAAGGCCAGCTAGCTAGGTATCTGCTTTCTGACTGCTGTCAGGAGCAAATAGGTGAGAGAACAGAGCAAGCAGGATAAATACCACATGCAGTGCAGATCATTGCACTTCATGACCCAGTGATGTGATTTCACAGATCATTTATGTTTGCATAAAAATGCTGAAGTCAATACAGAAGGCATGCTTACATTCTCCTTCGGTCCAATTACTGCAAGTATACACATCCTTCCTGCATGGACATGGGTGCTGCCCTAATTCCCTTCTTCCTTTACATGTTGTTCTTCTAACATTCCCTGGAGAACATACAAAAGATATCCAACGACACTTTCCTGATAGTCCTCTAAAGTGTACAGAAGAAAGCATTTCTAAACAGAATATTTAAAGCCCACCACATTCTTGTCTTTCCATTGCCAAATTCCTGTCTCTTGACATGGGATCCTATAGAAGAATTTCTAGCAGAGAAATCTTTACAGCAAAGATTTAATAGACCCAAACTACCAGGAATCATTTCGATTTAGGTGATCATAAAACATTAGAATAGGAGATAGCAGCTGAGCTATTTCTAGGAGAGAAAGAAAGCCCTGCCAGTACACTCCTGCTCCATTTAATGCACCACATTCCGAATACAAACTTCACTTACCCACAGGGTGACTTTCCAGTTTGCCTGTGTATATAGAAGAAAGCATTGCCTTACTTAGGCTATTACAGAATACATCTACAAATATCTAAAACTTGGAGATCTGTATTGTACAGGAATTATTTTATGTACATGGTCTTCCTAAACAGTCATTGTGTAATCCATTGTTGTCATTACTACTCAATCTGCTATGTCTCATAATACTTTCCTAATCAGGAAATGTCCTATTTTTTG
This sequence comes from Pezoporus flaviventris, assembly GCF_033815535.1. NCBI lineage: Eukaryota > Metazoa > Chordata > Aves > Psittaciformes > Psittacidae > Pezoporus > Pezoporus flaviventris. Next base: position 9,523,610 of record NW_026892585.1, read on the forward strand.
ATTAATCCACAGGAGATCTTTGGAAATGTTCTCTTTGAAGTACTTTTTCTCTAATCCTTTCTCAAAATGTTTTTTGAGGTATACCACAAAATAAAGACATAGAAGTGAAAAAACTTCAGATTCAAGGCTCGCTTTTACAAGGCTAGCTTTTCCCCTGGCTTGGCAATAGTCTTGTTTTGGGTTATGGTGTACGGTCTACATTAGGCCATCTGATTACTTCCACACTTTGTTCACAACTATCAGTTATGACGTGATGCGGTAATAAAGTAGGGAAGTTCTTCATACTTAACTTGAAAACTTCCTTTGGTCCAAAAGAAAATACCTAGGTTTGGGATAGGCTTCTTGTTCAATGGCTTTTTATTTTGAAAAAGCTTTTAAGTGCAGTCAAATAACCAGGCCAGAAGTACTACATCTAAACGTATGCTCTTGAAGTAGAATACAAAACTGACTTCTTATTGATTATGCATATTTCCGGATGAGTGATCCTCTTTTCCTTACATTATTTCCTCAATCATCTCACATCATGGTCCCAGCTCAAATTTCCATCTGTTCCTATAGGCATGAATTCTGAACGCCTTGACATTTACTGAAATTCCAGATCACAGCAGAAGATGCCACTGCCATTTCCCACTTTCATATCCATGTAATTGCACTTGAGCTGTTCTAGAAAACTCAAATTGAAACAAACTAGCAGTTGTTCTCTTTGTAAGAAGAACTTCCCTTGAGATAGGGCCAACATGCAAAGTCAGTGAGATTAGGAGAGCTGAGGAACAGAAGATGGGTTGTAACACGAATCGGACGTTATTCTTTAGAGTTCAGAGCAACCCTTTGCCAAACAAGAACTTATTTTAGGCAATCCTTGTTACTACTGACTCACTCAAGAACCAATCAATTTACTTCAACAAGGAAAGCTTATTTAGAAAGGAACTCACTGCTCATAACCTTGGGTAAAAGACTTGGAAAGTCATAGCTACAGAGCAGCAACAGCCACTGCTTGGGCTGCCTGAGAAAGTGTTCAAATGACCCTGCTCACTGCCTGGAAAGTCAGCCTACCTTTATAGCAACCTTATGTCAGGTCAAGAAGCAGCCTGTCAAAAGATGAAAGTAGACTGTGAAATACCTAGTGGAGGTTACTGTCACTGAGCCTTCTGACTCAGCAGTGATATACACTGCTGCCTGCACTACAGTTTCCTCTGGTATTTTAGTGGTTTCAATGAGTTTGCCATGAAATACTGAATGAGTGTCACTGACACTCAATTTGAGTGAAATAACAGCTTTCATGTAGTCCTGCATCTATTCCATTTCCCTCCTGAGCATTCCCTCCACAGATCCTTTCCTTGTAAACAGCACACACATTCTGACTGTCCCAACTGGACCTTTTGTTGTTGCGGTGTGAGAAAAAACACCACATGGAAGTGAGAGATTAGAAGAGTTCTGAAATGCTTAAAAGTTTGGGAACTCGGGTGGAAACAGGGATGGTCTGTTAGCACTGAAAGATAGCACCCTTTCAAACACTGCGGACAAGTGAAACAGAGGGGCAGAAGCTGAGATCCTGGTCAAAGCCAGTCCAGGAATCCAGTACTGAGAACACACACTAGTTCATGCTCAGGTGTAAGCACATTTGAAGTGGCTGCAAGTTCTGTAAGGGGCAACTTTCAAACCAACTGGACTTGTCTGCACACATGCAGTAGAAAGCAGAGCCCACTGCTACCAACTACAGTGAATTCAGGTGCACTACACTGTTTTCTGACCCTGTGGTACTTAAAGGTGTGTTCAGATTGCCTAAATCAATAGCTGTTGCCTATCTGATGTCTGGTGGGACAGGAACATTACATCCCACAAATAGCTAGTTACAGTTCAAAATCCAGAGTATTTCAGGAGCACAGGTAAGGTGGAAGTGTATGGCAGAATAGCAGGGTTGCGAGTGTCACCATTAACAAGCAGCTCCATGTTAAGGCAGTTGAAATTCTGTATCTGTCCCAATTTCCTTCATCCTTACATTTGTGTCACAGATAAATATAAATATGCCAGAAATAAACCTTTACATCTAAGGAATTCTGAAGTGTAAGGATTTTTGCAATAAACCAGCAATTCAGTGGGCTTGCCTGAAGGCACTTAAATTACTGGCTTTAAGTGCAAATTCTGCAAGAATCCCCTCTTTTTTACAATACCTCAAGGTGAACACTCACATGAAAAATCCCTGCAAACCCTTTTCCCATGAGTTTTGCATTTGCACCATCTCTGGTCCACTTCAGAAATCTGCGAATGCTGTTGCAAAGTACCTTCTCTATGGATGATCTGGTCTACAGCTCCATGTTTCTGAAGATGGAACAGACAGATCTTCAAGGTGATAGATCACTTGAAGTATGTTACCTTCAGCACCACAGATTCAGGGAAGAAAACAAAGGAAGAGCAAGATTATTGCAAGGAAAACAAAGGGGAAAAAAAAAAAATCACATCCTTATACAATTTGCTTGAATCTGTTTATTAGAAGATAGCCCTCAGAGGGATTCAGACAAATATCTGTCAGAATTTGTTGGCCTCCAAGGAATATGGATAAGTAGGTCTCAGGAACCAACAAATTGGGAAATATTCTACTAACACAATTGTAGAATTTAATAGTCCTATCTCCTGGTCATTAGACTGACAGTTCAGGATGAGGGTTGGAAGTAAGGAACACCTATCTTTGTCCTTTCAGCTAATCTCTTAGGGTTTAGGTTGGACTTTAAGACAACCATCAATCAGGAGCCTGTGCTTTCCTGCCGGAATAGTGTTAGAATAATATATGCGCAGGTGGCTTGAGCTCTGCATATCACACAGGTCTAACTATAGGAAGTAGTCTCTCCCCAGCATCATGTTCTGCACCCTTCAAACCAAGTAAAACTTTGTCACCACGCTGCCTGCCCTGTGCTCATGCAGAAGCAAGATTTTTCTAACCTTAGATCTTCCCAACACTGTCCTCCTAAGTCCTTAGCCCTTTTCCTCTCACAGAATTCATGGCCCAGATATCCTCTAGGTCCCAGACTTTCCTATTGTTCCTTTGATACACATTAGCCTAAAATAAACGCCCCAAAAATGTAATGCAAGGATTAATATTTCAGTAGCTATTTAGGGCAGAGGAAGTGAGCATTTTTATACAAAGATACCAGTTTGTACAAGTTCATTCCAGTTGGATAAGCCGGAGCAGAAATTGAGAGGAATGGGCTAGCCAGCCCACAGAGCTTTGAGATAATGGCTAGCTGTGAAGTGAGGACAAACAACGCTAATGTGAAGTTTGGTTAGCATCTCAGACAGCATAAGTATCCTTCCTGTAAGTGACTGTGCTGAGGCACACTGTGTGGCCAAGGTCATGCAGAAAGTTGGCAGAGAAGCTGGACCGAGAGGCCAGAAGTTCTGATTCTCCCAAGAAAGATTTCATTTTCCTCAAATAGCATTTTAAGTCAGACAGCTGAAAAGCTTTGAAGATATTGCCTATTCTTCTCCCGACACAGAAAAGCCACACAGTGTATCTTCCTTCTCTTCCTTCAGAATGTCCTGTCTTAGCATTCAGAGATTTGTAATTCTAGCTCACAGGCTAGTTTCACAAGAAGTCATAAAGCTGTTGAAATCAAAACAAATCCCATACCAGTTTAGTGGGGCAAAGCCTTTGTGGACATCAGTGGTATTTCTGAGGCAGTTAATGTAAATGAGATTCAGCCCGGTGTAGACACACTGAAGAACAGCATTGCTACAGCAGCTGGTAGTTGAAAGTACCATGAGAACGGATAATGTATTGGAAAAAGCTTTCAGGTTTGCGTTTTTCAGGTTACAATTAATAAGCATCTTTAAGAATTCAATGTCTGAACTACTGTTCATGGGAATCAGTTTATAATCACAGTTCTTTAACTCTGCTGGTGGAAGATGTTTATCACAAGCTCCCATCAGTATTTGTTAGCTTGCTGTCTCACTAGGTTAGCCAAGGCATAACAAGGTATTTTTGTCCCTTCTGATGGAAATGCTATTTCCTTCTGTCAGTCACAGTACTGACATGTCACAATAATGGCTCATAAGACTTCGTAATATGTTTATCATAACCTATACTATAACCAGACAGTCAGTTTTATAAACCTCCAGTAGCTTCTGTGATGTTCAGGTAGAAATAAACCATCAAGCTGTATTTTTAAGCTATTTTCCGCAAGTTTTCCTCCCTATCATCCCCAGAGACTTCATCTCAGCTTCTTCAGCCTTTATCTTCAATAACAAACCCAGAATGTGTTTTTCTCTTGTCCTTTTAGAAAGCAGACTGACATACTTGAGAGTACAGTCTACCGCAAGTTTGGCTTTAGAGAGTTTGGGGACACTGTTAAAGACAGCCCCCACATCTTGTACTTCATATGCAAACCAAACAAGTGAAGATGCCAACAGCTGCTTTGAAAACCCACAGCATGTAAAGTACTTGTGTGGAAAAGGGAGCACAGATCTGGATTCTCCTGGTCAGATTCACCCTTTCCCAAGTCTGGCAGGGTGCTCAGATGTGGAGCAGGGCTGCACAGACCTATCCTTGCTCTCCAGGGACTGCAAAGAGCCTTTGGGAGCATAGAGACTTTGCATTAGTTTAGTGTGCCCAGATGATTTAGAGCACAGGTAGAGCAGCTCCCAGTCTGCCTGCAGAGGGCTAAGCAGTATTGCCCTATAGTGCAATCCGGTTCAAGCATAGACTGCATTCAGACATAAGAGTGATATTTGGTTACTCAGTAACAGCACTGGCTGATGTAAGTGCAGCAGGTAAATTTTACCTATGCCTCAAGCTCGGTTCCAGACCTGGGCAATAGTTTCTAGTAGGTTTATGTTACTTTCTTCAAGCCCTACTATACATAGAGGGTTGAAACAAAATGGTTTTTTGTAAGCCAGACCCTCTCAAAGTCTTAAGGGAAGGATTCCTGAGAAGCCAAACATTTGCATAGCTTTTCATTTCTGATCTATTCATTCCATCATCAGAAGTGCCTTGAGAATGTGACAAACTTGAATCCATTCGCCCATACCATCTCAAAATAAACTGGTGCAAACGAAAGCATGCAGTGTAAAAGGACATAGGTTACTTCAATCAGTGATACCAGAAGGCACAAAGGTTCTACCATCACATTCAGAGTGCAGAAAGCCTGAAAGCCTCAAGTCTTCCATGGGCTCAGAACCTTTTCATGCAACATCAAAGCTTATCCCCATCAGACACTCGGCTTCTGCACAAGTCCTTCTCTGGACTGAAGAGTGTGGGAGCCAAATTATCTTTTCCACTTTGAAAAGGCTTCCTCTGGATCTTAAGAGCACATGTAGCTTTCTTTGAAACAGGGATGGGATCAGGGGCTTCATACCACTGCATTATGGAAAGAATTGATGGAGACCTGACTGGGTACCACCTTTCAAAGCTCTAGAGATTGAGTTCTGCTCTCATTTGTGCCCAAGTAAATCTGGATGTACCCTTAACAGCAAGGTCTATCATTCCCCTGTACAGCAGTTCAAGTGAATTTTGCCCATTCACTGCCTACAGAAGGTACACCAACATGAGAAGAGCCACAAGTAATCTATTTTGACAAGAGCTGCTACAATGAGTCACAAGTTCTTCCCACACCTTTGAGCCACACCATTAACTCCAGGATACACTGTTCTCAGAGCAGTCAGTGCCCCTGCAGCCCTAGCTGCCTTTCTGAAAGAAAGGATGTTTCCTGTCCCTCTTTGGAAAGATGACTTCTAGAAACTGTCTCCGCAGCCCTCATCATAGTCAACAACATGAGTAAGATGTGCAATCATTAAAACACATGCCACACCTCCCCTTGATATGTCTATACTTAGACATTGGGCAAGTATTCTGTTGAACTGGACCTAAAAAGCAATGCGCAATGCTCTAACCTTTTGGACTATTCCTGTAGAAACCCTGCTCTGGCCTCTTGATACGACATCACACCTCAATTTTATTTGATGGAATTGGCACTCCATTGTTTTGAATGGTACAAGCTAGCTGAAGAGCAGTATCTGGCCACTGTAACAATTTTAAGTCTCGTGCTGCTGGGTTTTTTGTTTCTTGAATAATACCATCAGATCATGGTACAAGCCAGGAACCTGCTTTTCAACTATCACTGCTCATTTTAAACGCCCTATGTGACAACATCCAACACTGAATACAAAATACAGAAGCTAAACCAGACATTTCTGGAAACAGAAGTCATCTGAAAGAACCACCCACCAACTTAATCACTTGCTGATGATACATCAAGTGATTTCCTTCTTCAGACAACGTTCATTATCATTCAGCTTTACTTCTGTATATTACCAGTAGGTTTGCAATGCTGCTTCATTGCCTGTAATAAGTCTTGCACATCTCTCTGCAAGCATACAACTGGTAAAGTTATTCCACTCATTTATCTGCATGGAAAGGTGGGATTAGACAGTTCCTCCCTTGGCACCACATACAATAGCTTGGGTGGAAGAGTGTAGTTAAGGTAATTAGACTCTCACCTCCATTAGCCTAGCACTATCCCACATTACCTGTGTCAGGTTTGTAGCATCTAAGCAGAAGCCCAGTGAATTTTAACAAAACATTTCATTAACCTGGGACAGATTCATAGACCTGGAACTCGCCACTGATTAAAGCCACATAGCAGCAGTTAGATGTTGTGTTTAATAAGCATACAAGATTAAAGCAGCACATTAGTTTGACTACCTTTTGTCACTCATTACTGCAATCTTGTTTCCCTCTATAGCACAATGCTTTGGTTTTGGGCATGTCTAAAAGTATGCAGTCCCAAAAGCATTGCTTTCTGGAAGAGCAGTATGGCTATGCAAGCCTGTGACCTTTTGTGGCTTTCACAGCCATGACAGTAGCTGGGAGCTTCGCAGTGGTGTTTTGGTTTGTCTTTAGCTCAGGAACTCAAATTCAGCTTTTAGGTCCAAGAGGCTGATTAATAAAAAGAGAAGGTTTACATGGACACTTATGCAATTGGTTTCTGGAACTTTTATGCCAGAAGTCATTTCATGTGAAAGGAAAAGATATTTATTCTGACATTTGCTGTCATGAATAGGAGCCAAGTAATGGGGTAGGCTCGTTCAGAACTCAGTTGTGCAGGAAATCTTGTCCTTCCTGAGGATATAGAGGGACTTGGACCTAGAACCAAGCAGAGCTGCTGCTAGAAGTCCCCTTTTTGGGTGGGAACAGAGAGCTAATTTAACCTGCTCCTTACAAGAAATAGCTTCAGATTTATTTCTCCACCCTCCAAAGTGGTTTTTCCTTTCCTGAGAAGATCATTTGTTATAAACATCACAAAAATAATGCAGACTTACAGAAGAATGGTTCTTGAGAAAAGCGGAGATCGGGAGTGACTAAACTGACCCAGCCACATGGGCAAGAGACACAGAGCTGCCAATAAGGCATTTCAAACACAGGAGAAATTTGGTAAAGCAAGAAATCCATACAATTCACTTAAACTCCACAATGCTCTGTGCATACTGGGCATGATCTTTATTTTCCTCATTCTAAGACTAATTTACGCATTTTTAAGTGACATTTTACGCAATAAGTAGAAATTAATATGTATACACTGGAGTGATACAGTGAAAGAACTAAATTGCATTTTAAAGCTCTCTTGAGGACAACTCTTCAGCCTTCAAAAAGCAGTTATATTAACCACAGGAGAGCAATCTTCGTAAGAGTGCTACTAAAAATTATTCAGTCATCAATTTGTTTTAATCCAAGTCTTACCGTTTATCAAGACCCCTTTAAAAGGTAACGAAACCACATATTCTTCACATTTTACTACATTTGCAATGTAAGTAATATTGAAGCACTTGAATAATTCAGGCTGTTTCAGCATAAAGTTCCCTGTAGCCTTGGGCATATACAAAGCCCGAAGGTGTTGAGGGAAAGAGTTACTAACTCAGAGCTACTATCTTGTAGTACCTCTGAGTTTACTATGTGACCTAAACCTGAAGCTAGGATTAGTGTAAGGATTATGTGATTGGAAATCAGTGCATTTAGTAAGTGTTCAGAAATACCATCCGTTTTAAAGAGAAATACATGAAAAAAAGGGAGTTTATGTTATGGTAAACTTAAATGAGGTCATCATGAGCATGAGGAGTCCAGCCATGATGCCTGTCATGGTTTAACTTCAGCTGGCATCTAAGGACCACACTCACTCTCCCCCAAACCCCCAGTGGGATAGGGAGGAAAAAAATAAGTGTAAAACCCCTAAAATTGAGATAAGAATAGTTTAATAATTGAAATAAAATTAAAATAGACAATAATAAAGAGGAAGGAATAAACAAGTGATGCACAATACAGCTGCTCACCACCTGCTGGCCAATACCCAGCCCATCACTGTGCAGTGATCAGCCCCTTCCAGCCAATTCCCCCTCCCAGTTTCCATATTGGGCATGACCTGCTGTGGTATGGAATACCCTTTTGGCTAGTTTGGGTCAGCTCTCCTGGCTGTGCTTCCTCCCAGCTTCTTGTGCTCTTCCTCACTGGCAAAGCATGAGAGACTGAGAAGTCCCTGACTTAGAGCACTACTCAGCAACAACTGAAACAGTGCATCATCAACATTCTTAGACCAAAGCCAAAACACAGCACTGCACCAGATATTAGGAAGAAAATTAACTCTATTCCAGCCAAAACCAGGGCAATACCCTGGTTTGCCACAAAAGTGCTGCTGGTCCTGAGCACCATGTATTTCTCTCTGTAGCTGCCTGTTACTAGAGCCCTTTACAGAGATTTACCAAGTGTAGCTGTAGTGATGCAAAAGGATGATCCAGTACTGCAACAACTTTTCTCTATCAGCAGATTCCTTCTGGTGCCTCCTAGGCCTACCTCAGGTTTGTACTTTCTTTTACTACTGCTTTATTTACATGTTTCAGTCAAAGCTGATCACAGAAGTCTAGTCAAAGTCAAAAAGGGATTTTTACTTAATGCACACCTACAACAGATATCTATTTTAAAGCCAGATCTCAGTACAATCTGCTTGGCTATGACTCACATTCATCACTCCAATTCAGTGGGGAGTTATATTTATATGCCTTGGTTTAGATGCTGCTTTACCAGCAGCAATAGGAGACAAAAACTCTACAGTGATAACATGGATTTTAGGTCATGTTAAGTGTGAGGCTTCCTAGCAATAGAAAAAAAAAACCAACACAGGACCCCATGCAAACAAGGCACATTACAGAGTTTAGCAGCCAATCCCAGAAATGGCCAATTCTGGAAGATTTACCCAAAAATGTGCCTAACACCCATCTGGGGCCTCATGAGGAAAGCCTCAGATGCATTTCAGCAGCAGGCAGGCAGCTGCCTTTTGTAAAATACCCAGATGGCTACAGCATTCACCCTGCAAACTGGGGATCCAGGTCCTTTTGGCTTTCTTCTTAAGAAAAAGCCTCCTTGCCCCAAGCTTCAACTTAGCATTATTGGGCAGGAGGGGACAGGGAGATGCTTCCTGCTCCTCCTAAGGAAGCTGCTTTACTGTGCAGTAAGAGCACAGAATCACTGGGCCAGCAGAAAGAGCCAGAAACAGTGGGAGCACTGACCTTAAGAGGATGAACCATACTCTAGTCTCATCCAAGACTGAGCTTTAGTCAGTATTTTAGTGTAAATCAGGTATCTCCAGGAGCAAGGATGGGAATCCCAAGCTTCCTGCCTTGTGGGTGTATATCCAAGAGATTAGTTATGACTTCTCACTTGTATTTCCCTCCTACAAGCACCTCTCCCTACCTTTCATAACAGGGAAGGGGAAATAAAGCAGCTTTTAGACAGTTGTGACTGCAATTACCCAGAGGATGTCAACTAATCAGGATGAGAAAGCACCTGATCTGTAGGATTCAGAGCTCAGCCTTACACTTAACACCTATCCACTACCTTCAGACCACTGCATATGGATTTTCAGTAGGTCCCAGCTAACCATGGAGGCAGTCAGGAACTTTCCTTGCAGCACAACCTTCCCTGTGCCAGACACATTCCAGGTCCCACTGCAGGGCTTGAAAACACACTCCGGTATTTTGGGACTCCCCTCCTACAGTGCATGCCAGTTGCCTTGGGTGAACAAAAGAATATGACAAGACTTTGCTGGAAGCCCTAGGGAACAGCTTCTCCTTACTCTTGCTTGTTATGAAGCCTTCTCAAGCCTTGACTTTTGTGCACTGTACATATGCTGCCAACACATGGAATATATACTTGCTTTTGCATCAGAATGGCAAGGCTGACGAACTCCAAAGCTGTTGCCTCTTTGCCCATCCAGCACATGTTCCTGTTCAGCCAGGAGCACTCCTGAGATAAATCCTTATTCCCTGGCCAGAGGAAACCAATATTGTGCATAATTACTCTGAAAGAGAAAGACGGACAACCTCCTACTGCCCATCTTCATGCTCAACATGATAGCAAACCTCTGCCACTCAAACTTACCATCCAGTCTACCAGGCTAGCAAAGGGTTTTGTGTTCAAGAGGAGGAAAAATGTTCCTTTTCCTTTTTAAAGGGGCATGAATTAAAGATCAAGGTTATGTCCTCAGGGTTTTATTTCTTCTGTGAAAAACCGTATTAGGCTTCATCAAATAGACTGAAAAAGGCCTTATAAAATAATAACCAAAGCCTTCTAGTTGTCATAGCAGTGGCTGTAGAACAATCATGCAGACTGCACCAGTATTTAATTAGCAGCATGAGGCCAGGTTGATAACAGGAAAAATACCCTTGTGTAGCCTGCTGCATTTTAGAAATTAAAGTGCTTATTTTGATTGAAAAAGTAGACAGAAAATTCAACCAGCTAAATGGGATCACAGAAAGATGGTAGGGATGATTGCCTATTGAAATAAAACAGAAGATCAAAGTATTTGCAAGTGACTTTTTTTACAAATATGGGCAAGATTTGAGAATTAGGAATTTAACTCTGAAAATTTAGGTAATTATAAATTATTCATGCACATCAGTTTTAAGGGTAGTTCTTAACTACAAGTGTAACAGGCAGAAATGACAGCCAGAAGTCTAAGAATAAAAGCCAGGCCTTTGGAACACAGTATAAATGTGAAAGTATCTGAATGAGCTACTAAAAGAAAAGGAGCAGAGGTATTTAGGTAGATGAAGCCCCAGAGGCTTAGCTTTCTACCCTGAGAGTTTGCCACAGCCTAGCAGAGGTAGACATGTAGAGAGTGCCAGCAGCCTCAGAAAGCCTCTCCCGTACCCCAGCAGCATATGTGACTAGATGGCAAACAGCTAAGAGAAAACCTGGGTTTGAAAATAGCTTCTAAACCTCCCTGCAGCTTGCCTTTAAGTAGATTTGAGATCTATTTAAAAAGCTTACCAAGTGCAACTCCTACACATCATGTATCTCACAAGGTAGTTGAAAAAATAGACTGCCTTTTCAGCCCAACATTTTCTGTCTCTGGTGTAAAATTCTTACATTCCCATGGAATTTTGCAGGCACACAACTCTAGGAAAGACTAGTTCTGCCCCAAACCATGCAGTCTGTACCCATGCTGACACACCTGAACAGCTTCCCTATTCTAGACTTGTAGCAGACACTGACTCAGGGGGACACTGATACCTGTGTTCTCAGCTCCTCTAACATCTGCATGTTTTCTTACAGCTGGGGGCCCTTGCTGTGAAAAGGCTTTCGGTTTTAAGTTATCTTCTTTGCACATACCTGCAAGGGAGAAAAAGACAAGCCAAATGGACACAATTTATGGTCTGAAAACCAGACTCAAACAAAAAAGGGGAAAAGGTAGGTGTATTTTTAAACTCTGATTTCTGGGGCTTTAGATTTCCTGGAAGTGTTCCCCTTCCTTCTCAGCCCTAGACATCACACTTGTGTTTCATCAGAACAAAGCACAGCTTTCCTGCCCCCAAAGATTAGCAAGTTCCTCACAAGCATTTAGAGCACAAACGCTAGGCTCTCCTATCCAGTTGCCATCTCCCTTTCTTACCTAGCCCCAGGGCTACTCCTGGAATGTCCCTGACCTCTGCATCCTTGCTGGAAAGGAGATCAGCAGGAGCATTTCACAGCCAACTCAGTCTACTTCCAGATGCTTCCCTACAAGCAGCAAATGAGATTTTCTGCCCCAAGTCAGCCCTTATTACCCAAGGCAGATGTCCCTAGATTCTGAGGGGCATATTGTGGGATCCCCTCTATACCAACACTGAATGCTCTATCCCATCCCCAAACCTTTGGGGTACTGAAGCAACAACTTCAGTGGCAGAATTAGTCTGCACTGGAGCTGTGGAGGCTTGCCAAGTGAGCAAGGATAATGCATATAAGCTCAGCCTGAAGTAGCTCCGTTGAAACTGGTCTGCAACACTGCTTAATACAGTTGAGAAGTAAGGCCCCAACTTCTAGTTTGCACATGAATTCTCAGTATGCTCAGCTCTGATAAATTACTGCTCCACAAGCTACCATACAGGATTTAACACATCTGAACAGTACCTCTGGCTGCTGATACAATTGCTTCATTAAGGAAAATGAATTAAACATTTAAAAAGCTCTGAATCTGCAATAAGGCAGAAGAATCCAAGTCAGAGCTCAGTTTTACTATCCAACTCCAATTGCAGAGAGACATAATGCAGCGTTATAGCATCTACATGCCTTTCATTTAGATAAAATAAGTACCCATGCTCCTCACTTCCTAGGGACCAGTATTTTCTTCCAAGTAAATTAATATTCTTAAATCATAAAACTGAGACTGGTTTCAAACTAATATAACACAATTGCTTTCACAGGAATTACCAGGCTACTGTAATACATGGGTATACCAATGTATGCGTGTTTTTTGAGGGTCCTGCAATAAAGAGCTATCCAAACAGAAGAAAGTATGCAGCAGGATTTAGTGATGTCCATAGAGGGGCGACCACTTCAGGTGATACTTTGGGGTTATGGGATCTCTGCCAGCACTTCCAAGTAGCATTATATACAAATTACATTGCATCCGTAAGGATCCGGAGATTCCTGAGCACACCACTCAAGAGGGAAGGTTTTTCCCACCCCAAAAGCTTAAAGCATGTTGGATTATTCTTTTAAATTCTCATTTATCCATTTTTAAGTCCCTCAAACATACTTTTGCTGATTTTCTTTCATCTTGGCCCAGTACATCTTCACTGACAAGACAAGCAGGGGGCCAAATCTGCTCCTTTAGAATATTCAGTTATTAGAAACAAAGCCAGACCCACACTGGGTGATGGCTAAGAGCTAGCTGGCTTTCCACACCAAGTCAAAACTGAAGTCGCTGTAAGTTAACAGGACAGTTTTAGCCTTTATCCACCCAGCTCAAGTAGTGAAAAGAGATCAGTGCTAGTGATCTCCCCTACCCCATTTTTTAATCCTGTTGTGCTTGACTTCCTAATGCCCGCTTTGATTTTTAACCATTGCTATTATCAGCTCTCCTGCATATAAAGCTGACCATGTTCATATGTCTGAAGCTGGTATCTGAGCAATCATAGGAGTTGTGGCCAAGTGTAGATTGAAACACTTTTTTTAAATAATCAATTTTCTCCATTCTTGTTCACCATTGGTTTCCCAGATTTCACAATAGTAGGTACAAGTTTCCTGCTTAGTCTTATTCTGTTTGAGCCATAAGTAATTACACTCCAAAGGCATCTCTTAAGACAACAAATTGTTACATGCATTACAATATAATTTTTCAATTGTGCTGCCACCAAAATTATGATTTATGTGTCTGAAACATCTCTAACTTCAAATAAAATGCACCTAATCTCTGCCTTGTGAATAAAAGTGCAACAGTGCTTTTGAACAGACAGCTCAAACTATCATTGCTTGAGTAACAAGTTCAGGGAGACCCTTAGTCAGAACCCCTCCCCTGTTGCATGGTACAGATGTGCTCATTCATATTCTTGATTAGAAGCCCTCTCCCATGCTAACACATAGAATGGTTTGGGTTGGAAAGGACTTTAAGATCATCCAGTTCCACCCCCTGCCATGGGCAGGGATGCCTCACACTAGACCATGTCACCCAAGGCTCTTTCCAACCTGGCCTTGAACACTGGCAGGGATGGGGCAGACAGCTTCTCTGCACCAGCACCTCAGCACCCTCATAGCCAAGAGCTTCCTTCTATCTAACCTGAACTTCCCCTTTTTAATTTTAACCTCATTACCGCTTGCCCTATCACTATAGTCCCAGATGGCATCCTTGTAGGCCCCCTTCAGATAATAGAAGCTGCTCTGAGGTCTCCACACAGCTTCTTTTCTCCAGGCTGAACAGCCCCAATTTTCTTGGTCTGTCATGCTTCTTTAATTCTCACCTTGGTCCTTCCAACTTCAAAAAGTAAGTTTTCAGGAGCTCTAAACATGTCCCAAAGTGCTGGCCAGCATGGGGTTAAGCAGTGACACTGTTTAGATCCATTGTCCTAAATAAACCCCTGCAGTTTGCCAGGCACACAGAAATCCTTAACAGAGACAGAGAAGTGAAACTAAGGACATTTTACTGCAGCACAAAGCTTCAAACTAGTTCCTGTCTTTGGAGAAAGGCACCCTGAGAGAAGTGATAAACCAAGCTACATTAGCTGCCAGTACCATGCAGGAGTTCTGTGCCATAAAATTATTTCACTTAGCTGCCAGAGTGCTTCCACAGGTTTTGCCAAGTGGCATTTGATCCAAGACTTAGCCTCAGGCTACTGTTACTGGAAATCAAGCCCGAGCTAAGCACAGCAGCAGCTTGTCCCCATGGTGCCCCCCCAGACCCCAGTTTAACACAAAGTCTTCCCTCCTGCTCATCCCTCCAGGGCTTCCTATAACTCATTTAGATTATACTTTTAAAGCTTGTGCAAGAAAGTGTTGAATTAAAGATAAAACAAAGACATCCATTGGGGTAACAATCATCTGTTCAGACAGTAAACAAGCCATTTATTAAAAGTGAATGAAACTCCTAACTTTGCTCTAAAAAGAAAGACATATAAAGGTATACTCAAGCTCCAGACTTGTGGGAGTACAAATCTTTGCTTAGAACGTGGGCTTTAATACAATTCAGAAAGTATTAAGCTTTTATTGTGCCAAGACCCAAAGCCTATTTTAAGATGGAGACCTATCACCATAGCAGCAACAGGCATAAAAGCATGCCCACTGTAAGCATCCTTTAAATGTGGGCTGCAGGACACTGGCATTTCAAGTACAAAACACCCTTTTGTTTTTCTCTTCCTGCATAACCTGGGTCACATACTGCTCATGTGTAACGTTAAGAAACACTCCATTGGGATGCATTCAGAGGATTCATTCTCTCCTGGTCTACAACATTTGGTGGTATCAGAATACTTCAGTCTACAGCCATGCATGTTGGCAAAAAACAAGTCAGAAAAACCAGAACAGTATCCATTTCTATCTAGATCAGCTGTATTTTTTCAACAGGCCTTAAGTGTTCCATTAGACATACCCAAACAGATTCTTCATTTCCTTAATTAACACTACTAATGAGGTAATTCTCTCACAATAGTATAATGCATAAGCCTATACTGTAATGCCATTCACTGGGAAAGCCTCAAGTGGTTTAAGAGGGAAGAAAGATGCTGAGCACTCAGAAGAACAGAAAACTATACTCTCTACAGTAGGTATGATGGAAAGCAACAGAAACAGGAAGGCCTCACTCTATGAACTACCTAGTTACTAGGTGCATTTGTGCTTTTTCTACTGCCACAGGAGCACAGTCTTAGAAGCCAGAGGCCCATTCTGTGAAGCTCTCTGCACAGCACTAAGCACACCAGATTCCCTGGGGCTTTTTCCACTTCACAGAACAAGTGGAAGAGATTCCTGCTGAAGAGGAGCAGTAGCCACTTCACTGAAGCAGCAGTGCAGCAGGGATACAAAAAGGTGCACAGAGAACTAGGCAATGAATGCAGCGGCATCCCCAGCTGCACCACCATAGTCCTGACACTAGCAAACACAAAATCCTAACCCCAATTCCACTCACAGGAACTGGAGTTAGGATTTATGCAGTGCATAACTGCATACTTAACCTGCCCTGTCTGATCACACCTCTAAAATCTGTCAGTTACTTCTCCAAGTCATGCCTGCTGTGCAACCTAGATGTCTCCATCTCTTGTTTTCAGATGAGTGGTGTCCATGGCCTGCTGACAGAGGACAGAAACCTATACTTACAGTCACAGTTTCACACTAATCACTTAGAAAAGTCAAGCAAATACAAGCCTTCCTATTTATAGGCAGAGTAGTTAAATTATTTTGGCCTGCTCATGTCAGTGAGTACCTGCAGGATTAGACGGCAAATGTTATTTTGGAGAAGGAAAAATTAAATGCAACCCTACAATTTTACTGCTGTTAGGAAGAAAGGAAAATAGGGATAGGGAAAAAAAGCCTGGACTTGTTCCTATTGCTCAGTGATAAGAGTCCCTTCTTGTTCCCACAGACCAAAAAAAACCTATTCATTTTAGGACAGAAGACCTAGATCTGAACTCTGTTAATGGCCAGACTTTCTGCATGACACATCTTTCCATGCTTGAGCCTGCTTGTAAGCGAGATTCAGTTTTAAACCCATGCTGTTCTCTAGCAAGGATAAGAGCATATACCTGTAGGAAGTATTGAGCAGCAGTGAACAGTCCTGGATGAACCCCAGGAGATGCCTACTTAAACTCCATGAGCGAAGCCTGCACTCAAGAGTATTCCAAGTTAATAAGCGTCTTTCACTGCACTTCTCATGTGTCTTTCATCTGGTCTTTCAGTAACTCCTGGACAAAGTTCAGCTGTTACAAGACAGCCATGAAGGAGCTCAATTTTTCTCCTTGCAGTCACTTGAAGATAACAAAATAAGACCACATAAACCAAAAATGATTCTTGTAAGTCAATCCTGTCTGTAGAGAGGTCTCTAGAATAAAGTTCTCACATGCTTCAGAGGCATCAGATAAGATAAAAAGCTTTCAAGTTTCATTTCATTTTTCAGCAAGTTACGGAGTTTACTACTGTACAACTTGTGCTTGATTTGTGAGGGAAGATCTACAGACATTTAGTGCCTTGTATTGTCTTCAGAAACAGACATCAATGCAGGAGGCACTGTTGCCTGCTTCCGACATCGGTGGAAGCTGCCTTTAAAATGGTAGTGATTTCTTGAAAGTACTCAAGCTTGATTCTTGGATTCATTTAATCTAAACCCCCTTTCACTGTGTCACCATGTTGAAACACTCTTTCACTAAATCATCTTTGACAACAGCCATTTCCCAAGTGTGTTCTTAAAGATAACAGGTTTCTCAGCTGAACTCCAAGGAAAGCAGGGTAGCTCCATATCCCAATTTAATTGTAGTTCTTTTAAATAAGTACTTGTAGCAGAAGCAGCTATGGAACTAATAAATCCAGAAATTCATGAAATAACTACGGGCTTTCTGAAAAACAGTGTGAATTATTCATTGCTTCAGTTCAGCTACTGATTAGCTCAAGTAGCAAAATATGAAGACAGCAGCTGGTACTTTAAAACCTTAAGAAAAACGCAGAAGATACAGCAGCGTTTGGTCTCTTGGGAAAGGAACATCACTGTAGTGTTCCCTCCCTCAAGGATTCAACTACTAAAACCCCAAGAACAAGGAAACATGCACTCTTCTGGGAATGTCTAACTCCACAGCCTTTTGATAAGGCAAACTTTTAACTTCATTTGGGTTAAATTGGGGAGTTAAGAAACTACACATGACATTTTCACTCTCCTACTTGGAAATGCAGTCTGTAGGTTCAAAGAAGGGAAAGCAATCACTCAAAATCTTCTAAGACTTTTCAGAGTAGAATATATTAGACCGCTACTAAGTAGAGGCTCAATATCCAAAGCAGCTTAGAGCTCAGAAAATAGAGATTATTCAACCAAAATGCAATGCTTCTGTAGATTATCATTCTGAAAACAAAGCCATTTTTCTCCTAAGGAGCCTGAAGCAATCAACCATTATTGTAGCTGTTCTTTCTACCTGTTGGTACTGGCCAATAGCTTGGGTGATCCAGTCCTACTACATAATAACCATGCTGGTGCACTAACTGTTCATGTGCTTTGGTATTATATTTCATTATCACAGCCAAGAAAAGCCTTTACTTCAAGAGAAGTGTGACTTCTGAATAAAACAGAACATTTGTACCATTTGTTACATTGAAAGAGAATGCTTAAGTTGACAAGCACCTTCCTTCCCCCCCCTTCCTCAAGGAGGATAGGGGAAACCTATTTCTGCAGGAAGTCTCAATTAAAAGGCACAAAAAAAACCCTGACTGAGGTATCTAGGAAGCATAACAGCAAAAACCTAAAATGCATAAAACCAATTAGGAGGTACCCACTGTTAGCTAAGTGCTTCACCTTAAGCTTTAGAGCTTGGTACCTTACTGTTATTAAGGTACTTCCATCCCAATTTATTCTAGCCTAGGAACAGAGAATACATTTCTATTAACAAGCATCTAGGCAACTCTAGTGAAGTTACGTAAACCAGCATTTCCACATGCTTAGAAGCAGACCAAAGCAGGACTAGAAGCCAACAGTTGTTTTGTCCAGTTACACCCCACTTAGTACTCATTCAAATCCCGCTTCATCTGGCCTGCCACTTAGCTATGTTTGGTAGCTTGTAGGGACTTGTCTCAAGTTGTTAGTTGTGTGCCAAGTTTGGTTACATTGGTCAGATTTTCAAGTATTAATGGAAGAGCTGAGTGGAGATGAAGCAAACGCCTCAAAAAGTTACCTGCTTGGAAAAACAGCCAAGGTCAGAAGTCATTTAAGGCTTCATAATATCCTTTCTTACATAAATAGGTAGTAAGTCACATTCTTAAAGAAGCTGATAGAAGCACTGCACTAACACACAAACTAAGACACATCCTAAAACACATTTATTTCTTTAAATACAGACTGATATAAAGCTTAGAAAAACTCCAAAACACAAGGCTGCTTAACCAAATGGCTGTCAAGATACCTGCACCAAACATCCACCTCAGGCAGCACCCTGACTAACAGCACACAGGTATGCACAGCCATGGATGAACCCAAGAACCAGAAAACACGTATCTCCAAACTACTCACATGGTTTTCCAAGTACAGTGAGCAATAAGAACAGGGCTGATCCATGAAGGAAGATGAGTCTGGAGCTCAGAATCATAACAGTGAGCAAGGCCAGGCTGGTGACAGGGTCCATCAGCAGCAAGTCAATGCAGAACAAAGAGTTGAGTGCAGCATTTAGGAACAGCCGGTAATAGAGCTACCATGTAAGTCCCCAGTACACCCAGGGGAGAGAACAAAAAGCAAGACCAAAGACAAGCTACTTGTAACAGAATGCAAGACTCCATCTCAAAATACCATCCTCAACACAAAGACAAACAAAGCCTCACCCCCAGGACTTAAATAGGACTCCTAGGCCAATGGGCAGAGGGCTTGTGGGAAGCTCATGTGGGACTCATGTGGGCCATTAACATTCATTAGTGCCTTCAGGGCCTCACCTACAATCAGTCCTAATTTGCTTTCTCTGTGTCTCTCTTGCTTTTGTTGTAGTATAGATCTTTGTTGTCTTTTCTAATACCTAAAGTCATCTCTTCTACTACCTAAAGACTCTCAATCTACCTAATCGTTCTTCCTATGGAAATTGTGTGATTATCCTGCTCTCTGCTCTCTGAGCCCTCTCCAACTCTTTATCCTCCTGAGGAGGAGGAAGGAGAGCAGAACTTCACATGATATTCTGGAGACAGAGATATTATAAATTTCTACAGGACATGATTATTACTTGATGTTTCATTCTCCAAGCCTTTTTAATAATCCAAAATCATTTGGATTTTGCTGGTTTAGTCACTACTGAGCACTGAAGTGCCGTTTTGGCAGGGCTGTTTATTGAAATCACACCAATATCCTGAATAATAAAGATCTAGGACCCTTCTTGTATTCACCAAGTTAGGATTACTTTCCTTTGCGTTGAATTTCCTCTGTCTTTCATTGCTGAGCTGGATAGTATTTTGCGGTCCTTCCATCTCTCCTCCTAGCTAGCACTGATTTACACAACCTTGGCTCAGGATCTTTGGCAAAATGGGTTCCCTGGCTATCCACTACCCTTTGCTGACTATGGGATATATCTGGCTTTTAGACCATTCAGACTGGGAGGGACCTTACGTTAAACATGTTTGGCAGGATGGCTGCAAGGCCTGTGGGTCTGGTAGCAAGGGATGCATTGGTGCAGCAGTGATCTGACAGAGCAGGTACAGATTAGGGTACTCATTAAAGGCTGGAGTATCTTTGCCCCTTACTGTGTTACTCCACCTCTGTATTGTCACCGTTTCAGTAGAAATGATGTGTCTGGCTGGCAGGCAGAGGTGTAGGAAGGAGACATTTTTGAGCTCTGCTATATATAGCCCTAGTCTGAGTAACTGTTGCTATTAATCTCCATCCCACTAGCAATTTTCCTGCAGCAGGGAAAGAGAGATGCTTGGTGGCCATGCAATTCCCTTGATATGATACATACACACATACATCGTACCTCCTTACTTGAAACTTTAAGTTTGGCTTTAGGCTGTACCGTGGAGAAAGCCTGCTCCACATCTCTTACTCTCACCCATCAACCTTTCTCTCCCTTTGCCTATTTCTTTCAATCCCTGTTTCCATGGATCAGTCTCATTGCTGTGTTATCTAACTGGCATTTACAAGTTTTGGCTTGAGTAGGCAGCTCATCCTCTCCTCCGAGCATCAGTGTGAACATACAAGGCCTCGCCTCCAAGTTTTCACATCTCCTTTTCCAGCTGTGGATTCATCCACAGCTAGTCCCCTTCAACAGCAATGAAACACCTACAGCCCCAGCTCCCAGCCATTTCTGGTGTCCCTGCAGCACTCAAGGTCTCTTCAGTGCTATTTTAGGAGTGATTATCATCCCTCTGTGGGTTTCCCACGTCTTTGAAGGTAGGCACAAGAAAAAGAACTAATCCCTCCATTACCCCACAGCTCTCATTTCCTCTTGGGCTTCTTGGAGTTTTCATCCTTTTGCCTGGGTCAGCCTGTTTTCTTCCTCAGTCCCACAAACACTCTGCCCAAATACTTCTTTTTCACCACAGGTTGCAAAATGCCTGCCCTGTTGAGGACGTAGTCTCCAAGCAGACTGCAGACTACAACTCAGACCCTGTAATCTACACTTTGTGGTCAAACACACCACCAAAATACCGTGTTACCCTTTGCCCCCTGCCCCAGCGCTCATCGTTGTGGAGAAGGAAATACTCCTTCCTTACAGTAAGTCCTACCCAAGTTTCTGACTTTGTTGGCTCTCCTGGTCACTGGGGTCTTCTCTGGGAAAGCCACTACCTAAAATTATCAATAGCACTGCAGAAACACACACACTGATGTGGCTGTCAGCAGCTAAGCCACAGCACACAGAGACCTGCTAGGTATGTGGAGTATTTCTTTCACTCATGTCTAATGCTTTAGAAGTTCAAAGGCAAAAAAATTGCCACTTTTGCATCTGTTGAGAACAGCCAAGCAAAGAAGTGCTGGAAGCAGATCTTACACTTGGAGAGCAGAAAGCTGGGTTGCAGCATCACCCATAACCATGCTTCTCAGCACTGGAAATTGATGTTCATGATGTGATGAGACATAGAACGAAACCAGTCAAGAAATCAAAAGCTGAAACAAGAGAAAGTTGATATGCTTCTGCTCTCCCAGCTCTCAGGTAGCATATTCCTGCAATGAAGATGATCTGGCAGGTCACTTCCTTAACAAATAATCACAGAAATCTCTCTTTACTGGTCATCACTTTCCCAGTCCTGACAATGCTGCTATTTTAAACACTGCATATGCTCAGACAGCAGCGCTTCTTTACTCTCTTTCAAAAGCGACTTCAGGATGAAGAAATCTTACAGAATCTCAATCTGCATTATCTCTTATGAACTGATTTTAATTCTTCCGAGTTCTACACCACATCACGTACCAATTAAATACAGTATCTCCCATCTAAACAGATATGATCTTCACATTACTTGCCAGGCCTACGCTATGCATATTGGATGCTTCCCATAGAAAATATCTTAAAGGAATTTATGCTCAAAAATGTCTTAGATATTTAAAATTGTGTTTTTTTCTTGCATAAACTGTCTGAAGTTTAAGCAACATTTCCTAGTTAAAAAATAGTAGCTACTATTGCTGCTGCAAGTTTGATTTTGCTTTTCTATTCAGCAATTGCAGTATTAGAAGGAGCGGGAAGATAATGCAAACATGACATACACTGTTATCCTTACATCTGTTATCAGGAACAATGTCTTTGATGAATTAAATAAACCTTTTAAATGCAAAACCACACAAAACTATCCATCTGCCTGAGAGATTGCACTGCAATTTTCCTCTCTGAGATGGCAGTTTTGGACAGGCATTGTAACTTTTATTTTCACTGTCCCATAAGCAATGTTATCCTTTGCTGACAGCATTCTTGAATAGCTGAGAAATGGCTTCACACACATCCTGTAGGGAGCCACCATTAGCAGGAGCCACTACAAGAATGGAGAGGGCAATGTTTGAAGACCTGACTGTACACGGGGCTTATGAACACAGTTTCTATGCACGCATCATCATAACAAAGGCTTAAAGAAGACATAGTTTTCCTTCCATGAGCAAAGTTGTATGTCACATAAAGCTAATTCAGCTGGATTGTGAAATAGTTCCAAGACTAGACAAAAATTTGTCTACAACGTGACACTCTCCAGACCCCCACTTTGTTCTCTTCCCTTTCTGCAGACACGTTCCTTTCAGTGTGGAAGCTGAGTTGCAGGATGGGTGCAGAGGAGAAGAGAATGAGAAGTACAGGAGCATCCTCTTCATTTAGTGCAAAACTGTAAGGCGGTTCCATCCTTCTGGTGCTTAATGTCCTCAGTGACAGATGCCCAAGCAGTAGACATTAACTGTTAACACATTACCTCTGAACAAACAACCAGGTGGTTATTTCACTGACAGCTTATGTTCATTTGTTGTTCATTTGCTGAGTGTGCTGTCAGAAATACAGCCTTCTTTCTGATGCAGTGAGCCTTGCCTAGCCAAAACAGTCTTTTGCTCTAACATGAAAGGGGGAGGAAATGCTTTCTTGGTCTGTTCTTTTTTGATAGCTACTTTTATTTTGTTGATATTTCATAAAAATTATGATGCTATGGGCCAGTATCAGGAGAGAAAATTAATGGAGCAGAGACAGCACAAGCTGCAGAGAGACTTTACTGCCTCTTTAAACCAAGGCTGCTGTTCTATTTATTATTAACACAATCATGCGGGGCAAAAAAGTACCTTCCAAGACATGTTGAGCACATTCAGTATCACCACTGTCCTATCTGTACTTCTTCTAGGTAGGTTTGTTGGGAGTGAAGGAGATGCCATCTCAAGAAACTAGAAAAAGGCAAATTTTAACCCTGTGGGATGGAAAATGGCAGGAAAACTGTCCATGGGGGGTGTCAGGATAAAGCTGTGAAGAACCTTGGATCCAAAACTGAGTCTTGTTGCTTGTATCTCATAGGAAAACAAAATAAAAGTAGTATTTTTAATGCTTTCAATTTAAACATGACTAGGTCTAGAGCTGGACTTCAATGCAGGAATCCCAAAATAGCCTGCTTAAGATTGTCCTGAAAGTATCTAACTTCTCAGGCTGTCTAATGATATCCAATGACCAGTAAATATTTGCCTAATGCTTAAAAAATATGTAATTACTTTGGACTTTTCCAGGCTGTACTGACACTGCACCTGGAAGTATTAAAACATTAACAAGCCTCAGGATTTAAACATCAAATATAAGACATTTCTGGATGCTTTGTGGTCCAACAGGTTCTTTTGGACCAACCAATTCATCTTGAATTCAGTTGGATTAATGCAGCACCAACACTTGCAAGTTTAGCCTTTGCTTTTAGAGATCAAAGAAATATGTAGCACAAGACTTTATGAATTTATACTTATCAGATGAACCCACTTCTCTTCAGTCTTCAAGTGAAAGAGTGAAGACTCATTTTCTATAGGGCTGTCTGTTTCACCTAAAGACAGCAACATCCTAGCTTGTGAATGCATTAGTAGCACAGTCATTTCAGGAATAAAACGGACTTGCCTGGATGGCAGACATTTGTCTTCTATTTTCACATCCAAAATTAAATTGCCTTCACCTCCTACCCCACTAAACCATACCTGCACCTTCCTATCACAAGGTGCCAGGGCAATCTTCCATGTATTGCTCTGTGCTTATTGCCCTACCTAAAATGCTTCCTAAAGAGCACAAAGGCTTTAAAGTTCTCTGACAAAAGGCCAGGAAATGGTAAATTATTGCTTGTAATTAAAGTCCAATGTGTAAATGTTTTATTTGCAACCATGAGAATGTGGAGTTATGTTCCTCAACCTATTAACCTACATTATTAATATAGGCATGCAGTGCCATGGCAACTGATTGTGAGAACAGCAGTGCTCACCAGTAAAACAAGAATGTGTACGTGCACATGTAAATATATGTCTTTAATACTGGAGATCGTGTCATGAGTAATGGTATACTGCAATATGATAACTAGGTTCTCATTATTTATTAAAAATCATACAAAATTATAACAACACACATAATCAATAAATTAAAGCATGGGGCATTAGCCATTTCCCTCAATAAAAGACCCTGTAGTAGTCTCACATTCCCCCTTTCGCCCCTTTAAGCAGCACAATAGTTTCATGGGGTAGGAAGCTTACTCAGTGTTGATACACTTTGTTGATACACTTTGAAAGGGGCTTGCATCAATTCACGTGTACTTGCTATGTATCTGTATTTGCCTTTAAGCTGAGGTGGAAAACAGCCAGAAAGGAAGGTGTGAGAGAAGGGTCTGTGCTGTGTGTTGTGATCTCCCCAAGTCCTGCAGCTGGTTTCTTTACACCTTGTCAAAAGCAGAGGGGTATCTCCTGTCTTCCTCTCCAGTTAAGATGGAGTGAGTTTGGGTTCAGTCATCAGCAATACACGGAAGCACAAGTGCTTGCAAAGTGTCTGTGTGCTTTTGAGCTGCCGCCTACAAGTTCATGGCCTGTGTTCTAAGCCTTCACTCTTCTGAGAAAGATAGAGCCCCCACAGGGCCTGAGTGATAAGAGTAAAGACAAGCACTTTCAGCAGTGCCCTCACACTCCTTCCATCAGCACGAAGCATCTCACATATCACAGCAAGCAACAGCAGTGAATGGAGAGTGAACATCTCACAGCATCTCAATTGGTCCCATGCACTGAGGAAGGGTGTGAGGCTGCAGCTTGAGCAGGATCACATGAATGAGGATTATTTGTAGTTCAGTGATGCATGAAATCCTCTCTCTCAAAAGGTATGCCAAGGACTTTCATATTACACACTATTTTTTAACCAAAATGCCAAGTTCTGCCCCATCTCTGTTTCCTGGGAACAATCAGAATACCCATGAATAACGGTACAAAGCAATATATTGACATTCTTGGGGACCAGAGTTTTCTTACTTACACCTCATATCAAGTACAGCATGATCAATCTCACAAACATGAATCTTACTAGGCTATCCATAATAATTGTCTTCATTCCCCTCCAATTCCTGTCCTACAAGGCTGCTACGTACAAGATTTTGCAGTACTCATTTTGGAGAAGGAGCATTTCAGCACTGAAAGGAGCAGATGGACCTCATTTCCTCCTACACTGGTCAGACTTGAAAATCTTTTAACTCACACCATCATGAGCTCCATTTAAAATGACAGCCTCAACCCCCAGGTTTTATATTCTATTACCATATTTAAAGCTCATCAAGTAGAATTTTCAACTTTGTAGATTCAGGTACTTTTAATAAAGAAATTGAAAATGCTTTTCCCCCTTCTGCCTCTCCTTTCATGGTTCATCATTTTCCAAAAGCTTTAATGCCGTCATAACTGTATGGTATTACAGACTACTAAAGGAAAATGTATTTTAGTTTCTGTTTTACTTAGAAATGAGCTGTTCTTCAAAAGGTTTTAAACTGTGACACAGGAGCCTTTTTTCAGTTTCTGCTACAAAATCTTTCTGCATTATACTAGGCAAGCCTTTCGACTGCCTCTTCCCTATTTGTCTAAACACATCCCTTTCTTCCCTATTAAATTGTCTTGGCTTTGTGCTCTGACAACGCCCAGGTCTCCTTGCGTCCTTGCCCTCAGTTAGGAGCACACAAACTTGTGCAACATCTAACAGCAAACCAAATAACCTGGCAGAAACACAAAGCGTGTGTGATTACCCTTATCCTCTTTCTTATCCTTCTCCATTCCCTTGACTTCTGCATAGAAAACATACCTTGAGAGACTGAGCCCATTTGCCTTGTAATAAGGAGACTACTGTACCATTTCTGATAAAACTAAGTTGTCATGAGCAGATGTAACACAGGCAGATGCAACTGATTACAGGAAAACTTGCCCACCAATCTATTAGATATGGAAGTAAGGAAGGTCCTCACCTTGCACAGATGTGCTACTCTTCACATCCAGACTTGTTGATTTTAAAGGGAATCCTTGCATGGACAAGATCTGCTCACACAGATTTCACTACAGCATCAAGAGCCAAATTCATGAAGAAATCCAAAAAGCAAATTTTTGCAAAAGGCAAGAAAAAGGCACAGGTGAGAAGAAGAGGTTGAGATGAGGAATGTGGAAGTGTCCCCACATCCATTTCTTGCACAGGGAGGAAAAGCAAAGGATTTCTTTCACTTGGGATTACTGTTAAATATATACAACTGCTTTGACTATTTAATTTCTGTGCAAGGAACAACTAGAACTGAAAAAAACAACCCAAATTTAATGATGCTGATGAAAACAATTTGCCTCGGAGAGCAAAGCTCTGACTTTTCTGTAGATAGCCACAGAAGCTGTTCAGACCATGAGATGCAGTTACCAAACTGCATTGTTATGACCTGAACACCCAGACTGCCTTGGCACAGGTCACTGTAGCTTTTGAGGAAGGCTGGGATAGTTGGTTTGTTCCTCTGGGGCAACTCCAGATGCCAGAGTGAGGTGTTGGGGCTTGAGTGTCTGCTGGTAAACCCTGCTGGTCTTTAGCAGACAGTGACTCACAGGTTTTGTCTGGCAAAAGGAGAGAAGTCTGGCTTTATGCTTTGGAATTGCATACACTGGCCAAGTGGTTTCCTTAAGTGTGCCTGTATTGGGTTGACACTGAGCAGACGCATGTAGTACCATATATACTCTCGAGTTAGCCAGCTCAATCCTACCACCCAAATCCAGCTCATTTTCTGAGTATACATTATATCTCAACATCCATGTGCTCAACCACTGGCACTACTTGGTATATAAACATGAATTCTCACTAGTAGGGAAGCTGCTAATACAGAGTTTACAAACAAAAAAAGTGATGTGCAGAGTATGGCAGATAGCAGCATTATTTTACATAAAAAGCATTGCAGGTACAAGGAGATGATCTATTTCCTGAGCACTTGCAATCCATGTACTGTAAAACTGGTAAGACAGAAAAGCCATACACACTTCTCCAAACTAGCCACTGTCGCACACTCTGTATTTATGGTAGGTTTTTTTGGCAAACGGGAGATTTAGGTTATATATAAGGAAGAAATTCTTTACTATGAGGGTGGTGAGACACTGGATGGTTTGCCCAGAGAAGCTGAGGCTGCCCCATCCCTGGCAGTGTTCAAGGCCAGTCTGAACAGGGCTTTGAGCAATCTGGTCTAGTGGAAGGTGTCCCTGCCCATGGCAGGGGGTTGGAACTGGGTGATCTTAAGGTCCCTTCCAACCCAAACCGTTTTGTGATTCTGTGAACATAGTCTTCATTTCGTATAGGACTTGAAGGAATGGATTGGGCATGAATACATATCCACATACAGGGATCCTCTGACTCTTCCCTTATGAATATACCATGCGAGTTACCTTTGTTACAAGTGCATTTGCAAAACTATGCTTCATTTTACCAGTCTGACAATCCAACAAAGGAGAGCTGATGGTAGTTCTCAGCAGCCTACCTTCCAACCAGAAATTAAGCAAGAGGGTATTTCAGGTGCTTCAAAGGAAAATATTGTCTCTCACTAGTGACTGTGTGCTCAAAGATGAGTGCCACTTTGAGTCACCACTAAAAAGTGGAACTATGAGACATCTGCAGGTGGTGGGTGTTTTCCTGTAATGAGGCTTGTCAAGGTATTAAGCAGTACACCTGGTAGCAAATGACGGCTGGATTAGGTCCTGGAGAAGATGCTAATTTTAGAGCATCTTTGTCATGATTTAGAGAATTACCATGAAAGCAGGTGTCCAGAAATACTAGCTGGGAGAGAAGGAAAGCGTGCATCAGGTCGTTTAAGCCAATAGTGTCAGGCTTTAAAATAAGGATGCAGTTTAAAGTGAAGGCAGATCTAACATTGTAAAATATCAGTACTGGTGCTGCATTTCCCTAAAGGGAAGTCATTGAAGTTTCACAGAAAGGTAGGAAGTTCAGCTTTGTAAATATGCTAGTGGTCTGAGACTTGAGCTAATACAGTTCTTGACCTATAAATTTTAGATTCATAGAATCATGGAATAGTTAGGGTTGAAAAGGACCTTAAGATCATCAAGTTCCAACCCCGCTGCCAGCTATGTGCTCTCTCTCTCAACACCGCACCTGTACAAGGATGCTACTTCTCTGCCTCACTGTTTGGGGACAGGGACAGGGAATTTTGCACATATTGGAACTAAAGTCCCAGGGAGAAGGGACCAGGAGAGTAGTGCTGGTAGTTCCAAGTTTATGTGACTAGGGATGGGGAGAGGGAACTTGCCACCACATTGAACATAAATGACGTGGCTTCCAGGAAAAGGGGGAAGCTTGCCAGGGCTGTATTTAAACAGGTGGTTTAGAAACACCATCTGTGATTTCAACTGCCAGTGCTAAACCAGAACAAACTGCTTTTTGAGGGGAGTACATGAAGATGGAAAGCCATTTATGATTCTCTGGGACTAACATTGGCCAAGATGCTTTTAGACCTTGTTCTCCGCATCAGTTGTGTTTTGAAGCTGTAGCATGGGGGAAAGCAGCAGTAGTAACACGTGTGTTGCCATAGCAGCCACCATGGCGAAACTGATGGTCTAAATATATAAAGGAGGTGGGATTTGAAGGAGGAAGTCACAGATTTTATTAGCCCAAAGGGTACCAGACAAAACCCTGACACCAGATAAACTTCTGAACACCAACTGGCATGGCCATGGCATCGGCCACCCTGTCAGGGTCCCCAGGGCTGTTAATACCAAGCAGTAGGTCAGGGCTGTGACACGCAGACTGCAGTCTTATGCCACAATAGCAAAATCTAGGACAGCTGGTCAGGACTGTTGATTTGCATGACCAAGGATCCAGTCATTTCCCTAAAAGGACACAGCCTAAATTGGTGGAAGTCCTTTGCTTCAGTTACAAGGGCAATAGCATCTGTAACAGCAAATGTTGCATTGGGGAATGGCAGTCCAGGGGGCTCTATTGAAGCAAATAATGACTTTGCAATGAGTTTAGGAGCTGTGCATAAAACCAATCTACTAAAATGCATCGCCTCTAATTAGATTATCACTCTTGCATGCGTATTCTATAAAAGCCTCCATCATTTTAATTCCTAAGGGTCATGTGTCACAGTATGGTTCAGGTAAGAAGAGTATTTCAGGCTCTGGGAAGGTGGGCTTAAACACAGCTGTGTTTTGAAAAGCAGCTGAAAGGTATGAGGGGCCAAATGCCTGCTCCTCTTGCAAAGCTTCATACAAAATGAAGGGAGAAGGGAATGAAATAACAAAACCCACTACACACCATTAAGGATCGTGCTGCGAACACTGGAAGCGTTGTTAACCTGCTAAGCAAACATGTGGGCTTTCATGCAAGTGCTTAAGCAGAGGGGGAAAAGCAATTTACCCAATTAAAACCTGAAACTTGGCAACTTCTCTTCTTGAAAGTCCTGAGCGCTCACAGCACCTCATACTCAGTTTCAGTAGCTAAAGTGCCTCAGGAAAGACTTTTAAGAAGTCACAGGCAGGATAGCTTTGAAATTTCAAGCTGCCCCTATAAAAGAAGAACAAAGCAGATAGAAAACATCACTGTTTTGCAGCTTTTAATTTATTTTTTCAGTTCAACTGCATAATTTTATTTTTTCCTTTATTGTACAGTCCCCTCAAATCCTCAACTGTACGATATGGAAAGCTATGTTTCTTTTATAAAAAGCTTCCAGCGTGGCCCAGTAAAGGTTGACTGACACTTTGCATTATAGGACACAGTTGCTTCTGGCTTTGCCAAACGTTATCCATTTGGGGTAATACTGCCTCTGCTGAACGTTTGCCTCAGGCTGATTATCCTTAATAACAAGAAACATCAGTCAAAACAGTTCAACTGTTTCTAAATAAAATGCTAGGAAAAATACTGGTGTGGACATGGGAGGATGTTTTGGTTTTACTTTGAAATGCGGAGGTGACTTGCTGTTCTAGAAGAGCAAATTGAAGTTTGGCAGAGCTGGCTTCTGAGTCAGGCGAAGAAGAGAACCTGGCCAGGTTTCAGACAGCAAGAAAATAACATTCCAGAAATTCACACTCCTAAAAATTACACTCCTGACTGAGCATGCAGTGCCCCAGTGTACAGCCAAGCTGCCCGAGTGCCATCCTCCCAGAGGCAAAACTGGTCTTTCCCGTAAGCCCACGTCAGTGCGGAGGCAAGCGGTGGAGCAAAGCTCTCTTGGGAGCTGGTGGCCAGTTTCCCAGGAGCTGGGAGGAGGAAGCCATCTGGTCCAAAAGCGGTTAACAAACTGGCTCAGGTGGGAAGTGGAGGAGTGCACTAAAATAAGGAGTGCAGTGAAGGCTAGGATAGACAAACCATGGTTCAAAGCAGCAGGGAAAACCAGACTGCACAGGGCTACACAGGCTTGGGCTGTGCAGCAGATCTGTGTGGCTCCAGTTATTTGGTGGAGGAAGGGGAAGGAGGTTCAACCAGAAATTGCACTGGGGCTAATGGTAACAAGAACAAGAGATTAGAACTCAAACAAGTCACTAGGTTTCTGTTGCTCTTAATTTAACAGAGTTTGGATGGATTTTCAGGGACAGCGAAGGATGTGCCACCTCCTGACAAATCTTGCCTTCCTTGCTGCAGAGTTCATTGCAGCTGGCCAAAATGCCTACAGCATCTTTACAGTGAATGGTTTGGGTTTGGTCTTGCTACGTTATTAGCATGTTTCTCATGACCCTAAAAGGTAATGCTTTGCAAGTATATTAAGACTGTGCAGTTATGTTCCTCCATTTTCAAGGTCTACCAAACATTTTCTGGTTTATGCTAATATCCCATCTAAACCTCCCCTGGTGCAGCTTGAAGCTGTTGCCTCTTGTCCTATCACTTGTTATCTGGGAGAAAAGACCCCCCCCTTCAAGTTATGATTACTGATAAAACAGCCAGAGAGCTCAGTTCTAAAAGACAAAACCTGTGGTCATGCACACCATCTGAAGTAATATGGTCAACATAGGATGACTTCTGCCAGGAGTGCAATGTGGTTTACTGTAGCTTGGTTTCAAGTGCCTTTGGTTTCTCCATCTCTAAAAACACTGATATTTTCATGGGAAAAAAGCAAACAAGTTACCTTTAGACACCGTATCATCACATTAGAAACCCTGAGATCACCTAACTAGCAGTTTATATTGGCCCAAGTCCATCCGTACAATGAACTTTTGACACTATTTTGTGTACTGCCTCCAAACAGTTTTACATATTACGACCTTCCTGTCACTGGTTGTTCCCTTCAGAGCATTTGAGGTTTTAATAAAGACATACTTCAACAAAATGCATCAGATAGAAGCTTGAGGGTACAAATGTTTTAAGGACAGAACAGATTAAAACAAAAACCCCACACTCCATGATTAGCACAGACAGAAAAAGATACAATATTTACTTTTTTTTTCAGAAAATAGCTTGATAGCACAGTTCCCATATATATTTGGGCAACTTTTCCACTTGAAGAAGACTATTCCCCATCCAGGAAGCTAAAAGAAAAGACACCACTGATTTATTTTTCAAGAAGGGATCATGTAGAACAAATACGATTATGCTCCAGTGGATGCAAAGAAGCAGGTGGGCTCAGAGGTCCATCCCTGTGTTGCTCAGCACCATGTGTTACAATGCTCTGCCAAATTTAACACCTTCCGCATCCCCATCAGACAAAGATTATCTTCTAGGTGACAGTCAACAGCCAGCAGGCACACAGGTTGTGCTGTCAGTATCCATCCCTCATTAGCAGCCTCTGAACCATTGACTCAGAGGAATATGTATTTCCAAGGTAATGAAATTATTAAATACACAAATATATGAAAAAGGAGCAGCATCAGGATAAAACTGAAAAAACAAAATCAGTGACCTGCTGAGAAAAAAAGTGCAGAAGCAAGAGTGGGGCATACGGGCAAAACAGAGCATGCAGATGTCCCCTGGCTCCTGGCGGGGCATAGGGAACAGGGTGGCATTACTGGAATGGGAGGAAAGGAAAGGGGGGGCTTGAAGAGGAAGGCAAAAGACTGGGATCCACTGGAATTTGGGCTGCATGAACTCCATGGCTGACAGAATTGCTTGTTTTTCAATACAGGCCAATGTACCTTATCTCTGTCTCTTCCCAAGCAAGTATAAAATACACCTGGCCTGCAATGAGGCATTCTTGGAAGGATGCGCACCGTACTTGAATGTGTGGCTTACTGGGGCACAGCATGTTGGCAATCTCTCTGAGGTTTGTTGGTTTTGGTACTTGCTCTGGTTTTGGTACTTGCCTCTCATTAGCAACATTGCATTAAAAGAACCAGCAGTTTGCCTAAATCCTTCATAAATACCTCAAAATTATCTGAAATAAAAAAAAAAAATAAGTCTTTTCAAACCCTCCTGATGCCATTCATTATTTATAACCAAGAAATCAAGTTGTGAGGAGGAGATAGCCAAAGTTATTCAATAAGATTATCCTGGTGCTTCCTTTCCGAACTCTTGTCTTTCAATAGCTTCATTAATATTGTCCTGACTTGTAGATGAGCTATTTTCCCACACTAAAGACAGTGGATTATTTATTTACTGGTCCATGAATTTATTCTTACCTTTCACTTACTCTGAAAAGCAGCACTTCAGCATGTTGATGCAAAGGAGGAGTATCTCTCCCCCCACCCAGTCCCATTAAATGTAACCACAACTTTGGATCTTAGGTAGTTTCTAAAGTCAGATAATGATGAACTTCAGTCCCCAGCTAGGAGGATGGCCCAGGCGCCCCGGCTGGGTGCAAGGCTTTGCTTCAGCCACTTTTACTCTGTAAGTAAAGGTTTACCGCACAGTCACTTTCAGTCCCATAAAGACTTATGTTTACCTCCTCCCAGCCAAGTGCCTGGGTAATTTGTACCATCACGGTACATAGGCTTGACAAGGTGAGAAAGCTGGGCATGTTCAGCCTGGAGAAGAGAAGGGAGACCTCAGGGCAGCTCCCAGCGCCTAAAGGGGCTCTAAGAAATCTGGAGAGGTGTTTTTTACAAGGGTAGGTAGCAACAGGACAAGGGGGAATGGCTTTAAACTGGCAGATGGGAGATGTAAGTTAGACATTAGGAAGAAGTTCTTCCCTGTGAGGGTGCTGAGGCACTGGCACAGGGTGCCCAGAGAAGCTGTGGCTGCCCCATCCCTGGCAGTGTTCAAGGCCAGGTTGGACGGGGCTTGGAGCAACCTGTTCTGGTGGAAGGTGTCCCTGCCCATGGCAGAGGGTTGGAACGAGATGAGCTTTTAGGTCCTTTCTAACCCAAACCACTCTGTGCCTCTATGATAGTCTCCAATGAAACACATTTCTCATTACAAAGATTCTGTTTGGATTTTCTTAAACTGTTCAGAGGTTTTGGTTATAAATATGTACAAGCAGATCAAAGTGACAGTTTGCCAGACCCATGAATGAGAGTATTCATTAGCTCCTTTATGCCTGTGCTACAGTCATCTTGTATAAGGTTTTCAAGAGGGATATTACTAACAACTGCTACCCAAACCCCAAATATTTTGTGGTACCTCAGTGTTATACAGTAGTACATTTATGTTAGGAGCACATACTCTATTTTCATTAGCATAGCTAAATGGGCTATTTGAAACTAACCTTCTGCTTTACAATCTTATGCACTGGTGAATAACATGTCAGCATGGGTAACAACACAGGAGATGTTTGCTTTTGTCTCTCTTACTCTCAATGCTCTTTGATTGCCAGAAAAATCATAGAATAGTTAGCGTTGGAAAGGACCTTAAGATCATCCAGTTCCAACCCCCCTGCCATGCGCAGGGACACCTCACACTAAACCATCTCACCCAAGGCTTCTTCCTTATATCTAACCTGAAGTACCTTTGTTTCAGTTTGAACCCATCACCCCTTGTCCTATCATTACAGTCCCTGATGAATAGTCCTTTCCCAGCATCCTTATAGGCCCCCTTCAGATACTGGAAGGCTGCTCTGAGGTCTCCACGCAGCCTTCTCTTCTCCAGGTTGAACAGCTCCAACTTTCTCAGCCTATCTTCATACAGGAGGTGCTTGAGCCCCC
This sequence comes from Pezoporus flaviventris, assembly GCF_033815535.1. Taxonomy (NCBI): domain Eukaryota; kingdom Metazoa; phylum Chordata; class Aves; order Psittaciformes; family Psittacidae; genus Pezoporus; species Pezoporus flaviventris. The sequence goes on from NW_026892585.1 coordinate 9,558,037, forward strand.
TGATGATCATCATGGCCTCTTCTGGACTTGCTCATGGTTAAAATATCCTCATTCCTTTATCTATATGGGATTAACCAGAGCATGAGTTATTCCTGCAAAACTATGGGGGTCTAATCCCACTGATCACCTTCCTCCACCTTGTAGTTGTCATTTATTTGTGCATAAAAATTGTAAACCAGGATTTTGTTTCATTCCACCCATAAGAAAATATCTATGACTTCCATAATGCACATGGTTTACCCACTTACATAGTCTGTTAAAAATAAATACATATAAATCCAGTATTTTTCATTACATCTTCCTTACCCTTTCATCCATAAGGGACCAAAGACAGGAGATGATCATTAAGAGGAAAATTTTCTCTTCTTTGGAAAAAAATCAAAGGATGCTACTCCTTTTTTTTATGATTTTCAGATCCTCCCACAAAATCTCCATGACTTTGCAGTTGGCACCAGCCCCATAAACTCATCCACCAACTATCTTAGATCACCAATGAGGTTTTTAATTTTTCTTACTTTTTTTGGCTGACCTTGAATTTCACAGAGCCTTACTCCAATCTGGTTGCTACTATAGCGAGAGCAATTCAAGTTAGTGATTTAGAAACAGGAGCATCTCCTCTGCAAAGACCGACCCATTCCTGAAATATTTTATATATAGCTTAATTCCTCTTGCATTATAATTAGTGCGTGAGTTGTGGCGCAGAAATGAAGGGAGCAAATCGGTTTTCCATGCCAGAAATTATTCTTTAGGTCTTACCCAGGTAAAATCTGACCCACACTGTCTACTTGCAGTGCAGACCTACAATGTCAGCAACTTTAGGGCCCGCCGGTGTAAACCAATGTCAAGGTTTTGTACCATCTTAAAGAGGGAAATTTATAGAGATGACCAGTGCAAACACATATTGGGAATCTTAATTCTGAATTAGAATTAGATTTTGAAACTTCCATGACTTGACTATTTATGGAGATACTGTGTTTAAATGAGAGAACATTTAATGGCTGTATTTAAACTGGGAATACATAAATCACACTGTATTGTGATCATCAGCTGCAGGAGGCAACTAAAAGGTAGCAGCAGTGCTGGAAGTAACACCCCAGATCACTTTGCTTAAAAATGCAATGGAAACAAGGTCTCCTGCAAGGAGCAGAAGTCCTTCTTGCAGCTGACAAGCTGCAGGAACGCTGTGAACAGACTGAATCCTATGGTAGAGAAGGATGTACCTTCTGTGTCAGAAAGGGAACGGCTGCATTAGCTTTGCGGCTGCAAAAAGGAGGGGAACTGCGCAACTGCTTTGGCTGTGCTGGGCACAGGCCAGGACCATGACTCTTGGCTAGCGTTAGTGTGATCCTGAATGTGAACACATTAGGACAGCTTCTTTTGGCTCCTGCTGTTCCCCAAACAGGTAGTGAAACTGAGAAGGTCTGTGTCCTCACAGAGGAAGGGATGTGGATGCTGGGCAGCAGAGAAGCAGGGAACTTCTTTCCCACCTCAAGCCAACCCACCTCCCTCCTCCAGTGCTGAAGAGAGAGCTGCAGGGCCACAAGTGCTTGTGGCATAAATTCAGCTAAATCACTTAAATGCTTCCCCTTTCATTCCTCTTCCCTTTCTTCCCCAAATGCTTTAACAGCTATAATTAGGGCAGTGCCAGTGGGAAGTGGAAGGCTTAACATCCTAACACAGGCCAAGTGGTATTACTTTGGTGCCATGAGCCCATAAAAGAATAGCAGCCCAGGGTTAAAAAGGAGTCACAAAATTAAGTAAACTCTCTGAACTACTACTCAAAACCTATACAGAATAACCTAATACTCGTGGAGTTTACAGTTCTCTCTTCTCTGGGACTTCCTAACTACATCCCTATATCTTATTAGTGTATAAGCCAGCTGAGTTAAAGACAGAAGCAGTGATTTAATAGTGTCTGCACTCTCCTGGTGTTCACCTCTCATGCAGCAAGACTTGTGTTGCATCTTCTTTAATTATCATTTTGATCATTAAGGTTCCTGAATGGAAAGTGAAGACAGACATTCCCAAACAGCAGATTCACAGTAATGTGGTTTATGGAAAAAAATATAAAGCTTTTAAAATATACTATTTTCTCCTGTGTCTTTTAATAAATGTTATTACTTAAAATATGTACGATAAAATAGAAGCAAAGAATATAAAGTATATAAAAAATTGTAAAGAATATAAAGTATATGATAAAGTATAAGCCTGATATTTTTTAACCTCCTTTCCCTCATCTCACACAAAAAGGGTCACAATGAGGCAATATAATCTATTTGGCTTTCTTTTCCAGTCTGCATCAGTTAAGAGCCTGGAAGCTGAAGCTTTGTCTAGAGAGCATGTTTTCTATTGTTCCCCCAGTGATTGGCCACTGAGCGGACTGACAGCACTGCTGTTGTGAAGCTCCTCAAAAGCATGGAGTTCATGTGCATCTCCAGAGATGGATGAGTTGATTCTTCTGGTCTTATTTTACATATAAATTGGCCATGACCACACTGCATCACAGACAGTGAAAAAGCTGATTGGGAAGCCTCTGCTTTAAACCAGGGTGTTTGCTTAGGGTCAGGAGCATAACTGAGACATCCCTAAACGCCCTGACGACTGCAGGACACACGCTGCCGACTATTTTGCAAGTTGTCCAAGGAACTCTGTCAGTTACAGCTGAAATATCACCATCTCTACTGTCTGCTGTGCCTAGCACACGATGGCTGGCCAGCACTGCATGCAACACAGAGCTTTATTAGCACAGCCAAAACTGCAGCTTGGATTACAGCTTGTGGAGCAGTAGTTTTCACCTTAGTGCCTGACCCTTTTCTTTATCCAAAACAAACAGAACAGAGCTCCCTTAGAAAGAGGACAGAAAATTTATCTATAAGCAGAATAATCAGCTCATCATCCCCCCCCCCCTTCTTGCAAACACAGCCTATCTGTGAAGTCTGGTGTGAAATCCACATGTGCTGTGTTCTGAGAAGGGAGTGATGGGAGAACATCCTTTTCATTTCCTAAATTAAAAGCAGTGATTGAATTAGCCCCCCTCAGCATCACCACTGCCCCACGTAGCATGTGACCGAGCTGGATGCATCTAAACAATAGCCCCATACAGATGATGCACAATAATTCTCTGGCTGAGTTGGGTTCTGTCTTCTCAGCACCTGCTGCAGCTGAAGCCCCCATCTGTGCTCCCCAGAGAGCTACGGCGTGTCAGTACTTAATGTGCTTGGTGTCACTGTGCTTCCTGAGCTCTTGTTTTATATGACTGAAACAGAATCTGGGGAGGAGAAAGTTGGAGGGGGGAGAGGCTCACAGAAAAGGCGCACAAAGAGCATGAGGTCTCATTAGAAAACAGGCCGGGGGGCACTGACACTGTGGGCAAACACTTAGTGCAGTGTAGAAGTAATGAGGTGCACAAATCTCTGCTGTTAGCACACTCTTCAATACTTATTATCCCCTGTGCTGCACAAACAAAAAGTGCATCTAGTGTGTGAAAGGGGCTGGAAAGCTTCATTTTCACTTCTCTTTACACAGGCAGATCAGTGATGAGGAGGGAAAGAGAACTGGGAGGATACAACACTGGGTGGCCAGAGTATGGGTCCCTCTTCACCCTCTCTGCCCCATTCCTTCTCTCCACTTATCCTCCACACTATCCTCCATGCCAAATACATTCGTTCACTTGTCCCAGACGATGAGCTTATTTTGTTGTGGGTCTGTCACGTGTTTTGTCCTGGTTTTCCCCCACTGCCTCACTTCATTATTACAAGTTTCATCACTCTGATTCAGTAATGCAACTGTAACCCTAGACAGGTAAGAGGACAAAGCCTAGGTCTGTATTTAATTTATTTAATTTCTCTATATATTCATTGCTTGGATATGCAAAACAAAAGTAAGAAACCCAGAAGCTTCTCTGGCACCAATTATTTCCTAGCACTGTTTTAAAAAAGGAATAATCCCGGTATTTCCATCTCAAAAGCAGCCGTGAGGGTCATCCTAGTTACACTGAAACTTGAAATTGAAGATAGCTATGAATGTCAGGTGTACACATTTTAAAACTGCCATAGCACTGAAAAATGATACGGTGCAAATGAAGTTACCCATTACCAGATGTCACATTCTGCCCCCTTATTCCCAGTGAGTAAGCCAAACCCTTAAATTAGGGCCTTTCATATACTTTGACAATTCTCCTCTTTGTACTGTGCCAGTATACATCAGAAGCAAGTGCCCTGAAGATACAAGACAATGCCAGTTTCCATGAGATCTAACATACAAGCAAGTGGCATTTTGGTGTTCAAGGCCAGGTTGGACAAAGCCTTGGGTGGCATGGTTTAGTGTGAGGTGTCCCTGCCCATGGCAGGGGGGTTGGAACTGGATGATCTTAAGGTCCTTTCCAGCCCTAACTATTCTATGATTCTATGATTCACACTATTAAATTCCACATCCCTCTACCCCCAGTAATCTATATATTTTTTCTCTATATCTACTAAAAGTATATAAAATCTTAGAGATATTTTTGTTGGATATAGCTAATGGAAGTTAAGTCCCTGCACCTGCAGGTAGGCATGAAAATGAGTGTCCTGCTTTCTGTCTTCAGCTTGTACAAAAGAAATAAGGATAAAGAAATCTGACTGCTCATCCTGGATCTGCTGCTCTGCCACCCGCTGAAACCCATAGGAACTGTTTCTTTCACATCAGTAAGCCCAGAATCAGCTCCTGTTGGACCAAATTTCAGGCAGGTTTGGAAATGCCTAGGGGATCCCTAAAGGTCACAGAAATTGTCACTGTGAAGAGTCAGGAAAAAAGCTGAACAGTTTGGTCTTCCATTTCGTTGTCTCATCACTGCAGAGCAAGAGTTTGGTGTATCCAAGGGACTGAAACCTCCTGTTTACATTGTTCTGCTCTTTGGCTTTACATTAATTATTTTGTGAGTAAATTCTCTTCCCTAGGCTAAGAGTAGGGATCCCATAAAAGAGGCTAGACACTGTCTATGTAAGAACTGGCTGTAAAACATGCTTCCAAGCCTGCACAGTTTGGTGCTGAGGTGAGTTCATCATATGCAATTGCACAAGATGTTACACGAAGTGTTACACACAATGATCTTTGCATCGTGATGACCCTGAACGCTGCTGTGATAGCTCTGTCCCTTGGTCACATGCTGCAATCCTAACGCCTGTGTTCATTGTCTTCAAACTCAAGTGTGGAAGTCAGCAACTTCTGTAAACTGTTGGGCTGAGAACTGCTCACAAATACCCTTCCCAGCACAGCAAATTGCACTATTAGGATGCAAAGTTTCAACAGAGACTGTTGCAACATGCTGCAGTGGTTGCGTGATGCTGCCTGATCCCCATATTGCCCCCCATTGTAGTCCGTGCGCACCTTCATCTTGTATGGGGGATGTTTTCCCAGGAGGAAATATTCCTTTTTGATTCACTTGCAGACTACATTATTTCAATACTAGAAGAGCTGAGTTCATGCTATCAGTTACTTTTTCAAAGCCACTTTATGCTATTTGAGAGAGGCACTAAGTGCACAATGTGAAACCGCAAAAGTGCTTTTTTGGCATTCTTTAACTCGGGAAGAAGAGGGTGTGCTAATCTAAGGTTGCTGTAACCAGTCTCAGACTGAATTTCATCCCAGGGAAAAGTTATTATTGTAATGTGCCTTTTGGAAACAAAAAAAGGAAAAAAAAAGGCTTTTTTAAGAAGCTAAGATGACCATCATTCTACTAATGGCACACACAGAAGGGAGCTGCCTAGAGACAAGAAACAGAAGTAGGAAATCTAGACAATTCAGTCAGTCTGTTGATCTGCTATTGACTTACTTTTTGGCCTCAGGCAAGTCCAGGGAAGTTAGTGAAGAAGTTTCTCTGACTTTGGGTCAGACTCTTATCTACGCATGCTCAGTTGACCTCTCTGTAGAACTGAGATACTGAATACTCTCAGGAACTGATTGATTAATCTTTGCAAAACACTTTCTAATCCTTTGGCAAGACTACTTTATCATTATTGCACACATTAATTGCTATATATGGATACAGAGATATCGACACCTATATACAGAGATAGGCATTCTTCTCTCCATGAAATATTTACAGATAAACTATTGAGGTTGTTTTTTTATGGCATATATGCTTTTATTGATAAAGGAAAACATTTAAAGCATACTTTTATCTACAGGACCACTTTTAAGATGCATGGAGACAATGTAAAAGACAACTACGTCATCTCTCAGTAGGTCAGTTCCACAACCACTTTGAACTGGCTTAATGCAGGCTGCCACTGCCATCAAAAGTGGTTTCATCCTCTCCCCTACCATATTTTACTGCACTCGCCCTTGTGCTGGCAATAATGCCTGCACACTTTGAAATCTCTGCTTATTTTTACCCTTCCTCTGGATGTTCTTCACCCAGATCTGTTCCTCTGCATGGTTGTGTGGCTGCAAGGCAGCAGGAGTGCTCAAGAGGTAAGTATGTCATCCACATCAAGCCTAAGCCAGCCTCTATCTCAGATGATGGCTTCAGGTCCTAGGAGAGAGGCAGTGAACCACAGGGATCTGAAGTCACTGAAATAACACACCAACCATTTCCTAACCCTCCTCTGCTCACCAGCTTCTAGGCAGCACCAGCTCTGCCTGCCAGCTCAGTAGCAGCCCAGTCCACAGTTCTCTATGGTGCGTGGGAGCTTTCAGCATTACTATGTGAAATCCATCTCTGAGTACAAATACCACATGGAGGAACAGCAACATGAGCCTAGTGTAAAAGCTGTCTGTACTGAGAGCCCAAATACACACACAAGCCTTAATAATACAGCTTTAAAAAAGTAAAATAAAAAATGGCTCATTTTGCCAGACAAATGAAGAAGAAGAGTTATCCTGGCAGCACGTGTTTCATTTATAGTAACACGTAGTACCTCTGAGGACTGCCAGATACTGAGCAAAACACCAGTGCTGTGTGATTATTAATAATGAATTTTAACTCTTAGTTGTTCACACAGATTCCTTTGCCTCTCCTGTCAAAGCAGCAAAGCAAAGCATGCTGACAGCTTCCACAAATAGCATATAGACATAAATAAGTCATCAGCAGGCAAACGGCATGCACATTTATACAGAATATGAGCATCTCCCTTGCTATCTCTCAGAGGCCAAGTTAGCTGAATGCATTTCCTTGTAGGCATCAGTCAACTCCAACATAAAAGAGCAATGCAAGAGCACAGAATCAAAGGGAGTAGTTTTGTCTGCAGCTTTACACAAGTGATCAAAACTTTCCTGATTCTTAAAGCTGACTTTGACAATCACTAAACTTCTGGCTTGTACAGTGCAAATAACTGTATTTCTCATTTGAAGAGCTCTCCTGTATATTGAAAGAATGAATTAAAGGTGTTTAGAAGCAGGAAAACTGGCTTTCCAAGTGGCTTTAGATGCTTAGATATGCTGCTGAAATGTCACTGACATTCCCAAACCCAGCCCTCAATGCCAGCTAACCCCGTAGGTGTGTAATGGGATGCTATAGTAATGCCATATGCTGTTTATAATAGTTGCCTGTAAGGTAAGCTTAGAAATAGAAGATGCACAGCGCATTTTGGGGACTCCCAGACCAATATATGATGCATCTCCAGAATACCAACAAGAAGCAGACAGAGGACACCACCACTTCTTCTGCTCAGTAGGATGTTTGCCTGAAAGGCTCCAGTGTCTTGGCCTTTGGGAGATATAAGTCAAGTTTTTCAGACAGAGGAAGGTTTTGTACTGAGGTCTCCTATACAGCTGCATGTACTAGCTAACAACCTGTTGGCTACTAGGAAAGGATGCAGCGCTGATTCCTTCTCTGGCCAGCTCCTGGGGTGAAGCTTACTCAGGGAGAAGACTACCCACTTATGCTCAAGTGGAGCTTGCTGTTTACAGCAAACAAAAGAAAACAGATGCTGTAATCCTAATTTGTACAAGGACTGGAATTTCCTCTATAATACATAGTCAAGCACAACTGGCTCTACATAAAAAAACAATTCCAAGAACCAAAAAAAAAGGTCCCCCTTAAATTAGTGAGGCTAATGTGCACGGATCCAGCATTGACCTTGAACAAGTAACTGTAAGAGTCTATGTGACTTTGCTTGTGCTTAACATTAAACAAGTGCTTCTCCAGATCAGAGATTACATTTTCCTCTTGCAAATAAATAACAGCACAGTAATTAATAGAAATCAAAAAAGAAATATAGGCTACAAGATTGATCATTTCAGTGAAGCAGCCCTACTATCTGAAGGCAAATGCCTGAATATTCAATAAAAATGAGTTGAGCAGGGTGTGCAATCGCATCGGGAAAATCTATTACTTATTCAGTAGCAAATGCATTAAGGGTATCATCACAAGCAGTAGCACTGCCAAGTACTATTAAGAAGCTGTGCATTGAGTCAGGCTGCTCCTCATAATTTATTAAATGAATGCCTCTTTCTTCATTCCAGCAGAGACTGGCTTTGGAGATGGTGATGTTAAGAATGGCTGGGTAAATTGTTTTCAGCAGGACAGTTTTCCAAGCAGCAATCATTTCTATTTGTGTCGTGCACTGTGGAAACCAGAGCTTGATGCTGATGCAGTCCCTGTGGGCCTGGGCACTGCTCAGCGGGGTGGCCCTAAGCTCTGGTTAGGAGCTGGGGGCACTCGTCCTCTGTTGGGTGCTGCTGGAGATGTAATCTCCTCCACAAAACCCAGCTGACATGGCAGCAGTCCTCTCACCTGCACCTCTCAAGAGCTGAAGGCTGGGGACTCCAAGGGAGCATCACAGCAAAGCCAGGACTGTTGGGGTGAATGGCAGAGCCCTAGATCCCCACACCAAGCCTAGAGGATGTAAATGTCTCTCCCAGTCTCACTGCTCATTTTTCCTGAGCTTTTTCAGGCTATTTGGAACATATTCCATGCAGCAACCCAGTACAGAGCTGGCACAGGAGTTGCTACAGCTGCTGTAACATATACTACATGAGGATATGAGGACTCCCCTCAGCTGGAGGAGTCCTTAGGCAGCTGCAACCCACCAAATTTACATTTCTTTTAGCATCAGGGGGCCTGTGCAAACTGCGCCTGGGAATCAGAGAACAGGGCCTTCCAAACATGACTTCCAAATATTTCCAGTAAGCACATACCTATCCACAAGCTCTGTTATTCATCTGCACAGGAAAACACTCCCAGTGGGAGAGGGAAAATGTCCCACATGAGGGGGAGAAAAATCTCAGAACCACAAACTGGTTTGGCTTGAGAAGGGACCTTAAAGCTCATCCAGTTCCAACCCCCTGCCACAGGCAGGGACACCTTCCACTAGAGCAGCTTGATCCAAGCCCTGTCCAACCTGGCCTTGAACACTGACAGGGATGGGGCAGCCACAGCTTCTCTGGGCACCCTGTGCCAGTGCCTCAGCACCCTCACAGGGAAGAGCTTCTGCCTAATGTCTCACCTCAATCTCCTCTCTGTCAGTTTGAAACCATTCCCCCTTGTCCTGTCACCAGCTTCATTGCCCTTCTCTGGACCCACTCCAGGACCTCAGTAACTCTTGTAGTGATAGGCCAAAGTTATCATGAATGCATCCAGCCGATTTGGCCACAAGCTGATTGCTTGAAGGGGGTTCAGCTGCAAAGAGGTAGTGGTCTCTCTTTATTTCCAAGCAGACCTTTTATAACCCAAATTACAGTAACTAGTGCTTCTGCTGGCTGCCTCAGTGCAGAGGCTACTGCCTGTGTGGACTTGAAGATGAATCGACTTCTCACTCCTCAGGGCACCGCTTCAAATCCAGGTTGAGGACTGTTATCGAGACTGTGAGGGCCAAGTCTGCATCAACCACTGTGTGCGTTCCTGGGACACATGGGAAACAGCAGTGTGGAAAACCTCATCTATATCCCAGAATTAACAGACACACACATATTATTCTGGTTTTCCTCCTAGAAATGTTTTGGGTTTTGCTTTCCCAGTGCAAAACACAGCACAATTAATTATTAAAGCAGGGATTCAGACAACTACATTATTTCCATTTCATGAAAATCTGAGAACAAAATTTTCTAAGAGCAAAGATGTTTTTTGCCTTTTTTGTCCCCCAGCTCCTCCTTCCCAATCCCTTCATCCTTCTTCCAAAGAAGGTCAATTTTTCATACACGCTGTACAAGTAACTGGCTCAGTTGTTTTGATTTTGCATTTCTGAGTTCTCATGATGATGGCACCTGTGGGAAAAGTTCACTGAAGCTGGATAAGAGATAAGAGATACACCGTGGTGTGTTGCAAGAGGGCTGGCTGGAAGCTACATTTTGTTTTCCCCTTTTTCCATTATTTAAAAATAGAACAAAACCTCAGTGGAGACCTAAGACTTGAAAATATTACTGCAAGAATGAGGGGAGCAGAGATGAAGGGATATGTTCTATATTCTCACTTATACACCTTCACTGAGCAGGGTAAGAGAAGGGGAGAAGAGGCAAATGTCTTCTTTTGGATTATCCCCTTTTCGAAAATAAAGTTTGTGTTTAAATGCACAAAATGGATGCAGCAGAAAGACCACCCTGGATATCTGAAATATCATTCAAAGAGAGAATCACTTTAAAATGGATGCTGTTATCTTTGTCATGAGCAACTGGTTTCTAGTAGATGTAAAAGTCCCATCGGCTGTGGGATTTGTTTCTGTTTCCTTTTTTTCCCCTGAGGGAGGGAAAGAGTATCCCCACACTCTCAGACATTAGTTTGTTAGCTTCAGGTTAAAAGTATCCACTTATCTAAACATGCTTTCTTGTTTTTCTAACAGGTCACTAGAACAGACATCTGTGGAGGCCTCAAGGGACTCCTCTTGATTCCAAGGTGGTCATCCACACATCTTACTCCATGGCGTGCAGAATGCAAAAGCAGCACTGAGGAGACACTGGGAGGGATGGAGACAAAAGCTGGCATCAAGCTGTATAACCTACAAAATCAAGTACAGTTATTATTAACTTTTCCTAAACAAAGGACAATTGGGCTGAGACTAAGGACAACCAAAGCTGAACTCCCAGCAAGAGTCAGAATGAGTGTCTGCAAGAAAAGAAAGCAGAGGCTGCTGGCAGACTGCAACAGACTTCTCCATCTTAGAAGCACAGCACAAGTGATCAAAAGAGGCACAATGTGAACTGGAGCTGTGACTACGGGACTGTTATAACCTGGATAAAAGGAAGAAAGCTCTGAAGCTTCTCTCATTACACCTGGCAACAGTTTCATCAAGGGTTCAGCAACTTGCCAGGCTGGTGAGGCAGACCATATCTTTCCCAATTTAGCGTGCTGACAAAAGCTCAGGGGGAGATGTGCTGCTGGTGTGATGTGCCTCTGTGGAGAACAGCACTTCTTGATTCTGCCAACCTTGTTTCCCAGTGGGAGTTGCTGCTTCTTGTAAATGCCTCCTTCAAAATGCTGCAGGTCTCCTGCAAAAATCTGCCAGTGCAGAGTCTGGTAACCATGTTTGAGGTGCTGTATCCTGGCCTCAAAGACAGTAGAAAAGAACCCTCCAAGCCTTCGCCATCACACAACAGTAAGGCTGCTTTATGTGAGTTCAGCTCAGTGAGAAGCAGCCTCTATCACTACCATCTGCCTTCAGCTCCACTGTGTGTGTTCATTCTCCTCATTTAGTTCAGCATCTTTTTTTGGCTTACCCATCCTTCATGATTAACCACACGTTTTCTTATTCCCAGCGCTTGCTTCCATCACAAGTCTGGCAGCCTTTGTGACCTGCAATGTATTTGGCAGCTGGCTCAGTACAGACTCACACATGATTTTACTGAAGAAGTTTAGTCTAGTCTAGTCTAGTTTTGAGGGGAAGGTCAGTAGTACAGTAACTAGGTGAAATACAATAAAGAACACTGCCCTGTGTAAATGCAGCTTGCCTCTGTTTTATCTCAGGCTGGAGAGGTAAAGATCATAAGCTCATCAGAGAAGAAGCAGGGAAGGAAACTTTCTGGAAGAGAGAGAGTTGAGGAAATCATATAGCTTATTTGGGAAGCCTGTATAATTACCTGAAGCACTGAGAATATTTGCTTTCAAGAGTTCTGTGAGGCAGATTTCCTCTGCAGAAGCAATTTTAGCTCTGCCAATTGGTCAGAAATGACCTAAGAAACTTTATGTAAGTTTAATTTTTCCACTTTATTCTCTGTTTAAAGAAGTTCCCAGAACCCTTGCTAGCACAGACAATACAATATTTCTCCTTATCAACCCATCCTTGGGTTGGATGGGTGGGAAAGCTTAGCTTCTCCTTATGTCACCTGTCCTGTTCGTTACTAACTCACACAGTCACAAAGAAGATACGTTCCTGTTTGTTTTAATGTGCTAACACTATTGGTTTTCTTTAAATTCCAAAGTATTTTGGTTATTTTTAAGTTTTCTCAACTTCATATCATTTTACTTCTACCTTCCTCCCACAACTGCAGTTTTCCCCATGGGTTCTGCTCAACATAGGGTTTCTTTGGCTATTAATAGCCAGACCATGACTTGGATCGATCACAGGATGATACTGGATCAAATGCTACTTGGATTCGGATTCAATCACGTTGGCAGAGAGAAGCTACTGCTGTACTGGAGCAAGTGGAGGCAGAATGGACAGTCCTTGTTCTGTTTCTCTCACTCAGTGTTTTGTGAAGGGAAAGTTATACCAACAGTACTTTATTAATACAATCTTTATTCCTCCCCAGAGGAATAAACCAAAAAGATCCAGCCAAAACCAGATAAGCAGCAAAATATGTTTGGGGAAGGGTGGGGAATAATTCCTGGGAAATGCCATCTCCTATTAAATATAGTCATAAATTTAAGGAGACAAAGCAGGAAGAAGATGCATATTTAGTTTAGGGTTTTGTCCCATAGGAGCTGGGATAACTTGAGTAATAGAGACACCCATCACAACTTCATCACAACAACACCCTCATCTGTGGGATGATTAAATCACAGAATTAAAGCAAGTTTACTAGATGAATGAAATCCTGTCAAACCAGATTTCCAGAGCTGGATTATGCCTTCTTAGGCCACAGCAAAACAGTCAAGATTAGCCAAAGTCTTTCAAAAAGGAAGCCCATCTAAAATAACGTTTGCTTCTTTATCAGGCCTAACCTTACTGAGCTGAATTATATCCTTGTCACAACCCTGAAGAACTCTGTGACACACAGGTCTAAATTGTGAGCTCCTTATCTCTACCTTAGAGGGACTCCAGGCACCAGGAGGGTGTCTACAGTAATCTTTGCAGTACAGAGGCTGCTAAATTGTTCCATACAACAGCTCAATATTTACCCAGAGCTGAATGTAGGGCCATGACCTTGCCTTTAAACAAGAGTTCACCACCGTTAATACAGCAGATAAAGCAGAAGATGAGAGCTTTTTTTATTTCCTGTAGTGTAGAAATCAGTCACCTTCCCAATAGCTGGGTGGTTATGCTGAAGAGTCACTACCCACATGTACAGCTACTGCACTCATGCATCAGATGTTTAACGGAGAGAGTGGGAGAAGCTTCTAGGTAGTAACTGAATTTAGCTGTGACATTTCATTTCATAGTGAAACAGATTAGGGGCTTTTGCTAGGAAAATGCTTACATGCTCCCCTCAACTCTTGCCAGTTTAATTACACCTTCAATAATTCAGTCAGTAGCTGCTCAATCTCTCTAGTTAAATTATTAAATAGAAGAGTGGAAAAAAATGCAAGTGAGCATGTGAGACAGAGCACTCTAGGAATGCAGCTAGGGTGGACACACACAGCATCTGAGAGAGTGAGTCCTGGAGTGATTCTCCATCTGAGCCTAATCTCACATCCCTGAACACACAGGTTTTCCCTTCTCCGCTCCCTGCTTCACTCCCTCTCTGCCTTTGTGGTTTTCTTCTTCCCATTACTTTTCCTGAACAAAGCTTTTAGGTGTTCTTGTAGCTTCCCCAGTAAACTGACTGACTTTATATATGCTGAACGGAAATGTCAGGTCCCATACACACTTCAAGGTGAGACCTCAGAAGGAAACTTTTGTTTTCAGGAGCAATGGAAGAGCACAATCTCCAGATGCAGAGTGGATAAAGGTCAGGGTTTCATACAACAGCTGAAAACAAAAAAGAGAAATCCTTAGAAGAAAATACAGGAAGAAGGAATATCCAACAGATGTGGGAATAGTGAAACAAAGCTGATAGTTTCACTGAGACAAAGGAATGTGGAAAGCAAGAGGGAGAATGAACATGGGATTATAAACGAAATGGCAGAGGGAAAAAATGGCCCTTTTTAGCAATAGAATTAACTATCTTTATTGAAGCTGTCTTTCTTATCCTTATTGAAGCTTTTCTTTTTTACCATATATAGTAAATTTCCATATACGCTTCCCATATTGATCCACATTTCTGGTTATTAACTTGTGACAAGGCCACCCACTTGAAAAGCATTCCTGAACAAGGCAATGATACACTACTAAAAACACAATGAATTACAAAACGTGGCTTTCTGCTGGCTTTGAGAAAAGCAGTGCATAAATTAATTGAAAGGTATTGCAGCCAGATACACTACATAGCAAGTGAATCAAAACCATGCTTATCATTATGGGATATAAAATCCACAACTGGTGGTGGTCCACAACTAACAATCCGTGTTCTCTTTGCACAACCCTATGAGATCAACATGCTTACAATGCGATCCCAGCACTTACTATGAGATCTCTGCATTCCCCATAGAGTACCAGCACTGAGTACTCTCCAGCTGTTCATTCCCCTTCCCCCTCCATACACATTTCCATTTCCATTTCCATGCTTTTCTGATAATCCCCCATGGCCTCGGGACTTCCGTCCATAGCTAAAATAAGATATAAAGCTGTATTAGACTCAGCATAATGAGTGATGCATCAGACTGTCTTCCCAGCTGATCACACACATCTGTGGGTGAGCAAATGGAGGATCCTCCTCAGCACGAGCTCTTCATTGTTATCAGTGTTACGTATTGCTGCTGGCAGAGCCGTGCAGACATAAAGCATTCTTTTGTAGGAGCTGAATTCCACAAAAGCACAATGTCCTTTTCTTTAAAGGAAAATACAAACCGGGAAGAAGGAGTCAACAAGGCACAGGGAGTCCTCCATGTTTATTGACTATCTTGGGGACTGAATGCTGATTTGCACCGAGTTCTTCACCAGTTCTTGAGCTGTGGCTCAGTATTTTGCTTTACTGGAAAATGACTGAGGAAGACAGCAGGAATTGTGCCAGTCCAGGATTTCACATCTAACATGGAGGAAGGCTGAGAATACTGCTCAACGTCTGTCTTGCACTAATTCTTTGATTGCAAAACCCAAAGGGACTAATGCAGAGCCCAGCAGTAGGTTGGAAATAGGGAACCATGCTTATCCCCATGTACACTGCTTAGATCAATAGCTCGCCAAAGGTGAAATTAGCCTGAAGGACATACACAGAAAATAAGAGGAAGGTACTAAGAAACTTTGGCTGTGTAAAACTTAATATCTTCATTTAAGAAAGGTGTCCAACTGTTAAGTGTTTTCTTACAATTTCAAACAGTGAAAAGAAGCGATTATGTTGGGAAATCACAAGACATGCCAAAGCTATGCATGTTTTGGCAGTGGGGTAAACAGCACAAAGAAGTCCACCATGGCCAAATTATGCAAATGTTTAAGTATTCAGGCACTGCAGCAAAAATTGCCTTGTGGATGGAGTCCAGAAAAGCTTAGCATCAAGCAGTACATGGAAAACAATAGCTATCAGTTCCTGCAGCAGGAAGACTAAAAGTTGGTGCCTGGCCTATCAAGCGTTCCCCATACTTGTATTTCATTGATGGAAGAACTATGGTACACTTCAAATAGCTGAATTTAAAAATCTCAGTTCCGTGTTCTCTCCAGTAAGGGCAGCAAGAGTGGGTAAGAGGGAATCGCTTCCTGCTGTACTCCATCCTGATCTCAGCACAGATCCAAGAATCTTCATGCCATGTGTAATCCAAGACTGCTGCAGATGCTGGTAGTTGATGGGTGGAAAGAAGTGCTGCAAGGTTCTGCTCTTGGCTATGGAATGCCTCCACTCCCTCCTGCCTCCTGACTATTTGAGACAGGTCAAATAGTTCATGCTTCCTATGACTACCAGAATCTGTCCCTTACCATTTAGGAGCCACAATGTGTGGCGCAATCAGGAAAACACACAGACCACACACAGGCACAAGCCTGCTGCAGCTGGCTGCATACAACCAAACCAAGATGTGATTTGTGCCATCTCCATGAGGCTTTATATTTACTTGTTGTTCCTAGCAATCAGTGGGAATGATTACTTTCCACAACTACTCTCCTGAGACTGTCAGTGCAAAGCTGCTGTTAGTGCTTCTGCGCAGGCCAGTGGCGCTGTGTTGTGTAGTCTAGAGAGCAGGAAGAGATGCTTTTCTGTAGTTGGCAAACTGCATCTAGTGGCACGAGCATGAAGAGCCTGAGAAATGGACTATGAGCATGGTTATTTCTACACAGGGGACCCCTCCATCCTTACTTAGAAGCTGAAGCTGGCACCACCAGCACCATTTTGGAAGAGACTTTGCAAGCAATGCCCAGTCCAGCAGTAAGGCAGGCCTCTGTACAGACCTGGATTTTCTGTTGAATACACCCGTGTCTGCATTCTGGTGATCTTCAGAGTGTAAATGGCATAGGAAAGCTTGACAGAGCTCCATGGGAGTGTCATGAAATTGGGATTATCCCCATTCTGTTGACAGAACAGAGAGGCAGAAAGACAGGAACAGTTTTCTGCAGTTATTGCCAAAATACCCACTAAAGACCATGGTTTATGGTAACCAGCTCACGAGAGCTACTTGTGGCCATGATTAACTCCGACTGCATACATGTAAGAGAGATTCTGTCAGGACATAGCTATGGTATGCACAGAAAGTAGCCTTCCTGGCAACATTCTTTACAGCTTTGAATTCAGCAAGGAACTTTCATCCTCTTATTTTCTTATCTCCACAGGCTGGGAGAACTCAGTGAAACATATTTATCACCAGTCATCACTTTTTTGACTTCAGCTTTATCTTTGGCTTTCCAAGTAAAGGAACCTTGCTCAAAGTCTCAGATTCTCCTCCTTATTTCTCAGACCCAAATGTGGCTATAAGATCTGTCAAAGGATATGGAGTCCCTTTTTTTGCCCCTTCAAGTGCTATGTTCCTGATACAGATAGCATTCTTGAAAATAGTATCAACAAAGCCAGTGTCTATGCTCTTGGGAAGATAAAGTCATTGCAATCTGAGTCATTATAACATCAATAAAATGGAAAGAATTAGACTACTTTTGATCAAGACTATCTATTCTCGATCAGTTGCCTGATGAATCTGATACTCATATAACCTAAGCAACAGATACAGGGATCCCAGCATCTACCAGATCTGTAAGATGAAGAAGATACACTCTGGTGGCTTGAAAGGAAAGTACATCCCTTTAATTGGAAAGAAAACAGAAAAATGATCACAAATTCTCTTCCTTCATATTTTTCAGCATGAAGTGACTCAGAGGAAAAATGTGGTTTTTTGAGAAGTGATCTAAACCAATTCTTTGCACATTGGTGCCACTGGTTTTGCTGGTGAATGACCTCTGGATCTTATGTTCTTGGAGGTTGTTTTCAAAAAATTTAATTGCTTGCATTAGTTAGGTTGTGGTGATGTTGTGTTTTGTTAGGGTTTTTTTCCTATTAGAGAGGATGTCTTGTATATGGCAGATATAAAAGGCACAAAGGAATCTAATCTGTGGAGGAGAAATTTTTTACTTCTAGGACTACACCTACCTTAAGATTCAGACATCAAAAAATTCCTGGGGACAGATTCTGCCATTGTTGTCCAGCTGAGTCATACTCTTACAAATAACCCCACTGCACAGAATGGCTTTTCCTTTAGGGCAAGACATTCTTCTGCAGATGAGAAGTAATTGAGTCAGGTTCTTGGAAGCTTCCTGCAAAACTCAGACTGTTTTTCCTCCTATTCTCAAGTGAAAGGAGAAAAGCATTATTTAATAATAAAACATATTTCCATCTTATCTGAAGAGCTCTGGATAAAGGCCCTCATGGGCCTATGTCCTAAGAAATACTTGGTATAGTATCTTCGCAGTAGTTTACTTGAACACAGACCCAGCCAGATTAATGGCCACCACAGTGACAATTGTTGTTCCCTAACCTGTGACACAGCAGAGAATACCACAGGCTGATAATCTACAAACACATTCAGTTCCTTCCTCTGCCACTGATGGAGGAAGCAATCATGAGGAATTCACTTGCTATTTCTGCACCTCAGTTTGCCACCTGTCAAGCAGGAATCATGCCATTTAGCATCCAATATAAATTATTAACATGAAAGCAATTCTTGATGGAGTGGTATTTGCTATGGCGTCCACTTCTGCAGTGCCACGCATGTAAGTAATTTGCAACTATTCACTCAGTTTTACAATCTGGGTGTTTTCTTGCAGTAACTCCTATTGTACTCCTCGTACAGCAACAGGATGCCTCCTGCTTCTACATACTTGCTAATGATTATATCTTCTTGCTCTTCAACCCTTTCTCCATTATTTTTTCAGAGTAACTTTGTGGTAATCTACTCTGCGCTGGACGAAAATATCTGAGAAGGATCCATTTGGAGCAAGAGAAATTCACATGTCTCAGCATTCTCCTGAACTCCTAAAAGATTATATTCTTTGTTCATAGAGAACTTAATCCAAAGGACTATGGCAGAGCTGGCCTCATGAGCTCAAGTGATGTATCATGATGGGGCAGCTGACAGGCTTCATTTCCTTGATTTTAACACAAAAAATGCTGTCAGGAACTCATTAAGTGACTCTGCAACACAAGAGCTTGATGCTTTATAGCCTGCCTCTCAGTCACTTGGAATTACAATTGCCTTTAAAAGAAATTCAACTGATACCAATGTCTTCTTGAAAATCAAGGTATCATTTATCCTGTTTAAGAGTGACAGAATTATGTAAGCTACCTTTAATTGGACCAAATCATGATGTTATTCTTCAAAGTACCTTAGATGCTTTGCTTAATCTGATTATGATGGAGTACAGTCAAAAGACGAATGAGTAGGAACTTCCAAACCCAATACATTTAGAACAAACCTTTCCTAAAGGACTGATCTGTCAATTTTCAGCCTTAAGCTATTCAGTACAGCCCCTTCAAAACCTCTATTCTTTGTATTTAATATTAATCCCAGATGATAAAAAGAAACATAAATCCTTCCAAAAGCCTGTTCCATTGGAAGTATTTCACATAGTGTGCTCTAGAGCTACACCATAAAGGAAGAGAGAGCTGTAAGCCATATTGCTAGACAAATCAATGAGCCTGTGACAGGGCCAGGAATAGAAACAGCATTAGTATACCTTGGGAATGGACGTAAAAGCTGTGTCAGCTGTGGAAGTACCAACTGACTGTCCTTCCTACACCATGACACACACAGCATTTAATGTGCCTATTTCTCTTGAGCTGGTCCCAAAATTCAGGGCATGCAAAGGATTAATCAAGCTTATGTCCAAGACATGTCAGACAGAATATTTCTATATGCTTCCATAGTGAGAACAATTCCATCAAAGCCACTTTGCACAGAGAAGAGTCTATGCTCTTTCAAGAAACCAAGGGTAACAGTCCAATGCTTGTGTATTTGGATGATCTACACACTTAAGTATCATAGAATCACAGATATCCCTTACTTTCAAAATAACAGGATTAGTTTAAAGGGTATGGTATTTAAGAAAATAGTAACACAAGGTTGGGTTTCTGCCTACTGATTTTCCAAATTTTTGCTGCTTCATCTTTGACCTCAGAACAGAAAGCCTCATTTATTTCAAACAAACAAACAAATAACTTTGACATGATCCAGGGGTGAGGCTTTAGAGAAATCCTTGCAAATACAGATATTGATAGCTCCACAAAAGTTGTTGTCCCGTGTCTTCTGCTCCTGAGCAGTTTGTTTTGCTTTTCATATGTTTATCCAGCACATTCAATATGAAATGAATTCTATACCTTTTATTCTAATTATGTATATTGTTCTCAACCAGGGGAAACCAGAATATACGATGTTTGAAAGAAATTCAAGTATCAACTGATTAGCCTCAATTTACTACACCCACCAAATGCAATTTGTGGATACCTTCCTGTAGCTTGACTTTACAGCTTTCAGCTGTAAACCCAATCTGGTTGGCATCCAGCAGTAGTTTCACAGGTCTATGCTCTGAATTAAACATATATATATTTGCGTATGTTCATATGTCCAGGGTTTCAATACACTGGACCAAATTCTGCCTTGAATTATATTCCACCGATTCCACCAAACTGCCTAGGAAGATACTGAGAGCAGGCAAAACTAGATCCATCCATGCTGCACAGACTACTACCTTCTCATTCCTTTCATCGATTTTCCTCCTGTCTGGACCCATTCTTTAAGTCTTTGGCAGGTTAACAGTTAGGCAAATTATTTGGAAACAACTTGTATTTGCAGATCCTCATTCACGATGTAAATAACACAATGCAGTCACATGAGGTAAAAGGAGGATTTTTTTGCTGGCATCTCATTTAAATACTAATTAACAAGTAAGTTCCAATGATACAGGCATCTTTGTCACTTGTGTGCTTCCAAAACCCTCTAAAACTTTGACAGAACACACCACCTTCTGTTCTCTTCTGTGCAATTAATAGTCATTTAGACACCACAATGGTTGTCTTTCCTCTCTGTACCTGCTGTTTGCAAACTGACTCTACAAATGCAAAGCAGTTATACCTTGAGATTCACTGAAATGTTAGTAGACCTATTATTTGCAGGACTTTCTAGCTGCATACATAAAACGTTGACTAACAGAATATACAAGGCATACAAAGCAACATAGAAAGCCATCTGTAATTAAGAGGTGCAAAAAGAGCTCCACTATCTTGTCAGGGAAAAATTGTAGGCAGAACTACCATTTCAAATAATTCACCCAGCAAAGAGAAGTGCACAGGCATACACAAAAAACAGCACATACGTTCTCAGTATAGATCTAATTAAACTTAGTCAGAACAATGAATTACAATAGACTAGTGTATTTTTCATTATACTTAGCAAACTTAGTCTTTTTGCAGATCTTTTGCTTACATTTGCAAATGTCTAGACTCTGACAGTTTCCTATCTCACTAATGATCTTTGCCTTTTGTTTTGCACATACCAGCAAGCTACACTCCTCTGCCACCTAGTGCTTTGAGGAAGCAGAGTTTGTATCAGCCACTAACTCCTGATGTCATAGCGTGTTCAACAGAATAGACGAGGACTGTGCAGAAACCTTTGATTAAAACTTCCTTGCCAAATGGGAAACTAAAGAGAAACTTAGTTTATCAACCTCTATGGATATTGTAATAGATCACTGCCAGAGATGATCTCTATCTCTGCAGATCTTCCCTATGATACAAAATCATTCAGCAACTCTCAGCCTTTTATTTTTTAGAACATTACATCATCCTCCTGGATCCAAAACATAAAGTAAAATAATTTCTACCTAAAATCCATATAGAAGAAAAACATAATAAAATACAGCATGTAAAAGAAGACTTTTCTCACCACCAGCAGTTTCCCAATGGATCAAAGTGAAATTCTGGAGGCAGGTGATTTTGGTTTTAAATGGATTCTGGAGCACAGCATTGTAACAACCTGCTTGCTTCCTGTTAGTTTTAACCTACATTGTTCTGAAAAGTGTATGTTTCGATATCAGCAGGATTCCAATTTCTCTGTCATTCAAAAGGACACATTAACAGGGTTTACTTCAACTAACTGACTGTGCCACGTGGTTTAGAGGAATTCTGGACATCTTTATTGTTTTAAAAATTAACGTAGCTTTGTATTGTCAGTGTTAATGAAGCAAAGCTATATTTAGCTTGAATTACTTTTCTTTCAAAAGAAGGAAGGAAGAGAAGGAATTCTTTGAAGGACGAATGAATTCTTCTTCTCTCACGAAAGATTTGTTTAAATTAACTTGTGCTTTACCAATTGCATATATGAATTTTCAATATTTGTCTGGGGTTTCTGTTTTTCCTTTTACAGACCATGAATCCCAGTAATTATTTTTTCTGCCCCCACCAGTCAGAAACCACTCCAAACCATTAGCAAGCATTTCCTCTTGCATGCATTGCATAAATGCAGTACTAACATAAGTAGTATGGCTGAAATGAATCCTAACGTCACCATGACCTGGCAAGTATCTTAAAGCATCTCAGTGTTGACACAACCTAACTTCCCTCATGTGTCAGAACTCTACTTGTAAAGAATATTGTAGAATTCAGTGACCTAATGCAATATACAACCAGTTGTAATTATTACTCCATTAGCAGAACCCACATGTTCTTTCTCATGTTAAAATTGGTTTGGGTTTGTGTTTAAGTAAAACCTCTGCGTTTCTGAGGAACGAACCCATGACTCTCAACATCCCAGGCTAATTTAGCTTATATCTCTACAGAACCTGTGTTAAAAAATAGGAATATGAAAAAAGCAAGTAAGTAAGGCGTAATTGATACCATAACATGTGGACAAAGAAACAAAAAAAAAAAAACCACTTCTCCCCTAACATGTATATAAATATATATATGTCTTTTAATTGGGACAAGGAAAATATCTATACCTATCTTATTGCTTGGCTAATCTCACCTCAAATATGTGTGTCGCATCCCATGCAGCTCTGTCAAAAATAAGCCTTCACTCTGCATTCTGCTTGCCACCTTTTATTCAGTTCTAAGTAAGTGAAAAAGAGATATGACTGTAATAAATCCTGTTTGGACAAATAGAAAAGAACTTATGTTGTTTGCTTGGATACTGTCAACTAAATGGCATCAGTTTACACTTACCAGTTTTCATTATTCCCTTAGGCTATGGAGGAAATGCAAGATCTCCACTAACATCTGTTCCTAACAGTTATGTTTCAGAACATGGAATTCAGAGCAAGGAAAGCGGAAGTGAGGCATTATAGCACACATGGGCCCACTCCTTAAAGAGGTGTAATTGGCTCAGCCACCTATAAGTGAAGGCTAGTCCGGAAAGCATGGTGTCCCCACTTTCATATTCCTATCATCCACACTGCCACTTTTCCGACCCTGACACGAGTCAAGCTGCAGGGAGGTAACCACAAAAAAAATCAAGCCTGTAGAAAGGCAGGGAACAGCTCTGTCAGCACAGCTGCCCAAAAGAGGACAACACAGGAGCAGTCACACTCAAACATCAAGGAAACACAAGGGCAACCTAGAAAGGGCTGGTTCAGGCTTGCATTTTGTGACAGCAAATGGCTATTAGACTGGCTGAGTCATAATGTCGGGCAGTACTGTTTGTATATTGGAAGGCCGACTTAAAATTGAAAACAGTCTTAACCTTAAATGCCACGGTGCTAGTGTGTGGGTAAAACCGAAGTGAAACTCCACAGCGAAGTGCTATAACTCCACCACCGAGGAGTTCCAGTGGACAGCAGAGGGCAGAGGTGCCCCCGCTCTGCAGAAGACTCAAAACCTTAAAAGCACCTCTGTTCTTGCGGTTTTCCAAGCACCCATTCATTACACAGACTACTTAAAGGCAAAGGCTGCAAAAGACTCAGTTCTGACCCATGCCAGATGTAGATTCCCAGTCTTTGCATTTCAGTCCGCTGTTTCTCTCAAAAAATTAAGTGCACCTTGAAGGATAAAAAAAGGCTTTCCATGTCCCTTAAGACAGAAAATTACTTTGTATACTGACAGCAAGAAACACTTAACCTTCGGTCTCCTACAGAAAAAGTGCAACTACTACATGGCAACCACTATTTTGCCCAAAACCAGGAATACCACCACGTTACCTTAAACAGCAGCGCTGTGGAGAGATGCAGGCAGATTCTGCCATGGAAATAACCAGATTACTGTATCTTTCCTTGTAAATATGCTTTCTATCTAACCAACATTAGGTTTGAATTTATCTTCTCCTCCCCCTCCGAAAGAGCAGCAGCCAAAACGAGAAAGCAGATTTCCCTGGGAAACTCCACATACTTTATTTTACATCTGTGAATGTTTTATGTTCATTAAAAACTGGTTATTTACAAAACCAACATAGAACATTAGCATACAAATTACTCAGTGTACCGCACTCAGATGTCCAAACTCAAGGCAGATCCTGATCTCTCTTTAACTGTTGACTGTTACAATGCATCACTGAGAAGTATTTTCCACTGCATGCTCTAGAAACAACACTTGACTGCAAAATCATACAGCACGATGGGCTATTCAAGCAGGCTTCCAAGGAGCCCATAGATTTTCTGTATCGACATTAAGTGAACAAAACGAAGAAAACATTCTTGAAAATCATCTTTCTTGCTGTAGTAACTGCTTTTTGTTAGCATTAGTTACTTAGCATCAATTTTGAGCAAACCAAGATGGACGCTTCCTGGCTCTTTCAATGATCCTCTTGCCTGCATCTTTTTCTGTGGGCTTTTCTCCATCATACAGGACGACAGTCTCTACAGTTGGAGCATTAAATGGCCCTCCTTCCTGTTTATACATTTCCTTCCGGATCAGTCGAGTTTCTGCTTTGACCTTTGCATAACAATAGCCACAAAGGACGTGTTTCTGTTTCAAGTTTCCACACTCAGGACAAACATCTATGTTCGTCTGAAAAAAGACAGTGGAAAAGAGAAAATTTTGTAATTTGAATAACAGCAACAAAAGAAACAGGACACAATCACAAATTACTCAGAAAGTTAAATGAAAAATATCAGAGAAATTAAATTGCCTTTTCAAAACTTATTCTTCTATGGAAAGTATTTTTTCTGTAACGTATTGCTATGTCATATGCTTACTACTAAAAAAGGCTTATGAAGTCAACACCTAAATCTATGCTTAGTGATGTTTGGAAGACTAAAGACCTATCAACTCAATTAGATGCACAGCAACCTTTTCCATTTATACTAGCTGGTTAGCTAAAAATTCATATCTTGTTGGCTTGGACCTAAACTATCACTGTTTATTTAACCACTACTATCCACACACATAATGACCTGCTAAAAAGTATTTTGCGCATTATAGTGTCTTTTAAGCAAAAAAGTCTTTTAAGGGACTGTAGCGACAGGACAAGGAGTAATGGGTTTAAACTTCAACAGAGTAAGTGCAGGCTAGATATAAAGAAGAAGCTCTTCCCTGTGAGGGTGCTGAGGCGCTGGCACAGGGTGCCCAGAGAAGCTGTGGCTGCCAGTGTTCAAGGCCAGGTTGGATGCGGCTTGGAGCAACCTGGTCTAGTGTGAGGTGTCCCTGCCCGTGGCAGGGGTTGGTACTGGATGATCTTAAGGCCCTTTCCAACCCAAACCATTCTGTGATTCTACGATTCTATAAAATAAACAAATTCCTGAATACTTTTCCAGTCAATATTGACCACTACAATGGTTCTCTAAAACAAGTGAGATGAAAAATAACCGGTGTAATTCTCACTCCAGGATGCTTGTTTGTCATTAACAGAACTAACTTCAGTGAATAAGGTGGCCAGCCTATGGAAATCTGGTGATTACCTTGACTTTTATGAGCTTATTGGGGTTTCTTCGCCTGCAGCGGTTCACTTCAATGGTGCGCCTCTTCTTCGGCGCTGCCATCCACAAGATGCTGTCCAGCAGGCTCGGCGCCTCACTACTTTCATTGGTTTCATGTACTGGCTGCGGAAGGAAAGCTGGAGCCTGGACAGCCAGTGCTGGTCCTGAAGGAAAAAGGAAAGGTAACTCATTACAGCTAAGCCCCACTTCGGCGTGCAGCCGAGGAAACACGACACGGATAATACTGACACCCCCAAAGCGGTAAGAGCAGCCAGCAGCGTCTCCCGCCCTGTTCCCTGAGCGTCCGCAGGGCTCCGCGCTTTCCCTATCCAGCCTTTCTCTCCCTCAACCATTCAACACTAAGAACAAGCCCCGATTCCGCCCTCTTCCGCCCACTTCAGCCAGTACCTACCCCAGGGCGGGCTCTGTCCCCCAGAGAAACCCGGCAGGAGTCTACCCTCCAGCCGCTGCCAGCAGCGCTGAAGCAGACCGCGAAGCCGCGGCAGCGGGTAGAGCACCAACACCAGAGCCGCCATGTCCCCACACGGCTCCGCCGAGCCCTGCAAGGCGGGAAGGGCGGAGCGCCCGAGCGCTCCTGCCGCTGAGCCCTCTGGGAAACCGAGTACGCTGAGCCCTTCAGGGCGCCACAGGCACTAGCGCCCGAGGACTTCAACTCCCAGCATGCCCCTCAGCGTGCCTCTTCACCAATCGCGTCCCTCGCTGCCCTGCCGCTACTTCCCCGTATGCTCCGCTATTGGCCAATCAGCGCGCTAGTTGTGTCCTCGTGCAGGAAGCGGGAGTAGCGCCTGCGCTCTGTGAGGGAAGTGGAGAGGTGGGCTCCAACATGGCGGAGCGCGGGTACAGCTTCTCGCTCACCACGTTCAGGTACGCGGAGGGATAGGGCTGCGGGCCCGGGTTCTCGGCGGGCATGCTGGCGGGAGAGCGGGAGGACGGCGCGCAGCTTGCGCGGAGCCGTCCTCTGGCGGCGGGGCAGGACGGAGTGAGGAGTTTGCAGAGTCATCGGGTCTGCGGAGCCGGGCCTGCGGGAGCTGTGAGCGGCAGTGGCTGGACTCCGGCGGGCGTGGGGAAGGCGATGGATTTCAGGCGGCTTTGTGTTAGCCTGAGCGGGTGCACAGCTGCTGTGAGCTGAGCGGCTGCAGGCGCAGCGGAGAGAGAGGCGAGCGCTGAGGTGGGAGCTCCGGGTCCCACCCGAGCTCTGTCGCTGATTTCAGGCCCAAGTGCTTGTATCATCTGTCGGTGTTGTGAGTCGGACACACTGTGGGGCCAACCCGAGTTCTGTCCCGTCACTGGTAGTGCCTTACAGGAGTGCGTGGTGGAGCTGCTTAGCGCTCTTGGGGTCCCCACGCACACGCTTTAGGCAGGTAGGAGTAGTTGTGTAATTCTGTGCTAACTGGAGATGCGGGGTGATACCTGAGATACGGTATATTGAGAGATTGCTTCAGAACAAGCTTTGCGGATGTGGGAATGAAAGGAGCTCTCAGATGAGTTTTAATAGTTTATGTCCCTTTCTGCTGCACACTGCAGGCACTGTAGGCACAGCTTAGATGTGGGATGATTGCAGGCACAGAATTAATATGTTGTTGGAGTGGTGTCTGTTAAAGTGTTGCTCTAATATGTACACTTTAATAAAGAGAAAAGGAAATTACTCCTTTTTTAATGAAGCTGTTATACAGAATTATATTAAACATATGAAAAGGAAAACTGAATGCAGGATTCTTTGTGCCGCTTTTGGTAAAGTGTGCCCTTAATCTCAGGGGAGAGTAAAGCTGTGTAATTGCAAAGTAGGTTGCTAAGGGCTTGTTGCAGTAAAACAAATAAAACAGTTCACAATTTAAAATGAGGAGAAGAATCTTCTTAATAGGTGGATGCAGTCAAACATGCCTGCTTTACCTAAGTGAAAAGTGAGTGCTTTAGTAGCTACTGGAAATGGTTTCGTAAGGGAGTTTAAAAACTTACTGTACTGTACAAAAGTTCCTTATGCTGGGAATTATCTATTTTAGTTTGTGCTTACTTTAAAAACATTTTGCTGATACTCTGTATGTTTTAATTGCTGGCATAGGAAACTATTCTGGTTAGTTAGCATTTTGTAATGGAGAAGCTAGAATTATTACTTTGTTACCTTTATACACGGTTTACTCAGTGTATAACTAATTATGCTAACTGATTATTGCTTGCTTTGTTGTTTTATTTTTTTTGTAACTCCTAAGTCAGATAATTTTCTCTTTTATTTGTGCATCTATTAAACCAGCAGCGTCTGAAACACAGCCCAGAGAATAGATTCCACTTGCAGAATCACTTGTCCAGTGGGACTTACTTTTTGCTGTCCTTTTTCCTTGGGGTGGAGAATGTCAGCCTGACACCTGCTGCTGTGTTCTGATGATTCTACATCCACTACCAGAAAGACATGGATCACTAAAATGCAGGAGTACCTGGGGATAGAAATGGGAGCTGTTTCTGTCTTGTGCCATTGACCTGATGGTCAATGCTATTTTGACCTCAGTTAAAAGGAGTGGCCGTGTCTTGCTTGTATTTTGCTTGTACCTTTCAGCAGTGAACATCAGTGTCTTAAACTTTTACAAACTAGACATATAATGCCACTTCAGTAGAAACTCATGACACTCTGAAGATTTTCCCTACTGAGTAGAAAAACAGTTTAAAATGGTATAAAACTGGAGAATCAACTTGTTCTCCTTCAACCTGCATCCCAGTCACTGCTCCCTATATGAGACATTTCACAAATAAAGACTGTTGTAGGAAAGGTTTGAGCATATCAGAATTCTGTTAGGCCTTACTTTTGTATTTTCCTTTGTAGTCCTTCTGGAAAGCTTGTTCAGATTGAATATGCTTTGGCTGCAGTGGCTGCAGGAGCTCCATCAGTTGGCATTAAAGGTATGTTCAGAAAACAACTGATTCAGTGAAGAATTAAGGATTTGTGAGCGCTACTTGAAAAAATAAAGTACTTTGGTCTATGTACTGGGCCTTTTTCATCTTGTGTTCTATTACATACTTTGTTTTTCTTTCAGGGGTTTTTCACATGTTTTAGTGGGTTTAATATTACGTATGTTTTTTTCTGCAACTGTTATTTTGTCCTAAAGAAGGAAGGGAGCATGCTGGAACAATAAAATTGCTTGGGTGATTTTGGAGACACTCAGCTGGTAGAAGCAGACATCTGTTTGTTTGAGTGTCTCTTAATTAAGCAAGCTGTGTGTCCACAGTATTTAAATATCACAAAGTTACTTGAACTGCTCAATTATTAATGTGCTTCAGAATCTTTAGAATGGGATTATGGGAGCTGTAAGAGTATTTAGAAATGATGCATTGGGTGGATTCATCAAGGTATCTCTGTTTAATGTGACAGTAAACTTGAAGGGGTTTTGAAAAAGGGAGGACCGAAATTCTTTACAATCCAATAAGCTTGTTAAGTTTTTTGACAGCTTTCAGTAATTTCACTTTAATATTTAAAAACCCCAAAATCTTGTTTCTTTCCAGCTGCAAATGGAGTGGTGTTAGCAACTGAGAAGAAGCAGAAATCCATCCTTTATGATGAAAGGAGTGTCCATAAAGTAGAACCAATTACCAAACATATAGGTTTAGTGTACAGCGGTATGGGTCCAGATTACAGGTATGACAGACTTTGGTTGGTTGCTATTTAGATGCAGTTTCTTACAAGAAATGTAAGAAATGGAAACAACTAGCAATTAACTGTTTCTTTCTAAGTGTAGGGCATAATATTATATTGTGTTGCAGTGTACCTGAAATCCACTTTAAGTTTTTCTTAATATATTCAATACTTTGTCAAATAATCCTCTATTTAAAGAATGAGTAGGGAATGAACAGCGATATGCTTCAACCTTAGTTTCAGTTTAAGTATTTCAGAGATTACTCACTGTAAAGATAACCCATCACAGTCTATGTTTTCTTACACTGGTGTTATGGCAGATGTATAAAACTCCTTAGCACAGTATTTATTATGAGTTTTCAGTTCTAGTTGTAATAACTAGTTGGAATTTCTTTGATGTACTAATTTTGTCTTTGTTTTTAGAGTACTTGTGCACAGAGCTCGGAAGCTGGCCCAGCAATACTACTTGGTTTATCATGAGCCCATCCCAACAGCTCAGCTAGTACAGAGAATTGCTTCTGTGATGCAGGAATACACACAATCTGGGTATGTTTTATTTTTGAAGTTGCTTAGAAAGGTTTTGTTTAAACGTAAGGAATAAACAACGTTGTGACTGGCAGTGTTCAAGGCCAAGTTGGACGGGGCTTGGAGCAACCTCGCCTAGTGAAAGGTGTCCCTGCCTGTGGCAGGGGATTGGAATTGGGTGAGTTTTAAGGCCCTTTCCAATACAAATGTTCTACAACTCCATGATAATAGCTACCCGGTAATGCAGTTTTCTGTGTGTTGAAGATAGTTTTTCAGTAGAGAATGTCCACAGAAAGTGGGCCAGCAGGAGGAGCACTAACTGGTAGTAAGATGGGGTCTTCTTGCAAGCAAACATGTCAAACAAAGCAGCATACTTGTGGTTTTGTACTGTTGGTTGACTAGTCATTCTTGATCACAGCTCTGGGCTAGTGGGAAGGTTAACACATCCCAAATAACTCAGTCACCTTTGGTTTTCACTGAATAAATGTTGTATATCAGCTGTGGGTTTGTTTACTTTTTAGTGGTGTTCGTCCATTCGGTGTATCACTGCTAATATGTGGCTGGAATGAAGGTCGGCCCTATTTATTTCAGTCAGATCCATCTGTAAGTATCTTACATTTGTAAATCCTACTGCTTTTATAAAACATTTAAAACTTTATATGTGCTGTGATGAGAAGAAGAATGCAGAGCTAGAACAAACAGTTATTCAATAGAGGTCAGAATAAGCCATTTCAGTAGGTGCTTGGGGCTCTGTGCCTACATGTTCCTATACTGCTTGAGCAGCTGGTTTTGAGGGAGGTGAGCTTTTCATGCATTCCAGCCTAGTTCCTAGTGCCAGCAAAAGCAGCATTCTGCAGCAGGTACCAGTAAAAAAAAAAAGGGAATAACTGACTACTTATGCTGCTCAAATAGTTGTTCCCACAACTGGATGGAAGTTACACCAGAATCTGTTGTATTGTGGAATGTAATGCATGTGCTTTAGTATGTAATGACAGTGGTTAATTTAAGCGAATTTATTTGCTGTGTTTGCACTGCACTTCTGAAAAACTGCCTTTTGATGTATGTGTGAGTTACAAGGCTTTACATCAAACTAAAACTTGGTCACTGTAGTGATCATTGATGAGCTTCAGAAATTTGAATTATTGCCTGATGCTCAAATGTAAAAGGCAAGCTGTGGATGCCTTGTGTAAGGCAGCTTGATTGAGCCATAGAACTGCTGAGGGTCTTCATGCCAGAGGAGAGAATAATGATGGCTAAATAAGCTGTAAGTAGCTTAGATAAATCAGATGGCTGATTTGCAACAAGTTATTTACATTACTTGAACAGTAAGAATATATGGAGTGAACCTCAGGAAAGATGTGACTGTATTCAGTCTCAAAGGTAAACATACTACCTCCGCTTTAGGAATCACAAATACATACTGTGGTAATGACTTACTAAATTCATCTTTCAAGTACTGTGAGGATAAAAATTAGGTGGGGCCCTATACAGATATTTTGTACATTTTCCCAGCATATGTTTCCATATTGAATTAGTTTGAATGGACTCCAGAATAGTCTGCTGTATTCTCAGAACATTCACTATGCTTATAATGACTTCTGTACTTTTTCCCAAGTAATTGAATATGTAATGTCTGACTAAGGTACACAAAACAATTCAATAGATTGTTGTTTTTACAGGGAGCTTACTTTGCATGGAAAGCAACAGCAATGGGAAAAAATTACGTCAACGGGAAAACATTCCTTGAGAAAAGGTAATGTATGATACATGTCTGAGAGGGTGCTGTCTGATTTGTTCAGGTACCATGTGACATATAAAGGTAGATAAAAAATTCACAGTTTTATCAAAGCAAAGTTTTAAAGTACTTAAGATACACTTCCAGTTTACTTACTTACACATGCCAAGGAAATATGCTTTATTTAAGATCCAGCTTTTGTGTTTACAGAAAATTATTTCAGTGCAATAAATGTTATATTGAACATATTTGCAGAAATATTGTTCTTCAGAGTCAGTAATAAAAGTGAAATTTTTCTACAAGTAATAACTTTGGCTATTAATAATCACAATGCTTACCAATAATATTTGTATGAGAAACAGGAAGATTTTAGCAGTGTTTGGGTTTTTAGAGACTCCAGGATTATTAGGATGTGGCAAGATCTTTGTTCCATGCTGAAATATGCAAACTTCTGCTTACAGATACAATGAAGATTTGGAGCTTGAAGATGCCATTCATACAGCTATCTTAACACTAAAGGTTAGCAAAATATTTAAGAAATGAGTTTCTTACTGTTACAGCATCATTGGTGTGATTCACTGAACTGTATTTTCTTTAATAGGAGAGCTTTGAAGGGCAGATGACAGAAGACAATATCGAAGTTGGCATCTGTAATGAAGCAGGTTTTAGGAGGCTCACTCCAACTGAGGTTAAGGACTACTTGGCTGCAATAGCCTAGTAGGAACCAAGCCAGACTGTGTGATTCACACAAAGGTCTTTTTAATTTTGGCTACTTAAATGTTTTTGTTTGCAGTTTTTGCATACTTATTTCTACATGGTTCGTCTGAGAGATTTTTTAAATATCATGGGTGCAACGGCAACAGTCCTAATGTTGTAATACATGGAATCTTATTACAGGTAATTCTTTCCCTTGATACATGGAATCTTTGTACACAAAACACTGTACAAAATGTAAAGTTACAATGACAGCTCAAAAAAGGCTAAAGAATAAAATTTGAAGGCCACTGTTTTGGGGGCAGATGTCTGTGTGTCTTTTTAATCATAGCTTTTTATCTGCATAAAGCAGAGTCTTCAGTATCTTTACTGTTAAGGAAACAGAATTTTCCACATCTAGCCACAATGAACTCATGTGAGACCTTCTTTTAAAGAGTTTAAATTTTGAGTGGACAGGGTAATATTTTTTTTCACTTTGGAGTTTTGTGTAATATTAAGTTACATCCAGAAATGGTTTTTATCTGGTGCAAGAGATCATGTACCTTCACAAATAGCCAGAACAGTCTTCCATTTCAGGTGTAAACTGTGATCTACCTGAGCATCTCCGCTCTTGACCCTCTTGCTCTTTGTGTCTCAAGAACTTGTTTTCTATTACTTGGGTCATAGCCCTAGAAACTGCAATTTTTCAACCCTGAAATACTTCTAGAAATAATAGAAGTGGTTAACTCTTACTGAAAGCTAAATGCATCAATAACAATCAACAAGAGTTGCAAAGCAAAGTGAGGATATGTGATATAATTACTTTATCCCTTGAATTCTGCTAAAATATTTTCCAACTTGCAAGATAACTCTAAAGGTGCAGTAATGAAAAGATCACTTAATTTATGCATCATAACTTTTACAGGTGCAGAACTAGATGCTTGAATATTATTGTGTTAGGTGTATGTATCAGTGCATTTGTTACATGTGTTGTCCAGGTTATGTAGAAACACAAAACTTACTGCAGAAGAAACAGGATAAAATATATGTACTTTTTTCAGCAGAAATCATTTGGTCTGCAGTCATTTAAGTTACTCTGTGGAGATTTCATTTGGTTTTAAGCAGTCTGATTGTTAAAATGTCGATAATGAACCGGGAGCAATAGCTTGTATGTAAGGCTAAGAACATATGGAAGCAGTCTGACAGGATACATCTTAGCCAGACATAACTGAGGAAGAAAGCACAAAGTATGAGTTAGTCTGCAGAAAGTAGTGTGTAGCTCATTGATTTGTTCTTTCCAATGTCTGTTGTCTGATGTTTTATGTTATCATTAGGTAAATAAGAATTTCTGAAGCATGCCATAACTGAAGCTCTATTTCCTAATGTCAGAAATAAAAGCTGTGTCCAAACGGTTCATTAAGACTTACTCCAGATCGCTTCTTGAGTATTTCACTCTGAAAACCAATCCATGCTCTGATTCTTCTTGTAGAGGAAATGAACAGCTAGGAACCAAAACTGGAGAGTTAATACTGCTACGTCTTCAATTTGGAATATTTATATACACTCATTTCTTTAATGATACATAAATATTATAAGGTGTTTTTATATAAAAAAATGCAGGTAGATACTTCAGAAAATGGTTAGCATGAACTGCAGTAGCTTATTTGCCTCCTCTACTAGATTAACAGAAGAACATCGTATGGAGTGTAGCTGAAACCAAAGCAAGTTTCAAATAAATCATGCTATCGTATTCCCAAAATGGTGATAGTGGGACAAACAAAATGTTTCAAAGTTTGAGGGATGGGGGTAATAATTGAACAGAATTGTGTAGAATTTTACTAATTTTATAGGTCTGAAGTGGAAAACCCAGTATCATCCCTCTTTTCTTGTGGGTTAATAATTCAAATGTAGTAACTGTTCCTGTGCACAGTATGAAAACCATTGTGCTCTGAGCAAGGAAAGCGGTGTCCTTCAGACACCTAACAACTGGTGTAGATGTTGAGAGGGGTTTTGCCCACTGTTCCCTACCCTGTTAGGAGGACAGACAACCATTACCACACAGAGTAGTTTACTGAGGTGTGTATTTCAGAAGTGTTGCTGGCTTTACTTCATGTTAGAGACAACATTGTAAATGGTGGCACTGTGAAGTTAGTATGTTTGACATATTCTGAATGTCCTCTTGTACCAGGTTGCCTCAGTCAATGCTTTTCAGGAATGTAAACTGTTTGAATTGGTAAAATGATGTGTGGTTTGGTTATTATTATGTGGTGGCATGTTTTCTTTCGAGAACAAGCAGAAGTGTGCCTTGGGAAAGATGAGAGTGCTATGACCAGGCTTTTGTAGCACAGTTTATTAGTACTTGTCATAAAAAGAGACCAGAAAGCTTCAAAACGCTGATCAGTTGAAACTTTTCTTTGAGATTACTTTCCCCTGAGAGTGCTGTCCTCAGGCTGTCTCTGAGCTATGATCTCAGAGCCCCAGTTGTCATTTCTGTGGTAGTATCTGTTTTGTCAGAAATGAGACAGGTAGGTCTTACATGGTCTGTTGTCAGTGTATTCATTTTGATGAGCCACCAAACTGATAGTTGAGCAACTGTTTTTACACCGTTAAGAACTGAGTCCCAGAGCTCCCTGATAATTCTGAAGACCTACAGAGAATTAGCATTTGTGGGACTTGGTGTAATTTGGAAAGAATATGCATAATGTATTGAGTTCAGGTTTTATTTATTGTATTAGATAATTTTCTTAATGGTGGGTGGACAGACCCGTGGTATTACACTGTTCTTTGGGGCAGGTGGTGTGATGTGGATTATGGGGTTTACTTTTTTGACTTGACTTAAAGAATCTCTCAATGAAACTCACCAACAAAGTTGACAAGCAGGTATTTCTTGCGGTGCCGGGAGACACGGGGAATAGCTCCTCCTAACGTGTCTCTGCCGAAGTGCTAAACAAGCAGTCCATATATAGTCACTAAACATACATATTCATTACATACATGCATATTCATGAGGTTACTTATGTATTACGTCATTTCTCTAGACAGTTTCTCCTGCATACGCACACAAATGTGGTAGTGGGCTTTGGGTGCCGTTTACTTCTCCCAACAGTCTTCCTCATTTGGCCATTCCTTGACCTTTCATCCTGGCAGTCTTTGCAGCATGCACAGTAGATAAAAGCTTACTCCAGCTTAATTGGTTTAGTAACACCACTGACATAATTGAATGATTTCTCCCCATCCTTCTACTTATCAATTAACTCAGCTACAACTCATCCTAAACATCTTCCAGTTTAGATAATCTTCATCTACATGTCCTGTTTTGCTTACAATTAATATTGTACAAGGTTATGGGGTCCTATAACTACATCAACTACGGTCATTTATCTTTTACAAGGATGACCACTAAGCAGAACTAAACTTACTTACTTATAATAGGTTATATTTCAACCTGTTTTCTCTATTTCAAACTGCTTAATCCTACACTGAAGGAAATCACTGCCATACTGTCTGAAATAGTGATTAAATTTTATCTAATATCTAAAGGGAACCTTTAAACCGTAGGGAACTAATTTATGTCTTTTTGCATTCAAAATCCTTGGAATTTAAGGGAATAGTAATTTTAATTCGAAGACTATATTTCTCAAATAATAAAATCATTTCAAGGATGAGAGATACAACTGCAGTGGAGCAGCAAATTATATGGGGGTTGTCATTTTCAAAATGCATGGGGTTTTGTGTGTGTTGTGTTATTAGCTTTGTTTATATTTTAACAAAAAAAAATGACTCACTGCATGAAGTGGGATCAAGGGGGAATGGACAAACTGCTCATGTGTGAGACGACAAATTACAAGCTTGTCTAAGCTAACCATGAAGTATGCTTCTGCTTCATTTATCTTGTCCCTAATGCAGTCATGTGAAAGAAGAAAAAGAGTGGTCACTTAAAGTAGGTAACGTTATTGATCTGCATGTCCTGGAAGATGATCGGCTCCAACGACATCGGGCTTGTGAATTTCCTTTGGCTTAATTTAACTATTAGGATAGGGATCTGACCATCACCAATTCATGAGGCGATGAACCTCCTTTAACTAGGTTTCAGTGTGATAAACGGTAGGGTGCAGTGAGGTGTTTACAACTTGTTTTGGCTTATTCTTGCTTTACAGATGTTGTGAAATCATTCAGACAACTAAAAACCATCACTCACCATAGGAGCCAATGATCGGTAGGTGGAGAGAAGGCAAATCTCATGCTTGTTCGGAGCATTGCTGCAGCAGAGAGGCTGGAGCTCGCGGCGGTGACTACTGCTTTGAAGCAGCCTGCAGCTCGGGGCAAGCACGGAGGACCCTTGCTCACATTTAGCACTAAGTGGTTCAATAAGGCCATTTAAATGATAGTTTAAATTCAGGGACATGACATGCACCGAGCCACGGTTGTTTCTTCCCTGCTGCACTTAAAGCCTCAAGGTTGACACGTCTCTGACCTCATGCAATGACTTTGCTCCTCAAACAAAGGCTTTCCAGCATAAAAGGTGTATCTATCAGAGGACGGCCAGCACGCCGGGAACGAGAGCCAAGCGCAGAGGGCCGGAGGCATGCCGAGACGGATGTGGTGCCTGTCCCCGCCCGGCGGCCCGGGGGAGGTGCCGGGCCGGGCTGAGCCGCGCCACGCCACCTCCTGCCGCTGCCAGGGGCGAGGGGCTGGTGCTGCCGGGCTGTGAGTACAGGCTGCGGGGAGGGAGCGGGGCTCGGGCTTGCCGTGCACCGATAGTCAGTGGGGGACAATGACACGAGTGCCGCCGCCCGCTCTGCCGGCGTACCGGCTGAAGGCAAAAGAAGGGGCCGCGGCTCACGCAGGCGCTCGGGCAAGCGCTGAGGGCACCGTGCCCTCAGCCAAAATGGCGCCGCCACCTCACGTAAAGGCGGAGGGCGGGAGCGGTGGTGGTTGCGGCCGCTCCGCGCCGAAGGGCGGTGCGGGCCCTCAGGGGAAACGGCAGGGCCATGGCGGTGCCTCCGCGGCTGCTGAGGCGGGGGGCGCCGGGATGGCGGGGAAGTGCGTTCTCCCTGTGTGTGCATGCGCGGCGGGGTGAGGCGGTCCCGCATCAGTAACTGTGCGTTCGTGAGGGGTTTAGGGTTTCTCCACCTCGCTTTAAGGGTAGCTCCGTTTCTGAGGCCGCCTCGCAGTTGTGCTGAGAGAGTGGTTGGGTTTGGGGCTGACGCTCACTGGAAAGCTGGGAATAAGCTTCATCCCGATGCCTTTCTGTCTGTAGGAGCTGCTGTGGTGAGAGGTGCCAGAGTGGAAATGTGGAGTTTTACTCACTGCTTTGTGTGTCAGAATAAACTTGTGGTGGTGAGGACTTCTGTGAGGAGGGCTGGTGTCACTGGCCTCCTCTAGCCCTGAAGAGAGTCAGTGGGTCAGGTTGGAAGACATTGGGCTTTTTGGCTGAGAAGAAGGGGGAGAGTTTGGTAATGCTGGATATTGACTGGGCCAGAAGCAGTTAATTGTGGCTGTACTGGGATTTGTGCATAACGTGAGGGTGATTTCGACTGCTTTCAGCCCGGCCCTGCAGTTGTGCTGGCACAGCCTAAAGCTGCCTTTTTCTTGCTCTTTAATGCCAGATTGCTTCAGCATGCAGTTTAGGTAAGAATGATAGGAGCATGTGTTTATAGTTGGGAGTCAACTCAATTCATTTCACTATTTATAGTGGATATTTATTGCCTGCCATAAAAAAAATTGTGTTGTTTGCTGTGATATTGAATCCTATGTCTTTTTAAAGCCAGCCCCAATTCAGTTAAATAACTGCTGTCATACTTGGGGAGATGTACTAAAGTATTATGAATGTGAAGGAATAAACTTGAAGAGGTGCAGCATAGTAAATCTCTAGTAGAACTACAAGACATAGACATTTCTAGGTCCTTCTGGCTCTAGAATTATAACTTGTAGCCTGTCTGTGTAATGCTGAAACTTTACCAGGATGTAGTTGGGTATTCACTAAGTTGTGCGCTGTAAATTGGAAACTGGAGAGGACAGAGCTGTGCAACTCATGACTGTAAAATTGTGGGCTTCCTCTCTTGTTAAAATACTTATTGG
This sequence comes from Pezoporus flaviventris, assembly GCF_033815535.1. Taxonomy (NCBI): domain Eukaryota; kingdom Metazoa; phylum Chordata; class Aves; order Psittaciformes; family Psittacidae; genus Pezoporus; species Pezoporus flaviventris. The sequence goes on from NW_026892585.1 coordinate 9,596,192, forward strand.
GAGCCAGACTTGATGGGTTTTATATATGTCTGTAAGCATGGTGGGTGGCTTTTACATTTTAACAGTAACTGTGATGAAGAGGGAGGTTTGCATATGGCAGTAGCAGGAGTTCTCACTTTGCTATGGATGGTGAGTATTGTAAATGAGCTTTAAGTGACTAGCTCAGAGAAGGGCTTGCATGGGGCAGGAAATCCCACCAACTTGTGAGGTGGTGGTGGGGACAACTTGAGTGCTGCTGTTCTCCCATGCTGAGACCTAAAATCATCTGAGGCTGTAGGCTGGATCCCCAAAGGCGAAGAAAAGGAGTTAAAAACTCTTTGGTGAGACTTGTGCTGAGTTTCCTGCTGCTTGTGCTTTACAGTACTGGTTGCTGTTGTGCTAAATCTACTACAAAGCTTCAGTGTATACTGTTGCAAAGATCTCTTTTGACTGTCTTTATCCTTGGCTATGTGATAACAATCTTCTCTTTTGCTTACACTTGATAGGAATAATGTTTCCAACATGTCTGTGCAGACGCTGCTTTGTGAAAGAATTGATCTTGCCAAAGAATTGATCAAGAGAGCAGAAGCCCTTTCCAGGTCCCAGAAAAGGAGAATAGAAGGTGGGGCAAAATTGTGCAGCAAACTGAAGGCTGAGCTAAACTTCTTACCCAAGGTAGAAGCAGGGAAGGTGGCCATTAAAGAATCCCATCTGCAAAGTACAAACCTTACCCATCTCCAGGCTGTTATTCAGTCAGCGGAGAACCTGGAGGATGTTGTCAGTGTCCTCCATGTCTTTGCTTATGAGGACAGGTTTGGAGACAAGCAGACGCTCGTGGTGGATGTTGTTGCAAACGGAGGTCACACATGGGTGAAGGCCATCGGCCGTAAGGCTGAGGCTCTGCATAACATCTGGCTGGGGAGAGGCCAGTATGGTGACAAAAGCATCATTGAGCAGGCAGAGGACTTCTTGCAAGCAAGCCATCAGCAGCCAGTGGAGTACTGCAATCCCCACATAATCTTTGCCTTCTACAACAGTGTGTCCAGTCCTATGGCAGAGCGGCTCAAGGAGATGGGAATATCTGTGCGAGGAGACATTGTAGCTGTGAACTCACTGGCAGAGCCATCCACAGAAAACCAGCACCTTAGCACCAGTGAATCGGATGAAGAAGGCCCTGAACTCCTACAGGTGACCAGAGTAGACCGGGAGAATTTAGTGGCCAGAGTTGCTTTTCCTACCCAGATTAAAGTAAACATGTGCAATAGAGTTAACTTGGACATCACTACCTTAATAACCTACGTCTCTGCTCTGAGCTATGGTGGCTGCAACTTCATCTTCAAAGAGAAAGTGCTGACAGAGCAAGCAGCTCAGGAAAGGAGGGAGAGAGTCCTGCCTCAGCTGGAGGAGTTCATGGAGGGGAAGGAGCTCTTTGCCTGTGAGTCTGCTGTCAGAGATTTTCAGTCCATCTTGGAAACGCTGGGAGGACCCGGGGAGAAAGAACGAGCTGCGATGCTTGTGAAAAGAATTCAAGTGGTGCGAGATCAGCCATCTGACCGTGCCTTAGGACTAGTGGCTAGTTCAAAAATCAACAGCCGTTCTCTAACCATTTTTGGGACAGGAGACAATTTAAAAGCCATCACCATGACTGCAAATAGGGGTTTTGTGAGGGCAGCAGCTAACCAAGGTGTCAGGTTCAGTGTTTTTGTCCATCAGCCACGGGCATTGACAGAAAGCAAGGAATCTGTTGCCACACCTTTACCAAAGAGCTGCCCACCTGGTAATGGACTATAAGTCATTGAATGAGTCATTGGAATGCTGCAGGGGAGGCATTTGGGGAAACAAGAATCCTAGCAATGCATTTTTGGGTGTGCATCAGTGAAAGCAGTGACTGTAGCAATGGAAGGGCTCCTCAAGGAATTTTCAGTATCCTTACTCAGCCCTGGGGGGATATTTTGTTCAGCTGACCATTAATTTATTCGCTAAGGTACTAAGATTTCAGTGAAAATTGTTAACTGGTTTATAGCATGTTTTATCCATCCCTATTAAAAAGTTCAGTTAAAGCACAGTTGTTGTGCCCTTGTCAATTTTGTCCTCTTCAGGGAGATTAAATTCAGCACCTTAGATGGACTTCAGACTTGGCTTCTGTGGAACTTAAATCTTTCATTCATCTGACTAAATTCGTTGTTGAGTCGGGGGTACTTTGTGTACAGAATTATGCCTTTTTTGGGTGTATGTTGTTTCATGAATTCATGACTAGTGTCTGCGAATAGAAACCAACTTAATTCTTCCTTTCCTGAAAGGAACCTCTGCATGTGTACCATGTTAGACTGAATTGGGCAGCAGCTTTAAAATTCCCTTAAAAATCAGTTGAAATTGGAGTTTATTTGCACTAATATGTTGTGACTCTTAGGCTGAACTGGACATCCAGTGGTAACAGATCAAGGAGGCAAATCCAATTCCCTTTTCTCTTGGCCTTTGCCAAATACAAAGTCTTGCTGGGTGCAAAACTCAGCCTGAGGCTTTGAGATAGCAGAATGCTCCTAAATTGAGCCAGCACCCAGGGGGGTTCTAATACTAATGAGCTCCCTGCTGAGGACTCATGGTGAGCTCAAATTCGACTTTGTTATTTGAGGTTTACCTGAACCAAAGCCTCACTGAGGTCCTTCAGTGTTGGTGTGGCAGAGGAGGAGGTTTCTGGGACATGTTGTTAAACGCTAGTTTGCTCTGTAGTAGGGAGAAGCTTTTTCACTGGTGTTTTTTGCTGGTTTTACTCAAAAGTGTAGACTAAACAATTCCTTATTTGACTTTTTTTTTTTCAGGAGAGAATTGCATTTTGAGAAGTCTTTCTAATGTGTTTCTGTATGCAGTAATGACAGGAGTTGCTGTTTGGTATGAAATTGCATCAGGTTCCTAGCAGAAAATATTGAGATGCCAAAGTGAATTCTTGGTCCCAATCTATACATTTTATCAGGTCAGTGAACGAGATACTCACTGAATATTTTCCAGGCTGTTGTTCAGTAAGATATCATTATTATGCATCTTATAATTCAGGCAAAGAACATTTCCTTGCCTCTTGCCACTACACTCTTAATTTCTTTTGTTAGTACAGAGTAGCTGCAGTGCTGCCCTTAGCCAGAGTCTAAATGTGTTTCTTTCTGTCTCCAGTGCTCTGGTATACTCCAGCACTGGTGTAAAGATACTGGCATGCCAGCAAAGCCACTCTGCATACCTCTTCCAGCTAAGTAATCTTGACTCCAAGGAACAACAGTGTACTTTTGTCAGTATCACTCTTGCTCTGACAGCACTATGCCTTTAGAATAACCTGTTAGGAGTTGTCACCAGTATCCAAGTGCTGCATATCTTTACCTGTAGCTCCTAACAATGCAGAGGCCATTCTGTTCTTTACTTGCACCTCATTTCTGCTGGTCACTGGGGTAGTTCGTGCAGTTTAGTTAAGATGAATGGAACTGGATTTAGTTGTTTGCTGCTTCAACATCCAGTCTTCTACCTGCCAGTTTCACAGTTCTCCCTTGGTGAATTGTTCTAGCAAAACATGTAGCTTGTTCCTACAGTCTTAACACGATGTAACGAAACCTTATGGCAGGACACATGCCCCACTGGATCCACTAATTCTCCTGGAAGTTCTGAAGGGAAAGGAGGACCAGAGCAATGAAATTACATAGATGTTGACTGTCTGCCTTAGTGATTACAGTTCAGGCTTCATCAAACAGGAGCTTAGGGAGACAGTGCTTTATCATGGCATGATGGATTCACCAGAGCACAAACGGATGCTCACGTACATGTCCCAGTACTATAAAGAGCTGCCTTTTGTTTCTGCCATGGAGTTCTTACTCTGGACACATCTGTGATGTCTTTCCTCTGCATGAGGTGTGGGAGAAGGGAAGAAAAAAGGACGCTGTGTTTCAAAACTGTTTCTGTTTGATACCAAAGACCTAAAAGAAGGTACATGTTACTATTCTTGGTGCATAATTTATAAACAAACAACCTGAGAGGGGGGTTCTTTTTGTTTGCAACTCAGAGCTTTAAAAGCTGGGGTCCCAACAAACAGCTTACTATATATCACTGGTTAATCTGTTTTATGATCTTCCAGGATATACCCGAAGCTAAATGCATGGTAACAGTGCCGTTACACATGGTAATTCATTATGACCTTTTAAGAACTGATCCTTTAAGTTACTTTTAATTTACTTGCAACCTTCCTACCCTGATGAGGGTTTGAATGAGTAATGGAAAACGGCTGCTTCATTCCACTTCAGCTCTGTTTAAAAGCCTCTGTCTCTGGAGCCATCTTGTGGTGATTTTTTTCATTACTAGCCTTATGCCCAACACAGTATTTGTTACTGAATGCGCTTTCTTTCTTTTATCAGTTTACCAATCATATGAGTAATTTTACAGGACTATGAAACTCTAGAAATTGTGTAATGTATTTTAGTTGTAATATTTGGTGTCCTTTGTGTTGCCTTCCAAGATATTAGTGATCTCTATATATCAGCTGGTGTTCTGGCTTGGTGTGTTTAGACTGTACTTCATTTCACAGTCGGGGGATTAGATGTTGCGCTTATTTATGATTTGAGAAATGACTAATTAGAAGATACCAAATAATGCTTGAAATTAAGCAAGTTAGCTGATGACTCTGAGCTGCGTGGTTTGGTTGATACGCTGGAGGGAAGGAATGCCATCCAGAGGGACCTTGATGCACTTGTGAGGTGGGCTCATGAAGTTTAACCATGCCAAGTGCAAGGTCCTACACGTGGGTCGGACCAATCCCAGGCACAGCTACAGGTTGGGCAGAGAAGAGATTCAGAGCAGCCCTACGGAGAAGGACTTGGGGGTGTTGGTTGATGAGAAAATGAACATGAGCTGGCTTCAGTGTGCGCTTGCAGCCCAGAAAGCCAACCGTATCCTGGGCTGCATCAAAAGGAGCGTGACCAGCAGGTCGAAGGAGGTGATCCTGCCCCTCTACTCTGCTCTTGTGAGACCTCACTTGGAGTATTGTGTGCAGTTCTGGTGTCCTCAGCATAAAAAGGACATGGAAATGTTGGAACAAGTCCAGAGAAAGGCCACAAGGACGATCAGGGGACTGGAGCACCTCCTGTATGAAGACAGGCTGAGGAAGTTGGGACTGTTCAGCCTGGAGAAGAGAAGGCTGCGTGGAGACCTCAGAGCAGCCTTCCAGTATCTGAAGGGGGCCTATAGGGATGCTGGGGAGGGACTCTTCATTAGGGACTGTAATGACAGGACAAGGGGTAACAGGTTAAAACTTAAACAGGGGAAATTTAAATTGGATATAAGGAGGAAATTCTTTCCTGTTAGGGTGGTGAGGCACTGGAATGGGTTGCCCAGGGAGGTTGTGAATGCTCCATCCCTGGCAGTGTTCAAGACCAGGTTGGATGAGGCCTTGGGTGATATAGTTTAGTGTGAGGTGTCCCTGCCCATGGTAGGGGGGTTGGAACTTGATGATCTTAAGGTCCTTTCCAACCCTAACTATTCTATGATTCTATGAAATCCAAGACTGCTCATCTTCCAGTATCACATCACTGCTTTGTCTACACTATAGCAGGCACTCAAGGGTACAGAGGTGTCTCACTTGCTGCTATGGATTCTGTTTGGGATTTTCAGTGTCCTTGGCAAAGGTGGATTCCTGAATTGTTTTGGAGGAATAGTTCTTCTGGCACTTTTAATTTATTTTACATTATCTCTGTATGGTCCCACAGTCTTTGAGGGGAGCCAGCATCCGTGTTCTGTGCAGCACTCAGCCTGCTCTTTTTGCTCCAGCAGTAAGAATGCCAGACCAGGAGTGCTGCAGTTGATGCCAGGCAGTGGAAAGTACTTGGCTATTATATGAGAAATAAATAGGTAAGTTGTTAATACATTCGTGTTTCTAATTTGCCTTCTACACTTTTGTCAAAGGCAAACTTATTTCGGGACACAGCTGTGTATATCCTTTACTTACTGTTGTTCTGCCTGACAAAATTTGCAGATCAATGACTTTGTCATTGTACCTGCAAGCTGTGACGATGCTCAGAGGTAGTTTTGGGTGTTGCAACCACAGCTGTTTAGAAGTGTTATTCTTTGGTAGCTTAATGGCTAAACAGTGGGTTGTGTTTCAAAGTTGTCCCCCTTACCTGATGGTGCCTTCAGCAGACTTAAAGCAGTCTGCTGAAGTCATCTGGAGCCTGTCTGGAAATACTTCCACAACCCACTTCCTAGGTCCTGAAAACTGAATGTAGGCTTGGTCACAACAGTAATACACCAAAAAGACCCACAATCATCAGTTGTTTGAGATAAGTTTGAGAAAAAACCTAGAAAAAAATACCTTAAAGTCTTTATTTTGTTCAGGTGGAGGTTTTACAATAATACAAAGCATGTAGTTGCAATGACATTCTTTATTTCAGGTTATTCTGCAAGCAGAGCAGCACAGGTCACCTCTTAGGTAATTAACCTTGTGCAGTAAGCATGAACTAGACAGGGTTCTTGACCTGAAGGCTGTGGTTACAGTTTTCCTGCAAGCTGTAGTTTTAGGAACTACTCCACCATCCAGCTTGCTGCAGGCACTGCCTGTGTGTTCTTGTGTGGCGAAACCAACTCTGTTAGGTATATGTGGCTGTTTCTTTTCCACCGAGATTTAATATGGTAATTTATTCTAGAGTAAAAACAAAGAAAGTTAATGTAACACTACAGCAGAGCTGCTCGGAACTGTGACTATGGGGCTGTGCATATTGTTCCCTATGAACACCATAGAAATTAAGATTGTTCCTACTGAAACTATTGTAAAGAATTAAACACACGCGCTCAAGCCTTCATTGTTCAGAAGCTTCTTCTGTCCATTTTAAAGATCCTTGCTTACAATGCCTTAAAATCTGCCAAAAAAATCTACCAAAAAAACCAAGAACCCCAAAAGCCAAAATAACACAACCAATGACCCCAATCTAACCAAAGAAACCCAAAAGAATTAACAGTACCTGATAATGAGTCTGAGTGCATGATAAAGCAGCTCACTGCGGATGAGAAACACCACAGGGCACAGCAGTTTTGGTAGGCACCAAAATCAAGGGGCTAGAAGAGTGAGTAACATGAGTACTTGATCGTGTCTTTTTGCTGAGGTTCATCACATCCATTTCCTGAAGCATCTGAGGTCTCAGCACTGCTCTAGTGGTAGCAGTAGTGAAGATGATGGATTTCCGTGGGCTTGCTGTAAACTACCATAGTGCTTCCTAGTTATGTTGGTGGTAGTAATGCTGGTTAATTTGGGGGGGCTGTTTTCTGAAACCACACTAGACATGATACTATAATTTGCAGTTTTCCTAGCACAGATAATAGCCCTAAATGCTGTTGAGGTGTGTGGGAAAAACTCTTCAAAGGAAAAGTGTCCAGGGGAAAATGCTCTCAAAAAATGAGGCAGCTGATGTGAACAGGAGTGAAGGAATATGGAAGGTTAAGTCAGTGTTAGATTGTCTTGCTAGCCAGACTAAAAGCATGGCAGGAATGGGTGAGGATGGGGGAAAAGTAATCCTTTGGTGTATCTGCTTCCATGCCCTGTGTCCTGTTGTAAGCTATGGTGAAGTTGCTCATAGCTCTAAAGGAGAAAGGGTGATGTATCACACAACCTCCTTACTACATATGGATGTATGGATGATAGGAGACCCTCTGCTGATTTGCAGTCACTGCATTTCTGACTTCAGGTCTTTTCTTTTGTAGGGGATAATTTAGCCTATCTTTACAGAGATGAGGTTCACCAGAGCGAAATGTCACTCAGGCAGACCACAGCCTTTATAACAATGAAACTCTTACCATATAAATCTGGGTTTGGTTTCTGTTTGGTTTTGCTTGATTGATTGCTTTTCCCCTACATTAGGAATGGACATTACAAGCCAGCATTGGCTATATCCACAAGAGAAACCTCTTTCATGGAGAGGGGAAGTGCAGCCTCCTTTCTTCACACACATACAGCTGTCAAATGCACTCGGCAATAATAGCACAATTCATCTTAAGGAGTCTCACCTTCCTCTCTGTTACTAGCAATTTATTTATGGTTTAGGAAGGAGGAGAGGAGCAGAAGGTGGTAGATCTTTGGCATGCCAGATACCCTGCCAGAAATAGACTACAAGGAAAAGCAGCGTTTTGCAGGACAGGTAGGAGCACTGGAGTAACAAAATAGAGGTAACAGTGACAGTCAAAACCAAAATGTGTCTTACCAGATATTTCGGTGGTTGACTCCTGGGTTGGTTCTTTGCTCGGGTCCATGCTTGGCTCAGGGGTAGGTTCAGTACTTGGCTCTCCGCTCAGCTCCCAGGTGGCCTGTTCACCTTCTTGCACTCCATTATTCCCAACTTGCTCCGTGCCTTCCTCCTTGTATGGGTCTCTGCTGTAGGGCAGGGGCAGCTCTGTGCTTGGTTGTATGCTGGGATCTCTGCTTTGCTCCACACTTGTTGTCTCAAGCACAGGAGTAACAGGGGTACCTACAAATAAAATGGAAGGAATTTACATGGATGAGGAGGATGGTTTGAAAAGCCAAGTTACTTCAAAGGCTATCTAAGAATGTACATAGTTGCTTTTATGGATCAGAGAGATCAAGTAGGAGTTTGAGGGAGGGGGGGAATAAATCTGGGAATAATTACACTCTAGAACATGAATCTTATTTCAAGTTACAAAGATTGATTTGCCGGTATGGCTTTGACTCACCTTGTGCCTTTAGCAGATCAACCAGAATCAGTGCCAGCAGTGCTGAAAGGGTTGTCATCTTCTTCAGCATGGCTGCCTAAACACTACGTTAAGCATGAGCGTTTGGAGTGAAGCTTGAAGTACACAGCAGACAGAAAGCCCTGGCTATTTAAAGGCAAGCTCATACCTCAGCGCACCTTCTTGAGAAGAACAGGTTGCGAAAACAGCATCCAAATTACATTCTCAGAATGAATTTAGGGCCTACCTCTCGGGGACTGTAATCAGTCAGTTCCTGCCCCTTGCTACAGGGTGAGATAACCTTTACCTCAAGCAGTAAAGGACATCTGGGGGCAGAGAGGTGGGGAAGTGGTGGCCCCAGACTATGGTAGCATAGATAGTAGTGTCATTGCGTGCCTCGGGCAATGCTGGTCGCTCAGGGCAATTGATCCTGTTGGTTTTGAATATGGACCTTCAAAAATCCTTTGATATGACACTTGACAGATTGAACATGCCTCGCAGTAATAGGTGAAAGGTGATGTGTGACTAAAAACTATGCAGCTGGCACTGTTGTAAGGAAATAACAACAGTGTGAAAGAGCTGGGATGTTTTGGTCTGAGGCTGGATGAGCATTTTGTTGGGAAGCCTTCCTTTGTCACAGTTGGAAACTTGTGTGCTTGTGCATGCGTGTATCCAGCCTGTGACAGGCAGTATCTCAGCCCCAAAGTGATGGATGCATTTGAAAGGCTTGGACAGAACCGGATAAATCCTCCAGAGAGGAGCCAGCTGCTTTGTGTGGCTTAATCAGCAAAGCACAATCCTTGTTCCAAGGACCATTTCTGATGCAGAAAGGATGCTCTGTTTGCATGGATACAGCCCCCCATGACCTTCCCCATCACCACTAACCAGGGAACTGAACCATGGCAAGAGACTCTCAGGTTGTGGCAAATGTAACTGGCTTAGTTAGGTTTTGGGGTCTGCCAGGGGAGCAGTGGACCTCAGGTCTGTGTGTTCAACTCTGTGATGAAAACAGAACTGTGGGCCTGGTTCTGTATGTTACGTTCATATGATTGAGTGCTGTAATTGCTGTAAGTAGCAATCCTGCAATAATTAGCAGAATTGGGTTAATGTCAAGTCAATGTAAAGGAATTCAGAGTCTGGCTCTCAGGATTCCTCCCCCCACCCCGTTTCCCTGATTTCACTTGTTTAATATTGCATCAACTGAGTTTTTCAGTGTAGTGTTTCTTTCAAGTTGCTTTTACCTCTAGGGTTTGCCTGAGGCATTATTCCTCTAATCAAGCTTCTTATGTTGCAACAGAAGGGGTTTCCTTTTTTCTTGAGGTGAAAAAGAAACACTGATGTCCACAAACACCTACAGATACGTGGCTGCTGCAGAGGGTTTCTCCTGTGTTACGAGTTTCAGTTGAAGGTTGATGTGTAACATCTTTTCTGTTTTTTTCAAATGTGAATGGAAGAATTTGCCGCTCACTCACTTGTAAGAGGTAACAGCACGATGCACGGGTCAGAAACCTGAAGGTAACTATCTGCAATGAGCAACATTCTTCAGTATAGACTAAGAACTCTTGTTTTTCGCTCTTGAAAGTGTTTTTCTAACACACAATTGTTTTTATGAGGTGGTGGGCCTGCCAGTTGTGAAAAAAAGAGCAAACATAGAATCATAGAATCACAGAATGGTTTGGGTTGGAAAGGACCTTAAGATTATCTAGTTCCAACCCCTCTCTATGGGCAGGGATGCCTCACACTAGACCACTGAGTTATTACTGTGCAAGGAAAGAGGAATTGTTGTGTTACTCCCTTAGTGGATCTCAAGTTTGTTTCTGATTTATCTTCCCTTCTCATGAGGCTCACTGGGCAGAGTGGCCCATCTTGCTCTTCCCAGGTCTCTCCTGTTTGTTTCTAACAAATGTAAGTGAATCTGAGCATTTTAAAGCAGGGTTGCAGGTTAGATGTTACATTCACTTGTTTTTCACTGCTGTTTAGAGTTGTTAAGGAGAAATCTCAAAGAGCAGTAATGAAGGTACAAATTTTGAGTAGGAGTTCTCCCTGTTTGGGCTTTTGTGTGGCTTGGATTTTCTGGTTTAGTTTTCTGTTGGTTTTGTTTAGAATCAGTACAGACCCTGGCACTATTCAACATCTTCAGTGATCTGCAAGTAAATAGTTAACATTGCTGAAAGAACTAAGAAATGAAGATTCCTGAAGAGTAAGTAATGGTGAGGACAGAGGTGTGTTACAGGTTTATTGCATTTAGCTACATTATTTTCAATAGACTCCAGCCAACAAGGCAAGTTACATGTACAGGTTAAAGGAATAAAAGCCATACTGAAGCAGTGGAGGCTGCATCCTGGGAAACAACTCTTTCCTTCCCCAAGTTCCTGAATGTGTCCCTCAGTCCAGATGTTAACATCCATTATAGAATGTAACTAAGCTAGAGAGGGTAAAGAAATGAACCATAAATGTTTATTGGTGGAAAAAAATCCCTCTCTATGAAGGGAGAAATCCTTTCAGATGCGAAATTTGTGTATTTTATTAAAAAGAAGGATGGAGGAGTGACTTATGGCTTGTAGTTTTACTGGGGGGGTGGGGGGAAGAGGAGAATGCAAGGTCCTAAAGCAGTCATTAATGGCATGGGCAGAGGCATAACCAGAGACTGGCTTGATGCCAAAACAAAACAAATGGTTTAGGTAGAAATCAGGGACTATGAGGGAGCTGAGTGGTATAAAAAACCCCGATGGATTAAAAAACCTGTAGGTATGATTATCAAATGGCTCCTCTTAGCCTTGTGTTCTCTTGACTCTCAATTGTCCAGGTTATGTATTGATATTGGACTCCTATGGAGAAGCAAATATGACTTTAATACTATGGAGATGGATCACCAGTTCCTCTGTGGGGTAGTGGAAGACGGTTGGTCTCACCGTTAAAATGCAGGAGGTGGCAGCACACCAGAGATATTTGTACAACCTGTCGATAAGCTGTGTTCAGCTCGCTCGTATGCAGAAGCTGTGCAAGCGTCCACAGAACATCTTTAGTCAGGAGAATAAAAGTGAATTCTGCCTTAACTGCATTAGAGTTTTGGAGGATACCTGACAGAAACCTGGCAGTGATTGAAACTGTCTGCTAATCCCTGGGGCAGGATAGGTTGTGATGATACTGTCTTACCCCATCTCTGTGAAGGGACTTCTTTCTTTCTCTGTACCCATTTAGTCCAGGTGTCTTGATTGATATGGAGACTCTCACCTGGAACTCTGGTAGGTGTAAGACAGGCAGTTCTTCTTACAGTTCTGTGCCTGTGCAGTACCTGGAGGTGAAAGCTTCTTCTGCATTTTAACAATCCAATGCTAGTATTCCAAAGGTGCGTGCTGTGCAAGCGGACGCGGTGTTAAGAGGTTTTGATAGCAAGTAACTGAAGCAAGCTGTGATATGTAGCCTCCCTCACCTCCAAATTGGGGCATGTAGTGCAAGGTATTTATTAAAAGTGTTTTCATGAAGTAAGAATACTGTGATAAAAGATACTAAAATAGCTTTAAAAATTTAATTTCTTTCCTCCCCTGCTGATGTTTGTTACATTTCTTTCAGCTCAAAGCAAGCAAGGGTGATGAAGTTCAGTGGAGCTAGGATCAAAGCAAGGGACAGTCAGGTGGTGCAGGAACTAGTTGTCAGAAGTTCACACAGGCTCAAGAGAAGACTGCAGGTAAAATTGATGGTAACTAAATACATGGAAGCAACATCCAGCATGTGTGATCCTCAGATGAAACATAGGATCATAGCATAAATCAGCCTGGAATGGGTCTCGGGAGGTCTCTAGTTCCAGTATCTTGCAGAAAGCAGGGTCACACCAACTCCCGCCAGTTTAGTCAGAGATTTATTCAGCCTTTTGTTGAAAGCCTCCAGGGACAGAGCCTGACAACCTGCCTGGGCAGCCTGCTCTGATGCTTGATAGTCCTCATGGTGAAAAGGTGTTTCCTTATAGTCAATCTGAACTTCCCTTGTTTCAACTTACACCTGTTCTCTCTCGTCCTTCCTCTGGCTACCACAGTCAAGCTTGGCTTTTGTAACCTTCATAAATAGATGGAAAGTGAGAGAGTGTCAGAGATTGACATATTCTTTGTGTTTTATGTGCATATTGTATAAAGACTTGTAAATTCTTACCTTTCTCTGGGCACCAGCTTATGGCCACCTTTGCAAACAGAGCACTAGGCTAGGTGGATCCTTGGTTGGACTGGGTTATGTTAAACATATTGCCTAGTATCCTTTGTTGGACTAGTGTAGCAGGGAAAGCTGTGGATCCTAATTTGGGTATCTGAAATAGTTGCGGAACACTTAAAACTTAATGTAGCTGCAGAATCTTTTTAGGCAGAACAATTTTTAGCTTTGCAGTCTTACCAAAGGAGGTCAATTGGGAAATAGTTTAATTTACAGAAGTAGACTCAATGCTGGAGACCTGTGAAATCAGATTGCACAACACAGAAACTCCTGTTTGGAAAACAAGCTATTTTTTTGTTAGCAGCAAGGACCAGATTTTCTGGAAAGGTGAAGGATGCTGAGACTACTTCATTCTTCTCTTGTGAGCTGAGGGTTCTAGGTGCCCTAAGGCATGTTATGTCAGATATAACTATTTATGCTCTGGGAAAAGGATCAGTGGTAGTGTCCCTTCTGGGACTTTATTTGTACTTTGCAAAGAGTTTTCTCCCTTTTCATGGGGATTAGCTTGGGAGAAAAAGTCAGAGATTCTGTTTCTTCACAGTCAAATTCCACAGAAAGAAGAGTTACGTGGACCAAGTGCTCAATGTTCAAGCTGGCTTCATGGAGTGAATGATTTTTGTCAGTTTGGTTTGTTAATGAGGCACATCTTGACCTTCTCTGGAGAAGATGGGGAAAAAATACAGTCAGGATGGTTTTCATACAGCTATGGATAGGCTGAGTTACATATCAAAAGATCTAAATATAACTGTTTGAAATCATGTTTTGTGATTCAGGCCTGACTTTCAGCACTACCTGGGACTCGACCACTTTTTTTTTTCCTCCCTGAAGTCCAGTGTAATATATGAAGTTATGGCTGCCCCATCCCTGGCAGTGTTCAAGATCAGGTTGGACGGGGCTTGGAGCAACCTGCTGTAGTGGAAGGTGTCCCTACCCATGGCAGGGGGTTGGAACTGGATGAGCTTTAAGGTACCATCCAACCCAAACCAGTCTGCAATTCTATGAAAATGGATGTGCAGTTTGTAGTGGTATTCTGCTGGGGAAAGGCAGGCAAATGGGGTTAGTTGATGCATGGATTTGGTAGCATGTTTAGTAGGAGATGAAGGCTTGGGTATTTTTCCGGCTTTTATCAACATGATAATTTCCATGCTCCACTTTGTATTCTTCTTCCATGTCATTTCATCTCTCAACAGCATCATGTCCTTTAGGTCTTTCCTTTCTGTATCTGTTTCTCCTGCCACTGTTTGCATGTTTGCCACTGTTCCATAAGACAGCCTTAGTCTCCCTTCAGGATGGAAGGAGCTCACCTGAACTTTGCCAGGATGGAGTGGATGAAAGTATTTTCTTATCTGTAAAACTTCAGTCTCTCAGCTTTCTGCCAGAGGGCAAAATGCTTACTCAGAGATAATGTGACCCTACTCAACCCTTGAGATCTTTGGCTTACCCAGCAGCATATCTGACCCCGTAATGCCATGGCTTCTCCACCAGCGTTGGGAGCCTTTCTGAAATGGAGTGCTTCATGTAAGGAAGGATTTATGGAAAAACACGTGCCATAGTGGCACAGATACCAGAGCTCACCTGCTCTGTAAGGGGTGTTCACTGTAGTACCCTAGTTCCTGCAGGTCATGAGAGAATGGGAGAGTGCTTATGCAAGGGCACTTCAGCTCTTCAGCAGGAGCCATGGAGAACACAGCTCAGTCGAATGTGAAAGCTGCAAAATGATGTTGTTGTTTTCTTCTGTCAGTTGTTCAGAATGTTTCAAGATTCTCTTCATATTTTGGGGGGGGGTTGTATGACCCCCCCAAGTGGTGGCAATATTAATACAGCTACAGCAACACTGCCTGTAGGAATAGCAGCCCCACTCATGAGAGGAAAAGCAGAAATGTTGCTCAGAAATACACTGTGTGCTTTAAAAATGGCTTGTGAGTAGCATAATAAAGTAATGGATTTTGTGCACAGGATGATCTTAATTGTATCAGGGAAGTATGCTCTATTATGAATTGTTTTCCGTGTTTTAGGAATCAGCATTACTAAAGCTAGTGGAAGCCGTGTTATCAACCTCAGTAAGAGCAGCTGTGAGGAGAGCTCCTATTTTCTGCCTTTTTTAATCTTGGTGAGCAAAGCAGTATGCTTCTCTTAAAGTAAATATCACACCAGTAAATTGGGTTCATCCAGCATTTTTGGTTCTTTTGAATACCTTTTTGGTAACTGCCTTTTCTCCAACTTGATAACATCATGTTTTCCATATCAACAGCACTTTATCACAGCAGCTGCTGGATCAAGCAAGAGCTTTCTTTAGCATCTTGATTATTCTTTTAGATGTGGACTTGGATATCCATGGGTCCTGCTCAGCCTGTAGTTCTGGTATGTGCTGTTTATCTTTGTGATGGGTTTGAAGGATGTTTAAACAGTCAGGGATAGCTCACACATATTCAATACATGTTTTGTGAAACATTGTCTGTCCATAGTGAGCCCCTTGGAAGAACAGGGTTGCTTTGCCACTATTGGCACATGAGTGAATAACCTTCTCATCAAGATATTCTGGTGATAGGCAGGTCACCCATCTTCAGATCACTGTCCTGATTTGTACTGAATTCCAAGAAAGATTTTTTCTTTTAGGGAGAGGAGGGATGTTTCAGTAAAGATGTCAATGACCATCGTTTTGGGATGTTTACCAGAAAGGCCATGCTAAGGCAATAGGTAAATCATGGGCTTGAAGAGTCTGTCTTGTGATAACGGACTAGAAGAGGCTGGCTTGTTCAGCCGAACAAATACAAGGCAGGAGGTGACCTGTTCTGCCAACTCATGAACATGTCAGGGGGGTAAATGCCACAGTTGAACTGCTGCTTTAGGTGTTAATATGGGGACGAAAGGCTTTATGCACATTTAGACTGGGAAAGGAAGACAGTTTTGCAGAGCCTTCAGAGGGGAATAGTGAACAAAGAACAAATGCTTTTTAAGATGAGACACACTAGGTGTATGGGTGTATGAAAGGGAGTATGTGATCTGATGGGGGATAACTGGGAGCAAAAATTTGGATGCAAATACCTGTTCTGGCTTCCCCCCCACCTGCCCCCCTCCCTGAGACAGAGCAATCTGGCCAAAAATGAATGTTGTAGACTTTCCTCCTCCTGTAATTTTTATTAGTTACATCCTGTACTCCGATGATTTCTCTTTATCCCCGTTCTGCCCACAGAAGAAGAGGAATGGAGTTTTCACAGAGGCAGGGTTACGTTTTTCAGCCTGATCTCAACTCTAGTGACATCAAAAAGGTTTGTCTCTCTGAAGGGCCCTTCTTGTTCTCTGTTTGGTTACCTTAGTTTCCCTATTGAACAGCAGGAGGCCAGGAATGAAAATAATGGGCAGGTTTGCACCGTGGAGCAGCCTCCTGGTGGTTCATACTTCCAAGTAATGTGTTTTCCTCCACATCCCAACTGTCTTTATGCTCTGAGAATGTGATATCGAAGCTTCTCTTATGCTCATATTTTAGTCTGTGTTTCTGCACTTACTTTTTAAATCCAGCATAAATTCACATGCTTCGAGTAGGTCTCCAGCAGATCCCTATGAATGACTTCTTGTTCCCAGCCTCTAACTTTTACCTCTGTGACATTTATCTGGCCATGTAGTCAGACAAGCCAGGGGAACTACTTTGCTGAAGAAGGATTCAGAACAAAAAGGTTGATTTCTGCTGGATTTGTTTTCCATCCTGGCTCACTGTGCAGCTGTGTGAATGCCCAAAGGGAAAGGATAGTAATGACTGCAGCAAGGCTGAGATGTAGAGGATGGACCATGTTGTTCAGCAGCAATCTGGCTTTGTCTTCTGACCTTAAAAGCAACGGAATGAGGCACACAAAGCAGAATGGATGCCAGAAATGGGAGCAGAGCTTGCCTTACCCTTGTCAACAAAGGAGGTATTTGTAATGCAAGAGGCTGACTCCCACCTGGGAGACGGGAAATTCTGGTCCTCCAGTGTGCTTGCTAGTCAGTAGGTAAAGCTGTTGTAATTTGTGGCTAACCAGAAAGGCGCTGTTAGCACAGCAGTCTGTGGAGAAAAGATGTTGAGACTATATTAAGGAAGAAATACTGTTTGACTTAGAAGTCAGTGTCATATGGTCGGTTAGGAGAGCTGTGCTCATCTGCTGCTTTTCCTGGGACTAGAAACTGAGCCCGTGTAATGCAATGTTTGCCTAACACAGGTAGAATTCCTTGATCAGAAAATCCTGATGGATTCTGCTGTTTGTGTGGTACCGAAAGAGTTAAGAGGAAACTCTTTCTCTCTGCTTAGCCCAGCAGCATCCAGTTCAGAAGATAAAAGCACCCCTCAGCATGAACAGGCTGCGAAGTGCATTTGAAAATAAATTCTTTAATGCCAGTTGTCATTACGAATTTATTTTCAAATACGTTTTGCAGTTTGCTCCTGCTGAGAGCTCCTTTTATCTTGTAACTTGCAGACTGTGGGGCTGAACAAAATAGGTACCTTTCCTCTTAAATAAAGCAGCAAATATTGAAGCAAGATTCTATCTGTCACACATTATAATATTTATATGTATTTCTCATCAACCCCAAATTCCCCAGGGACTCTCAGATTCGCATGAGGTCTCACAGTGCTGGGTTTGGCATCTGGGTATGTGATTGCTTTAATAGAAGACCATGCTGTTTGCTTTGGCTCTGCTGACACTCCATTACACTTGGTCAGATGCACATAAAAGACAGTCTAAAGCTGTTTATAAGGATGATACTTTAGGCAACACGATGAGTCAATGTGTCATGGCTCAGCCCTGACACTTGGGTTCAAACTTGGCTGCATCTGTTATGCTTTGTTAGCAACAAAGGATTAGGAGCTAAGTACCGTAGCTAGCTGTAGCTTGCACTCAGAGGTGAGGTGTAGTTTGTGTGTTGCCCTGATTTCTACCTTTTTTTTGGACAGCATCAATTACTTGACATGCTTAAAACCCTGTGAATCCTGCCTGTGCTGGGAAATGATGAATCCCTTTTTTCTTCCTCTGAAGTACCAGGGGAAATGTGAAACTCCAGACATTTTCAACAGATTTGTAGAACAAATGAATACTGAAGCCAACACAGAATCACAGAATGGTTTGGGTTGGAAAGCACCTCAAGATCGTCTGGTTCCAACCCCCTGCCATGGGCGGGGACACCTCACACTAGACCAGGTTGCCCAAGACTCTGTCCAACCTGGCTTTGAACACTGCCAGAGTGGGGCCTTGGCCAGTTGTGGGGAACTTCTTCATTTGCAGCACAGTAGTAAGAAAACAGCAGGGTGTTTAATTTGTTTAATTGTTCTCTCAGAATCAAGAGCCGTGTTCTTACAACACTGCTCAAATTTGCTCTGATCTTTCTCCTGGCAAAGCTAAGTAATAGGAATTTGGAATCCAGCACAACTCTTCTCCTTCCACATTACTATGACAATAGCAATTAAAAAATCATACAGTACTACTCCAACCTCCCCAATCCTACAGGGCAATTCATTCCAAAGTTATAGCTGTCCAGTTCAGCAGAAGGGAAAAACATTTGTATTAACAGTAATAACATTAGTTGGAAGTTAGGAACTCTGCTTATAGTTCTTGGCTGTATTTTTCACAGTACTGGAAACTGTGGGGACCTTTTACCCCAAACACTGATTTCTGCACAAGCTTGAAGTAGCTGTGTTCCTGTGGATGCTTTATAATTACCCCTTCTGTGACAGTTGTGCCTCTGCAGAGAGCACTGAGCTTGTTCCCAAGAAGCCCATGCTCTGTTCCAGGCTCCCCATCCAGTCTGCTGCTCGATTAAGCAGCTTGCTTGTTTTAACTTGTGCTTTTTACACACCTCATCTCTTCAAATGCTGAGGGAACTCTGGGTCTTTAGAGTATGGAGAAGAGAAGGCTCAATGTGGGACCTTATCGCTCTCTACAACTGCCTGACAGGAGGATGGAGCCAGGAGGTGGATGGTCTCTGCTCCCAGGTAACAAGTGACAAGAGGAAACGGCCTCAAGCTGCAGTAGGGGAAGTTTAGACTAGGATATTAGGAGAAATGTCTTCCCCAGAGGGTGCTCAGGCATTGGAACAGGCTACCCAGGGCAGTGCTGGAGTCACCGTCTCTGGAAGTGTTCACGTGCCGTGTAGACGAGGCCCTCAGTGCCATGGGTTAGTGGTGGCCTTGGCAGTGCTGGGGTAAAGGTTTGACTTGATGATCTTAAAGGTCTTTTCCAACCTGGTTGATTCTATGATTGATATTTGCTAACCTGCAGGGGTAAAAAAAGCCAAGAAATAGCTGGAGTGGGTGAATGCTGTTTTGTGGGCAGCAGCAAAGTTAGGAGGCAAAAGCCTGCCTATATCTAGAACAGTGTATGATTCTCGGCTAAAGGGGTGTACAGGTTTTGTCACATCCTCATAGCTAAATGTAAACTATTTACTTCAAATTGGATTATTACTCCATTTAAACAAAATGCATAGTTGCATCCATTCTCTAAAACCAGAGAGATGTGACTCTTTTTCAGGCCGCAAAGCACTATGTATTATTATTACCACTGTTTAATTTTCAGCAAAACTCTGACTTGTGCTTGCATTCCTATCCTATTCTGAAATAATGAATTCTCCTCTGGCCATGATAGCAATCTGTAGCACAGCCTTACGGATGCATTTGCTCTGGGGTATAAACCTCTGGGTGTATTAAGGGGAAATCTTCACTGAGGCAGGTTGTTCTTGTTTAAAACTGTAAATGACTCAAAGCTGCAGTTTCAGTTTCTAGCAGTCCCACCTGCTTTTCAGGAAGTATCTGTTTGCAGAAGGAATTCCTATGGGGGAGGAAATTCCCCACAGATTAGGGAGGATTTTTCATGTAAGTCTATTTTGATTTGTATAAGAGACTAAAAGGTTATTTTTCATGTCACTGGAGAACTTCCAGCCAAATAGATATTTTTCTTCTTGAGCTGCTTAACTTGACGTCACTGTTGTCCTGAAGTAGAGTTCCCAGGAATTATCAGCACTGAGGCTGTTTCTTACTGATGCTACTCTCCAAACCTTGTATTTAGTAAGCAAAGAAAAGGAATCACGAGCTAGAGCAAACCCTCACCGATGTGCTTGTAATGTCTTAACTTAAATATTCACATTTAAAACTAGAAACTTGGTGGCATCTGTAGCAGGCCTGTGGGGCAGGTGCAGTTGGATGTGCTGCCCAAAGCCCAGATCCCTCAGTATACGCAGTGTGGGGAGTGACTGTTGGGCCATGAGAGCACACAGAGGCGGTCTCCCTGGTTGGTTTTCTAGTTGAAACCATCTTTCAATTGCACTGGAAGAAAACAACTGGTTTGGACTTCAGGAAAACTGCTTCAATCCAAGCCCAGAAGAGGGAGCCCTCCATCAAAATAAGGCTCTGAACTGGATCACGACCAAGATTCACAGAAGTTTCCACTTTCTCTTCCACCTGCTTATAAATCACTGGGTGGAATTTCTTGTCTGTCTGCCTAGTCTTTAAAGACTAACAGCTCGCAGTTTCTACCCCTAAACAATATCATTCAATAGCTGACATGCATGTGTGAGAGTTTTCTTAAAACTCTGACTGGACACATCAGATACGGAACTTGGTCCCTACAAAATAAAGTCTTCCATTGCTCTGCAAAGCAAGCCCCCTTTTTGTGCCATGTTCAGTGTATCATGTAGCATGTCCTGATTTCCACTCGCAGCAAAACCTTCCTATGCTTTAAGGAAGCCTGCAGCTATTATCCTTGCTCTTGCTTGGCTGAAGCCAGTGAGGTTTGCTCCTGTCTTTGACAGGACAAGAAGCAGACCCTTTAGTATAACAGGAATTTCCCTCAGATCCACATGATGAATACTTTGCTCTGAGCAAGACCAACCTGTAGTATACTGAAGCCAAATGACCTTTTCAGATATTTTGTGTGTTCCTTGTAATGTCTTAGGTGCTCAATTTTTAACCTACCCGTAACAGCCCCAAATGTCCGGAGGAGCTGATTGCCTTAGTTGCATACGTTTACTGTTGCTGAAATTTTGGGGCTCCACTGCTATTCATTTGAGGATTTCTAGAGTTTACTGCGTGTTCTATCATCCTGGGTATACTGTACAAGTTAGAGTAGGTTTGGGGTCCCTCCCTCTGGTAACCAACTAAGAATCCTCTGTCCCTTCTTTTCCCCATGGAAATATCAAGGATAATCTGCCTTCTGGTAGCTTGTTTACTTGATGGGGTCTCAGATTTTGGGTGTGAGTTTCATATGCCTTCTGCCTGTTTAGTTAGCTGAAAGAAAAAGGCAACCAAAACTAAGGCAAACATATCCTCGATTTCTTACCTAAAATGTCTCTCTTCTGTCCTTTCTGACCCTTTCCACTGCCTCCCATAGTCCAGGATAAAATCCAGTCTTCAAAATGCCTTTGTTTTGTAAACATCACGGTATAGCTGAGAATAGCTCCAGGGTTTGTACAGTTCTCCCATATTACTACAGCGCTCCTCCAAACTCAACTCCAGTGTGACTCACAGGCTGGCCTGAGTTTTGCTTAGGAACTAAATCCCTTTAGCTTCCTTGAATGCTTCTGGGAGAAGATGTGACAGTGATGCTGCCTGGTAGGACAGGATTTGAGAAGGTAGCACCAAAAAATGCATGGTATTAGGTAGGAGCAAAAAGATCCATGACTGTGGATTCAATGGCTAAAGTGCCTGTTAAAGAGACCCTGGGTGACTTTGCCCTTTCTTCCATCTCTTTGTGTTCTTATAGGTTATGTGTTTGAGCAAAGCATTCAGCTTTTCATGTACTTTTCCAGGGCTGTTACTCTACTTATCTGGACTGTGTCCTCATCTTAATTTGTCCCTTGATGTACAGTTGAATTAACACAGCTCAACACTGAGTAGTCACTCTAGTCATAACTTTGAAGTGGATTCACTGAGGTAGTATACATTATATGGAAAAGTCTAATCAAAAAAAGGAAGGAACAGGCTAGGTTCCTGGAAATTAAGCTTTCAATATAATTGTTATTCTGTATCATACCTATGAGGTGAACGATGGCTGCCAATGTTTTATGCTTATACACAGTGGCTTGCTCGTGCTGTCTTGAAGAAGACAGTAATGTAAACATACATACATATGTGTTTCCTTGTGCCTGTGTTTTACTCCTGAGCTGTGTGCTGTGATCATCTAGTTCAGATAAGTCTTTAGAGTGTATTTTGAGGCTGGCAGGCACTGTGGCTAACTGGGTAAGTTATGGCCATCCTGAGGTCTGTATGTTATCAGTGGGTAGGCAGAAGCGGACAGGTTACTTCCCTTCCTGTCCCCCTGCCAAAACACAAGCTGAGACAGATTGCCTTCCCCTTGGGTCTGAGGGCTGGAGGGTGAGATCAGGCTGCCAGATTTCTTTCTGTTGAAAGGTGAAAGTGTATTGGTTAGATCCCTTCCTGCTGCTGGAAGGAGAGCTTGACCTGGAACACCAGCACCGTGAACCTGCTGGGTAAGTTTGCAGCCAGCCAGGAGGCAGACAGGCAGTGGACAATGTGATGGTTTACAAGCCAGGCCACAAGCAGTGTAATACAAAAGGCCCCAGATACAGTATTTTCACACTGGTGATTGTTTGTTTAGGGATTTATTTTTTTTATATAAATAAAACACAGCGTAATTAAAACCAAAATAAAGCAAACCAAATCAGTTCTATAACAGAGCCCATGGGCTCTGTAGTTAATGCCCTTAGAGTAACCCAGTAATAAATGAAAAAGTCACTTACTGCCCAAAGACAACCAGTTAACTTCCTTTTATGAAACTATAGGTCTTTTTACTAGGCTACAAAACTGTTTCAAACAAATGGAAACCAAATGTGTAAAAAATGTGTTTTTCTTTAAACCAAACCAGCGTAAGCCACAGGGCTCTTCACGTGAAGCTCTGCCTCAGTCTCTTCTACAGGCTTGTGCTTTTGAGAGTGAATACAGGGCTCATCTATTGAGCAGAGCTCTGCAGCTGCTGCTAGATAGAGGATCTATACAGTAACTGTAACAGAGATATTAAGCAGCCATTCAGGATGGAACTATTCAGAGTAGCGAACCCCGAGACATGCAAAGCATTATGCAATCGTATTGGCACATTTTGTGTTCTCCAGCCCAAAAGAGTTGCTATTGTGGAGACAGGCTATTTTAATCTTCACATGCAAAAGCTTTTGACGTGTGCTGCACCTATGCCCTGCCTTGTAATACTGTTCATTCTAGTGCTAAACAGATGTGATGCCAAACCAGCCCCGCTATAAATCAGTGCATCTCCTATTGAGATCAATAAGAATTGCACTTGCTTACACCAGGGCTGAATTTTTGCCTGTAAATTACAAACAGTTCCGCTGTGGATGGAAAATATATTAACCTTCTGTGAACATAAAATTCAGTGTGTCATCTGTAGGGGTCTGCTTTTCAGTGATTACTTCCTAACTGGAGAACAACTGCATTTTGAGTGGGAAATGTTTTAGCAACAGATCTTTGTGTACTGCCTGAACATGCTCATATCTTGGCCTTGGTGAAAACAATTCATGTGTAATGATCACGGTCTGGGCACTTGGGTCCTGAATTCTGATAAACTCCTTGTAAAGTCTAAAGGCCAGGCTGTTTTGGTCAAGAGAGCAGTAAATGAGAATGCCGTAAGACATGTTATTACATAGAGCAAACCTTAATAAGCAAAAAAGTAAGTGGGGCTCTGGGGCCCACAACACAAGAGGGACGTGGTGCTATTGGAGTGAGTCCAGAGGAGGCCACAGTGATGCTGCTAGGGCTGGAGCAGTTCTGCTCTGGAGACAGGCTGAGAGAACTGGTCTGGTTCAGTCTGGAGAAGAGAAGGCTCCGAGGAGAACTTACAACAGTCTTCCAATACCCAAAGGGGCCAACAAAAAATCTGGAGTGGGACTTTTTACAAGGGCCTGTAGGGACAGGCCAAGGGGAATGGCTTTAACCTGACTGAGGAGAGATTGAGATGAGCTCTTAGGCAGAAGTTCTTCCCTGTGAGGGTGCTGAGATGCTGGCACAGGGTGCCCAGAGAAGCTGTGGCTGCCCTATCACTGGCAGTGTTCAAGGCCAGGCTGGATGGGGCTTGGAGCAGCCTGCTTTAGTGGAAGGTGTCCCTGCCTGTGGCGAGGACTGGAACTGGATGAGCTTTAAGGTCCCTTCCAACCCAAACCATTCTGTGGTTTTATGAAAATACATGGCTTGTTTTATTTAGTGTATTGGTGAGTCTTGACTGGTGAGTGACAGAGTCTTCCCATTAAGTACTACCTCAACTGATTCGTATTTCAGCCAAACGTTAAATCCCTACCCTTGTATTTGCCTTACCATCAGATAATACCTGATGTCATGACCCACTAAGACCCATAGGTTGTTGTATGCCCCTGTGAAATGAAAGAGAATCGGGCTCCTAAATGTTCTTGATGCCTTTGTGCTGCACTGGATTTAGGAACTGGCATGTGTTAAGTTACCAGCTTTTACATTTCTATCTATGCCACTGCTGCCTGTGAAATTTTTACTCCCTCTGGGCTCCACAGGGAGAGGCACTTGGAGAGTGAATAGCCAAATGGGTCTAGGACATGGCAATTCCAGAGGAAAACATCTCATTCATTACAGATGTTGGATAAGAGTCACACAGCATGTGAAAAGTCCACAGAAACTTTTGGGGGTCTTTTTAGTCCCCTTATCCTATACTTACCTTATATGTATGTGTAAATAAGCTTTATGGAGTCCATGGCAAAAGTAAGTTAACAAACAGAAGATAATGTACTCTGTCTTAAAAATGAAAGGAATTAGAGAACATGATACTGCAAAACACCCTGTGATCTTGCAGTTAAATTGTGTAGAACAACAAATGTCTGTCAGAGGTTGCACACAGATCCTTTATTTGAAATGTTTTCTGAATGGTAAGTGTTTAATTGCGGACTCTCTCAAGGCAGTTGCTTCTTAAAGGAGTAGAGATTATATATTCCCCCTAGTTTTCTATGGAATGATATATGACATTTGGTCAAATGCATTGTGCTCTCAGGATAAATTATAAAGCACTTAAATGTATTTCATCCCACATTATACTTCATCTTCAGGCAAAAATGTGTTTTGTCAAAATATTGATTTGTATTATCAGGGCACGTTGTATAAAATCCGAGAGCAAATTTCATTTTAGGGAACTGTGCAATTTGTCTAACCATTCCAAGGAAAAGGACATCAAATACATATGAGCAATTGTGTTGGTGAAATGAATTTTAATCATGTTTATCATCCTTCCAGATACACTGTACAATGGCATTTGATAAATTTCACTCCCTAGACCCTAGTCTGATGGCTGATGAGATAGGAATGTTACAATGTCCCAGTGGCATCGAGCTGGATTCCTGCTCTTAATAGGGTGCTGATAATATAGACACTGGTAATTTATCTGTTACTTAAGAAAAAATTAAATCTGATTCCATGAAAGGAGGAAAACCAAATAAATGAATATAGGTGAGAATTAATGTTGACATAGCCTGCACTATGTAATTGGTGTCTAGAGGTTTTAAGGACTAAATGGAAATACTTGAGGGATTGTCTTTTTCTCTCAATCTTGTGGTTAAAACTTGAGAGTCATGAAACATAGAGTCTCTGTTTTGGTTTTTTTTTTTCCTTTTTATTTAACTTGCCTACAGATGTTCTACATGACCTTGAGAGAGCTGGATGGGGCTGATTCTGCACTGGAAGTCAATGGACTGTATTCAACAAAGACATGAGGACTGAAACTGCATCTTTCCCGTGCCTCCTGTCTCTTCACTTGTAACAAGAGGCTAACAGTGTGCTCCTTCCTCCTTGGGGTGCAGCAAAGATAAATCACATGGTATTTGCAATGATTCTGCTATCAGGAAGTGTGGGCTGCTTCTGCTTGAATCTGTGGAGACTCCTAAGAGCGAAGTCTTTGCTCTGCTTGTGGATTAGCCAGCAGAGGGCAACATCACTCTCGCGCATGAAAACTGCATCCCCTGCTTGAGCCAAAACCTGCCAGACACAAGAGGAATCTTTTCCTTAGCCTTTATAGCTCTTTATAAATGCAGATTTTTACTGTTTTTCAATATTAGCCTTGCAATGAAACGGCAGTGTGTGAGCACTCCCATGGCACTGTTAGCAGCTAGCCTTAGAAAAAAAGCTTCAAAACCTTCCAGTGCTGGGCAGAAACACAACAGTCATTTTTATTTTGTTAGTGGTTGATACAGTGCTAATATCCATAACAGCAGTGACTGTGTGGTGCTTTGAATGCTGTATGGCTTTGGTTAACTTTTATCATTCTTATCTATTTATTTCATAGTTGACCTAAGGGTGTTTGAGGTGCATGTCCCAGGACCTGGAAAAGAAAGAGATCAGGTGGATCCTCACCTCATGGAAGTCAATGGCAGCAATTTTCTTTTGTTTTCATGGGATCAGAACTGCACCTGATCCTTCCCTTGAAGCCCATAGCTGTCAAGGTCCTTCTGGACAGACCCATATTGTGGTGCTTAAGCTCTTGCCCTTGTCTTATGGATGGACCCTGGAACTGGCCGATGACTTTGCCTCATCTGAGGCTGTTGATGGTATTCATTGCTATGACCACCTGCCTCTGCCCCATGGTCAGGCCCTGCAGGACTGCATCCTGTCAGTGAAGGCATAGCTTGTGCTGGGTCATCTGTGGGTCATGGCACAGCCCTGTGCCTGCTGCTCCCTGACACTGCTCCTGCAGAGACTGAATTTATGCCCTGTGAGAAATCCCCAAGGAGAAATTCAGATCAAACCATTTAGAGCGATCGAAGTGAACAAGGGGGTTATAATAAATCTTTGCAGGATCCCAGGTCTCTAATGCCAAAATGTGCAATCCTGGAAACAGAAACAGTTGTATGCAGCTTAACTGAGTGGTAATGCAGCTCTTACACCCACAGGAAGCTGGCCTGTTAGACGTCCAGATCTACTAAAGAAAGGGCTAGTCCTCAGCCTTGTGCAGAGCAACTTAAAATGTTAGCACTTGAACTCAAAAAGAATAAGAATTGAAACCAGAAATATCCAGACAATCCCACTTCCCTTTATAGTGCTTGGAATTTAGGAAATCAAGTGGATTTTAAGCTAACTTCATGATTTATTGCAGTTTATTTCCTGATGCTTGAATGCCTGTGACTACCCAGACATGGGAGATGACAGGTAGTGATAGTTTTTGTTCACTGTGAAGCAAAAGGGGCTAACTTCAGTGGGTTTTCTATTGAGCTCTATGTATCCAAACAACGAATGCATAGAAACACTGGTATTTAAATTTGAAATCCTGGTGGGGAAGCAGCCCTCCCCAGGGTACTTATCTGTAGATTAACAATTTCTTCCCATTTTATATTCTCTTCCTTTTTTTTTCCCCCCATTTATTCTTTAAGAAGTACAGTCCTCAGAAAGACTGGGAATTTCTTTGAGAAGTTGTTAATACCAGATGCAAATACACGTGTAAAAACTCAGGGCTGAATCGCTGATATTAATTTTGTGAGCCTCTGGGTCCCATGTCCAATAGGTGTCAGGAACAGACTTTCTGGAATTCATAGAATCATTGAATCAACCAGGTTGGAAAAGGCCCTTAGGGTCATCAAGTCCAACTATTCCCCTAGCACAGCTAAAGGCCGCCACTAACCCATGTCACTGAGGGCCTCGTCTACACAGCGTGTGAACACTTCCAGGGACAGTGACTCCAACACTGCCCTGGGCAGCCTGTTTCAATGCCTGAGCACCCTTTGGGGAAGGAATTGTTCCTCATCTCCATCTAAACCTCCCCTACTGCAGCTTGAGGCCATTTCCTCTTGTTCCTTGGGAGCAGAGACCAGTCTCCTCCTGGCTCTGTCTTCCTGTCAGGCAGTTGTAGAGAGGGATGAGGTCCCCCCTGAGCCTTCCCTTCTCCAGACTCTAAAGACCCGGAGTTCCCTCAGCCATTCCTCATCACACTTGTGCTCCAGGCCCTTCATCAGCTCCACTGCCCTCTCTGGATCCGCTCCAACAGGTGTGTTTCTGGGTGATCCCTGCAGCACCTTTGTTTTTTGAGTTGAAGTGGAAGAAGTGCCATTGTTTAGTACCTAGTTCCAGGGAGAAACCTGTCTAGCTCCAAATGGGAACTTCTTTTAACAGGCACACTGAAATGGAGGGGATATGAAATGCCAAGACTTTGTCTGTTTGGGGTAAATAATGCTCCTTCCAGCTTTGATAGCTGTAAGGAGGCAACATGTTTGTGTGGAATGTGTACAACTCTGTAGTGAAAATGTGGAATTGTTCTCACACTGAGATTTGGAGTAAAGAAGTGTAACAAGGTTGAAATTCCCCACTGGCACAGTTCTGAGCATGCTGGGATCTACCAGTCTAGGACCAGGAGCAGAATTTGGCCTGTGAGGTAGGGGAGATGCCCTGGGTGTACTGGCACAGTACAGTGTACTTCAGCATCAGGAGCATGCAGGAAGACCCACCATAGTTACTGAGTACAGATGAGTGGAACAGCCTGTGTTGGATCTTGGTGTAACATGGCCATGCACTTGTGGAAGAAGCTGTGAGCACAGACTAGCTAGCTCGTGCGAGGACCATGCTGTATCCCCTTGATGTGCCTGTGTGAACAACAAGCAAGGCTTTTAAGAAGAGGTATTCTCTTTCTTCCCCTTAGCAGAAATTCTCCAAGGTTGTGCTAATACAGTTCTTTGGTTTTATTTAGCTGGGTGGCTTTGAAAAAGAGTCTTTTTAGCAAGGTGGTTTTATTTATTGCTACTCTTTGGGTTGTTCCTGTAGGTCCCCTTTGAGACAGGCAGATCTGTAGTGCTCTACAGCATAGGTGCTCAGTGGGCAAAAAGGAGAGTCACTCTCGAGAACAATCCTTATGTAACTCCTGTGACACATGGACCAAAGCCAGCAAAAACTTGGGGTTAGGGAAGGCAGCAGGGGACAAAGGTAACAAAATAACTGCAGTTTAGTAAGATGACAAAGTTGAGACACCACAATTAATGGATGAAATGGGAATGCTTCTTCCTCAAAACACGTGCTGTAGTTCCTACTGCTCTATTTCTCTTGCCACCTTCCTCCCCAGTTCTTGTAGCAGCTGAGACTTGGTCAGAGAAGACATCCTCAATGGAACACTGCCTTTCATTGCTGTTTTGTCTCTTTACTGTGTCCTCTTATCCTGTTCTCATGTAGTAGTAACACACAAGATGCTGATTCTGGAATGACTTGACGGAGGGCTGCCCTGTCTGTTCTACCAGTAAACTATCACTGATGAGCAAGGGACTAAAGTGATTGCATTGATCAAGTTGTACTAACACTCCCAGTTGATAGCATAAATCAGTAGGTTTTACTTGTCTGGTTATCAGATTCACATGTTTCATAGAATTATAGAATGGTTTGGGTTAGAAGAGACCTTAAAGATCATTTAGTTCCAACCCCCTGCTATGGACTTCCTATAATAGGGAAATAGGGTTTCCTATTATAAACTTTCATACGTAGATTGCCGAGCAGCACATGAAATAACTTATTTTAGTCCACTGTCTTGGACCTCATAGAGTGTAAGTCCGTCAAGAACAGACTGAAAGCCCTTGATTTAAAACAAATGCGCCTTCAGAGTAAGGTCTCTAACCCTCACAGAGTGGATTAATTCATGGAAATGTTTTTTTAATGAAGGTGCTATTTTACAGGAAGGGAAGTATATTTTTCCAGTAATTTAATTATCAAGATGTTTTTAGAGAAAATGAGCCCTTGCCGCTACTAATGAGTAAGGCAGCTGAGATTCCTCTATACCTATGACCTAAATTAATATCCAACTTTTCAAAGGTTTATGGCAGTAACAGTGTGCAAAGACTTTCTGTAACTTGTAGAAGGATTGGAGTAAGTTGTTTGGGCCTGACAGACTGTGAAGAAGCTGTAAACATGTTGGTGGTGAACAAAACCCATAATTATTTGTAATAAGAGGAACTGTTCTGCTTCTGAAATTGTTGCTATCAAAAACCCTATATGGTATGGATGCCACGTGCGACTAAGGCTCTCTATCAATCTTTCATATGGTTGATGCCTATAAAACATCTGTAAAAATAGAGAGGCTTTCTGGTGATGATATCCTGAACAGAATCCAGCACAGCACCAGCCATAAGATTGCAGGTAACTCACAGTCTTTAGCTCTTCCCCTTCCCCTTCGTCTTGCCTGCTTGCCTTTCTGTGTTTTACTGTGGAAGCCAGCATCATGCACATATTGGTAGTGAAATCATTTTATACTCTTTTTGTGTTTTCATGTTTTGATTAGTATGGCTTAAATCCATGATTCTGGGGTCTCTTGTTTTTTGTTACCATTGCTGTTCAGTTGAATGGGTCAGTCTGTCCAGAGGAAGTACAATACTCTTCCTGTTTCATAAAATCTTCAACCTTACAGCTCCTTTCCAGTTTGTAGTAACTTCATGTATTTCTGCCTTCTGTCGTCTTCTGCTTGCAGTTCCAAAATGGTTTCCAAGAAGATCAGATGAATACTGCTGCTCTTTATTGTCTGTCCAACTCTCCTAACATTGTCTATTGTCTGAAGCACATAGAAATTTCATCTAGAGGAATGTGCCAGAATGCATATTGTCAGAGACATTGTTCCAGTACTCAGAAATAGACTCTAATACGCCATTCAAGACTGCTATAGCATAAAGCCTGGGGCAGAGATAAAGAGATCCTCATCTAAGACACTTGGAGGAAAAGAAAGAAAGAAACAAACTTAGGGGGAAAAAAAAAGAAATGGCAGATCCTGAGGCAGCTTGAAAAATATTTAAGATGGAGACAGATTTTATCAGAGTGGTAAAATAAGTCAGTGCTGAAATGAATCTGTGAAGAAGCAAATAATTTATTGTAACACTCATTAGGCTTTTAATGAATACTGAGTAAAAATACTTGGGGTTTCTTTCAAATAGTCTAAAAAGATTCAAAGATGTGGATGCTGAAAAGTCCACAGAGCTAGGCAAAGTTTCCAACAGAGTGCCAGTTAGATTAATTATGAGGTTGTTAATGATGTTTTGCAACTAACATACTTCTGCAGTTCCTGTGATCAGATATATAAATCATTTATAACACACGCAATTCACAGTTTATTGCTATGTTTGATTGTCACCTACTTCACATTAAAGCCATCTCAAGCAACTGGCAACACTGAAGTTTTCCCTGATAGGAGGAACAGTTTATGCAGGCGTTAAGATGTTTCTGCATCGAAGACTGGAGTTTCTCAAATACATACAGTGTTATTGGGGCAAATCCTTGGATCTTAAGAACCCTGGGTTTGGGGTGTGTTTGCAGCTGAAATTCTGTTCCGCATATATATGGTTTGAATGTTTCTTGTATGTTTTCAGGATATTTCCTATTTGCTGCACAAAACTTCTGTACTGTAAGCCCTGCTAAAAATGTGTCAGTGAAGATACCCAATTCAATCCGTTTAACGAAAGGACTTCACATTCAGCAAAGTACAGGTCTTCTGTTTCTTTCCATTTATTGTTCAAATAAGATTTTATTATTTTCTATTTATTAGTGAACAAATAAATGATAGCAATTTAGTTACTATTGCATTTATTTCTTGAATTTATTTCTCTCTAGGATTCCTGTCATAATGCCTGCTTAAGCGTGTCTTGCCATTTCATACCTGACGGGAAGGTAATGCTTAATGCAGAGTGAAACTGGCAAAGCTCCTCTGTAAAAGTTCTTTCCTTGACAGTGAGCATGCTGTGTGTTTCCAGACACTTCACACTTCATAGCCATTGAGAAATGCAGCTTTTTGGCAGTACAATGGGTAAAAGGTCCATAAATGTGGAACATGAGTGTGTCTGAATGCTGCTGGGCTCCTTACCTCGTTATATTACTTCACACTTGGGGTACTGCATATGGCCATGACCACATAGAAGGGCTGCAGGGAGCACAGAGCACGGAGCAGAGCAGATGCTGTCCCCTTTGGGTAGGGAGCATTGCTGTGCTGCGAAGGAAGTGGAGAGTGGGGACCTTCCTTTTACTCAGCCCCTTTGTGGCTCATTTCCCCACCAGCACCCTATGTGCCCATGTAGTGGGGCCGAGTGGTGCTGAATCCACAGTACAGCTGAACTCTCCTCTCTGTAAGCTGAGAGACCCCTGTGCCTGACACAAAGGCACATCCTTTCATTTCCAGGTGATTTTTGCCTGGGAAAACAGGATGAAGCTGTGATAGGGATGATAAGGGGAGACCTTGTAACGGTCTTCCAATACCTAAAGGGGGCCTACAAGAAACCTGGAGAAGGACTTTTTACAAGGGCGTGTAGTGACAGGACAAGGGGGAATGGCTTTAAACTGATGGGAGACAAGGAAACAGAATGGAGACCTGGCATGACATAAGGGCTGAGCTTAACTCCTCAACCTGGTGGAGGCTGAGGTACAGGCAGGCCGGTGGATGGATACAGATACGGTATGTGCCTTACCAGTGAAAAGGCTATTTTATTCTCCAGGACTTTTCCTGAAGGATTTTCTTTGCCAGCAGCAGAGATCAGCTCAGAGTTACGCAAAGTTGAGGGGTAAATAATGCAGCAATGTTTGAGGCACAGCTGGAGCTGCAAAACATCTGTGTGCTTAACTTCAGATCTCTGAAGCACTGGAGCCCTGCTTCGGAAAAGAATTCTCTCTTTCAAAAATGCCCATGGAGAGGTAGTCATTGCTCATTTTTGCTACTGAAGCACCCCTGCATTTTGCATTAGGAGGGCATTTACAAGGACTAAGAGGCAAGACATACAGGAGAAAATTGACACCCAAGAAAAGAATAACTATTGCGTTTTGCAGCTTGCAGAGGAAAAAGTGTTAGATAAATGCTTATGACAAACAGACCCTGTTTGATCTCCCTAAGAAGATTTGACAAGTCAGACACACAGGAGCCATAAATTACCTGTAATGGCAAAAATTACATCAGTTATAACCTTTTAAGCAGTTGTGCCTCATACAGCATCAATTCAGAGATAGTCATCTAAGGAGAACCATTCTCTGTAAGCCCACATTTGCCTTGTAATATACAGCTACAAGAGTAAGCTGCATATGATTTTCATAAGACATGATAAAAATCTAATGGTTCTAGGCTGCATACGGAAAACCTGTGCAGATAAGTGGCTCAGACTCTGATAAACATACTGGGCCAGGAAAGCCATTTTTTACTTTAAAGAAGAAACGGGAGTATGATTGAGATGTCATGGTGGGGGGGTACTGCATGGGGAAGATTCCCATAATCAGTCATCAGCCTGTTGCAAAGACAAGGGGGGAGTTGGTCTGCCACACGTTGCATCAGGCTGGGCCCTTTGCACCCCTGACACCTCCTGTGCCTTCTTGAGAGGATTCCCCTGGGGGAGTTGCTTTTCCTAGCTTGCAGGTTGTTCACAAAGGTGGGGCAGGGGACACAGCAGTGAGCACCTGCGTGCTGTGCTGACCACTGGCACCCGAGGAGCTGGTGCTGCACAGAGCTGCCTATGACATCCATGGCAGCGGGGCTTGATGGTGCAGGTCCTACAGCAGTGACCTCTGCTAGGGGACTGTTTCTTCTTGTGCCCTAATGGCAGAGCTTGAGTTCCCCCGGCGCACAGAGAGAACACATAGGAAAGATGATTTCCACCCTCTGCATGGCCTTGCTTGTGCTCAAGTGGCTGCTCTTGGGGCTGGAGGAAAGGCTTCCAGGCCTGGCGTTGGGTTCAGTTCATAGAATCCAAGGCTGGTTTGGGTTGGAAGGGACCTTAAGGATCATCCAGTTCCAACCCCCTGCCACAGGCAGCAACACCTTCCACCAGACCAGGTTACTCCAAGCCCCGTCCAACCTGGCCTTGAACACTGCCAGGGATGGGGCAGCCACAGCTTCTCTGGGCACCCTGTGCCAGCGCCTCAGCACCCTCACAGGGAAGGGTTTCTTCCTAACCTAAAATCCTCGCAAGGCTGCTTTTCCAGAAACTTCCCCGATGGGTTAAATCATACAAGGGAAACCTGCCACACATTGGGTTGTGGCAAATAATTTGTTTCTATGGTATGGAAAGCTCTGTTTGTACTGCCTTTTTGGGTAGGAAAGGAGAGAAATACACACTGATTCTCAGAGCCGCAATTCCTGTCCCTGCACTGCTTTCTGTCAGCAGGCTAACCACATCTTCCACAGGCCAGCCCGGGTGCCGCGGGTACCTGCGGCAGGACCCCTCTGCTCCCCAGGCTTTGTGCTAGAGCCCGGAATACAACATCCCCACACAGGTGCCGGCTGTGAGGCTGCTCTTCAGCCTCGCCCTGCCTTGAGCCCAGATGCTCAGGCCGAGCTTTGTGGCGGAGGTGAGTCCGGTCCGGTTCCAGCCGGTTCCAGCCGGTTCCAGCCGCCCCACGGCGGGACACAGCCCAGCGCCTCAGCCGCGGGCGGGCGCGTCTTGCACGGACCCTCGGCTGAGGAAGGGCGGGCGCTGCCCGGCGGGGAGCGCTGAGGGGAGGAGGATGAGGAGCGGCCCGGCCAGCCCTGAGGGGCTCCCGCTGTCCCTCACAGCGGTTCCACGGAGATTCCCCCCCGCAGGGAGCGGGTGGAGAGCTCCTGAGGCAGTAGCGGCAGAGAGAGCAGGAGCTCACAGCCTGGCATGTTCCTAAACCCCTCGGGGTTGGGGTAGAGGAGTGGCGAGTGAAAGGTGAGCTTGAGAAATGGCGAAACCCCCTTCCCCGGGGTGAGTGGGGAAGAGATGGCGTTTTAATTATTGTCTCGCCACAACTGTGTTTTAATTGGCAACAAATTACATTGATTTTCCACAAGTCCAGTCTCCTTTTGCCCATAAGTGATCCCCAAGCTTTCCCGTCTTATTTTCTCCCTGTCCTGTGAGGAGGGAGAATGAGGTAGCAGTTGGGTGGGTGCTTGGCAACCAACTGTGGTCAACAACCGCATTCCCAGCAGCGCAATGAAGCCACAGCCGCGCTGTGTCCCACACAGCTGGCTCATAGGCCTGGTGAGTCATGGTTTGGGGTAGGGATGTGCTGCTGGAGCTGCTGCATGGGACAAGCCAGGTTTACCCTCAGGAAGGGGTACTGCATCAGTCCTTCCATATGGGGTGTCACTTTGTGGTCAAGGTTGAGGTGTTTCTGGGCTCCTGGTGAACAAACAGCTGCCTGGTCTGTAATGTAGGTGAATAAACAGGAATTTTTCTCTGCAGGGTGTTTCACCCATTGACTTTCACCAGGTCACTTCACATAGTAGTGCTCTCTCAGTCTGTCTTTCTGCCTGAAATGCTTAAATGAAAATATGTGAGTCAAATATCTGGTAAATAAACCCTCACTTAGGAGGGTACACCTTGAGTTTGTAACATATGGCCCATGCTAAAAGGAGAGGGGGGAAAAATAAGGCAGGAATCAGAAGTGCAGGTCGTTTCATGTGCTGAATTAGACCATTGGAAAACTTACTTAAATTTTACCTGGGTTTTAGGCTGTGATCAGTCAAGGCCAGGTTGGACATGGCTCAGAGCAATCTGCTCTAGTGGAAGGTGTCCATGCCCGTGGTAGGGGGTTGGAACTGGATGAGCTTTAAGGTCTTTTCCAGCCCAAACCATTCTATGATTGAAAGTATGGTTATGTATTTAATCTGGTCAGCACTGCTCATAGAAACCTCAGTCATGTCTATCTGTACCTTAGCCAGGTGTTGATCAGGAGGACAGGGTAAATGAGTTACTTCACTGTAGTTGAGAAAGAAGGTGGCCTATACAGGGCATGTTGATTTCTCTCTGTCACTCATAAAATGTATGAAAAGAGCTTGTACTGAATACTGTGAATTTGATTTTCTCCTATATATAAAGGTGTAAAGGAGTATGACACAGGGCCAATAGCTTGAGTAAAACTTGTTCCCAGCTGCTGTTAGATGACTGCTTTAAAGCAAAAAAGGGCTCCAAATACCCTGTGCAGATAAAAAACAGGTCATCTCTAAAACCATAGGGGTGTGCCATTGACCATGTGCTAATCCTTGATACGCTACTGAAGCTTTTCTTTTAATCTGTCAGTACAGAGAGGATGGTAGCTGCCCTTACACCTCAGGCATATTACGTATATACATATACCTCACCTATATTACATATATACATATCATCATCATGGCTTGACTTTGCAAATGAAGATTTGGGAAGGGCTTTTCCCACGCTTACTACAAGCGTGCTGATGGCTGAAAAGGCCAATGCGAGATAGGCAAATCCGGTTGCAAAAAGCACAGCAAAAAGTCTCCTTGGGTGGTATAGGCAGGGTGCAATTCTTTCTGTGTTGTCTTTTCTCCTCGAGCCTAGTTCTGCGTGTGTTCTCAAAGGAGACAACAGCGTTATGTATGGTGTGTCCCCAAGTCTCCCAATTGAAGGCCAAGGTGGACCACTGATGGTAGTCAATATGGCTGAGGCTGAGGTATTGTTTCAGGGAGTCCTTATATCTCTTCTTTGGGGCACTTCTCTTGCGGCAGCCGGTGGTGAGTTCACCGTAAAACACAATCTTAGGGAGGTGGTGATCCTTCATCCTAGAGACGTGCCCTGCCCAACGCAGCTGCAATTTCAGCAATACGGCCTCGATACTGGTGACCTCTGCCTGTTCAAGGACAGTAACATTTGACACATAGTCAGTCCGATGAACGTTTAGAATTGTACGGAGGCAGAGCTGATGAAAGCATATATACCTATACCTCACATATTATTATCGCTGAGGTGCAGGGCAAGATAAGTGGATGTATTGCTGCCCTGTCCCTTCAATAGTCTTCAGTTCCTCTTCTGGTACAAAGGAAATCAAGAAGAAATGAATTTTAGGTCACTTTCTGTGGATACATACAGCTGAACAGCATGAAGGTGATGAGACTCGGCTTTCTGGGAAGGTTCAAACCTAGCTTCTGATTTGAAGCCCAGTGTGTTACATCTTTTTTTTTCTTTAGCATTTTATTTGACTGTGATCAGGCTATGAAACAGATGTGACCAACTTTTTTAAACGTGCAACAAAATGCATAAGGATATCTTACTTTT
The DNA here is from genome assembly GCF_033815535.1 of Pezoporus flaviventris. Classification (NCBI taxonomy): domain Eukaryota; kingdom Metazoa; phylum Chordata; class Aves; order Psittaciformes; family Psittacidae; genus Pezoporus; species Pezoporus flaviventris. The sequence goes on from NW_026892585.1 coordinate 9,633,023, forward strand.
GGTTAGCTTTCTGAAAGAAATGTGTCATATCCAAAGCACATGTCAGCCTGTCCCTTCATAAGAGCTTAGGGTTTTCTGTGCAGCTTCTTCTAGACCTGGAAGAGCTGCAGAAGTCTCAGGAGCTCTGACAAATTTAATGTAAAAAGCCTGGAGAAGAGGGGAGAGCTCCCAAATGAAACCAAATGCTGAGGAAAGGGTGGGAACTCAGCTGCTCTGTGTTGTGGTTGGTAACTACCCCCATGCAGGTGTCCTGCATGGCTAACTGGAATGCAGTGAGGTGCAGGTTAGTACGAGTGTATCGTCCTCCTTGGCAACACTAGTGCTGTGGGGCAGGTAAGTTGAGTTTGGGGGAAGGCACAAGTCTATAGGCAGCAAAGTTTTGCTTCTGTTTCTATGAAAGAACTTGAATTCCTAGCAGTGCCTCAGAAAATGCCTATTTATTTATTTCTTTTTAGCAGCATGCATTTTACTGCAGTTTGTGGATGGCAGGGGTCAGGGTTCTGTCATGTTCTGTCTATCTGCCCTTAATTCTTTCCTTTTGAACTCACCATGACTTGCAGTGGAAGCCTCTGTATTTGCTGATATAAATCGATGCAACAGTTCATCTTCAGCGTAAATATCACTTATTTTATTAGCAATAATAAAGACATCAAATATTTTTGCTGGGATTTTCTTTTTTTTTTGTAAGTTATCAGAAAACTGAACTCTTGCTACCCCAGAAATTTGAGCCTAGGGAGTTCAGTGGTTAGTATATGACTACTCTAGGGGAACAAAAGGTACCTTTCCAATTAAAGTTAATAGAGGGATAACTTCAGACACACAAAAGGGAAAAAAAGACACCTATAAGTCATGGTGAGTTCAAAAGGAAAGAATTAAGGTAGGCACACAAAGCATCATGGGAAGTGCTATTCAAGCTGCCATGTCAAAAAGGCTGATTAACAGCAGTTCCAAGTCTACCTGATCACCAGGGAGTCTTACTGATAAAAATTATTTCCCCTCCAGAGAGAAGAATCTCCCTGAACTGAACAAATGTGTCACTTTTGAATAAGGATTCATGAAAAGGCAAAAAAAGAAGAAAAAAGAATAAAGGTAGGCATTCACCCAAAGATCTGAAATTTGTAACTTGTGACTGTTGATCAGTCTTTAAGTTCTGAATGAAACTGCAAGTCATACGTCAGCGAGCGGGATTCAGATCATTAGCGTTGCGTTGCTTTTTTGTTTTAAAGAGCCTGTTTGCAGATGAAATTCACTGGTGTTGGTTGTAATTGCAATCAGGGAAATGGAATGGCTTGTTTTGGTGTGTTGCTTAGACCTTCCAGGCTGTAAGGCTTTTCAGCAGAGTCCTTTAACGATGTTGATTAAATTCTGGAGCTACTGGGTAGAATCTGGCGGTCTGTGTTATGTGTGGAAGTCAGACTAGATGAGTGCAGTGGTGAAGTCTAGACATCAAATCAGATAATTTCAGGTCACTTATCTGGTCATCTTAATCTGGTATTAGTCCTTTTATAATTCTTGTGTATATTTACATGATATTTTGGCAGAATTTCTCTTCGAATTGCTGTTTTATGTTTGAATATCTTAGTCTTCTTTGTACCCATGGTTTATTCCTCCATTTGTGGTGATGTGGAACTGGTTAGAGAATGGGATTGTCACCGATGGGGGGCAGATCTCTCTGAAAATGAGGGCACTTGAGATGTTTTACAGGCAGCATCTGGAAGAATTACAGTGAACTGTGTGTTTGAGATGCTTTTTCTGCAGTAGATGTGTTTTAGGTGTGTCCAATGCTTTAATATTAACTGATAAAATTGAGGGAAAGTGTTGCAGTGGGCTTTGATATTAACTGATAAAATTGAGGAAAAGTGTTGCAGTGGGTGTAGTAGGCTTTGTTGGACTGCAGGAAGCAGTTTGAGATAAAGCCGGGATGAAAAATAGGAGCAGTGGGTTCTCTGGCTGCAGCTGGACAGCAGAAGATGAGTAAGTCCAGGCTGTGCTGTCTGGGCAAAAGTGGGATGACTTTCTGAATTTCAGCCAAGTTATGAGGAGCGTCATTCAGTACCGGAAAGGAATTCATGCTTTTACCTGCAAAATGGAGGTAAAAGGGGATTTCAGGTAGCAAACTGCTAAGTGAGCAATGTTCTGTCTTGTAAAGGGAAGTGGAGGTTTTGCCTACACTATTATATGTTCTAGGTAAAACACTGCCTTTTAAGAAACCATTGAGAGTTTACCCTGTTTTTTTTTGGCTCAGCGTTTTTAAAACCAGTGGGTAGTTAGTTTCATGTATGTGATGCTTTGTGAAACGTGAGTTCTAAAACCTTCATGTTCTTCTTTCTAGATGAGTTGTTACTTACGTTCTCATAGTTGTTTTCACTTGCAGTTTTTAATGTTATATGCTGCTATTACTAGAATGTAGATGTTAGAATGGGCTCTTGTTAGCTTGTTTCCTGACTCTGCTGTGCTTAACACCTTGGGGAGCTGTGGAGTATGAGCTTTTTCATTCATTTTTTTTCAGCATCTCATTGTTTATTCATAATGACATTTTAAAAATACAGAAAACTATGCAAAGAGCAGTCCAAATGTAGTATGAATTTCTCCTAAAAAGTGTTTCCGTCTATAGAAATATTGGGTTAATTATAAAATTAAATTAAATGGCATTTACATTTACACATTATATTACATTACACATATTTTACGGAATATTATATTCATATGCAATATAGGAAAAATGCTATGTAGAATTCAAATATATAAATCAGTATCTTAAAACAAATACATATTGCACGTAATTATCTGAAACATATATTTGTTTCATCAGTGTGTGCACTTGATGTTGTCCCATCCGGAGGAGTTTAATATTCAGTAACAGAAAAGGAAGGTTATTGTCATGTCTATATTTGACTGTAGAGGACTACAACCTGGAAAGCACTTCATATGCATGAAATGTTAAGTTAATAATCACTAGGCAAGTTACCAAAAGGGAGAAAGCAGCCATGTTGTTTCTCTTCTGTTCTCTTGGTATTAATACTTCTTTGACTAGGAATGGGTTATTCTTTGAGGGAGACGAGAGCCATCCCTTTGCAGCCAGTGTGAGTACATCACCATAGCAAGCTCTACCACAATAAAAGCTTGGATGCAGCTCTGAGCTCTCTGGTGTTCGGCTGTAAGATTGAGGCCACATAGAAGACAAGAGACTCCTGGGTTGTTTGCCTGCAGTTTATTTGAGAAAGTGTTGTGGGCTTCTAGTGCTGTTAGCTTTCATGAGGAAGTCTCTCTTGTCATTGTTCTAGGAAGCAGTTTTAAAACATGAGTATGTTTTGGGAATTCTACTTGAAAGAAAATAACAAGCATATTTAGTAGATCAGAGCTTTTTTAGTAGGTGAGCGGACAGCATGTTTCAAATGTAATTGGTTAGTGGTCAGTTTAACAGTGCTTAATTTCAGCACACTGTAATGTGTTTGACATCCATTTTATAAGGCATTGTATGGCAGGAATATGATTCCCCGCAATGGTTTCTACTGAGTAAAGAATTTCCTTGTTACAACAGGAGGAAGTCAGGAGAAGGTAGGTTAGCTATGAAGAAAAAGAATAATTTGCTTTTGGTGATGGTGAGAAGAAATTGTATCATTATTTGCTTTAGCATATCATTGGTTTCCTGTCCTCTCCCTCCCCCTGAAAGTTTCTGTTCCTAAAAGTTCTTCAAGTCAAGAGTTTTTCTTCCTGTGAATCCATATTTTCTTCAGTTTCTTTCTTAACAGATTTAGTGTTTGTCTTTTCCTCTTGGACCTTAACATTAAAGATACTGTTTAACCCGTATGTTGCTTTGGCAACATGCCCCCTTCTTGGTGAGAATATCCCTCCTCCTTGGACCTACCTGGATTCAGCTGTCATATCCCAACACATTTCATTACGAATGTGAGTTAATCATGTTCTGTGCAGTTCACACGGGGAACTGCTTCTGCCTAAATTGTTTAATCGGGGACACAAAGCTGGGACTCATCAGCAATATAAAGGGAGTTTGGGATAGTGCACAGAAAGAGCTGGATAATGTTGAGGACAGCAAATGGCTTTGAATAATAGTGTTCAAGAAGGATGACTTGAAACTGAAGTTTGCATAGACAAGGCTATAGGGATGATCAGAGGATGGAGAATTTGTTTTGCCAATGGAGGCTAGAAAAAGTTCCTTGTTTGGCTTAGCAAGGCAAAACCTGAGAGAGCATACTTTTGTCTTCAAAAATATCATGGCAGAAAATAACTTCTTAAGCTGAAGGGCAATGTTGGCAGAGGAACAGAGGGGTATTAACTGGCCAAGAGTACATTTTGGTTGGGGATAAGAAACAAGTTCCTAACTGTTAAAAGAGGCCGAGCTTGGAACAAGCAGTCTATGGGAGCAGAAAATATAATGGAAGTAAATTTATAGAAGAGATTATCTGTAACAAGGCTGCTCTGGAGAGCCAGGGGTTAGACTCCCTGAGCAGGTGATCATCCTAGGGCTGTGGCCCTGAGCACCTACAGAGGTCGGTCTCTCTTTTTAGATCCCATTAGCTCAGCTAACTGAGCTTGACTGAAACTCTGAGCCATAGGTGTTGAAATGTTTCTACTGAAGCAGTTGTGCAAACGAATTCAGTCACTTAAACTGGTTTGGTTAAATAAAGCAGTTTTATGTTATGACACATTTTCATCCCTTTGAGTATCATCCACCATCTGATAGGAGCTAAATAAAAACTACTGAAAAAATTTATGTTGGACAACAAACTGTATTAAAAAAAACACCAACAAAACAAACCCAAAACAAAGCCTGTAATGATTTATAGATTTGTCTAAAACAATCTGCTGCCTTTATAAGGCTCTAACTTCTCTTTAAAATAAAGGATTAATAGCATTGACTTCACTGTTGGACAAATCTCTTGCAAGTGAAAGGAGATTGGGATGCAAGACAATTTCCAGTGACTTCTATCAGAGGACCTAATCAAAGGAGAAAACCATAATAAGAGTTATAAAAATGATCTCCTCCCATGTGCTCTAAAAGGATGAGTTTGGCATTTGATGGGATGCCAATGTGCTGCAAGTGTTGACTGCTGTTCTTCAAAGCCTTATAAAGAAACAAAACTAACAAAAGACACTACAGACAATATTGCAGCAATGAGTGTTTCTTGGATGTCAAACACCCTCCCGCCCACAGCACTTTGATCTTGGGAACAAACCATAAAGAACAAATAGAGTAATGTTTCTTACATGCTAACATTTAACAGTGAGGTTGATGAACTTCTGGAAAACTAGCATAATGGGCATGCCTTTTCCATTTGTTAAATTGTTTTGACAAGGGCATATTTCATTTGAAGAGGCTGTTTTCTATTCCTTCCCTTTTTGGTCTCTGAAGAAATAAGAAGAACCAATATAGAACTTCTCAGTACAGATCAGCTCACCTTCCACTTGAGCCAAATGGAAAAAGTAGCACTTAAATGCGCTCTTTTTTTTATATGTGTATTTTTTTTTTTTCTTGGGGAGGTGGGGATGGTAAGAGGGCAGGGGGAAACAAGAGAGTGCAGAGACAGTATAACTGGGTATTTGTGAGTTTTGGCTCAGCCTTTTCATTGAAAGCCTCTGTTTCCATTAAACTTGCCAAAGAAAATGTATGACATGTATTAATATGCACTGTGCACGAGAGATGAGAGCAGTGACTTGGAGACTATCAAAACCCCTCTGGTGCGCTCTCTGTAAGTAGACATGAGTGTATTGGCAGCTCACAGTGCTCAGTTAGTATTTCTCATCTGCAAAAGAGGTGCTGCCTTTAAATATGTGTCTCTGTCCTTTCACATTTCCTTAGGATCTGAAATTGCCAAAGCGGAGGAGGTTCCCTCCTGCATTGCTAGGCCAGCTCCCATGACAGTTTGGGTGTTATACTCTCCAAATGCTCCTCTTCCAGGATCCCCTTTTCTCAGTTTGCAGATTGAAGGCTTTGGTCTCTTCAGTGGGCATTTAAACTTTTGGTATGGTAAAACCAGGCTGTATTCACAGATTCTTCTCAGAGATTCATTTTGCCAGTGTGTCTCCATCTTCCTAGCTCAACATACTTGAGTAAGAGACTCTTTGAGTCTTGACTTGTAGTCATGGGCTGAAATTCTGACTAGATTTAACCCCAGCCTTTCACTGCGAGGAGATGATGATTTATATGACTTCTAGTGGAAAAACTTTAGCATCTCCAGGGCTCATCTGTTCTGTCTCAATGGATGCTCTTGACTTCCGGACATAAGCATGGGTTTGTTGTGTCAGTTTCATTCTTTCCCGCTGTTTGCAATGTCATGTCTGTGTATAAGCAGTTCTGTGAGAGACCTTATCTATCCAGGCAGACCCTATCTGTTACCTGACAGACTTCATTCTCTCCTTGTTACCCAGGCAAATTAGTCCACCAGTTTCTGTTCTTCATGGTTTTCCTTTGAAAAATAGGTGATGACCAGAACTATTGCTGAGGCATGATGCTTTTCTAGGGCAGAAACTACCCCCTCACTGGCAGAAATGCTGGGGAATCCTTGCAGTTGATTTCACTTTGATTTCTATTCTATGCCTGCAACATGCTAAAAATGAAACTCAGGATGCCCCATGTAGATGTTTCTGAGATCTGTCCTGACCATTTGCAGAAGGAGCAGTGTTTACACTATCCAACTTCATGCACCTGATGAAGGCTGTGAACCACTTTGTCTCCTGATCTGTATATGCAGTTGGACAGAATTACCCTCTGCATCTGGGTGACATATATGTATCTGAGCTTGCATCTTGTTCAGATCTGTGAGCAGAACTGATATCCTGAGCAAAACGAGCCATTCTGCAAAGATTTTCTGCTTATACAGTATAAGTTAGCAAGGCTTATTCTTCCCAGTTGGGCATTTATAATTTTCACATTTATAAAACTGAATTACAAGTGGTTGCATGTTTGCAGTTGCATGTTTTGTTGGAAATGTTTCAACGCTTCTGCCTTGTTCTGCCTTAGGGGAAGTAGTAACTGAGGTAGGAAAAAGATAGTTCTGCTCGAGGCAAACTTTCTCAAATGACTGTTTTTTCTGTCTTCTGAAACTGCTTTCTGTCTCATGGCAGTTAACAGATGATCTCAGTGGAGCATGACATCTGCACATAAACCTCTTACCTTCAATTGCTCATGCAAGCAGAGCACAGAAATGACTGGTTAGGAAACAAGTACTAAAAATATCTGTACTTAATTTCCTTTTATCCTTTAACTTGGCCTAGCTTTTGGGCAAGTAAAGAGAAATTATGCACAACATGATGAATTTCCTGCTTTTTTTTTTTTTTTTTTGAATCTTGTTGGGATTTTTCCCCCCTTTTTTTTTAATGCAATTGACTAAAATAGTTTCTGGAAATTAGTTAAGGTAGGAGGTTTCCCGAGTTACTACAGCTGTTAAAATCCTGCCACATTAAGCCATCAGACCTATTGGAAAGTCAGTTTTGCTCAAAGATTTTTCCGGTGGTTTCTTTCCAGTAGGAAGTCTTTTACAGCTTTTTTAAGATTTTCCTATGAGGAAAAATCTGAAGGAAGGCATGGGAAACCTTACTTCAGTCACGTTCATATAGAATAGGTATAGGCTTACGTGTGAGAAAACTCATGAGTTGAGATAAAGACAGTTTAAAGGCAAAGCAAAACATGCACACCCCAGCAAAGCAAAATAGGGGATTGATACACCCCTTCCTGTGGTCAGCGGGTGCTTGGCCATCTCCAGGAGAGCAGGGCTTTGTCACATGTAATAGTTATTTGGGAAGACAGAACACCATCACCCCAAACATCCACCTCTTCCTTCTTTTTCCCGCACCTTTTATTGCTAAGTGTGATATCTTATGGTCTGGGATATCCCTTGGGTCAGTTGGGATCAGCTGACCCAGCTGTGTCCCCTCCCAACTCCTTGTGTACCCCGCACCCACTCACTTGGTGGGGTGTGTGAGAAGCAGAAAGTGTGTGTACGTGCTGCTCAGCAATAACAAAAGCATCCCTGGGTTATTAACAGTGTGTCCAGCACAAATCCAAAACACAGCCTCATATAGCTATTAGGAAAAAAAAATGAACCCTATCCTAGCCAAAACCAGCACAACAGATAATGAGCAGGAAACTAAGATGGCACGTGAAAGATTTCCAGGAAACATCCACACTTTGACATCTGTTATCCTAATTCTGCATGTACTGGATCACTACTTCTGTCTGGGCAGCTGTGTGCTGGTGCCTTTACCTTCACTTCTCATGAGGAACATCTTAAAACCAAAGAGATTCTTGAGCAGATACTGATCTGTTAAGGTACACTGATTTGCCCCTACATTAATAATCTGTTTATTTATTAATGGTAGAATTGACAGTTGTCATAGACTTTGTAATGAAAACTACTTCACACTTAAATATGTCAAAACATTACTATCAGTATGCACCTAAGAGCGTGTTGTTGAGCGTTTCAGTGAACAAACTGAACCTTTCAGTGTCTTCAGCTCATGACTCATTAGACAATATGTGAGGGACATCACTGGGGCAGTGCAAGGCATTTTGCACTGCTGCTGGGCTGCTGTTGCTTTGTGAGGAAGCAGGGTAGCCTCAGCCACCTCTAACAGAAAGCGACATGCCCTATATAAAAATGCTCTTGGAATGAAACTTACCTTTTGATCAAAATGCTCCTCTTGTGAAAATCTCTGGGTAAGCGAATCTGTGGAAGGAAATTCCCACTTTGTAGGCAGAATTGCCCCCGCAGCTGGGCAGAGGACTATTGCTGAGGTCAGCTGGTATCTCTTCATCACTTGTGGGCTAGCTGAGCCTGGAGTGCTGTGGCTGGGCTACCATCACCGAGCTACATGGCAGCATCTCCCTGTGTACATCCTGCAGTAAGAGACTCACTGCCTTTTTTGCCTGGGGATTTCTAGGTGGTGATCGCAGTGTGAATCCATTGGCTCTTATTCTGGGCTGAGCATTCTCTTGGTGCCCATTTTGTGTGTATCTCCTCAGGTGATGGTTCTCCTTATCTGCCCACCACTGCCATCAGCGTGTTCCCTATACGTCTTCTCTAAGAGGCAGGTCAGCGGTCTGCAAGGTGCTTGGAGCTCAGGTACAGATTTGGTGACTCCTTTCTCAGCAAAAGGCTTTTGGTCTCCTTTGTGGAGGACCTGCAGGTAGCAGCAGTGGGCTTTGCAGAAGGCTTTAGTTAGGAACATTGCTGTATGGGTGGCTGTCATCTTCAAAACACCAGAATTTCTTTTAAATGCAATTTTATCGTTTGATGTTGTGGGCTTGTAACACTTGTGCTGGGGACAATCTTTCTATTATGGTGGTGTTAGTGGGTTTTCTTTTATTTTCGTTTTCCCAATTACTAAAATATTTTGAATGCTAATGTAGGTGGGTGGTTTTTGCTCTGTCTGTGTCTGTTTATAAACTGTGTGTGCATGACTCGAGACTGATCTTTCCTCAAGTGAGGCAGATAAATGATGTGTGACAGTGGCAAATAGTTCAGTACCATGTTAAATTGTCTTCCTTCTTGGTAGATGTTCTCCATATGACTCTTTTCCATGTAATGTGGGTGAGCAACAGCTGAACTGATCAGAACAGTGCAGATTTTGGGATCTGCTGTCTTTGCACATTACAGAAGGTCTCTGTCCTTCTAGAGGGAGGGTGAATCTCAATCTTCGTTTGATGGATAAGATGGTTGTGGTAGGCATCAAGCAAGGTATGATAAAGTCAATTTCCCTGCTTTTCTTCAGTGTCTGTTCCACTCTCCTCAGAGACTGTAGTACCCCTTAGACTTCAGAATCACTGGAATGGGAAATTCTCTGAAGTACAGAAGTGTTCATGTTCTCTTTTCCATACATGCAACATTTGCTAGTATTTCCATTTGCCAAGGTGTCCTTGTGAGTGCACGAAAAGATACTATTTCAGTCTGATGTTCACAACTGAGATTCGGATTTCTGAAGGAACTCATCAATTTAGTAACCTAGTCCTGGACTGGAAACATTAAACTAGATGCAAAGTCTTTCAAAACCTCAGCCTTGTGCAGTATTTCTAGAGGACTCTGGATGTGCAGTTTGTTGGACCATGATGAACTGTCTTTAAGTAGGTGGCTGTAGCTTGTCATTTTGAGCTTTGCAGTTGGGACTCATGTTACTTTCTCCGGAGTGTTAGTCAGGATCATAGAATAGTTAGGATCATTAGTATTCTTACTAAACTGCCTATCCCCATATCATGAGGAAAGGGTAAGTAATACTCTGTTTAGGAAGAGAAGCGTTAGATGCATCTTGTGCCTTGTGCAAAGGAGTAAACTGGAATAAAGAGGGGCTGATTAGCCTCTTGTTAGCATGATTCGGGAAGCCTGTAAGAAACGGAAGAGCAAATCCTACCCTGTGACTGAATGTGTGCTTCTCCATGGAATTACTTGGGGTTTTAAAAATCGTACTGGCTGATAAAAATGAAAAGAAGAAGTACAAGAAAATTACATATGATTGTGATCAAAGCCATAGCAAAAATCCAGTTGTCCATTTGCTGGCAGGCCTATGGATAGTATTTGGCAGGACATGCAATTTACGACTTTTCTTCTAGACAAACTAAGATTATCTATTGGTAACATCAGGTGCAGTCAGCACTGGGGGCACACCACGTCCATGGTTTCTCCAAGCATAAGACCCTTGGTGAGGGTCTGCATTGGTGAGGCATGGATTGAGTCTGCAGTATGCCTTCCCCGTACCTCCTGTAAAATGTGGATTGTATTTGTCTTCTGCCTTTAGTCTGTCTTATCTCTGACTGAGGTGCACAGGACAGGAATGATTGTTTTCCCTGACTGTGAATGATGCCATTGCAGGGTTTCATATCGCTGCTGTGACAATGTAGGTCCCATTAAATGGCAATAGTTACCTAGAAAAGCCATGCTAAAAAAAAAATCTGGCTAAATTGCTGTGAACTCTTGACTTGCATGGCTGAATTTTGGCACACTGTAAGGAAGTAAAGCATTTAAAGCTCAAAAAAAGAGGTACCTCTTTTGCCTCCAAGTACTATCTTGAGTAGAAAGAACAGCTTTGTCATGAAAAGGTTTGACACTTGTGACTTTTCCCCTGCTTTTGGGTAACCAAGTGTGCTGAATCCGGGTGCAGGTGATGTTTTTTAATCACCACCAGGAGTGTGAGTGTCCTCAGCCCTTGGAGATGCTGTCACACTTTCCACTGGAGCTCTGAGCCACGTGCCAAGATCGGGAGGGAGTCGTTCGGGAGACCAACAATGTGGTGCCATGACAAAGTGTCACAGTTAGCTTGACCATAACTTACTGTGTTGGGGAGAGAGAGCAAGAAAAATGCATGAGGCGTTCTAATAAAAGCACAGTACAGTGAAGATTCATTTTTCTTAGAAAGAATTTTAAGAAGTTTTCTTTTTTTTTTCTTTTTTCTTTCTTCCCCCCCCCCCCCCCTCCCGCATTATCAGCTCCCTCCCTGCTGTGTCTGTCTCTCTTTCTCTGTTACTTTCAATATGCATCACAACTTCTGTCTCTTGTCTCTTCCTTTGTTCGTGTTAGCAGGATGGGTCTTTCTAGATGAAGGAAAGGGGACCTTTTGCTGGCCTACATATCAAATCATTTCTTGTCTTGTGAATAGTGGAGGAGGCAATCCACATCTTTTAGTTCTGAATCTCCCTTTCCTTTCTCTTGGGTTGTACTTTGAAGCAGGGATAGGGCTGTTGGCTTTGCTGCTGTGTGTAGTTTGATAGATGTACACAAATCCAGGAAGTGATCCAAATCCTGTATGACTTCTTTTATCCCCAAAGGGACTTCCTGCAGAGGAAACACTTAGGGTGATTTTTGTTGGTTTTGGGTTAAGGAGAAGGCTGCTATCAGATTTTATTTCCACTAGCATCTAAGCAATTTCTTTAAGTTTTCATGTACTGAGCTGCTTTGTGAAGAAAGGTTGAGCGATCAGACTTCTTCAGGGGATGAAGAAGTTGTTCGCCCTCAGGTGACTACAAGTTAGCCTGGAGTAGTTGTATCAAGCTTGCAGTAGCAGTAGAGGAACCTGTGCAACCTACCTTAGGCTTCTGCTTTCTGCATAGGCATCTCCTGATGTAACTGCAGCAATCTGAAGTGGCACATTGTCTTACTGCCCTTTTGCAGGGGAAACTTATTGACTTCAGAGCTGCTATTCTCTATGCTGTTATAATGGTTCTAAACTTGCAAATCATTTTTGGAAGGGGTTATGGAGCATCAGGAGTGGTGATGAGAGGCCTCCTGAGGGCCCTTACCACCTGACTTGACTCTCAATCCCTTTGGGTCTGCACATCACTGGCAACAAATGACTGTTGCACTTAACAGGTAGTGAGTGTGCACAGCACTGTGGAAGTGCTGTCACAGAAAGTTAAAAGTACTGTATATGAAGGTATATGAACTGCAGAATCAAAAGTACAAATTGCAGCTTAAATACCTATTTTATTAACCCTGAGAATTAAATTAGGTGATCATAGTAGTATAAAAGTGAGCGGCCTGCTGTGAGTATGTTCTAGGGGAAACCTGTGTGTGGTTTTTTTGTATTAGAGGGAAGGTGCAAGAGATGCTTCCCACCTGCTTGTGCTGTAAGACAGAGCCTTGGCTCAGCCTTCTACTTGAAGCAGTTCTGGGAAATGTGCTTGAAGACCCAGTTTTGGGTTTTCAAGAGAGGAAGGAGGACACGAGGAATTGTGGCAATATCAAGTTTTCAGGCTGGTATTTAAAAATCAAACAAACTAAATTTAGGAGCAACTTAAAAAATAAATCAGATCTATCAGTGTTAAGTGTGCAGTGTAATAGGAACTTAATAGCTAGAAGCTGAATTCTACTTAATGTTAAGGTGGATCATTTTCAAAAGACTGGTCTGTATTTCAACTATGAATGTCCCTGAGCTTTGAGAGCAATCATGTTTAGGATTTGAACCTTGTAAGGTGGTTTCTAAGGCCTTGTATGCAGATACTTGCTGCTCCTTGTTGCTCTTTTCATTGGAGCAGTTGAGTAAAGTTTGTGGGAGGATAGACTCAAACTTTTCTGTTGAGTTATACCTGAAACCTCTGAACTGGGGTGTAGACTGTCATGGGATGCTTCCACTTTCTCACTGCAATAATATTAACCCCTGTCATATCGCCAAGGGGCACAGAACAAATGTATCCATGGAATTTAACGCTATTTGTTGACATGGTCACACAGAAAACAGATGCAAAAGGCTTGCACAAACCTCAGGGAAGTGTTGCTCTGGCAGGGAGAGTGTAGTGTGAGGCCAAAAGTGAATTCCTACCAGACAGAACTGAACACTGTAGCCATGTGATAGATGGAGGAGACCAGTATAAATCACAGGATAAAATAACCGCTGTAAAGAATGCTCCTTGTCCTACAAATGTTGTGCAGTTATGCTCCCTCCAAGGATTTATAAACTATTTCAGTCATTTTTTTTGCAGAACCTTTCAACAATCCTGAATTCTCTGCATCAACTGCTCAGGAGAGAATTGAAAATGGCAGTGAACTGATGCTATAAAGGAAAGCAGAAGACTTAGGGATGCATTCATCTCTGATTTAACTGAGTGCAATATACTGACAGAGTATATAGACAGAGCGAATAGAGAGGAGATTTAGATTAGACATTAGGAAGAGACTCTTTCCTGTGAGGGTGGTGAGGCACTGGCACAGGGTGCCCAGAGAAGCTGTGGCTGCCCCATCCCTGGCAGTGTTCAAGGCCAGGTTGGATGGGACTTGGAGCAACCTGCTCTAGTGGAAGGTGTCCTTGCCCATGGGAGGGGATTGGAACTGGATGAGCTTTAAGGTCCCTTCCAACCCAAACCACTCTGGGGTTCAATGATTTTCATGTGTATTTTGGTTTTAATTAATGTGTATTCAAGGTTTACTGTTTGTGAACTACCTGGGTTACCAGAATTGTCCCAGCTACTCACACAGGCTGTGCAGGCCTGTAATATTCATGGCATTGATCCACAAATACCTTACCTGTATGAATTTAAATTAGCAATATTGCTTGTGATTGTCATGTATTTGTGTTGGCATTTCACGCTCTCTATTCCTTTGTCAGAATTTCTCCCACCTGAGTTTGAAGTAAGTTCTATGAACTGGGTTCTGCCAGAGTCTCTTATAAACAAACAAACAAAAAAGAGGTAAATTCTCATGGCCCTGTGTCACTGCTCTCTTGTCCTGGTTTTGTGGTGTTGAAGCACACACATTTCTGGTAAATGCTGCAGGTGAGCAGGCGAAAATAGTGCGAGCCAGGTTGTGCTGGGGTTGGAGCTGAAGGAAGACAGTTAGCTCACATGATGGCATGAAACTCGTGAAAGGATTTCTGGGACTGTCATTTGTCATTTTACCATAAGTTCCAAGCAGAGCAAAAAGCAAAGGTACATTTGACTTCAAGTATTTGAACACACCCTTATTCTCCATCATCCCTGAAATCAAGACTGGTTTGTGCTTGGGCCAGTTTTCTAATGGCAATGGAAAATGGCATTCATCTTGATGATTTGTGCAGGGGAAAATGAATCCAACTCTTTCACAAATGACCAAAATGTTGAGGACAGGTTCCAGCCAGTTCTGCCTCTACTCACATAAATTAGTGCACTATTACACACTGCTATAGAATGATTGATACGACTATTTGGAAAACTGTGTGTTTCTACAACTTATAAACTATTAAATGGGACATTTTTTAGCAAGCAGTGATATGGCACATATAGGAAAACCTTAGAGTAGTCCAAACCAAGCAAACCTGTCTCTGTATTCTGTTAACTTGTCAAGGGCACATTCCAGGGATGGGGCAGCCACAACTTCTCTGGGCACCCTGTGCCAGCGCCTCACCACCCTCATAAGTAAAGAATTTTTTCCTAATGTCTAATCTCAGTCTCTCCTCTGTCAGGTCAAAGCCATTCCCCCTTGTCCTGTCCTTACAGGCCCTTGTAAGAAGTCCCTCTCCAGGTTTCTTGTAGCACCTTTAGGCACTGGAGCTGCTCTAAGGTCTCCCCTTAAGGAGCCTTCTCTTCTCCAGCCTGGCTCCAGAGCAGAGCTGCTGCAGCCCTCACAGCATCTCCATGGCCTCCTCTGGACTTGCTCCAACAGCTCCAAGTCCCTCTTGTGGTGTTTCCCCCAGAGCTGGACACAGGACTGAGTGAAGTTATGGAGTTAAACCTCATCAAAACTGGCTGTGAATTCTACTCATCAGTATGCATGGAAGGGGAGAACACTTAATGGGGTAAATTCCTGACAAGGCTGGGATGGATTATAGCACTTCTCCTGTAAAAGGCAAAACCCCTCCAAACTAAACCAATTACTTTCAGAATTAAAATGCGATGCAGTACTGTTCTCTTTGAATTTCCTTCAATGGTTTCCTCACACAAGGACTCATGCAATAGTCAGTGCTTTAGTTTAAATTTAAGCTATTTCTCCCCAGTGTGAGAAAGATAAAAGTGTTTCCAATTTGTAAATACTAGTGGAAAACTTGTAGAATTTTTATTACTGAATTTCTGTTTTAATTAGAAAGGGGTTTATGAAGGAAAAATAAAAAGAGAGTTCTGGCAAAAATTTTCTCTTTTTTTTTTTTATTAAAAGAAAAATCTGGCTTTTTTTTTTTTTTTATGGAAAAAAGGAATACCAGCGTGGAATGTTGTTTAGGTTTTTTTTTTGTAATAATATTTTTTGTTTTATGAAATAATTGTTTTGAAACTGGAAATGGTCATTTAAAACCATGATGTATTCCCTGAGTTTAAATGACCATTTAAAACCAACCAAAAAAGCCAACAGTTAGAAAAACCCCAAACCAATCCCCCAACCCCCAAAATCCAGCAGGCTCATTAGTGGTTACATGAGAAATCTTGATTGTTATTTTATTAAACCAAATCTACCATTTTCACTTTAAAAAGGTGGCATTTGTTCCTCCGCTTCACGTGAGATGTTTTCATATACTACAGTGATGCAGATTATGAAAATGTTTAGCAAAGAAACAAAACTCATTATCAGTTCCAAAGCCTCTCCCAATGTCACTAGTCCACATCTGGGATGGAAGAAACAATCTTATATGTTAAGGAGCTTGCTTAACCTGACAGGACAAGAGGAATGGTTTTAAACTGACAAGAGGGAAGATTGCAATTAGGCATTAGGAAGAAAATCTTCCCTGTGAGGGTGCTGAGGCGCTGGCACAGGGTGCCCAGAGGAGCTGTGGCTGCCCCATCCCTGGCAGTGTTCAAGGCCAGGTTGGATGGGGCGTGGAGCAACCTGCTCTAGTGGAAGGTGTCCCTGCCCATGGCAGGGGCCTGGAACTGGATGAGCTTTAAGGGCCCTCCCTGTCAATCTCTAGCTTGGTAGAGAAAAACTGTGTTTGGTGCTTTTCTTTTCTGGCCTCCAGGGTGATCTTAAACACTTCAACATTTTGTCATAGAAAAAAATGGAGATGAATTTTCGTTGGAAGCTATCCTTCAGATTTCCATTTGTGTCTGTTCTCTGTGAGATCTGTGGAATTTTAATTTACTTCTCTCCACTCAGCTGGGTGCCTGACGGATGGCCATAGCTCAGAGAAGGGGCTGAAAGAAGGGAAAGGGAAAGGGTGTAAATAATACCTGTAGCAGTAAACTGCAATCTCAGGGCGCAGGTCTTTGCTTTCCAGCCGTGCCTGGCTGCTTTAGAGCTTGTCTATAGAGAGAAATTCTCCTCTAAAAAGAAGCACTTCATTTATTTTTGGCATGTGAATGTCTAACAAGGAATTCTTTAGAGACATGTAGGAAGTGATTGGCCAGCCAACTACTCATTGAAAACTAGTCTCCTTTTGGTTAAGAAGGTACTCCAAAAATTGAGAATCCACCCACGATTTAATTTGTGTATGCCATGGCTCTCCAGTTTTACATGTAGGACAATAAATCATCCATGTTTGCAATGATAAGGGCAAGAACATAAACGTGGATGATCAAGAAAATTACTAACATTACAATAGCCATGATATTACACAGGTAGTGAGAAATGCTAGAATTACCTGTCAATGACATAAAAAAAAAATAGTAAAGCCAGTGGAAAATACAGTTAATTTAATACATAGAGTGAAAGGGTATGTTTTTGTAGGCCTGGAGTTGCCTGGGAGTGTTGCTGGCTTTGTCAAGAGTAACAGCAAAATCCATCCCCCTGCATGTTATTGAAGAGGCAGTTTTCCAGCAGGTAAAGGCAGAGGTGTCTGCATCACAGAGCGAGCAAGGGCCAGAGCTTGGGAAGGACCTGCAGGGGTCATTCTTCAGTACAGGCGTCTGCAGGTTAAGCAAGTCTTTGAAGAGCTCAGATTTGAGTTTAAATTTATCTTCTGTCACAGAAACTAAGGCTTTCAAATATTTTTCTTCCTGCACAGAAACAAATTTGCTCAAAGGGAGACTGTTGTAACTTACTGTCTGATATTTTTGGCCTGTTCTAGTCCAGTGGATATTTTGATCTTGTATTTTAAAGTCAGACTTATTAAATATTAAATTAGTAATTTTTGCAATTATCTTCCTGAATGAAAAATAATAGTTACTTTCCAAGGAAATACTTACATTTTCTTTGCTATGGCTCAATTGGGTGTAGTTATTACAGGGAAGTCAAACCAGATGCGGCTGGAGTCCTCATCTGCTTCCACTAAGGCTGACATGGGCTTAATGTTGGAGTATAGCTTTGATGACAATTTGAATGGGAACTTGGAGACTGTATTTCAGTGTTTGAAGGTTTCAGTACTGTTGGAGCCTTAAACTAGGTGGTTTTGTAATGTGAGATTGGGATTGTTCTCTAGAGCTGCAGGAGACCAATAAAGTGTTGTAGATAAAATTAATTTAGCTGACATGCAACATATGCAATATATTTTTATTATTTCTTTACAAAGGTAAAGCTAAATGTTGAAATCTTTATTCATTTGTGTCTCTGTCCTTATCCAGACTAAGCTCTCATTGGCTATAACCTGTCTCATATTCATTGAAATCAGTGGAAATGTATCTCCTTACAGACTTTACGATGTGATCCACTTTGCTTCAGCCTGGCAGGCCCAGCATCACACTGATTTCCATCATAACACTGTCAAACAGTGCTTGAGCAATTCGTTCTTGGGATCCTCCCTGTGCATCACCACCCTCACAGGGAAGAACTTCTTCCTAATGTATAGGAATTGATTTGCTGGGCCATGCTTGCTCTGTCCCACTGTCTACCATCCTGTTTATGACCCACTGTCTATGATCCTGTTTCCCTTCTCATCCATGCTTATATCTAGTTTTCAGGGACTATTCTGAATTTCGCACGTTTTCCTAGGTGATTGCTTGGAACATAAGAAGGTGACGTTACTTGCATGTGTATTTTGATCAGTGTTTCAATCAGTCACACATTTGTTTCTGTATTTCATAGCAAATGCTACAAGTGTCTCATGTCAGTTGCAAGCTGTGGAAGCAATGTTGGACATGCAGGTACCATTTATTAATTGCCAATCTCTTGTGTCATGGTTTTCAGCATGCTACTTCTGAGCAAAATTTTCACAGTGGTATTCCCAGCACAGTCAATGCAAACCAAGGTGCCTTGGAAGATTCAAGTATATAAGTATTTAATGTAACTTATCTTTTACATTTGGTGTAGCTTACTATGTTGCAATGATAGACCACTGGTTTTGGGCTCTAGCTGTCTATGTGAGTAAAGCTCTTCCCCCCAGTTCCTGCTGTTTGATGCTGCAGATGAACCCTTGGCCCTTTCAAATTGTTTTGAGACCCTTTTTTCCTTTTTTTTACATCTTTTGTGGTCATGTAAGATCAGTGGCTGTACTGGAATTCTTGCTTATATTCCCTGGTGTAAGATGAGGGTTGGGTTTCGATCTTGATTTGAAATACTTTTGGTATTATTATTATTTTTTTTCTTTAATAAGACCAAATTACAATTTGACCACTTTCATTATAGATGATCAAACAGAACTGCAAACACAATTTTCAGATTAACTTCCATTACAGCATAAGGTATTCAGTGGCAGTCTTTGCCAAGAGCTGTCTAGAACCTAATTATTCATCATTAAACTGCAGCCTGAAGACACAAAACCAGACCAGAGGTCTGCTGTATAACTTGCCATACATGCACATAATAAAACAGAGGCTTGGATCCTCGGGGGACTCAGGTCTCTGTTTCTGCTTCCTGCTCTTCACACTACACACCCAGCAGTTAAAATATATGCAGAGTTCACAAGGAAGGCCCCCTCCAGGTGCCTGCCCTGACAGAGCTCTCCTTAGCCCTAGCGCTCAGGATGCTGTGCAAGGGGGAATAGCTTTGGTAGGGTGGATGGAAAGAGCTTCTGTCAGCTCTCCTGAAAAGGGGAGATGTGGGGATGAGCTGCCCGCTTATCAGGAGAAAGTTGATGCCAGTCCTCTCACATATGTGGCTTTCCAAACTCAGTATTCTGGGATGCTGTTGCTGCAGCCCTGCGCCGTAGAATCATAGAATGGTTTGGGTTGGAAAGGATCTTAAGATCATCTAGTTCCAACCCCTGCCACCGGCATTCCCTGATAGAAAAGTGAGAGCCTGAAGGATGGGGAATGAACCACTTGGGGAAGGCACCTCTGCCTGGGCTTCTGCAGCAGCATGGGGCAGGGTCATGCAGGCAGCACACGTTTCCCCTAACTGCTGCAAGGTCCATCTCCAGGAAAGTATTGCCCCTCTAATGACTTGCCTTTCCTGGGGTAACCATGACATAACCTCTTGTTTGGCATTTGAGGTTCCAGGGTGCAGAAGTGAGACACAATATGCCAAGGTTTGGGGTTTTCTTCTGCTTCTCTGTTAGAGAATACTCTGAGCAGTGGATGGAGCATGTGGGCAGCCCGGGAGCTGTTTCCGTGCACTGGCTTTCATTTGGGCAGATCTCTCTACCACAAAAAGAGCTCATAACTTACTGTCTGTCTTTTAAGAGGGGCTGAGCACCTGCAAACTCAGCATGATAAATGAGAGCTAAAAAACTCAGCCACTCTCAACATTTCCAGCTTTCCAGATAGCATTGAAAGTGAGTATGTACAAACTGATGCATCTGCTACTTGATCTGACCAGGGACAGCTTCCCACTTCCCATTTACACCCCACACTTACACAGCTGACTGGAAATGACTCCTCATAATGAGAAACATGAACGTGTGTTGGGCTGTTCTCCCTTTTGAGGATGGTATGTGATGAATTGGAAATAAGCACAGAAATTAAAACACTTTTACTTCTCCATAAAAATCTCATTCAGTAAGCCTCTAAGCTAATCACAGTTTTAAATTGTAATGCCTGGAGCTAAAACAATTGTATTTAAAGCAACAAAGCAGACCCACAGTATAAACTTCCATCAAGATGTTGAGCCTGTACTTGTTTTCTGTTAGCTTTCTCTTCTCTCTTAAGCCCTGATCTTCAGTAAAAACTGTGGAATGGGGCCAAGCAAGATGGAAAAGCCTATGTACTGTTACAAAAGTGAAACCCATAGCAAAAGGGAAAAATCTCCTTGATAAAGTGTTCAGCTGCCTCTGGTAGGTGGGGATGGTTCCTGCTGTTATTATGGGGGTAGTAGGTTGCAAAATTTCATGTCTTGCTTTTTCTTTTTCACCTCCTGGCATGAAAGACTCAAATTCAACAGTTTCTTTCTTCTCTCCTCTTTTCTTTTTGGGTAGAGCTGGAGGAAATCCGAACTCTCTCTCACCTTTCTATGTCCTCTGCTTTCTTTCTTTAGAGTATAGTATTGCCTTTTTCAGAATTACCTCCTTTTCTTTAAATCTTTCAAGTTTGATTATTGCAGCCCAACAAGATTCCTTAGCCAATGGAGCTGGGGCTAGGGACCTGTATGCCCTTTCCATTTCAAAAGTGTTAATATCTTCACAATCCAAATGGCTTTCAACTTTCCTTTCTTCCTTTTTTATGTAATAAAATTATTTCGGTTAAAGTAAGCTCCAGAAATTTCTCCCACCCTCTCTTCTCCCAAATACACATAGCTAATTTCTATGACTGAGTTTTCAACTGCATGCAGCGCTCTGGAAGTGTTTGTCATTTCTTGTTTATTAACCAAATCTGCAATAAAAATGGATCTGAAATGCTGCTGCCAACTTTAGATGCTTCCACTAAAATTACTATAGGATGACTGAAGTGCTCATGTCCTGGAAGTCATTAGAAAACTTAAGAGATACACAGATGCTTGACCATATCCCCTTTCACATCAAAATGCATCTACAGCAGAACTGTATGTGTTTTCTCCCATTCCTTCTTTTGGGTCCATACCTCTTTTCTTCCTGGAGGCTACTTCAGGACTGGAAAACCATTGCTTTTCAGCTGTATCTCTTCCATTAATCATCTGCTTTTCAAAATCTCTACTTTTTTTTTTTCTTTGTCCATAGATACTTGGATTGTTCTTTCACCATCTTGTCCTGCTGGACACCATCAGATCATGGCTGGTGCTTCTTTCAGATTCAGTTTTTGGGAACTCAACTTAAAATACCAGAGAAGATCTGGCTTTTAAAGGGCAGGCCCTCAACCTCACTTGGAACGCGTTGAGTGACTGATCTGTGGAGGGATGTGGAGAAATGTGGAGGGATTGAGGGATGATCTGTGGCTCTTACCAGGGCTAATGACAGAAGTGACTTGTGGGTCTCCACAGGACTAAAGATGAATTTGGTCCCACTGGAACCAATTGCTGCATCCTCAAAGCACTTTTAAGTGACGCCTAGTTATGGGACTGGTGGTGTAGTTCTCCCCTACATAAAACTGACTTTCTCTTTTTGTTAGGGTTGAATCCAAGGAAGGAATGGAGGATTAAAACCAGCAATTGCTAGCAGCAGTAAACTCTGGTAGACTAGGGAGCAAAGCAGGCTTCTTTAACCCTCAAGATGAAAGCCTAGAGGCTTGCACACTTACTGAATGCTAGGTTTTGGCCTGTTTCATACTAGCTTGTTGGTCTGGCACATAGGCCTGTCTCTCTTTAGTAATACTCAAAGGTTACAAGATGAAGAACTACATGATGCAAATCTCAAAATCATAATCACTTCCGGGCTTAGAAGGCAAGCCTTGGTTGTGTTATTATTACTACTGGATGCTCTTTCCTCCTGTTTAAATGTAAACTGACCAAGTTGAAGGTAAATTAAAGCTAAACCAAATAGCATACATATTTGTTGCTGATCTGAATTGAGCAGGAAATCTCTGCAATAGGGTAAAGTTCTCTATTAAGGGATGAAAACACTTTTTGAATGTTCTTTTTCCTGCTTTCCAGTATACTTTAAAAGGAAGTTGAAGTTTCTCAGGGTGAAGAGGAGTTTGGCTTAATGACGTTGAACAGATTACACCATGAGGTGAATTAGAGTCATTCAGTGATGTTGCATACCTCAGAAAATTTGAATGTCGCATGGTTAGAAACTGTTTATTCAGAGCTAATTAAATCAAATCTTGTACATATGCAGTATTCAGCAATAGCTGCCATTTGTACTGTGCATGGTAGTCTGGAAAGTTATCTATATACACAAATTGCATTGCTTTAATCACACTCATATAGCTGAAATGGTACAATGACTCCTGTTTTTTTTCTTCGGTGTCAATACAATTATCTCAGGCTTTCTATATTTTATCAATAGTTAAACTTTGATGAAGGGGAGGAGAGCTAGGTGTGGGTTTGTAAACACTCTTCCAACTGGCATTGCCAGTATTAGGTGCCTTGTACTTCTCTTTCTGTGACCTTAGTCAGAAATGGTTTTGGGGAACAAACTTAGCAAAGTTAACTGAACAGTCTTTTTGTGCTGAGCTCTTCACCACTGTCCCCCAGCTGAGAAATGGTTCCTGGCTGCATGAGTGTTCCTAGTTTGTTTCCAAGCCAATAAACCAGGTTAGATGAGATTGCCAACATAAGATCCTGGGTAAATTAGCCCATGCTGGGCCCAGGGCTTTTATACCTGGCCTGTGTCCAGGTCCAGAAGTGCCTTGTTAAAAGCTGAGCTTGAATGGCTCTGCATTCCAGACACTTCTGTGACTGGTGTGCATACATGCCCCACAATGGTTTTACCCATTGGACAATGCTCATTTTTGTATTTAATCACCTAGAAAGCTTTTTTTCTGTTTGGGTTCTTGCTGAGCACGGATGTTTCCATTCCTTTCTCTGATTTGCTTTTATTTTTTGGATTGTCTATAAAAGATTGCCCTTCCACTGTCTCAGATATTCTTGCCATTAGATATAAAGCATATGTATTGGCATAAAATCTCCTGTATATGGAATGAAAATTACTGGCAGTTCTTGAAACACATTGTGGGCACGAAAGCCTAATTGTATGTTGGACAGTGGCGATTGTAAAAACATAATCTCAAATACTTGCGGTTTAAATCAGTGACCTTTACTTCTGTGAGTGGTTGCATTGATACTGAGATTGTCAAGTGCTAAGCCAAGCTGAAACCGTATCTTGTGTGAAAACAAAGGTGCACGCCAACAGTCCATGCCAACAAACAGCACGCCTGAAGTGTGAGGGCGAATGACGAGACCGAGGAGGAGATTAGCAGGTTAAGGTGCAAGAGTAAGAGCTTGTTCATGTGAGGAAGGGGTGATGCCTACAACCCTGATGGAAATCGTTTGCTAAGATGCATTCTGAAAGCCTTGAGGAATTCCCTTGACAGCCAGAGTATCTCAAACTTCTCCATCCAGCTTCCACAAGCTGGAAATGCTTTTAGGATACAACTGTTAGAAACTGGGCCAGATTCAGTTCCCAGGATACTGATGATGTACCCATTGATCTGAACAGTTTCCTTGGGGTTTTTGTAATGCTACAATGAACAGAACTGATCCCTCAGATGCTATTAGGCGATGAATGAAGAGTCTGTGTCTTTGTTTTGCATTCAGAACAAAGTCAGGGTGATTCACCACTTCACACATTAGCTGCCCTGCAATCACTTCCTGTCTGATTGTTTTTGGTCACCTTTCATCACAGGGGCACCTTTGAGGAGAGACCTAGTTGGGGGGGTGTAGGCAGTGTGCAAGTAATGTGCACCCAACAACTGTTGTACTCAACCTCTCCAGACAAGCCTGGGTGCAAATGCAGATTAGGATTTAATTTAAACTAAAATTAGTTTGATCAAGTATCTTCTGAATAGTTACTTTAGCTAGGACCACATGTGGGAATAGGATCAGACTAGCGTTGCTTTGTAGACGAGTGCTACTTTTCCTGCCTTGTATTGTTTGTCCAGAAAACAGAGTAACAAACTCAGTGCAATGAAGTCTGATTCACTCCTGTAGTTTTGTCTGCTCTCTAGTACTAGTAAGAGTTTGTTTGCTGGTGTTAATGGATAGCTCTGAAAACTGAAGTCCTGTGTTTTTCTCCTGCCTGGGCACACACATTCCCAGCTCACTTTCAAGCAAGATACTAGAGGGAGGAGGAAGTGGTACTCAAGGAGTCTCTCTCTGCCCCTTAGCTATTCGTTCCTCTTCTCAGAGCAGAAGCAAGCGTGGTAATTGGCAACATTTGTACTGTGTGGTTTGCAGTGCTGGTGTCTGTGTCTCCAGTACATGACTGGTAACACACATAGCTTTGTGCTTGTTCCCCACAATGGAGCAGCTCTGCTCTGGAGACAGGCTGAGAGAGCTGGGCTTGTTCAGCCTGGAGAAGAGAGGGCTCTGGGGAGAATTTACAACAGTCTTCCATTACCAAAAGGAGGCTGATAAGAAATCTGAAGAGGGGCTTTTTACAAGGGCATGTAGTGATAGGACAAGGGGGAATGGCTTTAACCTGACAGAGGGGAGATTGAGATGAGCTCTTAGGCAGAAATCCTTCCCTGTGAGGGTGCTGAGGTGCTGGCACAGGGTGCCCAGAGAAGCTGTGGCTGCCCCATCCCTGTCAGTGTTCAAGGCCAGGTTGGATGGGGCTTGGAGCAAGCTTGTCAAGTGGAAGGTGTCCCTGCCCATGGCAGGGGGCTGGAACTGGATGAGCTTTATGGTCCCTTCCAAGCCAGCCTATGATTGACAGTCACAAGGCAACATCTTATTCTTCCCACCAAGCTGCCTGAGTTGTCATCAGCAAAGGAGAAGCGGAGAACAGATAGCCTAGTTAGTACTTGGGCTGAACTGCAACATGTGTAGCAATACAATATGTAGTTCATGGAGGACAAAATGGTGCTTTTTAAAGTGAGAGTGAATGGGAAACTCAGGAGACAATGTGGGTAGTCCAGATTGAGAGCTCTGGGCTCACCTGTAGTACACAGAAAGACCTCTGCACCACCCAGTCACCTGAGTTTTGTTTTCACTTGCGCCACTGTGGCTTCTGACTGCTGCAGATTTAAATCACTGGGAGCTGGCTTGAGGCCGAAGTCAATTTTGTTTTAAAGTTTCTTCTGCCAAAATGTGGCCCTGGAAGCTTGTACTTCGAGTTGTACAAAGTTTCATTTTATTGTGGTATGTTTTCCCCCTCCATCCCCAAATTGGCGACCGCTTATATGAATTTTGGCAGGGGACGAATGATCCTTCACACTCAGCCTGTAATTTACAGCCACGTTTGGTTTTACATAATGTACCATTTCAACATTGTCTGCCATTTCTTCATGTATTGCGGAAGACTTTCAGGTTTTATTAAACTGGCATATATAAATTGATTTTCCAGCTGGATGCAGTCACTTGGCAAACTCTGCACATTCTAACTACATATGAGCTAAATTACACACTCTAATAGTGTGTTTGAATTATTTTATGTGCAACATATAGTTGCAGGAGCATGTGGCAGTTTCCCAGTGCTTCGCCTAACTGGAGTTTTCCTCCTAGCTAAAGGAACTATTACAGAGACATAAATATTTTACTGAAGGAACAAGCAGGCTGTGCCTTCTGGTAGGAGAGGCTCTTGCTAATTTGCACTTGCTGAGAAGAAGTATTACTGTCTCCCCATGACATGAAGAAGTGTTACTTAGGGCAAGTCAAAGTCTGCAAAATTACCACTTGAGTAGAGTTCAAGGGCTTTATGGATATGAAGAAGAATAGAGTTGGACTGGGGCACCTTCAGTTTCAAGGGGATTTCTTGTACAAATCATCCATGAGAGGCAGAAGACTTATGCAGTCTGGCCTGCAACTCTCATGAGTGAATTCTGGAAAACTGGAGCACATTGATTGGATTTTCTCTTTTCTAAAATGGATCAAGATGCCAAGTGAGACACCATTCACCTCCGATGCGCTAGCCCCCCAGTATTGCCATTCTTGCTTCCTGAGAGTAGTAGGCTTTAATCTCTGGGTAGCCTCATGTTTACGTCAGCCTTTGTAAAGGATCAGAGTAGACCTTAATCTCAAACCAGTTACCCAATAATAAGAACTGGGGAGAGTACTGTCGTGAATACTTGCTCACTGAAGACAGGCAGATGACTTCAGTCCACGTAAACCCCAGTGTGTGTGGCCTAGATTTATAGCTGAGTGTTGAATTTGAGAAGCCATTTGGTGCCACCTGTGTGCTACCTACAAGGCTTGGCTTGTCAGTGGGATAGTCACTAGGGTTGGAATTATTTTTTTTTGATGATGCTCACATTTACCAAATAGCTTCACATATCTCTGTCCAGAGGGTTATCCTGCTCCAAGGGGTAGTGTTCAACTCAGTAACTGCTATTTCTGTCTCATAATGGCAGTAATCTTGCTCTTAAGGCTCTTTTGTGGGAAGTAGCTGATGATGGTCACACGTTGTGGTGCAGCCAGCTCCTAGGGTCACCAGGGCGCAGGCAGATGCAGTAACTCCGAGAGGCAGTGCTGGATTTCACATTGTGAACTTTTTCTCTTGGAAGGGTTTCACTCTGCATCAGAAACAATGTTGCAGCCTCATCTTCTTGAGCTGTCTATTGCACATCCTCCTCTCCTATAGAAGGTGGAGTAAAGGAACGCAGTATCGTAATGTTATCACCAATAATCTTTTAATTCACCAGATGAATTTTATTGGAGAGAAATTTGTTTCCTTATTTCCTGAGAGATGGAATTAGCAATAAATTCTGCCACTGCCTCTCAGTTCTCATTTTGTAGCCACTGCTCATCTTACAGTGCTTCAGGTGTCAGTTGTGCTATCTATTTACCACATGGATAAACACATAGCAAGCATTATATCACTTTATTAGGCCACTAATATCCAAGAGCTTTGTCTTATGACACGGTATAAACAATAAATCATATGCTCATTGCAGTTATTTTTTACATCAAGTTTTATTCCTACATCCCAGGCAGAATAAAGTGTTTGGTGCAGTTTTCTTGTTACGTCTTTCTGCCTTCTCTGTTGTTATTAATAGATGATGGTCCTGATTATTCTGCCAGGGGAAGCAATACTGGATAAATGGTGGGCTCGGAAGAGGGAATTGGAAAAAATGTTTTGGCTCTTACATGGTATTGATGACTGTGATTTTTCTTTGGGAGAGCTGGGTAAAACTGGTAAACTAAGGACCAAATAGTCAAAGTTCAGCCAGAACTGCTTAGCCAAATAATCCGTGTTAAAAAATGGTGCTCTAGAGCCCAGGGAGTGGAAATCATGGGTAGCATCTAGGATGTGTAAAGATGGTCTCACACTGGTAAGAGGTCCTCATCAAAGATTTCTTGTGGTAAATGATCAGTTTCCTAAGCTAAAAGCATGCTGTAGAGTCCCAGAATATGCATTCCTGGTAGGATCATTAGGAAAAGGGGCAGGTTTATATTTTAATGAAGAGGTGTGTGTTTTACCACAAAAGAAAGTGTCAGTAGTATGTCATCACAGCCACAGCCGTCTGCCCTGCAGTATCTACAGTTGCTGCCCATCATAACTTCCACCTTTGGTTTCCTGGTGCCAGGTGAGACCACAGCAGCTTTCTTAGCTGCTGCATGCTGGTTTTGGCATCACTTTTATTCTTTTAGGAGAAGTAGCAAGCAGCCTTTACTTTGCTTTTCTCCTCTTCCCATATGCATCCGCATTCCACATGGTCCCTAAACTCTGCCATTTCTTCTCTGCTAGCAGGGGTTCTCCCAGGTTTGTGTCTGGATGGTTATTTAGCCAATGGACAAAGTACAATTGTGAAAATACCTGAACTGAGCTATCTGGTTGGTACTGAATTATTCTGCCTAAACATAAGATCATCTCTTTCTCATCATTACGTGGTTCTGGGTGAAGAAATGGAAAAGGAGAAAGGCTGAGCACTCCATTAGTGTTGAACTAACTTGAGGCTGCTCACAAGATTTGCCTGACTGTATCAAGACTGTAAGAGGTACAAGTTACTATTTGGGAGAGTTTTCCTGTTGCCTTCTCTAATGTCTGTGTGGAGCAGCTATGGGGAGAAGGAGGAGAAAGGCTTTTCTTTAGAAGACCATCTTCAGCCTGAGCCTAAAATTGGGGTTCCCTATCCAGTCTTGCAACTGGAAGGAAAACAAGAACCGCACTATGTAGGAGGTAGATCTTATTAGAGTGTTAGAATATTTGTTCCCTAATTCAGGCTTCTCTTCTCTTTGCAAATCACACAGACATCCTGTTTTCAGCAGATTTTGCCAGGAATGTGATTTGAACCTCTGCTTTGTTTGCAGACTACCCACTCCATCTGTTAGTTGTTTGGCATTTGTGACCAGTGCTTTGTGGCCTAAATGGCATAAAGTCTTGTTCTTAGCAGGATGGCTCAATACGCAGATATGCTCTTTACTCTACAAAACAAGGTTGGATGCATTGTTTTGCTTCCAGTCCTTGATTGGGTGCCTGAAAATTTTGGAAAAGAGAATAATAATGAAGAATAGTGATTAATATAGAAATGCAGTTGTTTTCCAAATAAAATAATCCAGTTTTTGTCACAAAGAGGAGGAAGCATGGTCGAGTAACAATGATAGCATGGCTTTCCCAAAGCATATCTAGTCTTCATTTCCGTAACGCCTGGCTTTCTCCCACCTTTTCTGTGGGATTTAGGAGCCCAAAGGGTAAGAGTTAAGCTGTAGTGGGAGGTGTATGCAAAATGAAAGCTTTTCAGTGAGGATCATTGAAACTGAGAACACAAGTTTTGTTCAGTTGCAGATACAAGCAGATGAGGAAGTCCAGTACGCAGCAGAGCAGGTTTGGGAGCAGCAGCTTGCTCGTTGAAGAAGAGGATAAAAAGAGCCTGAACGTGATGCCAGTTTGATGAAATGTGTTCATTGGGAGGTAGCTTAGACCGATGTCATCTTCCATAAGTACAGACACATTATAGGCTGTAGGGGCAATAGGCTGAGGATGACTGTGTGGGAACATTAAAGGCCACATCTGTCCAGTTCTGCAGCTGCTTCTAGTCCAAGCCCTGTTTCCCCAGTTCCCTTCCTCACCCTGCATCAAGGTGCCTTGTGCCTCCCTTGTGCTGCAGGGAGATGCAGACAATATGGTATAGATCAGAAGATGCATTGGGAAAGGAATAATTTTATGTTGACTCATGCCAGATTAAATCATGTGTTTAGGATCTCGTGGGTCATGAACTGTGAGAACTTTCTATGAAAATTATGAGCCATAACTCAAGCAGGCAGCTCTGGGACAGCCACACAGCTGCACGAGGCATGCAGGCCATGCAGGCTGCCCTTTGCCCTCTTGCACTTGAGATGGAGGGGGGTTATATTTTATTTATTTATTTATATAGAATCCCAGCCTGGTTAGGGTTGGAAGGGACCTTAAAGCTCATCCAGTTCCAACCCCCTGCCACAGGCAGGGACACCTTCCACTAGAGCAGTTTGCTCCAAGCCCCGTCCAACCTGGCCTTGAGCACTGCCAGGGATGGGGCAGCCACAGCTTCTCTGGGCACCCTGTGCCAGTGCCTCAGCACCCTCACAGGGAAGAATTTCTTTCTAATGTCTAATCTCAATCTCCCTCCTGTCAGTTTAAGACCATTCCCCCTTGTCACTGCATCCCTTGTGAAACGTCCCTCTCCAGGTTTCTTGTAGCTCCTTTAGGCACTGGAGCTGCTCTAAGGTCTCCCCTTAAGGAGCCTTCTCTTCTCCAGGCTGAACCAGCCCAGCTCTCTCAGCCTGGCTCCAGAGCAGAGCTGCTGCAGCCCTCTCACCGTCTTTGCAGCCTCCTCTGGACTTGCTCCTGCAGCTCCACGTCCCTCTCCACCGAGAGCGGAGCAGAGTGGGAGGATCACACTGTCGCCCTCAGTAACCCTATCTCTGGCCTGCAGGTACAGCTGGGATTTCCCTCTCCGGTTCCCGGTAGCAGGGTTGTCCCGAGGGCGCGGAGCCCTGCGGAGTGCAGCCGCCGGCTCGGGGCCGCAGCCTCCGGTCCCGCCGTGAATGGCAAGGGCCCCTAGAGGGGGCTGGCGGCCCGGCGGAGACAGGGCGGCTTCGCCGGCACAGCCCCGACTGCCGGGCAGGCAATGGGCTTTATCATTCCGTTCACATCTTTACCCCGTACCGTGCCCCAGACATACTTACCTTGGATAGTCAACTTGCTGAGCGCTTGTCAGCACCGTGCCGCGCGCGTCAGGCGGGGAGCGGCATCCCGGAGACATCCTCGTGCCCAGGGCTGGGATAGAGGGTGATGTTTCGGGAGGACGGGGGGAGACACGCCCCCCCCCCCCCCCCCCCCCTTCCTGCAGCGAATGGAGATCAGTAACAAACTTGGGGTGGGGTGACAAGGTTTTCTATGTACCCTTTACTTTATCCCAGTGGGCAGTGAAAGTGCTGGGCTGCGCGGGCATACGCCTGTGCCAAGGATTGCGAGTTGCACTTCAATGGGGGAAAGAGCTGGGGTGGGGTGCTCTGCCGGCGCCCTGTGATATGCGTCTATATACATATAAATAATTACTAATGAAGGGGGCTTAGCCGCAGGAATGTGGTTTCAAAGATCTCAAAGACTTTTCTCGTTGAGAGAGACTTTCTTAGGTAAAATGGAAAAAAAAGAATAATTAATGTTATCAGGGATCAAACAGGACACTTTCCGTGTGTCTTGCTTCTCCCACACTGTGTATGGAAGGAAGGAGAAGCATAAGGAATGGGCAAACACATTAATCCCTTCCTGCCAAAATTTCTGTTAGAAAACCTCTCCGTCACCTACCTGTACCATTAGCCTGTTTGCAGGATTGATTTGATACATTGATTCTATTACGGCAGAGCTTGCGAAGAGTGAAAGAACATGAAATATAGTTCCCTAAAGAGCAGATTTCTTGGTCAAGAGAGAGTCTTACAGACTAGCAGCAGAAAGAGAGCGCTAGCAAGTATGCTAAATAAAAGCAGATACCAATCATAAACAATTACATATGTGCTTAAAAATTCTCCTCTTGACAACTTTACATTTGCTGGTGGAAGTCACCTTATGAATATCAGCAGATGAATTATTCTATATGGGTAAGGAGTTGAAAAAGCAAAGGACATCTCACTTTTTCCTTTAACCTTGGGGAATAGGAAAGATCTGGCTCTTGCATCTCTTCAGAGAATACAGTCACTGCAAGGGGAAAACCCATATGCATTGAAGGGCTTCTGAATGCATCTAAATAACAGGCATATCAATGAAATGCCAGACTTTGGCGCAACAATAACCCATCTATAAATCATACAGTGTGCTGTTTACCTTGGATTTACACTGAGCTGCAGAGCCAGCTCTACTGGGAAGTTTGCACTGACAGGCCAAACCATCCTGGCTAAGAAGTACATCTGCCTCATCCATTTGAATAAGCAGAGCCGAACTGAGGGTCTTAAATCTGCAAGGCATCTTTTCATATTCTCGCTAGAAGAGCATCCCAGTTTGTTTGCTTGCAGTTTGAACTCATATCTTGTGGTCATATTACTATGATCAGATATTAATATTAAATAATACTTGTTGTGAGTGGAATTGCCTTTCTGTTCTCCATACTCTCTTGCAGTGGGTCTGGCTTGTTGAGAAGGTAGTAATTATTCTCACTTCTTAGCTAACCAGTTTCAGTGCTTAACTTTCAGCCTGCGGTTTGGTTGCAGACTTTCTCCTTGTAATATTTGTTCTGCATCTTGGATGTCTGAGCATAGAGCACGGTATTGTTTCTGGCTGCTGCTGGTGTGACTCACATTTTTAAATGGTGGATAGATAACTGGCAAGTGACAAACTTTCAATACAAATTAATCTTTCTGGCATTCTGGAAAACACAGGATTCTCAAGGATTTCCAGAAATACCTTCTGGCTATATGAATATTCTGAAATAACGAATAGGATTACTCACAGCCAACTGCAGTTTGGCAGTCAAGCCTGCAAAATATTTTGGGAGAAGGTTTCTGCCTGTTTGTTTTCTGCTGCTCGGCTAGAACAAGTGCTGTCACTTCCCAACGTGTGACTAATTCAAGGTTGCCAAATCCTGTGATTTTTATCGCAAGTCTCGTGATACTCGATGGTTTTTTTTTCCCTATAACTTCCCCTTCCCGGAGACATTTAATTAGGTGAGAATCTCAGTTTTCATTTTTATAGAAGTCAGTTCCTACTCCTCAGACTGTGAAGAAGTTTGAAAATATGACCCAGGGGCATCCTAAAGACAACCACAAACCCCAGAAGAAACACACATGAATTTCACTTTCTTTCTTTGGCTCGTGAGCTTCAGATAGTTCCTCAAACATCTGATTCCCGACTTTGGAATATTTAGGCTGGGAATACCCTCAATGAATTCTCCTCTTTCCTTCCCTAAATTTCAAACACTGCCCATTTTCTTCAAAGGGGAAGGACTGAGTTGCGGAGCCGCAGTGCAGCCACCACGGCCCATATTCAAAGCGTTCTCTCGGCACCTGTACTCTTAACTCAGCCTAACTGAGCCAAACACATTTTTTATTTCATGTTATTTTGCTCAAAGGTCAAATTCTTTGGTTCCCAGGTGCAATGAAACCCATTACACCCTGCGCTGTTACAAGGTGACCCTCCCTATGGCCTGAAATCAGAGACACATTGCCTTCTCAGGAGAACCTGCCATGAGCAGTAGAGAGTGAAGCTTTGCATGACAAACCTCATCTGATGTGTGCAAATGCGCAGGCATTCATAAGAAAGCTTTTCAGTTACAGGAACAGAGGAGAGCATCAGGCTTTTCATAAATGAATGTTCCTGGAATATTCTCCCCTAGATACTCCCCTCTCATCCCACTTTTTCCTCAGTCATGCATGAACCAGTCTTGGTTTCTGTGAATGTACTTGCTGTTTCTAAGTGTTTCCAATAGGAAAACTGTGGGTACCGCTAGAGTAAATAAAGCACAGTCGATGGGTTGTTCAAACTGTTTGATTAGGGTTTTTCAGAGCTGGCTGAAAAACAGCCTTTCCAGTTTGTGAGGATCTTGTATTTTTTTATTATTTTTTTTTAGAAATTTGACATTGCTCCAATTGGCCTGAAAACTTTTCTTTTTTAATTTCCTATGAATTGAAAAAATGTGCTCTGGAAACATGGCAAGGGATGTCTCCTGCCGCAGTCAGACTGAGCAGAAAGCTGATCTGAGTTTGCAGCCTCTTTCCCCCAAAATGTTTCTCTGCTCTGTTTCCCTCCTGCCAAACTGTAATACCACCATCCCTGTAACACAGCCCAGGCTTGCTCTGGCCTGGGCAGTCCTGCCCTTCCTCTTCCTTCTGCTCCTTCATCCTCCTCACCACTACACCTCAGGTGGAGGGCATAATGGGAACCATCAAGAGACAGAAGGTTCACTGTGTGACTCTGTACAGCTAGTGGCCACCCAGGGAAGAGGGCAGCACCCAAACAGGGGACAGCTTCTACCCTGGCCTGCAAGAGGTTTTTTAGGCAGGGATGAGGCTTTTCCTTCCTCCCCAACAGGCACTTTCTAAGAAAATTGATGATGAAGTGGATGATTGCTGCTGGTCCTGCTGTTTATTCCTAATGTGAAGACTCCAATCTGTTTGGTGTTGGATTAAGCCTTTCACTAGTGGGGCAGAATTAAACTGGATAATTAAGAAAAGAAAGTGACTTTGTTACAGAGCACAAGGCTGCAAAGGGGTCTGGCTAAACTAAATGTGAAGGGCAGACACATTTATTGCCCTGACCTGCATCTCTGCTTTGACCTGCTTGACATTTTTTGCCTCCAGACTCTCCCTTAAATCTGTGAGAAGTTCTGATCCTGATCTGGCCATTGCAGCTGAAATGGGAAGGGAAAAAAACATGCCAGCAAAGGAAAGGCACCATGAAATAGACTACAGTGGAAGGAAATTAAAGATAAGGAGGGCTATGAGAGACATACTGTTGAAATGTGTATTTCATTGACAGGGCATTCACGCTATGGAATGATAAAAAGGAGGAGGGGACATATCCTGCACACATGGCAAAGCTTTCTTATGTATGGGAAAAAAAGACTTGTGCATGAGAGAAGGCCTGGAGCCCTTTCTCCTGCCAAACTGCCCCAAAATGGGGATGGGTCTCATCTTGGGTGGCTTTGCCCCAGACCTGTTCCTGAGAGAAGGATGGAGTGAGGGGCTGGTCTCTGCTCCCAAGTAACAAGTGACAGGACAAGAGGAAATGGGCTCAAGCTTCACCAGGGGAGGTTTATATGGAGATTAGGAAAAATGTCTTCCCCAGAGAGTGTGCAGGCATTGGAATAGGCTGCCCAGATCAGTGGTGGAGTCACTGTCCTTGGAAGTGTTCACACACAGTGACATGGGTTAGCGGTGGCCTTGTCAGTGCTGGGGAACGGTTGGACTTGATGATCTTAAAAGTCTTTTCCAACCTGGTTGATTCTATGATCCCTTCATACCACGGAGTCACTGTGTGACAGCCACCTGCATGCAGGCATACAGATGCTCTGTGTCCTCGCTTCATGAGTCAGGAAATCCTCCCTCCTCCTCTGTGCCTAAGTTAAAAAAGTGCTGATTTAATGTCTTTTTGGATTTGACTAGAGTAGTTGGGAGGTTTCTTTCCAGTCAAAATAAAAGAAAACAAAACTCAAACCACATTGCCAGATGCTGTGCTGCTAGTATATCATAAAACAAAGCAAGCAGTAATTTTGTCATAGATACATATGGTACAGGGCTGATGGAGTCAGGCTGAAGATTCAGAGCTTTCAAAGAGGCCAGGAAACAGGCCAGGCAGTAAGCCTGCTTTTTAATATGATTAGATGGTTAGGAATATGAATTTGTATCCAGAGTTCTCTTTCGGATCAGGGACAAAAAGCCATTTTTAAAGGGGAATGTTGCAAGTGGCTGGCCTGATCCTCCATGTCCCTGTGCATCCACCACGGTGACTCATGGAAGCTGCGGTTCTCGTGATCTGCTCTCCTCCAGGGCTGGCGCTCCCCATTCAGATGACTCTTCCCATCGTGAACTGCAGGAGTCCAAATAAAAAGAATACTGTGGTGCACTGTGGAAAATGTGCTCCAGCCCAAGAGCCAAAGAGGAAGGAGAAGGGGGGCTTGCAGCTCTTGAATTACTGCTCCCATGAGACAATAGGACTAAGAAGATGACTGGAAAATGAGGCTGAAAAGAGACACTATGACTTTTGTTCCAACCACTTCTTTCTTTTGTTTTGTTTTAGCACATCCTGGAGCTAAAAATTTTACTACTTGTGATGGAAAATCAAAAACTTATGCGAAAATCAACACTTTCTCATGGAAAGAGCATTTTGCAGGATTTTTGTTTTAAAAGAAAACACTTCTCTGTTACCACAAAAGTGGTAACACATCAGTGGGCTTTCTGGTCCATTCTGCTTCCCGTATTTAGCCCTGTTTCAAGTGGGACTGAGCATGGACCCAGTTACTACATCCACAAATCCAGAACTACACTTTTGTCGATGCTTTATTACCCAGTTTGATCAGCTGCCACTGGGCTTCTCTCCACCAGTGTGCTTGCCATTCTTTCTGAGATTGCTGCTTTAAAAGTATGAGCTCCCAAGTGGCTGCACAGTAAGAATAGCATGATGCTTTGAGTGATGACATATGGTGTCCCTTCTCTTCCCTCTCACTGGAGTTCTGGTCCTCATACTTGGCAGCCTGATGCAGCAAACCAGAAGAGGTCTAGTGGAACAGATTTGTTACAATTCCAGGCTTTTGTGTGCAAGCTCCCGTGCTGAAATATCCAACTTGAGTGTTCGACAGTCACAACAGAACTCATTCTGGAGCTGCATAGCTTCTAGGGTGAGACATAGCACAGTGCATAAAAATAGGTCCCTTTATGAGTTTCTGCTCTAGTGGACTTGTAAGAATAATTAATAGGGCAACCACCATGCTGTACCTCTCTGCTTTCTGTGAAGCTGGGTAGGGTCTAGGGATTTTCCATAAGCTCAGAAACCATAGGGGGATCTTCAATATCATTTTGGAAAAACCCCCACACCTAACACTTAAACATTCATAGAATCACAGGTTGGTTTGCGTTAGAAGGGGCCTTAAAGGTCATCCACTTCCAGCACACTGCCATGGGCAGGGACACCTTCCACTAGAGCAGCTTGCTGCAAGCCTCGTACAACCTGGCCTTGAACACTGCCAGGGATGGGGCAGCCACAGCTTCTCTGGGCACCCTGTGCCAGCGCCTCAGCACCCTCACAGGGAAGAATTTCTTCCTAATGTCTAATCTAAATCTCCCCTTTGTCCTGTCATGATATGCCTTTTTAAAAAGTTCCTCTCCAAATTTCTGTCCTCCAAATCTAGCGTTACATTTTCATATTTAACATGGTCTAAAAGTTTATTCAAGATCTTTTCAGAATTCTAAGGGGAAAGTGCCCACAGTGTAAAATTAGAAACAGGAAATGACCAATTCTATCATTTGCCCTTTGACCATCTCCACTGGGGCTAATACTCAGCTTCCTCAGGGACCAGAGAAAGCAGACAGAGCAAAGCAGATAATTTGCATTGTCTGACTCTTCTGAGTGACTAGGAACACAGGTAGGCTGAAGTGGAGGTTTGCTCATTTTATAGATATATGGACAACTTAATCAGTGTAAATTAATAGCATCTTGGTATTTTTTTCTCTGCTGCACTGAGTAACAGTGGAGAAGAGAAACATATGGATGATAGGCAAAAGAAGAGAAATTTGCAAATAAGGGGGAGAGATTTGAAGTGGCTTATAGAAGACAGTGGGGTTTGTCATCCTAAAGGAAAGAAAAGTGGCTTTTAGAGTTGTGAGTTTGGAGGTTTATTTTCTGTTCTTTACACTGAAACTGTGAGTCTGATTTGGACCACAAAACTCCTAAGAAAAGAGCGAAACACTACCCCAAGAATAAAGGTAATAAAAACTGAAGGACAGAGAGGGAAAGAACCTATTTCCTAGACTTTGTTTCATACTGAAACTTGGATAAGATAACTTGCTTAGTATTTCCATCTCTTCAGTTCACAGTGAACATCCTTAAGCTCTTTGTAATTCTTCTAGATAAGTTAGGGTGCATACAAATTAAACATGCAGATACTTCTAACATGGACAAATGTCAAGAGTTCAGTGCAAGTAAGAGGAATTAGGAAGCTGAACTGGGAAGATACCCAGATTTACAGCTTGGAGATAGGGTAGAGGAGAGTCAAATGGCTTGGAAGGAAGCACATGAGACAGCACTTTTCTGTGCTTGATCTGGTACTAGAAGAGAAGTTCATTTTCGTCAGGTCACTGGATTTCTAAGCTGTAGGGTGGAAGAGCTGAGTGAGTGGGGGCAGTCTTTGGCGATCACTACTATTGGGTAGCTGAAGCATATTATAGAATTATAGAATAGTTAGTGTTGGAAAGGACCTTAAGATCACCTAGTTCCAACCCCCCTGCCATGGGCAGGGACACCTCACACTAAACCATGTCACCCAAGGCTCTGTCCAGCCTGGCCTTGAACACTGCCAGGGATGGAGCATTCACAACTTCCTTGGGCAACCCATTCCAGTGCCTCACCACCCTCACAGTAAAGAATTTCTTCCTTATATCCAATCTAAACTTCCCCTGTTTTTTAACCTGTTACCCCTTGTCCTATCACTACAGTCCCTAATGAAGAGTCCCTCCCCAGCATCCTTATAGGCCCCCTTCAGATACTGGAAGGCTGCTCTGAAGTCTCCGCACAGCCTTCTCTTCTCCAGGCTGAACAGCCCCAACTTTCTCAGCCTGTCTTCATACGGGAGGTGCTCCAGTCCCCTGATCATCCTCGTGGCCCTCCTCTGGGCTTGTTCCAACAGTTCCATGTCCTTTTTGCGTTGAGGACATGAGAACTATTGAAAAACGTCCATGTATTTTTCCTGTTCAGGAGTGATTTCATCAGCTGTTCCTTAGTTTATCAAACCAGTCAGTGTTTTTTCTTCATAGAATCATAGACAAGTTTGGGTTGGAAAGTACCTTAAGATCATCTAGTTCCAACCCCTGCCATGGGCAGGGGCACCTCGCACTTGACCATGTTGCCCAAGGCTCTGTCCAACCTGGCCTTGAACACTGCCAGGGATGGGGCAGCCACAGCTTCTTTGGGCAACTTCTTCAGTTGCCTTTATTGTTTTATACAGGGGTTGGTTTGATGTTGCAGAGATATAAGGTACCACCAGGGAAGGGAAAGTGTGAAAAACATAGCTAACCTTTTTGAAAATAGCTCAGTTTTATTCAGCTTTTGTTTTAGAACTGGAGGTTTGATGGGGTGTGAATGTGCCAGTTCTGGAAGTGCCCTCCGTGTTTTGGTGGCAAGTGGTAAAAGCCAAGAACCTGGGCTTTGGTCTGGGAGTCTGTTGCCTTTATGCATGTAATTGCAAACATCCTCAGCAAGAAAACAGAGCTGTGACTTAGCAGAATTAACAATATGACCAGCAGAAAAACTCATTGAATTCCCCCTGCTCTTCTCTGTTTCCCTGTTTTGGGGAAGAAAAGAAACAGAAAAGTAGATTAGCTTGAATGGTTCATTCTGCAGCAGAGAATGGAAGTATGTCTGGCTAGGAGTTTGGCACTGGAAGAACAGAGGATGCAAAGGTGGCTGAACAGAAACTCTGGGGTTTGGTTTGTTTTGATTCAAAGTCTGGGAGAAGTGGATGCTGTCATCTGTGCAATTATTTTTGTTGTTTGCAGGCCAAAGATAGGTTAGGCCCAGAGAGCTCTCTGAGTTGTCCTACACTGAGAGCCTGGGGAGTCCACAGGAACAGGGCTTACCCTTGCTACCTCCTCTCTGCCAGCCACAGCTACTCTTTCACGCCACTCTGCGCCACCTTCTCCCTTTTCTGGGAAGAAGGGGAAATGGCTGGAGACTCCTCAGGTGACACTGGACCTTCTCATGCTTGGAGAATAGGGGGAGAAAGACATTGGACCCTTTTCTTATTCTTTTCCCAGTCCCAAAGAGGGAGAAGGCAGATTGGGGCTTCACCCTGCTCTCCCTCAACATAAGCTGAAAGTTGGGAGCGCAGCCTGCACCTCTGGTTTGCTGGTGAGCACAGTTCACAGTGCTCACAGGAGGTTTCCCTTGTTAGCGCTGCAGAGGGTGCTGAGGGCAAGGGAAGCCCAGCTACAGCTCCCACTGGGTGCTGGTCCTGCCTCCAGTGCCAGCTGGGTACCAGTGGAGGGGTGCTGCACAGGAGCCAGTCTGCATGTGGCCAGGTAAGTATGCAAGAAACCCAGCCACCAAGTTAACTGCTGTTCATGCTCTTCAATTCAAATATTCAACAGTCCTGAGAAGTACAGAAACGTCCTCAGTTCCAACCTGTCCCTTTTTGTGTCAGGTAATTTAATTTCTTCCTGGAGGGACCAACGTTCAGATGATGAAAAGCCTTTGTCTTTGCATGGGGCTGTGTAAGATGGCTGCAGATGAAATCTCCCAGAATCAAAGAAAACATGACCACCGACTAGGTCCAAGTTACCATCCTTTGGATTTCTGTGCAGACTGCAGCTGTCCTGCTGGTGCCCTCTCCAAAATCAAAGCCCTCCACTCTGACAGCCAGTTAGCGGGACTACAGCTGCCTCTTGGAGAGGAGTGAAAGAAGCTGGCATGAGTTATCTTGCCTTCTATCAATGCAAAGTTACGTTTTCCTTCTATGACAGCATCCACTTGGGATACTAAAATAACTTTTCAGTGCCTAATTAAGCTGCCACTTCCTTATTGGGACTAGATGATGGTACAGAAAGATTGAGATCTGTCCAATGCAAATAAGTGGGTAGTCAGGGGATATGTGCCAAGAATCCTGACTCCTATTATCTCCCTGGACTAATACCAGGCAACCCCAGTTTGCCTGCATACAGGAACGGAAACCTATAGTGGGCTGTTATTCAGGGATTGAGGCCCCAGCCTAAGGAAGGCTAATGAAATGCTTGACTTCTTTGTCAGTAGTAGCCTTTCTAAAATAGCAACAATTAAAGATGCTCCCATAATTGTTTCAGTGATTTCTCTCCCAGTTTTTTTATTTCTGTGTATCAAGGAATTTTAAAACTTTCCCTTTCTCTTCTTTTTTGATGCAGTCATTTGTCCTGGGAATAGAGCAGGGGCAGGAAAAGCATGACAGTATTCCAGGGAAAAAAGTTTCATTCCAGAGATGGTGGAAAAAAAAATTTGCAAAGTCTGTAGTGATTCTTTTCTATGTTTCTAGTCTATGTACAAGAGATGACAACAAAGATCGGCCCTACATTCTGAATTTACACTTCTCTGATGAGTTAAGTGGTGTAAAATAGTCCCTCCTCTGGCTCACCCCCCTCACTGCCATTCCTGTGCTGCCTTATTTGCCCTTTTCAGAAACTGTACAGTGACTTTGTTTAATTGACCAGAACAGTCACTGTCTGCAACAGAACTTGTAACGGAGAACTTCCCTCTGGTTTCCTTGATGAGTAGGTTGAAAAGAGACCAAATAAATACTCTGGTATTTGCTGCTGGTCACTGTAAACTCTGCGCTGTTATTCATGTACATGCTGTGAGTTCAACAAGGCCAAGGGCAAGGTCCTGCACCTGGGTCAGGGCAGTCCCAAACACAAATATAGGCTGGCTGGAACTGGACTGAGAGCAGCCCTGAGGAGAAGGACTTGGGGGTGTTGGTCAATGAGAAGCTCACCATTAATCTGTCAGTGTGTGCTCGCACACCAGTCCAGAAACCAGCCGTGTGCTGGGCTGCATCAAAAGGAGGTGACCAGTGGGTTGAGGGTGAGGATTCCCCCTCTGTTCTACTTATTCTGTGAGTGTATGAATATGAGCATCGCTCCAAGTGTAATTCCCAAAAGTACATTTTTCAGGCATCTTTGTACAAAAGCTTTTATGTATAATTCTTCTGTTACATATTTGGCTTTTACAGAAATGCTTCTTCACTGGAGTTGCTGGAGTTACTCTTGGTACATAGGATGTGTTAGGATCCCCTAGTTTAAGTGGCCCTGTAGTACTGGTTCTGTTGAGCTAACCAGGTGATCCCACAGTTGTAACAAGGCTATGAGTAACAACTTAAATTGTGAGCATCATGATAACTCCTGAACAGAACTGAGGAGGAAAGTTCATTTTGGAGGTGTGGAACTACTTATATTTGTGGGTAGAAAAGATAAGCATGGGGATGCATGACCTTGCAAAAGCAGCATGTAAGTCATAATCACTCAAAGCAGGCCTTTGTACTCAAGGAATTTGGTCTTTCCTCTCTCAAAAAACAAAGCTATGCTATTTCAGCTTTATTTTGTGGTGCTTTTTGGGGTTGGGTCTTTTTTAGGGGGGTGTCCTCCTTTTTGTTTTCAAGCATTTTAAAGCTTGTCTGTCCTTTGTGCCAAATGCACTAAATAAAATGAAACACGGGGTGGCCTAGGTTATCTGTTCTAGCTCCTGATGCAATTACTCTGTGCCTGAGTGAGCCTCATTTCTTACTGACTTAAGGAATTCAGCTGTCAAAAGCTAAGAAATGTGTATACTTTCCTAAAGATGAGCTGCATCTCAAATAACAAGGAAGTCACATCACTGTTGAACAAGATCTTAATTTCTCCAAAGTGGTTTCCTTACGTTGGGTGTCACTTCGGAGGCAGAAGTTTCATCTTGCCGGGAGGTGTTTGCAGTGTATTACATCAAACAGGAATTTAGGTGGTGATAAAATGAAACCTTATGAATGAGTCCTGTATTTCCTTTGTAATGCTATTGGTAACAAATTAGTAACGAATATACACTAACTGTTTTTAGAGGACTGACTGTCCACTGGTTAGGATGTAGGGCTAGGAGCTGGGGAGAACAGAGATGGTGCTCCGGGCTCAGCGATTCTGTCACAAAGCTGCTGTTGTTTTTTTTAGGATTTAAATCAGTGTCTTTCTTTGCTTGACACCTTGTTTCTGAACTTTTTGGAGTCTGGGAGAGTCTGGAGTCATGGGATCTAATTCTGATACCAGCAGCCTGGGCAATAGGTGCCCAAGGGAAATGAGGTGTCTTAAATTCTCTGCCTTTCTGTGCATCAGGCATAGGTTGACATGGAAGGTTTTATGTTAGATTGGGATTGACAGCTCTGCAGCTGTTTCTGGAGTTCAGTGTCTGTATTGTTCATTCCCCAAATGGAGGCAAATATATATATATATATATATATATATATATATATAAGTGTTTGTTTTAAAAGGAGCAAGAACTTCAGCTGGTCCCATACTCTCACCCCTTCATGTAGACCACCAAAAGCCTCCCACCATGAACATTTCCCACTTTCCAGGAATGTCTGGGTGCCTGGCTGTTAGCTGTTCCAGGAAGGGCACTCTCCAGCCCTCCTGGCAGATATCCACGTAGGCATGACATGGGTCAGATCCACAGGGAAGGAGAGGGAGAAAGGGAAAATAAGGAGGAAGAGTGACTGTGATTCTGTAGCTCATTGGGTGGGACATGGGCAATGATCATAGTGAAATTACTGAGGCAGGGATTGGGTTTGGGTCTTGCACTCTAATCTTACTTCCCCATTCGGATAGACTGTTATAAGAAAGGTCTAAAAACCAAACCCTTTGGCTTTGGTTTAACTGTTAGAAGTTTCTCTGATTACACCTGTGGGATGAAGCTTTATATGGGAAATCAGCAGAGTGATGCCTGGGGGAAGGGTACGCCAGCCCCACCACTCTGGAACTAGCCCCCCCGTGTGTGCAAAGGTGTCAGGCACCTAAGAAGATTCTGCTGGCAAAATAACACCATCTACAGACTTGGGAAATCTGTGGTCAAGACATGGCCTTGGAGACTCAACCTACTGTCTCTCTGTATGTAAACCTGGTGTAGGTGCTTAGTTTCATCCTTGGATCTGACCCTGACCTGTGTATGCCTCTGTTTTTTTTTTGTATGCATAAAATGTGGAAACTGCTACACCTAAACCATGAGGATAAATAAATACAGCCTAAGCTAGGCTTTCATGAAGTTAATACAAAGATCCTGATGAGTTTCATAGGCCGTGAAGCAGCTCTGCTAAATAATTACGAAGCACTCCATGATCCTTCCAATGGAGTGTGCTATAGTCATGGTAAGTATCTGAAATCCAAGCAGCTCTCCAAGTCCAGGCACCGCAGGAAGCCTTTGGGTGGGATAGAAATAAGGCCCAACATAGCCCTGGTCCAACAGAGCATGGGCTGGGTGCAGCCTGACTCCAGAGTGGTTTGACTGATTCAGTGCATTGTGTTTTGCTGCTGCTGGGGACCTGTCTGCACTTAGGGCCTCAGACAGCAGAAATAAGAGCGGGTAGAGAGTAACTTATCACCAGTGAGAACTGTTAGGAGGCATTTTACAAACACGTGGTGTGGGTAGCTCAAAGGTAGGCACAGCCAGAAAGTGAAATGAAGTTAGTTTGGAAGAAAAATCCGGAAAATGTAGGACTGGTGACAGGAATAGTGTTTGCTTTGTTTGGCTGCTTTCCTGGGGAGATAGTTACGCTTCCTCCTCCATTTTTGTCAATGTTAGTACCTGCTGAGGCTGAATGGAACCTATTGGGGTGTGGCAGTGACTGGGGAGGAAAGAGTTACCTCAGGTTGAAAAAAAACCCAAACTATTTCTTCTTATTGTATCTTGCTGAATCAAAAATATCTTTGAATTCTTCTGGTTTCTTATTGTCTGTTTAGATCATACGCAGCACCCATTGTGTGTTCTAACCAGTCTTAATTCTTTACAAATGTTCAGCCCTAAAACTGTCTTGTGTTTTCCGTCCCGCTGTTATAAAAGTAATTGACTTCATAGGCTTATTATGCATTTGCCTAAATATTGATACGTCTCTCCCCCGTATGATGCTCATTTAACTTTTACTTTTTCCATGTTGGATTTATTCCTGATTTTCTTGTATACTTCTTTCTTTTTTTTTTTTTTTTTGTCCTGCAGAATGTTAACTTGGGCTCCAAGTATCAAATTTAACTGTGACAGGGTCTCTATTCAATTCCAAAGTTATTTTCCATTCTTTATTTTCCTCAGTATTTTCATGGGATACAGTTCCAATAAACAGTTCGTATAGCAGAGTATCAGTGACGCCATGAGCATTTCTGCAAGCTGGCTTTGGGCTTTTTTTGTTTCCGTCTCCACATATATTCCCATATGCGGAAATTGTGGGATATTTAGTAATATATCTCCCATAAACCAAATTTTGCCTGAGTTTATTGCTCACTGGTTGCACAATTGGTCTTTATTAAAAGCCCCTTCCTTCTGGTTTTTTAAATCACCTTCTGTGCACCTCACCTTCAGTTAGTTTTACTGTGCCTAATGAACCCCTTCCATACCTCAGCTCCACAGCAGTGTGCAACA
Source organism: Pezoporus flaviventris (assembly GCF_033815535.1). Classification (NCBI taxonomy): domain Eukaryota; kingdom Metazoa; phylum Chordata; class Aves; order Psittaciformes; family Psittacidae; genus Pezoporus; species Pezoporus flaviventris. Next base: position 9,677,477 of record NW_026892585.1, read on the forward strand.
GCTCAGCTTCCACAAGGGTGTTGGGAGCTTTAATGCACTACCTTTGGGGGATATGCTTAGCTCAAAGATGAGATGGCCCAAGTAATTCAGAGATAAGGAAATCCAAACAGGAGGTTCTTACTAGCAACACAGGGTTGTGAATTAAACAGCGTATCTTGGGGTTTGGTTTAAGATCTGCTGCCTAGGAAGTTTCACTTGGAGGAAATTACTGGCTTTTTCTGCCTGTTTGCAAAAATACATGTGACTTACAGACTGAACAGTCATATTTGACATGCTTGGTAACCATTGCTGAGGCTTACACTGGCTCTAAAAAGAATGTATTCGGGAGCTTATGAATTCTGTGTTCAATTTCACAGTGATAAAATTGACTACTGTGCATTTAAATGTTGTATTTTGAAGGTATAAGCAGGATTTAAATGATGCAAGGGCCCTGTGTTGGACCTCTGCACGAGGACTGGGTAGAGAGTAGGAAGTATCTGAAATTGGTGTGAAGAGTGTCTTCTGAATGATGTCACCTTCTCAATGAATGTGATCACTTACATCGTTCACTTGCTGCTTTTGAATAAAGAGAAAAATCCCTGTTAAAAATACAAGTCTGTCCATGAACAACTTATGGCTTTGACCTGCCAGAGGGGAGATTTAGATTAGACATTAGGAAGAAGTTCTTCCCTGTGAGGGTGGTGAGGCACTGGCACAGGGTGCCCAGAGAAGCTGTGGCTGCCCCATCCCTGGCAGTGTTCAAGGCCAGGTTGGATGGGTCTTGGAGCAACCTGCTCTAGTGGAAGGTGTCCCTGCCTGTGGCAGGGGTTGGAACTGGATGAGTTTTAAGGTCCCTTCCAACCCAAACCAGGCTGGGATTCTATAAATAGAGAAGGGAGGTAATACCTTATTAAATAAGTGACACCAAATAATTTGCTCCATCCAGATTTTTCCAGCAACATGGTTAACTCAGTTGAAATGAATTTCCTGATGTATAATGAGTAATTTCTGGTATATGCATCTAACCAGGAAAAACAGGAAATTCACCTCTATGGGGAAAGCCAACAAAGACCTGCATGTTGTGACAAAACTGCAGTAGGAACTTTAACATACGCATTTCCTAGTGTCTTGTCATATTAATGATGCATCCTTTGCCTGCCATTAATTGAAGCCCAAGGCTTTCATTACAGGTGTGTGAAGTTGAGTTCCTGTCCCTGTCAGACAGACCCTCAATTAAATAGCCTGATTTTTCAGAACTCCTGGATATACTTCAACTCCCCTTTTGCAGGAAAGCTGCACTTTCAGAAATCACTTCATAGGTATTGATTTTAATTTCCGGAATGGCAGCTGGTTTGAAACACTGCGACTGAAAAAGAAGTGGTTCTTGGGGAAAGTTCGTTGAGGTTGTTTGGTGAGAACAGAATGTGTTTGGGTTTCTTCAATTTCTTCATGCATCTGTGGTCAACCTGGTAGCAGAGCTTGGCTTTGTGCATGGCTACCATTGCATGCTTTGGAGGTGGAGGCAACACAAAGGGCAGTCAGATAGGCAGTGGTAAAATACCTTCTTCCCATGCTAGTTTTGTATCTGACTGCTCTCAGGCAGTGGTGAGGGTGCACTCTGTAGCATACTCCAAAAAGGGGGTTGGTTATTGGTTTTGATTTTAGAGTACAGCATTGTGGAAATGTTTTTGCCCACCTGGTCCCTGGGCTTCATGGGAATGAGCTGGGAACATCAAATGGGTCATCACCACATCCCCATGAAACACCTCCCAGATTGTTTTCTCAGGGTGTTCTCCATGTGTAGTAGCTTTGTGAGCTGTGAAATCAGTGATCCACAAGAGGGAGAATGACTTGTAACTTCTGTTGTACAAATACAAATGACATCCATTCGTGTGAAGGGCTGGTGTTACCTGCTAGTGTTGCTGCGCGCTTCTGGCATCAAAGGCCAAAATATTACCAGGCAGACAGTGAGGAATCTGTACCCATGGATGTCTCTGTGAAATAGAGAGAAGAGGTCAAAAACCACATTCTAAGCCCTCAATACCTGAAAAAGTGCTCTGATTTGCTGATGGTGGTCATGAGAGCAGCACTGAGCAGCCCTTGGTACTGGCTGAAGCACAGCTTGCTTGGGAAGATATGATGGATGTAGTGCTCTCAGGAAATGGTGCAAATATGAAGAGATTTAAGCAAAACAAGCTATAATAAACGAAATTATTAAACTAAGTGGTACAAGTTCAAACAGGTCTCAGCAGTTGCTGTTTCAGTTTGGAACTGAGGAGATTCCTAAGCACTGGAAGAGTGAAGTCCTCAAACAGCCTCTTGGTGCAGGTACTGGGGCAAGGAAGTAAAAACTGTCTTTCTGCCAGTCTTAGTAAAGCTGTGATAGGAATTGTTTAACAGAGGTGGAGTGATTCTGGATGTTTTTTTAATGTGCTGCTACACCTCAAAGGGTTCTGAAAGGAAACCTGAGCACTTCCTGCTTGTTGAGTTGTCACACCATATTGTAAGAGTTGCCTTAGTTGGTTTTACCAAGAGGCAAAAAGATGCATTTCTCTCCTTATAGCGTAACTTGTGAAGCTTTTTCACATTCCTCTGAGGAATGGGCAAAGACCGTGGTAGGAAAGGGCAAGTTAGTGCTGGTGATATTGGGAAACCTCTCAGGTTCTTTGTTGCACAACTTGCCCCACTGGGCAGAGATGGTCAGTTTGGGCAAGCCACGTGGAGAGGAGGTGCTGGGATGTTTTGGATATCCTTATTACTATGGGACACTGTTTCCTGTGTTGTCCGAGGTCTTTCACCTCACAGATCTCCTGCTTCTGCAAGGAACTAGCACATGAGTGGTTTTGCTATGTAGGTGCTGGGGGCACCTGTGTAGGTTATGGTGTGTGTAAAAGCAGACTGCTTAGTTCCTGTGGGGCAGTTACATGATTACTTGTGATTTCAGGACACATCCCATGTAGAAACTTAGTAGATTATGCATCTGGAATGGAAAAAGGTGAGTATCTTTACATAAAGTAGTGTGGTAGATTTGAGTCATCCACACAAGACTGGATTAAACTAATCAGAATTTCCCAATGCACCATAATTCCATACATTGAGTTGTATAAATGGCAGTATCACTTGTGCTGCAGTCTTCCATAGTCCATGGCTGCAAAAAAGATTTAATCATTTTGGAGTAGCACAGTTCTTTTAAAAGGACATATAGCAGAAAAAATAGTAGAGCATGAGCAACTAGAATGACAGGTTTGAAGGTAAGAGCTAGGAAAGTGATTAAAAGCCAGGCAGGGTTCAGTGCAGAAAACTTAAGTCTGGGAGGAGACATGGAAATATGTCCTCTAGCAGGAATGAGCTGTGTTGGGGGAATTAGGACTCAGTTGTTTGTTAGCCTCAGGTACTGGGTGGGGGTAGAAGACATTAATCAGCACTTGGTCAGGGATGCTGTAGCTGGAACAAGCCAAATTCCCAGTTCTTTCCATGGCTTCAGCAGAGCTGTCCCAACTGTGTTTACTAGTGAGTTTGGTGCCACAAACACTTGAGTGGGGAAGGGGTAGGGAGGTGCAGAGGAGCCAGAGCTGGGGATTTGCAGCAGTAGTGGGCAGGGAGATTTACATATGCCAAACCAGTCAGGTTTAAAGTGCTCTTCCTAAATTCATCAGTGGTCCCTTCTGTCCCAGGTGACCCCTCTGTTGAGACATGCCTACTCTTCTAATGCATACAAAAAGTGTCCTGAAACATCATGGTGGAGAGGCAGAGTTGTCCATAAGAGAAAATCAGTGCTGCAGACAGTCTGAAGCAGGGCTGTCATTGCATTTTTAGCATGAAGCCTTGTGGACCCAGGTTAAATCTTCCAGCTGCATATGCCACAACTGGGATGAGATGCATACTCTTTTCTTCTTCTGTTCCTTTGTTCTCTTTCTCATCTTTGTTTCAATGAAAGCTACTGCAGCATATGCATATCAAAACACTGAAAGTTGCCTGGCACTTCAGATCAAGGAATGGATTCAAATTCACTGCCTCAGGATATGTGTCAAGTCACTGTGCTTATCTCTCTCTTATATTCCTGACTTTCTGGTTTTCACTGGGGGTAGCTTTCTGCTCTTATTGGCGTTCAACCCACGAGCAAGAGAAGTCAGTGGAGGATAGCACCTCCATGATGAAATTGGGCAGGGTTCCCTCTTTTCTTTGAGCTACAGGGAGAGGAAAAAAGCAGGTTGGGAGCCCTTGCAGGTAAGGATGGAATTGGCCTGATGTCTGCCTTGTAGCAGTAGTCTGTTATTACTCTAGTTGTTAGTATTTCTATTTGCAGCTGTAACTGAGGGGTACTGTAGATTCCTTTAAATGACTACTGAAACCAGTAATAATATGGAAAGCACAGGCCAGTGTGTGAGGGAGCGTGCTGCTACTGGTGTTTCCCCAAGAGTTCATTTTTCTGCCTAACTGTAAATACATGGTGTGACTTCCAGTATTTATTCCTCCAGTCAGCAGAATGACATTTTCAGTCTCTTCTCCAGAGTTACTTGGATAAGTTTTCAGAGCCCTTTTGGGAAAAATGTAACGAAGCAGAATCATGTAGGATACATCTAGGTCCAGCAGTCCCTCAGAAACAGTAATTAATGCTCTGAAAATCCTGCTACCAACCCAGCAAAGTATATTGGCTAACAAGATAGTTAATCAGATGTACTGTGTGAAGAGGGTGTATGTGTGTCTGTGACTCAGGTATGGGGAGAGGCAGTGAGTAGACATAGTCTGATTTTTTTTCAGTATATACACATATATGTGCACGTATGTAGACTTTGGAAGATTCCAGCCGTATCTAAGTCTAGGAAATGATTTTTTCCAAGTGGGTTTATTTTAACACAGGCTTATATGCTCATACCTATAAATTAGTAGGAAGTATTAAAAAGAGAAAATGATAAAATTCATGAGGAATCGACATTTCATGAGCTGGTGCAATACTGCTCTGTTTGTAAAAGGCCAGATTCTGGATTTGGAATGTAAATTGATACAGTAATGTGCCCCAGGCTCCAAAAGTCATTTGAATGTTGGAGGGATCCCCACCTGAATGGATTTGCCAGATCTAAGTGTAGAAGTACTGGCTTTGGGGTACAAAGCTCCATACTAAGGTGCATGTCCCTTATGTAGGGACCCTGCTAATGTCTCTGCATGGCTGTGTGTTGTGCTGTGCTCATCTGGGGGTTGCTTGAAGGTCTGAGTGTAGCAGTTCTTTGTGCAGTGTGGACGTGCACTTCAGCTCTGGTGGAACAAACACCGTGGCATGCCCATGCCAGCTTGGGCCTTAGGGTCATTGCAGGTCTGCCTGGAAGCAAAGAATTAACTTCTCCTTTACCCAAGCAATGTACAGTGTATGCTTCTACAACACAGAACCATAGAATCCCGGACTGGTTTGGGTTGGAAGGGACCATAAAGCTCATCCAGTTCCAACCCCCTGCCACAGGCAGGGACACCTTCCACTACAGCAGGTTGCTCCAGCCCTGTCTGGCCTGGCCTTGAACACTGCCAGGGATGGGACAGCCACAGCTTCTCTGGGCACCCTGTGCCAGCGCCTCAGCACCCTCACAGGGAAGAACTTCTTCTAATGTCTAATCTCAGTCTCTCCTCTGTCAGGTTGAAGCCATTCCCCCTTGTCCTGTCCCTACAGGCCCTAGTAAAAGGTCCCTCTCCAGGTTTCTTGTAGCCCCTTTAGGCACTGGACCTGCTCTAAGGTCTCCCCTTAAGGAGCCTTCTCTTCTCCAGGCTGAACCGGCCCAGCTCTCTCAACCTGGCTCCAGAGCAGAGCTGCTCCAGCTCTCTGATGTATGCTTTTCGCATGCCGAGGGAAGATACAGTGGGTTCAAACATAGGTCAGTTAGTAATTCGTGGTGTAAAACAAAACTCATGAAATGAAACACATAAAATGAAATGCAGCATGTTCTTAACAAAGAGTTAAAAGTCTGACATTAGAAGTCAGGAGACTTCTGACCCTGCCATGATCTGTCTGTGAGACCTTGCACAACTGTTACCTTGTTGCCTCTTACTCCATTTATAAATCATATCCTGCCCTGTGTCACGTGAACCAGTTCGTGCTTGGGCAGTTTTGAACATTCTAAAAAGCCTAAGTAGTTTTATATCATAATACCTTTTTGCCTGGTGTGACAAAGCCTGTGTCTGTTCTTTGACTTGACAGCAAGTGGAAGGTTGACTCTGAACAGAACAAAGTACACGAGGGATTGATTAAGGAGTGAAGGAGGAAGGCTGTTGATGGGGAAAGGCAAGCAGTGGAGAAATGGTGATTAACTGGCGCATCTTAACACAGTAGAAAGCTGAATCTGATCTTAAGTAAGGTGACATGAAGCTCATACAGAGCAGGAACTCCTAAAATCAGTTTATTTCAGGAGTTATACTGAGGCTCAGGTAACAAAAGCAGCAGGAAGAAGCAGATCACAGTACACTGAGGTTCATCAACCATTGGCCTTAAGTAGCTGCTGTCACAAAAATGGACCAGAACCGCTGTGTAGAAGATGCTCTTTAAAGGAAAGTTCTTTCTTAAAGGGGAGTTCTTAGTGGCAAGTTCTGTCATGTTCTTAGTGTTACCAGTTGTCAGAGCTGAACAGCAGCAAGGTACACAGCAGTCACCTGCATGGGCAGGCTGGCCCTGGGAACCACATCAGACTCTAACATCCTAAGGCTTTGTCAGCAAAAGAGTAAGCTTCTCATCAGCATCTTTAAGAAGAAAGTATGATTTGTGTTAATGTAGGCAGTGCAAAAATCATTTAAATGTAATAAATAAGAAGGGATCTTGAAGCATATTTTCATCCTCTCAGCTTAAAACTGTGGGAACATCTGTTCAGGAATATGTGACCAGGACTAGCAGAGTGAGCTGTGGGTGTCTAGGATTGGGAGGGGAGGCACACACACACTTTCTAGATGTGAAAATGCAGCAGTTTAAGATCCATGACTGAGGGTGGAAGGGATTACAACAAGATAGCAACCTAGTGTAGGTAACTGGGTGAGCTGTGAATCACTTTGAAGATGAAGACTGAAAGGTTGAACCTGATGTCGTGAAAAAAGGGGAGTCGGTGAAGGAATCTGAAAAGAGTGATTGTATTCAGGGTAACAGGCAAAGAAGGTTTTGTTTCCAATTCTGTTTTACATGGATGTCACCCAGGCGAGAGAGGAGGAAGTTGTGGCTGTTCAGGGGAGAAACTGCTGAAGGTTTGGATAAGTGAATGGACATGAAGTCAGATTTGAGTGTTATGCGGGGAGTAGCATGAAGATACACAATGCAGTAAATACACTCACACATTACAGGCAGTTATGCAGGTGAAAAAGGGAAGAGCCAAGAGCCTTTCACATATTTAAGGAGGGGTGGTGTTTGCCTGATTTTGGGTTGATGGTGAGATGACAGAGACAGGAAAGCATAATGGCTCTGAAAGATAAGGAAACTTACTTGGACATTTTTTGGTTGTTGAAATAGATGAAACTCGAGATTACTTAAGCAGTAGCCACTGGTTTACTATGCCTTGCTTCAGGAAATTGCCAACAAGAGGAAATAGCCAGGTCTAAGTAAATACAGCAAATGAAAGCAAGAGGAAAAATATGGAACTTCAGCTCTAAATGTAACGTGTGAGAAGCTATTTTGGAGGAAGAAAGTTTAATCTGACGCTAACCCAAACCATCTGTGCCTGTCTTTACATTCACTACTCTTATCTTTGATCAGAGAGTACTATCACAGCACTAAACTTTGGGAGCTGAATCAAGAGTTCAGTTAATGCTGACTTCACGTTTTATGTAATCACTTAGATTCCAGGTTTTTTATCTTCACCTGTGTATACATCCCCCCTTCTCCCTCTTCAAACCCTAGCCGTGTGTGCATACCTGGCGGCTTTCCATCCACGGGATTCAAATAAATTTGAGCTTGTTTTGCTTTCCTTGCTGTTACCAGTCACCAGTGAGGCAGTTTCTTAAAGGTCAGCCCTTGCTGCTCCCCAGCTTCAATAAAAGGGAGGAAATCACACATCTTCAGTCCAAGCTTGGTTGTGACAGTGGTGGGCAGAGTGACACCACTTACATAGTGTAGTAGCAAATCAGTTGTAGCAATGAGCAAGAAGTTGTGACTTCAGGTGACATTGTACAGTTACAAACTTGTAACAGGCTAGCATGGTGTCCCCGAGCACATAGCACCAGCCCCTTAAAAGCTGATCCCTTGGCATATCTGCCCCTCTAGACCTCATGGGACTGCAAAGAAACATTTTTTTTTCTGGTTCTGACTGTACAGGATATCCGGTTAGGGCACAAGAGCTTCTCTGGGCTTTTTCTGTGCACTTTGGACCTGAGTCTCAGAGCTCCTGAACACCCCAAGGGTGGTGTGAGGTTGTGGGTATACAGAACTCCTTGCCTTACAGTGCCGTGCTAAATGAGAAGGATGCTTATTGCAGGAGTGCTGTTGTAGCCAAATAAGCTCTTAACCACAACCATTATACTCTTAGTCTATTGAAGGGCTACACACCTCTGGGACGTTCACAGCTCCAGAAAGCTCCCAGTCCAATCTTCCTTCTGGGTGAGACTGAAGTTTATGAAGCCAGATGGAGCCACCTTGCTCTTCTGTCTCCTGCTTGTCCCACTAGCAAAGCAGCAACACATGCTGAAGTAGTCTCTGCCAAGCCCTGCTTTCACAAGTGCTGGCCTCCTCCCTAGTCATACTGGCATTTCCTCTATGGAAAACCATTTCCCTACAGGATTCAGAAGCGTTAATCATTCAGAGTTGATAGCTACAGACTGCTGCCTCAATAGGTTCTCAGTTGTAGTCCTGACTGGAGTGTCAAGCAGCTTTTCCGGGCAGATTTGTTCTCTGGCACATAATTTAACAGGTTTATGTTTCTGTTATGTTTGAACATATGTTCAGTAGAACATGAGGCAAATTTGCCAGTTTAACACAGACATAGCTTGCCCTGTCACAACACCTTCTGAGGGCATGTCAACAGGTACATGTAGATAGAGCAGTAGAAGGGACCCCAGCTTGCTTTTTATTCCTAGTTCTTGCTGCTGGCCCTGTAGCATGACTTTATAAAATCACTTTAGTTTCCACTGCCCCTCCGTGCATTCACCTTCCTCACCCATTGTACGTATCATGCCTTACATACTGTGTGCAACATCCCGCGTTGCAGCCAATGCTATTACTGCTTCTAGTGCTGCACCTGGGTTCTCCAAGTCCCTGTGACACTACTGCAAGTAGTAGTCTCTCTGTCACTGGTCCTTGTAACTGCTAACAGGAGAAGTATGAGCATGTGGGAGAGGAGTGTCATGCACTAGATGCATTGCCTCTCCCATACCTGACACCCCAAGGCTTGCCTGCAGCAGTACTTACATGTCTTCATGTAACTACTTACATGTAAGTACTTACATGTCCTTCACATCCACATTTTTGGTAGTGCTATCATTGTCCAATACTAAATAAAGGCTATAGGATGTTTGTACTTTTTAATTAGAAGGAGCTTAGAGAAGGAGATAAGAGAGAAACGCATAAAGCCCTAGTGATTTTCAAGTGAAGTGAAGAAAACATAGGCATGTTCTGGAAGCCATCCTCTCTTGCCTACGCTACCTTCCTGTGTTGTCATCAGCTTCCTTCTACTTTTCAGGTACCTTTCCTGCCCCGTGCCTTGTGACAGCCCCATTTAAAGTCTGCCCCTTGAAATCTGACAGAAGGAAAAGAGCTGTAATTCTAAAACAGCTGGTTCTTGCTTACTGCACCTTGGTCTGTGAAAGGCAGGGAACATTCTCAAATTGTGGTGTGTTTTACTTTGAAGGAGGTAATACACTGTCTTAGTGTGATTTGCTTCGCTAAAGTCTTGTTTCATCCTACTTACTCCTCTTTCTGCTTGCTTACTTCAGCCAAAATACAATGTGCTTGATTTTCCTAAGGTCACACACCATGTTTGTGAGCAACTTGCAGAGAGTGAGATCTTCCTCAAATGCCTTTCTGATTCAGGTGTCATCATCTCATGTTACTGCCTTGTTTGTCTTCCTTTGCTTTAAGAGGAAGGGAAGGAATTTAATGTTTATGAAAGATGCTGGTTTACCTAACTTCAGAGAGAGGAACCTTGAAGAGGTCCTTGTGGAAGAATGAAAGCTCAGCCTTGCAGAAGAGGGAGTATTTTGACATTAAAAGCTCTCTCTAGCCATCACATGTACCATTCTCCAGCTGTAACAAGAACAGTAGCTTTAGAGCGCAAAGTTCTAGCACAGAGAGCAGAGTATATTTTGTACATTTGTTCAAGCCTTATCTTTTCCACATCTCCCTGCTTCTGTTTTCAGGGTGTGTTGGTTGGGTTTAACTGAGCACTTTTTAATTCATCTTTTCAGTGCTTCAGAATGGTGTGCAGCCCTGGGAAGCTTTTGGCGCTGCAATAGTCTAGCAGCCACTGTAGTTGAACACATAGAGATCAGGAATGGTTTTTAGAACTGTTTGCTTTATTTAGAGTCCAAAGAAATCAATGGGAAGAGTTACTTGATGTGTATTCAGGCACTCTGACAACACACTTTGTTGTTACTGTCATTTCCCCTTCTGTCAGTTGTGTCTAGAACACAGAGTCTGTGTCAGGTCCCACATAACATCAACTGCAGTAAATAAGTGGAGAAACTATTCACACTTCACACGTGAGAATGTGCCCTCATTTTACACCCCATCTATCAAACATGAACATACGCCAGCTTGGGTATGGATGCAGACCAGGAGGATTTATGATCCCAACTCCCTGAACACAGCTTTAATAAGTGCTACTACAAATATTGCAATAATACAATACATTTTAATGTGTTGGATTGCAATCCTTGGGGGTCTGTGGGCATTTAAAAGACCAGCCCAAATAGCTAAAACCAATGTTTTAATAAAGCAGCTAAAACCACTTGGACTGAGAGCATCTTAACAGCACTGAACTCAGTATTCATACAGGAATGTTTTTTGATTTAGGGATCTAGAGGAGCTGTTCACAGGTGGACAGATTTGTACAGAGGTTGAAGCTGTTCCAGCCACATGCAAGGTGAAGGGATATGAAAGTTTCAGCAGAAATAATGTGGGTCTCCTTTATCATTTGCTATACTTGGGTGTAAAGTTCTGTTGAGTAAAGCAGTTGCAAGTAGACGGAGAGGACCTCTGTTGCTATAAAGAGATGCAGTTTGTTGTGGATGAAACAGAACACAAGAGTGAGGATCAACAAAGTGGTTTAGTAGTTGTGGAATAAGAGCTCCTAGGACCTCATGAGCTACCATGGTCCCCACAGCTGAGCACCACTCACTAACAAGTGTGCTGCACAGTGAGAGCTGCCAGTAGCATCTCCTTAGGTACATGGCATTGAGTAGAAGCTCTGTGTATTGGGTTTACATGGCGAAGTTTTGGTAAGGGAGTGACTGCAGGGAGTGCCTCCTGTGAGCAGATGGTCAGAAAGGATGAAAAAGTGGTGCACAACAGCAGCTGGAACAGAGGGCAGAGAATGTCAGACAAACCCTGCAGGCACCAAGATCTAAGTGCCAGAGCAGAGATTCCCCTGCAGCCCATGGTGCAGCCCATGAAGGTCCATGGTGGAACAGATATCCACCTCCAGCCTGGGGAGGAACTTATGCCAGAGAAGGTGGATGTGCTTGGAGGGAAGTTGTGACCCTGTGGAGACCCTGTGCTGGAGCAGGCTTTGGGCAGGAGCTGCAACCCTTGGAGAGGAGCCCACACTGGAGCAGTCTGTTCCTGAAGACTGCACCCCATGGAGTTATAGGAAGGACCCACACTGGAGAGAATCATGAAAGACTGTCTTCCATGGGAGGGACACCATGCTGGATCAGAGGAAGAGTGTGAGGAGGAAGGAGCAACAGAGATAATGCTTGATGAACTGACCACAGTGCCCATTCCCCATCCCCTGTACTGTATGGGGAGAGGAGATAGAAAAGTTGGGAGTGAAGTTGAGCCTGGGAAGAAGGAAGGGGTGAGGGCAAGATAGTTTTAGATATGTTCTTATTTCTCATTATCCTTATCCAAGAAATTAATTTCCCCAAGTCCAGTCTGTTTTTCCTGTGATGATAATTGCTGAGTGATGTCTCTGTCCTTATCTCAATGCTGGAGCCTTTCACTGTGTTTTTTCCCCCTGTTCTGCTGATTGATAGTGGCTTGGTGGCCAGCCAGTGTCAACCCACCACAATACACTCAGCCCTGGTATAAAACTTTCACTGCTCATTTGGGACTTAAACCTTTCTGAGAGTTATTTGCCTACCTCACTTTGTGGGAAGGTGTTCAGATCTTATCTAAACCCCTAGCAAATGTCTTTTTCCTTTAGTATTCGGTATTTCAAGCACTAAAAGAGTAGGGAAAGTGCTGTTCTTGTCATTTTATACATTGCTGCCAAAATTCGTATGTACATTCAGACTATGTAAACAATGGGATTTATGTCATATGCACTCATTTTGTTGTGATGATGCCAGAGGTGAAAGGCAGAGATTTGGTTCCCTCTGCATGAACTTCACAGAGACATAGTATGCCTGATTTCCTCACCGTTCCTCACGAATGCACCAAGGGACATTTGCTCTGCACTGCTTAGGGTGAGGTCTTCTTGGAAGGAAGTCCTGAACAGTTTTGTGTTCTTTACCATATTTTTCAATGCACTTCAATAGCTCCTTTGGCCATCATCCTTGATAACTTTGTTGGAAGTGATGGTAGCCCACTCAGCCTTTGTCTTGCTCCCGATACTCATCTTCTTTTGAAGGCTCTCCATGTCCCTAATCAACTGCTTAGTTGTTGTTTGCCTTCATCACAGATGGAATTTGTCTTTGTTGAGCCTGAGGAATGAGAAATGTCCATAGTGGTACAGGTGAGTTCTCACCAGAGCTTTGCACAAGGCTTGTCTTTCCTATGGAAATGCCTTGCCTGACACACAAGAGTGCATTTGCCTGTATCACAGTGATGTCTTACAGTCACCCTGTGATCTGCTCATGTCTCCAGGAACATATGCCTACTCTGATGTTTCCGAACTGGAGCAAAAACGCATGGTGCTCCACTTGATGTTGTATTGCCTGTTTGTACCCTGCTGTTCTTTTTGCAGGGTTTATTGATGAAGGGGACATCTCTTCAGTCATAGCTTCAGCTGGGAGGGAGGATGGGGAGTGTAAAATTATTCCATGAGACAGAGCTTTTTCTGCCTCATCAGTGCCATGAAATCCAGAATATGATGTGGACAAGGAAACATACATATCTTCAACGGTGTTCTTCTGCAATGAACTACTGTGAACTTCCCTGTTTCCTACATCTGATAACATCAAATCATGAAGGGTAGAGCCTGAGAGATGTGTCCAGGGAGCTTTCACCCACACGGTGACCTGTACTTGTGTCCAGTAAATGTGTGATGGGATTGTAAACTGTCACCTCCCGGCTTTCCCTCTGAGCTCCACCACACCTTAGGAAGCCTGTGCTGTCCGAAAGAGTAGGTGGTCAAATTCAGTTCCTGTTGGGAAGACTAAACCACTAAAGCACTTATACAGGACTATGAAGAGCTTCAGTTAACGTTTTTGTGCCCCTCGCTTGAAAACAGAAATACACAGCAGTTGGTCAGAGTGGTGGCAGCCTCTCTTCATGTCTCTGGGAGCACCAGGGACTATAAAGTTGCAGCGTGTGGAAAACTCAGAACAGGAATTAGATGGGTAGAGAGCAGCAACACCAGGGAGATTGGACACTGACCAAAGTATTACAAAAACAAGTGACCACAAACCACAGATATTCTCAGACCCGCAGCACACAAAAAAGCTCTCCAAAGCAGAATTTATTAAAGCCATATAGTCTTGGATATGAATAAAGCACACAACTATTGTGAAGGACTTTCAGTATATTTAGCATTTTACAGAGTGTTGGTCCAAACAAGCTTGCCTGAACACAACTCTTCTGCAGTATCACTGAGTGGTTTAGTAGAGACAACAGCTCAACAGAAGAGGGGCTCCACAGAAATCGGTCAGTAAGGTCTGGATAAGGAGGTTATAAGTAGGAAAGGATGCTCTGGTGCTATACTCACTTGTCCTTAAGCACCTGATTCTGAGACTACGTGTTTTCTCTTGTGCTATGGGGACACTTGCGTGAAGCAAGTGCTTAGCAGTGTAAGCATCCTCCACTGCTGCCTTTACAGACAAGTACCTCTTTCCTGTTCTGAGTGAATCACGGTAAGAGCAGCCTTCTGCCATGGCTGCTGTTTCTCACTGATCCTCTCAATGGGAACTAGGCTATTTTAATTTTCCTTTTTCCTTGTCACATGTCCACTTGCCTTGGAGAGCTCTCCCAGCACAACAACCCCATGAAATGGTACAGGCTTGGGGAGGTGTGGCTGGAAAGCTGCTTGGTGGAAAAGGACCTGGTAGTGTTGGTCAACAGCTGGCTGAACATGAGCCAGCTTGTGCCCAGGTGGCCAAGAAGGCCAAGAGCACCCTGGTCTGTGTCAGCAACAGTGTGGCCAGCAGGGCCAGGGCAGTGATTGTCCCCCTGCACTGGGCACTGGTGAGGCTGCACCTCGAATCCTGTGCTCATTTCTGGGCCCCTCACTACAAAGAGAGACATTGAGGTGCTGGAGCGGGGCCAGAGAAGGGCAACGGAGCTGCTGCAGGGCCTGGAGCACAAGTGTGATGGGGAACGGCTGAGGAGAAGAGAAGGCTCAGGGGGAACCTTATCGCTCTCTAGAACTGCCTGACAGGAGGATGGAGCCAGGAGGGGGCTGGTCTCTGCTCCCAAGGAACAAGGGATGGGACAAGAGGAAACGGCCTCAAGCTGCACCAGGGGAGTTTAAATTGAATACTGGGAAAAATGTTATCACCAAAAAGGTTGCCAACCATTGGAACAGGCTGCCCAGGGCAGTGGTGGAGTCACCATCCCTGGAACTGTTCAAAAACTGTGTAAACGAGGCCTTCAGTGATGGGTTAGTGGTGGCCTTGTCAGTGGGGAATGGTTGGACTTGATGATCTTAAAGGTCTTTTACAACCTGATCGATTCTATGATTCTGTGTCTCTATGATTTGATGTGCTACACCCACAGCTGCTGGTTGCAGCAGGGCTCCAAACCACGCTGCTGTCATGGCTCTACATAAAGGATCTCAGCCTCTTGCTTCCTCTCCCCCTGGGGTGTTTTCAGTTGCTGTGGTCTAAAGTAGCAGCTGTGGCTTCCAAATTGGGAGTGAGGATATTGGAATCACGTGTGTGTGCCTGCCTGGAGTGAGAGGCTTTGCTTTGTACCATGCTGAACAGAGGGCTCCATGGCTCCTTGTAAACTCATTTCCCTTGGAAGAGTACCTTATGGAAAATGAGCAATGGTAAAGATTTCTGTGCTTTACAAACCACTGCTAAATGTGCATATTCCAAATTGGGCTGGAGCAATGCCAAATGTGGCCCAGCTTATCTGAAACACAAAGTGCCTCTTTCTAAAAGAGGGGTAGGGTTGCAGGGTTGAAAGATTCTTTTGATATATGCTGTTCCAGGATTGGGGGAAGGAAAGACATCTTTAAAGGGCATTGTTGGAGGCTCTTTTGAAAGAGGCCTCAAACCTATTTGTGTAATACGAGTGGCATGATAGAGAGGTTTGTGGTTATGGCCTTGCCTGTGTTAGCATGTTAAGTGCTGAACAAATCCAGCTCAGCATGGAGTGACAGGACAAGGGGGAATGGCTTTAACCTGAAAGAGGGGAGATTGAGATTAGACATTAGGAGGAAGTTCTTCACCATGAGGGTGCTAAGGTGCTGACACAGGGTGCCCAGAGAAGCTGTGGCTGCCCCATCCCTGGCAGTGTTCAAGGCCAGGCTGGACACAGGGGCTTGGAGCAACCTGCTCTAGTGGAAAGTGTTCCTGCCCGTGGCAGGGACTGGAACTGGATGAGCTTTAAGGTTCCTTCCACCAAAACCAGCCTATGTTTGTATGAGTGTGAAGGCACAGAAATCAGTGATTCTGTGGCTTGTATTTAGTGGGTCACCCCCAGCTCAGTGCCCATAACATGCTTTCCTGTTCTGTAAGTGTTAATTCTGAATCTGTGTCTTGTGGGCACAGAGTTTTGGTAAGGATTCTCAGTGCTAAGTTTGGGCCATCAAGTTGCCTTGCTTACAATGTTGTCACATCCCAGCCTCACTGCCATTGCTACGCTGGTGTCCGCATTTCAGTCAAGAAACGTGGACACCAGTGGACATGTATGAAGTTTTATAAAGTTGGGGAATAATAAGCTCCGAAATGGATCACGGCAGATGAAACTCATGGAATTAAATTCAATTTTTTCTTATTATTTTGGTAGCATGTTTAACACAATCATCTGCAGCCTTGCTCAGCAAGGATTTCTCTGCTTATCCCCTTTTTTTTCACTCTGGGTAATGTCTGCAGAAGAAGAATGATTAAATGAGAGAAACTGGGAAAGGAGTCTCTTAGTTTGGGTGTGCTGAAAAAGTTCTTCCAAGTGTAGGCACTGAGCCAAGCGATATTGCATGGGGTTTGATTTCAGGGCTCTGTGTCTGCCTAGAGTAAGTGAAAGGCATGTCTTAAGCACTTCTAAATAAATAAATGTCACTTAGGTATGTGGTTACCACCCTCAAAAACTTTCCAGAGCTTCTCTTCGCAATTAGATGTTATCTAAACTTCCCTGCACTTAATACAGAGAATATTTAAGCAACCTGTGAATAATGTAGTGTCGTTACTAGTTACCTTGGGCACTTGGAAGGATTTTAGAGGTGGCTGCTGTAGTACAATGGCTGCTGTATCTTAATGACATAACTTGTCATTATTACAAGCCTTTCTGAGGTCAGGGAGCAGATGTTTCCACTCCTGAGCATATAATGTCAGGAGTTTAAAAAAAGAATCATAAGACTGTTGTAAAAGAGTAGGATTTTTCAAAGTATGAAATTTCATCTTTCTGTGTTGGATCCTGTGTTTGGAGCCCTCAGAGAGCACACTTTGAGGGCTTTTCTGCTCCCACCAGTGCTAGAAATGCTTTCATTGAAAATGAAAACTGAGATGCTCCTCATGTAACCAGGTGAGTTCAGGAGCCAGGGCTTTCAGGAAAGTCTCACCCATCTCACTCGGTTATCATCAGCGATGGTCAGTAGCATTCAGGGCCCCAAAGTCCCATAAATCCTTGAAGAGCCTTTCAGCAGCCTATGGGGTAGGTAAGTCCATCAGCCTCATCTGTAGTCTGATGGCATGAGGGTGCTCATGAATGATTGCTACTCCATGGGTGACGGGTAGTTTCAGTGACGGATGGAGATGTGTTTACAGCAACCCAGTCACCCAGCATTGGCACAGCAGATACTCCGTGAGGCATGCTGTGTTTTCCATGGAGGGCTGAAGAAGAGCCTGGGTATGGAGGGAGGCAGCAGGTACTCCCCATCCAGCAGCACAGGTGCAGGCTTTGGAGTTTACTAAACAACTCCTCAGCTCCCATGTTTCGAGTGGACTGTGTCTTCCCTTGCATGTTCTGATTTGTAAAACCGTACTGGAAACACTTATTTTTCCCTTCAGTATGGCAATTCATAGTGGAAACCACTGATTGATCATCCCATCTTCTCATCACTATGAGATGGTTTGATTATCAGAGGGTACAACAGCTCATCCTCCATAGCTGGTAAAAAATTCAGTGCTCCTACAAGCTACCATCTAACTTGGCAGCATGCTTGCGGCGATGGTATTCTCCAATGAAATAGGCCTGACTTTGTATTTGTGAAATGAAAGAAGGCATGGAATGTGAAAAGAAGGGATTAGCAATGGCAGAGCTGTGTCTGACAGCAACTGCAGTACTTCAGTCATCTCCCTTTTAATGCTGACGTTGTCTGATGAATGGAAGTTGTTTCAATATCTCCCATAGACCCCACTTCTCTGGGTGGCCTGGCATACTTCCTGTTGTCATTGTGGAGCCAGAAGATTGCCAACTGATCTTTTTGAGTGTGGCTGCATTATAGATGTGCAACCAAAGTTACCTTACAAGCTGTTGATAAAGAATGAATGTGTGCTACTCCTTGTAATGACAAAGGGCGCTGGTATGTCCACTGGGAGGTCTGTGGGCAGGACAGAATGTGTGTTTGGTCTGATGGCCAAAAAACCAAGGGCAGGCAAGGCTTTCCCTGGAAAGCAGGAATAGGGATTATTAGAAGCATGGACCTGCCATAGTTGGCTAACCTTTTACAGCACCCCATCAAAAAGCCAAAGATATGCTGAGGCGAGTTTCATGGGGAATATATCAATGAAACTTTGAACTTTGAAAAATAAATTGAGGGCTTATAAATTACACTGAATGAATTACAGCACGCTGGAAATGTCAGGAAACCACACTGCTTTCATTACTGTTTTGTTATAGGATCCTCAAGTTTTCTCAATCAACAGCTAACCTTCAGAGCCATTTTATTACCTCCATAGAAATTCTGGATTGTTTTTATGCAGTTCAGCTCTGGAAACTACTTACAAGATCTGGGAGAAAAACTGTTGAAAAATTGGGATTTCTTTTAAAAATGAAGTCAGTGCTTGTGTCCAGCCCATCCCATGTACTCCTGAATTCACAGTTTCTGTCTCAACACAGTTGAGGTGGGAATACTGTAAATCTACACTGTGGTAGAGCCGTGACAGCCAAATTACAAGGGCGAGTTGAGGCATCATCAGCTTTTTGGACTCCACAGCCCAAACTCAGCCAATGGGGCTCCCTTGAAGATAAAAGTAAAGTTTGAGAAAAGGGTTTGGTTTGAACTCCATTTTCTGACACCTACTGAGCCTGAGATACTTGAAACCGCACAGCTTAGGGGGATCTCACACTCTGCTTGTGCTCAAACACTTGACAACGCACAGAAGTTGCCAGGAGAGAGCTCCAACACGGATGTTTCTGTTCCCAAATCCAACTGCTTGGGTAGGGCCTTGGAGATCTCTCATGGGGAGGTTGCATCAAGGTAATGGATTGAGAAGCAAAGATTAGGCAAAACAGGATGCTTGAAACCTAGCCTAGTAAAGGCCAGACAGGATTTGAACTTTAAACAAATGGTTCTCATTTTCTCTTAGTAACTTAAATTTACACATAATCTGGAGAGATTCAGAAAGATCTTCCTAAAATACTCTCCCTTTTGGCAGGGTGCTGTCTTCTGAACCTTGTTTTCTTCTTACATCTCCAGAAACATCATCTGGGAGGGATGACTTGTAACCAGAATTCCCCACTGCTGGTATTAATAACAAAGAGCCCAACGATGTGCAGCCTCTCCAGCTCCCACCCGCCTCCAAAAGGATCAGGCCCCAACACGGCTTAGAGACAGATGTTCTAGGAAGTCTCAAGTTGCTTAATGTTATTTGTTCACACATCCCAGCTGATGCTAAATCTTGTTAGGAAGGTTTTAAATGTCTGAAGACGACAGAGGCGCTATCCATTCCCATCCTGAGTCACTGGGATGGGAGAGCTGAGTCCAACCATTATTACCCGCCAGCGCTTCCGAGACTTCTCCCCATTACTCCCCCTTTTTCATTTTAATGGAGAGATTAATTCCATTCCCGTGAATTGGAATTTGGACACAATCCCTGATTTTCTTATGACATATTAATAGCAAAACTGGAAAGGCACAGGATTAAAAGAAATAATAATCTGGTGCCTGGTCATAAATGTTTAATAGGGACAAAAATGTCAGTTTTTCTTAAAGGGAGGGAGCTGCTCTTCTTGTAATTAAAAACTCTTCTAAAAATACATAACAGCTGCTTGCATACAAAGAGCTGGTTCTGCGTGGGGAGCTGCAAACACTTTCTGAAGTCTCTACACCTTCCCTGAGGAAAGGGTACTGAATTTGTTTATTCTTCTTATTTCCCAGATGGGGAATCAGAAGCACAGAAGTGAAGAGACCTGCCCACTGTCAGCTGTGGTCAGGCATCAAGCCAAGCAGTGCTGATTTCCAGCCTCTGCTTTAACCCGTCAAGCAGACTCTGATTCTTCCTCCTCCTCTTTGGTGGTGTCCTTAGGGGCTTTGTAACCTCTTTCTTAGGTTTAAAATGGGGTGAAATGTCTCCCCAGTGCTGTGCATAATGGAGCAACTTCCCAGCAGAGAGAGTAAACAGGAAAAAGCTGTTGTCCCAGCCCTCAGCGTTACACACACATGGTGCGCAGCCCCACTGAAACCCACTTAATGTGTTTAATATGCATCATCCATGACTTATAGGTTGGATGCAGGAAAAGAAAAACAAAACATCACTGTAAAACAAACTGTGATTTCAGAGAGCTGCTGAAAACGAAAAGCAGGAACAGGCACCAGGGATCTTTCAACAAATGTAATTTAAAGAGCTCACTTTCAGCTCTCTGGGCACTTTGACAAGCATTTAGTGGGATTCAAGCAACTACTGAGTAGTAAGGGGCAGCTGTCTGTTCAGCATGGCTGTGCTGGGGTGGGAGGCAGTGGGAGGAAGAAGTGGAAACAATGGGAGGGAGCAGGGCTGAGTGCTGTGCCGGGGTCCTGTGTGAACCCCAGCCTGGCCTGTTGTGACTTTGAGGACTCAGGGAGTGAACACCCTCTTGGTAACGAGGCTGATAGTAAAACTGCCCTCGCCAAGGCAAACACCAAGTTGCTTCCAAGGCTGAGGAGGACCCCGAGGGAAGGGCTGCAGCTCCAGGTGGCTCAAGTACAGGAGAAAGTGGGGAGAGGGAGGCAGGACTGGGCTGATGGGAGGGAGCAGCTTGGAAACGATTGAGGTTCACCAAGAGCTGCACAATTTCTCTTGGCTGCTCCTTCCTTGCAGGAAAACTGCTTCTTTCTGCCTGCCAGAAAGGGATTACTTCCCAGCAGCCAGCACTGGGCCGTGCCAGCCCCTACTGCAACCATTTGCAGCCTCACTAGAATGATTTGTGTGCACCAGGGGCACCTTTGTGAAGAGTGTCCAACACACACCTTTATTTGCCACCTCTGCAGACAGTGGTTATGCTGAGCCAGGCTTCCTTCACCTCCTTGTCCTTCCCAGCATCTCACAGCATCAGCAGGGGAGATGCTTCCCCTGCTTTGCTAAGCTCTGCATGGTTTGCTTTTCCACCTGCTTCCACACACAGCCCTTAAAATCAGGTGTTGAATGAGAGTCCAGTGTTCTTTGATCTCTATTTCACAGAATCACAGAGGTCAGAAGGGGCCTCTGGGGGGTTGGTCTGGTCCAGCCCCCTGCTCAAAGGTCATCAACAGCTCAGGTTTGGTTTTGAGTATCTCCACAACTTCACTGGGAATCCTGTTCCAGTGTTCAACCACTTTGCACTTCTCAGGTCCTCTCACATACTTCCCTTTTTGCTCTACAGCATGAGCTGTGCAAATACTGGTGTGGGTTTTCCTGGGACTGGGTACTTTGATGGCAGAAGGATCCTCCTTTACTTCTGTATATACCCTTCACTCCCATCTCCTCTCTGCCAAGTCTGGGTTGTGCATTCTAGACCCACTTAGGACTATAAATGGGCAGCATTATATATTCTTATTTAGTACCTCAGTTATGCATCTGCAGTTGTCTGATGTGTGATACACATCTCTTGCAGAGATTTCACATGACACACTCGGCCATCAGTGGGTTTTGGCTGGTTCTACTCTACTCCCCCACCCGCTTTTAATGTTCCTGTGTCATAAACAAGCTTGAAGTTTTTGTAAAAGATTATTCATGAACTCTTCACTGCTTCAGACTTTTCTTAGGAGAAAAGTGCTCTCCTTCATTATCTAAGTAATAAGAGAATCAGGTGGTGTTTGATGAGGTGATAATTGAGTTCCTAAGCAAGTAAACTTGGACAACAAGGAGATCAAATGGTTTATGCCACTGGCTGAACAAGACCATTTCCTAGTAAACTGAAGCTCTCCTTCCTGTTTCTGCTGCATTGAGAAATGGGCTGAGTGGTGGAAATGCTCTGGAGCAGCTTTGCTTTGCTATCTCTCCAAGGCAGGAAATACCCCCACGCACCGGCTTCACTCCCAAAGTTATTTTCTGGGACAGGGATCTTTCCACCCTTTCGGGAGAAGATCCGTCTTTTAGGAATGGGCTGGGAGTGCCAAAACCCACCCACTCAGCCAGACAGCACAACTCGGTTACTGGCCTCATTGCCTCCAAGCCCCATTTGGGTTTGTTTCCTGCCAGTTCAGAGCAGAGGAGGGCAGTCAGGCAGTTTTAACCTGTTGTGCCAGCACAGCAATCTGATGAGGACTCTCCAGACTTGTTGTAAGCCCCCTTCAGGCACTGGAAGGTGCTCTAAGAACACCCCAGAGCCTTCTCTTCTCCAGTCAGCAGCTGCCCACTGTGCAGGCAGGAGTTTGCCAGGAATCAACACCCTCAAGCTATGGCAAATCTACACTGCCAGGCAGAGATGAAAAGATAAATTTTATCCCCAGTTGCTAATGCACATCTCTTATTACCATTTTAATCCAAGGATTTAGGGGGAAAAATGTCATTCCTTACCTGTATGGCAGTAATGGAAGCTGAATAGCCCTGCAGCCCATGCTTGTCTCAGTCAGAGTTTGTCTCTGACAGGGAACATCTTCACCCAGCCAAATGGTGTGTGATGTTGCCAAGAGGGACAGTAGTCCTTCTTTTACCACCTTCGTATTTCTGGTTTGCATCATAGCTATCACCCACTGATGCCAAGGGAGTCATAACTCACTGGCTGGAATAAGTAGAGCTAAAGTAGGTGGAGATTAAATGATGTTTGGCAGCTTTTCTTCCTATTGGTCTGCCTTGGTACGTAAAACAACTCAGCACTTCTGCTGTATTAAATGACATGGAGAAAGAATGTGGCCCAAAACTTCATGTGAACTTGGGCCAAGCCAGCAGTACAGGGACAACAGCGCCTTGAGGGAACCATGTAGCCAGTATACTGCTTGCTTCATGGAGGGGCAAAATGAAAACATTTTGAGGTACACTACCAGTAGAAGCATAGAATACACACACAAGATCAGTTAGAAACTAAGCTGTGCTGAAGTCACTTGGAGCGATAAACTCAAAGTGTCTCAAACTTTGAGGAATTAAACGAATTTAGGGAAATGCATGAACTGAACACAAGTGGGACATAGACCTGTTGTAACAAGTCCAGAGGAAGACACAAAAATTCTTAAGGTCCCTTCCAACCCAATCCCTTCTATGATTCTATGAATTCAGTGTCTAATCTCCCTGGTGTTGCTGCTCTACCCATGTAATTCCTGCTCAAATTGAATTTTCCACACAGTGCAGTTTTATAGTCCCTGGTGCTCTCAGACACACGAAGAGCGGTTACAACCACTCTGACCAACTTCAGCATATTTCTGCTTTCAAGTGAGGGGCACAAAAGCATTAACTGAGAGTCTTCAAAGTCTCATGTCCTGCAGCTGGGGGAGGAAGGCTTTTTTTCCCCCATGGAGGCCTGCGAGTGTCCCCGGGGTTTTTTTGCCTTCCTCTGCAGCAGTGAGCGCAGCCCCTTGGCAGGGCTCCTTTGGGTTGTTGGGGCCCAAAGGCTGCTGTTCCTGCTTCACGCAGGGGGGCCCTCGTGCCCCAATCCGGGGACAGGAATCTTTCTAGACTCCCAGGGTAGCCTCTGGGGGTTGCTGCTTGTCCTCTGCACCATTGAGCACAGCCCCTTCTCAGGGCTTCCTTTTGGGCTCAGCTCTCACCTGGTGCTCTCGCATCTTCAAGGCACCACTCGTGTCCTGGCACTCTCTGGCTCCATTGGCCAGCGCGATCCTAACTAAATCCCCAAACTACACCCTATAACATAAAATAACATAAAAATAGCATAAAATATAAGAAATAAACATGGGTTTGGGGCTGAAAACCCCTGGCGTTGCAGGGGAATAATAGTGCCATTGTTACTCAGCTCACAATGAGTGTCCAGAATGGAATGGGGAGTCAGTCATAGAATGGGCAGTCATAGAATGGAACTAAATCAAATAAACTAAACTAGACTAGGATAGAAATGGAATAGGCTATGCTATGTGATACCTATGACTCCACATAACAAGTGGTGCCCCAAGTCTAAGGGGTCCACGGAGGAGAGCAGCTCTCTGCAGTGCAGGTCCCAGACCCATCAGGAGACAGGGATAGGCTCAGCTACAACATGGCTCAGGCAGGGACTTAAGGCCCCAGGCTGAGCTGAGGTGTGTTCCCATGGCCCTTGGCAGGAGGTGGTGGGGTGAGGGTCCCAGAGGAGATGGGTCCCAGCTACTGAGGCTTTGAGCACCCCCAGAACCCTGTCAGAAGTAGGCTGGCGCTGCTCATAGGCTCTCCTTTAGACTCTGATATTTGGCTACTCTGGGGACCAGATGGGGCCAGCCAGACCTTCTCTCCAATGCAGTACTGTTCTTAGGCTCTTGTGTCTCAGTAGGTTTTCCCAAGGGAAACAGCTCAGGCATTTCTAAAAATGCGTGCAAAGAAATAAAACCAAATCCACAGGGAACTGAACAGGTATTGCTCACCTCAAAAAGATTTGTAGCCGTTTGGTTGAGGAGCATGTCCTGCTTCAGACTGAGACTTCCAGCCTCACTGATGCCAGAGATGTGGAAACCCAGCTCAACTGGGTAAACACAGAAGACTTCCATGATACCGCACACGTATACTTCTACTCTGGGGCCTCTGGGGAGGTTTAGATTAGGCATTAGGAAGAAGTTCTTCCCTGTGAGAGTGCTGAGGCACTGGCACAGGGTGCCCAGAGAAGCTGTGGCTGCCCCATCCCTGGCAGTGTTCAAGGCCAGGTTGGATGGGGCTTGGAGCAGCCTGGGCTTGTGGAAGGTGTCCCTGCCCGTGGCAGGATGAGCTTTAAGGTCCCTTCCAACCCAAACCATTCTGTGATTCTGTGAACTCTCTGCATGTGAGAATACGTGTGGACACAGCCCTCCTGAGTATGTAGTTTAATTCAGTGTGTGAATACATGCCATGGGGTCTGTATGCATGTATGTGCATACATCATGGTATTTAAAGAGACATGACAGATTTTCAACATGTGCACCAATACTGTGTGTCGAATATCGTTAAAGTGTCATCTTCAGAAAAGAATGCTTGTGTGGGACTTTGTGAAAATACATTCATCGTCTTTATAGCCATGTATTAGCTTAATGTGTTATATATTTTTCCTGCTTAGGACATGAGGAAATCAATGCCAGATTTGTAAGGTTTCTGTAGCTTGATGTGGCTAAATGATCATCAGAATATATTGATTTTACTTCTACAAGCTTTGGAGTAACATTTCTTATATTGGCTAAGAAATAAGCTCTGCAATTATTTGACTTAAAAGTCCAAGGATATACCAAGATACTTTATATGCAACATCAGGGACTTAAATGCAATTTAGCTTCATAAATGAAACACATAGAACCACTCCCATTCAGTTTGTAAGCCAAAATCTCTCTGCATGTGGAATTTTAATGGTGGATAACTTCAGGTAATGAATCATCTTTTTAAAAGTGTAAAATCTTGGGGGGAAAAAGGAAAAAAAATATTGCCTGTGGGTTATTGCTTTGTTACTGCACGTGCATTGTCATGTTTAGTAATGTTACCTTTGATATTAAGCTGCTCACTCTAGCTTTATATCAAGTAATACTTGAGTAATCGAGTGGAGGATTCTGGTTGTTTGAGGTAGTATCTTTATTTACTGTGAAAGAGTAAATCGGCTCTGAAATAATTTCTGTTCATTGCTAAGTTGACTTTGGTTTCAGCTTTAAGAAGTGATGGGACCAATTAGTGATAGCCCGAAGAATAGAAATCATGAATATTCAAAGGCCTAGAAAGCATGACCTCCTGAGGAAAGACTGAAGGATTCAAGTCTGCTTAGTCTAAAGAGGGGAAAACTCAGAGAGAAAGACGATCACAGCCTTCCAGTACGTTACAGGTTGCTCTAGAAGAGGATTGGACTGAATGTTTCCTTGTGTCCTCTCTGCATGGAGACGTCCTCTCTGCAAGTGTCGGGCTGATGCAGAGACAAGGACAGTTTGGTTACAGCTTGAGGGGAGGGGGCAGAATTACATGTTTTAGGAGCAGGTTGGAAAATGTCAGGGATGATGTAGACATTCCTTATTCCTGCTTTAATGGTGAGCCTTGTAGCTGGAATAGTTGATCTCATAAAATCCTGTTCTCAGAAAAATATTCCTTTTTTTGAAGTCTTATTTTCTAAGATCCTGATTCTTTGTAATGAAGTAGGAGGGGAATGTATCTGTATAAATGGATAGAATGAAACACCAGCACAGGTTGCCCAGAGAAGCTGGCGGTGTTCAAAGCCAGGTTGGACACGGGGCTGCAGCAACCTGCTGTAGTGGAAGGCGTCCCTGCCCGTGACAGGGGTTTTAACTGGATGAGCTTTAAGGGTTGGATTCCAACCCAAACCATTTTATGATGATTCTGTGAAATTCTTACGTACATGTTGTGCAGTATTATACTGTGAAGTCCTGTATTTTGAGGGTTTTGGCCATGAAGGTGCTCCAGATACAAACAGAAAACCTATAAATGTGAGCTATATTAATCATAGGCTATATTAATCATAGACATTCAGGTACTTTTAAGTATTGACTGATGCAGCTTAAGATGGAGACAGTGCACAGGACAGAGCTGGAAGGGGCAGAAGTCTGTTCTGACAGCAAATTTCAGAGGAGGGAAGCAGTGCTGGTTTGGGGGAAGGCATGCTAAGGAAGATTACTCTTCTGCAGAACAGGCAGAGCAGAAGAGATGCAGTCTGGAAGGCCCTAGAGGGAAGTGTTACGTCAGGGTGAGAGAGAACAGAGACACAAACCAGGCTGTCAGTAAAGTTGGGAGAAAGGGATCCAGTTTCAGTACATTAACTGGAATAGACCAGACTAGAGCAAGAAACTAAATGTAAGGAAGAAAGGAATCCAAACTAACACACAGACTAGAAGTAGATTGAGGGAGAGATTAATATAAGCTACCATAGAAAGGGAATAAATAGAGAGGAACTAGGAGAACAAAGGAGATGTTTTGTGTTTACTGTGTTTACGGAAGTGCTGGGATTTCTAAGCACATACAACAGTAGCTGGAGAGATGTATGAGCCTGAATAGCAGGAGAGACTTGACAAGATGTGATGACCATGCACACAAACATAAGATTATTTGTTCTAACTGAAACCCAGAGAAATGCTGGTTCCGTATTAACATGGTCTCTTGTAGCATGAGGTGAGATGCTGGCGGTGTCAGACCCAGCTAAGGGACTATACTGGCTCTTAATTAATTATTTTTCTTCCTGCATTCATGAATAGATTTCAGAAGACTGATAATGTACCTTTTACTTGTGGCCTGAAGTTCAGATTGCTGAGGAAACACAGAGTAATGGAATCCACAGCCTAACCCCAACAAAGCATTTGTTTATAAATAGGAAGAGAATATCCTAATAACAGGAGGCACATGTTAAACATCTTGGTCCATTTCAAATCGACTCAGTGTAACTCACTGAACCCAAAGTTAGGCAAGAGTGGACAAGCACAGCTTTATTTTTATCCTAGTGAGTGACATTAAAATAGATGTCATGTTTTCTGCAGCTTGTGAGCTGACTGGGAAACAGTTTGACCAGATTTAGCAGAGAAACTTCCAGCATTGATTGTTAAAACTGTTTAATCATATCCTGATTTTCACTAGTACTGTTTGTTTAATATTTTAACCATTCTGTATATTAAAACCCTCGGGAGAGCTGTGGGGGTTGTTAGTTTGTTGATTATATTAGGCATAGTTTCTCCACCACCATCCCTAGTAAAGCCAGTGTTACAACATCATAAATAGTTGCATTTTTATACTGTCAGTGGTTTTGGTAATGGCAGTTCCTGAGTGTTATTCTTCTGCTTGGCCATGTGGACTCCTTCAGTGCTGCTCGTACACAACCAACCAACTGGGATAAGGCTACGAAGTTAGTTTTGAACTGCTGCCTGGGCTTGAAAAACTCAATGCACAAACCTCACCGAGGTGCATGGAAACATTCCAGCATATTTCAGTGAGCTCTGGATCACACTCCTGAGAACAGTGCTGTTTCAAAGCCTTTTTTCCTTTCACCATATTGTAATAGGCGATGTTTACTGAACTTATCTAAGGTTTCCAGTGATTAATATACATTAGCTCCAACGTGTTTTGACTGGCTGGTGATGAGGTATCACAGGGCAATTCCTTACTCTTTTTTTTCATTCTGCACTTCACAGGCATTACACAACACTGCTCCAGCTGTCCCAATGTCCAGATGTGGGCTGTAAAGCTCTCTGAATTTAATATTGTATGCAGTCCCCCCCTCCTTTTTATTATTTTTCCCCAAATTGGTTGAAGCTGCAATGTCTGTACTAGCTCTGTTTTCTTACAAGTGCTGTTTTGAGGCAGCTATTATACCCCACTGTGGGTTGGGGCGAGCTCAGATTTCACCAAAACCTGTGCACAATCACTTCGTTTGTTTGAAGCTATCTTTCTCATTCAAGGTGAAAGAACCTTCTGAACATGCAGGACGTGTTCTGCTCCTGCATCAGCTGCAGAACCTCACGTTTCTGGTTTTAGTCCTGCCACAGTCCGTAGTTAACGTTAGCATTACTAACCATACACTTCTCCAACAAAGCTTCTGCCTGGGAGCCTGCACAGGAAAGGCACTGTCTTTGTTTTAACAGTTTGTGTCACATTAGGGTGAATGATTTCTTCCATGTGGATATTTTGCTCCCCTGAGCTGAGAAGGCTGCAGGGACACCTTGTAACAGTCTTCCAATACTTAAAGGGGGCCTATAAGAAATCTGGAGAGGGACCTTTTACAAAGGCCTGTAGGGACAGGACAAGGGGGAATGGCTTTAACTTGACAGAAAGAGACTGAGATTAGACATTAGGAAGAATTTCTTCCCTGTGAGGGTGCTGAGGCACTGGCACAGGGTGCCCAGAGAAGCTGTGGCTGCCCCATCCCTGGCAGTGTTGAAGGCCAGGTTGGACAGGGCTTGGAGCAACCTGCTCTAGTGGAAGGTGTCCCTGCCCATGGCAGGGGGTTGGAACTGGATGAGCTTTAAGGTCCCTTCCAACCCAAACCAGACTGGGATTCACTGGTTGTCCATCCTTTCTATGCTTTCCCTGATACTTTTTTTGCATGCCTGCAGTGCCTGCCAGTTGAGCATCTCAGAGACCACTGTAGGAGCTAATCAATCTTCACAACTGTTCTCTAAAATAGGTAGGGTTTCTCATTCACATTTGGCCCTCGTTTGGAAGCTGAAGAATGGAGAGACACGCACCCATGAAAGCATGTGGCAAAAAAAGCAATTCCTTCTTTCCATTTGGTGTCTCTTAACTAGAGTTGCGAGCTGCTTGCTAAAAATATCTGTTTGGGACGAAAGCAGTTAATTGTCCTCAGATATTTGACAGTGCTTTTTGGTGTTGGCAAGGGGCATGTACTTTCAGTCACTGTATACCACTTATTGCTTTGCAGGTCTCTTGAGAGCTCAGAGAGGCTTGAAAAATGTTGCTAATTCCTCTAATCTTTCAGCACAGAGTTGAGATGGGGCATGAAGTATGTCATTCAAAGGACACTTGAGTGCTGTGATTGGCTAATGGGGAGTCCTAGCAGCAGGTACAGCATCTTCAATATGCACTACCATAACACAAGCTTTTAAAAAGCATTTCTCCCTGCCCTCACCTCAATGCTTGCAACACCGTAGATAGCTTTTCTAATTGTAATAAGTCACAACAGGGCATGCCTTGTTGGGCCATAATCACACTTCTCAGGCTGCTGATGGCACTCGTCCTTCGGGCTCGTGGCTGGCGTACACCCGAGGAGTGCAATTATGGCACAACAATGATTGCCCTGTTGTGCCTTATTATTCAAGCAATGCACTGAAGCAAGTGTTTGTGTGCGTGCACATGCAGAGACAAAGTACATCTGAGCAGGTCCTTACCAGATAATTAACAAACTTGGATTAACCCTATCCCACCGTTTCTTTAATTTGAATGTTCCTTTCATAGCTGCCGATTAAACCTACTCTCCAGGTAGCTCCCAGGAAGCCCACCAAGGACTCCCTTTTCCTTTGCTTTCTGCCATGATTTTTTTGCTTTGTTTAGTTTTAGCATGCATTTGAGTTCTGGCAAGGGTGGCATCCTGCCAGCCTTGGAGTAGGAGATGCCTGTTCAGTTACAGGGCACATAAATCGCAACCTGTGGTAGTAGGAGGTCCTCTCACATAGGGTGGAAGACATGAGCTGAGCTTTTGTGTCCCAATGGCCCATTGAGGCTATGTTTGCCCAGATCGCTAACAAATATATCTTGATAGTGCTATTAACCATTGCAGGTCTTGAGAAGAGCCTCCTGCTCTGCTCAGACTCAGATCAGAAGAGTCAAAATCTCATTTCACTGGTTTTTGATGGGTGATGCCAAACTGACAACATGTAAAATGTGGCTACTTTACCAAACCCTTGAATTATCCAGTCCCTTTTAAAACTCTTTGGTGTTATTCTTTAGCTTAAGGTGTATTTGGGTATGCAGAATAGGAAAGGTACTCATGACATATAGAAGTGGGACACGCAAGAAGTGATGCCCTTCTCCTGCAGTAGCATCCGTAGCAGTGGATCGCTGCCCAGGGCTGGAGACCACCACAGGGGCAGTGCACCATCCTTCACTGCATCTTGGAGTTGAAGCTGCTGGAACACCCAACAGGGAAGAGGCACTTCTCTCATTTTTCTAGGCTTATGCTGTGAAATTTTTAAGTCGTAAGAACAGACTGAGTTCTATGATCCACATGTTGGGTTTTTTTGAAGATCTCTTCCAACTGTGAGCATTTTTAATTGCAGATGTTGTTAAGATGTCATTTTTAATGGCCTTACAAAGAAAGCTTTGTCATTTCCACATTCTTGAGCTTGGAGCAGTGTGCGTTCTTCAGCTGCTCAACAACAACAGCCCATCTCCCTCGGTCCCAAGGATGCTGAGAAAGGGAACACTCTATCTTTGCAGACGAGCTAGTGTTTATCATTGCACCATGGCACATTCCCAGTTCAGGGGCTGTAAATTCTCCTTGAGACATGCAGCTCTGTGGGAGTTGGTCACAAGTGAGATTCTGTGAAAGCCAATGCAATGTGTTCTTAGATTACAGGTTGCCAGGCTGGGGTCAGTGTTAGGAACACAAACGTAAGGTGTTGGAGCTAAAAATATTTTACGGCATCTGCCAAACTGGTGAAATTTTCCATATTTGCTGCTGTGTTCAGTTCGTGCAATGGTTGCAGAGGATCTTGGCTCCCTCTTTATCCTCCCTTGATAGCAAAAGTTAATCACTTGCACATGGACTCCCTTGAAAAAAAGGATATAATGTTTACTTGTTTTCCTCTCCTGTTAAATTTCATTTCCTCTGCTCCTACCATTTCTCTGTTGGAAACCTATTGCTCATTGGGGTATAACACACAGAGCTGTTCTTATTGAACAACAAAGTGATGCTATTTCATTTCTGTTGGAAAGGACTAATCTGTGCCCTGATCCCTGCAGCTCTCCTGGATTCTCTCACTTTGAGTCAAGGGGGGTAAAATCTGAAGAGAGCAAAAAGAAATGGTGTGAAGCTGTCTGGGTGTTACATCCATGAGCCACTTCTGCAGAAGTACGGAAGGGCTGGGATGCCAGATTCACTGAGCACCACTGGAGAGAGATATGGCATCCCTGTGCCCTGTCAGCTCCAAAGGAGCCCTTCTCACCCTTGGAAGCTCAGTTTGAGGCAGCCTCCTTTCCCTCTGTGTGCTGCCAGAGGTGTAGGATTCCCCCCGACTTCCCTCAAATTCCCTAACATGCTGTTTCAAAATGTTTTGGCTCTTCCTAGCTGTGTTTGGCTGTGAGGTATCGCTTCAGCTCTTCAAGGGTGAGCACCTCTGATCTACATGCTTCTCATGCCCAGTTACAGGATTTCAGGGCTCAGTCTGGCATACACCATTCAGGATGGTCTCTTAAATGAAATCTGTATCACATAGACATCCTCATCAAATTAGCCTCCCCTCCCCTCCGGATCTGCGTGCCGACCCTGCTGCTTTGATGTTACACCACTGAGGAATTTATAAGACATGGTATTTTTTCCCAGCAAGAAAACATGAGCAAACCATCTATTATGATAATTACTGCAACTGATTTACATCTTGTGAAAAGATTAGGCGACAGCAGCTGCTGCTGCTGCCGCCTTGGCAATGGCCCATAACATTATCAAACTTCAGGCCTAAGGAGAAGTGCAAAAAGGCAGCTTGAAAACCTCTGGATGTATATCTTCTGATAAGTCTCCATGGATTTGCTGATAAGGCTACCCCTGGAAGGATCCTCGCTTCTGGTTCTCTCACCAGGCAGAGGGATTTTCCCCTCCTTTGCAGCTGTGCTTCCAATGAGCGTGTGAATTTGGTAGGACTTTGAAGAACGACAAGTGGAGAAAGATGAGATTCAGACACCACTAACGCTTCAGCTGGTGTGACAGTGTTAGCCAGCAGGTCACACTGAGAACTCTACCACAAACTGGTTCTGAGAATGGCGTTTCAGGGACAAGTCTGTCTATAATGGGTCCTTAACTCTCTCCTCTAGCTTTTGGAACCTCATCTTGTAGCCATGCCCATGCAAATAAATAGCTTCACATGAAGAATTTTCTGTGAATGTGTAAATCCTTGCAGCATCTTGAGCCTCTGCCACAGATAGAGGTGAGTTTTGTCTTTGGCTCCAGTTGGTGTATAAGGACAGCGCAGGTACATAGTTTGCTTCCTGCTCCTCTGTTTAGACACCTCTCAAGTAGGTATATGTAGAGTTGGGTGAATTACACAAAATACTTAGGGCCCAAGCACCAATTCTGGCTGTTGTTAGCCTGCTGGGATTTCATAACCAAATGATTTTTACCTTCAAAAACAACTGAATTTCAAATTTGACGCGATGAGCATCTTTTAAAAATCACACCATTGCTAAGAAGCCAAATTCTTATCATCTAAAGAAGATGAATACCAGGTGAGTTGTTTTGGGGCTGTAACTAGATAGGGAAGATAAATATATCGATTATTAAAAAAACTTTGCGATGAAGTTCAGTGTTAGGACTTTGTTATATTCTGGTAGTTTAAAACATTATGAACAGAAGACATTCAATGAAACCAAAGGGCCTTTCAACATCTGAGCATATGAAACTTGCAGTCATATAATACTGAGATTCATTCCTCAGTCTTACATGCTCAGGAGACTGGCAGGGTTCAAACAATATTATGACCATTTATCTGGGCTATGATAGGAGCACCAAGCTGCAGTACTATGCATTAAGCAAACTCAGCCAGTTAGCTTCCTACCCTCGCCATTCCCTTTCATTAACAGGAATAGTTTTTATATGGAACAGTACTTTGCCATGGACTGTCTGGGTCGGGAAATGACTTGGTGTGAAGCTCTGATGTGTTCAGATGTTAGCACAAGCACTGCTGGGGTTTGTGTTGGGTCTTTTAAGCTATGAGGTACTGTCAGGCTGTGCAAACTAAAGAAGGGCAATAGTTCTTCAAGTCCTTAGGACTGACAAGGGATGGATTTTAGGGTATTTAGGATGGCTTTACTGAGGGCCAAATGTGCAGTATGTATTTAGTAATCTTAAACACCACTAAACTGAAGGCAATGGAACACATAAAATGGATCTTCCATGGGCAAAAAGAGGTAAATTAATGACCTGTTTTACTGTATGTGTAAATTAATGATCGGTTTTCCTGTATGTGTACTGTACTGTGTAATGGTGTTTTATGGAGGTTTTGTAACCCAAAATAGTTTGCCCACTGCTCTTATAATGGCTCAAGAAAGGGCTATGAACGTGGGAACCTTTCATAAAGTACCTAATTCAATGCACTTGAAATGCTTAAGCCAGTACACATGCATTGTCCTGTGAGAAAAAGAAATCTGAACCAAAAGCTTTGGCCAAAGATAGCATCTTACCTGAAGGCAGCGGTTAGTGCCCACATGCCTCAGAGATGGCTCTCCAGAGAGTGTCCCAGCCATTGGTATCCCCAGGTACTTTGTCCTACTTCATGGAACTATGTTTATTATCATATCTCAGTCCAAAACGAAGGTTATTCTTTGTGTTTAGATATTACATCTATACATCCCTCTAAAGCAATGCAAAGGGAAAGGCTGGTTTATGTGGTGATGACTACGTACTGCTAGGGCACCAGAATATAAAGTCTCCTCAAAGCCCCACTTTCCCAGAGCCATTTCTAATCTCTCAGAGGCTCACAGAGGAGCTGCAGAGCTCAGTCTAATGTAGATTACCTGAATTACTTGGCTTGTTTGCTTAGGAACTCACTGGCACCAGGTTTTCCCTGACGGCTGCAAGGATCCATGTGGAAAAGCCCTACAGGATGTAATAGGAATCTTTGCAGAAACATTAAAAGGCCCTATTTAAATTGCTCTGAAACCTATAGAGTTTAATAGAGAGTAATATCCTTTCTATTGTTGTTTTTAACTGTCCTATATAATTCTATATTAAATTCTTGAGAAAGGCTGTAATTTTGTATTAAATTCTTTCAGGCTTTTCCACAAGGGTTCAGTAACATTTTTTCATCTTTCCCAGAAGTCAATCACTTCAAGCCGCTAGCCATATGTACACATTTTATATATACATATATATTTACACACACATACACAAACATATGTACATACGTTACTCCTCTGGAGTCCCTTACTCAAAGCCACATTCAGTTCCATGAGAAGTGATTGTCCTGAAGATGTGAGTGGTCAGCACCAGGGGGAACATAGAATGGTTTGAGTTGGAAAAGACCTTAAGATCATCCAGTTCCAACCCCTGCCATAGGCTGGGGTGCCTCACCCTAGACCATGTCACCTAAGGCTTTGTCCAACCTGGCCTTGAACACTGCCAGGGATGGAGCATTTACCACTTCTTTGGGCAGCCTGTTCCAGTGCCTCACCACCCTCACAGTAAAGAACTTCTTCTGTATATCTAACCTGAATGTCCCCTGTTTCAGTTTGAACCCATTACCCCTTGTCCTATCACTACAGTCCCTGATGAAGAGTCCCTCTCCAGCATCCTTATAGGACCCCTTCAGGTACTGGAAGGCTGCTCTGAGGTCTTCATGCAGCTTCTTTTCTCCAGTCTGAACAGCCCCAACTTTCCCAGCCTGTCTCCATACAGGAGGTGCTCCAGTCCCCTGATCATCTTCGTGGCCCTCCCCTGGACTTGCTCCATATCCTTCTTATATTGAGGACACCAGAACCTGACATTCATGCTCTGGGTCAAAACCACCCTTGGTGAACATGTCCCTTTCTCTGCTCACCTGGGTCAGACCTTCTGCATCTGCTGCATCTGCCACATCAGCTATGGAGTAAAGTCTGGTAGGTCATTGTGCAGTGCCTGCACCATTAGCTGGGACACTTGCCTTCTCAGCAGGGCAAGTCTGCAGGGGAAGGCAAAGCAGGTTCATAGGAGGCATGGAGGTCAGCAGCAGCTCCAGCTGAGCTGCCTGGCTCCTCTGACTTAATCTACCCCTTTTAAACCATTCACATGCTGCTCTGATTTTGACTGCTCCCTGCACCCAAGTGACTTTACAGCTCCATGTGTTTTAAAGGGAAATTCCGATGGCACTTTCTCTGCAGATTCACTTTATCCTAGACCACCTGAGGTGTGGGTTATGTTTGTTTATTTTGCTGATACCCTGAGAAGGTCGTTGGCAGTCTGTTTCCTGCTCTTTGGGTACATATGCTGCTGCAATCACTCTGATCAATGTACAGCAGGAAATGTAAAGTTCAGTAAACAAAACAAACACAGTTTGTGAATTGAGAGAATATTGTTCTTCTTTCTGGGCTGTGTTTGACTCCCATGCAGCAGAGAAGCCTGACCCGACTGCAGGGCTGGCTACCGCAATCTCTTCCACCCAGGGTCTGACCCAGAGCCCTGGAGCTGCGTGTTTGTCAGGGTTTGATGGCACTAAGGTCCCGACTTGAAACCCCAGCTGTGGAATCTCTCCTTCTCCAGCTTAGCTTTGGGGCTTCTGCTTACTGCCACTGCAAAATGTCCCGGTGGGAGTTACCACAAAACTTTCCAGCCAGGCTCGCAGTGCTTTTGTGCTCCAGGGTGTGGAGCTGAGGAAAGAAAACCCATGTGAAAATTGCTCATGAGGTGTTCATCCCTGGGAGAACCCTCAGCTTGGCGTATTCCCTCCTTAATAGTACAGCACAGCCAAATAGGTACTTTTAACTTGGGTATGGGACCATTCTGCCATGGTGTTGTGGGAATCTCACTTCTGGGGCACACAGAGAACCTTAGGTCCAAGCCTGCAGCCTGCCCCTGCAGCACTTGTGCATGCTCAGAGGGCTATGTTGTTCTTATATGCCCTCTAGTTAGCTCTTTCATCACCATAGACCAGGTAGTGATTTTGAAGCATGCAGGAGAAATCATGTCTCATGGCTAAAGGCTGGATTCAGGGAGCTTCAACTGGGAATGTGAATATTTTAGCTGAAGGAATGAGCTTTCTGTAGGAATTTAGGGGGTGGTTAGGTTTGAGGTGAATAGCTAGACTGTTTTACTGCAAAGAGAACCCATTGGGCTTGCTGCTGCTCTTCTCATCTTGGCTTCATGATGTGACTATTCTGCTAGGGTGCCTAGGCTCTGGACTAGAAACTCTTAATGCCTGCATGTCCAAATCAAAGTGTATAAATGAGAGTGAGTAAATAAAAATACGGGTGTTTGCACGTCTATAAATAAATAGGGGATTTAATATAGGCTCGTATATTGAGTTGTCCATACACAGCCATCTGCTGGGATTGTGCCTCCCAGAGCTGGCAAGTCAGGTATGTGAGATACGGAGCAGCTGGGAATATACACACTCAGATACACTTAACAAACCCCCTGACAGCTATCGTGGAGAAATTCCCAGACCTGTGGAGTGTGAACATCTTGGAATTTTGGGGAGCAAGGAATAGAGAACCAAAGTTTCCCACTGGAAAGTGCTGCTCCAGTGGTGGTGAAAATCTGTGGTGACTCCAGTGAAATGAATGGAGTTGCAGTAATGCAAAACTGTTGTGAGTGCATCAAGCACTTTGCTTTGCTGGGAGTTATTAATCAAAGTTCTGACCTTTTCCCTGGGAAGTTTTATTTCTTTTTAACTTTCTCCATAGGGTTACCAGATGTGCTGTGTTACTGGGATTCTCTGAGCCATGCACAGCATTCCTGGGGTCCCAGCTGATTTGCTGAAAGTGGGATCTGTCCTGATTTCAGTAAAGCACTGGGATTTCCCAAGGGCTTTCCTGACTATCTTCTCTATTCTAGCAGCACATGTATGTGACAGAGCATGTCTTCTCCTGCTCCAGTAACCTCAAACCCTGTATTGGTACAGTGGAAAAGTGGGTACCGTTAACAGCAGGAGCTCAGCAGTAGCCTGATGCGTAGGGGAATATGTATTCATCCTTGCTTGCAGGAACTCCCAGCAGGGACATGGAAGGGCCAGGCTGAGTACACTAGATATTGAAGGGATAAAGGAAAAAGAAGAACCACAAAACCCTGCAGAAATGAGTTTAGTAGGATAGAAAATGAAGTAGAACTGGGAAGCAAAGGGTAAAAGGAATTACAAATTGCATTTGGGGGACTTTTTTTCTGCAGAGACATGGTAAGGTTTGAAACAGATAAGGATCGTTTATATAAATGATCTGAACTGGCAACATGGGTTTAAAAGCTAAGTCCAGGATCTTCTGACACATCAAGAGAACTGATCTTTAGGCTTGATATGAGTCTCAGAGCAGGAATGTTTGGCATGATTTCACATTTCCTAATAAAAGCTCACAGCGCCTGATATAGCATCCGACTCTTGTTAAAACAGCAGTAGAATTTTTAATGAGCAAGTGTTCAAGAAATTGCTTTAATGTCCTCTTCAAAAACCAGCCCCTCATATCACAGCACTCTGTAACACTGTACACAGGACTGGAACTTTACAGCCTCCTTTGAGCAATGCGTGCTGCTTGGCTGTCCCAGGCCTGTGCAAGCAGTGAGCTGCAGCGTGGTCACTGACCCACTGACCCTGTGCACCACCACCTCCTCCTGGGGTCTAGCAGAAAGGAAGTGCCTCTTACCCCTTTAAGTGAACTAAGCTACTGCACCTCATTTTGCATTCTGGTTGAACAGAATGCTCCAAGCTCAGAATATTAACAGGCTTGAAATGCTTTACAGGTTATGATTATATTACAGGTTATTTTACACAGAATATGAAAATCAGGCCTGGTAGAAAACCTGTGTGGTCACCTTCTCCAGCTTTTAGAACCTTCTTTCTTCCAGCTGTATTCTGTTGTTTTTGTTCCTAGCTGTTGGGGCAAAGAACGATGTGACCAGCCTGTGTCATGTGCCACTGCCACTGATGGATGCTCAGGTGGCTGAAGCAGCTTCACATCACATCGTTGCTGCTGGCAGGGGACTTGCTGCCTTCCTGCTGACAACTTGACTCTCTGGAGTGATGACTTGCCAGCCTGAAGTGCTGTGACAGAAACCTATTTTTCTGAATCCAGAGTTGTAGGCTGAGGCTCATCCTGTGTCACCTGGCCTTGGTTTTATTTGTCCGCCTGTGCTGGATGTCTTCTATTTGCAGTTGCCTTTTGTCTCACCATCCTGTAGCTACTTCATGTAACAAGTATTCAGCGCAACTTGGACATTGCCTTTTGCACTTTTTTGATGTAGCTACTTGACAGCAAGGTGAAAATCCATTTGCACTGTGATCCCAGGGCTTTTGTTTTTCTGTGACAAGCAGGCTGCAGGCTCTCACTCTGTTCCTTTCCCTGTGTGCCTTGCACTACTCCTTCTCTGGGCTCTTCATAGGAAGCTATCACCTTTCCCTGTCCCTTCAATGCTGAGTAACTACCTAGTCCATGGGAAAATGCCTCATGTTGGCATGCGATGGTCCATGCTGTCTTGTAAGCAGCATACTTCTGTCTTCTGAGCCTTTGGCATCGGTCTCTGGGCTGTCTCTAGTGCTAATGTTCCTTTTGCAGCCATCCAAGGGAAGAGGCATTGCACTCGGATTCCCTTTTGGCACCGAATTACAGGAATGCTGCTGCAGGGCACAGTGAGCGGTTGGCTGAGCAAAGGGTGTTGTGTTAGGACCCTCTACAGAATGTAGCACCAGGCCCCTGAGCTTGCTTCTTACCCTTGTCCCCCCCAGAAGACCTTCCTCATGGGGATGTGAGCAGCAATATGCTGTCACCATGTAGTCCTGGTTACTAACAGTAAAAAGCTGCCTGTCAGCACTTCCCGAGGTTTAGGTTTGAGGGTTTTTCAATTGTGGAATCTGAACATTAGAAAATACGGGTTTATACTGCAAAATCTGTTTTCATGACCAGCATACTGCAAACTGGTTTTGGATCACCTCCCGTGGGACTCCAGCCCCAGGTGTGAAACACGTACCAGTCTCATGAGATAATTCCCAGTCTCCTGGGATGACTGCCAGTCACCCTGAGGCAACATTACTTTTCCCAGTTCAGCTGGAAGCGTGGGGTTACCTCTTGCAGGGGTTGCTTCTTGTGAGCTGATCAGCCCTGGGATTTACCTCCACTGTGTCCCATGGAGTCTTTTAGCAAAGATACTGGTGCTCTCTCATGCTGTGGAACATAACAGCTTTGACCGCCAGTGGAGAAATGCCTTGGTGCTGTTCTGAGAGAGGTTTGGAGTGATGAGAGCCAGGAGGGGACCTTTCTAGGCAATACTGATATCTCATGTGCTAAAGCTGGATTCTCAGCCATGTGGGTTGTGGCCATATACATAGAATCCCAGACTGGTTTGGACTGAGAGGGACCTTAAAGCCCATCCAGTTCCAACCCCCTGCCACAGGCAGGGACACCTTCCACTAGAGCAGGTTGCTCCAAGCCCCTGTGTCCAACCTGGCCTGGGATGGGGCAGCCACAGCTTCTCTGGGCACCCTGTGCCAGCACCTCAGCACCCTCACAGGGGAGAAATTCTTCCTAATGTCTAATTTCAATCTCCTCTCTGTCAGGTTAAAGCCATTCCCCTTGTCCTTTCCCTACAGGCCCTTGTCCAAAGCCCCTCTCCAGGTTTCTTGTAGTCCCTTTAGGCATTAGAGCTGCTCTGAGGTCTTCCCTGAAGGAGCCTTCTCTTCTCCAGGCTGACCAGCCCAGCTCTCAGCCTGGCTCCAGAGCAGAACTGCTCCAGCCCTCTGAAAATGGCTGCTAAGACTGGTCTGAAACCCCAGGCAGTTTTTTCCCATGCATGCCCACTTCAAGTCAGTGCTTGCTCATTACTTTGCGTACGTTTCCCATAGGAAGAGGTTCTGCACCTACTCTGACTATAACACTGCCCTATGGCTCACTCTTCTGTCTGTTGTGCAGCCTTTGGAAAGGTGGTTGCCTCTTTCTGTACCCCAGGTTTTTTTTTCATAACCCCAGCTCCGTGATTTCCTTAGTGCTTTCCGGTTTCTCAGGATGTTTTGATATCATAATCCTGAATTGCTTCTCTGTTGTCAGCACCTTCTATACTAGCAATGGCATTAGTTACAGCCTTGGTAGCTAGGAGTTGTGCTAATGAATGGTTCAGTTTACCCAGCAGCCTGGGCTGATGCCAGAGGTACTTGTGTTCATGCCAAAAGATACAGCAGAGGTTGTCAGGAGAGTTCTAACACAGAATGTCTGCGTTCACTTTTTGGCATCACTAGCGGGAGTGCTTTGCCCCAAAGACCCTGTGGAGTACATTTCTCATGACAAGGGTTTTCAAACTGTGTAATGGTGCAAGACTGGCATACCTGAAGTCTTCCTTGTCACTGCTAGGCTGGAAGTTACAGTGGGAATAAAGATGTAGCTTTGCCAGCCCTTTCCTTAGAGACTCTCATCATGGGTAATGGAGCTCCATATTTCAACAGGCTCAAGCTGCCAACAGGGATCTGGTTTTGGCAGTTGATTCAGTGTGTCTGTCCTTGACATATGTCTGTATCTTCAGAAGCAAAGCTGCACAAGGGACTGTTTTCCCTTCCCTTTCATGCTGAGAATATCTGGCATGAAGCTACAGCCCTATCCAAGGCTTGGCC
Organism: Pezoporus flaviventris; assembly: GCF_033815535.1. Classification (NCBI taxonomy): domain Eukaryota; kingdom Metazoa; phylum Chordata; class Aves; order Psittaciformes; family Psittacidae; genus Pezoporus; species Pezoporus flaviventris. Next base: position 9,718,372 of record NW_026892585.1, read on the forward strand.
TGTTCTGCATACATTTCTTTCTTTATACGTCCAGGTTACATCTCCTGCTTGGTGGGCTCCTCACAACGGACAGAATTTGCACACCGGCCTTTCCGTGTGTTCCCTGTACATGGCTGGGATGCTGTCCTGGCTTCAGCAGTAGCAGTCAATTTTTCTCCTTAGTAGCTAGTGCAGTGCTGTGGTTTTGACTTTCAGCCTGGGAACAGCACTGATAACACCGATGTTTTTAGTTGTTGCTCAGTAATGCTTACTCTGACCAAGGACTTTGTGAGTCTCATGCTCTGCCAGGGAGGAGGGGAAGCCGGGAGGAAGCAGAAACAGGACACCTGACCCAAACTGACCAAAGAGGTATTCCATACCACAGCACGTCATGCCCACTAAACTGGGGGCAGTTACCTGGAAGGGTTAGATCACTGCTCAGCTGGGCTGGGTATCGGTCGGCGGGGTGTGAGCGCTTGTATTCTTTTCCCTTGTTGTTTCCCTTATCATTATTATTATTGGTGGCAGTGGTTTGTGTTATACCTCAGTTACTGGACTGCTCTTATCTCAACCCGTGGGAGTTACATTCTTTCGATTCTCCTCCCCATCTCTCCGGGAGCTGGGGGAAGAAGGGGATGGGGAGAATGGGCTGCGTGGTTCTGGGTTGCCGGCTGGGTTTAACCAATGACAGATATGATTATCTATCTTCAGTCAGCCACTGTTGCTTCTTCATGGCTGTAGGATTGCATTGCAGCTGATGCCACTTTCCAGCTGGAATCAAATTGGTTTAACAGCGCACTTGCAAGTATGGAAAGTCAAGTGCTGCTTCCTTCTGCAGTGTGTGTACTGATCATCTGTACACACAGATCTGCAATCATCAGCAAAGCTCCTGTGAACATACCTACTAGAGAGTGAGAGGATGACTACGTAAAGGTTGCACAAGAAACAATGCCAGTGAAGGCCTGGACACTCAAAATTCAGCAGAAATGAACATAAGGAGTGCAGTGGCTTGTACAGCCCTTTGGAGGTCTGTGCTGTGCATGTTGCTATGGCTAGCAAAATCAGAGCTGGAATGAAACTGTGAGTTGCCCTGTACAACCTACGGTGACATCTCTTGGTTTTGCTTAAGTGTCTCCCCTCTTCTTTTTCCCACCCTTTTGTAGTGTTTTGCCCTTACATCCTTGGTTGGGTTGGTTATTTCTCCTTTCTTTAAGTTGAAAGCATTTCTCTGCATTAGACCTCTTTTCCCCAGTAGCCTCCTTGGGATATTTGAACTCATGTTTCACACAAGCCATGGTCTCCATGAGGGAATCCACATCCATTTGTGGATACCATTATTCTCAATCTGTAATAGCACTATCTATTCACTCCTGGTTGTCCTGGTGAGTAGAAAGAGGATTGGTAGGAGGGGGTGAGGAAGGACCATTGACTTTGCATGGTCTCATTTCACCTGGGGTGAGAGCCCACTAATGCCTTTTCCAGCTGCCGTGGGTCTCTTAGGATTGCTCATGGCAAGGGAGCCTCACTTGTGTCTTGTTCTTTTTCAGAAAGGAGGCAGTCAGATGCTTTGCTTTCTCTTTCTTATCTTCCATGATCCACCTTGTTCACAGATTCAGGTTCCTCTTCTTCAGGGCTTGTTCTGTGATTCTGATTCTATGATCTGTCTAGAAACAAATCTCTTTGGTGATGTGTCCCCTACCTGCTTGCCTCTTTTTTATGTACTGTATTAGCTTGCAAACACATATTTTTACTGACAATTAGACTCACTTCACTGCCACAATATTTAATGTACTTTGTTGATGATGGGATGCTGAAGTGAATTAAAAACATGCAGAAGAAAAGCAGTTGGAATTTGCAGAAGGCTGTGGATTTGATAAGGCTTTTCTCTGAAGAACCCTATCTACAATGCAAAAAATGAATCATAAGATCAATTAGGTTGGAAAAGACCTCTAAGATCATTAAGTCCAACCATTAGCCCAGGACTGAAGTAGGCTTTTATTGAACAGTTGATCACACAAGTGCTCGGCTTGAATAGACACTGGCTGCTTTCCAAGCATTTCCTTTGACCCCTTCCTAGCCGCACTGCACATGTTTTCCTCCAGCTTCCAGGAGGGATGTGACCATCTTGCTGCCTGTGCCCTCGGTGGAACAGGGCTGCTCTCAACATCCTGGATGGGAAGGAGAGGAGGGAGAGCCTCTGCTTCTCCCTGCTGCTTTGCTCATGAGTGCCAAGGAGAGAGCCAGGGCAATACAGTCAAGGTAGAGCACTACAAGAGGTGTGAGCGGCCAGGGGAGAATGCGTGCTTCTCTGTCCACTATCTCCTTTAGGCTTGGAGATACAGAGGGGCTGAAAGTTTAGCCTTAGTCACTGTTTTAGACATAGTCACTGTTTTGATATGTGCTCCCCATACTGAGAGGCATGTAAACCCCACAAATCTTTTCTGTTTTAGTTGTTTGTCATGGTAACTCCTATGTAAGCTTTCTATAGAACTGATCAGTAAAACCTTAAGTCCCCTGAAGTCAACTGGGAGGCTTTTGTTTTCCTGGCCAGTGCAGGGCAAGGCCACTAGCATAGCTGTTTTCCCCTTGTGTGTGCTACAACACTGATTATAGATTAATTTTTCCTTTGTGTTCAGTCCCTTCCAATGTATTATTGTTAAATACATAGCGTCTGATTATCCTGAGTGCGCAATAACTGCAGATAGAATAGCATTAACCGCTCTGAACGAAGGTAATAGCTAATTACACAGGAGGGAAATGAGCAAACCCTGAGCTAGCTGGAAGTTCCTGCTGAAAAAGAAGGTATTTTGGACAGATTTAGATTTTGCTTACTTGACACAACAAAGGTTTTGCTTATTTGACACAACAATCCATCATGCTGCATTTATAGCCTGCATTTTAGTAGAGTAAAGCTGGCTAGGGTATAATGAGTCTCCAAATTCATGACTTCCACTTCAATCACATTTTAGATTAATATTTGTTCCTTGGAATTTGGCGGCTTGGGGCAATTTTCTTGGAAAAGCTTAAGAAAACAGACCTTATATGCAGTAAGACTATTGTTTATCGAGATGTTTTGATACAGACCCACCTAGGGAATCACGTCATTGTTTTGGCCTTTCTTCTCTGATGGAGTTTCTTGCATCTGGGGTACAAACATCCTTCACAGTTTATACTAAAACTGATAATAAGTGACTGGCCCCATGTGGAATCGAGTTTAATGAGTAGACACATGTACAGATTTGGGACATGGCCTTCCCTTGGCTGGAGCCAATCAAAGACTTAAAAGGCTTTAAGGCAAAGGAGGGAAGATGTAGATTAGATATTAGGAAGAAGTTCTTCCCTGTGAGAGTGCTGAGGCGCTGGCACAGGGTGCCCAGAGAAGCTGTGGCTGCCCCATCCCTGGCAGTGCTCAAGGCCAGGTTGGACGGGGCTTGGAGCAAGCTGCTCTAGTGGAAGGTGTCCCTGCCTGTGGCAGGGGATTGGAATTAGACGATCTTCAAGGTCCTTTCCAACCCAAACCATTCTGTGGTTCTATGATTTTTCTGGAAAGGGTGAATTGTTGTTAATGCCGAAGTTCTTTAGCAATCAGCACATCTAACACACAGCCCCTTTTTCAAACTGTCTCAATGTGAATGCAAACTTTAGGTTTCTGGTTTAGAAAGGCACTTTTCAGTCATCTTGAAATCTGCATGGGTTTTCCCACCAAGCCTGGAAACAGAAGAACCCTACACCAATCACAACATTTGTCCAGGCAGCTCAGAGCACATACACTATCTTGAAGGTTTCCATTGATAGTGTCTCTTAATTTTTGCTAACGGATTATAAATTTTTAGATAGGCTTTTAGTGGTCTTCAAGCTCCACACCCGAGTTGGAAAAGGGCCTGAGCACATGAAAACAACCTTGGACGGGAATATTTTTAAGGCTTACAACACTGACATCTGGCTCTAAACTCCGGGCAGCACTCCGGCCCCTCGCTGTGAGGCTGAAGACAGAGACTCAGGGCCTGGTGTGGGGTTGATGTTGGTGAGATCACTGGATGATTCAAAGCTGTGTGCATTTCACTGAGTTTTCCAGTGCTGGCTCCCTGGGAAAGGGTGGTGGAGGTGATGCATACCCAGTGCCTCTCCCCTCTGAGCTCCTGTTGCTCTCCTCACCCCATTGCTGCCAGAGGCATCAGGTCACCTTTAGCTCCCTGCAGCCCCTTGGGGTAGGAGAGCTCTTTGCACTTTTTCCAGTATTGGGTCAGGCCTGTTTGTTTCACTTTATTCATGGGACCCTGCAGTGCCATGCAGGGCACTGCTTTTTTGCGCTGTCATCTCAAACCCATCCAGTGTGACAGAAAAACCTTTGATTGATGCGTTGTCAGAGCAGCCTTTGGACCACATCCGCTCTTGTACTCATTTTCCTACTGGTGTGAAACTCGACTTCCTCGGAGTTCCTCTGGAGTTGCAGCAGCGTAATTGAAAGTGGAATCAGGCATCAGAGTCCCCTTTATTCCCCTGGCTGAGGAGAACTGAGTTATCAGTGTGAACATTTGAATGTGAAAGAAGCTGAAGAAATGGAATTCTGTAGCCAAAGGCTTCAGCGAAACGCCTTCACCAGCGTTTAATGCAGGCTGGCGTTGGTCTTTTATTCATAAATTCAATACTGAGGAGGAGTACACCCTGTCACTTAGTGTATAAAATCACAATTAACGTACTATAATAGACTTTTAAGAGCAAACCCTGTAGAACTGATTTATATCTCATAAAATATTACATTAAACCCTTCTCTTTCTCCCGATACTTCCGTTGCATTTCCCTTTACTGTCAGTGTTTTAAAGGCAACTCTATTTCTTGTTTTATGCTTATGCAGAGGTGCAGGACAGTGGAGAGAACGTAGGAAAAGGAGGATTGGGGCAAAATAGCCATTTTGCAGTGACTGTGATCCTGTTGATGTAGCACATCATTTTTGATTTGCAGCAAGCTTTTAAAGAAAAATAATAGAGTGAGGGAAGGGAGACAAAAGATAAAGCAGTAAATTGGAATTTCTCGGCCTTTTGCTTGCTCTTTCCTTCTTTCTGTGTGAGATACAGAAGTAAAATCCCAGTGTCACAAACTCTTGCGAGCACTGTCAGAGGCCCAGCCTGTGGTTGTCAGAGCAGTGAAAAAACGCCACATGTGGCAGTCCAGCAATGAACAGGGATAAGTTAGAAGGGACAACTGGGATGAGAGGGATGGCAAAAGCAGCAGTTCAGAATTTACCTGCTTCAGCCTCATTTACATAGGTCCACAAAGGGGCTCTGGTCTTCAGTGCAACACAAACGTGTATCTGACTGGAGCATATTTGCCACACTTGTAAGAATTTCTCCTAGTGGTGTGCTCACTGGTGATTTAAGATGGCAACATGGGATTTTTACCTGCATCTTTGATACAGATTAAGTGGTCCAGGCTTCTGTATTCAGGAGCACAGGAGAATCAGGCAATCAGGGACAGTCCACTTCTCTTGAATATTATCATGTGTTTAAATATAGATATGGTCTGGAGTTGTGCATTGTTACGTTGCAAGGTGCTTGGAAGCAATGGGCACAGCTTCTCACTGAAGTAAATTGGCACGGTTCCACTGACTTAAGGTAAAACTACGCCAGTTTGAACCACATAAGGATTTAGCCTGTGATGATACTCTGTTCTATTATCCCCCACCCAAATACTCCACCAGATTACCTGGTTTTACAATGGCTACTCGGTGTCTGGAGACCTAAAGGGAACATACAAACATAGAGGGCTGCATGAGTGGATGAATGTGTAAGGACCCCTGGCTTGCACTGCTCCCAGTGCAGTGAAGAGGGAAGGTCAGGCAGACGCTGTTGGAATTCTGATGCTTTCTCATGTGGTCAGACCATTGTCTGCTGTCAGTGTTTTGGGGGTGCTCTAAAACCTGAGTATTCCTGCTTGCTCCTATCATGTATGAATATAATTCTTATTTGTTGTTGAATCCCGTATTGGTAAGAGCTGTAGACACAATGAGTTGATAGTTAAAGCTGCTGCCCTGTTGTAAAGAAGGATATCTACAATTAGGAGCAGGAGTTGCATGTCAAAGAGTAGGAGCTCTGATGACTCTCTTATTAAATGAGGATCATGTCCCATTTTAACTCTGCTGTTCAGCTTTAAAGGACCGAACAAATCAAACTGAATTTTGATCTAAATAAATGAGAATCCCAGCTGAGAGAGTTAAACAAATTCCTCTTAGCCCTTTCCAGACAGGATCAAGGCCACCTTCCACTCTCCTGGTTCTTGAGACAGGAATATTCATAGCTGTTAGAGAACTTCTTGCTGTGTATGTGCGTATGAGCATATATGTTTTGACATTGCAAACAGAAAGGGGAAGGAGAACAATATAACTTGATGTGAAATTCAGGACTGGGAGGAGGAAAGGGAGAGCGCTGGTTCGGGAAGTTTTTTTCTCCTCCAGCAGTCAGTATATCGTAGATGAAATCAAAACCCTGTAGCGAACTCCCTGAAGGAAGCAGCATAATAAATAGGTCTTTAAGGTCTTTTCTGAATGACATGGAATGAATGCCCCTCTCTTTCCCCCCTCTCCCCTCCCAAGGTAGAATTAGAAAATGATTCTCCACGTAGAGATATGTGATCCGTGCTAATGGCCGCAAATGAGAATGCCAGCTGCTGTTTCACCCTCTCCTGCACCCCTGCCCTCCTCCTACCTCCCCACAGTGATCCTGGCAGTAGTTTTATGCTTTATTTCAGGCTTACTGTTTGAATAACGATAATACTGTCTTGCGCTCCTGTAGCGTCTTTCATCTGAGGACTACAAAGCGGTTTCACAAACGTGAGCTCTATAGGGGTTCATTCTGCTATGTACTAAAGATGATCACAGAACGGACATACAGTCATATAATCACACAGTTGATTATTTACTCCTTGCAAATCTATGTCATCTACATCTATATCTATCCTGGAATAAAAACAACATGACTGTCTTTACAAGGTACAACGTGGATCTGCATGTATAATGCAAAGGAAAAAATCAAAGGAAAACTTACTGCAGTGTTCTCAGGAGGAGGAGACCTGTTACATTTATTCACTCTCTACTATACTAGGAGAAATGGAAAATACTAAGGTATTTGTGCTTCTTATCTAAGGCAGGTTTATATCAGTTCCACCAGGATGCTGTATGCTCTCTACATACTGTGCCTTTGCTGCAAAGGACCAGGTCCAAATAGCCCTGAATCACATACCTCAGGAGAGGTTGAACACGCACCCTTGAAGTGAGGTCCTCTGTGTTCTTGGAAATTTGGGATTCCTGATCTGAGCTATGCAACTTGCAGTTTCCATCTAATCTGAACTTTGTGTGATAGGTTTTGCTGTGTTTTCCTGTTATTTTCATGCAGGGTAAGGCCCTTTTTGCTGTTGGTAAGCAAACTTTACTACTTGCAGTTCCCATAAAAAAGTACATCTGCTCATTATCTCACAAAGCTTTGCATTTTTGCTGGAAAATTCTGGAGCTGGGCTTCTTCCCCTATTCAATTTTACATCAGCAGAACAGAATCTCTCAGAGGATGTCAGAATTCCAGTTTCTTCTGTCTCCATCTCTGCAGTAAAGGAACTAAGTAGAAATGAGAAATAGGCTAGCCAGGGGGTTTGAATTCAGATTCAAAGAGCAACTTGAGCTAGAAAGAGAAGCCTATAACCCAGCAGCCTATCTTTTTCACAGCCTAGCTATTGACTCACTTGATTTTGACCAAGTCACTCAGGTTAAGCTTTTCAACAGAATCTATGAGTTCTGTCTCCCTTCATTCAGTGCCTGACTGAAAACACACCAAACTTGATTGTCATTGTACCAGGTAATAATGTGCTCAATATCCATAACTGGGCTCCCTGTTTTGACAAGATCCTGTGCCAATTTAGTCATCTAGATAAAGTCCAGATAGAGCATATGGGCCCTAAGATAAGTCTCATCTATTTTGGTTTCTCAGTGAAAGAAACAGTTCCATATAGATTTCAGCTGTGTTATGCATAGGTGAAACCTGAGTTACCTTTTGGAGACCTCTAGGACTTGTCCACAAGGGTGGAAGCCACCCTCCAGGGGCCTTGCAAAGCACTTGTTAAAAATCACTGAATTGCACTGAATGACACCAAACACAAGAGCTGGACATACGGAAGTAAAAGCTGGGTCTGGGTGTCTAATGACAGAAGCTGAAAGCAATGAGATTCACTGAAGGACATGCTGGTGCAGTGCAGGAGAGCATGGTTTGTGCAGGAGCTGTGAAGCTTCATTTCCCTGTTACCTTCAGGAAGGCCCCGCAGTCCTTACTTGAAAGGCATGAGGGCGATGCTGAGCGTTGTGAGTTGCTGAGCTGCAATTAGAGCCACCCTTGATACGTAAGTTCCTTCTGTTCCAGGATCACACTTCCACCCACGGGACAGTCTCTGGAGTGCTGGGGAAGATTACTAAAATGAATCTCTGTATCATTACAATGTTCTTGGACCACCAGCTACAGGGAGGTTAGGTGATGCCTACTCCTAATGGTTGCACAGATGCGTTGAATTACTCTAAATGCCTGAGTGGGCTGGAATGCTTCACATGGAAATAGGAAGTTCAGTACCTACATCACCTCAAGGTGCCTTCAGGCATCCTGTTTGCCTAAGTACCAGCAGTTAATATGGGCACTGACAGAGGTGTGCACTTCTCTCAGGCAAAGAAGTAGTTCTCAGGTGTGTGCCTTTACATCCTAGTCATGTCCAGCACAAAACGTATTTCAAGCTCTTCATTTCCTTAGCTACTGCTACCCTGTAAATAATATGATAACACCAGTATTTTTTAGTATATTTTCCCCATGGGGGAAATAAAATAGTTTGGACTCGGGGTAGACCGTTGCCTTAAACACACATGCCCAACTGATGTGCATTGCCATGGCACCTTGCCCTGAATGTATAATTGCATTTGGTTTTGAACAGCTTTGTTTATTTGTGTATTTTGTTAATGTGTTTTGCACCTCAGGCGTGTACTTTACAAATGCAAATTCCTTGGCTTACTGTGGTAATGTACAGCTTTTAAAGGCTAATTTTGGTTCATTTTGCAATGGTAAAAAGTGCATGTTTCATAAGATCCTTTGCCTGGGGGACTTTCTGTGTCTTCTCAAAAAAGCACTGGGTAGGTCTCTCAGGGGACACTTTATCTCAGGGGAGACCTTAGAGCAGCTCCAGTGCCTAAAGGGGCTGCGTCTGGAGAGGGACTGTCGACAGGGACAGGCAATGACAGGACAAGGGGGAATGGCTTTAAGCTGACAGAGAGGAGATTTAGGTTAGATGTAAAGAAAAAGTTCTTCCTTGTGAGGGTGCTGAGGCACTGGCGCAGGGTGCCCAGAGAAGCTGTGGCTGCCCCATCCCTGGCAGGATGTGTTCAGGGCCGTGTTGGACAGGGCTTGGACCAATCTGCTCTAGTGGAAGGTGTCCCTGCCTGTGGCAGGAGCTGGAACTGGATGGACTTTAAGGTCCCTTCCAACCCAAACCAGTCTGGGATTCTGTGAATGAAGTATGTGCCTGGGCAGATCTTTGGAAGCAGATTGTTCTATGATTCTATGGTTCCCACCTCCCACTAAGATCAGCAGCACTCAGCCAGAGAAGCCCACAAGCCCTCAGCCTGGCATATAAGGGAGAAATCAACCATCCTCTTCCTTAGAAATCATTATATTGCATGAATACCCAGGGCAGAGAGCAAAGTACACTGTGGGGAGAGGAGGGTCCTGCAAAAGGGAGACAAGAGGACAGTGGGTGGCTTAGGAAGAGCTGAGAAGATTCAGGGAGGGTTTTCAAGCAGGAGTTAGCTTTTCCCATCACTGGCAAAAACCTGCCATGGGGCTGACAGGAAAGGATATGTGCCATGGCTTTGGTATTGCCAGGTAGCTCAGGTGTGTTGTCCTGCAGTGGTGCCAGATTGGTGCAGTTCAGGAGGAGAATGAGCTCCAAGTTGTAGATGGGTAAATAAGATAACGATTTCTTCAGAGGTGATACGAAGCCTAAATCAGATCTGTGACTTTCTCTCATGTTTGTTAAACAGGCAGCAGCTTTCAAGCCGCTCTTCAAAGGCAGTTCTCACTGGGGAAGGAGCAGGCAGGTTTCTGGCCTGAAAACCTGTTAGAAGTGCTTTGTAACTCTGTTGAATGGAGGGCATTAGCCCAAGTGTTCTACTATAACAAAACTGGGCCCAGGCTTGCTGCGTTGCAGAGTGTTTCTTTCTGTTTGTATAACTGCTTCATGAGACAAAAGCATTCAATTTTAAATTGTAAGTACTTAAGAAATGGGGATTTTTTGTTTATTCGTTTGTTTAAGAAATAAGAAACAGGGAAATAAAAGCGCTGCTTAGTTTTTAAAAGAGCCACCGAGGTTTTAGAGCTATTCCAAGCTTTGGGGTTAATATTCAAAAGGAAGTCTTTGAGAAAATAGCTCCCTAATAAGATTTTAGAATTTGGAACCCTCCATTCTCTGGAGTTTTTAAGGAATTTGGTTTATTTTACCACTAATACTTTCCGGCAATGACTGTGCTGACATATGGAAAGGGCCTTGCGTTGATAGTGGAGGGTACTGGTCCCCTTTGTAGCTAAGGACCAGAGGGTGAGAGAAGTGTGTTGGTTGCTTTGTTCATCCATTCTGTTTTGTGATGAGAAAGTTGCTTTAAGCCAGCTCCGCTCAGCCCAAAGCCCTGTTTAGACACGAGAGTCATATCTCACTGATCCAGCTACTCCCAGCTTGCATCAGCTTTACCTTACAGTGGTGTCTTGTGCTTGTGAAATGAGTTGCTGAGGCTCATGCTGTTTTGACAGAGAGCTTAAAGCAACCCAGCAAGTCAGAGTCAGGCTGAGTGTGTTGGGGCACATAGGGTCTGATCTGTCAGACTTTCAGCTGTGCAGCTCAGCATAATTGTGTTCTTTCCTTCTACGAGATGCTAGATTCCTAGAACGGGTTGCTTATGTACACTTTTTCCTCCCTATCTGACTAATAAGATTTTTCAAGGCTCAAAAACCACACAGCCTGGAAAGAAATACTTGCTTAGCTGCTTAACAAAGATATATTTGGGTTTTTTGCAGTGACTGTGGGTAGCTGTCACATTTACCACCAAAGCTGCTATCAAGGTTTCTGGTTTAGTCTAGGGGAGGGCAGAGGAAAAGAATGCTTTTGCCCTTATAAGAGCAACACTCGTTTGAAGATGGAGTGAAACGTTAAAATGACAACTCATGATATTTGTAAGGCTTAGGGGCTTTTTTTACCTCAGGGGGACTCACAGCTGATAGCAGCTTTGTTTCACCTGGAGGAATAGAAAAGGCAGGAGATGCAATCCTGCAACTCACTGGTGAGTGCACAGTGCACAGCACCGTGGTTTGAATCTGATCCTTGGAAGCTGGCACCCAACCCAGGTCACTGCCTGAGGCTGTGCCTGAGGCACGGGGCTGCTCTCCCCCCCTTCACAGCCCACAGAATGGTTATGTTTCGTTTCCTCCCATTTGGGGTCGAGTACACAGCAGAAATAATCTGTGAGATTGTACAAAGCTGCAGTCCTCCCTGGAGAGCTGCAGGGATCCCGGAGAGGCCAAGCTTCTGAGGAAAGGTAACAGTAGTCTCCACACTTGCTGCATTCCACCAGCCCGCTGAGCCCCTGTGAAATAGGTGAATAAAACACATGTCAAGGGGTGAACTTTTAAGGTTCCTGCAGGAGACCCACAGCAGGTTGCCAGTGGCATCCCATATCCAGCAGAAAGTTCTTTCTAAGGCTCAGGGGTTTATTCCTACCTCTAAGGGCAAATGCTGACTGTGATGATGCAGGAGCTGAATGCCACTGAAGGAGTAAGGAGCTATAATAGTGCTTAACACTTAAGAGACAGATTTTTGTTTAAATATCAATGTAAACCCATTCATTTTATTTCTTTTTCTTTCTTCTTCTTTGGAAACTACTAGAAGAAACTAAATAGACATGTATCCTTAAATGGGGATGAAATGCAAGGGAAAACATAGCGGCCTGTCCACATGCCTCATGAAGTTCAGTATAACCAGAGTCATGTCTCCTGAAGCTTCAAGTGTAACTCTTGTCATAGTACAACTGTTTGTGGATCTGTAGAATAATAAACTCAGAGATAACAAGCCACCCTTATCCCAGCTTTGAACAGGAGCAGGAAATGCTGACAGTGTTCACCAGCGCCTGATGCTTATCTGGACTTCTTAAACTTCCAGCTTTACTCACATTCAGCCTTCCAAAGGGGATCATCGTAAAGCCCCACTGCTGAGATTTACCTTGCAAACTCTGCTTACAACTAAGGATCAGACATACACACAGCCTCCTGAGATAACTCCAGTGGCCTGAGAAGGTATAAAGATATAAGAAATTAAGCGTTAAGGCTCAGACTCTGTCTTTAACTCTGTCCTTCAGCCCCTGTGCTTTCTGCTCTGGTCAGTGACATCTGTAGTGATTTTGGGAGCTGTTTGTTAACTCTTTTCCCCCAGGCTGAGCTTGCTGCAGGACATGCGGTAGTCTCTCCTGTGGAAAAGTTAATGGCAAAGATTCAGGGCAATAATCTTATGTGCATTAGAGGTTTCTATTAATTTTGATTTCCTGTTCTTTGAGGTGCAAGGCTGTAGTGGTGATGTTGGTTACTGCCTAATATTTCATCTTAAAGATTGGGTGTTGGATTTTTGTAAAAAATAATAGTATGAAATCTCTATTGAAAAATTCTGATTTTTGATCTCTATTTCTGATCTCTATTAATCAGAATACTGTCAGCATGGTCAGTCTTCTTCTTCCCTACCAAGGTTGTATCTTAGCTTGTTATAAGTGAAACAAGAGTGTAGACATGATATCATAATCTGTCATAAAGAAGACTATGGAAGCAATTCCCATTCAAGGGTATTACATTATTGTAAACTGGGTGGTATCTGCTCTGCATATTCAGACCAGAAGTGTGACTTTCCCTCTGTCCTCCTCCCCAGTGAGCAAAGGGCAGATGTTCAATTGTGGTGTACATGGCTATAAGAGATGGGTTGAACTGAACAGGCCGTTTCACTCAACTGAAAAGCTGTGACAGTCTACCTTTGAGTGGTTTGTGTCATCTTCACTCAGTAGATAGGAATCTGCAGGCTGTACAGCTCAGCGCTGAGGGAGCACTAAGATTTCCAACCCATCTTTCCACTAATGTAGAGCATTCCTGCTGTGCTTTTACCTCCCTTTTACAGTCCATAGCATCTCCATTATTGGCATCTTTGCTCTGATGGCCATCCCACAGTCTAACATACCCCACTGTCAGGAAACTCCTCTGTAACTCTAATCTCATGGGCTTTTTTTGCTACATTTCTTTGCCTTTCATGATTCAGCACCATGCTCTCTGCTGTCTCCTCAGTTTGATGCTCACATCCTGCAGATAGCTGTGCTCTCTTCTCTTGTGCCTCCACATTCATTGCTCAGTCGGGATGTGCTATTAGCAGCTGGTCTTTCCTTCTGTGGTAGTTTTGCTGCCCTTCTCAGGATTCATTCCAGTTAGTTAGTCTTTCAGGTAACAACATGCCCAGAAATTAAGGCTACATTCCAGCGTCTGAAACGAAGCTTCTGGTGACTCAACCCCAAAATGGCTTTGGTCTGTTTCACTACTGTATTACTCCTCACTGCATGTCCAATTTGCTGCACACTAGTACTATTAAATCTCTGTTGACATTACCGCTTTCCAGGTTTCTCCCTCCCATTGTGTGACTATTTCCCATCTGGGTTTTTCTCGTGTGGGAAATATTCACACAAATTCAAGACTTCAGCAGAGCTTCCCAGCTGCATTAGGCATTTCACCAATAAATCACTGTTTCCTGTGGCAGAAAACGGACTGAAGCAGCCTTTCAAATCCCACATGCAGTGATAGCTCACCCTTCCCTATTCCCTCACTCCCAAATCCTGTGTAATATCACAAGCAAAATTCTAACTAGAAAGGTGAATGAGGGAGGGTTTCAGGGAGGATTCAGTGCTGACAGTTGGCCAGGATCCGCATGCTACCTCTGAAAGTCATTAAAAAACTAACTGCGAAAACAACACTGAGGGATTTCTTTTGCTGTGTTAACCCAAGGTTATGACCTACAGTGCAAGCACCAGGATTGTGTCCCTGTTCCTTACGTTTTGGCTAAGTTAGTGCTGTGATTTAGTGTTGTTTAGATGTGGTAGAGTTGATTTAGACACATAGGCACCCTGCAAGTGATTGTGGGGTGCTCAGGAGGGACAGTTTGTTCCTGGTGCAGGGCAAGGCCAGAACCCTTCATAAAACAGCAGTTCCCACAGGGACATTGTCAGTGTGATTTCAGCCCTGGTGATGAAGAGAGAATAGTTCATATAGAGTCCAGCTGTGTCACCAGTGAGGATTTAAAAGTGGCTGAGGTGGTTCAGACCCCTGGACCACCCCAGCCCAGTGCTCTGATCCCAGAAGTGGCCTCAAGAAGGTAAAGGTGAGAACAGGGCAAGCATATGTGATAATTTCTTCTTTAAGCCTCTGACTGTATTCAGCTCAGGGGATTTCCTGGCCCTTCATCTGGTGGCTCTGGTTCTTGCATTGGAAAGGGGAGTGAACACTGATTACACATCCAAAGTAGCTCATTGCTACTTTGGATCCATCATCTCCCTATCAAGTCCAGGCAGAAGAGTCCGAGACTACTCAATGTTTCCTCATATGAAAGCCGTGTCATGCCTTTGGTCACTCCTGATTCCTTTCTTTGAGTCCCTCTTCCAGTTCAAGTTGGGTAGCGTATTGAAGGTAGGGGAATAAAGGAACTGTACAGTGGCACAGCTACATTCCCTGTTTTGCTTTCTGTTATTTTCCCAGACTTTCACTGACTTGAATTGCTCTGGATTGGGCATGTGGAGCCTTTTGGTTCTGTATGCTGATGACTTGCAACAGCCTGTGTTGCAGGAGGAAAAAAGATTTTATTGTCTGGTCACTGCTAGAATGAACTTATTACCAATAGTTGAGATCTGAGATGAAAGATTACTAATACAGTTAATACCAGTTCCTGGATTTCTTAGCTCAGGAATAGCTGTAAAATCAGCAGTGCCAAGGCTTGAGCACTGGAGCTCAGTCATTGGCACTGTTGTTAGTGTGCTTCTGGGTATGGTTTTGGCCTGCACCAACCTGCCCTCTCCCAAACAAATCCCAAGCATGCTTCAAGAATTAGCATGGGCCAGGAATGGTTCCCAAAGCAGTCTGGCTGCAACTCGGATGCTGTTAATTCCTTTAAGTGTGTTTTAGAGGATGAAAGAGATTAATAGTATAAACATGGCCAAACCATGCCAGCTGGACTCAGAGCCAAGGAACAGGCTCTGGCTATATCTAAAAGCTTCCTTGGGGGGGATGGAATAGTGGTGTTCTACAGCAGGCATGGAAATGGGTAGATCTGACCGTGGGATACTGTGACGTTAATGCCAATGTTGGTCATGCTCTCTGTGTTTTGGGGTAACAATGAACCTCTGCCTCCAGAACTTCCCACCTGCCTGCTTTCCTCAAGCATCCAAAGTTGGAGATGTTTGAATTATTTTAGATGAGAAGATTTATACATTTATTTTACTGCAGGGCATGAAAGAATGCATCTGTGTGTGTGTGTGTGTGTGTGTGTGAGGGGGTCATGTTGATTTAATTGGTTTGGTTGCTAAGCCAGTTTGAGGAAATCCATATATAACCTGCAGGGAAAACAGTCTGAAATGTTGGTTGCTTTTGCCTTTGAAGAAAGCCTGTTCATGAAGAGGGGCTCAGGGGAGACTTTATAACACTCATCCAGTGCCTAAAGGGGGCTACAGGAACTCTGCACAGGGACATATACAAGGGCAGTTAGTGACAGAACAAGGGGGAATGGCTTTAAACTGACAGAGAGGAGATATAAGTTAGATGTAAAGAAGAAGTTCTTCCCTGTGAGGGTGTTGAGGCACTGACTCAAGGTGCCCAGAGAAGCTGTGGCTGCCCCATCCCTGGCAGTGTTCAAGGCCAGGTTGGACACAGGGGCTTGGAGCAACCTGGTCTAGTGGAAGGTGTCCCTGCCTGTGCCAGGGGGATGGAGTTGGATGAGCTTTAAGGTCCCTTCCAACTCAAACCAGTCTGTGTACTTCACAAAGGTAGACGCAGCTTGGATGTGGAAGGGTGCAGTCCTTCTCCGCTTGCCTCAGTGGTGTGTTACCCTAAAGCATTTCAACTGCTTTACCCGTTGCCTCTGTCATATTCACTTTGATCTGTTCTGATGGATCTCTTTCAGTTGCAGTAGTACTGGCAGCATAAAGACAAATTTACATTTAATTTCTTTTTTACCATCTGGGGTAACAAATAATATATAAGGTAACCGTAATGGAAAGTGATGAGGGCCAGGAAGTTTCTCATGTATTGCAGTTAATCTACACTGTACGTCAAGAAGATTTACATACAGCTGTTTGTGGATCTTTTACACAGCAACAGGCAGAAAAGAACATTTGAACAGATAAAAGAAATGAGGTACAGGGAGCAAAAATTCGGCTCTAGTAAGTAAAGGTTCAAGTGCTGGCAGAGACTAAGGTAAGTCCTCTGCAGGAGGACAGCATAGGATGTTTTATGAAGAGTTGTTCCTATGAAAACTGGTGAATTAATGCCCATATTTATTTATTGATACCGGTTCAGTGAGAAGTCAGTATTCCCAGTGAATAATTTGCATTAGTCATCAGTGACTCATCTTATAGCTATGATGTACAAAGCAGTTAAAGAGCTAAAATCAAGAATGCAGCAGTTGGGAAATGCCAGAATTAAGGTTATTGATTGGAAACTTGGATAAAATGGAACAATTTGGAAGTGGTGGAGGCAATGTGCACTGGAGGAGCAGTACGATGTGGATGTTATATCCTCTTGTAAAGTGGTGGTGAACTTCTTACAGCTTCAAGATGTTAGTCATAGAATCCACAAACTCTTTTGCAAATCTGAGTCTAAAAAAATCAGTCCTTTTATGTTAGTATTTTACTGACGTAATCCAGAGCCTATTGAATGAGAGGAACCTCCTCTCTGCTGTACTTAAAAACAAGTGCTGCACCTTTTTCGGTTCCCTTCAGACTCTAGACTCTTGCTGAAATCCCAGACGCCCTCAGATCATTGTGTCCTTTTGGTCCTCCCTTTCCAAGGGAGTGGAGTTCTCATCCATATGTGTTTCACTCATCCCCAGCAAACTGCAGGTTGTACCTGTAGTACTTGTATTCAGTGATGTGTGAAGCACTGATGGGACCTTAATGCTGTCATGGCTCTACATATAGGATCTCAGCCTCTTGCTTCCTCTCCCCCTGGTGTGTTTTCAGTTGCTGTGGTCTAAAGTAGCAGCTGTGGCTTCCAAATTGGGAGTGAGGATATTGGAATCACGGGTGTGTGCCTTCCTGGAGTGAGAGGCTTTGCTTTGTATCATGCTGAACAGAGGGCTCCATGGCTGCTTCTGCTGAGACGTTGTGCAGTTTTGGCTTTCAGGTCTCCTATTGCTGTGAAAGCCAATGCTCTGAGGCACTGGAGTTAGCCAGAAAAGTACTCTCATATCCTTCACTGGAGAGCCAGGTCAGCATGGACCATGGGTGAATGGCAGTGTGAAGCAGGCAGGTTGTGACATATCCCCCAGTTACAAGCAAAGCTCTCATCTGCTTCTACTGCCATAGCAGCACCTCAATCATATGGATGTGTCCAGTACTTTCCTCTCCATCTCTTGGATGATTTCTAGTGATGCTGTACGCTGACATGCTGCGCTGAGCAATGTGCCTGAGCAGGTGAATGGTGGTTTAGCGGCCAATTTATTTGATTGTCAAAGGATTGAAGTTCTTTGTTCTTTCTTTTCTGTTCTCATTGCTATTCTCTGTTTGATCATCTCTGAGCCCCATAGAAGCTAAATGGGTTCTGAAAAGTAAAGTTATCTTCATTTGCAAGGAGTTTTTTAGCTGTTAGTTGTAGCATATCTGGCTGTATGCATTTAAAAAATGATACTTGAAGCTCTGACAATTCATGCCATTAACTTTTTTTAAAACAGTATTTCTATTTTCTTTTTTCTTCTTTTTCCCCTTCTTTTCTCGCTCCCCCCCTAGCCTGAAGTTCATGTGTTCAGACTTGTCTCTGCAGGCACAAAACCTACTTTTTCTTTTAATGAAAGCTGAGATTTTCACAACTCCAGAACCTGGAGTTCTGAGCAAAACAAACATTCATTACAATTAGGAGAACTGCCAGTATTGAAAAGGCAAAGTCTTCAAAATGCCTTCTTGTCTCTGCTAGGAAAACCTTTCTCATGCTGGATTCAGCTAAAACAAGCCACTGTGCACCTCGGTGATCATTGAAGTTGCACCAAGACAGCTGGAAGAGGATAAGAGAGTAGCTGATGGTGAGATGTGGACATTGGCACAGTCTTTCTGTTGGTGGTTATTCTGCTTCCCCATGCCAGTACAAAGCCCCAGGAGCATGTCTGGATACCTGTGCCTGGGGATGAGCAGAGGAGGAAGAGAGCTTTGGGATATTTTAGCAAAGAGCAATTCTGGCCTGTAAGAATGCATCCTGATACTTTCTGAAATCTGGTCCATACTTTCACAGAATCCTAGAATGGTTTGAGTTGGAAGGGAACTTAAAGCTCATCCAACTCCATCCCCCTGCCGTGGGCAGGGACACCTTCCACTAGAGCAGGTTGCTCCAAGCCCCATCCAGCCTGGCCTTGTACACTGCCAGGCATGGGGCAGCTGTCTTTCATCCATACTTTCATCCACTTGAAACAGAATATACATACTGAGCCAGCAGACACCTTGGAAAGTTTCAGGAAGAAAAGCACACACATCCTTCTGCAGGGGCTGTTGCTTTGTTTGATTTTGTAATGCAGATGTATTTATAAACTGCAGTCCAGATCCAAACCACCCCAGGGCTAAATACTGGGCAGGCATATATAACAAGTACATACTCTGAATATATGTCCATGGAGAAAAAGCAGTTACCCACTAAAGACCAGTCACCTATTTCCTTAGTCTCATAGAAACTTGTACTTCTACTCTTATGAAGGTCACAGAACTTGTTATCCAATTATGTGTCTGTGGCCTTCTCCAGGTGGCTGTAATATATAAAGAAATCAGAAGGAAAAAGGGATCATGTTTAAAAATGTAGGCCTATTCAAATACAGTTTTCACTCAGCCCAGAATGCTTGAAGAATTGATTTGCAGAGTTAATTCTGACATCTCACCCATATTCAGAGGTACAACAGTTCAGTGGAGACTGATCTTGTCAGAAACACGATTACTGATAAAAACCTATATCCTGCACTACAGCTGTTACTTATGAGTGACACTGTTAAAGGGTTCTGACTTACAAAAGCAAAAGTGTAATGTATTTGTAAGGCCCTTAGTGTAGGCCCTGCAAATCCCTTTGGGGATATTCCACCCCACAAACACAGTCCTTCATTGTGGGTTCTTGGCTGAGAACTGAATTGAGTCACAGGTGGGAACTGTGGTTATCAGTCTCCTGTTTATCTCCTATAGTGGAAGTGTTTCTGCCAGTGCAAGGTGTTTTAGTTTCAGAGGTAGCAAGTAAAGGATTGTGAGCATTAAAAATATGCATATATATCTATACAAACACACATGTGTATATACACCCATATATTAAAAAAAATATTTATATGCATATACATAAAAACGTATATATATATATATCTTGATACATAAACCAGAAGTTTTTCAGAGTTTCTCTTATAAAGCTGAATATTAGTGACCCTGACTGGCTTTTCTGGAGTCTTCCCATTCCCAAAGCATGTGTGGAAAGTACCAGGATTGCCAGCCTAAAAATGTCACTTTACCTCATCTCCCCGCATGCGTCCATAATCGTCCCCCAGTCCATGCACCCCACTTTGTTTTGCAGTTTTGAATGCTGTACCCACTCTGGCATCAAGCCCTTGACACGCATTCCTTTGGAGACACTGAGTTCCAAACCTTTTTTTAAGAAAGATGTGGCCTTTAATTCTTCCAGCTGTAAATCCAGGATAGATGAATACCAGGCACCTGTTGCCTAATTCCTTGCCAAGCTGGTCAGTTTTAAATTGCTTTAGATACTTGTTCAGGAGACTCTTTGTAACTTATTAGCTGTTGAATGTGTGGGAAAGTACTGTCCATGTATGGGAATGACAGTAATCTGCTTCCTGAGGTATCAGGGAAAAGCAATAGCCACACGCTTACAGTACAAATGTGAAGCACCATCTGGTCTTAATTACTGGTGAGGAACGTATGTATATCATGCATGAAAGTTATGCCCATCAGAGGAAATTCCTCTCAGTTATACACCAGTGTAATTCAACTGAATACAAGGGATTTACGTTAGAGTCACCTTGCTGTCTCTAAGAAGAGAGCTTAGTCCATCCGCTGACAGCTATGATGTGTAAGAAGAACATACAATGAAAATATGTGGCATACATTCAAACTGGCCATTGCTGAGCTTATACCTCAGCAGAAAAACACATGAGAGACAGGGACAAGCACATCAGGGGCCTACTTCAGTAATATTTAACTGTCTGAACTGATCACTTTAACTCTTTGGAAGAGTTATTAATATTTATCATTTGCATTTTAGTTGTGTCTGTAGGTCTCAGCTGAGAAAGAAAACGATGAGATGTAAATCCCTGTGTTCCTACAGTATCCATTAGAGGATCCCCATCACAGTGGCTGACAGTTTGAAAGCTCGGTGGTTGGTCAGCGTACAAAGGAAAATTGCAATTGGCGTACATACCGCGAGCTTGTAAGACCGATTCTTCTACCAGTGTAGCTGTTGTTTCTTCCTTGTGATTTTATCTATGGCAGAAGATACTTCACTGCCATTAAAATCCCTCTGGTATGCTCCAGAAGTATTTTCTAACTGTACGCCTATCAACTTAGTTATTAAATTCCTAAAAGCTTCCTAAAAGCAACTTGTGAACCTACTCAATGGTTTGCATACTTCTAAGCTGTGGTAAATAGGAATACAGGTCATCTGCAGACAATGCCAGCTCCCAGAAACCAGCTGTGTGCTGGGCTGCATCCAAAGGACTGTGTCCAGCAGGTCAAGGGAGGCAAACCTGCCCCTCTATTCTGCTCTGGTGAGATCCTCCTGCAGTTCTGTGTCCAGCTCTGGGTCAACACCACAAGAGGGACATGGAGCTGTTGGAACGATTCCAGAGGAGTCCATGGAGATGCTGCGAGGGCTGGGGCAGCTCTGCTCTGGAGCCAGGCTGAGAGAGCTGGGCTGGTTCAGCCTGGAGAAGAGAAGGCTCCTTAAGGGGAGACCTTAGAGCAGCTCCAGTGCCTAAAGGGGCTACAGGAAACCTGGAGAGGGGCTTTGGAGTAGGACACATAGTGATAGGACAAGGGGAATGGCTTTAACCTGACAGAGGGGAGATTGAGATGAGACAGGAAGAAATTCTTCCCTGTGAGGGTGCTGAGGTGCTGGCGCAGGGTGCCCAGAGAAGCTGTGGCTGCCCCATCCCCAGCAGTGTTCAAGGCCAGGCTGGATGGGGCTTGGAACAACCTGCTCTAGTGGAAGGTGTCCTTGCCCATGGCGGGGGTTTTAGCTGGATGAGTTTTAAGGTCCGTTCCAACCCAAACCATTCTATGATTCTGTGAATGGCCACAGTGGAATCCCAAACAGATTTTGCTGTTGCTGATCTCGGGGTAAGTTTACATTCCACGCTTTATGTATTATTTATAAATCCTTTTTCTGCATGGCTAATATTTTTGAAAACAAAGAGGATCTTCTTATTGTGCCTTAGCTGCAACCTGTTTGCTAACCCAGTGATTTGACAGATAAACACTGTGTGGTCTTCACCAGTCAAAATAAAGCAGCTAGAGCAGATGCTTGATGGTGAGCTCCCCTCTGCTCCTCACAGATGTGACACAACTTTGGTAGTGTTTTTCAGGTTAGAGAAAGTAATATTTTCTTTCAAAGCAGTAGCATGAAACTGGGCAAAAAAAAGCCAAGACACTACTCTTGACATTGTAGGTAGTATGATGTAGAGGTATTTCATCTACTCTGATAAGGATGCTTCATCAGTTTTAGAACTAAATATGTCGTCTTCTGACTCCCTACCAGTAGTACACGAATAATAACATGCCATAGAATGAGTGGGGCTGTTGCTGTAGGTTGAAGTCAGTACTCTGTAGGAATGTTAAAATATCAGCCTACCAGTGAATATTTACTTCCTCAGTTCTCTGCACATCAGAGAGCAGTCTCAGTACATCCTCCCTCTGTTCTGCCTAGCAGCCAAGCACATTTTTGGGTTTCCTCTTCCATTAAGCAGCACTGAAATTGTGTTGCCTTATTTCTTTGCCTTAGAAGATTTGAGAAACTGGCATGATTTCTACCTTGCTTTCTACCAAACATGAGGGTATGATGAATATCACCAGGCCTCCATCCCCCATTCTTCATCATGATGCTCAAGTTGTTATTTTTGTTTTTCTAGTTAAATCCATGCATCCTAAAGAAGCCAAAACTACAAATGATATCCAAACAGACCTTCTGGTGAAGAAAGCCTTGTGTGTGAGTTCCTTTCAGCAAAGCACTCCACAGCAACAGTAGCAAAAGGGTTTCTGTGCATTTTTGAAGGAGGCCTGGGGAGCTGCTTTGAGCTTTCTTTCTCTTCTCCTGAGCAGACATTCCCATCCCCTCTAATGCTTTGCTTAACAGAAATCCGGCAGAATGGGATGTCCCAGTAAGCATAACATCCTTTTGAATTTTGCATGGATTATTTTCCTCCCATAGGGATGGCTCACTGTGTTCTGCACTCACTATGAATCAACTGTTTTCTGCAGTGATGTCTGAGACCTATATCGTGCTGCAAAAAAAGGGACTGTAGAAGGTAACATCATGTAAACTTGGTTTTTTTTTGATCTGTGTCAGACCAGCTGGGCTTATGACAGAAAACTGCCCTGTCCTCGGGATCATTTCTGCCTATCACCAGATACTTTAGAAAAAGAAGGACCAGGTCCTTTCAGAAAATCCATGTTTCACTGGAAGGTTCTGCTGTAGTTTGAGATTAAGAACACTTTGAAACTTGCTGGTACCTAGAGCTGTTTATCTTCTGAAGTTTCCACATTTAGTTCACCACAGGGATCTAGGCTCTTTCCTGTGGCCACAGAGAACAGGGAAGGTTGACTGGGGAAGGTGTTGTGAAGGAAATACATATGGCAATTCCCCTTCTCAGGCACCATGGTTGGGCAACTGCTGCTGACTGTGAATGTCTTAAAATGGAAACTCTCTCCGCAAACCAGAATCTTTGTCAGTCAAAGAGGTTTATGGTTGGCTTTGCCAGTTTTTACAACCAGAGCTACTCTTGATTTGCAGTTTTAGGCAAAGGAATCTATATTATGTCCCTCAAACTCTATTGACTTTTGTCCTTAAGATGCATTGCAATCAAAAAATCAGACAGTTGGAAAAATACAGTGAGTCAATAAAAAAGGGTATGTTAATGAAAAGAAAATGTATACAGTTGTTATACTTAGGGCACAAAACATTACATGGTAACTGATTTCTATTACTGCAAAAGAAATTGAGAGCTCTGTTAACTGCTCTTAGCATATGCTTAGTTTCTCAATTCTGTTTTCACTTACGGCACATTTCAGTTCCTAACCTGTGATTTGCCCCTAAATATGGTCTGCTTCATGGAAAAATTAGGACCTTTACTCTGGAAACTATGAACATTTTGTTCCGGTCATGAAGAGTCCCTTGTTTCCTGTGCCATGCAACTCCTGGTGTATAGCAGTACGGAGTCTTTGCCTCCTTTAACAGGAATTAAAGAGGAACTCTATTTATTCACATGACTGTGCTGTTTCTAATGATGTGGCAACTGCTGGTCCTTTTAATCTTTCTGAGCAAATGCAAAATTGACTGTGCTAACAAAGAATGCAAGTTACTTTTGATAATCAGTTGAAATATTTACTGTTCAAATTCCAGGTTTCCTTTGATTTATCAATGTCACATTTCACATTAAGGCACCCCACTGTCCATTTTCTTCATTTCCTTTCTAATTGCAGCTCCTTAGCTCAATAATTTACAGATACACCTTTTTTGAAGCCTTGTTTTCAGTTTATTCAGCAAAGTGCAGAAGTAAGACAATGGCTCACCTTTTTAATATCCAAGTAGCATGAAAAGCTTTCTTCTCCTTCATGTGGCAGTTGTGGATTAGTGCTGGAAGGAGGGTTTAGAATTGCACATGGGAGAAAGAGTTAGCCTGTATTTGTGTGGTGGTGCTGATTCTTACATGAATACCTTGCACACTAAAAATTAAGGCAGTAAAAGTGACATGTGAAGAGACAAGCAACACTCTCATTCAGGGAGGTTTAACCAGGTTGAACACTGGACTGGGACATGAGCGTTTTGAGCTGATAACGTCAGCTGGGCTCTGGTTTCTAGTCACATTATTTCACGTTTTTTCATTCATCTGAGGTACAGTAACCAAGTCCAGTGTTTCAGCTATGGAAGGAAAACAGGAAAACACTGCTTATTGAAATCCAATGGAAATATCCTTACACGCACTATGGAAAAATACACCTTTGTGGACCAAGTACATGTTTCACTGACACCTAATCATGTTCCTCAGGAATAAAATGTCAGTGCTGTATATGTTTCTTAAATGATATATATAGAAACAAGCTGTTCCATAAGCAATGTAAGTAATGAAGCCTGGTTTCCTTAAGATTTGTGTTCTTTGTCCTCAAATCCTCAAATTCCGTTCCCTCTGGGTTTACAGGAACAATGACTCACCCATTGTGGATAATACTAGAAGTAAGTCAGGGCTTAAAGAAAACCATGTTCCTACAGCATGGCACAGCAATGTTTGTTAAACTTCTGCGGGAAGTGTCTACTTCATCATCCTCCATGCACAACTGAGTAGTATTTAAACTGAGTAAACTGAGTAGTAGTTTAAAACAAGAATCATAGAATCATAGAATAGTTAGGGTTGGAAAGGACCTTAAGATCATCCAGTTCCAACCCCCTGCCATGGGCAGGGACACCTCACACTAAACCACCTCACCCAAGGCTTTGTCCAACCTGGCCTTGAACACTGCCAGGGATGGAGCATTTACAACCTCCCTGGGCAACCCATTCCAGTGCCTCACCACCCTAACAGGAAAGAATTTCCTCCTTATATCCAATCTAAACTTCCCCTGTTTAAGTTTTAATCCGTTACCCCTTGTCTTGTCACTACAGTCCCTAATGAAGAGTCCCTCCCCAGCATCTCTATAGGCCCCCTTCAGATACTGGAAGGCTTCTATGAGGTCTCCACGCAGCCTTCTCTTCTCCAGGCTGAACAGCTCCAACTTCCTCAGCCTGTCTTCATACGGGAGGTGCTCCAGTCCCCTGATCATCCTTGTGGCCTCCTCTGGACTTTTGAACAGTTCCATGTCCTTTTTATGTTGAGGACACCAGAACTGCACACAATACTCCAGGTGAGGTCTCACAAGAGCAGAGTAGAGGGGCAGGATCACCTCCTTTGACCTGCTGGTCACTCTCCTTTTGATGCGGCCCAGGATATGGTTGGCTTTCTGGGCTGCAGGCGCACACTGCTGGATCATGTTCATTTTCTCATCAACCAACACCCCCAAGTCCTTCTCCACAGGTCTGCTCTGAATCTCTTCCCTGCCCAACCTGTAGCTGTGCCTGGGATTGCTCTGACCCAGGTGTAGGACCTTGCACTTGTCGTGGTTAAACCTCATGAGGTTGGTATCACCCCACCTCACAAGCGTATCAAGGTCCCTCTGGATGGCATTCCTTCCCTCCAGAGTATCAACCAAACCACACAGCTCAGTGTCATCGGCAAACTTACTGAGGGCGCACTCAATCCCACTGTCCATGTCAGCGACAAAGATGCTGAACAAGACCGGTCCCAACACCGATCCCTGAGGGGCACCACTCGTTACTGCTCTCCAGCCGGACACTGAGCCATTGACCACAACTCTTTGCATGCGGCCATCCAGCCGGTTCTTTATCCACCGAGTGGTCCATCCATCAAATTGATGGCGCTCCAATTTAGAGACAAGGATGTCGTGTGGGACAGTGTCGAATGCTTTGCACAAGTCCAGGTAGATGACATCAACTGCTCTACCCCTGTCCATCAGTTCTGTAGCCCCATCATAGAAGGCCACCAAGTTGGTCAGGCAGGATTTCCCCTTAGTGAAGCCATGCTGGCTGTCACCAAGCACCTTGTTGTTTTTCATGTGCCTTAGCATGCCTACCAGGAAAATCTGCTCCAAGATTTTGCCAGGCATGGAGGTGAGACTGACTGGTCTGTAATTCCCCGGGTCATCCATTTTCCCCTTCTTGAAAATGGGGGTTATATTTCCCTTTTTCCAGTCATCGGGAGCTTCACCTGACTGCCATGATTTCTCAAATATGGTGGCCAGTGGCTTCGCAACTTCATTTGCCAGCTCCTTCAGGACCCGCAGATGGATTTCATCAGTTCCCATGGACCTGTGCACGTTCAGATTTTTAAGATGGTCTCGAACCAGTTCCTCTCCTACATTGGGTGCAAGGTCTTCATCTCACAGTCCCTGCATCTGCCTTCCAAGACTTGGGTGGTGCAGTCAGAGCCTTTGCCAGTGAAGACCAAGGCAAAGAAGTCATTCAGAACCTCAGCCTTTTCCAAATCCTGTGTAGCCAGTTCTCCTGAGAGCTTCCTGACGGGGTCTGCGTTCTCCCTAGTCTTTTTTTATTTGCTACGTACCTGTAGAATCCCTTCCTGTTATCCTTAATATGCCTAGCCAAGTTTAATTGTCACTGGGCCTTGGCTTTCCTAACCTGGTCCTTAGCCTCTCGGGCAACATCCCTGTACTCCGAACTCCAGCTTCAAACTTACATAGAAATGATGTTGCATGTCCAAAGCAATTACTCCAAGCCCAGGTAAAGAGCACCCCTGGCATCATGCTGGGGGTGAACTAGTGCTGTCAAATAGCATCTCCAAAGTTGCTCCTACAGCTCCTACAGGGGGATCTACAGTTTTGCACAGGGAGGCTGGCAGATACATAAAGGGAGAAAATAGGGAAAGATTTAGGAGTGCTGTGTCATTTGTCCCTTTTGTACTTGAGTAATTCCATGTTATAAAATTCCATATCATGCAGTTACTGCTGATTTACATGGGGATGCTGAGATCACAGCTGGGCTCAGCCTTACAACTGGCAATATGCTTGCCATCCTTAGATGCAGACCTGTCTAGTCATAGATGCAAGTAGAGATTTACTGTCTTTAACATCACGTGATCATAGAACGGTTTGGGTTTGGAAGGGACCTTAAAGCTCATCCAGTTCCAACCCCTGGCCACGGGCAGGGACACCTTCCACTAGATCAGGTTGCTCCAAGCCCTGTCCAACCTGGCCTTGAGCACCCAGGTATTTTAAAAGCTGCCAATCCCCATCTCTAAGGTTCCTGGTGTATTTTGTCCTTCATCTATCTGGCTTGTAGAGTGCTATCTTTCCTTGACAGAAACTCCCTTTACTTGGTGTGTTACCCACTGCCAAGAATGGCACTGATAAGAAACAAGTAGCTAATACTCTGCAGTCTTGATTAATATATGGTAATAAAAGTAAATCATGAAGTTAGCAGTTTACAAATCC
The DNA here is from genome assembly GCF_033815535.1 of Pezoporus flaviventris. NCBI lineage: Eukaryota > Metazoa > Chordata > Aves > Psittaciformes > Psittacidae > Pezoporus > Pezoporus flaviventris. The sequence continues at coordinate 9,745,940 of NW_026892585.1, forward strand.
TGACTGCCAGATGGTTCCTTCTGCCATTGCTGATCTCTTTGTCATCCTCAGCGGTGTATATGTCCCATGAAGTTTGGGTGTACATAGTTACACCTTTGTCTTTTAACCGCTGTTACTCTAAGAATGAACTAATCAGAAGGGCCTGGATGCTAGTCTAATAATGAAGATGGCTCATGAGAAGGACCTGCATGCATAGGGGATTAATCTTATGCCTCTGAGAAAACACGTTGGACTATTTATGACTAATATTTTTGTTTGATTTATGGATTCTCTCATCTTTTCTTCTTCTAATTAAAAAAAATCACAAGACTTTTAGGCTCTATTGAAAAAAAAAGTATTTTTCATTGACAAACTTTATCTACATGAACTTTTCAAGCAGTTTAAAAATCCAGAGTTCCATAACCTTTGAGCTAGGTTATGATTTGCTATAATAATAAGGGACCCTATGGAAGAACTGATCTTTTAATTCTGTTTTATTTGCCATAGTAGGCAGGGGGTGTTGTTGAGTTTGGGGTTTTCTGTGTTTTTTTTAGTTGGGCCTGAAACAATGCAGATTCTCCCTGCAAAATGCACACAATTGTGGGGTTTTCCCTAAAATATCCAAGAGAATGCTTTTTTTTGACAAGTGTTTTGATTAACTAACTGTAGTATCTTACAAATCCACAAGATGGGTTTTACAGGAATTGCTTACTCATTTCCAGGAACTCATTTTGAGAACTAGAGCGAGTAAAGAAGTGGATGGAGAAAGGGCAGGGGAACTAAATTCCATAACTGAAGGCAAAACTTATTTAACACCTAAACATATGTGTGCATATAAAAGCATACCTTATAAAATGCTTTGGTTTTAGAACTATATAAAATTTTTTGACCTTTTTTTTGCCTGAAGGAATGTGCAAAAGATGCAAGAGCATGTACCTAAACCGGCTCCTCTCAGTCTGGGAGGTGAGCTGTTTGGGATGTCTGTGAATAATGGCCTTGCTGCACGAAGCTGAGATGGGCCCTGGTGTTGCACCATCAGCGAGCTCTTTGGTAGATAATTACAATCTGGTTGAAGCCCAAGGGACTGCTGGTCAGATCCATCTGTCTTTCATTCTTTCTCATGGTTTTCCCCAATAAAGGTCTTTTTAGTTTGCTTTCTGCTGCCTACCACATTTCCTGGAATGAGAGCTCTCTTAGGATGCGATGCTCAGAAGCGATATGCTGATTGTGCACTGCTAAACATGCAGTGAAACAACAATGCTAACTGCGCATTGCTAACTGCAGCTTCCTCTGCTTGGCCAATACCTGGCTGGTGTCAAAGGGCTTGTAGGAATTGCATTGTTTTCAAGTGATTCCGAAAGTTTATGGGTAAAATGAAAACCCACCATGTTTTCACATGGCAATAAAAAATACAAGGGAGATACTCTTTCGTAAGTCAGCATTTATTCAGTGTTGCGAAGACATCCTATGAAGAGACTGGTCTACCATTGTCTATTGTTGGGGTTCTTTCATGTTCACCTGAAGGAGAATTTACTACATCAGCCCCTGGAGATTGGACACCGCTGTTCTCCTGGAATTATCTGGTAATTTCCAGATGCCTGTGATACAGCAAAATTAAGACACCCATACAATCACCTGGTCCGGAAACTCACAGCAAAATGTTAAGGGCAAAATAATGTTCCTAGGAAGTATAATTTTGTACAGCAGCCTCTGTTGACTATTGAACCAGTTAAGAGGTGACTGAGTACCATAAAACTCCTTCAGAAAAGGCTTTCATCACTTTAAAAATGAATTTTGATTCAGCCCGCCTTTGTCCCTTTGTTGTGTGCCATTGAGGCACGTCAGTAAGGAAAGAGTTTTGATTGTACAAATATTCATAGATACTTCAGAGGCTGGTGCAAGAATGGAATTCCTTCGGGGCACAAAATTTTCATGAATCTCAGTCAGCCCACAGATATACCATCCCATGAGTTAGGTGCCCAACACTGTATCTAAGATACAGTTCAATTCATTGATTATCCTTGGGCTGTCATTAGTTCTCATGTCTGTGTTGAAAAATGAGTTATCTCTTGTCTGGGGACTTTGTCAGTAATTGCTAGATACTTTGCTGTCTTTATTTGCAGAAGTGCTCTGTATTTTTGTGCTTGATGTTGTTATATTCTTTTAGGGAAAAATCAATAGCTTTAATGTCAGCACATCGGTAATGATATCTGCTAAATATGAAATGGTAGTTCAAAAAGAAAACAGAACCCAGAGCAGGGGATAATTTTGCTTCAGGAACAGAGGGAAAAGGAACATGGAAAATATTAGCAGGCCATTATGTAATTAAGTATGTGGTATGTGTTCACTTAGCATGTGGGATACTCTGCCCATATGTGGTGACTGCAAACCAATCAGAACCCAGTGGAAGCAGGAAAAACTCAGGGCAAGGAAATATTAATAGCATATGGAGGAAAGAGCAGCTCTACTGTGGGGAGGGAATACAGAACCTGGTTGTTCTGTAAGGTCCTCCCAGTTACCCGAAGGGAAAGGGCACAGCGAAGGACCATCATCTCTCTGTAGCCCCGTCATGAATGTGTGTGCCTGAGTCTGCCTAGAAGCTGCTGGGTTTCCTGAAGAGCAGTGCCCCAGGAGAGCCACTGGCACAGGCAGTTTCCAGTTTGCCATCTGCTGAGGGCTCAGCTTCTGAACCACCACTAAGCTGGGGGGGGTGGGTTCACTGAGGGAAAAGAGAGAGTATGGTAAATATACAAGATAGAGGTATGGTTGTCCTTCAGCAATAGAGAGCAGAAGACAATGAAGTCAAGAGGAAAGCTGTGAGCCCTGTTGTTTGGCAATAGACAGACCTCAGCTGAATTCAGTGGCTGTCTGGCTCAGTCCCTTACACCAGTTAAGAATGTAACCCAAGAGACATAAAAGGAGTGAGTCAGTCCTTAGTGAATAATTATCCTTTGGAAGATTCTTCTGCATTTCAAAGTTGGATATGGTAGTTAAGTACACAGGGGTTTTGGTTCTTCTGTACCCTGAAGAGCTGAAATAGGATGGAAAGTGATGACAGAGCAGGGCAGTTTGTCTCAGCCCCCTTTTTTTTTCTCTCTTTTTTTGTGAAGCAGAGGAGACTCTGACTCAGAACATGTAATACAGAGAAGATCATAGACTCTGCTCCTGCTGTGGCCCCCGGGAACTCTTGCTGCAACCTTTTGTTGTTGTTCTGGTCCGGCAGCAGCCTACACTCACTCTGCATGGAGAGAAGTCACAGGGCGATGTGTAGGTACTGGAAGATCAAACTTCAGAAGTTCTTTCCAATGTTTAGGGTGTTGCTGGCTCCAGCAGTACTTCCTACAGTTAATACCAGCAATAGTTCTATGAAAGATTATTCTATCTTAAGGATACGTTTTGTAGTAAAGAATAAACCAGATCAAAACCACATAGCATAGAACATTACGAAACACTGTGAAAAAAAAAGATGTAAAATTACTGTCAGGTCTTAACGCTTCGTGGATCCATTTGTGGCAGTGAATTGTGTGTGTGATTGTCAGCAGTGCCCTTCATTTAGGATTCTGTGTGCCAGGGGCTGTACCTGTGTATAGTGAAATGACTGCTCCTGCTGCAGAGCTCCTCAGCGCTGAGCTAAGGAGGAAGTCATTTCCATTTCGTATCCCAGGGCAGGTATAGTAATGAAAAAGGCTGAGGATGACAAGTGATTCTAAGCTTTCCTTTAAAATAAGGTTCATCAAGCCTTAGTTCAAAAGAATCTGGGGGTGGTGGTGGTAATAGCCAACAGAAAACATGGGTTATGCTTTAATACTGCAATACTATGTGCCTTGTGAATGTATTCCATTCTTTGCACACATCTTATGAGTAGGTGTATGAGGCTGTTCCTCACATACCTAGTGACACATTTACTAGAGAGTCAGACATCTTATCCCAAAGTGCCCAGCTCTGATAACTGCCACAGAGAAGAGCCAGGACAAGGTGAACCTCTGGGGCACCTCAAATGCATCAGGTAGAATTTAATGGGGCTATTTTTGTAATTTGTAAATCAGCTTCTGATTCTCTAAATTCAGTTCCATTGTTTCATCTCGATTTGTATTTCTCTAGCACCTCATTTAGGCCATGAAAGATTTGCCTGGTGACTGATTAGAGGAAGGTATAGAAAAGCATTGGCTGGACAGAGAGCAGCATGGGCTGCTCTCCAGGTTCCAGCCTGACCGGGACTTGACCCTTTAGTGCTTTGCTGTGGTTTTGCTTTTGATTTCAGAAATTTTTGATGCTGCTGTTCAGGAAGCAGAGCAAAAGCCGATTGTTTTCCCAAATTATCTCCTCAGATGCACTCTTGGAGCATAGTGCTTGCTCTGCCTGCAGAACAACCACAAATGCTAAAGCAAATAATACTGTGGGAGCCTGAAAGTGCAAATGCCATTCAGAATAGTCACAGATACTTTGATGTGGGCACTTGCTTTAGATTTCCTGCATTCACTCTAAACATAGTTTTGGCTTTAACTGTTTTCACCCAGTCTCTCAGGTCATATCTCTATGCCATTGAATGACAGTGTATGAATGCTGTGCACCTCACGATTTGGTGTGTACTGTACCATAACTTAGGCTGCTAGTACCTATAATGAAGATGAAGATTTGGGAGAATTCAAACATAAAATGCAAACTAGGCAGTTTGGAGCTCTGGCATTAATTTGCTTGGTTATAGGGACAGGTACCAGTAATTCAAACTTCCATACTCAGAAAATTAAGTACTTAACTCTGGATTTTGGGTTTGGCACATAAGCAGTTTGAGCCAACACGAAAGGTTTGTTCTGACAGAGAAGTTAGAGATAAAGGAATGGGAAATGCCTTGTTTTAAGGATATTATTGTGCTTTTGTAGTGGAGGAATTGGAAATATTTGCCTTCCCTCACACTGTACCATTTTCTTCATCGCTCTACTGAGCTAGTTAAAAACATACTGTAAACCTATTTGTGCAGCAAAAAGGGTGATATCTAAAATGTTATTAATAGCATATGTGCACCAATTCTTGACAAGTTCCTGCCAGCACTACAGTATTTATTAATATCTCCCATACTGTAGGTATTATGCTCTCTTTTTCTCTCTCTGAAGGAACAGTCTCTTTTCTTACTTCATGCACCATGAATATTTATCATCCACATACTTATTTCTTCCTTTTGGCAACCGTACTTCCAAGTTACACCAGCCAGATGGATTGGGATGGTCTTTAAGATTACTGTGCAGGACGTAAGAGAATTGAAAACCCCACAGCACAGAGACAATGCCAAAGACCCCCAGAGCCTTCCTTTTTTATTTCATTCATGCTATCTTTCTTACCACCCGTGTGAAAGCAGGAATAAAGCTTCTGTGGAAAATGTATGGGTGCTGTTCCAGCTCTATGTTCAATCCTGCCTTACCTAGATATTTCTACCTGAGTTGTCAGCAGTGCAAAGCTTGATGTAGGCACTTGAATTGTCTCCTTGTTGTCCACCTTTCCCCCCTAAATATCCCTCATCCTGGTGTCCTAACTGGCCTGATGCCTGCTACAGTGCCAGCACATGTATGGGCAACTGCAAAACCCAGCAGCTCTGTTTGGAATCTCTTCTCTCCAACTGTAGAGGCAACAAAATCAAGGTTGTTTTGGGTAAATAGTAAGATTTATGGAAGAGGATGTGGAAGGGCCACAAGAAGAGTGTAAGAATGACCCAACAGAGTCATTGTGGCTCAAGCCCTACTGTGTGGCAAACCTCCTTGATTACTCAAAAACCCTCTAGAGCTAAATGTGAAGGACGTAGGGCTGGTCTGTCAGAAAATCCCAGAGCATTTTTGAGTAAAGCGTGGCTGACATGATTTGGTGGGAACATGGTGTGAAGTAGGATGTGAAGTGAGACAATAGCCCCAGAAACAGTCCAGTTAGGAAGGGGACACAGGTAGGATAAAAGGACCACAGTCCACGATGGAGGGAAGAAGTCTCAAGTAGACTCAATATCCAAAAAGTAGAATATCTACATATGCATATGAACATCCACAAAGTCGAAAACAATGTAGAATATGAACTAAAAACATTCATGAAGGGACAGAGGGAAACAGGGGCACAGCGGATGCACCAGTGTAAGGAGCTTGGTGTAAGTCAGGGGGAAATAGAAAGTACTTCCCCTGCTTTGCTTTCAACCTATTTTATCATTAGGTGCCAATTTCACTGGCCAGTTTCAGTGGGTCGCTCTTGCCTTTTACTGCAATAACCAGAGAACAGCAGTTTAAATAAACACACTATCCATTACTTTATGGGTTATCCATTGTAGCCTCTCACAGTCATTTCCCCTCAGAGATGAATCCTAGGCTATTGAATCTCTCTCTGTCTGGAAGCCGCTCTGCATTTCTGACCATCCTCATCTTGCTTTATTTGGTCTCTAGCTCCTTTTGTGATTGGAGGGCCAAGGAGAAGAAAGGACAGATAGACCAGCGCTGCATTCTGTATTATGAATATTCATTGCTATATTGACTCCCTCTATTCCTTTCCTAATCCTTCTCAGTTATTGAGAGGTCACTTACACCCTCACCTCTTACAGTAATGCTGAAGAACAATTTCTGACTGAGTCAAAAAAAACCCTACCAAACCCCAAAACCATGACCCATGAAAAGCTCTTGCTTTGATTCTGGGGAAAATATTCTGTGTTCAAAACGTTTCCTCCAGGAATGCTGATCACTTATCCATTTCCTTAAAAAGGAAAAAAGAAAGGAAAAAAGCCAGCAGTTAATTAAATGGCGTTATGTCAGCAGCCCACAGGAAAGATGCATAGCAACAAGGAGAGGAGAATCTGATCCAGAACATACCACATGAGGTGTCTGCTTTGTCCATACGAGACTTGGACAGAAATTAAAGCACCTGTATGGCAGTTAATAATGAAGGATAGATTTCATAGCAGTGGAAACAGGCCTGAACTATTTAGTTCCTAGCATTTCAGGGAATGTTTGGATGTAGAGTTTTGGCTGAGGTGTGGTCTGGAACGGTTTCCAGCTTTGGCTTTTTTCTTGTGTTTCAAGGCATTTGGGTTCTGTTTTGCTGCAGAGTTAGTAGACATGCATATACTACAAGGACAAGCAAAATGGATGAGAGTGTATATTGAAAGGTTGTATATAATGAAAATTTGATGGTGACCTTAAATTCATGGTAAATATTCAAAAGTATATGTTATATATTTTTCCCCGAGCTACAAAAAACCGTGTGCAACTTTTACAAAATCTGGAATAATGCAGAGAAAGTACTCAGGGTAGTATTTTTTATATTAAAATATATGTTTGCCTGTGTATTCTGTCACCTGGTTTACCATACAATGGGTTGGGTTGGAAGGGACCTTAAAGCTTCTCCAGTTCCAAACCCCTGCCATGGGCAGGGACACCTTCCACTAGAGCAGGTTGCTCCAAGCCCTGTCCGATCTGGCCTTGAACACTGCCAGGGATGGGGCAGCCACAGCTTCTTTGGGTAAGCTGTTGTTTGAACATGGGCAGTTATCCTGGTCAGCTGTGTGTTAGGCAAGTGTCTTCTCCTGTGATGTCTTTGAAGAATTGTGTTTTTTCTACTTACCTCAAAACCAATGCAAGTCTCTCTCCCAGGATACACAACACAGTCCAGAGTAGCTGATTATCTCCTGAGATGCAGTGTCCAGTACATAGCCGCTGATGGGTACATTCCTAGATACTCAGTCTGGAACCTCAGGACCGAAAAAGAAGAGCCTCTTCTCATGGACTGAAGACTATGTGTTATTTAAGAAGGAGCAGCGATAGAGTCAAATACATATTCCCCTCATTAAGGTGGCAGATGGGATGAGCTGGGGGAAAGAGTGAGCCATAGTCTGTTGGTTTTCTCCCATGTGGGAAGCTGCTCAACAATCGGAATGCTTTGAAGTGTGTGAAGGTCACCACTGGAAGTGAAGACATTCTTACTCTCCCAAACTCTGTCAATAGAATGAATATCTGATACTGTGCTCCTGGTAGTAAAACTGGGAAGGAGGAGTAGATATCAGACAGCCAGGGGCATGTGCATTTGTGTGTGTGTGAGATAGAGAGTATGGGAAGAAGGAACCTTAGTTCTCTTCCCTTCAGGAAGATTACCATGATTAGAAGTGCCTGTGTGGACAGGGGGAGAGGATGCCCGTATTACTCCTTGTTCCTTCCTTATCCTCCCTCCCAATAACCAAATAACCTTTCTTTTCACCAAGACAAACACTTCCAGGCATCCTCAAACTTCCAAATTCTCTGCCATCGAATCCCTAATCCATGTTAAAATCCCCTCCTAGATCTTCCAATTCCTCCTCATATAGAAAACTTCTCTGATGATGCAGCCGTGTACCTAGACACTGCCTGGGCAGATGTTGTACTCCTCATGTCTGTTCCCATGCCTGCTTTTTCTCTTGCTCGTGGGGTGATTTCTATAAGCTGAACACCAGTTGCACATATCAAAACAGAACTCAGAAAAAAAGAGATGACAACAGGGACATGTGCAGACTAAAATATATGTGCTGTAGCTCAGTGTTGTGAGAAATGGCTTCCTCCTCATGGGGCTCAACTTTGCGTTCAACATCTGCTAGGCTACTTAGCTCTTCAGTGGATACTCTGTCATTGCTTCACCAAAAAGGGTGTCTTAACATGAAACTGGGCTATCTGACATAGCCTGATATTTGTCTGATATTTCTACCTCCTTTCTGGCAGCCTGCAGCCTAGGCTCTTTTTGAACTAGAGGTTATGTCTGTATCTTCCTGTTTAACAGCCCCTTGTGGATTTCCATTAACTTGTTTCATTGTGCTTTAAAGCCCTTTCATATTTTAATATCTACAGCATGCTGAGGGAGGGAGTTCCACAGTTTTTCCTAAGATGGAAAGCCACTTCAGTGAGATGTGCAAGCTTGGCTTCAATGGTGACACTAGAGCTGGGACTGCAGTGAATGTATGGGGGGATGCCACATTCCGCCTTGTCAATTTGTAGACTGTGAAATCACTCTCACAGGACACAGAGCTGGTAAGTGCCAGTTGTTAAACAAGAGACATATGTCACAATCTTGTATGAAAAAAATCACCCTGTGGCTTAATATTTACTGTGTTTGCTTAATATTTACTGTACCTGTGCTGTCACCCAGGTACACTTGGTTAACGCCAAAGACCTATTGTTGAAGGAAAGCAAGTAGTTATCTTCCAAAAAAGAGATTGGGAAAGGAAAATATCAGCTCAAGGCATAGCTCAAAAATCTCATCTCTGGTGGGGTCGTGCAGCCACATAGTTGCTTCTTAAATAATGGTATAAAAGTGGCTTTTGTCAGTTGCTTGGAGAATGTAACCACCTCATCAGGCACGAGTGAAGCTAATAAAGAGGGAGGAGCAGGTTATGCTGGAATTCCTCAGAAATCCCTGCAAATATTTGTTTTATAGCATTTCGGATGGATGCCTTTTAAAGTTCCCTGCTTGACCGCGCAGAGCATTTCTGTCCTCCAGCCCCTCAAGTAACGGCTCAGATAGGCAAGTTAGTCCTTGAAAATCCTGTTCTTTTTTTTCCTTCTGAGGGAAAATGTGAAGACAAACAACTGCCTTGGATAAGCTTCTCCTTATCTTCATCTTGTAAAACTCCTCCAGGAAAGCTAATTAGAATATATAAGTCAGGGCAAAAGAAGCACCAGAAAAGGAAAGGAAAGAGAGAACATGCAACCCACAGGCAGTCAAAGGAAAGTCCTGGCCTTTATAGTTCCCGTCAACAGCAGGAGAAGCCTGGAAAAGGTTGCACAGCATAATCCATGGCTCTGTGATTCATTACTTTGAGGGGAGGTTTAACACAGCACAGGAGGCTCTGAGCAGCCCCAGCATCTCAGTGCCTGGGACAGAGCTCCTTGGTCTCATGGTGGTTGGGTGGCACTTCAGGATCAGTCTTTCTCAGAGGGTGGACCTGGGCTTTAGGCACCCAGACTTGCCTTAAACCAAACCAAGCCCCAAACCACTGGAGGGGCTGCAGCCTCCCTCCAGCACCTACCCGCCGGCTTGGCTCCCAGAGCCAGAGTCAGTGCAGCATCAGTGGGGAATCATGGCATTCAGTGGAAGAAGAAGGTTACTAATAAAACAAAAATGGTTTTTATTATGAGTGCTGTCAGCAGTGCGGTGATAACAGCAGTATGTGTTTGTGGGCCTTCCTCCAGGACATTTTTGTGTGGCGTCAGCAGCTTTCTGTTGAGTTTCCTGACTGGCAATTAGGTGAGGTGCGACTGCACTGTGGTATTATTTCCATCTGCCTCTTTGAAACCTCGGGTAGATTGCACCTCCTTGGCTGGAGCAGCTCTGCTCTGGAGACAGGCTGAGAGCGCTGGGCTGGTTCAGCCTGGAGAAGGGAAGATGATCATCTTGCTGCAAGGGTGACTCTGGAAGAAGTCACTCTGAATCTTGTTGGATGCCTGAGAGCTCCCAGTACTGGGGACCTCTCTAGTCCTTGCCAAGGAGGGCAGAAGGTAGGCTTCAATGGACAGATCCCCAGGGAAAATCGATCATCACCTTCTTCTTTCCCTCATCTCAGAAGATCCTTGCCTCCCTCCCAGATATGAAGCATGTTTATTTTAAAAGAAGGTACTGAAAAAATATTTTCCCCTTTATTTACCTGCCAGGATCCAACTCCCAGGTTTTGCCTCTCTCCTGCTGATGTGTCAGGCAGCTGAAGTAGGAGGTGTGAGCATGGGCAAGCCATTAATATTGCAGTGCTTCTGTTTTCCCTCGTGTGTGAAAAAGCCATAGCAATCCTTACCTAACTTATGGTGCACTTGGGGGCTTATTAATTGCCAAGGACTTTGAAATCTTTGGCAATATGGTACTATCCCATATCACTACAGAGTGTTGTAAAGAAAGTGTTGTGGTGATCTTGGTCACCGTCTGCTGAAGCAATAACAAGCCTTCCTCTCTCATTTTTGTGGCTTTGCTTCTTGCTTTCTTTTTTAGTTCTTTCTTTATTCAGTCTCGAGTTCCTGCAGTGCTTTGTAGCCCTCTTTTCAACTTGAAAATTTTCCATTTTAGGTCATCTTTTGTAGTCTCTGCTTTAGCCCATACTCGGATTCAAGCGCACCGAGTCTCCTCCGGTTCCATGAACGCTGTGCCTTGCCCATTAATTACCACGGTGGAGCTTGTCAGGCTGCTCGGAGAGACCCCAGCCCCAGTGATGTAGCCCCCTTGCAGTAACCCAGCAGTAACATCCGCAAAGAATTCCCCTCTGCTAGTGAGCCACGGTGACCTCCCCTTCCTGAAGCCACTCTGGCTATTTTCAGTTCATCTGCGCTTTTCCAAATGTTCTCCCTTTTGACTCTTAAAAGAGTTTCAAAGGCTTTTGCTCACAACTCATGTCAAACTGACTAGTGTGTAGTTTCCTACTATATCTCTGTAGGTTCACTTTTAAAGTTACAGCATTATGTATTAGTCATCCTTTTTCCTCTGAGACCACTCCTGAACTCAGTAAACTCATGAAAACATCGACCAGTCTCCCCAGTTCCTGCTGCTGTTCTGTTCAGTATCCTCTGATGTCCTCAGCACCAGGAACGCAAAACCCGGTCCTGTGGAAGGTAGCCACGCGCATGTCTCATCTTTGTCACAGCCCTGGAGTTCAAAGAGTACGTCTGGAGGTGCCAGAGGAGTTATTCTGGCTTTGTACAACTGTTAATACCTCAACGTCTGTCCAGATAACATTGGAAATAACAGTTCACATATTATGAGCAGCAGCAGCAGCATCTGGAGAGGTGCACTAATTTACTCAGAGCATCTTCAACTGTATTAGAAGGCAATAGCTAAAGATCAGTTCCTTAGCAGGACTCCAATGTTACTTTTTCTGTCCAAGTAATAAACCCTCTCTTGTAATTATTTACATCCCTGACAACTTGAATTCTATCCTTTGGTGGCATCAAAAGGCGGAAAAAAAAGCAAACAAAAACCCAGAGGCAAAATCATTGTCCCCTTAGATCATTGTAGGTTGTTTGATTTCTCTTCCTCTGGATTTTTCTGTAGCCTGTTCTCCCATCCACTGTGAATTTCTTGAGTTTATTATATGTGATTTTGAAATAATCACCAGTCCTACAATATCCCAGTCCTATAATCCCCAACACAAGAGGGACGTGGAGCTGTTGGAGTGAGTCCAGGGGAGGCCACAGAGATGCTGCAAGGGCTGGAGCAGCTCTGCTCTGGAGCCAGGCTGAGAGAGCTGGGCTGGTTCAGTCTGGAGAAGAGAAGGCTCCTTAAGGGGAGACCACAGAGCAGCTCCAGTGTCTAAAGGGTCTCCAGGAAGCCTGGAGAGGGGCTTTGGGCAAGGGCCTGTAGGGACAGGACAAGGGGAATGGCTTAAACCTGACAGAGGGGAGATGGAGATGATCTCTTAGGCAGAAATTCTTCCCTGTGAAGGTGCTGAGGCGCTGGCACAGGTTGCCCAGAGAAGCTGTGGCTGCCCCATCCCTGGCAGTGTTCAAGGCCAGGTTGGACAGGGCTGGAGCAACCTGCTCTAGTGGAAGGTGTCCCTGCCCATAGCAGGGGGTTGGAACTGGATGAGCTTTAAGGTCCTTTCCAACCCAAACCAGTCTGGGATTCTATGATGCTATGACTCTATGTTTTACCTTATTGCCACTGAGATGTTCTCCTGCCCCTCATTCAAATAGGCTTGCCGTGTGGGATTTCTGCATCAGAATCATTGCCTATCTCAGCATTTACATTGCTGTTTTTACAAATTTTTATTCTACAGAAGGTATTTTTCCCCATTTTTTCAAGTGTAAATTTATTTAAGAGCTGTACCTCTGAAACAGGAAGGAGGTATAAATATAGTTACATTTATAGTCATGGATGAAGTTTGGAAGAAGGCATTTCAAATTCGGGATCAACCTCCTATGGAAGCTGATATTAAAATAATAGAAAAATCCTTTGAAGGTGTGTTTTTCCACTGAAGGATTAGCAAGGAGGCATACAGGATGTTTAAGGAATCTGATTTTCCATATAGTTAGTGTAATAATGACTTTTCTTGCTTAATGTGCATAACCCCCCCCTTGTCATAATTCCTTATAGTTCTTCAGAACTTGACAAGAGGCCAGTATTTTCCAGACTGACATAGTCTTAGACGTTCTGCTTCTGCTTACATGGGATCACCTCAGAATCAGTGGGTGTTTAGGAGTCCTACCTGTAACCTGTCCCAACGCCATTTTTAGCAGAAAATACATTGAAATTGCTTCTGCTCTGTCAGTCTGTTTTGTTTCACTGGGCCAGCAATGATGGCATGGCCTTGGAGGACTTTCTCTGTTTCTGAATGCATTTCTGTACAAGGTGGTTGGGGAAGGCAGGATGTTTGTCTGTTGTTGCTTCTGGTTTTGGTAAAAGCCAGTTTGAGTTCAAGGGCAGACTGAGCGCGTTCTTGGAAGAACAACCCAGTAGGGATTATTAAATACACAGGCACTGCATCTTAATCAAGAGTTCCCAAACTGAAAATAGTTGGAGAGTGGGAGATCGCTAATGGGAAGTTTCACATATGCCTGTCTTGGTCTTTCTCTTCTTTAAGCATCCATTTGACTACCTCAGTTGGAGAAGACACTGTGCATTTAATGGACCTTTGCTCTGCTGTGTTATGTCTTACTGTCATTCTTCTAACCAACATTTTTTGGACAACACAAAATGGATTTGGTTTTACCTGGTAATTGCTCCCCCGCTATGGGATAAAAGAAACCCCATACTGTAATTCCTTTACAGTTCTTAAGAACTTGAAAAAAGGACAGTATTTTCTAGACTGGCATATTGTATCTGCGTCTGCTTTCATGGGATCATCCCCCACTAGGGGAGCAGTTCCCATGCCTGGCACCACTGTTGATGTGCCCAGATGTACCTGGGACATTTGGACAGGACCAGCAAATACAGTGAAAATCCTTCTTGAAAAGGCAGAGGACAAGCAGATGATCTACGACAGACTTGTGCCCTTATGGGAAGGCAGTAAGAGACCAGGTGGGACACCCTAGAGTTCCTATGATAATGTGATGTGTCTGTTTAGGCACTCCAGCCTCACCTATAGGCTAGGTGTGCAGGCACTCAGTGTTGTCAAGAAAAACATGGAGTCTAAAAGGTGGGATTTACCCAGTGTGTCTTAGACATGTATCTTCATAAGGAGGGACTCACCCAGTTCGTATGTCTGCCTCTCAGGGTTGGGGAGAATAGAGAGCTCCTGGATAACTACCTACACACCCAAAGCTGGGGAGACATGAATACCACACACCATTGCTTTTGTCTTCTATCGGTGCTGGATCTGTTAAGAAAAGAGAAAGAAACAAGGATCTGACCCTTAGGCCAGGCTCATCTGTTGCCTCCCTGACACAGCTGTCCCAGCTGGCCAGATGTGTGACCACTCCTGACCATTAAAGTGTGGAGGTGTGGAATTCCACCAGGTAGTATCAGTCAGTGGAAGATGCTTATTTTGGCAGCACCTGTAACCAATGCACTCAGTGAGTGCTTCCCCAAAACATTAAATTGGAACTCTGCTCCAGGTTCCAGCTCGCAGTGATACGTTCCTATTTTTAAGCTGATTTTAAGCTCTGTTGTCAGTGTCTTCTTCAAAACCTTCAATGTATATTCATTCAGAAAAGATTTTTCCTCCTTCTGCTCAGAAGCTGAATGGAGACAAATAATAGAACAAAGACCTTGAAGCACTTCTAATGCACTGCACACTACCTGCAGCCACCTCTTCAATAAAAGTGAGATCTGCTTCTGGATTGTATCCTTATGTGCAGTTCCAGTTTCCAAATCCTCCTTTCAGAGACTCCCTGAACCTGGAATGGCCACATTTTCTGCTGCTAACTGTTCCAAATTTACCATCTGGCACTTCTCAGTGCTGGAGAGTGAAGACAGTTGTCAGCAGCAATGCAAATCATCGTTGTTTTGTTAAAAGTAACCTATAGTACATCCCCTCTTTTTTTCTCTCTCTCTTGCTTCCAGAGGGTATAAATAATAATGTTTAAAAATGAATAAACACACATGCAAAGACATATAATATCTCAACCACATTCCAAAGTCCTTGCTCAGGTTTTTCATTCACTTCCAATGCCAATAAAACTCCGACAGAGGTAAATATGATTTTGGTAGACTAAAAATTGAGGGAAATTTGCAGCAGAAATTTGGCAGAAATGTGCAACTGCAGCATGGGCGGCTCAACTGCGAGTGCTTGTGAAAAGGAAAGCTGAGCTGCCATGTGTGGCTTGGAGAAAGTGTCTGGTTTGAGGGGCTGACTTTCTTCTCCTCCCTTACCATGTTCTTCCTCAGTAGTGGTGTGATCATTAGTGCTTATGGATGAAATTCTGAAGATCTTCCCATATCTGCTACTTTCCACAGCAACAGTAAGAAACCCACCTCTGGCAGAGCAGTAAGTTGTCTAGCATAAGACAAGCAGGGAGCCTAATGGTACCTTTGCTCTCTGTCATCCTGATCAGTGAGTGGGCTGGTCATTAGTTACTTCAGTTAAAGAGCAGTCATTCTGAATGCTGGGTTTGTAAACTCCTCCCTTGGCAAGGCTGTCCAGGAGGACAGGCTCCCATTGGAAGCTGTATTTAACACCTGTGGGTTCCTGCTGCCTGTGACACTGTGAATTAGCGTGATGAGCCACTGTGGAGCATCGGAGCTGCCACCATTGTCCCCTGGGACTGTCACTGTGCGCAGTTTTGATCTCCTCCTACCTAAGAGGCGGATGAGATTGTGTTCTCAGATACAAACCTTTGTTAATTATTAGCGGGGATATTTTAGAAGTCTTAAATAACAAAATATAATCTTGACGGAGGGAGCAGTGCCACAGTTAAGGATCTGTCTGGAGAGCTTTGAAATGCCCCGTTAGTGGGATTTCCACGCTGATACAATCTTTTTTGAGGACTGTGTACTTCTGTTCTGCTAAGATTATCAATCTCCTGATTATAATATTCATGATACTCAAGCAGACCAGAAAGTGCACTAAAACATAGTTTAATTTAACCATTTCCACTTGCGTATTTCCAGAGTTGCTGCTGTAGTTTTCCTCATCATCTCTTCTTGTTTAGAAACACTCCATTCTGCTGTCATCTACTGCTCTGTGCATATCTTTCCCTTCCTCCCCTTTTCAGACCTGTGGGTCTCATCCTGACCTAAGGTCCACCACTATAAATTCAAACTACTGCCATTCATTTGCCATTACGTGGCTCTAGTTTGTACTGATACACATCACAGCAGGACCTGACTCTTGCCATGGTGTATATTCTTCCTGCTGGGTGGTGTATTGGCTGGTCTGATTCAGCAGTTCCCAAAGAGGAACAGCGCTTCCCTTTATCTGCCCTAGTGCTGGAACTGAAGAGGACCTGGGTGATTTTTCTGTTACGGTGTGCCCTGTGCATGACTGATCACTGCTGCTCAGTCCTGCTACAGCCTTATGTTCCTGCACCCAGACTGTCCTCTCATGACATTTCTGCTAAGAAAGGGTGGATGTGGCAGACTGACTTCTTCCTGCACCTCTGTGCCATCCTCCCTGAACCCCCCAAAGGAGGCTGCGGGGGAACGAAGGAATGGGTTGGAAAGGAAAGGGAGGTTGGTTGGAGAAGGTATTCAAGAAAAGACATGGGAGACAGAGAGGCAGAGAGTGCCTGAGGATCAGCAGCACCAAACTAATCTGTCAACAAAATCTCATTACAGTGATATACAGTGCGTCTTTCATTGTACTACCAAGGCAAGCCCATCCTTGCCCCACACTGTTTTGCTACCAGAACTTTTCCCCTGATCCCACCACCTCTTCCCTACTGCTGGATGGTCCCAGCCTCTCCCTGTCCACTTGGGGAAGGGTGGGGAGTAAGAGGGGGGCTGAGTAATCTCATGCCTAACTGATGGGTTTGCGGATTAGCCAGGAGAGGGGAGTGAAGCAAGGGTTAATGACTGTGGCAGTTTTTAGAGCTGGGTATAGTGCCTATCGTTTCTCTCAGCTTTCAGTGGTGTAGCTCAGTGCTGAGTAACACCCCAGGTTTCCTGTCACTGCAGCTATAGACTTAGCAGCAGCCCTTGCAGTTTCAGGCCGTAAGATGTGGACTGCCCGACAAGTAGTAAAGGAAATGATTCAGCTGCTTTTCAGTGGCATAGTATCTTTGGCACCAAATACATATTTTTTATTTCACATTGTCACACATCTCATCCAAACAGAGTGCCAGGCCCTGTGAAAGTAAAGGTTTGCACCAGAAGATCTTGAAGGTAACAGAACTTTCTGTGACTGTAAGGAGCCCTGGTCATTGCTTTATGGGGCAAAACACTGCAAGGGAAACCCCCCAGGAGCCAGCAAGGTCTTCTGAGGGCGAGCCACCTGCTTTGTAGAGACCCAAAGTGCAAGTGTAAACCTGATGAACGAAGGGGTACCTCCCTTTGCCTGCAGTCACTCAGACTCTCTGATGTCTCACTTGAAGGTCCAAAAAATTAATGTGATTTTAAACACTGGTGAACCCCAAAAGGAGCCAAACAACTTCTTTAAAAGTTAATGTGCCTCATTGTGCTCGTGATCCAAATGAGCTTGGAGGAGGAAAGTGAGAAACGGATTAAAATAGCTGTGCAGTTTTGTGTTCAGTCTGAACATCTACCTCCTTGCCTCCTAAGGAGAAGACACATGTTCTGATCCAGTCATTAAATACGGGAATGTATTAAACTTTTATATCTTGGGTTTTGCATCCATGAAATACATGAATGCACTATTCAGTTGAAGGTTTATGAAACTGGGGTTTATGAAAGAGGTAATAGTTTTTGAATCTTGTATTACCTAATGGTTAAAGCTAACTCAGAATGTTACTGGATGTGTGTAAAGCCACAAGGAGTTGTTTTTATGTCTGGCCCATTCGGGAATGTAGACTGACTTGGTTTTTTTAGACTAAACTATATAGGAAAACCTGTTTTCACATGGAAGATTTGGACAGACATTTCTCCATTTTCTTTTACTGGTGTTGTCTTGGGTTACATGTACATTGTTTGAAAACCAAAACCGAAAGCTCTGTATCCTGCAGTACAAACAAAAGAGCCTAAAGGATATTCCAAGTGTCATGTTGTGATTTACTGTTCCCTGTCATTTTTAACTGTAGTAGTCTTACTGGCTCATCTATGCAGATATTATGTTAATGTCTTTTAAGATTGCCACATAAGCTGTAAGTGCATGCACACAAATATTACTTGACTTAATGCAAGGGCATGGCAAGGCTAAGATGGTGCTGAGATAAAACATCAGTGCTGAACCTGAAACGTGTGCAGACCAAACTTGATTTGAGTTTTACTGAAATCAGACACCTCTGCAGCACTTAGTCCCTAAATCTGCAGTGCTTGGTCCAAGTGGTGACCCTTGAGACCTGCTGTCACCTAAAGCACATCATGGGAGGGTGTTCCAGTGGCTGCTACCACGGCGGTGCAGAAATGATAGGCTTGGCGTAAAGGTCTTGCTTTTGGTGTAATTTGTAAGAGCATTTGACTCCATGGGGGATTCCAAGGAGGAGGCTGGGGCTGCAGTCTCTCTGAGTGTTGCATCCTGTAGTCTCTGGATACCGTGTGCTGTAGCATGGAGCAGTAGGGGCATGAGCAGTAGGTCAGGGGAGGGGATTCTCCCCCTCTGCTCTGCTCTTCTCTGGTTGAAACTCCACCCTGCAGTCCTGATCCAGCTCTGGGGCAACAGCACCAGAGGGACATGGAGCTGTGGGAGTGAGTCCAGAGGAGACCACAGAGATGCTGTGAGGACTGGAGCAGCTCTGCTCTGGAGCCAGGATGAGAGAGCTGGGCTGGTTCAGCCTGGAGAAGAGAAGGCTCCTTAAGGGGAGACCTTAGAGCAGCTCCAGTGCCTAAAGGGGCTACAAGAAAACTGGAGAGGGGCTTTTCACAAGGGCCTGTAGGGACAGGACAAGGGGAGTGGCTTAAACCTGACTGAGGGGAGACTGAGATGAGACATTAGAAAGAAATTCTTCCCTGTGAGGGTGCTGAGGCACTGGCACAGGGTGCCCAGAGAAGCTGTGGCTGCCCCATCCCTGGCAGTGTTCAAGGCCAGGTTGGACACTGGGGCTTGGAGCAGCCTGGTCTGGTGGAAGGTGTCCCTGCCTGTGGCAGGGGGTTGGAACTGGATGAGCTTTAAGGTCCCTTCCAACCCAAACCAGTCTGGGATTCTATGAACGGAGGATGTGCCTGGACAGATGTTTGGAGGCAGATAAGCACTAAGCCCTTTGCAGTCCACTTTAAGACACCTTGCAGAACCCAGGGGCTGGAGCTACACAGGGCTGGGGAGGTGTCCTGTGGGGCCAGAGCTTCTCTCCCACTGCTTCAAAGGGTATCCCAGGGCAGGGAAGGCAATGTCCTGACTTGGCTTCTCCCAGCTGCCATGTGGTGCCTTGATGACTGTGTCCAGATGCCACAAATTAAAGCTGTCCCTCGGCCTCAGCCTGCTGGAGGCTACACTAGAGCTGGGCAGGGAATCAAAGGAGAGTGTCTGACTGACGCCGTGACTGCGCTCCTCTCTGCTGAAGCCTCTGTATTTAGCTCAGGATGTGCACATGTGGATGCAACAGAGGTGTCCAGTGCCCAGAAGTGCTTTTGAGCCTCAGAAATGTTAGTTAACTCCCCCCCCCCCCAGTCTATTCCAATCTGACATCCTCACCTGGCTCTGGAAATAGATACTTTGACTTGTCACAGTTCTTGAGGTGTGTTGGTTTGCCAATGGGAACTTTAACAAGATGGTTTTCTTTGGCCCTTCTGGTTTTTGTTGGGTTTGGGGTTATTTTCCCCTTGTGAGTAATGGGACAACTACTCACTCATAGGCAGCTTTCGCCTGTGAAATAGGTGCTGTGTAACAGCCTTATTTTGCAGACAGAAGGAACGAGATAACTGGTATGTAAGTTATACCGGTTGTCATGTCAGTAAGCACAGATTGAATGGATTCTACACCGACATTAAAGCAAATGTTCTGAGGCAAAGGGTAAAATTCCTTGTTAGAGCCATGGAGTAGCCACAGGAAAAAAATAGTATCTGGGGAAGAGAACACTTGTGTAAAGGAAAAGTGTGATGGCATATGGCCCAAAAGCAATTCACAACAGGAGATCAGAGCATAGGGCTGCAAGGTGGCTTCCTTTCAGTTGACATGGTCCCAGTTTCTGGAGGGGAACATCACTGAAACCAGCTCTGAAACTGTCTGGATACTTACAGGCACTTACCTCTATATAGTAGTATAGGGGATCAACACATACTCCCATTGCTGCTTCAAACCTGAGACAGTGGCCTCAGTGGGACAGATCAAGTATCTAGGGTTTTGTATACTGCATAGCTAGAGAAACCAAGACCAGCAGAATGGAAGTTTAGAGGTATTTATTTACATTTAAGACATTGTCTGCAAGACAGGAGAAAGAATAGTCCATGAAACTTGGGGAAAGACTGAATATTTCAATCACAAAGTTGAACATATTACGTTTTTCAGCATTGAGACTATATTCATGCATTCTTGTACCTCTGAAATACTTCAAGTCTTCCTCCCCCCCCCCAAAAAAAAAGAAAACAACCCACATCTTTTAGCCTTTCCTTATCAAATGCTACATCAGTAAGGTGAATTTCACCCCTATTGGTCAAAATTTCCAGTCCTGAAAGTGCTTCTTTATCTTCTTATTTGTTCTGCTTCCCCTGGCTGAGTTGCTCTTGGGGGGGGGAGATTCCTTTTTATGGGTTACATTACTTATGCAGCAGGCATGAAACTGCAAACACCTGGTAGAGTTTCCCTTGTGTGAGCTGCAGCCTACTTCAGAGTGCTCTGCACACATCTGAAACTCATTCTGGGGATCTCCAAGGCCCTCTCCATCACTGATTGAATATTTTTATGAGATTCATTATGGAACAGCTGTGATTGATACTGGTGATCACACAATAGAGGCTATTAATGTTTGAGATGGGGTCGCTGTCATCCAGAAGACTAATTATTAAATTAAGGTAAATACAACATGTCCCCCTATTCTACATGTATTACGCTTGCTCTTGGCAGGGAACATCTGGATGAGGTGATGCTTGCTGTAGGCATGGGGATGGCTGTATTGTTGGCTCACAAGGATGTTAATTTTGGCGAATGAACTGAGAAGGAGCATATCTGAAAGAACTGCTGAATTAATATCAGGTTTAAAATAGCTAAATAAGAGCTGAATGGACAACAGAGTGTTCTGTGCCTATGCTTCTGCCTCTCTGTGCATTTCCTGAAATATTTTCTATTTGGTACCAAGGAAACCGTAGTTTTCCCCATGCCAAGAGCTCTATAGTATCTGTAACATCATCTAAAACTTAGAAACTCCATCTCACTGGCATTGTGACATGGAGATCATGAGGTTCTTTGGATGCAACATGAGTGTCTCTGATGAAAATACTATATGAATTCAGACCTGCTACAAGTATCTGCAGAGATGTGAGTGTCTTTGCACACACGTATGTGTATGTAGCATTGGGGGGGGGGGGGGGTGCATGTGCATATATACTTCAGAACTTAATTGAATCAGACTGACACAAAAGAGCAGTATTTCAGGCGTCTGTCTTCATATGGGGGGAATCAGCAAGCAAGCTACTTCATAACTTAGAAGTTGTCTCTGGGACCTGGAGCACAGCCACTAACAGTTCTGTGCTGCTAACATAACAACAGGTTCATATGAGGGACACTTTCTGGCTGTATAGCACCCTTTGAAAGAGCCCATTGAAACATATAATGATAAGAAGAGAATACGCAAACTTATTTTCATGCCGACTTGTACCTTCAATAGGTCTTGATATTTAATCTCATTTCTTAGTAAGAAGAGATTTTTTCTTGTAAGGAAGAAGTTCTTCCCTGTGAGGGTGCTGAGGCGCTGGCATAGGGTGCCCAGAGAAGCTGTGGCTGCCCCATCCCTGGCAGTGTTCAAGGCCAGGTTGGATGGGGATTGGAGCAACCTGCTCTAGTGAAAGGTGTCCCTGCCCATGGCAGGGGGCTGGAACCAGATGAACTTTAAGATCCCTTCCAGCACAGCACAAACCATTCTGTGGTTCTGTGAAGCACTATGGTTTTATTGGGTTTGTTTACTGACCAAGAAAACCTCACTCTAGTGGCATGCTGTTTAAACTGCCTTATTGATCACACACTGGCTGTATGTTAGAGATCTAAAAATCACCACTGTTAGTAACTTTATTTCTGCAGTCTTGGACAGTGTTGTCCATTTAAAAGAAACTTGTCCATATTGTTTCATCTCAGTGGAATTATGTTGGTTTATACCTGGTGGATCATATGACTCTTAAGAAGGTCAGATGATGACAGAAATGTCCTTAATTTTGACTGCTTCGATCCTTTGTTGATAGTTTTCCTCCAATCTTTTTTCTGTCTAATCAAGCAGATGATGTTAAAAGACTAAGAGCCCAGAAATGAGTGTAAAGGGAAAGCAGCTACCTTCATTCAGCTTTGTATAGGCAGGCTCTGCTCTTTTTCTTGTTTCCTACATTTTTGTTCTTGAAAGTGAGTGGCAATGAGATCTGTAGTTAGTTGTAAAACACCCAGTGCCTCTTTACTTTGTATCTTGCTAAGAAAATCATATCGAATCTTTCTAGGTTTATTGTTTCTACAAGTGGCCAAATTGTCCTTTCAGTTATACCTGTGTGACTGAATTCACTGCTCACTGGTAGGAGCAAGAGTTTAGCTCCCAAGTTATAAATGAATGAAGTATTTTACCAGGTTCTCCTTTTCTTCCTGTGTGAGTCAGTTACACAATACATTCAGAGACTTGCTCCAGCTGGGGCTTTACACAGTAATCCACAGTACTCCTATGCCAGTTTCAAGTTTATACTAGAAAGAATCTTTAAACAGTTAAAAGTTCAACAAAACAGAAATTCAGGGTTCGGTGTCAGAGAATTAATCTTTTCCCAGATGCAACAGGATCTGGTCATCGTAGATGAGCTCAGTTTATGCAGCTGAAAACTGCATTTCTTTAAAGAGCAATTCTGCTTACATTTTAGGTTTGGCTAAATGAAGGATCCAGTACTTCGTATCTCTTTTCTGCAAGTTCCTCATCTAGAGGTGGCTACAAATCAACATGTGGGTTTTTTCCCATGCAGAGAAAGCCCAATTATGGCCAGGCTGAGTGGTTATTTGACATTTATCTAAAGTACACATATCCTAAGGTATGGAAAATTGTCATTATTTTCAGATGAGAAATACCTGGCAGGCTATTGAATGGTGCTTGTAAGAACCTTCCTTGCACAGCTCAGCATTCAGCTTTGTGGTTTACACTGCTTGCAAGCATGAGTGTTAAAAGACAAACTCAGAGAGAAAAACCTCGGTGGGCTGCTTCTGTGTGCTTTTTTAAAGACAACTAACATTTCTTTCTGTGCATCTGCATCGCTTTCTAATTTACAAACTCCTTCTGGGTAGGTGATTGCATCCACCAGCGTTTCAATCTCAGTGGTAAGACCCTGATCACTTTAGCAAGTGTACTCATGGCAAAGTTACGTGTAGTGTGTTGTTAATATTCATAGAATCACAGACTGGTTTCTGTTGGAAGGGACCTTAAAGCTCATCCAGTTCCAACCCCCTGCCACGGGCAGGGACGCCTTCCACCAGACCAGGTTGCTCCAAGCCCCTGTGTCCAACCTGGCCTTGAACACTGCCAGGGATGGGGCAGCCACAGCTTCTCTGGGCACCCTGTGCCAGCACCTCAGCACCCTCACAGGGAAGAGCTTCTGCCTAAGAGCTCATCTCAGTCTCCCCTCTGTCAGGCTAAAACCATTCCCCCTTGTCCTGTCCCTGCATGCCCTTGTAAAATATCCCTCTCCAGTTTTCTTGTAGGCCCATTCAAAATACTTCTTAGTTTCATTATCTCCAGAACTTTTCTACTATCCTAGAATAATGTACTCCTGTGGAGGATGGAGGGAGTATTTCGTGCAGCCCTTTTCTGCCGGGACCTTGGAGGAGATGGATAACTGCAGAAAGAAGCCCAGTGGTAAGTTGTCTCTTTGGCCTGTTGGCAGCTATAGCCAGCAGGCCAAATACAGCTTCCAGCTTACAAAGGAGTCATCCACCCTCGTGGAAATACTGGTGCTAGCACCTTCTACGTTTTGATGTAGAAACTGAAGAACCTTGATTTTCAGGGTGCTCAGCCTTGAAAAAATACAGTTGTGCTTGCACCCTGAAGTCTTAATGAAGGCAATGGCAGTCGGCTGGCCAAAACCAGCAGTCTACTTCCGGAGGTCTCTGGGTTTTTTGTGTATTGTCATTTGAGTCAAGTCCTGTTAACACCACTGTGATTCTTGCTTGCAGCTGACTTTGGGAACGTTGTGAGTTAGAAATACAAGCTAAGGAGATAGCCCAAAGGCTGTCCCTGAAGCACACATCCTGGCAGTTAGCAAGCAGGGCTGCAGCCCCTGGGTGCTTACAGCTACTTGGATCCCATGCTGCTTTTACAGCACTGCCATGTGTTGGGACACCTCCACATCACCAGATAAGGAATGTGATACTGCCTTTGCGTCTTCCAACCATACTTCACCGGATATTCAAGCTTCCAAAGCCTCCAGATTTGAGTGTGCATGTTTTTCTAACTTAATTACATTTCAGAGATGATTTCTTAAACCACCTGAGATGAGATCATATCCACAGCAAATGGACAGGGGAAACTTGCTTTTTATCACAGCAACCAGATGCTTGAAAAGAGCTCTCTTTCAGTCATCCTTTCAAAAATCCTACATGACCTCATACATTAGTGTCCCTTCATCTTAGCTGCATCCTCTTCTAACATGTTGCATTCATTTTTATCTTATGTATATGTTTCAAAGGGAAAACCAGCACAGAGGAGCTGCAGATAACCCAGTGAGGCCTGATGGTATGCACTGCAGTGTGCCTCAAGAGGATCATGTTGAGTCTGAAGTGAGATTCACACTCCTCACAGCAGAGATGAAATTCAGTTAGAGCAAAACCTCTTCATTCCAATGAGCCCAAGATAAGGATGCAAATCAGCTTTATCCGAAGCTTGAACTCAAGAGATGACTCAGGGAGAAGGGGAGTTCATACCAGCACGTATGAAAATGTTTATCATATGAGTCCATAGTTTTGCTTTGGCTTTCTGTGTTTTTTTAATTCCAAGGCAGAAAGCTGGGCTGCTTCCATATGTACAGTTACTGTGTCCTACAGCACAGGACTGTGCTGAGTGCTGTGAGTAAACACCCCCAAACACAGCAGTACATCCCCATACCACTGCTGAAACCCTGAAACCTAGTGCGAAGACCAGTTCCAATGACCTCTCTCCACCTTCTATTTAGAGGGATGAGTATTGGTGGTATTTTGTTCTTGGTAGCGATCAGTTGGCTTTTCTGGAAATCAGGAGAAGGTGCGGTTATATATGTTCTATATGTTCTATAACTATATGTTAGAACTTTTCCCCTTTATTTACTTGTACACTGGTGTTCAGTGAAGGACTATCTTAGATACTGTTCCTCTCAAGCTCTTCTTATTTGGTCTGCATTCTAAAAGCCATGACACAGGAGAGGTGGTGGATGCGCCATCCCTGGATGGAGACATTCAAGGCCAGGCTGGATGTGGTTCTGGGCAACTTGGTCTAGTTGAAGATGTGCCTGCTGATTGCAGGGGGGTTGGACTAGACGACCTTTGAAAGTCCCTTCCAACCCAAACTGTTCTGTGATTCTCTGATTCTGTAGTGTAAAAGAAGACAGGAAATACATGTAAATGGAGGTATGCACAAATACGTGGTAAAACATGCAGCGCACTGTACTTAACACTGGAATTTCAGAGGTCATTCCACCTGCCTGTTATTCTAGTCTTCAGCTAGTGTCAATCCTTTGCAATGCCTTACAATTCAGAGAAGCATCCATTATTTGTTTTTTATTCCCCCAGGGGACATGGGGCCCCAGGCCTTATTTAATACATATCATTGTTAATTTCAGTGTAGGTTCACTTGTGAGCTGTTGAAAGAGTTGGGTGAACATCTTACAACAACGTCTTAGGTTGAGACTGATATTTGGAATATGAGGTGCAGTGGTGCCGTTATCTCCAGTTTACAGATGAGGAAAGGACTGGGTTTCAAACATCCCATTGGTCAAAGGTGTCTACTGCTTTAGGACAGTGAACGTCAAGAGGACGTAGCAACTTTATACAAGTTTGAATATTTAATTCCTGGCCTTGGTTTGGACCTCCACTAAGATGACCCCAGACTTGGTCAAATCCTACCATGACTACTTGAGCTGGTAGCACTTCTGGCACCCTTGTCAGGACAATTTAGACAGAGACAGGCTCTTCAAGGAGGGATTCATGAGGGCTGTGTAAGGTGTCCACCTTAGGAAGAGATGAAGGAACTACTATGGGTATGTATTTTCCTCCATGGGCTGTGAAGTGAGTGAGGACCAGTGGCTCAAAGCTGAGGCTCCAGGTCAACTAAGGTGAATTTCTTAGATTCGGGGCCCTAATGTTAACAATGACAAAATGAAGACTCAAGTTCCTTCTGGATAGTTTTTCTGGCTATCACATTAGATACAGGTAGCAGCGTTGTATTGTAGACAGAGTTTGTTATAATAAATACGTATTGGTTTATCACATATTTATTAGATGCATACACACATACATACACAGATTTTGCAGCCATCCACGCTTCCTTTTATGTATGGACATTGAAACATAAAGGCATTTTTGAGAAAATGAAGGGCAACTAATGCAGACCAGAACTATGCTGCTCTTAAATTGAACCTCAGATGTTCTTCAAAAGGATTTTATAAGGAGCAGGTAGAGTTTCATGTTAACCATTTGGGAAAACACTGCAAAGATCTTTTTTACTACCTAGTTGCAGGAACTCACTGGATATAAACCTAGGAATGTCTGCACAGCAAGAGGATGGCTACATTTCTATATTGCTTTGTACCAGTATCTTGAGTGCATTTGCACTCATGATTAGTGGTGGTGTCTTTTATATGTCAGACGTAAAATTTGATTCTGCTCCTCCTTCCTTGATTTACTTTACAACAAAAGTTTTACTCAGATTAACTCTACATGGATTGTAGACAGCTAGTTGAGCAACTTAAAAGAAGATTATCTGATTTTTTGATTGACACTTACTGCTGGAAATTCTCCCCATGCCCAGAAGTTTAGGAAGGTGTTGTCTTTTTTTCCAGCAGCTCAAGCAGAGGAAGTGCTTATCAGTATTGTTCTGTTATCGTACCATAGAATGGTTTGGTTTGGAAGGTACCTTAAAGCTCATCCAGTTCCAACCCCCTGCCAGGGGCAGGGACACCTTCCATTAGACCAGGTTGCTCAAGTGTCATTTGCTTTTGGATTGCATTCCTTAACCTTGTGAAATTCAAATCCCCTTGATGTGTCAGGCAATAGAATTGCAGGTATTGCTGCTTTACCTGTGCCATTGTGGCTTGGGTCCTTACTTTTTCCACCCCCCCTCCCACTACTTTTTTTCTACCTAACTAGCACAATGTCTTGCTGAGTGGGCTGTACATAGTTTGTCTTACGCAAGCTGCTGGTTGGGTGAATTCATGTAACTAATTGGTAAATCTGTTGTTCTGATCACAGTTTATACATTCATAAAGAAGAAGGGAACAGACTGGTCAGTGGAGGGGGGATGCAGCAAATAAAGTGGCACGTCTGAACTTAAGAGTGAGGAAGTCAGTGTTTGCTTCCCCCTCCTGCTCCTCTCTGCACTCCCAGTTAGACTGTGAACCAGGAGCAGGAATGACAGTACTGGAATACCTCAAGAACAGTCTTGGTGGCTGTCACCTCTTAGGTGACAAGTAAGTAAAATTTAAGGAGAAATAGACATAGCTGTATCCTCAGTCATTACCTTCCACCGTGCCAATCTGAGTGATAACCCTTAAGTCTGTTATGCTTCAGTTTCTGATTCCTTTTCATTCCCAAATTACCTCCTCCAGGCTTAGACATAAGATTTAGTCCATCTCTCCCCTTTGTGAAGCCTTTTAAAGAAAATTAAGGAGATTCCATATGACTTCCAGGAAGGTATTTCATACCATCTTTTCAATGGGGTTACCAGTGCTGTGGTTACAGTCTGGTTTGTTTGATTCAGAATAACTTGAGGGAATATGGTGAAGCCTCTGGAGTGAATGTTTACCTGTCAAAATGGAAAACCACAATTAGGGTTTTTTTTAGAGCTCATATACAATTATGTATGAATGCATATAGTATAAAGATTAATCTAGTGTTTTCTGGGACAGCTGAGAAGATGCAGTCAATGTTTCTGAGGTTGCCTGCAGAATAATCTAAGCACTGCAGGTGTTTACTCATAGCCAAGAATTAGCTGTTTGTAGGTGCATACTTCCCATACTTCCTGGCTTTATTTTAATTACCCTTAATAGGGAATTGAGGAACTCTTGCCATTCATAGCAGTGACCAACATCTCTGGTGTTTTTTTTTTCCCCAGAAAAGATTGCTTATTCCTCTGCTTTCCTTTCTTACCATTCTGAGGCCATGAGTTCCCCAATCAAATGAGCTTCCTACAACAAAGCTGTTTCTATGTTGGTCTTCCTTCTGACACTTTTCCAAATCATTGCTTGTTCCCTGTTTCACTGCATATTCTAAAAAGTCGGAATCTGTAGGACCTGCAATGTGTAGGACCTGCAAGGTCTTACACCTGGGTCAGAGCAATCCCAGGCACAGCTACAGGTTGGGCAGAGAAGAGATTCAGAGCAGCCCTGCAGAGAAAGACTTGGGGGTGCTGGTTGATGAGAAAATGAACATGATCCGGCTGCAGTGTGCGCTTGCAGCCCAGAAAGCCAACCGTATCCTGGGCTGCATCAAAAGGAGCGTGACCAGCAGGTCAAAGGAGGTGATCCTGCCCCTTTACTCTGCTCTTGTGAGACCTCACCTGGAGTATTGTGTGCAGTTCTGGTGTCCTCAACATAAAAAGGACATGGAACTGTTGAACAAGTCCAGAGGAGGCCACGAGGATGATCAGGGGACTGGAGCACCTCCTGTATGAAGACAGGCTGAGAGAGTTGGGGCTGTTCAGCCTGGAGAAGAGAAGGCTGCGTGGAGAGACCTCATAGCAGCCTTCCAGTATCTGAAGGGGGCCTATAGGGATGCTGGGGAGGGACTCTTCATTAGGAACTGTAGTGATAGGACAAGGGGTAACGGGTTAAAACCTAAACAGGGGAAGTTTAGATTGGATATAAGGAGTAAATTCTTTCCTGTTAGGGTGGTGAGGCACTGGAATGGGTTGCCCAGGGAGGTTGTGAATGCTCCATCCCTGGCAGTGTTCAAGGCCAGGTTGGACGAAGCCTTAGGTCATATGGTTTAGTGTGAGGTCTCCCTGCCCATGGCAGGGGGGGTGGAACTGGATGATCTCAAAGTCCTTTCCACCCCTAACCTATGATTCTATGATTCCATGAATCTGAATTCCCAGGCTATCTACTCTTATGGTTTTATTTAATCTATTTTTAGATCACAGCACCTCTTGCTAATCTCTTATTGAGGTAAAGGAATGATCTGTTAAAAATGCTGTTTTAAAGCATTTATTTGATAGCTTTATAACACTCCATAGGATTAAAGCCTGCTCAGGAAAACAGTCCTTTGAACACCAAAACGAATCTTTCTACCTGAAGTATGAAACATCTCTAGTTCATTGTTATTTGTGGTAAAAAGAATTCCCTCTGAGCAAAGACCTTTATTAATTTGCATTGTCCAAACAGAGAAGGCAAAGCCCACATCCCTAAATTATTTATCAGTACAGGAGGAATTTTAAATTATTAATTAATTTAATAATAACTATCTGCTGCATTGATTAAGCAAACCAAAAGCAAAGTGTTTCCCCTGGACCTAAACAGGAGCAGAACTCTGGGATGTTCTTAATGCTTCTCCCTCTGGTGATGCCTACCCATTGTATTCAGTGGGACAAACCAGGTGAGCGAAGCCTGTACCACTGAGTGCTCTTACGACTTATTTAATAATACTTGTAGCTAACCAGGAGGAAAATACTCATGCGAGGAAGATGTTACAACTGAGATCTAGAATAGGAGAACACAATTCAGCTCTCAGATCTCCAAAACTTCCCACAAAGTTTACATCCATTGTATGTGTGGCCAACAGATCCTTTCCAAAATGCTTGGAATTAAAAAGAAAGAAAAGTCTTACAATGATTCCAGAGGGTTATGGACCCAGCTCTTTATTATTGAGGTACTACTAGTAGTTAAAACATTGTTCATGGGAAGTAGAAACTGCTCATTTAGAAATCATTTTCCTTTACAGAATTTTTAGGCTGTAGCCTTAAATGCAAATTTCATTAACAGAGATGATAAAATAATACAATAAGATACCTTTCCCCCCCCCGAATTCTCCTACTAATAAAAAGAACAGTGAGCAAAAGTACTTTAAATATATTAACATTTTTTTTAACTCTGCAAGCCTTTGTTCTCAAGAAAGAAAACTGCTGTTTCACTTCCCTGAAGCCATTGGTAATATGATGCAAAAACATCAGAGAAAATCTAATCCAAGATAGGTGCAGTCCCCAAGGGAACATGCTCTTCTTTGTTTTATATTTCCATTGGAAATCTGGGAGATTTTGCATGAAAACATCTTATTTCATGGGGCTGCTTCTCAAATTGAGAGATTAAATCTAGCACAGCATAAAGGGCTTTTCAATAAAGTGGGTTGCACAGTCTTCTGTTTACAGAAAATTGATGCATCATCTGATAAGTCTGAAATTGCGAACTTCTGTTTCAGGAAAGCTGAAGGAATTTCAACCAGCCCATTATCTAATCAAGAAAAATATTCCCTTAGCATCTTGTCTTAAGGTAGCTGGTTGGCAAGCAGTGTTTGGACTACTATATATCACGATTCATTACAGCTGCAAAATGGACTGATTTTCTTGGGAAAGTCATATTTGCAGAGCTATCCATCATTCACAAAGTGTTCACAAACGCCTCAAAAGCTGCAAAAGAGCTATTAAATCCTGACTACATTTGGGTTTTTCTTCCCCCCCCCCCTCATTTCGTACGCAATCCACATTTAAATATTTAAGAGAAGCAGTCATTCTTGGTGAGTGAATGTTGACCAAACTCAGTGCAGTAGAGACACTTGGAATGAGCCACAGATGATATTTGGCATCCCCAACGTAATAAGGACATGAAGCTGTTGGAGCAAGTCCAGAGGAGGCCACGAGGATGATCAGGGGGCTGAAGCACCTCCTGTATGAAGACAGGCTGAGAAAGTTGGAGCTGTTCAGCCTGGAGAAGAGAAGGCTGCGTGGAGACCTCAGAGCAGCCTTCCAGTATCCTTGTAGAGGGTCTGCAAGGATGCTGGGAAGGGACTCTTTATCAGGGGCTGTAGTGACAGGACAAGGGGTGGTGGCTTCAAACTGAAACAAGGGAGATTTAGGTTAGCTATAAGGAAGAAATTCTTCACTGTGGGGCTGCTGAGGCTCTGGCACAGGGTGCCCAGAGAAGCTGTGGCTGCCCCATCCCTGGCAGTGTTCAAGGCCAGGCTGGACACAGGGACTTGGAGCAACCTGCTCTAGTGGAAGGTGTCCTTGCCTGTGGCAGGGGATTGGAACTGGATGAGCTTTGAGGTCCCTTCCAACCCAAACCAGTCTGGGATTCTATGATTTCTCAGTCCTTGGAGCTTTACAGCCCCCTCGTGCCCCCAACACTTCCCATTATTAACATCCTTCCACCAAGACAGAAGCCAGCTGAGTTTGCTCAGGTGAAAAATGTGCCTGCTGGGGAGACCCTGAGTGTGGATCCAGCAGTGTGGGGCCATCATTTCTCTCTTGCTCCTTGGTGATGCCCCATCAGACATGCAGAGCTCGGGTCTCTCTGGATGGTTGTGCCACCAGCTGGAGCAGGAGGCTACCAACAGCTTTGCTTGGCAAATGAGGCAGGGCACAAGCACCCGGAGAGACCTGTGTCATGTAATTGTGGCTATGCTTCACCAGGTCTGCACACCTTGGGCAGTCCTCTGTCGTCCCGTGGCTGCTGTCAGGCAAATGATGCTACTTAAAACAAGATCCACTGGAGCTTTTCAGCCCAGAAGAAGGAAATGAAAGCTGACGTGAGCATGACAGAGAAGCAGGGTGGGTGGCAATGAGTACTGGACCAGGGTCATGGCTCAACATCTTTACAGCTATCAGAACACCAAACACTGACAGCTGCATTTCGTCTCCTACCAAGTAAGAAAGATATGAAAACTTTAATTAACAATGCCAGCCTTTTCTGCTGGAATTTCCATGAGAACATCTCAAAGGGCTTCACTAATGAGCTCAGCACAAAGTGCACGTCTCCTGGGTTCCCATCCATGCCTCCCAGTGCTGATTCTTCCTTCCTTGCCACTCTTCTCTGTGGTTTTGTGGAGAAGGGCAGGTCTCACACTTACACGGCAGGACTGTTGACACTCCCGCATGCCTGGAAGGGGCTCCAGTGTCCACTGAGGCAAGTGGAACAGGGGATCTTTTTCTGGATTTAGCTTTAAGAAATGAAAAGCTGATTCCTGTTCTCAGGAAGTGCAGTCAGAAATGCATCTGAAGCAGAATCTGCTTCCACATCCCTTCTGCTACCATTTTCATCTCATGGTTACTTACATAAGAAGCACGTTCTTTGGCAGAGGAGCCAGTTAATACAGGGATTTCAAATTTAGATTTTCAGTACTCATTTTAATGAGCAAACAAAGCAGGATCCTAAATTCCTGTGATTTTGAACAATTGTTATTTTGTGTTTTTCAGGCACAGGTGCTAAACTTCATTCAGGCCTTAATGTTCTAAGCACAGTTCAAGTATACAAAAGGAGGTAAGCTCTTCCCTGATGAGTTTCTGAGCTAAATAGGTATTTGAGATAAAGGGAGCATAAGATGATACCTCATGTGCAAGACAGGGCCAGGTCACCCAGCTGGCAGCTGGTGTGCTCACACTGCTTCATCTCTCAGAAGGACATTTGCTTTCAACTCACAAGCTGTTACTTCTCTAACTATCGTATGAAAATCATTTGATGCAGTAGAAGTTAGTCAAGTATCCACAGTAAAAACAATCAGAGCTAATGACTGTGATGAGAGCGGGCTGTCCCGAATGTAGAAGCAACCCTGATCCCATCTGAATGGTGCTGCGGAAGTCATCCCTCCCAACTACTCCTCTGAGGGTGATGGTGAAGGACTCCAAGCTGTCCTCTCCTCCTGACATCACCAGTGGCAGCTTCTTTGCTATCCCGCTGAAGGCTGCTGATGTTTCATTCACTGAAGTAGAAGGGCAAAGACAGACGTGTTTTTTTCAGCGCAACACTACCAGTATCCTTTAGAAAAGTTTCCCTATGAAAGGATTTTTGGGTAAAGAAATGGATACAGGAAGCATTTTGGTAGTTGATCTATTTTTATTTGATGGGGGGAGAAGGGGTCAGGAACTGATTAGTGCCCAGGATCCTTGTCCCAGTCAGCTCTATGGGGAGCATCATGCAGGCCCTGGAACCAGTGCTGTAGGCTACCCAGCAAGGCCAAACCTTACATCAGGTTACATGCTTGGGCTTGGTATAAGCTCAGCTGGAAATCTTTGCTGAGGCAGAACTGAATCTCATACTGGTTTGTGTTGGAACCTTAAAGCTCATCCAGTTCCAACCCCCTGCCATGGGCAGAGACACCTTCCACTAGGCCAGGTTGCTCCAAGCCTCATCCAGCCTGGCCTTGAACACTGTCCAGCTTCTCTGGACAACCCTCACAGTGAGGGTTGACCTGTTGTCACTGGTCATCACAGCAAATCCCCACAGGGTGAGACGAGATGATCCCAGACGTGTCCATCACTGGCAGGTCCCTGTTGCAGTGATTGTGAACTCACTGCATTTATTCATCTTTTCCTTTGCTGCTGAAAGTGTCAGTGATGTGAGGAAGGGCTGTGGCCACCTCCACCTCACACACTGCTCTGTTTGATCTTGGAAGGAGGTGGAAGTGATCCATGAAGAGCTGCCTCAGAAGCTGTTGCTGTGTGAGGAGGAGGCTCCTGCATCGACTGGGAGATAGCACTGGGAGAGCTCGTGGGCTGGAAATGGAGGATAAGATAGGAATGGGAGCCTGCAGCTGGGGAGCAGAGGCTAGAGATTACTTCTTTATGATTTTATTTTAAACATATGTATTAATCATGGCTCAAAGCAGGGATGGCAATGGGAATCTGCAGCTGGAATGGGTAAGGCAGGAGGAGGAGGAGGTGATTTTTATTTCAGACATAAATTATGTATTAATTGTGGCTTGAAGGAGGGGTCAGTGTGGGAATCTGTAGCATAGGGAGGACAAAAAGGAAAGATGATTTCAATTGCAAGTTTATTTATTAAAGTGTAACTCAAAACAGGGACTGGGTGGGAATCTGCAGCTGGAAATGATAGCGCAAGGGGAAATTTTGCTTTGGTGGAGGGCTGTTATTTCAAACACATGAGTAAGTCCTTAGCTCAAAGCAGGCACGAGGGTGGGAATCTGCAGTTTGAGGACGTCAAGTAACACTTGTGGGAGAAAGGATCTTTGTGCCTGTTCAGGTGCACCCAAAGTTGGTGCAGGTTTGAGGTGTGTTCAGAGCTGGTGCAGGTTACTGAGCTTACTTTGCTGGAGCTGAAACCCCATCTGTTCCCAGGGATGGGTAATTCAGGATGCCCCAGCAACCCTCCCTGCTGCCTCCGTCTGACAGACATGGATGTGCCTACATGAGGGCAGCAGTGGAGCTCGTCACAGGTGAGCCCTAAATGCAGTTTGCAGCTCTCAGCATGGCCAGTTCTGCTCGGGGATGGCTGCAGCTGTCATTCAACCACAGCTGAGCTCAGCAGCACTGAGGGCTGTCCTGGCCCATCTGCCCTGCCCCTGCCGGCAGGCAGTGGGTCATCCCCACCGCCTCGGTAGGTCAGCATCCCTCATGCTGCTGATAAATGGTCTCTCAGCTGTGGGCCTTCCCCGCAGGCACTGCCAATGCGGATGGGGCTAACTGGGAGCAGGGCTGTGTGCTGCTTGTGCCTGCTCTTGTCTGGGCAATAGGAACACTCATTCCCCAGGAATTAGCCTAAAGGAGCTGGCTGGTGTGTTCTGGAAAGCCATTTAGTTGGAGAAGGCATATCTTGGATTCAGATGGTTCACGGTGGTGGTTAGGAGGAGAATGCTGATCCCCTGGAAACATCACCAAAGCGCTTGCGCCAATTCATATTCACGTATCCTAGAGACAACAGCCCCTTCCTGTCTTGAATCTCTGAAGTCTTGTGTCTGCCCAGTATGTTTCGTGTTACAGCCCCGAGCAGGAACATTACAGCTTCCACAGGCTGGTGTATACGGAAGCCACTAAACACCATGGATTTTTTTCAGCGGATCATTGCAAACCCACCTGTGCTGAGTAACTGCTCACTAACAAACTGTGAAGCCTGTTAGAGCACTCAGTGAGCTTCATAACATAATTGTTATATTTTCTAGATAACTAGCTTTAGTAATTGCTTCTTTTCCCCAAAGAGTGAAAAATACAGAAACACTTGAGTCCAGGCTTTGCTTTGAATGCCTTTTATGAGGCAGACCAGTGCCTGTTTCTCTTCATAAGGCAGACCAGTGCCTGTTTCTCCCCAGCACTACAAAACAAGGCACTGTAGGTCTGCTGCTGCTTTCTTTTGAAATTCCACAAGTGCAAGCCCTCTTTTTTGTGCATTCTGTACCGGTGTGTGCATATTTGTGTACATACGTACATTACAGAATTAAGCTTCTGATCATAGAATCATAGAATATAAGACCTTAAAGCTCATCCAGTTCCAACCCCGTGCCACAGGCAGGGACAACTTCCACCAGACCAGGTTGCTCCAAGCCCCGTCCAACCTGGCCTTGAACACTGCCAGGGATGGGGCAGCCACAGCTTCTCTGGGCACCCTGTGCCAGCACCTCACCACCCTCACAGGGAAGAACTTCTTCCTAATGTCTAACTTACATCTCCATGTTTCAGTTTAAACCCATTACCTCGTGTCCTGTCACTACAGTCCCTGATGAAGAATCCCTTTCCAGCATGGATCCATAAAAGTATATGGCTTCCCGCTGTCTAGCACACTCAGGAGGAGTTATTCCTGAAGGAGCTTCAAAGTACCTGAACTTCCCAGTAGGCTCCAGAGCTTTTTCATCACCTTGTCTGGCTTGTGCATGCTGCGATGCTAAATGGTAAAGCAGACAGGAGTCCTCGCCACTTTGAGGATGGTCGGTGCTGTGCTTATCAGTTGTACCTGACTTTACATTGCACATAACTCACCAACACTGACTTATGAGCTGGGAATGAGAAATTGCTCAGAAGGTTTAGCTTTAGCCTGGTTTTGCTGATCACCAGTTGTTACTCTTGAGTTAAGCAAGTTTTGAGGTAAACGTTAAATTTACTTTAATTCATAACAGTTGTGGACACTCTGAAGAGAAGCCTCAAGATCTGTTTTCTTCTGAGTGAGATAGCAGATCTCTGCTGCTTTTCTTGCACTAAGCACAGTTGACATCCATCTTGCTACCTGTCCTCTACATCTTAGGTCTGCTCACATCCCAGTGCTTGGGCTCGTTCTTTGCTTGAGACCCCAAAACAGGAAGAACCAGACACAGTTTTGGGGCTAGGTACTGCGCCAGACCTGGATCCAGTGTCAGTCACCTTTAAAAGCTCATCCTGCCCTTCTCCACCTCATCAGGAGGACCCTGACAACCTCATAAACTCAGAATGTGGCAAAGGCCTTGCTTCATCTCACAGTAGAGTCCTTATTTCAAGCCCCAAAACTTTCCCATAATTGCCATGAAGTTAGTAGTTGAAGAGAAAATTTCTGAAGCTGTTCTTGTGGATTAGTAGTTATTTCCATAAATGATAACCAGCTGGCTTTCTCTTTTATCCTGTTCGTTCCTTGTTCTTCTTAAAATAAATAAGGTAGAGTAAGGGTGTTTTTTTCTTGTTTTAGGTTTCAACTGCAAGCTTGTTTTTTGCCTCTTTGCAAACTGAATCAAACGGGAGAAAGTCACTTTTTTAGTTGAGTATGTGTCAGCTGTGAAAACTGAAGAAAATGAAGGGAGTATTTCTTGAATTTCACATCTTAGTAATATCTACTTTTTGTTGCAGATTCTCTGATCTTAATTTTTTACTTACTCTACCACTAAACTCTTACTTTATGTTACTTTTTTTTCATGGACCGATGGCAATCAGATGATAGGCCACAAAATCATTTTCAATTCCCATCTCCTCCAGAATGCCACAAGTGTTCTCTGATACTCACACATGGAAGTCAGCAGGCAAACAGTGTAAGAGAAAATAAGTGGGAAAACCCATTCAGACTATAACCTAATTTTTGCATGGTTGCACACATAGAATCAACCAGGTTGGAAAAGAACTTTAAGCTCATCAAGTCCAGCCATTCCCCTGGCACTGCCAAGGCCACCACTAGCCCATGTCACTGAGGCCCTCATCTAGACAGTGCGTGAACACTTCCAAGGACGGTGACTCTACCACTGCCCTGGGCAGCCTGTTCCAGTGCCTGACACATAAACCATCACAATTGATTATGGAGGTTTTTGAAAGGTTGAGGAGTTCATGGATGATTTTAAAAAGCTTAAGAGCTTTTTCAATTAAATATGGTCAAAACCACTTCCCTATGTTATTGCTTAATAAAAAAGCAAAGTCAGACACTTCTGACCGAGGTGTATTCATGGTTTGCTATTTGAATATTGTTTAGAGATGTCCCCGGGGGTGGCTCCTTTTTCATCCATGTCTGCTGTCTAGCTCTGAGACAGGATGATTCTGCTTCAAAAGTCTTATGACTGATGATGTTGAAGGGAGAAATGTAAAGGGGATGTTTTTTCACTCATGAGTCCATGGTATCGGGTGTTCAGGAGACTGTTCAAGCAGCTGGAGTTGGCTGGAATCAACAAATGTCCATATGGGATGGATAAGTATGTCGACTGCTGCTGAAATAGATACCAACCACTGTGGGTGGGTTGGAAATAATGTTCTGATCTGATGAAAATTTCTGACATTTTGAAAAAGCAAGTGTCAAACTGAGATAAAAA
Source organism: Pezoporus flaviventris (assembly GCF_033815535.1). Lineage (NCBI taxonomy): Eukaryota > Metazoa > Chordata > Aves > Psittaciformes > Psittacidae > Pezoporus > Pezoporus flaviventris. The sequence continues at coordinate 9,783,915 of NW_026892585.1, forward strand.
ATGTCAACTATTGCATTTGATCACTCAGAATGTTCAAATCAGCAAAATTTCACACCAAAAGGGCAGTTTGCTTTAAAACTGTCAATATCTTCAAAACTTTGTTCCAAATTTTGTCAGAATGAGACACGCTCAGAGCTGATCTTTTTCCATAAAACACTGATTTTTGTGTTAATGAATGTGCAGTTGCTAAGGGGAAGTTTCCTAAATTCCCACTGGCCAGTGCTTTCTTTCGGTCACTTTTTGAAGAAGTAAAGAGACAGCTCATCCAGATTTAAGGATTTTTCTTGGCACTCTCATAGACTTTCTCAGTAAAAGCAAGGGTTTACAGTGAATACTACATCCTTCACTACATCCTTCTCTTGAGTTTTATGTATACCTTCAGTTCTTTGTTCGTTTTCAAGTAGACTTTTTTCCTCATTTGTAGGACAGCGGGCATTGTGCAAATACAGTTTCAACTGTGCTGCCCCTACATCTCAAGCAGCAATGAATCTGTAACTCCCAGAAGCTCAATCAGGGCACAACATTGCTCATACTGATGCAATTTACACCTTCTCCAGTCTTCCTTTGGTTCTTCCGTCTCTTTATCATCCTTTCTCAGTTCAGTCAAGTTGTGTGTCGAATCTCCCCATTACCTAGGTTCCCAGGCTTTGAAGTCAGACTGTCCTCCAGTTCTTGGTTCTACAGTACTCATCCTCAAACCTTTGCTGATCATACTCTCTGTAGGAGACTTCCCTGGGGCTTCAGACTGCCTATTGATAGTTTCTCTTTCAGATCCTCTTCTCGGCTTCGGCTGGATTTCTCTCAAGCTTGAATTCATTCATGTCTAAGTGGCTTCAACTCAAAGATTTTAGAGATGTAAGGAACTAGAACCTAATCTTTTTAGACTAGGGTAGTTGTGTAAAACATAGTACTTAAAGCATAAGGAAAGCAAATCATGGCCAAAATTACATTCCCCCCCAAGACGGAAACGTTATGGCTTGACAGCATTATGTCTAGCTAAGAAATATATATGAGAGCTAGGCTCACAAACGATGGTAAGACTCAGACTAGCAAATGACATTAGGCATGGGGAATAATGGGGAAGATGAAGCATACACTTCTGAAGTGTTAGCAGTGCAAAGATTTCTTTCATGGTGATGCTAACAGGCAAATAACCCTGGAGAGACCATGGTGTGAGCGTAATGCAGAGCTCACGTAGGACTAATGCACTAAAACATTAAATTCCGTCCCCAGAATTGCACAAGGCAAGCACTGTGCTTATCGCCTCTGTATCTCACAGAAGTTTGCCAGGTTGCCAGCACAAACAGCAACACAGGAAAAGCTAGGTGTACACAAGAAACTCTTGGTGTACATCCAAACAAAAGAAGGAATCCAGGGCGAAGGAGCACGAATGTTAATAATCTTGCCAGAGATCCTTTCTTCGAGGCTAATAGTTCAGTAACCTCCTTTGATGTATGACTTGAATATATCACAGCATCTGTATGCCTCCAGCACCTCCCCTAATGCATGGTTGCAGCCAGAATTAATTAGTAAGCAGGAGCGGGAAGGAGCAAATGACCCTGTATGATGCAGATCAGTTTGTTCTTACTGGTAACGCAGCACTACCAATAATTTAAGCAGAATTTTAATAAAGCACACCGAGTGGCTGGTTCCCAGTAGCCAAGAGTCTGTGGTAGGCTTCATGCCCTATAGCTTTGAATTATTCATCTCTGTGAACAACAAAACCCAGAGATGCCTAAGGTACTGGACAAACCCCTTGACCTGCTCAGACAAGAGATGAATGTCCATTGGATTCATGCTTCTATTTACCAGTCAGCTTCATTACTCCAAATCTAATTAATTTTGTTTGCGCTGAGGGATAACACTATCCAGCAAGTGATCACATCAGCAGTGCGGGGAATTCAGCTGGGCTTAATCTAAATGGTTTCAAGGGAGAAGTTGGATTCCTCCCGCACTGCTAGAATTAGTGAAAGCCAAAGTGTAACAACCTTTGCCCACCCTCGGCTGCAAGCTCTGTAACCATGAGCTGGGGTCTGAAACCGAGCCAGCTTCTTGGTGCCTGTTGTGCTTTCTGCCCGTGAATGGGACGTAACTGGCAGTTATGTGAGAGAGAAGAGAATTACTATTCATGGTTCTATAATTTTGCTACTCTGGGGATCACAGAAGGATACCCAGCATGGAGGAAAGATAGTTGGAAGGTAATCTTTCTGGGCACAGAGTCTTGTCATTAAGTTCCTTTGCAGCACCCTCAGTGGTCTTTTATGGAGACATCAAGTATTCTCTTTGCCATACTTCCTTGTCCTTTAAGAAATGTTGCTCTTTTCCCCGTGCTACCCTGTTTTCTCTCTTGAGAGAAAGTATGAAACTTCTCTTTCTTCACTTCCTTTCTTAAGGCTTAGGTTTGTGTTGACCCTGGCCAAACATATCCTGCCAGCCATAGGAAGACAAGTGGCAACTCTTCTCCTTTTTTCTCCTTTTCTGCACATGTTCTTCTTGATTAAGGAGAGCCTTAATTAAAACCAAAGAATGCTTTTGCTCTATGAAGCACGTACCAAGCCTACCTATTTGTCACAGATACTGCTATCTACTGTTTCCTTTTATTTGTTGAGGAGAAAGATTTCCTATTCAGACATAAAGATAAATGCAAAGAAGCCCCAGTTCAACTGCAGCCTTTGAAAAATATTGTAAGTAAGGACAACAACGATTATTCCTAACAATTATAGAAAGACTCACTTTGTGCCTAAGAAAAAATACCCAAATCTTACATTCTGCCTATTTAAACCTTACGTGATCAGCAGGATTGCTGTGGACCACATTTATATTTACAGAAGTGGAATCACCACCATGTAGATATGAACAGGAGGACAATTAGAAGCCCTTAAACACAGTTTTCCCAGTCTAAAGCAGACTAAGGAAAAACCATTTGAGGTCAAAACTATCACTGAAGCAATAAAACTAATTCCCCAAGCTAAACTGAGTGACTTACTTCAGTGGGGTTATACTGGGGTGAGGTTGGACCATTATTTTTTAATTGTTTCCAAATGTGTCTCTGCCTACTGAACTGTCCTGATAAAAATGAAGGACTCTCAGGAACTTCACAGGCAGCAGCAGTATCCGAGGTACTGCTAAAATCCGTCTACTGGATGAAACCTCATCTCTCTGTCTCCATGAACACAAACACGTAATAGCAAGAGGCTGGCCCAGAGGGAATATCTGAAGACAAGACACTGGCCAGAGAGTGGTGTTGCAATGGGGTACGGTAGCTACTGTCATGATGATGTAGGAAAACCAGCTGCTTAAGCAAAGGTGGCTACAGCTGAAAACTGTCCTTTAATTCTAATGAACTATTCAATGATCAGTCTCCATATTGTACCTGCCCCATTGCTGGCTAGCTGGGTGCAGGGTGGAAGAAGGTACATAAAGGAATACCAGTAACACCTCCAGTGGAAGGCCCCACATGGATTAATTCTCTCAAAATCTGTTCATGGGACAGGGTGGAAGAGGCTTGGAGCTGTAAGCATCAAGGCTTGTAAGCAGTAGGGAGAGCATCAGCCCCAGGCAGAGCCTGTACACAGGTGTGCCCGCGATCTCTGGGTTGTGATTTGGTTTCTCCTGAGTTGGAGATCTCTTCTTGACCATGCCCGAGCCAAGGTGCAGCTGACCTTTCCACCTGCCATTTTGTTCTGTTGTGCCTTGGAATCCTCTCTAGGCCTGTCTGGACGCAAAGCTGCCCCCCTTGTTCCCTACAAATCACAGCAGAAAAAAACAAGTTTGGTGTAAGCTCTCACATGGTTTGAAATCCCAAAAGCCCAAGGGAAAATATACATTTTCCTTCCAGTTTGCAAAGTTTTATACTTGTAAAAAGCAGCTAGGTAGATATGATAACAATTTTAGACTTTTAAGAACACTAAAAGGATATAAGATTTGGGGCTTTTTAATGGCATTCTTTACGGTATTTTAACACAAGAATAATGTATTAATAGAATCATAGGAATCACAGAATGGTTTGTGTTGGAAGGGACCTTAAAGCTCATCCAGCTCCAACCCCTGCCATGGGCAGGGACACCTTCCACTAGAGCAGGTTGCTCCAAGCCCCATCCAACATGGCCTTGAACACTGTCAGGGATGGGGCAGCCACAGCTTCTCTGGGCACCCTGTGCCAGCGCCTCAGCACCCTCACAGGGAAGAATTTCTTCCTAATGCTTCTCTTTGTAATTAGAGCAGTGGGTTCAACAGTTTGTTTCCTCTTGCATCAGTCCAGGTCATCAATAACTCAAGATTAGTGCAATCTTTGTAGCAGCTTGGCCATGCGGGCCCTGAGCAGTGTTGCGGCCGCTTGGGGCAGCAGTCACAGAGGCTGGCTGGGATCAGCAGCCTCCACTCTCTGCTCAGGTTTCCATCTGGGTTCAATGCTGTGACATGGGGATGATTTACCTTACCCAGCCACGCTCCTGCATGGACACCAGTGCGTGTGTACAGGGAGACTGCTCGGAGACGGTCTGTGGGGCTGCAGGCACAGGGAATACCGGCCTTATCACAAGCAGACTGAGAGCAGCTCTGGCATGGCCTGTATGGCTAACACGGGTGGAATGCCTAAAGACATCTCATCTGAGTGAGCTGAGCTGCAGGTCCATCTCCGTTGGTGAATCCTATTTTAGAGAGTCCCATTTGAAAGCACTCTTTTCAAACACTTGTTTCTGTTATTTAAATTGATGCTTATCTTTTCTTCTTTTCACATGCTCTCACTGATGGGAAGACTGAGTCTTTTCATGTTGGCTATTTTGGCCCCATTCTACAGGAGCCACCAAATGCTATTACATGATTAAAATACAGAGAGTTACCAGTATCTAACTGAATGCTTTTTGAACTATTGCGATAAAATTTGTGAGCCAAAAGTGGTATATTTGCTATCAGCTTCTCTTCCTTTTGTCAGTGGTATGGAACAAACGTAAAGACTGAACAAGGGAAAGTGTAGTAGCATTAATACCAGTTCCAGATGTTCTGCTAAAAGGTGCTGTTTATGAGAGGATATTATTGGGAACAGTCCTGACCTAATATCTAAAGGATTACACTAAACGTACATTTACACACACACACTCACTTGTATGCATACATATTCCCCCCAGCAATTTGAGAATTCTACAAGTCTGGAGGGGAAAAAGTGAAAACCACTGGATCAGTGAAAATGGAACAGTAAAGCTCTCTCTCCTCAAGTTTAAAGCAGACATATAAAGGCTTAGGTTCCCTAGCTAAGTGCCTCAGATTTCCAAAAGGACACTTGACATTTCCTAGTTTTAACCAGAATAAGTGGAGAGAAGACCTGAACCTCAGCTTCAGTTCTCTTCAGTTTGCAGATTAGGAAAGCTGAGACCCCTGCAAGTTTCTGTCCAATCTGCAAAACCACCTTGGATATTGCAGAAGTTCTGAGGTGGCTTCTAGGGCTTGGAATAGAACTATTGGGAGAACAGATGTTGTGTGCCTGGGCAGTTATAATCTCAAGTGGAACAAAGACCGAAAATGGTGAGAAGAAATGGAAGTGAAGATAGGCATTTCCAAACCCTGAGTGAGATTTGCTCAACTTCTGGGTGAGTTCAGGACCGAGTGGAATCTGCAGAATTCAAATGAAATGAAAGCTGCGTCGTGCATTTTTAATGGCTAAGGCACAAATGAAAACCATTTAAAGATTATAGGTGAGAAAGGTAACGAAAACCCTGACACAACAACAATCAGAGGCAGGTGGCCTCTTCACTTTCATATTCCACGCTTTCATCTCCTTATTGGATAGCTGAGAACAAAAGTGTGCCTGATGCTTTACAGCCACGTAGGAAGATGCTGTCGCTAACTAAAATGGGTAATGGGGCTCCGTGTGTGTCTGGGCTGCCTGCACAGCCCTCCCTACGCATGGCATTTTATCCTGCACAGCTTGTACCTATTCATATGTCACAGGATAATCTTCCAATTACCCTGGCATGAAAGAGTGAAACAGCATTGGGAGATGCACAGTGTCAAACCGAATCACACAGGCTGTGGAGCTTAGATAGGGAAACTGAGGGCTATGTGTTTCAGGTAAATCCTCATGTGGTAAAGAGTGTGTTTGTTTTAATGGCAACTTGAATACTGCATCACCTTCCCTAATAGGGAAGCAATTAAACCTTCAGATATGTCAATTAGCTACTGATGGGCTGATTTCCTGTTTGTTAGTGTACCATTAGAGAGTCATATGGCTCTGGAAAGTTTCAAGACTGCTGTCTGGGGCTTTTTGCACTTCAGGGACATTTCTTGCAGACATTAAAACCCTGCTTGATTCCTGATCATTAAATATTAGCTAAAGTCTGGGAGCAGAGGAGAACTTCAAGCTTGAAACCAGCAAAGCTGCAGAAAGTGAGCTGCTACCTCATTATGATCATAGAGTCAATAAAGTCACCTGATGGCAGATTTAGAGGAACTCATTAGGAGATGGAATTTGGTTGTGCAGACAAGCTGCTGTGATTCTGGAACCAGGCCCTTTCATTAAGGTCTTCAAATAGGATACAAGGCAGAGGGAGGGGGAGCCTGCAGGGCATTGCAGCTTAAAAGCACAGCAATAAGGATTCTATATGCATGCAACACTCTTGAGTTGAGAGGCGAAGGAGGTAAGGAAGCTCGTAGGTGAAATTTAAAAGAAAATAAATTAGGAAGGAATTTAAGACACCTCTATCTCCTTAGAAGTGTTATTTTGTAATTCTGACTTGGAGTGCAAGCTACAACATCCAGTGAGATTACAGTGCAACAGACCTTTTATTACCTAATCTCTATGTAAATGTACTTATTTCTCCTTCTTGAAACTTAACTTTTTTTATAAAGCATAATTGAATTAATCTAAGTCAAAGCAAAACCAAAGCTTTTCCTATGGCAAATCCATCTTTTCTTTGTTTCTCCAATTTGATTGCTGCTAAAGGCAAGCATCTAGCACCCAGCTTCTAATCAGTGGGCTCCATTCCTGCAGCACTTGGCTTTAGCTCAGCAAGGTGAAGAGATGAAGCTCCTGCAAAGCACAGGACTAAGATACACAAGGCATAGAGATGTCCTGTAAAGCCAGCCCAGAGCAGGAGAAATGCTGTCTTGTAAGGAACATGCACCCAGGGAAGTTACAAGTACAGAAGTAGAAATAGGTGCTGTGATTCTGAGCCAGAGGGAAAACCACCACTGTCCTTTTGGGAATCACCGATGTAGCGAAAGTCTAGCTATAATGACAGAGAATAAAGCTCCCGAATTCTTCCACTGTAGACACTGCAATTTTGGTTACAGCGAACTTAGAAAGAAAGTGGAGGGGAGTGTCTTAATGACAAGAGGGCTCCCTGAGGTTACTTTAAAATCCTGGATAGGGTGTAGGGTACTTTTTCTCCCAGCCATCTCTTTAAAGTGAAGGAAGGAGTGTTGTGGACAGTCCCCCCAGATGGCACACGGGCACTGCAGTGTGTATTTGAGTTGCTATTTTTTTCACTATCCTACACCTGCCTTCAAAAGACTTGACATAAAACTTTGTTCAACACCATCGAGATGGAAAGAAACAGTGAACAGTTTATCTCTGCTAGCGAGATGGGTGCTTGAAAGCAGCAGGCAGGTAACAGATTATTGTTGTACCACTGGCTAGTTTGAGATAATTCTCAATCCCAGCCCTGGTTGGAAGAAAGAGAAAATAGGTGAGAAACCAGGAGAAAGTAGTATCTTGTTATGCACTGCCAGCTTAAAGCAACTGAAGCTGTCTGACACTCTGTGTGCTGTAACTGACCTGGCTCTGTGAGCATTTCCAAAGCCATGTTTCTAGAAAATACAGTCTGTGTTTAGCTTAAAGCTATGAATATGTAAAGTCTGTACTCGGGTGTGCTGTGCCTGCCATGCTCCTGTGCCTGTGCCTGGCTGTCCAAGCCAGAACAGGCATTCTAGTCTTCCTTTCTGCAGCGAGCAAAGCCAGCAGGAAGCTTCTTGCAAATGTTAACAGAAATCCCTCTGCCCTGCGTGTGTGTTTGCTGCTCAGAGGTAGCCTGAGAACTCTACCTCAGAGTAGGCTCTGCTTTTCTTCCCGCTGTCTTTTCCCCTCACTTGTGTTCCCACAGTACCTTGCAGTCCAAATTGTGGTCTAGAACTGCTGTGCATTAAGTGCTGCAGACACAGAAACCAGCCAGCCTGCCTCCCAGAGGGCTTATAGGAATATAATCAAACTATAAGATCAGTGACCACAGATGGATAAAAATAAGGGAATAACGAGGTCAGACCAGGGGGTGCTTTCCCTGTGCCTGTAAGCTAACCATTTCCAAGTTTTTGGCAAAGGAGAATTTTAATAAGGGATTCAAAGGAGGATAACAGTTGGTTTTATGAATGCACATGCAGGCTCTTCTCAAGCCTGAGGGGCAGCAAGGGAGAAAGCACAAAAGATGCTTGTTGGAAAATTTAACAAATTGATCAATTGAAGCTGGCATCTGGGGCCGACTGATGCTGGGCATTTGTATTTTGATAGTGAATAAAAAGTGACAACTTGGGAGTAAGCCATGAAGGGCTTTGAAAGTTAAGAGAGTCACAATAAGCTTGATGTCCCAGAGGAAAAAGGAATCATTGAAAGGGTTCAAAGATAATGGGTATAGTCAGAACAACAGGCCAGGAAAATGATTTATATAGCCAGGGCCTGAAATGAGCAGGGCAAGAGTGCTTTGTGAAGGCCAGAGAAAAGGGCAAGGACAAGAACTTCAGCAGTAAGTACAGACAATTAAGACCATTGTTGAGAGGTAGCATGTGGAAACATGATGTGGACTGAATCAGAACACAGATGGGAGACTCAGCGAGATGACAGGACCTCGTGTGCCTGCATGTGAACATCCATGGCTGGAAGCAGTGTTGCTCACCACAAGCAAAGATGAAGATAAGGGAAAGGACTTAAGAACATTTAGTGCTTTTAGTCATCTTAAGTGTGATATCCAGAGATTGGCCAAGACTCCCATTTGGATAGAAGGAGACGTGTCTGGGACAAATTGATACAGAACAGAACTCTGAATCTGTATTATGGCAATTGTGATTTCTTTGCATGGGTGTAGGACATTATCCACAGGCAGTGTCATAGAAGAGGAAGAGAAGGGGATCTTGTGGAATGCCTACAGAAAGCAGGAGAAGGGAAGATACTTTGAGAAGGGGAGGGGGAATATTGGGAATTGAGAAAGGAGAGAGGGTTAAGGGGAGTCGATCTGGTGGTGTTAGTGATAGTGACAGGTCCAGGAAGATGAAGATGGAATAGGAGTGCTGAGATCCAGGTATGGAACTCCTATTATGGTTTCTGCAAGGTGAAAGGGGAAAGGAGCACATGGAGAATGTAAGGTAGAATCAGAAGGGGGGAATTCAAGGAGTTATTATAAAGAGCATCTTCAGATGCTTAGAGGGAAAAGAAGAAATTATAGATGTAAAGTGGGGTGAAAGGTGGAAGATTTTAGATAGGAGAAGAAACAAGGCATGTTTGTAGAGTGTGGAGAGAAAAGAACCAAATGAGAATGAGAGGTGAAAGAAAGAGGAAGGGAGCAGATAAAAGGAAACACTGAGACTGGAAGAGAGGGTAGGATGGGGTCGCTGTGACAAGCGAAAGGTCAGTTGAAAGAATGCTAAACAAAATATCTGATTTTTAAATATATCTTACAGGCTATTTGTGGGAAATGCATTTGGGAATAGATATCCACAAGAATTTGCCCTGAAGATCTGCTTTGAAGACCTAAGCACATGCAGTCAAGGAACAGAAACACAGACATATAAGACATTCTAATTGAGGCAGCTCAGTTTTCAGGGCAGGTTTCCAAAGCAGGACATTTGTAAAGAAGAACACAACGTCTTTGGACAGTGGAATACTACAGGGGGAAAAAAAGACGTTCTGAAGGCATATGGATATCTGGGTTAGTGTCAACCTATTTCAAAGGTAGAAGACCACTGGTGCATTAAATGGTTCTGCACATGGAGTACAGAACCAGAAATAAGAGGGTTTGTTTTTCATCAGAATAGTACTGAAGGCCACATTGTGTTCATGGCGATACTTTTCACTAATAGACGCCTTCATGGTTTGGATTTTAAAATCTCAAGCCTAACATGGTCTCATCCTTTCTTAAAGTGACACCCCATTGAATTGCTTCAGTAGAAAGTTTCTCAAACTCCATCAGAAAAAGCTAATGTTTTTCAAATGGAATGTTTTCCAGAAGCCTACCCATTTCAAAGCCCTTCTGACAAGGCGCCAATGACATCCTGATGAAATCTTGCCTGTTTTCCAAACATCTTGCCCAAGTGCCTGCTCGGGGAGCCAGGTCTCAGGACCTCTCACTCTGCGAGAGCAATTCTTTGCTGAAAGAGGGAGGCAGGAGACTCGGGTTTGACCTTCCAAGTTTCATTTAGGTTTGAAAGCGACTGTTTAAAATACCTTCAAGTGGTTGCTTTTCCTGCTTTAGGAGACTTGTGATGTTTATTCAAAAGTGAAATCAATTATTTTGCCTTGGCACTTGTGAACATGCTGCGGAACACAAATACCAGCTTTTGAACAGCATAAATGCTAAACACAGAAGTGAAAAATCAACACATGCCTCTGAGTCATTAAGAAACAGTCTGAAATGAGACAAATCTTTTACGCACATTGTCAAATGTGTGCATTTTGGGGAGAATTTCAGTAAATTAATGAGTGTGTTGATTTCACATTAAAACTTCCACTGAATACTGCCTGTATTGCGATACTAAACAAATGTTGCCAGTGTTATATAGAGCAGATGAAAATTAGCTGCGGTTTGGGTTGAGGGGAATGTATAATTTCAGGGAATGGCACAGACATCTGACTCCTTGATTTTGTAGTTGGGTTTGTGGATGGATCAACTGATCAGAACAAGCAGCCCTGTGAAAATTGCAACTTAATATTTATCTTTGCTCATCACATTGTGTTATATAGTCTTATCAACACATGGTATTCTAAATAGAATGCTTTCTGCCTAAACTGCATATATAAATAGGTATGGAGAAAAGGCTTGCTGACAACAAAGTAAACTGCACTGAAATAGGTGAATTAGGAGGATTTTAGGAACAGAGGTTGAAATCGATCCTGTAAACACATACAGGTCAAGCAGCTGTGTTGGTCCTCTAATGCAGAATAACAGCTTCATGTGGCAGCCACTGTTAGTAAGTTGATCTGTATTTCAAAGGACAAAACTGGGCTGTAAGAATAAGCTTTTGGGACAACATCCTACTGTTGGTATAGTAAAGGTATCTTACACTATACAAAGTCATAATATTGTATGATTGCTTATAAATGCATACATCAAAAAGGTTGAGCGATCACAGTAGCTTTTAGTTTAGAAACCAGAGAGGAACGACCAGACAAGTAGCATGTACAAATATATATTAATTCTATTTATTTTAAGGTAAGCTGATCCTAAAATAAATGAATTTCAAAGTAGTCTGGAAAGGCTATTTTAGTTTTTGAAATACATCCTGAAGAAAGGAGGTCACTGGAAGGGCAACATCATGGAGACAGAAACAGCTTGAGAACCACCGAGAGCATGCAGCATCTCTTCCCAGCACCCCCATTTGCTGCATGGAAATCACAGTGCACTACCTATTATCCATCTGCAACTTGGAATGAGTCGGCACCTAACGTAATAGGACCTTGCCCCAAATACTCACTTTTGCTTCCTTCATGAGAGTCTCTGCCATGGCTGAACATCTTTTTCAAGTTGCCTCGTAAAGTCAGTGTGTATATTTGGGAAGGGATATATTCCTTAATGTTGAAATGAATTGGAAAGGGAATTGGGAAATTCTTCTAGTTGTTGGATGATTAGAAATCTGTGATGTTTAGCGTGGCATGTGTGGGTATAATTGTGACATTGTCAGCTTTTATTATAGTGTGTGATGATTATTTTGTATTGAAATAAAATAGCAAAACTACACAAACAGAGCATTTACTGCAGGTTGACACCACTGCGCAATGAAGGTCCTTTTCCTTTCTTGCACAATGTCAAAACTTCCAAAGTTGCAGTGCAGACAATATTCTTAATATATGTTGCTTCCTTCCACAAAAAATCACAGCATTTGATTCTTCAGGGAATACAGAGTGTTTTCCTCAGACATTCACACAGGGATAAAGTTTGCTTGATTGTATCTTTTCAGGTTGTATTTTCATGTAATTAATGGGCTCATTTTATTTCTCCAAATAGGACTGGAAATGGATCCAGAAAATCAGAAAAGAAGTGAAAAAAAGATGAAAAAACAAAGTGAGGGAAAGAATCAAGTTGGAAATACAGACATGGAATGGGAAAAAAAATCAGGGATCCTTCTGGAGCCAAAATCCCCTCAGCTGATACACTTTTCATGGGAAATATGGTAAGAGTAATATACCTCTATATGTTGTTAAAGGAAAAGCTAGCAATACATAAATAAAATGAGAGTGAAATGTACTGGGCAAATTTGTGTACTAAATTGTGCTATCAGTGTTCCCAGGGATCTCAAAGAAATGTTGCCTCCTTAGTATGAGTTAAAGACTTTTGTTTCTAAGAAGTTGCTGCTAACCAACAAAACTGGTGGATGCTTCCAACGGTGTATGGGCAAAGGTAAGCTGGCATATTTGCATTTTGGAGTTGTTGCAAGCTGCAGTATAAGCTATAGCAAAAGAGCAAGTGCCAATCTGATGCAAAGTGATGTAGACAATACAGAGATCTTGGTGGAATTCCACGACACCTGCAATGACACCGGAAGAAAATAGTCATAATATTAATTACATTATATGTGCACATTTTTGACTTTACACAAAAGCTTTCATAACATCAACAGTGTTAAGCTGCTTTCTGTATGGAATAGAACGTGAGGTATTTAGTGTGGACAGTTCTGACACTATGGAAAGAAAGACACTCTGATAAGAAAAGATACTTGTCTTTTACAGTTTATGCAGACCTAAAGATTCCTTGGGGACAGGAAGAAACCCAGAACTAAAATCTCCTCTGGCATCAGTAAAACCATCTCTTCTGTTTGTTAGTCTTCATCTGTTACTTCTAAGACTGACTGTGACAAATGCAGTTCTCTCTTCAACAGAAGTAGTGGTATTTTACTCTTAACTGTATAAAAACTTGTAGTGATTTCTAGCTGGCAGAGTTCATCAGCAGTGTAGGACCTTATTTAATACTTTCTTAATGAATGCTACAATTAGATTTGTATGAACGAGTTTTTCTAGACCTTCCAAGTTGGAAGGTATTGCCAATTGTGAGGATCCCTAGAGAGAGAATTGCATGAATGATTTTGAGAACTGAGGCAGTAGTAGTGGGATGATGGTTAACAGCAGAAAATGGTCATTTGGGATCTAGTAACTAGGATTTCTGCCTTAAGTAGGAACTCTTGGCTTGCTGACAACTGTGGAAAAAGGATGATGGATACACAGCCACATCAGTAACACGCCATCCCACTTGCACTGGTGAGGCATTTCCAGCAGAGAGAGAGGATTTGTAATAGTGTTGTGTAAGGTATGAGTAAGAACCAGCTAGAATTACTGTGTATGTAGTTGTGTCCTCACTTATTAGGAAACATTAACTGAATCTAGAGCAGATACAAAAAAGAACTGTAGGATGATCCGGGAGTGGCAAGTTCGATGGATGAGATGAAAGCAGGATGGCGTGGCAAAGTAAAGGCTGGGAGGGGAAGTATATAATTCTGTAGACGTAGGGAGGATAAAGAGCAGATAGGGAAAGCAGTATTTTAGCATTATTCAGCTCAATGTTGATACAAAACCAAGGCATACAGCTAGCCATGGACATACCTGTATTTAAAAACAGAAGCTTTTGAACCATCAGAGTGGTGAAGATCTAGAATAGCTCTTCTGCAAGAGGTTTGAAGGCAGGTAACCCAGCTAGTTTCACACTAAGATTGGGGTAAGTTCTGAGAAGTCTGGAAAGAGAGCCTAGGGAAAATTGGTTTTGGTTTGATACTAATTCAAATGTTGGTTGGTTGAGACAATAAGGATTTGGACTTACCTCACCAGGAGAGCTCTGTCAGTCTATCTTTCTATAGAAAATGATATCAATTTTACATGTATGTAATTTGACAACACAACAGGGAGGTATTCACTTTAAATGGTAAAAGACATGGTGCTAGAAACCTGGTCAGAATAACAAAAGAATGTTAGGAGAACACCATCAACATGGTGAGAAGTTACTTTTATGTGAGTCTTAAGAATTAGTTTACAGTTCCAGACAATTAGATAGGATTAAAATTGTCCCTCCAAGCACACATACATAAAAAGGCACATGATTATTTCTTCTTTTCCCCTTTTTTATGATCTTACCTGGAAAATACTCGAGTATCTCCCAAGGATTGCAGCATCAGAACACTAGACACTACACTCAAATGGCAGCATTTTGATCCCTCTCTTTCCTACCATACCACTGGCAAGCCAAGACATCAGATTATCCTAAAGAGCAGAAGGCATTGTTTCCAAGGTGCTTCTCCATATTGTTCCCCGTGCATCCTTTTTGGAGTGCCACAGGCCTCTTCGACTAGTACAATGCATAATGAAAGCCAATATAGCAGTGTCTGTAAATTACAGTCTCTGGTGTGGGAATTGTAACAATGTGAGAGAAGCTGTTCAATTCCCTCTTCTTCTTCCCCCACTTAGTGGTCACTGAAACGTGCTTAGATGTTTTAAAGCTGTTGCTGTTATGATAATGTTTCATGAAACCTCTTTTCTTTTTCTTTTCTCTAAACCTAAATTTGGGGCCTATTCTAAATTAACAGTGTCCCTTTGACATTCATGGGATTTATGGGCATGCATGGAGGGAAAATACATCCCTTTGCTGGATTTGAGTCAGGAAGATCCCAGAGGCATATACTATACTTCTGAATTTCCTTCCGCTTTTCATGACTAATTCTTGTGTCCTCTTTTGCATACAGAATTGATTAATCTGTATTTTTAAAGGTTTAATACGTTTCCTCTTTTTAATCTGGAGGCGAATGATTTCATTTTCATTGTACTCCCAAGGTCTCTGACTTCTGTTTTCCATTTCCCTACTTTGCCATCTGTGGGAACAAATTAAAGAGAAAATAACACTTTTGGATTATTGGGATAAGGAGAGAATAATACAAGCAGCAAAGGAAAAAGGAGAATTAAATGAAAATTCAGATACAGACATGGATTCCCTGAAACAGGAACAGGGAAATTTAAATTACACTTTGTTGTGCCAGCATCTCTCTTAAACTGTGAGGAAAGACAGCTCATATTACCATTGGTGCCCTATTGCCACAATTCCCACAGGGACAGCTGAATCCAGGATCCCGGAGAAAATCCCACTGATGGAAGTCACTTAATCAACAAATTCCTCAGATTCCCTGGCGTTACCTCCCTGCGTTTTTAAGGCTTAAGAGAAGATCCATTAAGAGACTTAAGGGCTTTTCAGATGCCTAAGTGTTGCTGGGCCTGTGCTAATCTGCCTAGATGTTGCAGTATCCTAAGCATCCTCTGTTTTCACCCCTAGGACACACTTTGCAGGGAAGCATGACAACTTTGCCCTGGATCATGACCCACAAAGCCTCTCTCAGCAGGCTGCCTGGCTTGTGCATTGCATGGCTGAGCACCAAAACCCCAAACCTCTTCATGGAATATGCCCCTGGCAAGTCCCGATACCCTTGGTATGGAGAAAAGCCTATCACAGAATCCCAGACTGGTTTGTGTTGGAAGGGACCTTAAAGCTCACCCAGTTCCAACCCCTGCCACAGGCAGGGACACCTTCCACCAGACCAGGGTGCTCCAAGCCCCCTCCAACCTGGCCTTGAACACTGCCAGGGATGGGGCAGCCACAGCTTCTCTGGGCACCCTGTGCCAGCGCCTCAGCACCCTCACAGGGAAGAACTTCTGCCTAATGTCTAACCTACATCTCCCCTGTGTAAGTTTGAACCCATTCCCCCATGTCTTATCTTTGTGCCCTGACACGCAAGACTCTCTTCTGGTGCGTTCTCACTTAGCCTGTGGACTTCTGCTCTTGCAAATCACTGTGAACCCAGAGTGAGTCTATCTCATTCAACAGATCTGACCCGGTATTCTTCCAGGTTTCAGCCCCCACTATTCCAAGGAAAATGAATGGAACGAGGTGTAAGGGAGCAGAGACTGGGTAGGTTTCTTTATCTCCATGTGTGCTGTGAATCAGATTATTAAGAACCAGCTTTAGCACTAGGCAAGGTGATTTTTGGGTCCCATAAACTTATAAGTCAAAGTAATTAAAATTGTAGATTTGCAGCACTGTAAAATTATAGAGATTTAAAAGAACAAGAATTCATTTAGCAGCAGTATATGTAGTCTTAATAAACATCTAACAGTAATTATTGTCATCCTAATGCTTCAACTGACATATGGCTGGTTCTATGGACTCCGTAGCCCGTTAAGGACTAGCCCGCCTCAGACAGTCCTTCAGTCTGTATCTTGCCTGGCCTCTTAAAGATAAGTGCAGTAGCTGCTCCAAACAACTACCCGAGAAGCTTCCCTGGCCAAAGGTGTAATGACCTCCTCCTTCCTCTCTTTTCCTGTTTACCTGCCCCCGGTCTCCATGACTGGGCACTGAGCATTTGGAAATTAGCTCATTTCCTTCCCCCACTGCTTAAGGTTGCTTGATTATTATTTCTATTGTGTTTGCACCTTCCTTCTACCTTCTGAAAACATGCTGGTACAGCTCTGCGTGGGATGTCAGCAGGCACACTGAATATGTGATCTTCTTACCAGAGATGCGACTACCCTCACTCTGTGAAGGTCATGTAAAAACCAGATATGTTACAGGAGTGGTGAGGGTGGAACAGGGAGCTTTGAACAACTGTTCCCAGTGGGAATTTGGGGCAGGGGGCAGGAGGAAGGAGGGTGACTGTGTACTTGCCTAATTCATTAAGGTGCTGATAGAGTAAAATTATTTGCAATACCAAGTTGTAAACTGCTCTTAGAGTGCATACCCTTGAGTCTGCTTTAGCCGTTTGCAGGATTGATAGAGCAAAGGGGTTTGTTGGAGTGGACTTGCCTCAATGCAGGAGGATTGAATCCTGCTTCCTGCCAGAAGAATGAATTAAACGTTTTCCATTTGGATCATTGAATTGTCTAGACAGGGCCAAGAGCAGGAAGAGTCCTCATTTTCCTGACTCAGGGAGGACAGCCTTTTGTTTTGCTTTGTTCCTCTCCCTGTCCAACTCATATTCCTTCATCACCATGGCCCAGCCTCACCCAGGAGAAAAGAGTGTTCCACTTTCCACTGTTTCATAGCCTGAGCAATATTACTGTGTGTGAGGAGCGTTCATCCTGCCCTCCTGTTCCCAGTATCTTCATCCAGTGACTCATAAATACAAATGTATTGTCAGTGCTTAGGCAGATGAGCAGAGAGTAGGACATGGTACCATCAGGGATACCATGGTGTCACCCCAGTGTAAACACCTGTAGTGTGTCTGGTTTTATCTTATCTCCTTATCAAGGCGTGTGAAAGGAATTAGGCGACAATTTGTCTTGTCAACAGTGCTATCTGGCCTGGTAGCCAAACTGCTGAGCTTGAGAAGGGAGACAGGCTGCGTGTTGTGCAGCAAGCTCAGCTAATGAAGACATGGGTGTTTTTCTAACATGGGTTTGTTTGAACTGTCCAGCTGCAAATCCACATGCAGGCTTCGAGGCAGTTTAAAATAGTTCCAGGAACTTCTTCTTCGTCACATTTCTCAAGCAGATGATCAGGTTACAAATATTACCTCACCAACACGAAGTCTCTCTGGCTGACCACTCTGCAAAACCCAGTCCTTCAGTTTTGCTACGTAGGCAGTTCTGAGAGCCATGCACACTCTGCTAGCTCGTGTTCTCAGGGACTTTGTAATTCTCCATTGCACAACTGGGGGTTGGATTCTGGAAAAGCTCTTTCCAGTAGCTTTCCCAAGTCTATCTCAGTGAGCCTCCTCCTGTGCTGGCATCTGTGTGACTTCTGTGTTCCGCTGGAGGATGGCTGGTGGTTTTTGCTGGATGCATTCCATTTTCCTTATCTAAACGTAAAAGGAGGATGAGTTCTGCTTTGCAAGAAAGACAAATGAGTACTTAGGCACTTCAGAGGCAAAAGCAGGAGGTCGTTTCCCCATCATCTTTTAACTGA
Organism: Pezoporus flaviventris; assembly: GCF_033815535.1. NCBI lineage: Eukaryota > Metazoa > Chordata > Aves > Psittaciformes > Psittacidae > Pezoporus > Pezoporus flaviventris. The sequence goes on from NW_026892585.1 coordinate 9,802,040, forward strand.
CTTGAGTTGTCTTCACCAAAAGCAGATGTCATTCCTGGTGATTAAGAAAATGATTTTTGAGGGAGATGCTGTAACCTCCATTCGTGAGAACAGGCACAGATCCTGCTTTTTCCTACATGCCCCTCCTCAGTGGCATCAGTGGGAGGTTTGTGCATGAATCACGGGACAGGCAGGGCCTGCTTCAGGTTGAAATATGTCCGCAGGAGAAAGGCAGCCTGAAAGGAGCCGCACACTGGTTTTGTTCTGCGTGGCAGTCCCACCAGCCAGTATCAGTGGGGTCCCATGAACACAGATGAATGGCAAATGATCCAAAGCCTTAATGAAGAGCAGGTTTTCCTGGAGTTTAGGGCTGCAGTGGGGACTGGATAAGCCTTTACTTAAAAGATGACTGCTTTTGAATGTGGCAAGTAGAATTACTGTTAATTGCTGGTTTCAGGGTAACAGCATCTCACTCCTAATGAGAAAGAGAGGGTGATTTTTGGGTCCCATAAAACAGTGTTGCTGCTTTTGTAAACTGTTAAAGCGGAGCTGTAAAGCTGGTAGGTGCGAGTCCTGGGCTCTTTCAGACCCCAGAGTCCTCACCTTGCACTGCCTGAGCTGGCTGGTTCATAGTCACAACTTTAATAGAATCATAGAATCCCAGACTGGTTTGGGTTGGAAGGGACCTTAAAGCTCATCCAGTTCCAACCCCCTGCCATGGGCAGGGACACCTTCCACTAGAGCAGGTTGCTCCAAGCCCCATCCAACCTGGCCTTGAACACTGCCAGGGATGGGGCAGCCATAGCTTCTTTGGGCACCCTGTGCCAGCGCCTCAGCACCCTCACAGGGAAGAATTTCTTCCTAATGTCTGACCTCAATCTCCCCTCTGTCAGGTTAAAGCCATTCCCCCTTGTCCTGTCACTATGTGTCCTTCTCCAAAGCCCCTCTCCAGGTTTCCTGTAGCCCCTTTAGGCACTGGAGCTGCTCTAAGGTCTCCCCTTAAGGAGCCTTCTCTTCTCCAGGCTGAACCAGCCCAGCTCTCTCAGCCTGGCTCCAGTGCAGAGCTGCCCCAGCCCTCGAAGCATCTCTGTGGCCTCCTCTGGACTCGCTCCAACAGCTCCATGTCCTTTTTGCGCTGTTGCCCCAGAGCTGGATCAGGACTGCAGGGGGGGGTCTCACCAGAGCAGAGCAGAGGGGGAGAATCCCCTCCCTTGACCAGTGCTGCTCACACTGTGGGGATGCAGCCCTTGCTTGACCATATGTGAAGTCCCTGTCCACCTGACACAGACAGAACAGCAGAGTCCTTTTTCTGCTGCATCTGCAGAGCACTGTGCTAAGGAGGGATGCAAAACCCTTGCCCAGTTACTGGCTGCAGTAGGTTACCTCACGTGTGTACTGTCTATCTCCAGCAGGTACTGGGCAGATCAGCAGCGTGTTACTGTTAGCTGACAACAAAGGAGGCCCTGAGGAACAAAACTTCCTATTGTATTTGTGTTCAAGATGTAATGCAGCCCGAAACATTTTATACTCTGGGCACCTCAGTTCTCTGTTGCAAAAACTTCTCTTGATTATGCACCCCTAAAGAGTACATCAGGTATTTGTGCAGTCACTCAGCTCCAGAGTGATTCCATGAGGCCCCATTCTCCTTTTGTTGATGGCACTCAGCTGATTTAAAAGGGGGCTGCTTTCCTCTCACAGGGAAATCACACAAGACCCTTCAACTAACTCTGAACAGCGCTTTCTTCTGCATCTCACTATTTCCATTGAAAACTTGCCCCAATTGCACCAGTTTACCTTTTGAAACAGGAATTAAATTAAAACGATCTGGTGTTGCCAACCCAACAGAAAAATGCTTTTTTAATGTACAGCAGAAATCAATTATCCCCTATCTGTGGATATAACTGAAAGAAGATTATTGTAGTTTCATTTTGCTTTCTTGGGGGTAAGCAGACTAATTGTTTTGTAAATGAAATGTTAAGTAGCAGAGTTTCCCGAGAAGGAGAACCACAGACTGGTTTGATGTGTGTTGCACAGCTGGAATTAGAAACACACACAAAAAAGGAGGAAAGAAAAATGAAACAGAAACCACAGAGCTATTAAGCTGAGACACGAAAGAAGCAGCCGAATTGGCCCAGCTTTTCTTTTTCCACTTAAAGCTACTATTCACTTGGATAAACAATATAGTCTCTGCAAATAAATAAACTTACGTTTTGAAACAACAACAAACCAAACCAAGCAGCAGCAGGAGGAAACAGGAGAACCCTAAAGCAGCGAGTGAGAACACAGGGATCATTAAGTATGTGATTTTAAACAAAAATGCTGTTAATTAAGGGCAACGCCCGGCAGCAGGAATCTGGGAAAGAGGTTGAAACAAGAAACAAATATCACATCCTTCAAGTGCAATTGATTTCTTTGGACAATCTCCAAACGTGCATTTCTGTAAGAGCCACCATTGCAAATTTCAGGAACTCTTGCTTCTGATATTCCTCTTCCTTTGGCTATGTTACGTTCCTTTCTTCCCCTCACACAAGGCAGTTTTCCTCCTGAAAAGCTGTCACCAGCACCTGAGAGGTAAGGAAAATGAAGTTTAAACTCCCGTGTGTCTGACCAAATGGGCTCTTTCTAAGTGTTGGTACCAGCCGGGTGCCACGGCAGCCTCTTCATGTGGCACAAAGTTGTTTTGTGGCAGAGCACTCAGAAATGTGGTTGCTGCTTGTAGGAGATACACACTGCCTCCATCCATTTTAGCTGCCTGGGTCATTCCAGATTCATCCTGTTGCTGTAACTAACTCATGCAAGTGTTCCAGTCATGAGCTAAGGTACATCTAACCTCCCCCCCATTTTGTTCTTTAACATTTCCTGAGTTTTCCAGTCAGATATCTGACTGCCTCCACTCGTATCCCTTCTCTCCTTCTTCCATCCCTAACACTTTCCATCACTGCCTAAAGAATCCCTCCCACTGCCAGTCACTTCCCTATCTCTGTGCTTGGAACTGAATTTCCTTGCCTGGCCCAGCACCCGTGTTATTCCCCACAAGGTTTCAGGAGCTTTTCCCACTATAAAGTGACAGAGCAAAGCCTGCCAGTGCAGTCAGTAGCCAGAGGGTGGAAAATAAAGGGATTCAGAAGCTCCAGGTATATCAGTGATGCTGCAGATTGCGGTAGGAAGGAAAGAGGAAGATAGGCAGTGTGAACAGATACAGTGAACCTGTTTGTGGGGAGCACTCATGGGACTGACGAAGATCGATTACTTAATGGAAGTGTGTTTCCTATGAACACTGAACAGATTCCTGCTGAGTGTCCTGTCTGGATATTTTGGGCATAATTGCATTGCGCCTATTACAATATTCATAATTAAAAAGAAATCTTTTTAAAAGACATCTTTTAAAGATGCAACCCAGAAAGCCAACCGTATCCTGGGCTGCATCAAAAGGAGCATGACCAGCAGGTTGAAGGAGGTGATCCTGCCCCTCTACTCTGCTCTTGTGAGACCTTACTTGGAGCAGTGTGTGCAGTTCTGGTGTCCTCAACATAAAAAGGACATGGAACTGTTGGAACAAGTCCAGAGGAGGCCACAAGGATGATCAGGGGACTGGAGCACCTCCCGTATGAAGACAGGCTGAGAAAGTTGGGGCTGTTCAGCCTGGAGAAGAGAAGGCTGCGTGGAGACCTCATAGCAGCCTTCCAGTGTCTGAAGGGGGCCTGTAAGGATGCTGGGGAAGGACTCTTCATTAGGGACTGTAGTGACAGGACAAGGGGTAACGGGTTAAAACTTAAACAGGGGAAGTTTAGATTGGATATAAGGAGTAAATTCTTTCCTGTTAGGGTGGTGAGGCACTGGAATGGGTTGCCCAGGGAGGTTGTGAATGCTCCATCCCTGGCAGTGTTCAAGGCCAGGTTGGACAGAGCCTTGGGTGGCATGGTTTAGTGTGAGATGTCCCTGCCCATGGTAGGGGGTTGGAACTAGGTGATCTTAAGGTCCTTTCCAACCCTAACTATTCTATGATTGTATGATGTAACAAGAGTTGGACAATTCACGTCACTGCATTCATTTTAATTCTGCACAACCTATCCCTTGGATAGATAAATTGCATAAATGTTGAATCTGCAAAGAGCTAAGGATGTTAAATGAGCAGCCAGCTCGATCATCAGCCCTCTGAGGTGCTCCCCGTCTCCTATGGGACTTGAGGATACTGAACTTTGAGGATCCCGTGACCCAAAATGTAAAGTGTGTGGTAATGAAGGAGCAGGAATCCAAACAGAAATCCCAAATAGAAAAGTTGCTCTGAGGAATGTTAACCAGGGGGTTTTAAAATGCTTATTTATGTTTATTACTGTGCAGCGTAAGAGGGGAATTAAGCATCTGGGTAATGATGTGTTTACAGTTTAAAGAACAACCTAAGGGTCATATTCCTTCCTCTGCAGAAATGCTTGCATAGGTCTGAAGGAGATCGTGTTTATCTGTTTTGTTTATTGATCTGCTCTCTCGCTAATACACCACTTGAAAAGATTCTGAGCCAGAAGTACCACTAATGTAAGCACGTGCGATGACATTGCAACTGGTTGCAAGCCTGTCCCTCTTGAGTTTGCTCACGAAAAACAGCAACTCGACAATGACCAGTCAAAAATACCTGTTTGTTTTAGTTCAAGCCTGTCTCACTGAAACCAGATTTACATGGAGATAATTTCAGTGAGCTCTGCAGAATTCTCTGGATGTGCCCTCGTGTGATGAAAACCAAGTGTAGTTGGTTTTAAAGAATCCCTCCCCAACGCCAACACTTCAGAGAATTAAAGATGCTCTTCTTCTATGTCACTCAGGTTGGAAAGCGAAATGAGAGCAGGCTATTGATATGGAGGTTCTCCTGGTTTGTATTCAGGAACACAATAACAGCAAGGAAGAGTTCGGAGCGCTATAAAGGACAGTTTAGGCTTTTCTAGTCAGATGAGAAAGGAAATCTAGAGACTTACTCAGAAAGAGATTAAGGCTGACATTCTCAAAGCCAGCTCAGGCATTCAGATACTCACCTTGCACTGAAATTAACAAGATTCGTTTGTCTAAATGCTCTGTCTTTGAAAATTTCAACTCTTTAAGCACTTCCCCTTCTTCCCCCCACCCTAGATGTGCACTCTGGCCTAGCCACAAGTGTATCTGGAATCTTCCTAGCATTAGACTAGAAAGACTGTATATCTGTGTGTGTGCGAGTGTGAGTCTCTATTCCATTGTATCTTTGCATCTTCAGTAACAGATGTTACATTTCTGTGTGATAAGAAAACCTTAACAAATGACATGAGAAGGGGGATGTCAGTCCCATGGTTTACTTTACCTGCATCTCAAAGGCAGTCCGTTTGAAATGTAGCGAAAGGTGGACCCTGTCCGTGCTGACACCGTTTGTGTGTCAGCTTTTTTCCTACCCCATCTTTAACCATTAGGAGGAAGATGATGCTTTCAAAGCAGTCCTTGTCTTAGAGATAGTACTGAGGGTTGAAACTACGGGGGGGGGGGGGGGGGAGTGATTGAACTAGGTGATCCTTAACGTCCCTTCCAACCCAAACCATTCCATGGTTCCATGATTGTGAGGGGAAGGATAATGTTTTTTTTTCAGAGAAATACATGCTTATTTTCTTTTTGCTGTTGTCATCAGGGTTGTCTTGGTGGAAATCTTTTTTTTTTCTATTAGTTCAGAGAAACAGGTTGTGAAATCTTCATCTTTTGAAAGGTGAGGCAAAGTGGCCTTGGAATAGTCTGAATGGTAAACGCTTCAGCTTCACAAGGGTTGTGTCTGGCAGTATGGTGCTCTAATTGCAGTTGCACACTAAAGAAAGAACTCTGGAAGTAACAGCGATCTGAGATTTTATTGTATGAATCCAGTAATTCTCCATCCTCTATCAGGAAAACATTGCTGTTCAATAGATTTTATTCAGGAAGAGAAAATCACTATGGTTCTGTTGTACAAGCCAGGACACATTCAAGCACCTTTGAGATGCATTATCCCCTAGAGAAAGGAGGGGATTCTCAGCCCATGAGATGGAGTCTAAGTAGAAGCAGCTTTACAACTGACCTGGCAATAAGTGCATGGGAACATGCTGAAGGCACAGTCCATATGTGTGCCCTTCAGCTCACCACAAGCTTCTCTGTGCACCTTAAGGTCCTTTACCTGTCTGACCCTAAACTCAAGAGGCTTTCTCCTGCACTTTTGGAGCTGCCAGACCCCCTTTGGGGAGCAGGTTGTTTCACGTGTAGGTCAGGCAGGCAGTGAGGACACATGGCTTGCTGTGTGGCTTTGCTTTCACAGGTACAACACACCTCTGTTTTCATCTTTATGGGTTTGGTTAGGAGGGTTGGTTGTCTCCCCTGGCATGTGGGGAGGGCCAGCTGGCTGCGGTGCCATCCAGATAAGAGCATGTTGCTGTTAATAATGCAGGGAAAACAAGCAGGATAGGGATAATATCTGCCGCTTTGGGAGGGTGTGTACCTGCCACTTATTACTCATGTTCCCAGTCCTGGTTAGCTTTCCATTTCCTGCTGGGTAACAGGAATGCAGGACTAATTGAGAAGGACATTTTTCTTCACAGCTCTCTCTGGTTACTTTTGCCTTCTCCAAACTGAGATTCCTGCGATTCCTCACACCTCATCCTGTGATACCACCTGCAGACTCACCCCCATCAAGGCCCCATCTCAGGTGTATTTGGAAGCCGTCTCAAAACGCTTGCAGCTGGGCTGCCTTGTTCCGAACACTCAGCGCCGGTGTTGGCTTTGATTTGTAAAGCCCCACAGCATCCTGAGGCTGCCCAGCCTACAAGGACAGCTCTCATCCTCTGCCAAGAGGCAGCTCAGCATCAGGAGCAGCATTCCTGCTGGCACTCCCTCCCTGTAGGAGAAGGGAGCCTCTGACAGAGCTCTAGGGAGGAAAGCACCTCAGTTAAGTCCCTGAGCTTCTTCCAGCCTTGAGGAGTTCACATTTGCTGCTTGCAGGCCACATTGCACGGTTCATCTCTTTGCACACTTGGGAAGAAGCAAGGAGTCCTTGTCCTTCTCTGCAGAACAGGCTCCTGTTTTGGTTTTTTTGCTGTCTGGGACACAAAGAGTTGCCACTGTTTTGGCTCTGTTTCAGTTGGTGCTGTTCAAAACTCAGGGCCTGGAGCATCTACAGCTGCATTTTGTTACCACAAGCCTCAACAGCTTTTTCAAAAGGTAGCAGACCAAGCACAGGACCAGTTCTTGAGGTTTTTATTTGCTGTTCTTGCTGAAGGCAGCTTTCTCACTGATGTCTCCCAGACTCAGACAGTAGAAAAACCAAGAGGCAACTGGATAAGGACTGCAGAATATGGCCCACTGGCCTTAGCCCAGGCAGAAGGAACAGAGCATCCCTATCAATCACAGTTTGATGCCTGGGGTTATAAAAAGCTTATTGGAATAGTATGCATAAATGTATAATGCATCTGTGGCTCTGAAGCCAACACATTTTCTCCCTGCTCCATAGAAGTTGCCCGGGTTAGACCATAAAGATGTGCTGCTCTTTGTGTGGTATATAAAGAATATCAATACCAAAAGAATTTATGTATGATCCAAGAATTTTTTAAGAACATATGTGTTCTCTGGCCATTGCTTCTGTTCTCTTATTAATAGATACAAGGAGTGATACAATTCTACCTAAGATCATATACCAAAGGTAGATTGCTAGCTGTCTTTCACCTCCTTGAATAGGCTGGGCTTTGGAGGAAGAAGCTTTTAATGGTTTGATATAGTGAGTGGTATTAGACTGTCTATATATTAGCTCATCCTCTTACACAACCCAACATGGAAGAACAAATTAATCCCACTTTGGCCTGCTAAATGGGATTGGGGGGCATAACTATGAATTAAACTTCCTTCTACTCTGGAACAATTCTTCTCCATATTGCTCATGAGTTGTACCTTTTCCAAGCTGAGTAAACCCTGTTCAGTGTATTACTGCACATAGACTTTGTCTACCTTCACAGCTGGAGGTTTTCTGTTTGTGTTCAGTTGTTTGTGCTTCTCTTCCCTGTGTGGACATGGCAGGCAGGAGCTCGCAGCTTTGCGGTTGGAACAGAAGACAGCAGAGATTGTTTCTCAGGGCCGCCTTACCTCAGTTTCCTATACAAACAAGGTTCACTGATAGGCTCCAGTGTGTCTGAGGAATGATGTTATTATTGTGGTTATCACCTTGAAGCATTAGGCGTGTTTTTTAGCTACAGTAAGCTGAGGAATCTCATCTTCTTTGGGGTTCTTTGGGAAGCCAGTGTTGAGGACAAAGGACACGCTTGATTTGTTTGCAGTAGTTGAGGAGGCTCCATGAGCAGGGTTCTTTTTCTGTTATTATAATGGTAGTATTGTATGGGGCACTTTTGTAAGGCAGAGGTGAAGAAGGCAAAAGCAGGAGTCAGAGGAGAGGTCACCGGCTGCCAGGAAGGAGCCACAGACAGAAGAAAGCACTGCTCAGGGAGCTGGGAGGTCAGAGCCCAGGTGGGGTTTGTCTCACCAGGCAGTGCTGGGGCAGCCGGATGCCTGAGCCTAGCCTCCTCCTGTGACTTCCTTGTAATCAGCAAGATTAATCGGCCCTGGATATCCAGAGACTGATTCTTCTACCCCATCTGAGTTACCTGGGTTAGGACGGATGAACCACAACACAAGGACTGTCAAAGATCTCCAGATGAGAAGTTCAAACTGGAGGATGAGCTTTTAAGCTGTTGAAGTGGAGTTGACATGATGTCTGCTCACAAGTGTGAGTGAGGAGTAAGCTCTTCTGAACTGTGGAATGCACAGACCAAACACTTTTGTATATGTTTAGGTGAAGGAGACAGTATTGTGGCTGCAGGTTCCCCATAAAGCTCTCATCTGCTCACCAGCATCATTTCTGTTTTGTTACCTTCCTCTTTTCCATCCATTAGCTGATCTTATCTAAGTCTGAGCCATGGTATGAGTAGTCATGAAGTTGTATATGGTGAAGGATGAGTGGAGCTCTCTGTCATCTTTTGGTCATATTTCTGTCTTCTGCTTAGGAATTTCCTTTGTTTTATCTACTTAGGAAAATCAGAAATACCTTCCCTCGATTCCCATCAGCCTTGTTAAATTCCTTTGCACAGTGTCCTCTGAGTTCTAGTTCTTAGCTCAGGTATGCTGCTATATCACATGGAGTTTTGTGGGTACTTATTTATCTCACTTTAAACTTTACATGCCAGAATCATGTAAGCATCAGCGATCGTTCTACTTTAACTGTGTCTTCCCTGCCTTCGCAGTTGCAACCCAAAACTTGCAAGTCTATTGCAGCCTCAACTTTCATAGCATCCTTTTCAGTAACTGAACAACCAGAAGGAACTGAGGAGATTTCAGGAGTATTTCGGCTGGATTTTAATCTTGTCTTTTAAGCACATCTCATGACCTGTGAGAGCCAAATTCACTGGTACCATGTGCATCATTCACACAGTATATTCAGAAAGCTATATAAAAATGAAAGTCCTCTATGTGTGCTCTTATTATGTGTATCCTGTGCTCTTATTAACTAATGTTCTGAAAGGGAGGAAAAATCTGATTCCTAGCTCTACTTTAATAGTTCATCAAACTAAGCAAAAACTCTGCAATCAAACAAACAAGGGCAGAATAAAACTGAGAAGGCAAAATAATAAGTCAAGGAAAGGAGAAAGGAGTTGTCCGTCTGCACCATGGAAAGGGAAAAGTTGAAAGCTTGCAGTGCATATAGGATAGATGCGCATTTATGGTATTTGGCATTCTGCCTTTGGATTGGGCTTCACCCTCTGCATGGAAAATGAATACCTAGAATGAATCTTTAGTGGCTTGGGTATTTTTCTAGTTTGTTTGTCTTATTTTTAATGGCTTTTTTTTCACTCTCACATATTCTGCAAGCTTGCTTTTTCTCTGTAGCTACATGTGGTGGTTACTTGACCTGATGACGATAACCGTAAACCCATGGTTTGTTTCCTTTGTAAAACGTTCTAGTGCCTTTGATGGAGCATTGCGCTCACTGCGCTGGGTAAATGTGAAATGTACAGATCGTGAAGTGATATTTCCTGCCAAAAAACTCTAGTGAGGCTTTTCTTTCCCAAAGCTTGTGTTTGGTTTTGTCTGACTGGCTCAAAACGCAGCACTGTCTATTATAGCACCTCTCGCATTGTTTTCCTTGTCTGGTGTTTTCTTGGTTGGCCAATTGCTGAGCTGTTTCAGTACCAATAACAAGTTAGCACCAGCCTGCAGTGTTTATTCAAGTAAAATTTCACAGGCTTTCTGTTAGCTCGAGCACTCCAGGACTGAAACCTTTCAGGTTCAAGCAAAATAACGCGCAGCTCTTCCAATTTGTTACATGTTTTTGTAGGTAATCCTGCCAAACTGTTGACAAATTTGAGGCATGTTGTCCAAGTGTCATAATTCCACAAGGAAAACGCTCCTCTAATCCTTCTTTTCCAAGCAGCTTCATTAGGATGAAATCCTGCAAACACATCAAAAAATACCATTTACTTTAAGTGTGTGGGTGACTCCAGTAAACTCAACAGAATTTCCTGTTGAAATGACATCCTGCATGCCCACCAGAGCCTATGGCAAAAATTCCACTGACTTCAGTGCAGCCTGGGAGCCTTGAAACCGATCTGGGAGGCAACATTCATATTTGATATGAATGGTAAAAGGGTGACATCTGTTTTCATGTAAGACCTGCAGGTCCCCAGATGCCCTGGCTTGCTGAAGGACATTGAAAAGAGCCAGAAGTGCAGTTACTGCTAGCTACCACCTGGCATTGTCTTCCACTTCAGACTGCTAGTGGTGGGGATTACGGCCAGGCTGGAGATGGGGATGCCTGTTTTGGTCCATGGGGCTCCTCTCCAAACTTCTACTCTGTAGAACTCAGTAGGTGTAATTTTCAGAACTGTCTACTTAGTCTTTCAGTGCAGAACCTCAAATGTGAATGGAGGAAGCTCAGCTTTACAGTATTTTATCTTTCTCAGTTTTGTGACTGAGAAACAAAAAGCAGTACGAAAGAACTCAGTGCAAGGATATTTAAAGAAAAAGGGGGGCATACTGTGGGATCAGTTGTAATCCTGGGATCCTATCTTTGTTTGGCTTGTCTTGCTAAAGGTCTGCATTTACCGAAGAGCTAAAGGTAGAACTCAAATGGTCTGAAATAAGCAACATGCAAGGAAAAATAACTATAGGGAAAACAAAAGGCTGTAACAGCATTTTTGTACATGTAGGTGTACATGGGGCTCTTGTCCTCTGTCATTCATGGGAGCCGTGCATGCTGCTGGGTCACACAGCAGCAGTAACTTGGATCTGCCATGAGACCTGTGCACCCTTCTGCTAAATTAACCAGACACGTAACACCGCACACAAAGTTTGTGCTGGTTTTATGCTGGGGTTGCAGGGGAACAGAAAATGCCTCATCTGGTATAAATCCTGACTGCTCAAGCTCGTTAGTATTTTCCGATGTCCTGACTTCCTGCCATCATAGAATCATAGAATAATTAGGGTTGGAAAGGACCTTAAGATCATCTAGTTCCAACCTTGCTTTATATTGCTGTGGCATTTTTGATCCAGTGCTAGAAGTTATAAAGTGAGATTTAGTGTCTTTCTGAACCATAGCCTGAAGCGGGGAGTAATGCCAGGGGTAAGGGTGGAGCAAAGTCACTGACAGTCTCTTCAAAGTATCACCGGGTGCAGTATAGGTATTTAATTGATCCATTTAGTGTGTGCTCAGCTCAGTGTCCCGTTCAAAATGAGACTAAGCTGGCAACTGGTACAGGCAGATAGATGTGAGACTGAAAGATTGATAGAGGTAGATAGATATATCACATGAGGTCTCAGGGGATGAGAAATTCATGCTTTAGATTCACTAATCTCAGATTTCTCCTGTATAGATATCATCAAATCTGTTGCACTGTAGGCTTCTCTAAGGACAAATATCCACCAAGGACAGATGAAGGCCAGTACGCTGGTGGGTTCCTGCCTACATTGGAGTTTGCACCCAGGTGGCCGAGAGGATAAACTAGCAATCCTCAGGGACTCCTTAATGCCCATGGGATGCTGCCTACTGGGAACAATGTCTTCCCCAAAGGGTGCTCAGGCACTGGAACAAGATGCCCAGGGCAGTGCTGGAGGCATCGTCCCTGGAAGCGTTCAAAATCCATGTGGATGAGGCCCTCAGTGACACGGGCTAGTGGTGGCCTTGGCCGTGCTGGGGAATGGTTGGACTTGATGAGCTTAAAGATCTTTTCTAACCAGGCTGATTCTATGATTCTGTGATTCTGTGTGCATTGGAATTATGACAATGGGCATCCACCAGCTGTTGAAATAGTTATTTAGGAGGCTGAGGAAAAGTCTGAAGACTGCAATCCTTGCATGGTATGTGAGAACGCTTGAACTGTAAAATATTGGCTAGTAGATTCGAGGCTTAGGGAAAACCCTGGTCATTTTTCAGGGAGTGTCTGAATGCCAACGTTTCACCTCAGAATGAGTGTGTCCAATTCACTGCATCAACAGCTGGAGAGAAAAAAAAGACATTTTGATGGATCCTTTACATATGTTGTATTTCCCACCCATGACTGACTCAAGCGTACTAGGCAATGTGAAAGTAGGACTGGATATGCTAGGAAAAACTGACCCTTTTTTCTGATAAAGATTATTTCATTCAAGGAACTGGTTTAAATTCTGCCACAACAGTCTATATAAACTCCATCTCCAGGAGCAGGGCTTGTGACTACACCCTGCAAAATAATGCTAAACCCTTTACGTGGCGTTTGATGTCTCGGTCAGGAGAAAAGCTGAGACAATTCCCAAGAGAGAAGTTGAAAGTATCCCAGATCATTTAAAGGGGATGTTAATGATGATCTATCTAATTAAAACAACCTAAATATCAGCACTGCTAGCAATTTAATTTCTTATTGTAGCATGGCAAAAAGGAGATAAACAGATTATTTATGCTTGTTCTGTGTGGAATGTGATGATTTTCGTGTCTTTATTTAATGTAGCCTGCTAGAGAGACTGGGCTTTCCCGTGTGCTCCCAGAGTGACAATTAACATGATGGGGTGCTTTCAAATAGCAGAGGAAACTAACTCCTCTTGCTTGTTTGGTGAGCTTATGGTCACGTACCAAAATACCTCATGCAAAACAGCAGCAGTTTAAATTTCTTGGAAGAAGAAAACATTCTTCTCACAAAAATTATGTTCTTAATAATGAAGTGTTTTAATGCAACCATACGCCTGAGTCAAAACGGGTAAAAGTATCTTGAACAAAAGTTTATATTTAGAAGTGGAGAGCTCAGATTTTAGCTAGCCTCAATACAGAAGTTTCTGCAGAAACTAATGCTCTTTTTGTCCATGTGTAAACCCCAGCTCTTTGCCTTAGCTTTCCTTCAGCAATCAGAGCAGAACTTAAATAAACAAACAAATAAATAAATAGATTAATAGAGAAATAGATAAATAAATCCTTGCATATTTAACATGTAAGGAGATAAAAAAACCTATCACTGGGCCTTGACCTGCTTGATTTTATTGTACAGCATTCACAAAACCTAGTGATGAGTATGGTATAAATAGTTAGCTAGATTAGATTTGACATTCAGAAAAGAAGAATGGTGGATGAGAGATGATCTGCTGGAGTAGAACAATAATCCTGATCAGTAGGGATCAGTCCTTCTTCCACTAAAATCTAGCAAGATCCCCAATGTTACTAGAAGTAGAAAGACACAGTCCTTGCTAAGGACCACCAGAAGGGATGAATGCCAAAGTCTGTGAAGGGCTAAGTGAGCATCCTTAGAAGAAAGACTCCTGAGTGAGGATTGTTATTTTGAAAAACCTGGATATTTGCTGTCATTTTTTTCCCCTCCAATGGCACTAACAGCAATCAAAAATCCAAATAATAAAAGAATCTAAAGCAAAGCGAAACAAAATTTCTCTCTGGAGCTGGAAACCGAATTGTGTCAGCAAGAGACATTCCGGAAGGGAAACTGATAGTGAAATTCATAAAATGAGTTTAACTGTATAAGATAAATGAAATGCAAAGAATTATGAGTAAGTAAATAACAAACTTCCCTGGCTAATAATGCAGGTCTGCGATATTTATGTAAGTTAAAGTAAGCTCCACAACATGACAATGTTACATTATATTGCCATTAATCTAGAAGGGTAAAAAATTCCAAGCAGACTGCAAGACAAATCGTGATATTGAATGGTTTTTATTACAGTTCAGTAATCTGTCTCTCAGTCTTCCTCCAGGAATACAGCAGCTACAGCACCGCCTCACAGAAAGTAAAAGAAATTTGGCTTCCACTACAAACCTAAATTAGACTAATGTGCAGTGGAGCAACCTGGCCTAGTGGAAGGTGTCCTGCCCATGGCAGAGGGTTTGAAACTGGATGAGCTTTAAGGTCTATTCCATCCCAAACCATCCTATGATTCTGTGATGATTCTATGATTCCAGGTAATTAGTTCTTTCCCTACTTGAGCCACATTGTATCTGACTTCCCTACATCAATTCCCTGGTAGTATTGCAGATAATTTTTTGCCCTGACCTTGATACCCCTCCCAGATGTGGTCACCTCCATGTGCTAGTTCTGCATTCCACCTTTCTGCACCTCCAGCTGCTCCTTCTGCAGACTTTGAGGATTTTAACATGGTATCGCTTCATCCCTCTCTTTTTCTTCCACCAGCTATCTCTTGAGATCTCTCTGTTGTACTCGACAGCCATGCAACAAGGGGGATGCACGGGTGGGAGCAAGATGCACTGGCCAAGTTCTCTTGTAAAAGATATAAATGACTAGAAATCGGTGCTATTGCTCCATATTCTAATACTCCACCTGAGGGTGCCCTGGGAAAGCACAGCAGATGTGTCCATTTCATAGAATTTATTCCAGTAAGGTTCCTGTTGGCTAAAACGTGGCTATCGTGATAGCTTTGTCTGCTAGTGGGTGACACCTGGACAGCCAGCGACAGTTAAGGTCCTTGATTGCATCCAGAGGAATATTCACTGGGATTGGAGAGAAAGTGAAGGGTGGGAGTGGTGAGAAGACTGGCTCTTGGTGTGACTTCGTATCAGGTCTTTTGCATTGCAGCTGATGTCAGCAGGGTGCCTGCTCCTTCTGATTGTGCTTTCCTGGAACAAGGGGTGCAGCAAAAAAGGCAATATCCTGGGAAAAAGCAAAAAAAGGGAAAGCACAGCCTGGAGGCCTGTAATTTTCAAGGCATAGGCTGAAAAGAAGTGGGAACATAAAGTAGGCTGAAGAAAGGCAGAAAAACTGTGTGCGATATAACTTACGGCAGAAATGTCCTGTGGTTGTGGTATCTTCTGTCAGGGAAATGGGTTTTGGCACTGGCCAACAGGTCTTTTGCAAGAGCCAATTCCTATTTGCAGAGAAATGTCATAGGCAAGTCTCAGAGGTCAGTTTCTCCTGGAGGGAAATCCAGATGTGTGGAAAAATCATTACATTTTATTAATATATAGGTTTTGTCTTACTATTGCGTCTTTCAGATACGATTCCCTGGAAGCAGACATGAAAGATGTTAAGAAAGTCACCTCCCAAAACAGAGCTGCCCATTTTCATTTTATTTAGCTGAAGGGTCTTGGATGCTCTGAGCTTCTGTTACGTGCTTCATTGTCAAGGTGCTGAAACATTTACAATACGTTTCAAATGGCAAATGTTACCCACTCTCCACTGGTTTTTATTTTCTGCTCGGCCTGACCATTCAGACAGGCGCAGGCAGAAACCTTGGTGGTTGTTTCTGTGTTTCCCCTCTCTCTAGGCTTTCACTGCTCAGAAATGCATCAGGAGTCTTTTTTCATTTCTCATAAGCAGAGCTCAAAGCATTCTATCTGCTCTTCAGTTTTAAAATCTCTTGTCTGTCTTAATTTTGATGCGAGTTGAGTGTAGTGGCTTTTTTATCTTAAATCAGAAATGTGTGCCTTGAACAGAGCTGGTGTGAATGAGAATTAGAAAGAAAGATGAAATACAGTTTTATGATGTGGCAAGATGTCCAGACTCTCAGGAAATAGGAAATTCTGATTTGAAATCAGCTTAAAATCCTGCTCCTATTTGAACATCTTCTCTACATAGTGTTAGAAGTAGTATCTTAAGATCAGCAATGCTGAATTAGAAATGGTTAGGCAAACAGGGTTTTCCACGTTAATTCGTTTCTTTCAGAAAGTAATGTTTTGTGTGTTGGATCACTTCCCCTGTTTAAGAAAAAACGAAAGATTGCAAGAATAGGAAGGGATTGGCAAAAGGCAGAAAAGGAGAGAGGGGACTTGTGGGCTGAAGGAGTCATATCACTCTTAAACGCATCTCTGAAGGGACCTCTGAAGGAATCATATCGCTCTTAGATGGCACCTCTGAAGGAATGTTTAGGTTTGCCTAAACATTCTGTACACCATCACCCCCCTGGTACATATGCATGTCTAAACCAAATTGTGTGTGGTACTGCATCACTAGTATCATAATATTATGAAGCAGCTAACATTGTCCTAGGAAAACGGGACTGGAAAAGGAAGTCATGTAAGACGAAAAAGAGTATCAGCCCTTGATATCTTTCTTCAGAGCCTGCTGTTGCACATGCCTCCTCCCTGTGTAGCGCTGGCATTATCAGTTGGGCAGTCATTCTGCGCAGGGGCATATATGCCCATCCGTGCTCAGTGAAATTGCTGGTTACTGAGTCATGGCACCAGTCACAGGCTGTGATCCCTTCCACTGCATCCCGGTACTCACCATTAACTCCCCGCAGGGCACAGGAGTTGGGAGTCGGGGATCTGCCAAGCAGGGTGTGCAGGGCAGGTTGGATGATGTGCGCCTGTCATTCACCTTGAAAGCATCTCACCACTGTGTCTGTGCTGACAGTCAAGGTATACTGACCTGGTGCTGTAAAATGTGCTTTGGAGAGAGCATGCCTGGGACGTCCATACATTCTAGGCATCTCTCCAAAGCTACCTCTTTGCACCCGAAGATTCCCAGGTGAAAAACCACCAGTGAGTCTGAGGCAATCTGGGTTGAAGTGGCCTTTGGGTCAGATAAGATTGCGTATTTGTGCCTAAAATCCCTCATGCATCGAGTCACCCCAAACCACAAACAGCCATGGTTTTGTTTTGTAATAAAATGGACATTTTCAATGGCACGACTAAGGGGAGCGTTATGAAACGCACAGCATCAAAGGCCAGTCTTTCATTTCCATCAGCAGACATGCCTTTCTTCAAGAACTGCTGTTTTTTTGTGGGAGTTCTCCAATGCTCAGGGTAGCCTGAGCTTAGGTACCTTGCTAAATCATCTACATGGGTAACAAATCTTTGCTTGGCTCTGCGGTGAGCCAGGTATGGACAAAGGTGCATGTGAAGTATTTGACATTGTGATGGCAACAACTTAAATAATACCCTTTTCCCAAGAGCCGGCCCCACCTTTTGACTTGATGGAAAACGCTTGTGGTAACATTCATTTATGGTTTCTCAGACTTCTGTTTTATTATCAGGGGAGCAATCTGCGGGACTAGAAAAAAGGCAAGGTGTCTTGTCAGGATGTATCACTTCCCGAAGGATGGACATATTGGAACAAGTAAGTTTTGGCATCCTGGCTCCTGCTGTTTCCGAGCCGTACGGGTGTGCACTACTGCGGGAGCCCCGCTCACAAGGGACGATGGGGATGAGGAGCAGGGATGGAGCCCTGTTGTGCAGGGTGGAGGCTGGAGGAGTCGGGCGGGGTGCTGGGGAGGCTGTCCGGGAGCTGGGACGGGAGGAGCCGGCGGAGGCACCGCCGCCAGCCTTCCCCTCGCCCAGCTGCTTGCCTTTTTTTCCCCCGAAAGCTCTGTTTTTCAGTGTCACATGGCTTAGGTGAAACTTTCCTTGAAGTCCGTAGTGGAGTCAGCCACAGCAAACGCAAACCCAGCAGCCGCAGCACGCACCGAACCCCACCCCGGAGGGCACGTTTTGCCTCCCATACCCCCTGATTTTGGGGGGACGGGGGGCAGGGGGGTGCAACGCAGCGGTGCGCGGGAAAGCGGGGCTGATCTGGAGCATGGAGCTGGAGAGGAGGAGGAGGAGAGGGAGCGGGAGGAAGCGCGACCCGAGCCGCTCCGGGGGGGGCGGCCGTAGCCCCGCGCTGCTGCCGGCGGTGGGCGGGGTGTCACCGCCCTCGGGCCGGGGGGATGGCGGGGAGGAGGAGGAGGAGGAGGAAGGGGGAGCGGGGTGTCATGCCGAGAGCGCGCCTCGCAGCCCGCCAGGCCGCGGCCCGACCCGCACCCCGGGGCGCAGCCCGCCCTCCGCCCGGCAGCCGGCCCCGCTTCCCGCCGGGCCCGGGCAGCAGCCAGCCGCGTCCCGACAGCGCGGAGGGAAGGGGGGGGGGGGGAAAGGAGAGCGGAGCTTAAAGGAAGGGGAGGGAGGGGGGAAAGTTTAGCGGAGGGTGTTTGACTGGGGAGTTATCCCTAAAGAGCCTTTCCCCTGCTCTGATCCAGAGGGCAGCGCTGGGAGGAGGAGGAGGAGGAGGAGGGGCGGCGACGAGGAGCCCTGCAACATCTGTAAAACTTGGAGGAGGCGGCGGAGAGGAGTGTGCGGGAGCGAGGGGAGCAGAAGGGACAACTTTTCCGACACGTGAGTATCTCGGCGCGATGTGTTTATTCCCCTTCTTCGGTGCCTGCGCCGAGCCAAAACAATGCCTGGCGGCGGGGCCGGGACGGGGCGGAGGGGTCCCCCCTTCCCTCCGATGCCAGGCGGGGGACTCGGGGACGTTCTTTTTTTTCCTTTGCTCCCCGTCTTGTTGTTTCCCTCCTTCCCCCCCGCTCTTTTTGTTGAACCAAATCAGAAATGTCAGTCAAGTGCTGGTGAGTCAGACGGGATCAGATTACAAGATCACTGGAACTGATGTCGGATCCGCACACACTCGCACACGCAAACCCCCCCAACACGGAGGCACAGGCGCGGGCAGGGAGAAAACAACCACCAACAATCCCCCGCCGGCCCTGTCTGCCGCCCCTGTCCCGTCCGTGCGACCCGTACCCCCCCCCCCCCCCTTCCCCGTGCCCCCTCCCCGGAGCCGGCCCCGCTATCCTCGGTGGCCGGGGAGCGGCCGTCGCCCATGGGCAGCGCGGGGGCTCGGCGGCAGCGGCGGCAGGTACGTACCCACTTGGGCGAGAAGTTCTTTGTTCCCCGGGCTCTGCTCCGGGCCACTTTATCGTCGTTCTCCCGAGCGCTCCTTCCCCGCTCCCGGCCCCCTTCCCGCTTCCCTAACTTTGGAGGCGGGGGTGAGGGGAGCGAGGTGTCTAACCCCCAAAATGGCTGTCAGGGAGCGCGGGAGCGGAGGGTGCGGGGAGCGGAGGGCACAACCCGCGCTCGGACCGGGGCCGGGCCGCGCTGCCCGCGCTCGTCCCGCGGCGGAGCTGCTTTTTCCTCCACACCGTTTCCCCCCCGTTCTCCGAGCAGCTCCTCCCGGGCAGCGTTTGCACGCCCGTGGGGCGGGAGGCCGGCCGCAAACTTTGCCGGGGGAGAGGCGGGCGGAGCGGGACAGAAGGCGCTGTCACATCTGGCGGGGCTGAGGGGCGGCCGTGGTGCCCCCCGTGCCGGAGGCTCGCTGAGGGGAAGGGCACAGCCTCGTCCCGGCCGGGTTGAGGTGCGGGGGGCTTCCCGCGCCTTTTTGTGTGCCGCGCCTCGCCGCTGGCAGCGGGTCAGAGCTGCGGAGCCCGGGCCGGGCTGAGGCGGGAGGAGCGGAGCGGAGCGGGGCGGGGGGCGGCGGCGGACCCCGGGGGAGCTGCTGGAGCCGCCCCGGGCCGGCCCCGTGTTCACCGCGCAACTTTGAAGGGTGGTAGGAGAGCGGCTCCTCCGCGGTTGAGTTCTCCCGTAAAGTCCGGGTGTTGACACAAGCCCCGCGCCCCTCCGCCGGTGCCCACTCCCAAAGCCTCGCACCACGTGAAGAGAAAAGGTAAAAGGGGTCCGTCCGTCCGTCCCGTGTCCCCCCGCCATCACCCTCCCCGAATTGTGTGTTTTAACCCTCTGGTGCTTAGTTTTGATGGGGTCCTGTGGGCACGGTGACCGTGGCCTTCTGCCAGCCCGTATGCAGATGTATTTATGTAAAACGTTTTCTCTCAGCTCCTTGCCAGCTGTTCCACATTTTCCAGCTGCCACTTCAGTTTGGAATGATGGACTGTACGGATCTCAAAGAGCCTTTTAGTCCAAGGTACGGGTAGCTGGCCGTTTGATATACAGGGTCACGTTTTAGAGGCTGCTTCACTAAAGGAGCATTAGGTAGCAACCCCCAGCAAAACCCCCATCGCTATCGCGCCTCTGCTACTTCCCGCTTCATTCCAAGGCTCAATAAAAGTGATGGGTTGTGTTTAAGCTCCAGCGTGCGGACTTCATTCCTTTTGTGCGGGCTACAGGAAAAACTTGGAAGCGAAATTTTTCAGGGCCCTGGAGATAACGTGGCTGATTCAATCAACAAGCGTTTTTAAGCAGGCGCGGCTGACCCTCTTAGGGTGTAAGGATCTTCTCTGAAACCGTTTTAAGTCGGTGGGGTAGTGAGAAATCACGAATTTTCTCTGTGTTGCAACATTGTTTTTTGATGTGGTGTTAAGCGAGATTAGGGATTGAAGTCTGCAAGAACTGGCCTTAAGTAGTTTGAGTATTTGTGCAATTGCATTGTAATTTGGAAAGGTGCCTCACTGATTGATTCCTATAATTATTTCATTTAGGTCCTTTATTAAAAATTAATAATGATCTGACAGTTTCTTAATTACATATGTCATGATTATTTTGAAGGAAGACGGATGCAGTGTTGTAAAGAAACATGAAAATGTAAAAAAGCTCCGTGTCCGCACTGCTGTGTTTCAGCTGAGGAAATATAGATTAAAAGTAATGGTGAATGAGTTCAGCAATGTAAACTGTGTGCAGCCTCCTGAGAACTTGTTTATATAATGAAGGTTTGGGTTTAACTAGCTAGTATGTAAATACTTTCCGTTTGGTGGATAGCCCAATTCTAGAAACATAAATAATAGTAACTATGAGAGAAGGCTATTTTAAGGGGGAGGATTATTTCTTTAAAAGCAGGATTATGTGATTTTGAATGAGTAAGAAGAATGAGTAAGAAGAGGACTCCCTCAGTGTATATATATCCTTTTAAGCAGCAGTGGTAGTAAAACTGTGGCTTAAGGTGCCTGAATGAATGCGCTCTTGCATTCTGATAACTGCACATGGTTTTCAGTAGGACATGCTGTTTTCCAGAGCGTTTCTACGAAACAAAGACATCACCTGCATTTTCCTGCTTGAGTGGAGTAACGTTTTTGGCTTGAGAACGCGTGCAGTGGCCAAGACAGCCTTTACTGCTATAAGCAGTCTTGAGCTGTGAAAGATGGTGTTGTGCCTTTTCAAAGACAAAACCATTTTGTAACTAAGAAATTAAAAGTATCGATGGTTATAAATCATTTCTGTTTATTTTGGAATCCGTGTTAGAGAAAGCAAAATGCTCAAGTTTTGAGATATTGTAATTTGTTCATCTTGCAGATTACTCAGTTTTTTAACAAGATAAATGTGTGCATTTGATAATGACCCATAAAAGTTCCAGTTATACTTCCTGCCTCGTTTTTGGGAAAGCTGTTTCATTACCTGCACTCTGGAGCATGTTTGAATTTCATTTTGCATGCTCCAGGGAAGGAATGGCATATTTTTGTGTTGCAGAGTGTTAGTGAAAAGTTGGTCATCTTTGCCTGATAAATAAGGAATCTGATGGTTATTAAAGCAGGATTTATTTGGAGTTATGAAAGGAAGCATTTTAATGATCACTGTTGCACGCACTCAGCTGTATGGAGACAGTAATGTACAAAGAAAAAGCAGACTTGAAGGAAAAGTGAATCAACGAGTCATGAAATCCTCAGGAAAACCTTAGTAATGGAATGTTAATGCTTTTAGGCTATAGTAGATTACCTTAAAAGTCAGGCTTTTCTGCTTTATGCAATTGTTGTAAATCCCTAGCTAAAGAATACTTTGAAGAAGGCTTTAGTTTTTCTGGCACTCACATTCTGTAGTCATTCCGATTGTTTTGGAAGATTCAGGAAATTTTCTGCCAACTTGCAGTTAGGCAATTAAAATGCTAAAATGGCTACAGAGGAAGCTTTTTATTCAACAAAAGGTTCAGCCGTAATAATGATTTCAAGTTGTCTTTAACCATAGGTTTTATAGACGTCCTCCCTTTAGACTTTGTCATTTTTATAAGGAAATTGATTTGTTATACTTTAAAATCAAATAAAATGAGACAGAATAAACAAAAATAGGGCATGGGTGCTCCTGCAAACTTTTCAAGTTCTTTCAGTGCATTTTTCATCTTTACTTTTATTTGATAGGTCTGTGAAATAGAGCTGTAGACTGGCAGACTTTAAATGAAATTTCACACTTTGATGATTTTTTTTAAAACTTTGATATATTGACAGCAAAAGGAGCTGCAAAGCTTTTATATAACTTGAGCAGTAACGCCAAGCAGCAGTCAAACGTCTCTATGCATTTGTGTTTAACTGCAGAAGAAAAACATGTCCATGGGCAGTAGAGGGTTCTTATCAACTCCCTAATCCCAGATCCCAGCAAACCTTGAGGGCATGCCTCAGATCTTGCTGAAATCATTGTAGACTCTCACAGTTTGCAGATTAAATATGCTATGTGTTCCTGGCTCCAACAACAGTTTTATGAGCTCACTAAGCTTCCTGTTTTAAGATCCTTTTCTGAAGTTTTTAGGAGCTGCTAAAGGCGATGCTGTCTATGGCAAGTGGTACTTGTTAATTTAGAGACACTTCAGGTATTTCATTCTGTCTGTAAAAATAGCCAAAAAGGCCATTTTCAAATTGGAAGTCGAGTTGCATTGAAAAAAAAGAGCTCCTTTAAAGAGGGATTCTGTTGTTTTAATGTGTTTGTCAGTACACAAGGTTGCAAAGTTTACGCAAGGCTTGATTTGTTTTATGGGGGCTTGACTTTGACTGGGCTCTTTAAAAGGAGACTTTTTCAGTTGTAATTCTAAGCACAATGCAGCTTTTAGTACATAATTTCTGAGCCTCTTTTAACCAGTTGTATTTGTAGCAGCTCATTAAACATACCTTTGAAGTTCTCATTCTCCTTTAAGTGTCAAAGAAGGGAAAATCTATTCTGCCAAGGGTGAATTTCAGTGAATCAGGTAGTTAACCCTGGGATTTGTTGACCCTTCTGAAGGAGTGTTGTTTGCACCTCACTTTCTAGGTCCTGTCTTCTTTTCTAGCTGCTCAGTAGTTAACTCTTACGGTTTATTCACTGTAATCGTGTTTATGTATTCGGTGTAATAGTTTTAATTAAAAAGGAAAATGCTTATTGTCCAACAACATGTGTCATGGTATTCCCGAGAGAACTTGAGCCAATTTTGTGCTTAAAGGTTATTCAATGAATGAAATTTTGAAAGGCCATTTGTCAAGGTACTGCACGGTTTCTGTTAGTTTTCAACCCCCAAATTCATTGTCTGCATGGCCCAGTCATTAGTCAGCGGTGTATTAGTGCTGCCTCCAGGCAATGCTGCCCAGCACTTCTTCACACCATTATAGCTCTAAAAGTGTACTCTGCCGACTTGTAGAATTACTGCTCTGATTTCCGCTTGGCTGGGTTTGAGGTAAGTCCCCTCCCTACCTTCCAGCTCTCTCTAATCCCTGCTTTCTTTCAAGGCTGCTTTCTGCAGAGATTTAGGGGAAAACTTTTTTAAAAGATTGTGCTGGCATCATACTGTGGTTTTGTTGTGGTATACGCTCTACGTATAAATTGTACCTGCATTACCTTGAAAGTGTATTAAATTGGCTGCTGATCTGAAGAGTTGGTTTCTGCTTCTTTAAGAGCAAAACAAGAAACAAGACAATACATTGATTTTAAAAATGCCTGCAAGATTATTTAGATTGCAACAAGGGGCAAACTAATTGGGGTAGAATGCGTTTGTCTCTAAATAGTTGCTCGGTGTCAGAACTGATAATATCAGAACCCACTACCAAGAGATCTGATTTGAATAATTTCTTTAGCTGAAGAATGTCAAGTTATTTTTTGCACCTATTACCAAGACAATCTGTTGGGTTTTTTTTTTAATGATGCTCAAAATACTGCTGTGTTTTCTGATATCTGATATTTAGGTCAGACCTAAAGGACCCAACTAACCTTTTGGTGTTTTAGATCTGAGCCTCCCCCAGCTATATTTGCTGCTTTGTATGATACTCTGTTTTCTTTCCATACAAATCTGTTAGTGTCAAGAAAACCAACTGTGTGTAAAGAATACTTCATCCAGCTGCCGAGAGAATGAAGCCTTCATTAGATAAGATGTATGAATACCTGAAATCGAATAGTCAGAAACACAGATCAAGTTAGTGTCACTTCAGTACAACGTCTGCAGCTCTGAACTCTGTATATTAAAATGAAATCCTAGCGCTACCGATTCTTGACTAAGAGGATGTGGTTTGGTGTTCTTCCCTTCACTATGGATGTTTTTTTTTTCTGGGAAAAGAAGGCAGCTGTGTAATTATGTGATTACCCTGTTTGAACAGGGATAGTGGATTGGGAAGTAATTTATACTGCAGGAGTTCAGGGGTGTGCTGTTGTATTTTGTCAAGTTACAAAAACGTGAAGGAATCATGATGCAGTTTTACTGCTACTACGAGATAGGTGTAAAACCTAAAGTAAACTGTAAAAGCTGAAGATAAAGTTTTATAAAGTACCTTTCACACTGGAAGTTCTTCCTGGCTATATGGAGCTTTCCTAGGTCTTTTACGTGTTAAAACATCTGTGTTGGGTTAGAACATGAAATTCTGGACGATGGCATCCCTTAACCTGTGAGTATGCTGAGGAGATAAACAGGCTTCCAGGAGTGGGACTGCAGATCAAAACATGGCGCATTCAGAAACATTCTACTAGATTCCTTTAATCTTGTTTTAAAATGTTAATTGTAAAAAAATGGCATACAGTCTTCTTTCATTTGCATATCATAAGTTGGAAACGCTATGCACTAGATGTATATTAAAGGTGTTCTTCCTTGGGCTCAGTTCCTGTATAGATTGACATTGATATATAGATGTAGTTTTGATTCTAAGGAAACTTTCATCTTTTGGGACTGATGAGATAAAGCACAAAGTGCGCAGAAAGTGGTCATGCCATTGGAATTCACGTTTAGCTCCGGTGCTCTAAATTAAAGTATTTCAGCATTTTTCCATGGCAGTTGTAGTGACTTCTTATTTGATGAAGTAAATAAATCATGATGCAGAGCACACCCATTCCAGATGTTTGAAATTTGCCTTACCAAGCTGTTGGTCCACAAACTGTCAAGGAGGGAAAGAAGAAAACATCCTGTATCATCACCAGAAGTATTCTAGCGCTAGTAACAGTATCAGCAGAGGAAGTCATAGTGTTTGTTACTGACACAGCAGGTCTTGCTGGTTGTCCTCTCTGTGTATTCCTGTCCTTTCAAATTTTGAGTATATGAATATACTAATTCAGGTTTCATAAAACTAGTGTTTTTACAGAAGGGTGTCACTGTGCTGTAAAGTTTGGTTTGGATTTAGTGTTGCTGAAGAAAGATAGGGACAAAAAGTAAGTGTAGGCTTGGTAGGGAAGTTTGAAGTGTCACCACTCATTTCAGCCTAGTGCTGCAAACAGTAAAGTCCACGGGAGATTCCCCCCTTCCCTCCTCCCCATGCTAATTCTCTTACAGCTAATCTTACTTTGGCATAATTACTAGAGTTTTTCCTGCTGCAGACTTTGAAGCACAAGGACATGTAGGATTGCAAAACAAGCAGGAACAGAGCTTACTCTGAATTTTCTAGCAATTTTAGGCAGGGTAATTGGCAGGAGTTCCAATTTCTTAAGGGTAAGTGCATTACCGGTTTAAACCCACCCCCCTCCCCAAACACGTTTACACATTTGGAGACTTGGAAAATACTTGGCACTTTCTGTTTTTTTAAGAGCTAATCTTTGTTCTTTCCATTGTCTGTATGTAGATAGTTTATAAGAGAGTCAAAATGAGGAATAAAGAAACCCAAGCCCCTGTGATTACAATAACAAATGCTTAGATGGAGAGTTAATGACCTGGTTGGTTTGTTTGGTGTTGATTGTGGGTTTTTTCCTTAATTTAAGTTCCATTACTTTCTGTAAAGACTCTTGGATAATGAACGGATTATGAATCTTTACCTTAGAGGAGACATCGTACCTGAAATGTAACGCCACTAAGACGTGTTGTAAATTCTGGCTTGCATCCCTCAGCAGCGTGTTGCATGTACCCAAACAACTTCTGTGATGGGTGGACTGGTTGGATATGGATAGTTTGACCTGAATCCGTCAGAATTTTTATCCATTAAATTCTGTTTACTGGGTAAGGAACTATGAATCACTTCTTTCCTGGTGGAAAGCTGTTTTATTTAGATACAGTGTTTAATCTGTTGAAGTAATAGTAAAAACATTTAATTGGGGTTATGCTTAACAGCTTTCTAAATCCCATAACAAAAGTAGAGATAATCTACTTGTAAGAGTATGTGGGTGATGTGTGTTAAAACCTACTGAGGTGCTGCCTCAGTAGAAGTGCCACTTACTGATCCTGCTCTGTGTGTGTGTTTTAAATATTTTCAGAACTTTCGGTAATCCCATTTATCTGCAGCAGAAAGATGTAAGTAAATGTAATTCCTCTGGAGCCGAGTGATTGTTATACTTGATCAGTAGTTCAGTGTATGCCATGGAAGAGTTTCTCACTTAGGATCTTAATCGGGAGGATGCTAATAGCACTGCTTTGCCTAACTGATTGCCTTTGTGTTTGTGATCCTGCATTATTGTTGCCACAAGCTATTTAACCTATCAGGAACAGATCAGATCATCATTAACCAGGCTTTAGGTCTAGTTGTTTTTCATTCTTTATGGGGGTGGGGGAAGGAAATCAAAGGAATGGAACACAGGAAAAGACCTCAGATAGTAATGAATTTGGAAAGATTGTATTAATACATGTGGTGCCCTATAACTTGGGGTGTTTTTTAATTTCAAGCAACAGAGCCACCTATCTGATTCTGTTGGGTTTGTGCTATTTTTTGTGTTTGTTTTTCTTTTATTTCTAATTTTACTTTGCTTTTCAAAACAGATTTAGAAGTATGCAGTTAGCCACTAATGCATTTATAGATCATGCATATAATTTAAACAGAGAGAAGGACTGTGAAGTGTAAGATACCTTTTTCCCCCAGCTTATTAGTGATTTGTTGTGGTTTTATATATAGGGATACAAGACTATTATTTGTGCTATTTATATGGGTCTTAGTGTGACCAGTTGTCTCAGCAGGGAAGAATCTGAACAAAATTTGCCCAGGGGTCGTTAATGGGGGATTGCAGAAATCGGGTCTAGCTTACAAAGAGCTGAGGAAAGAGAGAACGACTTAAAAGTTGTCTAAGGTTCAGATTAGTTCCTATGGCTGTCCTAAAACTGATGACATGAACCAAGAGGTTAATGTAGCGACTGGAAGATACTTCTTAAAATGTGTATTTTCCAACATGTGCTGTCAGGGGTAACTTTGTCAGTGTGGCTTTGCCAGCAGGTTTTGATGGGAAGTGATGCTGAAATCTAGGTGGGTTTTGGAAGTTAAATGTACCCGCATCAAGTCTGTATAAATCAGTGTGAAATAGCTTCCATATAATAGCATGAGATTGCCTCATGTAAATTTTGCATTTGAACGTATCTGAACAAGATGCCTTTTTTTTTTATCCTTAAATAATCCCAAGGAACGGTGTAACCGCTTTTGATAAAATTGATAAAGGGTCCTTTATGGTTGAGAGAGAGTGTAATTTCCTGATTGTTCTTCATGCCTCCCCTTGTGGTTTTCACTTTCATACAGTTGTGCTGTTCAAGATGTATTGTATCCCCAAAGACTGCTTCCAGTAGTGTGGATCAAAGTAGTACCTATGAGCACCCTAACTACCCAGAGTAATTTCTGAGAAATTAAACATGCTATGTTTGCTTGCACGCTGATTGGGGCACTCTGGTTGCTGATAGCAATCAGTATGAACTTCCCTACTGCTGATGTAATGATGATGAATGCTGTGACACTGCTATTTCAGACAGCTCTTCTCAGCGGATGCAAACCACTTGTTAATGAATTGAATACAACTACAGCAGCATCGAATGGAACAGCGAAAAGGGCTTTTAGGGTTTATTTTTTTTTAATCCAACACATTCAAATATATCCCCTCAAACCCCACCCCCCACCCCCCCCAAACCCAACAAAATAACCAAACCAAGTAAAGGCAGAAAAAGGTTCAAGTTTGCAGGAAACATAAACCAGTCTAACGTGCAAATTGAGGATTTTAGGTGGTGTTTCCTGGCCAAGCACTTAGGCAAGTAGTCTTCTTGAAGTCAGTGAGCCTGTTCCTGTGAATAAAGATTTGTGTGATCTGGTCTTTGAAACTAATGTATGCAATATAAATGCACTGGTTTTAAAAAGGAATTCAGAAAGGAGGAGCACAGACCTGAAGATTCTTGGGGAATCAAAGTGTACAGAAAGGGTCACGTTTCCTGCTCTTTCAGGGAGAGGGTTCCTCCACTGTTTTCAGTGAGTTGGCACTGTGAGTAAATGAAGAAAAAGATGGCTTTTTTCCCTCCTCAGTATATGAATATGATTATTTTTACTGCCATGAGGCACAATCTTATGACCAGCATGCGTAAGGACCAGGAATTACATAATTTCAAGTGGCTTGAGAGATTCTTTTTGTTTGAAACACACCTCTAATATATTGTCATTTGTTGACATTCCTTTTAAAAGAGGCAGTTGTCCTCATTTAACTACTTCATTCCAGTAGCTTGTTCCTAAAATTCCTCCAATGTCATATGCAATTGGGAAAAAGTTCACATTTATGATCTGAAAAGGAGAGACACACCTGCAGGCAGGTTGCTGTTTTGAGAGGGATTAGGTTTAAAATGGGGATCTGGAATTAATTGTGCAGTGGGTTCAGGCTTTAGGGAAATTACAAAAGGTTCAAGCATGGTTGAATGGGAAAAAGCCATGAATGTTTGCTTTCAGGAAGGAATGTTTATCCCTCTATTTACCTATGAAAGTTCGGGCTTTAGCCCATATACTGTTATATTCTTGCCATTCATATGCACATGGAGATAGCTAGATAGCCAACAGAAGCTAGCTTTCTAGTCTGCTGAGAGCAGAGCTCCTTGCTGCATAATAGAACCATATTGCCTCAGGCCTGGGGCAGGAACAGGGAAGTCACTGACCCACACGCTGGCCAGAGCGGTATACATGGTAATGTCAACCACCTTGTGTTTTAATGTGAAGATGTCAGGCTGGCTGGCTTTCAGAATGCTTTTTGACAGGCATTAGCAGCCAGTGGAAAGAAGTCTTCATACAAGAAATCTGGAGAGGGGCTTTTGCAAGGGCATGCAGTGGCAGGACAAGGAGAATGGCTTTAACCTGACAGAGGGGAGACTGAGATTAGACATTGGCCACAAGTTCTTCCCTGTGAGGGTGCTGAGGCGCTGGCACAGGGTGCCCAGAGAAGCTGTGGCTGCCCCATCCCTGGCAGTGTTCAAGGCCAGGTTGGACAGGGTTGGAGCAACCTGCTCTAGTGGAAGGTGTCCCTGCCCATGGCAGGGGTTGGAGCTGGCTGAGCTTTAAGGTTCCTTCCAACTCAAACCAGTCTGGAATTCTAGAAGACGTGTGTTTGGTTTGTGTTTGTGTTTTCAACTTGGGCTTCCACTTGTCAGGAGAAGAAAAGATTTGTGGGTCACCATATTGATTACCATTTGGCTGCTTCCCTATCCAGCATGCTTGGCAAAGCATATCAAAACACATACATCAACTTACTAGTCCTGCCATCTCTCCTGGCTTTCCTTACTTTCCCAGCCATGCATGCATACCACCATCTATCTAAATAGGGCACTGGAGTGTAACTGGAGCTGCTGGAATTCTCCCAGATGCCTTTGCCACACGTGCATGTGGGTTGGGAGCGGAGGAAGGAAGGCCCAAGAGGAAGCATCTGCAGGGCTGCTGCCTCATGCCGTGGGGTGAGAGCTGAATAAGAAAGTTCACTCTTGCAGTGTTCCCTCTTCCATGCTGCTGTGAATAAAAGCAGCTTTCTGGGTGTAAACTAAGCAGACATGAACCAGAGCAGGTACCAAGAGCAGATGTTTATATTAGCTCGTGGCCAATTCTACAATTTTATGATCAAAAATTCACTTTAAGCACTACTTTAGGTCTCTGTTCCGTGCCATTGTCCACTCAAGGTAGCATAAACCAGGAATGTGATAGGGAGCAGTGGGAAATGTGGAACGATGTCTGCTAGTTTTCCTTACATTAAAGAGAAAAAGCCCCAAAGCACCAGAAGCATCTCATTGGTAGCCTGCTGTGGAAACAAAAAAAATAGGAGAGAATGGATGGATGCCAGTCTGAGCCAGCTCTTGAATCGCAGGTTAAAGCTGTGTTAACTCCTTACAGTACCTTCATTATCCTCTTTTCTGAGCAGTGGTAGGATCAGATTGTCTCGGAGGTCCTGTCCTGCCATGGTGGAAAGGGGAAGGAGGTGAAGATAAGTGAGGGCTTCTTGCTCATAGCTGCACAGACGCCTGTGTGGCAGGAGGCATGGGGCTGCTGTAGATACCTGTGATAAGTTGTGTGATCTTTGCCCAAATCCATGGCAAGGTTCATGGAAATCCAGTTTCATGCCGCTCCACTGGCCTGTGAAATGGGGACAGGGTATGTGGCTTCTTCATTTCTAGCTGAGTAGGGAGCATAATTATTTCTTTTCATGGCTTAAAGCTAGAAGAAACAGGCTGAGGGCAGGGGACAAGTTCTGCAGCTTCCCCTTCCAAGCTCTCAAAGTCAAACTCTGATGTAAGTGGAGATGCTGCCTGATGTATAGTGTTCTTAGAAGGCAAAACAAGAAAAAGCCACAACTGAAAATGCATAGCTTTTAAAAGTCCTTCAGAGACAGCACAGAAAGTTACTCCTTTTAATATTAAATAACTCAAAGGAGAGTAGTCAGAGCACAAGAGTACACAGCAGGACTCACTCATGAAGTGCCTGGAGGCTGTATAGAGGCAGATGTTGGTGCTTATGTGGCCAGGGCTGTACAGAGAAAACAAGCATGTTCATATCAGTATGGGGTCAGCAGCTTGGCAGGAGTGCGAGCTTCCCCCCTGATTTCTGCCTTTGCAAGGGGCTCAGAAGCCTGATGCACATGACAGCTGAGGATGCTCTTGCATGAGACGTGCAAGGGAAAAGGGGGAGAGCACCTGAGAAATTTGGGAAGGTGCTGCTTATTACAAAGCTCATGTGAGACTTCTCCTCAATGAGGTCTGTGCATTGCTGGGTGCAAGTGAGGCCTGCTGGAAGTTGAGTATTGTTAGTCTTCTCCAGCTTCCTGTTTGAAGACACCTGACATTCCCGTTCATGTTCTGCTGGGAAGTCGTTTCACAGATTACAGCGATGTTTGTAGCGCTTTCAGAGGCACATCTTGAAAGTACTCTTAGAAGTACTCTGCCTTGGCTTTGTTATTGCTGGGTTTAGCAAGAAAGAAACTGAAGGGAAGAAAAATACCTCTCCAGAGGTAGAGAGGTAAAAATACCTCTCTCACTGACTGGTATGTCAGTGGCAGAGAGTCTCTGGTATTGAGTCCAATTCCCTGGCTGACCTGCCTGGCTAAATAGTGATTCATCTAGTGATTGGGCTCTTCTTTGATCCCTGCTCTATAACAGTGAGGCTTTGGAGTGCTTTATTGTGCTATTAAAAAGAGCTTTTCCTAGGGAGGTGGGATGGGGAAGGTTTCCTAGACAGCTGTGTTTGTGAAGGGTTGGCTTTGTAGCCTGTTTTGGGGTTGGTTTGTTTGTTTGGGTTGTTTTTTGGTTTTGTCCTGTCCGCATTGGGGAAACAGGTTGCTAATGCAATTAGGCATCAGTAGAGTTTACTTTGTGG
Source organism: Pezoporus flaviventris (assembly GCF_033815535.1). Taxonomy (NCBI): domain Eukaryota; kingdom Metazoa; phylum Chordata; class Aves; order Psittaciformes; family Psittacidae; genus Pezoporus; species Pezoporus flaviventris. The sequence goes on from NW_026892585.1 coordinate 9,833,930, forward strand.
CTTGGTTTGGAGCTTTTGGTTGTTTATTTCATTAAAATGTTGTTCTAGAACAGTGCGACTTCCTTCCGTTTCAGACCCCTGGAGCTAATGACTGCAGTGCTGCTCGGAGCTGAAAACATTCTCTTCATTTAATGTCTTTAAATGAATATTTATTTAATATCCTATGTTGTTGCATAGGATCCTGTTCAAACTCCCAAAGTACCCAAGTACGTTGGTTCTAAGCATGGTGTGTGCTGAATATTGAGGGCTTGTGTAAAGCTTACTTCACTTGCTTGCTGTGCGTCAAGTTAAGCTGCAGACCAGTGCTTGGAGGTGCCTCTGTTCTTTGCAGCCTGCAGTCCTGGGGCCTGGTGTGGATGCACTGTTACCCTTCTGGAAGCTTGTGTGAGCTTCTGGGGCTTACATCGGGAATGTAAAAGCTTTGAGATTAGGAGAAGTGATCTACGGGAATAAAATGAGTGGATCACTGGAGATGACACTGAGAAAGCCAGGGAAAACCAGAGAAACCAGGCACACACCTCTGCAGAGTTTTCCATTTTCAGCATTTTCATGCAAAAGAAAGTGATCTCATTATCTGCCACTAGCAATAGTATTTGCCTTTCCCTGTGGTTTTCAGGGTGTTGCTCCAGTGCACTTTTGTTTGAGTTAGATTTCTGAACAAACAAAGAGAGATGTTTACACGAGTAGGACAAGGTGTAGAGATAGACAGGATAATTCTTGCTGCAGTGTGTTCAGATAGCGTGAACGTTGAAATTTAAATATTTGGCTTCTATAGTCAACATGAAGGGCTGTCTTGATTCCTTTTGCATTGTTCTGAAGTGCTCTGGACATAGGAACAAAACGGTGGCTTTTTCCCCCTGGATCCATTAGGAATTTATGCATGCAAACATGATTGGATGGGCATTCAGAAATGGCTTGTGGACTGCTAATTCAGTTGTGCTGCAGACTCTTCTGCAGGTGAGAGGTGTGAGGGCTTTTGGGCTAAGCTTTCAGATAGTATTTAAAGTATATGACTCGCTTGTTTCATTCAGGTATTAGTACAAGGAGAGCTGAAGTAATGAGAAGTCATCATGGAGGCGCAGTCCCATAGCTCTGCCACGACGGAGAAGAAAAAAGTGGAGAATTCCATCGTGAAATGCTCCAGTCGAACAGATGTCAGTGAGAAAGCTGTTGCCTCCAGCACAACTTCCAATGGTGAGTAACAGCAGGGATTTACTAGCAGCCAAACCTACGGTAATTTTATGTTCACTGCATTCCTTGTGAATTGAGCATTTGCACCTGGATCAGTGTTTGTTCTAAGGAAAGGCTGAAGAAAATGAACAAGGGGGGGGTGGTGGTGGTGGAAAGTGGTAGGATACAATAAGGCCTGTTCTGGCATCAGGCGTAGTCTTTTTCTTCCAGATGTTCTAATTTGAGATGTAAATGTGCTAAGTTATTTATTATAGGAAGTTCCTGGTTTTGGCGTTTTGGAAATTGTCTTGATTAGCCTGGCAGGGCTTGGGAGTGCTTTGCATTTGGCCGTTGAAATCTCTTACACTAGTTAGATAATTAGTTATTACAAAAGAGACAGAAGTAGCTCTGTCAACAGTAATGGCAAGGGTTTTTTTTCTTCTTCTCTTCTTTTGCAAATAAACTTGTTCCTTGTAAAGGGCTGCCCTCCTTCCCCCCCCATCCCAAGCTCTTTAATGGCCAGGGACATACTGTCATGCTAAAAGTGTGTCCTCCTGTGAATTCACTTCAAAGTTGTGAATGTACTGCTTGTAGGTTTGAAAACTGGGGTAGTTTGCTTAATTCTCCCCAGAGATTACCTCACTTGAAGATTTTACATATTCTCTGCCTCCTTGAGAGTGTGTAATCCCAGCCCAGGCCCTTTCATTGTTCAGTGTGAGAGGGCTGAGTGCACTGCTCCCTACTAATGCAAAATTCCCTTTGCATTAGGAAAGAAAACTGCTTGAAGAGGTCTGGGTAGAGTTTAGAGCTGTGGATTGTGGATATAACTGCAGATAACTGTTGTTAATAGAAAACTTGTTTTTTTGCAAAGCAGTCTGATAGTGGCTAAAAATGGAAGATGTCTTTGCATATTTTGGAGTCCTAGCGTTATTCCTGGCAAAACATTTTCTGCTCACCCTTTCTGCTTCCATCGTGCTCACTCATCTGGGCTTGTGGTCCAGGTCAGGTTCTCACACTGATATCTTGAATAAAGGTTTCTGCTTTCATGAAGAAACGTTTATCTCCCACTGCACTAAAGCAGAAAATACGTGAATCCTTCAGCCATACTAGAGGGGAATCTCTGTGGGTCAGTAAAAATTAGATGGCGCATGTCCCAGTATCCTTGTGTGTGACTGGACTTCAGATTCAAAGCAAACTCTGCACCTGCTGACTTGCTGGTTGGAGCTGATCCCCACGAGAAACTCTTGAGCAGCTATGGAAAAAGTTGCATCAGTTTTCTAAGGCATATGAAATTGGATCCTCAGCTGGTGTAAGTCAGCACAGATCCGTTGCTGTCAATAGAATTACAGTGGTTTGTGTTAGCTGAAGAGCTCCCCATGGTATTTTTTTTTTGATAACAGGATTTTCCACATTGGCCCAACTTTTCAAACAGATGCACACTTTAATAAACGTGTATTCTTTCATGTGTGAGGGGTTTGTGCTCAAACTGGATATTGGCACATACCTCTAACTGCTTGGGCTGGTTTTAACATTATTGTTAAACATTTAGATAGGGCTCAAATTAAAGCCTTCAAGATGTTTTTGCCTAATTCAGATGTTTATTTTCCCTGTGGTCAGGTAATTTTCTCACTCTATTCTACCTATCAGCTTTAATGGTAATGTTAGTTCTTAATGGCCTGCTTCATCTAGGTGGTGTATTACTATATGTTAGGAGCATCAAACTCCCAAGAACTGGAATGATGCTAGGTGTGATGAATGACTAGAAATTTTTGTCACCAACAGAATAGGATGTTAATGTAGTACACATCCTGGGGCCCGAGGCTTCCTTTGGTTAAGGTGATGACAGTTACCTTTGTTTTCAGTGGGTAATGGTTGGTCTTGTTAGTCTTTGTATTTAGGGAGGTCACCAGGATCACCAAGGTTTGTATTTCTAATCTACCTTCATGTATAACCAAGCAAACAACTTTCCAGAGATACAGGGTTAAAAAATTCCATTCCTTCCTGCATATAAAAAATGTCCTCCATGGAGCATGTACCAGAGCAAATACTAATACCAGAACTTCAGAACTGAAACATGAGTTTTACTGTTGCCCATGTGATTGTCATGGTAATGAATTTTGGTTGCAAGGACCAATTTGCATGAAAGTTGGGCTCTCATGGCATTTGCATCTTTTGTTCTTTAATGCTGGAATGAGTATTACTGCGGGAGCATCATCAGTTGATATAAGACACCACTCCTACAAAACATGCAGCTTTTGTTGATTCAGTGCTGAGGGCTTCGGTAATTTTAAATGGTTATGATTTACATTTGAATGCTCTTGTTAAACAAGGTAAGGTACCCTTAAAAATAACAAAAAGACACAATGATCTTTGCTGGTTTTGTCAGAAGACTGCTGTCATCGCAGAGCAACATCTGCCTATCATACCAGTGTCACTTCATAAGCGTGTCTAATACCAGTGCTTCTCTTGATCTGGGCAACACGTTAATTGGCAAAGTTTGCAGGGAAATGTGTGCTTGAGTGACAGCTGTCTGAGGTGTGATGTAGAAGCTGGTATTTTCTCAGTAGCTCTGCTGTCTTCTGAAGGAGTCAGAGCTTGGATCAGAAATAGATTGAAAGCTGTTAGTTATGGGGTTTATGTAAAGCTACTAATCATGAAGAAACAAAGAAACTGCCATTGTTTCAACAGCTTCCAAAACACACCCTGTAGCAGAATCTGTATTAAAATGAATATTGAGTGTGCGAAACTTTTCAGTCATATAATGTGCAAGCTGGTTATTGAAGAGCCTGATGTAAATGTGGGTGCAAGGGAAAGAAAGTGGGAAAGATGACTGGGGAGGGCAGCTTGTATGTTAACCCTTACTACACATTGCAAGTTAATGAGGCAGAGACTTCAGAGTGCCCCTTGGAAGGTACCGGCTGTCCTGTAGACTGAAATAATAAGCATGGGCTGCAGTTCTGCTGAGTTCCTGCCATTACTTACATGCAAACAAGATTTCTGCTGCACTCGCCAAGCTGACTCTGTTGCTGAGATGCTTGCACTGTGTTAGATAAGGGCTTGCTTTCCAGCATTTCCATTATAAACCCCTAAGTTCAGGGATTTATAACTAAACCATTAAAATGTGCTCCAGGCTGAAATATGTGGGGGGAAAGTCTTAGTGCTGGAGCAAATAAAAACTCATTTTAAAATACGTGTGATCAAAAAGTGAAAAACAAACTGAAGAATCCTAATTTATAATAACTGACAAAACCCTTTGGTGCAGTTTGATTCCCAGTGGGACTTTGTAACTTGGGACCACTCTGGCTTTGTTTTGAATTAATTTTTACAGACTTTTGGTTTTGTTCTGTGTATCCCAACCAAAGTGCACACAGTTTACTAAGATACATTTCTTTGCAAATTGTTCCTTTTACTCCTCTGTTGGACTCCTGTATTTACTGCTAGGCTCATAGCCAAGGTGGGGTTAACTGCTACAGAAAACTGCTAACAGAAATATTAACTCACAAAAGGCTGTATGAATAATAAGTTTGTGCTAGGGTATGAAGTTAGCTTATTTTTGTGTCTCGTGTGATTTGATATCCTCAGATTTATCTGCTTTGGCAAAGTAATAATGGCTACAAATAAATACAGTGTTTACGTCATGGCCATGTTATTGGTATGACACTGGAGTAATGAGGCCAGTGTCTCAGCCCACCTTGCTGCCCTGGTGCTGTGCCTTCTTGTCTTCTCACACATGCATCCCTGCCAGTTTTCTAGCGTCAAAGCAGTAAGACCCTGTTCCCTACCGTGTCAGCATGTGGGTTTAGGTCATCAACCCAAAAGCTGCTGCATGCACACAGGTTTCTATCAGGTGGTGCAAGGAATGTCTTTCTAAACATAGAATCCCAGACTGGTTTGGGTTGGAAGGGATCTTAAAGCTCATCCAGTTCCAACCCCCCTGCCATGGCCAGGGACACCTTCCACTAGAGCAGCTTGCTCAAAAGTACTGGAGCTGCTCTAAGGTCTCCCCTTAAGGAGCCTTCTCTTCTCCAGGCTGAACCAGCCCAGCTCTCTCAGCCTGTCTCCAGAGCAGAGCTGCTCCAGCCCTGTCAGCATCTCTTTGGCCTCCTCTGGACTCATTCCAACAGCTCCATGTCCCTCTTGTGCTGTTGCCCCAGAGCTGGATCAGGACTGCAGGCAGGGTTTCCCCAGAGCAGAGCAGAGAGGGACATCCCCTCCTTCAACCTGCCGGACACAATCCTTTTGATGCAGCCCAGCACACGGTTTCTGGGCTCAAGCGTACAGTGAAGCTGGCTCATGTTGAGCTTCTCCTTAATCAACACCCCTAGGTCCTTCTCCCCAGGGCTGCCATCAATCCATTGATAAACTGATTAGAATTAGTTCTGTGCTCCCCTTGGGGAGCCTTTGCCTGAGTTTGCAGGACATGAAAGCTGCCATGCCAGACTGCTGTTGGTGCACTGCCCTCCTGCACCCCAGCACCGGGAGTCACCAGCCCTCCCCAGTCGCAGCGCTGCAGTAAAGCCTTGAACTCCAGCCCAGCAAGCAGTCAAGTGAACGCCTCAGTGTAGGCACAGGAATCACCTAATGTGGGTATTTGCATGCTTACAATTAGGCAGTCACTTTAATGCTTTACTAGGCTGCCTGCTTCCACTCCACACTGCTTTATAAGTGAATCAAGTTTATTGTTAGAGTACTTCCTAAGAGGTGTTGACCAAACCCCCCCTGCTAACTTAACACAGCCCTCAGCTAAAGGCAGATCAGTTTTTTCACTGGATGTGGAGTATAGATACGATTTTTTTGCTTTATTTTCTGGAAAATGCAGGGTATTTCTGTGAGGGCTGAATTAATACTTTTACAAGGCAAAGCTGCACTGTGCAGCACTGCTTGGAGAGCATTAGGAGACTGTAATACTGTGTTCAGCCTTGCTTATTGACCGTTTGGCTTGTGAATTTTGTCAGTGACTAAAATGCCTTCCTCTTACGCACGTTTTGGCTCTAAACTGACGTTTTTAATGTTGCTTTAAAACAATGCAGTTATTGTATAGGGACTCCTTCAGTGCCTGACAGCAAGCACTTATTTTCAGTGTGATGTGTTTTGTCTAGTTTTTGACTCAGGAGCTTGTTCCAGTGTAATCTGATATTTCTTATTAACTTATTACTCTGCCTTAAAAAAATAAGCTAATTATAAACGCATGTAGGTTGTGGACTTGACTAACTTTATCAGGGTCACATAGTTATTGGGAACATACTTTAAAGCGATAGAAAGCAGAAATTATTATCTTAATAATGAGGTAACTTAAAACCAAGCTTGATAGATGAATAAATGAGAGGAAGTTCAGGCTTCCACTTTGATTCTTTCAGAAGAAGGGCCAGCTTCATCTAGGTCTCCTCTTTGTTTTTTTTTTTCTTCCTATTAGTTCTCTCAGGGTTGGATGAGGGAAGTACTCAGCAGTCTGCAACCCCGTAAGGATCCCATTTCCTGTTTAAACTTCCAGTTGGTTACTTGTCCTGCTGCTTGCTTTCAAGCTCACCATAAAATAGGTGTTAATCGTAATACCCATTTTTGGCCCTCTTCATTGGACTGATGTGCTCAGGGTCCCATTGAGATGTCAGGGTTCAAAAGAGGTTGTTAGGTATCAAGAAACACTGCCTGTACTATTTTAGTGGCCTGCAAATTGAGTGCTGAGTTGATTATATGAGACCTGATTCTAAAAAGTGATCAGGAGATGCGCTCCTCCTTTCCTAAATTCAGAGGCAATGGAGGGCCCTTCTTCACTGCTCATTTTCAGGTCAAGGAGGAAACAACATAGTGTAGTATTAGATATTGGAAGGGATGATTTCAGTGTATAGGTTTTTCTGAGGGTTTTGTTTTTCAGCAAGTAGTGCTCTATCTGTAACAGCAGCATAAAAAGTAAGGGTAGAATGGGCACATCTGATAGTGCAGAAGACTAAAGGCAAAGACCTGAACTCGAAAGATTTTGTGTACTCCTCCATTCTGATAATTGTGGTCAGGTCCTAAGAGGAGGATACACTACAAGAAGGTAACCCATCCTTGGGGAGGATAGGCTGTCCTGATGCTTGGAAGTATTGGAAGCAAAAGTACTGGAGATTGTAGTTAAGTGGGGACTCTATATCTTGGGATATTGTAATCTGATGTGAGTAACTGATTAAATACATGTTCATTCCGAGCAATGCACCCATGGTCTTTTATGCTTGCTAATAAAATTTCAGTCATCAAGTTAGGCTTTATTGTAGCCTGTAATAACTCATTCTGCCTGCTGCTATTTTCTAGTGTTGTTCCGGAGCGAGCCAGCGCTACCCTCACCCTGCTCTAAACCCAGTGATCTGCAAGTGCAATACAGTATTGCTTCATTAATTCTGCTGAGATTTCCCTCCTTTTTCCCCCCTTCTCGCCTCTCCCTGCAGTGGTTAATAGCATAAGGGATATTAAATGTCAATCCTCCTGTATCCCTTTGGAAGTTCCAGAAAGAGATGATTGAGTGGCTTATCACTGCAATCACTGTAATCAGTAAGTAATGACTTAACATCCTGCTGGATAACATAAGGTGGAATCAGGAGAAAACATTAGTTAGCAGCAGAAGCTTGCCACCTGGACAAGGTGGAGGTGAAATTTAGGGAATTATACACTTGGGAGTTTTTTTTTTCCTGAAAAACAAAACCAAAAAATCCCCGGAACACCCAAACAACCATTTTACAATTGTATCTGGGTATTGAAATGCAGTAAGAAGTGATAATAATAACAACAAGGTTTAAAATGGGTCTCTGCCGTATGGCAACAGTACCAGGCTCTGTAGCTTGTGCTTTGCAGAAGTCTAGTATCAATGAGACCTCAAAAAATTCAGGCATTATAGCCCATAGCAGTGGGGAGGGGGAAGCAGCCAAGAGGTTTGATTTTTAGCAGGAAGAAAAGTGCTGGCAATTGAAGCTTCAGTGATATTGTTAGGCTTCCAGAACAGGGCTTGGAAATCTGCAAGTGGCGGAGCTGTGGGGAGTAGATCTTCTTCTTAAAGTCAATAAAAGGAATTCTTAAAAGTCCTTCTAATGGACTGAAAAGCAAGCGAGCCCTCTGGCAGGAGCAGCATTGGGCTTTACTCTTGGAGCTGTGTAAATCAAGGCAGCTGAAGTAATTAAATTACTTAACAGGTTTTCAAATGGCGTGCATCTTTTCTACATGTTTTCTGTTTCTTGTCTGTCTCCAGTTAAAAGGAAATAATCAGGCATCAGTGTTGCATTTGGTTGTATCCCTGCTCTATATGTTTGCTTTTTCTCCTCTTTATTTTGTTTTCTCTTTCTCAGAAGATACAAAACCTCAGCTTCTGCTTACATAGACATTCTTATCAAATACATGTGCCAGTAAGTGGGAGAAGTGTGCTTAGGGTGTGGTTTGTGATTATCTAAAGAAGGTACTGTATTAAAACTACACTCTCTGTATTCTTTCCAAGCCATAGCTCGTTATTTTGGAGTGAGGACAGGAGGGGAGGGAGACGCATTCTTTTGCCATCCAGACGAAGAGGGAATGAGCTGGGTTTTTATTGCTGTGTTATTATCTTATTTCCCATTAAAAAGTCTTTGCCTTTGATGCGTATTGCAAGTGGTCACAATTTAATTTGCAGCTCCTATTTTTGCTGGTAAGTCTGGCAGTTCAGAAAAACATTGATTTACTTATAAGTGTGATCTGGACCCAGTGATGAATGTGTCTTTCAGGCGTGCAGAGGCACTTTGGGAAGGAGAAGCACACAGAAATACTGGGTTTTGTTCAGATGATTGTAAAATTGGGCTTGTAAGGCTTTATGGGTCAGATTATATCAAAAAGCAGTTCCTAATCTTGTGCCTGCAGTCAGCTGGAGTCTTGCTACACAGAAGCTGCGTGTGCACATTCTTTGCACATGCCAACTGCTTAAACCATGCTGGTTTCCATTCATTTAGCACGCCTTTGCATGCATGTTCCACACGCAGCCAAATGGAAATGTGAAAACTTAAGTCCCACACATGCAATAGCTTAAAAATGCAGCCAGATACCGCAAACTAAGGGCGAAGGGGATATTTTTTCTGCTTAATGGAACAGATTTGTACTGATGGAGTGTCTCCTAAGAGGAGATGATAAATCGCTGAAACTTCAGTTATTGTTACAAACTGTGTGTGCTCTCTTGCTCTCTCTGTCCCTGTCGTGTGCTTGCTTCTCTCTTCTTTCCCAGCATAGTGGCTCATATGTAACAACAGAGGATTTTGTAGAAAAGTTCCTTATGGGCCTGACCAGCAGTGTTTTCCCCTCCTCCTGCTCTCTTTTCTTTCCTTCTGTCTCCTCTCTTTTCTTTCTTTTATTTTCCTGTCCTTCCCCCCCCCCTCCTTTTTGTTCTTTCTTTTAGTTTTCAGAAAGTTGAGTTCCATCCCAATTATTAAATCTTCGGAGACCATTCCCACATGGTTCTGTAAATGGTAGCTTCATCCTGAGTTCTTTCATCTCTTTTCCTGCTCTCCTGGCTTGACAGTTGAAAAGGTCTGACTGTGCCACACAATGGTTTGATTGGTTTCTCTAGGGGAGGCTTTACCCTGCCTCATCATTCGCCAGGCAGGTGGACCAGAAAGTCTCTTGATTCTTTTGTTGCCTCTCAAAGTCCGAGGTCTTTGACTGAATAAATCCTCCGTCATGGGATAATTTGCTAAAAGGAGACTGAAAGATGTGAGAGAAAAGCCTCACTACTTGGGTGCTGAATTAATGAAATAACTGGGCCTTGGAGTTTGCAATTGAAAAATCACCAGGAATGCAATGGGTGGAGACAGGCTTCAGAATGCAAGCCCGTTACTTCCCTGTAATAAACTATGAGAGCTTTAACTGATCTTGCTAAATACGCCGGCTCGCCTGGCCGCCTCCACTATTTGCATCTGTAGCCCTGTTCGGCGGGGGAAGCCCGAGCAGAATAAAAGCCGTTTTGGTGCAGTGCCTACTTAGTCATTAGATTATTACGAGGGGCTGGAAAGAATTCCATATGACAGAACTAGGGTTGAGTTAACACAGGACGAAAAGTAATTTACAGATAGGCTGTCCTCAGCCATCTTCGTAGCCCCTGATAAGGTTTCATTTCAGAATGGATAGGCGACATTTCCACTTACGGGCCCATTCTGCGACACCTGTGATAACAGCTTCTGGATCCTAATTGAAATTGGTTTCAAAATGGATTTTCACTTTTCTCTGTCTGTGGAAAATATTGAATGGACTCAGAGCTGCCACAGAGAATCCCAGACCTTGGAAAATGGAGCAAGAATCCAGGATCATCTTTCATAACTGTGTCGATGATATGACAGTTTTGTTATCTGTCTTATTAATGAAATCATTGATCACCTGATGAGGGAGATAATAAACTACAGTTTTGCTGCTCTTCAGGAAGCTCAATTAGATTTTTTTAAAAATAGAGATGGGGAAAACCAAGCCAAAACAATGAAGCGACCGTTGTCAAGGTCTGTTTTCAACTTCGTTCTTCTTGAAGATGTTTTAGATAGAAGAAGTCTGTAAAATGCTGACTGCATCTTGAGTTTATTGAAAGTAAAAAGGGAGGGGGAAAAAGCAAACCTGATGCTCACATGAAGACTTAGTTATTGTGGTTTTTTTTGTTTTTAACAAACGGCACTGAGTAAATAACACTTAAGTCCTAGTAAGTGCCATGGAAACTCAGATGAACTGAGAAACAATGGAGCTCAATTTTAGCTGAAGTGGGATTAGTGATCCCAACTCTCTGAATGCCTCGACATGGACAAAGGCTGGCTCTTAAGTGCAGCGAACGTTGCCGCGATGCTGGTTCTCCTGAAAATCATTTCTTCTTTAAAACAAGGCGTCAGCCTTTAGTTGTTAAAGCTGCTCAGGCTCCCTGGAAAAATAAGTTCCCTTTTTTTTTGTTGTTGTTTCTCCACAGTAATGGACTTGAGAAGATTTCTCAATGCAAGCAAACATAATAAACCTCCTGCTCGGGATAAAATGTGCGTGCAGGCTTCGACAATAAAACCTGAAAGGATTTTGTGATGTGTTGTTTCCCTGCCTGCTTTCTAATTATTGGGCAAAGAGATAAATCTGTTGTTTGTGCTTGGTTGCTCTGGAATGCGTGCTGTATTCCTTGAGGAAGGTGGGAAGGGATTGTTTTTCTGAAGAGGGATGCCGGTGACTTCTCATATTTCACTGTGAATTGTATCCTAGGTGTTCCTTCAGTCCCTCTGTTGGGGTGGGTCAGTCTATCCCCCTTTTTAAGCTTGAAAGGGGAGCTTTGATCAAAGGTTTCAGTGATGTCACTGATCTCTGGTGATTGATTAGGAACAGAAGTTCTGGAGCATTTTGCATGTCCGCCTTTTCCTTATCACTTCAAATCCATTAGTGCCTTCCCATTAGGGTGGCTTTCAGTCGGGGGGAAAGCAGCCCATGCACATGTGTGTGTATATGCATATATACATACATATATGTACAAGCCACCCATGTATATGCATATAGAGAAAGGGAGTAGGAAAGCGTACAGGCTTCATGGTCTGAGTTATAAATGTACTTTAACATGAAGAGAAACAGTTTTTATTGGTCTGTGTTGATTCAGGTGATACTAATTGCAAAACTCTTGGGTGTAATTCTTCTCTGTTCTTCTGCAGCTGCTCTCACAGGTTTAGATCCACTTAGGTCTGTGTCATCAGTGCATTTTGGGCTGGTTTCCTTCCACTTGCTGTAGTTCACCTGGAGAGGAATCATGCCCCTGCTTGTTATTTCTGTGCTTGTGATGCACTTTAAGATCCACTGTGTGTGTTAGTGGCTTAGAGATATTTCATAATTAGGGATTGAAAAATAAGTATTTTAAATGTATAATGTATGTTTCTTGGAAGTTCAGAATGAATGTTGAGCTTTTAAGAGAAAAGATCTTCTGTTCGTAAAGGAGGAGCAGTCCTCTGACTCCTAGTGGTATGGGAGGTTGGGCAGTGGGGTCTCCTCATGTCCATGGGGGTGATGTGTGTGTGAACAAATGGCACAGGACTTGAGTCTGACTTCACTGTGGTGTAGATGAGGAAGATGGACTCCATTCCTAAATATCCCACTTCTGACAGCACACTGTGATTTATGTGAGGAACTTAAAAACTCAGCACAGGCTTTAAGAATCTTGAGTTAATGAATTACTGCGGTAAATGGAAGCTTTCAGTCTGTAGGATAATTCACAAATGTTAATGGTATTTTCATGTGTCTCCTTCCCCCTTTCTTTTCAGTAGGTCGGCTCATTTCTCCCCCTCTCTCAGATCTCCTTCACTCTCTCTTCTGCTGTTGTGCATTTCACACCAGGAGATGACAAGTCTTGTGATTGCAGCAGAGGCAATTGAAAGAAAATAAAGGGAGTTCTTTTTCTCTGGTGCTGGCCCATGAACATACCGTAAAAATTGGATTAGACACACCTAGAGTTGGGATTGATTGCATCTTGAATGGGAAATTAGAACATCTGAAAAATTCCTGTTTGGATGGAACAGAAGCACAAGGAGGAGAAGTTGGATGGGAACCAGAGAAGAACTGTAAATCACTATTGAAGTTACTTCCTATGGTTTACCATTGGCTGTCACAGAAAATTGCCTTCGGCTTGTTTATAGCTAATTCCCTCTATAGAAAACTTCAATTTGTGGACTGGCCTCTGAACGGGATTGATAACTCTGTTTATAGACCAGGATGGGTATCTAAAGATAACAGATAATGCAAATGAGCCTTGATAAGCCAGGGAAGCAATTATGGCTCCAACTTGGTTGATGGATTTCAGAGTGCCTTTCCACAGATTACAGATTTACTGGGGTTTGCACTATAGTTTTCTTAGCGGTGCTGGAAAAACAAAACCAGAGTCATTTGAATAGAACTCAAAAGATGGAGCAGCTGATAGAACCCGCTTCCCTACCACTTGTAAACCTAGGGAATCAGATTAAGCAGGCAATGCTCAGCCTTCTCTGGGAGGAACATGATTTGATAAAAGTGGGTGTTTACTATTCAGTTTACAGTCTCATCTGAAGTGTGCAAACGTGGATGTCCTGTGGGAGTTTACAGCCCATTCCAGCTTTAACTCAGATAAAATGCTCCTCATAAACTGCCTTCCTGCTTTCATTTTCAATTTGGTATTTCTGCTGGAGAGGAGGATGGAGGATGGACCCTGTGAGTGGTTCAAGGTACCTCTGATGTTTAAGCCCATAACCCTGGGCTGATTCCAGTGCTGACTGCAGGGTGTAGCTGAGCGGACCGGGTTCAGGGGGCAGCTGCACCAAGTGGTGTGTTTCCCTCTCAAATCCATGAATTTTCCCATTGGAAGTGCCTGAGAAGCCACAGTTTCTCAGAGCCAGGAGGCTGCAGGGTGTCTTAAGTGGGCTGTAAAGGGCTTACTGCTTATCTGCCTCTAAACATCTGTTCAGGTACATTCTCCATTCATAGAATCGCAGAATGGTTTGGGTTGGAAGGGACCTTAAGATCAACCAGTTCCAACCCCCTGCCATAGGCAGGGACACCTTCCACTAGTGCAGGTTGCTCCAAGCCCCTGTGTCCAACGTGGCCTTGAACACTGCCAGGGATGGGGCAGCCACAGCTTCTCTGGGCAACCTGTGCCAGTGCCTCAGCACCCTCACAGGGAAGAACTTCTGCCTAAGAGCTCATCTCAATCTCCCCTCTGTCAGGTTTAAGCCATTCCCCTTGTCCTGTCCCTACAGGCCCTTGTCCGAAGCCCCTCTCCAGGTTTCTTGTAGCCCCTTTAGGCACTGGAGCTGCTCTAAGGTCTCCCCTTAAGGAGCCTTCTCTTCTCCAGGCTGATCCAGCCCAGCTCTCTCAGCTTGGCTCCAGAGCAGAGCTGCTCTGGCCCTCAAAGCATCCTTATGGCCTCGCACTGAAAGGATCTGTAGCTTCTTTAAGTAGTCCAGGCTTTAAATATTTAAATCTTACGTGTTGCTTTCCAGCCTCCTCACTTAAGCCATTGTCTTTTAATTGGCTCTCTTCAGTTGGACATCTGGGGTCTTGACACCCTTGATCACTAAATTATAAGCTTCATTTGTGAAACCTGTGGTAAGTTCTCATGAAGCCATCTCAGGACCTACTCCTGGAAATGCGCTTTCTTTTGCAAGTGTTCTATTTGGAGGCTCCTCTGTGTGATCAGAAAAAAGGAAAAATGAGTAAGGTCTTAGTTCGTGTGCAGTTACAATAATTAGAGTGACTCCTTGTAGTTTGAACTATTCCAGCTTTAAAATATTTGTTCTAGCTATTACTATCAAACAAAAACTATTTTGTTTGCTGACATGATAGAGGCTGCCTATGTAAGAGCATAAACAATGTAAAAGTCCTGCTCTCAGCTTTGAACACTTCCTTTTGGTTGTTCAGAGGATAGGGGGAAGTAGGTGGGTTTTGCTGTTTAGATTCCCAAAGACCTTTTTCTTCAGCCTTTTAACTTTAATCAGGATTAAAGCCTTGCATACATTTCATTTGGCACTACAGGGTTGCTTTTTTTCTTCTCTGAGGAATAACCTTAGTATGAAGGCTACCAAAACATCTCAAGTAATAAACGTATTTCAAGGGACTGTGATTTATTGCTACATTTAACTTCAAGGCTCAAAACAGATGCTAAAAATAAGCTTACCATTAAATAATAATTATATCTGGACATGAAGTAAGAACTTCAATCAAAGATACCAAAAATTCCACCACCTATTTACAGGAGAGAGAAAGAGAATGAAAGAAGTTAAGAAAGGCAGGACCTAAAGTAAAAGGAAGGAGGAGGGGAAAGGGCGAGGGGAAAGGACAATGTTGCCTTGAGACATAACTGTTAGCCACAAAGGGAAAGCAGCAGGAGTTTTTTGTTTGAGTATCTGAACGTAGTTTAGGCTGCTGCTTTTGTCTTTGTATTTGGATGGGCATACTGTTGGGTTTGCATCACTTGCCCTCTGAGACTTGTAGGCCCTTTGGGAAGGGAAGGCAGAACCTCAGACCAGCGCAAGGACGTGGGCATAGTGTTGGCTGCTGACTTTGTGCAGTCCCAGAGAAGTCAGACTTACTGGCCAGGCCTCTTGTATGTGTATGTATATGTATGTGCTCAGCAGGGATGTGATGGGCATCCCTTGTATCTGCAGGTCTTTGGCATGGTCTGGCTGGTGCAGTATTGCCTTGTACACATGCTTCTGGATTTCCAGGAATCTTGGCTTCTGTGGAACCCAAATCCTTGGCAGCCTGGTTGTGAAAGCCCCCTGTCTTGCAGGATTAAACTTATTTTAATGTGGAACTTACCTAAGCAATGAGAAATTTAGAGGAATCTAAGGAAAATGCTTCATTTTGTCGTGCTTATGTTCTTGTTTTAGCAGTAAAGAGCAGTGAAATTGCTTTTCCTTGTTTCTGCTGGAGGACGCAGAGGGCAGCAGCATGTGCATCTCAGTCTGCCAAGCTGCAATTGAGAGGGAGAGGGTTCAAAATTTAGCAACAGTTAATTCTTCTTCAAAATGTAGAGAGTCCATGAAGTTGGGTGGATGATAACTGAGTGAACACAAGCCATGAAGAGGTATGAAATGATCTCACTGAAAATCTGTTATCCGGCTTTCTGTTCCTTTTCTCCTCCCTTTCACTCATGCTGGGGGTCAGGCAGAATCAGTTTCCAACCTGAAAAGTGAGACATAAAAGTGGACAGATGTTGCAAACAACATGGTAATATTGCTCCTTTATCTATTCCCTTCTTCCAGAGAGGTCCATCCAGTCCAGTCTTCTCTTCAGAGGTCAGCAAAGAGTGTGAAGTTGGCTCTTGTGATTACTACCATGAGGTCCCAGTGATCCCAGTTTATTTCAAGGAACAGAATTGAAAGGGAGAGATGGAAGAGCTGGAAAGGGAAAAGGAGATTCCACTTAGGTTTTTTTTTAATATTATTTTTTTAGCTGGTATCTGGTACAACATTTTGGTTTTAAAACCACTCAGAATGCCTCTGTTTCATAAGCACGTACTTCTTTTTGTTTCAGTGCTCGAGATGCCTGCGAGTGACTTAAAACTCAAACCATGAAGGCAAGGGGAAAGGAGGAGGATGTTTTACATTGCAGTGTTTTAGGAAGTAAAAATTAGCCAACACTTAATAGGTGTCTGTTGTTTCCCATTCTTTATTAAAATGCATGGGATGTGGATCAAATGACTTTATTCAGCTCTCAGCATTTCAGCTACATTGGAATGGGGGCTGCAGGCAGTTGGATAAAGTCACTGGAAAGCTGCCCACTTTCACCGCTGCTTATACAAGCTTGCTTGTATCCTCTGGGGAATACTATTTTGTAATGTGTCGTATCAGATGAGTATCCCTGTCTTCCCTTTAGCCCTGGAATGCCAGAAGTAGGTGAGTACTGGTGGTGATGATGATGAGGATGATGGCTGTCTCCTCTCTCTCCCCTCTTTCTGGGCTTAATGAGAGACAGTCTTTAAGAACCTTTGCCAAATAAGTGCTCTGTTTCGGTGTCATCTGAAAATAACATGCAGTGTGCATTGCTCACAGTAAGTAGTAATGGTTGAGTTATAAATTATTTCGCAATTGCTGTGTTTTTGGGATAGCCTAAATGATAGTTAAGTGTATTGTGGAGCCAGCATAATGAAGGATGTGTAAGTGACTCCCTTGTTAGACCACCTTCTTGTTGGCTTTCAAAAAACAAGCCATCCCAGCTTCTTGATATGCCCGTATTTCATGTCTGCAGATGTATGTTCAGCTCTTGGCTGTGCCACAGTTGAGATGGGATTTGAGGTCTTGTCCTTAGTTCTGCTGGATAGGTGTTCTTGTCAAAAGGAAATTCCTGGGAATTTCACACTGTTGAGGCCAGCCCTATAAATTCACTACTGGGACAGATGACTGTAAGCAGTGCAGACTGGATCTTCTTGTCAGTGTCATGGTGGTGGCACTGGAAAGCATCAGGGAGGCAGACCCTGAATCTCTCATTCAAATTCGTTACCGGAAGCCGCAGATGAGCACATGTTCGGTGCACCTACACGTGCTCCAGTTCACCACTGCACCCTTCTGCTTGGGTTACTTAATGCAGAACCATGAAGTCATGCTCTCAGAAGTCTGTACCAGTAGGTAGCAATCTAGCTTCATTATCAAGTGACCTAATTTTATGTCAAGAATTGCCCTCAGCTTCATAATAAACTCTTGCAATTGGGTACTCAGATGGATGATGCTGGTCATTTGCATTTTACAGTGCTTGTTTAGGGGTGGAATGCCCTGAGGACTCCTGTGAGGCTTGGAGTGACAAGGATAATACATCCTATGGTACATTTCAGAGTAAAAAAACCCCAAACCATTAAGGAATTTATGATCCATAGAGCCATTTAGCTTGAAGGTCCTCTCAGGCAGAGAGAGGGGTGCTCACTTGACAGAGTAAGTGAGACCTGCAGTGGAGCAGATCTGTTGAGGGCAGTGTGAAGAGGAGGCTGGGAAGCAGGTTAGATAACAACAGTGGTCGCTGAGCTGAGGTGACACAGGTCACCTCCTGGGTTATATGGCAGTCACTTACCTGAATTCCTTGCTTGTCTCCCTAACTGATGGGGTCTATTCCTCTTCCTAGAGAAGTCCCTTTTATTCCTTTCCTGAAATGCACTAAGGATGGAGGACATTTCATTGTGTAGCACTTTACAAACTGGTATGAACCTAACCTTTTACTGTTAAATTAACTTGAAACAGTGGTTGCTTGAAGATAAGAACCTGACCTTAAAGTCTTATATCCACATAACGTAAAGCGGTCTTTGGATGCTGATGGGTGTTACTTTCACAGGCTGGAATCGTGTGTTGGCAGGACTGGGACGTTATATGGCTTGTATGTAGAATGCTTGTTTACAAATGGAGTTACAGGTTGGATGAAACGAGAGGCGTATCTCTTGGCTTCTTTTCAGCGCGGATGTAAGAGGAGATTTCTCTCTCATGATTTACATGGTTGAATGAGTTAGAATAAAGCGGCAGGTGTCATTCCGAATGTGTGAGTCTGCACTGGCGGAAGCAATCCCTCATATGGCTTTTGCATATGCTCTGGGAGTTGCTGTTAAGTCAATATTTACTTCTCAGGGAGTAAATGCCAGAGTTGTGTCTGAAAGCTGCTACTGCTGCATCAGTAGAAGTTATTTGCTATGTCATCAAATATCCCATGGTGCAGATTCTGGGAGTTTCAGAAGTGTTGTGACTGGGAGCTTGTGGTCAGTAGCTGGGAACACAAAAGGTGTTTTTCAGCAACTCTGTACAACTGTCCAGATCACATATTTACAACTTGTTGCTCTCTAATACTTCACAGAAACAGCTTGTAAAGGGTTTCTCCTTCAGGATCTTCAACACCATCAAGGAAGGCGTATGTCAGTTGGCATCACTGAACTCATGGTTAGAACTCTTATTTTGCTGGGTGAGGATGATGGGAGAGAGAATTTGGTTGATGACTTCTGGAGCTGTTTTAATCAGTAACCTTTACCTACAGACTACATTTGGTGTGGGTGGGACTCCCTCCCAGCAGAAAAGCCACAGGCTTCCCTGAGGATAACAAAGGTCTGTCTGATAGAAGGTAGGATGTGTAAGATGCCTGCAGTGCAGTTTTGTTTGGATGCTAAAGAATACTGTAAAAATGCTCTTTTTTTTTTGTATGAGAGCACCATTACATTCCCAGGAGACCCACCTGTGCAGCAGTTATGCAGGCAGGTTCTCTGCAAGGGTGGGAGCAGGCAGTCTGCAGGTGCAGATGTCTGCTGCAGGCACATCAAAGTGGGCACAGGTGCCCTGCGTTTGAGTTCATGTATAAATGCATTACTCCTCCCTCTTTTTGCTTTCTGTAGAAGGTCATCATGGCTTTGAGTCGGGGGGGGGGAGTTATACAACATCTAACCTCTGACTGTTTCATGGAAGGCTTGAAAGTCTTCTGGGATAGAGGCTGCAGTGTGAGGCTGTCTATGTCTTCTCCTGCTGCCTATAAAGCCAGGTGGAGTGTGACCTTCTTGGAAGCTGGAGATACCTGTGGAGTTTGAGGTCTGATCCACAGTTGATTGAGGTCAGTCCCATTCTAATAGACTTTGGCTGAGTCCCTGAGAGAACAGCACCAATTACCCTACAGAAAGGATGCTAACCCATTTTTCACGCTAGCTTCTCCTCTACAGAAGGAATCCAGAAGAGCATGACTCTTAATGACTGCAGCTTATAAGTAACTAGGCATCATTCAGCACTTACTGAGCTTGTGATGTGTTGGCTGCTCTCCTGTAGCTTGGTATCTTTGCTTAGTACCTCTCAGCACTTCCTTATGTAAAAGCTGGGAGTTAGATGAGAAGCTGAGCCCCCTGTTTGAATGCTTTAGCATCCTATGGAGGCTGGCTGCTGTTAACAGTCCCTTCTACACTGGGCTTTGCTATGGAACAACTGGTTAGGAAGTCTTGACTTTTTTTCTTCAGTGCTTGCATTTAGCTTGGGTGGATTTTGCGCAGGGGGAGAATTTTTAGTGTATGGGTGATACACAGCAAAGATCTTAAGTAATTCAAACATTGCTTGTGCAAAGAGCACACTGAAATGTAGGAAAGCCAGGGATTTTTCATTTGTAGCATAGGGTGCAGTCCATGTTACAGGCACGGTGCACCAAGCGTTCTTTCACATAAGCCTTGAGTGCGTTTATTCTTTGTACATCATGAAGCAGTGATAAGAGATGAATTAATAAATATTCCAACAAGCACTTTTCATCCGCTGTTCACTGTAAAATAAGATTAAAACCTGTAGAATATGTTAGTTTTCCAGGGCAATAGGTAAAAAAAAGAAGACAAACACCTCAAAAGCTGGGTGTTAGCATTTATATGTGCCAAAATAAAAAAAAAATATAAAAAAACTCTGGATTTGCACTTCAGAAATAGTGCTGTCTTCATCCACTTCATGTGTGTGAAGCTACCCAGTTAAACTGTGATGTGACAAAGGCAGTATGTAACCTCTTTAAAGTCTATATAAGTCAAGGCTTTAACCTACTGCTTTTAAAAGGGAATGCTTAGGGAATGCTTTTTTATAACTTCTTTTTGTATTCCATTTAAATGTAGATTTTTTTAAGGCCTTTAGGATAGTGGAGCGTCTTATGCAATGAAATGTTAATCAGGACTCTTTTGTAGCTACTTGGTTGGAGGATAAAATATTTAGTGCTGTTGTATATTGAGCCCACATTCCTTATGTACACACACAGGTTCTCTTTCTCTCTCCTTTTCCCTCTTCCCTGCCCCCCAACAATCAGAGGTGTAAGGAAATATACTAATTAATATTTGAAGAGCTGATCTGTGCTTTCCATTAGTGATAACCTGACTTGGTTACATTTCCACCAGACTGCTAGTAGAGAAGTGTAGTAGTTGAGTGACTGAATGTAGTTAATGTCCAGGATTGGTCCCTTCCCTATTTATCCTGTTTGTGAGTAGAAAACAACTTTGGCTATCTCCAGGTAAGTGTCTTTGCTGAGCAAACTTGTGATATTGGAGATCTGGGCTTCTGTTTCCGTTGATTACAGTAACTTTCAGCCAGTAGATACAGCTGCATTGTACAGTCGCATAGATTCCTTGGGGTCTGGTTTTGTAATGCTATAACCAACATACTGTAGCGTTCAAGGCACCACCTGTGTCCTGAAACACATGTGCCTGCCACTAGGAGTTGGGTTATTTAAGTGTGTATTTAGGTGTCTACATAGACTGCTCACAAGTTGAAGGCTTAAATAATCAGTTTAGTTACTAAATTTCTTTTTTTTTCCCCTAAGTTTGTGTCTTTTGAGTAAGAAAGTAAATTTTGTTCTTCACGTCCCATCATAATGATCCTAAGCTGATTTCTTCTGGTGCAGTGGGTCCGTTTGGTCCACGATTCATACTTGTTTCACAGAAGTCACATTTCATTTCAGGTATGATTCTTCGTTTTTGTCGGATGTTTCTTGATACTTCTGGATCTTTTGACAACTTGGATTTTGTGTTACTTGGTAAAAGCTGTTAACAATAGGGATATTGTAGGATTAGATTCAGTTAAACTAAGGTTTCCACTAAATCTTAGACTTCATGATACAGCAATGATCCTCCTTGATGTAAGGCTTTACTTCAGCTGTGTTTCTTGTATATCCTTTTCATTTTTTAAAGGAACGTGCTAATGAAAGAGGCCAGGAGTCACTGTCACAGAATGGCAACGTGGGGTTAAGGGTGTAGGCTCTGCTTTCACTTAAATCCGGAGCACAGATTTGGACTGTGAGTATGAGAGGAGCAAGGGAGCTTGTCTAGTGTTTGTGTATTGGCAGGCATTTAGTGTGGGATTATACTTTGTGTTGTCTAACCTCTGCTTCCACAGAAATCTGAGTGTTCTACAGCACAGAGCTGTGTCAGTGCACACAGCCTGATGAGCCTTGTCTTCAAACTTGGCCACTGCGCTGGAAATACTCATCATGTGGTTATTGTTATTTCCTTTTCAACACGGCGGGAGGGGGGGAGCACTGATACCTTCTCAAACTTTTTCTGTTAGGCTCTTCCCCTAAATGCAGTGCTGTCTTCCCAGCTGCCCAGAACTATTTGCTGCAGGCAGATGGTACTGTGCGAAGGCAAACCAAGCCAAACACGTGAAATCAAAAGTCAAATTGCATCGTTATACTTGGTGTGTAACATGCCCCGAAACACTCAAGGATACCTTTTGTGGGGATGGTGGTATTAAAGTTTTCCATTTTGGAAAACTCTGCCAGTCATGTTCAGTCAATCTCATGGCATCACTGTATGGCACTGGGAAGCTAAAACCAAAGTTATGCCAAGTGCTTCAGTTTTGTATTTAGCAGGAAGCAAGTATAAACACTTTCAGGGTTTTTTTTGCCAGTTTCTCCTGGTTGTGCAGGAATTGCCAGAACAGCAGGAAAAACAAGTCCCCCAAGAGAATCACTTTTGTATGGAATGAACAGGCTGAACAGCCCATTGCTGTGCATGCTTCAGATTTCATTTCTCACTGCGATTTTGGAAAAATGCATGCTCCACAGCTCTGTGAGGAGCTCCATTTCACTTGAGGATTTTACTGGGAATGGTGCACTGAGCTTCTATCTGGTTTATTACAGTGCAGCTACAGCTTTGTTTGTCAGTGACAGAGTGTTTTTAATGGTACTTTCTTAGCCTTATAGCAAGGAGTCTCAGACTTCAGACCTGAAAACAAGACGATGAGCAGATGAAATTTAGCAGGTAATGCTGTTACCTCAAAGTATGGTAAGAGCTGTTGTGCTGGAACACAGGAAAGGTCAGCTTGGACGCCAGTAGGGAGCTACTTGTGTTGGCGGACTAGGTAAGATTGGCTTAGTGCCTGTATGATAGCATGCCCTTGGACGGCTTTGTTATGTAGAGGGTAATTCTTGTTTGTGAAGCTTCATGAGATAAGAGTCACTGAAGTCACAAGAACAAGACACTCATTGATCATAAAAACTCTGCCCGGGCTGTGCTCCTTCAGACCCTTGGGTCAGTTTATCTCAGTGTTGCTTTGGTGAACAGCTCTTCCTGGTTTACATTGGGTTAGAGAGTGGAAACAGGTTTTCACTGTTTAGCTCGTAGACCTTTGTGTGGTGTGCCCACTGGAAGTGCTTTGGGACCTTCCCCAGGGCTGTTTGAGCATGGCGTGGGATCCCTGCATTTTTTAGAAGCAGTTGTGCTTTTCTCTGGCTGTAATCAGCTCCGCACAGCCTTTCAGTCACTGAGCGCAGCTTTGCAGAGCCTGTTAATGCTGTTCCCTAATTGCTTCTGAGCAATAAAAGGAACTCTTACACTGGCCAGATCTTCCTAAAAAATCACTGTTAAATATTAAGCTGTCTCTTATGGTTTAAATGAGGCAGCCTTGTTCTGTAGGGAGCAAGAGCTGGGACCAGACCAGTTACAGTCTGAGTCTGATTGACTTGCTATGTGACAAAAGTCTTTATTCTTTCAGGGCATGTTATTTTACTCTATAAAGAGAGGACTGTGTGTCTAACAACCTTTTGTTTAGGATGAGTTTGAAATACAGAGGATTGTTTGACATACACGTTTAAGGTGGGTACCTTGAGGGGCTTACAGCCCATTGTCCTGCTTCCCAGAGGACTTTGCAGATATCACACTGCTTCACTTCACTAGGGAAATGAGATCTTCCTTTACTTACCTACCCTGGCAAAAGGAGAAGAGGAGTCAGGACAATAAAACTATTTGCAGTGGTTTCCACTAGCTGCCTGTAGGAGGGAGGCAGTGTAGATGTAACTGGTCTTGCCCAGAGCAACACTGACACTGTAGATGTTCATAGAATCATAGAATCCGAGACTGGTTTGGGTTGTAAGGGACCTTAAAGCTCACACAGCTCCAACCCCCTGCCATGGACAGGGACACCTTCCACTAGACCAAGTTGCTCCAAGCTCCATCCAACCTCACCTTGAACACTGCCAGGGATGGGGCAGCCACAGCTTCTCTGAGCACCCTGTGCCAGTGCCTCAGCACCTTCACAGGGAAGAGCTTCTGCCTAAGAGCTCATCTCAGTCTCCCCTCTGTCAGGTTAAAGTCATTCCCCCTTGTCCTGTCCCTACAGGCCCTTGCCCAAAGCCCCTCTCCAGGTTTCCTATAGCCCCTTTAGGCACTGGAGCTGCTCTAAGGTCTCCCCTTAAGGAGCCTTCTCCTCTCCAGGCTGAACCAGCCCAGCTCTCTCAGCCTGTCTCCAGAGCAGAGCTGCTCCAGCCCTCTCACCATCTTTGCAACTTGCTCTGGACTCATTCCAACAGCTCCACATCCCTCTTGTGCTGTTGCCCCAGAGCTGGATCAGGACTGCAGGGGGGGTCCCACCAGAGCAGAGAGGGAGAATCCCTTCCCTGACCAGCTGCTCACGCTCCTTTAGATGCAGCCCAGCACACGATTTGTTTCTGGGCTGTAAGTATGCATCGGTCATGTTGAGCTTCTCAGCCGGCACCCCAAAGTCGTTTTCCTCATGTTCCTTCTGCTAGGGCAAGGAAGAAAAATGAGGAAGGACCTTCTGTATAGTAACAGTGGTGCAGGAGGTAGATCCTATGCTCTTCTAAGACAGCAGAGGTATCAAGGGCTCCCAGGCTTGTGTATCTGTGCAGTCAGGCGGCTACTCCCCTGTTTTAGGAAAGGGAATGGACTCTCACCAGCTGATGATGGCACCAGCCTGATTCTGACCTGGGGGCGTTGGGTCAGGGCTGTATTTGCTACTGAGTTTGGTGCATCTTCCTCTGCCTGTGCTTTGCAGTCTGTGGAGGCATGGCTTAGGCTTGGACTGGAAGGACTGTGCTGTGGGATGTTGGGGAATGCAGTGGGGAGTGATGGACGATGTCAGATGAGGAAACAAGGAGGCTTCCCTCCAGGGTGAGGGAAGTGACATCTGGATAAAAAAAGGGTGTGAGAAGTAATTTCTTAAATGGTGATGGGTAGAAGGTAAAACAGGGAAAAGAAATCTGAAAGTAAATGATAGATGAGATACCTAGGAGAAAGAGAGCAGATGGGTGGAGGAAGGCAGACATAAGCTTACAAGGAAAAGAAAGATGACTGCATGTGAGCATTTTTGGGGGAGAAAACATCTGTGGTGAATCACAAGCAAAATAAAAATGAAAGTAGAGTAACAGAACTGAGGTTAGAGAGAAACAGAAAATCCCCAGATAGGTAAAAACATACAGGAGGCAGGCCTGTGTCTGAAGAAGGCAGACAATTTAACGGCAAACTAATATACCTTTTGTTTAACATACTGAATCCCGGCTTCTAGCCCTACTCTTTCTGCTTCTCAAACTCAGACTTTCTTTGTCTGATTAATGAAGTAATTCAATACTGTGTGTGGAAAAGAGGCAGCATTTTGCACCTATAGAAAGAGTTATGTCACGTGTTTTGGTTAGGATGGTGAGCGTTACAAAAACAGTCTGTATGAGTGTTGTTAAGTTGGAGGGGATGGTGAGATCACAGCTTGAGCTGAAATGCAGACTTTGCTAAAGCAACCTCACGCATAAGAAGTGGCCTGTGCAATTTTTTCCTTAGGGAAGCCAAACAAACCTGAAACAAGAATAACTTCTCCCACGGATCTTTTTTCTTATGGCAGTCTTCAGGCAGGCCCCAACTGATGACTCTCATGACGGGAAACCTCAGTTTGCAAGTATTTTGAGTCACTAGGGTTCTCATTATCCAATGTCTACAAGTGATGAGTGGTGTAGTGCATAGTGGTAAACATGGAAGTACAGCAAGACTTGCAAAAACAGTATAAATCAAGTGGCGTTGGCTTTTTGGTGGCAGAGTTCCCAGTGGAGTTGCCCAGCAGAGGATGACAGGAGCTGTTACTCATGCAGGACGATGCCCTGCTGTGGGGAGGGGAGATAAGGCTGTGTAAGTGAGAGGGAAGGAATAAACAACATGAGGAGTTGCTGAATTTGCCAGGATTTGGAGCCGTGACTTCCTGAGGGGCATAACGTGGATGCGGTGCTGAAGAAAACGTGCTGCTTTTACTGCTTATTTCAGTGTAATCCTTCAGATTTCTTTTTTACATGGCACTTCAGGTCTGGTACCTGTGGTTCTTCTCACTGGCCATTTCTGTTTGTGTATGCTGTGGGAAGACTGGCCTTTTCTATGTCCTCCTGTCTTTGCCTCCTCTTCAGTTTTCATCCTTTCCTTGCTCAGTTTTCTCAAGCCACTTTTGTGCATCACTCCCTGATCTCCTAGCTAAGCATTTCTTTGCCAGGTTCCTGGTTCCAACTCTTGTTTGCTCTCTTTGTGGTTTTCTTTGTATTCTCATATATTCATTGCCATTTTTCCATTCACTCTGGTTTCTCTTTCCAGTTCTTAAGTCTTAAAAGAGACTGCCCTGCAGTTATCAGGCCCATTTCTGCTTTCCCTTCTTTCCCATCTTCACTACAGCTCTGTCCACTGTCAGTGGGCAATGGAGTTGTCCTACACAATTTTCCTTGCATCTCTCAGTCTGGTTGCTGCTTTGACAGTAGAACCTTAGCTGGTTTCAGCAGTACCTCTGTCTGATGCTTTATTTGCTGCTTGGTATCATTAGAGCAGAATTTATGACCTTCTATTTTCTAGAGCTGTTTTTCAGCTCAGTCTATGGAAATGGCAGTTCTGGTTTCCTTCAGGTCAGTTAAAGATCTATTAAAGGTTCCCTTTTTCTGCTATCTATGTAATGGTATTTATTTTTCAGTAAGAATCTTGAGCACTGAATTAATGAAGTGACTCCAGTCACTTTTGCAGGAAAGAGAGAAGAAAATGGGTGGCATTGGTAGCACATTAAGACGAGGTGGAAACGTGTATATGAGACTTTCCTTCTGTTCGTTCACCCTCCGTAAAGCCTTTATGCAACTGGCAAGATGAGGACTCCTTTATTATATGTCTCTGTTCCAAAATCAGTTGGGACAAGATAGGGTGATGAATGGATGCCTCAGGGCTCTGATGAAAAGCTGTATTTATTGTTTTAAAAAGTCTTCCCATTTAATGAAAACCAGGCACCACACTAGACTGAGCATGCCCTCAAGATATGCCAATGTACACAAAACTCAGCAAAATCTGTGAATCACATTGCATAAATGGTTACAGATACTGGCACTGTAGTTCTTCACAGGCACATGATGGTGATGTTTACAAGCTGTAGGCATTGTGTGGCTTCAGACTTGGCTTAGAAGTGATGCGATACAGGCTTTATTGTTTTGAGGTTTGCAATAAGCAAAGAGTATGCATTGGTGTTTTGTGTTTGATTATTGATAGTGTGTGTGCCCAAATAGAACTCTCTCTTTATAGACATTGGCTTCGATGCCAGATGTTGTTATCAAGATAAGTGGATTTCTTAAATGAAGTTCTGCCAAGGCTTGTTAGGCTTTGGTTAGTCCTGTAGATACTGGTCAGCAGTTCTGAGGTACTGCTCTCAACTGGGAAGGGGCTATGCTTGGATATGCAGTAAAGATGGTACAAAACTTCCCATATGCATGGAATGGATTTAAGGGCACAATGAAAGATTATTTTGTAATCATCATTTCCCTCAACTATGCTCTGCCTGCTGTTTGTTCTTGTCATTTATTTTGATGTGCTAATCCGTTGCTCTTTTCCAGATGAAACTGACAGCGAGGTTGTTAATTTGTTTCCTGAAAGTGTCTTGCCCACAGGAGTTGGGAAAAGCCCATGGAAATACTAAATATTCCCCAAATGGAATAAGCGTTTCCTTTAAGACCACATCTAGGTGTGGAACAGCTTTTTCTTTGCATTCTGGCACCACTCCAGAGGCTAGTTTGGGCTAAGTCATCAGGGGAGCTGTTAGCTCTGAAGATCTTGGGTAGGAATGTGACCTGTTGAAGAGTTCAAGTTACTGGTCTCTCAGTGTGACCGGCTTGTCTGCAGGTATAGCAGTGGTGAGGGGCACAGCGAAGAGCTGTGTGAAAGCCAAAATAACTGAGCTGTATGCCTACTGAACAGGTCTGGTGATGCTGAGTGTTTTCTGTGTAGGACCAGTAGCAGTGGTGGGGTCCGTGTGGTTTATAAACAGCGATGATACAGAGCACGTGTCATGGTTCATAAACTGCTGCCACCAGATTCCTTGGACATGATGATGAGCACAGTATAATTAACCAACATGTACATGAATGTAAATGAGTTTTATTCTGTGGTATAAAGCTGCAAGTGAAACTCCTCTATGATTTCTGTGTTCCCACATCTCTAGGAATGGTACAAGTCCACAGTACAAGGTCAGCCTTTACTCTGACGTACAAAACACGGAGATAGCTTCTCCAGAGTGGAATTGGAGTATTTTTGGAGAGCTCGCACTGTAGTGTTTGGAGCAGTTTCAGAGACAGAACAGTTCTTCCTCTTTCAAGCTTGTGGAGACTGATCATAAATTCCAGAAATGAAGGAGAAACCAGTTCCCTTTAAATTTCAACTTCTTCCCACAGCTACCCTTTGCAGCCTGGATGAGGTGAGTGTGGGAAGAACAGCCTTTGGCTTTCATTGCAAAAAGGGGAGTAATGACATCTGTGTAACACTGACTTACTGGTGAGGATTTGCTATTTGGCTACTTGTGCTTGTTAGCATGCCTTTGGGAGGCAAGGAAGCTGGAGACATGACTTCTGTGGAATCTATTGGAATCCTTTAACTTAATATTTCATAACATTTCATTAACTTATGTAGACAGAATCTTATGTGCAGTTAGCATTGCCTGGGCTGTCAGTCTGTACTCATTATAGTACAGATGCTGGTGACTTCTCTGTGCTGAAGTCTGTAAAAGATGTGGAATTATTCACTGTCCTCTACAGAAGTTTAATGGTGTGGATAATGCGGTACCTATGCGTAGGTGGTAACTTGAGTGTGTCCTGTATTTAAATAGACAGGTCCATAAGTATTTTGTTAGTCCATACAGGATTATTTCAAGGGAAAACTGGTGCACCAACAGCTGACCAGTTGTGTCCTCACCGCTGCTCTGCTGACTGGCCACATAATGACAGCTCCTCGCTTGCTTGTAGCTCCTTTTAATGCATAAGGCACAGTTAGAAGATGCATGTGGCTCTTTCTGGATAGGTAACTTTGGTAGTTGCTGTCAGGATATTTTATGTTAATATTAAAAACCTTGGATCCTAAACCAATCCAATGACTAAGTTCTGAGCAGCCTCATGAGAAGTTTGAGGCACCCTGCTGTGTTTTCTTTTGACCTGGATTATTTCTGGGGATGGGAGTATTTCTGTGCAATTTTTAATGCTCTGAGGCAACTCTTTGGCCTGTATAAATCAAATATGCATTCTCTGGCACCTCGATGGTGCTTACTGTGTCAAGCACAAGACTTTGCTGAAAGCTTCCTCTTTTAAAAGATCAGGCTGCACATTTTGTCTTCACCTAAGAAGGTGGGAAAGTTCTGTAAGTGGAAGAGTAACAGCACAGATGTTAAATGAAGAGGTATAATATGAACAGATAAAGATATGTGTTTTCTTTCTGTTTTCCGATGTTTAAGATGCTCTTTCAAATGGAGATCTTGCTGGATGATGCTGTTTTACCTTGGCATATGTTAATAGCTGCCCTGAACCCACTTATGCTCCTATGCAAGAAGAGATTTAATGGTGCATAATGAACTTTTGCCAGATGCTTAACAGTGCAAAGCCTTTAACAGTTCATGCAGGAAAGGTATAAAACCAAAACGTTTAGATTTTGGATACAACAACTCCATCTGAATTGATAAAAATTGATGCAAGAGCGGTTGGTGTAAAATGTAGACTGTTCTGAACTAATATTGACCCAGTATATCAGTGTAGTATGTGTCAGAGTAACACATGAGATCACACAAACACTGATTTTAAAAGCATTGCCCTTGGACCTAAGTTTCTTTGGGTTTTTAGCTTGCCCTGGTGTGTGCTGCTCCAAACCCTGGGCTCTGGGGAAAGGCTGATGCTGCTAATGTCCTTCAAAGGCATCCCTGGAGCTGACAGTCACTCGCTTACTGGGGAAACCTGGAGGTCTTGCAGAATGTGATGCTATTGCTTGAGGGATTCTTGGTGCTGAGACTGCTGTAGAAAGGATGGATCTTTAAAGTGAGCTTTAGTAGTGTGTGGACTTCGTGTATCCACACGCGGGTGATTTATTGACCTTCAAAGCTGGTCCTGGAAGCTGACAGGACAGACTAAAAGCACATTCTCTAGCTTGCTGTTTTGCTTTCCTTCCCATGCTGGGTAGTGAAAGAACATAAGGAGAAAGAAGGGAAAGTAGAAAGGGGGAGCTTATGGGGTAGTACCATTAAAAACTCTGAGTCTCGTTCTTATTGGTCCGGATACTGCAGTATCAGAAGTGGGAATATACTTAGCCTAGCTGTGGTTCCTTGCTTATTGGCATGCTTCAGGAATGTTAGGAGTGTGCTGATTTTTCTTTTTTCCCTGATGCTCAAGAATCTTGCATATCTGCAGCTACTACTCATACTTCAAAGAAGCAACACTTCAAAGTGGTGTCCTTATGGATACTGTGACACCAAGCTTGTGCTTCCTTTAGCCTCAAAATCTGTCTTTTTGATTCTGACCAACGTTCATTTCTGCTAATGAGGGATAGCTGTCAGAGGCTTTACAGAAGTCCTCTGTTGAACCCTGCCTCCCTCTTCTCTTTCTGTCTAAGTTACAGCTTCTTATAAATGTTCATAAGCAGTAATGTGGTTTGGATCCTGAGAGCTAATGAAGGCCAGCAGCCCAGAGACTGCACAGATCTGTTTTCTGTTACTAGATGGTCATGCCTTTATTTTGATGGGCTGCTGTAACCATCCTTCTGTGCTGGTTTGGGCAGTTCTTCTCTCACCCAGTTTCTTGCAGTGAGATGTTCCAGTGCATGTTGTCACTGGTCTGCTTGTGTTCAGCCTTTTGCTAAAGACCTCAGGAGTAGCTGGCCAGATATTTCTGGAAAGGAGTTCAAGAAAAGCACAAGGGCCCTTCCAGATGATGTGTGGATACAGCTCAGTTGCTTTTGTTACTGTCAGTTACGCTGGTGGTCATCTATTTTGAAAGAAATATACTTATTATATGGACCTTTGACTCTACAGGCTGGAAGTAAAGTATTGATGATGGTAACATCTGTGGTATGCAGTTGTGTACAAGCCTGGTAAGACAGTGAACTTGTTTATTTGTACCTGTTCTGAGAGGGAAGGAACATCATTTGGTTTGTAGGTCTGCCAAGAGCCATAGAGAACCTGTGAAAACAATGATGTTGTGATGCCTTTGTGTTCAGTGATATCTGGGCAGCTTGGCCACAGGAAGAGGAGGTATGGGCAAAGGTTGGAACGATGTGCTGCATGCTTTTATTTTGGGTGGATGAATGGACAGATGAAAAAGGTTGTTAATGAGAGAACTTCAGGTTTGTTATTTAGTACATGCCTTTTACTAGGAGCATTGGATGCTTCAGAGGCAGTCACTGTGATTGATACAGTAGCAACTATGAAAATACAAATGTGGAAGGCTTTAAGGGGGCAGTACCATATTGATGCTGGGCTGCAATAATGAAGGGCCTACATTAAGATTAGGTAAGTGCCTGCTCCCTGTAGCCTCACAGTGCAGCTTCTTGCTGCCTGTTAGCAGGGCCTAAACAGTATGGTATAACTGGTCTGTCAGAGTTGGGTGGATATATCAGACTTTTTTGTTCAAAATTACTTGTAGGTGTTGTCTCAGCTGTTTCCAAGCTCACTGTGCTGCAGGCAATTGTAACCAATGTCATTCTGGGTGCCATCACTGTGGCACTTTTCTCGTGTGCATAGTTTTTGTGGAGCATTTCAATATCAGCGTCTTTATCGACTTGTCTTCCCTGGCACCCTTGTCTTGTGCTGCTGGTGAAGGCCAGTGCCGCCATGCACAGAGCTGGGTAGTGGTGTGATGAGGATTTCCTCTCTGCTGTGTTATCCCCCCCCCCCCACCCCAGTGTGCTGTTTTCATACAGCACAGAACATGTTTCTGCCTGTATTTGCATAAGCTGCCCCCAGATCCTGTTATCTGTCTACATCTCTGTTACGCTGTCATTCACTGCTGGGTTTCTGCCAGCTGGGTTTATCCTTCATATTAGGAAGATGTAACTGCTGAATCAGTTTTACACATTTTTCTATGCGGATTTCTTGCCTTCCCCCCCACCCTCTGTGTGCAAAAGGGACAAATAGCATTACTGGTAAGCTGGAATTTTGCATAGTTGTTTTATATGTGAGGTCAAATTCACTGTTGTATTTAAAACCAAGCTGAGAAGATTGGGAAGGAAATGAAATCCTTCAGAGCTTGTTGTTGGACTGGATGGACAGTGCCGTATTACCTCGAAGGCATGAAAACCTGGGATATTTATTAGCTTTGCTTAAAGTCTCTACCAACTTTTATTTCTAAAGGACTGTATTGCCTTCAGGATGGCATAGGAAAGGGTGATAGGGCAGTGGGAAGGAATTATTTGCTTGCCTTTTATATTTTACTCAGCAGTGACTTTTTGATAAGGAGAAAAAAAGGCGAGTAAGAAAGGGGTGGTGAATAAAAGAGAAAAGTGGAATAAGGAGAAAGGTGGGAAAGTAAGCATGAAGAGGTAACACAGGTATTCTTGTCAAGTTAAAGTAAGTCTTTGTTAAAGTACTTTTGTGCTAGATGGAGTTCCTCAACTGCTGGATGTGTAAAAATGAATAGATTTCACCAAGTTTATGTAAGGCTGCATTTTTAGCTGTTAGCTCTTATGAAGCCATTCTGTTTATGCATATGGTCACAGAAATTATATCCTATTTGAAATACTCTTGTTATTAAAAACAAGAAGAGTTTTGTTGTTGTTAGTTCTCATAGAAGTCTTGATATGTTTACTAACAGGAAGAAGTGTAACTCTTTTAAAGAAAAACTAGATGCAAGCCATATGTAGTGTGCACGGAAGGAAGCATCTACAATCTGGTTTGAGTAAAGAACTGTTCTGTGATCTCTTTGTAGAGCTGAAGGGAGAAGTATTTTTTCTTTAACAATCCCCTTGTCCCAATTTTGTTCTGTGGTTGATTTTCCTCCCCAGATTTGTTAGCTGTTAGGAGATGGTAACAGTGTTCTAAAACGTATTATTCCTCAATGGGAAATACAGCTTCCTCCAAGTTTGAAATGAAACATCTTGGCAGTGTGAGTTAAAATTCAAAAGATGAAATCTAAATCTGTACCAGCTACACACACACACACACACACATGCTTGGGAATGTTTCATGAATTATAGGGTTACCCTTTGTCTTATTTGCAAGCACCCAAAGCAGAGCTTCCATGATTTTGTGTGCTCTGTTCAAAGCCATCTGAAATGAAGCTCTGCAAGTAAAGAATTCTAGAGGGGTTTTCTCCTGCCTCTTATTTCTACTTTTGTTCCTCTAACGTGGAGATTGTCCTGACTGTGTAAAAAGAAAAGGCAAGATGAGGTTTAATTACTCCACAGCTTCAATAACTCAACTGAGAACAGTGACGGTTAATTGTACTGTACAGTTCATCTGTCTTCACTGGATGCTGGATTTAAGAGTTTGCAGCCAGATAGGGTACATGTGCTTTTCTTCTTCATGGAATCAGGAGACTAGTGGTACCAGACAGACTCCAACTGAAGTGATTTTCCTCATTCACTATTGGAGGTAACAGTGATGGAGGCAGAGGGAAATACTTGAAAGTATGACCTTTTGCTTTCCAGGCAGACTGCCTCTGCAGCAGTGAGGCAAGGCACATCCAATGAAAATTGGAAGGGAATGGTGAATATTGAGTGTTGCATTCAAGAGATTATTTTAAACATGATGAAAAAGGGAGAATTTCTTGCATTTCATTTGTGAGACTCCACCATGATTGAGACCTGACCATGTTTGCACTTAATGGCCATCTCACTGTCTTTTGTAGAGGTGACTGTATGTATTTTGGGTAACATGTTTAAATATAGGCTCTCCAGTAGACCTCATAGAGCCTCAAATTGTGCAGCCTGAAAAACATTTTTCTGTGGTGCCCCTGAAGGACCCATTCTGGGAGGCCTCACTTTGCTCAGTTGTGGATGTATATCTGATAACAGGCAACTCCTGCTGTGGAGAGCTTATAGCCTGAGCAGTCAAAACCAGTACCAGGCAGGTGGATGAAGAAAGTGTCAAGACAAGTAACTGGCTGCACAACACTCAGATCTTGGTCTCTAGTCTTCTGCACAGGCATAGATTAATATCAGTTGCTCACTAGGACACAGGGGTTTGAAATGCAGTTGCTAAAGCCAGTGTGGATCAGTAAATCATGGCTGCAATTTCTCAGTGATGCTGAAGTCCATATTGTTTTAGGCCTTGGCTCCCAGGTGTCCCATTTGAGGAGACTGAAAGTTGGAGTGATTCACTGATACAACGGTCTTGTTTGCATTCATACCATTGCATCTCAGGCACCCGGATGTCTACAGCGAGGTGTCTCTGAAGTAAGACATCTGACCCAAGGGATGTTTTTGGGAATGGAGGTATCTACCAGTCCTGAAATGTCTATCATAGCCTTACTGATCATAAGGTTAAAAATATTTGGTGTTCTCCTTAGATTTTAAAAGATACGGCTATGCTATCTTTCAGCTTACTGTAGCTGAGGGTACCTTATTACAAAAGGTTAGACCATATATTTGATTAAGATAATTGAGATAAGGCAGTTTATTCACTTAGAGGAGTGATATTGTTTGGTTGCTGTTTCAGTGTTCCAGTTCGAGCTTTGGAATTGCTTGCCCTGGCTAACTTATCTAGCCAGTGAGAAGGTGATCTGGTCTGTCCCAAGCAACTGCATACATCACTGGGACTTAAGTTTTCCCAGTACAGATCAGGTGCATTATTTGAAAGTGATAGTTATTCACTGCTCTTCAAATCCCCCTGCAATATTTGGTTGCTGTAAGGAAAATAGAGACTGAATTTTGTAACTTTCAGTTTGGCTGCTTTAACTCTTGAAAGATTAAATTGGACCAAACAGTCGCATAAGTAAATTGAAGATTGGATGCACATACTACTACTGAATGGCAAAGAATTCTTTGCATTCCCTGTATTTCTAAAAGTTGGGAAGTGGATTCACCTTATCTGTTTATCTTTCTGAAAAGTAGATGTCTAACTGGTGTTAATCATCTGGGTGATCGGTGATGTCCATCTGAAGAATGTTTTGAGTTAGACATCTCCAGACAGTGATTCAGTCTTTCTCAGCTAATGATAAAGAGCTTAGGCAACTAGATTGTATTAGAGCTAGGTGAGATGGATCCTACTTCATTGCTCTGATGGCATGAACTGGCATTTCTCAGCTTCCAAAGACTTAACTGCAAGTGGTGAAAGTTGCAGGGATCATTACTCCCCACATATTACCTCCCTTCCTCCTGCAAAGGATGCAAGTGGACCTCGGGTATGTGTTTTATCTCATTGTTATGAGCCAGCTGTACCAAAGAAAATGCAGTGCTAAGGACAAGCAAGAGGAAACTGAAGAAGATCCTGCATGATCCCCACTGTTCTGAATACCATGTGAAAGACAGCACTGCCTCTTTTCCTGGGCTAGTTCAGGATTTGATACTGAGAATGATGGGGGAAGTTTTAATTGAATGTGTGATGGAGAGTGGGAGTCCTCTCAGAAGGGAGAAAGGGGCAAGAGAGAAAAGAGTCCATAAAGAGAAGCTGAAGAAAGGAGCCCAAGCACAGCGTGCTGAGATTGAATGTGGGAACTGGGGAGAAAGATGGGCAGTCATCAGGAACAGGGCACACTGACTGGCATGCACGACTGAAGATTAAGAGAAAAAAATCTGAGGGAGAAAATGGGAACAGCTGAGCAAGGAGATTCTTCCCACAAGGAATAGGATGAAGAGCTTAGATTTTATGGTTACTGTATATTGACTGAAGAGAATGGGTCAGAGATGAGAGGCTTGTGGAGAGCAGGGTTGGTATAGCAAATTGGACTGGGGGGAGGAGACAGTAATGGGGAAGATGCAGCAGTTTCAAAATAGCAAGGTGAAAGATGGAGCAGAAGTACAGTTCAGTGGAAGCAGCAGCAAGCTTGCTCTCACTAGAGCAACCTTCCTCTTCAAAGCCTGGGGTGGGACTTAAGATGCAGAACTTGCTGTTATCACCAGCTGTCTGTGAACCCTTGACAAGCTGTCTGTTGTGTTCTGCTGTGGATGTCTTGGGAGGGGGGGTACAGAGCTTACAAGGTGTTCTGTTTGCTCAGCTTTTCAGAGGGCTCAGGTTGAACCAAAAGCACCCATTTCTTATAGCTGCTGCATTCAGCTTTCTGTTCTGTTTTTTTTCTTTGTTGCTTTTTTGTACTAAATAAAAGCTTCATGCAAGTCATTAAATTCAAGGAATATTGTTTATATCAGGAATGTCAACATGGAATTCTGTCTGCCTATGCATTATAATACAGTCTTTAATTAGAAGATCATATGCAGTTATCCCTTCCTAGTGTGATGGCCTGAAGAAACAGGACATGTGACTATAATATTTCTTTCTGCACATACTTTTCTTATCATAGCCCATCACCCCCTTGGCCAACTTTTGCTGCATTGACATGGAGCTGGAGGTCTTGCTGACTATAAATTTTGTTATTAAAATCATAGAATGGTCTTTCAGGAAAGGACCTTCAGATCATCAAGTTCCAACCCCCCTGCCACGGGCAGGGACACCTCACCCTAGATCATGTCACCCAAGACTCTGTCCAACCTGGCCTTGAACACCACCAGGGATGGAGCATTTACAACTTCCCTGGGCAACCCGTTCCAGTACCTCACCAATAAAGAACCTCTTCCTTATATCTAACCTGAACTTCCTCTGTTTGAGTTTAAACCAAGTAGAAGAGAGTATCCTTCTGCTACTATAAAAGGTGATGTTACAGGCCTAGATCACCTTTTAGATGGAAAAAAAAAACCTGCTTAAGGAGAGCGACTTTGTAGAAGCGCTCCAGAAGTGAGGACATCTTCAGGTACAACTCCTGCCTTTTTGAACACGTTAATGGCCAAAGTGCAGATACATGGGAGCTTTTGTGGTGTTGTTAATTACAGCACACCTAGAATGGTGACTGCTTGGGGGTGGTCACCACCATCAATATACGGTGTGTTTCTGGTTTTCTTACTGTGTGACTTGCAGCTGGCCTTCAAAAAGGTGTGCATGCCAACAAATGCAATCATAGATAACTCTTAAACACAAAATGTATAAAGTAGATCTGATGCTAAATGCCCCAGAATATGGGTTTTCTTTATACTGGGCACTTACAGCTAGGGATGCTGAATGGGTAGTCTCCGTAGTGGGTAAAACCATCTTTTCATCTTGCAGAACTGTTGTAAAATACATTTTGTTAATATTAATGAGGCATTTGGATATTATTGTGATGAGTGCCACAGAAAGCCCAGGAGGCAATTAATAATTCTATCTGGAGAGCTGGGCTTCACTGAAGTGCAGCACATGGAGCACAGGGGCCACATCTGAACTCAGAGAGGAGAACCAGGTAGTGACAAGCACCTTAATAAACCCACCCTGTGCACTGGATGAAGCTGGGGTCTGGCAGAGCAGAAGTGCTGTGTTGTCATTGAGTCACAGACTGGTTTGTGTTGGAAACGACCTTAAGGCTCATTCCACCCCCCTGCCACGAGCAGGGACACCTTCCACCAGACCAGGTTGCTCCTAGCCCCTGTGTCCAACCTGGCCTTGAACACTGCCAGGGATGGGGCAGCCACAGCTTCTCTGGGCAACCTGTGCCAGTGCCTCAGCACCCTCACAGGGAAGGATTTCTGCCTAAGAGCTCATCTCAATCTCCCCTCTGTCAGGTGAAAGCCGTTCCCCTTGTCCTGTCCCTACAGGCCCTTGTCCAAAGCCCTTCTCCAGGTTTCTTGTAGCCCCTTTAGGCACTGGAGCTGCTCTAAGGTCTCCCCTTAAGGAGCCTTCTCTTCTCCAGGCTGAACCAGCCCAGCTCTCTCAGCCTGGCTCCAGAGCAGAGCTGCTCCAGCCCTCGCAGCATCTCCATGGCCTTCCTCTGGACTCACTCCAACAGCTCCACGTCCCTCCTGTGTTGCTGCCCCAGAGCTGGATCAGGACTGCAGGGGGGTCCCAGCAGAGCAGAGAGGGAGAGCCCCTTCACTTGACTTTGTATGTGTCTTGAAGTGGAATGTAGTCCACATGGGAGGCCATGACTGGTGCACAGGCAATCTTGGTTTTCTCATGTCTGTCCTTTACAGGTTTGACATTACTCTCAGATATTCTCTTGTATTATTTATACTCTAATAGCTTTGTGTGTGCATAGATGTGTAATGCTTTATGAACAGTGTATGATAGCTTTGTTTTGTGGTAAAATGCTTGCCTACTCTCAAGTCCTTACAAGTAGAATGTTACAGTTTGGGAAGAAGGAGGATAAATTAATGACCTACTGCTACAGAGTAGGAAGCTGCAATCATGTAATGGACTTTCCTACTTGGTGCTTCTCAGATGAGTAGCTGTGGGACACAGTCCTAGGTGATTAAGCAGTGCCGGTTGATTTTTCTCTATCCCCCTCTTCAGCCATACTGCTGACGCTATGTTCTGTTGACTAATGATTTAGAAACCTCCTTGTGTTCCATTAAAACTTTAATTAGTGACTCAGTAATGAGACAACTTGCTGGGCTGCAGGTATTTTATTGGTTTAAGGTGCAATTTGTTCCCAGCTTCCTTTGGGACTGGTCCTGCCGTTGTTTCCTGCTTGTAACTTCCACTGAAGTGAATAGTGGTCTTGTCTTGTGGAGGAGTTGAGAAGAGAATGCATAGTTGTCTCAGTTTATGGTTTGTGATGGATTGTGTGGTCAGCCTGGCAAAACAGACTCTGTGGTCAGTCTCCATCTTTATGTCTGTATAGTTTTGGGAGAGGCTGACAAGGCCGTTTGGTATACAAACACATTCCTGTGTATTCTCTTCCTCGGTGGTTGAGGGGCACCGTGGAAGACAGCCTGCTGTCCTCAGAGTACTCAGTAACTTGCTATAATGCTATGGGCATCTTAATCATCCAGATACCTGTGGTTCTGCGCACTACAGCAGTGAATCTGTTGCATGCTGGTGCTGTAAGTTAGAAGATTTAGCCTAGAAACTTGCTCTGGGTCACATCCCCAATCAGCAGCTCTGTTCAAAAGACAAAGCTGCTTGGAGCAGGAATGGACCATCCTGGGAATTCCCACCAGGGCATAGCTTTGTGTCTTGATTCTCTGGTGTCTAACAAGATGCTGGCTCTGAATGATTTTTCTCCTTGTGGGGTCTTATTGCACCTTGCTTCTTAAATACTTCCTTGTATAATGAAGAGAAACCATTCTGCGACCTTAGAGGGGCTGATATAGAGCATCTCTTCCACCTGGCTGTTTATTTCTTGGCTTGTTGTTTGTAAGAAATTTGTACAGAAACTTGTGCCTCAGACAAAAATGGTTTAATCTGATCACTGGGTTTGAAAGCTATGGAGAGTTGATACCAAACTTTCTGCCTTCCCTTGATAGCTGCCATTTAGTTTTGTTTCCTTTGGAAACATTTACACTGCAGTTTACATTTGTAACTCAAGGTGCCATAAGCTACACTAGTTGAAGCTGTAATGTGTTGTCCTGGCTAAAGATGTATGACATCTTGTTGAGCCAACATTCTGAGTCTTGCATAGACTTCACTGTGAGCTAAGCTGGTAAGTTAAAGCATAAGGAAAAGTTTTAAAATCAAAGTGTTGTCCAGCCATTTACCTGCATGTTTTGCACTGTCTTTTCTACAGGAGTCATGCTTGCTTGAGTGTGTTAGCTGGCCTTTTGTACAGCCATGGTTTTAAATTCAAGCCCAGAGAAATCTGGATGCAGGTTGTGAAGATGGCATTGGAACTGTCTTGGAGAGCAAGGGGAGGTGTCTGGGAATGCTGTCAAACCCCCGGGTTTTAACTAAAAATGGTGAAGGTTAGGAGAGAATAAACATTCTTTTTTACTTGACTCTTTTGAGGGGAAAATCTGAAGCTGTGTTGGGGTATGCAGACTCAGACAGGAGTGATACATGTGGTGATGTGTGGTGGGATGGGGGGAGGATGGAGGGAGATAGGCAAGATAACGTTCAAGTGTATTATTGCAGCTGTTTACATAATTTATTCATGCATTTGTATAGTCTTTTTTCCACTTAACTTGAGGTACACAGTAATTTTCATGTAAGCCAAAGAAAGGGCAGTGATGTTACACATGCCATGGTTTGCCCCAGTGTGAGGGAATTGCTCTGGATGTCGATGCTAACATTTAATAATTAAAATAATTGTTAAAGGAACAGAAACAGATAGAAGGCTTCATGTGCTCAGAAATGTGGAGAGATGAATTGTGAAGATGCCAGGAAGTGAACTTGGGATTCCTGCTTGCTTGATGTGCAGCTCGTTGTGAAAACATACAGCAACACTGTGCTTTGAAGAGTCGGTGAGCAAATGCAGGCTGTGGCAGAGAGCTCGGTTCAGCTGTT
Source organism: Pezoporus flaviventris (assembly GCF_033815535.1). Classification (NCBI taxonomy): domain Eukaryota; kingdom Metazoa; phylum Chordata; class Aves; order Psittaciformes; family Psittacidae; genus Pezoporus; species Pezoporus flaviventris. The sequence continues at coordinate 9,873,961 of NW_026892585.1, forward strand.
TCTGAAATTACATAGACACCCTTGATTTGTGCCAGTTAGATTGCTGGTTCCAGGCTTTGGTTAATATCAAAAGTAGCACATGTACTTTGATGTTAACACTCTTTAATGTCCAAGTTTACATCTTTGTTTCCGTGATTTTTGAAGATAAGACCCAAAAGGAGGGAAGTACGTAGTTCAGTGCAGCTGATGGTGGTAACCTTACTGCTCTGGAAAAGAATTTCCTTTCTAGTCTTTAGAAAGGAGTTGCAATAAGCAAGCCTAGTATGTATTCTGCTGTGAGAAGGCTGTGCACTGTCAGTCTTTTTGCCATGAAACTCCAGCATTTCCTGATGGGAATTTCTTCTTTACAGCTGGCTGGTTTTGATGTTGCAATTGTGGTGCATCTAAAAAGGCTAATTGAATTTTATAGAACAGATGTGTTAAATCTCATACTCTGTGGTAAGGAGGATATGTTAATACAACAAGTGGCACAGTTGACAACCCTGTCATGAATAACTGTACAAGTACCTTAATGTGTTTGGGCTACAAGTTATCTTCTGCTGTTTTTTAGAAGGCTGGTGGTAAAGGTAGTCCAAAAATGAGACTAGCATAGAAGTATTATTCTTAATATGAAAGATGAGGCAGTATGATGAGAGATCTGTATTACAGTTTCAGACTATGCTTTCTCTGTAAAGGCAAAAAATGGGTTCTTATGGCAAGATGAACCTTTTGTCCTGCGCTGGGGAGGAAAGAACATGGCCCCTCTTTGGAAATAAGCTTCGCTTAACAGTCTGTAGTGGGCACTAGTAAATCAAATCCACTGCTATTACTCAGTTCTTTTCAGGCAGCCATCATTCAGAACTTAAGGTAGTTTATAGATGAAGAGGAGGAAACAGTGTGTGTTGGGTGAGATTTCTCTGCTAATGATCTAATAGGCAGGAGGGTTGAATGGGGTGGGCATCATGAATTCGAGGCAGTAACACTTTAAAGGTTGATTTGTTTCTTCTGATGTTCTGTCTCTTTGTTTCTTCCTTTTCCTTCCCTGCTGAGAGACGAGGTAAACAGTTATTAGTCAATGTATTTGTGGAGAAGTTGTGCAAGTTGTGGACAACTATTTTATGTAATAGAATGGCAGGCACGCTGTGTTCCGCAGAATTGGAACATTTAATGTACTGGGTGATTTGTAGGGCAGCTTCGGGTTGGCTGTTCAACACATTCTGCTTTCAGATCTAACGATGTTTCTGTATATAAGTCAAATGGACTTTGAATCCTTCCATCATTGCTGTGCTTATTTGCTATATAAAAATGCTTCTTCTCTTAGGAAATCAGTTACTGGTATTTTACCCACTTGGTGAGTGAAGAAGACAAAGTTGTGAGAAGTGGCTCATGGAGGACCAGGGTGAGATCTAAGGAGCAGAAAGATCTTCAAGCCCAGAGCCCACTGTGAATTCTCCCATAACACTTTTATTTGTGCAAGAGCTTGGAGGTTCAGTCTGTCATGACAGCTGTGTGTGACATGCGCATGGAGGCTGAGCTTTCCGTTAAAAAATGTGGTCTTTGTTTTTCACAAAGAAGCGCCTTTTCTGACATCAGTTTTGGGGGTTTTGCCTCACTTTTGTTCAATGCAGTGTTGCTGCACCTTTTTATCACACAACTTATTAACAGAAATGGAGGAAAATGGCTTTTAGTTTTGATTCTTCCATGACGGGAAAAAGTCAGTGGCACGCTTGGAATTCGTAGCAGTATGTTTGAGCCTTAGTCTGCCTTTAAAAATAGGCTCCTTTTCCAGTAAAATTTGCTAATTCTCTTTTGTTGTTGGAATACTTTCTGGATTGGAATGGATCCTTCTTTACTGGCTACAGTTCTGCATTCTTTCTCAGCACACAGAAGTGATTATACTCCTGGGCAGTGTGCAGTGAGCTATTTTTTTGGTTTGCTTGTTTGTACATAGCCAAGTGACCTTTTCAGGTGGTTCCCTTTTCCTTCCCCAACCTCCTTCCCATGCAAATTGTGCTTATTTAATTTGTGTTCGGGGGGGGGATGAAGCTTAGTTTATTTTTCTATGAAATGAATGCTGCATGAAAATCTAGGTAGCCAAAAATAAGAAGGAAAAACTAAGAAGGAAACATTGAAATCTCCTTTTGCCAGATTGTGCATGGACGAAGCCATCAAAACATGATTAACAAGTTAAGAATTCTCTTTTTGAGCTGCCACGGCTGGTAGTGCAGGAAGAGAGGCTGCTGTTCTAATGAAATTGTTCTGACTCTTGCTTTCTGAACATGTGAGTGCTTTTCTAACTTGCCTGTCTGTCTTATCTCAGGTGCCCATTGTGCAATGATCCATGGAAATCTGTAATATTGCTTAAGACAGTTATAAGCACTTAAGTACCTGCATGTGGTTGATTGTTAAAAGCTTGTGGCAGTATTCCAGTGTCTTCTAAAACCTGTTGTATAGCATTAAAGTTAGAAAGACAAATGCAGAAGTAGTCAAACTGAAGTCTCAAAGCCAGTTTTGCTCAACAGAAAGTATTAACTGTTATTTGGTTTCATCCATAAAGTGATGTGTGTTTGGTGTGCAGCTCCTTCTGCTGTGGGGTTGTGTTGAGAAGCTGGAAAAAGGTGATGTTCTTCAGGCTTTCTTGCCTCTCTCAAATACAGCAGGAGAGGCTGGCAGACTCAGCCAGAGGTTGGAAAGCCTGACCAGAAGTGTGCAGTGAAAGTGAAGAAGGGAGGAGAGAGGCACTGCTTGCGGCTGGCAGTAGTACTTGTGATGATGGGAATGCGAAGGTGGTAGGGCAGTGTGCATCTCTGCCAGAGCCTGTGCATCCTCTTTAGTGAAAAATACTGAGAAGAAAGTGATTGGATGGGGAAAAACTAGGTTGGTCAAGCACTTGTTAAAGCCTAAGGAGAGACTTTCCTCTTTTTTTAAAGGGGGTGTCTCCAGGTAGGGAAGACAGCCTCTGAACTTCAACACTTACTGCATCTGCTTAGTAGTTAAACAGATGGTGTCAGGTTTGGGGTTCTCAGGATACCACATTCTTGAAGGAGCAGTGTTGATAAAAGGAGTATTTGAAGATACCTGTGCATTAGTGTCTCTGCAGTTTCTAACTAATGCACTTAGTCCAGAAGCTCATTCAGAGCATCAAATCCTTTGGCATACACGACTTGAGAGTTTTCTGGGGATGTTTTTAATTTGCTTGAAAACATCCTTTCCTGTTAAGTCTTGCATTTTTTTTTGCAGCCGCCTTCTCCTGAATTATTTAGACTATAGGTGAGGAATGTGAAAAGTCTCATTTATGTGTTCAGGTATCCAGCATCCCTGTGTGGACACTTACACGCAGACATCCGTGTGTCACACAGAGCTTCCTTTGCAATTGGTTGAATTTCATGGAATGTAAGGTGGAGTTGAATGTGTGAATGCTGTGGCCACATGTGTATACTTCTGTGTATAGAGAAATACATATACATCTGTAGATGAAAAGCTTTATAGGCCATTCAGATTTTGGCCCTTGATGAAATCATTGTTCACAGCTGAGATTGCAGCCACCATAAATCAGGGCGGAGTAACCCATAACTTAGTTTTAAACTGGTGTGCTTGGGAGGCCAGAGGTACAGGGCTGTGATGGAAACACTGACTCTTACCGCAACTGTGCAAAAGGATGCAGCAATAAATAAATCTTGTAATGAAATGGGTGATTTTCTGTCATCTACTCTGAAGGGTTGTCGTAGCTCTGGGTTGTTGCAGACCACTTAGTGATTGGCCAGTGATTGTGCTTGGTAGTCTGAACCTATGGAAAGAAAAAGGGAAGAAATGCAAACTGTATACAACACTAAAGTTAACTTGGTTTATTCTGTCAAGGCCAAGGTGCCTGGGCTATATATGTTAAAGAGATATGGTGCACCGAAGGGTTTATAACACCTCCTTCACTCTTGTGGCTTCTAAGTGGGGCTAATCAAATTTATATCAGACTACAAACAGCTTTGTAAAACAGCTCTAAGGCCCAGGGTTGCTGCTGGCTTGGTAGAAAGTGGCAGCATCACAGAATATGTCCCCCAGTGTCTGAGTGAAATGAGGCAGTTACCCTTGGTTAGGCATAAATGCACTATTAGATGGTTGAGAAATACAGTCTCCCCCCAAACCCTCCTGGGAATTTATTGTAGTGCCTTTGATGTAACTAATTAGCCTGCTCAAAGTAAGCAGTGACTAACAGTCTAATAACTGGCTAATGCAAGGAACTTCATAATGTTTTCAAATCAGGATCCTTTTGAGTGTTCTGCAAGAGGCCGAGAAGCTTTTCCCTTCTGAGGAATGGTTGCTGGTAGTCAGATCCTGATGTCCATAGTCAGCTTCTTCTGAGTTATGTTTGAGCCTCTTGGCTCTTTGAAGAGGCTAGATGTTGGAGAAGGGAATATCCTGGAGATACTCTGAGAGTGCAGAGCTTGAGTTTTAGCCCTGATCAGCAGATGTGGATCAAATGTTGTAGTTTGCTGGGGCTGTTGTGCAGTAACTGGCAGTCTTTTGCTGGATTTTAAGGTGGAACACTTTGTTTGAAGGGAGAAATGAGAAAGTAAGATTGTTCTTGCAAGAGAGGTTTTTTTTTCTTCTAGTGAGTTTCCCAGTCGTCAAGTAGCAAAATCAAAACAATTTACTACAGCAAGAAAAGGAGATGGTTTTGCCTGCCCTGTAGTTCTGCAAATTTAAAAGGGGAAATCACATGCTACATGTTCATTTTGCCAATTAATTTTACCTTCAAATGTTCTCTGCATTAAGGCTTGCTTTTTTTTTTCTTGTCCACTGGAACTACAAAGCACTTCCAGTGCTAAGAGTCCTTTTCTCATCAAGCTAATGATACAGCATGTCTACATGCTAACAAATAGCTCCAATACGTTTTGCAGGCACATACCATTTGTGCCCAAGGGTTGGAGCACTTCAGATGCTGGATGTGAATCCCTCTTGCTCTGCTTTCAGGAGTAGTTTCTCTGAATCCCTGGGAATACGGTATGAGTAAAGCAAGCGGGATTTGGGCCTCGCAGGCTCCATGAAGGTAAACTTTAAAGTCATGACCTGCTCGGTACCTAGGTGCAGGGTTTAGTGTTTCTCCTGCAGCAGTCAATGCTGTCACTAACACCTAAAACAGAGTGCTAGGGGCTGCGCTTGTGCATGGTGTTAAGTATCAGTGCAGTAATCAACTGTCTGCCATGGTAGAAACACATAGTCGTGAACTTGGGAAGGGAGAAAAGGGCTTTCAGCTGGTTTGATTTAAATTGTTTGTTTTTGTTATTTTAAAGCCTGTGTGGAAACGGGCTGGGAGAGGGCTCATTCAGAAGTGAGGCTCCCACTTCTTTGGAGCCTGACCTCGTGGTTGCTGAAAATCAGTGCCTCCATCAGCTCCCACGGGCTGGGGTTGGGCATTGCAGGGGCTCATGCTCTACTGGGCAGCTTTAGGCAAACTTGGCCAACAGGATACCATGGGAATCTGGTTCGCAGCAAGCAGCTTCCACAGCTTGATCTAATGTCCTTGAAGTCAGTGGGATGTCTCGAGCACCAGGTCAGTAACTTCATGCATATACCCAAATAGTACTGCTTTTTCTTTCTCCCCATGTCCTGCATAATCAAGGAGATACAGGATAAGGTGCAAGGTAGCAAGGGGCAAGGAGAGCTCCTGCTCTCCTTGTATGCCTTCTGAGGGCGAGAGTCTTGGAACTGACAAGGAGGTTTCCGCAGCACCCTGTGCCCTTGTGTGTAGGTGTGTCTGCAGCTATCTGTTGTGTTCCCCAAGTAGGATTACTTTTTACCTCAAGGTTTTTAGCATCTACCTATAGGTCTGATGCTGGCGTTTCTAGATGCAGGCTCCCAGTTCAGTAGATCTTTGCTTGTACGAAACTTTAAAGGTAGTTTTACTTTACAGAATTTCACTGAAGGCCGTTCAAATTCAACCACTTGCATTTAGTTGGGAGCAGCTGGGGAGGCACCAGGCAGTGTAAATTCATTGGGATGATCAATAATTTGAGGTAAAGATATTGCTTCTAACAAGGCTGTCTCTGATGTAGGTGTCTGAAGAAGCCTACCTGAATTTTAAGCTGCTTCATACCATTAGCAGGTTCCCCAGAAGTTTTGGAAAAGTTAAGTGCACAGCTGCAGAGGGCTGCAAGGCATGTTCTACTGATAGCGATGCGTTGCTGACTTAGCATTAGAGCAGTGCAAGCACTGTACAGGCCCAATCTTGTCTTCTCCAGGTCGGTGGGAGCTCTGCCATTGACCTGGAGAAGTGCAGGATCAGGCTCTGTAAGTCATGGAAGCTGCATTGATGCATTGTGTTCTGGCTTCTTCTGGACTTCCAAAAAAATGGACTGAATTGAGTTGTGCTGTAGATGCAGCAACAGAACTTATCTCATTTGTGGAAAATAATGGGGGTGTGCGGAGTATTATGTTGGTATTGTTGGGATTGGGTCTGCTTTCTGCCTCCTTGATAAATCCTTTTTCTTCCAGTGAAAGTTAAAGATGACAAACAAAAGAATATAACAGGTTTCTCAAACAAACAAAAAACCCCGGGAAAGAGCTGTGTATTCATATTCCAAAGGTCACAAAGCAGTTCCTGGAAAATACTATACATATGGTAATGGGAGAATAACTAAGCTGAAAATCCATTACAAATGGGAATATAAATCTATATGTTCTCAGTGGTGAGCTCAGATAATGTATGCTATTTATAAGCACAAAAGTCTTGTATAAGGTATGCTTAAGCATTGCAAATAAAGTGAGTACTGTACTTCTTATCTAACAGATTTTGTAGCCTCTCATATGGTTGGAGTCTATTTTTAAAGCCAGTTATGAGCATTGTCCATCATATCTGTTAGTGTTCCCAGAGTGTGTACTTCATGTGCAGTTGCTCCAGATGCAGGAAAATAACAAACTTGGGACCAAGACTGCCCAGTTTAAACTACTGTACCCACCCAAACCAAACCTTTGGTTATAACATGCACTGTTTTTAAAGGCAGGCACAGTCCTACAGATGTATTTCCTCCTGCTTTGCTTTTAAGGTGGCCAGAGAGTAGCGATCAGCGTATGTACGAGGGAAGGTGCAGATTCCTGTGTCCAGATGAGCGTGGCGGTTGCTGTATTACATTGTTTTGAGGAAGCAAATACCAAGTCTCAGACCTTCTTAAGCTTAAGTAAGGGAAATTGCTTTCTTACTTGGGTATCTATTCTATTAAGAATCTAAGTAGTCAGTTTTTTTTACATTCCACACACTCCCCCCTTTCCTTCTGCCTCACAGCAACCTAAAATGCTACTTTTCTGGGAAAGACTGATATTCTGACTTCAGTTTTGTAATTTAATGATGGAGAGTTTCCTTAGTAAACCAAATTTAGAGTACTAGAATGCTTATCTTATATCCAGACCTTGAACATAAAAGGCATTTTATACCAGCAATTGTTCATTTAATGAGCAATTGCAGAGTGCAGGACGGTTAAGGGATTGAGCTATATGCACCATTATTGCAAGAAGTATTCTGAAATACCAGAAATAGGACGTAAGCTCTGATCAGGGGGACTGTGAGCACAATTACCTTCTTTTCAAATCCTTCTGTGACACTGCGGGAGGAAAAAGGACTTTGAAACTTGAAAGGAAAGAGCTTGCTTTCAACCTCAAAAGCTAGGAGGAAAGGGCTCTGAAATTTGCTCAGTATTCCCAATTCACCATTAGCCTGTTTCTTCCTTTAGCCTCAAGGCATTCTCCGCTTTTTGAAAAGATGTTAAGAAATTCAGTCACAATAGAGAGCCTAGTTTTGAACATGTTTCACTCGGTCCATTGAGGTCTGGTCTTCAGCCTTTGTGTGGGGTGAATTGAGCTGAGCAGCAAGCTGGTTGGGGAGAGGTGAATGAGCAGTCTCTGTGCAGTCACAAATTCTGGCAAAGAAAAGATTACCCTTTCCTTTATTTTACAATATGCATTCCTGTACAATCCTGCTAGTGGCAATATGCGGAGCCGAGCTTGTGCTTAGGTCAATATGGAGCACTTGGTTTATAGCAACTCTTGTTAAGTTTGTCTTGTAATTGAAGCTGCTGTTGACCTTGCTTGGAGACCGTTTGTAAAACCGTTTATTTAGCATAAACTGAAATAATAAACCCTCCTTCTCTTAGGCCGATTGTGATAGGGTGACATTAGTTTGATTTAATGATTAGCCGCCTGACCCCTCAGCTAGAGAGAGCTGCTTGAATAGGGAGAGTTCACTAGGAAGCACACAGGAAGAATACTAATGAGCTTGTTAGATTTAGCATGGCACCAACCACTTTTAATTCCTCTAATGGGAGCAGCACTGCCTCAGAGTGGGGGGGAAGGGAGAGAGACAGCCAGAAGGAGAGGGAGGAATGCCCACGTCCCGGTAGCCAGAGAAACTTGGTCAAGAGAAGAGCTTGGAGGGAGCATCAGCCAGGGTCTCCTGGACTGAGTTGTAAGTACCTTGTCTTTTACCTAGCTGAGGTGTGTCGGCACATTGCTCATGAGACAGTAATAATGCTCTCCGAGTTGCTCGCAGGAATGCAGTGCTGAAACTTCGTACATGGATAGATTTAACCGGGAGGCGTTGGCTTGCTTAAGCAGGGGTCTCTCTGGAGTGTGGTGAGACTGATGGGGTGTTTTGTGTGGGCTATCAATAGATCTCAACTTTTTCAGTTGCTGACTTTAAAAGGTTTAAAGTAAAAGAGCTTCTACTTTGTCTTCTTCTGCAAAAAGACAAACCCCAATTCAGCAGGAAGGAAAGTTTAATGGATTTCTGCATTAGGTTTTGGTCTGTCCTGACTTTTAATTTTCTACATAAACTAGCTTAGCAATTAAGTGTTTGCTGTCCAGTGTGAGCTTTCTGAAAGAGCGTGTTGATTAAATGAGGTTTTTCTTGGTGCTCAGCACTTGTGGTGAAAACCGCTTCTGATCAGAAGAGCAGCACTAAACTGGGTATTTCTTAGTGGACGGGAGCATCTTGGCTTAATGCAGTCGCTCCAGGCTGGGCACTTGTAACGTGTGTCTTGCCACTGCCTTGTTAACACAGCGTAGGGTGTACGTGAAGAAAGAGAAGCTTATGCAGATTTCTCTTGGGGCCTGATTACTCTTTTCTTTTCTGGTTTAACCCCTCTCTTACACCCACATGAAGTGGAATCAGCTATGCTGGAGTTGGTGGGATCATACCAGCAGGAAGCAAATGGGAGATACAAGGGAGGATCAGGCCCTTTAACTTGGACATTTTTCTCTCTGCAAGGCTTTAATAAATAGGATGTTTCTTTTGACCCTAAAGCTGGCCACTTCTAAAACGCGAGCACAGAGCAGTAACAGTTGTTGTGTATTTGGCTGTAAGCCCCTTTTGGCAGATGCTGCTGGAGAAGCGGGCTGTTTGCTGATGCTTTTGCTGCAGAGTCCCACTTGTTGCCATGGTGGGCAGCATGTTTCTGTCAATAATTTGGCCTGGCACGGCTCGCCCGCACTTACTCTGAAAACTCTATTGAGTGATTCACCTGAAACAGAACAAGATTAGACAGCTTGTGCCTTTTGGCGCGCTGGAGTGGCTCGCCTGCCCTGGGGAGAGTCGGCAGCGTTAGTTACTGCGGGAGGAGTTTCCCACTCGGGGAGCTCCTGCAAACCGCCTGCCTGCTCGTGTCCCGGAGCATGGGTGCTGTCAAGTTTCTCTATCCAAAGCAGCTCAGCAGTGCAGAGCATTAAGTTAGTGAAGTGCTTTGGCTATTGAGTATACTTTCTTATTGCATAGATAATCCTGTTTACTGAAATCCTACTGGGGGAGTTTTTAAATGGCAAACAAAAACGGTTTCACTTCTAACATCACACACCGGTAATTTCTTAATGGGGAGAGAGTTGGTTGATGCAGATGTAAAAATACTGCTTTTTTAATATGGTTTTTGTTTGTTTTTTCTTTTTCCTCGAGGAACCAAAAGAAAAAGCTGATTAAAACAAACCACATTTTTCCTTTAGTTTCAAAGTTACTGAAAGTAGGTTTTGAATTTCATTCGGCAATTTGGAAAATGAGCTTGTTCCATAGCAGTCGCTACCTTGATTCATGACACATGCATGTTTCGAGAAGGAAAGCATAAAAGTGGAGCCTGCAGACAGACATCAGCTCCTTGTTGTGTCCCAGGATGGCAGTTTTAACAAATATTATCTTTATATGGAAGAGTAAAAGAACTGAAATCCTATCTGATCCTTGGATTGATTATACGGCCCCACAAATCACTCCAGCGTGCTGCTTTCCGTGCTGTGGTAGCACAGGTTAGTTTGCTCTGCTTGAGGGTCTGTCAGGATTTCAAATGGAGTGTAATCCCCTATTTTTACAAGAGTTTACCTCTCATCAGTGAAAGTTCACTGTAGGTTGAAATTTACCATAAAAGACTCTGGCTAGAGAGAAATGTGATGGAAAATATGACTTTGGGGTGTTTTATTTTCTTTATTTTTCAGTTATACAAGCAGCTTTCTAAAAACCTCATATAATTGTTAAAGTTTTTAAACTCCCTTCTTGCAGTTCGCTAACTAAAACCAGCTTTGGTGTAAAAAGTTGAAACCTTAAACCCTGCTAATCCAGAGCAGGGACCGGTGCCTGTGCATATTAATAAAAAGTAGAAAAGGGCAAAGGGTTTAAACTCTGCAGTGGTGTTGTCCATTTCCATTAACTCTTTCTCCTCAGACCCAACCCTGAAAAAGCTCTGTATGGAGAATTACTGCTGGCTGTTAAAGGAATTCAGTCCCTGGAAGATGCTGATAAGTCAGCAGACCCCAGTTGCTGTAATACTTGGAGATAGGAAAATAATTAAGCACTGAATAGGCTACACTGCTGGGTTTTCTTGTTGTAGGTACTTGGGAGGAGAGGGGGCAGGGAGAAGCTTACTGAGCGCTGCGTTCAAAGGAATGGCATAGCTAGTTTGTGCGTATAATGGCCAAAATTCAGCTCCAGGTATCTAAGTACAGAGCCTGCTTCTAATCGAATTCACATGAAGGCAAATAGGTTGAGTTAGGCTGGTGTCAGGCTTGATGAAAGTAGTTAGTCTCCTGGTAAATTGCTGGCTGGCGCTTTCGGTGCGTGAATGAGTGCACCAGGGCAAGGTACAAGTGAGAAGTTAGCCCTGACCTCTGATCTCTGACAACTTGAGCGCAATCTTGGCACCATTGTCAATGATTCTTCCTTGCCTGTGTGTTGTAGAGTAGGTTTACCTTAGCTTTATTTCCTAAGGGCGTTTTCATTTCCTTTCTAGTTAGCTATTTTTGTGCGTGGTTTTTAATAACGCGAGGTTCCTCGTGTACTTCTAGAACTGCCGAGCAACTTCTGAAGCTGAGCGTATATACCAGTACTACTTCAAGATGTACTGGTGTGCACCCACATGTGAGGCATGGTTGACTTGGACAGGGCTGTACTCAGAGCGTGCCTGGTATCAGCCAAGGGTTACAGCCAGCAATCATGCTTTGTTTAGAGAAAGGTCTCTGTATTTCAAAGCAATAAATGCAACTTAAGGAGAGCAGCTACAGCAGAGCTAACAAAACCCCTCTGGCATGTGTAAAATGTACCCAGGAACATGCATCTGGCTTTTGAGGAACAGAACCACTTGGCTTGGTTTCTGAAGGGTACATGTGGCCCCCAGGGGTTAAAATTCCTGTGGGAGCTCCTGGTTCTGGGGCTGTCTGCAAGGGAAGGCTGGTAGAGCTATCCTCAGGAGGCTCTTTTCCCCCTACAAGTGGTACCATAGGCTTGCTCCAGACAGGCTTGAGTTTGACCCTTCTAATTTTTCCCCCACCTTTTCCTTTTGTTCATTTGAACAAGAATTTGAGGATTTGTTTGTGTGGATATGGGGGGAAAAAGCGGGATGGGGAGCATGCTCCCACCCGCTGGCACACTGGTCCATGTGGTGACCCTGTTAGAGTGGGTGGCCTCACTTGGGCCTGCCTGATGCTGCTCGTGCTGTATCTTAAGCAATTTTATTGTTGCTCACCTTCCTTCTGATCACTGCTAACCTTCCTGCAGGGCTCCAGCGTCTCACACAGGCAATCCTCAGGCACTGGAGCTGGGCCGCAGGGCAGCGGTGGGTGGCTAGGTTTGATTTAGACCCTGCTGTTGGGGTTCATCTTCTCCTCTTCGTGACAAATTGTTTCTTGCCTCCCCATCAGGCAGCCCAAACTCCCAGTCTCCTTGTCCCAGAGGCAAGAAAACAGCAAGCCTATGTCTGTCCTCGCACAATTGATAGCCCTGCCGGTAGGAGCATCGGCGCATGGGTGACGATGATCTACTGCCCAGCAGCCTCCCGCTTGGAGCAGGCAGCCTTCCCCAGAGCATCCCTCATAGCCACACGTGCACCTACTGTCACCAACTTGCACCGTGAGGAGGGGGTGATGAGGAGCAGGGAGGGGGAAGAACTTCTCTTTATTCTGTTAGCTATAAATGGGCTAAAAGTGTGTGTCTCTCTTCCCCCTTCCCTTCTTTCTTTCTTCTCCCTCGTTTTTTTTGCAGAGGATGAAAGTCCTGGGCAGACCTATCACAGAGAGAGAAGGAACGCGATCACAATGCAGCCGCAGGGTGGGCAAGGCCTCGGCAAGATCAGTGAAGAGCCTTCCACGTCGAGTGAGGAAAGGGCCTCATTAATCAAGAAAGAGATCCATGGATCTATATCGCACCTTCCCGAACCTTCTGTACCTTACCGCGGGACGCTGTTTACCATGGACCCCCGAAACGGTTACATGGACCCTCATTACCGTGAGTATCGAGTGCTGGGTCATTTGGGGATGCAAGGTTGGAAGGCTCTCAAGGCTGTCAAATGTAATGTGATTTCTGTTTGTCGCCTCGCATTGTCCCCAGGGAGGACTGCCTTGTCTGGGGGGAGCTTGAGGTAAACACAGTCTTCGCTATGAAGTTAGAAACCAGGGTGCAGTATTGCAGCTTGAAATCGCCACAGGCCTCTGCAAAACAACTTCCACAGGACATCTCATCTGTTGCTAATCCTCCTCAGCCATCCAGGGTTGCGTTTGCCCCACCTCCTTAATGCAAGAAGGAGGAGGGGGGGAAGGCTCATTACGGAAGGCACAGAAGGAAAATGAAACAGGCCTTAAAATCCCTCTTTTAAAATAAGGTTCAAGTATGGTATTCAGAGGAAGGACTGTGCCTTGTGCAGTGAGGAATTGCAGGGGGCTGGGGACTGGAAGGCTTGTTGCTGTGTTTTTGGGAGGCTTTGTTTCCGAGGCTTTTTAGGGATTTGTGTGTGTTTGACTCTGTGGGCTCATGGAGTGGTTTTGCCGTTTTCTTCCCTGAAGTTTTAGGGCAGGAAAAGAAAGGCAAATGTTTTCAACTTCTGAATTCCTGCTCAGGCATTAATAAAGAAGTAAGAAATTAACTGACACTTGAACACAGATGTGGAATGGATTTCTCCACAGGCAAAATAGGAGGGAGTTAAGCAATTTTTTTTTTTTCATCTGCTTCTAGTTTACAGAAAAAGAAAGGAAAAAAAACCAACCCCATTTAGTTGTGTAGTAATGAAGTACATCTTGAGGTGTCAAGGCTTGTGCCTTTTGATTACAGATTTATCACCCAGTCAGGATACAGATTTGCGATTTAACCTCCCAGTCTCCAGTTCCAGATGATAGGCTTAAGACCCACAAAGAGGGGCCAGTCTGTGTTGGGTTTTTTTTTGCCTTCCACATCATTCAGAAATTTGAGTGTTTTAAGGCAAAAGGTCATTAGCCAGATGACTGATTAGTGAGGACAGCTGATTAGTGCATGTTTTTTTCGCTCAGGAAAGTGCCAGGGATAAAAGCTAATTTTATCCCTTCATTAGTTGGGCTAGCAGCAAAGGGGAATGTTCACTCATCAGGGTGCAGATCAAAGTATGTCTTGCACAACCTTAAGTCTCACCAGCCTCCTTTAACAAAAAAAAAAAAGCCTGATTGTTAATAAGGATGGAGGTATTATGAGAAAAGGAACACTTGTTGTCTTTGTAGTTTGGATCAGTATTTAGGGGAAAAGTTTGCAGTTAAGCTTTTGAGCTCTCTTTCAGTGTAGGCAGTTGGTTTCTCTACACCCTCCTCCTGCTCTCTCACACAGCCCTGCTCAAACCCTCTGGGGGAGTTACTCATCTCTGTGTCTGGGAGGATGTGCTGCAGCGCACCAGCAGCAGACTCCTCTGCCAGAGAGAGGAGTGGATGTGCAGAGTAAAGGACCGCTCATGAACCATGGCATGTAGAGAGGTGTGAGCTTGTGGGTCAGAGACACCATTTGTAGCTTATAGCTTGTTAATGCAACCCCCAAATAAAATATACCTTATTAGGGAAGCCAGATAACTTCTCTGTAGGCAGTACAGGTGGGGAGAGATGAAATGTGTGACAAATACAACCTCCCAAATAAGCAGCAAACCTGATGCTGAATTTAGTGGTAATGACTGCTGCTTTGACCAGCTGCCAGCTCACCCCTTAAATCTAGTTCAAGAAGTTATTGATACTACTGAAAATTCAGACTGGAGAAGGGCTGACCAGCCAGAATGAGTCTGAGTGGTTTGCATTTAGTTTTTTTTGTTACATTGAATTTGAGAGTTCTCAATTTAATGAAGCTACTGCATCTGTATAGTGACCAACAACACTAGCTGGCTGGGATACGTGGGCTGCTAGAAAAACATTGATGTCAGAAGTTGAGAGAACAGCAGAAGTTACAACAGGAAAGAAACAGGAGATGAGTTAATTTTAAATGAGCAACATGATGTTAAAGCAGAAGGCTAAGTCAGAAAACATCAGATGGGCAGACCTGTTTCACCACTGCTGTTGTGAGCTGGACATTGCTACTCAGTGATTTATAAAAATCCCTCAAGCTATTAATGTCATCTAAAGAGCCATCATGCTTTTATTTACCTTTAATAAATGTGATACGGAAGGACAACTAAAGAGATAAATGTCTAGTTAGATTTATAGGAAAGCAGACAGGCTCACTGAAATTTTCATAGTGGTTGTATCATTTATATATGTAAGACATGCTTTCATGAAAGTGGTGACTGTATTCAGGCTGACAGTTATAGTGGGCCATATGAAGAAGGCTGAATAATGTAAAGACACCCTAGTCCCACTGTAGCAACAGGTGAAGAACCACTAAGTCTATTGTTCCCTTCCTTAGTTTTTTTGCCTGTTTTGCTGGGCATATGGATAGAAAACACAGTTTTTAATTCAACACAGTCAGATATGTAAACACTCACAGCAATTTCTTAGTTTCTCTGTGGTTGGAAAATACAGACTTTTCAAGATGCCTAATTTGTGCTTCTATTTATACCCACTTTGTATTTAAAAGTGCGGGCAGGCTTCCTGTAAGACAGGAAAAGGGAAAATAATTTTTTTGAAGAAAGACATCTGTATATTTTTATGGCAAGAAAAGAAAAAGAGCATTTAAGTCAATTGTGTGTGGAAGGCATGTCCCCTCCAGGAGCTGCAGTTATTAGAAACAACCCGAATGCTTTCCAGTTCTACATGTAAATACGTGTGTCTCTCTGTGCATTGCAGGACTTTTTTGTTCTCATTTTTCTTCCCTAATTAAAATGACTGTTGTAAAAGTTGGAAATAATAGTTCCCATATATGCGGAATAAATACCTCATTGAGGGGGAGTTTGCTCTCCTGCAGAGTGCTGCGGGTGGGGATAATGGTTGTGTTTCAAGTGGACCAGCTTTTCAGACAGCTGGGATGAAACATGCCGTAGAGCCGGCAGCCCTTCTGCACTGCCAGAGAACCCCTCAACCATTTAGCAGCAGAGGAAAAGAGCGTGGCCTCGTGCTCAGCTCACGGCCCTCTATCCTCGAGGGATAAGAGGGAAAACATACAGGCCTGAACCAGACAGCTTTGTTTTGTGTTTTTTTTGTTAGGTATTTCTTAATCACCATTTAAACAAAGTGTGGAGGTCTTGGGTTTGTGGTGGTTTTAAACTTTTTTATAAACTTTTTTCTGTTGAAAAGCTTTAGGGCAGATGACAGTGCTGGAGTTTGCCTTCAAGTGTTGTGCCTTCATTGAAGAGAGCGGGGTCACTGAGCTTAATCACAGTGTTTCTTAAATAGATTTAAGCCCATGTGTTTCCCAAACACTGATTGCAGTGGTAGTCGGAGCCCCTTGTTAGTGTAGATTCTGTCTCTAGAGGTGGGGCTGAGGCAGGGGTGGTGGGGATAGCAATTTCTCTTTATGTTCTTTCCCAGTTTTAATTCTCATGCAGATTTATGGCAGTGCTAAGGCTGCTTGTCTTGCAAGTCATTCCTCATGGAAAAAATGAATCATTCCTGATGTAAACACTTTGATTTAAAACATACTGCTGGTATTCTTCCCTGGGTTTCACAGCTCATCTGAAAGAATTGTTCGTACCTAATTAGTAAAGCCTGAAGAATTATCTGAAGTAAAAAGCAGTGACAGTTCAGTTGGCTCTGATCTAACAATCTGTATATGCAGGAGTGGCCCTGGCAGGATTCTCTTTCTGGGACATCGCTTAATCTCCAAAAGGTTTCACTGAATGTAGCTCAAAGCAGGAACTCCTTTTTTTCCCCTCTTTTTTTTCTTTTACCTCCTTACCAGGGCTGCTGGTATTCTGCTGGCTTTGAAGCTTCTGTGTCTTGGGAAGTGGGAACTGCTTATTGCACATTTCATAGGATTAACCCTCCTAAGGTATTGATTGCCCTCGGTTCCCACTGAATGTCCCTGGACTTGTGCTTTCTAAGGATCGAACCCCACATAACTGCCTGGGTTAGATTACCCAGTGTTAGTGTCATTTCAAAATCAGTTGGCAACATGAGCAAAAGACCACAGCAGGGAAAATCCAGTGCAGGTTCACGAGGTGCACTTGTTTATTTACTGAGCTTTAATTTCTACTGACAAGAAATCCTCTTTGTTTCATGTCCCCGTAGAAGAGGAAAAGCAGGAGAAATCAGATTCTGTTTCTGTAAATGCAAACAGGTAGCTGGAAACACTGTCTTAAAATGCAGTAAGTAAAAGCAATGGCTTTTCATGGCAGTGGCGCTTGAACCATGAAGGCCAGCTATGACAGTCAGAGCAGTCCAGATGAGAGCTCACAGATATGGGTCCTCATTTGCTTTGTAGAGGGGGGAGCTGGTGGCCTCCCTTGTCTCCCCTGGTATATTTTGGAACTCCAGGGGTACGACTGGAGTGTCCCAAAGTGGGAATTTAACTTGCCTATAGCTTTTCAGTGTCACCGGGCAGCATGAGCCTGGGACAGCTTTTAGCAGAGGGTTTCCCTCCAGCCTTGTTGGGAGAGCAGTAGGAGAGTGTCAGTAAGGAATCCTTGTAGAGATTTAGGGCTGGGGTCTTTAGAGACATTTAGGGGCTTTCCAGTTTCAAAGCGAGCTTGGCCTCTTAATACCTCTGAAAATCTAGGTCCTAATTCTTAGCTCTTTCTGCAGCCTTTTGCAGGGGAGGGGCTTAAGTGCTTTGGTAACAAAACTCTCCGCTGACAGTGATTTATGGGGTGGGTTCCAAATGTTGTCATGGAGGGATAGTTGAAAAAAGGGGAAATCTAAAGCTTTTAATAAAGCTCACAGGAAAAAGCCTGTAGTATAAAAGTGAATGTCAGATTACTGGTGTCAGCTGAGCAACTGAAATGGTGGTCTTCAAGAAAAATCAGCATGTTTGTTTGCATTGAAGATTTTGGGATAAAAATGTGAAATATAATAGTATCTTTCAGTAGCCTCCAACAAAAAAAGTGTTACTGTTCTCAAAATCAAATTTAGAGTCAGAGACAACTTCAGTTTGAAATTCAGGAAGGTGCTGCAGACCTTGTAAGCTTAACAGCTTATAAATGGCAAAACGTTCTCCAAGAGGCCTCCCAAACCTCCTGGGTTGTATTTGGGAAGTTCTGCTTATTATGAATATTCCTGCCTGTTTCTCTGGAGGAATTTTGTGGCATAAACAGTCTTGTGAGAGCCCTGGAGTTGCTGCCCCTGTGTGAATCTCTCACTTGGAAGTAACAATTGCACCCATAGATTTACACCTAGAAGTCGGACATTGAGACAACCTTTCTTCTACCTGGTTTTCTCTTTCCTCACTATGAGACAGGCTGCAGAGCTGCGAGCATCTGTAAGGCCTTGATATGTGATGTGGTTGAGAAGCTGAAAGGTGATCTTTCAATAGTTCTTTATTTTGTTTTGGTTTTAGGTGGGTGAATACATACCTTTGAATATTGACTTTTTTTTGTTGTTACCAGTAGTAATAATTTCATCTGGAAACTACAGGCAATGACACAGAAAGAGGTGATAGTGTTTGTGTGGAGGACAGAATTAGGGTATTTATGATGTCTCCTATAGCCCTGTAATTCTGCTGGACTTCAAAATTTCTGTGTCCTGAGGATCCCATTGAAAGAAAATGAATCCCCTAAAGAGAATTTACCTGCCAGGCACTACCAGGTATGGAGCCTTCTGAGAAGCAGATGGATTCTGTTACTGTCTCCTTTTTTTTTGGTTGTTCAGGTGCATGTAAGCTGTTGGGTGAGGTTTTGTCTTCATTTTCCCATTCCTGAAAAAAGAGAAAATAAATGTAAAACCCCTCTTTCACATATTGATTTGGTTTGTCACTTAAACCTGTGTTAGATACTTTACAGTATGTGTTTGTTGAATACTGCCTTCATGGAAGGAGACAGAATACATTGCTCAGAGCCATAGAATCATAGTTAAGAACTTGGGGGGTGGGGGGTCGGGGTGGTAAGCCAAGAAATAATGTAATCTATTTCTAGCCTCAAGGCAGATCAACTGTCCCTAAATCAGGAGAGAATGAAAAGCTGCTTCAGGAGTTGCTGTGTCCCTTGATAGGTGGGCATTTCTGTCTTTGGAGAGCCTTGTTACAAGGTCTGTAGCGGGTTTGGACTGATGGTTGTGTCCCTACATGGTAACTTCCATAGCGACAGCAGCTGGAAGGTGGGGAAAAAGATAAAATTAGAAGCCATAGAAGTCTGAGTTGAGAAGTTTGGATAAATTTATTCTTCCCTCCCAGAGATCTGCTGGCATGCAGATGTGGTACTTCCCATTGCTGTACACCAAAACCCCCCAGCCTGACACATAACTGTGGTGCTCGTTACTACCATTTCAACAGGCAAGATCATTAGTTTCCTTCTTTTTATTAGTTATCAGAGTGATCTTTGTGCTGTTGAGGCTGTGTAGCGCAAGTGGTTGGCCAAGTATGACAGGTATGTAGGGAACCAGGGGCCAAAGGAAGATAAACATCACTTGTTGCAAATCTTGAAGCAACCCATAATGCCTGAAGTTGCTGTCTGTTAGTCAGCTTTTTGTGAGTGCTTTGTCCTGTGAGCATTTCTTGGCCAAAGGGATGGGGTTTGAAAAGCAGCCTCTTTGACTTGGCTAGTTAGAGCTTTGAGAAGGGTTAGGTGGAACTCAGCCTCGTGCAGCTTTTGGTGTCAGATGCTCCGTCCATCTATAAAGAGTTTTGTGACTGCAGCAACTTTATGGCAAAGTATGGGGAACACATGAACCAGGTGCTAGTTCAGTGATCATGATTTTCATCAAGAACTGAAGTATAAGCTCCTGGGATGGTGAGTACAAGCCATGTACTTAACTGTTGGGCAGTGCTTTACACTACCAGGGAGATGGTTCTCTTGCATTGGTGGCCTTCCATGTGGTCAGTGCTATAGAAGGAATACAGTTGCCTAAGCAGTGCCATTTTCATGCCTGGGAGGATCCTAGCTGGTTTGTCTGCCACCCTAGGAAGACGGGTCTTCAGTACATCCTGTGTTGTATCTATCTGTCAACTCTGTATGAGCATCTTGGATATACATAGTCCCATCTTAGACCTCTAAAGTATCGAAGATCTCATTATAAGACTGAATCCTCCTCAGTCTTGTAATGTTTCAATCACCATGTCCAAATGTGGCAAACAAACTTTTAAATTCAGTTCTTTTTATCCTCATCTCCACTGCCATCATCCAGCTCTTGTGAAGAAATCCGTGGGAATAATTGGGTTGCAGAGTGAGTGATGTCTGCAGGGTGCTCCTCTGTCATGGCAGGGGGGATGGAACTAGATGATCTTAATCTCCAACTCAAAACAGTCTGTGATTCCCTTATGTAAATTTCCTTGCATCCTGAGTGCTTGTCACTGAGATGTAGACGTGCACTACCCTTCTTGTGCCAAAATGAGTGGACACTGGAGGAGGGTGTTGTGTCCCAGAGGATGCCTCAGGCCAGGTAGTGGGGCTAATAGCAGCATTGGGGCACCATGGGCCTGCTCTCCCCATGGCGTGGGCTTGCTAAAGGAGGTTCTGAACTGGCAGCACGGTTCCTGTTGGCAAGGTGCAGCTTCAAGATTGTCCCACTGAAGTCTCTCAGTAGCACCTTCAGCCTCTGTTTGGAGTCCAGGATTGAACAGGCCTTTACTTTTAAGACAGTTTAAATGCTCTGATTGCTGAACCATTTTCAGGATCACTAGCAAATACAGCTTTATACCTATTGATTGAGCTCAGTACTTGGGAGGAGAGCCTCTTAGCTTCTGCTTCCTTTTATTCACACAAAGCAACCCAGTTAGCTTTCTCTTAGCCTGGCTTTTGGGTAGTCTACACAGTACTCTTGAAATTCTTACTAATTACTTGCAACTTGGGCTCTTGAGCTTGCTCAGAGGGTCATGTCTGAGGTTGGAGATCATGTCAGGAGCACTCACCCCTGTGGAGTTACATATATATAAGACCTCATAGCAGCCTTCCAGTATCTGAAGGGGGCCTATAGAGATGCTGGGGAGGGACTCTTCTTTAGGGACTGTAGTGACAGGACAAGGGGTAACGGGTTAAAACTTAAACAGTGGAAGTTTAGATTGGCTATAAAGAAGAAATTCTTCCCGGTAAGGGTGCTGAGGCACTGGAATGGGTTGCCCAGGGAGGTTGTGAATGCTCCATCCCTGGCAGTGTTCAAGGCCAGGTTGGACAAAGCCTTGGGTGATATGGTTTAGTGTGAGGTCTCCCTACCCATGGCAGGGGGGTTGGAACTAGATGATCTTAAGATCCTTTTCAACCCTAACTATTCTATGATTCTCTATATACGATACCTTTATCTGTGATAATATGACTTACAGCTAAGGCAGCAGCCACCAGTGTGGGTAACCCATACACTGCTAAACACCAGTGTATTGGTAGCTGTGTTTTAAAGAGTACTGGTGTATTGATGTGTGGTCATTGGCATGTGTGGTGGTGGTCAGTACACAGCAGCAGAAAGACAGTTAAGTGCATGGGAGTGTGTATGCTCATAGGCTTGTCCATTATCTTTGTCCTTGTTTTAAAAATGAATAACAGAGGAGAAGCAAATGTATTGTCTTTCAGGATTTGTCTTGCTGAGATTTTTGAGTTCAGCACAGATAACTCTTCAGATATCAGAATCACTTTCTCATCCAAATTATGCTTGGTTTTGGCTTCACACAGGAGCTGTGAGCTTCACACTAAGGGAGCTGTGAGCTTGCCCCGCTGCTAATTCTGGTTTCCCTTTCACATTTCAATGCTGCCCTGAGCCATCATTTCTCCCAGCAGCCAAACGGAGCTGATCCACAGCCCAATGAATTCAGTGAATCAACAGCTGCTGGCTTCAGTGAACTTTGGAATAATCCCCAGTTGCCTTATATTCTGCCCTTTAATCTTACCTGCTCCTTGTGCTAGTTGTAATTGTAAATCATAATTCCCAAGGATCCATGTTACCATTTTGCAAATGAAGAGCTGAATATCGTTATTCCTCTATCTACAGTCCCCTGTTGAAGAAGCTTATGGTAGCAAGCCAAAAGTACTGGCATATGACATACTTGTCAATAAATGGCTGATATGGTAACAGCTGAGTGTAACACCATACCGAGTGTTGAAGCAAATAACTAATGAGGTAGAATGTGTTGAAATAAGTTGCATTCCAGTGTGTCAAACTCCTTAGCATAAAAAGGTACTGCATTTGATTTGTAGGATTTTCACCAACCTGCCTACTGATACTGCTGCTGAAAGGCTCCAGCTTTGGCTTTGACTTCTGTTAGATGTAGTTGCTGAAATGAAATTGGGTTACTTGGGTGAATAAGGTTTGTTGGATCAAGGCCTGTATTTTCTATAAACAGGGGTTGCTCACTTCACCGGGATGTACCAGCATGGTACAGTGATAGGAAGCTGTTGGCACCAAAACCATGTTTCATGCTGGACGGTATTTGAGTTGGCATCAAGGCCAGTGATGTACAGTGCTTTTAACAATAAATTGGAGCCAGACATCAAAAACATAAATTGCTGCTATGACATGAGTGGGATTTTTTTCTTCTTTCATCTAGAAGGGAGAAGAGCAGCACTAGTCATATATCACTGGCTAATCACTGAGCTGCCCAGTGCTTGGGATGTTTGATTTAGAAAGTCTGATGTATGGCCTGCTCATATATGCCTCTGCATTGCCTGAGACTGGCAGTGACCATGCTCTGTGGTTATTTTCACTCTTAGAGATTTTGATTTGTCAACTTCATTTAAATTTAAACAGGCTTGTAGGCAGATAAAGCCGGCTGAAGAAACCCCTATAAATGAAGACCAAAGTCCTGATCTGGCTTTGTCAGCTCCCATGGAAAAAAAACCCACAAAACTGAATGAAACCTAACGTGCTGTCCTGTGCAAGTGTTTCTGGGTTCTTGTGAAGAAGTGCATGTATCTTCCAAGACAGGAGTTAGTTATCTTGTACATCGCAGATTAACACACATCCTGTGTTTAGTAGTGCTTTTGTCCTCTGTACGTTATAAACCAGAGAGGCAGATTGAGGACAAAGCCTGCTGTGGTGGTCCTCCCATAGATGTTAGTGTTGGGTGTATGCCACACAGAAAGGTGGTCTGTACAGAGGGGGTTTGCTGCAGTCTTTCCTTACCTGTGTGTAATGATGAGAGCTTAAGTGTCCAGCTCAGCTGTGTGTGCAGAATCTTGCCTTTTACATGGCTGATGGAATTCTCCTGGCTGTTACTTCCCAGGCAGCTTCCAAAGCAGAAGGTGCGTTCTCTTTCCTGCTCCAGTCCTGCTGCGTGGTACTTCCATGAGTCCCATCTAAATGCAGCTAATGATACCCTTATATTTTGTCAGTGCATGTCACTGAGGTGCTCTTGGCAGACAATGTCCTCTTCACCCTAGCTAGCCTTTGCTTCCTGTCCTTCTGACAGTGCCATGTACTTAGAAGAAAAAGGCTTAAAAACTGGTCCAGAATTAAGTGCCAGAGTGGGGAAACCAGACCTATAGCACCATTCCTCCTCAGCCCAGCCTTTTTAGGACTACGGTGACTTGTGTACTGTGGCTTGTAGCTATCAGACTAAAACTTGGTGACAGCCCCTTGAACCCATCTTCAGCTCTATCTCTGGCTGATGCCTACTAGAAATATATATCACCAGGATGGTGGGAGCGTGGTTGCCAGCATATTGCTGCTTACAGACACACCCTGATGTGATGTCCATGGTAAAAACCCTTTATGTGAGCTGGGTGTATGCTTTATGTTAGTGTGTCTTAGGTAGAAAGATCTGATTGCTGCTATTTTACTTGAACTGGCCAACTAATTTTATCTTGGATGGATTCGGCACTGTTACAGTATGCTGGATGCTGGTATCCTAGGGTATTTGTGTGCAATATGGGATGCATGCATACCCTGCAGTAGTTTGTTTTCTCTGAGGCTTGTTGCTTCCTGGTTATTTTCCTGCTTATTTTTGCAATGTGATTTTTTCATATACTTGTGTATTATGAACCTTTTTGGTTTTTAAGCTATCTCCGATATGCAGCTTTCATATCTTGGCTCCCAGCAATGCTGAACCTCATTGTAAAGTCCCTTCGTGTAAAAGCCATCTAGTTATAACTCTCAAAAATAAGAGGCTTGTCTCCTGAGGACAGCTCCATATTGCGGGTGGAATATAATCCTTAACATTGTTGGGTTTTTTTGCTTTCAAATAGCTGGGGACAGTAAGTCAAGGAGTGAGAACTCCCTTTGTTTCATGTAGTGTGCGTTGCAGGGAAAGAATGTAACAGAGCAGAAAATGAAGAAAGACATAAAAGAATCTCAGCTCAAGGAGGTCAGATCCATCACAGGCTTAGCGTTGCCTTCAAAGATGCCTGGGACAGGTGGCAGTTCAAGACAATCAGAGGAGAAGCATCCGTTAGCGCCGAGATAAGGGATTCTTGCAGAATCCTGCTATCTGGTCCCAGTTTGCTTTGATGTAACTCTGCTAGAGAAGACTTCTGGGAGCAGGCTACTGCTTCCCTCCGTGATAGGCTGCTGTTGTTCAGCCTTTTAAGGTCTCATTACAGTGGTCCTTGAGGATTAATCCTCTTTAAGGTTTACATGGGAATGGTTTTGTCTGAAGGCCCAGCCAGGGACCTCGGTACCACCTGTACAAAGCATTATTACATTATTTCATTCTAATTTTTTAAGTGCTTCATATTTAACAGTATTTGACAGAAAGTAAAACCAAACATCTTACCTTTTTTTTTGCTCCCCTCTTTGGCTATTACTGAGTTTTTGTTGAGCACAGCTTGAACGGTCCTTTGCAGACACTGAACCATTAGCAGTAAATTATATGCTTCCGGTTACTCTCCTTAGCCTGCTGGGTTTGGCAGTCCTTCTTTTTCTGTTCTTTTCCTGTGCCCACCTCCCTTTTTCTCCTTTTTGAAGCAGGGGAGTGATGATGTTTGGCTTCAGAATCAGAAATCATCCTATTGCCAGTTTGTTCCTGTACTGCTGGATTTTGCATTTGTGCCTTTCAGCTCAGGGAAGAGCACTCAGGATATGGGAATGTTGGCAATGATCGGCATTAATTTATTAAAAAATGCATAAGCACTTAAAAGGGTTTGTTTATGAAAAAACATTTACCCCTTTTTTCAAGGGGCAAAGTCTGCTCTTGGTGAAATAGAAGCAATCAGAAGGCAGCATGGAAGCATGTGGGAATCATACCCTGCGTTTGGTGATGAAATAGGAAGCCAGTGCCTTCCAGCTCCTTGGTGTGTTCTGTTATTGGTACTGTTTCCGTGTAACTCTATCATAGGTCTGCATCTTGGAGATGGAAAAAGGGCATGCAGCCTTGATTCCAAAGAAAGGAACATCACTCTGAACTGGATTCTTTCTTCAGTGTCATTTATTATTTCCCTAATTGAACAAAGCGTTACGAAGTCATTTTAATGCTGTAACTTTAAGATGGTGGTTGAGGTAAAAGTAAGACAAAGGTTCATGTTGGTTAAGTAAAAACAGCACCAGTGACCCTGACAGGTAGGAGTAAACTTAACTGCTCTGAGGGTGATAAATAGCTTAAGGGGCTCATCTCTGTCATGTACTAGAAGTCCTTAAATTTAGCTGTTCTGAAGCCATATGAAGCAGCTTGATGGCTTAAATTCAAATTACTCTGGAAGGTGATAGTGTGTTTTATTTAAAAGAAAAAAAATCCACGTAGAAAGCTCAGCAGTAGCTGTAAGTTGGATCCTTTGGGGTGAAATAATGAATTGTGCGTTGTTGCCTACAAGGTACCTGGTCATTAGTTATGTAGTGATTTTACTTTATAAAGAAAAGGCAAGCAAAACAGCACCTTCACAAGCCTTCGGGGTGTTTTTCAAGTGTTCTCTTTGGAAGTTATGTGGTGTGTTGAAAAGCGTTTGTAATGCATGTATAGCAGATTAGTTTTCTTTATATGTAAAAAGTATTATAGGAAACCCTGTAGCTAATGGTGGCTATATAAAACTGTATGGTGCCATTATTACCATAAAATATGCCCGTGACCTTCATACAGTCTTCCATGTCCAAACTGCACATAGTTTGAGTAATGCACATATTTAATTTTTACTGTATTTGTGGAGATTGTGAAATTTTGCCCATACAAATTTTTTCCCTCATAGCTAATTCTGAGTGGTGGTGCTGGGGAAATGGGAGAAGCAGGAAACTAAGGAAAAAAAGATTAACTAAAATCAAGGTAATAAAATATGTCATGATGTGAGGTGTTGTAGATGCCTTCAAGAAGACCTGTCTTCTGAAGAAATAGAGGCAAATTCTTGGCAGCCTAACTTTATACAGACACACCTGATTTATCTATACACATGCAGTCAAGTGCTGTATCTGCAGTCTTGATCTGTATATGTTGAGTATGTAAACAGAATAATCTATACTTACTGCCTCTAAGATACAAATACTTTGAATGTGATGTTAATTTTATGTCCCTGTCTTTAATTTCACATTAGAACTAGTTGTCAGCAATTTAGACTTGTATAGAACTATTTTGAAGGCTGCTGTTATATTTCTGACTTCATAAAATGCAGGGAGTGTGAGATTTTTTTCCACCTCGTGACAAATGCGTGATAACTGCCAGTGCTAAGTATTTAATTGAATTTAATGGCTCTTTGTGTAATTTGGGTGTAGGGTGCCATTATGAAGCATCTTTTCAAACCAAAAGTCCATGCTGCAGTTTAGCAATGCTTCAGCACAGTGGTTGAGTGTGTTTAAGGTGGAAAATGTGCTTGGCTATACCGAGCCAAATTGTGACCTATTCTGTTAAGAGCCCTGGCTCCCTTCCCTTTCCATCCTAAAGGCAAGTGGGCAGGGTGGGACAAAGGCAAGTGCTGATTTTGGACAGCTTGATGAGAACGTGATCAATGAATGTGGTGGTCCAGTGATTCAGCTGTGCAGTCTGTGTCGAGGCAAAGAATGGATAGAGTTGCCTTCAGGATCCTGGGGCTGACTCCTAGGGTTGCCTTTACCCAGGGTGCGAGGAATAATGTCTCTTGGAGACAGGGAAGTGGCTGGCTTTTGCAGTGTTTGTACATACACCATGGTAACATTTACTAATATTAGTATTTGTTTTCTAAATCAACAAAAGCACCCTGTAATCAGTGGGGGTCAGCCATCCTGGGAGTTCAAACTGTAAAGTTCAGCCATTCTTTCATTGTGAGAGGAAAACAATATATGAAAATGAAAACCTGTTAGGATGTGACATAAACCAAAACTTGAGTTTGCTCAATAGGAGAACAAGCATGGAAAACATAAATCCTGAAAAAGAAGTTTCCAGAAAGTTATCAGCTAAAAATAGGGTAAGTTGTTACATAAATCTACTACAGCATGTGCTACCCAAACCTCTCTGTGTATAAATATATAGGGTTGTGTATATTTCTGTTACATATATTAAAAATTTCATTGCAGCTTTGGGGCTTTATAGCTCTCATTAGTCTATTTTTTTTTTCCTATGGTAATAAATTCTGTATTTTATAGTAGGAGCAGAATCTTACCTTTTTTGTTAGGAAGGAGCAAAAGTTTAATCCAAACTGCGCTCAAGCTAACAAATGTGTAATGGACAAGGACTTGTTCAGAGTAAATCTGATGCTTACACCAGATTGTCTTTTTATTGGCATTTAGATAACATTTCCCAGTGTGAAAAGGCAATACAACAGAAGTGTGTGCATGAAGTATTTGCATCCATACCATACAGCTGCTGAATACTGTATTACAGTATTACAGATTTCTTTCAGAAGTGACCATAGAAATTGTAGGTACTAGCCCTGCAAGAAGAAACATACACTCAAGAAATCTATCAAATACAACGTGACTTGTGAGAACTGTAGGAATTCAGCTCAGTTAAATTGCTGCAGTGGATTTTAGTTGCCAGCTGTTGTGTTGAGCACTTCTTGTAGATGCAAATCACGTTAACAAAGAGTTTGATTAGGAAAAACAAAAAGCTGGCTGGATTTCCAGATTGTCTTTCTTCAGAGCCTTCTAGGGTGTCTCCTTGTACGCAACAACTTGGTCTTCTTTTTCCATCAAGGTCATCCAAACTTTTCACGGAAAACAAGGAAAAACCTTGACTCTCCCTTCCAGACTTAGGTTCATCTGTGCTCAGATATCCCCAGAACCATCAGTTCTCCTCACCTCTGTGCATACTTTCTTCCTGGCGTCTGTCTCCCAAAGCTAGAGCCGCATGGAATTTACTTACCTGTCTTCCATTCATGCTGTAAGAAGTGAAAATCTTCAAACCAGTAGGTTGTTTCTGTGGGCTCTGTACTGTTAGATCCTGTCCTGAGCTTGTTTGTGCTGCAGAGCTTTCTGTCTTGGGAAAGGCAGTATCAGTGTAGCCTGTAAGATACAGCAAGGACCTGAATACTGGGTGGCACAGTGGAATGTCATTCAAGCAGCTCCGATAGGTTTTGAGCGCTCAGTAGGTGTCAGCTCAACTCCCCAGTATATGAGCACTGGCTGCAGCTTTGGAAGAACATACAGGTCTCTGATAAGGTGGCAGATGGGTTCTTTCCCAAGTCAGAGATGGTACAGTATGGAACAGTGGGGTCCAGACTTGGCAGGTAGGCAGAGCTCATTCAGCAAAGCAGAGGGTCTCATCCTGTGAAGCACACAAACCAGTTTTCAACTTGTTAGGGATGAAACCCTTCCCCACCCCACCCAAAACACCTGAAGACTTGGAGGTATGTTCAGGATTAGATCTTGTCTTCTAAAAACAAGAGCACAGGTGAAGTACTTCTAAACCAGCTTGAGTAGAAGTCATTCCTCTGATACTTCGGCCTCTTGTCTGTTCTCTTGTTTCTTGGTACGTACCCTATTTTTTTTACCAGGTGCAATGTGGGGAAGTAAATCTTTCCATCTGCTCAAGAAAGCAGTTTTCTAAGATAGTAAGGGACTTGTTGAACACAATTGCTCGTTATAAATAAAGTCAGTATAGAGCAGCTAGTAGTGGAGAATGTTTTCATCACGGACCCCTGTGTTTTTTCCCCAAAATGAAACAAAATTCCAGGGGTTTGATTGAGAGGCCCCATGTCATGTGTTCTGTATGAAGTGCTAGTTTTCTCTCAGAGCAGCACGCACAGACTGTGCATTTGTAGCAACTGACAGGTTGAGATTTGTTGGAGATCTCCAAAGAAGTTTGTGGCAAAGCCACAAATAAGTCTTTGTCTAATGTGCTAAGCCCATACCTTACCAATTAACTAGAAAGACTTCCAAAGTGGATTCAAACCTTTGCTCCTAGCCTGGTTTTCAATATGGGTAATTTTTTAACCCTTCATCTCATACTTGTTCTTTCAAAGTGTTTTTATTGGCCAGAATTTTTTTCACATGAAGCAGCTTAAGAACTGAGGTTGGGTCAGTATTTAGATAGTTAATTACTGTTCAAGCTGTGAAGTTGCTTCTGGAACCATGTGGAGTCAAACTAGAGCTTCAGGCAGCAATGTAAAATAATTGATTTTTCAGAAGTACTGAGCATCAAAGTTTTGGGGCTTTATTTGGAAGCTGTTGGGTGCTTGGTCATTTTGAGAGTATTTTAACTTAATGGAGTCTCAGATTAATAGGATTTACACTCCGAATGCCTAGTAAGGTGAATCCCACTCTTACAGTGGGTTCCTGCAAATCTTGGCCCTAACTTCTAGTTTTGAACTGTGATATCATCCTTGTGTGTATTTTGCCAGTAACCAAGGTGAAAATAAGCTGTGCTGTAATGCACCTGGTGAATTCTGCTTCATAATGAAAGTGCAGATGTTGTCAGGTGTGCAGTGAACATGGTAGGTCCCAGGGGAGCAATTATCAGTCTGGCCGGCTCTACTCACACCTTCATTTTTACATGATGGGCTCATGGTTTTTTTCACAGTTACTGAAAGAGGCTTTTTGAAAAACAAACCATACTCTTAAGCTCATTGTCATATTGCAGCATTTACTCGTGTCCTTGCATTCCACAAACTGCAGCTTGTTACTGAAAAGTCTCAGAGTTGAGTGTCGGCTTAATTGTTGTCCCCAGTAAAGTGCCTTCGTGCAACGAGGCTGAAACTTCAGGTATCCTCATAGAAAGAAAGGAACTTGGATGTAGAAAGTGCAGTGACCTCATGGGGAAACTCTGGAAAGAAAACACTTCTTTTAATAGCCAGTTACAGTTGCTAAGTGAAAACAGTGGAGCTAACCTGTCTCATAGTTTAGACAATCCCAACACTTATAAATGTGAAAATTAATAGTTAAGGTTGTCATAAATCTTACACTGCCCATAGTAAATAAGCGCAGCATTCTTACCAACTTTAAGCTACATTAACTCAACTCCAAGTAATTACTAGTTATTTTAGCTTTGTAGTAGAAAGAGGCAGGCTAAATTCTGACTGTTGGTTTGAAAACCCCAAGTGCTGCTTTTGTAGCTGTAATGTCAAAATACTAAGAACTACAGAGCAAATCTTGCATGAAAGAGTAATAAACCTGGTGTATTATGCTAAGTGCTTATGATGTATTCCTAAAACCCCCAAGTACAAGTGACTAGATGTACATTACATTTTTACCAAAGCTCTGTGTTAACGAACGTTTCCTCTTGAGCTCTCTCTACAGGATGATGCAGGAACATCTTTTTTTGGATATTGCAAGTGCTAAACAGGAATATTTGCTTTCAAATAAATAGGGGCTGTGCCCTCTTAAAACAGTTTAATGTGATATTATACTGTAAAGTCTTACCAGTTTAGGTTGCAGTGAAGGTTCCAGTAGGTGGGGAATATATGTTTCCTTACCTGATGAGGGTACAAGGACAGAGTCCAATTTATGTCCATAGTCACTTCTTCCTTTACTTTTAAACTGCTAAGGGTTTGCAAGTGATGTGTTAGCTAGGTATGCTTCTGTCACCTAGCAACATTAAACAGACTTGAAACAAATTGTAGTTGGAATAGGCAGTTTTGGACCATGATTGCATGCAATAAATCTGGGTATCCCTGGCATTCTCCAGTATCAGATATTGCTCTGACTTCTCGAGGTGTCCACTCTGTTAGGAAACATTTGGAAAGCAAATGGCTTCCATTTTATGGCTTAAGTTTAGCTCAGACTTGAACAAAACTTTTGGAGAAGAACATACCATGAAAGAAGACCCTGCTCTTCAAAAAACCCACCTGTGTTGCAGTTGAATAGAGTTCCCACCATGATTATTAAATGTGGTGATCCTTAGTGCCATATCTTGGGCACTGAATGAAGCGATCTCTGACATAACCAGTCCTCGGGACCACTAAGGCTTTACCAGTGCTGGCTTAAACCAACACTTCAAACCGCAGCAGCAGCTGAACTAAATGTTCTTGCAGAGTGTGTACCTACGGTGTGTAGGCACTAATGAAATATATGGGTATTTCAGTATGTAGGAAGAAACACAATAGGTAGGTAATGGTAAAGTTGAGCATCTCACAGTTACTTTCCAAAGGTGATGGTTTGTGAAGGTGCATACACTCCAGAAGATTTTTGTTCTTGATAAATAGAGTGGGGAGGAGTAGTGTATTTCCTCTCTGCTCACTGGCAGCAATTACAATATTCTGTGTAATTACAGAGATGTGGTTTTTGTGCATTCTAGCCTCCATAAACAGCAGGCATCAGTCGGTGATCCTGATTTCTGTTGCCCTCTTTCGTTAGCACTCTTGCTCTGAAAGAATAAAGGAAAAAACCCAAACCAAACCGTCATTAAAACCTTGCAAGAAGAGACTGGGAAGGGTGTAATGAGCAGTGCTGTGCTGATATGTTTTAATAAAAATTAGTTTACTGCATACCACAACAGAGAGCAAATACATGCAATTACTTACAAATTTCTTCAGTGTTTGTACTTATAAATCTCTGCCTAAGTCTTCCCAGCTGGGAGTTAGGCTGGTCTTTCTGCTGTGGAAGCAGGGCTTTGTTCTCATGTTCAGCTTCGTCTCAGTCTGGAATAATTCAGAAACGTATTAGATAGATTGCTGCTCCCAAAAGGCATAATGAAATAACCTTCACTCCCAGCCTTGGGGAAATAAGCACACAATCAGGGTTTGGGCAGATTTCTCGATTAAACAAAGAACTAACTGTGCACAAATTGCTCCGTAACAATTTGTAAAGAGTCCACTTTATAAATTTCTTGCAGATGTAAAGCTGATATTTTTTAATCAGAATGGCAGGGCTGTTTGAGTTGAAATGTTTTCAACATTTTCCCTTTGCTCTGTAATTAGTATCAGAAATATTTATATTTGAAAAGGAGCTGGTAACGCATCCTAGGTTATTTTTGATTTG
Organism: Pezoporus flaviventris; assembly: GCF_033815535.1. Taxonomy (NCBI): domain Eukaryota; kingdom Metazoa; phylum Chordata; class Aves; order Psittaciformes; family Psittacidae; genus Pezoporus; species Pezoporus flaviventris. Next base: position 9,905,926 of record NW_026892585.1, read on the forward strand.
GTGTTGGGAGCTGGTGAAATGCAATGTCAAACCCAAGCTAAAAACCTCCATTTAATACGTATAGGGAACTTAATCCATCTGGAATAGATTCGGGATAACTTGGTTCTGTCAATTTTTATTTTGTTTAATTTCATATGGTGTTCAGCAAAGGAATGAAAAGTTATTGCACTTAATGTTGTTGTGACTTAAGGTGTTCTCCGGTCAAATTATTCAATAAATCAAAATCAGGCTCTGGTTGTAGCTGCTAAGCGTTGTTTAGAATAGGATATTTAGGGGATTTTTAGCAGTTTTCCATTGATTGAACAAGACGCGTGTCATGCAAAAAGCATGCAGTATTTTGATGAATAGCTGTATTAGATGGTAAGTCTAGGGACCCAATAAACACAACTTCTTATTTTACTGGCCTTTGTTTTTTCGCTCAAGGGCCTCAGTGTAAAACAGAATACCACTGGAGTATCATTCTGATGCCTTACTGCTTATCTGTGACCTATGGTCTTACCCCCTGAAGTCTCCTCCGACATTTAAAAATACATACCTATTTTGTAGGCATTAGCTTGCTGCTGATTACCTCATTCTTCAGCTAATTAGATGGTTCGAAGTCCTGCTCCCACCTAAATGCACGAGGATATTGCTGCAGCTTGTGGAGAGAGGTAGAGATTTTCAGGCTGTTTCCAGGCAGCAGCCTTCCTGCTCCTTAGGCTGGTGTCTCCTTGCATCTCTGCCTCTGGTTCTTGGCCTGCTGTGTCCAGATACCAGAGCTGAAGTCAGCAAACCTGCAGTCACATAACGAAGCAGAATCTTTTCCCCGGTTTCCTATGTCATGCACTGAAGAGGAGCTGTGTGTGGACCAGCGCAGCTGCCAGCAGATGCTGGTAGGTCCTGTTTCTACAAGCACAATGTTCAATTTCAGTATAAACTGACCTGCTTTTAAAAAAGTAAAGTTTCCTCCAAATGCATGCAGCTACTTGCCATCAAGTACAGCTTGAGTACTACATAGCCAGCTGCTGCCTGGACCAGCTTAAAGACCTGAGGTGTCAGTGTAGCCTGGGGAGTGGCTGAGCCCGTGGTGTGCTTGGTGTTCTGCCCCAGAACATCATCTGTCTGCTGCTCTGCACCGACATTAAGTTATCAGTTGGGAAGGTTTTGACATGGAGGCTCTCTGCAGCGTTCTACCCTTCGTAGGCAATGTGTAGTTCCTCATGCAGGCCCAGCTGCCCTCACACAACCTACCCGTTTCAAAGGAAATATGTGAGACATAAGCAGGAAGCTTGCTCCTGTGCTCCATTAAACTAATGACAGAATTGGGAGTTTCTAGCTGTGTAAGTTTAGCTGTGGTTTGGATGTGTGTTGTAAACAAGGAGATAAAAATACCTAAATACGTCCTCAGTGGACAATGGACTTGCCACATGTGTAGGTAAGAGTATAGCACCCTTGCTCATCTTGTTTTCTTCATGTGCCTGGTTCAGTGAATGGCTTTTTGTGTAAATAGAGTTGAAAAATACTGAAATGGTTTCAGGAGGAAAGAGTGCTTGGGCTGCTCGCTGTGAAGGGAAACAGTGAAATGGTAACCAGCATCCTGAGCTAAAGAGAGGAAAAATACAACTGTGTTTACTGGGAAATTCATCTTTTACTCTGTTTCATGTTTGACAGGACCTTCTGACAGCTTTTACCGATCAAGCAGATACGAAACACTGCTCAAACTGCTTGTATTTTGATAGCTGAAGCCAGGGTTAGGAAATGAACTTTACAATTATAGTGGGCATTTAATTAAATAGAGTGGTGTTCACAGTAGAGACTAACAACAGCTTGAGGTGCTCTGCTTTTACACTGGAGAATCTGCAGTGGCATGTTGAAGGCCTCAGCTTGGTTTTCTTTTAAAATTGCATTTAAATGTACACTAGATACACATTCATCACTTTAATCTAAACTCTACTGTAAATTGACGTGTATAGCCTCTGAGATCATACACTTTCACAGAAGTACTCTAATGAAACTTGGCAGCTTTCACCCCGTAACATCATTTGTTCCATTCACTAGCAAAAGCAGACCTCAAACAAGTCAAAACTGCTCAGTAATGAGTTCCATTATTTTTCTTCATGTTTTTGGAGTCTCAAAAGCCTCCTGTCCCATGTCTTTATTTTACAATAAGTCAGAAGAGCACGACAAGCCCGCAGATGTATCAAAGGAAAGCTTTCTTATGTGAGATCCTGAGATTTGTCATTTACTGTAACCAAGCATGGGACTTCAATTAGCATGAGTGACTTCTTGTCAGTAAGGAAGCTTTCTTCTCAAAACTAGCACATTAGTTGCTTGATGTTCGTGGATGCTGTTACATTACAGCTGCCTGTCACCTAGATGATTCTGTCATAGTCTTTTGCGTTCCTATTGATACTCATAATGCTGACATGAAAACCGGGTGCCAACGTAAGCTCATAAATATAAAGGCTTTGTTTGAATTAACCATATCCTCATGGAAAATGACATGCTGTTTTCCTCATGGAAAATGACACACTGTTTATCGCAGAAGCGTCACTGAGGCTGGGCTGGGGAACGACTTGGTCACAGCCATTTGTTGTCAGCAGGAAGCGAGGTGACTTGCTCAGTTTTGGGATGGAATGGGGAGGATGAAACTTGACATGCTGTTTTGCCTCTGTAAGGGGCGATCAGCGTAACCCAGTGTTGTCCATCTTAACCTATAAGGATGAGGAAAAACAAAGCTATAGGAAAAGCCCATTTGTGCCGCCTGTGTATCTGGTGGAAATAAAGCAGCATTTCCATGCAGTTTCTGTTGTGTGAGCTGTGATGTCTGATCTGCCTTAGCTCAGAGCTCTAACTTGAGCTCACTGCAGTGGGGCAATAATACCTGGACAGGAAGAAATTACTGGAATGCATTCAGTATGGCTCTTTCAGCTATATCACTATACAAGTGATTTTTGTAGTCATTCACAAGTTGATAGGCTTTATTGCGCTGAATTAACCTCTTATGTTAGCTAAAAATAACCACAAAGTCTCTTCTATATTGTTTTTTTCCTATACATGTATATATCTATTTTTAAATCTGTTAATATATGTAAATGTAGATCATTTGTTCTGTGCTTTTTCTGACTTTGAAGAAAGCATTAAGTATTAGTAAACTGGAAAGAATTGTAGTTGCAAGGGAGAAAAAATCTGGTTTAGTATAAATGTCTTCCCTTTAAAATATGGCCTGATTCAACATGTGAGCTGGTGACCCACTGAAGTCAGTGTTGGTCTGCAAGCCATCACTAGGTCAGTCAGTTGATGGCTTCCAGCCTATCTGTGTGGGTTAACCTCATTAATCTGCACAGGGATTAATGTGTGTCTTCAGGGGCTGTTCCATGAACTCTCTAGATTCGTATTTTTGGAAGCAGGATCAGGTGCCCAAGAACTCAGAGGGGAGAATTTGTCTTAGTGATTCATTAAATATCTCTGTGCGTAGGAATTCTTAAGTAATCAAGAAAAAACCCTCAGAAAACGTAGGACCATGGTGCTACATGACCTGGGATTTATAGCATGCTAGGGGTTCCCACCAATTATGCCATGTTGTGTAACTGAGCTGTGTTACAGAGCAGCTAGAAGCAGGGGAAGAGGATACAAAGCCTCTTTCAATGGGGCTGAAAATGTCTTTTTTCTGATAGCAGAAGTGAGGAATGTCCAGTCGTTTCCAACTGTTCCTGACTTGGATTGCTTCTGTTCCGATTTGTCTTTTCTTGGCTTCTGCTCACTTTGTACTTTCTGTCAAACCTTTTTCCTCTCTTTTCATGCAGTGTCTCTGCAGCATGCTTAGGTAGTAATGAATGGGAACCCTGACTCAGAACACCTGGCTGCAGTGAGGCTTTCCTTTAACAGTGAATAAGCCAGCTCATTTAGGGCAAAGAATTCAGGTACCTCATTCTGGTGATCAAGTTTAAACAGCAATCTCATATATTCAGACTCCACCATGTAGGGGAAAGCTGCATGTGCAGCTGATAGTATACATTCCTTTGTTGTCAGTTGCTTTCAGCTTGGGTCTCTGTAGTGCCCCACAGGATTTATTTGATATGTCAGTTTGTTTTGTCTTCACTTTCCATGCTCCAGAATCCATAGGTATCTCCCTCCTCTTTTTTTGAAAGGAACTGAAGATGCCTTTGTGTGGCTCTGCCTGTGGTTAGTTATTTCCATGTGGAAGTTGGGACCAGCTTCCTTCTATGGGAGTACCCCTGCTGCCTCTTTCTGTTGCTCTCTCCACGTGTATATGTGCCTTGTATTGTAGAGCTTTCATTGCATAGCTTGTGTTCTGGTTGTTTCTGAATGGTTGAAAGGTGAAGTCTAAGAGTTCAGATGAATATGGAGAGGGGAGGGAGGTAAAATTGGGTGGCTGGAGGAAGGTTTGGGTTTTCTATTAGCCAGTGGTGAGAGCTGGAAATGCCTACATGCCACAGGCTGCTCTGAACACCTTCATTAAGATGGAGTGAATTGGCCCTGCAGGTACTTGGATCTATGATTTTTCAAGCAGAGTAGAAAAAACACCCTAGACTGAGCACTAAACTTTGACAGGACAACTTAGCTGTCAGTCTTGTCACACATTCAAGTGCCTAGCCTAAGACACATGGAAACAGAATAGCCATCCTAGGGATGAAATTGTGCCAGCACTTTGGATGGCAGTGTTGTTACCACATCACCAAACTGTCAGATTCCCACTGTATATGTATATATATATATATGTATGTGTGTTTATATATATATATATATGTATCAGCTGTTCTCCCACTCTGTGGTTCACTTTTTACTTGACTAACTTTTCTTGTGAGACTTTGTTTCTAATTTACCCGTAAGTAAAAAGGGATCCATCTACGTTCAGGGCTTCATTTCATTAAGTATCCTTTAAACGCTTCTACAAAGCATTTTACTGTGTTTATTTGGACACAGACTCTCTTTAGTCCTTTCTCTGTAGTTTTTACCAGTACCTTTTTTACCAGTATCTTGTTTCTGTCCACGGGCTGGGCTTTTCTCATGGTTGCATTTGCTTCTGCTGTATATACAACCATGATTCCTACTGCTTCTTGCAAGGTCACGCTGCTGGCATTTTGCAGGCTCCTTCTTGGAGGATTGCTTCTGCTCTCCCCAACAGATCTGAGGCTTGTTACCCTTGGTACTTCGTGATTGTTTTGTTTTCCCTTTAGAACTTGCATTCAGATCTGGCCTGGTCTAGTCTGCAGACAGAATGTCAAATTCTCACTGTTTTTTGGAAGTATTAATTATAGGGTGTCTTTAGAGCTTCTGATCCCTGCTGTAATCTGATCATAAATTAAATAATCCACAGGTCTCCAAACCAGCGTGTTAACTCATCTGTCTCAAAAGAGTAAGAAATTTACTTAAGGCTTTTCCCCTTAGAAGGCTTAACAAGTGATATACCTTGGAAGTTTTAGGTTTCAGTAGTCTTTAAGTTTCTGTAGTACAGTTATACTTGAACTTCTTCATGGGACTGTCAACTGTGAAACAGACCCAATTCTTCTGTCCGGCAACAGTGAATTTCAGTCATAGAGAGATGTCTTGGTGCCTGTAGCATGCCTGCTAGTCAACACTTAGGAAATGAGCCTGCACAGTGAACTCTATAGAGAGCAGAAAGGGTTGCTGATCCATAAGTTAGCTTGGAGAATCTGACCTTTGCTTCCAGGGTAGCAGTGCTACAGTGCTGGCAGAAATGATGGACAGAACAAAGAAGCAGGTGTGAAGAACCAAGGTTAAACCCAGTCCTCTACATTGAGAATTACAAGGACTTCTTGATGTGTTTAGACACTTGTCTTGATGTGTCTAGACAAATAAGCAACAAAAAAAGACAGTAGGAAAAGGAATCGTCTGATGTAAGCAGTAGCAAGACATGACCTATGCAAAAGTCTTAGGTTCGTAATTATTAACAGGCAGAAAGGAAATCAGCTTTGTAGAAGGCTGTTGCTACATCTTGGTGTAAGGGAAAAAGAGCTCTAAGCAGAAGGCTCCTCAGTTGGCCCTTGTGTTGTAGGAAGGTCAGAAGAAATTACTCGTGTGTGTTGCTGATGTATAATATGAATTCTCCCAAAGTAATGAAGACGGCCACACAAGGGTAACATCATCTAAAGGTGTTAATACAGAATAAGAGGTAGGAAGACTAAGAGGGTGTGATAAGAATGTGGTAAACGGCATATTGTGTGCCAGTTCCTATAGGTAGGCAAGGTTTATAGAAATGATAGAGGAGTAACGAATTGATGTATTAAAAAAACCCAACAAAACAAAACACCCCACAAAAACACACCCCCACCCCCCAGCAAATCCAAAAACCTTCAAACCATCACTAAACTTGAAGCTGAGAGTAGAGGTTTTTGGTTTGGTAAGGAACAGCTTGGTGGGCACAGACTGAGATACCAGTCTACAGGGATGTGCCTAAGGTGGTAGATATATCTGTAGTTCTAGCTACCTTATAGATGCTGATCTCTATAAAGTATCCCTTTAGTTTTAGAAGCATGGGGTCTTCTCAGAGTAACTGATGTCACCTGTTAGAATATATCACGATACGTCTGTTCAGCGTGGAAGATCTATGTTTCTGTGATCACGTCCTGCTCGTTGAATGAACTTGTGTGGTACTGAAAATAAGAACCTCTTTATTGGTGAATGATGGACAACGTATACACTGTACCCTACTTAAGTGTACACAGCTTACCGCATCCATCTGTAATAATAAGAAATATATACATATAAACAAAAAACCCCACAAGAAACAAAATAGGCTGTGCCAGAAACATCCCCAGTAGCCATCAGGGATTGAATATGTATTTCTTTTAAAATAATCTTCATTTTCCTTTCTATGTCTGTACTCGAACGAAAATCGAATTCAGGCAAGGTGGCAGAGCAGCACCAAAATACATAACCTGTTCTGAAGGTGAGATATTGGAAGAAAAATAAACTGTAAGAAATTCAAGCCTTGAGAGAGAGATTGGAGAGATACAAAGAGAACTTTGCATGCTCTGCGTGGCTGTTCTACCCTTCAGTCAGCCAAGCACAGCGTGACAAGCTGTTGACTCAAAAGCCTCTGCAGGAATGTTAAATGGTTATCGTTATTTAATACTTAGGCTCTGTTAAGTGACAGCCTCCTCTTTACATCTTCAAAACACTTTTCAAGCATTCACTAGTTTGCAAGGCTGGAGCCTGCTCTTTATTTACAGGCAGGCCTCGAGGTCTGTCTTAAATCCCACAGTGGAGCTGAGCTGGGGAGGAGTTAGGAGAGTTTCTGCTTTCACTGGTCCCTGCTTGCTCTTTGTAGCACAGAAACAGTCTCAAATAGGTTGGCTTACTCTGGGGGTTGTGGCTGGTGAGCGCGAGTTCCCTTTTACCTGTGATTATTAGAGGTTGTTCATTTAGAAGCTCTGCTATGAAGCTGTGGTGTACAAAGTAAAACAACTCCTGCGGTCCCCACAGGGCAGCCTGCCGGTTAAGGGAAACCTAAAACTCCTTCGTATCAGGGGGCCAGGGCTAAGTTATATTTCGTTGTTCACCCTGGATAAATGCCATTCTCTAATCTCTTACTGGGAGCTACACAGTTCTTACCAGGCACTGAAAACAGCTTGCGTTCTAAAAGCCTGTATTAGAAAGTTTGGAAAGCTTATAATCAATAACAGTGGTGAAGTTTGGGTTCGATTTGTGTCAGAGTAATAAATAGATTTGAAAGTTGGAGGTGGAAATTCACCCTTCTTTTAAGTCTGGCAGTCCCCTCCTTTAAGCATGTTGACTTTAGGCAAGTATAACTTAAGGAACCTATGACTTGTGTACTTTAATCTCTGCTGAGAAGCCTAAATTTAGGCCCTGCTCTTTCAGTCTTGGCTGTAATTATTGTGTGCTCCTTCCTCAGATTCAGTCCCTCCTTTGAGTTCTGTGACGTACTCTTCAGAGTTTTGCTTCCTTTGTTTTGCAGCTGACTTCCAAATTGCTGTAATCTGGTCAGTATTACATGATTATTTCAGCTTAGAATATCTCTACCACACAATTCACGTGCTTTGTAATTAAGTTACATTTGCAATGAAAAACTAGATCCACACAATGAAAGACAAGGACACGACTTGATCATACAGCTCGGGGGAGAAAAAGCCAGCAACACCCCAAACCTCACCATATTAAAGCTCTAATTTTTTTCATGTGTTTAGTTCATTTTCATCATCAGATGTTCTTCTTTCCTTCTTCGTCTTGCCAGCAGTGCAGTGCAGTATTTATGCTTCAGATGTGCTTTGGAGAAACTACGATTTTTGCAAGGTGAAATTGCCTCTTGGACCTTTTACAACACTGTTTGGTGTCCCTTTATTCTGGAAGAAGAAAATGTTAGCTCAGCAGAAGCCAGCATGAGAATTTAAGACAGTTCAGGTACATTAAAGTATGTTATACTCACAAATTCAGGGTTTTTTTGCACTTAAAGGGCTTGCATTATTTTATGAGTAGACAGTGTGTGTAAAAGTCAAGTACATTCAGCACACAATGAAAAATACCTTTGTTAAGAAGTCGGGCTGTTAGAAAATCCCCTTAATACTGGGAAAATATCAAGTTATGTGACAGTAGTTGCACATTTTTGAAGCATGACCAAGTAACAGATCAATTGAAGCATTTTCCTACCCTCTTGTTCCCCCTACCCTCATGGAACTGGGAGGAAATGGATCCTGCACACCCACCCATTCACAAAAACCCTGGCGGGAAGCCAGCCGCCCTCTCTCTCTGCATCCCTGAGCTAAGCTCTGGTCTCTTTTCCCCTTCTCTTATTCCTCTTTGCCTGCCAGATTTGTATCTGTTTCAGTAACAAATGAGCTCTGAGGCCTTCTCACAGAGGTCCCTAATATTGCTCACTATCAGATCCTTCTCTCAGTGCTTCCTAACGCCTGTGTTTATGCTGGACTCCAGTTTGTTGGGAAACGTTTTTTTTTTTAGCTGTTACTTTGTTTCCTGATTCTCCTTCAGCTCTCTCTGTTCTTTTCTGTTATTTCAAAGTGTCTGTGCTGGCATAGCCCCCTGCCAGCAAGTGATGGGGCAGGGGGAAGAAGTTCAAAAGCCCTTGCACACATTCATATGCCAGAACTTTGCCAATACGTCTTCCCCAGCTGGTTTGGCAGCAAAACTAGTACCTGTTAGGGAGGCAGCAGCCATTGCAAGCACTCCAGATGCTGTGGCTGGAGCAGTGTGGTGGGATTTAAACACACAGCTCAACATGCCTGGGGGTTTGAGCCTGAAGCTGTCAAATGAAAACTAGTATGTACTGAATTGTCCCCATAGTGATTCTCAGCTGCATTGGGAATGTGGGTTTTGGAGCATGTCCAGAGTCCAGCTCCTGCCACCCCTAATCCTCTTCCTTTTTTTTCTCTTTTCTGTGGTGGGGTTAACACCGTGCAATGAAGCACTGGCATATTAAATAGAACATTGGCTGGAAAAGCCTTTCCCAGAAGACACCTCTATATTTTATTTGATGGGCTGGAAACTCCCTGGCATGTTTTAGCCTCCAGTCTGCTAAGGGCTGGTAAGGTATGAGCCTCTCAAAGAGGGTGAATGCGTCTGTAGATGTCAGAGTACCTCGTACAGCCATGCCCCACTTAAGGCACTGGCTCTGCAGATCATTGTGTGGTTCGTACATGGGAGATGCAGCTCCCAGCCTCTGGGAGAGTTTCACTGTACTCTGATGGCTGTATTTGCTGGCTGCATCTCTTATGTACAGGCAAAGCCCCAGCGCGCTGTTGTGTGTGTGTGTGTGTGTACCAAATGTCCCTGGTCCTGGTAGAAATGCTTTTCTTAAAGAACTGAATACACAACACAGCACTTAACTAGCCCAAAGCAGCCTTGTCCGTTTTTCTTCCAGGCCCCTGTCAGGCCCTCAGAAGTCATTATGTTTGCAGCCTGCTGCATGCTTCGCAGGGTTTGTGTGAGATGAATGAACTGGGTTCTCAATCAGACTTACTTCAGTCTTGCCATGCGTACTGCTGGCCATCGGTGCCAGTCAGGAGTTATTCATGTCCCCATAGCATAGGTCTCATGTCAGCATGGTCTTCTTGCTGCTCCTTACCTGCTAGCTCAGCACCAGGGAGCAAGGAGCTTCCCTCTGCTCAGGGCACACAGCTTCAAGCCAGGGATTTCTTTCTGCTGAGCTTACGTGCGCAGGAGAAACAGCATCCACCTGTGAGCCAAGTGTTCCAGTTAAAGGATGAACTTAATTGGGGATTACTTACAGAGAGTTTGCTGCCCGCCTGACCCTCACCCTGTTATGCACAGCTTGGGAGTGGGGAGAGGAGGGAGAATAAGGCTCTGGTTTTCTCCCTAAGCCTGTGTCTGAAAAAGAGACTCTCCCTTGAATATTTTTTCCCCAAAAGCAAATTGTACGCCAGAGCTGTAATCAGATACAAACAGGAACAAATGCCAGAAGCAAAGACAGCCAAAGGGAGCTTTTCATCTTGAAAACTGCTTTCCCACCTGGCCAAGAAGGCCTTGCATGTGCCTGGCACAATGTGTCAGCCCTCCCCAAATCGCCCATTAGGGCTGGCTGGGTGCTCAGATATCGACTCTCAGCTCCGTTGGGTCCTGGTTGTCGCTGCCTTACTTTGACCTTCCCAGTATCTTCATTTCTGTTTCTGCCAGAACGGACCAGCTTCGTGTCTGAAGAAGGGGATAGTTGCTAGTTCTTCTGAAACACTTTGTTTTGGTCGCAGATTCTACTGTACCTCATCACAGGATTCTTCACTGTGTTCATTGTCTCTGTTGTTGGTTCCCCTCAAGTTCTACCACGACTTACCGATGAATCTGCAGACCTAAGAAAAACAGTTTTCAAGCTCCTACCTGCTTTAGCCATTTGGGATTTTTCACCCAGTTCTGGAGATCCATTTTGGTGAACTGAAGAAAATACTAAATGTACTTGTTGCTGCTTTGAAGCCTTGATGGTGTTTGCACGTGAGAAAGGGACAAACCCCTCGTATTTGCTCTTGTGCGCTAAAGGGCAGCTTGTGTCACCACTCTTGTAGAGAGCAGTGAAGTGTTGCCATCTTCTTTTGACTAATGAGAGTATGTCACCAAGAGGAATCTAGGATCCCAGGCTATTGTTGATGCTGCTTGTTCACATTCCTCTATCAAGAAGGCTGCTGAGCTCAAGCATGATTGAGAGTCTCTTGAGGGTGACCCTGGGCTTGGGCATCAAGCGAGAGGTCATTTTTTCCAAAGAGATGTCACCCCAAGTTAAACACTTGGAAAGGAGAAGCCATGGTGATCTCTTGTGGAGCTAAAACAGAGACCTGCATTTCTTCAGTGAGTGCTTGTTACGTATTTTTGCTCTTTAAAGTACATCCGTAAGATGCTCACACAAGTTGTTCTCTTTGTTTGAAGTTTTTACTGCTGCAGTATGGGTAGATGAAATGAAACTGATTGCTGACTGCTTGAGTAAAGAAAGGAACAGAAATAACACTTGCAGAGAAAAAAAATGGGACAATGGCTTGTCCTGTGTTCCTAGGACTCTTCTCTGTGTTTGTGGCTCAAAGGATTCCTTATATCTGAGCTATTCTGTGGAGCTTTTCCACTTGTGGCGGGAGGGTGTTCTGCGTTTGGATGGAAAGCTGTGGTCTGTTGGCTGGTGCCTGAGGTGGAGCTTAGATTGACTCCAGCACCTTGAACCATCAGCCCAACAAAACCATGTGCTGTTTGGTAAGCGTAACTTCTTGCAGAAGCTGAGCAAGACCAATCTGAGTAAAATTTAGGTGTCTTTTAAATACCAGGACAGGCTGAGGCATCTCCTCTTTCATTCAGGTGGTCAAACAGAAGGTAGAACCGGGATGTGTACATGCAAACCATTTGTATTTTGCTATTAATACGTGGAATAAATATGTGCAATAAAGGAATAAAGGGAGTTGCTGTCTCTTAAGTCTTGTACTACTCACAGTTGTTCCTAGCAAAGATGCTTTAAGGACAGTGGCCAGGCACATTCCAGCTAGTAGCTGAATGTGCTAGGGAACAAAAAAACTGCAGTGAAGGATTCACTGGAATGTTGTAAAGAACGGCTTGTATAGAAGTGGTGTGTTTCGAGTTGAAAATTGGTGAATGGCATAATGAAAAATAAATTGTTTTTCCCCGTTTTGCATTAGAAAAGCCTCAGGCCAGAAACATCTTGAAAGAAATGGATTTTTTTTTACTTCTTTTGCCCTTCTGAATGGATCAGAGTTGCTTGGAAAAAAAAAACCACCATCATATTGTTTGTACATAACCCACAAGAGCACCAGGGTTTGGAGCCCTATTTTTAGTGTCAGTTAAGTCAACCAGCTTGGTACGCTGGGAAATCCCCAGCTCCTGGCACCTAAAGGTTAATATTATCAGCTCTCCAAGAACTGGTTTAGAAGATATTTTAGTTCCATTAGCTCAGCTTGTGTTATCAGTTGTAATAATAATAGTAAATTTATTGCTTGTATTACTGTAGCCTCTTAAAGAGCTGGCTGAGATTGTTATTTTCTCTAGTTCATGCTGAAATTTAGGGCTTTTATTTCCACTTTAAACCTAAATTCAGTCTTTCTGCTAAAAAACTTGGAGAGGATCTGTCTACCTCACGTGTTTCAGTAAATCTTCATTAACCCAGACAGATCTTAAAGCAGAGTGTGGAAGAATCCTCAGCTCTTAATAGAGAGGATGAAAAATATCCATTGTCCAGGAAGCATTAAGTAGTCAAAAAATCATTGTTACCTGATGTGCAATTCTGGTATGGGCCAAAACCTTTAAGCAACTTTTAAGGTCATCACAGTTAAACCCCACAGATTTTAATGCCAGCAGATACCATTTATAACAAAGTTGTACTGTCCTGCTATCCCTCAGGTATTCAAAATAGGAACTTTGTGTATGTGAGCATGCAAAACACATACTATTGAAAGATCTTGTACCTACCTACGTGCTTGTGTATGTTTTTGTTGGATCTTTTTATTTGCTCACAGGTTATGAAAGCTGGGAATTTCTCGTTTTCCAGCTTTTCTCTGCAACCATAACAACTGGAAACACACATGCTGGTGTTTGGAGGTCCTGTTTGGTGGGGTTTTTCCGTAACTTTTTTTAGATGAAAGCTGAGATTCTTCCTTAATGACATGACTGAAAAGACTGGAGTTAAACAGCAAAACACCTCTGAAAAGAAAAACAAGATTAATGATAAAATCCCAAGAGCTGGCTACACTGATTCCACTGAAATGAATGATAAAAAGTCATTGACTTAGCGGGGCTTAATTTCACCGTAAGAATGAAAATAACTGAAACTTATGTTTTGGGTCACTGCAAGCTTAAAGTTGTGGTTGCCAAGGTGTCTTAACCTTCAGGTTCATAACTGATAATACTTGATTCCCCCTAATAAAGATATTGTCTGTTCCTCTCCTCTTTATATGATAGTTGGCATAACACCAGTGCTCTCACAGCTTGTGAACCTTCACCTTACAGCCAGGTGCTATCAGTCCTTGTTTATAAACTGAAGGGTTTTTAGATTTTTTTTTTTTATTTTTGTCTGAAAATGGATTTAAGAGCTTATGAATAGTTGATAATTTATTTTTTAAGGTTAAGATCTGGGCATACCATGGGTCTGTGCTTTTTGACTGATGCCAAGAGAGGTCCCTTCAGCTTCCTGTGGTAGCTCCAAAGACAATGGTAGTGATGGATGTGGTGAGAGTGCCTTTACTTGTAATGAGCTGCCTCAGTGTCCTTTCTTTCAAACATGCAGATGTCCATATTTTGATTAAAGCTTTCAGTTGGCACAAAGCAGTAAAACCAGCAGGGTGTCACAGCAAACTGTGAGGTGCTTTGCTCTCTTGAAGGGCGTATTCCCTGCTTGGTGACGGGTGTTCTCTGGAGCTGTATCGGCACATGGAGAGGGGAGCAGGGGATGGACCCTCCTAGCACTGGCTGCCTTCCATTGCCTCTCCTCTCCATGTCTAGTTGTCTTCCTCCTCCTTTTGTACTTGTTTCTGGGATTTGAGTGTCATGCGCTCCTGAGGCGATTGAATTGCCATGTATAATTTGTTCAGGAAGACAGAGCTTAGTGCTTTATCTGGTGATAGCAGCCTTCCAGTACCTAAAGGGGCTACAAGAAAACTGATGAGCGACTTCTTACAAGGGCCTGTAGTGACAGGACAAGGGGAATGGCTTTAAACTGACAGAGGGGAGATTGAGATGAGACATTAGGAAGAAATTCTTGCCTCTGAGGGTGCTGAGACGCTGGCACAGGGTGCCCAGAGAAGCTGTGGCTGCCCCATCCCTGGCAGTGTTCAAGGCCAGGTTGGACAGGGCTTGGAGCAGCCTGCTCTAGTGGAAGGTGCCCCTGCCCATGGCAGGGGGTTGGAACTGAATGAGCTTTAAGGTCCCTTCCAGCCCAAACCATTCTGTGATGTCTCAGCTGTGCAGCTTTCTCACTGTTCTGTACAACTTTCTGTTGTGTGCCGATTTAACGAATCAGTTAATGATGGAGGTGCATAAACCTTTTAATTGCTAAGGGTAAAACTGACTTCCCTTTGTGGAACCAAATATGCCAAAGCAGGCTACCAAACAGCACTGCTTTTCCAGTTTAACAGGTTTAGCTGATGTTACTGTATTGCTGCCGACTTTATTATAGTTTCATAACTCACCTGCGGCTGGCAGTGACCATTTTGGCTTTTCTGCCTGTGCCTGTGCAGCCGCAGTGATATTCATCGGGGCTCTCAGCCCTGCAGATAATCTCTTCAGGGTTATCATTTACTCACAAACAGACGTGTGAAGTATTTGTGGAAAGGCTTTTGAAGTGGCGTGGCGAGCGGATGCTGCCCGGAGCTGCAGAGCAGGCGGTGTTTACACAGGGGCAGAGGATTTCTCTGCCCAGAGTGATTCTCCTCAAGTGCTCGTATTCTGCGGCTATGCTGTTTGCCTTTCTAATAAGTGAACTGTTTGTTTGAAATATGTGGTAGAAGGTATTTAAACAGAGACTAAAGTAAACTTCGGGGCTGTTCACATAAGCCATGCATATCTGGTTTGTGAAGTGAAGGGAAACAATTTGGCTGCAGCTTACCTCTGGGAAGGGCAGTTAGGAGCTGTTTAAACAACGAGCTGGGCTGCAGTCTCTTAGGGGCTTTCAGTGATGACTGCCGCTCATGTAGGCATTCCTTGGGATGCTGCCTCGATGGAGAGCTCAGAATTACTGCCCTTATTTAAAAAGGGGATTTATTCATTAACTGTGAAAACTTGGCTACATTCATATTTGATTAAAACCATCCCAATTAGACAATGGACTGTTGAGAGCCAACATGTGCTCTTGCCTTTATAACGTCATTAGTAACCCAGAGTCTCCACTTTGAAATCAGATCGTGCCCGAGTGCGCAGACATCTGTTTCTGCCTAGCCAGATGGAGGTCAGCAACATAACTTAAACTGCTAATCCTCATTGTGGAGAGGGGAACAGGAATCTGAGGAAGGTAGTAACAAATGAACTTGGATCTTGCTCCTGGCAAGGCACGAGGTATCGATGGCTGATACAGTGCTTGGAACATGCACTGCAGAGCTCTCTGGTAATAAGTTTTTGCCTAACCGCAGGCAGAAGTTCAGAGAGCAAGGGAGGGCTGGGCAAAGTGATACTCTGTGGTTATGGCATTACAGTTCGTCTTGGAGAGCCTCGCTGCTGTTCCCGGCCCCTCCACACTTGTGCCTAGTGGGAGCATTAGTCAGCTGCGGAGCAGGGTTTCTCAACAATGACTGGCAAAATGGAGATCTTGATGGTGGGGAGTGCTTTTCACCCCCTGTCATAGCACAGGACAATTAAAACCCATCATGTGGGGCATCCAGAAGCGGAGATTTCCAGCCCTGTCCAATAGAGACCATATGTTTCTATCCATCATTTATATTTTTTGGTGGGGAAGAAAGCGCCAAGTTGGTTGGGACTACAATGCTGCATCCTCTGGTATTGTTTCCTTGCTCATTCTCCTCGGGAGTAAGGGGAGTCACAACACTTGAGACTCCTTGGCCTCAGCATAGAGATTAAAACAAACAAAAAGTCCTTATACTCCCGGAGTGCAATAAATATGCTAGGATTTCAATAGGGTCCAAACAAATGACAATAGTAGCATTAAGAGCTGGCAAATCCTTTGATGTTATTGACCAGAAAAGGACTGCTGTCGTCTCTGTCATGAACATTTAAACTTTTGACCTCCAACCTTTGTGTCAAATGGCTTTTCCATATGGAGGGTTACTATACCTCTCCGAGTGCCACTGCATTTAGTAGAGCATCAAACACTTCACTGGCGGGAAACTGATGCTTAGTGTGTTGGAAAAGCTCTAACATTGCCAGGGGGTGGGACTGAGGAGAGCAGTCTCTTCTTTGGCCAGAGGGTGAATGAAGTCCCCCCATTTTCCTATAGCCAGATCGCAGCTATACTTGGAAACACAGAAGGGAGTGTTGTGTCTTTATAGGCAGGGGACAGATACCTTAAGTTATTTTTATTACCGTCTCCTTTGTAGCATGTTGTGCAAACATACAGCTGAAAGATGGGCTTTTACAGGCTTGGGAAGTCTTCCTGCTTGTGCCACAGAGCTGTATGGGCCCAAGTCCCGCAGCTTGGGCACTGCTTATGGTGAGGTGATGGCTGAGGGTCAGGGGGAGGGGTTTGCAGATATCTTGGCCTTGTGGAACGTGCCAGGAGTATGCAGAGCATGAGGGGCCGCACTGACCCACACCACACGTCTGTATGGCTTGGTATCCTCTCCAAGCAGTGACCATAAAGCAGATGCGCAGGAGTTAATGTAAGAACATGGCAAGCGGTTCTCCTCTCCTTTTGCCCCCGAGCAGTCTCCCAGCTTCCCAAAACTTTCAGTCTAGGAATTTCCTGGTCTGTAAGTGGTTTCTACACATTTGGACCATTACTACATTTCTCTTCTGTGACTTTTCCCTGGAGGCCATTGAAACTCTTGGTATCTAGCTGTGTGGCAGGGAATGGTGATGTGGGTGCCTTATCTTCATTTGGCCATCTTTCCTGTCTTCTGGCTCCTGTTGTCTCCCCACAGCACTCTTGGCTTCTCCTCTAGGATGCAAAGAGACGAATGAAAAGCAGTAACCTCCTCTTTATTGCCCCCTTACCCGCCCAGGGGTGCAGAAGGATGACTCTTTCCCTCTTCTCTCATATTTGTGGGACTGTGCTCCACCTAGTCCTATGTTTTATCCCATCTTATCCCTTAATCGCCAAGCTGAAGAGCATAGCTGTGCATAGGCAGGTAGTGTAATCTTTTCTCTGGTCTGCCTGGACCAGAGGCTGGAGAAAGTGATGCTATTGTAATCAATTATGGTAGAGCCAAAAAGGTTAGAGTCTGGGGCCCTATTGTGCTAAGCACAGTAGACAGCTGAGGTAAAGATGGAAACTGCCCTGGAGAGTTTGCTTTTGTGCTGTTGCCATGCTAATGCCATGGACTGCTTTGTCTGCCACTCCATTTGTCTCCTCCTGTTCAGAACTCTTGTTCTTCCATTTTTTTTCCTCTCATTAATGGGAGTGTTTTTCCTCCCTGGTGAGGCTGGAACTACCCATCGGTCCGTGATGTAGGAAGCAGTGTGGGCAGGAATGCTCAGGAGATGCCGTTTCTGCAGTTGCGTGCTCCTACTCCACAGCTCTGATGTAGCATCTGCTTCTGACACCTCACACTGCTAACTCAGGGCTGTCTTCAGGGGGTGGAAGAGCCATGAGCAGTAGTTGAGGTGAGGCTTTTTTGACTTGTGTTTTTAAACAGGTAATCTGACATGCGTGCCCTTTATCCCATTTCAGTGGGGCACCTGCTTATAGCGGTGGTGCTAGCTGTAAGTGGGTGATGTAAAGGCTTGACTGCTTTTGGTAAGCAACACTTAGTTCCCAGAGCAAGAGAAACATAGGCCAGATCCTGCAACTGTGTCTGCAGAGAACAAGAGGGGATGACTGTGAACATGTTGATACGACTTTGTGAGGAACTTCCCATATGCTGTAGAGAAAAAAGGCCTTTGGTGGGGAAAAGCAAATGGGGGGATCTTAACAATAATCCTAAAAACCCGAAAAAAGCATTGTTGTATCTAGCGCTGATACCCTCATGCTCTGAGTAATAGGAAACAAAGAAGTTTTCTCTAAACAAACTTAAAAATATTGTCATAAGCAAAACCCTAGAGAGGTGAGTAAAGTATGAGCAGTTTTAGGCAATTGAACCACTCTTTTTCAAGAAATAGTGGACAAAATGCTGTTGTTGTAGTTCTTTATTGGCACTTCTCACTGGAGAGGTTCGGTGTCTCAGCAAGGATATCGCCATGTTATCACTGGGACACAGGGAAGTAATGTAATTCGACTGTGGCAAGTTTTGTTAGAAATGCTTTCCTCAAAGCGTGACTAGAACAAGCTAACTCAGATTGACTGGAATATTGGCAATATGACATTCTCAAACATAGGCTGAATGAGCACTAAGAACACATGTCAATAGGGCAGATTAAGGGAACCTGCCATAGTTTCCATCATCAGTAATGATCTGAAACACAAAGCATAAAAATGAAACTGAGGGAAGAAACTCTCAAAGAAACTGAGGGAGGATCAGAGAACAAGGAGGAAGAAAACATCTTAAAGTCAAATATTGAGCAATGTCAAGAAGTAATAATTAAGAGTCAGTTTGTGTTGCGTTTGCTTGGCTTGAGTAGTGCCATATTTACTAGAAATAGTAGGGTAGGTCACTGCCACGTGGTGAAGGCCCTGTCTTATAGTGGGAAGATGAAAAGTAGTGTTACTTGAGACTGTGTGTAGGAAACACATACCCCTGCTGGAAAGAGGAATTTGCAGAAATAGGTTATTTGTATTATAAATTTCTAAGGCTTCCTCTTCCTGAACAGTGTCATGTCAGCCTACATGAAAACCTCATATCCAGTAGTGCAAGGGTGACAACTATATATCGCTCCCAAGCTGGAAGAAACCCAGGGAGCAAAACCGAGTGACTGATTAATTTAGAATATGAACATAGAGATTAAAGGATGCAATAAATGTATACTATTGAGTGGCCTGACGGCACACGTGATAACCGTCTGCTCATCTGCAAGAGCTTGAAGAGTGTAAACACCACAGAAGGAGAGTAATTGCTAAGGACGGTGCAGAGAGAAGCTAAATAATTATGAATGTTTGGATGAAACTTTAAAAAATCAGGTTGAACAGCAGGGAAAAAGAAATCTCTCCAAGTGTTCATCTGATTGTGCATCCCATAGAATCTGAGCTGTTTTAATATCTAAAAATAGATGTAATTGATCTAATTATACTTTTCCCTCTCAATTCCTGTCATGCCAGAAATTTCTCATCAAAGCTGCTAAGTACAACCTGTTTCCAAGTCTTTCACCCTTTCGTCCAGACCTTCAGCTGCTGGAAATCTGTTTAGCTACAGTGATCTTCATCATGGTGTACTGATACCTAACTGAGGTTTGGCCTTTCAGATAGCTTTTAAACATGAGTCTGATACGCAGAAGAGTACACAAGTCTCCAAAGCATCCCTTAAATAACGTTTGCAGACTAACTCACAGTGCTGATAAGAATATCACCAAAGCTCATTGATTTGTCTTTATTTGTTCCCACATCAAATCAGCATCAATAGAAGGATATTTCTAGGTTTTTGTTTTTTTTTTTTTTCTAGTTTCTAGCTTTGCTACCTCTCCTTAGCCAAACTTATGTTTGCACCTGAAAGGTATTTGTCATTGCTGAGTTAATGCACGGAGCTGATAGCAGAGCTTTTAAATGCTTCTGCTGAGCCGTAGGGAATAAGCAGTCTGTTGTGTGTCAGCTCCTTGTTCCCACTAGTTAGGAAACCCACCTTAAACCTCTGCTTAGGAGTAGTTTGGAGTGGAGAGTTTTGCTGTGAGATTTTTCCTTCAGTTCTCTCCAGCATGGATCATTTTTTTTCTTGTATATTTTTTCATTTCATTAATTTCTACTTTGTAGCTCACCTCCAGCCCCTGCAATTAGCTGTGTGTTACAGCAATGGGTATGCGCATGTACATAGGTTTAGATAAGTTGTGTATATGTTGTGGTTATGATCCAGTTAGTTGCTGCTCATAGAGGAGGAGATGTTGTGGATGTGATCATAGAATCATAGAACATTTAGGGTTGGAAGGGATCTTAAAACTTATCCAGTTCCAACCCCCTGCCACAGGCAGGGACACCTTCCACTAGATTAGGTTGCTCCAAGCCCCGTCCAACCTGGCCTTGATCCCTCACACACATGTGTAATCAAAGTTAGAATCATAGAATAGGTAGGAAAAGATCTTTAAGATCATCAAGTCCAGAAGCATTCCAGAGCAGCTGGTTGAAACCACTTCTCTGGGGCTGTTAAGCGTTATACATGGATGCTTGTTTTGTTTTCTGTAATTCCTGGCGGGGAGGATTTTTTAAGCAGTGGAGGATGCACTGATGTGCGGTGGCATGAGAAGTTAGGGGGAGCAGCAGCAAAACAGCAACAGCAAGTGTGTTTCAAGGCAGAAGCTGAATTAGTTTTTCACTGCAGAGCCCATTGGAGGTAGTGGGGGGAGGGATTTCTTTTGTCAGCTTCCTGGCAGAGGACAATTTGTCATTTTCTTGCAGAGACCACATTATTCAGTTTGTTAAGAAATGCTGCATGGGATCCAGAGGTTATAAAAAAGAGGAGCTGTGCCAAACTAAGAGCCAGCCATGGCAGAGGAAGCAATTTTCCCTCCAAGTAACATTGGGATGAGGTTAAGGTGTCTTGTCATTGTCTTCTGAAAGAATGGGCTGGTGAGCTGGCTGTATGCAACCATTGCTCATGTTCATGAGGGTTTTCTAAGGTTGCTTATTGGGTGAAGCAGTCAGTGTTGTTTGGCTGGAGAAGCTACTGAGGTGTGGGATATTCCTGGTGCATTTCCAGCAATTTCCTGTTTGTTCTTGCGCAGACTGTGCTGTTGGAGTGCCTTGGCTTTCCTGCTCTAAAAGCCTGCATCCTGGGGGGAACGTGGGGTGGCAGTGCTGTGCCCACCCCGCTCATCGGGCAGGCTCGTGACTGCACGAGGAGTCCTTTCTTCGCTTACCAGTGAGTCCATCACAGTGGAAACAGTCATTTTTAAGTCACTGGGCTGTGATGAATCACAAATGATGTTCTTAAAAGATTCTGAGACTCCAAGGTATTTTGTACATGCAATAAATATATTTATTACCCTGCGAGTCTGTCTCTTACAGCTTTTTTGTTTCTCTTTTTTGGATGGGTAAACAGCAGAGAGCCCTGGAGTCAGTTGAATGGGTTTGTGGAAGTAGAGTTAGTATTCCAGAAGGCAGTCCTGCTCCTCAGACAGGAGAGGTGCAGTGACTGGGAGGAATAATAGAGCGTTCAAACTAAAATCAATCCAGCAGTTATTTAGCCAATACCTGCAGCAAATTTGGCATATTAAGGATCTCTCAGTGCCAGCTGGTGAAATCATTTCCAGCCACTTTTGTTCCAGCACACCGATAACTGCTCCTCCTTCGTGTGTTTGGCACAATGGTTGTTGTGGAACTACTAAAAACAATAAAACATGTTCCCACAAGGTGTTTAAGTTTACAAACTGAAAAGTGATAAAATGGATGGCAGGGATCTAAATCTCCATTTATGGTTTTACAAAGGTACAGATTATTTTTCAGCCATAACAAGAAGCACAGAGCTGGATCTGTGCTCTACTTTGTGAGGTTTTGGCCTGGAACTCCTGTGGTTCACTTCTAAGATTAGTGTGTAGGCTGTGTGCAAGCACAAGCAAAGGGTGGGGAGGGGAAGTCTGATCATCATTAATACACACAGACACATGGAAGGGATGTTATCTGATTGAAGACTGTGTTTTTATCTTAAAGTGTTATATCTACTGTATGTTATCGCATTCAACATTGGTGTTACTGAAACAGAGAGGGCTTGGCAATTAAAAATCCTTTTTCTCTCTCTCCCTCTGTCCCATTTCTTGGCTTTATCCATTTATTCCCCCCTCCCCCGCTTTTTTCCCCCCATTTTTACATGGCTTTTTCTTTTTCCTACTTAAAATCTCCTCGTCTGTGAAGTCAGGTGGTGAGTAGTCACATCCATGTCAACACGATGGTTGCCGCACTGCAAGCGTGCGTGTGCATGCAAGGACACATGGGGACACACACAAACACAAAAAGCCTCCTAAGAACTGGCTGTAGCACATCAGTGGATGATCAGCTTACAAATAAGCAGTGCTTCAGATGGCAGCCAGCCACGCTGAAGCAGCAAAACCCCAGCCACCATAGGGAGACTCTTCAAAGCACACAAAGTTAAGTGCATGCATTCATGTGTGGCTGGGGCTCAGTCATTTTTCTTCCTGATTAAAGCCTCTGTATGAGCGTACATAGAGAACATAACTCACCCATTTTTGAAAGAGAGCTAACCCCCCCCCCCCCCCCCCAAACACAACATGTGCTGTTAGTGAGCCATAATGTATGCTGCAATTAAAGAGAAATCCAAAATAAGATCTTTGCTTGGCAAAAAGGAGCCTAGTTCTTGCCATAAAACCTTGCAATACCATTAAGTTCAGATCGGTTGAAGCAAATGTATGTGAAGAAACAGTGGTGCCCTTAGGGACTCTGCAGACCTGAGTATTAGAAAATTCCCATCTGGTGATCAGCTTACGAACCGAAGGAAGTGTAGAAGTTTGCTGGCAAACGCTTCAAAACTGTTCTGTGTATTGAAAAGACATTAGCAGGAGGCTGTATTGTGCCTGATATTGTTACATCTGGTGTGAAAGCTTGGTACCACCGAGTTCAGCATCAAGACCACAATGAATTTAGGCGGGAAGGAGATTTCACCTCAAATGAGGTAGCAGCTGAGATAGAGTTTTGCTCTTGGCTCAGTTATGGCATTTAGTTTGGTAAGATGATCGTCCTGAGGACAAACCTGATGAGGGCTTCCCGTGTTGGGCTTGAGCCCTGTGTTTGCCTGCCCTGCTCTCAGGACAGAGATGCAGGCATCGGGGCCACACCAGGTGCATTCAAGTCAATGCAGGCATTTTCAGTGGTAGCAGATGTTTTCTTGACGGCTGAGAAATGCAGCCTGTCATTTCAGCAGCCATCTCCCTCAGGGGTTTGGCAGGGATCACAGGGAGCTGGAGCAAGTGGGTTAGCTGAGGGCAGAGTGTTTTCCTAGCCTTATCTCCACAGGTGAACTTTCTAAATGTAGGGGTCCCCTAAGTGATTTGACTTACCCTAACTGAGTAAGGCTTATTTGAGAGACTACAGAAAAGTTATCCGTAACTTCAGTGAGCTTTGGAGCAGCCCAGCCTCTTTTGTTGTTGTCTCCACCTGTTGCACAGCACCACTGAGGCAGCTGGCATCTACCTTTCCACCAAGTCATGCAGTGAATCGCTTCTGCCTGCTGCATCTCATCAGACTTCAGGTTTGCTGTTCAGCAGCAAGGACCATACCTGTCACTTCTCTGTTTCTTTCCCTTGATGCTGCAGTAGAGCCCTAGGCTGCTGACTTTCAGGGAACAAGGGTAGATCTCTTCTTTCTTCCTGTATGGGAATGATTGTAATTTGAGACAGATGATCCTATTCACTTTCTTTAAGAAGGCAAGAAAGATTCGTGAAGAAGAAATAAAAAGGCACATTTAGCACAACAAAAAGTCAGCATAAATTGACATATTTCCCAGAAAATCTGACAGTGCTAAAACTGATGAGTTTGTAGCATTTCAGGCAGTTGCATCTCCCATTTTGTTTTGAGGTGACCCTGTTAGCTATGCAGGAGACAGGAGAGCATCCAAAAGAAGCTTACAGTAGTAGGCAGCAGAGAATGCAGAAGGCAGCACAATCTACTGAGTTCAGCAGTGCACGCAGAATGTGTTTTAAGTTCCAGTGCCTTGGCTTATCCTTACAAGTTCTTGAAAGTAGTGCCGTTCAAGCAAAGAACCAGATACTACTGCTGAATTGGAACTGAGGGCTCCAAATACATAAACAGCATCTGTCTGCCTTGACTCCTGTACTTAGGTCAGGGAGTCTCTGCAAGGATGTAGTTGAAGGATTGGTCCAGAAAGTAATGGTTTCCTTTGAATGTCTGTAAGAAAACTGCCTGGCATACGCTGTGGTGATTTGCAACTAAGCCAGAAGTTTTAAGAAGTTAGAAATGGTGGTAAATAGCTTTCCTAGCAGTATAGGAAGCTAGTTTGTCGATCCATTTTGGTGAATGGAGTTCCTCTTTGCTAAGGATGAGAGTTTTGTCTTTCCACTTTGAATGAGAAACCCTAAGATGTCATTATAGTATCCTGTCTTTGACACTAATTTGCCCCCTGGTTTTCTAGATAGACAGAGCATCTCTCACAGCCGGGAGTCAGGTAGGTCCAGATTCAATTCTGTCCTGTGAGCACTCTCTCTCATTCTTTACTCTGCTACAGCATAAATAATAGTGGCAGAATGTAACTGTAATATCCTGATGGTGCCTTCAATGAAATAGTTACTGGGTGGGATATGAACAAGCAATGTGAAACTAGCTACAGCCTGAATTACTGCTTTGCAAACTTTTTACTGTGTATTTCCATATAAATACATGTCAAGTGATTACATTTTTATGGAGTTTCAAGTGAAGCCCTGGCTGATGGCTGCTTTGGCACATCTCTGGTTGATCTAAGAGTCTTTCCATATAAATACTCAATGTTTTTCTGAGTGGAGTGGTTTTGGACCCCCAAGCACGTAGAATTTACTGCCTCTGTGTTGAGGGCTGACCCAAACGCAGCAGAATTTGAATTCCCTCTGTAAAATTGACTCCCACTAGTTGTGCACATTATTCTCCCTGTCTCCCATTTGGCATGTTAGTCTGCTGACAGTGGAGTACACAGCACTTAGCAGCTGGTTTGTGGAACCATCAGTCAGGAAATTATATGATAAATAGGAGGTAGCCAGGTTTAGTGGCACTTTATTCTGCTTCAGCAGTTTTAGCCTGACTTTGGAAAAGTCATCATGTGGTTTTTCTTAAGGGTTGCAACAGGAGATGGCTACAGTGTGGTAACTTATTACACATACACTTGAGTTATGATGTTCACCAGCTGTATTGCTCATGTGTAAATAATAAACTGTGAGATGGATAATTATGTTGGGTTTTGATATGCAGCTTGGCTCTGGTCGGTGCAGGGCTGACAGAGACAGCTCCCTGTGCTGTGATGGAGTATGGCTGTTTCCCAGATGGAAACTGAAAACAAGATGCAACTAAGATACACAAAGGAGCCTAATGTGGGAGGACTCCAAAAGGTGTTCTTCAAGATTTATATCCCATGTGTTAAATACTGCTTTTTGGTGCTCTGTGTTGCATAGGCCCTGCAAAGAGGAATACCCTTTTGGGCCTTTTAATACTCGTTTTCTATTTCCCAGGTAGGGAAAGGTAGATAATCACATTCAGGAGGGCTAAATGGTGTTTTGCTGCATATATATTGGGACTGTTTTTAATGGATAGGTGCTCAGGCTGGGGGTGAGGGTGGGCCTTTGAGGAGGTTTGGCATCCCCAGTGGGATTGCTTGCCTTGACCGGCTGGAGCCTGTACTGTCTGACATGCTCAGAGGTGACAGAATATGTGGTCTCATTATACCAGTGAAGCATGGAACAGGGCAGGTGGGAGGGGTGTGCTAAAACACACTTCTCATGCCCCTTTTCCCCCTTCTGCACCTTGGTGGCTTGTGAGGAATGTGTCTCAGAAGGTAGAAGCAAGCATCTTCTGCTCTGGTGATGATGGTGTGTTCACAGGGGTACCTGGTCATCTCTGACCCACCTTTTCTTTTAGAGAAGCTTGCTGTAGATTGCATGCGAAGGTCCAGTTGGTGCAGCAGAACCAGAGTTAAAGCTATTGTAAGTTAGCAGTAAGCCACAGTTCTTTTTCATTGACGGAGCCTTAAGCCCTGAGTCAGTAAGTGGCAGAAATGTGCTGTGGCTGATCACATGCTGGTGATGTTTCACAAAATCCAGCCATACCGCTGAACAGGCTGTGTCAAATGTTCCCAGGTTTTCCTGAAATAGTGGGAATTTTTCCTCAAAATTTACACAATTTCCCCTTCATCTCCTCCATTTACTCCCTCAGGACCATGAGGTTTGTTCCTCTTGTTCTTTCTCCCACTTCAAAACAACCAACTGAACTTTTGGCGAACACCAAGAGGAAAAATGCTTTTGTATTTAACCATCTCTAGCTGGCATGAGGGAACTGCTTTCACAGATAATCTAAAAGGAGGATAGCATTTTTGCTGAGTAGAAAAGGCAGGAAATACAAGGAGAAGATAACATCAGGATTCAGCAGGCAAAACCCAAAATAGGCTTGGTTTTACTGGTAGGGCATAACTAAAGCTTTCTTTCTAGAAGCATTTTAATATATCCGTGACATGACCTAATATCTGTATGCCTAAATATTTGGTGTGGGATGAACACATGGCTTCATCCAAAGTGGCAATCGGGTAATAATTGGGCAGGATCAGTTTGGTTTATGCCACTGGAGATGCTCAGCATCGCTTTTGTTTTGAGCAGCTAAACAGACACTAACCTCTTTTGGGCACACAAGTAGCACCAGCGTGCTGATAGGTAGAGCTCTGGTCCATGTGCCTTGTGTCCTCCAAAGCCGGGAGGCAATCCCACTGCAGAAGTGGTGGGGCAGAGCCTGTGGGGCAGCAGGGGCACGTTCCCCCTTTTGTCAGCCTCATTACTGAGGCTTTCCCAGAACAGCAGGGAACAGGAGCCCTGGCAGCTGCAAACCCACTGTCCTGTGGAAGCCTTGGAGGAGATGGGGCAGGGGAGCTTACTGCAGGATGGGGATAAAGAAAGCACCTTTCCCATTAAGAATGGTGTGTGAAATGAGTCCTCCTGTCCTCAGGCACGTTCCTCTGGATGCGGCCATCAGTGTGACACAGTTAAGCATCTCCAGTAAGGCCTTTCCCAACTGCCTTTCCTTTTAACTCCCTTGTCTGATTTACTCCAGATAGTAATACCTCATTATGCCGCTTCAGTTTTTTCTGTTGCAGGACTGTGTGTACACCTCTGAGGACATAAAGGGTTTTTGTTGTATTGTATTCTCTGCTTAGGCTTTTCGTCCTGGGACGATTTCTTTTTTTCTTGTTTTAATAAAAAATAAATAAATCAGGAATGCTTTTGAAAGGCTTTATGGTCCTTTTGATCTGACACTTCACATATGGGCACATAATTATTTATTGAAGACTTCTTTATGTCCCTTTCCATTTAAGCTGTAAAGAGAGAATATTGAAATTAGTAAGTACGTATTCATGCAAACACTGTGGGCCAGACTGTCCTCTTGGACAGACCTGACTGACTGCAGCAGGGAAGGAGAACGCGACCCGGCAGCCATGGCACTGCTGACACATGTTTTTCAATGCCTGTTTAGTCCTTATGAATGTTGTTTTTAAAGAGTTGTTGGAGATACTCAGACCTGGGAACCTTGCTTGTTTTTTCAGATCCGCCTCACCTCTTCCCAGCATTCCACCCTCCTGTACCTATTGATGCGAGACATCATGAGGGGCGCTACCATTACGAACCATCTCCCATTCCTCCTCTGCATGTGTGAGTATTCAATGGTTCCCTTTGCTTCACCCTAGAAGAACGGGCAAGTATATGAACCTTTGCGGTGCTCAGAGCAATTCCCCTTGAGTGCTTTGCCAGCCTTGCTGGAGGGCAAGATTTACTTCTGGAAAGCATTGAAGTTATCTGTTCATGAAGCAAAATCCAGGCTGGATTCCTGAGGAATTCCTGATATAATAGGTGTCTGGCAAGTGTTACCTTTGTGTTTTGGTGACATTTATTCTGTGTGCTGTTGTTCTATAAATACTAAATCAGAAAGTGCTGAACCCTGTGAGGTACAGCCAGACAAAACGTGTATTTTGTCTGTATTAGGCTTGGGATTCTTCACGGCTAAAATTCCCTCTCATGCCAACGATTTTGTTTTCCCAGTGACTGCTATGAAGCATAATGAAATTTTTGGTAAATTTTCCTAGTCCCTGTTGTGTGCACACACAGGCAATCGGTTGATTGATGGGATTGTCACCCAAACAAAATGGCAAATGTGATAGAGCACATGGTTTACACAAAGATAAAAGAAATGAATACCAGTGATAACGTGCATTAGAAAAGGGTGGTAGTGGTGAAATCCTGTAGAAATAAATATTATCTTATTCTTTGTGGGGAGACAGATATCAGCATTGCAGAATAAAACAGTTATGTCCGGGAAACTGCTACATACGGTTAAAAATGGAGCCGAAAAGCGGGGTTTGGTACTTTGCTAAAAGGCTTGATACATACATTTAATCATATCTGCTAATCACCCCTCATACTGAGAAAATACAAGAAGAAAAGCACGAGTAATACTTTGAAGAATAATGCTAGTTGTTTAGATGGCAGATTGCTGTGCTATGGCTATTAGTTACAGCTGTGTAATTACATATATGCAGAAGAAAAATGAAGTTGTTTTAAAACAAGTCCTCCTCTGTGAGCAGAATTAATTGATATTAACAATCCTAACTACATGCCCAAGTACACACACAATATTTTACTCACAGTTTTTTTGGGTCAGTCTTCTATTACTGCATTGTAATTTCAGAGCAGATTTGCCTTGAGGTAAGTAATCAATCTGTGTTGCAGTCTTCTCAGGCATTAGAGGAAAAGTGGGTATTTATAGAGAGTACAGAAACTTGTGATTTATTCCTCAAGAGTTCTTCTGATGCATCGCTATTTACATCGCAGTCAACCACATCATAAAACATATTCAAATCCATGCTTAAATTTGCTGCTAAAAGCAGTTGTAAGCTGAAGGTGGCAGGCTCAGACAGTCAGCATATGGCCATCCTAGATTTTATGGTGCAGTGAATGTTCTGCTGGATGTTTTGGGGAGCTGGAGGGGGTGATCTTGCTCCTTCTGAAGTTAGTGAGGAATTTGTTTTTGTCTTTGGTGTGAGGCAGATGGGGTAGGATGCCCCAGGAGGTGTTTTAACCTACATCAGAGAAGGACTGTCCCCCAAAACCTGGGCACTGCCTGTGAGTCCTCATGGAGGCTTCTGGATCCTGTGCCATGTGGGACCCGACTTGGCTGTGCTTGAGCCCTCTCTGAAGCCTGAGCCCCATGACCCCAGCCTATGCCATGGCACCCTGTGCCCGCAGGCAAGGCTTTTGGGTGGGTAGATCACTGTTCCCCACTTCGGGTGACAGTAGGGAATCCTATCTTGGGATGCATCCAAAGGAGCGTGACCAGCAGGTCAGGGGAGAGTATTCTACCCCTCTGCTCTGCTCTGGTGAGACCCCACCTTCAGTCCTGTGTCCAGCTCTGAAGTCCTCAGCACAGGAAAGGCATGGACCTTTTCAGAGGGTCCAGAGGAGGGCCACAAAATTGCTCAGGGTGCTGGATCCCTTCTCCTATGAAGAAAGGCTGAGAGAGTTGGGCTTGTTCAGCCTGGAGAAGTCTCTGGTGAGACCTTATTGTGGCCATTGTGTTCTTAAAAGGGGCCTGTAAGAATGGGGAAAGACATTTTAGCAGGGCTTGTTGTGCTAGGACAAGGGGTGATGGGTTTAAACTAAAAGAGGGGATATTCAGGCTGGATGTGAGGAAAACGTTCTTTATAGTGGGGGTGGTAAAACACTGGCACAGGTTGCCCAGAGAGATGGTGGAAATGTTCAGGACCAGGCTGGATGTGGTTCTGAGCAACCTGATCTAGTTGAAGGTGGCATTGCAGGAGGGTTGGACGAGATGACCTTTGAAGGTCCCTTCCAACCCAAACTGTTCTGTTGTTTTATGGGAAATTGAGACTAGCAGCCTACGCTGCTAAAAGTGCCAGAATTTCTGAGAGGCACAAAAGGTGCTGAAAATGCCTCACTTGGTGTTCAGTGGTACTCCCCTCTGATGCCAAAATCAATGCCCCTTCTATGGAAACGTGCTGCGCACTGTACGCCATGCTCCCCGCCATACCCCCTGGGGCAGCCGTGATTCAGCTGGGCCCTGCAGAGGCTTGTTAGAGGTGAGGAGATCTTGGTGTGATGGGATATGACTGCAGGCAACTGCTTTAAAATACGCTCTGATATCAGCCCAAGCTTTAAAGTCAAAATTTCCTTGATACCAGCCGTTAAATTTTCCATTAACTTCTGTCGATTCTTCTGCTCATTTGGTTTGCATCACCATTGGAATGAGGAGCCGATCACTGACTCCAACAGCTTCTTTGGAGATGTTGGTTTTGTTACGTTTGTGCACTTCCCAGGGTTATGTTTCAGTGTATGTATGAGGTAAACACCCAGCAGTTATTCATGTTTTACAGAGCATGGTATGGGGATGACTTAGGAGCGTTAGATTTGGGATCATTTGGAGCCATTACTTGAACTGCTGTCCTAACAAACATCCAAGAAGGAATAAGAACTGGGTATGGGAAGCTAGTTGAGAATTGTGAGATAAAATAGCAAGAACACCACTCGGCATACAAATGTTTACCCGCAGCTTTATCAATGATTTCATTGTACGGTGGTTTTCTCCTCAGCTTCGTAATGCTCTCAAATGTGTGTGTGTGTGGAATATAAATTTAAAAAAAAAGGGGGAAGAAAATGACATCATTCCAGTTATCCAAGCTCTTAGAAATGTGTTCCAGAACCTGTCAAGCCTTCGTGGAATTAGTTTAGGTATAATACAAGTGCAGAAAAAGCATGGAACGGGCCTTGTCCGCGTGATACCTACAATGTGTGCACATAACCTTGAACAATGGCCAAGTGAAAAAGAAAAGGGAAAGGAGGAATTTTTCAGGTGTTACAGGGCTCTTACATACTTGCAGCTCAAAAGAGGTATATGTATTTCCATATATATTTCCTGTAGTTTAAGTGCTGATGGGTAGGACTGTTGTATCCCAAATTTCAGCCTGGAGCTAAGTTTCGTAATTTGAGCTATAAACCCCTAAAAAAAGGGTTTATGTTTATGATGGAATTGCTGACAGATCCTTATGTATATAGTAGGACTAGCAGGCATTGCTGTAATTATGCTATCGTATCCTATCATTAAAGATTTCAATTGAAAGAGGTTTATAAATTGCTCTTCCTCTTAGATAAACCACCCTACATTAAGGCATCAACGATATGGTGCAGAATTAAATTAAAATCTCATAAAATGAAATATGTTCTGTATTAGCTGTTTGACACTTAATTTGCCTCTGAATGAGTAGAGGAAATCACAAATTAACCTGCCTTTGTTTTTCCAGCCATGGCTTATTAGGTGTTAGAACAACTGCAATTACAGCCCAATAATAACCCCCAACCCTTATGAATATGTACTGAAATGTGTCACTTTGTGTTACCAAAACCTGTTTGTTAGGACTGTGTAGTTATCCTTGAATTTCTACAGCACATCTTCGGTTTATACTTCAGGGAAGATGTATGAGACTGAAGTTGTTCTTTGGTGGCAACATATGAACAGTGTAATTGGAGCTGGAGCTTGTGTATTCCTGCTTTATTATTTTCTTTTCCAAATTCAAGGCATGAATTTAAGACATTTAAGGCATGAAGCTTAAAGAAAAACCCCAGTAAACTAGGATTAATTATTGCTACTTTTGATTGAACTAGCAAGTTAAATTACTTGTTAAACATCGTACAATTAAAACATTCCAAAAGCATGGCTTTACTAATCCCACTTCTTGCTTTGTTCTTCTTTGTTGTTGTTTTTGTCTAGCTCTTCCTTAATTTTCAAAATTGATTTCTAAAGTAAGCTCCTAAAGGAGAAACTGAAGCTAAACTGTTTTGATCCTTGACATTTGCTGGTCATCCAGTAGAGTGGGCTGCCTTCCCCAGTTGGTGCATTTAACTGTGACTACTTAGGAAGCTACCATTTGTGGACATTCCTTCATTCCTTCCACACCTTTACTGAGTTGTGTTAATAGGTTGCTCCCAATCTACTTCGTTTCACAGTGAGGTCGGTCAGCCTTTGGAGGCTATATAACCTGGTATTTCCAGTCGCCAGTAATGAGTCTGTGAAGGATGCATGCTCCTGCAGAGGTGGCTGGTGGCAGTGTCAGGAATGGCTCCAGCGTGGTGGCCTGTGTATGTCTCCAAGCAGTTAACACATGTCAGCTAGTAGAATGAGAAGCTACACCATGAATGTTCCGAAACATTCATCCTTTTAGTCTCCATTTCTCTTTCTGTTGCCATCCCATTTTACGTTACCTCTGGACTGGGAGTAATGGAGCGTGAGCACGTAGATCTAAGAGAAGGTGCGCTGATGCTGCCCATATGCTTACGGCCAGAGGGAGTGCAAGGTAAAGCTGCTGTCTTTTATTGTTGATCCTAGGAAGCTACTCCAAGCTCCATTTTTCTAACTGCTGATTGAGGGTAGAGGCATCCGAGTTTGGCAGTCTTACATCTTGAAATGATGCATGTGCAGATAATTGTGCATGTGCCTAACATGGAAACCTTGAACAGATATTTTGGACTGTGTGAATGCACTGGTACTAAAGCAAAGCATGTGTTCTGCTTGCAGTTGGCTTCAACTTGATAAAAAGAGAGTCTGATTCTTAGATATGTTATTTCATACCTGATTTATGGAGACATCAGTTACACAGGGGTGAAAAGGAAGGGAAAGTCAGGTCCAGACTCTCAGCTTTCATCAGCCTCTGATTTTGGACCATGTAGTACAATGGGGCATGTCCAAATGCCAGAAGATTAAAGCTTTGGCTCCGCAAAATATCCTTGATAATGAGAGAAACTGCTTGCCTTGCGTTCAATAGGACATTTAGGTTTTCCCTGCCCCGTCACTGATACTTAGAGTACTTTTGTTCCTAAGCTCTCATTTCTTCTCAGAATTTTTTAAACCTTCTAAATCTTTTACCTGCTGCTTTACCTCAGTGTACCTCTGAGTTGGAGACTTGGCAAGGAGTCCATCGGCTTGTCAGAGCATTGATTGATCCTTCCGCAGTGGGAAGGAGAGCCCCACCCGGTGTGAAAAACATCACTCCTTGAATTGGCTTTAATTACTTTAAGACTTGGAATGGGTTTAATGGTTTAGCCAGGAGCCATTGAAGAAGACTGGGACATGAAAAGATGACTAGCTGCAGCTTTCCAGAACCATCCGTGAAAGCCTTTTAGGTAAGCAGGGAGAAATCTTGTATTAAGTGGGAAGTACCCCAAGAAACCTGTCCTTGGAAGTGAAGTGCAGCATCCAGAATAAGCAGCTGCTAATAGCTTGGAGGATTTTTATAGCGAGTCTGAGGAGGGAGCAGCACGATCTGGTGACTTGTTAAGGTTATTCAGAGTTTGTTATATGCCATGGATATGCGTGTTGTAGGCTCTGCAAGCAACATGTATCCTTCCTTTCTTAGTGACAGAGCAGCGCGGCAACGGTAATTCACAGAAGTAAAATAGCAGGGCCAGATGCCTGCACATAAACTTCAGCAGATGGTTTTCATTCAGTGCCAGGCCTTTTACAGAGCAGGGAATAGGAAGCCTGAGTCTAGACCAGAACTGTGATCTCTCACTCACTATATAGCATCGCATCATTAAAAATAGTGAATCAGTGTTTTGTTTAGCTGTTGGTACTTGCTTAGTAATATTTACCTTGCGACTTGCAGATCATAAATTCTCCTTTGCAAGCAGCTTGCAGAGTAGCTTCAGAAACAGACTGCTTTTAAACCTGTCTGAAACTGGGAAAACTTCAGAAAGCAAATTATTGGTGGCATATATTGAACTGCAGGGGAGGGGGGAATTAAGTGAATCTCTTCGATTTTTTGAGGTATGTAAAAGGGAAAAAAAAACAGGTAAAAATGTTAATTAAAATAGCCATGTTTCAGTGCAACTGTTTTACATGAGTTTAGTTACACTGATTTGTTTGGGTAAGCTGAAGTCTGAAATTTCTGCATGCTCAATTCGGTTGCCCTATATTTCTCACAGATTTGTCCTCTCCTTACTAGCAATACTGAGAAAAGAGTATCTTATTTAAAAGCTCATTTCTGCTGGCAAATAAATTCTAGATCAAATAAGGATTCACTGCTAAAAATCATGCCCGTTTTTATTTAGCAAGCACATTTATATGAAAGTCAACAGACTTGCCTCTAAGCTCACCAGATTACATTTGGTTCACATCGTTCATCTGTTTCTGTGGCGGATAATACTTTGTGACATAATCATTTTCTCTGGAGTAGCTAATTGTAATGCCAAGGAACTACAGATTTATAAAGGGGAAACAATAGCAGCAGATAAATATTGCGTTAACAGAGGCTCTTTGTTCTTCTCCGACAGCCAGCTTGATTTCGGGATGGCTGAGGAAGTTACAGCAAATTGAAGTAAGGGGAAAAATTCGTTGAGATTTTTAATGCAGAAGGAAAAGTTTGCGAAATGCAGTGGTTGGGTTTGTTAAAAACCCTTGGGTGGAAACTTCCCCTAATTTTTCCTCTCTTTTTTTATGTTGAGAAGAGCTCTTGAGAGGCAGCAGCCCCCCAGCCTTAATGAGAAAGGCATGCTTCCACCAGCTGCTGGCTCAGCACCTCTCACGATATGGTCTCTTGGTACGAGCAGCAACTCATGGGACAACTTTCCGGTGTGATGTGGAGGGAGGAAAAAGAGGAGAAAGCTCTCAGTGGTCCTCAGGAATGGTTGGTTGTCTGCTGGTCTAAAGGGAACTGGTTTCTTGAGCCCTGCTTAGGAGGCAGAGGGGCACAGGTGTGTCTTGTGGGGCCCAATCCAGTGAAAGGGATTCTTGAGGAAGTTTGTATGGGTTATGTTGTGGCAGAGTTCTAGGTTTATCAGCAGTGGGGTATCTGTCAGCATTCGACAGCACTGCCACTTAGCTGGTGTACCCCATCTGGGCAGTTAGTGGTGCTTAGACCAATTCTCAGCTGCCAGAAGCGGTTCCTTAAGGTGGGCTTTCACACCAGCATTAAGAGATGATAGAGGCATAATGAATGGCCAGCAAAGTCATGCCTTGGGACACCATGTTGCACATACACATTTCTGTAGGCTGAGGAATAACTAGGCATGACTTCAAGCTTTCAGGACGCTGCTTGTGCGCGGATGTGCATCCAAGCGTGCATATTTGTGTGTACATGCATCCTCTTTACATAATAGGGTGACTGTCTTTGCTTGCATTTGTCACGGACTGAGTAATTCTAGATCTTTACAGTTAAAACTAATGGAAGGAGCTACACAGTGTGAGAAAGATGGAAAATTAGAGGGGAAGATGTGAACAAAACAAGTAGGAAAAGTATTCATGGGCAAAATCATTGAGAACGTATGGATCATTACCTTAATATAACATCTACCCAAAAATACGTAGGATAGCTGCAATGCTAGAGTTCTGCTGCTTGAAATTTCTTTTTATCTCGTTCTGTTATCAGCTGCAAAGAATGCAGGCTCTAAATATAGTGCACATTCAGAGCCTCTGAGCCTGTGGTTTCTTGGACAAAATTCCTGTGTTCTTTGTGCTGTAGTCAGCAGTATTAGTCGAGTGAGCAGATATTGACTGTGGTATTCACGTGCAGTGAACCAGAAGCAAGCCAACTCTATAGAGGCCGCTGTCAAACTTGTTGCAGTGGCCTGTGAGGTACTGGACTGTGACAGACTCCTTTTTTTTTCAGTACAATTCTTCCACTCATGTTAAATCTTGCTTCAAAGAGAACTGAAATGTTACAGTCTTGGCCTTCTTTTTATTTTTTTTTTTTTTCCTTTTTTTTTTAAAGTGTACTGGTGAGATTTCTGTGTTGTGAATTGGAGGTCCCTAAAGTGAGAGTAGGTATAAACTGGAAGAAATACGAGTGATGACTACATCTGCAGTGTAGGAGCACAGAGCATCTTCATCATACTTTCACACAGTCATGTGAGAGACTCTCCTCCCCCAAAGAGAAGCATCATGTCCTGTAATCTTAGAGTATGGATTGAATTTAGTTCAGACCTTTTTCCCCAAAGGAAGAAAACCCAGAAGTGAAATAATGCCTTGTTTCCCTTTTTGTCACCCCTAACTCAACCCACTGTATTATATATATGTCTGTATTTGTTTGCTTATTGTAACAAAAAAGCAGGGTCTTGAGCTGGTGTCAGCTGTGCTTCTGAGATGTTGATGCTGGTCCTAACCAGCAGCCCCTTGGGTATTCTTTATTATATGATGCTAGGAAAAAAAAAGACCCTAATTCCACCCAAAGGAATGTGTTCAACGGGTGTTTTATCTGTGTGCCTCAGGGTAGGCTGGGCCAACATTTGTGACTGATGTTATCGATTAGGAGAGGAAACAATGTAAAGAAAAATGATGCGCTGTTTGATTGTTGCTCTTAGGATGAATTATGTGACCGAGGAAGGACTTGGGACCTTACTTTAGAAGCAGCTTTTCATTGAAGCTGGGCCATGTGAAGTTGTTGTGAATGACCAGGCTTTGTTTCTTCCAGCACTGAATGTGTAGGTCTGAACCTACAGTAGATTAGAACTGCATTTATAGTCAACTTTATAGGGTAATGTTCTAGAGACCCCACAGAGGTTACACACAGAGGCAAAGCATCCTGAAGCCCATGAGCCAGGAATACAAAGCTTCTGATGGAACAGAGCTATCATCCTCCTGAAAGCATTATTTATGAGGTGCTGTGACCATGGGTGTTAAGGATCAGCAGAAAATTAGGGAGTATTTGGCATGAGGGAGAATTTCTAAACATATCAGATTTAAGCGGCTATCTCTTTAAAGATACACATCTTTCTGTATCTGCTGTTGAAAGTCAGCTTAGATTTATCATGCCTTTTCCACTGGCCTGTGGAAGAAAAGATTGATAGTCTAGTCCAATTTATAGAGGCCACCAACACAAATAGCCCCATTTAACTACATTGTAGACAGATTCAGCAGGGAGGGCAGGAGTTGCACGACCAGGGGCAATCAGGTGTTCTCTGCTTCACCCTGGAGGACCACTGTCAGCGTACATCATCAGGACAGTACCAAGAAAGCTTTCAGAGCTGCCTCTCTCTTGGTTTGCTGTAAGCATTCCTCAGATGTCAGACTTCCATGCTGGCACCTTTTCTGGGGACTGTGTTCCTACTCTTGTGATTAGACTGAATTGCAGAAGCACTGAGGAGCCAAAGTTGGATGCTTTTAAGATTTGGCTGGACAGGACACTGGGACGTCTATTCTAGGTCATGCTTTTCCTAGAAAGGTTGGACCAGAGGATCTTTGAGGTCC
This sequence comes from Pezoporus flaviventris, assembly GCF_033815535.1. Taxonomy (NCBI): domain Eukaryota; kingdom Metazoa; phylum Chordata; class Aves; order Psittaciformes; family Psittacidae; genus Pezoporus; species Pezoporus flaviventris. The sequence goes on from NW_026892585.1 coordinate 9,943,046, forward strand.
CTTCCAACCTGTTACTCCGTGATTAAATGTGTATGTAAGTTGTCCTGGTGGTGCAGTTGTGTCCCGAGTTGGACAGTTTATTCCTCTTGGGGTTTTCATCTACATGCCTAGCGACCTACTCTTTTGAGAGAACTAACAGTGCTTGCAGCATACAGATAGTGCATTGACCTCAAAGAGTTACTTAAAAACAGAGTTTACTATTTCTCTAAAAACAAGTGTGCAGCTGGAACGTTCATTCGCTTTATGCTTAGTGCATGTTTTCACGTGTTTTCCCCTACAGTCACACTAAGAGTGGTGTCCCCACTCATTTCTAGTTCTTAAGGTTGTTTGAAGTTACAGCTTTGCCCAATAAATACTTTTAAAACTAGTTTTGTGCACAAATGGAGCAAGAATCACAGTGTGAAGCCTTTATCTCTTGTTTCTTCTGATGGCTGTGGCGTTCCATCCATTATACATTCGCCATTTGTGAGAAACAATTTGTAGAGCAGATAAAGTAGCACCACAGTGGCTTTCAGTGCCTGCAAGGTCAAATAAAGAAGGTGGCCTGGCTTAGGTCCACATGAGAACTGAGCATTTTCCCTCTCTAATTTGGTTGCACCCCAGCCAGCTCTCACATCTGGACCTTCAATGCTGGCAGAAGAAACAAGAAGAAGTAACTGTTCGCAGAATAGCTTCCTTCCCCTCACCAAACTTAGCAGCATTATCTTAGGTATGACTTGTGCTTCATGTACTTGTGAATCCTCCTGCCCTTATGGATATTGGTGCTGATCCGTGGCTCACCTGCAAAATGGCTTTTCTTTCCCAGATCATGGATTTGTCTTGGGGAGGTGGGGTGTCATTTCAGAAAATAGTTGTGTATTTTATACAAAAATGCATATGCACACAATTGTATACAGAAATTTCTGTACATCTATATAGTTTATATTTTTCTGCTGCAAGTAGTAGTGTTAGGTGAGAAATTCTAGCTGCTACTCTGTCTTGAGTAATAGTCACTAATTCTTGTATCGGGGCTTTCTGATAATGTTAGTACAGAGATGTGAAGCAAATCCAGCCATACCCCAACAGAAATGATTGATGCTGAACCTTCACATCAGTGTTTCTGTCAGAATTGTAGTCCTTTAAAGTGAGAATTTTAGTCCCTTCACAAACAAATTTAGCAAAGTACAATAGGAGAGACATTCAGTCACTGGATTTTGTCTTCTGTTTCTGCCAACTTGCTTTAGTTTTTAACAGTTAAGCTTTATTTTATCCTATGAATTTAGAAAAGTTTTCCCTCTTCCCCCAAATCTTGGTTTTGTAGTATTGTGGATGTGACTTAGAGTAGGCACTGGAAATGAAAGCTGAGGGGTTTGTCTTGCTTTGGGTTTGGATTTAGAAGAAGCGTGTTTCTTGGCATCACAAAACAGGCGTTGAGAATGTTCATTTGAGGCTGCTCTGCCGGGAGGAGGAATTCCTGCCTTAGTGGGAGGAAGGAGTTAAGGAAAGAAGAGAAGCTGAAATCAGCTGAAATAATAGTGAGCATGGCATTTTCCAGTGAAAGCTAGGGAGAGCTTAGAAAGACCATCAGTGAATGAATGAAATGAGGAGGGATACTTTAGCACTTAAAGTGCCAAAAGCTTCTTTCTCCAAAAATATAAACCCATTAAATTATGGGAGTAAAACCCCATTAATTGGAAGTGCTGGTTTTTGAGAGAAGATAGTACCTGCGAAATTCATGTATCGGTAAAGTTTGATTTTACTGTCACAAGTCATACCTGTCACAAGAAAAACTTCCCCTGAATACACATGAGTGTTATTGAGATTCAGGACCAGCCTCAAGCTTTTCTTTCTGGTCGGGTAATGCCCTTGGGTGGATGCAGTAATCTGGTCCTGGTGCTGCAGGAATAGATCCCAATTAGCAGTGCCCTTTTTTCTACTGAGTGCACTGCTGCACATAGGCAGGAGCCCTTTGCATGCTGGCTGCATCCCCTTCTGATCTGTGAATGGCAAGAGAGCGAACTCACAAGTAATTGTAGGAACTACTTAAACTCTCGTGGTTTTGTCCCATTTGGATGTTTTTCTTCTTCTCCCAGTCATACCTGTATGTATGTGCACTTTCTCTGTCATGCATAACGACTTCAAGGTTAGTTTTTAAAGACCTTCAGGCATTTTGGGAGTGTTTTTGAACCGGTGCACCATTCAGCAGTGAATTGCTTGTATAGAGGTCTTCTTTGATGGGCTTTTTGTCATGTGCTCCCACTGAAGTTTTAGTGTACTCAAGCATTAGAAAAGCCACTATTTGAGTGTCTTTGTTTTCTTTGTTGAGCTGTTTATTTTGCTTTCTTCCCACACAGTTCCCTGGCCTGCCTCTGACAACTGCTTTTCTGCATGAATTACATTCCTCGGGGCCGCAAGTCTCCTAATTCTTCCAGTCGATTTGATTCCTGCCTGTGTGATTAGTCCTCTGCTCCAACACACAGTTGGTCTTTGCCAAGCAACTGCTTGCTAAGTGCCTTTAACATGAAGACCTAACTACATTTTTTAACCTCATTAGTGTGTAGGGCACTGCTTCATTCCAACTTAATAGCATGGCCACTATTGAATCATCACTTGCACTAAAACAGGTTACAAAAAGGTTACCTAAGTTGTCTGGGTTTTGTTTTGTATGACTGTGGTTTTGGTGGGTAACAGTTTCTTTCAGCGCATGTCCAGGTTTAGCATGTAAGTTGCTTTTTGGAAGGTGACCCATCGATTCTCCTCGGGTAGGTTCACAGTGCTGAGAATTTTGCATTTTTAGGTTCAAAAAGAAACTCGGCACCTATTTGGAAATCGCAAATCTAGGTAATAAAACCCCTAGGAAAATGTGGTTTGGGGGAGAAAGAGGAAGAGGGCTTGGCAGAGCTGAGAACATTTTCCTGCCTGTTTCAGCTTTAGAATTACAAAGATCTCATCCTCACCTGTTTCAATACAGACTTCTCACTGGAATGCTGGATTTACAGCGCTGCGGCCACAGTCTGCGTTGGTTCACTGTGTCTCACGGGATCAGTTTTTAGCTGACTGTATCATCACTGAAATTTAGATTGGGGTTGCAGTTGTGCATAAACTCGAATGGAAAAGGCATTACAGGACTTGCAAATGTTGTAAAGGCAGTGGAAAAACATGAAAGTTTCCTAAGAAGACAGCATCACCAGGGAGCTGAGGGAAGAAAGGAGGCACTGGGTCACATGCCACTTGTGATGGTGCATTTGTGCAGTTGCATAGCACAGCCACTCAGAGGGTGAGACTTCATGATTAATGGTGTTTATTCTTGACAGAAGCCTCCTTTATTTATCTGCAATACAGTTTAGTGATTTTATCAGTCACCTGAATGAAAAATATTCAGTCATACCAATATTGCAGTGTAAATTGAGTAGAGTCACTTTTTATTATATCTTTCAGCCTTATCATCTGCACAGTAATTTTCTAGCAGGGGTTTGATATAGAAAGGCTGGATTTAGCTGTACTTGACACAAAGCCTCTTCAATTTCCCCTAAAAGTTCAGGCTACTCTTAGAAATGTGTATAAATATATATATATATAAAACCCTCTTATCCAAGCAATTTCAGGATTTGAAAGAATAAAGATAAAATGCTGAAACCTGGATGTGAGAAATGTTTGTATGAAAACATCTAATAGCTCTGAAGCCACTGGTGAAATGCTCTTTAGCGTTTAAGCTTGTGGCTTAGTGCAGTTCTTTTTGCATGGCTACGTAGTCCGACTTTCTTCTAATCAATCATCATCCAACTCCAATCAGCATACAGGCAGAGCCTATCGCTCATCCTGGGTGTAATTTCAGAGTTGAAGACTATAATGGCCACATACAGCACATTAGTCACTGCGATAACAGCTAGTGGCACTCCTGAGGAAGGGGGAGGATGGGGGAGAAGGGGGATAAAATTCTTCTCATTCTCACAGTGCATTAGTGAAATAGGAGCAAATGTTAAACAAATGTTTATTCAATTAGCTGCCTTTAACAGCATTAAGTGTGAGAAAGCTGCTTGACACTCCTTTGACCCACTCTTTTGCAGGAGGAGAGGAAGGAGAAAGGGAAGGAAGAAAGAGGTACATGAATGCCATCAGGATTTATATGTGCCCACATAGTCATACGATGGTGCTGCTGTGGTTAAACACTTCAAGAGATGGCAGGCCCTGCCTGTAACCGAGAGGAGGCTAAAATTTGAATAGCAAATGAGACCACCTCTAGAGCATCAAAAGAGAATTGCAGAGCAGAGAAGTTTGCTGTAGGAATGCAGTTGGTAATTTTGCTGTCCAGTCTGTTATTAATAACAACAGATAATGAGTATGCTGTGGACCTTTTAGATTTTCCTGCTGCACTTCGAGCTATAGAAGTTGGAAAATAAAATGGTATGTGATGCTCCATGGTGTAGTCCCCCCTCTAATATGTAGCAACACTTTTCCATGGCTTATTTGAATAACATTTGCTTGTCCTGTGCATGTGTTTTATATTTGGGATGATGAATTCTGCACCAAACATGGCATTGATACAGTATCCTCAATATATTAATGACCACAAGTCAATACACTTGGAATCAGCTGAAGATAGAGAAAAAACCTATTGGCACAGACTGGGCTGTGCTGTACTGAAATAGGGACTTACCCTACTTATAGTTCATAGAAGTCAGCATAGCTGAGCAAAGAGAGGCAGTGCCTTGGTAAGGCTCTAGCAGAAGTCATGGGAATCACAGTGAACCTTGTGAGCATTACTTTTATTTACTGTTTACATTGCTGTGATGTCCAGCAGCTCTGTGCAGGATCAGAGCTCTACTGTTGTGCAAATACAAGGAGCTCTGCCAGGAAGATCTCGTGGTTGGACCGCTTTGGCAAAGGAACTCTGGTGAGTTGGCCTCGGGGATTAACAGCCCCAGCTGTTTTCCTTGCCCTGAAGATTATCCTTTTGTCTCTCAGGAGGGTCAGACCATGAGCTTTTGCCCCATTTACAGGCTGGAAACTTGGCTGTGGCTTATTGAAACTGGGTGTTGAAGTGGTTAGAGGCAGAGATGTGCAGCTGCCTGTGCTGTTCCAGGGGGGCAGAAGCTGAGTAGTTGGGGGCACTGAAAGCTTGCAGAGCTGCTGCAGAATGCTGGAGGACTTCTGCTAGAAGCCTAAAAAGCAAGTGGTGTTTGGAGGGAGTAGTTACGGTCAGTTATGTTTCTGTATGTTTGCATCTTTAGTTTGTACAAACAAAGAAATTGCCAAGTATCATCACAGAATGGTTTGCATTGGAAGAAACCTTAAATCTCATCCAGTTCCAACCCCTGCCACAGGCTGGCACACTTTCCACCCAGCCAGGTTGCTCCAAGCCCTGTCCAACCTGGCCTTGAACACTACCAGGGATGGGGCAGCCACAGCTTCTCTGGGCACCCTGTGCCACTGCCTCAGCACCCTCACAGCGAAGGATTTCTTTCGTGTTTCTAACCTAAATCTCCCCTCTGTCAGGTTAAAGCCATTCCCCCTTGTCCTGTCACTAGAAGCCCTTGTAAAAAGTCCCTCTCCAAGTAAATCTACATAATCCTGCTATAGTCACCGGTTTCTTTGCAGCGATCCTGAGAAGGATTTGGATGAAGGAGAGGCAAGCTGAGATGCTCTGTGTGCAAAGGCCAAGCGGACAGTGTTTCAAAAGAGCCCCAGGAAGCTGTGACAACAGTTGGTGGCAGGATGGAACAAATCACAGAATCATAGAATTGTTTGGGTTGGAAAGGACCTTCAAAGGTCATCTAGTCCATCCCCTTGCCATGAACAGGGACGTCTTCAGCTAGAGCAGGTTGCTCAGAACCACATCCAGCCTGGCCTTGAACGTCACCAGGGATCTTAGCTGTATTATTCCTATTTTTAGAGGAAAAGGAGAAGCAGGTTGTCATGGGGAGGTTACCATTGTGTGAGGAGGACAGGAACCTGGGCTTGAATTGGAGAAAATCTGAGAGACAGTACATGGTTTTATTTGCATTTTGCATAAAGAAGGAAATGTAAATCGGTCAAAAGTCTTATCTGTACATATTTAAGGAACATGCGTCAGGATTTGTATAATGAAATGAATATACCTTGTCTCAACGGCATCTGAAGCAGCAGTAGCTCACTGTAGTCAGTGCAGGTGTTCCTGGGGGCTGAAAGTCACCTGTGTTACAAGTGACCTTATGTAAACAGAATGTTAAATAATGGAATGAGTATTTGTTGCTTTTTGCAGCATAAACTCTTCTTGAGGGAATCCACAAGCTGATGGTTGGGTTATTTTTGAAGCATTATCGGTAGCACAGGGTGTATGTGAAAAAGCTGGATCTGAGTTCAGGCAGTCCATCAGCTGAAAAATAGGAATACAATCACTGACTGAAGATTTAGTGCCTTGATTAATGTAGCCAATTTTTAACTGTAACTACATGATGTTAACACTTCCCGAAGAAGGAAAGGGGAACCAGAGGAACAGTCTTTTGCTGTGGATCAGTGGCTAATTGTCATGAATGATTTCCAGTGCCATGAACATCTCTTGTGCAGTCATTTGTGTCGTCTTTCTTTTTTTCTGCAATGATACCTTGTAACTTGGATGGAGGAGCATTTTGTTCTAACCCAAAGTGAGGTTATTTGTATATTTTAGGAATTTACATTGCAGAACTGCACATGTTTCATAAGGCATTTCCATGCCTCGATGAGAAAACACTAATAATACAACATCTCTTGTTCTGACCTTTCCATTGCAGATAGTGAGCATGTTCTGAGTGCGTTAGCACAGTTTTACAGATGAGGAAACAGCAGATGAGGAAGTTGGCAAACTTGTCCAAGGTTGCACAGCAGATAAGTGTTGGAAACCAGTCCAGGGCTTGTGTACCTTAAACCCTGATCTGGCTCCTCTTACATGTAAACTATATAGGCATTGACCCGTTCATGATTTATTTGTACATATGTCTACTGAATGGAACGTTGCTACCAGATCTGGTTCTGTGATTGACTTCCTCATACTGACTGCAGTTCCAGTGTGAATTTTGGAGGGGAAGTAAACAAGATGCTGACTAGGTGTTGGAATATGGAAAGGAGTATTCTAAGTCAAGGTTCTTTGTCATATTAGAAAAGGATGTTCTCGTTTTCCTTCTATTTTGTTTGCACCACTAAGAAAATGCATTTAACAGTGCTTACCGTTTTGTACACTTGAGCTCTTTTACAGGAAGTGTGCTCTGACATTTCCATGTATTCAGTTAACTAATTCTTTAAATTTTGAAAATCATTTGCTTAGTTTCCTAAGCCCACGAATGCAGTACAGCAGCTTTGAGGCAGTGAGTGATTGTAGGGGAATGGGCTGCCTATTTTAAGATGCCATTTCTGGGGGAAAAAATCGGTGTTAAAAGATTATATTGTTGATTTTCCATACTATATGAGTTTGAATGTTTACAAATTTAATTACAAATGCAAAGAGAAAAGGGAAAGTGGATTTGCATTCTGAAAGTAGCACTGGCCTCACTCTCCTTGCACTGAAGTCAATGGGTACTTTACTGGTGGCTCTTAGGGAGAACAGGATTGGGTCAGCACTTTGGGCTTGCGAAGGTCATGTCCATGATCACTTAAGGATTTTCTCAGTTAAATCAGTGGACAGTTTCCCATTGATTGTGGTTTATATGGAGTTGAACCCTATAATAGCAAGTAAAGGTTTTGAGGAGCAGGATGATTATTTGACTCCGAATTTTTTCATCTCAATTAGGTGCATAGTTAGCTGCCTGAGCCTGATTAATTGATCACCTACAACAATGTATGTGCTTGTAACAGTGAGAAGTAACTTGATCATGTGGGCTAATCACAACTATTAGAATTGTTCTCACTTGCATTTTCAGGATCAAGCCTTAGAGCTCAGCTTTCCTAATATAAAAACCTTTTACTAGCCAGTTGTTGACTGCTGACTGAAGGGTTGGTGTGTACAAGCAGCTATGGCAGTAAACAAACAATACGCATTTAACATGGGAGTTGCTACCAAAGGAATTGAGTCATGTGCTTTAAAATAGGACTTACTACACAACAAGGAAGTCCGTATTGTTTGTTCATCTTCCAGGATCTCCTAGAAGTAAAAGTGTTAAATGTTTTGGGGGCAGCCATCAGGAGGTTATTGCACCAAGAAAAGGAGAATAGAAAAGGATCATAGGAAGCAGTTTAATGAGTTCAACATTTTCCCATTCTCTAGGCAGGGTTGAACTGAGCAGGTATCAGGGAAACACTGTGGATGTCATTGGTATGAGAGTTATGCCATCAGTGCTTCCTCCAGCATTGAATAACGTCCTGTTAAATGATTAAATATCGAGGTTTGAACTTTGACACTTTCATAATATAACAAGATGGATGAAAAGGCAATAATAAATTAGGTTATGTTACAATATTTCATCCCACTTCGTTGACAAGCTTTGTTCTGTGAGATAGATTATTGTTCCATCTGTAACCTCAGCTCAGTGTCATATTTACAATGTTATAGTTAAGGATCACTTGCTGTTTTCAATATAAATGTATTTTTCAACAGATTCATAAAAGAGCCATTTAAAAATTTATCAGGACAAAACTTGGCATTAAAATTTCCAGTCCTGGAGTTACAGTTTCCTTTAAAATCAGGGAATGATTAAACCGCTATGGTTTTTTTAAGGTAGGTTGTGCTTTAAAGAGGTTCTTGCCCAAGCACATCTTAAAGCTATTTGGAAACTATTCATGGCAGATTACTTCAGCACCAGACCAACCTCAAGATTCTCATCCAAGTTTTCCTGTGTCACAGACCTTTGTGGCTGCCCTTGTGTGGCTTTACATCATTGCTATTGAAGAGCACTGTCTAACAAAGGGGAGGGTTACAGTACACCTCAGGGCCCACTGTACTTTTCACAGTTGCAAGAGACACAACAACAGGAGTAATGAGCACTGCATTGATATTCTCTTACTCAGTTACAAATGTAAATCCATATAAAGTGGTTTCATGGTACTTTAGGGTGGTCATTTGAATGTTAGACCTGTGTGACTTAGTTGGGAAGGGGTGAAAAAAGGAGTATGGGAAATTGGAGTTCCTTCTTCTAATGAAATTTCTGAACAGTTCCAGGTCCATTAGCTTGGAAAATAAGAACCCATTGATATTTCTCAGTCTTCGTTTTTTTAGAGGCTCAAATTTACCAAATAATTTAGTTTCTTGAATGTATAGAATTCAAGGAAGTTGTATATTTCCAGCTGTGGTTTCTGTCTGTCTCGTGCCATAGGAGCTGTTCAGGAACATAGGTGGAAGAAAAGGTGCAAGTTAGAAGGGGAAAATGACCCAGCATAGGGAATACTCTGTTCCTTCATTGACCTAGTGTCCAGAGCTGTTCTGGTACCTCTCACACCTCAATCTGCCACACCAGGGACCTGGGCAGAGCCTGGAAATTGTGCTCCTGACGGCTGACAGTATGGCACTGAGAAGAGAGGGTGGCTGAAGGGCCATGTAGTCAGCAAGCTCTCTGCCTGCATACCTACCTAGGGACTTTTACCTGTAGTCATAGAAAGGGATAGGATTTCCACTTGAATTTAGAGCATCTGATCTTTGTCATTGTAAAACTGGCTAATGCCTAGGTATGAAAAACAACCTGAAATACGTGGTGTGAGCACCCCTATCCACATTCTCTCTGCTGATTTAAAATACATATGATCCTCTCAAGGTTTGCAGGTCTTTTGGACTATACACAAAGGTCTTGATTCAGAAAAGAGCATGCATCCGCTTCGCCCCTTTCTCTGAAGGAAGCCTTAGTGCTCCGAGTTCGTCATTGAACAGGAAAACCCCTGCCTTCTAATGGCTTACAGATAAGGCATAAAGTCTCAAGCAGCATCACTGAAAATGTCCCTCTTCTTGTGCTGAAGCCTCATTGCATCCCTCAAAGCAGCCTCAGACCCAAGGCAGAGCACCAGTTGTTAAGGTTAGGGACAAAGCACATGTGAAATAAAAATGATGGGGGTAGGTTGCTACTTGCATCTGGAGATTCGAGTTGCTTGTCACTGAATGAGAGTCTGCAGGGCTGCTTCTGGGCTCTGCTGTTTGTTGTTTATGGGACAAAAGTCATTCTTTGTTGGTACACAAAGAGGTTGCAAAGCAACAGCTAGTAGTAAGTATGTTTGGGTGCACCCTTTCTAAAAGTCATGGTTTAGCTTGCGAGAGGGAGTTAAACAATGCTTTTGGAAGATGTTCATAGTGAAGTTTAATCGTGGAGGGAAGTGAAGGGAGGAATATGTGATGTTTATCGGAGTAAATCAGGAAGGCTTACACAGTGGGACTGAGAGCAGATGGAGGCAGGAGGGAAAACTGAACTGTAGGGAAAGAAGGGTCCAGAAACAGAGAAGTGAGAAAAGTACAGACTGGAGTTGAGGGGAGAAGTAAGCAGCATGTTAAAATCAGATGTTGGAGAGAGATTGGTAACACTAGAGTCCAGAACTGAGAATTTTATGTGGAATCTGATGACTCCTTATTTCTGCCTCTGAATACAGCTTGTAGGCCTGCTGCTGATTGATGTTACCCAGCTTGGCATCTTTCCTCTAGCATCCTTGGAAAACTGAGGAGCTCAGAGGAGCAGGGAGAGGAAGAGGCTGGGCTGAGGAGAAGCCATTGAGTCCTAGTGTCCTTGAATGGCTCCCATTGGATCTGCAAGGAGAAGCTGACAGCCTGGCTCTTAATCGTGCTCTTGGCTGTTGGCCAGCTGGGAGAGTGAATCACTGAAGCTGATACAGACTGAGCCATCTTGCAAAAGCTTTTAAATGGTTTTCTGTTCTGTCTGCACCGGGTAAGGCCAGGGCTCCTGCCTGCCTGCCTGCGTGCTCTTCAGGTGCTCTTTGGGTTCCTAACTCTGAGATGGGATCACATTAGAAAAAATGACTTGTAAAATGACATCCAAACTTAGTTTCTTTGTTACCCAGGTGTTCAATTTGCTGTACTGCCATGTTTTCCTCACTGCCAGGATGTGAAATTCACTCTGTAATGTGATATCCAGCTGTGGTATATTTGCTTCTTACATCACTGTGAGTTTTAAGCCTTCTGCCTTCCACACTCAGCCTGACGGGGAACCACGAAACAGCTTCGTGGCTGGTGGCGTTTAACAGTACCTTGAAGAGTAGAGCTGTGTTTCCACTGTAAAACAAACATGCTTCTCAGCTATGTGGAGAAAAAGGGCTCTGAGGAAGGGAGATGCCCGTTTTGCACAGTGCTAGAAAACAGCTTCTGGTTTCAGGTTCTCTGCATTTTAAACATGGTGAAGGTGTACCAGTTGGTGTCTGTTCTTCCTGTGGATCACTTGCTTGGGTGCCAAAGGAGTGATTGCACTGCCAGTACCTGCTGCTAGCACACAGCGAATGCATCACTCTAACTTTGGAGCTAGGAAGTTAATTTCGTAACAGGAAGGCTAAAGAGGCTTACCTCGAAGAAAGCTGTAGGAGGGCAAGAAACACACAAAAGCCAAATAGAGAAGGGAAAAGAGGGAGAAAATCCCAACAGGAAAAATCTTTGTTCCCCATTTTTTTTATGGGCCATCATGGATTTTGTGACAGTGAAGCCAGTGTCACTTTAGGAATGTGTAACTTTGATCTTTGTCCCACTCATATGCTAGCGTTTCCAAACTGATGGCAGGGCAGAATCTGCTCTTACGTAAGATTAAGTCCTGTTGGCCTATTAGGTGATGACAGCTATCTCCATTGATCATAGTATGTGTATGTTAAAGAAAAAAACATGCATTTCTTGTTTCATTATCCTTTGTAAGCCAGGAGCATCAAAGGAACAGGGTGCCCTCACTGCTCTCACAGCTGTTGCCTGTGTCTGCTGTATATATGCTAAATTAATTGGAAAAACAGGGACAAAAAGGCATTTAGTTCAGATCAACCAGTTGGACTACAGCAAATGCATGACAGGCTTAATCATTGTCTTTTGCCAAAGATGATGAAATTTGGACTTTTTCCAGCACCTTTGGAGGTGGGATGCTGTAAAAGTAAGGTCTCCACACAGAGCCTGGACACTGTCGTATTGACAGCGTGGGATGATGGGGAGAGTTACAGCAGGTTATCTTGTGTCAGGTGTGAACTCAGCTTTCAACCTTGGTTCATCACGGCTTCACACTCATAGCCCGAGAAGCCACCACAGCTCTCCCTTCTCAAGAATTGAGGTAGTTAACTAATGGTATCTCGTTAAAGGCATCAGTCTCTGGTGCCATGCTAAACCCAAACATATCCAGCAATCTTTCTTCCTTTGCCACCATGTTTTCTGCATCCCATGCTCCAGAGGACCTGGCTTTCTTAATAGCTTGCAAAGTTTGGGTCTTCTGAAATAACATGTATATAAATGTTCAATCTTCCACCTTTAGGAGAGAAGTAGGCGGGCAAGTGAAGGGAGTGGGTGCAGTGTAGCTCTCAAAACTTACTCTGATAGCTGTGTGGTTTTGAAGGTGTAAATGGTTCAGCATCTCAGTGTGTTTTCTATGTTGCAGTAGGAATTAGTATGTGGTATACAGAGTGTGTATTTCACACTAATTAAAGTGATTTTCTGCTGGACTTCATGGGGAAAGAGTTTTGATGGATGTAAAGATTAAACCAAGTATAAACTCAAGTTAAAATTCGTTGGAGAAATGTTGCTATTATGGGTAGAGAGAAGAATTCATTTCCTATCCCTTCTCTTTCTAGGCAGTTGACTCTAGTGGAAGTTATTCCATGTGCAGCTCAATTCTTGTTCTTCAAGAAATGAATGTGTTACCTTTGCAGTGTTTTTCTTTATTATATCAATAATGTGGCTGTCTTTGGTTTTGTTTGTTTCTTTTTTCTTCCAGGCCTTCTGCTTTATCAAGTAGCCCAACATACTCAGAGCTTCCATTCCTTAGAATTTCCCCGCACCGAAATCCTGCTGCAACATCAGAGTCTCCCTTCAGCACCCCTCACCCTTACATTAACCCCTACATGGACTACATCAGGTCCCTGCACAGCAGCCCATCCCTCTCCATGATCTCAGCAGCCCGTGGGCTCAGCCCAACAGACGGTGGGTTAAGACAGGCTTCCTGTTTTCTGTCATTGTAGCAACTTAAGTTATATTAATCTTGTCAACATTTTTTCCCCCTGTTCAAAGCAGCTTCATCAGGTTTGTCAGACATATTCATTATGTCATAAATGTTTCAATACTTCATCAGCCGATCATGGCTCATTTGTACATCTCACAAATGTTGAAAGTTCAGGGAGAAGGAAAAGACAAAAAAGCCCTGCCTCATTCAAAATTTAAGCTGGGAGGGTGGTGTATCTCTTGTGATACCTTTTGTTTGTGGGGCTGACCCAGGTTGTGATTCTGTTCTCCAAAGAAATCTGATGTATCGGCACTGATTTGAGCCAGATTCTTTGTATTACATCAGCGTATAGCCATAGAATTCTTGAGGTGCAAAACGCTTATTAATTAAAGTAGTATTTTTCTATCATGTAAAGCATGCACTGATGTGTTATACTTAGTTAACAGTTCTGTTAGAATTACGTAGAATTATTTCAGCCAACAATATGGCCAAATGAAATGATGCTAATGCAGAAGAATTGATGATCAGGGCTGGGCCTTTCACTTTAAACAGTGGACAGGAGACTTGAAATATCAATGCTTTATGTCTTGGTGTGACCATGGCTATTTCCAGGTTATTTGGGTTGAAGTGAATGCCTGTGATCACTCTTGTCATTACTCTGGCACACTTCTTATTCATTTAAGTGGGAAATTTGCTGAAGTGAGCAATGAAGAGTTTCAGAAGGGCTCAATCTATTAGCAGTAGGTTTTTCAATACTAGAGCAAACAGTTTGACATTTCAAAAGCATAGCATTTGCTGAGAAGAGTGGAAATACAACATACTTGGAAACAAATATGTAGTGAAGATAATGAAACTATTATTTTAACGAGGGGAAAGATCTTCCCAACATATGCAGAAACTTACCAAACAGAGTTAAACTGCCTTTAGCTGAATTTGAAAAATGAGCCATGCACCCTATCCAAATGGATAACTAATTAATCCTCACTTGTAAGAACATATACCTTTACAGTTAATCCATTAGTTATGGGCACATATTCTTATGAGAATAAATTTTAATGACCTATTGTCAATCAAGGTATATGGCATGCACATAGGGCTTTTCCTAGCAGCACTTGGGATGCTGTATGAATCCATGCTAATTCTACTCTTTTTATTTTAGCCAAGGTATTAAAAATATATATACTTAAATTTTGAAGAAACAAGTTGAATCTCAGAAATGCATGTTTTGACTTGTGGAGCTTTGAATGTTTTGATATAGGATAAATATGATAGAGCTATATGTAATGGCATAAATTGGGAAGATTTTTGTGATGTATATTTGAGCTTTTCACAAAAGCTGATATGAAGAACACTTCACTATCTTTCCTTTAATTATCTTCACATCACATTCCTGCAGAATTTCATTGATGCTTAAGGTATGCTCCAGCTGCACGTACAAAGAAAGGAGGGAAAGAAACCACCTATCACACAACCATATGACATTAACCTGTGTACATTCTTGGTCTCAGGTACACATCACTGAATTCACTTGTAGATATGTAGTGCTCTGAGATATGCTGGAGTATCTGGCCCAGCACCCAAGTCATGCTCCAGAAGGGCAGCTACCCGCTAGAGGTGCTTTGCCCTGTTCCTCAGGCCAGTTGTAATCTCTCTGAAACTCTAAGATGTCTCAGAATAGAATTTGGTTCCAGATTCTGACACCTAAATTTAGGTCTCTATAGAAATCTGTCTGTGATCCTGGTGTGCTGTTTTGCCATTATAGTCCAGTGAGTTCTAGGCGATGCACGTTACACCTGGATCTGGAGTTCCTTCATAACTATGATAGTAATGTTTGGTGTTGGTTTAGGTCTGTGAAATACCTTGCCTCAACTCACGCTGCCACCTTGGAAAGGCAGTTCTCTCCTCTTAAGGTCTGCCTCCTGCCTGACAGCCTCATGTAGGTATTTTGTGTACCCATGGGCTTTCAGATGACACAAAACACTGGGGTATGGACAACACAGTTGAGTATGCTCTGTCTTAATGCTCTTCCCTTGAGCTTTGATTGCTGAAAGACTGTATGCACAGTCTTAGCCTTTCATAAATACAGGTTAAGCGTATTAGCTTAAGCTTCTTTGTGTTTTAAACAAATACATGTTACTTCATGTTTCCTCCAGGCTCACAGCTCACCTTTGATCACTTACACAGCCCAGGTGTTGTGCAGCACCTCGTGAAAATACCAATAACTTGACTGAGGCTTCAGAGATGTTTTAATGAAATGACATGCTCATTGAAAAGCTGATGAATTTGTTCTCTGGAATCCATAGTTTGTTGTGTGATCCGTCAGTGTGCACGTAAACGCTTTTATCAGGTGTAGGTTCCTGGGATCAGATAATCCAAGATAGGGCTTGGGCACTATTAGAATGCAAATAAACCCCCCTGTGATTTAAAGGGGTGTAGGCACATAATCTACTAATAACGTAATGGACATAGATGGCTTAAGTCGTCTAGCATTTAAACTGTGAAGACTTGGAAGTTGTTATTGTTCTTCTGAAATTCATAGCAAGATTTCTCTTGCTACCCTAACTGCTTTAGGCCAGTCAGATAATTAGGTCAGTGTACTATTGGGCTTAGTCTGTCGACTCACAGATCTGGAGATGGCCAGGAGCCAAAACAATCTGGAACATAACGAAGAGCAGTTTCATGTTCACTACAAGTCTTGCCAGCTGTAATTAATGACTGCCTCAGCAGCACTAATGGTAGAGTGTCTTCTGTCTCGTCACTTCAACTTACCCAGCAGAGTCGGTGGGGCAGGGGTGGCAGAAGATTCATCTGAGTAACGCAAAAGGGTGGGACAGGGGTAAGGATTGTGTTGTTGGTACCTGTAGAGTGGAGCGCTCAAAGCAAGCTCAGCAATGCCCGCAGGGCAGAAGCAAATGCCTCCCCTTTGTAAAGAAGAGCTGGGGCAAAGCTGAAGCTACCCAGGAATAAACAGGAGAGAAATTTAGGACTGTGGGCCTTCCCATTTACCCTTCATTTACCCTTCATGCAATACATCATTTAGTAGGCTAATTTTTTATGTTTGAAGAAGGTAGTAAGGAATGATCTTTAAAGAGGACCAGAGCATTTCTCAGCATATGGAACATTCAGTAATTCAATTATGTGCTCGCCGTGTTTTCTGCAGCAGTTCATTTTAAAGTTTGCAGCCAGTGTTATTGTTAGTTAACCCAGACACTGAGGTCAGAAAGCTCAGGAAGCATTTTCAGTGTGTCTGGAAAGATACGATGGTTACCTAGTACAGTAAAACTTTCAACATCAGTGACTCAGTGTGAGTTACTCCTCTCTTAAAATTCAGTCTGAATATTTTTCTTGCCCTTTCACAGAAAGTGGTGGTGGCTGAAGTAGATTGTATTTAATTGAGAGATCCATTTGTAATGTGGAAAAAATGCCAACAGCCTTTAATTTATCTCAGCTCATTTTTTATGCCATTTCCATTCCTTTTTGATGTGCTTTTGTTTTTCTGAACCTTTCCTGAAATAGTTTATATTTAACCTTGTAACATCAAAAGCGCATTCTGCCATTTTCTTTGGTAAAAATAAAGGCAGATTATTATGCACTTAAGAAATCTGTTGCTGAATAAACTTTTCTCCAGACTCCAGTGCCATGTTTACCTCCTTTGCATGTCAGTGTTGATTCTTTGCTTCTCATGTTTGCATTTAGGCTTCGATTCTGTCACCTTAACATGAGTCACCCTTTTTAATAATACTGTGTAATGACAGGTAAAGTTGGTAGCTCAAAGAAATTCAGCTTAAAATTTTGGTTTCATTGAAGAATCAGTTCCTGGGATCAAAGAGAAATCTCATTAAATAACATAAAAGAATACAGAAATAATCTGTTGGGGTGTAGTCCCTTAACCTAAGGCACTTGAAGTGGTTTAGGCAAACTTACTTACCAACTTCTGGTGAGCAAAGCATAAGGAAATCTGAACTGTTTTGCAAGTGGGACAAGCAGAGAGCAGAGGGGAGGGCTGCTCACCTCATGAAATTACCCTCTGTTTACTGTAGCATCTGAAACCTGCCAAGATGGGGTGATACTAAAATTTTGTGGATTTCTGTGTTTGTGCAGAGCTGTCCATTAGTTGATGCATGCTTGGAAACTGCAGGGGAACAGAATGCTCACGTAGTATTCTTAAAGGAGAGAAAGGCTAATATAAGTCGTTATCAGAGGGCTGCATTGCTCATCATCTCGCTTATGGGATTTAGAGCCTATCTGGTTATGTTTGCAGACTCTGTTTGACTCTGCAAACATGCTTTTGTCAGGTACACTTCATATATGAACTTTGAAGGATGGGATGCCCACATTCATTGACTTCAGTCTGTCCTCCCCCAAAAACTGCTCCTATGTTATTCATGGACAAGCAGTATTTGTCCTGAAAACATGCTTTGTCCTTGTTTTCTCCTCAATTTATACACAAAGTGCCACTTTGTGAGCGAAAAATCTTCTGGTCCTCTAAGCAGAGACCCCAGAAACTTAAATGCTTATGGAAGTTCAACCCCGTCGTTACCTTAGGGACAGAATCCTTTGGGCCAGGGATGAGGTAAATGGGAATAAAACTCTAGGGAGGTTTTCCTGCCTTTTTATGTCATTACATAAATCATGCTGGTTTCCATTGCTGTCAGCCTGTCACTTTTTAAGTCACTTAATAATGAATAAAAAAAATATGAGATCACCAAGCTCATTAATATTTTATGCCTTGCTGTTTTTTGAAGGGTGTCTTTGCAGTCTCAGTGGCTGAAATACATTGACCGGCGGTGGCGTACTGCAGATGTTGCATTACATTAAAAATAAACAAGCTGTTTTAATAGCCACCAGCGTGATAAAACTTTCCTTCTTGTTTATCTTACGTCATTAACGGCGCTTTTTATGTTGTGTTTTTAGCTCCACACGCTGGCGTCAGCCCAGCTGAATATTACCATCAGATGGCTCTGTTGGCAGGCCAGCGCAGCCCGTATGCAGACATCATTCCTTCAGCTGCCACTGCAGGAGCCGGTGCTCTTCATATGGAATATCTTCACGCCATGGATAGTAAGTGATGTCTTCTAGACAGTCCTGCAAAGGGAACCACATGGGTTGTTCCTGGCCTGACCCAAAAGGCCTCCATGCAGATAGAGAAGTGGGAGTCAGAGTAAGCTCCTCATGAGGATGGAGGGCCAAAGCATCGATTGCCAAGGATGCAAGGGTTATGTCAAGTCTGAAAGTAAACTTTGAAAATAGGCAGAGGAACTGGACTGCTCCAGAAAACAGGTTATAAATTCAGTTTCCAGCAGGGCTGGAGTGCTTTTGAAAATGTCCTTTTCTGTTCACAATCAGTAACTCACTTTCGTCATTAGGGTGAGTATTTCCCTGATGAGCTCTCTGTTAATAGAAGGTTTACATCTGTGTTTCCATTAGGAGAGCATGCTCCCCTCCTTCTTACGTAGCAGTAGCTGTGCTTGCAAGTTGTGTATCGTAGACTGATAGACTTTGAGAACACTTCCAAAGTGAAGCAGTTTGCTGAATTCTCAAGGGTTCTGACTTAGTTTTCCCTAATATTAAGTGCCTTCTTTACCTACATGAAAATCTTTCAGAGCTCTAACCTGTCCCCTTTCTCTGGAGAAGGAGGAAGAGAGAGCACTCCATTCCAAACTGCTCAGTACTGCTGCTTT
This sequence comes from Pezoporus flaviventris, assembly GCF_033815535.1. Lineage (NCBI taxonomy): Eukaryota > Metazoa > Chordata > Aves > Psittaciformes > Psittacidae > Pezoporus > Pezoporus flaviventris. The sequence continues at coordinate 9,961,764 of NW_026892585.1, forward strand.
TGATCAGCCAGAAGGGATAATGCAGAGCACTCCCCTCTAGTTGTAAGATGCTTACATGCTTTTGGGTATGTACTCCATTCCTTCCAACAAGGGTGTCCTGGGTTCAGCTGTAACAGTTCCTTTTCTCTGTGGCCAATGCTTCTGAGAAAGCTTTTTCCCAATCCGTTACTGTTTTGGCATCAATTTCTTCAGCCTTAACTGACTGCAAAAAACAAAGTTCTTGTTCTCCTCTCTGAGGTTATGGTTCTCCGTGGGATACTTTGCAATCCGTGGGTGCTGTTCCACCTGTTCTCTGAGCATCTGCAATTCAGCCTTTCAGTATATGCCAGTGAGTTGCCTTCCACTGATGTGGTGGAGCATAAATGGTAACCTCCAGCATTGTTCTCTGTGGCCAAAGCTTCTGAGAAGAGTGGTGATGCATGCCTGTGGTCCCAGATGCTCTGGAGGCTGAGCCCACCAGATCGCTTGAGCCTGCTCTAAGGCCGGCATCAATATTGTGAGCCCCAGGGAGCCATACTGATGTGGAGGTTCAAGGTTTAAGGAGGTGTGAACCAGCCCAGGTCAGAGACTGAGCCGGTCAAAGCTCCCATGCTAGTCAGTAGCAGGATCGCGCCTGTGAATAGCCACTGCAACATAGCCTGGGCAACACAAAAGGGACAAGGATTCCTTTTCTGGGGGGTGATACAGTAGAAGAAGTTTTTGAGAAAGGGAAGAAAATAATCCAAATCCTTCTGAAGGCTGGTTTTGCTGTAAAACAGTAAGGTGAAGGGAGCTGCGCAGGAGATTCAATTTTGGGGATTAAAATGGCAGGTCCCCACAGATGTGATCAACAAGGTAACAGCAATGTCTCCACCAACTAATAAGAAAGAAACACAAGCTTTTTTAGGTGTTGTGGAGTTCTGGAGAATGCACATCCCAAATTACAGTCTGATTGTAAGCCCTCTCTATCATGTGACCCAGAACAAGAATGATCTTAAATGGGGCCCTGAGCAACAAGCCTTTGAGCAAATGAAACGTGAGGTAGTTCATACAGTAGCCCTTGGACCAGTCCGGACCGGGCCAGATGTAAAAAATGTACTGTACACTGCAGCTGGGGAGAACGGTCCTACCTGGAGCCTCTGGCAGACTCCAGGTCTCCAGACTCGAGGTCGACCCCTCGGCTTTTGAGTCGGGGATACAAAGGATCTGAGGCCAGCTATACCCCAGCTGAGAAAGAGATACTGGCAGCCTATGAAGGGGTTCGAGCTGCTTCGGAAGTGATTGGCACTGAAGCACAGCTCCTTCTGGCACCCCGGTTGCCCGTGCTGGGCTGGATGTTCAAAGGCAGGGTCTCCTCTACACATCATGCAACTGATGCTTCATGGAGTAAGTGGGCTGCACTAATTACACAACGAACTCGAATAGGAAATCCCAGTCGTCCAGGCATTCTAGAAGTCATCATGGACTGGCCAGAGGGCAAAGATTTTGGAATGTCACCAGAGGAGGAGGTGGTGCGTGCTGAAGAGGCCCCACCATATAATAAACTGTCAGAAAGTGAAAAGCAGTATGCCTTGTTTACTGATGGCTCTTGCCGTATTGTGGGAAAGCATCGGAGATGGAAGGCAGCTGTATGGAGTCCAGTAAGTTGCAGAAACTGCTGAAGGAGAGGGTGAATCGAGTCAGTTTGTTGAGGTGAAAGCCATCCAGCTGGCCCTGGATATTGCTGAACGAGAAAAGTGGCCAGTACTTTATACTGACTCATGGATGGTGGCAAATGCCCTGTGGGGGTGGTTGCAGCAACGAAAGCAGAGCAACTGGCAATGCAGAGGTAAAGTTCCTGTGGTGCACGTAAAGAGCTGGCTGGTGAAGGCAGTCTGGGGTATTCCTGCTTAAGGTAAAGGCAAACCCAGTCATGGGTTTGCTTGTTTGCTTTTGCTCAAGGACCTAGATACCCTTGGTGGGTAATGCGAGAAGATGGGGAAGTCTGATGTGTACCTCAAGGGGATTTAATTCTGGGGGAAAGCAGCCAGTTAGCTCAATTATATGCTGTTGCCTGCTGTATAGCACTTCTGTAGCCCATTAGCTAGATGCCCATTTCCACCACTCTGGGCTTTGAAAAGAAGACATGTACTGTCATGGTCATCATCAGAGAATAAAGTCATGGGAATGCCAGCAGCAACAGCAGCAGAACTTTCCTCAAGACACCATCGACTAACCCTGACTTCCCTTTGATCATCACCCCAACAAAGCATGAACTTTGATGAAACCAGACAAGTTCAGTAGTGACCAGATGAGTCCAGGAGGAAGCAGAGGCAGGACACCTGACCCAAACCAGCCAAAGGGGTATTCCATACCACAGCACATCATACGCAGTATATAAACTGGGGGGAGTTACCTGGAAGGCCCAGATTGCTGGTTGGGTTGGGCTGGGTATCGGTCGGCAGGTGGTGAGCAATTGTATTTTGCGTCACTTGTGTTTATTGGTTTCTTTTCCTTTTCCCCTTTTAGTTTTATGTTCTCTCCCCTTGTTGTTCCCATTATTATTATCGGTGGTAATTCTTATCTCAGCCCGTGGGATTACGTCCTTTCGATTCTTCTCCCCATCCCTCCGGGAGTGGAGGGGAAATGAGTGAGCTGGGCTTAAACCATAACAAAGGGAAATAAAAGATGGTGGTGAGAAATGGTGGTGACTGTTGACTCTTGCTTGGTGCTACAGCGCAATACAATAGCATTAGACCACCTTGTTGTCCCACAGCTTTTTAAAACCTTTGTTAGCATGTTAGTTTCTTCTTCCCTTGCTGTTGGCTGCATGCCATAGCTGCTGATCTCAAGGAGTGTAGGAGTTGGGAGGTTCACCTCTGGAATACGTGGGAATATAGATAGCTACCCCTGCAGAACACGTGCCTGGGAGTGGGAAGTAGTTGGCTGACCAATGATTTTTATGAGAATCAGACAAGACAAATAGTTGTGGAACTGGGCAGAGAAACTAGTGTTATTCTGTTACCTTGATAGTGAAGGATTTTCTAATTCAGTTTCTGTTTTCAGTCTCACTGCGCTAGTAGTGTGCACAGTGATTTTACAGTAATGTGACATACCTTGAACCCACTTCAGAAACGTGATAAACCCACACAAGTAGTCTGGACTTAAACCAGAAATTAATGTGCAGGCTTCAGTGCTTGAAAGCTTAAGAGTATGGTACTTCCTGATGTGGATTTTGAGAGGAATAGGGAGAGATGAGGTACACTGCTAATGCATTTGATGCATGGTAATAAGATCTCGCAGAAGCAGCACATGGTTTGGGTAGTGTTCCAGTTGCACGAACAAATCCATATCTTGTATGAACGGACATGACTTCATTGAAGTAAAAGTATGATAGAATCATAGAATAGTTTGGGTTGGAAGGGACCTTGAAAGGTCATCTAGTCCAATCCCTGTCTGCAGGGTTATGTCATACTTTCAGTGGTGTTGATTCCTGGTGGGAAAGAGTTTCTGAATGCATATAAACAGCAGAACCAAACCACGTATTTGGATGCAGGCTTGAATGAATGAGTCTATTCAGTCTGTAGGAAGATCAATACCCAGGTGTATGCCAGAAAACCTAAGAAAAACAGAAACACTGCAGTGCTCATACAACTAATGATGTTTGTACAAAGGACCTTCATGTGTTAGTAGAGATTGTGTTGCTGTAATCTACATAGAATTACAGCTTTCGCATCCCAAGAGCATTATCACTTCTTATGTTTTGACTTTAGCCCATAACTTCAGCCCATTCATAAAAGGTACCTAAACACTATCTCTAATAAGGATATTTACTGTCACCAGCTTTAGCTACAATATATTTGAGATGTGCTCTTTGTTTTGTGTTCGGTTTTTAAAACTGAGATCACAAATTTGAGATTCATTATAGCAGCAACTTTTCAATTAGGGATTATTTCAGAGTTAAAGACAAAAAAATGTGCAGCACTATTATGCAAATGGGTTATTTTTAAACAGTAAATAGAGAATTAAACTAAGAGTGAATCCTAGTAAGGTCACTCAGCTCACCTTCTGTATTTGATGAGAATGTCAGGCAATAGTTGCTTTTATCTAAATAGAATGTGAAGTTACCCTTTTACTTTGCAAAAACTAATTAAAACTATCTTAACTTGCATGGGTATACAGTAAATTAATTGTCATTAAGTAGGAATTTGAATGTCCTATCATTCATCATGCTAAAGAAAACCCCTTTCTTCTTTGTCAGAATTCTAGATTAGAAACAAGAACAAAACAATTAGCGGGAAGCTGATACTAAGACTTCTTCTTAAAAAACAATGCCCATGTTTGCATTTAACAACAAAGTACAGCGATCAGTGCAAAACAGTGCCATTTGGTTACGTCTTTCTTCTTACGGGTTTGTATAGTGATCTTAAAAGTACTCTTTTGCCTTTGCCCAGTCTTGTCAAAGGAAACAGGAGAGAGATTGGTAGTTTCCCTCATTATCTGCTATCAAATTCTCAGCAAGTTGACTTAACTCAGTCAGAGGCTGCTGCTCATTTATTGCACGCAACAACCAAACAGATACAAGCAAGACATTGTTCTTGTGTGAAGCAAGTCTGTCTCCTAATTGTGTGGTTATACAGCATCTAGCACAGTAATTTGGCATCTCTACCCTCTCCAGTAGTACAAATAGTAATTCTAGCAGCAGCATGCACAGGGCTCAAAAGCATGTTTCATGCAGTTTGTGGCCTTTTGTTTTGCTCTGTGATGCTTGAAACTGATTTCAAGATGGTGATGAGTGGGACAGGCGTTAATCAGAATGTTAAATCTGTCCTAAAGAGCAGACTTCTTGAAGCTGTGAAATTCACTGTCCATAAACTGTCTAATGTATTGTGGAAGAATAAGGCCAGTAGTGTGTATGCTTGATTGTCCTTTTTCCTCATTCTGTCCTGTGTGGCATGAAAAGTGGAACAAAGTTTTCTTGGCTGCTGTAAAGCTTTTCTACAGTATTGCTGGCCAGAATCCCTAACCCAATCTTTCCATCGTCTTGCTTGATCTAAAAGAGTCAGATGTGGTACCTCTCAGTGTAACATGAAAGTAACTAGGAGGGGAGTAGATGGGGGTGATACTGACACTACCATGGTAAAAAAATGATAGTCTTCTGCATTTGATACCTGCATTATTTTCACTTCGGGAATACCTTTTACTCTGCTTTTAAATTGTATTCAGTGGAAGGCAGGCATGTTGCCTGAGGTTTCTAGATTCGCCCTGAGAGTATTAATATCCTCACTCTGATTAACTTTTGCCTGTGTTCACTCAGGATGGGAGGGTTTTTTGTTTTTCAAGAGTACTCAGCATTGACCTACCCCTTTTGGCATTGGAGACACTGATAGCAACCCAGTTGACGTGAAGAATTTGGCTGGCCTGAAGAGTTAATCCAATGTAAGAAGCTTTGGACTGGGTTTGATTTCTGATTTTCAGGCACAGTTGGAGAATGAGGGTGGAGTAGCAAAGCCATTCCTTTTCCTTTCGTACTGATGACAGATTTACCAGTTTGAAAGCTAAGGCAAAACTGATGACAAATGAAGAGTTTTCATGAAGTGAAAACAAAGTTTACACATCTGTGAGCAGAAACCAGAAGGAAAAAGAAAGAAAAGCTTTTAAAAATCAAGCTTTCCTTGTTCATAGCCTTCAACAAAAACTAGTGCCGGGGACAGGTTCAAAGAAGTTTGATTTAAAGGGATGGAATAAAAAAAGGTTTGATGAAGTTTGATTTAAAAGGATGGGATAAATGATACGTGTCTGAAGATTGCCTTATAAATGATTAAGCAAGGCTAAAAAACTTCAACTCAGAAATCAAATTCGTGGGTAAATTTGCTGGATGGCATATTCCATTTTTGAAATTTATGATAGAGATAGATATCTGTTATTTTAGAATTGATCTTCACCCCAGGAGTAAGATCTTTTCTTCTGTCACCTGCTGGATTCTTGTCGTCACACTCAGTCTTTGCTATCAGCTACTGACTTCCTATTACTTTAATGTCTACTCCAGAAAGGTGACATTCCTAACCAAATCTTCACTGTCAGCTTCCGTTCACGTGCTTTGCCAAAGCTGATGGTTTCTTTTATTTTCAGCACTTGTGCAAAGGTAAATGAATTTTCAGTGAATCAGTGCTTCTGCATTTTTGGGGGTTTTAAAGTGGTATCGAGTAGGGAGTGTAATGCATTGGTGAGAGAATAGTGTGAGCAGATGAACATCTCAAGTTGCTAAATAAATACTGAAGTGTTTGCTTTTAAAATAAATGCCTGGGCAAGGCTGAAAACTTCGGTTTGCTATTCAGAGGCACTGACAAATTATGACCTATTCCTTTTTATAGTAACATTCTAAGTAAGACTGATGTTGTGCCAAATTAATGGTTTAGCAAATGTCCTGCAGTGTAACAAGTGGTCAGCTCGTGCTTAAGACTTTTTAGGCATGTGAAACCTAATTAAACCATGAAGATCTGAAAAAACAGTAATTCCATTTAATTGTCTTTTCAGTTTTGAAAAGTGGCCTCCCTTGAAGCCAGTCCCCCTCTCCTGTGGCCAGACTCTTGTCTGCCTCAGCTGTTGGCTTCCGCTGTGAAGCAGAAATACTCTCTTTTTGCAGGAGTCTGTTGGCCCTTAGGACGTTGTTCCCATACCAGGTAGATGGAGGGGATCCATCTCTTCGGGATCGTAAGAGCTTTCAACAGTTGTCAGTAGTGCCTGTTCAGTCCTCTCTGAGATGCAGTCTGGAATACTGATGAGTCTGTTTGTGCGGTTCTGGCGTGCAAAATAAATGGTGTCTAATGGCAAAAAGCAGGAAAACACAACTGTTGTCTCAAGCTTTATTGCCCAGCCTAGCTTCAAAGGAGAGGTACTCAAGTGCTAGTATTCTTAACAACTGCTCCACTTTTTATCAAACCTATGCACCCTTTCTCTAGTTAGCATCCGTAGCCATGAGTCTGTGTTTAGCAGGCTTGTAATGAATTTCCGAAAGAAGTGGAAATCCCTTTGTGGTGTCAGGTTCAAGAATGGACTTCAAATCCATAAGAAGTAATTTTTCAAAAGCATTTCTGCTGGAAGTCACATTTGAAACTGTTCATACATGGTCATCAGCAGCACCTGGCGTCTCAGTTGTAAATACAGATGTTTAACTAGGTGTTACTTATCAAAAGAAAGGGTGCTGTGCTTGTCCTCTCTGAGCATCTCTTCTGGCTTCTTGCTGGCATGATGAGGTCTGTGCCCACCCATTTTAGGAAAACATTATTACGTCCACAGGACCGTAAACTGTTGCTGTTGTATATAGCACACCATTGGGATGGCTGGTAGCAACACACAGTACTGTGATAGCAGTGCTTTCATTTTGCTGGTCAGCGTATGTCTAGCAGGTCTTCCTTGTCCCCTGCTGTTTAACCAGGAACACTGGTACTTGCCTGTCCCCTTGTAAAGCCGCTATAACTGAGTTTATTCACCTATAAAGGACTGAAATTGCATCCTTAGCTGAGGCAAATTACATTACCACTAACTTCAGAGGTGTTCTCATTCATTCTGGCTGAACAGTCAGCAGAGGAGAGGTGTGGATCAAAGATGTAAGTGCGACGTATTACTGTATGTTCTTACCGTGACATGTATCTTGTATTTCCTTATTAAATATGTTGCAGCTTCTTAGAGCTGCTGATTGTTGTTGATTTTTATTTTAGCACAACTGAAAGGCCTCTGCCTTTAAAGACAAAGCACAGCACTAATAAAATATCAAACAGTACAATAGCAAGCTCATAAAAAGGAGATAAAACAGATTACATAAAATAACATAGTAGCTTTTAGGAAGAAATAAATGGCTACACCTAAGTTTTAAATGATGAATCAAGGGCATGAATATTCATTTAAAGACTGAACCAGTATGGGCTAAGGCCTATTGTAGAGACACAACACAAAAGGAAAAAAAACTGTGTTAGCCAGATGGCAAAGAGACTTGACACCCATGTTGGCTAGTTGAGGCCAGTCTAAGCACAGGTTAGGAAGAGGGCTGTAGATGGAGATCTGGTCACACAGTCACAGCAGCAATAAAATGGCAGCGTTTAAGACCAGTAACATGGGTAACATGCACAGAAAGAAGGGCAACCCACTCAGGTGTGTAAGGAAAATGTAATAGCCGATTCTGATCCAGCCCTGTCCTCGGAGTGAGTTTAATTAGAGGCATTTGGGCTGTTCTCCTTGCTAATATTAGGTATACATAAGTTGAAATACCCTGCTGAAAAAATCATCCTGGGCACCAAGATACAAGCAAAAATTAGGAAAGGCAGACCTATAATGGGAGGCTTTTGGCCAACTGTAAATTATTAGCAAGTTACAGAGAATGTCAGGGACTGTAAAGTAAGCATCATACCCAAGACCTGCTGACCCTGGCTGTCAGGAGCGTTAGGACTTAGTCCTTTACTAGAGGTTAAAGGGATTAAAAGGGTAGAAGCAGCAGTATAGTCAAAGGAAACAGTTCAGTACGCAGTGGGGAAGCTAATTCTCTCCTTGGTCTCAGCTGAGATTGAAAATAATTAAATAAAGGGAAGAAATTTAAGGTGATGTATCTTCTGTCAGGACTGCAGAGAGTTGGGGTGACATGGTAAAATAGACCAGAAGAGGTGGAAATTTTCAGAGCAGCACAGAAAATTTAGAAGTGCAATATATATTTATTTAAATCTATATGGCGGCCGTCTCTTTGCTGCTTTGAAAAGTTTAAGTTCTAAAGTCCTAGGCTCCTGTACACCCCAACACAAGAGTATAGTGGGATCCTGGACTAATTCAGATAAAGCCTACTGTTTCACAGTCTAATGGATCAAGTATCGACCAGGCAGAATTATGGTCCACACAGGAAAATCTGCCTCTTCATTTCTACATTGTATTTTACAATTACAGCTTTGGCTGTACGTATGAAGTGATGCGGCTTTGGGTTTGCAGGTAGCCCGGATCTGAACCACTGTCTCATTGCTCATGGTTGAATTAATGATGTGAATGTCTAAGAAGCCATCAGATTCATAAATCACAAGAAATGAGAGGGATAACTCATAAAAGTCTTTTCCTTTTGTTTAGCAATTTATCATTTTGCTTGCACATTAATAAACAGAGCTCCCCTGAGGTAAGCCACAGGAAGACAGATTTTTCTTCCTAATTTTCCTCAATCGTAGCCAGTATATCACAAGTGGAGAGAGTAGGCTTGTCACAGCATGTTGGTGTCTTGCAAGTCCCTTTACCCATCACTGATAACAAATAAATGCGATTAAGTACCCTGGTGGATAATTATTTGTGTTTACATAACAGGCGCCAGGTTTCCAAGTCCAAGATTGTCAGCTAGACCAAGCCGGAAGCGCACGTTGTCCATATCCCCCCTATCTGATCACAGCTTTGACCTTCAAACCATGATACGAACATCTCCAAATTCCTTGGTCACAATTCTGAATAACTCTCGTAGCAGTTCCTCAGCCAGTGGTTCTTACGGCCACTTATCTGCAAGTGCAATAAGGTAAGAACAGCATTTTCTACCTCTATTATATATTCTCGTTTACATGTTATGCACGCAAACACAAAGGTGAATGTGTACTCCCATCTTCAAGCAGTTGTTGTGTTTTTATGACTATGTGTATTTTGAAGTTTCTATAGTATATGTTCACTGTAGCTTAAAGTAAAAAATACTTTCCTTCTTCTTGCTCAGAAAGGTAACCACAAGGGCATATTATTGTCCAGTGCAGGTAACGCTCTATCTGACCACAGTAATGGTGTATGTGTCCTCAGGAATCTATTTTCAGAGAAGCCTCTCCAGGATGGGTTTGTGACTTAAATCACTTGGATTCTTATGGCCATATAGATATAATGGACAGTGAAATATTCCTGCATTGCAGTTATCAGAGGGTAAAGCACAGACGTGTGGTACTTTTCAACTAAAATGTTTGGTCAGACTTTCTCGGTATTTATCTCCAAAGATAAATGCTGTGGCTAAATTACCTGTTCTTTTCTGTACCAAGGAAGTACTGTTATCACCCAGTGCCATCAGAAATGCTGGGATTTCCACTCGGTCACTCCACTTGCATGTGCAAGGAAACAGCTAAAAATGGCTGTTTTGGAGGTAAAAAAGCAGAATACCAAGGGTAGGTTGGGCAGAAGTTGTGCAGGAAAGGGGAGTAAAGAAGGCACAAGGAGAGGAGACAAAAGCAAGAATGTCAAAAAAGAAAATGAAGAGAAACAGCAATAAAAAGGAGTGCAACTGCAGAACATTCTTGTATTTGTGACAGTGTTATATGTTAACTGAAAAAAAGCTCCTTCGGTGTTCCACAAAGAATTCCCCACCTCCCCAAAGTCTCAGAAAATATTGGTTTTGCATTTGTGGCACTCAGACAAAGAGTACAGCTGGTCCCTGGCTTAAAAGCAGCCTCCACCTTCAATTTGCAATGAGGCAAAGGAGCAAGTCCCCACAGCAATTTCTTGAGATCTAAAAGACCCATTTTTGGCAAGGCTCAAACATACCTCTCCGGCAAAAATGACACAACTTCAAAACCCGGCTATGGGGATTTGCACTTACGGAGAAAATGGGGCACACAACTGGTGTGTTAGAAACCACGGGCCTGCCAAACTTTGGAAGTGACAGCACTGTAAATATTTGGTATTAGTTTAAGTGCTGTTGGGGTTTTTTAAGCATTTTGTTTAAATAGTAGTGCTTCATAGCCCTGATGTACTTGAATAGCTGTATAGTATTTCACAGGTATGATATCATAGCTCTGCAATACGTCTCTGCAATCTGTGTAACCACAGGCCCAATTATGAAGCTCCATAATGTGCAATATGATTTATGTCAATAGCTGGCAGCAGTTTTGGACCACATCTGTTAAATACATGTGCTTTGTGGAGGTGTATTGTGCCTTTGATTAAGATGGGATAGCACTTTAATTGCTAACCTCCTTTTCCATCGCTTGTAACTTTGGTAAAGCAAATAGTGCATGGAAACTGGCATGATCTCTACAGTGAAGTAAGTAAGTCTTCCCTCCTTTTCCTCTCAGCTGGAAGTGGTTGGTATGTGTTTTTGACACATAGAATCACAAACCTAAGGGCCATCCCTGCAGACCCAGAGCTGGATGAATAGGTTTGTTGAAGGCAGTTGTGGAACTGGAGTGAGTTTTAGGAAGAGACTGATTAAGGATGCTAAGGGGTAGAACAGTGAGTCTTGTGAACTGAAGAAAGCAAGGCTTGTGTGCCTGAGCCTATGGCTGGCTGAAGCTTTTATCACTTCCTGGTCATGCTTTCCAGGAATGCATAATCAAAAATTTCACTTGAAATTGAATTAATAATGTTTTTTCTTTTTGATAAGAGTATACGTGTTCAACCTGAAAAGTTGGAAATGCACATCTCCATTCTTCCCAGGGCAAAGGAGAGAAAGGGAGAGAGCAATAGCTCTTTCTTCAGTTCTGCAACTGGCCTCTGTTTGGTGCCATGTAATTTCTCCCGTGTGAACCTGTCTATAAAAGAGTTACACCAAAATAAACAGTGATGTAAGGTATTAAACCCAAGCCACATTTCATTGCTTTAATAAATTGCAAGACTAAATAGGAACAAGACTATGAATAAAACGTAATGTGTTACAGTTCACTGTACTGTAAGTAATGCATTCAGCACGAAAACTGCTGTACTGTACTGTGCCATCAATCCGCAGGTTCATCCTGTTTAATATCTTGTCTGCAACAGTGATGAATCCTAGAAAACACTTGTCCTAGTGTAAAATCCCAGCTTCTGGAAGCTTGCAGGTAAATTTCATAGAGCTTGCTGGAAGAAAATGGTACAGTTCAGCAGCCCACTAGATGGAATTGGAGACAGGAGGTTTACATATTTTAGGCAACATCAGTAGCATTAATGTAGCATTGCACAATTCTACTTTTAGATCTTGTGTCCAGTCACTTTGAAGTTAGCCCAAATAGTTTGCACTTGGCAGCATTTTTCATGGCAGATACCTATCTAATGCTGAGTATTTCCAAAAAGCATCAGCAAAGTTATGGATTTATCAGAAGAAAGTTAGGGAAGAAGAGTCTAAAAGACCTCTTGCTACCTTTTGCTAGTAAAAGACCTCTAAAATTCACCAGGAATGTTTCCTTGATGCCATAGATATGATCTTGCTGTCCTTGGGAAATTGTCCCATTCAGCCAAGTGATAAAAGCCCTTAGGAGGGGCATGTGTTAAATAGCCTAAGCATTCAGCATGTTCCAGTCCAAGGCCCGTAGACAGGAAAGAGGACCTTTCCCTGCAGCTGCAGCTCTGGTTAATCTGGTACCTCTTCGGGATGCATGTGGATGCTAAGCTGCCTGCCCAGCCATAACAGCCTTGTGAAAAAGAAAACAGTCTTCAGGGGAGACAGGGGTCAGAGCCGGAGCTGTCCAGGTTAAGTAAGCTGGGACCAAATGCTTTTATATAACACAACATAGGGTTGCACTAGGAGAGAGAAAAAGCTGCAGAATAAAGCATGCAGAAACCAGTCATTAAGGAGAATGAAGGTACTGCCCTCTTGTGATTGTGCTTTGATACCATCTTTAATTTCAGGGTTGCACAGTATTTTTTTGCATGGCCCCTGCCTGCTTCAGTGCTCAGGCTGAACATCCTCTGTGCATCAGTCAGAGCTACAGGACCCTGCCTCACTGCAGAAGAGGAGGGAGCCTCTTACCTGGTAGTTTGCTGCCTGAAGAACAGACCCTGCTCTCGAAACACAATCCCAGCCTGATGATGGGCAAAGTGAACTAGTTAGAAGCGACCACCAGGCTCATACAGTTTCTCTTTTGGACGTCTGGACTGCTACTCTTAATGTATCAGAGGAGCTGGGTTGCTCACAGATACGGCTTGAAGTTGCTTCACTATGAGGGTGGTGAGGCACTGGCACAGGTTGCCCAGAGAGGTTGTGGCTGTCCCATCTCTGGCAGGAACCAGGTGATCTTTAAGGTCCCTTCCAACCCAAACTGTTCTATGACTCTGTGACTCCTGTTCTGAACATTTCGGGTATTGTGTCATGTTAATCAATCTGGGAGAACTGGTCTTCATGTCTGAAATTGGGCAACCACGATGAGTGGCACTTTTTAACCTTCATCTTCCTGTGACTCCTGTACCTGTGGAAAATGAGTCCTGCTTCACCTCAGAGGGAGGTTGAAGGCATTGATATTTCTGAAGCAGTTGCTAATCCTGCAGGGGGGGGGAAAGGATGTGTGCTCACATGACTAAAAGCTGATGGGCTGGCACACAAACAGGTAGCAACTTTGCAGAAACAGGTTAGAAGAACATTGAGCCTGTAAAATCAAACATAGAACTAAATCTGCCCATATGTATCACCAGGACCACACTGGTCTTTGCACTGGAAAAAGGTACATCCTCTAACTAAAAGATTGCATCCTGTGCTCCACATGGCTTTTCAGCATAGGACTCTGTTATGAGTCCTTTTCAGCATAGGACTCTGTTTCATCTCGAGGATGAAATCAAATGAAAGGAGCCACATTTTGGGCTCTGTTACAGAGGCAAGCACAGAAAGGCTCTGGTCCTTGACATGGGTACTACTGCAGTTTGAATAATAAATAGCAATAGTTTAGCACAATCCAGATAGGGCTTGACTTGGCGAGCGCTTTGTCATTGTCAGCTGCAGTGTAGTGCTGTATCCTGACTACTGGCTGAGTACTTGAAAAGAAGATGTCGCTCCTGCTGACAGCTAATAGTGGATATCCTTTAGCACACCAGGTAGAGCTTCTACTTTATGCATTTGAAAACACCTGGTTTAGGTCTCAGCTGGGAGAGATTATGCAGAAAAGAGGTGTATGAAATAGCATCAAATGAGGATAATCCTTCATTTGACATTTACTCATTTGGTTACCTGCCTCAGTCCTGCAGTGCAGCACCCCTGCTATTAATCTTTTGTCAGGATGTACTTAATGTTATATCTGCTACCTGTGACAATTATTAGACTTTGCACTTCAGTAGCACTTCTTTTTTGAGAGGCAGCATAGCCTAGAGTGAATATAAAGGGGGTAATCACTTCCCATAATATTAAGAGTACCGATTCAAAACCTTTACAAAAGATTAGCTGGTGTTTAATAAACACAGGAGGTTGGGGCTTCATGTTCTATATGATCTGAAACTCAGAACCTCTGTATTTTTCTATTGCCTTAGCAGTGTTGCAATACCAAATTTACAGTCAGTTTTCAGAGAATGACCTGAATTCCCTGTCAGCTACAAGGTGTTTAAATCAGGAGTAATTCCAGCTACTACCAGAGACTTTCTTTGGGTCTAGGCAGATTTAACTGTGAATTCACCATAGACATCTTATAGCATGTTAAAATTCAGTTTCATGTGAGCACGGGAGCCCTTTGGGATCTCCTCCAAGATTTGAAAGAAACTGAGAAAGCACAGCAACACTTTTCCACCCTCCGGGATCTGCCCCTGCTCCCCTGATATCATCACAACAGGAAAGAGCAATTAACATAGTGTGGTTAATTACAGCCAGATCCTGGCTGTTCTGTCTCCTGTCACTTTGCTCTGGGCTTATCTGAAGCTGAGCATCAGGAAACAGTAGTGAGGGTACTTTCACAAAGAGCCCTGGGAAGGGTGAGCTTAGCAGTGGATTAATATCAGCGAGGAAGGCAGGAGTCTGCTTTTCTGCAAGCAGGTATTGGATACTCAATTATTTTCTCATCTCATATAAGCTCTTTGTACATAACATCTGTTGTGTAATTAGTCAGTGTCCCCCTCTCTGAACTGCTTTATATCTAGAGACAAGTGACCATGTATTATTTTTTTCCCCATTTCCCTTGGCAAAAGCAAAGAGAAAAATAAAAACAGAATTAAGACATACAAATAAAGTATACGGTTATCACAGAGAAAAGTGAAAGTATCTCCAGCAGAGAGCCCAACAGCCTAATTATGCACAGAGCAAAGAGTATCCTTTTATCAGGTTTAAATTATCCAGTTTTTGAATTTAACAGAATGTCTCATAGTTATAAGACAGGGAGCCCTCATGTTCTCAGTCTTCTTTCTTTATTCAATATTTAATATATTCTTATTATGTCTGCTCTCATTCATCTCCTCTCTGAAGCAAATGGTTGTTTTCAGTCTGCTCTTCAGAGTTCTTGCATTGTCATTTCTGCCGATACTGTCTGAAGCAGTCCCCCGCTACCACATGCAGTCATATTCTATAAGAGGATCAGCAATTCCAATGCACCGTGATTTTCAGTGTTCTGTTTTCCATTCCATTTGTTTCAACCTGGTTTTGCCATAGCTTCACATTGATCAAATTTTCATTCCTCCATTGCATTCTACATTGAGACGAGGAAGTGCTGCTCGTGAGTTGGCTCAGCTCATTTAGAACATCTAACTTTTCCTGAAAACCAAGTGCTTAATTCTTACCTTCAGTTTCTGTTTTACCCTGTGAGTTTTAAGTTTGTGTATTTATGTAATTAAATCTGCATAAAAGGACACAACCAAATACTTAGTGAAATGAATCTTAAGAACATGTTTAGAGTAGAACACCATATATTCAGCAGTTCTGCAAAAGCTCCTCATGGTAGGATGTACAGGGTAAAAAGTGTGTTAGTTATGTGAGTATTACAGGTGTTTTGCTGATTTATTGTTACTTTTATTGGGATCTGCCTGAGGTTCAAAGCTGCATCTTTGAGTGAAAGCTTTTCTTGTTTTAAAAGGTCTCTAGTATGTAGTATGTTGTAAATGAAGGCTTAGTTGCAGTTCATACACAGACCAGGTATAAGCCCGATGAAACAGGTCCTATTATAACTAGACACATCATATATATGCAGCACAGGGATTTATTCTCAGTGGTCTTTTACTGTGCGTGGTTAATCTAAAGAAGGGAATATAATGCTCTATCACGCCATAATAGCTTCATTTTAACCCCTCTTTCAAGAAGCGTGAATGGCAGAGAAGTACTACAAAGTGAATAAAAATGAAATTCATCAGTATTACAGAAAGTTGCATCTAATTCAGGCTCTCTTGAAACTTAATTCTGCAGCTAGCCTCCTATAGAAGTCTCATATAGATTACAGGATGGTGACATTCATTGTTTTGGAGATCTGCATCTTGCATTAGAAAGTGGTGCATATTTTTCATCACAAATACACACAAATGGCAAGATTTCTGCCTTCAGAAAATGTATAATGTCAGCAGTCAAGCAACACAAAGAATACAGACTATGCTGGCACATGTTGCATGCACGTACACATGTACAGATATGCACATATACAAGTGTGATTATGTATGTATGCCTGTAAATGCATATGTTGCAGGTCTTGTAATTAAAAGTCAGTTTAAAGTAATTTGCTCCAGACTGGTTCTGTGTTATTTGAGGAGTTTAGAGTCATTGGGCACAGCACAGTGCAGATTCCAGGAAAGATCTGGAGCTGAGTGAACTGTGCTGGCATATAACACTTCATCACTTCATTTTCAGACCCTAAAAACAAGTATTAATTAGCACTTTCCATGTAATTAATGATACGAGTTTTAGAAATGCGAAAATGCTTAGCCATGAGCTCCATTCAAGATGATGTTTGCCAGAAGCGTCATGAGCTTGCATGGAGGGAGCACAGATGAATTACGCAAGGTCCTGTTAATACAAAGCTCAGTTAGGATACTAAGGATTCCTGAACAGGAATATCCCAGTGAGAAGGACAAAGCTGTCAGTGCTGTCTGAGCGTATAAGGTTAATCAGCGTGGCTCTGTTGCTCTAAGTGAAGCTATTCCATTTTACTCCGGCATATGGCAATGTATTCATGAAGAAAAAATTCACCTAGTCTAGCAGATAAAACAGAATAGATAATATGGTAAGGTGAAGAGAAAGTACAGACCACAGGCTCTGTTAATTTTAAACCAGTAATAGAGAAGTCAAGAAGGAGGCAACGATGTATGTGAGTTAAATGCAGTTGTAAGATGATGACTATTATCTGATGAAAACTGGAAAACATAGTGCAATAGAGACTGTTCTTTATTAGGTGCAGGATACTAAGTCTTTTTACAAATGCAGTTAGATGACTTGTAAGTTAGTGACTCTGACTGAAATGCGCCAACATTGCAAATGCAGGGGGATATTTGTGAAACCTAGTCAGTTCTGAAAAATTATTTCAAAGGATTTTGAGGCTCATACCTGCCTTTATGATCATGCCACATGTCTGGTTTCACAGTCACGGTTGGATACTGTTTTCCCCTGTATGTAAGTGACGAGCTGTAGAAGCAGCTGAGGACTTCTCTACATTGTCTACTCAAAGCTCAGGGTTGTTGGTTGGAAAGTAGAGGGAAAAGAACAGGATTTAAAGCAAAACTCTTCTTTCATATTACTTAAACTTATTTGCTCCAAACAGAAGTGCATTTGTAATGTCTCACTTCCTGTAACGCCATTTGGTTTTCATTTTGCATCTGAAATACTTGAAGCAGGAAGAAATTCACAACTCTCTTCAGGGCTGCGAGGCTGCTGAGTGCATTGTCACTCCTGTGACCCAAGCAGTTTGTCAACAGTCACTCTTGCAGGTTGTTTCCATCAGAGGGTGAAGAAGATGACAGAGTTGGGAACTTCTTTTTATTCACTCCAGCTTGTTTACAAAGAACATGCACAAATTCCTGGTTCCACCAACTCAAACAACAGGAGACAGCTTTCTTACGTGGTGTTCCTGGCTGCTTCCTCTCTTGTAGGTCCTGTCCAAGGAGAGCTCATTGGTTTTCTCTCCTCCACGTCTCTCCTGGGGTCAGACTTAAGAGTTTCTCCTGGTGACTGTCCGCAGCTTTCCACATGGCTGCGTATTGCACATGTGCATAGTTCCATCAAAATACATACATAAACTTCTGTGTGTGGAGTCAGCTTACGTGGACCCCCTCAGTACCCATGGCTCAACTCCCAGCCACCTTTACATACACCCGGCATTTTGGACAGTGGCTCTTACATGTCACTTTATTTACCATGAAATGAATTAAGCTATTTCTTACATTGCTCCTTCTTTTATGAAGAGCATCTGAGCATGTGAAAACCAGTGTTTGATCACTGTTAACATAATTATGACTTGTATTATGACTTCAGGTAATGTTGCAGTGTCTGTAGGGCCCAGGTTTTAGGACAGCATTTAAGGACTTGCTGAAGTTAGTTCCTCTTCAGAAGTATTTAAGAGTTATTAGGGATGCTTTTCTGAAGAGTAGCTGGGTACATTTGTATAATGGGAAAGTCGTTTGCCCCTCAGCAACATTCCTAAAGAATAAATAAGGACTTTGGAAATACAAGTCAAAATCTAAAGGTGAAATCCTGGCCTGCTGGAAGGGAAAGGATAAAAACCCCATTGAATGCAGTGAGTCCAGGTATTCATCCAACATTTATTAGTGGGTTTCTGCACCCTGATTTCTCAGTTTTGTTTGCCCACAGGCTTCATGCAACTCTTAAGGGAGAGTAAGAAAAATGAAAGTAGTAATGTGTACCTACTTGAGCATGAGCTCAAGAAGCTGTGGTGTTATCTTAATACCTGAACATCAGCTTTATTGAACATGAAGCCAGTCTACCTACAAATCACCTCTCCCTTCATGAACTGGGGTCCTTTTTGGAGAGAACTGGATCTTTTGGTCTGCCTGGTGTCAGCTGCTGATGCCAAGAGCAAACGATGGAGGCTACAGGGTGATCTGTTTTTTCTCATGGAGTGAGCACTTGGGCTGTGAGTGCACCACCCAGACATCAAAGACCCTTCAGGCCAAAGGGTCCACCTGCACTATAGTGTAGATGGAGCCAGTGTGTCTTATAGTGAGACACGGTCCTGTACTGAAACCAGTCCTGTGTGTTTCATTTCAAGAAAGGTGTTAGCTGGGGAGACTACAACGAAGAGCAGGGAGAGCAGTCAGAGGTCTGAAAAAGTATACTGATGCGTTAAAATAGTCTCGACCTATTTTGTCCAGATTAAAGGTGAGAAGACAGGACAGGAAGAGAGGGCATGGTGATGATATCGAATATGCAAAAGAGAAAAGAAAGGAAGCTACCGTGAAGGGGAAGGTGTGTGGAGAGTGCTGTGTAGAATATCAAAGTGCTTTTTTCAATGCGTTGTGTCAGCCTGTCTCCTCAGGCACACCTATGCAATGTATAGGAAAGAAGGAATTTTTCCTGACTTAAATTCACAGCTGGTTTGCTGTAAATTCCGCAGCTGTGACCAGAAACTGGATGACCTTGTTAGTAGGACAGCCACAAAGTAGCCACAAAGTTTGGTTTTGATTATAACGTCTGTTTTTCTTCTTCTTGAAGTCTGTTCCTTAAAATTTGATGTGCTCATGTAATTGCAATGTAGTTCACTGCCCTGCTTTACCTCCGGTGATGGGAGTTTGAGACTTCGCAGAGGAGGAGAAGGGAAAAAGAGAAGAGAGACAGACTGACAGACACAGAAGCCCACAGTATGGAAAAATAAATGATACCACTGATGGGCTTTTCTGTCAGTGTATATGAGTTATTGAATGCTTAAGCAGAAGTATTACATGCTTTTTCTAACCCTTATCCCCATAAAACTCAACAACTAAAAAGATAACCTGCATGTAGTTTATTAGTGGTCTTACATGCATTCATCTTTTTTTTCCTTTTCTACTTTGTCTTTAAAAAATGTCTCTAACAGAAATACGAATCAGATTACCTCCAGTGGTGTAGATTTTCATTTCTCAGTAGGTAGATGGAAGAAAAAGATTAATAATTCACTTACACTTCTGTGAGTCCAAGATTTTTTGGAAGCGACTTGTGTTTTGGGAAATGTGAACAGTTGGAGCAGGCATCTTATGTTCTGGCATGTGGATTGGAAGTCTTGAGCACCCCTCGTCCGAAATGCAGCCCCCTTAAGGTATCTTGAAAGAAACATGGTGCTAATTGAGACCTCTGAAACAACTCATGGCTTTTGAAAAACCCAGTGGTTGGTTTTAGTAGTTCTGGACTACAGATGATTACTTTCAGGTCTTGCTTACAGACTTTGGGCATGAATCGTAGAGTTCCTGAGTGACATCGATGCCATCCTGGTGCACATTTCTAAGCAGGCATGGCTGTATCAGTTGGGCAAGACCAGGCGATGCCACTGCCCACCCTTCCTGCTGAGGTTACCCAAAGAAGTGGTAAATGCTCCATCCCTGGCAATGTTCAAGGTCGAGTTAAACAGAATCTTAGGTGACATGATCTAGAGTGAGGCGTCCCTGCCCATGGCAGGGGGTTGGAACTTGGTGATCTTAAGGTCCTTTCCAACCCAAACCATTTTGTTGATTCTGTGGTGGCCTTCTGGATAGAAAGCAGTGTGAGCTTGGTGGGGCCATCAAGAGGGAGTATGGCTGCTGGTCAAGGGAGAAGAATCCCATGTGGTTTGAGGGGACACTATACTACAGAGACTCTTCACACATCCTGTATTCAGGAGTTACTTACTGAACAAAATGCATTAAAAACTTTGGGAAGGAGGGCAGGAATTGGGTCTCCCCTTCCCAACAGAGTGCACCATGCTAGCAATGTGGTGAGCTTTGATTTCTTTTTCTTCTTTTTGGCCCACAACATCAAGTTTATTGTCAAGCAGCCTGAATTATTTCTGAAAGGCAGAAGAGGACACCTTCTGTTCTTTTCAGATCCTTCTGATCTTTTCAGATCAGAAAAATTGTCCAGGTTGCCCTGTGACGGCATCTTGCGTGGGTTGAACCCAGCCAGGTCATTTTGCTTTATGAAGAGCTCTCCAGAAACAGTTGGAGAGAATTATTTGAAGGAAGCTATCAGCTATTTAAGAAGACACCCTAGTGGCTGAATCATTGTCACTGTTTCTGAGTACTCCCCATAGCTGTTCTGGCTATTCCTCTGATCCCTCACAATCTTCCTTTTCATTGCAGTTGGAGGTGATTGAAGTTTGGAGGTAGAGGGAACGAAGTGTAGGTTGCCAGGCTCCCTAGGAAAATCCAAGTACCTCGGACTCAACCTTTGCTGCTGAGCATGGGGCAGACAAAAGATTCTAAAGAAATATAGTTTCCTCCTTAGCACATCTGTCCAGCTGTGCCTTAAGGCATCTGCTGCTGGTGTCACTGTTTTCCAGTAAGATCCACTACTGAAGATGCCAGTCTCCTCTGCTATACCCTACAAGTTTGCGTTGCTTGCAGGGTGGACTGAATCTGGCAGTGCCTGGCTTAGCATCCTCCTTCTGAAGGCTCAGAATCGTGTTAAAGCAGATGTAGATAAGGACATAAATCTGTCCTTTTGATGGAAGATGCTTTTATTTATATAAAGAGGGGGATAGCAAGTATACTTAATGTTTATGGATATGCACTGTACTGGTGTAAGGCACATCACTGCAGGCCAGTGAAACTAGAATCTGTATTTGTTACATCAGAGCTGATTTTGTCCTTTAGTTAGAAAGGTATTTTGCCATTGAAGAGACATCATCACTTCTTGTGTTGCGGTAGAAAATTCAGAAGAGAGATTCTTGACCAGAAGTACCCTTTTGGCACCACAGTGCTTTCCTGTCTTTGGAGGGACTGGGTGGAGAATATTGCCGAACTCCAGTAAATGTAAGTGCACTGCATTAAGAGCAGGTTGTATATACACATCTGGGGGCTCCTGCAGTCTGTTCCCTGCTTGGGACCAAAGGGTCTTCTTCAGAATCCAAGTTCTTGAGCATCCTTCAGCATCCAAACTCCACAGTTTCTAGTCAGTGGCATCGTAACAGCCTCCTGCTGAGATAAAAATACATGCAAATCACAACAGTTCCTTCGTGTCCCCCCTGAACTGTCTGGGAGGGATCTCCTGTGCTCTTGCTTTGGATAGGTTAAAGAATTAAATGTAGGTGCAGGTGCTCATGTAACTATAGTCACAGAGCAGTGATGGACAGGATCTGAGCCACGGTCTTAAGTCAGTCATGTCTTGTGACTGAATTTTGGTGTTTTACCATGTAGGATCTGAAGACTCTTACCAGACTTTTGAACCTGGACTTGCAAAGCTAGGTATTGTTGAACATGCTGAAACACCTAGAAAGGAAAAAAAAAGTCAACCTGTATTTGCAAGGGTGCTGTGTGCTTGGAAGACCCAATGAAATCTTATTTCTAGCTTTATCATTATTTTATGACTAAACTGATTCAGCTCAAAGGGTGAAGATGTCCTAGGCATTAACCACTCACAGAGAAATAAAATGCTTCATCCAAATTATTTCCATGTTGTGGATTTGATAGCATCTTCAGGATGGTGCCGTCTAGTGTTTGAAGTGTACGTGATGAACTCACAGCGTATATATAGAAGCAAAAAATGTGGGGGTATGGTAAGGAGGCAGTTTCATCCTCATGTATGACATTGTAATTGTATGTTTTTTAATGAACAGACCACAGTAGTTACACTTAGTAATGTTTGTTCACTAAAAAGGAAAAGGGGTGTTAAATCATTATGTTCTGTGATGAATGGCTTGTACACTGAAGAATAAATTGAACAAACTGGCACAGAGCTCAGTGAACATGAAATCGGCTATTAGAAGAAAGCTTGTGAACAAATTCTGGGCCTGATATGCATCTTTTGATTAATGTCCTATTAATCATCCATAGTGGCTACCTTAGCTAAGTCGTGCTGTAATCATTCATGGTTGCTTACAGGAACACTACCAAACACTATAGAGCTGCAATAACTGAATATTATTACTGATTTCTCCCTAACTCTTGCTGTGAACAATTACTGTTTTCACTACGTTTCTGCCTCCCTTTATTAAAAAGAATACAATGCAAAATGAAAAGAGAGTTCCTCAAAGACCAGTAAAATTCTCCCAGGGTATTCTTAATGATATTCTGTCCTAAATGGGCAAACTATTGTCATGCAGAGTTCTCACCAGGAATAATAGTAATGTAATCACATTGAAGCTGTCTCCTTATGGATTGTAGTCAAACAGACAAAAATGTATAGTCATATTAATGAACACAGAATTCCTGTAGAATTACTACTTTAAATGGTTGAAATTATTTTAGCTCTTTTTATCACAGTATTTTCAGTTAATGCACTTAACGGCAACAGCAATTAAGGCTTCAGACTGTAAATTTGGATTAAATCCACACTTTTGACATCAGAAGGAGCCTTGATTATGAAAAGGTATAATGCTTGCACCCCTTTCTCTTAAGACTTAATGTTTTAAATCCGTATGGCTCTTTTCAGCTGTGTTTGGTTGATGTTTTTTTGAAGAAAAAAAATAATGAATACACTTTTTCTTTTTTTTTTTCCTTTTATGACTGTAAGTTATTGGCAAATGTTTACAGTAGAACCTCATATTCTTGTGTGTGAAGATGTAGTTCCACGCCATTTATTTCACAAGTGTGACACAAAGAATCTCTGGCAATACCCACAGAATAGGTCCTTAGATGGCAGTGTAATTTCTTCCAAAGTCACTGTAGTCTGGGAAATACGGTGAAGTAATGAAGTGATGACAGGTATTAACATGCATAATGGGCTTTAATAGACATTTAATGTTGTTTAACTGGAAGAAGGAGAAGTGCTTTCCCATTGGAATATTTCTACATTGAAACTCATTGATCACCAATTTCAGAGGGGAAAGGTTAATCCATCAGTTTCTGTAACCAAACAGCACTGATGGAAATTCTTTAGGTGACATTCTGGATGAACTGAGCTTTCCATCTTTGCAAACAAATGAGTGATATGACAAGCATGGTGTTCAGAACACATTTAACCAATTGATTTTCTCTCCTCTTGTAATAAGATCTAGAGACATATGAAAGAGCGTAGCATGAGCCAAGATTAAAGGAACTGCTTCCTACAGGCGAACATAGGGGAACTGCTTTATCAATAAAAGTACTATAAAGCATGTAGGCGCCCATTCTTTTTCTTTATATGAAGTTTGTTATTGCAATAAATAGCTGTTATTGAACTGCTTGCCTTTTATTTCAGTTTTTCTGAATTTTATTTCAGTTGGCTTTCTGTGGTTTCCTGGTAAATGTTAGGAAAAGATGTTATGTTTTGTTATGATAGCATTTTTGCCCTCACTAGTAAATCCAGGCCAACTCTGGATTTAAACCCAGGATTTATCATCTTTCGGGGCACAAAGAAGGGTATGAGGTGGGAGGAAAGGAGGAACGTGACTTCAGTTAATGTAAGTATGTCCAATGTATTTGAAAGGTTTAATCTATATGGTTCTATACTGTTATAACCCTCATCTTTTTCCTCCATCTTCCTTTTTTTTTCTCCCAAATTCAGCCCTGCTTTGAGTTTCACATACCCTCCTACACCGGTATCCCTCCAGCAAATGCATCAGCAAATTATAAGTCGTCAGCAAACCCTAGGTTCAGCCTTTGGACACAGCCCTCCACTCATCCATCCTGCTCCAACCTTTCCTACCCAGAGACCTATCCCTGGCATCCCCAGTGTCCTGAACCCTGTCCAGGTCAGCTCTGGACCTTCTGAGTCCACACAGGTGAGAGACAACAAAAGAAACCTTTGCACCCCATTAATTTAAAAATGAAGTAAATGAAATAAATGGCATTGCCTCCATGGCAATTAATCACCACTGTCACTGAGACCCTTTGATAAGAGTTTTCTTACAGCTATATCATTTGGAGTCCCTTAATTATAAATCACAGAAGTGTATGCATGGTTCCTGATTGGTAGCATGGTTCTTGGTCCTCATAAATATTGCAGTGTGATGCAGCAGCTTCTCATTCCAAAACTGTCTCCTATGGCTCTTAGACAGGAACTTAATAAAGGTGGGGAGTAAGAAAAAGGGGAAAACCATATCAGAACACTAACATTTTAAAGATCAGCAGCTTCACCTCCAAATCAGTTTGACACAGGGTTGTATTCTGCCCTCCTGACACACATGTGAGTAACTTAGAGTAACTCGGGTCTGTGGGCAATAGAGGAACTCAAAGATAGTGCAGAAGTTTTAAAGCTTTTTGTCTGATTTATGCAAAATTGGACTTAATGACTTTGAGTTAGTAATTTCAATAAACCAAGATGTATTCTCAAAAGCTGGGGATGTGAAGCAGTGCATCAGGCCCCTGATGTGGAGTTTATCACGGTTCGTGGCTTGCCTGTTATTAACCAGTGCTGTTTGTTTCCAGATGACTTGGGATAGGTTATTTATCAGTCTTTGAGCTGTTTATCTCCTGGCTAGCTTTTACAAATGTAGAAGCAGAACATGCTGCTGTAGGAAGCGTATTGATTTTTTTGTGGGGTCCATGCAAGTTCAGATATCTCTAAAAGATCTCTGGATTCCTACAAGATCCATTTACAGGTGTAGATAATGGTGTTCAGTCTAGCACAGCAAGAGAAAAACAAGATTCTGGCCTGTTTCTGTCAGCAGTAGTTTTGCTGTTGACTGGGGAGAGTCCAGGACTTCATCTGGGATTTTTTGGCTGAGTCTCACAGTATTCAGTTTTGTTTCCTATCCCACCATTATAATGGGAAACACAGTGAAAGAGCTGAGTTCTTGTGTGCAGATGTTAAGTGCAAAACCTTTCCTCCAAGTGTGAAAAAATAAATCGTGTTCATTTGAATTGAGCACACAGTGATTTCACTCTTCTGAACTACTTTTCTTAAGTCGTCATCACGTAGAAAATCAAGTTCTTCCTACCCCTCTCTGGCCTGACAAAACCAGCATTGGTTTGGAGCAAGGAATTACTGCTTTCTGTTCCCTCCCTGCTCCATTACAAGGTTGAGTGATGCAGCTCTTCCACAAGTTAATGCTATGTAATTGAAGCACAATGTAATTGCATATCCAGTATAATTAACAGTGTAGCTTCTCCAAATAAAGTTGCTGAGCAGATGCTGCATATCTTTTGTTTGGAGCTACATATTTATCACAGTCTAATTTTGTCTTTTGGGGGAAAAAAAAAACCAAAACAACCAAACAACTGCCTGCAGCAGAATAAACCCACAAGTGAATCTGCAGTGAGCAGCACTGGAGATCCCATGCACAACAAGCGCTCCAAGATAAAGCCCGACGAGGACCTCCCCAGCCCAGGAGCAGGAAGTGTGCAGGTATGGCCATCACGTTACAGTCATAAGCCTTTCATTTCACTGTCAGAGGGAAAATGCACCTTGCTTGTGGCACATGTTCCTGCACTAGTATGGCCCTTCATACGGACACAGACACCGCAGCTTAGGGTAGTAAGGGTTAAATGTGAGCAGTGAAAGGCTGCTGGGGTGCAAAGTCTGTTGCAGAATAAGGGCAGAGAGGAAAGAGGCTGATGGAGAAGTGCCTCTGATCAGTCTCAACCCTCTTCCGGGGAAAAGAGACATTCGGGTCTTTATTGAGGATATTTTCTGTTCAGCAAAAATACCTATTCTGCCTTGACTTTTACCAGGTTTTAACACTGTGCTGCGCTGAAGCCTCAGTGTCAGGCTCCAGTCTCATTTGCTATACTTTCTATACCGGTTAATGCCACTGGTTTTAGTAGAGTGCCTTCTGATTTACAGTGGACTCGGGGGAGATGAGAATCAGAGCCTCAGTCCTGTGAGTGAATAAATGAAAACAAAGCAGAGATCTGCCTAAATCCTTCAGCAGGCTTGAAATGGAAAAATAGTATGAGTGCATAATCTGAACCAAATGCTGATGCTAACATCTGACTCTTGCCCTCAGCAAGTAACAAGCTGGGGAGAATGAGGCACCTTGAGGAACTAAAGGTGGAAAGTCAAAGCCAAATTCAATGCTTGCTTTCCCCACTCACCCCTTTCATGTACACATTATGGGCAAGAACAGACTAACAAGTAGCCTGAAAGTTACTGGTCTGCTCTTGGAAAGGTTTTAGTGTGCAAAACTGTCACTGTGGATTAGCTGTGAATTACTGGTGGTCTAGTTTGTGCCCAACCCTAGTACTAAAGTCAAATTCCAATTAATTCAGCTATAATGAATAGTGCCTTTTTCATCAGTGGCACCACTGAATAGTAACGGACAAGTGTACAGCAACAAGCTGCTTAAGTATAGGGAGGGGGAAGCTAAGCCTTTATGATTTAAATTAATTGAAATGTAAAGGAATTATTTCTTTTAGAAATTCTCTGTAGTGAGTACTTCAGGGGAGCAAAAATTGATTTTACACGTGTAGTCTGCAAATGGCTACTGCCTTACCAGGCCTGTTTTGGGCTTAGAATGGACTAACTGTGAACCAGAGTAAAATAATCCCCCTGTCCCCCATCATCTTTCTTCTAATGCTGAAGTAATTCTCTTTTCTTCCTTTTCAGTTTCAGAATATCCTCTTTCCTCACCCCTGTTTTTTTAACTCTCTCCAGGAACAGCCAGAAGGAATGACCCTGGTAAAAGAGGAAGGGGACAAAGATGAAAGCAAACAGGAGCCTGAAGTGGTCTACGAGACAAACTGCCACTGGGAAGGCTGTTCCCGGGAGTTTGACACGCAGGAACAGCTAGTGCATGTAAGTTAATGGTATTCAGGAACTGGGTTTTAAAACTACGTGACCTTTTTCATGAGGGTCGGGTTCTCTGACCCTGTGCTGAGTCAAGTTTCTTAGCTAACAGCGCTGCAAACTGGAGAGGGGTTTATGAGTTTCTGGGAATAAAGAAAACTCAGAGCCACAGTGCTTGACCTGTGCAGTCAGCTAAAGCTTAGTGTAAAATTCAATAAAGTCTTCAACAGAGATTGTAATGGCTCTGATCCTGTAAGCCAGCAAACGCTATTTTGAGTTAGAGACTTTGATAGTTATTGAGTAATAGTAAGCTGGACATGAATGATTATTAACCTTTAGCCAAGTTTGATTTTTTTCTTCCCTCCTCAAAGGGAATGTAACAGTAGAAATGGGTGAGGGGAATTCTTCCCCTTCCCTAAGGGAAGAGTTTGGTATCAATTTACTGTTGTGTGTAAACCAAAAGGGATTATTTGGCTAAATACATGGAGACTGAGTTATTTCAGTCTTTTTAGCAACAGCAAATTCTATGGTCTTTTTTACGCTAAACCAAATTATTAGTTGTGTCTGCCTTTTTATTCCTTTCTGTCCCCTCTCTTAAATTATTTTTACTGACTTGTAGTGTTGTAAGCTAGAAAAGGAGCAATCAAAAGCTAGACCTGGCAGGTACGGTCCCCTCCACATTTCCAACCTCCTTAGCTACCTCTTTTAATTACTGGTATCATAGAATATATCAAATACTCTGAAAAAAAAAAGGAATTACTAGCACAGATTAGAGAGGAGCATCTTCAGCAAATATCAGTGCGTCAGAATTGTATGTATTGTAGAAAACTGTTCAGTAATTTCCTGAGATCATGCAAAACATATTGCAAAATGTGGCTGGTGCTGCTGAAATAGATTGTTGAAAAATGTGCCTTTCCACACAAAATAAATTAACACACACACACACACACCCCCCCCATATATTTCCAAACCCTATGAAAAGTGGCAAACTGATGCTGCAAAGCTGACTTTAGTAAAGCAATGCCAGCTTTCGCTTGCTGGAATGGGAGAGCCGCTTGGTATTGCAGTTATTCATCCAGATGTGGTTTTAGTTCCTTGTTATTATTAGGTAATAGTAGTAACAGTAACAACAATAATAATAATAAATGAAAGACTATAAAAAAAGTAATGGCACAAATGTGGCATTTTAAAAGAATCCTTTGCACATATTTTGCGCAAATAATTCCCTAACATTTTAATAGGTGAATATGAAGTGAGGAGAGACTCTTTCGGTATCACAACAGCTTTTTGGGAAAAAAATGCAGTAAGAATGGCTGCTGCAAAGGCTTGAACACATAAGATCAAGTGTTTGCCCTGCTATTGATTCCATGCGAACAGACCAACTGACATCATCTGGGACTCTGCACAGGCACAGTCTTGGTATCTGCTAATAGTTGTAGGACTGAAGCTTTATGGTGCCTGGCAAACCTTTCTCAATGTTCAGAAATGATCTGTGATGGTGATAAATAATTCACACCAAAATATATGAAATAAAAGAGAAATCCAGAATAATGGTGTTCTTGGTAATGAAAAAAAAGGAAGAGGATTTTGTGATGTTTCACATTAAAAATATGATTGAATTCCACTGTGCTTGTTAGCTAATAGCTAGTGTTTTGTAGCTTAAAGTGACTTAAATTGACAGTGTGATAGTTTGGTTGGTTTTAGGGGGTTTTAAATGCGTTTGTTGCTTCTGGTGTGATTTTATAGCAAATCTGACTATTATAAGGGTCAGCAGCAAGACTCCTGAAAAAAAAGTCTATTTCTTATATTTCTGAAGAACGGCAACATCTGAAATGGGTTTCTCGAGACATAAAAAAAAGGGATATAAAAAACATTTCTGTGATCCAAGGAGCTCTTTTTGGCAGGGCTCAGGGTTCAGATACGTTATGATGGCATTTAAGATTACAAGGTGCAAGTTCTGACTCGATACCCTGAAGACAATGAATTCATCATTGCAACCATCACATTCAAGTAGCACAAATCACTCTGTAAGAGCCAGTGTGACTCGGTGATGGGGCTGTGGTCTGTGATTTCTTTTGCTGTTCCGACAGAGCCCTGCTGTGGGGACTTGAGCAAGTTATTTCTGTCCAGAATTGCAAAGGGCTTTAGACATCGAACTCTGTTTGAGAGTCTGGCCCTTCACGCCAGTCTGTCTCTCCCACATTTTGTCTGCCCTTGATTGCCACAGCCCTCTGATGTACACCTGCAGCAAGTAGGGAAAAGAAGCCCAGATCTTGGTAGGGCTTCACAGGAGGGCATTCTGGGCTTGCTTAGGTGTGACTCCAGCAGAAAGCAGTCATTCCCTAGGTAGCAGTTTGGTATTTGAAAATCTCCCCACTGATGTGGCTTGTGTATGCCTCCTACCCAAATACAGGTGGGTAAATCTGAGTAGACGCAAATGCTGTAACTGTGCTTACCTCAGTGTCTTTGTACTGGGTGGGTTCCTGACTTGCTGTGTACATACGTGCATCTGCACTAGGCACAGAGTGTGTGCCTCAGTGGCATGAGTACGTCCTTTACTCAGTAATAGTTACACTGTAGTAGCAGCTGGAAGCCTTGCCAAGCCCGAAGCCCCATGGTGCTAGGTGCTGCTCGTATCAGGACAGAAAAAGCCCTGCTATTGGCATGAGGTCTTCACCCTGCAGCTTCAGAGCCATGTACATCAGGCTGTTCAAGGCTGTCTGGAGGCACTTGAGCTCAGTTGTGTACAGGTAGGATGCTATTAACCTTCAAGCCTTGCAGTAGAGCTCTGCCATATTTCCTGTCCTGGCTATGCACACTGCTGCTCATGTGATTCCCAACCTGCAACCATGCTCAGCAGAGCCTCAGTTGCTGCAGCCAGGCTTGAACGGGCTTTTGAGGTAAGATGCTGGATTGCTGTCTGGGATATCAAAAGTAAAGATAACTGTCCAGTTCTGTTAATTCTGCCATGGTGTAGTTATCATCAAGGCAAGGGCAACTGCATAGATAAAGGCGATAAAGGCAGTAAAGGTTTAAATTGCCCTAGCAAGACAGATCCAGATAACATCTGCCTACTTTCCTGTTTTCTCTGTCACTCAGAAAGGATGGTCAGCATGAGCAGAGAGCTACAGTCACATGCTCAGAAGTTGGGTAGGTGTTACAGCACGACACGTGATACTACATCATATTGTATACACATCCCTGCTTGCCCATGCTGTGGGCAGTAAAGTGAGCTGTACAGTGAAAGTAAGAGTTAGGGGCTATGTAGACCATCCCAATGTATTGCGAGAAACTCCTTCCCTGTAACCCACTTAATTGATGTGGTGTGTAGCATATGCTCTGTAGAAGGGAAAATATTTGAGTTGGAAGTATTTGGAGTATGCTTGCGCCTGTACAACTCTCTAAACCAGTTCCTTGGGCTTTGGAAGTTCAGCTGGGAAGAGGAAATTTGTAAAATACCAAGTTTCAGAAAAAAAGACCTAAAAAACATCTTTTTACCTCCTGGTAAGGCTAAATTTTCAGGATCTATAGTGGCCAGCAGTAAGTCTCTTAATGAATGTGGGGTTGTTTTTTTTTTGTTTTTCAGGGGATTAAAACTACTGTTTGTAGCCATGAATAATAGTAGAATATAGACCCAAAACATCTAATGGCACAGAACAGACTTTTGTCTAAGCCTTGCATCCCAAAGGACTGGGATTTTAGAGGAATTGCAGCGTTTAGGGTAAAGGTGGAAGTATGTTTCTAGCTGTTTTGTTTCCTAAAGTGTTAGGTACCTCAGCATGAATTCTGTTTGTGCCAGGTTGAGCAGAGTGAATCAGGTTCTAGCAATATCTGCATTACAAAATGTTCTGTGATACAGCAGTATGAAATGGTAAATCTGAACATCATCTGTGCCTGAATATGTGGTATAGCTTTAGAGAAGAAATTACAATCTTGAGCGCAATAGTCAGCATGTGATGGCATTTTTCTGCATTACTTTTGGTAGCAAAGTCCTCCTGTTGTTAGTGTAAATATGAGCACTAGTGAAAATGTGCTTAGGCCCCAAGAGACAATGTTTTCTGACTGAATTTATGAACAGAACTAAGGCTGCTATGGATAAATAACTGAAAAGCTACATAAAAGAATCGCTACTGACCCACCCAGAAGGGTTTGACACCAAAATGATTTTGGTGCCAGAACTCTTATTTTCAAGCAATATGTGCTTAGAATTCAGCATGGTTAAATTTTCATGATACATATACCAAAAGGCAAGGTATTAAAGCATTCAGACACTCTGCCTTATTTATAGCACCTATCCATCCTTTCTCCCCTGCCCCCCTTCTCTTACAGTTAATAGAAAGATTCATGATTCTTCATGGTTGTCTATCTAGCGTCTGACAGTGCCGACTGCCCTGCTAAAGCAAGTCACTATCTATAATTGATATCCTTCTATGGAATAGGGTACCGGCTGCAATTGAAGGGTTTTGCTGAAAGCTCTTAAATCCTGACAAGTTCTGCCCTTGTTCTGGTTGTCGCTGAGCTGCACTGCTGGGATCCCAGGGCTATTTGAAGTTGGTGCAAAAGGGCCGTTGTGTGTTGCACATTAGCAAATCAAAAAGTTGGAGAGCCACATTAGAGCCACCACCGAGTTCTCCTGCCAGGTAGTCTTATTTGCACTCCTGAAAAGATTGCTTACATTACTGTTTGAACATGTGGGTTACAGGTTTCTTTCTTTCCCTTCTTCTTAAAAGGGAAGAAACCCTCAGTTTGCTGCTGGGGTCTTTATCATTCAGCTGTTTAATTAATTTCTTTGCTCAGTGAGATATTATAATTGGGCTTAGCTGAGCTCCAGTTTGTTTTAAATATGTGATAAATGCACTTGAGCGCCCAGAAGCTAATAAGATATTGTATATTTTTATAAATCTGCTTTTTGTTGCAGTTTGTCTTGTTTTTTTTTTCCCTCAGAAATCAGTTTAAGAAGAAAATCTTGCAGAAGGGGTAGACACTAAAGATAAAAGTTTGTTTAAGAAAATTATCCTTCAAGGAAATGACTGAAGTTATTGTTAAATATTAATACAATGGCAATCAGAAAAATGCAGCGCTGCCTAGTTCTCATCCCCCTTGCTGTGTAGCCTTGATGATAATTATTTCTTATTCAGAAACATGCTTGAAGAACTGTAGAGCTATTTTTTTTTGCTGTTTTCTCCTTAATTGTACAGCAGTAAAATTCTCTCATTGTTGTTACATTTGATTAGATGAGATCAAAAAGCCCTAAACTGACAGCAGTGGCTTATATTCAGGATTTCATTTGCTGAGGTCTTCCTGCCTGTTTGCAAAGCCCCGGTGATGGGAGCGCTCCTCCGGCAATCCCCAGGGCAGCTGCTGTAGTGCTCCATCAGGCTCCCTTATTGCACCAGAGGAGAGTTTCTTGTGTTTCTCGGGTACCCACACGTTCCCAAGGTAATTGAATGCACTGAGGATACCTGGAACCAGTGCATGAAGTTTCCTGACTTGAGTTCCTTAGCATTTTTGCCATTCTCTCCTACAGAATATAGGTCAGCCCTCACCTTCAGAAGTTGGCCAGAGATCCATGGAGACTTACATAAAACCTGGGCTGTGCCCACAGCCTGCCTCAGCTAAGGTTTTGCAGCATCTATCATGATATAAGGGATCTTAATCAAGGATGTACACCTTGAAACACTTAACATGCCTGACTGGGGGCTGAGTGGCACACTAATCTCCAAAAGACTAGACCTCTTTGGAGTGGGACACTTTGGATGTCCAGAAGTAAGGACTCTCAAAGTCAGTAGATTTAAAAGTCACGCTCCCTCTGCTGCCTTGCTGCCTTTGGCATAAGGCTTCTTCCTCAGCTCCTCTCCTGTAGCAGAGTGGTAGGTAAGAACTGGAAAGAGCTTCACCTCTTTTCTCTAAGAAAAGCTCCAACTGAAGGAGGAGAATAAACCAGATTAAAGCAGTTCCCCTGAGTTAGTAGCTGCAATGGCAGTAAATGATGCCAAGAGCTGCACATTGCCCACCACTTGCAGGAGGAGAAACTGCCCTGTGATCAAGCAACCCCAAGCTGCCAAAGCCATCAGGGTGCTACCCGCAGCTGGGCACGTAGGCATCTACCCCTGGAAGGAGGCAGTTACACAGAGATGCCCCTAAAGGCAGATTATCCTTCATGTATTAGGGATATCTTTTCTCTGGGTGCTAGAGTTGTGTGCGCAAACTGGTTGAAGTCCTAGCTATGTGAAGCAAACCCTTCACAATCCCAAAGGGGCATAATTGCACATCCCAGTTCCATGCATCTCCGAATACATGCAAGGATTTATTGAATGTTTAATTCTCCTTTGCAGAGGCAGTTTTCGGTGCATTTTCATTCTAGTTTTATTTGGCTCTAGCACAGTAACACAGAGAGGCTTTAGCCCGTTCTCAGGCTCGTTGTGCATGGCAGTGACAGCTACTGCCCTGAAAGGTTCAGAAATGTTTCCTTTAAATTGAAAAGAGTAAGGAATAGATAAGAACATGAAATCCATTACAGTAATCATTTTTTTCCCTGACAAAAGTAGAATGTTTCACGTACACAGCAAAGGGGGTTTTGCTGGTGGTTTTATTCTATTTCTTCTTCTTTTATTTTTCACTTACTGGGGTCTGAACCCTGATCCATATTTGGGGAAACAGTGCTGTGGACAAAATAAATCATACTCGAAATGAGAGAAGCCCAGGGCTTGGACTGAACGTTGGGACCACATGGAAAAGTCAGGGAGTTGTTTTAGTGCCATGGAAAGGGTTTTTCCAGTTTGTGCATCCCCTCAGTATATTTGACCTTTGTAGCAGTGAGGTAACAAGGGAAGGAGAGAGAAGGAGGAGAGGTTATAGGGAATAATCATGAGAAACATCTGCCCAGAAGCTTTCACATTTTGAAATGTCTTCCTCACTGCCTCTTTAAAGGTGGAGTTATAATTAAGACACCACTTTACCATGCTGGATTATAGACTGATGAATCCAGAGTTTTGAGCTGTGCCAGAATGGCAGCATTGTATATAGGCCAGCAAGTCATTCCATGGCTTAGCAAAGGCAGTAAGCAGATCTGTGCTGCTAAGATCATGTTCATTTTCCCTTGGTTCCCGTCTGGGTACATAACACACACTTTTTTTTAAATGAAGCAAGTCTTTAGCCCCCATCAAAAGAAAATGCTGTTGGGTTTTAAGGTTAAGTAATGGCAGACGGACCTCAGTGCTGTTCTGTGGCCTCAGCAGCCCTCGGGGTCTGGCACAGCCCCTGTTTGCTTTCCCAGCACATCCGTGATCCGCGGCAGCCACTGCGATGCCTCTGCCATCCAGCAGTGTTAAATCAGCACTGCTGCCTTGTGAAGAGATCTTACTCACTCTGGGCTTGACCCAAAGGCCAGCTGTGCTTTGGCTCAGGTCCTCAGGCACTCCACCACACGAGCGCATCTGCAGTTCCCCTACCTAAAGTCTGGCTTTTGATCAATCGCAGAGGAGAAGGGGAGAAATATAAAGTGGGGATTTCTGGTTTTGATGGAGAAAGGTTTACAAAAATAAATCCACCCTAATCTGTGAAGTGTTAAGAGGGGATTTAGAGAGAAATGTAATCTTTTTTTTTTTTTTTTAATTCCTCTTAATTAGCATTTCTTTCACAGCATTAGGAAAACTTGTTGTTTGTGTGCTGCTGCTAGGGCTGCTGTTCATATGAGTTGCCAAAGTCATTGTCTTTGAATTGGGGTCCCTGAAAGAGGTTGCTAAACTGTGAAATGCCATTTAAATAGCACTTCTTTTTTTGCAGTTGTGGGTAGGGATGAATAGCGCTCCTCCTATGCCCCGAGAAGTTACTCTAGCCATTTAGATTGAAATTGTAAGAAGTGGGCACTTCAGAGGAAAGGGCTGGCCATGGCAGGCAGCAGGGTTTGACCTCTGTCCGTGCTTTTAATCACAAAGCACTATTTAGGTGGCTTGTGGACATGCATACTTACTTGAAGTGTTTACTTTGCCTGAGAGTTCTGCTGGTGAGCTCTTCAGGTTAGGGACGTTTCATAGGTGACTTGAGAAGAGTAGGATAAGAACCTGCCAGTCAAGTCCCAACGCAGCCTGTGCTGACTGAAGAGCAGAAGCATAGGCAAGAGTAAAGCTGCAAACTAAGTTTGCTCTTTGGCTCCCGACTCTTGTTGCCATACCATGGAGTGCCGAGAAAAGGGATATCCTGCCCTGCCTCTGAGCTGCAAGGAAGGCTGGGCTTATGCATTGACTCCAGGCTCCTTTCAGTCCTTACCAAAGCAGATTGGCTTGGACAGAGCTGTGGTCTCTGTGCAGTTTTTTCCTGCCTTGCTACTGCTAAGTGATTTGCTGTTATGTAGCCTGTGTTGCTACAGTGAACCAGTGGAAGATCGACCTTGAACTTTCTGGGGTCCCCTGTTCGATTTATTGTGTCTCTGCACTGATTTTGCTGTCTCCTGATTAATAGGATTTTATCCATAGTGCAACCCATCATCATGTCTTTGTCACAAGTGCCATATTCTCCCTTGTAGCTGCCTATATTCTACCCAGAAGGTTTGCCCATAGAAGCCTGATCCCTGGAAGAATAGAAACCTATTTGTGCTGGCCCAGCTATTGCGCGTGGAAGTGCTTTTTTCTCAGGCAGAAGTGGCAGATCAGCATGCACAAACCAAAGCAGGGACAGGCAAGCTAAATACAGGTGCAAGGGCAGCTTCTGCATCTGGTTTTGAGAGGGCTGGGCTGCATGGATTTGCTTTTGCAGTCTGTTTAGTTCGTGTAACCTCTTAATGGAAAGAAAAAAAAGCAGATGAGCCTTTTATCTTGGTGAAACAAATTCAGTGTTTTGCAGTGCTTAAACTTTTGTGTGAGCGTGACTTTTCTTCAAGGTGTCGGGTGCCTAATCTGTAAAATGAATGGGTGGTGGTTTTGTCAGGAGTGGGTCCTCTGGTGGCTTGCACTGTAGGTATGAGGTCTGCACATACCATTCTTATGTGTATCGCAGGGCTGAGATGCTGCAGTTCTCTGTGAGATAAAGTAGTCAAGCTGAAAATGAAACAAAGCTTTAACTGTATCCCTCCTTGTGTTTAGCAGAGATAAACTACAGTGGAGTCTCAGTGCTGCTCCGTTTGGCTTCTGGCAGCAGCTTTAATTGGTAAAATGCAGATTTTTTTTTTGATCAAGAGAGGATTATTCTTGTTATCAGTGTGGAGCATCTTATTTCAAGATGAAAAGGCTTCGCTGAATTACAGATGCCAACATTTTTACAAAGCACTTTGGCGATTGACATCTCAAAGAGAAAGTATGATTTATTAGCCTATAATGGCTAACACTGAGCACTGGGCTAGGTCCCACTGATTTGTGAAATTGCTTAATATGAATTGCCTTTTTGTGTAATTCAAGCCCCAGGTTTTTCAAATGAATTTCGAATATGAAGTGTATGAACATTACATACCTGGAAAGAGAGAAGGGTAATAGGGCTGTGTAGCTAAAAGGAAAAGAAAGGCAAAGGAAGAAAGGGAAGGAGAAAGAAAAAAGAGATAGAAAAAGAGGAAAAGCAAAAGAAAGGAGAGAGAGAGAAAGGATGAGAGAAAGGAAAGAAAAAGCAAGCAAGAAAAAGCAAAGAAAGCAAGAGAGACATACTTTTAAATCCATCTTGGTGGTGCTTTTTTATAGTAGTTTGGTTGATGTGTTGGCAGGGTAAAGATTAATAACAAGCCTTGTCGCTATCAGTACCTGCTTGTCGATTCTTTGTAACAGGGCTGTCTGTTCAGCATGGAAATTATTGATTAACTAAAAATTGCTATTAGATTGTGAGTTGATCCATAATCACAAACAATGGTGGACATTCCTCTTTCAGATCCCAAGCCATGCATCAAGTTTTTCCTTGCAGTAATTTATATTGTGCTGACACTTGCACCCATTAGGCTTTTATCCTCTCCTACATGTGTCAAGAAAGCACTAAAAGAAAGAACAGCAGCAGCAGCAGCACAACAGCAGGTAGGCACTCACTAAATTTTCAGGGAGAAGCACAACACAGCTAAGTCTGTCCTTCGCTTCTAGTTAGCACCTTTCCTCAGCAGTGATTTCTGCCAGAGCAGAGCAACACCCCTGGAATTCAGGGATCTTTTTCAGAGTGTTTTCAGTAAGAGCAAGAGCTTGCTCCACCAGTATCCATACCTAAAACGTTCTCTCTCCTTTTTTCCTTCTGTTATTCCCTTGGGACTGGTTTTATTTATGAATCTAGTTTAAGTTAAGCTTATGGGTAGGCCCTCCATGTCAGGACAATATGAAAAGGAGGTGCATCCAGGGAGATCCAGTATGGTTTTGGGGGGGGAATGGGGGTAGCATTCTGGAGTGTGAAGGACAAGTGGCTTTTCTGGTTTTATTTAGCTATGGTGCTTCCTAATTTGAGGAATCCAGGATTGGAGTGCTTCAGTTAAGACTGCATCACTTTAGGCTGAGTTAATTAAAAAGATACTATCTCACTCTGCACAGCACATGTGAGCACGGTACCAACTTTCTTCCTCCCGTGAAAGCCTTTGTCTAAAACAAAAGGAAACTAAGTCAAAATGTTTTCCAGAGTGTGGCCACCTATAGGAGCTATGCCCACACAGCTTCTCTATCCTTTTATCTCAGAAAACCTTAAGCAATATATATCTATATGTGTGTCAAGCATATGTATATGTCAAAACTGATCAAGCTCACCTGGCCTGGCTGCTATGGAGAGGCGTCCCTGTGGCCCTTGTCTATGCATTGTAGGTTGTTTTGCCAGTTACCAGCAGTAGGCAGGATTACTACAAGAGTTTTGTACTGCTGTACAAATATAGAAGATTGACACACGCTGGGTATGCAGTGATTTTTTTGGTTTGTTAGTGTACTTCTTAAAGTTA